>NC_046184.1:58540843-68540843 GCF_011004875.1 Balearica regulorum gibbericeps
CGGAAGGGAAAGCTGCAGGTAGGCTGATAAAGGGACTGAAGGGTTTGTCCGGCTTCACTGGAGGTCCGTCAGCCCCTGCATGCTCTCTGCTGAAAGGCTGCTTCGTAATTCCCACTCTGCCTTTACTATCCGCAGGACAAGGTCTGCTTCTTTTACTCCATTGATTTTTAGCATGCTGGTGTCAGAATAGGCTCGAGCACCTCCGGGCTTTGTGGGGGAGGACCCAGGGCTGGAACAGCAGCCAAAATTTAAAATCAGGATTAGTCTGTTGACACATACATAAATCAAACAGCTCTCCTATCATCAATCTTTTCTGTGGATTTTTTTATTTCTGCTGTGGCAGTGGAAGCAGTAAGAGCGGTGCAGCAGCCTGGGCTTCCCAGGGTTGGGTTTCAATGTCAAGGCTGTTCTCCTTCGCCCCGGGTGGCTGAATGCAGCTCCCTGTTCCCCCCTCGGTGAGATCCCTGCAGTGGCTGCAGGACTGCATGCTTTTGTGTTTGCTTTGGGTGGTTTTCAGGCATGGTGGAGTAGGTATTTTTACTGTCTTTTGGGGATATCATTTGCATGGTCATCTGTCTGAGTCATCTGGTTGGTGCCAACTACATCTAAGGCGCTGCTAAAAGTCCACTGTCCTAGCATAGAGGTCTGTGGGATACCCTTAAGCTGAGGGGGGAGTGGGTCATTAATGCCTTGTGTGATGGTAGTGATGCTCAGGACTGGGGAGGGAGTGAGTGTGCTCCAGGCTTGTGTTCTCAACTCAGGTCCCACAGCTCTTTGGTGTCTTCTTTACAGCCAGCACAAAGCAACTGGGATATTCCAGCGCTGGTACCTGAGCACCTGCGCTCTGTACTCAGTGCTGCCAGAGCAAAGGAGGCGGCTGCTGCACAGATCAATTTTAAAATGAGTATTTCTTTTCTCTCACTGTAACACAACAGAGAAGAGCGTGCTCTGAACCACACGATATGTTTGCTTGTGAGAAGAACCACTAGGGTCAGGCTGGAGCAGATGGATCCAGATATGGTACTTCTAGGGACATTAAAGAACCCTGTTCTTCTGTCTGTGTTTCCTTCTCTGTTCCAATGTTTCAGTGCCTCTTCCCCCTTCCAAAATAATGCCTTACTGTGCATAAAGCCTTGTGTGAGATTACAGGGGTATGCAATTTGCAAGCCCAATAATTTGTTTTCCATATACTACCCGGTAGTGAGAAAGTTGCCCAATAAAGATGAACAAAACAGTGTCACAGCTCAGAGGAGCGAGGCATGCTCTTTTTGATAGAGAATATAATAGAAGACTCTGCAACATTATAGTGGCAGTGGGTGGGATATTCACACGAACACGTGTGTGTGCGTCGTTTCTCAGGCTGACGTTTTGATCCATCTTGTGTAGTATAAAGCTGTTTTCTCCTTTTCCTTTTCTTCAGGGTAACCAGGAGCCAGCAGCAACTCCTGATGCAATGGTGCAGCCATTCACCACAATCCCATTTCCGCCACCCCCACAGAACGGGATTCCCACAGAGTACGGGGTGCCACACACTCAGGACTATGCAGGCCAGACCAGCGAGCACAATCTGACGCTCTACGGAAGCACGCAGCCGCATGGAGAGCAGAGCACGAACACGGCCAGCACGCAGAACGGATCTCTTGCAGTAAGTGCAGAAGGGTGCAGAGCCAGGAGAGCAGCACAGTGCTTTGGGAAAAAGCAGCCGTTGATTAGATTGACTGTTTCTTAAGTATGAAGCAAATCAGCAGTAGACTTGAAAAGGAGAGAACTATAAACAAAACATAGCTTCTGACCTTCTATTAACTAGGCTCCTGTCTTTCCCCTTATGCACATTGCCCTCATAAATAGGTGTATGCAAAGAGCAGTAGTACTTGGGATCATGGTGTTTTTACCATGGTGGCATTGTCCGAAGACAGTCCTTTACAAAAGTGTTAATTACCTTGTGTTAATTGGTGAACGGTTCAAATGAATGTGATGGAGGCAAATTCTGGAAGGTTGGCAGTACAAAGGATCAGGGTGAGCACATGCATGGTAGGTGTAATCCCAATGTCGTTTTGTTTTCAGGAAGCTAGAGAATAGAAAAATACTTTTCTTTGACTTTCTGAAGATGGCAGGGAGCTTCAAGGGGCAAAGATAGGAGAGGACCTCTCAGCTACTGGGCATCCATTTGCCAAACAAAGATTTTCACCTTCTTAGATTTTCTTGCTTTCTTCTTCCCATGGCCTGGAACTGGCACTGGGCAACATGCTGGCAGATTATCCCAGGAAAAGCTTTATCCACCCCTTAAGCCACTTGTTAAGACTTAACTTCCTAATAAAGAGCCTTACGGTGAGAACCTTCGGTGCTTGGGGGTGGATTTAATCTGTTAATGCTTTCAGTTTTACTTGTAGTTGGGTGTTTGGCTCGTAGAGATTATTTTCCCCCCTGTAAGTACTGACTGAATTCAGTGCCAATGATTGGAAGAACTGATAGTGCCAGCTCGAGTGTGCATGGTTCCCAGCATGTGCCTCTGCTCCTTCTGCAGCGGGCAGTGGCTGCACAGTTGACACTGCTGGTTATGACTGATAAAATATCTTTGAGTTCATCCTGGGAATGCCACAACTTCAGCAACTTGAAGAAGAAAAAGAGTACAAACCCTGTAAAAGCACATTGATAGTGCATAAAAGGAACTTCAGGTGCCTTACGCGGCAAACACATGTAGTTGAAAAGAGATCAGGCTGGGAATAAAACTTAGAGCTGGTGCAGTGTGCAGAAATGCAAGTCATCATTTCAGTACCAGATTGTCCGATGTCATTCCAACAGTAAGATCTGGGCTACCCGTCTCCAGCAAACAGCTATCTTGAGCATTGCCAGTTGGATGGGAAAGCTGGAAACGTGGAATAAAACAGGGCAGTGGCTTTCCCTATGTATTTTTGCTGTTCCCATCCTTGCCCAGAGCTTAAGAGTGTTTCTTTTTAATGGAAATGATGCGAGCCTTGACCTTAGATGTAAGCTCTTGCCAACCCTCCTGCTCCTCTTCCATATTAGGAGCCATCTCCGTGGCGCTGCAGGGCTGAGCTCTGTGTTTCATCAACTAATGCTGGCTCCGAGGAGCCCACAGTGCGCTGGGAGGCTGGCTAGCCTGCGAGGAGGGACTGGGAGCCCATCTGTGCGGGAGGGAGCGTTGCTGGGAGACTGCTGGGAGGCAGTGGTGTTGCCAGGAGGCTGCGGAGGGAGCCTGACTGGCAGGGGTTATCCGAGAAACAGGCTGAAAAGCACGTAATGCTTGTACTGGCTGTTGGAAACAGGTGGGCGCGTCTGGGCTGACCATTTGACGTGGTTAAAGATGTGCGAGCTGAGCGTGCGGAGTCGGGCTCGCAGACCTGGAAAAGGATAAGGGCACAGATGAGCTCGTTGCTGCTGCTGCTATGGCTGGAACTGATCAAACCCAGATGATCCCAGATGGTGGCACATGAAGAAATCCAGGGGGAGGGGGAAAGCGCCTCAGCGAAGGGCCTTTTGTGTGCCAGTCTTTCACATGCACGGGGTCCTGGATCTTCTGAGTCCCTTTATCTTTCTGTCTAGGGCTCCTTCTGTATGAAGTTATTTTGAATCTGTGGGCTGCCTTGGGATGTAATTGCTCGTAACTTTTCTCTTTCTCAGTATGTTGATTAATGATGTAGGAACTAGGGGAAGGAAGAAGGGTCAGTAGTTACTCAAGCTAAAGCATGCCATTAAAATACAGCAGAATGTGTTGGTTATTTCACCTTGAACAGCTACAGCTAACATCAAGCATCTTGTCCATCACATACACTGGTTATTACTTGACGTACGTGTTCAGTCCACGTGGACTAGATTGCTATGCTTTAAGGCATCTTTTCCTTTCACCATTTTGTTGTCTTGCTCAAACAACAGTGCTACCTTTACTAGAGCAAAAAGTCATTGTGGGTGATGTATGATCCTTCCCATCCATTATTGCGACTGACAAGCGCAGCTGCTGTCATGTGTGTGAAGGCGATACCCTAGACCGAACAGCTGGTGGATTTTTTAGCTGCTGACTTGAAGCCTGAGCTCCCATGGGATGTTTCAGAAATTCCTTCAGCCAGACAGATAAGGTCTCTCCTTGCTTTTAAGAGCAAAGCCTGTACTTGGTCCGGTTGGCAGGACAAAGCAAGATAGCGAAAGGTGTGCTCAGGTGGAGGGGCTATCCTGCTTTTCGGGCTGGTAGACTTTAGGAAAATTGCAAAAGTAATGGAGAATATGGGGTGGCTTAAAGGTCCCTCATGGAAAGGGGAGTTTCATCTGTTTGGTGAGATGTTATGCAGCAATGTAATGGGGTCTATAATGGGATCCCTAACACACTGAGTGGGAGCACATTTTATATAAACTTGGCAGATTCTGCTGGGCAAGTCAGATTGAGTGATTTGAGCTTAGCAGTGGTGTCTTGAGTTAAGACAGTGGTCTGGAAGCCTGAGGTCAAACATCAGTGGTGAACTTAAGTAAAATAAACTTTGAGAGTCAAAGTCCATGCCTTCCTATGCAGTCTAAAAGCTCTGAGCGAAAGGGAATGAATGGTTGGTATCATCAGCTAAGGATGAGCTTGATTGTGGAGGTCTGAGTGTAGTGGAAAGCATTCAAAGCTCTCAGAGCAGGGGCATGGAAAAGGAATTGGCACAATAGGTGGTGTAATACAAACAGCTTAATATTTCGGAATCTTTTTTTATTTTAGGATAAAGCCTCATCTGTAGGGCTTTGTTTCTTGCCTGGCATGTGGGTCTCCCGGTCTTCATCTCCAAGCATCTGTCCTTTCTCTTGATACTGTCCCAAAGCACAGCTGAAAGACCTGGATTAAAAATAGACTGAGGTACCAGACCATATTTGGCCTACTGGGTCTGCCTGTTGGAGCCTGTCTCTTAAACCGTTGATGCTCTGCATTTCACTTCTTATGGTGCTGGGTCGCCTGGTTTCTTCCCCCTTCTTGGTTTACATTAGTATGCTTATCCCTAACAGAGACACCCAGCACAGATAGCTGCGAGTGGAGATGCTAATTAGGCTGCAGTACCTCTGGCAGCTGAGCTGATCTAAAGATTCACGGCTGTCAGAAAGGAGAGATCTGGCTCCAAGCGCAAACTCCCACTCGTATTTACTGGCTTTGGCATTCCTTACGTGAGCCACTTTAATTCACTGACCTGGCAGAAAGCTGTCCAATTCTTTTGCTGGGTTAATGAATTAGAGCAGCTCTTGGAGGGATCCAGCAAATGCTGTTGTTGCAAGGTAAGCGTATGGAGTGCATGGCCAGAAGCCGAGAGCAATTGTCAGCTCTCTGCATCTCCTGGTACTCTACCCGCAGAGGGAAGATTAATCATCCACTGAACTAAAAAAGCTTGCTTGATAGTAAATGCAATGCACTTAATACTGTGAGCTGATTATTCAACTCGTTTCTCTTGTTAATGTCAGAGCGAAGAATTTGTGTGTCTCTATAAATTATGGAATGCAGCTGGAGGTATAGAAGTAGAGGAATAAGTTTATGTAAATTACTTTGCATGAAAATGGCAGGTGCTGTCGCCTTGGTGTTACGTTGTCATGAACCAATATAAAGTATTATTTAATTACAGAGCATCGTGTCTCTCGGCTTCTTGATGTGCCATACTGAAACATATTTAACTCATCAGTTATGCCATAAAGCCATATTGACTTTCTGATTTCTTAAATCTAGCAAGGGTTTGGAAAGAAGGGAACCGACAGCACCAAGGGTTCCTCAACTGATTTTGATAACACATGGATGGTCTTAAAATGATGACTTTCCCTTGGGTATTTCTTGCCTAGTCTGAGACTGCAGAATTTTTCCTCTGTAATTATTTTTCATCACTTTAGTAATTAAAGCAATTGCTCATGTGAGGTATTTCAGGTGAAGAATATGTTTAATGAATATCCTCACTTATCTTTTGATACTGCTGAGCAGGCAGACTGCTCAGACGGAAGAACTAGCTTCAAATAAGTAGCTAGCTGTTGATTGTTTGGCCACCTTAGCTTGGAAATTGCTGTCTTGAGGTAGCAAACTCTGACATTTAACATCAGAAATTTGCTTTGAGTATGAGGCAGATTATTTTATTATTTTGAGTATGAGGCAGATTATTGTCAGCACTTGTAGACTTGTGTCTAGTGAGGCAGATTTAAAAATGATTTCAAAAGAGAAATGGGAAATAAATCAGCAAATATCATTATGTTAGAGTATACAGCTGTGGTACTTCTGCATATCTCTGACAGGTTATAGCAGATCTAGAGGTAGTACAGGGAAGGATAATAGTGTTGATGAAAGGGATGTAGCAGGTTCTTTATAAGAAGAAATGAAATCTTCACTTACGACAAGAGCTGACAAGAATGAAGGCACATGACAAGTACATAGAATATTGAATGGTATGGGAAATAAAATAGAGAACTTTCCCATTTTCACTTACTAGGGTGCACACAGGAAATAGAGGGCCACGTATGAAAAAAAACAGGGATTTGTTTCTTGTTTTTTTCCATATAATGAAGAATTTAGCATTGGAACTCTTGTCTATAGGATGCTTTGGAAGTTGAGACATCAGCTGGCTCAGTTTGCTGGAGGCTGTGCTGGGAAAATCACCGAACATTTGCCCTGTTCTTACATTCTTCCACAGATGCCACAGATTTGGCCGCTGTCAGAAAGAAGATAGTGGGCTGGATGGTTCTTAGTCTGTCGTTGTGTGGCTGTTCTTCTGCCACTGTCAGTGGAGATGTCCAGGGGTGACCACTAGCTTGGGAAGTCATGCTGCCTCCTTCACCTTGTCAGGGCATCCGTGTTCTGTGAGGAATGGGCTGGAACTGCTCACAAATGGGTTTGACATTGTGATCAGCAGAACAGGCCTTTCAGGGGGCTTTGTTTCACTGCTTCATTGAAGAAGGGAAAGAAAAAAGCACCAAAGAATCCTATAAAAAAGTACTGCTCAGAAAAACAAAGTCATTTGAAACATCACTACATGAAAAACGTTATCTGACACATCAGAGAGGTCTTCGTCGTACAGAATAAGTAGCAAAGCTTTCTGTGTGCTTTCCTATGTTAGGTTTGTGTTCTGACTTCAGGTGGGGTATGTATTTAATGAAGAAAGTGAACAGAATTACTTAAGCTTCAGTATGTCAGAAAATAGGTAACTAACAATCAGAAAAAATATGTCCTGAATTAGTCTGACTATATTGAAAATAGTTAAAAGCCTAGCAGAAGTTATGTTGTACATCTTTAGCATTTTTTTTGGTCCATTTTTTTGCATACAAAGTACTCAGGCACATTGTTCATTGTGCCTGTAATGTAGCCCTTTTTTTTTTTTTTTAATACTGCTGGTATCTCTGAAAAATCAAATATGTGGATATAATTCTAAAATGATATTTACTGCTGTTGAAAGGTGATTATTAGCCCTGCAGTCTTCTGTCTGCTAAACAAGTGTCATTTAAGCAGCAGAAGTTTCCGTGCTCTTGGATGTGTAGGACCTCAGTCTTACTCTGGTAGAGTGGAGTGGGGCAGGAGAGGGAGCTTGTGTCCAGTGTCTAATTCTTCACTCGTTTTTCCACCAAACTTGCTTAGTGGGTATCTATTCCTTAGTGACTGACTGACTGTTTTGATGCGGATTCTTCACTAGAAGTTGCAGAGATCTTTTCACATTGTCTGTGTGCTCCTTTGTGGTGGGAAAATTGCCTTCTGCTAGTCATAGTTTTCAGTTGTTGTCTCCACGCAGTTCCTCAAGCTCTTGATCCAAACAAGGTCGGTCTGTCTGTTTTTTGGGGGCTTTTGGGTTGGTTTGGTTGTGGGTTTTTGTTGTTTGTTTTTGGGGGGGTTTTTTGGATTTTTTTTTTTTTGATCCAAAGCTGGTCTAGAAGCAGTGGAGTGAGCACAGTCTGTCTCCCAGATTTTGTAAGCCACCCAAGTCCTCTTTTAAATATAGTTATTAGTTACAGTTTGTATTTTGTAAATATTTTCTTTGCAGTGATTTATGGCTCTCAACCTCCTCATTATGATTCACAACATTTTGGACCGCCTGCTTCCTGGGGGGAGAGGATGGGGGGTTGTTTTTTGCTTTTCTATAACTTGGACCTGAAGCAATTCCAGTTCTAGAAGCAAGTGGGAGATGGAAACAGAATGTGCTGGGTATTAATAGTTTCCGTGCTGGCCTGTTGCTTTGGTGTTTGTCTGGCTCGTCGGGGAGGTAGCCCTCTGTCTGGCCATGCAGATGGAGATCTACTCGGAGCTCAGGTGGCGATAGAGCCCCTGCCTCCTTCCCGCTGAGCAGAAATCCTCAGCAATTGTTTGTTCACCAGGTGCTTTAGGACAGAAAAGTCTAGTCGTAGAGGCGGGAAGATGGTTGTAGAGCTGCGCCCAAACCTTTCAGGACACCCTTGTGTTGCCAGGTGTCCTTCTCCCCTTTTATGTGTTATGTGCACACGTACGTATCCGTGCTTCTCTTTGCAGCTGCCCCTTCGTGCTTAGGGTTTCCTTACTGCTGGCAGGTGTAAGGGAGGAGCTGGCATGGGGGCACAGGCAGCAAGTAGTTAAAAGCAAAGCACATACTGTGCGTGTCCTGAACTCTGATACATTTCTCAGTGACCTTGAGCAGAGCTCAAAGCTTGCGTGTGCAGGCGTGAATGACATTATCACCTGCATAAGTATATGTTATGCAGACTCTGCTGAGGAAAGGTGGATCCAATACTGTTTTCAAACACAGGATCTTTTATGCAGCGTGCCTCTGTGTGGCCTGATGACATGCATTGAGACCTAGGGAACACGTATTAGCTCCCTTCCGAACTGAATTGCTGTCTGTAGCGAAGGGAGAGTGCTGGTTCTTCGCTGTGGAGTGTTGACGTGAGGCCAGAAGGAAGGAGCTGGAACTCAGCGCAGGGAAGGAGCCAGGGTGGGCAGTGGGTGCTCGGTGAAATGCAGGCTTTTATCATCTGCCTTGGTCAGGGTAGCGCTGTTGCCAGTCTCCATTATATGCTGCCTGAGAACAGGCTCCAGGCCCTTCCTTTCATCTCCTTCCTAATGAATTAAGACAAGGAATAACTATAAAAGGGGAAGGAAGAAAAAAAAGCAGCAAGATCCGAGAAGACTATTTCTTTCACTTATGTTGTAGCTGAATGTGTGGTAGTAGACAAATGTATTGAGCTAATGTTATAGTGGCTGAAAGTTCAAATCTTAGCTTAGGGCTGTGGACGACAGAAATGAGGGAGCTACAGCATCCAGAGAGAGAAGGTATTTAGTGTTAAACTACTGAAAAATCAGGATATGTGAAAGCCTGAAAAGCATTTGAGGACTCTCAGTGTAGTCAAAAAGGTAAGAGTGGACTGAGATCCCCTGTTCCTTCTATTGTTTCTCCTCTTTGAAGCCTTCATCTTACTGTACACATCTCACGTGCTGCAAAAGGACTCCTGTGTGGCAGCAGCACTCTGCCATATGCAGGAACAGCTGTGAGTGTTTTTGAGCCGGCCACTGTACATGATACGTCGCACCCTTGGTGAGAAAGGAGTTCTGCCCTCTGCCTGTGAACAAATGGATGGCAGAGGAGTGCGAACGACCTCCCGGCTTCTTCCCCTGTGGAAGTGGCAGATCCAGTCCTGTGCAACCTATATTTGAATTTAAAGACCAGACGTCATCACCGTTCAGAATCTGTGCCTTTCCTCATTCACACTGCGGAAGATTCACTAGTGTGTTTGAGGATCCACCTGTGTGCGCTTGCCCACTTGCCAATTCCATGCAAAGCCATAGAAAACATGAGATTTGGCAAATTGCACTAATAGGGCTCCAAAATGGATTGTAGAGATCCCCTTTAGCAGGAGCGTTGATGATTTTGGGGAGTTATTTTGGAGCACTCACTTGCAGGTGTTGTGTACCATGGTGATGGATAGGCTACTTCTGTGTTTTGTCCTTCTTGGACAGATTTGCCCTGAGGAGCAAAGGACTCTGATGGAGTCATAAAAATAAAACCACCGAATAGCATGATGTGATTTAATCGCAAGCCAGCTGCATTGATTCTTCCCCTGGGGTGCACTCTCTGTATGTGTGGAGATGCATTTTGTCATTGGGGTGAGGGTAGGAGAAGAGGGGAAACTTGGAGAGGGGGAGGCAGGTTTTCAGATACAATCAAATGGAAGTTTCTGAGGTCGTTATTGAAGATTTGATGTTGGAGGGGATGGATGAGTCTTAGTCAAATAAAAATGCTTCATCCTGCTAGGCTTCTCCTGAGATTTGCATGGCTCTGGGAAGCAGAGATACTTGCAGGGCAGTATTTTCATTCTTCCTATCACAGCTTAATTTATATTAACCAGATTAAAATGTTTTATGCTGCTTGCACAGCCCTACTAAAATAAAATGGAAAGCTGCCACCGCTTTGCTCAGCGTGACAAGACCCCAGTGCTTACTGTTTGCTTGCTCTTGTCAGTGCTTTATAACCAATATGCGAGTTCAAGGTCATGTCTGTAAGAGACGTTTCTGGCCAGAAGACGCTCTCCTAATGTTGCCAGTTTAGTTTATCTGTGGAGAGATGTTTCTATCCAAATATTCATGAAGTGTTGTATATCCAATGTTGTGCAGCGCAGTTTAGCAAGTCCAGTCAGTGTTTGGAGAGTCAGTGTGGGCAACTCCCCTGAGATTTCTTTTGTCTTTGGTACACAAATTGTGTGTTAAACGGGGGGGGGGGGGGGGAAGTCCCAAAACAGCAAAAAACCCCAACCCCAACCCTTATTTTTAAGGCCTGCGTGTGTTCTTGAAGGTGCCTAAAAAAGTCTGACTCTAGCAATGACATGGTCCTGGCCTTCTCGCAGAACTTCTTTTCGCTTGATAGGTTAAGGAGGAAGTCAGGTTGGCATCTAAAGAAATGAAATGACACTTAAAAGCGCATCATGCAGGTGGTCAAAGCGTGACTCCTAGGAGACTGAGGCAGGCTGCAGGAGATTGAGTGGGTGGGTGGATGCTCTTTGAATACCTTGGCCTGTTAATGCATGGTCTTGGAAAGGGACAGAGCAATGAAATCAGCTAAATTGTAGTCTACTTTGTTGCATAGCTGAGTTTTTGAGGTCATTTTTCTGACTAAAGTGCAAAAAATACCATTTTCTCATCAAGCCATTTTGCAAAGGGGCCTTGCCGTTACATATAGTGCTATACTCAATGTTACCACTTCCTAGTCTAAGCCCAATGCAAGCAGCTGAGGTTCTCTCTCTCTCTCTTCTCTCCTGCCTGTCACTTCTGTGGGGATGTTAGGTCTTTCCTCTGGCACGCTGGTCTCCCTTATTCCTCTGCCTCCCTTGCTGTACTTTTTCTGTGCACAAGTACTCCTGACCCACCCCTTGACCTGTCTTTGCTGTACCAGTCAGTGCTTGGGAATGCTGGAACAAATTCCCTTGTTTAAACTATGGAACTGGTAGCAGAAAGTAGCACTTGGAGTTTTTATAAATCCTGCAGTGGTAATGACTGTTTCCTGTCCCTGGGCTGACTTTTAAACGTACGAGAAAAGTTAATCAAAGACATCCGTAAGCTGTTCATATATGGATTTTACCATTTAATTATAGATCTTCTTTTGGGGTAATGTTTCTCTGAAGGGAGCTTGACAGAGCAGATGCCGTTTTGCCTGGGGATGCATTTCTGGTATTGGCCCAGTGAAGAGCTGCCACTTCAGCTGTGGGATTTTGATGATTGCACGAACATCCTGCCACATGAGATTAGAGTGGCGGTACTACCTCCCAGCTTCAGGATATGAAAGATCTGCCTCTTCATTAGAGCTTTCATATGGTGGCAGCTGAAGTGAGGAAGAACAGGCGAAAAGAAAGAAGCAATTTAAGAAAACCAAAGGCAAATCAACTAAGCTAAAAGGTGATATGAGGGGAGGGAGGCTGAGATCTCATTACTGTTTACTCATGGAAAGGGAGGGGAAGAACAACAGATCAATTGTTAAGCATTACTGGCTTTATCAAAATAATTGTGAAGTGCTAGATACCGCAATTGCAAATGTAGTACTAATACCTAAAAAGACGCGGGCAACAACGTGAAAGGAATTTGTGTGGTTTCTATTCACGCGCACACTTTTGTCTTTCTGATTTCAGCAGACAGAAGGAGGGGCACAGACAGATGGACAGCAATCACAGACACAGAGCAGTGAAAATACTGAGAGCAAATCCACTCCAAAACGACTTCATGTGTCTAACATTCCCTTCCGCTTTCGAGATCCTGACCTTCGGCAGATGTTTGGGGTAAGTTAGCAGTGCCTTTTAAGGCATGGCAGATCCTCCTTCCCCACAGGTGGGACATGTGGTGCTGTTGTGTTCGTGGGATGAAAAGCCCTCCCTCCTCAATTTAGTCAGCACACTGTAAAACATTTGCAGGACTAGGACAATTGGTAGCATTTACCTCAGCTGGTAATTACACATGAAAACTATAACGGTGTTGTTCATATTAAGATGTTCAGTGTAACCTAACAATTGGTTTTGGGGGGAGAAAAACCCAAAACAAAACTTCACCTAATTTCCCAGTAAAGTCTAGGATTAAACATTGACTTAATATATCCCTTGCAAAGCACTGTTTTTCAGTTGCTTAGAAACTTGTTGAAATATTTATGTCTTTCCTCATGATCCACTTCTGTGATGAAAAATTGCTGCAAGGAATTGGCCAACTAGCAATTGCATGTGGAAAAGCTAGTGCAAGTCAGATGGTATTTTACATTGTGTATGATATACATTCTGATTCTTTTGACCAAATAGTTTGTCTTCCCTAATCTTTGTATGCTATTCATCATCCTCAATTTATAAGCTCTTTGAGGAAGAGTTTGTTCACATGAGTATAGGTGGTGACTCATTCCCTTTGGAGACAGAGATAAATGAGCTAGATGCTTCATGACCTAACCTTCAGGTGAAGTTATCCACATATCATCATCAGGAATATTTGACTTGTTGATACGATGATAGCATCCTTGGTTGATGACATGTTGTAAAGTCTTCAGAAATATTTTTTTATAAAGTTAACAGTTGCTGCCTGTTTAAGATGCAGTGCAGAGGACTCAAGTCAGGAAAGACCAAACCTAAGGTTCCTCTTGCCAGCTTTAGGTTTTGCATATATACCTTGGTCCTAACTGCTGCTCCTCCAAATTCTGCAGTGTTGCTGTTTCAGTTGTTGCAGCTTCCGAGCCATCAGTGTGGGTGTGTATGCATGCACACTCTCACATGTAGAGTAGTGTTCCAGTATTGTAAATTCATGGACTTCAGGCTTAGACTACTATAAATAAGAGGAGAATTGGGCTTATCTGTTCATAGCTTGGACACTACAAAGTGCACAAAATGTGCAGAAATGTTAAAAATTTCACTGATGGTCTTCAGCAAGAGTCCCAAATGCTATATATTGCAAGAGACTTTGCTCCTTGTTTTGGAAGCTTTTTGTGTCCATAAGAAGTTATTTTATGAATGAAACAAATGGAGTGGAGGGGGTCAAAATACAGGAGGGCAAGGCTGGTATTCAGACGGACCTAGCCAGGCTGGAGAAATGGGCTGACAGGAATCTTAAGATACTCAACAAGAGTGAGTTTAAAGCCTTTCATCTGGGAGGGAATAACCTCTGTAGCAGTACAGGCTGGGGGCTGGTTGTCTAGGAAAATGTTCTGCAGTAAAAGATTTGGGGGTCCTGACAGACAATAAATTGAACATAATTAGCAGCATGCCCTTGCAGCAAAGGTGGCCAACTGCACCCTAGGCTGTGTTAGTGAGTAGCCAGCAAGCCCAGGGAAGTGATCTTTCCCTGTCTTTAGCAGTTGTCGGACTGCATCTGGAATACTGCGTTCAGTTTGGGCTCCTCAGTGCAAGAAGTGCACTTCATCTAAGTGAAATACTGGAGCAAGCCCAGTGGGCACCACTAAGACAGTCAGGGGGCTGGAGAACATGGCATGTGAGCAGAGTCTGAAACGTGGGCCTGTTCATCTTTAAGAAGAGAAGGCGGGGGGGATACTTTTGTTGTCTGCAACTACCTGATCAGACGATACAG
The DNA here is from genome assembly GCF_011004875.1 of Balearica regulorum gibbericeps. Taxonomy (NCBI): domain Eukaryota; kingdom Metazoa; phylum Chordata; class Aves; order Gruiformes; family Gruidae; genus Balearica; species Balearica regulorum. The sequence goes on from NC_046184.1 coordinate 58,554,849, forward strand.
AAAAAATAGAGCCAGATTCTTTTTGGTTGTGTGTAATGATGAGATGAGACATAACGAACACAAGTTGGAACATAGGGAAATTTCAGTTAGATATCAGGAAAATATCCTTGAAGGTATCTGACTTGACTGGACATAGCCTGGCCAACCAGATCTCATTAGGCCTGCTTTGAGCAGGAGTTGCACTAAATGACCTGTGGAGATAAGTCCCAGCCAAAACTGTGGTCCTGTTGCAAGAGGCCTGGGTTTGCTTCTGTGTTGTTCATACATTAGACTGTCACACTCTTGACATCTGTGGGAATGTTTTCAGGGTGAAACTCATCTCCTGGCAATCTGTGATTGCTGAATCTTCTCAGTCGCCTGTTCTGCTTTTGTGTTTTTTAGCTTGCTTTTTGCTGTTGCAGGGCTGTGCGGTAGGCAGTTCCGTCCGGTTTGGATAAACTGGTTGCTGAAATCACAGCCAGTTCTTGGACCACCTGCTACAATCTGTATTTAGCACGTCCTGCTCTGTGCTACTGCTGCTCCCCTCTCCTGGGAGCTGCATCACTTAGATAAATTGTTCCATGCTGTTGCTGCCCCTTCCCTTGGGACCGGCCCTTGGCTTGATGACTGGCCCCTTTTGTGCTTGTTCACCTTGATGTTTTTCGTCCCTGTGCTCCTGGTGTGGGGGACATGGGTGAGGTGGAAATTACAAGAATGCCCCTGTCCTGGTGACTCTAATCTCTGCCTTGCAGATTTGGAGACCCAGGCAGTTTGAATGAACTGCTGTCCTGAGAAGTAACTTGTAGAAAATGCAGTCTGACTGCTTGCATTAAGATTTCCTATCCCTTTTTGGGCCCATACAGTGCCACTGGTACATAGAAATGGTAGGGAAATATGTTCTATGAGCATATTGTGGTGTTCCTCAAGTTATTTGTTGTTTTTCTCTAAACATCATCTCAAGTTCCACCACAGTGATGTGATTTTAACTGGGGTACATGGTATATTCCCTATAAAACCTTCTGCTAGTTCACCTGGCCATGTGTTTGCAGAGAGGTATGCCTGCCAGAAGACCATTCATCTTTTGGGGCACAAAAAAACCATGTGCCAGTTTCCTGTAACAGAGAACTTTACTACTTTGCCAAGGAAATAATCAATGGTTCTTGCACATCTCCCTTTTTCTCTCAGTGCTGCTTCTCTCAGCATGCTTAGAGCCTCAAGCCAGGAGAGCATTTCTCTCTGAATCCTCCTTGCTCCTATTTCTTTTTCAGGATCAGGATGCTTTCCCTTGGGTGACTCACTGAAACCAACCCTTTCTCCTTCAGGGGACTCATGGTTGTCTGAGTCTTCAGCTGTGCCTGGTCTGTAACCCCCATCTTCTCCCTCTCCCTTCTGTGTGTCAGGTCACATCTCCTCAACGCCATATCTGAGAGACTCAAAATCCTTGCCTGGAGTGATTTTCCCAAGCTACTGTACAAAGAGAGGAATTGGGTAGACAGCAAAGCCGTGGAGGAAGAAATAAATGTGATGGTAGGGAGGGAGTAAAGAAGTCCCCTGAGGATGGAGCAGCATGCGAGAGGTCAGCCCAGTCCTGGGGCGCAGAACATTAGCTAATACTTTCGTCCAGACTTGAGTAGAGGTGGACTTCAGACATGTTGTCCCATGTGTGATTAAATGGATATTACATAACTCTCTCTAAAACCTGACCATTTGTGAGAGCTGCAGACATAAGGATTTCCTGCCAAATTCAAGTTATTCAGGTTTCAAACCATCTCTTGCCTGTTATGTGTTTCTAACAGGTCCCTGAGATATCCTCAGGAATGGAACAAACATTTCCTTATGTATATGCTTCTTAGAGCGTAGGGAGGCAAATAAAATAGGCTGCTTAAAACAGGTAATATTTACTTGACATTTCACGATGCCAATAAAAAGACTTCCAGAAAGCTTCTAGAAGGAACAGGTCATTTTTTAATGCACACAGTTCTGCACCCACTGTGGAATAAATCAATAGTTGACCTTGTTCTAGCAGATAAAGAAGAGTTAATAGCTGACCTGAGATCCCATGGTTGCCTAGGTACCAGTGATTGTTATTTGTCTGTATTTACTTTGTGCAAACAGAATATGGCATCAGGCAGTAATGTAAGGAGCTTTAGGAGACTCTGTTTCTTAGAGTTTAAACAATTGGCAGGATAACTGCTTGGGAAGGTACCTTTAAAAGGGAGATGTTAATGGAAGCTATAAAGTACTGAACAAAATCATACTGATGGCCAAGGCGGCATGATTCCGCAGTCACTGAAACTGTTAATAAAAGCATTTCTTCACTTTAGGCAGGGAGGATGAAGAGGAGGAGGAAGTAAATGGCAGTGAATATAATTGCAAACTTAAACAAAGAAGCAGGTGAGAAAAGAAACGTGCTAATCATGGAGATATCAGTGATGTAGGTTCAGAGGAGGCAGCATCAATTTTCTACATGCAAAGATAAAAGATCTAGGTGTAGGTACAATATAAAATTAGGAAATAGTTGTGTGTTTTGGGGAGGAAGAACTACAAGTAACAACAAAACAAAATCCAAAGAGAAAAAAACAACAAAAAAGCCCAACTTGCTGTGTTTATGATTTAAGAGGAGGTATTTGTACCATGTCTAGTTTTGTATATAATTTATAACAAAGGAGGATGAGACAGAGCTTGCTAATATTTAAAACCCAGCAGATATCTAGATAAGGTATGTGCCAACGCAAGAAGCTCTTTTATTGGTAAATGTTAATTTTTAGACAATCCTTGTAAGCTAGGGGAGCTGCAGAAGGCTGGAATGCTGTCCAACAGGATTCACTATTGAAAATATCGAAAGGAATGACCCAAAGAGCTATGAATTATCTATCCATATGTTGATCTGAGATAAAAATAATTTTGGAAATTTCTAAAAAACATTAGAATCTGAAGAAATGGTTTAATATCTATTCAGCATGACTTTGTATGAGGTAATACACATCTTTGCAGACAAATACTGTATTGTCTATTTTGACAAGATTGTACAAAGCAATATTGATATAGTTGAACATGCTCAACAAATTGAATTCATCCAAGTGACCAATGTTGATTTTTAAGAAAAAGAATACTTAAATAAACACAACAGGGGTTAGAGGGGTTAAAAACCTCTTTAATAATAAAAAGTAGTAGTTGTTGGGGAGACATCAGTGATCAAGAGTGTTTCTGGTGTCAGTTTCCCCAGGGATCTGTTTCAGTCACAGTCCTGTTCAGTACCTGTATCAACCCACAGAGACAGTACTATTAAAACCTTGCCAGTAAGGTTTGCAGATTATAAAAAGAAAAAAAAACAAAAACAACTATTTGAGGAGGAGGAAAGAGAAAGATATGGTTACTGTTAGAGAATGATTTGAAATGCCTGGTTAACTGATGATAAATCCAGCAAAAACATGTTTGATGCAGCTCAGTGCAGAATACTGAGTATGTGGGAACCAGGCTGCGCTTGTAGGATGGAAAGCTGTCTTTGGAAAACACTGATTTGGGAGAGTATTAGTGATCGTTGGAGACAGTTGCTTCAACAGTGCAAAGGAGGGTATCAGGTTGAAGGAGGGACGTGATCGTGCCCATGTTCAAAGTCAAAAAGACTGTGACTGCGTAATTTTGCTCAGTTCTGAGATCAGTTTAGGACCGAAAAAAATAATCTAGGGCTTGGAAGATGAGTGGCTTTTTAACTGTACAAGGTGTTGGCTGCGTGATTTACTCAGCTTATTAAAGAGAGGTTGGGAGATGACAAGTCTGTTCTGTACAGGTGCTTATGCATCGATGATACTACTAATAGGGGGTTTAGGTCTTGTTTACAGTTGTAATAAGATTTTCCAGTTGGAAGCTGAGATTTAACAAAATTAACCTTGAAATAAGAGAAAAATTCTTAGTCATTTAGGCTAATTTAAACAGTGGAGCAACTTAGGAAGGATTAGAAGAGTTGCCATCAGTGTTAAAAACAAGTTAGCAACTCTTTTCAAAATCTTACTGTCCAGTTTCTGAGGGACATTCTTTGGCTAGTGTGTGTAAGGACTATGCCACACACACTACACATGTATCAACATGATGGTAGTAGTCTTCTCCTTAACTGCTGGTAGGCTGTCCCCTTCCTTACCAGACTATGTATGCAGAAGAAAAGTGCACGTTTTCCTCAACACGCGTCCAGTCCTTTCAACTTTGTGCTATGATAGCATCTGTGCTTGTACCTCATGACTGATATCTTCAGCCCTTCCCTCCTAGGCTTCAAGAAGCGGTTTTCCTCCCTGTATAAAATTTGCTGGGATACTCTGGTCAGTTCTGGACTTGAGAGTCAGATGGACTTCAGAGTATCCTGGGGAGGATGAAGGCTGGGTTGGACTGCCTGCAAGAGGAAAATGCATCTGTTCTCAAGTTGAATCATGAATTGCTTCCACAAAAACAAGTGGATCACTTTGGTAGTTCATACACGTGCCTGTGCACTAAATCCTTGTCTGTCGTGAGAACAACAGTATGAAGAGTTAAAATTGATGTTTCTCAGAGTTTACTGTGGTGAAATGCTTTTTGGTCAAGAATCTTCAACTATTTTTTAAAAAGGAGATAGTATAAGATAAAAATAAGGACTCTGTTGATTGCAGATGAAGGTGGGATAGTGCAGTACAGGGTGTGAATTCTCTCACGCTCTGGCTTCAGATGGAGACGTTGCCTTTTTTTAAAACATGCTCACTCTATGGCTACTACTTGTTGTAGGCTGTTGTCTGCTTCTGGTGGGGAAAATCATTGGCCCAGCTGATAAAAGGGTTTTGCGCTTTACCAGCTATGGGAGTAATAATGCATAGCTGTTTCATGTAAAGGTGACCGTTCTGTCACCTTTAATAACTTTCAGTTAATGAATTTATTATTAACTTCATTTATTAAAGGTGACAGAATGGTAGCTACTTGGGTTTTTTTAACATTGGATTTTAAGGCAGGTAATGTTGTTATCTTTTTCCTTCTCTAAGCATGATTAATACTTCTACTGCAAGGTTCTTTATGGTTTATGTTTGTGGTAGACCACTGTTTTGTATGACCTGAGCAACACAGCTCTGGGAGCTCAGATATTTTTGCAAGCTCTTGTAGCCTTCGGTCTTGGCCTCTGGGGAAACATTTTGGCACTTACACTTCCTAAAATATCTCAGTGGATATAATTTCTCAGCCAGCTTCATTGTGGTGTCAAGAGTGCAAATCACCTTCATGAGCCTATAGTTTGAGGCTAAAGCAGTAACAAGCTAGACTACAGCTCTTTCTCACCAAGAGTTTGGTAGAACTTTAGGTCTGTATTTTCCAGTAAATAAATTTAAATACACAAATAATTCATGATACGCAAGTATGGGCAATGGCAGAAAACTACTCATTAGGTGTTAAGGTAAGTAGGTAAATAATATGATAGACCAAGAAGCTCTGACCTGCAGGTGTTGATGCAGTGAGGCCTGAAGTACAGCAATAGGAAACTTGCTGAAAGGGACTCTGCTTTCTGAGTGGACTGTGTATCTGAAGGAGAAAATCCTGTCTTCTGGATATCAAGATTTATTTTAGTGTTTTCATCTCTGAATAGTACTGGCCACTAGTTTTTTCATCTCCAGATAGTACTGGCCACCAATCACACGTAACAAGTCCTGCATGCCAGTACTGGAGAACACACATTCTGACACAAGGTGGCCTCTTTGTGACGATTCTTGTTTCCAAGCTCTTTCTGTGATGAGAGCGAGCTCCAGCCCCGTCACAGGGCAGGACTTTGTTCCTGCTGATGCTGATTAGAGTTAGAAGAGGCGCTGCTGTTTACACTGATGTGTTTCACCAGGGTGATTTCTGGAATCACCTTTTGCAAAGGACTTGTGTGCTCAGCGCTGCTTGAGCATCCTGCTTTGTCTGCACGTTGGGGACCATGGTACTTCTGGGCAGGGGTGCTTGTGCTGCTGCAGCTGTCAGCAGCTATCGTACTGTCAGTCTTGCTCTGCGAAAGCTGTGTGCTGACACCACAGGACACAGAAACTTCTGTAGTGACCATCTGGTGGAAGGCAGCGATGACTGGCTCATCCATTTATCTAAGATTCGTTCAGGTTTTCATATGAGTTACTAGAAGAGTCTGCAATGAGACTGGGCTGAATGGCATTTACGAAACAGTGCTGTGCTGTAGCTGGATTTACTTGCATAAAAGGCCTGGGTAAAATTACATGGAGTTGTCTTTTATAACCCAGTTTTATATGGACTCAGTCTACATGTCAGTCCTCTCAAATTGAGTTTTGAATGTATGCTGCTTTTGTGGGCATGGGTCCAAGTACCTTTTCCGTGGCAGCAGTACCAGGTTACAGTGCAGTTGCGCCTCTGGGAATGGTTCAAGGCAGGAGCAAGGAGCTGGAGGTATAGACCTGGAAGCTGGCCTGGTGTTAAGATCTCTGGAATGGTACCATACTGTTCACCCCCATCTCGTTGTTTCGTTTGAAAATCTTTTATTTGTGAGTCAGAGGATAACAAATGACTGAGAAGCTATGTTCCTCATCACTGTGCTAGGATGGCTGCTGTCTGTAAATCCTGTTAGAAATCGGTGTTCTTCGTGTGGCTTCCTTTTAAAGTCTGGTTTCTTAGAAAATGTGTTTTCTTGGGCAGCAGGTCAACCCTAATAAGGGCTTGGTGCTTGTTTACTGTCTGTTCCGATGGTAAGCTGTGGTAGTGCTTTTGTTTATAAATTCTTGATGCTTCCATCTTTCTCTTAGCTAAGCATATTGGTGTAGCTTGGCTGAACAGGGTTGGCTGTAGCAGGGTTGACCACACTATTTTGAAGACATGTAACCCAGCTTTAGGTGAGGAAGCTCATGTACTGGTAGCAGCGTAGCTCTGGCAGACCCTGTGCTGCCATAACTAAGCATTGACATACATGCTATGATGGACCCAGCTGTTCTAGGCTGAAAGTATATCCCGTGGAGCTGGGGTAAGGACGCTCTCTGCAGTATGGACCTATCCCTGCATATGAAATGCTCTTGCTCACACACCTCAAGCCTGAGGACCCGTAATTGTTTCCTGCACAAGAGGTCGGCTTCCTGGCTGTTTTAAATTTTAACCATCCTTAAGGATGGACTGTTTGGCACCTTTGAGGTTTAGATAGTTCACTGCACTCAGCGCTAAGTGAATTTTGTGGGGCCAGTGCAAAGCTGCTTGGGCATACAGAGTTCTCTTCTAGGGATGTGAGGTCGTTGAACAGTGTCTCACATTACCTTTTGTTCCATGATTTCTAGAGAATTTGTCTTGTACTCCCTGTCATTTGCATCTTTAGGGTTAAGTTATTTGTCTGGCACATTTTGGAGCTGATTTTGAAAGCTCCAGACAGGGAGAGGAGGCAGGGCCAGCTGGAACAGAGCATACAGGAGGGGCCCTACCAAACTGTCAGTGCCTTGGAAGGCAAAAGCTCTCTGATGCCAGATCTCTCAAATTTATTATATGTAATGTAGTTATGGCCTCTGCTGGAAAAATCTGCTGCCTTCATGTCATCTGAGTGGAAAGAAACACACAGCATGCGTATACCTTTCCTTACACAATGCCCTTGCATCTGTGATAAGGTACATCATGTTCAAGCAAGAAAATTGGGTTCTGGTGATAGCTGATGTCTGTTAATATCTTTATGTCTCGTAAAAATGTTATTTCCAACTGTCCCTGCTACCATTGTAGAGGAGATGATTCTCATTTACCTGCTTTACAGAAGAAAAACTAAAAGCTGATGCAAGGTCACTCTAGGGAACGGAGGATGAAGATAGTACAATATAGAATCAGAGAATGGTTCAGGTTGGAAGGGACCTTAAAGATCATCTAATTCCAACCCCCCTGCTGCCGGCAGGGACACCCTCCACTAGACCACGTTGCCCAAAGCCTCATCCAACCTGGTCTTAAACACTTCCAAGGATGGGACATCCACAACCTCTCTGGGCAACCTGTTCCAGTGCCTCACCCCTCTAACAGTAAAGAATTTCCTCCTAATGTCTAATCTAAATCGACCCTCCTTCAGTTTGAACCCATTACCCCTTGTCCTGTCACTACACTCCCTGATAAACAGTCCCTGACCATCTTTCCTGTAGGCCCCTTCAGGTACTGGTAAGCCACAATTAGATCTCCCTGGAGCCTTCTTTTCTCCAGGCTGAACAATCCCAACTCCCTCAGGCTATGCCATGGCATGACTGAAAGTGTGTGTGTCTGTCTAGCCGTCATATGGTGCGGGCATGAGCAGTTCATGGAGGAGGCTTCTTGCACAACCTGACCTGTGATGGGGGATGCTGGCTTCTTGGTCACATAGTAAGCTTTTTAAGTCATGATGAGGAACACTTGAGATGTGTAGTCCTGCAATGCCTTCTTCAGAGGCTGAACTCTGCTGAGGATTTTTTTTTTTCTGCTGCTGCTGTGCAGGGTTGTAAGTAGAAGTTCTTGGTAGTCATTGAGTGAACGAATCAGGTCTGTGAGAACAGTGATTCATGTCTTCAAGGTTAGAGATTAGAGGGTTAGTCCTCACGATGACCTAAGCATGGATCTTGATTTATTCGGCCAGACCCTCTGTCTGCTGGAAAATACAAACATGCCTGTATACATGATTTTTAAAAATTACTATGGGGGCATTTGGTGTTGACCCTTGTATTTAGACAACCTAGCATTTTCCATACAAAAATTGTGACCTTTTGCTAAGAAGCTCTTAAAACTTCCATTGTTTGCAATAGGCTGTTGACATTTGGTAGGGGAAGCACCATCAGAGAACAAAGTGCCTTTTTATGTTCCACTAAATTAGATTCAGCTTTGAAGGAGATATAAACTGTTAAAATGAACTAGTTCTTTTTTCCTGCTTTCATTCTTCAGGAAAATTCTGGCACGCCACCAAAAAAAAAGTGCCTCCAGTGCTGGACCTGCTGTAACCGTTGCAGCAGTGAGGACAAGAGCTGTGGTGTTTGGAGCTGTCTGAGCAGCTGTGGCAACGGTCACAGCAGACTTTGAAAAGCCCAGCAGCCTCACGGCCGCGCTGCTTTTCCAGGGAATTTCCTGGAGCAGGAAACCCCTCCCCAGCAACCCTCAGTTCACCAGTTAGCCCCTGTGGTCTCTGTTCCTTCTCTCCAAGCGGGTCCTTCCCTCCTGCCTCTTCAAACACCTGCAATTCCTAGGTAGAAAAGAGATTGGGGCAGTTTGCATGGGTGGATGTAGTCCATTGCATGCTGTAGACATCAAGTGTGTGCTGGCTGCAACCACACGATTTGGTGATCTTAATTCTGGCAACTAGGAAATGATGCACCTTCATTATCTTCAGGGCAGGGAGGCAGCCCTGTTGCCTCTCATGGAGCTAGGTCAGACCACTTGCATTCAGTATTACCACCAGCTTTTTGTCAGCCACAAGAAATTAAACACACAAGACAGGATTTCCTGTTGGTGCGGAAACCCTGCACACGGTGAGCTCAGCTGAACGGGGCTGGCAGGCAATGATGGCAGTAATACCCGAGGATCCAAGCCCAGCTGGGTGTGGAGAGAGGGGAAGATGGCACCGCATAATTGTGCACCAGAAGCTGCACAGTTTGTTCCCTTTCAAGATGATTCTAATGAGGTAGATTTTTTTTTCTGATGGCTTTGAAGATTCTGAAAATAATTTTGGTATTTGCATTTATCAAGAGCCCAGCTGTTTCAGCATGGCAAAGCTAGGCAGCTGAGCTGATCTGTCAGGGACAGATCCTGCTCTCGGGCAGGGTGTGCTGCTTTCCACTTCCTTTTGCTTCTGAGCCCTAATGCTCACCTGACTCTTTGAGCCATTTCAGATCAGTAAATCCTCAAAACCTTTGTATTTATTCCTTTTGTTGGCCTCTCTTTTCGCAGGATTGGTGAACTGTATCAGTTTATCTACAGGTGAGAATGAAAACTGGGACCAGCTTTAGGAAGCTGGTGAGACCAGACAAGGGAGGACAAGTGAGCAGGGACGAGCCCTTCAGCAGCCACGAGCTGTTAAATTGGTTCAGCCCCTGTCGTGTAACGACACTGAAATAGTCTACTAAGAAAGCAATCATGACTGATTTCTTTCATGGCAGTGCCCAAGCCATATGCAACAAAGACAACAAAAAGCAATCAACGGCTAATCTTCTTTATAGACAAGCCCACACCAAGCGTGGGATAGAAATAGAAAATGCGTTTTAGCTGTGATTGGCACAGCAGTGGTCAAAAGAGGATCCAGCATGGATCAAGCCTAAGCTGTTGAGATGTTGAGATTTCAAGGAAGACGCATGTTTACATTAGCATTATTCAAACTTCATGTAACGTGGGATATTGTGAATTCAATTGTTCTTGGGATGAATAGAAGATCAAGTATTGTCCTTAAACAATAGAACAGTAAAAACAACATCTGTGAACTAACATTTGTAAGAGAATACAACTATCTCCTTTTTAAGAATGGAGAATGGAAGCAGACAGAAATGATAGCTAAAATTGTTGGAATCATTTTGTTTGCTTAAAGACAGTTGTGGAATACTTGTTCAAGGGATTTAATAGCTTTTTATTGCTTTACATATTCAGAGCTTCTCCTCAGCCATCATGGCTCACTGTTGTAGATGTTTCATGTTTGCAAATCTGGCCACAAGTCTTTCAAGCAGGGCACTCAAAAAATGAGCATTATACCCATTTGACTCAGAATTGAAATGTTAATTAAAAAAAAAAGGCAAATATTATATTAAGAGCACTTTGGCAAAATGGAGAGTGTCCTAGTGCCCAGAAGGTGTGTTCATCGTCTTTCCGAAATGTGAAACCATCCTTTCTTCTCTTGTTGACCCTTCCTTCATTTGCTACCACCTGTAAATCTTCTGCAAGCAGTGAGATCAAAACCATGTTGATGGAAGCTTTTGTAAATAGTGGGGTAGGAAAAACGCTTAGACACAGCATTTGTCTGAGCACAATATGTGTCTCTAGCATGAAGACTGCTCTGTATATATGCTTCTGAAAATGGAGAGCATTATCTTTCTGGATATATTTATCTTTCTGGAGAGCAGACCTCCAGTTTGGAAATACAACATGGACACTTCTAAAGGACAGAGCATTGTGGGGTTATGTTGAAGTGGTGATTCTTTTACCTATAGGTTACTGGTTTGAATCTGGTCAGTTAACAAAAAAAATTCTACTGTGGTCCAGGGTGAGGGATGTGACCCATATATGGTTCCACAGAGTGTGGTAAATCTCCTTACTAGCTTGTAGCTCTTGTTTCCCGCACTTGCTCTGTGCTAAGTAGGGAGCTCTTTGGAACCAGTTACTGAAACAGTGCAGACCAGTGAGGCCCTGCTCTCCTGTGGCCTCCAGGCTGAGGCAGCAGTCAGAATTGTATCATACATGATAAAACCTGCACGGGTTATCGACACCCTGCTGTATGTCACAGGTTGAAGCTGAATGATCTTTTTCTGAAAAACAAACTGTTGGGAGTTGGCCATTGTTGTGGTTTCTGAATGTGCCATCAATTCTTTTGAAGGCTTGGAATTTTGGAAAGTAAAGGGAGGGGGACAAAAGGAGATTTAGAGTTTGGAATCCCTGAGGTTGGGAGTCTTATGTGACTATCCCCTCCAGAGAAACAATATCACTGTTAAGTTGCTCTTTGTGATAGCCACATCAGCAGGAAGATGAAACGCTGAATTGCATTTGAGAAACATTGTTAGATGTCAGAGGTGAAATCATATTAACCATGTCTGAGAATAAGTAGTAGAGTGAGAGAAGGAAGAATTGTTTAGATGAAAAGGGGGAAAAGAAAAGCCACCTCAAATCCTTAAAACTCTTCTGGAGATTGTTTTTCTTCCTTTAGACTTTTGTGAGAAAACCTGGGGTCTGTGACCAAGAGAATCTGCGTGTCCTAACCCGAGAGAACTGGGTCACGTCACAGGGATTTTATGCCTTTGCCTGTATGCTAGAAATGGAAATATTCTCACCTCCCTTCTTGTGCTAAGCCAGCCCCCAAAAGGTAGGAAAAACGGATTGCCAAAAATAAATCTTTTTCCCCCCCCCCTTGTCTCTCTGCAGCAATTCGGCAAAATCCTTGATGTAGAGATAATCTTTAATGAGCGTGGCTCGAAGGTAAGTCCTGTTTCTGTACCCGCTTCTCTTGTTTTGATTGCAGAGTAAAAGGCAGTTCATTGCCTAGAGAATATACTCTGTAGAGATCAGCAGGAATTAGTGTGATGGGGGAAGGGAAGAGCTATTTTGGGGACTGTCTCCTGTTCCCTCTGTCTCCAGACTCTGAGCATGGTCATTTCTGGGCAGCATGTACAAATGTTCCTAGACACTCCTGTCTGGAATGCGGGATCAGGTTCCCCAGCCTTTTGAACAAACAGGGAGTCAGTCACTTGAGCCCTTGTACCAACCCGATCCCATTGCACTAGCAATGGGTGCCCTGTGGGGAAGGCAGAGTAAGGCAAAACACCTTTGTGTGATGGGAGACTGTAAGAACAAAGCCTAACCCACCTCCCCAACCACATTTTTGTCACATTGAAATACTTTTATAGAAAAACTGTGTTATCTCATATGTGAAAGGATTTTATTTACTCTATTTTGCAGACCTACTTGGCACTTCTGAGATACTGACCTTTCATGTTTGAGATATTTGATGCTTAATATAAGCATCCTCATTCCACTTGCCCTGCCCCATGTGGACCTCTCCCCACTGAATTTGCATTCACACACCTATTTTCATCTTACAGATAGATTAAGAGGGAGGTTTTATTGAGGGTTAATGGTAACTTATTTCTCTGGAGATGAGATTTTAAATGTTGCTCAGGTCAGCTGCAGAGAGATTCAGTGATCTTTGTCCTAATTGGCAATTGGTTCTCATCACGTAACCAGTATCACCACAATGACAAATTGATGTGATTCTCTCTCTGCCCAGGAGGTTCAGCACTGGAATAGCAGGGAGTTTTGCAGGTCAGGAGCGAGGTGCATTGCCAAAGCTCTATGGGGGAAGCTTGCACAGTGCATGTCTATACTCTGCTTGACTTAATCAATGCTAAGATTCCCATTTTCAATTAAAACAAAATTTCCCTCCTCCCCACACACGTGTGTGCACATGTGTGCATGCACACAAGAGATTTTGAAGTTGCAATTCAGCTAAGCAGTTGTGGTTTAGAGTCTATGCCTTTCGCTTGGATTTGAGGTTCACAGTCTTAAGGTGGCCTCTTTGCTTCAACATATATTCTGGGGTATGTTCATGTTCAGAGCCCTCTGCAAATTTCCGCCCATGTTGCCCAAGATGCATTCTGAAATTCTTCAGCCTGTGTATTAGCTGGAAACCAGAAAGCGGTTGATCTGTATACAAAAGAAATGACGGTTAGCCCTTTCCCCATCCTTTGTTTGTGCTTAATATTGTAGGGTCTTTTTGGTGGGTTTTGTTTTTTGGGTTTTTTTAATAAGACAGTCCGAACAAATAAATGTCTATATGGCTTACAGAGTTTTACTTCTCTGTGTGGATAGAAATCTATACGCTTTACCAAAACAATCAGCTATGCTGAGTTTGTAAATAGTTATTCTGCTCTCTGCTGTTCTTCTGATATTTATAGGCCACAGCTATCTGTGAATTAGGCTTGATTTTAGTCTTTTCTATTTGGCTTTGGGAATAGCCTCTGGCCTCTATCAAATCCCTACTTGTTTGGATGTAATTGCAAAAGAAAGAACAAAAATAACTGGCCTGGCAAAGTGGTGAGCTCTATCCTTCATCCCCCACTGCCTGTGCTTTCCAGAACAGTGTTTTCCTCTCCACACATGAACTTCACTCTCTCTCCTCCATCCGTACAGCCCTGTATTAAATGCCCACGGCTGCCCTTTCCCTTGTAGGCAACACTAACATTGGAGGCTTTCTGCGAAGACTTGATTTGTGACTGTGAAAAGTACCTTCCTGTGCAGTTGTTAAAGCCCAAGCTTCTGGTTTTCAGTTAAAACAAAAATTATTGCTGAAGAGTTCCTTGACGAATTTTGTCCTGAACCCTTAATAAATATATGAAAAAAGAAAGCGATCCAAAGAGATGTTCTTCCAGTCCTTGACCATGAAGTTTTCTACTGCTTTTTTGTGATCTTACAGCAAAAAAGGAGTTGCAAAACTAATAACCTGTATGAGGGATGGGGCAGAATCTGAACAGAATGAGAAAACACCCAAAGAGTCATATTGTGTTATCTTTGCATCCTTCTCTACCCAAAATAATTCCTGGTTTTAAAAAGAATGCAAGATTATTCCTGCTTAGCATGAAAATGGGAGGCCCCAGTGTTTGAGTGGGGTGTAGCTGCACGAAGCACCTGGTATTCACATAACAATGGAAAAACAACAGTTTGGTGATCTGATGGTGAAGCAAAGGAAATGGATCTTTCTGGAGGCCACTCACTCACTCTTGGGTTCTTCCTCCACCTTAGGGAAAAAAAAAATCTGAATGCATTTTCCTGCCCTATGGTTTCCATTCTAATCTAATGATATGAAACCTCTCTCTCTTCTCCTCCTCCTCCTCTCTCTTGGGAATCCGAAAGCAGATGCTCCTGCTGCCTGCCTTGTGCTGTGTTCTCAATACTCCCTTCCCTTCCCTGGGTTCCTAAGGGTTGTAGAGTTTTATGTATATGTTTTGTAAATATTTAAAAGGTACAGTGGTAAATCCCAAACTGCCCTGGGTTCGCCCCCACCCAGTGTATGATGGGGTTGAGCAGCGCTTTGTCCCTGCTGAGCTGTGGCAGGAGATCTCTGCTGAGATGGCTCCAGTGCTGGTCGGTAGGAGGGACTGGAGGAAGCGTGTGGGTTGCATTCTTCCTTTTGAATCCACCTGAGATGACCAGGCAGTTTTCTTCGACAGCCTGAGAGAACTATATCAAATTGGCTGCATCTTCAGGATCTCTGCATATTTAGTAAGTTTGGTGACCAGAGAGAGAGCAGCGTGTGTCCGTCACAGCCACCTCACACCTCAGGTTCTTGTATTTGGCTTAGGAAATGTTATTTGTTGACTTTCTGTATCACAGTGGAGTAGGAGGCAGTTAATAATTAGCTTTACTGATTCTCCTCGCAAAGCAATGTGAATTCTTGTTTCCTAACTCAATTTCTGCCCAGATTCAATCTGTTTAGTAGGATTATATGGGCCCTGGTAGACTTCACACTGATACTGCTTTGCTACATATGAGAAACAAGATACAAACTTTATACATCCCTTGAATTTCATTTTGTTTTATTCTTGTTTAATAGAATGACATCAGTCTTCCTTTGATGTGTTTGGGTGTTTTTTTGCTTGTTTCCAGGAAACTAGCTGTTTCATTTATCCTGTTTACCATTACATTTCTGGTTCTGACCCGTATAAGTGCCTTTAAATAGCATTCTGCTCATGGTTGCAGTTTACCATGCACTTCGCTGAACCGTGAATAAAACACCTCCAGAGGAAGTCAAGAGAAAGGATTCCTGCTCCTTTTATTAGTGGAGATGCATCCTCTTGATGCATATTTTGGCACTATTCTGCTGAACCAAACAAGTGGACGTATTTGCAGAATTAATGCAGTCTGCTTGCATAACAAGTACCCTGTGGCATTCGTAAAGCTGCAGGGGAAGGGCATCCAACCTCTTTGCTCATCAGCTGCATACCATGTGGCATTCCAAGATGTGCCCTCAATGACATTCAGAGACCAAGAGTGCGTAAGCACACAGCAAAATCTTGGCTGAAGAGGGAACGTTTTTTAAAGATTTTTAAATGGTAAGAGTTCATATTAGTTCATAATAGTGCAGATTGCAAGCTTGTGGTTTCAGCACAGTGTAAGGTTATGTCCCTCACTGCCTTCCACTTGGGAGGCCCAAATCTCCAAGTTCTTATGTTGGACTGGAGTGTCTAAAAGTGCTTCATATTTAATTAAAAAATTGGTTGTATAGTAGCTTACATCTTGTTTTCCCAAAGCAAGTTCTGTAAATTGAGTTCCATAAGTAAACCTGTGCTAACTAAATCTTGTGCCGAAAGTTATGTGGAAACACTTAGAGGTTTTTTTACAGTTAACTACAGTTAACTGTAGGTTAAGATAAAAATATGAATTTAGGTTTGATAACTGTGCCTAAAAGACTGTATGTTTGCATGTGCATTTATTTCTTCTTTGAATGGCTTAGGTGCTTTGAGTGAGTCACTCTGGTTCTGGACTTAGTTTCCACTCAGTGAGATAGATACAACCCCTTGTTACATAAAATAGAGGTCTTGTTTTCATTTATATTCTATTTTTATAATTCTTGCTCAGATGTCATCAGTTGAGCCAGAAATACAAATAGTGTTATTAATGCAAAGAGCCTTAATAACAAATTAAGTACCAGCGACCAGCGTCGGTTTCTCAGGTCACCAAGTCCCTTTGTAATGCCAGTGGCATGAAGGAGACGTGACCTGTGTCCCTTTATCCTAGTTCAGTGAGGTACAGGTTTATGCCTTCAACTCTGCGATACTACACTAATGAGTTAAGTTAGTCCGTACACTGAACTGGTATATTTAAACTTGAATAATTAAGGCTGAAGTTGATGGCTTGATAGTATAAGCTGATTTACCGGTCCTGTGGGAGCGCCTTCCCAGTAGTGCTCCTTTCGCTGTGTAGGGAGTTGAATCCAGGGTGCTAAATTAGCAAAAAACTGATGCACCATGGAGAAAGAGAGAGTGAGAGAAATGAGCTTGTCTTCCTCCAGTTTAGCTAGTTGAACTCTCAGACCATGCAGTAAGATCCATGCTCGATTGAGGGGAGGAGGAGGAGCACACAGCACGGGGCCGTGGAGCTCCTGACCCGAGTTGGCTGGTGCCTGAAGCCCCCAGCTCTCGCTGCGCAGCAGCCCTGGCCGGGCTCCCACTGTTCTCTCCCGGCCTCTGCCTCCTCCTCGGTTTTGCAGGAGGGATTGGCAGTGGAGCAACACAACAAGCTGGACTGGGGAAATGATCCAGCTTAAAAATAACCCCGCAGGGTTTTTTTTTGAAGATACATTCATGGGGTTTTAGCCAGATTAATTCCTGCATCTGGTTCACCAGATTGCACAGGTACACGGACAGGTGCTTCATGCATATGTGCCTTAATGCACTCAAAGTGCAGCACAGCGGTAGGAAGGAGCTGGAAGAGCAGCTGAAATAGTGTCAGCTTGGTTTACACCGATTTAAAGTGTGCGTTTGCGTGTGTAACTTCAACAACGTGTTTCTGAATTTCATGCTGTGTTTCTGTCAGTGCATTCAGTCCTGCTCATCTCAGGTGGATTACAGCTGAAACCCTCCTACTCTCTCCAAACGCCTTGGAAACAGTTAGCCTAAACTCCTGTCTCCTTGGCCATTTTTTCAAGCTCCTAAGAGTTTGTTTATTTTGGAAATGGGGGAGGGGGAAGAAAAGAAAAAAACTTAGTTAAAAATGAGCAGAGCAGCAGATGACAGCAAGGCCGGTTGCTGGCTGCATGCTCCAGTGGTACAAGGCAAAGACGCTGCTGCTGAGGTGACTGGTCTAAACTCCGTGACAAACAAAGGGTTAACAATGCATGGATTTCAAGGGGCTCTGTTTAGTTTCCTTTGGTTTTATTTTATTTTTTTTTTTATTTTACTTTTTTGTTGTTGTTTTTTGTTTAATTTCTGTGTTCTGGCCACACCCAGGAGAACCGTCTGCTTTTGATTTCTCCCTTTACGGTTACATGGTAAATTTTCTTTCTCATTCTTCAGAGATGGAAACGTTCAAATACTATATATATACTTTTTTTTTTTTTTTTCACTGCTCATCATGTTGCTTGTTATTTATTGCAGAGTCTGAGGCCAGACTAAAAGGGTGGCAGTTACTCGGTCTCTTCAGGCCCTTTGAATAAACCTTTGGGTAAAAAGGGGTTAGTCTGGCACTGCAAATTACTCACCAGTCCTAAAAATGTTTGCTGGGGTTATTTAGTGTTCTCTGGGTACACTGAGGCTTCAACTTATTTTCTGCTTGGGAGAAGTTCCTGGCAGTTGCTGGTGGAGAGGAATTGTTGAAAATTTCAGCCTTGTTATCACAACAGCCTTATTAAACCCAAGCTATTTGTATAATCTAAATTTTAGAAACCTTAAGTCTTTTTTTACCTAGGATTGTATCTTCCCTTCCTCTGGCTCCATTCCTACTACTATGGAGCAAACTAGTACCTTCTATAAAGCTAAGCTAGTAAATACTGGACATCTGTCACCTCTCTTTTTTCTTTTTCTTTTATTTTTTTTTTTCAAGGTCAAGACAACCTTGGGAGGGAAAACTGAGAATTGTTTGTTGTGTGTGTGTATATATTTAGGTACAAATTAATCCCTATTCTTTACAGGTCATCTGTGAAAAGGAATTAAAATTATATGTATGTGCTTTTTTTCTCTCCCACTTCTAGAATATGTATATATAATTGCTAGTTTTAAAACTTAGAAATAACAAAAATGTCAAGTGTGGCTCACCTGTTTTTCCTGATGAAAACTTGAATGTCTCAGAGATGCATTAAGACGACAAACAAAGGGGGCACAAATGCTGACTCTGCCATAGTCAACTATGTTAAGCGTTAATTCAGTATTGACATTAAATGGCTCTCAACAGAGAGAGTTGCACAAGCTAAGAACTGATCTGTCAATAAAACAAAAATTGTGGTTAATTAGTTATGTTGTTCAGAATCAGATTAATTCTCTTTTAATTCATATTGTTAATTATTTTCATATAGTCTGCATGTGGATTGTACTCAGCCTTAACTTATTAAAAATACTGCAAATTCCTAATCAGTTTAAGGATATTTAATGATAATGTGTTTTTTAAAATCCCGTACAGACTTTACTAATTGCAAACAAATGTGAATTAAAATAGTCTTAGTGTGGTTCTAGCCTGCATAGATTAATGTCTAAAAAATTACCTTCCCTCTGCTCTGCTGCTTTCAGTTCACATCATCACCGAAGACATAAATTTTATTCGGTCTCCACAGGCTTGTCTAGAACAAACAGAAGTTTTAATGTAAAAAGAGAAGAGGGAAATAGAGATTCCTGTTGCAGTCTTTACCTCCCCTCCTCCCACAACCCTTTAAAGATGCTTTTTTGCCATTATATAGAACCAGAGGGAAAGGTGTTGATCTATTTCTCAGTCTTGCCTTTCTCTGTAGGGGTTCTTTGAAGCAGACACGATACCCTGTCCCTTCGTAATCAGCTTTGTTATTACACCCCCTGCAACCCCTCTGGTTCCCTGCAACGTATTTGAGACTTACATGTGGTTGGGCTGTTTTATTAGCCCCGATCTCTTGTAGCTCCAATTTTAATTCATTTAAACAGAAAACTTTTATGCTGTTCTGAAAAAGGCATGTTTGTTACTTATATAGCTTTTTATTTATAGCTGGAGAAATGAAATTATCTGAAGCTTTAGATTATTGGGTTGGAGCTCAAAGGAGCGCTCTTGTTGATCTCAACACTGCAGTACTTGGATAAGTTCTTTTGTTATTACTGTTCAGGGGAAAAAAAAGAAAAGGAAAAAAACCTGCATTTTACAAATGTGTAATGGTTCTGTGCTGGAAACCTAGCTGTGGATGATACAGGCCAGCATGTGCCAACGGCTTGGGCTTTTTAAGATTAGTATTGTACTTTAAAAAGCACTTGAAGAATGATGGCTTGCTTGTGTCTTGTTGCTAACAGTGCTTAGAAATCAAGATGCTGCTTTTTTTGGAGGGGGGGGTCCAGTCCACGTGTATCGGCCCGAAGCTGCACGGGGTATGCATGCCATTTCCCCAACAAGGCATACCTGTAGATCCCTGACATCACCTCGCTCTCCAGTTAATATCAGGAGTTTCCATTGCATCAAATGCAGGCTTTGCTCTTCCTGCTCCTGAGGGTATTGGAGCCAGTAAAGATTACTCTCTGTACATTAAACCAATATTTGCTTTATACCAAGCCACAGGAGCCAGTTACTCTTCTGCTCTTAAGATACCCTAAAAGCAGAAATCAACATTTGGCCCTGCTCTCTGTAATGGCACGAAGAATATCTCATCACAGTTGTCTGTAGTAAGATACCATTTGTTACTAGTTAAAATCGTAATTAACTTAGTCACGTTGGCTCTGTTTTAATGTCAGTGTACTCATCTCTGTGGAAGGAAGCATGATCTCTTACCCTGCCCCGTTACGCGACTGCATGAGTTGGTGGGAGAAGCACGAGCGTGTAGGACAGGCGCGTTGCACGTGCCTTCGTGGATGCGGTAAACCTAAATTCATCTTACTAAAGGGACATTTTAG
This sequence comes from Balearica regulorum gibbericeps, assembly GCF_011004875.1. NCBI lineage: Eukaryota > Metazoa > Chordata > Aves > Gruiformes > Gruidae > Balearica > Balearica regulorum. The sequence goes on from NC_046184.1 coordinate 58,575,056, forward strand.
TAGGCCTCAAGCCTTTGTGGATGCCTCAAGCAGGGCACATCAATTTTTCTCAAACTTCATGGTCTAACTAGGCAGAGGTTTGTTACTGTCCACGGCACAGAGGTTGCCGTCTCAGAACAAAGCCAAGTAAGATGGGTAGCAGGGTGGGGGAGAGGTAGCAGTAGGTCAGGAGTGTAAGGCAAAACCTGCCTTTACCGATGAATTGGTATTTTGGTGTTTAGATTTGCGCTCAAGTCCAACACAGTACTCATAGGAAAATTTTGAAACTAGAACATGTGATTCTCTAAATCTTCATGTTAAGTAATGTTTATTTGAGGGTGCTACCTAGAAGCCCTGCTTGCTTTCAGGGCCCCATGCATTATTAGGAAAGTTACAGGCATAGGAGTAGACATGAGCTGTGCCCTGAAGAGCTTACAAGTGATGCTTTACAAACAGCCCTTCCTCTCAACAGTTTTCTAAGGTAGGTAATTATTATTGTCTCCATTTTACAGGTGGGAAAAGCAAGGTTCAGTGTTTGATTTGCCCAAAGCTTCACAGAATTCCTGGTGCCAGGCGTGAACTCAGATCGCTGCCCGCTCTTGTAGCAGTTTCTCAAGAGAACGAAGTGCTGCTCAGTGTCGATGTCCTGTACTGTGTCTGGGGCGGGCGGGGGGTCCTGCAAAGCATGTGTGTTAATTAGCAGAGGGGAGAGAAGCCCTGCTTGGGCTTGACCAGCTTCCCTGTGTCAGAGCAGGGTTTAGTGTTTTTAAACAAACAAACAAACCAATCAAAATTGTCTCGAGTAACTTTGTACTTCTTTTTTGGTCTGGCCTCAATTGCTTTTATGTTTTCTTTTTTTTTTTTTTTAATTACTCTTATTCTTATTATGATTACAGTTCCTTTATTTTATCAAATTTAATTTCTTTCATTTATGAAACATGCATGAACCAACAATGTGACTCTAGGAGGTTATTGCTGAGTTGTGCTGATGTCGATTTCATACTGTGATATTTTTTCTCTATTTACCTAGAGATCAGTATTTCAATATATAACGATGTGCATGTTTTCCCCCCTTCTCCCGCTGCATGCAGGGATTCGGGTTCGTAACTTTCGAGAATAGTGCTGATGCAGACAGGGCCAGGGAGAAATTACACGGCACCGTGGTAGAGGGCCGTAAAATCGAGGTGCATGTCTTCAGTAATTCAATTTCTTCTTTATATTTATTCTTTTGATTTCTTTTTGTGTCTTGCCTCACTTATTTCACATTTGGATCCCAGTCTCGTGTGTGCGTGTGTGTTTGTGTCTGTGTCCTTCACCTCCCTGCACTGAAATGTATAAAAGTTTACACCCCTTACGGAATATTTTTGTTATTGTTTTGGGTATTTTTTTCTTTTCTTTCTTCTTTTATTAAGTTTTTTTCCCACCCACTCCAAATTTTTGCCCTTCTGCTGTCTTGATTTTTCCTTTGCTTCAGTTTGCGAGGCTCCGATTTCCTGTTACCAGGCCTGAACAAAACTAACTGAAAGAGTACTGTCCGACTTCTAACTCTGTGTCCAAAAAAGAAAGCAGGGGGCCAGCCAGTATCCTCTCTTTCCTCCGAGGCCAGTTCTCCTCCACGCAAGTGTGAGATGATGCCCGTGGTGGGAGGGGAGGGGAAACACGGGGCAGAATCCCTGAGTGGGCTGTGTTATACACACCGCTGGTTTCTTGACCTGCCCGTGGTCAAGAGTCGGCTTGGTGAAAGCTAATCCTTAAAGTTCCTAGCTCTCACCACAGGGGAGTGAAGAGTTAATGTTGGCTGGCCAACAGGACCATATATTGGGCATGCCTAGTGTTGACCAGTTTGGTGTTCCACTGTGGTGAAGGCTAACTGGCGTCTTCCCTCTCTCCCTCTTTCTTTAAAAAAAAAAAAAAAAAAAAAAAAAAAAAAAAAAAAAAGCCGCCGTTTTTGAGTAAGATGTCTGCATATTTTGCTTTTTTTTTGTTTTGTTTTTTTATTTCCCTTTTCAATGGTTTAGCGTTTAGGGCCCTTCACTTGACTCACTCTTTCCATGGTAACTATACACAATGCTGGCGATGGTACGAGTTGGCGGTAAGTGAAACAAAAGCGCTAGAGAAGAAGCTTTTTTTTTTTAATTTTTCTTAAAATTACAAAAATCCAAAATTAAATAAGAAAGAAAAAATCCATCTGCCATCTCACATTAACACTACAAAATGTGATTTGACTTGTTGTCCCCACCCACCTCCTTCCCCCTTCTCCCCCTTTTATTTTCAATGCTGTTGAGTAATGCCGCCTGGACTTTGGATGTACATATCGTTTTGTAGCAGTCTGAGCTGTTTGATTACTGACTTCATGGTGATTTCCCCTTGCACATCTTACTCAGAGTTACTGAACTCCAGTTTGGCTGGTTTTTATTAATGCACCCATTTCCTCCTCTCTCTCTCTCCTGCCCCTTCTTTCTGCTGCTCTCTTTCTGAGACCTGTTTGTAGCTGTTACTGTTTGTTTTCTCTCTTTTTCTTTCTCTCTCTCTCCCCTCCTCCCTGGTTTATTTCTTTACTCTGTTAAATGCAGCTGTTGGTCTCTTTGCTGACTGGTGGTTTCTGATCGGTTCTGGCAATTTTTCCTTTAAGTGCTTGTGTTGCACTTTGCTGTAGCAGCTGATTTCAGGCACTCGCTCCATCTTAATGATTGTCTGTGAGACCCTATCTCCTCCCTCCTCCCCTCCCCACCCTCTGAATCAATTGTGTTTTTTTTTTTCTTTCTTTTATCTGTGTGTGTTTAACTGCATGCTCTCAGTCTCATCATTGTTGTTTCCCATTCTTTCTTTTTAAATGTGTAATGTTTCTATTGTTTTGGGGCTAAAACGAGAGTAAATGTAGCTCCAGACTCTCCACCCTGCGTATGCTCACCATCCATAAGTATCAAGGGCCCAAGGCAGCTTTTATTTTTATATCCTTTTTGGTTTTTTTTTCTTCTTCACCCTGGCCTCAATTCCTATTTGGCATGGGTTTTGATAAATTACTGATGTTGTATAAAGACTTCACCCTCCTTGCAAGAACTTTGAGGCTGTCTGACACGGGGCTGCAGTAACTTGGCTTCCAAACTGGTCCATCTTTTCTTTATCAGCACCATCTCTGTGGTAACACCCCACTTGCTTGAGCAATCAAACCGCTTGGAACTATGCAGAGCTCTGTAAAGAGGGTGGAGGGCACGATAAAACCAAACAAAGACCCAGGTCTACATCTATATATTTCTTCTTTTTGCTCCCTGCAATTTGCAACAAGGGGGGGGGAAAAATCTGGAAAAAGATTTGAAAATGATGGGGAGGAAATTGGAGACCGTAGACCATCCAAATGCTTGGTGGCATTCCAGAAATCTTCTCAAGCCTTGGGAGTTCAAATCTAAAGCTCCAAGCTACCTTTTTCTATCTAAAAAGTATGCCTGCCAGCAACCTGCTGGGCCACAATCCCAACGGTGAGCTTGAGAAACAAGTCAGCTTGTGCATCACCTGGTTCAGTTCCCCGGCCCTGTGCTGCAGAAATTATCACAGCTCTCGAACAGAACCTGGGAAACCCTTTCAATCAACAAGCTGAAAATAAGCATACGCCAAGGGGTGGGAGGGCGGCAGAGAATCTGCACTTTACTCTCGTTGGCCTTTTGTTTAATGCATAATTTTAAAGTGCCACGTTTAGCTGTAACTTTTATAATTAAATGGCAACTGTTAAAAGTAATTTAAAGATTGCATTCTTGTAAAATTAGTTGTTTAATTTTTTTTGCTCAGAGAAGTTGTGTGTGTGTGTGTGTGTGTGGTATCTGAGTTTTCCACCGTTTTCCCTAATGTCCTATGCTTCCTTCCCTCTCCTCCCCTTCCCCTTTCTTACTTTTAGGTTAACAACGCTACTGCGCGAGTGATGACCAATAAGAAGATGGTCACACCTTATGCAAATGGTAAGAGAGACTGTTTGTGCTAATGATAAGCTGAAACATTTGAAGAAAGAAAAAAGGGAAAAGTCATGACCTCTCCTCAGGACCAAAAAAACCACCAAACCTCAAACCAACAAAACCCCACAAACCCTAATTCATAGCATTATTCTTCAGTATAACCCTCAAGTGTTTATGGAGGAATACCATTTTACGGATGGAGAAGTGGGGACAGAGAGGAGTAGTGACATGCCCAACGTGGCCAAGCTGGTAAAGAAACCAAGGACTGATGGGTTGCCCGCCACTACTGCAAGCGGATGCTGTACAGTGGGATATGCAGTACTTCTGAGCCTTACTGCTGTCACGTAGATACCTAAATATGAATGCAGAAGCATAATTTAGGATACATAATTGGATATATCTCAGTTTCGGTTCTAACTGTAAAAGTACAGCTGTCCCCAAGGAGCCTGGAAAATGGGAGGCATTGCGCTGCTTGTTTGCTCACATTTTGTTACAGACTGTGCCTGTGTTCAGTCATTTTCCAGTGAACCTGAATAGAGAAAGACCAAGTTGTTTGGGTAATGAAGAATCCTGTTTCATCGGGATATCTTGGTTCTTCTGTCTGTGCAGTAATTTTATTGCATAGGCATATATAGCATAAAAAGTCGTTCTTCTCCTGCAGAACTGAATGTTGCTTTGATGGATTTTGAATCTGAGCCTTTGTCCTGGCAGAAAAATTCTTTTTGGTCTGAAAATGTTCCCAAACAGCTTCAACAAGCAAGCAAGCTCTATATAGGTAGTTGCTAGTATGAGAATCTGTTCTAATTACAACATAAGACTCAGAAGTCAGAAGATACAAATTTTATTTGTGGCTCTGCTACTGACTTACTGCATGTCTCTTGGCATATATATCTTATTTTGGTTAGAGAACTGGGGAAACAGGGGCAGGCAGAAAGGCTGGGATTCTAAGTCTCAGTGTCTTAAAGGAACCAGGAAATTTTGTAGTAAAAGGTAATGCAGCCATGTTATGTTGTCCTGAAAGCAAGAGCAGAAACTGTGTATGACTTTGGTGACAAAACTTGGCTTGCATAGCTATGACTTGTGAAACCCTGATAACAGGCAGGAATATTTTACTTTCGCAGCTGGCAATTTAAAGCTAGCTTTAAAGCTATGCAAAGGTATTCGGTATTAGGCCAGGCTTAAGGCATACCGACAAGTTGTCGTACAAGCATTTTCAAATTTAAGGGTTGATCCCGGTCCCCTCATTGCCACTACTCATCTGAGTATTTTGCTGTCAAGGTGGGCAGCACAGGGGCAGCGTGCCCAGTCTTGCGGAGGGAGCGTGCCATGCATCTCTCATTGATGCTCTGTCAGCAGACTTCATCTGGCGTTGATGGGCTGCAGTTCACAAAGTTGTTCATACGGTTTCTGGGCTGGTTAGAGGTGTTAAAGCGCAGCAAGTGTGTCAGGACTCCCAAGAGAGAGGAAGGGTATGGATTTATTTAAATAAAAATAGCTGTGTGATTGCTAGCTGAACAGCTGACATTTTCCCTGAAAGGAATGCCTTGTGGAAGCCAGGCCAGATCATGATGCTTTACACCCCTTGTTTCTCTCCCCAGATAGGAAGGGGGGTGTGTGTGTGGGAAGACAGATATGTTTCTAGATCTGACCCAGTGGTGACTTCTTGAAGCGCTTCTCTTGTAGGTTTTATGTTGATTTGCAGTTCTTGCTAATTATCCAGATGATAATAAAATAAATTCTCTGGGAAGGCTTTCATCCTGAAAAGCAGCATAAAGATGACAGGAAATACTAAAATAACACAGAGAGGAGAAAATGTGAGATGAATAGACTGAATTGCTTTTCTGTGCCATAGTTGTGTGATTCGGTTAGCGAGGAGATTCAGACACTGTTGCTTTTTAGCAGATCTCTAGCAAATAAGACAGAAGGGTGTTTTGATAATTTAAGGCTCTATATTAATTTGGCTGGGATGATGGTCTGGGCCAGCGGCTTTAGAGAGCTTTTGGATCCGCGGCATTCCCGGTGAAAGCAGGGAGGAGCTGGCAGCAAGGTTCATGCAGAGAACGCAGGGTCGCACGCTGCTCGTGGTGAATACTCATATAAGGTAGTTGGCATTCCCTCAGCGGTGCCTCTGCCGTGCTGCGGATCAGCTGATGTTTTGCTGTTCCCTCTGATACAGCCACCTGTACCTAGAACTTGACATTAGAAAAAGGCAGTTGGCCTCCATCTACACCAAGGGGGTTGAGGCGAAGCAGAAATTGGAAAGAGCTGTGCATGTGAAGCTGGGGTGCACGCAAGAGGCTGTTCCCCCTACCCACACTGCCCGCTCCTTCTCTTGGTGTAGATTTTGGCATTCACTGCAGTCTTTGTTGTTTCAGGTTGGAAGTTGAGTCCTGTGGTTGGAGCGGTGTACGGCCCTGAGTTATATGCAGGTAGAGCTTAAGTAGACACTTCCACTTCTGCCATTTAACTGCAGTGGTGTTTGTTTATGTTCTCAATCTGCTGTTTCTTTATAACCTTTTTACATTTTTTTTGTTTTTGTTTTTATTGTTTTTAAAATTAAATTAGCGTCCAGCTTTCAAGCAGATGTCTCGCTGGGCAATGACGCCGCAGTGCCCCTGTCAGGAAGGGGGGGTATTAACACTTACATTCCTTTAATCAGTAAGTAGCCCCCATTGGCCCCTATATTGTTACCATGCTTGAGTTAATGATGACCTGTTACCCTTCTTCTCTCCAGTCTGTATAATATATACTTGAAAGGATGGGTCTCGCTGGGAATGAGTTTACCTCGAGCCAAAGTATACTGTGCAGTGGCTGTAACTTGTTCATCTGCAGTGTGTTCCTGTATTGGTGAATGGGTCTTTCTGAGCGATGAGGAGGCTGCAGAACAAGGGGAGGGTGTATGTGAGGAATAGACCATTCCCCCCCCCCCCCCCCCCCCCCCCTTTTGAAATCAAAGAAACCAAACAGACAAATCCCTAAAGTACATATTATACAAGCTGCTAAACCGCGAGTCTGCAGAGCCCCTAGTGGCATGCACCTGGATGCACGTTGGGTTGGATTTGTGCCCTGGGACTCCTTCCCTCTGGGTATCTGTTTATTACGTGTTTGCAGATGCCTCTGAGGTTTTACATCATATCATCATGAGCCAGTTTACTCCAGCGTAAAGCATAATAAAGCAGGCCCCACTATACATGGAGCCATTTGTTGGTCATGCTTGTTAAATGAAGGTGGGCTCTCAGTAAACTGGCACTTTATGGGAAATTTCTACTGCTGTTATATGGGCTATCTTGTCTTTCAGGCTTTAAAATGAACATACAGAGGATTGGGTGGCAAAGAGTGGGAGGGGAAAGGAGGGAAGAGACTGATGTAAGTTGGTTGACTTTAAGGGCCTCTTGACAAATTATTTTAAAGAGCCTCTGCAGTTTTGGAAGAGCCGCCTGCTATATTGATAGTAACTCTCTGCGCTTCTCGGACTCTAACCAGACTGCATGGCGGTGTCAAAAGGCGGGGGGATTTGTACCCTGTTTGTGGTGGGTGAGGCATGCCAAAGCATTAACCTCTTGCATGCCAAACCTCTCTGCAACCCCTCTTCCCCCAAAGGCCATGGTGTAGCAGGAAAGTATGTATGGGATGCTTGCTGGGTTATAAGCATGCCCCTCTGCAGGATTGATGCAAAATGTCCCACCGCTGTGGAGCTCTTGTGTCACTTTGTTTGAAGCAGGCGGTTTTCTCTGGGCAGGAGCTCAGATCCTTTTCACCCTCCACCTTGTCTGTCTTTACAGTTCCAGGCTTCCCCTATCCAACTGCAGCCACCACAGCAGCCGCGTTTCGGGGAGCCCATCTGAGGGGCCGAGGAAGGACAGTGTATGGGGCAGTCCGGGCAGTACCTCCCACAGCCATCCCTGCCTACCCAGGGTAAGCATTGGTCATGACAGCAGAGTGCTCTGCACAAATGTGTCAAATAGCTGATTGGTTAACCAAAAAATAACTAAAATTGTCTGGATGGTGAGAGTCAGGATATTGCTAGTGCCAGAGCATTCTGCACACAATGGCATCCAGTGGGGGCAAATCTAAATTTTCCCACATTAAGTTCTTGACTGAAACAATTTTCAGTACTTGCAGCAGCTTAAAGCGCTGATGGATTCCTTCTCACAATTTCTCAATTTGTCCGTGTGTCATCCATTCACCCGATATGTTATAGCGCTGCTGAGAAGGACGCAAAGAGAGAAGGTCTAAAATTTCCGAAAAGGTTCTGCTCTTTGCACTCCATTTGTGTTTTCGTATCCAGGAATGAGGAGTATTATCCATTACCATCATGCCTCACCATCTGGCAGTAGGACACAGAAGAGCCATTTACCCACAATGGATTTGCTTTCTTTGTTGGAGACGGTTTAAAAAGGTTTAAAACAAAGATTAATCAAGTCCATTAATTTATAAAGTTGGGAGCATTTGGGATATAGGGAGAACGAAAGTGCAGCATTCCTCTGACTGTTGTATGAAGCAATGGTGAATGCATGGCCTTAGCATTCTTTGCCCTCTGACTTTTCACTAGTAATGCAGTGGAATAGATGCTGTTACAAAAGAGTATTCTGCTGTTGAAAAGTACAGGGAACTAGGTTTGTATGTGAGTTTCGTTTGTTTTTTGTTTGTTTAAGTGTGATGAAATGGCAGATAATTCAGCAAATCCCTTCCCAACTGTCTTTTTTTGTTTCTGATTTTTGAGGATGCTTTATTCATATTGCCTGTCTGGATTTTTACTTGCCATATTTTCTAGGCAACGTTCTCAGAAAGAATAGGAGTAGTAATTAATCCTCCAACACAGAGAAGTGGATTCAACATTTTTTCCTCTAAACTAGCCCCAAAAGAGAAGAAAATAAATTGTAAATCTTTTCTTAAAAAGGGAGGTGGAAGCCACACATATCAGTGTGAGGAGCTGGCCTGATAGATGCTGAATAAGCTTGCAATACCTCCTGTTGTAGCAGATTAAGCGGTGAGAGCTACTGTGGCCCTTTCTTTTTAGAGTTCAGTCTGATATTTAAAGTGGAGCTCAAGGAGGCAAGCTGCAGTCGTCATGTATCTGTCTAGCTTTGCTCTCCGGCAAATCTGGTAATGTTTGTATTTAATTCACTGGAAGACTTTAAATGAAACCTCTTGTCTGAACACGTTGGCCTCCAAACAGAGTGTTTCTTCTGGATTTTCAGATCCACTGCTTTTTGCCATCGCTCCTAGTTGATAGTCTGTATCCTCTAACCATAGCCTCTGACCTGCAACTTGTCGGTCTGTTGCTCTAAAAATGACCCAGTCTGGTTTTATTAGGAAATGCTCCACAGTGAAACAGAAGCAAAGCTGAGCTGAGTGCTGCCGTCTAGCAGAATATGAAATACTTGCACTGGGAAGGAGGGATGTGCTCTTCATCCCTGGGAGTAACGGCTGGAGCATTCCTAGCAAGAGGCTGTCACGAGTGGTGCGCTGGGAGGGACTCTAGGCTTGTCTTTGATATAAATCCAGCCTGAGTCCCATATAAAGGATTTATTTCCATTTGGAATATGGGCCGGGCTCCAATGATTATTCCTTCCAAATACTGTCTCATGACTGTGTTTACTTACATTACATTGGGTTTGTCTGACCCTGCTGACTGATTTTATGTCTTCATGGGCAACGCACTATCCAGTAAACATCTGCAGGGCAGCAGTAAATGAGGCAGGTTCACAAATGGCCCACAACTGTCCCTAGTCCCAAGCGCTGGGAGGGCATAATGAACTAATTCTGGTGTTTACCGTTGTCATAGACTGAATCTCTACAAGACATTCACTAGAGGGAATTTGATTCCTCATGGAATAATACAAAATGTGCAGTTCAGTTCCATGTTGCAGTAATCTGTAGGACAGCCACCGCTCCACGTGGAGACTATTGACCTCCATGGAGTCAGGAGCAGGTACACATTCCTGACACCTAATCCTGCATCAGTTGCTTTCTTCCTGGCCAGTGGAAAGATGACACTGTAAGATCAGTCAGCAACGCATGAGTAATCAAGCCATAGTGAGTAATGTGGAAGAACACAGTAAAGAAAGATGCAGATTAACTCAAACCTGGTAGGAGGAATTGGTTTTCATAAACCTCAGTGATGTTTCAGTTACAAAACTTAATGGTATCACTGCATTTGAGAGCTTAGCAGAATTCAAAAAATACAGAATGTAGATTAATAAAAGCTTGTTGGAATTGCCATACTGGATCAGACCTGAATGCTGTTTAGGTTAGAGTAATTTTTGACAGTGCCTAGTGCTAGATACTCCAGAGGAAGGTGCAAGAAATCTTACCATTCTTAATAGTTTTAACATTTATTTCGAGAACTCAAACTAAGATTTACTAATGCATATATGGAATGCACATACTTACATATGGACATGGATATTTATCCAGGGAAGGTTATTGGTACCTTAGAAAGCAATTGCTCAGACCATTGGAGAGGATGTTAGATAGTCACCTGTGCCTGACCTCAGAATACAAATGCAATCTTCAATTTATCACTGAGGTGGCATCCAATAGAAGTAAGGAGATGTTACAACCTCTGATACATAGCGCGAGTAAAACCTGTACTAGAATATTGCCCTGATTCGTAGCGGCTGTGCTTTCTAAACAAGAATGCTGACAAATTACACTTCAGACCAAAAGCTGTTAAGAATTAAGTCAAAGTCTGAAAAAACCCTTGCATACTGTAAAATTCTCAAAACTAAATAACCTTGATAAATTTTATTTCTCAAACTGTAGGTTAGGCTTTCATTTGTTCATGGTCATTAAGTAGTATCTATATGAAGAGTAGGCTTGCCATAGTAAAGAATAATTTAGTTAGGAGTGTAAATACATAGAGGATTCACTGACTTGAAGCCAAAAGTAGATAAAAATCAGACTAGACATGAGGCAGTAGGGAGCTTTGGGGGTTTGGAGTGGGGTTATTTTGTTCCTTTTACAACAAACTCAACTGTCGGTACATCTAAAAAATATGATGGCTGCTTTACAAAACCAGCGTATTTCTTTTTCTCGTGAATGTGTTTAAGCTCAGGTAGTGGGATTTTTGTAAATGCCACTGAGATTTGATGGGCTGCTGGGCTGCTTTATGCTTCTGGTCAGTCTGCATAACCAGAATAGTGCCTGTGGTTCTCAAATGAAGGAATCCTCTCAGTTTTTGCAAGCATTAAGAATCAGAAATATGGATATTCTAGCATACAAATAAACCTTGCTAACTTTCAACCCTGGCAGTTGATGTCAGTCAAGTCCTAACTGAAAGAGATCAGAGGATGCATGTGTGCTTGGTTGTTTGGACTCAGGAAGTCTTGCTCTTACCTGTTACTAGTGTTCCTTGCAGTTTTCTCTGGAGAGCTGATGCCAGCATCTCTTGCTGACGGGACTCTAAGGTACAGGAATAGTGGCCTGATCCAATGTGGTAATGCTTATATTCATCCAACTGATTGTGTTTGGAATAACTGTTAAAACTGCTAACCTGTTCATAAACCAACAGTCACTTCCTCTGTCGTGCGTTTGCCTTTCCTGCAGGAGCAGGTGGAGTATCACTGCTAAAACACTCCTGGTCCTAGATAGAGAACCCAGCAATGTAAGTCACTGCCCCAGGAGCCAAATTCTTTGTTATGTGATTGTAAAAATTTAGCTTCGACAAACATGATCTTATGGCCTGCTTCTCCCTGCTGAAGTGGCTCCCCTCTTCCTCTAACAAGGGTCTCTATCTTCATATCTGCTCCCAAAGCTCTTGGAGACCATAGTAACTCTGTCTATTGGGAATGGAGTGTACTTTTTCTGGGGAAGACAGCAAGACTAAATTATTCAAGCAGTAGCTAACACTGCAACAGATTTTTTTTTTTAAATTTATTTTATTTTTTTAGTAATAGCATGCAGAATTTTGGCAAGATCTGCTGGGCTTTTTTTGTGTGTGCGTGCCTTACAATAGGTGGGTGTCTGAGGGTGGCAGGCTCTTGGCAACGTTTCACATTCCATCTGATGAGTAAAAAATGATAATCGAAAGAAAAGCTAGTATTCCATGCCTTCTTTATCCTTAATGCTACTGGTAAGTCATGCACGTCAGCTCCATGAACATCACAGATGGTAGGGCTAATGCTTTTTAAAGCCTTGAGCGAGTTTGTGCGGAGCTATTCAGAGGACAAAGCAGGAGGAAATTCCTCAGTACGAAGCACACACTGAACTCAAACGGGTGGGGGGCATCCCCTCTCTTCCTTCCTCATCCTTCCCCGACCCCTGTCCCAGAAGCGAGCTGCATAGTCTTACGCTAGTGAATGCTCTGGTAAGAGTGGCTCTTTGGGAACCCCAGCTCTGGTTTAACAGTTTTCCTGCTTGAAGTTCTGAGAGAAAGAAAACTATAGCTTAAAGCAGCAAAAGCACCAGCCCATGGAAACCCTTCCAGTTGCTCCTCTCTGCTACGGAATAGGTCGTTACTACCAGGGACTCCCACTGCACCTTTCAATTCTTGGACCAGTCACCTAACCTTTTTAGCTCATTATCTCTGCTTGTGAAAGCAATGCATTGTGGGTATTTTTGGTTTTTTCTTTTTAATTACATTTCTCTGTGTTTACTTTGATCAGAATTGATTGACTTGTTTTCCTGAGGTGTTGCATTGGTTCTTTAAGATGCTGAATAATAATACTTTGCATGCTTGTGTGATCAGCCAAATCTTATCGCATGTCTAATGTGCAGGGTAAAAGCAGGTGATGTATGGATGTCAGAAACAAAGTCATGCAGGCCTGTGAAGCTCGAAATACGTAATCACACACAACTCTGAAACGTGCTTCTGACATAGGTGACTCCAGCCCCTGTGGGATACCTTCTGAGGGGCTCCTCGATTTCACAAGCCCACTTCATGAAGCCAATGTTTCCATGTGTTTAGGGGGTAACTAAAACCATTCCAGGAGAATAACCAGAGCGGAGGTTTCTAAACCCTTGTTTCTCTTCTTCAGGACATCAGATCTTTTTCAGTCTATTTTTATTGTACAAGATGGTGGTTCCCCTCCCTCTCTCCTTTGCATACTGTCTCCCCCTCTGCCCGCCCCTTCCCCCTTTGCATGCCATGGAAGATGACTTGGAGCCGTCTAGCGTGCGTGCGCACACACATTCTCTTGCTGATTTGCTCCTGCCAAAAGCCCAGGTTGTGGATTCATACATCACCTGCCTGTGTAAAACGCATGTGCATGCTGCCGTCCTCAATAACCGGAATGTGTTTTCTGTTCTTTTGTTTTTTGTTTTTTGTTTTTTTTTTGTTTTTGTGTGGATTTTCTGCAGTGTGGTTTACCAGGACGGATTTTACGGTGCTGACCTCTATGTAAGTACACACACCGGAGCCTTCTCGTCCCCAACCCCTGACAAGCCAGCCTTTTTTTTTTTTTTTCTTTTGGTTTGTTTGTTTGGTTTGGTTTGTTTTTTTAAAATATCATTTACTTTAATTTTCTTCTTCCTTGTGGATATATATATTTATATATTTAGGAATGCAAGCATGCTTCTCTGTCACTGCGCTTGCCCCTGGGTGCAAGACCTAAGCCTTTGGGTTTCCTGATCATTGCCAGGGTCAGTTTACTGGGTGTCCTGTCCCCCACATGCACACTGCTACTAATCAACCTGAGAAATGATTAGCGAATTAAAATTTCTCTCAACACTTCTCTTGTTTACATAATTTGGATATAAAAATAACAGGACTGGTTTAGCCTCAGACCTTCCCTTTCCTTCTCCCCCTCCGCCCTCCCCTTTCTCTCCCCTCTTGGGGCCCTTTCAGGTTTGATTTGTGCAGCCCACACTAAACTGAGCGAGCTGTATGTTTCATGTGCCACTGGGATGTGTAGATTATCCCTTTGGGGAAGACACTGGGACTGATTAAAAATGGAGACCGAGATGCTAGAGTGAAAACTGACATCTCATTTTGCTGGTAGAAATGGTACCTAAATAGGCTAGATTCTCTTGCCTCTTTGGGGAATTGTAAAGTACAAATATGTGGAGATGTTCAGTTAGAAGAGTCAGCAGCCTCCTCCTGACTGGGAATTAGCTCTGATATCAGAGGGGGGACTTTGTCCTGTCATTGTCTTTGTCCTACCCAGCCAGTTTGTATTGCAAATCTCCAGGACATCTGTGTGTATGTAGGTAGGTGGTGGATGGAGGGATTCTGACTGGCCCATGAGAAAAGCAGTTTCCTCTCCGATGGAGACCTGTTGCAGAGCAGTTATGATAGGAATGCCTTTCAAAGCCAAAATGTTCAGGTCCACTACTGCCATTGCAACTTGGGGCCTGCCTACCTACCTCTAGCAGAGTTCCCTTTCGTGGTATTGTAGGTACTAGCTCTTTGGAGCTGGGGAAGTTTTGTATTGGGAAGTGGCACGGTTGTCAGCATACTTTTCACATCCCTGCTCCTTTGAAGGTGCTACTCCTGACAGTTATAAAGAGGACCCTGGGGTTAGACTCAAGATAATAGATGGAATTACCTTTTGGATTTTATCAGCTCATATGGAGGGTAAAGTCTTGTAAAGGCACTTTTCCCAACACAGTTACAGCAGTTGGAAGATGTGTTCTCTGAGCATAGAGATAGTGGATGCATTTCTTCATTCCCACATAGCTATTGTGTGCAGTCCTTTTAAAAATTGATCTGCCTAGTCAAGTGTTCCTTTATAAAACTGTGTCAAGAACTATGGAGGGTTCTGGGTTTTCCCGCCTCGCTCCTAAAACACAAGTTTTACAGTCCACTGACTTTGCTGCTGCAAGTAAGCAAGCAAATGAGCAATGCTTAGTGCCTCTTCCCTCAGAGTATGGCATATAAGAGGCTGTCATGTTGCAAGGGAAGACTGGCCAGGGTTCTTACTCCCTATTTATTTTGACAAAGCTCCTTCAGAGCTTCCATTGCAGCTGGGGAGGAGGGGTTTATTTAACATGTTTTAAGGACAGAGACTTCAGTAATGAAGAATCCCTGTAACCACTTGGTGCTGCAGTGCAGTAGCATCACATAACACAAAAACAAGTCCCCGAGTCAGGTTAGAACTGTTAAGTGGATTTCTGATGACTTGGCTGTTGGTGACTTTGGTCTCACTGTCAGAAAGCAGGACGACAGAAGAGGGGATTTGTCAAGGTAGATGGTGGTGCTTTTTCCTATGTTATTGCTGCCCAGAGCCCTCTGATGGAGCTCAGGAAAAAATTATCATAATCCAAATAAGACATTACCCTTCCAAACAATTTGCTTGGCACAAGTGGAATGATTCTGGTGTCCCTGTGCCCCACTGATTTGTCGTGCTTTTCCCTGCAGTGCTTACGTCCCTCTGGTTGCTGTGGAAGGCTTGTCCATATTATGGAAGGGAAGCAGTTATAACTGGGGGGGAAGTTAAATTGAGATTCCCTTAGGTTCTCTTAGTCCATAAGGTTGTGTCAGGGAAGGGTGAAAAGGAGCTGAGCTGGCAGGGAGTGGTTAGTGGTAGGCAAGGTGAAGTGTCCCAAGTTTGGGCTGCTGTTTCTGCATACATGTTATGCACCAATTTTTCATTTTCCTCCTCCTCCTCTTCCTCACTCCTTTTTTCTTTCCTGGGGCAACCATCCTGCTAGCCATTTCTTCTGTGAAGAAGGCATTCCATCTCTTGTTGGATGCATCCCACTCTGGCAAGACACCTGAATTCATAAAACAACCTGCCCCAGGATGCACAGGGCTTCATTTCGGATCATAAGAAAGGTTATCTTTCTTCTACAATGGGGTCAATCTGGGCGGCGGGGGGAAACCCAAACAAACCCACCTGTGTGAAGACTGCTCCTGCCTGTGAAAAGCGTGCTTGCATCCACTGGAAAGAAAAGGCTGGTGAGCCCCGCTGCGGGCTGTTTGTATGATTGTTTCTTTCCACAGCTGTGTTTTTTTGAACTGCTCTTCCTGTGTTCTGTTATAGAATAGTCTTACAGGAACCAATCATTAGCGCTAAAATACCTCAGGTAGGAGTGCCAGTGTGACCTGCCAACCGATCAGATTGTGGATTGCAGTGGAAAAAACTGAATTATACTAACCATTCCAGCACCACATTAGAGATGGGAACAGAGGCTTTTTTAGGGCAGCGCAGACTCACGTGTGATCCAAGCCCCTGCTATGGCAGGGTGGCGCGTGTCCAGATTTCACACCAAGTGGCATTTCATTAAAAAAAAAAAAATAATATCAATTCAATGGAAGGGTTAACAAGGTCATGCTTGTCCCATTACCATGTAGAAGCACCTGCTGCAATGGACACCGTTGTCCTGTCACCTCTTTTAATTCATTCATGCTCATTCCTGGTGCACGTATGCCACCCTTCTAATACAGAAATACTGGAAACGGTTCTAGCCCTTTCTGCTTCTTAACTTCTGTTATAGGGCAGTTTGGGGGTGGAGAAGACACATTTGAGATACGACAAATAAAAGATCCTAAAATTGGGCTCACTGCCTAAACCTGGCAGGTGTTCAAACCTATTTAACTGGTACCATGTGTTACACATTTCTCCAGGGGTATGGGAATGCTTGTGTCTTACTGGCATAAAGGCTCTTTGGAGTAAAGAGGGCCAGCAACACACTTTGTGCTCCCATCTAAGGCAGCAAGGGAAAAAGAAAAGGGAGGCTTACACTATAGGACATAGTAAGCTGTAGTTTTGGATTTCCTCACGTTCTTGTTGGAAGGATCAACTAATATGGACCTGAAGAGTGGAAGAGAAGATGGACTTCTTTTGAGCTGAACTGTATAGTCTTAAAGTGCTCGTTTATCTACATTAACATGCTCAGTAATTGGAACGCTGCTTTAGTTGGGATTGCAGCTTCCTGTCTATGTTGTTTTGCCGTGTTTGTGTTATTTCAGAGGATATATGACAATATTGAAAAAGCTATCATTTAATGTTAAAGAAGGAATTTAAAAAAATATTTTCTTGCTTTGTGGATGAGCCAAGGATGATAACATTTTAAGTTTGGGCTTTTGTGAATACCTGAGCAAATACGGTTGTTTGACAATTGAGATCTATAGGCTCAAGTGCTACACATTCACATGGGGAAAGCGGTTTAGCACAGCCCCAGCAACACTGGCAGGATATCTAGAGAAAGGGAACTTGAATTAAGATAAGCAACACTTAGGGTTGTGTTCGTATCTCTCGTATGCTCCCCAGACAATCCAAAAGACTGTGCTGGAAAGGACCAATCTTGATTTAGACAGTCCTTTTGATTCTTACTGCCTAGTAGAAATGCATACATAAGCCTTTTCTTTAGTTCCCCTATTTCTTTGTCAAGACAGTGTTTACGCTGTCCCTTTGATAAAAATGTCTCTAACTTAACATCTTCACAAGAGGCTCAGCTGCACTTGTTTCTTTTGAGATGAGGCTAAAGATTTTAAAAACTGAACCTAGATGGGTAAACCTGTCCCTGTGGAATCACTTCAGTTACATAGATGGAGTGGGAGTTTGTGTGGTTGTCCCTGGTTTCAGGGACTACACCACTCAATGGTGTCTTCCGTTGCAGTTTAGCTGTGGTACTGGAGGAGTGTGGTGCAGCTAGCAAGGGCCTGTTTTTTTTCTTTTCTTTTTTTAATTGTTATTTCTTTTATTGGGAAACACGATTGTTCACGTTTGATGAAGATGCTGTACTCTGTTGTAGTTTATATTTACTAGAGTACCCGAAGTGAGTGGCATCAGAAATCACTAGAGGTGGTAGGACCACGTAGCTGAGGTTACGGATGAGCTCTGCATACCAGTTAAAGTTGTGTGCGGACAGGAATAGCAGGAGAAAATAACTGGTGCATTGGACAAGCTGAGCAGGGCTTTAGGTGCATTGATGGAATTATAGGTGGATCCTGGGTTATTGCGAACTGGAGCATCAGCTGGGTAAGGTGACCTGCACGGTGTCTCCTTTGCTCTGTACTGGTCCCAGAGCTTGGTGAAAGCATTTATGAAATAATGAGTAATAGTCACAACTTTCCTCCTCTTTTCTTCACCCTGTTTTGGTGTATTTGGACCTGCTGGTCATGCTAAATACATCCCCGTGTCAGAAATCCCCCAGCTGTCCACACTCATTGCTCCTATGACAGGAACGTACCATGGCCATTATAATCCCCATTTTTTGGTTTTATTTGGAGTACACGCAAGTAGAATTTGCAGACCCCTTTGAACTGAGCGGGTCTGCCCGTGCGTGTGTACCTCTCTCCTGTGACTTTTTTCTTCTTTTTTTTTTTTTTTTTAAATTAACAGTAGCTTCAATTTTGCATCAGTGCATGGTTAAAAAAGCAATACACATGTCAGCTATTTCTTAACTTCATTTCTCCAATGAATTTTCTCCTGTTTTTTTTGTTTGTTGTGCAGTTGACTGAAGAAATGTTAACATCCCGCTCTAAATCTCTCAGTGGAGTCTCTGTTCCCTTCTCTGATATAACAGATGGGTTATTGCTTGTTATAATTATTAACATTGTGGTGTGGGACAGGGCTAGGGTGGGAGCCATTTCGGGGGCGAGGGCGGGAGGCTGCGGGAGTCGTTAAGGTTGGAATGTTAACTCCAGTGGTGACTGACTGTTTCCGTAATAGCAGGTTGTTGTGGCTGCACGCTCTAGTACTTGAGGCTGTGTACTTCACTGAGCTTGTGGTAGAGCCTAGGGCGAACTGCTGTCCCAAGAGAATGCTGGGATGGATAGAACTAGCCAATATGAGTCTGAACGTGGTGACTTTGCTGGTTGTTCTAGCTCCAGATGTCAGCATGCTTAGTTTTTAATTTTGATTAATAAATGTTACGCCATTCCCCCTTCCACACCTGATTCCAACCCTTCTTTTCTTTTCTTCTTTTTTTTTTTTTTTTTTGCTTTTGGTTTGGTTTGGTTTCATTTTCCTTTACAAGAGACATGAGTTAAAAGAGAATTACATGATAACCCTTTTTGGTTTCAAACTGCATCTCGCTGTCATGTTCAGAGTACGTGCCAGGCACATTCGAAATGGATTCTGATCTGAAATGTGGCTGGCAAGCGTGGGGCAGAGTGGGAATCTGGGTGGACACTGAAGCTGGCTGCCCCGAGGAGGGTTGTGCCTCGTGCGCCGTGCCCAAGCAACAGACCTGATCAAGAGTTTAGGAAGCTCATGAACTTCAGGGAGTACCACAGGGACATTGGTATGAAGTTTTGTCTTAACTTAGTGAGGTCACTGGAGGTTTGATTTGGATTAAGGCTGCACCTCATTCCTCTCATCTCTGTTGTGTTTTGGTGGTGGGAGTAATGGTGGTGCAACGATAGCATGCCAAAAACGAGCTAAACCTCCCCAGACCATCAAGCCAAAATACAGGCATTGAAACAGCTAGATGAGATTATAAAATGGCAAAACTGTAACACGACATCTCTTGTAGGCAACGTGGTGATGTTTCAGAGGTGTGGATCTGTGTTACTCTTTCTTTTGTTAACTAGAAGATTGAAGAGGCTGCAAGTCCCCCTCCTCCAGAGTAGGAGAGCGTCCCCAGGTGTGTTTTAGGTAGCATGTTAGCCTTCGTGGGGCTAACGCAGGTCCCACAGAAGCAACCAAAATTAATTTAAAATCATTACTTCTAATTTAAAAGCTACCTAGCCCAAAACTGAGCACTGCTGAGCAAACATGCAGTCCTGTAGTAGAGCTGATCTTGTACTCTTAGATATATGCAAAAGATCTATAGGGAAGAAGTGGTAGAGGTATGTTGAGCTGATTCTGGAGGTGAAGAGCATAAGTCTGCCTTCTGGTTCTTCAAACTCTGAAATGTCAATTGAAAAAAAAAAAAAAAAAGCAACAACCAAAAAAACCCCAAAAACCCTAAACTAAAACCAAGCAAAAAACACAAAAAACCAGAAGCAATCTGGAATTTTCTGATGTTATTTATGGCTCATTGTGTTTCTAGCAAATCGAAGCCACAGTTCATTTACCATTGCCCTCTCAAGTTAACAAAAATATGTTAAGAAACATACAATAAAGAAAGATCTAACCTGGGCTTCAGAGCCCTCTTTGCTGCCTGCCCCTCAGCCTTTGCCCCAGTCTGAAAGGTGGCTGGCCTCTGTCCTTTGTTACTGCAGGGTGTGCAGAGCTGCCTGTCTGAGCCAGGTCTTCCTCTGCACCAAAAGCTCCTTGTGGGAGGTCCAAGAGGAGACTCGCAGGCCTTCCTCTGGGTCGGGATTCACATTTTGCCAACTCAGCTGTAAGCACGTTTTTAGTAATTGCCTCTTGTCAGTGTAAGGATTTTAAAGACCTTTACTACAGGTGTGTAGCATGGGCAGAAATGCAGCAGCAATACAGACTGTTCTGGCATAATTTCCCCCAACTTGTTTCCTTCTTACGTGGAGGGAGGGGAGAATGGTCTGGTTGGTATCAACGTCAGTTAGCTTGTGGCCAGCCCTGACACCATCTTTTCCTGATTGCTTTTTGGCTTCTCGGGCTATTTATACTTCTACGCATCTGGACCAAATGAAATTTTAGCCTTTTGGGTTTCCCAGGCTTAAAAAAAGAGAGGGAAAAAACCCAGGAATTTATCTGAATGGTCCCCTTTCTAAAATACTTCAGAAAGCTCCCGCTTCTGATTTCCCCAGTGTAAAAGCAAGGGGACATAAAAACTACATTGTGTGCAAGATTTCAGCTCTCTTCTGGTTTTCAATTCCTCCATGCCAAATTTAATTTCTTGCAGGGATATAACCATGCTCAGGCTTGCTTTAGTTTATTCCTTCTGCTAAACAGGGTAATGGAAGTGTCTCCTTGGTCCTTCTGAGGAAAGGAATATACATGAGTTAATGGGCGATGCTTGCGATAGACATGACATGGGAGCTGATGCAGTTTGAAACACTTCCTCTCCTTGTGATGTGTGTGACTTTTTTTCATTTTTTTATTTTTTACACTCTGCGTGGGTGGACAGGTATCTGTAAAGTCAGTTCTCTTCTCTCCTGCAGGGTGGATACGCAGCCTACAGATATGCACAGCCTGCTACTGCAACAGCAGCCACAGCCGCTGCAGCCGCTGCAGCAGCTTACAGCGATGGGTATGTAAGGGGGAGGTGTCCATGGGGGCTAGCTTGCTGTGCTCAGGGATTCAAGGAGCATTGATCCATTACAGTACTTCTACTTCTTTCCCTGTTTCTTTGTCTTACTTGCACTTGCACGCGTGCACATGCATGCACGACCCAACATGAAAGACTTGAATGCATGGTTTGTCTCTCTGCTCCTGGGCAGTATTGCCCTCCGGTGTATGTGAGCTGGCACAAATCCTGGCCTCTTTCCTATCCTTGTGATTCTCTGCACAAAGGAGGCAGTGTGGTTACGGCCTCAGAGTCAAAAGACCCGGCTTGCCTTGCCAGCTCCTTGCTCTGTGACTCTGGACAGGTTGTTTAATCACTGGGTGCATTTCTCTCCTCATCCATAAAGTAAGAATTACTTAGCTCATACAGTACTCTAGGATGCTTTAACACGCAGCTCTGTATAGATGCAAAGGATTATCATCATCAGAGTGCTTGCCTTAAGATTTTTCATCTCCTGTGCAGTGAGGCCGTGTTTTAATCCTAGCGCATGCAAGACCATTAAAGTTTATACTCCCTTCTCATTCTGGAGACTCCCTCGCAGCTTTCCATTTAGCAGCTGTTATCGTGCCAGTAGTGCTAGCAGTCACTCTCCTCCCAAATTGCATCACGCGAGGTAAGGGATGCTCTAGCTGTTGTGTCAAAGGTGCTGACCTCTTTCCTACAGCTCATCCACGTTCCTCCTTGCAGGTCATTCTCTTGCCCATCTCATACGATGCATGGCAGCATGCCTGTAGGATCTCTTCGAAGAAGGGCTGCCTGCGTGCATGTGTGTGCATGTATGCATACATGTGTGTAGAAGGGCATGCTGCTGCTTCCATTGCCTGTGGTCAGATAGTTGTTTCTCTGCCCCTCTGAAGTGACTTTCTTTTTTCTCTTTTTTTTTTTTTTATATCTTTTCTTCCTCTTTTCAGTTATGGCAGGGTGTACACAGCAGATCCTTACCATGCCCTTGCCCCTGCCGCTAGCTACGGAGTTGGCGCTGTGGTAAGTGGGATTTTCTTTCTTGTGCTGTTTCTCATTCCCAGCA
The DNA here is from genome assembly GCF_011004875.1 of Balearica regulorum gibbericeps. Lineage (NCBI taxonomy): Eukaryota > Metazoa > Chordata > Aves > Gruiformes > Gruidae > Balearica > Balearica regulorum. The sequence continues at coordinate 58,597,052 of NC_046184.1, forward strand.
TGGGGATAGCTCTGTTCAGTGGGTATCAGGTAATGAAACTTCACCCAGAAGAACTTCTTTGTTGAGGGAGGAGGTCCTTAGCTGCAGTGCTGGGTTCCCAGTTGTTCTGTGTTCATATGTTTGTGTGTATGCACAAGGAAATGAGCCAAGTTGTAGGAGACCAGTTATCACTTGGTCTTGCACATCATGTAGTACAAAGGACATGGTAGAAGACTGGCCAGAATGTCAGGAGCCAGAACATTATTGATGTATCAGTTGAAGTGTATCAAGGTGATATATAGAGCAAAAATCAGCAGTGGTTACAGATGCAAGACACCGTTTTTTGCTATTTTCATTAACTTTAAGGGCTCATGTTGCATGTTGAGAAGTCAGTTCTAGGAAGTCAAGGGAATAAGTTGTTCTCGTGACATCTTGCAGCAAAGCTGCTCCACTTGGTTCCCCTCTTCCAGTAGTGGAAGGACGCCACTGCTGCCAGCAGTAGTTATGCAAGGACAGGAATGAGGGATGCTGGCATCGGAGGGGAGTGGAGCAGCTTGCTGAAAACACATGCTTGCCCATCTGCTCTAGCCAGCACAGTATCTGTGTTGTTGCAAAGGCTGGAATACAAATGTGTTCAGAGAAAAAGACACCTAAATATAGATACCTGCAGTGTAGCACCTCCATTTGAGCCTCAGCTCATCATGTGGATTCTCTTCCGGGTCGATGAAGGAAAAGCAGGTACTTCTAGGATACCAGGTCATCGTGTCTATTTTAGACCTTTACCTTCAGGTGAGGTGAAGAGCATCCTAGAAGTCCTGGTTTCTGCTATCTATAAAGACAGCCTGGACAACTGTCTCAGAGATTGGGACTCATAAGTCACATCTCTGGTAACAAACTCGCTTTGACCAAGACTTGCCAAAATTCACCTCCAGCTGGCTGGTTGTGAGCATGTCCTCCTGAGCCATGTCTTTGGTATTGCAGGCAAAGTTCTCCTCTTTTACTCCAGGTGCTGATGGTGGCGGGTCAGTGCCAGGACATGTCTGTTAGTTCTTCTGAGAGCATTCGGGTGCTGTCCTGAGTATTTCTTCACAGTTCACCTCCTAACAACCTCTTCTCTCATTTAATTTCTACAGGCGAGTTTATACCGAGGTGGCTACAGCCGATTTGCCCCCTACTGAAGTGACGTGAGCCCCCTGCAAGTGGGACAGCCCCCCCAGTTCATGAGGCCTGGCTATTGCAATATTTACTAGTAGAGGAACTCTATAGCAAGACAAGGAGGAAAAACAAAAAACAAAAGAGAAAATACTTTTTTATACCTCACTATGTTCTTTGAATATGTATTTTTTTTCCTTTAAATTTCTGCCTTTAATTCTTTTGTTCCAAAGATTGTGCATTTTTTTGGTTTTTTTTGTTTTCGTTTTTGGGGGTTTTTTTTAACTGTGGTAAAAATAATGCATTTCCGTGTCTGTATGTTGGTGCATAGCTTATCCTACCAATCACGGAAAAGGCGATTAGTGATAAGGAAAGCTGTTAGAAACCGATATCATGCAATTAATCAGGAACACGCAGACAGAGTTACTTCCCTGGGTCTGGTGCTCAGTGTCTGTGAGACGGGAGGATGTGAGGGAGAAGTCTCTACCTGCCGTGTTTCTCGTCTGCAGAAGGAAGCACACTGTGGCTGGGACCTTAATGCGGTGGGAAATAGTCACTTATATTTGAAAATGGGGGAAATGCAGAGACTTTCCTCGGTTTTTATCACCATCTGACGTGCACAGGTTTGGGACAGTTTCAGCAGTGTCAGGAATTTAGATTTGGCAAGAGAAGATTTCGTCAACCTGCCCAAAGACCGGCTGTTATCTGCTGTATAGGGGACGAGACTTTGAAAGGAGTTGTTGATGAGGATGATCTTTCCCCACCCCACACACTCTAGCTGATTGTTGTCCGTTGCTGGTGGCTGTAATTATCTCCATTTTCCTTCCTCCTTTTCAAGATCTTTTTCCCTTGCTGTCTCTTTCCTCCCCTTCTTTCCTTGAGGAGTGGCAGATGCGATGCAGCATCACACAGAGTAGCTCTGTTGCAGACAGCAAGTGGTTAAACTTGTGGAGGTGCAGCCCATGCAACCTTGCAGAGCAAGAAAGCTAGTAGAAGAACCATGCATCAGTGCCCTGCTTGGGCATTCTGAGGTCCAGCATGCGAGGTCTCTCCTCCTCTTCATCCTGAGCTGCTTAGGCACTTCTGCAAGTAATCCATTTCAAATAACGTGAGTGAGGAAAAACAAGTCATGTCTAAGCTGCTTGAGGCAAGGGGCAAGCGTGTGGGTTTGTGTGGGGGAAGAGGGTCCTTTATATCTAAACATGATCCTGAAGTAGTTTTGTTTCAGTCAGGAGTTTAAGAGGAGGCAGAAGCGTTTGTGCAAGCTCTGAATTCATAGGAACTTCCCACCACAAGCTATTTCAGGCCCTTACATAGTTGCGCTGGAGCCCCTGGGTCTGTTTTGCCCAGCCTCTCATAGAAAGTTGTGCACCTGGTCTGCTGAGTCCGTATAGACACTACGTATTAGAAGATTTGGAAGCAGAGAGACTATTTAGGGGAGGGCTCCATGACTCCCAAGACCATTTCCCTTCTGCTCTCACGTACAGTCATTTCGCTGTGTTTCAAAGCCTGCATTTTTAGATGACTGTGTGAGCTGTGCTGTGATGGGGAGTTGCTGCTCTCCAGACCTTCCTGCTCAGCTGCTGACTCCTAGGGTGCTCCCAGTGCTCAGCAGCAGGGTCTCTAACCACGTGTCAGAGAAATGCAGAAGCGCGGTTTTATGAGGCTGCCTCGTCTCCCTCGATTGATACTGGGGTGAGTTCGCCCCCAGAAGGGCTGCGTGGGGTGTGGGTTTGTTGGTGGAGCCTCTCCAACTCCTGTTGTACACCTGCTTCTCCATCCGCTGCTGATACCAGAATAGGAAACCTCCTGCATTTAACACTAATGATGTCAACAAGCAGAGCTCTTGGGGAGGTGTCCTGACCCAGCCACACAACACCATGCTTTTTTTTTTTTTTTTTTTTTTGCTGCTCCCCAGTGATACACAGAGCCTCTCTGTGCGTAGCGGAGGGGAGGCACCTCAAATGGGAAGGATGGGGAAGCCATTAGTTAAGCTAGAGACCCTGAAGCTATTGATTCTCTGGAGGAATAGCTAGATAAAGGGGACACCAAACTGCCAGCCTGTTGGCCACCTTTTATTGTTTGTTTGGTTTTTTTTTTTCTTCTGGTTTTATTGTTGGTTTTTAACTTTTTTTTTTTCCAAGCCAAAGTTTGGTTTGTTGCTGTTATGACAATTTTTTGTTGTTTGTATATAAATATTTTAGTTAGCTTGAAAATGGGGGGGAACAGGGTGTTGGGGCTTTCACAAAATCTAGGAAATGAGGGGGACTTGGGGCTTTTTACTGTCTGAGTTGGGATAGGGGAGGGAGGACTTGTGGTAGAAATAGTCATATTCAAGGGGAGCCATTTCCACTGCAGGGCAGCCAGGAGACTTCTGGAGCTGAGACGCAGCAAAAGCCTCTACTGGACTTGTTCTACTTGCCTGTGGGGCAGAGGGGCTGAGTGAGGCCGTCCTTTCCCTTGCCCGCAGGCAGTTCCTCATGCAGCAGGTCTGCAGGCTGCGAGCAAGAGGAGCGCAGCTTGCAGAGCCCAGCGGGGGCAGCTCCTTGCCCCTCTCGCCCATTTTCCTACCTTTCAGTTCAGCTGGTTCTGACTGCAGCTCCCGAAAAGCTGGGCTCTCCCTCCCCGAATGCCCTCCCCTGCCCTGGCAGTGCCGCCTGCAATCCCCCCCCTTCCCTGCCACTTGGCCTCTCTGGAGTAGAGAGGCCAGCCCTGTTTCTGCCTCTGAGCAGAGTCTATGCATGGCAGCTTCAGCCCGCCCAAGTATATTAGGAGTGTGAGGAGTTCAGTGCAGAAGCGCCCAACCTTTGCGGGGCCGTAGTCCCCTGCTGTATGATCTCCGAGTAATACCTGTTCTAGACCATCCAGCCTGATTCCTCCTGTATTCAAGCCCGGCCTGCTCTGGTTGCTTCTTGCCAGGCTCCTCCGGTGCATTAACCAGCCGGTGTCTCCTTGACTCCAAAGTCAATGCTGCAAGATCCCCGCTGAGGCAACTTGCCGATAGCCCGGCTTCCTGCTCTCAGCAGTGAGCTGCAGAGGGGATGCCAGGACGCTTGCGTGGCTGGGGGCCGGAGGTAGCTTGCTGGTTCTGGGTCTCTGGAGCACCAGACCTCCCAAAAACTTGCAAGCCAGCTGGAATTTTGCAGCGAGGTTTCTCAAGTGAGCGTTGTGCCGTGACGGGACAGCTCTTCAGCCTTCCTTCTCTCTTGGCAAACAACAGCTCTGGTTTCACTCAGATGTGTTATGAACTGGCTTGATATGCATTCAGAGTAGCCAAGCTGTGGCTATATCCATCTTCTGAAGAAGCTGAGGACAAAGCCTATATCTCCCTATGCAAAAAGACTTACACTTAATGAATTAAACTGGGCCCTGGCTTATTTTACCGACGGCAGCTAGTGCTAGTCCCCGAGGTGGGTCTGCAGTCACAGGTCCCTTGCAAAGCAGGGCTTGGCTTTCCAGGGGAAACCACACAGGCAGCCTGGCAAATAGCTTGCTGTTTGTCAACTTCTAGTCTGGTGGCATCCGGGATTCCTCTTGATGTAGAGGAAAAGATGTTTCTTTAAGTGTTGCTGTTTGTACTGTCTTGCAATAGGTCTGGCCAGCACATGATATTATACTGATAAAATTTTGGATTGAAGATTTGATTTATTTAATGTGCAGGTCTATCTTTCCTTGTGGGTACAGTCATGCAGGTACAAAGATGAATTGTACTGGTATAGCGTATTCTCTACTGGGAATAAGTTATATTGATGCCCAGCATGTTAACAAACTGTTGTCACTGTCCCCGTGCTAGGGAAGCTGCGCTCTTGTTGGTGGGTTAGCTTTTCTAAGAAAAGCCGTGACAAGACCTGGAGACAACGGGGAGGTCAGTATGAGCCTGCTAGAGCCAGCTATTCCCAGGTTAAGCAGTTGCGTGGATCCTGTGTCATGAGTTCAGATAGACAAAGCCATATTTTAAAATAGCTGTGGCTTGGCTGTTCCAGTGCCCGAGGGAGAGCAGACTTGCCCAGCGAGAAAGAGCGCTAGCTCAGGAGTCCGAGACCTGTGTTTTGGGCAGGGCTCTGTCAGTGATCTTCAAGGGTCATCGTGGAGCAGTCGTGTTGCTACTCCAGACTTGTTGCTTCCCCGTCCCTAAAGTGAAGGTAATAGTTTATCCCCTGTTCTCACCCATTTTGAGATCTGTGGATGTGAAGTGCACGGCAAGAGCTGAGGAGGGTTATCTGGATAGCTGGCTCGAGTGCTAGTTGTGAAACGGTTAATGGAACCATTTCCTTGCCTGAAGAGAGATTGCTGGCTGCTGGGGTTTCAATTCCAGCACCCAGAGCTTTGGCAGCGGGGAATAAAAGCAGAGCCTCCCAGTTCCTACCCATGTTTTTCCCCAACCCATCCCTATCTGTATCTTCCCATCCCGGCCCCAAAGGAGGAGGCAAGCGGAGAACAGGTTTGGGGAGCACTTAGGAATTCAATAAAGGGAAAAACCAAACACAACAGCTCTGGGGAGCGCTTTTGCTGAGTCTAGCTCCAAAGGGAAAGCACGCGGCAGCGTGGCAGGCAGCCTGCTGCCTGTGGCCCTCCAGCTTGGCAGGGTCTGGGGAATGCTGTCCTTGGTGCAGAGGGGTGATTTTTAAAGTGTGTTACCTGTTTGCACTGTTCTAAAATAGGAGGGGGAGGGGAAAAACAAACCCAACCTAGTGAACAAGATGAACATCCAATGTAAACTTTTTTGTGTTTTTATTTTGTCATGCTCTTGGAAAATGTCAAACATTTTGTAGTATGCACAGGTGAGACTTGATTCTTTGTTGCATAAAACACTATTTTTGGTGATGTTAATGTCTGAAAAGCCCCTTCCCTCCACCCCCACCTTACTGATTGCCCTCTCCACCCTCCAACCCCGGTAAACTTCTCTTCTACGATGAAAAATCCAGTCAACAAGGCAAGCAGGAGTCTGATAGCCAGAGCGTGAAATGGGGCCCTTTTCAAGTAGGCTCTGGGGTTTCTCCCCGGTACGCTTTCCTCTAGCCAGGACTTGGCAGGATGGTCCCCGTCCCTCTGCAGTGCACAGCGATGGCAGCCTCAGCGGGACTTGGGATGGCCAAGTCCCGTCTCCGTTGCCGCTGCTAACCCTGGAAGGCAACTTGTTGCCCATGGCTGAAAGCGCAGCCAGCGGTTGTCCTCCCTGGGTAGTGGGCTGCAGCTGGTCCAGGCTTGTGCAGGAGACAAGCTTCCCACGCTGCCTTTCCACTCGTGGTAGAGCAAGAATGCATCAGCCAAAAATCTTGCCTGATTTCACCAGGAGATTGCTGGTGTCTAAAACCGTCCACCCAAATGTTCATGTGGCTGGCAGTCAGCAAAATGCCAGTTAATCTTAGGAATGGTTGTGTTTTTTTTTGTTTGTTTGTTTTTTTTTTTGTTTTTTTACTTTTTCCTGAAGTGGGTTAATAAATCTCTTGCCAGATTCCCAGTTCTCTGCTGCTGGGAGGGGCTTGTTGCTTCCCCAGGGAGTGAATTCTTTTCAGAAATCAGGCCTCCCACATAAGTAGTCTCAGTTTTGGTCATGTTTTTCTTTTTTTTTTTTTTTTTTCTGTTCACAGTATTTTGTGTGTGCGTGCGTGTTGTAGTTTTGGCAGCTTGATTTGGCTGCATTATCAAGAGACGAAATAATCCTCTTTTACCCCAGGGGATATGATTTGGTTTTGGTTTTTCTTTTTTTTTTTTCCTTTTTTTTTTTTTTTTTTTAAAATATGATAAATCCTGCTTGTAAATAGCTGGAGCTAAAACCCGGGGCTGATAGCAAATGCGAACCAGGGCTGTAGAGCGATACGGAGCTGGTGGAGTATTTTACTGACCTCACAGGCTGATCTACTTGAGACTTGGAGATTTCAGTGCAAGGCTGAGATGCCGCAGCACCTCCAATGGCAGCGACGGACTTGCCCCTTCACGTGGTCTCCCCAGCACCTCCCATTGCCAGGTACCGCTGGGGAACAGGACGTGTCCCGAGTGCGACACATTCCCTTCCCCTGGATCATTTCCTAGGACGCCCGAGCCGCTTGCCCAGGGTCCCATTTCCCTGCTGACTCTGGAGAAGCAGTATCTGCATCCCAGGGCTTTGTGACAGCCTCTAACTTCCCGCCCTCCCTCGTTAAGTATCATATTGTATAGTAGCTTTCAGACCATACAGTATTCATTGGGTTATTCCTATTATTATCAAGTAGCTGGAATTGTGAAGGTCGGAGTAGTTAGATCTTTAGCTTTTATTCCTTTTTTTTTTTGTATTACTATCCATGTGTATAAATTATTGATCATGTTGCTGGCTTTTATAAACTCTAAGCAAGGGGGGAAACCCTTCCTAACCCTTTGCGAATGGTAATGAAGCACTGTTTTTAAATAAAAGAGAGAAACACCAGTCTGCTGGCTCCCGTGTGTTGTCTGTCTTCCAGTGCCTCTGGATGAATTTTGCTGGTGCATCTCCCTGGCAGGTACAGCACGAAGAAGGGAACCCAGTCTGAAGAACAAGCTCGGAGATAGGATCTTCTAAGCCGTGATGAAGGGCGAAGCTTGGCAAATCACGCTGGCAAAATCCCAGCCCTCTCCGTTCATACACCAAGCTCTCCGTAACCCCACGCCTTTCCCTGCTGTCCTTTCCCATTGCTGCTTTTTTAGCAGAAAAGGGCCATTTGTTTGGTATTTTATAAGAAGCCTCTTTTTTTTTCTTTTTTTTTTTTTTTTTTTTTCCCTTCTCCAAGCCTAATCTGTGTTTGAACCTGTTAGTGTGGAACCATTTCAAATTACGGTATCGGCGTTTTCTTTAATGCCTGTATAGGCAACTTCCCGCTGTCTGTGTTAGCACAGGTTTAATAGTTAACACGCACAACTGGAAGCCGGTGTTCCTGTGCTCGGCATAAATTTCCTCTGGGAGTTTAGACATGTCTTTTAATCACTGCTCCTGTTGTCCTGCCTAAAAGGAGTATCGCTGCCAACAAGCAGGAATTCATTCATATTCTACGAAGTGCTTAGAGATCCTCAAGTGAAAGATGTCATGCTAATATATATCCATATAATTAGATGCCTTTTCTGCTGAAATGATCCTAAAAATAACAAATAATAAATCCCTGTGGCCAATTTGCAAGTAATTATGGAAACTGATAGCTGAGCGAAATGATACAGCAAAATATGTCTAGTACAGTTGAGGCTGGCACAGGAATTTATTGCTTTGGAAATGCAAGGTACCAGGAACAAAAGGAGCAGGGTAAGGTGAGTCCCTGGGCGGTAGCGTTGCCCATCGTGATGCGGGAAGGCACGCGAGCTCCTTAAAGCATTCCTCTCTGGTATTTACCACGGAGCTGCAATGTGTTCCTGTCAGATGATCCTCATTTCATTCTAACAATAACTTGAGAGGATGTTCAACAGTAACAGCTAAAATTAGATGCCTGGAAGTCAGGGCTGAGTAATTGTTGTGGAAGAGCTGGTTAAGGGACTCTGGATTGGTGAGACTGGGAGAGAGGTCTTGTAAACGAAGCTCTGATGCACCAGGAGAAAGGTCGTGCGGAGGCATGCTTCAAAAGTGAAGCAAAGATGCTCTAGATCTTCCAGGCTACCTTCATTTCAAGGCAAAGCCATAAAATGGCCGACCCTGGAATTCACTAGTAAGTCATTAGAAGTGGTGTAATATGATTTCATTGCTCAGTGGGGGGTTTATCAAAAGTAGGGCTCGTCAAAGGAAGCAGACACAGGTTCTTTGAATGCGCTCCAAATTCGCTAAGGAAACAAACGCTGACTCCTACAAGCTGTAAATAATTATAATAAATAATAGACAAATCATGTGAGTCAGTCACAGCTGATTGCAAGCCACAGCGCATTTTGGTGTGTGTAGGTAGCATCCACTAAGAGTGAGGGTACCACTGTTGCGCCAGGAAGTAGGGTTTGGTAGCAACCTGGACATGGGCTCCAGGCCACGGGGCTCGATGCCAGCCCGAGGTCCACCACCGCAGTCGCTGAGTGCAAATCCCTGTGCTGCGCGGCTGTGTTCGGCAGCAGCGTGGTGGAGATTTGGTCAATGAAGCACAGCGTTTGCTTGAAAGTGGTGTTTGGATCATGCTGAAATAACTTACGAATTCACATTGAATTTGCAGAACTGCTCAAGGTGAGGCTAGTGCGACTGCTGGGGCTGTGTCTTAGTCTGGCACTGCCAAGCTGCATCAGGAGATTCGAGCCCAAAAGCCCAAGAGGAAGCCCTGATCCCTGGGCCAGTGGTGGGGCTGGCCTGTTCTCTGGGGTTGGCTGCTGGCCTGCTTTTAACTATACTGGCTCAGGGATGGTAGCCTGAGCGTCCTGCTGGTAGGAGAGCTCAGCACCTGGTGTGGGAGGGAGGGTTATTTGCATGCTTCCTTTCTGGCTTCATACAAAAATTTCAAAGTCATGGCATCATTCAGGTTGGAAGAGGCATGTGGAGGTCATCTAGTCCCATAACTTGCTCAAAGGTGAGGCAAGTTCATGTAACATGCTGAAGATGGTACAGAGTTTGGAGGTGAAACGCATTCTGGAATGCCAACAACTTGATCACGCCATGAGAGGTGACCCGTGGCCTCCCGTGCTTGCCTGCAGCCCTGTTTCCTTCCCTGCCCGGCTCGAGGTTGGTTGTCACTTGTGGCTGTTTCACTGGGGTGTGGAGAAGAAAAACCGCAGTGCACTTAACTTTGATTCAGACAAGATGTGGGTTTTGCGGTTGTTCTCGGTCTGCCTGAAGTGTGATCACTTCTGGCATAGCACGTCCAGCGCTGGCTCCTGCTGCTCCAGGTGAGCTGGGGGCGGTTCAGCAAAGAGCTTCCAGCATGGTTTGAGGGCCGGAGCTGGCGGGGGGAGACGCGGGAAATGGGCAAACAACTGCAAGAGCTCATCTGTTTATTCGTCGAGAAGAAGGACAATTAATTGCTTTCTAGAAGTACCTTGCAAGGAACAAAGATATGACTTTTCTAGGGCTTTCCTACCTGGCAGCATTGTAACGCGCCCCAGCGCTTCGGAGGTGAAGCCAGGCAACTCCAGCCTTACCTGTGGGTCAAGGGACTTGCTGTAATTAGTTATTTCTGAAGCATTTCTAAATATCAAATCCTAATCCAGGAGCTACCAGTGACTCGCACTGGCCAGCCCTGTTGCTAACCTCATCGGGGATGAACCCTCTCCTTGTCCTGGGTGTTCTCTGTTCACCCTGGGCTCACACCGACCCATCAGCCACAGCCGAAACCTCAAATAGCTTTCACTTGAAAGGAGCAAATACCTTGGACTAACCACAGGGCTGAGCGAAACATGCCATTCCCCCAGGCTTGTTAGTGACATTAGCACCCTTGGGTGCTGCTCGTCTTCCCTCTGCCGGCTGATGGAGACAGCCCCGCAAACCAAGCCCTCATCCACGGGGCCAGCGCGAGAGTGCTGCGACCAGCGCGCCCTCGGCTCTTCTCCTGCAGCATTGGTGAAGGCTCCTGACCGGGGAAGCAGACAGGGTACCAGAATTGAAACCAGATTTTTGTGGCTGTGAAGAAGCAGACTGCTTCTGCCGGTCTCCGAAAGTGGAGTGGGGATCATTTGGCTCCTGAGGTGCCGTGGCCACCAGCCCCTGACCAGACTGTAGGAGTCAGCCTTGGAGAAGCCTCGCCGTGTTTGGCTCCCTTCCCGCTGCAGCGTGCCGATGCCGGGAGCCCCTGCGCGCGCCGGGGAGGGGATGCGCAGAGCCGGCACTGGGAGCAGCTGTCCCAGTTTGCGGAAACTTTCTTGCCTTTTTAAGGACATGCTGAGTGCTGTGCTCTAACTTTAGCACAAAGGTATGGTTGACTTGGCTTCTTTTGTTAATGGACGGGTATAAATATATCTGCTCTCGGTGCCTGTCTTGTTCTTCCATGTGTAAACACTGAGCTCTGTCCCAGCTCTTTTTGATGATAAATTCTTCATCTTTTGAATCACAAATCACCTTTTTTGTGTGTCAGGAGGAAGCGTCAAAGCCCAAAGTCACTTTGCTTTTTATAGCACCAGCGCTCTCCAGCTGAACTCCGCTCAGAAATCACCGATTTCACGGAGCTCTGCAACAACAGCAGATCTGGCGTGTTTACAGTTTTATTGAAATAGCCTTTGCGCTCATCTGAGCCCTCCTGCCGCAGAGCACTGCAGTCCTCTCTTATTTTTGCAAGCGTGTTGCCCGTCCTCCCCAGCGGGAGGCTGGGAAACCACGCTTTGTGTTCAAAACACCGGGGCTTATTTGGTCAGCGCACCCCGGTTCTGTCGCCTCTGCTCCAAGAGAAGCTGCTCTCCAGAAATAGCTCCTGCTTTTGGCCGAGGGCAGCTCACGTGGGCGAGACGCCGCTCCCGCTGAGCACGGAGGCAGGTCCCATTCCGACGAAGGGCGGCCGCAGGCGCCGGTGCCCTGAGCGCAGGACGCTGGGGAGGGTTTTCGGCTCGCCCCGGCGTGAACGTGGGCAGGCACCGGGGTGAGCTGCTCGCTCCGCCATCCCGCTCGGCTGTGGGGCTGGGATGGTGAGAAAGGAAAAGGGGAACCGGTGCTATCTAGTGCAAAGTTTTGTGCAGGTGGTAGGAAGCTTCATGCCTGCGTCATGGCGGGGGGGGGGGGGGTTGAACAAAAAGTTCAGGGGAAAATGAAAAGTTCAGGGTTGAGGAAAAGCCAGCGGCCACTGAGATTGCACGCTTGCCTTAGGGGTGAGGGCTGGGCTGGCTGCAGGGCTGACGCAGGGATAACACTTATTTCTCCTCCGTGGACTGGCAATGGGGTGTGGGGTGCAGGAGCGGATCTGACCCACCCTTGCTCGCCGTTAATGCCGTGGCGTGGCTGGCACTGAGCCGAGAGCCAGTGCAGCCAGAAGTCCAGAGAGATGAGTCTAACACACTCGTCAGGGTCAAACTGGGTGAGACTCAGCCCTGAAGCAACAGAGATGACAGCTAGCGATGAAGCCGACTCATCCCTGGTTAAGATCCAGGTTCTGCTGTGGTTGAGAGGGCTGTTAGCTCTGGCGGGGAGGCCAGGCAGAGCCCGGCTCGGCAATTCGGGTCATTGAGTGGCTGTGCTAAATATCTGCTCAGCCCTGGGCTCTTAAATAGCTCTGACTTGAAAGGAACAAATACCTGGACTAACCGCAGGGCTGAGCGAAATGTGCCGTTCCCACAGGCTTGTTAGTGACATTAAATACCTCTTGCAATATGGAGTCAGGACCTGTCAACACCAGCGCAAGTAAGTACCAGGGACCTTTCTGCTGCGCGGCATGAATGCCAGCAAGTCACCGGTCCCCGCCGTTATCAGCGAGCTGTGAGGCACAGTGAAACACATCCTTGCTGTCAGCTGGCGCTCTCACGCCGAAACTGGGCAAAATCCCCACGCGCAGAGCTAAGGGAGCTTGTTCCAGTCCTGCTGGGGAGCAGCATGTGGGAGGTGGCTGTAAGGCAGCACCAAGGGGGATCATCAGTAACCCCGGGGGATGAGATGCCAGGCCTCCGGGTTTAGCTCCGGACAAGCCTGCAGCCTTTAAGCTCCCAAGCACATTGGATTTTGCTGAGGAATGGTGCCCCCAAAACAAAAAATGAGGCTGAAGCTAAGTTTCACTCCAGGGGATGTACGCATTTCCACCTGGCCGGAGCTGCTCAGTCGTGGGAGTGGTGACCATCCGATGGCTCCCAGCAATGGCCTGGGGTGCTCAGCACCCCGGGAGGGGCCTCTGGTGGGACATCCCGGCACCTGCAGATGACTTCTAGGCCAGGTATGACCTGGCACCGTGGCAGGGAACTGGGGAGATTTTCTCTCAGTGGTGTTGAACTGGCTGCTCGGTGTGCGGGGAGCTTTGTTCATCATTTTTCTTTGCCCATGCATTTAAATGTTTCTCATTTTGGGGGAAAAGAAGCATTTGGAGCATGCGTTGTGGCTGGGGGTGAGCAGCAAGCCTCCCTCAGTTTCTTGTATTGCGAAAAGGCAACCAACCCTCTTCCCTACCAGGTGGGCAATAAATCCACTTGTAGAAAAATAAATGAGTGCTCTGGAGCCTTGCCCATCTTTGGCACGCTCTCATCCTGCTTGCAAGTCCCTGGCAGCTGTTTTTCCCCAAGCCTCTCCACTAGAAATGAAACACCTTGGCAAAAATTATGGGGTCCTGTGAGAAACACCTTGGCTGAGCATCCCTCTCCCCGCCAGCCGCTGATGGCACTGCAGGCAAGTCCTGTGCGGCTGCGGTGCAGAGCCAAGAGCCAGGTTGTCCCTGTGAGGCAGCAGCACCTGGCCCTACTTGGAGCTGGGCAGGTGCACGGTGGGTTTATCCTCGGGTCTCCCTGGGAAGATCCGACACACTTGATTCTACGGTGCCCTTGCATGGCTTTGTGTCCCCTTGCTGGGACCCCCACAGCTGAGAGGTCCCAAAGACACAGAGGAGCATCTTGCGGGCACAGCCAAGGCTGAGATTCCCAGCAAGCCTAGGCGTGCAGAGGGCATGTCTGGAAAAACAGCCAGGTCCTGGTACGGTACCTCCCTGAAGCAAACCCTGGAGATCTTCCTCACCATGTGCATCCACCCCATTCCCTCCCTGCAACTGCAGCTATGTAGGTCTCCTGGGGCCACGTGTTTCTAGATCAGCTACCAGCACCGAGTCTGAGCATCCGTGCCTAAAATACAGTGAGAGTTGCCAGGAGGAGAGAAGAGATGATAAAGGAATCTCCTCTCTTCTGCTTTGCAAATGATCAGGTCTCAAGCTTTGAGCTCTGCTATGCTGTTCTGCCTGCCTCTTGGGTGGCTGGCTGCTCGGGGAGTGCTGCAGAGAGGTTCTTTTCCAAACCCTTCGCTTCTGCCCTCTGGCAGCCAGGCAGTCCCCACGGGACAAAGTCCTAACATGCCCAGAGCCAAATTTCATGCCCAGAAATGTTTCTGGCTTCAATTTCACTCCAGCCTTTAGGGAAAATAGGGGTGCTTTTAAAGACTGCCACTTTTCTCATCTAAGAGAAACTAGGTGCCATGAATGTGCCCCAAGGAATGACCCATGGGAACGACAGGGCTTGAGCAGACAGGATGATCCAAGGCCGTAAAAGCAAAAAGGTAGATTCTGAGTGGTATTTTAATAGTCTGATCACGTGGATAAAATTAAAAGGAGAACCCAGGATCCACGAAGCTGGGACTAGCGTGTGTCCCCTCTTGACTTGCTCTGCGTGTGGGTTGCCTGGATGTGGCTGCAGGACTCAGCAGCACCCTGAATGCCCGGAGCTGTGTCTTACTCACCAGAACAGTCAGGGCCTTGGCGTTTCTGGGATTTCTCTACCCAGAACAGTTACTATTCCCTGGCATTTTACAATTTATTTTTATAACACCTCTTTTCTTTCACTAGTGTTTCTGCAAACAGTCTGGAGAGGCCCCAGAGCTTGGAGTTGTCAGCCCTCGCCTCCCAAAACCATGGTAAGGCACCTGGGTCTGTGATATCCCAGGGATGTCCTGGCTCTCCATGTGCAGGAAGGCCATTTCCAGAGCCAGAGCTGTGCTGCGCTGCGCTGCTGAGGGTCTGTGGTCACAGCTTTTGGAGTGGGATGCCATGTGGGCTTGGAGCTGGAGCTGCTAAGGGGGTGCTGCTGCTCCTGCATCTCCCTGCTCCTCGGCATCTCTGGGGTGCGAACGCTTGGACGTGAGCTTCTCAGTGTTTAAGGGTGAAAAGGTTATTTTTCCCACACTACCTGGCTCTCACCTGTCATTTAGATTACACAATAATTTAGACATGGCAAGAGTTGTTGTGGGCCTCTCCCAGCATGCCAAGAGTTGGAGGTCAGGTCACGTGCGTAAGGGACAGGAATTTCCCTTAGGTTTTCAGGAAAGGCTGGGACCCACCTTGGGGTCCCAAAACTGGAGCAGCTGGGCAAGCCCTGCCATGGGAATGTGCGTGTGGTGCTGCAGTGGTGTTCACATGGGTTTTATCACAGCAGCACCCACGGAGGTGGGCGATGCTGTTCCACTGCCGCAGGGTTCAGCTGCCATGCAAATCACCGATGGCATTTTACAGGAGACGTTTGTCTGTGTGGCGATGTTTGTGCTTAGGGTCATGTCTATTTTTGCTACTGTGCCATGTATTTTTAAATTGGGTTTGAATGGCATACAATGCCCACAGCACAGCTCCTTTCAGATCATCTGTCATGTCAGAAAATGGTTTTGAATGTCTGTCTGCTCATTTCAAGCTAAATATTTATTCTGTAATTAGATTGTTTCAAATGTGGGGTTTTTTAAAAAAAATTATGAACGAGAAGCCAGTATTAGGCTGCTGAAGCCTAACATGACGGCAATATGCGGCTAGACAGCAAAATGTTTCTGCAAAGCTGGTGTAGGTGTTTAGCTTTCACAAAATATCCCTCCATTTCTTTTTTTTCCCCGGGTTCATCACTCTGAAAATCTGCTCTATTAGTTTCTAAGCCAGGACATGCTGGGAATATTGCAGCCGCGTGTGTGTGGAGGTGAGGGAAAGGCCTTCAGCCCAACCTCCCCCCCACGGGGCTCCTCAGCGCTGGCTCCCCAGCTGGGCTCTCGTCCCTGCGGACCCATGGATGCCTTGGCCCAAGGATGCTGTCTGGGTCCCCCTGATGCAGGTGGGATGCAGCCCCTGTGTGCTGTGGCAGTGCTGGAGGCATCTCTGAGACACAGCACCCCGGTCCGTGGCATGGCCCATGCACGCTGCGCAGGTATGAAAAATGATGGAGGTCTAGGGCAAATATGGTTTAATGTTTTCCTGCTGCGAGATTATGAAAGTCGTGCTCTTGCAGAGACGGAGGGAGGCTGATCGTGCATGCACACGTGGGCAAAGACAGAAAGGCAGGAGCAAGTTTTATACTTCACTGAGGTACTTGAAAAGCATTTGCTGCTGTCGTAATTTCACTCCCAAGATGGCCAAAACTGTGGCTTCAGGTTCATCTGTGAGTTCATGGGGGGGGATGAGGAGAAAGAAAATGTTGATGTCAATCTCCCTCAGGCTGAAAATATTTCTTTTTGGTTCCTGGCAAGCCAAAACCCTCCAGACATCCTGGTGGTGTATTGCATCAGGGGTCTACATGGTTTGATTTTTGCTTTCAGATGAAAATGGGTCATCAGAGACCTTGTTCCCAGCTGCGGTCCGAAGGCAGGTTTCGTTCTATCCCTTAATACACTCCTGAACGTGGACCTTCAGGTCCTGCATGAGGGCAGGGAGCAAGCCCCCAGCATCAGGGTGAGGAGCAAGCCCCCAGCAAGTGTCGCGGCTGCCTGCCCGCTGCCTGTCGCTGCACAACCCGGGGATCCCTCACCCTGCCGGGGCGGGAGCGTGGGACCTGCCCCAGGGAACACGGGCTCTGGGCAGCGCGCACGGGGAGTTGACTCTGGATTTCAAATGCTGCCCGGTGAAGAAGAGTCTAACACAGATCAGGGAACGGTTGCATGTTAACAAGGGCAGGGAATTACAAAATTCATGGCTGTGTGGCTAATAAACTAGAGAGAAATTAAAGGTAAGAAAGGAGGATAAAGATTTAAATTTAAACCTATAATATTACTTCAAAGGACACAACAGGTAGCTAAGTTGCTAGGGAAAATGATCTGAAGTTTGTGGATTTGATTTTGGGAGTGTCTACAAGTCAGAGCTTCCCTGTGGACCGGAATTCAGTGCCAGGGGAACTCTGACTCAGAGCACAACCTTTCTTTTAATTACTTCTATCTTAATCTGTATGAAGTAATCGTATATTATTAAATGATCCCACTCAACATGAGATAACTTTGTATTAGCAGTAGAAGCTTTTCTTTTTCTTATCCTGTATAAATAAGACATATATCCGCTGACTGTTTCGTAAATAACCACGCCATCTCACCCCTGCCAAGGGGTGGCCCTTCTCTCTCCTCTTCACCTTCTCACCTCTGATGGCATTTGGTTATGTTATTTCCTGTCAGCATGCCTAAAGCCAAGCTAAAATATGCTGCCTATAGTAGCTAGTTCTATTCGCTAAGCTGCTGCTTACGCTGTTGTCTTACTGCATCCGCTTGGGTTACCATATACGAGCAGGTAGCGTCGAGCGAGACGCTCTGACCAACTGCAGGGGCTGGGATTAGGTGCTGGTTCTTCACGCCGCGCATTTCTGCACCCGCTGGATGGTGATCAGCTGCTCTAAAAGGCTACCTGGGTGCACGAGCTCGCCCAGTCCTGGGGTTATCATTTGGAAGAGAGTGATTAAGGCTTTGGCTTACAATAAAGCTGGTATCTCTCTCTCCTCCCACAACATTTTCTAGATTTGCATTTTACGCCCTCCCTCTCAATGTGCAGCGTCTTTCACAACGGTGTGGATGTTCTGCGGGTGTGGTGATAAATCATCTTGCTTTGGACACGGTGGAGCTCTCCTTGCCCCATTTGCCCAATGCCCCCGGCTGGGCTATGGACCATGCTTACCGCTGCGGTGAGCTCTTTGGCCAGTGGTCAGGCATAGAAGCTCATATGCTTGCACGTCAATGCTCCTTTCCAGGGCAGTTTTGTATGCAATGCCTGAAATGTTAATACCAGCAGGCACAACGTGCTTCAGAGGAAGCATCCATAGCTTTGTTCCTCCGGCTGGAAATCCCTCTCCCCAGAGGGAGCCAGCAGCCCCGTCTGGCATCGCCTCTCTGCCAGCAGCTCCCCTGCTTTGTTCCTTTCCTCTGGAGAGCTGATTTTCTCCTACGCGCTTGCAGAAACACCACTGGCTGCTGCTGCCACCACGTCGCAGCCAGCTGGGCACAAGCAAGGCTTGCTCTGGCAGTCAGAGGCTAATGGTGGCCAGAGGGTGGCCAAGGTGCTGGGAGCCATGCTGGGGGTTTTTGTGGCGATGCTGGTGATGCAGTTCATATGGATCTCCTCTGGATACATTTCTCTAAGCTTTCAGGTTAGCAAACTGCCCCAGGAATGCAATGAGCTTCATTACAGTTTCTGCTAAATCACTAACCAAACTCATCAAAATGTATCTTGAAAGCTGTTGGACCTAGTGGCTTAGGGATGCACCGGCACCAAGGAGCACCTCCAACCGCAGAGGCTGCAGAGTGGAAAAGGTGTCACCAAAACCCCAGTGTGGGAGAGCAGGGAAGAAAAGGGGAGAGCGAGATCAGGTGAGGCTGGCGTGGAGCCCTGACTGCTCAGGGTAGAAGATTCACCCTGGGAAAGGCTGCACGGTGCAGGGTGTATGGACACTGGCAAGGGAGAGGCACGTGGACCTGCAGCTGGCAGGTGCTCAACCCTGTTGAACATGGTTGACTGCTGGCCCATGCCTCTTCCCTGTGTGGATGTGAGGATGGCTGGAAGGAGGTAAGGAAGAGATTAGCTGCTGCCAGAGCAGCTTATGGTGCCCCAGCCACCCTGACTTGTGGAAACTAAGCTGAGGCTGGACATCTCTATGGGATGGGCTGGAGGAAGGTCGTTGATTTGAGGGGCTGGTCCTTCACCTTGTTCTTTGACTCCTATTTACTCAGAGCTCCAGACATTACCAGAGAGATCAAGAGAAGAGATCAAAAGGGCAAAGCAAGGAAAATAGGAGAAAAACAAATGTAGAGGAACTATGAA
This sequence comes from Balearica regulorum gibbericeps, assembly GCF_011004875.1. NCBI lineage: Eukaryota > Metazoa > Chordata > Aves > Gruiformes > Gruidae > Balearica > Balearica regulorum. The sequence continues at coordinate 58,615,735 of NC_046184.1, forward strand.
GGGAGACAGATAGAAAAATACCAATTCTGCAAGAGCTGAAACCCCAAAATGTTCCTAAGCATGGATATTTGATCAGGACAGCATTTGGAAAAAAAAAAAAAAATCTGATGGAGAGGTTGCAGGAAATACTGCTCCAGCTGGGGATGGACTGCTCTGGAAGGGAACACTTGCTGCTCTGCTTTCCTTTTGATATAGCTGATGCTGCTCTCTCAATTGTTTATGGGACTACATGTGAACCCAATAAAAATTCCACCAATCCTAAACCATACAGGTAGCTTCCAGGACGCCTGATTTCCCACATCAGCTTACTGCTGGTTTTCTTTTCTTTTCTCGAAAATCATCTGTAGTGCAAGAAACTTCACATTAGTCATCTCATGATCTGGGGGCTTGTTCCCACACTCTTTGGATGTGGCTGCATACACAGACCTTGATGCATGAAGAAAAATCAGTGCATATGCAGGAACTTCTTTTGGGTGTTAGATCTCTTGGCTTCACCTCTCCTGGTCCATCCCATCCTGTGTCATTTCCACATCACCCGTGTCTTCTGGTGCTTCCTCACAGTAAGGTTTGTCCTACAGAAGAAGCTCAGAGACCTCTAGGCTCTTGTTGCTGGTAGCTATCAATTATTTTTGGAAAATGGATGGAAAATCCTGTGTCCTAGTGGAGTCTGTTTTAGGCCTGGAGTGTCGAGGCTGAGCACAGAGCCCAGCAGGATGGCTGGTAATTTGTATGTGCGCCTGTGGAGGCTCATGGTGCTCCCCAGAGAAGCCGATGTGGGGTGCCACCTCCGAGTGATGGGTTGGGTGAGAGGAGGGGATGCCTGTGCTGGGGCTGGTGGAGGGTGCCCTTCCAGCACAGCACTACAAAAGTGGGAGCAAAGGGGAGCAGAGCAGCAGCGAGAGCAGAGAAACTGTCTCAATCGCAGTGCCTTTCTGATGGCACCACGTCTAGTGCCTGTATGGTGCGGCCTTTCGGCATACCCCAGACAAATAAGATGAAATACCATTTGGCTGGAGGAGGAGGCAGGAAAATAACATGGAAAGGGGAATCACCAGGAGAAGGAAACATTTCTGCTGGGGGGGAGTGAAGCAAGGGGAACGGCGCTCTTAAATTGCCAGGCAGCAAAGCGCCGTTTGCACAAAATCATCGTCGAGACTGGCACCAACTCTCCCTCTTGTGGACATTCCCCTCTATTTTGTGTAGTGTCTGGTAGCTGCCGGTGCTGCTAGCAGCCTTGAACCGCTGATGGTTTTAGCCTAAGCTGTAATGAGATGGTTGGATGTGATGGTTCATAATAACTCCTGTATTAAATATCCCTGTGAATTAGGCCAAGACAGCGAGCTGATCTGCAGAGCCGGCAACTGGAGTGCCCTGGCATCGTGCTCATTGCTCAGCAGACGAGGGGCACGTGTCTCTCTGTAAAGCGAAACACCCGAAAGCAGGACCCACAGTCCTGAAAAGAGAGCAGATATTGAATCAATGACCTCCCATGCTCGTTCCTCCCCAGACTGCCCAGGACTTCACTTTCCTGCTCTCCTCTCACGTTGCTCAAGACAGTCTTTTTAAAAATAAAAACAAAACAAAACTTGCCCTGTTCCCCCCTGAATTTCCACCTGAGCTCTCCCCCAACCCCAAAGACTCCCTTTTAGACCAGATTATGCTCAGTGGATGAGATGTTTATAATACCTGCGATGGTACAAAAGGTCTACCTGCTTTTTTCTGTTCTATCTGTAGTCCCATTTCTTCTCCTGACTTTTTGATCTATGGTCCCAGTATTGTCCCTTGCCTGGTTTGGGTTTTTTTATTATTTATTATTATTTCATGATTTGGACCCTCTCTGCCACAATAAACAGATGAGGCCGAGTCTGTCCTGCTGCGGGGGCCGATGTCCCCTCTCAGCCATGTGATCTGCAGGTCTGTAAGAGCAGCAGATAAACACTGGCCTTTTGGTCAGGACAATAAATCCAGCGTAGTTTGGCCCCTGATGTAAACCCACATTCAGACAGAAAATTAATGCTGAAACCCAGAGAAGGAGCATGGATTTGCTCAGAGAAGAGAGCTGCCATGTGCAGCCAGACCTCTTCTGCAGCTGACGGGGAAGGAAATGGAAGGACCGCAGGGTAAGATAAGCAATTTCCAGGCAGATGCTGCCACAGACCAGCTGGATCCAACCAGCTGAGCCACCAGCACTGGAGTGCTTAGCAGAAGGAGGAAGATCAAAAAATAAAAATACGGTGTCTGGGGAATTCACAACTTAAAAGTCGTGGGAGCCCTGTGTGGTACAGAGATCTTTGAGGGTAATGGAGCTTCTTTTTTATTGGGTTTGGTTTTGATTGGTTTGGTTTTGGGTTTGGGTTTGGTTTTGGGTTTGGTTTTTTTTTTAATGGGCATGCCTTGAAGCCGTTTGTGAATGGTTAGAAAGCGTTTAGCAGAATTTTGTCTTTGTGCATTGGTTAATCTGTTGCGGAGTCACCAAGTCAGCAGGATGTTTTTAACAGTTTCACCTAGTAAGGCTGCAGCCATGTCTGAAATATGTTTTGGGGAGCATGTGTAAGAAGATTAAAAAATTACAAACTCATGCAGAATTCTGCCTAATGCTGTTAAGCGCAAGCATGCAAATATAACCTTGGGATGTCCTTTAGCCTCAAGTTGCTGTGATGGAGTAGGACTGTTCCTGCTTCTCACACTTTTCCTGGGCATCTGCCTCTGGGTGCTGGTGGGGGAAGAGGCTAGATGAGCTTCTAGCTGTCCATGGATCCCATGTATGTAAGATGCTCACAGGTGAGTTTTCCAAAGATGCCCAGCCTGGGACATCGGTACATGCAACCCATGACCCCAACCAGCTGAGAGGGCTAGCCAGACTAAGCATTTGGTGGGTATGCTCTGTTATATTTGTACCACTACCAAAGCAATCACAGGACCAGGATCCTCAGCGTACGTGAGATCTTTCAGTACCTGTTTTTTTGGGCCAGTATCTTGCAGCCAGTATCAAGCCCCACCACTATGGTTGTCTTGCCAGCAGGACCCTAAAGTGGACAAGTCAAAAGATCTGATTTCAAGCACAATGAAAATTAGATGAAATTGCAAGAATGACAATAATGGGGAAGAGATGCAGAACAGAGACCCCATCCCAAATTCAATGGTAAATGCTCTGCTCAGGCAGCCAGGCCACCGGCACTGTGGTTAGGGTGCTCACTGCCACCCGGTGTTGATCCGCTTGAAGAAAACATTTATTTTTTGCCAAGTATTTTTTGCAGAGGGATCAGTTTCCCTGCAGGCATTCCCCATAAGATCAGTGAAGCAGAGAAAGCACTACTGGATTAGGGACTGCTTAAGTTGGTGCTCTTTCTCAGAAAAGAAAAAGATTTGGTTGTCCCTCTCCTCCCTAAGGGAGTGCTTGGCGTTGGAACGATAATGCAGAATGAGACCATGAACTTTGAAAAGGGCCATCTGCAGCTGGAAGTGAGAACCTGTTGGAGCTCATTAAAAGGCAAATGTAAGCATCAATACAAATGAAGAGTAGATCTTGGCTTCCCCATGGGCTCTTATCTTGCAGAAGCTCCATGCTTTGTGGATGAGAGGCTGTTTTTGCAGGCAAAGGGAATAAAAAAATGCCTCTGTTTCCTCGCCATTCACCCCATGAAACTCAGGCAAAGGGAAACCCTAATTTGTGTGTGCTGTGCCACTGGTTAGACAGTGCCGCCCGGGGTTTTGGAGGAAGGCTTGATGGGTGTTTCTTTCAGAAGCAATGCCTACCCCTTCCCCCCTGCCAGCGTGAGTCGGTCTGGCTGTGTGACAAACCAGACCGCAGAACTGATCTGGCTTCGAAATAAACTCACCAAAAGATAAACGCTGATAATTTCAGATCAATTCCTTGATCTAGTTCATTTGAAGCCCTCATAAAGACCTGCACAAGCATCGTGAGGTGGGGGGAGGCTCTGCTGGCATTGCCTCCAAATCCAACTTAAAAACATGCACAGCCCCATATTAAGTGCTGGTACCTTGAGGGCTACTTGCCTGCCCACTGGGACTGAGTAAGGCAATTTGCAGCTGTATCACTCAATTTTACCATGCAGCGATGGGGTCTCCCACCCCTGAGAGCTCAGAGCTGAGCTGTGCAGTGTGTGTCGTGGCTTGTTTAACTCCTCTTCCTTGAGGAGCAGCTCAGAGAGAGAGAGAAGTTTTCATTGTTGAGAGAATTTAACCAGCAGCCAGGCATTGCCAGCTCCCTGCAGACTCTGGGTAGGTGTGTGTGTGTGTCCCAAGGAAGGGTGGGCTGCAGAAAGGGTGCTTGTTTGTATGGTGGCTTGGCTTTATCACCTCTGATGCTGCTCTCGCTCTGGTCTTGGCCATGCTGCAATTGCTGCTGCTTTTGCAGGCACGCGAACACCTCTCCAGCAGCACTCAGCCATGCCCAAAGCGCACCCCACGCTCTTGCAGGGTAAGGCACCTTGCAAGGTGCCCCTTACACCCATACTCCCAAGGCATCAGCAGGAGGGGGGGGTGAGGACCTGCTCTGGCATAAGGCATGGTGTGGGAACAGCCACCCCTTCCAGCTGCCTGGATTTCAGTCTAACCTGATCATGCAATCCTAGCCTCAGCCATGCTGCACGCGTCTCTGTTGCAGCTTCCTACGCGTAGCTCTGAGCTGCAGAGTTCAGGGTGTCAGGCAGACGCACAGTACTGCATGCATGCTGATTGCCTGACTTTTTTTGCCCATGTGTGTTGTTGTGGCCCTTGCCTTTTCCAGTTGTCGCTTGGAAGGTTCTAATTACGGTATTTTGTTAGTGGTGAGGGATGAGGGAGGAATTCCCCTCTTGCTTTATTTTTTTTCAGTAAGTACTACACAAATCCCTGAGTGCCATTACGGTGTTACAAAGTTTAATCCACCTGAAGGCACTGCTACGTGCCACAGTTACTTCATGTCTTCCCACTGACTCCTGGAGATCTCCAGGGTCTCACTGCTACAATCCGTGTTCTTACCTCCAAAAAATAATTTCCTCCCTTTTCTCCTGGGATGGGCAAGGCTTTAAAATCTGCCTGTTGTTGTCTAATCATACTCCTCCTTCCTTTAACTGCACTCACGTTTTCCCATAGAAATCCTCAGTCCTTTTGTGCTCCTGTTTCCCAGCCCTTCAGAGGAGGTTTGCATCCCCAGAGAGTGCTCACGCAGCCTCGGAGAAAGCCTCAGCTTCTATATTCGAGCCTAAATATGCTGGTCCTGGGCTGCCCTGCTGCTTTCCTGCTTGTTGTCCCACTGAATCCAAGTACTGGCCTGCAGTAAGTGTCCTGCTTAGCCCAGATCAATGTTTTGTCCAGGTGCTGTGCAGTTTCACATATACTCTGAGATGCCTCGATGATTCCACGGGAGACATGGGCCATGCCTGCATTATCCTGTGCACCTTCTGGAGAAAGAAAAGGACTGAGTCATACAGTTGCCTGCCTGATAGTCACCAAAGACTGGGTACTGTGAGCACTGAAGCCAAGGTAGAGCTACCTCTGACTTTATGGCACAGGGCACGATCCCTGAAAGAATCCACGCCGAGATCCCGATACGTACATAGCACAACTCTGCAAACTCACAGCCCAAATCTTGTCCTGATGCTGAAATCTCCTCCTCCTAAGCCTTCCTTTTCCTTTCAAGCAAGCGGCTCGGGTCACCTCTCAGCTGCTGAAATCCATCAGTGTGTGGGAGCCCTGCCTGGAGGCACTGCTAAGAATAGTGTTTAAGAGCAAGGACAAGAGAGGAGCGAGCCTGGAAACGATTTGGCCGCTGCCACCACCAGTTAGATTCCACCTTGTTTCCTACAAGTGGCGGAGACTATGCAATGCATGCAGCTTCATATGGTACTCCTATCTGACAGTCTTCTGATCCGCTGAATACTGAAGTCAGCAGCACAGCTGCAGAAAACCCAATGCGCTTCTTGCCTTGCTACGGCTGTAAGATCCCATTACTATTGTCCTTGCCTCTCCAGCTAATGCTGCTGGGAGCGTGGAGTCTCACCTGTCTGTCTGCAAGGACTGAGCTGCAGGCTCCTGAAAAAAAAAGTGCAAATGAATCTCTTAGGAGCAGCTGCATATCAGCAAAATGCCATAGAAACCACGGCCGTGTTGCGGAGGGCCTTTCCCCTGGCATTATGCAATAGGTAATTATGTAAGTTGGAGTTATATAATATTCCTGGTTTTTTCGGACCGCTGGCCTCCCCCTGACCGCTCTCCCGGCAGAGTGGTGCATACCATGCCTACATCATGCCACGCTTTATACAACCCAGGGTCACGGCAGAGCTGGGGCTGCTGCCGCTCCCAGCCGCAGGACCCTCAGCTGCTCTCAAGGGTTCTTTAGTTGTTTTGGGGGGGGGAAAGGCTCAATGAAAAGAAAAAAAGTATTCAGTCAAAAAAAAAAAAAAAATCTGTTTGCTGTGTAAGCACACAAGATGGTCTGGGTTGTTTTCTGAGGAAAATGGACTGGTTTTGGGAGCATCCCTCTCTCCTCCTTGCTGCAAAGTTTATTTCACAAACTTACTTCAAATAAAAATAATGTCTATGATTTCTGCTAGTGCCTCTCTCTTGGGTGCACATTTCCTCACTTGCAGCGGGTCTGGCTGCAGAGAAGACAGGGCTAGAAATCATTGGTGATTTGTTATATTAACTGCCAAGGCAATGTGGGGGACTGCTGGGCTCTCTGATGTTCACTTTATAGGCCAGGGATGGATTTCTCTCTTCACAACAGCGATACTCTAAGATTGAATGTGGCCAAAAAGATTTGGAGCTGGTCCCTCCCTGTGGCTGGTGTGCGATTCCTACCGTGCCTCCCAGCTCTGCCTGGGCGGCTGCACCCCATATTAATAACCACCAAACAGCTGGTGTTTCTAAAACCATACCCAATAGCCAGTCCTTGCTCTTTCACTGGTGCTGTCTGTGGGCTCGAGCAAGTCATAGAACTTCTTTGTTCTTTCATAAATGGGGAAAACAAGCAGCTTTTCCATTTGTGGGGACGTGGCATGGTCTAAATTCATTAATGCCTGTAGAAACATTTGCCATCTGTTGAGGGAGGGGTCATGCAGAAGTGAGATTGCATCCACCACTTCAGCAGAAATGGCTCTTCCCCTGCCTGCTGTGCCCATTAAATCTTTCCTAAGCACCTTTGGGTGATGTTTTTGTGTAGGAACCAGCCCCGCGCAGCCCCTAGGACAGCCTTCCTCCTGGGCAGTATCCTGAGGCTCAGCTGTGGCTCTGCTGCTGTCCCATGGGATCTTCCTCTGCCCCAATCCCACCACCCCAGCCCACTCCAGCGCTCAGGGTTGGAGGGAAGGAGCAGCATCCTCCCCATGCCAGCGACCTGCCCCAAGGCTGGGGGCAAAGCCGCCTGGCCAGCCCAGGGCCCTGCCACCCTGACACGAGCCCTTTCCGAGGAAAACTGACCGTCTCTACGCCCCGCGCTGAAAACGAGCCCCTTCTTACAAAACTTCTCCCATCTGCCACCCACCCGCGGCGACAGCCCTGTAGTGCTGCTGGCACTGGGACGCCGCAGTCCTGTGTGTCCTGGGGTCCCCTGCCTCCGAAATTTGACGGCTACGTGTTGGCCACCTTCCCGAGCCTCCAATCCCGAGTGGGGCTGTGGACGTGGCCTCCAGTCCCCGTGGTTTTGTCGCCCGTGGCCACTAGATGGTAGCAAGCCCTGGCCGACGGAGCCGGGCTGCTGCGGCGCCTGCTGCCCGGGCAGGGGGAGCCCCCGGCGGGTCCCTGCGCTGGGTGGTCGCGGTCCGTCCTGGGGGCTTTACAGCAGCACCAGCGTCATGCCAGCCAACAACGCACCCCAAAATGCAGCCAAAAATATTAACGATACATTTTACGATAGTTTAACGAGAGCGCCTTATGTGTAGACGCAGACACGTGGCCACGCGTGTCAGCACGGCCATGGTGTTTGTGGCCAGGGCTGTTTGAAATAGGTTATTCAATCACCCGGTGCTTTTTTAAAGGGGGTGGCCAATATGTTGGCTCTCTGTAGTTTGCCTTTATCGAGATGATTATGCAAGTGATATATTTTGCCCCGAGGCGGGAAGAGAGGCCTGTAGATACTAAAATGTTATGTCTTTTTTGCAGCTGCAGGGTTGAGGCGCGGTCTGGTGCGCTATAAAGCTTTTAGTATTTCTGCAGACTATTTAAGCTCTAGGGAGAAGAGCTTATGATTTAATTTCATTACTACTTCACTTGTAAAAAAAAAGCAATATAGAATCCCATACTCTTTTTAAGCCTTCTGACCATTTAACATTAATGTCCATACCGAGACCGTTGGCTTCACAGCCCTGGGGAAAGCTACAAAGAGCAGAGAGTCGCCCAACTTCAAACAAAGTTATTATGGCAACTGAGTAGTTTCAGCTTGGGGAATATGACAGAGCTCAGTGCATAAGCAGCAGCCTCGTGTACCAGGAGCACATTTCTGTCGTGTCTGAAACGCGTGTAAAACAGTAAGGTCAGTATTCAGGATCCTACCCAAGGTCGAGCCTGGGAGGGTGCAAATGCTTGTTTACTGCTGTGAGTACTTGGGGAGTGAGGCTGCAGGTATGTGATGTCTCCTGTCTCAGCCCTGCGCTGTGGAAAACAATATGAGGAATGAGCAGGAGGGGTCCTAAGCTCTCTTCCATCAGTTTAGCTTAGTTTGGGTAATTGGTAGTGCCCTGGTGTTTGCACAGGTAAATCAGGATGAAATCTTGATCCACATTTAGGATGTGGATTTTTGTATATGAACTGGAGCATACAGGAGAGAGGAGAATTGCAGGGTCACAGCCTGACTTGGCTGACAGACCTCTCCTACATGTAACAGATGAAATTCCCGTACCTCCTTGGGCACGTCCATTTGGCTTTTGCCACTCTTCTTACCTAAGCTACTGCCTTTAAACTTATGTGTTTCTCGGGGATGCGAGGCTCTGTGCCTAGGTCCTCCTTGCTGCATGCTAACCCCTGTATGTGGACACTTCTCTGCCTTTGCAAGGTTGGAGCAGGGAGACTGTTCCTGTGTTGCAGAGGGCGGACGGGTGCAGAGCCAGTGATGCACCTCAGTCCCTGCAGCACCCTGGCAGGGACCATGGGGTTGCATGCAGTTCTCCTGAGCCCAAGGGTAGGTGTCTTCAGCCCTTGGTTGACATTTCTCTCCTGCCAAGGTCTGTGGTGTGTGCCCCTTTGGAAACGTCCAGAGATAGGTGTGTGCTTCTGGACAGCAGTGCTAGCTGGGCTTTGTTATCGGGCTGTGCTCTGACTGCAGTCACCCCTGGAAGGGATTAATCGCCCCGTTGGCATGCCAGGCTGTTATCAGTCCTGATGGAGGCTGGAGGAGAAAGGCTGTAAGGTGTCCCAAAGCATACCCACGTTGTTTGTCAGCCTGGTGACTTTTCCTCACAACATTGATATTTGGCTTGACAGAAGTAGCCAGAGACCTTAACCCCTGGCTGGGTGCATGTTGAGCATAGCCCTGCTGTGTTCTTGTGTTGCTGGCCTGCTGCAAATTACCCTCCTGGCTCAGCTGTACATCTGTTGGCTCTGATATCCAGGCTCAGCCAGCAGCTAATCCTGAGTGTTCCCCGGAGAGGCAGGCAGGAGGACCCCTGGCAGACAGGTGTGGGGGTAACTGGCTCCCATATAGCTTTTATCCCCTTCCTCTCTCCTGCAGAGGCTGGGGAGATGCCGTGGCCAGTTTGGATATGTTTAGCTCTTAAGGACATGTCTCTTCTAACGCTGTGCTCTTCTGTTAGTAAATGGTGTGCATTACCCCAGGAGAAAAGGAGAGTGAGGTCAGCATGGGAAAGGAAAGGCCTTTGGAGCGATGGAGCTGATGCGACCAGCGATCCCTGCCTCTTCTCCTGCCTGCCCTTGGCAGGCCAGGGGTGAGGGAGGCGGGGTGGCCTTGCAGATGACAGTGCTCTTCAGGAATCTCCTGCCATACAGCTTGACACTGTTTCTGGGTCCTTGGGAACCCGGGACAGGCTCCTGGCACTGTGTTTCGGCAGTGCCCTTTCTGTCTAGAGTGGGACATGCGCCAGTCCAATACGAAAAGCAGAAATGATGCCATCAGTGGCACCCACAATAGCACCTGACCCAAAATAGCTTCCTAGAAAAAATAGGGAGGCTGATTAGGTTAGACAAGCCTGAAAGAGAGCAAGACGTCCAGATGACGATTGACAGGTGTAGGTCTGTGAGCAGGGGCTATAAATCCCAGGGGTGAGCTCTCCAGCCACCCCATCGGGGAAAGACAAACGGCTGTGAGGAGCACTCGGGACCTGCCTTCAGTGAACCATGGGGCTCAGTGATCAGGAATGGCAGCAGGTCCTGACCATCTGGGGAAAGGTGGAGTCTGACCTCCCTGGCCATGGGCATGCAATTTTAATGAGGTAGGAAAGAAGCTTCCATCCTAAGAGTAAAGCTGAGAGATTTTGATGAGAGACCAAGGAAGGCGTATATTTAGTATGGGGGCTCGTGTTCGGTACTGTTTATCTCAACAGGCTGTATTTGTTGTAGGGTGGTGTTTTTTCCATTGCTATGGTTTCTGGGTTAAAAATTACTCACTGCATAAAGTGGCTGTGCTTCTGTCTCTCCATGTGTCTATGGGTGCAGGAGCAGGCCAGTGCTGCTTTCAAAAGATGGTGGGACTTTGTCACTCCCTCTGCCTCTGCTGGCAAAGCCCTGCTTCGGATCCTCATTGCCCAAGCACTGTGGTGAGAAATGCTGGAGCAAATTGTGTGTCCTGGGCCTTCACACGCTCTGCAGCAAGGATGTGGGGAGGCAGGGAAGGAGAGCAAAATCACCTCTGTGACAATTTTCTCGGAATCTATGATTTCACTAAAATTAACTGTGAAGTACCTGAGTGTTTCCCTCTCCCCGCCTTCATCTCACCTGGCAGAGCCCTGCTCATCCTACTTTTTGGGCAGGAAATTGGGTGGTAACACTTGTCCAGTTCCTGATAATGAATTTGAGGTCTGGGTGTGAAACGAGGCACATCCTTCCCCCCTGCTTCCCTCCTCCATCATTCTGGTGTCAGAGACCAGCAGGGATGGAAACTTGGAGGAGGCTCTCTCCAGATCTCCCCCTCAGCCTGTGCTCAGTCTGACGTGCTGGAAGGGTATGGATGCTGAGAAGAGCAGTGGGGATGTGGCACTCTCTCCAGGGCCAGGTTTCCTATCTTAAGCACAGCTAAAGGAAGGAGCCCATACCACTGGGCAAATCCACTGTCCATTCAAAGCTTTTTCAAAGATGAGCCAAAGCACAGAGATGTTTTATTTACCTTCTCCTTCTTCATTTATGGCCCAATTCAGCTGCTCTTTGAAGGGGAGAGGGGGATGGGGAAACTGGGTGGCAATGATGTGATGGCTTTCCCCTCATGCGGTCCAAAGCAGGCATGCTGGAGGGGTAGCAGGAACCCGAGCCCTCCCCACCTGTCCATCTGTGTGAGATGGCTACTTTGGCTCTGGAAGTGCCACAAGACACTGAAAGCAGTTTCCAGCTGGAAAGGTAATACTGTTTTCCTTACAGGTATCGCAGGGCAGAGCATGGCATTAAATAGATGACACCTCTCTCCCTTTTGACTTTGTGCTCCCCAGCCAAGCCAGGTCATTTCTTGTTCCTTCAAGGAGTTTCTGAGGGAGGAGAGAGGCAGGGGAAGCCCAGCAGCTCTTAGTTTAGAGCCAAGTGTCTGCACGTGCATTGTTAAAGACTTCTTAGGTAGATGTCATATCCTGAGAATATGTTTAGAAAATACTGATTCAACTGGATATTCTCCAAAGGAAAGAAAAAAAATATTCCTTGGAAGAATTTTGAAGAGTCTCGGGAGTATATCGTCTTTAGGAGACATGATTCAGCCATAGCCAGACACAGACACGACGGAGGGAGATTTTTAGAAATAACTCCATCCCATTTCAAGGTGCACGGTTTCTTCATCTATCTGGGTGGGACACAACCTGTGTCTTGGAAAAATTCAGGAAAAAAGGAAAGGCCGACGGTGGTGTGCTCAGCACCTGGTAGAGTACAGATATCCTTTGGAGACCTTTAAAGTGAAACATTAGCAAAGATTGATCACTCATTTATGGAATCTTTTTGCTGCAGAACAGTTTGTGTTTTCCATGTGCTTGAGGTATTTGTTAGTGTAGTTTAACCTATACTTACATCACACAGTGGAGAGTCTGGCCCTCATGGCAACATACCTAGGAGGAATGTCCAGTTCTAGCTGGGATGCAAGCCCCAGTATTCGCAGCACCAGCAGCCTCCTGAGGGCAGAGCAAGCGTACAACCACTGTGCTGTGAGAGGGAGGTTGGTTTTGTGGCTGAAGTCCTGGGCTGGAGCACCAGACACTGCTGCAGGTAACTTGGATGAGCCGCTTCATGGATGTGAGCTGTAGGACCTTGGCTGTAAAGACAGCCGTTGCTTTTGCTGGTGCTTCAACTAGTTGGATTACACCCATCAGAGGGTAGAATACTTGAAAATAAACTTGTGCAGGGGAGCTGATGTCTCTCAACACCTAATTATTAGACTGCTCCTAATAACCAGGACAGGCAGTGTCCCCTTTTTACCCTGACTGTAGGACTCTGGCATGGAAAAGAGCGTAATTTCCTACTAGTTTGGTTGCCAGTGGTGTCTGCATCCTGTCTCCTAGGAAATGCAGCAGGGAGGAAGCAGGGGGGACAACACTAGCCTGGCTTTTAGCCACCCTTCCACCTTCTTGATTTCATTTCCATTTCAGGATGGGAGTGCCTATGTATAGATAGCACTGCATGGCATGGCACCAGCATGCCTGAGGGCCCCGCGCTCTTGTTACCCACTTGCTCCCCGGGACTTTCGGAGGTACCGCAGTTCTCGATGGAAGAACCACAGTGCTGGCAGCTGGGCTGAACTGGGGAACAACGTATCAGAGGAAGGATGAAAAACACTGAAACCAGATTCAGAGTAGGGTCAGATGCTTCCCTGGCTTATATACATGCTAAATGGAGTGATTGTGAATGGCGATAATTTGGAAAAGATCTAAAGTGTCAGAGCTCCCAAGTTGAAGTAGCCTCTACTAGCAGGGACTAGCTAAGAGATTTCTTTGGGGAGAGAAGTGGGTTATAACACCTTTGCTTGTCCAAACACTCTGCAATACCTGGAGCAGCTGGACCTCAGGTCTGGTCTGGATGACAGCTCTCTCAAGTCTCACAAGTCCCTCTACTGTTGTCCACAGGCTCTTTCAGGATCACCCGGAGACCCTGGATCGCTTTGAAAAGTTCAAAGGCCTGAAGACCCCTGAACAGATGAAGGGCTCTGAAGATCTGAAGAAACATGGAGTTACCGTCCTTACCCAGCTGGGCAAAATCCTGAAGCAGAAGGGTAATCATGAGTCAGAGTTGAAGCCCCTGGCTCAAACCCATGCCACCAAGCACAAAATCCCTGTCAAATATCTGGAGGTATGAAAAAGGACAGGGAATCTTGGTGTCTGATGTGTAGTGCATGTCTGCAAGACAGCTACTGAGAGTTGCACTTTTATTTACTGATGGTTGGTTGGACTTCAGTGAGCTCTCCCTCAAGTCCAAGGTCTCTGTGTACAGGCGGGAGGAGGCACAGAAAAGGCTCATGGTATGTGAATGGTATGTGAATGTCCAAGTTTAGATTTCCCATTTGAAACACCACATGCAGTCTGAGCAACCCTTGACAGTAATAAACCAGCCCATGCAGCCTCTGCATGCCTGGGAAACTACATTACATAAGAACTGTCAGTGGCTGGACACGAGGGATGTACAATTTTAGAGTAAGCCCAGGAGGATCCACTGGAGACCAAGACCCACAAAACTAAGTGTTGTACAAACACAGGGCATGAATTTTCAGCCTTAATGGACGAGGCAGACAAAGAGTGGGAAGGGCCATGGTCTACTCAAGGTCACGAAGCAGAGCAGCATCAGAGCTAGGAATAGAGCTCAGTTCTTCTGCCCAGCCCAGGCTCCTTGCGAGCTAAACCTCACTGTCTCTCCAGAGACTGCAGGAAGGGCTACTGAATTAGCTCGGAGATATTTCCAGGCTCTGCAACCTATTTCTTAGACTGGCTTTTCTGAAAATAAACCCTGACTGTCCCTTCTGTTTTTCTCTCTCTCTTTCCTTCTTCACAGTTCATTTCTGAAGTCATTATCAAGGTCATTGCCGAAAAACACTCTGCAGACTTTGGGGCTGATTCCCAGGCTGCGATGAAGAAGGCCCTGGAGCTGTTCCGAAATGATATGGCCAGCAAGTACAAGGAGTTTGGTTTCCAGGGTTAGCACATATGCACAGAAGGACACCACAATGGAGGCCTGGCCGTGCATCTTAGAGTAGCTTCCCCAGCACTGTTTTGGACATCTTACAACTGGCCATCCAAGGTGTGTGGGAAAGCTTTGATGAGAGGCCAAGAGTCACTCCAGGCAGTGTAGAGGCACTCAGAGTGATATCCATGATAAACCATTGTTTCCTGGCTTCATGTATACAACAGAAATAATCTGCTTTCTTAGGAAAAATAATGTAAGGGGTTATCTGTGAGCTTCTGCGTATCCCTATCCTCTTTTTCTTTCCCCCTCCCCAAAACCCAGTCTCATCCAAGAAGGAATGACATGGCCAGAGATGAAAGGATGTGGAGGAACAAGGGGAGTGTTGAGGAGTGTGGTGAAGGAGGGCGTGAAGGGATGACTCAAATGGTATGAAAGAGAGGTCAAGGTGGGAAACAAAGGCACAGTGTCTCGTTCATCCCACTGGTGAGACTGTCACCAGGTTTCTGTGGACAGCTTCCAGCACAGTATTACCTTGCTTTGTGGGGGTGAACGCAGCCAGTCAGTCTCCAGGGTCTGCCAACTTGGAAACTTGCATTAGTTGCAAAACTCATGTTAGCAAAACTATAAAGAGCAGTACTCCCTGCTATCTGTAGGTTTCTGGCAGCTGCTGCTATGCATCCAAAGTTCTGTTGCACTGGGAAGTAAAGTATGTGTTTCTCAGAAAATAAAAATTCCTGCACCAGTGTTGTGTGTTCGCTCGTGGCTTTACAGGCACTCTAGTGACAAGTGGGGGAGATGGAGAGAGCGGAAAGATGTTTTGCATATGCATCCAGCTGCACCTCATCCTGTGGAGTCAGTCCATGACTTGAGTGGCATGTGGCATCTGTCTGAGCTGGGGGACTTGAGGCCCTCAGATGTCACCATGGGGCCATGACCTGGTTATTGGACTTCACAACACAAAATGGCAGCCTAGACTCAGCCGAAGCTGAAAGAAATACTGCCTGACTAAAGGCCATGGCCACTGCTGTGCAGGGGAGTACATAGTGAGGGAAGGCTCTTTGCTTATTTATAGGGAGGTAGCACGTGCAAGCTTCTGGTCCCGGCAGCAGCACAGTGCACTACGCCCTCCAGGCAGTGGAAAGCAGGCTGCTTAGTCCAGGAAGGAGCTTGCAATGGCGACATATCCTCTTAAGACCCAAGCTTCAGTATCTGGCCTGTTTTGCATTTTTGCTGGAGTGTCTCTCCAGCGCATGCTGCATTGAGTTTACAGACATAAAAGCATGTCCTGTGGGGGAGCTTAAGGGACAGATACAGCGGCAAGCCGCCTCCCTCTGCCCATTGCTCTCTCCCCATCCTAGTACCACAGTGAGGTACAAGTGACCTAATTTTACTGAGGTGGGGGAAAGGCTGAGGGCTACATTGTGCCCAAGGCTGCCCAAGGGTTAGTCAGAAATGGTTGGAGCCTGAAAAGGATTTTTGAGTGCAAAGATTTAACCTGACACCCAGGTTCACAGCAGACTAGCTGATTCCTTGGGAATTGTGCAGTTTCTCTGGCTGGACCTAGTCAGAGGGGCACTGGGTTCCTCATTCCCTCCTCTTCCTCCATCCCCATCATCCGACTCAGGGCCTCAGCATTAGGGTGCTGCAGACTCTTCTGGCATACACACTCAAGTGCTCTCCCCACAGAAAGCAAGGTGGATGAGCAGCTAGCTGTCTTTCTGTATATTTGCACAGGGTTGAGAGCATTCATGGCAGGGTCACATCTTGGCACAGCAGCAGGATGCTACAGAAGCAGGCAACCAGGTCCTGGCTAGGGGAAATGCGTGGAGTCAACATGACGCTCTTTTCTGGTATGGAGAAAGTAATGCGCCTTACCTCACAGAGATAGTGTGAGGGCAAGCATGAGAAAGCAAAACAAGGTGCTCAGTATTAGGAGCTATTAGCAGGGTCTGATTCAGAGTGCTCCCTGCTACACTGCATGCAATGGAGACAAAGGAGGACTTACCAGCTCCCTTAAAAATCAATCCTGAACCCATGTGATCTGCTGTGTCTTTGGTCAGGGCAAAGGCCACAAAATTTCAGTCTCTGAAAGGAGAAGGAATGAATTCCTTCCTAGAACAGAGCATCTCTGATTTCTTGCTCTTTACAAATCCTCACTTTACCTCTGGGAGCTTGCTTGGGGTTTCAACCTTTCAGAGAGGGTCACAAAAGCATATGCTGTCACCTAGATGAAGTTACAGCCAGGTGGTCCCTGGCTTAAGCAACTTGCTTCATCTGACTCCAGTCTAGTCTGTCTGGCTTTGCGGGGAGGGCAACCTATTTAATTAAGGTCTAGGATTGCCTGTCCGACACAATAAGATTTCCTGCCAGTGACAACAGACTCTTTAGGATTAAAAGCTCTGCTATGGCAGCTGTCTCCATCAGTCTGAGTGAGACTGAAGTCATCTCTAGATATTTTTATGTAAGGCAATGAGATGGAGGAGGGAGAGTTTGCATGTATGTTGTACCCAGCTACCGGTTATTAGGTACCTGGAATAAATGTCAGTCCATTGGGAGCACTGGCCCTTTGCTCTCCCTGCCTTACCCCTGTGTGTCAGTGCACTAGGGACTATATTTAAACTTGTGCTGGTCAGATGTGGGGCCTGATGTAGGTTTTCTGGTTGTGCCTATGGCCCATTTAAGATGTGCAAGCTGAGATGAACCAGCAAGTTCAGATACCAATACCAGTGGAGCTATCTCCGGCAGGCTGAGTGGGTTGGGATGCTTGTGGTGAAAAACAAATGTCTGCACCTTTGCTACTCTGGGTACTGAGTATGCCCTTGGCTGCAGTCCTGACATAGTGTAGCGATGTATGTAGTTCTCACACAGTGAGTCTGTAAAGCTCCTGCAACAGCCCCTGCTTTAGGGACAGGGGAATTTTCCTAGAGAAAAGGATATGGTAGGGAAAAGATTTTTCAGCTCCATGCTATATTGATTCAGCATCTGTGTTGGAGTCACCCTTTCCACTGTACTACTAGCACACATAGCTCTTCTGGTTCATGTATGGGACAAAGTCTCTTAGTGGAGATAAACCATATCAGCATAAGCCCAGTAATTTTCCTGCCTCCTTTCCAGGAATAGATTTACATAAGGAGAATGGGTCCCAAGGGCTTGTGCTCAGCCCCTCTCCACATTAGCACCATTTGGTGTCACATACACGTACCTGGTCACACAATGAGATGTGGATTGTGTGCTGCCAGCCTCCTTGCTCCAGCACGTACACATTGACTACAGCCAGGTCAGGCTTATGGCTGTCCTATGCTTTCCATGCACTCCTGCAACTTCTTTTATGCTGATAAATGCTGTTTCTGACAGCAAATGCGTTATGCACCTGCATCCACCCTTAGGTTGAAAAATATCCTTGCTGCTTCACACTTAACACACTATTCTTCTCCCACTGCTGTGGTTTCCATTGCACAGCAGAGCTACCCATGGCACCAAGCCAGTGACCTCTCACGTTCTCTTGGGCTTTGGTGTCAGACGCCGGCGACTCATCAGGATCTCAGACACAAGGAGCAGGACCTCTCTTCCCAGGCGCTGTGCAAATGAGACAGTCAGCCCCAGCCAGGGTGCAACAATACTGCAGGCTGCGCTGCCCTTGTCTTTACTTCTCCCTGCTGATCCTGCCTGGCTCTGATACACCTGCCAACGTCAAGTGGCATCAAGGAGCAAGTGCTGGGGACCATACTATTAATCCTGTGATCTGTCTCTATGTGACCTCAGTGGGAGACAGGGATGGGGCTCCAGTGACTAATTATGTTAAATATTTAGCACATTAGCATGAAGTCTGTGGCATTCTTCATGTTTGCATCTCCCTGCAGGGCTAATGTGAGGAAAGGGCAGGGATGTTTCCAGTTCACATCATAGTCACTGAACAGCTATGTCTGGTTTCTGGGTATTGAAGCTCAGACAGTGCCCATAGGATGTAATGTCTATATGGCACTGTAGTTTAATAAGGAGACTCAGCTGTTCACCTATACCACATATTTTCAGGCAAGGATTATTTTTGTCATGATGTCTACATTTTCTGCCACCTGGCCAAAACCTGTTCTGTATGTTACGCCACCGAGGAAAAGAAGCCAGTGGTGGACCCAGGTGTTTCTTTGATGTAGGCTTGCTTGCCCATAACATTTTTTCCAGAAGGTGCATGGCATCAGAGCATGTCCTCCTCCTTCCTGCGCTCATTCCTCTCAGATTTGCTCAAGGCTGCACCCTTGCTTGTTCAGGCTCTGCAGGGCCTAACAATCAGAGTCTGTGCTGCTTCTCAGACTGAGCACACACACACATATGGATATTTGTACACAAGCACCAGGTTCACAACACACATCATTAGCAAAGCCCCTCTGTCCAAATCCTTCAGATTTCAGCATGCTTGTGTGCTGGTTCTTCATGTGAGAGGATGATACATACTAGTTCTCACATAGTGCTTAAATGAAGGATGGCTGTGAAACCAAGTTTTGCTAATGTCTAACCAGGCAAGAAGACAGACTGTGCAAGGACATGGCACCTGGAGAGCACTGGTAAGTAGGGGGCTGTTAAATTTCATGAAAGTGTGCTGGCAGAGCCAAGGAAGCCACCTGGAACTACAGTAAGTGAGAAGAGAAATCCCAATCAGCCTCTTTTATCCAACAGACTAATAAATGAGCATTTATGAACATGAAAGAGTGACAACAATGCACCCTTCTTGACTAGCACATAAATCCCTCCCTCCCCTGCGATCGTAGGCACAACAAGCTCATCTCCCAGTCCTGTGACTTCTATAAAATCCTTATCCAAATGTCAGCAAAGGTGACCTTGTGGCTTTTTAAAGCAGTACTTTATAGTCACTTGGCTGCACTGTAGCAAAGTCCTTTCCCAGTTTGGCTTTCATCCCCTGTAAATATACAAACAAAACAGACTGCCTCCACCTTACCCTGCGGCCCTGTAGAGACCACCTGTGGTAAGCTATATGTCAGAAAGAGGCAAGTCTGGGGCTCTGCTGGGTAAGGTAGGCTCTGGCACAGGGCATACCAGCATAGCTGGTAGCTGGCTGGACAAGATAACCTGTATTTGGGATGGGGAGGGTATTGCAGTCTCCATCCCTCCCACCATGTCCTGAGAAAAGCATCTCATGCTGAGAGAAACAGCGATTCAGTGGCCCTGAGCGGGCTGGCTGGTCACTTGGGTTATGCCCATGCAAGTGCAAATGCAAGTGCTGCGAGGTCAGTGAGGACAGCCTGGACGTGAGGCTCTTCCACTTCATTTAAGGCACCAGCTCAGATACATGTCATAGGGCTGTGGGGCTGGTTTACTGAATTTTCCCAGAACTGGTGAGAGGAGCCTGTTGCTGGTATGGCTACCCTGCAATTCAGCAGTAGACATGACTCCAAAACAGTTTTCCAGTTGTCTACCTCAGGTATTAAAAATGAGTAGAACACGCATATCCTTATCTAGGACTTTGTGAATTTACCCCGGTTACAGGGCTGAGAAGGGGGCTGTAGCTATGCTGTTATTGGTATCCAAGAAGGCTACTTTAATACTGGCATGTATATCTTAGCTGCAGCATTATGTCTGGAGTAGAGCTTAAAGAAAATTATGCCCGCTTCCCGTATCACCTCTCCAAGGAAAGTTCGGTATGAACACAGCTGCTGGGTGCCTGATCTTATTTTAGATTGTCCTTAAAGCAGGTTCAAATGTTCCAGTGACAGAATTGCTTTGGGTGGAAGATCTTCTGGATTATTAGCTCTTAATTCTCTATGTATCCATGCTTAACTTGTGGATCTCCTCGTTTCCCAGTGTGAATAAGTAATGGTGCTTTTATTCATTTAAGTTTTTCTATCCTCTGTCCCCCCCCAACATGTCTATCTGTTTCCTTCCTCAAGCCAAATTCCAGCATCCGAACTCTCACCAAAGAGATGGAAAATTCCTGGAGCTTGATACCCTCACTAAGGTCTGAGATAGATAGCTCTGCTCAGGGCTTGCATGACAGCAGGCTTGTCCTCTTGGCTCTTGGTGAGCTTTTGAGTTATCTGGAGAGTTAGCTGATATGGTGTCAAAATGGGCCTGTATTTTTTCACTCACCTCTCAGCTGGATGAATAGTCTGGTGCCCTTTGAGGGATGTAGTATGTCATGGTTTAACTGTGAGTTGGTTGGGGAGAAAGGAGAAAAAAACAACAACAGAGCTTTGCCTAAACCAGCCATACTGCGTCCGTGCAGAGTCTGTGGGAGAGCCTGCACTGAGCAAAGGGTTTGTACCAGATATGCTCAGAGAAGCTGCTGTACAGAGACGGAGGAAAAGCAGGCAGGACATGCCATGTGCCACGCTTGCATTTACCCCCCTCTGCGGGCAGATGGATCTGTGGAATTGGTAAGGAAGAATGAAAAATGAAATGCAGGTTGGAAATGGAGGAACAACTGCCTTCTCCCAAAGGCTATTTACTGCTTTCAGTGCCTTCTGAAGAGCAATAGCATCATTCTGACAATGAATCTGCTGTAACGTGACGGAGGGAGTTTCCTAACGTGAGCTGGTAATCTGTGTGCTTTTGTATGGAAAGAAAGATGGAGTTTTCTCATGACGCTAGCACTATGGATGTGATGCTTTCACAAAGCTGGCCCATAAATCATGAGAAAGAAACTTTGTGTGCATTTTGGTTTTGCCTTGATAATAGCACGTATTGCTAACCCAGCTAATCCCCCAGCTAATTTCAGCATGTCATATTTAAACTGCTGTCCCTATGTCTTTTGCCATGTTCCCTCTACAGCTGAAATGATCCCTCAGTACATAAAGTCGCCAATTTTTTATTTCCAGTTAAAATCAGCTGTCCCAAAATGTATTTATTTGTAACATTCACAAATTGCTCGCTCATAACAACAAGAATTAGAAAATAATCTTTAACATATTTCCTACTATGTTTTTTCTAGTTCAGTTGTGCTGTAACTTCCTTGTCTGTTTTAGATCAGAAACTTGTTGACTGTGAGTGTCATCTGGGACAAGCTCTGTTCTGATGTTTAATGTGTAATTAAGAACTCTGTTTCATCCAGTTTAAAACTCTCAGTCTATAAAATGCACTATTGGAAACAGCACCCTTCTTACAATATGCCTGATCTATTTGTTATACTGCTTTTACCCTAGACCTTAGTTAGAGACTTATCTGTGCTTTCCATCTACAGTACTGTGGAATTAGCCCCATTTTGCAGAGGTAAACTGAAGCAGAGCCAGGCACTGGCACATCTATGGATTCATGCTTTGGTTGTTCAGCTGTCCACTAGGCCAAGCTGCCAACTGCATGACAGAGGATATTTGTGAGCTTCTTGTGTAGGAAGACATGTGAAGTTGTGCCATCTGCCAGTAAGCAGTACTTGCTTTGATGTGGTTGCATTTCAGCAGTTGTCAAAGGACATCCTGTATGTAGATGTTCAGTTGAAACAGTGGTGTGGTGTAAATACCAGATAGATTACAGATGCTGCATACAAAGCAAAGCAGTGTGAAGACCTTTGAGCTGAACTTGGAATGAAGTGCTCTGGAGATTAATGAACTATGGTATCACTTGGGACACTTTATCTTCTCACTTCCAAAGAAAAAGGCCCTGGACTGAGATAATAAAGGGTGTAAATATCTAAAACAGGTTACTGGCAGAAGTGAGGTCCCTAAATCCAAGTGTACGAACCTCAAATCCTGCTGCATAACTCTTTACATGCTTACATTTTCATCTGTAACCCCTTCCTTGATTTCTAATGTTCTGCCCCTGCTATCCCTTGATCTTTCACCAGCTTGGGTGGGGCTAAGACAACCAGTGTTCACCTGCCTAAATTAATTTATAGTCATCAGAAGTGACCTTCCTCTGCTTTATCTGGCAGAATCCAGTCATACTTTGCCAACACATGAACTCCAAAAAATGCAGTTCCAGCCACTTCCATCCAACAGTGTGGTTAGTGAACAATCCCTGCCTGACTTGGGTGTCTAGGCTCCCTTCACACAACTCTGAGGCTGTTACTATATCTTGATGGTACCACCCCTTCCCCAAAAGGAGTCTCTTTGAAAAGTAAAATGAAGAGAGGAGGGAGAAAAAGATTTCAGTGCCTAGCATTAAACGTCATACTGCAAGGCATGAAGGATCTGTTTGGGAACAACAGGCTATGTAAGAGCATGCTATATGGTGTTCAGAGAGGTTGGGGTTTTTTTCCTGTGAGCTGTGCTTGCAACTTCCCCTTCGACCTCATTGACAGTAACATCTGGATCTACCCGCACTCACAATTCTCTACAGAAGAGAGCTCGTGGAACAGGAGAAAGAGGATTTACTTTCCTCATTGCTTTGTTTTGAGGATAGCTTGCAGCTGTGCCTGACTGGAAGGAATTTACAGATCTCATGTACAATGGTTGAGAAACGTTTCCTCTCGTAACTTCATCATGTACACATTCATACACATAGTGGCTCGTAACTGGGAAGTCTTCGGTTCCAATCCTTCTGGCAACATACAGTGGGGAAAAATAGATAGAAATGGAAGCAATGATTTTTCTTTCCATCTACAGTCAGGTTGGAGATGGACAACACTGTATCCACCTCATAAAGGGGCTAATTACATCTGTGAAGAAAAAAGTGTGTTAGAGCCTCTCAATGTTAGAAATAGATCAAAATGGAATAAGTAAGTGTTGCAGAGTACATCATCCTTTCAAGTACTGGTGTTGGTGAGATAAGAGATAATACATACTTGAGAGTATATATTGAGAGAGAGAGAGACAACATACATCGCTCATATCTTGAGGGCAAAGCATCAAGCATCTTAGAAATAAATTTAAGGAATAACCTTTCTTCAGGCATTTAATTTCATTCCTGTTGGGAGTGCTTAGCTTACAATTAAGTTTGTGATGAGAGAGAGTGTGTGTGGGTGTGTGTATGTATGTACAGCACAAAGCCTATAGTTAGTACACAGAACTAAATGTTTTGTTCCGGAGCCCCAAAGGTACACAGCCTCTCAACAATCATTAATTTCAGTGAGTGTGAGGCCTTTCAAAGACCTGGATTCATACAGCAAATTTTTTCGCCACAGGCTTGGGACCACTCATTTCATTCTGCTCATGATGCAGTAGAAACTTGGAAACCAGCTCTGCGTC
Organism: Balearica regulorum gibbericeps; assembly: GCF_011004875.1. Lineage (NCBI taxonomy): Eukaryota > Metazoa > Chordata > Aves > Gruiformes > Gruidae > Balearica > Balearica regulorum. The sequence continues at coordinate 58,639,119 of NC_046184.1, forward strand.
TATTCATCACTTGCAGTATGAGCCCCTTTTATTAGTGCTTTTTGTGGCAATAGCTGTGATCTATTTAAAGTGCTGAGTCTTCAAACTGCAATTCCCTGCAGCAGATGTAGTAGAAACAGATATCCATGGAAGTGAGTCAAAATGGACTCGTCGTGTCGCTGCTCAAAGGCTGGCCTACATCTCAGTCAGCAACATGTGATGCCATGTGAAGATGGGCTTTGGTTCCTTCCTTGGTGGTTTGGGGCTTGGAGGGAGGCTAGGTTTTCTGGGGAAGTCGTGCTGCAATTTATATTCCCTGCTTCATATTTACTCTTTCATTTCTCCCCCTTAGAGGGCATTCAAGGAGAAGGAGATGCTGCTGTTCTCATGGCCTACCTCTGCATCCTCAAAGATGTTCATGTGGCATGACTTCCAGCCTCAATCCTAAGTTAACAGAAGCAAACTCATTCTCAACTCAGCAGGTGGTCCTTAAAGGTGCATGGGTGGGTAAGTGTTGCAGGAAATGAGAGGGGATCAGCCAGATTCTTTTATAGGAGAAACTGTGGAGATGTTTTCAGGGTTTTTTTGTGGCTAACCATTTTATTTAACTCTCATCCTCTGCACTAGACTGATCGGTGTCACAGCTGGCCAAGTGCAGTGTTTCTCTGCTTGGACAATAGCCTGGCGGGATACCATGGAGGGCTATTAAGAATTCTGGATAGTAATGGTTTGGCTACAAACTCCTGTGTAAACCAAGGCTCATATTCATCAAGAGCTTTTCCCTGTTAGGCTGTGCTCATTAGGGTGAGACTGGAGCAAGTGGAGAAAAGCACACAAGTGGCACTAGGTATGCACTCTGGAGACAGTGGTGTGTCCTTGTGGTCCTGACTATGTAACGAGTGGTGTACTCAAGGGTCCATACTAGGACCAATACTATTTAATATTAATACTATTTAATATTAATACTATTTAATATTAATGGCATAGATAGTGGGATTGAGTGCATCCTCAGCAAGTTTGCAGATGACACCAAGCTGAGTGGTGCAATTGATACACTAGTGGGAAGGGATGACATCCAGAGGAGCCTTGAAGGCTTAAGAAGTGGGCCCATGTGAACCTCACAAAGTTCAACAAGGCCAAGTACCTGGGTTGGAGCAATCCCCAATATCAGTACAGACTGGATGATGAATGGATTGAGACCTGCACTACAGAGAAGGACTTGGGCACACCAGTGGATGAAAAATTTGATATGAGCCAATGATGTTCGCCTGCAGCCCAGAAAGCCAACTATATCCTGGGCTGCATAAAAAGAAGCGTGGCCAGCAGATCAAGGGAGGAGATTCTGCCCCTCTACTCTGCTCTGGTGAGACCCCACCTGGAGTACTGCATCCAGCTCTGGGGTCCCCTGTTAGACTTCAGTCCAGAGGAGGGCCATGGAAATGATCAGAGGGCTGGAGCACCTCTCCTGTGAAGAAAGGCTGAGAGAGTTGGGGTTGTTCAGCCTGGAGGAGAGAAGGCTCCAGCGAGACTTTATTGTGGCCTTTCAAAATATAAAGAGGTCTTATAAGAAAGATGGAGAAAAACTTTTTGCTAGGACTGTAGTGACAGTGACAGGTTTTAAACTGAAAGAAGGCAGATTTAGATCAGACATAAGGAGGAAATTCTTTACTATGAGGGTGGTGAGACATTGGAACAGGTTTCCCAGAGAAGTTGTGAATGCCCCATCATTGGAAGTGTTCGAGGTCAAGCTGGGGTGGGGGGGGAGGGGGGGTCTTGGACTAAATGATTTTTAAAAGTCCCTTCCAACCCAAACCGTTCTATGATTCTATGTCTCCTCTCCCTACTGGTTTGTCATCTGCTTTTCCTCTCTGCCCATCTCAGCAGTGCCTGAATGAATGAAATTATCTCACCCTCAAAAAGGAAACAAGAAATAAAGTATTTGAGTAACATACATAGTCTATGAAGTACTGTAGCATCATGGCTGCAGTCTTGTTCCTGTAGGCCGCATACTGATATGACAGTTATAAGAACAAATACAATTTATACTTGCTCAGAAGTTCCCAAAAGGCACAACCACCTCATGAATGCACTTTTACATTTCCAAAGGAAAAAAAAAAAGTGGCTGAGAATCAAAATTTTAAGTCCCTACTTTATGCATAACAATAGCAGGGTTTTTTTGTTTGGAAGAGATGTGGGCTACAGGGAAGAGAATAACTTTTTCTCCAGAGTAGATTCTGTAACTGGGTTTTGCTAGTCCAAAAGGTCTTCTGCTGCCTTTTATCAAGCTATGTGAGGCTAATTCAGGAGACATGAGGTCCTGTCAGTATGACATAACCAGACTAAAGAGCCACCTACACCACTCAGGGACAGTTTTTCCTTTGCAGCCATGTTATTGGGACGTATCATGCCCATCTATTTAGTGGTAGAGGGGATCATGCAGTTCACAAACAAGCGGTGAACATCATGGGGGGTTTAGAGGGGAAGGCTGAGATCACATGATACCAAGTTTTGCTCCACTCCTTGAGTTGCAGATTGTTGTCTCCTAAGAAAATTCCTTTTTATGGAGTAATTACTATATTGCAAACTCCCAGTACAGCTGAAACTAGTTGTCATGATTTCACTTGTTTGTTATCTTTTTTCCTGAAATATGGGATTATATTTCCTGAATAATTGGGATTTGGCCTGTGACAGAGAGAAGAATGGGAAACATATTTGCCCACCCAGACTGCAGAGAAAGATTATGAATGATGTACCAAACATTAGTAGCAGTTTGAGTCACACCTGGTACCATAGCACAGCTGACTCAAGAAGCAGTCCTCTGGGGAAATGAGAAAGGAAAAAAGAAAAAAAAAAGAAAAAAGAAAAAAAAAGAAAAAGGAAGAGCTTTAACTAGCAGTGACTAGTTCTAGTTCATCTTTCTTCTCTTTATTTCCTTGGGATGTTATCACCTGCATTACTGGAGGAGATATTGTTTGATGTTGGACATCTGTTTAGATACTGGAATGAGAATTGGGGCAAGGGGAAGGACATTTGCATCTTCAGGTTCAACCTGCTTCTTGATCACAGACACGGCAATGGGCTATGTCAGTTCCACATTCACATGACTACCGGCTTCATAATTTCAGTATACAGCATCTTTCCTAGCCTTCCGCAAGATATTGTTTGTCTGAAGAGGAAAGAAAAAATGTCCTTTCTCAGTGAAGGGCTTTTGATCTTTTTGAGGTATTACCTTTATTATAATTGATGGAGAGTTGACTGTGTTTGGACAAAGCACAAGACACCAAAGATGAATAGTCCCTGTTCCACAGAGATCTAGACAATCTTACTGAGCTGGCTTGTTCTTGCCAGCGAGGGTTGCATCATGACCATTTCGCGATAAGGTAAAAGTAATCTGCTAGTAATGTTACACGGGCTTCACTCCACACAAATGTGAAAAAATTAGATGAGCATGACTGTCATTCCTTAAGCTATCATTGGCCCACGTTCTGCACCTTTGCATTGACATAACTGTTACAGATGACCACGCGCAGTTTTGTAGAGCAACTTCTAATGTTCCTCAAGAAAAGCTGTGTGTAAGCATGGCCTGCCTGAAATGCAATTGTGAACTCCTGTGGTTTCTCTTCTAGGTGTAGCCTGCTCCAGGAGAGGCCATTCACGTCAACAAAAGACAGACTTTGGCCCCTTTGCTTCCAAACACTACATCCTGCTGCACAAGGTAATGTGACATTGTTTCATTACATGACCCCATACACTCAACACAGCTTTAAACTGTACGGAAGCAACACCAGTCAGACACAAAATACACTCACAAAATACACTCAAATGGATCTACCTGTTCTTCACATGACTCCTTTGAGTGGTCGTGAAAGACAACACACTGTATCTGTAGGAATAGGCACCATGACACAAAGGACTTCAAAGACTGATTCAAGCAGGTAGAAAGTATCGAGAGGCAGCTTGGCCTGGTTACGGAGCAGCCAGGTGAAGGAGACGAAGATTGCAACAAAACTGAATTCAGCTGCTGATAAAAAAAAAGTATGACACACTGAACATTAGCTCAATTAAGAGCTCAACTCAAAGTTTATGGAGGGAAATTATTTAGCCCTGCTGTACTGAAGGACAGACAAGATGACCTCAGATGTTACAGAAAACCTTTTCTACTTTCTAAAGAAAAAAACCAAACTTATTTGTCTAGTTTAAGATGAGAAGGGCCACATACAGTACTTCAGGTAACTCATTTGAGTTAACCCGGAGAGAACAGAATACTGGATGCAGACAAAGCAGGAGATGTGGAACAACTCCTTATGTTTTCAAAACATGTGTACGACTATGGGATGTGATAATTTCAAGAATTAGGAAAAGAAACAAAGAGATGTGATATTCCAAGACATGAGGTTCATCTAGCTAAGCCAGAGTGTGTATGCTTGTCTGTGTTATCACTACGCAGTACACAGAGCACAAAAGTTCCTCTAAAAGATCTTACCAGGACTTGTCCAGGGAACATCTGCACTGATGCCATAAAGAACAAAAATAGAAAGTTCAAAGGCTTTGTCTATGGGGAATTTTGGAGTAAATGTTGCAATTCCCTTCATTCTCTCAGATTTTAAGGAAAAAAAAAAAAGTGAATTTGTGATGGAGAAAGAGAGGCAAAAGAAGGACAGATATTTTCTCTAGAGGGTATCACACCTGATGCCATGCCTTACAGCAGGCCATATTAAAACATTGGGCTAGGAGAACTGTAACGTCTCAGAGGAACTCAAACCCAGACTTGGATCCTGGTTTGATAGAAGGCTGCTCTCTGGTCTAAAGTAGCCTTTTCTTTGGCAGAAACAGCAGCACCACCAGGAAAACCTGTAGGCGGGAGGGTATTTCCCTTCTCTAAAGAATTTGAAACAAACTTCTAAGGGGAGAAGAACTAGAAAAAAAAAATCCAGAGAAGATAACTATACTCATAAGGTACACCAAAGGTGCCGGGGCAAACATGAATGTCTGGTGATGGGTGCTGAGTTATACGTATGATGTTGTGGTTAATACTGTCACAATAGACTTCCCTCCACTTAGCAGGTATATGGGTTGGATTGCCAAATCTGCAGTCAAGCCAAACAGCATCAAACCACTTGTTAGGACAGGTGGTCTTCATCTCTCAGCCATGACTCACTGCATTGAGTCTAATGACTAAGAAGGTCAGGAACAATTCGTTCAGAGATGAAGGTACTAGATCTTTCTTTCAGTTCTGCTGCTGCACTTCAGGTCTTTGCTTAGAATAAAGCTCTAGAACGCATTTTCAGCATCTTCTCTTCCCGAACTTTGGGATCCTTATCGTTTCTCTGAATGCCAACTGAGGACTCTGAGGTGAGCAGAGAGGACAATATCTGCCCAACGGTTGCTTGCAGGGACTTTTATTTTGCCTTCCCTCTTGCTTTGACCAGAATTTCCATGCTGGGCCATGGAAACCTTCCTATAACACTGCCAAGGCAAGCTGCCCGTAGACGAAGACCTTACCACTATCTAATTTCCCAGTTGAGACTTTGCCCACCTGGCATACACAGCAAAGGACTGTTTACTCAGGCTTTTAGTTACCAGCACACCACTGGTCTTTACAGGGGTTTAAGTGGTTTTCCTTGAAAAGCATGATGTTTAACAAAACATTTGCTAATTTGAACCTTTTTTTGTCAGAAAATTCCTCCTTGGTCCACTGGGAAAGCCAGGCCACTGGGAGCTGTGCACCATGCTTGGCCTTGGGGGGAGAAATAAGGTCCTGGGGAGTGGAGCTGGCAGAGGGGCTGCCCCAAAAGCCGCCTGTTTGCACAGCTGTTCTCCCCTGGCTCGGGGCACACGAAGGATGGGAGGAAAGCACCTTTGCACACTGAGTTATGTGTGGTCGTGAGATGCTTTATTTCAGGGGGCCACTTTCAAGCCAGCTGCACTGGGGTCACAACAACTTTTTCTGTTGTTGCTAAAAAGATGAAAAATCCTTCACTGGTGTTTCAAGTCCCCCCCCAAATGATGCAGTCCCTCAGTGAAGGAATTTGCATTTCGGTTGCACCCCGGGGGGAGGATGGTGTTTGGGGCTGGCCCTACCTGCCTGCCTGGCACCGAGGTGGATGGCTGGGGGCTGGGGAGGAGGGAGGAGTGCGGACCTGCCTGGGAGAGAGGCCGCAGGGAGGGGGCTGGTCCCCTGCCTGGGTGGACTGTCACTGGTGGGGAGGCGCCACAAGATGGCGTCCTGGTGCCTCGCGCCCACCCGCCACAGCAGCCCTGGCCCAGAAGCCATGGTGGCCGTGGCTACCAAGCCCGGCTAGGCCCTTATCCCACAGCACCCAGATGGTTCTCCCAGTTGTTGGCCTGTCACCACAGCTCTTTGTGGGTTTTTTTCTTCCTTTTCTTTAAGCCTCTTTTTTTTTTTTTTTTTTTTTTTTTTTTCCCCTAACCTCTCCCAGAGACACTCTGGGGGGCTATGCAGCAGTCTCTGGGTGAGGGAGGAGGGGGCTGTGCAGTGCCATGGTGCAATCTCGGCTGCCAGCAGTGATGGAGGTGTGCGAGAGAGGGTCTCGAGGCAACCCCTGGCAGGGGAAAACGTGCTGCCCCCTCACTCCACTGCCTACACGTCCCCACCAGCCATGGGCCACAGCTGAAGCTCCTCTCCCGCATGCTGGCCACTGGAGTGGCTCCAGTGAAACACAAGCCCAGCAAGGATTTTAGAAGGCTGGTCGACTTTAGGATAATGGTTTCCTACTAGTTTGCAGACTCCTAAATATTTCTGACGTTACTGGCAACATGCTTTTCCCTTACCTCTCTCACAGTAATCACAAGGTGGCCACCCGGACAGCCAGGGGAGAGCACCCACAGTGCGGGTCAGCAGGCCCTGATTGCACACTGATATCCAGAGTGGCTTGAATCCATATTAAGTATGGTGAAGGTGAACTGAATCTCCCCTCTCCTCCTTCCCATTCTCTGGCCCTCACAGGCACCTCCACCCGCACCGCTGGCCTCTCCTGTGTTTGATTGCCCTGTAGCAAAGCTTCATGTTGAGGGACCGCGGAATGAAGAAACTTGAGAGAGTTGAAATCCTGGTGGAACCTGTTGCCAAAACAGCTGGACAACATACGTCCAGCATTCCTGCAAAGCACATTTCTCCAGGAGGCTTTTCAGTTCCCGCTGAGGGACTGGGAAGGATGGGGACCCTTACCTCACAGATTCACAGATTGGATCTGACCCCAGCACTCGCTGAAGAACAGTAACCCTGAGCCACCAAAGTTGGACAAGCCTAGAAGAAAGATGTGGCACCCAAATACTTCAAGCAACCAGACCTGCCTAGCACACACCCACTACGAGCAGCTTTGCCTTCCTTTTTCCATGTGTCCTGTTGTCTTCACTGTCTCCAAGGAATGATTATATGTGAGGGGTGCAGGGATCTCTGCTGATGAAAAGGATCTGCTTTGTGAACTCCCAGCCTTTTTTCCTCATTAGAAGTAATTTATTTGATGCCAGGACTGTTGGATGTATGTTCTCAGCAGTGTAAACTAGATAATGCATTAATCTCATCATTTACCGCTTCTCTTTATCATCCTTAACAGCTCTGGAAAGATCGCAGGGCCTGTTTTTGAGGTCTTCTGAGCCTCTGCAGCTTCCTTAAAAACAGATCTTAGATCCATTGAATTACAATGGCACGAAAGGCTTTGGGGCAAAAGATGGAGTGGAAAATGTGATAGTTGTTCTGCTATTAAAAAACCAAATACAAATAGCAGAGACTGTTCTTTCTACATAGGGGGTTTGGTGTATAGGAGTTTACTAACTCAGTTAAAAATAGACTAATCCTAAACTGACTGACATGAAAAGTCAGTTAAAAAAAAAAGAAACCAAGCTTATAAACTGTAGGAAACAAAATGATTTTTGGAAACATACTTTCCCTTAATTGGACATCTATTTCTGGTTGGAGTCATTTGTGTATGGAATCCAGCCGTATGGCTTTTGTTTGACAGTGAAGTGATCAGTTCCTTAAAGTGTGAACGTCACGTGGAGCACCCCATCACTGCCTTAAAAAGGACTCCTGCCCTAGAAAGGCATTGTTAGCAGCTTCAGAGGGTACAGAACCAAGCTGTGTTATAATCCCTAACTGTACGTAATCAGATAATGGCCTTTTAATGGTAGCAATGGCTTTGTGGGTTGTAGTTAGAACCCCAAGGAGGGATTGGATTCCCATGTGCTAGGTGCTGCAAAGGGCTGGTATAGTGAAGGATCTGCTGCTTTTACAGGCCTTACAGGAAAGGGGAGTTGAGGTGGATCTAGGCATAGGCAGGACCGGCAGCTGCCTTGAACAACAGTCTGCTGGACAGACATAAGGCAGCCCTGCTCCTGCAGCTGACCTTGCCTTTGCCAGGACCCTTGAGGCTGGCTGGGGCTCCTGACAGGCTTTGGTGTCGGGGGGTGATGACTAGTGCTGGGAAGAGCAGCTACTGCCCACAGTATTTTGTTTCCCCATCCTGAAAGACTTCTGGAGCATCCACCCCAACCCTTAATAGCTCTCTTTTAGCCCTCCATCGCCTTTCACATCCTCTCTCAACTATAACATTCTCACAGCAAAATTGACCTGTCCAGGCTTCTTATTCCACAGATGTCAAAGCTCATGAGACTCTAATGATATGGCTCTTTTAAAAGCCCAGTCCAACAAGATGGCAAGCTTCCCCATCCCCTTCCTCCGCCCTGATCTCACTGCCATCAGTGGAAGTGGTGGGTGCTCAGCAGCAGGCATACCTGCTATATTTTGACTTCCAGGTATCTCTTGGGATGGGTATTTGGACTTGCCTGTACCCTTTTGTAAGCATTCCTAAGATTCATAGTGTCTATCTCAGCAATATTAATAGCCTAGTTTTGCAAAAGGTGGAACTAATACCATACAGTTGAATCTCTGTCCCATTGCAGACAGGACTTTCGAACCTCTTGCTCCAAAAGTCCTGACTCCAAGCGCACGGAATAACTGCTAAGCAACACAGAGATTTCTATCACACCCTGGTCCAATGCATAAATTTCTGTTCTTCCCTTCAATCAGATTTAATTTGGGACCCTTCCAGGCCCCCTCCCAACTCCATAACATCCAAATTAACCCTTTCACAGGATGGCGACGACAGCTCCAATTCCCAGGCATGCTCAAGCTTTGGAGAGATTCCAGTTCAGATCTTTGCAGCTCAGCACCATTTCTAGCTACCACATGTCATGTGTCCTTAGACCAACCTTTAGTGAAAGCCTTCTGCATCGAGTTTCCAAGATGCTGGCTGTCAACATGCAGACATGAAATCCAGCCTCCCACCTCCTCCCCCTTCCTTCCCTGCCTCTGCATCATACTGCACAGTCTCTTAAGCTCCTGCCACGTGGAGCTAATCCCATAAAGACAATCTAGCTGTCTCTGGCAGATGGATATTGATCACCTGCCTTCACAGGGACCCCTCACAAGTAGCATAATTTCCCAGTATATTCCCCCACCCTGAAACATTTCATTGCCAAGATATCACACAGTGCCCCTAAAATCAACCTACTTTGTCTCTTCCCCTCTAGTAAACTAGACCATTTCTCTTTTTACAAGAAATAAAAGCAGCCATGAGTCCTTCAAGGGAAAGATGTTTTCCTCTCCTCCCCCTTCCACCTACATGGCATGAATCTTAGGCTGTATTTCACAGGTTTGATTTGAAGTACGTTTCTTACTGCTCGCAGAATCTGCCTCCGCGCCCTCTCTGCTCATTCGGTGAGTGACACTAATCAATTGTGTGGGAGGTAGGGACAATATCAAGCACCGAGGTGACTGACAAGCCTCACTCAGAACATACATGTACCCCAATAGGTATGTGAGGGTAAAATAGAGTGGATCTATCAATCTCTTTGTATCATTGCCCATCGTTGGCTGCAGTTCCTCATTGAAATTAATGGTTCACTGAGTGGAGAAGAATAAACAAAGCAAATTTCCTCCCCAAAAGCCCTATTTGGTGAAGGTTTTAGGTTTGGGGCTTGTTTTTTTTTTTTTTCTTTCCCCTGTTAAATGAGCAAATTCCTCCATATTAATCACAATATGTAATTCACATGAAAAATCAGGCCCTGCTGGGCAGGGAAAGATACTTTGAATTATCTCAGCAGGAGAGCTGGCACTAATTTACTGCTGTTGTGCTCCAAGTACTTCTGATGCAAAAGATGAATGGAGCTGAAGGTTTGTAACTTGACTGGCAACTACATTTAGGCTTTTTGCATAGCATCAGCACGGCAGTGTAAATTGGCATGAGACCCTTGAAGTTAGAGTCAGCAACCTAGTCCTGTATGACCTACCCTCATGCCACATTTTCTTTTCTTTTTGATTAGTCTTCCTTCCCTCCTCCTCACCACATTTTTTTTTTTTTGCCACTCTAGAGACCTAGATGTCGAAATTAACTGTTCTTTTTCTGCAGTACCTTCCAAAAGGGTGAGTTTCATGCCTGTTCTAGTTTATTTCCATGAGTTTGCCAGTGGGCCATTTTGTAAGCAGAGATAGAGCTGAACGAAGCAGCCACAGCTGTTTATCTGAGAGATGTGAAAGATGATGTTTCACACTATGAGCAGGTTACATCAGAGATATTTCCAACCCTGTAACCTTTTCTATCCTGCTCCTTGAATGGTACTGTAGGCTACAGTTGTACTAGAAAATTAAATGCAGGATCTTTCTCTGGTGCTGAAACCAACTGGAATGGAAAGGTCTGCATTCACTCCATTAAACCTCATTACCCTCCAGAAGTGGGTGGTTGCCTAAAAACTCCTTGTGAAGAACTGTTCCTGGCCTGGGCTAAATCACAGACTGCTTGAGGGAATCGTCTGGGAGGACCTCCCTTGGTCTGGGCCACAACTGTGAGAGGGAATGTACAAACAATTTAACAGAGTGGGTGATTCAGTTCTGGAGTCTGGGAGCACACCCTGACACCATTTAATTAATTCATATACTCATGGCCAAGATGTCTCTTGTCTTTGAGCATCTGATTTTGTAAACCCTGTAACACAACTGCCACCTCAAAGCCCTTTCTTCTGTGTCAGGGTGAGAGGTGACAGTGGACCAGAGAAGGGAAGATGGAGGCAGCATAAGCCCTGCTGGAGGGGAGCAAAAAACAGCAGCAGGCAGGAATCTCCTGTACAGTATCTCCCTCTCTGCAAGGCAGAGGCTCGTGTTGCTCCACCTCCTAGCAGGAGACCACCAGAGACTGTAATTGCCCAAGTGGGAAAGTCTCCCAGCTTTCTTAGTGGCTTCTGTTTCTTAGTCTCCCCCCCATCTGAATGTGCATTTGCTGTTTGTATGAGGAGGCAGGAGCTGGGAAGCTGTGCTCCCCAGGCTGGGGAGAGAAGTCAAGACTTCTAGCCAAGCATTGAGACCTGTACTTCCAACAGATAAGTTGCCACTTTAACTACTGTTCAGCCTCTCAAGTTTTCTGGTCAGATATAGAAGAGCAAGGGTATTAGTTTCCAGTGTCTTTGGTTAACACTCAAGATCAACACTTTCATCTTTTTGGGCTTGCATCAGATTACATGCTACTATGGGCTCACCCTGGCAACATGTTCTCACAGCTAATTTGGAGCCACAGGCATTTGTGATACCTCACAGGGGCTGGTGCTTTCACGTCAACCCAGCAAGTCATAGACCATTGGTGCCCCACTACTACTGCTGGCCTGATGTCAAACCCCAGACCCCAGGAATAGCACTACTGGTCAGTTAGTTTAAAGGGACGTCTGCATACTCATCTCCTTAGACATTTTTTTTTTGTTCATCTGAGTTTGCTTCCCAAAATGTCCTGTCCTCCTCAGAATTACTTCTGCTTCAGTTGAAACTAAAGGCTTTCTTTTCTTTTCCTGTCTCCTGAGAAAAAGAGTAAAGCCTGCAGATGGCCAGAGCCCGAGCGCAGGAGTGCAGCACTGGAATGCCTCTCCTGGGTCAGGGTGTCCATTTCCTGACCGCAACAGCCTATCATGTCACACAAGCTCCTTCATAATGCGTCAAACTTATCTTTAAAAATAGTCAGGCGTCTTGTCTCTGGCCTCTGGAGCAGAGGCAGAAAATGGAACTTTTAAAACTATCCCAAAGAAACATTTCCTGTCCACAGGGCAGACTTCACCCGACGATGGGTCTGTCTGCTTAATTTTTCCCAGTTCCTGCACACTTTTTTGTGCATTATCTTCTCTGCCTCTTCCAGGCTCCAAAAAGTAAATTGACTCTGGCTGTTTTGGGGGAACCTGAAGATTGACTCTTGATGCCTCAGCCTGACCTTTTTCAATATACTCAGCTGCTCCCTCTCTGCCCCTCCTGGCAAACAGGCAGGCAGCACATCCCACCACAGAACCGTTTCTGGCTAAATGCCCATATTCAGCTGGAGTCATGTCAAGGGATGGGCCACTTTGACGTTTCCTGTCACAGCGGACAACTGCCGGACCAGTTATCATGCGTCAGGCCTTTGTGAGGTTGTGGCCTTGCTGGCACAGTGTCAAAGACTAGTGTGTCCCTAAAGTTACCCTGCTAGCTTGTTAGTGTGGTGCCAACATACTCTGGTCCCTCTAAGACTACTGACCCCAAGGTCTGGACTCAGTTGTTCTTTTTCTGTAAGCACCCCAGGATCAAGCTGCATGGCACAGTTTATTCGGTAAACCTTGCATAGCACTGCAAATCTTCCACAGTGCTCTCTTTTTGACTTATGAAGTTAAAGTAATTTTGGCTGGCTGTACACTTATTTCTGGGATGGTCCATGGCTATGCTCCACAATGGACTTGTTGGAGCACGCCATGTATCTGTTGGAGCATACCACAAGCTCCTTTTAGGGTATTCACCCAGGTTTTCTTTCTCTGCAGACCAAAAGTGTGGGTGACTAGCACATGCCTGACATGGGACACAGATAGGATAAGCACTGCGGCATGGGAATTCAGAAAGACTCTAGGCTTACCCTTTACAGTACAGTTTCTAATGCTTTGCCTGGCACCAATACTTACTTGGGTGAAGAAGGACAAACTAGGGGAAGACCCTCAGTTCTGGCAGTCATTTGTCGCTCTCTGTATTGTCATGACATGAAATGACATCTGATGGCTTTGTGAGATGGGACACAACATGGTGCAGAAAAGAGTCACCATGCCATGTGTACAAAAAGCTCTTGTTTCCTAGAAGTGCCAGAAGGGAACAGGCTCTGAAAATTACATCTGTGAAGACCCTGGTAGCAGCCTTGAGCATATGTGCAATGTCGTGGGCTAAAATTCATCAAGCAGGCACCAACGCGGCACTGCACTACACACCAGCATGCCAGTGGTGAGGACAATTAGAGCACAAGGGCTGACAGCAAAATGGGGAATACCTGCCTGTATAGACAAAACTCAACAGAGCCATTTGGTTTCTGTTTGATTCTGGCTAAGCACAAAAAAGAGGAAACTTTCACCTGAAACTTAGGAGGGCTAGAAATAGCAGGTGCTATCTTTCCCTGTCTGGACTTTTTGTGAAAAACTGGAGGGGAACAGAAGAGGACAGGGCCATTCTAGAGAAGAATATCAGCTGACACAAGACTTAGAGCTAATTTAAAGATAATTTTCCCACTTGCTAATGCTGTTCTTCCTACTGCCTTGAACACTTGGAGCACCCCACACGCCTCTAGTCCAAAACAAACTGGGTCTTTTATCTATTCTTGCTTCAGATTCTCCTTTAGTCAGTGAGGGAAAAGATAGATGTAGGGAACACAGACCCAGCCAAACCCAGGAGGGGGCACATATGACAGATTATGTTTGGGCCTCCAGTGTGTCTTCGGCTTTAATTCCTGGTTGACAAAAAGATACCATAGGAAAAAAATGCAAAAAACCGACATTTCACTCTGGAATACATTCCTTTTCTCAGTTCTTTTAAGAAACAGCAAGCTTCTCTTTTTTCTAATGTAAGAGAGTGGGAAAGCAGAAGGGCCTCTCAGAAAGTTCTTGTTTTACTAAGAAAACCTTCACTACTCAAGCACCTCTCATGCAAAATCACTTATCTTTTTCAGTGGAAATTTGGTTCAGAACAACATTTCCTCCTGATAAATCTCAGTCCTTAAATGCTCCCTATTCGGGCAACCAATTTTGGTAAAGTTGAGAAACTCCTTAAGTGAGCCTAAGCTCATCTCATTTTCAAAGGTCAATTCAGAGTCTGAAGTCTCATGGAAAATCAGCAAAACTCCAGGCTTCTTAATTAACGAGGTGCTTTCAGACATTTTCCTCTTTGGCAGAATTCTTGTCTGACAAGAGAAAATGCATTGGGGGAGATGGGTTAAGTCCCAAGAAGAAGGGATAGAAAACATCCCTAAAGGTCTCCCTTCCACCAGGGGCATTCACTTCTCATGCATCTGCTCAGTGTCTAGCACAGTAAAGTGTCCTGCTGCTGAGGTGCTTTCCATCAGTTGGGCTCAGTATCATCTAGGAGGGTTTTACCATCCATCTGAGAGAAGACCTCTCTCCAACGATCATGTTGTGGAGGGAGGAATCAAAGTTTTAGGACACCGTGAATTGTTTTGCCAAAGCCTGTGCCAGAGGTATGCCTCTCTGGGAGATGATGGGCTACAGCAGTACAAAGGGGCCTCTGTGGAGAATCTCAATACTCTCCATACTTTTTCACTGCTTTCAACTTTAAATTCTGTAAATGGCTAAAAATGTCTTCTGTTCCATCAATTTGTATTTCACAGGTGGGTAGACACCCTGCTCCCAGCAATATATGACCTATTTCTTTCCCCTGAGAGCTATGTGAGGTCCTGGCGTGGCTCACAAGCAGGAGAGGAGCATCACCTGGTCACTAAAGGACAGGGCAGTCAGTAGGCCTTTGCCATGACATGGCAATGCCAGCATGGCTGCCTCATTTCCTCACCCTGCCTAGATTCAGGTTTCACAATAGCCATACGTAAGGCAGCTCCGCTGCCTGTCACAGGACACAGTTCAGAGTTAGGTCTGAACTACCATGAGTCACAGCTGGCTTGGGGTTTGCACAACCACAGGACCACCAACACAGCACAAAGATGCTCTGTCTACCTAAGAGATGTCTCCTTGGCAAGACTGCTAGGAACCACTGCAAGGAACCAGTGCAAGAATAATAAAGAATTTATGCATCCCATGAGCATTTTGGAAACAATGCATAACCCTTACATCTGCCTTCTCTGTTTCAGTAAGTCCAGCTGAAGG
This sequence comes from Balearica regulorum gibbericeps, assembly GCF_011004875.1. Classification (NCBI taxonomy): domain Eukaryota; kingdom Metazoa; phylum Chordata; class Aves; order Gruiformes; family Gruidae; genus Balearica; species Balearica regulorum. The sequence continues at coordinate 58,654,272 of NC_046184.1, forward strand.
AAGAACACGACTAAGTTATACTAGGTCTTGGTGCTGCTACTACCACAATGTAGTAGCTACAAGATCTCTACAGAAATAGTTAGGTCTCAGATGTTAATCAGGAAAGTGGTAGATTAACATTTCATACAGCAGCTTCTTCTCATTTTAGGTTACAGATAGGACACTGGTAGGAAACAGGTAGATAGCCATCATAGGATAAGACAGATGCTGTAAGGCACAGGGTGGATATGGCAGACGTAATTAATAACTAAGATTCTACCCTGGCCTTTGCATACATTCGTACTTTCTATTTGTTGTGCATTTGTATTTTGTCTGGTTTAACTGGGTCCTGGTCTGTGGATGGGGCTCCATAATACAAATAAATACCACCATGACTAATGACAGATCTTGTGTAACTGCCCCAAACTTGACAAAAGTTGCAAGCAGTCTGAGTCAGTGCCATTGTGTAAGGGGATAATTTCTGCTTTGGCAGTGTTGTGGCCAGCTGGAATTGTTCTCTCTGATAACTGCCAATCTGGATTTCTCCCAAATGGCAGCATCTCATAAAGAGTATCTGAGAAAAGCTCTGGTCCGCTCTCTAATAAGACTCCACGAGAGAGCTGTTATCCCTGTCACCCCTTATCCATTGCCTCAGGCAAGCCTCCTGTCAATTTGCAGAACAAGTCATTGCACTGTGTTTATTTTTCCTTTTTATTTTATTTCCTTTTAGAAACTTGTATTTATTACCTTGGCAATGAGCCACCCAGCAAGGAACAAACTGTTTTGTGACAGAAAAGATGAGACATTCTGCCCTGGACCAGCCAAAAGCAATACCACTGATCTTCCCTATGCCATCCTCTAACTCCCCTAGGTTGTGTTTAACAAGGCTGTGTTTCCCTGAGGCTCTCATTTCTCCGGCAGAGAGAGGGTGAAAGGAGAGGTTATGCTGTGCGTCTATTCACGGGCCCCTGAGTGAAAACCTTTCTGCACCACACTACTGTTTAGCACACAGGTATGTAGTGAATGAAGAGCAGAGGGTAGCCAGTGTGTAATTTTAATCCTGAGGTTCTTGGGACTTGCCAGCTCAGCGGATGCCGAGGAGAACAAGACTGTAGGTAGTGCAGAAATCAGGAATTATGCAAAATGTAATTGCTCTCCTGTGTAGCTGGCACTGCAGCAGCTCAGCTCCTGATTGAGGTGATATTTGTTTCCGGTCTGCCTCTTCACCTTTTAACGTGTTTATCCATCATTGTGACACCCAAGTGCCTCACAATCTAGAAGGTGTTTATCCTCTCTCAGCTCTCCCAAGAATGCTATTGGCCCTCTATCAGGGATGGGAAACCAAGATGCTGATTTATGGAAAGAGTTTGGAAACTAGTGGGGCTGCTTCTACAGGCTGTTAGATCTCTGACCTGAAGAGTAAGACAGAAACCCATGGTACCTAACACCCAGTTATTTTAGCAACTTATCTTATTTTAACTCTGAAGCTCCTGGGAGCTTTGCAAGGACATTGAGGAGTTAGGTGGGACCTGTCACAGTACTGGTGTTAGTGGGGTCTGAAATGCAAGATCCAGCTACACTGTTGGGAGTGTGTCTCTTGTGTTTCTCTGTTGCTTTGGTTCCCAGTCTTACACAGAAAGACCACAAGTCCCAGATTAATGGAATTGTGTGGTTTTCCAGATAAGATCTCAGTGTGTGAAGGAATTGTTTCTTGGAGCCAGAAATTTCTTCCCCCCACCCCCCTGTCATTTCATCACCACAACTGTAGAGGTTATTTTCCTTTTTTTTTTTTTTTTAAACTTCAAAATATAGACTCACAACATATTGCTAAAACCGATCCAAAATATTCAGTGCTCTCATGTATAAGTTGGTGTTCTATGCTAACTGCTGAAAGCCAAATGCTTGTGAGAGGACACTCTTGAATAAATACAGTCCATATGAAATCCCTCCTTCAAGAGCCAGGAGGGAAGAAATGGGATGGAGAGAGGGAGTTTGCTTCCCTCTAGGTCAGAGTGATGTGAGGACACATATTAAAGTTGAATTATTTTTTTTCGTTTATATTCTTTTACTTTGCTACAGTATGTCCTGAAACACAGTGACCTTGTCTCTCCTTGTCTTCATGTTTAATCTGAACTAATCTTAGTTATCCATCCCAGCCAAAACACAGGACACATTTGCATAAATCATTCATCAAATACTTTTGAACAATAAACAAATGCACAAGAAGCTGTTCATGGACAATTCACCAAAGGAGCTGTTGCTGCAAACAGTCCAGGGATCTTTGTGGAAATAGTCGAAAAAGCAGGGTCTGACGTAAAAAGTCCTGTCCCTATTGTTAGGGAGGGTCAGGAGCATGCAGGGAGGGCAGGCAGTCTGAGGAAATTTCTTTGAAGCAAACTTGGGATCAGGGTCCATCACAGAAACAAGTACTGGGGGGGTGTGTCAAAATAACCTACTGGCTTAGCCAGTCTGTTGGCTATGTGATTTCAGTGTTTTTCCCAGTGTTTTCCTAATGGGACTTTCATGGCATCTCTTAGAAAATGTTCCAATAGATTCCACTGCCCTAAAGTCTGCCCTGCTCTTTTGCCTACGATTTCCTGCTTAATGCTCTTGTTCCCACTGAGATATCCCACTGACCAACTCTAAATAAAGTGCTGTCTCAGTTGTCATCTCCACCTTTCAAATGCATCTAGGGGTTTTCAGCCAGCCTCTCTCAGACTTTGTTTACATACATGGCACAGAATTACCCCTTTCAGACTTTCCTTAAGGCTTACTCAAGTCAATCCCTCTAGGCTCATAAAATGCTTTTTCTTGCTAGTCTTTGGCCTCCTTCCAATCTGTCAATAACTTTCTAGGAACATGATGCCTGGGACTCAGGGCGGTTCTGCATGCTATGGATGGCCAGTGATGGTAGGGGCAAGGAAAGGTCTTTGGCTGATGTTGTCATGAGACCAAAAGGAAATGTTTCTCTGGGAAGTCTCAGGCTCTGACTGTACCAGACGGTGGTCTGTAAAGAAGAAAGAAGTTGGGCAATGCTCATAGCTATCTCTAACCAAACCTAAGTACAGAAGTTGGGTTTATAGCAGTTAGCGATGTGCATTCCCCATGTCAGGCACTGTGCCGGAGCAATGCCCCAGTTTACAATCACGTTGTGGAAATTACTTTCTTATTTATGGTAGCATATCCATCCCACAGGTTTACCAGGCATATTGAGTGGTCTACGAGGTGGGTCTGGCTGGTGTAACCTGAAGTTTCTCCACATAACAGAAACTGAAGGGAGGAGAACTTCAATGACGTCTCAGAGGTGAAAGATCTAGGGCAGAGCCACTGCTACTCATCTGCCCCCTGCAAATTCTCTGCTCTGAGAGCAGAGAAAAAGCTGTTGCTATAGAAACCAGTGGGGAAAATGTACATTATGTCACATTTTATATATTTTTCCAAGGAGACCCTTTAATCTGAGCCTGCCACCATGTATTTTTACAGAAACAATAATGCTAATAAAACCCCTAAACATAATAGTGATTTCAAATCAAGTCAAATAATCATCACTTACTTCAAAAACACCTCTGCCTGTAACCTTCTGCCCTAGCCAAGACACTGGAATAGGGCTAGCAAGGCAGCCCACAGTATGGTACATGACAGGAGGGTAAATCTAAGACAGCAAAAGGTATGATGAGAGGTGGTGGGGTGGGTCCTACACAGCGGTAAGTGGCAGTTAACATTTGAGGAAGGATAAAATGTCTTCAGATTTGACTTGTGTGTAGAGAAGGATGAAATAAGGGTAAAAGGTACATTTTGTGGCATGCACTCTAGCCTACCTTTTCTCTTCTTTACCCACCCAACCTCCTGTTGTTATCCTACCTTTGTAAGCCCCCTTCTGAGGCTCTTTTCTCTTCTGCTGCCCTTTTAAAAATTATCCCACCATTTCCTACTTGCCTTTGTGATAATAACAAGCCCTTTGGCCTCCCAGACAATCAGACCTATTGCACCCTGGGGTCTCAAGGAGACAATGCTCTTTGTAAGGCTGCACCATGAAAGCCTCTCTCTAGCATCAGGCTGGCCTGGTGGAAGCAGTCCTCCTGGGGATCCTTCACAACAGAAGCCTAATTTAGTCCTCTGGATGTCAAAACAGGCTTTCGCTCTGCCCTTCCCACCCTCAATTTATTTTTTACTTAATTCACCATGACCACTATTTCCTTCCTGATTTGTGCTGACCCTGTGGCTTAATTAGATTTTTGTCATTATTTATAGGAGCTCCTATAATGTGTTGACTTGTAATTTCTTCAGGACAAGGACTTTCTTGCTGTATAGTGCAATGTGCGAAATAAATCTCAACCCTGTCTTGTTCCAGGGCTGTGATTGATCCTAAGCCAGGTATATGCCCCTGCTTGTTGTCCTGGAAAAAACACACAAAAAACTTCAGTGAGGCTTTGTATCACTAATGCTAAGTTTTATATACTGCAGATAAGGTAGCTGTTGGAATAAAACAACTTAGTTACACTAGGTAAGACCAAGTAAGGGTATGCCTGCTCACAGCACCTTTGCTGGACTGATCCCTTTCTCCAGACCTGCCCTCAGTACAGTGCATTTTCATGATTTCTTTCTTGGGTTACGGTAAGTTCTGTGCAGATCCCCTGAATCTCAAGGCGGGGGGGGGGGGAAGTTGTTTGTCTTTCCACTGCCTGAGGCCTGACTGTAGGTCTGCTCTTTGCTCCTTTCAGAGTCTCGCTGTTTCTGCACACACGTAATAGTTTCCCATAAAGCCCATCCCTACTCTGCCTTACAGCCAGACACATTCAGCAGTTAGCAGGGAAGAAACAATTCCCCTTTCCTCTTCCTGTCTTACCTTATGCCCCCTGTGCTCTCTGTTTTCCAGTCCCAGCCCTTTTCACAGACCATAATGGCTGCTAACTGTGAATAAACAACTGAGACACATACTGGCTGTTTTAGGGGCTGTAAGCACTTCTAGAGCCCAAATAATATATGAATATTAATAGAATGACTGTAACAATATAATAAAAGCAAAAAAATAAATGTCCTCAGGAGCATGATAATCTAACTTCAAAAGCAATTCCCATCAGTAACAAAATGCAGAGAGAAGACTAGGATTACTTTAATAAGATTACCTGCTTATTGCCATTTGTTTCTGTGGGTGACTGTAATTCTGCTTCACCTTCACTCCCAGCCAGTTTCTCAGATATGCTTTTCACTCAGAGCATTGGCAGGCCAAGCTGGACTGTGAAGCTGTGGCTCACTGGCATTCCTGTGGGATCCAGCTTATCTCTGTGAGGACCTGATCCTTGGTCTTCAGCCCCACCAGCTGACACACAGCTTGTGTCCTTGCTGTCACTGCAATGTTGTTTTTTCATGCCCCATGGCTTCATATCCATGGTGGAAAAGGCAGGAATGGGATGACATGGAAGGATGAGAAAAGCTGGTGTCTTTGTGGAGGTGGAAGAACAGTAGGGAAAATAATTGTAAGGTCAGTGTTGTAAGACAGAGAAAGAGACTTAACTATGGAAGCTCTTTAAAAATTCAGCTTTATCTGGCAGGCAAGGGAAGGTGGACATAAGCTCAGTAATGCAGCACATCATGGGCTTTAGTGCAAGAATTTCTCCTCTAGCTTCCTGGAGCTCCTTAATTCAACCAATGCCCTTCTCACTGCATCTTCAACAACTCCCATGTCCCTGTGGCATATGACTCCCAGTACATTCAGTAGTCATGCACTTGGGTGGAGAGTCTGCAGGGAGGTAGGCATATGCCAACCGTATCCTGGCCTGCATCAAAAGCAGCATGACCAGCAGCTCGAGGGAGGTTATTCTGCCCTCTACTCAGCTCTTGTGAGACCCCACCTGGAGTACTGCATCCAGCTCTGGGGTCCCCAGTACAAGAAAGACATGGAGCTGTTGGAGTGAGTCCAGAGGAGGGCCACAAAGATGATCAGAGGGCTGGAGCACCTCTCCTGTGAAGACAGGCTGAGACAGTTGGAGTTGTTAAAGCCTGGAGAGGAAGCTCCAGGGAGACCTTATTGCGGCCTTCCAGTACCTAAAAGGGGCCTACAAAAAATCTGGAGAGGGACTGTTTACAAGGGCATGTAGTGATAGGACAAGGGGTAATGGCTTTAAACTAAAAGTGGGTAGATTTAGATTAGATATAAGGAAGAAATTCTTTACTGTGAGTGTGGTGAGACACTGAAACCAGTTCCCCAGAGAGGTTGTGGATGCCCCCTCCCTGGAAGTGTTTAAGGTCAGGTTGGACAGAGCTTTGGGCAACCCGTTCTAGTGAAAGGTGTCCCTGCCCATGGCAGGGGGGTTGGAACTAGGTGATCTTTGAGGTCCCTTCCAACCCAAACCGTTCTATGATTCTATGATTCTGTGTGCTCAGGGGGACCAAGACTCATATGGTTGAGAGGTACAGATGGTGAGATGGAGAGACTACTGAGAGGAACAGCATGTCTCTGCAGAAACCACATTAAATTGCACCAGGGATGAGCGCACCAGCTCTGTGTGTGAAGGAGAGAGTGGTTATTTTCTCATGTTGGAGGCAGCATAAGTAAGAGTAGCTGTCTGCTTCTGTTTGTGAGGATATCTGTACATATAAGTTGATGTTCAGATAGACAGATAGATAGAAATATGTAGGTATAGACACAGTTCTGTTCCAAACAGAGAAAAGTGTAGCCCCTGGTGTCTGGAGGACATAAAAGGCTCTGCCAGAACTTACTGGAGATCTCATCAGGGCTTTCAACCCACAACTCGCTTGCCTAGATGAACCTGCACAACAGAAAAATATGACCTTCTTCATTATTCTTGGACAAAGTAAAAAAGGAACAGGACACAGCTAATAAATAAAACAGGTTTAATCATAAACCATGTATATATTTATAGGTAGGGAGGGGGGCATGGTCTGAAAGGTGCTGCCCTGGCAACAGGAATAAAAGAACAGTGTATTTTACCAATCAATATACAGTACCAATGAAGGGTGGAGCTGATAAATGAATATGGGATTTTGAGTCCCAGAGGCTAATTTTTACAGACAACCATCATTCTTAGTTTCCTGTCAAATTATAGCGTGAACTAGCTCACAGCTCTGCCCAGGACACAGCAAGGCAGATACAGCCAAGAACAGAATTTGAGGGTGAGGGAGGGACAAGATATCTGAAGGTCATTCTGAGGTATATATAACGTATGTACTCTACTGTTGTGTACAGTCTTGGGGCCATGCTTTGCCCACAGTTATGTGTGCACACATCTCATTCCAGTCAGTGAGAGTGGCAAGCTCACATCTGAAAGAATATATCTGGCTTTGAGGGCATACAGGAGCACATTGGACAACAAAGCCAGAAGCAGAACAGGGAGAGAGCTGGAGACAAGGAAACCTGGACTGGGCTGAGAAAAGGAAGAAGTGATGGACAGCCCCAGAGTTATCTGGCCAGCCAGTTCAGCCCTGTTTGGACAACCAGCAGCACAAAGCTTCTGTTCTGAAGGACTTCTGGAGTGCAAAGCTTTCCATCGAGACAATCTTTATCAGACAACAGGGAAAACCATGCACAAAATGACTAGAGGCATGTTAACAGAAGAAATATGATGGAACTGGCCCTACGCCATTCAGTTCTTAATTTTGAAGGAAAACCCAATCCTGCCTCTGAAGTGGTCTAAGCCAACATATGAATCTGGTCAGTCTCGGCTGATATAGGCAGAGGAGGGAACCATTGCTTCGGTGGCCAGCAAGGCAAAGAGTGGCATTTCTACTACAATATTCAGAGCTGGTGTGGCTGCTTTGAGAAACAATATCACACCAGGCTTGCAAAGCAGTCAAATGTATTGGCTTTTTGCAGAACAATTTCACTTTCAATCAATGTACATATTATATAGTTTTACAGATGAAAAACACCTTTCACTGCTAGAAAGACACTGTTTTGATATCAAATGCACTTGCCATCTGATTTTGCTAAGAACCCACCCCCAGACAATAAAAAAAACAAATCTAAAATAAAATCTATAATACAAAACAACATTCATGTTGATGTCAAATGATAACTGTCCCAGCAAACATGAAATAAAGATCTTCTTAATGCAGGTCCCCTGGGAAACGAGTAAGAGTCATGCGTCCGTATATAGAGTCCACTCCCAATCTGGGAAACCTCAGTAAGACTGTTGCCCTTCGAAATGCAAGTCCCATTTTTTAAAGGAGTGCTACACACATGCATGCACACATACACACAGACACACAGATACACACACGCATACACATAAACTCCTCTCTCGTAGCAAGAGCTGCATGCTGGGTAATGCCTTCTGTGCATTTTTGACCTACTTTCTTTGTAAGGATGAGGTTGAAATTTCTTTACTTCTCAGGTCTCTATTCTTTAAACAAAAAGGGGAATGAAGAGAAACTACATTACAAAGACAGAGAAATGCACTCGTATCTCAGGCATATGATTTTTCCCAGTCATTTACAAGGACGATGTTATTTACATTCATGATTCAGCAGAATCTGCAGGAAGAGTTAGCCTTTCTCCATGTTGGGTTTTCTTGATGAACCCTGTGAGCCCATTCTGTGCTTCCACAGACCATTTTTCTTGTAAGGCACTACATGTGGATGATGACTTCAGACAGAAGTGCAAGCCCCCTTCATTGGATTGTGCATTTCTCCCTCTCCCTTGACTGACCTTCCCTGAGAACTTTTGATTTGATGTACTTCAGATCACTGTTGACGCTTGGCCGGCGAGCAAAGGGAGAGATCATGCCGTAGGCGTCCATGTCCTTGACTCTGCGCATCCGGAAGGATTTCTGTTGGAAGGTGTCACCATACTGGATGGAGATTTTCCTGTGGAGAGCTGGGCTCATCTCATGAGGTAGCTTGGCCATGCTGAAGAGGACATAGAACATCTCATCCACATTGGTGTTCTTCTTGGCTGAAACTTCGAAATAAGCGCAGTTTTCATCACTGGAGACAAGGTTCTCACCTTCATCTGAGCGTACCTTGCGGAAGATTTCACTGTGGTCATTTTTGTTGCCACAGATCACCATGGGGAGGTCAGCTGATTCCTTGGTCTTGTTCTTCAGGCAGGATTTGACCTCAAGGATCTGTTTCTGGAGCCTCTTGACTTCATCAAAGGATTCTCTGTTGTCCAAGCTGAATACCAGGATGAAAACATCCCCTGCAATTAAAAAAGGCTACTGTAAAAGCTTGTTGGTTGCAACCTGTGTCAGAGGAGCAAATTTTCAAAAAGCAGTATGTTTATTTGCCATCTCTTCACCATATTTTTTTTTTTTTTTGGTCATTTTGAATCTGTTCATTAAGCTGTACTTTAGTTCTAATTCTTCTAATTCAACTCCCCACTCCTTTCTGTAGTGCTATGGAAAAGACTTTTAGCTATGATGTTACTTCAGCCATATCCAATTGTGTGTTCCTAGGTTGCACTGTACTTGCACATTATCATCCATTTGTACTCTCTTTTGTAAACATGTTTCTATCTCAGCTCTGCTGCATTGCTTATCTTTTTTTGTCCTTTTGTTTGTATCTCTGTGTAAAACAGAGCCTGTTCTGACACCAGGAAGAATGGAGAGCTAGTAGCCACTCAGCCTTGGCCTTTTGATTATACAATACGAGAAGCAACACCTGAACTGAAGAAATACAGCTAGTCAGCCCCAAACGCCTAAGTCCGGAATGAGAGGTTTCCCAATGTGCATTGCTCTTCTGTCATTTCATTTGCTCAAGAGAAACAGACCATGGAAAAAAAGAAATACATAAATGACACAGATCACCTGGAATTTCCTTTTGACATTTCCTGACTTTTACAATTTGTTTTGCAAAATATAAAATAATGCAAATCATTGCCTGTTGAATGACATTCATATGGAAGGTGCTAAGAGAACTTTCAAGGACAAAAGCTCACTCTGCCTCCCAGAAACTGGCCCTAGAACCTGACTGAACGTGAATGCTAGCCTGGTCAGATACAAATGTCACGTTTCACTGGCTAGCTAGAAAGGTAGATAGGAAATACAGAAAGTAGATTTGTTGTGAGCTGTGGCTGATTATATTTCCACTGTCACTTTCACAGTGAATACATCTTAGCTCACAACAGGACCTGCTTGACAATGAGAACATACAAAATGAGCCCAACATTTCCCCTTTTTTCTCTTTAATTAATTTGATTAACCATAGACTAAGGAGAATGGGTAAAAGTAGAGCTGTCCTTTTACTGGAATATCAAATCAAGGGAATCAGGCTGGAAATTTTAGGAAAAAAAATATCTTTGAGATTTCCTTGGTTTGAATTCTCTTCCTGTGCATTTTACATTTGTTTTTCACTGCTTGTGTCTTATAATGACATGCTTATTTTGTCCCTTGCTGCTCTTTATGCCCATGCGATTTTATTCAGCCACTCATTTGTGACTGCAATAAAAAATATGGAGCAGGTGGAGAATGTAGGAGGGAAATAAACTAGGCGGAAATCTCAATTTCAGACCTTCACCCAGTGGACTTCTCCTCTGTGGCTAATGCACTCCCTGTAGTGCCTGGAGCATCCTGGCCAGGAAATATGTCTCTAGAGAAGTGCATCTTGTCACAAAATCAAGCAGCCCCTTTAGCTACCTCCCAAGATACAGTCATCTCCTGGCTACAGTTTTCAAGCTAATGTCTATCGTTATGATCATTCACCCACCATTACCCATATGCAAAATCCCCCCCACTTCTCACCTGTCAGGATGGAAAGCCTCCTCATAGCTGGGAAAGGGTGATTCCCGGAGGTGTCCAGGATGTCCAGCTGATACATGTCTCCCCGGATGTTGTAGACCTTGCGATGAAAATCCTCAATGGTGGGAGTGTACTGGTCCTCAAACCGGCCATTGAGAAAGCGTGAGACAATGGAGCTTTTCCCCACCCTGGAGGCTCCCAGCACTACCATGCGGTACGAGTTCTTGGCTGGCACATTCAGGGTGCAGTTTCCACCAGACATGGTCTTCATCATTGCTTGGTCCTGAAAGAGGAAATTGCAGAGTTGAAGGAAAGACCAGAAACTAGATGGAGGATGGACTAGGGCAGCTCCTTACCACAAGCTTGTCAAAGAGTGCTCTGGACCACAGTCTTGGTTAGTAGAGCAATGGTTCATACAGAAATCTTTTCATTAGAAATGCTTAATTTTTTCAGTCTCATTTCCAGGGAATGGGGGTTTCCTTTGTTTTATTTTGTTTCTTTTCTTTTAAAATCATATGAAAATGAAGGCATTTACACTGAAAATAGTATGGTTTTGAATTATAATTTGCTATTTTGTTTAAACATTAAGGGCTAATTTTATCAGCTGTTCAACCTAGATACCAGGTTCCTTCCCACCACCTGCGTCACTTAGACATTACCAGATTTTTCAGTAGAGTTTGGTCCTCATTTAGGTACATAAACACAGAGGTCAGATTTCCCAATATACTGCATCCACTGCAGCTGCCATTAGGACCTAGACTGCTTTGTTTGGTTGCTTAAATAGGAGCTGCACTCAATACTCATTTGAGATCAACCAAAAGTCAGACAGAAACAAGAGTCATGCTTGACATCAGTGGAATCTAGACATCTAAGTGACTTTAAATAGTTGGTCCCATACAACCTTCATTGCTGGTGCAGGGAGTTTGAGCCACAAAATAGCATTGGCCGATGATAAATTTTAAGATCTGTGCCTTCAGTGACCTTTTAGAAACCAGATTTTAATCTTGTTCTTTGGACTGGTAGTGTGGGAACTCCCTGTCAACAAATTATCAGAATTGCTGCAGGATGGCTGGCAATGGATGAACCTGCAGAATTGTAGATTTCATAGGAGTTTCAGTCTTTATACATACACAGCTGTTGTGGGTGTCACAGTCTTTGCAGGTGCTAAGGAAGATGAAGGACAGCCATCTTAAATAGCTATTAGACAAGATTTCCAGCCCCTGACAACTAAAATGAGTCTCGAGACCTTGGAGGTCGCATTCTGACATAGCACTCAGATGCAGAAAACTTAGATAGGGAAAAAAAAAAAGAGGGTTGCTCAGACATTTTTCATGTATCAGTTCAAATGAACTGTGTGCTGAAAGGAAAAATATAACCCCTGTGTGGGGAAAGCTAACCATTAAAGCAAAGAAGGCTCATTTTTGACAGTTTATTTTGGTTACTAGGATCTTATTAAAGAATAATCAAATTCCCACTGTGCTGTTTATTTAACTTAGGTGTTGTTTATTTATTATGTGAGTACTTTATGTACTCTGAAAGATCATTTCTGGGTCCAGATCTGGATTCCTATCTTTCCCTCGAGTGAATTTTATCTCCCAAGCTTTTATGTAGATGACACTTATCTCAGTCAAAAGCTTAAAATCTTTTACTTTGTTTAACATGTGTTAAGCACCAAAACAGCAGTGAAGATATGGTCACTGCTAAATAAAGAAGTCTCTGGAATTCTGACCCAGCATCATTATAAGCACTGTGCTATAGCCCAAGGCAACAGCAAAACATTACTATTTATTATTATTGCTATAATTTGCTGCACACCAACAGCACATTCAGCCCTATCTAAAGCACAGAAGAAAATGCAATGTTTTCCTCAGAGGAGCTTACACTCTGAATTATATTCAGCAGGCAGGACAGCATAATATTAGAGGCAGACAGTAATGTCAGAACATAACTTTGGATGGACACACACATGTGGAGTTCATGGTACTGTTGAGATTGCTGTGGTGGAAATGACAGAAAGGACCACACCAGGTATTTGGATTTGACTCTGTGTTTTTAGAACAGGAACCGTCTCCAACAGTGCAGAAACACCAAATGCAATCTCTGAAACAACACTGTCACGCACTCTGGGTCAGCCCTTTCCTATATAGCCAGTCAATGCTGTCTTGCATCCACGGGCAGACAGTAATGACAGAGCTGCTTTGGGATGCCTTCTTTCACCCTTTCAGGCTTTATTTAGCTGACAGAGAAAAGCAGGGAGATAGATTTTGTGATAAAAACTAAAACCTTCTTTACAGCCCAGGTTCAGTATTTAAAAATGAGTCAACTCTTCGGACTGGGATGGACCAGTGTAGCTGTGTGAGGGCAAGTGGACTGTGTTGGTTCACACCTGCTGAAGATCAGTTTTGTACCACTTGGTGCTGCAGCGTCCGGGAGTGAGCACAGTTACACTTTTTAAGCAAGTGCCTTATATGTCCCGTGCAGAACGTGCACACTGGGGGACCTGATCCCAGCCAGCAACTCTACATGCCAAAATCCTACAAATTATACTGCTGACTGACAGTTAACCACTGAGCTGCTGGTGATTAGAGAAACTCCCATCACACAGCAAAGGAGGTGGACTGTGTCACTCCAGCTGCTTGGAGGGTTTTTTTACAGCGAGGCACTTCTGTCCTCCACCTTAAAATGAATTCTGCTGCTTTGGACCTCAGTTAATGCCAATGTACACTGAACAGCTTGGAGAAGGGATTGCTGCCATAGCTACATGCAGGTGGGGAGAGCAAGGCACAGGGAAGCTGGGTGACCACCCAAGGTCAAACAAATAGGAAGAGTGAATGGACTCCAGGACTCCTACCTTTCAAACTCTTTCTTCTTCCCACCTTTCCTCACCCTTGCATTTCTGGTCATTAAACCACACTGCCTCCCACCCCCATCAAAGGCAAAATCCTATCTGCACACACTTGCCCATTTCAGGATGCTTTGCCCAAAGGATTTAGATGTGCTGAAGGGGAAGAAGTGTGAGGACATGTAGATTTTAAAGTATTAAATAATCACTTTATGATGTCTTTGTTCCACCTGTCAAGGCATTCAGTCAGGAAGACTCTTGTGCTTTCCTGACTGCATTTCATTTCACATGAAGTCAAAAGATGCTTTTCAGCACTTTGATTCATGGAGTTGCTATTCATCTCATCACCTCTTCTGCAAATCTGACTCAGAGCGTGCCATTGAACCAGGAGCTTATATTTGTGTTTTTCACTCTCTCTTCTTATCCCCCTGCTCCAGTTTTTCTCCAGTTCAATAAGATCTATCTTATTTCCTCCTCAGAAAAGGAATGAAACTTCAGCCCTCACACCCAGGGGTGGGGGATAGCACAGGGACTCATACATTGAAAAAGATTAAAGGCAGAAGAAAGGAAACAGAAAAAGACCACATGTTCATGTACTAAATAAAGCAAAATCAATCAGAAGAGAATGAGGAGACAAACAACCTCCAGATGGCTTTAATCTACATCTTTTCCTTCCAGTTTATTAAATGCTTAAGCATAGATTAATTCCCAGTTGTACCTTCTGCTTTATGCACTGGCTTGATGCTAGAAACTTTACATTAGTATTTTATATTGGTACAGCACAGGGATTTCAAAATGTCATAGAAATGTAGGCAATGAGTGTTATATCCACTTAATAAAGGGAAAGGCTCATATGCCCAGAGAGAGCTGAAACAGCTGTCCAAAATCAACATTAAACCCCATTTCTTTTGACTCCCTCTGTCATCTTCTACCTGCTAACCACCACTGCTTGTTTCATAGGCAGACAGCAGAATGAATGACAATGCACCTGCTTTTGCATGCTCTGAAGAGTACTTGTCTGAATTCTAGTGAGGTGCTGACAAATTTGATCTTGGGCATCTGGAGAGAGATACCTAAAGAAGACATTCTTCATTCAACCTGCCTAGAGCTTTTACAGTTTAGGTTTCCATCCTCCCATCAGGGTGTATGCTCCCTACCACTCCCTATCCATGAACAGACTTCTGAACTACGTGTCTCGCACTCCACAGTCTCCAGCTGCTGCTTGTGTCTCTGTTTGCCATCCCAGTGTAATTCACTAAAAAGGACATAGGCAGACACAAACTGTACCATGCATAACAGACCTGTCACTTGTTAATCACTGCTAGTATCCCCGTAATTTTCATGCACACCATGATCAATCCTGTGGGATGTTTCTTTCCTACTTTCATCCCAAATTCCATGCTACTTTCTTACCTCTCTTTCCTTGAAGGAGCAGTCCTGGGTCTTGATGCAGTCTGATGAAGCTGATAATTTTAATCAGAGGCGGCTGCTGCTGTAAAAGGCTGTTGTTCTGTGGTTCCCACGTTACTTGCTCTGGGCTCAGTTCTTCACCAGTATTTCCTGGGAACTTAGCAGGATTGGGAAGGACCGTAGGGCTCCAGAGGGCTTTCCCCCATGGATGGTAAGTACTGGATCAGGCGACCGACATTGGCTAAAGAAGGGTCTCGGAACCAGTAGTAGCTTTTCCCTTTGGGGAGATGAGTTCTTCTCCTCACAGCCTCAGTTTGAAAGAAGGAGAGGCAGAGTTTCTCCCACTCCCACTGGCTTTTCTTGCAAGTTGTGCTTCGTAGCCTCTGCTGGGGGGGAAAGGGTCTCTGGAGCGACACCTAGTCGAGCAGGGTCGTGGGTGCATCCGGCTGGCCCACCCTGCCTCTGCACCGCCTCAGACCCTATGGGGAAAAAATCAGTGGGGGCATGGAAGTTGTCTATGGTGAACCTATGCTTCCCCAGGTCTTGCCTGGCACAACACCCCCCCACAAGCTTCTTTTCTTCTGGTCTGAGATTTGCTTTAAAATATTCACTGTCTAGGACAGAAGGGGCTTTTCTTTACATTTGCCAATTAAGTCTTTCTTCTTCCCTCCCTGCCTTTCTCCCTCTCGCTCTCACAACTACTGGCAAATTGCAGATTTTCCTTCTGTAGGACTCACAGATAATTGGCTCAACTCCTCCCTTGAAGTCAGTGTCAGACACAGGGGAAGGAGGGGTGCTGAGGGGGTGGGATTTTGTGCCTATTGAAAAAATCTTTTCTTCTCTAAACAGAAAGTTCTTATGCATTGCAGACTGCACATTCCCCATCTTTCCACCAGAGACCTGTATGTATGCATGCGTGGGGAATGAGTTAGCGTATGTGTACGAGAGACACAGACTTCACTTACTTTGCAAGCTGTAAATTCATAAGCCGTTTCTAAAGGCTCTATATTTCCGTGCTGATCTTTTCTGCTAGACAGAAGTGGACTGACTCATTTCCCAAGTAGGGCTTTCTGTCCATAATTCCTGTAATTCTTTTGCCGTATGCAATACTTTCTCCTGTTCCCTCAACCTGGAAGACATTATGTTAGGATTGCTGGTTGGTTTGATTAAGAAATAAGAATAATGCGTAACTGCTGTTCTTTCATTAATATTTAAATAAATGAAAAACTAAACTAGGGCTGAGTAATAAAAATGTAGAAAAAAGGTCAAACAAACTGAAAGTGTGGGGAACTGAGGGTCAGAAAAAGAAGAGAAACAAAGAAAAATTAGGGTGAATTCAGAGTTTCTTCAACCCCAAGTGAAAAATCATGTTTACGGGTTTTTTTACTGTTTGTTGACTCTATTTTTTCCTCCTTTTTGAGCTGAAGTAATAGTTTAGATCTACAAGTCTATATTAAAAGATGTCAAAGAAAGAGATTGATTTTGAAAGATTTGAAATTAAGTATTTCAGCATTTCCCACTTAAACTCCTAATCAGAGGGGGAAAAATAGAGGAAGAAAAACACTTTGATATTTTCAAGATATTTTGACAATAGGAAAACAGAAGGGAGGCACGATCTCCCAAATCCGAATACAGTTTCAGGTCTCTCACAATACTCCCCCTTTTACTTTGAGCAAATTTACTCTTCATTGAGCAGAAAGATTCCTCCAACTACCTTGTCTGTTTCATCTCCACACACCCCCCTCAATAATTTCTGCCGATTTTGAGGAATTCCTGAGATGTTTTGCTTTTTTTTTTTTTTTTTTTGCCTCCTCCTCCTCATACACAAGGAGGTTTCTGTTGTCACCCTCAGATGAATGCTTCCCTCCTTCACCGGTGCTCCCGGCGCTGTGCAGCAGCTGTCCACAGCCGTTGAGGTGGGGTCCGTGGCTGTTGCAGGCACATGGTCTGACGTCTGAACGTCTCTCCGTGCCAACAGGCTTTGAAGACCATGACAAAGGCTATGAGATGGGTCCTGCTGTAACCATCTGCGAGAGGCAATGGCTAAGGTCAGGCCTGAGCAGGAGGTGGATTTGGGGCTCCCAGGCTAACACAAAGGCAAAACACCATTGTTCGAATTTGGGAAGCAGCAGCTCCTGCAGACAACTTTAGATTTGGGAAGGAAGGGCACGGCTTGACACAGCACCATTGAGACACTGCAGTAGTAGTGAACTGGTAATGGGTCAAGACCTGAACTGAGCTCTTTTTAGACCACAAGAGCAGGAGTCCTTTTTCAGCTCCTGAGCCTTTTCTCTTTGGCAAAAAGTACAGGAGTATTTTTATGGCTCAGACAAATTTTTGATATAAGATGTGATGCTTTCCATTCCTAAGTCATAGGTTCAGAGCAACCTAGACCAAAAGCTGCCATCTTTGGTGTCTGGTGAACTATTTGTGTAGGTTAGATCCAAACAGAGCAACCAGCATCCTGGTATCATTGCCATGGGAGTAATTGCTGCAAAAAATCAGCAAAGAAGTCAAGTTCTGTAGTGGTACAGAGAATAAACTCCTCTTTCATCCCTATAGCTCACATGTTGAGTGTATGTGTTCTCTGCTAAAACAGAGAGAAGCGTAGTCATCATGGAGACCATCTCATCAGCCTGGAATCTCAGCCTACTCAAGCTCTTTTGTAAACCAAATGCGAAACTCTTGCCTAGCTGGCTTCACCCAGCTCAAACTCCCACTCAGCTGTCTTCTCCAGCATTTAAACTAGCCAGTCGAGTTCCTCAAATTATATCAAAATAAAATAGTAACATACTTGACTAGGCACCTTGGCTTTATTTGATCTCTTAGCAAACAGCTAATAAAATAATAAATTACTTTTGAAGTAAGCCTTTGAAAGATAATTGCTAACTTTGAGCCTTCAAAGGCTCGAGAGATGCTGCTGCAGCTTTTTGGGTGTGGGTTTTTTTTTTTTTTCCCTTCATTTTTTTTCTGGTGTACTTCCAGTTCAGGAGTTAACATAAAGCTGGGCTTTCATGCCTTCCTTCAGGGCTCAGGAGACCAGAGCTCAAAATTCCCTGCTTTTCCAATGACATCCTGAGGGGCTCTGGTGGAGGTCACCTTAATTCTGTATATCTGATCCATCTGAGAAGCAGGGATGGTAACACCTCTTTGCTTTTAGGGTTATAAAGGGAGTAAGTGGATCAGAGACAAAGCCACTGACAAAACAAGAAAAAAAGTTCCCAGTCTCAGCAGTTTCCTCTGGTTAGTCAAAGACCATCAGCCTTTCTTAGAGCTTACAGATATTTACCAATTTAAAAGCCAGGCTTACAATGAATTACTCTCCAGAGGCATTTCTTCCTCCTACTTCTCTAGTCTATAAAGAAAGCCTAAATGAGTTTTTTATCTGGCTAAGGCTGCCTCTGAGGACGACAGGCTGTGGCTGCAGAGAACCGCCACTGCTATGAAGGGCTGTGTCTGCCTGCCTGGGTGACACTGGCCACGGCTTGTGGTGCAGTCTCTTGTCTCGGTGTGAGAGACAAGAGGAACAGGACGTGTGGCAGATGATGTTATATCAACTGAACAACATGGTTTCTATAGGACTAACTGAAGGCAAATGACTTCATTGGCACAGGGGCTCATCAGCACATAAAGCCGTCATCTCTGAGGCTGGCGTGCGGGTCCTGCCGGCTCATCCGTGGGGCTGCCTCAGCTGTGGAAGATGCTGCAGATGGTGCAGCTGTGGCCAGTAGACAAGACAGCTGTGCTTATTTGGGCTCTGCCTAGACCCTGGTTGAGCAGAGAGGGAGGACTTGAAGGGGCAATGCAAGGGAAGGGGAAGAGAAATGTTGCAGGAAGAGTCTGTATAGGAAGATGTACACAGGAATGGGGAGAGACAACACAAAAATACTGCTGTCATGTGTGCAATAGCCACCTGACTCCAAACAGCAGTGAAGATCTGAAGTGACTTGCTTTACGGTGGGACACATGAGCAAGCAACTGCTCCTCAGACCCATCAGAGAAGCTTCCTCCTCTCTGAAGAAAGGTGCAGCTCTGAGGTGGCACACACACTGACCACCCTAGTGCCAAGATCTTGCGCAGCATGGGCTCATGGGGCAGAGGTGTCACTGTCACAAGTAATTTATACCTTATGCAGCTGCAGGTACTATCTGTGGCTGGAGATGAAGACTGATGTGATGGGCTGATGCAGCAGGACCAATCTGTTTTTCTCCACCTTAAGGCAAATGACAGAAGTGACAATGGCATGCCATTCAGCTCTGGCCAGAATTAGTTCAAGACAAAAGATGTTCCAAGGCTTTTGTCTCCTCTTCAAAAGCAAATGCAACAGAGATTAAATATTTAAACCAGCTTTTTTCTCTCTTTCCCCATTCATTTTCACTCCCCTCATTATTCAGTAAAGCAGGCTCATTTTTCCACCCCCTCACCTACCCTCCCTCCCTCCCACATTCATTTCTCCTGCTTGGTGCCCCTCCCTTCAAGCAATGCTGAAAAGTTAGTGTTCAGGAGTCAGTAAACTGCAGGTACCAAATCATATTCTAAGCAGCAAGTAGATGAGCAGCCACAAGTATTACTGCCCCTGCATTACCTGTACCTCCGGGGCGTTTAAACTCAGTGAAGGCTTCTCCAGGGGTGTTACAGTGACTGGGAAAATAAGTAATGATCATCAGCTACGAGTGAGAACTGTGATACTTGGGAGAATACAGCTGGAGAAGGCATATGTTTGAGAAAACGCTTGTCTGGCTTACATTCCTGGTCCTGTCACAGAATTTGTCTATGCCTGTAATTTCTCAGTGTCCCAGGGTGGAAAATGGGGTAATAATATTTACTGAGATCCCTGCAAAGTGGAAAAGCATTGCTTTGCTGTGAAAAATGTCTGTCACCTCTTATTTGCTGTATTTGCTGTGAATAATTTTTTTAATTACATTTTTATGAAATATTTTTGAGAAAAACTGCATTTCTAGTCCCTCTCCTTTCCTTTTGCCACTGACACATCATGTCCAGATTTCTTCACCAGACACACACGCACCCTTTCATTTTCATTCCACTGTTGAAACTTTTTAAAACTTCCCCCATCTTTAAAAAATTACTAAGAAGCAACATTAAAGCTTAAAACCCCCTGTTATTCAAAAAAGCTTCAGAGTAGAACACAGGGTGTGAGGCAAAAACCCAAAGTGTATAATTAGTTTCTGTACTCTCAGTGAATACCAAGAGGGGTTGGTTTATAGTCTCCCAGGTGCTGATGGAGTAAAAGGGACCCCCACCACATCCATCCGTGTAGCCTATGATCCTGCCGGAGCTGAAGGACAAGTCATGCACTCACCTGACAGTGACTACAGAGTGCTGTGTCAGCCTTTCTGCAGGGAGTGGGCGTAGGTATCTATCATGACTTTCAGTCTCTGTTCGGCATCCCATTTCCCTAGCTGCTCCCAGACCCCGTGTCCAGGCAGATAACTGCACACCTGGGAGGGAGATAACACATATCTCTCCTGCTGAATGATGCTGGTAGGAAGGGGTTCATTCAATAGGCCCCCCCCCAAACTCTCCTCTGGCTGACGCCATCCCAGTGCTTCCAACAGATAGAGAGGGAAATGATCCCTTTTGGGCCATTTCTATATCTGTGTCCCCAGTGCTGTAACTTCACACCCCAAGATGTGCCCTTACTTGTCCCCTTTTACCATCTGTTCTGACCCTCTTACCAGGGCTGATGTCTCTGGAAGATTTTTACCTGTGATAGGAATATGAACAACTAAGGAGAGCAGAGGGGAAGGAGGAGTTGGGAGAAGATGAAGAGGAGTGGGGAGGAGGGCCCTGTAAGACTTCACAGAAAAATCTCTGATCAGAAGCACAATGAAGGCTCATTAGATACAGCTGAAAACAAAGACAAAACAAATGGCACAGAAACAAGAGGAGATGCATGAAAAATGTGTGAAACGGAGACTGACAAGCCAGAGCTCTCTGCAGCATGCATGATGCTGCTTGTGGCCTGCTATTCTATTTTGGCCTCCATTAAGAAGTGGCGATTACAAGTCTGGGTCTGGCCACTATATGTGGGATCAGCTGGGTCCATGTAAACACTCCCATTCAGAAGTCTTTCTTGTCTTTCAAGCTGTCGAGTGCAAAAAATTGCTTCTCTAAGCATCTGAGCACCAACGCCTTCCATCTACACCTGTGCCTCCAGAAAACAGGGGTTAATTCACCTGCAAAACCTGACAATCTTTACAGGTACGTCTCTTTCGCACAACTCTGCCAACACCATTGTCTTTTGATGCCTGGGAGACAGGCTTCTCTACATCCACCCCTGCTCCCTGAAGACATACAGGTGGACTGCGCAACCTGGAGCTGATCGCTCAGATGATTCCCTTGGCTGTCTTCCTGGAGCCAAAGCCTGAGCATTGAAGTGACCTACTACTAAGTGATCTTCTTGGGTTCCCACCCTGAAGCTTCATGGTGGCTCCGGCTCTACATCTGTATCATTCCGCACAGGTTTTATTTGGCACTTGGTTTCGCTGTGGTTACCTACAGGAAGAACAACAGCAACATAGTGATGATCTGTGTGAATTAAGGCACTGTGTCCTCATTCTGGTTAATTGTTTCTGGCCCTCCTGTACCTACAGGACCAGTTCTATGCTAGAGCCAGGGCAATTACAGCACTTGTTCTTTTTTTTTTTTTTTTTACTGTTCCTTTCATCAAGAAAATAAGGAAGTTTAAGAGATTGAAAAATACCTTATTCCTTTGATTTGAGAGATATTATACACCTTTATTTATAATCAGAGGAAGCCAGTGAATGCCAATAGTTTCAGAGGGAGGAATAGGTGAGAATGACAGATTGTTCTTTTATATTTCTTTTTGTTCTTGTTCTGTTTCCCCCTCTCAGAAGACTGCAACCACGTACTCAAGATCCAAAGTGAAATCCATTATAATAACAACGGTAATACTATGTACTCTTAGTGTAACTTTTTTGCTAATATCTCCACACATTCTGCAAATATCTAGGAAGCTAGGCTCAGTCCCTACTATGGAGCAGGAACATAAATATTTTATCAGTTTACAAATGGAAAAACTGAATATGCATACAGGTTTTAAGCAGTTAGTCCCAGGTGACTCAAGGTGACCATCTCCAGACATGACCTCCCTCTGCCCACACTCCAAACTAACTGGAAACTGAGCAGCCAGCACTAATGAGCTGTGGAGCATGAGTTAATCGGTACTATTGTGAGACTACATAGCTTTTGGCCAGTTTGGAGCATGAGCAGAATGAGTTGTATCTGTCTGCAAAGGGCCATGCAAATAGTAGCCTGCAGGCTGCAGGACTGGAAATAGAGTCCTCATCTCCTTGTCCCCAGTCCTGGGCATCAGCTGTATGGCCAGGAGGTGACACAGCACACAGAGACGTGTGTATAACAAACACTCGTTGCAGAGTACCAAAACCTTCCAGGGAAGTATAGTTAATGGACATATCGATAACCTCATCTGCGTCCTTGAAAGGAACCAGAGCACAAAAATGCTTTGGCCCAGTTTTTAAGAGGCAGTGTTGCCTGCTACAATCTCTCCACAAATATATGTCAGGTCCTCAAAATCATGAAACAGACTTAAAAACTGCAAGATTAAAACAAACTAGATAAGAGTAAGGAAGCCCTCAGGGTGCTGCAGGGTCAAGTTTCAGGTTTTTCTCTGCAGTGAAAATGACTAGCATCTTATTTTTCAACTGAAAAATCAGAGCTCTGACTAAAGTTCCTGTATTTGCACATATTTACTGACAGAGGCCAAATTTGATTGCGTCCCTTTAGTTAATGTGAAATTGAACAATTTTCCTCAACCAGCCTGGTTCCTCTGCCTGCAAATCTGTCTGATCATCTGGAAAATTCAGATTTTTTTCAGTGACAGCTACAAGCATTCCTCGTTTGTATGGGGCCAGCAGTGCTGCAGCCTGCCTCCCGAGGGGCAGCGTTTCAAGGCTGGGGTGATCCACCCTGAGCCTCCACCCCGATGCCCTGCCCAGCAGAAGCCATAGGGCAACACCAGCCTTTCCTTGCCGCCAGCTTGTTTTCTCTGCTTCAGGCTGCAGGCTGTGCTAGCCTGGCACCACAGCTTTAGCAATGTAAAAAGCTATCGTTCTGACATGAAAGTCTATCAAAGTGGCTTTTACTCTGGTGTAAATGACTAAGCAAGCTGCTGAGTCAAAGGAAATCAGACCTGAGGCGTTTTCTATGTGTTTGTTCTGGCTGAAGGCTCGGAGGACGTGTACAGGAGTATAAATTTACCCATTACCTTCTCCGTGACTCTGTATGCTCCCAGCCTCCCTCTGTCCAGAGGTGCTTGTTCTTCTTCAGATTATCTCACAACAGTCCAATTAGCAAGAAAACTTTCTGTCTTCAGTGCTGGATGAGACTACCAGATTATTAAAGGCTCTGACCTGCACTTTGCTTCAAAACAGAGGGCAACTGCATCTATGAAATGAACAGAAGGGACAAATATAATTACTGGCAAACTAACCCATCAGGATTCCTACTCCTGATAGTGCTGGAGTGTAGGGTCCGTGATTTATATGACAAATTGAACAAAGAAAGGAAAGAGGATAACCATAAGAATTTGTTCATTGCTGGAAATTACCGCTAATTAGAATAGGATGCAAAAACAGCCAGGCTCTTCCATGTAGTACAGATATAAGCCACCTTGCACTTTTGTTCTCTCTCAAGGATTTGACCCTTTTACCATACAGTATAATCCTATATGGTGCCCTTCTTAAGGGAGGCGGAAGGGGAAGAACATAAGGAGTTCAATGTTTTTTCACTTTTGCACTTGAAGACAGTTTATGTAAGCACCCGGAAATAGCGATTCCTCCTCAGTGTCTTTGAAAGGCACTTCACGCTATTTTAATGCAACAGAAAGGAAACCAGGCGCACAGATTCATGCCGCACTTGCGATTCCTTTGATGAGTGACAGCACAGGCTCAGTGCTGCCACTGAGGACTGGAAACCAAATTCAGCAGCAAAGGTAAAGCACTCGGGATAACGAAGCAGAAGTGCTACAGCCCTATCGCTTTGGTGCAGTCCCGCATCGGCAGCGTGGAGGCCACAGGTACACACACCTCCCAGAGTTCTCCAGTCTGCTCCACCGATGGAGCAAAGCTTTGCTGCAGGTGGATCTTTCCAGGGTGGGCTCCCCCTCCTACAGGCCCACGTTGTTGTTCAGACGGGGAGATGGATGGGAGGAATTAGGGACGCAAGTTGGCATAGCAACCTCAGGCTCTGCGCTTTCACGCTTATGCAACCACAAGCAGGTTGGGAAGGTGCGAAAGGGCACTTCCTTTGTCAACCAACGCTTTGCATCCTTGGTAGTTAAGCAGAAATCAGCAATCTGCCAGAGCTTTGTGCTTCCTGCAAAATCTCCCCCTTGCCTTGCATTTCCTTCTGGAGGCTTCACAATCTTTTGGGTAACAGCAGGAGCCTCCAAAGCATGCTTCACCCCATCCATCACCCATCAGAGCATGTCCTGAGAAAGGTTACTGGCTCAGTGGTTTTGCCCACCACCAGCAGCCATCCAAGGGTGCTTCAGGTGCACAGTGTGCCACTAAAAATAGGACTTACGACCCTCCGACAGCTATGCTGTAGCCCTTGGTGGGCCTCAGCACACCCAACCTTACAAAACCCCATGCTCCTGGCCTGCACCACAGAAACACAATCCTGCAGCTGCAAGGACAAGATGAAGAGGGTGCATGACAGCTTTTTGCTCTCATTGCCATAGGAAGTATGGAGGTTTTAGGCACTAAACATTTTCAGGTGAACAGGTAAGCGGCTCTTCTGTCCTCCCCCTATAGGCAACGGGGAAAGGTGAAGAGAAGCCAGGGGTTTTGTTTGCTGAATGAATCTCCAAGAGGCTCTTCTAGCATATAGCAGTTCATGGTGTCGATTGGAGATCTGCTTTCATCTTGGCTCATTGCATCCTCAGTTATGAGGTTTTAGACACCACTAGCAACTGTATCTATCATGCTAGACAAATTTTATTTGAGAATACTGAAAAGGGCAAATAGAGAATAAATCTGATGTCCTCACTCTATCTGAGCTAATGTAAACTCTTGGCAGCAGGGAGAGCTTTAAAGTGGACAGATAGGCAGCTTGGTCAGAGGTGCAAAAGGGCACTGCACTGAGCCAAGCATATGGCTGCTCAATAACCAGTGCAAATCCTTGTGGTTTTATGGTAAATCTCCTAACAGCTGATGAGATTCAAGTCCTCCCAGATTTGGATCTGTGTGATGAGAGAGAAAAAAATCTCAGGTTTTTTTTTTTTTTTTTTTTTTTTTGTTTTGAACAGTGAAAGCAACACAAAGACAATAAACCAAAGTTTTCATGCATGCAGAGAAAATTTGGTAAGGATCATTTTAATTAACCCCACAGATTCAAAGGTTTGGAAGTAAAGGCAGGTTATTCCTATTTTCAGTCAAAAAATAAATATTAATAACTTGCAAGCCAGTCTCATGATTTGGAAAGAGGTGACTCATGCTTCAAAATGCTTGGCGAGGCAGTATTGACATTGCTACAAACACCTTCAGTGTCCCATTAGCACCTAGTCAGAGGTGCTAGGACTTCCTACATAGCCTCCACATAAGCAAAAAGCCTTGCCTGCCCAGATACTAACATTTTTATATCCCTCAGTGCCTTGACCTGCCAAACATGCCCTGCTATGTTCCTCAATGAAACTGGTGAAGCTTCTTTAAGGATGGATCATCAAAGGGGGTGAAGAGCATTTTGCTGGGCAAAGCTTAGCCAGTTCACTACCTGCTCTGTGGCTGGACAGCTTTTTCCTTACAGAAATCACCTGTAGCCAGGGTGCAGTTTTCCAGCACTCCAGACGCTGAGCTTCAGGGTGCTTATTATATGGGTTGCTGGAGCAAAGCGAACACTTACATTCTTTTGTGGTACTTCCAGGCATTTCTCATTCTCTGGACAGGAGGGAGCAGGGGAAGGTGACAAAGGGAGTTGGCAAGCCCGTCCTGGCTATTCTGAAGGTATAAATCTACATGTTCTTGTGGAAAGGGAATAGTTACACAAGCTGCCTTGAATGTCCTTTAGCAGCTCTTCCAGCCCCCTGCCCCAACTCCTGTCTCACAGCTGTCTGGTGAGTGGCCCGCAGGACTCATGAAAATGGATCTGCAAAGCAAAGGGAAGGAGGGATGGTCACACCTTGCACCATCACCTCCAGAGGGGAATGCTGTTCCTGCTAGAGCTTGCCCAGAGCAAGTCCAGACTTGCTGGGCTCACAATTAGAAAGTAAGTTATGGTCTGTTCACCAGCACCTGAGCAAGCTAAACGTTGCATGCAGGCCAGCCTGCACTGAAAGGTCCTCAGCTTCAGTGGCTTGGGTCTGTATGCTCCCTTCAGTCTACTTTTTTGATCAGCCGAAAGTTATGACACTAAGAGGAAACTTGTGGGTAGCAGCAAGAATGAAATATCAGGTACTGTCACCTCCTCTCTGGTTATTGCTGAAGGAAGCTAAGCAGACCTAAGACTGTAGCATGTTGCTCCCAACTCCACTGAGATCACACAAAGTCATAAGAAATATGTTGCAACCCAGTTTTTAACTCTTGCTTTAAGCTAAAGGTTTTGTGTTCCCGAACTGTCCTGTAGCTGTAGTGCAGAGAGGTCCTGGAATATCAACTGCATCTGCATGTGGACATCCCTCAGCTTTATTCAAACTGTCAGATCTTGCTACCACATCCCAAGCTGCCACCTTCCTCACCGACCACTGTCTGTCCCAAGAGACAGTCTGACACAGCAGGCCAGGGTTATGAAGAGGAGGTATTGCCTCTTGAGGCTGTCACACAGACCAATCCATAACGTAAGCCAAGCTTACATTTAGTTTTCTGGCCGGCTTACATGGACCACACAGCCAAACATGACTTGCTGACTGCTATTTCTCTCCAGTGTCTCCGTAGCCATATGGCCGCTTTGCGTTTCTCCCCGCCGTGGCACCAGCAGCAAGCCTAACCCAGCATAACAGACATGGTTAGGAAGCCAAATCCCAGGTGTTTGAGGGAGTTGTGGGAGACGTGGTAAGTGCCTTTCACAGTGCTTCATTGATGCTGGAGGAATGTGCCAGCTCTGAGAAGGAAGTCAACAGGGGATAAATTTAAAAATGGGCCGAGTGGCTCTTGGAGGGGGCGCCTTGCTGGGGATGGCAGAGGGACAGCGGAGAGCTGCTCATTGTTCTCCTCCCCGGATGCTACCCCCCTCAATCTCTCTGCTCATGCAGGGATTTACAAGCACTCCATGCCAGCCATTTTCCTGAATTTGGCCTGATTACCAAAACTACCCTCAAATGAGAGGACAGCCAAATTCTTTCACATCTCTGCTGCTTTCTGTTGTCTTCCATTGTCAGGGAGAGTAAAAGACAATCGTGGATACAGTGCCCAAGCACGATGGATTTGGAGTGTGTGGCTGTGGGGAACGGCTAGCACTTTTGCTGTAAGACCTTTAAGGACCTTTGTAAGACAAGCAGATCCCAATCTGTGGCCCAGGTAGTGTTTGTGTTCTGCAAAACTACCCTTTGTGGTCCCTCTTTGGCCAGCAGGATGCAAGTGAGTGTGCACTTAACAGAGTCCTGTTAGATAGTGCACCCCAAGTGTAGCACCGTACCGTTGTAGGCTTTGTCTCCAGTGGGATTTGAGTGTGGGGAGGGGCAACATCACAACTACTTCCCCTGCTTTGTGCTCTTCTGCCACTTTCCTGCACCCAAAACTTTTCTCTTGCTCTCCAGAGTTGCTTCTGGTCAGTCCCATTCAAAATTAGCCACTCGTCCACTTACTACAAAGCTTTCCCCTTCTCCCAACACTCATTGTACCAAGTTGGGTACTGCAGACAGCAAGCGTCAGAAGGAAAACAACCTCATTAACAGAAATGGATTTTTCTCTCCACACAGATGGGCAGTGAATATTTTTAAACACAGTCTCAACAAGATGTGCTAATTGTAACCCCATGATCCTTTCTTGTAAGCAAGCTAAAGAACAGATGGATATTATGAAACTCTGGGGAGATGGATGGCTGCATAGTGAAGTGGACACACTTGGCCTTTCTCCAGTTCTTGGAAAGGACCCCAGCAAAGCACTTAATTTCTGAAACCTACCCTGCAATCACAAGTAACCCTGAGATATGCACACCAAACCAGGTTCAAAAGCATCAACCACGGTTGCATCAGCAGGCTAAGGAGAGAACATATAGGTAGAGAAGACAGTAAGATCAAGTTGTGTACAATGAAAAAAAAAGAAACCCCACAAAAAATCACCAGCAACAAACACAGATCTCCTGGGGAGTGAGAAATGCAAACCAACAGTGGCTAAAGAGACACATGAGAGAAATAGTGGGCAGCAAATTGATCGTGGCTACACAGGCCATGTATGTCAGCCAGAAAACTAAACACAAGCAGTTTGGCCTGTGTGGGTTTCTGTCACAGCCTTGAAAGGCAGTACCTACTATTTATGTGGTTCTGGCCATCCGCCTCTTGGAAGAATGAGCCGAAGTGTAGTCCTTTACCAGAAAGATCATGGGGAATGGTGGAGTGTCCTGTGACTCCTTGCTTGGAGTCCATTTGAGATAACTCTCTTCTCCCGGAGGGCCACATCTCCCTGTCCTCTCAGTCACACCCAGCCAGAATCCACCACAGAAATCTGCAAGGGAGAAACCTGCTTTTGACATCTCTGTTTTGCCTTATTTAAAGCAGGGACTGAACCCAAACCTCTGGAAGTGTGACCTGATCATGACATCCTTGAAGATTCAAGACTTGAGGACCCCAAGTTCTACTGGGGCTACTCGTCTTTGAAAAAAAATTGGTACTGTTGAAAGCAGGGATGGCCATGATGCTCTCCCATGGTCACTGGAACGATGCCTTTCACTTCTCTCTGGCCTCTTGAGATGCTAATGTTGATACAGTGATGATCTTTGTGATACCTCAGCAAATCAAAGAATTATGCAGCTTTACGTATGAGATACCCTTAAAGCCTTTCCTATAAGATAGTAGGTAAGCTCCATTGTGAAGTAACTAAAATGAGAGCATCTGCTGCCTCAAATATAGATAGATTTTTCTGACCAAATTAAAGGCAGATGAAAGGCTTTTGCCTGTTACTGTTCCGTGAAGGTCTGGGTGCTTGTGAAAAACAGGCGGCAACATTTGGACAAGTAAATGCATGGGAGAATGGTCCTGAAGAGGGCCTGGAGAAAGAGACCTCTGTGCTATGTGCTCTTTAAAAGATTTTAGAACCAAGAGGAAAGAAGTTCTCCTTACCCATTTGATGTCTGCTGTGTGCACGGAAGCAGGATTTCATACCTCCTTGGTAAACATACAGGACCATGTGCAAAGTCCCCAACTGCATTAACAATTTCTTTGCCTGATGAAAATTACCCTTTGGTTTAAAGCGATAGCAGCTGTATATCTATCCCTCCATAAGTGGTAAGACTTTTGCACATGGGAAATGCCTTAAACAGGGAGATTAACAGAGGATATAACTATAATCCACAAACACCCCAAGGATGCAGACATCAAGGAAAAGAGAGAACTGTTTGGCATGGTTGAGGAGCAGAACATTTAGTCCAATGCCATGACAGTCTCTGAATGCTGGGATCTGTCTAGCTTTGGACTAATCTCAAGGGGAAGTGGTGAAAGTCGTGTTGCTTTTTGTCACTTGTGTAACTTGACTGACTCGGATGCTGGGAAGTGCCCTGTAGGGAACAGTCCTCTTCTGGCAAGGAGTTACTGCCTCAGATCCTCTTCCATCTCTAGGACTCCACAAGAACACACCATTGCAATGAGCACCAGCTTTTCTTACCCCTAAATAACCCAAGCAGCATGCACAGCCCTGCCTTTCATAAACAACCCTGTGACAAGAGACCCAGGAGTCCTCCTAGGGCAGGCTGCAGCACATCTCAGTCTTCAGACCCAGCACTGCAGACAACTCTCGCAAGCAGAAATCCAGGTCTAGTCTGCCGTTACAAAGACAGTTGGGAGGCAGTGTGGATAAATAAATAAGGAATGTACAGCTTTAAATGGGAAGCTGCCCATCTGACTGTCTCTTGGAAGAATTTTCTTTGCTTCTAAAACCTGACCCTGTGCAGCTCCCTCCCCGCCTCGAGGTCTGGAGCTATTCTTGTTGGTGTCACTGAATGAATATTGGAGGAGGCTGAGAGGTGATGTATGATGCTGTCAGACGTGGACAAAGGGGAGCATGCCCTTCTCCCAGGGAAGGAGACAGCAGCGTGGTGCGGGTGTGAAGATGTCAATCAACATTTGCCTCCCTCGTGGAGGCTGGCCTCACACTCTTCCAGCAGCAGGAATGCTAATCATCTGGGTGAGCTGGTTGTTCCGCTGCTCGAAGGCTGATTGATAGCAGTAATTAAAACTGCATTTCTTTACGGGACAACTTCATCTTAGGAGCTAAAGCATTTTGGAGGCAGAGTTTGGAGTGGGCTCTGACATCTGGGGAAGGCTGGAAAGGCCACACTGGCAATGAAGTGGGGACAGACAACACCCATGTAGTGCAGACACTCCCACCATGCAAACTCAATTAGGGTTTTTTGCTGTGTTTTGTGTTTTCATGCTGCAGATCAACTAGTTTTCTTGGTCCAATTAGAGTTACAGCTGTTAAAGCCTAGAGCATGACTGGCTAATTGGGTATTGAAGAATGTGACATTTTGCAGTTAAAAGCTTTATCAAGAATAAGCAGCATTAACCTCTTTTCTTGCTTCCTTTTTTTCCTTTAACATAAGCAATGGATGTTTGCTCTCTCCAGCCAGAACCCCTGCTCATGCCAGGGTCTGGACAGCCCACGATAAATGTCTGGCTTCCCATGGCTTTGCAGCCCAGTCTTCCCAGCTCAGCTGGTGAGTGGTCTAGTTTATTAGAAGGCAAGGTAGATCCCTCTCATTAAACCAGACACCTGATGTGGAACAGTCCCTGTGCAAACACACACATTGCAGAAACTCCCCTAAATGCCATGTCCCAGGTGGGCTGGGGCTCCCATTCACCTTAGTAGGAGGGTGACAGCCCTCTCCGGCCCGCTCACCCCAGCTCCCCAGAGTGTGTATTGCCACATGTGGATACAATCTTCTCTGCTTCTCTCCTCTCAGTCTTACCTCTCCTGTGCTGCACCTACATATGCATCTATCTGCACACTTACAGGAAACTCAGTACCGGGAGCAACTTTGGTGGGGCCCAGATAAGTCTGTCAGCAGCAATTCCTTGTGCAATTTTAGCAACGGTAAAACAAACCAGGGACATTCCTGAACAAAAACCTTCATTAGGCACCAAAAATGCAGAAACATTTCCTGGAACCCAGTTATCTCCCCTCTGCTCTCTGAAAAGAAGGGCTATGCTCTGAAGTCCTTCTAAGCTCATCGGAAACACTTCCACCTTGGAGAGGATGGGGGTGCATGACAGCTGTGACACTGGCTGGAGTCTCAGCACAATAGACCGGAGAATGACCAGTGAGGAAGGTTTGTTTTGGTAAGTTATGTAGCGGGAGAGCTGCAGAGCCTTCTGCTGGAGCTACAGCGGCTAAAAGAGACCATCTGTGTAGAGAGGGATGGCAGAGCTCGGGAGGGTGTTTGAACAAATGTCACCTTAATAAACAGGCGGATTTAACCAAAGCCACCAACGCTGCCAGAATGGCCCCAAGCCCAGCTCCGATGTGTCTCTGCAAAGGCCACGAGCGCATGGCTGACCGAGCCGCAGCCTCTCTGGCTTCTTGAAAGCAAAGTGCCGTAGTGCAGAGAAACAGGCATCCTTGTCACAGAGCTAATCCAGGCTGGGCAGGCGACACCTTGTCCGAAGCCTCCCTCTGTGTGATTCAGCCAAGAAATATCTTGCAAAGCTTTTGATTATGGGTCCCCTTCCAAAATGGCAACATCCCTTCACATTCTGCCACCCACTGAAGGGATTTCCTCCTCTGATCTCACCCAAGTGGATTTTCATTTTGCTAGCAAGCCCAGATAAATGTTTGATAGCAGGCAGCTATCAGTTTACCACTGGCTATGCACATCCTCATGAGCATTGTGTAGGCTCGTGCCTCTTCCATAATTTTTGCCATAATGACCAGCAAGAGGGAACCTCATTACTGCCTGCAGCTAAGTGTCTTTCCTTAGCTGGACGTGAAACTGGTTTATGACTCTGGTCCTAGATCTGGGTACATATTTAGAGAGATAGGGGATAAAAATGCCCAGCAAGCTCCTCTGAGCTTTCCCTACCCTTTATTAGGTCCTTGAGACAGCGGCTGCTCCTTACCCTAGCTGGTGTGGGTCATGGTACTCACTAAGCCAAAGGAAGGGCTAGTGGGTCCCCACAAAGAGTATCTTTCTGTAGATACAGGCTTACAGCAAGAGCTTGACTTTTAGAAAGGAAAGGAAATCAAATCCTTCAAAACGTGTCTGCTTTGAAGATTAAATCATATTCAATTCAGCCTATTTGTATATTTAGCACATTTTCTTGGCACAGATATAGTTGCAATTCTCATTTCGTTTACACAGCTGCAAATCCCCATCTGAGTTAAAAGAAGAGTGTAGAGTCAGAGCCTGTTAATCCACCCTGGAAGAAATATTCAATCTTGTAATTCACAGTTTACTCTGGACCTTAACTGCAAGAGACTAAGAGGTTGTCTTTCTGCTGTTAGAGTCAGGATGCAGGACTTACAGACAGGCTAATGCAGTTTACTTATAGAAGCTGGTTCTGCCCTCATCTGTACCTGCAAAGTATCCCAGCACATTGTGAGTAATTAGCTGCTCCGTGGTGAAAGATTGCTGTGGTTTCCATCGGGATAACCCATATCCATAGGCTAAGCCTTGTATGGCAGCCTGGCATTACTGTCAGAGCCTGGCCCATGAACAGTCTGGGCATTGCTACAGTCATCAGTACAGAAAAAGCACAATTCTTTATTCTTCAAAAAGGAGGGTTTAAGCAAAAAACTTGTGGGAAGAGACATGTCATAGATAAAAGGAACCATCGGAGGCGCTGGTTGGAGTCAATTTCAGAGGGTGCCTTTTACACTTGCTCAGGGAGCATTTGGAGGTGATTCAAACCTGCCACTAAGAGCCCAGTCCTAAATGGGACCTGGGGTTCAGGCAGTCCTCCCCAGTTTCCATCTCTTCCTTACTGAAAAAGCCTGTTAGGTGTAATTTCCTCTCTCTGTATTCATTACTGGTAGACCAGACTACTCTTTCAAGACTTTTTTTTTACTGAAATATGGCATTTTACTGGTGCCATATTTTTTACTCCAGGACCAAAATATGGCATCTCCATATGATTGCAAAACACATTAGCCAGCCTGAACATGATCATGGATGTAGAGTTAACATTAAAGGTACAGTAAAAATCTGCTGTATATTTGATAACTCTGGCTTCCTTAAAATGTTTGCCACATGCACAAAACTGTACATGTTAATATAAATACCTGTGACTTTTACTCCTTCTGATCAAAGCCTGGATCCGGACTCCAGGATCTTCCAGAGAGCCTTCAGGCTCGAGTTTTGGTTTTTGACAGATGAAAATAAATACCAGGGGCTGACGGATGGAATAGTTCTGTTCAGCGCTGGCGTAGTTTGGAAAGCTGTGTGTGCGTGTGGGGGGAGATGGGAGTCGACATCTCCCAAACATTGCACAGCATGTCAGCTTTGTGCAGAGGGTGCTTTAGCATACAGCTTACTTGGGAGAAGAGAACAGTGGGGAAATCATGGGCTAGTGCAGCGTTATGTTGCAGTTACCACCTGGATGGTGGAAAGATGCTCACTCAGCCACTCTGCACTGGTATAAGCACTAATAGCATTCCCACGCTGGGAACAGGCTGAGGCCATGCCCTAACAATACCCAAGGACATCAGAGGCAGGGAGGGAAAAAATAAGTTTTTAATACTAAAAGGCATTTCAAGAGACTCCAAGACGTGAACATGGGAATAGTCTGCTGCTTTGGTTGTGAACTCTGTGTCCTACACTCCAGCTGTAGGACAGGGCTGGTGTGATTCTGGGTCAGCTCTCTCCACCCCACAGGACAGGACATTGGAGAGCATGTCTGTACTGACAATAACTTAGCTTCCAGCTTTTCTCTTGAGTCCTGGTCATGGGATCATCCACACTGCATGTACGTTAGCTCACTCCTGGCCTCTCTTTTGGAATGGATAAACCAGCTGCTTCTGAGGCAAAGCTGGGTGTCCTTCTATGGACATTTAGCTCTGCCCTTCAGGCAGCATGGTGGAGTCTGCACCATACTTGGCTTCCTCAGCCCTATATAGCCCTCCAGTATTGTGCCCCCCAGGCACTGCATGCTCATACATCCCTTATACTACTTTCCAAGGCGTGCGACATATGCACTCGGCATGGAACTATAAAAAACACTCTGGTGGGCTGCAACGCAGCCCTCATAATTTCAGACTCCAAAGCTCAGGGTTGTGGGGAAAGAATAAACACGACAGGAGTAATAAATGTCTTTGGTGCATGTGGGTGCCTGGGGAGGCTCAAGGCCAAGCACTACGCAATGCAGTTGCAGCCACTCTCATGCAGATAGCTCTCAGCAAGACAGATACAACTCCCACCGTACTGCATGGCCAGGGGATGGAGAGCTCTCTCTGGAACGGAAAACTTCACTGTGCAGCCATAGCCGCCGTCTGCCAAGGGCACTTTTCTGTCTCTTTCTCTGGTCCAGAGCGCTGACGGTCTGGTGTGAGTCTTGGGGTGATCGCTGGGCACTCTCCCCAGCAACCACAGCAGTTTTATGCACCTTCCAAATCTGTGGGAACTGCTTTTGAGATGATGTCCTCAGCAACTGCTA
This sequence comes from Balearica regulorum gibbericeps, assembly GCF_011004875.1. NCBI lineage: Eukaryota > Metazoa > Chordata > Aves > Gruiformes > Gruidae > Balearica > Balearica regulorum. The sequence continues at coordinate 58,688,998 of NC_046184.1, forward strand.
ACCAGTGCTCCCCCAGCATCTGAGACTTGGTGGTGAGGCACCATGTAACTTCTATCCAAGACCTCCAGAGGAAATTGCAGAGATGGGGAGTTTCCAAGCCAAACTTCCTCTTCTAGGAGTCTAATAATGCCTATAAAGATATGAAATAGCCTTTGATTAAGACCTCCTAACTGCTACTTATTTCCCTGGAGAATCTGGCTGTTTACAGCTTTGCTCATTCTTCTGTACTCTCACTCCCAACCAACTGGAGGTTGTTATTTTGGGGCTGCATTCAAAAACACCCATATGTGAAGAACATAAGTTGCTTTCAGAACAAAAATAAGTCATGGTTACGTACATGCTTTAAAATGCAGTCAGTTCCTATCTGTTTCTTGCAGCGGTATTCAAGCATCTTGATCTTTTGCAGTATTTACCCAGCAACTCAGTCAGCAAAGCACCTGAGAAAGATGAGACGTAGCCATAACTCTCTTTTCAGATGCACATATTGGCTAGTTTAGGCACTGTTTTAGTCTACGAGGAAACCAATTGCAAACCCTAAGTCTCCCAATGAATTGCTTAGGCATTTAACTCAGGGTGAGCCAGCTGGGCAGCTATCTCCTGCTCTCCTATAGCATCTGCCTGTAGCATCTTCTGCCTCTTTCCCCTTCCCTCTCCCCATGCAAGAGGCGCCAGCTGTACCTGGGTGTACCCTAGCCAGCTACCCGGCTGTACCCTAGCCAGCTTGGGGGGAGCAGGGGGACACAGGATGGGCTGCAGAGGCTGCTATGAGCCTTAAAAATCTGGACTGTTTCTTCTGAGGGATAAGAGAGGTGAAGGACTGAGGTTTAAAAATAACAGTTGTCAGGAGAGATGAACTGCTTTAAATTTTAAAAACTGGCTGAACTGGCTAATTGCCAGGAGTTAGTTTACCGAAGTGGTGGATCACTTTGACAACTGAGATCCCTTTTGCAGCTGAATAACATTTTCTCTGCTGTTGTTTCCAGTTTATATTAGTCCAACAGTTAACCCACTCAGAGCTAAAAGGCAGAACAGACATCGAAAAGGGGAAGTTTGTTTTTCTCCTCGAAGCCAGGACTAAGAATTAGGCCGAGATCTACTAGTTCTACAATCCTGATGAATTCCAAAAGGGAAATAATTTCCATTAGTGTTTTCTTCAGAGAACAAACCATATGTTTTAATGTAAAATATTTTGATAAGTGACTTCTATCAGGCACATGTAATGTCATTTGACTTAGCCAATAATACCAGTTTAAATGTTAGTTTTCTGAATTCCCAGCTGTTTCCTAATCTTTGTCCAAAATGATCTTTATATAGATTAGGAATTTTAAAAAGTTACTATTTAGAGAATTGTGAATGGCAGTTCCAATATACTAACACGTTTAAGCATGTGCATAAGTTACTCTCTTGATTAGTAAAAAGAAATGCCTTTTTTATTCTGCAGGTTGTAACTAGTTGCAAATCTGACTGTCAAGTAGCCAAAAAGAAGCCACTTCTTTTTCCAGAGAAGCAATTTAAAAGCAAAAAAATGCAACACACCCTCCCTCTCCCAAATAGCAACAATAAATTAAATTTTCTTGTTTGCTAGCTTTAATCACAGCTAAATGTGATGATTTTAAAATCACATTCATTTCAGCCAGCTGCCCTTGTGATGGTGACCTGACATTTCTGAGGGGGGGCAATCAAATATGATCCTGTTATTTGGTCGTCCACCTGTTACAAAGCAGGGATAGACAGGTCCCTGTGCCGAAGCGAGATTGAGTTCCCGTGTCCTCTGGCTGAGCCATCCTTAACCTTGTGTGCAACATGCTGTCTTTGTGCTCTGTGGGATCACGTCCTTGCCAGAGACATTCAGATGTGCTTCACTGTCTGGATCCTGGGGCCTGATTAAAGGAGTGTAAGGGTTGTACAGCTCGTGCGCACAGTCTTTATGTGTGGTCCTTTTTTGCTACGCCGAGGAGTTAGTTGTCTCTGTAAGAATCAATCAATAACCTCCCATCCAGCCTTGCTCAGTATGCTCTGGTTCAGTACACTGTGGACTTGAAATACCTTTGCAAGTACAGCAACCTTATGATGCAATGCTTAATTTTCCTTGATCGTGTAGCCAAGTAAGTTAGAAAGATTGATTGTCTTGTCTTTCCGTGTTGCTATAGCTCGGGGCTGAGTGATGGGCGATTCCTGGCTCTCCTGGGCTAGCTTCACTCTCACAGCCTCTCCTTGCCAACCTCTCTGCCAGCCTTTTGCTGCCTCCTCCAGCTTTTGCCACTGATGGGTCTGCCTGCACGGTTAGTTCACAGGCTTCTAAAAAGCCTTTGGCTACAAGTCCCTGGGTCTGTCCCAGGCATGGAGCTTTTTCAATCTGAGAAAGTCACCTCTGAGTTGACTTCTGCTGTCCCTGAGGGCTTTCTAACCGTGGCTCCTCATCTTAGATGTGAGCAGTGGGGTTTTTTTCTAGCTCCCAGCAAACGTGTCTCAGCAGCAGTGAGGAAGTGGGGCCCCCATGTCCCCTAGGCAAGGATGCTTGTTTAGAGTTACCTTGCAGATGGACACAGTGCCCTGGGCTGGAGATACACTCCAGGGCACTGTTAAGGGGAATTTGAAGGGGAGCATTTACTCCTGCTCAAGAACTCTCTACTCTTCCCCTCCTACATACACTGTGGGAGAAAAGTAAAGTGCCGATATTTTAACTAAGAATCAAGCTCAGTTAAGTCAAACCAATATTTCAGGACATATAGTGCAAATGTACACCTGGATGATGCTGTACCAGAGAAATCAGATCTCCATCATCACAGATGCAGTTTTCCTGGGACATGTCCTTCAGTTCAGCCCTGTTCAGGTGACACCAGGAGTAAGGGCAAAGCAGACAGGTCTTTGCCACCCTTGGGAGAGCCAGGAGAAGGGGGTGGTACCTGCAAGCTGCCATGGCAAGCAGAGGCAGGGAGCCCCAGGAGGCAGGTGTGGGGCAGGGGAAGTCAGCACTTTCCAACCATGCAGGAGCACTGGGATTGAAACACCCAGATGGCTGTGAAGTCTTCAGGTATCTCAGGAAGAGGAGCTGCAGAAATCCCTCAGGAAGATGGATAAGCACTCTCCCAAATTAGTCAGCATCTAAATATAGTGGCTCAACCCTTGCTGAATGACATGTAATCAGACCTCTACCTTAATGATGCTGTATCGTATTGTTATGCTGCATTATCAAGAATAATCATCACATATGTGGGATTAATATACTTTTTTTTTTCCCCAGAGGCAACAGATATGGGTGTATGTGGTAGTGAAAATATCCTTTAAAGGCAGGCTTCAAACTTTCTTGAAAAATGAATCATCTTGAGGGGGGGTCAAAAGTTCGCTATAAATATGTCTCTTACGAACTCTAGGATAACTGCAGTTCACTGGCTTGCTTTTCAGATGGGGATAGTTGTTCTTTCAGTTTCCTGCATTTTGGGGGAAGTCTGGGGGGTTTTGCCAAAGGGATTCAAGTTTTAAAAGTGTAATTCTTAAAAATGTGAAAGGTCCAGCTGAAAAAAAAGAGAAGTCTAAATGACTCAATGATCACAAGAGACTCTCCAAGATGCTATCAGATATTCCCAGATTTATAAAGTATTTAATGATGTTGCAATAGGAAAGAGACTTTACAAGATTTCTTAGCTTTTTTAATTTTTTTTTTTTGTAGAAATGTTATCTTTTGAAGAACAGCAGCATCTTCTTAGCAACAAAGGCCTGGGAGGACCAATTAACTCCATTCCCTTTTCCATAGAGAAGCACATCACAATATCCAGTTCACAAGGCGTCCTAGTTCTGTTTTAAAAGCATCACTAGTTTTTGCCTCACTAGTCCTATCAGTGGGGGTTGCTCTAAGGTTAAATGCATTTGCGGAAAACTTTTGCTCATTTGCTGCTTTTTTAACATAATCCTGTAACTTTAACAGCTTCTCTCCCAGCCTGGTATTTTCCTCCTGCTGTGTTTAGCTGGAGCCCGACTCAACAGATAGATAGGCTCTTGTAGTCTGTCCTCATATGGCAGCATTTCCTTAATCTTCCCAAGAAACTCCTTTCTCTGTCGAATTCATCTTTCCTGAACATGGCTCGCCTAGGGTTGAATGCAGCCTGGCAGCCTGGGTTTCACCGCAGCCGATACCCGCTGTTCTTCAGATGTGTGACCATCTGTGGAGCAGTTTTTACTTCCCTGAAAAGATGCCCACATGCATCCTAGGAAGACCTGGACTCAATCCCTGTTCCCTTAGGAATGTCTCTTTCCATGCTTCATTCCAAAAGGCTTTTTCAGAGGTGAAAAGCAGAACAGGTAATTAACCCGTGGGATTTACTTTTTCACAGATGCTGTCATTTCCCTCCCCATTTCCACCAGGGTAAAGTCTCATTGAGATCAGATTCCTTTAATGCAAAATGTGAATCCTCGTGGGGGAGACAGCTTTGGGGGATGCCTGGCTGAGGCAGGTAGAACACTAGGACCCTGTATTATATTTTTGTCTCTGATGCTGCTTTGATATTAAGCATTAGGCAGATCATTTCTCCCTGTGTCCCCTCCAACCATATGTCTGTTTTGTCTGTTTACACATTTACAGTCCTTGGGGCAATGGCTGTGTATTATAATGTATGGAATAAAGCCTAGCACAGTGCAGCTTGGATTCAGTGGCTCCGGTTGCTGCTGTTTGAAATACTAATAATCGCAATTCAACAAAAAAATGTTTTTGAATCAGAAATTCTCCTCCCATCCCAGCGGCTGATTGCTTTGACGTTATGAGTGCACAATTCTAGTTTAGCTTTACCATTTCAGCCCAAAGCTGAAATACTGCATCATGGGAGCTCAGGGCTTTAAGAATAGCATCTTTCCTATTCACATCAGATCATTCACCATGTAATCTTTTTATCTCTTGCTGCAATTGCTTCTTGTGGCGAGTCCAATCTTCTATTGCAGCATTATTTGAAGTGATTAGCTCTGACGGATTCTTAAATTCTGACTCCCGAAGTTGATTTTTGGAGGTATTGAGCCATCGTGCTTCATGATACATTTCCCCCCAGATTATGATCAAAAATGGAGTGGTGATTGTTGTTTGTTTGAAGTTGAATCTTATTTCCCTTTAGGCATCTGAATAAGGCAGTTTCCTGGAGCTTGATACCCACAGAGGAAATACAAGATTAAGAGCTTAATCAAACTGAGAAACAATGCCTGGCAGGAGCCAAATACCTCTGAGTCTCCTTCTCAGTAGCAGCTTCTGCTTAGAACTGTCTGTAACAAAATTCCTGGTCAGGAATTTTCCAAAGTATTTATTTTTTTTTTAATGAAACTGAATCCCATCCACTGAAACTGAGGATTTTTTTTCAGGGATATACTATTTGGGACGAATCTGTCCTGTTAGTTGTCATTCAGCACCTCACTGTCTGTTTTTTGCCATTGTTGAAACTGAAGAGAGATACCTCCTAGTAGATTTGTATTGGTGCAGGAATTGAAGAACATTTGCAATTGCAAAAACTTTTCAGGATGGAAAAATACATTCACTGTCCAGATCTAGTCTGAAATATATCTTCTATTGAAGACAGAAGGCAGATTCCCATCTTAAATGAATCACAGACCCTCTTCTGCCTGTAGTGATGTCCCGCATCTATGTGGTCTTCCTATCCCAAAGAACTTGCAAATATCTTTACAGCCCATACATATGTGATCCAAAGTCAACAGCAGGTCTTACTACTTACTTCAAAGGCTTTAGATTAGTTATCTCTATATACAGTGGGAATTACTTTAGGAAATTCACATCTGGTATAAAATGTGGCATCTGTTTAACAGCCTGCAGAAGGCTTTAGGGTTGGGAGTGAAAAAAAATATTCCAGCCCAAAGTGCAATTAAAGTTTACCAGACTGGGATCTGGCCAGGACATGAGCAGTCTGACCTCTGCTCTTGGAGAAGGTGCTTTTTGTTTGCAAATGACCACAAATGGAGAGTAGCCTGGGTTTTGTCTGATCAGAATTTAGAGAGCCTTTTGATACCTGAATGTCAGTCTCCTATTAAAGACATTACTACATTTCTAAGAGCAGAAAATTGTACAGTTATGCCAAGTAGCAGGAAAAGAAATGTCTATTTTGTGAGTAAGAGCTAGGCTAAACCCAGTCACTTTACTCGTGCTAACACTGTGAGCAGAGGTCCAGGAAAAAGGCAAAACAATAAAATAAAATGCCAGGGCTCATACAAAAAAGACAAGTTGTTTCTTTAAATGGGAAGCAAGAGTTGTGATAAATCAATATATATTTCTAACATTTTGAAAGTTATGCTATTCCATCTTTTGGACTGCAAGAGGTGGGAGAAGTCTCTATTCTCATCCAGAATGGCTGACAGTTCCTTTTGCAAAGTGCGGGACAAAAGGCTGCACTTTATTTTAAATATCCCTCTGGCTGGTAGTGAAAGCCACCTAATTGGCAGCCCAGAAGAGTAAATTCTTCCACTTATCCACAAAAAAACCTACAGCTGTGATGATAGCAGTAAGGCAAACTACTCACCACCAGGAGAGGACCCTGGAGGAAAATACTTAAACCAAGTGAAAAAAGTGCTGTTCATAATCCATTTGATCCATTCAGTTCCATTGAAAATGGTATCGGAGGGCTGTGATATTGGCATCTGCCCATTGGGTTAAGGATCCTCTCCATTTCACCTCTTTTTATGTAGCTCAATGAAAAATCCAGCAGGCAGGAACCACTTTCAGTTACTAATGACCGAGGCTGTGTTTGAATGAGTGGCTGGCAGAGGAGAATATTAGCACTCCTTAATTTCAGTCCTTTTTGTAAGGACTCTCCTAAACCTGTAATTTCTTGCATTGTTGTGGGTTTGATTATTACTCTTTTGTGAAGACAAACCTTTGGTTTTAATATGACAATTTTTAGTGAATATCTACAGTGAGGGAAGAAATATGTCAGGGAGGCTCAGCAGTTTCAGGCAAATGGAAGATACTAGTAGTTTGGCATCTAGGCCAGCATCAGGGTCCTTGGGCAGTGTTTCCCATCCACTGGACCAGTATGGTCTGATGTGTGGTTTCAAATCCAGTGGCCACCTGTCCCTGGAAAGGTTGTCCTGCACCCTGTCCCCAGCCAGGTGCTCTCGCTCCTTCCCTTGCCCTGACACTGGTGATCCTCTGTCCCCGAAGTGACCCAGAGCACAGGGCTAGGCCACAGAAAATTATAAATTATTAGTTCTCCACTACTTTTGGTCTCTGAACCAGCGTACTGAAGGATCAGATGAGCCCCAGTCCCATCAGGAAGGAGAGGAGGGAAGACAGTAGCTGTCAGTGGAGAGAAAGGTAGAAACATCCCTTACAGCATGGTATCTTCAGATAGTACTTGAGAAAACATCAAATTCTGACCACGGAAATGACTGCAAAACCCCTTCTTTCCTAACCTCAATTCTCCCGCTGTAGGAGCTGGAAGATATACACACAGATAGAATAAACAGAACTAATAGATGAATTTCTAATGGATAATTGTTACTAGATTGTGAATGAAAACCTCTATGGTGACAAACAATGTAGGATGTCCTTGGAGCCCTTTCAGAAAGGAAAGGTGGTCCTTGGATTTTAAAAGTTTGTGAAACTGCTCTAAGGGTGTTTCTGTTTGAGAAGTTTAGCTCTAGTGGCTCTGCACAATAAGTGGGGGAGAGGCATCTCTTTGTTACTCTGAGGGAAGTGAGACTGTCAAGGAGATGCACGGGCAGGAGGAATGGAAAGCACCACATCAAGATCTTGAGTCAACAACAGACAGTCAGTCTGGGGCTGACAGAAAAATCACCCAGTCTGCCGTTGAAAAAAAGTACTTAATACTCAGTGATAACAGCAGTGGCAGAAAAATCCCAGGATGGCAGGGAGCGGACGTGACCAAGCCAGGCAGAATAGCTTGAAGCCATGTCCTGTAGCCTGAGGAGGAAGGCACGTGTGAAGGACAGCAGAAGTCTTGTGTGAGGATGGGAAGCGGGCCCTGAATGTATGTCCTTCATACACATGAAGGTCCTGGATAGAGGTGTTTGGGTGGAATCAAACCCCTTGTACAATGTGCTTTTGTACATTAAACCTCTGATCACCCCTCCTCCCCCAAAGCCATACGTCCCAGAGACCCCTGTGATCTTTAGCATGCTTGTCCCATCCTCTTCTGAACCAAAACCCAGCTCATCCACAAGCCCTTGGCCTTCCCATGCTAGAGTACAGTTCAGGTCAGTAGATTAGCAGCAACCTAACCATTTTTATTTTGTGGTTAAGCTAATTTTCTGCCAATCTAGTAAGTCAGATCAGCAAACCAAGGAGTCCAGTGTGTGCCAGAAGTATGCGTGCAAGCCTACATGGGGGCATGACTTTCCCCCTTCAGCGAAGGAGATTCCCTGGATCCACTGCATCACAGTGCTGGGCTTGTGTGCCTGCAGCTGCTGTCATGACAGAAAGTGCTTTTGTGAATTTAAACTAAGGAACTAGCCCAGGGAATCAGCTAGCCTAGACTGCAGCATTGGTTTTTTTTAGAATTAAAACTTTTCTACCTTTGTCACCAGATCTTTGTACTTTGTTTACAAACACATTGATCACATATTTCATTTTAACCTTGACATGTTTCTATCAGCTTTTTTTTTTCTTTTGTGGCATCCACTGCTTGTAAATACAGACTGCAGTGCTATTTAATCCTTCTGCAACTCTACATTTCCAAGCAATTGCAGTGAAGGTTGAGGTCTACACTGTCCCTTTCTCCTACCGAGGCGATGTTGTTCTGTGATCACCCTAAGCCAAGAAATCTGGCTGAGTGCTGCTTCCTCCTCCTTAAGAGAACAGCCTCGTACAACACCAACCTCTGCACAGCCTGGCTCCTTCTTCCAGCCAGTGCTTGTGAGAGGCTCCTAATAGCACTTTCCCTATCTGCATGTGAGGCACCGTGCAAGCAGGGTAGAACTGCGCTTCAATACTTGTAGGATGAAGTGGCAACTGAGTGAAGGTTTTGAGACTCTGTGGAGTACCATAGCATTGGTGTTTTGTGCTTTCAGCTGCTATTTTGACAGGTGGTTATTTTCATGGATTAAAAAATAGGGGATTTGTCTGGGGAGCCTAGAACAGAGATTTGACAATGCTGTGGCCATGCTGTGGCCCTCACTGTGGGTCCATTCTTCCTTTCTGAGCATACCCGAGAGCTTTCTGTTTACCTGTTTTTTTGTTTTCACTGGAAAAGCATTCATATAATGAAAAGTGACCTGTGAGTCAGGGAACTAAGGGCAGAGTATATAGGACATAACCAAAGCCAGAGAGAGCTACTGGAGCAATGGCACCATCAGGGATTTAAAGATTTTGATCTCATGTTGAACTGAGAAGGATGCTGTGGATTTACTGGCAGAGGAGACTGCATGAGAACAACTTGCCATACGTGGTGGGGGATGCTCATCTGGCTGTGCAGCAATGCTGATTTATTCTAACTGAGGATCTACCCCATTGTTCCTCTATGCAGAGAAGAAACAAGAGCTTGCAATAACTCTTTCCAATTAACCCATGAGGAGTATAAATTTCCCCCCCCCCCCCCTTCCTTTCTGTAAAAGGCTCTATCTTGCTTGCCCAGAGCTCTCAAGCATCCTGCTGTGTAATGCTTGAGGGATCACGTTATGTGATGAGAAACATATCCAGCATATCAGGGAGGATGGTGAAGGGGCTGCAGTGGGAAGCAGCAGCCGTGGAGGGTGGTGTACTCCCTGCACAGTGTGGTACTGCAGTGCCTCTCCCACCCAGGCACTGTGGACCAGAAGACACCCAGGATGTCCAGATCCATCTGGCGCAAGGAGGCTGTGGTGAAGGAGAGAGACAGAGGCCTGCACACAAGGCATGGGATACCTGGCTGCAGCAAAGGAAAGTGAGGCAATTATGAGTCTCACATTTTAATCACTGTGCTCTGTTTTTCTGCCTCCCTCTACCTCTGCTTGCACAAGTCAAAAGGTGTTAGGCTTCCTTTATCTCTGGATATCTTCTGTATCCTTGAGGAATACTTAAAATATATGGGCTTGCCCCAGCCCTATGGGCTAGTCCTCTTTCCCAGGGATAAGTCTCTTCTGCTTAAATTTCACAGAATAACACAGACATGAAGAGAAACAGATCTACAGTCGTTTACCAGGGAAGCGAGCCCAACATGTAAATAATAGGAGGGAGGACAGGTCCCCATGGGACCAGAGGATCCGCTTGGCTCTAACTGCTGCGACATCCCAGTGCTGCATAGCCCCATCAGACGCTCCCATCCTCGGCCAGCACAGAGTGATGGGCGGCCAGAAAAAACAAAGAGGGGAAAACTGACTGCCAGTTTTTTAAGATGCTGTTTCCTGGAACTCTTTCCTAGATTTTCTGATCTTTGTGTTTTAGCATGCCCCTACCCCAGCTTTCCTTTACCACCTATTGCTCTCCACGGGTCTGCTCTGCTGCGTGCAGTGTGTCCAGCACTGCCACCTTGCCGCAGGAGGCTGGCCCGGGCCCCGGGCTCTGAAGAAATCCAGCCAGTGTCTGAACACAGAGGTTTTACCTTGAAGAAGTACAGCATTACCCAAGAAGGGGCTGATTTAGAGGGTATTGGCTGTGCTTTCAGTGTGTTGTTCGCCTGGCACCGTACAGAAAGCACAGCACTTCTCATCGCCCTCTCCAGGATGTGTCTGGGCAATGGTGGGCTTGGTTTCTGCGGCCAGCGTAGGGACAGGGATGCAAACAGAGCCCGGCTTACTGCAAGTGGGGATGAGAGCTCACAGTCTTAACACTGGCAGGCTAATAGGCAACAAATTTGTCTGCCAGCTTTGCCCCCTACCTGGGAAGCATGCCTGAGCCTGCAGTTGGGGCTTCGCCCTCTCCCCATTCCCCTTTGGGCCAGCTCAAACAAAGATATATTGTCTGTCAGCTGGCTGAGCTCAACCCTCTGCACGACCATCTTAGCAGACGTTGAGTCTGCTTCAGATCAATTTTGTTGCATTCAGTTCCTTACTGAGCTGGGATGAATTAGTGTGGCTTTACTGTCACCAGAGAATACACTTGTGGTTCATTTTGGTTGTTCCAGTTAACTCTCTCTCTGTTTCCCCTCAGTTCTCCTGGCACCTTCTGCACTCCAGGTTTTCCTCCCACTTCTTGTTCCCTGAGCAGCACCCTTGTGACACCCCGTTTGCTCAATTTTAGCATCCCCAGTGAGGACGGTGGCCAGGACCCTTTGCAGCTGTGCCCCTGCTCAACCATCCACATCCTTGACCCCGTTCCTTCTGCACACAGCCCTTGCTGCGGCAGCTCGTGTCTTCTTCTGGCCTCTCACCCCAGCACAACTAGATCGTCTGGAAAATTTTTTTGGCAAACACTAAATGGAAGTACTTGCAAAATTGGGTCAAGATCAGCAAATAATTTTGGCTGGAAAAGAAAAAAGTGTGAAAAGAAGGAGGAATTCTGAAAATGCCATGCAATATCACTTAGACATGTGAAAAAAAGAGATGTTTCAGTTTGGAAAAGCCTAAATTGCATCGAAAATTATCAGAATTACTTCAGACTTTCAAACAGCATTCCAACCACTGAATTTCAAAACAGTGGTTTTTGATTGAATAGTTGACAAGCATTTTTGTTAGGGAAAAAAAGAAAAAGTAAGATTTGCAGAAGATTCACAAGACAACAGTGAAGTGTTTTCTCCTGGCCTGAGCAAAAAGGCTTCAGGATGATCTGAAACACTGTTTTTCATGTTTTTACATTTTTTGTGAGAAAAATACATGTAAAAATTTATCCTTCAGTTTGACCGAAACAATCCCTTCTACCTCTCCTCCCTAATGCTGTGAAAAGTCAGTATTTACCCCACTGAAAAGGCACACTAAGAAGGACCCTCTTTCACCCAGTCCCAGCCAGGGCCTTGATTTCCACCATTTTTAAACAGAATGTTGAATGGCCTCTTTCACCTTTGGCTACGGGGGCAGCTCCTGGAGAGAGATTGGCTTTGCTAGGCTACCAGTAGCCTTTGCAAATCCACCCAGTAGGCACACTTAGAGTTTAATTATAACGTGAAGAGATTTGAAGTTAACATAATGCGTTGCTTAATACAGCCAAGCCAAGAGACAACAGCTTTCAGCACATGGTGCCTCATTCCGAGAACGAAGCGGGTGACCCACTGCATTGCAATTTAAAATTAAAATGGAAATGACCTTCCCCATTCATCCATTGTGACATTCTCACCTTAAAAAAATGCTGAGGCCAGCAAGAAAAAAAGTTATAATGTATTTTTTAATTCTATTTACATTATGCTGTGAGTGAGTTAGTTTTCATGGAAATTCTGAGAAAGCACTTGGGAGAGAGCCCAGAAAAAGAAGGAGGAAAAAAAAAGGACAAATTTTGTGTGGCTTATGGGAATGTGAAAGAGAAGACCTTGTGATTTGTTTCAAAGCTAGGTGCTGTTTCCTTCAGCCAGGAGTGGTCCCAGCAGCCTCCTGCCATTCCCAGAAGTCAAGTTTCCAACTGCTGCAGAACATGTGCCTGGCCTGCCTTGCCCAAGGACGTTCTCCCCCAAAATGAACCTGCCCAAGCCGGGCCAGCAGCGCACACAGCCGCAGCAGCAGAGCCAGGCTGCCCCTGTCCCCAGCCGATGCCTGCCTGCCGCGGGGCTTGCAGGCTCTGCTCGGCTTGGCTCGGCTCTGCCGCAAGTATGATTTGTAGCCCATCTGCATCAGTTTCTGCTACACCAGGGATTGCGGCACGGGTTCATCTTCAGCACGCAAAGATGCCTAAAGAAAATGTGGCTTCAAAGGCTAGACGTGTCAGCCCACAAAGCCAGGAGACTGACTGCAGGACCTGGGTTTTGCTGAGAGCTGCAATGTCCGATCCTGTGAACGATTTGTGGCATTTTTTTCCTTTAGTGTCTCTTTGGTCTCTCATCAGCGCTGCTTGCTAATTAGCATGCTTATTGTGGGTTCCTTGCTTCTTTTGAAATGTGCTAAGATACACAGTTCTGGAAAAAGCACGCTGATAAAATTGCAACACCTGTAATTATCTGCAGTATTAGCTACACAACTTGGGTCCAATTGCAGCGAGCCATGCTATCATATCACGTCCTCTGCCTATCAGCAGGCAGATGTCCTCTGCCTCCCAAAGCACCTTCTCTGCAACAAGCTGTAGCACCTGGCCCTCTGCAGCAAAAGAGTGCTCATCCCAAAATGGCATTTCCATCCCAGGCTCAGAAGCTTGTCTTTTGCTACAGGCGGCTATTGAGTACAGCTGCCAAAAATCACCAGGGAATCCATAAACTCTACAGCTAAAATAATTTCACTGCCTTCCTTGTCATTTCCTTTTTACAAATAAATCTGCTGTTCCTGTAGGACTTAAGACCCACCCCATCTTTCTCACCGGCACACATGTGGCACACACTGCTGAAATCAAATGCAAATGCTGTGAAACCTGGATCACCGTCTACCTCCTGAAGCAGATGGCAAACTTGAGGGCACAGGCAGTACGAAGCAAAGAAGCCACTGCTGGAGAAAGCAAACATCATGTTTTAATCAGCACCTGCCTCGCTGCCTGATAAGGAGGACACCAGTTTGCAGGTTCTTCCACTTTCTTCCGACCTACGCGTCAGCCCCTGCATCCTCGCTCAAATCACACAGCGTCTGCATGATCTGAATCATACAGTCAGGGTTTATTCATTGTCACATGGCTGGAGCAAACCCACGTTTATCACTTGACATATCTGCAACTTAACCCAGGACAAGGGAGAGACCGCCACGTTAGGTAGCAGCTGGAAGCTCCTTCTCCTGAGGCTCTCATGGGACATGGAGACCTGAAGAAGCTGATCAGGCCTCCAGGCAACTCTATACCAATGAGTGCACCAGCCATGTCAGCATGAAACCAAGTGTCCTCAAAAAAGCTTTATCTCAAGCCCACACAGAAGAGGAACAGGACAGCTGCCCCCAAAGAGCAAAATGCCTGTTTTCCAGCTTTGAGATGGGCAGCAATGCTCTCTGTTCAGTCTAGAAAAAGGAGCTCCATCTTTACCTGTCGTGGTTTAACCCGGCAGGCAGCTAAAACAACTGCAGAGCCGTTCGCTTACCACCCCCACACCCCACACCCCCCCCCGCAGTGGGATGGGGGAGAGAATTGAAAATGGAAGAAAAAACCCAACAAAAAAACCTTGTGGGCTGAGATAAAGACAGTTTAATAGGACAGAAAAGGACAATGATAATAATCATAATGATGATAAAAGAATATACAAAACAAATGATGAACAGCACAGTTGTTCACCACCCAAAGTTGATGCTCAGCTAGTTCCTGAGCCGCCCCGCCTCCTGACTCACCCCCCCAGTTGTCACTGGGCATGACATCATATGGTATGGAATGTCCCTTTGGCCAGTCTGGGTCAGCTGTCCGGGCTGTGCCCTCTCCCAGCTTCTTGTGCACCCCTGACTTCTCCTTGGCAGGGCAGTATGAGAAGCTGAAGAGTCCTTGACTGCTTGGGAACAACTGAAAACATCAGTGTGCTATCAACATTATCCTCATCCTAAATCCAAATCACAGCACGATACCAGCTGCTAGGAAGAAAATTAACTCTACTCCAGCCAAAACTAGGACATTACGTGAAAAGACTAGCCAGCCTGCCTGTTCACCCCTGGAAGTGTACCGCTAAACCCTCTCTGCTCCTTTCACTGGATCACAGCTGCAGTGTTAGCTGGGGTTTAGGCTCTCAGGCAGATTCTCGTCATCTGTGCCTTGTCTCTTCATTGATTTAAAAATACCTGTATGCCTCATTACTCTTTGCTAGGTGCAGCTTTCTGTGACCCCCACAGAGTGGTTGCGGCATGGTGATGAATTGCACAGCTCAGACCACACGTCATGGTGTGGCAAAAGCGTGAGATGGGGGAGAAGGTGAGGTGGGAGTCTAACGCTTGCGATTTGCAGGTGCCCACCCGTGAAACACAGTGACCTGGAAAGGGATGATGAGATTTCTTCATCACCCCTGAGCTAACATCTGCGCCTCTAGGTTCACCTTGCTCACGTCTGAATCACGCTGTGGTGACTGCTTGCATTCCCCTTCCTGCTCTGTGCCAGTCTCTCACCTGGTCACCTCAAGTGAAGGTGTCATCCTGCCTGGTTGCACACCAGTGACCCTGTATGACACCTCTGCCGCTGCGGCGTCCTTGCTAACACCGGTGCAGCCTCCATCTCACAGGCACAGGCCTGTGAAGACTGGAGGCAGAGTGTTTGCATCAGAGGGTGGCATGGTCTGTCTGCTTACCGGGACCAGCCACCGTGGCAGAGGGAGGAGAGGCGATGGTGAGGAGCAGAGGCAGGATGGGAAGCTCCTCGCTGCATGGAGTAGGGCAAGAGGCTGGGAGGGTGGTGGACTACACCGTACCTCTTTCTCTTGAGTTTGAAGCCATGTGACAGCAGATACTCTGCAGGACTGGGGAGACCGTGGTCTTGAAGAGACAGGAGGGGCCAAGGAGGTGGTTGGAGGTCCCTCGGCCGCACAGCCTGTGGAGCTGGGGGTGAACCAGGGACACCGGCTGGGACCTGCTGCCTCTCTTCGACAGCTCCTCGCCACTGACCTCAGTCCTGCTGGACACTAGTCCAAATCTCAACACAGTGTAATAGCCATCCCTTCAGCCAAAGTGTTTTGGAACATGTTTGTTTAAGCACCTGGCTAAAACTAGCTCGAGAAAGGACCACATCATGTCACACGTCCTCTTAATATGATTATATATATGCTGTGCATACTTGCAATGGCCCAAACTCACTCAGATTCACCAAAATAAACAGAGACAACAGACATTTGACAGCTGTTTCTGCAGATGGCGTAACTAAATTTTATTATTCTTTCATGTTTGACTTCAATAAAGAAATGTGATTTAATCGCACCAGTATTTGCAAGGCAGCTTTAATTCATTTGATAAGATAAACAGAGTAAAATTCCTATACCTAAATTTTATGTGTAGATTACCTTTGGTTCTTCATCTGTATTTCTCCTCAATTGCTTATTCCCTTCTTTCTTTCTCCTCTCATGTTGGCTTAAAATGTATTTTTCTTTGTTTCCCATATTTCTCCCTCTCTCCTCTCCCTGCCTCTCTCCCTTTCTCTCCCTCCTTCCCTCTCTCTCCCCTCTGTTTTTGTTTCTTTCTTTAGTTCATTGAAATAAAAAAAAAAAAGAAGAGAAAGATGGAAATTTTTTTTTTTTCCATCTTGCTGTCCTAAGGAAATAAGACATGAGACAATGCTGTCTGGCTATCGGTTGCTCTAGTTTCTACAGTGAAAGTCACAAAGATAACAAATTCTTACAAGTTCCATGAAAATCAATATGTCCAAGTGAAGATATCCAAGCTAGGAACTTGCTGAGGGAAGGGCCACAGTGTACATTTAAGAGTTGTTTTTGCAGTTTGGTATGCTGTCAAGCCAAACTGCAAATAGATATCAGCCAGATGATCACTGTGTTGTTTGGGCTCTGAGTGGACACAGAGACAGGGATAGTGGGTACAAATTTATAGGAACACACATTTAATTCTTTCTGCTGTTCATTGGTCAACTCGCTTTCTAAATTTCCTAGAAGGCATTTTATTAAAGTAAAAATAAACAAAATCCCTACATACATCTGGTTTATGGAGGGGGGAAAAAAAAAAGCTAGCGCTGAGAAAGGGAAAACACAGGAATGAAAGAACATAGAGAAAAAGATTTTGGGACTAAATGTTGGCTCAGAATTGTGAACAAAGAAATTGCTTCCTGCTGGTTTATTCTTGTTTTGTCCAAGGAAAGAGGGTTTTGTGTACCTTCTTTGTAAATAAAGCAGGGCTGCAGTAAGGAAATACAGGGCTCCATTATTAACTTCTTTCCTCCTAAATGAAACAGTCCACAGGACGTTTAAAATTGGCTAACTATGCAAGTCAAAAAGGGATAATAGCTTTGTGAAGTGAACCAAAATGATCCCGACATTGCGCAGACCTGGTGTATGTGCATTATCTTAACGCTCGACTTCTGTTTATTTTATATGCGTTGTCACGTCAGAGCTCTGACAAGGCTGGAGCTGAGTTTCTATTCCCCTGGAAACACTTAACCCTCCCAAGACTGACAGCCTTGTTCAAATGAACAGAGATGAGCCTAAACATCCTCCCATCCTCTCGACCTTTCCCCCCGCCCGCTGTCTCCCCCCACCCCGAGTTACAGTTTCTAAGCTCTCCTGTCCTCCAGTGGCATCCAAACTGCAGCACTGAATGCTCCAAAGCATTAAACTGGGATCTAGGAAATTCCCAATTGTGCTTTGAACTGTGAAATGTTAATGGCTGAGAAACTTAGAGCTCATCGTCATTCCCTTCTGATTTTAACTTCTAAGGTATGTTGGTCTTTTTTGTCAAATTTGTCTCTCCTAACACAAAAAGTCTGCTGCTTTTTTTTTTTTTTTTTTTTTTTTTTCCCTTTTGTATTTAAGTTAATATAGTCATCTAGCTCATGGTTCTGGGGTCTGGGCAGAAAAGCAGCATCTCAGATCCCAGATAAAGATTATGATAAAGATTGAGTAGTGCTGGTATCTGCTTTAGTATTCTTACTCTGAAATTTCTGTTCTTGTCTTCTTGTCTTCCCTAGTTGCCAAAGAGCTTTCTTGACTCCCAACATGGGGCTCTTCACTCTCATTGTGATGCAGAGGATTTCTGATGCCAAGAAAGAAAATCATATGGATCGAGTGCATCATGACTCAGTCCAAAAAGAAGTCACAGATTGTTTTGCTTTCCAAGTTGTCTCAATAACCTCACCCAAAATTCCAGCTCCAAAATACTGCTGTCCCCATTTCTCAGATTTCAGATGTCCTTTGCCTGATCAACGCACTGGACTCTGTCTGGCGACATAAGCGTTAAGGAAGTTTCCTTTATTGAATTATATTTTCATTCTGCCTCTACCATTCCCCATCCCACACCCCCTCAGGATTTTATAACCTCCATGCTCTATTTTGGCTAGTGATGTCAGAGGCAGAGCAGTTACCATGGAGAAGAAGGGGACAGACTCCACTGAGACGGACACAAACATAGCCTAAATCTACAGCAAACTTGTGATTCATCAGTCAAATTGCGTGTCATCATTAATGGCTTGCAAAAGGGGTCATCGATAATTTTTCATTTTAATGTATGTGGTGGTAGAGAAGTTTATGAAAAACTTCATGAAAGCCTGGCTAATGTTTACATCATAAGAAGCCACAACACATGTTATTAATGAATAAGTGGAACAATATCAGGCACCATCTCAAGAATGGTTACAAGAACATGGCTATAGAAACCAAGCTAGGGGGCTGGAGCTTTTCACTGAAAGCAAACACAATTACTCATTGCGTACTAGGATCAATGTTGCAATGATGCCCAGATAATGCAAGGAGCTCCTTAAATGGTGAGTAGAGAGCAAACTCAACAGCACTAGGTTGTATAAAGGGCATCTCCATGAGGATGCACTGATGCAGTTCAAAATATTTTTATTTTTCTTTCTGTTGTTTTGTTCAATTCTAATGTTTGGTTTACTTGTAAATTTTTTCTTGTTATGTAAAACATTTCACTCCTGCATAACCCTCTGTTCTCAAGAGCTGTTTAAAACTCTCCCTCTTCCATTGTTCTAGGAACATTTTCATAAGGTGAAAGCTCCACAGTAGCCTTTGCCTGTGTGCATGGCTAAGCACAGTACCAGGTAGAGTTGTAGGAACATTGTTTCATTCCAGAACACTGTGACATCCCATGTATTCACTGGTCAAATAAGCATTTAAGATCATTGGAAAATCCTATATGCTACCTGGATTTGTGAAAAGCAGTTCAGAAACACCAAGAAACTCTATTTTGGTCATAGAATTCAGCACCGAGGTGCTCTGCAAAACTATTCTATGAAAATAACTTTGCACATTATTTCTTAGGAATAGGAAATATTCTCATCTTATATATAATAACAACAGAGTTCAGAGTTATTTGCTTTCTCTGTTTCCTTTATGGTTGGGAGGTCTTTTTTGTTCATCACCAAGCTGCTGGGAATATTTCTTTCTCTAGCAATAAATAGTCTAAGCTGAAACATGAAATTCAGCTCACAATCCAACACATGCAGAACTGCATCCAGTTCACTCTCCTATACTTTTACAATGTTTTCAAGACTGCCAAGTATAGAAATGTAGTTAAAATGACAGCAGTAAGAACTCACTGAATCTTGGCAAAAAATGCTCATTATTTTACAGCGGAAATTCTTGCCGAGGTGTTGTGGTAGCTATAACTGGGTTGTCCAGTGATTATTAGACGTAGCCACCCAGAAGCATCTCCCAGCTCAGGAATATCCTGTAACCACTGATTTTTGGAAGGGTTGTCCTGAGGCAAGACCGCTCAAGATTTACCCTGCATGCTGTACTCTTCCACATGCATGCAAAACGGTCTGCTGCAAGAGGTAAAAGGAAAGCTGGGTTTGCACCACCATGGCTGTTTTTACCTTATGTTCGCATCAGCTCCGCTGACACAAATCACGTGAACCTACTTTGGAAATCCTGACTCTCATTTCTGCCACCACATTGGGTGCGCAGGGGGAGATGTATGGGTCTGCTAACAGGTGTCCTTTTCATCTTGCAGCTCACTGCTGTGAATGCAATCGCTCTTTAACAGATTGTGTCGTTGTAATTGCTGTCATGCCTTCAGGATCCAGGATCTGAGAGCACTCCTCCGTGAATGCGGCCGTGCTGAAACTAGGAGCAGCGCTGCTCTAGAGCCAGAGCAAACACAACGCAGCGGTGAAAAGGGCCGAGAAGTGCTGTCTGGAGGCTGCTATGACACCAGCATTAATCTTTGGAGTGTTTTTTTAAACTGTTTGACTCCATTCAATAGTCAATACCAGCATCTTTTTAAACCTTTGAGATTTATATTTGAGAATATTCATTTACAGGTTCAGTTGTGATGATAATCATCCCTCTGCTAAGTCCAGGTTTTCTGCAGTGTGGTAACACTACCCTTTTCCCTAAAGGTCCTGACTCATCTCAACTGGACTTGTTCTCCACCATGAAACACGAAGTCAGTCCTGCTCAAGCAAGAAAAAGGTGTAGCAGCCTTCAGAAACACATCCCACCCTGCTAGGGTAGGGAAAGAAAAGAAATAATTAATGAAATAATGAAAGACTCCC
The DNA here is from genome assembly GCF_011004875.1 of Balearica regulorum gibbericeps. Taxonomy (NCBI): domain Eukaryota; kingdom Metazoa; phylum Chordata; class Aves; order Gruiformes; family Gruidae; genus Balearica; species Balearica regulorum. Next base: position 58,709,111 of record NC_046184.1, read on the forward strand.
AATTGTGCTGCAGTGCAAAGGAATATCTTGTTCTTTTTGAGATCCATGTGGGAAGCTTAAAATGAATTACTTTGCTTTATGGATTTTTAACTCTGAAGTCAAACAACCCCATGTATTAAAAACCCCCATGTATTAAAAATTTGAGGGATGGGGCATCCTGATACAAATCTGCAGTTCAAAGAGAAGAAGAAATACATCTCAAATTTCCCTATTTATTTTTTTTCCTGACGCCCCATCTCCCAGCTAAGGGAGCACTCCTGCAGAGTGCTTTTCATTTAGCAAAACCCATTTGTTTGACGGCTGGAACTCAGGGAAGCAGGGGTAAACATTCCCCGTGAAGCACCAATGTAAATTTAAGGATGGGAGTTTGTAATGACCAAATCACTTTTTGTACTCTGAAGCCACTTATACAACCAGACTGAGAGTGCCCAGAGACTGTCTGGGAATTGTTTTTAGAAGAAGAAATGTTTTGTTTTGTTATCTGGGCTGTCCCAGGAAGATCCCGCTGAGAGGATGTGGCTACCAAAGGGTGTCCTAGTGGGTACTCATGGAATGACCCTCTGCGCAGACTGTTTATGGCACAACACTGTTGTGGAAAGCCATCGGACTTTTCCTTTAATGTGTTTAGAGATGATCTGTTTTCTTCCTTCCAAGATGAATGCCATCTTCACCAATTTTCATTCCTGGCTTTGGTGGAAAAGGTAGTATTGCAAATTAAAAATATTTTTTTTTCCTCTGAAATCCCAACATTTTTCTTTTCTCTTTAACAAAGCAAATGGTAGGAACATGAAGGTTTGAAAAACAAAAACATACTTTTTTTTTTTAATTTTACTAAAATTTTTCATTTGCTGACCAGGTTTGCCTACCAACAATGCAAAGACACTTGCCCGTGCCCCCTTCCATCCTATTTCTGCTGAAATCCACCCCCCTCGGGGTTAGACGTCACTGCCTGAAGGCTCTCAGGGCAATGGTTCCCAAGACGATAGATTCACAGTTGCCTCAAAACAAATCATCTGAAAGTGGCTGCCGCTGTATGTCACAGCCTACGTGCTCGCTACAAATTGTCTCTGGCAAATCAAGTATGACCGACCTTTTTCCGAGCCATTTATTTTAGTATACCTGTCGTTGCTTGTTCCACGCAGCTGTACTCCAGGTCCATCCTGATGGCCTCGGTACTTAGAAATAACCCTTCCCTCCTCCTTACTGATTTCAGGTGCTCCCGGGTGTTAATCAACATGCTTGCGTCTCTTTCTGCTGTTCCGTACGTTCCCCTGGACACAAGAGCTACGCTGCCACCACCTCTGCACAGCAATAGTGCTTTTTGGCTCAGGGCTGGGTACAAACCAGGCCCAGGAGGAGATGCTGGCCCTCCTCTCTATAGGGATGAGAGCTCTGTTGAGGAAACAGTTGCTGGAAAACCCATTTTACCATTGTGTCTCACATTGGCTGTTAGTAAATTGTCACACGTGAAGCCCAGATCAGTGCAGGGTCAATCTAGATGCCCTCAGGAACGCACCCAAGAAGCTGGCGTGCAGGCCTGGCTCTCCTGGGCCCAAGAAAGGCTCTGCCCTGGTTGCAAGGAGCTGGGCAGTATCTAGCCCTGCTACCTCAGCGATATCACAGCATGCCTTGCTGGAGGACAGATAGCTTCTAGGTGGAGAGCAAACGTCCAAGAGGAGTCCATATCTCCTGGAAACCAATGTCCTTGTGTTTAAGGACTAGGGGTCCCTTTGATGTGGAGGAGGCGAGAGAGAAAGCATGCTGTTCAATGGCAGGGTGTGCTTATCTTGGTGCACGCTGGCCCTTTTTCCAACCTGTCCAAGCACGTGCCTGGCCAACAGCTGGCATCTGCTTACTGTGAGCATGCAGTGACATTTTTTGTCATGATTGCAAGCTGTGTTTGGCCCCAGACCAACCCTGCCCGCTGCTGCTCTGCCACTGCTCGTGTCTCCTAGGTTTTCCTTTCCAGCCAGGGCACCAAGCCCCACCAGTTGCTCCAGCTGTGCCAAGGTGGTCTGTGACCCATAGCTCCAAAGCTGGCTGCCTGCACTGGCCCTGTGTCCTGCTGTCACTCCTAGGACTGCCGGACTGTCCACTGCTGGGACAACCTTACACCAGCAGAGGTGTAGGTAGCCCAGATGCTCACACTAATGACCCCAGCCATGGTCTGCTGGACCTGCCTCAGCCCCCATCGAGAACCTGCACTGGCTGCAGAGCCTCCGGTCCCCCCCAAGCACCTCCTTTCTGACTGCTTCCTCCAGCCTCACTGGGGTCTCCTCTGCTTCCCCCCACAGCAACCCCACTCTTGTCCACTTAGCTACTGTCTTTTCCTCTGGCAGCTCTGCAATGTCCCTCCCCTGATCTTCCTTCTTGACATAGGTTCCCCATGACCTTTCTCGTATTTCCTTCTGCATAATCTGTGGCAACCGCTAACACCAAACACCTAATCTCTCCTCCCTCATCTGCCCTTCTTCCTTTTTCCTGGCACTGTCCGTGATAGCACCCTCCCCTCTGTCCTACAGGTGCCAAAACCCAGTGTGACCTTCAGCTCCGTCTTCTCTCTCCTCCCTCCTTGACTTTATAATTAATTCCCGCAGTTTCAGTTCAGCAGCAGTCCAGGGGTGGCAGGAGCCTGTGGACTGATCTGGCCCCAGCACAGGGGCTGGTTCTGCACATCTGTGCATACACTATAAACAGAGGTTTGAGCCAGCTGCTGAGACCAGAAAGCAGGATTTACTCAGCCACAATCCCTTTTTTTAAAAAAATAAAGGATGGTGAGAAATTGCAGCCCTTTTGCTATTTTGGGATGTGGGAAATTGCAGGTCTCCCTGGTTATTTATGCTGGTAGTGTTTTCAGCTGGCAGTTCTCAGGGGTCTTAGGGGACAAGGAGCTACAGCTTCCTTTGGCTGAGGGGCATGGTGATTTACATGCATGCACACATGCGCACACACGCAAATTCTTGTACGTGTCAAAAGCAGCAAAACCCATGAAAGGCACCAAAATTGCAGGCAACTGTATAGGCATGCAACACTTTCTACCTGCAGAAACCTTACTTACAGGTCCTGTGAGGAACTGTCAGAGGTAGCGGCATGTGGCCATCTTCACCATCCGGGAAAAATCCGTGTCGCCAGGCTCTGTCCTGCAAGGCACTGTTGATCAGGTCTGCTCCAGACAGAGCAAAGCAACCACCATGGATCCACTGGGACTTCTCTAGGAAACCATTTCTGTTTCATTCCCACCGATCCAGCTTTACTCATCCCTACTAATACAAACTACAACCCCTGGGAAAATATTAACATAACATGAAACCGACCTTCACTCCTTATCTGAACACCCTACACAGATCCTACTCCCTGAAAGCCTCCACCGCTGGGGCAGGGTGACCTGCTGATGGGTACACACCATCTACTTTCAATGCCTTGTCCCTCCTACAGTGACTGCAATACCCTTATACCACATATGCGGTCAGAAGACCGACCTGTTCCATGTAAAATAAAAAAACACAGTTGGCAGGATCAAGGGCAGGGTGATAACTTTAATTTCGGTATAGACTGAGAAGAGGTCCCTCTAAGTCTATGAAGTATAGGTTGCAGAAACATATTTAGCCCCCATGCCAGAAAATAAACCTCCTGAATGGGATTGCTGTAGGCTTGAGCGCAAGTGAGTGCTCTTCTGGTAAACTGGAATAATCCCAAATGTACTGATGATTATGGATTTTATACATTTTTTTAATCATGTAGTTGTGGAATTAGTCTCCAGAAAAACGGCCACAGACATCAAATGAGCTCAGAGTAAGGGCTCCATTTCAAGTAAATATTTTAAATGACCTCACAGACTTTCCATTTTTTCTGTCATTCTTTCCCAGATCCCATCTTCATCTGTCCAGTAAGTACCACACCTTTCCAGCCACTGACATGGCTCTGTACAAACAGTGGGTAAGAAGCAGAAATTAGGCAGAATGGCAGAGGGCACTCCTGTAAGGGATGAAGCTCATAGCCTTGCGGTCCCAAATAGTGTGGGGAGGGCACCGCTGCAAAGAAGAACGTGGCACCGGGCAAGGGACTGTTCCTCTAACTCAAGACTGCTGCAGACAGCGAGGCCAAGAGAAGAAAAGGTAGGTGTGGGGACTGGAGGCTGGGGAGCTGGGGCTGAGAGTGTGACCTTATGAAACAGTCGGCATTTCTCTGCTTGCGTCCTTGGAGCCGGCTGCGTGTTTTGTCTAAAGCCAATCTCTCATTTGAGCTGCTTCAGAACAAGCACTGAGGAGCCCCTATTGTAAATGCCACATAAAAACACAAAGGAGAGAGCCCAGAGTAAAAAATATTTCCATAATAAAACTGTCAAGGGGAAAAGAGAGACTAGAAACCTTTGCCACGCCAAGTAATTAAGTTAAGAACAGTGACGCCCTCTCCAAAGCACTTGAGATAAAACATCTCCTTAATATTCTAATTGGAGAGGAACAGTTTGGGGTGAGATGTACATGCGGACCAGAGGAGTAGGTGGCCCGGGGATGAGAGCCCAGGACCTGGAGGGGTTGGGTACGTGGCTTGAGCTTCTGCCAAGGAGCATAGAAATCCCCTCTCCCCTGTGGGCTTCCCAATGCTCCTTCTACAGTGTCTCCAAATCAGGTCACTCCCACACAGCCTACAAGTAAAAACAACCAACCCTGGACCACCCAGGGCAGCGGGGAGGAGGCTAACAAAGATGAAGCAGAACCACAGATGATATGATGCAAGGGTGGATTGGGCAATAGAAACATACACTCCAGTGGATGAGGGAAAACAAAGGTCTTCACAGATGATGGTGGGACATGGTCTCTGAGCTGTGGCCCAGCATAGGGTGGGAAGTCCTCACGGCATGGTGCTCTGCGCATGTACCCAGCCCAGGTTGGCACACAGGGGTCCATCACTGGCCTCGCTGCACCCACATCACAGTGGGTCCTCAGCTGAGGTGTTTTCCTGCCAACAGAGAAGGGTTGGGTCTGCCAAAGGCATTGGTTGGCTCTGCCCAGCTGGGAGACCTGTCCCCGTGCTCAGCTCTCAGTAAGGATTCACTGTAAAGGAATGAAACGTGGTGTCAGGGCCCCAGATTATTTCCCAGTTAAATACCGGGAATCCCTCTCCTTCTGTGAGCCATTTGGGATTTAATCTCAGGACTGGATCAGTAGCTATTTTCCTTCTGCATCTCACAGCCCTCTTCCTACCCACACTGCTTTTACCAGAGGGCTGGCTACCTGAGACGGTGAAGAATAGCAGCAACAGATCACTGAAATCCAGTTTCCCTCTCTCCTTCTGCTCTTCCCAGCTTCCCAGGTCACAGGGAGCCCTACCAAGTGGATGCCAAATGAGAATTAGGCCTTTATAGGAGAAATGGTGATGAACTCCAGATCTGGATGGTCTTACAGACTCTCACAGCAGTTCAGGTCACCTTTGGGTTTGCAAAGAGAGCCCGTCCAACAGGCACAGGAATACCCTCAGGTTGATTATTCCTCTCCCTCACTATAATTAGGAGAAGGCACCTACCTGATGGAGAACAGTCATGTCTGGTTTAGCTCACAGAGCTGAATGAAGCAGACTGTGGCCCCTGAAAGCCACTCACACCCCTCATAGTTCAAAGGCAAGGCATGGATTATTGTGGGACTAGGAAGGGGATCCATGTTTTTGAACAAATCACCTGCTGTTTTTAGCCCAGATACGGTGGCATAAAAGTGCACCAAATGAAATAACAGATAAAACACAGATGTGGAAACCAAGACAACCAAGAACTGATGAACTTCAAATGACAGAAATAACCCCAACAGATCAATACCAGACCAGGCAGCCCAGAAAAACCTGCAGTCTCAAATAGTGCTCTGTTGGATTGAGAGCAGAAGCTACTTCCATTTCAGAAGTGATGGAGTCTCTCATAATCCAGGTAAAAAATATAAACACCAGACACTTGGCGTTGTGCAACTACCTGACAAAGGCATTAAGTTAGTTGGACTCGTTTGAAGCACAGTCTTTTTATATTTTCAAAACACCAAGTTCCGTGCAAGTATTCAGGCTGCCATGGCAACATGGTACATTTGTTCCCGAGTGTCATTTCCCATCACAATTGGGGATTTTTTTTCAGAACTTTGCCCGACTTCAAAACTTTGGTTGCTGAGGCAACATCTCCCTTTGAAGGGAAGTGATTGGCTGTGCCCATCTGTACTGAGGCAAGGGCTCTTCTTTGAAGACCAGTATGCTATGGCAAGGGAAGAGGTGTTAGGGAGGCTAAAAAGATACCCAGGGAAGCAGGGGGAGAGGAAGGAACTGTGCCGAGAAGTGGCTGCGGAGGGGCAACACACGCCTTTGCGCGAGGCAGGTGGGATGGGTTCTGAGTGGGAGGCTCCAGGCTTAGCACCGGTGAGCTAATGATGTGCCACATTACATCACTGGGGATATTAAATGCAGTCTTGGTGAAAAAAATGCTTTGCCTTTGATGTATCCAGTGAGGATCTCGTGGAGATGTCTACAAGATCTCCAAGATCTTGCAAGACCTTTACAAGAAAGGAATTTATCACTGGGCTTGTTTGACACAAGAAGTAACTGAGGCAGAGGGGGCTTGAATGAACTACTGAAGGTCACACAGTAAATTAGCGGCTGATATAGGAATAAACCCCTGGAGGTGTTGTGTTTCATTCATAAGATCATCATTCCTCTGATATTTAACTTATGCTTAAACAGAAACCTTCTGCAGAGAATCACTGCAATCACTTTTCCCCTCGCTAACATATTGCAGTCCTCACCTCTGCTATTTGTCAATGTATTTGGCTGAAACGTGCTGAAGCAGGGACTCCTTTCTTTCCAGACTCTTCCTGAAATCCCGCTGCAATCAACACGATCACCAACAACAACCACAACAGCTTTTTAACTGGGGTCATCCCCATCTTCGTCTTGACTGGAAGGACGGAAGGGGCATGGCACCACCATCACTTGGCTGCCTACGGGCTCTAGCTGACTCACAAACATGGTGAGCAGCTTCAGGAGGCAGCAAGTATCATGCTGTATCCAGCAGAAAGAGCAAACGGGTTGCGGAGGAGGTCCCAGAGGGGTGGCCGGGTGGGTGTTAAGCAGAAGATCGTGGCTCTGAGGAAATGCACAGGATGAGGCCATGCACGTGCCATGGGAAGGGGCACAGGGCAAGGAGCGCAAGACAGGATGAGAACAGGTGAGAGGATGGTAGCATGGAGGTGAGCATGGCACACTGCTGCTGCTAATGCAGGGAATGAGAGTGAAACCTGGGAAATCAGTTCTGGGAAGACTATCCTGCCACAGATCAGTATGAATGGCATGAACAGGAAAATTAGCTTTCATTTCATTAAAGTTGTTGAGGAGACATAATTGAGGCAACAGCAAATACAGATCAGCCAGGCAAAACTGCTCAGAGGGGATTTATTAAACATGTCACTGGCTTCTTGTGGAGCAGAGGGGTTCCTCCTCTGCAGGAGGGATGACCGGACTTGTCTACCACCAAAGGGTTTGAAAGGATGCATATATTACTGATTGCAAGGTGACAAGTCACTGCTGAGACTAGGAACCAGTTTAGAACTGAGGAGTGAGATTGCACAGGCATGCTTTATACAAGATCTCCCCTCCTGCCTCTCAGCAGCCCGTTAGCCCTGTATTTCCCTTTCCTCCACCAGCACCCATCGGTCTTCTCACATGCACTGTCCGGGCAGCCTTCAACTGCACCAACAGCCCTTTGCTCTGCTGTCACCTTCATGTGAGGGAGCCCACAAAAGTGGTCAGAAAAATCAGAGAAGCTGGCTCATTTAGAGCAGTTTGGGCTGTATGGATTTCACCTGCCTCTTGCTGCTCACTGTGGGACCCAGAACAGAACCATTTACATCCTTTCTTATTTAATAAGCAGGTGGTTTCATGCTTAAAACAAATTACCACTTCAATCGGGGTTCTTCAAAGACCTCGGCTATTGCACTGCCCGTGAGCCAGCAACTTTCCTGGCCTGGAGATGTGCACAGTAGGTGCTGCTGAAAAACAAAGCCAGTGAGTAGATACAGGGTTGGTACCAGCTATTGCTTGACCAGAGGGCATGAGTGATTCGTTAGGCTGGCTCGCTGGCTCGCTGTGTCTCCACTTTGCAGCCACGGTGTCCCAGTTCCAGACCGATGGTGACTCTGACGCCCATGTACGTGTCACTGGAGATTAGGCTTTGACTTCTTTCCATTTCAGCAGCTCATAGCTGACTGCATAAGCAGAGTCAGATGCAAACCCACTGCCTGGATCACCACCTGTCTGTTCCAAATCTGGGTCACTGTGGCATTTAAAAACATGAACAGCCAACACAGCCTTGCCAGGCAGAAGCAAAGAAGGAAAGCAAACATGAGATGTGCTCTTGATGTCAAAAGAGAAACGTACAGACACAGGAGGCAGCAGGCTTTGTCTTTCTCCTGCATTTAATTGTCTTTGATGCGTCCTTCCAAGGGCATTGAATTTTAACTGCCTCTTCCATGTTGACAAATGAAGCAAAAAATGGCCTATGGTGATCGCTTGTCCTGCAAGGAAACCCCTGGGGGCTGCATCCTCCGCATCCTGGGACACTTTTTTCTGTCCAAGTGACCACAAAAGCAGCCTGAGGAGTGGCTCCCATGGTGATAATATTTCTCTGGTGATTTCCATGCATTGCCCATGTCCCCACACTTCTCTTGCCTGGGCACTGACTACATGGAAGTTTCCCTCACCAGCCCTGGATGTCTCACTGCTTTGGGAACCACACGTCATGTCTAGCAGTGTTTGCTGAGGTTATAAGGCCCTAAGGCAGTGCACTACCTCCACTGTCCTCTGGGTGACACAGAATGTCCCACTGGGCACAGGTGAACCAGGTGGGGAAGGTGAAGGAGGCCCTATAGCTCCCGATACACTCCAGCACACATCAGAGGTTGAAGAAGCCCTCAGGAACTCTTTCCTGCCTGCTGATCCCAGTGTGGAGGGAGCGAGTCCTCTCTCATGCTTGAGCATCTGAGAATTGCCTGTAAGTCTCCTACTCCCAAAGGCAGGACATTCAGCAGCTGCTGGATGGCCCAGCGAACAAGCAAGCAACTTCTGCAAAATGTATCTGGACATCAGCCATATTAACCATGAGCGCTGCTCTCCCCTGTGGACACAACAGCTGCCCATTGGAATAAACAGGAAACCATTTTATCCTCTGAGGAGCAAGAAAGGTGAGGGGTCATGACTGTAAATTGTGTGTCTCTGGGTTTGGGGCATGCAGGATGAGCTGCAAACAAATAGGTCTTCTGTTTTTTCTCATAAAGGACTCAAATGCTGGGCTTCTCCTTCTGAGCTGGTTCTCTGACCTAATGTTACCCTTTTCCCCAGTGCAAGAGACAAAAGAGCAGAAGTCCTGGTTTCCCCACTGAGGTTTTGGAAAGCAGTCAAATAGCATGGCATGGGAAGGCACTGGGGCAATACCCCTGCCAGGTCATGTGAAATACAGGTGTGGATCTGTCTTGTCTGATTCCACAGGACCACACGTGGTTGGTTTGTGCAGTCCCAGCCATCAATAAGTGTGCTTCTGCACTTTGCCTTCCTACCAGTTGGTGATGTTCATCTGGGAAAACTTTGAGCCCCTTTGGCATCAACTTTTATTTGCCATTTTAGAGTCCTTACTTTTTTACCCTCTTGGAAAGCAACCCAATTTTACATCAAATGAAGGCAGCCAGCAAGAATTTGCTTTTGCCCATGGAGCGCTTTGATTGCTGGGCTCTTTGGCTGGACCTCTAGGGCCTCCTGTGTCACGCAGGAGGTCAGGTGAGCTGAGCCAAAAGGAGCCTTCTGACTGCAGCACCTGAAGTTTCAGTTCAACTCAAGACTGGGGAAGCTTCACCCTCTTTCCACGTGATGTATCTATTACTGTAAGTTGCATCTGCACCTGAATAGGGTACAGCAAAGTGACGTTGGCGCAGTGTGGCATTAGTGATGTTGCTGTGGAAACCATGATATTTTAATTGCCTGACTCAGGAGAATCCAGGTAGATCAGACATTGTAGTTCACCCATTGCAGCAACTCTGCTGCCAAAAGATCTGGACTGAGCATCAGGTATGTAGGGCTCTGCCCCATGAGAGCCATGTGGCACTGGGAAAGCTGTTTCCTTCTCTGTGTCCTTTGGTTCTCCCCAACCCAGGCCCTCACCCTTCACCTGCTGGACCCATATGGATGGTGAACCTCTCAGGTTGGTGAGAGTCTCTGCACTCTGGTCAGACCGCCAAACTCCTCGTTACAAAGCACAAATAGAAGATAACAGATAATGTTGAATGTGCACCTTATTCTGGTGTGAAGGTCTAGGATGGTCATATTACCTGCATGCTAAATGACCTGTCAACCATCGCTCTAAAAACCTTATAAATATTTCAAGCAGCATGCATTTAACTCTGTAGTCCTAGTGATATACTGAAGTTCATCTTTATGATCAGTTGTGACAGAGTCCACAAAGTATGAGGTGTAGTTTGAGACCTGATAGATTCCATCAAGTGAAGGAATTCCAGAAAGGAAAGATGCCTATGTATCTATTTATAGATGCCTATTTATACCACAGAGGTGCTGGATGCTGATGAGCATACAGCATGTGGCCAGCTGTGGACAGACCTGCTTCCCACTCAGCAAGCATTTCATGGGTAACTTTGATCAAGGTAGGCAAGATAATGCTCCTGCTTTCATTCTGAGGGCCCAAAGGCGTGCGGTGCAAAGGGTATATAAACCAGTATTGCTTAGCTTTTCTGTCCAGAGGTCTGTGTGCTTTCTGGCCAAATTGCACACACAGGAGTCTGAGAAAAGGTAAAAAAAGTATTAGAAACAAAAAGGGGTGGTGAGATGAGGTAAAGATCAAGAACAGGAAGAGGTGGAGCAGCATGGCCAGATGAAAGCTGAAGGGCAGGGAGGAGAGGAATGGCCAAGCAGCAGCAGATGGTCCAGGGGATGTTCTCTAACATGTGTCCCTTGGTGTCCCATTCCTCACAGGCGCCCCTGAGATCTGATCCAGCGTGTTATACCCCGACGTCCTGCCTGCCTGTGAAGCCAGCAGGTTTGAAAACAGAAGTGGAAGGCTTGTGCTGAGTGCTCTGCAAGGTGGCCAGGAACTGACCGCAACAAACAGGAAGGGGAATAGGAGGGGATGACCATGCAGAGGAGAAGGGAGAGCAGGTGTGAGGCATGCAGTAGGGTGGAGGAGGAGGAAACGGACTGGCTGGGAGGGACCTGGAGCAGGAAGGAGCAAAGGATGTTGCAAAGGGATGGGAAAAGCAGGGTGAAGAGCAGTAGCGGGCATTTGTACATCACAGCTATGGGAGAATGAGTGGTTTGGGATTTTGAAGGAACCTAGCCCAGAATTAGGGGATACAGGCCATTAGTCAAACCTCCTAAAGGACTTGAACATGAGACACGTCTGCCCAGCAGACCACATCACAGGCACCCAGAACCATGATGCATGTGCTGCTCCAGAGTGATATCACGTCAGCATGGCATTGCTCCATCACAGTCTCCCTCCCAGAGACTTCTCCCTTTGTCTCTTGGTCTTTTCTGGCACTGTCCAGAGCAAAGCACAGGGATTTCTCTGCCTCTGGGAGATAACTTCTCAGCCTGGTGAGGGCTGGAGAGGCCCTAGAACATGTTAATGTTATTTATGTCAGCAGGTAGACTCTGCCACTGAGATTGGGCTACTGTTGTGCCAGGCACTACACAAAATCGTGGTAAGAGGTGATCTGTGCTCCAAAAAGTTTATTATCCAGAACAAGCAAGGAGATGAAGTTACTTGCTCAACTGGCCCAGTAAGTCAGTAGCAGAAAGTGGGAAGGAGCCCTGGCTTCCTTCATCTGAGGTTGGTGCTTGGTGGACCAGCTCAGATCATTTCTCACATTGCCCATATCAGCATATTCTGCTTGCCAGTGTTTATCTCACATGCTTGAGCAGTAGCCCTCAGGACTCTGCAGTTTGGTTTTGTTTTATTTTATGGAGGAAGTGACACTCACAACATGCTCAGAGGTTATGTTGCTGCATTGCAACAGCTCTCATCCTACGCAGAGATGGAAGAGATCCGAGCAGTGCAGATGTGATGACTCAGCTTTGCTGGATTTTACAGTAGTGGAGCTCCATCGACATTTCCACAGAGATATTCTGATGAGCTTGGTGTAAGAGGAAAAAATCAAACCTAGTGATGCTGCCCCAAAGTTAGCCACCCAAAGCAAGCCTTCACCAAAGCCTTTCTCCTCCAATACAGCACAGCAGCACACAGGGAGGAAGGACACGCACATCTCCCCAGTTTGAGATGCCTATGATGCAAAAATACCTACTCGATCTAGTTACCCTGACCTCCTTTTGTAGTCAACACAGAGAAAACAAATGCAATTAGGGCACAGCTTCTCTGGTTTCTTATAAACATTTGCTTTGAATAAAACAACCTGCTGTCTGGAAGCACTCATGCCCCTGACACTGACACAGAGACCCCCTTGCTCAGACACAGCTCTTGATGCTTGGTCAGATGAATCCCAACCTGGTGCTCCCATGGAGAACCAAAAAGGCTGGCAAAAGCCCAGTGCACTGGATCTCTTTGGAGTGAGAAACTCCCCTCCGTTTGCACAGATTAACACATGTCATGCAGAATTACATGTAATCTGTAAGTTCTTCAGGGGTTAATTCATTGTGGCAAGAGGTGGGTGGTTCCTACTCAAGCCTAAGCTTTGCATCAAAGGCACCTGAGCATCCCTGGTAGCTGCCTGGTTTGAGGTGAAGCTGTGCTTCTCAATGAGACAAACCAAGTTGGGGGAAAAGGCTGCTGTGCCAATGATACAGCGCTGAGTTAAGGAAGGGGCAAGGTCAGCTCTGTGGGCTAGGAGAGGGGACGCTGGGCTGCTCAGGTGTGAAGTGGCTAAGTCTGACTGGTTTTACTCTCTCTGTTGGCCTTGGATTTGAGAACAGTATTTTTGGTCACCCAGACAGGGACTTTGTCCCAAGTCTCAGCATGCCAGAGCCCCAGGGGTGACCAAGAAGAGTCACCTTCACCAGGAGGATGACAAATCTTTTATCAAGTAACTATCATTTGAGGAAAAATCTGGTCAACTTCACCAGGAGGACCACCAATCCCTTATGAAGTAGATACTGCCAAGCACTACCACTCTGCCCAACTGCGAACTGCTTTTCCTCTCAAAATTTCCATCTGCAGTGGGATGATCAAAACAAGCCATTACTAATCAATGATCTCAAGTTCCAAGATAATGCCAGAGTTGCGCACATTCCAGCTCTGCTTCTTGTGATAGAGCTGCATACATTAGTTGCTACACAATGTTGTTTCAAGCTGTATGTACACTTACATAACCTTGTACCATATAATCAACACATTTCATAGCACGAAGAGATCAATCATGCTGATCCCCGTCACAGAAATGTACCTCTGCTCCCTATCATATTGTGAAAACAACAAAAAAAACCCAACAAAAAGAATTTCCAACCTCCACACCTGCCAACGCCCAGCATAGCTTGATGTACCTTGAGATGTTTGCTCTTTTAAAACCCGTGAGCACCACATAACCACCAAAATCCAGCCACATGCTACTGCTGCAGCACAAAGATCACGGGGAAAGGCTGGGTGGAGGTCTGCAGGTGGAGGGAGAGAAGGAAGAAAACAAGAAGAGTGATGGAAACAGAACCCTTTGCACTGTGTTCTCCCCACCAGTCCCCTTCCCAGGACACTCCCCACTCAGCCCTTCTCCATCACTGGATGCTTTTTCCAAGCCTGGGAATGGAAGCTCGCAGCCTCCTCCAGAGGCAGCATTAACAGCAGGCTGTGGGTACCGGTCCCGTACTCACCTCTCTGCTTGCTTTGCTCTCGCTGCACCTCTGGAAGAAGGACCACAGATAAGACAGGTACTGCCAGTATCTCCGAAGCAAGGACAGAGTACTGGAGAAGGGTGGCAGGGGCTGAGAGACCTGTAGGACCCGTTGCTACAGCGCTGCGTGGGTTATGGCACGTGGCAAGGAAACACCATGCTGCTGCTTCAGGGCCATGTTGACCCTGCTCTAATGGGCCACCTCCTGATGCTAAAATATCGAGTCCTTGACCAGGGGCACGGGAGCCTGCAGTGGGGGTGGGATGCTTTCAGATAGACACTGGCAGTTTTGGGAACTTCAGTCTCCAGGTGCAGATCTTGTCCTATTATTCTCACTTCCACTTATTCTTCCTCCATGGAGCTGATCCTCTCCATAGAGCAGCAGCTCAGGGACGCTGCCTTCCCAGCCAGGGAGCAGTGTGGGGAGAGAAGGCATCTCTTTTTTTAAAGGGAAAAGAAGAGTGCCTGCCTTTACCCCAGCATTGCTTGCTCTGAGAAGCCCCACGAGGTAACAAAATCACTGGTGACAGCTTTCTGGAGACCCATCCTTGCAGGGAGCCTTTCGGCCAGCCTCCGCTCTCCTCCAGCCCTCCACAAAGGTTCAGCCCATCTGAAGAACTGGAGAAGGAAGAGCAGGGGGCTGTTTCTCCAAAATGCAAGCCTGTCTTGTCAGGGTCACCACTGCCCCATCCCCTGCAGATGGACTCCTCACCCCATTATCAGCTGCAGCCATGTCCAGAGCACCCAGTGCACCTCTCAAAACACTCAAACAGAAGGAAACAGGGATACTGCAGGGGAGCCCAGCCCTTTTGTGACAGCTGCCAGGCTGGGTGCACCCTTCACCCCCCTACTCCATCCCAAAGGAACCCCTCGGTTTCCCCCCTCCTCCTCCTCGGAGGCAGCACTGCACGCAGCGCCGCAGCCCGGCATCCTCAAGGCTCTGGTACCCTCTGCTGGCCCTGAGCGTTTCTTTTGCTGGGGAAGCCTCTCCTGGGGTGGTTGTCAGCCTGCAGGTCACTCGCAGGCACGGCAGCAGCCTCTCCAGCACACGCAGCGGCTTCGCTCGCCTGCCATGCCCAACGCTGCCCTGGGTCAGAGTCCCCCCCCCAGGTGCTCTCGCATGTCCGAGCTGGCCCCAGGCTGCTGAGGGCAGGGACCTACCCGCACCTTACGTCTTCGGGAGGACGCTTACTACTTTGTGAGAAACGACAAAAACCTGCAGTTTGACAAGGGCGAGCGGCTGAGCCCAGGAGAGGCTCCTGGTCAGTGGGACAACCCTCCCTACAGCCGTTGGCAGACGAAAGAGGTGGCAGAGGCTCCTTTGAGGAGGGCGCACAGCTCATGGACATCACCCCGCATCCCCATCGGGGCAAGGAAGGGGTTCTGCCCATGCCTGCAGCAAGGCTTTCAGACAGCCCTTTACGCTGCAGGGTACAGCGTTTGCCTGCTGCAGCCCTTGGAGAGGGGAAGGAGGGATGAGCAAAGAGCAGCTTTGAAGCAGGGAAGGGCAGGTCATTTCCCTCACTGCTGCTGGCAGACAGGGAAGACAGCAGCAGCCTGCACGCAGTGACCAGGTAAGATGCCTCTCGCACAGCTGAGCCTGACCTGGCAGCCTGCACCAACAGGATTTATGCCTTAACAGACACATCAAACCCCGAGTGAGAAACGAGTTTCTGCCTTCAGGGCTGCTGGTGCTGCCCCCGGGCTGTGTCCTGCCTCGAGGTGGGGTGCCAGGATGGGCGCTGGGCAGAGGGTACCAGGGCAAGCAGGAGGGATGCCTTCCCAACCAAAATCCTGCACAACCTCCCAAGGAAGGGAATACATCCACTCTCCCTCTGGGCAGCCAAAGACCCTGGGCTACCAATATCAGTCTTTATTTTTATACAAACTAAAAGCTTTTGGAGTTCATAGAAACATTGATGTGACACAGTGACAGAGCACCCAGGGGGAACCCTGACCACCCCAAACCCTGGTTCAAGGAGGAGGCCCTGGGAGGTTTGGCTCCCCAAGGAAAAGCTTCTTCCAGGAGCAAGCTCCGACCCCACAGGGCACTCCGCCTGCATGTGGGCAGGGATCAGGCAGCAGCAGCTCCCTCCCCACACATGGGACAGGGAGGTCACTTGATGCGGTAGAGGACTTTGCGTTGCATGCGGTGCTGGATCTCCCCCCGCCGCATCATCAGCTGCAGCACCTTGTAGATGGCGTGTTCTGGGTATTTCTGGAAAAGGGGAGATGGGGGGGGGAGGGGGGGAAGATAAGCCAGCAGGGAAAACCTCACCAAAGCCCAGCGGGAACCTACAACCATCGCTAAAGCCTGGCTGTGCCTCTCCGGAAGGAGGGAGCCTGGTGTCACCAGGTGCTGACACTCCTTTGCCCTTTTATTATTTCACGTCTGACTGCAGCCAGTCTCACAATATCAAACTGTTCTGGTTTCAAGGATAGAACCCAACCCACCTGAACAACCCCAAAGCTCAGTGCTTTTGCAAATGAGTTCTTGCCTCATTCCCCTTAAACTCTGCAATCACATTGCACCCCACTCCCTACAAACAACTTCAAAAGCAAATAGGACCAAAAGGCTCTCCAGCCACCTCTTGGGGTTTCACCCCCCGAGCAGCAGCCTGGGGTGTCTGGTTTCACAACCCAACCCTCCATGAGGTCCCTGGCCCACCTGGCGCATGAAGTCCTGGACGATGCTGTGCTCCGACACCTGAGAGCCGATGGCAAAGCGGCGCTTGAGCTGCTTCTCAATGCGGGACAGCATCTCTTGGTCCTCCTGTGTTGTGAAGCCTTCTGCCCCTGGAGGGAGAGGCTGTGTGAGCTCTCTGTGCTGCCCAGACATCACTCTCAAAGCCAGAGTGCCCATCTTCTATGTCTCCCACCACACCTGGCACGTCTCAGAGACTTCAGGGAACCCGTGAGCAAACCCACCATCAAAGGTGAGCTCCAATGACACAGCTGAACATGGCCCTGACTGCTGGAGCTTCCTTCAAACCCTCTGTGCCACGCTGCCTCCCAAGGAAGCACTGCCTTCAACCCCACAGGGAAAGACATACTGGTTGGGGAACCACCTTCAGGACTGGGCTCTGCCCTTGGGACCACAAGGGGCCAGACCACCCCTCCCTCACCCAGCACTGGTGGAGATCCTCAGCGTCATTTGTTGTTGCCCTCCCTGTGAGCCACAGCCCCACGGCTATGACAGCCCCTTGCTGCCACAGGCATTGCTTTGCCTTAGCTCAGAAAGAAGGTCCAGCACCTGCCTGGGGGGTGCCTGGTAGCACCCCCTGGCCCTGCCAGCCTGGTCTTGAGAGGAGAGCTTGTCTCTCCTTGCCCTGAGCAGCCAGGCCCAGCACATCCCTCCTGTCCCCAGCACCGAGCATCTCCCCTCACCTGACAGGCTGCCTGACATGGCTGCATCAAGCGTGGACACCTGGAAGAGCCGCAAGGCCTCTTCAACATCCACCTCGGTGGCGAAGGGCTGAAGCTTCATCTTCCCCAGGGACTCGGCGATGCGTATGATGGCCTCCAGCTGCCTGCGGCCAAAGATGATGTTCCTTGCTTTCTACTGCAACTCCAAGGGGGCTTCTTCTCCTTCCCCCCAACCCCAGACACCCCCACCTACCCAACTCCAGGCACCTCCAGTGTTGCCCTGTTCACAGAGGGCTCCCCCAAACCCCAGCACCCCACTAAGCCCCCTCCTGGGCTACCCCAGGTGACTCCTAGCGATGCAACCCCAACCCCGAAGGTTTCGGTGGGGCGAGGAGGGCAGGGTTGCTCACCGGACAGTGATGGGGATGCTGGAGCGGCGGTCACTCTCCTGCTCATGCTGGCGAGTGCCGCTCCGCATCAGGATGTAGCGGTTCTTCAGCTTCTCCGCCGCTGCCGCCGAGAGCCGAGGGCCACACTTCCTGCAAGGGGGGGGGAACAGGACCTGGAGGAGGGTCCCCTGGGCAGGGGAGTCCCCGGGCACCACTCACATCCTTGGGTCACGCTGCTGCACCATTGCGAGTTGCTCTCGCTTCCCTTTTTTCAAGGCAGGAGTTAAAAAAATGGTGACCCAGACAGAGCGCTTGCAAACACCAGCTGCGTGGTTCATTTCTCACCACTGCCTCCCACCATGCAGCCCAGGCACTGCCAAAATGTCATGCCTCTCACTCACGTCCGACAGAAGGAGATGAGCTTCTTCAGCTTGTTCAGCTCGATCTCGCCCTCCACGGCCTGGGTCTGCGTCAAGGCACTCACGTGTAAGGACATCACATGCTTGGCCAGCGTCTAGGACAGCAGAGGGCAATCAGGCAGCTGGAAACCCCACTGCCTCCCCCCACAAAAAAAAATGGGGCGCCATGAGTCCCAGCTGCACCCACGTGCCCCAGCCTACCATGTCTCGCTCCTCGTTGTGCTCATCCTTGACGATGAAGATCATGTCAAATCGGGACAGGATGGTGGGCATAAAATCAATGTTCTCCTCACCCTTGGTCTCATCCCAGCGCCCAAAGACAGAGTTGGCAGCTGCCAACACTGAGCAGCGGGAGTTGAGTGTGGTTGTGATTCCCGCCTGTGGCGGGAAAGAGAAACGGATGGGGTCAAGACTACGGATGGGGTCAAGACTACGTCCACTCACAGCAGGGCTAGAAGGCTATTAACTCATAATAAAAGGTCCAAAAGCAGTTTGCATTTAAATAAAACCCCTTAAGCAGCACCCAATTGCTCTGTAATGGTTCCACATTGGAGAGGGGTCAGCACAGGAAGTACATGGGGCTAGACTCACATGTCCTTCTAGAGGATGACTGGCTTCAGCTGAGACTTGAGCACTAAGTAACTTCATTTAAAACCTCACATCAAGGGCAAGGACACGCAAGACCCTATCACTAAATCTGCAACCTGAGACAGAAACTGGGTGGCTGGGGCCGAGTTCCCCTGGGCAGCCCTGGGGGCAAAGTGTGGGTTTGCAGGTAGTAGGCAAGGAACAGTGGTGGGCGTTCTGTTACCAGGGACTGAACAGCTAAGGGGTGAGCCAGAGCAAGCAGGAGGGAGCAGAGGTGCTACAAAAAAGGCTGAGCAGTGGAAACGAAGAGAAACTCTGATTTGAGAGAAGACTTGGCACTGCCTTGTCAGGCAGTTTCTGTAGATCTTCTGAGGGTGTGGAGAGCAGTGGGAAGGAAGAAAAAGAAATGACATCATGCTGCGACACAAGGATATCAGCAGAAATACTAAATCTAGAGGAGCAGAGGACAGGTAGAGCAGAGGGAGTTCATTTCAGTCCTGTTGAAGTTCAGGCTGCCTGAGAGAAGACAACCCAAAGCCCACAGGCAGAGCTGAGCAGTCTCGGATCAGAAAAACCAGTAACCATCAAAACCACTGCTTGGACAAGCCACTTTAAAACGGGCAATTCTGGCAAAGGATGTGTGACTGCTGGTTGCTGGGCTCTCAGGGACAATTCAGGCTCCTGCCCTGGGGCAACACACACCCACAGCTCACCTTAGCAATGGAGATGGTCTGCTGCTCCATGGCCTCGTGGATGGCCACACGGTCATCCTCCCGCATCTTCTCATCCAAGGTGGGAGAAATGAGGTGGAGTGAAAAATAAATAAATAAATAAATAAATAAAAATTTCACCAAAGCTCCACCAAACCTCAGCTACACACACACACCCCCCAATGCTGACCCCCCCCCGAGGTAAAGCTCTGCAAGGACCTCTGCTCAAGAGTGCAGAACATAACCAGAATTTCCCTGCAGCCCCATCCCCTGACCTTCCCTGAAAGAAAGTGGGGCAGCTTCAGGGGAGCCACCCTTTCTCCTGCAGCTCTGGGCTCTCCTGGGAGCAGCCAGCAGCCCAAGGGCTCTTTTCCCCACTCCTGTGTGGGCAGCCCCACGGGTACCTTGTCGAACTCATCGATGCACACCACTCCCCCGTCTGCCAGCACCATGGCTCCTCCCTCCATGAAGAAACTCCTGGAGGACGGGTCGCGGATCACCGAGGCCGTCAAGCCGGCAGCGCTGCTGCCTTTCCCTGAGGTGTATACCTAGCAGTGTGCGGGACAAGGAAGGGGACAGCACATCAGCTGCCGTGGGACCCAGGAGCCCGCTGCTCCAGCTGAAGACAAAGCAGCCCCTGCACTGCAAAATCCAGAGCTGCTGGAAGAAATGCAAAGCCCTCCAGGAAAATTTCCCTGCACACACCAAAAGCAGACCTGCTGGATACAGAGCAAGACTATTGCATAGTCCCAGGCCTTGGACTGAGCAGTTGTGACGCACCGGAGGGCTTGCAGACATGCAAATACAGGTATTAAGTACAGAACAGGGAGTGATTCATTGTTTGGTGGGCTGCTGCATTAGTTTTGTTTTCCTCCTGAGGGAACAATGCAGTCAGAGGCTGACTTTAATGGAGACTACAAGAAAACACGGCTGAAAATATAATTTCATGCCTGGGTTCAGCCTGAAGGTCCGTGCCTGAGAAGCAGTCAAGTTCATTTGCCCTGAGCAGCCAGCCTCTCTGCTCATCATGTCTCAAAAATAAACAGCACCACTCACGTCTTTGGACATCTGCAAATAGCCTGGCTCACATCATGACGAACGGCATTACCTGCTTCCCCTTCTCCCCTCTCATCCCCCTTTCTGCACCCCATATCTTCCAGGCTAGCACCAGAAATGGCAGTTTGCACCTCCACCAGCCAGTATAGCTGGGAGCTGAAAGAAGAAATGAGCTGCATTACAAGTGGTCACTTCAAACCACCTACCCCAATAGGTGAACACTTCTCAACGAACTTCAGCAGCTGGGATTTGGCTGTGCCGGGGTCACCCAGCATCAGTAAGTTGATGTCTCCTCTGCGGGTCAGTCCATCTGGGAGCCTGAAGTGACAGGGTGGGGAAAAAGAGATGGAGGAGTGATGGCGAGCCTTCATTTTGATAACCAGGCATTGCTGACAAGTGGCAGGCAGTTGGTAGCACCACCAGAAGACTGTATGAGGGCTTTGGTCCGTGAATGACTCCCCTGCCACCACCCTCTCTCCACCAGGCTGACTTTTCCCCACCTCTTGCGAGAGCCTCCGAATAAGAGGCAGGCAATGGCTTTCTTGATGTCAGTGCTGCCATAGATGGAGGGTGCAATGCTCTTGGCGATGGTCTCATAGATGTTGGGCATGGCAGCAAGGCGACGAAGTTCCTCCTCTTCTTGAGGGGTGACTGAGCCAGCAAAGCTGTGTCCTGTACAGGGATGAGGAGAATGATGCAACAGCAAACAAAAGGATGTTTTACAGTAAACGACACTACTCCCCCACACCCGCTACCACCAAAAGCCCTTCCTGAAGGTCACACCACCAGGTAGGAAGGGTGGAGAGGGAAGGCATTTGCTATCCCAGCAAGGCAGGCTGTGTCCTTAGAGCCTGGCAGGAAAAAGCAAGGATCTTGGGCAAAGCAGCTCTGGAGGAATCAGAGGGAGAATTACAGTCAGGACTGTGTTTTAAATACATAGCTCAATTTTAACCATTAACTTCAGCCCAGGTCCTCAGGGATGGCTTAGCAGATTGCCACTAAGATCAATTAAGATAAAAGCACTTAAATACTCTGGAGAACTTGAGCTGAAACCTCCTCATTTAATATCACTGAGAAAAAGTCATTCAGGACATGACTATAGATCATCCAGGGCAAGTTAGACCCCTGGACTGGCTTGAACCTTCTGCTATATAAGCAGCAGAGCAGGACCCAGGCTGTGATTTCACACAGTACTTGCCGAGGGACCACCTTGTTCAGGAAGGGGGCTCTCCCAACACCAGGCTACCAACACAGACCAGATGGGCACCAAAAGTAGACCTCACCTGAACCCTCCACATCCACCTGGATGCCCACCACACGGATGTAAGCGCTTCGGATGCCTACGCCCACGTTGTCACGGGTTCTGTTCTTGCTCTGGGCAGACTTCTTGATGGAGTAAATGCCCATGATAGTGACTCTGTTCCCTGGGACAACTTTGTCACACAGGTACCTAAGAGGAGGAAGGGGAAAGCAGCGGGGGAAGGGATGGCACCAGCAACACCTGCTAGCCCTGCGGGGCAAGGGTGGGGAGACCATGCTGGTACCTGTCACAGTACAGCTGCAAGTGCCGGGGCATCTCCCCGTGCGGCACGGCATCCGGGGACTCCTGCAGCTTCAGGACCTGGAAGTCCACACACTTGCACTTATCTGGCATGATGAAATAGGGGTCCAGCGGGCACTTTGGGCGGCCAGCTTGTTCTCTGTGCGGAGAGATCAATCAGGGAAGGCTGCTGGCACTCAGGAGCCACCCTTGGGAGCCCCCTGTAGAGGGGACAGCGGTGACGGAGCCCAGAACAGCCGCCCCTCCGAGCGGTGCCCAACAGGTGAGAAGGGCAGTCACACGGGGCCGAACCAAAGCCTCACCAAGCGCTCTGTCTTGTCTTTCGACAGCTGCCAAAAGCAGGCACAAGAACAAGCCAAAGACAGGGCGATACCTGCCTGAGTACTCTCCCTGCCTCCCCCCCTCTTCCCTGCTAGCTGAAAGCGGGGAGGAAGGCAATTCATTAATTACACAGAAGATAACAGTATAGACTCAGCAACACGGCAGGGCATTTTTCTTTATAACCTCGGGCACGAAGCAAATGTTAAGTGGTTTCTGGTGAGAAAGCAATTAGCAATGTGACAAGGCTGCCATCAACCTCCAGTCTCTCAAGATGTATCTGCCTCGTTAGACTACAAGCTCTCTGAGACAAGGAGCATCTCCACGTCCTGCTGCCGTCCCAGTACATCACTACCGACGCCCGACTCCACGCAGGACTGTCAGGGAGGATAACGTGAGAGCGCAGATGAGCTTGTGCAGTCAAGGACCAAGGTGCTGTACAGACCACATGCAAGAATGATCCCTATCCCAAAGGCCTCTCAAGCTGCATTAGAGATAAGGTGCAGAAAATAAATACTGGCAGGCACAATCTACCGGGATCAAGCAATCGGCACGAGAGCTGCGGCACAGCGGCAGCCTAACGCTCACGGTTTGCGTGGGCATCGAGAGCTGTAAAGCGGGATTTGAAAGTTAGTAGCAAAGCATCCCTACAGAAGGTAACACAAAACAGCCCCCTGGGGAGGGAGAACATAGAACAAGAAGTTTGTTCGAGAAAGATAAGAACTTAACAGGAAGTTCAGACAGCAGCTTAATGCAGCGTTATGGGATGGCCGGAGGCAGGAATGAACCTTTAGGTACAACAGGCAAAGCACCCTGCAGATATAACGAACTCCCCGAACACGGCCGCTCAACACCGCTTGCAGCACTGGTCACACAGCACCACGACCAGCGTGAGCGCAGACAGATGGAGCTCAAACCTGCCAGCCACGGGCGCACACAGGCACAAGGGCAACACGAAGGGAGGAGGCAGAGAGCAGTGCAGATGCTTCTGCCTTGTGCAACAGGGACCTGACATTATGCAGCACGCAGGGGATGGAGGGGGAGCAGGAGGAGGGGATGCAGCCTTTTTTTTTCCCACCAGCCTGCCGCATGCATCTCCGTGTCAGTCCTTACGTGTTGCATTTCCTGGGGAGAGCATAACCCTCCAGGCCCGGGCGCACCGCAATGTTGCTGATGGTGTTGCGGCAGCTGCGGCACTGGATGGCTATTCTGGTGGCTTTGGCTCTCACGGGGGTTGCTGCAATTACGATCCCAGGGATCTTCACAAGGTGGGACATCTGGTCAGACTGAAAGGGAAAAGGTGAAGGGAAGGTGAGAAAGCTGTCACTGGAGGATGGATGGGAAACTAAAGAATTTGAAGAAACACAGTTCGTTCTTAGCTACGCTTCCCACATTCATGAGACTAAGGCACCAGAACAAAGCAGCCTGCACAATGTCACTCTTTTGCTCTACCGTAGTAGAGGAACGTTGCATGACTTAAGTCATGCTGATTTCAAAGGAAGAGAGAAAAGAAAAAAACACTCCATGCAGAACATCACCACCAGCAGTAATGTCTCTGCAGCAGGAACCAGTAATAACAGTCTCTGCAGTCAGATTTCAGTTGCAGAGTACCCCTGCTTGTAAATTAGTGTACAACCTGTGTCCTGAAGTACGTGATCAAGTACCAAAAGCTTCTCTGCAATCACACCCACACACAAGCAAGCCCTGCTGCTCGCTGCTCAGCGCGGCAGCCGATTCACCTCACCTTCAGGCTGCGGATGTTGGCTGCGTTTGCATCCGATCTCAGCATCACCTGGATGTCTTGGAGAGTTTCCTCCCCTGAAGGACGAGGACGGGTGACCTCATCTGCAACTTCTTTTGCAGCTTCTTCCAACTACAAAAGGAAGAACTAGGCTATTATGGGTACATTACGGTATATCATCAGGGCTGCTCTCAACATCAGCGCGCCAGGTTGCCAGCCTCCCCCATCCTTACCAGCTGCAGGTGCTCTGCTGGTTGCTTGTACAGATAGTCAGCGAGATCTTCATCAAAGCTGGCCAGGTCTTCCATCTCCACCTCCACCCAGTACTGACTCAGGTTATAGTGCCGTTTAAGCTCATCCCTGGAAGGCAGTAAGTGGTAAAGGTTTGCAGGGCAGAAAGCAACAGTCACCCACAGCGACCTTATGACAAGCAGTGAGCAGAGAAGGCAGGTTCTGCAGGAAGTCCTTGGTTTGGAAAGTAAACGGGGAAAATCGGGAGAGTGCCAAGAGACATGTTGGAGGACCTGAGCAAATCTTTCACCCAAAACCACTTTGAAATGTCACATAAGACCAGAGACACCAGTGCTTACAGTGATAACGTACAGTATGGCACAAATTGTTTACTAGAGTTATGCAACCAGACAGGCAATTAGAAAAACTCTATGCAGAATATCAATTATACCTAAAATACAATTTTAAAAAAGAAAGTTATAGCATAACAGGCAATGTTCTCCTTAAAAAAAGCCAGGGTGCATGAAATTCAGAGATGAAAGGAAAGATCGTCCCAGCCCTTGCATGATACATCTGTACGCCCTCTCACAGTTGTCTCTCCAAGCTGCATAGGCAAAGAGATGGCCAAGGGACCTTCGCAGCCCCAGAAGGCACACGTGGACAGTGCTGTACTGATTGTAATGGATACACACAAAACTCCAGACCAGAAAGCACTAGATCTTGAAGACAGACCTTGAATTTCAGAACTAGGTGCAAGCTTGGCAGTGCAGATCCCTCCATTGCTACCTCCGCCACTAGACAGCTGCCTAAAAATTCAGGCAAACACCAGACCTCAGTTTTTCTCTAGGGTTAAAATGGGAGCAATAGCATTTCTTATACTAACAAAGAGCTCTTTACAGTCTACGGGAAGAGAAAAGCTGACACGTGCGATTGTATACTGGGGCGTGCACAGCAGGAGGAAGGCTAACAACAGACTGGATGTGCCAAGAGGAGTGGGTAAGGCCACCGAGGGAGAAAAGGGGTCACGGCAGCACCTGTATTTGAAGGTGAAGCCCGTCCGGTCCGTGCCCACCCGGAACTGCCGCAGAAACTCCTTGAACCGCTTCTGCAGCTGAGACTTCCGAACCTGCCCCTCGTCCGCCGACGCATCGCCCCCAAAACTGTCGCTGTAGTAAATGCCGGGGTCGTCGAAGCCGGACATGGCGACTGCTGCTCCCCTGCGGGCCCGAGAGCGCGGTCAGCACCAACCTCCACCCCCTCCCCCCGGCTGCACTGCACCCCCCGCCCCCCAAACTGCACCCGCCGCCCTCCTCCTCCTCCTCCTCCTCCTCCTCCACCCCAGATGCCCCACGGGATGGCCCACGGGATGGCCCACGGGATGGCCCACGGGATGGCCCACGGGATGGCCCACGGGATGGCCCACGGGATGGCCCACGGGATGGCCCACGCGCGATCCCGCCCCGCTCCGCTCCGCACCTCGCTGCCCGCGGGAAAGTCGCCACCAACTTTTTCGCGGCAAAACCGGCGCGCGGCGGAAACCAAACTGCTGCGCTGGGCGCGCCGACTCCGCCGCCGCTCACTTCGATTGGCCCGGCCGCAGCGCGCCGTCGCGGATTGGGCCCCGGCCGTCCTCCCGCCCCGCCCCAAGAGGAAGCGCGCTAAACCGCCTCTGCCGCTGATTGGTCGTGGCGCTCCGCCCCCTGCCGGCCGGGCGCAATTTGGCGCGAAATCTGGGAGAGAAGGGCGGGGGGAGGTGAAATGGCGGTCGGGCGGGACCATTGTGGCGGTGCGCGGAGGGGGGAGCGGGTGAAACCATTGCGGGCGGGGGAGGGGGAGCGCGTTAGTTGCCCTCAGGCAGCGGCGACGTTAATTACCGTAATAAAATAAATTAGTGCTGTATGCTCCTTGGGGGCAGCTGGAGTTTGTTGCTGCGGGGCTTAGTGGTGTGGCAGGGCCTCCCTGTGAGCAGGATGGGCCGGGGCAAGCGGGCTGGTGCTGCCGCAGGGTGTGTGTTCTCCAGGGTGCTTTTCTCCTGGTTAGTGGTGAATTTGGGGGGAAGGCTGGTGGGTCGTTGTGCAAGCAGTTTGGCTCTTCAAAAATGTGGTAATGTGTATCTGAAGTGGAAACAGAGCTGGGAAGCCTAGCATGGTGCAAGGGAGGTTTTTAAAGCACCAGCTGGAAAATGAAGGGCGTGTTGCAGAGAAACCAGATATAAAGATCATAGATCTAGTACAAAGCAAAGCTTTAGTCGTCACCTTTAGGGTCAGCCTGGAGTCCTTCAGTGTGATAGTGGAATCGCTGTGAGATACTCAAAGCACCATACCCCTTCCGCCATGAGCAGGGAGGGGATGATGTCAGTCTGAGTTCAGACTTCCTAGCTTTGAGGTCACAGTTATGAGCTCTTTGGGCAGTGGAGATGGGCTGAGTGTGGTAGAGTGCATTTCTGAGCTCATGGGCATTTATTTGCATGTTTGGGATGTATAGTTATTCAGCATGGCTGAATGAACATAACTGGGGTGGGTTAGAGGGACTGAATAGGTAGAACTTAATATGAATTTGAATGAATAAGTTCTTGTATTTGAATAGTTATCAAGCCTCATATCCCTGCTTGTCAAACATCTGACTATCTTTTTAAAGAATTAACTATTTTTGCTAACAGGGATTGGCAAATAGGCCCAAGTAGAGAAGTATTAAAGGGGATTTTGGAAGGGATAGAGGATGGATAATAGCCTGAGAATAATGACAGCCCCTTTCCCACTGCTCGTTCTCAGCAGGACCTGCCTCCGGATCGTTGCTTTGTGAGCAGGTTCAGTGCAGGCTGTTAGAACGGATCGGTAGGAAAGCGTCTCTTTGGGATTGAGGTCACAGCTGGAACAGGCGGCATCATGGGGACACGTTGATCACAGAGGCTTTCCGGTAGAAAGAGAGGAGAGGACTGATAATGGCCGTGTTGGTACCCGAACCGCAGCCTCTCCTGCAGCGATTCCTGTGCTAGACGACCCTCCGGAGCAGACGTGGCCAGCCACTCTTTTGGCTATAGGCCTTAAAGCCAGACCTCCAGATCCGCCTCAGCATGAACCAGGGAGAGCAGCAGCGCCGCGTGTCTGGAGCACCTTCGGCCACGCCGCGTCCTGGCAGCGCGGTGGGTTGGTTTGTCACCTCAGTGAGTCCGTGCGGTTGCCTGCTCCATGTCTGCCATCCAGCTGCCTCGTAGGATCAAAAACTAGTGTGTGTTTAGTTTCTGGGGTGGTGAAAAGATACGTGCTTTTCTGATTCACACTGAAGTTCTCTCAAAGGCAGCCTGGTAATGGAGCCCTCAGAGGGTGGCAGTCAGGGGCAGGTGTCCCAGTTTAAACCGGCTGAGGGGCCCGTCACCTCTTGCTTTTGCTAGAATAGCAACCAGCTTCCACCCCTTAAAGATACTTTGTACGCTTACGGAATTTTGTGGTATTTCTAGAAATAGAGACCAGCGTGTAGGAGCTGAAGGAACCTGCCCCGGCTTGCAACAGGTTATTGTTAGCACCGAGTGGGAGCAGAGTCTGGCTCTGATGATAGCTCCCGTTTGCATCTCTTGTAATGTCGCTGGAGGCAGCAGCTCCAAAAGACACAGAGCTGGGAGGAAGAAAGACACCTCCTTTCTACTCAGGTAAGGCTTTAATAATAGGAAACACCAAGCCTGAGGACTTTACGTTGAAGTTTATTATGTGTATAAATTATGTAACCAGACAAGAGAATGACATGTATCTTCAACAACCGTCTTCTGCTTTTTAAAAAAACCAAAAATTATTGGAAAAAGAATTAACAAAGACCTACTAGTGTCATACAAAACAGTCTAAAACCCACAGGAGCCGTGTGGCTCCACAGAAAAAGTGATCACAGTATTATCTAGCAGTATAAAAAAAATTGAGCAAACAGGGCTCCAGGAAGCTTTGTATTTCTGAGGAGAGGCAGATGTCAAAGCTACATTTCTGATCCTGTAGGATTTTTGCAGGCACTCTGTAAAGCAACGACAATTCTTGGCCATTGTTTTTAGCCTTTTCTACCCTTCATTTTTGGTGATAAAGTTAGTCTCTGAGAAGAGCTCGCACCAAGCACGGGAGAGACTTTGCCCAAACCCCCTTGCAGCACTATCTTTGATTTCTGGGGAGAAAATTCTCCTAATATTAGTGGCAGAGCCAAGATCACAGTACCCAGTCGGGGGGAATTTGTCTCAGAAAGACTGGGGAAAGTGGATTAGTTCAGGGTGAGGGAAGGCACAAAGAGAAGGTGAAGATCCTGCTTCTTCACATGGCAAATAAGCCCACGGCGACTGTCGTGGCTAGGAAGCTGAGTGCCAGGATCCACCGCACCAGGGGAGCGGCGAGCATCGTGTCTGTGTGTCTCCTGTTAGTCCTCTCACTTTCTTTCCCAGGACCTAGATCAGATAGGAAAATAAAAAAAAAAATAAGCAGATGAGAACAAGTTGAGGCCTAAAGCTGCCACTGTGCCGCGCTTGCAGTGGTGCTGGAGCAGACCCTGCTGGAGTTGTCAAGGGGAGAAGGAGGAAGGTCAGAGCTTGGCTGGGATGGGAGAAACGGCAGCAGCAGGTTCTGCTCTCCCCCGTGAGTGAAGAAGGGAAGCAGCAGACTTGATCTGGGACTCAGAAAGACTCACAACCCCTCTGCCTGTACTTGAGTATCTGCCTCTTCCCTTGTCTCCTTACAGGCTTACTCAATGCACCACCCAGCTCCATCAAAACCCTGATGCACGCAGAAGACCGCCAAATACTTATGCCACAATTTTAAAAGGCAGTTTGTCTCCTACGTCTTATTGATTTAATTGGTTAGGCATCGAACGATCTTAAACGGGTAGTCCTTGGCATGCCAGACAAATAATTTTCCCAGTACAAACTTCAGGATGGGATTCTTCATCCAACACCAAGCTTTTCTGAAAATCTTACTTTTATGAGTGTGTTGGGAAAGGAGCAGCAAAGTTTCACAGAGAACTTCTACTGCCTTTCCCAAAGAAGTCACTCTAAGCTTCATTGGCTAGAGATGTGCAAGACGAGGTTTGCTTTTCATTCTTTGCTAAGAGGAAGAGTGTGGTTCAATCCAGTACACACCAAAAAATCTCCCTTTTAGTTTTATAATGGGTAGGTAATAGAGGCTTTTTTTCTTTTTTATTTGAACCACACATTATCAGGGAAACCACTCTCCTCTGTAAGCATCTGAGCCTGCTCCTAACTCAATCACAAATCTGGCTGCACAAAAAGGGATCGCTTTGCTTGCAGCCACTGCTCGAGTTTGGGATGGTGCTTGCCAGCAGATGGAGCTTCTTCAGCTTTGCAGAGCTGATGGGCAGCCTGTACATCCCCGCTTCCTACCTCGTTACATTTCACCATCCAGAACAATGCTCATTATAAACCCAGCATGTTTTCAGGAGTGCTTTCAGTAAATACTTCTGGAAGGCAGGAAAATGACCAGAGGAAGATTTAATCCAAAAGGATAAGGCTGTTGGATAGGGCTGTGTGTCTGGAGGAACCTTCTGTCAGCGCCATGGCTGATCTGCTGGGCCCGAAATCGCAGCCTTTGCTTCTGTAAACTGAAGGCCAGTTTTCATGTGGTGAATGAACCTTTCCCTTGTTAAAACCTTAGAGAAGGAGAGGGGAGTCTCTTTTTGTAAAGCTCCCTCACGGACACTTTCTGGAGAGCCCAAATGTGTCATCCTTGCTGTCATGTCTAGAAGAAGCTTTGCACGCACCAGTACCCCTCCTTGCACTACCTACCGATGGCTGGAGAAGAGACAGGGCAACCACCTCATGCTCATTTCTCAGTGGCTTTTACAAACAAGAACAGAGGAAGGGAGGAGAACAAAACCAGAAGGGGCAATGTTAAGCACCTGCCCTTTGAAGTGTCTTACCGTGCTCATATGATTTGTTAATGTTCCTTGCACGAAGCTCTGCCTTCGGCTGCACGGGGTGACTGTTCTCCTGGCCCTTAGACACCAGCTCCTGCAGCGCCTCAAACACCTGAGAATAGGGAACAGTGTCTCGTTAGGTGGCCTCCTCTTCTTCTGTCACTGGACCCCTTGCCCCTGCCCCAGGTACTTTAGGAACCAGAGGAAGACACAAGCCTTCAGTCCAAGTCTCCTGGCACTTCTTGCATAGAACATAATCTGCCTGTGGGACCAAAAGCATGTCTTTCAAACCCCTTGTTCGCTTCACAGGTTCTCCCTGAAGCTTCCAGCTCAGGAGCAGCCTATTGCCCATCTTCCGATGGGAAGGAAAGCAAGGTACCTGTGCATTTAGTCAGCATCCACAGAGGACCTGTGGGACTCTACTACAGGGGTAGGACAGATAAATGGTGATTCCCCCCTCCCAGTATAAGCACTCATTCATATCTGAATAATGGCACACAGAAGAGACTGAGTTCAAACCCAAGGGGAGGGGGAAGAGCTTTTCAGAGACCAGCCTTTCGCTAGGCTCCCAGGTTGGACAAGTGTAGCCATCCAACTCTGACTAGCTTGCCCTAATCCACAACTTCCCATAAGCTCCAGAGCAGAAATACCGGCTCTGCCTTTCCCCTCTAGCTATTATCTTGTTTCAGAGAGGGTGTGGGCAGGCAGGGCTGGCTGGTTGTTACTCACCTGTATATTTAGCAGGAATGCTTTCTTGGCCTCCTCCAAGACTCTTTTCTTAGTGGCAAGATCCATCTCGAGGGCATTCATGCGGGAGCGATAGAGCTGCTTGAACTTGGTGGCATTGGAGACTCCATCAAATGTGAAGAAAGCCAGCCCTTCTCCAGTGCTGGGCAGCTGGAGGGCCTTTTGGGCAATTTTCTTCAGCACCTGCCCCCCAGACAGGTCTCCCAGATACCGAGTGTAGGCATGGGCCACCAGGAGCTCTGGGTAGTTCTTGCCTACATTGTGGAGCCTCTCAACGTATTTCTGAGTAGCCTCAGGACATGGGATCTCTCTCCTCCAGTTGCTGCCGTAGAAGTACTCCAAGTCTTTCTCCAGGGCAGCTTTTCGGTGCAGCTCCGCCGGAAAATACACAGGGGCATAAACCGGGTTGTTCTTGTTACGTTCGATCTCTTCTTCCAGAGCAGAGTAGATGAAGTACAGGGATGCTGTAACCAACTGAAACAGAAGGAAGAGGATGAGGTACAGGTGCATCTGTCTGTGTTCACATTTTGGGGACAAATCTTACTAAAGAAAATTTACTCATGCGCATACCTGGTATGAATCATGCACGTCTGTGATGTAGCAAGTTTCCCATGTGGAAAACAGAGTTGCAAGGTGCAGTGAGACACTGTTTAGCCTTTCCCCTTCTGCTTGAGGCAGCATCAGGTAAGACCTAAGCCCTTTTGCAGCATATTGGTTGTACCTGCCCTTAAAAGCTGCTGCCTTCCCCTTCAAGTTAAAGTTCTTGCAGCTTCATGTAATGAAGAATACAGCCCTGTTAAATCCTGCCTGGTCTATTCTTTCCATCCCCTCGGTCAATAGAGAGGGTATTCCCAAAGGTATATTTGCTGGTGCATTGTTCAAATCTGAATGCTTCAAGATGTGGCTTCCCTTTATGGGACCTTATGAGTTGATGACACACCCCATTTATTTTTCAATATATTCATCCTGTTGGCATCCCACCATTGTGGGAACTGAGGCACCACCGCTCTCCTCGTTCAGACTTGCAAGCGGGGTTGCCTCCTTGGTTACCCCGAGGAGACAAGATAAAAGGGGGCTGAAAGCACAGCCTGCCTCTGAAGGATGCCTTTGTGAAGGAGCACTGCGAGGCTGTGTGTTCTCCTCTCTGTTCTGAAACCGTTGTTGTTTTTCCCAGCTTACACGATACTGTCTTCTATCTGCCAGCTGTTCCACATGGCGTAAGACAATCTAGCTGTGTTCTTTCCTTCCCCAGGCATTCTGTTTTCAGAGGCTGTATACATATTTACACCTACACCACCTCTTCCTTCCACTGGAATCCCTTATCAGCAGCAAAGGGTAAAACATGAAGGTATTGTAGTACAGGTGAGTCAGGTTTGGGGGGGGGGGGGGAAAGCATTACGCTGATGACAGGAGAGAAAGCAGTTTACTCTCCCACAAAGCAATCAGTTCTGCAGTAGAAGAGTTGCCGTTTCAACTTTTCCCCGTTGTGCCAGCAAATAGGACTTTGATAAGCACGCGGGCAGTGGCTCGTTTGTGGAAACAAATACTCAGATTCCGGGGAGTCATGTGTCAGGGTAGATATATAGGTTTGCCAAGAGAGTAAACAAAAATAGAGGTTTTTAAACAATAACCTGTTATCCAGCTTACTGGAAAAGAAACAAAATACATTGCCTAACAAATTCAGAAAATGTAACTTGACTGGTTGTTTTCAGAGGCAGGTAGTGGTTTAATGGGAAACGTGGCTTTTGAAAACTATTGTTACCTTTTAAAAGCCGTGTCACGTCTCACTCCCCCTGAGAGCACATAAATATCTTCTAAGAAACTGAGCTGTATTCCTGAAGGCCTGACTTTCTGCGCTATTGCCAGCCTGTCTCAAAGTTCACTGCCTGACCAATGCCACATTTCTAACAGCAGGGAGTCAGCACCTGAGATATTAAATTTATGCTTGACTAAGTATTGTGAATGCGACCCGTCAGAAATAAGTAGTCTTTTTCCTACTCTTGTGGATTTATTTGCCAAGGAACAATTTAACAACAAAGTAATTAAACCACAGGTTGGATCACTAGGTGTTATTTGCGAGCCCATGCGTCACATCCTATAACCACCCAGGAATTTCTGGCCCAGGTGTGTGCTTTGGTTTTGCCTATGGCTTTGTCATGTGGCTCAGATCTCAGGAATCACGCATCTAGCCAGGTTAGGCACAGACTAATACCTGCAAATGATTCTCTTTTATCTTAAAAAAAGCAACAGGCTTCTACCTGTTAGCAGCAGACATGGCTTGCTCCAACTCAGTCTGCCTTTGGGTTACTATTGTTTATGATCTCAGCTCTGGTATAACCCAAGTGACAAACATTGCAAAGTTCAGTGCCAGAGATGATCCCACAGCCTCACTTTGTTGCTATTCCATCATTATTTCCAGCTATAGCTGCTTAGTGTTGTTCAGCCACTCATGTATCTGCACAGTCGTACCTCCATTAACTATCATTGCCAATAATTAACATGCAGGCATTTTTGAGGAAAGAGAAAAAGCAATTGCATTAATCCCTTCAAGCTCTTTGTCTTTTTATCCTGTTTCAGCTTGGCTGCCCATTCTGATATGCACAGTCCTGCCCTGCCTCCTGCAAGAGGAGCCGCTAAGATCTTAGGGGAGTCTTAGGGTGCTGGAGTTTGATCAAGAGCATGTTTTGCACAGGCGATGCTGCTACCAGACAGCTGTACTGCAAAGGACCTCCTTCCTTGTGCCGTCCCTCTTCCCCCCCCGCCCTGCTTCAGTCCCTGTGCAGCCCGTCTGATCTAACAGTGTATTTCCTGGCGAGGAAATCCCATCCCCAAGCAATGCTGCTACGAAGTACCTTAAACTCATGGAGTGACACCTGCCCCTTCTGGAAGTTCTTCATGAACGGCGTGTTCTCCGCCTGCTCGTGCACTTCCTTGGTGGCTTCCTTCATGAGCTCTGACAGGTCCTTGGACATGCTGGGGAAGAGCAGCAAAACAGATGTCAGTGCTGTTCCTCTCTGCTGGCAAATGGATCTTAGCTGTCTAGGAAGAAAGGGGGAGCCTGGGATAGCAGGAAAAGGAGCAGAGCATTCCCAAGAGCCACAGATGGGAACGGGGGAGCACCAGCAGCCCAAACACTGTCCCGAACGGGGAGGACTGACAGACTCCATCCAGAGGTGAAAGCAGAAGCATGCCGTTCCCTACAGAACAGAAACAGGAAGAGCATGCCTAAAAGCAATGGAAGAAACACAATACTCTTCTGGTGAAAAATTTCCCTCTCGTTCCCGTCCCGCTCTCACCTTTCAGAGCTGTGTGTCTGGGAAGTTTCCATGTTTCTCCACTTCGTTTCACTCCTCCGATTCCCTGTTGTTGTTTTGGTTTTTTTTTTTTTTCTTTGCTTGTGCTTTCCTCCTTCCCTGCTGCTCCCAGGACAGTGAAGGCTCTGAGCTGGGTAGCCGGGCTCCGGCATCCAGCTTTATACTGCCAGGCCACGTGAGCAGCCAAACCGCTGACCTCAGTGTGAGTACAAACTTCTTGCAACACAACTGCACTTCCCTTCCCAGCCTGGCTGTCACCCACTCCTCGCCTGCATCCCAAGAGACCCGAAGGAAGTCACCTGATCTGTCTTGACTTACTAAGCACAAACAGAGGATGTCCAGCAACTTCTTCTTCAAGGGTGCCTGGCTCTGTAACCCTTTCAGCGCAGTGCCCGCGGCAGGCAGAGCCCAAGTGCTGCCAGAGGTGCTCACTGCGCTGGGGCCAGCGGGGTTGGACAAGGAGGGGTGGATTTACAGGGCTAGTGCTGGGGCAGGGTGGGCAGCCTCCTCTCCCTGCACCCCAGTCTGTGTCCCGACTGCACCCTGCCTGGGGGGCTAAGACACGACCCATCCTCACCTACCCTAGCATGACTCAGGTATATAAAGGTCTCATTTCCCGTGACCGTGCACATCTTCAGAGAGTTTCTCAGGTGATGTTTCTGGACATGGGATGGGGAGCTCAGCACTACAGGTTAGGAGCATACCCCCTTCACGGCAGGGAGCACAGCAGGGACCCCGGGGTGCGTACCAGTCCTGGGCACCCGGGGGTAATTGGGCTGCTGTGGCACAGGCATGCACCAGATCTGGTCTGCAAGCGCCAGAACTGCCCTTGCACAGCGCTGGGCACTGGTGAATAAACCCTGTCACTTTGCACAGGGCCAGCACAGGTGTGCCTGCGCTTATGCACAGAGAAATCCTTTCCATGCTCCCTTGTGTGTGGAAAAAATACTGATTTGTGTGGAACTGGCTGCTGCTGTTGCCGCAGCTGCATGCAGGCCAATTTAGGAGAATAGCACTCCATCTCCTAGGTACCCAGAAGGCTGGGGTAGCGGGTGGACCGAAAAGATGCGATACAAGACTTGGGGGAAGCTGAGGAAGTCTGCGGAGACTTTCAAAGGCAAATAATTTCTCTGATTTGGGAAAAGAGAGTTGGACAAGGTGCTTCTGCTAGTAGCTTGGCTGCTCTGCTGTTTTGTCTGGTGAAGTGGTCAATGAGGCAGCCAAGAGACGAAGTAGGGCCCTTCTTTTCCAACTATAGCTGTGCTGGAAGCAGGGCTAGCCAGGATGGACAATGCATTGGCCAGCTGTACTTTGGAAAAGCACACATTTTGTGCTCAACCCAAAGAGCAGGGCACTAAAACCCACCACTCCCCTGCCGCTGTGGGGGTGAGAAAGCCCCCGTGCCGCAGCCATGTGCGGGGTGGTAGGGAGGCAGAGCCTGGGGAGGAGGGGGAAGGACTTCAGCATCTTCTGTCTGTCTGTCCCCTCTAGTGAGTCCACTCTGGGGCTTTGCTGGTGGGTGCTGCCGTCCAAGCCGTGTGCCCCGCGCGTCTCCCTGTGACTGCACCCACACCTGGCCGCAGCTGGGTTTGCTGCTCTAGGTTAGAAAGCTGTCCTGGAGGAAATATGCTTCCATGCTTGTTTTTTGAGTCAGGCAGACATCTGGCATGTGGTGCAGCACTCAGGAAGGATTACTCAGCGCTTCCACCCTGACTCAGCCAGACTTTTCCTGTCTTGCTTTTGTCTTTTAAAGCAACAGTGCATGCTAGCAAAAGTTGTCACGTTCCACATTTACCCCCCCCAGGCCATTGCAGACAACTTGCTGCTGGTTTGCTTGTTTTTCTCTAAGGTAAAATAAATGTATCGGGATGTCTGAATCTTTGAAGCAAGTGTGACAAAGCCCCAAACACCCCCCTGAGAGAGGGCTCCTGCGTGGAGCCCTGGGAGCACAGGGCTGCACGGCCAGTCTGTCCTGAAGTCATTGATGCAATTTTGCCACAGGGATGGCTACAAAATGAGCATTTCCCTCTGGCATTGCTCCTTAAAGCTCACGCGAAGTTTTCTGTCCTTTTCAGTGAGTCCTGGTCTGTCACGGGAAGCTGGAGCACAGATTGAACCTGTAGTTCTGGTCGGGAGAACTAGGAAATCTATGAGAATATGAAAAATGCATAATATTATTCATTTTATGAATATGAATAATATTAAAAAATCCTCAAATCCTGAAGCCCTAGCCCTCCTTTCACCTCTGTTGTGCAGCTCTGGTAATGCACCCAGTTCCTCCCCAAGGACTTTTTGGTTGCTTTCAGGCCAGTGCTTTTGTCCCGTGCCTGCCTCTCTTCCAAGAGGCTGCATGCTTGGAGGCACTCAAAAGGATGTATCCAAAAGGTCCTCCTCCTTCCTTTTCATCCAGAGTTGAGGTAAATGCAGATGTGAGACTGAGGATACGAGAAAGAGGATGTCTAGTCATGTCACTGCTATTCCAGTTAGGATACTTCTTCCCAGGAAGAAGTTCTGGCTCGTAATCACACTGCCCCAGGACATGGAGCCAATGTACCTCCTTATGGATCTTGGGGCTTGACCTTCTCCTGGGCTGGTCACAAGAGATAAGGTCCCTACTGCAGCTCACCTCCACTGTGAGCTTTTCCACGGGTGCAGGCAAGCAAGCTGCGCCCCATAGCTGATTTGTGCCGCCTGGTCTCTAGCTGATCACGGTTACTTGGGATGGAGCGGCTGTGAAACTGGGCCCAGCTCTCTGGAAAGGCCCAAATGCTTCGCAGCAAGATGGAAGGAGAACTGAAAGTGGGTCATCATCATCTTTGCAGTCACTGGCCTGGGGCATTTCTGGCCCCATCCAGTGCTCTGCAGCGAAGATTTGTATTGCTTCTGCTGAGCTGTTGCTATGCAGTGTGGGGAGGTTAATGACACCGAGCGTGCCAGCAGAGATCTGCAAGGGACCATCTCTTCCTAGAAGAGAATTTGGGAAGTCGACACTTGATAGTGATGCGCGGGGAAGGAGGTGCACGCTTTTAGCGGAAAGAACAAACTCGCAGAGCAACTCACGCTGGGCACAGTGGGCCGCAGGAAAGCAGAGGCCAGCCCGCATCCAGGTCACTAGGAGATTTTGCTCGGACCTCATCAGAGTGTCAGACCCGTGGTCTCCACCGTGCCAGCCAGTAGTTCTGTCGTCTCCTCCTCTTCCAGCGAGCAGCGGCTGGGTGCTACCAGAGCTACTCGCTGTGAGGGCGATGTGCACCGGCACCAGTGAAACTGCCCAGGAGATTTCTAGCAAAGATGAATCAAGGAGCCTCAGGCAAGATATTTGTAATAGTTCCTGCTGGGCTTAAAAGCCTCCATCTGCACAGCCCAGCCCCTGAGAAAATGCTTAGTCAAGAGACCGGGTGGATGAATGGTTAACAACAACAGAAAGTGACTGAGGGGTCGGTGCTTTCATCAGGGATAGGGAAGTGGGGGATTTACTTCTCTTTATACACTTAACAGCCTGTTCTGCCAAAGGATTTATGGTCAGAAATGTCTAGTTACACAGGCAGTCATGGAGTGAGAAGTCAGCTCTCCTGAACCCACGTGGGAAGCACTGCTGTTCCGTGCTGGGCTCCGGCACACAGCTCCTGGCAGCTTGGCTGGGCTCGGCGGGGAAGGCACCACCCGGTGAAAACCAGCCTTGTCCGGCTCGGAGGGGTTAATGGGCGCTCTCGGACCGTGACACAGCAAAACACAGCCGCCTGGCTTGCACCCGGAAAGCTGACTCAGTAACCAGGACTTGCTGTGTAATGGTAGGGGGAAAAAAAACAAAACAAAGTTGTGATGACCACTTAAAATGACTTGCTGAAAAAGGGAGTCAGTGCTGGAGTATACAGAGATAGTCTGTGGGTTAATTTGTGTTTACCAAAGGGAGATTTCCCAGCCCAGCCGGGCCCAACCCTGGCAGAACTGACTGTGCTCACTGCCGTCAGCATCGAACAATCCACGTCTAGATCAAAGATACAGGTGGAAGAAGGGAGGTCAGGAGTGCAATGCACTGGAAATCTCCATGGGGAGCACAGGCGCTGCAGCTGTCCTCTGGACTGGTACTGTTAGACGGACATGTGGGCAAACCCCACACATGGGAAGCCCAGAGACCGGCATGGTGGGAGGTGGAGGTGCAGGCAGATGTCTCAGGCATAACAGAACCAGCACGACAAAAATAGGAAATGCAGATTATTATACATATTTTTATAGCTGTATGGATATATGAGTGCTGCAGCGCATGGGTGTCTCCAGCATGTGGCTGCAAGCAAGGAGAGAGCTCTGGGCTGGCTGGGAACAGAGGAGGGAGAACAGAGCAAGCACCCTGCGAGGCACGTGCCTGCTTTGTGACCAGAGACCTGGGGACAGGCAGCGACCGAAAGCGTGAAGCAGGTCTCCAGGTTATGGGTACGCTGGGCTGAAATTTTGGGGGAGGGTGCATAGAGCCCACCGTGCTCCTTAGAGTCGTGGTGCTGGTGGGGGTTTGCTTTGGGAGCAAAAGGGAGGTGTGGAAGGGAGCAGGGCAAAGTTAGCAAATAAAAATCCCATTTGTATAAATCTTTCAGTCTGTGCCGCCTCCTTTGTTTCAGTGCTACAACCGTGTAAAACAAAGTGTGCCCTGACTGTGAGACAGGACAAACTGTAGAAATCTGGATTTGAAAATGACATGTATGCAACAAGGAGGACTTTGTGCCGCAGCTCACGCCCCTTTCTCAGGGGATGGGAGGAGCTGGAGCTGGAAACCAAGTTTTGCAAAGAGAGTGAGACCCAGGCGTTCGCCCCCACACGGTTTCCAAACCGCCCCTGCGTGTTTCCCTGCCCGTGGGGTACGGGAGACACGTGTCCTCCTCCTGCGTGGGGCCGCACAGCCGACGGGCCCTGGGCAGCTGGGGCTGTTTGTGGACATTTCTCCGATTGTCCCGAGAAGCGGGACCGGGGCCAAGAGCAGCAGCTGCAATCTCAGGGCGGCGCGCAGGAAACCGCCCCTTAATAAACACACTTCACGTGGACCATGCTCCACCGTGACTCAGCAAAAGAGCCCCTCCACCACAGCCCGAAACCTTTACTCAGCAATATGGGGCCGCCCGGCCTGACCCTGACTCAGCAAGACGCCCATGCTGGGAAAAGGGCGAGTCAGCATCAGCGGGAGGCAGGCTGTGGGGTTTTGGGGCTGATGCAAGAGTGGGGAGTCCTGGCGGGACGTGCGGCATCGCTGGCAGCGGCAAAATGCTCCCCCTCGGCTGTGCTTCCCAGTGCTCTGCAGCTGCACTGGGGTGGGGAGTGGTGGTGGGTGCTGGGGGGGTGGGAAAGGTCAGAAAAGCTGGTGTCCCAGGCCGGGAAAGGTGCCCACCTCACTGACGTGGGGACGTGGAGGATGCAGTGGCCATCTGCCCTGGGACGGGGACAGTCCCCGCTCTGTATGGGGGGGAATCGAGGCCTGGGAACACTGCTCTCTGGGGTGCTGGGTGGGCACCCTGCTTCACCTGTGCTGGTAGAAAACACCGAACCCAGGAGATACAGGGTGGGGAAGGAGTCTATTTTAGAGGCTGGCAGGGGGGCATGCCAGATTTAAGTGACTTACCCAAGGCCATTCAGGGTGTCTGTGTTATAGCCTGTGTGTCCCCCCCCTTCCCCCTCCCTTTTTCTTCACTCTTTACAAAAGATTGCTCCAGGGCAAGGAAGACTGAATTTACCTGACCAAGCTGTTACTTGGAAGAGCTTTGTTTTGAAAGTATGCCACTACATGGTATGAGAAGGAATAAGAAAGGAGGGGTTATCGTGGGCAGATTATTTCTTTAAATCCCTTCATTTAGGGGCAGGGTGGGCTCAGTGTTGGAGAGCCCCGTGCACCGCTGTGCTTACAGACCACAGCTGCTAGTGTAAAACAGCAAGACCATCCCTCTTTTTGGGGACATCTTCCCTAGCATCCCAGGCACCAGGGAACCGGTCCCTCCACTGAGGCTGTCGGCTCTGTATGGCAGAGATCCCCTTCGCCTAGCACGGCAGGACATCGGGACCGTGGCTGTGGCTCTTGAGTTAAATAATCCTTAACAAGAGCACCTGTGCAATGTGGGATTTGATTTAAAAGTGTTCAGCTGCCGGGTGCAGTCTGGCAGATGCAAGAGGGACCAAAGGTGTTTGGCATGGGGTGGGCCACCCCCCCTATTGCTCTGCTGGAGCGAGTGGTTGATGGTGTGAATCGCTGCACAAAATGCATCCCTGCCTGGAGGCAGTGGGGATGGGCAGAGGGGCACCCTGGCTTTTTTGCCCCCCCCCCCCCCTTTTTTTTTTTTTTCTATTTGGACTAAAATTGTACAAAGGAGTTCAGAGGAATTGGCACCTACCTCCCACTGAGACTGGCCTGGTATTTAAGGCTTTTTTTTTTTTTTTTTCTGGTCAAGTTGCTAAAAATACCACTGAAAATGCCTCCCAGCAATTTTTCTAAACACACATTTTCTTGCTGCTCTGTGTTGGAGAAAGAGCCTCCCCTAAAGCTGCAGGAAAGCCATGTCCTCACCTCACCCCGCCATCAAATTCACCTTGTGATCCACACTTTTCTGCTGAGATTGGTCAGAAAAACACAGCGCCTGAAGACCGGCATGTGTGGCTTTTCTTGGCCAGGAGGGAATTACTGATTACCCCCGAGAAAAGCCCTGCTGCAGAGCCCATCTCCCTGGGGATCTCCTTGCCAGGGCTGAGCCCCCAGCCTCCCTGTTGCAGAGCAACACACCTCTGTGCCCCTGGCCAGGGGCTCCCAGCAAGGACCAAGGTCCAGCCCCGCAGAAACGCTGCCAGGGACAGTGCTGCAGTGAACTTCTCCTACCCATGGGAACCATCCTGTCCCCCCTCACCCATCTCCATCCCTCTGACCGCTGGCAACCCCACCGGGAGGGGGAAGCGAATCTGCCCACTCACGCATTCCGAACCCGCTGTGGTTTCTGTGCACCCTCACACACACACGATTTTGCAAGGACGAATGCAGACAGGAAAGAGGAAGCTTTTCCTTGTGAGCCCGTGCCCCTGAGTCCCCGTTCCCTCACTCAGGTTTCGCTGGTCACTGACAAAAAGCAACAGGGACACTTGTTCATCCAACATGTGGCAGACCTGCCGGGCGCCGGGCGGGATGCTCGGGGTGCTGTATGAGCCACGGGAGAGCAGGCACGTCGACAAAAAAGAAATCTGAGGGCCACCAACCACCTTGGCATCACCCCTGGTGCAAGAAGTCACCTCTGTCCGCATGGTTTGTGAAATATCTTCAGGAGAAACAGAAAATAAACAGACTGGCTGCCAGTACAACTCCTCGTGTTGCACCTCCTCTCCATGAGCACCAGCCACCTTGCTCCTGAGCATTGGGGCATCCACTTTTCCTCTCATATGTTTGCACCTTCCTATCCTACTTCCATTTATTTTATCTCTGTCTTCTCTTCTTGTGCTTCCATTTGCTTATGCCCTCACACAGATATAAATGAATAACCTACAGAAATGTTTTCCTTCCTCACAACACCTCTCTCTGCTGCCCACTGGGTCCCCACCCTACATCCCTTCCCAGCATCTCCATCTGCCCTAAGCAGTGCCATTAACAGTCAACTGCAGGGAAGGGGAAGTGGTTTGATTCTCATTTTTTGAAGGAAGGGGGAATTTTGTTATCCAAACTAAGCTTTGAGGAAGTTTTGACATGGCAGAGCAACATGAAAGTCCTGTGGGATGGAAAACAGCCTTTCCAGTGTACTAGCAGTGGACACTTCTGTGCTGATTTGTGAGATGATGTGGTGGGAAATCAGGAAATATTTTTGTTAACTGCTCATTAAAAAAAAAAATCATATACTATTTGGAGGTTAGTAGTAGCTAAAAGAGGAGCATGTATTTTTTTTGCCTCTACGAACACAATGCTGGTATGCCTAGAACCACACAACCCAAATATCATGGAAATTCTCATGAACTTTTAGCATTTATTTGGTTTTGAGAGATGCAGGGCAACTCTGACCCAGTACATGGAGGTTATGCCTTTCTTCAGCTTACATAGAAACAACTGTTCTGGGTCATGGAAAATATCCATCCAGGTCAGGATCCTGTTCCCAGTGTGGTTATTAATGGCTGCTTAGACACAGTGCGCGCGCTCCTTCCTGGCCCCGTGCAGTCGCAACGCCTGAATGTATGCTCTGGGGCGGTCGCTGTGTGAGTCCCCACTGGGCTAATGGTTGCAGCATAATACCTAGAATAAGGAAAAACTTCGTTTTGTTTTCTTTCCAGTGGTTGCATAGCTTGCTAAGCCGGTCACTGCGAAGCGAGAGGTTGTCCTCTGCAGTTGGTGGAGCTGCGGCTGAGTGTGTGAGGGACCACAGCCATCTGGTGGTCAGAAGCAAGCAGGCAGCGTCATGTCTTTTTAAAACAGCAACATTAGGAAACACTTTTAAAAAGGGAAAGGCATTTAAAGGAATTCTTTAGAGTG
This sequence comes from Balearica regulorum gibbericeps, assembly GCF_011004875.1. Taxonomy (NCBI): domain Eukaryota; kingdom Metazoa; phylum Chordata; class Aves; order Gruiformes; family Gruidae; genus Balearica; species Balearica regulorum. Next base: position 58,751,778 of record NC_046184.1, read on the forward strand.
GTGTTACTTGGTTTTTTTCGCAATCATAAAGCAGTTTTTGCCAATGCAAAGCACCTGGCCGCTACTTAAAATGATCTCTTGCGGACCTGGCAAGTTTTTTTTCCATGTTCCTCCTCAAAAGAAACCTTGCAAAATTATTCAAGCTATGACTGGTATAATCTATAACAAGTACGACAGTACTAATTTGGGGATGGAAAGATTCCATGCTCTCGTCCCCATTCTTCATATTTTCAGTTGCTCGAGAAAAAGATACTTCATCCCTGCAGGATAAATCTCCGCACTGGGTGGCCCGCAGTGAAGAACTCCACGACCATGGCTGGCTGCATGGTGGGGAGGGGACAGGCTCGCCCGGAAGGCCACAAGCAGCATTCTGAATTTTCACCTGTTGGTCATTGCTTCAAACTGACCCCACTTGGCAGCCACCAAAAACCATTCCCACCTGTTCAGCCCGCAACGAAAATAGCGGTGAGCCAATTGCCCTGTGCTCAAGTCTTCCTCGGGGACGGTGCCCTCTTGGCTTTGCCAGCTCCTGTGCTGGCTCTCTGGGGAGAAAGAAAACAAGGTGAGGGTGGAGAAGAGGTCCTTACCTGAGGTGGGCTCAGGGCATCCCAGGGGCAGCAAAGAGGAGCTTGAACTCCCCATGCTCGGGGTATACATTTGGGGATGGCTTCGTTTCTCTTTCAGGGGAAGCCGCAGGCAACGCACCAAGGCAGATGGAGGCATCGAGAGCTTTAAGTGCTTGCTGAGGCATGAACCAGTGTTCAAACCATCACCGGTGTGAACAGGCTGGTGTCCTTCGCAAATGCTGACTGGGCACCAGAAGCCCTCCCTCCCCGGCAGAGCCAGGCAGCCCACATGCAGGCACTGGCAAGAGGGTTTGGGCATCAGGCCCCTTGCTTCCTCTCCTGCAGGTGCTCCAGGAGAAGCTCAGCATTTGCCCCTGTTGCCTTTCCTCCTTGTTCTGTTTTTCTGTTGAGACTCGCAGGAGAAAAGCTGCAGGGGCTCTCACACCCTCGCATCTCAGCTCAGCATCCTGTCTCGCAGGAGGGACCTGCTCTTGCAGGTCTGCAGCACTGGAGGGATGCTGCGCTGGCCCATAACTCATGGTCCCTTATGGTCCCTTGACTTCGAGTGTCCTCCTGCGGGCCACGCTCCCAGCACAGAGCCTTTGTTGCAAGCTCTGCGTGCTCTGGGTGGGGTGGAGGGGAGGTGCTCTCCAGGGAGCTGAGTTGGGCTCTTGGATTGCTGCAGGGGTGACAGCAGAGGCCAGAGCCAGCGTTGCGTGGGCAAATCCAGCCTCTCCACCCAGGTTTCTCTTCTAGCATCTGCTGGGACAAGGATGCTTTGGAGATTAAAAAGTATTTCAGGAATCTGTGAGTGTGGTAAAAATGGACTTGTGATAGAGGTTTGCAGCTGTGTCACTCCGCAGCGTTTACCTGTCTTTGCCACATGAAACCCTCATGCAGTTGGTAAGGCAGAAACCCGCAGCTCTTGGGCTGCGCTCTTCAGAGAGAAAGTGCTTTGCACGCGTCGTTCCACCTGAGCCCTTCTTAGGTGAGGAGCATGGGGTCCTGTGGCACGGTGAAGTCCTGCTGCAGAACTGGCTGCGGGAGGGAGAGTAGCTCAGAGATGAAGCCACGACTGTTTAGCTTCAGGCAACCTCCAGCAGAGCCACTCGTGGGCTCATCCCACCTCCAGGAGATAGCATGCACACCCTGTTTTGAGGACTGCTGCTCAGAGTGTTATATTAAATATATAATATCACCTGGTTCAGAAAGAGGAGGGGCTCCCCCAGTTCCTCCCAGAGGCATTGAGAATACAATGGAATTGGAAATGGCAATTCATTTTTCCAAGGGACAACCTGTCCAAGGACAGTATGTGCTGTTTGTCTTGGAAAGCTGAAGACACAAAGCCTCCTCCCATCCCACAAGTGTTTATAGAGGAGGAAACCCAGCACCCTGCTTTTTCCAGCCCCGCTGCCACCAGCTGCAGACCAGCTTTGCTCAGAGCTCTTATCCTCAGGTCTCTCTGCCTGAGCTTGGTACAGCTGAGACTGCAGTGCAGGCACGGGGAGAGGGAGGTGCTGAGGTTTGGGTAACTTCAGCTGATTTAACTCCTTCCCTACAAGTCTAGGGCTCAGATGACACTTCCAATCTGTTCAGCCTCCTTCCCCCAGCTCCCACTCAGCTGGACACCAGGGGGTGGCATGGGGACAACTGAGGACAGCCTGTGGATACCAGAGAGCCCTTTTGTAGCAACTGTATTTCTTGCATGTCTTTAAGTGATTTATAGGCTCCAAAGTAGGTATTCGGATCTGGTCACACGGCAGAGGGGGAAAGGAGAGGAGGTAGCTCGCCCTCTTGCTATTTTGAGATGGGCTGTGGTCACCTCCCCAGGAGACTGTGCTAAAAAGCAGCGAGCACCTGCCTCTGCTCACAGCACCCTCAGCCCCCATGCCATGCCTCATCCCAGCACCACAGTGCCCTTGCCTTTTCATGGAGAGCAAATGTGGCTGTACAGTTGCATCCCTCTTCTCCCCCACAGGGTCCTCACCTCCCCACACCAGCACTGACAGCACACACATGTCTTCAAGGGAGGCTCAAGATTTTGCTCCTTTAATGTGCAATAAAAAAAGGCAACTCTCCCATGCTCAACAAGAAATCCCACGAGCAGGAGCCCCAGGCTTGGCACCCTCCTCCCTGGCCGCCTTTTACAATTGGGCAGCGTGTGCGGTTTGCTCAGAAGGGTTTTTCCCCCCCCATGTGCAAAGGAGTTGCTGGCTGCTGCGGGGCTGCTTTGCTGACACGAGATGACTGATGTGTTGCTTCACCTCTGTGCTCACCAGCTGAACAAGCTACCCCAGCAACAGCATGTTCTCGCTGGCATAGCGGTGCCTACGTAAGGGCCTCCTGCTTTAGGGAACACAGCTCTTTGCCCCCAGCACACACAGCTGCCCTGAGGAGTCTCTAGCATTGGCCTGATCAGAAGCTCAGAGAGACTCCCCACACCGCGGCACGATGCAGTGGATGGCATCAGTGGAAGTGAGAGAGGGAGGTGGGATTGCATCGGGGAGAGAGGGCAGAAAGGTATAATAATGGGAGAATTAAATTAACTGCAAAGAGTTTGCCAAAGGCACATCCTACCCCATAGCAGACTGCCCCTTCAGCCTGGGGTACTGGTCGCAGCTCAAGCCCTGTGTGCAGCCAAGGGCTTTGGTAACTGGCTGTCATGCAACGGAAACATTCGGGCTGTGGGCAGGATTCTAGATAAACTGATGGGGAGGGGGAAGAAATGAAGAGGAAGAGAAGGGGTTGTGAGTGGCAAGGTGTTGCATACCACAAGCACTTGTGCAAGAGAGACTAGAGGAACAGGGTCCATCTACCATTAGTGTTCCTCCTCTGCCACCTGGAACGCTTTGCATCCCCACGCTTTCCAGTCTAACGGTGGCAGGCAGAAGGCTGGAGATCCATTCTAGGGATGGGGCAAGGAAAGAGGCAGGCAAGAATGGTTTCAGCAGCAGACTGCAACCTCTTCTGTTTCTTGGGCAAGATCTCGGACTACCTCACTGGAGAGGAGGATGGGGAGCTTCTACTTTGCCCACATTGTACCAAAAAAAAAAAAAGCCCACTGAACTCCCATGTTCTCTAGCAGCTTTAAAAACCCCCTTCACAAGTCTATTGTATGGCATCCCTAAACACAACAAAGATTATCTGAAATCTGAAAGCAGCTTAAAAATAAAAATAACTCAAAGGGAAAACAGGAAGAGAGTGGAGGAAGGGGACAGAGTCCTTCCCCTGCTGGCCCCTGGTCAGAGGCAAGCAAAACAGCACACACAGCCTCTTGCTCCACAGCACACCAGTCCTTAGCATTCACAAGGCAAACATAGCATCATCTTCCTTTGCTTGCTTCTGATGATGGCTGGCAGCAGGAGGGGAGATGGACGTCCCTGCTGAGGAGCTGGACAAAGTGGGTAGCCGGTCTGCAACTTTTGCTCGCTCTTCCAGAAACTTGTCAAACTCTGGGGCAAGAGAAGAGCAGAGCATTAGCAGGAGGGAGGTTTGTGGAAAAGCCAAGGTGCTGCCAGGAACAGCTGAGAAAGGGGTTGGCTGGCAAGTCTTACCTTCGCTAGTGACACCTTTTGCATCCTCTGACTCTCCCTAGGGAAGGAGGAGAAATGGCACGGTTAGAAGCAAGGTAGACAAAGGCACCTCCACAGATGTGATTCTTTGTCTGCATGGAGGGAGACAGGATAGTGCTCCCCTCACTTCCACAGTACAGACATGTTAGACAGGCCCTGAGCCTCAGTTCATTAGCTATACCTCCCAGAAGACTAATTATACTGGTGAGGTATCCCAAACCCTGTGTCCTTGGCTTTTCCTCCCCTGCTCCCTCTGGGCAGCCTGTTGCCACACATTTAGCACTGTTGTACACTGCCTAAAATCCAGCCTTGCAGACAAGTCTGGCAGGACTGCTGGCTCCAAAAAAGCAGCCCCTCACTTACCACATCAGTGGAGAGCCACTTTTCTATGTCTTCCATGAAATTGGCTTGGGGAACCGGCATCTGGGACAGAAGGAAAGAGAGCGATGAGGTCAAGAAAAGAGAGGATGTTCCAGGAAACCCACTCTGCAAAAAGAAAGCCCAACCCAAAATCTAACCCTCTCCCTCCACCATTCAGTCAGCTCAGGACCTTCCAAATCCAGCTAGTGCGACTGCAAAGCTCTCCCAGCTACCAATGCCACCACTCACCTGCCTCCTCTGCCCCATCCACACCCAGACACGCAGTTTCCAGCATACATGCCATTAAAAGCACCTGGGGTTTGGTGGTTGGCTTCGGGGTATTAGTACTGGACCAGGCTTTCTGCTCTGGTGAGGACTCACTAGGTGGAAGTTGGCTGCTTGTGGTAGGCAGCCAGAGAACAAGAGACGTGCTTTTCTCCAAACCTCCTCCCTTCTACAAACCAGTGACAGTCTGATGTCAAAGTCTGCAATGCTGAAGATACTGGATGTGCCACGTTTGGCACCACATTAAGGGGGAAAGACACCTGTCAAAAAGTGATTCCCTGGTAGGATCACGGAGCACAGCAGGATGTGACATCACACCAAACTACAGAAACAGACAGATCAAAGAGAAGGTCCTCTATAATTAAATTTTACTTCCAGCAGGGACAAGGCTAGCTCAGAAGACTTCATGTCCCTGGCCAATTTAAGCAGCAAAGAGATACCTTCCTAGTGAAGAGAGATAACCTTGAAGGAAACCAAGTCTGATTCAAAACCCCAGATCCTTTTCTCCAGTCACAAGCTCCTGAACAAAGCCAAGCAAGGAGCAGCCCTTGCTAGAGGCTCTACAAGCAGAAGTGCAAGAGAGTATTTGTGGGAACTTATTTATTAGTCTCCTAATACATATAGCTCCCTTGCTCTCAGGAAAACAGCACGACCAAGAAAAAGAGCAATGCCTTTTTACCAAGGACAGGTAGATTTCCCCAAACCAGGGAGCAAGTGCAGATAGTTACCAAAGCTGGCAGATGGATGAATGGGGATGGAAGAGGATGTGTGAGACTGGGGAAGTTTCAAAGCCAACTGGCTTTGTCTACCCAGAGAGGAACTCTTTGGGGGCAGAAGTGCATTCAAGCCAACTGGACAGCATGTAGGGAAACTTCCTAGAGCAGACATCAGTCTGGGCAGTGCCCATTTCAGGAAGACAGGCTAACAAGCTTCAGACCTGACAGTGCATCAAAGCCTCAGTGTGCCTGAGAGGATGCAATTGCAGGAATTCCTGCTGCCAAAGACCAAATTCAACAGCCTGAAGGCTCAAACTCTTTAGCTAGAGGATGAGGCCTGGAACTGTGTAAAAGCTGGAATGTGTTTTCCTACAAATGAGGCAGCTCATGTTGAACAGGAGAGGCTGCAGGGGAATGAATGGCAGCAGCCTTCCTTATGGCACCAGCTAGTGCCTCTGTCCCAGACGCCTACCCCAAAACAGGCCATCCTCTAGCTCAAAGAGTGGCACGTGCTCTCTTTGCGTCAGAGCTCCTAGGATTTTTTCCTATAGACATGTTTACTTGAGGAAGGGCTGACACTCTGCCTGCTTCCTTCCCAACCCTGTTCTCCACTACTGGACCAGACCAGGGTTGCTCCATTTCAGTTTGCAGTCTCTGCTGATGTCTGCTGTGCATCCTCACGTGCTGTGCCAGCGCCACCTCTAGTTCAGCAGCCTCAGCCTCCTTCCTCCCTGCTGGTGCTCCATGATCTCACCATTCCTTGCCGCATCATCCACTTAGTTAGTTGGGCTCCATCATTGGAGGCACCAGACTCCCCCTGGTAGAGAGAGAGTCTGCACTGAAAGCTGCTATCGCAGAGGGTGAGGGAGAGGGGAGACAGTGGGTTTAGGGTGAGGGAAAGAACACACTAGTATACCGGTGGCCTACTTCTCTGATGGGAGAGAGAAGGCAACTAGACTTGGGAACCTGCTGAAGAGGAATAAAACATACATTTCCAGATGGAAATTTCCCTGCAGATATAAGGAGGCTATCGTGTTACTGACTGAGTCAACCCCAGACTTTCCATAGTTCCCCACCTCTGGGGTTTAAAGAATGACGTATAGAGTCCAGGTAGGAAATGCAGGTTGGCAGAGACTGGGAGTTATCATCAGTCATGTTAAACACTTGATTTTTGACAAACAGACAGTACATTTATTGCATTGGTGAGCAAGGAGGATACTCTCACTCCTGGTGATGCACTACAAAAGCTCTGTGGCCACTTACTGTTCCTGTGTTCTGCTGCCGGGCATCCAGGGCACCAGCGAGTCCTTTGGAGGCTTGGGGATCTTCGTACTTTACCCTGAAAGCATGAAGTTAGATAACACACAGGCTGATGAGATGCCTGAGAGTGAAGAGCAGGAACTCGTAAACATATATTCAAGGCTTCTGACTGCACAACTTTTCATCTTTCATCATTCTGCTCCCAAGAGCTGCTAGAAAGGTGTGCAAAATCCCTACTACAGGTGTAGCCCATCACAAACAGACTAATCTACTTGCTGCAACATCACTGTGGGATACCACAGGACAGCCCTGCCACACGACAGGAAGATGACAAGGCATCACATGGACACAACCATGCAACAGAGTAAACCATCGACTTACAGAGCTAGGTGCATCAACCATGATACTCATCTTCTCTGGGGCTGACTACAGAAGAGAGATAACTAACATGGACTGACCAGAAGATTACAACTACTTTAGAAAAGATTCGAGCAACAAGCCCCTACACACTCACCTACCTTCACAGACACAAACATGGCTCAAAAACATCTCTTTAACTAATACCACTCAAGAACTGATGATGGCAGAGACTCACTGGTCTACAGAATAGAATCATAGAGTCGTTTTGGTTGGAAAAGACCTTTAAGATCATCAAGCCCAACTGTTAACCTAGCACTACCAAGTCCAACCACTAAACCAGTGAGACTGGATGATCAGAAGAGCATAGTGTTGCTTCAAGGTCTCCAAATGCACCGTTACAGCAACCTCTTTCTACACACAGACACATCCCCGCCATAATTTCCCTCATCCCATTTCTATGTCCCCTCTAGGCTGCTACCACACATGCTAATGCCACACGTCACCATTTGAGCCATGCAGAGTGGGGAAAACAGTCCGTCCATGCCGGGAGAATGAAACCTCTCCCAGAAACTCTCCACAAGTCTCCTCTCCAGCTGTTTGCAGGCACTTTTTTGCAGATCCAGCAGACCATCAAGTGGAGCTGTTTTTGTTGGGAGCCAGGGGCTTGGGCCACCGGCGCTCAAACTTCTCGAAGAAGTGGTCATCAGTGAAGGGGCCGCTGTGGACAATGGCATCAAGGATGAAGTACAACGCTGCTATCATGCCACTGATGAGGAAGAACGGCAGGAAAGGCTTGAGGTGTTTCAAGCACTGCTTCGCCGAGACACACATGAAGCATGGGGGCGTCAGGAACAAACCCGAGAGGCCCTGCCTGTGTCTCCTGCCAGCACGTCCCGTCCGTTAGCAGCAGGGCAATGAGTCTGTTCAGACAGAGGGAGACGCTGAGAGCTGAAGCTGGTGAGTGAAATGCGAAGTCTGAGCCAGTGAGAGTAGAAGCTATGTGGCACGAGTGCAAGTGCAGGCAGATGGAGGGCAGTGAGGAATAAATAGAAGATGTCTCGTTACTTATGCAGAGATCACAAGCCTCAGTCTGTTAAGGATTGTACCACAGGGGATAGGATACGATTCCAGCCCTGCCCAGATCTCCCTCAGCCTCCAGCACTGAGCACATACCAGTGGCTCAGATTTCAGCCCCAGACTGGGTGCTGTGGCACCACTGCTTTTGTCCTGGACTGTCTCTGTCCTCAGGCAGCACGCCCTGCAGTAAAAGTGGTGGGGAAACCCATGGACAAAACACATGAAGTTGTGTGTAGGCCACAAGTTTCCCCACCACTTTTACCAGAAGGAGTCTGATGCAGAGGAACAAAAGGAGACATCCTTAAGAGACCTTAACTTGCTACTGCCCAGCTGCAGAACAAGGCACTCCAGTGGATGGAAATCAGGAGGACAGGTCCTGAAGGCAGCCTCCTGCCTCCTGAAGGCAGCCGTGAGCCTGTAGGCTCTACTGCTTGGTAATCGATGGAGAGCAGTGGATGACTCTGACAGGCAAAACAGTGTGAGATCAGCCAAAGGGATCCAGTCAGCACAGCTCTTGTCAGCTCCTCCCAGAACAAGGATTCAGAAATCCACTCTTTGTAGTAGAGAAGACACCTCTTCAGTTCAGCCAGTACTATGGAGACCCAACTCTTAGTGCTTTACACTAGGAGGTCTCGAACACACTATGGAGGAAGAAACATCAGTCCTATTTACCAAGAAGGAAACTGAGGCACAGAGCAGTGCCCTGTCTTGCAAACCACAACTGACTGTGTACTTCCTGCACTCCAGTTCAATACTCTTGTCCACTAGGCTGCATCGATATTCAGCAATTCCCAAATGCAACATCACCCCAGTCACGGCACGAGTTCAGAGACAGACAAGAAAACTCAGCCAGTCCCACTCCACACCTTCATCTCCAGACACTGAGTCTCCCCAGCACATGCGGCACTGCAGTCCCACACACAGAGAACAACACTTCCTTCTCCCCGTGCCCAGGAGGACACTGTGAAGGGGAGACGACGGCAGCAGGAAAGAGGACTGGGAACAGAGAGATCATCCTACAAACACTGTGTGTCAGAAGAGTGCATTTCTATTGCATCCTACTGTCTCCTAGGAACTGCTACGGGTTGGGGACACAGCCCCAGTTGCCCTGAGTTGTCCCCCCCGCCCCTTGCAAGAAGGCAGGACAGGACAGAGTGGGCTGCTATACTCACTCTCTGCGCTGCTCAGCCAGCGAGCTGCCACGGGTCAGGGCAAACATGTCAAACTCTTCTTCCAGCTTGCCAGAGGTGTCGAGGGAGCGCAGCCCCGCGCTCACGCTACTTGAGCCCAGGTCTGTGGAGGAGAGAGGAAGGTGAGCAGGCAGCATAGAGCAGTAAACAGAGGGCCATGGGCTTGGAGGTGGTAGGTGGAAAGCTAGCATCAGAACAGGCTAAGCTGCTCTAGGGCCACTCATCTATCCTGTCCCTCAGCTGTAGTGTATGTGGGTGTTCAGTGTCATGGGTGAAGTGACAGAAGCGGTTTCTTTGCCTGCCCAGCAGATATTTTTAGCTCAGTCTCAGGCAGCAGCAGTATAAATTTACTGCACTGATGCTGAAGCTAGATGTTCCTGACCATTTAGGACAACTCAGAGGGAATTGCTCCATAACCTATGGAAGTGGATAACCTGTGCTTCTGGGCAAGCACCTCTGAGACAAATCAGTGGATTTTCATGACTCAGGCATCATCTGAAAAACCCTGACTTGAAAAATATCTCAACTAGCTTGTCTGTTAAAACAGTCTTGCCAATTTTCTGTAGATGCATCCAAGCTGTACTGAATGTGCTCACAGCGAACAAGAGCTTCAGGCAGTGCTATGTAGGCTGTTGTTATGTCCTGAAGACCCCTCAGGATCTTTCAGGCTTTCCGAGTAGACAACTTGTCAAATCCTGGGTCCTAAGCCCAAGATGCTCATGGCTGCCTTTGCAGCACAGCTCAGTAGCTTTTCTTCTCGCAGACCTCAGTGGTCAGCCTGACACCAAACAGCAAGAGAGGCAGCTACACTGCTGCTAGGCATCAGAGGGGGAGCAACCTTCTCCCCTGCCCTGCTGGAAGGCCTGGTCCTTAGCCACAGCCTAATGCTGAGGTCCTCCTTAAGTCATGTCCACCTCCTGTACAATGTGAGGTGTGGATACAGAGACATATGATTGTGTGCCCTGGGGCGTATACAGGGTTCTTATTGAATTTATTAGTTGACAATACACCCTATTTCTCTAGGTTACTTTATGAATGTGGCTAAATAATTTTGGGAGGTGATTCAAGGGCATGAAAGGATTCCCAGAGCAGCACAGGAGAAGGACTGAGGGGAACACTGTATGGCAACGTACTCATTCCAGCCAGCTGAGAGGAGAGGTTGTTGGTGACTTCAGGCTCTCTCACTGCAGGAGTACTGGGTCCCAGGTCAATCAAACTGTTCTCTGCCTCGTTTGGTGCCTTTGGAGAAAAAAAGAAAGATGGTGGAGTGTTTCTGAAGCTCGGACACCCTGACCCCACCAATCCTAGCTCATTAACACTGGAGAGGGAAGCCCTTCTGTACCCATGGAAAGATAGCTTGTGAGAAGGGGCACAGCAATCAGAGAACTGGCTGGGAATAGTGTTCCAGAGCAGAATATGCCTTGGTAGCCGGCCTCCCAGCTCTGCCGGATGCTAGTAAGTAGAGTACATGCTGGTTCAGAGGACAGGGTAGTGCTCATATGGGAATTGGTCCTCTCAGCATTCAATACTGGAAAACTGTAACTGCTGCTGGTCTGCCCTTGCTCTTTGGGTGAGAGGAAGGGTCCCACTGGCAGGGAGGGAGAGGCTAGCAGTGGGAACTGGAGTGTCCTGCACACCAGCATGGCCTGGTGCACCTGAGCTGGGAGAGCAAAGCCTACAGCTTCTAAGTGGGGCTGGCTAAATCTCTCTCCAACTCTACAGGACACCACAGGGCCTGCAGGATGCAAACTGAGCTGCACAGAGGGGCAGTGGCTCCGAGTTACCTTAACAGGCTGTCCTGTCCGAAGACGCTCAAACCTGCAAGAAGGATGACAGGATGCATTTCAGCAGTATGTGCTTATTCACCCACAGTCCAAGAGATTTCTTGTAAGTTTTGGCACAGTCTGCCCTTTCCTATATACTAGGAAAAAGGGACTATGGCTCAGGGCTAATTACCCCTCAAGACTGAAGACACCACAACAAGGCCCACAGAGTTCATGTCTCCTGAGAGGTGGTGTGAGGATCCTCCAGAGCTACTTCTAACCACAATGGTTCAAACTCAGCTCTCCGTACAGACACAGAGACTAAATTCTCCAGACTTCATCCTAGCTTATGAGATGGGTTCGAAGAAATGGAAGAAAAGAAAGGGGGTGCTCAGCCCACCTGGGCAAGTCTTTCTGTCCCTATCTGCCTCAGAGCTAGAAAACCAGCTCTTTCCATGTGGTTTCCTTCTTCCTCTTCTGGGTTATGCCACAGGGATATCTTTATGTTCCATCAGTAACTTACACAGCAGCTTCGAAGGGACAGAAATAAATCAGCAAAAGCTGAGAACTCTCTTTGTTCTCAACGATGGATGATACAGGATGATACATCTTGAGTATTATACTCATGGGCAGATCAAAAGGGTGGGATAGAAGGCCTTCAAGGGGCAGTAAACTCTTGTGGAAGAGCAGGGTAGAGAAGGGAGGAGAGGGGTACCTTTCATGGCGCAGAAACACATTGTTGAGGTTGTCATTGATGAGGAGTAGCTCCTCGGTGAGTTGCTCATGGAGGACACGGGGAATCAGCTCCAGCACACGCTGCTGCATGGCTCTGCATGTCCGATTCAGCTCCTGTTCACAGCAAGGGGAAGTTACCACAAAGGTCAGGCTAAGGCTGAGCACTCACAGATTTGGAAGTCTGACCATGACAGACAGACCCCAGAGCCTACTGGGGTCTATCAGCAAGGGTTGATGGGCAATAGATATTGGTATGAGAGCTAAATTTAGTCTGAGCTTTACAGACAATAATTGTGCATCTCTTGTGTAACACATCATCCAGGAAGAAACGTCCTTGGGGACTACAGGTCCCCATGTGAGATGATTCCACCCTCAATAATGCAACTTCCCTTGGCCGTTGAAGCTCCACCTTCCCTGTGTCTTCCTTATCCCATTGCTCCCCGGATAAGGCCCACTCTAAACTGTCCAGTGCAATTGTTCCCCACGCCTGGCATGCGTCATGGCCTAGTACATCAAGTCATTGCTACACTGAGCTGCTGTGACAGCACTCCGCCCCGCTAATGTTCCTTACTTGCAGCAGCTCCAGGTCAGAAGGCTCGGCCTGGGATGGCACCAGCTCTGTCAACATCTCCGACATGACCTTCATGTTCCCATTCACCACTTCCAGCTCACTGCGCAGCTTCCCAATCTGCAAAAGGGAGGGGAAGTGACAGCTCCTCCTGAGAAGACTGGGGAGATAGCTGAGGAGGCTCTGAACTGCAGTGCACCGCATGTGTGTGCATGCTTACAGAGCCGAAGGGAATGGCCACTGGGGAGCTCATTTGTCACCACTCAGTTTAGCTCTCAGGAGCTCCTAGCAGAAGGAAGTGCCATTACTTACCATCAAGTTCATTTGCTGGTAACAGATGCCAGGCCCTCACCTGGGATCTTTGGCCACTAGCCGAGCCTTGATTTTTAATAGCCAGCACAGGCTGCTGATATGATTCAAATCTGTCCCCAGCTAGCAGCTCCTGTGTGGCAGCCACTCAAATAATTTCATTTCCAAAGCGGTGTGAGAGGTGGAAAAAATGAATTCCCATTCAAAAGGTGAGCCTCAGCTAAGTGTGCAGCTGAAGCTTTATCCCTGTGGTTTCACAAGCTGCTAAGGAGCCTCTTGAGAAGAGTTTCTACTGTCTGTTCTGCAAGGGGATGCAACCTACCAACAGCTGGAAGTTTGGTGCTGAACATGATGTCATATGAAGTCAGGGTGAGGAAGGAGAAAAGAGGATGGGGAAACAAGTGAGAAGCCCTGGCCTTTGGAAACCACGTAGCCAGACAGAGTTGATTCATATAAAGTCAGCAGTGAGGCAAGATAAACAAAGATGATAAGGGGGCATCTGCTGAGCCAGCTTTTGCTGTACTGCACTACCAAGACCTCACTCAAAACCTCTGTGTCTCAGTTTCCCACTTCCCTCTAGCTGGGAGATATTTCCTCTACCTGCAAGCAGCCCTGTCTTAGGGAAACATAACCACTCCGTGTCTGTGTTATCCCAGCTCATCACTGTGACCACAATGAAGCTCTGGGGAGCTCTCGAGGGACTATGCTTTAAAGGAATGGCTCCTTGAGGACAGAGGCTGGAGAAGGAGCAGGACAGCAGTCCCAGAACAGTGTTTGTGAAACAGCCCCCAAACGCAGGGAGAGTCAGCAGCACCACGGGGACCCGTGTCCAACTCACCTGCTCTGGTGTGGGTGTGATGGGTGCGTCGCTGGATGTGCCTCTCCCGGTGGGCAGGGTAACAGGGTGGAGGATGGAGTCTATCTGCTGAGGGGAGTTGACTGCAGGTGAATTCTGTCCAGACTGGGAGTCAGAGCCATACACAGTCTACAGACAGAGGTGGGAAACGTGACAGAGAGAAGGAGATGTTAGACACTCACAGCTGACAGGACAGTTAAAATGAGGAGAAGAATGTTGATGGCAACTCCCCATCTGCTTCCAATAGCTCTTTCAGCAAAGAGGCTGTCTTGGAGCTTCGCACTCCCCAAAAGCCCTCTAAATGCAAGCCAGAGCTCCTGAAGACGCCTCATAGCACCAGAATGGCAGCTGCCCAACACCCTTCTCTTCAGCAGTGCTCCTGTACCCTCTGTGGTGTGTGGATGGGTGACAGCATGTCCAGATCAGTCATGGGGAACTCCAGGCCCTTCCGTCTCAGGTCTTCATAGACAGCGACGACACCAGTCAAGTCTGGTGAGCTGCGGAAGGCATCCGCCCAGGACTGGGGAGAAGGAGAGAGTACAGCCCATCATCATTTACAGTAGTCTTCTGTACAAACACCTAAAGACAAACACTCTCTGAACTGGCGCAGGTGCTCACGCTTCTTGGCTCACCTGGATGAGGGTCAGCACCTTGTCATGCACTATGGCAGGTGGATTGTTCTTCGGCAGGATTGTTCTCACCAGGACACCTTCTACAAAGTCCTGGCTGGACACAAGGACATGGAAGCGATGGCCGCAGTTTTTGACGCATGTCTCCAGGACCTTCAAAGGCAATGAAGCATTAGCTATAGCCTTTTCTGTCTATGTGTGTCCACCCTGTTGGCTTCAGGTGCCCATGTCTTTTCCATCAAGGACTCAGCTTTTATAGCAAGGTATCACAGAGCTGAGAAAGAGCCCTGACCACTCACCGTCAAAGCCAGCATAACTTCATGGAAGTTCTTATTCCCCACAATTCTCTTCTTAATGGCTCGGAAGGCATCTTTTGGCCTGCGGGAGAAATCAGATAAAGAAAGATCATCAGAAGGTTGAGACCCACCTACAGAAAGGCAAAGCAAAACAGCCACTGGCTCTGGATTCCTCATACTGAGCAGATGACCTTCCCCACGATGTTTTCAGGGCAGCTTGAAACAATTACGGGTAAAGCAGCTTTTGCCCGCGGTTCTCTAAGAAGACCAAGGCCCTGCTAATGAGTGCTGTTACTAAAACTGGAGGCCTCTGTGCTGATGTCTGCAACAATCCAGGGTGTATAGGACACAACAAATGCTAGAAATGCACTACTTCAGGGTAGAACAAAATCCCATGGCATAGAGACTGAAAAGGAGGAGATCACAAAAAAGCTTTGCGTAAGTTAGAAACAGAAAGGAGAGAGCAAGTTGCAGCAATCCTCTGTGTTGCTCAGAGAGAAACTGTTCAACATTTCCCTGGAGGAAAGGAGGCTAAAAAACAGCAGGGGAGATGCAGTGGCAAAATCTTGCCTATATTGCAGGTGGGCAAGACAGCAGCACAGCAGATTCTCCTTAACCATTTTCAGAGGGGAGAAGCACTGCAGTCTCGGCCCACTGTGGTCTTGTGAGAGGGCACAAATGAACCAACATGCTCTGGCAGAGCACAGGAAGAGAGGCTGGGCTGGAAGAGCAGCAGGGCTGGAGAAGAGTGGGGTGGAGACATCGAGGCAATGAGGAGGGCAGGAGTGGATTGGCCCACGGGGCAGCATGGCTGCAATGGCATTAGCAGGGCAATGGGAGAGCCTGCCATGCCAGGAGGGTACAGCTGCGTTATCAGGTACCCACAACTGAAACACCAAGTGGCCACAGCTCAGGACTGAGAATTGTGGGCAGAGACAGGTGTATTTGCACCATGGGGATAGCATGGAAAAGAAGTGGTCACAGATCTGTGAGTAGAGATGTTTGACTTTGTTTTCATACAACTGTGAAGCTGAAAACTGGGCTTACCTCTGCCATCATCACTATGGGGTGGGACAGCAGGAGTGAAACCTACATTTTTTATTCCATGTAGCACCTTCTTTTTTACATGCTGCTCTTGGCATCTCCACTGTGAGAAGAAGCAGTCCCTTAAATTCACAGGAAAATCCCCAGGTCCTAAGTTAACAAGTCTGGCAGATTTCTGAACATCTCCCCGCAAGGAGAGGGAGACAAGGGCTCCCCCACCCACTTGGTGCATATCTGAATGACCACACATGAAAATACCTGAGAAATGAACCCCAGCAGGAGTTGTACAATCAGAGGACTTAATTGCAGCCTGTGATTTTCCTCTCTCCTCAGTCAGCAGCCTGCAGATTTTTACATTCCCAGAGGAGAGAAAGAGAGGGGTATGAAGGAGGAATAAACCAGAGTGGAAGAATTACAAATATGCCTTTGGGAGATGGGAGGCAGCCTGGCTTGAATCGAGGGTTCTCTGGGGACCCTGAAGGCCTGTTAGAATGGCTCCCAGTGCTCACGAAGATTACAGGGAAGCATATAACAGATACTCTGACAGCTTTGCTGTGTCTCTACATCTCCTAGCAGAGTCTTGTTGAAGGGACTGTTGGGAAGCCTAGCTTATTACCTCCACCAGTGCATGCTACTGCTGCAGACTAGGGATGTAGTGTTACAGAATGTGCTGGGACCTGTACCCTCGCCAGCTCCCTTACCCTTCTTCAGTCTCGTTAATGATGTCGCAGATCTCCATGTTGAGAGCCCAGTCCTCGCTCCGCAGGGACCCATCGGTAGCTCTCTCTGGAAAACAGAAACCAAGACACAGTCAGGACACCCCAGAGCCTAGCCACCTTCTCCCTGGCTTCCACCACAACATGTAAGGAGGTGAAGCCATCTGCAAAGTCCGGGTCACCAAGTGCTCCCCACTAGGTGTCAGCACCACAAAGCACATGGCTGGCCGGCAATGGGACAAGTGGGTGCTCAACTTTGGCCATGTGACTCATGCTACCAACGCACAAACATACACTATGTGATCTCTGGTGTTCTATACATCATGAAGGGAGGGGGTTCAGCATGACTTCAGCTCCGCAGCTGGAGAAAAGGGGGCTTGTTTGCTTTGCTGCTGCAGGGCCAGAAACAGTGAGTTTGGTCTGCTCACACTGACAGGGATCTAATACCAATGGCTCTCACACAGTTTGCACCAAATTAAGGAGACAAAAGAATCAACTCTCTTCTTTTTACATGGGCCCTACAAGAACAAACAAGCAAACATAAACAGCCAAAGCAGGTCTCTCCTTTAATGTTTACACTTCTACCCTAAACTTCTGGCCTGTGGGGAGTATGGACAGAAGTGGACTGCAGGCTGAAGTGGAAGCAATATTGTTTCAACTTTGACTGTGTCCCCTTTAATTAGGATTCCTCAGTTAGCCTTGATGTTATTTGAGGCAGAGATTTGGGAAATGAGCAGTTATTACTGAATGCACCAGTGTCTCCACCCTATAATCAGCCATGTCTGGGGCCCAGCCGAGCTGACGGATGCCTTCAGGGACACCACCAGTGTGGCGGGGGGAAAAAGAACCGCCAGCGGGACAGGTAGGACCCAGGCACTCTCCAGACTACGGCGAAACACAGAGAAGCAGCAGATGGCAAGCAGAGGGAGGGAACATCCTTCACAGCTCTCCTATCCTATAAAACACCTGACTTAGCACTGGGGCAAGAGAATTAAAACTAGCCAGACCGGTTTAGTACCTATGAGGTGCTCTTCAGGAGGGCTTAGACCCAACAAGGTAGTGCCTGCATTTTCAAAACTGTTATCCCTGTGAAATCTGGAGTTGGTCCTCGCTGCTGTGGGTCCTCTACCCCTTTGGAGAGGGCCTCCCCATGCAGAGCTGCCTTTTCCTGGTTTTGACCCAGCAGCTAACAGTCCCTCTGTGCGAGTGAAATGAAATGCCCATTCACGAAGTGGTAATGGGATAAGGGCATAACACAGGAAAAAGAAGATTTTTTAACTCCTGCCTGGGTAAGCACATCCATCACATTTTGAGATATCCCGGTTTTAAGGGTCCAGCAGAGAGCTGTTCACAGCGTTCTGCAATGCAGCCTTTTACACACGTGTCCCACAGATTACACACCACAGCGTGAAGCTACCTATCCGCATCTTATCGCAATCCAGCCACCACCTTTTCTGTTGACTGCAGAATGTATTGTTCACACTGTGATTACGCTGATTGCATTGTGGCCACAGCCAAGTGCAAGAGGGCAAACAAGGGAAGGAGAGCGGCAGAACGGTCTTGATGCTCTTCAGCCTTTCTGAAGGTCTGGCTGCTCCTATGATACCCTGAAGGTCCCTTGATTCAGATAAACTTTTGTCACTTTGAGTATTAATTTTACATAGGAATCCTGGTCTCTTGCAGATCTAAGCTTCCTCAGTGAGGCACAGGAAATAATAGCATTGCTCTGGGTGATGTGACAGAGAATATAACCAAGACAGTGGACTACAGGGGAGCATGTCCAGTGCACCAAGGCATATACCAATGAATGGGTGAAGCTGTGGTAGTACACAGGGGAAAATGTTTTCTGTCAGGGCTTCTTTGGGATCAGGACTCAGCTCCCTCCTGCTCTGGGACACCACACAGTCAGTCTTGCTGGCAGGCAGATTGCAGCTCTGGTCAGTCTGATGGATTTGGCACACATGTTCACAAAGTCATCTTTCACTTGTGCTCTCCTCCAGCACCCCCTGCTCGTGACACACTGTGGTTTGAACCCCAGCCTAGCCAGAAGTTTCTCTGTAGTGTTTGCTGCCTCTGGCAATGAAGCACACAATTCAATCACACAGGGGTTGCTCTACTGAAAGGAAGTCCACATCCACTCTTCTCACCCCTGAAGAAAAACACTGCACATGGAAGGAAAAAAGCCACAACTGAGGAACAGCACTGAGGCTGCTAGGAAGCTCTGAGCTACAGAAGAAACCAAGGATGAAACAAAACTGCCTTGAACCATCAAGTCCTTGCTGTTCAAGTCTCCCCAACCCTAGTCATCCTCATTTTCACTGTACACAAACATGAACTGAGTCTGCAAATACCCTTCCCTCACTTCCCTATGTTTGGTGGCACTCTTTAACCTGCTCCCCACCACCAACCATTTTCCTCCAAATGCACCAGTCCTGCCAAGGTCAGGCAGCAGGTTTGCTTTTCAGACAGGACTGCAAACAAACTGTGCGTGCTCCTTCACCTGGCTGGCCACTTATGGGGAAATGGGGCGTCTTCAGAAGTGACAAACACTGCCCTGCCATTACCCCTGTAACGTGTGGGGTCATCCTGCTACCATCACCCCTGTTCACGTGCTGGTCAACTAAGAGCTGCAGGAAAGCAGCAAACCTGCCATAAATGCAACATAGGCTCAAAAAATACAAAGCTGGAAGAGCAGTATTAGGGCATATGGAAAACAGGAATGTGACCACGAGACATGTCCAAGGACAAAGCACTTGAATTTAACCAGTACAGATTAAGACCTGGCCTAGCTGGCCTTGGGAGAGCTAGACCTAATGCCCTTTTAATTCCCCTTGCTTGCTTCCAAGCACTAAGGGACTGCCCAAGCCTAGTAAGATATATTGGAGTTTTCTCTGAAATCCTGAACTTTACCCTTTTACTAAAGCCTGCAGAAGGGAAGAAAACAAAGTCTATTCATTAGTCACATGCAGGATCAGGGTGGCTGGCCCCGTTTCATGAGCCGTAATTAGCACATGAGCTGTCTGCACCTCACGAAATCTGAGCCCAGGACGGCTAGGGACATCAACAACTGCCTAAAAACAGTGAGCACAGGAGGCAGGGCACGGCTGCCCGCCCGGTGCTCTGCCTGGCTGGGCTCATCAGGCAGCTTCTACTTCTGCGTGCTAACGAGCCAAGCCTGATCTGCCACGGAGAATTCCCCCCTACCCGCCCCCGGCGGAGGTTATCGGCAAGCATATGAACGCTCTCTCCCTCCAAGCCCGAAACCAACTGGCTGTTGAATATACAGGAGGCCCTTCACGGGGCCGCTTCAAAGCCGCATTGTTTTGGCAGCCAGTCCAGCTCCCCGGGCGTGTCAGCGTTGGGGTTTGTCTGATTCCGGTCTGCTGCCTCACAAATTGCTTGGATTGACCCAGAACGGCTGAGGACTGTGGTACGGGTTGAACCAGAGCATTGACTCTTTTGCTGCCTGGCATTTGATACGCTCCTGCTGACTGCAACTAGGTTATAAAAGTTATCTGGAATCATCAGATAAGAAACTATTCTGAGTGCAGCATAACTGACACAATGGAACTGCGTGCTGCTTCATGTCATGAGTGAATTCCGTGGCTTTGCTTCAAGTTTATTGTCTTTACCCTTGTGGCAGGGGAGAGCCCACCCCAGGGCTGGTGATCCCACCCAGCCCTTTGCTCCCTGTCACAGATCTGAAGCACTCCTAACCAGCCAGGCACCATTCAGAAACCCTTCGTCTGTGACATGGCTCTGCCACAGCTCGTCAGAGACTCTGTGCCCCTCCTCCAAGTCAAGCCTTTCACCAGCATTCCCTACAATGCTCCGTCTTGCTGGCTTTAAATTCCTCAGCAAAGCATCAAGCACCTTTTCACTCATTTCAACAGGTGTTTGAGGGCACCGACATTTTGTTCCAGCAGAAAGCAATGCAACAGTCCAAAATTTCTCCCAACCTCCCTTCAATGCACGACCCCCCTGGCCCCAGTCAGCATCCTGTGCAGCCTCCTTGCTAAGCCTCATGCTTTTGCTTCCTGTGAGGAAACTTCAGCACCAGCTCAGGCAGGACTCCACTGTTCAGCTGTATTGCTCCTCCAAAGATGGTGGGGATAACTCACTTTCTAGAGAGGACAGAAATATGGCTCCAAACCTAATTCAAGGATGGACACAGACTTGTGCTGACACAGTGCTGTATTTGGGTCTCTGAACTCCTCCTCCTGCTCCTTTGCTGTGAATCAGTTCAAACTCTTAAGGATCAAACATCTCTTCACCTGCTGCTTTTGCCCCTTCTCCTCCAGACAGTGGGCACAGAAGACAAGGCAATGCCTTGTTGAGAAGCACTACCCGCACAGGCCTGTCTGCCTTCAACAGCTGGTATCTGCTGCCCACCAGCTCCCAACGTCCCAGCTCCCAGAGGGGTGCAGGGACACCTGCAAGGTGGGATCCAAATGGCTGTGGGGATTTTTCAGGCATATTGTGTGGTATCTGTCCCTCTTCCTCACCCACAGGCCTCTCTTACCTGCTCCCTCTTTACAGTCTCAACTTTTCCTGGTTCTCATGCTTCAACCAACCCCCAGCCATAAAAAATCCTCTTTGTCTCCAAGCTACACCATTACTTCCGTCCTTCGCCCGCCCTCACTCACTGAAATAACCCATCTCTGTCCCTTTCAGTATTGCTATAATTACTAGTTATTCCAGATTTCCAGGGTCAGGAGAGAGCACTGGTGGTTTCCTCTCCATTCTCTCACTGAGAGCACCTCCTTGAAATTAGATTTCCCATTTTGAAGTTTCTTTTAGCTCCTAGATGGAGGTGCAGTGGATTTCCCTTTTTTGGGGGAGGGGGAATCCAAACTAAGATGCTTCAGCATTCCTTGGAAATTTTCTCATTGGTCAGAAGTACTGTGTTTTAAAAAAACCCCAAGCAACAAACACACACAACAAAAAACAAATATAAAAAAAACCAAACAAACAAGTCTGTATTCATCTTGGAAAGAGACATCATGGTCCAAAAACAAGACAGAGGCAACATTTATTACTAAATCTCAGGACTGGGAGTAAGAAGCCAGAAAACCGACTCCTCTGCAACTGACTCATTCTGTGACAGATCACAGAGATTATCTGAGCATTGGTTTCCTTGTCAGCAAAATAAACGGGACTTAACTAGATGAAAATTAATTAAGGAATTTGAGAATGTTGCTGCAGTGTGCCACAGAGGATTTTTTTTTCATTCGATAGCCTTCACCTGAAGCTATTTTAGACTTTATAAGTTGTATCAGGCATACATGACTTTGCTCAAGTAATTTACAAATATTAGCTTTCTGCAGACAGCCCAAAGCAGCAGTGCTAGGCAGGTTTGGTGATCAGGCTCATGGGTTCAATGTGTAGCTGCCACGGACTTACCGAACAAGTTTGAGTTAAGTCATGTTCGCATCTCAAATTAAACAGGGAAGATAGCATTTATCCATGTGCTCAGGATGTTGATAGGCAATGTTCAAAAGGAGAAAACACTCATATTTTCAGCCACCAGCCCTTTCAAGTCCTCCACATTGAGGTCCTTTCTTATGTGCTGCAATTCCTCCACCCCTTTGGACTCTCATAACCCAAATCAGCCCCTGCCATTAAGCTCTCTCTACTGTCACACCTCTGGTATTAAGGACTCTAAATTCCTGTTTGACAACACTCTTGAAATACTTTTTTCCCCTTCTTTGCTGTTGGTTTGTTGCTTGAAAATCCCTGCTTTAATCAAAGCAAAGCACAGAGGGAACCCACTTACAATCTGGCTACTATACTGATCACAAGATCTGGAGGGCAAGAAGTGATCTGTGACATCTAAAGATAACTTCTAATCGCCTCTACCCACACACAAAAACGTATCTGATGATACACTCACTGAGGGAATCAAAGAACATTCATTATGGAAAGGGCAGGAGATGGCTTCTCCTGGAAAATGTGATGAAACATGTGCCATTCATCTGGGGAGACTCCAAAGATCATCTCGAGGTTTTTGTTACAGAACACCTTCCCTGGTGATCCTTCCCCCACCTTGCAGTAGTGCATCTCAGCTGTCTCACCCAACACTAGAGTGGCACATGGCAGTGCTCCCGACTCACATCATTCCAACAGTGCTTTGGGCAGCCTCTAAAGTAAGCAGCGCTTATAAAAGTATTACCTAAAGCAGCTGCTTGCTCCCTTTCCACCCCAGCCACAGCAGCCTATTCACCCATGCAAGCAAACCAAACACTACTGAATCAAGAACTAGATGTTCACAGCAAAGAACAAAGATCTGCACAAGTGACAAAAAGCAAGACTGAGCAAGTGCATAAACTTACACATGGCCCTTGTACAAGCTGCAGAATTTAAATGGGCAACATCAACCTTCAAGCACAATTTGAAGGCACTTAGACAATACACATGGGAAGAAAAGAATTTTTATTCTAAGTATTTTAAGAACTGCATCTGTTTTGAAATTAGCGTAGCTGTTGATGGTGTTGTTCTAACTGTACCATATCTTTGCTCCACTTTCTCAGATTACGTCCTTCTCTTGTGTTCATCTAGTTGACCTGAGCACAGGGACCAACAGAGACTGCGTGTCCGCAAGCCTGCAAGGTCACAGAATGGACTCTACGTTCCTGCCATTGGTTTCACTGCCGGAGCTAGTACTCAGCCCTGTGAGAAGGCCTGTGGTGTGGGGAGTGGGGGGGACAAGGCACAGCCCTGCTTGTCCCAGGCCTCTGTGCTGGGAAGTTCAGGGCAGACAGCCACCCACAGGGCGCACAGGGTGCTCGTCCTTCAGGCAGGGAGCACTGACCTGACTAGATGAGCCGCAACTCCCCAGGGCCCGGCCAACCCAAAGGCCCGGTTCCCCGGCAGCCCCCGGACCCCTTGTCACCTCAGAGGGAGCATAGCCCCTTCCCGCCCAGAATGCAATAGGCCGCTGTGGCTGGAGCCCAGCCAATCAGCAACTCCCGCTGTGCTCTTTCCCCCCCGCCGCCGGTAGGACCCCGCCCCTCCCACGAAGCCCCCAAAGAGGTGCGGGCGGGAATGGCCCCGAGCCAATCACGGACCTCAGCTCTACCGGGGGGCGTGGCTAGGACCACCTGCCTGCGGCCCCTTTAAGTGAGGAAACTTCGCGTCGCCACCTCAAGACCCCCTCGCGCCCGGATTGGCTGGCGCGACCACCGGCGGCACCGCCTCGAGCTACGCGTCCCCTATTGGTCCGCAACACCCATCAGTCAGAGCGGAGTTCTTCCCCCCATTGGTCGACGCCCTATCCGTCCCGCCACGGAGGCGGGGGCCGTCGCTTCCCGGAGGAAGGGGTCCTGCCGGCGGGCGGGCGGGCGAGCGCCCCCGGGGGCGCGGGGGAGGGCGGGCGAGCGAGCGGGGAGGGGCGCGGGGGCGCGAGACTCACCGATGCGCTGCCCCACGGGGGAGCTGAAGGGGTTCCCCAGCAGAAAGTCCATCGCCGCCGCGCCGCGATCAGCTGACGCCGCCGCTGCCGCTCACGTGACCCGCGCACCAGGCCGGGGCGGGCCCCCGCCCGGGCCCTGTTGTGACGCCAGCGGCCGCCGCCCGGGAGGGGCGCTCGACCCGGCCCGGCCCGGCCCCGCCGTGGGGCCCGACCGGTCCCACACCGCCGCTCGCCGGCAGTGACGGTCTAACACTCGGGCCCTGGACACGGGGACGCGTCCGTAACCAGCTCAAATCAGGATCTGACGCCGCCACGCCTTGACGCTCCGTGTGACGCGCTCGCCTCGAGCCCCGCGTGCTGCTCTCATGCGTTAACGCCGCGACCTTCAAGTGAGGCGGCAGAGAAGAGAAACGCCCCGATCGCACCTGCAGCGCTCGATGTTAGGTGTCCCTTCGCAAAGGTCCCCGGACGGTCAGGAGCCTTTGAGCGGTGCTGGGGGTGACCTGTGCCGGCCAACGTAGCGAGTGCCACGAGTCGAGAGCTGGGACGTGTTCTGCTGAGAAACGCTAACTACTAGTAGGAACAGCAGCTGCAGAAAACACAGTGCATGCCGGAAATGAATGACACTACTCCAGATGTTAAAAAAAAAAAAAAAAATTATATTGTAAGTACAGTACAAAAAAAGTTTCTTTGTATAATTGTAATGATCTGGATCAAACAGCAAGGAAATAACAAAAATATAAAAAACTGCTAAGTCTTGCCAAAGTTTTCCCTCTAGTACCAAATACCACAAGATACAGATTATACAAAGTGTACAAATTTTAAATAAAAATACAATACACCAGGGTTGTGTTTTTCAAACTCTTCAAGAGTTTTCCGTTGTACAGACAACAAAGCTGAAGCTGATCCCCTTCTGTTCCTCAGAGAGCAGATCTGCCCCTTCACCACGGTGCTCTCGACTGTAAAGGGAAAGAGCTGGTCATTTTGTACCGCTCTCAACAACCCAGTAAGGGCTGGGATCCGAAGTGGGATCGAGGTGCCTCCCTCCTGGGCCCTTCCCAGTTCCAGGCTCACTGGGATTAGTCATATATTGTTAAAACATGTATGCTCCGGTCTGAGGCTTGCGTTGAGAACTGGTACGGTGGTCTGAAAACCTTCTGCCTCCTCTACTAAGTGAGAAAACCTAACGCTGCACTGAGAAAAGCTCCGTAAGAGACAGACTGCCTTGTACAGGCACAGCTAGGGAATACATGGTAAAGAGGAATGGGGAGAAAAACCCTCCTGAGGATTTAATTTAAATATGACTTGGGGCTCAGCCACAATGAGGGACAGCTCACTTTCAACTGCCCTGAAAAACAGAAGCTGGATTTCAGACTGGAAGTAAAAAAAGTGCACTTCTGTCATTTTAAAACTTTTATGTTATAAGGCTGGAAAGGCAGAGTCAAATTATATTTCAGTTGTTCTACCTACCCTCACAAGATTGCCTGTTTCTACAAACACTTAAAATCCTCCTCGTGTTTCCCCGTACAATGCCAATGCTTACTACTGCTACACATATAGGTGATTCCTGCAGGAAGTGGGGTGAGGCAAACTTGATTCGTCTTTTCCACACACTGTTGGTGGAGGGAGGGATTTTTGCTTTTAAATTATGTATATATATACACACACATACACAAACAGAGAAATATACAGGATAAATTAAAATCTGTTACAGATATATGTAAACGTTAAATACATATGACATGAACACCACATACACATACACACAGACACACAAAAGCCTATATGAGAATCAAGTGCTCTCCTGCGGCTCTTCTTTAGAGGAGCAGAAAACCAAACACCAAGTATGTGGCTAGAAGGTAGGGGAATCGGTCCGATCAACCCACGTGTGTCTTACTCAGCCGTAACTGCTTCCAAGGGGTCATTAGTCACTGCCTCACAGCAGCACCGTGGCTCTTTCAATACTGCTGGTGAAAGGGATGGGGGATCAGCGATCTCAGAAACCAGAGTTGTCTGTTCACAAAACAGATGCAAGATGGGCAGAAGCAATCCAAGTTTTTCCCATCTGCATCCGCGCTCCTCTCCATCAACGTAGGCTGACCATGCCCTGGAAGAATCAGCAGGAGGGTCATTCTCTCAAGCCAATGCAGTTGGTTGATATATCATGCTAATGACAATTTGGGTGCAAGTCCACAAGAAAATTCGTTGTCATCTTCCTCTTGACTTCACATGCCAGCTACCAGACCAGCCAGATGATGCCGACAACTTTCAGTTATTACTGACTGAAGAGGGTGGGCTGGAAAGTGACCAAGAGGCAAAGACCTCTGTATCTTTGATCAGCTATCTGGCTTTCCCCTCAAGCAGTAGATCTTAAACTGAAAAACAGTTAGAAATAGGGCTGATGAAGAGCTCAGTTCATTTCCTTGGTCCAAAATACATTATCACCTCTACCTGCCCACAGAGTATCAGAATACTTTAGGCTGGAAGGGATATCAGGAGGTCATCTGGTCCATCCCCCTTCTTAAAGAAAGTCCAACTAGAGCAGGCTGCTCATTCCGTTTTTGAATGTCATCAAGGATGGAGAGTCAACAACTTCTCAGGGCCACCTGTTTCCATGACCCCTCTTCATGGCGTTTTTTTTTTTCTTTATATCGAGAAATCCATTCTCTGGCTGCTTCCCCCAGTAAAGGATGTGAATTTAAGGCGAGTATCTCAAAAGCTTTCTGAATTCTTCACACAAAATACTTTCGGATTGGAGGACATTACACCCACCAACACAAAAGGGGTTTTTTTCTCAGCTTAACTGCACAACTTTTCATAAAATAGAAGTCAAATAGTTACAATCCTATGTATATACTATACAGATATAAAACTTTAAAACCCTACACACGGAGCCCTTTGGGAGTGCCGGCGTAGTGCATATGTACACAAGTCAGTTATGCAGAGGTCGAGTACATCCCACAATCCTTTCCCATCAAAGTCCAGGCATGATGTAGGCGATGTTGTCTAGTGTGTTTGACTGGGAAAAGAAATTCAATATTTTTTAGTGTCAGGTAATGACTCAAAATCCTTAAAAAATGACAGACGAGGGTTCTAAGCATGTTCACTTGTCTTACAAGTTACCATATGATGAGACAACCAAATCTGCCTAGTCATCACCACCACTGCTAGGCTTATTTTCCTATTTTTGGAAATGTAAGTTAACCAAACATAAAGGTAGCCTTAGTATCTGTAAGCACCTGGAAACAACGACAATTCTTGAGGCTTTCCTCAAGTGACCTCCTCCTTATGAAACCCATATCTCTGCATTTGAAACAACAAGCCACATTGCTCATATCACATCAACCACAGGAAAGACTAGTGATGAAGGACTTGAGCAAAGTGATCAAAGTTGTAGCATATAAAAAAAAATTACTTTACGCTCACAAGTCCTTTATGAAATTCTGTAGTTTAAAAGTAAAGAGAAAAACCCTCAAGCAAACCCACTAATAGGGTGTCAGATGGTAAAAAGAAGTGCCCTCCAGTTTTCCTTGTGAATCATAACAGAATTCTGAGAGTAGAAGTCCTTCTTGTGAACATTGGAAAACAAGACGGAGCAGTATATTATCTGTATGTTCTTCAAATGCAGTATTTCAGTAAGATCAAGCCTGTGGCTGGATGGCTGAAGAATGCCTTAAGAAAACCACATTTTAATTGCTAAAAACAGAGGAGCTGGATCTGCACCAGCTGTGATTCTAACATTTAACAATGCCACCTACTGACTGAAAAGATAAATTGCATTCTACATGCCACATGACCACGGACAATTTTATCCATGTCTTAAAACACCACTGTCGTTATGTACATAATGGTAAAAATCAGAATAATTTATTATCAAGTCTGAATACCATTTTTCAGAAGTGAAGGGTAAGTGCCTCAATCCACCTAAAGCTCCATTGCTCCTTATAACAATAAGCTGATCAAGTTTCCAATATACGCACCATTTAGTCATGCGGTGTCATTACTCTGAATGCACTTGGCAAGCAAGAAGGAAAAAAAGTATAGGATGTTTTTCCACGGCTTAGGATGGGAACACCCTGCTGACTCAGCTTTTGTGTAGACAGCCAGTTTGTGGGAGCTCAGAGCCTAAGCTGTCAACTTTGTTGTTGTTGTTAATAGTCCTTTCTCAGAATGAATCAATGTTTGGGCTGCCCTATTATAACATGCCAATTCATATCCCATTTTTGTTGATCCGTCTGCCAGATTTGTTTTTAATCTCTTAAATTTTGCAGAATATATATTCATTTTTCATGTCTGCTCCTTCTCTGCTTCTCATGTCTCCCACTGGAGGTATGACTCCCAATTCCTTTTATGCTGCTGCCATCTTAATGTATGTCCACATCATGCTACACAGATACTAGAAGCTGTTGCTAAATCAGAGCTCAATAGCAAGTGTAGCTTACAAGTGGAAAAAAGCCTGTAGTTATGCTGTTCCTTAAAACAGAGACTATTTTTCTTTCCTTGGAGAAGGTTACAGCCACACGTAAAAGGCCCTTCTCAATCACATTGGGAATTCTGAGATCACAAGTTATTTTTTATGCTACTAAAGGAAAAACAGATTGTGTGATGCAGAGCAGCTAGAAGGTGCTTTTTATTTTTATGGAAAATTAGATCCATCAAAAATACTGATATGTGTAAAGGTGCTTTTATTTGATTCAGATGGATTGATTCAGCCACTAAAACAGGACCTACACACACTGCAATCGATACAAATATGAGGTCAGCTGCCACTGGGAGAAAAGAAGTTGCACAATACCATGAAACAGTAACATCTTAAAGAACTTCAAGAAATATTCCTCTACAAAAGTGTATGACCAAGACAATTTTCTTATTGCACTGGAATTATAATCACATCGTAAGACTGACTAATCTAAAAACTCCATCTCGACCCCACTGAAATTAACGGTGGAAATGACCACAAGGAACTCACCAAAACGTGCTTAGGGCAGCCATTCAACTCTGGCAGTTGCGTGGTCAGACATGCTAATGGGCCCAAAGCACAGATGATTGAATCTAGAAGTACCGACAAACTTCCTGAAACAGCCACCATTCCCTGGAAATATTGAAAGAAAAAAATGGATAGGGATGACTAGTAGAAATTATGGTTCTTTCACAACTGTATTAATTCTCATGCAGATACAGTATCTTCACTCTTGAGCTCCTCTAGTCCACTTCCATTATTTACACAGTAACAAAACTATGCCATGCGCTTCACAGAGAGACTGCAGGCTCAAAAAATTCAAGAATTCAGTAGGCAACATACTGATGTAAGAAAAAAGTAGGGAACATCAGAAAAAGTCAGAAAGTTGTCAGCTGCATAAAACACTTGCTTCCACAATTTTTGTAATTTCTTTACTATTTTGTACCATCTATTTTGTTAACTACATGAGTCCTAAAGACAACAGTTGTTTTATTATTGAAGTCTAAAGAAATGCTATGTCTGTAAAAAATGTTTTAGTTATTGAAATATTTTCAGGAAAGGGATTTTTTTTGTGTGTTCCTTTCTGCAAAGGGGGAGATTTTACTGCAATTGTTCCTCTGAAGAATGACCTTAATCGGACATACCAGAAACAAAATGCAAGCACATTTATTTATTTGTGCAAGCGTACTGGGATAAGATGATCACATTAGCCATAAAATACAATATTATTTGAGCCAAATATGTGTTCTCCTTACAGGCTGGGCTGAGTTCTGAAAGTAAATATGTAGTGTGTATGTGTGTGTGCATCTGTGTGTATGCACACGCACCCTCATTCACTATCATCTAAAAGTAGGAAACCATTAAAACATGACATCTTGTACATTAGCACAGAAACGCAGAATAGTTTGGGTTGGAAGGGACATCAAAGATCACCTGGTTCCAACCCCCCTGCCATGGGCAGGGACACCCTCCACTAGACCAGGTTGCCCAAAGCCCCATCCATCCTGGCCTTGAACACTTCCAGGGATGTGACTGCCACAACTTCTCTGGGCAACCTCTTCCAGTGCCTCACCAACCTCACACTAAAGAATTTCTTCCTAATATCTCATGTAAATCTACCCACTTTTAGTTTAAAAACTTAAAAACCATTACCCCTTGTCCTATCACTACACTCCCTGATAAACAGTCCCTCTCCAGCTTTCCTGTAGGCCCCTTCAGGTACTGGAAGGCCGCAATTAGGTCTCCCCAGAGCCTTCTCTTCTCCAGGCTGAACAAGCCCAACTCTCTCAGCCTGTCCTCACAGGACAGGTGCTCCAGCCCTCCGATCAGCTTGATTGTGGCCCTCCTCTGGACTCACTCCAACAGCTCCATGTCTTTCTTGTACTGGGGCCCCCAGAGCTGGATGCAGTACTCCAGGTGGGGTCTCATGAGAGGAGAGGGGCAGAATCACCTCCCTTGACCTGCTGGCCACACTGTTTTTGATGCAGGCCAGGATACAGCTGGCTTTCTGGGCTGCAAGCGCACACTGCTGGCTCATGTTGAGCTTTTACATCAATCAACACCCCCAAGTCCTTCTCCTCAGGGCTGCTCTCAGTCCATTCTCTGCCTGGCCTGTAGCCGTGCTTGGGATTGTCCTGACCCACGTGCAGGACCTTGCACTTGGCCTTGCTGAACTTCATGCGGTTCGCACAGGCCCACCTCTGAAGCCTGTCAAGATCCCTCTGGATGGCATCCCTTCCCTCCAGCGTGTCGACTGCACCACACAGCTTGGTGTTAGAACTTACCAGGCAAGTTGAAACAGTAGTAGCCCCTATCCAGAGCACTGACAATATGATACTGCCAGGAAACAACAGGACATGCAAAAACATCTTGGTAAAGGCCTTCTCTGATCGTGCTCTAAGAAGGCTTGAGACAGCAACAGAAACTGGACCAGAGATTGGCAGAGATAGCAAGGAAGCACCAGATCCAAGGTGAACATATAGTAAGAAAAGACTGAAGAGTTCATTGAGCTAAGAATTGCCTTCATGGACCTAGAGCTGCAAAGGACCTGTCTGATGCCTACTGTTTACTGAGAAACAAGGCTTCTTAGTTTACTGAAATGAGAGAGCAATGCATCTAAGAAACACAACACAACATCTCTAATTTCTCTTCTGAACAGGAAAGCACTGACTAAACTTTTAAGTAAAGTAAAATGACAATGTCCCCTAATCCTGTGCGTAGATTACATGACATCACCATGACATTGCTGGACTCACCTCTGTTTCCTGCAGTCTGTGTCCAATGAGGCTCAGAGATTCACCCAGCAACTGTAAGTGTGCAGCTACATCAATAGGATCTGTCTCAGGGACTTTGGCTGGTGAGGAAGATACCACCATAGTGCTGGTGGGGGACTTCTTATGAGGGGAAATGACTCCTGTTGGAGAAGCTGGAAACACACAAATTAAAATTCCACATTCTCCTCTTTAATTCTTTTACTTCCAAGTCTATTTACTTAGTAAAGTTCAAATCTCAAAGGCAAGAGATGCTTAAACAGTTCTGTGGGCCTGGTCCTGTGTGATCTTTGGAGTGAAAACTTTCTTAAGTGTGCAAAGCATCTAACTCGACTGAATGCAATTTGGGAGATTTGGTTTGGGATATTGGGTAACCAGAGATACCAAGCCAAGAACAACCCTTTTTCCTCTTGCAGCAATTCTAATCTCACTAGAATTTCCCTGCTGCCTCCTCTTGGTTTACATTTCAATCCCTAAACTGCTAAAAACAATACCATTCTACAAATTAGACAAGGAAATATTTTTTAAAAACTGCTGATGTCATTCTTACTTTCACAGAAAGACTGTTTTTGAGTAATATGAGTTAAATGTCAAGACTTGTGAGAAAGCACGTAGGGGTGTGAAGCAGGAAAGGACCTTTATTCCTTATTCCACAGGCAACACTATTTTCCATGTCCAAGAAAGAAGACTAGAGCAAATAAAGTGCAACAATTACCCTTTATTTTTGGTGCACCATCTGAAGATGATGCCTTTCTCTTCACAGTGGTGGCCTCTGCTTTATTCTGCTTGTGTTGGAGATACTGAGCTTTCTGTTTCCAGATCTGCAGTTACCATGGTATAAAAAGAGAGATTCACAATATTAGGTAATTCTGTTACCTGGTGCCAGGACCTGGAGGCAGAATGATGTTATGTAGCTGACTGGTGAAGTAATACCATGAGAAGTAAATGGATGCTTTTACAATCGCAAGGGCAAGGTCTCCATACTTTCCATCTTTCCTTACTTTGGGGACATAAGTAGCATTTTTCAAGGTATGGTGGCAATGCTGCCAGCATGTTCTGACCTAAGCACCTAGTTTACAGAAATCATTTTACAAAAACATCTCGCATGCACTCACCAGTTTATCCTTCTCAGGTAGCTGCTTCCACACTTCTGCCAGTTTTTTACTTAGCTCTCCAAAATCTGGCAGAAGGAAAGAAGAAAAATGTTTAAAACAAAAACAATCATAAAATCATGGAGAGAACATAGGAAATTTACTGGTCCATGCATACACCTTTAGGAAGCAACCCATTCCACAAATGGAACTGTCCTGAAAATGACTGCCAGTGTGCATTCCCATTACTGTTTAAAATAAAAAAATCTGTTACCAGGAATATAGGGTCACACATGAATATACAGGAAAGTGGCACAATGAAGATAACTCTTTAGAGAAAGAAAGAGCTAGCAATTTCTTTATCCAAATTCACAGCTTGGTTAAAAGGCAATGTAATCAAAAAATGAAATCAACTCTTGTCCCCTTTGCCTCCTCTTATTCAAAGAAAATTGGCAGATTCTTTGCATTCTATCAAAATTAAGAGATTGGTATGAAACAGAGACGGTATGTTCTGCTAATTAATCCAGCTGGTGTATAATCAAGAGAAGGTTAGAGTATTCTCTCACCTATTCCAGGGTGCTCAGACACAATAGTTGTACGATATTCCTTACAGAACACTTGATAGGCAGACATGTTTTTCTTCTTTGGCTAGTCAGAAGAAGAAAAGGAAACAAAGATTTTTAATTATAATGAAACCTACTCAAATTTAGTAAGAATTTGCCATTTATTGAAGACTTAAAGAAAGATGAGGTGCTTAGATCAGGAATGTAAAAAAGCAGTGTTTTACATGTTCAGGCTGAATTTAGTGTTTATGAAAGCACAGGAACCAGCCAGAACCAGTATTAGTACAAAGCTTATCTTGCAACAACTCTATCAATGCATTTCATTCATAAGTTATAACCACCTGCTATTCTAAATCCAGGATCAACATAGAACTCTGTTAATATATCTCAGTTTTAAAACTTAAAATAATAATAATAAAAATAGATGTCATACTATTCACAGTACCTATCACAGATCTGTCAAAACAATTCAGTCCTCATCATAATGTTTTGTTCCATTCCTTGCATTCCTTGCATCCTTACAAAACTTCAAACTGGCAGGAAAATAGACACTATAAGTACATGGGCAGCAGAGGCATAAGCAGTTGCCAAGCTATGATCAGAGAAAACTTACCAAATAGAACAGAATAATGGCTGAACAAATTTGGGCTACGCCTGCCCATTTCCTGACTCAAAGCAACTCTTGTCTCTCTGAACATGTAGAAATTGCTTTTCCCCATTTATACACTTATGCAGTTATATCACCTGTAAACTCATTCATATGCTAGCTACCATTTCTCCTACTCATATTTTTATACACTAACCATGGAAAACTGAATTTATGGGTACAGGACAAAACTGGAAATGATGTAGTCTATAAGAATTAGAATTGAATACAGGAGTAAATGGGTAAATATCTTCACTTTTCAGGTTACAGCTCGATTCCTTTTTACAGGAACTGTGATGACGGACTAGATCACTAGTCCAAAAGTCTGTCTGGCAATAGGTAGAACCAGTTACCTTAAAAAATCATGCAGTTATGCTTGGTACATAACCTGTACCAAGCAAATTAAGTATAACCTTTTCAAAGAACCTCTACTGGCTAAAGATTGCCTGTGCCACAAAACCAGAATGATATATATTCCTTTTACTACAAACAAAAATCACAGTCGCTGACACATTTTTCCAAACATGCTTCAGTGAAACCACCGATACTGGTATTAGTTATCCTTCTGTTTCAATTTAACATGCCTTTGTATTGGAGTGCCTAATTCACCATTAACCATCACCCAACTTCTATCTTCCCTCCAATTTTTCCTTACTTTTTCTCTTTCTCTTTCCTTTTCTCTTTCTCTTTCTTTTTCTTTTTCTCTTTCTCTTTCTTTTTCCTTTTCCTTTTCTTTTTCCTTTTCTCTTTCTTTTTCCTTTTCTCTTTCTTTTTCCTTTTCTCTTTCTCTTTCTTTTTCTCTTTCTTTTTCCTTTTCTCTTTCTTTTTCCTTTTCTCTTTCTTTTTCCTTTTCTCTTTCCTTTTCCCATTTCTCAGCTTTGTCCTTATCCTTGTCTTCCTTTTTCCTCCTCTTCTCACCTTGACCATCTGAGTGAAAAACAGCAGGAGGAGGTGGAGAAAGAACATAGGCGGTACTGGGAGGAGGTGGTGGTGACACTGTTACTTCTGTTACTGCCACAGAGGCATGCCCAGAACTCTTTTTAGACTTAGAGTGCTTCTTCTCTCTGTGTTTCTCCTTGTCTTTTTTTTTCTTACTTTTTTTTGACTTCTTTTTCTTCTTGATTTCTCGGTAGGAGTCATCTATTACTAGCTCTCCAGCCTCCAACTCTCCACCAGAAGAGGAACCAGATTCTGGTTGTGCCTCCATACCTGAAATCTCATACTCGCTCCCATGGCCCTCTGAATAAAGGGAGGTGTCAGCACCAAAACTCTCAGAAGGTGGATGTGAGTCCGGAGGTGGTTTGTGCTTCTTCCGGGATGACTTTAGGAAGCTCTGCAGCTCATGACCCAAAAGGAATGAGCCTTGCTCATCTCGAGCCGATTTCTTCGAAGATTTCTTTGCAGCTGCTGGTGCTGAAGAATAGGAGAAAGAATCATCATCTGCTGCACTGCTCTTCTCTTTCGGTGAAAGGATGAGCTTCATCTTCAAGCCATCAGGTTCACGAAGAGTAAGTGTCTCTGTGTTCACATAGAGAGGCTTCATTTTTTTAGATTTGTGGAAGCTGCCATCGTCCACAGAGTGCTCCCCACTGCTCCCACTCAGCTTCTTCTTGTGGTGCTCCTTTTTGCTTTCGGAATGGCCAGAGGAAGAGTAAGATGATTTTTCAGAGGTCTTCTTTGAAGACTTTGAGCTTGTGGCCAAAGGTGAGGTGATAGCCTTGAGTAAATCCATGGTTGTATCAGCTGAGGATGGGCTAGAAACTGCTTTTTTCTTCTTCTTTGATGGTAGATCCAAAGGCGAAACACCTGAAGCAGACCAAGAGAAATGTACATCAAGAGGATTCCCTTAAAGACAGCATTACACTAGCCCAAAGAAGTGAAATGGGAATTCTGCAAGGCTTATGATTACAGCTAATAGATTTACATCCTGGCTTAAACAGAAGATCTCTGAAGTTTGTAGGCAGCTCAGCATGACCTTACTGATACAATTCAGGAGCTGTAACACCTGAGTCGGTCAAATAATTTAAGGCAGCAAGACAGAGTAGGAAAGTTCTTGGAAGTTTTGTCAAACTCTGTATTCCATTGTGAAATAACATATTTTGATGAAAATGTATCTTATTGAGCCTGAAATTACATCTCAAGTGCAAGGTTTTCATGCCATTCTAGCTAAGGTGAGACCAATGAATTGAAAATACAAGCTTTTTCATTCTGAAAACAGATTTTGATGACATTTAAGCTTGGCTTTCTCTTTTAATTGAGCCAAAAATAAATCTTAAACCTGTTAAGCTTTTATGAACAGAAATGTCATTTTCTGGCCAGCTTATTAATTGTAAGAATAATGTTTCTGCATTTAAACTGAACCCAAAAGCATTTATTTTTCACCCTGATGCATTCTGTTTTTATAAATTCAGAGAAAGTAATACTATCTATAAGTAAAATTACAACAGGGAAAAAAAGAAATGCAAATCCCAAAAGGGAAGGCATAGGTTAGAAAACTACAACTTGTCAATAAAGGGGAGGGTGGAAGATGTCTACGCCCAACAACGGCAACTTAAGCTAGACTCTGAAAATATCATTCCCTGATCTTTTGGTGTCTGGTGCTGATCAGCATCAGGTTTCTGATTACTTGTCCTAAGATAGGTTGATATACCCCATAAAGTGCTAACCACAAAGCTTGGTAACATTGGTTTAACAGCATCCTTTCCTCGAAGTCATGATCTGTTAGCCCCTGCTGCCTGACTACTATCTTACCTCTGTAGCAGAACTCATCGGAGGAGTGCTTTCTCTTCTTTTTGTGAGGTTCTGTCCCCGGAAAAAGCTCACTGTCCTAGAATAAGAAGAAAAAAGTTGCTGACAAACAAGAGGGAAATAATACGAAATTCACATGGACTACTGCCATAGATAATAATTTGTACTACTGTAACATCAAGGAACCCTAGGTATGAACCAGGATCATTAGTCTAGTTGCTAAAAGAAGCAATGGAAACATACTCTGTCCCCAAGAGCCCACAGTGTAGGTTTATGGTAAGAGGCAAAAAGCATGGTTCAGATAGGTGGGAGAATACAAAAAACGGTATTAGTCAGGATTGGTTTCAGCACATCAGCCACCTAACTGGCATCAAGCTTTCTGTAAGCATTGAAGCACAACAGGGCTACAAGGAAACTGAAAGACAGATCTCTATAGGGAGCTCCCCCCAAGTGAGAGGAGCAATACACAACAAAACTTGAAAAAGCCATTTAAAAGTGTTAAGAAATGGGCAATGAAAGCCAGCACTTGGAGATCAGCTGATGAGTTGATAAAAGACAGACATCTACCTCTTAACAAAGCTAAGAAATAACTAAGCATGCATAGACTGTCAAGCCTTGAAAATGAATGTGAGCACTTCATGTTTAATATGCTGAAGAAGATAAAAGAAGTAAAAGGAGGTACAGAGAGGTGACAAAATGATGGGCCAAAAAATTGGCCTTAATATGTCATGTCACTCAATTATTACTTGTCTCTTGACCAATCTGTGGTCTGAAAATGAAGCTCCTCTATAGAATTCCATCTGCATGGTAGAAGATTCTAATTTTAAACTAGAACTTATTTTCCAGATTAAAAAAAAATAAAACAATCACAAGATAGTCACCTTTGAGCTAACAGCAGAAATTTTAGCTCAGGGAAGAAAGTTTTGAAGAAACTTAAGTTGTTGCTATGTGATTTCAGAGTTAAGGCCCCAAAGAGGTGAATAGGGCAAGTTCATACCTCTCAAGAGCTATCATTTCAGGCTGTCTGCAGAATCAGGAAGACAACAGTGCATCAGTTAACATTATCTTCATCCTTTGCTGGCTATTTATACCACCATAAATTCTAAAAATCTTTTTTTTTTTTTTTTGTGTAAAATGTTATTCATACTATCTTATGACTTGCAAGGTTCTACATCAAGACTACAACAGCACTTTACTGCCCTATTTTCTGAGGTCAGTTGTAATTGGGATTGACCCCCTCCTTTTCCGCAGGAAAGTTACAGAACAATACAGGACATCATTAGCTGCTCTTGCTGTCTTCTACATGCATTTCTACACAAAAAAAGAACAAGAAACCCATCCATCCCATTCCACTGCTAGGTTTACACATATCCTTACACCTTTAGCCTCTCCTCTGAGGGCTTCCTGACCTGAGTTGCTATCTCATCTTCCTCTTCCAGCAGATCCTTGTAAGAGCGCTTTTTCTCTCGCTGTAATCTGCCAGTTGCCAGCCCCACGTCATCAACACTTCGGTCACTCTCTAGGAACTCTAAGATTTATGTGAAATGGGAAAAAAGGAAGAAATGAAATACCACATTAAGGAATGATAGACATGTGGACTATGCACAAAATAATATAACAGCAAACATTGGCACAGAGTGATGCACAAAACCCAACAAGCGCAGGGGCTGAAAGATAACAATCCGTACTCTCGGACCACAGGGATGGGGCTCAGTGTTCTAATGCTAGAACACAATCACTCAAGATTTCATTTCTAACCCTTGTATATTTCTTCCTAAAGACAACTGGACCTAGAAATGTTACCATGACTGAACACATCCGTATCCCTGGTCTCCAGTTCCATTGACCAGGCAAGGAGAAGAAAGGCTGCAATGGCAGAGTATATCATCCATTCCTCTCAGTTTCTAATCCCAGTACTTTACATCTGGAAATCAAGGGCTTGGGATCCTCCAGCAACTCAGCCAGGTTAAATTTAAGGGCTCCACAGCATTCTAGCTTCTTTTCCCACTCTGACTGCATGGCCTGGCAAGGGCTGCAGAGGGTACCCTTTTGTTTGTTTTATTTTTTGGCAACTCCCTCTGAGATTATGAAGCAGTCATACCTTCTTTGTTCTTGGAGTCATCATAAGCCATGGTGGTCCTGCAGGAGCCTGAGAATGTGTTGCCACGTCTGGGCTCCTTCCCCCGTTCCCATCTACAGGAAAAGGTCTGAGAAACAGAGAATGAAAATAACCCTCCCATAAAGAAGAATCACGATGTAAAATGGGAAACTTCCTCCGAATCAAGTGAAGATTCTCTGGAAGACAGTGGGAAAGGAAAGGAGTCTACCTTCTGGTCGGCTCATGCTCACCCTTCAGGCTTGACAGATTTTTTTTTTAAAAATTGAATTGGAGGTTGCTCTTCTATTATTTTAAAGATGTAAGAGACCACCTCTTCACTGTAAAATCTCCAAATCATTGAAGTATTTACAAAAATAGAAAGAGGGTGAGAAGACAGCTGAGTTTGATTTTCATGACACACAAGACTGCACCCAAACTTTTGTCAGGAGCCACTGTAGCAAAGAATGGGATGTTTCAAGAGATTCCAAACCCTTGAATCTCAGATGAAGTGAAGGAAAAGAAAGAACCAGGCAGGAATCATTGTAGTACAAAAGAATGACTTAAAATCTTTTTAACTAAAGGACTGCACATTTGTAGCAAAGGTGTGCGTCCTTTTGATGTGTTTCCCAACACTACCACTGCAGCCATTCTGAATGCCAGCCTGGGAGAGGGAACGGAAGAAAGCACTCTTTTTTGCTGGGACTTCCACAGCACCCCAACCCCTGTCAGCCGCCAGGTTTCAGGCCTCCTCTGAGTCATTCTGTTCTGCAGTTGCTGGCATATAGCAAGACAGTGCCCTTATGGAATAGCTGCACTCTGGTTCTCTCACAGTAAACAGCTTTTGTTCTTCAGTCAGCAACCAGCTTAACATGAAAAGATCGACCTGCTGCTCATAAGTGATTAAACCAATTGCACCTAACTGATTTTGTGTGTTTGTGTGTATGTGCACATATGTGTAAGCATTCAGCCATGCAGCTTGTTCCTTCTAGCTGTCACAGCAATCTTGCCACAATGAAGTTACATTTGAATACCTTGAGAGCAGGGAATTTGTGCTTGTGCATCCCTGCGCATACCTCAATTTTATAAATAATTGGCTGAGGCTGAGAATGTACAACATATTCATCCTATAGTGGTTACTTAAGTGAAACAACAAAGTCCCAACTAAATCAAGCTTGCATGTACACAGGAGATGTTGCCATCTAAATTTGTAGGAATACATGCTATTTCTTCAGGTTTTGGGAAAACATCTGCCACAAAATGCTTTAAGTCAGTATTCTGCCCACTATACATTGTTGGTAGCAAGCACAGCCATTTGTAGGCAGAATTTATGCACACACACGTGAGCACTGCATATGTACACACACTAGAACTGTGCACTTTGCAATGAAAAAGAGCATCCTGCCACTTGTGGGCTCACGATCTTGAACCAGATCTTGTCAACATTTCATGATGTCCAGGTGTCATATGGACTTCAGTGGGAACACACAGGATACTAAAGCATTGTACTCAAGAAGGCAAGGGCCTAATCTAGATACTGTTCAGCAAAACAAAGCTGAAGACAGTCATTCATGAATGGATGACTTAGAGAAACTAAGATTTGTTTATAGTTACATGTGTACCTTTTAGTCTCTTTTTAAATCTTAGCTGTTTGACAGGTATAAAGATTGGTAGATAATGCCCAAAGGGGCTTACAACCTAGATCTCTAACCCTGCAAACACAGAACATATCCTTAGCTTGTCTTGTCCTATAAATCCTCATTAGGTTTCCCTGCTGCAAATTCTTTGCTTACAGAAGGAATCGCACAGGCTCAGCCCTCTCTTCACGTCTCCCCTTCCTTAACGCACACGCTTGCGGGATCAAGGCGAAGCGTTGTTCTTCTGCAGCCCCCCGGACTCCACGGGGACCTCTGCACTTCGGTCCCCCAAGGGAGGCTGCACACCCCACTGCCGACAGACCGCGGCGGGGCGGCGGCTCGGGCCGGGATCCCTCGCCCCATTTCCCGCCGGCGTTCCCAGAGACCTGCGGGCAGGCGGGTCCCGCCAGGAACTCTGAGGGCAGCGGAGGGGACAAACGCCGGTACCGGCCCCTGCGCAGACCCGGGACCGGGCCCGTCCCGCGCCTCAGCCCCGCGCATGCGCGCCAACGCCCTCAGGACCCGGGCCCCGCCGCCGCCCGCGCCCCTCCCGCCGCCACCGTTTGAAGCGCGCTCGGCCGCTCCGCTCCTGCCCGCGCGCCCTCTCACCCGAGCGGGTTCCGGCCTCACTCCGGCCCGCGGCTCCACCCCTGCAGCAGGCCCAAACGTGTCCCGGCGGCAGGGCCGCCCAGCGGCGACGAGGGCTGCCGGTCCGCCGGTATCGAGCCGCAGCCGCAGAGCGGAGGCGTCGCGGCCGCCTCACTCTACACCACCGCTTCCCGCCGCGCCGCCGCCGCCCGCGGCCGCCATCTTGGAGAGGGAGACAAGGGACACCCGCCCGGCGCCGGGACCAGGGGCAGCCAGTCGAGCGCCGAGCACGTCCAACGTGGCACCCGCGGGGTGGGGGAAAAGGCGCGGTGCGGGATTGCCGAGTGTATCGATGGCTGGTCAGGGCGCGCCGTTCCCCGGGCTCTGAGCGGGGCCGGGGGTGCCGCCACCCCGCACCGGGCGGCACGGCCTCGGGGCGGCAGCCGCCACGGGTTCAGCCTTCCCCGCCACGGCCCGCCGCTCGTACCGCGGGAGGGATTCGGTATACGGTGCGCCGGGGCCTCCCCAGCGGCTTGGCCCCGGGACCTGGCCTGGGGCCTCCTCTCCCGCCCGGTGCCCCGCCTGTGCAAGCGCCCGGGGCTGAGGGCAGGGTGGGGGCCGGGCCATAGCACCCACCGTGCCCCCAGGCAGCCCAGCGTGGTTCTCCGGGTGCTGTGTGCCTCCTCGGAGGTGTGGGAGCCACGAGTGGGCCACACGTAGGGCACTTCGGTGCGGCCACGGCTCTGCCCCCCAGCGCTTCATGTGGAGCGTGTGCCCGCCTTCCCCCCCCCCGGTCGTGGGCACGACCTCCTCTCGGGGTGTGCTGTGCTGTGGTGTGGTGGCACAGCTTCCTCTGTCCCTGAGCTGGCTGGGCTTGCAGCGTG
The DNA here is from genome assembly GCF_011004875.1 of Balearica regulorum gibbericeps. Taxonomy (NCBI): domain Eukaryota; kingdom Metazoa; phylum Chordata; class Aves; order Gruiformes; family Gruidae; genus Balearica; species Balearica regulorum. The sequence goes on from NC_046184.1 coordinate 58,792,973, forward strand.
GGTTAGTTGTTGGCTGCTTGTGCCTGCCACGGGGTGGGTCAATAGGAACAGGTGAAATCCTGTTATTAAGCAGTGACAGAGCCGGCGCTTCCATGAGGTTAGTCACACGTGTGCGTGAACAGGCACATCTCCTGCAAGCCTATCTGATTGAGGAATTGAGTGAATGTGCTGCACAGGTGGGAGAGTCAGGACCAGCCGGAGCTGAGATGAGCATGTCTGAACAGCACGCTCAGGGCTACTGCCTGTGGAGGCATCATGCAACCCTCGTGCCCTTTCCAATTGATTGTTCAAAGGTGGGAGGCAAGAGAAGGGGAAATTACCCCCAGCATCTTCTAAAGGGCTCATTCATGACTGCAAAGGATTCAAGATAGAGGTGAAACAGCCTGGTCAGAAAAAACAAGTATTTTCCCACCAGGTTAGCCTTTTTTCACTCTGACCACTCAGGAGGTCTTTGTTCAACAAACTTCATTTAACTCTTACTTTAAATCCCATCATCTCCACTGATGCAGGGGTTTTCTTTTTATTTAGGTGCTGGCAGAGACTCTACGGACTCCTCGTCAGATGCTGCTCACAGTCACATGCTTTCTGCAGACTACAATTCCCAGCCATGCCTAGAGGTTAAACCTGACCCGTCACAGAGGTGCTGGTTCCCCAGCTCTTACAGATCTGCCTTCTGGTCCTGCTGATGCTTTTGTGTCCTAACAAGTGTGGAATGATGACAATTATTTGCGGTACAGTAGGACCTAGAGGAATTAGGATAGAGGCCTGTGTCTGTTATGCTGTGTGAATGCATCGTTTGACCCAAAGTAGGGGGTGCAGCCTCCATGCACAGATCCATGTCTGCAAGTGCAGCAGCTGTAACACGTCAGAGTAAAACCCACCAGCCCTTAGGCTGAGCACAAGGCCCATGCAGATGTTCTCATGCATGTACATGTGTGTGTGCCTGCTGGTGGTGAAACTCTAAAATCACTCCTTACCCTCCAATGTGTTACCCAGGTGGATGAGTGCCTCTGCTGATTTTTTGACCAGGACCTTGCCAGAGTTGAACTCACCAAGATGACCTCTTTACCTCCGATTAGTGATGATGTTTCTAGGAGTCCCACTGATGGATCCATACCCCATTCAGCAATGCACAGTACAACAAAAACATGTCTCCTGTCACCAGGATTTTACAGTCTTCAGCTTCCTTGCTGGGTATTGCTGACCATGTGGAAACATCAGTTAACTCCTGGGAGCACTTAGCCTATGGGTCAGGTGAAGGCAGAATGGGAGCAAGTCAGAATAAGCCATTAGCATGGTAGGGAGAGGCTAGGTGCAGCCTAGCCTGAAGGAACAGGGATACAAATTGCTTTGAAAATTGAAAGCCTAAATTAGCCTGGTATTTGATGATGGCAGGCATTTGATAATGATAGCTAGTAAATGTGTGGGAATGGTATGTTTAATACTCTGCACCCTAGAATGAGAAAGGATTCTAGCCCTCCTGCAGTTTAATGTTTTTAGTGCTGGATGGTTTGTAGGTATTAGATTGTGTCAGTGATTGTGTGTGGAGGAGGGAGAATGAATTTCCAGGTGAATTTGTAAAAATGAGCATATAGCAGGATACTTGCACATAAAGCCACTGAAGCACCAATCAGTCAGACTTCCCCTGGTGAGATCTATCCATGCTCCTTTCCTCCCACAGAACAATCATAATAGTAATAATAATAGTAATTGTAATAGTAACAACAACATGTAGTCCTGCCTACTGCACTTTTCATCAGCACAGAAATGCTCAGAAAAACTAATTTCAATCATTCCCATTCTTCAGAACTAATAAAGGGAACCAGCCAGCACAAACCACTGGCATTTATTGAGTGCTTTCAAGCAGCTTAGCCTTTCTCTTTTCTATAAAATCCAGGGATACCTTTAAGGTGTACACCTAGATTATACAGGTCAGGTGGGGAAAATGTCAGAATGCTGATAGCAAATTTAAGCGAGTCACAACCCCTTCAAATCCTTAACACCTGACAGAAATGTTTCTTTGTACTTTTGAATACAAGAGGTCGTAGTGAAGGAATCAGGAAATCAAACAGTCCCCATAGTTTTTAAGACCTGAAGTGCAGCGTCAGTCAGTCTCAGACTATTGTGAGAATATTGCTTATTCCTTTGTTCAGAGCATATTGCATGCTGCTGCCGACACGCCAGGGAGAGAAACTGCAAAAGGGTACATGGTATGTTCCCTCAGGTGTCTTCCTGGCAGTGAGATACATATTGTATGACATGCTTTTGCCAATGCAGAATGTTCTAGCACGTGTGTACTTTCTTATTCTTAATGCTAGATTAGTTGTGGGCTAAGGGTTACCGCCCATGAAGCCACCCAATATGGTCTTGCTTTGTGCACATTATATTCATCATTGATCCTTGTCTGCCTATTTTCTCCTGCCTGCACTAAGGTGCAAGTTTCTAGATTCAATAGTCCTCCTCTTGTTTCATTTTTTTTCAGAACTTAGTTCAATGTGCTCTCAAATGCAATGAGTATAAGAGGAATGACTAGTACCATGAGCACAAGCCCACAGCCAAGTTATGTACAGAATTAAATACAACACTCAGCTGTGTGAACAATTATCAGTTCTCCCTGTCACAATTTGCAACTCACAAATCTCTCTTCACTGCCCCATTTTTCTGGGTTGGTTGGTTTGTTTTTTCCTGGATTCCAAGATGACTTGACATTAACTGGAACGGGACCTGGATTAAAACCTCTAACCCCCACCTATTCATGAAAAGGCTGCTTTGTTTTGCACAGGCAGCGCTGCTCTTCTCCGTGCACCCTACACCACTTGTACGTTACTAGCTACCAAGCTGCCCTTAAAAAGGAAGCACAGCTTCTTACATTTGGATAGGTTCTATGAAAAATAAATATATTTTAAAAAGCTTATGGCTATGAATATGGAGGAAGTAACTACAATGTTACAGTGGACTTTAGGTGAAATGGACCTTGTGTACTAATTACCTCAGCCATATAATTTCCTTAGCCTTATTTATAAACAAGGCTAGTGAGTCCTGTTTTGAATACAAGAACTTCCTTAGAGAAGCAAAACTTCAAACGATTTGTTATATGTGCCTTGTTTCAGCGTTGGGAATTTACCTAAATTACTTCCCATTTGTCTTTGTTTTTTTGCAGGATGCATTTGTTTTCTTGCCTCTTCAGCTGGGAATATAGTCATTAAGGAAGCCACAAGGGTTCGTGCATTCGTTTGTAACGTCAATACAACAGCCTGAATGTTCCCCAGAGCCAGTGTCTCTCGCAGCGGACACGCACCTTCTCCCCCTGCTCCTAGCGCTGCACCCTCTATATTCCCATGCTGAGAGAGGTAAGGTGAGGTGGGAGGACAGTGTCCTCATCCATCTGGTGGGGAAACAATACTGTGTGTTACAGCAGGATTAGTGGAGTCCAGAGAGGAAGAGTATGCTCCTGGGTGTGGTTCGGCAAAGGGAAAAGGAATGGCGCTGGGGTGATAGGTGTAGAGGAAAGGCTAAATGCAGAGAATCAGTGAGCATGGGATTTGCCTTTTTTCACTGATTTTGATCTCTTCCTCCTCACCAGCTACCAGGGAGGTAGAGTTGGTTTAATCTGAGTTTCAGAGAGATATACAAGGCCTATGCCACTGCTTTCAGCTCTTCCTCGATGCCTGCTCCCTGGGGACCTTGCTGGTCCCTGCTGACCATAACGCCTCACAACCCTCATCCCATAAAACATCAGGCATTCAGCCCTATCTGTATTCTTGTTTTACATTTCCCTTTTTTCCTTGTATCTGGTGATTTATTTAATTTCCTCCTTTCACACCTTGACTCTCTCCATTGCAGTTCCTTTCTGTACAGGCCAGACTGACCTGCTTTGCTCTTTCAGAGTGGCATGATCCTTCACCTGTACAAAAAGCCTGTAACTCTGGGCTGTGTCATTCCTACAGTTTTCTGTTTATGATAGAACCACAGCTTCAGCATCTGTCCTGCACTGGGTACCAGAAATTATTATGTTACTAAAATTTATCTTCATATAATGTAGATGGGTCATAGCCATTTCTGTGGACCAAGCCTGCATATCTGCTTCTGGCTACAGATGTCATAGCTGGAGATCAGAACTTTTGGGAAGTGCCTTGAACAGCTGCAAAGTGGCAGTGGAGTGTGCAGAGGGGCTGGCAACAGGACAGTGCTGCCTGCAAAACTCTTGGGATGCCACCTGGGCTAATGCCAATCTCATGACTGTGGTGTGCCATGATCTGTGGAGCTGCTGCTAAGATAGGGGCAAGTGCTGACGTGTGGAAAAGACTCCAGACTCCCAAACTTTGGAGGCATGGCAGAGGCAATAAATAAGAAGATGCACTGGTGTTGGTATGTGTTGGGAGAAGTGGTGGTGTTGCAGGGCATTTTATATGTTGCATCCGCTTACACGGCTGGTAATTTGCAATGCTTCCAGGGTCACCAGAGTAGTCAAGATGATCTGGGTCATCAAGTGCTGTTCCCTGCTATGGCAAGCCCACTGTTATTCAATCCCTATTGTAAACTGATCGATCTTTATCTTAAAAGCAATGAAATCCCATCCCCCCTTAACCCTCACTGTGTGGCTGTTCCAGAATCTCCTTCGCCTGGTGGTTAGAAACCGTCTCCTGATTACCAGCCCAAATGTATTCATGGTTAGTATGCATCCATTTGTTCCTGTGCCAACGTTTTCTTTTAGCTAATATAATTATTGTCTCTTGTTGCTGTTTTTGCTCTGATGTATTTATAGCGAGCCATCATACCTCCTCTCAGTTCTCATTTTGCTAGGCTAAACAAGGCATGCTCTCCTAGTTCCCTCCTAGCTGATGGCCTCCTCCTGCCTCTCCCTATGCGGGCAGACTTGCTCGGTGCTTGGTCATGTTGAATTCTTCCTTGGAGCTGGGTCACTGGTAATGGACACAGTTTGCTCAGAGGTCTCACCAAGGTCTTATACAGTGACTCTAATACTTCCCTCTTTCTGGAAGAAATACTTGTGTTTTTGTGAGGGTAGAAGAGTTGAGTACTGTCTTGAAACCTTTGGATACAACTTTCTGATCCTTCCTCTCCCTTCACATTCTGTCGTCACAGGTTAATGAATTTTACAGGTTAATGAATTTTACAATGGCATTAATGTATGAAAAGATAAAATATGCGTAAAGAAGAGGATGTGGAAAACAATTGTGTGGGTCTGGTTGCCTGTAAGGCATAACATGTTAATATAACAGCAAGAGTCAGTCTGCATATACTTCCCCCTGTAGTCACAGGGGAATACGGCAAACAAGCATCATATACAGCTTATTCCTTGCCTTTTGGGGACGAGGCTGGAGCCTGCTCAACTCTAGGTTTATCCTGGGACTGCAGCATGTGTAATGTGGAGGAGGAACTGTTGTCTCAGATAGGTAGCACGCTGTGATATCGCACTACAGGGTGGGCCACCACCATCACACTGGAGGTTTTGGGGTGCTGATCACGTGCAGCCTGGAACTAAGCTTCCTCTTGCTTTGTTTCTCCAACATGCCCTAGCTGCTGCAGGGCTGCACCATCTTACTTTTCTTTCTCTCTTTCCCTCCTTGCACTACTTTTTCTTGTGATAGTCAAGGTGCCAGACAGCTGTGTATCTGTTTTCACTGGTAAGAAATCACCCCTACAGCTTTTCATTTTTCCTTTCTGACGCATTTTTTCCAAGGGGCAGTACAGTACTATCTACTGTCCTCTTTTGGGTGGAAAGCAATTACTCCAGTAATTCTGCTAAAAGTTATAAAAAATAAATCACACCCTTCACTATCATATTCTTGCTTGGAGTCCAGCTTGGGTTATTTGTGATCAAGTTGGGCTCATGGAGGCAAGGGAAGCTGTGGTAACAGCATGGCTTATGTTTCACATCTCAGGTTTAGTTCTGCACCTCTCCTACCTCTGATGTCTTCACCGTTGCCTTTCCTGTCCTCTCTCTGCCTGTTCTCAAATACCTCAAAAAACTCCTGGCTCAGAAATGTCTTATGAAGTCTGATGGTCTGCGTACTCTGTGTGGCAGTGTGCATTCTCTGAAACACCTCTGTACCAGAGCAAGTACCAAGGTGGATGCTGAACGTATGGTTCTGGATGATACTGGATTTACATTTACGTGGGTACTAGTTTAGACTGTCTTAAATAAAAATTGACTGCAATATCACACCAGACAGATCACAAGACTTGTAGCATTTGCAAATGGAATACAGGATGAAATTACAGAAGTAAAACCAAGGAAGATGGTCATAGTATTTATTACAAAGAGGACATTTATCCTGGTCATTTGGCTTATGTGTGCAGGGGCACACATGATGGTGGAAAGACCTTGGACTGCTGAGACTTTCTGGGAATCATCACTCAAAGGAAAGATAAACTGCACTACATGGAGCCATCAACCCACCTTTCCCCAGTTACCTAAAAGCAGCTAGTCCTTGGCCTTGGGGTAAATATAATTGGTCAGGGATACAGTGATTTTTTTTGGTGTGTGTGTGTGTGGTTGCACTAGTGTTTGTTAATCAACCTGCTTAAAGAAGTTAATAAACTTGCCTAAAAAAGCCTCACCTCTCACTGTGCTACAAGCTGAAATAAATATTAGCTCAAGCTCACTTTGCTGGGTTACAGGAGAACCTAAAAATAAGGACCTGTGGTGTTGCAACACGGCACAAGGGAACTATTTAATTGGGAAGTCTGCAGTCATGAAGAGATGCTCCAAGGTGAATCAGAGTGGAAGCTCCTTCAGCTCATAGATCACTGCAATCATGCAAATATATTTTGAAATTTCTTTTCTTCCTTTAATTGCTGTCCAGATGGAAGTTCAGGGTTTTCGACAATGTCTGGGGGTGCTGGAGCTGCGACAGTCTGAGAAGCAGTTTTGATCAGCCTCCCAGTGGTCCTCAAATCCTCGCCATGTACCCGGGCTGTGTACTGATGAGTTGTACAGTATACAAGGCAGGGTAAATCATTCTCCCAAGAAGTGCTAGTCCCAAATAAGGCACACAGGTCTGTGTGCCCCACATTCATTTTGGTGAGAAACCTGGGGAAGAATTTGATGTTTTGTAATTAAGCTGGGTGAGCTTAGACTGGGTGAGATATAAACAAGAAAAAAAAGCTGCTGTTCATTTCTGTGGAGATACAACACTCAGTGTACTTACACAGAGAAGAGTAGAGAGATTGTATCGGTGTACATCCCAGTCATAACTCATTTCTCTTTTTAACAGTACCAGCTTGGTAAGGCTATTGAGTATCGGTGCTGCACTTGGAGCACAGAAAGAATGGGATGTTTTATGGTCCTAAATTCAATTCACGGTTAAATGTCTCAGGTAATGGAAGCTTTTACCACATCACTTGAGAGACCATTGTATTGTCTGCTAGATTTCATAAGCAGGGAGTTTTCTTTTTTAGTTGAGCTGCTTGCTTTTTCTGAAGAAATAAATGACCAAATAAAAAGCAAATCTGAAAACCTCCCCCACTGAGTCTATTTCAGTTGTTGCTGTTTTCTTCACATTTTCCTCCTTGAAATGCATTAGTTTCCAGTTGAAGGAACCTGAAGAAAAGATGATTATTACCAAGAAATTTGCAAATTAGCACAGCTCAAAACACTCCCACAGCAGTGTTCTAGTAAAATGAGTGAGGCTGGGCTAAAACCTCTCTATATTTATTTGGATCATTCTATATTTGGTTTTAGCAATCCTATTACCGAGCTGAAATTTAGGACTCTTTAGATACATTTGTCCTGGAAATAGCACGGGTAAATTATAAGGTCTGCTAGGTAGGAGGATGAGGACAGCATCTAAGATCAAACAAGGAGAAAAGCAACAAACGTTCTTCCTTTTCTATTAAGTGCGTTTGCATATTTTCAGCACATTCAGCACATTCTGTGGATGGACAAAATTAGTGGTTAAAGAGAAGCAAAATACACCAAGTATAGGATGTGGGATATTGCAGTGCTATTATACAAATTGATGCCATGCTTTCAGTGGGAGTTTTCATTTCAATTTATATCACCTCTGAAGGAGGAGGAGAGGGCAGTTCAGTCAGACCACCAGGATAAGTCTATGCATGGAAAAACTCCCATATAAAGTAAGGTTGAAACATTAGTGAAGAGATGAAGAAGGGATGGGAAATGTACACTGTATAAGGTATGGTGCAGGAGAAGGTGTGACCACTAATCACTTTTTTTTTTTTTTAATGAAACAAGAAGAAAGGAGAGTTTAGTGGAGAGTAAAAAGAGTGGTAAAAGCAAGCTTTCTTCCATAAGACAAAAGGAGGAGGTAAATCCCTGCTTTTGTGTTTCTTGGAGTCCAGGAGCACAGCTCTACACAAGGGTGGAAATTTCTGTGTTAAGTCTAGTATAATTACTGTAGTTGCAAATGCATTTTTTATTTAAACGCTGCCATTCTGGAAAGCGGAGTCCTGCCATGTTCCAGAACAGAAGTCAAATTTGGATTCTGAGAACTTGTCAAGAAACGCTCCTGGGAGACCAATGATCACATAAATGTCAACTGCAGCATTTCTTAAATGTTCCTGCTCCAGTCATTGCCAGCAATAACGTCTCAGTGATATCTTTTGGGCTGAGCGTGGATCTACACAATGTTATGTTCATTAACTTCTGCAGACATCCAGCACTGAATTTTTCACTTTACCACAGCTAAGTTTACAGTTTATATACGTATTATTCTGTGCTGCTAAGCTTAGTGCTACCTGCCAAGATTTACGGCGTTTTTCCTTAAGCTCAAATGGCTACAAAAATCACCAGATGGCAGCAGAGTCATTTCTGGTCTCCTCTTGCCCTGAACGCTGGTCACAGCTGCATGCTCTGGGGTGCTCCTTCTAGCCACAGTTCCCAGCTTTGCAGGGTATGCAAAGGCAGCTACACCTACTGAGAGAGTACTTGCCTCTTCCTCAGCAAGAGATTTACGTTCTCCATTTGGTGCCTCCACGAAGGCTGTGTTTTAAGCGATTATTCTCTGTTCTTTTCTTCAGATTCCTTGTTTTTCTCCAGAATTGCCCTTGCTTGCAGACACTGGTATATATAAACACTAATGCCTGTGTTCTCATGGTATGTTATGTGCTGCCAAGGTAATGCAAGGTAACTAACTTGGTTTTGGCTGAGAGCAGAGACTGTCTCTGGAACCAGCAGAGGTTGATGCCATGGCTCAGGGCTCAAACTGGCTAACAGGAATCTTGTTAATGGCACCGTTTGCTGTTCTTCCACCATTGTGGTCATTTTTACTTTAGCAAAATGCTAAGAGGAGAGAAATACCCCTAGGGATTAAAAAATTCAGAATAATTTTGGTCTGGAACAATCCTCAAGTTTCCCAATTCTGTAATTTCCCATAAAAAGGAATAATTTCCAGGCAATTTCCCAGCTAGAACCATTAAAAACTGAGGCTCCCTAGCAGCCTGATGGATGGGTGCACAGACAGGAGAGCTGCCTGGTTGGCTGTGTCAGTATTGCCTTTTGCCTGCTTTCCCAAAAAACCTCACCGAACTTGAGCAGTCTCCAGGAACCATTCAGATGTCAGTGGCAAAACCAGGAGAAAATTTCCTTTGGTATTCAGGACCTGATCTCTGTGGGTCCAATAGCTCCTTCCCTGCCTGCTTCCATGACAAGCAGAGGGGGAACAGGGAAAGGTTGTTGTGATTCTTCAGGCTTGCTTCTTTTAATAGAAAAAAACCCCAAAACACCCCACACTTTTATTCCTCCTGGACAAGCTCATTTCAATGGAGTTTTAGGTCTGGAAATGGATCAAGACAGCTGTGTTCAAACCTACTGGAAAGGACATGGCTCTTGTCATAGATTTCAAAGCCATCTTTACCAAACTCACAAAATCAAAAAATGCTGCTGTGCTCAGCAAAAGGCAAATGGAGGCTTCTAAACTCAGGGTCGTCAAACACGTTGCTGGATAGAGACTCTTCCAAGGTCACTGCCTATGTAACCTGTGAAATTACTGATTTATTTATTATTTTTATTGATACAAGGGGTTGGTGCATCTAGAAACTTTCACAGGATTAAGGGCTTAATTCATATTCCCACAAGTGTCCCTATTACAATTTGGTGGTGGAAGGAATCCCCCAAAGTGCTGCTATTCTACCCATTTTAAAGCCCTCTTTACATGGCCAGAGTTGTGAAAAGGTAGTAAGTGGGAAAAAAAAGGAGACCATCTTATGTATTTGCACACCCAAACACTCACACATTTAGGGCTGCAAACTTTCCCTTCCTCATTGTCCCTCCTATTTAACTTTCTCCATGCTCTCCTCCAGCAGGAGTTGGATGTTTGAAATGGACTTAAAGCAAAAATACATGCTCTCTTTTATTATGAGCATATTTCAAGGGGAAAATGGATTATACTTTTATTGGACTGAATGCATTCAATTGCAGCAACTTTTATTATTTCAAAACAAAGTTTTGTTATTCAAACAAAAGGGTAAGTGTTACCCACTATGCCAACTCTAAGCATTTTCCTATAGCTCATTTTTAAAATGGCCTTTAGGATTTATTTTACTAAATCAAACCTCAGGAAGGAGAAGCTTGCGGGGGGAAAATCACTGCATTAGAGGTGATAAAATGAGAAATGAGAGAGACAAACATCAGTGCAAACTCATCAGCATCAGAATAAACTCAGAAATAGACATCCTACATTTCCATAATGCTGTCAGCTGCCACTACAGAGACAGGGATCTATTACCTCTGTTTATACTGCTGCTAACTTAATTTATAGCAATTTATTCTATAAAAGTAGACAGTAACTTGACTGACTGGGAAAAAAAATCCCCTTTGCGCTGAAAATAAAAATGATAATGCACATAATAGATTTCTGGAAGTAATTTTAATGGCCAGTTAAAACACATGGTTAGACATATTTTTAGTAAATCTCAGCACGAATTACCTACTTTCATATGCACAATTATAGATGGATCGATAAAGGGCAGACATGGGACATTTACTTAGCAAGATTGGATGGGCCTGGGTTAGCTCACCACTTGCAGGCTTCTTTATTTTGCTGGGGTTGAATGGGAGGATGAAGCGAGAGCCGAAGTGGGCACAGTGCCCTCAGGGCTGAAATCAGGTGCCTTTTCATGATCAGCATTGTGAGAAAAGGATCTGATACAGCTTTGTCTTGGCAAAAATGAGCAGCTCATGTCATTTCTGTCCAGATGGTGGAGAAGATAAGAAACACCAAGCTTTCAACAGCTGTCAATCTAAGGAGGTGTCCATAAGATATTTTGCAGGCAGACATCAGTGTGTTCTGCTTTTGCTCCAAACCAGCTGACACAAGCGCCAAACTGGAGGCTTGTGCTAATGCCCATCCCTCAGCATGGTGCCTTAGCTCGGACTCAGCCCTGTGCTCACCACCGCTGCTCCATGTTGGGTCTGGAGCTGATTGCATCCTGTCAGATAGGCTCCAGAACAAATTAACATCGGTTTGCAAGATACCATGAAGACATACCCAGAGATGCTGGGATCTCAGCCCTTTGGGTGAGATTGCATCCCAGCTTGTTAAAGCCCATGGCCTGGCTCAGTCAGACCTGTTTTGCTCTCAGGCAGGTCCTCAGTCTCTTCATTCCCTGAGCAGGAGCCTGGACTTTCTCCGTAGCAAACAACCCTCTTGGTGAGAAGCTTGCTCTTCTTTTAAGTACCTTTTAGGCCCCCTTAGAAGTAGTTCATGAGCCTCTAGGGGTCCATAAACCAGAGGCAGAAAAGCACGGCTCTGGAAAGTCTAAGGGATATAATCATCAGCCTACAGGTAAATGTACTTAAATGCTTTGCTGATCAGAGACAGACTGCTGAACCGGGGCCGTGGGAGTTGCCTTGTGACCACAGTTATTCCCTTTATGACAAGATGTTGATCTTCAAATTGAGGTGGAATGTTTTCCTGTTGCAACATAACCTGTTTTTGCAAGGGAAAGGAAAGGGAGGAAAGGACTGGCAATAGTTTGTGGCAATCTCTGTTCAGGATAAAAATAGCTGGGAGCAGAGCAAAATTAGGAGTACTGTCACTGCTGTGTAGATACCACCAGGTTTGAATAAAACGGGATGAGGTCGCTGAGAACTGAGCTGCATGGATCAAGCCACAAAAGGAGAAGTGTAAAGCAGAAACAGAAAGGTCTGGCATATCTGATAGTGGCTCTAGGTGGAGAGAGGCATGAGAAGTTTGCACAATACTTGTCTGCCAGCTTTCTGGCTCCAGAGAGTGCTGGTCCAGAAGAATCTCACATCTCATGACAATGCCATGAGCAAAAAGAAGCCCCTATCGCTTTTTGCACCGCACTGATCCCACTGGCTCTGGGGCATCCCTGGTGTTCCCAGGGTTAAAAGGTGAGGTTCCCCTTGTGTGGACCATCACTTCAGAACTGTGAGGACTCCCATGATAGCCCATGTTTCTCACCCCAGCTTTGTCCGTGCCTCCCACCACTTGGAGGCCTCCAACGCGCTTTCACCTGAGCAGCTGCAGGTTGGCACCACGTCCTCACCTCCCACGGCTGTGGAAATTGCCGAGGTCTATGCTGCTGTGCAGGAGCAGCTTGGGGGAGGACTGGCACCACCCTCAGCCCCACAAACAGCCTCTGCATGTTCTCCCTACGGCATGGTAACTCACCCGGCATACACGGAGCACCCACGTGAGTCCCATCTGAAGGCTCACAATGTGGATGGTGGGGAAAGGCCAGTCCCAAGGGTAAACTCGCAGGCTGTTATCTCTGAGATGCGTCACCAGTTTTGCCTGTGTCAGTGCCTCGGGATCAAACCGGTGGTTGAACTATTTTGTCAATGCCTGCGCTGCTTCAGATCTGATCTTAGTAAAAATCGTTGTTGATAAAACAAAGCTGGACTGTGTTCAAAAGCCAAATGAATTCTCTCTGCTTCAGGCCCTGGACCCCTTAATTTGCTGCTACTGGAGACTTATCCAGCTGCTAGCCACAAACTCTTCCCGCTGCGGGACTACGCTGTATTATGTTCCTGCTCTGCCCAAAGGGAAAATAGGAGACAAGGGAAGCGTTGACTTTAGAAGGACTTTTGATTTAATATTTCAAAGCTTTACAAAAGATGCAGGCAGGGGTCTGTGTAGACTCCTCATTCTAACTGAGAGCTCAGATTAAGAAAAACAAGCTGTTGATTCATTGGCGCAGGTCTTTGGTTGTGCAAACCAGCAGGGCATTGATTTATAATAGGTGAGAGTCTAGGACTGAGTCTGGTAGCCCACATCACGAGTAAGCATACAAAAGCCTTTATAAGAGTGCAAAAGGATAATGTTTCTGGTCTTTATTAGTTTTTAGCTGCTTAAATACCACCCATTTGAGCGGGTGTCAGAGGATTAATAACTTCGAGGATCTGCCATCTTGCACATCGGTTAAAATGCCCTAATGGGGTAAGAGAGCACAGACAAATTTTCTGAGGTTCTGTGTACCTCAGCTCCTGTGACAGTCTTTCCAAATTCACACAGTCAAGCAGACAACGCTGGCACACGTAACAGCGTTGCAGGAAGGAAGGGAAATCTCTCTCTCGTCGTGCGTGGTAAGAGATGGTGGGTGTAAGCCGCAGTGAAACAGGGCACCAGGTTGGCTGTGGGAAACAAAGAGCAAGACTGCACAGCGGGTGAGGAGTGACACTGGAGTAGTGAGTGTTGAAATGTGAAGGAACAACATGTATGGCAAGTTGAAGACTTTTCAGCATACAATATGTACCAAAAAGAAAAAAATCATTGTCTATGATTTCAAACCTAATTGCTGCTCCTGGAGGGTCTCAGTATAACAGTTTATTATCAATGTGAAAGCGAGAGCTTGCTAGGAAACATGGTTAAGTAAAGTTTTGAACTCCAAAAGCTTTGATCATAGGGCTGAGTTGTGTCCACTTCAACCCAATTTAATGCATAACCCAGCTCATGACAGCATTTTGGATAGTAATCATATATAAAGCTGGATTTTACTTTGTTTGACCACCCATCAGAGAGAAATTAAGAGTCAATTAGTGCAATGCAATGCATTCAAACACAACACATACCACACCAGTCAGCTGCTGCAGGTTACAGACAACATCACGCATTGCATTCAAATAGCTGCATTGTTAGGTCTGTGGAACTCCATGAGGTTTGCCTCCAAGTGCCGTTCTGCTCTGAAAAGCAGGCTCTAAAAAGCTCACTGTGTGGCTCCATGTTTATTGCATTGCTCTAGTCCTTATCAGACCACACTGCTTAAAAGAAGATGCTTTCTTCCTTCTATTTGCCAGCTCAAGGTGGGATCAGAGAAGAAAGATGGATTGTTCTTCCATGTCAACTCAAAGAGGATAAGTGATACATGAATGATTTCATCCCATTATGTTTTCCGCTATGCTTGGGCAGCCTTCCTTGTCTCACCCAGTAACATTGCTGCTGGAGCATTCACCACAGTATTTGCTTTTTATAGAAGCCAGCTTTGCCTTCCCTGCCCGGTGTCATTTAGGTTAAGACAATTAGTCCTGGAATGACTCAGATCAGTTGGTCAGCTAAGAAGCTGTGGTATGGCCTCCTTCTTTTGATGTCTGTTCTCAAAGGTCTGTCCAGCCTCAGACCCCTGGGGCTGGGTGAAAAACACCATCAGACACCAAAGGGTGTGCATCTGCTTGTGCTTGCATGAATCAAAATCCCTTGGTAACAGATGAGAGGAGAGCCAAATGAAGTGAGACACGGGGTATTGAACACATCTGTCAAAAATGTCTGTGAGAAAAGCTGAGTACAGTTTCACTGCGGTGCGGTGTGATGCGATGCTCATTCCTTTTCAGCAACTGCCAACTGGGCCTTCTGGGTCTCATCTAGTTTTCCTAAGTAGCTGCCTCCTACTCTTCCTCTTCTCCTTTCTTTCTCCTTCTTTTATGCAGTTTTTCCTCTTGGTTCAGCAGAGTGGCACAGATGGACATGTGCTTAGACTTTGGCCGTGTGCTCAAAAGAGAGGTCTCCAGGAGACAGGACACAGAAGGGATTGGGCAGGAGGAAAGGCACCAGGAGGTGCGAGCACCAACACAGCACAGTGTCCTTAGCGTTTGTTCTTTGTGGAGTGATAAGTTCCACCTCAAGGTCTTATGGCTGGGGTGTCCTCAAGTGTGTCTTCCTTATGGATCATCTCATTTCTGTGAGAGCTGAGCTCACTCTTGAAAGCTGTTTTTCAGCTGTGCTATTCAAGAGTCTCTCTCCACCACTCAGACAGCTTTTGTTCGCTGACTTATTGGGACATAACTGTCTCTGACCTCCTTTGTCCAACCTGACTGGTTCACAATCAGCGTGTTCAGAAGTCACCCGTGTGAAGTCAGGGGAATGGGAACTTGATGGTTTTATTGGCCTTTTTTATTAGCCTCGTTTCCATGGGAAAGCAACGTAACAAGTGCAGATCCAATGGGTTTTCTACCAGCTGAGGACATGGCTTATAATACTGATGCATCTGGTTTCTTCTGATGTGCCTGTGGGTCCCTTGATCTACTCTGCAGACAGTCTGCTAGGAAATGCTGATAGTGAGCAATCTTTGCTTTTCCCAAGTGGTCTTCCCAATGTGCTTGCTTGTTTTCTTCCTAATCCACCTTGCAGTGAGGCCATGATCTCATATGGGGTACTATCTACACTATCTTAACAGAAACAATTACACTTCCTGCTTTAATTAACAATGAGCTCCCTTCCAAAACTGAATGATGAACTTCCCTTGGCTGTAGCTGCACAGCTCTGGCTGACTTAAGATCAGGCAGGTGCATGATAGTAAGCACCCAGCCTCCTTCAGGGTCCCTACATGTATCGCCATGGGGGGAGAATCCTCTTCGCTTTCTTCTGAGAATGAACTGCACAAATCCCTCTGTAACCTTTAAGGGAGAGGAATTAACTTAGAAATAAACACTCCCTTCAGATACAAGCTGCTAATCTGAGTGCGGAGCAGGGGCTTTGTAGAGGAACCCCTTAGGAGGCACTCCATTGCATACTTCCCCTCCAAAGCAAGCAGTCAAGTGGTGAACCCTCCAGTGAGAGACAGTGATAACAGTTTAAACTAACCTACTTAGCCACCCCAGCAGCCTTTAGCAGGTTCCCCTGGCTGTTGGCACTGCTCTGACACAGGGAGTCCCTGCCTTTGCTGTGTTGCCTCACCTCCACAACCTTGATGGTCAGGTGGGGTTCAAGGACTGCTGCCTTTGCCAGCATCCCCAGCTGTGCGTGCTCGAGTTTTGGTGGTGATGGTCCCCTGCCCCCGTGCTGGCTGTGCAGTCCATAAATGGCCCTTGATGATCTCCATCGCTGTCCTTGGGCCTTGACAAGGTCTCGTCCTTGTGAATGGCAGCGGGTTAGCAGATCAGCAGTAATCTAGTAAGAGGGAAGTCACCTGTGAAGTAGTAGTCACAAAGAAAATAATTACCCTCTCCCTTAAGGGCAGTTTAGAGGAAGGTGGGAGCAAAGGATAGTTTCGTCCTTTTATATCATTACAAGAGAAACAGGGAAAACAAAGCCTCTGCTCTGCCTAAGCAGCCAGAGGGGCAAGTGGACGTGGTGGGGGCACAAGTGGCAATTCTCTCCTTCCCCATCCCCATTCCCTGTTAAGGACAGAGAAGAGGGAGGGGAGTCAGTGCCCAGAGAGGACACTGCTGATGGCCCAAGAGGTGGTGAAAACCTGCTGGGAGTCTGTAAGAGACACAGGAGGAAAGAAGTGAATAGTCAATGATGAGTGGAACTAATGAGGCCTGGTTTCAATATATTTTTGTCTCATGGTCAATTGTCAGTGTAATTGAAACTTTTCCTGTGGTTGGGGCATTTATAAGGCTTCTCATCCATGTGGGCTGTCTTGAGTCTAATAAGCTGTGAGTTCAGCCTGCAGACTTTCCATCATTTGGAACACAGGGACTCTGTCCTCTACCCGGACATCCTCTTTTTTTTTTTTTTTTATGAATATCTTTTCATTTATGCCTGTAATGCCAGTGAAATTCAGCTAAAAGTGTACAGTGAGCTCCAGGGAGTGAGGCAGGGAAAGGCAGACAACTGAATGGACATACACGTGTGCATTAACACCTCTGCACAAAGAGCGTAGTTGTGTGAATCCCATTTCCTTAGAAAATCTGGATCAAAATGTCTGATTTTTCAGCAAGTGGAAAATGGACTAAAACACCGTGAGATCCTTGGGGAAGTGAAGGACAATGCAAATGGGATGCTCAGTTTTTATTGTCCAGCTTCCATCATTGTCCTAGAGAAGGAGAAATGCCACACATGATGCCTGAAATTTCCTGCCAGCATCTACCTCCAGCTTCTCCCCTGCAATTATCTTTTAAATGGAAGAAAATTATTTTCTGCTCTCGATCTCTCACTGCTGCTTTCTTCATCTTCTCCTTTTTTTTCATAAACATCATGAAATCATCACTTGAAAAGAGGGAGAGAGGGAGAGATTAATTAAGAAGCTTGTATTCCAGTTTGAGGCTTTCACTGATAATCAGAAACTGCTTGAGTTGCGCTTTCAGGGGTTTGTAATATGAACAGAATCTCTGGATAGGGAGACAGGCTGTAATTAATTTCTCTCTCCAGGACGATTACAGATATAAATAGTAAAACAAAGACAGGCAAATTCCAGCAGAGGTGCCCATGTTGCATGTACTCCATCATAATGCTCAATAGCAGATTATTTTCTACTCAAGGTCAGTGGTTCGCAGCATGAACAGGATATGGCACTGGATTTCAAGGAGGTCACTCTTCCTGGGCTTTGCTAGCACACCACCTGATAATCATCACTTTCAGCCACTTTTCCAAGTGTCCGGCATAGCAAAAAAACTTTCTCTTCTCATCCCATCCCTGCACTATGAGAGACCTGTCCCATGGAGGGCTGTCAGGAGAAACTAGTTAAGCTGGGGTAGTCTGAGTGTTAGTGCAGTAGTATTGTGGGAATCAGGAAGCCTTAGCAAGGAGATGAAAGGGAAGGATTGGCAGAAGCCTCTAGCTGCTTTTCAGCATCTCAGGTTTCATGGCAAAAAATAAAATGCCTTGCTGCCAGGGCTCTGCAGCAAATTTCAAAAGAAAGAGCAAGTTTAGTGTTGCAGCACTGAGCAAGTTTGCAGACAGCCTGCAAAAGCAGCTGTGGTATACGAATGATGCCGATTTGTTTCAGAAGTTGCCATCTCCGCAGCCAGCACTGACACTTTCGGTGTCTTCAACATGAAATGTTTTGTTGCTGAACAAAGCCTGGGGAGACGAGAGAGAAGAGCAGGCTTAGAAAAGTTCATGTGTTCTTCTCGGACAGACCAGTGGCCTGGGCAATGCTTTGGGCTACATGCTGTAAGACAGCAGGGTGTAGGGCTAGGGGGAGAAAATGTCCTTGCTTTCATGTCCCATGAGGATGGGGAGATGTAATGTTCTGGAGATGTGGCTCTTCCTTATGCCCCTTGGTCTAAAGCTAAGGGAAAGCCAGTGAGATAACAGCCAGCTCTTTCCTACAGCTCTTTATTAGCAGCCATCAATATTTTTTCAAAGCAAGTCAACAGCATCATGGACTATTTTATAAAGAGGGACAATGAGGCATGAGAAAACACTGAGCAATGCACTCACAATTTCTGCTGGCAACAGATACTGTGTTTTCTATGACCCATATTATGCTCGACCCAAAACCTACAGCTTCTTTTAAGGGCAAATAAGCTCGAAAGAGTTAAACTATGAGCAGCTTCCAAAGCAAGTTGATGCCATAACAGTGAAAACTGCTCCTGTTGTTCTCTTCAGGCTTGTCAACAGCAATATCAGGTTCCAGCTCTGCATGTATGTTAGTAGTAGGAATGAGGGGATAACTCACTTTGAAAGCTTTCTTCTGGGGTTTATGTAGAGATTTTATCAACTTGTTCTTGCACTGACAATCTTGCACTGACAATGAAGGACTGCTTTGAAAACAGTGAGTCCACTATCTACTTATAAAAAAGCAGAAAGGAAGCAATAGTCAAGGACTGGCTGAATAATGCAGCAGGCTCCCTTCCAGAGGAGGACAGGAAGGATCGAGCCGATGGTGGTTCAGAAATCGTTGTTTGTCAAGTGAAGAAAAATGCAGGAGATATTGAAAGGTCCAGAGAAGGTCAATGAAGATAGAGGTGTCATTGAATTTGTAGATGATGAGAGATCACAGAGACTCTTTAGCCAGAAATGATGACTAGTTAGAGGCAGACTTGTCTGAGACATTCACAATGATTAAAGATGGAAAGTGAAATTGATTGCTCTTTCCTTTCTTTCTTTTTTTTTTTTTTAACTCTGTCCCGCAACATGGGAACAAGGGGTCACTCACTGAAATTAAAGGGCAGCAGCTTTAGAGCTGATAAAAAGAAATCTTTTTTCTTTTAAAAATGCTGCATGTAGTTTGTCCATAGAATTTATTGTCCCTCTCCCCCAGGTCATGGAGGCAAAGGCTGTGGTCAAGTTTTAAAGAGGCTAGACTAATTTCACAACCCTTTACAACATTTGTGGCTACCTGAGGCAAGACAAAAAGGACAGGTGTTGAGTCACATGATTTGGGGCAAAACCTCAGAAATCCTGCTCCTTGGGCATGATGGAAATCTCCTTGTCAGCACAGCAGGCAGCTGGGGTGAGTTTAAACATGCCCACCCCTGTGCACCACTCTCCTGCTAGGGTTTTCTGCATCGCTGTGGAGGCATTTGAAGGGACCATGAGCCTCAACTCAGCTTCTTTCATTCCCAGGATGGGATCTTAACAAAAACTCACCTTCACAGCTGCCCTAAGCCCTGAATCGGTGCACCCTGTGCCTCAGGGTTGTCTGCTGCAGCACAGGGGTGAGGGGGTTGCAAGAGACAGCCCTTCTTTAACCTGATACAGCTCCACTAGGCAGAGCTTATCTGCCAGAGCCCACAGTTAGCTTGGGTGCTATTATTTATCCAGTGACTCTTCTCTTGCCTTTCCTCTGATGCAACAGGAACAGGGTGCTGCAACAACACTAGGGACACCAGCGCTCAGTTCCACCACTGCCAACCTCATGCTGCAGTGTGCTGCTGGAGCGGAGGATGGCTGCAGAGGCAGCGGAGCAGCATTTCTGCAGCCAAGGAGTCGGTCAAGGTAGCAGGGTGGGCACAGGATGGAATACCGCAAGACATGGGTGGGAGGGACGTTAATGATGTACATCCTGGTTTGTGAAGTGCTCGTAAGAATCAAACATTATTGTCAGACTGACAAGATGAGCTTGCTTTCAAAGAAATAAATACACATCAAGCCCGGCACATGGCTCTTGAGTGCTCTCCAGAGTAACTGGGATCTGGGCTCAGGGCGGAAGCACGGACTCAGCTCTCACATTTATCTTGGCCTTTTCTTAAGCAAGGTAGCAACCATCATGTTTTGTTCTTTGGAAAGAGATGGTTTCATTATTCATTGGCCATGAAACTCCATCTGCTTTGGAAAATAGTGAACAAAGGACAGGTAAAGCTGCAAATCTGCTGTGACGTGAGTCCCAGGGTGATTCTGCCAAGGATGAAGAACTCACCGTTTCGACAGCTGGGCCCTAAAGATAAAATTACAGCCTTCTAGTGTGCCATAGATATCTCATGCAGAGTAAAATGTGGGTTGGGCTTTCACTTTTGGAGGCTGGGATTCAGTTTTGTTTACAATTCTGTCTTCAAAGGAAGATGGTGATGGAACATATGGTTGTTTGAAAGAGAGCTTGTCCTCCAGCAAAACATGGATTAGAGAAATTTATTAGCACTGGAATCTCCACCGTAAACATCAGTCATCACATCCCTGTGTCCTGGAAAGCCATCAGCCATTTCCAGTGTTAAGGGAAACACAGGGCTCTCAATACTCTTTCCCAGTATTTTCTGAAGTAAGGATTACATGTCAGTGCCCCTAACATTTCTTTTCATACCAGTGGTCTTCTGGCTAGTCTTTTTTTCCCCACAGCAGCTATGACTAATAGCTGCGGTTCGTTATTGCTCTACTCTGCCACCAGACATAAGTTTTCCCACCTCACCAGCCAGAAATCATGGGATAAGGTCATCCTATTGACAATGCTTTCAGCTCAATAAAATGTTGCATAATGACCACTTTGGCGAGGCAAAGGTATTATCTGTCTGGTTTTCTGCAGAGTTTTGGGGTAAAATCCGCATTCAACTGCACACTCTTCACATACTGATCTTATCAGGATAGCTTCCTGATAGGTGCCATTTAAATGTGTAAACCCTTATTCTCTTCCCCATCACCTCATCCTTCACCTGTATTGTGCATGGCCAGCTGGAGAGGATGCTTTAACTAGCAGTGGACTGTTCCTCAAACTGACATAGCAGGGCAGACTTCTTACGAATTTTTCCCAAATCCCCAGACGGTGCCCTCCACTGAGACTGCTGTTGATCAGGTGGATCTCTTTTCCATCTGGGCTACAAACATACACATACACACAGAGGAAGGATATTAATAATGCAGCAGTGACTGTGATGAACCATGATAGGTGGTGACAGAAAGTGGGAGATGAATACATTCAAATCAGCGTGCTTGGCAGGTATATGAAATATTATTGTGTTAGAGATGGGACCTTTAGCACTATAATGCCAATACCCCAGGTGAGAGATCCAGCACTGGATCTGATGTCAGTCAGATTTGATTTTCTCTAGGTTCCTCTCACCCATCACTGTGGTGTAGGAGGACCTTTTATCAAGCAATATCACTGGTGTCTGTCACAGGAGGTTCTTTCCCCTTTCCTCCTTTTCTGGTTCCAGGAAAAAAAGAGCAAAATTGAAACAGGCAAATAGAGAGGAGGAAAGTGGGTGCCTCTGTGGGAGCTGTGTTACAAAGGGGACTGTGCGGCACTGCAGGCCTTTAAATAGCTCTAGCCAGACCCCCAGTGGCAAAGCAATTAGTTGATGTGAAAGGCAGGAAGAAAGAGATATTTGACTGCAGAGGATCACCCTCATGTATGCAAGTGTGATTACTTTTTGAGACCATGAGGAGAAAATGGCAGGCAAAGTTTTCCAAACAGCCCTTCGATCAGATTGATGCCTTTTGTGATCCTTTAGTCAGGAAAGGATGAAAATATTTCTAAATTTGAACCCTGCCTTCACAGTCTGAGAGCATACTTTATGCCCTGGAAAAGCAAAATGTCCCGTGATCTTTTACGCTTGTCTTCTCCTCTGATCCTTCTTCCTGGGAACGGTTCCCCTTTCAGCCTGAAGAAATCAAGGCTGAAAAGAGCGGTGTGGTTGACAGGTCTCTTGGCAGCCTGTGAATGTCAAACTCTTGAATGAAGGTCACACCAAATGATTTGTGGATGATCCACGTGCAGTTAAACATGTTTGCACAAAACGCTCATCAAATAATTCTGAATAATGAGTGCAGGTGCTAAAATCTTGATGTGTTTGCAGGCATTTCATGATCAGAAATAAGAGCTTAAAATTTGCCAGCTTAAGTTGTTCCTGACAGAGTAATCAGCATGCTCTGCTGTGCCCTGTGGTTGCACCCTCTGTTCTGTGCCTGAATTACAGATACAGGAGATGCTCAGTGCAGTTAGCCCTCCCTGTCTGAACGTTTTAACAACTCAGTTTTCTCATTCTGCCAAGCAAGAAATCTCAAAAGCAGACTCACTGCAAGATAGGTTGAGTTTGGGGAATTAAGAATGAAACCCAAAACACTCTTATGGCTCAGATTCAGAGGAGGCTGGAGGTGACCAAGTGCTAGTCGCACTCAGTAAGTTTTTATGAAATGAGAGCCTCAGTGGTCATGTCGGTCAGCCCTTGCTTGGGCCCTTGTTTCCTGATTTTACACACAACATTCTGTTCTGAGAAGAGATGACTTGGCCTAATCTGGCTTTGTGTGAACCAGTGAGCCGTGCTGGTTCAAATCCCCAGAGGCTGCATCCGCTTGTGTGTGAAGGAGAGGAACCAGCGACCCGCGTGAGGTCGGCACTGCTGCCCGTCACAGGCTGGGCTACGTGATGACAGACAGCAAAAACCCTGCAATCCATGAGCCTCTGTGTTTGGGATCTGTGCCCTGTGGACTCTTCAGTCATGGAAAGAAACACTAGCATCGCATGTATGAGCAGTTTGGAAATTGTGGCCAAGATCCAGGCAGGACTGGTGACTAGTCAGTTCCCTTGCCTCCAAGAGACCTCCTTCTTTAGGAATACTAATAACCACTTGATACTATCTATGATATATATGTGTCCAATTTTCCTGACCCTACAAAATCATGTCAACATCTTTCTCTGGCCAAGAGTCAGCAGACAACACATACTTCCTGAAGCCAAGCCTGAGAGAAATGCTAGGAGAGGTTTACAGGCAGGGATTGACAGAGGCTGGCCAGGAGTCCTATTTCTCCATGGTGAAAGGGGACCAGTCTAACTCAGGCATGGGGCTGTGGTGGTTTGATCCACTTCCTATCACAGCTGGGAATGTGGATTACCTGCAGATCCTGCACTGGCATGCCTCCATTGTGGGATAGATCCTACATTTGAGCTGCACTTGAATTGCCTGGGAGTTTTGGCTCAAGAAGCACAGGCTGGTTGTTTCTGATTGAAGGTCAGAGGTGCTAAAATACAGACATGGGGATAAATATCTTTGCTCAAACTACTCTAGCAATGGTACCAGTGCTGGTCAGTAACTATACAACAGTCTAGAGTAGCTGCATCTCTGATGGTCAGGATGAGACGCCCTGGGAGGGCAGTATCTGTTCCCTAGATTGAATCTGTTTTGTATAAAAAGAGGACTATGGTCTTTAGGTCGGTCAGCTTGGCATATTATGGGGGTCCTATATGCACACATATGAAACGCCCCTGAGAAAAATCCACATAATTCTTAAATTGGCACAAAGGCTATACTGCTATTGAGTTTGAAGTGGTCAGCCTGCTGGCCATTGCATTTCAATTACTTTTACATTCATTTGATGCCACTGAAGTGAAGTCATTTTCACTGATTAATGCCAAGAACCAACAGATATGTTCTTCCCTTTTGTTTTTTTCCTTTTCAAAATTGAATTTAGTGCTGGTGAGTGGTGCCAAAATGACAGCTCTGCAGCCTGCAGTGTTTTATTCAGCCAGGGAACTAGTCCTAACACAGTATTAGCAAGGGATGTGTTGCTCAGGAATGGATGCACTGAGGAAGCAGGAATCAGACAGCTGCATCTTCTCTTTTAGCAGTGTGGCGCATAGTCCCAATGCTGAGGACAGAGTGGCAACTCCGCAACTTTTCACAGCCCTATCTCAGCTACATGAGGGACATTTTGACTTTCCTGGTGAAGGGCATAATTTTTGGACTATGAGGAGTAGATGGAAGGTGGTTCTACACTTGTGCAGTGGTCAGACACTGTTGTCTTGTACATGACAGTGGTAATGGGGTGTGCATGCAGGGTGCAGCGGAGTGAAAAGTCTCTTCTCTCAGAGCCAGCATTTACTTGAGCTCCCTACACCCATGTAGCACAAAGTGTCTCCAGGGGGTTAGGTTGTGGAAGTGGTGCAGCCCATCTAGCAAGGGTCTGTGCCTGCCTGCACAAGGGCTGCTCCTTGTGCCTCGGGCTGTATTATAGAATCATAGAATCATTTAGGTTGGAAAAGTCCCTTCAGATCATCGAGTCCAGCCGTTACCTTAACACTACCAAGTCCAACCACATCCCTATTGCTTGGATAGGAATTGTTGGTGCTGATGTCTCCTTGGTGCACTCTCATGGACCATGTAGATGAACCCTCCCATGTCCCCTGGCAATGGGACTGGCAGAAATCAGGTTGCATGAACAACAAAGGAACTGACAGGGTAACAGTGGTCTCCGTCATTGATTTGGGCACGCTGATGCATAGGACTAGGCTGTGGTCCCTGCTATACCCTTGAAGGTAGGGGAAAACACTGACTTCCCAATGCTTTTCTACAACACTTCCCAATGCTTTTCTACAACAGCACTTCCCATTGCCATGAAGCTGCTCAACACATACTAATGAATGACAAGGGCCAGTTGCCCCAGTCACCAGGGATGTCACAAGTGGCCTCGCTGCCTGTATCTCACTCCCTTCTTCCCACACTGCCACCTCTCTTCCTGGAGCCCTAAGAAGGAAGAGGAGGAGGGTAGATATTTATGAGCACATCAGGGAGATAAAAGAGAAACAAGTAGCAGGCATGCTAGAAAGCCATTAGAAGGCATGCTTTTCTCGTGACATTTTGTTATCGTAATTATTATTTCAGATGCCTTTGGAGTATAATCAACAGTTGTCTGCCCATGAATGTGCTTCGTAAAAATATCTCAAATGCATGAGAGAATCCATTTATTGCTTCTGAGTTGCAGGAAGCTGAAATTACTGCTTAAATAACCTCTCAGTTCAAGTGAGGGTAAATCAATGCTGACCGCAGAGAACAAACAGTGCAGATTTTACTCTTGTGACCCAAAGCTGCACACCATCACAATTAATCTGATCTTGTCAAATGAAAATGGAGGTGAATTATCTTTTTCCAACTGGTATTCCTATGATGTGGACAGGAGCTGCATTATTACAATAGTTTAAGGATTTTTTTTCTCTTTGGTTGCTTACTTGTACATTGAAAAGGGAATAGGAAAAAACATGATGCTGTCCTGTTTAATGTGCTTGTGTATATTGTCTCTTGCTTAAGGTTTCCTCCAATGAGTCATTTAAAATCTTACTAAGCATCTGCTTTGTCTGTTAAATATCTCACATAACTATGGACCAAACATCACTTTCAGCTCTGCCTGAGCCATCTTCCTAAGTCTGAGGGGTTATGTGGGGGTAAAGGAAGTCTTGCCCTTGTCTTCTCAGTTTTCATTGTGGTATATATAACATGTGTGAGGAGCTGGATTTTCCTCCTACTGCTTTGGCTTGCTCTAACCCTGACAGAAGCAGTGCAAATATATCATTGCTTGTATTACAGCTTTATGGCGAAGAGAGTCCTGGTGTCTATTGAGATTTGTTTTGACAGAAAATTGCAGAAATTGGTCTGGGGGGTTGCATTTTCTGGGTACTACTTTTCTACAGTCATGTTAATCTCAGATTTACCATCTCATGCTCTTTGAGGTCCCTTGATTTTACTTGCTTTTGCACCACTTGCCCAGCCACACAGCTTTGCAAAGATTCAGCCATGAATCTCACTGTTAAGGCTGGAAGCGTCAAGAGAGGTTTTTCCCCCTTTCTGAAAATACGACGAGTGATGGTCAGTTATGGCATTCTTGTGCCACCACCTTGGTTATTTTGCCAGTTCGACTCCTGCAGCAGATCCAGAAAGCCAGTGAAGAGCACAATATAGAGGTCAAGACTTGTGTAGACAAGATGCTTACGTGTTCCGGGAATATTCCAGCACCCCGAGGTTGTCTGTGAATAAATCTAGTCTCCAGCTGTTTGCTCTAGCTTCATAAGGTTTCCAGATCTTCATATGATCCTTCAAAATGCTAAAGAGTCCTTGAAATTGTAAATGGGATGATGAGCTGAGAAAGCTCATCATCTTCCAGACAAGGACCTTTTCTAGAAGAGGATTTTAATCCTACTGCATATTGGTAAAAGAAGTGGAGGGTGAAATTTACGGTCTATCATGCGCATGAGTGAGATTAGTGAATCTTAATGGTCTCTTCTCTGGCTTTAAATTCAATTTTCGTTTTATTTTTCATGAAAGTTGTATTGGAATGATTTTAGTACTCACCTAAGCAAGGGGTTATGACCAGGTCTTGGGAAAAGCCCTGAAAAAGCTGTTTAATCATTAAAAAGTTCCTCAACGCAGTCTAGACACTTGGAGCTCACTTGTTTGTGACCAAGGAAGGGGTCACAGAGAGGGTCCCCAGCGCTTGTCTTTTGGAACATAGTGCCTTTGGTCACTACTGCTCTGACAGCAGAGCTACAGGCAGAACAAAATTTACAGGACAGAGAGAGCTTTCAACCACCTCCAATTTAATTTAAAGAAAAAAATCGGTCTCCATGGTTATCATCTTCATAGTTAGACCCCCCCATGAATCTTGAATTAGTAAAACCTGTCTCCAGGCTGTTGGATGATCTTAATTAAATTAAATTAATTATTTATTCAAATAAAATAAGACATGCCAAGACTCTCCAGGGAGGCTGTAACGATAATAATGCCTCTTATTAGAAAAACATGTCAATACCTCACACAAACTGGGGCCATTTTATTTGTATGGGATCCTGTTTTCTTAAACTCTTCAGGACTCAAAATAATGAATTTTTATTTGCATATGGTAGGAGCCCTCCACCCATCTCTTATCATCACCCTCTTGCTCTTTTGTGCTGTGGAACTGCAAATAGTAGGCAGACATCTCTTTTCCTAAGAAGCTTCTGGCAGTCTTCACCCGAACTTTTAAGATCATTTATACAGACTGGAAACTAGCAATACCAAAATGATATTTCTTTTCCATGACACATCGTGAGTGATTCTTGCATAAAATTGCCAAGCACTTGACAAAGTCATAATCACTAACTAATGATCCATAATGCAATTGCTGTAATTAGTAGCATTATTGATATTACCTTACTAAAGTAATTGGACTCACTTAACCTTTGTTTGTAGCAAGAGAAATTGGGATATTGATGCTGACAAGGACTGGCATCGAGTGGACAATAAAGTGTGTACAGCAGTTATTTGATAACATGCCTGCAGCTTGGTCTGTGCTACTCAACACAGCTATGTGGTTGGTTTGGAGCTGCAAGAATTTGGAGCAGTGGAGAGTCCTTTTTCCACTCAAGTCTGGTTAGACCTGTCAAGGCTATGCCTTGACTGAAAGGTTAAGTGTGCTCCAAGTCCTGTGACCCGTGGATTCAGCCCAATGTGTCCATATTCTTCATTGGAAGAATCAGCTGGAGGTATCTGCTAGTGGGCAGAGCTGGAGTGTGCTTGGCTCTCTCCCCTGTCAATCCCAACCTCCTGAATGAGGGTTTTGGTCTGGGTAAAGTGTAATATTTGTCTGGACCCAGCTCTTCAAGTGAACTCCTGAGTTTGGACTCCTAGGTTCAAGACTGATCCTGGGCACATGCTTCACAGAGGGTGTATCTTACACAAAGTCTCGTGGTGGTGGCAGCAGGAATCTTTAAATCAGCTGCTTGCTGAAGGTGGGCAGATATGAGGTTCCCAGCTGCATGATCACTGCACACAGCACTATTAAGAAAACCACTGACAGAACCAGGGAGGTGAGTGGAGTGATGTGTCCCTGCAGTAGCCTGGACCTTCAGGGAATGATGGGGTGCTCCCCATGCTATCACATCTTGGGGGCTCTGCCAAAAGCTTTGGAGCCTTCTGGTGAGGCATGCTTGGTTTTTCCCCCAGCAAGGAACTGGACTGAGCCCAACCACCCATCAAATACCAGCAGCAGTAGCTGCTAAGAGGCTGGGCTGGATTCAGCATGTTGTCAAGGAGGAAAAGACTGGCTCAGATTTCATTGTGAAACCAGCAGCCAGGAAGGGGAGTTTTCTCAGGCACGTCTCTCCTTCAGCGAGGGGGGCAAAATGATAGTGTACTGGATGACGGCCATGCGGCGTATGGTGCAAGCTGCTTTGGGCTGAATCCCGGTAGCAAAACCTTTGGGGAAATCAGCATGTTTCTCTTTTTAATGACTGCAACATATTATATTGTCCTCCCCGTATTTGTTTTAATAGGAAATATCCACCAAACATATTCATCTGCTCTGCGCACAGTCTGCGTGCCTGAGGGCAGCATCTCTCCTGTCCTCTCCAAAGGCTGGTGATGAGGACGACCACCACCTCTGTTCCCACTGCCTGTGGCTGTCATGATGTTCCTCTTGGCTTTGTAACTGTAAACTTCATGGCTTGAAGAAGAATAATAAGAAGACAAGAACAACAAGATCTGGAGAAAGAAACCATGTCTGTGTGGGGCTCTTACCTTCCTGCTGGATCCCCATTTTGAGGGGTATAGTGGAGACAGCTGCCTTTCACCTTAGCCAAGACATCCCTCTCATCAGCTCGCATCACAGGGCATGTGAAGGAGCCTCCCCAGCTGCCGAGCCTTCCTCGCAGGGCTGGGTGAGGGCCAGCCTGATGGCTCTGTCTTCGTTGTCAGGCCAGCTACCTTGGTGCCGTTCCAAAGTTATCTCCTAATTAACCTTGACACAAGCCTTAGCTTTCCAAAAACCTGCTGGACCTCTGAAAAATTCAATTTTTTCTCTGATGAGGTGCATTCAGATGAGTTTCAGCTTATCGGGGCCAACAAACAATCTCAGTCCCTGAAGTGTACAGGTGGATGCTTAACCAGACTTGTCCTCTTCATCATAGGGAAAACCTGCTACATGCTAAAAAAATTAATTTGCTGATCTTTATAAAATCTATTTATAACAAAATCTACAAAGGGGAGATTAGATTGAAAACTGACTCCAGACACCACTTAGTAAGAATTATTTCATGCCAGTATGTGTTAAATTCAATATCTATTCCATTCATGCAGTGTGGTTTATTAAAATTAACAGCATCTCAAATATGCATTTCTGCATTCAGTTACCTCAGCCTGTTCTTGATGGATCTATTACTGCTGAAGGATACAGATTTCTGCCTACTGTGAGAGAGTTCATGGCCATTTGATGGTGAAAAAAAAAATAGAAAAAGGGGAAAGTTGAAGGCATAAAGTGCCTTAGCCTAAAAATAGCAGTGAGAACTAACCAGCAGGAGACCCACATCAGAGCAATATATAGGCTGTCTGTGGCCTTTCTTGTGACAGAGCCTGACTGCCACATCACCGCTAACAGATGGTTTATCGTGAGCATTTTCCACTGACAGGGAGGCGTTTTTCTGGGGCTATCTTGGGGTGCTCTCACCAGCCTTCAAAAACATCCCAAATAATGAGGGTTTGGTTTTGTTTGAGCCAACAAATGAGGTTCCTTCCCAAACCCGACCACATCTTTATGCCACCAGGCCCGTACCAGCTGTGCGCCCAGGACCCCTCCATCAGCGGATGCCTCTCCATCCCCATCCCTGACAGCATCTCTGGCCAGGTCTGCTCCCTCCCCTCCCGAAACACAGCTGCCCCCACCGCGCACTCCTGCAGCCCGACCTCCGGGTGCCCGTCCAGCACCGGGCAGCTGTGCACCCGGCTTTTTGTTTCTCATGACGTCCAGCTGCTAAAAATGTCACTGTCCCAGGGACTAAATCGAGTGTGGAATGGACTCCCAAGGGGAAGCCATCGTAAAAGCAACAGCTGTAAACATTGTCCAAAGAGTCTGAGGAAGCGAACAAAGAATAACTTGGTGTGTCAGCTGATTTAAATGGGCCATCATGGCTTCTCTGTCTGCACACATTTTCACTTTTCTAAATTTCTTGCCTCCACCTCTGATGTTTTGCTATATTTAGCTTGATAACTAACTGCATTTCCAGTTACCTTGCAAAGCATTTTGAGCTAAATGAATATGGAAAATTCTACCAGAAATAGTATCGTGTTATTTTGTGCTACATGTAGGCTGCTTTTTCTGCCATTTTCCCTACCGGCATGAAAAAGCTTAAAACACATATCTGCCTGGTGGTTTTAGAGTGCTGTCTAATTGCTAATTATTTGTGTGAGGTAAGTACTGTGTTAGCTTTAAAAAGAGGGGAAAGATGCAGCTGATGGAGGAAGACACTTGCTAAAAAAGTCAGAAGAGAGTCCATGGCTAAGCAGAGGTTGAAACCACAGATGCTGATGTGTGCTAAGTCTGGTAAATCAAAGCTCTCATTAATACTATATGCCTGCACTGACTTACATGATTAGAGATTTTGCATCCCTCCCTTTCTGGTGCGTGCTGAACACCTGACTTCAGAAAATCAAGTGTTTCTCCATAGGTAATAAAAACAAATGTACTCCAAACCATTAGTCATAATTGGAAAAGTAGGGCAGGAACTGTTCTGGAGTGTGCTGTCTACAGCTGGGTTGTGATATCTGACATCTGTTACACTGGCCAGCAGCAGCCAGGGATGCGCTGTGTGCTGGAGCACACCTTTGTGGATTGACTCACTGAGACAGCTGAAGTTTTAGCCCCTTAAATTAGGGCTTCCACAAAATGCTGGACAAGAATATAAATCAGTGGGTCAGTCCAGCACCAGAGATTTGTTTTTTCTAGGGTTAAATCTTCCCAATCAGAGGCCTCCATTTGGAGCCTGGCTTTGTCATATAAGACTAATTGACAAACCTCTGCGCTGTAATATTATCCCTGTCACCCCACTGAAACGCAATAGTAATGCTGGCTTCTATAAATCAACCTGATCCTAAAAAGGAGAGTTAAATGAGCATCGCATTATAAACCACAAAGCACATTCATCACTCTGCTACAAACCATAAATATGACAAGTACATCCATCAATTCAGCACCTTTCTTTCAGGTCTGCATACATGGACGTTAGTAACTTAATGGCTTCAGAAAGCTTCCCCTTCTTAAATACACTGTGGAGTCTGGTCTTTCATTTACTGCGGTTACCAGAAGTGGAGCTCAACCATCTATAGCCATGTTCCTGTGCCAAGAGTTCCTGTAAGGGAAAAATCCATCTCTTCGGAGGGTGCACCTAGAGTAATCCCCTTGGAAAGGGTTACTCTCACGCTGCTCCACTGCTACTGCTTCGACTGTACAAACTGCAGCAACAGCAGGATGTCTGTCTACTATAGCCACCGAGCTATGCAAACTAGAAAATAGTCTAGCTAAAAAGGGATAAACAGATCTAAAGATAAGTTTTCAATGATTTGCTGTCAGACCGTAAAGATTTATTGAGTGGGTACTCTGGGTCTTGTATAATACCATGTTTTCATTACCAGCTTGGTGGACGGGCTAGGGAATTATAAAATCTACAGATGAGAGTGAGCTGGAAGGGTCTCTACACAAGTCTGGAAGGCAGGATTTGAAGCAGCTAATGGGAAAAGTGGCCCTGGAAAATAGTATATGGTTCAAGGACAACCACCAGTTGGAAGATTGCTGGGTCCTCTTTTGGATGTGGCTCCACCACACTTCAAGAGAAGTCTGAACCAACTGGTGACAGTCAGATAGAGAGCAGAGAGGCTGGAAAACACGACGGGTGAGGAAAGAATGAAAGAACTGGGCTTAATCGAGAGAAGAGGTGGCTGAAGGCAGATATGACAGTGATCTCTAAACACACAAAAAGCCACAGTAAGGACAACAGGAATACACTTCCCCCCCCCGTGTGCTGTGGTGAGGGAAAAAAATAATGGCCTTATGTTGTAGAGAGATTTAGGTTTGGCATTAGGACAAGACTTCCTGATAGTAATGGCAGACAAAGCAGTGGAGTAGGTTGCTTGGGAAGGCAGTGACGTCTCCATCGTGGGAGGCTTTGAAGAGCTGACTAGACAAACAGTAGACTGTGCCTTGTGGAAATGGAGTGGACAAGGTGTTGTTGAGCCCTTCCAGCCCTGTTTTCTATAATTCTGTGTTTGGTTAGCACCAGGGCTGTTAGTCCTGTTAGTCCTATAGGACATAACAATCCATGCTCTGCCTGCCCATTTTCCCATGCACAGTTAGATTTTGGAGGAAGCATACCTAGCAGTTTCCCACTTGCATCTTTCCTACCTCCTGCTGACAAACAGGTCCAGATGAGTCATCATATCTTCCCTCATTTCTCTTGATACTTTGGGGTGAAGAGTAGTGGAGCCCAGCCCTGCTACACTGCGGGGAACAGATGGGCTCCAGAAGCAGCAAAAGTGCAAACCCTGATGGAGGCATTGCCACCAGAGCGCTGTGCGCCCCCAGAAACAGCTTTTAGAAGTCAAATCCCAGGCACCGTGTTTAGATAAAGCAGCTGACAACATAAAGACTGGCTATAAAATGTCTAATCCTCCAGAGCTGCAATAAAGCTAACAAATGATATGCTAAGCCCAGTGGACAAGGATCCTACCTTGGCTAGCACTCTGGGGGAAGGGAGTTGTGGTTTGGGATGGGTAGAAGGACCACTAGAAGAGGTTTTGGGGGCAAATTTCAGGATTGCAAATCTTGCACTTGCAGCCTGTGGTTGTGAGGATCTGCGCCTGATGGTGTTCCTCCAGATCGTCAGGGCTGAGACCCTACAACACTGGTGCTGACCTTCAGCTCCCCTCTTCCTGTCTGGAGGAGATATTGCTGCCCTTTGGTTCCAGCAGCCCCCTCCCACCTGCACCCAGCCGCTGTGCCCCAGAGCACCAGTGCAGCCGTAGCTCCCACGCTGTGGTGCCACCCATCCTGTGCCCTGGCATGACCAGCAGCAAGACAGCACCTGCACAAGCCTGGCTGGGAAGGGGGGAAAGAGTGGGGTCAATCCTACCGAGGTCCAACCCTGCCAGCTGGCCCCGTGGCAAACGGGACATTTCAGTGGGTCTTTTTCCACCTCACCCATAAAATACTTCTATAGTTATCAGGAAATGTGTCAGCCTGAAAAAAAAAAAATACCCAAAAAAGCAGCAGCTTTCCTTCGCCCCCACCCCCCAACAAACTGTGGCAATAAGCAGATGCCTGGGGAAGAATAAGAACAGGGCAAGCATATGTGCTGCTACTTCTAATAAACTTGCCTTGTTAAATAATTTAGGTCAAGTCAATACACAGAATCACAGCAACTGAATTAAGTGGGTGCTGAGAGAGCTGTAGGTTTATTCTGTTCCATTCAGTGTTGCACCTGAAGCCCAGGTAAATTTGTTAGGGTAAATCATTGGTGGTGGTGCCTATCCAGGTGGTGGGGAAGTACTTCTGGTGCACTTGCATGTGTGCAGCTTTAAAGCAGGTTAGCTCATGTGTGGTCTCGAGACTGCCAAGAGCTTCAGGGGTAGTGGACTTGCCTGATAAGATCTCTGCCCCTCTATAAAACAAAGCACGCCAAAGACACGCTCAGCATATTAAGCCAAACACCCTGAATGCTGAAAATACAAGAATTAAAGATCTTCCTCTAAGCTTAATCCTGACTCTTCATGCCAGTTCATTGTGGTGCAGTCATTGATTATGTGATCACATGCTATTTTTTCCAGACGCCCCTGTGCATCATGTCTCTTGACCAAGTTTAGTAACTACCTGCTAGCAAGTTCTACAGAGGAAAACATAAATGGTGTGCTGGTTCTGGCTGGGTTAGAGTTAATTTCTTCATAGTAGCTGGTATGGGGCTGTTTTGGATTTGTGCTGGAAACAGTGTTGATAATTCAGGGATGTTTTCATTACTGCTGAGCAGTGCTTACACAGAGCCAAGGCCTCTTCTGCTTCTCACCCCACCCCACCTGTGGGACGGCTGGGGGTGCACAAGGAGTTGGGAGGGGACACAGCTGGGACAGCTGACCCCAACTGACCAAAGGGATATTCCATACCATTTGACGTCATGCTCAGCATATAAAGCTGGGGGAAGAAGAAGGAAGGGGGAGACATTTGGAGTGATGGCGTTGTCTTCCCAAGTAACCGTTACATGTGACAGAGCCCTGCTTTCCTGGAGATGGCTGAACACCTGCCTGCCCATGGGAAATGGACAATTAATTCCTCATTTTGCTTTGCTTGTGTGTGTGGCTTTTGCTTTACCTATTAAACTGTCTTTATCTCAACACACGGGTTTTCTCACTTTTACTCTTCTGATTCTTTCCCCCATCCCACTGGG
Organism: Balearica regulorum gibbericeps; assembly: GCF_011004875.1. Lineage (NCBI taxonomy): Eukaryota > Metazoa > Chordata > Aves > Gruiformes > Gruidae > Balearica > Balearica regulorum. The sequence continues at coordinate 58,827,461 of NC_046184.1, forward strand.
GAGAGGGGACTGAGCGGCTGCGTGGTGCTTAGTTGCCGGCTGGGGTTAAACCACTAGAGATGGGAAAGGTTGATACTCAACTGGTTTTAGTAGGCCAAATTTGAGCAGAAGCAACTGGGCACAGCAAGTGCTGCTGCTTGAACTCCCCTCCTGCAACATTTCCAGTGTCTGATGTACAGTACAGGAGTGCAAAAGCTCCTACAAGCCCCATGGAGGCTTTTTAGTAATGGAGAGAGAAGGGAAATTTAAATGAGGAGATTGTGGGGAGACATTGATGAAATGGCTACATGGATTTGGGGAAAGAAAAGGGAGTGTTGTGCAGCTGCTGTTCTTTCCTGTGACCAGGAGTAGTGTGTTGCATCAGGCAGTACTTAAAGAGGAAGAAAGAGACTAAATCCTTCCTAGAGGTGTAACACTTCACATTAGGCTCAAGCTGAAAACCTTGGCTCAAAACAAATCTGAACACAAGAGAATTTAATCACTAGAGCCAAACTTTACAGCTAGCACACACCTCTTGGGTAAATAACGATACCAAAGCATATTATTTTCCTTTTGAATAAGGTCCAAATAATTATGGAGGTCTGTCTTTGAGAAAAATTGACCAAGCTTAGCATATCTTAATTAGCTTCCATCTCCTTAGTTCACCTTGCCAGAAAGGACCATCTCTGAATGCCTGACTTGTTACCGATGTGTCACTATTTAACATAACTCAGCCTGGCTTAATGGGTCTTGACAGGATATAATAACCTGGTGCAGCATGTTAAGAAGAAATATTCTTTCAAACTGGTCTTTAGATCCAATAATATTGATATAGAAAAAATATTGGGGAAAAAGAAACCCTTACAAGTGGATTGTAAGAATGAGATGTATTAGGTGAGTACTTTGTTAGGTAGTGTAATCTGGTGGTCCCAATGGTCAATGATGTTGTATTTTTCAGTAGTGGTGAAACTCCTGTCAGTCTTCAGTCATTGCTGTTCCTGAACTGTGAGAGGTTAGGATGCTTGTATAACTGAACTAGACAAAATCTAGCAACTTTCAAAACTCCATACAACTAATTCTTTGCTTTTTGTTGGTGCAGTAGATACTTCATAGTGATTATAAAAGAATCAGGTTTTTGAATGGCCACAAAGTTGTGAAATTAACAGTCATGCCAGAGGTCTCACCTGGCCTCAGACATTTAAAGGTTGTGCGTGTGGTGAGTATTTGGTGGTTGATGTGGATCAGGTTGGCAGTCTCAGTCCAAGGCACAGTGGTGGCCAAGTGTCCACAGCAGAGCAATGAAGGCATGGAGGAGTACTGAATTTGGGGTATCCTGTGTCAGGTTTTGGCTGCAGATCTTCCTGAGCTGGCCATGAGCAAGCTTGGAAGTTACCTGTGCTGCTTTCACTGCCTGCAAAGCTCTGTATTGCTCCTGCACTTCTCATAGTGGACTGTGACCAGGTGGGGATGAAAAGACTCAGTCTCACTGCTAGAAACAGCCCCAGGAGGTGCTTGGGGGCAGAGGCAGGCATGGTGGAGGGTTCCCTCGGACACTGCTTTTCCTGGGTCTCTTTTTAGGACTTAACAGAGGGATTGAATTCTCCAATTGATGTAAACTAGGCATGCTCCTAAAAATATTTTTAGAATTTTTATTGTACTCTTGAGGAAAATAATACCATGAGTTCTTGGGCCTTCTGTGGCCCAAATCTTAGAGCTACTCGGAGGCTTTCATAGTTTCACCTTCATCATGATGCTGTGAAATAGGCTATCCTCAGTTTATAACTGGGGGATCTCAGGGAGAAGGCAAGTCAGGTGGCATGGCCAAGGGTCCCTGGGAAGCCGGTGGTGGGATTTGGAGGCAAGGAGGCCATCTTCACATCCCATGCGATGCAGATAAAGGCTTGTTAGTCATTAACTGGAGCTTATCGCAGCTGATGGCACTGCTCCATCTTCTTCACCAGGAGCCTGCTGCAAAGCTTAGCGGTGGCACTGGAAAGGCTCCTACTCACACGATGAGCTTTTGGCCAGTTGTCTCTGCTCTGCCATCAAACGTTAGTTTGCAAATGCAGTTTACGATTTCCTCTCTCTTCACTTACCCCCATCAAGGGCTCGGCTGAATACAGCAATAAGGAAGCAAGGAGGGTCAAGTTTATAAATGACTGTGGGAAGTTTGGTTTCCATGGCTGCCAGCAATTACTGTGCAGACTCAGATGAGTGGAGATTACAGCCCAGGGCTGCTATTTTGCGCGCTGGCAAGACACAATAACAAATGACAAACTTAATTCACTGCTGCAGCAGGGAGGAGGCATCTCACTCTGTGAACCTGGGGCTTATCTTACAGGAGAAGCAGCTCTAAGTGGATTTCTCCTTTTTCTGGCTGTGCTGATGCCAGCTAATGCATATTCTTCAGTCACTAGTATCATCTCACCTCGGAGATCTTAAGTCTATTAGTCACCCACCTTTTCTATTTCTGGACCTGGGAAATGTTAAGCAAATAAGAAAATCCAGCCCCTAGAGTGGGCTTAGAGGTCAGTCTTATTTTTAACTTTTTTTTCCCAAAGGATCTGATGAGCTCTTTGTTAATTGAAATACAAAATAAATAGTTGCTCGGCTAAGATGCAGGGTGGCAGCTTGTGGCTTGAGCTTCCACAGGGGCTGGAAGCTCACCTCTCTCCAGAACATTTCCACATGCTGCCTACCGTCAATGCAGATGCTAGGAATTTTATTTATAAGATTACAAGGCCATACTATGGAGAAATTTATTACTATTAGCAATCAATTAATAATGTACAGCCATCTGTACTAGCTCAACTTGGTATCATGGCTTAAACCACAGTAAAGGGTGTGTACTTAGGCAGTCCATGGTACATTTTAGTATTCCCAGCAGGAAGGTTTGGTGAGAGCATCTCCAGCTATCTTGAGCCCTACCTGGTGCCTTTGAAGCAAAAGAAGCCATTTGGGGCAAAAGGGAAACTTTGCAGTCAGCTCAGTGCCGAGCAGACACAATAATAAAATTTATAACTATATAGTGAGTCGGCACTGAGACATTGCTTTTCAACTGTTATCTTAGTTGTTGTTGCAATGTCCTGACACAGTGGACAAGTAAATGTCCCTTTCCAACAGACACAGGAGATAAATACTGGGAGTAGAGTTACGCATCAAGGACCAGCTTCAGAGGCACGTATCACTCAGAAGGTAGGTACTCCACTGAAATCAGTGGTACTTTTGCTATTGATGCCTTCCTCTCTGTTGGATGCCAAAAGCTGGTGGTCAGATCACCCCCGCAGCCATTATGCTGCTAAACCGAGCAGTTTGGCTCTTGGAGTCATGCCTTGGAAAGCAGGTTTGCAAATCCCGGGACTGTTGTCCCAGATCTTCTCCGGACAATCTCCAACTCCTCAATCTGTTTCTTGAGCTAAGAAGTCTGGGTTCCTGGTGTGGTTGCACCACTTTCAAAGAAAAGGTGAAATTATCTCCTCACTGCCCTCAGAGGTGGCCCTGATCAGGTGTTTTATCAGATATTTTGGAGACAGTATCACACTGGATATTTGTGCTTGACTAATTTGGGTCCAAAACTCATTTTTGAAGACATTCTTGCCTGTTCCCTGTCCTGTAGGTACCACCTATATTTTCTGTTCCTAGATATGTTTACTTCACACATGACTGAACTGAAACTGAACTGAACAAGTTCTGCCATACTTGTTTCTGCCAAGTTCACCAAGAAATTACAAAGTTGTTTGTATCAGTGACCTCTCCTTACAATTTTCCACCCTTCCAATCTTAGTATGACAAATTTCAGTAACAGATTTTAGTAGATCACAGGTATAAGTGTAGAATACCATCATGCCACTCACCTAACCTTGTGGGACCCAACACATAAGACAACTGCAGTATGACAGTTTTCCGTGTTCAACCATATTTTCAGAGTCATCAGTCACTTTAATCCATTTACTACATACTCTGTTAGCTTTGTATTGTTCTAGGATTTAAATCCAGCTGATGTGTTCTACCAAGTGGAATGCTTTGGAAAATCTTAGTGTTTTTTTCATCAACACTATTGACTTCATCAACTAAACTTGTAATCAAGGCAAAGAAAGATATTAAGTTCATTTGACAGGGTCTGTTTTCCATAAACCCCTGCTGATGGGCATGAATTATATTCCCCCTATTAGCTGCTCCATTATTTTACCTGGGATCGATGTCAGCCTGACAGGCCTATAATTACCTGGGTCGTCTCCTTTACCCTTTTAAAATATTAGCTCAACACACGCTTTCTGTCAGTCCTGTGGAAATTCCCTGCTGGTCCATGAGTTATGGAAAATTAACCTTCATAATACAGAGAGCTGTAGCTAAAGCAGCACACGGCAGGACAAGGCTGTCTTCTCTCACTCCCCATCACTTGCCATACTCAGAAGGTGGCCCCAGCCTCCCTGGTATTGTTAAACATCATCAGGAAAGTTGGACTTTGACCACTTGCCCTGTTTCCATAAGCACAGGTCCCCCTTACTTCCCAGCACCACTACACAATGCCTTTTTTCTGCTCCATAGCATGGACCTGGCTTCCACAGTGTGGGCTTTTGGGACCAGAGATGGGGTTGCTGGTGGAGCCGTGCCCCATGGGGAGCACACCTCTGTTGGGGTTGGCAGAAGATAAGGACTTCCCCATTGCGGTGGCTGGGCTGCTGGAGCACTGGGCTGCTGGGGCCCAAGAGGTGATGGTGTGTCTGGCAGCTCTGCCTCCTGCCTGGGCAGCAACCCTGAACAAGCAGTTCTCCTTTCAATGCTGAGTCTCCTGGCAGGAAAAATAAGGGTGACTGTTTCTTGGTAGGGAGCTTTGTGGTCTGTACATGCGAGGAGGTAAATGTTAATATATTCTTTGTCTTTTTTCTGTTTTCCCTTCTTTTCCCCCACCTTGTCCACAATCTTTTCTGTGCTTCTGCCTGCTTCTTAACCCTTGTCTTTGTCTGGGCTTCTGCTGCTGTAATCATACCCAGGCAGGGTCTGACTAAAACAAATGCATATGCACGTAGGCACAAGAATCCACAGCGCATTGGACCACAAGATGAGTGCTGTGGCTTTCAGGCTCTGGAGCTGTTCTTGTACGTGTAGGCTGTGATTTTAACTGATGTCAAGGTCCCCTGGGTGAGAGACAGACATCTTTTAATATATAACTAAAAATTGGCACGAATAGCTATAACTTCTGTGAGGAGGCAAGCAGATTTATGGATAGGAAAGAGTTCATAATCAATAATATCAATAACATCACAGAGCAAATAATACACAAGCTCCTACTCTCCCCAGTCATGTAAGCACAAATAAGAGTCAGTACATACATGCAGAACATGAAGGTACTGGAAAGGAGTGCCCATGTCAAGCCAGGTTAGATGTAACCCATATTTTAATAGCTGATTCTTTTTAGGTATGTATTTCAGCATCTTCTTTTGATCTGTGCCTTTGGGTGCACTACACCGTCTCATCCAAAGCCAAGAAATTTTTATTGCAAGGTTCTCCATGGACCCCTTATGCTGATCTCCTTTGACTTTTTCTCTGGCCTTCTGAGAAAAAAGAGATCTGGTGTTTACAGAAAAAAATCTCAAGGGTTACTGGTCTTTGCTTCCAGAAGTGGTCGGAGTTAGGCAGGGAGAAAGGGTAAAAAAAAAAGTTATAGACTAAGAAATTAGGAAGGAAATATGTCAATGTAGAATTTTTCCTCATGGGCTATTGACAAGGGACACAGCCAGCGCAGTAGCAAGGAGTGATCATCCTGTCAGGTCAATGAGATGGAAGAGACAGAGAACTCGCTCGAATTTATGAGGACCCATGTAAGATGCTAAGCACGGCTTGCATTTGGATATTAGTTTGCAGGCAAGTGATGTTTCTCTTCCCAACACAGACCCCACAGAATAGTAATAAGGGAACGTTAAGGACTGGAACCAACTCAGGGTTATTTTATTAGTGTATGTGGTTATCAGGCAAAGCCTAGCACTGGGGATCCTGTTACACACCACTGCTTCTGAGTCATTACTCCAAGCTTATGAGAGGAGCACATTTCCCTCCTGGGGGACTCCAGATAATTGTTGATTTGGAGAGCGAAGATGAATGGCAATGCTGAACTGCACACACACACACACACACACAAAATGTCAGACTTCACTCCCTGTGTTTTAACATAGATGCTTCAAGAAGAGGCTGAGTCATTGATTTCCCTCTCTGGGATGAACCCTAAAGAATAGGTAGGCACTGACACACAATTTGTTTCTCGGTCTTTCCGATAGCAAATAAATGAAGCGGCACTGAGACTATCACTGAAGCCACTCATTGACCATAAAGCACCCACCCTAGCATACAGCGCAGGGCATTGGGACAACGAAGCAGTGCACCCCAGGGAAGGTGGTATGTAGCATTAACTCTTTCTTGCCTGCGGGAAAACAAGCCTGAGCTGAAACTGGAGTCACTTAGTAACTGAACTCCCAGCCTGAGCTGAGGGAGCTGGTATTTACTGGAGACACTGGAAGGCAGCAAAGTCTTAAGACCTGACACACCTGTCCTTATGAGTGTTGCTTAGAGAGAAAGGAGCCACACTTAGAGCTCAACCAAAAACTTGTCAAGCTTATTTGTGGCTCCCAGTGTATAGCAGACTCCAGGAAAAGTTTCTGTAGGTGCAGAGCTGGTATGAAAATCTGAAATCTTTTATCCATGCAGACTCTAAGGGCACAGGCAAGTGAGTTCAGGTAGCTCAGTGGCTTTATGGAGGTCACCTGAGACAAGAAATTTTATTTCCCTTCTGGACTGAGCCAGAAACACCTGAGCTCAGTTGGCAATGGCAGCTTGGGTGAGGAGTGGTAATTCCATTTCTGGTCACCACTCTGCCACAGACACACTGCAGATAACTTCTCATCCCAGCACTACTTTAAAGGAGAGGGAATCAGGACATGCAAAAGAAAGAAGGGAAGAAGCATTGTTCGTTGGTGCCCTCCATCCATGCAGGCTGTGGGGTGCTTGGTCATCGGTGGTTTTTCACTGAGAGAGGGAGCAGCTTGTTCCTGCTCAGATTACATGAGTACTGCTTAGTCCACATAAAATGATCTGATTTTAAGACATTTGGAGAGGCAAGCCGTTTCCTCCTATAGCATTGCTCCATTCCCTATATTTAACCTCCACTTACGGGCATCAAAGCAGCAATGGCCTTTTTCTATCACTAGCACATCCCAGCATGTCCAGGGACTACTTTGGCCCTCAATGAAAGTGAAGTCAGCTCTAAGTACACTCCAGGCAGGCCCTGGAAAACTTGCATGTTGCCAAGGCTACACAGCTATTGGTGTCCAAAATAGCTGAAGTCTATCTGCTAGGCAGTGGTGCCTGCAGCACAGGCATCTCCAGAAGGATAGGGCCCATTTTGCCCATGGCAATTTTATGGCAGGTACTCCTTTAGGTGAGGGTTAACTGCTGTTGGAGTAATATTCACATATGCTACAGTATCTGCATGCGTGACTGCGTGTGACCCTAATTGTACAAGTGGTTCTTGTAAAATGCACAGTCATGGGCCAGTCCTCTATTTCTCAGGTCCAGTACAGGCCATTTAACACTTTCAGAGTGTGTTGAAAGCAGAGTGTGTTGAGAGCAGCCCTGAGGAGAAGGACTTGGGGGTGTTGATTGATGTAAAAGCTCAACATGAGCCAGCAGTGTGCGCTTGTAGCCCAGAAAGCCAACTGTGTCCTGGGCTGCATCAAAAGAGGTGTGACCAGCAGATCAAGGGAGGTGATTCTGCCCCTCTACTCCACTCTTGTGAGACCCCACCTGGAGTACTGCATCCAGCTCTGGGGGCCCCAGTACAGGAGAGACATGGAGCTGTTGGAGCGAGTCCAGAGGAGGGCCACGAAGCTGATCGGAGGGCTGGAGCACCTCTCCTATGAGGACGGGCTGAGAGAGTTGGGCTTGTTCAGCCTGGAGAAGAGAAGGCTCTGGGGACACCTAATTGCGGCCTTCCAGTACCTAAAGGGGGCCTACAGGAAAGCTGGAGAGGGACTGTTTATCAGGGAGTGTAGTGATAGGACAAGGGGTAATGGGTTTTAAGTTTTTAAACTAAAAGTGGGTAGATTTACATGAGATATTAGGAAGAAATTCTTTAGTGTGAGGTTGGTGAGGCACTGGAAGAGGTTGCCCAGAGAAGTTGTGGCAGTCACATCCCTGGAAGTGTTCAAGGCCAGGATGGATGGGGCTTTGGGCAACCTGGTCTAGCGGAGGGTGTCCCTGCCCATGGCAGGGGGGTTGGAACTAGGTGATCTTTGAGGTCCCTCCCAACCCAACCCATTCTATGGTTCTATGATTCTATGAAAACATGAAGTCCAGCAGGATATTCACTTGTAACCCTGTTGAGGGTGTGTTGAGGTATGCAGAGCCCTGGTAGGTCTTGCTGCCCCACCATGTGAGAGCAGGACTGATTCCTGCTGGTCCATCACTGCCAGCACCTCTTTAGTGGCCTGGTGATGACAGGGCAAGGAGGGAGGAAGGATTTCTTACTGCGCTAATGCAGACAGCAAAGAAAAACTGAAAAATTATGAAAAATCCTTTGGCAGCTTGTGTTTAATTACAGAGCATCAGCCCTGTGCATCGACCTGGACTGAGCAGGGTGGTTCCTCTGGGGTACAAATGTCTCTTGCTCTCTGTGCTGTTTGTCTGGGAGCTGGGAGGGATGCCAGTAAGTCATCAGGAAATACCGTGTTCTCACAGACCCAAAGGTGCCTTAATTTCCATAATAATACTGTTTTCTTCTCTTAATTATTGATAGTCTTCCTAGATGAATATAGTCTTTAAAAATGTATTAAGCAGAGCTGTTCTGCCCTGAAAGAAAGAATAATAGTAAAACTTTGTCTTGTAGCTGCCTGGAGGCTTTATCCCACAGCAAGATGTTTGAAGGAGAAAGAATAACCTAACAAATAAAGTATTGGATAGAGACTTTAGGAGCCTCACTTCTGTTCTTGACTGTGCTATGTGTGTCCACTGTCACCTCTATTCCCTCACTGCCTAACTGTGGTGCAGAACAAGATGCATTTCCCTGGCATGTGCTTTTTTTGAGGCTTTAATTTTCTTGCTTCTTACTCTGCAGAGGGGACAGTGGTCCAGGGGATTGGTGTCACATGGGGGAATTTAACTGCTGTTGAAATACATATAGTAATGTAGGGAGTATTGATGCTGATTGGGAGAGGGTCTGGGAAACAGATGTAACTGCCTTGTGGGAGTTTTCTAGCCATTTTTTAGGTGATGCTGGCTGTCACCAGTCCTTAAGGCAATGTCCGAATGTTGTCATAAAAATAAAACCCTAGCTTGAAAAGTAAAAATATCAATGTCTCTTACCTACGGTCTCAGACCTGCTCAGGTTTGCCCTGAGAGGGAGAGAGTACCTGAGGGCAGCCTTCTCCCTCACTGTCCTGTAATGCCAAGATCCAGGTGAGGCATCAGAGAGCAAGCACAAAGATTATCCTTAAGGAAATTCTGTGCTGGTATAAAGAGTAATCCAAACCAGAAACATGGTAGTTAGCTCACAGACTTCCCCCCCACACACACCCCCTCCCCCTGAATATTATCTGCATGGTTCAGCTGGGGAAAGTGAGGCAAAGAGCTTCAGCAATTTATCCCAGAAAGCACACGGGCCAGGAGCAGAGCGGGAGCAGCGCTCAGATGGACCTCTGTGTGTGCGCTCCTCTGCGCCGGCTATTCGGCAGTGCAGTTTGTCCCCTTTAAGGAGAGCAGAATCCCCTGCTAGGATTGTTTAAACTTACTTTGCAAAACTCATCTATTCCAAATGACTACCCAAAGTAATCACTTACATGCAACCGAGTATTGTCTCAGAAGTAATTTACTACTGATTACTTTTATAATGTGCATGCTAGTTGTATGCAGCTGCACAGCATTACATGATAATCAGCCCTACACTTTGGAGGGGAACACTAACTGGCCCAACACAATCTACACCCCCTCATCAGCAAGAAATAATCTGATTATTCCATAAGATTATCGTTTTTCCTCTGCAGAAAGTTCAGATCCCCTGTTACACCTAAGGACATCCATCATGCCAGCACGCATGGAGCAGGCCGCTAGGTGGAAGTGTTGGCTGAGCAAGCTCAGGAGATGACAAGCTAAGTCAGAGAGGAGAAAGTCCTGGGTTCCTGGCTTGCTCTCCCTTTAGGAACATCTGTGCCAGCAGCCCGGACTCTGACTCAGTTTGTTCGTGGAAAGCACCATTGGAGAAGGTGCTCCGTCATTTTGCTGGTGCATTGTTTTATGACTTGCTGTTGATTAAAATAAATAGAGAAATTACAACTTAAATTGAGGCAGCCCCATAATAAGGAAGCTGATTCCAAGAAACGCTGGAAACCGGAGAGTTCCTGCTGAGCTCAGCAGTTCTGAAAAATACAGCTGTTCATTCAAGTGCCTTAAAAAATACAAAAACAACCTACCCAACCCCCTTGGCTTTAGGGACCAGCCTGTGACAATCATGGCCTGCCATGTTGTCCTGGTACCTTCTTATGCCATATTTTGCTGCAAGTCAAAAATTCTGGGGAAAATGAGCTTTTATCCAATGATCACACAGTTTTGGCTGAAGAAGAGCTGGCGCAGTGATCGGAAGAGCTGCAGAGGTGCGGTGCCTCCCCAAACCCCCCCAGCCTTGCTGAGATTACGGGGGTGACCTCGAGGTGCACGCTGCCTTCCGTGGCGTGAGGAAAATTGATGACACCAGGGAGGCTGAGCACCGCAACCACAGTCTGCCCGTCCCGTGTGAGTGATGTGGGCTTGTCGCATGCAGAGGTGGGGACTCACAGGCAATGGGACAGCTTGGCTGCTCCCGCCTCAGACACCGGAGAGTGACGTTAAACCTGTGTGCCATGAAGATTTCCTCCTCCAGGATGACTCTGAGGATGACTGAGGCTTCTTGCTTCTCTTAAAGTGTGACGGAGGGGGGCAGTGGGAGTTTCTCTGCAGCCGGAGAGGGCAAGTTTACCAGTGGAGGGAGGTGTTCCTGCGTGGGAAGCTGCCGCTTTACTTCTGTATTTACTCTCCCAACAGTTCCAACTTAATTAAAGTGCTCCAGCAACAATAAATACTTCGGTATGCAGTCTCGCTCATTAGTTGCCTTACATAGCAGGGTTCACAGGGCTGCTGCACTTCTGTGCTCTGCGGTGGGTGAGTGGCACTCACTCATCATGCCTGAGCATGATGAGCTTGTACCTAAAGGGGGCATAAGTGAATTTTGAAAGGATGGGGGATTAATTTGGAGAATGTGGCACATCTCAGTGTACACAGGTGTAGATACTGCAGTGTGATAGCTCTGTAAACCCCCCTGTGCAACCCAGCTAAGATGGGGGACTGGATGCTGAGAGTTAAACACCGGATTTCTGGCAAGAGCACCTCGTTGCATGCCTGAGAGATGGGGATGATGAAAATAAGTGAATGCCTTTTAATAGCACTCTTCTTGGAGCTGTAAGGAAGAGCTGTGAGTTAAGGGGACAAACTATGCAGACTCAATCATATAAACCTTAGAAGGACTCATGAAAGTAGGAACTGATCATGTTCCCCTGTGACAGACAGGGACAACCCTGCTGCGTTTATTGCCTGAAGGGTTGTTGTCTTTTGGGTAGCTCTTTCAAGAGAGCCTTTCAGGGGACTGGCTGGCCCTGTTGCTGCAATGTCCCAGCCTCCCAGGCACTGAAGCTATGCCAGGAGGTCAGGGCAGCTGGGTTTAGGAGATTGCAGCCTCCGGGCTGCCTCTCAGAGCAGATGGACTGTGCTATTTCATACAACAGAGAGGTGATGGGTTGGGATGCAGCTAGCCAGCTAATAGTGCCACAGCCGTGTAGCATTTTGGACTGGTGCTTGTTTTTCTACATGCTTCTGTAAGTCAAAGCTGTGCAACCTTAGGTTAGTCCCTTAAGTATACACATTATGAGGCACTCATTATTACATATTAATATACCGCTTCCCAAAAATTTATTTTCCCCATGCCCTTTACATTTTCATAGCATGGCTCTTGGTGGATATTATAACATTACTTCTTAGGGGCCACACGTAGCAGCCAAAGGGAAATTGTTGGAGGGAACACTAAAGAAATGCCTGACTCTCCACACCATATTCTATGTTTCTCCATGGACTGTCTGTTGAAGCAAAAAGTCAGGTACCAGACCTACTGCTTTCCTTGCACATTGCAAGATGTTTCTCCTGGGGCTGTGATCACAGAATCACAGAATCTCAGAATGGCAGGGGTTGGAAGGGACCTCTGGAGATCATCATCTAGTCCAACCCCCCTGCTAAAGCAGGATCACCCAGAGCAGGTTGCACAGAATCACGTCGAGGCAAATTTTGAATATCTCCAGAGAAGGAGACTCCATAACCTCTCTGGGCAGCCTCTTCCAGTGCTCAGTCACCCTCAAAGTGAAGAAGTTTTTCCTCATGTTCAGATGGAACTTCCTGTGTTCCAGTTTGTGCCCATTGCCCCTTGTCCTGTCGCTGGGCACCACTGAAAAGAGTCTGGCCCCATCCTCTTGACATTTGCCCTTTAGATATTTATAAGTGTTGATGAGATCCCCTCTCAGTCTTCTCTTCTCCAGGCTAAACAGACCCAGCTCTCTCAGCCTTTCCTCATGAGAGAGATGCTCCAGTCTCCTAATCCTCCTCGTAGCCCTCCGCTGGACTCTCTCCAGTAGTTCCCCGTCCTTGAACTGGGGAGCCCAGAACTGGACACAGAACTCCAGATGTGGCCTCACCAGGGCAGAGTAGAGTGGGAGGATAACCTCCCTCGACCTGCTGGCCACATTCTTCTCAATGCACCCCAGGATACCATTGTCCTTCTGGGACACAAGGGCACATTGCTGGCTCATGGATAACTTGTTGTCCACCAGGACTCCAGGTCCTTCTCTGCAGTGCTGCTTCCCAGCAGGTCAACCCCTCACCTGTATTGGTGCCTGGGGTTATTCCTCCCTAGGTGCAGGACCCTACACTTGCCTTGTTGAGCTTCATTAGATTCCTCTCCGCCCAACTCTCTAGCCTGGCCAGGTCTCACTGAACGGCAGTGCAGCCTTCTGGTGTATCAGGCACTCCTCCCAGTTTTGTATCATCAGCAAACGTGCTGAGGGTACACTCTGTCCCTTCATCCAGGTCATTGATGAATATGTTGAACAAGACTGGACCCAGTACTGACCCCTGAGGACCACCACTACCTACAGGCTTCCAACTAGACTCTGCGCTGCTTACCACAACTCTCTGAGCTCTGCCATTCAGCCAGTTCTCAACCCACCTCACTGCCAACTCATCTAATGCATACTTCCTGAGCTTGCTTATGAGGTTGTTTTGGGACACAGTGTCAAAAGCCTTGCTGAAGTTGAGTGATGGTCTGGTTCATGATGGCAGAGCAAGGTACTTGTTTTTCCCCTCCATATGTCTCAGAGTGACTAGAAAGAAGGTTGCTGGTGTGCCAGAATTGGTGGCCTGCAATACATCCTTAGGATTGGTTTTATTTTGCATGGTGCTGTAGTCATTGAGAAAGTGACAGCTGCTACCAGTAGAGCAGCAACTGCCATAAGTGAGGAACAGCTTCAGAGCTCAATGAAAGACCATCAACTCTTAGACCTTCTGTCTTTCCTTTTCTCTATGGAGAAGTACCCTTTCTTGAAAAATATGCCTCAGTGTGAGCAGAACTAGTGAAAAATTTGAACAGCTGAGAGTTTGTATCCATGAACCTGGCCATAAGGGCGCAATTAGGTTTGTGATGCTCCAGCCTTCTACAGATTAAATGAAATTCCAGCTACCGCAACCATTGGGTTAGGAGTTGAGACCACATAGTCACACGGTATCTTTGGAGCTGTGGAGATCCTGGAAGGTGGAAGGTACTGAGGTTAAGGCATCTCAACATTGGACACACTAAATAATACAACAGACCATTATGGCAGGAAAAATGTCCTGCCTCTGTGGTGGTTTCATTAGAGCCTCATCGCTGAGGGTCTTGTGGGTATAACTATGGTCCAAGAGGAGGGCAAGGTTCCTACCAAAGGTACAAAGGTGGCCCAGCCAAAGAGGCAGCACTGATTTATTCCAGCTGAAGATCCACCCCAAATGCATGTGTTTAGTGTGCTTTTTCTGCTCCCCAAAAGTGAATTCCCTTGTTTTCTGAAACAGCAAGATTAATACTTAGCACTTGCTAACCACTTTACATGTTCAGTGTGCTATACAAATATTAACTAATGAATCTCATCATGACATAATTAAATCTTATTTTACAGTGATTGAATGTTATCTTACACTTTGTACAGTAATTACAAAGATAGGAAAAAAAAGCCAAATAAATTAAACGATAGATCTAAGAGTGAGAACGATTGACAGTTTTATTGTTTCTTTTTTTCCCCTTCCTTATATCCAAGATGACTGGAGAATCCAGTACAGTTTTCTAAAGGCCAGGACTTGTGAGCAAATTAGTTCAGAAGAAGAGCAGATCCAAACCCTGTGATGGCTGGGGTTTTTTTAGAGGGTCTTTTCAATGCTGGCCTTTTCCCAAGTGCCTGAGACATAAACACTGGTCTGAACCCAGTCCAGCCTGTCTCTCCCATTGCTCTCTGACGGAGCCAAAACTAAATGCAGACAGCAAAGTGTACTTCTTCCCTGACCGTGTCCCCTGAGGATAAGGGTTTGCTGAGTAATACCAAGGAGAGCACAGATCCACCCCAGCATACATCTTCCTTGGCTCCCTGCTCACATTCCTATGTGTCGGACAGCCCACTGCCCTCCCTCCAGGACCCCCCACGGTGTACGTGCCTCTGCAGGACCTGTCCGTGCGGCTCCCGCACTCCTTGGCCTGATAGCAGCCCTGGAAAGCTGAATGCCAGGGGTTGGATCCAGGGAAGTGTGGAGCAGGGCACCCAGCTAGCCGAGGTGCTGTGTGTGGGGTGGTCTGGTGGCAGCCCCCCGCAGCACCCACCCACGCCAGGTGGCCGAAGCAGCGCCTGTGTTTGCAGACACCCTCCTGCCTGCTGATCCCCAGGCTGGGGCGATGAGCAAGCTGTGAGAGAGGGAGCGAAGACGGTGCGGGAGAGGAAAGGAAGGGCTGTTATTGTAACACGGGATCACCCTCCTACAGCCTCCTCCGTGTTACATGCTGTCGTAAAAAGAACATTTGACTCTGAGGGGTTATTTATATGAAACTGCTTTCCAAAGGGAATGCCTTCCTCCCTTATCTCTCCTGCCTTGTTTGCCAGGGATAAAGCTCTTCTGAAGCTCCCCTTAGGACACAGGGATTGCTCTGTTGGCACAGAGCAGGTGGGGCCAAATTGCTGTTGCCGGCGCAGGATATTTGCTCTGAGGTGACCTGCGTTTGAAATACAGGGACGGGCTGCAAGCTCATTTCACCGGGGCAGGAAAACTAGGGGCTCCTTGCAAATAAAGCAGTCCCACGAGGCCAGTGTGGCCAGGCTCTGCTCAGCACAACACACAAGGAAGGGAGTATCTGGCTCCAGACCACCATCTGGATAGACAGAAAGCTGCTCTGCCATGCTCCAAATATCCAGTGCTCCCAAGAGAGCCAGGGGTTTCTGCAATGCTGAGGAGTGGCGTGACTTCCACTTGGTAGAGCTTTTAGTGACCTGCAACTCTGTGTTGGCAGCTGTTTTGTGGTGGGCAAAAAGGTGCAGCAGTGAATCAGGCACGTGGTAGGCAACGTTAGCTACAGAGGTGACAGAAGGACACAGGTGCTTGTAGAAGGGCAGCTAGACTAATTCAGTCTATGACAGTAATGTTATTAGAGGAAAAGTTCCACCATGGAAAATGAAGAGGATGCTGAGGGTGACAGTCAGCCCTGGTCCCTGGGGCACTCCAGGCATGGATGGTACAGGCAGCAGGAGACAGTGCCAATGGATCTGGTCCATAACCAGAAGAGGTCCATCTGCATCCCAGCATCACTTTCAGAGAACCAGAGTAAGAGTAGCTCAGTAAGGAGCCTACGCTAGTGCAGCCACCCTGCTGCTAGGAGTTGACCAAGCCCCATTCGGGGCTTGGATATCTCCACATGCCTTAGTTTTGGTTAGGTTTCCTGCTGTGCTAATGAAGACACAGTGGCAATGCTCCTGGGAGGCGTAGAAAGGGGTGAAGGTGCTTGTGGTGCCATCCAAGATGCTGAATCCAAATTTCTCTCCCTTTGTCTAGGAATGAAGTCCATAAACCGCTCAGCATTTTAGCATGCCTGTTCTGCAGTGGATTAGTGCTGGCGAAGCTTTTGTTATCCCTGGCAGGTTTGGGGTTTTTTTCTAAATTTGCATTTAACTGTTAATATCTGAGTTGGCTTTTGTGTGACCTGCTAGCCAAATGCAAGCCTCTCACACCTCCTGGAGCACTGGAGTTACTCCCATTGCTTTATAGGAAGTGGTGTGGTTTCCAGGGACAGTGGGTGCCCCTCACCAAATGACCACTCTGCAGCAAAAGTGACAGCAGAGAGAAAACCAGCTGAGGCTGCCAGTGAGAGCAGCTGCAGTCTGTGCCCTGTGAGTTCATGCAGATTCTTACCCTAACTTTCTGAAGCAGATTATATGCATAAACAATAAAATATTGTGGTCTGGTCAAGTGACTGCTGAGCTGTTCTACCAGGCAAAGTGTGGGCACCCCTGGGGAACATGGCAAGCCTGAACACATCTGGCTGGTTACATGGGAGAGGTTAAAAGGCAGGGTCACACTCAGGTTCACCCAGACCCTTCCTGAAAGGATGACAGTGGGAGAAGAGGATGAAGAGCAAAGTGCTGCTCTTCTCTGGAGAGCTGGTGCTGGCTAGAAATCTGCTAGACCAAGCTTCTGTGGGCCCCTTCTCTGCCCTCATTTCTCAGGCTTCAGTTTCTAAAGGACTGGCTTCCAGTTGGCAAAGGTAGTTTTAAGCAGCTTTGGTTTCATTCATGGTCTTCCAGGAAGGCTAAATGGATTGTGTGATGCCACCACAGCCGTCAACTGCATGGTTGCCCTCTCCCCTTTGCGCAGGGGCTGCCTCTGCCCTCCACTTTGCTTCTTTTAGTCTAGGTCCATGCAGAGGTCCTGCTACTGATGAAAGAGGGCTGCCCAGTAGAGACTATCCTCATGACCCATGGTGGCCTCACGCTGCATGCTTCTCTCAGGTGGAGGCCAGCAGACAGCCTTTAGGCAAGGTCCAGCTGGCTAGGAGGCAACTGAAACTGTGAGGTCTCTTTCTGCCAGTTTTTAAGCCCCACTGGACCGCAGTGCTGAAACTGGGAAGGGGTCCCTCTCTTGTGGACCAGGCTGCCAGTGCTGCTTTGATGATTGTTCCTGCAGTTTGCAGGGCTGGCCAGGAGAGCCGCAGTACTGCTGGGCTGTGCTTCTGCCCCTGCCCTGTCAGGCACATCAGACACTGTCCCTGGCACACAGCAGCCTGAGGAGATGCCACCAGGGCATTTCTGCCTCTGCTGCCCATGGAGCGCTGGACAACACAGGCACTGGTGCAAACCCTGTGGCAGGACATTTTCTGCATGAGGGGTACATTGGGCATGTTTAATGCCACTTCGAGCACCTTTTTCATAGACTGTAAACCAGGCTATGAAAGCTACTGGCCACATTGTTCACTTGAACAGTTCAGCTGGGACCCAGCTGGGAGCCACTGAGAGGAGAGCTGAGGGCTCCTGGCCCCATAGCAGACCCTGAGCTCACACCAACCGCAGCAGGCCACACAAGGGCAGCTCTGTGCTCGTGTCCATCCAGCCCAGCTGCATAGATCTTTGCTCAGCCCTTCCCATGCACAGCTGGCACTGGTCCCCTGCCCGTCCAGCCGTCTCACATGTGCCTCCAGGCACTCTGCTAACATCTTTGTGTGGCTTCCTATTAACCCACACTGTTGCACATCATGGCAGGGAGGGGGTCTGAGCTCAGGCACCCTCCAGCTATGTGAGGGGCTGTGCTTGCAGGCTGTGTGTGAGCAGTCGATCTGCACGCAGCAGTAACCTGGAGGTGGTCCTCCAGATGTACTGTAGACACAGCTGGAGTGCCAGCTGGATGAGTGGCACAGGCAGAAAGCATGTAAGTCATGAACTTGCTGCATTTAAGATGATTTGAGCCCATCCTTAATCCTGCAGCAGAAGCACAACTGTTCATGATAGTGTCTTGCAGGAGGTGAGTTTCTGTTGTTGCCCTGTGATAATGGGGTAATAATGCTTGTACAGGGAAGAGATGCCACTCGAGTCTGCAGACACAGAGACACAAAGAGGAGGGCTATGTCCTCTCTCTCACCTGGGCTGTGGGCTTTCTCCCTGGGTGCCCCCTCCCTCCCCAACAAAAGCTCTGCACGATTATGAAACTGTGACAGCAGAAAAAAAACCCTGACTGAGGGAGAGAAGCATAGTGGGCAGCCACATATTGTTGCAGTTAATCCCTGGTAGTTTTTCTCTGGTGAGAATTTGTGGCTACCAAATAGGGTTAAAAATTGCCACAGGCTGTTTGTAGGGTGCAGAGGGGTGATCAGTTTGGTTAAGTCCGGCATTGTTTCCTCACTCAGGATCATCCTGTAATGCCTAATGAAGGACACGATAGTAGCTCCAGCGTGCATTAGTTGCAACCCCTCTGTTAACCTGTGCTATCCCACTGAGATGATACTGCAATAAATAATCAAGCACATCAGTGCATAAACATGCTGCCTGCGCTCTTCTCAGGTCTTATTCCGTCGGAGTGAGCATTGTGTATTCCACACCAGGCTAATCATGGGGAGGAAATTTGCTGCGGACTGGAATCTCATCAAAGCAAACAGCAGCAATCTCAATGAATTGCACCAACCCAAGTGTCTCCTTTAATCACTCACTCATGTGTTTCCTTTAGTAAAATAAAAGAAAACACAACACATGTAAACTTATCGCTCTTAAATGAACAGTTTAATCCTGGCACGGCTGTTGCTTGTCTACAGAAGGAAGGAGATTGTCTTTACAGACAGCCTTCCAGATGCTGCGGCACTGAAGCGCGTGTTGCATGGTAGAGGGTACAAAGATAATAAGCAAGGGAGGGCAGTGATGCTAGGTAAAAATCTGCTGCAAGGGAGCTAAAAGAAAGCCATAGTATAAGTAGGATGGACTGGACAAGTGCTTTGGAAAGCAGGGAGCATGTCACTGCTGCCACAGTGGGCAGGCTCAATGGCTGGTAGCAATTGCAGTCTCGGGTAATGTTGAGGGGTCACCAACCTTTTCCTTCTGGAAGAACAATTAAGGCTGTTATGGAGAGAGATATTTAGAGACAAGAGAAGCTGCTGCCCAAGGCAGTCTGCCAGACATGAATTAGCTCCTCAGGTCAAAGATAGGCTGCATCAAAAGTACTTCTTTAGGGTAGCTAGACTTTGAAACCTGCTCCTTATACCACTGGGGTGAATTAGAGGATTTCTGCTGAAATAGAACTTAACATTTTTTGCCCCATGGAGCTTTGGTTGTATTGCATGCACTTACGGTAGTGTTGCACTTCAGCTCATTTCATGAATAAATGCACAAATCCATTCCATCGCTCTCTCCACTCCCCCCAGCAGAAATCCAGAGCATCTCCATTTTAAGCAACTGTAAGCTGGACTTTTTCTTTCAACAGTCCCTAATTGCCCCATACATTATTTCATTTGCTATTTTGTCCCAGTGAACCATCATTCCTCACTTTCCACAACCCTGAAAATTATTTGGTTTGATTCAGGATTGTGTTAATAGATTTACCCCAGGGCACTGGCATTGACTCCAGTGGTATAATACCTGATTTATGTCCTGTGTGAGATCAGAACCAAGCATGCCACCTCTACCCCTAAATCATTTTCTCACTTTCATATTGTAATATTGATCTGTCTATTTCAAAGCAGTCCAGGCATTCATCTTGTTATCAGATTCTCACAGGGAGCACAAGGCTATGTTCAGTCAATGATTTCTCAATAAATGCTCTATTTTTAAACAAACAAAAAAACCCCCCAAAAACAACAAAGCAGAAAAACAAAAAGAGTTAATCCTTAGATTTGACGACAAAACAAAGCTAAGTTAATAAACTGTAAAATAGAGTGGAGCAATGTGGCGAGATTTCCCTATATTCATGTTGCTTTTAATTAGCGATTCACCCTGGGATAAAGCCCCTGAACTCAGCAGAGCTTGCTGCTAAATAAGATGCTATTGAACAATAAAGCGGCCTGACTTCACACCATGAAGCTCTTGGTGCAGATGAGCATACGTGTCCCTTGGACGCTCAGTATTGAGGAATGAGGAATGCAGATTTAGAAAGAATGAGTGGTATGTTGGTCCCTCCAAAGGAATACTCTCCCCTTAAAGCCCAGGACCCTCAGGTTCCCTTTGGCTTCAAAGGTCGTTAGTCCAGGGCTAAGCAATTCGAGCATCCTCGAAACTCTCTCCAAGTAACTGAAGCAGCCCGGTGCAGGTGCTGAGAGTCGTGTTATGGGCAGCTGGCTGGAAGGAAGGAGCCAAGCAGGGCACGCAGAGACACCAGACACAATGCACCCAGACAGGTTTGCCGCTGACTTCAGAGGGGTTCAGATTTTTCTCCCCTGGTGCTCAGCATCACTCTTGCTACTAAGCAATTTGCATTGAAACATGGGAATGCAGCACCCCCCATCTAACTGTATTGTGATTGATGCAGCAATGCCTAGTACACGGTGCATTTAAAGTGCTGGTAGCTTCTCTCTCCTCCTCAATTTTGGCTTTTCTTGCATATTGGATCATGCATTATTTCATCTCAGCCACATGCCACTATTTTTTTAAATGTTAATCCTTGCAGGTCTAGCAGTCCTCGTAACAGGTGGTGAATTGGCTAGTTTATTGCTAAAGCTTTGGGAGAAGGTAAAAGTATCGCTAAATATATTTGCGAGGAAATATGGTTTTAGCAGGGTGGGACAGAATGGCTACATTTACAGTAGTAAATCAAACAGTGCCCAGGAAGACTCTTCAAAATAAAATTGTCTGTCCTGTTAAAGACGTCTTAGGCACACTGCTGGCCTGTGCCAGCTCACGCTTGCCCATGGGATTGCTGGGCATGGTTTGGGGACTGGATCGTTCCACACATCATTCCCTAGAGACAGTTTGCACACAGCCGCTCTGCTCTGGATGCAGGCAGAGTGTTAGGCATCTGCAGGCTGCTCCATGGTCCTTGGCAGAGGGATATTCCCACACCCTGATTTGCTAGTATAGCTGTATCCAGTGACCCCTTCACTCTCCTGGTCACCCCATCTCCCTTCTGTTTGGACCATTGCAGGAAAGAACCACGTTTGTGGAAAGTCTCGTTCCAGCCCTGAAAAAAAGAGTGGCTTATGTTTCCAACACAACACTTGCCCCTGAGGGAGTGGCTTGCTGTAGTCAGGTCATGCATGGACACCGGGCTTGCCTGGGCTCAAATGCCGTGGGGGCTGACCTGAACTTCATCATCAGAGAATATGCATGTTCATCAGAAACAGCAAGAAGGGCCCAGGCAGCTGGCGCATGGCCACTATAGTGGGGATGAGGTGTTGATACTTGAAGGAGGTATTGCAGGATCTTCATTAAGATCCTAACCTCACAAAGTGCCATCCAAAAAGCAGCATCTTCCATTATGTAGCCCCCTTTACTAGAGCAGGCAACACTGTGGTGTCTCCAGGGAAGGAATGCATCAGACAGTAATGGACTGTATGACCCATTAGCCATAAGTGATGTAACAGGCTGGGAAGAGTGTTAAGAAACAAATCTTAACTACGCTGAGAGGTTGTTATTGCACACCAAGGCACTGCTGTTTACTTCTTCTTGGCCACCCCATGCTTGTCCTTCCTGAACTGCCAGTACTGCTCCACCGATGTCGCTGTTGAGATATGCAACATCATGACACCATGCTGGTAGCACCTACACAGCTGATGGAAGTGCAAACCTAACCCTGGCCTGCTGGCCCCATGCAGAGGTCCCAGCATAAAGAAACATGGCTGTCCACAGGTATTCCTCATGTCTTTTTTCTCAGGAACACAAGAAGTCTGCTACAGCAGTAGAGAAACGTGCAGAAAGAAAAGCAGTTTTTATAAATAACTTAAGAAAATTGATCACATTTGGGTGGTCTAAATTTCATCAAAGTTCCTGTGCTACTCACGGGGGAGAGTTAGGTACCCCTGAAGACCCCTAAGAAATTATTCTGTGGGTTTAAATAAGGTGTGGAATGAGACCATAGTCAGAGACAGCCAACACGAAGCACTGACCGCAGGAAAGTATGTACCATTTAAGCCATCTGCCTATGGCCAAGTGTTGCCATAAAGTATCTCCTAGCCACCAATTCACAACCCATCCCAGAGCTCTCAGCTCCACCCCAAGCTCTGAGATGGCCTCTGAGATGGCCGAGGCAGTCACAGCAAGTCATTTCACAAGGGATGCAACACCATCCCTTTCCCAAGCAAAAAGGCTGAATGAACAGAGATGCTTTCCTTGCACCGGCCTCTGTGTCAACACGCACGGCTCATCAAGGCATCATGCAAATCTCGGAGCCAAAGGCTGCCTGGAAATGCAGGGACTGTCATTTCCATTGCCTCAGTCTAAGCGAGACCGATTTCATGCCGCATTACCTTTTTACACACTGCAGATGTAATTTTAAATACCTGTGCCATTCTCTTTGCGCTACATGCTACACGCGTGTTGGGAAGTAGGTTATTTTGCTGGCAGTTTTGAGAATGCTGCGGTTACAACAATGCTCCCATTTGAGTAGCACCTAGTGAATAGGGTACAATATATGATCAAACAGCCTTAGCAATTCCTTTTCATTAGTGGGAGTAAATGCTTGGCACTGCATCAATCTTCTTCTCCCTCTCCTCTTCCTCTAGGAGTGCCAAGTCATTTTAAAGACACATTAAATTGTCAGAAGACTCCCAAACAAAGCCAGTCAGCCTGCTGCTCGTTTGGATAAAGTTAATTACAGCGAAGATTAAAATCTGCGGTGCTTGATTGGTGTTGTTGAGACTTACAGAACCACATTGTCCTCAGGGAACTGCTTGCCAGCTCTCCCCTCTCCTTCGTTCTGTGTGTGTGCCTTTTCTTTGTTGTTCTTCATAAAGGTTTTGTCGCCTTCCCATCAGTGTATCTGGTGAGGCCCCCGGGGAGTGGGGGCCTGTGTGTGATGTGTGATGTGCTGCTGCTCCCTCACGCTGCTGGCAAGGTCCCCGCGTGGCCGAGAGCGGTGTGGAGGTGCCCAGCCTCCATCAGCACTGGCACTGCATCTTGTCCTGGCTGCTGCCTTGGATTAGGACAGGAGGATTTTTCCAAGCAGAGAGAATATGTCCTGGGACTGATGGTGGTGCATGGAAAGGGAAGGACGGGCAGCCTGCATAGTCATCTAGTGCTGCTTGTGGGGTCCCCCTGTGTGGGTGGCTTCTGGCCAGTCCCACGACCACTCCTGAAGAGTGGTTTAGCTACAGCCTTTAGGGTACTTCTTGTCGTTTTTTGTTTATTACGGTACCTAACAAACACCTGCATTTCTGCAGCCAACGTTTCAGTTCATAAGAACAAAATCAATAACAAAAATAATGGGTAATAAGAAGGATTTGTGACGCCCAAGTGTGCTAAGGTCTGTCATGCAGGCTAGCAGCGTGTGCTCTCTCACTGGGTTTTTGGCACCCAACTTGCAGGTGGAATTGGAGCATTTTAGGGAAATGCTTGGAGGAGAGGAGAGAGAAGCAGCTTGCCCTGTGCTGACGTGGTGTCCTCAGCCCTTTTCTGGACTGCTGAGGCCAATGTGCTCGACATCAGGGTGCTTTTGGAGATGGCTGGTGTGCGAGGTGTCAGGGTGGTGAAAGCGATAGGGCAATGCAGAGAGAGATGAAGGGCCCCACGTTTGTGTCTAGTGCTGGACCTTAGTAATGTCTGGATAGGCCACGGAAAGTAAATTTCCTCTGGTTTAAAAGAATAATAATTATTTACCTTCGTAAAAGATCACAAAAAGATGAGTGTTTATCAAGTGGAGAATACTAGAACACAGTCACAAATGCATTTTGGTTTAGCTGGGTAAAAGAGGATTAATGACTGTTTTTTATTGAACAGCAAGAATATTTGATGTTTTAAAAAATACATTAAAAAATCAAAACAGCTGGACCAAATTTTTCTGGAAAATTAATAACTGGGCACATCCCTTGAAACCCCTGGCCAGGGTTGGCGGGCTTAGGAGCATATGGGACTTGTCATCCCACCTATGGAGTGTAGGATAGTGGGTCATATGGAGACAATATGGATCAGTATGCTGGTGCATATGTAGCATATCTGGTGGTTTTACATATTCTGGCAAAGTTAATTTAAAATATGTTATTGACTTAATACAGCCATTGCCCAGAAGTGCCGTTTTCCTTATTTAAGGACATTGCATTGAGCTTCCACACACAGATTAGCTGCCTGCAAGCTCTTAATCTCTGCATTTCCCTCAGCCATATTTAAACTCTGACTCTTATGCGCTGACTCTATGCCACGAAGACAAAGTCCGTGCCTCAGCGTGCATGTGTATGAGAGTGAGGCTGCTCAGAGGCCAGGCAGCAAGAAGGGGAGAAGGAGGAAACAATACAAAATGCAGAGTCAATTTCATGCTGCCTAGAGCCATGCTTGTTCTTTGATGGATAAGAGCACATCAGGGGATACAGAGTATTTATTTGGCATGTATCTCCAGCCAGTAGATAAAGGAAGAGCTGCTTAGAATCACTGTGTTGCAGGTTTTCAAAGGGAAGAGCGATGTCTAAAAGTGCAGGGAGAGAGAGCAACACAAAATTTCTTTAAAGAGGACTTAAAGAAACCAGCATGAAAGCAAGTACTTAGACTAAAAGCAGTTTCCTCTGCCAGCTGGTTTGCTCTTTTCTCCTTGAAATTCCATTCAGAGACTTAAAAGTTGCTGCTGGTATTTTGCAGGACATTTCCACTCCCCTTCTCTCCTGCCCTGGTCCTCCCTTGTGCATTAGGACATGTAAGCATTAAACTGTCACAAAAAAATAGCACCTTGAGCAGTTTCCAGGCACTTGAGGTGCTGTATCCTGACACAGTGACTTTAAGCTGTGTGTACCAGAGGGAGGAAACTACGAGGCAGTGATGAAAAGCATTGGAGTAGGGGGTGTTTGCTGACTCAGAAATGATTTTGTGCGTGCAGTCACAGAGGTGACAGCCAGAAATGCTACATGGACTTGGCTGAGTGGTCACTCCAGGCCTGCTCTTGAGGAGGGTGTTTGTGCTGTGTCTGTCTGTCTGTCCTCATTCTTGGTACTTGGCTTCAAGCACCTAATTCTGTAGAGACTCATACACTGCTTACTCTAACTGAAAGTCTTCCTGGAGTAAAGCCATTTAATGAGCTTCTGCCTTGGCTGCTTTGCTCCGTTCTCTCAGAAAATGTCTCACTGGGTTCATACGCTGAGTGGACCAAAACTGAGAAGTTACCCACTTCACCAAGCCCCTCTGAGAGGCAGCGTATCCACTGAGGCCAGCATCCTGGCTAGCACAGTTACCTTGCTCCTGCTTTCATAGAATCATAGAACCATAGAATGGTTTGGGTTGGAAGGGGCCTCAAAGATCATCTAGTTCCAACCCCCCTGCCATGGGTAGGGACACCCTCCACTAGACCAGGTTGCCCAAATCCCTGTTCAACCTGGTCTTGAACACTTCCAGGCATGGGGCCTCCACAACCTTTGCTGGACATGACCCAGTGTCTGCCCGCAGAAGCAATGTAGACTCCCCTCATCTTCTCCAGGCAGGAAAACCCACAGCAGCAACATGTTGGGCTTTTGGTGAGCCTGGAGTCAAGAGGGTCATGGGTATCTACAGCTTCCCCTTCATTTCAGGTGTGGCCTTAGGATCTTTAAAATCATCCTGGGCTTATAAAATCAGGCACTCAAAAGGAGCTGTTCTCTAGCCAATGAAACTGGCTTGTAAATGGGGGCCTTTCACTCTGTGCTTCCTCTCTCCCCATGCTAGAAGTGAAGATGATAATAAAATGCGAACATCAAACCTTGTTTTGTGGAGTTCTTTGATCCACAGATGGAGGGTTATATAAATGCAAAGTGCTATCATTATTTATAAGGAACACACAGTCTACAGCTCCTTGCAATCTGGCACGGTGGAAATAAACAGGAAGGCACAAATTTAGCATGATGACTTCACTGCCGGATCTAATAAGATGCAAAGACAGGCTGGGAAGACATGAGTTTGTTTGAACACATGATGCTGTTTTACTGGTAATTGGCAAATACAGGAATAATTATGAAAAAATAAATGAAAAAAGAATGTGATGTGCTGGATTCACAGGTGATGAAAACTGATCTGACCCCTCTTAGTGCAGCCATCTCTGGGAGTTTGCATCAGTTTAATTTCCCTTATTATCAAAGCCTTACTTCCAAAAAAATGAATGTTTTAGAAGCTGACTGCTTTCCTTCCAGGTATACATTAATGTAGCTAAAATGACTCCCTTAAACCAGTGCTGACTTAAAGCATTGGGTATTTATTTTGTGCAGTTGCAATGGGAATGCATTTTAAACTGATAGCAGGCTGACAGCCTCAGAAACTGAAATCCAGGAGTTATGCTTAAGAGGAACAGGTGGGAAGACAGCTGCTCCTCTTCTGCTAAAAATGAAAGTGCAAATTCCCTTGCTTCTGCCTGGCTTTAGGGAGGAGTGCTCCTCCTCCTGCGTGGCTGGTGCTGTGGGATCCCTCTTTTCCCTGTTTTGACCTTTTTTTTTGTTCCCAGTGAGTAGGCGCAGTATGGGAAGGGAAATACAAGCTCTAGCAGTGCGGCTCAGATCTTCCCTGGGGAGATCCCGAGCTGGTGGAGGAGGGGAGCTCGCCAAAGGTTTGCTCGCCTCGTGGTTCCCCTGCAACTCCAATGCTGCTGAGATTTCTCATACCTGGGGATAGGTAACTTGGTGCAGACACTGAAGGGTGGATGCTGTGGGCCCCCTCCCTGGCTTTGCCTTGGATACAGCAAGACCCCTGCCACGCGACAGGGAAGACGCTACTCCCCACGGTGCTCTGCAGCCCACCTCCCCCCTGCTCACCGCTCCGGACAGAACCGCTCCCAGCACTGAAACCCAGACCTCTCAAATCACCTGCCCCAGGGAGGCATTGGCTGAGGGCTCCCTCTCCCCACAGCGCTCTTTCTAAGCCTCAAATCAGGTTAAAACATAACTGTCTTTGCTTAGCACTGCTGGGTGGTAGGGAGCTGCGTGGGCTGGGTTTGGAGCTGCAAGTGGTTTTTGGTGGCCACTGTGAGTTGACCTGGCTGTGGGGCTGTTTTACAGCGCGATCACACCAAGCCCCTTTGGATCCTGCACTGCCTGGAGAGGCGAGGCGAAGCGGAGGCAGGCGTGCTCATGGCACGGCAGCATTTCGGCATCTGGCTCCAGCCCCCCCCCTGCAGAGCCCACCCAGGGATTTTAGGCAGCAGGGCAAAGTACAGGGGCTAAGGGACCATGGAGCATGGGCTTGGTTTTCAAGGCACACCTTTGCTTAGGACTGGGAGACAGGTGAAGGGCCTGGGTTAAGAGAAAGCTGCTTAGGCTTACTGATTACGCAGGCAGGCAGATGGCCATTTAGTTATTTTACAATCTTGTTCCCTTGTGCTGAGCTCTGTTTGCCCTCTGGATGTTAGGCAAAGCCCTGCTGTCTGCAGGCGATTCTGAGTGGCTGCTTTGCTCTCTCCCAGCGTGGGGTTTTGCTCGTGCTGAGCTCCACGGGGCCAGGCTGCCGGCGATGCTCGCCGCTGCCTCTCCAGGGGCTCTGGCTGGAGCTCAGCCTGGGAGGAGGAGATGCCCTCCCCCTGCACCATCCAGCCTTCCAAATGAAGGTGCGGGAACGAGTTTTCGTGCCAGGCTCCCACAGGTGGGAGAAAGAGTGGGGAGTTCAGCAAAATTTGTAACTGTGCTTGCTGTTATCAACACACTAAGATAGGGGACATGTCCAGAGATGGACTGAACATCAGATTTGCTCCAGGAATGACATAGATACAGAATGAGACATTTCCCAGCCCCTGAGATCATTCCCCACCCTTGATCTCAGGGTGTTGCAGGACTTCTGACCAGTCCCATATATCATCTGGGTATATACCATGGCCAGTCATGTAGCGGTATGCTTGATTAGTACTTTTGGACTATGCTTGAGCTGGATGGATACTAGAGGTTTTGGGAAGAGATGCTCTTGTCTTTCATGGAAGTATATGTTCTCTGGATTTTGTGTTGTTCTCTGGAGGAATGAATCAGTCATATATCTGGGGAAGAGATGCTTTGCCAAGTGCTTTGATGCACAGTGTTTTGGGGATATATTATGTGGAAAAAACCTTGTCTGATCTTTTGGTGCTCATTCTTTCTCCCTCTGTGCCCCTGTTCAGTGAATAAGTACTAATACTTTTCCTGAGTATGGGACTAGCTGCTTGTATTCCTCAGAGTCTCATATACATTATGTGCTTTGTACTGTACATATGCTGTATTTCCTGGGAAGGTGTTCTTGCTTCTTATAGCCCTTTGGATAGATGGATAGATCCAATAATTTTAGTGAAACATTAGCTCTTGCCTCTTACGGCCTTCTGAACAACTTCCAAAGTCGTGGCTGTTCACAGACATTGCTCTGGTTAACCTCTCCACTTCCCTCGGCAGTGAATGGTGCCACAGTGCTTGGGCTGGGAAAGCACGTTGCCAGCTACAGCAGCCTAGCGATTTCTCCGTGTGCAACAGGAGGAGTCTGCCAAAAATGTCCTCCTGCATCCAGAGCTGGATGTCTGCAGTGGCAGAAACCAGAGCAGGGTGCTGGGTGCTATGGGTGAAGGCTAACCCAAGGTAGAACCTGGGTTCTACCTATTATATATTGGCTCCAGTATCCATAACACCCCGTTTCCAGCTCAGTGTTCTCAAACAACTACGTGCTTTTTCAAAAGAAGGGAGGATATATAACTCAATGGGTAAAATCACAAATATCACTGCTGTTTCGTGAGAGCTGTGATGTGACTGAAAAGCATGTTCGAAGCGAGTATCACAGCCCTCTCCTGCTGTTAAGTTTTTGTTTGTGGTTCAGCTGGATGGAAATCTGGGAACATCGTCAAGCCGAGGAAGGCGGAGGTGTCACAGAAGTGACTTCCACACCCCACTGGGCCTCAGCTCGTAGAGGAGCACCTGTGGGAAGTGGTTTCCAGCATGCATTTGCCTGCTTGCTCTTGCCAACAAGCAGCAAGCTGAAATGAGCAATATCTGCAGTCTGAATTGCTGCTCATTGCCAGTAAGCAAGTCCAGCGATAGGGAGGATTGGGAAAAAACGCAATACATCTCCATGTCCTCTGGCATACACAACAGTTGAATATGCAGGAGAGTAACCAAATCCAGGTAACAGCTTTTGCATCATTGTTCTTGCACCTGGGCAGGCTACTTTATCATATGGTAAGAGCAGGTTTGTAGACATAGGGCATCAGCTGTAGCACCTTGCACCTGGAGGAGGTAACCCAGGATGCCACATGCTCTTCCTGAAACATGTTCTGGGCAATTTCCCCTGGAGTCCAGGAGTATGAACAGGCCATTTCTGCAGTGGGATGATAACTGGGAGGTTCCTAGTACTGGCACAGTCAGAAGAGAGATGCATTTTACTGCTGCTATATTATGTAGCTGCCTTCACCATGCAGGCTGAATCCCAGTTCTGCTGAAGTCAGTGGCTTTACTGGAATTGCCCATAGCGTCAATTCAGTGGAGGAAAGACCCTCTTCCTCTGTTGGGAGGTCACACCCTTGTTCAGAAGCAGCGTGGGCAGGGAAGCATGGCAGTGGGTCCACACCCAATGGGGACTACAGCAGCACATCTGTGTGTCAGGCGGGACCAGTGGTTGCCTTCTCTGCTTTGTAGACATCGCTGGTGGAGATTCTCAGCCTGCTACTACTAATGCAAGCCTCTTGGTCAAGCGATGATGTCCCTTCCCCTCCCTACAAACCTTTCTCTCCACCCCCCAGATCCCCCTTTGTTGACTACATCCTTCAAACCTCTTTTGGTTATCTGCTAATCTCCCGGCAGTAAATGTTGAGCCAAGCTAAACATATGCGCCTTTATTTTTCCCTTGTAAATCAACTCGTCTGCCCCTTTCATCATTTTTTACTGCTCTCCTCTGAACTCTGTTCACTTCAGGCACACGTTTCTGGCTGTTAGATGCTAAAAGTAGAATATAACCCCTCAGCTCCGGGTGTTGCCAGGCTGGAAAGGGCTATTACCTCCTGCAGCATCTCAGGGACAGTAAGAAAGTGACCTATTGCTGCAGGAGCTGTAAACTGCTGCTCCTCAGCTCCGGCTGCTCCAAACCAGGCAGCTAACTTCTTTCTCCCAAGCTAGCCGGTGCTCTCATCCTAAGAGGTCTCCTTTTACCACGGGAGAGCAAAACCGCCTAGCCGCGCAAGGTTTTCACCACAGCCCGTCCCAGCGCTAGTGCTCAGCCCCGTGCCACTGCCAGTGCTGGCGAGGGAGGCTGGAGGAGGGGAGGACGAGCCTGCGTTTGCTAGCAGCGGCTCTTTGCAACAGCCACGTCCTGGCTGCGGAGGCAAAGTTCCTCTGGCTTTTTGTCATGTTGTATTTCATAGCCTGCTTGTATATGAATTTATTATCTGTCACTGCCAAGCTTCCTTCAGTTTTATTCTTTTCTGATTTTTCCTCCTTCCCTTTGCACATCTGTTGCAGATCGCTTGTTTTTTCCCCCCTTCCACATTTCCCTTGCATTTTTCATCTGAGAGGGAACTCATTTCTTTTTCATTCCAGAGCACAGTCTCTACAGGTCTGCTGGTCTTTCTTCCCTCTCCTTCCTTTCTGCTACTTGCAGCAGCCATGACTTCAGGACCTAAAGGGCAGAAACATAAATAAGTAAAGGAGAATCCCCAGGACAGCAGTAAGACGCGGCCAAAGTAATGAAGCTAAAAGGTTGGCCGTGTTGTATACCAAGCGGCATTAGCACAGCGCACAGCTTTGGCTCCCGAGGTACCATCACGGTCTGTTGATGATGTAATTGTAATGATGTGTCTTTCTGTAGGCCTGCTCAACTGTGGCTTGTCTGCTTAAGCTCTGTGAAATGTTTTTCTTCATAAAATAAATGTTTCTAGTTAAAGGCCGTTGTGAGAGGACATACAGAGTCCACAAGGTCAGGCCTACGGCTGCACAGTTTGAACCATATCTTTAGAAAAATCCAGCTGCAGAAGCTGGAGATGCTGGGCAGCTATTTGAAAGCTTGGTTTTCTGACTAAATGCATCTGCCACTGATGTTTTGGCAGCTTTCAAAATAAGATGGCATTTGCAAATATCCATGTCTCTTAATCCAAAAGCTTTGTGGATGGCTGTGGCTCAAGGAAATATTCCCTGCAGGTTATGTTTGCAAATGACTGCTGATTTGTGAAACTCATGCCCCTGATAAAAAGTGGTGGGTAGGTGGGGCTCTTTTAAGTCTTTCTCCCCGGCAATTTGAAACGATTCATTTTGTAGTCCAAATGTTTGTCCCTGAGCCTTCTGCTAAGCTTCCAATCTCGCATTCCAGCTACATTCCTGTGAACACCAGCAACCCCCTCCCGGCGCCTCCTGGGCCCGAGGTCTCCCCGCCAGCCCGCCAGCCTTTGCACGCTGCCTGAGAGGGTTTCGGTTGTACCACCCGGCAGGCGACACCGTGCCCGAGACGCGGCGGGTGGCTGTCCCCAGGAGAGGGGACAGGACAGCTGCCTCTGCAACCAGGATGTCTCCAAGCCAGCACAGCGGTCAACAGGGTGATGGGATGTAAGGTGAACAGTGCCTAAAAAACAGCAGTATAATGAGGAAAGCAGGAAGAGGTGCTTATTGACTGTCACAGCAGCTGTTACTGTCATACACAGGACTGAGCTGCATACACCAGACTACGGTTGAAGTATGAGGTGGTTTATCTTCTAACTGGTGTCCTCTTGCTGGTCTCTCAATCCCTTGACGGGCCCTCACTGGCAATGTCAATGCGCACATATGCACAGGTGTGCATTGAAAATTACACACGTGCAAAATTACAGGCCGCATATGCTCGCATGCGAGGCACGCTGACTAACCAGTTTGTTCATAGAAAATAGAGGTTTCTGTCCCTCTATTTCCATGATACAGCAAAGAGGTGTCTGAAATACTTGGGTGACCTGATAGTCTTCTGTGACCTCAAGGATTCATGTCACGTAAGTCGCTTGCCTCAGTGAGTGACAGAGTGCAGGTCAGGCTTTGTGGGAAGATGGATCTGGGCTGCAGAGCCTGTGCGCGACGATGTATGTTACAGCTTCAGGTGCCCCAAGTTTTCTGTGCGTTTTTAAAAAGGTGAAATGAGACTTTAAGATTAAATCAAAGCAATTATTAGTGCTTTATAGAATCCAGACAGAGGTACATTTTGTGTTTTGCAAGTATACACTAATTATTTGCTACTTATTTGCAATGCTGGCCGGGGATATGTTCGGTATTGTCCCAGATATTCTTCAAAGACAGCATCAAAGATGTGACCCAGCCATCAAAGCACCAGCATGTCCTTAAAATGGCCCTGAGGATTCTCCCATTTATTTGATAATGCTCTCGGATATTAGATCATATGCTGTACCCACAGTCCTATTAGCAGAATGGGGCTAAATTTGTTTCTCTTTGCTGTAAATCAGAGCTACCTTAAGTGTGCTAGAGTTAATGCTCAGTGAATGCTGAGTTCCCCCTCTGCCTGTGACAGAGCACCCTGTTGCCACTGAATTTCCAGACAAAGATGAAAAAAAAAGGGGAGGGGAAAAAAGAAAAGACCAAGAGAAAAGGAAAAGTAGCTCATATTTACTGCACGACAGTTCAGCTCACTGCACTTGGAAAAATAAATCTACCTGCTACAAAAATGTGCAATCCCCTGCGAAATTGGGGGGGGGGGGGGAACGTGGAAGGAGGGTTGTGTGGCTCCAGATTCCTGGGTTCGTTTAAGAGGTTTCTTTTTAGCCGCAGTGCTTAGCACAGGTTGGTAACAGGTTAGGCATGTCCTTTCCTTTCAGAATTGGAGCTGTCTGGGGAAGACTGAATGGAATAATTGATTTTTTTTATCAGATGCAATAATTGAGGAATAATGGAAAAGGAGAGCCCAGAGGAAGAAGGGCCTGGGAATTGTGGTAATACAAGGGGGAGGAATCCCTTGGGGGCAGATCATATCAAGTGAGGTGGAAGAAATATATAGGCTTTTCTGTCCTTCTGGCCTCCTGTAATAGCAAAATGATGAGGAGATCAGGAAGGATGAAGGGAAGAATAAAGCCAGCTTCTGCTCTCATTCACTCCACTTTCAGATTAACCCTACTGAGAGTAAAATGGGCTGTCTTTCCTCTCTTCCTCTAGTTTACGGATTGGGAAACTGTAATGCTGCTGAAATAAGGGCAGTTCAGCAGCTGCAAGGCTGATGGTGGAGAAGAGGCAGGCCTGGCAGGTCTGCGTTTGGGGTTTGGAAGACGCCACTTGCAGCAGAGCTGAGAAGAATAAGCTAGTGCCTCCTTCTGAGAAGCATTTGAAGAAAGTGTGGATGTTCTGCATCAAGCAAAAAACCCAACAAGCCTAGAGAAAGGTATGCAAAACATCAGGAAAACTTAGCAAAAGCAACTGTCAGTTTCCCTATTCTCTGCTCCCTACAAAAGACTTTTAGTGATTTATGGCACCTTTCAATATCCCAGGTCATGAGGGTGCACTGCCTTCCCTTGGGGAAATATATCAAAGTAACACACTATCATTGCCTAGTAAAGTTTTCTGAGACTTTATAAATTAATTTATTTCTTTATCCCTTGTTATGCTTCTCTTCCTTCCAGTAATTTTGCTATCCCTCTTTTATATCTGCCTACTTGTCAGCAATTATCCTCCTTATTTTTAGTCATTGCTTAATGAACTGATACAAACTTTGCTCTTTCCACCTTTCCTTGTAATTAGATGTCTCTCTTCTGGTAATCGATGTATATTGCTCTATCAATAGCCTTTTGGTATTGAAGAGCCCAGAACAGAAAACAATAGTTTAGGTGTGGCATCTGTAGAGAAAGAAGAGCAGTGCTTGCTGCTGCATAATGTATACAGTGCTTCTGTGCATGGACAAGGGTGTTTCATTGCCTTGCCAAAGTCATATGCAGTTTGGCCTCTATTATAACCCTTAGTGTTCCAGTGCTGCAGGTCTCTCATTCCCATTAAGCACCTGTGGTTTGGGTTATTTTCATCCTCCCTCCGTGATCTCCTCAGATATTTTTTTTTCCCCCAAGCCTAACGTTTCATTTGGGTAATTTCTTCCTGTTGTTTCAATTTCTCCAGCTCCCAGTTTGTTATTTCTCCTCCTTGGCTGCCTTTGAAAGCAGGCTCTCACATCCTTTCTGCTCATTCCTCCAAACTGTTCCAGATCTTTAATGAAGATATTAATGAAACCAGAATAAACAATCGAATGGGCTTGCTGCAGCACCCCTCCTGACGCTCCCCTTACTGGGCACGTACCACCAGGCATGGACTGCAGCCAGCATTCACGCTCTATCATGTCCACATCTATGCCCTTGTGAATTTGCTTTGCCACTGTAAGAATTCACAAACTGCTCCACAAGATGCCCTCCTTACCAGGTGGGCAGAACTGCATCTGGTGCATTTTCTTTCTCCATTGTCATAATTTTAGCAAGTGTGTCAGGAAAGCAAGCCAGCATGCTCTGGTGTGCTTAATCATTTCCCATCACTCCTAACCCACAGTGCTCCTCTGTATTCCTTGCTTGGCAGCCCACCTGCTTTGCTTGTGCTCCTCAGCTTTGCTTCACAGCGTTTATCTCCAAAAGCTTTCCCAATTCCCCACGCACCAATACACATCCTTAACCTGTGGTGTACGCAGCCCTTCCAGGTTCCCCTCCAAGCTCACTGCAGTTTATAGGACCAGAGCCTCAGCTGCTATAAATTGTCATAGTGCCACAGAAATCAATTGAGCTATGTGATTTGTTCACTGGCTGGGCATCTGGCTTGGATTTTATGAAAGGCCATTTGCCTGGACTGCAAATAGGGCACTAAATATCCCTAGGCCCAAGTGAGCTTGGGCAATGAAGGAGGAAAAAAAAAAAAAAAAAAAAGATATTGCAGAGTAGGCCAGCTCTAGCAGCCAAAGGACAGGGAGGAGGGCCAGACAAGATGGAGAAAACCATCATCGTGGACGTCTGTACTCTGAAAATGCCACCAGTGTCCTCCCTGAAGAGGACGCTCTTCCTCTCATTCTGATGGTCCACCTAGACCTTACACAAGATCTTTTTCTTAGTATTGGGTCACCTCCCAT
This sequence comes from Balearica regulorum gibbericeps, assembly GCF_011004875.1. Classification (NCBI taxonomy): domain Eukaryota; kingdom Metazoa; phylum Chordata; class Aves; order Gruiformes; family Gruidae; genus Balearica; species Balearica regulorum. The sequence continues at coordinate 58,862,683 of NC_046184.1, forward strand.
TTGCTTCTATTGCAGCAGTATCTCTGCTCAGGTAGCAAGACTCATACTGTGCAAGGTGCTGTACATGCACAAAAAGACCAAAAACTTACCCTAGAAACCTGCACACCACCTGCCACAGGTGGATGCAGGCTGGGAGCAGAATACTACTATCAAAAAGAGCATATGCAGCTTGATAGGCTGTGATCCTGGCCCCTAAACGCTGGGAAACTTGCCTCTGTGTGCTCCTCCTTCCTCTACCCGCTTCCTTCCCTTCCTCTGGTCACATCTTTTCATGTTGCCACTTTTCTTTTAGTGAATCTCCTCCTGAAAACAACAAATCTGCTGGGATTTATTGCTCAGAATGATACAGTAAAAATAATACTGTGAAGCCGATCTGATATTTGCTGCAACCAGCTTGCTCCCTGCCTGTGCGTGTGTTCCCCCTGATTAGCCCTGCCCTTCACCTGCCTGCTCTGTTGGGATCTATAGGCAGAAGTGGTACCTATGGATGCTCCGGGTGAACCACGTGCAGCATGAATTATCTGCTACTTTGGATTTGTACAGCACCTACCAAGAGAACAACTCACTTCTTGACTGGCTCATAGGTGCTGCTGGAATACATATAAGCCATAATTAAACAAGCCCCAAACTGAATAAGCAAGTGAAAAAGAGTCAGCATATTTTAACACCTCTGGAAGGTAAGGCTGCATGGCAATGGCACTCTTCCATGACTTGTTATCACCTTTAATCAAGGTGTTTCCAAAGGGCTGGCCAGACTTTGTTTATTCTTTTAAGGTTAGTTACAAAGGAAGATGGTAATAAGCATGCCTTGCATCTGTGGCTATCACTTTGTCTCCCCTTTTTTGGGGAAGGAAAATGGGAAGCAGGAAAACACACCAAAGGGAAAATGCTCTGAGAAGATGTCAGGGCTGCCTAGTGCATAACCTAGCTGCCATTTGTGAAATCCCACAGCCACTCTCCTGGAGATCCAGATATCATCATTCAGGTTGTCCTAGCTGAGCCACAGTAACTCACTGCACGCCTTCCCTTAGCTTGGGACAAAGCGTGCTTGCTGAGCCCTTGCACACCGAGGTCTGAGCAGAGCTCGGTGCTCTCCTACTTGCCACCAGCCCCGTGTGCTGTCGGCGTGACCCTAAGCAGAAACTCTTGCCCTGGAAAAGGGGCCTTTACTGCTCACCTCTAAGAAATAGTTTGTACTTGTGATGGAGAAAAGCTGAGGCTTCTAGCAATCATTAGGAAAGCACTGAGGCATAGAAGCTGTGGGGTTGTTGGTCATTTGGGCAGTCCCCAAGAGGCATTTGTGTGGATGGGAGGGTGAGAAATGTGCCTTACACAACATATGTAAATGGCAACCAATTTTTCTTTTTTTTTTCTTTCTCCTGAGTGCAAAAGGCCTATAAAACAATTAGAGCTTAAAATTGGACTCCTGGCAGAGAACGAGAGAGGGAGTTTATGCCTTGTTAAGTGTAATCAGTCTGGTGATAAGGGGACAATTTCAGCTGTGTGAGATATAATTACATCATAAACTCCACATTACAAACAGGGCAAGCAGAGGTGAAAAGGTAAAGAGGGAATAAACGATGATGCCCTTTGGGGGACGTGGCAGAGGAGACTTTTCTAGACTCCATTTCCCAGAGAAACTTTTCCAGCTGGAATGGGAGCTGCGAGCATGCAGGAAAAGCATGATGGCAGCTCAGGGGTAGTGCGTGTCCTCCTTCTCCCGGGAGGCTGGACGGGGTGCCTGGCCATGGCCACACCTGAGGTTTCACATCTGCCAGCTGGAGTGGGATGTTACTTTGGGCAAGTCAAATATTAATCATGTTTTGGAAAACAGACAAACATCTATTTGTGGCCTGAAGCTGGAGGAAAGCGTCTGCTGCCATGATGCTATCTGAATGGAGGATGACAGGCAGCTGCAAAGAAAAAGGAGGCACAAATAATCCTCCCACATCCAGGGCACACCTAGGGCTGAGGATGCACAGCCCATCTGCAGGGACAGGGACTGCAGCATAGCTCAGCACCACGCTGCAGAAGACCTGGCTTCCTGAACAGATGTAGGCATGCTAATCTGAAGCACACAGGTCCGAAACCTCAAACAGGACCCCCAACGTGACCCACCAGAGGATATGCGGAGCAAGCACCAGCTTGTCCCTCTCCCAGGCTACCTGTGGCAACGGTGGGAAGGGGTCTCCTCCCTCCATGAAGGACACCCCACCAGGCACAGGGAAGGGGCCAGGCACATGCCTGGGGCTGGTTTGCCCTGGGTACCAGGTCTGGCCAGCCCCATCTGGTGACATATCTCAGAAATGCCGCTCAGAGCAGGCGTGCCTGCTTGGGTCTTACCAGGAAAAACAAGAAACAAATATCTGGGATATCTAGGGCGTTAACATTTGCCACTTGAGGTAAATATTTTTAGATGCGATGTTTTGAAATGAGGGAAACTGAGGAATGAAAGAGGAACAGCACACTGGGGAGACAGGGGTTTATTTGTTTGAGAAGAGTTTTTGGAAATCCAAGATTTCTCTGCTCAGGGACTCGCATTATTGACAAAAGATTAAAATAATCTTGGGAAATTCTTGTTTTATCATTTTCTCTCTCAAAAATAGATGGGCATTTTTTTTAAAAGTTCTGTCAGAAGCTCTAGTCACCATTTCTGGTTTTGCTGCTAAAGACCTGCCTTATAGACTACAGAACTGCATCTGGTTCTGGGATCAAGAGTTCTAGTCTTTTCTTGTCACTGACAGGCTGCATGGTATTAGATAAATCACTTAACCTTTCTATGACATACTTCTCCATCTGTAAAATGAGGTTGATAATCATATTTGCTTACTTCACAAAAGTGTTAGAAGAATGAATTATCGCTGTTTTTATAACCATTTATATCTCTCTCTGGGGCAAAGACTGCTTTTTTTCTGTGCTCATGCAACAGCACAGGAGTCCTGCTCTGTAATGGATGTTCTTAAGTGCTATTATGATATAGAAAGATAAAAACTAAATATAGCTTTTGACAATGCAGAAAACAGGGTTTGCAAGTATAGCAAATACATTGGGTTAGATTAAAAGAGCAGGGACTCCTCTTTTTTTTTTTTTGGTGCTAAAGAAATGATCAATTAAGTATAGTGATAGCATCCTGAAATATAACCCTACCTCAAAGTGGGCAGTGTCACCCTCCTCTGGCAACTACTCTTCTGTAAAGGACAGAGAAAAATGATTAATGTGCAGCTCTGTGAATAGATTATTATTATTACTCAGATTAGGGTGCTTGGAGGCTTTGGACGAAATCAAGTTCCATTAAGAGCTTTACAATTCTGAAGCTTGAGATAGTCCTCACCCTAAAGAGCTTGAGGTTAAAAGAGACAAAGCAGGTACTTGAGATTAGAAGGGACAAACCATGTCAAGGGAAGTAGAGACATGTGTGTCGAAGGACACACAACAGGTCACTCCCAGAGATGGGGATTCCCAGGCTGATGTTACTTCAAGTAATTCGTGTCACTGCCTCCACATTTCTATTGCTCACGTGCTGTTCTTGTACTGCAGGTCACCTTCATTCACACAAGCTTGATGCTTTTATAAGGAACAGGCATGAAAATGCAGAGTGGCCAATCTGGAGACTTAGTGACCATGCAGGCAGCTGAGGAAGAAAGGACTCGGGGAAGCCTGAACTGGCTTGTGGAACGGCAACCATCACCGGCAATAGTCGGTGCAACCTTGGGTAGCATCTGATGCTGCTCTCAGGGGAGAGACTTCTATCCGTCTCAGGACTGATTCAGTCATGAGTAAGGAGCTCAGCACTCACTAACATATTACATTTAAAAAGACTAATTAGTTCCAGGTGCTGTCTGCAAGGAAAGACTTAAGCTGCAAGTAGCTTAACACAGTTTCACAGGATGGCAATAAAGCAGCCTGGATTGAACCCTTCTGTGAATCATTACTGCCACAGCTGTAGCATCACGTAGGACTGAAATATTCTGTGTAAAGTCTGGGGCTGACATCATTAGGCATCTGCTTGGGGCATCCCCCTTATGACTGGCTCAGTCCTTCATACTCATGCATGTCTTTTTGATCCAGCACAGAGGGAGGAAGCAAGGTCCCTGGTTTATGGATGGAGAACCGCAGCAGGGATAGGTTGAGGCTGTCTGTGCTTTGGGACTCAGAAGTGGTTCACAGCTCCTGGCTTTAGTTTGAGGTGAGACCCTAAATGTATACATAGCCTCCTCACTGCAGTTGGTTCCCAATGGTGGGGAACCCTGGACTGGAGAGGAGTCCCAGTGTGCTCTGGTATGGCTCTTGACCAGATACCCCCAGGGCCATGGCTCCAAGGAGGGGCACACCATCCCCAAATCTGAATGTCACCTTGGTGGCTTCCCCAGAGACATATCCAGCTGTGCCAAGAGGAGAACTTGGGCAGAATTGCTGCTAGAGAAACGAAAGCAGAGAGCAGGCTTAGAAGGTGATAACCAGCACCATTAGGGCTGCCCGGTGTGGGATGTATGGCCTATGAAGGAGAGTGGGCAGCCCTGCTGCGCAGCCGCTCTCAGCATCACAGCCGCATCCCGCTCTGCCGTGGCCCCAGGCGCAATGCTGGGGCAGCCCATGGGATCTCCTCTGCACGGGGGTCACCACTGAGGACCTGGTGACTGCAGGAGGATATGGCCTCGACAAGAGCGTGATGAACTCTGTCCATGTCTTTCACCTTGTCTGTGTCTTTCACCGTCAGCAGGAAGGTGCGGGGGTGGAAGCGAAGCGTGAGGCTGCGAGGGGGAGAAGCGGAGACGGCGTGCAGTGATTGTGCAGGTTGCCTGCAGTGCTGCCTGACCCCGAGGCAGGCTCCAGCTGCCAGATGAGGAGGAACGGGCACTGCAGGACCACACGGGTTCTCCAGTCACGCCACCCATGGACAAAGTATGCTTGTCTGTAGAAAATTTAGACAGAAACATTTTTGGTTGCATGCTTGCAAAAAAAAAAAAAAAAAAACCCAAACCCAAAACCAGTGGAAATGCACTGTATTTTTGATCCTGATAGTCCTTGCCCATCCTGGAGACATCTCAGCTTGGCGACATCCCTAGGACAGTACTTGCATCAGGACTAGAGACCCCTGCTGCCTGTGCTCCCCTTTGCTGCAGGGGAAAAAACCAAAGAAATCTGTTTTAAAACCAAATAAATCTGACAAGAGCTGGAGAAGAGCCCAAAAAGTTGAAATCCGCCATCAGTGTGGGAAAGGAACAAAGAGAGAAATTATGGCACACACAGTCCTGACACAGCTATTTCTTGGCAGGAGACAAGTGCCTGTGTGTCTCAGATAACTTCCCCGAGAAAGTACGCGCTATCAGAGCTCAGCAGAGAGGAGCGAGGAGCTTGGAGACAAAGGCCCCATCCCTCTGCTGACCCTTGAGGGAAAACTGATGTCCTTGCTGCCCAGACTGGCATGTCTGACCAGCTTGCCTTCCCATGCTTTCCAAACCTCCCTAGTGCTGGATGGGGAGCTCTGTCTCTCCACCCTGCTGTCTCAGACGAAATCAGTGGCTGCAGGAGGCAAAGCCTCCGGGAGCAGAACTGAATCTGACAGCGATGCCATCGCTTTGCTCCCTGCGCTGCTATCTGATGGTGAGAAACCACGGGCTGGTGTCATCAATCCTGGTTGGACACGCAGCCCCACAGTTGGCTTTTCGTGGTTTCTAAGTACTTAGTCACATTATCCGAGCATATTTGGTGCTTGCCTTATATGTCTGCCCAGGCCTTTTTCATTCTCTGGCAAGAAAAAGGTTGACATATTGTTTTGACTGTAACTGTTAAAAGGAGTCTGCCTTTGGGCTGAAACAAAACCTCAGGAAATCCTTAAAAAAAATCCCAGCAGTGTCAGAAAAGTGACAAGAGACTGAAGCAAGGGCTTTATAATGGAGTGACTCTTCCAATCAATTGGTGTGAGTTAATTAATTAATTGCTGCAGTTGCAATGACATTCCCTCTGGCTGAGTAATCAGGAAATCAGCCACCTGAGGCTCTTAGGGAGTTAATTGCCTTAAACTTTGTTAAAGCAGAGTGATAATACCATTTTAAAAATGCCATCAATGCACATTTCTTGTCTTTTGGGATCTTGCAAACCAATTCTTCATTTTGCAGAGCAAAACCTTTAGAGTTTTACTTGGAACAACTGAGTAATGGAGACAGATGAGGTGGAGAAACAGGGAGCAAACTGTGAAATACAAGTTCTGTATCATCTGAAACAGGAGCCATGCTGGTGAATTTGAAATACCCTGCAGCACTCTCCAAACTTTCAGTGTCCATCCAGACTCCTGTCCTTTCTTAACCGTTTTTTGTCCAGCGGGGAGTGGAGTTTCCCTACTCTCTTGGAGTCACTCTTCTCTTTTAAACCTCGTATGGAAACCATTTTCTTTTGTTCAACCTGATTTTATCTTACAGCAGTGTTGGCAGAAATGAGAGAACTATTCTGGGAAGAGCAGAAACCCTCCTCCCTCCCCTTTCACAGATACCTATTTCTCAGGCTGAAGCTGAGCTTCTCTGTGCTTTAGACCTCCCTCCCAAGCGAGCTCTTTGAGACCTTTGGAGGACAGTCGGTCCTTAGTGGAAGTGGGTATTTTTGGCTAGAGCCCCTGCAGGCGTCCTTTTAAGGAGGGAAAAGCGGAGGCCTTTGAAAGACGTCCAGCTGTCCTTAGGCAAAGCTAGCCCTGTCCCAGCGGCTGCAAAATCACTGTCGGATGAGCGAAGGCTAAACCTGCTGTGCTGTCTGCCTCTCAGCCTGCCCGTCTCCTGTGCTTCCCCTGCACACCCTGCGTGTTTGTCCGCGGCTGCAACGCCGCAGTTTGCTCCAGGCGGCTGCCTTCGTTTCTCCTGCCCGGGGCTCCCATCTATACCCACCAAGGTTTTGACTCCCTGCCAAGTGACTGAGGGGGCAGGAAATTAAATTCCCACTTGGACTTCAGCACTCTGAGGACTCCGTAGCCGGAGTCTGCTAGAAAACTTCACCTTTTCTTGATATTTCTAATTGGAAACAACCCACAAAAAATGAGCAGGGATAAAGAAACCAAAGAAAGGAAACAGCTTTGACCCTCCAAAGTTCGTCACGTGAGAGACTGTGAATGCATATAGAAGAAACAGTAATTGAGGACCCAATGATATCGATTCCCATAATTTTTATCACAGTTGTTTTACAGTGGTTATTTCTTTTTTTTCCTCATAAAGCTCTATCCTTTGAGTCCTGCTATTGTAGCATAATCTCAGAGTTTGTTAAAAATGAAAACAGAGCCTAGCCCTTCAGATGATGGAGGGAAGCTTGAAATTGTTAGCCCTACAGTCTCAGAAAAGAGAACAAAACCAAAAGAAGACTCATATTTTAAAAGACACTTCTAAACATTCCACAGATTTTATAGAGCCAGATTCATAATTTTCTTATTGCTTGAGGCTGGCGAAACTGGTATTTCCTTCCTTAACAAGCATGAAGCGTTCCTGGTTTGTGAGGGCCTTTCGGGGAGGTGACCATGGGTTGGGTGTCTCAGATCTCCCCGCTGCAGCCCTGACATGGGCTCCCAGTGAGGGACACCGCGCTTCTCAGATGCAAACCGCCGTTTGTCCCTTCTATCTTATCTATCAGTCACTTCGTGTGTGAGCGCATACACATATTATTAAATATAAATACAAACCCCAGGCACACATTTTTATCCTTAAGTAATAAAATCTAATGGAAGAATTTACAGTCATGGGTTGTAAAGCAATAATAGTTGTAAAATCATTTAGCAGGGTTCAAATACAGGTGAAAGGAGAAGTTCAGAAGTTCAGCATCTAAATACGTTTCCTGGCAGTTTCCTATGACAAACAGCAAATCCCCTATTGACGTGGTACCAGTAACAAAAGCCCAGAACTGTTCTCAGCTGCTCCACTTGTATTTTTGAGTTCATGGCTTGTTCACTTTTATTACTCTTTAAGTGCACTTTCTACAGGTCGGGTTAATCAGAAGTGCAGCAGTGAGGACTGACTGAAAAGGCCACCGCATAGACAACAAAAATCCAAATTTCTGTATGGTGCCCTTCCAGCTCTGTGAAGAGGGAATCGGCTTTCTGCTTGGAACATAACACACGCAGAACATCACGGATGGAGACCACTGGCATTACCTGGAAGGAAATGGCTGGGCACTATATTTTATTGGCACCTAGTGCTCCTCCAAATAGACTTAGATGATGTTATTGTTAAAATGCTTATGTGTATATTGCTTATATTGCAGTTTCTGCCATTTCTAGCAAGTAGAACTTTCCAGCAACTGCTGCTTACTACATGTAGCCATTCTAAGGTGGGCAATAATTTTCCTTAATGTCTTCACCATGCCAAAGCATAAAATACCTGCTCTATCCTTAAGAGATTGAGCCTGTCTTCTTGTGCCTGTGTAGCTTATTGGTTTAAGAACGAAAGCAGCTAAAATCTAGGCCTCATAAATCACACGAAGCACGCGGAAGGGTTGACTCTAAACCCCAGGTCCCTCTTGCTGTGCGGTGCCAGCCCGCGGCCCTGAGACAGGAACCATGCAGGAATCCCACAGCCGCGGTTCGCTCTGCTTCTGCTGCTGCGTTACTTAACATCCCACCTGAACTTTGCCCTAATGATGAAGGCAGATAATCAGTTATGAGGTTGCTCACTGGATAAGAAGATAACTTTGCCCTATGCTTCATTTCGTAATTATTTTTTAGAAAAGAAATTATTAGAAGGTGTGAGAGGTACTAATAAACAGAATGTACTTTCTCTCAATAAAAAAGGACTCAATTTCTTCAGGGAGCATTTCTCAGCCGTCTAGCAGAGAAGAGATAGCTACGATACATGCAACACAAGAACTTTAGCATTTCTTAGCCCTTGACACTTTTTAACTTCATTAACCTTGGCAATCTAAACTACTTACAGAGAATCAAGGCTGTGCTCACAAACAAGCCCCAGTTACTGGCACAGCTGAAGAAATATTGCCACTTCCTCAAGACCAATCAAACGCCCATATTTTTCCTGAGAATTTAAGAGGTTCCCTGTTATGATAGTGTACATAAAACTTATCTAAACAGCCTACGCCATTACTGAAACAGGCTGCCATTTTGTTGTTGTGGTATTTCCGCACCCCGGGACGCCTGCTGTGCTGAAGCAGGCAGCCAAACAGCTAATCCCCCAGCAAACATCCAATTAGTCCTTCTGAGCATGCAAGCACGGTACCGTTTCCCGCATCGTCCTCTGCGCTAACAGGGCGGTGGGGAACCAGCTGCCCCAAGCAGCTTTCTGATGGGCTGCTGGGGGGTTGAGAAGATGCCACGGCCAGACAGTGGCTCAGAAAGGTGCTGAAATCTTTCACTGGTGAAAGTGAGGACGGTATCCCTGTTCTGCTTGGGGGAGGCTGGGAGCAGGCGAGGGGTTTTTCACGTGGCCAGGCTGTCCTTTTTGGGTTTGTCTGGGAAAACATCGGAGAAGGCTTTAGTTCTGGAGGCAGCTAATACAGCAGCAGTTTTACTTTCTTTTGCCTGCTTCGACCCCTCTGCCTTTCCTCTTTCTTTCTTATGCTCCGTGCTGTTTCTTTCTTCCTTTAGTCCTAATTCCTGGTGCGAGTTGTTTTCCCTCTGCCCAACCCTTCCCTTTATAAACAGCCAAAAAAGAAGCACCACACTCACGATGGCCCGTGCACTCAGGGCAAATGTTTATAGAACAAATTTAGCACCGACTGAAGCAGATTAACAATTGATTGCAGCATTTTATCCACAATCTCCTTGTCCCTCAGGACATCATGAGCCAGTGAGCTCATGTGTTGACAGCACAAGAGATCAGACCTTACCAGCTCAGCAGTAGCTGTTATCACCGTGGACGTCAGAACTCGCGGGTGGAGATCGGCGGTGTGCACCGGGGCTACCAACGTTGTTGTAAGGGCTTGTGGGGGCTGTAATTCCTAGCCTGGCAGATGTCAGATGCAGGGGGACAACACACTGGCAAGGAGAAAACAAGAAAGAGTTATGGGTGGGAGAGCAGATATCTAATCCCCTGGTCTGCAAAGCTCTTTGTGGTGGATTCCCAAGGAAGCAGATTGTGATGGGCCAGGTTAGCTTATGAAAATTAGCTCCCTCTGCAATCAGGAGGCACTCTGTATGGGGTAATTTAGAGCAACTAAAATGGAGCCCATGTCTTGGCAAGACCTTTTGAGAGAGCCTGAAGTTATATCTAATAAGGGAGGTTAAGCGCCAGCCACAGCACCTCCATGGGTCCTAGTGTCATGATACTTTAAAAAATACCAGGTAAATGAATGCACATAGCATCACACTTACAGCAAATGCTAAGAATGTGCTATACAGTGCTGCTTCTTAGGGAACTGAAAAAATTGCCACCTACTTCATTAAGGAAGACAACTTCTCTCATTGTACAGACACAGAAGCTGGAAAAGTTGGTCAACTGCTCACACTATATTCTTTGCTCTAGAAGGGGGATGATTAGCGTGGTGATGTTTCTCACTTGTCCCTGAAATGGTATGGCAGTGGTTCCCATTGAAGCACTTGAGGGTTAAACCTTTTTATGGGCCGCCTTAATTTTTCCTTATTTAGCTCCATGCTCCGTTTCAGCCCCGCCAACACCCCAACTGGTTTATGACCTCCCTCAAATGTCTTCGAACTCCAGAGCTGTTGGGATCCATCGTATAATTGTAAATGAGCTAAGCTGGTCGGGCACCTAATTGCTCCTAGATGACTTGTTTGTCTCATACAGATAGCAGGAAAGTCTCTCTGCTCCCATACCACGTGTACAGTGCAGGACTGGGGTCATGTAGCAGGTGAAAAAAAAAAATAATAATGCAAAGGCAGCTGGCCTGCCTGGTTGGTCAGATACGTGTTTTCAGTCTGTGGAGCTAACTGGCCTTCTTGAGCTTTTTAATACATTGGTGCTGCTTGGTGGGTTTGAGATGCATTTACCTTCAGGAGCAGGGCATGGACACCAGGCATTCCCTCTGGCTCGGCCGCAGCCCCCAGCCTCTGTGGAAATCCACACTATTTGCATTTTGCAACCTTTATTTCCTGATGCTCTGGCTCTGCCAAGGAGCTTTAAGTGCAGCTCCACACGGAGCATGTGGCATGTACAGGTCAGTGCTAAATTGCACTTTCTAATGATGACCTGCTCTGCTGGCTGGGCTCAGAGGGAGCTGGGATCCTCCTGAGCTGGTCCCAGGTAGTAAAGCCTGTGCAATCAACAATTTGATGAAATGAGCTCCCTGCTCCCCATGTTCTCACCTAATGGGCAGAGTGACATGGTGCTGTCAGCTACAGGAGGAGCAGACAGCTCCTGGGGAAGCAGCAGGGCAACTAGCTGTCCAGCTCCACCCTGACCTATGTATCTACCCTCTTCACTATAGGGAAATGGTAAAAAATTTCAGGTGTTAAGCAGGGCTCTAAGGTCGGGTCATAGCTTGTAAACGGTGCTGCCATGCCTGTGGCACAGGGAATGTAAAAGCAAGGACTGGTGGGTGTATATCACGCATAATGCTGTTCCTGGCAGTGCTCAGGGTGTGTGACTTTTTGCACCAAACTTCCCCAATGACTGCCAGTTCCCTGTAAGTGCTCTGCCTCACCAGCTGAGAAATTTAGGAAAAGCATCTGTCGCGAGGTAGGATCAGTCCAGGCCAGGCTGTCTTTGGCATGTGTTTCTTGGTATGTGAGGAGACACAGATGTATTGCATAAAATTTCTGCTTCCACTGAGGGGCAAATACCAGACTGAACGGCCTTTCAGATGGCAGGAAACTCAAAATGTGTGGCAACACATCATAAAATATTTATTTTGCGAATGAAAACTCCAGCACTCAGAAGACTATGGTTTTGGTTTATTTCTCCATGGCATTTTTGACTGGCACGTGAGCATTGCCCTGTGGTGGGCAATGCAACCATTGCTTAGAGCAAGTGTTAAAGTTATTGGTTTCTTCAGTTGAATTTTGTCACAAAGACAAAGAAAAAGTAGTATAAAAAGAAAGATAAAACTTCAGTCTGTAATAGGATAAATGGGACGATGCTTATATTAAACCATATTACCGAAGCAGCATTGATTCTGGGTGGGAGAACTGCATGCAGTTGCAGAGCTCAGCAATAGGAAGGCATCTGTGATGCCTTTGGTTAATGAACACATTCCTGCTGTCATCAGCCCAGGCACTGGCTTTACACTACCCAGCTAATAAGGGAGAAAAAGGTTGCTTTGAGTTTTTAATATAGTTCCTACCTAATGTGTTGCTTCCATCTGCGTTTGACGTTTATTGGCGTCAGGTATTTTTCTGGCCTCAGAAGAAAACTCTGGGGTTTTGAAGCCATTCCTGCTTGGAGAAAAGAAGCCATTAGTGGAGTCTTGTGCAGGAGCTAGCATTCACGCAGGGTGGTGGCATTCTGCTCATTGTGATGCTGCGAGATGTGGCAAGATAAATCATTTTAATCACAGAGCCAGTGGAGAACGTTGCTTTCTCCCCTCAGATTTCCAGATGACCCAGGTGTAACAGTGAAAGAAATAATCCCTTGAAAGGATTTGTAGCTACTTTAGCAGCAAGATTTAATACACCATAGGATGGAAATATATGGGAAGCATCTGTCAATGTGTCAGCATTTTAAAACAAGGAGAGGAAAAAAAAATGAAAGCCAACCAACAAAGAAAGCCCCAAGTGGACAAAATGGAGATGGCTGAGAAAGCCCATCCAGAAAGGACATTGCTTTGCTTTTGCTTAGATTTCTCAAGCCATAAACTTGCTTTGTTGTCCCTCTGTTCTGTGCTGACTCCTCAGTGCTCCCAGGAGACCCTGCCAGAAATGTCAGAGGTCATTTTACAGTGGGGCAATTTCAGGAGGCTTTGTGGGAAACCCTGAAAGCGCCCTGGTGGGTTCAGGTACTTCGATTATTTTCCCAGGTGAGGCAGCTCTCTGTTGAGAGAAGAGTTGAGCTGCAGCAGTGCTGTGTAGGAAGGCACAGAGGTGGTGGGTTGTGGGTGCTGTGCATCTCTGGGGAGCCCAGGCGCTTGCCAAATGCTTTCTCCCATTTTCAGGGATCCTTGCCCACACAGTGGTGCTGGAGCGAGATCACTGAGAAGGGAAACCAGCATCCAAATTGTGTAAAATGCTTCCAGGTTTGTGTAGGTGGCTGACTTTCTTGGTGAACATGGACTGTCTTTCCATAGGAAAGAACTGGTGGAGGGAAACTCTTCCCAACACGCCCACCACTCCCTCTCCCAGCCTGGAGCTTGGCTCTGGTGAAAGGCTTCCTTGAACAGGGGGATGATGTCCCATGAAAGTGAATACAAACCTATTACGAAGTAGTTAATAGACCGGAGTACAGCCAGTGACTTCTCCTTGAAGTCTGTGCAGCGTAACTTGCAGCCCTCTAATATCTGTATGCCAGCTACTCATCTCTTGGGCATGATGGTTTCTGGAGAAACTCTCCTTTTCCTAAGCTTATCTAGTTAATTTTTCTGAATCCCAGAGTTTTTTTCAAGTCAATCTTTATTGGCACATAGATCTCAAAATAGATGGCCTGTGCAGGGAGAGATTTTATTCAGTTCAAGTACAGGCAAGAGGGGAGTAAGACAGCGTGTATGTGTGACATAGGCACGCACAGGCGGTGGCCAGGGAGCTGCCTGTGGGCCACCAGAGCCCGGGGGAGGATGCCTTTGCTCAGGTGCAGCTCCCAGGCGAGTGTGCCTGAGTGGTTTGCAGCCTGAACCCGGCTGGTGTCTCGCCAGGTTGTTGCTCTGTTTGGCATTGGCCAAAACTAAACATACCTCGGCTGTCACGCCAGCTTACTGTGAGGTGACATTTAGCACGACCAGTGCCCTGTGCTCCATGCTGCGTAAAAATGTCAGCATGCCATTTGGCTATTTTGGAGCTGGAGGAACAGGTCCTATCCCTGAGAGATGCAATCTATTTGATTTATTTAGCACCTGTGCTCCTGCTTTTAATTTTTTTACACTGGGAACTCACTGGGAATGAGTTTAGTGACTTAAAATCAGATTTTCAACGGTGGCTCTTCACTGAGAGCGGAAGAGAAAAAAATTCATCAAGAGTTTCTTGTCTACTGTTAGAAAATACTTTCCATCACCCCTAGGGAACTGTGCCTACTGGAGACTGTGAGTGATTCTGGAAGCAGCAGGCAGGCAAATCACTTATTTTATTAGCTATATTTTGCAGCCCAGTATGTTTGTACAGCAAATACATATTTTGCATAAAGTCAATGGCTGATGCTGTGCTTTTTATCATGGACTGCTATTTTTTACAGCTGCTCTTTTAAGTGTCAACACTGAGCATTTGTTGTGTCATCATCTGCGCTTTACATCGCTATGTGTGGCGATATAACTGTTCCAAAGCTTTGTACTGTGACAGGGGTGTCACAGTTATTTGGGAGAGATGGAACCACACTTTGAACATTTTTCACTCTTTGCATGGCTACATTTATGGTGTTTGTAAAATTCTGTGCGATTTTATGGTGTTTGTAAAATAGCGTCATTTTATGGCAGTTGGGAAGTACTGTGATTTCAATGAAAAATGGACTACATTGGTTTCAGTGGGAGAGTTTTCTAATGCCACCGAGGGATAAAAAACACACCCAAACTTTCTGAGCGTAGCAGAAAACTCTTCTGAGGACAGCAGCAATTAAAGTGTTTTCTGCCTTTGGCGTGTAAGTGATTATTCTTTTTTGTGGTAAACAGTATTTGCTACTTTGCATGATATGTATGAGAAAAGAGTGCAGCAAGAAAATCTCTGTAGTTAAGAATTTTAATAAAGCAGAACCTCAAGGAAACTATATATTTGTAGTCACACACATATGTAAAGGAGTAATCATGTTCAAAGGCTGCCAAGTCCCTTACATTGATAATGGTAAAATTTAGCTCTGTGCAAAGGGCCAGAGAAGGGGCTTTGAGGCTTGTTTCTGCTTAGTATCCTCCACGTTAATTTGTCCCTATTTGCAGGATGTTAATGCCCCTGTTCATCAGAATTAAACAGGAGTGTCATTAAATACTGCAGTCATTTTTATTCCTTGCAGCTGCATAACCTTCAATAACTATGGACAACTCCCCCCCCCACCTCACCTCCCTTTCTTGCAGGCTTCTCTCTTAGCCATAATTGGAGAAAAATCCAGAGAGGGGGTGGAGGTGAGGTTTGTTAGAGCTGCTAATTAGCTGATGCCATCACATCAGAATTACAAACCAGTTCCTCGGAGGACTCCAGAGCCTCTTCTCCCCAGGTCCGAGACACATGCTGAATTTACCCTCAGAAAACAGGGGCAGGTGATTAGTGCTGACACCCTCCAGTTCCCTCAGTGAACAGTCTGGCGAGGGGTGGCTGGTTTAAGGGCCTCTTTCAAGGTTTCTTTTTATTATTATTATTATTATTATTATTATTAAAAAGATTCCCAGACTAATTCAACTGAACCTGAAATTTGATGAGGGAAATTTCCTCTCCGGAGCTTCTCATTTTGGGAGGAAGGGAAAAACAACAGCAGCTCTGCTGAAGATAAAATTCAATTAGAGTTGAACTACCATTGATTGTTTTGATTTAATTTGTGTTTATCTTTTAATTAAGCTATCCTCATCTGATTTTTAATTTTTTTAAAAAGATTTTTTTTGTCCTCTTTCTTTATATGTGATTCAGGAGCAGGTGTTCTGTGAGCCTGAATGAAAAGGTGTAGTGCTGCACCCTTTATTTACCATGCTGGATGGTGAAGACAGCCTTTTAATAAGGTAAGTATTGTTAACATATATATATTACATTGAGGACAGTATCCAGACCATGCCTAATATAGTTTTGTGGCCATATCTGGGCTGCCTGAATTAGGTAGTCTCTCTATAGACTTAGAGACTTAGGCATGCTTGAGGTCCAAAAGCCCCTGCCACTCAAACATGATACATACCACGGCTGGTCCCACCTCTGAGACAGGTTATCTGCCACCACCAGCACTGTGGGTGTCATCTTTGCCACTGCTGCAATTCCCAGGCAAAAAGCCACGGATGGACCTTGGACCTATTGGTGAGAGCTTTTATTCATCAGGACGTGCGCCTTAAGTTTTTTTTTGTCTGGAGGAAGATGGGATGCGCAGCTCTGGTATGGGGGAAGAGGGTAATCCCGTCTCACGCTGGGTCATGGTGCAGGCAGGAATGCAAAGACTGTGGGGCCAGAAGGGGACCAAACATCAAAGAGCCCAACCAGGGTAGTCTGCTGAGAGAAGCATGGCTGGGGTTTGTCTCCCTGATCAGCATCCTCCCCATGGAAAATGAAGGCGCAAGATTAATTTTGTTTCCAGTAAATACTTACACTGAGTAAGAACCAGTTATTGCATAACAGTGCGATAAAACATTTCCTGGGCTAGTGCCGTGTGCTGCAACAGATCCTACAGGAGCTGAGAAGACTTGGCTTCCCAGAAGAGGAGGAACTAATTTTCATAGCTCCTTCAGCACTGTCGCTCATTGTAACATGAGTGCAGATTTAACTTTATTAAAGCAGCATTTCTAAGGTAGCTCAGCTAAACACAGAAAATATGAGATGCCACTGCGCGCTGTTGTTTTCGTAAGGACAGCAGCTTTAATATTGGAGAGCAATAAATTGCCTGGAACGGTATTAAGTCCTGGAACGCTGTGCTAATGCTGGTCTGCACTTAGTAACTCCCAGTGCAACATCAACAGGCCTCCGGCTGTAGTTTTGTTCACTGAGTAGGTGTTAAGAGTTTTTGTTGGGTTTTTTTTTTTTTTTTTTTCCCCAGCATACACCAATCTCTGGTTCTGCCAAAGACTATGGATGTTCTACTGTTTTCCTGTTGATAACAACAGGGACTGAACGAGATTCCCACAGCCAGACTCACCATCCTTCCTAGAGCCATCCATAGCCCCCAGTTACAAAGAGCTGAACAGCAGATTTGTACAAGATATAGATCAGAAGGCAGTGCTTGCCACCAAGCACCCTACTTATTTTGTGACTGGTCATAGGAAATGACTTGTTTTATGTGTAGTTTGTGGGTTTCAAGAGTCAGCAAAGGCTTGTGACAGCTGGGGACCATTTTGGATATTTGGGGGTTGAAAATAGGTCTGCTTTTTGCATAAAACAGCCTTCATCTAGCTCAGACTTCAGTCAGCCCTGAAAAAGCCTGGGTGAAAAGTGGGTGGACTGTGACTAGACAGGGAGGCAGGCACCTGTGTGGGATAAGGAGATATTCTGATTTTTTGTTCTGAAATAGGCATAGGGAGGAGGCTGTGATGGAAAGCTTTGCACAGTGGAAGAAAAGGATCGCCCTGGTCATGGAGGGTTCTGGTGGCCAAGGAGACTTCACAACTAGAAGATGATGCCAAGGACAGAGAGGCTGCCATTGAGAAATGACAGCATGTTGGGTTGTTTGCATGGGCTGGAAGGATGCACGGGAATAACCTGATGCACACAACACAAGGTGGAATAGCACATGCTGAACACATCCAGTGTCTGAGCAGTCTCTGGTACTGGGCTGGGCGTTCAACTGAGGTTTGATCCAGTGTGACTGGTTTCGTGTTCTTTCACTCCCAGTTTCTATAAAATAAGCAGTTTTACCAGTGCAATTTATCTTTAGGCCCAGTAGACTCTAAACAGTTTCTTTCAAGAAATGCACACATATGTATACATCCCCATTTAAAAACACACATACACTCATCAGATGTAACTATCTATATATTGTTCTATTGCTGCCTTTTGGTAACATACATTATAATTAGACAATAAAATACTTCCTAGTCTGTCAAGTTTTTTTCTGTCAGTGAGGGTTTATAGCTGTCCGCATGGCACAAAGGATTCTTACCCTCCTCACCATTCACCCCTCTCCAGTGATACTCTGCACAACACCACAGGCAAAAGCTGAGTAAAGAAAAAACTATCAAGGTAGCTAAATCAGGCACTGAAAAAGGTAGGAAACCCCAAAAGGGTGGAGTGAACCCTTCAGCTCTGCCCCCTCTTGTGCTTGCATTATGACAGACTCCTTAATTAAATGATTGCACAACGCTTTTTTCTCTGCAGAATCAGATTTCATTGAATGCACAGGATGGAAGGACTCACTGAAAGACAGGCCATAGGTAGGACTTGTTTTATTCTCTTTACTATTAATTGTGAGCTTCCAGGCCTTTGCTGCTGCTTGCTCTGGTGTTAGAAGTGTTCCCAGCCCACCAGGCTCCCTGAAGTGTTCCACTTTGGGGGTGTGTGAGCCCCACAGCCTCATGTCTTGCAAGGGTATGCAATCCCTGTAGACCAGAGAGGAACTGGGGCGCAGGCTGGCAAAGATTGGGAGCCCTCTTGAGCTTGGCATGCCACTGTCAAATTCTGGGGATCTTATTTTTGCAAGCAGGCAGTGCCAAATAGTGCTGTAGCATGATCCAGCCAAGCTAGTCATGTGGAAAGGGAGCCTTGCATGAGTGAAACCTGCAGCTCAAGCCATTAGCTGAGCGTCCCATATGAACAGGTGGGGTCAAACCTGCCCCTCACCCTGCCTCAGATCAGCTCTTTGTCCCTGTGCAGTCCACTGCTACCCACCCATCCTGGCTCCATGAACCCACTGGCATCACTTGTGGTCGCACCCCCTTGGCTCCCCAGCAGACCCTCCTCACCCAGCCAGCTTCTTCTGCCTATGCCAGACCTTGTCCTATGTTCCCTCTCCAGCCACAACCGCTCCCTGCCATCCCACCTCTCCTGTGGAATTTGCTCCGGCTATTAGGCTCAGTGAGGTTGCTCCAGCCTCCTGATCCTGCGACTGAGGCGGTGGGGCATTCAGAAACCAGGGGAAACGGGTTCTGGTGGCCATCATGAGAGTCTGGGCCATGTGTTGTTCACAGCAAGCCAAGAACTGAGCTTCTGGGAGAAGTCATGCTGAGCCATCAGAATAAGCATTGCTAGGGAGCATCGACTCCACGAGGAATGCAATTGCTATAATCTGAAGGACACAGAATAAACCTGTGCAAACTGATACTTTTCAAAGACAGATAGTTTGGCCAGATGACAGTAGTTGGTGATTGATAATGATGGCAAAGAGCATGATTAACAGAAAAGGCCACCTCCATGCCAGATTTCAAGCTCCTGCTCCAAGTGCTGCTCTCAAAAGGGTACCAGAATTTTGTAACCATGAGCAAAATAGCACACTTTCCCCAGCCTGAAGAACTGAGTTGCTTAGATTTAACACATTGGCCTGAGGCAGACAGATAACACAGAAAAATGTTAACTTTTGAAAGTTAAAATTTGGTAAAATTCAAAGTGTCTGAGAGCAGGGGAATTGCACTGAGGAGTGCTGTAAAATGCCATCAATAAAAGCTTGCCCAAACACCTGCAATGCAAGCTGAGATTTAAGACCCCTTGGTGGGGACCTGCTTTTTCTTAACTATCAGAAGGATAACCCTGGGAATCATATGGTAGACCCTGAACACTGGATGGCTATCTACTTCTCCTCCAGGCAAATGAAGGAGAAAGCTTTTCTTGAATATCTCCCTGCACCAGCAATCATTCCATGGCAGCGAGGAGGTGCTTTGCACTGCCTGGTGCCCCTAAAAGACCGCGCACCTATTCCTGCCTGGGAAATCCTGGCAGCGTTGTATGGGTCAGCCCTAAGTTCAGAGCAGCAAAAAGAGATTACCCAAGGGAATAAAACAAAAGTAGCAGTAGCATTTGTTCTGTTAATGCGTGGGGGAGACAAAAGAAAGGAGAGTGGGACTAGCAAGGCTTCCAAGAGTGGAAAATTAGTGACAGGCAAGGTTGATACTGCTGAGAGTCCTAAATGTTTTCCTAGCTTCAGCAAACACAAACAAAGCAAAAGGTACTGTCCCAGAGTCAGGAACATGTTTCCTGCAGAGAAAGAAAGAAAAGTGTTAAATTGGCTTTTCCTATTGTTGAGGAGCAGACGAAGCGGCTCTTTTCTGCTGTTGGAAGTGTTCGAAACCATTAAAAGCTGACAAGGCCTGGGGTCTGTAAGGCTGTAAATAGCAGCATCTATATATAATTGAAGATGAGGAAGGATTCAGTGAATTTATGTCCTGTAAACTCGACATCAGCCATGTGACAAAGACGAGGAATGCAATGGCAAAGAATGTGACTATGAGAGTTTAGAAATGCAGAAAAAGGGGTAGCTGCTATGAATTCCTGGCACGTGGTTGCTGGCTGGCTCTCTTTAATTCTTTAACAGGCTGCAGATCATTCAGGTGTACCTCTTGGTATGCTGGTCCCAGAAAGGGTCACAGCATCCATGCAAGCTACCCCATGAGGGGACATCTTCTCCCTAAAATGCCGATGAAAATGGCTGTCTGAGTAATGAGTCATTTGCTACTTCGAGACGCAGATTTTTTTTTTTCTTTCTTTAAGCTTATTAAAAAAAATCTGTTTGGGTTTTCTTTTAATTATTTAATTAGCATTTAATCTAAACCCCCCTTGTGGCTTTGACACCATGTTAATTTTTTGATCAAACTCCAGAGTACTTTCAGAAGCTCCAGCTCTGAAGAGCTGGAGTGAAAGCCATTTTCCCTTCCCACCCTCTACATTCTGATGGGCTTCAGGAGTTCAGAGGGTGAGTTTTTATTGCTAGCCATTTGAAAATAAAATTAGTCTGTGCAGGTATCTTTGGATAGACACTGTAAATGATGAATTTCAGCAAAAGCAAGAACGTATCATAGGGTAAAAAATAGCCCAGGAACAGAGCAGGTTTGCATGAAAACACAAGCAAGGAGGAAGTGCCACAAGAGGCCTTTTTGGAAGAGCCAAGCTCTCCTGGTTGGATAAAAGCCTGCCTGAATTATTTCACTGACCATTATATTTTGAATTAAGCTCTTCTTTACACCTAGTCTTTTTGGTTAATCTCTCTGAGATGAACAGATGTGGGCTCATTTGGTCCCTAAGCTAGAAGTGGTAGCGTTTTCTCATAACACAAAAAGACACCAAACTACCACGGGGAAAAATGGGAGCAGAGCAAGAAAAAGAAGTAGGCACTTAGGCGAGACCTGTAGTCCAGGTTAAGGGCAGACATGAGGTAACAGAGGAAGGACACTTTGCAGCCCCTTAGCAAAGTCAGGTCAGAGCGCTGAGCGGGAAATAGATGGAGAGCTTGGTCAACAAGCATGAAGAACCAGATGTTTGGCTGCTTTAAATCACAGTTTTGCTTGACCCAAGGTCTCACGCATACCTGTTTGGAATTACAGAGCAGGCAGTAACCTCTCTGCACGCTCCCCTTCTGACTCTGATCAGAGCACATGGTAAACACAGGGAAAAAAGAAAAAAAAAAAAAAGAAACCTTTAAAAGTAAACAACCCCCTCCAAACCCAGCTCTCTTTTCTAGCCACCCCCGCAAAACAACAGCAGCAACAACAACAGAAAAGCTTTCTAGAGGCCCCTGGGCTCTCTTAATGTGGTACAGTTAAAAGCCATCCAATCTGGAAACTCCACTTAAGAGTAAAAAATACCCCCAAAATCAGCTTCTGATCAGAAGAGCAATCATTGCACACGTGTCTTCTTGCTCTGCCCACTGGTGTACACTTCAATCTGATATGGAGCAAGTTTTCCACGTTAAATTGTCTAAATGAGTCAGGTAGCCTCATTTTTTTTTATTTTTTTTTTAATGTGGGGTCCTTTTCAAGCCCAGATTTCCTCCTGTGCAGTCCTGCACTCTTCCCCTTCAGCAGCACAGGGCCCCTTCTCCCAGGTAGCTGATACCTGGGCAAAGCTGGTCCCAACCCTGCCAACTTGCTGCGCTCCCCATCCCCTTCTCCCCAATGCATATTTACCACCCCCTTTGGACTTTGTCACAGTCTCCGCCCTCTTGATTGGTGTTAATTTACGTCGGTTCTCGGACCTTGGTCGTCCATCTAATTGTTTTTAATCCAATTGAGAATTTTGCCCTTAATATCTATGCTGCAGAGGGATTTACAGGGGAAGGACACCAGATATAGCTAGGTGAGCTGAAGAACAACCCAGGGTGGTCTGAGGGCTCAGAGGTGTCTCTGGTGTGTAAACAGCAGCAGCAGGACCACGTCTTCCTTGTGCCAAAGAGGACTGATTTCCCTGAAATCGGTGGGCTGGCTCATTGAGAAAACTCAGTGTGAAAATGAAAATCAGGACCATAAGCCATAGAGAGGAATTGTTCAGGTTACCGGGGGTCTTGGGGGGGATTAAAGGATGAAACTGTCATATGGAAAATGTAAGCAGAGTGTCATGGAGAGCTGTGAGACTGCAGAGGGGTCTCCTCTGAGGGGTCTCTAAGTCCTGATGTTTGAGTCACTTGAAATCAGGTGAGGCAAAACCTCTAAGCATCTACCATAAATAATGGCCCTTCATTTTTCTCAGGGACTAGGCTCTCCCGTCACTCGTTTCTGAGATGGTATTAGGCTAATGTGACCTGATCCAGCAGACTGCAGCAACAGCCTTCCAGGACGTCCACTGACGGGCAGCGCGCAGCTCCGTGCTGTCGCCTCTCATTGCCGCTGCCTTGGAGAAGTGACTCAGATCCGCCAAGGGAACAAAATGTTATCATGGCTGGATTTGAGCCCGAGCTCTCTGCCAGGCCCTTTGGATAGAGATGACAACCACACATTTTTGTTTGAGAGGTGGGATGAGTCTGCTGAGAGGTGGCCAGGGTGTTTCTGGTTGGAACAAGTGTAGGACGTGTGCTGGGAGATCAGAGGGACTGGTGCACACCAAGGCAGCACAGCCGGAGCCATACACCGGCAGTGAGAAACCTGATTCTTTTTTTTCCCAGCCACTTGCTCAGGGAACGCTATTACTACAGACTATTACTCTGAAGTTAGGATGAAACTATGACTGCATATCTATACGCAGGTCTTGCTAGTGTGTGGTCAGCTTCCTTGGATGACTTGTTCTTCTAGCAGCCCTTTGGCAGGTTTAAGATACATTTATGCCCAAAGCAATCCTATATGTCTGAATGACTGTGGAGTTTAGGATGTCCCAAAGACTGGTGTGCCCAACCTGGCATTTTCTGGAAACATCAGAGTACAAAACAATGCAAAAATAGCATCCTGAGGACCAGCACAGCCATGAAACAAGTGGATGTTCTTACTTCTTGCTTTGAAGATAGGTAGGGGGTGCAGAGGAAAGGAAGGATGCCACTATTAGATGAGATGGGATGAGAACTGGAAGACTAGGAGGTGTTGGGGTTTAACAAGATGCTAGTGCCAGAAACTGTCCCACTCTGTGCTAAGTGATCTGGCTGCACCTCAGAATAAAATTAGGAAATTGGTGAAAAACAAGATAATATTATTAAGTCTCTCTGGGATTTGACCAGCTGCATATGGATGGAGATGCTATACATATTCTGAAATCTACATTTGCTGTTCAGTTGGAAATTCTGAAACTTCATAAATAAAAAAGAAAGCCCAGGCAAAATTGTTCTACAGCAAAACAATCCCTCCAAGTATTGAACCTGCTAGCAAAAAAGGAATTCTAAGGCTTTGATTTTTCCAAGAAGAAGTTGATGAAGTCTGCTCAGAAGCTCTGCTTCTCACCTCTCTGGTCCAAAACGGGGCTTCTAGAGGACCTCAGAAGCATGAAGCAGAGCTTCCAGATTCTGAGCAGGCATCATGATGTGTAGGAACCCTGGCAATGGGGTTATCAGACAGAGATGTGGAGTGGACAGAAAGTAAGCAATAATCCTGGCAAGCTGCTTGGTTTCTATTAAAAGACTGGTGAAATTCAAATACTCCATATCCTGACCAAGAAAAATTGTCATATTATGATCATCCCAGAATCCTCCTCTATGCTGGACAAATATTCCTGCAGGATAAGCTGTCCTAATGCAGGTGTTGGCTTGCAGCCCTGGTCTACTTGTGCAAAAAGTCATGCCCCCCTTAGCTTTAGATGATTACAGTGCCAGTGTCTATATTCAAGCTAATAATTGCACAGGGATAATTCACACCCTGGAAAATGCACTAATGTGTGGACTTCACCTAGCCTAGAAACCTAAGTGTGATCACTTTTTCTTCTTTAAAGTGAGCCCAGGGTGCTTAATTCAGGTGTGTGTGGCTACAATGCAGTCCCCTAAAGTTGCATGAGGTGAACACCATAGCTAATTCCTGTTGATTTTAATCAGTTAGGTGCTTAAACCTCTTTGTTGGAGCTGAAGTTTAGTCCTGTATCTGACCGGACTGTCCTTCAGATGACAGATGACAGGGATGAAGAGGATGTAAAGATCCAAGCAGGTGTGGGAAAAAGGTCTTGTGTAAGACCTATAAGAGGAAGGACACAATATATCTGACTTCTGCTGAATAGTTGAGGACTGGAGAAATGAAACCCATATAAGGTAGGATTTATCTTTTCCCCTGCAACAAGCTACTCCCTAGCTTGCAGGTGTCCCAAACCTGAAGTACACGGAGAGCTGGTACCAGCCAAACAAGAAGAAAGCTATTGACTCACTGTGATCCACTATGTAACTAACAATTAGCAGCTAGAAGAAGGCTGAAGACCTAGCAGCTGCAGTCTGGTCAAAGAGATTTCATAAGCAACCTATTCAGAGTCATTAACCTACCTGCACTCCCATGTGCACAGGACAGTCTCCCCAGCAAGCCTTTGGGTCACAATTTGCTTTGCTTTTGGACTCTGTCATGAATGGCCACCCTTACAAGTGATATGTCTGGGAGGGAGACCACATTTTAATGGCTCTGCTCAGTAGCGTCCCCTGTCAGTGTGCAATATGTGCTGTGGCTGCAAGACAGAGGATGGTGCAACCCTTTAAAGAGTGCTTTCCAACAGTGCTTCCTGTGAAAGTCAGTGGAGAAATTAGTGGAAGCAGGATTGGACCCTGAATAAGCAGGGGGAAAAAAGCACCATATGTTGGAAGGAGATTAATATTATGTAAATAATAAGGCATACAGACATTTTGTAAGTGGGCAGGCTGATCTCATTATTGATATACAATTAAACCAAACTGTGGGGTCATACCATCCTATTATGTCGAGCAGATTAAACTCAGGCTGTCTCTTTTCGTTATTGTTTCTGATGGAGTTTTGGAGCTTTCTTAATTCAGGTCAAAAAATGAGAGGCTTCCTCATAAGCATTTTAATTAACCAGCTGAAGAATTCTCTTGCCCCCAGAGACTCACGGTACCAAATCCAGAGCTGAGCACTGCTACCCCTCTCAGACTGTCATGTTTCAGCTCAAATTGTGTTTGTGCTCCTTTATTCAAGTCAAAACCACAGACAGCAAATCAAACCCACCCCCCTCTTTCATTGACTACTCAGGAAAAAAAAGTATCTTGAAAGTTTGATTTTTGACCTATACATGTTCTTTGCACCCCTCAGTGCATGAGGACCAGAATGCATGAGGAAAGTGAGCTAAACCTGCAGAGGAAAGCCCTTCTGGCTGGATCCCGGGGCCATGCACACCTCATCACAGGCATCTTGCCTGCCCCAAGCCGCCACCACAATAGAGTCATCCAGCATTGTCTCAGGGCTGAGTAAAACCCCAGTCCTTTTGCAGGGCTGCTCGGTGCACTGTCCCTGCAGGGAGAAGCTCTCAGTTGAGCGGTTGGGTTTCTACAGAGCATGCTGCTCCTCAGGCAGACGGGGAGCTCCTTCCTGGTCCATGGTGGCTCTCGCCCACGTTTGCTAGGCTGCGGTGGCACTCCTGCAGCAAGCTGACCTTGCACCACAGGCCACCCATTGTCCTTGGCAGTCTTCGAGGAGAGGAACCACACACCCTCAAAATGGTGATGGATGAGAAAAGCATGCCCCCAAAGTCCCCCACTCCCCTGTATGCTCCTCTATGTGGAGCTGGCGCAGATACTGCTCCTTTCCAACTTGTGGGGTAGCGGCGTGCCGTAAGGGGGAAGGACATTGAAGACCAAGTACGGTTTTGGGAAGGGCAGCAACTCCAAGTGGTGGGGGATGAAGGAGAGCGTGTTGGGAAGCCATGCAGTTGTCAGCTGCCCTTGCAGCGGTGAGTAGTATCCCACAGCAGGGATGGCAGCAGCGAGCTTTCTTGGCATCAAGCTAGGAGCCTTTCAAGAATAAAAATGCAGTCTCAGGTGAATCAATACAGACTTTTAGTTGGATACAATTTACAATCAAACTTATTTGTTTCCCTGGTGCTCAGTAATTAAGAAGAAAAGTTTAGAAGAATAGGTTCCCTAAAACCCAGTGGTGTGCTGTCACCCAGGGAGCAAGGCAAAATACCCTTTGTGTTAGCCATGGAAAAACTCCTGACAGGGAAAGAGTTTGTGTGCCAGCCTAAATAATATTAACTGTCCTGGACTTGGCAAGGACATGGGTCATGGCCAAAAAGCACTGGTCAGCCTAAAAAGACTGGACTTTGTAAAGAAAAGTTTCTTTACAAAGAAACGTGGTTTTGTGGCTGCCAATGTCATATTTCTTCCTGTTCAGGAAATTTCTGATGGTAAAGATATTTTGAATCAAAGTATGATTTACAGGGAAGTAAATAGGGAAGGATCATCCTGCAATAGATGCCTCATGGCATATTTACAAAACAGGTTTCATTTAATGAAGAAATGTGTTACCTGACCATATTTGCTGGGATTTCGCTTCCTTATATTGCCATTTTTATATTTTCCAATCCTTCTTCTATGGGATAGTCCCACATGAAGAGGTGACCTGGTGAAGGATAGCTCTCTCTCCCTCATAGGCTTTATACATAACCTCCAATACTCACTGTGATATCTGACTTGGGAGCAGGAATGAAATCAACTTCTGTCAGATGCTGAAGACCACCAAAATTGCCAAATTTTTCATGTTTCCGCCACTTTGCTCGCTGGTTCTGGAACCAGATCTGGATACAGGCAAGAAAGACAAGGCACAGAAATGAAGAGGAGGTGAAGGAGGAACTGCTCACATTCAACTACTTTCCCTACTCTCTAAGTGAGCATCAGAAAACATTGACCTCCAGCTCAGCAGAACCAGGG
The DNA here is from genome assembly GCF_011004875.1 of Balearica regulorum gibbericeps. Lineage (NCBI taxonomy): Eukaryota > Metazoa > Chordata > Aves > Gruiformes > Gruidae > Balearica > Balearica regulorum. The sequence continues at coordinate 58,889,565 of NC_046184.1, forward strand.
GCTGAACCTAAAGGAAAATGTTGGGTTCAACACAGCACCCTTCACACTTTGCATAGCATGTGGGATCTCTGCACTATCATGACAGCCTCTTTTCTCTCATAGCTCACAAAAAAGCTAGGATCTCCCTGTTCAAGGAAAGAGAGTGGGATGGCGTGCAGCAGGTCTTCCAAGGCTGTCCTGTGAAAGCAGACAGTCAAAGCTTTGCAGCAGGTCAAAGCTTTCACTGTCAAGCCTTTGCAGCAGTCAAGGCACACGACATTCTGCTTTCCCTAGGAGGTGTGATTTGTTGCATGACAGGGCTCTTTTACCCTGTTCCCAAGTGAATAGACTGGGAAAAGACCCACCTAGATGTTTTGCTGGGTTGCAATAAAAATGTGTCACCAGTGGAACTGTAGTAACAGGGTTCTTCCTATATTTAGCTGGTAACATTTTGAAATTCATGTAAGGGACCTAAGAAAAAGACCCAAGGGGATGCCACCTTCTAAATCACTCAGCAGTCTATGTTATCTGCCATCTCGTTTGCACTGGAAAACAGACAACTAATTTTCTCAAGAGAGTTTCTTTCATCTATCAGCTGATGCGACCTGTCTGGCTTCTGGCTGAGGCACACAAGTATTTATTGTGCAGCCACAGTAGTGCATCTTGTTGCACTGCTGTGAAAATTTGAATATCCTGTTCATTGTAGTTTCTAGCTGGCTTAGGAACTTACTGTTTGAATGTAACCATTTCTTTCTAGGCAAGCAATACACATGAACACAAGGGGTTAGTGATCAAACCAGATGCTGCTGGGTGTAAATATGTATGTATTTTAAATCCAATAATGAGAAGCTCAATTATTTCTGCATCTTGTGCCCAGGAAGAAATGGGAATGTCAGGAGCCCTCTGTTATATTGCTGATAGTTAGCAGTATCTGAGGTTACTGAAAGGACAGTCCTGTTTATCTGGCTTTGCATGTGTTTGAGAACTGCTTAGTCTGTATGAACTGCTCCATTCCCTTTCTACCATGCAGGAGTTATATGGTGAAACAGCTCCATAAAAGTGACTCCTCTTTATCACTGACAAAGTGATTGAGGGCAGAGGGGCGACTGAAGCCAAAACACAATCTCTGAAGTGCTCCTTCCAAAATCTGCACATGCGATAAAGTCCTCACTTCAGTTTTTTGTTTGTTTTTTAATAAAGGCAAAGCTGTGTTTACAGAACAAACTGCTCTTTTTTGCCCAACCAGCTCTCCAACACCCTCAGCCCTAAAATGATTTCTCAGTGCCCACCCCAAATTTCTTTTACTGGGATTTAAATCTATTTTTCCATGCTCTGTCTACCACAGATATCAAGCTACTGATATAATTCATTCTCTGCACACTACTAACCTTCATTTTTCTAGCGTTCCTGAGCTATGGCACTGAGACAGAGCACAGTATTCCTATGTGTGTTTACAAAAGTCACACCAGTGCTAAAGCCAGGCCCAAGTGATTCCTTAATCCTACCTGAGATTTCACAAAAGACTCATTTGCCCTCTCAGTGGTCAGCAGGTTGTCCAAGGAAACCAGGAGTAAAACAGAATGCAGGGGGAGGGTGGTGTGCCCCACGTTGTAGGAATGGCCTCCACTTGTTGCTCTGTGAGATTGACCCTTTGTTGTTCTCTTGCAGACACACGACCAATGATCCAGATCTTGCTGTACTAAAGAATCACCCTTTTCATTATTTTCCAATCCCTTTACCATTTCATAGCACTATCATTAAAGATTTTACTGATTATGTAGTTCAAATTCACCTTTGTGTCAGTAAATGATTCCTATGAGAGACCACCTTGAAATGTCCTCACGGGCAGTTGGACATCTGTTGCAGATGTAGCTTTTTGTCTACTAGCACATGCCATCTTGATCTGCTCTGTTTTCTTAATCCAAACAGGGTGTAGGACCAAGGCAAGGTCCTTACAGTGACATGACATCAATGTTATTACCTTTATCAACCAAATACACAGAACCATAGAATCATAGAATGGTTTAGGTTGGAAGAGACCTTTAAAAGATCATCTAGTCTACCCCTCTGCTATGGGCAGGGATATCTTTTCACTAGATTGTGTTGCTTAAAGCTCCATCCAACCTGACCTTATGCAGTTCCAGTGATGGGACATCCACAGCTTCTCTGAGCAACCTGTTCCACTGTCTTGCCATTCTCATTGTAAAGAATTCCTTCCTTATAACCAATCTAAATCTATCCTCTGTCAGCTTGAAACTGTCACCAATAATCTCATCATAAAAAGATGAATTTGACAACATCTATTTTCCACAAACCAGTGTTGATAAGCATTAAATATATTACCCTTTCTTTAATTCTTCATTAACAGAGACTCAGATCAACTTTATCACTGTTTTGACAAAAATCAATGTTTGGCTGACAGGCCAGTCATTATCTGGTCACCCTGTTTACCCTTTAAATACTGACACAACATTAACTTTCCTCAAGGCCTCTAGAACTTCTCTTGTGTTCCAGGACACTAATCAACACTAATGACCCAAAGTACTTCTCAAGCAGCTTTTTAAGAACTACTGGAGGCAAGTCGCCTAGATGTCTGGATTTAAATATATCTGTCAGTAGCAGCTGCTGTTCAACATTGTCCTTATGGAAAGTGTTTCATCATCACCATGTGATACTACCACCTTTTTCCACATATTTCCAAGGATAGAGCAGAAATTATGACTGAACATCTCTGCCATTTTTACATTATCCTTGATAGTCTCACTGTTTCTATAAAGTAACATCAGTATAATTTTGTTTGTTCTTAATAGACTTTTATTGAGTTTCTGATGTTCCTTAATTTTTCTTACCAAAGCTTTGGCCTGTGTCCTTCTGCTTTGCTTATTCATTTTTTATAATTTCTTGTTTAGACATGCACACATGCAGGGATGTAATTCCATCTATCCACTTAAACTGTTGCACAGCAATCACAGCTTTGTTTCTTGATTGGAGGACACAATCTTTTTGTACAGTTATGAAATGTTTCACTTGGTTACCCAAGGGTTGCTCACTTTTTTCCCCCCAGTTAAATTATCTCTAGGTGAGATGACTTATACTGCTTTTAGCTTTGTCAAAACTATTATTTCAAAGTATCAAGAACATATATGAATTCTCTGCACTCTATTTTGCTTATATTTGACAAATGCAATCAATCAAAATTATAACAACTTGTAACGTGTACCATACTTACTGCTAATTTTTAGTTCTGTGGCCAGTTTCCCTGTGGGCGGTTTCTCTTTATCAGCCAAGATGAGGTCGAATGCAGAATTTCCTGTGTCATGTGTAACACTGTCTGAATTGGGAATTTACTATCTATCTGTGATTCATACACGAGGGGCTTTTTACTTCCTTCGTGTACATCTCAGGTTGATGTTTCCCATGGTAACTATTTTTTTTTCCCCAAACAGATTATAAATGATTTTTTAAACAAAGATTGTCCTGTTCTGTCATGTGATTTGCTGTTCTGTTGGGAACACTGACTAGTAGCCCAGCTTGTGCTTTATATCATTGGAAATGCATTGTGGGTGCACTGATATCGCTAATGGGCATATCACAGCTATGGTGTTCCAATTTTCCCTGTCGCCTAACTATGAAGCAATATCATCATGGTTAGTCAATAGTCCCAGGCATGTCATAGTCAATAAACTGCTCTGTGTTGAACTTTGATTGGTAGAGCGGGATATGTGCGTAGAAGTACACGGATGACTCTAGTTTTATGGTAAGTACAGAAACTGCCTTGTGCAAAAATCATCACAACAGTGCCTGGTAAACAGCACCAAATTCCAATACACGCCGGTATGTATATGTTAATGTAGCAGATTTCATATGCATTAAACATTTGGGGTCAATTTTGAGGTCAGTCAGCAAGACCACATTACAGCTGGGGGGAACTGGATTAGTTTCCATGCACTGAAATTACAGCCAGGGCATTTATAGTCCGTGATATCAAAATACAGAACAGTAAGAAAGCATTTTTATTTGGGCAGTTACCTTCACTTTTTTTGAGACCCTGTAGAACATGGATGTGGATGACAGTTTGTACTGGATGTACATTAGTCTACAAAAGGTTGATAAATGCTTAATAAATATTTTCATAAATGGCCTCTCTGTTGCTACAGAGTCCAACAGGTTGCTCATAATCATCTGTAACTCATATTTGCTATGCATTTAGTATGCTTAGAGCCCCAGTTAACCCTTTGATTAATCCCATTTGGTTAGTCCCAGATGGGTGACAAATACTTTTTTTCCCTATTTGTAGAAGGAGAACAGTGATACTGGCCTCCTCTGTAAGGTAACAGAGAAGTCACGTATTTCATCAGCGTTGTCACCCAGGCATCAACTATGAACAACATACTCTGAATAAAGAATTGGTGCAGTGAGCATAGCCTTTTGGAGACACAGTGTACCTGAACTCTGGCTTCTGGGAGGTTTATCTTTGCTGCCAGTTGATTGCGAATATGGACATCCGGGTAGTGAGTCACTTGGAAAATCTTCTCCAGTTCCTGCAGCTGCTCAGCTGTGAACGTTGTCCGGATTCTCCGTTTCCCTTTCCTCTCAACTGTGCAAACAAGGAAAGGTGTATCGCATTTTATAGGAAAAGGCCACAGGGCCACAAGAAGATTCAGAGATCCAGCAATTTCTGTATATTGTTATGCAGCTGGGATGGCACCTCCAACAGCTTCTAGAGATCTACTTACCATAGGTGACTGTCTCCTGACCCAGCAGTGAATGTGAATGAACTTCTTTATCATTCAAGGAGTGAGTCAAAAGTGCCCATCTGAAGTGCTAATTCCATTGTTCCACTGCATGTCAACAGCTACAAAACCCTATGTATTTTAACCACACTAGCCCCACAATGGATTTGTCATCAAAATCCTTTAGCACTGCACAGACCAACCTTTGACCCCTTTTGCTCCTGTCTGTCACATGCACACATCTGTTGCTAATTTATAATCCCTTATTAACTATTTGTGAAGAAACCTTTAATGTAAATGGAATGAGAGAGTAGATAACTCCATTTTGTCTTGGTGCTGTTCTCATGCCTGTAACGAATCACCATCTTTCAGCTCATAAATTTTCCATCCCTATCTTTACCTGTCATACTGGTCTGACTAAACTTTCCTAAAGTTCTGAGGTATTATCTTATTCAATTGTCACTCTATTGATTTTGACGAATTTACTCCTCCTGTATGCCAGCAAGATCAAAGAGTACCAAAAATGCATGAACGCCATGGAGGGAAGTCAACCATTCCAGAATGACTGACCGCTGCTTTCTTCCCACACCATTCCTTTAACAGTGTTTAGGGATAGACAGCAGTGTCACTGCAGTGTGACAGTGTCCTTAAAAATGTTACCTTACAAAAAAAAGTTATGATATTCTCCTGACTGCACCATTGTGGAGTGAGGACTTTCTAAACAGACTTAAGGTTAAGAACCACAAGGCCTTAAAACCCATGGAGTAGCATATGGAGAACTTTGAGTACTGTGAATTCATAAGGAGACTCTTAGACTGCTCCATTCCTTCACTTTGGTGTGGTGTGACCACACTAAAGACTTCCCTCAGCACTCCTATGCTGTTTTGAAGATGCCCTCCTACACCAGGATATTTTATTTACCTCATGAACTCTGTACGCCACTTGGTATCAGCTAGAATAAGGTCCAGGTTGCTCTGAAATTATGATGAAGGGCTGATGCCTTGCAAGGAGGAGGAGAAAGGAGCATCAGAAGTGAGCTTTAAGGCAGCTGATCTGCAGAATGTGGAGTCAGCCTCATCCCAAGGCTGGAATTCTCTCTGATGCACAAATGAAGTATCTCCCAGCTGGCATTGAACCACCAGCACAAAAAGCCATGGCCCAAGTGTTGTGACTCACAGGGTTTTTTTCTACCGAGCCTGGAAAACTGCAGCCTGATAGGAGCATAAAAATTCTAATATCACTAGTGATTATGATGACCTTGCTACTCAATGACCTGAAGTAATTGGCAATGACACCATGTTGCTTGAGAAAATGACCTTTTTGAATAACTACTTTTGGTCTTCCACAGTCCAATGACAACTACCAATTCATACTATGTAAGTAGATACATACACTTCCTAATTGGAACGATTAACCAGAGAAGGTTAGCTTAGTCCCTAAAAGAGACTTGGTACTTTATTTTCCCCTTTTGTTCAACTATTAGCATAAACCTTTCCTTTTGAGGGCTAAAGCAGAGAAAAAGGTAACTAAACACCTTGGCCAATATAAACCAGGCTCTGTGCCAACCAGAAAATGACATTTTTCATTCTGTAATCGAAACTTCATTGTGACTCTGTTGACACAGAAAGTAAGAAATAAAAAATTCTGTCCACTGACTTGGTAGGAAGGTGCCTGGGACACAATATCTCAGGACCAGTAAGTGAATATATTCCATCGTGAATAGTTCATTTTTTCTAAACCTTTTGAGTACTTTGAAAGGAAACCAGTCATGCAAGAATAACTGAGGAGCGTCATTTATCATAAGCACTGTCAATACACCCATATCTCAGAAACAGGCTATTAAAGCTGATGTCCAACACAGTTAAATCCATATCATTAGACTTTTCACCGGCCTTTCAAAGTACTACTCATTAGACTGTTGCGCTGGCTTCAGCCCCAAGGGAAAAAATGTGATTTACATTGAATCTTGCTGGCACTACTGGGGCAGAGATCTGAAATGAGAAATATTTTTTGTGTTTATGCTGAAGGTAGCAACAGGGACTCTCTCCTAAGAAGCCCTGATCACAAAGTTGCATCTACTTGAACCTTCCCAAAAGATGGCTGCAAGGGGAATTTATTGCTATATGGATTAAAAGGGAAATATCAGTGCTGAGAATATGAATCTCAGGACACTACACCTCCTGTAGATATGGTAGAGCTAACAGTTCATAATGGTGTCTCTTGTCTGGAAGATTTTTACCTCACACCTCTCTGTGGGGAGCTGGCCTCCATATCCTCCTAAGAGATACTGCAGACAGATAAGATTGAGTACCAAGTTGATATTTTCTCAGGCACATCATGTTCTGTCATACAGTAATGAATCTCTCTGCTATATTTGTATCATTACAATATATGGTACTTATATTTCTCTAGCACAGGGCAATTCATATAGCAGATCCCAATAACAAGTGAATTTTGCCCCGTTGTCATGGTCTCAGGAAATTAAGGTGTCCCTGAGATGTCCTGTACATCGCCCTGAACACTGAGCTGAGCTCCTGCCTCTATCCAGGGTAGAAGACTGGCTCCACAAACCTGGGAGAAGCTGCAGTCTACCTCCAACATTTCCTGAGTGGACCAAGAGATCTAAGCTCGAACTGTGACCACATCCTTGTTTCTGTGGTCCCAACTGTACATAAGCATCTGGGATGTTGGCAGGGTTCTTGTCCGGCCAGGTTTTGTATGCCCAAGCATTCTATGTACCTTCTAGCAATCAGAAAGCCTTCAGGAGAAAGAAAAAACCTGCCTACCTGCCAGAAGATTTCTGAATCAGCAAAAAAAGCCCCATGTTGCTTTTTTTTTTAAAAAAAATGTATTAGATTAATGAACTGAAATATAATTTCATGACTATGCAAAGCCAGAAAGAAATTGTCTATATTTTAAAATCTAAGATGTCACATCAGATTTTTTTTTCAAAAAAGTACATTTTAGTATTCCATCAGCATAGAGCAATTAATGATTTAGCCCAGTATAAACCCTTCTGTCTCATCCATTAACTAGACTCTATAGAGATGAGATGACTGAAGTGGACCATGATGGGATTGAAGTGAATGCCAAAGACCAGCTGGATCAGATGTCATCGCAGTGGGTACCATACAAACAGCAATCATTAGTTCTTGCCTGTAAGCACAGATGATGACAGCCATCACGTCCTCTTCATAATGTGAAATCAAAGCTAAGGTCGAGACTTTTAGTGCCCAAACCAGAGAATACTACCTGGGTTAGAAAGGAATGGCTTACGTTATTAGGCCATGCTAGCTGCAGAACTTCTCCATAGAGAGCATATTCATACATACCAGAGACAGAGACAATAATGTGGATATCTGTGCTTGGCTACCAGCTTAACTAGTTGTGGGTGCTGGCAGGATGCTTTGTGCAGAGACCACTGGATTAGTCAGCCTAGACGGACTCAAGAAATCAGCTGTTACAAGCCACGCAATACCATCTCTACAGGGCCAAGGTGTGGAATAAACTCAGTAGTCAAGATCATGAGTCTAGAAGGAACTGCAAAGTCTATCCTACAAAGAATAGATGAGAATGAGAAGACAAAGGCTGTGCACAGCTGGTCTAAGTTTAGAAAGAAACTTTTAGTTGAGCTAGGACATCTTATGGTACCTGAGAGCCAGACCCATTGCCTTGAACCACACAGTATTTTAAATTGCGCTGGAGATGAGATGGGGAATGGATCTGCCAGATAATCTCTTACTGTATTCTGTCGCACTGGCAGCAAAGAAGTGTCCAGGATTATAGAGCATGGCTTCAGAGATAACAGGCTTGTGAGTTTCTGGTGTCTCATATCAGCTTCTTTGGTAAGAAAATGACCCAGATAACTTGATGATGGGCAAAAGAATCTTCCTATCAGTTTGCTCTTACATCCTCCACGTTCTTCCTTCTGAAAGATGAACTGTTTTACAGACAAGACTCCTATGTAAGGGAAGGCCCTACAGAGTGCTCAGAAGTGTCAATCCTACTGAAACCAGTTTTTTCAAAGCTGAAACTCATCAGATTAAACAAAATACAATAATATGAGGTCAGCTATGGGCCAGTAGAGACTGAGGACAGGCTTTGATTTCAGTTGGAAATGAAATTAAATTGCTAACAAAATAGACTCTTGTGAACTATCCAAGGCTTTTGCCAGTAGGAAATCTAGAAGAGTACATTTTTTCTATATGTAATCAGTAATTTTATTTTTGTTTTTGGAAAAAGAAAAAAAAGAAAAAAATAGAAAAAATCTAGGAATGTATGTTAACATTTTCCCTTGCAAGATGAAACTTTCTCTGACTGTAGCTTTGATACTTCCCTTTGCCTTGGGACCTTAGCTTAGAGATCCCATAGCAAACAACAGCATTCAGAATTACAGTCTAATAAAGAACGTGGGTGGAAGATATAAGACTAGAAAGTGTTGGTAGTGTAACATTGGCTTTACAAACGTGGCTCTAGAGTCTCTGGGGAAATAAGACTGTCTGAGTTTCCTGAGCTATTTTCTATGTAAAAGCTGGGGATATTCAAGTGTGCTTTTATGCTCTGCGAAAGTCATTTGCAGGTTAGCTGACTGCTGAAACCAAGCCTGAAAATACCAGGCAGCTAAATATGTCAGCATTTGCAGATGCTTAGAGATACAGCTGTCTATACATTGCCTTACCGTTGACATTGGAAGGGCCAGATTCTCCAAGCTGATAAAGCAGTATAGCTCCTTTAAATTCAGTAACAGGGTCCATTTGTTGTCTGCAGATCTGGCTTTATTACTAGGTCAAACTCAGAGAAAGTTAGAACATTTGAACTTTGTAGAAATACAGATTCTTCTTGAAGGTGCACAGTGAAAGGGTGAGATCAATGGGTACAAGTTGCAGCAAGGAAGATTCTGACTACCTAACAGGAAAGAGTGTTTTCACCATTAAGGTAGTCTGATGTGGGCCTGGAGAGGAAGAGAAGTATCCATCCTCGGAGATATTCTAAACGTGACTGGACAAAGGCCTAAGCAACTTGATTTAAGCTGGCCCTGCCTAGAGTTGGGGTTGGACAAGATGGTCACCAGAGGTCCCTCCTAACTTTATTATGTGATCTCTGATCCCCAAATATCCATATGGTCTGCAGCTCCCTCATCATTCCTTTCCTAAAGAATAAGGGAATTTAAGCTCAAGGAGTCTGATTTACAATTGCTTATTTACACAGTTTTAGCTTCACGTATTATGGCTTAACTGTTATAAAACAGTTACAAGACCAATACTGAAGACTACTGCTTGTACCTGAGTTTGCTAAGTAAAAGATATGCAGCTCCAGCAATGCCATACTTGGGCAAATTCATTCTGGACTGTGGTCTGCAGTAGGCAAATAGCCTGTGGTACACCTTGCGCTGCTGTTTCTCAGCTGCCCTGCGTACCTGAACCAGATGATAGATAGAAAAATACTACCCCGGTGAGATCTCTGCACCCGCATCTCCCGTTTGCACTTAGCCCATTAGCAGGGTAAGACTGTATGAAGCCTACTTGGTCTTATTACAAGGGTGCATACACTGAAGGGATAAGGAACTAAAAACGCAAGAGAAGGACTGGAAGTTAGTGCTGGCACATAATTTGCTTGGGAGTGTGTAATCTAGGTAGATGAAAACTGGTGGAATCAGTTTATCTTGCTGCAATCCTCTTTGTCGTTTCTGGACAGACAGCCTCTCACGGTATGCGATAACCAGATCCAAAGATTTTGCTGCTTCTTTGACAAGGAGAAAGCAGTTACATAAGCAAGCAAGTGGCTTTAGCTACACAACCTCAGAAATATATTTTTCTCTATGTAACAAAGTTGACTGTATAATTTGTTTCTCAGAAAGGAACTCAGAAGCACTGAAAAATAGCCTCATTATATCTAGTTAAGTTCTGTTTTACCCTTTCAGCCTCTTTAAAAGAAGTTCCTCTCTCTCCTCTTTTTAATTCAACCAATTACAGATATGTGGGTCTCCCAGCTGGTTCCTCCCCATGGCTTTTCTGAACATTATTCTCTTGTGGTGACATTCTGCTCATGGCAGCCAAGCCCACAGCAAAAACAATTGCAACTCTATCAAAGAGTTATTACAAAGTGCTGATGGCATCGGGACAAAACGTGCTTGTCTGTGTAAAGAGACGTGCCCATGGCAGTCCCTCTCCTAGTTAAAGAAGTGGCTCAGGGCTTTCAAAAGTGCTTGCACTGCAATATTTAGGCAGGAGTATGGCAGTGTGGCTAATCTTTATTAGTGGTTTTCCAGCCTTTGTTAAGAAGGACTGGCATAGCCAGCGAGACTGATCCTAATTGGAAAGGTACAATGTGCTCCGGATAGAGCCTCCTGCTAGCAAAACACAGGATTTAGCATCCAGTTGCTGCCTGTTCAGGCGTTGCAGAAGCTAAGACAGAGCAGCAATTAACTTTTAAAGGCTTGACTTCCCTCCCTTCAGTCCAAAACTCCTTGACAGAGAGTTGCTTCCACCCTGGCACAGAGTACAGTGCCTCATCGCTTGACAGCAAGTCTGAAATGCACAGAGGTACGGGCTTTAGGTGGTATGAGCAAGAATGCTAAAAATACCAGGCCAGAAACCTGTTTAAGCAAGCTGTGCAGTGGCGGCCGGGGGAATTTCTTAGTCTGCTTGTCAGAGGAATCGGCATAGAGTAGATGGTATGTATGAAACCATTCATGTGGACAGTTCGTTGCAGAAGATGGTGCTCACCATCAACTTGAGCTCCTGGTGAATTTAACCCTTCCCATCTGCCAGCAAAGAGATGACGGTGTTTACAAACGCTGCTGCTCTGAAATGGTGTTGTGCGTAACTCTGGCATAGCCAGTGGTCAGCAAAATACCTGGAGGCAGAAGCATGCAGGCCATGGTTTGAGGGACCCCAACTGACATGGGCGTGTGTTAGTCTCCATCACCTGATATCAGTTCGGTACCCAGGGTAAATGACCTGCACCTTCATAAACTCCTTCAGGTCAAAGTGGGTTTGGGGTAGGTGTATGTGTAATTTCCCCATTCAGCTAAATCTCAGGCTTGAAAGTTACTTTCTGTGAATGTTTGTCCACTGCCAAACTTCAACTTAAAGATGAGAGGGCAGTGACCAGCCTAATCCAATAACGGTTCTCACCGAGGAAAACAGGTTCCCCATCACTCTCCCCACACTCTTTGGTCAACTACCTTTGTCAGAAAATAGCTATTTGGCTATGGAGAAAGCTGAGATTATTGCAGGTTGCACAGACAGCTTGTTTTCTACTTTATTCCTGCTCTTTGTGGTTATTTGTACCCACAAACCTCTAGACATCAATCAGGCATGCTTGTTTACATCCCTGCCTCAGAGTCTGCGCTCCCTCCAAGAAAGAATAATTCCATCATTATTTTAGTGCGTAGTCTCTGCTGCTTCCCATTTCAGCATAAAGCACTTGCTAACACAGTAGGTAAAAGGCCTGCCCTCAATTTTAAAGAACAGTAATTAAAAGCACCAAATCCCGGAGATGTAATGAAAAGTTCTCAGACAATTTAGAAGAAGCCAATAAGTACTTGTAAGACCTTTGAAATAAGCTTATCAAGACGTGCCATCAACTTTACAGTGGTCACATTACACAGATTTGACTAGCAGGAACAAATTAACCTCTGGGTCCTATGTAATGTACATTTTGGATCCAAAATTCCCAGGAAAGAAAGGGCTGCTGGAAGAAAGCATTGAATGCTAACATTTGCTTTTAAAAAAAAATAAAAATGAAGAAACAACAGAAACAGAAGTTATGACAGTCCCCCAACTGCTGACAGCTTTGCTTTCTTCAGTGCTTACTTATATCAGTGAGACTTCTGCGTGAACATAGTCTGAAGGGTGGGGGTAAAGGATTCAGGTTTCAAGCCTTTCATTTAATATCCAGGGTGTGATTATAAACAGTCAGTCTTCAAAGAGGGAGAAAAACAAAGGACCAGCCTTCAACAAAGCCTCAGGTAAACCCACCAAAACAAGGTCAACGGTCTGCTGCATTTCTAAATGTATATAGGAATACTGCACTTCAGAAACACAGGGCTGCAGGGACTATTCACACTGACAAACAGAAGCCTGGTAAGACAGCTAATGGCAGCAAAATTATATATAGAGGCATTTATTTTTTCCTTCTGCTTTTCCTTTTCATTTAGAATTGCTTCCTTTTGTTCTGCAGGACAATAGGATGCTTGTGCCCTTTCTCTCAGTCCCATTGGCATATTCTGGGCAGCTGATATTTATCTGGGATTGTGATTATACAGTGCTTCATTGTCTCTTGGGTGTTTTATAAATGCATTAAGCTAAGTCAGCATATTGGGGAAAAGACTGTTCTGCGAGAGATAAACCATGCTGTTTCACAGGGGTACATGGATTTGACCATATTGTCCACAAATGAACAGTACAAATGAATTTATGGCTTCAGAGAAAACATAAACACTAAGCTAAAGATGCCTGCAACTGGCATCAATACAGAGGGGACATGACTTACACTGGAAATTCTCCAGGACTGAGATCATCTCTGTATTTCCTGTTGTCTTTATGATAATTGCCACCAGAATTTGTCAATAAGCTTTGGGATCAAAGATGCTATCATAATTATAAAACTATTAGATTAATAAGAAGATCCTTGAGCTCCCAGTCAGCAATGTGCAGAGGATTTCTGCTATGGAAATATTTGGCTTATGTTGACTCATTACAGCAGACTCCTCTACACTGAATAATGGAGACATGAGCTGCAGGAAATAACATTGTCCAGTTGTTCCCATAGCCTGAAACTCCCAGTTTCTGGTGGAATTAGGAGCCAGCTGCATTTATGGGAGCCCGACATACCTTGTACTTGAATTATTCCCCAGAGAAGAAATCCCACAAGACTGAGCATCCACTAGTGCCTTAAGGTGATGCTGCTGTCTGGGTTGTCCAAGGCACTGACTGCTCCCTCACTGGAGCAGGGGATTGGAACCATGACCCATGTGCAACGCTGGGCACACTCACCCACTGCTTTGGGCTGTAAGTAGTTACAGTGCGCACACACGCACACACACACACGAATGTATACAATCAAACCCAGCATGTGTAAAAGACAATGTGAAATAATTGCCCACGAGGATCTGAACCAGGCTGGGATCTTGTTCGTGGCAGTCTCCAGCAGGAGCTGCCGTAGGTCGGGCGGGCATGGGTGCATGCAGCCCTTTCAGGCTCCGGTGCTCGGCTGTCGTGAACTGGTCAAGTCCCAAGGGTATCACACACAGCAGAGAGAAGGAATTAAAAGGAAAGTGGGAAGTCAGCATTTAATTTTGGGGTTTACATGGATGCGTTGCTGTGATGCTGGCCGACAGCCACAAGAGTTAGCCCTGCTCACTCTTAAGTTTTGAAGACCCTGGCAGTGATGGTGGTGGCACGTAGCAAAATGGCAGCAATTAATCATTTCACAGAGAGCTGGCCCAAGCAGAGACTGTACCCATAGCTCCAAAGTAAGGCCTCTCTCAGAATGGTCCCCTAAAATGGGTTTCATCAGCGCTGGTTCTGAGAGCCACGCTTTCCAAAAATGTTCTGCTGAGCTTTGCATGCAGAAGGCCACAAGTGAAAGTGCCCAACATTCAGAATGAAGGCTTCCAAATTCAAATGGGGGCCTAGCAAAATCAAATGCTACTGTCAGCATATCTCTAGCATATGAGGGCTTTTCTCTTTTTTTTGCTTACAATGCAGCCTCTAAGTTCAAAGTGCAAGAGGCATTGCTCCCTGTAAATGGTTTGTGATAAGGGCATAAATCTGTTTAGTTTAAATGACACTGCCATTTCTAAACCGCTTAGTCACAGACGCCATTTTGTGGGAAAAGCAAGATTTTAGGAACATTACAGTGTTAAGGGCTTGCCTGGAAATACGTGACCCACACTCAGGGTCACAGCTGGGGTGCTCTTGCTGTCTCAATATACCCATGAAGGGCACATTGTCATGGCCTCCTCCTCATCTTTCTCCTCCTATCCAAAAAAGCACCAAACGCCAGCCCTCCCGCCTCCAAGATGATTGCATAGCACGCTTGATTTCTTCTGCTCCCTGACAACTGTACAGCTGTGTATGCTTAGTTAGAGCCCTTCCTCACAAATTATGTAGGTGTTTTATATAGATAGAGGCGGTCTGTGAGAAAGGGGTGAGGGAACACCCAGCCAAGGACTTCTGATGTCTTTCACATCAGAAAGCTCTCCCGCTGCTGAGGTTGGTGCTGTTTCCCTAGGCGCTTATAGGCATCCTCAGTGTGGATGTGAGGGACGTCTTGAGGACACTTCCATGGCACGTGCCATGGGCATTTGGCACTGCCCAGGTGTCTTGTTAGAGAACCCGTAACCAGCCCGTAGCTACCATGCCAAAAGCACGCCTGAAGCACTGCAGAGTTGATAGATATGGAAACAGAAGTTCATTTGCTCTGAGCTCAAGCTGTAAGGATTACAGACTGCTCCCATCAATGGTGCCAGTCTACCTCTCCTGAAGGCGCTGCTGCCAACCTCATCTGGGGAAGTTGACTCCAGCCACAGGTGGGAGAAAAAGAGATGCAAGCTCTTCCCCTCTAATGCAAAGTGGAGGAAGGATGCTGAAGCTTATGATGTTGGAAAGGATTTTAAATACAGGCCTCCAGCTCTCTGCTAAGAATGACACAGTGCATGAACGGGATCCGAAACATCATTGTTTGTGCACTGCGGGAAAAATGCCAGTCCAGTGCTTTAGGATCCTCCCCCTTCCTTCAGCCAGTTTCTATCAAAGGCTCAGCAACTGCGGGAACCAGTAGCCTAGAAAATGGCAGATCATTAAACCTCTGCTTGGTTTCAAAACCCCACTGCCACCAGAGAACAGAGGGATTTTGTTTAAAATGCCTTTAAAATATAAGTTGTCGTTGAAAAGGCCTGCTCAGCTCAGCTCAGTTTTGTGCAGATAATTACATGCTTCCCCACCCTGCTTTGCTGATGAGACTGCTGATGAGCTGGTCAATGAGGCTAAGTGCTGAGTCGGGACACCCGCCTCCCTTCTCTGCCACCCTGGGAAAGCCACTTCCCAGCTCCAGTGTGATCCCTGTGGCTGCGGACTCCCTCCCACATGAAATATACTCCTTTTTAGCACTCACTGGCAGCTCTCAGTACCAGACACATACTGCCCTGGCTCTTCTGCAAGGATGCAACGTGATATTGCCCAGCTGCCATCAGCTGTCTGCAGCTTACAGGGCAGAGGTAGGCTAAAATATCTGGTTATCTTACAAGGCTTCTCTCTGCATCAAGGCAGATGCCGTCTCATGCAGGAGGAGGAGGTGACAGCAGCTTGTCACAAGACTCATGTATACCACAGCAGCAGCAGCAGAAACAAGGCTTTTCTTTCAAATGTATTTCACAGAAAGAAATGTTTCCTCTGACAACTTGCAGAGTATGGGCCAAGGAATATGTGTGGATCTCAGTGAAGCCAGCTGAGTAACCCTGCACCTGTGGTCAGATGAGCCTTCAATGGACTTAATTTAAATTGCTTTATTTTTTTTCTTTCAGAATGGAGTAAATAATAACAAGCTATGCAGGAAACACCTTAGTGCTGCTACTGATAACCTGTTTTCTGGAGTGTAGTATGATTGTATTAACCTTTCCAAAAACTCTAAGAACTTAAAGCAGTTTTTGTCACATGCTACTAATAAATTGCGGTCTGTCTGTTAGGAACTTGTCTTGTTCAGGTACCATGCATCCTGGTTAGCTTAAGGTCTCTGTGCAACATATTGGCAAAGTATAGTTGTATTGTCCTTTGCTTTGGCTAAGCGATAGACCACTGTTTACCAGTGCTCACAGCTAATGAAATTAGCAGACCTACCAACATGGCCAGGCTTGAAAATTGTGCCTAATAACATCCTGCATACCAGACCTATTGCACTTCGACAGTTTGCCTGTGCGCATGCTGATGACCTCTTCATCACCTGTGCAGTGGGTCCAAGGTGTACAGAACACATCGAGCTGATTCGGCATGTTCAGCAGCCTCGCTCCCCATGTTGTGCAATGCCCATTTACCAGGAAACAGGCGATGCACTACCTGGTAACTCTGTAGATTGCCACCCCAAGCAGGAGGGCAATAAACACCCAAAGCAGTGCCTATCACTAAAATTGGTAGGGTTGGCAGGCCTTAGCTAGATCTTTAACTCAAAGGGTGAGTGTCCATGTTTTCAATGGTGAGACTGAAGAACCATCCCTGTGACTCAGCCAGGAGCTTAGCAGTAGAAATATTTGTGATGCCTGTTGCTAGGTATGGCCACGTATATCATTGTAAGACTACAGCTGTGGTTTTGGGTACTCCAAGAGAAAGTTTGAATATAGAGGTACTCACCATGAAGTGGATGGTCCACTGGGAAACTGGGAAATAGCTGATCTTCCTCTTCCTCGTGTTTTCTTTTACCTTCCAGGTGTTCACGTCCTGTGTCCTCACCCAGGAGGGAAGTTGGGCTGTCAGTAGGTCTCCTGCAGTGAGCTGCCTGCACTTTCTTTGCCTTGGCCATGGGTGTAGCACATGTGTCAGGGAGAAGCACTTTAGCTGAAGGTAAGTCACAGTCTAACTGACTCCTGCTGCTGGAATCTGTGAAGGACACAGTGCAAGACAACTTTGAATAAAGCAACTGTCATTCAGCGCACTTTCCAGTTCGTGTGAAAAAAAGAAGCATGGGTGTGGTCCAGGTACTTTACCATTCAAACCTGATCATATTTTAAATGGCTTTAATCCTTCAGTGCTGTGCATCAATGCCATATTGCAGGGGCACGATCCCCAAAATCTAGCCCGTTGTCTGCTTCCTTCCATCTTAAAACTTTCAGTGGTCCTTATGGGAGATTTTCAGAATAGGACTGTAGAAGTAAGGAGTCACAAACAAATGATCAAGAAAACTCAGCTTCCCTGTCAGTATCCAAATCAGTGGCTGCCTTTTCTGAAGAACTGAGAAGTACAGTAGATGTGGAGCTGCTCTGAAAATCTGTCAGCAAGATCGCTGTGGAATTTGCTGGATGCCAAATGCTTTTGAAAATCTGGTCCTTTCTCAAATATCCCTGTAGGTACATCTACTCAACAGGAAGATGGGCCGGAGAATAGGCTAAAGGTCAGTGTTTTCCCTGATTCAGGTCCATTTGTCCTTTTTTCTACATCTGGGCTGCCTGTCACTCCGATTTAGGCATTGGATAATTCTAAAGGCAGCCTTTGCCCAGGGTGTCAACATTTCCCATCTGCCTTTGTGACAGGTGACACTGGTGATATCTAGGAAGGTACTGACAGCCAACTCATCTCCATGAAATCATCTGCACGCTCTTGTTGACAGGACAAACATAGAAGAAGTGTATATTGGCCCATTTTCATGAAATGCAGCCATAAGGTTAGCTTAGATTTCAGCAGGGGCGTTAAAACAATCTCAGTGGGAGCTGAAGGTAACCTCAGCGTTAGCGTAATGAACCCATTGGGGAATTTAGGTTCCATGGTTAGCATGACCCTGAAGTGAACGTGACAGCACAGGTTTGTCTGCTGTTACCACCAAAGAATATTAACATCTTAATGCAATAATGGACTGCACTCCTGAGCAGTCACCCACATCTAGGGTCTGGGGTTTGCAGCACCTGTGTCTGTTCCCCTCTCCCTTCTCATACCTAAATAGCAGCAGGTGTGAACCCCAACAGGCTGTACTGGAAAAAGCTATATTTCTTAACATACATTTTACTTCTAGTGTAGCATCTAGCATTGGCAAAGCCTCTAACTTTTTAGATTTGTCAGAGTTTTATTTTCTGAACAAATAATAAGTTCTATTTGTAATCAGCCTTGGAGCAATGATAATTATAACATCCGGAGACAAAGTGCCCAATTCTGCCCTCAGTAAAAGCCCACACAACAGGAATTTTACAGAGGGCTGACACTGACATGAAGAAAATGCAGTTACAAGAGCTCTGGAAATTAGCCAAGGCTTCATGTCAGTAAAGGATGGTTGTTCAAATGTCATCTTTTCAAATTACCACCAATCTTTGGGCAAACTTCTAAAAACAATTGCATGTGTCCAGCCATGCTGACCTTAAAAACGTGGTAAGATGTCCACCTCTCTGTTTGAGGCATATTGTGCAAACTGGGACTCATTTAATTCCTTTAGGATCAATTAGGTTAGAGTTTTCTGGTGGGAAAACAGGTGAGGTATTGAACAGTATTTGTGGGATAAATGAAAAGGACAGACCTGGGAGTGGTCACTAGCATGGGGCTGGGGCTAAATGATTTGCTTAAGAACTCAGAGGATATCAGTGTTGGCAGAGGTTCTTAGCTCAGGATTTCTATCTCAATCCCCCATCCCTCAATTAAAGGACTAGTTGCACTCCCTTGCTAGATGGGATGCTGTGAAGATGAACATGTTACAGAATTGATGGTGCTTATATCCTGCAGTAATGAAGAACATAAGGGTACCTGAACAAGGTGCTCTTATGGGCAGTGATTAAAGCTTTCTAAGAACACCACCGGGATTTTCTAAATTATAGAAGAGTTTTCACGTCTTCATGCTTCATACACAACTTTCCTCCCCAAAATTTTTCTGTGAGGTGCTCACATACCCCAGTGATGAGCACGACTTTTGTATGAGCTTCACACACAAATGTCAATATGGTGATGCAATAAAGCTGGGTGGAGTGTTGCTAAGGGTGAAGTAAACAATCACCATATTGACATTTGTGTGTGAAGCAGCTGTTGTATTCCTGTTAATTTGCATATCCTTAACATAATGGCATATAACACAGGCAGAATGACAAAATCACTGTATCCTTACTGCTTTTACTTTTATTTTCCCAGGTGCAACATCCTCATTCCTAGCTTTCCTTGACTTGATAAAGGACCTCCTGTTGGTGGAACCTCACTGGCAGAAATCGGAGGAGTAATGAACAATTATTTCAGATGTACTTTTAAGCACATTGAAATCAAGTTTCCAGGGATTTCAGAAGAAAGATTTTTTCTGAAATAGGCCTGCTAGTCTTCTCTGTTTAAAATGAAGGAGTTGGCACTAGGGAGGAAATCAGCACTTTCTGGATGTTTATTTGTCTCCCTTGCAAAGGCTGTGGTTGCCCTTTCTAGGCACTGTGACAAAAAGAAGAGAGGGAAGCATAGACTGAACACTAAAATGTCTTCTTTTTCACTATTCCTTTTTTAACTTGGTAAGAGTATTTCAAAAAGTCAAAAATTTTGGTAGACTTCAGATCAACAGCTGCAGTTCCAGGTTATCTAGTAGTTGGTTTTGTGCAGTAAACTCACAAATGGCTAATACTGCAACTGGGAAGTCACACACTCCTGAGAAGACTGCACACTCCTTATTCCAAGTCCCACTGGAATTACTCTCACAAAACCCTGTGAACTTAGGAGTCAGCCCCAGAGATCTTCTCATACATGATCAACTCCTGCCCCAGATTTCCATGAGAGTCTGGCACTGTACATCATGACGCCTCTTGTCAAAGAATCATAGAATAATTTATGTTAGAAGCAACTTCTGGAAGTCATCTGGTCCAGCACCCTTGGGTTTTCTTGGGAAAGGTCTCCAGGGTAAGCTTTGTCTATGTCCCTCATATCTGATACTCTGCATCTTCTGGTCCTCTGGTCCTACCCATCTCTTCAGCTCTTAATGGCTAGATTTAGACTTCAGGACAAGTGTGATGTTGGTACCCAGACTGCCTAGATCAGCAGACAAGCTGGATGATAATTTCTGGCCTGGGTATTTATCTTACGGTAGCCACGAGTATGTGTGTGGTTCCAGTTCTTACTCTCATATGGATCATGGCTTATCTCACATACATACCATATGGGATGTGGGAAATGTTCTTAAAATTCATAGTAAGATATAACTTGGCCCTGACCTGTAGCACTTCCTCCTTTGCTGCTGCTGAACTGTTCCAGAAAAGCAGCTAGATTTGTGTCCCATCCTGGGATTTCCAACAAGTTCCCTAGCTCATTTCAGTTCCCTGACCTTGGCCAGCACTGAGCCAAATTAGATATAGCTGACTATTTACACAACTTGTTTAATGCCGGTGTTATATGGCATGGAGTTGAATGACTTTGATGAAATACAGCAATTATCCCAAGATGTACAACATAGGGTATGGCACTTCTGAAATAAACCTTATCTGCAAAAATCAGCAGTTCTGCTGGGAAGGCAAAGGGTAGTAAGCTTAGGTATCTCTTTGGTGTTAGTAAGAAACCAACAGTGAAAAAGCTTCATTTTCACTCTTCTTTTTAAACACCCTTGATAAATTGCAAAAGCAGTGTACAACAACATTTTGGAATATCCCTACAGCTTTCCTGTTTTCCTAGCTCCACTAACAGTAAAGTGAATCTTCATGTGTATATACTATTTTCATTAGTTAACATTTTACATTGCCTTAAGTATATTAAGCCAACCTTGCTTTCTAGCAGGGGACAGAGGAGTCACTATATTCTCTTGCTACAGCTACAGTGTCTCTCTGGCTAGGTGATGAAGTGAAGTCAAAGGCAAGGCCTGGCTGCTCTGCCTGCATTGCTTTCAAGGTGAAAAACTGACTGTACTCTCAGGTGGAGCAATTTGGGATGAGACAGTACTGGCAGTGCAGTAATGCAATCCTAGGAACCCACAGCATCCTGCATACGGATTTGTCAGACCTCGTGCTTGGAGCAGCACACTTAGCTGAGACACGCAGTGAAACAGGGCTTAAACATATTGATCATGAAACATATTTAGTATAAAAATGTACTGTCTCTGCCATGCTCCTCTGTTTGCAGAGAAGAGTCTCATGTTGTTAAAATGCTGTTCTATGGTCCATGTAATGAACAGCACTGACATAATTTTCAGTGGTGTTATGTGTCTCACTTTGGATCCAGTGGCACAAAGTGACTGCCAGGGGCTCTCTGGAAGGGACTTTCAGCTCACAAAATCTCAGTCCCACAGAGCCCACGCCAGCATTTTCCCCCCTTGGTAACCTGGCACCAGGGCTCCTTCGGCATACGGGCCCCATTACACTTGTGTCTGCATCAGCGATGTCCTTGACCACCCCTACAAACTACCAAGTTCTCACTAGTTTCAGGACCATATAACATGGCCTGGATCTGCTGTTGTTCAGGTCCAATCTGCACCGGCAGCTCTAGGAAACCTCTAAATGCTGCAGCCCTCCAACAGTACCAGTGGTGAAACAGCCAAGCAACACTAGCCATGCCCTTCAGCAACACCCGTCTATCTTTGAAGCTGCCCTTTCTTTGAGCAGCAGGCTGGACTTCCAGATGACCTCGAGAGGTCCCATACAACCTCAATTATCCTCTGGTTCTGTGACAATGCAGCAGCACGCTGTCCCCCTCCCTCATACGCAGGTTTCCATGGAAAGCTGCAGGCACTGGCAGAAAGGCAGCGGTTGTATGCTCATCCCCAGTGCTTGGGGCTCCCACGGCTGTGAGACGTGCCACGGGCTGGCTCTGCCCCGTGCTCGGGAAACAAGCTCTGTACAGAGACAGTGATGTTACCCTGTGTCCGAGCGGAACAAGAAAGTGCAAATCGTGTGCAAAGCATGGCTGAGAGGCAGCGTTAGTGGGACTGGGCTCGAGCTCAACCGGTGACTAACGTTACACTCGTTAGTGAGTACGGCGCTCACTTTGCTGTAGTTTTCTTCCTGATTTAGGTCTTGTTTGCTTTCCAGTCCAGGTCAGTATCCGGTTTGGACATAAAAAGAGCTGAAACTATGTGAATAAGTAATGGTTACTTGGACTGCCAGGTTTTTGGAAAAAGGCTCTCTCCCTTACTGCTGGATGGTTCATCCAGTCTCCTGGGAAATGGGGTCCTGATCCATGAAAGGATCTCTCTGTGTTACAAAAAAATAAAGTGTAGCATTAAGCTTTGTTGAAAGCAGTTGAGCGAGAGGTGAGTGACAATTTTCTGTCAAAACTACAGGTCATTTTTCAGTTAAGTGGCTGTGTTTGTATACATAAAACATCTCCTTTTCCTGGCAGATGTAGATTAAAAAATAAGAAGAAATACTAAATCCAGAAAATGTTGGTCATTGGTCTTTGTTTAAGGAAAAAAAGGAGACAATTTCTGTGGGGGTAAAAGTTCATTCAAGGCCGAAATAACTAAACTGAGGAAACTGAAGTCAAAAAGGCTAATACACTTGCTGGTTTGCTAAGATCGAAGTCATGCTAGTTTTCTACTAGCTGGTTTTATTTAGTTCATGAAAGGACCTAGTGTCCCTGATGATAAGGAGAAATGATTAAACACAAATGCTTTCTCTTTCTTGTTCCAGCAATTGAGTTCTAACACCCCTTAGCTACCATTACCCTTACAGAACATTTCTTCTGCTTGAGGATGAGTAGTCGGATTTATCAGAAAATGGTACTGATATGAGATTTGGCTGTAATTCCAGACAACAGTCAGCTCTTGATATAAGTGAAACTCCAACTTCATTAAGTTGCAGCAGTTTAAGGCTGAGCTTCCTGAGTTTGAATGCCTATCCCTCCTTATGACAGGTGATTCATTTTTATTTTTTTTTAAAAGCAAGAGCATTGTTTTTTAAAGGGAAAGACACCAGGATGTTGTATATGTTTACAATAAGCACTTCTCGCTGTTACTGAAGAGAGCTACCTGCAGTAACTGTTCAGGTTGCATACCCACCTCTCCAGTGACACTGGGGATTCATAATGTACAAAATCCCACCAAAGGCTGGCAGCAGAGCCCAGTCTACTGCGAGGTTGAAAGCAAATTATTTTTTTAAAGATTATTTCTGTATGTATAATGAATGATTTGTACCTGATTAGGGAAATCCCAGATTCCTACAAAAGCTAAAGAATAAAAATTCTACATAGTCAAATGGGATAGCTTTAGCAGTTAAAAAGAAAGGAGTATTTTCTTTAAGTGTTATAACTGGTACTTACCAAACACCAGTGGTGACCCTGTTTTTAGGGCTGAAGGTCTCTCAGCGTAGTTACTTCTGTTCCTGGTTTCACTGCTTAGGGCGGTGCTGGCAGAAGGTTTCTTTAAGATCTCCTCAATGGAAAAGGACAGGCTGGGCTTCCCCTGGCGGGCACACTCCCGGGGGTCCGTCATCTTCCTGCCGAAGAGGCCACGGAGCAGAGAATCCTCTCCTGCTTTCCTGGCTCTCGCTGCACCCCAAGAAACATGCAGCTGGGAAGGTGCACACCTCTCCCCACCCGTGCCCGGCCGACCTGCCCAGCTCTGGGAGGAGAAACAAAGGTGACCCACCAGTGAGCACACGCGCCTTGGTCCTCCCTGCTGATCAGCTTGGGACCAAGACCTGCGCTCCCGTGTCTGGGGAAGACAGCACTAGAAGTGGAGGTGAAAAGTCTTACCAACCCCACCCACTGCCAAACATCACCCAGCCGGTGCGGATTTACGGAGCTCTGAACAATCGAATGGCCATCCCAGGAGGAGGTGTGCTCCTTCCAGACCTGGGTGAAGCATGCCCTGGGAAGGGTTGCTTCTTGTTGGTAAATCCTGTTTGTGGGGCAGTTATCCTACTTTTCTGCTTTCAGGCTGAAATCTGTGACAAGCCCACTGGATTTACACTATTATGGAGTTAAGAAAATAATCAGCAGGATGAATACTTGTCCCTTGTGCCACTTACTAGCAAGAGAGGCACCCTGTAAACTTCTCTCGCATATAAGGAGGTGTCACACATGGAAATCTCCCTCACCAGCAATTCCCAGGTTATCCTTCAGCCACCCCTCCTCCCCAGTCATCAGCTTTGGTTCAGATTCTCTTTTCTTCTACTTTGGAAACCCTTTGAACTTTGCAAACAGATGCTTTTCGACATCATCCTGTCTTATCAGGCACAAGAGAAAAAAAGATGCCCCTTGCAACATGCTTAGTAATAAGAATCAGTACCCTCTACCCCCCACCTGTATTCCTAAAAACAAAAAATTATTTTCTTTCTCTCCTGAGCTATGAGGCAAGCTAGTTTGATAATCACCTCCTGCGCCTCCCAGTCAGGTGTCTACCGCAGGGGGAGAAGATTTCCCGGATAATGCGGATGAAAGCCAGTGATTCCTTTCCTGAGTCACTTCTATCTTCACATTAATTTTTATTTTGGGAAGACTGTGTGGTTAGATACACTCCCATTCTTTTCCTCTCCCTGCCCCCACTGGCATTTCTTGCCTTCTTCTGGGATTGCCCCTCACCTTTTAAATTGCTATGGTTGTGTCTCCCTCTCCTGCTGGTTCTCCTCTGCGCCTTCCTTATCAGGCTCTTATAATTGTATTGGCAGGCCCTGCCTTATTTGTCCAATGAACTGACAATTCTTGAGCTGATATCCCATCATATGACCTCTTCGTGGAGCAGAGACCAAAATTACTGTGTAACCAGGGGGCAATAAACCACACCTGATAAGATGAAAGGCTTTCGGCTTTTTCCAGATTCAAGATACTGGAAAAGCGGTGGGGGCGGTTGAGAAAAGAACAATGAAAGAGGTAAAAATTGGTGCAGCCAGTTCTGATGAAGCATATTTAATTATCTGATTTTATTAATCAAGCTTCTCCCCAGGCGACAGGGTAGACAAGCGAGTGTCTTTCACACTGATGAAATGCATGGGGTAGAGAGTGGGAAGTGCCTCTCTTTGTTCCCTTTGCAACCATCTGCTCAGTGGCTCAATAGAGCTGTTTGTGTAAAGGAGGATCTCGGTGCCTTCCTGGTTGTGTGATGAGGTGGCAGCTGTTGCGTGGCTGCAAAAGGTCTTGTGGCCCACTCCGTAAGGAGAGGACACCATGCCGTTTCAATTCATGCGTGCAGAAGGATGCCGCTCTGGCCAATCCGTCCTCTCCTGCTTTCCTGCCGGTGCCTGTAATTCTGGCTGGGCACACGAAGAGGGATGTCTTCCCTTTCTCTGCTTAGGCAGAATGAGAGAGTGGGTAACATATGGGCTGAGAAGAGGTAAGCATGTCATCTGTATGCAGAGGGAAGGCAAAGAAAGATGCTCTGAATCTACATCCTGGATGAAAACTACCTATTTAATAAGAAGGCTCTCCTTCTTCCTTGTGATTCCTGATTCAAAAAACATGAAAAAGCAAAAGGAGAAACCTGGTGCATTGTCTTACAAACGCCTCACTTTTCCTACTCAGCTTGCCTAAGGCACTAAAAAAGGGTCCACTTCCTGCTTTTACTGGCTTCCTGTAGAGCAATGGCTTCAAATCTTACTCACTTCCCAGATGTCATGAGTTGAATGTCCTTGGCCCAGCCTCCAGTGCATTAATTTAGCGCATATGACAGTGTCTGGACTGTCTTGGTGTTTACTGTGCTACCTTTTATCTGGAAGCTTTCAGGCAGAGGACAAATGGCTCTAGGGACCAGGAGCCTCTGGTTTTTAAGCCTCCCCTGCTGTCCATTTTCCCCAAGGCTCTATGTAGGTGCAGGAGTGAAGCCCATGGCTTTTTCTGCTTCAGTAGCCAAGTGAAGCCCAAGAAAGGACACATTTTCCTTTGCTGTGGCTTTGGTTTGTTATTAAAGCCTCTTTGTGTTGAAGGGGCTCATTTCTTGCTGCAGGGGGAGGAGGAGGAGGATGTCTCGGGAAAGTCTCATAGGTCCCAACACTCCTTATGAGAGGACTCGTATCTTTGGAGGTCGCTGGCTGGGTAAATTAGCCTAGAAACTTCAGGGCAAAAAATACACCTCCTATCCCTCCTCTGCTCCAGCTCCATTTTTTCTGAATTAAATACACACCGTTTTGAAAGGAAGACACATAGCCTTCTGGCAGTTACATCTCTATGAACTCTCACACAGGCTCCCAAAGAAATCCGTGTACCTCCGCGTTACAAATTTTCTGAAGAAAAGAGAGCTGAGGCAGGCACACTCCAAGTTTTCATCTCAGTAAAACACCTTTATTCAATGATCACATTGACAATACGTACCAAGTGACACCAGAGTATCTGCGTATTCAGAGTATGTGCTGCCTGTCTCCACCGCCACCAACTCGCTCTGGGTAGGCACCTGCTGAGACAGCGCTGTAGTCCCATGTCACAAAATCAAACTGTGCATGTTTGTTTAACTATTCTGTCTTAGTTTGTGACTTTAAACCTCCCTGCTGCTCGCAGGGACAAGTTGGTTTTCTGTGTGCGTTTAAATGAGATGCGCAGATGCAAATTTACAACTTGAAAGCTTCCTCGTGAAGGCTTTATTTTTGTTCTGTCTTATTGTATTGTTGTTTTTATTAAAACTGAAGGCAATGCCAACTGAGAAATATATTTTTGTTCTTCTATATAGAAAAACACAACAAGCACTAAAGTAGGAAATAGGATGAATAAGTGACAACTCTTGAAAGAGGATTAGAAAGCAGCAGTGTAATGATGCATAAATCCCATGTTTTGCATACAAAAATTTCTTTAGAAAAAAACACAGATTTTATATCAAAATGCTTAAGTAATACCAAAGGACTTGAACATTTTAATATTTTTTTAATACAAAAATGAAAAAATAGTGATAAATACTACTTCATTAACTTAAAAAATGAAATAATTTCTTTGGAATGCCTGCTAGTTTGGAGTTTCTTTGCTTTGTATTATGTTAAAATAAAGATGAGTGGCAAAAAATAGAAGCTTGAAATGCAAATGAACATTTTGCAAATTAAAATAGTTCAGTTGACCCCCTTTTTGAAATGATTGAGTTGCTGAAATATAACAAATTATTTATGTTCAAAACAAGAAATTATTTACTTTTAAATTACCAAAGAATGAAGAAGTTCTTTTTCTGCCAAGTTCTAATATGATGGTTTTTGTAGGGTAGTTTGGGGATATTTTTACATTACTGCTTGACCTGGAAATGCAGATAACTCATTTGTTACAATTATTGTGCTACCTGTCTAATTTAGTCTATAAATTCCTTGAGGCAGGAAACACATCTTCCCCTAGGGTTGCCGAGCTCTGAAGGCAACTCCTTACACCAGAAGGCAGCTGTCTAGACCAAAACCATGCTGTGTTGATTTTTTCAACTTGTCCTGCTTGTTCCAGGCAAATCTAGAGGTCCACAAAGCCTGTGAGCTTTTTAAAATACAGTGTGTTTTCAGAAAGTGAAAAATCCTGGATGTGCGGACTCAAAATCAACTTGGGATCAATACTTGGGAGTTTTTTGTCCTATATTGCCTGCCTAGAAGAGGAAGAAGAACTGTATTTATGCTGTCAGTCAGGAAACATGACCGTTCCTGCCCCACTGGTCTCTTCCTTTGGATAAAGACGATAACAGGACGATATTCCACCGGACGCCTCTGAAGCCTCTCCTTTAAGCTCCCACTTTTGTATGATGTGACTCAGGTGTTTATGCACGGCGTGGATGCTGCAGCTGACAACACCTCATCTCCGAGGGCTTGTGCTCATTCAGCTGTTCAGAGCAAGTCTATGAGCTCAGGCAATCAGAGGCACCGGTGCATAGGTGCACTGGCAGATGCCAGCAACGGTGCAGCTGCAAATTGCCCACATCACCTCTGGAGCCTCATGTCCTTGTAGGTTGTCTTCCATCCTTTACGCCTTACTAGACTTGGACAATCTCCCCAGTGACAGCTGCTCTGATCTTCTCAAAGTTCAACAGCTGGCAATGATCTAGCAGAAAGCCCATGCAGCCTGCCTTCTGGAGTCCTTTTAACCTCAGATTTATTAGCCTTGTTGTCTCCGTAGATTTCTCAACAAGCTCATAAATTAGAAATATTAATAAAATGGACACTGTAGGTTTAAACTGATAACATTTATTATGTTTTTCTATGGCACGATTATTATCAATTGACATTTAAAATGGCATCATAATCCATCAAGGTGAAATGGACTCAGAAAGATATTTCTCCCAGGCCAAAAATAATAATGGCAGCAGCAGGACTGCAAGAGAGGAAGCACACAAACAGTTTGAGTCCAGGTCACTGATTATACAGTTTGGAGGTGTTTTTTATCAACTTCACCCTCTGGTTAATCCATTCTCGTATTTCATAATGCTTCTTCTCCCCTGCCAGGCCTCTCAAGCCCTTTTTAGAGATTTTTCTATCAAAAATCTTTAGTTAATCCATGATGGGAAGCCTGACTCTTTGCTTCGAACGGAGCTGGAGCTGTTATATGTGGGAACGGCTGAAGAGATCAAAGGTTGTCCTTTTCACAGCAGTTCAGGCCTCTGAGTAGCAATTGCCATGGAGAACTGTCCAGCACGGCTATAAAATGGCTTTGATCCATCTGCTGTTTGGCTGACGGAAAGTTAAAGAAGAAATGTGCTTAATTTAGCCCATCCTTGCAAACATGGGAAGAACAACAATTCTCTCCCCACCTACTGAAGAAAGCTACAGAGGCTACACATACAGAAATAAAAACATTTCTCCAAGAAAAATAAAGCAGCTCCAGGAATCGATAACAGAGTAAAACAGAAAGTCCATGACCTCTAGCTCATTATTTCAAATTGGTTGTAGTGTGGTAGTGAATAAATGTCCGTAGTGATGCATGAAAATGAACTTCCTGTGTCCCAGAATGGCTCTTCATCACCCAGATGCAGCGAAGGCACTGAATCCTCCCATGAATCACTAGCATTATGTTGGACTGCTGCTGTTTTGTAGCGGTATCTGCAATTAAAGAATTAGGCCTTCACTTTGTTTTCTATTATGGAGATGCCCAGCAGAAGATAATCCTTTAAACAGTGCCATGGCAAGCTGTCCTGTTTGCCAATGGGGAGGAGACTGGCACTTCCAAATGGGCAATTTAAGCTCTCCTTAGATAAATGCCTGAGAGAGGTGTTCCTAACCTCCCTCAGGAGGCACGTGTCTCTCTTCATTTTCAAGAGAGAAAGCCTCAAGAAGTAGTTTAGATGAATTATCTAAAAGGAAGGTGCCTACAGTATGGTAACACTCCCCCCTCCCCCCCACTTCAAATTGACCACGCAATGAACAGATTGGGAGTGTGAGACTGACCTTTTTTGTCCTGTGTTCTTAACCATACGTGCACTGGACTGTTTTGTTTTGACAGACAGCTTTTTTCAATGTGCTCATGTGAAAAAATGCACATGAACAAAGAGCCTAGAGGTGGGCAGAAGTCAGTGAGGTTGATCTGACCATCATTGTCTTCATAGAATCATAGAATCGTTTAGGCTGGAAAAGACCTTCAAGATCATCAAGTCCAACCATTAATCCAGTACTGCCAAGTCCACCACTAAACCATGTCCCTAAGCACCACATCTACACGTCTTTTAAATACCTCCAGGGATGGTGACTCAACCACTTCCCTGGGCAGCCTGTTCCAATGATTGACAACCCTTTTGGTGAAGAAATTTTTCCTAATATCCTCCTATTTCCTCCTCTTGGCTGTATGGGAAACATTTATGCTATACTAATGGGGTGGAGCTGCCAGCTATTGTCTCATTCCTGAGAAGACCGGTCTAGAGTCATTCACCTCCTGGGTACAGTTTCATGGGAAGCAGCCTTCGCATGCTGGGAATATTTTGAGATTTTGAGACACTCCTACACCAAATCAGAACCAAAAGCCAAACTCTTAAAGACTTAAAAAAAACCCCAAACACCAAAACCAATGCTTTTTCAGTTTGTTAGCCTCAGGTCAATAAAACCATTTCATTTTCATCATAATAAAATGTTTTGTCTTGCTGTTGAACTTTCAATTAATTTTTCACTGTAATTAATTTATTTTTAAATAAAGAAGTAATCTCAAACATGGAAAATCAACCTTTTAAAAACTATTAGAACAACATGTTTCAAGAATTTGAAGAATTTTCATAATTTTTTTTTTTTTTTAAATGAATAGTGAATTTAAACAACACCAGCTTGGTGGTGTAGTGCTCTGTGTGTGCAGAGCAAATGCATGTGTTTGCCACTGACCCAGTTTCCTGGTCTCCTAGATGCAACTGGAAAATCAGATGTTTGCAAAAAAACCCAAACCCAACAAACATTCAGGAAAAGTTATATTATGTATGCTTTTTCTAAGGTTGCTGACTGTCCTGATTAACAGGAGGCATAGTTAATTACATAGTCATGTTGTTAAATGCAATCTCTTCAAAGGTTTTTCCTCTATTTCCACAGCTATTCTCAAATCCAGCAGTCCAGTCCGTGAGGCATCCTGGAAAGAAGTTTTTGCATATATACAGACAATTTATGTGGGAATAAAGAAATTCTTTATTTCATGCATAAGGGGTTTCTGTGTGTCTGGAATGGTCACAGATTTCAGTGTTTACAAGTCTGACAACCCTACCTTTCTCTGAAATTGCTTTGATTTTTACAGGAAAAAACCATTATATTGTCATAAAGTTCCCAAACATCTCTGACACCCTGCATGGATTTTAACCTGTCAACACCTTTCACATGATAGGCTTTGCAAAGAGTCTTGTGAAACAGTGCTTTAGTTAGCAGTAATTAATTCAATGTTCAGGCTGACAGAGCTAGCATTAGGCGATCACTGCTTGAACCATTTCTGCTTCTCAGAGCCAGGCAGGAGACGGCAGCATGTCCTGTGGGACAGCACACCGGGGCTGCAACAGCCCAGGTGGGGAAGTCAAAATTGTCTTACATCCTTCTGTTCCACTTTAAGTCGCGTCATCCCCATGGTGAAACGATGTCACAGAATGAGAAGTGATATTCTTATCCATCTGATTTCCATGCAAAGATTCTCCTGCAGTTCCTTCAAACAGTAAACACCGTGATTTACAGGCCAAGAACAACCTTGATTTTTTGCATATATGGGCTTCTGCAGCCTTGCAGGGTGGGAAAGAGTTACAGAAATATCTACAAAAAATGCCAGTAAATTAAAATCAGTTAAAGGCTGGTCACTAAAGCCCTTTTTTTCAGGTGACTCATTCTAGAAGGCACAAGAGAAGCTGAGACTTGTCCTATCTCTTTAAACTTCAGACTTCCCAGCACCTAGACATGCAGTTTTAAAGAAATGAATAATGGAAAAAATGACAAACATTGATGCTTTTTCCTGTAGAATACCCCAAGCCCTACTTATCTCACAAAGTGTAGGGAGTGAACTGATCCTGATCCAGGCCCTGCTGGGCCAAACAGCCTCTTGCCTGATGAGACCTTGAGTATTATTTCAGGATGAGCTGGGAGCTGGGATGGTTTGTATTATCACATTTCTCTGTAGGTCCTGAACAGGAATGGCAGGAGAGCATAAAGATGTGTCCTCAGAGCCATACAAAGGGAGTCCCGAGAGGAAAATGTTGACAGAGGAGTGAAAGCAGTAGACAAAAAAAGACTTAATAGCAGGAGAAGATGCTGGGCAGGAGCAACATACATCAGCAGAGAAGACTGGGAGATATTATCCTTACAACCTGTCCTGTCAATACATCATGTTCGTCAGTACTAAAATTCAGGCCAAACTCCATGAAGAGAGAGTAAAAGAGATTGCACTGTAGTTATTCATTAGTTCAGCTTACAAAATGTGGGGAAATGTCACTTCCAAATTTAGACAATATATCAAAATTTCAGCCTCTGCCAGGGACAGTCATGTCAGGCTGGCCAGATGGCAGAATGGCAAAACAAGCAAACAGTCCACTGAAGCCCTGCAAAATCTTGGGAGAGCACGAGATATCTGTGTACAGACTAGAGAAGGAAAAATATCACCTGCAGGCACACGAAGGAGACATTCATCCACTTACTGAGGAGATACGAGCCCTTCTCTCCTGGCAGTGCTCTCTCCTCCTGAGCCAGCCCTCTCCAAGGCTCCTTCCCTCCACTTCGGTAGCATTGCAACTTTCCTCATCCTGTCCCTGGGGATCCTGAGAAAATGATGAAGTGCACAATATTCCTAGGCTTTCAGCATTTTGTTTTGTTTAATGGGCTCCAGTGGGAGCTCCTATTAATCCACTCTAGAGAGAAGAGCTTTTTTGTTGTTGTTGCTGCTGTTGTTTGCCCCCTTCTGCCTGAGGCAGGTCATGAATTATGTGCCTGACGTTCTTCCTTACTCCTGGACTTCCCTGTGATGTCCCACAGGGGCCCATTAAGAGCTTCCTTGCTGCATTCCTCCTGAGAAAGGCCAAGTGCTGAAGTGGCAGAGGCAGGGGAAGAGAGAGCTCTTGTGGCTCAGGGAATTACAGGATCTTTGGAGGGGAGCAGCAAGTCACCATTAGGGTTTGGATAAGGGCAGGACATCTTCAAAGCTACACAGGCGTGTGGGGGTCTGCTGGGAGATTTTGTTACATACCAAAATAAATTGTCCGATTACAGGTCAAAAGTATGGTTTGGGTGTTTTTCCTTCTTAAGTTGCTCACTGAGTCATGGTATTTTCACTTGTGTAGTGGCACAAGAACTCAGACTTCAGGTAAATGCTTCTGACCTGCATCTGACTGCAAGTCCTTCTGTGGTCTGGCCCACAAACTACAGACAACTGAGCCAGAGTTTAGCTCCAGCTGCTAAAGCTGCCTATGCCTTTGGGGCAGAAAAGCCGTAGTACGGTTCCCCTGGGTGAGACCTAACATAGCTGCTTTCATGCATTTCAACTAATTTTCCTGCAAGAAGCCATTCCATGTTTTTATAACCACAGATATTTTAAACATATTCCTGTATTTTCTGATGTGATGCTGCCACAGGCTATGAAAATCTTTTGGGCGATATAGTTGGGTTTTTTCTTTTTTCCCTTGCAGTTTGTAGTAGGAAAGCAATCTTTCTGTAACTGTGTGCCAACCTGGCCTCTCTTCAAGTGCACTGTCTGCTTTTTATCCATAAAATCACATACCGGAAAGTCCGTCTAAAGAACATTATTAGCTGAGGCTGCAGAGTCAAGTACTGGAAAGCTAAGGCAATGCCAGACTGGAGATTGCTTCTGCTCATACATTAAGAGGCAGATGCATTAGGACATACTAAAAGCTTTTGTAGATGATCGGACTCCTGCAGAAGGTGGGAGGATCTGTCTCACAGGGAGGACTGATGAATTACCTGAAAAGTGACTCATATGCATGAGCTCTCCCTCAACCGTGGCCCCCAACGCCCTTCCCTCTGCTGATTTTGGTCCATCGTCTGTGTCCTCTGCAACTCCCAGTAGGCACTAAAACCACAGTGGATGTGGCACACACCATGGCACTCTGCTGCAGACGGGAAGAGGAGGAGGAGACGGCAGATGAAGATGAAAAGGCATTTTTCAGCCCAGAAGGCAAGAGACAGGTTTTGAGGCTAATACTTCTATTCAGGAGCTGCTGGGTAGATTGCTCCTCTCTGTGGTTTGTTCCTGGCTCATTCAGTCTCCTTTGGTGATGAGCTGTCAGTCACTGCTGGCGAGGCACTGAAAAAGGGCTACAAAGTAGTGCTATTTTCTGATTCAGTAAATGTCTCCACAGCCAACCCTAAGGAGAAAACAAAAATTTATCCCCCTGCCTCAACAGAGTTCAGAGCAGCTGATCTGTGCGTGGCCAAAGCAAGGCACTGAGAAGCCTCCTGGCATAGCCAAAGAGAAACCTGGCCAAGGATGGGTCAGGGCTGTTAGGGGCAGGTGGTACAGGGTCTCTTCTTCTTCCCCCCACCCCTGCCTACACTAGTGGTAATGTAACAGGGCAGTGAGTTTCCTTTATGACTGAATACTGAAGCTTATTTGCAGTTTAGGCTGCCAAAAATAAAACTTTTTGGCTGAAATGTTCCATTTAGTTGTATTATTATGTAAGTTCTGAAAAATGAAAACATTTTCAGATTGTCAGTGCTCTTTTTATGAAATTCATGAAAACAGCATTTTTAAAAATGAAAAATCTTTTCTGTCTTCTTTATTTATTTAGGGGGAAAAAAAGTCTCTGTAATTTCCCTTTAGCTTTAGGTACAGCCCTTCCCTCTGCTGGACACTGACAGGAGATTCAAGCAGATGTTGCTCTATCCGTGACATACAGGTTGCCATTTCCAGCTTGCTTTCATGGCCAGGAGGGCTAAAAGCATTTCTCAATAATGAAAACAGAGATGTTGTTGTCATCAAAGCAGAGCTGGAGCTCCAGGCACACGCCTGTGTGTGAATCTGTCCTGAGCATCATGTAGATTTGTTCCTCTGGCTCCGCAAAGGCAGGTACAGTCTTGTATGTGCTTTATCCACAGGAACTTCCCTGCAGACACCACGTACTAATTGCCATCCCTATACCATGTTGACATGACTAGGTCAATAAACAAGACAGCCACTGTCAGCTTTGGTGGGGGTTTTTTTGTAAACGCTTTACTAAATTTTGTTTACATTCTAGTATACTAATGGTAGAGGTGACATGAGGTTAAGAATCAGTTTATAATTACCCATCACTTCCTATTTTAACTAAGTTTCTTTTACTCCTTTGAGAAACTATGAAGAATATGGAGTGCAAATTCACATTGTTTTTACATCTCCAAATCTGTCACCTTTAAATCAGCGCTCAATTAAGAATACATGTAATCTGTCACTTGACTAACAATAGTGACACAGGAAGTAGGTCTAGATCCCATTTCATATTCTGGCATTGGTTATTTAGAAATTGTACTAAATTAACAAAACTCTACTGTCAAGGACATTAAAAGGCATTCAAGCATCCTCCTGCTTATACCTGAAGATCTATGGTTTCACTTAAACATTTAGAAAAAGTTGAAACATTTGGTGTTCAGGGCCCAACCTGGCTCCCATAAAAGTAAAATTAAAAGTTCCTGTGACTGAAATGGTGGCTGGATCAAGCTTTCAGCATGTCTGTGCTTTTTTCATTAATACCCAACTGTTAGAACTACCAAATGCATCCAAAATAATAGTTTTCTGAGACTGTATTTTCAAGAGTTCTGAAGATGCACATTTTGGACTTGGGGCTTATAGTTTATAATAGAAATATCACATTCCAATAAAAATCCACATCAGGCATAACAAGCTAAGTGGCTTAATATTCAGTTGGCTCCACCTTAATACATCACAGCTACACAGCAGTAAAAAATTTGCGCGCACACACATAAACACAGAGTCATACGTAGCCAGGGACTATTTTCTCTTGATAATGCAAGGTAATAGCGATACAGATGGTGTAACACAATTCACAAAAAGCAGTAGGACAGCTGGCACTGAATGCAATTGAAATAGGATAGAGAACATACAGGGAGGATGCAATAGAGAGGAGGATGTGGCAAGAGACCATGTCAGTGCAGATATGCTCAAACCAATGTCCAGCAGAGACAGTGTCCCACTTGAGACTGTGCAGCACCATGCAGATGATCTATTTGGATGTGGAAATAGCATAGCTGTTCATGTGGAGCATCCACAGGTGACTTTGCACAGTTAATATCCAGCCTGGATAATGGGCATGCAGCGAATCAAGGAGAGCTGCAGCATAATCTCTTTATTTCCTGCTTCACCCTCAAAAAAGACAGTCTCTGCCTTCCACAAAAATCTTTCCATTAAAAACTTTTCACCATGTGTAACTGAGCTAATCAAATCCAGGATAATTCAATCCAAAGAGATTTCAAGGGTCCTTAGTCTGTGGACCCTGCCAGACTCCACTTTTTTATAACAAAGATTAATCCAGCTTGCATTATCTCTTCTATTTACAGCTGGAGCAGGGAGAAAGATGGGCAAGCAACCTCTTAAACCTCATGTCCAAGCTGGCTGCTTAACATGATCTGTGCCTGCCCAGTTTGCAGTTGCTCTTTAGTGCTAATGGTCAGCTTCTCCTCCCCCTTTCGTCTCCACAGTGATTTGCTGACAAATCTTCCTGGTGACCTTTTAGAAGACCAAGCACATAGACAGTTTTAAAGACACAGGGGGGGGGAGAGAGAGAGAGAGAGAGAGAGAGTTTGCACAGGCTTGTGTCTATGATGAGGAAGCTGTGATGAATGCAGTTTGAGAATATTTTTATTTGCTTCCTGAGAGAGAATGACAAGCATTTGCTTAGTGACCTTCTGCATGGCAAAACATGACCAGCAAACCATCTGTGTACTTTTTATGTCCATGCAGCCAAGATTCCTGTCTGGGGTTCTGGCTGAGTATCCCTGGGCCACAGGTCAAGTATTGGACTTTCAAGTACAGCACTAGAGACCTTTACATGTGGAGGAAATAAGGTTAATGCACGTTCTGCATTGCTTGTGTAGGCTTAGTTCATAGATGAGAAACACGCTAGGGTTTGGCTCACGCTAATGCAGTGCAGTGGGAGCATTTGGAGGAACACAGACAAAAGGAGTGAAGCCATTTGCAATTTGTGCAATGTACCTGATTCATGTGTTGGCTGGCCTGGAATATTGATCAGGTGAAGTTGTGCTTTTTGGCTCACAATTAAAACTGTTACAAAGCTTTCTGACTGAGGATGATTTAATGCCTCTATTGGCACCTGAAGTTTCACCTAGGCCAAACAGCGCAGGTCAGAGGAAAAGGGAATGGCTCTGTGTCTTCACAGGCCCTCCTTCACATCATGGTTGCATTCAGCCTTGCAGTGGGTCCTCTGTATGCAGAGTCCAAACATGTAGCCTTCAGACCAATAGCCTGCAGTCACAAATAAAGGTTGGAAGCTGTGGGCTTGGAAACACGCTCCAAAATGATGCGATTTTCTACTAATGTGGGAACTGTAGTCATTATTCACTGAGCTTGCAGTCTGCTTTTGTTTAATTCTCCTAAATTTAGCTTCCATCTGGACTTCTCAAGGCACTAGACTGAGTTTACAGATCACCTCTCCTTTAGCACCTAAGAACCTCCTTGTGCTAGGTGCTGTAAAACTATAGAACAAGTAGACACTTCTGAGTGTAAGATGAGATGCCCAGTTAATGCAGTGATCTTATGAAAACAAAAATGTTCAAAAATCTCATTATATCTTCATGCTGCCTTGGTGGAATGGCCTGCACTAAGATGGGCTAAACCATAGTTGTAGTTTGAGCAACTGTATCTGAACTTTCTTCTAGGTGCATCAATGCGATGCAGAGATGTATGGGATAGATTCAAACATGCTGTTTCCCCCAGGCAGGATTGTGCAGAACTTTGCTGTACTAAGATGCTGCTTCTAAGACCTATGGAACAGTCTAGGTTAGCACAGAGTTCCAAACAGGCTACTTAGTCCTGTTCCGGGAAGTGATCCTGGTGGAGTTATCTTTTACAGCACTGGCTTTTGCATCAACACACAGTGCTGCCCGAAGCAAGGGAGATGAACCCTCCACTTTCAGTGCCCTATCTCTGAGCAAGTGAAGAATTAACTAGAAAGCTACTTCTTTCTCAGCTTTTCTCAGTCTGCACTGTACAGCACAGACAGGTAGTCTGGCAGCAGTTAGCAGCATGCTAACAAAAGCACTGAACTCTGAGTTATGGCAGATAAGTTCCCAGATGAAAAGTGCTACCCTGACAGGGTCCTGGGCTCCAGGTTCATTAGCTATTCCTCTTCAAGAACTTCAGTTTAATTTTCTTCTCTCACCTCCCTTTAGGGAAGATGTGAACAGAACAGCAAATAGAATATATATTTTTTTTCCCCCCTGTAAAAGCATTCATCTCCCACTGTTGCTGGGACCCACATAAATTCTAAAACACTGTGACAGTGCCATGGCTTGGGAAGGACTATGGCAGCGAGCGCAGCAGGGAATGGCTGACACAGTTAGCAGAGATCAAGGACTGTAGCACTAACAAACACCTCTCAAACTTCAAAAGCTTCAAACTTCAAGCTCCGGAGTGCTGCCTGCACTGCTCGTGCAATCTTGGAGGTTTATCATGCAGCCATCTATCAGCCGCAGGCCTGGCAGCCTCCCTACCACCTTCCTGCCGAGTAGTCTGTTTCCTGCTCGCTCGGTAAGTAACGCCGAGACGCCGCGGTGGTGCCCACGCCGACCCTGCTGCGGATCCCACCGGGCAGCCATGCCGGCCGGACACCGCCAGAGGGAGCCGTGCGCACGGCCGGGCCGCGGCTCTGCCGGTGGGCCCCTCCGCGCCAAGCCGCGCCGACCGACGGCACCGGGGGCCCGGCGGGGGCGGGGGGCTGCTGCCGCGCCAGGGACAGGAGGAACTTTTTCGGGGGGTATGGGTGAGGAGCAAACTCTATGCTCCTCGCCTCGCCCTGCTGGGGTGCGACTAAGAGGCCTGGCTCTGGGAAGGGGCAAAGGGAGTTTTAGTATGGGAAGAAGATGTGGATGAGTATGGGTCTCTAGAAGGAGCAGAGGAAATCCGTGTGGCCTGGGTATGTACCGCAGAGATACAGGGCAGTTTGGGGAGTGTCAGGGAACCCTGGTGCTTTAACAGCTTAGAAGGTAGGGGGAATCTCACAGAAGAGGGAGGTTGTTGGTGTGATCCCACAGGCATAGCATTCCTCTAAATACTTTTTTTGGAAAAGAGGTGAATACTGAATTGGCATAGCCAGCTGCTGACATTACGTTATTTACAGCAGTCAAAGTTAAAACTGTTTGTGAAGGCTTGCAGAAGGAACTTGAGAAAATGAGTGATTGGGTAATAAAATGGCAGATGAAATTCAGTGTCAATAAATGCAAAGTAATGCACATGGAGGAAAACAACCTTAACTATACGTTCTCAGTGATGGACTCTAAATGAGCTATTACCGCTCAGAAGACAGATTTGGGAATCATTACATATAATTCTTCAAAAACATCAGCTCAAAGCTAGCAGTGGTCAAAAAGACAAATGGAATATTAGAAATTATTAGGAAAGAAATAGAGAACATGATAAAAGATATACTTTTTGTTACCGTGCAAACCTATGCTGTGTTCACATCTTGAATGCTATCTGCAGTTCTGGTCCACTGGCAGAATAAAAAAAGTATGAGGTAGGTGTGGAAAATATAGAACTAGAAACTTCAGGAAGAAGATGACAAGGTTCACTGGAGGGAGGGAGCAACTTATTAGACATCAGGTTTAAAAAAAACACTGTAAGTTTTCAATGGCACTGTGGAACTCATTGCCACAGGAAATTTTGAAAGCCAGAATGTAATGAAACCAACAGCAATTAAATAAAGCTATTGGCATTAGGCCAAACAAAGACTGTATTTTTTGAGTGATGTAGACACAACTACAAGCTCAGGAAATAACATTTTCTAGCTGCTGGAAAGGCCTATGGGAATGGGGATAATCACTTTACCTCAGCCTTGCCTCTGACATTCTTTTTTTTTTGAAATCTGTTGGGCCGCACAGACTTTTGCTTTTTACCAGAAAGGCCATACTTATATCATTATGCTAAAGATAAAGAAATATTTTGGTCCTAAGGAAAATCAATGGCAGAATTCATTGATTTAAAGAACAGGGAAATCAGTTCTGCCTCTAGCTGGGTCATGTCTCACTGTGCGAGGTGTTGCATTGATTGAAGCAAGACTGCTGGCACAGCATGAGCAGCTTATAACAGGTAGCTTTGAGCTACCCAGAAAGTAGCAGTGACTACAAGTGGGATTCATTCCAGCTAACTTTAGCTGGTGTTGAGA
This sequence comes from Balearica regulorum gibbericeps, assembly GCF_011004875.1. Classification (NCBI taxonomy): domain Eukaryota; kingdom Metazoa; phylum Chordata; class Aves; order Gruiformes; family Gruidae; genus Balearica; species Balearica regulorum. The sequence continues at coordinate 58,929,584 of NC_046184.1, forward strand.
ACTAGGTGCTTTTTCTTTAGGTAACTGAGGTACTTCTTCCTGTCACAGTGTTTCCACAGTACCACGTTTGCCAGAGGAAACAAGGACAAAATACATATCATGTTCCCCCCCCCCCCCCCCCAAAAAAAAAAAAAAAGGCAACTAAAACATCAGGAGCATAAGTCACTTTGCCTGCTTTTCAGCACCTGAAATAGGAAATGAAGGTGATGGTGTTTGGACACCTTGGGGTAAAGACATGAGCTGAAAACTTAATTTCCCTGAGGAAAATAAATGTGATACTGTTTGCCTTTGGGATGTAGCAGAGTACCCATATTTTCAGTTGTCTTAACAACAGAATGAGTGAGCAAACCCCAGAAACAGTATTTGCATGAAAGGCATAAATATTTCTGTTTGGTGCAGGATTATTGAATAGGGATCCCACTTTAGATCATTAGTGAACTGCTGCAGAGGTGTAACTGCTTTGTCTAGCCAGAGTTTCATTCCCTTTTATTAGAGAAAGACCTTCTGCCAGTGAGGAAGCATCACTCCTCAGAACTGGGTCCTGACTACTGGAGCAAGAATGTTTTAATAGCAGGCAAAACTAAAGCAGAATCATAGAATCATAGAATGGTTTGGGTTGGAACGGACCATATTGCAGAAGGCAATACAAATGAAAGAACACTTTAAGCTGTATGTTTTAGGAAGGCAGGAGGGAAGGGACTAGGTTTGGGGAAATCTGTTCCAGGGATATAGATTATCTCTCTTTTTTTTTTTTTTTTTTTTTTTAATAGCTCCAGTTCTTCCCCTTGCACTGAGTCTTTTTCTGGTTTCAAGAGAAAAGCTTAATGGATCAGAGACTTGAGCAGTAATGAAAACCTAGTATATTTGTTCCAGAAATGATTTAAAAAATGGAGGACACCATTTTAAAATCCTGAAAAATTCATGGTTGAGGAACATTCCTCTCATTCTTTCCAGATCTGAAGCCTTATTTACCTTATTTTTTAAATGGTCAATCACTGAAACTTTTCTGTGGAAAAGATATATGTATATACACGTATGTATGTATTTATAAGCAGAGAGAAAAATAAAGGGCTAGTCATCTTTTCAGAAGTGGGTACATACTGCCTGCCAGTCAGCTGGCTTCTTTGATATACACAATTAATTCATATTAATTATTATATATTGCAGTGGTGCTTAGCAGCTGCCACTGAAATTGAAGCTCCCTTGTGCTGTATCTGTACAAACACTAAGAAAGGGAAGACTCCTGGCCTTGAAGCCATCAGTGCTTAACTAGACAAGAGAAGCCATGGCAGGAAAGAGGAGACATGTCCCCCGTATTTAATTTCTCTGACTGTCCTCATAATTTGTAATGGAACATCCACTCAAAGCAGTGCTTTGGTTAGAGAACTCTGACCAAGCTAGTGCCTTGAAATGTCCCAGGGCAATACTGTGCAGAGACCCTAGAACAATCCCCAGATGCAGAAAAGCCTCACATATGGGGTGCTGTGCCTGCGCTGGCATCCCTCCTCTGACACAGGTTGGTGTGAGGGAGTTGAGATGCTGGTGCGGCTTCCACCTCCACATCAAGTCTGTGGAGCATTGACAGAAGAGCCATCACTTATCTTGCTTTGAGTTACAAACACACCTAACGTGGCTTAGCTGAGGGCACACAAAGGGGCAGCACTAGAGTAAATTGCAAACCTGCCTAAATCTTCCAAATGTAGAGCTCTTAGTCCAGCAAACCTTATCCACAAGTGTGTTTACATCTAATTCTATGCTCTTTACTATACTGTGCATGGCACATTGTCTCTGGGAAGAAATCATATGTTTTTGCAGTGGATGTCAGTTTTGGCTACATCTACTGTTTCAATACAGTTTCTGGGTACTGCCTTTTATTTGTTAAAAAAAAAAAAAAAAGAATTGCCATTAGTGCTCAGTGTTATTTCAATATGATGATAACACATGCATTAAAAATGCATAGGTAGATTAGATATTTAACATGCAGTTGGAGTTCTGGCACAGTGTGAGGGCACGAACTGTAGCCAAGAATATATGGATTCTTAAAACTGTTTCCTGTGCTAAATCTCAGCATCGGCCTGTCCATAAATAATGAGGAGAAGGATGATGTAAAATAATGGTATTGTTAAAATACTGTCACCTCTCCCCCACATTTTTTAAAGAAATATATTGCAAAAAATTCATAATGCACCTGGCCATCTTTCTCATGTCTTTCTTTCTTCCTCATCCTGATGGAATCAGTGCTCTATATTACTCCTTAGATTCAAGAGATTACGGCAATCTTCTCTGCTTTTTCATTAGTTGAGCTGATTCTGTGCAAAAGCTGTTTAAGATTCATGAGTGATTTTGCCTCTGCAAAGAATAGGAATGCAGCTGAAGAAAAAAAAAAGGAGAGGTTTCCAATAGTCTATCTGACCATGGGATACTGATGAGAAATATGCACACAATTAACGTGAAATAAAATGCAGCAATTTTTTCCTTCGAGACTGTCCCCACAATTTGAGGTGTACCTAGCTCATGGCATCCAAACCATTTGCATCCTCCCTCTTGTGCCAGCTGATGTTGCACAGACATACTCCTGCTTTACTGGGTCTCTGCAGAGCCGTAAGATCCCAACAATTATCACAGTTTTTCCCCGTCTAGGAACCTTGAGGTCTGTGGTTTCTGTGGCCAGATCCCATTGCTTCAGGCAAAAGTTTCTTATTTTCTCACACCAGAAGGCTTGCAGACAGGGAAAATTAGATTCTGTTGGTCATTGATGCTTAGAAGCTGGGGAGAGACGAATCCCCTCTCTGCCTGCAGATCAGCTACATACACCACTGTGCCTGGGGCACGCTGCATGGGTGCCGGAACAACCCGCCAGACCCTGGCAAAGGGTGAACTTTGGCTTAGATAATTCCTAGGCTCCACATCTGTCTGTAGTTCCCACTTCACACCTCTCAGTGGATACAGGGATCATTTTAGGCTGATTGTCACAGATATCTCACAGGAAGAAAAGCAGGACTGGTAACAGGATCGCTGCTCCAGTGGGTTTATCATGCTCAGAGGTGCCAGTTAGGGCAGTCTGGTGTAGTGCTGTACAGTACGATGGCTTTGTGCCTCCCCATCTTCCAGACAATTAAGGAGACTGACGTGAATGGTTCGCATACCTTGGATATGCTGAGGAGACCATCACTCCAGGTGCTGCATAATGGCAGCTCTTCCACGCCAGGACCTGATTGTCAAAAGTGTTTGCAAGTAACACCCATTTCCCTTCCCTCCCGGCTTTCCCATCCTGTTTCTGCAAGGTACTTGGAGCAGGAGCATGGCATTGAACACGAGATAGTCTGAAGAATTACCTTCAGACTTATGTTTAGGCACACGTGCTTCATTACTTTCTTGGATCAGGGCCTTAGCACCCTGCAGTCACCAAGTGAACAACTCTAATGTGAAGCCAGTGCCAACTCCGAGTGGCTAAGCAACAAAACTGGCACATTGTGTATTGATGCTTCTTCATTAAGAAAGATGATTCAAATATCATTATTTCTTGAAAAGCATCCAGCCTGTGAAAAGATTCAGACACTGTTGATCAAGTTACCATGGATTTCTTTTGAGACATTCAAGCTATTAAGAGCAGGAATGTTTTGTCTGAAATGCTATACAGAAACCTACTGATAGAAATAATCACTTGCTAGCTGTTACCTTTCATCCTTTGTACATGAGTAGAAGTTTACCATGTTCCTAATTACAGTGAATTAGATTAATTTGTCCTAGCAAATCAGGCCATTCAGAGTGTGAATATTTTCTGGAAAGGGAAGAGCAAAAAAGACTTCAAACAGTGAATCCAGAAGAAAAGGTTGTGAAGATGGGCAGACATGAGTCATAAAGGAGGTATACTCTACGTGTCCTTCATACCTCTGCTTAATGTTTTTTCTTCTTGTACAAAGGAAATTAGTAACATTGTACACAGACAGCAGAACATCTTCATTCGAGGACATAATTTATTTGAGCTTCTTAAAAAAATCTCTCATTTTCTTGTATAATGGGACAGAAGCCTTTGAGGCACCCTGGAACATGCAGGTTCTATTCACCACAAGAAGATCATTTCCGCTCTCTAATCCCTCTCTAGAAGGTTTCCCAGATGAACTCTGTAACACAACCGTGACTATAGAAATAATTTTGTTCATTACTTGTTGCAAAACAAAATGAAAGAGGGACTGATTAAAAAAATTATATGGTGTTTTGTTCTCATTTACAGAAAGGTCTTTTTACAAATTGTGGCAGTATAGAGTTGAGTGGGATGTGACCACAGTTGAAGGAAGTGGGGAAAGAGGAACAGCCGCTCCCCAACCTGTGGCTAAGAGTATACATGGCATCCAGTGCTTGCTGTAAGCAGAACTATAACCCCATCAACCCTCCTCTCTGTAAGTCTGTCCCTGATGTAACAGCAAGGAAAAAATTGTGCAAAAATAATATTTACTTTCACCTTAAGGTCCCACTCCATTGTAAGGGCAGAGGAAATAAGAATCAGCATCTCTATACATAAAAGCGCTACTTGTTACTATAAGCCTTTGCCCTGTCTTCCTCAGGGTTACGAGGCGTAACTGTGCCTGGTAGCACAATTGCAGAATTGCTCTCTGAAGCTGTCTAAGGTTTCAAATTGTTTAAATCCTTCCCCAGGTTATGAGAAAAGTTAACACAAATGTCTCCTCTTTAATTTTTAATCCAGAGGACACTAAAACTGAGAGAAGACCAGATTTTGGTCACCTCTCAGAATGCAGCTCACTCTGGGGCAGAATACAGTCACATTTTAACAGTCTCTATCACAACTGCATAATTGGCTGGGGCAGGACAGGAGGTGACTGAAAATGTAAGAATAACTCCTTGGTGGATGCTCCCTCCCCCTCTGTGTACTAGGGAAGAATCCGTAAGTTCACTGCAGTTCCTTGGGAATCAAACAGCTGCGGAGGACAAGCTGAGGAGGAGAAAGAGGCGTCACATTTCTGTACCTCACAAAGGAGACTTTGAGATTCATTATTTAAGCTCTTATGTTCCCACTGGGACTCAGGGCGGATTATGACCTGTCCTCACCGAAAGCAAGGTGACTTTAGTTAATACATTCTTGATTCAGTTTCTCATGGACTGCACCCCCTCGCGCACCCCAGCTCTCCCGCCTGGCCTGCAGGTTTGGGTGGGGATTCCCAAACTCTCTGCAGCTGAGCTTCACTTGATGAGAAAGTTGCCGGTACGCTTCATGCCTCACTGGGCACAGCTCCTCAAAGATGGGGATGAGGAGACTGGGTTGTCTCTCACACAGATGCTACTGTTTGTTTTGACATGTCACCATTTTGACACGTTAGTATTATTAGCGAACACTGCATGGCTGCATCTTCAAACAGCTGGGGTTGGGCAAAGGGGAGAGAGGAGGAAGTCAGCCTGAATCATCTCCTAAATGAGAAAGGCTACAGGATTTGTTGTTCAGAGTCACTGACTGAAAAAGAACATGTGTTGCAGGTGCAAATGTTGCATCCCCAAACATAGGACAAGCAATGCTTTGGGGACCTGTCAAGCTTTCTGAGTTATGTTTGCCATCCAGGTAGTGCTGCAGCATTCCTGTGGACAGGAACACACCACGTGTGAGGAGCTAGACGCTCCCTGGCTGCATCACAGCTGCGAAGTGTGTATCTTGGAGGCAGCAGTCACTTCTTTCTGGACCGATTGTTCTAAGCAATGATACTTGACTAGCAATGTTTGTATGAATCCCTGAAAAATAACAAACAAATAAGGATCTCAGAGTTCACTGGTACAGCATTTCCAAGCAGAGGAATAAGGATGTGCTCCAAGTGCTGTGGATGGACAGTAGTCATGCGTGAACAGTATATTTCCATTCATGGCAGGTGAGACACCTCAGATCATGGGAGAAGCTGGAAAAATAGATATACAGGAAAGTGTGACATCAGCAGGTCAGACCTATGGGAGTGACCAATGCAGTGTCCTGCACTTTTTTTTGTTTGTGGTTGTTTGTTTGTTTGTTTTTTGTTTGTTTGTTTGTTTGTTTTTTTCCCCAGCACCATGAAAGGATGAATTATGTCTGAACTGGCTCTTTGCCTTTGTTCTGCACCTGAGCTTCTTAATCATCTCCCAGGCTGCTGCCTGCTGGCCATTCATCCTTGCCTTGCTGCCCAAAGACTGGTACCTCTCAGGGCTACAGTCACTACTGCCACCTTCTATTAAAACCAATTAAACTAACCTGGGTGATTTTACTTTGCACAAATGAAGGAATGCTGGCACAAACTGCTGTGGGGGCTGGTTCAAAAGGATGCTTAACTCTAGGGGAAGGAAGGGGCGGGAAGAGGAGGACAGGGGCACAACAGATGAGCAGCTGCAGTGGTAACATCCAGCAGCACAGCTGGATCTGAAGGAAGATGTTTGTCCACAGTCTCTGAAAGCAATGAAACTGGAGACTTGGGTGGTCTGGCACATCTGAGAATAAGTGCTAGTTATTTCATTAACTAAATAGAGATTTGGATATTTGTCCATATTTCCAGATTGTAACATTCATGGGCTTGTGTGTGCTGTGTAAGCACTGAAGATTTGGCTGCTTTAATTACTGGCAGCAGCTCCTCCATTAAATGCTGTGTATCATGTCAGAAGCCATGCTGATTTCTAAGGTGAAGTAGGGGGAAGGGAAGTTCTGCTGCAACTTCCATAAATCCATGAGGTGCCTTTTGTTGCAAGTCAGGCTGCCTAAACTCAAAATGACATGAAATTTCTGAAGAATTCTGCTTTGGAACCTGTTTTTTTTCTGTTTTCTGCATACTCCTTGTTTTCCTGAGGTGTCCTATGAATGCTGTATTCAAGAATGCTCATGTCAGGGCATCCTGGCACTGAGTGAAGTGCAGCAGCTTAAGACAGTGGTCTTCAAATGCTTCCAGTCACATTGAATGGCACTATGGTGAATGGTTTCTTCAGTATCTATGATACCTAAGTGCATAGTTTATTATCCATGTTTGTGAACTTCTAATTATTTTCTTTTTATAATATTTCCTTCAGAGAAATGCAGAAGTTTGGAAAATACTGCTTAGGACTGGAGAACATGACTCTAGTTTTCTTTTAGAAAATAATTATTCACCAAAATCAAAGCTTTTTTTTAGGTGATATCAATTTCATCTGTATCACCTTGTTTGAAATTACCTCAGTCAGGAGGATGGAAATGTTTTGGTTATGCATTATCAAGCAAAATTTTAGGTCTAGTCTAATAGCTAACTGTGTTGGTTTTGCGTGGCAAGGTTTTGGTAGCGGGGGGGCTACAGGGTTGGCTTCTGTGAGAAGCTGCTAGAAGCTCCCCCTGTGTCTGATAGAGCCAATGCCAGCAGGCTCCAAGACGGACCCGCCGCTGGCCAAGGCCAAGCCAGTCAGCACCTCTGTGATAACATATTTGAGAAAGACAAAAACAGTTAGAGAGAGCTTTTGCAGCCAGAGAGAGGAGGGAGAAGATGTAAGAACATCTGCAGACACCAAGGTCAGTGAAGAAGGAGGGGGAGGAGGTGCTCCAGGCGCCGGAGCAAGATCCCCCTGCAGCCCGTGGTGAAGACCATGGTGAAGCAGGCTGTCCCCCTGCAGCCCATGGAGGAAGGATGAGGGGGTGTAGCGATTCCACCTGCAGCCCGTGGAGGACCCCATGCCGGAGCAGGTGGAGACACCTGAAGGAGGCTGTGACCCCGTGGGAAGCCCGCGCTGGAGCAAGCTCCTGGCAGGACCTGTGGATCCGTGGAGAGAGGAGCCCACACTGGAGCAGGTTTGCTGGCAGGACTTGTGACCCCGTGGGGGACCCACGCTGGAGCAGTCTGCTCCTGAAGGTCTGCACTCTGTGGAGGAGACTCACGTTAGAGAAGGTCCTGAAGGACTGTCTCCCGTGAGAGGGACTCCATGCTGGAGCAGGGGAACGATGAGAGGAGTCCTCCCCCTGAGGATGAAGAAGCGGCAGAAACACCGCGTGATGAACTGACCGTAACCCCCACTCCCCGTCCCCCTGTGCTGCTGGGGGGGGTGGAGGTTGAAGCCGGGAGTGAAGTTGAGCCTGGGAAGATGGGAGGGGTGGGGGGAGGTGTTTTTAAGATTTGGCTTTATTTCTCATTCCTCTACTCTGTTTTGCTTAGTAATAAATAAGATGAATTCCCTCTCTAAGTTCGGTCTGTTTTGCTCGTGATGATAATTAGAGAATGATCTCTCCCTGTCCTTATCTCGACCCGTAAGTTTTTTTTTTTCATTGTACCTTTTCTCCCCTGTCTAATGAAAGAGGGGAGTGATAGAGCGGCTCTGGTGGGCACCTGGCCCTCAGCCAGGGTCAACCCACCACACTAACTTGCACCATTTTGGCTTCTAATACTGAAAATTCATCTCAGCCTGCCATAAAAACTTGAAATTATATGGCCAAACTGGCACTCTCTATATATAAATATGATCCTCTTCCAGTTTACCTGCAGCTGTGGTTACACTGTCCAAGGTAGATCTGAACATACTTTTCCCAGAAGAGAACACTTAAAATAACTACACAAGTTGAACGTCCTGCCACTGGTTTGGACTCTGAATTCAGACCCTGACCAAAGGATCACATCTAAAATATACTTAACCAAGATATGCAAGACAATTATTTGCAGGTTCCTTAATACCCTTGAAAAGGGAATATTCATTTCCTGCTGGTCAATGCAGAGATCTCTGCTGTTTCTTCAAAGTTGCTGTCTATGATATTTTCAGTGTGGTGTCTGGTCCCACCAAGATGCAGTTCTTCCACAGCTTGAGGCATGGTGAAGTGGGTAGCCTTTACCCAACCCTGCAGGCACCCATGGGAAGCTTTATTGGAAAGTGGTTGAGCAGTCTCCTATACAGCACATCACGAGACTTGCTGGAGGCCTGTAGAGAGCTGGACCATGCACAGAAACCTATCCTCCCACTGCCTCCAATGCCTGCGACCACTTCCGTCTCCCCCAAGCACAAGGCCAAAAGGCCAATGCTATACATCCTTTTTAAAATTAAAAATAGGCAATGTTATCTATAATTATAACATTCTAGGCCATTTTTATCATTTACAATGCAGCTATAGTAAATGATTTAATTGTGTGGCACCTCTTTGCCCCTCACAGCAAGCACATAACACTTATTAGCTTCAATAGGAGTTATGTGCACATAACTATGCAAAAAATGAATATACCCCTTTGATTGCAGTAAGGTTATAAGCAGCAGGAGTCCATTATGATTAGCAGTAAAATGAAGAATTTTTCATAAATCATAAATGTTACTTTATAATTTCCATTTCTCCTTATCCTTTTTCTCTGTGTGCAGCTACAAATTTATATTTTGTCGTATTTCAGGCACTTTGTAATCGTCCCAAAAGCTGTTATTCATTATAATCCAAAATGAATTTGCTGAATTTTTCTTTTTTAATTTCCAAAGGATCAATTATATCAACAAGAAATGTTAAAAAAAAAAAAAAAAAAAAAAAGACTAAGAACAACAAATGTATTAAAATCACTCAATAATATTTGCCTGAATTGACTTTCTGCTTCTCTACCCTAGGGCTAGATCTGACTTGAATGTCAGTTTGCATCCTTGCAAAGTCTGCCACATCCTGAAGTCCTCATACTCCCAAATGGCAACAGAGGCGCCGTTAGTATCACCTTAGCCACTCCAAAGCAGTACGAGGTCTAGCAGGGAGGAAGAAAATGCTACAGCTGTACTGTTACGGCTGCTACCACAGTATCTGCCTAAGGTGGTGCAGTGTGGCACTTTTCCTTTTGGTTGGGAACCTCTGTTCTGAAAAGGTATTTTCCCTGCCATCCTGTCGCCTAGCAGTGATTCTGGGAGGTCACGGTTTGCGTAACATAGGTGAGGGATGCAGCTGTCGTGCAGGCAGGGTGTGAGATCCCTGGTGACCAGGAAAGCTTTGAGGCAGCGTTGGAAGAAAGGTGTAATGGTTCTGAGGTGACGGTGGGACTGGGGCTGTCTCCTTAGATATAACTGTGTGTCCGTGGCTGTTGGAGGTGGGACGGTGGACTAGGTAGACCGCCACTCTACTGTGTCAGCTCCTGTATTTCACACATACCTGCATGAAATTGCAGTTCAGGCCAGTGCATATGCTATGCAAATGGCCAGGATTACATCCTTCTTTGACATTACAGAAGACATTTATGCTGAGAGAACAGGGAATCAAAAATCAGCAGAGAAAATCTTTGGCACTTCAGGTGGAGTTGCATATCTCAGCAAAGAAGGTAGCATTTCTCTCCTGACGTACAAAGCAAATGAAGGCAAGTTGTGTTTCCCAGGATCAGATTTAGAATTATATGTTCTGGTACTGTGTACTGACCAGTCATTAGAAAGGACCATTAAGCTTGTTGCCATTTCTGTTGTTTTTCCATAGCTGCTTTGGTCCTGGCTGGGAAATTGCATCTGGCAGAAGCCGGAGTTTGTGTGTGGTTCTAGAAAGTGGCCATCCTATGTCTCCAAATGACTGAGCCTTCCTATGGAGCCGATCTGCTGCCACAAGGAATCACACTGTACCTGCCATTAAAAATTAAAAAAGAATTCCTACCAAATGTTGTACGAGTTCTTAGCAAGTAGCAGGTACAACATCAACTTGCAATCATGACCAGAGAGCTAAAAGGCATGTTCAGCTACGTATGTACAGACATACAGATATAATTTCAGGATACCACAGTGAGCCAAATCCTACTGTGGTTAACTGTGACATGTGTAATCAACATATCTGTCCACATGCTGCTGTCATTTTGCATTATTTATCCCATTACTCCCAGCATTCTCGGTAAGATTGACCACTTCCCATTCAATTGGTAGGAGGTTTTCCACTGACATCAGCAGGTGTTAATTAAGTCTTGTGACTACAGAAAATAATTTAGCTAGAACACTGCAGCATAAAAATAAATAAATAAAAGAACAAAAAAAAATTTACTTCGATTTGAGCACTAACCAGATGGAGTTCAATGTAAGGATGAATATTTGCTTTCTGTGGTGGGGGGAACTTCTTTCTGATAGGTGGAATGGTAGCTTTCCTTCAGGAGTTTAAGGCACTGGCCTTTTGCTTTGCTGTTAGAGTTGATCTTCCAAAGAAGCTTTTGCAACACAGCAGAGGCCTGTGCCCAAGCTGAAGAATATGGTTTGTGATTGAGGGATCTCTTGTTTAGTGTAGGAAAACGCATGAGAAACTCCTTTACATTTATCACTTTAAAACTCTTGCAAGATTATAGCTGAATGATCCCACTGTAAAATCAAGTAAGCCAATGCCTTATCGGTTCTTCCAACATCTGCAAACACTAATACCTTGATGCCTCTTGTGCTTCAAAAGTGAATGGAAAAAAGCCCTGAATTTTTATCAGGTTGCTTCATATTTTGTTACTTTTTTCTTCTCAGAAGTCTTAAAAGCCTAGAATCAAGGTTCTAGATGCAAAATGATATGTTATTTGCATATTTATAAAACCACATTAACATGTATTATAGTGAGTGACAACTAGCTCTATATTTAAGATAGCAAAATGTTTTTTATTATAAAACTGTATTTTCCAATAGTTGTAGCTGATGAAACATCCACCTTCTAGGCTAAAATTTACCATGCTTGGTGAATAGTTTTGAAAAGTTTATGTATAAAGTATTCAGACCTTTTTCAAGTGAAAATAAGAAGCAGAATATATTTCTCCCATTGTATCTTGTGACCCTTTTCAACAACTCTTATGGGCAAAATGGCTGACAGTTGAAAACTGTGATTTGCCGTGGAAATAGGTATGCCTAAGTCATAATGCCCAGCCTTACTGTGAAGGAAATTGATTTTTATTTAACTGAGATACGAATGTTTGAAAATCCCATACCAACCATGCACTGTAAAGGCTTTTTCTTCTTTTTTTTTCTTCCTAATTTTGCCTTACAACCCTGATCTTAGAAAGACTTACACAAATGGTTAACTTTGCATGCTCTGAGCAGTTCCCTTGGCTCCAACAGAATGACCACAATGCATACAGCTTGTGTGGGGAGCAGGTCTTTATAAAATAGGGTTACAAGCTTATTTTTTTATTACTGACATACCCTGTAACTAATTCTCAATGCATAATGACCTGGCTACATTTTAAATGCCCTAACAACTTAAAACAGGTTTGAAGGACCCCAGCAAAAGAAGCACTCTTCTTAGGGCATACACACTAGATCACTCCTAGTGCTGTGATCTATAGGAAACATATGCAGGGCAGGGAAGAAAAATACTTCTGAATTTTATTCTGATCTTTTTTTGTGGTTGGACTTCATAGCCTTCTGCAATTTATGGCCTCTGTTTGCTGCACTCTGAACAAGGGTGCAATCTAAAAACGTGAGAGCTGGAAAGCAGCAGTTTAGGATGGAGGCTGGCTTCACTAAGCAGCCATCCCTCTACTCGTTCCTGAGGAAGCATTTGGCAGTTGTTCAAAAGATGAACATTTTCAATTCCTTTGCTGAAGCTGGAGCAGTGAGCTTTTGGCAAGCCTGGTTAAACCAGCAACAAAGGGGTCCAATCCCAACAGCTAGTAAAGGTGATAGGGAATCCACCTACTGCAGGAAAAAGGCTGGGAAGCTATTTCTACTTGGCATTGCCATCCAGTCTCTGAGCAACTCTTGCAGGCATCTGCAAAAGGAGGTGGAGACAGGATAAAATACGTTAGCAACAGACATTGAAAGGTAGGTAGTAAGCAAGGATTTGCTTAACAGAGCAGAGGTGAAGAGCTTATGAATAACATTAGTACATATTTTTAGAAGAGTTCTAGAAGCCCGTATCAGAGGATCTGTCGGAGCACTGCCACTCACTCGGGGAATCTGAGCAAAGGAAAAGCATGTATGGTTTCCATACATGCTCTGTCCTCTGCTGTTGTATGGTGGACTTACCTAGAGGCATCAGAGCCAGCCCTTTGCCATCTGGGTATCTCCACAATGCAGCAGTGCATTGTGATGCAAGCTCCACTTTGAAGGCATTTGAGTCATATTAATCTGACCAAGCTAATAAGCTCTGCCTCGGGGAACCATTACCTAATGTTTCAACAACTGTTTAGGGTAAAATGCCAAACTCAGATATTCTCCCCGCCCAGGCAAATGCTCTGAGCAGTGGAGTAGAGAGCAATAGTCGCTCTTACTCTCTTGCTGTCTGACCTGATGATTGACCATTCCCATCTGCCTCATGGCCAATGTTGGATAAGGGCCGGGAAAGCCGAAACGATGGGCAGGTTGTTAAGAAACTCAAATGAGTGTTGCAAAAGATAGGTATGAATCTGTCTTTACAGGGCAGGGAAGCAATCTTGGGTTTTCCACTAGGAAGAGAATGCCCCAAACCCACCATTGGATAGGGGCAAACATTTCACTCTCCATCCTTGGAAAGAGGGAATGACAACATCTCCCTGTAGAGCTGAGGAGAACACTCCTGCTCTCCCAAAAGACAGGAAACTCCAAGATCTACATAATAGCTAATAATAGCTAATAATAATAATAATAATAATAATAATAATAATAATAATGTGGCTGCTCAGCCACATGCTCACTACGTTGCTCAGTGCCATATTCGGGCTGTTCTGACATACTGACCCCCTCTTCCCATGAGCCATAGGGTTCATGGACCTTTAGCACAGGTTCTGGATGCCAGTCTGAGGATGCCAGCCCAAAAGTTCTGTGCTGCAGCTGCTATGACCTCTCCTGGTACTGGCCTGTAGGTACATCAGAGCCACATGGCAAAGCTGAGCATCGTGAGAAATTCCATCCCTGACTCACATAACAAATCCTAGGAAGGGAGGGAGGGAGATGGGCAGGGGCCTCTGGAGATGGAGTAGGTACATGATAGGACTGTGCTGGGCACAAATAAGGCACATTTTTCATGATTTGCAAATGGCCATTTGTGATCCATCTCTCAGCACTTAAGTGGAAGGAAAAGGGTGGGTGCATTACAGCATGTTGGCTCTCAGCTTGCAGTGGGGGCAAGTATCAAACCAATTCCTCCTTATTACAGGCAGTCAGAGGGCTCATGGGTAACAAAGCCAGCTTATCTAAACAAAGAGGCAATTATGTATTGCACACATATCATTTTATCCAGGGGCTATGATGACTCAAGCTTCCTTTCTTGCAGCTGATGGCATCATTAGAAGGTTTCTGCTCTGAATTAGAACAGGAACCCTTGAAGGAATAATGGCCTCATGATTCATAGCCTCCTGTTATTTATTTGCTCTATAAATTACTTAATCCCATTGTAGAGAGATCAGGGTGAGGCTGGGTGTAGTGCAGGGGCTGCCAAGAAGTGTTAAAGCCTGAGATGGTGGACTGGCAGGGGCTCAGGCATGAACACAAGTGGGACTACCTCTTTGGGGCAAATTTTAAGCAGGGTGGCAGCTTTGTTTAGTGCTGGGGGACTTACTACCTGCACCTCTTACTGGTGTACATTTTCCATGAACTTTGAAGAATGGTGAGATGAGTTGGCCTCACTCCAGTTGAATTTAATCACTCATAGCTCCTCTAATATTTCCTAGGCTCAGTGGGTTGTAGAAAACTGTCATTAAACATGCAAAAGCAACATTGACGTTTACTCTGCAAGGAGGAAGAGAACATATGGAGTGAGCCCACGCTTTGTGCACTGCAGCACTTCAGAGACTGGATTAGCATCTCTTTTTTCAGTTGCTAGTCTGGCCTGGAAGGTTTGTTAATTGACTAGTGTTGTTAGCATGGCGAAAACATCAGTGTGTTATCCTGAATGCAGCTGCAAGCATGATCCTAATGTAATTTTATACCTTCTGATTCTTGATTTCTAGTAATTTTCAGTAGATTATCACCAATATTTAGCTGCTGACATCACAAGTGAGGTCACACCTGTTACCAAGATGATTCTTTTTGGTGTCTTTCAGTTTTTCATCACTGCAGCCTCCCCTTGCTCCCCACCAACACTTAGTGACTGTGTGATAGAGTGTTTGGTTTTGTGTCCTTACTCCATGCTGTAACTGGGGTCAAGAGATAAATACCACCTACAAAGGCTCCAGAAATAATAATTTTTTCTACTGAAAATTCAGTGAAAAATTCAAATACAATTCACAGCTTTTACATGGCAATAAATGCTTTTAGGAATGCCATTCTGAACAAAATGGGAGTATCTTTCTTTAACCCTAGTCATTCTATGTTTTCAGCTTGATATTTCCTATTTGAAGTGAGAATGCAAGCAGTAAATAATGATTCTCTGCTAGAGGGAATTACTGCAATGAGTACTTTGGAATTGGAGCTTAAAGTTCATTTTGCACTATAAGTGGGAAAAGATGTAGGGGGAAAAAAGCCAGTTGTAATTGGCTCATGGATTTTGCAGTTTCTTAACTCTCTTTTTCTCTCTCTCTTTATAAATATAAACATACATCCATGTATATTTAATGTACTGAATTATTGCTCCTTCATGGCTCCCCATACACCTTCCAACACTAGAGAGGAAAAAAAGAAAAGGTGTAAGCTCAGGCATCTTGATGTTGGGAAAGCAACAGGAGAATCCTAGGCTTGCACCTAAACTCTTAAGTTGCAACATCTTACATATCTCTTCCTAGGGCAATGGAAATGGTACAGGTATAGTTACAGTGCTTTTGGAGTGAGCTCTGGAACTGTATTTGATGTTAGAATTAAGCTGGAATTGAGTGGGTTAGACTTCATCTGCATCTACAAGCTGCACTCCTCATCTGTGCAATTCCCTTATTCAGCACTCATTTACAGAGCGCAAGAAATTAGGGTTATTTCTTTGACAGCTGACCTAGAAACTCAGGGTCAAGTTCTCCTGCTTCTTTGTAGAATTTTATATCGCATCCATTAATGCAGCCTCCAAGCACTTTTTCATGTAAAAAAAAAAAATTCCACGTAGAGTTCATGGGGCCTCTGGCAGTTTCCTTTTTTGGGGTCAGCACTCTGCATGGATGGCTGTTCTCCTTGGAGGCAATGAGGGAATGAGGGCATGAGGTGGGGAGAATAAAGGTTTTAGTATTGTTAGTGTCGGTGATGGCAGTAAAGTTACCTCCAAGGAAAGCCTAGTGACATCCCTTAGAGACCCCCAGGCTTGGGAGTGCACTTGCTCCCCACTTGAATAATTTCCACAGATATTTCCCTTTATCAGAGCTGTTTTGTTGTCAGTTCTCAGGGGCATTGGCTCAGAGGAGCCCAGCTGCCAACAGGGGTCACAGACTGAAATTTGGTCCTTCATGGAGCAGGGATTCAATCCTTCAGCTTCTTTGAAAAATGAGACTTTGAATTGATGTCAGAGGCTATCTGTGAGCTAGGGAAGGGACTACAGCAGAAGCTCTGCATGCCTGCTGCCGCTTCAGCCATACAGAAGGCAACATTTTGTACCAGCTGGAATTGAGTGGCAACCTTAAACTGAGGTCCAGATATGGTTGCTTCTAATAATCCATGCCAATACTGATAAATGCATAGATTGTGTTAGCTGCGTCCCACTCCTGGGAGGAAGAGATAAAGTTGCCTTGCAAGCTGAAGATGGAAAAAAAGCATTGTTAGAAATTAATGCAAGTTCGTTGCCCAGCCTTAGCGAGGATTCTGGTGGGACTCTGGAGCTTTGCACCATCCTTGACAAATGGACTTCACCAGTGGAGCCACCCTCAAAGCCCCAAAATGCCAGCAGGCGGGCGATTTTATTACAAAGCTGTATCAATTCAGTGAAACCTTCTGTCTCCAGATTGGCACGGACTCTGCAGGTTACAAATGCTCCAACTGTGGCAGTGAATATATTAGCAGAGAAGCAGTGTGTGTGGGTTGTATATAAAAAGGGGAAGAACTACTTTGGTAAATAGAGAGTGGGAGCGGTGGCGAGACTGACTCCCCTGCCTTGGGTTAGACTGCTGGGTTGGGAAGGGGGAGGCAGAGCAGAAGCAGAGCAGATACTTCTCCAAGGTCAAATGCTGTAAGGTGTGTGGTAGCACAAGGGCAATTCTGCCTGGGAAGCCCTTTCTGGAGCTGTGTGTCCCTCAGAATGCAGCTACCACTGCAGGAAGGCCGGTCTCTCGGAGGATGCATAGGTGGCCTGTGAGTGGGAGCAGATAGTAATAGTTTTTGTCCTGGAACTCCTTCTTCTGGTTCCTTCTGCTGTTTGGTAGCACAGACAGATTTTGTAGGGATGAGTGCAAAGAAACAGAGCAGGCTGTAAGGAGCAACATGGAGAGATGTCACAGTATGGTGTAGGGGAAATAAGGGTAGATGTCTCAGTCAAGGAGAGGATGGAGATCAGAAGCAGCAGAAGGCTGAGCATCCAAGCCTTCTTACCAGCACTGGCCATGGAAGAAGCAGCAGAAAAAAGTGGCAAAGTTAAGGTGAGAAAGTGGCATTATTGATGTGGAGTTGAGGGTCTTTGTGCAGAAGAGATGTTGAGGGAAAGTGAATGTGAGATGAAAGAAGAGTCCAAAACTGGTCTGGTGCAACACAGGCCATAGGTTTTCACTGGGAGTGTCCTTATGGAGTCTGGCATCTCACGTTGAAAGCAGGTCTTACAGAGAGGCATTCAACCTGACTACAGAGATGGAGAACCCACTGGTATTTTGTTCCAGTGATTAATCATCTGTGCTCCTAAGGAGTTGTGCCCCATTACTGTGTTGGATTTGCTGGGCTTCACCTTCTGGTAATTAGTTCTTGTTATGTCTCTCTCTGCTAGATTAAAGATCCCTTTTGTAGCCAGTAGTTTCTCCCCATGTGGGTAATTATACCCTGTAGCTACACCGCTTCTCAATCTTATTTTTGATTAACTAAAACAGATTGAGCTCCTTAAGTCTTTCCCTGAAAGGCAGCAAGCTCTTTTGTTCTTTCTCCACCCCCAGTCTTTGAATTACATTTTATGACTCTTCTCTCCATCCTGTCCAGTTTTGTGGTACCTTTCTAACAAACAGGTGGTAGAATACGATTCAGTGTTCTTCTGTCAGCAATGCTCATAGTGGGTCATCAACCATGCTAGAATTTTTAACTTTAGTATTTTTATAGTAAACAATATGCTATCGTGTGTGTGTGGGGGTGTTAATATAAAAAATAACACAAAAACCCCAACACACTAAACAACTCTCTGGACTCTGTGAACTCCTGCAGATACTCAGATGTCACCTATTAGCTGCTCCAGGCTGGACTCTGGTTTCTTCTGAGCTCCTGTTGGTATGGGGCAGAGCTGTCCTGAAAGCTGCTTCTGTGCCAGCAGGCAAGGATTTGCTGCAGCTTCGGGCACCTGGCTCCTCGGTGCCTCAAGGACTCAGCAAGGAGCATGGGACTGCCTGCCTCACCTGGAGTGGCTGCGAGCTCTGTATTTCTCCCAAGGGAGAGGCAGGGGCTTCCACATTCAGAACATACTTCTGCTTCAAGCCTCCTAGCTTACTACCCATGCACAGGAGATGAAGTCTTTTCCATGCATGATTTGCAATTCCTTTACAGTTATACACCAAAACTGCTTTAGTTCTGCTGGCCTCAAACAGCTCATGTTCAGCTCTTTGTCTTTGTGAATGCTACTACTTTTGGGGGTGTGCTTTACATCTGACACAGACTTTATAAGCTTCACAGACAAGCCTGGGCTAGTTCTTTTTGTTTGTATCAATAATCTAGTCTTCAGGTTGTGATATGGAATTGTTCAAGCGTCAGACAAAAAATAAGTTCACTCTGCAATATTAACCAGAGTAGTTTGAACACATTAACTGTTTTCTATTCCAGATTCATTTGTTATACATAAGACATCATCTTATAGCTTTTGTTAATATATTACCTTCAAATATAGAGGGTGTCTAGGTGCAGATGAGCTGCTGTTGCAGACACATCATTTTTTTTTTTTGGATATCCTGCCTTTGGAGTACTGGATTCCAAGACTTTAATGTTGTACTAAGCCAAAAGGCTTATGCTAAGGTATGAAAGTACAGTCATCACAGTGGATGTTCTTCAGGTAAACCTAATCTACAGGAGCAATCACCTAATTCTGATATAATTAAAAACAGACAGACAGGAAGATAAGAGAGAGAAAAATATTCTGACTAACAGATCTTTTGTTGATGACATGTGCTGAGGGAAACATCAGAATAAACAGATTTAAGCATGGTTAGGAGCTTAGATCCTATATTATTTCTTTCTGTTTATAACACAAAAGGAAGGGCTCTTTCTGCCAAGCTTGTCTGATTGCTTGTGATGAGATTTGGAGGGATGCCTTCAGAACAAATGGAGGTTTTTCTCTTCAGTGATCCCAGTCTGGGTGCCTCAACTGGGCAGCAGCGAAATGTGACACAAAGCTCCCTTGATCACAGAGCAGGCTTCTGAAGGAAGATGAGATGAACAGTTTTGATACAGGGCAGGGGAGACACTTCTGCACTAAGGAAAAAGAAGCCATCTTCTGCTGTACACCACCTACTCCATATGTGCCATAAAGCCCATCAGGATCTGGGGTTTGTGTCAACACGATGACCAGCGACTCAGGGCACATCTCCACGGAGGGGCACAGGGAGATGGGAGCCTGCTGCGAGGTGCGGGGTGTGAGCCATTTGTGGGATGAGTCAGGTGAACACAGCTCAAGCTGGAGGTGGTACCTTGTCCGAAGAGGCACCTGCAGAAAGACAGAGCAAGAGGAATTACTCCCCCACTGTACAGATGGCGAGCTGACACACAGATGGCAGTGGCTGAAAAACCCCCCAAATAACGGCACACAAAAAATTTACGGTCAAGCAGGGCCTTGAATGTGGATCTTTCAAGTCCCACACAGGGTCTGATGGAGGGGTGGGAGCAAAATGGTGGGAGCGGGGAGGGAGGACTGTCAGGGGCAGGTCAATGTCTTGAAGTGACCCCAGGAGATGAAATGAAGTCAGCAGTTGGAAGGGACTGAGGACACACAGACCAAAGCTATGCTGTACTTAATCAGCTTAGAAGCTCCCTTTGCTGCGAGCCAACACCGGGGTATGTGAGACTTGTGTGCTCCTACCCACCAGCCTCATGAGTTTTACCACCACAGTCAACTCCCCTACGCCATCAGACACAGTTGTCTAGAATAATCAGACAAGAGAGGGAACAGGGAAAGAAAGAGAAAGAAAAGAAAACAAGGTAAAGAAAGGAAATGAGAAAGCTCTTTGATCAAAGCCTTCTATGGATAGGATTTATTATTATTATTCTAATACTTTTTCCCACAGCATTGAGCCTTTCTCGGGCAGGAGATGCCAGCTGGGACAAAACAGGTGCAAAGCTGGTTCTCTTTACAATGTGGATTCCTGCCTAATAGGGGCTGAACTCCAGCCATCAAATGCATTTCAGTTAGAGTCTCAGGTTTGTCTCTGAAATATCAGACAATGTGATTCAGCCAGCTATACCCATCTTCCAGGTGAAGCCTTTTACCCTGGCTGTGGGTCTAAGCAGGCTGTGCCAGGACCCCCTCCCTTCCTGTGGCTAATTCGTTGCTCCCGTAGGAAGCAGATTCAGGAAGGAAGTACAAACACCACAAGGTTTCTGCAGAATGGCTTTAGAAGAGGAGCGCATCCACCCCTACCTCTGCAACCACCTCCCTCTAACACGGGGAACATTTCCATGCTTTACTCTAGTAAGATGAGAAGCAAGGTTGAGTTTTCAGGGCCCTATCCAAAGACCATGACTGAGCATCACCAGCTTTCTTGAGGTCTAAAGGAGGTCATTGCTGAGGTGGATTCCTGGAAACTGAGTCAGATTTGGCCAGCACAAGCTAGCTCATAGCACAGGGAAGATTGTCATTAATACTGCTTCTGCTGGATCCTGGTGGCAGGAGAGAGACCATTGCCTCAGCAATTTTCCAACAGGCAGAAAAGTGATTCTCAGCTATACCAATATCAGGTGTGAAGCAGCAGAGTCCAGGATGTAGGGAAACAGCAGCTGGGTTTCATGAGGTCTAAGAGAGAAGAAGCATTTTTTTCAGCAGGATTCAAGTGACCCCGTGGAGCAAAGCGTGAGACCCTCAGGCAACAATGGTGGGTGGCAGCAGCAATATCAGCAAAACAAGTTCTCATCAGCTGACCATACCCTCCCATCTGCATTTTCTTTCCTGAGTGACGCCTTCCCATCAAATGAGGGCAGGAGAAGGAGGGAGGCAGAAGCAGCCAGGGCTGCTAACTGCACCTGACTCAGACCTTCTGGGCTAAGATGTCACTGCTCCTTCTGCATAGAAAAAGGTATTATCATTTTGCAAATGATAATTTAAATAGCTTTCCTTAAGTCATGGAGCAAACTCTGGCTACAGCTGAAATAAGCAGTAGCTTCCACTTGCCTTTAATTGGACAATTTAACCATTATTATTAAATAATATTATTAAGGGAAAACCTAGATGCCCTGGCTGTGACAGGAGATCTATTATGTTACATTGCCTGGTAAGTTTATGACAAGAGCTGTAATCATTTTAGGGCTAAATGGATGAGATGGAAAAAAGTAAAAAAGGATATATTCTTATTAGGAGCTAGCTAAAGAATGTCCTGCCTAAAACCAGTTTTTGCATAACTGAAATTTTGCCATGAGAAATTTCAAGTTTGACAACAAATTCCAATTTTCCACTGAAAAAATGCAAATGACAGCTCTAGAGCTGCCCGCCTGGTAGGTGTTTGTCAACTTTGTTTTCTGTCTTCAGGGAGGCAGTGGAATCAACAAGAGCCATTCTGACAGTCAGAAAGTCAGCAAGCCAAACAATAAAATAATAGATTTTGGTTTAACTTTTCTAAAGACTGTATGTGTGTGTGATTCCTACCTAGAATTTCACTTCTACAGAAAGCTTTTGTATTTAATTCCTCCCTCCCAAGTATTTGGGGAGCACAACAGCACTGAGCTTTGCATATGGCGCAATGAGTGAAGAACTGATGCACAGAAGAGACTGCAAGCCAGAATTTCCCAAGTGACGCTGGCTGCTGAGCCTGACCCACATTTTCAGAAGAGTTCAATTTACCGGAATGCCAAAATAGCCACATCTTAAAATGCAAAATCATAAAATAATAGATTAATTTAGATCAGAATGGACACTTCTGTGTCACCTTGTCCAACTCAGTGCTCCAGGCAGGGCCAAGTACCAAATTAGATGAGGTTGCTCAGGACCTTATCTACCTCAGCTTTGAAAATCTCCCAGATTGCACAGCCCCTCTGGGCCACTCTTGCAGTGCTTTCACCACACTTATGATGTGTCCTGATTTTGGCTGAGATACAGAGTTAATTTTCTTTCAAATAGCTGGTATAGTGCTGTGTTTTGGATTTAGTATGAGAATAATATTGATAACACACTGATGTTTTTAGTTGTTGCTGGGTAGTTGTAGTTTCTACACTAAGCCAAGGACTTTTCAGCTTCTCACACCCTGCCAGGTGCACAAGAAGCTGGGAGAGCACAGCCAGGACAGCTGACCCAGTCTGGCCAAAGGGATATTCCATACCATAGAACGTCATGCTCCATATTTAAATGGGGAAGCGAGCCAGGAGGTGGGATAGCTGTTTGGAAACAGGCGGGGCATCGTTGGGTTTTTTTCTCACATGTGGTGAGCAGTTGCATTTGTGCATCACTTGTATTATTATTAATATCATTATCATTAATATAAATATTATCATCATCATTGTTATTATCATTATCATTATTATCTTCCTTTGTTATCCTATTAAACTGTCTTATCTCTACCCACAAAGAAGTTTTTTCCATTATTCTCCCCGCCTCCTTGGGCTGGGGAAGGGTGAGTGAATGGCTGCATGGTGCTTAGTTAGCTGCTGGGGTTAAACCACCACAGTCCTTTTCCAACATGGGGCATGAAAGGTTGACATAATGACAAGTCTGACCAGAACATGTTAAAATAATTTTGTTATAAGCATTCATTATATTAGCTTAATTGTTGCTGGCGACAATACTGTTTTATTTGTTCACAGAGCTGTTCTCAGAGTTGTGTCATGTAACACCTTACTTGCCATATATACTGGTTATCAGTGTCTGTGTGTGGTTTGTCATCTCTGGGAGTTGGATTAAGGTTATCGCTCTGCTGTTCAGTGTACTACTGGCTTACTATATGATAAAATCATTGATAATCAGACCAGTTTGGTATCTGTATACAGTGGCAGTGGGCAGTGCGCAGAACGGAGCAAAAGTGGCAATTTCATCTCTGTATTTCAGGAGCCATCTGTCGGAAGCTATTAATAATGGCACTTTTTACTTCTTCTCCTCAGATAGCCAATATGTGGGGGAGGCACCTTCCTTCACCTTCCCCTTCTGTAGGCTAATTACAATAGCTCTTGAGAATGTTGAATATCCTTGAGATGTTCAGACCAGCATGCTTCTATTTCTAGGTCTCCTGAATGTGGTTCAGGTCTTGTTTAGCATTAAACAACTATTTAAGAATACCACCTGGAGATCAACCCCCACGACAGGCACTACGGCTACTCAAACTCCAGTGACAGGCACTGTAGTTCCTCCAACCCCCGCGACAAGCACTGTGGCTACTCAAACCCTGGTGATAAGCACTGCAGCTGAACCAGAGAACCAACCCGTACCAGTATCAGTGGCCCCTATACAGAAGTCGACTTGTTTAGTAAAGGATGACAAAACAGAGCCATCACAAGAACAGGAGGAAGAGACAAAACCAGAGACAACCACCTGATCCCTGTCCCTGAGTAAGCTGTGAGATATGCGAAAAGATTTTAGCTGTTGATTAGACAAGCAACTTGTCACCTGGCTGCTCTGATGCTGGGATAGCAGGGCCAGTAGCCTGGAATTAGAGGGTAGGGAAGCCATGCAGCTGGGATCCCTGCCCAGGGAAGGGAGCATTGATAAAGCGATTAGAAAAAGGACACAAGCCCTCAGCCTCTGAAGGCGACCCTTGACAGGCATGAGGGAAAAGTATCCCTTCAAAGATGTTATATGTCACCCAGGTAAGTGGACCACCACGGAGAGAGGTATCCAGTACCTGAGGGAATTAGCCGTGTGGTATATGGTTTATTATGACCCAGACAACATGCAGTAACCCACAGATCCAGATGAAGTCCAATGTACCCAACCCACGTGATGGAGGTTTGTACAGAGCACACCACCATCATACACCAACTCATTGGCAGTAATGGACTGGAAGGGCGAAGAGGCACCAATGGTGGATGAAGTGGCTGGTTGAAGAAAATCTCTTTTCCTCCCTATGGGCTTGTGTCTCAGCCATGGAAAGACTGTGCAAAAAATCCAAAAACCAGTTTGAGAAACTGTCCCAGGAGGTCTGGCAACTCAAAGAGAGTATGTCGCATTCCCTGCTTGTGTGGACCAGTATCTCAGCTATTAGGAGTAAGTGTTCCTCTGCTCAAGAGAGAGGATGTAGAGGGTACACACCACGAGGCGCCCTGTGGTTTTACCTGTGTGACCATGGAAAGTGGGATGGAAAACCTACCTCAACCCTTGAGGCACAAGTACGTGAATTGCAAGGAAAAACAATCTGAAATGGGGATTCTTCCAGGAAAATTACTGCTCCACTGTCCAGTCGACAGTTCCCCAGACAGAGTAGGAGGGCTGATCTTACTTCTGATCTTATGGAAGGAGCTTCTAATTCATATTTACAAGAAGTGAGTAACAAAGATGGGCTTTATTCCCTCATCCATTCAGTGGATGAGGGAAAGGCTGTGGATGTTGTCTATCTAGACTTTAGCAAAGCCTTTGACACTGTTTCCTACAGCATTCTCCTGGAGAAACTGGCTGCTCATGGCTTAGACGAGCGTATGCTTCACTGGGTAAAAAACTGGCTGGATGGCTGGGCCCAGTGGGTTCTGGTGAATGGAGTTAAATCCAGCTGGTGGCCGGTCACAAGTGGTGTTCCCAGGGCTCAGTACTGGGGCCAGTTGTCTTTAATGTCTTTGTCAATGATCTGGACAAACGGATTGAGTGCACCCTCAGTATATTTGCAGACAACACCAAGCTGGGCGGAAGTGATCTGCTTGAGGATAGGAAGGGTCTATAAAGAGATCTGGACAGGCTGGACTGATGGGCTGAGGCCAACTGTATGAGGTTCAACAAGGCTCAGTGCCGGGTCCTGCACTTGGGTCACAACAACCCCATGCAGTGCTACAGACTTGGGGAAGAGTGGCTGGAAAGCTGCCCAGAGGAAAAGGACCTGGGGGTGCTGGTTGACAGCTAGCTGAATATGAGCCAGCAGTGTGCCCAGGTGGCCCAGAAGGCCAACAGCATCCTGGCTTGTGTCAGAAATACTGTGGCCAGCAGGACGAGGGAAGTGATTGTCCCCCTGTACTTGGCTCTGGTGATGCTGCACCTTGAGTACTGTGTTTGGTTTTGGGCCCCTCACTACAAGAAGGACATTGAGGTGCTGGAGCATATCCAGAGAAGGGCAACAAAGCTGGGGAAGAGTCTAGAAGAACAGGTCTTATGAGGAGTGGCTGAGGGAACTGGAGTTGTTCAGTGTGGAGAAAAGGAGGCTGAGCGGGGAGACCTTATCACTCTGTACAACTACCTGAAAGGAGGTTGTAGCGAGGTGGGTGTTGGTCTCTTTTCCGAAGTAACAAGCGATAGGGTGAGGAGAGACAGCCTCAAGTTGTGCCAGGGGAGGTTTAGATTGGATATTAGGTAAAATTTCTTCACCAAAAGAGTTGTCAATCAGTGGAACAGGCTGCCCAGGGAAGTGGTTGAATCATCATCCCATCCATGGAGGTATTTAAAAGATGTGTAGACATGGTGTTTAGGGACATGGTTTAGTGGTGGTCTTGGCAGTGTTAGGTTAACGGTTGGACTTGATGATCTTAAAGGTCTTTTCCAACCAAAACAATTCTATGTGTCTATGATTCGAACCCACATGTGCCACATGAACCCATTCATGGTAATGAATACTATGACCAGGACTACAGGGGCCCTGCCTTCAGCCACATGGAGGAAAGGGACAGCTGGGTTTACTGGACTGTGTAGATTCAATGGCCTGGCACATCAGAACCCCAAGAGTTTAAGGCTCTAGTAGACACCGGTGCACAGTGTACCATAATGCCATCAAACTATGAAGGGGCAGAATCCATATGTGTTTCTGCAGTGACAGGGGGATCCCAGCAGTAAATTGTATTGGAAGCTGAAGTAAGCCTGACTGGGAATGAATGGCAAAGCACCCCATTGTGACTGGCCCAGAGGCTCCATGCTTCCTTGGTACAGGCTGCCTCAGGGGAGCGTAATTCAAGGACCTAAAAGGGTACTGGTGGGCTTTTAGTATAGCTACCAGAAAATGAGAAGCAATATGCCCTG
This sequence comes from Balearica regulorum gibbericeps, assembly GCF_011004875.1. Classification (NCBI taxonomy): domain Eukaryota; kingdom Metazoa; phylum Chordata; class Aves; order Gruiformes; family Gruidae; genus Balearica; species Balearica regulorum. The sequence continues at coordinate 58,955,799 of NC_046184.1, forward strand.
TTCACTGATGGGTCCTGTTGTATTATAGGAAAACATTGAAGGTAGAATGCTGCTGTATGGAGTCCTACATGACAAGTCACAGAAGCTACTGAAGGACTTGAGTCAGCTTGCAGCAGTAAAAGCCATCCAGCTAGCTTTAGACATTACTGAACAAGAAAGATGGCCAGTGCTCCATCTCTATACTGACTCGTGGATGGTGCCCAATGCCCTGTTGGGGTGGTTACAGCAATGGAAGCAGAGCAACTGGCAGTGCAGAGGCAAACCCATCTGGGCTGCCGCATCACTACCTGACTAGAGAAGCTGATTGTAACAGTATGTCACATAGATGCTCAGGTACCCAAGAGCTGGGTCACTGAGGAACATCAAAACAACCAGCTGGTGGATCAGGCAGCTAAGATTGAAGTGGCACAGGTAGATCTGGGCTGGCAACATAAAGATGAATTATTTGTAACTTGGTGGACCCGTGAAACCTCAGGTCATCAAAAAAAGGGATGCAACGTATAGATGGGCTCATGATCGAGGGGTGGACTTGACTATGGACACTATTGCACAGGTTATCTATGAATGTGAAACATGTGCTACGATCAAGCCAGACAAGCAGTTAAAGCTGCTGTGGTATGGAGGACAATGGCTAAAAAATAATTATGGGGAGGCCTGGCAGATTGATTATATATCACTCCCACAAACCCGCCAAGGCAAGCAACATGTGCTTACAATGGTGGAAGCCACCACCGGATGGCTGGAAGCATATCCCGTGCCCCATGCCACTGTCCAGAACACTATCTTGGGTGCTGAAAAGCAAGTCTTGTACTACTTCGCTGTAGTGCACCTGAAGAATATGTTAGGGAAGACAGCCTGGGTTACTCCTGCCTTGAGCAAAGGCAAACCCACCTGGTGGAACTGCTTTTGCTCAAGGACCTGGGTACAAGAAAGGTTTTAATAATTTGAAAGGTTTGCAACATGAGAGTGATAACTAGCATGGGGCAGTGAAAAGGAATGTCCTAAAGACAGAGTGGTCAGGGCCATACATATATTCAGCATACCATGCCCTCACACTCGCTCTTTCTCCCTTCCTTTTCCCTTTCTATCTCCCCAAAGACAAATCTAACCTAATGTTTGCACAGGAGCACTGCCAGCAGAGACCCCTGAAAGGACAAGCCAAACCAGCACATCCCTGGAGTACCCTGAATATTCTCACATGGCTTTTTGCTAGGCTGAATGAGAGAGCAATCCATTACTTAATCTTGCTGCCACTTCAAGATTGTTCCCTGCAGTATATTTTACAGTGCTTTGTCCAGGCTGGTTTTAAAACATCCAAGTGATGAGACTTCCACCAGTTTACTTGGGGGAGCTATTTTACAGGCTAACAGACATCACCATTAGCACTATTTCTTGTCACATGCATCAGCAACTCTCCCATAAATAATTGCTAACACTACAGCTATTCTACAGGCCCAGGGAAGGTGAAGGGATACAAACAGAGAGTCAATATTAAGGTGAATAAAAGAATAAAATGATAATGGAAATATCTGGCTCATCCAGGAACATATGGTGTTTAGTTGGGTTAAGGACACTTGAGTAAGTGACAGAGAGGTAACCGGTTACCTCCACACTCATCTCTGAATAAATATGAGGTAATCTGAGAGATCAGGCACAGAGGGAAACCAGGCTGCTCAGGATGCTGAGTTCAGCTGGGCCAGGATCTAGCAGAGTTGGCTACAGACACCTCCGTTCCCCTGTAGGGCCACCCCTAGGTAAATTATCTCACATGTATCATGGGGTGAAAGTATAATTGGGAGAGTTACTGCAGAGCAGCTTAGAGTGTTCCCTGTTACTTCTATTATATCTAAGAAAGTGGACATATGACCAAGTAAGTAATGTTTTATTTAATGTATCTTAGATTATTTTATTGAAAAGCTATTTCTTGCTCTTCCAAGTTCTTCTCCTTCTGCAGAGGTCAGCACCTGACACGATGGGTGAAACCTTACAATCCTGTATGCAGCCAGGTCCAAAGTGTTCTGCACAAATCAAAAACATCTCTCCTGGCCCCTGCTGGCAAATCAGCACCTTTGGTAAGCAGCAGTGTACTCTGCATGGCTACTTATTCAGCACTGATAATGACTGCAAGACCAGCAAATGCTGTTCAAAATTCCTCGCTGCAGTATTTCACTCAAGGTCCCCCTTTCAGTAGTTTTAGTGTAACACACTGGGCAATGCCACCTCTGTTTCCTTTGTTCCTTATTGCATGTCCATCTATTTCTTTAATAAAGAAAACCTGCTGAATACATCCTGCAGACAGCATTTCTCTTAGAATACAGCCTCCCCCTGAAACAGTTAGCAGGCTGGTGCATACAAAACCTGCGATAATCTCAGTGAATGACACACACCACAACAGCTGTAAAGACAAGATGATACTTCTCTCACAAAACCAGCAGCAAACTATTTAGGGAGAACTCTGCAAATACAGAGCAGCTCATGGTCTTTGGCTTTAGAGAGAAGCCATCTGACCTCAGGAGTATGTTCCCTCTTTTGATCAACGTGGAATGGTTCCTTGAGTGTTCTCTTGTAATGAGACCAGTATAGTTTAAGCAGTCCTGGAGCAATGCTTCCCCAGGGATCTTCTTCCACATCTTACTAGAAAGGAAGAAGTTTTTCTTAACAAACTTCACAAGTTTTCCTTCTCTAAAGTACATCCTATTATGCAATGCCCCATTGTACTAAGCCTGCACAAAGTATCTTCCTCTTGGGATTTTCCTTGAATTTATTTGGAGGTGATTATCATATCTTCTCTTAGTTGTTGCTTTGCCAAGATGTACATAGCTTGCTCTTTTAATCTTTCCATATCAATCAAGCCTTCCCGCTACCTAATAATAATTGTGCCTCCTCTCTGAACTCCTTCCAGCTTTTCAATATCTTTCCAGTGACATGGTGCTCAGAACAGCACAGGAGATGCCAGCTGCATTTGCAGCTGTGTAGAGAAGGTACTTCGTTCATCTGCTCTGCTGCAGAGCATCATAAACTAGATTGCCCACCTGTCCTACCGCCTTTCTTTCCAAGAGCCAAGGGAAATCAGGTTTCAGTGCTGGAGAGCTGTTAAACTAGTGGAAAGTTCCTCTGGATATATTACACCCTGATTCCCCCTAAAAACTGGTACTATACCCCTCAAGGAGCACATGCTGTCTATTTCTGGGAGGGTACTGAAAACATAATTCTGAATATGGATTAGTTTTTGCTTCTCTGCTTTGGTCAAACTTTCTGTGGCAGCACCGTCAGAGCCCCAAACAGTCAATGATGCAAAGTGTCTGAGCAGAAAACAAAAATTGTTTTGACTTTTTTTAAAGCTGTATGCCACATTATGAAATCTTTTCTGATTTACTTATTTACTACTTAATCTAATAAGAAATAAGTTTGTGATTCATACTTAAGTCAAAGCATTGAATTACCAAGCCACATTCCTGAAAACCTGAGCGTGTGCCCAGTTTAGCATCAAAATCGTTTGGTATTATGAGAAGAGCTATCAAAGAGAACATACAAAAATGCATTATTATACTTCTACCAGTATTTAGCAAGCAGTTCTCTATTGGGGCTGAGAGAACAACAGATGTCTTTGACTTCTGCAAGCATTGCAATCTATGAAGTAATCGGTCTGTCCAAGAAGTGAATTCTCTGTCAGTAATTGCAGATCATATCACAAAAAAGAGAACCACAAACAGAAGTCATAGGCAAAAGACAAAGAGAAGAGAAAAATGAGAGAATGACAAAGGAAAAATAGGAAAAGAGGCTTCAGGTTTGCTAAGATTTGAGCATGCATAAAGGAGGAGATAGAAGAAAATGGATGAAAACTGAGGTAAATGGTATTCTGCTGTCTCAGAAGCAGCACAGGCAATATTTAAAGTTGAGTTCACAGACCTCCATCTTCACAGTGCTGAAACCACCAGAAACAGTCGCGGCAACATGGGTAATATAATACTTTGTCTAATGACTGATTACACAGTGCTATAGTTATAGTCAATAAACCAATTCTGCTGGGTCAATTTGCTTTTTTTCAGGTTTTCTTTCAAACTGTTAACAGTTAGCATTCATCACCTGAGATCTGTAATTAAGACTGGATGCATTTCTGAGAGATATGTTCTCACACAACTTAGAATACCTGGCTTCTTGGAGGAATCAATTTTTTTGGCCTGTATTGCAAAGGGAATGAAACTAAATGGACAATATTGCATCTTCTGGTCTTAAGACCTAGAACATTTATTCTTACTCTTCTTGCCCCAAAATATTCCAGGCAAGATCTAGTAGTTGCGCTACTTCTTTTTAAAAAAAAAATTAAAAAACTTTCTCTGCCCTTGCACCTCATTTTTCTCTGAATGTTTTTTGTTTTCCTTTTTATTCATCCCTACTAGGATTTGAAACTCCCCCCCAATTCAGCATTGAATGTGAATTTCATTAATGCGCTGTTTATTTTTCTTCCAGACCAATTAATGAGAGTGATAAATGAGATAGGACATAACACCAATCCCTGTGGCACCCCAGTAGCTACCTCCCCCAAATTAAAACACTGCCATTTATCATTACCATTTGCTAATGTTCTTTCCGCCAATTTGTAGACCCTGTGGCAGTACTCCTACTGAAGCCAATCTGAATTAATTATTCAAGTACTTTCATGGGAGATGCAATATCAAATACTTTATGGAAAACCAAAATGCAGTATACCAACTGATTTTCCAGTAGGCACTACTAGTTTAATTCTTTTAAAATCTTTTATATCTGTTTGTGAAGATTTATTCTTTTATTATTTGTACTTTAGTGGTGCCTGAAGGGTCCAACTGGGCTGAAGACCCATTGTCATGTTTATTACTAAAATTTTATCTCCAGCTGTTTAGTGATTCTCTTTCCTCCTCCTGTCTCTCATATTTGCTTCATTTTCACCCCAAGGACAGAATTTAAATTAATGGAACTGTAATTGCCACGATCGCTGACAATTCCTTTTTTAGGAAATCAGGTACATTTTCTATATTTTGCATATTTGCTGCTTCCATTTTGTCTCTTTCAAAAAACACTTTATTATGAGTCATGTTTGCATGAAAACAGGCTCCTCTCTCTCTTTCTCTAGCGTGCATCTGCTCCTGCTGTGCATTCCCCACTGGAGTCCGTATCACTGATAATCCTGTGCCTGAGAAGTCTCAGTAAGTTGCATGGAGATGACTGATGTCACACTTGGAGGATTAAGTAGGGAATAAGCAGCAGGAGCACATCATCTCTCAAGAAACTGAGACCCCATCTTGTCTGTGCCAGAAAATGCCAAAGACAGATTTTAAAAAAATGTCACGGTGCTTCTTGATACAAGAAAGCAAGCCTCTACTGAAAATATACTGGTTCAAAAGGAGAGGAAGAAGAATGGACATTTGAACAAGCCCAGTTATAGCATGAGTGCAAGGACAGATTAGCTATGTGAACAGACCTCATACGCCAACTTTGGTCTTTAGAAGACTCACAAGGGGGCACTTTGCCTGTAAATTTACAATTTCCTTACCTTTTTTTTTTTTTCCTTCTATTTTCTTTTAAATAAAGGAGACTAGCTTCTTCACAGTCTTCCCTGTGTTTCCTTTCATAGGACAAGCAGTAGCAGTGTCTGACAGAGACCCCATCTTCCCTCTCACCCAGGAGAGAGCGCACCCCAGGCTGGAGAACATTTCACTGAAACACTGCAGAATCTTCTCCTTGGTCAAAGCTTGGAGGACATATTTTCCCTTACCCCCTAAACCCACAGCATCTAGTTGTCTAAAATAATCTTTCCCTCCCACTCACATAATAGCCCTCTTCCCAGCACTGCTGAAAGTGTCCCATCTCACTGTTCCTTTGTGAGGAAAACATTCATTGATCTCAAAAAGTCACAGATCAGCTGTGCTCTGAATTTTTCTAAGATCCTTTATCTGTCACAGGACAAGGAACAAAGGTTTCCAGTCCCACTGTGTTCCTACAGATGCTGTGGAGTTGCTTCCTTAAACAAGGTACTGAGTGCTATGGTGGGCATGCTCCTTCACAGTGCTGGAGGAAACTTGGCTACTCAGCAGCACCTCGCCTGAGTTAGAGCTCTGGGCTAGTGCTGGGGTGGGAACCAGATCTCAACCCTCCTGACTCCTGAAATGGCCTGTTAGTGCCTCTTATTACTCCTTTAATATAAAGGGAAATATTTAGTACCCCTTTTTCAAATAACGAGCAGCTGTTTTCTCTTCTGCTGACAATTATGTGCAGGCTACTGGCCAAAGAAGGTTAAGCCCTATTTTAAGCTCTATACCCAGTAAGTAGGCTTGGGCTTCTGCATCTAAAACTGAATTTCATGCCACCCCTCCTCAGCAAAGTTGTGGATGTCCCATGTTTTGGGTGTCCCATGTTGTGGATGCCCCATCCCTGGAAGTGTTCAAGGCCAGGTTGGATGGGGCATTGAGCAACCTGATCTAGTGAAAGATGTCTTTGCCCACGGCATGTGGGTTGGACTAGATGATCTTTTAAGGTCCCTTTCAACCCAAACCAGTCTGTGATTCTGTGATTCAGTTCAGGTTTGTTTGCTGTAGAGGGAACCAAAATAGAGGCATCTGAGTGTGAGCTATGGTTGCGAAAAGCTCTTAACATTTTCCCACTTAGAGCACACAGTTAGAGTAAACCCATTTCTTTTGATGCTGTAAGCAGGCTGTTTACCCAGAGGGGTTCAAAGCTAGTTTCTTCCTGCCTTCTCCCTAACCCTCATATTATTCAAGGGTCAATAATTCAATTCAGAACAATGCAGTGACAATGAGGTGGAATTGTTTTAATGGTGTTTACTTGTTCTTAATGATGTGCTGTATTCCTGTCCTCCTGTTACAGACAGCAGCAGATGATAAAGAAGGGAGAAACTATGCGGTAATGCAGACAGTAAAATCAAAGAAGAGACACTCCTGTTGAGATGAAAGAGAGACTCCTGCTAGTTTCTGAAAACTCACAAATATAGGATTTTTACTGCCACAGTTGAGGTCTTTCTGCCAACATGGACCTAACTGTAAAACCAAAGAAAAATTTCCTAATTCAGAGCAGTTCAGAAACCTTTTCAATACCAACATTCTACCCCCTAAATAAAGGTTTTGGCCAAAACAGGATAATTCTTTGCTTCCTGCCTCTTTTTTCTCTTTCTTTCCAGATTTTATATTCCCAAATGTGGCATTTTTTTCCCCTCTCAGTCAGAGAAAATAACTGAAAAGGGAATGCACTTATGCTTATTGCCTCAGGAGAGGAAGCAAAGAAGGAAAGGGGTGGAAAATTGGTCCCTACCATGATTTACACAAGTCTTGAAGTTGTGCCAGTTTGAGCAGCTCAGGAGGGCCCAGGATGTCCTCACAGCCTCACCATACACCTTCCTCCAAGGGTGTGAGGAGAGACAGAGTAGAACCAGTTTTAAATCTCTGCCTGCCTGTTTTGGTCAGCTTTCAACAGACAACTGAAAAAGCATTTAGTGCAAGCCAGGTTGTGCTTCTATCTTTCCATTTCTTTAAACATGCTGCATTGATACTGTGTCCGTATGGTGTAACAACAGCTTCTGCAGTCCACAGGGGAGCCTGCCATCTCACGGGCTTGTGGCCAACTGTGAGACCACGGTGACTGTCACTGTTGTTTCTCCATTTTCATGCTCTATTAACTATTTGTCTGTGATTGCTACTATGCTCTATGTGCCTGTTTGTGTCTCAAAACCCTATCCTGAAGGGGAAGCTGGTGTTGTTTTGAGGAGTTTTGTGAGGAGGGTGGGATTACAAGAAACTGTGTTGTGGTTATTGCTTATGAAACATGTAGCTACCTGGGCTTGTGGTTCCAGCGAAGGTTGTTTGCTGGTTTGCCTGCAGGCTGAGAAGCAGAAGGTCTCACAGTGTTTTTGCTAGGCTTCTGGGAAACACTGGGAAGGAGCTGGTGGCCACCACCCCTGTAAGTGCCAGTGATGTAGGAGGAGAGGTTTTGGAGACAAAATAGCAGGATATCCGTGGCAGCTTTCCCCAAAATAGTCCTGATAATGCATGATGGGCCAGGCAGATGTGAAGAGATAATGGTGTTGGGAAACTGGTTCAAAACCATCAAGATTAGAGAGACATCTGGAAGGGATGTTCTACCCAGGGGTGTTCCAGCTGACAACGCTGCACAGGAGGGTGCTCATATGAGGCTGCCAAGGAGCACAGGGGTTCGGAGGACGCATCCTGACATTACAAGAACTCTTCATCCTCGGGTGAAGCAGAGGACAAAAACTAGAAATTGCCAAGTTACAAACAGATGCACAATGGCACAGATAGAAGAAAACTAAAAGTAATTTTATGCATACATCTACCTTTATACTAGAAGTCTGGAGAGATAGGAATATTTAGATTTAAAGGAATATAAAGACATAAAAGACATATTGGAAATTTGGTGGAAGGAGAAACAGATGGACAATGTAATACCAATTTGAAAAATTAAACTGGAAAGACAAAATGGGCTCTGTAGATGAAGGGATGGTACTATAGCCTAAAAGAATCTTTGAGTCAAATCAGATTAAGAATCAAGCAAACCTTGTGAACAAGTAATAGAAACCCTATGAATCAAACTCCAGTCCCATATAGGAAAAATACAGCAGTAAGACTGCACTATGAACTGCCTGATGAAGATGGTGATAGAGACTGACACATTGAGGGAGATCAAGGAAGGCAGGAATAAACAATAAAAGAAGACTACAATTGCCCTCATATACTGGGTAAACTTTACTGTGGGGCGTGATGTGTGGGCTGAACTTTCAGACAATGCCAATTTCTGGTTTATGGAAGTACTAGACAGGGAAATGAGAAGTCCTGATCAATGTGCAGGACTTCGTGACTATCACAGAACTGTTGGGAACAGTGGCAGTACTGTATTTAAGTCCAACATCCCTATTCCTCCTACAAGAGCCAAGAGGCCCAGCACTGTAGTGATGAATTTTAAAAAAGCCAAACTACACAAAAATGAAGGGGTCATGTTAAAAAGAAGCTCTGAGGCTGTTCAAAGAATCCGTGCTGGATGATCAGAGCAAACACATACTACCTATCAATAAATGTTTGAGAAAGACCAAAAGATAACAGGCCTAGCTTAACAGAAGCGTAAGGAAGCTTTCTTAGGAATAAGAAAGCGTTCTTCAAAAGACACAAAGCTGTGTCCTGCTGAAACAAAAATACCCCACCACCAAATCCCGAAGGAAAAATAGGCTGAGAATGCTGAAATTCAGTAAAGGAGGCCAAAAAAATGAATTGTGCTTCAACTTGCAAAAAAGCAGAGACACTAATTATAAACCATTTTGCTACATCTTAGGGGCTAGGAGAGCTCTAGAGCATCTGTAAGGCCAAGGAAAGATCAAGGAGGAGGAGGAGGCTTCAAAGTCAACAAAATTGTAGGAGAAAAAACTTAAATCTGCCTGACTGCACTAAACATGAAGAACTTAGGGAAGTTTCCACAACAGAATTTTTCTTTCAGGTGTTCATCTTTCCATGTTGATATGTGGAGGCAGTTGATATCTGGTGGCTATAGTCCATGTACACTTCTGAAAGGCATTCTACAAGGTCCTCAGTGACAAGAACCCTAACCTATCATGGGATAAGAGCAAATGTCCTCATGTGTACATGTAACTAGGCATAAGGCAGGAAAGAGAGGGTAAGAGTAAATATTTTTTTGCAGAGAAGGTGGTTGCCAGTGGAGCTTCACACAGATCTGTGTTCGGACCAATGCTGTTCATGAGTGCATAAATGATCTAGAAAAAGAGAATTAATTGTGAGATGTTTGCTAATGCTAAATTTTTCTAAGTAACAAGAGACATGACTGTGAAACACTGTAAAAGCCTCTCACTACAGCAAGCAATTGGGCATAAAGTAACAGCATTTGAAGCAACGCATACTGGGGAAAAATCCTAATTTTACATATATAATGATGGGTTCTGAGCTGTCTGTTATCATCAGGAATGAGATCTTCAGGTAATAATAGACAACACTGCAAAAATGTTGGTTCAGGGTACAGCAGTAGCCAAAAGCAATCAAGATGTTAGAAATTTTGAGGATAGGATAGCAATCACAACAGGAAATATCTTTATGCCACTAGAAAATCCAAAGTGCCACCTGCACTTTAGAGACTGAGTGCAGTCTGATCACTTGGTCTCAGAAAGAACATAGCAGAATCAGAGGAGGTGCTACAAAAGTCAGCAAAATAATCACAGGTATCAAATAGCTTTCCCTATGAACTACACAAAACATACTAGGACTCTTCAACCTAGAGAAGAGACAGTGGTGAAAACATATAATGTAGATTTGTTAAACACAGGAACCGTGGAGAAAACCTGGCCATTTATTGACAATGTGATTATGTACCGTAGAAAGGAAACAAATACTACACCTTATGATGCAATCTTTACAACCTTGGTGCATATCAGGTGTTTACTGAAGTCATGAAAAAGTCCAGTAATACAACTGTTATAATATAATTAACGTTAATTATTGCAGAACTGCTTGAGACAAAAAATATTGTATATGCCTAGGTGCCATGATTTTATATCATAAAAGCAGACAACTTAAATGATTTAGTAACTTCCCAAATGTGTCTATATATGCAGCACATTGGACAGCCTACCTGGGAGCTAGCTTGTGAGGAATTACATGGTGAAATAACATTCAAGCAACATTGTAGGAGGAGCTAATATGTCACACCAGCTGAGTTCATAGGCTGAATCCCTGAAAGTCCAGCGAAGCTGAGCTGAAACATTCTAGGTTACCAATTAAAGGTTAAGGCCCACATTACATTAGATTAGTCGAATACTACTTTGCATTACAGAGCTTCCCAATGCAGAACAAATTGAGGTAAGATAGCAGATGCCTATACGGTTTATCGCATGGTTTTGCAAGTGCACAGCTTGAAATGGACTCTTCTAATACTAAATAGTCAGTGACCGAGTCTAGTAAACAAATCCATGGGCTATACTCCTTTGCAGGGGATTGAGAGTCCAGTTAAAGTGTCTACAGAGAAATGCGCCCATGCACATGCAATTGCAGACACACAATTGCAGACACACATGCACAAAAATGGAGGAAGTCTGGGTGTTTTTCTGATTCCTGGGATGAATTTGCTACATGCCTCTGTGGTGGGTTGACCCTGGCTGGACTACAGATGCCCACCAAAGCCGCTCTATCACTCTACTTCTCAACTGGACAGGGGAGAGAAAGTATAACAAAAGGCTCGTGGGTTGAGATAAGGTCAGGGAGATCATTCACCAGTTACCATCACAGGCAAAACAGACTCGACTTGGGGAAATTAATTTATTACCAATCAAATCAGAGTAGGATAATGAGACATAAAAACTAAATCTTAAAACACCTCCCACCACAACTTCCTTCTTCCTGGGCTCAACTTCACTCCCCATTTCTCTCCCTCCTCCCCCTCCAGCAGCACAGGGGGACGGGGAACAGGGGCTGCGGTCAGTTCATTAGACCTTGTCTCTGCCGCTCCTTCCTCCTCAGGGGAGGACTCCTCACACTCTTCCCCTGCTCCAGCGTGGGGTCCCCCCCATGGGAGACAGTCCTCCACCAACTTCTCCAACCTGAGTCCTTCCCACGGGCTGCAGTTCTTCACAAACTGTTCCAGCGTAGGTCCCTCCCATGGGGTGCAGACCTTCAGGAACAGACCGCTCAGCATGGGTCCCCCACAGGGTCACAAGTCCTGCCAGCAAACCTGCTCCAGCATGGGCTCCTCTCCACGAGGCCACAGGCCCTGCCAGGAGCCTGCTCCAGCACGGGCTTCCCACGGGGTCACAGCCTCCTTCAGGTGCCTCCACCTGCTCCGGCGTGGGGTCCTCCACGGGCTGCAGGTGGATATCTGCTCCATCATCAACCTCCATGGGCTGCAGGGGGACAGCCTGCCTCACCATGGTCTTCTCCAGGGGCTGCAGGGGATCTGTGCTCAAGTGCCTGGAGCACCTCCTCCCCCTCCTCCTGCACTGACCTTGGTGCCTGCAGAGCTGTTCCTCTCACACATTCACACTCCCCTCTCAGGCTGCAGTTGCTGTTGTGCAGTAACTTTTTCCCTTGCTTAAATAACATTACCCCAGCGGCGCTACCACCGTCGCTGATGGGCTCAGCCTTGGCCAGCAGTGGGTGCATCTCGGAGCCGGCCGGCATTGGCTCTGTTGGACATGGGGGAAGCTTCTGGCAGCTTCTCGCAGAAGCCACCCCTGTAGCCCCCCCCCACCAAGACCTTGCCACGCAAACCCAGTACAGCCTCTTGTGCTTAAGTAGAAGGTGGGATATACAGGGCATACATACAAATGAGAAATCCAGTTCCGGCTGAACTAAACCTTTTAAAGTACTTGAAAATATGAGTGATATCTGCAAGAGCATTTGCAATGGCTTGAGGCAAGGGAGCTGGAGTGGTGAGTTTACAAAAACTAGAGATGAGGATGCCAGGGTCCATCTGTTCTAAAGCGTGTGACTCTCACAAGGTAGCTCTTACTGGAATCCGTGCTTAAATCCATCGTTTTATAGATAGAGGAAAGCATGCCAGGGAAAGCCATTCTCCAGCCGCTGGTTACAACTGCAGCACCTTAAGCCAGTGAGATTGACTTGATGTCCTGCAGAAGGAGAGAAGGGCTCCAGGGTCCGTGGCTGAAGTATTGTGTGTGGACTTTCCCTCTGTGCTGGAAGGACTTGGCTACAAGCTTGTCGATCTTTCCCAAAACATGAGTCACGGCTGCTCCACATTCTCCCATCTTTAATTGCTTGTTCAGCCCTCTGGAAATATCTATAAATCCAGCACAGGTCTTGCTATTAATGCATCATATGCCTCTTCCATCTTTGTACTTTGTCTTTCTGTATGAAATATCCAACTGAGCCTGACACAGAACCTGTTCCTTCTCCAAGTCCTTCTCAATTACTCAGCTAGGATGAATGCATACAACCCCAACTGCTGCGGAGACGATCCTTCTGTATGTGGGGATATACAAAGAGGTTTCCAGTGCTTACACAGAGTGTGTTAGATAAAATATGATCTTCTAGGCAACTGACCTACTGCCTGTTAAGGCTCCATCTAACTCAAGGCTTGGGCTCACACTGGAACCCAAACTCCTTGGTTAACAATATAGGCTGGAATGTGGCAACTTGCTCTGTAGGTAAGAAAATGTAGGCAAAGCTCAAGAGTGCTCCGGTCCTCCAGCCTTACACCTTCACATGCAGTACTGACCCATGTGCCTTGAGACACTTAGCTTCACACAGCTCTCAAAGCTTATAAAAGCCACCCTGTGCCTTCTTTCAGATAACTGCTCCTAAGGTCAAAGTCTTATACTAGTGGTCACAAGTGGGTGACCAATTTAAATAAAACCTGTCTTGGAGGATGGTGAAAAGAAGGTTCAGAAGAACAGGAATAACCTATGAATACTGTCATTTCACGTGGCAGTGCCTGACAGTCCTAGGAGGGGCTGTGTACTTGGCCCCTTGAGTTTATACGTACAAAAGGCTTTGCAGGTAATTGAGAAAAGAAGGAATGTGAGCTTCATCTTTAGATGATACAATATTTAATAAGATTATTATAGAGAGAACACTTGAATAAAACGCTAAGGTCACACATCCAAAGGTAGCTGACCCAGAATAGTGAAGGCTACAAGTAAGAACTGTGTGTTTAATATACTGTAATTATAACTGCAAATTGTACTTCAGCCCAAGGCTTTACAGCAAAGCTGTAAAAAGTAAAATAAATTTTAATCTTTAAGGGCACTTTGCTACATTCTTCTTCTTCAAGGCTAAACCCAACTAGTTCAACCCAGGTAGGTGTTGAAAAAATATGAGCTCTTTCTCCCTGAGCAATAAATATTATCTTCAGTATCAAAAGCTGGATTGCTACCAAGTACACTGCATGGCTCCTTGGGGAAGCTCAGTCCTGGGTCTGAGCATCTATCAGAGCTGAATAAAGGCATTCAGGGTGGGGGAAAAGTGTGCTAGATCAATAGAAAAGAAAATCTCTCACCCATGACCTTTGATGATTATCAGGGAGCAGTTGCTGCTTTCTTGGTCTTAATGTGAGTCTGTTTACTCTTGCTGTGGATGTACCCTTGGGTGGAAGGGTTGCTTATGTGAAACTTCTGTCTCGGGGTTCTCTCTCTTCAGATCCCAACTGAGGAAAGCTCTCTTGATTTGAATTGATACTAACCTTGCAATTACACACTGCAAATGCGCTAGCCCCTGGTACAAAACCCTCTCGCAGAATCATTTCTACAGTGAGGGTCACAAAGCTGAGCTCAGAGTTCAGCGCTTTCTCTATCCTTGTTTTACACTGGAAATGAGGGAATGGGAACGCGGGCATAATTAAACTTCTGTGCTCCCGTACCACTTCATGTGCAGTAGCTTTCATCCCATCTGAAAACAGGCATGTTGCTGTGGTTTCAGGAATAAAGAATGGACATTCTTATTCCCTTCTGCTACTGCTTCTGTCTTCTTTTACTCCACTAAAAAGTAAAAATTAGTTCTTGAGGTAGAAAGATCATACTTCATCACAACAAATATTTTATTAGAGATAAGCAAAAAGTCTTCCCAGAAAGCTCAGACATGCTTATTTGGGCCTCCAGTGGCCATTTACAGATGCACTTGCTGGTAACTCAGTATTATTAGAGTTGGTTGAATAATATTCAATGGATAATTTATTTGACAAATGTTACATTTTTAAAAAACAAATTACTCATCTAGTTTAAAAAATATTGTTCACAAAGTTATAGGACAGAGTGAGTTATTAAATATATTTATCAAATAAGTTGCTCAAGTTTTGCAATATATCTGAGTAAATTATTCAGCGTATTCATTATTCATTGAGTTCTAATTATTATTTTAAGCACTTATATAGCAATATTAGTGCACTGGTATAAATAGTCAGTGACAAAAATGATAGGTCTTCTGATGGATCTATGATATAACTAAGGCTGGACTAAGGCATGGGAAAAATGGGCTTCACCCATACTGAAAGGGGTGTTTACTATTAATTTGATGAGCTCTGGATTACAGATAACAGATTTGTGCTTATAGTCCTTGTTCCTGGAATCAAAGAACTCCAGAAGTCTTTTTCCCTGTATGACTAGGATAAACACCTTGTTGAAATTCAGCAAGGCTCAGTGCCAGGTCCTGCACTTGGGTCACAACAACCCCATGCAGCGCTACAGACTTGGGGAAGAGTGGCTGGAAAGCTGCCCAGAGGAAAAGGACCTGGGGGTGTTGGTCAATAGCCGGCTGAATATGAGCCAGCAGTGTGCCCAGGTGGCCAAGAAGGCCAACAGCATCCTGGCTTGTGTCAGAAATACTGTGGCCAGCAGGACGAGGGAAGTGATCGTCCCCCTGTACTTGGCTCTGGTGATGCTGCACCTTGAGTACTGTGTTTGGTTTTGGGCCCCTCACTACAAGAAGGACATTGAGGTGCTGGAGCATATCCAGAGAAGGGCAACAAAGCTGGGGAAGGGTCTAGAAGAACAGGTCTTATGAGGAGTGGCTGAGGGAACTGGAGTTGTTCAGCGTGGAGAAAAGGAGGCTGAGCGGGGAGACCTTATCACTCTGTACAACTACCTGAAAGGAGGTTGTAGCGAGGTGGGTGTTGGTCTCTTTTCCGAAGTAACAAGCGATAGGGTGAGGAGAGACAGCCTCAAGTTGTGCCAGGGGAGGTTTAGATTGGATATTAGGTAAAATTTCTTCACCAAAAGAGTTGTCAATCAGTGGAACAGGCTGCCCAGGGAAGTGGTTGAATCATCATCCCATCCATGGAGGTATTTAAAAGATGTGTAGACATGGTGTTTAGGGACAGGGTTTAGGGGTGGTCTTGGCAGTGTTAGGTTAACGGTTGGACTTGATGATCTTGAAGGTCTTTTCCAACATAAATGATTTGATGGTTCTATGATTTTATGAAAATTAAAACTGGCATAGTAATGTCAACCTGAATATGCCAGCAGCCTAAAACCAGCAGCTTGGAGGACTCTGAGCTTAGCTGTCTAATTCCAAACCCATGGCTTTAGGGCCCGATGGGGAGAACTTTATTAATCTTAACTACCTGGGGACGTTATTGGAAATCGGATCCCATTGTATTCCATTAGTTGCCTCAAAGGGACGGGCTGCTGGAGGTCAGAGGATTCAGCCATGAACTGCATAACCAGAGGTGTCACAGAGTGGTAAGCTGACCTCCGCCATGCCTTGCCCTGCTGTCTCACCAGCGTGTTGAGCACCTGGCTCCACAAAGGCTGGGAAGAGTGGCTGGTAATACAGCACACCTGCTTGTCCACAAAATATCAAGGTTTCTATTTTGAAAAGAAAGCTCTTCTTTTGAAGAACTGACAAGCCACACTTTGCTGTGGACTTCTTAAGTTCTTTTCTACTCTTTTAGTGGTGAGGCAACTCAATTTCATAGAGAAGGAGGAACCAGAAATTGCCATGCTGTATCCCCTAAATGAGGCTTTATCACAGGGAGGCTAAAATTCTTCCCAAGGCTCATCTTTGAAACCAACACCAGATAAGATCCATCCTGGCTCTCTTCAGCTTTCTGAAAAGAGCGTCAATTCTTCTGAAAAGACAATGTAGTTCAAAACCTAGTGAATTTGAGTGGAATAGAAAAAAACTAATGTTGCAAATGCCCAATTTTATTTTTCAAGGAAATGGTCCTTTTCCTTGCTTTTTTTCTAATATTATCTGTTGGCATTGCTTTTCTCTAATTTTCTCTGTCAGAAACCAGCACGTGTACATGTATGTGGACATATTGTCCTCTCTTCACCATCTTTCACTTTTGCTATTAATTGAAAATCAGGACTTGTGAAACAGCATCTGACGTTACTGAACTGAGAAACTTTAAGGCACAAAGCAGGCTTAAAAATTTTATTTTTTCAGTGACATGGTGCATATCTGAAAAGCCCAAATTGTCATTTTTGGATAATGCCTTGTGGAATAGTTTGTGCTAATTGGAGCTGTCTTCATGGTCCAGCATGTCTCTCCTGTGTCCCAATTGGGGTAGGTCTTATTATAACCCTGAATACGGAAGGTAATTTGCTTGAGACTAGACTGGAAACTTAGAAATGCATTAGGGAGATGGGTTACATCCACAAAATGCAAATTTTGCACCATCAGGAGGAGGGAGCCACCCCTCCCAATAAATATATATTTATTTTCTGGCCTGAAAGCTTCTTGCTAAACATGAAGGCAATCTTTGAGCACTGAACTGTAACTCTGCTGGGCTGCCTTCTTGTTGATAAAACTTACAAAAGCAATTTACTCTCTTGGGCCTGTTTAAGAATTTACAGTGCAGAAAGGGGAGGGGTAGAAAAACAAGCCACATCCTCCTACCTCTCTCAAAATCCTGCCTGTTTTTTAAGAAATGAGATGGAAGGGGGGAAAGCCACACACACACACACACTACCCAAGGGAATGACACTGTCTTCCTGCCCCTTATTTGAGAGGAACACTTCCAGCCATCACTTTGCCTTCCATGAGGAGAAGCAGGGCAAACATCAGAGCAAAGCTCACAGAGAACAGACATCCCTGCCTCGGTCCCCTCCCATACACGCATACACCCACAACAGGTTTGCAAACGATAGCACAGAGCCTTGCAAGCACTGCCATTAAGACAATTCTCAGGGGAATTGTTGGAATAGTTTGGCTGTCAATCTATGCCCTGAGGTAGGAAAGAAAACTGCATTTGTGAGGGCTTCTGAAGAGGGAAGGGGTTCCTCTGCCTTTTAAAGTTCATTATACTAGAAGGGATTAAAGAATTTTCAAGATTTTTCAAAACAGCTCTACTATGCAGAGCTAGCACAGAAAACAGTACTGAGCTTCCAGGGGACCCTTCTGTGCTGCTTCAACCCAAAACACACACAAAACTGCCACGCACCCAAATGTGAAGTGTCTCTGTGGCTGGTGGAGAGATACACTCCTCTCTTTCCTTAGCAGTTCCCTGAAGCTGCTGCACCACTACTTCCAACTTTCTGTCGGAGAAGAGGTTCCCTACCACGAACTAGGACTAGGACACTTGCAAACAGTCCTCCCAGTTGTTGAGTGCTGTGGTCAGGCTGGAGCCTCACCCTAGGTTTAATTCCCACGTGTGGCTCCCGGATTTGGGTAAACACACTGGCCTTCAGGTGACATTATAGACAGTTCATACATCATCATAGGTGTCATATTGCTCTAAAATTGGTGGATTCATATCCTAAAGAAGTTCCTCTGTGTAAGATGACTCTAGAGAGGTAGAGCCAAGATGCCTGCTCTCTGGAAACCCTCCCTTTGATGTGTTCAGCACTTTAAGGGAGTCTCCAGACACTGCTTCTTGTGCCAGGGACCAGAAGGGGTGCTCTCTGGTGTTCCCTGAGCCAACTCCTCTCCTCCTGCTGGGTTGTATTGGACTAAACTGTCTGCTTTTACTCTAGACACCTGATTTTCCCAGAGAGGATTCTCTGAGAAAGCACTATATGTTCTGCTACCCAAGCAATAGATGTTCAGTCTGCATCTAACCCCATAATTACCCTTGTTTTTTGCAACCAGGCTGGTTTAGTGTGCAGATGGTGGGAAGTGGGACAGAGGGGCTGTGCCTGTGTGAAACCACAGGAACTGGCACAACTGCAGATGGAAAGCCAGCCTGTAGGGGGAACAGTGATTCATGGCTCTGTTTCACACTGTGTGCATCTTTAAGATTTACTTTTTAGTATCATTTACAGCCACGATATAAAAAAACCCCATGGAAACACTGAAACCCTGAGAGAGATTCACTGAGCAGTGTAAGACAAGTGCACAGCTTAGAAGGAAATGTCATAAGTGCTCTTTAATCTTTCCCATCCATTTGCTCTTTTCTTAGTTTAGGAACAGGGATGGAGAAGGAACTGTAACAAACTCCTCAGAAGTAACTGTGCTGCGTGGGATAAAGATTTCCCTGCAGGGTTCCTTTAGGACCTAGGTTTTAAAACCAAAACAAAAGCCTAAGTCCCATGGCAATGACATCAATACAAAGCCCATGTGATTTATAGGGTTAATCTCAAATGCCACCTGAGACACAAGGTCTCACCTTGCATTTATACTCTGTATTGACATTGCATGTGCAGGCTGAAGGCAGTGCTCTGGGACGTGTCCTTCAGTCCTCCAGCCTGAGGTCACTTTTCTTTCTAGCAGACCTGCCTGAAGCCTGAGACGCTATGGTATCTTCCAAGAAAACAGGATAAGTATTCTGGCCTGCACCTCTCCCCTTCATGAAACAAGCGCTAAAAGCTCCAGGAGAGATATTGCTTACAGCCAACTGAGCTGGCTAGCACAGTAACCCTGTGACTACTCTGTATCTTAAAAGTGCTTTGGAAAAAAACTCAGGTAAATAAAAAATACTACAGAAGGCTAAATCCTCTTTTTGTATCCCAGCCCTCCCAGGGAAGACGGATGCTGTTTATTACAAAGTAATGCTGGCAGGCTGCATGCCGAAGAGTACAAGAAACTGTTTTGCGAACTGAAAGCATTGCCAGTATGTTTTGGGAAAAGGGACTCTGTCTGGAGTTAAACTGAATGCCTGGTCCTTTGGGATGAGAAGTGGCAGTTAAGTAAAGGCAGATGAGTTATGGCAGCTAAAAATAAAGGGTGATCTAAAGGAAGAGATGGGGTGAGGAGGACATTGATGTTGGACGAGTTCTCCAGCTTCCCTTTCTCACCTTCCTGAGCATGACAAGCTCTGCTTGATCCACAGGGCCAGTGCTCCACGTCTCACTAGTTCCTTCTGCTGCAGCATCTTTGGAGACCCTGGCACCTGATGCTGCTTTGCTTTGGTGTGTCACGCTCCACTCGCAGCCTTCCTCCCCTCCTGCATGCTGCCCTCTGTAAAACTTAGCTTGCAAAGACTCTGGGAGCTTCATATCCCCTCTAGCCTCAAACTAAATATTACGGAGGCTCTGCAAGCTCTCCTCCCACTGAGGTTTCATCACATCTGGTATGCTGCCAAGTCACTTTTCTCTCCTTCTATGGTGTTATCTCTGCCTCAGCTAGGATATGGTCTCACTCTGGTACGGTATCTGTGTGGCTTAAAATTGCTTCTTTGTCCATCATGTCAGCAATTCACAAGTCATTTTATGTTTATTTTAGCCTGATGAAGCTCAAATATGCTTGGATTTTAAAGGAAACATTTTATTAATTTGAAATACTGACTAAAAGCATCCCCATAAAACCCAACAATATTCAAAACTAGATGAGCCAAAGCAAAACTGTCCAACAGAAAGGATATGAAATTACTGCTGAGCATTTGCATTAAAACCATGAACACCAGGAAATGCAATGTTTAGGCTGACACAATGTTTTCAAGCAGCAGCCAGACCTGGGGAGAACAGGAGGATATGCCATCTTGTGATTGACTTCTACAAAGATGTAAAAGGCACAGAGACAACAGCTGCTCATATCTAAACACAAATTAGCTGCAGCAGTGCTGAAAATAGTAGCATGGAGAAAACTGCTCCTAATGTTCCTTCTCAGCTCCACCTTTCCCTCCATTTTTTCCCTCGCAGATGAAGAACTTTCCACACTTATACCCACATGTGTGCAGGGCGCACTGAATGTGCCACATGACATGTCACACTCCTCAAACAGCAGGCGTGCATGTTTGTGCACATCGTATCTAAATGTTAACTTTCCCTATCTCATCTAGGGCCACAGCATTTGTGAATTTTGCTGTGGTTTGGCTTTTTTTTGTCTGACCAGACTTAGAAAACTCAAGGCATGCTCCTGAATCAGAAGAAATGGATCTAGAGGTGAAACTGGCATAGAGAGAGAAGCCATTTCTAGGAAGGCTGTAACCTCATGCTGCCCAGAATTTTGGGTGCCTTTTGGAAAGTCTCATTTTTCTAGAAATACTTAATCACAAATTCCAGCTTTTTTTTTTTTATAACTACTAGGAGACAGTATATATTTCAGTCACTCCATTGCTTTGTGCTAGCACTGAGACAGGTAGGTGTTGCTGGATCATACTGCATTTTTAGGTTGTCTAGATCTACTGTACAGATACATTCTTTTAAAGCTTATAGCTCACATGGATAAATGATTCACCTGATAAATGGAGTGATGAACTTCAGCTATTTTGCAAAAAGTATTCCTTTTTCTAGAGCTACACTTGTTATTCATTAATAGTAGATGAACACCACCAAGATATTTGTATCTAAATGGTTCATCACAAAGGAGTGTGTGCAACATTGGCTGACCATGGTTATCAGTACTGAGCAAGAAACGTGCTGAAGGCAGCAATATGTTTCAGTCTCCCTGTCAAATTGTCTGGAGCAATACCCAGCTCCATTTTATCTGTTAAAGGCTGGGTCTCGGGTTTTGTGATATTTGGAATTTGGTGGCCATGACAGCTGATTCAGAGTATTCACCAAATATGTTGAACTCTTTGGGACGAGAGACTCTCACTGTTTTTCTACAGAACTTAGTACAAAGGTAGGGAACTCCAGACTCTGCATCTACTGTTTGCAATGGGGGAAAAGACTGTATAAAGCTGAGTGGTCAATCCCAAGCACGACTAGGCTGGGCGAGGAATGGATTGAAAACAGCCCCGAGGAGAAGGACTTGGGGGTATTGGTTGATGAGAAACTCAACATGAGCCAGCAGTGTGCGCTTGCAGCCCAGAAACCAACCGTGTCCTGGGCTGCATCAAAAGAGGTGTGACCAACAGGTCGAGGGTGTCCCTGCCCCTCTACTCTGCTCTTGTGAGACCCCACCTGGAGTACTGCATCCAGCTCTGGGGGCCCCAACATAAAAAGGACAAGGACCTGTGGGAGCAAGTCCAGAGGAGGGCCACAAAGCTGATCAGAGGGCTGGAGCACCTCTCCTAGGAGGACAGGCTGAGAGAGTTGGGCTTGTTCAGCCTGGAGAAAAGGCTGCTCCGGGGAGACCTAATTGCAGCCTTCCAGTACCTGAAGGGGCCTACAGGAAAGATGGTGAGGGACTGTTTATCAGGGAGTGTAGTGACAGGACAAGGGGTAATGGGTTTAAGCTGAAGGAGGGTCAATTTATATTAGATGTTAGAAAGAAATTCTTTACTGTTAGAGTGGTGAGGCACTGGAAGAGGTTGCCCAGAGAGGTTGTGGAGGCCCCATGCCTGGAAGCGTTCAAGGCCAGGTTGGATGAGGCTTTGGGCAACGTGGCCTAGTGGAGGGTGTCCCTGCCCATGGCAGGGGGCTTGGAACTAGATGATCTTTGAGGTCCCTTCCAACTCAAACCATTCTATGATTCTATGATTCTATACACCTGCTCAGTGAGTGGGAAACAGATATTTTAAATGGCTGAAAGAGAAGAGAAAGCATTTTGTCCTCTAGATTTTAAGGCAGGTAATCTTGAAAGAGCGATTGAGAATTTTTACCCTCTGTTTATTTATTTTTTTTTCTATGTGAGCAAGAAACAAGGCGTTAAGTGAAGAAAGAGGGATTCACATCCTAGATTACCCAAAGCCTCCACTTCTTGTAGAGGTCCCTGTCCAGCTTGGTTCATCAGAATTTTGAAGTTGTGTTACATCCCAGATGAATGCCCAACTAATGGGATTCTTGGGCTGCTCTGTGTTTTGTTAGTCTCACCCACCTGATAAATATAGCTTTAATCCTAGATTTAAGTCTTTGCAGAAGGAAAATACATTTCCTCAAAGTTTAAGTTCCACAAATCAGTATTTGCAAACAAGAAGCAACAAAATATTTTGTTGGGTGGCTATTGGAGCCAAAAGGTAATCTTCCACACTAACATTCAGAAAAGATTTGGTATTTCTGTGAATAAGGTAGTAAAAATATCAAGTACTTGAACAGGAGGATCCTATGAATAACAACAGAGAGAATTTGCATATTTGTTTAGGGCTATCTTTGCAACCTCTCTTGGTATAACTCAATCAGCTCAAATCACCTCTCTAAAGAATGCCTCATCTGTCAACTGTATCAGAGAAGTGGTTAGATAATTTTGCACGGCTGTGCTACTGAACTGAGCTTCACATTGAAGTTAGAAATTAAAAAAAAAAAAAAAAAAAAAACCAAAAAAAAAGCACAAAGAAATTAAAGTGGGAGGTAGGGTTGGCAAAAACATCTGTGCACAAGGAACCAAAAGGACTGCAAGGCGATGCTGTGTATTGCAGAGAGACACTGGTAGTGTGGCATGCAGTGGGTTAAAACTAATAAATAAGAAAGGGCACATGGCAAAAGGCACTACACGCAGAAATGAAATTCAGTTCTTTTCTGCATGTCTGCAGGACACAAGTCAGGGGTGTACACAGGGTACACATGCTGAACTCTAAGATTATGCACAGCAGTCCAGAGCATATTTGCTCTGCTGCCTGCTGGTCTGGATCACAACCTGATGATGTGAGTCCCCAGCCCTAACATCATCCATGCATTTGCCATGGCTTATATGCCTGATATTTCTTTCCAATAATAACTTCCCTTTAGGCATGGTTATTAAGACCTCCGTCACTGTGAAATAGCTTGTGTTCAGTGAAGCAGTCTTTTAATGAGATGTGATGCTGTATAGCAGACTTTCATCTACTACATTCAAGAAGGTAAATGATAGATTGTTTACTCCCCTAATCCATCTAATTATGGCAGCTTACAGAAAATTGGAGAAAAAGAATTTGTGCCGTAGGTGATGCTGAGAGAGATCTGAGAGCATGTTGATTTAAAAGGCCATAAAGGCATTGTCTAAAATATATACAGGGTAGCTTGTTGATCTCACTATAAGAGACAGAACTGATAATTCAACCCCCCCTGGGAGATAGCCTGTTAGCAGATACTGTAAAAATTTCTAGCCTCTTTTGTCTTCGTTTGAAGGGCGGGAAGCTCAAGAGGGAAGCTGTAGAGCTGTCCTTATAAAGGTACATCCAAGTATGGAAGGGAGGAGGTGTATGGAAGAGGAGTTACCGCAATAAAAGCAGAGTCACAAAGCAGAGTCACAGGGCTGGGACATGTGGGATGTGCTTCCCACCTGCTGCCATGTGAACTGCCTCCCATGTCCCAGCAGCAGCCCCGCAGTAGCACAGCACCCATGTGTGGGAGCACGGCCTTTGATGTCCCACCAACACCTCCTGGTAACACTGCACGGAGCACAGGGAGGAGGATTGGTGCTTCTTTCCTCGCTGGTAGCTACTGTGAGTGAAGAAAATGAGCTGTTCTGGGAGCTCTGGCACAAGTAAAGCATGATGTCTGTAAGGGTATCTTTTCTTGGCTGCTCACTTTGGTGTTCAAGGAGGTACAAAGTCTACCTGGAGCTTTTTGCCAGGTGTCCCACGGAGACTCATCTACATATGGATCGCCTGAGGTTTTGGCTCACAGGACACAAAAAGGTCTTTACCTCAGACTCTAAGGGAGATGCCCTTGGGTACAGAGCAACCTGTTTAAGTGAAACTGGTTGGCACCTCCATCATACTGGGTTAAAATTCAGCCCTGTGTTCAAAACTTACTGCAGAATGGAAGAGGAGAGGATAGTCACACAAAGCATGGTGATGTAAACTTCTAATACGAAACCAGACTAAAATGCAGTCTCATTTAATTTGCTATGTAAACATTTCTAAAATGCTGTCTCTTCTGCAGCCTTATTACTTTTTATACTACTACCATTAGCAAATCTGCTGATTTGTGGGTTTATTTTCTTCCTGTTGCTGCTTTTTGCATCTCTCAACATTTTAAAACAGCTTCTTTCTTTCCCCCACCCCCTCCCACTGCCCCCACTTGCCATTATTAAGTGAGGTCAGGTGCTTTAAGAACTAATTGCATCTAATTATCTACAAAAATAATTAACATTTCTAATAGAAGCTACCTGTGTTGGTTTTCATTAGGGTGCAGGAGAGCAACAAGGTAAAGAGTTTGACAATTAAAGCTTTATTATTATGTTCTCCACTTTACATTCTCTGTTTAATAAATCCTTCACTGCAGAAATGGGTAGACCAGAGCTCATTTGAGATGAGCATTGTGAAGAGCTCAAGATTAGTTTTTCATCTGTTTTGCACTCTTGACAAGGCGGGGGGCGGGGGAGGGAAGAAGCCTAATTTGAAAAATTAGGGAAAGTAGTAATATAGAAAAGATTCTTTCTTCTTGCAACCTGCTTGCCAGATGGCCTGCCAGACACAGATACCAGGCTGAGCGAGAGAATTGTTACATCTTCTTGTAAATCAGAACTCAAAAATATGTAGTCTGTGGAGTGTGTGTAAGAGATGCCATTTTGGTTACCAGGGACTGAACCAAGAGCTTCCAGAAATACAAGCAGGAAGGGCTCCAGCATGCGTTGCCATGACGTGTGGCTCTCAAATCCTAAAATGAAAACTCCTGCTAAGTCTGTAGCAAGTAGGAGGTGCAGATATTGTCTCTCCTATTCTGAGGTTGCAAGAGACCAATGTGTCATTGCAGCAAGGCAGTTGCAATGATCTGAAGAGGGATGTGATGCAGGAAAGTTTTGCTTTTAGGCAGAGCTGTTAACTGGGTTAGGAAACTGCGTATATCAGCAAATCTATAGTAATTTACCCCTGGGCGCAAAACACCTTTAAGTTTATGCCTGAACTACACTTGCAGAATATGATGGCCTTTCTTCCCCTTCCCCTTCCCCCCAGTCAGGTAAAGGTGCTTGGGTGCTCTGCAAAGCCCTGGAGCAGGAGGCACTCATCCTGCAGACAGTAAATCCTACATTCCCTGTCTTGGTGATGGTGTATCATCACGTACTCCCCTTTGACCCTTCAGCCATAAACTGTGCAGTTAGCAATTGCATGAGGAAGTAGGGACAGAGAGGAAATAAAGAGACTCACTCAAGTTCAGCTTTACAAAGGGATTTAGATACCTAAAGGTATTGGTAGGCTATGTGATTATGGCCCTTGGAATCCCAGCTTCCGAATAAATCTCCGTGCCTAGTCTTTGGAAAAGGCAGGTCCACTGAAGAGAGGTTTAAGGGGCTTAAATGAAGGTGCTGAGCAGGAAATCGTCTAGAGGCAGCCTAGAGAAGACATTAGCCAAGGGTGTTGCATTAAATTCAGTCTATCTGCAAGTGTTTTAGTGAGTTGTGGTCTAACTCTCATTCTAGGATGGTAAACATGGGGAGTAGGAAAATGGAGATACTCATAAGAAAAAGAGCATTTTTTTTTTTCCCTGCTACCTATAGAAGAAACAACATGAAGGGAAACAAAACTGATAGCTCAGTGGGAGGTTAATGGGAAGATGAGAGGAGAGCAAATTTGTTGATGGAAGAACTCACCGTCCCCTACAAATCCCGGCTGCTCACCGTCTTCTTTCCCTCTAGCTCCTGAGCAGTAAAAGTAAACACAGTAAAAATCAGCAGCTGGGACTTTTTTGCAAGGCAACAGCACTGAGCAGAATTCCTCCCTCCATATTTTATAATTTATCTGAAGGCTACAGACATCTGTTTGGATGGCCAAGGGGAAAAAAAGCATGAGGGATTTGGGCTAAATTCAGCACCACTTAGGAAAGACGCACCTGGTCTGCCATTTGTTATATTCTCTCCTCTCTGCTGTATGATTTATATTTTATAAATCCTTTCCATTGTGGCTCCCCCTGCTTCTCTCCTTCTGTTCAAGTTTGATCAGATTGTAAAGGTTCAAAGTGTACTACTGTTACTTTAATTAAAGTCATTTCCCTCTGCCCTCCCTGTTAGAACAGATGTATTGGAAATCCCCAGGCACCTCCTCCCTGGACAAAATTGGACACAAAAATGTAAAACTGTGTTAAGACAAATTCCCTGTGCTAATTGCTTTTCTCTACGCAGCAGGGATATGCAGGAGAGAAGGTGTTTCTCCATGCTAGCAAGTCTATTTTACCCTCTGTAATGAGTTTATGGTGGCTACCTGAACTCCTTCTTACACCATCTTGCCACTTGCCAAAAAGGCTTAAGATAATAAAAGCTACAAGACATATCTGGCATGATTTGGTACCTTTACTGCCTCTCCCACCCATATCCTGGGGATCTCGTGTCACTGCCTAGTTCACTGAATTTACCGTTCCATTTTCAGTGGACAATCATGCCTGGTGCATGATTATTTAGGCACCCTTGTCCCTCAACTAGGTTTAAGGCTGAGAGGAGGAGAATATAGCCTGAGGTAAAACCAGACTTGCAGTATTAAGTCATGAGATGAGTCAGGAAAATACATTTCTATGATTATGCTCAACAGGAAAGTGCCAGCTCTTGCATTTTAGCCAGCTCGTGAAGTAGCTAATTAGCCTATATGAGCCTGTCCTGGAGAGCATTTAGGGCTATATCTTTTCTGCTATTGGACTTAGCTGCCCCCTTAGCTTCCTCCTCCTGCTCAACCTTGCTTAATGGAGATTTATTCTCCATATGTTGTTTATAATCCTGCATTCAGTCTTGATGCTAATTTCCCTCTCTTGCAGCTTCTTTAAAACACTGCAGATATTATGGTGTATGTGCTTTTCCCATCTGCTCTAAAAGGAGAGACCTTACGGGAGGGAAAAACACATCTCTGCAGAGGGTCATTTCATCCTGGCTAGAACATGTCAAAAAGCCTAAGCACGAACTCAGACTGACCCAGGCAGCAGAACAGCTGTATGGCCAGCAAAGATTATTTAGCCAGTCAAAGCATTGTTGGCAGACTGTGGAGGACAGCAAAGAGCTGTGCAGCGTGGAGGATAAAGCTCTGCTGGTTTTGAGGAAGTAAAGCCTAGTTATGTGCAGACGTTAAAAGGCAAGTACAAGATCACAGATTTTGTCCTTGCGTGAAGATATATTGCATATACTATGTCTGTACTGACCTGTCCTGTAGCCCTGGCTGGGGCTGGATATCCCCAGGTGATATCCCCAACCTGTGCACACTCAGTTACCCTGCATGCATGACAGACTGTATGTTAGTGAAACCTCAAAAATGCCCAAACCTAGCAGCAGTGTCCAGCAAATGCCGTGCTTTATGTATGAGTAGAGTTGCTTTTAGTTCACAGCCAAGTACCACTCCAGAAAGGTTTGTCCTTTTCAGCATGATTGGATCCCAGAGTCAAACTGCTCCTTAGCCCTCCACCTCATCAGACATGCAAAGCAATGTAACTACATCTCCTCCCCTAGAAGCCTATGCAGATTTATAATAAAAAGAAGGACAACAGCATGAACAAAGACCTTGCTCCCTTCTCTGTACATTCTTTTCTAGAGACAGTTTTCCTCTCTAATTTTACATGGCATGCTGGGACTTACCATCTGTTTCGGAGAGCCCTCAGATGAGCAGAAAACAGGCCATGTCTTATAGCAGAAGAGGAAATCTTAGAGCACCACACAGACTTCTGACAGAGCAAGGTTTTGGAGAACAATTTAATTTAACATTATAAACAGTTCTGTCCCTCCCTAAGTACTTCCCACAGAACAGGCAAGTTTTTCACTATCAATTCCCAATCCCAGCTCCTGCTCCCCAAAGGACAACAGTAGTCTGTCATTCTTGGGCAAACTCCCATTTTCCTCTCCTTCCTGGCTTTTCTGATGGAAATACTCATTACACGCCAGTCTCCTACCCGTCTCTGCGCTGCATTCAGACAGTCATTGAAACCTAGATTCCCAGCCTTCCCGTGACACCCATAGTCACTGTACAATTCCTCAAAGGTCCTAAAAATTTCAAGGTTATGTCTAAATCACTTTAAAGTCTTCTCATTTTCTTATTAAAGGCAGATAAGACTGGATTGATCTATGGTCCCTAAGCCAAAGTCAGCATAACAAGCACCCAGTCAGTACATTTGGAAATGTAAGGCAATTTAGACTATCATCAAGCTTATATATTTCATATTTAAAATATCTGGGATTGTAAGCAAGCATCCAGGACAGCACACAAAGCAATCATTTTAATTAAGACCTATAAATTAATAATATTATTCAAATGTTGAAATCCAATAGCCTGAAGATGACTGCTATACTAATGCATAAATTTAGTGAAAAATACAGTCATACATAGTACAAGAAAATGAACCCAATGGGAGAAGGTAGTGAACAGGCAAGGGTAATGACCACCCAATGGGCAGACATTATATGGGATTCCAACAGCAAGCACAGAACATGTTTTAAAAGAATGCAAAGACAGAAAATAAGAAGAAATACACTTAGGTATGAATTTTTGATTAAAAATCCCTTGGGCTAAAATTGGTAAATGTTTCACTACTGCTAAAAATTTCATAACTCTTTTGTGCAACACCAGTGACTACAGGTCAATATCAAGCCAAAAAACCTCATTGCTGGACATGGGTAAGTGCCTGTGTGCTATTTTTAAACCTGAAAAATACCTGTAAGTAAATTTTAATTTTCTGTTCAAGCCAATTGCCATTCTAGAATAAGGGGAACACATTCAAAAGTGTGTGTTTAACAGAGAAGGGACTACAGATGGGGGCATGTTCTGGAGCAAGCACCGTTGACAGATTTACAGGATAACTGATGAGATTTTGGAAAGCAGGTTGCACAGGATACAAAGGACACCTTGTGCCTGTGGGGGTTGTGAGCACTGATGCATGTGCTGACAAGGTTTGCACAGCTTGCTTTTGTGTACATTTGCCTTTCCACACTATACTGGAGGTGCAAAGAGCCTGAGCTGGCATGAAGACATGCAGCTTAAACATGACACAAAAAAGAGCTAGTAATCAGATATTTACTGGAGGATGCAAAAGCTTAGGGCATTTCTGGGGCTTTACAAGCTAATTTAACTGCTACTTCTTATGAATTTGCTTCTTGCATTTTTGGTTGGTTGGTTGGTTTTGTTTCATGCTTGGGATACTTTTTTTTAAAAGTAAAAACTAAACATAATAAATTGGAGCTCTCTGAGTAATAAAGGCATCTGGGGGCTGTATTTGATGAAAAGGAAAGTCCTAGTGGGAAGAGGAAGAAAAGTTTCACTTGCACAAGCATGTAGTTTTCCAGAGATTTGCCACCTCCTTGAGAAATATTTTGTGCCAAGAAAAGGACTGTGTGCCTTATTGGTTTTGCCTGCCTGGCATTGTATAGGTAAAGATCATACAGAATCACTGAAAACTGTGCTATCCATTTTAATGCAAGTACCACGAGAGTGAATGATGCTTCTGAAAGGCCCAGCTCCCAGGGCTCAGAGAATATCTGCCTTGACAAAGACAAAATTGACTACTTCTATCAGCACCAGAATGAAAGATGCCAAATTTCTTACAAGCCAGTGGGAATTCTACTTGGATTCTCTGCTGTCTCATATGTCAGCCTCAGTAGCAGATTTCAGCAGCACAAGGAAATTCTTTGTGTTTCTTGCTTGTGCATGTAGCTTTGACTCCTCTGCCCAATTGCCCATTCTCTCAAAATTTAATGGGAGGTAACATGTCTAAAGATTGCTATTGCTTTAACACCTGACTGAAATTGAACAAAAGCTTTTCCAGTCCTACTGATTTCTCCCAGAGATTCCTCAAGGGTGTGCCATTTTTGGGAGAGTCAACAATGATGGGCAGAGGCAGACCTTCTGGTCCAGCAAACTGAGTAGTCACTGGTGCTGGTGGGAGCAGGAGGACCAGTTCTCACGGGCCCTGTTCCTTAGCACTGCTCCTTCCTGTCTTCCCTTCTCATGCTGAGGAATGTAGACCACAAATCTCAGCCACTGAAATTCAGTTTTTCTTACTCTGCTGAAAGCAATTTAGTTAACCCTTTCACTGTGCTGTATGCAAAGCACATTCCTTTACTATGGCAGAAGTTTTGTGACCATCCACCTGAATCGTCATGATGCCTAATTTCAGTCTTTAACGTGGGAAATGGAGTACTGTGTCCACTTCTGGGCTCCCCAGTTCAAGAAGGACAGGGAACTACTGGAGAGAGTCCAGCAGAGGGCTATGAGGATGATTAGGGGACTGGAGCATCTCTCGTATGAGGAAAGGCTGAGAGAGCTGGATCTGTTTAGCCTGCAGAAGAGAAGACTGAGAGGGGAAACTGATCAATGCTTATAAATATCTAAAGGGCGGGTGTCAAGAGGATGGGGCCAGAGTCTTCTCTATGGTGCCCAGCGACAGGACAAGGGGCAATGGGCACAAAGTGGAACACAGGAAGTTCCATCTGAACATGAGGAAAAACTTCTTCACTTTGAGGGTGACTGAGCACTGGAAGAGGCTGCCCAGAGAGGTTGTGGAGTCTCCTTCTCTGGAGATATTCAAAACCTGCCTGAACATGATCCTGTGCAACCTGCTCTAGGTGACCCTGCTTTAGCGGGGGGTTGGACTAGATGATCTCCAGAGGTCCCTTCCAACCCCTGCCATTCTGTGATTCTGTGATTCTGTGAAAGAGCAGTTAGAATTAAAGTCCAGAGAGTGCCATGTTTATCTAGAGGGGGTCACAAGAGAGACTTATTTAAAGAAAAAGAGACCCAATTAGCTCCTTTGAGGGTAATGATTTATGGTTATGCTTTTTTTTCACCAGAGCATCCACATCAACTGAACTGTAATAAAAGAGGACAGGGCACTTACAGCTCTTGGGCCTCTCAAGATTTTGCAGCTGTTTTGGGGATACAGATTAGATAGTGCTCCTAAAGCCCACAGAGTTTTGGAAAACACGATCTTTATTCTTTCATGATTAGCGTGCATGCAAAGCTCTCCTTCTAGAATTCAGATGGTCCGTACTTATTTTTTGACAAATAAACAGGGAAAAGAGAATGCTAATTTTGCCTCAAAAGTGAAAATCCTGTTGTTTCTCATCATACTTTGCACACTCTTTAAGGCAGGGGACCATGCTTTTCTGGCATGTTTATACATCATCATCACCCCATTACTCTTCTATATCAAGTGCTACTGGTTATGCAAGCAGTAAGCATAGCAATGGCAATCAAGGTCCTAATGGAAATCAGTCCATTAGAAAACCATTTCTGTCCCAGCTAGAGAAAGTGGTTTCTCTAGGTTGGCTCGCACTAAAGACATATAAACTTGGTTGTGATTTTCCAGGTGCTGTAATACGGTGTTATTTCGCAGAGTTTCACCAGAGGCAATTATAGATGAACTAGTAAAACTAGGCTACCTTTTAATCCATTCATCAAAATGTCAGATCATCCCGTGCAGAGGCAGGAAAACCTATAAATATTACAGCTAGATGGGCTACTCTGTTAGAAATATTATATGTGGTTCTCTTGTCCAAGTCAGGAGTTACGTTACAAACAGCAGCAGACTTACATTTGCATGGATGTGGGATAAAGAAGACGAGAAACAGCCTAATAGTTATTAAACAGGTATCCCCTTCTTGGCTATCAAATTGATCAAGTATCTATTGCTTATTGTATTGGGAAGGACAAAGTATGAGAAATGTCCTCTTGAATGGTTTAACTTAGTTTGTGGGCTTGCAATTGTTTGCCTGGTAGCTCAATTTGTATGGTATGACTCTCATCTTGGAATTGATGGTTAAATAATTCTAAAGCATATTAAATTGGGGTGGCCACATTTCTTTAAGGTGTTTTCTTGTTGTCTGAGAAATATCTATGCTGAACTTACAGACATTCTTGACCTTCATCAGTATCTTCAATTTTGGAAGATAACTGCGTACTCACAAACAAATGTGTGAGCTGGCTCTACAAATCATGGTGCATTGGATTTACATGGTACTCTTACTAATTTTCATTATTTTAAAGTTGGTGCCTAATCAGCTGTGATACACACTCCTTGAAACAAAGAACACTTATCCCAGTGCATTTTATTAGACCCATGGGACCTCATTTGAGCTTTGACTTTTCCCCAGCTCTCCAGGCCAGAAGGGTTTGTATCAGAAAGTCAACAAGAAACTTTTTTAAGAGACCAAAGTTTGGGGGTCTTGCAGAAAGCCTGTGGGCACATGTGGTTTGCACTGTTGTAGAGGAAGCTGAAGGAACTAGCTGACATTGCATGATGAGTCTCATCAGTTTCTCTTGGATTTTCTTAGCAGAGAGATAGTTGGACAGAAAGGAGTCACTTGGATTATTTAATCTAGCCTGCATCCATCACTGGCAGCCAGGCCATAATTCCCTTTTATAGAGTGAATGATCAAGTACTAACTTTGTTACGGGTTGAGTATTTTTCCTTTCCCCCATCACACTGGTGACTAAGGACCATCCTCTAAATGGTCTTGTATTGACATCCTTTAGATTACGTAGACAGTAGTCTCCCTTCCTACAATGTTTACCCACATGATGCATTGCTAGGCAGCCATCGCATTCTTTATCAGCCCTAAATAACAGCTAAATAAGCTAAGCTTGATTCCTCTCTTATCCAGGAGAAGGCTTCAGTGTTCCCCCTCACGTTTTAGCAATCTGTTTCTGTGCCTATTCTGATTTAAATTAATCCATCCTCAGCATAGCTAACCAGAACTGGACACTCTGCCAAGCTACAGTCTTTGGTATTAACCTTGCCTCAGTACATCTTGAGAGCACAGCTCTTTATTCCTCTCACACTAGTAGGTCATAGACAATCTGTGTTTGTCAGTCATCTGCAAGACTTACCTCAGTTTGCACTGTTGACTTTAGTGTGTGACTTGATATCTTACACTATTCTTCTTGGTCATTTCAACTTTAACAGGTTCTCTTTTATCCATGCTCTCCTCTTTATTCTTTAAGTTTATTGCATCTAATGCTTCCCCACCTTTCCTTTTATACATATCTGTCCTACACAAAATACATCCCTCAGGACAAGCAGCAATGGGGACCTATTAGGATGGAGACAAGAAAATCAAGAGAAAGACCCTCTGGGCCCCTTAAGAATCACAGAAGATCTATATCCTCCCCTGGAAGACAAATCAGAGCCGATTTGTTGGCTTTTGCTAACTCTCATTTGTTTCAACACATGATTTATCACCAGGGTCTCTTCTCACATCTCTGAAACAAATGCCAGATGCTTTCTATGCTTGCTTATTTCTCCAGCCACTTCAGATTCAGCCAGCATCAATTCCAATATCTCAGGGAGGGCCCTGTTTGTGCAGCTTGCCAATAAAATCTATATCTTTATTCACAGCATTTAGTGAATTCATAAAATGGGGTCGATGGCATCCTAATGGTTATTTCATCTCTGGGTCACTTTCAAGCAGATCCTCAGAATACAGATGGATGGAAGCCCTAGGGAAGACAAGACCCCTATCACTGAGGTGGCACATTGAAGTGACATGCAGATTAGTAATCTGAGCAAGGAAGTTGATCTCTAAGCAAATGGTGTGTAAGCACCAATTCTGACTTTCCCCTGCAAAGAGGTGGAGGGAAGAAGAGGGCTTTCCCCATCAAGGTGGAAGGCTGGGAGTTAAGTGCGGGAGCAGACTGGGGTGGGACTCAGAGGTGCGGTCATTTTGAATTTCCTCAAAGGAAGCAGACACAGCCATGATTTTGGCTATGAATTTTCCCTCCTTCCCCATGGCTGGAATGTGGTAAAGTGTGTACCCTTTAGAAGGGCAGATGGAGATGATGAGTTTCTAGGGGTGACAGTAGGGGACTGGGAGCCTGTAGTTTACTTTGAGTGTTGTGTATCCTCTTTAGGACATGTCATGCAGGTATGTCTATGGTGCTGTACAGTCAAACTGGGTTGCCAGACTTCTCCTGGGTCCCAAAGAATTCTCTGCTGCTGGAGTACTGCTGCAGGGGCATCCCTCCTCCCACAACTACCACTACGGTAGCTGTGGGTGCTACCACCTCTGTCAGACCTCTTGACCACTTTTGCACAGAGATGCAGGTTTGAGATGAAAGGAAAGAAAGGAACACAAGGGAAAAATAAAACCTCCTAGGGAGTGAAGGCAGATAAAGATGATTTCAGTTGTGTAAAGACTCGTGACTATTCCTACATGCTTCCTTTGTGCTATTGATCTGATGGCACATCTTATGTCTGGTTTTTTTTTTTAAAATCATCAAACATAGCATTGATTTTTGGAGGGAAAATAGGAAGGAAAAGCAAAAGGTAATACATCAAAACAGTCACTCCTGAAGGAAAGATCTCTAGAAGGCAAGTGTCAGGCAAACTTCCACTTTGCCCACAGTTTTGAACTGAGTGAACAAGCCCCTATGACGGCATCACTAATTTATCAGGCCTTTTCAGCTTGGGAGATGACAGCGCGCGAAGCCACAGGCTACATAAGTTTGCAAGGTGCAATGCAGCAAGTGGGAAACTTTTAGATGGGTGTCATTAAGCACAGTCTCTGCTGTTCCACAACTGTTCAGCCACCCCACTGTCCTCTCTAGGCCACTGTCTGCATGTTTGACTACTATCATTCCAACAGGAATTTTTTTTTTCTCCGTGTGTAATCAAAATTTCCTTTATTGCTCAACTTGTTCACTGAGACGCCCACAATGCCCTCCTTAAAGCAGAACTGAATTTCTCAGAGAAAGCAGGAACTCATAACATTTGGCATACCCATCTCTGTGAAGAAATGTTAAGTAGGTGATAAGCACCTCTTTCCAGTATGACCTGTGGATTTGAACTTAGGCCCCTCAAAAGAGAGGAAATCCTGTGCTCTTCTTCTGCGTGCCATGAGGAAATCTTTCAAGAAACTTTGTTATGTTGCTTCCTTTACAAATCCCCAGAATTTATAACTTTACATGCTTTTATGCAGGGAGAAAGAAAAGGAAGCATAATTAGCATATTTTTAAAGACACTGGAGTGCTTTTTCATCTCTATTACTGAGAAATTGAGTCATCTTTACTCTATATAAATTCTGTCTCTGAGAGCTTTTGTTCAAATGATATTTGCTACTTAACAAAATTTGATTTAGTGATGGGTTATGCATAGAAGAGATGGAAGGGAAATATTAGCATTTCATCGGAAATTTTAATATAGACATTTAATGGCACCATGTGGTGGGTTGACCCTGGCTGAGGGCCAGGTGCCCACCAGAGCTGCTCTATCACTCCCCTCTTTCATTAGACAGGGGAGAAAAGGTACAATGAAAAAAAAAACTTACGGGTCGAGATAAGGACAGGGAGAGATCATTCTCTAATTATCATCACGAGCAAAACAGACCGAACTTAGAGAGGGAATTCATCTTATTTATTACTAAGCAAAACAGAGTAGAGGAATGAGAAATAAAGCCAAATCTTAAAAACACCTCCCCCCACCCCTCCCATCTTCCCGGGCTCAACTTCACTCCCGGCTTCAACCTCCGCCCCCCCCAGCGGCACAGGGGGACGGGGAGTGGGGGTTACGGTCAGTTCCTCACGCGGTGTTTCTGCCGCTTCTTCATCCTCAGGGGGAGGACTCATCGTTCCCCCGCTTCAGCGTGGGGTCCCTCTCATGGGAGACAGTCCTTCACAGCCTTCTCTAATGTGAGTCTCCTCCACGGGGTGCAGACCTTCGGGAGCAGACTGCTCCAGCGTGGGTCCCCCACGGGGTCACAAGTCCTGCCAGCAAACCTGCTCCAGTGTGGGCTCCTCTCTCCACGGGGCCACAGATCCTGCCAGGAGCTTGCTCCAGCGCGGGCTTCCCACAGGGTCACAGCCTCCTTCAGGTGTCTCCACCTGCTCCGGCATGGGGTCCTCCACGGGCTGCAGTTGGAATCGCTACACCCCCTCATCCTCCCTCCATGGGCTGCAGGGGGACAGCCTACCTCACCATGGTCTTCACCACGGGCTGCAGGGGGATCTTGCTCCGGCGCCTGGAGTACCTCCTCCCCCTCCTTCTTCACTGACCTTGGCGTCTGCAGATGTTCTTACATCTTCTCACTCCTCTCTCTGGCTGCAAAAGCGCTCTCTAACTGTTTTTCTCTTTCTTAAATATGTTATCACAGAGGCGCTGATTGGCTTGGCCTTGGCCAGTGGCGGGTCCATCTTGGAGCCTGCTGGCATTGGCTCTATCAGACACAGGGGAAGCTTCTAGCAGCTTCTCACAGAAGCCACCCCTGTAGCCCCCCCGCTACCAAAACCTTGCCATGCAAAACCAACACACACCAAAACCCAGACAACTTGGTGCTTATATTAACTTAAACTCCTAGTCATTAAATGTTTTTCTTCTACTGTTGCTCCTTCTTTACCTGTTTTCTTATTACTCTAGCTCTACAGATCACACCCATTTTCTCCTGTGTGGGATCTCTATATGGTATCATCCATGATTTTTTTTCCACAGTACATATACTGAATTTATGGACAATGTTGTGTCCATAAAAAAATGAAAGACAAATAGCAATGACTATCTCCAGGCAGAAAGCAGATGAGCCTTTCCCTCATGGCTGCAGTAGGATGGTGTGCACCATACTGATGAGATGCAAGATTGCCACTGAGCCTCAGTCAAGGCAAACTCTGTTACTTGCGCTTCTGCTCTTAGACCTTCATCCAGTCCTTTTCGTCCCAGCTTGCAGTAAGGATCCCAGCCAAAGGCCCCTTTTCCTCCTCATGTGTCAGATGGGTCTCCCAAGAAGACCTCTCCTTTGCAAAGACTACAATGAATTGTAAAGCCAAAGGTGATTTTTCTGAATGGTTTTGGGAATGTTACTAAAGTAATGCGTAATAATGATACACATTTCCTTCCCTGTTCTGATCATTGCTTTAATCTTGTTGACTATAACTTGTTTTTAGCCTAAAAGATGATAAAAATGTGGGGGTTTATACCATGAAGCTGCAATGTCAGGCCAATACCAATAGGGAACAGGTTCACAGATCACACATCCATATGAGACTATTAGAAGCCAACAGGTCTGTCCTCAGATTAGAGAGATGGAACTTCTCTGAGCAATTCCAGGTTGAACTGAGGAAAAAATTTTGAGCTTTACTTAAAAATTATCAGAACTGAAGAGATTGCCATCAGCCTTGGTCACTGCTCCCAGTTCATAACAATCCTCAATCTTCCAAACTACAATCTTATTTTCAACCTGATTGTATCCACTCCCAGCTTCCCAGCCATCAGAATTTGGTATTTCTGCATGAAACTTGGTGAGAAGTCCCTATGCAGGTATTTCCTCTTTCTCTCAAAACCAAATCCATTGCTTCTCTATTTCAAGCTTCTAGGAAGAAAAAAATTGTTTGACTCAAAAAAACTTCCTCTGCTCTTTGTTAGTATTTTTGTATTATTTGTTGCTGGTCTTCCAGGACTTAAGATAAATTCTCCATTCACTGTGCCCCTGATTCATTGATCTTTACAACAGGCTCACCCAGACCCTGTTGCTGTCACTGGTAAGTAATCACACAGCCAAATAACACGTTTACACCACTGATGAAACTTGGCTCAATAACTACTCCTGAGGCAGCCAGTGATTCAGGGTTTCATACAATGGAGGAGGATATTCCACTTGCAAATAGTTTCCAGCTGTTCATTTAGATGTGTATGCTAAACACTACTAAAATTGAAAAGATGCTGAAATGTAAAAGCCAAAGTAGTAAAGTAAAAGTACTGGTGTAAAAAAAAGCTGGCAATCAAATAAAAAAGAATCAGGACTATTGTTATACATTCTTTGCAAAAGTGCTGCTTCTGTAAGAAGGAAAAAACCCCCACAAAAACAAAATATGAAGAAGTCTGAAAGAAAGAGTTAACAGGCTCAGATTAGTTCTTCAGTGCTGTATAATTCTCTATCACTCACTATCACTGTATTTACACCTCCCACACAGACTTTCCCTTGCCTCTTGTTTTCTGCTATGATGGAAATGCACTGTTGGATTTCTACTGTTGACTTTATATGTTGTTTATTAAGTGTGTAGAACATATTTTGAAAGAAACATGTCCCAGGGTACATCAAGCTATGTCAGACTGTGATAGGTTTTCTCATAGTGTGCTAAGCTGGTGAAGCAGAAGAATTTGCTTATGGTCAGGACTAAAATGATTGATCTGCTTGGTGGCTTGAAATGTGTTGATTATAGGGTGTTGTAGGCTAATGTAGGTGTATGGGCAACTTTCTAGTTAGTATTTCACCATATTGTATAGTAGCTAGCATAAGCAACAGGGATATTTTTAGCATGTAAAATAATTTATGTTTGAACTTTAACACATTAAAAACCCCTATTTCCTGTTTAAGGGATCTATTTCTAATCACCTAGCAATAGCCTCTTTTGATATCCACACACCTTTTAGAAGAAAACTTGAGAATTAGTACATAAAAATTGTACTTCTGAGGTGAAATAAAAATCAGATTGGAAAGAAGACATTTTAAAGTCATTATGAAATGAAGGTAATTAACCCTTAAAGACTTTCCAGTTAACTAATTAACTGCTTACCCCTAAAGTGTTTATAAAAGAAATATGGTGGAGTCTCTGATGGTCTGCAGCTTTACATCACACTCAAAAGCCTTTCTAAGAAGTACCCTCCGGATTCAAGTATCTATGGGCTTGCTGTAGAAACTGCAAGAGGAAATTTCATAGTTAAGTATGAGATTAGGAGATCAAATAACATTCTCTGTAATTCTATCATTCAGAGCTTTCACAGAATCAAAGAATTTTCTTCTGCAGCTCTCCAAGCACTTAAAAAATGAATACATTAAACTTAATCATGGACACATCACCCTCCCCTTTCTCAGCTGGGCAAACTGAGGCACAGTGAAGTTACTGGGCTGGTATTTTTAGAAGCAGGCTGGAATGCTGGCTGCCATCTCTTTGGGGTGTTCGGCTTTTGATGCACAAAGGGGGATTAAACATAGTAAGCTGTCTGAGCTCCTGTGCTCCAC
The DNA here is from genome assembly GCF_011004875.1 of Balearica regulorum gibbericeps. Taxonomy (NCBI): domain Eukaryota; kingdom Metazoa; phylum Chordata; class Aves; order Gruiformes; family Gruidae; genus Balearica; species Balearica regulorum. The sequence continues at coordinate 58,995,338 of NC_046184.1, forward strand.
CTGCGCAGTGGAAGAATACATGACAGCAGGAGAGTGACATCCCCATATCATCCTTTTCCCTTTTATTCTTCTCCTGCGGCGATACGCAGAGCTTAGCGCATTGCTCCATGTGTTGGCAACCATGATTCCAGATGACTGAGTGGATCTGCCAGTGTGCTTCTCAGCCCCCTGGAAAGAGACACTCTGTGTTCAATGGGTGGATCAAAAGTCCGCCCATAGTAGACTGAGGAAGGCCAAAGAGAGTCATGAAAAATAGGAGTGAATTGCGAGATGCCAAAAATGTTGCTTCTGCTGCCAAAATCTAAGACAATCTTTCCCTTCTTCCCCTGTCTTTTACCCAAAAGCAATCCACATATCCCTCACACATCATGCTGTGACAACCATTAACCACCAACCTCTAGAAACACAGGAAAAAAAATAACATGATAACCTGGAGCCCTGTCTAGTCCTGTGCTTTGGCCTCTCAGCCTGTCTCACAGCGCTGTCCCCAAGCGCTGACAGACGTCGGCTGCCTGCATAACATTTTTGGCCTTGTCCCCTGAGTAGCTGCTCTGGCCAAGTTTTCTAATCAGTGATCAATGATCACCAGACCAGCAAATGGGACATACGCACCCAGCAGCAGATGGCAGTGACTGTACTGAAGCATGACAGCTCTTTGCACACAGAACTGGCTGCAGAGGGAAGCAGACTGTTCTGGCCACCTAGATACAACTCACTCTCTGCTCTGAGTCTCAAGTAGAAAGTATTTTTCTACCTGCTAGGACATCTGAACTCCTACTGAAGGTCTGGAGCATTCTTTGCTGTAGGCTAGACTGGGAAGCAGAAGACTTTCTCTGGCTTCTGCTTTCTGGGACTCCATAGGTGGCCCTTCAGTTGGGTGAATCCATAGTGGCTGGTGTATGTGAGCAGGAAAAATGGGAAGCCTCGCCTCTGTAGCACTATCCCCTATTCAGCCCAGAGATGCACTGTCAGAAGAAGTACCCATATCTGTGATTCTAGAGGAAGTGCTATCCTTTGAAGGATCCTAAATACTCGAGAGCTGCCAAAGGCTGTTTATGCACTTCACAGTCTCCTATTTGTCCATATATTCTACTTCCTAAACCTCCTGAAAATTCCCAGGAGCCATCTTCAGCATTTGCTTCCGTGTTTCTCTGAAGGGGGGTAACTGAGCTCACTGCTAAGGGAACTGTTCTTTATCATTATATTAGGACATTTTGAGAATCATCCAGCCCCATTTCATGTAATCATACTCTTCTTGAATGTGGTAGATAATTCCTCCTCTGCTAGTACTTAATAGCTGTGAATATAGAGGAAGCTTTTTTTTTTGTTTGTTTATATTGGGTAGCAGCTTCAGTTATGGGCTAGAGACCCATTATGCAGGGAGTTGTAAAAACAGCATTCACAATAAGTTTGTAGACAGTTATCATATCCCTCAGGCATTTGGCATGTGATTCTTTAAGTGGAGGAGAGTTTGAAGGCAGATCAAATTAATCTTCTTTATAATTCATATCTTTAGATAATTTTGATTAACTCCCATAATAAGGAAGTTCCAGAGCATCCCCATGGAAACAGACTCTGAAGCAACTTGTCTGCATCCACCTCATAGGAAGATGTCCAGAACAGTAGCCAGTATTCCCAGTATGCTCTCAGCAGCACCTCACAGGGGGCTGCTGTTCTGTCCTGTGACACAGTATCTCCATTTGTGCTGCCCAATGTTTGCACAGGTCTTTTCTGCCATTAGCGAATGAGATATGAGTCTGTATTACAAAGATTGGTGCAAAATTCATGAGTATGCTGTCCTAAATTGAGATAGCCTCTCCCCTTCTCATACCTGCTGGAAATTTGTGGTGGGTTGACCCTGGCTGAGGGCCAGGTGCCCACCAGAGCCGCTCTATCACTCCCCTCTTTCATTAGACAGGGGAGAAAAGGTAAAACTTACGGGTCGAGATAAGGACAGGGAGAGATCATTCTCTAATTATCATCACGAGCAAACCAGACCGAACTTAGAGAGGGAATTCATCTTATTTATTACTAAGCAAAACAGAGCAGAGGAATGAGAAATAAAACCAAAATCTTAAAACACCTCCCCCCACCCCTCCCATCTTCCCGGGCTCAACTTCACTCCCGGCTTCAACCTCCGCCCCCCCCAGCGGCACAGGGGGACGGGGAGTGGGGGTTACGGTCAGTTCCTCACGCGGTGTTTCTGCCGCTTCTTCATCCTCAGGGGGAGGACTCATTGTTCCCCTGCTCCAGCGTGGGGTCCCTCTCACGGGAGACAGTCCTTCACGGCCTTCTCCAACGTGAGTCTCCTCCACGGGGTGCAGACCTTCAGGAGCAAACTGCTCCAGCGTGGGTCCCCCACGGGGTCACAAGTCCTGTCAGCAAACCTGCTCTGGCGTGGGCTCCTCTCTCCACGGATCCACAGGTCCTGCCAGGAGCTTGCTCCAGCGCGGGCTTCCCACGGGGCCACAGCCTCCTTCAGGTGTCTCCACCTGCTCCGGCGTGGGGTCCTCCACGGGCTGCAGTTGGAATCTCTACACCCCCTCATCCTTCCTCCATGGGCTGCAGGGGGACAGCCTGCTTCACCATGGTCTTCACCACGGGCTGCAGGGGAATCTTGCTCCGGCGCCTGGAGCACCTCCTCCCCCTCCTTCTTCACTGACCTTGGTGTCTGCAGATGTTCTTACATCTTCTCACTCCTCTCTCTGGCTGCAAAAGCGCTCTCTAACTGTTTTTCTCTTTCTTAAATATGTTATCACAGAGGCGCTGATTGGCTTGGCCTTGGCCAGCGGCGGGTCCGTCTTGGAGCCGGCTGGCATTGGCTCTATCAGACACAGGGGAAGCTTCTAGCAGCTTCTCACAGAAGCCACCCCTGTAGCCCCCCCGCTACCAAAACCTTGCCACGCAAAACCAACACAAAATTGAAGACCGGTAAGTGCACTACATACATACCCACACTATTTAAATCAATATGTTGTCATTTGCCATTTCAGCTCCAGCATTGCTCTTCTACAAATCTACTGCAATCACTTTTGTGCATGAGCTTTCCAAAAGCACCATAACAAACTTTATAAAAAGCAAACAAGAATACTTGGTGTAGTTCATCTCCTCATGGGCCTAAACTCATTGTGACAAAGAAACTGGTGAGTCAATCTAGGTAAGGTGCTTACAGCATAGCATTTGGGAACCCTGGAGGGAGCAGGTGGAATTGTGGAGAAATGTCAGGAAGTTGCAATAGCCCTACACTTTGCATATTGCCAAGTGGATTGGAAGGCCCAGGGGATGACAGTTTGGTTGAAGATGAGTGTGAGGTAGATTGAGAGACAGGTCTGGTCTTACCTTGCTGAAACCTTGTAAGACAGTAAGTAGAGCAGAGAGGCATGTCTTCTAATTGGAATTCAGTCTCTGCCTTCAAAGAGCTCATTTAAAAAAAATATACGCCTGCCTCATATAGCACCTCCTATGACAGAGACACCATCTACGGAAGAAGTTATTAGGACCCACTGCAACAGAAGCAATCATCCATCTGCAAAACAGAAACATAATACAAAACAGACTGAGAATCCCTGCTGTAGAATTAACTGAATTGGATGCGAACCATATTTTTTTTCTGTCTGCATAAAGCACTCAGGGTTTTTTTGTGATCCATCTGTATTATATGTAGCAGTAGTGTGTTATCCAAAGGTAGATTAAGTTAAACTTCTCCTCCTCCCAAGTGGCCATTCCTTATAACTAGAAAACAATCCCAAGGTTAAGGGAATTGAATAGAAGATTTACTGCTCACATTTAGACCACAGTTTTAACTTTTGTGCAAGCAATAATATAGAACGATTCAATTGGAGAACTGAAATGTACATTTAGTGCAGAGACACACTTCCATTTTAGAGGGAAAAATGTCTACAAAAATAACTTTGATAACAAATGTTATTGGTCCACACTTAAAGTTGACTGTCAAAAGAATTATAAACAGCTACAACATTGCTATTATCAGAGTATGTAAGCAACAATAGTATGTAAGAGCTCAAATTGTGCCTACAATACTGTTCCAATAGATATGGTAAAAACAAACAATGGAGATGCTCTCTTTCCCAAACCTACACTTTAGTGCCTTTCTCTGATGGAGTGCCTAGTTAATGATTTTGGACACCTCAAAATTACCTGGTCAGTCTCTTAAGTCAGAGTAAATTTAGTGGTTTAATACTGCATGATTGCCCTAGATCTTGTCCCAATATGAAAATCTAGACCCAGACTCCTGTTTCCCCCAGGAGGAATAGGGAGATGATCTATACTTCTTAGCAGAACATCTAGCTACTTATCAAAACAAGGACAATACCCAAGAAATGAAAAAGCAAAGCCATCAGCCAATGTCTTATCTCAATTATAAAATTGCTTTCGAAATTTACATTTTTGGTCTTCCAGAAATATTTAGGGGGTGGAGAGGAGAAAAGAAGAATGCAGTTGGAACACCAATCTTAACAACTCTCAGAGCTTGGGAAAATGTTTTCTTCTGACTCTGAAGTAATTTTACTATTTCCTTTAAAATTGCCTTTAACAATGTGTTTCTACTAATACTGTAACAAGGTTCCAGATAGTGAGGGTCCTTGCATCTTGTCCTTTTGGACATCCAGAGGGACCCTGACAGGCTTGAGAGGTGGGCCTGTGCAAACTGCACGAAGTTCAACAAGGCCAAGTGCAAGGTCCTGCACATGGGTCAGCACAATCCCAAGCACAACTATAGGCTGGGTGGAGAATGGATTGAGAGCAGCCCTGAGGAGAAGGACTTGGGGGTGTTGGTTGATGTTAAAGCTCAACATGACCTGGGAATGTGCGCTTGCAGCCCAGAAAGCCAACTGTGTCCTGGGCTGCATGAAAAGAGGCGTGACCAGCAGGTCGAGGGAGGTGATCCTGCCCCTCTACTCCGCTCCTGTGAGACCCCACCTGGAGTACTGCATCCAGCTCTGGGGGCCCCAACATAAAAAGGACAAGGACCTGTGGGAGCAAGTCCAGAGGAGGGCCACAAAGCTGATCAGAGGGCTGGAGCACCTCTCCTAGGAGGACAGGCTGAGAGAGTTGGGCTTGTTCAGCCTGGAGAAAAGGCTGCTCCGGGGAGATCTAATTGCAGCCTTCCAGTACCTGAAGGGACCTACAGGAAAGATGGTGAGGGACTGTTTATCAGGGAGTGTAGTGACAGGACAAGGGGTAATGGGTTTAAGCTGAAGGAGGGTCAATTTATATTAGATGTTAGAAAGAAATTCTTTACTGTTGAGTGGTGAGGCACCGGAAGAGGTTGCCCAGAGAGGTTGTGGATGCCCCATGCCTGGAAGCGTTCAAGGCCAGGTTGGATGAGGCTTTGGGCAACGTGGTCTAGTGGAGGGTGTCCCTGCCCATGGCAGGGGGGTTGGAACTAGATGATCTTTGAGGTCCCTTCCAACCCAAACCATTCTATGATTCTATGAAAACTGCTGTGTTAAGTATTTACCTCCAAATAATTGACATTTCTTTTAGCTTTTTCTCAACAAACTTCCTGTGTGTCATCCTCCTCATTTTGGCTTTATAGAAACAGTATGCACACTTTTTCCTAGCTTGCTTGTTTGACGCCTAGGTCACTTTTGCTGTCAAAATCTATTTATTGAATAAACCCAATTTTTTTCCCTTCTCAAGATGCAGTGAAAAATGTGCAAAAGCTCCCAGTACAGGGATGTTGGTTACTAGGAAACACAGCCTCCAGAGAGCAAAGTAGGAGCACAAGCCTTTGACTACAAAGATTTATTTTGGGGAGGATCCTACAACAACAAGGGTTGGAATTAAAATAATAGTAATCTAAAAAAAAGGTCTTTGCTGAAGGACAAGTTTAAAGACAAATGGGTATCTGTAAGATTCTTACAACAGTCTTCTCCTCTTGTCCTAGGAAGATGTTTTATGTAATGGCCCAAAATTTGTGGAATTCTCTCAAGAAAAAAATCGAAAACACTCTTGAGTAGGAAAAAAAAAAAAGATCCAGGGATTCCACTGAGGGTTCTTCTGTTCCTTCACAGGAAAAACTCTGCTGGTCAGATCTGTGCACAGTCATGACACATACGAGACCCCTTTCTCTACATGTGCTCATACTGGTTAGTACCTTCAACCTCAAGTGGTAAATGGGTGCTTGAATATGGCTTTGGAATATGACCTTTGTTGATATTTGTGATTTTCTCAATTATTGTCAGCTAATTGGCAAAAAAAGACCACTAGGATAGAGGTTTTTTTAAAAAAGAACAAAACGAAAAACAAATCCCCAAAATAAAACCCATCCAAGAATGGTGACAGTTTTCTGTACAATTTGTCTGATGTTGGCATTCTATGCCCACTAAAAAAATGGGAATATAAGTTAGGTGGAACCTTCTGGGAGGAGAGACAACACCTCTTGGGGAAGAGATGCTCTAAACCAGAGTGTGTGGCAGAAAAAGAAAATAAGGATCGCAGCAAAGAGTTCATAGAGAGACAGTGAGACAGCTGAGAGGAACATGGGGAAGACCCACAGCCAGGCCATAGACATGATGGAAAGAGACACTTCCCAGGCACCAGAAAATACTGCAGAATCAGCTGTAAATCTGGAAGTTATTGTGCAGATTGAAACCAAGCATTGGAGCAAGTGCCTGCCTGCCTGCAAAACCACAGTGGTCAGGGGTACAGCTGTGTATAAGCGTTATTTCTAGGCTGATTTTCCTAGTCACTGAGTTAACAAATTAACTGTTTTAATTAATAGACTAATAAAATCCAGCTTCTTTGAGTTTAAAAGAGTTTTGGTCATCTTTGGGATGGCTTCCTACTAGGAGTTCTGGGCACAGTTGCAGCTGCCTGACTAGAAGCCCTGTCACAATTATGCATTTGAGATATATTATCCAAAGCTTTTCCCAAATGGCTCCCTGGCTCTTTTGTGAGGAAGCCCACAACACCCAGTGGGCTATACTGGCTGATGTGGCCTGGAAAATAAAGAAAATAAGAAACAATCCAGCCAGAAGTGACTGAAGACAAACTTCATCCAGAACATTTACAGTACTGGAGCAAGGCCCAAAGTATTGATGTTTCTGTATTACTTATTTAAACTGACATATTTTAAGATGAGAGTTGCAGGGGAAAGACTTCTCTTTTAGCCTCTTGTAGATTCACCCATCCATCACCAAACAGCATGGTAGATGTTCCAAGGAAATTTGAAGTGAATGAAGAATCCCATGTTCAAGTGGCATAAATGCCATCACAGTAATAAATAAATCTCTCTTGGACCATTCCTAGAGAGACTGTAAGTTGATAACCTATTCTGTCTGGTCTGCAAGGACCATGTAAGAAAGCACTGCCTCTGGCTATTTGTCTTAGATTTAATTAGTGTGTGTGGGATGCTCTCATGTTCCAAAACACAGAGCGGAGATAACTGCAAGAGCCAGCTGGAGCCTGGCCCTACGAAGTTGGTGCCAGGCAGTTTGAAACAAACACTAGTCTTTCCCACCCAGCAGTTTGCAGTGCTAAACACATCAAAGGCAGGCAGGCAGCCAGAAGCAGACTCATGGAGGTATACACATATGATGATATGATGTGCTAGATACCAGAAGAGGAGGCAGTCTTAATCTTGACAAGTTGTTCTGAGGTGAACAGAAGAATAACAAGCTCTCCTACTCTTAGTTCCAAAAAAAAAAAAAAAAAAAAAAAAAAAAAAAAAACCACAACAAAGAAGGTAGTAGAAAAAAAGAAAGCAAAGAAAGCTCTTAGGTCTGTCAGCACCAAGAGTTCTGAAAATGTTCATGTCCTCTCTTGGGAAAAGAGCTTTGAAGCCTCTAGCCTAGGGAGATCTCATGTACACCTTAGTGCTTAGGAGACTGAATTGCCTCTAAAAGGACAAAAGCTTCTCTTGGACTCTCACCTCAAAGGAGGACTGGAGGAGTTGTCCAGGTCACAGGGAAGGTGAGTTTCTACATAGGATTGAAGATGGGTCCTCCATCCCCATATTAAAAAAAAAAAACAACAGTCCCCAGGAAAATTCTAGGGCATGAGTAGATCAAGGATGAGTATGCTCAGGTCTATTGTGGTGCAGTTTTTCTCATGGATACTCACAAATGTGCTTTCTTGGTTTCGTCAAGGTAGCAGTGAATTGTGCAGTGAACCTGAAGGATCTGCAGCTGACCAAAAAGGCCAGGAGAAATAATGTCCCTAACACAGTGATTCATCAACACAGGCAGAGAATAAGTCAGTGTCCCATATGCTCATCTCCTGGGGTGTCCAAGAAAATGGCCTTGCTAGTACATACTCAAAACTGAAAAGCTCTAGAAGCATGCAATGAAGCTGCTGAATTCCAGCTCGGATATTAAAAGGGTTCCTTTCCTAAGCCTTCAGTCTAGTGTTTCATTCATTCACTTCCAAGCTTGAATTTGAAGATGAGGATTGCCAATTTGGAGAGAGCAACATCATTGCATTTGAATTTGGCTGATTACTTGACCCTGCTAAATAGCTCTTGGGACAATACATCAAGAACATCAGCATAGTAGAATCATTTTTCAAACTCTCCTGTCTATGGATCCAAACCTAGAATTGTCACATTTTACACCAATTCATTCACAGCAAATAGCTGAAGAACCTCATTTGCTGGAGGTTCTTGCCCAGAGATACAATTTACTGGGTCTGCTGATGTATCAGCATCTGCAGTTCTGCCCTCATCTTCACTAGTTAGGACTAGACAATATTTTGTGAGTCTTGTCTTAGTGATAGCATCAAGAAGTTTAAAAAGCCTGACAAATTATTGCTAACGATGTTAAGACCCATTGATCAACTTAGCAGCTTGATATGAGAACAAATCCAGTGCTATGGTAGCAGGAAAAGTTTGGAAATTGTGAGAATTTAACATCAAAGTCTTATCAACCTTGTCAGTCACCTGCTTTGTCCTCCCAGGAGGAATCAAAGTAAGGTGGCATGAGTCCAAGAACCAACTACTTTTGAAACTTTGTCCTAGACAAGGACAAGTTGCCAGATTGTTCAGCTGGAGGTGTCTGCTGTACTGCACAGATATTTGACATGTCCTCAAGGGTGGGAAAAGTAAAAATGGTGCATAATATTTTAGCTAATGGACTAACTTCTTTGTCTTTTAGTTTTCTTTTTTCTACTTCACCTAGCTTTTCTGCATCCAAGCTATCTACATCTTTATTGCTTTGCCACCTTCCTTTCATGGGATACTTTTGCTGCTTAAACAGGCTAATAAAAAGTCCACCCAAAGTTGCCAGTTTTGGTGGACAGACTATCAGGGAATTTCTTCCTACAGTCCTACAGAAAGTTTCTCATGTGGAGTTTATGAACAGCCTGAGTGACTCCCTCAACAGTATCCTCCCCATCAGCCACTCGTGGAACATGAAGTGGCTTCTCCCCCTCAACTTTATCCTTCAAGCATCAGCAAAACCTTGGCTTAGTTCTTTAAATCTAACCCTTTTCCCCATCACTGGTTTGTTTTTTTTCCCCTAGGTACCCAAAATGTTCCCAGGAAAACCTCAAAACCTAAGACAGCTCCCTATCTGAGAGTTTTATCCAAGCTCCAGCGTTCATGATATCAGGGTTATTTAATACTTAAACCATACAAATTTGTAAGAAAAACTTGAATGAGCCTTGGAGAAGCCACTACGTGTCATTAGGAGAAGGACTAATCTGGAAAAAAAGACACCAAAGACTGCTTCCAATTAATTCAGGGAAGTTCAGAAGTAGCAGCCTTAACAGGCTGGACATAACCATAAAAGCGAGGGGAACATTCTGACACAGAGATGCAAGTTAGGCACAGGTAAGTGATCAACAAAGATTTAGGCCAGTTATATGTGATCAAGGCCTGAAATCAAGAGAAGGGCACCCATTTGGTGCAGCTGACAGGAACCTCCTTTTTCAAATGCACTGTGCTGCTCTTCTAAATTTTTAAAAGGTTAGGCTGCTCCCTAGCTGAGTCACGGTAATTGTTCGTGTATATTCCTGCCCTGTGGCAAATGCGAGTTAATGTGCGATCTCTCAGCCTTCACATATTGAGGCATAGCTCAACTTATCTTTCATTAGCTGCAGGCTAAACATGCACATGGACCATGGCAAGGGATCATCTGATGCTATTACCTTGTTCATGAGACTGAAAGCTTCCACCCAGGCACTTAGAAATAAAGGCAAGCTGACAAATGGCAATAGTCATTAGTTACTACTTTTTCAGGGATAATGACAAGGTGAAGAAGTCGCATGTTACAGTGGCAAAGTCTCAAATGAGCCACAAGTTTGGATAAATCATCAAAAATGGATCAAAACTACCCATTTGAAAATGAACTGTTTACAGATACCTGAATCTATGAAACTCATCCTAAGTACCCAGATATGAAAGTACGTTGGATTTTGAAAAAGCTTGTTGATTTTTCCAGGTGGCTCGAAACCTCTCAAATAATAGATCAACACAATCTCCTCCTGGACCCTTGGCACTCATGCCAAGAAAAGACAGAGGTTTTGAAAATGTTACCTAGGTGAATGCTTACTGAACTGTGAATGTTACCTAGGTGAATGCTTACTCAACTGTGTGAGCTCCTAGCGAGTCCAGTACAGGATGAGGCACTGGCCCCACAGCTCTCTTACAGGCTTACAAAACTGCATCATTAAACAGTGATAGACTGAGCATGCCCTGAAGATCACTTTAAACCCATCCTGGTGAGACCATTAGCAAACACCAGCTGAGTCCTTAAGCTATACTATTACCTTCTTCTTCTAGGGAGCAGACATGGATGATGCTCTGCCAAGTAGGGTCAAATGCTGTCTGATTGGTGTCCTGAGAATCTTGGACATTTCTTAAGCAAGGCTGAAGGATATTTTGTGTAAGGCTGTCATTGCAGAATAGCCCCTCCAAGCACTTATTCACACTGTTTCACTTGCTATGCTAGTTCTGCTCCAGGGAAGGGGGATATTTTGGTGGGACAGAGCTGGGATAACAAGTATGAAGCTGCTTCTCATTTGATACAAGGGGTCGTGGAACACAGCTTCCCTGTGCATTGCTTATTGCAATAGCTTTGTGGTTGCTGCAGTATGAAAGAACAGTCCTTTTAATTTACACTTATGAGGAGCTGGCTGTCCTCACATACTGTCTAATGTTCAGAGAAGAGTCCTTTCTTACCTTTTCATCCTTCCTTCCAAATATCCTCCATGCCTCTCAGCTGTAGTCATGCAGATGGGCACCGTCTCTCTAGGTGGAAAATCTGCAGGGACCAACTATAAGCTCATAAATCAGCAAGCAAACATTACATAGTATAGAGTATCATTTCTGCTGGAAGCAAACCTCTGTGTGCGTATAGGTATGTGTGTGTATGTGTTAAGAAGAACACATCTGTATTGGACAACCTCTTCTGCTCCATAAATCTACAGAGGAGAAGCCATCAACTTTCCTTTCCCTAGCAACCCCATCTTTTTGACGGCAGCAATGAATCAATAAGGAAATGGAACCCTTAAGCATTGTCCCTTTGCACAATTTAATCGCTCTCTTCCAGTCCCTTTGCTGTTTGCTTCAGCCAGGAAGCCCAATCAGGGCTCAGATGCTGCTTCAAATACATTCAGAAGTTTTTCATCAAGGGCAAGGGCAGGTGATTTGTTTTTCTTCACAATCTGTTTTCACTAAAGTCTCTTAGAAGTGCAGCCTCCGCATCTATGGGACAATGGTTCAAGCCTGCTCAGCTGATTTGACCATTACAGAGGGACTTTTGAGGGACACTGGAGTTAGAGAGCTCTTAAGATTGCAATGCTGTTGCTCTGTTCTGCACTGTTATCCTCTGCGGCACTTGAGGCAACAAGGGTCACGCGCAAGAAAACAATACAAAACTATACTTTGCCCTCCAAAAAAAGCAAAACACAGCAGTATTCCCAAAGATCCCCCTTGCTCAGACCTAAAAACTACCAACATAACCAAGTAGGGTTCTTCAGCTGGGACCTCCTCAGCTGTATCAGAGAGCATGAACTGGATAGTTGTCATGAGGGTCCCCTAGGTGAGGAACTTATTTGCATGGGAACTTGGAGTTCAGCAGGGACTCCAAGGACTGCTGCATTAGAAACAACAGCAGCAGCTGTAGGGTCTGTGTCTCTTTTGGAAATGTGAGTGAGTTGATACAGCTTTAAAGGAAGACACCATCCAAGCAGTTTCATTTTTCACCATTTATGAGGACATAAATGAACAGGTGCTCAAAGAGCTTTAAGATTGCCTCTCTAATTTCAGCTGACTGAGATGAGGTTAGAACTCGGTCCACTTCAAAGCCATTCTAACTTCTTTCAAACTTCTTTCACACTATTCCTTGCCCAAATTACTTTGAAGAAAACAGTCAGAAAGAGTTTATGTGGGTTTTTTTTAAAAAAGCAACTATATTTCTGTCTCCAGTCCTTGGAGGATCCTAGTGTTTTTCTGACAACTACTTTGAAAAATTGAAAATTTTCACTTTCATTTTCTTGTAAGACAATCATATGCTCTTAGAGCAAAATAATTTTGAAGAAACATGGGCTTATTAGTGCAGTCCATGAGCTCTAGTATAATATTATCTCACTCATTTAAATCCTTTCCTAAAAACATCTAGGTAAACAAGGGTTCATCAGCTTCAAGTATTCTTTTTAGATCTGCAATAACAAGTAATTCCTGTGTGCTTACTTACGACACCGATAATCTAAAGCAATTCATTTCTGTGATTTTCAGCTTTTCTCCAGACTTTATCGCCAAGATTGAGATCGACCGCATGAAGGCATTTAAAGGATGCAATCAGTCCCTTTTCCTCAAGGACACCATAGAGCAACAGCCCAAACAGCAACAGTTACACTGTGTACAATTACAAAGCAAAACCCCACACAAAGCTGCATGCCTGGTAACTGGAGCATGGCACAAACAGGAAGAAATTATTTTTTCTAGCTGCTAAAGAGTAACCTTACAGATCAGCACAAGGCCAGTGAAGTCAGTGAAAGTGTGCTGATTTATACTAGCTCAGAAACGAGTCTTGATGCAAACTTGACAAATGTGTGAAACTTTTTAGCACTAATACTCTTTATACATTAGGTAGTTCACCCCCTCAATGCCAGTAAGCCTGAACCAATATAACTACTGGGTCTGTTATTCCACAGAAACAGTTTTATGCCTGTGTTGGGGGGGGGGGGGGGGGGGGGGGAGCTAATCTAAAGGCAGACTCTGAGTCTTCTTTGGATGGGAAACCCTTTAAACACATGAAAAAAGTTATGGGATTTACAGTCTGCCTAGATCATCCGTGCCAGGGAAACAGCTGAGCCATCATTGTACTAGAGGATCCCTGAGCTGCTGGGAAGGACAGCCACAAGAATTTTGCTGAGTGGGATGCAGACTGAGGAGAGCTCCAAAGCTGATCCAAGCCACAGGAGTGCTCTTCTTTTCCATTAACAGAGAAAGAGGGTTTCACAAATATTTTAAAACAGAGGAGGCTGGCAGCTGCTTTAGTGTGTCAGCAAGTCTCCCACCTGGAGGGACAAGCCACACCAGGCAAGGGCACCTGCCACACCACAGTTGGGCAGAGTTTTGTCTCCCCGTGCTTTAGAAGAAGGGACTGTGTTGAAAAAAAAGGTGGCAGCAGCATCAGTTCTGCATCAATGCAGGATTCTCCAAAAGAGGATAAATATCCATTACAGGAAATTCAGGAATTTTCTGGAACAGGTAAGAGGATCTGAGCCAAAGAGTCTACATTTACAAATAAAACATCAGAGTAAAGTTAGTTTTTGGCAAGGGAAATGCATCCCCCACCTTAGCTGTGTATTAATTAACCAGGTCTTTTACTTTAGGGAATAGAATATTGCCCTTTGCTGTTTGCAGCACTTTCTGCTAACCCAGTCTCTTCATATATCCTGAACCTGTTGAGCAACCAAAGCTTTAAATTGACTGCTAATTTTGTGTTGGGTCAAATTAATTTTGAAACCAGATTAATTAAAGCAGATGAAGCTTTGTTTATCCATTATTCATGAAGCTCACTGGAACAGGAGAGAGTGCATTAGCTTTATTTAGGATATTACTTTGCTTTAATGAACCCTTTTTTTGCCTCTTAACGCTCCTTTTGAGCAGGAGTTCAGCTTTGTGTTGTTGGCTTTTTTTTTTTTCCTTTGGTGGTCTAGTGCAAACAATGTAATTAGCAGATTTTCTTGCTCCAAAAGAGCTGCAGCTGACAATCTCCAGCAGCGACTGCCTCTCACCATAATTCTGCAGAGGGAGAGAAGAGCACATGTGCATGCTGAGGAAGGATCTCCCACTCATCCCCTGCTGCATTTGGAGGCTGTAGAGAGGGGTGGATATGCTCTTTCAGCATCAGAGCCAGAAAAGCCACAGACGGTCAGAAGAGGCTGATGGATAAATAAACTAGAACCACCTAACTGTGAGCATTCGAACATCATTGTGAATGATCCAGTGAAGAATTTTTTCCCCACAGAGCGGTGATTTATAAAAGCCAGGCTAGACATGAGGGGGTGTGAAGTATGGGCTAGAAAATATTACTGGAGCTATTACAGTGCTCTTTGCACAAATGGTGTATCCCCTCTGGATATGGTTTAGTTCTAGTAGCTCTGTCTTAAACGATGTATTGAGACCTGAGATACTGCTTGTCTCAGAAACTAATGGCATTTACGAGCAAGTGGAAGACTGGAACTCCTCCGAGTAAAGAGAATAAAAATAGAGCTTCATGCAAAACTTGCAGTAACATCATATTTGTAAATAAAATTAGCTAAGCAAATGTAAGTTTAAACAAAGGAAAAGTTGTCTTCACAAAGTGAGTTGGACTCAATTAAACAAAATACCAAGATGCCAATTAAACGAGATACAAAGATAGGTCCGTGTACAAAGATAAAAGGATAGTTTGCAAATTTTGAAGGCAAAACATTTAACAGTGCTAAAACCCAAGTCTTCTTCCTGCAAAACAGCAAACCAATAGACAGATCTTATTGTTACAGGATATTAATGAGAACTGCTGAAATTAAAGACAGAAGTGGTTACCCATGTGACTTAGGAAAACATCCAGGTACAATAGCAAGAACACTGTAAGGGATCCAAACTTATATTTCAGGTTATGAAACAACAACAGAAAAATAGGATGAAGCTTTCATAGGAAAAAACATTTATTTTCCTCTTACATAGCTTGCCTGAAGAATATGATATTAACCACTGCAAAAAAACCCCAGGATAATAAATCACACATAGCAATCAACTGATCCTCTTAACTGTGGTATCTGAATATCTTATGATCTCCATGTGTTTATCCTCACAATGCAGTTATGGATGTGAGAAAATGATTTGTGTTTTAAAAATGAGGAACTGAGTGGAAGGAAACTAAGGCTGTGATCCTCAGAAGTGTTTAGGCACCTAGTTATTCACACAAAGCTGCAAGAATAAGGAACCAATCTTTGCACCCAAGGTCTATTCCCCTAGTCACTGTTTTGTGCTCTTTTTAAGATTAGGTGGTCCAAATTGACTCTTATAGCAATTATTTTTTGCGTCTATCAACAAGAAAAGTATTTTTCACTTGCTTCTGAAGAGAAGGATGGTTGCTAAGCAAAAGAGTACCCAGCAAGGGGAATGTGAAGTGGTTACGAGAGATCAAGGCAAGAAACCAGAATGATGAAGTGAGAGCTTATGTTCCCTTTATTCATGGCACTTTTATTAGTGTTGTATTTTTAGATAGCTAAAGTGCTGTTGTAACATCACCACGGAAAGTACCAGAACCTGGAGAAGAGGCAGAAAAGGACAAAAGGCTGTAAAGTACTGAAGAGGGGGGATAAAACTTACACTAAAGCTGCTAGATAGACTTGTGGATGTTGAAGACTAAACCTCGTTTAATGGGGCTATATATCTGGTTTAGTTATCGTTATGGTCAATGTTATCCAATAAACTTCTATTAAGTAGATTAGTACCGGAGGGTATACTTCCTGTTTATGAGCTGGTAATTACCACATCTTGAGCTAAATAAACTTGGAACCTGAAGGCTGAAATTTTTATGGGAAATAAATTCCTTCAGCCTTGGCATTTGTTAGCTCAGGATGCACCGAAACCAAGCTAAGTGGGGAGCACCACAGTACATATCCAAAGATACGCTCACCTGGCTGCTCCAGCAAAGCTCTGCTCGCTGTCACACCGTTTCCAGATGTGGGCACAAAAAAGTTAGAGTGGAACTACCTTTGGCTCCTGAGGATAAGTTTTATTTAGGAAGTGTTTCGACCTTCCCTCTGTGCAAGTTGAAACAATATTTTTCATCTGATGGAACAGGATTTAAGGAGTGCAGCCCTCAGCTCAGCAAGTTGTCCATCTGCCCTGCTTGGGGACAATAATGATGAGGCTGACGGCCGTTTGACTGCTCAAAGAGGGGCTGTTTTTAACAAGCTTTACAGCTAGTTGAAGGGAATTAATTTTGAAAGGAGTCAGAGCCACTTATATGGGTTCAATAAAAGCGGGTCAAAGACACTGCCTAACAGGTCTACATTTCATCTATCTCATTGCCCATTTTGGTCAAACCACCTTCTATCACCTAAGAGTGGGGTGAAACCTGGGGTGAAGTGTTGGTTGTTCTGAATTCAAGAGGAGTTTCACTGCTGATTTTAATGGACGTGAGGGTTAACTCTGTGTGTCTGGCTGGGAGAATCGCAGCCAAGCAGTGGTCTGGCTGGCATGGGCAGCATACAGGACCAGAATAAACAGATTTTTCCCAACAGTGAAAAGTAACTGCACTGTCTCTATGTAAATCCCTGCACTTTGATTGGCCAGTGGCTGTAAATAGCCAATTAGGCGGCACATGTTTGCAGATTAATAAATGGCCATTCCACTGTGGCTAAGCTGCATAACAATCCTCAGTGTGGCTCACTGAGAACACTCCACTGCTGCTGACTTTAATTGTTATTAGTTTGCATTATATGTTAAATAGGGGAATATTTTAATGTAATAGCTGTAAGCACTAAAGCTGAGTAAATAATTCATAGCAAATTATTTATTCAATAAATTTAGCCTCTTTTACTCTTCAATTTTTCAGGACAAGTTTATTATTTTCTCAAAAGAGTGGTTATTATTCAGAATCACTTTCTAATCAGTTTATCAGAATGTTTCTTGTGCTGAAGATCCCCTGAGTAGGCTATTTTTTACTAAATCACTAAGCCACACAGCACCGTTGCCTCCCCTGTTTTGATGTGTGTTACCCTTTAGCAGAAGTTTCCAGTGAGGACTTAAGTTTAACTGAAGCCAACCCGGCTCCTCTTGTTCCCAGTTTCCCTGATGGGAGGGATGATGCATGTCCTGCCACAACACTTTCACCTTCTACAAAGGCTGGCCTAGGAAAGTGGTCGATTCTCTGGAGGTTGAGGCAAGTTTAGGACTGAGAATTTCTACATTACTGTGATGAAGAACATATATAGCTGTCCCGTCCCACCCCCCCACCCCGCTTTCAGGCAGTAGGCGCAGAGCGTAAGAGATGCAGCACAGATCGCTTCAGGATCCAGGACAGGTATGAAAAAGCCATTACAAACTGTCCACTGATAAATGCCACCTGTCTCACCGAGTGTCAGAAGACCTCAAAACACATGCTGTTGTTATTCTTTTTTTTTTTTTTTAAATAGTTCGCAGCTAAAGGAACGCAGATAAGTAGAGCCAACAGACAGGAGGGAACAATGTCCCCCCCCAGCTGCATTAAGTCGTCATCTGTGCACCTCTCCTGCCTCTGCGCTTTAGAGGTGAGCAGGGTATAGCTCTGCTTTTTACCCTCAGCTGGCTTCCCTTAAGCCTATTTGCAGCAACGCTTAGATAATTTTGCTGCAGCCATTTGTACCTCAGATCTGCGCCTCATGCCAGGTGTCTGCCTCAGGTATTTACACGTGTACGTGACATCTGAGAAAAGCAGAGCTAATCAGTGAGCCTTGATGATTAATAAGCCTTGCAATCTCACAACGCTTAACATTGCTCCCTCGTCTTCCCCCAAGTTTCCCAGGGATGGCTCCTGCTCCTCCTGGTGAGGTGCCCTCCACCTCAAGGGCTCTGGCTCAGAGCAGCCTCTGTGTTACTCACAAATCTGTGAGGCAGCGCTGCATCCCTTCTCTTTCCAATTACTGGGTGGTCATCAGCATAATGCTGTTCGTCATCAGCACAGGGGGTATCTACTCTTTACTGAAGACCAAGCAGGAAAGCAAATAGTTTGGGTAAGCTCTGCTGACAGCAGAGTACAGCTTTATTTAGTAGAATTTGTTTCATACAAATGGCATCCCAAGGTACTTATCAAAGTTAAATAACATGTAATAGCAGAGGGAGAGAGAAATTAAGATGCACAGGCATGGGAGCAGAGATGTTTTCAGATGAGATTTGAAAGTAGATGGAGAAGCAGTGAGGCAGAGAGAAACAACAGGAAAAAAAAGACTATTCCAGATGGTGGGAGATACCAGGGGGGAAAGCTTTCACAACAACCGTGGTTTGAGCATAATTAGGCACAGAGAGATGACCAGTGCCATTTGGAGAGAAAAACAGGAACAGAGGAGAAGGAAGAGAAGTTCCAGGAGACAGACTGGGAAAAGGTCACAGAAGGTGAATAAAGAAATGAATGGGGAGCTGTGGGAGCTTCCTCTGTAAATATCATGACAGTGATTTGGAAAGCCAATGCACCTGCAGAAAGACTGGTGTGTTCAGGATGGCTAGAGGATGTTGACATGAAGAATTCAAGTAGAAAGGAAAGTCAGGCACTGCCATATCTGGAGGAGAATTTCCTCCAAACACTTGCATCTGTCCAACCTTCTGCAATGGATTCAGACCCAAAAGGTCAAATCCAAGGAGGTGCTGTATAATCTATTGCCATCCCCACTCCTTCCTGCCAAAGATGATGTTGTTTTCTCCTTCCTGGGTTGCATACAGCTATTCCATTGCACAGTTGCTGCATGGTTTTTTTAACAAAATTAATGTCTTTTTATCCAATAACCTGTGAGAAGGCACAAAAGTGTTGCTAGAGATATAGTGGATTATGGTAGTCAAAAGAATGAGGTGTTTTCTATCTCCTGTGACCTGAAGTTGTCTCCATTCTGCTGGGTGGAAGAAATATCAAGTCAAGGTACACATCTCTAATACTAACACGGACAAACAAAGGAATGCTGCAGGAGGACACTCTGGTGACCAGGCTGCTTCTGCCTGACAGTGGATGAGACAAGGCTGTACTACAACTAGATTGAGTTGTGAAGCAAGAAATGAAATGCACATCTGTCATTGTGGCAGCTCTTGGGCTTCTGACCCATGAACTCTCCTGTACCAGATGTACAGTAGTCATCCTGCTGACACAGAGACCGAGGACCTCAGTGAGTTCTCCTTCAAGGCAGTAATATGAGCTTGCCCACTGCTCTATGTCTGAACTCCCTGTAGATATCTCTGTGGACCCTGCTGAATGCTAGAGTGTCTTCAGGGATGCTCACATTTATGCTGGGGTGGAGGGAACATTTTCACCACTGGAGGAATCCTGAGAGTGTGCATATGTAGAATATTCTCACTCCCCACTACTTTATTCTGTCTTTTCCTGGAACATGCTTTTGCAGCAAGAAACAGAATCTGTCCCTAAGGTTTCTCCAAGTGCTCTGCTGGTCTAAATGCACCTTCTGGAAATGCTTTCACCTGCATGTTGGATTCATGCTGTGGGGATGTGAAAGAAGGCAAAGCCTGTCTTATGAAAGAGGAGAATAGCACAAACTATTTCAGAAGATTTTGCTCAAGCAAATAGCTCTTCTGCAAGTTCCAGTTAAGTAACCATGCAGAGCTGGAAAGAAGCTGGAGTATTAAGCCAACTGAGCTGTTTTGTGTCACAAGATAAAGACAAAGCTGGCTCGAATCTGTTCATAGTTTGGTTTTTTGTTTGTTTGTGTAATTCCCATCCTCCTCAGTCAGGCAGAACCGGGATCTGTAAAGAAAGGTCAGGATCTAGCTCTTTCCAAATGCTAAGTGTTTGAAGGCCAGAGGAAGAGCAGGATAGGTAAAGTCTGGGCCTGTAACCAGTAGTTCCTCACCAAGTCAGAAAGACGAAAGCAAAAGAGACAGCAGCGCATCTGACTGTAAAAAGCAAAAAGCGAGTCAGCACATCCCAGTCACAGGGGCACCCACTGATGGCAGCAGAACACCTTTCAAACAAAAATAGTGGTAGGAGGAGGGTAAGGAATTATCTAGTTAGGCCAGGAATTGAGCATGGATGTTGGTCTGGCAGGAGAGGTCACAAATCAATCAGGAGAAACCACATGCTGGGAAGAGACCTAAAACTTGGAAGCCACTTCATATGTAGCCCTAGCCTCTGTAGGGGATCCTAGTGGTCTGTCCACATTCCTCTTAGAGCTACTGAAGCCCAGAACACTGAAGGAAGCCACAGGGCTGGTAGTGAGGGTATTGCTCCAGCAGCCCCTCCAGTAGCCTGTAGAGAAAGAAGCTACAGAGAAGCTCCAGGCTCTGGTCCTACATGAGGGCATAACATTGTCTTTTATTTGTTTTAATCTCTTGCTATTTGTAGCCTCTGCTCCTGAAAATCAGAGGTCAACCAAAAGTCCACAGAAATGAAAGAGAAGGGAGAGGAGGTACTGGTTTTGCCAGGACAGAAATGAGATAGCCTTCCCCCTTAGGACATGTCTGATAGCAAAGTATAAAGGGAAGCAGCTATGTAGATCTTCATGTTTATTTTTCAGTGCAGAATTCCCAGTAAGAAATAGTCTCATATTCAAAGATTAGCAGAAGGACTTCCAAATATTTTTTCACAGACATAGGGACTTCTAGCAATATTAATATTTAGGACAATTAATTTTCATAATAGTTTAGCGACCCCAAATCCACCTCACTACTTCATACAGTACCAAACTGGTCTACAGTGTTGCCATGTAATATGCAAGAACTTGCAAGAACAAATTTTTTGTATTACTCTTGTAGAAAATTTTTGTGGTATGCTGGGAACAAGGTAGAATGGTGGGAAAACCTTGCATGGTGATGGGCCACAAACATTTTTCTGCTAAAGAGGAGGATGGAGAAGCTGGTGTTGGTCTCGATGAGGCTGACTATTACACACACATCTGACTACCACCCTTAACTTAAGCCTCCTTACAACAGCTTTAGCTGATATTGTGCAACCTTTTCTGAACCCACAGCACTGGCCACTTTGGCAGGGAGAAGCACAAACTATGGAGCATGGAGGGGCATCCACTCTTCTGTGGGGCTAAAGCCTCTACCTTCTTAAGAGGTTTTCGAGGTGATCAAACTTCTAGATTCTCTGCTCAGGGCAAGTGTATGAATGACACATAATAATGGGAAACATGAAAATCCTCTTGTCTCCAGCTCCTTGAAAAGAGGAATGTGGCAGTCTGTTTTTAAATGGCCTGTGATTCTTGGATTTGAAAAAATAAATGGCATACTGTTGGTGCAAAAAATTTATGTGTCAATAAACCAATTTCTGTAATTACCAGGGCAGTCCACTTTGCTAGGAGGTATTCATATTTTATTTAAAACTCTCTACTAAAGAGTTTGCATTGTGTTTACCTTATTAAATGGCATGAATGAAAAGCTTGATTCCTCATTCAACAGTACTGATAAATGAGAGGAAAAAGTTGTGCAGCTGGACTTTTATACCATCAGTCATTAAATGATTATTGCTTTACTTTTTACAAAGCCATAGCAGACATAATTTCCCTATGTGCTTTCTTAAATGAAGGGTTTTTCACCTGCTTACATCCTTCCCTGTTTCTAAGAGAGGAATGGACATAGTGCTCCTAAATGCCAGCAACTCCAACAGCTACAGAGACATTAAATGAAACCCCTCTGTGACTTCAACTCCTGTTTGCAAGACGCACATGCCAGTACCAGGCCAACCTTCCCCAGACTCACCAGTGACCACTTGGATCCTTGTAGTCCCATGCCTTCCTCAGTGCTCTCACACCACTGCTGAGACTTCCCACCGCTGGCAGCCCACAGCAAAAAGTGGCACCAGGTATCTAGCAAATTACTCCCCTGCTCCTTCATGGAAGCAGAAGCTACCCGCATAAATGGTGGGTTACAAGCATGCAGGAAAGTCTTAAGCCTTGTGAATACTTGCAAGAAGCATATTCTTGTTGACCATTTTTGTGCTGTCAATAATACACAGCCATTTCCTTGGTCATGGTCTTGTCAGCTTCAATCAAACTGGGAGGTGATGCAAGTTTAAGCTGAAATTTTATTATCTGCTTACAATACCATATCATGAAGATCTCCACGGCGTTTTGTCACAGCTTGCAGTAGCTCAGGACACTCCTGGTTTAGGGTCAGTGTTATAAAGCTGTTTGCCAGGGTCACACTTCACTGTTCGTGTTAGTGAAGAACTGAAGAGAGCGGGAAGGGGCAGAGCCTCAGTTCTGGGTGAGAGGCAGATGATCCAGGAATGACAGATGAGCCACAGAGTGAAGAATAAGGCAAAGCTAGCTCGTTCCCAGAGTCCTTCAGAGCCTCTACAGCATGGACACATGGCACAAGGTGACACAGCACAGAAACTGACATGTTTCGTAAGAATACACTATACAGACCATTACTGAGCCGTGTGGCACTTTTAGTGACAGATACTTGTTCACAGAGACTGCTGACCTGGTCGGTAAGGACAAGTGTGATACCTACCTGGTCAAACCTCAGAGCAGAAAAAAGGGATAGGCAGACCCCATGGATGACTAAAAGTAAGAAGAGATGGGCTATGGGCCTTCCCCTTCCCTCAGTAGCTGATTAGTACCTGGTCTGCTGACATTATTTTTTTAACCTTCCAGCTGATCCCAACTTCTCCTGCCCCATTAAGTCTTTTCTCAGCAGAGAGTGCTGCAACGGGTGTCTGTCTGAGCTTTTCCTTGTTCTTCCGACATGAAGAAGAGAATCAAGAGCTTTCTCATTTACCTCTGTTTGTATGTTTTTTGTGACTGCTTTATTTTGCTTCAGTCAAAATCTTCCTTAAAATATAAGCACTGCTTCCTTTCCATTTAGGGGCAGGAGGCAGCAGCTGTCTGGCCCTGGGCACAATTACACTCCAATAGCTGAGGATGGGAGTCAATGGCAGCCTCATTGTCCCCTCAGCTTTCATGAGGAAAAATTCATTTAGCAGCTCAGCATAGAGTGCTCTGAACAGCCTCCCCCTTCTCCACAAAAAAAGAAGCATTTGAAATGGCAGCAAAAAGAATATGTGTATGTCTTTCAGCTGTTTCCTCTTTCAGTTAGTACTATCTGAGTTTTCCCATGCCCACTGTAAACATATTTTCCCCATATCTGTGTGTACTCCCACCACACTCAGGTGGCTAGCACAGAACAGACACACATTTTATTTTATTTGTTAGGTGTTTGGTTTTTGGGGTTTTTTTTGTCTTTAGTTTTCTAGGATGGACTGGTTAATCACGGGACCCATACTGTGTGACTGAGCTAATCATAGAATTGTAGAATCATAGAGTGGTTTGGGTCAGAAGGGACCTTTAAAGATCATCTAGTCCAACTCCTCTGCCATATGGGCAGGGACATCATTCACTAGACCAGGATGCCCAAAGCCCCATCCAACCTGGGCTTGAACACTTCCAGGGAGGGGGCATCCACAGCTTCTCTGGGCAAGCTTCTCATAGCCGCCAGAGAGCATGTTGCTCTGCGATCACCCAAAGAAACCATCTAAAGTGTGATGCATTCAACATCAAACTGCTTGAAATACAAGACCCATGTAGCTTGTTCCGTCATCTGATGAATGGGTACAGACGTGAGACAGACCGGCCAGCAGTTCCCTGGGTCTTCCTTTTTTCCCTTTTTAAAAATGGGGGTTATGCTTCCCCTTTTCCATTCAGTGGGAACTTCACTGGACTGCCACAACTTCTCAAATATGATGGAGAGTGGCTTAGCAACTTCATCCACCAGTTCCCTCAGGACCTGTGGATGCGTCTCATCAGGTCCCATGAACTTGTGCACCTTCAGGTTCCTTACATGGTCTCGAACCTGATCTTCTACAGTGGGTAGTTCTTCATTCTCCCAGTCCCTGCCTTTGCCTTCTTGAACTTGGATGGTGTGGCTAGAGCACTTGCTGATGAAGATTGAGGCAAAAATTTGATCCCAAATTATGTTAAGCTTCTTGTACAATTTAACCTGTCTCTCATTAAAAGTATCTGCAATGCCTAATGACTCTGAGAATAGTTAGACAGAAGTCTAAAATTTGTAATGCCTGGATTTTTAGAAACCAGATATTACCACACAACAACCCACAGTACCAAGTGCACTTTTGTGATCTGAAATTTAAATACAGATGAACTGACTTTCAGCCTTTTCAACGGGCTATTAGTTTGACATATTTTTCCACCACCTTATCAGATTGGGAAAAAACAAGATTCATAGTCACATGAAAAGACTGTGTTTCAGTGCAAACTATTTAAATTCATGCTACTGAACAGTGGTTCACCATCAAATTACTGGAGCAGATGTACTATGTAAGATAAAATAACTCAAGCCCCTCGTCTGCCTCTTGCAGTTCCAAAAAGTGGCTCAAATAGCACTGCATGCAGTGTACCCAGATGGTGCTTAGTGTCTTTAGGACACACTACAAGCCACCCTTCCAGTCTGAATTGATGCAGGATGACAGTCTCAAGAATGAGGGAGGCTTGTGTTAGTACCGAGTGGGTGCTTGAGCAGGTGCGCTTGTGTCTACAAAGGTGAAGAACTTTAGCTGGAGGGGTTCAGGCAGCACCCTCTGCAAAGAGAAAAGAATGAGGAATGGGAAAAGTAACTGGGCTTTGCGTAGCATATCATGGGACTGGTGTGAAGACACCTGAGACTGGGAACATTGCCTGCTGGGCTTGAGCCTGGTCTCTGGATTGAGGGTAGAGAACTGGAGATGTGGATGTTCAGAGTGGGTGAGTTGCCAGTATAGTTTTATCTAGGACTTGGCAGTCCTAGAGATCATCAGTAAACATTACATCTATAACTGGACCGGCAGCCATGCACCACAGACAGACGCTAGGAGCCTGGTGCAAATGACACAGGTGAGGTTTTTGTTGCAGGGATCATGGTGATGATGGGCTGTGAGGGAAGATAGTCTTACCACGTATTTGTATACTGTTGGGCCCTGATGCTGGCTGGGACTTCTAGGAGTGCTGATAACAATGATGACAAGCTCCTCCAAATTTACTCATGCTGCACAGTTGCCCATAATCTGTTTTGTAGAGAAAGCCTTATGCATCTCTGCCAGCATGGAGGGGACTGAAAGGCAGCCTGGGTCCCTTAAGCTAAAGCTTAGAGGAAGGCAAAAAGTTTAAAAATATGTCTACTTTTTTTTTTTTTTAGTGCAATTCAGTTAGATTGTTATGCTAAAAACTTATCTGGGGGGGAGGGAAGGGGAGAGAACAGGACATATCCTATTTTCTGACTGAAATTGTTGATCTGATAGGAACTTCTGAAAGATAACAATGTAATGGACAAAACAAATGTACTGAATCTTATTAGGCCATGGACATCAATCATGTGGTCTCTCTGAATATTTGTACTGACAAGTAAGATATCCACCGTCAATCATGAGAGGGTGTGCAGTGGAGCAGCATTGTAATGGCGTGGTGCTTGGTCCACGCTCCGGTTTGCGCTGAGGGCTGGGAATCAGGTGAGGAAGCAGTGCCCTTAGGTTTGTTGTAAAGAACCCTCCTCTGTCCCTGGAGGCTGTCATGAAATGGTTTTGCCTCCTGCTATCAGGGAACAGATAATACACAAAGTGCTGCAGTGTTTCTCTTTGTTATTTAAGGAAATATATAAGCACTTTTTAAGTACTTTAATGGTACTCTATTCAATGCATGGCCACAATGACAGAGACTGGAGAACGCAATTCAGTGGAGCAGAGACAGTGGGCGCAAGCCGAGCCTTTATGTACAGACTACTTCCACTTGCATCACAGTCTGTGAATCCGTAAGTACTTTCTGGCTCTAAGGAACACCAGGTAAAACTGGAAGCCAAACACAATGCTTCAGGGCAGTCTATCTTGCAGGCTTCATTATTTAGGCAGTTGGACTAGATGATCATTGTAGACCCCTTTCAACTGGAATTATTCTATTCTATTCTATTCTACTCTGTATTTTAAGTGTCTGATGTAGGCATCTATGTTTACTTTCAGTATTTTTCAGCCCTGGACAAGCATCTTACTCCTTTTTTCTGGGCGCAGGAAGTATGGTGGATGGCTGTACCTCAAATGAAACAATTCAGCTCACTTATAGCTTCCTCAGGGAGACATGCACAGCACAGGCTGAGGAAGCACAAGCTCTTTCTTGGCTCTTCCTCACAGGTGCACTAGTCCCCTCCTGAATGGCCATCAAAGCACAACAGCTTTCCTCCTCCCATACAAAAGGCCTCCTCTGTGTAAACAGAGAGGATTGGTTCCTACGAGGCAGGTCTGAAAGCAGACGTGCATATGCAAGAAAGGACACCAAGCACTTGGTATTACCCGTTCTCCATGCCTCTGCAGGAGACACAAGAAATCAATCAATGAGCCGCATAATGTAGCTTTACATGGCCAGTCTCACGTTGATCAGGCCACAGGACAGGAATTCCCCCCACGGAAGATGAGCTGGGTACCAAGGAAAGACTGTGAAGGGACACTGAGGCAGGATGAACACAGCCCTGCTCACCCCCCTCGCAGCAATTCTATCTCCAGTTCATCTCCCATCTCACTGTTTCTTACAAGGTCTCTCTGGAATAGTCATGGTCCTGGCCTGCCTAGCAGTGCATATATATAGACGGAAAAAACAGAGCATAAGATGTCTAGCTCTTGCACATGCTTTGTCCATGGTGTATAAACAAACTGGAATGCAAATGCCTTTATAAGTACAGATGTTTGCATGGACCACCTTACGTAAAAGACATCCTACGTTTTCCAGTGTTGTGGGGATGTGGATATTTGGATAGAGGACAGTCTGATTTAAAAAAATATATATTAAAAATGTTTTTCATGCCCTAGAATGCCTAAAACAGCATTAAATGCCTACATTTGCAGGGACAAATCACACCTTATCATACAGTTTACAGGGATCTTTGTAGTCTCCACTGAGTATACTACAAAAGCAGCACACGTACAGCAAAGAATATATAGAAAGGTATCTAAGGGAGCCACATTTTACAGTGAAATTTCTAGTTCTTTCATGACTGAATTTAATAGAATAAAACTGAGCTCTTTGATTATGAACATCCTTGTGTAGGATGACAATGCTACCTGGAATGGCAAAGACAGGATCTCACTTATCAAATGCTTGAAAAACAGCTATGATAAATTTAACTTTTTTTCAAAGAAATTCTAAAACTTCTTATGGCTGAAGTCGTTTTAGTACAAGATCATGCAAATCTACAAAATTAATTTTATCCTGCTGCAATGAGCAGAATAGCTGTATCACAAGGGCTGGACATGAAGTTCACTGTTCGTGGACAAATCTGTTTTGAGTCTTTCATATATGTAGGCTATTAGTATTGGAATAGAAGTATCTTCTGAGATAAAAGACTGGTCTTTAAGCCTCTTACCATAAATATTCATACATGTGATGTAACCATATACACAGCGAATCCAGCCTTCTACCTATACATGTTAAGTCTGTGTTTAATAATGATGGAAGTTCTCCTTGGATGTACTATTCAAACTCTGTCCTACTTCTGTTCACCTTAAAGTTGGGGTTTTTTGTTGCAAATATCCATTACCAGCATGGCCAACTGCCTTTAGCTATTTGTTGCCTGCCATTTTATCTAGGCACAACGATGGAATGATTGAGAAAGTCCTTCTTCCCATTCTCTTCTAGAAAACTGAAAAAAGGAGTCTCTTATTCAAAGGCCCCTTTGAGTTGAGCAGATGATGGGCAATTCAAGCTCAGTATTCTGGTCTTTCATGAAGACAGACTGATGCTAAAGCACAGGCTTTTCCTATACCTCTTAAAAGGAAAGAAGCAATCTTCCCCATTCAACCTTATGTCTAGGCATGTTTGATTTGCCTTCTGACTGCACTAAAACCATCTTTAAACAGTGTATAATGAGCACAGTGTGGCTCTGCTGTCTTGTAATGCACGATTAGTTTGCTAACAACTTGTTTGAGTAGGCATGTGTGTTGCTTCGTGTCTTTAAGATTATGCCTGAGCAGGAATAAAAAAAAAAAATCACAATTCTCCTCCTGTTACTCCTACTCTAGCCTTCCTCTGGAGCATTCTCTCTCTCTTATGTCTGTCTTAATTAGATCATGCCAGTCCTAATTTGAGAATGCAGATTTTAAGCAGGGAGAGAGGAAGGAAACACACAGACAATATACTAATTTTAGACAGAGACAAATGTGTCTTCTTCCATTAGGGAGAGGGAAGGAAGGAAAGGAAAGGGAAAAAAACAAAACAAAACAAAACAAAACCAAAACCCAGAAGAAAAACCTGCAGATGAAAATTGTGTGTTGCATCTGAAGTGGTGATTCTATCAAAGAGCACTAGTAAATTCAGCTGGAGAAAAGTCTACAGCCAGGACAGCTCTCTGTTACCAGTCCTAATGGCTCTCTAGCTCTTCTCACTCAAGATATACAACAGAATAGCATTGCACATTTCCATTCAAGTACATCTCAAACATTTTTATAGCATTCAAACTACAGGAGAAAACAGAATGCATTTAGAGTCTATAGCTTCTCTCTTGCCCATCCATACTAAAGCTTGATGTTACCTGTGGCTATTGTCTTCTAAAGGATTTCTCCAGTGTAAATAGTTACATGGGTGTGTTTAGGATAATCACAAAGTTCAGGGTTCCAGACAGTGGAGATTCTTTTGTGTATTCATGGATTTAGAGGACGATGCCTAGCACACGCTGGATGTAAACAGCAGCTCCCCACCAAGCAGATTTTTGTTATAGCTTGGGGAAGGTGGAAAGCCCTCAGAATGATAACTAAGAATTTGTGCCAGGCCTTGAATTGGTTTTGAATAAATCCATTCTGTGACTGTGTGCATGAGGAAGGATATTTAAGACACACAGTGATCATTGTTTATTACTGTAAATTATTTATCTCTTCCTTTCTCTGGCTTCCTCCTTGTATTGACATAAGTTATGCACATGTGGAATTTGGACCTGAGAAATACACAAATAAAGGGGATTATAGATTCGTCCCCCAAAATGATTCCTCCTTCAGATTCACCTTGCATTTTTCCACCTCATCTCTCATCACAGAATTATCAGCTCTGAGCCAGGATATTCCATGCTGACAAACCTGGGTGAATGTCTGGAGATGGAGTTGCAGTCCAGCTTATTAATAAGAGAGATGACATTCAGGAACATTTGTAAAAGTCTATTTTTTTGCAGGTTACCTGTACAGAATAAACTGGACTGGTGGGGGTGGGGAATGAGGCTGTATGTCATCTAATTTCAATGATCTGGTCTGACATCCCCCATTTCTGATAGCAGCCTTGTCCTTGTCTGCAGACAAATTATCCAGCCACCTAGTATGATGCATTGAGCAGGTGGTGTCTGCTTTTCCCAGGTCAAAGAAGAAAACACACAGGAGAATCTACCTGGTCCAAAGAGCAAACACAGCATTGTCAGAAGCACCAAAAGTAGGTGCAGTAGGAGTGGGTAGTGCCTTGTCATGGGAGTGACAAAGTGTGCAATGTGGGTCTTTTATGAAATGCTGTGGTGCAGTCACATGCCAGCACAGGCAAATGAGAGGTACATGGGCTAGAGACAGGTTCTATGCAGTGTGGCTATGGCCCTCGGTGGCCATGAACATGGGCCAGCTAGCACTGCTTGGTTTTATGCCAGGAATCCTCCTTTGCAGTGGATGCAAATGGGAGGCTGGATGTAATTTAAGAAAATAAATGGCAAGGTAGAAATAGTACCTTCTGTAGACCAACAGGTCCTAGATTTCTCTTCTATTTAAGAGTCTGGCTTTCCTGTTCACCCCAAACTCAACTCACACAGTGAAGAGGCAATGGAATAAAAGTGAGTTTCAGCAACTTACATGATAATTCGCAAAAGCTCAGCCTGTTGTTAAAGCACCCTGCCAGGGATTCAGCAGTAGATCCTCTGGAGGCCATTGCACAGCCAGAAGTAGCTGGGTCACAGCAGACCCTGCAGCGCTGGCAATTCTCGTCTTCTTTAGGGAAGTAGTTCAATTAGGCTTCTTTTCCGCTGCTAGAGTTTTGTGAAGGGACTACACTGGAAAACTGCTCAAAGGTTGGCTTTTCTTATACTTCGTTTCGTAGTTTAGCAGACGCGTCAGATTCCCAGGTAGCAGCAGTTTCTTGTGCTGTCAGTAAGGAACAAGTGACCTTTCCTCTCCGCTGCAGACCTTGCTGCAGTCACTCATACCCTTCTCACACCCTGAGAATAGACCAACGTAACACCCTCTGCATGGGACTTCACCTCTGAGGTCACTCACAAACAGGAGTTGTCTGCTCATTAAATAAAGGTACTCACAAATGACATATTTCAACAACAGAGGTCAGAACTTCAAACGTAAAGGCAAGCCCCAATACCCCCTCAGTTTCCTGTGGGTTTTGCAGTCTTTTCTGTTGGAAGGTTGTTATGTGTCAAGCAAGGTACAAGAACAAATTTAGCGTTCTCAGCAAAGTTTATAATAAAAGCTGTTTATACACCAGATATAATCTAAAATGGAGGAAGGGAGAAGGGGAAGGAGGACATAAAGGGAAAGACAGTATCTGTTTTCCTCCTTCTTTCTCCTCTTTGTAAGTTTTCAGCAACTCATTTGCAAACTCCTGCAATTTTTCCTATACCAAGTCAAGTTTCCTTCATACTCAAATGGCAATGCTTTTGAAACAGAAGGCTTTCCCTCACTCTGACAGAAGAATGGTCAGGAGCTGCCTTCTTAAAATACCATAGAGGGCTTGAACTAAACAAATCAGTTTTGTGTAGTCTCTCAGGTGTGCAGGGTCAGAAGAGAACTCAAAACCAAAATGGTAGAAGACACTAGAAAATAGTACGACAGAATGGGGTCCAGGCTGTGGTGTTACAGAGCCTGACAAAAAAGAACATTACAGAGAACAGACATGGTTTGTGTTGACCTGGTTTCCCAACCTGTATCTTCTGTCCAGGAACCAGCTAGAAGTCACTGCTTTGCTGTGTGGACTGCACCGCACCGGTTCCTGACTCTGCCCATAGCAACAATTCTAAGCTGACTTCTAAAAATAAATCTAAATGGTCTGTCATGGACCCTAGGTTCCCATCCTTTGAGCACTGAAGGACTACTCTTCTGACCTGTCGTGGTTCAGCCCCAGACGGCAGCTGAGCACCAGGCAGCCGCTCGCTCACCCCCCCCACCCCCGGCCCCCAGCCCCGGTGGGATGTGGAGGAGAATGGGAGACAAAGGCAAAGCCTCGTGGGTTGGGATAAGGACAGGTTACTGGGACAGCAATGGGAGAGGGAAACAACAGCAGTACTTATAACGGAATACACAAAACTGGTGACACACAATGCAGTTTCTCACCCAACGGCCGTACAGCTCACACCGTCCTGAAGGCAGACCCCGAGCCCTGGCGCCATGCCACCCCTCCCCAACTACCCCCCTTTTATGCTGAGCATGATGTCACATGGTACGGAATACCCCCTTCGGCTAGTTAGGGTCACCTGTCCTGGCTGTGTCCCCTCCCAGCTTCTGGTAAAAATTAACTCTATCCTAGCCGAATCCAGGACAGAGCATTTATTCTGACCTCTGAAACACTCAGAATCATTTTTTTCTCCCCTCAAAGTGGGTTAGGAAAAAAAAACCCCAACAACAAAAAACCCCCCAACAACCAACCAACCAAATAGAACATCTTTCTAAAATGTATCAAATCTGACTTGAAAGAGCCCAAGCAAAGACACCCCCACTTCTGTGCTCAGTAAGCTACTTTAATATTTAGCTGACCTCATGGCTAGAAAATGGCCAGGTTACTTTCAACCTCCAAACTTAATCTATTCCAGATCGTACTTCCTATTTAGCTCCATCATGAGAACTTTATCCTGAGAATCATTATCCTTCTCCTAGTATATCACCTCAGTGTTGTGCAACAAAGTATGCAGGGATTTCCCAGATGGGACGCTGCTTCCGGATCTTTGCCTTGTCTGGTAAAACAGAGTTGTTCACCTCCTTCCCATTGTGAAAGTTAGTTTTTTCCTGCCGCTGGGTCATTTCTATAACTTTCTTCAAGTACCTTTTGACATTTGCAGCATCCTTTCATGAACAGCATGCACAAAGACAATGCTATTCCATTGTGAAATAATCTTGGAAACAGTGGAAGGACACTGTATGACAGAGCACAAAAACACTGTCCCTCTACTCCCAAAGCTAAAACTACATCAGTGATGAGGCACTGGGCCTCAGATCCTCCTGACTGAAAATCAAGAGCAAAGCTATCAGCCCGGAGATTGTCTCAAAAGGAAAGTCAAATATGTTAACTTTCTGGGCCTGTCAGTTCCTTTCCTTGGAGTATGCAAGCACTATGAAAGACCTGGCAACTTCTGCCAATTTAATTTCTGGCAAGTACCTTCTGTAAGAGAATTGGACTCACAGTGGGTTTCTGACTTCTGTTTTGGGTGCTATTACATGGGCTACGTTTCACCATGACCTAGCTGAGTCCTCATTTTACAGCTATTGAAGCTAGTTATCCTGCTCATGCATTTAATTTTGCCTTGTACTTTTGGCTTAAAGCACACTCTGCTAAATCGAAAGAAACAAAATGCACCTAGCAAGACTGCACTATTGCCTTTGTTTTCCTTCCAAAGCTGAAAAGTGTCCTTGCATTGTATGTGTTTTACCCTCCTCTCTCCTCTTCGTAAGGAATAAGCTGCAGATGAGCTTCAGACTTTTCTCCTCTGAGCTATGCTGAGATCTGCCTCTCTTAACGAGCAGCCTTTTGATTCTTCTAAACACACCGCAGCTTGGCCCCTCTTTTCCTTGACATTTTGCCAAGCCTATTACAGATGTCTGAGCAACCAGGGAAATAGAAGAATTATGATTTCCATTTGGCTTCTACTACTGCTTAGTCTAATTTTCACTGGCTTTGAAATACAGCAATTGCTTTTCTTTTGTTTTATTTTTCCTTGTCATTTTGCCGTTTTCTTTTGCTCTCAGAAAAACTGAACAATAAAAAATTGCTGAAATGAAATCCCCTTCCCCTACACTGCTTTTTCATAAAATAATGACTTATTTGTTCCAGAACAAGATTTCATTATCTGAAGAGGTTTTTTTTGCAGGAAGAAGTGTGCTAATGAGGTCATATGTAATCAGAACATATGGAATTGCCTTACCATTATTTCCGTTTCAACTGCTTTGGAAGGAGGGTGACAGCAGGGTATGTGTGCGTGTGAAGGGAGACAGTAGCCAGCCTAGTAGAGCATTCCTGTACCATGTGAGTAGGAAAGCACGTACCTCTGAAGCAAACCCAATTACTTTTCAGAAGGGCCTATGCAGGCTGGAGGAATAAGCCAATGGGAATCTTATGAAATTCGATAAGAACAAATGCAGATTCCTGCATCCAGCAAGGAATAACCTCTTGCAACAATACAGGCTATGGACTGACTAGCTGGGGAGCAATTCTGCATGTACTTGGAGGGCAACATTGCTGGACACAAGCATTTCAGGAAGTTTCTGGAATTACTAGGGATAATTTATGCATGGAGAAGCCCACAGAAAAGATGTTCTGCTTTGTATGCTGCTCAAGGGTAGAGAACAAATGATGAGGAAAATGAAAGCTGCACGGTAGCATGCAAGTTCCCAAGTGATGTGAAGAAGGCAAGCAGCAACATTACCACCCTGCAGTTCATGAAAGCATACTTCAGCTTGTTCAGGGAACTGATAGAAGGATTGCTTGGGAGGCAGCCTACCAGGGCAAAAGGCCGTGGGAGAGCTGGTTGATCTTCCAAGACAGACTCTTAAAACCCAGGAATGGTCCATTCCAATTCACAGGAAAAAGAGCAAATGCAGCAGGACTGTGGCCTGCCTGCAGTGGGAATTTCTGACTGAGCCCAAACAAAAGGAAAGGTGTGGAAGGTGAAAATGGGGACAAACAATCCAGGAAGAATACAGAAGAGCAGCGCGCAGAGAGGGTAAGGAAGGCCAAAACTTTGGCTGAAATTGAAACTGTCAGTGTATCTGGAGAGCCCCATTTTACTGGCAAATTCTTCTCTGAGGCTTCCCAGAGAGTTGTGGCCAGGGCAGAGTCTGGGGAGGAGGGAAGGACAGTAGCATTATCCACAGCAGAGGAAGACTGAGATAAGAACCAATTAAGCAAAGTAAACATACACAGCCTGTAGGTCTTGATGGGATACTTCCAAGGTTGCTGAGCAGGCTGACCAATGTCTTTGGAAGGCTACTTTCTATTGTCTGTGAAAGATCATGGTGATCAAGATGTTCCTTGAGATTGCAAAAAGGCAAGCAGCACACCTGGGTTTTTTTTTAAGAAAAGGGGCAAAAAAGATCCAGGGAACTGCAGGTCTGTCCTTAGTCTCTGGAAAGATTATGGAGCAAACCATCCTGGAAGCCATGCCCAGACATAGGAACAAAATCACTGGGAACAGCCAGCATGGATTTACCAAGGACAAGTTATCCCAACAAAACTGATTGCTTTCTCTGATGATATATAACTGACTACAGATGAGGGGAGAGCACTAGATGTTGCTCACTCTGACTTTAGTGATGCTTTTGACAGTTTCCAATAACGTCTTTATAGAGAAATATGGTTTTGATGGATGACTTAAAAACCATGTGAAAAACTACCCAGACTGCTGAGTTCCATTTAGGTGTCAGCTGTTCAAAGACTAGTTGACAGCCAGTTACCAGCTATGATTCTTGAGGGTCAATATTGGGGCAGATGCCGTGTAATATTTTCATTAATGACCTCAGCAATGGGTCAGAATGAACTCTTGCTGAGTTTGCAGATGATGGTAAATAGCATAGAGCACTCAAAACACTGGAGAACAGAGCTGTCATTCAGAAGGACCTTGATAAACTGGAGGAATGGTCAGACAGAAGCTTTCTGAAGTTCAGTAAGGGCAATGCTTCATTCTGCATTTGGAACACGGCAGCCCCATGCAACAGCACACGCTGGAGATTGACTGGCTCAATGGCAGCCTTACAGAAAGGAACTTGGTCCTGATGGTCAGCAAGGACAAGGTAAGTCAGCAACAGGTGGTAGTGAAAGGTAAGCACTTGATAGGTAAGATTGTAGAAAGCCTGGTTTGTTTAGCTGGGAGAAGAGGAAGGGCAGCTTGAAGTCTTCCTTTAACTAAAATGAGATTGTAGAGAAGTCCATGCTGGACTCTTCTCAGAGGTGCCCAGGAAAAGGACAAAACCCAAGTTGCAACAAAGGAAATTCCAGCTGGACTGAAAGAAATAAAATTTCACAGTGAGAATGGTCAGCTGCTGGAACAGGTTTCCTAGAGAGCTTGTGTGTTCTCCATCCTTGGAGCTACTCAAGACTTTGACTTGACATGTTCCCAAGCAACCCAATCCTAGTTTGCCTTTCAAACTAAATTATCATATGCATTTATGATTTTCAATGCTGCTGAAACGTTCAGGTCCTTGACGGACAGACATTTATATGGGATTACCTCAGCTGTGCTCTTCCTAGTTCTCAATCCACAAAATATTGCCTCTAGCATACTAGGTGGGACTTCCTCGAAGTTTGTAACAGGTTTCCATGAAAGAAAGATCAAAATCAAATTAAGGTATTTGAACAAATCCATCAGTTCTTCGTACTAAAATGGAACTCAAAGGACCATATTCCTTACAAAAATCTTTTCTACATACTTGATTTTATCTTCCTCTGCATCCACTGGATGTTCAAAGGAAGGGGACACACATGTACTTGTCTTCTTGCTGTGGATTCTTCTTGAGTGGACATGATTCAGAATGAGAGATGCTGAATTTCTGGATCATAACATCATTATGTCCCTTGTCAAAATGTCACAGGAGCCTCAAGCGCTGAGAGGAGCCTGGAGTGACAGAAGTCAACTTGCTGGTTCTTTCCTATTGCCATCCAGCAAACACAACCCCTAGGGGTTTTTTGTTGTTGTTGTTAAGGATTGTGTTCTGATCTAACTACTGTCAGACTCTGACAGACTAGCAGCTGGTTAGAAGTTATTCCTCTAAGAAACTATGGCTACTTCTGCTTGAGCATAGAGTTTGGTACAATAGAACTGGATCAGCAGATTGATGCAGTTAGTGCTGAGGTTTCTCATCTCCGCTACATGCAGTCTGAAGCTCCCCTGGTCTGAAGGGCGGAGTGCCCATGTCATGCCTAAATGTGTTGAAGCTGTCCAAAGAGAAGCCCTCCCACAAACCTTTACTTCCTTGCCTATAAGCCCATCTGTGAAGCACCACACTGTCCTTTTGCATTTCAGGCAGATGATGGTGATATATTAACATTCCTGCCAGTTGTAATAAGTCCTCCCACATTTAAAGAACCATTATTCTGCTTCTGCTTGTGCATTTCCAGGTGACATCATAATGCTGCTGTCTAAACTTCCCAATTCTAGTTCATTCAATGTTCAAAAAAGGTGTCACAGGGTGGAGTATGAGGGATGACAACAGTGGTGTTAACCCTACAGCAGCTACTTTGGGAGAACACTCAAGAATACTGATACTGCCTGTCTTCCCCCGGCATGGAGAAATACTGGAAGCCCTTGCCACTGTGACTGCTTTGGCTGTGGTTCTGGGTCTGGGAGGCAAATTCTGACTCCACTCCCTGTGGAGTAAACCCTTAGATCTTACTGATGGAGTAATTTGGTGTGGGCAAGACCATCACAGGCAGAAAGGTGACTGATATTTCCGGGGTATTCTTCAAGCCACTTTTTTTCAAGTGAGTGAGAAACGTCAACAAGATTATTCAGGAATTTAGTCAGAT
This sequence comes from Balearica regulorum gibbericeps, assembly GCF_011004875.1. Classification (NCBI taxonomy): domain Eukaryota; kingdom Metazoa; phylum Chordata; class Aves; order Gruiformes; family Gruidae; genus Balearica; species Balearica regulorum. The sequence continues at coordinate 59,032,175 of NC_046184.1, forward strand.
GGAGTTAGCTGAGACAAGTGCAGATGAGCACATGCAATGTTTTCAACAGTAAGTTACATTCATCCTCTTGGAGTGATATAACCAGTTCCCCAAAACAGGTGGAGGTAGTGCTATGTCAGATTTACTAAGGGGTTGTCCTATTACAAGGACAGATACTGCTTTTGCAGTGACCATAATTGCTCTGAGGAAGATGAAGATATAGCATCAGAGAAAAAAAAGTCATGAAAGGAAAAAAGAGAAGGATAAATAAAAGTTCTGGTCATTGGGCCATGCTATCAGGAGGAGCATAGCAGATGCCAGGCATGCAGCCTAATCCCATGCCTAAGCTCAGGAGGGAACTGAGAAGTGCATATTTGGGAAGGGTATGGGACTACTGCTCTACTGTTGCTGAGCAGAAGCCATATGAGGTCACTGGTGAAGGATCAGTGGGTAGGAATTTAACCCACACTGGTGCACTGCAGATGGACTGTGGCAGTTATCTGACTTCAGGTCATTGTCAGCCAGCCAAATGCACAAGTCCTCTAGGAGATGAAGGATTTAAATCTCTCCTGATGGCTCCTGACTGATTGCTTATAACTTGATATCAAGTGTGCAACTACTCTGCAGCAATCGGGAACATAACAGGAGGCATATGTGGACCTATCTCATGCCCCAATGCCTGTATGAGACACCTACCTACCCATGGTGCAGACAAGCCCCACCTTGGGATTCCCAACTATCTGATGTTAATCAAGAGTCAAACCACATTCTGGGATGGGCTGCTTGCCTGAATGCCCAAGCTGGTGCTGCTGTGCACCCTTAAGGAGGGGCTTTAATGGCAACCTATTGGGTGTGAAGCAGTGTTTTTTGGTAACTACATTTTCATCATTAGGGGAGGAGTGTGATTCTCGATACAGTTATTTTAGTCTCCTTACCAAGCAGAGCTGGCTTCTCTTCTAGGTCCTTAACATCTCCTTACAGAGAAATATTGTGTCTAGCAGTGTCTTTGAGGGCCTGTAACCACCAGTACTTAAAATCAATACTGTATGTCCACCATAACATCTCATGCTAAAATAAAAAGGATAAAAAAAATCTAGGTGGGATGGCATGATAAAGAATTAGACAGCAGTGGGGGAGAAGGAACAACCAGACAGGCAACCTCTATGAGAAAGTAAACTTCTAGGTGACCTATTAGTCAGCTTCACTGCTTGTGGTTTATTAGCATTATATTTGTGTGGAGCTGGTGGGTGTTTTGTGTGTGAAAGTGTTGCTGTGCAACAGCAAAAAACTTGCCACAAGTTAAAATTCACCAAACTTACATGAAAAGAAGGAAAAAGCAACCTGTTCTCAGGAAGAATTTTTTTCATCCAACTTCATCCCAGGCAATTAATTTCTTGTAAGAAGAGACCTATTTTGCTCCACAGGGGAGGAAAAAATATCCATGCCATAAAATATGGTGACGGCTGAAGGAAATTGAGCTGAATTCACAAAAAAGTCAAGCAAAGGGGTCAAGTGAAATTGCTCCATAAAGTGTTCATTTCTAGCCTTTCTGCAGAGCTTCAACCGGCACAGCAAAAGCTCTGATGCCCCATTACCCTTATTTCAAATTCTTTCTTCGCAGCAGCTCAGTTCCCACAATGGTGACAGGGAGCTTTTCTCAACAATTTGAAAAAAGAAAAAAGTAAAATGAAAAAAAACCCAACATAATCCCAAAACTTGTCCAACCTATCCAAGGGCAAACATAACCAAGGTTTTTTTCTGTTTCTGCCTTGCAGGGAGCACCATTTCAGGACTAAAGATTTTCTCCTGAAACAAAACAAGATAAAATAAAGAGTATATTTGATGCTCCATTTTGTACCTTTTTCTCCCCCATTTTTTAAAAAGCAAAATCAGATCAACACAGCTGCCCTAGGTATCATAGGCATACCCTGCCAAGATAAGTAACCCTTCTCATACCTGAGAAAATACAATTTAACTCCCTACAATCCAAACGGTAAAATCAAGGTTAGAGCTGCAAGTAAGGACTCGAAATCCTTTCTGCCCTGTAAGAGGGGTAATTTTTTGACTGTAAGACTGGGGCTCCTGTGCCCAGTCTTTAGAGCCATTGAGGGTTAGATGATGTCAGCCGGAACCAAGTCTTCAATACCTCTCTACATAGCAAACTGTAGACTTTGCGATTTCTTACAGCAGCGATCTAGCTGCAGTCACTGACAGTCATCTGGTAACTGATTGTTCAGAGAATGCTGCTAACAGTCTTACCTGTTTGGATTAAAGTCAAGAAAAGACCATCGTTTATGTCCATATCTATGGATATTCACTTTTCTCACAAAGCCCCCTTTGCAAGATAGAACAAATTTATCAGCAAGCACAAATGAGCTATTCATGCAGAAAATGGTGGGGACAACAGATTCAGTAAGACCTAGGAAAGCTATCTTGTCAAGGTTAGTAATTCAGGAAAAAACTATGAGGCAGGCATGAGCTGCCTGCAACAGGAGAGATTAGGGGTGGCTGTAGTAAACTTCTTTTTAGACATCTGAGGGTAAAAACCTTAATAAAGAAGGCTTTAGATGTGGCATTAGATTTTAACCACAGCAGATTTGTTTCTTGTTTTGGATATGGCCAGAGGGCCCTGTAGTATGTTTATTTCTATTTATTGCAAGTTGTGTGCTCTGTAGACCCGTTAGTTAACTCTATTATTCAATTGTGTTAGGGCATAAATGCATGTACTTGCACACTATTGCCAGTCCTTTAATTCAGAATACGTGTTGACATGGTTTTGACCTCTGTCAACCAGCGTTGTGAGATAATACCAGGTCTGATTTCAGGGGATGGCACAAGCTGTAGGCTTTTCCTGGTGGGCCGTTCAAAGCAATACAGCTTCAGTTTGTTCCCTCTGGTCTGTAACCGTAATACCAGCAGCCTTGCACTTGGTACTGCCTATGCTTCACAAATACACCCTCAATACTGAGCTACAAAAAGTCACCTCCCTCCTCCTTTGCTAGCATCTGAGACAAAACCAGACCTATATGTACAATACATTCAAGGATTAGGTGGGGAGCATGGTTCTGGTCTCCATACAGTTATGGCACTGAGATAGGGGCTGTCACCAACAAAGGTTGGTGGCACCTGCTGGCATGATCATGTGCTGTGTGATGGGCCAAGGGTGTTGTGTTTTAGACGCAAGAGGCCACGAGAGAGGTACTGAGCCAAAGTTTGCTCCAGTTGAGGAGTATGCATGCAGCTAGCTCAACGTGGAGAAACTAGCTCTGCATGGGGTAGATATGCAGCTGTAGACAGCTGAACCACAAGCTGATTCTGAGCTAGGACATGATCCCTGCTGTGGTGGGTTGACCCTGTCTGAGGGCCAGGTGCCCACCAGAGCCACTCTATCACTCCCCTCCTTCATTAGACAGGGGAGAAAAAGTACAATGGAAAAAAAATCTTCTGGGTCAAGATAAGGACAGGGAGAGATCATTCACTAATTATCGTCACGAGCAAAACAGACTGAACTTAGAGAGGGAATTCATCTAATTTATTACTAAGCAAAACAGAGTAGAGGAATGAGAAATAAAACCAAATCTTAAAACACCTCCCCCCACCCCTCCCATCTTCCCAGGCTCAACTTCACTCCCGGCTTCAACCTCTGCCCCCCCCAGCGGCACAGGGGGACAGGGAGTGGGGGTTACGGTCAGTTCATCATGCGGTGTTTCTGCCGCTTCTTCATCCTCAGGGGGAGGACTCCTCTCATTGTTCCCCTGCTCCAGCGTGGGGTCCCTCTCATGGGAGACAGTCCTTCACAACCTTCTCCAACGTGAGTCCTTCCCACGGGCTACAGTCCTTCATGAACTGCTCCAACGTGGGTCTCTTCCACGGGGTGCAGACCTTCAGGAGCAAACTGCTCCAGCGTGGGTCCCCCACAGGGTCACAAGTCCTGTCAGCAAACCTGCTCTGGCATGGGCTCCTCTCTCCACGGGGCCACAGGTCCTGCCAGGAGCTTGCTCCAGCGTGGGCTTCCCACGGGGTCACAGCCTCCTTCAGGTGCCTCCACCTGCTCCAACGTGGGGTCCTCCATGGGCTGCAGGTGGAATCGCTACACCCCCTCATCCTTCCTCCATGGGCTGCAGGGGGACAGCCTGCCTCACCATGGTCTTCACCACGGGCTGCAGGGGGATCTTGCTCCGGCACCTGGAGCACCTCGTCCCCCTCCTTCTGCACTGACCTTGGCGTCTGCAGAGTTTCTTACATCTTCTCACTCCTCCCTCTGGCTGAAAAGCGCTCTCTAACTGTTTTTCTCTTTCTTAAATATGTTATCACAGAGGTGCTGATTGGCTTGGCCTTGGCCAAGCGGCGGGTCCGTCTTGGAGCCTGCTGGCATTGGCTCTATCAGACACAGGGGAAGCTTCTAGCAGCTTCTCACAGAAGCCACCCCTGTAGCCCCCCCGCTACCAAAACCTTGCCATGCAAAAACAACACACCTGCATACTGACAAAGAGATGGTATGACAAACTCTAAAAATATCCGGCCACAAGTGCTTCAATGGCAGCGTGTTAGGTGGCCCAGCAAAGATGAGCTAGACTCAACCATCAGTGTGATATTGTCACTTCCAGAAAATCCCATGTATAGAGGAGAGCTGTGGTGGGTCAGCTCAGGCAACAAGGGAATTCATCTTTCAGAGCCAGAGTCCCTCCCACCAGCAGCCCATGTAGTGTTCCCCAATTAGAGCTGCAACCAAGTACAGAAATCCAATATATATAATTTCCGCTGCTTGGCTCTGCATTTCAAGGAGCACCTCTCTTGCTGTAAGACACCATGTGCCTTATGTTACTGTCTGCACAGCTTCACAGAAGAGGCTTTCTCCATTGTTTAGCCAGAGTGCCCTGTGTCTGGTCTGAAGAATATCAGTTACCAGAGAAACATCCTCAGACCTGATTTGTGGATCAATGGATACATACATCTGCTTTTCTACCAGGCAGACCTATGCAGTGACACCATCTCTGAAGGATTCTCACACCCCTCACATCATCTCGTAGCTCTTGCTATACACAGAGCAAATACCTGAGTGCCAGCCACGGTTGGAAGGCCTTCAGATAACAGCATGAAAAAAAACAAAGTGTGACTAAGTCAGGAGAAGAGAAAATAAGGTGTGAAGCAGAGCACAGACTTGGAAGTATTTTCTTCCTCCAAAGTGTAAGAAACCACAGTGGTTTACCAGCATGCCGCTCCTTTTCATGGCAAAGGAGGAAGCTGCAGCAAGCCAGCCAGTGATTTCTCTCCCTAGAATGGCAGTCGATACCATGCTTCCATATCAGGCTCATCATCCATCCAAGGGACTTCTTATGAGGAGCTGTGGCTTACCAGTGTAAGCAGGTCTGGACCCCGTTGCCAACAGCACACTCTGATTCCATATGCAGACTTGCAGTAGATTGCTTAGTTTCAAAGCTGTTCAGAGTATAGCTAGAACCAGCACCTCACATTATAAAGCAATACCTTTCTGGTGTGGGGCTTTTTTCCAGGCAGGTTCGAAAACTGGATAATTTTTTCACAAGTTTTCCATCTCAGTTGTAAATACAGAAGTATGCATGGCAATGTCCAATGGTGAAGGAAACATGAAGAAAATGGGTGCACAGGTATTTTTTTTCTGAAGTGGTGCCAGTAGCAGCAAGGGCTATGTGCTAAATCCAAACCTCTGTATCTTAACACTTGACTTACGGCTCGTGAACACTGGAGTTTGAGAGCTGGGTTTTATTTGTGGACTCATGGAGATAGTACAAGAGCAGATGTTCAAAAGGTGCAAGATTTACATTTAGTGTCCAGTTCTGGAAGGTAGAAGCTGGGCTGTGGCATACAGACCTGGGGTCAGAGGTTCCCCAAAATGCTCATAGATGTTAGTTAAGCTACTCTAAATGCCAAACCATTGACTAATTAATAATGTTAATAGAATCATGGAATAACTTAAATTTGAAGGGCCTTCTGGAGGTTATCTGGTCTAATTCCTACTTAAAGCAGGGCCAGCTTTGATCAGGTTGCTCAAGGCCCTGCCCGGACTAGTTCAAAGTACCTCCAAGGGAGTGTAAGAAAGGAAAGGTAGTTCCATGCTGGGGGGTATGAATTAGCATTTCAGAAACTGGAAGAGCAGGGGAATGAATAGAGCGTATGAGCAAGGAAAAAAACAATATGCTTTTGATAAAAGAATTGTTTGATACATGCGAAAGGTGGGGTCAATTTTATTTCCTCAATGGTAATGTAGCTTTTTGAAATTCGAGAAACCATTTTTGTGGCAAATAGCACATCACTAAGTATAAACAAAGCCTCAGGTATAGCATATAGCCTGCTTTTTTGCCATCTCTTCCTAATACCATTGTCTAAGAGAAAGGAGAGAAAAGATATTTTGATAAAAGAATAAATTTGGAGTTCTTCCTATTTGTTACCTGTTTGAGTGATTTAATCTGTTTGGGCTATGGGAGTTTGGTAGAGGGTAGTGTTTTCAAATATTTTCTCCCAAAAAAGTCTAAACTTACAGTAGGAAAAAGTGTTACATCACAAGTGACTTCATTATGGTCCTGCAATATTTTTCTCAGGACTTCAATACTCATAGCTGCTGGCGACACTGAGGACTGAAGTTCTTTAGTGCTGCCCTCTTGCAAGAAGCATTAGATAGGATGCTAAATATATTAACAGAAAATCTCAAACAGGTAGTATTAGAGATACAGTGGAGGATCTATCCAGAAGTGTGCCAAAGCAGTCATTTAAGTTGTTTCATCCAGCAGGCAACAACTTTTTCTACAGCCATCATTCTGAATTAGACTGACCTACATTTTAGCTCATTTATAGTTCAGTGGGGGGTGCAAGAAACCGCCCCAATTTTTCAGAGGTGGACAGGAGGGTTCAGCACAGCAACTGTAGCTACAGAAAGAGGGTTAAATTCAGAGGAGGTTGTGCTATGGAAAGGGGGCTTTGCTTTGCAAATGCTTTCACTCATTATCAATAGAAACATCGGTTCTAACTGTCCAGCTTTCAATACAGGAACAAGCTTAAATCTTCATCGTAATTTGTCTCACAGTATGCAGGCCTCTCCCATCTCCTGTAACCGATCACAAATGAAACTTTAGCATAATTGAAAGAATAACTCTAAAACATTGACCTTTTTTCCTTATAGGATGTAAGAGAAATTGAAAGGATTTCAAGTTTATACTCAGCAGTAAGTTCTCCAACCTCCCATTAAGTCATTCATCTCCAGTCTATTCCTCCAGTAAGTGTTAACTACACAGATGATCCATGTATGCCACTGTACTCATTTGCTATGTGCCTTGTAAGGCATTTGTCTCTACCTGCTAACAACAGGTCTTCTAGCATTTCAGGGAACAGACATCGGGAAAACTGGGGGCAGAGGCTAAGACTGTGACCATTCAATTCATCACTTGAGAGCTTAAAACTTAAAATCTAACCCCCACATCACAAAAGTGATCCTCAACAAAAATAGACCAAAAAACCAGGAGTTACACGTTCCAAAGGTTTGCTTAAAAATTCAAATCTACAGCTACATTCTGCCTTCATGGTTTTCTTCCAAAGAAAATGTCAGAAGTAACTAGCAAGTATTGAAAACTGCCTTCCACATTTTATTTCCACTCTCAGCCATTTGGGTACTGGTCCATATTTCTGCCAGTAATTACTTGTAAACCTTCCAAGATGCAAGGGCTACAAAGAAGAAACAGGTATAGAAAGAAGGCATAATGATAAAAAGCTTACTTGGCCCACCCTGGATTTAGAAATTTAGTTTTCCTTAATCATAGCATGCAGTGAAGTCACTGTTTTTTTATGCCAACTGCACAACCAGAGGGATTGTATAGTTCTATCCAGACCTTATTCATACCCAATGGTTGTGGTGGATTTGTCGTTTCAATTATGCATGCTCTGAGAGTAGAAAACTGAATTCATAATGAACTTCCAATGCCATCGAGGAGAAAATCAACTTCATGTGCTGCAGTAATGTACAGAGTATTTTCGCCTTATGCCTGCCTACAAAACCATTTCCAAAGACAGCAGGAGGGAGATAAGTCTCATATGTATAGAAAAACAACAGTACACTTACCGCATCTCTCATACCCATCCATTGTTGCAAATTGCCTCTATAAAACACACTCCTCCACCTTGCTGAAGAGCCAGCTCAGCCTTCCCTTCCTTCTCACTGGGTAACCTAAACAACTCCACCGCTGCTTCACCCCTTGTCAGCTAATCATGATGACCTGGTAGCTCCAAAATGTGCTCTAGAGATGCACATCGCTTCCAGAATATGGTGCTCAAATGTGTCTAGCAGAAAATTCATTTTAGCCTCCAGATAAAAAGATTTTAAGTATTGGAAAGGTGTCATCTGATTATACCCTCTCCTCTTAGAGCCCCACTTTCCCTCTGGTATGGTTCCCCCTACTCCTCTTATTCACCTTCTATGGCAAGCATAATCCCAGTTACTCCATTGCGGTAGAAGTGACTGAGTGACGGACAAACATAAAGTAACTGTGTCAGGTCAAAGTGGAATTGGAGATTATTTCACTTTGCAGACAAAAATCCATTTTCACAACTGAGGCTATTGTCAGCACACATGATCTGCCAAAGAAGTTAATGTAAATCTCAGAATAAGCTAGAAAAATCTTGGCAGCCACATCTCTTCTAATAGCCCCATTTAAGGTGTAAACTTGAAAACGGCTACTGTCACGTGTTCAAAATATGTTCCACATTTGTTCTAGAGTTTGTTTATTCAGTGTGGGGGGGAAAGAAGGGGAAGGAAAAAACACTTTCAAAATGCTTTCCATTTCTGAAGACACCTCCTATACTGTTATTCATTCAGCAAGACTTACAGTGTTTTCCTTTTTACCTAGTGAAAACAAACTAATCACTTCTCATTTTTCTCTGGATGTTTTATTGGCCAGAAATGTGACAGTTTTACGAGGCACTTTGGACAGCCGTTATGCTTCTGACAGATGAAAATAATAACAGCACCTTATAGAACTGAAGTACCAAAATAATGTGCAATAATTAGCTAGCATCAATTCTTACTACATATTCTTTAGTTTAATGAGTACCCCCTTATCTGCCCATCTTACAGAAGAAGGAACCGCAGCACAAAAGAGATGAAACCTCCTGACCCAAAGTCGTAACAAATTGGAAATGCAGCTTGAATTTGAACCCAGGTCCCCGATGTGACCACCAGGCTTCCAAATACATTATTCCCCTAGGGGAAGGAAGAAAAATTAAAACAAAAACAAACAAAAAAATCCCCCACAAAACCAACTTGCTTGGTCACTCTGAAATCCAGCTGAAAGGCTTCCTGGCACCATAAGAAGAGGACTGAATAGCAACATGTCCATAAAGCCTTTTGTTTTCACATTGTAAGCTTTGATTCTCAGCTTGGTCAGTCTGACGGCAAGCAAAAGACCATTTCTCTTTAACAATTGCTCAGTGGCCTGCACAAAACAAATTGGTTGTTATCTTGATCTTACACAGAATGGAAATTGAACAAGATAACCATTACAGCTGTGAGAATAACTTACAGTGATTTATATACTCAGTGAATCAAAGTGTTTTTCTCCTTGCAAAAAAGTCAAGGCTTGCACTAAATAGGGATCCATTGGAATGGAACACACCCCATTCTTTCTGAAATGCAGATCTTTTGTTCAGGTGTGTGAAGTTTTATACCTATACAATGCAGTATAAACATAAGCAATGAAAGTTTCATCTGTTTTTGCCAATGAACTTGATAGCCACTTTAGAGGAAAGCAATGAGCTTCTATTAATTTCAATAGAGCATGGATTTAAGCATCCAACAAGAATTATTCTGATGTTGTTGATATTCAGTATTTCAGTATTTTATGACTGATCAAAAATGTCAAAAGGATAAAGGAAGTCTCCCTCTGAAGATCTGTGGGTAAGGTTTGTTCCTTCAAGAGCATAATATTAAAGCATCAAGACTAAAGTGTTTACTAAGGTGTTTACTTTTTACCCAGAAGTTCTACAAAGCAGCTTGAAATATTTGTGCTTCCTTCCTGTAACTGGAGCTGAGATAGCTTCCAAATCTTGAAATTGAATTTCCATCCTCTGGAGGGCTTTAGAGCACCATCCATTTTTCACACTGTAAAGAGAGGGTGCCTGTGTCAATTCATTTTTAATAGCTATGATTAGTTGTGTTTCTTGATTCAACAAATATAACTCATTTCATTTGGATTGAAGGAGCAAGAAAGGGTAAAGAAAATGTGCTAAGAACCTTTAAGCCTTTCATGGGCCACATGAACCTTGCCTCAGCATGGCTTTTAGTGTCCCAGTACCTTAATTTTCTATAGGTGGAATGAAGGTGCTCAATGCTTTCCCGCCCTACTTCCCAAAGGAGAAATTAGATGCTTCAGCATGCAAAAAGCACCAACCCTCCCTTTCCTTTTTTGTCTGCCTGACCCTCTGTTAAAGAAATCCTGCCTGCTCTTATGTTAGGGCTACATCTACAATAGTATGTTCAAGTATGCCCAGAAATGTTCAAGATCTGGAGCACAGATAGCTACAATAATAAATGGTCCAGGAGGCTACTCCCTGGCAAGTCTTGGCCTGTGCAGCTAGTTTCCAAGGATGGTTCGTCTGACTTGAGCCAGGCCCTTTGCAAAGGATGTAAAAGCTGGAAGCAGTCTCCTAAGAAGATTGAGTATCTCATCTCTTGATGGAGAGGGTAGAGATGCTTCAAACTGGGCAACTCACAGTTTATTTGTGTATTCATGAACCTTGAAAAAAAGACTTAGTCAGTTGCTGTTTTCAGAGATGGGAAAGTCTAAGAGTTTAAACCAATAGATTAAAAACATTTTTTCCCAGAAATAAAGTCAGTTGCTCTTAATTTAATTTTTGCTCTTTTGAGTTACCATTTTCTAAGTGGAATGCACTAAAGAAGTGGTAAAATTAAGGCTTGACACTTGTCTTAAAGTGGTCAGACTAGCACGTTACCAAAACCAAACTAGCTTCTTTTGAGAGATGATTGCAGTGGCGTGAAGCTTTCAGGTCAAAGAAATTCAAGACTGAAATCACCAGTCCTATTTCATTTATCTTAGACAGGATGAGAACAAATTCAGAATGTGCCAAAAGGAGCTAATTTTAGTAGCCTTGCCCATCCAAAGAACAAACAGCTGTCAGTTAACCAAATGTATTCTGTCTTTATCAGTCATCAGCACAATGAAAGGAAGGATGAAACAATTTGTCTGCCAAAACACATACTGAGGCTGCAGGCACATGCAATACAACCCAAGGGCAAGTCCCAGGCTTAGCAGTGTAAAGAGTTAGCAATCACAGCCGTCTGCTTCCACTATTCAAGAGAGCTCTGGTGACTACCTGTTGACAAATTGGAAAGGATTCAGAGAAAAAAATGCAAGTCTATTTCAACAAGAGGATATGTTGCCTTCTAGCAAAAGGCTTAAATATGTTAATTGTAACTGTGTCATTAAGAGAGTCGCTAGATTGTGACCTAAAAGTACCTACTGGGGGAGTGGGAAAAGGTTCTGACAATAAGAGGTAGAGGTAAAGTCCTACGTCCAGATACCTGACTAAAGCTAGACAAATTCAGATTAGAAATCAGGCATACTTTCAGAACATTGTGATCGGAGGACAAGTTGCTGAAGGATGTATGAGTAATCTACCAGTTGAAGTTAAGATGATGTAGCATAAACATAAGAGCTAGGTCAGCCAGAAACAATGATTCTGATCCACAAATTTCTAGATGTACCTCTGTGCAACAGCAGGCCTAAGGTTAGGATCAAAAGTAGACTATTTTCTGCCATCTTTGAAAAGTGATGCCAACTAGGAAACATGCAATGACTGGGGAAAAAAAAAACAACCCAAACAAATATTCCCCCATCTCTAAAATAAAGAGAAAGGAAGAGGAATCAGGTTCAGTCAGCCTCCTTTTAGTTTAGGAGGAGACAGTAGACAGACTCTTCTCAGTCATGCTCAGCAACAGTAAAAGAGGCAATGGGCACAAATTGAAATACAGGAAAGTCCACTTAAGCGTAATAAGAAAACAACTTTACTGTGAGCATAGTTAAACACCAGGATAGGTTCCCCAACAGAAGTTGTAGGGCCTACATCCTTGTGGATGTTCAAAACCCAGCTGGACATGACCCTGAACAACCTGTTCTAGGTGACCCTGCTCAAGCAGGAGGAGAGAACTAGATGATCTCCAAAGGTCCCTTCCAACCTCAGCTATTCCGTGATTCCTTAAATCAGATCCAGCATTATAGTAAAAGACAGCCAAGGCTTACCTGGCCCTTGGAGTATTATCTCTCTCTGCTCATATACATGGGAACCTGAAACCTTGCCAAGGGGGACCCTAGCCAAATAAAGAATGACTACAGAGCTCTGGAGGTGGGAGTGAAGGGCGTGGGAACCTAGCTGGTGATTTCCTCAATCCTGCTGATGAAGGAGAAAGATAAATGCAGGAGCAGGTATTTTGCAAGTCAATAGCTGGTAATAGAGCTAATGTTGCAGGCAAGATTTCAGCTTTTGTGAGTACAGGACTCTCCTCTGAGGAACAAGGACTGCTCAGGAGACATAGGATCTACCTGACAAAGCAGGACAAGAGCATCTTTGTTAAAAGGCCTTCTAACCTAATAAGGAAAACTTTAAGCCAAACTCAGAAGGATGAAGTGCAAAGAGAAGCAGGGGGCAGTTAAGTGCCTGTAAGGGAGTGCTCAAGGGTATGATTGAGGGAGGAGGATCTCTATCAAGAGAAATCAGTGTGCCTGGGGAACAATTAAAGTGTCTATGCACAAATGCACACAGCGTGGAACAAACGCTTTGTTTGCATACAGAAAAAATGCCATACCATACATAACTCCTCCATACTCAAAGTGGCCTTATTTTTCCATGGACTTAGTGTTCTGTGTGGGTCTTTGCTGAGGGAAGAATATTTGTTTGAACATCTTTTTTTTCAGATATGAATAGCAACGATTGCAATTATGAGATGAAAGTGTGTAGAGAAACACTGGGGGAGGGCAAGCAAGAAGCATACTCGCTATTTGCATCAAGTTGTTCATTCTGTGCAAGTTATCCTGCTGAAAGCATCTTTGAACTGAATTACTAGGTACACATGCATTCTGCCTCTGTACAATAACTCCCTTGGAGCAACTGGGAAACTGAATTCTGTATAAAAGCTTCAGGCTTCTGCTTTGGGAAGACACACTGCTTATACAGGAATATGTAACTTTGGGCTAGATGACTCATGCCTGTAAAAATACATAGTTGAAATGCAGATGAAGAGAAATTTAATCCAAGCTACAGTAGAATTTCTTGCTCTGATAAGCCTTCATGTTAAGTGTGGTGATACAGCTCAATCCCTTCTAGGCTTCTGGCTTTGCCAGTGTTTAAGCAATTGCCTTATATGAATATATGATATACTGAAAGGTAATAGGCACAAGGTTAGCTTAAAAAGAGTAGTATTATTCCCCTTCATGTCTAGCTATCAATCTCAGTTTGGAGGCAGGAATTTCAAAACTGCAATTGTTCTGGCATCACCATTGGCAGTGATGATCACAGCAACTCCTAGCTGGCCATGCACATATACAGAAAAACATTAGGAAAATTATTCAGACAACATCTGTGTCCTACTTTGAAGTAGCTTGCGTACAGCTCTGCACACATCTGTTTAGGAACCTCATCTAAAGGCATTTCCATCTTTTTCTGTTTATTAGAGAAAGAAAAAGCTCTTCTCAGATGCTTTCTTCTCTCAGTGTTCTTGTAGCTTCCTCTACGTTTCCCTTAATATTAATTTGTCTACAGCACCATACCGAGTCATGAACATACCATTTTTCTGACATAAAATATGAAAGGCAATTACTAGTGCTTTTGATTTACTTGAAGAAAACCTGCAGCATGTTTCATTTTTTCTTTTCCTTCAACTAACATGTTCAGAACTGTTTAAAATAATGGAGCTCTTTGAACTGTGTTTGAGGTCAAAGAAATACAGAAGTAAAAAATAAAACCAAAATCTTTGTCTGCATCACTTTGGCGATGTCAAATCAACAGATGCTACTGCCCGTACAGAGAGCTTTTTCTTGGGATTTAAGAATTTCTGTGAAAGAGAAAGATTATAGCAGGTTAAAGATGTAAGGGAATACTTCACCTCAATATTCACTGCTCATGTGGCCATTTTGGGAGCTTTGGAAAAAAACAGGTGCATTCATAACAATTCCAGTTTACTAATGCACTTTGCTAGAAAACCAAAGACATCAGAAATCAATGGGTGATTCTACAACCAGATGTTTCTTTAGATGCAGACAGCTATAATTTCTGCCTTGGACAGCTACTGCGCTTGCCTTGCAACCTGTCCACCTTGCAGAACAGAACTCCAAGACCAGCCACATGTACAGCTAGAACTAAAGCAGCCTAATGACTATGGGAGGAGAAATACATGCATTGCTAAATGCAGTATCACTTCTTCCATCAGCAGTCATCCTGAAGCGCTGACTTTGATACAAATACCACAGTCCAGAAACATCAATTGCCTCTTAACATTCAACTTGACCTTGGCACTGATATGGCCATCTTTCAGTCTATTTGATTGCTGAAAAATTTAAGTGGAATTAAGCCACTAGTAGCAATCAGTCAGAGATATATACTATATAGTTTCCTAATTTTCTTCTCAGTTAAAAACATCCAGTCTATCTCCTGACAATTCCTGCAATGGGTTCTGTATTATGAAGAATAAAAAACCTACAGCTAAAAGGGAAAAAATAAATAAATGCAAAATAAATTGCATTTAACATCAAAGCAAATTCAAGGGCTACTGCGCTATGTGCATTATTCATTTTCATATTTAATTCATTAACCTTCATCTTTTTTTAATTTAAATAAACCTTACACTATCTATTTTGCTTACTGGCACAGAGCATTGCAGGTATTCCAGATGTGTCCGAAAACTTACACGCACTTTGCTGCTCCATACACAGGCCCTTGAATAGTCACACACAATTGCATACACACAGAGGCATGAAATATGCATATTTTCATGCATTTTAGAGAAAGTGATGAAAAAGTACTGTCCCTTTATTACTTTTAATATTGCTTCTCTCGTTTTATTTCTTTCCTTTCCCAAAATTTCTTTCCCGCTGCCATCTGCTATATCTCCTCTGTTTTTCCCAACAACCCTTCTCTCCCTTACATTGTTCTATACTTAGTATAGATTACAAATTTTCCAGGGTCTAGAGAGCACTATCCCCTCCAGAAAAATAACCGCTCAACCCCACGCCCCCTAAGAATTCTTCCTCCTCTATTTTTTTTCCTCAACTTTCATAAACCCTTCCCTGAATTCCCCCCCTTGCTTCTTCCTCACCACAATTGCCCTTGATTCTTTTTCAGCAGTAAAGCTTAAATCTCTAAGCCTCTACCAGTGCAGTTTAAAAAAAAAAAGCTGCTAACATTACCTTAGTATATAAGGTGTCCGTGCTAAAAATAGCATTACTTGATTAAAGAGAAGATAACAGAGATGCTCATCCATAGGATTAGTGTCTCAAGAGTAGGCAGGCTCAACATAAGGTAGACAATAATCCATCCCTGAGTTTCCGTGTTACTGTTGCAGAAAATGTGATAAAGTTAGAATATATTATGTCCCTTGTGACAGTACAATCAAAAAGGAGAAAGATCTGTGAAGGGAATGGTCATCTTGGAATGCAAGGTGCACATGCTGTACTTTTTCTCTAGTACATGGATTGAAAGAGATACGTTGTCTCAAGTTAAAATCTACAAGGCTTTTCAGGAAGATGGACACCCATGCAGACTCAGTCATCCTGTCTCTAACGTATTGCCTACCCTGGAAAAGGCAAATCCCCACTGACACAATGGAAAACTAGGAAAATACTGAACATATCCCTGGTGCCAGGTTCAAATTCATGATGTAGTTCAGCATTTCCTAGAGGATTTCTTACAGACTTTTCTGTAGTGTGTTGTCAGAAGGGCTTACCCCACACAGGAGGTGATACAATACAGGTCTTCTCACCTCATCTGCAAAACTACAGCACAGCTTTCTCCTCCTTTTCAGAAGTAGCTTAACAATGCTTATGGTAACTGCACTCCCTGGTTACAATGAAAAACAGAAGTCAGGAACCCTTCCAGTTTTACAATGAATGAGTGATGTGTGAGCAGATCACTGCCTACTGAACTGCACCTCAAGGAGCTAACAGACTAGAAATGAACCACTGTACTTTGGGGAGTTATCTGACTCTTGTAGCAGTCATCACCAGAGAGAGGCAAGTCAGCCCACAAGGATGAGGATCATAGAATTATAAAATCATAGAATGGTTTGGGTTGGAAGGGACCTCAAAGATCATCTAGTTCCATGGGCAGGGACACCCTCCACTAGACCACGTTGCCCAAAGCCTCATCCAACCTGGCCTTGAACACTTCCAGGCATGGGGCCTCCACAACCTCTCTGGGCAACCTCTTCCAGTGCCTCACCACTCAACAGTAAAGAATTTCTTTCTAACATCTAATATAAATTGACCCTCCTCCAGCTTGAACCCATTACCCCTTGTCCTGTCACTACACTCCCTGATAAACAGTCCCTCTCCAGCTTTCCTGTAGGCCCCTTCAGGTACTGGAAGGCCGCAATTAGGTGTCCCCAGAGCCTTCTCTTCTCCAGGCTGAACAAGCCCAACTCTCTCAGCCTGTCCTCCTAGGAGAGGTGCTCCAGCCCTCTGATCAGCTTTGTGGCCCTCCTGTGGACTCGCTCCAACAGCTCCATGTCTCTCCTGTACTGGGGCCCCCAGAACTGGATGCAGTACTCCAGGTGGGGTCTCACCAGAGCAGAGTAGAGGGGCAGGATCACCTCCCTCGACCTGCTGGTCACACCTCTTTTGATGCAGCCCAGGACACAGTTGGCTTTCTGGGCTGCAAGCACACACTGCTGGCTCATGTTGAGCTTTTACATCAACCAACACCCCCAAGTCCTCCTCAGGGCTGCTCTCAATCCATTCTCCACCCAGCCTGTAGTTGTGCTTGGGATAGCCCCAACCCATGTGCAGGACCTTGCACTTGGCCTTGTTGAATTTCATGTGGTTCACACGGCCCCACCTCTCAAGCCTCTCAAGGTCCCTCTGGATGGCCACCTACTTTCTCTACATAAGACCTAGTTAGTGGGGGATCAGGATGAGTTTAGACCTCCAGGTATGGAACATCCCTTCATTTCCCACCATCCCCAAACTGCTCTAGCTCTGAAGCTATTAGTAAAGTAATCATTATGTGGGTAAGTCAACCTTTTCAAGATAGGTCTAATAGCAAGTACTGTGAATTGACAGGTTCAGCTTCTTGCAGTTCCCACTATATTGCATGCCAAACAGAACAGCTTTCCCCATTGCTGTTGGTGAAGATGTTCAATGAAGTCATATGTTCCTGGACCAAGGTTGCAGACCCTTTGGCTATGCAGCAAGCACACCTTGCATCTGTTTTTTTATTATTCATTGTGGTTCCATAGAAGACTAAACTGTAGGCTCAAGGTGATGCAGGGGAGGAACAGAGAGAAAAAGTCATGAACATCCCTTGAAAGAACAGCTTTGGAAGCAGGGAGTGAGAAGACAAGCATTTTCATCCTTCAATATGCCATGTAGAAGGTCACAAGGGGATTTAAGGAAAGCTGCCAGACACAGAGTCCCTCCTCCCTGCATCCTCAATGGCATTGGTTCTGTGGAACAGGCCCCTGCAGTGCCCAAAATAGGGAAGCACTGGGTCGAAAAGTGTGCTCTCATACAGAAAAGGGGAAAAGCTGTTTTTCAATCACAGAAAATACTGCATTGAATAAAACCTTTCAGCTAGCTCTCAGATTCACTCACCCTTGGAAATAGCCATAAGCACAGTTTGGCTAATAGCATCCAAATAAGCACAGTGATCAGTGACCTTCGCCAAGTGTTTTCTAAAGGTACCATTACCACAGTTTCTGACCCTTTAGCAATGACATCCAGATCTTGCAACAAGCTATAGACACTTTTCATTGTAGCATCCATTGCAACCCAGATTTAAAAAAAAAGGCTTTCAAAGAAATGAGTGGTCACAAGCATCACAAGAAAGGTGGGGGCTAGAAAGAAGGGGAAGCCTTCCATAAGTCACAAGGAGTGAGTTCAGAGTGGCAATATATTTTGCTACCTTTTTGTTTTCTGTTTTCTACTGACTTTGATAAGGAGGGGTTTCTTTGCTATCATCGCTTTAGAAAATTCTAAACAGGAGGTCTCAGGACAGACAAGCTCTGCTTTTGTTAGAGAAGTATGGAAGTACAAGAGTCCTTTTCCTTCTCTCTTCAGACAGACCCCTCTTTATATGACCTTCTCTTTAGCAGGGATAAGGGGAAAACTGTCATTCTACAAGTACAAAATTTATCACCACCTACTTTCTTTTCCTTCATGTTTATAACTCATAGTGACAAAACCATGAGCTGTGGTTGAAGTTTTGCACTTGGGACATTAAGATCTGTCCCACAGCATTTCTGAGGCCACGTTATGCCTGACCTCCCAGCCTTCCCACAGTCAAGGATCTTCCAGGGTCTGTTGTAAGCAAGTGTATTTTCAAAAGCTGGTATGAAATTATCTTAATGACCCCTGGACCTACCAAAGTTGGTGACAGATGTCAACATGTTATCAGAACTATTGGGCAGGGACACACATGAAGGCATATCCTAATTTAAGCTTTCAAATCTAATCCCAGGAACAAACCAGGCTTAAAAACAACCCAAAGAAGAGAACAGTCATACAGCTGTAATTCCTACCTTTCATGTGTTTGCTTTTTCCCTCCTTCAGCACACCACAAATCACTCTAAACTGAGTATGGTATATTTATTTACAGTACCTTCTTCAGGTTTTGATTATCCATGGGCTGTCTGGAGCTCAGGAGCTGAATCCCACCTAGAGACTTGAACCCAAACCATTTGTTTGCATCTCCAGCTTATTCAATGAAAACTGCTGCAAAGGTTTCTCACCTCAGCTATTTCAGGACTCTAGTTATCTAGATCACAGACACCTCATCTTTCACTTCCCCATAAGTCATCTAGATTGCTTTGTAGTGCACTAAAAATACTGGAAATCACATTTGTTTTTTCATTCACTTCTCTATTCATGCAGAAGGAGAGAAGGATCAGCTTGAAGTTCATATTGTCTCTTCAAAGGACTAAAGAAGCAAAGAAGTGAGAGATATTCTAGAATTCACTTTCAGCTGAAATCTAGGAGGGTTTCCCCTGCTCTACCAGAGAATTATCATTGCTCAGACCCTCTCTAGCCGTAAAGAAAATTAATCCTTATTGCTGCCTACACCAGTCTACTTTTCAGCTACCAGTTAACTTTCAAAAGTAATCTCAACTTAAAAAAAAAAAGCCCCAAACATGACAACCAAACAACAAACGCCACTAACAAATAAGAAATTCTCTGATAGCTTGCTCTTTCTGCAATTTATAGCCTAGCCTACAACACCTCATCACCCTTCCACTCATGAAAACATGCTTGAGGGCCAGTAGCTGCTTTTATGGTGTGTCTTGGTGTTACTGATTAGGCCTTCAAACTCCACCTGTTTGGGACTCAAACACCTATGGCTGCAGGAGTCCTCAGCAGGGACTTAACTCTTTGTCTGCTGGAGCTGCTGCTGGTCTTCTCTTCCTCTTGAAATAGCCATCCCTCACAGTGATTTTTTTTTTTTCTTTTAATTGTGGCTTTGTCTTTAGTATGCTCACAAGTGTCCTTTAATGAGGTAGTAACCTGAGCAACAAATTCTTTTTTAAAAGTATCTTTTTAAAAGCTGTATGTTTGTGGCACAGACTACATCTATCAGACTATGTGATGAATTTAGTGAAATTAATGTAAATGAAGTTTAGCCCAGGGCACTGGACTGGAAATCCAGAGGATTTTTCTCAGTTTTGGCCTGATAAATGAAGTCGTACACAGTAACTAGCTATTAAACTCACTTATGAAGTGCTGTGAAAGCATTAGTGAAGAAACCTACCATGTAAAAAGCTTAGTATTATTGAAGAAAAGGGAATTTTTAAAATTGAGAGCCTTGTGTTTAAAGGCATGTAAAGAATTAAAAGAGGCTGAAATTCCTTCCATTTGTGTGGATCTCATTTGGTAGAAGATGAAAGAAAAAGTCAAAGGAGTAATCAGGCATATACAGTAGGTTGGGCTGTGGAAGTGGTGGGGGCCAGGTGCCTGCATTGCTTTTCCAATTGCATGAGGATTATGAGCAAACCTTAACGTGTATCACATTTTCTAAGCAGAGGAAAATGCAGTGAATTTCTTACAGCTGACATGCTCTCCCATCAACCATGTGCTCTACTGCATTCCAAACCCAAATTCCCACAGTATTTATGCACCTAAAAATAAACACTGCTGCCTAATGGTGTTCTCAAAAGTGCAAATGAAGTGCTTACATCCCACTGAAATCACCCATCTCTTTAGGTGCTGCACAAAAACCTAGGAAGTGCCTACCTTCACTTGCAGGCACCTAAGAAAGCTTAGAAAATGATGCATTGAGTCAGGACTCTAAATCACATCAAATCATCAAGAGTATGGGGGCCATATTCAGACTGCCTGAAGGAATGGTCAAAAATAGATTGAGGTGCCTGTTCTGTAGTCTCAGCTTGAAGCAGGAGTGGAGCAGGGACTAGTCCCAGACCTCTTATTATAAGGTCCTCATATTATGGCTGTGACTGCTGCTGTCCATTCACCACATATCCAGGAATCCAGGGGTCTCACAACTCTGAACAGCTTGGAGTTGTCTGACTAATCACTGTCATGGTCAGGAAGACCAGCCAAATAGGAAGAAAGAGTTCTGTAGGAAAGTATCCTGCTCCAACTCTGCGTGGAAATGTTCCTGTGGATGTTCACTGAATCCTTGTCGTCACTTAGGCACTTTTGAAGGCATTATGCAGGATGGATGCAGGATACACTTGGACCGAGTGGCTCTTCTTCAGCTGCCTTTTCACAGACAGACTTCTCCTTTCCACCCCTCCACCTCACTCCCACTGCCTTTCATTTCTCTCCACCAGTCCTGCTGATCGCTTTGTAGAATTTAGGAACTTGCTAGAAAGGAAAAGCTGTTTTTTCTAAATTCCAGTGCTGTATGCAGCTAAAATCAGTGTCCATTCAGAGCATGTTTATGAAGAATTTTGGTCTGATTTGCAACTTGTGTAAGCATGCATAAGCCTTGCAAAATAGAAAAGATTGCTTATTGTTCTACATGCGTAGAGCAAGACTGCAAGACAACTTCATCCTGTGCATGTACAAAAAAATATATGGGCCCAATTAATTTTCTTTCATTCTGTATTATTATCTAGTCTTTGTGTTCTGATGGTTTTGAAAATAAAGTAAGCAGTTTCCAGACCCCTTCCAGAAGATTTAATCTCTATTCCAGTCTGTTCATGTTGTTTGTTTATTTTTGACAGTTTTCTCTGGCGGGACAATGAAAATACACTTGGCAGTTTCCAGTTTAATTTATAAATCATTATAGAACTTTCCTATGCAACCTAACAGGAAATGGTAATTTTCTTGTATGTCTTGGGATCACCCTGTAGAAGATGTTAATGCACATTTGCTCTGCTGTGATAGATTTAGTCTGTTGGATGACTGAAGCAACTTGCATAAATAAAAGTCTATATCTTTGATGTAGCTACTGAATCAATGCAAAGGGAGATTTACACCGATTTTGCGGCTTCCTGATTCTTGGCATATTCAGTTACTGGGAAAAGTCCTGTTGGAAAGTTATAATTGCAAATGACCAGCCTAATCACAGCAGCCTCTCATCCTCTCTTTCTGTGGAGTAAAAAATTAAGATAGCAAATGACATGCATGTATCAGCTGGTTGTTCACAGAAAGGGTAAGTAAGGAGTGGGATTCTTTGTGGGAGTGAATAATGGATGCTTAAAGTTTAGACAGGCTGAGGAAGCAATGAGATCTTGGAAACTGGGAGCATATTCTGAGGGAATGCCTTTATGTACTTAGGTTGTTGTTACAATTCCCCCTTGGGACCTGCTGTTGACCACTTTCAGTGACAATATAGCCTTTGATCTGGCTTGGCATGGATGTTCTTGTGAACAAGGAAAACTTCTTAGAAGAAATTCTGAAAAACTTGCAGAAGGAGCTACAAGCTTTTGTGAGTTCAATGCAGTGGAGCCCAGTGGGAGGGAATATGGCATCTTGCTAATTAATGGGCTGAATTGTCAGGCAACTTTAAGCTCTCAATGGGCTAGTCAACTCCATTAATCAGCTCAGCCTTGCATGGGTCTCCTCTAATACTGCTTTTAGTGCCACATTGTATTAATAATCAAAATTCCAATTAAATGACACTTTACAAGTCTGTCTTTCCCATGTGCAAATGAATCCTGAAGTCACAGTAGTCATTGTCTCTCCTTTATAGGATATTGTGGTGATTGTTCTTTAACACCTGTTTTGGAGTGGAATTTATTTGCTCAAAATCTCATTATAATCCACAACATGTAGCAAACACTACCTTGCAGTTGTCCTGTTGTTTTATTTTCATTTATTTTTTCTAATGAATATAACAATCAAAAAGACACCATTTTGATCAGCACCCAGGACTCCCTGAACATCCATGGATTTAATCTCCAGGTGTTGTCAGAGTCTTTTTTTTTTAAGTACAGGTCCACCATTTTTGTGCTTTTTGATTCACTTGAAACCTGAAACTCAAAATGATGCTCACTTAAAAATAGCACAGTCAGCCCGGTTTGTAACATGTGCAATCTGCTTTCAGGAGACAGGGAAAACAAAGAGGAAGGGAGGAGAGAAGGGCTGCTTTCACAAAAAAAAAAAAAACAAACCCAAAACCAAAAACCCCAACAATAAGATGGGCTAGGTTAATTTCCAGACTGCATGCAGATTTAATTAGAAGTCATCAGCTGAAACTTGGCCAGTGTTTATGGGTTCAGAGCACAGCTTAAATTTTTTGTTTATTTGCTGTAGGGGTGAGATTTTGCTGGGAATATCTTAATCATGCTGGGAATATCTTAATCAAAGCCCTCTGCCTAACACATCCTTCAGGAGAAGTTAATCAGTAGCTGAAATCAAAGTCTTTCAAATAATCTTTGAATCCATGCGGACGTCTGTTAAAAGCCTTGTGCTGTCCTGTGTCACCCCAAAAATCTTTCCAATAGGACTCCTTGACTGGTTCACAGAGCAGAATCCTGGCACAGAAGAAGCCAAGATGTTCACATCTTAGACTATTTCTCTCAGTATCTTTCCTCTAATATTCATAGCTTAACTGCTGTATATTAAAGTTCTATCTTAATTATGAGTTCTGGCTCAGACTACTTGGTAACTAAACTTCATGATGTTGGATTTAAGAAATATATAGTAATTGTCTATTACCAAGATTAAAAATTATAGTCACCGATTTTTTTGAAATCTCTTCGTGCTCTTTCACTGGCTGTGATTTGTTATATGCATTCCTTAGCTGTCAGTTGCCTGGGACTGAGAATATATTTTGCTATTCATGTCCAAAGAGTTCTCCACCAAGCAATTTGTGTATACCACAGGGAAGCTGGGGTGTACATTCATGAAATCTCTGGGGAACTTATTATGGAGATCAAGCTGCATTTTGGAAATGTCGCTTCTTTTGTGGTCATGTAACCACTTGCTCACCTAGCCAGGGTCATGTCCACAGTCAGCAGAGGTCTTGGAAGCCAGTGCAGAGAGCACTGTGCCCAGTCTTTGCCAAGTATTAACAATACATGCTCCCTATAGTGGAAACCACAGAATTAGCAGAAATTAATCCACCTGAGTTCAGGACTGACTGCTGCACAACAGGAAAAGCTTTCACAGAGCAAGAGGAGAGGAAGGATGCAAAGAATGCAAGCAGCAGTAAATGAGAACAAATTGTTGGGTCAGTCTGACTGTCTCTGTGCCGTAGCTGTGGAAGGCAAGTCATATAACTCCTGCTGCTGATTTCAGAAGCACAGAATGGGGCATTTCCTGCTTTCCTTAGGCAACTGGGAAAAAGAGAGAAACCTACACTAACCATGGGGATGTTGCAACTGCATGAGGTCCTTAAATTCCATATGGTTTGCTTCATAAAGGGAGGCAAAATCTGAAGCCATCCCTTGTCCACGACATTGAGCTCACAGTGACCAGGTGTTTGTATTAGCCTTGCAGTCAATTCTTCTTTGTGCTCCTTAACATGCCAGCATGAGCCCAAAGCCATTCCCAAGTTCACTTACCACCTACATTATCTGTTTACAACTTTGCCCTCTGATGTGGCCTCTGGTCAAGCTACAGAGATTGAGGCAAAGGGCAGATTCAGGAGTTTCTGTTTAAACCTTATGGTATCTCAGCAGTTTGGGACCACAGGACAAAATCTTCTATAATCCACTTTACCAGTAAGTTTATGAAACCTGCTGTTTGTGTTTCTCAAGCACAGTGTGGCTTTGAGATCAAACTTCAGCCAGGTGGCCAGAAAGTAGATTAGTCAGCCAGCATGGCCAGAAAGTAGATCTGTCATGGATTACTAGTGCAGACAAGGCCCCTGGTGCAGAGGTGGAGCAAGCAAAAAGTGGTAGACCAAGACCTAGAGACTGCAGAAATGATGGAAGATACCCTTGACGAACACTCCACAAAAAATTCCTCACAGGGAAACACCTTTACACACTGTGAGAGTCTGGCTCAAGCCACAGCCTCCTACCCCACAGCTAGTCTCTCTGATCATCTTTTCCCTTGAATGGCTGGGAAGAGCTTTTTAGGAAGCAAACATGGCCTGGAAATATGGATACCTCCTTCTGTCCTGGGAAATCACCTAATAAACCAAGTCTTAATCTGATCCCTCCTCCTTCTACTTTCACAGTACCAGTCTCCTCCTCACTCTGAGCTTCTACAAGTCATTGCTGTTGCTATCACTCTTCTGGCTCTTCCACCAGGAGGGTCCCACAACTGCAGTGCAGACTGCACAGTTGGTAAGGCTGGGTCACCCCGGATCACCTTGCCAAAACAAGGCCCTCAGCCAAACCCATTGGTATCAATGGAAAGAAAGACATGTTGGGTTGCATAAGCTTTGGGGAAGACCAAAATTCTGTTGCTCTTGAGGTCTTCAAATAGCTTCACTAATTGCAAGATGGAAAGGAACAAATGAGATAATGGAGTCTGATCAACTGCCTAATACTGCCCTGAATTAATTCATGTTTGAGCTAGAATACATCTTTAAGACGACACTAGTTTTGATTTAGAAATAGGATCCTACCAGCCCACAACATGTAGGAGTCAAAGGAGAACATTAGCTCAAAAGGGGAAGGAGAGTTATGGAGTGGAATAAAAAGTTCACATATAATGTATCATATCTTCAACTAATGTAAAACAACTCAGAATCTCTGAAGCCAAAAGAACTATACTGATTTATGCCATTGTAGGAATCTGAGTCCAAACTTTTTTCTTTATTTATTTTTAAGGAAAGCTTTGCACTTCATTGTAATGCAGCTGTTGAAAGAACAGGTGGGGGGTTACATTTGTGGAGCTATGATGAAGTGTGCTGTACTTTGTACCTGATAAAAATAATCTGTTTATTTATTAGGTGGGTAGAAGAGAAGATTTATGTCCTTAATGATGCATTTCCCCTGCTTTTATGTATTTGGTGTTTTGCAAATGACAACTTTGTAACTAATGCAACTTTGCTTAATTACAGCCCATTTTCTTCAAAACCAGCAGGGACATGAATTTTCAAGGGGACTTGCCTTCATGGAAAACCTGAAGGGATAAAAATGAACTGCTGCATTGCAAAAGGACAAAGAAATGGTGTTAAAAAACAAATTGGAAGAATGCTAGATGTCGAATCAGTGGTTGTTTTTGCCATAGAGAACAATTCACCTTAATAATGTTGAAGGAGTAAGGATTATTAATGCAATTAATGCAATTTTTTGCATTTAAAAATCCATTAAGTGATTCAAAGATATTAGACATAGTACAAATCACTAATTTGGATTAAATATGTGTTTTCTGTAGGATTCATGGTATGCCAGATGCATTCAAAACATGAACAGACAATGCAGAAGCACTAAACAAACTAGCTGGTTGGGTACAATTAGCAATCCAATTACATTAACACTGGCTTCACCATAGGCAACCTAGGAATACCAGGACCCAGAGTAATGTCTAGCAACTGAAACATATGCTTTTACTGCTCAGATACCTAAAGTAGTTCCTTATGAGTGAGTCTAACTGTCTCCACAGCCCTGGCTCAGAGTTCTGAATTGCAGAGAAAACAGCCTTCCCAAAAAGCAGACAGTTCAAGGATGCAAAGGAAAAATATGCAAGGACAGATAAGAGAAATTTGAGTTATGCTCGAGTGAACTTGATTCACTGCAAATGTCGCTGCAGATGAAGCTCTTCAAGAAGGGTGCAAGAGCAGGGAGAACGTGGTGGATGAGCTCTGTGCAGGCAGGATACATCATTTGAAGAAACCTATTGTGACGATTGCAAGTGGTATTCATTTCAGATCTGTTGGTGACTTGCTGGTAAGACAGAGAGGTTGTGTGGGTTTCTTACAAAGGGGGAAGTGTTTTCACTTTGCACAGCCCACTTGGAGCATGAATTTCATCCATAAAGCCACAGACAGCATGTGCAAGTGTTGATTCTTTTGTTCACTTTCCCTCTTTTGGCAGAAACAGAAGGCATTTTTCTTGACGTTAGTCTTCGTCAAGAATAACAAAGTCCTACGGAAAACACTGTATCATTTCTGACATTGAAATACAGCAACAAGGCTTGATAGACAGAGAAACAACAACTGGTACATGATTAAATTATTACAATCAGTCGTGTTAAAGGATCTAAGACAATGCTGGCTAGCTCTTATCTGAGGCATGTCAATTCAGCTCTGTTTGAGCTGGTTTTTTATTAACAGGAAGGTCTTCTTTTTCCTTCCTGGCAGTGTCAAGTGACACAGCATTGGCAGTGTAGGGGAGGTCTACCCAGACTTGGGGGTCTGTCCCTCTAGTAGAGGCACTCTGGTGCTCCTGGTCAGTGTAGCTTGTAAATTTTCTGCTACAGTTTCCATAAAACCCTGCTGGTTTCAGCTGTGGTTGTGTTCCTGAAATTCACTTGTCATGCTAAGTTTTCCATGCTCTGTCTCTGTCCAAAGATAAATCTTTATCTGATGTCTCAAATGTATTACAAAATTCTCAAATCTACAGTTCATTTAATCAACATTAAAGATATATTTGGTTACTTTAATTAAAAACTGTTGTTACATAGCACTCAGGCATTTAGCTAGAGCACTTTACTTCATCATGCTGGAGTGATTACTCAGAGTTTTCATCCAAGGTGTCTAGGATAGGTATTGTATTATTCATATTGTAGCTAATCACTTTCTGGCAAGTGGAAAGCCTCACATTCGCTGGCACCGTGATGCTAACACTCCACAAGAAGTTTCTACTAGACACTTTCCTTCTGCCTGCAAAATTCTCAGGGGTCGCAAGGCAAAACAAGGGAGTGAGGTTTTGTCTAGACTATTGTGTAGGAAGACGCTGACATTTGCCCATACGCTGAACTAGGAAGATGCAAGCAAGCTCTGATTCACAAACTGTGAATGTGTTACCAGGGCCCCAGACCTGATGTAATATTGTGGGCCTTTTGCAAAGATGTATTAGTTGGCGGGCAGCAGCGTGCTAAGCTGCTACGGTTATCAGCAATTTAATCCTACATCACCTCTGAGTGATGAGGTCACCCCGATCCCTCAGAGAGGAATGCCATTGTCTCTGGAGCAGGCTGGGTTTGGTAGGTAAAAGATGCAGCTCTTACAGCTGGGCTGTGGGCTTGCAAATTTTCTCACTAGGCACAAGTGAAGGAAGGTATGGACAATACCAGGGAGCAGATGTCACCTATCGGGGAACCCTCTCTGACCCTGAGGGAACCATTGAAATCCTGGGCAACCCCCTGTTCAGACTTACGACTCTGGTTAGCAGGCAGGCACTGCTGCCTAAGAATGAAAAATCCATGTGAGGCACGGAGAGGAAAAGTTAATGTAATATTAAAACTAGAAATATCCATTCTGTCAAATGAAATGCCCTGCTGTTTGATCCCATTTACTGGAGTAAGGCTTTATATCAAGGCATCTTGGGTTTTAAATTACATGTCAGATATAATTTTGCACTGTGGACATGAAATGTGGGACTGTCCTTTAAGGGAAGAAAAGAGCAGCTCAGCTCCGAGTGGCTGACTAATAGTGAGCTCACTTACATAATGGTTCCAAATCTGGCAGCTGGCCACAGCTGCGAATGAGGGTTTGGAAAGTGGCCATGGACACTGACAGCAAAGTCCAGTGCTGACTCAGGTATCTCCATCTCCCTTGGAAGGCATCCCTGCGCTGCAGCAGATTCTGCCAGGAGGACCCAGAAAGCAGAGCACCTCTGCACTTCCTTTAGGACCGCGTCACGGTGCCTCCAGTGAGCTCATTTCAGGGAGGAGCCGCAGTGTTTGTGCGGGAAAGGACTTCTGCATTTCTCATGCAGATAGAGGAATAGGAATCAAGTAATCACACCTCGTTGTGGGTTTTCTGAGTTACTTCAAAAGTCATCGGCCTGTGAGCATAATAGCACAAAACCGCCTTTCCTTTCTTATGGAACAACACCTCTGAATACATATTCAAACTTACTTCAAGAGCTTTTCTTCCTCTTGCAAGACATTTGTCTACCTTATTTTATTATCCAGTCTTATTGTATCCTTGCTAACAGTGTGCCTGTTGGGATGTGAAGGCAGCACTATAGTCTGTGTTTCTATTGTACTTTCTGTCTCTGCCTAAATTTTCATGCTAGAAGAAATTTTAAGGGTGATTATCTACCTTACTGATGTGATGGGAAGATTCAATCATTCTGTTCTTTAAATTAAAAGCCTTGAATACCTAGAATAGAAGACAGTCCCCATGGGCAATTTTTAATTAAGTTTTCTCTCATTGGTTATCATCTGTACCACACTAATGTCTAGAGGTCTCATCACAGATCTGGGCTGCATTGTGCAAGGTGCTGTATGAATCTGGGCAAAGGGATTAGTCTCAGCTGATTTTAGACATCTGAAAGTAAGCACTTGTGCTGAGATGGTTGAAAGGGTTTTACACTCTACAGCATAAAAGACAACAGCAAACCAGCCCATTCTAGGATACATATTTCAGAAAGGTGGGATGAAGCTTCTGGGAATGCCTCTGTCCATTAGCCGTAGCAACCTAAACAAGAAGCTAGGTTTTGGTGCCTCAGTCTTAGGCTACTCAGATGAGAATCACCACTGATGTGTGGCCTTTTTCACCTCAGGAGGAGACAACCCTTAGCCCAAATGATTTCCAATTTCTGCCACAAACAATGGGGCAAGAGGGCCATTAGAAAAACAGTACCAAGTGGTGAAATGATTTGCATGTTTCAAAGCAGAGAGGGAAGCCGAACTCAGACCTCCTGTCCCCTTAGCCCAGTGTTGAGTCACCAAGGACTTTGACAAGTATACAAGCTGGAGATTCAAACAACAGCTGCCTGGCTCAGGGAAGAAGAAAGCTAGTCTACCTAGGCTGAGGTGGGAACCCAAAGAACACTATTTGCGAAGGTTTCTACACAATCATGTCTTAGTTTCACCATGAAGGAGGCAGAACTTGAGGAAGCCTTGCAGATCTTTGCTAAGATCTTTGATTCTCTCCCTACAGGAAGCTCTTCACACCAAAATTACTTTTTTGGCATGTGATTGTCCAAATTAAGCCTCTGATTTTGTCACAGTCTGGTATCTGCACCAGGTACTCCATCCTCAAGAGTCTGTCCTTGACGGCTTTTTAATCAGATGAATGGTCAATTACAGAGTTGGATTGAGTGAGTTAAGCACAATGGATCATTTTTTTCATTTTTATTCTCTCTTTCTATTTACAGATTGTCTGGGAATAGATGAGGATTTCCTCAAATGTATTTGTTATTTGAAATGATTCATGCATTTTGCTAGCAAATAATTCTTAGCCTGTAGATTGTTCACCAGCAATTTGTTGAGGATATTTGGAATCCATGCAATGTTGGTTAGATACATAATTCACTTCATATTGTTACTGTGCCCTGATTGTATAATTTATATAACAAAATACAAGGCGAATTATGAATTTTACAATTGCTTGCACAATGAGAAATTTACTCTCAGTGAATATTTGCAGATTCAGTCTCAACATTCATTTTTCATGAGCATTCATTCTGGCAAAGCTGCTTTGCTAAAATATTTCTGGAAAGCAAACACCAAAAGGATCTTAAACACAGACAAAAGGGCTGGGGGGAAACAAATAGGCCTTCAGTGGAAAGCATTTGCTGGATTCATCCAGGACTGCTGCTGTGATATTTTGCCCAGTCCTTCATCTCGTTACTGGCCTGAAGATTGAAAGTGGCCATCAGTGGAAATGGAAGAGAGTGAGAAAAACTGAATGTCAGTGTGAGCCCATCACTGGGTCAGTGATTCAAGACTTCAAACCATGCACAAGATGGCTGAAACAGACTGTCCCCAACTATTGTCTCTGCCCTTTTGAAAGGTCTCTCCTCCACACTAACCTTGCTTTTTGATTAATTTACCCAACATATAAATTCACTCCCCTCTTTTTTTTTTTTTTTTGATATTAATTTCTCCCCTTGTACCCTGCAGTAGGGACAGACAGCCAGGCCCAGGACACCACAGGCACTCCACGGCTGCCTTTGGGCTCCCCAAGGGTGCAGGTGGCACTTCTCTGCCTGCAACAGACACCATGTTCAGGAAGGCTTCAGGAAAGAAAGGGAAAGGCATCTGGCTCCCCGCTGTTGCTGAGTGAACCTCTAAGCACTACGGGACAGCCAGCAAGCCAGATTCATGCCACGCTGCCAAGTGCAGTGCAGTGCTGACTGCTTTGGAGCAATCCCTTGAGAAATTGGAGGTTGCTAGCTTGGGATTTGGTTTTTTAATTCCCTCACAGTTGGGCTCTACCGAGTCACTCAAGTGAAGTACGGCAAAGCTTGAAAGCCCTGAAGACATTATTTATTTATTTTTACAAATCCTGCAATAAGTCAGTTTAGTTGTTTTGAGGTTGTTTTATAATCTTGGAGAATTTTTACTGTTTTTTCCACTCCTTTTAGCTGGAGAGTCATTTGGTTGTAAGCCTCAGAGTAGCCTAGGTAATACGGTGGCTAAAAATCATGGCATTCATTTGAAATGCAAAGTCTCCCACCTGCTGCTGGTCTCCTGCTGACCTGTGGAGATGCAAAGTGGAAAGTTTGGGAGAGCTATTGTATTGATCCACCAGTAAACTAGAGCCAAGATTTTCAGTCAAACTTTACCATTTGTCCATATGAGCCCATGTAAGTCCATGAAAAGCACCAGCCCAGTGCTGACCTACCAGGAAAAGCAGCCCATATGTAGTTAAACCCCAATGTTGTAATCCTGAACACAATTTTATAAGCGACTTGCTTACGCCCAGGAAACCCAGTCCTTCCCTGCTGCTTCCTCTGGCTCTGGAGCATTTATTCCTTCTGGATTCTTTCCTTCTGCAAAACTGGTGGTATGAATACAATCAATTTTTATTGTCAGAAATGGAGCCTTATTTGACCCTATCTTCCCAGAGTGCAGATATTCTGGGCTAAATTCTCCCTTAGTGTAACAGTACTGAAATTGAGGGAATTGCATCAACATTGCGGTTGGCCATATTTGTCCATCTGGACAATTGAAACATATATAATGTGCCTTTATGGGCTTGCCACCATACACAAGGCTTCGTACTTACATTGCATGTGCCTGTGATACTCCCTCTGTGGCAGAATGCACGGCACGGTACACGTTGTCAGTGATGAGGCGGTTGGTGCAGAAACTGATTGCCACCTCCTTAATGGAGGTATATGAACATGTCTGCTCCGGACATGGAAGTGAAAGAGGACAAAATCTCTTTTGCCGGCTTGCACGGAGCAGCGGCAGCCTCCCCATGCTGTGGCTGCTCTCTCTGTACACGCCTGGCTGCAGACTTTAATTAACTTCCCTGACTGAGCAGAGCCGTTGCTAATGAAGCGGCTAATTCTGAGAGCAGGGGGCATGTTCCATCACTTAGTGCATTCGTGTGATTCCAGCATCCCATAATACCCTGTTTTCCTCATCAGTTAGTTCCCTTTCTATTTTTTATATTTATAACTCTATCTCTCTCCTTTCCCACATGGGTGTCTCTGTTCTGGCTTCAATTACATTTCTACAAAAATCTATCTGAGCTGGATACAAAGCTCCAGTTCAAGATTTACCAATATCTAATCTCAGGAGAAAAGTGCCATGTGAAGTAGAAAACCCCAAACTGGATTTATGTCCTCACTTGGAATTAACACAAGCCTGCAAATGAGATTTCTCTCCTTTCTCAGAATGGATTCTGTCCATAACTACTCTGATGAAAATAAAATAAACTAGCTTTTTTTTCTTCTTGTTGTTCACCATTTGCTATTGTCAAGACACCACTATTTTCGCCAGGGAGCAAAGGTGGTGCATCCGACTGGAGGTTTAATATCTGATACAGCCTCTGGCTGGGTCTCCAAATAGATGTAAACCTCACCAATGTGGCATCCTGAAATTTTTTTCCATTGCTTTGTGTTTTTTTTTTTTTTTAACTGCATCTTATCCTCAAGCCAGCTTGTCCTAAAAACTTCAGATGAAGTTTAGTTGAAAGGTCTTGGAATCAATTTTGAGAGCAGGAAAAGCTCAGAGGGAACATACTTCTTGGAAACTCAAAAACCTCAAAATGACACAGACTCCAGAAGATATTGAAAGAGTGAGCAAGGACTGAAGGAAGCCTATAGTTCCAGCTCAAAAGACACGGTTAAGGTCTTGTCTTTCACTTAGAGAGGAGCAAACTCTCCCAGGCAATCCCACTACCTCCATTTCTGCTTATTGCACTGTCAGCCGTTGCCTCTCTCAGGCAGCTCTGCGAAACTCCTCACTGTTACTGACAATGTGGGAACATCCAGTGAAATGTCCAGTTTTTGGGAGTTTGGGCAAAAAGGAGGATCTCACCAGTCACCCTGCTTGGGTGTCAGAGACAAAAGAGACAGCATGGACCAGGTTAGGAGAATGATTACATATCTCAGCACCCAGCAGCAGGCATTAGGTAGCCTGTTGGAAGCCACAGGACTGTGAAACCTCTTGTGGGAACTTTATGGGCCATGATCTGGGGAAAAACTTCTGCAGACCCCTCACCATTTCGTATCACTGCACTCCCTTTCAGCTAGGTAAGAGAGCAAGAAGAAGAAAGCTGTTGCTGAGTCGAGGGAATACAAAATATTTGGGCCAGCAAGGGAAGGGGCTGAGAAAAGCTGCAGCTGGTTGTGGGGAACAAGCTGGATCCCAAGGCAAGGAAAAAAGGGAAGCGTGAGTTGGAGGAGGTCCACAGGCAGCAGGAATGGAGGCAGTAATAGAGCTAGCTATTTGCTCAATTAATTATCATTCGTTTAATTTGTAATTTAGAAATGAAATGATTTTTTGTGATTCATGCAGGGGAAATTTCCCGAGGTGCCAAGTGCAGTTTGCTAAAATGAAAGATGATATCCTGCGATTAGAAAGATGATTATTGCACTCTGTGCTGAGGGGGTTGTTATGGCAAAGCGCAGCTTAGCAGTGCATATCTCTAGTCTTAAACCCTACCTACTTAGCCTTCAATGTTATACATGCTGATGGAGGGGGGGCTGGCTGGGGTTGCTTCCCCACCTTTTTTCAGGTCGTGCGAGACCAACATCTCCATGCTTTCTCAAACAATGTCCTGACTCTCTTTGTCTGGTTTCTGAAGGTGAAGACATTGCGTGAGAGGGCAGGAAAGACAGGAAAAGTAGGAAGTGTGAAAAATGTGAGAAAAGTGAGGACGGGGGCAAAAAGAAGGTGAAGCAGCCAAGACCGTGGCAGGGAAGAGCTCCTCTGTGCCAGAGGCAGAGGAGAGGGAAAGCACCATGTCCATCACAGCTGCCAGGCAGAGATGAAGGCTTTCCTCCTATCGAGGAATTGATGACTTTTTGCAAACTGGAATCATCCTTCAGACAGAGGATCAACATAGGAATAGGATAGGAAGTCCAAAAACATGATTTGAGGAATGTCTTTTATATGTTGTGATTTAGGGCTCAATCCCACTCTTATTGTTGTTATTGTTGTTTTTATTATTAGGAAAGGAGGAAGACCTAACTCAGGAGATTTTAATGATCTTTTATCAAGAATTAAGGGAGTTCTGACAAGAAAAAGAACCTACACAACAGCTAAAAAGGCCAGATCCTGATACTCATCTTGGTTTAAAGCTTAGTGATGCTAAAGAAATAAAAATACAACTGCCAGTAATGAAGTGAAAACAAACATGAAATGCAGTGTCATCTTCTTAACCATTACCAAAACTGCAATTTTTTACTTTTAACTGTATATTGACTATATTGATTCCAGCCTTCTTTAAAGTAGTACTCTGTACATTTATGTACTT
The DNA here is from genome assembly GCF_011004875.1 of Balearica regulorum gibbericeps. Classification (NCBI taxonomy): domain Eukaryota; kingdom Metazoa; phylum Chordata; class Aves; order Gruiformes; family Gruidae; genus Balearica; species Balearica regulorum. Next base: position 59,066,588 of record NC_046184.1, read on the forward strand.
TACCAATTTCTCATTAGAGGAACAACATACTGAAAGCAACTATTGCCTCTAGTATATGAAAGCTAAAATGTATATTGCAAGCTTGTGGGTTTGTCTTGCACATTTTAATGTAGAGGGAGAAGAATTGCTGTTAAGCCAGAAAGACTAGGCATTTTTAGCTGCTGAATATTAATAAATCAGTGAGTTCCCTATCTTTCATGAAAGCATGGAGAATACAGAAATATCAGGCTGTATTAAAAAGGAGATATCTATTAAAAACAGCTGTAAGAATAGAAAACACTGACACATCCTGCATCATTTGAGCTTCAGCTTTGTCTCACTTGTAGACCAGGGATATTTGTGAGCTGAATTGCAAAGAGTCCTCTAGTGACAGAATAATATACTGCAAGTGCATATAGGATCCTGAAGGATTTCAAAGTCATTCCTGGTTAGAAAATAGCAAGGTCATTATTATTATTATTATAAAAGAGATAGCCTAGTCAGTAACTTTCAGAAATGGACTGCCATCCTTAGGCACAATCCTGAGTGCCCATTTTCTACCTGGGATAAGGAATCATTTGGTGGCAATAGTCCTGCACTCTGTGAATCAGAGCACCATTTGTACCTGGACAGAACAATTTTTTACTCCCATTTTAAGTGAATTTGGCACAGTATCAGAAACTACACAGGGGAAAGGCAGAGACAAGCTGGACCCATTATTATTTACTATTTACATCATTACACTTCAAAGCTGCAGTAAATTGAGAGATCAGGGTTTCATCTGGCTAGATGCTAGACAAACACAGGCAAAAAGACAGTATGTCTTTTTCCTACCCCCCCTACACCACCCCCCCACCCCCACCCCCCCTCCTTCTTAGCGCTCCTTCTGGGAAATACACAGGGTAACAACCAAAAGCCCTATCTCTAACCTCTCTGACGTCAGAATTTTTTTATCTTACATAAGGCCAGTAGTGCTTGGAAACCTGACGCTCTGGATTTCACCAAATGAAGTGAAGTAAAAGTGCCTGTGCATACATTACCCACAGGATGGGCAAAATAGTGTAAGGTTTGTGAGGGTATATGTATCATGTCAGTGATTTCTGGCTGGAAGACATGGGCACCACAGCTACTGCCACCCACTTGGAGCTACAGCTTTCAGTTTTACCAGTGCTGATGCTTTTAATTCCTGAATATTTTCTCAATCGCTTTCTACGCTAAAGGAGGACACAAATTGCTCTTCAAGGTAACTATAGATGACGTAGCTAAGAAACTTCTCAGAGAGCCAACACATGCTTCACATGATGTAGGAACATCTCAGAAGAATGAAAGAAGAGCTGGGCTGGGTCTGAGCAATGCTGAGCCTGGCTGAGCCTCTTTCTGCACAGGATAAAAGAAACAGGTGCAGCACGCTGGGATGCCCAATTATGCCAATGAACGTGTTGAGACTTCCTAAGGCAGAAGTTGCACCCAGATCATCATCTTAAATAGCCACTAGTGCATCTGCACTATGGAGAGGATGCATGGACTTACTCTTGTCCAAATTCCACCTCCTCTGCTAGGCAAAGTTTCCACTCTTTGGTTGTACTTGCTGCCTCTGAAAACTTTTCTTAACACCCGAGATAAATGGGAGACAATAAAGCTCAGCTTTTATAGCACTTTTCATGCAAAATGGACCCTTAAGCACTTTACCGAGTTAAATCATACAGTTACAGAATTAAATAATGTAAATTTAATTTTTTCAGCTTTAATGTATTACTCCTTGTTTTATTGCTACAGTCCAATTTGAATAATTCCTTCCCTTCTCTTTTAGTGCTATTATTTAATATTTATGTAACAGTGCTGATCAGAGGTCTCAATAAGACTGATCTAGTTGTTGTACAGACTGAGTAGTCCCACATTATACTCCTCAAGAACAGATGTTGCAGAGATGAATTTTGCTTTTACTGAGGTCAGTGGCAAAACTTCAGTTGGTTTCACAGAAGTCCTTAGAGAGATCCCATCCAGATATGGATACCTGATGATCCTCTCATCCCTAGTCTGGCTGTAGGTGGGATGCTTGTGGTTTTAAAGAGCCCAAGATGATTTTCTGGATATTGTACCTGGAGTTATAGCAATTCTTCACATGTGCTCAAGGCACAAGCGTGACAACTCGGTCTTTGGTGTGCACCATGCCAACGAACTGAGATCTGGTGAAAACCTGGCTGAGGAGACAGAGATGAGCTCTTTGAAAGTCTGGTCAGGATGATGTGTGCCAAGGACTTTTAAAAATTGGAGTCTTAGTGGCTGCAGAGCCCTGGCAGAAAGCTGTCAGGAGGCAAATGATGAGCATTGAAATGCTCATCCCCTGTGTAGCTAAGTGGCCAGAGGCACAGAGAAATGTGGAGATCTGCTTGCTGAGGGATTGGGCACCAGTATGTGGTGGAGAACAGTGACTAGCTCTGGTTCAGAGGTGAGACTTGCTGGGGCTACAAAGCTCACACGTACAAGCCTCAGTGCTTGGATCAAGCCCATGCTTTAATTCCATTATTATTTCTGGAGTGATAACTTTTGGCTCCCTGCAGTTTGCTAGCAGAGCTGCAGACTCCTGAAAAATCAAGTGTACTGACCTTTCTATTCTGAGCTGGCTTTCACCAGTCCCTTAGAAACAGTAGTGAGCCCCAGGGGACCACAGCCTGCGGGCTGCAAACTGCTGTCCTAGATACTCCTCGGGCTGTTCTGAAGTGCCAGCTTCTCCAAGGATGCAGAAAACCCGACCTTAGCACAACCTTTCTGGAGAGGCAGACCCAGACAGAAAAGAAACCTTTTGGATGGCTCCAGTGAAGTAATCTTGCATGGGCAGTTGCCTGCAGCCAAGAGACAATATACTGAGCATCAGACCCACTTCCTTACAGCAGAAGCTCCTCTCTATTTCACCTTATCACAGGCTGGGTAACAGCCAAGTCCCATGCCCAGCAGCCTTTCACAGACCTTATCTACCTCTTCTTCCTCATGCCCTTCACCAAAATCTGGCCAGAAGTTTTTCAGCAGAAGATTACTATTTTCCTTTTGTCAGTCCAATGGAAAAAAAAAAGGTGTGTCAGGAGACTATTGATTTTCTAACACAGTCTGAGAGAAAACAGGTTTCCTGTCAACTTCCTTTTCTCCTGGCCGCCCACCCATGAAACGCTGCAGAACCAAGCATCTGCTAGCTCAGGGAATTTCAAAGGGAAACTGCTCAGACCAGGCAGAGACGTCCCAAGCAGGCACCTCAAAACCCTGATGTCAGGTCTCCAAGGGACTCGGGAAGCGCTACTGATTTTACTAAGAAAAATCACAATACAGTAAAATTTCAGGAGTCTTGTCCCCCAGTAGTCGTAGGACTTGACCTTAATGGATTGTCCTGTCCTGTTAATCTTCTCTACATGATGCTCATGTAAAGTCTGATCATTCCTGTGACACAATTGCACTCATTTTTATGGTCTTCCACAGCTTACTCCCCTTTTCATTGATGGGAAGATCCCCTTCCTCCCCTCCATTGCCCTGTTCAGGCAGTTTCTTCCAAAGCCCTCTCAGATCACTATTCTGTTCTCATCCCTGAAAACTCTTCTCCAAGAGATTTCCCCACATTGCTCCAGACAAACATTTAAAACACACCAAGATGCTGTAGAAAAGCAGAGAGCAGAATGAATGTGCGTTTTCCTGCGAAAGCTCCCGCCCTTGCCCTTCTCTGCAGATTCTCTGTTACTGTCTATAGAATTTCCCTGGAGGCTGCTCTCTGAATGACAAACAAGCCAAGGGAGAAGACACATTTGAAAAGAACAAAAGCTCCCAGAAAACCCTTAAGGGCCTTTCCACTGCTGCAGAGAAGTACCCTCCAGGAGTCAAAAGGAAACCTCTGAATACCCAAACAGAAGTGCCCTCTGAGGCTTTCAAATCAAGCAAGGCTTCCCTTAAATTTAAGGTTCCCTTTAACCCTGTTTCATGTGGTGTTACAAGCCCGAGGGCTCCTTGTGCTCCAGCCATCAGAAGACAATTCAGAGGCATGTGGCCGGGAGCAGCCCCCACTTCCTTAGTGAGGGAAGTACAGGGAGTCCTTTCCCAGGGCATCCTTGTCCAAGGGAGCCTTTTTCAACTGGCTTTGATCGCTTCAGGTCCAAACTGAATGCAGCACTCAAACACAGAACCAGAACTGTACGTGTGCACTGAAGTCCTACAGAAGTCAGGAGAACAACAGCAGTCATTCAGTTCAGAAAATGATGGCTATGCAAGACTTTGATATGATTGATTTTACAAAGAACCGTACTTGTTGGTTTTGAGACCAAGCTGAGTTTCTGAGACTGAAGTCACACTCTGAAATTAAAGTCCTGTATGTTGTGTTGGGTTTTCTTGTGAGTGGGTTTTTGTGTGTTTTTTTTTTAATGTGGATCTATGAATGAAATTTCAAACTCCAGCAAGTAAATTAAAGAGATTGTGGAAAAGGTATGCTGAACTGGCTTGTCTCACTTGTGCAAGTGACCAGGACACTGTTCCTCCTAGTTGCTTTTTCTTAAGCGGTCAGTTTTTCACCTTTTTCCCAGCAAAATATTCTACAGCAATCTTGCAGCTTAATGCATCTTGCTGTTGGGGTACACGTTTCCTTAACAGCCCTTTTTTTTTCTTTTCTTTTTTTCTTTTCCTTTTGTATCTTCTGCTCTTCAGCAGGGCTCCTCTGAAGCTGCTGCCCTGCAGGGTGGCACATCCCCACTGCCGCGCAGTGCCACAGCCTCTCTCCCACCGCAGGATGCTGCAGGTTGTGGCTGTACATGGGAGTCCTGGGGTGAGAAAGAGGCCAAAATAGTGTGTGAGAGAGGTCAGCTGTGCAAATCATCACACGGCATGTGTGGCTTGGCAGAGCTGCAGAGTTCAGGAAACACAAGGGTGGCAGCAAGCACCAGCTGGTCCTTGTGGCCTCTTCCCTCTGGACCACATCTTTGTTTCAAACTTCTCAGGAGACCAGGAAAGACTCAGATGCACTATTTGTAGTGTTTCAGGATCTCTAGTTCATGATATTGTTGCTCTGAATGTTAAGTCAAGCAATGTCTTTATATCTAATTTCCTTTCCATTATAGCCTATAATGGGGCAATATCATGGTTCCTTTTGCCACACTCTCAGGCGCATGTAGTATCTGGTGTGCAGGAAATAAAGACATAATGCCATCTCTGACTTGGTTGCCTTCTCTCCTTAATACTTTAATAGATGCCTAATGTAGCTTTTATGTTCGAAGAGTTCATTAGTTTACAAATTAGCAGCCTGAAGCGAATTTTGCTACCACTGAGTGACTTTCCATTTCTAGCAATATGTCTGTTTGGATTTTTCTTTTTTAGGATTAGTGTTTATGAAATATAAGTGAGATGAGTCACTCAGCTACATAAACTATTGAGGCATCCATGATAATTTCTTCCTCTTATATTCTATTCTTTCACCCACACCTCCTGCCACTTCAAAATTCAAAACCCACCCCATCATTTTAACTTCAGCCAGAAGAAAATTTATCTTTTCCTCTAGGAAATCAGTTGGGCTTGGGAGAACAAACCAGTGATGACACTGCACACTTTACTTTGAAAGAAGCTCAGCAGCTGCATCTAAAGTCTGTATAATTGCTGCGGGCCTTAGGTGACTTGCAAGGTGTGAGGCTAAAAGATCAATGTCTCCAGCCTCCTCAGGTGTGAAAAGATACCCTAAAAACTGAATGCCCAGGAGAAACTTGAAGGAAGGAGATTCAATTTTTAAAAAAATAAATATATAATGAGATAAATCTATGCATTTGCCTGGGATTATAGACACCAGTTTGATATCACTGACAGCCCGTCTTCAGGTTCCATTCATGTCCTCAGAGTTTAATTAGTGTTATAAACTCCATTCCTATCCACACAAGAAGCTCTCAGGTAAGGATGATGAAGTAGAGTGCCCTGTGAAAAGAAATGGGAAACTTTTACCAACTTTCAGCAATTTGGCCATAATGTCTTCTGGGTAATTTTTTTTCCTGGGTAATAAAGGGAGAAAATGAGGCAGAAGAAGTCAGCAAAGGGTTAAGAGCAAAAGATGCACTGCTCTGTTAAGTGTGTTCTCAGACCAGTCCTGCTGCTGTGACACCCCAAGTCAGCAGTTTGCTGGAACAAAACCAGTGGGAACCATGAACCCCCAGTACGTTAGTACTACACCTTCCTTCAAAACACGGAGGGTGCCAGATGCCAACCTTGTGTAAGCACTGGCATTGGAAATGCTTGAGGAAGATGCAGTGTAAAAATCTCCCAGAGGTTTTTCGCCTAATTTAAATGACTGCTTTCTTACACCTGCCAAATCTCTTTCTCTGCTGGTCTCGGTGGATCAGATTGTCTCTCAGACAGTTTCTGTAGCACAGCTGGCCTCTTTTGCTGGCTTGAATAACAACAAATAAAATGCTCCCCAGCTCTGGAGAAGCAGCAAGCAACGGTGTCCCTGTAGTGCGGGAAAATGAGCCTTCATGGCACAGAGTCCCCATCCTGGGAGGCTGATGCTGTTTATTTCCAGCTCCATGGAATGTGCTTTGGCAATCCTGGAAAACAGAAGATACAAAGGGACCATTTGGGATGCCTAGGGACTGATCTCACCCATGTTTAACCATCTGAAAGGCATCTAGTATGGGTCTCAATCCTTCTGTAGTCAGCAGAGAGTGAGCACCACCTCCCACCACTTGCCAAATCCTCCCCTGTGCCCTCCACAGCTGGTGCAGCCAGGGATGAACTCCTTTCAGAAAGTGGGAGAGCTGTAATGTACTATCAGAGGGAACTGGGTGATTTCATAAAACAGCAGAAGTATGAGTGGAAGGAAGAATGCTGGAGAAACAGCTTTTTAATTAATCTGAATTCTTTCTATGGTCAAAATATATATGAAGATGCTGCAGTCATTAGGGTGCCAGAAAAACCACCGTAGAAATCCATAGTGAAGTCCAGCTCTGGTTTTGGTCTCTGTAACTCGATGTCACTTAAGGCAGAGTCTTGGACAACATACCAGCTAAAACTGTAAGAGTTTGAGTGCATACTTTATGTTTTTTCAGTAAAACTGCTGCCTCTGAAAAAAATTCCAAAGTGGTAAGAAGTCTCCAAATCATACAAAAGGATGATTCCCCTTTTAAATATTTAGTGAACCTGCCCCAGCATCTGCTGGAGTGTGCATGAGTGAGACTTTGTAGCTCTGCATGCCTCAGGGATGTTTCAGGCAGGAAACGAAAGATGACGTGACTTCAACTGAGTAACAGTTCCCTGGAAATTCACAGTTTATTAATCCTTCTTGCTTCAGGATTAGCGAAAGGGATGTTGTTTGTTCGCTTGTTCTTTCTGTTCAAAAGTCAGAGTGTAGATCTGGGACAAGACATCAGTCAGATGTCACTCCACTCTCTGTGGCAGGCATTTCTATAGGTAGTTCCTGAGTTTGAAAGAGTTAGCAGCTGTAATGATACTAAGCAAAGTATAAATAAGAGCTATCCTTAATGTCTCCCTTACACCCACTTCTAGCCACTGTCACAAACAGCATATACACTAAACAATCGGTCCTTTGGTCCAACAGGTGCAGCCGTGTTTAGGTGTAGATACATCTGATAATTAGTGCATGCATACTCTTGCTGCATATTTACTGCAAACAACCAAATAAAAGCCATTTCTGGCCTGGCTATATCACCATTTCTCAGGAAATCTTCACACTTTGGATGCAGCACCTCATTAATATGGCTCTGTGGATCTTTAATCAGGTCTGGCTCGTGTCCAGCCAAACTAAAAAGAACATACATGTGACTACACACATTGCTACAGGCATATTTTACAATAATCAACATTAAAATTTCTGGGCTTCTTTTACCTAGAATTTTTGTTCGAAATAGAATATGACCAATTAAGGAAATGTGACATATGCTAAATATTAGGAAACATTTTCTCACAGTAAAACCAGCAAGGAATGTAGTGCTAGGGAGTGGTGGAATAGAGACCAAGATATTGCCTCTTGAGGCTGTGTGGTGCTCAGCACTGGGCATTTTGAAAGCAGACTAGGTATCATCCATCAAAAATGGCTTAAATCCTAGGAACAGATCCTGAACAGGCAAAATGGCTTTTAGAGGCCCCTCCTAACCTTACTTTCTCTGGACATGTTATAAATTATTATTTTATATATTATATAATTGTTATATATGTTCTCTGGAAGTGTTCAAGGTCAGGTTGGATGGGGCTTTGGGCAATCTGGTCTAATGGAGGGTGTCCCTGCCCATGGCAGGGGGGTTGGAACTAGATGATCTTTAAAGGTCCCTTCCAACCCAAACCATTCTATGATTCTATAATAAAAAGTGGTTGAGTGTGTCTACTCAGTGATTGGTCAGGCTCTACTCAGACTTTTCATTAACACCTGGGATGCACTGGGATGCAATAATAAGGGATACACCCAACGGTCCTGGGTCTAGCACCAAACTGGAAGAGTTTGCACCCTGAAAGACAGGGATGCAATGATAAGGATGCTGACAAACTTAAGAGCTGGTATGAAATCAGCAAATGCAAATCAGTAAAGACACAGAAAAGGAAGGGTAATGGATGACAAAACAAAATGGAGAGTAACTGGGTAGGCACCAGGACAGTAAGGAAGTATGAAAGCTCTTTAGTGGCTCTTTAACTGTAAGTCTACAGCCTGGTGCATTTGATTGTGGGATAGGCTTTGTCTGTGAAAGAAGCACTGAAAGAAACACTAACCAGGCCCAGAAGGCCATTTGTACTAGGGGCTGGGGGACGGAAAGAGCTGGAGCATGCAGGGAGGCTGCTTTGAGGAGAATAATGAGAAACAGGAAATTTGTAGCAAACCTTGAAAGCAAGGAAGAGCTGATGTAGTCAGAGATGGGGAGATGCATAAATCTTTCAGCATGCAGAAGGCTGTTAACAAGGTGATATGAGAGAGGGACAGCTGAGAGAATTATCAGAGAGTGAAGGGTGAAAATTGTTTTTCCTTATACTTGCACACACACTTAGTTGCTGGGTTCCTAGCACGGAAGCTGTGTACATTTTGCTTCCTAGAAGCTTTCTCATGTTCTCACAGTGCAATAAAGCATCTCAAGATGCTGCAAATATGGTGAGAAGGGGCTCTAAACTTCCACTTAGGAAGCCAAATTATCAAGTGGGACCTTGGAAACACTGAAGCTATGTTTTGTCTCTGCTGCTTACTCCCTGGCATCTCTGACGGGATGTGAGGATGAGGTGGTGGCAGTCAGGAGGAGCCAGCTCTGGTGTCCACAGCTGACCACTCACTACAAAAATGAGATAAAGAGATGGGGGGCTCAATCTCTCATCCTGCCTCAGATGAGAAGTTGTCTCCCCTTGCAGTGCTCGATAGTTGGGTAAACTCTTAGGGGCTGGCAGTACGCAGTTGTGGTGAACTCTCTCGTTAAGTCACATCTACCAAAGTGGGGTAGCTATTTATAAGGGAGTGTCTGAGTACTATGGACGAAAGACAAAAATGGTGAAGCTTTCCAAGAAATGCCCATTGCTCAGGAAGCTCGTGAAGTGCAGGCTGTCTTCCTCTTCCTCCTCGAGACATACGAGGCAGGCCTCATGGCATCATTTGTTGTGAGTGGACACCTAGCTCTTGGGTGACTTAGACACAACCTCTATGTGTCTAAGTATGCAGTTTCCCTCCCTCATCTATTCTTCTCTGCTGATTATTTCCCTGTGCAAACCTGTTGGTTCCTACAAAGCCTATTCATGCAAACCAGCAGGGGAGGAGCTTCACTGAGAAACTAGTAACTCCAAACAGAAAGGGGCTTGCATTTTCCTATGAATCTTCACCCAACACAACCAAGTCTACTAGTTTCTCTGACTAAATTTATTTTAGAAGCATTTTTAGGTGAAGATAATTCTGTTTGGGCTGAAAGCAGTAGAATGATAGTGCATAATATCCACTTATATTGTACTTCACACCTTGGACCAAAATACTTAAGCCTACCTTAGACTCATAGAATTGTTTAGATTAGAAACAACCTTTAGGATCATCAACTCCAATGGTTAACCTAGCACTGCCAAGTCCACGCTAAACCATGCCCCTAAGCACCACATCTACACTTAAATACCTTCAGAGATGGTGACTCAACCACTTCCCTGGGCAGCCTGTTCCAATGATTGACAACCCACCTTGCTACAACCTCCTTTCAAGTAGTTGTAGAGAGCGATAAAGTCTCCCCTCAGCCTCCCCTTCTCCAGGTTGAACAACCCCAGTTCCCTCAGCTGCTCCTCATAAGACCTGTTCTCTAGACCCTTCATCATCTTTGTTGTCCTTCTTTGGACATGCTCCAGCACCTCAATGTCTTTCTTGCAGTGAGGGGCCCAAAACCAAACACAGTACTCAAGGTGTGGCCTCACCAGTGCCAAGTACAGGGGGACGAACACTTCCCTCGTCCTGCTGTCCACACTATTTCTGACACAAGCCAGGATGCTGTTGGCCTTCTTGGCCACCTGGGCACACTGCTGGCTCATATTCAGCTAGCTGTCAACCAGCACCCCCAGGTCCTTTTCTGCTGGGCAGCTTTCCAGCCACTCTTCCCCAAGCCTGTAGCGCTGGATGGGGATGTTGTGACCCAAGTGCAGGACCCAGCACTGAGCCTTGTTGAACCTCATACAGTTGGCCTTGGCCCATCGATCCAGCCTGTCCAAGTACCTCTTCTACCTAGAAGTGTGATTTCTGGGGGAAGAACAGATAGCGTAGGAGAAATATGGAGGAAAACCTTTCTTAACCTCTGTTTACTTATCCCAGTAGCCAAACAAGGCTCTGAAAACTGCACAGGTATTTCTCTTTCACCAGAGATTTAATTATTGCCTCCTCCATGTGACTTCAGCAGTGACACGTCTGTCAAAACATCTAATCAGTTGCTGGTATGCAGCTGCCCATGTGAAAGATGTAGCTGACACTGTCCAGCCTCCACGCAATCTCCAATCTCATGCTTGAACACTGCATATGACGCACAAAGCAGAACTTTCTTTTACACAAGGCCTTCAGCAACAAACTTCTTGCAGAGCTCAACAGTAACAAAAAGTGTTTGTGACTTAGTGAATAAATATATCAAAGATTTTGAGATGGGATAGGGCTTAAAAGTGACAAAAATCAAAGCCCAAGGGGCAAATATTTCAGCTTGAAAAGCCAGAATGTTAGTCTAAGCACTGGGGAAGATTTTGCACCAACAAGAAATGCACACAAAACTGTTATTTGCTAACACTTCAGGAAGACTTCAGAAACCTTATTAGGTAGACAAGAAAAGAAACAAATACAGAGGGAAGCAATGTTGACAGCAGTAAGTAGAAAAAAAAAATCAATAGTATTATTTTATTTAATCTGTGGTGTTTTCATAGAAGGACTATGTGGCTCAGGAATGAGCTAGCTAGCTGTAGACACTTTACCTTCAGTCCTGGCCAGCCTGGTAGCTGTCAGAAGTTGCTAGTTAGGTGGCTGCAATGGGATCCAGGAGGTAATTCAAGTGATCCACCTTAAAAGCTCACATGAGACTGGGGGTGTCACATGTGATGCTGTTGTGGTTTAACCCCGAAGGTACCTAAAACAACCATTAGTGCAATGGAAGCTGTGTCTGAAGCGATGGACTTGCCCAGGAGCTCAGAAGATCCCCTGATAGATACTCCAGCCACAAGCTGACTCCACACTGGTGGAGTCCAGGCTAGGTGTTGGACTCCTGCCCGCCCTCCAGGTCTCTGTGAGAAGGAAACATAGACTAATGGGCTACAAAGAGCTATGGCATGCTCTGGTCAGGTTGCCAAGGCAAACAGCTGGGACACCAGGACCATGGGCCTTGAATCACTTTCCCACTCTGTTCAGATGCAACTTCAGGCACTAGGGTTGATCCCTACATCCTGACACTACTTCTGCTAATCATTTGCTGAAGTCTGAGGCACTCCCTAGCCTGCAGATCAGTTCCCTGATCTGCTTGGTGAGGATAGTGAACCAGACCTCGTTTATACAGACCTTTAATTTCTAGAGATGGACCAGGTTAGATGCAAGACAGAGCAGCTCAGACCCGAGAGAAGGCTGTGTTTCCTCCTCTTCCAGCAAAGCACCTGTTTCCCAGGGTTGCTGGGAAAGGGAATAATTAAGGACACCTATGAAATACATGCTTTGATTGTCTGTATAGATACTCCAGAAGCCAGATAACTGAGAGCACTGAACCCAGACTAACATATACCAACCACCCTTCAGCAGAGTTTAGGAACATAGGCTCAGGCTAGAGTTAATGCAGTTCCCATACAACCACCCATGTGTTTCTACTCCACATTTTAAGCTCTGTGCTGTCATACCTGCATTGCTAGCAGCACCTGGTCTGGGTTTTAGCTAGCTCAAGCACTGAGCAATAGTAGCACAGGCCAACTTGCATGTCTCCTTCCTCTGATGCAATCAGAGTGCAGGCTAGCAAGGGAGGGAAAGTGAGATTTTCTCCTTCAGCTCTCCCCAGTGAAGATAAGCAATTGAAGCAGTCTCTCCTGCATGACACTCGTGGCAGCCAGCCACTTGCTCTGTGCAGTTCTGTCTCTCATGGGGAAGGAGAGTGAGGACCAGGACCCCAGCACGTACTCAGCTGCAGTCCTGAAGAAATCCTTGCTCTCCCAGCTCCAAGAGAATACCTCATTTATAATGAGGAGTATTTAAATATGCCATTTTAAGGGCATTAAAAATCTTAATTCATCTTTATTCCTTTTAAGTCCATGGTAGAAAGATGAATATTATAACTGGCAGGTTTTATGGCTTGTGGACATAGCGTCAGCAGATGATCTCACAGCTAAGGCTGAAGGTTCAGGCAGATAAACTGGCTTGACTGTACTTGGGTAACTCAGCACATAGCACTCCACATCCAGCCTGAGGGTAGGAAGTACCCTGTCAGTGGAACTGCTGCTTTTAGGAAGATGAAAGCATGAAGCAGCACAGAACTGAACACAGGAATACCACCATGTTGCTTGTGAGAGAAAATGTGCACATATATGTATTGGAAACAGCGGGCATCTTCCTTTCACTCCCAAGGCTTCCAAGATTTGATATAGCCCTTGACAATCACTTCTCTTAATCTCCCACTCATTGAATTGACCAGATAAACGCTCTGCATGTGTTTGCTGCCACAGCTGAGGAATACCCAGTGTGGCAGGGGGTTATCACTGCTCAAAGCTGTGAAGCCATCCCTAAATCCTCCCACCCCCTCGTCACCTGAAGGGGCTTGGGAGGCTTCTCCCCAGTCTGATTACAGGTGAGACACTGCACCAAAGTGAATCTTCAGCTTGGGGTCTGGAGGCACGGGGCTGCTCCTGGTGCCAGGGTTAGCTGCTTCAGGGCATGCCTAGGTGTCTCTGCTTAGCGTGTCATCGTGCCAGGTAGCCTTACCTAAGGAAGGATGACTTATTACCTCCCCAGTCAGCTGTAGCTGTGTCTGTAAGTCAAGTTGCCTGTATGTCAAAGGCTGGCGTGTTGTAGCCATTAACGCTTCCTGCAAATACAGTAACACCTTCTGCTTTTTAAACAGCACCTTTCTGACACAGATCTAAATGTGCTCATGACAGGGTGCAAACTCCCAGCCCTTTGCCAGGCAGGCAGCTTAGTTCTGCTGCACAGAGAAGCAAGAGCAAGGGCAAATGAACAGGCAGGTCTTCAGAGGCATTAGGGTGTCTAAAGAGCACTTAAGCACCTTCTCTCATTCACTGCAGTAGGAGATAGGTGTGAAAATCCCAGTGCCTATTGATTACCCTTAGACATCTTGACACCCTTGAAAGTCTGGCTCTTGACTTCCAAGTGACTGTACAAATTTACACATAACATAAGTGGCAACTCCAGGCACAAAACTGGGGTGACAGAGTGCCTGGTTCTGTACTTCAGGCCTCTGCAGCACTCTCTCCTTGAAGATATGGATGGCAATTTACCCACAGCAATGGTGTTCATTAGGCCTGTGTCCTGCCTGAGGTTCACCTTGGGGAAATTATGTTCTGGATAGTCAGAATACCCTCCCTCTTCTTTAACAAATGGATGCAGTATTGTTATGTTGTTATTACACACTGATTTATAAAGCACCTTTCACATACATCACAGTGTTGTATGATCTAACTACAAAACACCTGAGACTGAATAAGAAGTATCTGGGCAAGAAAATTGCTTGAAGCCTGACCTTTAATGCACTAAAAGAACCAGAGGTTCGAAGTGATTGGGAGACCCTAGATGGAGACATCCATCAATCCTGACTGTATATAGGAGCAAGACCCTAGGTACTAGCAAAATTGCACAATTAAGAAGTGGCCAGGTGGAAGAATTATGAATAAAATGGAGAAGCCTTCATTAATCACTACCTCCTCCACACCTCAAAGCCCATGGAAATCAAGAGGAGCAGTGCTCTTGACTTTGCTGGGCTCTCTGATGTCCCCAGGCTAAATAGTAGGGGTTGCTGGTACCAAAGTCTTGCTGTATCACATCCCAAATTCAGTGTGTGTGCAATGATGGCTATCCATATACCTTGCAACCAGTTTGAGGAAAAATGTAATGTATAATTAAATTACTTTTTTTTTATTCTGGCTGGATTTTTATTTCTGTCTTAATTCTGAAGATTGCAATTTGATTTCCTGAAGTCATCTCCTCAATCTTTATAATTAAATCTCATTTAAATATTTTGGTCACTTTCATGAACTAATTATAGTGACTTATGGTTGAGAGGGTACTTTCATCTTAAGCCTCTATTTGCAGGTGCTTAGAACTTGTAGAAAATAATATCATTTGGGCTTAAAACTTATGTTTGCAGAGGTCAAAGCTGACCTGGGGATGGAAAACAATTGTGTTTGAGGCCTTTCTCCTTTTTCTGACACACGAGAAGATATGAAATGGTAATTTTCCTCCTGCTTCTTTCTTTATCACCTTCATAATTATTTGGAGTATGTCACATTGTTTCTACCAGTGTTTAGGGAATGCTTCTCAGAAGACTGAAGAGGTGAGGAGGAACATAACTCATCGGTAATAAATGTGCTGTGCTTTTTGGCTTTTTAACACTTGTATTTTTTTCTTAGAGTTTGAGGCATTTAAACAATAACAAACCTATAACAAAACAAACAGACAATTTTACACAGAATGACTGGAAGAGTTCCCCTTTTCACCACCACAAAAATTCCATCATTTTGGGTTTGAACTAGAGACTGTTAATCCTGTGGACCTTTTTTTTTGGTTGATTTCAGCAAGCCTCAGATCCTACGTCACGAACAGACTGCTTAACCTGAATTCTGTGTCAATCAAAAGAGATGAAATAATCGGTCTTTGTAGGTCACCATAAAGGTTCAAAGCCATGTTTATATTAGTTTTCTACTCTTTAGAGAGGTCTCCAGAAAATCAAGGAGCTTCAGGATGGATATTTCTAAGGATAAAACCCAAATGAAGTCCTACGCCTCCAAGGATTGACTGGCATCTTATCTTCTCATTGAGATCTGATGGTGTCCAACACAAAGACTTAGCTTGCTGACTTTATGTTACTGCATCTAGAAAATAGCATCTGGAAGACTAATCTGCTGGAAAACTGGCGGGGATGCACATGGTCTCAGTTCCAAGGGCATTCAGCAAATGCCTTTTAGGTCAGCAAAACAAAACATTCAAACCCTTCAAACAGCCTCTGCTCAGACTCAGAGCTGCAGCTTCAGGCCAGGTTATGCCAGATGTCCCATTGACAGGGTTTAGCCCCAGCCGGTAGCTAAGTACCACATACCGCTCACTCACTCACTCCTCCCCCGGCGGGATGGGGAGGAGAACGGAAAAACAACAGCAAAGCCTTGAGGGTTGGGATAAGGGCAGTTTACTGGGACAGCAAGGGAGAGGGAAACAATCAACAACAGTGCTGATAACAGATGTTCACAATGGGTGATAACAGAGAACGATTTACCGATCCCATGGACGACCGACCGACCGACCAGACCTGTCCTGGAGCCACGCTGAACCCTCCCCTGCCCGACTAGCCCCCTTTTATGGTGAGCATGATGTCACATGGTATGGAATAGCCCCCGGCCAGCTTGGCTCACCTGTCCTGGCTCCTTGGGAAATTAACTCTATCCTTGCCAGAACCAGGACATTATCCACCCCTTATTCCATACCATCTATGTCATGCCCAGATTATTTTATAGAACTCATTGCCTTACTCTATGGGCTATCGCTCTAAAATGTCTGTCGAGTTCATTTAGTCCATGGTTTTGGGTTCCATCTGCCATTACAGTCTCTCAGAGCAGGAGCAATGGTGCGTGCTGCTGGATTGTTGCACGCTGCATCCGGAGTTTTCACAGCCGGTGTATCTGGTATGGTCCATGCTCACAGTCTGGATGCCAAAGATGTGATTTTTGATAAAGTTTCTGGGCACCAGTTGAAGTCAGTTCTAGTTCGATCATCGTGGCACTTTGTTCAAAGTCCATCCTTCTTTAGTTTTGGGTGATTCTTATGGTCATACCATTGATACAGTATATCGCTATTAATATCATGCAATTTAATTTATTGGCTATTTTCACCCAAAATCAAATCCCCTTGGGGTACACACCGGACTTCCCCATCTTTTCTCATCACCCACCAAGTGCACCCTGGTCCCTGAGCAAAAGCAATCCCGCAGATGGGCTTGCCTTTGCCTGAAGCAGGGATAACCCAAACTGTTTTACCCAACATATTTTTCATGTGCACTACAGGAACTTTATCCCCTTCTACTGGGCGTGGGAATTTTGACTGGGCAGGGCCAGCTCGATTGGCAGATCCCCTAGTGTTAACTAACCAGGTGGCCTTTGCTAAATGTGTATCCCAGTGTTTGAGGGTCCCACCACCCATTGCCCTCAGGGTAGTTTTTAGCAGCCCATTGCACCTTTCAACTTTCCCAGAGGCTGGTGCATGATAGGGGATGTGATACACCCACTCAATACCATGCTCTTTGGCCCAGGTGTCTATGAGGTTGTTCCAAAAATGAGTCCCGTTGTCTGACTCAATTCTCTCTAGGGTGCCATGTTGTCACAGGACTTGCTTTTCAAGACCCAGAATAGTGTTCCGGGCAGTGGCATGGGGCACAGGATATGTTTCCAGCCACCCAGTGGTTGCTTCCACCATTGTAAGAACACAACGCTTGCCTTGGCGGGTTTGTGCGAGCGTGATGTAGTCGATTTGCCATGCTTCCCCATATTTGTATTTCAACCATTGGCCTCCATACCACAGAGGCTTTACCCGCTTGGCTTGCTTGATTGCAGCGCACGTTTCACAATGATGGATGACCTGTGAGATGGCGTCCATGCTCAAGTCCACCCCTCGATCACGGGCCCATCTATATGTCGCATCTCTTCCTTGATGAGCCGAGGTGTCATGGGCCCACTGAGCTAGAAATAATTCACCCTTACGCTGCCAGTCCAAATCCACCTGAGCCACTTCAATCTTGGCAGCCTGATCTACCTGCTGGTTGTTCTGATGTCCCTCAGTGGCCCGACTACAGTGCCTGTTGCAGGGGCCTGGGCAGCTGCAGTGCCTGTGGGTCTGCTCTCTCCCTCTGGATGGTGCTGTCTACTATCAAGCAGTGTTTGATAGATTGTGGCCAGGGCCCAGCACAGTGCAGTAAGTTGTGTCTCCTTAGAATCCCCACAGCATTTTCCTTTCAAATATTCTACCATTTTATCAGGGTCTTGCAATTGTTCAGGAGTGAAGCTCCAAACCATTGGGGGTGAAAAGGTCTCTAGATACCCACCCATACTCTCCCACATGCCATGCCAGCCCTGACCATTCAGCCTTGGGGAACATCCCTGGGTAGTACTCTTGAAAAGATTTTTGCTAACCCTGCACAGGAGTGGGAAAACATTCAGGAGACCTAGCAATAGGAATATACTGGCCTGAACATTCCAAGGGTATTCAAAATTCTCAAAAATTGTTGTAAGCAACCAAAAGGGAAAAGAGGAGGTGAAAGAGTGGGAGAAGGTATCCCCCCCGTCTTCCCCATAGATTGGGTCCAATTATTAATCAATTCTGAAAGATATTGACCGAGGCCTGACCAAAATGCTACATACACATACCAGCTCAGATCCATGACTGTCAATGATATCTTATCATAAGTCATTATCACACAATACAACAACATGAGAACACAAACCCCTCTCCCAGAGGTGACCAGAGGTGACAGCACCGCAGGGATTGCATAGAGTAAACACAGGTTTACAAAACAGAGCCATGTAACCAAGCAGAACATCATTATGACCAGTGACTGTTTCAATAACATTATAAATGCTTATAACAACTTTGTTTTAACACACTTGGGTCAGACTTGTCGTTATCACAACCCCTCGTGCCCCACGTTGGGCGCCAAAAAGGACTGACGTGGTTTAGCCCCAGCCGGTAGCTAAGTGCCACGCGCCACTCGCTCACCCCTCCCCCGGCGGGATGGGGAGGAGAACGGAAAAACAACGGCAAAGCCTCCAGGGTTGGGATAAGGGCAGTTTACTGGGACAGCAAGGGAGAGGGAAACAATCAACAACAGTGCTGATAACAGATGTTCACAATAGGTGATAACAGAGAACGATTTTACCGATCCGACGACCGACCGACCGGACGCTCGACCCCTCCCGGAGCCACGCCGACACGCCGAACCCTCCCCTGCCCGACCAGCCCCCTTTTATGGTGAGCATGATGTCACATGGTATGGAATAGCCCCCGGCCAGCTTGGCTCACCTGTCCTGGCTCCTTGGGAAATTAACTCTATCCTTGCCAGAACCAGGACACCCGTCCATTTCCTTCGTTCCCAAGGAAGAGCGGCTTTCTGAACAACAGGTGATTTATTGCAGTGTCTCTTTCCTGGACCTCAAGCTTTGTAGCAGCTCAACCAAACTGAAGAACTGCCTTTGTTGCTTGAGCTGCCTGACCTATCCTTACATGTCTCTTTTAATTAAATAACACTCAACTTGATTTAGTAGAGATAATAAAAGATGATGAGGATAGTACAAGGTATCTTTACCTTGCCAGGCTGATTTGGGGAAGCTGCAAATCCAATCTGTGTGTCTAAAAACCACTTCTGTTTTGGGGCTGGAGGGGAAAAGCCATCTTTGTCTTTCCTAACATTCTCCTCTAGGGAAAATTAAAGGTGTCTAGGGTTTTATTTCTTCTCCTTCTGCCATCCCATCTTTCACTTTCTGGCTTCCTTAACTTCCAATCTCCTTTAAATTGCATTAAAGGAATAGCAGAAACCATTGCTTTTCTCTTTTCGCCTTGGAGCTAAAAGCTTTCTCTTTTCTTCACAGTGCTTGTTAAATGCGATAGACAGAGCGAAAGCTTCATAAATCATAAACAAGCAGAGGACCTAAATAAAAGTCATGGCAAACTGAGGAAAAGAGAGGCCCCAGCATGCACATTAGGGCTAGCATCAAGCACGCAGTGCTTATTTTAAACTACACTAGCAGGAGGCAGAGGGCATGCCTGTCTTATGTCTAAGCCAGGAACCAAAACAAAAGCCAGTGGGCCATGAAAATCTGTTAAGAAACAGCTCTGCAGTGTTATGGCCACAGATAGATGCAGATTTCCCCTCTCCAGTTTTGCCCATCCCTCTACAATGACCACCTCCTTTTCTCTCTGTGCCTCCTTATAGCATGGAAAGGCTCTTTCATTCTTCATCAAGGGGTAACTTGCTCTGGGCTCTGCTGAGCAGCAGCAGCAACCTTCAGAGCACTCCAGCAGTGAGAAATGCTGGACCATGATGCTAGCAGATCGGGGTTAGGGTAAGGATGTTGGGGTTATGGCAAGGAAGAAGCTTGTTTCAGAACATCCTTCTTTTCCTTGTGCCTGCTTACAAAGCTATGAGATGTATGGGCGGGTGATCTAGCAGAAAAAAGTGCAAAAGCAGTCCACGTTCCCTCAAAGGAAAGCATTCATTGGTGATAAGGAAGCAGAGAAAGTTAATGCAGGGATCAGAAAATCAGTTCCCATCCACCCTGTCGTTGGGGCCCAGTCTTCCCGTGGTCAATCTCTGCTCTGTAGGAGACCAACTGGGCTCCGCTCCTCCATCTCCCAGAGCGAGCCTGCACAAAGAAGGGAAGAGCCAGGCAAGGCCCTTGCCCACCACAGCAACATCTTGTCAGTCAAGAATGTGTGTAATGAGCAGGTTGGTGTCCTCACCTTTATCTTAAGAATACAGGTGCTGCTGACCATGTTTTTCTGAAAGGACTTCTCTTTGTAAGGAACTCTTTCTCGACTTCAGTGGAGCACGTTTCTTCCCTGATGCAGAAAGATTCCATCCAGGTTTGCGCTCTTAATGCTGTGCTCCTTCTCCTTGCTCTGAAGTGGGACTTTACTCTTTCATTCATGGTGCTCTTGGAGGTGGGAGCTTTCCAGCCTTGAGTCTGGAAAATACCTTGTTAGGGACTGTCACTACAGCAGTCTCAGTAACAACAAAAAGTACTGTCAGCTTGTTCCAACTTTTTTTCCTTATAATTAGTCTTTAAATCTATGATAGGAGTTTTCTCTTCATCGTATGGTTATCAAACTTCTTGAATTAACCTCCTGTGAGCAGTTTTACCATTTTGGGGGGAAGGGTTTACATCTTTTTATCAGTCCCCCATTACCCATGATATTGTTCATTCTTACATAGTATTCTAGCAAGTTAAACAGGATGGATTTACATTGACAGAAGTCACATTGCTTTGTTCCTGCTGTCCTCATTTAAGCATATTTATATTTTTAACATCAATAATTAAGCTATTGTCTACTGCACTAAGGCACATCTGCCTAAAATTTCTTGGATCCCATTGAGTTGTTTTTGACAAGACAAAACCAAAATTTGAGATCATATATCTGTTGATTTTCCAGGAGTTCAGAAAAGTAGTTGTTTTAAAGAAATGGTAGTCTTCATTAGCACACAAATCAACATTGGTTCGTGTTCCTTCAGCAGTGTTTGAAACAAATTCAGCTAAGTTAATTTAATACAGTTTAAAATCTTGGGTAAACTAGTAGGGAATGTTTGTTTTTTGTTTTTATGTTCCGCCTCCTGATAACTTTTTCTGCTAGTGCATTGCTTTTACCACCTAAAAAGCCAGACCACAGGGCAGTTCTCTTTTCCCATCACACCCTGGGCCAACCATGGGAAAAAAGACATTTAGTGTGTTGCAGTCAGCTTCCCTTTGCCTTCCCTTTTCATCCTTTTGCAATTTTAACAAACCCGCTTTCTCCCCCACAGGCTGCCTATTTCAGATACACTCTGGAAATTGCGTGTCTCAGTTTTGCTCCTAGAAATCTTGACTTGACAAATGCTGCTCCTTCCTGGCATCCAATACAACCTTTAATAACTGACAAGAGGGGTTAACCTTTGGTCTGGGGAGTACAAAGTTATAAATCAGTTGCTGTTCCAAAGGGCTGAGTTTGCATCAGGTGTTTCACATTTTTCCTTTAAAAAAAAAAAAAAAAACAAAACAAAAACAAAAACACACACACAAAAAAAAAACCAAACAAAAACCAAACAAATGAACAAAAAAACCCCCCAAAAACAGAACAGATAATCTAATACAGCTGTGACTGGGAGGAAACAAGACATTTGTAACAGCTCTTAAAGCATTAAAAAGGAAGCATGCCAGGAACAAATACTGTGTTTGTGTTCTGAGGCTAAAACATGACAGTTCTGAAAGAAGAGATTTACTGAATCAGGTTTGATGCCTTAAAATAATGAGAGGGTAGGAACTTCCAGGGGAGGAGGGGGAACAGAGTTAGGGTATGTGGCCTCATTTAGAGAAAACATAAATGTGCACAGAGCAGACAGGAATTGAACATTTAAGCCTTAGTTTATTTTCATGGAGGAAAAAGCTCTGTAATGTTAAACATTTATCATGAAGGTTCTTACTGCTGTGGTCGTGCTGAGCCCAGAAGTGGCTCGGGCACAGAGGTTTTAGTCACAACAGTGGGACGCTGAATTGCTCCCTGTAGGAACAGAGGGCTCAGCCTCCTGGGGAAGGGCAGGAGGGACAGCAGCACAGGGAGCAGGAGAAGGAGGAGGACTGAGTGCTCAGTGCCAGCACAGGCAGAGACTCCAGCTGGGCACGGGATCACTGTGCTAAACCATAGAATGCACTGGGTTGGAAGGGACCTTACAGATCATCTAGTTCCAACCCCCATTCCAAATCCATTTATGTGTCTCAGGTCATACAACAAAGACAGGCTAGGCAAAGCCTCTTGCCCTGGTCCTTACACTATACAGCCCCTTCTATCTGAAATGCTTTGGTAAATGCCCATAGCAAAGTCAGTTGTGTCCTCAGCTTCCTGGAGATCCCTATCAGCAAATTGGGGAACAGAAGCAGGCATGGCTTCACATGAGGGAACCTGCATCTAGCCTGAATTTTCCTGGAAATGAAGTAAAACTTGTGATTTTTTTTTAAATTATTTTTTTTTTTTTAGTAAGAGAGTTTTCTTTTTCCATTTCTGAACACTTCCTTCACATTGATCTGCATCAATGTGAATCTATATAAGATCTCTGTAAGAGAGAATGCACTGACAGCTCTGCATGGAAATTAAGTGATATGTGTTCACTTGTTAAGCACTGATAATCTTGACCCGTATCTCCTTTGGTGCTGTCATATCAACATGGGTGTCTGTTTCACTTTACCGGCAGGGAAAGTGAGGAGGGGCAAAGGGTTTGCCAAGGCTGTTGTTCAGATGTCCCAGCTCAGTCATGGCACATACAATGTTTTCACATCTTTCAAAAGGCCACAAAATATCTATGGTTTGGTAGCGTCATGGTTTAACCACAGCCAGCAGCTAAGCACCACACAGCCGCTCGTGCGCTCCCTGCCAGTGGAATGGGGGAGAGTAATCATCAGAAGAGTAAAAGTGAGAAAACCTGTGTGCTGAGATAAAGACAGTTTAATAGGTAAAGCAAAAGCTGTCCACACAAGCAAAGTAAAACAAGGAATTCATTCACCACTTCCCATGGGCAGGCAGGTGTTCAGCCATCTCCAGGAAAGCAGGGCTCCATCACGTGTAACGGTTACTTGGGAAGATAAAAACCATCACTCCAAAAGTCCCCCCCTTCCTTCTTCTTCCCTCAGCTTTATATGCTGAGCATGACGCCATATGGTATGGAATATCCCTTTGGTCAGTTGGGGTCAGCTGTCCCAGCTGTGTCACCTCCCAACTCCTTGTGCATCCCCAGCCATCCCACTGGTGGGGTGGTGTGAGAAGCAGAAAAGGCCTTGACGCTGTGTAAGCACTGCTCAGCAGTAACAAAAACATCCCTGTGTTATCAACACTTTTTTCAGCACAAATCCAAAATGTAGCCCTATACTAGCTACAGTGAAGAAAATTAACTCTATTCCAGCCAAACCAGCACAGGTAGGAAAGAGAAATTGCCGAAAAGAATGGTGGATGAGCACTGACAGACTGATTTTCCAGAAGCAGAGAGTCATTCAACCATGGATAATGGCCACAGCACAGACAACAAGATAAACACAGTATATTGGATTGAAGTAGATACGCAACATTTAAAAACATCATCCCAACAATGCCAGCTGCTACATTCATTCATTAAACAGTGACAAAAAAGCTATTTAAGGAAGGTAAAAAGCAAACTGGGGTTAAATGGACATATACAACTGCCTTATGCATCCACACGCAATCACACATGCTGCTATGCTACATTTATACATATTATCACGTTATTCACTACCCTAATCTTGTTCAGATAAAAGCATGCTTTGCATACATACACACATACATTCTCCTACAGAACTTAATTCAACACTGTAATGCATAGCACACTTTTGTGTTCAACACACATCGGCTATAATCTTGACATTTCTGGGTGAAGCTGAGGCAGCGGGAACTAAACTCACAAGGGTAAACTACGTAAATACTTTCAGTGGTCCAATGCAAATTATATTCATAGAGCTAGGGGTGATCCAACTAAGCCAGGGAAGTCCTGTGACTGGAGGTACTTCAGGCAAACTTTTTACTATCTACTGTCAAATCAATGTTCACTGGGTGTATGAAAAATATCCTAGAGGAGTTGTGTTCCACTCCTGTTTTGGACAGCAGTAGCCAACTTGTTTCCATATGAACACTGTATATTTCTTACCCTTGGTACAGTCATGCAATTCATATTCTGCCTCTGAAACAGATAATTTTCATTACTTCAGAGGTATGATGCCAAGATAGCCTATACTAAGGGTATTCCTTAGTACCATTTCCAAAAAAACATACACCAGACTTTCCATTTAGTATCCTAGGCCAAAAATATTTATAACTCTTGGGTTTCCTTTATATGCTAGATAGATAAGTGCTCTGATGATGACATAAAGGTAGCTTCTGTCAACTGATTATATTGAATAGCCCTGTTCCTCTAGTCTAGTTTTGGAGCATTTTTGCCCAGAATGGGATAGCTAATTTGGTTTTCTGCTGTTGGTATTTGAGTGATGACAGCAGAAGGGAGGACAGCTTGGGTAGCTAGGCATTTGTCACAGCCTGCGCCAGTGCTCAGGCAGTAGCCCTTTGAGGAGAAGAGGAGCTCCAGAACACAATCTGGAGAAAGAGCTGGGATTGTACTCCTCTGACACCTCTGCTAGGTGCCTACAACCCTTTACCATTTGTATTATGGCAGTATATTACCACATCAAAAAATGTTATAGCTCAGCTGGAAGCTATTTGTCTTAATAACATTTACTTTACTACAAGAAAGACAAGATAAAATCCTATTTGTGGCCTGTGTGATGGTAGTAGATTAAACAAGATGATTCTCCATATCTGTTCATCTGGCAGGTTGCTCCTAAAAGAACACCAGCTCTTCCAAATTCAGGACATGAGGATCTTTGGATACCACCCATGTCTGAACATAGAAGTTCTGGTCAGACAGCGACAGCTCTGTCTGCCTAACAGGAGAATACACTAACACATACAATATACACACAAGATGTTTGTTGGGAACCATTCAATCTTGGCTGGATATAGGCTTTCAAGAAAACTTAAAGACATTGTGTCTGTTTCCTTGGACTAGCATTCCAATGAAAAGAAGACCATGAGCATCATAATCAGCCATTCTCCCTGTACTGTTGCTGTTTACCATCCATACAACCATATGGCGAGGAGTTGTCCCTTTCACTGTTGTCTGTTCTAGCATAGAACAAAGTTGTCTTTTCATAGGACCCTAGGATAATTCAGGTTGGAAGACACCTTCAGGAGGCTTCTAGTCCAACCTCCTGTGCAAAGTGTGGTCAGCTCTAGAGTCAAACCAGATCTTTCATGGCTGTACCCATTCAGGCCTTCACAACCTCTGAGGATGGCGAACTGGATGCACAGTCCCTCTGGACAGCCTGTTCCACTGCTTGACTGTCCTCAGTGTGAGAAGTTTTTCCTTATATCTGATCTGAACCTCTCTTCTTTCAGTTTATGTCCACTATGTCTCCTTCTTATGTGCACCACTGTGAAGAGCCTGGTTCTGTCTTCTTGATATGTAGGAATACTGGTAAAGAAGACTTGGCTATATTTTATTTTTATGGTGGACTTAAATAAGCAGAGAATGAAGCTGAGCTTTAGAAAATACAATCAGAAAACTCTGGTGCTTTTTGTATCAATTGCAGATGGTGTTAGTAGCTGTGAGCATAAGGAGGCTTTCAGCTGTTGTACCTTGGGAAAACAATATGTGCTTATATTGCCCATCAAAAGCATCCCATGAGCTTTGTGCAATGCAAGAGGGATGATGTAGTCATGTATTCCAGGACATAAAGACAATATATACTATATAAAAACAATGCTACTGCATTACTGCCCTAGTATCAGTCAAGAAGAAATCACAGCATGCTTTACTCTGTCTTTTTTAAAGACAATGTGGGTACCTCAAAACTTTTTGCTTGCTTCAAAAACTGTCCTGCCAAGGACAATTCTGTTCAGTGTCAATCTAATGGAAAGCAAAGCTGGATGTCCCATCATTTGTGTCATTATTGTGAGTACAGGAGGTATACACAGTATTTTGTAAGATGCCCTTGACAGAGAATGCATTGTAATCTAGCTCTGACACATACTGCAGTTTAGTACTACTTCAAGAGCAAAATGGACCTGAGTCTTCCTCGCCAAGGGCACTGCTTTTGTGGCTTTTTTAATTGTTCCTGAACGAGGTACATCTTTGAAAGAAATACCTAGAACCACTCAGTGGAGAAAGGCTTATTGCCTCTGAGAAGTGATTCAGAGAAGACACTGAGAGGAGAGCAGCCCAAAGGCAGTCAAACAAAGCACTAGTTGCAGGACCTGGGTGAACATATTAGGGCATCAGCATGCAGCCTTCAGTCTATATTTGTCCACTCAAATGAGTGGCTTGAGGACTCAATTATTTTCTGTATGAACAATATTTATGTTCATAAGAGAAAAAGGAGTCCTGAGGCAAAGTGCGTACCTTGATCACAGAGTGTTTTGCGCTGGCTAGAAGGCAAATAAGGGGAGGGATAAACACAGTGTCTCTTGGATCTGTGCTTGACAGACAAGTTCCTTGTCCTCTAATTGCTGTTTGCAGCAGTACAGACACCTGAGGCAGCTGTGGAAAATCACAAGGATGAGAAAGCCTTTTATGTTGTACAAGGACATTGAGAGATGCATTCAGCTTGTGTTTTTAGGTGCAAAGTCTAAAATAAATAAGAAGCTTATTTGGAACACATTAATGTGGGCAGCATGAGTCCAAAGAAGGAGCTGTATTTTCCAGTCTTTCTGTGACTGACAGCTCTGGTGAGGGCCAGACACACAGTCCAGGCTAGTGTCCTCCATGCAGTGATGTGACACAGAGCGTATTTTCAGCATCCATGACAAAGGCAATGTATGTTTCCTCTACTTTCTCTTTAAGCTAGCCTAAACAAATGCTATGGCAGCTTGAGTCAAGAAAATTAATTTATTTACTCAGATCAGCTCTAACTTTTTTTTGCACTTTCACCAGTTACCAGTTTAGGGGTGAGGCAAATGAGATTCAGTTCCTTGCTCTGGGTAATGCTGTACCAAACCACTAAACTGCCTCATTTTCTCAATCTGTAAAATCTGTAAAATGAGGAATGCTATGTGAATAAAATCTATGACAGAAGAGAGCTGTGATGGAGTTAAGTTTTATTATTCAGTTTTGCAATACATTATTACATTCTCATTTTCTTTGTTTCTTCAGATGGCACTTGGGTTTGAACAGCAACAGTGCCTTCACGAGCTGCATGGATGAAAAGCTAAGGTCTTACTCAGCCTTTGTCTGGCACATCCATAGGAAGCTCCCAGGACCAATTAGAGAACAGAGGTACTTTCTGTACTCACCTTCCATTCCCCAGAGGACTGGACTGGGCCTTATTCAGTATAAAGACAGGCTCCAAGCTCAGCCAGGTGAGTAGCTCCTTCATGTAACTGCTCATAGCAGTGGGTTGTCTGAGATTGCAAGTCAAAGGCTTGGAGAGCATGGGCTGCGATCTCCAGGAGGTTTAGGTATCTCGTTCCCATTAATTTCAACAGAAGATGGAGAGAGAGAGAGAGAGATAATACGTGCTACTTGGGAAGAAAAGCTGCATAAAATATAGAATAACTGAGCTTGGAAAAGACATCTGAAGGTCTGTGGTCCAACTCCCTGCTCAATAGAAAGCTAACTTCCAGGTGGATCGGATTGCTCAGGGTCTCATCTGGTCGAGTTTTGCAAATTTCCCAGGATGGGGATCACACAATTTCTCTGGGAAAGCTGTTCTGATGCTTAACCACCCTAACTGTTAACTTTTTTTTTCCTTATATCTACTTGCACACTTTCTTAGTTGATATCAGGTGGTATATTCAGAGTGATGGGACTACCAGTTATGTTTGAACATCAGCACTTAAGAAGTGTTTTCTTCCTCCTCAGATGTTTGTGCACTTCCAGGCAGTGTCCTGTCACTGGGAAGTTACCTGGGTACAGGGCAGAAGGGTGTTAGGTTGAGCTAGAGCTGATCAGGCACCAGGACTCCGGTTTCATCATGGATTCATCAATGAGGTGCTCTGTAGCTAGTAGTAGACACCGTGTCTTGTGTGAAAAGAGTAAGAGAAAAGATTGTGATGAGTTACCTTGGCCTGTAAAAAGCCTTCTCTGAATCTGGCTGCTTTCCATGAAGCTCCTGTGTTGCTCTGGGTCATATTCCTGGCCTGTCTAATCTTGCACTAGCAGATAAATGGGGTTTCCCCTCTCCTTTCTCCTCTGCTCCCCTTTCCCACCTCCCTGACACACACAATTTTTTTTACAAATATTTGATTTCTGACATTTTTCTTCCAGTTTTTCAAATCATCAATTGAAAAACTGGAAATTCATTATGTTTTCAATGGCCAAATGCTAGAAGTTTTCAAGCTTTTATTTCGGTAATTTCAAACCAGATGTGGAGGAAGGAAAAAGAAAGGATCAGTGGAGCAGAGAACTCGTACTGTAACATCTCTGAATATCCACAGAGAGAAATGTTAGGCCGGGCTCATTCTAGTCCAGCCAAGAGGGAATGAGCAGGAACTCTGACAGAAAAACTAAAAATACCTCATACTTATTTGATTGTTTGTACACAATCTGCACTCACCCCTTCAACAGCTTGCAGTCTGCTGAAGAAGATTTCAGTTGATTCCCAAATCAACTGTGTTAGCATTAGCTTTCTATATACCCTTTTTCCTACATGACCAAGGCCCTGATTTTTAAAACTAGCTCTCTTCCCTTTAATAAAATGGATAAATGACATTGCAAAGATAAAAGAGATTGTGTATGCAGAGCTTTTGCACTTAAGGGTTGAACCGAGGACTTAATGGTATGACAGCCGGAAACTTGGAGTCAAAGAAACAATAAAATTAGGAAAACCACATGTGTATGGTAACAGAGTATATTAAAGTACATGCCACTTGGACTCAATCAGGAAATTCGTTTAATCGGGACATCTCTCGGAGCAAACCTAATTTAAGCCTAATGACATTTAATAGTGATAGCTATGGCTTGGTGGGGATGGTAATTCCATTTAATTGAGATGCCTCCAGGTGATGCAACGGTGCTTGTGTGTGCATGTGTGTCACAACTGCAGGCTGGTTCTGACTGTTTACGTACCCAGCAGCAGCCTTCAGTATCTGTCTAGCTGCCAAGCACCAAGACAGCCCCCCCCCGCCCCCCCCCCCCCCCCCCCCCCCCCCCCCCAAAAAAAAAAGCTTTATAAGTCCTTCACTGCAGCTTGAATTTGGCAGAAACTGTAATGTATTCACACCATGCCAGCAATGCCAGTTGGTCTCTTGGCTTCTGTCTCCATATGTGGGCCCCCCTCCCCGCCCCCAGGAGGTTTCTGTTCCGGTCCACCTTCACAGCATCCTCCCCTAACTTCCCAGGACCCATCCCATACATGTAAGCTTGCTGTACAGCTTCCTAAAGAGTGGCATGAATATTGCAACGGCACCTGGTGTCAGTTGGAAATTCAGGCTCATCAGGATGAAGGCCATCCACAGGGGTGTCCCAGAGAAGTGAATTCTAAGGCAGGTTGTCAGCAGTTTCCCTTTTAGTAATAGAGGCTTTAACCACCATAGCTCTTTTGGAGCTATTGCTGCTAAATTAACAGTCTCTATGTTTGTCTCTGCAGTCTCTGTAGCACCAGCATCCAGCTTATTACTGAAAAGCTCTTTGGAGTACCTTGAATAGGAAAGTGTCCAGGAAAGCCAAATTTCAATCTTTTAAAACTCCTTTCTCAGTCCCAGTGGGGTGTGATTGTGAGAAAAAATTGGCCATTTCAGTTCCCTCTGTAGGACTCACTACATCCACAAAGCATAACACTTAGAATTTGTCTGCACACAAAAGTGGATTGATTTAAATAATAGGGTTTAAAATGAATTTAACTGAACTGGTGCAACCTTTTACATGGACTTTAAGTCAATTTAAAAGAGCCTTTTATCCTTACCGCTCAATGGTGGAGTCAGATAATCATAAGTGATGAGTTAAAGTGTGTCAAGAAGTTATTGTCTCTTCAGATGAAGGCTACTGTCCTCTCTGCTTGAAATTTCATACACACACCCACCCCCGGCTCAGCTGGAGTTGAGCCTCTCACCCCATCACACCCCATGTCTTTGCAGGTGTTCTCAGTTCACTGCATTGCAATTAAAAAGGAAAAGTGATGGCTCTTCCACCACTGAGTTCATGGCTTGCTGGCCTCCACGGTGAAGCAGCATGAAAAAGAGCAGGGGGACAGGTTTCAGTCCAGGAAGCTTGGAGGGCAGCAGTAGGAAAAGGCGCCTTTAAAAAAAATGATAAACCAGAGCAAATTCCCTGCTGGTATAAAGAATTGCAGATGTCTTGATTACAATGAACCTGTTTGTATCAATAGAGAATTTGGTAATGAAACCTTCAGCATAAAACACATGAATCATATGGAAGGGAAGAAGCCAAGAGAAAAACACAGGCACCCAAAAGTGCATGTGCACATTCTGTGGCCATTTTCTTTCCCAAAAAACATGGAGTGCCTTTTAAGAGGGGACGTAATGCTTATGCCCTTGAATTATGGCTGAAATTATCACTGTATACAGTGCAGAACTTCTGCAGAGAGAAGGGAAACACAGGCAGAAGAGTACTGTGACTGGAGACACATGAGCAGTTGAGTAGGGGAACAGTTTTAACAACATCATGAAAACTGATAAGAGTTATTAAAAAGAATCCCACCTCAAGTGAGAAGGATGCTGATATTTCAGTTTTCCACATGTTCAGTTGGGTGGGTGAACTGGTCTCTCCTGAACATTTCAAAATACTGTATTTTTAAATAGATGTGTTAATTTTTCTCATTTTTAAACTAGAATTTACTTTCTATTTTAAACCAGAAAGGTCATCTTGACCTCTCAAATAAAACATTTTAATTGAAAAGAAGCCAACATGCAATGCCAAAAGAAAATGCCAGATGAGCTAGCCCTTTTTTGCAAAAAGCTTCATTTTGATGAATAAGCATCTTCTGACAAAAAGTATTTAGTCAAAATATTGCTGTTCTGGTCCAGGCCTGAATACTGTTTCTTTAATGCAGGTTCTCCAAAGCCAATACGGTGGGTAGTATCCAGCTTGCTGGATGTATTTGGCTGGTGGTTGGCTATCTGTGCACTCCTGTAATAAGTCACATACAAAGGGTGACTTGCACAACCTACCACATGGTTGGACATGCATCTGAAATATAAGGGGACATATGATTTTAGTCACATGAATAATACAGAAGTGGTTACATGAATTAAAAAAAAATACAACGAAGTGGTTTTACAAACCTCCATTGCCAGCCAGGAGGCACCTCTGCTTTAAGCTTTCAGAAACCATCTTTGCAGGTTGAGAACCTGTAACCCTACAAATATGCATGTGTATATATACACACACACATATATAAACACACATGTATATGTATACATGGATCCATATGGGTATATATGGATGAATTGGGCTGTCTCTGGATTTGTAGCACAGTCTTTACAAGAATAATGGAACTACCCTCATTTTTTCTTTAATTTACCTGAAAAAAAGGAACACCCACATTCCCATCCCAGGTTAGGAGACACCAGAACTCCTAAACGCTGTCTCTCCCTGCCTTCAAAGAAGAACCTGCTAACACTCAGGAACTTCTCAGAGGATGTGGTCTCCCCTACACTCAGCAGCTCTGTCAGAGCAATATTTCATTGCTACATTATTATGCACAGAAGTGCACACTCAAGCCATTTCTGTTTGTTCAGAATACTGTTTACTGAAATATGTTCTGCAGTTTACTGTTCCTTATGGAAGATAATATTGTATATACAAGAGCAAATTGAATATATGTAGTGCAGTAATTGCCATCATGCCCAACAAGTTGATGTGTTTGAATATTTAAGATAGATAAGGTTTCTCTAAGGATTAACCCTCAGCACATTCACCAAATTTAATTTTGTATTGTTACTTACAATTTCTTCTAGCATATTACTCATAAAAGAAAAAAAAAATTGCTGTGAATACTTTCTTTGAGAAAACATTGCACATGCTTGCCACAGTCTCCACCCCTGGGATCTTTGGAAAGCAGTTTTATTCTTCCTCCATGCAGTAATGGGCTCTGTCACCGAAGAGCAATCTAGGGCCATTATTCCAGAACGGAGTTTGGGGGAAGCTGAGTGCTGACTATGCAAATTCACACCCCTCATGTACTTTAAATACCCTGATGTATTTACTCAGTATTTGGTAACAAAATTAGATGCTAAAAAACTGACCTAGTTATCAGATACTGTTGGGAAGGAGTTTGAAGAGAAGTCAGCATTTAAATGTAGACACGAAAGACTACCTATGAGAAAGGTTTAGAAAAAAAAAATAGACAGGATTTCTCCTTTTGTGATTCTTAGGGGATTCTGATAGAACATGGCAGGACGCAGACACTAGAAAAGAACATAATGAAAAAAATATAGGCAAGCTTGTCCAGGCAAGAGTCATGTTCCAGCCCTGGTATGAGAGCAGTTGCTATGCACATACACATAGCGATCCCCCCCAGCAGCATTCACTGCCTCCCCAAGGCCCTACACATACTCCTCCCTCAATGCTCCTCACACGTTGTTGGCACTCCAGTTCTGTTGCTTCTTCGTCTTCATGCAACCTTCCATGTCTCTGGCTCCTCATCCTGGAGCTCCAGTTTCACCAGAGCAGTTAACACTATGAACAAGTACCTGTTACAGGATGACATCAATTAAATCACTTTTTTTTTTTTTTTTTAAATCTGAAAGCTAGCTGATTACAGCACTGTAGATGTCAGTCCATGTAAAGTGCAAAATTTAGCAACCCAACAGAAATATTCCAGAATAACAGTATACTAGGTATGCACGCTTTCCTTCAGGAGAGAATGGGAGAAGAGCAAACTGCAGATAACAGAATTTGTCATGTCACCTAATGGGCCACTGAGAAGGGTTTGTGTATTACTGTTTAAAGTCTATAAGAACCTCTATGAACTGGAAAGCGAGGGGGAAGCACCACTTGCCCAGTTTTCAGGAGTTTCTGTGTCCCTAGGGTTTTGACTCCATTGATCTGCACTGTTCTTGCACCACTGCTTTGTTATCGGGCTGTCCTGCTTGAGCCTGCTCCACCAAGGATTTGAAGACAGCAAGTGAGCTTCTCCCATCCTCCCTTCCTTTCCTGATTCAAACAAATCTACTTTCATGTTCCCTCTGGTTCTGGCTACTGACTTTCAAGCCTCCTTCTCTCTCTTCCTCCCTCCCCTCTCCCTCCTCCTGTGTCTTCCTGACAAGAAGAAAAGAAGCAGGATTTTGCAGTAAACAGCAAGAGAGTTTTGTGGCACTAATCAGCATTTGCAAATGAAGATTAACAAAAGTGCAAACAAGCCTATGCGATAACTCCACAGCCTGACCTAATCTTAATGAAATCTACAAGATCTATTTATATAAAAAATAATGAATTTTCTTGCTTTCAACATGGTGCGATTTGCGCATGTAGATTACAAGTGACACACACAATTGTTTTGCCTGCCTGAGTTCCCCAACTTTAAAGAGCTTACTGACAGCTCCCTGCAAAGTGAAGACATGCAGCTGACAGAGCTGTCTCAACTTCATTCAGCTCCAGCAGGAGGGCTCTCTTGCTTTTCTTTTAAAAATACATTCCATTTAATTCCTTACTTCCCTCATCAGGCAAGATTGAATGCTGAGAGCAGGGGGATCTCTGAAAGCTGGCCTGATGGCATGAGGTGGGATAGGGACAGAGAGGAATAATTTTGTCTGAAGAGCTTTGGAATTCTCCATTGGGAAGTGTGACTTAGGCTCACAGTTTTTTGTATAACACCAACAAGAGCTGAGCACTATGCACATGGAAATGTATATTTATTTAATTTAAAAATGTTCATATGGGACAATCTATCAAAGCACTGAAACACCAGCCACAGGTGAGGCAGAAGGACCACAGGGAAGGAGCTCGTAGCTGAATCAGGAGAAATCAGCTCTAGGACAGGTTCAGGTACCTTGTGGACAAAACAGTTCCCATCTCATGTTGTGGGAAACTTGCACATTACAGGTGTCCATCTACCCAAACCAATATATAATAAGGTAAATGGAGAACAAGGGTTCCAAACAGTAGA
Source organism: Balearica regulorum gibbericeps (assembly GCF_011004875.1). NCBI lineage: Eukaryota > Metazoa > Chordata > Aves > Gruiformes > Gruidae > Balearica > Balearica regulorum. The sequence continues at coordinate 59,100,620 of NC_046184.1, forward strand.
CAAGGAGATCTCTGAGGACCAGCATGTGTACATAATTGCACAATTCTTTACATCGCTCTTCCTCACAGTCCCTCCACCGCCATATGACAGCCAAACTTCTGTGGGTACTTATCTCCATTCTATGTGTTGTGTTACAACTTCAACCATAGCCTACTTATCAGAGACTGGAGATAGTGCTTAAAAGCATTCTTTAAGATCTACAGAGAAAAAAAAAAAAAAAAAAAGACCCTTACCTTTTCCTCAGGTATATCACAACTGACAGGTACCAGCAAATTAAGTAGGAAAGAGACTGAGAAGTAAATAAGGCTGTTGTAACCTTCCCCAGCAGTTGCTTTCAGCTGCTGACACCTTAATATCTTATGAACTAGCAAATGGAGGTCAAGGGGAAGAAGAGGGTTGTAAGAATACCAGGGAAGGCAATGATTTCACTGCAGACATTTTAGTATCTTGCCTGCTGTTCTGCCTGCTCATACGTGGCAGACTTCTGCTAATTTGGTTTGACAATAAACTTTGAAAGCTGTCAAGTGCTGAGATATCTCTGCGTATCTGCATTCATGTTTGCTTATTGTAACCCGTCAGATAGCTTTCCATCCCACAGGTTAAGAAGAAAAGAAGTAGTGCTGGATAGTTTTCCTCCATGTATTGCCTTTGCATCATTCATGATGGGCTTTCATGGCAAATTAAATTTTGAAGAGTCACAAGTCATTTACCACTGCATTTGCCCATCTTTCATAGACAACTACTGCTTACTGCTGTGGGCTATCCATCTGTTCCTCTAGAGATCTGCCTGCCATATATTTTTGCCATATCTACATCTGCAATATTTATGCTTACCATTTTTGTGCATTTGTTTATCTATTTCTATTCCCTCTGCCTTTTCTTGTGTATGTGTGTTTATGTAAGGAAGGAGCAGCATGTTGCTATCTGTCTTCATGCATCAACAAACCAACTCAGTTACTTGAGATTAGAAACAGCAGCACACATGAAGCCTCAGAAATCATAGGCACACACTAGTCATACAGAGTATTCACTCATTACAGAGACCAACTGTGGCCCTCAAGGGGAACCAGGTGTCCAGGTGGCATTGTGTTCCCATGAAAACATGTTGCAGGGTCTCCAACTTGTTCTGGAGACATCAGGGGTCTTAAATCCTCTGTGAGTGAAGAGAAGTGGGAGCTCCTGCCTGCGCTGCTCCATGGGAAGGTGGAAGCAAAAGAAGCAGATGGACACGGCTACCCCAGCACAGCAAGCTGTGGAGGACACACTTGGTCTTTTGTGAAGGGTACTTCATACATCTTTTGCCTGTGGGAATTACAAAGCAAGAAAAAAGCTAATTTGGGTACTGACATGAGCTGCCCCTGAAAAATCCAAGGTCAGTGCTAAGACTTCAAGTCAACAGGAGGAATAAAACCAAAACAAGGCAAGGACTGAGCTGGTCACTAGTAGCAAGAAGGGGCGCTCTTTTCACCAGCTCTGATGAGCATTGCTATTTCATGTTTATTTTTTTGTGATGATTTTAACCATGTGCTGGCTGTTTCCAGACATAACGGGGTTCTTCTTTCTGCCTGGATGTGGATAGTACAAAATTGAGGGAGAGGAGAAAATATGAGATCCTTATTCAAACGTATCCTATAGGAGAAGATGACTTTTATGAGGGAGAAGGATGAGGCCATGATCCTTTGGAAGAGATAAAATCAGTTGTTTGGTTGTATTGGCCTCCTTGAAGGAAAGTAGAGAAAGAGGAAAACTAATGGGTAGCAGAAGAAAAGGGAGGATGCATGAGCTTTTATCTTGGCTTTTGGTTGCATCCTGGGGCAGTTTATATGAAGCTATTTAGACCTGCGATGGTACTTTCCACTCATCTGCTTTCTCAGACACTATGGTTTTCAAGCTATGAATTTGTGATCCCTAAATGAATATAGTTAATGGCTCCATACAGGGAATGTAAGGCTTGCTTATTCACCTAAAAATAGGCCAGACATCATGGAGTACAGACTGAGAGCTACTGTGCAAATACATACTTACGTGTAATATTCACCAGCACTAGTTTGTAGAAATAAATGTATGTTAACCCCCCTCCCTGACAGCTCTGCAGAGTGAAAAGAAAGCATTTAATTCTTGCTTCCAAGTTTTCAAGAAATGGAAGGTAGATTTAGAAGACATAGTAAGCAGCTATTTCAATGCAAACCCAGAAGAAATCTATTACAGGAAAATTGCAAGTTACAGCCTAGGGCTCAAGAATCTGACATGTCAGTCTCCAGAAATAAAAACACACTCCTGAGAATTCAAGCTTCCCTTGAAACATACGTAGTGAGATTTTAGCTAGGATTACCGACATTTTTTTAAGCTTAATGTGTAACAGAAATAATCACTTGCCTTGTAAATAGAATTTACACTAATTCACTACCAGGTAATTTCTCACTAATTCACCACCATGGATGCTGTTTTATATCAGTTGACGCTAAATGGAATAAAAATATGTAACATCAATGTAAAATTAGTGATTAGCTGTTCCAAATAGCACTTACTGCTAATTTCTGCACACAGTATTGGCTGTCTTTTCACTTAACAATTGGTGTGCAGTTCGAGGCTTTCAAAACGTACCTGCACACCGGCAGATTTGCAGAACTATTAAGTGGGACAGAAAAGAACAACAGTCTATGTTTCTTTCACTGAAGAGTAGAAAAAAATAGCTCCAGTTTGGTTCATTTACTGGCAGTTTTCAACAGCTGCAGGTTGCTGGATGGAAGTGTGAAAATGAGTAAGAGAAGGTTGATGATGTTTTGTCTTCTGTTCAAAACTCACATCAAATTAAAGGCTTTGGAAAACTTCTTTCTGCCTCCTTTCTTTTCATCACTTAATTGAAGTTCATGAGGTTTGTTTATGTTCTCGACTAGCCAAGAGTTTCTTGTAAAATGCAAAGGGAAAAAATCCTCATGTTTTTCTTGGGGGGGCGGGATCAAAGGCCAAAGTAGATTGGCACAAAACCAAACAATATGATTCGCTAGTACTGTTTTTGCCAAGTCACCAGAGAGTTAATTTAGGTCCCTGATTTCTCCCGCTTCTGTGTAGCAAGTTCACTGTTTGGACAACACCTCTTAGCATCCACTTATCTAGCGTCTGTAGTTGTGGAAGTGTCAGAGCTCAACTTCTTCTGCAAACTTCTTTTATGAATAAGATGATGACAAAAGGAAACTAGCTACAGCATGAAATATCACAGCAGACTACCCAAGCAAAATACGAGATAAGTCAGGTTTAAAGGTGTTTCAATGCCTACACCTGGCACACTCCCAGAGGCAGGTGTAGGCATTATTATAATTGGAGCTCCCGTTTTTCTGCTGAAAAAACATTTTGAGATACAATTTCTGACCATCAGTTTCAGCCACTGAAATGAGTCATCCCCCTCATACACAATGATCTATTCATATTTAAATTGATAGAAGGACAATTTGAAATGTTAATGAGCTGGGATACATGTAACAAGCTTGTATTTACTTTTGGAGGAGAGTGTGGAGGATAGAAAAACTGTGGAGACAAAAGCATTATTGTCTGGGGAGACCTAGCTTTATGTTTTCACATTCTTCCTCTGGTTTTTTTTGCATAGTGAAGGAGTAAATTTTGCTTTAACACTGTCCCCAGGTATTTTTAAAAAGCCTTTTTGTATAACATTTGCTTGTCAAATTTTCAACATACATTTACAAATGTAAGTGAATAAGGTTTCCTGTTGTAATGTACTTATTTTTAATAAACATCATATGAAATTCACATGTGCAGCCTGCAGCAGGAAGCTCTGTCATTATCTGACAGCTACTTTTCAGATTTCGTTGTGTACTCCTTCTTGCTAAAGCTGCAATTGCTTATTATCACTGCTATGCCGTTTGCTTTGTTGCAGTGAGTGTTTTTAACCCTGGATGGCATCCACAACAACATGGTGATGCTAGAAGATACATCATAAGGAAGAACTCCTTTCCTTCACTCCTAAATGTTTCTTGAGTGCTCCCATGATGATATGAGACTGGGACACCAACAAAAATCTATAGGAAAATGGTTGTGTGTCTCACGGCAGGGCACTTTATGGAGCTAACAGGGGGGGTCACAGAATTAGAAGCTCCATGCAAGGGTGCTGTTTGCGTGGGATGGTGACAGCAGTATGAATAGTCCCTACGCATTAAGACTTGGTGCTGGCATGTGACTAAAAGAACAGCTGGCTGCAAGGAGACTGAAGCTCCCTCTCCAACAGCAATACAGACTGCTGCTGTCCATTCTCCTATTTTGTGACTTCAGAAACCTATAGTATCAGTGACAAACTCAATAAGCTATTTCAGATCCATCAGGCTGCTCTGCAGTTCCCACTTTTCCAGGGGATAGCTTCCAAGTACATCAGCCCTCTCCTCTTTTTATGCAGAGTGGGAGGGATGAGGACCTTTTGAATAAATCATATTTGAAGTTTCTAGGCCAAACCATTCATGAGCTATTGCATGACAGTAGAGCAAGAATGATTTCAAATTGTTCCAGATATGATTTACACGATTTTTTTCAAACTCCATATTTTACAAGCTGCTTCTCTGCTTTTCTTATAGTGTACCCACAAATAAATTATCCCCCTTCTGCAGACTACACACGTGACAAAGTTTTCAGAATATGAAGTGAGACAAACTATAAATTCTCAGATACTCCGCCAGTGAGTGCTATGGAGGTGGCTTCATCTTTTATCTAATTAACAGACTTTTACTTTTAAATTAAACTGGCTCAGAATAAATAAATTCTGGCTACAATCTTAATTATGCAGAGGTTACTTCTTTCCACTAATCAAAATCTTGACTGAAGCCCAAGTATTCACAATAGGTCATCATGATCTGAATCAGTGAGTTGTCACAGGTGGGATGCTAAATTGTCCTTCCTTCATTACATTTAATGAAAATGTGTATGCCAAGGAAATTGCTTTGAATAGAGATGAACAATTAAGAGAGCCAAATGTATATAGGAAAGGCGGGGGAGGGAAAAGCGTTCCTACTGAATGCGTTGGATGTGTTTAGGCAAGCTTCTCATTTCAAAGCAAAATTCCTCTATTGCCTTGTTTTCTAGATCGTAACCAGAGAGCAAAATCAACCCTGCTGATCTATGAACCTCCAGGGAGGAAAGGATAAGACAGACATTCCCAGGAGAAAAACAGGAGTGGGTAGAGGGAGAAAGAGACGCATGCACGGGCTGCAGGGAAAATGTAGGAACTGTGAAACAAAAATCGGGGGAGAGGGGCCAGCAAAGTATTATGAGAAAGGAAGATGGGGGTGAACAATGCTGAAGGGTCATAGAACGATTGCAGTTTCAGCTGCCTGAATTGGGAACTTCTTTATTTTTTTCTTTTCTTTATGTACACAGTATGCATATAGTCAGTCTGTTTGCATGACTTTGAATCCCTTCTCCCCAACAACTGATTTCAATCCAATTTAATAGACAGGGAAGAGACATAGAAGGTAATTAAGGTCTTAATTTTTAATGCAAATAGCTGGCTAGAAAGGAGAGACTTTGAGAGCCATAGAGGTGAGAAAAACTGCAAGAGGGGCCCAGCTTTTACCAGAGACTAGAGAATCCCTGCACAATCCATCCCGGATCGATTCCCCGAACACAAGCAACACTTCAATCAGAAGTTATATTCCACTGGAAATTGCAGTTGAGCACAATACACAAATCCATAGAAATTTGGGCTTCGTTGATTCTGGTGTTCGCTGCTGCTTTGTTATTGTCAGTGAAAGCTCCAGTAGCCTCACTGAGATTTTGAAATTATGTTAATAGAAAGGTTATGTTTTTCAGTGTCGCAGGCCCTGCAATTAGTGTGTAGCCCAGGAATCCTCCCTCAGACACAGAAATTACTTCTTTACCTTTTGAACGTGATTACTACTGGCAATGCACAAAGAAGTTCCACAGATCTGTGTTTAGGACTGCCAAAGCAAATATCTACTGAAAAATATAAAATATGTAGACAGTAAAATAACCCCTGAAGTGACTGACATTTAAATGGCTAGATATAAAGGAATACATAACTTAACACAAAACCAAAGTCAGGTCTTTCTCTTCATACCTGTACATATACACTCCCTGTTAATTCCAACTAAGTTACATTATACCTATTTGCAATAAAGCTTTTAAATTTCAGCCAACTGCTACCTGATCATAATATGACACAAACCTTGCACTAGTTTGTTTTATGTTGTTAGAAGAGATTGAAGCACTCTGGATGAGGTTCTCAGGTAGCGAAAACCACTGATTCTCTGTTGATTTTCATTAACGACGCCAATTAACATTAGCAGAGAAGCTACCTCCTTTTGCTGATTCTCAGTGTGCAGATGAGGGATTTCATTATCCTTCATCACAGCTCCTAGTATGGATACAGCCTATAAAGTAATATTCAGTTCATACAAAACAACAAGAAGAAACCTATATACCCACCAGCTGCATTTCTTTCCCTCCGCCCTCCTACCAATTTTACTTTTCGAAAAGGAAAGAAACTATCAAACCCTGAACAGAGTTAGAGCTTTCTGCAAAGAAAACACTGCTACAAGCAGTACAATTGCTAGATAATTCATACAAACTTTCAAGGCCACAAAAGTATATTGGTCCTTTAGCTCCAAAAAACAGTTCATCATTCTCTCCTTCCTCAATTTACAATGCCCTTAATCCAATTTTTCCCTCTATAGGTTTCAAAATATGCTTGTAATTACTATTCAGGTCCCTTTCCTATTTCTAGTATATTGTGTCTAGGGTTTCAAAGACATAAGGGAGTTAGATGCATGACTCTATTAGGCTGCTTTGAAACTTCAGCTCGTAGCACTAAGAGATTATTTATTATGCGGTGTGTGCATTCATCCCGTATAGGCTCATAAACCACATTGTTAAACACAAACTTCCATACGCGAGCTCTCCCTAGATTATATAATCTACATATTTCATAATACAAATGGATTGTTCACTCTGATCCTAATGGCTAAAGTGTTCTTCTGCTTCAGCACATAATACTGGTACAAGATCTTACAGTCCTCTGGCACAACAAAAATAATCCTGGGATTATAGTCTGTTCAAAGCCCTTTACAGCACATTTGAGAAGACTATATTTAAACTTGCAATGTAAGTCCAATGGTATATTTCTATCAGAAGCAAACAAAGAGCAGAAGGAAGCTTATAAATGACAAAACTGTGATGGTGAATGATGGACGGTTATGTAGCGATGGGGAATATGCTGGCAAACTGTTAACCATTCATCTTCAACCATTCCAACTTTTTTGAGCAGTAGAACTTTTGTAAAGGAAGTAGAATAATGGTTTTCTGATCATTAGCTGGACCGTAGCAAAATGCATTTCAGCCATAACTCTCTTCTAACAAAGCTTTTTGTTTGGGAATAATGCAAATTATCCTCATTACAATCAGATGGGATGGTTGTTAATATCTTTGCATAATTAGAAGCTGTTTTCCTTAAATACAGTTTATGCATGAACTTTCCAAGGAGATCTGTCTACTAGGGTAAGACTGAGTCATTTTCTTCTGGAGGGACACACTGAAGGTTACACAAGTCAACATGTAAAATTAGTTTTAAAGATGAACAAACTCACACCCCACATATGGTAAGATTTCTGGTCCCAATGCAGGTATGTGCTAAGGGTGCTTTGCTAAATTCAAGTGCATGAATGGTCCCAAGGACAAACATGCCTAAATGAATTTCAAGGCCATGAATTTTCAGCACCTAGCAGGAATTATGCCCCTTCACTGCAATATCATAGCGCTTGCTATGCAAATGAATTTGCATAACGAAGTATCGGATGGAGGCATTTTCTTACTTTGCAGATAAGCCCCTTTTGCCTTCAGAATAAATCACTTTTAAGGACTAACTATGAAGAATAAGAACTTATTGATGAGAGAGTATCTTAAGAGCTTTGATCTGACCTTGGCTAAAATATTACTGTGCCATGTGTCATGTCGACGCTAGTCCCAGCAAAGCTAGTGACAGTAAAATATTTTCAAGGACGTGTCAATAACTTACTGCCCCTATTCTGCATTCAGACAAGACCTAGGACTAGAATTTGCACGTGTTGATTCTCTGCCTCTCTTGGCTATGACCAGTTACTCTGATTCTTGAGCAGAAGAACACTGTTTTGCCTGGAGCCCCAGAAATGCCAGGGCCCAAGGAGAAGATCTGCACCCACACACGCATAGCAACTTCAGTGATTCTTCCAGACGTAAGATGGGAGGGGAACAAAGCTTTTGGATTGAAATGAGGGGTGCAGGTTTAGTTTAAAACACAAATCCCTTAGCACAGGCTAGATGGAAAGATGACTTTTAAGGAGAATGCATGCTCCGAGTAGAACAGCAAGTAGCAACAGACAAAGTGGGGGAGAAATTCCAATTGTCCCTACAACAGTCTTAAATTATGAAAGCAACATTTCTCAGCCATGCTAGGGAGTCCCTTCACAGTCAGGACTAACAAGATGAGTGTGTTTTCCATCATTTTTGTGTTTGTTTTGTGGCTGCTGGTTTTTTCCTTTCTCATACAAATAGCTTCAGCTTTCCATCAGACTGTGATTATTGTTATTTTTTAGATCCGTGCACAGCTTGTGCCTAAGTACTTTTAAGGACAAAAGAATGTCTACCATAAGGCAGGAAGATAAAACAAAATGGTGTTCACTGGTCTATAAAATAACAGAAAAAGCTTGAAATAGGGCTTAAGATCTTATGTGAAAGCAGCAACCTAAACTGTGAACCTTGGAATGAAGTGTGCTCTTGATAAGGGTGGCTAACACAATGTACGGCTGTAAAGGAGGGCCAGTCTTCCTGCTTCCCTGGCTGCCTTGGGTGGGTGAACAAGCTGCTGCAGACAAGTAGCAAATATTATTTGAAATGTGACAGCTGACCATTTCCGGGAAATAAGATGTCCCACCTTGAGACTCAGAGGAACAGGTTTCCCTTTCTAGTGGACCAAGAGCAGGCAGAGAAGCTTAGCCGAGGCACAGTAATTCTTTGCACTCTATGATGACCCCTGCCAAGAGAAAAATATTGCTCTTCTTTTTCCTTTTTAAAATTATTTTTACTTTTGCAAGAGTTGAAAAAGATAGGAACAATAGGGAAATGACAGCAGTTAAGAGGGTCATACTACTTCAGGAATGTAGAGGGAGAAGAATATCAATTCAGGAGAAATTAGCTGAAGGGGTATGGGTGACTCCTGTGAGATTCTGAACGTAGTACCTACCTCAGGAATAGTAGACGTAGGGTAGGCAGAACTAGGGGCAGCTTTTAAAACCCCGTTTTCCCAGTCATTTGCTTGAGCTCACTGATGCCCCCAGATCTGGCAGCACAGTGCCAAGTAGAATATGTGCTGCTTTCATTTCAGGGAACAAGAAATTTCGCCACTGCCTGTCCGTAGCCCGAGGGAGGTGGACTTCGCCACTGGCAATCTCCCCACAGGCGTCTTAGCAGGAAGAGTGTAATGTGGGGATTCTGCCACAGGAAATATGCTATGTCCCATCCCTTCCTCGGCAGGGACACTGGTGGAAATGAGACATTTCTTGGAAGCAAGAGCCTGTAATGATATGACAGGACCACTGAAAGTGCTAGGAGCTCCTGCCTTTACTTTAAGCTCTTGAAGACACAAAGAAGGCATCCAGAGGTGGGAGAGGAAAGGATCCCTCTCACAGAGTTCACGAAGTGTAGTTTTCCCAGTGGCCCTAATGGAAGTTTGAACCTCTGGGCTGGAGCATTAATTGCTAGAGCTGAGGCTGGGTAAGATAAAGAAGTGGCACCGTATATTAAAGCCTGTCTTTTCACATGTTTCTGGACATAATGTGACTTGACATCACATCATCATCCAACAGAGCATCCCGAGATGGCAATGGAAATAGCTTGCACAAGCATGTGGAGACACTGAAACCCCTAAATACATCAGGGACTCTGCAAGCGAGGGGACAACTCAAGTTCCCAGCACAGACGATGCTGACAGCCGAAGTGAGATGAAGAGGCTGCCTTGCGGGGATGTCTCCCAGGGTCATGAGGTGCCATTCACATAGAAATCAAGAGGCCTTGAAAAACCTTCCTACTGTGACCAAAAGCATTGGATGGAGCTCTGATCCTTTGTCACCCATGCCCTTCTGGAACCTGAGTCATTTGGAGTTGCTGGCATCCTACTATACCACAAGATCCTGTGGTATAGTAGGAGCTGGGGCTGGGGCCAGACAACATGGGCATGTGTGGTCAGGGTTCATGTCATTGCTTTGAGACCTGCCATCATATCTTTGGTCTGCCTGATTCTGGTGGGACATCAGGCAGCCTTGCTCACTCACCTCCTCATCTCACTGGTACTACTGCAGAAGGTACCACAGGTGCCACAAAGTCCCCTCAAAAGAAGGAAGAAAATTTACTTTGTCCCAGCCTTGGGGATGTGGAGAGAAGCAGAGAGATCACACTTTTGTGGGTTTATCTTTCACCACTGTGTATGTGTACAGTGGTCTGCCCTGGGAGGTGTAGCACATGGCTGTAGCTTCCATGTGTCTGCAAAAATGGGCAATGGGTATTGAAGGGAAAAACCCATTAGCTGTTTAAACTAGATCGGTACTGAAGCAGTGTATCGTTTTACTTAATGAAATGTAGTTAACTGCCAATCAGTCAACTAAATATTCAGACTCAATATTAGCAATACAATGGATAAACCACAAGACCAGATACTTAAAAAATGTTACTGTACACAAACAGATTTTGCAACATCTTTTTACAACTAGTCCAAATTTTTGAATCCCACATTCACAAGTATATCCCACATCACACAAGGGATGCGCAAATTCCCCTTCTCCTGTGGGAGCTGTGAGTGCTCGGGATTTAAGTGTAGCCTTACCCCTCCCTACAACCCGCTAGTGCCCATGCCTGTGAAAAAGCCCCCCATGAGGCCACACACCTGTGCACCCCATACCAGGCTGCTTGGGGGGTGCTGGGGGAGATGCAGCTCTCTCTGGCATGAGCTGAGGTCACGATGTCACAGGGATGACTGCTTGCAGAGTCAATCCAAGTTGCTTTCCTATCAACTGCACATTGTATTAGCTGTTTTATTATGGTGAATATGTAAAGTGGTTTAATGTGTTTTATTTGCTGACTTTCAACTAGTCAACAAGTATTTGCACTTAGTTGTTTTGGTGGGTCAATTGGAAAATTTAAAAGGGAAAAGCTCACTTGGCTACCACTTTTTGTGGTCTCTCCTTGTCTCTGGCTAAGAGTGCAGTGTGCGTGTGAGGGAAGGAATTCATGTGGGAGAGAAGGAGCACGTTTATTTTACAGTAGACAGGGGATTCTCTAAATCATAGCTGTATTTTCAGTGCCTGGAAGAAAAGATGCTTCTTTCTGTTACAATCCTTCTTTCATATGAATATAAATACTTAATTCCTCAAAAGCTCAGTACCTGTTTCTTAAATGCTACTTTAATAAAAAGATATTTTCCTCCAAGTGGGTTGTTTAATCTTTAGAGGGAAATTGAAAGGATGGGATACAGAAAATAGTAGGGTAATGATTTTAAAATAGCCCCATCAAACCAGTTATTGCCCTGAGGTGTTATAAATAAATGAAAATGGTCTGACTGTGTAATGATTATGTTTACTCTCATCATACTGTAACTGCTAAAGGTTCCTCTGACTTGAAATTACACTTGTATTTACCTGTGCTCTTCTTATAACCCTCTTTGGCCCCTGACTCAAGAAAGCAAATAAACGCACACTTACTTACAGAAGAGCAGACACTTAAAAAGCCCAAAGCAGGGAAGTTTTACAAAGAGGAGAGGAAGGGAAGGAGGGAAGGGGCTCTATCGACAGTAGAGATAAAGCACTGGGGGCACACGGCAGGCTTCAGGTGAGACATGCTGTTCCCCGTATTTCCAGGATCATGCTCCACGATGAAGTCCCACAGCAAAGTCTGGTTTCACACACACATAGTGCCAGACAAAGCGGGAAGGAACACTGTTAGGAGTACTGTGTTTTCTGAATCATTAAGCCAAAGCTGCCTTTTAGCTGTCCAAGGGGATAGTTACAGATGCAGCGTGTGGAGTGGTGTTCTGCCGCTTATGGTGCTGGGGGATGTGTTGAATAGCGCTTGCAATAGGCATCTCTGAAAGCCAAGATGCAATCACTTTGTTAAATTAAAGCTAATTTCCTCCACTGTTAAAGACAATGTACACGATCACTGCCACCAAGTGATTATATTTAAAGTGAAAGGATGCAGAGGGAATGCCAATTCTTTTGGTCTATATTCAGTCACAGCTGTGAGGGATTAAGGGTTGTTTAAAAATCTCTTAAATGCCTGCCAAAAGTTGCCAATCATTAGAACCAATAGGTGCTTATCATTCCAGGCATTATTTGAGATATTGGAAATTACACAGCCACAGGTGACCACATTGCTCACACAAAAGGAGCGTGTGGGAAGTTTGGGAGAAAGAATTTGGGCTCCTTCCATCCACTTTCAGTATATTCATTGCTGGAAGCCCTCTCACCTGTATCTTCAAGCATCTCCACAGAAGTAAATTTCAACCCAAATCACTCAGTCGCTAGACCCAGCAATCCTGCCAAGCCTTAGAGTTTAACCTGGAGAAATGTACACAGAAAGTGAAGAGCAGCCATTAATGTTTCTTTCCCTTCACTCCTATATATATGTGTATGTGTGTGTGACTATGCATCGGGCTGCAGTGCTGTCATATTTTCTTCAGAACGCGTTTTCCAAAATGTGCAGTTTTCAAGCAGACCATCACTTTTCTTTGCAAAAGTATGTTGCAGCGGTAGAAATTAAGTTTCTTCTTTTCAGCAAGATGAAGTGGAAATTGGTAGTTTTGCAAAGTAGATTAGCGAAGTAAAGATACATGGCACTGGAGTAGCTGGCGCTGCTGGGTAGGAATTATAGGGTTGATGTAAGTCAAACACCAGACTTCAGGATTCTAAAGAGTTTCCATTTCACTCCTCTCTTTTCACTTGGTTAGCGCTTTCCATGACAATCTGGATTTTCAGGTGAACATGTTTTTCCACTTCATTGTTAGCTGACAGGTGTGTTTTTGTGAGAACGTTTGAGGAAAATCTGTTCAATTTTCTATGCTCCAGGAGCAGAGTTCTATTCACTCATTTCCCTGGGTTTTGTGTCACTTCCCTGCAGCAGGCTGAAAAGAACTCCCCTCGACACGAGAAGAAAATCATCACAGTTTCTTTCCCTCCCCTACCCATGGATAATTAAAAAGCTCCTAAATCTGCAACTCGAGATGTCTGTTGTGTGGTTGCATAAGGCACACGTCCATGTTCAGCCTGCAGAGAATGGGTTAGATAATGAAGTTTGAAAGACTTAAATGTCACTCTCAGTCAATCAGCATCAACCAGGAATTTCGGCAGACCTAATCGACCTTTTGTGACACCACAATGAATATACACTCTGCCCAAAATAGCTGCCTCTGGGACAATTTGCATGAGAGATATGGACGCGTTCACATCAATCTGAGCAGCTTCAGAGACAGAGAAGCTTAAAAGCTCAAGTGGTGAAACTTTTAATAACTCATCTCAGCTCCCTGCCCCCAACTTTTCCATTAATATTCCCACATTCTCTCCCCTTTAAATAGGAACATTAAGTGCAGATAAATAAAACATTAGGCTGATAAAATTACTTATATTGTGGTAGCAGCTGGAGGCCCTGATAAATACCTCGTGATTCTAGGTCCTCTACGAACGGGCAGCACAGAGACAGTGCCAGCTACAGAGACACAAAGCCGAAGTTTCTGACAAGATGCAAGCAGACAACCGGAGTGAGGCATAGAAAGAGATAACAAAACATGCAGTTGTATTTGCTTCAATTAGTAAACATCAAACACTTCAGGAGTTTTCACTTTATGTTCTTCATTTGTATAAGTAAACATAAGCTATTATTTATTGCACTATATATTGTAATTGAAGGTTTTTTGAGCATGCTTGGTGTTATGAAAAATGATTTTTCAGAATTATAGCATGGGTGCCAGAAGCTTGTTACTGCTTTGGACTCCTGTTTGTTATTTGTCAACAGTGAAGCTTAGAAGTGTAGCTGTTCAGAAAGGCTATTAACATAACCTTTGGATAGTTTGTTGGGTTTTTTTTAATTATCCAAGCAGAATTTGCATGAACAAGCTGGAGAGTCAGTGAAGGAATTGTCACAGTAACATGGGTCACAGCATCGCAGCAAGAGGCACTGTTTCAGGTCCTTGCAAAGAGTGCCAGGATGCTGGGATCACACAGGCAGTGCTGGTCACAAAGTCTGAAAAATTGTATGCGTTGTCCCAGGTTCTGTTAGAAAATGCAGCAGGAAAAGAGGACATTTAAATTGTTTTTTATGCAACTTAATGCTCCTGGCTGGAGCATTCCTGTCTTTGTGACCTCTCTTAACTGCACAAGTTGCACAAGGAGCCTTCCAATATATAAGCCACTGAGAAAAATGTATATAGGCTGGGGATTGGAGCAGAGGACGTGTCTATCCTTTTGTGTAATAGAGACATTTCTACAGACAAACTAAATGGAGTAATGTATTGCAATTACTGATACTTGACAATTAATATTCCTATTTGTCCAACATTAACTTGCAAATAGACTTGCATCAATCTTTGGCCTGCTTTCTTAAATAAAAGAAAACTCTCTGATCACTCTGTCAGTCCCTTCATTTCCAAAAATTTCAGAGCCATTTACTCTAAATGCATCCAACTTTGAATTGAAGAAAAGTCTCAGTTAAGTTTTGTTCCTGCAAGCTTCACAAAAATACATTCCCCAAAAGATCTTTTCAGTGTCCCCTATGAGCAAACCTGCCACGTGAGTCCCACGCACAGGAGCGCACCCTTATCCATGCCCTCCAGGGCAACAGAGGCTTCAGCTGGAGCTTTCATCTTGTTAAATTCCTGGAAATCCAGTCACGGGACACAAATCAATGGAAACCCAGGCTTTGTTACCCCTACTGCTCATGGGGGCAACTTGATTTTTAATATGAGGATCAAAAAAAAGCTATTAAAAGCCTAACTTTATACTCTGAAATCGGTTCTTTCCTGTGCTGTGTGAAAATTTGCATGTGGTTATGCTAATCTGGGCTTCCCAGTATGGGAGCTGAATATCCTGCTTAATGGTAACCGTACTTAAGAATGAGGCTCTGAATGGGATCTCCTCAGTGCTGAACTCTTTTGAAAAAATGCAGACATTTATTTTGGGGACCTAATAAAGACTTAGAAGCCTGAGTACAGGCATGTCTTTGTGCAGATCTTTGTCCGTCATGTGTCAGTTATAGCCGTGCTCCGGGGCTCAGTGCCTGTGCTGTCAGGGTATTGTACGTGGGCACTGCGTGTGGCTTTTCATGCAGGGTCCCCTTGATGTAATTCCTCCAGAAGGAATTTCAGGGCTTGGCTAGAAGAAAATACAGGTGCTCTAGAGAAATATGTCCACCACAGGGCAGTCTGCGGCACTTTTGCTCCTTGGAGCTTAAGGAGCGGTGTCTGCAGGGACCCTGCCTCCCCGTACTGTGACTCCTCAGCCTGGGAAACAGGGCATGGCATGAACTTGCTAACCCTTGTGGCTGGATTTCACTTTTGCCCACAGGCACTTCTGGACTGATCTCTCTGCATTAGCATACTCCAAGCAGAGAGTGGCAGCTGAGCTACTGAACTGCCACAAAGAGACTCTTAGGGAAACCATCCCCTCTTTCCCTGTGCTTCTTTCTGACCAGACCGACACTCATTAGTTCAAACGTTACTGTGAAGTTTGTCACTTTAATGTATTGCCTCCTCTTTAAGTTGCGCTAAGAGGAAATGATGCTATTATTATAAGCCTATTCATTAAAAGAGCAGTAGAAGGGTCACTTTGGAAAACTAAAAAAAGGTACTTTTTTTTTTTTTCTTTTCAGATGAGTTAAACTGTGATTCTGAAATATCAGTAGAAAGCTGAGACACAGACAAAGCATTAGAGCAGGTCCATTCCCTCAGTCCGTTGCTGATGTTGGAAACAATTCTTCAGGGCATAAAGCCTTTTGTAGGCTGGATCCCCTTTCTGTCTGCAAAACTAGTCCTCTCTCTTACTTGGTCCATGTTACAACAGCATTTTTTGTTCGTGGGGTGGCAGAACAGCTGGGACCAGCCAGCTGATTTCTAAAGATCCTTCTGAAACCTTGTGACATTGCTTACAGCAGACATCGCAAACAAAGTGTTTTGGGCCTCACCTGGATTGCAAGCTCTCCTATTTAAGTAGTGCAGTGACAAGGGGTAAGAAACTGCAGTGCCTCCAGCTCTCATGGTATGTTTGTGAAAAGTCACCTCACAAAGTAAATAGCAACCTGAATGCTCTGTGAGTGAATTTTGCCGGCATGCAGCAATGGTTTAGAGCAGTGTAAGGATTTGTGTCACAGCAGCAGATGCTGGGAACTGTCATTTTAGAGGCATTGCACCCAGATGTGCCAAGGACTGCTACCCTGAAAAAGTAAATGGTTTTAAACCAGTACAGAGACAGCTTGCTCAGTCTTGAAAGTCAGCTGTGTCAGAAAAGAGTGTTAAGCTGAGAGGGGACAGAAAGCATTGAGATATCTGCTGCTTGTGATTTTCTTATAAATAATGAGGAATAGGGAGAGTGAAGTCCTGCCCTGGCAATAAATCTTGAATTGTGGATGGGTGAAAAAAATTGAAAGTACTAAGAAAAAAGCAATATTTGCAAGCAAAGTATACTAAAGATACAAAAAACTTAGTGGTAGAGGAAAGGAGAAAAAAAGTAATTTTATGAAATAAAGATGAACTCCCAAGTTTTGATCTGGTGGTTCTCCAAGTTCCTAATATGCCGAGACTTGGTCTTTCTTGAACAGCCGTTCAGAAACCACCTCCTTCATTAAATATGGCATGGAAGTGGACTGCAAGAAGTGGAGAAGCCACTGCCTTTTATATCTTGCTCAGGTAGCCAGGACAAATGGTAGTCATGCTCCTTAGAAGAAGGTTGTCCAACATGTGTATCTTTCACTAACGTACTGTCAACAATCATCTAACATAAAGTCAAATTCAGCAATTAGTTTCTTCTTCCCATAAGGTTCTCTGGAACCTAACTTAATAACAGGAATTTAATACATAGAAAGTCATTGTAGATCAGAAATCAGGAGCAAGGAGGGTTGCTGGAACCAGTAAGATGAGGGAGGGTAGGAAACCTCAGTGCTACAGGATGTGTCTTGAGATGTTCATGAAGGGGATTATTGAATATGGTGCCTGTGATACCAGGCAATGGGGCTCTCAACAACCCAGTGCTAAGGTCTGAATCTCCTGGTGGCAGTATCTTTCACTCTTATTTCTCTGCCTCTCAACATTTAGGAAAACAGGAGGTATATGAGCTCACAAGAACACTTCCAAGAGGTATTTTCCTTAAAACAGAGCTTCCACCACAAAGGACTCAAGTGCCTTAGCTGGAACATGCCTCTCACCAGTAAGCACTTTGTATTGAAGAAGAAACTGAACTCCTAATATATGTTCCTTGCGGAGGGAAGCTGTAACTCAGCTGACACACAACAGATATTACAGTATGTTTTTCCAGACTGTTCCAGCACAAAATTAGCTCTATCTTTCACAGTAATTAATTGCTTTCCTACAGGTGAAACAACTTTGTCACTTGGCTTTGAGTAAGTTTCATCAGATGTACTCTTCCCCATCACTGTCTCCATGGCAAAGAGTGAGCTGTTCTGCAGTTACTCTGCTGTGAAGTCCTTTCTCCATCATGATCTCAGTGAAACTGCCAGGTGAAAGCAGCTGAAGCTGAAGCAACAACTGCAAGTAGACAAAGCTAAGTTGCCACACTTTTTCTTCCCTTGCTCATCATTCATGTGAATGACTGTTTCTAGAAGTCGGAGAGGAAAAATAAACGATGCAAAGGCTGAGGGAATGAATTGGAGGAGTAAAGGCAACAAGATTTAAATTTTGGAAGGAAGATAGTTGTTATTCAAAGGAGCTGACTAGTGGAAAACTCCTCTCTGCCACATTTCACACTCATCTGCTGCTTTGAAGAAAGATGTAAAATGCATTTAAGGTATTTTATGAGCACTAAGCTGACAGCACTGGAGGCCAAGGCCTTCTCTTTAAGCCCTCAGTGCAGAACAGGCTGTGGCTCTGCAGCCTGTCCTTTGTTCTGCCAAACCATCTTTCCAGGTCCCTCTCTCCTGTACCCCAGGTACCACCCATAATGTTTAGTGATGGCTTGAAAATGTAAGGTTTGGCTGCTGTGGAATTTGTGTCTAGTCGGCAGCTTCTCTTCTCCCTGGCCTTTTCTGTTGCAACAGTGGCTGTTATGACCGTTTGTGGTGTTAGTAAATATAAAGCTTCAAGAGAATGAGATATAGGGCTTCTCTTGACATTTTTTTCAATGAAAAATTGGATTTCCAAAACTCAGCACACCATCTTGTGCGTTGTGTCTTCTGAATAAGAGGAAAAGGGAAAGTATTGGTATTCCAAAGATTTTACATTAAAACAGAATTTTTCAACTCCAAAACATCCATGTGGTGAGTTGAGGTAGATGTAGTTCAGGAGTCTATGCTCTACATTAGTCCTCTAGGCTGGTCTCAGATGAACCCATGTCCCATTTTCCACTAGGATGATGCAACTGATGTGAGGCATCACTAGCTCTTACCAAATTAGAGATCACAGTGCATTGTACGAGATGTCATTCCTACAGGAAACTCAGTCTAAAGTGAGAATGGGGGAGCAGGAGGCACCTGAACTACAATTCAGCAGCATTTCATAAAGAAAATGTTTGAATTTTCAAAAGAAATATTTCATGTCTTGATTTATTGGGGTGTGAAGCACTAAATCTCTATGTGTTTTTGACAAAGTAGACTTGTTTGTATTCATGTCAAAATTTTCTGTGCTGTGCTTTCCACTCAGGCCTGGCAAAAGGCAAGCCGTGAGGTTTTTTTTTCACATAAGCTAGTAAAATCACAAAAGCTCTCAAGAAATAGCTAGCAGGTCAAACTGGCCAAAGCAGACAGCTGATTTTTTCTGTCCTTAAGAAAGTTGCCATTGAAATTGATATGAAATAATTACCACACTCAATAAAAGGACAGTTTTTTTCAAAAGATTACCCGCCATGGAACAGATGCAAGAGACTTCATCTAGGAATATCTATTTGGGCAATTTACAGAGAGCTTTTTGAGCAGAGAATGGTAATTCAAAACACTTCACTTTTGGCTTCTCCTTATCCTTCACGCTTTAATCCTCACCCACATGTGTGCGCTCATACACACATTCATAAACTTTCCTCAGATGTGGACGCGCTTTAATCTTGGGCCTGATTCACTTCCCAGCATGAAACTGATTAAAAAAAACCAGGGATGCAGAGACCGTGAGCAGAATGAGTGAATCAGGGTTTTCTCATTGTTAAAGTGCCTTGGCTTCACTCTGTGACAAGTTTTTGCTTTTAAGGAGCCGTGCCCAAGCCAGGAGCTCTGAAGCAGGGTTTCATTTTATGCTCTACATGATCATGGAGCACAAGTGGTAATCTTGATCTGCCATAGACCTGAGGAAGGAGTAGGGTCTTCCTCTAAAGATCAAAAAAATGGGCAGAGCTCCCAGCTGTGCCTCCACTGTTCTCTCTCACAGGCAAGTGCCATTACCCTCATGGCTAGGGGCAAGAGGGGACTTGGGACTCATTTTCAGAGCGAGCTGGTTGTCCACATGTTCAATGACTGTGCAACCTTCTGTACTTGCCCTGAGTGTGAAATCAGTGGGGGATCACACAAGGATGCAATAATTTGCAGAATCAGGATCTATGATAAAAGGTCAGATGCCAAAAGCCCATACCACAGGACAGTTGGGAAAATTGATAAAAAGAGATGGGATGCCTGCCTCTGCAGCAGAGACCGGTGCATGGTCCTAAGCATGGTCCTAAGCATGCCAAAATCCTTGGATTAGCATGCTTGCTTTTCCTTCCTTATTTCCTTCTGGTGCAGTGAGCTTCTGGGCTGCACATTGACTTGCCATCAATGGAAGAAGTGGTGAATCTATCACTTCCCCATTCATCTCAATCCATAATAGCCCGGAGCCTGGTGGTTAGACATCTCTCAAGAAAGGTTGAGTTTCCATCTCTGTTCAAGTGTCCTTGCTCTAAGAAATCCAGTGAGATTGAAAAAATTATGAAAAGATTACCTACAGTAAGAGAGGGGCAAATTTTAGGATGCACCTGGCCCCAGTATTACCTGTATTACCTGTTACCTAAGGCTAAGTCTGAGCAATCTGAGTTTAGCTGGCATCATGGTCAGCAAAGCAGTTCTTCTGGTTTGAATTGGTTCTTTCTCTGCACATGCTGTTTTGGATCCAAGGGTCAGATGCCTAAAGGTTACTCTTTTCAAGACTTGGGGTCCAAATTTGTGTCCCTGAATTCTTCCACACAAAGTATGGGTTATACTGTTCCTTTTTACTTTTTTTTTTTTTTTTTTAACACAGTACACAAGAAAACCTTGTTTCAACATTCGTTTGGTGAATTGTAAATAAAGTGGAACATTACAAATTGTGAAGCTCCAAATTCAGAGGGAGGCTGTTTCAGCTTCAGAACTGCACAGGTGGGCATCAACTAGGCATTGGGCAGAGGAACACCTACGTATCGTGCCTTTGTTCTTTTGGTCAGTGAACCAGTAATTAGGACCCTTGAATAAATCACACCGGAATTATGAGTCACCAGAGTAGTACAACAATGCAGACATCATCTGTGAGAAATTTGCTCATGCTCTGGCAGCCTGAATTAAACAAGATGAAGCATTGGGGAGGCATTCTTGTTTTGTGGCTCTTGTTTAAAGTGAGGTTATGCTGAGGAAAGTGGTGATAAAAATGGCACTTCATGCACTAGGTCTCCCTGCCTTAACAACAGCCCTTATTTTTACTGACACAAATAAAATCTTACTAGTGTCAGCACTGTAGTCAGGCAAAAGTGAGCTCTGTTCCATGTTGCCACATCCATCATGAAAACACACCCCCCCTCCTCCTTTTTGACCCCAAAATCATTGTTGTTAGTGATGATGTATGAAACAGAAAGAACATAGCTTGATTATGAGAAATTGCTTTGAACTTGTATTTGCTGGCAGGTAAAAGCCTTATTTTTGGGTTTTAAATGAAGCATGTTTGGTATGGAAGTCACTGAGAAGGAATAACTAGGGAACTCTAAGAATTAATTTTACAGACTCACTTTTCAGACCGTAACCACACTTTAAAAAGGAAAATTGGCTAAATTTAAATGCTGATGAAAGGCCCTGGATTGACAATCCTGTGGAATAATGTTCTCAAGACACTGTACTCATCATTTCTGCTACAGTGGGATTTTCTTGCTAATTATCAGTCTGAGGGCTATGTTTCCTCTCTCTTCAGGCTCCTGGTTCATGTCAGAATGCCATCCTCAGCACTGTGAAGTCCAGAAGTGGTGGTAGGCAAGGCCAAATGACTGTAAATGGGCATGTTAACCTATCTGTCATGTGCACGTGTGGTGCAGTGACTTCAGGTAATAACAACAGCAATCTATACCTCTCCAAAATGGCCATTCGAGCTGACAGGTGTGCTCAATGTTAATGCAACCACATGCCTTGCTCCAGTCAGCAACCTGTTGCTGGTCAACTTGTTGGTCCAGCAACTATATGCTGGGAGAAGGAGGGCAATCACTGCATTTTCATCCTGTCTTATCTCTTTGTCCTGTCTGCCTGCTTCAGAGTGAAAGACAGGAGCAACTGAAATGGTGGCATTTCTGAGAACCTCTGTCCACAAAGGAACTAACCTGAGACAATTAATTTGATCAGGACTAATACTGGAAGGATTTACAATCACCTTGTCCCTAGCTTGTTAGGTCTACTGGGGGAAAAGGGAACAAACTCAAAGCCTCACAGAGTTTACAGTGAGCAGCCTGTCCAAGAAAGGTATTGTTGCCAACACTCATGGGCGAGTTGAAGGACAGTTGAGTTTGCTGACTACTTGGAGATGATCCCTGTCTGCATGAGTCATGCAGGTGACATCCTTTGCATTAACAGAAAAGACAGCATGCAGCTGAGAATCACCAAGATGTCACTAGCAGAACAAGCACAAGTCTACAGAATAAAATGTGCACCTGTGTGAGAAAAGGAACCAGGGAAGCCAATTTTCAGTAGAATTTGCTTTTATTGGATGATTGATTTTATATTTTTTTTAAATGGTATTTCTATTATGTCCATGTAAAATTGCAGTATTTCTTTTCTCCTTAGATCTATTGTCCCACTGAAGTGTTGGTGATGATGTCACCATCATGTGATCCCAAACTGAACTGTAGCGAACAAAAGTTGTAAAGAAAAATTTTTGTTTGGATCCCACTCCCTCTTCTCCTCATTTATTTTATGAAACTTGGAGGTGCTCCTTTTGAAACTTCAATCCTTCTTTCAAATGAAGTCAAGTCCACTGATGGGTCCAAAGTTTCAGGGGAGAAGCAGCAGCACAGAGGCACACACCCATAGACCAAATGGTCTATTAGCCTTATTTCCATTGGAAATCAGACTAAAATGTGTTTCTAACATCTACCCTGTGAACCACTACAAGTCACTGCCAGATGCCACAGTTAGAGAAAGTGACCTGAAGACAGAGACATACCCGAAATTCCACCAGGTTCATTTGCAGCTTCACTGTTCTGACTGCTGTTATATGAAACGGTGGCTGCACAGTGCTCTTGCAATGCATGCATACACTCTTGTCAAAGCCTAAAACGGGACAGGCTCCCAAGGGAGCTATCAAAGATGTGGGGAATGTGGTTCTTCCAAGACAGCCAGCCAGCCAGCCCATCTGGGACTTAATCCTTCTGACCCTTCTGATGTAATAATATGTTGCTGCATAGTATTGCCCTTTTTACCTTCCTTCTGTTTTCCCCAAGGTTTAACAAATACTCTTTGTGACTTTTGGATGAGAGGTATTTAACTTATTCTCTGCTAGTCTGAGGAAGTATAATTTTCATGCATTTTCACATTTTGGATACTAGTGGGGAAAAAAAAAATTACCTCTTCCCTTTTTTTCCCCATGATTTATATGGCTTGTCTCCTCTGGGTTCTAGCTGTGCATTATGCCTCTCATTTTCCACCTCTAGTTTACGACCACTGAGTCTGTTTGGCAAGTGTACACCTTACATTTGTATATTATAGCACACAGAGGTCTGCTAGTGTTATGAATCTGCATGGGGATCTGTGGTATCCTACAGTCTTTTACAGTGTTTAATGGGCTCTTCCCAAAGATCTGCATTTTTGTCTGCTGCCTGGGTGTTTTTCAGATTTGTTGATATTCTGACCCACTGTACAGTGCAGTGGTGGAAGTGGATAAATAATGTCTCATTTGGAAGTAACCCCTGTTACCGTAGTCCAATGATTCCCAAAGATCAATTGCTGTGAGATTTTGCATATGGCTTTGGAAGGTGAAAAATTGAGGCTAATAGGGAAGAACAAAGTACAGCGTTGCCTAGGGTATGCTCAGAGCCAATATAGCACCACCAGGCAGAGGGTCCTGCCCTAGAGCTTTGACATAAAGAAAAAATCTGCTGCTCTCCTTCATATGGGAGCCCAAACATTTTTTTCATTCAATATATTCAGTATCTGATAAGACTGAATCAGTTCAAAAGTGCAACTGTTCCTGCCTGAAACTTCCTGGTGTTTTCACTGGGGACTTCAGAATATACAGGTTGTGTTCCTCATAAAACCACTGTCCTGGTTTTGGCTAAGATAATTTTCTTTCTAGTAGCTGGGTTAGTGCTGTGTTTTGGATTTAGGATGAGAATAATGTTGATAGCACATTGATGGTTTTAGTTGTTGCCAACCAGTCAAGGACTTTTCAGCTTTTCATACTGCCCTGCCAACAAGAAGGTGGGGGTGCCCAAGAAGTTGGGAGGGTGCACAGTCAGGACAGCGGACCCAGACTGGCCAAAGGGATATTCCATACCATATGATGTCATGTTCCATATATAACTGGGGGGTGAGCCGCAAGGGAGTTTGGCTTGAGAACTAGCTGAGTATCGGCTTCAGTTGGTGAGTAATTGTGCTGGGCCAACAGGCACTTTTGTAAACTATGACTGAATTGTCCAGATTTTCAACAGGAAGACAGGATGAACTCTCAGAAGGGTGATTATTCTTAAGAGCAAATCGCAGAGGTTTTTGCTTCAGGGCAAGAGGTGTTCCAGGTTAGCTAGCAAGTTGTTCATAGCTAGATCAAAGAAATTTGAATTGAAATTACACATTGATCTTAATTTTTTAATAAGCTTTTACATTACCATTTTTATCTTAGTATTGTCTACTATTGCATTCAAACACCATCCCAGCTCTGCCCGCTTGTTTGACTTTCTAGCAGAAAGAAGGACCAGATGGAGCCTATTTAAGAAAGTCTGTGAAGGGGAAAATAACTTCTTCATTTTGTGGTAAGTAGGGGGAGGTTAAAACTTTTGTTAATGGTATCTGTGAGGTGAAGATGTTGTCCATGGTTCATTTTTCAGGAAGGAAACTAATTTGGCTTTTATTAATTATGTTGTTAGTGGCCACAGACGGTTTCATTCTTTTTTGGAGTAATAGTCTAGGGTAACAGGTTTTTGAAGGAAAAGCACAGGATAGTCTGCTCCTGTAGCTATTAATACAAGTATCTGTGCAATTACTTTGCTTGAGAGTATCTCTGCTTGCATATATTGGGCAAATTAGTCTGCTGCACTGTATTTCTGAAACATGTTAGGGCTGAAGGTTTAGAATAAATAAATCCTGTGTTTATTCAGACCCACGTTTTGAAAGCTCATTTGAGATGTTGCCGACATCACATAATTTTCAGAGTTTTAATTTGTAGAAGTTGCCCTTTTGTTCCTGTAATACATCAGCGGTGTCAAAGAAGACATGACAGTCATTATTGGTGCTTTCAAGTTCACTCTTTTTCTTATGAAGCTGGGTATTCTTCTTTTGTGTTGGAATTCGTCTTTCACAGAGGTCCTTCATGTATTCTGTCTAGAATTGACCATTCTGGATCTTTCTCCATTTAAACTCTCCACAGTTCATGCCAATTTGTGCTGCTGCAGCATGTTCAGTGTTGCTAGTTTGATGATATAGGGTTATATCTAATTACGCTTTTTGAAAAAAATATTCAGGCACAATATAATTGCCTAAACTGGATTTGGGGCAACATGTTAAGCTATTTCTTTTAACTCACAAACTAGATATTCTCAGTAACAATATATTTTTTATTGGAAATACAAGAGTCACCAGACACTATTGAGTGAGATACACCATAAAACCAGCTGCAAGACCTGTTTTTTACACTTCCATGCAGTGATTTTAAAAGTTCCTGACTTGAACAAGATTAAAAGGGCGAGAAAAGTTTTCAAAAATCACTAAAGAGTTTTCAGATGGGCATGCAATACTTTTCATTGCTGTTTAAACTGGCAGATTGTTTTTAGTTCTGAATATATTTTTACCTCTTACTTAGTTTAATGAAGAAAAGGTCATAGTAATGTATGTCCTCTTTTTTGTGCCATCTCCCAGACTAGTTCCCCTCTTTTGCTAGGAAGTTTCTCATGTCTCGTGTTCTTCTTAATTTTGCTGTTTATAAAATTGTGCTGTGAGAAAACAACAAATGTCAGGAAAACACATTAAGGAATGACAGATGTGCAAACAAGTGGTAAAGCAACACATCATAAGCTGCTCTGACAACTATCTTGAACAGGTATTTGGGAAAGAGATTTACAACTTAGATTAATGGTGCTGAAATGGTGGCCCAAAGTTCAAATCTGGCGCTAAATAATTCTGTCTGGGTTATCATCTTTCTTTGCCTCCATCTTGCACTGCTGTGCCCAAGCAAAGGGGTGGGGGGGTGGGTTGCCTTCATGTGATTTCAGAAATAGCTTCCAATAGCACAACAATCTCAAAAAAATTTAAGGGACAGATCACAGGCAATTCCAGTGCACAAATCAAGCAAATGTTGCCTGTGTTCTTGCATACTGACAGTAGGAATATTTGTAAGTTTTTGCTGACTGTGATGCTACTTTGGACAACAATAAATGTAAAGATTTATTGCTCTATCCATCTGTAGGTACAGGCATGGGCCCATTTCTAGATTTGCCAAGAAACTCCAGTAGAGCAGAGCATAAAGGCCCCAGGAAATACACATTAAAACACTGCCCAGCTTGTTTGCACGTCTGTGTGTTCAGAACTGCCAGAATAACCAGTTATTGCTTCTTGTAGCCATGATGATGCAAACCCAGATTCTGAGTAAAATCTGAGAGGCCCCCGCTGTGAGGAGATCATGCATTTGCTGAGGCTGCAGTTCACTTGTAGGCTGAAAAGAGCCTGGCCGCACCAGGAAAATAAAGCTCAATTGACATTTTCCTGCTGGGACCATTTGCTACCCCTTAGGGCTGCTGAACTCCAGAGCTATTTCTCTCTGATCCTGTAATAGCCATCTGTTAATAGTGCGTTTAGCACATTGCACTGGGAACAAGAAGGGTGACGGGGTGGTAGTTGAACTGTATATATGAGGAACACAGCAGAAACATGTGCTTCCTGCTCTCAAGAGCCTGATAACAAAACAAAACAAAACAAAAATGCCATTGAAAGCTGTTGTTGCAGTGGAACAAAGCGTAATAAAAGCTCTTCAAAGAGCCATCTGGACTGTGCTAAGGATGCTGCTCCATGCTAAATACCCGTCCTTTGGCAAGCCTGTGTTATGATCAACATCCAGGGTTCTTCGATCTATTCCAGCAGTCTCAGGCTGGAGAGCTGCAGGAGTTGATGATAACTCTGACGCCCTTGGAGGTTTGATTGCAGACCATGCTGACAGGCTCAGGCATGGTGTGAGAGGAAAGAGAATGTTCTTAATGCCTTTTTACATATTTATTTTTGCCTTTTTTTTTTTTTTTTTTTTTTGAAGGAAAGCTGTAGCATCTTTTTTTTCTGTCCATACAACTGGATTTGGAAGTGAGATCTGGTCTTGAGGAGAGTTTTGATAACTCCATTGGATAACAGACTGCCTTTATTCAGTGTGGCAGTGAAGGTCGCACTGATTGCAGTGGAGAAAAGGTTCTACCTCTATTTGTAAAGGTCAGCAGAAAGACCAATAGCAATGTAGAATAAATCATCCTATAGTTTTGTTTTTCTTTCAGTGATGAAATCCAGTTACTCTATATTCCATGTCTACTGAAAAATGACATTTAAAACATCGTTGTTCTTTCTCTGTCTTGAAATCAATTGTCTTAAGCATTTGTTGACAGTTTCTATTCCCAACAGCAAAAATAAAATATTAAATGATGCCTAAAGTCATTACCCTTTTACCTTGGGCTAACCCATCTTCCCCTGAGTTTGCTGGAGAGCCAGTCCTCAGTGCTGTAGAGTTAACTCTCTCATTCCTTCAGCATGCCTGCTCACCACGCAGAACACAGACACAGCCAAAAGAAACGGAGTGTCTCCGATACCCCTACATCACAGCAGTTCTTGCTCTACGCGCAGGTTTGTTGGAGCTACTGGCAGCCGATGTAGGCTGTAAGGTTGACCTAGACTTTCCAAGGGATCCAGGGCAAAGAAATCTCAGGATAAGGAAGATTTGAGACCATGTTTTTGCCTTTGAACAACTTATTCCTCAGATGATTCTTCATGTCCGTCGGATGAACTTTGGTGTTATTCCAAGTATGGTGTGTTGCCTGTGAGGCAAGAGAAGAAGAAGGGGAACGATTTACATCAAGTCTCCCTGATGTGTACAGCTAGCAGTGAAATGTACTGTCTCCGTTGCCAAGCATGAGAAAAAGAGGATACTCTAAGATCTCTTTCTTGAGTTTGTGACATTGACAGAAAGAAAAATAATTTCTTTTGTTCTCTTTTTAACTAAGTGAAGCTGATCTACGAATCATGCAATTATTGGCTTTTTTTTTCCAGACAGAGCTTCCCTTAAAGGGAGACATTGTACTTGCAGCTTTGAAAGCCAAATACGAGTTTTGAAAAGAATACAACAAATTAAAAACATTATTAGCATGAGAATTAATGAACCTAGGGCCTTTATTAGGTCTGTCTGACATCCAGAAACCCAAAGGGTATTTGCACTGATAGGAGTCAGTGACCTGAAAAGATTAAGCATTACCAGCTAATTATGATGTCCTTAAAGCAGAGATTCTTTGCATTAATACTGAGATTTTCTTTTAATATAGCACTTTTGTGGACCATCAGCACTACAGTCTGCAAGAGTGTAGCTAGTGCCTTTACTATTCACTGAGATACATTACATCCCTGTGCCAATGATAGTAATTGCCTGTATGGGAAAGTACCATTACGAGAGCACTTAAATGTATTTGTAACTATTTCTAACTCATCTGTAGCTGCTGGAAGTGAAGAGAAGGAGCCAGAACCATGTGAGCAGGCAGCTGCTGTTGGCAACCAGTCCCACGTGCTCTGTGGGACACAGTCTGAGAACCTTTGTGTTGGAGCAGGAGCCCAGGTCGCAGCTGCAGCCTGTGTTCAAAAAATTTGACAGTAGAGCTTTGCCCACTGAGGTGATGGCAAAGGAAAGTCATTACAAGCTTTATGACTGATTTTTCTTATTATGCAGTTGTGCATCTTCAGGTGTCTTGAAGCTTTAGCCCAGGCCTTTCTTTTCATCACAATTAAAATATATTTTCGAAGTCCACTGTAATGAATCCTCTCTGGGACAGCTGGTGAATCTGATAATTAAGAGAATTCCTGTGTTGGAACAGACCAAAGATTGGCTGGCACAGGATCCTGTCTCCAGTGTTGCCATGTGGTGGACAGAAAGAATAAGAGAAACAGGACACATGGAAGGTGACCCTTCCTCCTGACCTACCCCTCACTCTTCCAGAGAAAGGAAGTTTGGGAGCTTGAACAGTCAGCTGTTAAAAAACACCACAAACACACCTCTGGTTTGGGTTTGACTCCACAGCTGGCAGCAGCAATTGCCTCCGTTGTCATTCAGTTATACTGGAAAATGTCGATTTTGACTAAATCTCTTGTTGCATTCTGCAAAGCTTTGCCCTAATCCCAGAACATTTATATAAGCTTCTGTGACGTTGCTGAATGTCACAGTGGTCCCTCCCTGTGTTAGTTTGATGTGCACACTGGCTGGCACTTCCCCACCCAGCAGGACTTGCCAGGCTAGTCACACATCCTTGTCACTAGCACTGGGCAATCCTGTCAGTACTTTTACCGCTGGTGGTTGAAACTACCTAATAGGAGGACTTTGAACGAAATGGGCTGTCCATTGCTTTTTAGTAGGAACTTCTCTGGAACAAGGCAGATGTCCATGAACACATGCATCACAAATCCTGCAGCTCACCCTCAGAAGCCCATTGGAATGCTGAATGACAGAGGAAAACAGTGATCTCAGTAATAAAAGCTAAATTTCCTGCTCCAGAGGTAGGAGGAATTCAGTGAAGATGACACAGACCCAGCTAGGAAGAAGACAATCTTTTTATGTATGTCTGGGGGGACCATCCAATAAGTGCAAAACTAAAATGAAATTAATTATACCCAACTGTCTTCAAAACAATGTTTTTACTTTAACATGAGCAAAACCCTGCCCTGTAGCTCCCTGAAGATACCACACTCACATAGGACTTGACATTCCTCTGATTTGTTCTGGTTCATCAATACTCAGTCATCCTGAAGCCATTTCAGTGTTCCAGAGAAGGGTCATCACTGCATAGAAAGATGTTTCATGGGTGCAGTAACTCTGCAGTAGGTCCCACACCCCCAAGGCTCCTTCGGGAAACAGTGCAAAAGGTCAGAAGAATCAAGAAACCTTTAAAGAAGGACCTTTAAAGAAGAAATGGCCCATATCAAGAGGGGATTAGAATTAGAAATGGCCCAGCTGATGAATAAGCAACAGCAGCTGGGCTAAGTTACAGCAATGTGAAGGCTGTTCTAAATAGTGGTGGGAAGACAGACTGGGTTTCCCAAGGTCCCTTGTACGCCCTCATTTTTCAGCAGTCACCTGCCCCTTTTAATCCTGGACTTCAGCTCACGTATGTAGCCTGTGAACCCCTTTTGGAAATGCTGGGCTTGTTCCTGGAAGGCATCAGCAGCCTATGCAAGGAGTGCTTGGCTAAACTCTATCTTGAAAATGGCTGGGGTGGGGGTGCAGTGAGAACGAGAATTCTCTTTCCATGAGGTTTCCTAAAAGCCCTGCAAGGCAGAGTTGGGAGGGGATGGGAACACTAACCAAGTAGAACAAGATTATAGATCAGTTATCAGACTGGCAAAGAAATCTTTCCTTCTTTGGACAGATTCCTTGCTGAGGATCATTAAGCATTTAGGACATATTTTTTTTCTTTTTGTTGCAATTCCTTTCAGATGTAGCGATATAAATATGAAACACCATTATGACAAAATAATATCCCATTTGTTTTCTGAAGCCAGTCTTTCAGTTCTGATTAGAGAGAAGAGGTGTCTTGTTGGAATTTAATATATTCAGTGGCTCTGAGAGTAGGCTGCTCTGTAGAGGCATTTCAAAATCTCAGTAAACAAACAGAAATGTAAATAATGCTCCTACCACTTAAACTTTAAGGTAGCCTTACACTTCCAGGCAAGAGCATGCTCAGACTTAGCTGTCCCTGCAAAGTGATGAACAGGAAAGAGGGATCCTTCTCTTCTCCAGTAAAATCTCTCCAGATCTTGGAGCTAGGCTTGGTGTAATGAGTGCATTTATGTGCTCATTTTCTACTTGGTGCAGATGGGTGCCAAGTGGTCAAAATAGAGCCATCATTTCCACCAGTCACCTACTGGTGAGTCCTATATTTAGTGTCAGTAATGATTTAGTTATTTTTGGTTGTGAACGTCATTTTCCTTATGCAATTGTTACAGTAATACAGTCCCTAGAATGAACAAGCCCATAATGAAGTTCTGAAATGGAGTAGGATTATTCCCATCTGTACAAAAGGTGGACATCCTGAAATGGATGTATCTGTGTCTCCATAAGGGAAGTGGTACCATTATGCTGTCTTTGAGAAGAGATTAAGTTGCCTAAACATGGGCATCTGATACTCTCAGGTGTCTAAAATGGTGCTTAGTATCCTTGCAAGGGGCTGGCAAATACACCAACAGTTCCCCAGGAGACGCACAACCTTCTGGAGTCATGGTTGGAGAGCAAGTGGGCTTTGGAGGCTTTGGAAACTTGAAGCAAAAAAAAGTCTCAAGGCAAAGTCCCCCCACTGAGTGAGGGCATTGAAGGAGGTGTTGAGTGACACAAGAAAAATGACAGGATGAACAGGAGAAGGGAAAAACTGGGAAAATAGAAAAATCACTGTTGTCTTAAATGTAAAGAGAAGCTTGTATGAAAGTCAATGAATCACAGCCATCAAGATGCAGAACCAAGAACGAGAGCTGATTGGAAAATTGTTTTTTTACCCATATATTTTCTAGTAGAAAATGAACAAGCCCAGACTGAGGATCATTGTTTGAGGCTTTAACTGAAAAAAAAATTTAAAAATTAACCACCTACCACATCTAAACAAATCCTGGCTGTGACTATTGACAAACAAGAAATGAAAACTGAACAGGCATCTGCCCCCCCACCTCCAGATTTGATGAGAAATGGACTTTTCCACAGAAGTGTCTGTGCTGACTGTCCTGGTATTCAGCTGGGATAGAGTTATTTTTCACAAGAAGCCGCGAGGGAACACAGCCAGGACAGGTGACCCAAACTAGCCAAATGGATACTCAATGCCCTATGACGTCATGTTCAGTACATAAGGTGAGGACCTGGCCGAGGAAGGGGCATCGCTGCTTGGGGACGGGCTGGGCATTAGGTTCTGGGCCACAAGGAAATTGCATTGTATATCACCCACTTTGTATATTCTTTTATTAGTATTGTTATTGTTATTTTCCTGTTCCTTTGCTGTCCTATTAATCTGTCCATATGCCAACCCATGAGTTTTCACTTTTTCTTCCGATTCTTCTCCCCACCCCACTGTGGCGGGGGAAGAGTGAGCAAGTGGCCAAGTGGTGCTTAGTTGCTGGCTGGGGCTAAATCACAACATAACAGAAAAAGTAAAGGCAGGGGGACAGATCACCACGAATTAAAAATTTCAGCCACTTTTTGGTTTTTCTTTTTGCAACGTTTCCTGTGGCTGGACCAGCTACTCCCTAATCCTTGCTCAGGTCAGCAGCCAGGGCACAGTCTGGGTGTTAGCAAACAGCCCTAGTGATCTTTTTTGTGCCTCTGCACTGGATGTGCACAGCATGTGCACTCCACAGGTATTGCGCAAGCCCTCAGTAGCTTCGTGGACTCTCTGAAAATTACAGCACAGCCAAAGGTGCCTTGAAGATGAGCTGTACCTGAGCCTAGCAAAGGTAGGATCCAGCATTTCCCAGTGATGACTGTTGTACCCAAGGGTCACATCTTCCCATTGTAAACCTTTCTTTATCTCCAGCTGAGTGCATTCTAGTGAGGCCCAGGCAGGCTATATTCACTATTTAAAATCTATGGGTTAGATCCTACCCAGCTAACATCCAGAAACAGGTTGTCTTTCCCAGTTCTCTTCATTTCCTCACCATTGAGGTGAGATGAGAACCTCCAGAGATGGCTTGCACCATCTGTGAACAAGTTTCTAAGATGAGCAGGAAGAAAGCCCTGTTGAGAAGCCTCGACATAGTTTGCACTACACGTTAGCACAGCAAAACTCTGCTGAGGTTAATCTCACCCTTAGTCTTGACTAAGTCCTTGTGTTGTCACAGTTCATAACCCCCAGGAATCCTTGTCCATCTCTGCAGCTCCAGCACATGCCTTTACAATAGATGGGCAGCTACTTCACCTATTAGCCATCCCTGTAAATAACTCTGCATGTCACTCCCCCAGTGCTGAAGGGGTTAGTTCACCCATGTAGGCTGGATTTGCAAATGTCCGTGTTCCTGTGCTGACTTCCTGAATCAGGACTAACCTCCAGTTTTTTCTAAAGAAGGCAGGTTAAGTGCTGCACTTGCTAAACACAACTGATGTTGTGTGCCGTTTCCTACTGCACTTCTGCATCCAAGCCATCCACTGACCTGGAAGGGCTAAGTCTGAAATGCATCTTCACCAGCTGCCAGCTCCCTCAGGAGAGTGAACATCCTGCCCCATCACCACCAGCAAGAAGAAAGGCTGCAGGTTTGAAGCAAGCCTAAGAAGAATAACCAGTTTCCCAATATGTCAACAGGAGGCAGAAATATACGTTGTCTCAGCTACACGTAAAAAAAAAAGAGGGTACTGCTTAGTTACGACTGGGTCATACAGCCTGCAAGCACCGCTGGTGCACTGGGAAGAGCGAATGGGAAGCAACAAGCCCCCACGCTCCCCACTCTCCCAGTGCATCTGTGCCCACCAGGCATGTGAAGGAAGAGAAGGCACTGGGCCCTCATTTTCCTCTCACAGCACCTTTACAGGATGATGGAGTTATTCTTGGCGGCAGTAAGCAAAAAATGTATTGGTCCTGGGGCTTGTGACTGAAGAACACTCTGCAAGGATGCTTTTTTTTATCACTTCATTGTTAATGGGGTGTTTTCAGAGTGTTCTTGTATACAGTGGCTGAAGTCTCATTATATATTTAAGTGCAATTACTGGCTTGGTTCCATTCTCACACAATATCTCTCCTCAGCACTGCATTTCCCCCATTCTGTTTTCTTGCAAAACAGAAATCAGCAAAGTGAAATCAGCAAAGAGGCCAGATTTGTTAATAGATGTACGATAGCCCTTTAGAGCTCAAGATTCCTGTAAATTTAGCTTCACCCCTGCCAGGCACAAAATCGCTTGTTATCTCAGGTTGAGTACGACTCCAGGAGAATGCAGGGTAAAAAGAAACAACCAGGAGAGATGGAAGAAAATAATGAGGGAAAAGGTGACACAAACTGATTGGCACTTGGGAGTAGTTAAAACAAGATTGAGGAAGATATATATATATATATTTATGTATTTCTTCCAAGGGGAATCTCATGATTTTAAGACAAATCTTGTGGACCCTGCATGTTAGTGTGTTTCTAAAAGTGCGACACTGAAAGAAAACCAGCTAGAAAGTTATTACAAATGTTAAAGAAAAGCAACCCTGTAAATTGACAAGGCTGAGATAAACCCATCATTTTTGCTTTCTGTTTATTGATTGTCTTATGTAAAATGTACCCTATAATTCCAAGAGAATTATGAGCAATACACAGTATGTAATACAACATGATTTTCTCTGGCACACAATTGGAGAGACACCAGCTGCACCTGGGAGCAGGTTCCCAGCAATGCTTACCATACATGTAATTCCAACCTCTTTGGAATTAAAAGGTTGCTATAACAACATGATGCATTTATTCTTATATAGTTTTCCTGTGCTTATTTTTTTACTATCACTTTTTAGAATATCAGTTGCCATAACAACAGAACATAGTATCTTAAATGCCACCTTTCATGTATATTTATGCAATTTAATTAAAGGTGTGGGATATGGGATTGGGGCAAGCTTTGGATTGGATTAATTCACACCTCTCCCATGAAACATTACAATGCTACCACTAGAAGTAAGAGTGAATTCAGATAGGACTGGCTTTGCAGTGACTGCCTCTTGCAGCTGTAAATATACTTAATATTGTAATACTTCCATTGTTAATTAAGTGTTGATGAGTCTTCTAAGTCATAAGCTATCAGCATGGTTCGCTCTTTGGATCTTTTTCTAAGCTGTGATTTCTATTAATTACAGTTGTGTTTCTGTTCTTATTAGCTAAGCTGATGACTCTCAGAGGAATATGAGACTTCCCTGAGTGAAGCAGAGACCTGAGACATCCAGGCTGCCACCTTGCCTTTCAAAGGCAGGCAGGTTCTTGGCTCTGCGTCCAGCTTTTCCCACCACTTTAGTGGTGTGACCTAAAAGCAGCTTGGAAGGGTAATGATATCTCCCTGTGCAGAGGGGGATATGTCCTGAATCTTCCTTCCACACAGCAGGAACATGCAGAGAAAGAGGAAAGGATGAGCTGGAGCAGAGCACCCAACCTCTCGCATGCTGCTGTGCTGTGCTGGGTGCAGATGATGTGAGTGAGAGCAGCACCGGGGCATTTGCGCTCAAGAAGTGTATTTGTTGCTGGGGTGAGCACCACCCTCCGTGGGAACACATAACCCATATCCAGTCTGCGCCTCTCAGAGTGTGAAGTCACCAAATTCACCAATGATAATGTTTGCAATACAACAACACAGCACAGAACTGATGTTCCCGTAAGTCCCTGTGCTGATACTAATGCTCCTATACACTTGTTTGCCATTTCTCCTGTTTCCTTGAAGTTTCTTTCCACTTTTGAGCTGTGTGCTAACTCTTTGTGGTCTGTGGTGCCTGTTCTGGGCAGAGGCTGTATCCTGGCTCTGAAAAACAAGAGAAGTCTTATGGGCACACGGCTAGCCAGCAACAGGAGGGCATTAAGATCACTGATATTCTCTGGAGAAAATGTTCTTGGCGAGACATCATCAGAAGATGAAAAACATGAGCTCTACCACTCCACCTTGGAGTGGTTAGCAGCGCTATATATACATTTGCCCAACCAAACATATGAACCCTCTACAAGGAATAGTTAAGGGAAAAAACCCACAAAGGTGTTTGTTTGCCTCCCACATGCTCAGAGGAGTTCAGGTTGTCTAAAGATCAGAAGCAGCAGACTCCCACGACTGCTTTATGTGCCCAATGTGACTGCCATGCCAGGGCAGCAGGGTCATCGTGAGGAAGGATGCCGGAAGTGGGCCCAGTCCTGAAGGTCACCAGTTAGCCTGCTTGACAGGTGAATGCTCCAGGGACCCACTGCAGAGCAGACCTACCAAAGGGCTGAGGGAAGGATAGCACAGAGGGAAACAAGGAAGACGCTGTAATTGCATGTTTCATTATCACTGTGTGGACATTTACTATGGGAAGAAAGCAAGGATTTCTGGTTTATAGCCAATAGCAATATTTTTAATGGATAATATTGTGTGAACTGTGGCATCTTGAGTTCTGATACAGGGCAAAAGCTATATGAAAAATGAAGTATGGAAATCATCTCTCTGACCTCCATGCTAACTGTTTGTATGAGCATGAAAATAACCATTGAGAAGAGGAATAGTAAGAGATAGAAGTACTGATACTTTCAATTTTAGTTTTTTAACATTGGCACAGAGTCATAAGTGTAAATTACTGCAATCGCTGTTCTGAGTGACTAGGTCAGGTTGATGCCACACTATTCACATGTACTGCTTTAGAGAGAACTGTGCTCTGGATACTACAGATTATAAGGCACCACAGGCTATCAGCTCTCTGCATGCTTATCAGAGAGATTCAGAGTCCCTGCAAAAAAACAGCTGGAGTATTCTGTGATTATCAAGTTGCAAAGGATTGGTCTCCATTATTCCTATTCTGCTCTTACTCAATAAGCCGGTAGGGCTTTGGCAGAGGCAAGCCAAGTACCCACTGCTGCCAGCCCTTCAGTCCCTGCTTCAGTGACTTTCAGTGTTCCCCTTGATAAATGCAGGTGTCTCAGGAAGCTGCAGGTCCAGCTGTTTAGCAAAGAGGGCAGATGTGGCACAACTGCCCTGAGGAACACCCTTGCTCTCTTCATTCAGTCCTGGCATGCTGCTCTGCCAAAGGATTGTAGAATGGAACATCTTGGGGACGCCTGGATGAAACCCACCTCTGACCCCAAATGCCACCCATGGGGTGCCTCTGTAGATTAAATGCAGCCAAAACCCAATCTAGTCTTAGCACGGGCAGCACTTAGAGGGGTGAGATCATCCTCTGGGGACCTATGATCATGTAGAATTTTTTCAGACATTTACTTAGGACCTATTTAGCTTCCTACCAGAATATATCCTAAAATGTTGTCCTGGTTTCAGCTGAGAGGGTTCATTTTTTTTTTCACAGTAGCTAGTATGGGGCTATGTTTTGGATTTGTGCTGGAAACAACGTTGATAATATAGGAATATATACAAATGTAGGTACACCTGTGTCCATGATTAAGTACCTATTAGTCACACAATACCCAGGCTGTCATGCTTTAGTGGGTAGGTCAACTCTTCAGTATACAGCAGTGGTTTGGTACCCTCCTTGCAGCCACACCCAGAGAGGGTTTTAGAAGATAACTTGGAAAACTACAAAGGATTCACACCTCATTGTACTGATCTGTTGTTACCTCTCCATGTTGGCAAGAACTATCTCAGTAGCAGATTCCCTTAAAAAGATAGATGCATATGCCCTTTAATATAATGGTTACAAATCTGTGGCTTCTTATTAACGATCTAAATAAACTGGGTAATATCCTATCCTTCTTCGCCACACTCAGGTGCCAAGACCGAATGCTCTTTCATCACTCAGGTTAGTACTTCAGCATCTGTCAGGCCGAACTTGATCCTGGAGGTCATTAAGAAAGGGAAGCAGCTGATTACATGTTGTGCATTAATGATCTATGGCCATAAGTGATTAATATATGGTTGTAGGCATGCACTGGAAAAGTAAGGAGTTCAAGGATTTCCAGGGGGAGAGAGAGTGTAGTGTCTGATAGTCCAAGTCCCTGACTGGGTGCAGTCCCTGACTATGTGGTTGCAGAGCTGCAGTACAATATCCTGTTCCCTGAAAACTGCTTGACCTAATGCACTTCAATCTGACCACACAAGTTTTGAATATTTGTCAGAGTCTTTGACATAAGGTCATTTCTGCACTGTCAGTGTAGTCCATGTCAGGCAGGAGCAGGCTGCTCTCGATGAGAAGGGGAGCCAGGATTGGGAGGAACATGGCAGGAGGGACAGTGGCCTCACTAACAAGATGACAGTCCTCCTGTACTGAAGCAAGGCAATCAATCAGAGCAAGTCTTGTGATGGGAACCAGGATCAGTCACCAGTTCAGCAATCACCAGATTGCACCAGTACAGGTGAGGGGTTGACCTGCTGGGAAGCAGCGCTGCAGAGAAGGACCTGGGAGTCCTGGTGGACAACAAGTTATCCATGAGCCAGCAATGTGCCCTTGTGTCCCAGAAGGACAATGGTATCCTGGGGTGCATTGAGAAGAATGTGGCCAGCAGGTCGAGGGAGGTTATCCTCCCACTCTACTCTGCCCTGGTGAGGCCACATCTGGAGTTCTGTGTCTGGTTCTGGGCTCCCCAGTTCAAGAAGGACAGGGAACTACTGGACAGAGTCCAGCGGAGGGCTACGAGGAGGATTAGGAGACTGGTGCATCTCTCGTATGAGGAAAGGCTGAGAGAGCTGGATCTGTTTAGCCTGCAGAAGAGAAGACTGAGAGGGGATCTCATCAACACTTATAAATATCTAAAGGGCAAATGTCAAGAGGATGGGGCCAGAGTCTTTTCAGCGGTGCCCAGTGACAGGACAAGGGGCAATGGGCACAAAGTGGAACACAGGAAGTTCCATCTCAATGTGAGGAAAAACTTCTTCACTGTGAGGGTGACTGAACACTGGAAGAGGCTGCCCAGAGAGGTTGTGCAGTCTCCTTCTCTGGAGATATTCAAAACCTGCCTGGACACGATCCTGTGCAACCTGCTCTAGGTGATCCTGCTTTAGCAGGGGGGTTGGACTAGACGATCTCCAGAGGTCCCTTCCAACCCCTGCCATTCTGTGATTCTGTGAAAAGACCATAGTGACAAGGCAGGTCCAAGGCCAAACTAAGAAGGCAAGCTCAGGATCAGCAAGATACAAAGATCCATGTAAGCATACTTACAGCATAGCCAAGGCAAGGACCACGTGCAACAAGTTGAAGTTAAATACGGGTCTGGGAGTAAAGTGGCAGAGACTTTGCTTGTCATCCCAGCTATTCCAGATTCTGAGGCGTGATCAGTCGTGACTGGAAATGTGACCACTGTTTCTTTGGATATGGCCTCTGACAAGAAGGTTGAGCCATAGAAAAATTCTTTGTTCACATGCTTGTGTAGTCTATCTTTATAGCCAAAGAACTTCAGATATATATGTATCCATATGTGTATGAACATATATATATATCTCTCTCATATATCCAAGGAGATCACAGTATTATTCAATTTGAAGGGACTTCAGAAGGTCATCTAGTCCAGCCTCAAAGTAGGGTTAACACTGAATTAAGACCAGACTGTAATATACCCTCTGCTTTCCATTGGCAAGGTAGAAGGTGGGTAAAGATAGTTCACCTGCCAGTTCTTTAAACTTTGCATTTCCAGCAACTGTTTGTGCAGTGCAACTCCTCGGTCACCTGTAGAGCCCAAAACAAACAACAGAGTAGTTACTCTTCAGAAAAGTAAAGTTAAACTCTCCTCAGCAGCAGAAGAGCCATCCCTGGATTCTGCTGTGTGTTGTAGAAATGTTACCTGTCATTCAACTTGTCCTCTCCTTCTCAACTTGTGCAAGGAAGGGGGAGTGAGGCGGGGGAGGAAGGTGCCGGGCTATGCTTTATAGCTGATGAGATGAAAATGACCTTGTCATCTGGATTCTGCTTCGAGCAATGCTGCATATCCCTTGGAGGTGGATTAGGTTTCCACTGACAGGGTCTGGGAGATAGATAGAATTTCCATTAGAATTAGGGGAAGAATATCTATTAGATAGATACAGCTCCTTATCTGTGCCTTGTCTCCTTCTCAAACTGTTTGTGTGCTATCTCTGCTTCTCCTTGCCTGCTCTCACAGTTCCTCCACTCGTCAGATTCATCTTGCTCTCTTCACCTCTCTCTGGGCTCTTCCTGCAAAGATAAAAAAGTTGCTTTACCTAGACACGAAGTGCCATTGCTTGTCCTTCACTTTTTAACTTCAATTTCCAAGCAAGGGGTTTCTCCTGCTGCGAAATGACTGGACCCAGCAGCACGCAGGCTCTGCAAACCCACAACGCACCTCTGCTTCCTGCAGGCACAGCGAGCTGCTAGTGAGACTTCTTGTCCTAAGTTCATCCCTGCTCTCTACCCACCACCATTAAGATTTCCTCAAATGGGGCTAATAGGTAAATGCAATGAGTTTGTACTATGATATCACACAGAGGTTCCGGCTTTGTTATACAAGGTCACCTACTAACACTTAAGCAGAGGAGGCCCTAAATCCTGAATCTTTTTACATTCTAGTTGAGAACTATACTGATCATCACACAAATCTATGTTCTTATTCCTGTGTTTTTATTTTACCTGTGAGATGAGTGGTCAGTGTGCTGCACAGATAGCTCTGGAACCACTTCTTTGAGAACCACTGTCCTTCCAAGCACTACTCCTTAAGAATAACTGAGTGGCAAAATAATACCTTCTTTGGGAATCCATCTCTCAGCCAGCGCCTGAGGATTGGTGCCCAGAATGATGTTTGTACCGTGACTGTTTCAAAGAGATCAACTGGTTTAGTCTGTTATATCCCATCCTTATTAAAAAGAAACGATTCTGTTTTCACAGATGTGGTTTTACTAATTCAGGGGAAGAGATAATGATGCATCCTCTCCTACCCATGATGTATCTTATTTCTCTTACACACTATAATACACAAAAAAAAAAGCATTCACAGGCTAGTGGCATGTTTGGTCTTACAGTCTATGGTTATGCATGTTTTAGAGCAGAATGTGAAGCAGGAGGGAGTCTAGAAAAGGGAAGGGGGGATACAGGATACAGCAGATTTAGTGGGAGGCAGAGCTGCTGACCATCCTTTTTTCTTGATCCTTGGCAGGGTTGGGAATAGAAGGCAAAGTCTGGGGAGGATCCCACAACACATAATGGAAGCCTGAATCAGATCCACTCTTCCTGCTCAAGGAGACTTTTACCAGAGAGGAGAACAGAGACTCTACTCAGCCCCAAATGATGTTTTAATTCCTAGGAAAAATGAAAAATTGTCACATCAACATTTGCAATGGTTTTTCCACGCATGTCAGTAGATATCTCTGCAAATCATTGCCTCATTTAAATAGTTACATATAGTATACATGGAGAGGGATTCTGAGAGACCCAGGATCTGATTTTAGATCAGGACATCAGTGTTGGGCCTGCATACTCATAAACATTTACTCCCCTGTTGGACTCTTTTCACTAGGAATGTTCCTTGTGCATTGAATACTTTTTCCAAGTCAGAGCATTCTGTTGGCAGCAAACCTAGGAAAAACTGTGATTTTTAAACAATGCCCACATTGAACCTGAATTACTTAACCTTCAAAATTTCATGCAAAACAAAAGGTATTGGTTTTGCTTCACAGCAAGCAAAGTATCAGTGAAAATTAAACCATTGCACTCTAGTCCTGACTTTTGTCATAGGGCAATAAAATGCAAAAGAAAAAATAATATCAAATGGAAAATTTTAATGTTCACTCAGGAAAGGGTCAGGGGAACACTTCACAAGTGTTTAAAAAATAAATTCTGCTCTAAATTGACCCACTTTCTGGAACTTTTAGCTTTTGATCTGTCAGCATTTCCAAAACAAAAAAAAGTCTGGCAGAACGTTTGTCATCAGTCCTTCTTGAAATTGTTCTTGTGAGCAGGGTGACATCTGCATTCATGTCCCCATGAAAGGCAGACTGCATTCACTGGCAACACTGAGTGACGGTGTGAATTCCAAGACCTGTTTAACAGACAGCACCATACACCAGTTTGCACTTTCACCTCCTACATGCACAGGACCCTCCAAAAGATCTGCTAGCTATGCTCAGTAGAGCGGTGGATTACAGAATAGCAAATAGAATCAGCATTTCTTCAAAATGCAACATTTTCTGAAGCTTTCCTACAGAGATCAGGAACTCTAAGCATAGCAACACTTTAATAATGTATATGCACTCATGGATATTCATGTGTGGTGATTCTGACAAGCTGGACAGTCATTTTGCCTTTGTGTTTTCCAGCCACTGGCAAAATAATGTCTACCCTCTCTCACATCCATAGGTTTTCAGGACTAAGATTCACTACTCCTCAGCTATCACAATCCCTCAACTCTAATTCCACACTGATCTCTCACAGTCGTTGTCCTGCCAGGGAAGTCTTTTGAGAACTGTGGGTTCTTTGAGAAAAAAAAAAAGGTATTTTGAAGGAGTATCAATGATGCAAAAAGATGGACACTCGAAGGCAAAAATACTTCCACACAAGAGAGAACATTCAGATAGTTCTATGATAAAAGGGGATGCTGCATTAAATACACGGCATTGAAGCTTCCCTTCCAAATACAAGCCATATCACATTGCTTTCTCCTTTGCACAGCAACATTCAAAATTCATCAAAGTTTTCAGCTGGGAAAGCTTGCTAGCTTCTTTCGCTTCTACATTCTTTTTACCCTCTGTTTTTCTAAAACAAGCATGGCTATACTGGGTTTGGTAATTGGCCCTCATCTCCTGGGAGTCTTTTCTGTCAGTAAGATACAATTAGGGATGCCTGCTGGCCCTGCCTTGAAAGGGAAACTACCAACACCTGTGAGAGCAGCATTACATACCATGTTCATAATAAGGCCTTGCATCATCAGCTGCATGGACTGAAGCAAATGCTGCAGAGAAAAAACAAAAATCTACCAGGTCATTCATGCTGTAGACATTGACAATGTAGACATAAGTTGCAAGTATGGGTACTTCATGATGCTTGCTTTAACTGTAATGTTATTCCCTCTGTCTCCCTCCCCCAGAGTCTTATTGGTAACA
This sequence comes from Balearica regulorum gibbericeps, assembly GCF_011004875.1. NCBI lineage: Eukaryota > Metazoa > Chordata > Aves > Gruiformes > Gruidae > Balearica > Balearica regulorum. The sequence continues at coordinate 59,143,164 of NC_046184.1, forward strand.
CAAGTTAATGGATTATTTGAGAGGGGGAGAACTATAATACTGGGGTTTAAGCATATGTAAATCCTTTCTTGGAAATGCATTAGACAAAGAAGAGTATTGAGCCATTATAAAAATAGCAGAGCATGCATCTCAAAACTCACAGACTTACAAATGACACAGAAGACTGACTTGTGACATGCTGAGAAGACATATCCTTCTCAGGATGCATTTATTGATTTGCTTTTGTGTTCAGGGGAGCAGGAAACTCCACTGTGCCTCTTGGCCATTTTCATTGCCTTGAAATCAAATGGATGGAGTGTATGTAAGTTAAGCACCTGGAGAATGAATGCAAGAACATACACTGTTTGTAGGGTTTTAGTGGGCAACCTTCTCTGGAGTACTTTGTACTTTGCAGCATTCCAGATCTCAAAGGCTGATGGGTCTCCCTGACAAGAGATTCCTTATGCATGGAAGAGCCACCCAGCAGAGATCAGCCTTCATCATTTTCTTCTGCTACCTCTGAAGCCATGTGATGGAGGCAATGCATGTTGCATTCTGGATACTTTTAACTTGTTAGAGTTTTCTTTCATTTGCAATAGACTGCCAAAGCTCCCCGAGGCTGTAAGAGCACAGGATGGTGTAATCCTTGTTCCAGAGGTAAGGGAAGAAGGGTGCAACCAGTCCTTTTGAGTGCCTTAGCAAATGCCAGGCACAACAGAGTTTAGCTCAGCTGATTAAAGTGCCAGTCTCTCAAATGTATTCTTATCCTGCGAAATTCCCCCAGAATTCAAAGCATGTCATAGTAGACAAAAGCCCAGAAGTCATGCAAGAGAGGGTCTGTCAGTTGTGAGAGATGGAAGTGTTTGGCTAAAAAGCAATACCAAGAATTATGGCCTAACATTATGACCTCATCCACAGTTTAAAATAGAATCTAAAGCAACACTGGGAACATGTCCTTTCTCAAAGAAAGGGCTAAACAGAAGGACAAGATAAGTGCATTCTGTATCAGAGCAAAAGGGAGTTGACAGGTAGAACCCGGCCCTATGGAAAATCTCTACCACTGCTGATTTTTTTTAAAAGATTCAGTTACTCATCCAGGAAAAAACATCTTTGAGAGCTGCTGTTGTTTTGAGATCTTGGTTAGAAGTGTTTTAACATACAGGATACCTCTGAAAATGCAGAAATGCTTCCCTTAGAATATACCATGGAGAGGAGGATGAGGTAAATGTTCTGCCCCCACCCACCATCTCCAGGTTTTAGCCATTAAGTAGTGAAATAAAACAGAATATCAGGGCACCATACCATTGTCAGATATTTTATGTACACAAGATCCCCAGTCCATGGAGGGGTAACATCTGGACCTGAACCTCTTTACTTCTATATGTGTCCCTTAGGAACATGCTTATGAGAGCTTACCGATTCCATCATTGTTAAAGGTTGATAATATCGTGACACTCTTCTCTCAGTATTTGTAAGTCATAGTTCAGATAAACTGTCTCTCTCTGGCAGTAAAAAACAACTATAAATTTGGTTTAACTAGCCAGTCAACTTCAGCTAAGGGCTTGTTGCCTTACGGGGACAGCTTAAAGCAGCCAGAGGACACTAAAGAACCTGGCCTTATATATCAACTGAAAAGGATGATTTAAGATCTGAGCCTAGCAAAAACGCCAATGCTATTAGATCTGTCTCTGGTACCCTAAGGTTAATGATATTACTATTACAGATTCTGTCTGTGTTGGTCTCCTTGAGACTGAGGCCTCCCTTGCTGCTGAGAGAGTTCAACAGCTCTTGTCCAAGTGCTAATATCAGATGGAGATTCAATAGAGAAAGCACTGAGGCCTCTGAATTTCCATTAATGGTTTCTGAAAATGCACAGTGCAGTCTGTGCACGGAATTAGCTCAGCAAAGCTCACACCGTGTTCTCAAAATATAGATTAATATCTTTTTCCTTTAAGAGGCAAATCACAGTGTATGAAAGCATGAATTGTTTTCAAAATACAATTTAGCTCAGTTTAATTCAATTCAATCAACCTGGTCTAAAACAGAATGCTTTGTTCTGGAGCCTAATGCAATGATTTATTTTATCCGTTACAGAACTACAGACTGGAGTTTACATTTTGGGATCTGCTTACTACCATCTTTGCACACCCTGACCCAGGACGCATATCAGGTTAGCATCACGGTAATACAAATCAGCCTTAGGCTTAGTTAAGATCCATCTCCTTATACTAACCTAGGACTGTTTCAGAGAGGAAGTTGCATTCTGTCTGTCTTCTTTCTTACCATCACCCTTTATGCTCCCAAATGCCCCCTAAGCTAAGGAAGGTGCTGGGGGAGGAGGGGCCCAGCCAGCTGTGCAGCAGCTGGTGGTTGCCAGCAATGTCCTCAGCACCCAGGCTAGCGGAGATGTACATTCTGTGCTACAGCCTCTGCCCAGTACCCAAAAAAATGATACCAGGGTTTCAAGACGTAACAGAAGGCAAAAGACTGAGATAGAAATGACCCGCTACCCCTCCTCAAAGAGCTCACATTTCTGACTGTAGCCAGCCAGGGTCTACTGCCTGCCATTTTATCTAATTTCCATAGGCAGATAATTTTCTAGTAGAAATAACAAAATAATTTTAAAAAAGTAATCTCAGTCTACACAATTCAGATTATTTCAAGCATCAAAGTTTGAAGCCTTAAGATGAAAGTTTTCATTGAGATCAAATGGTAATTGTGCAAGTAGGAAAAGTAAATCCTGTCTAATCCACCAATAATTCCAAAGACTGTATTTTGTTTCAAGAAGCTTTGTTGGTAAATTTCACTGAAAACAAATGCTGGGCAAGAATAAAATTGGGTTTGCCACAAGATATTTCACAAGATTTTGTGGTTTGTTTGTTTGTTTGCTTAAACTTAAGGAAACCAAACATTAAAAGTGCTACATAAAAAAATCAAGGCTTTTGTTTTTGTTTGGTCAAAGCTTTTTTTGATAGCATCAGAAGGTTTCATTTTTGATGCTGAATATTTAAAAACTTGAATATAGCAATTTTATGATTAATTTTTAAAATATAGTATTTTAATGGTATAGAGCTATTTTATCATTATCACAGTTTAAATTTATAACCAAAATAATAAGCAAATCAGAAGTCGTTTCAAAATAAAAGATTGGAATGTTACTGTGCAAGTATTTTTAAATAGAGATTTTTTTGCCTTATGGAAATATATTTTTTTATCCTTGTCTTTCCCTCTGTCCCATTAGACTATGTTCAAATCTGCATTTTCTAATGAGAAAACATTGGATCACAAAATTTCTGCTCTGTTGATTAGACTTTTGTGCACTGACGTGGTTTAGCCCCAGCCGGTAACTAAAAGTACCACGTACCGCTCGCTCACCCCTCCCCCGGCGGGATGGGGAGGAGAACGGAAAAACAACGGCAAAGCCTCCAGGGTTGGGATAAGGACAGGTTACTGGGACAGCAAGGGAGAGGGAAACAATCAACAACAGTGCTGATAACAGATAGTAACAATGGGTGATAACAGAGAACGATTTACCGATCCCACGGAGCGGACCCTCAGCCCATCCCCAAGCCACGCCAAGCCTGCCCCTGCCCGACCAGCCCCCTTTTATGGTGAGCATGACGTCACATGGTATGGAATAGCCCCCGGCCAGCTTGGCTCACCTGTCCTGGCTCCTTGGGAAATTAAGTCTATCCTTGCCAGAACCAGGACATGCACATAGTCCAGTTTTATCATTTGAAAACAAAGATGTTTACCCACCTCTACTATTCAGTTTTGTCCTATTGGGGAGATTAAAGGAAGGTAATGAGTCAGGCAAGAAAAGGAGGAGTGGAAATAATTAAATATAACCCTACCAATTTAACCCTATTTGCAGTGGTTTTAAAATTCTGGTTCAGTACAGAATACCATGTATTTTAGGAACATGTGTCCCAGTAAAAACATGAATTAATTTATCTACCCAGTCTGTGCTTTTCCTTTCTCTTTATTTTCATTTTGATCAAGGGAAAAACGTAACTGTAGCACAAATCAGGAATAAAAGCTGACAGATTAAAGCATGTTCAAACAAAACACACTGGACAAAGTATTAGTAGTGAGCTTACATGTGGCACTATTTCCATATTATACATCACAGCCTTTTGGAAATTAAGCCATCTTTTTGATATATGTCCTTAAGCAGCAGAGCAGGAAAATGTTATATTAACCAGTGTTTGGAGAAGTGTGAAAGATTGCTGGGGCAGCTGGGGGCAGCAGGCAATGGATAGTGCCGAATTTTGCTGAATAAAGTTGTAGAAAGGCGGCTACACTGCGTGGAAGTGTCCTGTGTAATCACTTCTGGCATGAGTTAACTTTTCCATTATTATCACTTCCAAACATCCTTTCAGCCTCTTTCTTCTAGACACAGAACTTCGTTTTGTTTCCAATCTGCTGCAATTTCATGTTGTGCTGCTGTGAACAAATGTGAAATCAATTTTGTGTTTTTCAGCTTGTACACTCCTTTTTGTTGGGTGTCAGCAAAACTAACGTCAACGCCAGTGTGGTCACCCTTATTTAAAATATGTACCACTTAGAAATAGTACTAAGGTCTGTAAAAGGAGTGAAGAATGTTAGCCTGGAGGTGGTAAACACATTGGAGCATCATCTGAGTGCCGTTAAGTAGGACTATTAACACTTCAGAAGTCATTCCAGATCAGACCAGACCAGACCAGACCAGAAGAATTACTGCAGTGAGCACCAGATGGGCTCCAAAATCTCTCAAATTGTGCTATAGGAACTAAAATAGATTAAAGCACAGTGTGAAAAACAGATATTTATGGTAGTTACTGTCACCTGCAAACCTTCTACTCGGTACTTGTCCTTGGCTTTTAGGCACTTTCCTAGACATCATCAGCCAGTTAATGTCATGGGAGAAGACCCAGCAACAAGTGCCCTTCTAGCTGCAACCAGAGTGCAGGACATCTTTCAACAACTTTAAGATAAAACCCATGTCACCCAGCCAGTCTAACTGAAATTTGGTTTATTAAGAAAGTAGATAGCGAAGGTGCCAGCACGAAAAGGTTGTGTGAGATGTAACTAGCCATAGACATTATATGCGAGAGTGTCAGACTATCCAGGTACGCTCAGCTTACTGGAGAGAAGATGCCTCGTATCTTCCAAAATAGAAGGAAGCAGTCTTGTGGCTTTGTTTTCCTTTTAAGCCCTGTTTGGTAGTGGGATTCAGCAGTTTTGTGAGGTCCGTTAGAGAGTTTTATCCTTCCTTCCATAAGGTCTTGATTTTTCTTTTTACTTTCTAGAATCACAATTTCACCTTTGCTGACATGCAAAGATCTGAGGGCTTGTTACCCTCTCCAGATACTCTCTTTGTCCCTCTAACAAACACATACACATACACCTTTTTAATATACTTTGCTTATATACTGACACTGTCACCACATAGCATGCAATACTGAGTTCCTCTGCACAGCTTCGATTTCTATTGCATTTTTTTTTTCTTCCTCCTTCTCTCCAACTCTGAAACCCTGTTCCTGAGAAGGCCACAGACTAAGGACGTCCAGCCTTCTTTGGTTCTTGCTGTATAGGAAGAAATCTTCTTGATGTGACAGTTAACCCTTTCTTAACTGTTCTCCAGCTTTGGGAGGCTACCAAATTCATCTCCACTCTGAAGAGGCAGGTTTATACAGTTTTTGACTCCGCACTATTATTGTACTTTATGCTAAGCACATGCTGTTGGCAGACATCATATCTGTCATGTTTATTATGGAATAGTAGAAAAGAGAAAACACTCTTCCCTGATTTACAGGATATTGAATATACCCGAAATTTAATCAAGAACACATTTGTAATGAGGCTGAAAATGGCCTGTCAAATACTACCTGATGATTTCTTAATTAAAAACAACGATAAATCTTCTATATGAGAGGTAAGAATATTTTATTAAGGTATCAGTGTGGGATTACATAGAATACAGAAGGAAAAAAAAAGGAAGCAAGCTGAAAAAAAAAAACCCGACCAAAAAAGAGAAAAATCCTCATCTTCATTTTAGTTTTTAAAATGTGCATGAATATCAATCTAAAAGTGACAAACCAGCCAAACCAGTACATTGGAATGACTGCCCAATAAATTGCTGAACAAATATCACCATTCCTGGCTTTTCCTCATCTTTTGTTTTCTTGCCCTGCTCCAGCAATATACAGTCTCAGTGGCAGCCCTCCTTTTACAGCTATTGACTTAGTCTTTTTAAAAAAGGAAAGTGTTCCTAAAATTCTCCCAGAGACTGGAAAATCCCAGAAAAGTCCAAACTACTTAATTCACTGGCACAGGCTGCCCAGAGAGGTTGTGGAGTCTCTTTCTCTGGAGATATTAAAAACCTACCTGGACATGATCCTGTGCAACCTGCTGTAGGTGATCCTGCTTTAGCAGGGGGGTTGGACTAGGTGATCTCCAGAGGTGCCTTCCAACCCCTGCCATTCTGTGATTCTGTGATTCTGCGATTCTGTGATTCAGGCAAGAGAACAAAGACTGGGTAGCTTGTACCAGTCCTTAACATGTTGTCCATGGAATTGATTATAAATATTAATGTTGTGGTTTAACCCCAGTAGGCAGCTAAGCCCCACACAGCTGCTCACTCACTGCCCCCAGTGGGATGGGGAAGAGAATTGGAAGGGTAAAGGTGTGAAAACTCGTTGGTTGACATAAAGACAGTGTAATAAGTTCAGCAGAAGCTGCACATGCAAGCAAAGTAAAATAAGGCAGCTGTTCAGCCATCTGCAGGAAAGCAGGGCTCCATCGTGCATAGTGGTTACTTGGGAAGACAAATGCCATAACCCCAAACATCCCCCTCTTCCTTCTCCCCCCAGTTTATATGCTGAGCATGATGTCACATGGTATGGAATATCCCTTTGGTCAGTTGGGGTCAGCTGTCTCGGCTGTCCCCCCTCCCAACTCCTTGTGCACCCCCAGCCTACTTGCTGGTGGGGTGGTGTGAGAAGCAGAAAAAGCCTTGGCTCTGTGTAAGCACTGCTCAGCAATAGCTAAAACATTGGTGTGTTACCAATACTGTTTTCATCACAAATCCAGAACACGGCACCACACAGGCTACTAGGAAATTAACTCTATCCCAGCCCAAACCAGTACAATTAATTAGCTCTTATCCCTGCATCCAATGGATCACAATGCTACTTATTTATGTTTCCCACAGACGTCTGCTCAAAGCACACATATTTTCCCAAAGAAAAAATTCCTAGTTATGACTATGCTTCCCATACAAATCTAATCTGGGCCCCACGGGGTCTGTTTTGTTGCACAAGCAAAACCACAATGTACAGCAAAGATTTGTCACACACAGCGGATTCAAATTTACAGCTACCATGTAACCCCCACAAGCATGGGCTGTGCACGTCAAAACAAGACTCGCCAGCCCTCTGTCTCCTCAGCCATACCCCTGTGCTATGTATACAGGGTAGGGATTGCCAGCTTCTATTCTGAGCAGACTTCTAGACTACAGCATAGCCTGCAGGACCCAGTAGTTCCTTTAGAGTATCTAGCCCCAGATGCCTCCGAACACCATATAGGAGCAAAATTGGGGGCATGCACACCTCCTTACCTCTGTTTCCTGGTTTCTGTAGGAAGGAAATCCATCCACATTGTCCAAATGAAAGCTGTGGTACACATCAGCCAGCTCTCCAAGCTGGGTGACAGGGAGACTGGGATCCCAGGACGTATCACAGTCCCCACCTTCTGCAGAGACTTTTCATTGCCTCTTCTGCTTTGAAGGTAGAGATTACCTTTTGGCATACCCAGGGGAGCATTCGGTCCCCTTTGACTTGGCAGTCCTGAGTCTGCATCTAGGGCACTCTGTCCAGTTCTGGATCCCCTGTTTCACTCTCCCCAAGAGAAAGCATGAAAACTAGAGCAAGTTTAGCAGAGTGTTATGAAGACAGCTAGATGGCTGGAGGACATGTTGTATGAGAAGAGATGAATGTAGCTGGGTTTCTTCAACTGGGAGAAGAGATGGTGGTAAGGGATTTAATTTCTGTCTGCTACAACTGAAAGTGGATTTACAGGGAAGATGGAGCCCATCTCTGAGGTGCACAACAAAAATAAAAGAATCAATGATCAAAAGTCTCAGCAAAAGTAAATCCAGCTGGATGTAAGGAAAAATATCTTCACTGTGAGTGTGGTAAGGACTGGAACAGGAGCCCAGAGAGGCTATGGACTCTCCATAAACAAACTGGAGAACTATAGACTGGGTAAATGGTTGGCAAGACGGTGGGAAATTGGCTGGGCTCAGACAGTGGCAATCAGCAGTAACAAGTCCAGCTGGCAGACCCTTACTAGTGGCATCCCTCAGGGACTAATACTGGGCCAATATAATTTATCATGATTGTTAGCAACCAGGGTGGTGAGATAGAGCTCACTCCTGGCAGGGCTGCAGATGACACCAAATCAGGGGGAGCAGCTGCCATGCTGGAGGGTACAACTGCTATTCAGAGGGATCTAGACAGGCTGTAAAAACGGGCTGACATGACCGTGAAGTTCTAGAGAGGCAAATGCCAAGTCCCCCACCAGGGGTTGACTGGGAAGCAGCTTTGCACAAAAAGACCAAGAGGTCTTGGTCAACAGGAACTGAACACGACTTAGCAGTGTGTCCTTCTAGCAATGGCGGCCAACCATGTACTGGGCTGTATTAGTAAGAGGGTAGCCAGAAGGTCAAGGGAAGTGATTATTCCCCTGTGCCTGGCACTTCTGAGACTGCGTGTGGAGTGTTGTGTTGAGTTTCGAGTTCCCCAGTACAAAAGATACTGACATACAGGAAAAATTCAAAACTTCACTGGGCAAAGCCCTGAGCAACCTGTCCTAATTGGCGTAGTCTGAGTGGGAGGTTGGTCACCGAATTCTAGAGACTGACCCCATTTATATTGAAAGAAAGCCAGAATATATACATACAAAATTATTGTCATTTTGACTACTGTAAGGTACTCTGCAAGACTTCCAGTTGTCCTTCCAGAAGGACACGGTTCTCCTGGACCTTCTTTGCCATACCTGCCAGCTCTGAGCAGACTTCTTGCATGACTGCAAGCACAATAACAGCACTGGAAGCCTATGCCTTGCCACGCAAACCAAATACACTGACATTTGACATAGTCCTGAAAAGCAAATCTGAGATATAATTTCAAAAGCTATGTGCTGCTTCCAAATCATTTATACAAAGAGACTTTATAAATATCAAGAGATGTCATGCCTCTGCTATGCACCAAGAACAGATTTGTTCAAAGCACCTAATGCTGTTGAGATGCTCAGGAGAGGCAAAGATACAGAAGTTAAATAAAACTCAAAGGCTGTCAATGCTTAACAAACTATGTAATGAAATAATAATATATTAGCTAGTGAGGAGGGAGACCAAAACAATGACAGGGAAGAAAAAGGAAAAAAAAAAGAACTGTAAATAAGCATTTAGATGTATTACACATAAAAAAGAGATTGCTGCACGGCTCACTGGTGCTTTGTAATCCTCCTTTTTGTAAGTAAGTCCTGTATGAGTTTGTGTTTTTTCTCCCATGAGGAACTCAAGCACACAACAGGGAACGAAAGCCTCTACACAATCTTTTCTAACATCAGTTATGGTGTTGTTATCCCCTCTGTAGCGGAATGTATGCCTCCTCAGGACAGCGCAAAGCTGTCATTGCACTTCAGTACCTCTTAGCCCTGCAAGATAGGTATTGCTGCTCTCTGATCAGAGTCCTGCTTGGGAGCACTTGAAAGTCAGGATTGTTGCTCTATAGCAGAGAAGCAGGGAGATTATTGTATTTGGGAAGGAAAAGCTGGATTTTCAGATTTTCCAGGGAAGGCAAATCCCCACATCTCTGTGTTTCTTTCTCAACTCTCCCCCCCCAGTAAAAAAAAAAAAAAAAAAAAAAAAAAATGTTTGTGCATGCAAAGACCACCCATAGCAGGGAGTACAGATGTGACATTTGGACATCCCGGAACTGCAAACTGGATCTTAGCTGGAACAGAGGCTCAAATCATCACATTCCGTTTTAGTGCAAATCCCACAGCTGACTCTGGAGGACAAGTTGTCTGGCTTCTGCACTTCTGTAAGCCAGGCAGGGGGGCACGGTGGCAGGTCAAAGAGCCAAACAAGAGGTACAGTGAGGGGCACACACAAGAAGTGAGAAGCTACACAGAAATGCCCAGCTGCATAATCCAATATGCAAAGGTCCCAGATGGAAAACCTTGCTCAGTGATGACTGCAGTCAAGAGCAACTGCAAAGAAAGTTTGTTTGCTTTAAATGTTTTTGCACCCAGCCCTTCAAGTGACTCGATGGCAGCCATCATAACTGTGCAAGGATTCCAGTTTAGTAAGGGAGCTGGACTGGACAGAAGGAAGAAATAAGGGCAGAGGGAGTGAGAAGGGTCAGAGAAGGCTTTTATTTTATCTAAAAGACTCTTTTCATGGGCACTATAGACCCCTGATTCCCTGAAATAGATACCTTTCAAAAAGCTGGCCAAAAGATAGCTCCAAAGAGGAGGTGTCAAAAGTCAAGTCTCAAGTCTCTGTCATCCTTCTCTCCCCCTGCTCCCACACAAACCTCAACACTTTTTATTTTACCTTGGCCCCACTGTCACTCCCCCCCTTTCTTGGAGCGGGCACTGCAGCGTGAGGTGCGAGGCTATAATCCACGCAGCTGATGCACACAGCAGAGCCGCACAAATGTCCTATGTGTCTGACTCCCCCCACTCCCCACCGCCTTTTGCTAGACTATCACAACTAGACATTATTGTAACAGTGTTTTGGAAATAGAGGATAGGATGCATTTAATTATACATTATAGTTGTAGGCTGTGAGGCTGACAGCTTGTTTTTAATAACCAAACACTTGGTGATAATCAAACAAACCTTTCAAGTTGAGTTGACAAAGTGCCAGCCGGGAGAAGTGTGGCAATGAAAGAGATGGAGGAACTTCTGCAAGCACGGCAAAACCACCCAGCCACCAGCTTGGGTCCAGGGCAAGGACCCAAGGTCCCCAAGGTCCCCAAGGACCCCAGCAAGCACAACAGCCAAAGTGTACCTTGAAGCTGAGCTCTCCGACAGTTGCCTACCAAAGGAGTGTAAAGAAGCTGTAGGTTTTGGAAACTTTATCTTGACAGATAGGTGAGAGACAATAGCTCCATTTCTTCTTCTTTTTCTTTTTTTTTTTTTTCTCATGATCTCCCACAAGAGCTCTCCATATTCCCCTCTCCCCCATTCAACATCCAAATATTCTCACTGGTGTTTATTACGTGGTAAAGAGTGAGCAAGGACTGTCATCTCAACCATCCACAATGATCGAAGGATTCTTAAAGATTATGACAGAGAAGCAAAAGCTCTGTCTATGGTGATATGTCACCTTTATATGATTGCTAATCTCAGATAAATCCCACACTAGGGTTTCTTTTCCAGCGAACTCTGAATTTACCCACCTCTCTGCACTGCAGTGCTTATTAAAGCAGCCTTTCCTTTCACATAAAGTCTGCATCCTTTCCAGAACACAAACCAGTACTTTTCTGTACCTCCTAAGAACTTTCAGCACATTCCTGGTGCTTTTTGCAGCCCTCATCAACCTTTTCCTCTCTGGTGGCCAAATGTTGGCTGCAAACCCCTAGGTTTTCCCACAGATGCCCTTTTTCTCCACTGACTGTCAAAGCTCCAGGTACAAACTACTTCAGGTTCTTGAGAAACACAGTCAAGCTTTGCAGCACTGGAAAGTCTTTGGAAGCAGGTTTAACTCTGTGTACACACCTTCAGAGGACTTGTCTAGAGATCTCTCTTGTAGGGCCTGGAGCCGAGATGTTCTTCTGTGACACATCCCACACTGCCAGTACCAGTGGTATGCTGGAAATTATGTTTCCAGTGAAGAGTCATCTGGAAACTTTATAATCAGTTTGTCCCTCTTCCTCTCACCACCTACATGAGAAACCGGTTATTTCATTCCTAAGGAAGGGAAAAAAAAGGAAGTGTGTGCTCTTTGAAAGCTGAAGAAAAAGAATCAGTACAATGAAAGACAGAGAATGGTTTCTCCAGAGGGGGAGATTTGTCAATATCGCAAAATTATTTTTTCTGCTTTACATAAAACATGAGGTGAAGTGAGGAGAGGAGAGGAGAGGAGAGGAGAGGAGAGGAGAGGAGAGGAGAGGAGAGAAGAGAAGAGAAGAGAAGAGAAGAGAAGAGAAGAGAAGAGAAGAGAAGAGAAGAGAAGAGAAGAGAAGAGAAGAGAAGAGAAGAGAAGAGAAGAGAAGAGAAGAGAAGAGAAGAGAAGAGAAGAGAAGAGAAGAGATCTTTTAAAATCCTCTGTGGACCTCCCATCTCTCTAGAGGATAATTTCCTTGTTCAGTCCAGATGGACTAGCTTTCCTGTGCCATTGAATTTCACTCTTCTGTTAGAGGAAAACACTCCTGGATGACTTTTCTCTGTTTAAACTCCTGATGAACAGCCAGGTGGCAGGCCACTGAGTCTTGTTAGGAAGCCAGAGGATGGGAAGTCCAGCTCCACCTCTCCCCATCTTTTTTCCCTGTGTTATTCACTAGGGGACAAATCACCCCTCAGCCAGTTGCTCCCAAATCCTGTTGGAGCACAAGGGTCTTTAAAATTCTGTGCGGGTTTCCATACCCACCCCCTGGCACCAGGCAGTGATGCTGGCATGGACAGGCTGAGTAGTTTTGAAAGCTATAGGCACCGTGGGTGAGAAGCTCCCCCAGCAGTAGCCTTTCACCTAGTGTGGTGGGTTGACCCTGGCTGAGGGCCAGGTGCCCACCAGAGCCGCTCTATCACTCCCCTCTTTCATTAGACAGGGCAGAAAAGGTACAATGAAAAAAAAACTTACGGGTCGAGATAAGGACAGGGAGAGATCATTCTCTAATTATCATCACGAGCAAAACAGACCGAACTTAGAGAGGGAATTCATCTTATTTATTACTAAGCAAAACAGAGTAGAGGAATGAGAAATAAAACCAAATCTTAAAAACACCTCCCCCCACCCCTCCCATCTTCCCGGGCTCAACTTCACTCCCGGCTTCAACCTCCGCCCCCCCCAGCGGCACAGGGGGACGGGGAGTGGGGGTTACGGTCAGTTCATCACGCGGTGTTTCTGCCGCTTCTTCATCCTCAGGGGGAGGACTCATCGTTCCCCCGCTCCAGCGTGGGGTCCCTCTCACGGGAGACAGTCCTTCACGGCCTTCTCCAACGTGAGTCTCCTCCACGGGGTGCAGACCTTCGGGAGCAAACTGCTCCAGCATGGGTCCCCCACGGGGTCACAAGTCCTGCCAGCAAACCTGCTCTGGTGTGGGCTCCTCTCTCCACGGATCCACAGGTCCTGCCAGGAGCTTGCTCCAGCGCGGGCTTCCCACGGGGCCACAGCCTCCTTCAGGTGTCTCCACCTGCTCCAGTGTGGGGTCCTCCACGGGCTGCAGGTGGAATCGCTACACCCCCTCATCCTCCCTCCATGGGCTGCAGGGGGACAGCCTGCTTCACCATGGTCTTCACCACAGGCTGCAGGGAAATCTTGCTCCGGCGCCTGGAGCACCTCCTCCCCCTCCTTCTTCACTGACCTTGGTGTCTGCAGATGTTCTTACATCTTCTCACTCCTCTCTCTGGCTGCAAAAGCGCTCTCTAACTGTTTTTGTCTTTCTTAAATATGTTATCACAGAGGCGCTGATTGGCTCGGCCTTGGCCAGCAGCGGGTCCGTCTTGGAGCCGGCTGGCATTGGCTCTGTCAGACACAGGGGAAGCTTCTAGCAGCTTCTCACAGAAGCCACCCCTGTAGCCCCGCTGCTACCAAAACCTTGCCACACAAAACCAACACACCTAGTCACAGGATGCTCAACGCTCAACCCTTTCGCGCAAAGTTTGGGTCAAAGTCTCCAATGGATGACTCATTCTGGAGTCATCTCTTTTTCCAGTTTTGCCACTGTTCGGGCTTGGAGTTGTGATAAAGACGTAACCATAGCATGAAAAAAGTAAAAATTTAGCAACAGTCCAAAAAAGTGTTCCCATGTCAGCCCTGCTTTCAGGGGAAAGGAAGTAAATTAAGACTTAGGTACTTGTCTCACACTTCCCTTGTAATTTGCCAGCATAGGCCTATTTGTAGTACAGCTGTGACAATATTTAAATATAGTAATTTTGAATCTGAATTATAGATGATGTTTTGTACTTTAACAGATCTCAGTGGCTAAATATTTATCTTTTCCCCTTTCAGGTGTCTCCTTTTGTTGGCAAATTTCCAGTTCCCTCTGCATTACTTCTCTCCTTTGGAAATACTGCATTGAATAAGGATCTCTGTTCTTCGGAGCTTGGCTCCTCTTTCACCTGGCTCCTGTGGTGAAAGTAATTAAGAGCAATTGGTTGCTATAGAAATATTAATATTTATAATTGGTACTGCAGTAATATCCTGAAGCTTCAGCAGCTGTGATATAAATGTGTGAGAGTAATAACTGTGATAGTGCCAGCTGAGGATTATTATTACTTTGACCACAAGGTCAAGAACCCTGCCATCATGTAGATGTACACTGAAAACAGTGAAGTAGGGAACCTTCCAGAAAAAAACTGTAAAACACAGTTGCAGTCATTTGCATGCAATACAAATGCAACCATTTTAAAACCCGTTTCTTTTGAGAGGATCTCTGGGAACTGATATCTATGAATTGGTCTTTTGAGAAGTTGAAGAGTATGAGTTGAAAGAAAAAAAAATTTCTCCATTTAAACTTCTTTACCCGTGGTCAGCTTACCTTCTGCAATTATGCTATGTGCTTCATTCTGCTGGAAGTCAACTGCAATCATCATGGTTGTCATGACATAAGCACGGAAAAGGAGCTTTTTTATCTTGGCGTGCCTGGCCTACCAAACCACCGTGCTAGAGCGTTAACCACTAATATTTCTTGTTAAGTGTATCTGCCTTACTAAAGGCTAATATCTTCCTTTTGAGGCAAAATGTAAAGGTGAGATTTGTGAAAGCAGACAGCACCCATCCCACCTTGCTACCACTGCAGGTGGTATTGCTGATTTTGGCCAAGAGTGAGGCAATTTTAAATGCCCCCAGTCCAAACTGTTATTTTGTCCTGAAAGAAAGCCGGCACGAAAATCATATCATTGCAGTAGGTCCCAGCCGATATTTTCTATCAGCTGATATCTTGTGATTCAAGATATCACAACAGAAAGGCTACAAATAAAATTCACACCTTTTTTTTTAAAAAAGAACATTTTAGGTGTGTCTGTTTTTTCAAATCATATTATAACATTTTGAAGAACATGAAACATTGTTTCATGGAAATTCCTTTGCTTTTAAAAGACTGTTTGTCATGCAAAAAGCGCTTTGAAGAAAATTTTCACCCACTTTAGTGCATTAGTGTATTCCTACTTATGTACACACAGATTAAGAAGATATACACACGGTGTATGTGTCTGAGTGAGTTTCTAAAAGCTTTATATATTTACTGATGAGTCAAGATGATTACGCTGAGATCATGGGAAGAAAAGATAATGCACTTTAAATGTATAAAGGGATTTCTGAAAATGACAATGGCCAATCATGCTAATTAGCCAACAAAGAGAGAACAAGATGCAATAGGATTAAAGGGACACTGTCAAATTACATTTTAGAAAACATCTAATTGTAAAAATTCCATATTCTGACAACTTACACTCTCAATAGCATGTCCTGGATTTAAGATTATTTAAACTTCTCTTCAGAAGGAAATTTCCACTTCCTGTTCATTTTTGGAAGAAATTAAGAAATGTGAAAAATGGTTTCTGTACACAGAGGTCATGTAAGCAATTATATGTTGAACAGTTTATTGGGTTTTACATAAATAGAGAAAAACAACTTCTTCTAATCTGCCATCTATAGCTAAATTTTAATTATACTTTCATTCAAACATATGAAATTTTTTTGAACAGATGTGGTATTTTTCAAATAGGCAAAGAGAAATACGAGGGTACTGTTTATGTTGCATTGTACCTGCTATGCTACTGCCTGTGTCTGAGCGATAAAATTTAGAACATGTTTTCAAAATGAAATGTTGATCCTGGTATCTCCTTTTGCAATCTCCGATTTGAGACAACTAAAAAAGCCCACTTTTCAAACTTGTACTACTTAGTTCTCTCTGAAAATGAGGTTCCAGCTCACTGTCTCAGAAAATAGAGGCCTCTAAAATGAAGGGTCATTTTGAAAAACTTTCTTATTTTTTAAATTGAATTATCTATTTCAGAAGTAACATGTCAGGGAGTTAAGAAGAAATATTCTGTCTCTTTTGGTATTTTCCTTCAAATGTGTCATTTGGTCACAATAATTCTTCTGAGGAATGATGGACTAACTGTGGTATGCTAACAAAATTGTAAACATCCTCTTTTTTTTTTTT
The DNA here is from genome assembly GCF_011004875.1 of Balearica regulorum gibbericeps. Taxonomy (NCBI): domain Eukaryota; kingdom Metazoa; phylum Chordata; class Aves; order Gruiformes; family Gruidae; genus Balearica; species Balearica regulorum. The sequence continues at coordinate 59,159,528 of NC_046184.1, forward strand.
TTTTCCCTGCACAGATACAAATCTAGTTTTAAAATTCTGTTATATAACTGTATTAGCTAGTGTGCCCTAAAAACATAGCTGACAGTTCAAAATGTCCCAAATATGTTCACAATATTTTTCAGTGACATTAAACTTTTTTCTGGATTATTTCTTGTTTCTCTTGATTCTCTTGATATTTTTTTTTAATGCCACAGAAATATTCCACATTTATAGTTAAGAACAAAGATAAATTATGAACCAATGTTATTTTTTACAGGAAAAATACCTACTCTTTTGTAATCAGCCGAAATGTTTTCCTAGAGGAGACCTGCCAGGGGATGCTGTTAGGTACTGATGAGAACTGTTTTCCATCCCAGGCACTGCTATTAAAAACCCACAAAACTTACTGAGAAATATGAGGGAGTGCAAATAAAAGCAATAGCAATCATTCATTCTTAGATAATATGAGAGCTAGGGATTAGAGCAATGAGAGCAATGAGAGCTAAGGGTCATATTGTGTAACTGAATGACTAGATGAACTGGTTTTCGGAGAAAGATGGAGGAAGCTAGGCATGACTAGATTGCCTAAACAAAAGTGAATTGCCGCTCACATAATAGACTATATGTATTCATAATAAGGAACAAATAATAAAGACAGCGTGGTACTGTTTATGGTGACGTAGCTGGTCATGACTTGACTATTGCCATACCCTGAAGTTCTTGACAACGCAAGAGGTGTAGCAAGGGAAACTTCCTGACAACGAGATCTTCAGGTTGTTCAAAATTACAAAGCAGGTGAAGGAAGTCCCATTGCCTGAGGCTGGACTGGGCAATAGTCCAGCCTGCTGAGTACGTTTTACTCTTTCTTGAAATTCATATCAGGAAGTTCTAGGAAATGTTTTAGATGGCAAAACCAAGGTACAAACAGAGAGATGTGCTTCAGAGTGAAAATTACTGTCCCTGTTCCACTAAAGCTCTGCAGAGAAGTTTCAAGAAAGGACCATCTGTGACTCTCAGCTCCTGTCAGACGTACAAATAGAGAGTGCAGGTATCAAGCCTTTGGAGGTAAGATGAACTAGATGATGCAATAGATCTTTTCCATCTCTAATTTTCATGAGTGCACAAACAAATATTCATGCCTGGGAACATTAATCACTATTGGGTAGAGGTCTAAATCAAAGAAGGGAAATAATGTTTTGTGCATGCTCAGCATGCAATGTTCTAATGTTTATAACTATGTAATTTCCAAACCAAATTTCTTCAAACAAGGCAATGCATCATTCAGGAGTACATTCACTTTCAAGGGTGATGTTTCAAAATAAAGTTGGTTTGAGTTACTGGGGATGAAAAGCATATGAAAAATACCTTAAGTGGTGAAAATCACTTTTTCCCTCCTCCTGATTGGATAATTTTGGAAAAAAAAATATGAACAGCTGGATTGATTTTTATGAAAGTTTCTAAAACCAATTCAGTCTGGGACTGAGACCAAGCATGAAAAATTTGAGCCCCAAAGGTAATATTTTTTTGAGAAAGTTATAAATGACTGTGATTTAGAATTGAAATGCCATTTTCAAGCTTGGCAATATCATCACAACCACAATGCTACATTAACTTGTGTTGTGCAAAGCTGTACTGATAATAGAAAACCAAATTCTTCTGATTTCAGCTGATCTGCAGCAAGTTACTCTGTTAGGGAATCTGTCACACAAACAGAAAACAGGGAGTAAGAAAATGAAGAGGGTGACTAGGACTCAAGAAAAGAAGGAAAAAAGGAATAGGAGTGAATGATAAGGGGGGAAATGAAAAAAAAAAAAAAGGCAAAAAATAAAATAAAAGATATACCAGTACAGCCTCTGTCTTCAAGTCCTCTATTTCCCCATGGGAGGACAAGATGTCTATGGTCAATGTTGTTCTTTTGAACACGGTGGTAAGCCAAGACATGGAGGTGATAAAGAAGAGACCAAAAAGAAGGTGAAAAATGGAGTGGAGGTGGAAGAAGTGGATAAAATAGGGAGATTAAAAGAGAAATGATCAAGGAAGGCATTTTGGAGCTATTGCCAGAATTTCTAGAAGAGTCCGGGAACAACTGTCTCAATTACAATTCAGTAAGAACTCCACTTAAAACCATTTTTAGAAACTTGTGAAAGCAGGGCTAAGCTAGAAGTAGGCTGTGTTCATACAGGAGGCAAATAAATTTTATAAAAATAAAATGGGTGGAGGAAGAGACAGCCAAGACTGTCCAAGGTTGCAGAGCATCTCTTTTCTTCTTACCATCCAGAAGGACCCCCAGTTGGTGTTTGCCAGTAAGGACACCCCTCCAAAGCCAAGACTCTGGCAGTGCCAGCTCCTGCAGAGGCTCCTGAAGCTCTGGACCTGCCAAGGGTGCCTCAGTGTGAGGGGCTTCAGATTAAACAGGTCACGAGGGATTAAATTATCCAAATTTAACAGCTTTCCTTAAATTTGATAACAAACTGAAGTGTCCTTCCAAGGATTCTGCATAAACACACTGCTTAAAGATCCTTTCTGAAGCTTCTATAACTTCTCAAAATTACAGTGGTTGTCCTAGTTGCTGACCCTGCTCTGCAAGAGCTAACTCAAAAGCATTTCAGGCAGCAGTCTTTGACAGAAGCTTGCTCTTGCCTTTAGAGCATAGATCTGGACCCTTATCAGTTTTCCTCTGCCACCATTTTCACTCCTCTCAGATGCAAAACACTTGCCCTGTATTCTGCATTTTCTGCTTGACTCCAGGTGATATTCCATGAAGGACTCCTCTGTGAGTTTCAGCCACAGGCCCCTCTCTTACCTCCTTCCAAACCACCCCCAGGGGTTGCGCATCATTCCCAGTTTTTCCTGTATAAACCAGTTGTCACATAACAAACATCTATTCAGCTTCTGATTTGACTAGTTAAGAGTGAACTGTTTATTGCTTTGTGTCCATAACCTGACATGGACAGACAATAGCAGGAAAAATCAGCCTCTCCTCTCCTTTTGACTACAGATATTTTCTCTCCTTTCCATACTCTTATTTTAAACTAGCCATCCTTTTTCCCTACCTAACAGCAAAAAAAGTTCAGTGACTCATCTCACCTGTTCTAGTCTTCCTGACATTTAGAAACAAATGTCAAGTTGATAGCTTATCTGGGAGACAAGAGAGGGGCATTGTCCTCTGCTATTCAAAGAACCTCGGTACAACATTCTTAACATTTTTTGCAGTATTCTACATATTACATATCTTAAAAGGCATAAATAATATCTAACTTCACCTCTATTTTTAGCAAATCCTGAGCAGGCAGTAAAAGTATGCAGGCACGTTAAGGATATGGATAATAAAGCTGATAAGAGAGTGCTTTGATCCATAGTTTCCTTCCTCTCCTGCAACATATTTGTATGTTAGTTTTAGGGCCATCTTACATCATGTATAAGAAGCTTCACTTAGCCCTAAAGCTGCTTCCTGCAATGAGCGTCAGAGAACAGAGCTCACGAGCAAACCTTTGGTACAGTGCGAAGGCGGCTACAGGCAGGTATTTGGCAATACTGATTCAAAATTCAACTATTTGAAAGTTTCTATATTTGGGCTGTTTTCCAAAGATAAATATCTTTGATGAATGTTTGCACATAAATATTTTGATGTGGAGAAATGCTGATTCTGTAGAAAAACAATGCTCCTTAAAGAGAAATGTATCTATAAATCTCTATCTGTATCTATGTCTAAATAGACACCATTTTTGGTGCTGCCATACATCAATAACCATAAAAATGCATTGTGGGAAAGAGAGTTGGGTTGCTCGAAGTTCATATTCTGCATATTAGCTGAAGTTCCCTGGAGAAAATGTATCATTTTAAGTGGTGTAAGATACTGTGACACATTCTACAGGCAAGTAGCTATATTATACTTTATACTGTGGCAATTGTGGTATGGCTCTGTTTAATGCATCTCCAAGCTGAACGCTTTTTGCACCAAAATATATGTTTCTTAATTTTTCACAAATACTTAGCAACTTACTTCAGGGAGCAAAAAGAATTTTCAGCTTGATTCTTTAGAAAACAATAATGAGTCAGGTAATTGCATGCTAATACACAGGAGTTTTCAGCAATAAGAATGCTTAGTATGAAGGCTGGGCTGGGGAATACTCTGTACCACTAAAGGGAATGGATAACAGGGCAGAAAACTTCACAGGACTGTGGTACTCATTGCCTTCCTGGTATGAAAAGTGAGTGAGAACCCTCTCTGTAGTGTAACTCATTCTTGTAACATAAGTTATTTTAAGGACAGCAAAAAAATTCTAGGCATGCTTTATACTGAGAGATATTTAAGGCTAGGCTGGAATTTCATCTTGAGGGAAGCTTTTAGGGATAATTAAATCAGCTCTGACATAATTTAGGTGAATGGCCTAGGCAGGCAATTAGAAATGTATCCCAAGCTCAACAGCTCTATGACGAAACATCCAAAGACAAAGTAGACTTGATTGCTTGCTTTTTCCACATTAAAAATTCTGCTAGACATGAAGACTAAGAAACATTAAACAATTTGTCCAAAATGTCCACAAAGTTGATGGAAACACAGGCACAATATCTGACATGGATTCTATAAGAAAAATACTGTATGCAAAATAAATATGTCTTCTGGGTAGTGATCACAATGGCTCAAGTCTGCCTTGATCAAAGCCAGGACTTGATCACAGAATCAGACCTGACAGCCTCATATTTAAAAGATTTGAAGACTGAGCAGTTAAAAGTTACAATGGTTATCTACAGCAATGGGATCTACATATCTTGCAATGAAAACAGGGTCAGTAATGACATCTAGTCACTTCTGGTTTTAGTGAAAGCCAAAATAGCTAATCCTAGCCTTTCCCTTCAAATGGGTGCATACACTTTTGATCACAATTAAAACAAAGAGGGGAAAAAGAATGTAAGACATCTTTTTTTAAAAAAAACTGCCATGCAATTTAAACTTCAGTTTAGGTTGATTTTGGCTGAATTATGGGCTGTTTGCTAGCAGACAGCATTATATGTTGTTATCACTTTGATAAGGTTTACTAAGTCAAATCTTTTTTCTAGAGAGGTACAAAAAATCTAGGTGTTTCAAATATTAACTTTTGGATCAGTTAGTAAAATAAAATGTTCTGGAAATACTAAGAATAATGTTCCATGTGACAGCCTTCAGCACAAAAGATTACTTAAGATCTTTCTGCCCTCGACCTGCTTCCTTTCCTCCCTCATCCTTAACGTTCTCCTGGTGCTTACCAGCCCCTTATCAGTGCTCCGCTCTAAATTGCATCTCTGTTTGTAATCTTGCTAAATGAAAGCAACCTCTTATGGGGAGTTATGGGGTAAAAACACAGAGGTTTTTGCACACGTGTGTGTGTGTGTTAGATTATTTTCCACATCTTTAGACCAAGCCCACACAAACAGTAGAATGGATGGAAGTGAAGGAGTAACTTTTGTCAGGATGTAAATCACTTAAACTAGCTCTGCCACCGAAGGATTCATAACATGAAAAAGCATATTTGTAACACTGCTCACAAACAGATTAGCATTTTCCAGTCTTGCACAAAACATGTGTCTTTCCACACAGACTGATAGATTTTTATTGAGTTTTCTGATTGTTCTATTTTATCACTACAGGCAAGCAACAAAGACATGAGCACTTTGTTTTCATTATCTATCAGGTACTATTGCAGTCTTTTGGGTCCCTTTGTGCTACATCATTTTTAATTAATAGGTTATGGACCTGCTCACACCCATGTGTCTCCATTAAATGCAGCTGGATGGTATGTAACGCTTACTGAATTTCAGCACAAAATTTGTTTGTCTGTAAATGTTCTGTCTTAAGACAGGCTCCATGTCCAGTTAAAATTCAATGAAAAATTTAATGAAGCTTGTCAGCTTGTCTAATAAAGAATACTACCACTCTGTAGAGAGCTGGAAAGCGTAGAAAAATCTGTCACAGTCCTTTTGTCAGACATGATGAGCACCAAAGCCCAAACTGAAGTATAGACTAGAAACAATGGCTTTTCATTTGATCTAGTTATGTGGCTCTCTTAAACAAATTGAGAAAACAGTGGGTAATATGTGTGGAAAGGGAAAGCTGAGAGTCTGGTAGTAAAGTGGGAGAGAGGGGGAAGGAGGTAGTTTGCATTTTGGAATAGATAGTTCAATAAAAGCTTAAATGAGAGGAGGCTGCTGGTGAACATCTGGTGAATCCATGAGTTGTGAGTGTTAGCACACAAATATTTTTTGGTGATCAGAGTTGGAACGGCTGCTTTGTTAGAAACATCCTCCCATTCATAACTGGGTCCTTCTGCTCTGTGGGAATCCGTGGTGCTGTGGGGTGCTCATTTAACTTCACTTGTATGGTTTTCATTTCAGTTTGAGAAATGTAGGGATTCGTGTATTTCAGTATGTCTATTGTAGGATCCCTGACAATCCTACAAATCTATGAAACTGGTTATTTTTTGCATTTGTTTCTCTAGCGCAATCTGCTCCTATTGAATGCTATTTGTCACACTCACCTGGTGTTCTTTACAGTTGCTTGGTTTGTGGAGGAATATGTGGTTGTGTTGGGGGGGGGGGTTTGAACATGATTGTTATAAAATGCATTTATTTTGTAGTGGTGATGGTGATAACTAGAAAGTTGAGGTGGGTGAAATCCACAGACACTTTAATGGACAAGTGGTTATTAATAAATTGGTGATTAAAATTGCTATAGGATTCTAAGATTTTAGGTCAGATGAAGAAGTCATCCTCATACAACACAGATGTCCTGCTATATGCAACTCCTCGTAAACCTCCCAAAACAAGATTTTTCTCTGATTATTATTCCTTCAAGAATAACTGCTAATATCTGTGCATAGGAATTGGTGAAGCTACCAGGGAATGACAAATAAATGAACTATTTTGCAGTATGCCTGCCTTTAAAAATCTGAATGCTGCCATGTTCTTGTAGGTGAGACTGTGATGGTATAGGATCCTGGTATAATGGATGAAGATACTGAGAATGATGATAGATGGTTTATGCTGGGAAGTTTTTGAGACATAGTTTGTCTCAGAGAAAAAATTGCTCTCTGAGTGGAAAGACAGTTTCTGTGTATCCTACTTTTATTAGAATCGTGGTTGTGTCTGGTGTGTCTACCTCGGTCCCTGTATTCATCATTATTGGGAAATGTATAGAAAGCTCTGGGGAACAGGAGTGGAAATAAGAGAGCTGGTAGTGTAGCTTTTTCTTGGGGTTCTCTGAGAAGGCATTCAGTAGTGTCTTTGAGATTAAAGACAGAGAAGCGTATGTCTTTTCCTTGAGTTCTTTTTTGTTCTGATTATCAGAAACTCACCTGCTTGTCTTGCTAATGCAGTCTTGCATGATGTACAATTTCTGTAGTTCTCTTCCTGAACTTAAAGATTCTCATTGTTTTCAACGAGAGGTAAAGTGCAACTTGAACAGAGATCATCAGTTACTCTCATTCATCTAGATGAAAAAAAGGTTAGATTTTGGGTTTTCAAACATGTAATTTCCAAAGCAATCTAATTTAGAGCTCGACAAGATGAAGAGTGCTTAAAAGCAGAAAACATTATTTTTGGGGAAGGAGTTATTGATATGTAGACAGAAGAGCAGACTAAAATCTGTTTTACCATGTAAATCCCAACAGTGGGACTGGCAGTCACACACCATGAGGGCTATCAGGTCATTTGGCCTCATTTGTTCTCTTCCTTTCCTACCAGTAGCTGACTGCAGAGCAGGAAGCATCTGAGATGAGATAGGGAAAATACTCATCTACCCAGCCTGTGTAAACAACAGAAGACATGTCGGAGGTGAAAGAACAGGAAGGAGAGAGGTGGGATGGCCAGTTCCTCATCAGTTCTCCTCAGTCCACCATTCTCCAGCTTTCACAGAAAAAAGTCACTAGAAATGAGACACAGAAGTGGAACATCATTGTTCAAGAGTGAATAGAGAAGAAAGAAAGGTTATGCAGAGGAAAAAAAATGGAACAGAAGGAGAGCAAAGCTGCAAGAGAAATACTGACATTTGTTCACTGTGGCATGGCCTGGAGGTCCTACTTTATATTTGTGTACTCTTCTGCTAGCCATTATTTCAAACATTACAGAAATATAGCCATTACCCTGGGAGCGTAAAAATAAACAAATCCTGCAAGAAACAGGAGAATCAGATTTACCGTCAGAGCTGTGAAAATGCTGGTAGCAACGATACATGTTTTAAGGGATGGGTATCATAAAAGAGGACTGTACAGCTTCTTAGTGAAACCTACTCAGTTTTCAACAACATCCAAGTCCTGCAAGACATCTTTCAATCCCATCAAAAGCCAGGGAGAAAAGTTGTCCTGACTGAAAATAACCTTCAATGTGCTTGATGGCACAAAAAAAGTCTTCTAATGACTGGGACCCAACATGCCAAAACCTGATTGCAGAACTGTAAAATATTTGCAGGCATCATCAACTAAGAAATCGGGCTAGCCTAGGGGAGGTATTTGACCATGGTGGGATATACTAGCATGAGGAAGTCAAAACCATGCAGCCTCCTTTGAATGAGCAGAATAAAAAAGATTCTGAAACAAACGTTCCTCCTTGAGCTTTTATCCCCACCTCCTTGGGATCTTGGATCCTGATATGACATACCCTGGGAATATGCCTGTAGCTGCTGAGGAAGAGACTTCATTCAGATGGACGCCAGGTTTGGGGGTAAAGGCAGGAGAAAGGACTGGTATCTGCCGGCAGCTGTGCAAGGATCACATCACGGGCAGCGCTTTGGTCTTCCCAAGCAGCGGGTCAGAGTTCAGCTCCACTCTGTTCACTCTTTGAAAAATGAGCGTTGTACTTGCTCACTGGAATTTTTAAGTGTCTTTCCAGGAACATTTAGCCCTTATATGCAAACACATTTATCTGAAAAGCTGCAGGAAACAACTTCTTTGCTCAGAAAACTCTGGATGCAGCAGGGAAGATTTTTCAATGCATTTATTAGAATCTATAGGAAAGACAATGAGGGGGAGACTGAAAGAGGAAATAACAGTTGATTCTAAGGTTTAACAAGGAATGGGAAAACTGGTACACAGTGCAGGCACTAATGCCCTTGTAGTAACAGCAATATAATTATATAACAGACAGAGAGAGCAGCAATGCTCATTGCTAAACGTTAAGTACAAGTTTCTATCCTAAGTCTGCACTTTTTTTTTTTTAAGAATTTTACCAGATTATCCATGTAAAAAGTAATATACTCAATGACAATTACATATTTTCTCTAACTGCCGCAAAAGACATTTCAAACCTTTTAAGGAGGGTGGTAAGGAAAAATAGTCTATTCCTTTGTTTTTCATTAAAGAATTAGTTCTATTTTTATTGTATTTTTTTTAGCAAGTCTTCTAATGCCTGCATATTTTGCAACAGAGACATGATAATTGTTTGCTAAGGGGAGTTGGGGAAGAAAGAAAAGCTCTTTGTTATGACTGGCAAAATGTAGTGCATTTTGTAAACCAGAATTTTTACATTCTCACTAGAAAATATTTGTAGCTACCAAATGCTCTTTACATGATTCTTATGTGTTATGCATGTTTCTAGGCTCCCCTAAGCCATCTCTTCTGTGTTTTTGGACTGTGTCATAACACTAAACCTTACCCCTTGTCAGAAATATGGAATAGCATCCAGAGGTCTGAACGCTCCCACTGTAGAGACCTGGCTCTTGCAGTATATAGTTTTAGGCCACAGCAGTGAAATGTGTGTTATCTTCCCCTCCTGTATTTAGTTCACATAGACAACAAGAGTCTACTGATGATATCAGTTATTCCATTAGCTGAAACAACAGAGGCTGGTGTTGCCACCCAGCCTCCCAGGGAAGGAAAGTGACTTGTTGCACAAGAGACTGTTTTGGTGTAGGAGTCAGGGTGCAAGTCCAAGGAAAATATGTGCCAGAATGCCACTATTAAAAGTTTGCAAAGTCAAACTGTGAAGCTGAGGAAATGTCAAAACCGTACTTGACAAGCATACATTGCTTTTTCCCCCCAGGATTCTTGTCTTGCTCAGTACACAGGATGGGCAATGAATGAGACATGTTCTCTGCTTTAAAAGTTGGTCTGGGATCTAGGATGGCTGAGTTTTATTCCAAATTCAGCTGCCACCTTTCTACAGGATGTTGGACAAAAGTGTACCAATAATTAATATATACAGGAAAGATGGGTTATGTTGTGCAATTCACCTTAAATCTGCTCTCTCTTACCTTGATTGCCATTTCAACCTTAACCTTCTTTCAATACATTTTTTCCAAAACCATTTTCATACATGTTGAAATGGGTCTGGTTCTCATACCCAGGAATGCCCGTCAGCAGGCTGTTCAATGTGAACCTGTTGCATACAAGGGGCTCAGTCATTCATTCTGCAGCAGCCCTGTCTCCAGGAGCGCTGCCATCCCAGTGTCTCAGCCTTATGCTGACACATACTGCAACACGTCTTGATGACCGTGTGGAGCTGTTCATGGACAGGCAGAAATCAAGCAGGTTTTAAGGCACTGTAGCCTATGCTAAGATTTGAATTTGCTCCTGGCTGGCTCTTCACCAGAAGAATTAAAAAAATGTTATAATATCATCTTTATTGTTCACCTGAGGCCTTAAATAAACAGTTTGGTCAGGAGGAAGTGCAACAAAGATAGGTGCATGCATTGTTTATGGATGTATATGTGTGTGTGCATGTGTGAAGTATCACAGGCTCATGTCATAACCTTTTGCAAGAACACTGTGTAAGAACTTGCTGCTTTTTTACCTTTTAGCTGACTGGATTTTGCTATTTTGCAGTATTAGTGAAGAGGAAAACACATTTTTCTTGAACTGTTTTTCCCCTCGTATTTGAGAGAACACTGGGATCATCGCTAATCTGTGCGTGATGGGAACCACTAGCCAAAATGCTACAGCTGAAGTGAACGACCTTTGCCAATACCGAGTTCGTCTTGCAGAAACCAATGGACAAGGAAAGAGCAAGAGAGCGAGAGACAGCTCCGACAGTAACGGGCTGTAATTGAGTTCTCAGTCTTGCTTTAACTGCCTTGGTGCGATTGCCTGTGAAAATTGCTCTGTTTTATGCTCTTTGTTAGGTTCTGTCAAGCCCCATTTAAAATAATGAGGCCTCTTCACTCACTTTCTCTCCGTAGAGTTCAGAGCAGACAAGAGAACTTTCAAAGGAAGAACAAAAACTCATCTGCGGAGAAGAGGGGGATGTTGTAAATTACTGATACCCAGGATTCTTGCAGAGGCAGTTAGCCAGGTGTGACCTTGACAAAGGACAAATCAAACACACGTTATCCAGCTCTTTCAGCCAACTCCTTCTGTTCCCAGGAGGTGCAAACTCACGCTGGATGCCCAATAAAGCTGCTGTTCCCTAGCAGCTGATCCATCTCTTTCATCAAGTGTGCGAATCCACAACACACATCACAGGAGCAGGACGGATATAAAGACTAATGGGTCTTAGAAGACCCTTTGTGAAAGATGTGTTTGAATTGGGAGCAAAGGCCATGTGTAGAAAGGTGCTGAGCACTCACAACCATGCATTTCTCTGGTGGGAACTGAAACACCCTCCGTTCCCTCTGCATGTGGGACAGGTCTACCATGAAGTGATTGATCTCATCACGATGTGTGTGCTGTAACTACCCACAACTGTTTAGGGTGCCATAACCTGCATGTCATACAATATCAATCAGCAGATCCTGCAACTCCAGAGACTAATGAAAGGATAGTTTGCCCTCATAGAACACCTTTTAACCACCCTCGAAAACAATCTAAAATACGAACATTTTGGTTTACAGGAAATCAGTCTTTAACCATTTTTAATGAGACAGAAGGTTTTAGAGCCATTCAATAATATCTGAGTGGTTTAGAGAAAGCTTTCACATGAATAAATTATAAAAAAAGTGCAAAATATTTTCCTCACTGAAAATACCAATACTTATCCTTTTAGTAAAAAGATTAATTTCAAAAAAGCTATTATTTCATTTAATGCAATTTTTCTTAAAACCATCCCACTAGCTCTACTGCTGGACTGGGCACCGAGACAATCACTGTTAGGGCAAAACTATCTCTTGAACATGATGGTTCCCATTGTGCTGCTGGAGGCAAAATACTTCTAAAAAGATGGGTCAATCAGAAAATGTGGTAAATAGCTCAAAAACTGTGTGGAGAAAACAGATTTTCTTTTAAGTCTACCTGATTCGAGATCTGGATTCTCTTCAACACAGTCTACTTGTCAATAGGGAGGGAAGCTGGAGAAATCAAGTGAGATGACTACATGACTTTCTAGGATGTCACCCAGGTGAAACCTCTCCTTACTTAGGAACAGCTGGTGGGGAGAGGCTGAGAGACTGGTGAGTGAATCTGCAGAAGGTGGCTCTAGTCCTTTTCACTGTGGGGAGAGAAGGGGAAGAAAGTTATTTTTCATAGAAACAGAAATGAGAAAACCAAGCCTGGACACAGGAGCCCACCAATGCCTGAGTTCCTCTGTTGGCTTTGATAGACACTCCTTGTGCAACACAAAGTCCTCTACATAAGTACCTGGCAAACAGAGGCCTGGAGGAATTCATCACGTGACACCAATTCTAGCACTGGGCTTGCTTGCAATGTATTAACAAACCATTAGATGTCCCTTTGTGCCTTGCAAACCTCCAGACAGGGGACAGTCTCTGGAGGAAAAGGAAAAACAAAGTTGGAGCTCAATCTGTGCAGAAACCTTCCTGCCTTCTTGCTTGCCCCTGTTGTGGTGGTACTTAGTAATTTCCACCTGTTTAGGAAGGAACGTGCTTCTGCAGTTCATGATATCAACAAACTATTGGCATTACACTCTCTATGTTAGGCATGTCCTTCTGGGTATGTTGACCAGTGTTAAACTTCGAGGCTGTTGGAGCAGTATGTGGTGTGGGAGGTAGACAAACAGTGTGCTCTGGGATGACTTTTCCCTTTCCCACCTGCAGTAGGAAAAGTTATCCTAAAATACTGAACCAGCAGCAACATGTGAGGCTGCCAGAAAACATGACAGGCAGCAAGTGGCTGGGAGGGTTTCTCAGAGCTGCTGTGGTCCGGAGGAGGGACCCTCTGTAAGGCAGTAAACAACATCCTTTCCTCCCAGGGAGCAAGAAGCTGAGTCGTCTCTGTTCTGGATGCTCGCCTCTTAAGCCATCTTAACACATCTCCTGTGTTATCAGCAGTTTACCACATTCAGCATTTCCCTTAGGTAGAAAGAAAGGAAGTGCAGTTTATTATTTAGTCATAAGTGTAGTTTTATGATCTCTTAATTGGTGAAGAGACAAGAATTGTTTGCTATTCCAGCTCTGACCACACACAGAGCTGCAGAAAGAGACACAAGGCTGAGTCTGCAAGAAACCTTGTGATAACTCATTGCTAACAATCCCCAGAGCTGCTGCTTTTCTTCCACACTATTGCTTTTCAGGATTCATTATACTTTCTTCCTTCTTCCCTTTTGCACACTTTCCTTTTGCCTTTTCACAAAGATCCCATTACCAGTTTTCTCACCTTGCTTCTCACTATCTCAGAATCTAGTCATATATTTTTATGGTTTTTTTCTCCCCTTCTTCTGTCCATAACTTTGTTCTTCTGTGTATGAGAGGGCATAGACAAAGCATTGTGAACTCCAGCCTTTTAGTAGGGTGTTTATTTGCCTTCTGGATGGTTTTATCCTTACAGCTATTTATTACTGGCTGTTTTCATTCCTTGGCGTTTCTCAGTGTTGGCACTCAGCTTCCTTTATTATACACACCAGTCAGTGAAATTTATATTCACTGCCCTCTCATAATAATAATAAAAAGGAGGGAAGATATCTTATTATGCTGTGTGTCTTGTACATTTATTAGCAGCTTGGAAGGTCTCTTTGGCAGTGGTGTTGCTGATAGAGTTCTGGAGCCATCAGATTTGAGACAGAAAATGGCATTTGTCCTGCAATGACAAAGACTTTACATTCCTCATCTTGCTGACTAGCTTATTGTCAATTGCTTGGTTGCTTTTTATTAAGACAATGTTTTGTGCTATTATTTTTTATTTCACTTATATTGCTCATGTACATTTAAAACTGCTGTTCATCTTGCTGCTCGGGGCTTTCTGCAGCACAAGATGTACATGAACTATGACTTAAAAATATCTATGGAAGAACTGGAGAGCTGGGAACTATGTGTTCACATAGCATCAGCCATTAAATTTTAGGGACTTGGGTTGAATGTTAGTGTAGAACTAGAGGAAAATAATGTGCTAGTGGTACGTGCTGTGCACGTATTTGCCCATGTCACACAACAACGCCACAGGGGCTACCAGCCAAGCACACCCCCTAGCTAAATCGAGAAAACCCATATGGAACAGTCAGAGGAAATTCAGTGCCACACAAGTTATTTAAGAGTTATGTTTAGAAAAAGCTGTCCAGGGACTAGGGTGAGGCTGCCAATTCCATTTTACTGAACCACACCCTGACCTGAGACTTGTCTGAAAAGCTGGCAAAGTAACGTGCTCTGCCACGAGTCTCTGACGTATTCTTCCGTGTGAGTGTTCACTGCAGTAGTCAGGCAGGGACTCGGAGGCTTAACATATCTCTTTGCTGCATCATCTCCTAGGGAAGAGACCCAATGCCATGTTATTACTATTGTTATTGTTATTGTTATTACTATTGTTATTACTTCATCTCTCTACAGTCAGTTATTTCTCAGAGGTGGCTTGACTTTGGCCATGTAAGAACCAATGCATGCAAGACTCATTAACATTGTTACTGCAGATGGATTGCACCTTTGTCATTCTTTGCTTAAAGATTTGTTCTGGGAAGAAGGAGGTTTGCATTTAAAAAAAAACACAACCCAAAACAAAAATAAAAAACCAAAAACCCCACCTTCATCGGGATCATCATCTCTCCTTTACTCTAGCCGTCAGTAGCCAGAAAACAGAAGTTAGTGGCCAGGCCATGCTGGAAATGGAACAGCATTTGCAAAAATATGAAATCCATGCTGACCTCCCCATCTCGGCCACTGTAATAAGGGAAGTCTCTGTTGATAGTCTGTGGTCTCAGTTAGATATTATGGCTCAGGACCGGAGCCTCCGGGTGCATAACCTGTTGCTCAAGCTGATTTTCTGACTTGGGAGGCAGCGTGGTGTCCAGACAGGTCCTGGGTCATGGGCCCGCTGTGCCAGCAGCAGTGCTGCACTGTGCCACCACGTGAGAAGTACGGAGCGGGTAACACGGGAGTCCACTTTCTTACAAAGCTGATCGGTCTGAAGTTGCAAGGAAATTACCTTCCTATGAAAACTGGCCCAGGACCGCAGGAAGTCAGAGTCTCACCTTAGGATTTGTCAGAATGTATTTCTACAGCCCCTGGTAAGAAAGGGGACCTGTGCAGATAGCTGAAGAATTTGGCAAGCTCCCCTTGAGCTAGTTTGGATTCAATGAGTTTGGCAGAGCTGTGGGAACAAGAAGAATATGAGGAAGAAATATTTATAAGGAATCCAATTAGTCTTTAACTGCAGTCTGGATTTCAGTTTGTTTGACTTGGATATGCAGGGGAGACGTGGAAGGTGCATCTGAGTTCCTAACAGCAAAACCTGGGAAGCAGAAAACATCTACGGGAAAGGCTTTCTTTTATTTTGCTACGAATCACTTGGCACAATCTTCTTTACATGCCAGCCTGGAAAAGCCTGTGTCTCACGCCTCTGATCCCAGTTTTAATTAAACTCTGCTCAAAACTCAGTCTCAGTGGTCCTCATGGGAGGCAATGCAGCAGCCTGCAAAAGTGATTCAGGGGAGAGGTGAGGAGCAGGAGAGTGGTGGAAGTCTCGCTTCTATCCGGGTTATTTTTATACTGCTCTCATCAGCACAGTACCAGTACGCCTTCTGCTAGCACAACAAGCTGCACAATTAGCATCTTGTAACCGTGCTTCTTTCTCCTCTCTCCCACCCCTCTATGCACAGGGGGATTTTGTTTTTAGCTAAACACTTTATATGCAGAACTATAAGTTTATAGATCTTCAGTACCTGCTATTGAAGACGGTGAGTTGCTAGTGGCTAAGCCAGAAGCATTCTAGCAATGATGTGAAACATCTTCACACGTAACACTTATTTCTTCTTTGAAAAAAAAAAAAAAATATATATATATATACCGAAAGCTGCCAGCGCAGTCAGTGCTGGCAGGGAAGATACAGGAGCCATTTCCTAATAGTGCTGCAGGAAGAGCAGGCAACCATGTCCGTATGATAGGTGGGAGGTAAAGGCCAGGAAGGTGCATTTGGTGAGTGGCGGCAGCGAGTCTGCTCCCAAGCACCCCATATTCCCCACGACAGTGAGGCAGACAGGGAAGTGAGGCTGAAATATAGCAAAATGAGAAGCAAGACTACAACGTACAACTAAGCAGAGCTTTTTTTCCTGGGCCGTGAATAGGGGGAATACTGTAGGCCTCGCATGTCTGCCTCCTTCGGTGCCATTTGATCTCTAATTGCTGCAGCAGCTTTGATGGGCTATGATCCCCACTGGGGCTTTGAGACAAAGTAAAATATGGGCAAAGTAGGAACTCATCGATTCTGGTACATAATTCATAAAACTTCTGTGTAAAAGATCCAGTTCATGAATTCCAACTTGATGAAATATTCAAAGGAAGATAAATATATTTGCAGGTATTAGACTCCCTGGCACTTAAAATCTCTCAGGACATTGTGCCAGAGAGTTCCCAGCCATGTTAATCACTTTGTGCTGTGAGCAACCCGCTGCAGCGTTCGCGCTCTGCCAGCTGAGGAGAGCTAGGAGAGCAGGCAGCCAGAGAGACACGGACGGCACCAAAACCACCACGAAATCACTACGTGGCCAGGGGCTGGGAATGGGATGCAAAGCTTCTGAGGTAGACATGTTGGCCTTTGAGGGTCTAGCCCCAAAAGTCACCAGGGTCTGAGGGCAGCTTGTTTCATCCTATGCGTTGCTTTGTGAGAGGACATACAACGGAGTGAGAAGTCTGGGAAACCCCCCCGAAAATATTTCCTCTAAGTGGAGCCACTCGGCTGTGCTGGCCTGTCCCAGGGGCACGCTGGAGCATGTGAGCCCTTGGAGGTGGACAAGGCACTAGCAAGGTCCTGAGTGGGCAGGGGAGGGCACCAGCCATCAAGTAGGCATTTGCTATCAGTCATCTCTCTGGTATATTCTCCCAGTCACAGGCGCTGTGGAGAAGCTCTCTGGAAATGTGGTGGGATCTCCCCATGCACCAGGGACCTGGGTTGGCTGCAGTCAGCACTGTTCTATCAGCACTCACATTTCCCAGCCCAGGAGAGGTGCACCTAGGTCCTGCTACCCTCAGCTCCCAGGGACATCACCTCCAACATCCCAGAGTCCCTCATGGCATCAGCACCCCACAACCGCCACAAAGCATCATCATTGAAGACACAGACATGTACAGTTTCTCTTTTCAGGGAAACATAGTCTTTAAGGCCTTGCCGTGATAATCGAATCCGTTGCACCTCACACACCAGAAGGTTGTATCACTGTTTAGAAAGTGTCTACCTGCTGAAATATGAAGGAAGCTTGAGCCAACAGAGCTTGTGACCACCTCTCTTTTGTGTTGGGCTAGGCAGTCTCATTCTGTGAGCTGTGGGAGGAGTACCATGCCCCCTTTCCAAAACTCTGGTGGGAGACCTGGCCAAACATTGTCTGGCAGGGTCTGGGAGCTCTTTTGCATGTTAGATGGGGAAGTCAGCCAGATGCAAGATGAGGGAAGAGCAGAGGTCATTGAGCTGCAGCCTTTGAGGACCAAGAAAGCAGTATATCAGAAAAGTGTCTAAGGTCCAATGATCCAAGGACGTCTTGGTGTCGTTCTGTTTATGAACTACCCTATGCTGAGAGATGTACGGGAAGGAAAAAATTAGATCTTCCTGCACGTGGAATAAAGGTTCCTTCCCTTGTCCAACTTTTCAAAATTGTTCTTATAGCTTTTTTCTGATTGGTCTTTTTGGATGGGAGTTAAAACTTAGGAATATGTGATATCAAAATGCAAGGACAAGTCCCTGCAGTGATGACCTCAATGCAGTAATATCCTAATGGTTATAATAAGCATGAACTTCTTACTCAGGAGATAAGTGGGTGTCTGAGAAAACAGGAGTCACAAAACAGAAACTATGGGGATTCAGCAACACTGCAGGAGAGAAACAGTTGAAGATACTCTGAGAAATGTTTTGCAGGAATCATC
Source organism: Balearica regulorum gibbericeps (assembly GCF_011004875.1). Lineage (NCBI taxonomy): Eukaryota > Metazoa > Chordata > Aves > Gruiformes > Gruidae > Balearica > Balearica regulorum. The sequence goes on from NC_046184.1 coordinate 59,177,703, forward strand.
ACTGATTGGTAGTTTGTCCCAATAACATTTAAGAAATTGCTTCTTTGTAGGTTTCCTAACCAGTGCTGGAAATGGCTTTCCACTGGAATTCTGGGCAGAAATCCACTGAAGTCCTGGAGAGGTGTCCATATGCTGATAAGCAGTCATAGACATATATATGTAACTATAAAGCTAAAACAAACACATTTGGTGAGCCAAGGAAGATGTGCTCTGCCTCTAACAGCCACCCAATGCCCAGAGTAATGGGAATCAGATCACCATTTTTTCTCCAGATCAGCAAAGACAGAACCAGCTGTTATTTGGTATAGAAATGGGATAAATTTCCAAAACCTTCACTGCTGATTGGGAAGATTATAAAATTTCTGTAAACTCTGTTTTCTACATATATTTTTTTCAAGTGTGTTTTTTTTAAAGTTAAAATTCTCATTAAACTTATTTTAAATGTCAACCTTCTCTGATCTTCAGATTCCAGCCCTCAGGAGAGGAAAAGCTTTTTAAGGTCAAGAATCAGCTGTAACAGAATTGCAGTCAATGTCTTCAGGAAGACAAAGATTGTCTTAGTTGCTATTTTCTCCTCTTTCATTATTAATGCAGCTGATGGGCCTAGGGTAAAGACAAATAGGAGCAGAAAATATTGTTGCCAAACATCTTAAAAGGTTTTCATCCAGAATACTGAGAGTTATTACGTTTCCAGAGAGCACAGAATAATTTGTTTATCTCTTCAGTAGTTATAGTCTTTCATTCAATGCAGTAGCGAGTTGGTTTATATCATTATACTAGTGCCAACAGATCCATAGAGAGACTATTTACTTTCAAAATGTAGTAACCCACGTGTGTACATTAAGATATTAGCATGCAGACTGCAGGGTACTCCTAAAGGCTAATTTAAGTAAAAATAAAGGAAATCAGTCTGCTCAGCCTTTTTCCATAGTCAATGAAGGGAGAAAGCTCTTCTAAGCAGGCCAACTCATGGCATTTAAGTATAAGCATTCTCTCTCCACAAGCTGTAAAATGAGGCTGGCCTGCCCCATGTTAGCATTATTCTTGTAAACACCCCCATGACTACAGTATTTATTGACACAGTGACATTGAAGAAGGTTAAAACCAGCTTTAACAACCAAGCGCATTTATAATGGCTTAGTTAAACTGCATAAAATCCTTGCACAGCCTCTGGAAAATGGAAGTGAGTAAGCTAAACTGAATAAAGGCTACATTTGTTCTAAAGAAGCATCCATCATCAGATCTGAATGCAGTCAAATGGGTTTTAAAAACACAGATTTTTTTTTTTTTCCTGAATATCACTGTATGGACAATATTCCTATACACATTAGGACAAGGCAGATCACACGCCGTAAGTTTATACCCTGCTTTGCTGCGCACTACTTTTTCCACAGACAGGTCTTGAGAGTCTAAAGCCTTCGCCCTGGAATTGCTGATTTGATATTTACAAAACTGTAGCTACTGCAGTGAAAATTGCAGAGGGATCTCAGTTGTCAGACCTTGCTGACTTGCCTAGTAAGATGCAGAAAGGTTAATCAACCATCAAGTGAAAGTGGTCAATTTTTTTACCTCTCTTTTTACTATATTCAGAAGGAAACACACAGTATCTTCTTGTTTGGCAGACTGTGCCAGGTGATGTTTGTCTGCATTTGCCTCAAGAAATGGATTTTACTTAAGCAAAACTTTTCCTTTGTTGGTCTTCATATCTGGTCTGGAAACATTCAGTAGTTGGAGACAAGAGTTATCTCAGTATTTCACTTGTGACTTTACAAGAATTATGGCTTTAACTAAAAATACAAATAAAATAAAGACTATAAAAGACCACTGCATGTGATGCATGGAGAAAGCTTCTTTTGAAACAAACCTAAGCTGGTATAATTGCAGAGGCTTTCCCAGGTCAGAAATGTGGCGCATCATCAGAGCCATGAGGCATTCTTGCAGACATGGAAAAGGAAGCGAATTGCTGGTTACTGCCAGATGATGGTCACAGTTGCTTGCTCACAGTTTGCTTGATAGTATTCATCCCATGTCTTTCCTTCCTTTGCCAATCTGGCTATGGAGGAGCATACAGATGTTCACTGTAATATTTACAGAAGCATTTTTGCTCCTCTTAATCTTCTTTGAAAGCTCCCTAAATTGCTGTGGAGAGGAAAAAAACTATTTGAAAGGAAACTGATTTAGGATGCCATAAGGTAGACTTTCTTCCTAGTGCATTCCACATCCCTTTATTCGTCAGAAAAATGTGGTCCATGGATAAAACACAGAAAATACTCCTGCTCACAGAGTGGAAGTTGATAGAACAGATTTATCTGCACAAGATTGCAGGTGGAAAGGATCTCCTCAGAGTTGAGAAGCAGCACCCAGGAAACTTCCATAAAATTAATTTAGTGCTGTTGTCTGTCTGACACTTGAACTGGTCTTAGTATTAGTGGCCAGCATCTCACTCACAGATGGGCAAAATATAGCTCACAGCTGATCACTCACTATTGCAGATCTGGGTTTCTCCTGAATAGAGAAGGTTCCTCTGTTTTGCTTCAAGTGCTTTAATTCTGTGACAGGCACAAAAAAGGTTTAGGACAGAACCGTCAGTCTGAATGAGCAACAAAGGAGGACTGAAGTCAAGTGTCTTAGGATGAACACCTAGAGCATCAAGGGCCCACACTGCATCAAGGGCCTGCTCTTGAAGGAGATTTTTTGAGATTAGCTAAGTTTTACAAAGCAGAACACTGATAAGAAGTTGCACACAAATAAATAAAGCAGCAAATCCCCTTTTAAAAAAGAGATTGGTAACATGATAAAATATTCAATAAGGCAAACAGGACAAGTTTTAAAGTGAAGACAAAAAGACAAATTATCTCACGAATGGCACTGCACCAGCTCAGCTCTTTCACTTCCACACCGGAGATGACTACCTCATTAGGAAAAGGCAGAAGATTGCATGTCTACAGGCTGGAGGAAAGGGTATTTAACAGGAAGTCAGGTGAGAAGTGTGACCTAGTTAACTGTGTGGTTAGATAGAAAAATAATATTTCTGAGGAACGCTAACATCAGTGGACCTAGTAGTTTAATATCTTGCCCCCCACCATTATGGCCCAGGTCTCCATATGCTCTGTCTGACATTTTGTGGCACATCCACAAGCGTGGCTGTCCAGAAATACCTAGATTCACAAAGCAGAAATTACACAAAAGGACCAAATAGGGCTTTAGTTTTTGTGCCAGCCCTGATGATGTGGTTTTGTTTTTATAGTGGCTTTGTTACAACCTTGGGGAATGTCATGCTACTTCCAATTGCACACAGGATCACGATGAGCTGTCAGTTTCCACCACAAGACACCATGAATAGCTTTGAAGGGAAAAAGTTCCCACTGCAAATTCGGAAGACCAGCCAAGCACAAAATCTCCTCTTTTATACCTAAATACTGGGGAAAATACTCTGGAGGGATTCATCTCACCTAACTTCCATTTGACTAGAGTAGTGTCTGCAACGCAGCTGGATATATCTGACTTAATGACCTTGGTTCCCCTCCATAGCTAATTGAGACCTAGTCAATACAGCCAGTGGAGACTAGATAGCAATTCTTCCCACTTTTTCAGAGAATATTTTCCAGTAGTCCCAGAAGCGCCACCACCATGAGGGGTATTGGCCATTCTGAATAGAGATGTTAAGAATCACTCCTTGTCCCAGAGAATTTCTAGTTCAGTTAGTCAAGTCAGAAAAATGTGGGAGAAAGGCATTATTATCATGTACTACAACTGTGTTATTTCTTTCCCCTTGTTCCTAAGTGACATGAACTGCATAAAAATTAAATTCAAACCAGGGAGCGTCAGGAGGATGTGAAATAGCATTATTTGGAACAGAGTTCTGAAGGACAGTGTGCAATGCATCACTAACTATGGAGAGATACAGCCAGACCTTCGGCTCACCTTTCTTCCAGGGGCAAACACACATCCAGCTTCTTCATGGAAAAATGCAGTGCATTTCTTTCCAGCAAAACACATTGATGGTTCATGAAAATGATCGCATTTCTGCAGCGTAAAAATATTGTGGCATGGCAGATGCCATAAAGGTCCACACTTGCTGGACTTAAGCTTATGGTTAATGCAATAGAAGTAGACTGAGCTCCATCATGGTGTTGCATTTTACATAAGGTAAGGACATGCACACAGAGAGTTACAGATGACTGACAACTCAATAAGCCAGTAGAAGTTGATCATGTGCCTGAAAATTGAGATTTACACGGAATCTTATTTTTCCACTCTAATTTGTGTCTATTGCCATTAATTTGTGCAGAGTAGGTCTTACTCCATGAATGATCCCATCAGGCTTAGGTGCAAATTTTGCTCACATTAGGGCAAAATATGCAAAATATGAGCAGAACAATGAAAAAAAGAAAACATGTTGCTGGGGTCCTGTGGAGCGAGTAAAATTGCTTACACAGAAGGTAAGACAAGATGTTCTGATGATTCCTAATGGCCTTATAATCCAGGAGACCTCAACATCTGAGATGGATAAGAAAGATAAAAATTAAAAAGGAGGGTAGGACTTTTTGCTCATTAGTCTTCACAAGTTTAATTCACTTGTACTTTAGGATGGCAATAACTTCCCATGTGACTATCAGATAAATCCTACTAACATAGTATTTTTTTGCTGCGGTGAAGGCTGGATGTAGCTTAGAGTATCTTGTCTGAGCTCTGGCAGTAAAAGTGTCAAACTGACATTTTTTTCCAGCACTTTTGATACATCTTTCATAAAAGCCAGCAAACAGCAGTAGGAGTAGGAGTAAAGATGGCAATTCCACCTTCCTTTGGCCACAGCTGAAATTAATCTTTCATAAGTTTCTTGCTGATGGAGGTGAGCTTAAAGAAAATAATTTTTACTATTTACATTCATAGTAATAAGCTCAAGTGCCAGAGATCTAGCAAGATGTTAACAACTGAAAAGGCTTATGGGTATATTTTTTTAAGTATGTATACATATGTGTGCGTGTGTGTATAGGTATTTTATTGGAATTAGGGATACATCTACTTTATGGAAGAGTGTAGCATTAGACTCAAACACCATACCCTCAGATGGTGTTTTTGAGAAGATTAATTCTGTGCTGTTTTCTAGTATGAGTCTTTGTTATGTTCAGATGAGCTATAATTATATAGAAGATACTAAAAGGTAGACACAAAAGTGCATGTCTTCACTCCTTGAATTTATGCCTTATGAACCAACTAAAACAAATCTTTTAAAAATGTTCCAGCATGTCAGCACAAACTTTGTAACTTGGACATCTTTACCAAGAGAATTCAGAAACCTCTGTTCCATTGACTCTCAATAAAGCTTAATCTCTTAAGTGCCTGTTATTTTGAAAACGGGACTTAACTCCAGATCCTCAGAGATAGTTAGTCCTGTAACTTCTATTCATTTGAATGGAAATACCTTTGAAGACATGAACTCTAAATCTAAGCAAACACATGTGAAAATGTTACTCTAAATATCTAGCATTAGGGGCATATCTCCAACTGAAACTTAATTCAGATTAAAGTAGCATGTACATTTGAAGTGTAGGAAATATTCTGGGATAAATCTGTGAATGCAAGCACATGATCCACCACTAGCAACCCGTGGTAGTTTAACAAGTCACTGACACTTGGTCAAGCCACACTAAACCTCCAGTGGGGCAGTTTGTGCTCATGCTGCTTGTAAGGTAATGAGGCTTAATACTGAGCATCAGCTGATGATATGAACATTAGTGTGTTTCTACCCATAACCTGTATGTGGACATGCTTACTCAGTGTCCACATACAGTGCTTTACTTTCATTCAACTAAAAACACTGTCCAAGGCGATTACACGAAAGCGAAGCGAGGCACTGCTACTCTTGTGTAGGTCTGTACCTAAATCAGTCTTTCAGGTAAAACTAGGCAGTTCAGCTAGACATCTAGGCTAACTTAGGTTTCTTCTATAGCCTGTAAAAGTGGTGGAGAGATATAGCCATGCCCAAAGGTGATTCGTCCTGTTCTAAGGCAGCATCTAAGAGAGTCACTATTGGCTTGAGAGCCAATCTAGGCAACCAGGCTGCAGAAATCACTTACTGTTTAGAAGACAAAGGTAAGAAAGATTAATCCTGTCTCAAATGTCCAAATACAGAGCTGTTCAGAAGTTGTGGAATAGGTTTTCCTGAGTAATCCCAAGCACAGAGTAGCTTTAAATCTTCATAGACTAACCACAGTGCTATGTGGAACACCAGATATGAAATCCAGTGTGGGGTTTTTTTTTTTTTAAAATAATGAAAAAAAAAAAAAAAAAGAACTTCTGTGGGGCTTTTGCCTATCATGTAATATTCCAGGAATGAAAATAACTGAAATTATTTAAAATTTGACAGTTAGGATTCTAGAGCTTATTTCCAGGAAAGTTCAACATTTATATTATAATGCAAAGATTAGGATGGGGGAGGTGAGACATGTTAGGTTTATCTCTCCATGGTTTTCTTGCATGCCAAAACACTACATTTTGGGGTGGAGTTTCTGAAAAGGTGGCTGAAAATATCATCATACAAAATCATTTACTTATGCTATTTTCTTATTTACATAATGTTGTATCTCATGCTTCAGGCTATGAGCCTACAAATGGATTAATATGAGTAGATTTAGTTTACTGAAATGTCTAGTCTGGGTCACGTTTTTATCCTGGGATGATTCACACATATTGGTTACCTAACTGAAAAGCATGTCTGTCTTTAACAGTTAAAAAAGGTTAAAAGCTTTAGAGTTAAGGTCTTTGTTTAAGGGGTCAAACAAATACTTAAACTCTAACCGCAATTCATTACAGACTCTGTCTTTTTGCTACCATATGAAAAACAGAAGTCAGTTCTTTTAAATTCTGCTCATCTACATGCAATGCAAGAAGGAATTTATCTTATTTTTATCACTAAAAAATCAGCACTGTGTAATGTTATGGCACCGCACTGAATTTCACAGCGACCCAACAGCTTCTGTCACACGCTCTTGGAGCAGTTAGGAAGCAATCTAATGCATTTGGCCAGTTGCATTGTGCTGTGTATGAAAGGCCAGAACCCTTCCTGACCCTGTGCCGATGAGATTCAACCTCCCTTTTATTGGGTTAATAAAACTATAAATATTGTCAATGGCCCTAAAAGCATTCATTCCTTTTTAAAGTTCACTCACTACATTTGGTTTGATGACCTTGTCTGGCAATAAACTAACTCTACAGATTATTAATTATTATCAGGAAACCTTTGTGTATGATTTCAAAGGTGTGAATAACACCTCACAGGCAAGAAAAATACAAGGAGATAGATTCTGGCCCCATGATTTCTCTTCTTTTTTTCTCTCCTGCCATGCTCCAGGGAGTATCTGGTAGGGAGGAAGACAATATCCATTTATTCTTCACAGTGTTGACTCCCGTAACTCTAGCTTTGGGAAAGCATCTGCCTCTGTGGGCATGTGTGGGGCACACGTGATGACTGCTGCAATGAGGCCCGCGCAGACTGTACGCTGGCTCCACTTGCCATTGCAATTTAACACTTTCTAGCTGATTCCAAGGGAGAAGTGCTGGCTCGTCACAGTACCAGGGGTGGGTGAGTAGATGTTGGATGCAACTGGCTGTGACAGCTGTTGGGGATCTACATGGGGCCAGGCTAAGTGAGAGGAGCCCCAGGAGCAACAAGCCTGTAGTCTAACCCAGCAGACTTCACAGCACCATGGAGATTGTAAGCTGGCTCTGCTGGAGACTGTGTGGAAAATTGAGCCACTTTTATAAGGGGAGGTGGGGCACATTAAAGCCCTGGGAATGTTTAAATCTACATGCTCCCTCCCTGCGTTGAGTGGACTCCCTGTCTAACCGTACTGCAATTATCCCTTTTCTGTTCCTTGAAATATCTCCACTCTCCCTGCCTTTCCCTACCTTCATTTCATGCCACTTGGAGTAAGATTTATTTTCAAGCAGAAGTAGTGAATTATGGTCATGGTGCTGCAGCCTCTCAGACCCTATATATCACAGAAAGCTCTTTACTGCGATGTATTGCTGAGTATTTTTGCAAAAACTTCAGCTACTCCACTGGGGATTTCTTTACACCACCACAATGTAAGAAGCAGTTCAAAGTTATGGTGCTTGTGTAGGTGTGTATCTCTTCTCCTTGTGTATCTCCTGCTCACTCTGTTCAGACTGGAGGATGTATTTCGGGGACCTAACGGGTGTCAAATAAGAACAGATTTCTTGGCAATGACTCAATCCCTGCCAAGGAGTAATTTTGAACAGAAAGATTTTTTTTCTACTCTGGGAACCATTGAGGAAACAGCCCAACCCTAAATCTCAAATAACTTTGAAGAGTCCCTTTTGGATGCCCCTGATGTATCTTTGTGCCTTGCTTAAGGCAGAACTCCTACTGATTCACTTCCCAGTTTCACATGGGAAAAAAGATGATGTATACATAAGATACCGCCCTGTTGGGCAGTTGTGACATTCAGGTCTAATGCTGTAACTGTCAGTGTTGCCCACCTGCTGGCAACCACTTTGCCTTGCATCATCTGGATTTTGTGGCACAGAAGATCAAGCTCAACAAAGAGTGGCTCTCTGCAAGGGTCGGGGCATGCCTCATGTCGGGTACTCGGATGAACTGGCAGCAGGGGCTGAGCCCCGCAGGCTAAGGGCCTTGCCCAGCAGGAACATTCCCAACACCCAAACCCATCGCACCCATTGCATCTCGGTCTGTTGTTGACTTTTCCCCTGACTGCTGGATGTAAGCTTCCTGTGGCAATCTGCTGACAGTGATGCTGGCCAGACAGCTGCCTGCTGTGTTTGGATGGCACAACCTTAGTGCGGGAGCAAGCCTGAGCTCTGCCCTTGTCAATGGTGAGGCTCCACGTGCTTCTGTTTCCATTTCCCTCTTAAACTACGGGCTCAGAGAGACAGCATTTCTCTTCCACTCACGGCTGGGAGATGTTTGTTCACAGGTCTAACCACCCAGCACGTCCAGCCAGCCACTGCTTCCACAGCGAGAAGAAAAGAAAGAGGCTGAAAAAGAGAAGTGAAAAGAGTTAGTTTATTAGGGAAATGTGGAGAAAATGCTTCAGAAAATTGCGGAGGCAGGTAATGAAGGTCCAGGAAATAGGATTTTACACTGTGGGACACTTCTGCCTTGTACTGTGCAAATTAAGACTTTTCTTACTTTTCGCAGGCTGCAGCAGAGTGGGAAATGATATCCTGAGTTCCTAGCTACTGCCAACTAACCAAGCACCTTGCTTCATTTCAGTGTAACTAGCAGCACTTGATGAAATATTCTGCAAGGTTCTTTTTCCCCATATTAAGAAGAAACAGAGACAGGTAATAAATTGGGGACTAGCAATATAATGCCAAAGCTTTTACCTCCACTTTGTTTTGTTTTATCACCACTTTTAACTAGTTCAGTACTGCAAAGACTAGGAGTCAATGCCAGTTGCACACTGGCATGAATCGCCCTGGTTAAACTCGTAGCGAAAAGGCATCCTTGCTACAAAAGACCATGATGCAAACTGCATTTCTGCTGAGTTCTCAGCAGAAGAAAGAAGCTGTTTTTGTAGCCTGCTCATCCTGAGAGATGGTCCGATCAATGAGATATTGCTGGGGAGTGCTGACAAAGGGATTCTTGCGCTGCATAATGGAAAGTACTCTATGGACACAGCAATTAACCTGACATCTTCACCAGCATATGACTGCCTAGAAAGCACATTTCCAAAGGAGTTTGACTGTCTGTGCACTGTAGTGTTGTGAAGTTCTGGCTATTTGTTGTAGTACTTCAGTGGAAAGATAACCTACTTTGGAAAAAATCTGGTCCTATAGATTTAGCCCTTAGAGTATTTGATTCTGGCTCTCAGAAATATCTGTAAGTAAAGGAAAAAAAAAAAAAAAGTAAGGAAAAAGGTTATCTGATGATGCTGCATATCTGGAGAATGCTCAGCAGGGAGTCACAGAAAGATGCAAATCATATTCTTTATAAAAAAAACCCAAACTCAATAGAAAGATATTAATAACTGCAAACCAACCTCAAAAAGCCGAATTGAAAAATCAACCAACTGCAAATCAATTACATACAAATGGATAAAGCAGAGACAGAAAGATACTAGTCGGCTGGTTGGTTTGTTTTGCTTTACTGTTTCTTGTTGCAGTGGATATGACATGCATATTAGTCCCAGATGAATTCATAATAATCAAGAAAGTCATGACATGACAAATGAATTATTAATGACAGGGACAGAGTAGAAAGCATCCCCTGAGCCAAGTGGTGGGCTAGGGGTTCAGCACACTGCATTGCCAGGAGACAACAGGGGTTCAGTTACTGGTCCCAGTCTCTTGCTCCCCAGAGATCAGGAGGGAAGATGACCCAACATTTCTTGGTTAGTGTCTGCAAGGAAGGCAGGTCTTGCCACCATTTAGAACAGCCTTTCTGCTTAACTGGTACTTTGTGGCTTCAACTAGTGTTGCATCTTCTTGGTTCAGAAAAATGCCTTGGAGTTGTACAGTGTCACACAGAGGAAAATGATGGGATGGGAGCTCTGAGCTCTTTAGTAGACACTCAGGCACATCAGGAAAGACAACCCAAGCAAAGATATCTGGTATGTCAACCACAGTCTTAAAGAAAAGCAGGCATTATGAAATGAGCCGTTGGTTATCTGCTGCAGCAACGCAGGTCCTTCACTGGATGCAAGAGCTAAGACAGCTCCCACCTGCTCTTCCAAAACAGGTCTACTGTATCTCCTAAGCTGGCTGTTGCCAGTTGGATTCATGCAGCTTGGAGCTCTGCTTTCACTGATCCCTACCACCACCTGTGGGATGCAAGCACTTTTGTACTGTGGGGCTTTTAGTGGCTCTAGAGTTAGCTCAGGAAATGTTCTCAAGAACCACCATCAACAAAGCTCCATTTTCAAAACAAGCAAGGACTTGTAGAAGGCCAGCAGAGACAAGTCTGAGAGTTTTATTCTGCCCCAGTCACCAGTGTGTCTTCCTCCTTGGGTGAGACCTTCCTCCTTCCCCTTCCCAAGAAAAGAACTTAGAGGTGTTTGCAGAACAGTGGGAGGAGTTGAGTACTTTGTAGTTGTTTCTTTGTTGAAGAAGTTTCTGCTGGGACATCCCTTCTGCTTTCAGCAGTGGTTGTATAAGGCAAGGAAAATAGAGATGTCATCATCCCACAGCTCACCTCCCTTGTGTGCATGAGACTTCCTAGAGCTGTGTCAGGAAACACTTTGGGGGAATTTTTTTAATTTATATCTCATCTTCTGGTTCTCTAAGGGTTCCTGAGATATAGGTTTCCTGCATTCTCAGTAAGGAAATGAGTGTTTTGGCTTTTTCTCTTTTCCCATTAGATTAAAAAAAAAAAAAGAAAAAAAGATAAAACTCATTGTGTCTGTAATGCATGGGTTTCAATAGGTAGCAAAGGCAGTCAGCTGAATTTGCTTTAACCACAAAAAAAAAAGACAATGGATGATGCTGTGCGAGGACATGGGCATTGATGTGGGAAAATGCAAAAGAGGGGAGAAGCCCAGAGGGCTTGGGAAGGAAAGAGGGGGAACTATGTCCACATGGGGGGGAAAAGGGAAAGGGAATGGCAAGGTCTGGGGGTGGAGATGCAGACTGGGAACTGTGGGGGAGCAGGGCTGTGTCTGTGGCTCAAAGTCCTAAATAAAGGGACTCACATGTTTCACTTAAATTGGAGAGAACAGCAGTTCTGTTGCCAGTTAACTTGATACAGACATACTGTCAAAGGAATATTTGTGCTCATGGAAAAGCCCCGGTGATGGCTGCAGCTGCGTTTTTAAACAGGGCTCTGTTTCATCGGTGTGCACAGAGGGATGGCATAGGCATTGAGGATTCAGTTCAAAGGCAGAGGTGTCTTCCACTCCCTCCCTGACTTGTGCCTGTCTTAACCTGCGTGCAAAGCTGTACCTGGCGTGGCAGGCAGCTGCCTCGTTCCTCCCCCATACGGGAGTCCTGCACCCCAGAGAGTTAGAGCTCAGCAAAGAGCAGCTTTGCTTTGTTTAATTTGCACCCCACTGGCATTAACGAGCACATAATTTGCATAGACCATTTCCTTCCCTGGCGTCCAAACTGTCTCTGGGGCAGAGGCACATGATGCACATGGGGAATCACACGTCCTCTGGTGTCAGTGTTGGCGTGGGGAGGGCAGCACAGTCAGCCCAAGCAGGGGGGTGAAATCCAAACAGGGGGGAAAGGGCAGCACTGTTCGAGTGGAGACTTCTCTGATGTGGCTACCACTGGTGTCAGCTCAGGAGGACAGGTCTGTCGAGAGGCGAGCAGGGTGTGTGCAGCTACCCCCATGGTTCTGCGCCCCATGAGACCAGGCAACACAAATGGGGGAGACAGCTCCTCAGAAACCTTCACGCCCTCCCACATATCCAGCCTGATGTATGGTTTCTTTTGCATGTTGAAGCAGCAGCCTAACTACTGTGATCTTTCCCCTGGCTTTTATACACCCTGTGGGTGGGCAAGAGACATTACTAAAGCCCGGATGAGTGTGCTCCACTGTTTAACTCTTTCCTGGCTGCACTGCCACCTCCACACAGCAACAGGGAAGTCAGGGCTTGGAGCAGGACTGACCAGGCAAGTTTGAGGCCCGAATGCCAAGAGCTTTCCTGGTAGCCACATGAGCATTTACCCCTGTGGTGGGGTCTGACAGCTCACGTCTCACACACGATGTATTTTTCTAAGAAGGAAGACTCCAGACACAACCACTTATAAGATGTATTGGGTGGCTCAGGACACTTCAGGAGTTGTGAAATGTCACTTTTCCATTCTGTCCTTAATTCTGCTGCTGCCGTTCCTTGGTGCCACCTTGCAAGGGCCAGCTGGTTCTGGCTCAGTTGTCCCGGAAAGGGTTTGAAGGAACAGACTAGGAAGGTGACATGGACAAAATAGATGAGACCCCCTCAGTCCTTGCACGGCAGCTACAGCCCTTTCAAGTCAGGGAGAGTAAGATAGGAGCCAGGTCAGGCCCGCAATGCTCCTGGGAAAGTTCAAGGGGCAACCCCGTGTCATCTTGTTCTGTCTTCAAAGCTCCTGAGAAACCTGCTGCTGCTGCAGCCGTATCTCCTGACCAGACCTGGAGGAGTTAAAAGGATCCATCAGGGCACAGAGAGGAGTCCCACATTACCAACAGCAGCCAATCATGCACACCAGGGACGCAGGAGAAACTCCGAGTTACTGCCAGTCAGTTCAAGAGGGAGCAGCAGGCAGTCATTTTACTGCCTTTCATCTGGAGCTGTTTCAGTATTTGTATTTATTTCTTCGCTTTCTTTATGTCTTTCTCCCTATTAAAAAAAAAAAAGAAAAGAGAAAAAAAAGGGATAAAAGGGAACAGCTCTTGTCTTCTATTAAATTTGAAGGTAAGGGAATCAGGATGCAAATTAACAATAACACATCAAAACAGAAATGATGATAACATCTAGTTAAGGCTGTTAAATTGTTCCTTCAGCTCTTGGGGTAAGAGAGGAGTATGACCGTTCAGGAGTCTGAAAAGGAGCTAAGATTTGTATTTAACTTACAACTAAACAGCAGCAGAAATAAATACTCAGGAGACATTGAACTGCACCAGTGGAGACATATGCGAAGGGCTTGAGCTCAGGAAGCAACAGCAAGGGCTGAGGGATGCGCCGGAGGGCATACCTCTTTTCCCACAGGTAGAGACAGAGGAGGGAACATGATTTTTTACTGTTCAAACTTTTAACAGTAATGGGAAAAACTCATAAATCTAGCCAGGGTATTTCACCCTGCCGTGAGCTCCAATTAAGGTTCCTGTCCCTCCATCACTCTGTTGTTCACCCTGTGCAGCTTGCATTGATCTGGGCTTCAGGTGCCGACAAATGATCACTCTGCCATCCCCAGCTGCTAGCTGCTGGCTGCTGCCGGTGCCAGGGCTGTCTCATTATTGAACTCTCTTTCTAGGTGCTCAGCAATGGCTGAGTTGCCTACTGCACCATTATGAAAGCCACAGATCAAGAAAAATTATTGTGCTGAACTATTTCCCCCTCCTGTAAGACCTATTTTCTCTCTTTGTTTCTATCTGTCATTTACTTTAGCTACTACTGAGTTGCCAGTACATTGTCTCTTCCCTGTCAGAGATAATCTGCATTCTTATGGAACTGCCTGTTTTTTTCCATTTCTCATTTATCACTTTTACAGCTGCACGGCCAGCAAGACAAATGTTTCCATGCCCAATATCTAGAGCAGCAGTTTTCAACTATTTGGCTTATGGATCCCCAGCAGTTCTCCAGTAGATGCGTAAGCTGCTTTAGAAATTAAACTAATGAGCATTTCCTCCACATCTCTCTTTCAATGCCTGTGAAACAGTGTATGACAACAGAGATTTTGCAAAACATAGTTGAAAACCACCTCTCTAGAAAGACCCAAAATCCCCTTCAGGCCTCTATGTTTCACATGTTTTTTCCTGGCCATAATGCCAACCATTTGTGGGATTTCATTAAGCTGAAAAGCGAGACACAGGTGTAAGAAGAAAGATTTAAAAGGACAATGTGATTACTGCTGAAGTTTCCCCTGAAAGACTCAAATACATTAATATTGCACAGCATTAAGTTTATCTACCTGGGTAAATGTGGATCTGGGTTGAGGTCCTCAGGGCTTTCAAGCTAGGAACTTCACAGTAGGAAAAGGCTAATCTAGATGCAATGTTGCCAGTCCAAAACATTCAGAAAAATCATGTCAGTCCCCCAAAACCATGAGATGAACCTTAAAAACCTCTAACATTTAAAAACATAATAATCTTCTGGTTTCTGTTCCTTTGAATCATAAGCAGGAAGTAGGAAGCCTAGACATGTGTCCAACAGGACACAGTGTGAATGGGAGACACTCAGCAAATCTGCAAGTGAATTGCCTCCCATAGAGGAATCATTGGAAAGGAGATTTGGCACCCAAATCTCTACCACTGTGCTCGGCTCATCCCTCCATGTCTCAGCTAACAGTTGTGTACAGGCTAGGTCTGCAGAGGTAGATGTATATGTGTATTCAGGATTGTATCAGGTCAAGCCCAGAGCCTCGTTAATACGCCCATGTAGTTTCCAAACTGGAGCTAGCCTGCACCCACACCTGTGGGCACAGCCAGCTCAGCCTCTCCACATCTGTGTGCACAGATGTTCCCAGTGATGCCTACAGTCTTTTAGCCATCCCACGTGGAATATTGGCAACCCTTCCTTTCCTGCCAGCCATGAGAGATGTTCCCATGTACTTTACTCCTGCCTTCTCTCTCCTTTGTGTATTTTCTGTTCATCTCTGCCTTTTTGTCATTAGGTACAGCCTGGCATCAGAAGTGATTTTGTTTGTCTCATGGGAGCTCCCCACAGGTCCAGAGATCCACAGCAAAGGGAATTTCATGAGGCTGCAGCACTTGGCCCATGACTTGTCAAAGACTTACCTGTATGTATTTAACTTTCGGCACTCTGAAGGCACACTTCAGGTAGCACTGAAGTCAGCTGAACTGCTCACAGAGCACAGAGTGCAGTGCATGCTGAATACATTGCATGATTGGAGCCTGAGGCTATAGAGAGTCTGGGGCAGGACTTTTCTCCTTGCAGTTATTTTTATCAGAATGATATCCCACTCAGACTATGTGTTTCCCATGTCCCCAAAGCGCTTTACAAAGGAAATCAGTACCAGCCGCATTTTGCGACAGAAGCAGCTGAGGGGCAGAAAGAGCATGGGATACTAATGAGTCCTCTCATACACTGGCCATTTAAGCCCTGTCCCTGCAAAGTGCCTTGAAATCTGGAGGCACAAAGTGCTCTAAAAGGTTGTCATACTTCCAGTTAATTCCAGTTGTCTATGTGGTAGATGCACTACAGCAAAACACGGTCTTTCAGAACATGAATACTGTTTTATTCCACGAGTGATCCAGCTCAAGCAGCAGGCAAATGGTCTGGGACGCTGGGCCTTTGATTTTGCCAACATTACACATCATGTCATTGCAAAATGGCCTCTGTCACTGCCAAAGCTTGGGAATACCTGTGGTAATTAAACCCAAATAAATTATTACACTAGATTTCACAGTCTTTTCAGGAGACAAATGTTTCTTATCTGGTTTGGGTTTGTTTTTTTTCCTTGTTGGTGTGTTGTTTTTTTTTTAACTGAACAGCCTTACAGCTGCATCAAGCAAGGTGATTGAATTTTCTTCTGTGTTTTTATAACTGCTATACAAATTGATAACCCCTTTTCTCCATATCCCCCCTAAAAATGAATTAAATAAAAAAAAAATGCAGAAGGTAGAGGTCCTCTCTAGAGATATAGGAGTAGAGCCTGCCTTTTCCTTTGCAAGTCTGAGGAGATGGTATTATCTGAACATACAAATCAGAATTATTATGTACTTTATAAAAAGGTACATCTAGTCTATGAATAAATTTAGCATAAAATTTGCTGTTCTTCTGAGACTTCAGGAATTAGTAAAAATTCACTTGCTGACTCCAAACGAATAGTTATTACAGGTTTCTAAAGTGGAGACCACATTGCCTTGGTGAACTGCCTGGTGAACAAAACCAACTCCTCTGTCCTGCTGCTTGGAGTCATAATACCCCTACTATACGGAAAATCTTTTTAGGAAGGAATTTGGGTGAGAGTGAGACTCTAGGTATGATTTCATATACCTTCAAGAAAAATGTGTACCAGCAGGTTTTCCCCAAAGTTGTCACTGCTCTGTCATTTGACAAGCTTTGACAGCAGATTGAGGGAAGCGATCCTTCCCCTCTACTCAGCACTGGTGAGGCCACACCTGGAGTGCTGGGTCCAGTCCTGTCTGAGCAGTCCAGTACAAGAGAGACATGGACATACTGCAGAGAGTCCAACAAAGGGCCACAAAGGTGATTTAAGGGACAGGAGCATCTCCCAGGCTGCCCAGGGATGTTGTAGAGTCTCCATTCTTGGAGTTATTCAAAAGCCATCTGGACACAGTCCTGGGCAGCCTGATGTAGGTGGCCCTGCTTGAGCAGCGGGCTTGGACCAGATGATCTCCACATGTCCCTTCCAACCTCCACCAATTTGTGATTCTGTGATTCCCTTCTATTTTCTCAAGAGGTGTTCAGTGGTATCCGTGCAGCACACAGGGCCTCCTTCCTCAGGCATCTTTTGTTCTGACAAGGCTTGTGCTCATAGAGTCTAAAACTGTGTAATTGTCCTTTGGTGCATCCTAGACAAAGCACTGATATATTTAAAACTACTAACTCTTCTGGGTACACTTGTGCCAGGGCAGAATCTTTGTACAGTGCAGTCCTCCAGCTGCAATAAGAAGGCTATTTTTCTTCATAGTTTTTAAAATCATTTCTCTCCTCCTTTTATATAAAGTTAAAAGGATATCATACACACTGCTAATTCCAAGTCATTCTCAATTCTGCCAGCACTGACAGCCCCAATTTCTTAATCAAGACAATAAGTTCCAACCAGTTTTGAAGCAATTAGAATCAACTGGAGAAGGGGAGTTGAAATAGTGTGGCATTGAAAGAAAAAATAAATCACAGAATCACTAATAGTGAAAAAAGTAACACCGCCTAAACAGTCATGCAATGCAGGGTCTATTAACTGCGGTCCCAAACTCAGTCAAACAGCTCTCAGAGACTGATTTAACAAACACCATTTTTTTCCAGCTCTGGGCTGATGTCATTGATGACATTCAGTCTCATGGTCACACATAAAAAGAAAAGAACAAAATAATAAGGGGTCTGGTTTGCTCTCAGTCAGAGAATAACTCAGGCTTACTCGAGATTTACACTAGTGATGGTAAGTTGAACCTTGCCATCTGAGCTGAGAACACTAAATTATCTGTGTCCTAGAAAATGAGACTAACGAGAAAAATTCTATAACTCATGTGTTTCCTGTGTCAATGATCTTATAGAAAGCCCATTGCTTTCCTATGGACATACCTGTCATATTGCTGTCAACAGACTGCAATAGGATATCACTTTTGTGTGTTGTTTGTCTACGTTTTATAACAGAGTAATTCTACCACAGTCAACAAAGGTACCCAAGAGAATCCACAGATAGGACTGAGGCATGTGAAAATAGGACCTGCCTCTAACCTCTGCATTACAGACCTGTCTGTAATCTCTATCCTACAGACTTTTCCAAGAATTATGAGAACAAGTGTAACAATTACAGTACGTTGAGAAGAACTGGCAAGGGAAGATTAATTTTTAAAAGGAAACCTGGAGGTAGGTTTAGAAATTCATGCTGAAGCACAGACTGCTTGCACACAGTGGAGTTCACATATGCATCACTGGCCATAGGGGATATGGCTCAGAGGACTTACTGGCCCTGGGAAAGGGAACTAGGAAATAGGTCCTGCTTTCCCCTTTCCTGCTTTTCCCTTCCTCCCCTACTCCAACTTCCAACGGTACATGACACTATCCTAATGATGGCAGAAGACTCATTGAGAAAAAAAGGAAGTAACTACTCTTCTGTTGGTTCAGTGAGCTGAATCGGCTTGCTGATGGCTTGGAGGAGAGCTGGAGAGGGCACAAGGGAAGAGAATGGGCAGGGAAGAGTGGGACCATCCCTTCAGCAGAAGCTGTAGGGTCAGCACAGTTTTGCCTGCTATATCTTCATTACAAATGACTTACCTGCAACCTTGGCTGCACTGCTACCAAAGCACCATCAGTGCATATTTCTAATGCACCCATCAGTAACTTGTGGGTGGGATTACCTATCACCTACCAATACGCAGACTCATCCTCTCACCCCCACCACCGTGCTTACTGGAAAATATTTACTTCAAATGCCACATTCAGTGAGCAATAGGCCTATTATTGTAGCTAATTGGAAATTCCCTGCTTAGTTTACTTTTTCCTTCCTGCAAAAGAACTGCCTATTAATCAAAAATAAAATTCTTCTTTGAGACAGTTTAATTGCAATGAAGTTGCTGTGAAACCACTGATAGGCTTCAAAACCTGCCTGAAAACTTCGCCTGGCTTCCTACCAACCCACCTTTCCAGCTGGAGGTCAAGAAGTCCCACTTTTCAGGCTCCCCCCTGCTTGACAGTTTGCTCTCCTGGCAGGCTGATGAGGGATGGAGCCCAGACTGTGTTGGACACTGAACTTCCAAGCTTCAAAGTCTCCAGGTCCCTAGCTCCTGCCTGTGACAAGGCATTTAGGCTTTCATTGCTCCTGGGCTTTAGGCATGCTGGGTTGCAGCTCAGCAGTGGAGCTGACAAGGAACCGGGAACCTGGAAGCCCTGAAACTGGCAGTTTCCAAACTCTGAGGCTCCTTATTCAGCAAATGCTATGAATGATTTTTTGTTGCTTCTCCCCAGCAGAAGTCAGATTCCAGTAGAAGTGGGATCGTTCTGGTTCCTGATCCACTCACTCACCTCATGAACCTGAAAACCTTTCACTTTCTATATTTAAAATGAAAACAGTATCCAAACCAGCATCCAATACCCTGATGTATCATTTCTGTGTAGAGCTTTACCTACTAGTATGCTATGTAACTCAACAGTACAAAAATGCAAACTCCCAGAGCCCTCTTGGGTAGAAGTCTCCAACATGTCAGTGATTGTTTTTAGGAGTATTACAGTCCCACAATAATAATAACAATAACCATAATCATCTGTTTAAAGAAGACATAGAATTCCTTTCAGAACCCACAGCTATTTTCCCAATAACTGACTCATTGTATGTCCTGCAATGATATTATTTTGCATTCACTTTTGTCACAGCACAATACTATTTATTGCAATTGCACAACTTAGGAAAAAAGCCATGGGCTTTCCAGTTACTTATGGGCTTATTTTATCTTAATTTTTTTTCTTTGATGTTACTGTGCTGTTAACACAAATATAGTGTTATTACAGCTTAAGCAAGACTCCTCTCCACAAGTTCAGCTAACAATAGCAGACAGCTCAGATGTGTCTAGAGAGTATTTTACCCTAATTAATGAAAGACTACCCTTATATGAAAATCAAGAAGATCAGAGATAAACATGTGCAACCTGAGCACTCCCCAGAGGGCTGCCCTGCTTGAAAGATGTCATAGCATCATCTGTATTATCCAGAAACATGTTTCTTCTGTAATGGAAGCTCCATTTTCAATTCTTTAATGTATCCAGAGAAAACATCTGCACCTAGAAAAGTGTAATCAGATCAACATACAATCCCCATACAGATCTAGTAAAACAGCTGCAACAAGGAAGGCTTTGTTATTTCTTTTCCATCCCATGCCAGTAGCCCCTAAGACACCTGGATCCATGGACAACTTGAGAATTCCAGCCTAACCAATATCACTGCTTGCATGAGGTTGATTGCTCAAGATATCTTCAGAGACAGCTGCCATGAATACCAATCATGTAGTGACAACCCAAGTTATGTCTCTGACAGCAAATGCTTCAATATAACAAAGACTGAGACATAATGAAGCATTTGAGAAGACTGAGTTTGAACATAGGGTTGACAGTAAAAGTTTATAATGGAAGTAAATTGCAAATCAGATCCAACACATGAGAAATGTTACTACAGTGAGAACAGAAGCCTCAAAAAGTCCTTCTGGGTTCTGAGAACAATTTTACCTTTGCTGTCACTTCCTCTTGTAAAGAAAATTTCCCCTCCCTTCAGACTTTACACCATGGCCCAGAGTAACAGATTTTTCATTCTAGTGCCTTAATTCTTCTTTTTCTCTTCTCTGTCTAAGCTTTGGTTTTCATTGCCACATCAACTTTATCATTTAAGAGGAAGTAGGCCACATACTACCATGCACAGACTTCTTGTCCTCTGCTAAGACAGAGATTTCTGCACTGTGCTCCATTGTCTGATATAAGTTAAGCATCCTGGGTCCATTACACTGAAGATAATACCAGAAGACAGTTGATTCAATTGACTCTGTGAATTCGCTGGAAAGGGTGGAGACCAATCTGAGGAGCTGACAGCAGCCTCTGTAGCTAAGAGGTTGACATACGAGGTGGCTGAGATCCAGCTGCAATGTAATGAAAGTATGACTGACTGACACTGGACCGTTGACCATGAGGACCAGACAGATTCTGCTACCCAGCCAGAGATTATTGAAAACAAATCACAAAAGTAAGTAGAGAGCAGCTTAGTACCACAAGAGGCATCTAAAAATATGCCTAAACCGTCAGCTGAACTGGTCAATCACAGGTGTGCACATTCAACTCCAGTGACACCTGCTACTGTGATTTCCTACAAACTCAGCAAAATTATCTCTTTTCTTGACTAATGCCTGTCTTATCTGAGCTAACACGCAAAGAACTGTTTGAAAATACAGTTAACACTTGACCTGGGCAATGGGCAGTAGTGTAGTCATAAGTGTTAACAGTCAAAGAAATACCTGCAACCTGGTGGCACCTGAGTCTGCCCCGCATGACCAGCAAATGGTTGCATGTGGATTTGAGAAGCAACAAAGACTATTGACACCTGTCATGTCTCTGACCACTGAGTATGGATCTAGCAATGGAGAGAAATACCACCTTGGCAAAATCCAGTGATACTATGTCCATTGAAAAGACCAGTAATCATTGAATAAAGATGAGGACCACTGGTGACAAAGAAATGAGGCTGGATCATTTTCTGCAGTAAGTTCTATACTTGGAGCTGTCTCAAACTAACTGTTTTGCAGAAAAATGAGGATTTGCAGAAAAAGATTTATTTGCTGAAACAGAAGGTTCCATTGTAAAGCATCAGTGTTCCTATGAAAGTTTTATCAGGAAGGTTTCCTAAGCCCAGGGTAGGATTTTAGGTCACAGCCAGAGATGGAGACAGAGTCAAAAGCCAGTAGTTGTGCCCTGATGCAGAAGAGGAAACATAACGTGCATCTTTGATATTTTATGATCTTTTATTGACCAAGTTTCCAACTCACTTTTCCGAATGAATTTTTAATATCTACACAAAGTGGAACACAGGAAGAAAAACCAGGAACTGTCATTAGCTGAGTATTTTCCTGGGTTAGTCCAGTTTCACATCCATATTCTGAATTGGATGGAAGTAGAGGACTTGACTGTTGGTGTTCTGGTTCTTGGTGTTTTGGGGAAATTCTGCTTCTCAGAATATTTTCTGAGGGGCAGCCAAAGGAGTCACGGACTGCTTTGAGCACCACCGTTTTCTCCTGGATAAAACTGGAACTGCACAAATAACATTTACAAACATAGTACTGTTAATTGCAAATTAACTTCTTCCTGACCACTTTGATCTGTGCACATTTCAAAGGTGAGCTATGAAGGCTCTGAGAAGCATGGTGTTAATGACAATTTCTAATTCCTTAGTGGGAAACTTGCTTCATAATCCCTGTAAATGTTAGCTAATGACTATGTGAAACAGCTACAATAATATTGTTATTTTCAGAGAGGACATGATACTTCTTTATTGTCTCCTATCACATAAGCTGTACTGCTGTGAGAGGGACTCATGTTACCATTCACATCCAAATGTTGGAGCAGATACAGTTTAAGAACTTAAGAACATGGTCAGGTTCTTAAGCTAAATCTGCTTAGCTTGACCTAAATCGTCAGTCCTGAATCATTTGCTCAGATACAGAAATCTGCAGACTATGAACAGAGAAGGTTTCTCCACTGCTTTGGCTTGTTAAGCGAAGAATGAGAGAGAATAACTATGCCTCTTTCTGCAGGCAGGTAAAAATCAGGTCCTTGTTGTCACCAAGGATTGTTTCACATCATGGTACCTTAGGGTGTCCATTCCAGCTCCTCAGTGTGGTCCTCTGAGGACTGTCTGATCTGTTACACCAACACTGCCACTTCGCTCTCTGGAGAGTTGCTCACAGGGAAATGATTTACGTTCTCACCTTCTCTTCGGCAGCTAGAGTTCATCATCCCTGCCATTTCATCCTCATTAGTATTACCTTTTGTTAACCATGGAGATATAACTTTGATAAGGCTTCAGGAAGATGTTATGTCACAGATATGATAAAAACTTGGACAAAGCTTATCAGCTATTAAAAATATTGTGTCTTCCTCATACTGCTTGCTATGCTCTGTGCATAAAATTTGCCCAGAGCCTGGCCCTCAGACTGGGAGAGAAGATACTCTCTACTGACACCAGAGTCAACCTGTTTCATCTCATAGCTGTGGCGGCTGCCAAGAATTCTTTATTCAGACCAGTGTACTTCTCTCCCCTTTGATACCTCTGGGCTGTGTCTTCATAAACTATGGAAGTAAAATGTGTCTCGATCCCCAGAAAAGGTTTAAAGAAGAGATTCATGAAGTCTTGCTGGTGGTTTACCTTCATTTATCACACAAAGGAAAGTTGACTCCATGGCAAGTTATTGCAGCATGGGTTGTAGCTAAGCAGAGGTACATGAGCCATACACAATTCCTGTGAGCATCTCTCTGCTCTCCAGGTGCAGGAAGGACCAACCAGGAAGTTGCCAGAGCTGCCTCATTTTCATTTTCTCTCCTAAAACCCAAGTATGCCAGGTGAGCATGTAGCTCTCCTCTCTCTGGTTCCTCTGACAGGAGGAGCTGTCATGGGTCTCTTGGTCTCTCTGCTTCTGTTCATGGGTCTCTTGGCTGTTCAGCACTGAATTTGGTTCCCTTGAAGCTTAAGCCTTCACTTTTTTGGCAAAGTAAGTATTTCCAATGAAGATTATGCTTTGTGTCTTGTTAGAATAATGAATGGGGTAAACAGAGGGAGATAAGTTATGCAAAGGGGGTCATTGTATCAATCTGAGGAAACAAAGGAAAACCTCAAGTATGTTGCTTCTCAGACTAATAAATCTTCAAGTCTTTTCTGTTATTATCTTTAAAAGCATATTATGAATAAATTTTTACCTTTCTAAAAGAGGCTGTCCTTTGAAAATCTGCACCTCTGTATATATTCCAAGAAATGGGTAACTTGTAATTCATAAGATCTTTATATCCTATAAATACTAATTCTGTGTGATATAATGAGGTCCTGACTGGGTATTTACATAAAGCCCAGTTCTGCCTTTTGGCACCTCTACATAGTAGTTTACATTAACAGTAATGTAAGCCCTTCACATCCATTCAAGACCTTAATATAGCCCCAGATAGTATCACATCATTTCATGGTAAATTATTTCTGTCTTTTAAGGCACAGAGCAAATTACAGGTAAATTATTAATAATAATACTTAGATCTTATCTTCAAAGGACTTACTAACATTAATTAATTCCTGCACTCCTCTGAGGTAGGTAGCTGCATTATTACTTACATTCTTTACAAAAGGGGAAATTAAGACAAAGGCAGGATGAGATCTGCCTGCAGCTGCTGCTGGCTATGGGATGCAGACTACCAGGCAGAGGCAGGCGAGCATCCAGGACCAGCTAAAATGCTTTGCCTCCAGCTATTTGCTATCTTCTCCTGCTGCAGATCACTGCTGCTGTGGCAGAGTGAATGACAAGGTGCTCCAGCCCCTTCGTTACAGCTACCAGTGAAGTGTATTGGGGAAAGAAATAAGGGGTTAAGCTAAGTTTGTTGAAACTTGCTCTAAGGATGGTTATCTCCACCAGCAGAAAGAAGACAGCTGGGGCACCACAGTTTTAAACCATCAAAGCCAGATTTATTGGAGGTTACTTACCTGCAGGCTCAATTTCAAATATGGAAGTAGAATTCCAGCCAAAAGAGGAAAAAATCAGACTTTCAAAAAGAATTGATTTGGATTTTTTTTCAATCTTCCAATATTTCTTACCTGGCTTTCAAAAACAATTCTGAATTTTAAGTAGGTTTTAAAAATTATTTTATATTATTAACACCATACAACATTTGTTCCTAATACTATTGGTTTATCAAAGTATGACAGCAACTGGTCATTGAAATCATAGAATCCCAGAATGGTTTGAGTTGGAAGAGACCTTAAAGATCATCTAGGTCCTGCCATGGGCAGGGACACTCTCCGCTAGACCAGGTTGCCAAAAGCTCCATATCCTGGTATTTGCCTGTTTTCAATTATTAAGGGAAATTACACTGAGCTAATTAGAGTATCTTACCTCTTTTTGTGAATTAGATTGACTCCTGGTTTCATTGATATCCAGAAGATAGCTTTATTGTGCTAAAATTAAAATGAGAACATTTCAACGGTGATGTCATGAAAGAATGCGTACACAAAACAGAAATATGAAAAATGCATAGAAAAGTAGTACAGATACAATATTCAAGTTTCAAACTGAAATTTTGAAATAGGATCCTAAATCCCTTTTTGTTTTAAAAATGCTTTCTCCGGCGGGAATTCCACAGAACTTGATATGATTTTGCAAAAACTAAAAATGAGCTTAATACAAAGACTTTTTTTCTAATGAAAACTGTCTGAGAAATGTTATCTAATCAGACTGACTACAGAGAGCTGCCAGGATTCTGCTCACACCTCTACAGCAAGCTTTGTTCTCCTTTGAAATTACATGGCCCTGTATCACCTCCTCCTGTAATGAAGCCTCTATTAAACAGCCTCAGGAAAGGAAACCTACACAGCCTAGTGCCCTCAGAGAATTATAATATGCCCACAACTCTGAGCTAATTTACTGGTGGGGCTGGATTTATCCCCCAAATTAATCTATCGGCAGATGCAGAAGCAGAGCTACCGTGTTCTGCAGTCAGGAGTGCTACTGTACCTGTTGCCCTCTGTGGTCCAGTCCACTTACATCCAAACCATGGTCTGGAGATGCCCAGCTCTGTCCTTTGGCAATGAAAGATGCCTTGGACAACTTTGGTGGCCCAGTTAAGTGCCTAAAGTTGGGGCAGCTTCACTGTAGTAGCTGTGCAATGGAAGCCGTTCAACTCCTGGCTGTGGCCATGGGGGGAATCTGGAAATTCTTCCCTGAACATGCAATGGATATGGCCCACCTGTGTAAAATAAAGGGCTCAGAAGAGTGTTCAAGAGAGTCTAATTGCTGATAGATATCTGCTAATTAGTTATGTTTCTGAGGGTCAGCAAACTCAGCCAAAATAAATGGAGAGGTTCCCACTGGAACACCAATAATTAGTGTTTTATATTATTATAATTTTTCAGGTATTACTGCTTTGCAGAGTGTGATCTGCTAGTTATTCCAGTTCTAACTAGGGAAAGCACCGAGCACATGCCTAAATCCATCCCTCTCTGGGTCAGGCTTCAGTCCATGCCCTAAAAGTGAAGGGCTATCTGTTTGGAAGGAGGCACAACAAGCCAAGCCACTTAGAGAAACAATCCCTCACCTCCAGTGTCCCTGGTCCAGACAGCATCACAGGACTGGAGACTAATCATTTTCAGCAGAGGAAATACAGGGATCTGGGATCAGGCCAAGCTATCCCATCTCCCATCTACCTGCACCCCAAAAATGACCTAGTAGCAAAATAGACAGAGCTGTGCCTGATCCCTATTTCACTGGACTCCAGGCTGCAAGCGATGAAGAGAATACAGCTGTTATTCTAAGCATTTTATTCTCTGGGGTTTTTTTCTGGGTGGGTTTTTGGTTGTTTTTTTGTTGTGGTGTTTTTTTTTTTTTTTTTTTACTTTTTCAGGTTTTATGCACCAGGAGACCTTCCCATAGTTTTTATTCCCTCATTTTAAGGGGAAAGCATGTGACTGTGTGCCTGCATATACACTCAGTGCCTATAACTACCACTGGGAAAGAGCCAGGAAGGAAAAAAAAGCCCACAAAGTTTTAGTTTCCTCGCACTCTCAAGAACACTTTAAAGAGTATTTTTATACGACAGGATTTAGGACTGTTTAAAGCCATCAGCTACAGACTGTCAAACAAGGGTAGTGAAATTTCAGTTTCCCTGTGTGCCCTGCTCAGGCCTCTGTTGCAGCAGTGGGAGAGCAGCCACCTACACAAGGCACTTTATGTCCATGGCTAGATAAGTGATTCAGGCACCAAATGAACATAGTTTTGGCGTCATCATCTTTCACCAGTTCTAAAGTTTAGTT
This sequence comes from Balearica regulorum gibbericeps, assembly GCF_011004875.1. Classification (NCBI taxonomy): domain Eukaryota; kingdom Metazoa; phylum Chordata; class Aves; order Gruiformes; family Gruidae; genus Balearica; species Balearica regulorum. Next base: position 59,204,573 of record NC_046184.1, read on the forward strand.
TCATTACATACTTTTTGCTGGTGTCTACAGACAATCACACTATCATCAGCCCCTCCTCTTTCCAACTTTATTTAAGAGAGGGAATATGTGTTTGCTTGGTGATTGCACAAATTGGATGATTAAATGCTGCTTCTAATATTGAAACTGGATTGTTTAGCTCTGGGCTTCTCATAATAACACCAGCTGAAATTAAAATCAAGCTTGGTAATGTGTAGTCCTGAATTTATTCTTGTTTGCCCAATAGCTTTAAGACCGTGTACAAAAGCCATACCGAATCATATTTACTTCTCTGCGGGTGCCGAGCCTCTGAGGAGTGTGACAGATCTCAGCCAGACAACCCAAAAGCCTGACTAGCTGTCCACCTACATACTCCAAGATTTTTACAGGGAGGAATAAAGACAGACATCCATCCATCTATATTGAAGCTGAGGCTATGTAAAAAGCTTTATGAATCTGTGTAGCTATCCCTCAGAGTCACTTCAAATTTAGTAGTACCTGAGGTATTAAAAGCCAGATTGGTACTTTGAGTCTCAAATAAGCCAGCAAAAGATAAATTGCTGAGATGTGAATCCGTGTAATCTCCATTTGATGCCCAGCGTGTGGGCTGCTCTTGCATGGCACTGCGAAGAGAAATAGCAGTCACTTGAGAGAGAGAAGTAGAGGCACATGGTACAAGGAAAGGAAAAAATCATCCCAAGCCATGTTTTAGCCTTATGTTTATGTTTTGGAGGTCCATATGCATAGGGGAGTAAGTCTGCCTGGAAAAGGCCCTATTCTTGACCAGCCCGTTCTGTGTAGCAGCTGCCAAAAAGAGCCATGCAGTGTCAGCTATCCCACATTGCAAGCCATGAAGCCATGGTCAGAACTCTGATTTGTCTCCCATTCCCAATCTCCGTCCAGGCTTGAGTGCAGGCAGCCTAAACCTCTCAGGTCAGCCCTGCTTCAGCAAATGAAGGTGTGCATGGGGAAGGAGAAGGAAGAGAGGGCAGCATGGCCAGGCTCCTGCCACACTCAGGCAGGATGCACTGAACCGCTTCCCAGCAGCTAAGATCAGCTTGGGCAAAATAGAAGGGTGTGTGGAGCCAAAGCCCAGGGCTCAAGCCTAGGATGAAAATACAGTGTAAATATAACCATTCAGAGCTGCTGAGCATCTGGTTTGCTTGGAAAATGCCAACGGCACTGCACTGCACAGTGCACAAAATTTCTGAGTGCAAGTATTGGAAACATTTCAGGGGCATTAGCTGTGCTCATGCTGAAAAAGCAGGGAAAATTAGGTCAAGTAGAGCTCCTGCTGGAATGAATGTCAAAGCCAGTATAGGCACTTCTGAACTACACTATCCTGTGCTACATGGTGTTTTCAATGTTTTGTTGCCTTGTTGAAGATGCAGCCTCATGCTAGCAGCCCACCAAACCTCAACAGAGCATGGCAGCAAAGAATGAGACCCCCTGAAGGCATCATAAGAATCATGCTTTTCCAGTGATCCTATAGACTACAGGACTTCCAGCACTGAGTGTGGAAGTGAAGTCAAATGGCCAAATACTCTGTCTTGACAGAAAAAAAAAAAAAAAGTTGCTTCAAAGCCTAGTAGAGAACCATCCTGTAATAAAAAAATAATTAACTTTCCCAGAAGGCTTGTCCTTCCCAGAGTCACTGTTTCTCTGCACTCCTTCACATGCCTGATCAAGACTACAGCCTTCCCTCCCTCTTTCTTCCCTTGCACTCCCATTTACATAAATATTCCTCTCAACTGTCTTATGGAAGAACTTATTTTTTAGCTCACGCAAGGTCCTGTTTTCAATCATATCTGGGTCCTTTCACCACCATAAAACCATTCTGATCAGAGATACATTAATAAAGCCACCTTCCTTTGGTTTATTTGCTTTTCTCTTCTGGCTCGACAGGGTGCATTGAGCTACACGATAAACATTTACAGCCGACATTAGAAAAGAAATGAGGACTGTAATAGAGTCTCGCTTTTTGTCTTTCATTCACATTTAAGACTGCAGCAGATATAATCCAGGCTGCAGGAAATAGCAGCCAGGGTACTTTGGTGGATTGGGTTCCCAGCTCACCTTTACTTGGTCTGTACCTAAGGTCAGCCCCATCCTGTACCTCCAGTGGTACAGAATCTCTCACCTTCATTTCCAAAGCCACACGAGGGTGGGACAGACCCTGTAGGCAATGAGTAAAGTGAGGGGAGATGTCCAGTTCCCACCTCCAGTACGTACTAACTTTATTCTTCTCTTGAGTTCATCCACCTCTATTGCCACTTGCTCTTCAATGACATTTCTCAAGTTTCTGAATTGCTCTCAGTTCCCGGGTTTTGTTTCATGGCAGCCTCCGATGTAAAAGGGAATTAATAACAACACACCTGTGACATTTACAGCTGATATCAACGCCTGTGTTGTAAACACCAGAGAGGACAAGCAGTGACAGAAGGGAATGGTGGCAGGGGCAGGCAGTGCTTTCTGAATAGCAGCTGGCAAAGAGTCCGTGATAGTTTTCCCAATGCTCAGCACCCATCATCACCTCCTTCTTCAGCTCCTGGTGGGTGTGAAGGGTCAGGAAATGAAGGGAGGCAGGGGAGCACATCCAGGGCAAACTGTAAAAGCAGTTTCTGTAGCTTCACAATAGATTTAGCTCTGAGATGATAATGACTATGTCTAGCAGTTTATAAAGCTGGAAAAGGGAACTGAGTCATCTCCAAGTGTGTCCCTAAGCTTTGGGAAAGAAGCTTCATTCAAGGTGGTTTTGTTTGTTTTCTTTTCTTATTGCTGTGGGATTAGAAGCCTCAGTATTTGCTGAGGAAGAACGAGAATAATAGTCAAACAATAACACCACAATTAGATCTGACTTGGGGAAGCTCAGGTGATGATGGTAGGGCAGGGAATCATCTAGGATGGTGGAAAAGTACTGGAGACAAGAAATTAGGGAAACAATAATGCTAAATGAAGCTTAGAAGGGACAGTGGGCTATGGGTGCAACCAGCATGCTGGGGAGGAGGGCACTTAAAAGTGCTGATGGACCAAAAGGTACTCAATGGTGAAGTGGGAAAGGGTCCTGTAGTAGGACCAGGTCTGGTACTGTTAATAGATGACTTCTGGTACTGTTAATAGCAGGTTAGCTGGGCACCATGCATCTCAGAAGATGGTCTAGCGTTTGTTCTCTGTTTCAAAAACCACCTCTCAATGGTGGGGTACTACATTCTTTTTTAGAGACCATTTCCTTCACTCAATTGTAGAGTTGGAAAGTCTGTCCTGACCATGAGAGAACTGTATGATATAGTGATACTGAAAAACAATCTTCCAAAGATCTTAAAAGTAGGAAATATCTGAGAAGAGATGAAAGATCACACATAAAGCTCAAGGTCTCTTTATCATTAGTGTGCCCTAGCAGAAACTGGGAAGAAATTGGACCTGTATTGAAGACCAGGGACAGTATATTACGATTTTTTTTTTTAAATTATGAGGAAATGATGAGGAAAATGGTAGAAACCCTATCATTTGGAACTACTTGAATAAAGTATTAGTTAATGAACCAAGAACAATCCTACATTAGCAAGATGTACTGGGTAATTATTTAGTCTCTTACATCTGTCTTTTACAAACTGCTTGAACAGATCTGTTTGTTCTTTAACCTCTTGGCTCTACAGAATCACCTCTCCACCTCTTTTAAACTGCTGTAGTGTTACTGACTTCCGTGAAACTAGGCCAGTTTTTACCATCTGGATTGGCCCATGACTACTTTTGAAAAAGGACTTCTTGTCTTAAAGAAAAAAAAGTCCAACACAGGATTAGTTTCCAAAAGTACTTTTTATCGTGTGTGCGTGTGTGTGTGTATGTGTGTATATATATACACACACATATTAGATTCATGTGCTGCTCTCACCTTGACAAAGAGCAAGAATGAGAAACAAGTCTGCATATGCACAGTTAAATCAGTGTTACAACCTACAGGGAAAAACCAAGAATAGCAGAATCCCATTCTGGCATAGGTAAAGACAGAGAGGGAACAAAGATATTCTCAGACCCATGTCTGACAGCTGCACAGTAAGAGGCTGCTCTCAGGCATATTTGCAGCTCTAGGTGATCAAATGATGGGTGAAGTATGTCCATTTACTTGGCAAGTGTCTTGATCTTTAATTACAACCTGATGCCTATTCTCCACCTGTCCGCTTGATTTCTTTTAAAAGCCCAGTTGAAGGTGGGGTGATGGTCAGCACTGAGACAAGGATGTGCAGACTTCAGACAGAAACCAAGAGGAAGAAGGGCTCTGCAGGGCACACTTTCTGTGACACCAGAGGCAGGTGTGAGGACAGACTGCTCAGCTGTTCCCTGTACAGCACTTCCCTGTGTTTACCCTTGAGAATGGTTAAAGCCGATCAGGCCCTTGGATAGTATTAAATTTACATGATTTAGGAATACAGCCTTCTTGGCACACAACATCAATGAGAAACTGAAATAAAGAGAGGCTAAAGGCATTCTTAAAGTCTTAAAGGACTATTTCAAGTCATGAAGACAGATCCCCTATGGAGAAAAACTCTTCAGGTGTTGCTCTGACATCTGTTCTAGTAAGTCCCCCAAATTTCCCAGTTTTCTGTAGTAAAATTGTCTTCCTGGAAAGCCTTGCTGGGAAAAGACAAGCTGCAAACAGTGCAAACTGACCCCTGACAGCCCCCGAGAGTACATAGAAAGCTACACCTTCAATAAGTAACAAAGCATACTTTGAGTTCATACATACCAATCCAGCTAGTGTTACCCTCTCCTCCAGAAAGCAAAAGGAGGGGGAAATAAATGGGAGAAAGCAGAAATAGTTCTCCTTACTGAAAAAAACAGCATTTGAGAAGGTTTCAAAGCCTCCTTAGAGCCACAAAAGAACCTCTTTGAAATTTCAAAGGAGAGATGTCTCCAGGCTGGCACCTGCTATTTACATGTAGTACCTGCACATCCCATTAATGCACATAGTGGAAATTGACCGCATAATATTTTGTCATAAAGCGAAACAGGCAGCAGGCTTGAAATTCTTTGAGCCAGCCATAAAAGTGGAAAATTGGCAGCTGGAAATAGAGTATTTACATAACTGCATCGCTGCTTGCAAAGAATTGGTGGCTCTCCGTCCAGCACTTAGAAGACCAAACATGATACACACCACAGCAATCCCCACCGTTGTGGAACTGAACCCTGTTGGGATTTTCCATGGGAATCACACACAGCAACGGGAACCTGCACACAGCATCAAACATGCAGGAGAAATATAAAATTGCAAAGGTAATTCAGAACACTCTCTGCTCAGGGTCCTGTCTTCTCTCATCCACACCTTTCCTTCCTGTATTATCTCCTCCAGATCATAAGAACACCAAAGCAAAACATGCTATTGTATCTATGTACAGAATTGATTCCACTGGTTGGGGGCTTCTTAAATGCAATGAGAAAATATTTTTTACTGCATTTACTTTAATAGAGAGCCCAGATATTGCATGGGCTCTGAGGATTTCATGTCCCACTTGCCATCTGATGGGCAGTGGAATAAGAGTAGACATAGGAGGTTTTATTATCCTCTGTAGAAAAATAATTCTCCAGAGCTATTAAGACAGTATCTTTCACTGGAAGCAAATTCATGACTTCATAAAGTTTGCTTTTTTATATCCATTTTGAGGTGACTTTTAGAGATGGTAAGACTATAGAGTGCAAGTAACTGAAACTATATTTTCAAAAGAGGGGCCATATTCAGTCAAAACGACATCCCAACCTACCCTTCCCCAACCTCTCAAGCTCTGAACACACACCCAGCACTTCTGAGAGAGCAATACCCTCAGGCATACCATACCATCATTTTCTCACATCATAGAATCATAGAAGCATTTAGGTTGGGAAAGACCTTTAAGATCATTGAGTCCAACCATAAACCTAACACTGCCAAGCATCCCTGCAATTTGAATGATTTGGACTGTGCGGTGAGTTGGGGAAAGGTCTGACAATAACACTTGAGGAATTTCCTACCTGAGACCCACCCCCACCCCCGGGATGGCAGAGGCGAGAAGCCCTGCGGTGCCAGCACAGGACAGGTTATGGAGTCTCTCACAGGTGCCTCTCAGCAGCCTGCACATGCTCCTCAGGCCTTTGGCTCTCCAGTCATGAAGGAGCAGACCAACCTTGCCCTCCAAAAATTTTAAAACCTGTGCTACAAAATGTACAGTAACTGCATTATTAGGTTGTTTCCACCCTCTGAGGCACGAGAACTTCAATCTGGACCTGAACCCTGACGCACTGTGAGACACATCTCCCAGGATTCATCATTCATGTTTCTTTTCCAGGTTTTGCTGTGCAAGTTCAGATACATAAACCCATGCCAGGTCAAGCATGTGAACTCAGCAATCTCACATGAGATATCAGATGCAACCTTTACTGTAATATGCACATTTCTTATTCTTCTGCCTCCACAGTTGAAATTTATGCACCATTTAAAGTTCTCCCTGGGCTTAAGGCCAAACAGGCTCAAACAGCCACATCATCAAATTTAGGAGTTTCTTCTTTTTTCCTCCCAGGTCATTGAAAGCAGGGGATTGAGCTGACAGGCAGATGCAATCTCATAAATGGCTCCCTTCCTTACCCTTTTCTTCCTTGCTGGCCAGTTTTGGGTCCTTCCTGCATGGAGTGAACTGTCCTCCCTCAAGTAGTCTGGTCGACCTCTTGGAAGGTCACTTTGTAATTGTGGCTGGCAGTGAAGAGGTTAAACAGATCAACAGGGAGGTGGCCAGGTCTGACTGAGACTGAGGCAGAAACCAGTAAGGAGGTCTAGCACCAGGACTGAAGTGAAAATGAAATCTATTTTAAGATGCTGTTTTTAAACTGCTTTTCTTTGAACTGATGTGCATTTTAGTCAAGCTGAAATTGGTTATAAAGTTATACAGAAGGGGAAGGGGGGGGGAGAATGATTTATTTACTTAAATGCAAGAAAAGACACATATCTGCAGAGTTTTCTGACTCTGCACTTTCATGTGGGGGTTGTGTCTGCAATATCATTTGTTGGGAAAGGGGGCTCCTGGAAATGGACACAACACTGCTATCTCCACCACTCAGGCATGACGTGAAAGAACGGATCACCACAGTACTGTAGGCACATGTGCATGAACACTTGGGTGCATTATGCAGCAGTGCTTTGTGCTGTGCAATCTCACTCTTGTTCATTTCTTTCTTCTATTTTAATATACAACCCTCCGTCTCCTCCCAATGAGGTGCCCATGAGCACTGAATAAGGATCTCCCATAAAAAAAATCATGAGTGAATCTATTATTGAGTAGAAGCTAGTGTGTCTCTGGGGTTAAAGTTAATCTGCTGTTTAGGTCATCTGTAGAGAAAGGCAAAGACCTCCCCTGTGCAGTAACACTCACCACCTCGGCGACCCAGTTCTTCAGGTTCCGTTATGGCCACTCTTGTACTTGCATGCTCACTCAGGCTAATGGAATTCAAGAGTGCTGCCTGGGAAAGTGATGTGCACGCACCCACAGAAAAAGATGCAGCATCGGCCTCATTGCTGATAATGCACTGCTGGAATCCATTCAGCAGCCACATCTACGTTTTACCAGTGGGGTGGGCTTTTCACTTTGGTCTGTTCCCCACTCGTTCACCACTCTTTCAAATGCTCCTCTCTAATCAAGAAAAACAAAGCTGTACTGTGCCAAATGCTCAGTACTACACACTGGCTGGTGGAGTGGTTAACACACCATCCTATAATTAGACAGCTTTCAAAGCCTTGCTTTTCCTTCTGTTCCTTTCCCATCCCTCCTCGATAAACCCACTCTCTCCTTTCTCACTGAGGGGGACCAGAGCTGTCCTCCAGGCATGCATTACTCCCCATTAGTGTCAGTGGGAGACAGAAGAGCACATCAGGGGAGGAACAAACCCTTAAGGGAAAGAAACCTTTGACAAAATCCAGCCACCCCATGCTAGGGCTCTGTATGAATTCTAAGCAGTCAGATCTAAAGGAAATGAGGGCATAATTGCCCAAGAACTTCTCTGAAGTACAGAAATGTCTGTTTTACTCGGTTGGCTCTGTGCGCGATGAAAACTTCAGATAAGGCTTGCTTACGAGCAGTACCCAGCAAAATGGCAACCTTATCCTATTCCTGCTAAAAACTGCACAGACTGTAAAAGATACAGTTCATCCCTTTCCTGGGGTTTTATTAACAAATTTAAATAATAGTTGAACTTCACATATGACCCACCTTGCAGTCTTACCTGTTCCTATGGTTACTATAATAGGCCCTCTGTGTACTAGGCTCTATTTTCTTTCACCCAGACAGCAATTTCCCTCTGCTATAGCCAGAATAAAGTGTCCTATTCCCACCAAGTCAGCAAGTGATAGGCCATGGCCTTTTCCTGCTTTGGCTCCAGCACATGAAGGAGGTCAGGTCATAGAAGACTATGAAACAAGCCAGCATTGCACTAATGGAGAAATATGTATATAGTTACAGTCAATGGAATAGTCCGTTGAAATTTGTAATTCATTTTGGATCAGGAAAAAGCTGATTAAAATGAATATATTGAGTGCACTCTCAGTAAGTTTGCAGATGACACCAAGTTGTGTGGGAATGTTGATGAGCTTGAGGGTAGGAAGGCTCTGCAGAGGGATCTGGATAGGTTGGGTTGATGGGCCAAGGCCAACTGTATGAGGTTCAACAAGGCTCAGTGCTGGGTCCTTCACTTGGGTCACAACAACCCCATGCAGCGCTACAGGCTTGGAGAAGAGTGACTAGAAAGCTGCCCAGCAGAAAAGGACCTGGGGGTGTTGGTCAAGAGCCGGATGAATACAAGCCACCAGTGTGCCCAGGTGGCCAAGAAGGCCAACAGCATCCTGGCTTCTTTCAGAAATAGTGTGGCCAGCAGGACGAGGGAAGTGATCGTTCCCCTATACTTGGCACTGGTGAGGCCACACCTTGAGTACTGTGTTTGGTTTTGGGGCCCTCACTACAAGAAAGATAGTGAGGTGCTGGAGCGTGTCCAAAGAAGGGCAACAAAGCTGGTGAAGGGTCTAGAGCACAAGTCTTATGAGGAGCAGTTGAGGGAACTGGAGTTGTTCAGCCTCCTCTGAGAAGAGGAGGCTGCGGGGAGACCTTATCGCTCTCTACAACTACCTGAAAGGAGGTTGTAGCAAGGTGGGTGTTGGTCTCTTCTCCCAAGTAACAAGTGATAGGACAAGAGGAAATGGCCTCAAGTTGCACCAAGGGAGGTTTAGATTGGACATTAGGAAAAATTTCTTCACTGAAAGGGTTGTTAAGCTTTGGGACAGGCTCCCCAGGGAAGCAAGCTGGCATATGGACCCCAAGAAGCACTGCTTATGTGTCTGTGAATTATTCTGCATTTTCAAAATGATGCTGGAATTTGGAGTTGAGGTTTCAAAGAATGCTTTGAACCCTTGAGCTCACTCAGGTCATCTGACAGTACCAAAAAGGGGTCTGCAGCAGCATGAACATACAGCAAGGGGGGATGAGTTGTTCAGGGGAGGATAGTGCTGTATTTTCCCCCTTTCTTTCACAAAAAAAGGAAACAAGCTTTATACTTTCTTATATCTACTTTATACCTTATACTTGAAGTACTTTGTACCTAAAGAACATCTACATTAGCAAACTTTTTGCTTAAAGGCTCCTGCATGAGAAAAACAGGCCTTTCAGTTTCAAAACAATGAGGAGAAACTGTCCAAGGAAGAAGCACTCAGACTTCAATCCTAAGAGACAGGAAAGTTCTCTTTTCATTGTATTTGCCATTTCTTAAAAGGAGAAATCCTGTTATTTCCCTGTGGAAGACCAAGTCTAAGTTCTGTACCCTGGTGAGCACATTCTACATAGTCAGACTTGTGTAGGGAACAGCAGCCCAATTAACAGCCTAACTTTTGTCTGATTGAAACACTCACTTTCTTGATTTATGTATGTTACTAACTGAACACTGAAATGATCCCATCCCCCTAATTACTTCTGGTTCCAAATTAATGGAAGAGTAACAATCTCTGTATGGAGTGACATGGAAACAAGGGCGTCTCACTCAATACCCCATCAGGAAGGGGCCAATGATCCAACTGAGGGAACCTCATTAGCTAAACTACATGTTAGTCAGCGTTCGGTCACATGCAGGGACCAAAGGGAACCAACCTCATAGCCTCTCTCCTCCCGAGAGAGAGATCGGACAGTACTTTGTGGGTTTCCTTACTCCATTGCAACTCTGCTGCCTTACGCTGGAGACTGGGTAGCTCCCTTGACTTCTCTGGAGTTCTTCCAGATTTACATCACACAACTTTGGATCTCAGCACTAATTTTCTGGATTAAATGGAACAACACTTCTGATATTTGTTCATTTCTTTCATTAGAAGAGGATAGCTTTGTTGTGTAATTAACATGCCAGTAATTAAGGATTCCAAGATGATGTACTAATTTCTCTCTCTCACGCACACACTCTTTCAAAATGTTATCAGCAGTAATTGCATTAACATCTTTTCTTTTCCTGATCCCCTTGGGAATTTATTAGGCTTTCATTTAGCCTTTTTCTCATTTCACAAATACACACACATTTCCTTTGCTCCTCTGAAAATTTGCTACAGACTTGAGAACTCTGAGCAGCTTGACCTCCCCTGTGTGAACACAGGGGAATCTTCAGTGCCCTTCATTTTTTTCAAACTGTTTTAAACAGAAAGTGAAAACTTGCAGGTGATATTCTATTTTTTTCCAAGGATACAGGTCCAGATAATTCTTGTGATAGCAGGATCATTCATGTAGATACACCAAGTCAGCTGAAATTGAGATGGATTTAGGACTGTGGATTACTACCATGGAACTCTCAGAAAGACTTAAAATCATACTAAGGACACTTTATTGCTTGCTGAGCCCTTCTTTTTAGTGACCTCAGCTTGAGCTGTAGAGGACTGTAAAGTAACCAATGGGTTTTTTCCAGTGATGAAATGCATAAACCAGGATAAGTTAGGAGACAGCAGAGGATGGTTCATCTTAGTTTTTATTCATTTTCTGTCTATCATTTCCCTGGCTTTTTAAAATATTTTGTTCCAAGATAGAAGTTTGTACTCTGTGGCTGAAAGTTACCATGCAGAGCTTAGTCTGAGCTGCCAGTGGGTTGAAAAGCTGAACCGTAAGCCTGGGATTTTTGTATTCAACCTTACAGCATTAGTCCCCCAACCTTGGAGCCTATGCAGTAGCAATGCTGCAATGGTTATAAATCGCAAGCAACATAGTCTTTTGCTCTCATTGTTGGTTTTAGCTTTCTCTCTTTTCCAACTGTAACACATGCCTAGGACATCTACGTTAGGGATCCAGCCCTGGTAAATCCTCGGTGGGCAGCTGGACACCCTTCTCTAAGCTCATTAAGATGTAGTCTTACTTTGTTTCTTGCAGTTTTAGTATGTTAGTCACTTAAAAAATAGCTCTAGTTTCTAAGCCGAAATATCAAAATTTCGTGTTGCCCTTCTGGCCCCGCTTTTTTTGGGGGTCAGCTGTGAAGAGTGAGGAAGAAACATGATCCAGACATTGAATCATAATCCTGACTCAGGTATTGACCTTGACCTGCAACTTCAGCTTGTCCAAAGACAATTCCCAGTTCATGCCTGAGACTGAAAATAATAGCTATACATTCATCACCACACCCTGACAAGAGTACTCATTCTCTTTTTCCTACCCCTTCACTTTCTGCTGCATTTTATCTTTCATCTGCATTTATTAGCCTGTCTCTCTTTGTCTGGGGAAAACAAATTTGCTGAAATCTACGACCATAGTGGTAAAATCACAGTGTTTGGTTGCAAGCCAACTTGATGCTGCTTAAATGATAAAAAGGGCTGGGAAAGAAACAACCAGGTTTGTAGCTCCCTTATGTGCATAAGCTTAAAAAGGAGTAAATCTGCATTTTTCCTCTTCTCTGACTTTGAATTGAGCCTGAGACCACAAAAGTGATCCCTGCTTATGTTCCAGGCCAGAAGGAAGGAAGGAAGAACATCCAAAGGCTGCTGTCACTGCCAGAGCAAAGCCAGGATTCTATTTCTGGGAAATGAGATTTTGCTGTATGGCTGGAAGGACAAACTTGAGGCAGCTGCAGCTTTAGATCTTTGCTGAGAATGCCTACCCTGTACAATCTGGTGGAACATAGACATATCCAAACTATTTCAGGGTTGGAAGTGGTCCAGCTGTGGTAACATAGAGCTCCAGGCAGGCTAATGCATGCTATATGTTGTCTCTGTGCTTGAGGTAGGAAATAACTCATGCCGTGGTAAACTTGCATTACACAAATATTTATGCAAACTATTTCAAAGTGCTTGGGCAGTAATAAATTGCTATCGTTTGGTCTGTTAGAGCCTGATGAACAGCCTGTTGTTTTGTCAGGCTAGATAGCTGGTGCTGATGCAAACAAGAAAAACAAACCCAAAGCTCTCCTTGCCCATGCTGCTCAATGGAGACAAATCTTTCCACTTCCACTGATAGGCTGCAATGGGAACTACATGCTAAGCTGATATGTGGTTGCTCCTTTTTCACATCCAAAGGTTTCATCTTCAGAAGTAGATTGATTTCTGTGGGAGGGTGGAAGGGTGGGACATGTAGTGTAAAAATCTTAACTGAGCCATACTAGGTGCCTATAACTAGAGTAAAAGATCAGTTCTGGGAAAACCCAAAAACTGGATACATCAAAGGAACATATAGTTTGTACTAGACGGTGAAGCTATTAGTCCTGTAATTTGTCTGTCATGTATTTCATGCTGGTTATCCAGGAGTAAGGCTCTCCATGGGGTCAAGTCAATTGAAATAAATGCTGCGTGTAGGACAGAGGGTCTCTCTGCTGAAGTAGAGAAGGGGGAGGGAGAGAGTCTATGATGAGAGCATATGGAATTTTTAGTCTGAATGGAAAAGGTAACCCATTGCCTTCGTGACAGCCTTATTTTGTTTACTTTTATGCAAAGAGCAATGTGCCCTCCATTAATCTGATAGGCATGGGAGATTTCCATGGAAACAGCAGGACTCCATTTCATTTAAACTCTGATGCCTGATTTCCTTGTCAAGCAGAAATCAATGTGTTGGTAACAGGAGAAGCGTTCAGAATATTGGTTAGAGATGTTGCCTGTGCAAAGGTCTCTGGAGGAGTGCAGTGATCTGCCCTACCCCACCACTGTTCACCTGAGCATGATCCACCACTCCACACTTATTCTTTCCTTCCTTTCTTCTATTTAGTCAGTACTGTCCTCAGTTTCACTGCTTACTTTCTCTGCCTGACCTCACACGCAATTATTGTCCTCCTTGTCTGCGGGGTTATACACAGAGAGAGAATTGGCAGTGCCTGGATAGGTGCTCCAGCTCTCTACTCTCCACTCAGAATCAGGGGCATTCGTGTAACTGGGAAGTGAGACTTATTTATAAATTAAAAAAAAAAAAAATCTAAAAAATGGTGAGAAGCAGCCAGAATTATTTAGAGAGACACTTTTTCATGTGCAGCCAGGAAAAAAAAAGACCACAAATTCCTTGCAGCCCAGCTCTTGTCTCACTTTATCTTCTCACATGCATTAAGCAACTATCATTTTTTCTCTGACAAGAACTGGTCAAGATCTTTAGGGGTATTTCTGGGGAGCCCATTAGTAAAGGTATACACACAGTTCCCTGCGTACCCCATCCCAATGCATGGGCAGACTGAGAGGACATTGCTCCCACACTTCTCTTCAGCTGTCCACCTCCCACTGAGGCACTGGAACATGACGAGCCCTCTCCACTATTTCTACCGACCTCCAGATGTCAAGGTCAAACCTCATTCATGTTCCTCTGTCTCCAAGGTATGCTCCAAAGCTATAAAGGGCCAGGGAAGGAACAGAAACAGAACTAACTGTGTTGGTGTAAGAATGGGAAGGGGCTGTGAGTCAGGTCTGGTGAAGGTGTTGATATTCTACAAGGTGAAAAGGTCCCTTTAGAAAGCCTCGTAGCTTTGTAAGAAGAGGCCATGGGGAAGGCATCATTGTGGGGTTGCAGGAAGACCACCACCCCAAGATTTCTTTCCTTGAAGCATTCCCTCTGATGGCAGAAGCTGGGGACACAGACTTTTAGCAATGGTTCTTCCTCCAAGGCTGTGGGTCTCAGCATCATGTGGGGGCATAGCCGTCCCATTAGAGACTCACTTCAGTATCATCTCCTGCACATGGTGCTTTCCCGCCAGCTAGATATTTCCCTGCTACCACCTCTATGCAGGCATGAACTCAGGTCCTCTCCCCTGCCTTCATACATGCTTTTTGCCTACACCCAGGTAGCTGCAGAAGTAGCATGGCTCTCACCTACATTTTTTTGGTGGCCTCTAGACTCTGCAAACGTGGTGCTGTACAAAACAGCACCTTTTGCCCTTCAAAGCCTGGAAGGACAAGATTAATCACTTAGAAGGGTTTCCAGAGTGATACTGGGGTTTCATATTCAGAGTGTTAGCTTTTTCTGTAATGCAGTTTATCCAGTTTTCTTTTTCCTTTTTCTGGGCTCTTTCCAATCTTTAATATATTTTTAAGTTGGCCATCAGAGGAAGGCATAAGTAATTCAAACAATGGTGGCAGAAAGGGAGCTGTTTTACTGAGAAAGGGGACACAGAAGGGGAGAGGTGTTGGGAGGCTAAAGGATACACCCTAAATTAATGTAATTCAGTATAGATGTGTGTAGGAGCCTGGAGTCTTGGATTCCCAGTCCCGGCCTTTAATCACTGCATATCCTCTCTCTTGTCTTAAACTTGAAGCAAATCTTAGGCTGCAGATAAAGGTTTCAGACTAATCATAAATTACTGTCAATGCTTCCCCTTTGGCTGGGATAATGGTACAAGTACACACACCCTAATCTTCCTAAAGGCTTTTTTGAAAAGACACTTACTATCTAAAACCTTGTTCATCTTCTCCACATGTGTGTCTTCTATCTTTCTTTGGCTGCTAGCTAGTGGAACCTTATTCCACCTGCTCCGACTGTGTACTGTGCGAAAACACAGAAGTCCTTCTTCTTGCAAATCTAAAACAATGGAGAAGCCAGATCAATTTATCTTTTAACATAGTTGCAAAGCAAAAAAAATCAGACTGCTAGTTTATTCCTGTCAACCTCACTTCAACATTACAAATTACACTTTCTGCTCAGCCTGTCAATCAGGAGCTGTAATGCATATAGGAAGGTGCTTTCTCTTGATGAACAAACATTTCCAGGGTGGGAAGAAGCAGGAAGAACCTGACCAGCCTCACAATCAGGCTGAGAAGATTTCACCCAACAAGAAAGTCATCACCTCAAGACATTGCAGTGCCAAGGGCAGCCAGTAACAGAACAAACTGGAGATAATGCTGAAGAAAACTCCATGGAGACCACTGCTAGAGTCCAGCTGTGCTTTGTACTGCAGGAGGCTGCTGCTTTTTGTTTACTGCGACCACCTGCAGCATGGCTCGGGAAAGTCCGGGTGATCTTTGCACCCCCTCTGCAATACCCCCATGCGCCACCACCCCCATGTGCAATACCCCCATGTGCCACCACCCCCATGGGCTCTGCAAGCCCATCCCCAGCAATGGCATTTCCTGTGCTGGGGAATGTGACTGTGAATATTTTTCTGCCTCTTGATGTACCTCAGTTGCATCAAGCTGTACAGGAGGGACTGTTGGAGCCTTTCACATGAATCAACTAAACACTCTTCTGTCATGAGTCAGGTTTATCTTCCGGGGGGGGGGAAGGGGAGGGGTCTATGTAATACAATAGGACCTAGTGGGTCCCCAACGTCATTATTGAGAACAGCAGAACCATTTGCTACTTGCAGAACTTTTGCAAATACTGCTCCTTTACCATAAAATCTAAGCTATTAATTAATTATTATGATTATAAATTTTTAATACACATTTTAATCTAGTTAGAGTAAGGGGATCCAACTGGGATCAGGTCTTTCTGTTCTGGATGCTATGCTGGGAGGCAGAGACAGATCTTGCCTAGGGAACTTTGCTTAAAAAGCAAAGTGTGTACAGGGAAACCCCCATGTTTTGGTGATGACAATATGTAATATTTTCTCTTAAATTTGCCTGGGTCAAAATGTAGCTGGAAACAAGCACTGAATTGTCAAGAAGGAGTTCTGCGGGTCTCTCCAGATTAGTTAACGGCCATGTAGAGCTGACAGAATTACTGTCTTTAGCACCAGCCTTTTGCTAGCTTTGCACTTCCAAGTAATTTTTGAGCTGAGGCTTTTGTAGGATAGAATAAGTGGCACCTATCCATTGAGTCACAATCTGAAACATTAAAACATCTATAAATTCTCTGTCTGATGGGTTGGATTTTTGTTTCCTCTGTGATTGTATGGGATTGTCTTTTACATGGAGGGGCAGAATATACCAAGCAATGCTGGTGAATTCAGCAGCATCCCACTTTTTGCCAGGAAACTGGTGAGCAGGAGTTATAAGAAAGTGGGATAAGCCACACTATGCCTTCTGAAAATCAAAAATCTTTGTTTCTGTTCCCTAGCTAGTGAAACTGGCTGTGCCTGCTGCTGTGATCACATAACCACCACCCCTAAAGGAGTTTGTGTTTCCTCTGCCTTCCCAGGCAGCCACAAAAGGTGGGCAGATGTGCAGATGTGCTACAACACACAGGATCATCAGGCCTGACATCTGGTTAATCTGGTTAAGGAAAGTTATCAATATTAAACAGGTAGTTCAAAGAAACCACTAAGTAATTTTCCAAACAACGCACTAGCTTCCTGAAACTCTCAGAGGAAAGTCACAGAAACCATATTGCCAAAACAGAAAATGTTTTGAGGGGGTGTCTTTTTGTGATACTTTTCTTAGAAGGATGGTTCTAACATCAGTCTCAATAAAAGAGGACTTCTGACACTTGATGATCCTTGCTCTCTGTATGTGCACGTGTGTGACTGCAGATAATCCAAAGATTTTCCTGTTAATGACAGCTAACTAATCGGCTCTGAACACCTAAGGCATCCCTAAACTAAATGGACACTTCCCAGACTCATGAATGCATGAAATTTCAGATCAGGAATGTTGAGTGATTAATGCTGAAAGTATTTCTCTGTACATTTCCATTTGAATTTTGCATGTAACAAGCTGCGTCATTTTGACATCCACCAGGATGTTTTTATGTGACCTCTGTTGGCAAAGCAGAGACATTGGCTACCACTGGACCATCAGTAATTTGAACAGACTATCTTAATGAACACCAGTATCACCTTTGATCTGGGAGTGACTGGCACCTTGCTATGTCTGGCATTCAGATGGAATAAGATGTTTCTGCTGATACGCTGCTGATAATGCTACATTGCGCATATGGCTGGCAGCTAACTTCTGTTTTCCAGTGGTTTAGATAAAGCTCATAACGTTGTTGATTTATTTATAATGGTTTAATTAACCTGATAATTAGATTAATTGTTTTTGTTTATATCAAAGAAAATTAAAATAAATTGGGTTAATATTTATTTTATGTTAGGCTTCTGCTTAATTATTTGATTTAGCAATTAAAGTGCATAAAATTGGAAAACTGGAGGACTGGAGGATGGTTTTTTTCTCTCTCTGGAAAATCAGGACCAGATCTCTGAGGAGTTCTGGAGTAGATAAGATCAAGCAATTGTGTGTCCCAATGACTGCAGACACAATGAATCTTTGGTTACTCTAACACTTGAGACACCCAACTACAGAGGAAAGATGGGCCAGGTTTGTAAAGATGTTTTGGTACCTAACACTGCATAATGAAATTTAATTTCATTATTTAAAACTACATACACTTGTATGCATCTTTAGGCACATTTAATGTGCAACACCTTTAAAATTCCAGACCAAATAGCTTCTAAAAATGTCAGAAAGCCTGGGACAGAAATAGTTAGGAGACAACAATGTTTCCCAATTAGAGGAGGTAAAATTTATCACATTTTCAATGACATTTTTAATTTTGAAAGGAGAAAAAGTCTTTCAACTTTCCCAACCTGAAAGATTTGGCAACTATCCTTTTTTCTTTATATTTTATATCAGTTGCTGAATAGGCTGAATTTTCAAAGTGTTGATACTTGGGGGGAAAAAGAAGCCTGTTTATATTCTCAGCCAGCTTTGATGCAATCCCACTGGCACAAGCATGCATGTCTGCTATATTTCAGGTTTGTAAAACTTCCCCCCTCATACTGATGATTATCAGTGTGGGGCTACATATAAATATATATATACACTTTTAGATATATATCTATGTATCTGTAGATGTCTAAAAATACATACAGATGTGTTCCACAGCCTGCACAAGGGAGATCAAAGAAAGCCCATGGAAGTGAAGGAAGAAGGCTCGTTTAGCAACCCCATCTCACCGTCTGACACACCTCACCCACCAACGCGCTCACCCTCACCACCCCTCAGCAGTCAGAAACACCTCTGTTGTCCAGGGCCAGGGTGACCCGAGGCACCGGAAGAGCTGATGGGATGCTACAGTTAGACCTCATGGTAGTGCCGAGAGCAGTGCTCAGTTTCTTGGCTCTGGGTTTGTCTCTTGACAAGGCTGTTGCACTTTCCCAAAGCTGGGTAAATGATATTCCACAACAAAATAGGAAAAAAAAACCCCGCTGCATGTGGTAAATAAATGTTGTATGACCCTGCAGGTATATGCTCTGCTTGCTTTCCAGATACGTTCTGGTGATTTAGTTAGCAGAAATGTTCTGCCAGACGGCTGCAAGGGAATATTACATAATCGTTATGAAAAGTGAATTTTGAGCTCTCAGGAGACCTTCATCCTGGAGTTACATTTGCCCAGTACAGGAATAGAAATACCACCCCAGTAACCAATCGATATTTCTGTGAGTCCCTCTGTGCCACACCTGCACAGTTACTCCCGCAGCAGCAGGGAAAATGACTTTGGAGAGAAACAAGTGGACATTTCATCTCCAGCTCCCTCCTGCCCTCTTTGTTGCCCCCAAAGATAATTAGTGCCAGGTGGTGTCTGGTCCTTTGGCTGGTTTTAGACAAACAAGGAGGTAAAGGAGGGGATTTGCATGTGTGCCAGGCCAGTGATGGGGCTGCAGCTGGGAAGGAGTTTAAGCACATCAGTCTGAAGCCTGGGCATGAGTGTAGCCATGCCGAGAGCTCAAGCCCAGCCAAAAGGTCCCAACCTGCATAGCCAGCAGTGGACAGACACAAAGGAGCCAGAGGATTTGGGCCTTCTGGGAGGCACCAAGGTCCTGGCTTGCAGACTGGACTCCACGCAGCAAACACAGGGTGGATCTGGCATGCAGCTTTCATTTTGAATGCTCCCCAGGGGACTGCCCAAGGATGAGCTACACACAGAGCATCACTCACAGGAAATATTCAGGGAATAACGTATGACTGCGAGGATTACTTGATTGGTTCTCAGACAGCCTGAGAATATGGAGGAGAGGAGAAATTTTGGCAAGTGAGTTATTCATTATAAAACACATTCTCCCCTTCCTCCCAACACACACCGGAGTTTAACCAGAAGGTGGCTATGGCACGTGCTAGAGAGATGGAGGCTCTAAGGCCTTTCATCAATACAGGGCTGCCTTATTGAGTCATCCTGATGAGGAATGCTTGAAGCCTGCATGAAAGTGCAGTGCAATTACTGCTGAGTAATAGCAGCAGGTGGAGCTTTTCAGCTCCAGCTGGGATGTAAGAGGTGATGGTGAATCAATCAGTGTGGAAGAGACCTTGGTTTGGAGGGAAGTGGAATATGGGGGAAGAGTTTTTGCTTGAGTAGCCCCTGAATTTAGGGAAGAGCGAGCTTAAATTGGTTAACAGTGTTACGGGTGACTGGATTCAAATTTATTGTTTGCTAAAGCAGCATCTGAAAGGAAATATATCTGAGGTCTTTCGAGTGAAGTGGTAACTATACCTGATTAAACAAGGAGGGGATAAAAGCTCTGACAGGGAAAAGGGAAGAAGTGAGAGAGAGTTATGCATAAATGCTAGAATAACCCCAAATAATTACAGCAAGTCCAGTCTGCTGATCTTCCCAAGAGCTCTGTGACTTTTGGAAGGCTGCTTTGGGTGGCATGAGCTCTGTCAAGGTAAAGTGCCAGAGAACGTGGAAGACTGGGCCCTGATTTTGTTTCAGTCAGGAAAGTATTGGATGTGGCCTTCTGTTTTCTGCTTCTTTTATGGAGAACATGCCTTAGCTGCCTAGTCTCTGAAAGCACACCACAGCCTACGATAAAAAAGGCTTGGTTTTCAAGGCTTGGCTGGTACTTTCATGATGTAGAATTGCCTAACTGTGACCCACACAGATGTACCAGGGAAGAAAGGCAATTAAAACACTATAGTTTGGGGCACGGGGAGGGATTTTTATTATATGCTTGAGCTAACCACTGAGTTCAGCCAAGGTTGCATGCAACCAAAGGAGCAGCTGAAGCCCAGCCTGCAGAGGTCAGTGTGTTGAGGCTGTCCACAGTCCCTTCCCACCCCACAGGGAGAAGGAACAGAGAAGGGTTAAAACTAGTGGGCTGAAACAACCCCTGAGCTGCTCTACCCTTCACATGCTCTGCTGGAAGAATGGCATGTCCCTGCTTTGCTGGTAGCTGATGTACCATGTCTTGGATGGGCTAGTTTGGAGACTGACAGAAAGATCGTCAAAGATACTGGGGTAAAGGATGAAAACATACTCAAGGAGGGAAGAAGAGGGACTGTGGGTAAAGTTGATGCCAGGCCTTATCAATCTTCTGCTTGAAAATGACAGGTGGTGCCTATGAAACCTACTTAAAGTTCCTGTGTGTCATAGGGAATATTTTTCCAGAATCTTGAAAGAAATCGGACAATTATATATTTAAAACAGATTCTATTTCTGATCACCTATGTTTTAGATGTCTGAGCCGTGCATGTTAGATGATATGTCAGACAGAAACAGCAAATGGATTATTTATTGCCCTGCAGGGAAAAGGCTTGGCCAAAAGCAAAGGAAGCAGAGACTCTCCACTGCTACAGTGCTGACTGGAAATGAGGAATTAAGTCCCACTTGTTGCTTCACCTGGCAGTGGGCTGCCTTAAGGAGGGTGGTCTTGTGCTCAAAGCACCAGTTTTGGAGCCTAGAGACCTGTGCCTTGGTCCTGAGTTACGCCACAGGCTATGAACGACTTTGGGGAAGTTGCTTCAATGGCCTGCAACACTTCTTTTCTGTATGTAAAAGAGGAGAACTGATAACTAACTGCTTCAGAAGGTTATTCCAAGGTTAGGCTAGTGCTAGTGAATCACTTCAGTGCCTCATGATAAAAGTTACTATAGAAATGCTTATTATCATAACCTCAATCTTCTTCAAAGGTTAATACTAGCAGAATATAGGGAACTTGCCATCAAGAATCAGGATGTTCAAATTTAGGCAGAGCCTACCGAAAAATCGGGCTTGCATCTTGCATTAATTTTTCATGAATTTCCTTTTTTTTTTTTTTTCTTTCTTTTGTCCATAGGGAAAAAATAGGAGGTGAAGGGACAAAGAAAGAAAGTCTCTTCTTTCTTCCCACTTCACTGCCAGTCTGCTATCTAAGAAAAGAGGTGCACAGTGACCTATTTTAGAGCATATATACTTACTCTGGGGAAGATGCATGCATAAGACAGCAGGAATACAGGAGCTCTCTAAAGTAATTTCAAGCAAGGCATGAAGATGCTTATAATGGTGCAACTACTGCATATGGAGGGAACCAGTTATTAATCACTAACATTTCCCTTTCTTTCTAGCTTGTAAATAAGCCAGATATTCATTAATAAAGAGATAGGTGAAAGAACAGGCCAGATGGACAAACTGGAATTGAAATGGTTCACAGCACACCTGGCTCTGGCTGACTGGAAAGACTCCTTATCCTCATGCTGACACTGAGTGAATGCAAAGGAGCTTTCTTCCTAACAAAAACGTGCTATAAAAAACCCAGAAAATTCATGGTAATGACAAAGTTTGAATTGCAAGGTCTCTTTTAAAGGGAACACAGACCCTAAATAGCTGCTCTTTACCTCCAACCTTGCTGGAAGGAGAAGGGTTCGTTCTGCCTAGCTATGATTACAGCTCTGGGCTGAGAGGTCTGCAGCTGCAGAGGGAACCTGAGAGTCTCACAATCCAGGTGCTCATGTGGAATTCCCCCTTGACTACTACCTTCCTGGGAAAAACAAGACCAAAAAGACTCTGATCGTCAGTGCTCTCCTTGACGCACAGTGAAAAGAAAAAAGAACAACAAAAAAAAAAGTCCTCTGCAAGTTTGTGCGTGTTTTGTTCCTATATTAATACCCATTGTGGGAATGGATAGAAGAGGATTAACAGTGGCTATCCTCTCTTCAATCTAATCTCCTATTGACTGAGAAACATCACATAGGGACGTCTTGGAGGAATTAACACAAATCCTTTTAAAACTCTTCAGTGTCTTCTCCCTTCCCTTCCTCACTCCCTAGCCCCTTCTCTCTGTGCCCCCCAGTGCTGAATTTGTAGCAGAGGACGTGGCCAGGGAGGATCACGGGTAATCAATTAGGATGCAGACTTTTACCATTTGAGATGCATTATCATGGTCCCACTGACACATCCTGAAACACAAACTCGATCTATCACATTGCAAATGAATTCAAAGTGGAAGATTAAAGAGTCAGAGAGGCACACAGTCTCACCATAGAATTCAATTAAAAAAAAAAAAAAAAGGAAGAAAAAAGCATGAAAGCAGGAACAACAGAGAGAAAGCTAGCTCATTTGTAGCCAAACTTTACCCTCGATCCTATAATTCTTCAATCGAGTCAGATCGGCAGGGATAGTTTGGGGTAGTCTGAACCATGGCTTGGGTGTAAATAAAGAGGGTTTTGTCAACGTGAGATGGGATGAAAGCACTTACTCACAAAGACACTTCTCTGTTTTCTCTTTAGCCTCCCCAAAAGAATGTGTCAGGCCCAAATGGATTGAATGCAGGCATATTTCTTTGTTACCTGTGGTCATTCCAGGCCAGCAAAGCACCTCACCAACAGTCAGGCCAGGGTGAGCACAAGGGAACTACTAATACTCAGTGCATCTCATCTTCTGTGGTCACAAGTTTCTGAAGTACAAACTGTCTATTCTTCTCCAAGGTGGGCTGGTGCTTGTCAGGACTCATCTCCCTGGCTTCAGAGAAAGTAAATCCACTGCAGGCTGAAAGTAGAGGTGTAACTCTTGTAATTCAGGCAATTCTCGGAATTAGAATAGATGCTTTTTCTGCCTTGTTGCTTTTATTCTCATTGCCCCCTTGCCCTCCTACAAGGGTTGAGATGGAGATCTTTCCCACCCTTCCTCAAAAGCACTGGCATAAAGAATAGTAAAAATTAGAAGAAATTCTAAATTATGCAAGGTCTTTCCTTCTCTTCTGTCAAGGTCTTCTGCAATTTTTCAGAAGTCTTTGTATTTCTGATACCAATACAGTATCAAAAATAAGTACAGTACAGGCATAAAGATTTGGGATGAAAACAGATTTAGTTCAACTTAAACCAGAATCTTACATAGGCATGGTCAATATGCAGCCAATCCACAAATAAAAGCCCACTGATCACAATTCCCGTTTATACCCTTGCTCCCCAGGCCAGTTCCTAGGGCACAGCCAAGTTCTGGGTGTGGAAAACAAAGCCCACATGAGATTGAAGGCAGGGAACGAAGCTGAAGTCATCTTTTGGATGAGCTTTTACCAACTCCAGGAGGGCTCGGACTCCTACCCTGGAAACCTGCTATCTGCTAAAACCTGTCTGTCATTTCTAACTTTCTCCATAAGAAGCATAAGGAACTATGGTAGGTCTGCTGAGGAACTGCACTAATTACACAACTGCCAGAAACGTAAGTGTCCTCTTTCTTTAAAATTAAATTGTCATGTAAACCCCACCATTGGGAGCCTCCATGTGTCACAGCCTAGAGCAGTTGAGGCACTAGAGGGAAAGATACTGCTAGATTTGCTCGCTTCCCATCTGTTTGCTCACAGAGAGCTGGTTAAGGAGCCCTTCTAGCGGAGACAGGAGACAGACGCACGTAGAAGGTAACAAGGACATGTTGTGGATTCTTTATCAGCCATGGCTCAGTCTGAGATTTATTTTAGTGCTGGGATTAATTTGATGCTTATGAAAGGGACAGGCTGTCAGCACTGACAAAAGCCTACCTGACAGCCAGGAGGCACTGGGTGAGTTTTATGTACACACCATTTGCCTGTACCCCTTGTTCCTGGTCTGACCCACAGCCATGCAGCCAGCACCAATCCTGACCACCACGCAGGGCAACAGGCACATCCATGCAGCGCTCTTACCCAACTCACAGTGCCAACACAGATGACGAGCTGGGATCAAGTTACAGATATAGCAGGGGCATCTCAAAGAAGAGGAGACAATTTGGAAAAGTCAAAAGCTGAGCTACATTATTAACTCTATTTTTTCATTTCCTAACATTTTCAGTAAGGAACTCAATGTGCTGGTTTTGGCTGGGGTAGAGTTAATTTTCTTCATCATAGCTAGTATGGGGCTATGTTTTGGATTTGTGCTGAAAAAAGTGTTAATAACACAGTGATGTTTTCATTACTGCTGAGCAGTGCTTACACAGAGTCAAGGCCTTTTCTGCTTCTCACACCACCCCACCAGTGGGATGGCTGGGGATGCTGTCGTGGTTTTACCCCAGCTGGCAGCGGAGCACCACACAGCCGCTCGCTCACTCCCCCCCATCAGGATGGGGGAGAGAATTGGAAAAGTTAAAGTGAGAAAACTCATGGGTTGACATAAAGACAGTTTAATAGGTAAAGCAAAAGCTGCGCACACAAGCAAAGCAAAACAAGGAATTCATTCACCACTTCCCATGGGCAGGCAGGTGTTCAGCCATCTCCAGGAAAGCAGGGCTCCATCACACGTAATGGTTACTTGGGAAGACAAACACCATCACTCTGAATGCCGCCGCCGCCCCCCCTCTCCCTCTTCCCCCAAGCTCGTTATAAACGGAGCATGACATCATATAGTATGGAATATCCCCTTGGTCAGTTTGGGTCACCTGTCTGTGTCTCTTCCCAACTTCTTGTGCACCCCCAGCCGTCCTGCTGGCAGGGCAGTGCAAGAAGCAGAAAAGGCCTTGGCTCTGTGTAAGCACTGCTCAACAATAAATCCATAGAACAAAAACATCTCTATATTATCAATGCTGTTTCCTGCACAAATCCAGAACATATCCCCATACCAGCTACTGTGAAGAAAATTAACCCTCTTAGTTGAAACCAGGACAGATGCACAAGGAGTTGGGAGGGGACACAGCTGGGACAGCTGACCACAACAGACCAAAAGGATATTCCATACCATATGACATCATGCTCAGCCTATAAAGCTGGGGGAAGAAGAAGGAAGGGGGGGGGACGTTCAGAGTGATGGCATCTGTCTTCCCAAGTTACCATTACACATGATGGAGCCCTCCTTTCCTGGGGATGGCTGAACACCTGCCTGCTGATGGGAAGTGGTGAATGAATTCCTTGTCTTGCTTTCCTTGCACATGCGGGTTTTGCTTTACATCTTAAACTGTCTTCATCTCAACCCACACATTTTCTCACTTGTAACCTTCTGATTTTCTCCCCCATCCCACCATGGGGAGAGTGAGCGAACGGCTGTGTGGTTCTTAGTTGCCAGCTAGGGTTAAACCATGACAGTCCTTTTTGGCACCCAAAGCGAGGCTTGAAGGGGTCAAGATAATGACAGATTTGATTGGAATGTGCTAGATCAACTTTATAGCTGTTATTGCTGTTTAGCTATTAATTGGCAGGCTCCTGTGCTTGCCATGGGGCTTGCTTGCCTTGCCGTATATTAGACTCTAGTGCTCATTAGAGGCTGTATTTTGATTTCGCTGCCTGCTGTACTGCTTATCATCTTACTCTGCTGTGCCTGGGAACATTTTGATAACAGCAATGGTGATGCGCCTGGGCTGGCATATGGCCAAGGCATCGCTGCTGTTTCTGTGCTGCTGTACCAGACAGTCTGGAAGTCCAGCATGAATTCAAGTCAAAGGGACTGTGACCTGTGGATGAGTCCACAGGGGAGCAGGACACCCCAAAGCATCTGTGGCCACAGTTATGTCTGTGCCACAGCAGGCATACCTCTGAAGGGATTGTGGCCCAAGGATAAGTCCATGCTGGAGAACGTACACCTACAAAGCATCAGTGACTGAGCATGAGGTCATCCTGGAGCACCTCAAAGCACGGGGCCATGGATGAACAGGTTTACTTCTGAGGCATTGTGGCCCATCAAGAAGGCCACAATGGAACAGGTGCACCTCAAAGCAACTGTGGCTGTAGATAAGTCTATGCAACAGCAGGTACACCCCTGGAGAGACTGTGGCTCCACTTGGAGCAGGTACACCCCTGCAGTCTGTGGGTAAGTCCAAGCCAGAGCAGGGGCAAGGGGAGCAGTTCATTGCAATGTTAAACCCAATGGTTGGGTCCAAAGGGACTGGGGTGAAGATTGTAATGGAAATAGCTTTAAATTGTTGTAACCCATGATTTGAGTTGCATGTTACAGGAATTACTATTGCAGGAACCACCTGAATCAATGGAGGACAAGCCTTACAAGAAGCAGTGCAAGTACAGCAGTGGCCCCATCTGAGGTGGCTTTGGTGCCCAGTAACTCCACACAACACACTAGCTCTCCTGTCCTGAGTGACCACCATAACAGATGGAGCCCAAAGTCATGGACTAAAGTAACTCAATGGACATTTTGTGGATATTTTAAAGACATTTTACAGGGGTGGTCCATAGACTAAGGGAATTATATTTGTGTATTATATCAAAGGATTGGAAGGGAGGTGGTGGTTAATGAGGTTGTATTGGATAGCATAGTACCTGAGCATGGCATAAATGGTATGGAATAATGGGTGGAGAATGCACTTGTTTTGGCTGGGATGGAGTTAATTTACTAGTAGCTAGTATGGGCTATGTTTTGGATTTGTGCTGAAAAAAATGTTGATAATAGAGATGGTTTAGTTATTGCTGTGCAGTGCTCACACAGAGTCAAGCTGCTTCTCACACAACCCCACCAGCAAGTAGGCTGGGGGTACACAAAAAGTTGGGAGGGGACACAGCCGGGACAGCTGACCCCAACTGACCAAAGGGATATTCCATACCATGTGACATCATGCTCAGCATATAAGCTGGGGGAAGAAGGAAGAGGGGGATGTTTGGGGTTATGGCATTTGTCTTCCCAAGTCACCATTACATGTGATGGAGCCCTGCTTTCCTGGAGATGGCTGAACACCTGCCTGCCAATGGCAAGTGGTGAATCATAGAATTATAGACTCATTTAGGTCAGAAAAGACCTTTAAGATCATCAAGTCCAACCATTAACTTAATACTGCCAAGTACACCATTAAACCATGTCCCTAAGCACCACATCTACGTGTGTTTTAAATACCTTCAGAGATGGTGACTCAGCCACTTCCCTGGGCAGCCTGTCCCAATGATTGACAACCCTTTTGGTGAAGAAATTTTTCCTCATATCCAATCTAAACCTCCCCTGGCACAACTTGAGGCTATTTCCTCTTGTCCTATCACTTGTTACTTGGGAAAAGAGACCAACACCCACCTCACTACAACCTCCTTTCAGGCAGTTGTAGAGAGCAATAAGGTCTCCCCGCTCAGCCTCCTTTTCTCCAGGCTGAACAACCCCAGTTCCCTCAGCCACTCCTTATAAGACCTGTTCTCTAGACCCTTCACCAGTTTCATTGTTGTTTTTTGGACATGCTCCAGCATCTCAATGTCCTTCTTGCAGTGAGGGGCCCAAAACCAAACACAGTACTCAAGGTGTGGCCTCACCAGTGCCAAGTACAGGGGGACGATCACTTCCCTAGTCCTGCTGGCCACACCATTTCTGAAAGAAGCCAGGATGCTGTTGGCCTTCTGGGCCACCTGGGCACACTGCCAGGTCATATTTGGCCAGCTATCAATCAAAACCCCCAGGTCCTTTTCCGCTGGGCAGCTTTCCAGCCACTCTTCCCCAGGTCTGTAGTGCTGCATGGGGTTATTGTGACCCAAGCATAGGACCCGGCACTGAGCCTTGTGGAACCTCATACAGTTGGCCTTGGCCCATTGATCCAGCCTGTCCAGATCCCTCTGCAGAACCTTCCTATCCTCAAGCTCATCAACATTCCCGCACAACTTGGTGTCATCTGCAAACTTACTGAGGGTACACTCAATCCCCTTCATCCAGATCATTGATAAAGATATTAAAGAGAACTGGTCCCAATACTGAGCCCTGGGGAACACCACTTGTGACTGGCTGCCAACTGGATTTAACTCCATTCACCACAACACTTTGGGCCCAGCCATCCAGCCAGTTTTTTTGCCTAGCAAAGGATATGCCCACCCAAGCCATGAACAGCCAGTTTCTCCAGGAGAATGCTGTGGGAAATGGTGTCAAAGGCTTTACTAAAAGTCCAGGTAGACAACGTTCATAGCCTTTCCTTCATCCATTAAGCAGATCACCTTGTCATATGAGATCAGGTTAGTCAAGCAGGACCTGCCTTTCATAAACCCATGCTGACGGGGCCAGATCACCTGGTTGTCCTGTACATGCCACGTGATGGCACTCAAGATGATCTGCTCCATAACCTTCCCCAGCACTAAGGTTAGACTGACAGGCCTGGGGTTCCCCAGATCCTCCTTCCCATCCTTCTTATAGACAGGCATCACATTGGCTAACCTCCAGTCAACTGGTACATCCCCATTTAGCGAGGACTGCTGATAAACCATGGAAAGTGGCCTGATGAGCACTTCTGCCAGCTCCCTCAGTACCCTTGGGTGGATCCAATCCAGCCTCATAGACTTGTGTGTGTGTCTAAGTGGCGTAGCAGGTCACTAATCATTTCCCCTTGGATTATGGGGGCTTAATTCTGTTCCCCATCCCTGTCTTCCAGCTCAGGGGGCTGGGTACCCGGAAAACAACTGGTCTTACTATTAAAGACTGAGGCAAAGAAGGCATTAAGTAACTCAGCCTTCTCCTCATCCTTTGAGGAACTTCTAACTCCTATTCACAGATCCTTTTCCCTCTAAGATAGGTGCACCCCATCCATCAGCAGCAGGCCTAGTGTCATATAGATCGACCCATGATCAAAAAAACCCAAAATTCTGCTGGTGACACCAGACTTGGAGACAGGTATTGATCTGCTGGGTCCTCCTATTTCTCCCCACATCATTCCCTGCAACTGGAGGGATAGGGAGAACACTCCTTGTGCTCCTGATCCCTTTATCAGTTGTCCCAAGGCCCTAAACTCTCTCTTGATTGCCCTCAGACTTCTTGTTGCAACTTCATCACTACCTACCTGAAAAAAATCAATAATGGATAGTAATCTGAGGGCTGTACCAGGGTAGGAAGCTTTCTCTTCATATCTTCAACCCAGGCCCAGGGAGGCAGCAGACTTCCCTAAGAAGTGGGTCCAGTCTGCATACTGGGCCTTCTCTTCCCTTCAGAAGGGAGTCTCCTATGACAATAAGCCATTTATTTTTTTTTATGGAAGCAGTTTTGATGCAGGACATAGGACTGACCTACCCTCAGCAACACCACCATGCTAGATGAAGCATCATCCTCATTAACATTGTTTTGCAGAGCCTCATACCTATTCTGCAAGGGCACCTGGGAAGGTGGGGAAGTCACAGAGGTGACACACCTGCTGCACCAGGCAGCAGCTTGTCACCATTGCCCCCTTCAGTCACCATGTTCAGCCAGGCAGAGAGACAAGAGGGAATCCTCCATATCATGCATCCTGCCTGATGCTGGGACTGTCCCAGGGAAGGTCGGGTGCAATTCCAGTAGTCTGTATCTTTCTCTCACTCCCTGATACTCCTCAGCCTACTCACCTCCTCCCAGAGCTCCGTCAATACACAGAGGGCACACCTCCCACAGGTGTGCTCACTGCTGCCGGCCTGTACTGGTGTAAGAGCAGGGCGCAGCCTGACGCCTGGATGGCAGCGTGCTCTGGGAAGCCGCGTCAGTCAGTCGCGGTGCGCGCAGAGCCTGTGGAGGCCGTGCTTCTCTGCCGGGCGGATGCCATTGCTCCCCGGCCGAGCCGGCAGAGATACAGCGCTCCTCCCACGCGCCCTTCCCGCGCAAACTGCCAAGCCACACCCTGCTTGCTCACCCCAGCCGCTCGCGCTGCCTAAGGGCTTCTTTTATCGGTGGGGAACTGGCCGCCGTTGTTCCTGGCCTCGCCCAGGTCCCGTCAGCCGCTGTCGCCGGGCTGCGGGCGGCTCTCGGCCTCCCCCACGCAGGTTCCCCACGGTTCGGGAAACCCCCTGCGAGCCGCGGCAGAGCCTCCGCCGCGGGTCCTGCCGGCACCAGCGCCGCTCTCCTCGGCGGCTGAGTGCATGAATCCATTGCTTGCTTTGCTTTGCTTGTGTGCGCGGCTTTTGCTTTACCTATAAAACTGTCTTTATCTGAGCCCACGGGTTTTCTCGTTCTTCTGATTCTGTCCCCCATCGCACCGCGGAGGTGTAAGCAGGCAGCAGCATGGTTCTTGGTTGCCGGCTGGAGTTAAACCACGGCACCTAACCTTTATTGATGGAAAGAGTGGAGGGCGGGGAGGGACAGGAAAGAGTTATACAACCTGGAAATGAAAATAAACGGTTCTTCTGAGGTGCCAAGGAAGTTCAGCAGTCCCAGTGCCTTCACCTGGAGTCCCTGCTTCAGTGGCTGCCTGAGCTATCGGTCATTGCAGGCAGTGTGACGCCATAACCAGCAATATTCTGTTTTGGATGGGCACTGGCTTCTTGGGACAAGCCCTTCTGAAAGAAGGTGCTGAGGAAAAGCATCTACGTATGTGCTGTCTGAACTATGAAGCTATTTTTGTTTCCTTGCTTCTGCAGTAAGTAAATATTTCTACACTGCGCAGGGCAAAGCATTTTTGTTGACTTTCTGTAAGAGCAATTTCTCGTGTCATTCTGTTTCAAAAAGCCTAAAACACTTCATCAGACAGCTCTAGTTTAACCATTTTAGAGTGGATTTAAAGAGCTTGCAACCTTCCAAAGTAAATGCAGTGCTCGAAATTAGCCTGAATTCATATAATCCACTTTGGAAAGCTCACTCATTACTGCAAGAAATGGCAGATTCTCGCAGCCTCTATGGCATATGCAAAATCTTAAACAATGCGCATCATTTAAAGACAAACAGCCATTTGTAGAGACCTCCATCTAAACATCAGATCTTATTCCTCACTAGCATCCCCTCAAGGACTGATGCCTGATTTTACGACCTTTATTTGTGGAGGGGGCAGAAAAGATTCTAGTAGCGACTACCCCCATCAGCAGTGACTTACCTGTGAGGAAAGAGCAAGTGTCCTCTCTTCCCTGTCCTCTCCCTGCCTTTCCGGTTCAGCCCCAGTAGATTACAAAGAGGAATATATAGTATTTTTCCACAATTTTTTTTTTTTGCTGAACTTTCACAAATACAACAGAAACGTGGAAGATACTGAAATCTACTGTGTTTTTTATTTAAAAACTGTTGTCAAGCAATACATGTTTTTTTTAATAGTCTCTTTAGTCAACAAAACCCATTATCAGTTAAAACATTAGCTCTTTCTGTTAAGTACCTTCTTAGGTTGAGATCTGGGCTGTAAATCTTGGTGGGGGGAAGAGAAGAAAGGGGAGAATATTTTTATTCTGCCTTGGCAAAGCAGCAGAGAGGAAATCCTACTGCAAAAATCCAAGCATGATCCAGCTTTTCACATCTGCAGTGATGCATCTGAAAAATAAAGGGTGAGCAAACGAGTTTCTTTAAAATGAGAGTAATTCATAAGCTGGGCCAGATGCAGCCCTGATGGGGAGGCAGCGTGGCAGTACGACACCTCTCTTGTCTCGTGATCAGGAGCACAAATACTTCATCAGGCAGTGCTAATGAGGAAAAAGCAGGGTGCATCCCATTTTTATTCTGCCCCTGTGAATCTGTTCCCAGGAATACCGATGACCCTCCACAACCCTGAGAGAAGCACCCTCTGGCCAACAGAGAGCGGAAAAGCACACAGGAATAGAAAACACCTTAAAGACAAAATCACAAACTTGCAATACATCAGACCCCTGCCACGCTAGCACACAAGGACATCCTGACTGCAGAGCTCTCTTTTCCTGTGATGGAAACTTCAGAACAACGGAGTTTGGGTTTCTACCTGCTGCTGGGTGCATTTCCACTTCAAAAACAATACCCTGGCACTTCATTTTGTTTTCTCAAGAAGGCCATCACACACCTGAAATCCTTCCATCATCCCAGAAGTGAAGAGAGAAGAAAAAGAGTTACAGGATACATACTTGTGTCAATCTAGGCCTGTGCATGCAGATTGATAGTTAAATAGACACAGAACTACACAATTCATAAAGCTGAAAAGCACATACAGAGAAGATAGTGATGTACTCCCTTGCGTTCCTCCCCCCTTCCTTATACATGTGTCTCCTGCTAGTCATATATCACATTCTGGTGAAAGCAGATATGTAAGAAGTATCTTATCCTTATTGAAGCTTGTTGTATTACATTAAGTCTTCCCCCAATTTCAAAAACAATATCTCATGCTGGCTCAATCTATCATTCCCCTCAGCATGTAAAATTTTTCACTTCTTGAATACATGGCTGCATTGTTAATTCAGAGATCAGCCTTAAAAAAAAAGAAAGAAAAAAAAGAAGAAAATTAGCTTGGAAATTCAAAACGCTACAGAGATTCGAGGTGGGATTTTGAAGGAAAAAAATACCCAAAGTAGGCCATTGGTTTCAGAAAGGCTGGGAATAATGCCAGCTGCATGCCGAAAACACACACATGCATGTGGAAGCATCATACTGAGACGTTCAGTAGTTCAGCTGTTTAGAAAAGACTGCTTCTAATTTAATTTTGAACAGAAAATGCTTCAAACTAACTGACTTCTATAAAATGTTGGAGCCACTGAGATGAGATAATTACTTTTCCTTCACAGATTTTAGATGTTGTGTGTCCTGCAGAGATGACTGGAAGGTCTGCTGTGACAGATAGGTAAATAACTGTGAAAAGATGCCCCCACACCTCCTCCCCAGCCCCTTATTCTATTTGGTCACGTATCCTCCTGCTCTTTCTTCTATCTTTTGGCTCTCACACCCATGCCCTTTACTGCCTGGACAAAGACGACTCTTCCTTTAGTCAGTTTGACACTGCCCCCCTTGCTGCTGGACAAGTCAAGGTTGCTATAGTAATTTAAAGATAGCTACCAAGGCCCTATTTCAAATAGAAGAAAACAGTCACTTAAAAAAAAAAAATTAAATCTAGAAGATCATCTAAAACCATACTAGTGCCAAGTGACTTTAACACCTTTAAAAAGATTTGAGTGGTCACTTCTCAAGCCTGGGGCTCCCTGAGATGCCATGCTATCACATTTTAGATAAATTTTTTTGCTGACTGAGGAGTCATAAATAGCATCTCACAAAGCCTGATGTCCCTTGCAGATCAGAAAACTCGTCCATCCTATTTACATCTGGCAGCACAGATTTCTTTTTATGAAAAGGGTGTACCCTTTCCCACCTCCTCCTGCAAAGTTATATCACCTCCCCGCAGTGTTTAATGCTCCCTTTACAAAATAACATTACTTCCCAGCCTCGGCAGCCAGTCCAAAACATCGAGGTCTTGTAGGTTATTGGTGTCAGCAAAAGACACGTTTGGATGATGGAGGCCCATGCCTTTGAACATGCTCTTGTAACTACAGCAGGATGCATCACAGTTCTGCTGCCGTAGAAGCAGGAGGAAGTAAACCCTCAGAGTTTATCTGCTCACTGCGCCGGTGCCATTCAGCTGTGCACCTTCTCACAACCCGTCCTGTGCTCCCTCCCTCTTCCCTTTCACCCTTGCTGTAGGGACTTTTTGCCTGTTCTTTAGACACTTTTTTTATAAAAGGGATTGTGCTTGCTCACTTCCCGTGAGTTTTCCTGAACTCCCTCTTCTTGAGCTGTTCCTCTTAATTATGCACATGTACCTGTCCTCTTAGCAAAGACTTTCTAACAAAAAATTTCAAAATTCCTCAGCTGCTTTGCATTTTCCCCCACTCTGGATGACAGCAGGTACTTTGTCTTTCTGGTTTGGAGATTTCAATCATTGCCAAAGCTCCCTGCTTTCACAAGAAGGTTTAGGGATCCTCTCAAGCAAATAATTAACCAGTTAGTTAGACAAAAATTTGGTAGATGTAACACGCAACCTGTGATAATATTTTCCATTTTAAATTTCCAAAGGATTTAGTCAGCATAAATAGGTTTCTAATCCCTGTGTCTTTCATGATCCTAAATTGAGTAAAATGTATATTTGTGGGGGGAATTAATGAAACAAAAGGGCCAGCAATTGTATTCTGCTAAAAGCCTAGAAGGAATAATACCTATTTAATGGGACTGTTCACACAAGCATGTTTTAGAAATAAAAAAGAAAAGAAACAAAACACCATTGTTGAAGATCTTTACAGAAAAAAATACATTCAATTTTCAAAATTAAGATCGAATGTATTTATAAAGAAACAGATATTTTATTGCCAGAAAGTTATCTGCCCTTTTTCCTTCTGAAAAACAAGAAAAAATGCAACCTCATGACTTTTTTTTTTCTTTTTAATGGGGTAATTTATTCAAAAAGAAGAATCCTTGTTTTGGTCCAAAAATCACTTTTCATTGGAAAAAGCTTCATAATGAAAACTCACTAATCCCATTTACATTTTAAAACAAGTAATGTGAATATAAATCCATGATTAGGTACAGCGGACTTCTCAGGACAAACTAGTTCTCAGGGCCAAATTTAACCCTATTATGAACCATGAAATTTAATGAGATGAACTAAAAATGTGGAAGTCATCTTTGTTTTGCACTTTTTAGCAGCAAGACAAATGGCATGAATTCATACCTGGCTGTCAGCAAGAGATACAGGCAGACTGGCAGTGTTGAATTTTGTACTGAGGGGGCAAACACTGGTTTTAATCATAATTTCTCCCACAGCACTCCCTTTTTTCCTACTTTAGAAAGGACCGACATTTTCCAGTGCAGCCCCTCTATCCAGGTAGCTGCAGGACACTTCAGACCAAGGGTTCAAACATGCCACAGGCTGTGCAGTGACCAGCTAAGCGAATGCATGCCTCCCGCAGAGCCAGCACCTTTAAAAGCACATACGAAACCACTGACAGTTCAGCGTTTCAGACTGTGCGGCTTCTTCAACGTTTGCAAGGCTGAAACTGTAAAAGCATCTTTTCAGAGTTTTTGCAAATAGCCTATTGACATTTTCGCAAGTATTTTCCCAGCTTCCCTGACACTGTGCAAAATAAAACCTTTCCTTGTAGATCCTGCAACCCCTACCTCAGAGAGGGATTATAGAGCACGCAGCTCCTCTCCGGACACAGACCTGCATGATGTTGATGTGCCAACACAAGCTGTGATAGCTTATGCTTTTAGGTGCAGTGATTCCCTGGTTCAGTTTGCAGTGTGCTGATCGAGATGGCAGTTGTGATGAGAGACAGGGCTTCCCCCGGTGACACACTGATTTCAGGCAGCCACAGGGACCCAGGCGTAGAGCTTTGTGTTTCGGTCCCATAACGAACACAAAATAAATAGCTTTTCTGAGCAGAGATTCGGCTTCATTCTAGCTCTAAGCAAAGACAGAGTTTGCAGTGCCGTCTGCCTTTCCTTACTAGTGGCTGCCCACTGGTGCCTATGATTGAGATACCACTGGACCTTTGAACCTGTCAGCATGGGACAGCAGGGTTGAAAACATAGGATGCCTCATTGAATGGCAATGACCAGATACCTGCCAGCTGCGGTGCTTCCTTACAAAGTCTACTTTTTCTCATTATGTGTATTAAATAAACTAATTTTGCTTTGCTTTCCCCCTCTCATAGGAAAATTGGTCACATGAGTTATGTACCACACAGTTAGTCTTTTGAAATGTTTAAATCAAGATCTTTGGTCCCAAGAAGAGACTTCTGTCATTGATTTGTTGACAAAACAGTTGCTTTCTCCAGGGAACAGCTGCTAGATAGGGATTTGGCTCACAGGTAGTAAAATAAATGATAATTTTCTAGGCAGTAGGAAGATATTGGAGATGAGGATTCATGGGTTTACCCTGGGCATGGGAGGGAAGTATGGTGTAAAACTTACAGACAAGATGGAGAACATCACACTTGATTTGAAAGTCATTGACCGACATAAGCTAAAGCAATCTACGAGGTGGAGGATCTACGTTGAACCCTCAACACAGCCTGAACTGACCTTATCCATAAAATTACTTTACAAGAGAAAAAAACTAATAGGGCCTGACTGCTGGGCAGGTTTGGAGATGCAAGATTTTGGTCAATGCGATAGGCTGCAAAGGGCATGGAAATAAAAGGAGCGATCCATGCAGCTATTCACCCAACACAAGACACGCTTGTTACAGTATTCTGGATGGGAGCTCTCGCTCTGCTGCGATTGTAAAGCACTGCCAGCATTACTGACACTGAGGGATAAACAAGTTCATCAGTCAGCCTGTGGTCCCTTGGGCAAAACTCAGGCACATGTGAGGGGGTTCCCAGCAGTTACAGGAGATTTATAAGAGCGTTCGTGCAGCTGACGTACTTGACGTATGTCTGCGTACTGTGAATTCACGTACACTATGCTTACACAATTGCAACATGCACTTGATTTTGCTAAGTCCCTTGAAGTTTAGAGTAATGTGGTGATGTCCCTTTAGCTAGCCTGTTTTGCCTTCCCATTGCCTTTGCTATAATTTCCATTTTAAAAGCCAACAGTCTGTAGTTGTACATAAGTACAGCCGGGCCTCATGCTGTTGTACACTGCTAACAAACATGGGCATTTGGCTCCCACTGTGCCCAAGGGGTTCCCTCTTGTGCTCTTCGAGGGAAAGAAACAATACCTCCGCTCATCTCGCTCCCCAGAGGAAAGCAACAAGCTCTGAAAAAGCACCGAGAGACATGGCAGGCTCATGCTGCCTGGGCAGCGAGCCCCATCCACAGGCGGTGAGGAAGCCCACTCCCACATAGTGCTAAAATGCTTTAATTGACAGAAAATTACACAAGGCAGTAATTTGGGACAGTAATTTGGCTGTCCCCACACTACTGTGAAAATCCTTAGGAAAAGCGATCGCAGAGAACTGACTGCCAGTTTTGGGCAGTGGTCGTAGGACTTTTTTGGGACCAGCTTCTGCCTGGAAGAGATGGTTCAGATTTATTACACATTTTTCATTTTCTTCTCCATGGAAAGATGCCTTCACCAGCTTAGCTTGTTGAAGTTTTCAGCCTTTCAAACTACATGGTGTTTTCAATAATACTTTTACCAAAAACAGTTTAGCTATAACTTCTAAGATGTATTCAGATATAACTCAATAAGCTTCCACATATTGCAGAAGGCTTCAGCTAAATCTAGCAAAACCAACAGGCATCAAAAATCCCAGGACTTTTTCTTGTTTTTTAACTCTCTGTACCTTTAAGGGAAAGGTAAGAGTATCCGGAAGGAAGGTCTTATTTTCTCCAAAGTAATTAACATAATGATACAGGATGGTTGGACATTGACTTAGATGAGGAGCTCTAAAGAATTTGTATGTTTAACATCAGCACAAAGGTCCTGATTTTTCAGGCATGCAATTCTTACTCCTATTGCCATTTTGCCAGGGGCTAAATTTTACTTCCAATGAATTTTACCCATTAACTACCATAGGCCTAAAATATATCCTTAACTATTCAACTGACAGACAGTTTGGACTGGAAATGCACACAGCCTTTCCCTTCTTTTAAGAGACTGAGATTAAATACTCTAATCTGAGAAAAAAAATAAATGGTGTGTGATATCTTCAGCTGAGCTCCCTAATCACAGATAATTGATCACCAGAAAACCCCGTCCAATTCTCAAAGATTTGCAATATCTAAACACAGAGAACAAGAACTCAGCTTAGCTATTGATGAAAGGTCAGCGAGTCAAAGGCAGGCTGCTTCAGAGATGAAGACAGAAAACACCAGTCGTGTTCTATGCCTGCCAGGAGCACTGATGGGGCTCTGGGAGGAAGGACATAGAGAGGCCCAGCCTGAGCACATGGATTGTCAGAAAGGGGGCAAACCCACCCATGTGCCCCAGCACAGCAGGGCCACAGCCTCTCACACTGTTATGCTTCTTGCTTCCTTTAGGCCTTCTGGGGTAAAATGGACATCATAAGGCTGCGTATCTCACTTGCTTCTGGTCTGCGGAGAAAGCTGCCACTTACTTCTCTGTATGTGGCCAAATGATGGGGAAGATGATTTACACAGCTGCAGGGCTACTCCTGCAGATTCTTTGCTGCCACTGTTTCCCTTCAAGAGATGCGCAATATCACATCTGTGAAGTCATACTCGAGTTTGGGATCCTGCTCAGAACTGGGTTTTATTCTTCCCTTTCCCTCTGCTAGCCCTCTATTTTGTCATCAGTGTCTGATTATACAGGTGTTTTTGGTTTCGGTCTTTAAGTTCTTACAGCCGAGTAAGAATAATACAGTAAGAAAGGGGTATATAGTTTTTCCAGCCCACACAAAACTATGCTAACTTTACTCCAGAGAACTACTTCTTTTTTTGGAGGTGCTCGGTGTGGGCTGTCTTTAAATTGACAGCTATTTCTCATTCGCATGAGAAATCTTTGTTTCTTCAGTGTCACTGATTTTGAGCCCTGTATAAAGATATCTTTAGCCCCTTTCTTGAATTTTCTACTGGTAAACAATGTCTGTAACTCCCTGTAGCCATGTTTGTTTTTTTTCTGTATGACCTTAGGAATCATCAGCCTGGTACATGTAACCCATGTCTGCAAGCTGCCTCCTACACTGGTGAAACAGGCTAGGTCTTGTCCTAGGCTTCTTATTCTAATAACCATACTTACTTCTCCAGAATTTCATCCTGAGCAGCAGTCTACCTTTCATCTGCCACCAAACAGATTTTAGGCTGCTTTCTGAAGTGAAAAAACAACCATACTTATGCAATCACACTCTGCACGTCAACTTGTTTATTCTCTCCATGCATCTAGCACCCCTAACTTTTGAACTCTCCGGTTGATTTCAGCTAAATTAACAGAGGATCACTCATCTGAAATATTTTAAGCACATTTAAACTGCTGTTGATAGTCCTGAAGAAGAGAAAGATACTGTTAGAATCCAGACAGGAGAGAAACACAAATGGCATCACCTCTAAAGAGGAAAAGTCAATTGACCTTCGTGCCTTTTGAAACCGATCCACGAGGTTTCGTGGGTAAGCAGACTGCCTTTGATCTGCTGCTCACAGAAAGACTTGCTGAAGGCAGACTCGGCTTTGCCCCCCATGGATGTATGGCATAGAGCCCCCAAACAATACAGCTTCTCCAGTTCCCCCCTTTGCCTCTCGCATTTGCATCCCTGGTCTATTGTGCATATATACACAGCAGCACTCTCAAATTGCTGATTCACGTAGCTAGGCGAAAGATGAGATTCCCCATGGCAACTGCTTCACCCAAGGGTCTTTCTACCTTTTCTGTCCTTGCGGGCTTGCAGGTGATGATTTCAAACTACCTGTACATCTCACTGCTTTAGATTTCCTCCAAGGCTAAAGGCTTCCAGAAAGCCTCCCTCTTTTCTAGTTAAATTAGGCTCTTTTGAGCAGCTGTAGCCAGGAGCTCTGGCTCTCTCCGAAGTTGCCAAAGGCCCCTGGCCATACTTTTCTGCTGGTTTTCCTTAGACCGAAATGTTATCAGTGTGGAACAGATTTTATTGGAGAGTCTGTTTCCCAGGGAAATGCCCTGGGTGTCCAACACATGCCAACTGTCAGTTTGCCAAAACCATACCCTAAGGCAAGAATTAAATGTAGGCAAATGTAAGTGCCCTGAGAAATTCAGGCCAGAAACAGAGCTGACACAGCAAGCAGACAAGAAAATATTTGATGCAACCAAGAAAAATGATTTCTAAGTGATGGCAAGCGTTTCCATTGTAATGGAAACTTGTTTTATGTGCAGATGTAAATCCCAAAGAAGAGCCCTATTCCTCCCTTGGCTGACATGTGAATATAGGCTTTCTGTCAGCACTTCTGCTCACCTGAGTTTAAAACCCTTCCAGGATCATTTGGCTTTATGGGAGGACAGAAGACAGTCTCAAGAGCAATAATAATGGGGCATTTGGGATCCTTCAGCTCTAACCTATGCTCAGACCTTCTCTGTGCCCTGAAGACATCCTCACATGTAATCATTCTGGCCTCCTGCCCTTGCCAGTATGATTGTTCATACATTTGTCCCTGTTATTAGATAATCACCATCTGGTATCTTAAAAGGAATATCATTAATCCACGGAAATTGTAAAAATAGCTCTCTAACCCTGGATCCTCTTGAAATCTTTCACCTGGTTTTTGTATTTTTAGGTAAAAAATATAATTAGTCATATAGTTTATTTTTAACATGAGAATATGCACTTCTATATTAGTCTCATAATTAGCCACCTCTTCAGTTAAAGTTTTAGAAGCATTAAATGTTTGACAACAGACTACTGTCAAAAATAGAGCAACTGTGTTATCTTTATCAGCTTTTGCCCATCACTTTACGTAAAGTGAAGCAGAATTCAAATTTATTGTACCTTTCATCTATGATTCCAGTATTTTAGCACTGTAGTGATTTTATCTGCTCCACTTCACAAAGGACACATCTCTGTTTTGTTTCAGATGTGGTATTCAGAAATCCCTCAGCACCAAGCTTTTAGATGCTTCTGGGAAAGCTCTGTGAACTGCGTACCTGTTTTTGAAGCTTAATAGATCAGCATGTCAGAACTTAAGCTTCCTCTTAAACTCAAATGCACTTTTTTCCTGCCAAGGTCCTCTTAAAGACACAGTGCCCCATCAGGGTCATCTTTTCTCGTGTTCTTGCAAAAACTATGAAGCATTCCCCATTATCGTAGCCTTTCAGTCTTTCTCCTTCCTAGATAAAAGGAAGTCCTGGAAACAGTAATCCACTGACTTTATTCAATTTTTCAGCTAGCTCAGTAGTCTTTAAACCCTGTATCTCAGCATTTCCAGTTCCCTGAATTAAGGGTTTTCATGCTATCTTCCAAAGTAGTGAGTAGGGAAATCTAAGGTCTTTGTCAGCTCTGGATTGTGAGGAAAGGATGTTGTCTAGAGCAACTGAAGTCTGTTTCATCATGCATTTTTCTGTCTCCCTGAACTATTTCTACCTTTTTCTTTGTCAAGTCTTCTATCCACAATCTTTTTGAATCCTTTCTGACCGTGCTAAAAATTGTATCTCAGGGAGCTTTTCCTTTTTCTTCCCCAAGCTCTTACGTGCCCTCTGCCCCATAGCTCTTCTGGCACTCTCCACAGTTTCTATTTCAGGAGTGGATGTTCTCTTCCCCATGCTTCCTGTTCCCTAACCAAACCCACAAACAGCAGCCTACGGGGCTGCCTCACAAGAATAGTTTCCATTTTCCCCAGCCCTTCACCACCCAGTACCATACAGTCTGTCTTCAA
Organism: Balearica regulorum gibbericeps; assembly: GCF_011004875.1. Lineage (NCBI taxonomy): Eukaryota > Metazoa > Chordata > Aves > Gruiformes > Gruidae > Balearica > Balearica regulorum. The sequence goes on from NC_046184.1 coordinate 59,245,967, forward strand.
GGACAGGGATTTCTCCTGAAACACCTCTCTCCAGTAATTCTCTCTGTTCCCTCCACTGGACCAGATACCTAACTAAGGTAGGAATTCCCTCTAGGTGCAGCCAGGTTATAGCATTAGCTTCTGACAAGTCTTTCACTTACCACTCAGCTCCACAACTTGCCTTGATATAAGCCAGCAAGTATCGCTCCTTTTTTCATCACTCCAAAAGTTCAAAAACACCCAATCTAGGAGATGGACCAGTGTGTTGACACCAGTGAGCTGATCCTTGACCACCCCACCAGCAAAGCAACCATTCTGCTATTATTAGCATTGAGCAGTGAGGAGGCACCCCTGGTTAAACACTGAAAAACTAATATTGGGCTTTCAGAAACCACTTCTTAATGATCTTTCACAAGCCTCCAGAAAAATCTCATTAGCAGCAGCAGAAACCCTGGAGCTGTGCAGAACGTATCCAGCATGTGTCGAAGGACACCATTAGTTTGCCTCCTGATGAAAGAGGCCCATGAGTCACAGTGCAGGAGTCACTTGAGGGCCAGCAGAGATTTTGAGAATAGTGGGAAAGGACATCTAAGCAATCTAAGTGGAAACCCAGCAGCAATGGGTAAGTCACAAAAGGGGTAGCTGTAGACATTCTGAACTGCGAACAAACAAGCAGAGTTTAATATTTTTCAGCTTTTGAGGCAGAATGCCAGTTTAAGTTAATTTGGAGGAAATGTCAGCATGCAGTACAAAATGATCTCTGCTACATGAGATCTCTTCACAGAAGAGTTCAGCACCTTTGGTATGAACTGGGCCAGAACTTGTTCAAAGCTGTTCTCTTTCTCTTTTGCAAAAGCAATGATTTTACTTTTCCAGTGAGCAAAGTTCAAGCAGGAATTATTCTGCCCTCATCCCCTCAGTGCAAAACTAAAACATCCAAATGAATGGATGTTAAAATGTCTTTGGGATGTTGTAAATACTTTTCAAATTCTTCTGTGTCAGACTCCATCCAAATAATGTAGCTAGAGATGCTGCACCAAGAAACTGGCTTTTACCTCTGCAAAATCACAAGTTTTGACCTAGGTGTCTTTTACATTTACATTCCTCAGGCACCCTTATTTTTAATGATGCTCAGGAACATTTAAGAGATTCAGCTGCTTGTGTCTCTCCATTCTCACCCTCTACTTCTCTGCCAGAGTCAGCCTTCATCTTCTCCAGGGAACCAATTCTTGCAAAGTGCCAGGTATGCTCAGCTGACATTTAAGTGAACAGAAATAGGGGCTGCTCAGCCTCTTGAAATATCTGCTCATATCTTTTTAGGACTTGCCAGATGTACTGATCTGTGATGCAGACTAATTGGAATTGGGACAAATCTTCACATTTATTTTGTTTGAGCTAAGCTGGAACAAGAACCAAATTCTTCAGAGATGATGGCTATCCTGAGAATCCTTACCTCTAATTCTCCTATCATCAGATACATACAACCTGGTATTATCTTTTTTTTTTTTTTTTTTTTTTTTTTTAAGGTAAAAGCTGCCTTGTCCCCAGTCAAAAGAGTGAAATTAAGGCTGAATATTGCACTGCCCAGAGTCAAGATTTTATAAAAGTCTCACATTCTGGTTTCTTGTTATCTTAGCTAGCTTTCAAACAAGAGAAGAAAAAAAATATCTTTATGAAATCTAAATTTCAGAAAGGCAAATGAAAGAAAACCCCACCTTATTTTTGTCCCAAAATTCAGTTGCAAGATGTTCATTTAGAACTGGTGATATCTGCTAGCCTTCCCTAGCTGTTTCCTTGTGGAATCTGTCTAAGTGAGCAACATTCACACAGATTCACAGAAGTTATCCTTGACCATTTACAAAGTGGTGTTCACCTCCCAGACTTGCCTGTTTGCAGATGCAGAAAGAAGAGAATATGCACAACAGCAGCAGAATGTTAAATAAACCACAGTGTGTACCTTAGATGGTCCATGCTCTCTTCACCCGAAGAGGAGAGCATAGGACACAAACCTGATGTGTACCTTCTCCTACTTTCATTCTGAGAAGCTATTTGAAAGCCCGGAGAAGGGGCTTAAACCTGCCCATGGTAATTAAATGTTTTCTGATCCTATATGCATCTGTCTATGCCTGGTGAGAAATATTCCTCACCTTAGGATGATCTTTCATATTAAGAGGTTGTTGCAAAAAGGAGCGGAGCTCTCCCTTTCATGGAGAGACTGAGGCCGTGACCTCTTTTGTCTTTTAGCATGAGTGGGTCAGTCTACCCTGCATGCCATGAACAGGCTATGCACTTACCAGGCTGTCAAGAGAACAAAGGGAAGACAGAGTAAATCATTATCTCTGCAGTTACCAGGGCTCCTTGGATGCTTTGAATGGAAGGCATTTTATGCCTTGCTCAAGCGTGGCTGACATGGCTTTCCTGTGCTCGCAGGGGCTGAGGGGTGTACAATGGCATGTTGTATCAACTCTGCACGGAAGACACTTCTGCCAAACAGAATAAGGAGTCTGTTGTTGAAATCTGTGTGATCTCTGGTGCTTCCTTCATGAATTCTCTCTCTCCTTGCCACCCAAGCTGGATTTCCAGGGTAAAGCTGCTGGCAGAATCATTCCACCTGATTTATCACCTCAGTCTGTTAAAACCCTAAATATGAGTGGAGGCAGGCTAGGGGAGAGAAAGAAATCAGACTATTCATTTTTCCCACCCACAGAGTGGATGTCTGAGGGAAAGCAGAGAATAATAAGCATGGTAGCCTTGTTTTAAGGGGTTTTTGCTTCTGTAAACAGAAATTAGAAGGCAAACCAAACCCCTGTTAAATGTTGAATGTTGTACATCTCTCTACATTTATGTTTCAGAAATCTGGAATGTCCTGTGGAAACTTTTCTAGTTCCTTCGTAATTGGGACAGAAAGGAAAAGGAAAAGAAAGTCACAGAAATCACAATGCTCCAGGAATTAGATGTTAAATACTCATAAGACAACCACAGCACCAAGGCTCAGAAGAACAGGATGCAGATATTTTTTTCTCTGGATCACCTGGAAGGTCCTCAAGCGTCTCTGTCTCACCAGGTTTGGGAATTTCCCAATGCTCCACCCTCTCCTCCATGAAGTGTCACAAAACCAGATGCTTCTCTCTATGCATGGCATTCTGAACCAAAGACTCTTTTCCAGGCATGGGACCACTAAACTGTAAATGGAAAAGTTACAAGACCTCTTCAAAACAAAGTTTCCCATGTTGCCACTTCTTGCATTCTGTTCCTTGGGAGACTGAATTAGTGCATGTATACAAACTCTTTGGCAAATACAAACTTAATACGTATGCCTTCTGTGTATACAAATGCTAGTTTTGTGCAGACAAGCAATAATAGGTAAATGCTGAACATGTAGCGATTTGCATGATAAGACAAAGGGAGAATGCTGTGCAAATACGGACATGAGCATCTGAGCCCGTGACTTCTGTGCAATTATTTAATGTTGCAATAGGGTGGAAAAAAGCATGAGTAGGACCAAATGACAAACAATGAGGGAACAGGCTGCTCACCAGCATGAGACAGAGCTTGACACTGAGAAGAAGAGACATGTTAACACAGAAGCTAAAGACAGGAAGGAAACCAGTCTGCCACGAAAGGGAGAAGGGGGTGCACAGCGGCAGAACATTGCATAGCACTGCAGAGGTTTGTAGAGTCTGAGAAGTGACAGTACCGTTAAGGGAATGTCCTGTTTGTTGGAAGAAAGTGGAGTCTGGGTCCATTTGCCTGACATGTTGTTTTCTGCTTCCGTACTGAGTTTAGGGTAGCTGTCTCCAGCACAAAAGTTCAGAGTACAGAATGATTTTTCTTTAAATGAGAAAATTAGCCACGAATAGACTGAAAGGAAAAATTAAAATTCATAGAAGCAGTGTGAAGCCAGTTTAGAAATATTTCATTAGAAGTACAGGAAATCTGTGGCACACATTTAAGCAGGCAAGGGGAAAGACAGTGTACGCTAATGGTAACGTATGTGAATATATATGTAAACATATACAAAAAGTAGACCAGACAGGGCCAGCAGAATCAATGAATGGAAATTACAGCCAGCACCAGGGGAAAGCATTGTGGTCTAGATATTATATGTGGTTCTGAGTACAGCTATACCTAAGCACATGCTTAAGTGTTTCAGCAAAACAAGATTAAAACATCACCATTGTCCATTCAAAGAGACTCTGTAATTGGAACTGGACTCCCAGGATAGCACATAAGCCTGAAGAATTTTCTGCCTCTTCTTTTCAATCATATTTCTTTAAAAAAATTACTCAGATGAGTTTAATTTACATGTCACAGACAACCTGATCTATATTCAGAAAGAACATTATGTCCTCCTCAGATGTCAAAATAATTTTATCTCTCAACCTGAGTTGGAGTCAGACATAAAGGATGCAATGCATGTGGCTCCCATTAAAGTGTTAATCTGTAACACCTGCAGTCACAGAAGTTTCTATACTTTGAAATAAAGCGAAACTTTCCTTTCCTATTCCACTGGTATGCATTGCTTACTTGCAAATATCTTTCTAACTTGGCTTCCAACTTTGAAAAAAAATGCAATTTAGACTTGCTACCTGGGAAGCTTAATTCAATTTCCTGCTCCATCACAGATTCCCTGTGTTTCTTTATGGAACCCACATAGGTCGAGATTTAAGAGACAGGTTGGAGCTTTGCTTCCCTTGAAAATACTTTGTAGATCTGGCCTTAGTCACTATATCTATAATATATATACAATGATATAGGCATACAATCTCCTTGGAAGTATCTTGTAGTGGATTAAGATTTTTCTGCCTACCAGCTATTCATTATGGGCCTTCTCCTGTCTTTGTAACCAACCTGCATTATGAGGTTTTATGAGCATTTATGGTCTACTTCAGTACAAAATCAGCTAGTTTAGCCTGAATTGTTACTGAAGGTGGTGTGGGCTGTTGGCATAGCTTAGGGAGCTGAGGGAGAAATAATGCCTGGAAAATGGTCAATTCAATAATAAACAGTACAAAAACGGATGGGAAACATAATAGCTTGATCAGCTACATGTCTACTTATCTGCAGAGGACATCTCTGCCTTTTAAACATAGTCCTGATCCTTGGTATCAGGAAGGCATACGCAGGATTAGGGTAGACAGGTTAGGATTATGGTACGCTGGAACAAAGTACAAGCAGGTTGATATCTGGCCTGGAGAAGACAAAGAAGTACCTAGACAGCAGTATGAAGAAGGGACACAATCAGAAGTTAGTGTGTGTGTCAGAGCATGGTTGGAAGAAGATGATGGCAGACCAAGCTAAAGAGCATGGGAAGAAGATAGTAAAAGGCTGGGACAAAGATGAGGAACAGGCATTTGCAATGATGGGAGGGCACCACAAGGACAAAAATGCTAAGAATACAGGTTGGTCAAACAGGTGCTGGTTAAGTGGCTTCATACAACAGATCAGACTTACCTTTGGTGGCACTTTAGTCCTCTGGAAGCACAGTTACCACCAGGCACCAGCTGCAGAACTCGATTGCCTCTGCGGGCTCCAGCAGAAGGGCAGCTCAGCACTACTGTGGCAATGAAGCCTGCATAAGCACCATGCTGGAAGAGCAGTTCCTTTCACAAGAATGAAACACGTTACTGGGGAAAAAAGTTACTTCTACCGATACTCTGCAAAACAAGGACTATATCTGAGATCCTCCTTGTGTCCTAAGCAGCCAGCTCTCTTCTCAGGCTGCTCAGAACTATTTGGTAGGTATGTGAAATTGGTAGATGGCGCAAAACCCATTCTTTGTGGGATTTTGTATCAGCATATTAATTTTCAATCAAAGCAGCAACAAGTGCTCCAGAAGTGGGATCTATGTTAGAAAATAAAATATTAGATACTTCTCATACTAATACATTCTGCCCTAAATATTTTGGATATCAGGAACTCAATTTTGGGTGTATCTGAGATGCCTCTTACACATCACTGGCATTTTACTTAGTCCTTCCCCTGCTCTCCAGAAGATAAGGTGTATTTGGGGTCACAGATTACAAGCAGGTGGTGTTTGTCTTGCTGACAAATCCAACTTGCAATGTACTCTCATACTAGTAAGCTGTATTTTCTTTAATGAGGTCCTTAAACCAAGCATAGGGACTCCTTATGAAAAGTGCTTTTAATGAGGTTAGTATTACCACTCAGCATTTGGTTGACCCTGTGGGAATGTAAGAATGAGCTCTAGTGCTGCAATACTAGCAGATCTCTTGATACTTATCACAAGTGTCATGGAACCTGGTGTCTCACTTCATTCTGCAGCTCCTGGAGGTTTGTGACTATTTGGGAATTCTAATTTGCGTTAAAAAGAAACCGGTTATGGTAACAGCAGAACTAATGACTGGTTTTCTACTTATTTACATCCTACATCTGTTCCTCTTTCTGCCTGCCCCTACTGCAATTATCTCAGCTACTCCTCTGCACACCCCCAACTCCCTCCCATGTCCCCTAACTTCAGGACTATAACCGTGTGCTCCCTAACTACAGTGGTTAGTTCAGCCCATGCTGACAGCTCTTGTGCTTGTGCTGAAGATTTTGCCTCAGTGACAGTATTAATCTGAGCCTTCCTTTTTTTTCACAGCTGCCAATTTTTGTGAAACTTGTCAGACTTTTATAACTTCAAGATCTTTTGCCCTTTTCCTGACTCTGGTAGGATCAGCCAGCTTGTTTAAGACAGTGAGGCAGGCAAAGAGGCTGATGGACACAGATTTCAGTCACATTTCCTTAAAAAGCTGAGCCTTTAATGAGCCATTATGGTTGAAAAGAATGCTTATAAGATCCCTAAAGCTTAAAAATTAAGGTGCCAAAAAAGCATCTCAAACTTGTTTCATAATATCTAATGACTCTGTGGACAAGATTCATTGCATATTTCAGTTGCAAATCTATATATAAGCTATATGTCTTTGTGACCTCTTTTAGCCTTTGAGATGGCTAGCTTTCTGCTGCCACATATCTTTATTGGAGAGGTCTGACTTATGTCAGTGAAGGACCATTCTTGTTAATTTGTTTCAAAATTATTGTCCTAAACCTAAGGAAAAAGAAAGCACCTTTTCCTTTCCAGTCCTATAGGCTGTACAGTGTATAAAGGCTACTTAGTCCCTAACTGACTAGAAAGCTGTGCAATGCAATTTTACTCCTCTCACCAGAAGGTAAAGTAAAGTAGGTTTCCTCCAAGAAATTACCCTTATTCTAAGGATTTTAATCTTTCAGGTTTAAAGGTGTTCTCCACAGCTCCCTCTCTTATATTCAGCAGTGTGCATTGATATTTAGCTTTGTTCTCACCACGACTTCCATTTATGCATTAGTGCTCACATTTTAAATAAAGAAATCACTGGGAAACTCCACCCTGAAAGGGAAGCTGGCTGTTCCCACAGACACAGCTAGTGCCATGCCACTCATTGCCCTGACTGCCTCTGACATGCTGGCGTGCACCCGAGGAGGGAGCGCAGCAGCTCATGCTGCCCTGGAGGATGCTCGCGTTGATGCGAGGGGCTATCTGAACCAGAAACAAAGCGAGTGGCTTATAAATGCCCCGCTGGGACAGCAGGAAAGTCAGCCCAAGCACTTTGCTACCACTGGCAGAAGAGCCTCCCTTAGCGCTGCCTTCACAGTTGTCGGTGCCCACGTAGGAAAGCTGCTGGCCGCCCACAGTGTGTGAGAGCCTCGGGGGGCCGACACACAGCCAGCCTGGCGCTCCCTGCACCTGACCCTGACCCTTCACGCTGCGTATGAACCCACAAGCGTGCCCTGCATGGAGTATTTTAGCTCAATACCAGGCTTAGTCGCCAGCGTGAGTTGGAAACAGCAGCAGAAGCTCAATAAACTTGCAAGAAAACCCTTCTCTTCCCCACAATGCCAGCCTGGAGCTTTAATTCCCATGGCTGCCAGCCCAGCGTCTGATTTCTTCAGACACGCTGCACCCTGTTTTTATGAATCACTTTCTCCTCTGCGCTTTTGGTCTGGGAACAATCGCTGCCTACCAGGAAATCAAGCACTGCAAACTAGCTCGTAGCTTTACGAGCCAAGCCCCAGGAAAACAACAAGTGTTAGGACTCCTCGCCGGCCCAGAGGAAACAGTATGTCCTGTCAGGTACATACCAGCCACGAACCAGAAACGGTGCCTTCTCCTGTGTCTATGAAATTAGTCAGTTTGAGTCTTATATGCAACCTCTGTCTAACTCCAGCTGCCAGTCCTGTAAATAAAAAAAAAAAAAAACCCGCGCTAAAACGACACGGTTACCTTGTAAATCCTGATTTGCTTTTTACACCTTTTGATCTGATTTAGGTTCTTGGAGTCTTTGGGGTACACCGACGTTATGTCTTCCAGCTTCCCTCCACAAAACAAAATGATGAGAAACTCTGGGCTTGCCAGTGACACTGGAGTGGCTGCCAAGGTTTCTGCTCTTGGTTGGTGCAATGGACAGCTGAGCTTCTCCTGTCATTTACAGGCACAGCCTAAAGCCTGACGTTTTATGGCAAAGCAGAATCAAGCTATAAACTGCAATGCTTCGGGGTAAGCTTCATGAGCACTTCAGCAGGAATGGGGGGTGGGAAGACATAACCTCAGCAGCAGCCCGAGGGAAAACTTTCCTTTACATTATCTCTTAGTTCACTAAAATTGGAGGGGATTAAGTAATGGCAAAATTCAAGAGGCTGATATGAGGAGATAAAATAGCTTCAGACAGTTAAATGGGTTTAGGATTCACAATTCTCTTTAAAACTGGAATCCCTTACTATACTCATGCTCTCACCTCCCTGATGCCTGAGAACCGCCTCCAGCCAGGAATCAGGATAGGGTTATTCAGATAACAACGTGTTTGAAGTGTCACACAATGCTAGTGCCTATTGAAGATTTTCCATATGATGTCTATGCATAAACTTTCATCATTCATTTTGACCTATGTATGTGATAGGTCTGCCTTGAAAAACTAATAAAAAGAGAGGTGGTTTTTTTGTTGATCAAAAAAGAACATCAGAAGTCAGAAGCTGGTGGAAGAGTCAGTGAGTTTTCCAAAGCATTACAGCAAAAAGAAAAGAAAATTAAAGAAAAGAATTTTGCTGAAAAGCTAATAATGGGCATGTTACTCCTTGATTTTCCTATTCTGTCAAGTGTCATATTTTGTCTACTTAAAGAAGAGATCTCACTTTCCCATTTTTAATATACTATTTACCTCAAGTGAAAAATAGATCAATAGCCAAATTGCCAATTGCCCTGAGGCTCTATTTCCCTGGAACTGGAAACATGCCCTCAGAAGGAGTGGAAATGGTGTGTTTCCCTGAAAAGGCAGTGAACCCAGGGCAGAGCAGAGGCCTTGCTGTACCTGAGCATCCACAGCAATGTGAGGGAACACATTTCCCCTCCAGTCCACGGGCCTGCTCCTACGGATCCTACTTCTCCGAGGCTTACCTTCACTTACGAGGCTTTGGGCAACCTGGTCTAGTGGAGGGTGTCCCTGCCCATGGCAGGGGGGTTGGAACTAGATGATCTTTGAGGTCCCTTCCAACCCAAGTCATTCTATGGTTCTATGATTCTACGGTTATGCCTCCTGAACCGGGCAGGACAGAGGAAAGCAGAACAGGAGCAGTCCATATCACATCGTGGATGTGCTTGACACTGGGGATAAGAGCACATGTGAGGGATGCTACCTTAGTCAAAACATCTCAGGCTGAGCCAGGGGCTTTCACAGCTAAAACCAAGAGCTGGTAAAGCTGGGGTTAAGGCTTTTCAGACAAAACAGATTCTTGTACAAGTCAAGTATAGTGAAGTCCAAAAGATTTAGCATCTTCCCTAAGGTTTAAAGGTCCATTAAGACTTACATGTGCTACAAATGGCTTCTACTATGCAATGCCTGGCATCAACTTTTTAATAAATGAAGTATGACCTGGTGATCTGTAACAAGATAACATGTTCACATCTGAGGGCAGAGACACGGGAAGATGCTGCAGGAGGTTTCCACTGCTCTTTTTGTGCGAGTTCTGTCTTTTTTCCACATTCTGCCTACAAACACCTATGTGATATATTTTCTCGTCAAGCTCAGGGTTCCAGAGGTAATTAGGAAAACACTGCTTTATTCTGCTGTCTATAGGATTTATTTTTATTTTTATTGTGCTACTCTATATTGTCACTTGATACTGACACCATGGTTGTCTCTAGCTTCTTTACTTCATATGCTAAGGCCAGGTCTGACGGCAAATTAACTGGAGTTAAGCAAGTACTTCGCTGATCCCTCAGGAATCAGATCTTTTAATGTGAAAGAAGGGGAAAAAGATGAATAATAATGATTAGAAGTTCCTCTGTTTCTCAGTGCCCTTCTTGAAATACTTAAGATAGGCTTGATTTTTTTTTTGTTGCAGAACTTCAAACCACCAAACATAAATTAGCACATGTGTAAATCTTCACAGAACTAGAACCTAAGTAGGTTGCACGGTGGAGAAATATTTTGTAGTAATTTAGATATGTTTCATTAAAAGTAATTAGTAATTAGCTAATATTCCATTGTGGCTTTCCTGCAACTGCTATTAGAATCTTTTGAACACAACAGAACGTGAGATAACAGGCAAAAAATAATTCAGATTGGAGGACTGCAATGAAAGCTGAACAGGCTAATGCAATCCACCTGAGACAACAGGGCCAAATTTCTTGCTGATAATAATTCCGTATAGGAAAAACCATATGTGAAGGAAATGCAGCAGTTACAGCACAGGGCAGAGCTATTAGCAGGAGTGCAGCTGTCTCATGTTCAAAGCAGCCATTGGCATGATAGCTTCCAATAACTGTCTAGGCAAACTCAAAGGAAATAGTGCATGTGGACCCAAGATCAAGACTCAGCAACGTGAATTTCCCTGATGAAGGTCAAAAGCTGCTTTACCATTACCTAGTATTTTACAGAAGATTGTTTTATCTTGCAGATGGGAAAAGATACTGCTACTATTGTTGTCAGAGAGATTTTGGTGTACTGTGGAAGTGGCCTCCTCATCCCTTGAAGTCAAGAGGAGTTTTATAGCTCATTCAAATAGACTCTGGGCCAGATGCTAAAGCATGCCAGAGCCTGCTTGCATCCTTGTTCAGCAGAGCTGGGCAGAACACAAAAAAGTACTTGCAAAAAGTCTTGCCAAAGCCCACTTCCAAACAATTGAATGGTGATTTTTGTTATTATTATTATCATCATCAATGCTACTATGAATATCCAGTGGATATTTTGCAAATACCCTATAAGCAACTGTACTAGAAGAAATGTTGCTGAAAATTAACATATTTCAGTGGCTTTAGTAAATTCTTAGCAGTGCAAACTTCAAGCATGTCTGTACCAGGAATTCAAGAGTAAATTTTCAGCATGCAAAATCATACTGTGTGTCCAATTTATGATGTTTCAAAGGGCCAGATTTTCCAGATGACCGGTACTCAGCTCTTCCTCAGAAATGCTTTATGATGCCTTACATTCACTACTCACTTCTGAAAATACAATCCCAGATTCCAAGAGTTAGGCTTGTTCAGTCAGGGATTAGAAACTATTTTTAAAGCATTTGCATTTCCCAAGTCTCAGTACCTAAAATTCAAGGCCTGTTTTACATTAATATTTCAACATCTTAGTAAGTTGCCTAGTCCACAAATTGCTTAGTTCATAAAGTCTTCAAATAGATGTGGGATGCTTCTTCCCTAAAATGAACCAAAGAGACCATCGTAGAAATAAGAACCTTCCAGTCTCTCTGTGTAATACAGGTGTGACTTCAAGATTGCATTTCATGGATGCATCTGAGAATACAGATGTCATTTCAACTCTGCAAACCTCAATGGATACATTTGGGTTTTTCCCCCTCCTCTCCTCCTTTTTCCTTTTTCCTTTTTTTTTTCTTTTTTCCTTTTTCCTTCTTTCCTTTTTCCTTTTTCTTTTTTCTTTTTTCTTTTTCCTTTTCCCCCTTTCCTTTTCCCCCTTTCCTTTTTCCTTTCCTTTTTCCTTTCATTTCCCCTCTCCTTTCCCCTTTCCTTTCTCCTTTCCTTTCCTTTCCTTTCCTTTCCTTTCCTTTCCTTTCCTTTCCTTTCCTTTCCTTTCCTTTCCTTTCCTTTCTCTCACTTTTCAGGATCTCAGTTGAAAAGTTGCTTTGTAGTTTCTGAAATAACAATAATTTTTTAAAAGGCAAAATATCAAGACCCTGAGGAATGTCTTAATGAATGAGACTTAAACCAGTATTTTGTCAGGCTAATTGCATGCTGTAAAAGATTTCAGGTTAAATGTGAAAATATATGTGGCTTGAGGTTGCAGTGTTATGGATTAAATCACTAAGAATGTCCTTCTTCATTATTACCTGGCTTATTTCTTTGAGCAAATAATAATAGTCTAATCATTGCCCTTGGATATATGCATGCAAGTCACTCTGAAGACAACAGGACTTTTGCATGCATATCCCAGGGCAAGGTTTTGTCATATATTTTCAGTAAAAAAGAATATTTTAAGCCCATTTGTAATTAATAGTTTACTAAGAGTTCTTTCCTTTTTTTTTTTTTTTTCCTTCTTGTGGGTAAGCTAGTAAAAATGTCTAATGTAATAGTGGCATATGTCATTCTGTCTGGCTATACTTTCTCTGGTATAAAATAATGTATTTTTTTCTTTTCCATTCTTTAGTAATGTTACACGTATATACAATCCTGTACAGCCCTGTCACCTATGTACTCTTCAAGTGGGTACTCTTCAAGTGCTTATAGGCTGTAATTGGTCCATAACCTACCCCCAAACACAGCTTCGTATCTCATTTGAGTGCCCGCCCTTGCCCATGGCCCATCCCTGAGCCCTGGTTGATGCCCAGCACCTGGGTTTGGGGCTGCCCCCAGCACCCTGCTCCCTGGTTGGAGCTGTGGGATGGGCCCTAGCTGCCAGGCCCTGTCCTGCCTTATGGCTGTGCCATCAACAAGTCTCTTTCTTTGTCTCATAGGTTCAGTCCATCTCTGTATGTTCTTGTCCTGTTACAAATGCCAAGTGTAAGAGAATGAGGTAATTACTATACTGAGGATGAAGCTCTTACACGGGTTTGTTGGCCTGTTTTGATCTTCACATGAGATAATGAGATGGCAATTGCTGTTGGACAGAGTACTGCTGTGGGTCAAAAATTACAGAAGCAGATCAGAAGCCCTGGATTGTCAGTCTTATCTGGCGATGGCAAAACACGAAGAGACCAGGACTGCTGTAACTGCAGCACGCTCCCTCGTGCTCACAGGCCAGAGGGACATCTGCTCCTGGGGAGCAGAGCTGCTCCAGGGCTGTGCTGCTCTGAATTTCACAAAGATAATGCAGGAGCAGCTCAATTAAGAGAGGAAATTAAATAGAGTATTGCCCCATAATTACACTTCCTGAGACAGCTGCACTGCCTTTGCATGGCTACAGCCATTCCTTCACCCTCTGGGGTGGCAGAAAAGATAGTTTTACTTCTCCCACCACCTCCAAACTGGCCTTCCTATCAGGTGTTGATCAAGAAACATGGGCAATGAATCAGTCCCACTGTTTTAATATTAAATACAAGGAAGAGAGGATGACCAAAGCAAACTGCAGTATTGTCTAGTGGAACAAAATCTTTCAATGCAGATGAGGTAAGAAATTCTGAGAAGACCTATCAAACTAGAAAAATAGGCAACACAAGGGCAGATTAGATTCATTTTAGACAAGTGCAAGGTAATGAACACTGGAAGGAACAATTTAAGCTACCGATACATACTGATGGATTCTGAATTAGCTGTTATTTCTTAGGAAAAGAGTTCTAGGCATCATTACGGATCATTCAATGAAGACATCTGCTCTGCCTACAGAAGCAGCAAATAAGATGTTTGGCTGCATGGGAAAGGAGATGGTGAATAGCACGGACAAAATTATATAATGCCATTGTATAAAATGTGCTCTACAGCATGTCCTTACTTTGAATGCTACATTTACTTTTGGTCACTTCAGCTCAAAGAGGCCATGAGAGAAATTGGAAGAGATGTTGAGAAAGGCAAGTGAAAATTATTAGAATCACAGGGGAATATTTCAAATAGGGATAAAATGCAAAAGAATCAGATCCATTAATCTGGTTAGGAGAAAAGTGAGGTGTGGTAAGAGAGAGCTCTCTCAAATACTATATGGTGTAGAAAGCAAAGCATATATTATTGCCTCCATTTTCCTATAATGTAGGTACGCTCAAAGAATGGTCTGTGAAGAACAGCAGGTTCTAAAAGGACATAGTGTAATATTGTGTACAGAGTAAAATATCCCGCAATGCCCTGGGATGCAGGATGAAATTGCAGCAAAGAGCATTCAGGCCCTTATTAGCCATTAATGATAGTGACTGCTGTTTACAGGAGGGTCCCACAACCACTGCCGGAGTGCTTTGAAAGTGCCTTCCTATAAATAAGAGTAAAAGTCCCTTATAAAAAAAAGTGAAGAGACAGAATGGGCTAAAATTTTCTGAATTCAGATAAAATATCAAGGTCTATAATATCCACAGGCCTCAGGGCATTTGCACTAACCCATTGCTGTCGGCAAAAGTGAGAGGATGACATCGTGACACACAGGATCTTAGAGTTTTGTTAATGTAAAATTTTAGTCTGCAGCACTAAGCATCAGCCCTCCCTGCTAGACTTACTCCTGGACCTACACAGATATCAAGAAGCCTGTAGCACCTCTGCTCCTCCATGAACAGTGCTCGCTAATCTCGCACTGTGGGACATCATTCCACTAAGAATCAGCTTCATGCACTGTATTTTAATCCACAACTGAATTTAGACAGTTCTCCACCTTCCCAAAAACTGGCAGGGAGTCTGAGGACAGAGGGGAATGAATGTCTGATTGACAGAGGGGATGTCACAGAAACATGGGAACAGAAATAAAGGAAGAGAGACAAGTGCATGTGATGTGAAAGGGAGAAGTCAAAGTAAAAAACCTCAAAGGAATGATATAGGGAGAAAAAAGTGAAACATTTGAGGGACAGGAGGGTACAAGGAAACAAAATAAAGGGTGAAGACAAAATGGAATGGAAAGACACTTAAAGGAAAGAGAAGTGGAAGGAAAGATTATAGCACAGATTATTCAGAGGCCACAAAGAGCAGGGACTGTTTCCATAAAAATTAAAATCTCATCAAAGGCTGCTGAAAGGAAGGCATCTAAATGACAGAAAGCTGATTGAATTGAGGATGTATGGAAGGTGGAATTTGAGAGAGAAGACCATGGAGATGCACTACCAATGCACTACCAATGCCTTTCAGTGTAGTACAGAGAATGAACTCTGCCCCCACAGCAACCTCCGACTCAAGAGTTTCTTCTGGGATTTCTGTGTAGGGTCAAAGTGCAAGATACATGAAAATACAATACAATGAAAATATCTTAGTGGTATAAGTGTTGGACAATTCATAACACAATGGAACTAAGAGCAAATTCTGCTAATCATCTAAGAAGAAAAGACATATTTTCTATATACTATTGCTAATCCCAGGGAAAAATGTACAGTTTGCAGAAGTAATAGAAAGAATGGACCAGCCCATGATTTGTGTCCTTCCACAAAAATGGAAAGCTAATGGCCTTGTTAAAGTAAGTTCTATTGCACTGCTAGCTGGGAAGTAAAATTATCATCAATTAAATTTAGATAACTCTCAAAATTCTTTAAAAGAGCTTTTCTGTACCTAATAATGTTCTGATTTTAGAATATGACTGTTACTCAGAGCATGAGAAGACGTTCTGTAATCTCACCGAATTTCCACTCCTTCTCAACATGTGGTTTTACAATGCAGTTCCAAAACTGGATGTCATCCACTGTGGCTATTTCATACCCATGGAGGAGTGACATCCAAAGAGAAGTAAGCCTGATATCTCTCCTCCTGCCATTTCCTTCAACAGGCAATCAGGCTGGCAGGGCAACAGTTCTTAAGGGGTCGGTCTTGGGAATTTGGCCACATTCTTAGGAGATATCACTGACTTTTGTGACCTTTCACAATTGTCGGTATCAGTGTTTCCTCCTTTACCTTTTGTTTGCCTGTTTAGGTAGTAAACAGTTTAATGCAAGGTATTCTACAGCATACAGTGTGTAAAGACTTCAGGCCATACTATAAGGCAAGGATAATAATCTACTAAACATAGTTACGCACTGCCCTTGGCTGTTATTTGCAATCTGCTTAGCTATTCATTGCTCTCTCTACGTGTCCCTGCCCTGGTCCAACAGAAGCACAAACATGAGATGTTTGTTATTTTTCTAAGCATTTAATCTAAAAGATTCCACCCCCCCACCCCGCATCTCTTAGTGAGCTTGTGATGGAGACTAATAGCGTAAATAGGATGTAGTTAGCAACTTGCTATGAGTCTTTCAGCTTTTTCATTTTCTTGCAGGTTCGGTCACTGTCAAAATCTCATTTTCTGGAGTTATCCTTTGGTTCCTGAAGAGACTTAAGACATCTCTACAATCATTATTATTTTGTTTCATTTGAATTTTACAACTAATTTTCAGACTGGAGCAATGAATAAGCTTAGGACTGGAGGTGGGTAATAAGGGTTAAGAGGCGTTTTTAATTTCTATTAGATCTCCTTTCTATTCTGATTCATTTTCAGAAGTAGCAACCCCTCTTTGAATTTCTAGTGTTGATGAAAAGGAGAAAAAAAAGAAGGATGGAAGAGACAAAAAAAAGGGAGAGTTGGTTTAAAATGCATATTAGGGATAAAGTACTATGTATAATTTAATATTATTTAGTCTTTCTGCTCACAAATTTGAAAGACTGCTTTTCCTTAGGCAATCTCTTATAAGTCTTTTTCTGTGATATCAGAGTCAGGACTTTACTGCTGGTTGTCCATCTCATCTAAGGCTGGCTTCTACTTCCCTCCTTTTTACATTCTGGACAGTAACCCTGTATCCCCCATTCTGTCCCCACACCTTGGCAAAGCACCATTAAATGCAAATAAAAGTGATGATGGGATTTACCTCCCGTACAACATTTATTTATCTATGAGACCTACACCAGGCTCATCTCCCTGGGCTTCCCCTCTGTTATCCTTGACCATCCAAGTTGAACTCTTGGTTACCCGCCACAGCAGCTCTGCATGCTACATTCATCTTAGAAAGGGATTTCTGTTGTAGCTCTTAGCAGTGGGGTATCTGATGCCCTGTAAGTCCTGAATCACGCTTACCAGTGGGGTGGAAGGCCCAGATCAAAGCAAATCCTCACTGAGAATAAATTCATATCCACTGAAGTTCGCAGAGCTAGTTTAGTGCTTATAACTTCCTATCCTTTATCTGCACTCCACTCACAGTATTATTACAACTGTTTTTGTGGCTCATTTTATATAAGCTTGTTTATCATTCCCAGGCACACTTTGATTTCATTCTTTTAAGACCACTCTCCTCTGGCATTTCCCCATTCAGATTAGCCATTTAGTACTCATGGCTTCAGTTCAGCAAAGCACTTAAGCACATGCTGAAGCAAATGCATTTTAAACATGCAGTGACGTATGTTGCTGATACATCATTAAGACTTAATATTTATATGGACACAGTGCCTAGCAACCCAGCCCTGTTCCAGGAGTTCTGCTGCTGCTGCGTGTTGTACTGCAACACAACAGAAAGACAAACATTGTTCCCCAGAAGCTTCCTGTCCTGAGCTTTATGTACTGTATATTCCTTGAATGTGTTATGAATATTAACCTGTGTAACCACTGCATTATGCTGAGGGTTAGAGGAGCTAAGATAGCTCCCATTTGTTGATAGGGAAAATTAAGCAGCAAAACAATTGTCAGTGTCAGCCTTTCTGCACTAGCACTGGCAGCTTATCCCATTACCCCTCCTGGGCTTTATGCTAGGCTAGATGTACTTCATATTCCTCCATTCTTCTGCATTTAGGTTCGGCAACTGTACCAAAGCACTGCTTCCAGGGCTAGACATGTAAATTGAACAATTTGTCAGACAAGAAAAAAACCATATCTATATACTGTATTGATTACATGAACATAGAGGATTTCAAAGCTCTTAACTACGTGCAACAACAGTTAATGAATCAGTGTTACAAAGACCAACTATTATGTTAAAACATCCATTTACATCACAGCATAGTCTTGTTCTTGCATAGTTTGGTCTACTACAGATTTCTACTACCTTTTTGTCAGTTAATCAGTCTCTTCTGAGTTTGACAGTCTCTCTGTAGAGCTTTATTTAATTCTGCCATGAGTCAGGTTAAAAAGGTCATATTTCTGTTTTGTAAATCCTCACAAACTGGGCTTTAGAGATGCAAAACTAAAATCAGTGAGTTTCATGTATGTTTCATCTTGTGCTCTCCTGGCACTGAAAAGGCAGAGAAATAATTTTAAATGCAAGATGCAGGGTGGGTTCCTCCTCCCGCTCTCCTTTCCGGGTTATAATTGTTAAATGGGAATGGTTCTGCCAGGCCGTTATTCTGGGACAGCTAAGCTCCTAATTCACTATGTCCAAACTGCCTCGTACATTCTAGCATTAGATCTGTGTGTAGTTGTTTGAAAGTAGGCTGATACCAAGATGATATTCTGCCCACTCTGAACACATCCACACATCTCTCTGAGGTCATTATTAGAAGCAGATCAGCAAATTAGAAGGTTTATGTGTTTAATCCACTGTGCAAGCCCCCTTATTCAATTACAAGGATTTGATTGTGCCCAATATAGTGTGATAATCTCCCATGGCCCATCCATTGAACACCCGCTAGTGGTTACTATGAAGAAGTACTTCGACTATCAGGGTTGTGGTCCAGAGACCAAGACAAATCTTGTTGTAGCTTGATCTGCAGATGTTTTTTCAAGAGATCTACCCAAAACATTGCCTATATCTTTGTGTACACTGTGACACGCGCAAGGAAATACCTCATTAGGATACGCCTGTCAGGGACGGATTGCCGGCCGAGGCTGCCACGTTCCCCGCCAGCACCATGGACAGAAGCCGTGCATGTCACCCACCCCCCCACACCCCCCAATCCCACCTGCTTCGGTAGATTCTGATAATTTTTTAAAATCTAAATTTAAATGCCTAAACTCATAAGAAATCTTCGGGTCTCTGCAAATCTGTGCCTCTGTGGCTAATGTCAAAAATTAAAGCAAGACAACCACTAAGTGAAAGCAACATTTAAACAGAGTATTTTTGTCTTACCACCACTGTTTTTTCATGATACCTCAGGGTTTCTTTCCTTTTTATCCTTTAAAAAAGGGCGCCAGACACTTTTATATTTTTTCAATGCTGACACAAATGAAAGACACTGATGGGCTGTGAAAACAGAAGCAGCAAGGAACCCTAAGAACAGAGTCTGGCATTCAACACAAAAAGGAATGTGCTGTAAGAAGTGCAACAAGAGCATCCAATTCACCAAAAGACTTATCCTTCCCTTTTCCTTTCATACAGAAGTAGCCAGTAAAGGCAGAATAGAAAAGAAGGCCCAGAGAAGTATACTGACCACAGCAGCCAAGAATCCCAAGGAAAGATTTTTGTCAGAAATAAAGATGAATTTGGTGTCTCCTCTTTATCCTTTCTTTACAAAGCCTGAGCCATAGGCATTTCTCAAATGGATAATTACCTGCTAACTACAAATGCAGTTTGAAAATTATTCAAGCTGTTTGCAAATTCAGGTTGGATTTGCAGACTGCTTTAGCCAAAATGAATAAGAGAAATATGTAAGGGAGAGGGTAGGTAAAGCTGAAGTGTTTCTCTTCAACATTTCCCTCCACCCCCCTCAAAAAAAGTTTTTTGGTTTTTTGTTTTTAAATCTTGAAGACTGCTTTGAGATCAAGTGGAACAAAAATTATTTTATTTCCCCATTTTCATTTTCAGTTTTAAATAAAATAATATTATTGAATATTTTATCTGGGTGGAGAGGAAAACTAAGAGTATGTTTTGACAACATTTTTCTTTGTTAGTTTCAAGTTATCATCCTTAGTAAAGTAGTTTCCTTCCTTCTTTCAGTTACAGTATCGAAAATTGTTTGCGCTGCACTAGAGCAAACCACAACATGGTTTTGTGCAGTCAGCAACTTTGCTTGGCAGAGACAGAGGACTAGAATAGCAAAGGTGCAGGTATTTACTGATAGAGGTCTCTGGGGTACAGTTATGTCTGGGACTTGAACTTGGGGAGCTTCAGAAACAGTGGTACACGAAAGACTGGCATGGCATAAGCAACTTAATATCAGATAGGGAACAATACATTAAATCAGAGGCCAGCATAACAAAAGTAGTTCTGGCAATCGGGATTAAGATGAACTGGGAAAGCTGAACCAGATCAACTGGTATAAAACCCAGAGAAAATCAAAGGTAACTGTCTGTGGCTAAAAAAACCTGACATGACAAACCTAACAGTACTTCTTTCAAATTTGATCGAGGACTGTGCAGGTTTCATGCGGTGTGGAGCCAGTGACACCAGCTCCTTGCTTGTCTGGTACCTTAGCAAGTTTATCCTTAAACCCACTGAGATGTTAGTTGTTTGGCCCACAGCAATAGCCTTACTCCTCGTTGTGCAGTTAATAACAAGCTCCTGTGGCATCAGCATTAGCTGTCAGTGTCATCAAACAGCAATAAAATCTGGGTCTGAGAGTTGTTTCACAAGAGCTACTTGTGCCCTGGCAGGGAAGGTTTCAGGCTTCACACTTTGGAGTGTGATGCATTTTATATTTTGAGTCTTGATCTTTTCCACCTAAGAGGACATGTTTTCAAAGTCTTTGTGCCCTCTTCCAGGGCTTGAGGAGGAGAATATGGAAATGACAGAGGTAGCTACAGGAGTTAGAAGAGAGGAAGAGAAACTCTGTGATACAGCAGAGACTGCTGAGGCGCATATTTCCATACTTCCCAGCCACTGGCCAGCCCAGGTGGGAACAGGCTGTTTCTTTGAATGCAGCCAGTAGGCCATGAGCAGTACTAAGATTTCACAGTATTGACAATTTCAGCAGATAAACCCTTCTATGTCACTTCATGTTCAGTGCAATTCTGGAATAACCCTAGAGCTGACACAACATGCTTCCCGCAGTCTCTCTGTGTTCAGCACATGACTGGCTGTCCCCAGACCTGCACCCAGACTGGCATCTCCAGGGACAATTCTTCAGGGATAAGTGGGAAGAGCATCCTGTGAGTGAATGCACAGCATGCCCCTACTCAGGAGTCTCAAGTCCTTGTAGATTTTACCCCCAGTGATTGTTTTTCCAGCTTAGCCAAAGAGAAACCTCTTACAGTTAAATATTCATATTACTTGAGTGGGAAAATGTTGCTGCTCGTTGCATACATTAGGCTCATCTTTTCAATAGAGAATGGAAAAAAAATGTTCAAAATCCATAAATGACTTGCCTTAATACCTTTATCCCTGTTAACACATGTGGAACACAAAGATTCAAAGATTCACTGGCCCTTTGTCAAAATATGTATGGATTGTTCCTGAGTTTCTCTAAGAAGGACCACTCAAGGGAAAGTGTATAATAACTCTGGTGGGAAGTCTGTATACTTTAAAAAAAAAAAAAAAAAAAAAAGTAAGAAAGTAACCTTACATCTTCAGCTTAGCAGATTCACCAGCTTACCTATGTGGCTGCATTTAACACTTTGATATAAACCTTGTAATAGAACGAGTACATGAAGAAGTCAGGCTCTGTCCTACAGATCCGGCATACTGTACAGCTATAGCTCACTGACTACGGTTTTACTTCAGATCCTTGTTGGGACACTGAAGATGAAAGAGTGGGCTTTGCCTGAGGAACAAAAAAGGGGAAGAAGTAGGGAAGGGGGAAGGAAGGAAGGAAGGAAGGAAGGAAGGAAGGAAGGAAGGAAGGAAGGAAGGAAGGAAGGAAGGAAGGAAGGAAGGAAGGAAGGAAGGAAGGAAGGAAGGAAGGAAGGAAGGAAGGAAGGAAGGAAGGAAGGAAGGAAGGAGGGAAGGAAGGAAGGGAGGAAAAACAGTAGAAAAAAATGTTTGATGCTGCATTTGCTATCGCTAATTGAAAAAAGATGGAAAAGCTGTGCAAAATCACATTCTTTCCTTATCCTGAAGGGTCAGGGGAACTGAAGATGTGATTGAAGCTGGGTAGGAGGAATATGACTCCAGCACTCTGCAGGGTTCAAGGAAAAAGAAAACACCTGCTCCATGCAGTCCAAGTAGCTCTTGGTGCTGCTCAGAGCACCTCCAGCAGAGCTCCTATGTGCAGCTAAGATGCTGATGGATTTACCACAACCTAGGATACCATCTAGGTCCTTTAGCCTAACCTGCCGAGCTGGTGATATACTAGTCCCAGGTCCTTCTGATCCTTCCAGGGACACCACACTAGAAGCAATGGGTCCTTTACATCAGCCAACCTGTGAATTTCTCTGATTAGAAATAGTAGGAAAGGCATACCATGAGAGGGTGTCCTGGTTTCGGCTATGATGATTTTCTTCCTAGTAGCTGGTATAGTGCTATGTTTTGGATTTAGGATGAGAATAATGTTAATAACGTACTGATGTTTTGGTTGTTGCTGAGCAGTGCTTACACAGAGTCAAGGACTTTTCAGCTTCTCACACTGCCCTGCCAGCGAGGAAGCTGGGGGTGCAGAAGAAGCTGGGAGGGGACACAGCCAGGACAGCTGACTCCAACTAACCAAAGGGATATTCCATACTATATGACATCATGCTGAACAGAAAAAAAAAAAATCACCTGGTGGGGGAGTTGGCAGGTGGGGTGGTGGCTGCTGCTCAGGAACTGACTGGGCATCGGTCAGCGGGTGGTGAGCAATTGTTCTGTGCATCACTTGTTTTTATTATTATTATTATTGTTGTTGTTGTTGTTGTCGTCATTGTTGTTATTATTATTCCTTAATTTTCTGTCCTATTAAACTGTCTTTATCTCAACCCACGAGTTTTACCTTTTTTTTTCCAATTCTCTCCCCCATCCCACCTGGGGGAGGAGTGAGCAAATGGCTCTGTGGTGTTTAGCTGCCTGCTGGGTTAAACCACAACAGAGGGAGACAGAGTGCCATATGAAATATGTGTAGTTCCAGGGGTTTTTTTTACTTTTAATATGAACCCAGGGATTTCCCTGCATGTTTGCTTACTGTTATTGTTTTGACTGCATACTGACATTCAATTGCCAGAGTCCTATTTCAAATTTAGTAGGTGATGTTTCCTTTGCTGTTACCTTTCATCCTGCCAATAATAGGTCCAGATCAACCTGTCGTTGAGAAAATGGGCTCCAGTATTTCACAACTTGTGTAATTGCTTCCCTTCCTTCCCCTTTTATCTCTGTCTTTCTACAGCATCTCCATTCTTTTTCTTTTGCTTTTTTGTTTTCCTTTATGGCATATCCAGAAAGAATGATGGAGCATAAAGGAGCTGGTGAAGATAAATTAATATGTGGTTGTGGGCATGCTTGCATCTGATGATGATGAGATACAGGGGAAATCATCTAGTACAGCCAATCTACAGCTGTAGAAGTCAGCTAAACTTCCCTGAAATCATCCAGGTCTGTATTTGGCCTATCAGCATTAGCTTTTGACAAAGAAAGGCCATCTTTGCATTTAAATTAAGCAGGTTGAAGGGTGGAATACAAGTGGCATTTATCTGCACCACTGATGTTTAGTAAGTCAGTCTCAATGCTGGTTCATCTATGGGTGGTGAAGTCCAGTTTGCATGATGTTCCCATCTGACAAATGACATCTAGGGAACTCTCTGTAATATAAGGCAGTGATTGCTAAGGAGCAGTGTTCATCACTCAGCAGACTTGTGAGGGGGCAAATGTAAGTGTATAAGCCCAAGGAGACATGGAAGTGTTATTGCTCCCCATAGGAGACAGCTGGTGCCTGCTGGATGAGTGTGGGAAGAGTTTTGCAGTTCAGATTACAGTGTCATCCAGCCCAGAGCTCTGCTTTGACTCTTTTCCTTCCCACGTGTGGTTTCCAACAGCCCACTGCCAGGCTGACATTTCTTCTCACTGCTGCTGGTGGCTGGTTTCCTTGCTGTTTGGAAACCCCAACAGGCGTTATGACTGAGCCACATCAGTGTGATTGACAGGTTTGTACACACAGCGGGCTGGGGCATCCAAGAAGCACTGATGACAGCTCACAGACATGTGAAGGCAAGACAGAAAGTGGATTTGGCAGGCTGAGGAGCAAGCAAAACAGGCCTTGGCTTCAGCCCATGAGCTTTGAGGAGGCAGTGGGGCCAGTGTAGAGTTTGAATTTGGTGCATGGGTTAACTGAGATGCATGAAGGGGATGCAAAGAAGGATGAACAGATGAACAGCCATGGCAAAAGAGGGACATTATATAAGAGGGATGATACAAGGCAACTGGAAGAAGAAAAAAAAAAACACAAAACAAAAAGAAGGAATATTATATCTCCCTCATCAAAGATGCTTGCTATGAGCTTTGCTCTTCCCTCCTACCTCGCCCCACCTCAGGAAAGAAATTACATTTGTCTTTCAAGCTGTTTTCACTAGCCTCCCCATAAGGAGGAACAGCCTGTTAAGTTTGCACATTCACAGAGCAGACCAAATCTCTTTCCTAGCTCCATCAGGAGATTCATACCACTCTTGCTAACCTTCCTAACAGAACAGTTCTTTTATAGGTCCTTTATTTACAGCAGGTCTTCCCTGCAAGCACAAACAGAAGGTCCTGTCCAGCAGTCCAAATGTGCTCTGCCTTGACACTATCCCACCAAGTAAAAGGATAATATGATTGACCCTGAAATTAAGTCTTGGTGCTGCTGATTCAGGAGGATAGGCCAACTACCCAAGTCTGCCAAAGACTGTACGAAAGCTATTGACTCTCTTTTTGTTTCCATTCCCCACTGTAAAATGGAAAATTGTGACACCTGCTTTCATCCTTTGTTTGATGGGACCGCGTACATGGGTAGGCCCAAGAGATGCAATCACTCCTCCTCCAGCTCTGAACCTGTGGAACAGAGACCAGAAGCTTCAAAATGGCTGTCCAAGGGTGGCCATGAAACTAGCCCAGCCAAATGTTTCCTCTCGGTGGGAGCAAATACTGAAGGGGCAGCCCAGGCAAAAGACTTTTGGTCCATCTTATCTAATTGGGCTGTAACCTCTTGGAGGATGGGATAGGCTACCACGATGGGTTTTACACGTTAGGGAATTATGATCTCAGTTTTATCTCTCCTCCCTATTAACCTTTCCTCCTCCTTCTTCTCTAAGAGTTACCATTGTGGATGTCACAATACTTTGTCAGTAGTTTCTTTTGTTAGGTTTTTTAATTTGTTTTGGTTTTTTTCTTTGTCGTCGACATCTGAAGACTCATCTGGAGTTGAATATGCACCATGAAATTTCACATTGAGAGCTGCCTTATGTCTGTGCTTTTAGCAAGGTCAAACTTGAGAGAGGATTGTGATTTGTCTTGTCTCATACCCAAGCTTTGTCATGTTGCCATTTGACTGTGCTGTTCACTGAGTTTCACTGAAAACTTCAAGCTCTGTCCCACTTAGCAAGGAGAATGGATATGGCAAAGGAAAAAAATCCGCTTTCTAATCAGTGAGGTGTTTATATCTGGTTTATTTCTTTGTATAGACCTGCTTTTGCCATCAGATTCAGCAGAGCCCTTGTAGATGCAGGCATGGGTAACATTAAAATATGAGTCAGCCCAGACAGGAACCCCCAAAATGATCTATCAAACTTTCTGTACCTACTTCTAGAGCACCTTCAATGTCAGCATCTGAGAATATGCTGTGTTGGACCGAGTGACCAAAGAGCATGTTTGTGACTGGTCTGGGAATGAAGGCATCACCACAGCCTGGTTTATGTTGGCCTGTGGTGACATGGGATTGCAAATCAGGGCAGTGTCTGTGGGAAAGGGAAGCAGAAGCCACCCCTTAATGGGTTGTGTTTGATGTAGCCCTGCTCTAACTTGGACACTAGCCCTTCCTTGAGTGGGGTCTTGGATCAGGCAACATCCAAGAGTTCCTTCTGACCTAGGTTGTTCCCTGATCCTCTTGTTATGCATGTGTCTTGGTGGGACTAGTTGTAACGTGCAGAATACCAGATAGCCCTCATATGCTTCACTACCTTTTTTTTACAGGGAAAGTCTAGGAGTTTCAAAAATCAATGACCGAAGTTTGGCTCTTACATTCCAGTCAACATAACTAAATAAATAGATTACACACAAGGGAACCATCTGTTACTGAAGAAGTGAATCATGGCCACTTATTTACATATTTTACTTTAACCATTTTGAAAATCTTAGCATCCTTGAATAACAAATGTTATCTGTTGACACAGCTGCTACTCTCTTGCCTTCTCTCAGCCTTCTTTCAGCCCGATACAACACCACAACACAGCTGAGGGCATCACTGGCAGTAGTGTATATGAGCGTTCTTAGCTCTTCTCTTCCCATACAGTCAGGGTCCATGTAATTGCTGTGCATGGATTTATGATGCTGTCTGTTAAGGAACTGTGGCAAGAGAATGGATGGGTAGATTCCCAAAGAGTGTAGCTTCTACTTTAGGCTTCCTTATTTAAACAAGCATGGACTGGAGTTAATTTTGGACCCACACCCAGATTCAAAACTCAACACACATCTTGAAGATTTACTTGCATCCAGAGATGATCTTTTTAAGCTATTTGTATCCAAACTAAACTTCCTCCAAGTTTCACAGCTGTCTGGATTTATGTAGTAAATAGTGAGGAAGCAAGTGTGGAAAGAGTCTGAGAGACTATAAAATGTGGAGGCAGAAATATAGTTCCAAATAGGATGTTTTTCATGGTTTAGTATGGGACCCCTTTAGGGGTGATAAAGTTCAGATTTGTGTGTTCAAGGAGAGTCATACCTAGCTGATACTGCCAACAATACTCCCTTTCTGCTTTCATACCCTGTACAGCAAACCTCCATCATAAGACGTTGTGGTGTCCAGCTGAAAAACTACTGCTAATGGATCTTTTACATTGAGAAAGAAGAGAGCACTGACTTGGGTAACAGAAGATATGAGAGAAAGAGAGAGAGAAAGAGGGAGGGAGCAAGGGAGGGAGGGAGCAAGGGAGAGAGAGAGGAGAGTTTCAATTTTGCAATAAAAATAGAAATAATTATGCTAAAAAAGACTTTATTTTTTTTTAATTTTGGTTAAAAAGCACTGGAAGAGGTTTTTCTCTCTGCTCCTTGACATTTCCCTGTTCCTGCAGGAATTCCTATTTAGCCTAATTAGGCTCTGTTTCTCCTTCATTTGGGCTCCATAACTCATTAGCTTCCAGCTGGGCAAGTCATGATTCTAGGATGTCTAATTACCTTCTTCTAGCAGATATCCTGATTGCCTCTGGTCAAAATATGCTGATCCAGTCCCTTCAGCTGATCTGAACTGATCTCAAAATGAGTTGTGTCATTAGCCCCTTCTAATTTCATCTATTCTTTCTACTTATTCCCCTTGGTCAAGAACAACATCACATATGACCTGATGTGACAGAGAACCAAGAATATAATAGAGTCAGTATCTTAAAGGGGAATACTCACTAACTCTATTGGTCTGCATAATTTTGATAATATCAAGAAGTTTGGTTTGAAGTTCCTGAGCCAAACAGATGCATAAGTATCTTCCTCTATTTCAGCTGGCCACAGAGGCCAGCTCTTTTTCTCTTCTTTCCAAGTGTGACATTAAATCCATTTTAATCAGGTATGAGACCCTAATTCAATTTTGACTCTTTTCTGGGACTGTATCCAAAGTTAATTTGTCACAGTCACATTCAAGTCCAGCTCAGTCAGATTCAAAGCAAAGTTTATAATATTCTTGTAAATTTGGATAAATAACTCAGTGTAGATCCAGACTTTAGTAAGAGGTTCATTACATTCTTTTTATGGTTCAGTTTATTCAGATTTAATTGACTGGTTTTCTTTAAAGGAAAAAAGTCTTCAGTTGCAAGGACTGACCCTTATTTAGTGGTCTACACAGGTTATATTTTTTGTGTATAATAAATGCCCCAGTCACAAGACATCTGCTGTAGCAAGGAAGAATTGCAAAGCTCACATTGTTAGAACAGACCAGGATGGTAGTGTTTTGTTGATTTATTAATGATAGGTAGTTAAATGCCAGTCAGCAAAATATATGTTCAGGATAGAATGTCAACAATACAGGAGATAAACCATGAGACCAAACTCTTACAAAATATTGTTGTACACCTACAAATTTCTAAACTTCCTTTTGCCATGAATCCAAAACTTCTAAGCCCATAGATATACAAACACAGAATTAATTTTCCAAGGGTGGGCTGTGTGGGTACCTCCACACTCGACTATCAGAGAGCAGCAGATTATCAGTAGTTGGGAAAATATGGGTGAGATACCTACAATTTGACCTGTGATATTTGTTCTAAATTGTGCTAAATTGTGTTCTGTCTTTCCAGTAGCCCCTTCCTGTCTCTCTTTCCCAACTTTTATACTAAAAATTCACTTTAGCTGCAGAGAATTTTGAAGAGACTCCATAGAAGCGTTTCCTTATTTCTCATTGCCATAGGCTATTGTTCGCAAACTAAAGACTTCAGCTAAAGTGTCATTTTCCTATGTGAAAACAAGACAGTCTTATCCTCCCCCTAGAACAAGAGCATCCACCTATTGTCTGTCATCAATAAAGCCTGCTTTATTCTATTATACCCTCACTAATTGCAGAGAAGTTCTGTGCTGATATTCCGCCACTCACCACCAGAATGCAACAAACTCTGGTACTTCAGACACCTGGAAGTGATGGGGATTGTGCTTCAGTTGTAATTGAGACAGTCCTTCTAAACCACTGCTCGGGAGCACATCACTCTCAGTACCGAGCTGTTACCACCACCCTAAAATCCCTGTTCTGATTGAGACACTTATGGATACAAGAGTTCGAGAAAGTGGGTTGTGTTGCCGTTACTGGAGTAGCATTAGTATTTCAGGCAGAGCTCTGCATTTACATGGCACTGATATCTTCAGCATGCCAGGGACACAGCAGTGAGTTCATGCTTGTGGCGTCACCGCGAGCACATCAAATCTGCTTTTCAGGTGTGGAAGTTGATACCTAGAAAGGTGACTTGCTCAAGGCCACACAAACTAGGTCAAATAAGGGATTAGACTTCGGAAAATGTGTTTAACCCAAGGGACTATGCTATTTTTCCTGTCAGGATTCTGGGTTTCCAAACTGTGATACATTAAACAGATGAAGTTCAAATTAAAACGGTGGGGCTGATGTTAATTTTTATGGATTTCCACACTGAGGACAGTTTATTGACTTCATTTTCTCATTACTTCACCAAATATTTTGATAGGCGGTTGGGAAATTGAGTTTCCTTTGAGCTGTTACATTTCCCCATGAAGTGATACTTTTTCATCTGTCATTAAAAAGTGCATCATAAAGACCCTGGCCATGGCATAGAAAGAAGATGTCATTCTGAGGACAAAATATTTTGCTTTTGCAGCAACTGTGTTGTCAAAAATCAGTTTTTTCCCTTCATAGCACTTTTGATGGAACATTATTTCTCTTTTGCCTAATTATTATAACCTATGCCTTGCTGGTTTTTATTTTCAGTGGAGATGGTTAACTGCCAGGCTTAGGCACGTTGACCACTTTATGTAAGTGCACACGAGTTTGTCAGGCGTGCAATGTATAATGTCTTTTTGCTGACATAGATGCAACACGGTGCTTTTTTCCATAAAGAAAATGACAGATTTTGCTGTTAAAAGGATCAGCTGATGCAACACACTTTATTATTTCAAAAGAATAATAACTTCATAAGAATAAATAATGTCTCTCCAAGAAGTTAGTACTGCCTCTTTGGGTGCATGTGAATGTGCTCCCTCCTCCTCTCACTCCTAAACTGGGTTAGCTGATATTTTGCCCTGATGTGCCAACAATAGGATAATATGATAGATTAAACCAAGGCAGTCACAATTAATTCCTAAATAGTTTTAATTTAATTTTCCTTTTTAACTAAACCCAATTCACCTCTGTGGAGGTGTGACATGTCTGATTACACACAGAGATGCTGGGAGCAGCCATGCTTGCAGAGGGAGAGGGAGGGAGAGACATGAGTGAGCTCTGTGCACAATGTGATAAGAGATCAAAGCTAACAGAGCTCCTCAATATTTCTATTAGCAATAATTCAAAAGAACCTGCATTTCAAATGTCCCTCTGTAACTGCTTTAATTGCAGAGATAATAACTCTGAATCCTGGTAAAGGAAAAGAGCCAGGGGTCAGTCCTCTAAGCAGCAGAAATTATGGAAATTAAAAAGGCTAGTTAAGGTAAATAATCCTCGTAGCCTTCTGCTTCATCCTGGTTTCAGAGCACTTGGTTTTCAGCTTGTGCAAGAGTAGCTGAGCTGTGGATGGTGACGTGGGTTGAGCCTCTTGTAGGAGTCAGAGGTAGGCTTTAAAATGTACTTTAAACTCTTCCATGGGCCTTCTGTTTTGCCTTCCTCTCATGACCTGCTGTACCAGCTCCGAGAACAAACTTTCAAAGCTTTTTAAAATTTTTCTTTCCCTTGGTAGGAGTGTAGGCTCGGTTGAGCATGTGTGTGTGGTGTTGTGTGTGTGTGTATGCCCCTGTGAGACCCCATTGCTTTGCAGAGATTTCTAATTCTTCAAAAGCTTTTCTAATTCTTCAAAAGCTTATGGGCCACTGTCCCAAAGCACAGTCTAAATCATTTCACTAAACTGGAATTAAATATTTCAGAAAATTGGGACATTTAGGAGCAATGGTTGCTTTTAAAGATTTTAATGAATTTGAAGACAAGACCTGTCAGTGTGACTGGGTTTACCCCATGTGAATTTTAAGCAGGTGGTAAAGCACAGCACAGGGTCTGTTCCTTGGCTGTTACAACACCCCAGAGCGAGGGTTAGAAGACAGGAGACTAACAGTCATCAGTGGCTTTAACTGCTCAAGACACACAGCCAGCACAAGAGCCTGGCATGGTGAGGGACTTGTGGCTGGGAGGAGAAAGTCTTGCACAGGAAAATAATCACACAGGTGACACCCAGGCAGCGATATGAAATCAGAGGCCAAATGGGAAGGTTCATCAGTGCCTGCATCCCAATAGGCATTGGGATACAAAGACATATTTAAGATATTGAAGAATTTAGATCCAAAAATCAGACTTTGCAGCCCGGGGCCATGCCTAGTTGTACATCCACATATAAGCCTATGTCACACTGCAGCCTGATTCTCACCTGCACTGAATGGCTTTGACCTTCCAGGTCTCAGGTATCCAAACACAAGTACCCTGGAGCTCATATGAAGGGTGTTTGCCCACCTGAATGCCGGGAAGTGAGGATGGCTGGCTGTGTGCTCCAGCTCTTCTCTGTTTGTCATGAACTCTGTCTGGGAAGGCAGAGCAGCCACAGATCTGCTCTATCACAGAATTTCCGGTATCCCGGTAGTTTTAGGGATATAGGGCACAGGAAGTTATTTTGAAGCCATCGTCACCAAATCCCTTCCACCTTTTTTCCATATCCCACAACAGCAGGAGGGGAGAGCCTTGTCCTCCCGCAGGCACCTGATTCCCATTGAAGTCAGTGGGAATAAGGCACTTAAATGCCTTGGGGAATCAGGCAGCGAGAATCTCATTGCTTGGTCGTGTCTGTGTGAAACAATCACCACTAAGGTGTGTATTTCTTTGGCAAGGTCATTTCTAACACCCTGTATACTGAGTTCAGAGCTAGCTCAAGCAGCATTATTCAGCACTCAAGCCAGTCTGGTGAACACCCTGCAGACAGTGTTAATGAAATCCTGATCCCATTAGAGCACACGTGGTGGCCTATACCATAGATTTTTAAGAGTCACTATCACCAGCCTAAAGTACAATGCTTTGAAAGATGACAGGCACCAACCCAGAAAAATAGAAGCTAATGGCTATGGTCAGACCGTGGAGTTCCACGCCTAGGGCCACAGGTAATGATTTGATGGCTTTGAATTTGGTCATTTCTGAATCCAGAAGCTCCATTTAATTCTTGTATTTCTCTTGTGCTTTTTATCTCTAAGCAGTAACCTGGACCACATCAAGCTCAGAATCAAGCCTTGGGTCTATTTGGCAAAGATTGAAAGCTATAGTTGTTTCTCATCTGTTCTCTTTGCAGTTATCCCATCAACATTTCTAGATGTTTTAGAGATGATTGCACTGATCCTCAACTTTCTCCATCCAAAATCCTATGAATGCAGAGTTCAGGTTGGCTGGAGAAAACTTTATCTCATTAATTTGATTTCTTCTACTCGTGCAAGTGATCTAGCTTAGATCAATTTTATTAATAATGCAACTAATTTTTTCTACAGTGCTTTTCAGGTGGACTGTGGAGGTTAAAGTGTTAATTTGCCTGTTTTCTCATACATTTCATATTTCTAGACACTAAGAAAAACCTACCTTAGTTGCTTCTGTGCCAAGCACTCTGTATTTCCACTGTGTTCATTCAGTTCCATCCTTTAAATGTGTTCTGAAAATCTGAAGGTTGTGAGATATTTAACTTTTCCTTGAAGCGGGGTATATGCTTTTTTTTTTTTTTAAAAGCCCATATGCAAGAAAAATGCCAAATGTTTTATCACATTTGGATTTTGCTTCACATTTGCTCTTTCTATTGATGTGTCTCTGTTCAGGGACTAGGTTATCCTGTTCTGCTTCTGTGTCAGTAGTGTCTATCCATCATGCTTGACTGGCATTTATCACTCCTCTCTTTGAGCTTCGCAGTCTTCATCTTCTTATGCACCTCTTCAGCAAAGGAGAAGTGGATTATCCTGAGAGAAACAGAAAAGCAGTGACAAAAAACAGGGAAATGAAAATGAAATATAGAGATACCTACCCCATCCTACCTTCTTCTGGGCCATTTTGCAGACCCTTGCAGAGGTAGAAAAGAATATTTAGTGAATTATGATGAGCAGTAATCAAATAGTGTATTTACCTGACTTAGGTACCTGCATTCGCAGTCTGAACCCAAAGCCTCAGTTCAAAAGTCTTCTCCAGATCACCTTTCAGAATCTTTGCTGACTGCATTAAAGGTTTAGAAACCCATTTGGAGAATGGAAATTGTTCCTAGGAAGCAGACAACAGCTTTCTTCAGTGTTGTGTTATTATAACATCTGACCTTTCTCCTTTCATTTAGAAGGCCAGGTTTTCTCCTGGATCCCTTTCTAATGCATATTTTGTTTAACCAATGTCAGCTTTCCTTAATTCCCTCAGTAATCCCTTCACCATGAGCATATCCAGGCACAAAATGGCCTCTTAACTCATTAATCCAAGGTTTGGCTTTTCTTAATTATGTGGCAAAATTTTGCAATTGCATTCATGAGGAAATCCCAGGGGCTTGTTCTGTTCTGTTTAAGACCAGTCGTAATATTTATGGCTCCAATCAATAGCATATGGCATTTAGTAGAAAGACAAACACATGCGAAGTGTGTACACAGCGTTTGCATTCAGAGTTCTGAATGGGAAATAAGAAACTTTCAGGTAATTAGCTGTAGGGTCCTATGCATCCTATACCTTACCAGGCTTGACTTTCTGCTCCTTTAATGAATTTGTTTGAAAGCTTAGAGAAACAGTACTCGTGTTTGCCTCACCAGTTCTTGTGAGGGGAGCAAAGGGCACAGTTTCTTACTGAGTATATGAGTTTACTAACAGCAAGACCATCACGAATCTTAGGCTCAGAAGCTGGCCTCCTGTGAAGGTAACCAAGCTGGTGATCAGATGCTCTTAATTATAACAATTATTTCCCCATTAGGCATCAGGACCCTGCTGCCTTCAGCACTACACAGTAGGGGAGCAAGGAGACCCTTGGCTCAAACAGCTGTCTAAGATGTGAAACAAATGGCTGCAACATGCACAACAGGGAGCACAAGATCAAATCCGGGCTGTTGTGGCTGCGTGACCTGACGTACGCACAGGACCTCCACGCAGTTTGCTGGCATTGTCCAGTGCTGCATGGCAGGCTGCCTCTGCCCCCCGCTACTGAAAATCTAGCTAAGTGTGTGGAAATGGAGTCTCAGCATGCCCCAGCACTTCTCAGCTCATTTATTACATATGTGGAACTCCTGAGGAACACCAGACTGAGACATGGTGCTGCACGTTGCAATCTGCTCAGTCATCTTCTTCCCCAATCTCCATGTACTCTCGCTCCTCAGCAGCTGCCATGTAAGATTTTCCACTAGCACTGCAGTTCTGCTTCCATTTCACGTTGCTACAACAGACCTAACATGGGATACGGCAGCTGACTCTAATTTGCTACAGCCAACACCCTTAAAGGTTGGGACAGTCCCATCAAAGGAGCAGGAAGTTCCTAGGTGGGACACTTCTAGTCTAGGTATAAGAGCAAGAGACATATCCCTTTGAGAGCAAAAAAACCCCAAACCACTATTAACTTTAACATGATGATAATGAGTAAAAACCTTAATAAGCAAAGCACCAGCCGCTCTTTTTTTTGCTGCTCCTCAACACAATGTTTTTTGCTCCCTCTGGTGGCTCCGGAACGGCAGATCAGCAACACGCGTCTGCCAAAGCCGGCGGCTGCTGCGGGGACTGGGGCACGGAGGAGCTGGCGTAGCCGGGGACGGCCTGCAGGATTAGCTGCTGGTACTGTTGGCATTGCACCCTCCCTCCCCTTCAGAGAGAGAAAAAAAAAAAAAAAAAAAAAAAAACCCAAAAAAACCCCAAACCCCAACCTGGAAGCACATATCTGATAACAAAGTCACAAGAAATAATATAGCGTTTTACATTGTGCACAAGGCTTATAGATCTAATGGCTTCTCACTTCAAGGCAAAATTAGTGAAAGAAGAAGATGAAGTTTTCTCTCAGTTCACACAGAAAATAGTGTTGTGTGGCATGAAAACAGACCTAAGCGTCTCAAATAAATAAACACTACTGCTAAAATTATTTCTTAGTTTTGGGATTTAATCTATTCAGATCTCACCATGGCCACTTCTTCACTGAGCAGTTATATCCCTGATCCAAAATAAAGAGTCAGCTAATTACATTCACAGGTGATACAAAATCAGGAGGTGTTGCAAATCCCAAGGAGAACAGAGAAGTAATGTAGATTGCATTTAATTCCATGTAGCTTCTTGTACTTGCCCCGTAACTGTCAAAGCTGAGAAAGAAATAGAGTTTGAAAATAAAACAAAATTAGATTCAGCCTGGGAAAATGCACACAGGGGAAAACTCATCTGAAACTAAATTTTTTTGGAGGAAAGGGAAATACTTGAAGAGCTGACTAGTGAGAGATGGATGGTGACAATGAATAAATGAGTTACGAGTCTGCAATGCAATGTGCTGAAGGAAAAAGCCAATGTGATTACAAGTTTCTTCCACCTGAAGTTATGCAGTCATGCAGGAAAGATTAAAAGATCTACTTTGGCCAAAATAAGGCTGTTGGTTTTGATGGGGTTCATTTTGGCCCAAATGCGTGCCCCAGCATACAGAGTTTGGTTAAACCATGGGGAAAGCAGCATCCACCAAGCATGGCCACCTTTCCTGATCCTCTGCATCACCTAATTCAAAGCTTCAGGTGGTCATGATTGGCAGCACATGTCCCTTGTACCTTGCAGAGCATGGGGTGGGGAAGCACTGAGAGTGGACCACAGGCAGCTGGTGAAAGAGTTTTCCCAGGGATCCTGTTGTGGCATTGCAAGACAGAGGATGAATGTGGACCAGGCTCCCAGATCCAAAATGAGAGGTAAATTTGAAGTGCATGAGAGGTGCAGGCTGGCTACCCACGGCTAGCATATCTCTAAGTAAAAATAAACATCAAAAAGAGAGGGAGAGCTGGATCCAAAGGGTGTGTGACTTTGAAGAAATGACAGGTAGGTAAGCAGAAGATTTGAAGGACAATTCACATGTTAAAAATGTCCTAGTAGTGAGCTCTAATAGACTGTTGAATAATCCCAAGGGAAGCAATAGAAACAGTTCATATATATAAAACTCTCCAGGTCAAAGTACTAATGAGCAGAAAATAAAGGACAATCTTGCAATGGCTGCAGAGAGAAGACAAGACAAGCTGATACCATCTCTAACTCATATTATTCTATATCAAAACATCACTGAGCACTCAGGAAGAGAAGTGGAGCCAAATTTAGCCCTAGTAAAAGCAGATTAATCTGTTTAAAACACAGGAGATGGTATATCATGGTGATATAAACTGAGGTCCCGACAATCATTATCACCCAGCAATTCCTGAATCATACACACACATTTTAGCTGCTTTTGAGTAGTGACAGAGAAATTCAGAATGCAAGATCCCCTAAGTTGGTGGAAAATGTGTTATATCTCTTGATAAGCTAATTCAGCGGTTAATTATCCTGATTCTATAAAACATGCACTTTGCTTCCCGTTTGATTTTTTTTCCCTGTCTCCTAACGATTGGGCTTCGTCATGCCTTTGCTAAAGAGCCTTCAAACACTTTCCTCCCTGCATAGGCAATGCAGCCTGCAAGCTAACCTCCATGAAGTCAAATTAAGCCATTCAGTCCCCAAGAGAGACGTGATTTAAAACTCATCCCTCCTGTTGTTTTCTCCTATTGGCTAATTTAAGTAGCTCCCTTCTCAGCATGCTGGCTCTAGTGAATTCTGTTCCTTAGCACCCAAGCATCCAAAGTGTCATTAAATCAGGACTGAAGGGTTTGAAAGCCAGGCACTGCAATGTTCAGTCTTGCAGTGGAAATACTCTTGTGGATCTGTGCCCCAGGCTTTGCAACTCTAAACAGAGTAAACCCTAACTATACATGTGGATCCTATTATATGGATCTTGGCATCTCCACATCAATATTTCAGGAGTGCCGTATTACCTCTACTGCTCCTTTCCTCTAACTCTGAGGCCTTGTTCTATGCAACATCTCCTTGCAAGTTATATAGAGGGTATATAATGCCACTATTAACAGGTCTTCTAATAGATTACTAGATAGTGACCCATAGATAGGAGCTAATGGATTATGAAGAGGGTGAAGTAAATTCGGACATGTTATGAATGGATGCAGTGGCACCACGTTCGTAGCAATTCAGTGACAGGGTGGGTTTCTGCATATTTTGTGGATCCCACTAAAGAACTGCTGTTTTGGGAATCACCACAATGTGTAGTAAGACACCAAAAATTGACAGAGCCTGCCATGGATCTGCCAGATGGGGCAAGAATGGGTCATTAACTGAAGTAATAGCCTATTCAAGTGGAAATACCTTAAGAGAATTGGCTGAAACCTGCTAGGAGAACTAGTTCCTTCATGGCTCTGCAGGGGGATGAGGCAAACAGCTGGAAAACCTCAGAAGTAAAATTAAAGAACCAGGAATTCATGGTGGCATATACAAAGCCAAGTGATTCACAGCCAGGCTAGTAAGCTTTGGGTTAGAGAGAGAAAGGAGAAATTCAGGATTTTATAGACGAGGTTTTGATTAACCGTGGGACTAACCAAGCTGAAAAGAAGCTAGTCTGGATGCAGTTCAGAGGCAACACAGTTAGGAGACTTAGCCAACTCGTCAGATTGATAGACAGCTCCAGGGAGTGATTCAGCCCAGCTAAGATCTGATTCACCCTCTGGAAGTGACAAGCTTTTGATTTAGATCTTAGGTAAGACTGACTCACTCCCTGAAGGTGCCTTTCTCCAGAGGCTATAGAGGACCCACAGCGCATCAGGGGCTAAAAGCCGTCTGGAAGAACTGGGCCTGGCCACAACTGCTTTTCGTTGCAACCTGCCCCAAAGAGCTGAGCCTGAAGTCAAGTCACCCGCGTGATGGGACTCTGGGAAAGGGTGTGTGCAGGTGCTGAGCGAGAGAATGTGGTGCTTTCCTGTGAGACAAAGCCGTGGCAAGGGAAGGTCCAAAGAAGCTGGACGCCAACAGAGGGAAGCACGTGATGCCAGTTTGCTGGTACCTAAACACATCAACCTGCTGGGAGTCCCACTAGGAGCAGATTATAAGGAATGCATGAATGCCAAAATCTCCACGTGCATTTGGCAATTTTAAAGCTATTACTAAGCATGTGTATTTTGGCTGGCTGTGAGTAACAAACCTGGAATAGGTCATACCTTGCGAAGTCCAAAAACAATTATAGGTATTTATTCTTTATTTAAGGAAGAACTATTTAGTTGGTTTTAACTGTTTAAGAGATCAGCATTTTTCCTTTACATATCTTTCTCTCTTGATGCTATGTTTTCTTGAAAGCTGTCAGTTTAAATATACACTGCAGGATGTGGAAACGGGATCTTCCTACTTCATCCTGCCCTTGCTATAGTGATGGTTATCTATTTCTTAATGCTGTTGTAAAACTTGTTTTGTTATTGCTCATGAGATGCCACAAGACTCTTGGATGGACAACACAATGACCTTGTAAAAATTATTGTTTTGATGATGAATAAACTATATAGATGACAGTCAAGTCCAGGGATTAAATACTGCCTTTTACCTGGTCCATAAAGAGGGTTACCACACAAAAACTATTTCCTAATTATTTCTGCAGATAAAACTCATTATGACTTTCTCAATTCTTAATCAATACTTTAAAGGCCTTCTGTTTTATAGAACAGTTCATCAATATTTTATTTATTTTAATAATTTATCCTTTATTACAGAACCAGATGGAGCCTGCGGCACACTTGTCCTTAAGAAACCAGAACAAGGAGGAGAAGGTGCCCAGAATCCATATCACCTGGGACTGAAGACTCGCATTTTCCTCTGTCCTGTCCATATGTCTGCTATGTCTTGGGTTCAGTCACAGGGACTAACCATACTGAGTGGCTCTGCAGCCACGCTGTAACCTTCAAATGGCAGGATTCTGGAGGGGAGGTTGTTCTGCTCCCCTTAATACTGGTTCCTAACTATGGGAGATGTGATCCGTTCCTGCTGATGGGCTCACAGCTCTCAGGAGACCTCGACATCATTTGGGAGGACATTTCCCTGGGTGCTCTCTGGACTTGGGAGGAAGGAATTAAATGTTATGGTGAAAAGGTCCATCACATTATTTTCTCTGGAGGTGGGAAGCAGAGTTGTGAGTGACAGTCATCTCAGCTGAAGGCTCTTGTGTGCATGGCTATGCAAAATTGCCCTCTTTATGCATGTATTTGTAAATATATATGACCCCAATCAAGAAAAGGGATTTTTTTCATCTGAAAGGTAGGTCTGAACTGAGGAGCAGGTAAAACTGGTGAAGAAAGTACTCAGGTGCTTTTACTGAGAAACCACCAGGGTGCAACTGAGATACGATTTCATGTCATCAGATGATATGAGGTGGTATTTCTCAGGTGTCTAGCCAGGACAATAGTAGGATAAAGGTCACTTAACTAATGCCAGTAGATGGAATATGGTTGCAGATAATAGGTTGAGGAAAAGATTTTTCAGCATCTGGAATAGACATCAATCACCTTTGTTCACATTTTTTGTAATTTTCTGGGAAAAATTGAAGGCACTTTTGGATTTATGGTTATTACTAGAAACTCAGCTAGCAGTGATGTCTAGGAGCTCTTTCTCTCACTCTGTGTCTGGCTAAGAAATGTGGCCTTTCCCGCTGGAAGCAGTCTTCGCTTTGGCAGTCTGTTCTCACTTGCTTTCTAGACCATCAGGTGACGTAGGACATGCTGGGCAGCCTGCTGCCTTGCTCCAGCCACTGGGCATGCATTACACCATTCTCTCAAGTATCTGCATATCTGAGGATTAACACTTAGTGGTCCTGTTTTATAGTTGTTGGCTTCCTTTTCACCTCCAGTTGCAGTTCAAGTTTTTGACTTTGTTTTCAAAAGTATTTACCTCTTGGTTTTGGCTACTTGACTGACCATGTTTCATCCTGTGATATACCATGGTAGATGGTGTTAGCCGAGTTACTTGGTCCCTGTTTCTCAGTACATATTGGGCTGGTGGCAGTATGTTATCAGCGCAAAGCACCTGTTCATACAGTTCTTTCCCCAAGTTTGACTTGACAGAGCCTGCATTGGCCTTGAATATGGATGACAACACCTATCTTTCTTCTTCCTACCCTGGAAGACCATGCTGATGGGAGAGGATTGTTTGACATATACTTTTGCCGTTGATGAAAAGTAGGTTACTGTGTAAAGGGAATAGGAATAAATACAGATGTTTATTGATACAATAATCTAGGGCAACACGATGACCAGAATGGGTAGTGATTTCAGACTTGTTGACACCTGGAAAAGGTTTTCCTCTCGGTGGAGAGTAAGACAAAGAAAAGGGACCCAGATCTCTCAGGATCTGGACATGTGTGCAGACAGGAGAAAAGGTAAAGTGGGATAAGTATGTAAAGGAGAGCAGGAGAGCAAAGAGAGATGATAGAAGAGTGATGGGAGGGAATGAAGAAGATGATCCATGTAAGAAAAAATATGAAAGGTAGAAAACCACTGAAGACAGAAGAGGAGGAAAGGATTAAAGATAAATAGTGCAGCAAAAGAGAGTTGGATATAGGAAGTGCAGAAGAAAACAAACAAAAAAACCAGATAGGTCGCTAGAGGTAGGATGTTGAGAGAATTATGTTCAAACAGTTTTATATCACAGGGAAGTCAGATTAAATACAAAGACAGTAGGATAAGGAAGAAATAGTACAGTATATAATGGGAACAGACATACAGAAGAAAAAAAAAAAGTAAGGGAATGGAAAGAAAGACCTAAAGCAACTGAAGCAGAATAAGCACATCACTTTCTATTGTTTTGCAATACAGAACAACTAATGTTGGTTCCTTGTGAAACAGGCAAATAGGCAGAGAAAAGGGTAAGGTTGGACAGACAGTTTTCTTCCCTCCCAGGCTCAGATTCATCCCGCTGGTAGTTAGATGCCTGACTGTGCTCCCTAAAGCCTGGAATATCATTGCCTTAAAATCAGTCTGTAATCAATGGCTGGTAAGAGGGTACCTCCAGGAGAGAATTCAGACTATCTATCTCCCTCTATTGACTGGAAGGAGTCCAGGCTGATGAGAAGCCAGGCCTCAGTCATGTGCCTACCTCTCAAGCAATCTTCCGCACTACTAGATAAGCCTTAACAGCCTTGTCCCTCAGATTATTTATGCATAGAGCCCTAATCTGCACATTCACAGTTATTTCTCATCCTCAGAGCGAAGGCTGCTTTGGCGGGGCACAAAGGAGCTGCTCATGCTACTGCTGCCCCAGTTGAACCTTTTTGTGAAGAAAATAGGTTTTCATAGGTGGATCTGGTGATACATCTCAGTCCCAAGCTAAGAGTTTCCCCAGTTAGACCTATTCAAGGCTTGTCTAGAGCAGAGAAGGCCACATACACCCGACTTTGCTGTGGCAGGAGGGTTGTAATTAGGAATAGGAGAAAGCAAGGCACCCCCCTGTGCTTTTTGAACTTGTTCAGGATTTAAGCAGTTTCCAGTAGGGAAAAAACGTAGCTGCCACCAACCCCACTATATTACACATGCTTCCCCTTCAACAGCTCCATCCCTTTCAACAAATTGCTTCATTAGAGTTATTGAGCTTAGCAGAGCAGCAGACTTATTCTTTCACTTGTCCTCTCCCTATCCGCTGCCTGAACCTCATAGTGTTTTAAGTCACAACACATGAGACCAGTGAGATACAGACATGGTTTGACAAGCTTTACTTCTGTGGCATCTCCTTTGTTTAAAATCCTGTCGATTACGTTTTCTTTTAAAACACAGGATGATTTCCAACTTTACGCCCACAGAATGATTCATTTGACTTCTGAATCGTCTGAAAGCTTATGAAGATCCCAGCATCCTCAAAGGGAGGAGGGTAAAAAGGGGGTGAACATCTTTACTTCTTTTGCTTCCAGAAGTTAAGGACACACTCAAGCTTGATAAAGGCTCTCCTTGTGCTTAGTGGAGAGTTTATTAAGATGGAGCGATTGAAGTCAATGTTCAATTTAGTCTTAATAATGTAGATATCTTTCAGTTCCCTTGAGACTTGCCATACTAGAGGCAGATGATAGCAGTGGTTTTCACAGCACCAAGGGTAAATGTATGCAAATCCCTACATCATTCAAATTAGTCCAGTGCTGAGTAGAAGCCAGATGGGTTCTTCTAGGTCTAATTCTCACAGAGGCAAATGAAAGATCCATGCAGACAAAGGCTCAGTTCTTCTAATAAAAAACAGGCCTGGTGACCCAGCCAAGATGCACAGCTAACCACCCGTTCACCCATAGGTTTACCCATTGCACATAGAAAGGATTCCTTTGCCTTAGAGAAGAAGCAGCTCAGAGGATGGAAAAGATTCATAGCCATGGAAAACCTTGTAAAACAGATCTACCTACAGAATATCTGATGTTTACAGTATATCTGGCTAAGGACAGTACACAGACAGAAAGGAAATCCCTGCCCCAAAGAGCCTACAGTCTAATATTGGCACTTTCATGGCTAAATATTTTTTTTTTAATCTCTATGGTAACAGAATTTCACAGCTTTAAAGAACACAGTGAAAGTGTAGTGCCTAAATCTATTTATAGAGATGTGTAGAAAACACAGTTAAGGAGAGAGACAGTATATTAATGGGAATGGCTTGGCTATTGAATTTCTGGAATTCAGCACTGAAATGAAAGAGCCTTGAGGGAGAAAAGGATCAGTAATGCAATAAGCACTGAAGAGTTCAGAGGGGCATGCAAATAGTATGTTTTACTCAAGGACAGATTTCATCCATACTGAGACTCATCCATACCAAGACATTTCCACTGCAAAATTTCCTTCCCTAACCTTACTGTTGAAAGAGCTTCTGGAATGATATCTTTCTCCTGTTTAGTGAGTTACACCAAGTGCAAAATAACATATTCATTTTGGTCTGCTGATTTTCTATAGAGCTTTAACATTGATGGCCATTTACAGACTATGTGGTATTAAGTCTGTTACTTATACATATACAACTACCTCAGCATCTGATTTCAAGAGAGAGAGATGAACAATCCAGTGGTGAGACACTGGAACAGGTTGCCCAGAGTTGTGGATGCCCCCTCCTTGGGAGTGTTCAAGGCCAGGTTGGACAGGGCTTTGCGCAACCTGGTCTAGTGGAGGGTGTCCCTGCCCATGGCAGGGGGGTTGGAACTAGAAGATCTTTACGGTCCCTTCCAACCCAAACCATTCTATGATTCTATTAAAGGAGAAAGGTAAGCTGCACACAAGTAGACATGACTTCAGGAGAAGGAGGGAAAAGACTAGAAGGTTATGATAAAAACAGGACCATGAGAGTCTAAGAGTAAGAAAATGAGTATCTGTGCGATGGAAATGGAAGAAGCTGTTACTGCCCAGAGCTCATCCCATACCTTCCTTGGGTTCTGGCTGTCTAGGCTTGGGGCAAGTTTTGATAAAGCAGGTCTCTGGCCTTTAAGTTGTGAGAGAGCTGTTTGAGAGAATATGCCATGGCCCATCATCATGTTCTTTGTGGCCAGAAACTTACTCACAAGGTTAGAAAAGATACTTTGCCCTTTCTCCAATACATTGAGACAAATGGTTGATTTAATGATGCAAAGCCGTCTTCCAGGCTGGGAATAATGGCCTCTAAGTACTAGGTATGTATAGAGTATAGAGAAGGATAAATTTATCATTGAAAAAGTTTTGGTGGAAACTGCTATTTTCACTGCAATCAGAATGTTTACTTAAAGAATCACTGTTAATCAAATTCTCCTAAAAAGATATACAAGTCAGCAAGGGGTTTTTTTTCATATAAATTATCATTTCCAGAGAAAAATGTGTTTCTTTTATTATGAAAAAGCTTTCATTTTAGCTTGCTTCTAATATATTGTTTCCAACTGATAAACTCCCTCTCTGTAACAGAAATTCTTATTAGTCCCTAAGCACATGATGTTTAATTTTAAGGTAATGGCTGTCGTCCTGTTTCTATTATTTCAGTCCTTAAGGTTAGCCATTTTTCCCTGTAGCACTGTTTTCTTCTCCTGTATACTGACAATATTTCCCAACTTCTTATCATCAAGAAATTTCTCCTGTGCAGTAGAAATTAATCACTTGGGAACAATGGAGAATGGCGAAGACCTATGTGATAAATCAGTCACAAGGTAACCATGCCAAACAAATGTGATCCTGTAATACATTGGTTGCAGTATGCCCAGTAAGGAGATGGAAGTACTCCTGCCATTGTATGCAAAGGTGGTGAGACTCCATTTATCACCTTCACTATTTTGCAGTGAGCTGCTGAAAGAAGCTAAGAGAGAGCAGAAGAGCTCTTCCATTAAAAGATGCAGTACTGCATCTTCTTTACAACAAACACCAGGAGTATACAAAAGAGGGCCAGAAAATCCAAAAGTATCAGATATGGAGGGGAAGAGAGAAAGACAGGATGTTTTTACAACCTGTGAAAAAAATGTGTAGGAAGGAAATAGATGTGATGGAATAAAAATCAGTGAAAGGGGAGAGATAAACAGAAAGAGAACAGTAGGACCTATGACGGTTTAGGATTGTATCTACTCTAACATTTTGCCACAAGAAAGAGGTGTTTGAGAGTAGCAGGGAAGAGGCAAAGTGCTGCCTTGGGCGTGAAACACCTGCGATTAACTGGACCTGCCAGGGGAGCTGCTCTCTGCACCTGAGGTGAGCGGTTTATAAGTAGAAAATATCTTCTTACATTAGGAGCAGTGCATAGAGATATGTTTCATATGCACCTTCTTTTATTTTTCCCTGCTGATTCAGTTGCACTTCAATGTTTCACAAAATCACTTAAGAAAATAAATACAGAAGTAGAAAGTTAAAGCAGTGTGTCTTGGCATTTTGTGAATCAAACCTTTGATTTTATTTTTTTTTAATTCAAAAAATACTTTTGTTTGGAAAAATCCTTACATTTTTTTTCTAAAGAGGAGACAGGCTTAACTCCCAAAGGTAATGTTCAACTCGATCCAGGATAAAACTTTCATTCTTTAAAAAATGTTTGCA
The DNA here is from genome assembly GCF_011004875.1 of Balearica regulorum gibbericeps. NCBI lineage: Eukaryota > Metazoa > Chordata > Aves > Gruiformes > Gruidae > Balearica > Balearica regulorum. The sequence continues at coordinate 59,290,697 of NC_046184.1, forward strand.
GGTGTTTTTGGCACCAGTGGTGAACCCATAATCTGTTGCTCACGCCATCTCAGATCCACATGCTGAGTGGATAGCAACATGGCAGTGAGCACCTGCCGGGCTCCATGTCTTCTTGGAAGCGATAGTGCATTTAGCAAAGAGGTATATCAGCAGCAGGCAAGCCTTCTCCTCCGTGCCAGGAATATGGTCCCTCTACATGAAAGCACAGGAGAGAATTCTTAATAAGCCGCCCTCCCCATCTAGTCCCAGTTTCCCTATTTAGAACCTCTTTCCATCTCAGCACTATCTCAAGAGGCTCGGGTACTTGTCTTTCTGAGATGTTTCCTTCATGCCATCCAATTTGACAGTGTAATTTTCTATACTTGCCTCACAAATATCTTCTGAGCCTGAGAAACTGTAGATAAGTGAACTGAAAGACAAGGAAACAGCTTGGGTGGCATGGACAGAGGGGGTGAGAGATTTTGAACTCTTTTCAGTGTTTCTCAGACAAATTTAAGGTTGAGTTGGGGTATTTCTGTGTGTTTTCCCCTCCCTGGTGCTCTCCTTTCCCTTGTGGTAGCAGATGCTTAGTCTAGTGGGCATGTAAATTACAAAGCTGTCAGGACATATTTAGGCGGGTTAAACAGGCTCTGAAATCTGAAGGGGTTACAAATGCAGATGTCAGGTGCATCTAGGCAGAAAGAAACTTTCTCCCAAGTCCCTGTGCTCTCGCCTATCACATGGCACCCAGAGGGCCACCATGTCCCCCCACCCAGCATGCAGATACCTTCCTTCCCAGGGAGGAGGCAGCACCCCACGAGTCCATCTGGCAGGATGAGACCACAACCCATGGGGCTTCCCCATCCTCTCCCTGTGCCTGCTGGCATTACCTTCACCCCAGGCCTTGGCTTCTCAAGAGGGGAGACAAAATTGCATTTTTTTTTTCAGACTATGGATGATTGATGTGGTCTGTGCCAAACCCAGACTATTTCTGCAAAGGGACTGAGCCTGGGGCAGAAGGTAATGAGATGAGACAGAAAGCCATGGAGAAACATGCTTGGTTTCTCTGGCTGGAAGGAGTTAGGAGCAGTGGCTTACTGACCCTAGATTAGGTTACTTCTCCTTATAACACAAACCCTTAGTCTTTCCTTTATGGCAACAGAAATCACCAGATCAGATTTGCAGATCTCTGCACTTGCTAAAACAAACAGAGGGGCCATAGGCAATAGCAACTATTGTCTGTGGCTGGAAACCACCCTGTGCCTCACTCTCTGCCCACATCACACACGCAAAGAAATTTTTTCTGTCTCTTCCTTGCCCCAGCCTCCCCCAAGAGTCAGGTGTAGTCCAGTCCTGACAACAAAGGAAGAGATCTGTTCTCTCCTGATCCCACTCCCTGCCAAATGAGACAGTCTTGTTTCCAGGAAAGGAGTAGGAAGACAGTCTGAGGACACCTGAGAGCTCCAGAGTGCTTTGCGGCATCCTGGTGCAGACTTTGCTAGGAAGGCATGGTTTCCAATATATTCAGGAATTGCATCTGCCCTAGGCAGAGGGGGTCACCATGGAAAGGATGTTGACACAGTTGATGGGGACACATGATTGCATTCCAAAATGGAAGGCAAAACCACAAATGAACAAGAGGAGGATATGAGGGAGGAAGCCACATGGAAGTGGAGTACCAATGAATACAGAACAGAGAAATACAACAGCTCTGTAGGAAAGGAGCTGGGTGTTACAGCAGATCACAAACTGAACATGAATCCACAGTGTCCTGCTGTTGTGAAGAAAGCAAACATCCTGCTGAGCTGTATAAACAAAAGGATAGTTTGCCAAGCCCACGAAATAATCCTTCCACTTTGCTCAGAGTTGTCAGTGAGCCAACCTCAAGAGCTGCAGTTATGTGTACCACATTAGGTGGCAAATTCTAATAGTGCTTTTAGAAAATCTCCAGGACCATAGACTTTGTTTAGATATGATAACCTTCACTGAATGGCAGCTTAGTAGCAGTAATTATATTCTTAATGCCAACAGCCTCCCCACTGATGGTAAATATATTTTTGCATTATAACACTTTACATAAGCGTTATGTATTTATTAGCCAAAAGAAAAGTTTAATGCAAGGCATCTAACAAATTATGTTCCCTGTTCAAAGGTACCATAATCACATAACATAATATTTTCTCTTGGTTAAAGCATATACGTGCTTTAAAAACTGGGGATATATATTTAAAGCAATATATTAATTATCCTCTTCCTAGTCCAAGTCTTTCCTGAAATGATGATGAATATTTTTCTCTTTTTTATGCGTTGTTTGGCTAGCGCACGTTTAAAGCTAGCATATCTCTCAGACATTGCATTCAAGTATACTTCCCTAGTTATCAGAAGACTGATCTCAATTACATTTCCTAAGCCCCAGAATTGCTGGGGGTGTTGGTGACCAAGTCATCCAGCCCACGTTCATTAATATCAGTTGTTCAGTCCTAACTTGACGTACTGAGCACAATGAGTTCACAGTGCAGAGATCCTCACCAAAGCCCTCCCTGAAGCTTTGCACGCAGCACATGCTACATTTGTCTTGTATGGTGAAAGCTGATTTAAGTCAGTTTCATCACTTTTGACACAAAAAGTCTGATAATGATACTCACAGACATCAGACACTCTGTTTTTAACGTCAGTGAAGTTCCCTGTCACTTCTGAAGAAACTGGGTGCAAGCTCCCACGCTTCTGCAGTCTCAGACAAAAATCCGTTGTTTATCTTTGTTCCCTTCGCACAAATATTAGGTCTCACAGGTCTGCCCTACTTGGAAGTGTACCAAAGTGTTGCTGCCTGATTGGGCGTGTAAACCAGGCAGTGGTCTGTGTCTATGAGCCTGAAGGATGGATGCTGCTTTACCTATGCCACTGAGTCTCATTTCAGTCTGCGTTCCAGTTTCCACTGTTTTTTGAGGGAGATACTCTTGTTAACTCAATGTGCTGGTTTTGGCTGGGATGGAGTTAATTTTCTTCATAGTAGCTAGAATGGGGCTGTGTTTTGCATTTGAGCTGATAACAGTGTTGATAACACAGAGATGTTTTTGTTACTACTGCGCAGTGCTTACACAGAGCCAAGGCCTTTTCTGCTTCTCACACCACCCCACCAGTGAGTGGGCTGGGGGTGCACAAGGAGTTGGGAGGGGACACAGCCGGGACAGCTGACCCCAACTGACCAAAGGGATATTCCATACCATATGACACCATGCTCAGCCTATAAAGCTGAGGGAAGAAGAAGAAGAAAGGGGGCGGGTGTGTTCAGAGTGATGGCGTTTGACTTCCCAAGTCACCGTTACATGTGATGGAGCCCTCCTTTCCTGGAGATGGCTGAACACCTGCCTGCCCATGGGAAGTGGTGAACGAATTCCTCGTCTTGCTTTGCTTGCGCGCGCACCTTTTGCTTTACTTATTAAACTGTCTTTATCTCAACCCACAAGTTTTCTCACTTTTTCCCTTCAGATTCTCTCCCCCATCCCCAGGAGGGGGGCAGGGGACTGAGCATCTGTATGGCGCTTAGATGCCAGCTGGGGTTAAACCATGACACCCAAGTCAATGCAGAGGATATCCATCTTCAATACCAGTTATAACTGATTTGTACTCATCATTTGAGGCACAGATGAGATGAGAAGTTACATTTCTTCAAGGATAGATTGAAAGAATTGGGTTTATTTATTGTAAAGAAGAAAGGATTGAGCAAAACCATAACTGTCTCCAGATATATAGCAAATTGCTGCAAAGAAAGGAATTAAGTTTCATCCATGTCCATGGTGGCTAGGATGAGAAATAGTAGGGAAAAACTTAAAGCAAGATAGCATCAGATTAAACATTAGGGTTATTTCTAGCAGTAAGGATAGCAAAGCATTGCAATAGGTTTCCTCCTTCACTGCAAGTTTTCATAGAATTATTCTGTTCTCCAAGAGATTTGGAGAGGACTTTCCCACTCCTGAACTTTACTGAAAGGCTAAGAAAATACATAGTTAAAAGTCTTCCTTAACAACAGACTGCATTTGGAAGACATGGTTGTATCTGATTTGGAAGCCTCTCTTTTGTGCTAAGTTCCTCATTGATATATTTTCTTTGAAAAATCAACTCCTGACCCATATCAGACAATACTTGAGGGCCTCAGAGTTCTCCGTGCCTTTGAAAATTTCTTCCTCAGATAGATGGTCCTGAGGTCCTTAGCAGAACTGAGGCACTTAGCTTGCTTCAGTCTCAATGAATGTGGCCTTCAGGCCTCCACTCTCATTCAACGTCAAGAGACATTCATCTCCCAAGGTTCAAATTTCTGAAGGCATTTATGGTTTCCAATAGCAGATGACTGAGGCACCTAAGGCTTAATTACAAAACTAAGAGCTAAAGTCCTAAAACTAAAGGACTTTGAAAGAATACAAGACCTTTTAGGCCCAGATCCCCCTAGATCAGAGGTATTTAATCTCCAATGATTTCACTGGAATGAGATGTTAAAGGCCAATAATATTCTGTTCCTAAGTGTCTTTCAAAAATAAGACTTTGTTTTCTAAATCACATACATGCTTTTGAAAATATGTCCACTGATCCTTATTTTGATGCCTTCAAAAAAATCCTTGGAGTGTTTTATTTTTAACAGTCAGCTCATTTAAAAACCCTGGAGTTCACCAATAGCCAATGTAGTCACTCAGAACACAATACAAGATGTTTAGCGTTAGCTAGAGTTTTGGTTTTTTTCTTAAACTTTGTTTGTTCTCCAGATTTTATGGAATTTATCAGAATTTATGTTCTTCTACTTGTAAATAAACACCCTGCTGCCATGGTAGTAGATGGTCTATAAATCAGGGGAATAAATAAATAGAACAGGCCTGATTCACCACGATGAAGGCAGCATATGAAGCTCCTGGGTGTTTCCTCTTGTTTTAGCATATCTTTTGGGAGCATCACTTGAAGCAGCTTACTTTGCCTTACACAGGGTTACAGCTATATTTATCTTTTTTTTTTAATATTTTTTCTTTTTTTTTTTTTTTAATGTTCTGGTCTTCTCATAGATTTGGAGCATCCTGTTGGGATTGCTTGGAAGCACTAAAACTTAGAGTGGCCTCTAAGCACTAACGAGGACATTCTGTTGTCAACTGCTTCTCCAGCTTAGGGAGTATCCATCACCAGGAGCACGGGTGCAGGAGCAAAAGAGCAAAGGACCTCATAAGTCTGCTGGTGCAGCGTCACCTCCAGCACAGAGTGTCCAGTGGCATTTCCATGAATGATGATGTAAATTACCATAATCTCCATTTCAAAAAGGTTATGATGGTTTTTACCCGTTGCATAACTATTCTCCTGTTCACTCCTCTGTGTTCCATCGAATCGAGGCTTGCTACTACCTCCCAGCAGCTATTTGTTCCCATCTGCTCCCTTGAACCTTAGCATCCCTTCCAAATCTGGGAAACCATTCAGATACTCATGCTCACACTAAAGCAGCTGTGAAGGAAAAAGCCCTTGTAGTGTCGTTGGGTTTTTTTGTTTGGCTGAGGTTTTTTCTAACAGATCTGATTATTAACTCTTGTGGAGGGCAGATCATATAACTTGAGCGTGGGAAGTGATTTACAGTTTCCATCTACTCATTACTGTGAAATGCTGACCTGCAAAATTTGCAGGCGTTCCCACAACCTCTGAAGAACTACTCCAGCAGGATATAAATACAGCCGTTCTCTCTGCTGTCTGAGGTATTGGAGCAGCTTTTCGGCTTATCAGCAGGGAAAGCAGTGTACATGTTGGGGCACTGGGAGACCAGAGATCTCATATCTTCAAAATTATACATACTTGCATGAAAATTACCTAGACCAGGACTACAATTTAAGGCCCGTTTCCCAGTTGCACTTCATCTATATAATCCAAGGGTTTAAATGGGATTTTGCAGAGCCTGTGCTGACTCTTTGGTGTAGAGAAACTTTCTATGTGAATCAGCTATTGCTGCTAGCAGTGATTTTGTCCTCTAAATACTGAGATAATCAATAGCATGTCAGATTCATAATGTGCTGGTGTTGCATCCTCATGGTGAGTCTTGAAATAATAACAACATGCCTGAGCTAATCAGAGAAACAAAACTCCCCTCAGCAGTCGCAGAGTTAAAGTGAAAAGGGCAGCATGTCTCTGTTCTTTGAGTGACGCTGGGGTTTTTCTGCCTGTGTTACCATTTCTGACAAACACCTTTGCACTTTTCCCTGCACGGCACCTTCAAATTTCAATAGGTTCCCATTAAAATCCACAGTTACTTTTACATTATTTTCCTCCAATATCACATAAAGGCCATCAGTGCTGTGACACCCTCGAAATCCCTGACTCTGGCACAGAGGCTGCTGCGTGTGCTCCGGCCGTAGTTACCAAGCTCTTCATTGCTGTCTCGCAACCCTGCACACTCGGGGCAAGAACCGTGGTTTTCTTTTGTGTTTGTACAACACTTAGCACAGTGGAGTCCTAGTTCAGAATTAGGTAGGATGGATAGATTCTCCCACATTACAAAAAAAAAACCCCAAAAAAACCCAAAACCAAAAAACCCACAAATAATAATGACATTGAAAAGAAGGAAAATGTACAGCAGAAATAGTTGCATTGCCAATCGATGCAAGTCAGAAGGATGGTATTAAATTTAACCTCCTACAACATTCTGGAGTTAATTTGGGGTCCGTGGGATTTTTAAGAAGAAACACGGCCTACTTTTCTGAATAATTAGACAAAAGAATTCTTGCTAAAATGTACTAAACCTGCATAAAGAACAAAAAAATTTAAAGATTAAAATTTCCCAAAATTAAAAGATTGAATAAGCATTTGGGGGGAGGGAAGAGAATCTCTGCTCCTCCTGAATTTGCATAAAACCTTTTAATTAGGATTTTTAATTAAAGCCCCAAGGTAACTCCAAACATTTTCTTTGGGAGAATGCAAGAAGTTAAATGCTGAATTCTGGCTCTGTGACATTTTTACTGAAATTAATCCTAGTTTGTTTTTTTTTTAATGACAGAGACAGCACACACACATATGTAGTTGATCACAAGGAAATCTGAAAGAGCAGAGAAAGACTAGGACTGCCATCTCTGAGAGCACGTCAGGGATATATCCTGCACTGGACACCAGGGCAGCCCCTTCACTCATCCTTTGTGTCCTGGCAGGCTTTTCCAGCTGCAAAGAGGAACAGTTGGGTTTGTCCTGGGTCCTTTTTTTTTCAGTTCTCTCTCCCTTTTCCCAGTGCAAGTCTGGGAAAGAGAGCTTCGTCTGTGAAGTCCTTGGGTGTGGAGATGCCTGATGTGGCTTTTTGGGACCCACCCTAACTAAAATTGATGAGTGAAACTGGAGTGAGAAGGACATCCTCTATCCTTGTGCAAGGACCCTGCTCAAGCATCAGGCACCGGCGGGCATGAGGGGGATCCCAGGAGGATGCTGGTGAGACAAGACAGTACTGGCCAAAGGAGAGCTCCAAGCTTTGGCCTCTGCCTGAATGAGGTTTAACAGAGAGCTGGGGAAGGGGAAATGATGTGGTAAAGATGCCACGCGGGCTTATACTGTAGGGCATGGGACTGATCTAATGACTCCTACAGAGATTGTTATTTATTCTTCCTATATTTATTCTTCCTATATATAGGCTGTTCTCATGCTTTCCAGGCTTGAACTGTGATTTGCTTTTCTTTTTCTCACCTGAGCTCTGTGTAAAAACTCACTGAAGCAGAAACTGAAACTCCAATTGCTCCTGGCTTCCATAACAGAGACTTATTCTTTCCCAAGAAATATTTAAGTATATTTCCTTATAAAGGAAGCAGATCCAGAAAAGGCTGTGAGGGAGTGTGATTCCTGAATACCCTGTAGCCTAGAGGAAAGGGCTGGGCTGAACATCCTGATCTGAGGAGGAGATGGAGAATGTCCCTGAAATGAATTTCCTTTAGGAATGTCCTTTTCACTGAAGGCTGGTGGTGAATATCCCGCCATGAATCCTGTTAGATCTATTCCATTTTGTAAAAAATGGTGTTAATAAATGGAGATGCAGAGCGCATGTTCAGGCCCAGTGAAAGGAAGATATAGTCTAGCCTTACAGCTGAAACAGCATAAGCTGGCACGTCTAGCTTCATAGCAAGTCAAATCCATACCGCCAAAGCCTGGACCTACAGGCAGCATGTGCAATGGCCACGGGTAGCATTCCTGCTGAACTTTCGAGACACATGCATGCTGTCACAAGAGGTAGCTATTACATTCCCTGTGATTGAGGGCACAGAGCCCTGGCATCTGCCAGGTGAGGTCCTGAGATCTCTGCTGCAAGAAACAGGGTAAATAAGCATGCTGTAAACTCCATTTCTGTGGCTATACTATCCTGCCAGCTGTGGCTAGACTTTTCTGCAACCCGCACTAGTTTCCCTACTAACGATCACTCTGATATCTCTACCCAACACCAGAACACCAGTATCAGCAGTGTAAACATACCTTCTGTAGCAGCGTGCGTGCAGAACCACATGCTATGCAAACGAAAAATTAATCTTGCTTGAAGTATGGCTCTGTAACACCATATCTGCGTTCTTACGATGGCCCAAATCGCTCCTTTCTCACATAGAGACAGACATGAGAACCGTGTTCACACCAGCTCAAGTCCCTGCAACATGCTAGCCAGATGCACCCAGCACCATTCCCAGGCTGAGCGGCCAGCTTCTCAGCTGTCCTCAGCTCTCTCCTGCCACTTCCAAATCTGACACTGGCTTGGAAAGCACTTGCCCAGTGCTCCACTGATTTGTGTACACACCTCCTATGAAAGACAAGAAGAGAAAAAGAAGGATCTGAGCATGCAGGAAGATACGTTGTTCTTCAAATGAACAGCCGATACATCAGTAACAGATTTCTTCACTAGATTTGTTAACAGCTATTAAGAGGATGGAGGAGTAGCACTGCTGCCTATGTGTAGTTAAAAAGGCAATCAACCTCTGATGGGGGAATGGAGGCTGGAAGCTAGGCTGTGGTTATCTAGTGCTCATAAAACCTTTGGCTTCCTAGAGAGCTGTTGACCAGGGGCACAGTAAGACTTGTGAGCGCAGCACTCTAGCACAGCAGCATTGCTAAAAATGCAAGTGCTGAAACCTAGCTACTGCGTAAGTACATATCCCGGGCTTTAAGAAACTCAGCAGCTTCAGGGATGGGTTACCTGGGTTAATCCAGGGTAGGGGTTGCTGGTTTGTATACCAAATCATGTGGGGAAATTCCCTATAATGCTTTGCCCGGTGGTCCCAGCTGTGAGATGTGCCACTAGGGTAGGCTGGATGGAGATGGGCGAGGCAGAGCCATGGTATTTGCCTGCAGAGCACTAAATTACTGCAGTATCATCATCTGACAGAAATATAAAGCAATGCCTTTCTGTTACAGCAAAGGGGGAGTGGATAATTGCACCACAGGGACACCTCTGGGATCCAGCCATTTGTAGTTAATCAGAATTATTCATCTGTTTGGTAAACTTTTTTTTCTTTTATGACAAGAGGAAAAATTGACTAAGGATGCAGCCAGGAGATACAGTAAACACACCAGTCTGGGAGGCCTGTGGATGCAAGCTAAGGAGCGTGCAAAGGAATCATTTAACAAGCTTGTTTTCGGCGGAAATGCTGAGTGCAGGAAGTCTGCTGCTGCTCTTAATGTTGAGACTGGTCAATGCATCCCTCACTACGTCCCTGAGATGGATTGTGTTTTAATAGGCTTGGCTTCCATAGTGAGCAGCTTAATGCTCCACCTGACGGATGATGCTTTGCTGGAAGGCTGGCAGCTCCTGCCAGGGCAGTATCTTGCTGAGGTAGAAGTGTGGTGTCAGCAGCAGGGAAGAGTCCAGCTCAAGGTGTCCATCTCTCTTGTACAAACACGCACACACACATACACAGCCTGTCTTCTGAAAGTGTTAGCAGAGGGGAGGAGGAAAGCAGCGAAGACCTACTTAAACAGGCACAGGTGGCCGGTGCTATAGCTTTAGCCCTTCGCAGCGTAGTTGCTACAGTTGGAGTTTCAGTTTTAACAAGGATCCTGGTGGGAACTGGCCTCCTCTGTCCACACAGGCATTTGCAGGAGTGGCTGAAATCAGGACAAAGCCAAAAGCAGAAGGGGCCCTAGAGTCTCCATCTGCCCTGCAGGACGTCACAGTTGGTTCCCCAGCTTGGCCCATTCTCACCTGGAGCATTTTATTTAACCTGATAGTGGAGTTCCTTCAGCAGTAATCTGCCGTATCATGCCAGGAATAATATTTTCTCATTGCCACCCCGGAGGGTCTCCATGGACTGAGGGGAATAAGCCTCTGCTGAGAAAGAAGGAGAGATTGTCGATCCAGCATGTGGCATTCATGACCTACAGTGTGAATCACAGGCATGTGCAAGACCATCGATCTCTCCTGCCTGCTGGGCAGCACATACCCTCTTTATTTCCCCTTCCCAGAACTGAACTTCCTTGTTACAGGAGTTTGGAGGGAAATAGCAGGGAAATAGCACAGAGAAATCCAAGAATTGCCAGCTTAACTACTTTTTGTATTCTTATGATGGACAGGTTTATGAAATATTTCTATCCATCTAAGAAGCCCAGAGCAAGGCTTTTACAATGAGTGTTATTATGGGGGGAAAAAAGTAAATTAATGTTACTCATAATCACAGAGACCGGCAGCCTGACTCTCAATTATTTATATATTTTCCTCATTTCCTGAGGAAACAAGCCTTATGAAATTGTCCTTCTGCCTGCTGCTTCCCTACCTCCCTCCCTGCATAGCTTTAAGTTATTCCCTAATTTCAACCAGCCTTTAAGGAGGTTTCAGAGAAATGAAACTCCTATGCCTTTGTAAGAATTGGGGCTGGATAGAGGAAAGGGATCCAAATCAATGTCACTATAGAAGGAAAGGTTTCAAAGTGAGCCCTACGGTTATCTACTTTGCTCAGCCTGCCCACGCAGGTCTGATGCAGAACCATTTTCCCTCTGCCTAGCTGCCGAATTAGGGTCATGGGAGGAGGATGTCAGTCCCGTGATGCAGCCAAGGGGGTGGGCAGCCTATGGGAAGCCCTGCAAGCAATGACATCATACGGGAATTGGGAAGGCAGGGAGTTAGTGAGGGATGCACAGGAGCAGGGGTATAAATGCAAGTGAAACAGGATGTACTAATCCTGCTGCTCTCGGAGCATGGTATCTGTGGTGGTGTCAGCAGCACTAGCTGCATCCCAACCATAGGAGTGCAGGCTAAAAGAGGCCCCACCGCAAAGAACTGCCCACCAAAACCTTGCCTGACATTTTTGTGGAGTCATTTAGGCCTTCTTCCAACGCAGAGGTTAAGCTTATCACCGATCAAAATCATTTGAAGGAAACCATTGGCTTCAGCTGGGCTGTTTCCCAAATCAGGCACAAGGTTGCATATCTTGTTGAATCAAAGACTTGCAGAGTGAAGCAAGGAGTGAGGTGGCATTGTGGTAATTACGCCACACAGGCATAAGTGGCCATTAAATGTATTTGGATGCCTTGGGAACCGAAGCAAGCCTGTGCAGTTAAATAGCATGTTGATAATTCCAGTAACAATTCCGGAAAGTACAGGGCAATATTTCAGATAATGAGGCAATCTTATCTACTTGTCAAAAGTAAAACCTGAAAATTTTAAGGACCCTATTGTATTTTGCCTGAAAGAAAAAAATGAGCTAGAAGAGACTTGATTGAGGTATTCATAATTATATGAGGAATAGTGAAAACTAATCAGTCTGTGCTTTTTATATTGTCACATAATGCAAGAACAAGGGGACTCTTAAAATGTAAATTAATAAGCAGTACATTTAGCGTTCAAATGTATTTAGTGAATCGTGTTACAATTACAGTATATATAAATAATCCACCAATTTCCATGAAACTATCTGATAAAATTCACCCATAACAATAGTTCATTTCCCAATTCACTTTTCATTATTCGAAATCCTTTAGAAACCCAAGGGAAGCTGTGGGCTGGGGATTGTAAAAGGCTGTATATTTAGAACAAATCTGAGGAGCGGACTGACTTGTGCGGCATGTACTCCCCTTCAGAAATTCACAGCCCTAGGAAGTTAAGGACACTAATGCAGAGGCTGGCTAAAAGAAAGGGAAAAAGAGCCCACACTGGATAATTTTATGACCATTAGTAACATTTGTATCTATACAAGCTAAGATAATTATAATGGTAATCATATCTCATGCTTCAGAGACTAAAGTGATTGCCTGCAGAGGCCAGGGAAGCCTTGGAGAGTTTCCATTGAAAGGAAGATTAGAAATGCCTAAGATTATTTAATTTGGTCATATTGGACATAGCAGAAAGAAGATACTTATTTCTGCTTTTAAAAGCATTTCCTTTCTCCTTTCTGAATCAGTTTCTTCCCTGTTGGCTTGACCCGTAACCTGGTATCCCCATTGGCATCTTCACTTTTTTTTGCCTTTCCCATCTATTTTGTGCCTGAATCTTGCTGGTTTCCCCCAGATCTGTTTCCCAGTGTCTCAGCCCATTCCTCTCTTGTGCTTGTGTCATTCATCCCCAAGGATACCAGCCCTCCAGTGTGAAGAGGCTATCCTTGCATCCAGTGTCCTTGGCCAGAGTTCATTAGCAATCCCTGCTCTGACTTTGTTGCTCCCTGAGCGGCATCAGTCTGTCTCCTGCCTTCACAAGAGAGAAGCTCGCTCCATCACAGGAGTCTTTTCCAACCAGGTTCTCCAGGTTGTCAGTATTTCTGTATCCCAATCTTTCCACTAAGACCCATAGGAATCATGATAGTATCAAGCAGGACAGTCCTGTTTTACAGATTAGATACTGTTTTAAAAACCAAAGGAAGCGAATAAAGAATCAGAAATGCCTCATGTTGCCCTTTAACCATTGCAAAAGTTGCAATCTGATCACCTGATCTCCTCCTTTCCCGTCCTCCTGCCTTTTTGCACCTTCATTGCACAATGATCCCATGTGGGGCCAGATTCAGATGACCTCTCACGGAGAATTTTAGATGTTTCCACAAAGTGAGGTCTCCACTGATTTCAGTGAACCAACATGTGTAATAACGGGTATGAGAGAATGTCAGAAATCAGCCTCAGGCAAAGACGACATGGTCATTCTCCACACTTATGAAGAAATGAGATAGGAAAGAAGTGGTGGCCTTTTATTACTTTGCGCCACCTGCTCGCAGCAACACAGTGAAGAATAATTCACAATGAGGGGCTGCTATTTCCCTCTCCATGCAAGGAAAATGAAAGTATAGACAGAGATTTTATTGCTTCCTGCCACACAATATCCAAGTTTTCTGAGCCTGTTGCAGAAGGTGCTATTGCAAGGAAATGCCTGCCTCCGGTTACTCTCTTGCTAGCAGCAACAACCAGGTTGTGACTTTCTGAGGTCGTGTGTGTATAGCAAGACAAAGGAGCAGGCCAGGAACGCGCTGATCCCTTTAAGCCATTTGCTCTCTGCCTATGATGATAGCTTTTAACTAAGGTTTCATATGAGCTCAGAGGATCAACTCTGTGTTTAGGAGCAGAAGAGCTGTCGATGGGCCTGGATCATACTTCATGCACTTAAATTCCCTGAGGAGGAGCCTGGGCACACACTGAGGTGCTGAGTACACCCAGGGCTTCTCCTCTGCAAACCCTGGTGTCAGTGTCTTCACGCAGGTCTGCAGACACGGATGATCAGCAATGATGGTCTGGAAAAAGGGCAGGGGTGACAGCTTAGCTGATGATAGCATATACGTACCCTGGGACATTGCCAAGCTCTTGGTCTGCTCCTGCATGTATTGCTCCTGAGCTGGAGTTCATGCCAAAGCTGTGACTGAGTCCTGAGACACTTAGGAGAGATCTGAGAAATTTATTGTCCCTGTGAGTGAGGTGGTTCACTTTAGGACACTTCAGAAGAAGGAAAATAATAATAATTTGAGAACTAAAGGCAGGTATGATAAAGGTATAGAGAATTATGAATGGCAAAAGGAAGGGCGAGAAAGCATTGCTAGTCAGCCTTTTTGGTAATAAAAAATAAATTGGCGGCCATTGAATGAATTACAAAGCAACACATTGTGAGTGGGTGAAAGGTAATGTTGTTTACAAAAGGTATAATTAAACCATGATATTCACTGCTCCAGAGATAGAGAGGGATGGTTCTCCAGGTTCAAGAAGTGATTCAGCATTTATATAAATAAAAAGAACATCTGCAAGGACACTACCTAAATACAATTACAAGGGCTATCAATCCTCATGCTTCAGTGCATGGTTACCTGCTGAGGTCAGGAAGAAATTTCTTCGTGGTATAGCACTAAAAAGTAAAATGCATTATTGGGCATTGATGGCTATTGGATACCTTATCAGATGGTCCTTTAATCTGTTCCACAGTGCAATTCTTTTGTTCCTTCATATCACAAATCAGTGAAGCATTTAGGTGTGTGCTTAAATTCCATTTTGAAATCAATAGGACTTAAATATGTGCATAAATGTAAGTGCACGATTAAGTGTTTTCCAGAATAGATATATTAAGCGGCTACTTAAATTTTTAGATGTATTGAAGTGATTCTGGACTGATGTTTCAGTTCCAAAATCACACACACAAACCCAGTAGAACTTACTGTATCTCATATATTATCAACTGACTTTGCAGAAACTCTATAAAACAACGTGCTGCCAGTTCTAAAAAACTTCAGCCTTTCATCTCAAAACCCCATGAATTTGTGACTATAGCTCTACAGTTCATTCGCACAGATAATCCAATATGCATATAGACATGATCACACTGGTCTAAAATAGTGTCTTCATCTTTGGGCTTTCTTTGGTGTGAATAAAATGAGCTTTGCCATCTGCTATAATCTCCTCCCTCGTATTTGCGTCCTACTGGTTCATCTTGCAGTTCTAGGTAAGGCGGCAGCCAGGCATTGAAGATCTCTTTGAAGATTTAAGTTTCCCTTTAAACTTTGAAGCCCATCTCTTTTCATCATCTTTTCTTCTTAGAGGAGATATCACTCAATCCCGACAGTCTTTCAGGGTCAGTAGCAGAGCTCTGAATAAGAGGGGAAACGCAGCGCCGATCTGATCTCTCCGCAGAGTGGGGACATAGGAGACATTCCCTGTGTGGAAAGAGGTTTCACCTGGAGAAGTTCATATGGAAGTATAAACAGAAGCTTGAGTGTTATCCACAGCCCTTCTCAAATGCTGCTGGCAGGTGGTTAAAGGGTTTGACAGATACGGGAGACCAGGGCAACTGATATGGCTGAAGGATAGATGTTACCAAAAGCCCGGGTTCTTGCAGCCTATAGTGTTACTCAATTAAAAGGTTATTTAAAATATTGCCATAACAGTGTGAGAGGTTCCTCTCCTGTGGGTCTGTCTTCCCTGTTTTCCTCGCTGTGCCAATTGCTACTCGCAGAGGGGCTGCAGCGACTCACCGGGGGTGGCTGGGAGAGCTTCGGCCATGTGCAGCAGGCAGTAATTCTTCCTTGCAGAGTCTGAGTGTTCAGGCTGAGCAGTGCTCAAAGGCACCTACACGCTGAGATCAAGCGAACTTTTCCAATGACTTATGGAGGAGCTGGAACTAAGGCCTTTACAGAATACTAAATAATTAAATCAGACTTCGTGTAGAGGCAAACTAGATCTCTAACACTTAAGAATCAGCACTTAATAGCACATAGAAAGGCATAATTTTCAGTCTGTATAGGTAGATATTATAGATCTGTGCTAATAAGGAAAACTATAAATTGAGGGATTTTTCTTAAACAGCTCTTTTCTTCCCCTGATCATTAAACATAAAAGTAAAGATGCTGCCTGGTGTAGTCAGACATACGTCTTGAATTGCTATTTGCTTCCAGCTTCACTTAAGATAAAATTTAAACTGCTTAGTTTAAATGCACAGTCTCAGATACCTATAAAAGACTGACTTGCAGGAAATATTAAGCAGATGCTCTCTGCAAATCTGTTCTTCTTAAGTCATTTCTAGTTCTGTGTTCAGAAGGTACCCAACCTGGTGCCTGACCAGTCTGATAAACTTCTGTGATGAAACAATTGGCTAGGTAGATGAGGGAAAAGTAGTGCGTATTGTCTACCTAGACTTCAGTAAGGCCTTCAACGCTATCTCCCATTAGATCCTGATAGACAAGCTGTTGAAGTATGGGCTGGATGAGCAGACAGTGAGGTGGACTGAAAGCTGGCTGAATGGCTGGGCCAAAAGGGTGGTGATCAGTGGTCTAGCTGGAGGCCAGTCACTAGCAGTGTCCCCAGGGGTCTGATCCTGTTTAACACCTTCATTAATGATCTGGATGATGGAGCAGAGTGTACCCTCAGCAAGTTTGCAGGTAACACAAAACTCTGAGGAGTGGCTGATACACCAGAGAGTTGTGCGTCCATCCAAAGCGACCTTGACAAGCTGCAGAAATGGTCTGACAGGAACCTCATGAAGTTCTACAAGGGACCCCAAGCACCAGTAAATGCTGGGGGCAGCCTGGTTGGAAAGCAGTGTGGCAGAAAATGACCTGGGGGTCCTGTAGGACATCAATTTGAACATAAGGTACCAATAAGCCAGAGAGTTATCAAGCATTGGAACAGGCTGCCCAGCGAAGCGGTCGAGTCACCATCCCTGGAGGTGTTTAAAAGACACGTAGAGATGGAGCCTAGGGATATGGTTTAGTGGTGGACTTGGCAGTGCTAAGTTAATGGTTGGACTTGATGATCTTTTCCAACCTAAACAATTCTATAATTCTATGATTCTAATGTGCCTTTTCAGCAAAGAAGGCTAATGGTATCCTGGGCTGCATTAGGAGGAATGTTGCCAGCAGGTCGAGGGACCTGATCCTTCCACTCTGCACAGCACTGGTGAGGCCACACCTGGAGTGCTGGGTTCAGTTCTAGGATCCTCAATACAAAAGAGACATGGACACACTGGAGAGAGTCCAGTGAAGTCCACTAAGATGCTTAAGGGACTGGAGTGCCTTACATACAAGGAAAGGCTGAGAGAGCTGGAGCTGTTCAGCCTGGAGAAGAGAAGGCTCAGGGGGGATCTCATCAATATATATAAATATCTGAAGGGAGGATACAGAGAAGACAGAGACAGGCACTTTTCAGTGGTTCCCAGTGACAGAACAAGGAGCAATGGCACAAACTGAAACACAGAAGTTTCCCTCTGAACATCAGAAAACACTTTTTTACTGTGAGGGTGACCAAGCACTGGCCTAGGGAGATTGTGGAGTCTCCATCCTTTGAGATATTCAAAAGCCATCTGACATGGTCCTCGGGAACCAGCTCTAAGCGGCCCTGCTTGAGCAGGGGTATTGGACCAGATGACCTCCAGAGGTCCCTTCCAATCTCAGCCATTCTGTGATTCCATGATAACCAAAATCCACAGGCACAATTGCATGTCTTAGCCTAGGCTCTTCTGTTTAAGACACCACAGAGGGCATTAAAACTGTTCTAAAGAAGTTTCCGTGTACTAAAATATTCCCTTTATCCTTTGGGAAGCTCTAGTAATAGTATGTTGGGAGCTCCCTTGCACATGTAATGTTCTCTATAGTCTTAGTAATGTGTTCTGGCTCAGGATTTCCTGAACTTCTAAACCATTAGCATTCCCTACAGGATAGTATGTACACTTATGATTTCCTTTTAATATGGGATTTATAAGGACAGTATCAAAATGTGTACTCAGCTCTTCTACAGCATTCATGTTTCTGCATCTCCACTCTGCTCCCATCAGACAGAGCTCTACACCCATTTCCTCCTCAGCTCTCATTTTGCGAGAGGGCTGCAGAAGTTCAGCACTCTCTGGGTTAACGCTCAACACAAGTGAAAATCTTTATCTCACAGTGTGTGGGACAAATTGGATTTGAAACAGCTACAGAGGGTCATCAATTCTTCAAATGGACATAGCATGAGTCTACCATAAACTGAAACATAGCCGGTGCTGCACAGATTCATCTGGAGAGGTTATTATTAGGGAACTGGGGGTGTTTTCAAATGCAGGGATGTAATTTATCATGACTAGGTTTTGTTAGCAAGGAATTTAGACAGTTTCTGTTACTGCAACCTAATAAGTCATTTTATCGGCATATTTATTTCCTTGGCTGCTGACACCTCAGCAACTCTTATACCCTCTTAGTATCACATGGCAGGAAAACAACTGACAAATAAAGAGAAATCATTGGTTGTGAACTCACTGAAATTGCATATTCCATCTGGGAAGCTTGGATAATGCAGTTCAGTAATAAAGCAGAGTCCATTAAAAGTATACAGGCCTCTTGCTCTCTCTCTCTGTGTCTCATACTGTATATAGAAGAAAGAATCTGTAACCAAGGGAATACATCATGAAATCCTACCCAGCTGCCTAGCTGTAGGGGAAACTGGCAGCAGTGTTTCTGGATACAGAACAGGCAAAGGTCCTGAGAGGAAGCCCAGGGTAAGTGACAGCCAAGCTGGACCTCCCTGCTTTAGTCCCACCCCAAACATTGGAAGACTTGCACAGTTATCTGCCTTACCCTAGTTAGACCTCTAGACCTCTGCATAACCTGGGGCTGCAAGCAGCTGCTTGCTCCCCTTAGAAAAATTGGCTCCAATTAGGTCTTGCAAGATCAATTTCTCCTGGTTCAGCTCATCTCTGCTATTGCTAAATAATTAACTACTTATTTGGCAAGTACTTTATGTCTTTTCCTGTCCCTGCATTTCCAACCATACACAAAAACAGAAGGCCAATTAAAAGTGCATTTACCTGTGACCCTCAGGGATTGCCACATGCTGTGAGAGTCAATATATTTTGCTTCTATTAGACTAGCAGAGAAGCAAATTCCAGGGTTTAAGAGCACCAAGGAAAAGTAACATGCAGCCAGAATAGCCAGATCTTCAATCTGGAGACTATATGCAGAAAAGCCCAAGCTTTTTTTAAATTGCTGCAATGAACAAAAACAGTCTTAGAAAGGGAAACCACAGCCCACAGCTGGAAGGGCTTTGTAAATCAGAGACAACTTCTCAAATTGTGCCTAAAAGCTATGAGAAAACTGCACAAGTACAGAAGGGATCTTCTGTTTCCTCTGACAACCACAATGGAGTTAGCAGGCAGCTGTGCCCTATCCCAAGACAGAAACAGCTTGACAAGATAGCCATGAGGGTGGAAGAGGAAGAATACCTGTTATAAACACAGGGACAGATTTAGCTGGATGTGTAAGGAGGTGGTACCAGGCCATGTGGTGGACAGCCATCCTTCCTACCCTTCTCATCACTCCCCATGTGCTACTTAAATATTTTTTTGTACTGGAAAAATCACAGTTTGTATTGGTTTGGTTTATTTTAGTGAAGCAAAGAGCATGGGATAGAAAGTGAATGCTTTCATTGAGTTTTGCATTTCATAGATCAATCGAACTTCAGGAAAACTGAAAGGCTG
Source organism: Balearica regulorum gibbericeps (assembly GCF_011004875.1). NCBI lineage: Eukaryota > Metazoa > Chordata > Aves > Gruiformes > Gruidae > Balearica > Balearica regulorum. Next base: position 59,310,045 of record NC_046184.1, read on the forward strand.
GCAAGGAAGAAATCAGTGAACTTGGGGAGATAATTTTGTAATTCTGATTACTAAAGTGGAAAGGAAAATATAGCCAAGGGGAAGAAGAGATTTTTTTTTTTTTTTTTTAATTCCTAGGAAAATTCTCATTTCTGGAAAATTTGTCTTTGGAAAGAGATCTAGAGGCACTTTTACAGCCAGCACATCTGCACCGCAGCTGTCCCATGTTCTCTCTTATGACATGCGCAGGAGACAAGAGGGACAAGCCTGGACAGCTGGGGAATACCCCTGAAGGTCATTGACACAAATAATCAACTGCCTGAACCTTTCTTTGGTTCTTATTAGCAAAGAAGGAAAGGAGCTACTGAAGGACAGTCCCTGACCATTCTTGTCAGTATCAGTCAGGACACAGCAACAACATGGTTTCAGCAAATCAGTATAGAAAAATGATCTGCCACCTTTGTTAAGAGGCATTAAATCGAACAAACCAGTGAGGCCTCAAGTACTGAAAGATATTTTGCAATGGGTGAAAGATTTACAGAGCCTCAAAGAGCACCCCAGTCCCTCTCTTCCATCCTTTCATTCATCTTTCCCACACAACCAAAATTCAAGGGCTGAGCAGTATGCATATGACTTCAGTATATACACACTGTGAACAGTCTAATTTGCAGGCTACATCACTTTCCTAATGTCTGAAAACTTAAAAAGAAAAGCCAGAAAGAAACTTAGCCTGGAGAAGACATTACATCTTTCTGCTCTTGCAGAGCCAGTCCTTTCATCCCCACTCTGAGGCTACTTGTTCAAAGACTAGAACTGTATTAGAAAAGTACCTGTTTCTTGCAAGCATCACTTTGGATTTAACAGCAGGTTAAGTACTTCCACTGGTCAAAGCCTCGCAGTGATTATGGCCATCAAGGAGAAAAGCTCTTCTTAGCCTTGAAACAGCCAAAGCAGAATATTTCCAAACATTGCACCCAACCCCTTCTTCTTGGTCTGAACATTGCTCTGTGGAAAGCAATGAGCAGGTGAAGTCCCCACAGGAGCCCTTCTGGGTGGCAGACCCTCTGTGAGGCTGGGTCAGCTGGAGGGATTCATACAGTACCAGTTATACTGTAATATTGGGTATACATAAATAAGCAATTATTTCTGGTTGTGCCTTGCAAAAAGCTTCTTGCTTTCCCTTCCAGGTTGAAAGTTGACTTGTTTCTCATCATTAGGCTCTATCTGACACTCCTGATGTCATTTCAGTTTTCAGGAAAGCATCTGTGCTGAGCGACATTGCTCAGGCTGCAGGATGGTGAGAGAGAAGAGCAGGAAACAAGTGGCCTGTGCAGGTTATATCCACCTGCCAATGTGAAAACTAACCCTGAGCCAGCCTTATTTGTCTTTTCAAACCACTTCATGTCAGATAGCAGGACTCATGTCAGAGCACAGGACTCCTGCAAGGAACAAACAGGGGAATTAATGTTCTCCGTGTGGCAGGGATGGGAAAGGGTGGTGTGGCATTTGTGACAGCTTCCCTCATCCCTGGGAATTCACAGCACAGTTTTATATCAGTTCAAAGTGAAAACTAAGAACAGTAGGAGAGGCAGAGCTAGAAAGAAGCCTTGGCTTTGGGTGCCCGTATCTGAAGCCAGGATATTGTCCTCGCAGAATATTTACCATGTACATAATTAAACCCCTAAGTGCCAGCTGAACTGGAAATCATGCTGTGTGGTGCCTCTCCTACCGTCTGAATGACTGTTAGACACTTGGCTCTGTTTTGACACAAAAATGCAGTCCATCATAGGCCCATTCATCTGTCATCTGTTGCCTGCTTGTCTCTTTTCCCATTTAGTTGTGTACAAGATGAAATGTTTTCCTCCTGCTGCTTGTCTGGTTTTTTTACAGTTCATTTTCTTTGCTGTTTTTTATGTACCCACAATGAAATAGCCACATAGAGTCACGTTGCCAGCCATAATAATGGATTGAAGCTATATTGGCTTAAGAAATAAACAGCCATCTTCATATTTTTCCTTTCTCTTTCTCATTACAAAGCTGAAATGAACATATTATTAATTAGACTTCAGTCTCTGCCCCACTCCCTTCACTTTAAATAACTAGTAGAAGAGCAGGGGAAAAGTTACCAGGCAATGTTACACATTCATTACTGTGACATATTAAGCAGAGAGCCAAAATAATGATAGAGTAATGCAGCCAAAGAAAATTACCTGTATTATATTGTCATAGGCGATTGAGACACAGTCAGTTACATGTATACAAACCACAGGAATTGTTTAAAGAGCAAGTAATTACGGGGCCAGAGGATGGGGAGTTTTAGATAAATACTCTCATGAATTATTTACTGTAAGACTGTGGAAGACTTTTTCCTGAAAATAATTGTAAAAAGTAGCCACAAATCAGGCTATTTGCTGAGCTGGTCTAAAGTAATGAATAAGTATGCATATATTTCTGCGCTGGATTGTGCCAGAACTGTCTGACCCACTCTGGTAATGACAGAAGTTCTCATTTTGCCTGTTTCTACTCCTCAGTGCTGAAGAAAATAAAATAAATGTTTATCCAGAAGTTTAACCTCTATGTGACCGTCTTGATTTGCAGGGACAAAAAGCTCCCAAACCTTGGAATATTGCCTTCTGCCCTCCTGGTGTGTTTTTACATGCCACGTGACAGCTCCTGAAGCCTGCCTCTTCCTACAAAACTTTCTCCTTTTCAGACAGTGAAAATGATGAAGAAACTTTTGAGATCTCCTAGAGTAGTCATGATTCATCGTGAGTCATGGTGCCTTAATTTTGGAGTACCCTAAACATGAAGGTTAAACTCATCCTTCTTTTCTTTAAAGAAATAGCTGGGACTGGATTTGCAAATATTTTTAGGCATCAGAAGATTCAAGAAAATGCTTAACAGGATTTCTAAAAGTTCTTGATGTGGTTAGGCACAGGATTCATATGATGGATACACAAAAATTAGGCACCTAATTTAAGCACGTCCTCCAGTTCATGCTGTAATCGATGGAACCGGAGGGCTCCCTCCAGAGGAAAGTTCCGTCCATCCATTGAGAGGTGAGAAGGACATTGTGTCTCTCCAACAACAGCGGACACCCATGTTTCTCTGTGTTTAAGTGGGATGAATCCCACCTCGATGGCCAGCTCCTGTGGGAAAATCTGCCCCTCAGCTGCTCTCTGGCCACGGCAGCTCTGACGCAGCAGCGGTGCCTCCACCCAGCTGTAAAACAGCCCCACGTATCACCCTGCGTGGGATCACGTTTGGAAAGAAACACCCAGCAGATGCGCGTTATGGGATGCCCTTCCTTTAAAATCCCTCAGCGTAGTTCCCATGCCTCCGGGGCCTGGGCGCAGCTGCAGTAGTGTCAGTGTGCAGCTCCCATCTGGGGCATGGCCAAAGCCAGCCCGAAGCAAAATATTTCTGCACGAACCAGCCTTTGCCATCTCTGGTTTCCTGTCCTAGAACCAGTGGCATTAGAGGCCTCTGTCGCGGTGTCTGGGAGGCACCTGAGGGAAATAATTAGGATGGGGCACAAGCAACTCCTGCATGCTTGTCGTGCTATGGGCACTGATTTTTCTGGGGGAAATCTGTATATAAAGATGAAGATACTATCTCTTAGAGATATTCTGATGCAAGGTTCGTCAAAGCTTGAAGAGCCACTATGTTGCTACCAAAATTTATCAGACTGCATGCCAAACTCTGCCTGGCTCTCATCCAGATTCCAAACTACCTGAGGAATTATTCATTTAAAAGCTTCTTTAGATCTTGTCAGCAGCATCTAGCTGCCCATGTATGCAGATAAGATTCACAGTTCCTGACAGTGGAGATGGGATCTGACTCCAGGGTTCCCTGTCCTATTTTAATAATGCAAATTGTTAATGGCTGTAATAAGGGTTGGTCAGGCGTTTTTTGCTATTAAATATATTGAACTGAAAATTATCAGGTGTTTTTGTTTTTGTTTTTTTAACAAAAGGTGCAAGTTACAAAATAGTATTTAAGAAATTTTCAGTGACGGAGTAGGGTCACAATACCAGGGCTACATAAGAGATAGGGCAGCCATAATCAAATAAAAATATTTCAAAATTATTAAAGTGAAATATTTCTTTCTCACTTGAACTAGTTTTTGTGTATGGGGAGGTTTTCTTGCTATGAACATTTTCAAGAGATTGATTTCTCTATTTTTGCTTAGCTTAGGGAAAAATCTGGAATTTCAAAAAATATTAGGGGATTTGAAGTGTTTCCCACTCACATCATTAAAGACAAAAAAAGTAGAACTAATTTACTCATATGTAATTTGAGCAACATAAACTTCGGATACCTCTGCCTGCACTGACCAGAATGCCAACACTGTGATTTTACCTGTTCTTTTTATTATTACACAGTTAAATTTGCCCAAACTGGCATTTAACACTCTACATGGGACCTTGCTAATGGTCTCGATTAACTGTCCTCTCAGAGTTCCTTGCATTAACATTGACATTACCGACGATAGAACATTTCAGGCAGTCAAAATATGCCTTTACGAAACAGTAGAAAGACAAATCTGTGATTGTGTGAAAGAAAAACAAGCTTTTAACTTTCACAGATTATGAAAAAGGGGAAAAAAAAAAGAAAAGAAAAACCTCTCTAGGGTTGTCTAACAAGCCTAATTCAGTAGATAAAACAAGCGCTCTGCAAAGGGAGCCGTGTTCATGACAGTGTTAGTTCATTAGAGGTGAGGTGGCAATGCTCCTGCGGCACGCAGCTGAATCACGCCCCACAGCCTCCACGGACAGCGGGCGATTGCTCACTCTGCCTCTTTGGTGAGGAAGCAGAGACGCTGACATTTCAGACTGAGCATCCGCTAATGCAAAGCAAGGCAGCTCTGCTCCACTTCGGGATGCGGAGCCTCCCTGATGGTTGTCTCCTCTTGCCATCCCTCTCCTCCCCTGCCCGGCCCGTGCGGTCACGTTGCGGTATCCTCCTCCTGTGTTTCTCTCGTAACTCAGACCCGATGCCCCGATGGTCCACGTTCTCCTGGGGCCATGGTACCTCTCAAGGGCTGCCTGGGTGGTTGCACAGATGTTGATCTGGAGCAAACTGGCGTGGTCTCACTTCTCCCACTCCCGACTGCTAACCTGTCACAGAGGATCTGAGCTGCGCTTACGCACCCTCTAATCCCATTAGGGAGGCTGGAAGCGCAGGCTCGCATTCCTGTTTCTTTCCCAGTTTCTGGTATTTTGCAAGCAGCATTAGAAACATCACTTACCTGGGCTTCCTGACATTTCCCTTTATAAGTCTTTGTTTTCAACTTTTACTCACTTCAACTGCACAGATGTTTCCCATGTGGGATTTTTATCTCAGAATACGTATATGCATTTTTTAAGTTTTAACAAAAATGGTTGAAAAATTCCCTGAAATGAGACTAGGAGAAGAGACAGCACTATTTTGCCATGACAGCGAGTCTGTAAAACTTTATTTTAGAAACTGTAGTGCCCCCATCCTTTGGAGGATGGACATAATATTTGGTAGAGGTGGCCTTTCCCCCTTCTATGGTTGCAACAGAAAACTGTTTTTACTTGGTCAGGTTGAGCATTTGAAACATTTTATTTGTGCCCATTACAGCCTTATTAGAGCTTGGCCTCTAAATGTTTGAGAGGGCTGTAGGGGTCAGCCCGGCTCTGTAAGCATTGCCCTTGAGGAGGAGCTGGGCTCCCCCCAGGGCAGGAGAGGCTGAGCAGCGCTCCGGGGAAGGCGGGCAGGAAAACAGAGGGCTGGAAGTCTGGTTCTCCTGCCTTCCCAGCATGGAGATGCCTCCAGCAAGGAGAGAGCGGTATGGCACGGTGCGCTGGTGGGAGAGGAGTTTATAGGGCTCTAGGGGGAATAAACTCATGGAGAGAGGAGTCTGAAAGCCAAAGAGAGATGGGAAGGGAAGTGAGGAAAGAATAGGGGAAAGGAGAAAAACCACCTTGGCCGCCTTCTAGCTACCGAGAATGCTGCTGCCTTTTCTAAATTCATTATGCTTTTCTTCAGGTTGTGGAGGAAAAGTTCCAAAATAGCATAAGGTAAGGTCAAACACTTGCTCCAGGATAACAGCAATATCAAAAAACATATGCTGTGTTGTGTTATCACCAATTAGCAATTGCTTCCACTGTGACAAATGGTCTCTGAATCACCATACTTCGAGGGTAAGGAATACGTAGAGAGTTTTTATGAGTTACGTACATTTGAAGTGTTTATGTAAATGCTTATTGTTAATAATAACAACAACAATAACGACAATAGAGAATCCCCTGTTTTGCATGGTTGTGGTTGCTTAGAACAGCTGTTTTAATGAGACATCTGCCAGTGAAACAATTTAGCCTGAGGATAATGAATAACTGTTACTTAACTGAGACAGTATTAGCATAAACTCTGCTTAATGGGGACACATTTGGCCAGTGAATAGTGATTTCTTGGTACTTATCTAGGTGTTTAATAGTGAAAATTACGAGCTTGTGGCAAAAATAAATGAACAAATGAATAGTCATATAGTATATACTATGTTTTTTCTGGTTGCTTTAGTTTGAAATACCTTAATGGATCTTGTCAGAGAGTGAATTACTCAAAACTTCTTAGGGAACCTTTGTGGTGGGTGCTTGGAAACGCTGAAATGTTGAAGATCACTGAGAATCTTGGTCTTCATCTTTTACTACAGAAATTATTAAAATATGAAGATACAAGCATTTATATCCCTATTTTATGGCATTATTTTCTCTCATCTGAATCTTTCCCTATATCCATTGTGCAGGTATATGTGCATAAGTGTGTTTAACACACCTTACTCTGGTTTGTTTCAAAGCTGGGTAAATCAAACATCCAGAATGGCATTTCAGGTAGGGAATTCTGTTCTGATTCATAGACTCTGCTCAGCAGAATTCCCAATTTTTTCTAGTTCCTATATAGATGTGTTTCAAAGTGCTGAGACAACTGCATAAAAACTTTATGCTATGATGGACAAGCACAGTAGTAGGTTGTGATCAAAGTTATAGACGTGATTTTTGTAAACTACTGATTGTCCATGCAAGAAGTAAAAGCTTGCTTGTAAGTGATAACATTACCCGCTTTCAAGGGAGATGGACTCTCTGTGTGTGTTTGTTGGCTGTTATCCCTTGGCTTTAAAAAAAAAATGCTAGCAAAGACTATGTTCTTTATGAAATAAACTAGAATAATGAGGTTAAATGAGAGACCAGTGCAGTGTGATTCAATTTATTTGGCCAGACCTATGGATGACATGAATATGAACCATGGGTCCTTTGAACACTGTGAAAAGCTATCTGCTATTCTCTTGAGGAAAATAAATGAATTCTTTTTCAAATAAGATAAGAGAGACTGTTACCGTATTAGTGAATGAATTTACCAGATTTACAAGAATGCCAGGTAGTCCTTCCTCTCATATTTGCAGCTGTCTTTTCCTGGATATAAAAAATGCAGCTCCTGTCATGTGGTGATTCTAAAGGTAGAAGAGAGCCCTTGGGATCTGGAAGATGGAGGAGACTTCAGTCACTTCTAAGTGACTGATGTCTGGAGCTCTCCAGAGAAATACACACCATTTGGTGGGCAATCCTGAAACCTGCCTTCATTCTGGAACCCAGAGGTGATGAAATTCTCATCTTAGAAATGTTAAGAAAAATTGACAATTATTTTGAATGTATTGAATTATCTTGTTTCATTATATTGATTTCTTGATATATTGATATAGCAACATATATGTACCATTCCTATAGTGAGTCTAGTGTTAGAAATGTCTGGTGAGAATCAATCATAATAGAGACGTGTGTTTAAGCCAGGCAAGTAGACTCCCTCTTAAGCAGGAATTTTAGGCTGTGATTCATTTGACCTATTTTAGACACCTACACTAAGACAAGATGAATCTGGCGAAGTGAATCATACCCGTCGTGTCTATACTGCTCTGGACTCTTGTTGAAACTGCAGCAGAGTTTCTGGGGGCTGCTCTAATTTCCTCAAGTTAGAGCACCCCCAGTAAGGTTCTCCATCAAGTAACAAGAATCAGAGCCACCATTGGAGTTTGCTGGCATAGCTATGTTGCTTAGAAAAGGGAAAGAGTCATGCTGCTGATGGATTTTCTGACAGTAGTCCTAAACTCAGTTGGACCGAGTTTATTGCCAGTTTGATAGCATAGCAATATTGATTTCGGAAAGTAAGACAAGCCCTACAGTCAAAAGACTTCTTTCACAAGGACAAGACTTTCTTGTGAAAAGTTAGGGTCTGTCATGAACAGGGAACTACTGCTCCTTTTAGGACCTGAGGTGGGACTGAGGAAGCTTTGAAATCTGCAGGAAGGAGATGCTTTTGTCTGGCTGAATGTAGATGACTGCTGTTTGCCCAAGAGCTGAGATGAGCACTCACAGAAGATAGTGTCCCCACACCACAGCACTCCACCTTTCATCAAACATTTGTGTGAGTTAGCTGGGATGACATTCTTTGGTGGCCTGGCCACTTCTACCCCAGCTCTAATGAATCAAGGCAGTCTGCTTTTAATTCCACTTTGCATCGTGCTCATTGTCATGGCTGACTTGGGAAAAATCACAGAGCAGTTTGGATTTGAAGGGATCTCAGTAGATCATCTCGTCCAACCTTCTTACTCTAAACTGACTTGAAATTTACATCAGGTTTCTCAAAGCCTTGTCCTGTCAAGTTTTCACTGTATCTGTGGAGGGAGATTTCAATCAACAGCTCTATTGACTATAGAGACTGCTTACCTCAGCCACAGGATGATTTTGAGTAAAGGGCTGCTTCGTGGCCTAGTGCAAAATCACAGATTAACTATGCCAACGTACCTTTAGCATATCACAAAGCACTAACAAAATGATATACAACTAAAAGGTCCAAGGACAAATGAAGAGAAGGTGTTGCCTTGTATAGAGAAAGCACTAGGGGAACCTGCACTATACAGCTGTTTGGGGAACTGGCACTGAATTAAACTCTTACTTGCTCCAACTTCACAGACTCTTGGCCAGATACCTAAACCATTTGGCTCAATAGCATTCCAGAAACAGCCATATTTTCAGCGTGATGCAACAGGGAAATAAATTACCTCTATTATGTGAAAAGCAATGGCTGTGCAGTCTCTGAGAAGAAGAAATTTTGTGAGCAAGAGACTGAATTTATCTTGGAAAACTCAGGTACCAATAAATACAGGTGGTTGGGCATGCACTAATTATACACACAGGCTTGAGCACAAAGTTATAACCAGACCACATGAGTATTTCGTTATGGCTTGAGGACTCTTTGGACAGCTTTGAATTTCTTGCTGGAAATCAAAAACTAGTGCTGTGGCTGACTGTCTCAAAGGACGGCAAGTCAGACATAAGTTGTCAGAGTTGGTATGAAATATTTTAGCCTTAGTTATTTTAAGAACTAACTAACAAACTTGGTTTTATTGTTTCCTCTCTTGGCTCACTGCCTACCCCACCCCAGCTCCTCTGCACCCTTCAGAAACATTGAAGAGAACTGATTTCATCCAGGATGTGGTTGTTCCTTTGTCATGTCCTAAAGTACATGTGCTTGAATCAGAGGGATCATGCTAACGGCTTTCATTGTTCTTGCTCTTGGAGGGACATTACATTTTTGGGTATGCTTGTGTACCTGAAGACTCTGTAAGGGACGCTGTATTCACAGAACTGAGCTCCCACCCATAAACCTCTTGCTGCAGTCATAGAAAGATCACACAGCTGGTGAAAGTGCTTTAGCCCTCCCAACCTCTGACTGATACAAGGCTCATGTACTTTGACCGTGAACACTACTGAAGTCCATTAATGGCCTGCTTGTATTACATTCTTTCTCATCCACAGAAGTAATTACCAGAGACATGTACTTTGTGACTCTTCCCACTTGAGCTCTCCCCAGAGCCAGAAGGACAGTGCATATTCTTAGTGAGGAACTGAGATCAACCCTTCATTCTCACACTGCATTTTCACAAACATTTTTGGAGATTAACAGGGAGGAACCTTCTTCAGAAATTAAAAAACAAAAAAAACCAAACAACAAAAAAACAAACCCAACAAAACCCTTAGTGAGAGGTCAATAGTTTCTTATTCTGTGTCCACCCAAGGAATATACTTATTGTGTGATCCTGTTTGTACACTAGAAACAATTTTTTTGGCCTGATAATTGCTCTGTGTACTCTTCTGAAGAGCTGTAAGATCTCCTACTAGGGAGCAGCGTGGGATTATTTGTACAATTGCTAAAAAAATGGGGTTCTGTTCTAGGAGAGGGGTTTTCAAGTGTGCCCTTGTTAATGCTAAAAACACTAAGAAAAGTCATCTAGAAAGATTGCTGGAGGTGCCTTAAAGGAGCTCTCTGTTGACACCTTTGTTTATGAGTAGAAGAGCTTCCTTTTCTAGATGCACACACACAATTTGGGGAGCATTTTCTCTTTCTTTTTTTATTTTTTTTTTCCCTCTGATTGAAGTAACCTTTCCACTATGTGTGTACTCTATAAGTCAACAATCCTTCCTCTGCTGCAGGAGCTCAATTCATTGCTTAAGGGAAGAATAAAAAAGAAACACACACTGGATGAAAAAGAAACAAGACTGCAGGTCTGAGAGAGACTTGCCTTTGGCATTTCCTCTTGCCCTGCTCCCACAGGCAAGCAAGACTATAGGGGCTCTCTGTCAGTCTTATGGAAATACATTTCACATGAAGTAAATGTTACCCTAGTCCAGAGATGCCATAAAGAAAAATGTTGATCTTCTAAAGTTTAAAAGAGTGATCTCAGTTGTGGAAAGGGCAGTGGCAAGTTTGGGGAGGCTTTGCTTGACCTCTCTTGATCTGGACTTTGCTGATAAATGCACACAAAGTGGCCCAACAAAGAATCCAATTATAAAGCGATTAAGAATGCTGAACCCGACAGTCCCCTTTACTGGCCAAATGTGTGTGCCCTGAGTGTGTGAAACAGAGGGGCTCCTGCTCACGCTGTGCTGCAGGTGAATGTAAAACAAGATTTTGGTGACTTCAGCTTCCACTTCGGCAAACGAGAGGCTTCTGGCAAGAGTTGTGGCCATTGTACAGTTAGTCCATCACTCAGAGGAATCCATTTCAGGATGAGTTTTAAACATGTCAACAAATTATAGCATGGACATGTAGGGTTTTTTTAACATCGCTCACCTGTTTTTCACATGCTATACATCATTGTCACTACAGGGTGTTTTATGATAATGGCAAATCAGAATTGAATGCACAGCACTCATTCTCCAGCAAGTCAGACTCCAACTATTTGAGCTAAAGGAAAACCTGTGTAAACTGTCAGTGAGAGAGAACTTTAACACACATATATCTGCCCACTGTCCAGGAAACATTGAAAGTTATTCCGTTTAGCCTATTCACTACTTATGCGCAAAAGCAAATTGCTGACAGGAGCCCTCATGCCTAAGTTTACAGCTTTAATAGCTTTTTTAATCCAAAGCACTTATTTGGTTTTGGCTTTTTTTTCCCTCAAAGATGTGTCCTCTGGCAAACAAACATCATAAAATTCTCTTCTGACTCTTCTTGAGTCCTGTAACCTGGGCATTAGTGACTGAAAGTTCTTCAGGACTGGGGTGCAGGCACCTTTAAATTTTTCCGAAAGGATGAGAGAGACTTGGAGAATAAGGAGAGCTCCAAAAACCCTCTCCTGGCTATCTCTCCACAACAGAAACAGTGTGAAGAAAAACTTCTCAGCAAATATCTCCTGCCTTTCTTCTAGTCTCCCTCCCACCAGTCATCACCATATGGGAAGGCCTTCTTGTTCCAGATGTAAATATCTCTGGAATACTGCAGAAATTCCAAATTTTAATGGACAAGACCCCATATTCCCCTGTCTCAGTCAGCAACAGCTCTAAAATCCCATAAAAGGTTACAAGAGACCTCCAAAGCTCTATGTCAGAGCAGGACTCCAGTTATGTACCAAGTACCCCAACCTCTGTGTGTGTGTTAATCCCGCCACTGCCCTGGAGTGTGTGGGCTGACAGAAGACTTTCCATGGATGCTCAGCTGGAGGTGACTGTCATATTTGGGATGTGAAAGAAACAGGCTTAAACTGAACCTGGGGAAACATGTTCTGTTGATGGCTAAGTCCTCAGTTATGAAACAAAAGATGCAATAAGGAAGAGATATTCCATTGCACAGGAAGAGAAGAGGCAGCTCTGCTTGCCAGAGATGCTTACAGGAGCAATAGAGGCTTGCTGGCTTCCAAGGAGATGTTTAATGTATTATCATCATCAGTATCCTGGGGCAGGAGTGCAGCAGGAACTGTCAGGAAGATCTCTCCACAGGTAGAGGGATCAGTGCATGAAAACAAATGGTAGTGCTCAAGAATGTCAGATTTCATTTAGAAAGCAATTTTATTGTGTGGTTTCCAAGGTGTTATTACTATTCCAGCTAAAGGAAAAAATATTCTAAATTGATAGCATCCTTTTAATCCCATATCTTAATTGGTTGAGAGGAGTGTTTGTCAGTGCAGAGAGGAGCAACAGGCTTTTAGAGTAATAATGAAATTACCTGCCCCTCCTGTGCTTTTGATCAGTAGATCTCAAAACAGTTTACAAGACGAAGTCAACTTCACTATTTCTGTTTCATATAAATAGTTTATGCAGTTGATATTACACTCTCTTTTTATGTCTCTATACACTAGGAAAAGATACTGTAATGGAACAGACTGTCTTTTGTAATGGGTAAATCACTAGTATTTAATTAAGCTAGCAATGGGATGATGCTCATCAGCAGTTTTAAAATATCCCTGACTACACACCTTTGGGAATATCACTTTTATAGCCAAATAAGAAAATACACAAAACATAAGATTTGCATGGGAGCTTTATTCTCTCTTTTATTTCTGTAACTACCACTAAAGCCTTTCCTCCTGGACAAGGAAGAATAAATACCTTCAATGCAGAATGTGCAAAAGTTCAGTGAAGTGGCAGAATTATCTAATGGCTAATTTAGGGATGCACATAACCAGAGCAAAGAGGTGACAGTTCTTTATAACAGCTGAAGTTGCATTTCCTGAATTCCTCTTCAGAAGCATGGTGTGTGTCTTTGATTACGGCACTTCACTTCTCTGAATCTCTGATTCTGTTGGGGCAACGATCTGTTCAAAGTCTGACATTTTCAAGCACAGAAGAAAAGCGCCTTGTTGCTAGTATTCCAAGTATTATCTGCATTTGAGAACATATTGCATGTGTGCATGATACTGTATGGTATGTATGCGCACTCAGAGAATTTACTGATCCTGAGCAGCAATTTCTTGCTTTTTCAGACAGTACATTTACAAGGAGTATCTGGTATCTTGAATAGATATCTCCCTTCTTGTAGGATGGCAGCAGCTTTCTCTTTCAGTTCATGTTGTTCAACATTTAAAAAAAAACCCAAAGCAAAACAAAATCCAAACCAAATACCTACAGAAATCATCTCTGCTTTATTGTGATATTTCTAACATGTAAATCTTGTAATTAAGAAACCCCCTGACATATACTTTTATGTAAACTGTAGGTAAAAGCACGCTGAAGGTGATCCCACAAGTAGTCACAGCCTCATCCACTGTTCTGCTCAGCAGGCTCTCTAAACACAGCATGTGATCTTGTGTTCTTTCCCTAATCCCCAGGGTTAATTCATTAAAGCAGGAAAAAAACCAAGAAGAGTTTGCTGCCTTAATTCATATTGTTATTAAATAATGCATTTTAAAAAATAAAAATTTCATTTTCTCCTCTATTGAATGCACTATTTCTCCCACTTGGTGAGACCTGCTGTCTCAGAGCATGATTTGTTCCGCTGGAGCAGTAGGATTTCATACAGGCATACCCATGCTAGCTTTGGACTCCACCTCTCCAATATCATGGTAGTACAGAACTCAGCCCAGAATAAATATTTGAGCATGTGGTATCTCAAACCAGTTTTACTGTCTGCTGTAAACTTAGCACTACTATTGCCATGCTGATAGAAGTTTCAATGGCTCTATATGAGCTACAGTTAGAGCTATGACAGCTATGACAATGGTTTTGTAAACACTCATTTTGATTTTTTCTCAAAACTTGTTTTCTTCCAGATATTTAGTTTTCCTTGATCAGGGTTTTTGGTTTGTTTTGGTTTGTTTTTTTTTTCCCCTGCAATATTGGGGCAGAAACAGAGCACAACTGCATTACAAACCCGTATGATTTATCTTCTAGAAGAGTGTATTCTGTAATTGCCAGTGCCACTGCATCCTGGTGATTTCCTATGCAAGTCTATTATTCACCAGTGACACTGCTGGGGAAGAAGCTCCAGAAGAGGGTGGCACAGAGCAGTAATCAGGGAGGACAGGCCAAGGGGGGCTGCTTATTCCTCTACCACATCTGTTAAGCTAATGCCAGGAAACTAATTCCTTTGGCATAGACAGTAAACTCCCAAATCCCAAGAGAGCACACAGAAGCTGTTCCACAGCACCCTGTGCCTGCCAGCCCAGAGAAATGTGTGATGGGATGTGGGATCACGAGTCCAGGGTGAGAAACCCACAAGGATGTATCATTCATTGCCACCACCCACGGCATGCCTGCAGATGTGGGACCTGAGAACAGGGTGCTACTGTGGAGAATGTCAGGATGCAGAAGCGTGGTAGGCTGCCGTATGTTGGCAAGCGCAAGATTACCTAACCCATGGTTAGCATGCAGTGTAGGCAGGTTTTATTAGCAAAGTTCAGACCATGATGTGCTAATTAAAGAAGAGGTTGTCCTAGTTGCTAAGGAAATGAATGCTCTCTGTACTGCTGCTTCTGCCCCAACAAAGCATGTTCTCGGCTGTCCTTCCAGTTGCGTTTGCCAGAAAGAGGGGTCAGGGCTTGATATTGTTGCTTCTGTGATTACAGTGCTCCTGTGAGCTGATTTTCAGGTCAAGAGTCATAGGTGAAAGGGATGCCAGGGAAAAGTGGTTTAAAACACTCCTTTATTTGGTGCCTGTCTAACAACAGGCTCCTCTTAAAACTACTGGTTTCAGGGTATATTGTTTGGTTTTTTAAGCTCAGTTCTGCTTCTTTTGGGAAAGATGCAGTCCAGACTAGGAGATTTGTATGCTTTAAAATTGGTCTAACTGTCAGCTTTCTCTAAGGCAGAGGTTGACTGAGTGTTGGAGCCACTCCTATGTAATGGTTTGAATTTTTTATTAGTAAAGAAGCTGGCTACCACCAGACAGGCATCTTGCTTAGCTTAGTCGCATGAGAAAGCATTCTCTGATCCGTTATTTCTCTACCGTAACACATACTGTGCATGGGCAGCTGCTAGAGACATAAGGATGCATCAACATCAACAGGACTGAAAACTGTATATTGTGAAGTTAATGTGTAAGTGAAAAACTGTCTTCATGGGGTGGTCCATTGCTGACTGCTAGTCCCACAGCAACCCTGTCATCCTTCATTCTCAGTGTGAGATTTACGTCAGTCCCAGCTTGAAACGTAAATGATTGTGCACAGCATCTTCAAAGCATTTTTTTTTTCTTTCCCCTCTGCATCCTCCATGGAAACCCTGTCACCAGCACTACAAACCTTTCTCCTCTGTCATTCTCTGGGGCAATGGTTGTCTGGCTGTAACTTTGTCTCTGTGAGATCCCAGAGCCATGATCCTCCTGTGTCATGCAGATGGGCAACAATAATAAAATTCTCATTACGAGAAAATTGTCTCTGTCTTTGGGAGACAATAGAGCTCTACATTAACCTCCATTTTCCTGTATGCTGGACCACTGCATTTTTTTCTTCTTATGCTTTTATTTCCTGAAGTAATATTCCTCTAGCTGCCTATTATACTGGAACACATTCCCTTTACTTCATCTGCTCCCCTCCTACCTCAATGCAGACGTTACAGCATCTGGCATCACCCCTCCCTACCAGCTAGTTCATTGCTGCATTCCCCAAGGAATAAGTTGCCATTTTCCAAAGACCCTTGAAGTCACAGAGTTCCACTTGCAACTTTCTCTCTCTGAGGACTCTAACCCCAGTCTCTTAAAAATGCTCCCTCTGCAATTTTAGGTGGTCTAATTTTGCATTGCAAACTCTGCAATATCCTTTTGCTAATTCACATTTCATCTGCATTGCATTCTGCAGAAAGGGGCTGTGAAACCCTCATATAACACAAAAATCTTTAGCTGAACTTCAAATTGAACTTGACAAACGAGGAGGAACCTCTTGCTGCCCCGGACTCATGGCAAAGACTGGAACCTGCCAGAATCTCCTGACTTCCAATATTTAGGAGAAAGTTCTGAGAGAAGGAAAGCCAGCAACAGCTGAGCCTAAGTTCTTGCCCTGAGTTACTTTGCTTTGATGTTTTGGTTGTTGGTGTGGTTGGGTTTTTTTTCAAACAATCTTTCTGTTAATAAAGATGGAAGCAGAAAGGATGAGATCTTGGTGCTATGATGGAGGCAGCTTTTCATTTGTGTTTTGGTGAGGGCTTCATCAGTTTACAGAGAGGGACAAAAGGAGCTGTGAATATTCTCAGTGTCTGCTGTGTGAAGAATTGGGAGTGTGCATGTGGGAGAAACATTTGCCATTATTAGGTATTATTAGCCTCAGTGGTCAATGTTCATCCTGTGTGACACAACCTCGGTCTGTGATGAAGCCTAGTGCTTCAGTCCTCGCCAAATTAACAGGAAACCAAGATAAACAGACATCTCTAAAGACCTTTGCTGCATATCAAATGTACCAACCACTTTAACATCTCTTGGAACAATCTGCTTGGATAAGATAATAATGCATTTATTGGAGATGCTGACATTTAATAGAGGAATTTAGTTTCAGCATGATCCATATTGGATAGTAAAAGGGGGCAGGAGCCCTTGAAAGATGCAAGGAACTCGGAAAAAAAAAAAAAAGGATCATTCTCTACACTGTATTTATAAATCAAATCTATCAATTCTTGCTTAAATTCTAAGTTAATCTGTACTCAGAGTGGGTATTCATAAAACGCCTTCTCCTTTTTATAAGAGATCAGATCAGGGATAGGCTCAGCTCTTTTATCTTAACTTTTGCTTTGGTGTGTAACATTTGGAGACTGACTGACTGCACCTCTTTAGTGCACAAGCTCAGAGTGGGCAAGGGCCAACATAGCTGTTTTGTCATTTCCATTTAGTGTCTATAGAATTATCATTATTTTACTCATTAATGTTCCACTGCCTGTCATCACATTCACTGGTCTCTCTATTCAAATTCGTTACTGATGGGACAGTTGGGCTCAATAGTTAATTACTTGTCAAATTAATCACTACTTCCACTTGTGAGACATATCTTTAGTGATATAGAAAGTGTACTGCATTTCCAGGGAGGAGGTTACAAAATTAACTAAAGGTATTTTGAACATTCCACAAATTGGATGAGATTTGTTGAGCTAGCCATTCAGCGCACTGGGAAATCTGTGGGCCTCAATTTGGAAGAAGTTTTTAGTCTTCTCCACTTCATCTCTATGATCTTCCCCCAGGCTTCATTTTAATTACTTCCTTCATTTCTCTGAAACACCAAAGTTTCTTTTTCCTTCATCCTTTGTGTTTATTTTTGCACAGGTGTCCAGCTTCATTGTGTCCCCACCCCTACATTTCCTCGCCCCCCCCCATGTTCTTAATGTTTATCTTTACTTACTCGCTTTTGGAGATTTGTGTTCAAAGTCCATCTTCTTGCTGAGACACTCCCAATCTCCTCTGGAGGCCAGATATCTGTCAGCGTTCCTGTTCCACCACCAATCTGTCCTTGCTTATGGCTGGAGCATTGGCTTCTTGTCATAGCCGTAGAGGAAGGAGTAACAGTGACTGTTGTACTGTTGGCAGCCATCCTTCTTTCCCTCCCATGTGCTCCTTCTCATCTAGCAATACCCATCAGCTCTGCAGAACCCATGAAAAAGTCATCAGACTGGTAATTTCATGTTTTCCAGCATCTTAGGAGTTGAGTTCTGAGTTAGATATCAAAGATACCAAATGCGTACTAAGATTACATAACGTTCTAATCAGGTTGTGTCTTTTTGCTAAAGGAAAAGATCCTCTTATGGGCATTCCCTCTGCTTTTTATAGAATAGCAGTGTGAAAAAGGTTGCTAATTTTCAGTGCCTACAACAGTATGAGTATTTAAATGTATATATTCCCAGATGAGAACCAGCATTAACAGTGAGTTAAAGGTTTTAGACTGCAACTCCCACCAAAGCAAGCCATAAAGGAAAAAAAAAAAAAAAAAAGAAATAAGCAGCAAAATTCTTCAGTGCCTTGTCTGTGCTCCGCACGTTCTTTATTCTGGCTACCTTTTACTCCCTCCCACTGCCCAGATGTTTCCACTTGCATCCATGAATTACCACTTTAACAAATCAAGGGAATCTGGAAACATATGAAGTGAATGGATCACAAATTTAGAAAAGAAGTGTTTAAAACTACTGAAGTCCAGAAGTCAGGCTGATTTCTTTTTTCCCCTCTGAAGAGAACATGTGTCAAACTGAAAAACTAGCTGTGTATGACATACAAATTACTACTTATTTCCCAAAGCAATGTTTTCATAACATCAGAGTAGATTCCACCTAACTAGTTCTTCTTCACTACTGCATCTTTTGGTTCTCTGAAAAAATTATTTATGTGATAATCAATTCAGATTGTTTAGTTCTTTTTTCAAATAACAGGACTGGTACACATAGGGGAACAGAACAGATTCCTGCCAAAATCATTGGAGAGATTCGGTGCCTGATGCGACATACTTCAAGTGCATTTTTAGTAGAGACCCTGCAATTCTAGGAGGGGACTCTGCATCACCCATTCACCAAGTCTCACAGCTCAGAACACAGTGAGACCCTTGTTTTGTGTGTATGTGAATGCAAGATGAGGTTTTAAAGAATTTATGAATCTCTGTACTCGGGGGGGTGAGGGGGAGGTTGTTTTGAACTGTTGCTTTTAGAAAGGGGGTGAGTTTAGTTGTATGGAATGTGAATAGCACTGTATGAAATTACTTATCTCTCATCCAGAACTACTAAGAGTAGTATTTCTTTATAGAGAAAAGTGTGGTAAGCATTTCCTAGAATTAAAAAAAAAAAGCATTTAAGTGTACCAATATATGTAGGGATCCTACCTAATAATCTCTAACAATGATAAATGGTTCATGCACATTTGATTTCCACCCATGTTCTGTTCCCGTATTGTCCCAGATTGAGTCACCTTCCACCATTCCAAACCTCTTAAGAAGCTGTCTTGCTTGTTTGTTTGTTTGTTTGACAAAACCTACCAAAGAGCTGAACAGGACAGACCAATTTTTATAATTAAATCAGAGGGGATTCCTGGTATACATGTAAGCCCCAGTCCTGCAAAGCAGAGCCAGCTCAACACTTCTCACAAGATATGCAAAATGCAATGTTTCTGCCTCAAAACAGAGGGAGTAAAGATGGGGCTGCTATTGCTATGGGAAAGGAATTGGAGGGAGACAGACTGCAGACCATGTGTAAAGGGTCCACCTCCAGCAACTCTGAGAGGGTGAGCAGCACGTTGCTGGACACAGCACCGCCGGAGAGGCCTCCCAACCCCAGCAGTGGACGTCACACCAGACATCCTGCCTGTTCTCCGGGAGGTGACACCTGCAGTCACAGCAGCCAACCTGGTTTTCCACAGCCCTGGCATAGACGAAGCAGCCTGCTGGACCACAGCTTACCTGGTTCACACCTGGGGCAGGTCTGCTGCAAAGGTTTACATATTCCTATAAAAGCCTTCTTAATTTCTCTGGGGAAACTGGCAGCATGCAGTGTTTAGCATGTCTGTATAGCTTTTCAGAGTTGTTGTCTCAGCACCCATAGAGTTTGGTGACTCACTGAGGCTAGAAATGGGATCTTCAATCTTGTCCCGAAGAGTCTCAGACGTCCACTGAGCCACAGCACTTACAACAAGCTCTGGAAAATTCCTGTGCTCCTGCAGCTTGACATCACAAAAACATGTAAATATAAAGAAGCTATTTGAGATAATTTGCAGTGACTGCTGAAATTCACTTGTAATTTCCTCTTCCTCTGAGTCCTGTTCATTTGGACTCATGTTACACAGCATGTTCAGAATCGTATCTAATTTCCATTTGTTTGAGGCATAGTTTTTAACATGCATGCCAATTAAAGCTATGTAATTTTTCTCATTAACAGCCTTAACCAGTCAAAAAGATATTTGTGCCCACATTTCCACCAGTTACCTTCCAGCCAGGTATACTATGTGTTCATTTCATCTCAAATTTCTAAGACCATGACGGAACTGTTTCGTTCCTTCCTCTTCGCTCACCACCCCCTCCAAGTCCACTCTGTAGCATTATTTATGGTGTCTGGTTTGCTTTGTCACTGTCCTCCCTCAGGTTTAGATAGCAAACATACTGCTGATGTGATTCATCAGGAACTAATGTCTAGGTCTCAGGAAAACAATAAGTTTGAGCAGCAGTACTGGAGGCAGAGATGGTAACAGCTGCAGGAAGAGGCTAAGGAATGCAGTGCGCACTCTACCCATCTGCAGAATGGTTTGCTCTAGTACCTAATTTAGCCTTGTCAGGCTGACAACATTGTGCAAGGTCCCCAGACAATTGTTGTGATTGTTTGCCCTCGAGTAGTGCTGAGAGTCATTTGGGATTTTGACACTCAAGTTGGCAGTCCGGTGTTGAAGAATGGATCCTTCAGAATTATGGTAAGGTTTCAGCGCTGTCTGCTGGCACCCGCCAGCTGAAAATTTGGCGCACAGTACCCAGGAATCAGATGAAGTTTCGAAAGCTGAAGATGGAAATTTCTTTTCTCTTTCCCGATGAGAGAGGAGTGGGTATGAATTTAAACTGGTGGGGACAGGTTATTTTTAGTTTTGTGTTTCTTACTTATTTCTATTAACTACTTGTCCTCCTGCATTTACTCTTCCCACTTCATCCAATTTTAGAAAATAAGTCCATATCTTTCTGTCTCTGATGAAATGACACACACCTAATGGAAGCATGCATATTGCTTTCAGACTCCTAGAGTTAGCAGCCTGCTAAGAAGTTGACACATCCTTTTGAGATAACCATCTTCAGTCTCCAGAGAAAGGCAGATGCCCCAGGGTCTGCGAACATTCTCTTCTGAGTTTTAAACTTCTGTTTACAAAAGTAAGGGAAGAAGAAGAAGATATAAAAAAAGAAAATGCATCTATATGTTTGCATCAGAATTATTTGGCAAGCACTGAGTTGTGGGGCTACTGACCTTGTTGTACAACCCTGTCATCCAAGGGATGTTAATCAGTCCAATATATGTTAAGATTCCAGGGTAGAGCATATCACTAGACTTGGTGCAGAACTGCACAACTACCCTGTGGACAGGCTGGAGACTGGGTCTACTGCAATTTTTTTCAAAGGATGCCTCTGAAGTCACATGTTAAACACCAATTATATCAGAGATGTACACTATACTGAAACTCCACTGCACTGCATATCTGAGGCATATTTCTGAAGTCTCAAGCTCTCTGGACAGCTCAACATTTTGTGACAATCGGCTTCAAACATGTCCTTCTTCTGAGGCTATTCTGTGCAGCAGAGGAAACTGAAAATTAGTATTTTTCCAAAGACTACCTCCTTTCCTAGCAGAAGGAACATAGGTCTAGAAAATTGACTAGAACATAATGTTAATTCAGCTGGTATAATTCCTCTTTCAAATTGGCCTTCTAACGTCTTAAGACAGTATGCTCTGCTTGCGCCTCTGCTGGATTTGACATTTTCTCACCCGAAGTTTGTTATATGGACATTCTGCTACAAGTTACTGCAGGAAGGGTAGGCCACAATTTTCTTTCTTCTGAGTCTAAATTTGCTTAACAGTAGTACGAGAGATTATCAAAGGAATCATCGTGTGAGCCTGATTACTGGTATATAAAACAATTGATCTACTGAGGTAATGGGGCAGATGGATGGAAATCAAGCAATGACAGCTGTATCTTACAGCACCCAATTTGTGATGCAAGTATTACTTGGATCTAACCCTTTACCATGTGTATGCTGGTGGATAGAATTGTCCCCTGTTTGTGCCTTGTTACACTGATGCTGTCAAAATATTCTTAAAAAAATGTAATTCATTAGTGCCCTAGTTTCCTCAAAAATGCTCAGAAGGGAGAATACCTGCTGTGAGTATTATTCCAGGGAGCCAACCCCAAATCTGATAGAAGAATCCTATTCTAACTGTAGCCTAAAACAAATACAAATGGTTTGGGGTATCATAACATTCTGAGACCTTCACTGGCATAAAAGACATATAGGCATTTGACTCTTACTTGTGCCTACTAGGTTTTTTTCTATAAATGTCATTACTAAAAAGAAACTAGGAAAAAAAGCTTCCTGTTCATATAGGCACTTGTGAGCAATGCAGTCAGTACAAGCTTGAAGCAACAAAAACTTCATTAAGCCTCCATCTTCTCCATTCTTTTTCTGTAATATACAGCCTTACACACAAAAACTACATTAATAGAACATTGCTGTAGTTGCAAACTCAAGTTCACAAAGTTAGGAAACAGCAACTAAATTCTCATATGCAAACAAAATTTGATATCTTTTTTTCTGATTATAATACAATTCCTAATTACATGATCACATAGTGATTTCTACCAGACCTTTATTTTATTCAATGTTCAAAAAGGTCAAGTGCAGACTTCATGGCACTCTTTAATATTGTCATCTCTCTTAGCAACATCTGATTTCTTCATCCGGATAATCCTGGTTTTCATCTTGTATCCCGACTCCCCATCAAATCTCTTTTGTTCTCTATCTCCTATGGAAGAAATAGACTCACCATTGTAAATTCCAGTATCCATCCCTACCTGGGCTTGAGTAGAGAGGGGTAACCAGTTTAGAAAAACTCAGTTTTGCTCCTACAGTGGTAGATAGAAGAGAAGATGAAAATAATAACAAAAAATAGTCATTTGCTGTTGGGGATCAGCAGGTGCAAAGCCTGGTAACAGTTCAAAGGAGAGTGGGCTTTCTTAGGTCTGTGTTAGACTAGTCAAGGAAGAGGAAGAGATCTGAGCTCACTTTATGGGTATAGATTCTTTAAGTATGCAGCTCTTCCCTTTTATCAACTGTCTACCAAGCACACATGGATTTTTAAAAGCTTGCATAAGTAAAATCTATTCTTTTTTTTAATGCTCACACATTGGCGGCATTGTTCCCTAGCAGAATTCTGAGAAGATTT
Source organism: Balearica regulorum gibbericeps (assembly GCF_011004875.1). Classification (NCBI taxonomy): domain Eukaryota; kingdom Metazoa; phylum Chordata; class Aves; order Gruiformes; family Gruidae; genus Balearica; species Balearica regulorum. The sequence goes on from NC_046184.1 coordinate 59,333,180, forward strand.
CTAAATCCATCACTAGTTTTGAGGCTCCAGTTGCTGACCACCCAGTCATATGTGGCCTACCGCCTCTCAAACTTGTCATAGATCCTCCTGCAGAAAGAGGACTTGCAACTAGTCCTTCCTTTCAATGAGCTAGCTGATAAAAATGAGGCAAGACTCCTATATTACAGCCTAGTAATTGCCATAGCAAAGCTACCATTGTACTTGGCATAAAGCCCACTCTCAAGGAGTGGTATCTTTTTCACCTTGATCTGGGAGAAGGTAAGGAAATGCAGTGCCTTCTGCTCATGATCACTTGTCTTGGACGCATCGATTTTATGTTTGGTTATGCTGAGTGGAAGAAGGTGGGAATAAGTTTCAAAAAGCCATTGGCATCAAGTCTGGTACTGGAAAAATCTCTCATATTATTCCTTCTCATTGGAATTGTTGTAATATCAAGCTGGCATAGAAACAATAAGGCAGCACACTTGGAAATATTGTCAACACGGGCAAAGGGCACCATGCCAGTATAATTTCCGATTCCAGCACTGAGATCTCATGTGTTGATGGGAGAAGTGATGTTTAAAATTATTTTCCCTCTCTGTAGATGAAATTCTTCTTTTAACTGACTTAAACACATGCTGATTTCATTGGAAACTTTGCTTGGTTTGGTCATTTCTTTTAGGTGCTGCAGGAACTGTGAATTCTGATGCCATCCATGGTAGTAAAAGCTTATTCCTTTCCTCAGCACACAATCTGATACAGACTGCAATTTTAGAGTAAGTAGCAATGCCAGCACCTGTGTGGCTGCCAAGCTCAGAAATGCAAGTACACACAGAGAGTGTAAAATATCTATTGAATTGGTTGGGCTTTTTTGTATCTGTTGCTGGTTTCCTTCAATGTCACCTTCAGACTTTGAAGGACTGTCCTTTTTCTGGGTCCAGCCTTGTCTGCTTGGCCTCTAGTATGTCTGACAGCTTTAGTTTCACCTAAGAATCAATGGAAAAAACCCTACTGTGTCAAGATACAGTCTGAATCACAGAATATTGAAGTGTTAAAGTACTTCTCTGAAAAAGAGGTGTTTAATGTTGACAGGTTCATTGGCACTAGTATTGGTCTTGCCTTGTTGCTTGACCTTAGCATCAACTTCTCTGTAACTGATGTTGAGACTGAGGAGGATTATCCTTTTGTTACTGACAGTTTCACTGCTGAGATGGACTGACCTTTCCTATTCTTTTGCCAATGTAGCAAGTCCAGATCATAGCTCACAACTTCTCAAATGCCAGCAAGAATATAGAAACTTTCTTTAGCATCAACAGTCTTGGCCAGAGAGCTGGATGCAGCTCACAGTCGCATCTCAGCTCTGGCAAAGGAACATTTTAGTTTATTCATAGTACACTTCTGAGATGCACAGCCACTCATGGCCACTAAATGAGTTCATGTTTGTATGCTTGGCTGTTTGGATTACGCTCCCTGTTTATATTCAGAAGCATGTACATATATTTCCATTGTGCTTTTGTCTGACAAGGACATGAAAGTGGACTTTCTTCTGTCAATTTGGTAAACTGCCAGAAAAGATTCTTACTGTTGTGATGGCCAAAAAGCAAATAAGCCCGAGTCATTAGACAGGATCTGGGTTTTATTTTACCCCCCTTTCATTGGATAGCAGCAGCCAGAATGCATTTCTGCTTTCTAGAGAAATCCTCTAGAAAATATGTAAAAGAATACCCCTTTTTTGGGGAAAAAAATATGGAAATTCTAGGTTCTGACTGATCATTATGGTCATTTATTTTTGGTCAAAAATATTCCTGTTTGACTCACTAGGTAGTGATTCTCATAAGTAAGTTTGGGGTAATTTCCTTCCCCAGAGTGCCTATTTTTAATTCAGGTATTTTTTAATACAGATTCTAAAGGCCTGACCATTGATACAAAACTTAAAATATTTCAACCAAGTATTGATATCATGCATCAACTTGTAATAGGATCAATGTTTTTATCATTCAACTGTCTGCTCTAATTGTGTTTACATTTTATATTTATACTTACTCTTTAGTCCTGTATAGATATTTTTGGTCAGACTTACAAGAGCTTTAACATAAAATCAGCGTAAATGTGACGAAGGCCAGATGTGTTACTACAGACACTCTGGCTGCCTAAGGAAGCAATCCAAGCATTCATATGGCACCCTCCAAACATGCCTAACCCACCGAGTTAGGGACATCAGAGCCGACAGATGATGCTGGCCATAAAGGACATTGCTTGGACTGCATAGAACTTGATGGACATCTTAACATTGTTTACTTAATCATTATTAGTCTTGCTGTTGTTGGTTGTCTGAAGAGGCTATTTGACTGTGGGAACAACTCATTTGTCACAGGTATTCTCTGAGTTCATACAACTGGCAGTTATTCCTACCTTCTGGCAGAAACAGTCTGTCAATGATTGAATAAGCCTTCCCTCTCTCTTAAAGAAGACACAATTCTTCAACTACTGTAAGGCCAGTTTTCCTTCTAATTAGCATCCTGGCTCTGGGGAGGCCTGTATTGGTAACACTTTCAGAAGTTAATGAAGCTATTCTGAAAACAATTAAACCTTCTGTGTATAAGACGGGTGCTTCTAATGGAAACAAAAGGCCTTGTTTTGATCAAGTAGAGTATCCTCTTCTTCACCAGAGTAGTGAAAGGTGTCCTTAGATGAATTAAAATCTAAATGTGTAAGGCTAAGAGCGGAGGAGTGATACATCCTGTGCTTTAATACTTCCAGGAAGGATAGCAGATATTCATCATACAGGTCTACAATTCAGTTAAGGCTTTTCATAGTCTTATTTAGCATTCATACCGCAGGGCAATAAATAGAGAAGTGTAACAAAAGAAACAGAGTAACAAGGGAGAGACACTATATCCCCTATTTGCTGGAGAGTGAGGTGAAGCAGTCAAATAAAAACAATTACTAAAAAAGGACTTCATAAAATTGTGTTTATATGTATATATGTGTATATATGTTTTCCCAGAACACAGACTGGGACATAAAGCATAGTTTAGATTGAATACCACTTAAATCAGTGCAGTTGCTCCACTGACTTCAACATACCTTGATTTAGTCTTATAGGATGTGGGTCAGTTTCACCTTAATAGACAGAGAAGTTTAAAATTATTTTAAAGTTTGTCCAATGCTGCTTTCCTTTCCCAGAAGATTCTGTAAAGGCAATGATACATGTTAATACAGAATACTGATGCTACCGCACATTATCCAGAATTTCACTGCAAACAGCATAGGTGTGAAGATTTCTTTGTAAAAAAAAACAAAAGAAACTTCAAACACAGGACTTATTACTTTTTGGGTTTTTTTTTTAGGATGTAGTTATGCATTACTGAGAATTCTGGAAACATTGACATCGACTTTATGGAGTACAAAATAAAGTATTTTCTGAGTTTTATAAACCATATTAGCAAAATAGTAATCAACTGCTGCTATATGTAGAAATACAGGATTGACTGACCATGGTAGGTCCAAGAAGTACTATCAGCCTGAAATCAGATTAACTTCATAAAATTAAAGTTGAACCATATTTATTCTGCATATCTTCACTAGTTTTTTATGGTTTTAAAAGCACTATTCCTAAAAAAAGACCAACCAACCAAATTAAAACCCCCCCAACTATTCTGTAAATGACTGAGTCACAACAAAGGGAAAGTAGCAATTGGCAGCAATGACAAAAAATCCACAGAAACTTCTGTCAGAGGTATAAAGTAAACAAATAGGAAAATACCCCTTTCCTTCAAGTTCTCTTTGATATAGGGCATAATACTATTTAAGACTCTAATATTGATGTTTACCTTTTCGTGTCTAGAAGTACAACTGAATTCTGGGAGAAACCCATATGAAAATCAAAATAAGTTAACACAGAACAATCAGTTTATTGTCTGAAATCTATTTTGGCATTGAAGATAAATAATTTCTGTTTTAATAACTAAATTTCCTTTGCATTCTGAAAATTTTAGGTTTTCATGATGTTTTCTAGTTATTTAAAGGCATTCAGTTTACTAGTCTTTATTTTTTCCCAGTTCCTACAACCCCAGGGAATCTGGATCTTGCTCTGACTTTATTGGGTTTTGTTGATTTTTCTTTTTTTCTGTTACATGTACAGGAAAATCTCCATTAAATTTTAATTTAATGCCCATTGTGGACAGCATATGTAACAGAGCTTCCACTGTACATGCAAGAATTGGGAATTTATTTTTCCAGAGTAGATTAAATTTCACTTATTTCTTGTCTGAAAGCCTTTTCCTATGATAAAAGCTGTTAGGCAGCCTGTTCTGCAGCAGTCCTCTCTTCATTGCAGTGGCAGATGATAACAAGAATCTCAAGGGTTAGGACTTGCTTCAGACTTTTGGTCTTGCTCTTCATGCTCTGATACTATTAACAGTTGTGCAATGTAGCATCTAGAAGTTAAGAGCAGCAATTTATAAACAAAGAGTCACAACCTCCTGTGTTGAAGTGGATCAGTTAACGCAATCCAGCCAGCCTGCTAAATCAGATTTGAATTTCTGTTCCCCATGAGAACACCCTGAATGGCTGATTTTTATGAAAAGTAGCTACTTCATCAACTCCACACAAAAGCAGGTCATGGAGAACTTATCTTTGTCCATGCATATACCCTATCTTGAGTATGACACAGCAGCATCAGCCTCACCAGGTATTTAAAATGCTGATTAACCGCAGGAGTGTGCGTGGAAGAATGGGGACAGAACACCTTCTTGGTTTTCAGGAATATTTTAGCTTCTATTGCAGCTGGCACATAATGCACTATTAGAGTAGTAAAGCACTTTTCAGTCACCTCCTGAACAAAGCACTGTCTTTTTCCTCAGAAGACCTCATAGTGGTTGAATTCAGCGAGAACAATGAAGCAACTGTAAGAATGTAAAAAAGGACTTCACTGGTGTTAAATGGGAGATGATCTCCATGAACTTTTATAAGTTCGAATACTTGTGGGTCTTACACTTCCCTTTCATGTAAAATGGTTGTATTGGAAATAATTTTGTTCTTTTCATCAAACCCCAGATAATTTGTAAGTGTTTGGGGTCTTATAAACAGACTTAATCCTGGTTTACTTACTGATGTTCCAGTGTAGTGAAAGTAACATAACCTGTCTGAAGTTGTGTACTGTTACACCTTTATCATCTTATTTCCAATAAGGAAAAAAAGAGATCAAACACTTGTGTGATAATTTTACATCAGTATAATTTGATCATATAACACTATCTCAAAATTGACATGTTCCTATTAAAAAATAAAGGTCTGGTTTACATATTTTTTTTTATGATGGAACTATTAAAGCTTTGAGATTTTTCAACCTTATATAACTATTATTTTTTAAAAACTATATACTTGACATTAATACAGGTTTTGCTTTTTTGGTTTTTTAAATGTAAACAGGCATTTTGCTCCAGAACCTGTGTAGCTTCTGGAGAAAGCTTCTTTCGGGCTGAATGAAATCTGAAGTGCAAATATTTGCATCTAATTTCTTCTACCTGTCCTTGGCATAAGGATCCTTCTGCATTGCTTGTTTATTCTATGTCCAAAGCAATTGCCACTTCAGGATTTTCAAGGACAAAGACTGATGGAGCGATTTTATGATGAATATGAAAAGATTACTCGCTTATAAACACAATTTCTGAAAAACTCTGTCTTCATAGCTCGTCACTCCTCCTGTGCCTGTTAGTTTTTGTAACCTAGTGGTAATCATTCTTGGCTAGAGCCTCTGACAAACGCTGCTCTGGGTTTGGACAACAGTTGTCCATTTTGTGAGTAGGTCATGAACCTGACAGATGCAGAGTAATTTTATGTAAGACATTTCATTTCAGTATGAAGTCCCATCATTTGTCATGTATGGTGGTACAATAGATAATCCTAATAATCCATGCCGCTCTTAAAACCTAAGAATTTTTGTGGGTGCTGAGAGTTCCCTGCTCTAATAGCAGATAAGAACAGTAAGAACCTGCAGAAATTGTTCAATATTTTGTAGGATCAGATTCTGACAATTTGCTAGTTTTTAAGACATAGCATGAGACTAAAAAAAGTGAAACTGCTGAGAATTCTAGTAATAGGCAGTAGACAATCTGGTTTTATTAATAATGAAGCCGTATACACAATCCCAGTTCCTCCCAGAAATTTGTTCATTGTGACTGTCACCAAAGCAGTTACAATCCTTCAACAGTGCAAGAAAACATTATTACATGAAGGCTGATCCTTTAGCTTCACTTAGGAGAATGGACAGAATAAGTCACTTCAGTATAGCTCATTTCTGACTTTGATTTGCTCATGAAACTAACTAGCACAATAGAGACTGATCTGTATGTTACTGTAGCTTTTCCAGAAAATCATTAATATCAGAATTCAATTCTTTGTACAGATATGCAAAGGGTTGTTGGGGTTTTTTTTTCCCCCAACTGCTTTCCTAGTTGTCATAATATGTCAACATTTGCAGTTAGTAACACTTACATGGTATTGCTGGCATGTTCAACTTCATGATTTACTTCAGTCCATCTGATACCACTCTTGACTAAAGCACCAGGAAGAGGGTGCTGCTGGCGGCAGAATACTAAGCTTGATGGACCAATGCCTTAATCAAGTCTGGCAAATACTATCTTGCCATGAATAACCTGCTCCAGAGTTCACAATATTTTGGTACAGCATACTGCAAAACGTAATTTCTGCCCACAATAACGCAACTTCTGAGTAAGTTATAGCATTTAGCAGTTGATGTAACAAGATAAATTAGCATCTGTGGTATAGCATCTTTTATAGAACAACAATTTTCTCCTAACTATTCCCTTATCGTTCTGGAAGAAGAAAAGAGTAAGTACTGAATAGTATCCCTATTATTTCTCCTTCTGATTATTTACATTGTTACTCAAAGCACGTGTATACGTTCCTTCCTCTTCCAGTCTAAGAATGGATCAATGCCTTTTTAAAATCGGATTGTACGCACATTTGCTCCCCTCCCCTAATTTCTGTTCTCCTTGCGCTCCTCTCGAAATTTCAGGCACCCTCTCCACCCACACACACACTTTATCATACGGCCCTCTTAGTATGCTAATGTATTGCAACAACCCATTTTACACTGCTAATGAAGTGAAAGAAAGATGATGAATAAAAATAACAAAAAAAAAAAAAAAAATGGTTGTTCTATGCCCATGGCAGAAAAAAAAAAAAAAAAAAGGTGCATTTATCACTTCAGTCTCGGCAGTTACCAGCACGCAGGGAAACAACACAGGGACACGCTCCGCCGCATTCAAGCGAAAAGACGTGGTCTTCATTCGTGACGTGTGGTGGTACAAAGTTGGCTCTTACCGCCGAGCGCGCACGTTTGAAGGCTGGGCGCTGCTTCGCCTCCCTGACGGGCACCGCGCCGCCAAGCGCCTCAGGCGAGGGCCGGGCCGCGCCGCCGCGGCCGGGGGCGCTCCCCGCTCTCCCCTCGCTTACCACAGCGCGCTCGGCGGCTGGCCGGCCGGGAGGGCGCAGCAGGTGCGGCGGTGGGACGACCGCTAGGCAGGCGGACGCCGGCGGCTGGAACGATCGCTAGGCTAGGCAAGCGGACGCCGGCGGCTGGAACGATCGCTAGGCTAGGCAAGCGGACGCCGGCGGGCGTGGGGCTGGCGGCCTCCCCCCCCTCCCGCGCGGAGCCGGCTCTCCCCTCACCGTCTCCTCCCGCGGGACGGGCTCGCTGTCACGGCCGCGGCGGGGCGCGGGCGGCGGCCCGGCCCCCCCCTCTCCGCCCGGGTCCAGGTGTAGCGGCCCGGGTCACCGGTCGGCGCGGGCGGGCGGGCCGCGGTGGCGGCCGCTGCTGGTTGGGCGCTCGGCGCCTGTCGCTGGGCGGTGTGTCAGCGGGCTGGCTCCGCCTCGGCCCCGCGCCTCCGCCCGCCCATGCACAGACATGACACAGACACACAGTCACTGCAGCTGCCGCTGAGCCCGGGGCAGAGCGGCGGCGGGCACCCACCCCGCTCCCGGCACCCGCGGAACGGCAGCGGCGGCCGCCCTCGCGCCCGCCTCCGCCTCGGCCCGCCGGGCGCAGCGCCGGCGGCGGGCAGCCTCGGCACCGAGACCCGCAGGGGGCAGCCTGGCACAGGGCGCCGGAGGGAGCCGGCGGGGGAAGGCTGGCAGCGGGGAAGGGGCGGGAGGCAAGGAAGGAAGGAAGGAAGGAAGGGGAAGGGGGCAGCCTGGCACTCAGACTCGGAGGCGGCCGCCGGGCACCCGCACGGAGCGAGCCCGGGCGGAGCGCGGCACCCAGCGGCCGCTGAGGCCGGGCCGGCAGCAGTAGCAACGGCCGCGGCGGTGCCGGAGGGAGCCTCTCCGTGATCGGCTGCACGGTGCCGGTGACCTTCCCGGGGCTGCTCGCCGCCCGCCAGGCCGGGGCAGGGCCTCCTCTCCCCGCGGAGAGTGTGCGCCAGGCCCCGGGGAGAGGACAGGAGGCCGGGCCGGAATCCCCCGTCGCCCCCGGGTCCTTCTGGCCGCCGGCGGGGCCTGTGCCCGTGCGGCTCGCCGCCGGGGAGAGGGGCGGGGGAAGGCGAGCGGGACGTTCGGACGGGGCCGGGCTGCACCTCAGGACAGCGTGAAGCAGGGAGCGGACAGGCCCTGGAGAGAAAGCTGGGCGGAGGAGGAGGCAGCCACCTCGGCGGCGCATCCCGGGAAGAGTGGGGACCTCCCCGCCTCCCTCCTCCTCCTCCCACCGTCAGCGGCACCTCGTCCCGCGGAGAGTGGAGTCGCCGGTGCCGCCCCGGCTGGGACCTGCCGGCTGACACCTCCGGAGCGCCAGGCTGCGGGAACGGAGCTGGAGCCGCTCGCCTGGGGCGAAGGAGGGGGAAGGACCGCTTGCCTGCACGGAGAGGCGGGTGCCGAGCCCCCGTCCTGGCGGCCCGGGAGCCACCCGGGGATGGTAAGTGCCTCGTCGGGTCGCTGCTGCTCTTAGAGGCGAGGGGCGGGGGAGGGCAAGAAACAATCGGTGAGTGTCTCCCTTCCAGCAGCCCGGGGGAGGGGGCATCCGAGTCCGGTAGGGCTGGGGTGGTGTTTTTATCTCCTGGATTTTAATCCCCATCAGATGCGGAGTTGAGACGCTCAGGCGGAGGCACGCTCGTCCGCTCCCCTGGCAGAAAGGGGCACGTCCCCCCAGCCGAGGGAGGTTACCCCGCCTGGCTCGCACTCCGTTCCCATCGTGGGTCCGCACGGGCACTTGTTTACACGGCACCCCACGCCCCTTTCCTCCGGCCGGGATGCGTTCCCGCTCCGCGGGGGGCTCCAGCCGTGGGGCGGAGGAGGAACGGGGCCGCCGTCCCGCCAAGTACCGCCGGCTGCGCGGAGGAGTCCGGGAGAGCCAGGGGCTGGCGGGCTGCTGCCGTGCGGGTGGAAGGGTGTCACGGCGTGGGGTGTGAGCGCCTTGCCCCTCCGCATGCCTGCTCCGGGAGGCAGCCTGCCCGAACGGGACCTGCCTGCCGGCTCGGGGCGAAGCTGGAGTTTGGCCGGGACGCTGAGGCGGGGAGGGTGGTTTCCCCATCCCCCTCCAGCCTCGCCAGCAAGCCTTCAGCCCAGGAGGCTCTCCTTTGGGAAGTCAGCTGCTATCACCTCCTCTCCGAGAATTGTGTCATTTAGATCATTAATCCCTGCTCACCGGGGAGGGGGAATAGCAACTTGCTGCCTCTGTGGAGGTGACGTGAAGTTTGACAATGCCTTATGTAACACTTTTTGGAGAGATTCCTAGCTCTTCCACTGTGCCCAGTTTTGTTTTTAGAAAGCAAGTGATTTCTCTTCTTTGTAGAGCATCAGACAAGCAATCTTTGTCTATGTTTTCACCTGAGTGCAATGTCTTCTGCTTTGTTCAACTTGGAAGGGGGTACTGCTAGACAGCAAATAAAGCCTACTTTTTTTTCCAACATGCATTTTTATAACAGAAAATTAGCCTGTGGAGGCATCTGAACTGTTGTTACAAGGTCTTACCTTTTTGTGCATGTACTGTATGTGGTTTTTATAGCACTTTTAAAATTACTACAGGAAACATTTTCACAGCACTGATTGTCATTTATGTATTCTGGAACATATGGATGCGGGGATGGAAATTACAATGAATCAAATGTTTTTTAAACATTGTTAGCTTTTAAAATACAATTTGAGTGCTAGAAGGAACAGAAAGCACAGGGCTAAACAAAGCACTATGTTAAAACCAGACAACCTGGCAATTGCCAACAGGTCAGCACATTTTATTTCATGAAATCTGGATACAGATTAATTTTCTTTGTACAATGTTTACTTTTTTAACTTGTTCAGAAATAGAAACAGCAGGAAATTAGATAAATGGATTGAAAGGTTGTCTAGTTTCCCTGCAGTTTCTGTAAGTGGTTATGTCTTCTACTGAAAAAAAAAAAAAGCTTCACATGAAAAGACGGGGTAGTAATTTGCCACATATTCTTTAGACTCCTACTGCAAAGGTACGCTAGGGGGACTAGTTTGGGTTAGGTTTTGGTTTTTTTTTCCCATTCAGTGGTGAAAATGCACAGACTATCATAATAAGACCTATGAAGTGAAGGGTTTTTTCCTCACCTTATAGAGCTCCATCACTATACTGTAAGCTTAGAAGAAAAATCACGTATATAAACTCAGACGATGAGTTCAGGACAGGGGGGATCTTCTAATGAAGTCATTCTGCTCCCCACTGCAAATGCAGATAGGTGATCAGAGGTTAGTTTACTTATAAGAACAGAACAAGTTAACAAAAAAAAACAAACCCCAAACCGCTGAACGTCCTCACTGTGTTGCATTTTTTTTAAAATGGAGAAATGACCAAGGTGGAACAGGTATCCTGAGGCTTCTTGAAAACTGCAAATTGCTGATAAGTATTCCAAGTTTGAAATGTGAAATTCTTATTGCTTAGGTGTCCTGTGACGGCCCTTGATCAGCAAGGCTGCAAGTCATGTAGAAGCAGCGGTAACTGCAGAGTCTCTGATGGATAATTGGATAGGTAGGTTATTTTTGATTTTTTTTTTTTTTTGGTCTTTTAATTGCCCGCTGTGGTAGCAGGTTACTTTTCTCCATCCTGTTGATATTTAATTCTCACAATTTTTGATTTCTGGTGTGTGTTGCATCTTTCCTATTCAAAGTACATACCCCCTTCTCTGTTGCTGATAAGGAAAGAATAGCTTGGAGGTATTTGGATGGCCATATACAGCAAAAGATATGTATTGTTTTTTTTATATCTGAAATATGCATGACAACGTTTTTTCTGCTCTGTTTAGATGACATAAAAGATCATAAGTTTTCTCAGGTCTGGAGAAATAGGCATTGTTTTTCTTTGAAGGAGTACTGAAAATAGTATTACTAATATGCTGAATTCCCTGTGCCAGCTATTCAATCTATAGGAATTGCAAAGTAGAGACCTCAGAAAGCCAAAGTGCAGAGCAGTGGTGAATGACTACATGTCTGTTGGCAGCATTAAGATCTGTCAGACTTGATCTGAAATTTCAATGTGTAGGACTTAATATTAGCAAAAGTAGTATTCCTTCTGAATGAATTATTTGAGAAAACTGGTAAAACTAGGTGTTTCCCATGTGCACTTAAATCACTGAACTGAAGTGTTCTTAAGTATAATGATTTTGAAGGAACAGTGCTCCAAACTATTACTTGTGTGAGTTCTTTATTGCTCAAATGTGTATTTTTCATTTTACCTGGCATAAATGATCAGTTGTCAATAGACCCTTACTGGAATACTCTCCTCTTTCATCCTCTATCTGATTTCTTTTTTGTATGTGTGCCTTTATAAGAGCAATCTTAAAAAAACAAATACACACATACACAAACCCAACGAAACCCAAGCCATTTTGCCTGATGTTTATAAACAGTTTATAAAGGCTAATAATGGGTAAAATTCATAACCTGCATACAAAGTCTTTGCACTATGTGCTAAACTTGGTCTATGTGCAAATTCTTATTGATGTTGATGGGAGCGCTTATCTACACCCAGAACAGCATTCCTTTTTTTTTTTTTTCCCCACTGACTTGTATGAAAGCCTATATTCATGAGGTCTTGCAAGCTTTGGTTGAAGACCTTTCATCATCTGCATTAGAATAAATTTTTAAAAAATCCATTTTAAGGATGTGAGATTTCTGGTGTATCTATTTTTCCTATAACCTGTGTGTGCTGATAACATTAAGATAAAGACTTGTGTGAGAAGAGGACATAACGGCCAATGCAAGTTTACCATTGTTTTTTCTTCATGAGTTTGTCTCCATTCTCTCCAGAGTTAGCTGTATTGGTTATTTGCCTAATTTTGTGACTAAAGAACTTTCTGAAAAGTAGTTTCGTGTAAGGAAACGTACATATATGCGCTATTTTTGCTCTGTTAGTTGTCTGAGTTTGACTCCTCTTTGTAGTGAATGTTAGCTTTAAAAAACAATCATTGTTCATTATCCCACACTTGGCATAATCTAAGAGCTGGAGAGTCAAAACTACCATCAGGGAAGGTAATTTTACTTTCCCTTTTTTGCTTTTTCATTGGATCACTAATTTTTTCTTCCTTGTAGTACACCCACCTGAAGATAAGGGTTAAGAAATGAGCTTTGTACCTTGTACGGATTCATTACTCTCTTTGGTGTCACTTGGCTCAGTATTTGAACGTCTATCCTGTGTCTTGTCAAAGCTCATTCAATGCACGGCTGTAGAAGGGGAGTAGCAGATAACAAATTCTCTTTTATACGGAAGTTGGTGGCTCAAAAATCAAGGAGAAAATTGCTAGAAAGGATTATCCTTGCCTTGGCACTGACTTTGAAGCAAAACTGCCAAGGCTGGAATCCTTGTTTAAGTGCCGTCTGTGTCAGAATTAGAAACAAACTGTGTAAAATAGTTCCATTACCTGTTTCAATTTGCAGATCAGACCAGGTCTGAACAGTGCTTACAGTAGTATCCACATCACTGTTCTTTCTGGGATATAGCTACTATTTCCACTACAATGGAGTTAACTGGGTAGAAGCTGTGCTTAAAATTGGCAAGAAGAACCCCACCAACATCTATCTAATGCTATAGCAAAAAGCCAGATCTAATCACATAAGCCTGATGATGGAGGAAGCTGGAAGTCTCAGATGGAGCAGACAGAATGCAGTCTTCCTCACTAACCTCCACATAAGATAGGTACACTTGAATATAATAAAAAGAAATAGATGACTTTTTAAGGATAGAGTTCCCTGTCCTTACACCTCTGATCTCTTGAGCAGTGTTACGAGGAGATAGATGCCACCATCGCTCTACTCTTCTCCCATGCGTTTTCAAGTATTGATGAGTCATTTCTGTTACTCCATGTCTATACCAATTTTCTGTCCCCAGGGAATAGTTGCACATGTTGACCCAGACGCTATGCATGCTGCCTGAGTGGCAGCTAGTCAAGGGTCACATCAATTAACAATGCCTGGCTTTACTGTTCTCCCAGTTATCTGTGAAAATGATAGAAATCATAACTAGTTTTGATCTGCTATTGTTTGGCAAAACTGCAAGTAGCAGTGCTAACACCAGAACCATAGCTTTCTTAAATCAGAAGGACAGCACCCATATCAGTGGGTGCTTTCACGTTCTGGCACTGATATGCTTTTACAAGAAAAATAATAATAATCAGAAAAAAAAAAGTATCTTTTTAAGCATCCCCCCACTTCCTTCACTAGAAATTTTCTGTTGCTTAAAACTTCCAGGGAAGTTGAGTTGTGGCTTTTAGTTGCAGCTTTCAATAGTTCCTGTAAAGTTTATCCCAGAATGTAATAGGTACATGCACAATGCCATCATTTCAGTTGTATCATTTGCTTTTGGATATTATTTCCTGGTAGGCATTTGACAGCTAAGACTTAGGACTAGGAGAAAACTAGAAAACTATATTGTTGAGCAATCTTCACTTAAATACAGAGAAGACTAACGAAGGATTTTGTTTTAGGAGAGAGGAAGAAGAGAGAAAGGGCAGAGACGTGAAGGAAAGGAATTGTGGAATTTAATTTATTTTTTTTTAATATGATACTCTTTGTTTTCTTACAATTTCCAGATGGACTTTAGTACCTGTTTAGGGACTTGGGAATGAATTTGTCTATTTGGAGAAAAGAATGTTTCTCATCCTGAAATAAAAAGTGTTATTGAATGATGAAATGCAGGGAGCAAGAAGAATTGTGGACTGTTGAAATGACGTGAAGTTTCCAGCTGATGTTCAGGCTTCTCAACCCAGCTCCTCCTGGCTAGGTTTCACTTTCTTCCTCTCTCTGACTCCTCTGCTGTACCCCTGAACCTCAGTTAGCTCAGTACTAAATTCCTTTGGTGATTGTTTTCCCTTCCATCTTCAGTTAATACTGCTGCTAATCAATACTGCAAATGGAATTTTATGTTCAGAAATTACTGGACTTCAATGTATGAATTTGCTTAATTCAATATTTTTCAGGCCGAAGGTACTAGAAAGGTGTGTGCCACTGGATAGAAATAAGAAATGAAAGCCAATCATTCTAGCATTATTAAATCCCCAAATATATGTTCTTTAGATCATGTTGTTCTTAAGAATATTAGCTTTCATTTTTTTCTTACAGAAAGGAGTCCTAAGCTTCCTGGTTTTTATAGAAAATGAACTGACATTAACTGAGGCTCTGCAAGCAGCAGTTCAATTCTGTATTTCTGTAGTCTCATCTTTTTTTCAATCCTAAGACTGGTTCTAGAGTGTGACTCAGATTTAAACACAGGGAGGTTATCATTCATGTAAGACAAGTCTTCTAAGATAAAATACTGGCTGGCATGCTTGAGAATTCTTAAATAAGATAAAGATGGTTCCTACCACTTTAAAAGGGTACAATTGCCTGTATTTTTGGATTCTTCAGTGTTGAGTGTACTGTACAACTAGATGCTGTTTTATCAAAGTAGAGAATTGGAGCAATGAAGAATGAGGTCCCTGTAAAGGTGGACATTTTCTGTTGTTATTATTGGAATACTTTATAACTTATGTCCTTGATTTTGGTCTTCCAGAGCTCTTTAATACCAACTACATATATGAGAAATCTGTTCCCCTTCAGTGACTCTTCCAAGTAGTTGAAATCAGTAGGTGATGATGTCATAAACAACTTTTTAGTACTAGGAAAGTTGCGTGTTGTCATTAACTTCCACAAAGCAAAAAACCGATTGGTTTAAAGAAATGATAGAAGCTTTTGGTTGGGGATGTCTTCCTCCATTGAGATTTATGTTGACAAAATGCAGGATGCTACAAATGGAGAAAGAGGGGAAAATATCAGTACTGATATTGAGTCCACTGGAAGATCGGACCTGCTAGTGGCTAAACCAAACTATTTGGTGATGAGCGTGAAAGGGAGGCTTTTGTACTTGATGTTGTTTATTTTATACCAAGTTTTTCAGACTGCTATGCAGAATGCAACCAAACCAATAATGTGTTATATCCTACTACCTCAGAGAGCAACAATAAAACGTACAAGCTGAAAATGTTCGAGTTGCAGCTGTCTTCAACTCATTGTCCAGTGATCCTCTTGCAGTTCAGATGACTTTAAGAAAGAAGCAATGTGTATGAAAATAAATTCACATCCTATCATAGTTGCTCACAGGTGTGAAGAGGAGAGTATACCAGCAGTGTCTTAAGTTACTGCATTTCCTTCCAAACATTGCAATCGGCTGCCCTTTCCTCTTCTTGTCACTATAATGCTAGCACAGCTTAAAGACTGGTAGATTAAAATAGTGGCTTCTAGCAAACTTCTGGGGTCAGTCAAACATTGTTTAGATTCACAATGCAGATCCTTCATCATTAGAACACCTTCTTTCCATACAAAGGCATTCCTTTGGGAAGGATTCCTCCATGGCCAAAATCAGATCACTTTCCAGCTGGTTTGGACAGTGGACAACCATGCACGCTACTGTCTTGCAATGTGGTTATCAATCTTGGAATTTACATCTCTACTGTTGGTACCCAGAGCCTTGCCCCTTGCTTTTGCATGTCCCGCTGGGGCAGTTGGATGTAAAAACTCAACTTGTTCATACTGCCAGTGGTGACTACTCTCACACCAGTGCTCATACCTGGCACCTGAAGTATATCAAACTGCATCATATACTGGAAACATCTGAAATACCATTCAGTAAGCTTAGATCTTGATTTATGTTACAATTGCAATGTGAGTAATTGTGCACAGTTGGTGAATGGGCTGAAAAGAAAGATGTTCCTAACGTCTTTTCTTCATCAAGATGAGCAAAAATAGTAATATCATGCCACTAGTATGTAAGGAACTGAAATTGATGACAGTATTTTTCATACGCAGAATAACTTTGCCAATTCTCTAGTCTTAGGCACGTTGTGGAAATAAATCCATAGGTTCCTGAATGTTTTACAGAGCAGGTTAGAGTGAGGAGAATGTCACTGTAGAAAGATAAACTGATGCACTGCAGGTGAAATGACTTGAGCAAAGTTGCCCAAGTGGTTAGTCAAAAAGCAAAGAGCAGAACTCTGGTTTCCTGAAAGAGTCACTGTCCTGTGCTTTAAGCATGTGAAAACACCACTGTCTTTAGCAAGAACCATTGCTTAATATAGTTGTGGATGGTAAAACAAAGTCCCTGATAATACTCAGCATATAGCAATTATTTTTATGTAAATATGCAGAATATATGTGCATCTTCAAACAAACAAACAAAGTTAACTGACAACTGAATAAATGACAAAATATACCCATCATAGTAGAATTTACAGATACTCTTTGTTGATTTAGAGGTAGTGCTGTGACCAAAGGAAGAAGTGTATTTTACTTCTCAAAAATAGAAAATAGTACAACATTTAAAGGAGAAGAAAATAGGAGAGTGCTTGAAGGAGTAAATAAGTATATCTTGGTCTTTAAAGGTTGTAGATTAGTATTCTTTAACTCTATGGAGTTTTATCTATGGTCAGATGGTGCAAAGAACCTGGAGAGGGAAACTGGCACAGACCACTGCCATTTAGTAGAAGTCACCATAAATGAACATTAAGGAGACCAGAGTCTCCACTGAATTATTGACACATGCTAACCAAGTTAAAAATGTGGCATTTTTATTGATGACATCATTTTATATCAGTTTTGACCAGCAATAAGCAGGGGCAGGCACAGCATCTGTCTGAATAGAAGGTTACTGCCATGTTTGTATGGCATCTATCCCACTGTGCTGCTGGGCAAATTTGTTAAGAGTAAAGGGGTAGAGAGAAATGAAGGAGAGAGACATAGCACAGAGGTAAATCCATATTCAACAGGTGTCTGAAGGTAGTGTAGTATGATACAGAACAAAATTTTCACGTCCTTCTTCTTGTCCTAAAGCTCTTCAAATTTTTCATAGGTGAGGTTCTTTCCTTTCTGTCGTCAGACTAAAAAATATCATATTATACATCAGTAATAAAGATTTCTGGACCTGCAGTTAGTATCAAGAATTCTCTGAAATAATTAATTTTGCAGGGTATTTTATTTTCCGTGTTTGGGTTTTGTTACTCAGTTTCATTTGTCTTGCAATTGGACATTGGTATGTTGAGAAAGGTCCGAGTTTGATTTTTTAATTTTTTTTCCTTTTTCTTTTCGTTTTCTCCTAGGCTTTCATATTGTAAGTTGCTATATATGAAGGTAATATGATTTGGGAAAACATCTTGACTTTTCTGGTTGAAATAGTGGAATTGTGAATATGGTATAGAAAGCAGTTATTTATTCATGTTACTGAAATGCCTAGAGGCCTTGATTGAGAGAGGGCTCCCTTCCTGCTGGGTGAAGCACAAATACACAGACTCTGTGTGTAGCTTGAGGGTACTTAATGGAATTGGAAGGCTGGTATAAAACAGCAGTATAAACACTGGTGCGTGGCTGGAAGTCTTCTGACACAGCAGTGCTTTTGGAGAATCACAGAATGGTTGAGGATGGAAGAGACCTCTGGAGGTCATCTGGTCCACCCCCCTGCTCAAGCAGGCTAACCTAGAGCAGGTTCTGCAAGACTATGTCCAGATGGCTTTTGAGTATCTCCAAAGAAGGAGACTCCACAATCTCCTTGGGAAACTTTTTCCAGTGCCTGGTCACCCTCACAGTAAAAAAGTGTTTCCTGATGTTCGGAGGGAACCTCCTGTGTTTCATTTTGTGCCCATGGCCTCTTTTCCTGTCACTGAACAGCACTGAGAGGGATCTGGCTCCATCTTCTTTACACCCTCCCTTCAGATAACTTATTTTTGACATCCCTCACCGGTTTCAGCTCCAGTGGGCTCTGGCTTTCCTGACTGCATTTCTGCACGCTCAGCCAGCATCTCTGTATTCCTTCCAGGTTACCTGTCCCTGCTTCCACCTTTTGTATACTTTCTTGTTGTGTGTGACTTTTTCCAGGATCTCCTTGTTCATCCATGTAGGCCTCCTGGCATTTTTGCCTGACTTCCTGCTTGTTGGGATGAACAGTTCTTGAGCTTGGAGGAGATGATCCTTGAGCATCCACTAGCTTTCTCGGACCCTTCTTCCCTCTAGGGCCCGGGACTCGTTCAAGCAGATCCCTGAAGAGACCAAAGTCTGCTATCCTGAAGTCCAGGGCTGTGATCTTGGGTTTTGCGCTGCTCCCTCCTCTCAGGATCCTGAATGCCACCATGGTCACTGCAACTTAAGGCTGTCTTTGACCTTCACATCCCCAAGGAGCCCTTCCTTGTTTGTAAGTATAAGGTACAGCACAGCACTTCTCATTGTTGGCTCCTCTATTACTTGGATCAGGAATTTGTTGTCAGTGCTCTCCAGGAGCACCCTGTACTGCTTAGCCCTGGCTATGTTGTCCTTCCTGCAGATATCAGGGTGGTTTAAGTCCCCTATGAGGACCAGGGTCTGTGAATGCAAGGGTGCTTCTGCCTGTCTGTAGAGGGCCTCATCCACTTGTTCTTCCTGGTCAAGTGGCCTATAGCAGATGCCCACTACAATGTCACCCATACCGGTCTGCTCTTTAATCCTTACCCATAAGCTCTGTGTTAGCTCATCATCCATGCCCAGGCAAAGCTCCATGCATTCCAGCTGCTCTCTCACACAAAGGGCAACTCCACCTCCGTGTCTTTCCGACATGTCCTTCCTAAAGAGCCTGTATCCCTCCATTGCAGTACTTTAGTCATGCAAGCCATCCCACCATGTCTCCATCATCCCAACAAGATCATAGCCATGAAACTGCACACAGATCTCTAATTCCTTGAACTTAGTATCTTCATGTTTATTCATGCAAAAAAAAAATAAAATCCACAAATGATGGAAGCAATTCAGATAAAAGCACTGTTTTTGCCAATATAACTGTGACTACTGTGGCAGCTTCTGCTAGCCAAGTTATGTCAATCAACAGTCACTCTTCACACTGTCAACCAACATAATTGGAGTGTCAGAAATTCCCAAAGCGAGAAACCATTTCTGCCCAAAAGAGCGTACTAAATACAGAAGTAAGAGTGTACTGAAGTGTTTGAAAACTGATAGTTTGTACTTTCCTTTTTTTTTTTTTTTTAATTGATCATTTTGTTTGTTAAAATGTCTTTGGAAAAAACCAAAATCTGTATTCCTGTGTTGTGATCCACTAGAAGCAGCAACATGGGACAGTTCTGAAAAAAAGCACTGTAGTTCTGGGACACAACTGGTTTTCTCTGTCAGGTTACATTGGTTTTTAATTGATGTGGTATTTTAAGTACGTTTTTATATCTGACTTGAAAGTGCTAAAATAAAATCTTACAATAGTATGTAACACTAGTTTTTTGGACTAACCAAACAGAAACCTTTAGCAGGATGGAGACAGATCCCACTGCAGCTGCCGTGTGATGGTAATTTATGAAGGTGAAATGCATCTAACATGGCAGGAATTGAGTCATTCATCACAGATAGCAAGAAATCCAAGTTCCCTTGTGTTTTTGTGTCTTTTTCTTTACCTGTATTCACCATGCATATCTGAGTTTGTGATACAACTTTTTTTGATCACCAAGAACTCATTCTATTTGGTCTGTTTTGAGACAGGTACAGCTATCATTTTTAGGACTTAGTAATTTTGATTAATCAGAGCACAATGGAATTTCTGGTGAAGCTTTAGTGGATTGAGCACTGGTATTCTAGCGGGCCAGAGATAACATTATTAAGAGTGAGAAGCATTTTCAGGAGCTGTTTGTAATGCCGATGTCAATTTTTGTAGTGAGAAATCACTCTCTAATTGTTCAAGTTGTCTCAGGTCCATTTTTGAATCCTCTCGGCTTTTACCCAAGGAGCTTGTTTGAACATACCCTCTAACGTTTTTGGTTAGATATTCCTGTCAAAAGTTGACCCGGCAGCCAACTTCTATACTTTTTTTGCTGACTGGAACCCTTATGTGAGTAGATTGTGGTAAGCCAGTGCAAATTCCCACCAGTTACCACACCTGCTAAACTAGGCTGAACAATGGGAGGACATGAAACCTGTGCTCCTTGCTCTTAACTAGTTTCTATTCCTTTCTCTATCAAGTTCAAGCCCGTATTTTTTCAAGGCCTTACTCCAAACCCTAGTGGGAATGTTTCTGCCAGGTTCACAGGGCTTCAAGCTGGGCCCTTAATGAGCTGAACATTAAATACCGAAGTGAAAAACTTTGCCATTCTTGCTTTACTTTTCCTGTGAGCTGTCTCGCTGAAATCCGTGCTGTTAATAGTGGAGTGAGTGAGGTACTAACCAATATAGATGAGGATCTGTCAGAGTCCTGCTCTTTGAGATTGGCTGTCCATCCATCAGCTGCCAGTGTTTACTGTGGTGGAATACTGGCAAGCATACAGGGATGCTTCTGGATGGCATGGAGTTCTCAGTAGAGATCCCAGCATTGATCTACATTAGTAGTATTAGACACCCCAAATGAACGTGAATGTAGCAGATAATGCTTTGTGATGAATCTTTTTGTGTAAGTCTTTCCTGATAGCTGTGGCTAAAGAGCCACAAAGCACCCTAAAAAAAAGAAAATGGAATTCAGCAGGGTATGTAATAGACAAACAAATTACAGCTTTGTATTGAGCATCTTGACTGCGCTGGGCATATGTGCCTTTGGAAATGCAGGAACGGGAACTGCAAAGGAAAAACACTTTATTCCCAATAAAGATATAAAAGCTTTTCTTATGGTGGCATAGAATAACAAAAAATTGCAGTCTTAATTTAAGAAAAGCAACAGGAATTTCAGTTGGAAAAGTATTAGTGTTGAAAGTAACCCAGGTCTACCAAGATCTTTCTGTATACAGTAATGTAGTATTCCTTTGCTGTTCTAGTACTGCAGAACCTGTTTTGATACGTCACTAAGATGGGAAAGAAACCACAGTATACAAAACTTAAGTATCAGCCAGCCATCTGCCCATTTTGCTACAAAATTCTGCCTCTTCTTTTCTTGCTTCCTTTCACTGAAACAATGGCTCTTTTATATCTTAGCACCTTAATATTTGCAAAGTGTTTTTGAAAGCTGAAATGCACCAGAAAGGTGCTAAGTATTCTTGCCTTCATTTAGAACTAATTTTCATTCAAGATGTTCTTGTCATGGCTTGGTGTGAAAACTGGAGGGGATGCTGTGATTTTAAGAATTTTGGCCTTACTTGTTTTGCTGGCAAAACACAAATATATATATGTAAGGTTTTGCTCTAATTCTCAGGAGCAGCTAATGGCTCAGGAGTAGCTTTTAGATGCAGACAAGGATCTGTATTCTAGAAGCTGCTTTGCTAAGGGCAGGCATAGAAGTGTATCTGAGATTACTTGTTATATCTAGAATGCAGATTGGGATGTGCACAGTACATTTAATTAATCTCTCTAAGCATCACTGAATGTCCAAGGTGCTGTCATACTTGTATGACAAGGTTTTTTCTTTCCTATCCCTGCATGTCTGTAGCTAACAGGTAGACTGAAGTTTTGGATTCTTAGGTATTTATTTCTTTAAAAACACTGAATATTCAAATAAAGGAGGGAGTCTCTACCCAGGCTTGGCACAGTTAGTGTACAATTTCTTGCCATTGTTAAACTACAAATGGGAGGAACAAGTTCTGCAAGAACCTAATTAAAACACTGACACATCTGTCTGTCTGTCCCATGTTTATATATAATAAACCAAAAATTGGTGGATGCTCTGGATCTACTAGGAAAAAAACTTCCTTTGAGGCAAAGATAAGTACGGAACGTTATATAGTCAAAATTCTCATCGTTAAGGTCATTAACTCCTATGAATTTTTTTTTAGAATAAATGATGATCCGTAGACAGTTTCTAAGGTTCTTAGTTCTTGATTGACTAGGAAACGCAGACTCATACATGTTATTTTTTCCATCTGCATGTACATCTGTAAAACATTCAGGGGTTCACAAACTGAAACCACTGATTTGAAATAAAGTGTAAACTGATACAGGTCTAATTTCTGTAAATACAACTTAGGAAATTGTATTAGGCATATTGCAGAGCCATTGAGGCTTGCTCCAACTATATAGGAATGTAATGGCATGATGTCTATTGACTTGAATTTTGGAACAGGACTTGAATACATGATCCTGAAAGCTCCAAGAACTGTTTTCTTTGGCTCTGAGTGGTATTCATTACCTCTTAAGTTTTGCCTTCAATAGTTGTCTTTATTCAAGTGCATATTTACTTACCGTAAGAAATGATGGCTTACTTCACAGGACAAATGAAAGACAGAGATGGCATTATATCTCCATGCGTCTTTTCAGTATTATGGGAAATTTCATGTCATAAGAAGCACATTTCCCCCTGTACAAATGTGAAATTGTGTTGTAAATGAAATCTCTTAATTACTGCTCAGCTTTGCTAAGCTTTTTACTTGAGTCAGCAACTGCCTTGCTGAAAAGTACCATAATTTTGAAGCAAAAATTTAGGACTGAAGATTTTAAACCAATTTCTTTCTTCCTCATCATTAAGAGAATAGTGGCTTAGCAGTCAGGAAGAAGAGCATTCTGGTTTTATAAACAGTTTTCAAGTTCTTGTATTAGTAGATTAGAACAGCATGTTCATGTTTTTCTTCCACCTCCTCACTGGCTCTCTCACTTCTGGTTTTGCTTCTAGTTTTTGGACCCCACCTTTCAATTTGGAGCTACATTTTTTTACTAATCAAGTTTTGATCCACATTTTGGATCAAATGTGTCTCTGGGAAAGAGGGGTTGCCTTGAGACTATAAGTGTGCAGTTGCTGACTGCAAAAAAAAAAAAAAAAGTTGATGGCAAGCTAGTTGTTTGGGGATTTTATTTTATTTATGCATGAAAGTGTATTCCGAAAAGTGTTCTTAGAAATTGAGCAGTGTCTGTGTATCTGTAGTGATGTCTGTAATTTCAACAGAGCTGAGGTGGCATGATGACCTGTGTAAGATTTGTGGGCTACTTGGTGAAATCTTTTAATTGTCTGCTTAGGGGTTGCACTGAGCATCAATTTCTCATTTTATCTGGAGTCCAGGTTAAAATCCTAATTTATAATATGTGCAATCCTAATTTGTACTATGTATAAACTGAGCAATTTTCCTTAACTCTAGACTTCATTTTTAGTTAGACCGTGAAATGTTTACACAGTGTAGTCTGTAATGAATGTTCTGAATATTGTCAGTGAAACCGGTGGTGTTATTTGGGAGTGATTATTCCCTTGTTGCATCCCCAAATGTGTGGTGACTGCTGATTGCGATACTTGCCTGCTTCCTCTATGCTTCAGCTACATTTCCCTGGTTTTGCCACTTGTTAATCATACCTTTGGATTGCATGAGTACCTTGGGACAGGCAGAGTTTCTTTGTTAGGTGTTTGCACCATGGTTAGCACAGCAAAACCATGGGTCTTTGGTGGGGCCTGGCAACCACAGTCCATAATGCTCAGTATAGTGCTTAATAATTAAAGCATTACACAGTTGGACAAGACTGGCAGGACACATTAGAAACACACTCTTATCCTAAGGTTACTGAATGTACCTTTAAAGCATACCCTAGAATCTCTCTTAAGTGAGAGGGTTTTTCTGTTTGCCATTCGTAACTACAGGGGACTCTCATCTTCAGATAGCACTGGTAATAATAGCTACAATATTAAAACATAGATGGAGGTACTAAAAGTAAAGAGGGAGGATGCAAAAACCATTCTCTAACCCTCTGGGATAATGGCCTTAAGCCACATGTCCTTGTGATTTATGAACTTGTTTTTATTTGTCCTCTTCGACAGAAGGCTTTGTCACTGAAGAGATTTGATAATAGCCTGTTCAGTATGATTGTAGTCTCTTGTATTCATGTAATAAATAATTTTGGACCATTTGTGGGTTTAGTCATTCTTGCTGTATGTATTTCACCTCTGATTTCACCTTCAGTAGCTCAGATGGAGCTAGATAAGGACTTTCTGCTCACTTAGTTCTGTGCCATGGTGATACTACATAGAAACGTCTTCCTTTTTGTGCTTTGATATACTGGAACACTAGTAAGGTATGCACGTACCGTACCTGCAGTGTATATATGTGTAGTTGGCATGTGTGAATATAGGTTTGTAGAATTTGCAACTTTGTGTACTTTTAACAAATACTTTAACCAGTAAAGGCCTATATTAAGCAATCTAAAGCAGAGGAAAAAATTGGAAAAATGGAATTTATTTCTTTAGCTTGCAAACTTTACTGCAACCTCAGTTTTACAGTAGTAAATATTGCAGTGATAGAATCTATAAAGGATGGAAGTGAGTTTCAGATCTTAGCTAGCTTATTCTAAGAGCCATGCACTCAGGTAGCTGAAGAGAGCATATGTGGAAGAAAGGTAACATGCTGGAGCAGGGAACTAAGAGATTAAGCCATTGCTGATCTGTTTTGCTGTTTTTGAGGTGGAAAATGTATCTGAGAGGAATTTTTCTGGAAAGGAATTTCTTCTGGAAAGAAATACAAGAAGCTTCCCCAGCTTCTCTCCCATCCCGCCCACTAACATGCAGAAGCATCTGTCTCTCATCTCCTCTTTGCCTGGTGCTATGTGTGAGTGCATTTTGACAAACATTTTATGAACAGAGATCTTTGGAAAACCTATGAGACGAAATAACAGTGGTGAGAAATGCAAGTAGTTCTGTCTTACTAGATAGCTACTTGTGCAATAGAGGGTGATGCTATAGCAAATAAAAATATTTCTGTAGTAAATGTTACCACAGCAAATGAACCTGTCTTCTCTAGCTCTACTGAAATACAGCATCTCTAAATTTATAACGGTTACTTACAACTTACAAAAACACAGGAGATTTTGGCCTATATTCTTCATAGAAGGTAGAAGATGCTTTTCTTTTTGCAAGGTTTCATGAATATATAGTCTATCTTTTGAGTTATTGGAATGCTGTGTAAAGGAGGAATTTTTTCAGTTAAGACACTTTCAAGATTATGATCATGTTGTGACAACTCAAATGGCTTTATTTTTGAAATTTCAGACTGTATATTTGTGGATAGGAATTATGACAAATCTTTTTCATATCTGGAGAAAAGACTGATGGTGTACAGAAATTCATAGTAACTTAGAGTGGTTTTCCAAGTATGCATGATAGATGTATTTCTTCACTTCCTGGAACACGTGTGTATGTGGTGCATCCAACATGGTGGGATAAAAGAGGTTTGAACCCCAGCATTTTATTTTGTTATATGAACTGCAGTGATTTTACTTGTTACTCACTCGCTGGTGTAAGGAGTTTTTCAGTGAATATTTATGACTGGAAAGAATGAAATAATGTGTTCTGAAAACACCCCCAAATCTTTTGTAAGTAATGCTACAATTTATAGCATAGATGAAGCCTTAAATGATTTTGCTAACATCATGCAATTGGAGGATTGTACTCATTTGAATTGGATCTAATAGCTGCCTGTGTCTGGTAAGGAACTGGCAGAAAGGAGGGCCAAGCAGTACTGGGGAATTCTGGAATAATATCCAAGATGTAAGTTGGCTGTTAGGTGCTTAGTTAATGTATGTGTTGATGTGAAATGTACTCCTGGCCTAATAGGGTTAACCAATATGAATACTTACTGGTTTCTTCTCTATCCAGTTAGTTTTCATATCTGTCCAGATTTTCATATTTTCAGCAGCTCATAAACAAAAACGTTTGTAAAGATGAAATGGAATGAGGATGCTGGGGACATAGAAACTTCTATATAGGATATGAGTACGTTCTGCGAATTGCATGCTGCTGGCTTCAGAAGGGTTTTTTTGAGCATGGAAAATAGTAAAACAGTAAGAGAATGGCAGCGGTGTAAAACCAAATGCTTTTTTTCATTCCTCCATGAGTGTCTTTTTTGCATTTCTATACCAGAAGTATGTTACTACTCTATTGATATTTTAAATCAACTCTTTGCCTGTTTGTACTGTTATAATGCACCTTGAGGTTGGAAAGAGGTGTTATGTAAATTCAATCACACTTAAAAGCAACCAAACAAAAGAAGTTGATAGCAATAAAACTCATCTTTTGTCAGGTACCTGGTAGACCTGTTTATTGTGAGAAGTGTGTTAATTTCTTGGGAAGGTTCTCTCTGCACTGGAACCCCCATTCAGTCTGTTTCAATTGCAACAGGCCGTAGAGTTTCTAGCCACACTGCTCCAGTGGAACCAAAAGCAGTCCAAATAGATAGCTGAGCTACTCAAAGCCCAAGCATTTCATGTGACTGGCTAGGAGATTTGACTTTCAAGTTTAAAGGACTTAATTTACAAGTCCGTCCAACCCCTCTGTAACTTAATAAAATGACTCCTGACAGGCTTGCAAGGTTCTTTAGTGTACAGGTGAATCCTGGTGAGAAGAAACCTTGCCATCCTACTGAAGCCTGGGAGAGCATTTTGTGGACTTCTCTAAAACACTGTAATAGTAATTTTGTTTATTTGACTTCATACTTCTATGTCAAAAAAAAAAAAAAAGATAGTTGTCTGAAGGTTTGACCACATTAATGTGATTAAACTTCGATTGTTTGAGGGGAAGAAGTTGGTAGGCTTTCTCATTGATTTGTGATTTTTATTTTTTGCAAATGCACTTATTTACTATTTTGTCCATGTAAGATACTATTTGGTTTTGTTAATTTATTTTGATACATTTTTTGCATTCAGTGTTATTCAAATGATCCACTTCTGTTTTTCTGGTTCTTACCATTGTAATATTTAAACTGACTGTTATCCAGAGTGTATTTCCTTTTGTATTGTTCATCCTTCAAAATGTTAGCCTGACATTAAATTGTGCAGTGTTTTGTTTTCCCTCTAGGGGTGGTTGCAGAGATTAGCAGGACAATGAAATAGTAGGGGAAAGCATCTGGAAGGTAAGACTTTCCAGATGGATATCCTATTGAGATATAATAGGGGTTGTGCTTTGTATTTTTTTTTGTTCCTTTTTGCAAGAGACTAGGGTGCAAAAATTTTGCTCTTTATTTCTTAGTCTTTTCATTTTTCTTTTTTAATGATGAGGTGTTTGCTAATGCCAGAGCAATTAATCTGATCATCCAGCCATCAGGCTGTAGAATTCCAGCAGCTATTCCTGGCTCCATGAATTAAGAGTCCATAAATAATGGTTAAACTATATCTAACACTGAGATTTTCAATCTTTATTTTTAGGATTTTGAGTCATAAAGAAGGTACCACATTTCATGGTTTGACGCACTGATGTTTTATCTTGCATTGTCAATTGTGTTTCCTCATTTCTTCCCCAGGTATTTTTGTAGGAAAACAATTAATCAATATGGACTAAAAGCACAGCCATTCAGAAAATATGGTGCGCAAGTGCCCACCTGACCTTGAGGAAATATTTAAAGAGCATGAATCAAAACAAAAATTATGGGGAATCAAAAGACCTATACTGAGGTCAGTAGTAGCAAATCTTGAATAGCACAATCAATCACAATTTTTCAAAGAAGCTTAAGAATATGGTAGCACATTTTATTAGTAGCTCTCTGAATACAATAGTTAAGTTGGAATAAGAAAAGACTTCACATTTCTCAACAAAACAAAAGGTAATGACATCTAACAGATGTTCAAAGAACAGTAGCCAACTGAAAGTTTCAAATTAACTTCTCTAGCAAGATTAAAAACTATACGCTACTTGGAATTCTTCCCCCCCCCCGCCCCCCGCACTTCTAAAATTCCTTGTTGCTTTTTGGCTGGCCCAAGATTTAGTATTACCAGTAAAAGAACATTATCTTCCCACAAGATGACTTGTAATTGAAGGAAAAGCACAGGTGATGTTTCAATAAGAGTTCTTAAAACCTCTTTATTGAGATTTAAACTAACCTGACATATCTTTGGAAATAAGCGAATTCTTTTTCCCTGTAAGGCTAACCCATTTCTTCTCTAACCCAAGCAATAACCTGATATTTTTCTGAACAAGTAAAAATCAATAACTGAACTCAGACAATCTGCTCCCTTGATAATTGCAGAGTCAACTGTAACTTTCCTGCATTGACAGCATTAAGCTGCCATACAGGTCCTTTCCTGGTTATAATAGAAGATCCTTTATAATTTCAAATGAGTTTTCAGGGAGATTTTATGATAATTGGTCGCTTCATCTATATGGTTCCCTGAATGATTTTTATAGGAGCATGAGATAAATGAGGGGAGGGGAGGAAGAAGGAAGACTACAAGACTGGCTAGATCCCAAAGCATCTCAGACTTAAGTGTTCTGGTTTTGGGGTAGACATCTGACTAGAGCCACCCCCAGCTGACATCTGTGGAGTGTGTGATCAGCTTTCAGCCATCACTGATACTCACTACTGAAGCACGGATCTCAGTCAGCATCAATCTCAGAAGATCAGTACTCATCTGTTACCATCAAGAGATTTAGTAGTTGGTAAAACTGCACTAAGGCACATTTCTGTGGAATTCTTTTCAGATCCACCAATGCCACAAGTTCCTCCTTGAGCTTTTCCTGGAGCGGTCTATTATGCAAGTCTTTTCCCTGTCCATCTTGCCATGGTATCACACTCATGATAGTATTTGGTAGTATTTGGGAGTCTTTTCTAAACAGTCTGTATGAGTGTTTTCTAGGAATGGCAGTGGGTGATACCCTCTAATGGAGGTATTTTTTTTCCACAACTGATCTCCTTCTGATCTAAACAGTTGCACTGTTCATGTTATAAAAATTTGTATTTAGTTCCATCTGCATGTGAAAATGAAAAACATTGAGATGGTTTTTGGTTTGTGCTTAAAACTTTGAAGGGCCGGCAAAGGAAGTTTGTTTCAGAAATAGAGTAACTTCTGCACCAAGCCAAAAGTACTCTTTGGTATATCTTTTATCTTCATATATTGTGTGCTAGAGCCATTCCATGTATTGCCTCTGTCATGAGAGATGGTACACTAATTTACAGAACAAGGATTACTTTGCATTTTCCCTATTAAACTTGCAAACACAAATAAGGGGGTAGAGGAAGAGATCAGTTGCTTCATCTTAAAAGAAGTTTAGATCCTCAGTGGCTGTAAATTACTGCTATTTCTCTTTTCTTTTTTTTTCTTTTTCTTCTTTTAATCTGATGTAAGCTTAAAAGTATTTACTTAGTCCAGACTTGTGAATTCAAGAACAGACTCCTGCATTAACATGTTTGGCCATGTTTTGCTTTCTCTGGCAAGAATTGTTTTTCTGTCTATCTGTTAATTGGAGCTGTCGCTGTACATGCTGAAGTAATAGTGATTTTTACATGCAGAACCAGCATACCAATCAGTAATTAGACACAAGTTTAAAGTTCTGCTCCCTAGTGTATTGGTAAAGGTTCATGACTAAAGTACTGCCTTCATCTCATGGACTCTATTTCCATTTCAAGTTGATATTAGAAGTGGGGGATAATTCATTACTATAAGTTCCCTTGCAAGTGGATATTAGACCGAAGTTAATAAGCACCGTACCTTAAAGGAAGATGATCTGCTGGGGTAACAGCTGGCCTGGACATTGAGTGCGTAAATATTCCTTGTGCTTCTGAGTGGGAACTTTTAAAGGATCCTTGTAAAACACAAAAGAAAGGATATGTTTAGTTAATTGTGCATTTTTCAACTATTGATAATATAAATTTCATAAAGTTGATACCTGGTCAAATTGTAGACTGAGTAAATTTTATGATCCTGCTTGGGTTCTCCTCTTGGACAAGCTATGCTTACTAATTTACTCAAAATACTGGGACTGCTGCAGGGGAAAAACAACATATATTGTACATATATTTATGCTCACCGGGAATCTGAGGACAAAGCAAGGTAGCTACTAACTTTTTACACTTTAAATTATTTTAAAATCATCGCCAGACTGCCTTTATGATGATTTTAGGATTGTTAAAACCTCAGATCCATCTGTCAAGACTAATAGGTATCAGTGCATGTCCAGAAAGTAATAGATAACAGCAACGTTAGACACAGTTGACCACTGCTGGTGTAGAAGTGGAGATTTGTAAATGAAATACTAAGATTTTATGAATGCAGTATGAGTGGAAATGCATGTGTGTGTAAGCACTAGAAGAAACACCCAAACAAAGCAAAACAGTTAAAAGCATGGCCTGTATTGATAACAAAGAAGAACACCATTCCCAGGACAACATTCCCAGCAGTAGAATTGAGGAATGTGGTTTTCAAGACCAAAAGACCTGTGTTGTGATAACGCCAAAGCGCAGATGGCTTCTCAGCGGAAGACCCCTCATCCTAGCACAAGGAAAGTGGAAAAAGGCTTTGACATACCGTGTATACCAGTCCTCTTCCTGTTAGGTCCCAAAGAAAACAGACATATATTCCAAGTGAGGAAAAAACCAGACAGTGGATAGCAACTGGTCTAAGATTTTTGGAAATTGAATTTAGCAAGACTTTGAGACTAAGAACCACCTCATAACGGCTGATGATGCCTAAGTGGTGTAAAAGAGTCTGTCTGAAAGCTTGCTTGTCATGAAGTTCAATGAAGGCAAGTGTAGGGTCCTGCGCCTAGGGAGGAATAACCCCATGCACCAGTACAGGTGAGGGGTTGACCTGCTGGGAAGCAGCACTGCAGAGAAGGACCTGGGAGTCCTGGTGGACAACAAGCTCTCCATGAACCAGCAATGTGCCCTCGTGGCCCGGAAGGCCAATGGTATCCTAGAGTGCATTAAGAAGAGTGTGGCCAGCAGGTCGAGGGAGGTTATCCTCCCCCTCTACTCTGTCCTGGTGAGGCCACATCAGGAGTTCTGTGTCCAGTTCTGGGTCCCCCAGTTTAAGAAAGACAAGAAACTACTGGAGAGAGTTCAGCAGAGGGCTTCAAGGATGATTAGGGGACTGGAGCATCTCTTGTATGAGGAGAGGTTGAGAGAGCTGGATCTGTTTAGCCTGGAGAAGAGAAGACTGAGGGGATCTCAATACTTATAAATATCTAAGGGTGGATGTCAAGAATGACAGGACAAGGGGCAATGGGCACAAAGTGGAACACAGGAAGTTCCATCTGAACATGAGGAAAAACTTCTTTATTTGAGGGTGACAGAGCCCAGAGAGGTTGTGGAGTCTCCTTCTCTGGAGATATTCAAAACCCGCCTGGATGCGATCTTGTGCAACCCGCTCTACGTGATCCTGCTTTAGCGGGGGGGTTGGACTAGATGATCCCCAGAGGTCCCTTCCAACCCCTGCCACTCTGTGATTCTGTGAACTGAGGGTATGTTTTATTCCTGGCTGTTGTTATCTAGGGTCTTTTTTTGACATTTCCATTGGCTGGAGAAAATCCATTTTTTTTGGTAGACTGTGACCAGCTCAAGGATGATGAAACAGCAGCCACTGGTGGAACTGTGTTTGCCCCACTGACAGTCCTGCTGGGACCCTGAGGCAGCAGCAGAAGTGGGTTTGGGGGGACTCTGTGAGAGACTCCCTTGCACCCGGGCTGTGAACTGACAGTAGGCAAGTCTTTTGCAGGCAGGAAGGCTGCTGTGTTCTGCCAAGCTGGAATAGAGCTTTTGGAGAAATTGCTTCCATTTTCTGACCTAATTACAGTTAATTATGATAATTTTGCCTGGAAGTGATTGATGCAGGGATCAACGTGATGTAGGCATGTTCTCATCTGGGAGAAAAGGCTGATGTTTCTTAGTACACTAGAGGTTGTATAAAAGGTTTCTGACTGTTTGTGTGTTTGACTGATATGTTCTTTAGAAATTTTTACCCTTTCAGAACATGAGACCCACTGTTGTAGATCATACTTCCCAGTAGTTCCAGCATGCACTTTCTCAGAGTTTTCTTTGTTTATTTCTTCAAAAATATAGACACAAGTGGTGGAAAAATACACCTATAGCAATTGTTCTTTCCTTTAGGCATTGTAAGAGAGGGCACTGGTAGAGCCACAGGGCTAAATGCAGCTCCAGGGTCTCTGTTCCCTCACGTTTCATGTTATGTGACAGTGACGCACCCCCACATTGCAGGAGAAAATGTGTGCTTCTCAGCTTTGCATAGCAACTTTGATTCTCTCCAGATTTCCACACAGGACACACAGAGCTTGAGAGATAATGTAGGTGTTATGGACCTCTGAGGTCCCAGCACTGTGGCTGACAGTCTAGCCAGAATTGTGCTCTGCTAATGGAAACTGGTGTTGAAAAAACATACTGATGTCAAGCTATGGGAGATGAAAAATCAGTTAAGTGAAAGAGGGAAATCAGTGTTGAAATTTCTTGGATATTTTTCTCACTTTTGTGATTTTGTTATTAATATGTGCTGAAACTTATACAAAATAGAGTAAAAGTGACAATTCTCTTTGCCCTGCAGTGTTTCTGTCAAGTTTAGCAAAGTGAAAGTCTTGTCTTTTTTGGAACACTTTGGTGCCACTAAAAGCAAATTAATTAAACAATAAACATAGGTATTTAGGAATCTAGTGATAATAGAGGTACTGGATCTTAACTGTTGAACTGTTAAGTTGCTTAAAGATGCATCACACAGAAAACGTGCAAGACCACTAAGAAATAGTAAGTAGATATTTTACCTTATGATATGACTTGACAGCTTGAAACTTTTATGGAACACACTGTTCTGAAGAATGTTTTAACAGTGCAGAATCAACTTCTGTGATACTTCTCAATCGGAAATGTAATTTTCTATTTTACAGGCCGAAATGTTTCATTTTGGGCATTTGGGTGGCTGTGACCCTAATCCATGTCTTTCCATAAAACATCCTGAGACACCTGAAAGATAGGCATGTTGATTGACCTCACTGGCTAGATTGCATGTTGTGTGATGCAAAGTGGTAATACAAATGCTTGTTGTTCAGTGATTCATGACAGGAGATGTATAAAGCTCAGCCAGTAGCAGTGAAATTATACAAGTGATCTCCTTGTGCTGGATTTCAAATTGCAAAGCACGGTGTAACAATCCGAGAAAAATCATCGTGCAGGGAGGCAGACAGCATAGAAAACCCCTCAGATTTGGGGGGTTTTGGCAGAGGTATAAATGAGTGGAAACAGAACCTTGTGTTAAAGGTTGTGTGATACTTTCCAACCTAAGAGTCTCCACGTTTGCTCTCTATAATTAGATAAGGAAGCTTTTATTGTTGTCTTTTGCAAAAAAAAAATTATTGTATTTATAATGTTTTCTCATATTTTTCCTTGTTTTAAACACTGTTTAAATACAGAACACTCTTTAAATACAAAATTAGAATACTAGCTGGTCCTCACTGATTGCTCCAGACCCAAGCCTCTTCATGGGTCTGGCATAATAGGAGAGTTTCTACTAATTATTTTGAGCCATCTAAATGAACTGTAACAGTGTGCAGAATATATTATTAACACTAGGAAAAAGCTAGGCAACTAGATTGGTGATTCCTACATCAAATTTTTTTTCTTCTATTGGAGATATATAAAGTTGTTCACAACTAAACTGAAATGTTTTTTTCTTTGGTGACGGTGGTGGTGGAGTGAATGGGAAGAGAAGGAATAATGGAAGTGGTAAAATAAATGCTTCTGTTGCCAGCATTTGTGCTTTTCCCATTCGTAAGAATCAGCAGGCATCATGTCATCTTTTTTCCTAGGTGGTCTTAACAGGAATTCTTTGCAGCTCTTGACAGTGTTTCTTGTAATGAGAGAATGCACCAAAAGGTTTTAGCTTACTTCCTGGAGGAGGCAGGAATGCTTCTTACATCTCCAGTGACTATTAAAGAATTAGTGTCATCATTCCTGCCAGTTTGCCCATTTTCTTGTGGGTGATAATTGTGTTTAGTGCATAATAAACATTTTAAGTTGTGAATTTTTTTTTACTGCCCCTAACTCTCTCAATGGACAGCTGCCAACTTCATCTATCCTTAAAGTAAGCCGAGAGAATATCTAAGCTTTAAAATGAGCCTGTGTGTAAATGCTGTAAAAGAAGCTGTTTTCCTTAAAATAAGAAGTACAAAACCCCACAGAATTGTAAAAAAATTGTGATGGTGATAAACTTATTTCAGAGCACAACAAAATTGTTATTGCCTGAAACCCAAACACTGCCACACTGACAATACAAAAGTTAATCTGACTTGACTTTCATTATCTACCTTCAGAGAGGAGCAAAGAGCAAGAAATGGACTTTTAAGACACTTTAAAAAACCAAAAATCTATCTTATGAATTGGCCTTAGATTAATACATTTGTTTGCAACAGATGAGTAAGTCAACCTCATCATTTCAGTTAGACAAACAAATCAGTAGTAATGCTGATTCTGTTGTTCATGTCTTCCTCAATATAAACACATAAATGCTGCTCTTAAAAAAGGGAGAAAGAAACTGTATACCACAATTTTGTATCGTATTTGAATATACTAACCATGACCCACATTTCCACTGTTGTTCCTGACAGCTGGTTTTCATGGCTTGAGGGGCATATGTACCTCTGTTCCCTTTCTTGTCTCAAAAGTTCAATCCCATGTCTTTACCTTTGGTGGAATTTCAAAATCCCCTGAGTCTTAGCTCTGGGCTATAGTGCTTCTGATATTATTCCTTCTTAACCACTGGGTTGAGCTAAGGTCTCATACTTTGATTCTTTTCTTCAGAAGTGTGTGACCAGTAGTGTATATAATGTCTTCTTAAACAGTTTTAAGTATAGAACAAAAGTAGAAGGCAAAAAGTATTTTTAGAGTAACTAGTTGTCTGCAAGCCTATTTGTTGTTCCTAAGCATAGTGTCTAGAGACAACTTTACCTTCCAAGCTATATGTATCTTTCTGTCAACCTGAGACTCCTGGAAGAGCTTCCCCAAAACTGCCTAGTCTTCCCTTCCTCCTGCAAAGCCATTTGCTTGATTGTCTCGTACTCCCAAGTCTCTAGATGTCCAGCAGCAAATCTTACGACTCCCTTAATGTTTATCATCGATTTGTTGAATAATTTGGGTTGGAAGGAACCTCAGGAAGTCAGCTAGTCCTACCTCGTGCTCATGGCACAACTTACGTTAAGCCAGTCAGAAAACCAGCCTTTTTGCTAGTTTACTGCAAAGTCAAGACTGCATTAGACAAGGAACATTTTTGCAGCAAAATCCCTGTAAACTTTTAAAACACATCTTAAAAAATGTTTTACTTTTCCTCTTTTGTATTTTATGGGCCTCTTTCTCGTCTCTTCTTTAATTTTCTCCCCTTTCAAGCAGTACTTTTTTGAGTGTTCTATTTCTGTGATGGATTATTCTGTTTGCAGCAATGGAAGGACATGCTTTTGCCTAATGACTTTTATTAACTTGCAGGCAGCTGGAACCATGGCTGCCTTTCTCTGCCAATATTAATAAATTGGGGAGGGGGATGCGAGACTCATGGAAAATGAAACAGAGAAGGGAGACAGGAGATACTGAACTCACATAACATCTTTTTGCATTGCAGGGCATTAAGTATCTTTTCAAAATGTATTTGGGAGAATTGCATTCAGTAGTGTTCGCTGGCAGAGTGTGTAAGAGCCTGTAAGATTAAAGATTTAAGCTTGCAGTACTGCAGGTTGAAGAAGATAACTAGCAATGAGGGAAGGAGAAGTGCTGCCAGCTACAGGACACCTGTCAGCTGTCTTAGAAGGTGGATTTTTTTGTTGTTGTTGGGAAGTGAAAGTTACCTATAATGTTTTAAAGTGTGTGTGAGGAACTTGGCCTGATGTCTTTTTCACAGCGTATGTAGATTTTTTAGCACTGCCGCCTCTTTTATGAGCACTAAAACTTGCTTGTGCGTTAGAGGAAACCAAGTGAGATGTTTTAGTATTTCAATTACTAGACAAAGCAAAGTTGCCGGTATTCATAATAAAGAAACTGCTTCCACAGAAGCCTAAAAGGAAAAATAAGGAACTTGGCTCATTGTCTGTGCCATTGAAGTGATGTTTGTCAGTAAAGTAGTTTTGAAAGATTCAGTATTTGGTCAGCTAAGCTGAAGTGAAAAGCATTACCTGTATACATAGCACTCTATGAAGCTTTATAGTAAAGCAAACAGGAACTGAAATAACTGCTAATCTTGGAGCAATATGTGATCTCTAAAGGGAGGATTTAACTGGTACTGTATCGTTCATGGTGGCAAAGGATGGGAAACTAAGGAAATAATTGTGGGAAGCTTCCTGATTTTATAATGGATTTTTAAAGTAGTGTTCAGTTTGTTTTAAGAAAAAAAAAAAAAGTGTTTTTTCCACTGCTGGGGATGCTTTGCAACCTCCCCTCTCTTGGGGACCAGGAGACATGAAATATTGATGCAGGGGGAGATATTTCCGTAACACCTTTGACAGAGTACCGTGGGGTAAGTCCTTTCATCCCTTTAATGTCTGATGTGAGTTCTAAAGTTCTGTCCTTCAGCCAGCCAAGTTGAGTTCCCTTAGGAAGTAGAAACTTCATCAAGTACTGGTGGCCTTCTGTTAAATACTCTAATTCAGGAGATCAAAAGGGGAGCTGAAGCTTTGTGAAAGTTGTAGGCCTGTATCTGATTTGAAAAGGCAAAGCCAGGCTGCTTCAATAAGCAAAAAAACCCCTCACGTCTTTTTCTTTCTGTTTTCTCAGGCTGCCTTTCTAGCGTCAGGGAGTGACAGTCTTACAGCAGGGCTCAGAGTATCTTTACAACCTTATGATGTATGTAGATATGTATGTAAATGAAAGTTTAAGATTTGCAGAAGGCAATAAATCTTGCGTCCATTTGCCTTGCAAAATCTCTTATCCACAGTTGGTGAGTGGGAGAGTGTATTTGTTACTGGCAGAGCTTGTCAAATCTATAATACACAATTGTTTTAAAGAAAGTGATATTGTAATCCAACTTTCTAGAATGTTTCCCAGTACTAAAAGTTTTAAAACAAATGCAGCTAGTTTAGACTGGAGATTTTGCCAAGATTGGTTTGCCTGATGGGGAACTGGCAGGGTTGTAGCTGTTATTAGATATTCATTATACTGACAGTGTAATACACAGGTCTTTCAGTCACTGAAACTATTTCTCCTGATCCCTTTATGTGGAAAATTTTGATCTGCCTTTCTGTCTTGCCTGTCTTAGCAGTATATGGTGTAACCGTTCTAATCAGATCAAAGACACTTTCTGGATCTTTTCCTTAAATATATATTTATATATTAAAAATTATATATTTATATTATTATTTTTATATTCAGTGTCAAATTAATTTTGGGAATGTGCGGTGATCCTTGTTTTCAGGATGAGCTGTTATTCTTCCCTCCTACCTCACACCTCCAGTATGTGTGACTTGTGAGTAAGCTTCCATTTCTGCCCTCTCTTCTTTGAAGCTGGCAACTTTATCTGTGCTTCGTCCTATGCATATGTACGTAGCTGCAGTGTGCGTGTGCTGTAGAAGCTGTTTACCACAACTTCTTCCAGGGGAAATTATTTATATAGATGGTATGTAACACCAAGGAATTGTCTCACAAAAGAAAATTTCTTATCATATATACCTATCAAATATGATTGTCTACAGATGATCAGACAGTCACATATTGCAATTCTTTTTTCATTAACCTGAAGATTTTGTGTTTATTTCTTGCTGCAGGAGGGCATCAGAGTATTTTCAGTGGTAAAACTTAACTTTGTCCTGTACAGGCAGAAATGGTTAGAAATTATATTAGTATATCATCTTACCATGCCATAGGTGTCAAAAACAAAAGGCATTTGTTCTGACTGGTGATGTCTCCATTACATGTTGGTGAGTTTTATTATTTAGTCATATGACTAGCATACAAGTCAGCAAGTAGATTGCCTCATTTTGACTTACTTCATTGGTTCCTAGAGGGAGGAAAATCTAGTCAGTAATTCTACCTGACTCTTAGGATTTGGAAAGGTGCCAGGAAAATGGTTGTTCTCTACCTTGGACTACTCATGTGCCTTCATTAAGTGGTCACATGTTGTGTTTTTGCCTACTCTGCTCTGTTACTATTCCTTATCCTATTGTAAATAGTACATTTTAGATAAATTGTATTTTGGTTTAAGTAACAGACAGTTCACTTGACTTTACTGTCCTTTTTGTAAAGGCAGTATCAACATGGAAGTTTGCTCCAGAATTTTCTTTTGATAGTGGTTTATTCCAAATGAATACTACTATTAATTCTTTGTCAATGAATCCAAGTTGCCCCATGACCTTTTCCCTTCTCCCCACAAAAGGATGCCTTCATTATAGAAGGGCTGGGAGCAGCTGGGGAGGGGGGAGGAATTTGTTCTTATTCTGAGAATACTCTGAATGTCTGCACTTAGTACAACAGGAACAGGACAGATAGATTTGACTGTCTTTTCTCAGCTAGTGGTGAATTTTTAAAGAAGGATACACCCTTAATAATGTGAGCCCTTTGGGGCATATATGTAAATACCATGTTTTCAGTAAAATGTTGGTCGGACAATGTTATTAGGACTATTCAGGTTTTGGGGGAGTTTTATGTAATGCTCAAAAGTTACAATAGGTATCTCTTCACAGAAGGTTCAAAACCAGGTTTAGGTGGGAAGGATTCTTTTGGAAGAATGTTGGTACATGCATACCTTAAACAAGTCAGATTCAAATGTGTCTCCTTGTGCAACAGGTATTTTCTCAATCAGTTCCAGGAGCCTGTTGTTCTTTGCCATGCATGGAAGGCCTCCCCCGGTAAAAGATTTGTGTTTAAACTGACGAGATGTGTTTGCTTCTCTCACTGATTCCTTAAGCCATGACCTGACAGCACTGGATAGCGAGTGCCTGAGCCCTAGCTCTCCTCTTCAAGGGAGATGCTACAGCAGTAATGACAACTAAGTCGCCAAGTGCAGTCAGTGATCCAAATATGACCCTTAGTTCCTAGACTAATGCTGTCTGAATTACATTAGTGCTCAGGCTAATGTTGTTCTAGGTTCTTGCTTAAAAATCTTCACTGAAATTATGTAAAGATGCAGGCCCCAGACAGGAGACTAATTCCCAATGACTTTCAGTAGGAATTGAATTCCTGATTTATGCCTATGCGTTTGAAAATTCCCCCTATTCAAGCTTAAAAGAACAGTGCAGTGTTTCATGGATGAGATTTTTTTAAAAAAACTACTGAATCTAATTAAAAGCCAGGATAAATCACTAAAATAGAAGTTCTTTAAAATAATATAAGAGGATAATTAACAATGAAATAGGCAACTGTCATTCTGGTGGTTGGAAATAAAGTATAACCGAAAGAATTTCTTTGTCCTTGTACTAACCTAGAGGAAGGAAATTCAAAGTTGTTGGAAGGCAGATTTGATTAAACCCACTTCTTTGCCCTCCCCTCCAATAATGGCATCATATATGAGTGTTGAAGCCATAGTTATATTTGAAAGAAATACAGGGTTCATTTGTCTTCTATATTCCATATTGCGAGGCTTGAAATCTCTCTGGGAGAAAAAAAGATACAACTGAAGGTGCCACTGTGATGCTGTGCCTTTAATTATATGCACATGCTTGCAAGCATACATACATGTATAAATAGACAAAATTTAAGAATGTCCAACATGTGAGAACGTAATTTGCCTCTTCTGGCTGCATAAGGAAATTGCTGGGCAGAGCCTTAAAGAATCTGAAACCCATATAAATAATTGCATGAGTGAAGTTATGCAAAGCCATGGCAGATATAATCTACAGTTAGGAGGTGTGATGACAGCTTCTCCAAATAAACAAAAACTAGATTTAACCTAGTTAGTGTAGGGAATAACACTACTAACAGTGTAGTCTGTGGGTTTGAGCAGTGATGCATTGACTAGTCCAGGGGTTCTGGTTCTTGTGTGCTTGGTCACTAAAACCTGAATGTACATGTACCCAATGCACATCAACCGCTTTGGTACAAGCATGTTGCATCTGTTTGCAGGACAGATAAAGACTGTTGCAACCTACGTGGAGATTTTTTTGATGCAGTTTTGTTTTCTTCTGGAGGTACAAATCTTGCTGGTGTTCGTCAGCTAAGCACGGTGGCTGGATGTGAATTTTACTCCCATTCCATGAGTTCCAATTCCATGTCCTAAAGCAGTCAGCAGTAAAGGTTAGGCAATTAGCTTATGAGCATCAAATCTCTCTCTCCCTCACAATTAGATACTCAGCTAAGAGGCTTCATATAGTGGACTGCAATTTGTTTTAATTTCCAAGCAATGAGTGAGAACGTTTGGTTACTTACTGGGTTTTATTCTGGGAACTATAAGTCAGAACTCTAACACATGGATTTAATGAGAAAGTATCCCCTTGAGCCCAGGCTTCTATAAAAATTTCATATATGAAGTCATGGATTACATACATGGAGATACTGGAAAACTAAGCTGTATTATTAAACATGTCAATTTTAAAGAATTCAGTTTAACTTGATTAAATCTTTTATGTGGATACTTTCTCTTCCCAGTTGAATTACATCAAACCAAGTAGAGCTCTCTTGATTCTGAGCAAGGGTGTTCAGGCAGCCTCTAAATGTAGTCTAGCCAATCTACTTGAATTCCAAATGTGTGGTTAACATGGATTAATTTTCCTGAATGTCCCCAGGTAGACAAACCAGTCTTACTGACTCTCATCTGTTTACTGCTAGCTCTGATTCTTGAATGCCTGTCTGACAAGTACTGGGGAAAGTTAGTGTTTCTTCTGTACTCTGTACCAGCTCTTGTCTACGGAGTTAACCAAGTGAAAATGAGTTACCCTTTATCTTCTTGCAGCTGTCAATTTTGTCTTTAATGTGGCACTCAGCTGAGAATACCAAATTTGCTCCCATGCTCATTGACCTTTCCTCATCAACTTTCTGGGATAAAAATGGGTGGTGAAAAGCTAGATGGAAGATGCGAAGTTAAAATTACTCCAAAGTAAATGTACTTATTGAGTAACTATCTTCTTAATATACTTTATATAAGTGCAGGCACATGCTTTAAAAATAAACAACATGAACATGAGAGATTCTTTGAAGCACAAAGAGAAACAAAATCAGTTTGATATATTTACAGAAGTATGATTTGCAACCCACACAATACCTGATTGCTCTGGGACTGAAAGCCTCCCATATGGAAGTAGGGGGGAGGAACAGCACAGACTCCTTTTTACAAATGCTACATTTGTGCTTTTTATTGTTATGCTTTTTTTTTTTTTTCAGTATGGTCTTTTTCTTCTGAAGTAATTCTAAACTAGATTTTCATGGTGATATCACGGACAGTATC
The DNA here is from genome assembly GCF_011004875.1 of Balearica regulorum gibbericeps. Taxonomy (NCBI): domain Eukaryota; kingdom Metazoa; phylum Chordata; class Aves; order Gruiformes; family Gruidae; genus Balearica; species Balearica regulorum. The sequence goes on from NC_046184.1 coordinate 59,374,631, forward strand.
TATATGTGAGCGGGAAGGAGGAGAGCATTTGAAGAAATTGTTTTATTCATAAATATTTTCTTAAAAGGCCAGTTTTGAAATAAATCCCCACTATTCAGTATTTGCATCTCATACATTGAATTTTGTCAGATTTACCCTTGGAAGGTTGTGCTTGTGAGGAGAGGGAAGGAGTTTGGGACTTGCTTTTGTTATTATTCAAGGCTTCTTTGCAGTTGTGTGTTCTTAAACTGACAGTTGGTTTTATTTTTAAATAAAAAGAATTTTCTTTCTCTTCATACTGTGAGATCAAAATAGAAATTTAGAATTCGACTTGCATAAAATTATAAAATGTGGACCCATTTATACTAAGTTTTTTTAAATGAAAGTGATGAGATGCTCAAAGCCAGAACTCAACGATGATGGACGTTGATCACGTAGAATTGACAAGAGAACCACGAATGGTGGCCGTACCATGTAATTGGGACTGTCCTTACTGGGTTTCATTTGCAATGCTCTTTTCAATAGTGTAAAATAATTTTCCCCACTTTTTTCAGTACAGATTGTGGCTTTTCCTTATTTATTTGACTGTGTTTCTGTCCCCCAAAGGTTTTATCAGGAATAGAACTTAATGTGGCATACAGTGTGTTTATGTTTGTTTCTTTTATTTGCATGTGATAATCACCAACTATCTCAGCAAAGATCTGGGAATAGTTTCTTAGCTGCAGCTGCAGAGGAAATAAAAAAAATGTATTTGCGTGTTTCCTATGTAAACGGATTTTAAAAAAAATTCCATTTCTCAGCATCTGTTATAATAGAAAAGAATTATTTTATTTTAAAAGCAGATTTCTGAAGTCTGGAAAATTTCCCCACTGCAACTTTTTTTACAGCTATTTGTGCCATTTAAAAGCAGTGCTGCCTTAATCAATGCTTGCTATATTAGTTGTGAAAGGGAAAACTTTATCAATGACCACTATAACAAGCAGTGTTGCCAGATAAATGCAACCGAGCAAGTGCCCAGTGCTGCAAGTTTGGGGCAGAATGAGTTACAGACTTGCTGCAATTAAAGCATTGGGCATGTTTTAGTTCTCATCTTGGTTAGATTAGTGACAGAAATGTAATTATTTTGGTAGTTCAAGAAAATACATGCTGATCGTATGGTGGTTTGCTGTAGCAGATACTGTTCTTTGGGCAGTTTCTCGGTGTGATTTCTAGACTAGTTTAGTAGAGGGTGCTACAGCAAGGCAGATGAACGCACTGATAAAGTCCTTCCCTCCACATACTGCTAACTTAAGAGTCTCGGCATTCTTCATAGGACTGCATTCTCTTCATCCTGCTGATAGGCGTAGTAGTATTGGAACTGTCTTGCTAGGTTGGAGAAGGGGCATGGAGTTCATTTGATCACATGTAGATGTTGATATCTGGCTTTATTGAAATATTTGAAATGTCCTTTGGAAGGTTAGAATTCACGCTGAAAGAATTATAGAATAGATCAACTTTTGTGTGTTCTAAAAATAATTACACAGTTGAATCAGAAACAGTAATTTCTGTAGTAATATATACAATATATAGTATAAAACCATGGTGATCTCAAGTCTATGAAATCAGCTTGTGCAAACTGCAATAAGGAGTTTCTCTGAACCTTTCTGTTGAAGCAGAGGCTCTCTAAACAAAATCCCATTTAAGTAGTGCCATGCTATGTGCAGCTTTTTTAGACTCAGCCCTTCTGAAAGTAGAAAAGGAAGGAGGGGGGAGGACAGGAAAAAAGAGGTAATAGCACAGATTGCTTCTCAGCTCCCCCTGTTAAGAGCAGTTTGCGGACAGGTGGTCAGTATGCTTTCTGTAACACAGATGAAGCTTATTGATCAAAACCAGTTATGATTATATGTGTTGTCACCTTTTCCTCTCAATTCCACTTCCAAATAATATTTAAATTATTGCAGCCACAGATTCTTTTGGATCACTAGCGCCACAGTCAACACCTCAATTTACTACCAGTCTTTTAACTGTGATACACAGTTTGAAACCTGCTGATCATAACAGTCAGAAATCCTGACTGAAATCTGTGCACTGTCCCTCTACAATCATGTCGTAAAACAGTTCTTGCCTGGAAAAGTTCATGATCTAATAAAAAGGAAAGTTGGACCAAGAATCAGGGGAAAGCTAGTATTATCTCATTATATAGATGGGAAACTGAAACAATTGTGATTTGACCAAATTGTGTAGGTCTTGACCCAGAGTTATAGATAGAACTCGTATCTCTTGAGTCACAGCCCATTGCTTTTCCTAGAAAACCATCATTGTTTTTAATCTTAATCTGTCAGTTAAGAAAGTTTACCAGGAGTTTCTGTGCGCTAAAGCATAACTGTAAAAAATATGGAAGATCAAACCAGAGGAGGAAGTGCCATTTTATTGCTCTTTTATTTGAATTCATTGCTTGATCATTGTAGAAATTTCTATACTTCAGTGCCCAAACCCATGCTTGTTCATTCACCTGGTCAAGCAAGCATTGCTATAATCATCATTGTCCTATCTAAGCACTAGATCAAACAGTAGCGGTTTAAACCTTTTAATGTTATATTTGAAATTCATTTTGTCTTTTTTCATCAGTAATCCCTCCTGATTGATTACACATTTCTGAGTGTTTTAAAGCCATGTACTAACTTGTCTGTATAAATACTTCCCATTAGAAAATGCTTTAAAAGTTCTGAATTATGTTTGTTGCCATAGCAATACTCAGTTAAAGATTCATAGAACGGCTTTTTATTTTCTTCCTACCATAGGGGAATTCACAAAGGAGATTCTAAATCTATTTCAAATACAAGGGATTCAGCAGGACTGTGTGCATGGGAGACTGTGGGGAGGAAGGGAAGGAAAAAAAATTGTCCGGAGTTTAAATCTATTTCTGGATGACCAAGGGGATCTACAGCGATGGGAAAGCCTACAGCTTTTGGTTGTATCCTGTATTTGGGTTCCAGGGGACCTTGTGGAAAAGCGAAAACTGGTACGGAAAAGAAGCGCCTACAGAAGAAATCAGTTTTCTTTGTCCATTCCTGTTTTCCCACCTAAAATATAACGTGCATTTGTATTTCTTCCTTTGATTTCTAAGAACTCGAAATGGTGCCACTCTTCTTGGGATTGTGAAAGCAGAATGGGCAAAAACTAGGCTCCAAAATTGTCATTCATCGCTAATGTCTCATCAGCTGTCTTCATAAATCTGTTTTGAGTAGTCCCCTGTCAATATTTAAATTTTTGTTGGAGTGTCAGCAAATGCAGCCTTAGTAAACAACTGAAACCCCACATAAAGCTAAATTTTGAATAGCTCTGATTAAGTTAAATCTGAGTTCTCTTCCCAGTTTCAAGACTAGTAGGCGGCCTTGGAAAAGTTTGTCTCGAGTGTGTTCGCACTCTTGTGCTGAATGTTTCTAGACTTGGCAGGTCACAGAACACTGGACAAAAAAAGTCTTGATTAACTGTGTGTGATGTTGCATATTTTGTTATTGAATTTGACAAGTGTGGTAATTTACAATGAGATCCCAGTATTTTTATTTCTTCTATGGAGGATTCCACCTCTCAAAGTCTAAAAGAGACGTTCGAATTTCATGTGGTCTCAAGAGCAGCTGTTGTTTCCACATACCCAATGAACTGTAGGAATGTAATGAAGTGGGGATAGTATTGGATTTAGGGGGAAATAGACAGTGAAGTTCAGTATTTTGTCTATATCAGTTGATTACAGAAGTGTAAAATAATGTAATATAGGGTAATGTATGTTTTCATTTTTTTTTGATTGGAAGAGGTAAAGTTTGAACAAATACTACTGTAAACCACACTTGTGTTTGCTCCTGTTCTAGCAGTGTATCTTTTTTCCTTTTTTTTAATTGAAAAAATGAAACACAACTTCCCGTTGCACTAGGAAATCCTATTTAAGGTTTTCTAACCTTCTATTTATATAAAGGGTTAATGGGGAAAAATATTAAATGCTACACTTCATGGAAGTTCCCCAGCTGCTATCAGAATCCATGTGTGAACTGAGAAATGAGATCAGTCCTTGCAGCACACTATTGTGTCAGTTTTAAAATCAGAAGGTTGCTAAAAAACCATGGAATTTTTAAATAGATTCTTCTTATTTACATCTGGGGTTTTGAGCTGTTATGGTTCAATTCTTCAAGCTCTTAAAGCTCTTGTGATTTGGAAGAAGAAAAACAAATATCAGGCAACTTGTAGTAATTGCAAGAGCTGCAACACTGAGATAACAAAATATTCAGAATGCAGTTCCTCTTCACTTAGGCCGTAGTTCTGCAAACACATAAACCATGCATTCACTTTAGTAAAGAAAGTAATCTTGTGGAGAGTGAACTACTCTTGATGATGTAAGCATTTGAAAATGTGTTGCCAGGATCAAAGCCGTAGCTATCTAACCTTTGTTTTCAAGGGCTTGTGGGTATTTCTTTAAGATACCAACAATTTAGTGTGCTCTGAACTGATGGAAGATGTATTGTAACATAGGAAATGTGGGAAATCTGATATTTGGTTTGTTTCTAGAAAGCCCAGGAGAACTGCTAAACAATAATCTCATTTAAGAATGTGCAAATGTACAGGAAGAAATGTGAAGAATAAATGTTACAACGTGCAGACAAATCCAGAAAATTACTGTAAAAGTGATATTAATGGGTTTATACTTTTTCCCTAGTGAGTTCTAGAACATGTTTGTTGAGCTTGGAAGTTAGTTAATGTAAAATACAGAAAAATTCCAGGTGGGATCTCAAAGCTCAAGCTGTGCTCTTCCTGGTTCATGTGTAACTAGAATTTTTTTCAGTTATCAGTTGGAACCAAAGCTCCCATCCTAATAGAAGTTCTCTGTTTGCAATTCCACACTGCAGGAATGGAGTCTTATTTAACTGTTTCTCTCTGCCTTGTGTTGAGCAAGAATCCAGTTTGCTACAAAATAATTATCCCCATCGCCTAAGTCTGCAGACGTAATTTTTACTGAATGGCAGCAGTAGTCTTGATGAGCAGAAGGATTGCATTTTTCTTTTTACAGTGTTACTGTCAATTCCAGAATTGCAGATCAAAATTGCATCCCTGCTTTCTCTCCAAAAAGCAAAGATGGGATTCAAAACCATGGAAACAAGTACTGGGCCTTTATTATTTGCCTTCTTTTCTTAATCTTTTAAGATTCAAATTTTTAAGCTTTTCTTTGCTGCAGTAAAGGCTAGAAGTTACTTTTCAATAAATGTATAGATCTTCATTCAGTGGTTTTGTGCAGTGTTTGTATGATTTGTAGAAATGGAGGGTCAGGGTTGGAAATCGCCACCACCTAGGAGACTTAATAATATAAATGCTTCTCTAAGTACAACACTGGAGATGTCAAATAACAATGTGAGCTTTGAAGTGTAGGTACTTCCTTGTTTCAATTGTAGCTCTTCTTTATGATACCAGGAAGGAGGTTTCTGATTCAGGGCCCATGCTTGAGAGCAAGAGAGGCTGACGATGGGGAGGGAGGAAGGGAATAAAGACTCGTCTGGATTCTGGATGTTTCTGTTCTGGGCAAACCCCAGGAATAAGTTAAGTTTTGACCCTTCTGAGGAATGAGAAAACGCAGTTGTTCGTTAAGTACTTCTAGCGGACTTGTGAACGTAGTCTTGGAATAGCTGAGGGAGATCATATAAAGAAAAAGATAGGTGTAATAGCAGGGGGAAGGAATAGGGTTAAAAATTGTCTAGACTGGGGAGCAAACAATGGGAAGGGAGAAGGAAAGAGAAGGGCAAATAGAAGGCACTTCAAAGTTAGCAAATCACTGTCCCTCCTTCTGGCATCTATAAATTATTTTTGAGAGAAATATACAATTTGCAGAGCTCTCGTTCTTTTTTCCTTTAGTACTTGGTGCAGTTCTCATGCATTTTTCCTACATTCAGCTAGTTTAGAAGTAACACTGTTAGATTTTGCTAGAGTACGTGAACTCCTCATCAACTGTTCTTTATGCAGTATCCTACATCAGTCAGTCGCAAGGGTAGAATTGGTAAAGAACATGGTGAATTGAAGACTGGCATATTCAAACTGTTCTAAGGATGACTTCTTGTGAGTTTGTGGTGGTGTTTTAAGGAGATAAATAAAACATGATGCTGGAATGGGACTCTGTGTTTTGTGAACTTCCTGTTCTGAACAGTAAAAGCTTGCCCAGTCATAGGTGCTGCGTAGTGTATAAATGCTGATCACAAAATACTGCATAGACATTAAATTGCATAAATATCAGTAAAGTAACCATTTGTATGTCAAAAAATGGCTAAATTCAAACCGCATCATTCTAATAGAATGAAATGTGTGACATGGAATGTCATGGAACATATTTTGAAAGCACAAGCAGAATAAGAAATATTTTTCAGTTTTTAAAGTTTTAAAGGCTGTTAAATAGTCTCAGTAGCCTTACTACCTAATTGTTATAAACTGAAGCTGAATATTCTTTGGATTCCCTATAGTATGTGCAGTGCATGTTTGTGTGTGCTTGTATGCGTATACATATAATGTGTGTGTATGCTTGTGTTTTTCTTTACTACAGCTCAATTGTTGAAAAATATTATTATCGAATCACAGAAAATAGAGCTTTCTGTAGCATCCACACAAAATTTATGCTCCTTCTGCTGGCATATTTAACAAATGTGTATTCTAGCGTGATGTCACTCAAAGAAACAGGTAGACAGTTATTGTTCTGTGTTTGATATAATCATTTTGGTAAAGCATGAATGAGGAAGTATATAAAATTGAGCTGAGTTAATTCCAATTTTTATTACAGGTACTAGGGAGAAAAATAACTTTGTCAAAACCAAAAGAATAAAAGTGGTAAGAGAAATAGCCACTTGTGTTTGAGCCTTTAAAGCTGATTTATGAATAGTGTGTCTGAAAATCTGCACTCTCGTATTTTTGAAGTTTGTCATAGTATCCTAGTAGACGATGGGTAAGTATGGCAAGCAGTTTTGACTTACTTGCCTTCAAACTCAGTTGACTGAGGCTCAGCTTGCTCAGTTGGTGACTAACTGAGGCAGCAATTTGTTGGCAGTTGGTGGCGGCAACTTTGGATGCAACTTTGTCAATCAAATTGGGCCATCCATCTCTGTCATGTCTCTTTCTTTTGAGGGGTACTGTGCCAAACTCCTAAAAGGCAGCGTTGCTTCCATTCACAGAAGTTTTGCAGAAATAGAAAACTTGAAGCAAGAAGGAAGGCAATACTGCAGTTCTTGGTGACAGTTCAGTCTTAGACTAGCTTAAACTGATTTAAGATTGCAGCCAGTATTACTGTGATAACCGTTGCAGAGCAGATGGTTTCTCTTTGCTGTACCAAGAAGGATAGAAGGACCTATACCTTTGGGTTTCTCCATGGTTTGTGTTGCTCTTTTCTGAGGTGGGATGCCTAGGTTTTACTTCCTACCTGAGCGGAAGGTGAACTACATATGCAAAGTGAAACAGCATCGATGTGGGATACTCTGGTATATTGAATAGGTGTGTGCAATAGGAGCCAAATGAAGTTTCTCCAGCATCCTGGGTGAATGCACTGGGCTACTGAACAAAAGGGCTCATTTTTTTCATCTTCTACAAGTATGCAGAAGCATCAAACATACCTTTCATTCAGTGTGACCTTTTCAAGTTTTTTTTTTCTTTGATCTCAAGTGAACTTTTTTCAGAAGCTCAGATACTTCACTGAGTATCAATTACTTACACAACTCTCACTACCAACACCAGTTATTTAAAAAATTAAAAAATAAAGATAATGAGTCATACCTTACAATATCATGTGGGTTTGTTTATTTTTAAAGCAGGTTGCATTTTCTTTTTCTTTTTTTTTTTTATTTGTCCCTTTATGGGACAAATAGATTAGATTTCCAGAGCTATACCATATAGATACTTCTAGTAACTGAGATTGTGCATTAACCCAACTGCTTGAGTTTTGTATGTTAAAGAAAATAAGAAAAAATTTAGATTTTCAATAAAACCATGATTTCAATGATTTGTCTTAACCATCTTCCCCTGTTTACCTGTTGGTCATCTGCCATTACCACCACCCTGCTTCAGGTCCATGCTCTAGATTTATTGAATATCCTTTCTGTACATCTGATTTATAAATCTGATTGTCCTAAAAAGAGGTGATAGAAAAGGGCAAGAAAGAAAAAAAAATATTTTACAGCTGAAGTAAATAAATCCTATCTAGTATTACATGAGTTAACTTGCGTCTTGGAGAACTAAGCACACTTGCAGACAGCAATAAGGATTTTTAGGAAAAGAGGCTAGGCCACATGATAGACCAGTTGTCAGCTGTCCTGTGTATGAAGTTGGGTGAATTATCAGCAGTCCCAGAGGGAAATGCAGGTAAAGAGCCCAAGTGAAATATGAAGAGCTCAACAAGAACATAAGGAATGTTAGAAGGGATCAGTTTGGTTTCCTCAACGTTGGTCATGAATACATGCATCTTGTTCGTTTGTTTAAAAATTTTGATCCTAGTCCTGAATTGTATCCCTGATGTTCTGTTCTTCCTGGCTGATACACCTAGAAAAGGTGGGTGCCTCTACAGACAGTATTGAATTCAGTGACTCTTAGCATACCTGTAGCTAACTGCCACTGACAAGCTGTTAGGCCTGCTGCACCTCGCAGTCTGTCCTCAGAGGTGCTTGCTTTTACTGAAAAAAACCCCCAACCTTTGGATGTTTGTGTTGCCAGGAACTGTTCACTTTTGAATGTAAGGAAACTAAATACTGAGTGGCATTGTATTACCATTTGTCTATTATAGGGGTCTGACTAATTGGAATTGCTCAAAAATTTGGGGCAGCTGGAGGTGTGACAAGTTAGACTAGCTAACAGGGTGGCCAAGCACTAACTACCATTTATTAGGAATGTATTTCATTTTCCATATTTTAACCCTTTATGATTCAGGACCTTAGGAAGGAACCTCCTCTGAACTTCAAAAACTGTAAAAGAGCTATGGAAATGCAACTTAGGTTTTGGGGTTTTTTAATCACCTAAAACCATTCCTGTATTCCAGGCCAAAGGAACTTTTGTAGTTGCGATAGAAAGCAAGTGCCTCATTTTGTGTTGGTCCTTGCACATCTATTTCTTACACGTTATCTGTTACCTTGCAGAAGAAAAAATTGCCTGGCAGGTCAGGAAGTTTGTTATTTCCTTGCTTCACTGACATGACTTGCTCATTCCTATTTTATGTAGTGATCACATTCTCTTCTTGTCTGTCATTCCCAAGGGAAAGTTTCTGGTTGACTAATTATGCCCAAGAGCATATGCTGGCAGGGCAGCTTCATGTGTGTTTCTAGTATCCTTTGCCTTTGAAGGAGTTAAACAGCAGCTTTCCCATCTCCTGGGAACTTGTTCTGGGGAATGTACATTATTTCTTTCTGTGTTACCGGCATGAGAATGTTGCGTGTTCTCAGGAGGGCCCTTGGTTAGTCAGGTGGCAGTCTGATTCTCCCATGATAACTATTCATTATTTATAATCCTTTTATGAGAAAGAAAAGATGAGAATTCTTTAGCTTGTTCATTGTTTACAAACAGAAGAAAAATGCAATGGAGAGAGAGAGAGAGATAAATAGAGAAATGAGTATTTGTTCACCCAAGGCCTTCTGGAAAAGTTGGACAAATGGGAAAATCTAAATTTTATCTTGGGCCTGGATGATTTTCCATTTGGAAAATTGTATTTCAGGATAGAAACTAATTCTGGGAAACTACATGATTCTGGATGGCAAGGTGGGAAAATAATTGGCTGAGCTATGTAAGATCTTCCTTACTTAACTTGATATTTGGTTATAACACAGCAACACTTACTTGGCACATTCAGTCCATCCAGGATTTCTGGGGAGATTTGTCATTCTTCCTAATGCAGGTATGGTTTTTATTTTAACCTTGGGAGAAATAGCAATCTCTAGAAGGTCCTGCTGCTTGAATAGCTGCAAAACTAAATGGTACAGAGCTACTAAAAGAGACAATTATGCAGAACAGCAAGCAGGAGCTCAGCTATATCTTGGAGTGAGAAGCAGAATTATTCTGGGAAAAAAATTTGTGGACAAGCGAAGGACTTGTCTGTACTCATAAAATGGTAATCAGCATAGTCGGTGAAGTGGGATGTAAACCACTGCAGGACATGCCCACAGTACTTTGCTTTGCATTCGATAATTTGCAAAACAGAGCTTACTTATTTATCACCAATTCTGTCATACTGCATTTAGCAAGAGAAGGCAATTTGATTTTCTCTTACGGATTGAATTTCCCTGCCAGATTCTGGATCCAGGAGTCCTACTTTCCTTTCAGGAAGATTTTCTAGTATGGTCTTAATTTGTTTGAAACCATCCAGCCAATTACTGCTGTTGCTGTTTATTAGATCTGCTGTTTGTGTTTTTAATGAGGATAGTCAATATAGCACATTTTATCTACATTTAGCACATTATCCAAATTCTTTTATAATGGGGATTGATTTTTAAGCAAAAAGCTAGTCACAGGAATTTCTTGTTACTGTCAATTTATCCAGTAATATGTTGTGATATTTATGTTTATGCTGTACTAGTTTATGAAGTCTCAAGTCATTTGGTTTGTAAATACTATTGAAGCCATTATAGCATTATCAGTAGCACATAAGATAATGGCAGGAGGAGAACATTTTAAATATTGCTTCCTGTTTTCATTTACTCATACATTTTCAGGAAAACATGTTTTGTTCTTCATTGCTTCTTATTGGATGACAGTTCTTAAAATGTTTCAGTTATGTGACTATTTTAGTTATGTCTTGCGTCTGGACAGGGTGCTAGATAATATTATCTAGGCTCCCTTTCCCATGAAAGTCTGCACTAGATCATCTTTCCAACCTGGGCTATTCTCTGATTCTATAACGCTATGTGAATCTTAATAAAAACATACTTTTTTCCACAGTAAAAAAGCAGAGTAGAAAGTACAATATATTTTTGTCTTTTCTGTGCAGGTAACAAAGAGATGGCAGACATTGGCATGAAGTTAGTGCTTGTTGAGGTCTGTGTATATAATCAAATTTGGAAAGAAGGGTACAGTAAAATGATGAAAAAAGGAAAAATAAAATTTCACATGTTCTGTAGGCTTTCACTAAGCTTTAGTTTCTGTTTCTGTACTTTGAAGGACTTCACTTCTGTGCCTTCTAGTAAGTAGCACTTTGCCACCTGGATAGTTTACATGAAAAATGTCGTGAATTACTACATTAAAAATAAATACAGACTATTTTAGAAGTATCCTATTGGGGTTAAACACCTTTTTTTTTTTTTTTTTTTTATTCCATGAAGCATAAGTACAGGCCACCCAAATCCAGTCAGTAGCCTCCTCCAACTCAAGATTGTCAAGGTATTGGATTTAAGAGCTCAATTTAACCTTCTGTGAGAGCATGAACGTTGCACAAACTAGCTCAAAAAGTGTTTGCTCTTGGGTTGTACACCAAGAATTTTAGAACAAAAGTGAGCTTTCCAGCACACATTGGACAGTGAGGTCTGGGAAGACAGGAAAGAAAATCGCAAGGGGTGAGAAAGAAAATCCACTGTGGATGAACATCCCACACATGCAACTGGTCTTGTGTGGTTAAGTGCTCTTTAGAATAAGCAGAGTTTGTTTGTCCAGAACTTTGTTTTCCAACATCAGCAGGCAGGCAGAAGAAATATGCTAAATATGCTCAGTAGTAAAATTTCCATCTCATCTGTGGTCTGTTTTATGTGATTTACAGCAGCTTGATCCAAACAGCAGCTCATGGGCCGGGCTTGGCCTGTATCATGCTTCCATTCATCCTCCCGCCTTTTCCTCAGAGAAGCTAAGCAGTGACTCTTTGGGCCTTGAAAGGCAAATGACTCTGTATATGGGCAGCTACTTGGAGCAAGACCTGCCACACAGCACCACTGTGTAAGAAGTGATGAGAATTAAACGGTGGCATGCCTCTCACTATCCACATCCTGGGTGTTGCAGTCACAGGTTTCCCATGGACACAGCTCACAGCTGAGACACAGGAGTCTCATAGCTGTGATCTGGATGTATAGCTACAGAAATTGGATCATGCAGATTTATGATTCTGTAAAGTGTGGCTTGCACTAATCTAATCTGAAAGCACTAGTGATGTAGGTAGGGGAAGGAAGGTCTTTACCTGAATAAAGAATAACCATCTAGCTTTACACTGGAGACAGTTCCTACAAGACTTTTGAACAGCCTCCTCCTTTGTCTTTGGATGGGTACCAGTGGGGAGATGTGTTGTCTCAATTGAAGAATCACTTGTGATGTCTTCTGATTGGTTTCCACCTCATTCATATAGAATTTATTTTGTGCTTAACTCTAAGTCCGTGAATAGTCCCACTGACACAAAAAGAACAACTGTCAGCTGAAGTACCTTGGTTATTGAGCTAATTATCCTCCATGCTCAGAGCTACCCAACAGTCATCAAGACATTTGACAGCAGTATGCCATGAAGCTGGCAATAGTCTTTGCCTGTACCTTTAGTGTCCCTTCTTCTCTCCCTCCCTGCATTGCAGCGTTATTGTAAGTTCTTCTTGCTTATTATTCTCTTTTTTCATGCTGACTCCATGCTTAGAATTTCTCCCCTAATGCATCAGAAAGGTGTTCTTACTTTATACATATTTGCAAACAGTAACCTGTTATTCTTGACTGAATTCCTCCTTAAAACACACATCCTCTGCAACTCGCTGTCACTATATGCATGAAAGAAAAGAATAGTGTTACATATATTAAACTAAAATCTATCCATTTCACTCCCTGTACTGTACTGAATACTTAATTCATATTCTCTCATTGCATATTTAAGTTTGCTTGGACAGAAGTCACCTCTTTCAACAGTTTGCCAAGTGTCATTTGATTGTGCTTAGTAAATAGTAATAGGATTCTGTTAAATTTTAGCTTTTGCTTTTAATACTATAACTGTCTTTGGGAAGGGATCAATACAGCAATATTCAACACCAAGAGCAGCTCCAAGTGAAAGAGTTAGGTGTTCTTATCCTCTTGGATGTCTTTTCTCAACCCTAACCTGCTATGCTGTCTGGCATAAGTGAGGACCCCTTTTCAAGGGAGATCTATAGCTGAAATGAAGAGTTATTGCAGATCAGGACAGAGGTGGCTTGGCAAAGCTGGGTGTGATTAGCATACTGCAGGCTTTTTTCTTCAGCCAATGCTGCAGTTTCCTCATTTTGTGTAACCCGCAAATCAATTTAAATAAATAAATAAATAAAATCTTTAAGTCTTGGTGATTACACATTGTTCTTAGAATAATTTTGATGAGTATTTACTGGGGATTTTGCACTGTTTTTGACCCAGTTCGCTAAATTTGGGTTATATTAGCACTGCTGTATTCCTCACTGACAGTACTTCTCCTCCCCAAACAAGTAATCTTAAACAAGCTAACTTAAGCCTGCAGACAGTACCTCCATTCTTCCCAGTTACCTTCTTTGAACTGCTTCAAATTAGTCCACATGTTCCTGGGGTGTCTGCTACAGGGTATTTGGATGACAGCGTGAAAGAGATAAGAATTTTCCATAATGGTACTTTCTAGACTGTGAAAGATATTTTGGAAATGGGGTAAAAAGTATGTTATACTGATTTCATATAGGTTTTCTCTTGTGTTGTGGGATCCCCTGAGTAATTATCTTGATAAATAGGGCACCTTTTTTTTTTTTTATTTGCCAACTGTAGAGGTCTGAAGACTATACGATTAGTGTATAAAGCTATTATGTAAATCTTCTTTGCCCCAGTTTAAGTTAATGCTCTACATATGGCATGCCTGGTACGGTGAAAATTCATGTTCGCCCCTTACCCAAGCGATGCATAGCAGTGCTGCTCTTGGTGTGTTGCTAGAACAGGAGAGCTGGTCAAGGGGGTTGTAAGTACCGAAGCAATCATTTCAGTTTTTCATGTATAGGATACAGATGACTCACTCCTTCTGTGTTTTAGCAGTGACATGAGACTGTTCTGTAAATAGCGCATGTTCAGAAATAGGACACATCCCACCCCCATTAGCTATGAAATCAAGGTAATGTAGCTATTCGATTTTAAAACAAAAAGCAGGAGCAAATTTCAGCACTAGTAACTATCTGGAATTGCATTCTGCGATAAGGGAACAAATTTATTTCCACTTACTGACAATAGGCCAAATTACTAGTCATCATCTAGGAGATAAAGGGAAAATAAAGAAATAAGGATGGCTAAGACACGATGGCAAGAAGACTGATAGTAGATGGACAGAGGCTTTTCTTTTTTTCTTTTTCTCTGAACAGCATTTCAAGATCTTGCAGTAAAACCTGAGAGTTTCTGAAAGGGAAAAGTAAGATTAGTGAAAGTAGTCTACAGGACAGTGTGCTGATGGCTGAAGAGTTTGAAAGATGTTATGCTGTATGCATTTTTTGTATGGCATAGTCATGTTGTGACTAAGAATTCCTTGATTACAAAGCTGAGAAAGGAGGAGAGGGTCACACCTCAGTCTCTCTCCTGGAAATTCTGGATTCCTACCATATTTACTTGCAGCTCACAGTCTGGTTGCAGAGTGGGAAATAGGAAAGAACCCCAAACAAGAAAGAAATCAAGAAGGGAAGAATGAAAGGCAAAATCAAAGTCCTGTGCCTGGGATGGAATTAACCCATGCAGTAAGTACAGGCTGGGGGCAGTCTGACTAGAAAGTAGGTTTGCAGAAAAAGATGTGGGGGCCTTGATGACAGATTGAACATCAGTCAACAGTTTGCCCTTGAAGCAAAGGCGGCCAATTACATGGTGGGTTGTATTAGCAAGAGTGTAGCCAGCAGAGTAGGTAGATGATTATTCCCCCTCTATTCAGCGTTTGTGAGACCACACGTACAGTACTGTGCCTGGTTTTGGGCTCCCCGGCACAAAGTGGCTATAATTGCATGTGTCCAGTGGAGGGCTACCAAAATGGTTGTGGGGGAAAAACAACCTTCTTGTAGATTTAGAGCATTCTGATACTTAAGCAGGTTAATATGGATAAGAAGATACCGTATGCCAGCTGGCTGTGTTGATTGTCCGCACCCTTACCCTGACTCCATAACAGAATATCTGTGTGGTAGCTTATTCCTTTTTCAGCTAAGGGGTGAAATTGTGAAATACGTCATAGCTACTGCATTTTAGCATAGCACACAAACATGTATACTAGTTGTTTCTCAGCAGTTGGTACAAGTTAACTACCTGCTTCATGGTAGCCTGTGCATACATTTAGGTGTACCTTGCAGCAACACAGCTGCTTTCTGTGTTCACATTAGTATTTTCCTCGTATATTCACTGCCATGAAAGAATGAACAAGATCTGTTAAAAGCCAGTAATGTGAAGGTACAGATTTATGTATGAAAATATACAATGGATTTAAAAGCTCCATAGCTACTGCATGGACCTCCTCTGTTATTTCTTTACACATATTTTTGCTACATCTCTATAGCCCAGTTTTCAGGTTGAAGGGTGTGCCAGTTTCACAAGTTCTTAAACTTTCTTCTCTTTTTTTGGGATTAATTTGGTGATTCCCACTGGTGAATGAGATATTGTTCCTATTTATAGAATATCCTTCAGCACACATTCAGCGCTCAAGTTTGTCACCAGTGCAGAAGAGTAGGTCTCGTTTTAAAGAAAGTCAAAACACATAGTAAACAGCTCTGTAACTCTAAATGTAATGAGAGGATGAGAAAGGAAAAATGAAAACACCATACAGAAATGATTAGGTGGTGATTAAAGGTAATCTGCATCTGGCCCGAAAGCTAAATGCTTTGCTGTTTTTTTCCAGTAAAGATGATAATGTAGGGTGTGTAGGGAAGGCAGGATAGCTCTTGGGAAGGGGTATATATAGAAGTGGAAATTACCATTTCTGAGGTGGAAGCAAACCACAAAGAACTTCATGTGTTGAAACTGAACAGACCTGATAATCCCTACCTCAGAATATTGAAGTAACCAGCACATGAAATTGTAAATCCACTGGTTAGGATTTTTTTAGAATTTATCAAATAGGAGATTGTTTTATATGGCTGGAAAAGGGTACCTGTGGTGTCTCTTTTTAAAAATGGGGCAGAGACATCTGCCTGACTACAAACTTGTTTGCTCTCAGTGCATTAATTTAGAACATAACGTTGAAGGAGGGGACACTTACAGGCATGGAGGTGAACAGCAAATGAGATGAAATGCATCATGAGTTTACCAGAGGGAGGTTGTACTACACTAACCTGCTATCTAACATTACAACTAATTTTTTAGAAAGGAGTGGGAGTCCTTATTTATCTGGATTTCAGTAAAACATCTGATGCACTGTTACATGGGGAAATACTAGTTAAGATAAAAAAAAATGAAGTTTAGAGTAAGGAATGAAAGGTGGGCAAGAGAAATGACTGCAATGAATCAATAAGTAAAGCTGAAGAGAATGCCAGATAGGAGGGACAATAATGCTGGGGTGCCTCAAAGATCAGATTTGAAAATATTTTAATGCTTTCTTGTTAAGAAAGTTGGCATGAAAAATAAGAAGGCTGAAAGCTGCTGCTGATGTGGAGCACTGGAATAGTGGACATAAGCAATGGACAGAAAAATACGATGCATAGTATGAAGTGAAAGATCATGACCATAACATGCACTTGTAACACTCTCCTTTATATGTTGGAAATGCTATTGCTTGAAAATGACTGAGGAACAGAAAGAATGGGGTATGACTGTCAACTGCAAGGTGATTATGCACTGTGACTGTGATGTAATCCAACAGGAGAGCAACTGTGATCTTAAAAAGGATCAGGAAAGGTATTTTTGCAAAACAGGGAAATACCGAAACCATTATACTTCTGTACTGCAGAACTTACCTGCAATGCTATATATCCAGAACTCTAAATAACCTGTTTAGCAAAGGTGAATGTAATCTGGAAAATAAGCAGAGGGGAGGTACCGCTTTGGCTTGTCTGGTTATTGAAATAGCAGTAAAGGAGTGGTACGCTGCTCTCTGTGAACGTATTGTGGAGAGAATAGGCACAGCACTGGGAAGAGCTGTGTATGTTGAAAGGAAGTACTATGCCATCCTTGAGGTCTAAAACACATTGCCCAAAATACTTTCTTGGACTATGAGACATTTAAATATTTGATCTTTACCATCAAATGAACAAATTATTCTCTAAAAGATCCAAGATCATATTTTTCAGGTTTGTTATGAAGACTGCTGCCTTAGGGAACTCCCTGGTAAGGTTGCATGTTTTCCTAGAATGGACGAGCACCAGAAGAGGAGGTTTCTTACCTTTTTTTCCGTTTGACCTGGCAACAGGAAAAATTGCAGTTGCAAAGTGACAATGTTACTTGGCTAGAGATGTAAAAAGCAGATGGTTAGGGCTTTATCTGGATAGTTCGGTTATTTAATGTGATGTGATAAAGCTCATTTTTGTAAGGAAAATGTCATCTTCTGAGAAGGTATGAGGGAATCTGTTTTAAACTCTGGACTGTAAACACAACTGAAAGAGCTCTTGAATCCCTTCTTCATGACATGCTGATTTGGCATTCATTCAGGACAGCGAGGAAGCTAAGATCTCCACTTTCATAATGACACCCCTCAACTAGTTGCTTTTCAGATTGCTGTCTGATACCTCTTTACAGATCTTCTGGGTTTTATATCAGTAAAGAGTTGTCATAATTCTGACTAATTTTTTCCCTCTTTTGAAATGGTTCAGTTTTCAATCTCTTCTAGTGTCAAAACGCTATTTGTTCTGTTAACCACAGTGCTCAATAGCACGATGAGCATGGAATTTAAATGTAAAACAGGTTGTTTCATAAACAGCTGAACTAATGAGGACTGATTTTCTATTGAAATGTATCCTGTTATCCTAATTTACCTGTCTACAAAACATTCACGGATCCTTCTCATATCACCTACTTACTTGGCTGGAGAATTAACAACAGACAGGGTGGCTAGTGCAAACTCATTCACATGCTAAAGTGTTGGATAAAGATTGAGGTGTAATTACCTTCCTTCACTGGGAATACTCACTTTGTTCCTCTTCCTATGCTTCCTTATTTGCTGATTTCCACAAAACTAGCAAGAATTTAATCTATTGAAACTGCTGATGCTCTGTCAAATTTAGATGAAATTAGCCAGAAGTTATGAATGGGAAATACCTAGAGAGACAAACATTCCTTTTCATAAGAAATGAAGCTAAAGACCTTCAGAGGAAACAAATCTGCAGTCACTTCAGGTCTCAATCATACCTAATAGAAAAGGTGAAATCCTCTATGTTTTTCCCATCACAAATAATTTACAAAATACAGCTGTGAAAAGTCTCATGAGGAAAAAAAAAGTGATACAGAAGGCTGTGTGTTGCAGGAGAGACAAGTTCTGATTATGTCTCTCCATCTCAGTCCGCATAAAAGTGGAGCTGTCCTTTTGCCTGTGCTAAATATTTGCAGGCAAAAAACATTTCTTTGGAGACATTCAGGTAACCAGCTTCTTCAAATCTTATTTCAGACCATAGGAATAAAGGACTGACAGACTTGTAGGTATTCCTAGACAATTGGAAAAAAAAATGAGAAAGATGCTAGAGACTTAAAAAGGACTTAAACTTTTTCTTGAATCTGAATTAAATAGTCAGGATCTGAATCTTTTCTTACTTACACTGTTACTGTATAACACTGATTTGATTGATTCCACTGGATCTGTTCTGCATTTGGTGAAAACTAAGAATCAGGTACTGTCTTAGCATTCTGGTTGTCAGAATCTCAACCAACTGATCTATCTTTCTCTAAGCTAATTGAATGATAAAGTTGAATGAAAGAGGACAAATTTTGAGATAATTGGGCTCAGGAGGCTTGCTTTCTCTTTTTTTCTCCCCAAAAATGGACAAGTTGTTGATGTTCTCTTAAAAGTGCTTATGTTACATGTAATACCTAATGTTTTGGAATTACATTTCCTGCTCCTAAAAAATACACCATATAGAGTGTGTATATTTTAAAATGTCAGGCTATTTATTGACATAAAGGTGAATACAGTGGACTTAAACAGGTTGTTTAGGTTGTATTTAATATGAATGCATTTTTGAGGCAACATGTATATTGCAAGGGGAAGGAGTTGATGTTCTGTAGTCTTAGGTAAGTATAGAACAGCTGTTGCAGAAAATTAATCTTAAAAAATTCACTTGCTTTTAAGAAGTGAGCAAGACAATCAGTCTTGAGTGTGGATAGCTCTAAAAGGGAAGCATTGGTTAAAATCTAGACTTACAATTTTTCTTCTGTTGACTTTGCTGATACATGGAGAAAAGACATAGACTTTGGCTCAGGCTACTTTTTCTTTGGAAGGCTTTATTTTTTATGAAGGCGTTATATTTATACTTATACATTGTTTAATTTAAATAATGTATATGCGTGCATTACATTGTGACTCTTATGTGCTTTTTCATATTTCCTTTTTCTTTGATTTAATGGACAGCTCTGTATGAATGATTCTATGAAGAACAATTAAATCGTAAAGGTGTTTTTCTCCATAGGGATGCTTAAAATAGTCATTGAACTTGTATTTACTTCATGTTTCTAATGGAAAACTTGAACTTGAAAATTAAGGTTGGAAATCAAATACCACTTTTGGAATAAAACAGAGCAAAATGCTGTTTTCAGAACAATAATTTTTAAGAGTGCTCATTATTGTTCTGTTTTTCTCAAAGTCAGTAGCAAAACTGTCATTCTTTTCCATGAGAGGAAAGCTAGGCTGGTACTGGGCATTTCTGGAGATCTCGCTTTTGTATGTAAGAAATATATAAGAAATATATTAGGGTGGAAATAGAAGGTTTTCACCTAAGGACAAAACAAACAAACCCTCTCTTCATATGTTTTGGGAAAGTGGCCAAATACATTGAAGGTTACTTGGATAACCTTTACTCGCTCAGTGCAGTGCTGCCAGCTTCTCACATCCCACTTCGATGGTGCTTTGGACCTTGTTTTGGATAGCAGTTCTCCAATGAATGGGTTTATGAATCCTCAAATGACTTTTTTTTAAGATTGCAGACATCTAAAATTGGAAGAGTCACTGTAGTTTTTGTGCGCTGTATTCAAGCATTTGTAGAAAATGTGTATTAGTGATATGCACATTTTATTTTCAGTGTTCTTCACTACCTGCTTCACAGTGGTATTTAGTCTGTGAACGCTGAGAAGTGTGTGCTAACTACATAGGTACAGTGCAAAACCTTTCATAGTACGATCTTGTTAAAATCATAGGGCCGATGGGCCAAAAATTAAAAAATAAATGGCTAGCTGAACCCTTTCAACAGATAGTTTCAGAAAAAAGGCAAGACTTCCCCTGTAGGGACATGCATGAGATGTTCCCCTATCTTGATAGTTCTTGATTTAGAATGATATGAGAATGAATGAAGATATGTTCTTTCAAATTTGCTAGAAGTTGCCCAACAAATGCAGAAGTTATTAGAGACAACAAAGGGTAATTGCACAAGCTTTGTTTCTTTAGGAAAACTAATTAAAAACACAGGTGAAGTTCAGTTTTAACAAGGTGGCAGTGTGTATTTTGCTCATGGCATGTTTTTTCTAAGAAGGATGAGAACAGTGTAATACTTTCCTAAGAGTGTTATTTTAGTTCTGTTTTCTGTTTTGTGTTCTGGAAGTATTTTTTGTCTGTGTGTTTGTTGAACCTTACTGCACCACAATTATTTTTTTTTTTCCCCTGAGAATTCCTTTAAATTCTTTACTGTTTTTATAAATAGCTAAGATTGGCTTCATTTGTGCTAGTTCATCTTTTGTCTTTGTGGATTGGAATGTGTGTTGAGCTTGTAAACCCTTTGGATTACACAGAGACCTAATTGTTTATGCAACCAGACTTTTTAATCATGACACTCATTTGGAATGAATATTTAAAAATACACAGCACATACAGTCTGATGCCAGAGGCAAGTTCATGCTCACATTGTAATGTGAGAGGTGATTAATACAAAAGTTATATATGTGACATTGTATATACGAAGTATTTTTCTCCCTGTTAATATCGATGCTTATTCTTTGGTGCTCTTAAACTGGTTAAAATTCTTATCTACTGATAGACTAAAGCATAATGAGGTAATCCAGTGGATGTGAAATTACTTTGCCTCAGAAATTGTCAACAATGAGCTGTTCTCTCACTAGACCATATATATCAATTTTCTTGCAAAATGGTATGATTTTTTAGCTTCTTGGTTGTTTTTCAAAATGTTGAGTACTTTTGTTGTGAAATACGAGATTTTAAGTAGGCATTGATTGTTCCACTTTGATTTGATGTAAATAATATTATTGGATTTCCCAGCAACTTAAAACTTAGTAGGCATGTGAACATAATTCAGTAATGATCGGATAAATGCAAATAGCCTACTTGATTCTCTCTTTTTTTTTTTTAAAAAAAAAAGGTAATAAAAATATGGATTGCATCCTCCCAGCTCCTATACTGGGAATTATACTATTGACTTTAGAGGATTTTACCCCTTCTATACGTAACTCCTTGTTTGAAATATATGGAAAGAAGGACCCCTTTCATTATCCACTTAAGCCTTAATATTTGTGTCATAAGTGCAGAGGACTGGATGTACATTTGGAGGGAAGAGAGTAACTACACAGACATTTTTCCAAGCCTTTTAATACAGCATCTTTCAAGTACAGCAGCATCTCAAAGGAATCCAGATGCTTTTTATACATTCATTAGCTTTGCTGAACCTTACTTTATTAGGCCTTTTTGACTTACCAATATTCAAGCTACTGTGGTAGCAACTGATAATTGCTGTAATGAGTGAGCTATTTGTAGGAAGCATAGTAATACTGACAGGTTTGAAACCAGGTGACTGAAAGGGCAATTGGATGGTCGTTTATCTGGTCTCCACATATGGTAAACAATCTCTGTTAACCCCCAAAATAACTCTTGGGCAGCTGCTGCTCTTTCAGCTGTTCATCTGGCTGCTACAAGAGAAGCTCTGGGATTTTCAGGGAACGTTGCTCTGACCTGCAGCACCAGGTACCTCCTGCTTAGGCTAAAGCACTGTGTATCAATTCTGTCTTTGTATTTGCATGCCCCAGATCTGACTGCGATGTAGAAGAGGTTAAAATTAAAGCTATCTTTAATTAGGACAAGGTGAGGAAGGGACAAGCCGGGAGTGAGCTGAAGATGGCTGTTTTACACCTCTGCTCCTTCTGTTAGCAGTGGAATGATATAATCTGAGTCGGGAAAGTTGGTCTTTTTTCCTCTGCTGTTGTAGGTATTATCCTTTTGAAGGAGGATGCTCCCACCCCAACCTCCTCAAGAATAAGGCCTAGGAGTGTCCTGGCATTGGGGTATAAGAAGGAACTGTTCTATTGAGGACAAAAATACATGTATTAAAAATAAATTAAGGTTTATATATGTCCATGTATACATTATGTATTTATATTTATTTTTAGGAGGTTTTGCACAAATAATTGTAACCAGGTAAGTCACAGTCCTGAATGAATTTCAGGTCTTGCAAAGAATTTTATCGATATGAACCCATGTTTTCTGACTGGAAAAAACATGAAAAGAAAACCTGAAAAATGATCTTTTTCTCTGAGAGGGCCACTGTTTTCCCACCTCTGGCAGTTGTGCCTTACTAACGTCATGGGTTTGGCACCTTATGGAAACCTGTTCCAAGAAAGTCGTGGTTTTCAGTCTTTTCAGACTGAATACTCATGTAAAAGTTTTTACAAAATAATTGCCGATAGCATGTATTCCCTTTGATCTGCTCTTAGACAGGGAGGCAACTGCAGCAATTATTCATGTAGATGATAGACTCTTGACCATTCTTGTGGCCACGTATCAATACTTAGGACACATGATTTCTATTCAGTAAATCATTTTGATCTTGAAGACTGCATCATACTGCTTTCTACTTTATTGAAGATTTAAAGAAGCACATCTTATGAACTCTAGGTGGATTATGTGTATGCTGACAATCCGATCAAGGCATCAGCAGTTTGTCTTTTCAGTTCCAGCAGATCAAAACTGTGGCCCTGTCCTGGGATTTAGGACCCGCTTCATTGTAATTTTATTGTAAAAGAAGTTGCTTCTTAATATCAGAACTTATAAGACATTGTAGAAAATGAAGAAAATAAAATTCTGGTACCTGCTGCAATTCCAGGATTCTGAAGGAAGGACCCAACTAATTATCCTTCTACCTAACACTAGAGATATTGGGGTGGGTGTACCTGCTTATAACTCATGTTCTAGAATTGACAACCTTAACAGTGGAGGAAAAAATAGTCTAGTTTTTTATTGAGGTTTGCAATCCATATAAAAAAATATGCAAATTTCAAACTGCATTACAACATGGTTGTAAAAACCATGTAAAACGTCTGATGTGGTTTTGGGGTAAACCGCAACATGATTTGAATTTAGCAATGTATTGCCTCCTGCCTGTTCTCCTCCCCGCCTTTTTCTTTTCCTCTTTAACTTGGCTTTACTACAGCAGTGGAATTGCCTCAGTACTAAGAAAGCATTTTCTCACAGACTGGTCTCAATCTGTAGTTGCATTGTTGGAAAGTGTAGCTGTGTAGAGCCAGATCTAGTGTATTTGCAGGCTTGTTTTTGATGATCGATGGGCAGTTCTGCTCTCCTCTTCTTTCAGAGCTGATGAAAAGGGCTGCATTGTCAATAGATAATACTGAGCCTTTTATTTTAGGTAGGAAATAGAGAAAACACATGCACAGTTTTATTTGCAGGTTCAAGGTTAAGGCCAACACTCTGAACTGTGTTGACAACATTTGTGAGGTAGTCACTTTTTCCACTGAAAGTTTGAACAGTAGTTGGTAGAAATTGCCATAGGAGACAGATTGGATCAATTTAAAAATACAAAATTATGGACCTCATATGCAAGATGCATCATTTATTAAAATGGCGTGGTATTTCTCCAGGGCAAAGACTCTAAATACAAACGTATCTGGTGTTATACTGTCTGTGTTCTTCTTGCATGTTGTGATATCATCCCCATTCAGCACATTCCCATGATGCAACAACATGCCCCATAGTTCGCACTTTATGGTTCATGCTTCCTGTCTCATCATGGAATACAGAGACAGGGTTTTCCTGTGCTTAAAGGGGTTTCTATTTCAAGTGCTGTTCTATTCCCTTCACTAAGAAGGACAGACAGCTCCATCCATGCCAGAAGTACTTTGTTTAATATATCATCTCTCCAAGACACATTTTGAAAGGGTGCAACCTTAAATATGGTGCTGTCAAGGAGAGTTATGGCTACAACATTTATTACTGCTACTTGGAAGAAAAAAGGGATAAAGCACAGGAAACATGCAGTACAGATGGACAAGAAGTTCTTCTGACGTATGCTAGTGTAGCTGCAGTCACTGATTTTTGTTAGTGCCCAGAATGTATAGGCATACCATAGTCAAAATGCTCACGTGAGAGGTAGTTACACTACTGGAAAGCTTCGTAAAAATAAAATTTAAAAAAATCATCTTAACAACTGTTGGAAGCATGGTCTCCCAGCAGTTTCTGAACTGACCTGGAAATGAACCAGAAGTTTGAGCTGAAAAGATTTGTTTGCAGTTACTAGCCTTTCTTTAATCACAGCGATCTAACTTCAGTAGCCAGAAAAGTGGTATCTATGTTTTGGGATCTCCACATTGGTTGTACTGTCTGCTATCCCACACAAAGCAGCAGACAGTTTCTCCCAGAAGCTGCCAGCAGCAGAATGCACCATCATCTTCTCAGCACAGAGCGCCCGTGATGAGAAGAGGGATGGCAGGCGTCTT
This sequence comes from Balearica regulorum gibbericeps, assembly GCF_011004875.1. Taxonomy (NCBI): domain Eukaryota; kingdom Metazoa; phylum Chordata; class Aves; order Gruiformes; family Gruidae; genus Balearica; species Balearica regulorum. The sequence goes on from NC_046184.1 coordinate 59,399,354, forward strand.
CTGCTCAGTGCAGAAAGCTGCCTGCTGATCCCACTGCAGTTGGCATAATGGGAGACATGGTACTGCAAGTTGAAACAACTGCCTGTATTACTCATTTCTCTGCCCACCACTTAAAAAAGAATTTGGAATAAATTAAAAATAACTGTCTGGAATTCTGTCATACTAGCTGGGGCTGTTTTAATGTCCGTGATAAACGTGATGCAGCCAGATTTCTAAAAATCTGCATCTTGCAAGTTAACCCCATAATGTACGACTACAATAGACAGTATTAGATGTGAATTTCCTGAATTCCCAAAATATGATGTTGAGACTCTTGCCACCACTGCAACACAATTTTAAGTCTGCCCTTTGAGATTGTTACCATATGACCATCTTGCATCAGCATCATTCAAATGCTGAACATCACCATGAGCAATGTGAGACAGTATGCAATTTCTTCCTTTGCTTAGCCGAGACAGAACTGAAGGTTGGATAAGAAATGCAGGAGCTACATGTGGATGGGTTGCACGCATACACATTAAACTCTTAGACTCGGCAAAGCTTACCAACACTAAGCACTGGGAGATATTGTATAATTTCTGTAACATTAAAGAAGTCCGCTATGTGCCACTATTGCCAAAGTTTTCACCACTGATATGAGGAACAGATAATCCTTTAACTCACTGTATAAGAGTAACAAATATGCTGGTCTGTTGCAGTGTATTCTTCCACTGTGCAGTGCAACTATGCCTGTTGCAATGAAGGCAGCTAGAATGGGATCGTTATGGCTCTGGTCTGTCAGTGCTTCTCCATTCCCAGAGAGCTAAGCTGCCTTTGATAATGATCTCTTATTTGCTGGGAGATCATAGAAGACTGACTGTTTGAAAAGTCACTCTGTCAGTGCTCTAGCTAGCTGCAGTGCCTATGTGTCATGCCTAGGGCGTCCTTGCCCCTCAGTCTCTGTACCTAACTAGAAGCGCTAGCAAAGGGCTAGAGCATCTATGAAGCCCCTTTCAGTATCCTACTCCTCTTCAGTTCCTTTGCCATTTTCCCTTACTGCTCTCTCACCTGTGTTTCCTTTCACTGCACCACAGGAGTTAGGACACTCTAAAAATGTTTGATTATGTCAAAAAGAAAAAAAAAGGAAAAAAGAAAAAAAAAAAGCTTGTGTATAAAATTGTTCTCAAGCAAATGAATAGGTGTTTTTCAGTAATTTTCTAACCTTTAAATTATCTAACTGCTTCTTATAGTACTTCATTTTCCTTCAAGTTTTCATGCTGATTTCTCAGTGATGCTTTGCAAAGAAACTTGGACTATTCTGTTGTGTTTTAGGCACGACACTCTCCAATAGATTAAATTTGGATGCAAAAGAAAGCAAGCAGAGGTCAAAGAAGATACACAACGTATGGACTCAGAGTGATCAAGGACAGGGCTGAGGCTCAACATTTCATGACCATAGTTCACGTTACAGGTGCCAGACATCTTCTGTCATCAGTGATGCAAGTGTTTTTCTTTGCACAGAGCTCTAATTTTCTTGCACTTGTGAGTTTAACTAAGCCTGATCTAGAGCTACAAACTTTATCGGTTAGCTTACATACCATAGTGTTTTGCCAGAGATTCACTGGATGCTGTGCTAGGTAACAAATCAATGCAAATGTTAGAGTTTGGAGTTCATGTTTGAGATACAGTCAGAAATCATAATCAGATTAGTTTTTAAACAGTTGCATATGAGGCACATTCATCTCAGGAAGCCTCATGTTCATGCAACTTCAGATTTGGACTAAAGTCCCTATGCTGTGTCCTTAAGAGCAAACATCTGAAATGTCTTTGGCATCACCACATCAGATTGCTGTGTCAAGTTGTGTGGTGAGCAGCCTGTCTGGTACATGCCTTCCTGTGAACACAGAGGGCCCATGTCAGCTTAGTAGAGTTGGCAGAATGGCTTCAATCCGGGGGGAGCAAGCGGGCAGTGTCTCTTCTGGCAGTGTTCTTCTGGGCACTGGAAGGAAACCTACCCCATGTGCAGCGCAGTGTCCAAAGTTATTGCTTCCTTTACTAAATACAGCCAATTAAAGGACCCACCAACTGGTGTTGTCTGGCAGAACTGGGAAAAGGCAGGCTACTATTCCACAAAAATGCCAAGTATTACCAGAACTTTGAATAGTTGTGAAAAGCTACTTAACATTATGAATCTAGTATTTAAGACTATGAGATGAGACGATCTGGAAGAGGCATAAAAGATGTCAAGACAACCTCCTTTCCAGGTTGACCTAAACAAGCTAATTTAGAAACAGAAGGCTGTTTGTGACCCTTAAAAGAACTAGTACTGCAATAACATACTTAAATGACCATTTCTCATCCAACATGTGCTTCCTTCTCCCCCATCCAAAGTCATTGCTGCTAGGGAGCCTGAAAGGGGACTGATTTTCATGGAATATGGAATACTACTTTATGAATGTGAGGCCTCCCATTAGGATATCTCAAATTATATGCTCACAAACAATGATTCAAAAAGCCTTGTCACCTTAGGAACTGTGTATCTCTCTATTATGGAATGAAGTAGCAGAGAATATTGAAGGTTAGACAGAGGTATGCTAGTTGAGGTATAATACCATTCTTGCTTACAGAGGATTTGTGCAATACCATCAACCATTGCACAGCCATTTTCATGGGTGTTAAAAATCTAACCATTATTTGAGATTAAGACAAAACAAACAAACAGGCTTAAAAACCCCAAGTAGTATGAATAGGTAGAAGTTTTAAAAAATGAATAGTATTTGAAATGACTCAGTAAGTGCTATCAGGAGAACTCTGGAATAATCACAGCATAAGAAGCAAACAGAAATTACTTACATTCATAGGCACTGTTGCTCTGTAATTATCAAAAGGCTGAGTCAAAACTGAGCAAGTCTGTCAAAAATTCAGCATGTGTCAGGAAATATTTCCTAGCTAATAAATAACATGGCAAAAATCTCCCCTGAAGAAATTACCAGCTCCTTTGCATATCTGAATGATATGTAATGGGAATAAGTGAATACAGAGTCAGCAATGGTGTGAGGAAAGAAGCCACATTACTTCTTTTATTTTTGGCTGTGCCTGAGGTCAGAAGTTCCTTTGTTCTTTCTTTACCTCCCCTTAGAGCAAACATAATCTGCTTCTTTTCTCTTAAGGTTCTTTTTCCTTTCCAACTCTCTTTTTTTTGTTTAAATAAAATAAAAATGTCAGTTTGTGTTGCAAACTGCGACTGTGTTGGCTCATTATTATTATTACTATTATTTTCAACACTTGCGTGTTAATGAAATGTTGCCTTATCCTACATTGTAACACTTTTCAAAGGAAAAATTCCTCTTTAAAGAGCCGGAGCAGTGGAGCTGTAATTTACTGAGTTAAAACTTCAAACAGTAATACTTTATGTGCATGCTGTTAAAGTACTAACCATACATCAAGTATTTACAATGTATAAGGCTACTTATGTAATAACATGCTTTATTAATGCCTCCACAATTTTACGTACTACTGCTTTTCAGATATGGAAAATTGACTTGCTTTGTTTTGCCTTTCAGCTTTCAAGCCCTTTGGGGCTAGTGTTATTGTTTACTTAAAAGTCGTTACTGTTGCATCAAATGCAATGGAGAGAATTCATCCATTCACTGTAGGTGCTTACAGCAGTAAAAAGTTAAATAATAACATCGAGTGGGTGTGTGATGTTTTGTTTGTAAGCATGGTTCCTTCTGTGGAGATTATGAACTGGAAGGGTGAGCAGAAATGTTTCTCAGATTGCTGTTTACCAGGGACTGAACTGTAACAAATCTGTGGCTGCTTCATGGTTGTCGCTCTGTCGTTCACCATGACCGTATGGAATTTCACAGTGACAGCAGGGGTAGGGCTTGGATCCGCATGCATCACAAATCTCAGCCCGTTGCCACTGGAGGAAGAACTCTGCCTGCTTTTGCTATTTGTGTGTGGGGCTCTAGGAGTGGAGACTACCATGTGTAAGAAAAGGCAACTAATTACTGCATTAGTATCGGTAATGACAGTAGAGCTGGTGGCTTTTACTGGCTCTAGGACATTAAGTTGCTTTATCCTTTCCCAGTGGTTCATTTTATAGAAGACAGAAAGAAAAGATGCACATGACAAGGGTGTTTATACTTGAGTGACACATAGCTCTTTTTTCCTGTTTATGAACAGATTTCCCTAATTATTAAAATCCCACCATGTAAGATGCTTAGGGATAGTTATTTGATCATGTGGCATATGTTTTCACATGAGACTATGCAGTAAGCATGCATTTGTGAATGGGATCACATGACTCAGCATCCCCAAGCACGTTGGTTTGTGCAGCGAGGGACAGTACTAAGCTTATTGCTGTGAGCTAAGCTTCCTATGACTTTTTTCACTGCCCTGGCCTGGGCTCACAAGTGATCGTATTTTTTGCAAATAGCGTAACAGAATTTAATGTGGGAGCCCTATAGAAGGGGAAGGTGATTTTGCTTTTACAAAACGCATTTTTCTTTCTCACACTCATTCTTTCATTGATTTCACATATCCAGAAGCACCAAGATGTGTGGCCAAGTAATGGGGCTAGGATTACTTACAGTGATAGGAAGGGTAAAAGATGCCAGCTATTAAGTTCTCATCATATCTGCTGTTTTCTTCTTGATTGGTGATCACATGGCGTTTTTTGACTGTACCTTTTGTAGTCTTTAGGAGCTGACAGTGATTGCAATCTTAGCCTTTTCATTCTGTACCATCTCTGTAAGTCAGTAGGCAACATTGCTGATTTCTGCACTGTCCTTTTTCCACCGTGACTGGGTGGTTTGTAACTCTAATCCTGTTCTTTATCTTCCTGTCACCTTCTCTTAATGATTTGATTTTGTCGTTTATTTTACAAAACCAGACCTCTTGAGAAACTGCATACAGAAATGCAGTTGGTAACTGGTGTGTTTGGGGGTGCCCATCAACACGTGACATCTCTTATTCCTTTGACTGTTTCTTTTGGATCTTTCACAACACATACATTTCCATTCATACTTCATTCAAACTATTCTTTGTTGTCCTATTACAGATCTCTATACATTTAACTGATTGATGGGATACAACAACATCCTTTGCCAAAGTACAAGCGAGTCCCATAATCCCTTTGAATTCTCTAGTCCTCGAGAAGAAAAGATATATCATAAAAGCTGTAGGTAAATGCTCTGTTTTGTTGTATCTCCACCTGAGGAGTCACTACAGTGTTCTCCATCTGCCCTGACCTCCCTCCAGTTAGAAAATACCACTTTAATTGTGTGGAGCATCCAGTGAACTGATGAGTCCATGTTGCCTTATGCCAAGCACCGCACTTGGAGAAATTCCTGTGTCGTGCTTTCTATGTTTATTTTTTCTGGCCCTTTACTAATTGGAGTCTTTGCCTGAAAAATAGAACCTTTATGCTCCTTGTAAAACCATCATGAACTAAGAAAAACATAGAAGATACTGGCTTCATTAGCTCATATTGTAATTAAATGGTCCGAGAAACAGAGGAAGTGTAAGTAATATTACATACATAATAAGCAGAATAGATAATGTATTATATGAAAATAAAGTTTTTCTTGTGAAGAGGTTGGAGGATGTTTATTTTGCTAAGAAACATTATCAGTGCTAGAAATGTGAGTCTTAATACCTATTCTGCAATAACTGCTAATCTTTTGAGAGTAGCTGGCTCATTCATATACAATGATGTGATTTTTTGGCTTTGGCTTTTTGTTGGGGTTCTGGGTGTTCTGTTTCTTTGGTCAGTTTGTGTTAGCTGGTTGATTGTTTCCCTAAAGAAGTTAGTGATGATGAAATAAAATAAATTGAATTGCTGCTTAAATTAAAAAAATAAAAAGGGGGGAATAATATAAAGTTATGTTCCTTTTTATGGAGGGTTTTTGTTTCTTGTTAATATATGTGAGTGATAATAGATTATGTTTCTTTTACATTTACAGAATCTTGTCTATTTTGATTAGCCTTTGCTTTTCCAAGGCTAAGATCATAGCTAGCAAGTGATGAAGCAACCTTTCTGTTATTGGAGCTCAGGTAGGGAAAAGGTCTTTCATTTCCTTTCCCAAACTCTTGGTATTTGCCGAACAGTACAGAGATGATTGAAAGTGGTGTGTAAAAACACCCCACACCTAACATTAAAATAAAATGGTAAAAGAAATTTTTACTGCTTCTACAAGCCCTGTCTTCTTTTTACCGAGAGGAGGGGTGGTTCGTTGGTATGACCTTTCCCTTCTGGGGCCTATTTTTGCATTATAATTTAGGTCATAACTATTTAGAACTTATATATCTGAAGCTAGTTGCTAATTCTAGCTGTATTAATTTTAATTCTGAATTTGAGACATTGTAAGACCTTGTTTTACAAAAGTACTGAGTAGACATAACTTCTGTGAAAGTTTCTAAATCTAGAACTTGTGGTATTTCATACAAAATGCGCATTTTTGTTCATAAAATCATAGAACAGCCCAGGTTGAAAGTGACCTCAAAACATTATCTAGTCCAATCTTTTTGGATAAGGGAGCCTAGGTGAGATTATCTAGCACCCTGTCCAGGCACGTCAGGTTGAGTCTTCACAACAGTGAGTTTATTAAAATGTAGATATCCCACAATGGCAAAGCAGATTTATTTAAAAAAAAAAAAAAAATCTTCAGACAGTATTTGCCTCTAGATTACAACCTTTGAAAAAATAGTTAATTTTGCACCTAAACTATAATTACCACCTCCTGTTTCTGCAAAGCCAAAGAATGACAAAATGAATAGGCCTTTTGAAGGTATTATGTTTTAGGGATTTGATAAAGGATAACGAGAAGGCTGTCTTCAAAAAATAGCTAATAAGTCTGTCTTATATAATTTGAATCTAGGTTTCCATCTTCTATTTCTTTATTTTGGATTTCGATTTTTCTACTGCCTTCCTAAAAAGCAATGGCATATCTCTCAGCCATTGCTTTCTCCTGTGAAGGATTTGCAGGAGACTGATGCACCCACTAGTTGAAATAACATTTTCATGCTGCCTAAATGTGAGAATTATGGGGGTCTAAACTAATAATCACAGTGTCAGACTTAAGTGTGAGTGTGGGAAAAGTATGAACTGAGAGTGTAAGGATGTCTCTCTGATTTGCAGTTGCTAGGTACCAAGGAAAGCAGTGATTTTTAACAATGTGTGGACGTTACAGAGGTGATCTTTTTGACTTGGCAGCAGCTTGTAAGGTCATTCCTATCAGCTTCATTAGTGTCCGTGTTCCTTTTTCCATCACCTTATTTGGGTAATGAAAGATAGTGCTAACCTTATTCTAGTGTTTTATTTGCAAAACACCCATTCAGGCTGTAATCTCCCATTCTGTAATTCTCTGCAGAACAAAGTCAGATGCTATCTCAGGAAAAGTGATGTTAGCTCGAGAGTTTAGGACTGTATGTAGCTCCTGTATGAGACTTCACTTCTTTCTCTCTCTGTGACCATAATCCCACGTCACAGCTCTGTTGCCGTGTCCTAAAAACCTTTAGTCCCTTTAACTAAATAAGGTAATTAATGTGTGTATTTTCTAAGACCTAGATTGTGAAAGTCAGCTCCATAACTCATAGAAAGGATCATCTAATTCCATGTCTGTAAAGCAAAAATGTAAAGCCAAATTGTTTTGTATTAGTTCTGTGAATTCTTCATGCACATAAACATGAGATTCCTGCTTGTGTTCTTATTTATATGCATAATGTGACCAGTGTTAGCTTAAATCAACCCACATAAAATTGGAAGAAAAGAACAAGATTGTTATTGTATTATCAATTTTTAAATATTGTAAGAATGTGCATTGTCAGTGGAAAGAATATGAGAAGACACGTAAAATCTAAGTCTGCATTGGCTTCTTATGTAACACAGAGTAAGGATGGACAAGAAAAGGTCAGACCTTCACGATCCTTAGGGTAGGGGCTGTCAAGCTTGTAGTCCTGCCTGTCCCCCAGCACAGAAAGAACATGTTTCTTTTGTTTTTTAAGTAACATCATGCAGAGCTCTTTTGCAAGTGTTTTCTGTCTTAGAAGAATTTTTTTTTTTGACTGCAAGTATAGGATAGTGTCGGAGTTTCCTGTCTGGGCTGGACTTTGACCAGCTCATTAAATCTGTAATTTATCCCTCAATACATCTGTAAACTGCTGTGAAAATTGTCATTTCTCTTGGAAATGATGTTTCATTTATTTCCCAGAGCTGTAATTCAGCACTAAATACTGGGCACATGCCAGATCATAGGACTGCAAAATAGACTTTTGAAAAAAGCCTTAGACCTTCCTATGTTTTAAAATGTTTGAGAGGAAAAAAATGTAGTGACTCTTTAAGTGTGACACTGAGAACTTCCTAAAAAAATTCATCCCCAAATGGTTCTCTTCAAAAAGTTAGTTAGATGCAAAAAACCAAAGGAGAATTAAGACAAGGTGTCTTCTCAGTTGTTAATTTTTCACTCTGTATGGTGTTCAGCTGTGCTGCTAAAGAAGGCGTCAGTAAGTAAGACAGACAGCCTAAGCCTGTAGATTCTCTTGGGCGTTGAACTGGGAGAGAGGGTCTGATCATGGCATGAAGGGTTCTGTGGTAATAATGCTTTTAAAGAGTCCACCCAAGGTCGGGGACTTGGTCTTTGGAATCCATTTTTCAGCTCACGTTTAGGATTTAATCCAATTATACACAAGGTGCATCAGTCTGCCTTGATACTCTCTGTACTGTGAAAGATCAGAATATTTTCTTTCTGGATAATTTTCCATCGCAAGGTCTACAGGGGCAAGACCTTCCTGTGTTTGCACACCACTTAACAGGCATCATCCTCCCATGGTAAGGCCCATAGGCATAATTGTGCAAGGAGAAGTTTCTGGACTGTGAGGAGGAAAAATGTAGAAATCTTGCCGTTTGGACTGCAAGTTTTTGTTTGCACAGTATTACTGTTATTTGCACCACGTGGGTAAGCCAGCCATTCACTTCTAGGATTCAGTGAGACTTTTTTCCCACTGCCTGGCTACTGTATGTTTTTCTGCAACTGGCAAATGTATGTCATTACTTTTTATTGCCTACCATTGTCAGAGAAATTAATTCCTTCTCGCTCCCTTCTCCCCTTTTCTTGAGGCATCAGGGACGATTCTTCTCTTGTAGTCATCTTGCTAAACAATGTGACATCTGCTGTCTGATGGTGGCATTGCAACGCTTTGGTGTGTGTTGCTGAAAAATGCAGGCGCTTTATGGAATTATATAGCTGACTTTCAAATGGAGCACCCTTTTAGTTGGAACCCATTTATTTTCTCAGAAGCATTTAGAACTACGACATCAGGATGTGTAATTTCAGTCTGTCTTTTAGTTAAAAAAATACTCTGAAGCACTGAAAGTTAGAATACATCTAATTCCTTTCATTGCCACCTTTGAGGAAATAACTGCTTAGAATTGTAGATTTGAGGAAAAAAAAAGTGTTGGTGTTAAATAAGTAATTTATCTTTACCTCTTTTGCCTACCGTAAGTGCAAAAGCAGGAAAACGCCCCAAATAAGCTACCTTTATCAAGTACCTAATTAGCTGAGCTCTTATGCTTCAAGATAAGACAGGTTATGAATGGGATGATAAAAAAGGAATTCTTTTATAGCCTAATTTTTAGATGAAGAAAAAACTTGCATTTGATCACAGACGTTGATTTTTCTGACAGTGTCACAGCCTGTGAGTTGTTCCTCATTAATACAGCTATATGAAACTGGATTTTTTTCAGTTCACATCACATTTTGTGTGTCTTTTTGGCTTTTTCTGCAGCTTGATGGGGTACAGCTTTGTCCATGTTAGCAAATACTGAGGCCCAGCAGGAGTGGATTTGTAGAGTGAAATAGTTGGTGCTGAGGACCCGATACACAGGCTGCATTCATTCAAGGTTTTTACAGTAGGCTAGTTACAGTCTTGTCCCAGCAGCTGAGCATCCGTACCATCCCTTAGCATACACTCTGGAATGCATCTTCTGGTTTTGTTTCATACTGAGAGTATCCAGTTTGTGCCGTCTCAGACTCCTCAATCATGTACCTCTGCCTTGGGTAAGCAGGAATGCTTGGGGTGGTTGTGTCAAAAAGGATGAAGGTATTTCTCCTCTGAATTAAAATGCTGATGTAAACTCACTCATTGACTTCTTTCTCAGCTGGAGCTGAAACTGCCTGTTTCCCTGCTTTTTTCCACATTGATTTACCAAAAGGAACGGAGATTGAATTTCTGGGACATATGTCATGGTAGCTGTAGGGTTTCAATTGATAATGGTACTGCTATTAGCATGCTGATTGAACTTTTTTCCCCATAAACTTCTGAATTTTTATACCTCCAAGTCTTTCATATTACTCACACAGTGAAACAATTTTAGATGTTCTTATACAAAAATCTCTTAACCTCACAGATGGCACTAAAACCTAAACAAAACCCAGCATGTCATTATGAAAAAAATAAATTAAAAAAATACACAAAATGTGTAGGTCTGATTCATTAATCTTTGTTAGTGGCACTTAGACAATATTATTGAGCTACGGTGGTAAAATATTAATGAGGACTGAGGTATTGCTTAGATGAGATATTTTCACTGCGGTTAGGCTTTTTGGATGCTTCTAACTTTATCATTGACTTGCTGTGTAACCAGTAAACTAAATTTTCCTTAAATTCTTAAACTTTTTACTTTAAAGACCCAAGGACTCCCAAAGACATGTAAATATTATGACATTTAATTTAGAGATCCTGGTATCTTAATGTCAGAGTACATTACAGGAATGTTAGAAGTGCTAAAAAAAAGTTGAGACCTTGAAATGAAGGCTGAGAATAGCTAACCCCCCCCCCCCCCCCCTTGTTTATACTGCTAAAGTATTTTAGTATCACAAGTAGTAAAATTATATTCTCCCAAAGAACTATTTCAGTGTTTCACAATTTTTCAAGCCTGATAAAATCCTGCTGTCAGTTCTGTGCAAAATCCAGTTTTCCTCCTGAACTCATTTGTGTAATTATTTGCCAGCATCGCTTTAAGTATTAGAAGAGTGACACGTACAGTGTTTGATCATATTATTGAATATAGCTTTGAAGATGACAAAAAATACCTCAAGATGTATTACACATTCAACATTACTTCTTCTGAAGTGTTTTTAGACACTAAAAAGTCATGATGCAACCTATAAAGTTCCACTTCATACTACAGGTTTATAATATTAATCTGAAAAGGTCTTAACATGGCTTCTTATTTCCACATGACTACTTGGTAAGATCTTCTCAACAGTTAAAATATTAAAGGACCTCTGCCTTGATCGGATACAAACTACTCCAGGCATCTGTTTTATTGAAGTTTATAAACAGTTTGTCATCACACTGTGTTTGGAGGACAATATGACATAGCAGACCCAGCTGATGTGTATCTGCCTGAATCGGGCTCAGAAATTTCAAGAGCTGCATGGTATCAGCCCGAATTTGTGATCAGAATCCAGTAGCGGTTTGAACTCGGTTCCAACAGATATGTGCATTTTCCCTAATGCCTGCAACAGCAGTGCTAACCCCAACAATTTTCTCTGGAGCCATGAGGAGGTGGCATTTTATGTCAAGTTCAGTTCTTAAAGTTCTAATATAAGCTTTCATTTAAAAAAAAAAAAAAAGTTCCTGGTTTTCCTAGTTGCAAGTATAATTTGAGATATGAACTTTCAAAGCTTTCTAATCTGAAGGTGATATTTAAGAAAATAAGACGAGCAGCCCCTTCTTCCCGTCCCCCAAGCTGGTAGGGGCTCTTTTTTCAATTCCGTGACACCTGCGGTTGTCAGGCTGCTAATGCTTGTTGTGAAAATGGCCACTTAGGCAGAAATAAGACATCTTACCATAGTTTAAGGGGCATTTTACAGGAACACCATTTTCTCTAGCATATTTTTCACTCAACTATACATTTTTATAGTCTTCAGCCCTCCTGTCCAATTATCTAAAGCTTCAATTTCTTATTTAAAATGGTACTTATTGTCGCTTTCAATATATTTCACTGTCTCTCTCTTTCAAAATCAGTTTGTAAAAGTCTTTACCTGTAGAGATGAAATATAATTTTAAGGTCAGCTGTAACAGTCAATATTAACAGGTTTCTTTATTCAAGTCTGTTTAAAAAGTAAAATATTCTTCTAACTACTGTATGTGAGCGAGAAACTAATACATTTCACAAGTTTTAAAATGCAAAGCATTAGTCCATTTTCTTACACAATGCTAAAAGAGTACATAAACTTGACAAAATACAAACAATTAAAATCCATATTTAGCATTTTATCAAGTTGCAGCCCGTGAGGAGTAAATGTATTTTCTTTCAAAAACTATCTCATTTTAGAGAATTTGAATCAAAATTAAGATGATTGTGATTGGTGGCGCTGAAATATAAAGTCAATCACATGCGCTTTAGAGCTAATGCATGCTACTGAAAGAAACCCCTTCACATTTTTTTTCTGCTTTCACAGGGGATGTTTTAGAATACGGAAGAGATAAGAAATGCAGTTATGGCCAAAGAATCAGCCACTTAGGTCATAATTTACCCTGTAATTACAAAATTATGCCTAAATATCAGCAAATGTAAGATCTTGCTATTCTTAAGACTGCACAAGATGTTTTTAGCATATTATAGAAGAGGTATAAATAGCCTTATATCACTGAGTAGGTCTGTCCCTCATCTCCAGCTTTGTCATTCTTAACACACTCAAAATGTGCATTTGAGCTGTCTTCATCTCATGTATAAGAGCAGCTTCTAATAACTGGAATACATTTTAAGTTTCTTTTAATAACATGCTATAAAAAATACAGTCACTACAAGGTATGTCTTGACATTTCCATAAAACAAGGCAGATGAAATAAGTCTTATAATTTTGAATCATTTTTGACAAATAAGTAAAAGAAATTGAAAACTTAACTTCAGAACTTTCAAGACCAAATAATAAGTAAAATATATGCAATTTTTTCCCAGCAATTAGTGGTGAAAAAAATACTCTAATTTTCTTCTAAGCTGTGTATCCCAAAGTTTACGTTAGTACTGTGAACTGCAAATGATGACATATTATCAAAGTTCAAACCATTTGATTTGAGCATGTTCCCAAAATTTTCAAATATTCTTAATGCTGTTTCATTGTTGTGTTGGAAATAAAGGATTTACTTTCTCTTTCAGCTGAGCAATGATATCTATAGTTTTAATCTTCAGCAGCCAAAAAAAAAAAAAAGACCCCCAAGCTCTTTTCAGTCTTTTTTTTAATCTTTTCATCAATTGAAAAAGTAGTTAATATAATCTTGGCAGTAAACTAAACTTGTCCTACCGATGTCTATCCTCATAGCTATGGGTGAATCTTGGAAAAACAGTATTATGTAATTTGTTGTCCAAACCAACCAATCTGTGTGAATCACTAGAGCTAATAATAATGTGGTACATTTTTGATAATACTATGGACTACTTTTGTTGCCCTTCAAATAACTGCATTGTTATGTCCTATATTTTTGCATCTCCTAGCAACAAAAAAAGTTTTAAAAAGTTTTATTTTTAGAAGTGTGCTAGAATTGTTTTCGCGTTCATTATATTTTCATGGTGTCTTACTGACAGTTCCCTATAAGCAACTGAGAAAATTCTTCTGCATAAAATGCAGTTATCTATAGTGATTATTGCTATCTGTTGCAATACATATTAAGGTATATCTTACTTGTTGGTGGAACACTGGCTTTGGGGTCAGTATCATGATCACGGTCTCTGTACTGGTATAACTGAATTGATCCCCTGTAGTTTATGATCATTATATCTGCTATGTACCTGCAGTTTATGTGGCCCGTAGATTCTAAATATTGCACCCAATGCGGTTATGATAAAAGATAATGCTTACAATACAAGAACAGGGTAAACAATCTGTAGATAACAAAATAGATGTTATAGCAGTGACATTTATACTGCCAAAGGCATTGCCTCCAGAGAGCACATCCTGATCTGCAGGCCAAGAGGTGGAGAATGGCTGTCATTCACAGCACTTGGCCCCTGTAGAGCAGGCTGGCTGCATCCGTGTTGCATAATATGCTTTGCTTAGATCTCCTTTGAGTCCCAAGACATTTGTTATTTTTCTTTCTTTATATGATTCAGAAAACTGCCACAGTTCACCCAAGTCATGACATAACGCAAAGGGTATATGTTGTATTTCTTGAGGCGTTGCTTGATGGCAGCGCCCGAAGGCAGCAAACCTGCTGAGGCAGTGCTGGGGGATTGTTGTCGAGCTCAGGGAGCAATCTCATCCATGCTGTCTAGAGGGAATGGTCCCTGTAATGAATCTGCTTCAAAATGTCCCCTGAATCTGTGTCAGAAAGACCTGGCTGGCTCACTCTGAAAGAAAGCCTGGGAGCCGAGAGATGTGTAGAGAACTGTAGTAGATCACAGATCTGGAACAAGCAAGGGAGCAAAGTTATTAATCAGTATTGGTACACAAGGGGTTATTTTAACTGCAGGTTTATTAGTTAGACTAGCTTTTCTTTAAAATATATTTCAAATGTATTCTTTTGGCTTTGGTATCTGTTGAAGTTATGTATGTTCGTTAATATACATGTGTTTGTATAAAGATATATTTAAGGATCTTTTGGTTTTAAACTGTTACGAAGATCTAATATTCAGAATTGTTGCAGAAACAAGCCTTCAGTATTGAAAGCTCAGCTATCTTTCAGAATTCTCTTTAAAGGTGTGAATATTCATAATATGACTCTCAGTCATTTCTACTCGATGTCTCAGTGTGGTGAAGTACTTCCATCCAGTCAGCAACAGCCTCAGCCTAGAGAGTGAGAAACTCCTTCACCTTAATTCTTCTCTGAGACTCTTACCCAGCCTTTGTCCTACTCTCAGAAGACCCATTGTTGAAGTTGCTAGAAGGTAGCTTTATGTTTGTTCTGAATTTATATTAATGATTGTCTTACAACATAGAAAGTGTCAAATTACCTTAAAAGGTACTAGATTGCAGAAGCAGAGTTAGGAAAAATAGTAAGAGGTGTTATTCCTCTCTTTCCCTCCCCTCATCTCAAACACCAGCCAGTGCAGAGCATGCTCTTATGTTGTATGACATGTCCATAACTGCACAGTACCCTACATCCTTTGATGATCCTCAGCATCATTGTTATCCTCTTTCCCTTTTGTAAGAAAAGATCTAGCAACCTCCTTTCTGCCCCCAAAAAGATGAATTTTAATGAAATTTAAAGTGGAAGCATTAATTATGAGCATTTGAATAAGGTCATTCTTTTCAGTATATTCATTTTCTTTACAAGAGACTTGCTAAATATTTTATATTTATTATTTCTGCACCTTCATCTAATTGCAGAATTATAGGAACTTCAGAGAACAATGATGATGATAATGAGATCAGTAAGAGATTATAAAGACTGAAGTTCTCATGCAGAGGAACAGTGAAATGTTCAGTGAAAATCACTACAGTTTGAGGAAATGTGGGGAGAGAACATAGAAACCCTTAGCCCACTGCCCTTTTTCTTTAGGCAGGCTACCCTTCCTCAGGTGATAGTTTTTAAATTAAGAGCAAAGAGCTATTGAAATTACAGATTGGTTTGAAAGAACAGTATTCAACTTGCTTTGTGCACAGGATTGGACTAGATGACCTCCAGAGGTCCCTTCCAACCTAAACTAGTCTGTGATTCTATGATTCTATTGAAATACTAACTCCACACATGGAAAATTTGGATTCTTTAGTAAGTGCTTTTGTCAGTGTCTCCTCTTGAGCCTAGTTTCTACAGCTTTGTTCAGCTTCGATAACACCTTTCATACTCCTTTTGTAATTGCATTAAACTCACATGCCATTCTTGTCTAATACCCACATTAATCTGTGTAGTGCCAAATAAGAAGCCATGAGAAATCTGTATTTATAAATTCCAGTTTATAAAGCCCTTTTCCAGTGTTCCAGTGTTCAAGAAAATAGTCCTATGTGAAATAACCTAAATCCGCAGCTGCCTTCCCTATTTAAAAAAGTGCCTGACACGAAATTATTCTGCAAGAGCTTTGCTTCTATGTCAGGTAAAAACAAGGAGTATGGAGAGGAGCTACCTTTCCCATCAACTTGTACAGAATCCAGTCAACCCTGGGAAAGCCTAGGGAAAGGGATAGTCCTTGTAGCCTGCCTGGATGGTACCATACTTAAGAACAAATAAATGCTGGACCTTGACACACTAGGATTTCAGCAGGAAACTTACTAAAAAAGGTAGCTCACAACTAATGGTGCTATTTGATGTTCTGCAGTAGCATCAAAGAACTATTGAGAATGTATAATGTGCTTAGTGAAGTAGCACTGTAGTCATAGCAAAGGATTTGTCTTCTGCTGTGGGTTTAGTAATATTTAAGCAATATGTAGTGATGAGGTGAGAACTTTGGTGCTTACATAAAAAAAATAACTTCTTGTCTATTAATTATGAGAGACTTAGTCCATATTTGTTGTTAATTGATGCAGGTTGAATTGACCTTAGTGAAGGTATATTGATTTATACTAGCTAAAAGTTTACCCTGGGGTTATCTGTGTGTTTTGGTCTAATTGTTTATGCACATTATTATTCATGCATAGTGGAGTAAATGTTAGTTGGAAATGTTGAGGATTTAAATTGAATGGCCACTATATGTTTTATGACTGGGTACAAAATTGTAGAATCACGGAATCATGAAATTAAGTTTGGAATGGACCTCTGGAGATCGTCTAGTCCACCCCCCAGCTCAAAGCAAGGTCAAATAAAGACGGTTGCTCTGGGCCATGTTCAGTTGAGTTTTGAATGTCTCCAAGGATGAAGGTTCCTCAACCTCTCTGGCTGTGTCCTTGCACTGGGGAGCCCAGATCTGGACACAGCACCCCAGGTATTTCTCAGCAGTGATGAGCTGAAGGCAAGGATCCCAAGGAGAGCTCCATGCATTTCGGATGCTCTCACATACAGGGCAATTCCTCCTCCTTGCCTTCTTGGCTAGTCCTTCTGAAGAAGCCTGTAGCCATCCATTACCTGATTGCTGTAGACAGGTAACTCCTGTCCATCCACATCACTCAACATCCTTTGCTTGCTGATCCAATCCACTACTTTCTCATTTGTTGGTGGGTGTTCATCTCCCTCCTCGTTACTCAAAATTTCATTCCTCACCAGTTTGGCCCCGGCCTCTTGGAAAAGACACTTTTGCCCCATGTGGTCAGATGGATCCTGTCTCTTGTTAGCAGTTCTGCATTCTCAGAGAGTCCCATGGTTGTAAAATCAAAATATCTCTTGTCAATACCAGCTGCGCAGTCAATTTTTGACCCGCTGGATCTATTCACTGTTCCTCAGCTCCTTCCTCCTCGCTGTCAGGATTGAGAGCACCACCTGGGCCCATTTCTCTCTCTTTTTATTTTGTAATTTAGTAAGAGTATTTCATAAAGACCAATTTGCAAGTCCAATGCCAACTTTTATTTCCATCTGACAAGTAAGTAGCTGCTGTAAGTGTGTTACAAATCCCCATGTAAAACTAACTTGTAGTTTGAGATCTATGCAGTAAAATAAAGGGTTCTGTTGTTGTTGCTGTTGTTGTTGTTGTTGTTATAGGACTTTGTTTCATAGAGGGACATAGATTCTTGTGTCAGGGAGGAACACTTCAAGCAATAATGGTTTTCTCCTGGGCAAAACTTTCTTATGAATCTTTAATCAATTTGCTCATTAGAGCAGCTTTGTACGTAGAGGATTCTAATGAAGGTACACACTGCTTTTGAATGAGCATCCAAGAACTTTACCTGAGAAGCAACGTATTAGCATCAATATTCTTGAGAGGTGTTACATATGGTTCATGTAGCGCCCTACTTCTGATTTAAAGACCATTTTCTTTTCTATGTGGTTGCATGCACACAATACCTAAGAAAGGGAATTAAAGAATGGACAAACCTATGACTCTGCAGTATTTGATTATGAAGGAGAAAGATGTCCTGGTATAGAAGCAGGGAGAGCAATGACACAGCAACATACTAATGTTTTCTTCTAGCCAAGAGCAGGTTGTGTGTTACTTTTTCTTCTTCCTCCTGCCATTATTTCAGGTGGAGAGGCCTGGATGTGGAAAGATTGTAAAATCATAGAATCGTTTTGGTTGGAAAAGACCTTTGAGATCATCCAGTCCGACTGTTAACCTAGCACTGCCAAGTCCACCACTAAACCGTGTCCCTAAGCACCACATCTACGTGTGTTTTAAATACCTTCAGAGATGGTGACTCAGCCACTTCCCTGGGCAGCCTGTCCCAATGATTGACAACCCTTTTGGTGAAGAAATTTTACCTAATATCCAATCTAAACCTCCTGTGGCACAACTTGAGGCCATTTCTTCTTGTCCTATCGCTTGTTACTTGGGAAAAGAGACCAACACCCACCTCGCTACAACCTCCTTTCAGGTAGTTGTAAAGAGCAATAAGGTCTCCCCCCCTCAGCCTCCTTTTCTCCAGGGTAAACAATCCCAATTCCCTCAGCCGCTCCTTATAAGACCTGTTCTCTAGACCCTTCACCAGTTTCATTGTTGTTCTTTGCACATGCTCCAGCACCTCAATGTCCTTCTTGTAGTGAGGGGTCCAAAACCAAACACAGTACTGGAGGTGTGGCCTCACCAGTGCCAAGTACAGGGGGACGATCACTTCCCTAGTCCTGCTGGCCACACTACTCCTGATACAAGCCAGGATGCTGTTGGCCTTCTGGGCCACCTGGGCACACTGCTGGCTCATATTCAGCCGGCTGTCGACCAACAACCCCAGGTCCTTTTCTGCTGGGCAGCTTTCCAGCCACTCTTCCCCAAGCCCATAGTGTCGCATGGGGTTGTTGTGACCCAAGCATAGGACCCAGCACTGAGCCTTGTTGAACCTCATACAGTTGGCCTTGGCCCATCAATCCAGCCTGTCCAGGCCTGTCTGTAGAGCCCTCCTACCCTCAAGCAGATCAACACTCCCGCCCAACTTGGTGTCGTCTGCAAATATACTGAGGGTGCACTCGATCTCCTCATCCAGATCATTGATAAAGCTATTAAAGAGAACTGGTCCCAATACTGAGCCCTGGGGAACACCACTTGTGACCGGCTGCCAAATGGATTTAACTCCATTCACCACAACTCTTTGGGCCTGGCCATCCAGCCAGATTTTTACTCAGCAATGTGGAGCTTTGTCCTTTTTTTTAAGCCTAAAATTCAGATATGTAGTAATGTTGTGCTCTGAATGTAAACCATGATTCTAGAGCAGAATTACTGTAGTATTGAAAGATTCTGTATCACAGTTATTACTGCTGGTTGGCCATGATCTCTGGTATGTTTATAAAAAATTCAATAACATTAGGATCTACAATTCTAACGTATTCTAAGTATGTATATATAGTATCTCGTTAGACTTCAGCTATACACAATCCAAGTCAGGCTCTGTTTTACTTTCTTTGAACTGTGCCCAGTCCTGAGATAAACTGGGGAGTCAGGAAACACTGGTGCTGTATGCCCATACAGATGAGGGGGTACAGTAAAGCAGAGTTTGGAGAACTCATTGAAAAACCAGGTCAGTAGCTGCTTTGAAAATAAGTATCATTCTTGGGTTGCAAATGAAATGTGAGTAACAACAGGCAAGATTGATCTTTCTGTCATGATTGTGTTTTGTTGCTGCTATCTCTTCTCAACTGATAGCCTACCCCCCCCCCCCATATTAACAGTGACATTTTAGTGGAGGCTTAGGAAAAGATTCTTATCCTGTTGATCTTAAATTGTGTTATTCCTTGATAATATTTTTAAGGTTGCAGCTTTCCTTCTTTTGAGCAGTCTAAAGTTGAAAGGAAAAAGGAATGCCATTAAAAATGCATATATAAATATGTATATACATGTACATATATATAAAGGAATACATAGGAATGAAAAAGGAAAAATGTGAAAGCGTATTATTTATTTACTTCTCTCTATCTGTGACTACTGTCAGGATAGATCCCCATTCCTGTAGTGGTGTTGCTTACAGCTGGAACCTTCTAGAAAACTTTGATTAACAGGACACTAATAGAATTTTCCTTGAGTCACAGCACATACTGAGTGAAGATATAAAAGCAAGTGTCAATCCTGTGTGCCCTCGGAGCGGTTAGCACAGTTCCAAGGCAGAACTCATTTGTGCTGTCAACTTATTGGCTATTTTCTCTCTTACAGATAGGAGTATTTTCTTGTAACTAGTTGAGAAAGAGTAAATTTGGTAGCATTTGGAAACTCTGCTGTAATCTGTTCCTTTAAAGTGGCTTCACAGAACTTCTGAGGTGGATGCTGACTCTGAGTTTACTCCAAATCCTTCTTTAAAGTCACTATACTGTAGGATTAAGAAGTCTGATTCGGGGGGAAGATCTCCGATGCTGAGAAAATTTCGAGTTTGGGAGCAAAGAGAGCCTTAGATTTTGTCTCTGTAGCTCATTCTTCCATTTGGGAGAAGAAGGAGTTGATGAGAGTAGAGATGGCATTTTACTTCAAAATGCTATTTCTGTTCTAAGAACTTGAGAATTGGAGTATGTTAGCAAAGGGATGTTTGTTTAAATAAAGATTTACCATTTAATCCTTTCATCTTTTATTTTATAATGTTGGGTTTATTCCACACCCTGCCTTTATGGAACCAAACTTTTGTCTAAGATCACCAAAAAAATCTGTCACATGACAATAAACTTCCATAATTGGAAGACCACAAAGCTGCAAGATAAAAAGCTAACTATCGAGGAGTAAACTCATTATAATCCCACATCAGCAACATTTTAAAGAAAAACAGAAAAATACTGGCTGCGATGCTGCTTTTTTTCTTTAGGTTATTTATATTTTGAGTCTGGCAAAAAACTGTGAAAAATCTCTCGTAAGGGATGGATGCTACATTGACACAGAGCCAAAGGAAAAGCTTTACAGTAGAAATTGTTCATTGACTCTGTGACTGCAAGTGTGGAAAAGCAGAATTAGATACCATTAATTCAAGAAACGTAGCAAAGGCAAGGCACGGGATTGGTGTACAAACAGCTTTATCTGTATATATTCATTTCAGTGGCTCTGAAAACAAATGGAAGATTACTGGGATAAGATTAACTGTAACAAATGCAAGGGAATGTGTGAAGCAGTTGGAAAAGCTTTTTATAGTAGAGCAGTTAAATCTAGTTAATTGTGTTTGATTTTTGTTTTCATAATTACTTCTATTGTTTCACTGAACTCCTGCTGAATGTCCGACATAGTTCAGCTGTCGTGCCATAATTAAAAAAATAAATTAATAGAAACTGAATACCAATGTGATTAGTGTTGTGTTACATGCTTTAATATATGTTCTCTCATACTGGTTGAGAGCTACTTCACGCTTAGCTGAGGAGGTAATCCTTGATTTAAAACAAAGCCACCACTCTGACAAGATAGTGTAGTTAATGGAAGCATTTGTCCGGATGTGAAGGTAACGAAAGTCATTCTGTTCACTGTTGCCACATGGTAAGAAGGTCATGAGTAAGTCTTTGTAATGAGAAACCCAATTTATTTTAATTCCCACTGTGACTCCTCACACAGGCATTGTCCAAGCTAGTAGCCTTTTGTAGCACCATTAGCAGTAATCAAGGATGAGCTGGCCTGAGGTTGCTGTATTAATGTCTGTTGATCTGTACATGTGCAGTACATGTATAAAATGTACATTTTTATAAATCTTGAACTGGGTATATTGTAGAAGTGCAGAGCATCTGATTTACTGACAGCAAGACATACATGCATGATGCACGTACAGCTAACTTTTGTGGGTATTACTTATTTCATCAGATTTCTGAAATATAATTATATGATGCTCTTGGAGCACGTTCAGTACATAAAAATTTGAAGACCAAGGTAGAAGAATATCCTGAAATGCATGCACCTTCCCTGTATCTGTGGCACGAGCAAAAAGTCTGATTGTGTCTGGAGGAGTGAAGCTGAGATCACGTTTCAAACTGCAACCCCCTTACCAGAAACTGTTCCAACTATTCCCTTTCACTCCAGGGCTGATTTTGGTTTCCCTTGTTTTGAGATAAATCAAATCTCCTCCCTCTGGTGACCAGTGATAGAACCCGAGGGAACGGAATGAAGCTGCAACGGAGGAGGTTTAGGTTGGATATCAGGATAAGGTTCTTCACCAAGAGGGTGGTCAGGCACTGGAACAGGCTCCCCGGGGAAATGGTCACAGGACCGAGCTTGACTGAGTTCAAGAAGCATCTGGATAACGCTCTCAGTCATATGCTCTGATTTGTCTGGTCCTGTGTGGAGCCAGGAGTTGGACTCGATGATACTTATGGGTCCCTTCCAACTCAGGATATTCTATGATATTCTATGATTCTATGAAATAAAGTTGGCTAAAGTTACAGATGTTCAGTGTGGCTTAGTTAGATGTATCTGAAAATACTAACCTTGGGCAACAGATTAAAGAGGAGCCACTGGCTATTTTTTGATTGGAGTATTGCACCTAGATCCTGTGCTTAATTTGGCCAGTTACCTCCTCATCCTTTCTTTTTTTCTTCCAACATATTCTATGCTATGTATTTCTGATTACAGGTGTTTAGTAATGAAAGCTGTTAAGATTGAAAGCTATCAGGAGGAACACTGCGTGGATTTGCATAAATGAACCGTTATATAGGGTTTGTCATTACTGAAAATACAAATATAGCTAGCAGTGTTACATCTGAAGTAGCTTCATTTTTAGCCTGTACCATGAAAGTGCTTTGTAAGACCTTTTAGGCAGGTGACAGTCTGATTCAGTAGGACTATGGCTTGAGGAGCAGTGGATGCTGTAGAAGTCTGAAAGGCAGTGGCAAGCTCATATGGCAGAAATGTGTGCAGTGCTACCCTGTTGTTCTGTGCCCAGCCCTTGTTCCAGCTAGTGTTGTCAGTTACTTTCCTTTCATGACGATATCAGGCTGGCACTTATTCAATTGAAAGGAAAACCAAGTCAAAGAACTGCAATATCTTATTTCAGTTTATTTGACGATGGTATCTTAGGTAAAAATCTTCATGAATAAAACCAGTAACAAATACAGGATTGAGCCCAAAGCCTTTACTTTAAGCTAAGCATCTTCATTACCATTCATGGACCTTTTATACAATTGCTTGTGTAGGGTTTGCACATGATGCATTGTCTAGTTTGGAAAGAAGTACTCAGCAGGTGTGGTGATTTTGTACACTGAAAATGAATATTTAAGACTCAAGGGAAGCTATTCACAGCTTTGGGGAGGTGGAGAGATAGTAGAAATTTCCTTTAAAATAGTTTATGGCTCTTTTCTCTTTTAAAGCACCATTAAAAGAAATACCTCAACATTTCCTAGGGTGATCCATCACAAGCTGACTTGTCTGTCTAGGATTTTCCCAACTGTCTTCCTAGTTAGATAAAAGATGTGCATGAATGTGCAGAATGATTTGGCTGTTTTGTCTGAATGATGACAATTTGTAGAAAACTGAATTTGCCGCTGGCCTGGTTTCAGCTGAGAGGGTTAATTTTCTTCATAGTAGCTCATGTGGGGCTATGTTTTGGATTTGTGCTGGAAACAGTGTTGATAATATAGAGGTGCTTTTGTTATATGGACCTGTTGTTGCTGAGCAGTGCTTACACAGAGCCAAGGCCTTTGCTGCTTCTCACACCACCCTGCCAGGGGGATGGCTGGGGGTGCACAAGAGTTGGGAGGGGACACAGACAGGACAGCTGACCCAAACTAGCCAAAGTGGGTATTCTGTACCATATGGCGTCATGCTCAGTTTATAAGGAGCTTGGGGAAGAGGAAGTGGGTGCGGGGGGCATTTGGAGTGATGGCGTTTGTCTTCCCAAGTAACCATTACGTGTGATGGAGCCCTGCTTTCCTGGGGATGGCTGAACACCTGCCTGCCCATGGGAAGCGGGGATTGAATTCCTCGTCTTGCTTTGCTTGTGTGCGTGGCTTTTGCTTTACCTGGTAAACTGTCTTTATCTTAACCCATGAGTTTTCTCACGTTCACTCTTCCCGATGCGGGGGGAGTGAGCGAGTGGCTGCGTGGGGCGCAGCTGCTGGCTGGGGTAAAACCGCGACAGCCACTTTCCTTTGTCACTGAATTGGGAGTTCAATATTGCTCCTTAGACTTTATTAATTTGTTAGGATACTTTACATTCATGGGGCAGAAAAGCTGGATTTCATCCTCCATGTTGACCTGTTCAGAAACTTAACTTGCATGGATGTTTAAAAGAATATATAGGAAACATTGAATTATTTCTTAAATATGCAGCCCCAGGATGAATTAATCCACTACCAGCACTATAACCCCAAGCTTCAGAGTCTGGGTGTCATCAGTGTACTTTTAACAGCATGATATCAGAAACACGTGGTGTTGACTCTTACTTTGCCACCTGTGGGTTTTACAGGTATCATTGATAGGACTAGTATGTATCCAGTGCATGTTGTATTACAAGATGTGGCTATTTGAGAATGACCCTGCTTGTAAGGTGGTTTTTTTTTCAAAGATCTATTTTTCTATGCACAGATTGATGTCAGTGGTGTACACCATGATGTTAAAGAAAAAAAATACAATTGCTACTTAAAGTAAGTGATTCTGTGCACTTTAAAATATACACACATATAACAAGTGTAAAACACAGAAGCCAGGAAAATTATCTGTGTTTTTCAAGTAGGCATGTAAAGGACTCTGTTCAGAGTAGTTGTACAAGCTATGTGATGTAAGGAAAAGAAATGAAATGTAACCGTTATCCAAATACAGTGAAAAATGATGAGTTCTCCACAATTTATCTACCAAAAGTGTGTCTCTAACACAGTGACTCTAATACCACAGTTGTTAATATTAAGTCTGTCCACATATTTTGTGCAAAATCTCTGTGGTGAGGCATTCATTGCTTTGAAAAGCTGACACAATGGAATGCTTTTTGTGCTGGCTCTGGACAAATTATAGTCCATTTTATCAGTTCCAAGGTCAGGAGTACTATCACGGCTCTTAAACTGTAGTGTAGTAAAGTGGGCTGTATTGAATGTTCGAGGAACAGCTGTAAGTTTGCCTGATTACTGCAGGCAGGTATCTCCAGTAGCGGAGTTCTTTGTCTGAACCCATTTGTCTTGTCTATAATTCTCATTTTTTGCTGTAATTTGATTTCAGAATTGACTTTCACTGCAATATACCAGGAGTTGTAGAGCTTTGATATATTTTCAAGACACACAGTAGCCATTGTTAATACGTCAGTGTAGAAATGCTTTAATTGCTGATTTCAGCTCTAGTGCTGGTCTAAGTACAAGTCAAAGGGCTCTGTTATTAAACACCTTGTACTGCCAAAGCCTGTGTTTCTTTCCCTATCGCTCTTGTGGACGTTCTTTTTTTAAAATTAGAAAACATGAGCCCTTTCACACAAAACCTGAGCTAGATTTGCATGGACTTTCTTTCTCCAGCTTTTCTAGTCTAACACTAGCCTTTCCTCTCTTAAAAAAAAAAAAAAAAAAGCCAAAGCTGTGAAACATTATCTTTATGCCCTGCAAGCCTGCACTGGTGCGGGAATGTTAATTTTCCTGTGAATAAAAATCATCAGATTATTTTGCCATCTTGACCTCTGTGAAATGCGGAATAATTATTTTAAACAAATTAAGATCAGATTTATTTTTTTTTCCTCATAATAACAGTGGCGCTCTCCAGAATCCCTTTCTTTTCTCATAGCACACAGTCTAAAGCTCCTGATATCCCCTTTTGTGATTAAGGAAACTTCCTTGCCCATTTTGCTCTTTCCCTTCTTCCCTTTTATATACCACCTCATCAGTATTGCTTTTTGATTAGCGAAGCGGGTCATTTAAATAACATCCCTCTGCCCCCAAACTTTGCCTTTCATTTTTCAGTTCACTCTGTTGAGCACGTGACCACCTGCAGCCGCCGGCTCATTGATCTGCTGGTGTGACTTTTGCTCTTTGGGAGCAGGTGAAGAAATACAGGTGGCTTTTTCTTATCTGCCCAGGGGCAACACCACGCTTAGGCGTCAAAGAACCCAGAGTTTCTGTAGAGTGAAAGGATGGTGAAAAAAACAAATACAGGTGATGTCTCTTTGTAAGATTAGCTCTGAGTGTGTTTGGGTGATATGATGAGTTTTATTGACTTACTGTCTTAGACTGACTTCTAAAACTTACTTTATTATTAAGTATTCATGGATAATGTTGAAATAAGTACTGCTTTGCAATTGCGGTAACCCTATTTTTAGCCTTGTTCTTTTAACTCTTTAGGAACACTGGCATAGTCTACCTTTCTGTAGAGAGATAAGCTGTTAATACATTTTTCCTTTCCTTTTCAGGGAGTAATATGTGGGAGGCTGTGGACTATTTGCTTCCAACATAGGAACAGCACTGGGTTGGGAATCTGCACTCCTGAGAGAATGCTGGGAATCTGCAGAGGGCGACGGAAATTCCTGGCTGCCTCTCTGACTGTCCTTTTTGTCCCAGCCATTACGTGGATTTATCTGTTTGCTGGGAGTTTTGAAGGTAGGAGGGGAATAATGGCTGGGGGAGGGCATGTTGAATGATTTGTATTAGAGCAGACAAATGCAGATCAGACACCATTAATTTTATTTCAATAAATCTGTTTTGGCTTGCATAGGAAACAGTTCCCAAGGTGCAGATTTCAACAAAGGGCCTTCCTTAGCTTGTTCTTACTGCTGAGGAGGAGGTAATTGTTGACTCCTGTTATTTGATTTTCCTCTCATCTTTGAACTTTTAAAAAGTGCAACAGAAAACCTCCACCTTACTCATTTCTTTTCTGTGTTTTCTAATTTTTAAGTTGATCTATCCTATGCCATGTAAGATTGTACTTTTAATTAAAATTAACGTCTCATTTCAGATCTGCCCTTAGTGTTATTTAGAAGTGTTTAAAAAGGCATCTGTATGTGTTCTTGGGTGCTCTTTACACAACTCTTGTTTTTATGGACCTGTTATATGTATGGATGACATGGGCCACTGAGTCTGATTTTGGGACATGAAGTGGGAAGTGTATCTAGCTACGAGAGCGTGAAGGACCTACAGTACAAGTCAGAGTAATCTGTTTCTGGCATGGTTCTTTGCATAGTGGGCTTTGCTAGGTCACGGTCACTCAGCTGGCAGGCTTTCTTTTGTCCTGTGGCCCAGTGTGCTGCTGCTCCCTGGACCAGGGAACACACAGTGGAACCCAGTTTGTGGAATGTTGGACAGCGGCAGGACTCTGCTCTATGAAGTGTAAATGTAGCAGCAAAGAATTCTGTGAAATGTTTTATGAGCTCCTGATTCAGTTATATAAACACCTACATGGCCCAAACCTGCAAACTCATGAGGCTCTCTTCTTGCCTTTGTGTGAAGATTATTAGTTCTTGCCACTGCCTCTGTGGTTGTTGTGCTAGAAAATCAATGAATACCTGTATAAAATCTCTTTATATAAAATCAGTTTGAATACAGATCCCTCTGGGCAGTGGTGGGTTGATGTAGCTGGAATGTCTTTCTGTCAGGTGGAGATCCTCAAGTTTATAGGTACATTGACTTGCAGCTATATAACTAGCACTTT
The DNA here is from genome assembly GCF_011004875.1 of Balearica regulorum gibbericeps. Lineage (NCBI taxonomy): Eukaryota > Metazoa > Chordata > Aves > Gruiformes > Gruidae > Balearica > Balearica regulorum. Next base: position 59,426,859 of record NC_046184.1, read on the forward strand.
TTATAATCAGACTAGGAATAACCACTACTTTGCCTTTTAAATTGTCTATCATCTGATGAACTTTTTTTTCTGTCCTTGAAGGAGTTCAGCAGTGATACTTCAGTTAGGTGAGGTTAGAAAATGCTGGCTCTCTTATTTTTTTTTTTACTTTGTAGCTTTTCTTTCTTTCTTTTATTTTTTTGTTTTTGTTGTTGTTGAGATGGAACATTATATGTTTGGCAACAGGTGTGTTATTTTGGCAAGAGTAAAACAAGCTGTTCACCTTTGTAGTTATCTTAGCATGAGGAAAGGTGTTTTAGCCTTTTAAAAACTGTTCAAACACTACTTTACAGTCTGATCATTTTAAAAAGGCATTGTTTAAAATGTCAAGCTTCTTTCATGTAACCTTGGCTGATGAATTTGTGCTTTGTTTCAAAACAAAATTAGATTCCAATTTAATTTACAAGTAAGAACATGTAAAGATTTTCAGTGTGTATTACATATATTTTTGAATTAGTTACATGCCAGGTACAAATATTTGCTTATGCAAATTTATTTAAAATTCTGCCTTAATGGCCAGTAACTCTGTGAGCTCATTCTAGAATGAAACACTTATGGGATTCATGTTAAATTGGAAATACAAGGGATGCTGTCTGCATACCTGAAAACTAATGATCTGGCAGGCAGAACAGTACTGATTTTGTTTGATTTTTAAAAGCTGAGCAAATGCAGGCGTCACCTTTTTGCTTTTAGAAGAATATTATGCTGCCTTGTCGTAATGACTATTTTAATTGTGTCCACAATTGATAATGGCATGCTGCTTTAAAATCCTGTGTGTGTAGGATCCTTTGTTTTTACAGAGAGCTCAATACAAATCTTGAAATTTGCTGCTACATGGTATTTGAAGTGACTTAAAGCTCTCAGTGTGAATTAATTGTAAATGCAAACCAGGGAGCAAAGCCCATTACCTGTTAAGAAGCCTTGCACTGGAAATTATTTAAAGTTAGTAAATTTTTACGTTATTTTTCTGTATCTGTTTTCTTTTTCTTTTATTTTTTGGATGGAGTGTGATATAATTTTTGTTGGTTAAAAACTAAGGTCAGTTAAAATATTTATTTTACTGAATAATAGCTAGCATTTTCCTTAATTTGTGTATTTTATAAGCAGAAACTTAAAGCCATTTTGTCATTTTATCTGACTTCTTGTTTTGTACTCCACTATGGTTCACACAATTAACTTATGTTTTTAGCTCTGTGTATACTTGAGTAAAAAATGTCCCACAACAGCATTGTGCCTTGATTTGAAACCAGCAGGAGTGGAGAGTCCTCCCTGTCTTCTGGCACTGGTTTCTTTGGTTAACCACAGGCAGTGCTAGAAGTTTTCTTTTCAGTTCATCTGGTTTCAGATTCAAGTAAACAGTTCTTCTTATACTTTTCTCCACCAAGTTGAAGAAATTGTCAGTACTTGGTATCTTCATAGACACAATTATTCAGGGTGGAAGGGACTGCAGGAGTTCTCTTGTTAAACTCCTGCTCAAAGCAGCGTGGGCTTTGGGGCCACATGATATTTCTTAGGCCTTTATCCAGTCATATCTTGGAAACCTCCAAGTATAGAGACTACATCGACTCCCTGGGCAACTTTTGCCACTGCTTGACTGTCCTCAGGTGTAAGAGTTTCTCCTTATACCTAGTTTGAACCTCCCTTGCTTCAATTTATGTCTGATGTCACTCATCCCCTGACCATGTATCGCTGTGAAGAACCTGGCTCCATCTTCTTGCAGCTTGCTTGTAGGTACTGGGGGGCTGCTGATAAGTCCCACAGAGCCTTCTCTTCTCCAGGCTGAACAAGCTAAGGGCAAGCATTTCAGCTGCCGTGCAACCTGATAGCCATACGCTGAACTTCATCAGTTCTTACATTTGGGACGCTAAACCGGACACAGGGCTCCAGACATGGTCTAATGAATACCAGGTAAAGGGGAATGGTCACTTCCCTCATTCTGTTTGCTGTGTTCCTGTTGATACAGCCCAGTATGTCACTGGCCTTCATAACTATCCAGGCATGCTGCTGGCTCATGTTCACCAGGACTATATGTCCTTCCTAGCAGGACTAGTCCACAGCCTTTGCCATTATAAGATGGTTAGTCCTTTCCAGGTAGAGGGCTTTACTTTGTTCATTCCTCCAGCCTGTCTAGGTCCCCCTGCATGGCACCCTTGCCTGTGAGTTTATTGACTGCCACCCACAGGCTTGGTGTATTTGCAGTCTTGATACAGGTGAATTCTGATTTCACTTTTGAGTCATTGATATTGAAAGGACTATTCACAGAATAGACACTGAGGAACTCCACATGTAACTGACTTCCAGACAGAGCATGAACAAGTAACCGTCACCCTTTGAGCCCAACATTCCAGCTAGTTTTCCACCCATCTAGTAGTCCACCCATGTAGACTGCAAAATTCCAACTTGGATACAAGGATGCTGCGGGAGACCATATTGAAAGCTGTGCTGCATTCAAGGGAGATCTCATTTACTGGTCATCTTTTATTCACAGATCTACTCATTTCATCACAGAAGGCAGTCAGGTTGGTCAAGGATGATTTACCCTTGGTGAAGCTATGCTAATTACTCCCCTCTCAGGCCTGGGTATGTTTCTGTTTGAAGGTATTTACATATAGTAGTCAAATCACCTCTCAGTCTTTTTTTCACTAAGCTAAAAAGGTTGAGCCAGCTGAGTTGTCATAGCAAAAAATGTTGTGCTCTTTTTTTTGTATTCTTTTGCAATTTTTTGTTTGTACATTTCAGGGCTCCAGAATCAAATATCTCTCTTCAGTACTGGTATCTGCAGTGCTGTGTCCTAAAATTACGTGTTCTTGATGTAATTAGGAATTACATCATTACTCATCCATGTCTTTATATCTAAGAATCGAAGTTACTTATTAGCCATAGCATGGCAGTGGGATCACATTTAGAAAACCTTTAAAAGCTTTTTGTTAGTGAATCTGTAATATAAAATATACCCTAATGCAGTAAATTCCCATGTTCTGCTTTTTAAATAGTCTGCAGTTCTTTAGGACAGAATTTTGTTTAATTTTGGGTTTTGTTTCTATTTGTTACAAAGTCTGTTGCAGCCTGCTACTTCACAGCTGTCACTCAGATACTGCCAGTAAGACCCTTCCCTTGGAATATTCATTGGAGGTGGCATTACCCAAGCTGAGCAGCAACAGCTACTAAAAGCCTCATTAATCATGTATAAATGTCTATTAAGGTTATGAACTAGAATATTAAAGAGGATTTTGATTATTGTATAGCCTTTGAACGTACCTGGTTATGTTGTTGTTTTTAATAATGCACAAGGACAGCATAATTTCAGTTATCAGTTGCTTTGAATAAAAAAGCTAATTGTTCCAACATTTTTAAATTGCATTCAAAAGGCAAGGTAATAGAGTAGGAAGGGTGGAGTGCATTTAAAACAGGGAAGAGGAAATAAATAATATATGATGAATTTTCATTAGAAAGAAAATAGCAATTTCACTAACCAACAGTAGCTCCAGAAACAGCATCATTTTCCAAGCTATATGCAGCAGTTTGCTATCCCCTTTACCATGAAGGTCATGTAAAATGGAGGCTTGGAACTGTGATTTGACACATGCTCTCTAGATTACTGATTCCTCAAAAAAGTGTCCACTGTGGCTGTGTGGCCTCAGCAGATTCACGGTCACCTCCGTTTTGACAGGATGAAAATACACTTGCGTTGCTAGTTTCTGCATGGTGGATCCACTTGAGGTTGAAAGCCCTGAAGTGTCTGTGTAGTGCTCCTGTGTAGATCATATTTCACAGGAAAGGAAGAGTCAGTAATGTACCCTTAAGATGAAAACTTGGCAAGTTGTGTGAGATTATGTAGGTAGTCTGTGAGAGAGCGGGAAGTTGACTCTGGTTTTTATTAACTGCCAGGGTAATATTTTAAAAACAGAGCCTGCCTTCCTTCCTGGGACTTACTTCCCTGGGTTGTCCTCTTTTCACTCCAGTGCTGGGCGACCATCATTCTCTGACAGTACGTTTTAGTCCAAGTAATCTGTAGAGACATGATTGAAGCCAGAGTTGGGCAAACACCTCATAAAATACAATAAAGTGAAATGAAGGAAGGCTGCAAATATTCATCTTAGTATTTAAATGGCTTCACTTTGATGCTGTTCACACTCTTTGTGTGTATGCTTTCCATAAATATTCTAGTGAATATGTTAATTGGGAAGACTGTCTACAGAAACAATGAATATCCAGTTTTAATATTCATGCGAAGCAGATTTTGAAATCATATTTGTGAATACTTGAATCAGAAAACTGATTCTGGGAGTTCAGCTTTATCCAGTTATGTGCCAAAAGTTTATCACATGATCTATGTGTGTGATGAAAACTGCCTGAATTTTTAATGCGTGCAATAAGTTGCTCATAGGAAGAGGCAAACAAATAATTAATTGCTAAAATGTGTATCAGACACTTGCAACTGATGAGCAAACATCAGAAAATAAACCCTTCACAGACAATGATGTAATCAAAGGTGCAAAATCTAAAATTGCTTTTTTCATTATGATTCGCTCAGTTTGCCTGAATTTTATCTGCTGTGTGTCTCAACAGGATTAAACAAGAAACCTTATCCAGTGTCCATTTAAAGTAGAAGTTTCAACCTCTCTATTGATCCTGTCTTTTTAATAAAGTTCTGAGAAAAGAGGTCCTGAAAGGGTGCCTCTGCATATAATAAGGATGTTACTGTGATAGGTGCCTGAGCAGGTTTACAGGAGATGTGTTTTAGTTAAGATTGGCTTCATAGCAACCCCTTCATAAAGCTGCTTCTGTGTACATTTCCATTCTGGAGTAAATGGTGGTGATTTACTCCTCTCTTGTTATTTTCTGTCTTAGGAGATATGCAGAGAATTGTTACTTAAGCACCTCTATCTCAGCTGCAATCAAGATGCCTTCTTAAGTATGTCTACAGTTTTTACTTGGAGATCCTAGAAGAATAAAATAAGTCATGATAGTAAAGACCTCAGGCTTATGCCAAGTTTTGTTGCTTTATCCTGGAAAACTTGTCTTTCTATGAAACCCTTGTGATTTGGATATATACTGACCAAGTTTGGCTGAAGTATGCTGTTGACCAGAAGGTCACTGCTGTGAAAGCTGGGTCTGGTTCTCTGCTCGTCTTTAGCTTGCAAGTCAGTATCCCCACAATCAGTTTTTGTTTTACAGACATGAGAAACCTTATCTGACCATCATCTAAGAAAATAAAATTAACAAGTGAATGTGAAAAAAATAGAATTTTACTCCCCATTATATAAAGAAACAGTCTGCTCGTAAGCAGTGACTGGAAGTTTGAAGACGTTTCTGTTTCAAAATGAGAATGGCCTTAGAGAAGAATGTGAGCCAAAATACATGGTCATGAGAAGCTTTCTGGGGTCAAACTGTGGAGTTAGTGAGGGGTTTTTTTTCTTCTCAACCACTCTTTCAATTAAGCTAAATACTGACCATCCTGCAATACAATTTTATCCTTAACTAATAAGTTCCACCAAATAGCTCAACATCTAAATGCTGATGTCAGTGCTGTTTCTTCCTTAGCTTGCCAGGAATTCACATCATTAAAACAATATATTATCATTTCAGGAAATGCCATGAATCTTGCAACGGCCGCACTGCTCTTTTGAATTCCAGTACAGGACACACACGTTCTCTTTTGACACTCTTTTTTTTTAAGTGCATGCTTATTTGTTCATAAAAATAAAGCAAGCTGTGGGCTTACCTTCTTTCCTCTGTATACATTTCTTGATTGGATGGAATTTTTTGTGTTTCTAAACACATGTCTACCAGTTTTGTCTTGGCTTTCTTTTTCTAGTCAGCTCTTAGTTTGTAATTTCTCGCAGAAACATAAAGATCAGACTGAAAAGAAATTCTTTAAGGAGGAATAAGTTGCCAGTTTCTTTGAACAGCTGCTTACACTGAGTATCATCTGTGGGATTTCTCAAGGTTTTTGTTTCATCTTTGTCTTCCTCATTCTTTGAGCAAACTTTTGGGAAAAACGCAGCCTATAAAAGTTGAATTGCACAAAGGTGAACAAATTCCTTCCAAGAAAAAGGGACATCTAGATGCCTAAATCCTGTTAGGGCTGCACAGAAGACTAGCAGTAGGAGACCTATTCCCTGATTATTATTCTTTCTCTGTTTCAAAGATAGGTACTTGCTAACTTCATAGTAAAAAAACATTTTTCTGCAGAAAAACAGAAAAGCAAGATGAGCTCAAATGTCTTGTTTTTTTTAAAAAAGCCAAACCCCTAAGAAGTAGTGCTTTGCTTTTTAAATAAAATATGTAGTTTATAAGTACACCAGACCTTCTTTGAGTGCTGGAACTAATGTAGTCTGACTTGCTGTGATTCATGTCATGCAGCTGATTGATGTTGAAGTTGCTTTTCCCACAATTAGGGCATTTATAAAATCTGGTTCCCATATGGGTCTCCTGGTATGTAAATAAATCTTGAGGTCATGCTACAGTGTGTTTCTCTATGGTAAAATGTATAGCATCTCTCATCTCTCTCTCTCTGTTCGTTACAATTGTAGAAGCTTCATTATCTCTGACTTAGTTCCCTCTAACAATGTAATTTGAAATTAGCCAATGAGCTTTTGGGGGCAAAAAGGCTAGCAGGTCAACAAATCTATACGTACAGGATGAAAAAAATACTTGAAATATAAATGTTTTAAAAGATTGAAATGAAAATTTAGTATTTTGATTCTGGTGAATGTTTCAGTTAACAATTAACTGAATGACTGAACAATTAACTTATGATATTTGATTTTTGCGGAGGTGTTGTGTTTAAAATTTGTGGGTTTTTTTCAGATCAGGAAAAAGCTTGAAATCAGAATATTTCTTGTTAGACAACAAATTGCATCTGTAATGTCTTCTAGTACTTTTGAAACTTGTATTTTGAATATTTCTTTAGAAGTGTGTAGTACCAGAAGGAGACAGAGTCAAGTTAAAAATAAATTTGAAGAAGTATTTCACACATGTATGGTCATTCTTATGTTCTGCAGATAATGCTCTGGCATGGTTTAGGAAAAGCAACTGAGTGTGAAGGTTAATATCCTGATATTGGATGGATGTGGTTTAGGTATGCTTAGCTTTAGAATACCAGTATCTTCAACACATCTCTTTATTCCTTCTTTACCCTTTTCAAACATTTTTCATTCATGACAACCATTGAATTGTTCAGTTGAGTAGTTATTTCCCTCCCTTGAAGTTTTACCTCTCTTGTGTCGCTTTGCCTTCTGAAATTCTTGTTCTGAGACTTGAATCTAAGAGATTTTTTTTTAAAATGTACCCAGATATCCTTGGAGAATTGAGTGAAATGCACAGCTAACTTCAGAAACATGGGCTGACAGCAGTCATCTTGGTTCACTCAACTTTGTAGATACCAACAATAGGAGGAAAAGTTGATGACCTGGAGAATGATATGTTTTTAGCCTGAGATTCTCTTCCAATTTAACAATGTTCAAGCCATTTGAGGTATCCTGCTGTAACCATTTTTAATAACCTGTAGCATGACTGTCCTTCTCCATAGTTCTGTGAAACATGACTCAAAGTCCAGGATGTAAACATCAATGTTTTAAGCCTCCTTTTTTTTTTTTTCTTTATAATTTTGTTTAGCTTTAAAATTAGTAAATGTCAGAGTTTGCAGAGATCAGTAATTAGAGAGGAGAATTCAAAGTAGTGAAGTTAAAATTACAAAAAATGTTGGATTCATCACCTTTTCATAAGTTAAATTCACAGTCCATAACAGAATGTGCTTCTGTTTAGTATATTTACTTTTAAAAAAAAATTAAAGATAACAACTTATGGGCCTATGTAAAATATTTTACTGTCTAAATAAAGTGTTTCTTAATGAGATAATTTTCCAGTGAGCTTGAGTAACAGGCCTGTACCTATTCTTAAGAAGAGATGCATGAGCTTCTCTCTGCGTACTTATTCCTGAACTTCTGTACACCAATGTATACTTTCACCTGGAGCCGCTTACAAGATTGGATTTAACACATGAAGGACCTGAACTGGAAACCCAAAATGTTTATCTACAAAATAAACTGAAAGTGTGATTGTAGTACAGTCAGACCTGCTTGTGTTGGCTGTAATTGAGCTCTCACAGGTACTGTTCGAGGTAGAGATAGACCAGTATGAGAAGCAGAAGAAGCCTGGTCAGCTTGTATGCTGTTTTCTAGGCTGTAAAGCCTGGGCCCCTACATCTTCAAAGTGATTATTGTTCTTCCTAAGTAGATTAAAACCAGCGTATCTACGGCTGTTGATGCTACAATAGCATCTTCGTTTGGCTCTCTAGACATGGGATTGAAGTTGTCATGGTGTAGTTTAATATCAAAGAATGTTGCATAGTATTCATGTAATATATAGAGGATTATTTCTGGAGCTGAAATAAAGCCATAGCTAATAAGATAGAAATATTCTTATGCGCTGGAAAGGGCTTGAAGAAATTGCTGGGATAAAAAACATGAAAGAGCTATCTGTTTATTATGTGATTAAGTAGAGTAAAAAAACCCAACATCCAAAAGTAGTTGTGTTCCTCCCCACCATTTTCTTCCTTTCCTATTTTTCCTATTTTAACATTTATCTTTCCTTCCTTACGTGTCAGTACATCTCTCCTAGAGTAGTTGCAGCAGTCTTTTGTTTAATTTGTGTTTCAAAATGGAAAATTGGGTTTCAAAATTGGCGGATTCTCCCAAAACCCACACAGAACAGTTACTGATGTTGTCTTGGCTTGTGAAGATTTGTAGATTTTTACCATCAGAGGGACTGTTAACAATCAATGTCTCTAATATCTTGCATAGTGCGGGCTGTATTATATTGTAGAGTTGATAGAATGATGCTGGCTGGTAATTCCTGCATCTGATCCATGCCTTCTAGGTGCACCAAAGCTTTTCTTCTAGCCAGATTTCTGAACTTGATTTTAAAGCTGGTGGAAGATTCTAGCATATCTCTGAATAAATTATTCCACCTTGTTCAAAAATACATGCTTTAATCTTCGTCCAGATTTTTCTGGCTTGAAGGTAGGAAGTGAAAGATGTGTAGAGTAGATGAGGAAAAAATAATTTAAAAAGGATCATTTTAACAATTTCAGTTTTGTGTAAAATAAGTGATCATGACTATGACATATTGCAGTACATAAAATGCACTGGAAGAAATATCACCTTGAGAACTATAGATGAGAGTGCTACAGTGCTACAGTTACCAAAACATTCAAGTGTTTAGAAAAAGATAAATTTATAGGATAATTACTATCCTTACCATAGCTAATAGAAACTAGTTGTCAGGATGATCAGTTGCCATCCCAGGCCAGAAAAACTAATTTCCCAGCAGATTCTTTGTTTTGGGCTCCAGGTTGCTGTACCTTTACAGTTGTGAAAAATAACCCTTCGGAAAGGATCAAATCAAACACAGTTTCAACTGCAAGTTAAGAGTGTTTATTAAGTTTAAGAAACAGGATTTATTTAAGCACTAATTTGGCAACCAATTATTCATGAGATCAAGGTTTATCAACTTATACTTTATCAATCTTGTAATCTCGATTCTCCAAATATAACATGCAATCACTGTACAGTGTTTACAAGTTACCTTTACAGCATTAAGAAGCAGCAGATTTGTCTTCCATTTTTTTCATAGTATTAAGGCATTCTGTATTCTAGAATCGTATTGAACTAATACCACAGCTTTAATGTTTCACAATCAGTAAATTTCCTGCCTGTTACTGGATTTAATTTAACCTAACTCCATGATTTTGCTTGGTAACTTTAGCAGGAATAATGTTTTCAGATGAATTGGTGCTATAAAAGTCTGGGTTTTTATTATCTACTAATCAAACTATTATAATGTGTATCTCAAGTGATCTACACTGACTTTAACAGAGGTTTCTTTTGGTCTGAAAATGTAACGCACACAGAATGTTTTCTAGGAGTATTAACTGTAATGGATTTATCTATTTATTTCACCTCTTGCTTCAGTGCATTACAAACCCAAGGGTTTAAGGTAAAAATCTCAACAGAGAGGTTATATTTTGTAGAATATTCTTACAGGAACCAAGTATAAAAATCTGTCTGCACAGCTACACGTAATTATTGGTTTCCAAGGAACTCCAACTAACTCTCTTTAAAGCTTTGCCAATATACACACAGGTAAGTAAATCTGAAAATAACAATTATCTAACATATTTGAGTTGGGTGAAAGTATTAGTTGCTTGTTCACGTACACTTGAATGGCGATGTGATGAATTAAGTGGTCTTCCTGTAGAATGCAAATGCCTTTAACCAAACGATTGAAATCTACTATTTATCTCCTTTAAATTGTACAACTTTGTTTGCCGAAGAGCTGCCTGATAGTAACCTGACTTCAGAGCTGCTGATGGTGACTCTCAGCATCATTCTGAGTTTCTTGCTTTAGGAGATTTAAGAGCAAAATGTACCTCAGTTTTTTCTGTCTTTTTTTCCCCTCCCCAATGTTAAATATTCTCATATGCGCCCTTTCTCTTCAGCTACCATACTTGCACCTCAGTGATCTGATATTAATAGCAAAGATTAAGCAGTTTCAGCTCATCAGAGAAGAGATATTAATCATCATCAGGCCCAATGAGAAGTTTAATTTTCCGCTTCTCTTTTTTCACTAAGCTCTGGCGGCTGTCACTCGCACCGATGTGTGCGGGACATTTAATAATCTGCTTCTGAAGATGCATTTCAGTGGTTTCTTTCCTTTTATTTCCTCCGTCAATCTCAGTGAGTTTCATCATTGCAGGCTTTAATTGAAGACCACTGTCAGGAGATGGAAAGAAGAAAATTCTTCCTTGAACAAAGCTAGTTCAGGGACTTATGGTTTTTATTGTAGTCATGAGGAAGATGGATTAAATCAGGATATTGAAAACTATGGGAATTGTCATTTTGGTATGTGACTCACTCACTACCTGTTCCCTTCAAAAATGTCATCTCCTCCCTGTCCCCAGGTCCTGTTTGTATGCATTTACTTATTTGTGCCTCAGAAGTATGGTTAGTTTTGTGGTGCAATTCGAATGCGGAGTACACTGAATCAGGGGATGACAAGAAAGAATCCACATAGAAAACTTCATAAATCACACCAGTACAATTATACTGGCCTATGTCATTGTCATGGATAGCATTATTGCAGTGTAAGAATGCTTTTGCCAGCTCAGTTAAAACAGCTTCCAGAATGACATATGTACCAATAAAAGCAGTCGTGTGGGATACTATGCTGGTTGACATAGCAATAGCTCTTTAAAATGGCATGTCATCTTAGACTGGCACAAGCTTATCTTTAGAGAAGCCCTAAAGGTAACAAAATTCTTTTCTGAGACGATGCTACCACTGTCACCTGTTAACTACAATAAGACAGTGAAGTACTGTCTGTATAGATGTTAAAGTGCAATTTGTGTATCATCCCACCTATTTGGGGGGTTGTTTTATCAGCTTCTAAGTAGCTTTAAAAGCAGAAGGTCTCCATTAGGAGCAGCACGTTACATTACAGCTTTGTAAATCTGAGAAGAAAAGATCAGACTAAGACAAAAAGACACACAGGAAGCTGAAAAACAAAATGGTTAGTCTTCTGTATGTGTCAGATAGACCTCATTTATTAGATAGTGCATTTGTTGATTGAACAGGGATGTAGCTGATTAATTTGTACAGCACATGCTGTGAAAACACTTAAGTAAAATTTTAAGCAGTTTGTAATTGTGGATGCTACTGTGCTTGCTTTTGAGCCAGTGTTTCTCCTGTTTGAAAAACAGGCCCCCTAAAATTTGAAGAGGCTCAAATGGAGCACCCGAGAACTTTAACCCAGAATCAGTCATTACTTTTTAAAATCCCTGCAGAAAAGACAGCTCCCCAGCCTGATACTTTTTGTATGGGGGGGATTGATTTATTCCCTCTTGCCAGGAAGACTCTTGTATCACTGCATTTTTATTTTTTTATTTTTTGGCTTCCAAGAAGGCCTCTATCTATACTGCTTGCTTGGGATAAGCCTTGTAACTGCAGCAGGCCTCTAAGTGTTCTAGTGACGGAACCTTCCTGAGCTTTATTAAAAATGGCCTTTTAAAAAGAACTTTTTTGCTATCAATAGCCACTTTTCCACTTTGGGGACTGGAAACACAATAGGCAGTAAATCAAGGCAAAATTACATTAACTTAAAAAACCCTGCTACTAATGATTGCAATTGCTACTACTAAAGAAAGGGCAGAAGCCCCTCCCCCAACAAATCTACAACAATTAGTACTGTTTTAATTGGCATGATAATTTATTTTGCAGGTTGACTCAAGGGGCCCAGTTCTAAAATAATATTGTCAATGTGAAGCAAAGCATAATGGTATTTTTCTGGGAAAAAATGTTTAGAGCATACTGGACTGCAGTCTGTGAACACATCTGGTGTACAGAGGAGGATGAGATGTAATTTCCTTTGTATTTTTTTAGGGTAAGGTATTGATTGTCCTTTGAAACAAATTGTTTGGGAAAACATTTGCCTATTTAAACAGACTATTATTTTTTTAATAACTAAATGATCTTTTACCTTACATATCCAGGAGTAATAGGAAGATACTATATTATTTGGATATTGCTTAAAAATATTGCACCAAGGTCTGGTGGTCCTGGTCCTATTTTGTTATAGTTTGACTACAGAGAAGTAATGGAAAAATCTGAGCCATTTCTGAACAGGGGATGTGTGTTGGTTTTGCGTGGCAAGGTTTTGGTAGCGGGTGGGGGCTACAGGGGTGGCTTCTGTGAGAAGCTGCTAGAAGCTTCCCCTGTGTCTGATAGAGCCAATGCCAGCCGGCTCCAAGACGGACCCGCCGCTGGCCAAGGCCAAGCCAATCAGCGCCTCTGTGATAACATATTTAAGAAAGAGAAAAACAGTTAGAGAGAGCTTTTGCAGCCAGAGAGAGGAGTGAGAAGATGTAAGAACATCTGCAGACACCAAGGTCAGTGAAGAAGGAGGGGGAGGAGGTGCTCCAGGCGCCGGAGCAAGATTCCCCTGCAGCCCGTGGTGAAGACCATGGTGAAGCAGGCTGTCCCCCTGCAGCCCATGGAGGGAGGATGAGGGGGTGTAGCGATTCCACCTGCAGCCCGTGGAGGACCCCACGCCGGAGCAGGTGGAGGCACCTGAAGGAGGCTGTGACCCCGTGGGAAGCCCGCGCTGGAGCAAGCTCCTGGCAGGACCTGTGGATCCGTGGAGAGAGGAGCCCATGCCAGAGCAGGTTTGCTGACAGGACTTGTGACCCCGTGGGGGACCCATGCTGGAGCAGTCTGCTCCCGAAGGTCTGCACCCTGTGGAGGAGACTCACGTTGGAGAAAGCCGTGAAGGACTGTCTCCCGTGAGAGGGACCCCACGCTGGAGTGGGGGAACGATGAGTCCTCCCCCTGAGGATGAAGAAGCGGCAGAAACACCGCGTGATGAACTGACCGTAACCCCCACTCCCCGTCCCCCTGTGCCGCTGGGGGGGGCGGAGGTTGAAGCCGGGAGTGAAGTTGAGCCCGGGAAGATGGGAGGGGTGGGGGGAGGTGTTTTTAAGATTTGGTTTTATTTCTCATTCCTCTACTCTGTTTTGCTTAGTAATAAATAAGATGAATTCCCTCTCTAAGTTCGGTCTGTTTTGCTCGTGATGATAATTAGAGAATGATCTCTCCCTGTCCTTATCTCGACCTGTAAGTTTTTTTTTTTCATTGTACCTTTTCTCCCCTGTCTAATGAAAGAGGGGAGTGATAGAGCAGCTCTGGTGGGCACCTGGCACGTTTTGTGCTAATTACAGTTTGGTTGCAGAAAAGTAACATACTTGATTTAGGAGCTGTGGTGGAATAGAGACTCTGCTTAGAGGCAGACAAGAAATGAAAAGTGGTAAGATTATCCATGGTAATTTTAAGTAGTGCTTGTTGGAAGAACCAGATTTTCAGCGTGTGAGAGTAGGAATTGCAAAAAGAATGGGTGAAGATTGGGAGCTGTGTTTTTAGTGGGTCTCACAGAATAGATGTTCTGATGGTGTGGTGAAAACTGAGGATGTGAGGGTTTGACTAGGGATAGAGGAGCTACTGAATAAGAGTGAGGAAAGAACCAAGCTCAGGTGTTATTGTCACTTGTCATAAAGATTTTCTTGGTAGGAAGCTGAATTACAAATATTTTGTAACAATCTGAGTGGGGAGAGAAGACAAAGGGAAAGATGTGCATGCATTGCCAGTAGTGGAATATCGTAAAAAAAGTGGATTCACGTGGAAAAGAGAGGATATGAGTTCCATTATGAGAGTATCATTTGTCATAATACTAAAAGCAGCCTCACTGTGCCTCGCATTAAACTCATTGTATCTGAGCATCACATATGTGTGAAAGGACTCAGTATCATGGAAACATGTATGTTATCATCCATTCCAAATTATTCTTTTAGGTTTCAGTCTTTTGAAATTACAGTGAATTTTTGTATCTGAAATTCACTTTAAACATGAAAGCTACCAGTTGAACTTACAGATGGGTAACTGATATGTGGTAGTCATCAAGCGTGCGTTTGTGGATTTGACTGAATCAGTGTTGTGAAGTTGAAGGAAATCATTAAGAATTGTGAAGAGAGAATTTGCTGTTACAAGGAATACAGAAAAGCTGCCTATTTAGTCCTCTCAAGAGCAAATACAACATTGAATGAACAATATATTGAAGAGAGAGAGCAAAGTGATCCTGCAGGTGAGGCATTTTTGGTGATGGTGGATGGTGCAAAGATTATTTAAGGCTAATTTAAGTCTCTCTAGAACTCCCAGCACCTTCTTATTATCAGTCTAGCTCAAGAGCAGACGCTTTACATCATCAACCCCCCCCAGTAAGACAATTGTGGTTATGTGGTTGAAAACAATATGAAGAATAAAATAACTGACAGTGACTGGAACTTGATAAGGAAGTTGTATTCTGATTCTGTACTCTAATCAACAGTTCCAGTGTATCACAAAATAACTGTTTTCTATGCATATATAAAAGGACAGGTATACTTCTGGATGCTGAAACTTAAGGAAGAAAAGAGACTGAACTGAAAGAGTCAACATTGTCATTATTTCAAGATGGCTGGTTGAACATGAGATAACAGCTGTGAGACTGCAGAATACAGGCAAAATCACATGCCTACTTAATACTATTGATTATTTGTCTCCAAAGAAAACAGCAGAATGTTGTTACCAAGTTGATGGAGATGTCAGCCAAAGATACAGGAGAAAAGAGGAGGTCTTGGCTGCTTCTTCAGATAGCAAAAATAGGGTAAAAAAGATCAGAACTTCACAAATGCAGTAATATGTAAGTTGTTTGAAATATTTTTTCTGAAGATGTTTGTTGAGAAAGAGGTGTATCTTAGTACTGTCCTAAAGCATATGGTGGAAGGTCAAACGTCTTCCCTAGCAGTTTAAAGAGTGAAAAGCTGATAAATAGTGAAATTCTCAGGAAGATGAGGGCTGCACATTTGTATTCAATGCTGCAAGCTGACTAGACTTTTCATTGCATACAGAACTGGATTTGATCTGAACATCACAAGTTACAGCCTTAAATTGCAGCAGTGGGAGATTTAGGTAGAGGTTGACGGGAGGAAGAGCAGCTCTAAACATAAGGAGCGTGAAGTGTCCTGATAGATCGCGAACAGGAATTGTGGAATCTCCACCATGAGATTTTTTTAAAGCAGGACAATACAATAGCAAATTAAGTTCAGTGTTTGTAAGCATAAAGTAAGGCACATTGGGAAAGAATAATCTTAATACACTATAGTGGACTCTTAGGTGTTTGACACTGCTCTGGAACTAGATCTTGGATTTTTAATAAATATTCCTAAGAAAGCTGAATTTGACACTGGAAGGTAGTAGGTGATATATATATCAGTAGCCACAGGTAAAATTTGGTAGACCTTGCTAGTTACTAGAATGGGAGACTTAATTGTATTTTCCATTCCTTTACCAAATTGAGAGCTTTCTAAATACACAAGGCAGGGCAGAGCTTTTCAGATGAACATATACTGTTAATACCAAGACAAATGTTTTTTATCATATCAACAATACATTTAGGATGGAAATTGGAGGAAAATATCTGTTCATCAGATCCATACACTTCTGGTACAGCCTCTCAGTGGGATTGATGAAAGGCAAAAAGCTCTCACTAGTTCTAAGGCAAAACTTGAGCTGTTTAAGAAAGGGCTTACATGATATATCAGCATGGCACAACTGGGCCTTAGCTCCATAACTGAAAAGGTCCCTTCTAATCCTATGTGATATCTTTGCAAATATATTCCCTTTTTGCTTCATGGAACCCTCTTGTGTTCCACTGAACAGGCAATAATCTCCTTTGCTAGAGAAGGTGTATTATTTGGAGACAATGTTTTGGCTTCTTCATGATTTTAAAACACCATTTTTAAGGATTAAAGCAGCAGAGCTGATTGTTTAGTGGGTATTACTTGATGAGGTAATGACGCTTTCTTTACTAAGTACTTTTTGATCTACTGATGAAAAACACTATACAGGCTAGGTAATATTATTGTTATTATAATGGAGTGTTGGGGACTAATTAGTTACACCAACCTTTTTAGGCAAAGAAGTGTTGATGGAGAAAAAGGAATGCTGTTAAGCTTCAGGGAAGGCTGCTTGCAAGTCTTCTTTTGAGTGACAGTCTCTCTGTGTAACCTGAGCTACTCAAAGCACTTGTGTGGGAAAGTGGATTTCTTTCTAAGTGGGTGGTTCAGGGAATGCAATTTGTAAAGAAACACACAACACGTATTGAAAAAGCTCTGATCCACCTGTTATTTCTTTGCCTGGCACATTGATTTTCCTTCCTGTCCTGAAGGATACAGAAGTGTTCTGCAAAATACAGACTTCATCCTGAGAGATGCTGAGAACCTGTAGCTCCCAATGACTTAGATTTTATTTGTGGGGAGTTGGCATCCGTCATTATCAAACATAAAAAGCCTTTTGGAACCATTGCACCGACAGGAAAGGTTAGGGTTTGAGGAGTAACATTGTAACACACTGACACAGCAGGAGGAATTTTAAAGAAAGTATGGTTATTATATTCATATTTGACCAAAACACAGGGGCAAACAGCAAAAAATGCAGTGAGATTGTTAATAAGTGGCTATGATCTCTCTTCAGAGCATGCCCAAACCCCATTCAGTCATAGTGACTGAACATGCTGTGGCTAACCGGCTCTCTACATAGTACATGCAGCTTTTCTTAGGTGGAATCGCATTGTGTCTTGTTTATCCCAACTTGCATTTATAAGAGATAGGTCACCTGTCCACTGATGTACTTTCCATATGGTTTGGTGCTTATTCAAGTCAAGTGGCCCTAAAGCCTAGACTCAGGCCCATCTTTACTTGCATATTTTTTTTTCACTCATGGTACTAAATTTACGTTGTCCAATTCTATAGATCTTTAACAGAAAGAGAAGGTAGATCCTTTGAAGTATAATTTATATTATGTACGAAAGTGATTAGATGGAATCAGCTTCCTTTTGGACTCACCTCCCTTTTCATATGCTTTTTCTCCTGCTCATCAAATGATTTTTTTTTAGCACTGCAAAGCTATTCCATGTATAGGAGAATGAGTTGGAAACTATTCTTAATTGAATATCAACAGAATTACTAGCAGCATTCTGATGAGCAACTCTTTTTATTGTTGTTGGGGAAAAATAAAAATTCTTTTACTTTTGTGATGCAGGTTGAGTTTTGGGTATTTCTAGTTGCTGAAACTAGTTTGTATGTAAGCCAAATTGCTGAAACGGTGATTGAAGATCAAAAAGCATTTATAAAAGTATGTGTAAGTATGTATGTGTAAAATGTGAAGATGTTTGCCAGTTGTCTTTGAAAGAAAAGTCACTCCCATTTAAAACTGGGGTAAATAAAATCTTATTTTAATTGTTTATTTCATTATTATTTATAATATATTCTGTATGTAGTGTTTTAGAAAGCTGTTGATGAAATCTAGTCTATGAGATCTAAATTTGAAACTGGATAAGCACAAATAAGGTATTTATTCACACATATACCTTCAATAACCTTTAAGATACAAATTAAACTATACAAATCTTTTATTATAGTTTTTCAAGATTATGACATGAATATGACAAATCAACTCTTTTGATAAAATAAATATGACTATAGAAAGGTTAAATGAAATCAGTATTTTTGAGAGTTTGAATGTTCACAGGGAAGCCATCCAATCTTTCAGCTTTAATACTCTTACATTCTAATAAACTTAAGGCTGTCTTCAAAAAAACAAAAAAAAGTTTCTCTATCACTAATCACACAAAATTAAATAGCTCACTCTTTCTTCTGCTTGACATTTTACATATGTGGAGATTGTCTTGAAACTCTTGGAAAGAGTACTAGATTAGAAAAAGGCATCCTGTAGTCTAGATATGAAAGAAAGAGTTCAGGAGATCCATCAAGGCTGTTACTAGGATAAGCAGAGTAATTTGAGCACCATAATTGTTGTTATCCAGAGAAGTATTTGAATACCTGTGTTGATCTTTCAAGTTTCTTTTACATGAATGGAGAAATATTTCCTGGTTTCATATTTTTACGTAAATACAGCTGTGTGGGAGAACTTCTATTTAGCCATCTCTTACAGACAGTTGTGCCTAATGTCTGTAGTCTCTCATTTCTCTGCCCCTAATTCCTTGCTGAAGACTTCTTATTGGGATACTATACATATGTTTGGCTTCACAGTAGGCTGTCACAAGAACAGTTCATCACATAAGAGAAAAAACATTTAAACACTCAGCTGCACTTTTGAAGTTAGTGGTTCCCCTTTCTTCCAGTTTGTTCTTTTCTAAAGGACACGCTGCATGGTCACTCTGACCACCTCAGCTTGGTGGACAAAATTGAAGGCAATTTCCAAACATCTATTTTATTGAGAATTCTTAGTAGTTACTGTGGCTCTTGTTGCTTTCTTACCTTGCTTGCTGGTCTATTTTCATGTAACAATTTCTCTTCTCATAAATGATGAAGGTAAACTCTTTTCTATCTTTTCTATCTGGTTTTCCTACTTTTGCCATCTCTTACTGCATCACAGCCTGTCACTCTGCCATGCTCTGTTGCTCACTTGTATGCTCATTCGTACTCCTGGTTTTTCTTTCACATTTACGCTTGGTTACCCTCTATCACTTTCAGCCTCACTCAGTCAAAATCCTGTTCCTGTTTCCCTCTTGCACTTGCACTGGTTCACACATCCCTCACATTCTTTCGCTTTCCTCAGTGTTTTCACACCTTGAGCCCTTTTAAGCCTTTTGTGTTGCACTTCTTTTTCGTGCTTCATTTCACTCTGGCTCTCTGTCACACATGTTCAATTTTCTCTACTTTATCACAGAATTCCTGGGGGTATATTTGCAGTGCTGACTAGTGGGAATAAGGGCTACTATTCTAGTATTTCTCTAATAGTCTTTATGTTCCTCGTTCAGCACCAACGATGATGTGATCAGAAAATTTTAAGCACTGCAAGTTTCCTTCCACATGTACATCATTAATTTTCTCTCTTTTTTTCTTTAAATACATAATCCTATTTCCTTCCTCTTTTTAAAATTGATTTTCACTACAAAACCAATTTTATTTTGAAGATACAAAGCCAAGCAAGATTGTTCAGCAAAGTTATAATGCGTTCTGTGCAAAAGTCCCAAGGAGCCTGGAAATGGAGCTAAAAGAGAAGAGTTATCCTCCCAGTTATAACAGACAAGATCCAATACGGCTTAGACGTTCCTTTCTATACAACAGTGACATTTCAGAATGGAGAAGTCATGTAAACCAGTTGTGCACAGTTCGCCTGTCTATTGCTTTCCAGTGCTGTATAGTCTACTGTACCTGCTTAGCTGTGCTTAACATAAAACTCCCACTGGCTGCAGTTTCTCTTACTGTATTGGGACTCCTTCTTATCTGATAATTAATTATCCTCTTTATGAGTAAATTTCTCCTAACCAACTTTCTGTTCTTTTTTTCTGTAACATACTCTTCTGCTGTATAGTTTTCTTGCATCTGGTTTATTTGCACACACTTAAATGCTGGTTAGGACCATTAACATTTAGGGCTTCCACTGAGGAAAATGTGATTTGAAATCAAACAGGCAGCCAACAATAACTAGAAAAGTACAAGATTTTCAGATAGTTGAAAGTTTCTTCACAAATCCGTGCCCTGCTTCTCTCTGTGTAGGGTTCATAATTTAGTGTGTTGGGCTAATGCCTCCCTGAAATGGTGGTGTTACTGGAGGGTGTTTGTACTTAGTGAGCTACTTGCTAGACAGTTTTAGCATTATTTCACTGTAATGCGACTAGGAAGCAACAAGAGGCAAGACATGAAATAAGAGGCAAGAAGCTCTCTCTTGTTCAGTCATTTATGATAGCATCCCAGACTTGGGAAGGGGTGGGGAGAAGAGGTGTTAGGAGGAGAAGAGATGTTTAGATGTTGCATAGAAATAAGCAAAGCAATTAATTCATTCTGACAGGGTAGCAAAACTCAGAGTATGTCTACATTGCCTTTAAACGCACAGTTGGAGTACAGCTGTTGCATATCCAGCACGTTCACTGCTGTTGGTACTGTGGCAGCATGGATATTTTGGGATTCTGTGTGCAGCCTGAGCTCATACAACCTCACTGTTGCCAGTGTCTGAACTAGTTAATGAAAACATTTCTGGTGTGTCTGCACTTCAGAGCTGCCGTGACCCATCACCAAAGTTACAGATACAATGGTTAGTGTGATAGGAGTAGGGGCAAGATGGGAGGCTAAGAGTAGAGGAACTGGAAAAAAAAACAGTGGAGGAGAACAAAGGCCTTTCCAAGTGATCTGAGCCACTGATCCATACAATTATGTCCTGTCTCTCAGCCAGCACCTGCTTGTTTCCAGGAAGATTTGGATCCACTGCTGGTAAGCACAGAGAGGCCAATTTATCTCGTCTCCTACCTCCTAGTTCCTACTGTCAGAAGTTTGCAAAGCCTTGGGGCAAAAGATTCAACAGAATTCCCAAATTATTGATTAGTAATTATTGGGGTAATTACTCTTAGTGATTATAGGGCATTATTTTGATATCTCTTTGTAGTCAAAGTAGAATTTTGGAAGTTTGAAAAGCAATTTGATATTGAAGACACTTACCTACAGATATGTCCATTTTTCTACAGTGACAAAAAGAGTATCTTTTTGAATGATGGATGTTTAAATACATTATCAGAGTTTGAAGCGCATTCTACTTTGGAAACAGGGATTGAGAGAGGGAAAATGTTACTCCTCATCTCTAATGTTTTCCATTGCATCTTGGGTGGTTTGAATTGCAGGTAAGGCCTGTGTGGCAAATGTCTATCCAGAGCAGAAGTGCATCTTGCCTGAGGAATAATGAGTAATTTGGGCTTGACAAATGGCAAGCAAAACTGTGTGCATGTTGTGCCACAGCTGCTAACGGGGAGATACTATGTACAGGTAGGAAACAACCCTAAGTGTACTGTACCAGAAATGTCAGAAGGACGTAGTCTGCTCCTGGCTTGAGATCTGGTTTGGTTATAGTGGGAATTCTCCCTGGCAGCTGCACAGCGGTGTGAAACACAGCTACTTCGCTGCAGAGCCTGACGGAGGATCCCCCTCCTTCCCACAGAACCTGCCAGCTTTCTTCTGCATCTCTTTCCGGCATGTTGAACCCAAAAATAGACATGCGGCAAGACATCAGGTTGTAGAGAGAGATGACTGACATCTGTGTATTTGTAACTAAGGTTTTCACAAGTCAGTACCAGTAAAAATGTAACTTTGTTTGTTGTTTATTTCCAAGTCTGTAGCATCAAATGAGTGTAAAACTTCTGGAAGGGAATGAGTTACCAGCTCACTGGAGGCAAGGAAGGGAGGACATTGAGATACATTTTACCACATAAATCAAAGTGGACCTCTCAATTTTCTTGAAATTTATCAGAAAAGAAAATTCAGTACTTTTTTTTTTTAACCAGTTCCATTCATTTCTTTAACGAGTATTTGAAAATCTTTAACCTTCAAGGGTAATTATTCTCTAAGTCTTATCCATTCTTTCCATTTTGTAGATATTTTTCTTCCTTTAAAAAAAAAAGAAAAAAACCCTGATTAATTATAAGAAGATGGATACTTAACTGAGCTTCAGGCTTCTTGGTGAATCCCAACCTGAAGCTGATAAATGTTATCTCTGGCAATTTAAAGAGTTTTCTTTTAATGGAGTTTTTCAAAAATGGAGATATGTTAAAAAATTTGCAAGACAAGGTGATACATAACTGTCATGAATGGATTAAACTCACCCATAGGAAAGCTTCATTACATACCCATTTTCAATATCAGAAAAATAAATAAAGATTATATCTATCTCTGTGTGAACAGAAAATCTTTCTCTTTTTTTAGTCTGTAAAATAAGAAAATCTAATAGTAAAATCACAAAAATAGGCAGAAAAAGAATGAGTGTAATTCCTCAAACTTTTAAATATTTTAAACCCTCTCCATTTCTAAAGTTTTAATAGAATTTAATTTGACTGATGGTGTCTCTTTGGCTAGAAAAAACTATCATTTACAGTATTGCCAATCCCAAATGTCCTAATATCATGAGTTCTGGATCACAAAAATCATGACATTGAATTTTTAGTTTTGTTTCTAAAGCAACTCTGCATCTGTTCTCCTAAAAATAAAAGTCCTCATTAGTTGTCATTTGGGTTATGAATTATTAGATCAGATTTTATAACTAGATAACAATTTCAAGCTTTGCTTTGGCGTTCTATGGAATAAGAAATATACTTGCTATAAAAAAGAAATCCAAGACTCTTTGGCCCACATGTGCATTCACATTAATGGAGATTGTATAATCTAAGCAGTACTTGTAAGGCAGGTACATGGGCTTGTCATCTAAATGACTGCTCAATTTTCTTATTTAATCCGTCATACAGTCCTAAGGAAGATTTGTTGAAGAATTACGACATCTCAAGTAGTACTTGCGATGTGCATCTTTTTTCCCCGTTCACTGTCCTTACTACCTACAGCATGAGAGTACTGAGTGCTGCATCTGTCTCTAACTCCAAAATAGATTTAGGAATCATTAGTTTTCAGATGAAAGGTCCAGGGAATGGCAGCTCTCAGGAAATTCTGTGCTAATCTCTGCCAATTTGCATTGCAATGTGCAGCTACCAATGGTCACGCTGACATCTGGCGGCTCGGTAGGCTCTGTGGAACTTGGCCACAGATACTTGTGGCAATTGCCTGCCTGTTTACTTAGCAAAAAGGTTGTGAAATATCTGCTTCCTCTCTTGATAGGTTGCCTTCCAATTAAAGTGGGGCAAGAGAGACGCTTGGGGAAGATGTAAGGTTAGACCTTGTATGCAGTGCTGGAGTAGGGAGCGTAAGGCCTGACCCTGACAGCAGCAAAAACTTCAATGAGGTTCGTCAGCGTGCACTTCTCAGGACCAATTAGAAACCTTGATGGAAGTCATATGTTCATTGAGTTCAAGGCCATTAAGCACCTCCCAGTTGTCTGAGCTGGTCTTTGTATCACATCATTCTATTTTACAAGTTTATTGTAATGCGGCAGACTACTTAGGTTCTGCTGCAGTGTTACTTCTGTGAGGCTAAAGCCTATCCTTCAGAAATGTAGTAATGATTCAAAACATAGAAAATTATCACTCCCCATGGGGAGCTTGTGCAATGATAAGTCATGTTCAATGACAAAAATGTGCATCCCGTTTCTAATTTGAAATTGTCCGACTATGGCTTCCAGTCGCTGGTTCTTGCTATATCGTTCTCCACTAGATTAAAGAGCTCTTCAGTACCTGCTATTTTCTTCCTGTGAGGGGACTTACAAAGTTTAATCAACTCACTTCTCAGTTTTCTTTTTTATAAGCTAAACAGATTGATCTCTTTCAATTGTGGGGCATTATCTCTAGTCTTCAACTAATCTTCTGGCTCTCTTCTGAACCCTCTCCAGATTTTCAACACGCTTTTAAAACTGCACATGACAGAAGTCACAGTAGTATGAAGTAGTATTCTTGTCAGTACTACATGCAGAGGTACTACATATATTTATCTCCTTCTACTCTTTACTCCCCCAATTATACATCCAAAGACGTACTTACACTCCTCGTTTCTTTTATAGCTTCAGCTCTTGAAGCTCTTTTTCAGTTGCCTGCTTATCTACTTTGACTTTTAAGTCCCTTCCATGATCCTTATTTTCCAATATACATTATTCTATTTTATAGATATGGTCTGCATTGTTTGTTCTCAAAGTATACCTTTGCAATTGGACACACTGAACTCCATTTTGTTTGAGTGGGACGGGATTGCCCTGTCTTTAGCATAATTTACACTATTAACTTTGTGTCATATGTAAAGTTCTTTTTTTTTTATTTCCAAAGCATCAGTGAAATAGGAACCAGGAGAGTACTGATTCCTTTGAGGTCCCAGCAGATATTCCTGTTTCAATAATTGACACTTGTTGCTTGCAATCTGT
Organism: Balearica regulorum gibbericeps; assembly: GCF_011004875.1. NCBI lineage: Eukaryota > Metazoa > Chordata > Aves > Gruiformes > Gruidae > Balearica > Balearica regulorum. The sequence goes on from NC_046184.1 coordinate 59,451,350, forward strand.
GTAGCCAGTTTTCAGTTCATAAAATGGAATGTCCTGGTATTGTATCTTTTCAACATGAAAATTTGTTACTAGATCAGACACCTTGCAGATGCCTTAATATATTACATCTGTGCATAATCTTTATTTGCTGACTTTAAATCTAATAAAAAGATAAATTCAGTCTGATCAATAGTAAAAAAAAAAAAAAAAAGAAGCTGTGTATCTTTAATTATATTCCCATCAATTAATTTTCTATCTACCGATTTCTGGAATAACTTTTTCATTACTTTAAGTGCACTTAGTGCATTTGGCATCAGTGTAACAAGCCCAAGAGTCATCATGATCATTTTGTTTCCCCTTTTTGAGTACTGGCACAGAATAAATACTCAAGTCAATAAAACAGCCCATCCTTTCTGATAGGTTATGTAGTGTTCTTGGCTGTTCCCTGGACAAATCCCCTCCTTTATTCTTGAGCACACTGTCTTCCCCTGGTTATTTAGTGTGGACCACTGGATAGGAGATATTCTGGTGTACATTCCTGTTAACAAAAATCCAGTCTTAAAATCATCTGCAATACAACTGTTTATATTATGTAAAATCACAGTTCTTACTGTGTTCAAAAATTACAGATTTTCTAAAATTTCTAAATAAAGGTCACATTCAGTTTTACTTCAATTACATTTAGTTTTCCAAGCATGCAGTGCTTTTCAAGACTTCGGTGTGTGATGAGTAGACATATTTCTCCTCTTTTCCCATCAGCATATTAGATTCCTTCATTTTTGTCAGTGAAGTTTCAAAAGCTTTGCTTGAGGGAATATCCTTCTAGCTTGAATCATCCAGCTTCAAGACCCCTTTTGAAATTTTGCCGAGTCTCCATTTTAAGCTTGTATTAGAGCATCATGGGCTGAGTTTACGCAAAGGGGTATTGCATTACAAAGGACTGAATGGGTATATCTTTGCACAATAATTCTGCTTTAGTATGACTAAAGTGGCACTTCCAACTATGCACCACAATGAGGCTTCACAAGGGAAAAATTATGAACTCTTTCTAATCTTCTCTTTGTCTTTTTAGCTCTCCATATGTATATTTTGTTAATGCTTACCTTTAAATCTTGCAGCTATCATTGAGAACTCAATGGATGATTTATAATTTTTGTAGCTTTTAAAATAAATAAACCACATAAATTTAGAAAGGAAAACAGAAGAGTCTTCAAGCCATGTTGCACAAACTGTTCTTCCTTCTACAATATTGGAGTATATACACCTGACACCTCACTAGTAGGTCTGTCCTAGTTTTCCTTGGGACTTGGATTTTTTCATTGGAATTTAGCTTGTAAAGTCCCTTGTTGTTCTTGTTCCCCACAGACAGACACCATCTGGACATTGTTATGTTGTAATTGTGGAGAGCCTAATATTTTTGTTTGTTAGGATTATGGGATTAGTCTGGCTTTTAAATAAAGTGAAACAGACATCTTCTCATTAACATTTATATTGCTTCTTTCTTTCTTTCTTTGGTTGCAGCCAATAACACTAAAGTGTAAGGTTTGTATGATTTAACAGATTTTTGAAACAAAACCTAGCCATTTTGGTGCCATGAGATATGGCAGCAGATTAATGCAGAGTTTGGTTTTGGCTGGCTTCGTAATGGAAGTGTGGTAGAACTCCATTAGTTCATATGCCCTGAACCTTTGAATTCTCACACTTCCAACTTTCTCTTTGAAATTTCAGAAGTGTGGTACTACAGGCAGGGGCTAAGCCGCAGTGGAAATCACTGAGCTCTGGGGTGCACGTTCTTTACCTCTGATAGCACTCTCAGTCCTTCACCAAAATCACTGATACAAAGGGAATTTCTAGTATTCCAAGCAAAAACACAGTTGCAGTCTTCTGCATGATACAGGCCGCAGGATTTTTTTTTTTATTGCCTTTTACAAAAACTTGTTCTTGATTTTAAAATGTACGGAGACAGAAAATTGATGGTGATTCTTGCTAGTTATTTCAATGCTTAATTACTTTCTCTGCTCAAAATTTGTACCTCATTTCTGTCTTGCATGTTTGAAAATTCACTTGTCAGCCACTGGTTCTTGTACCATTCCCTTACGATTGGGAGTCTTCTTGGAATAAATTTTAGTATTTCTCATAGGTACTTATGGATATGACAAAATTGCCTATTTTGTTTATCTGAATGTATTTCTGTCCTTCACAGTTCATTCGGAAATACATTTTTGAGCACTTGGGCCATTCTGCAGCTCTTCACATAATTCCTCTTATCAAGTTCCTTGTTTAATAAGGATCACCAGAACAGAACAGTGCTCTGTATTCTTCATGTATGTATGTTGCATAAATACATATAGGAAAATATTGAAGTGTCAGGATTGTCAAAATGTTTCCACTCTAAATGTCTTTTTTAAGAGGCTTTCAAAGACTGTGACTGTTCAGGCTAAAATTCTACATTTTTGATGCAGACCTTATGCAAGATTTTTTTAATTACTTGACAAAATGGCTTATCTTCCAGGAGAAGATAATTTACCTTGCAAGTATTCAATCACTGTTTAACAGTAGCAGGAAGTACTTTCATTGTCCCCATTTTTGCCAGTTCTGACTTTAAGGAAGTTACCCATCGAATTGAGGTTTCTAGTACTTCTTTGCTTAGAAGTTTATTTCGTGGTGAGGAGAGGACAGGTACAAAGGAGCTGACTAAAATGCTGTGCAGATTGACACAGGATAGGGGATAAAACAGTATGTTAACTGCCTTGTTCTGATGTTACTTTCTGTGAGTGATTTCACAAACGCTTAACTGGAAAACTTCACACATTCTACGAATATGGCCTTTCACAAGGGCAAGTGACCATGACATTGGAAAAAAAAAGACACACATTTGAGAAAATGTTAGGTATGAAAATCAGATGTTGTGCAGGAGCAGCAGTAAATGACCTGCCACTGTTATTTCAGTATGTACTGAGAAGGAGGGCTATTTCAGCAGGAGATCAATATGAGTGCTTTGGTTATATACTGTAAAAAAACCCCAAACTAGAATGGAACTTCAGTGTAAGAAAAGGCTTTAGTGTATTGTTATGACTGTTAATTTAAATGCACAGAAGCCAAGAACTTTAGAGTTACAGCACCTGTGGGAAACATAAGTTGGTAATGTTTTACATACACTTCAGGGCATAAATTTCTTAGCATAAACAGCGATGCAAAACACTACATATGTGCCAGTGGAGAGAGTAATGGATGCTGTGGGAACCATGTATGACTTTGAATTTCTGGACTTTAAATTCAGAACCCCAAGACTGCACTCACTCACAGCTGTTTTCCCACTGAATATGTAAGGTATAGAATGAAATATGTCCTGTTCTAAAATACAAGGCCCTGATTCTGCATAAACTTAAGTGCTTACATAAATTCAAGCATCTAAGTAACCACGCTGCCTGCTGTAACTTCTTCCTCATGTGGTTAACATGCATATAAGTTTTTACCAGGCTTAGTTACTGGTGTCCTAGAAACAACGGAAACCAAGAAATGAAAGTGTTACGCAAAGTGGAAGCTGGTATATATTTTCAGAATCACCCAACTTTGGATCTACCAGAGCCCCATTGACCCTAAGTAGAGCAGAATGGCCTAGCATTGAAGATTTTTTAAATTCTCGTGCACGCACAAGTTGCAACACTGGTGTTTTGTCTGGAACTGGGTAAATGTGTCTTGAGCAGTGTGTGTTCCCAGGATAACTAACTTAAGTACCCTTAGATGTGAAACTGCGAGGCAAAGAGCGTGAGTCATTGCTCCATGGTGTGGTGAGGGAAGGGGCACTGGATTATAGCAAGATAGCCGTACAAGTCACTTTGTGTGTGGGTGGAAGGAGGGAAGATCCCGTTGGACTAAAGACCGTCTCTGTGGTCACCAGCAAGCTCTGTTTGTTTGCAGGTTTGTTTGCACATTTTCTGTCTCAAGGCAGCTAGATTAAGATTCTTGCTGGTTTGTCAGTTTGGCTTCAGCTTCCTGAAGTCCCCATCTTGAGCAGCCGAGGAGATCAAGGATTCTCTCTGACTGGATATTTTTGCTTTTAGCTAATAGTTAATACTGGCAAAGAATCAAGTTAATTCACTTAATGCTGTCTAAGACTCTTTATGGCCTGTAGATCATCTAGTGCTGATGTCCCTACTATTACATGTGCAAAGTGGTTGTTGGCTCTAGTCATAGTAGTTTGTAGTAAAGGGTAATAGGGTTTGTGTTTTTTACTCTCTCCTTAACTCACCATTCATCCCTTTGTTGCTCAAAGTACATGTATTATAAAATAATCTGTGGCCATTTGATTGATTTATTCTCTGTTAAGCATCAGGTCTACATATTGTTGTGATCATTTCTGACATGTTTAGTGTGCTGGTTTACAAATACACTGAATTGACTTCCATTTCCTTCTAATCCATCAAATCAGCCTAACCAGTAAGAAATTATTTCTCCTTTTAAAAACATGTATGGTCTGAGAACAAATCGGTATTTCCTTGTGTCTTTTGTGACCTTTCTGCTGATGCTTATTTTGTTGCAAAACCTCTAAGAAAACACCAGAGTAGCAAAATACAGGGAAAGTAGTCTGGCCTCTTTGCCTATATTTAGTAAACATGATGATTTAAGAAGCAGCTGTGACTGAATGTTGCTTTTTTTTTTTTTTTTAATATCTATTTTTGTGATTTAGCAAAGACCAAAAGAGTATGAGAAAATTGGAAGTTTTATCACTGGTATCAGTGGGTTAGGAGTTCTTTCAGAAAATCTTGATGGGTGGTGAGGGGGAAAGTTTATTTACTCTTTTATTTTTGAAACTTTAGGGAACTACTTCTTAGTCTTTTTGTACCTTTAGCAGTGCTAAGTGTATTTTTGCACTCATCTAGAACCAAAGATCCTACATAACTCCATTATGGCAGCTGTGAGAAACTGGAGAACATCACCAAGTATTTTGAAACTCCTGAGTTTCATGTCAGTGCTTATAATGTCTAGATGCTTCACCACTGTTTCCTGTTATGACAGTTCATTATAATCTGGTACTACTGAATGATTGACAGGGGTTGACACATGGACTGAGTATGTATCTTCACACTCTCAACTGTACCACAAATTAAAATTTCATGGATTTCTTCCTGAAGAAGCTTTCAAGGGTCTTCTCAGCATGCTTCAAAAGGTACTGATCAAAATCCTCATTAAAAACATGAGCTAAGTTCACATTAGCCTCCTAGGTGCCTAAATTGCAACACCTAAGCTAAAGAGAGAGATGAACACTCAGATCATCTTCTGTCTGGGCAGCCTGACACCAGTTTCCCACACAGCTGCTAGAAGGAGGAAGACGCACTACCTAAATTCGGCAGACTGTAGTTGGCAATCTGAAATAGCCCGTGACTACCAGTAGCCTTTTTAGCACATCAACAAATGGTAAGTGTCGGAAGGGCGGCTATGCCTACTGGGCATACTAGCACAGTTTTTCTCTGCCTTCACAGTGGCCGAGAGGGATGGGCAAAGTTAGGAGAGAGTTGCTGCCTTGCTCTCCAGTACAGCCAGAATTCTGGATAAGGTCTCCTGCCTCTATGTGGCCTCTTCCTTTCTCCTCTGCCGCGCCAGTGATACTTTGGCCATGATCTGGCCTTCTGGGGTTTGGGAGGAAGAAGCAATGGAGAGGAGCGATGAAGCTAGCTGTCTGTTTTATAGCAACTGTAACAGCTGTATGGCAATGTGCTCTTCTTTGGCAGCTGCCAGCAGCAATGCTATTAGTTGCCAAGACAATTGGCAGCAGATGGCTTTGTCCAATTGTGCCGTGAAATTCATTTGAACTAAAAAGATGGAGTATTGTACTTGTAGCTGATTCATTACAAGAAAATGAGACTCCTTGTACTCTGATTTTATAAGCAGTGAATTTCACAATTTCAGCTGAGAATCCAAATATTATGTATCCCCCCACACCCTCCACAGCCCACCACCATGACCATGCAAAAGTGAGAAAAGATTGGGTTCATTTTTTTTTTTTTCCAGTGATATCAAAGGAAGATTTTCTATATTTAGTATAGCTGCTAAGAAAACTTTAAGTGGATTGCAACTGAGGAAATTTTAGACCTGCACTTCTTGATGTGTTTTTTTGTCCAATCACTGATCCAAATCTTTATTTTGACACCTGATCCCATTCATCATCAAAACAATATTACATTGCAATATCTGAGTAAAAGTATATGACATCTGTGATAACTTTTTAAATACAATTTTTGCTGAAAAATAGCATGTGCTTAATGTAGTGCCTTGTCAAGCTTTTCTTCTATGCAGTAACCAGATTTCTTGTAAGAGTTTGAACTGCTAGTCTTGACAGAACTTCTTGAGAAAAGAGATAAAAGAAGGACGGTATAGAAGATGTCCAGTTTATACTGTTTTAATGGTAACTTGAGCCTTACAGAATCTGTTATCTCTATACAGTTCATAGTTTTGTTTATAAAATAGGTTCATTTCAGTACTAACAAGAAATGCCAGAAAGCCATGCTATTTTTCTGGCAAGAACGCTCCTGCTCCCTACCATTCGTGCGACTGCCAGAAGCTAGACAATCAGTGTATACCCATTTTTTTCTGATAGTTCCTTTTTTTAAAAAAAAACCAACAAAAACCTTCACAGATTAATATGATTGTTGGCCAATCTGTTTTTAACTGAAGTAAAAAATTTAGTCCTCATACTTTTAAAAGAAAGCTTGAAAAAAATTTCTAAAAACTAAATATTTTGCAAATCCATGATTTTGGTTATCTAATATTTTTTGTCAGGTCTTGAACTAAATGTTTTTAATACCAAAAGTAAATTTATTATGTTTTGAAATGTTTAGAAAGCTAAACCAGCTAAACAATTTTGAATATCTTTTTAATTCATGTCAGAATTTTTAGTCTTGGCTATCCCATTTTGAGAGTCTTGGAGACAAGTTATTTTGGCTAGGAATATGTTTTTCAATTGTACATAAGTGATTTAGGAGCTAGGGAAATAGGCCTACATGACAGGCTGAAAAGTACCGAGATATTTAGGAAGATGAGCACAGCCTCTTTGTAATGAACATCATTCTAAAAATCCCACTCCCAACTCCCAAATTTTATATATATGTTAAATTGCTGGCAATTAATAAATGCTATTTATAGGGTTGTAAAGAAAAGAAAGTGATAAAGGAATTGTAAAATACTGCAGTGGCCTAACCAGTGTCTTTTCTAAGAGCACTTCCCCAGTGTACAATCATTTGTATGTTATACTGGTAAAGCATTTCTAGCATGGAGGCAACTGTACCAGTAAAAAACCCCTCTGTATTGATATAATAAGCTGCTTCCCAGCAATGAAATGTACTACTGGTGAACACGAGTTTTTTTCTGGTGTAATTGTATGTACTCACAGTGCTTCCACAAGGATAACAGTTCAGTCAGGGATTAAACATTTTCATACCCCATTTCATGGCTCAAGAAGTCTCCTCAGAAGCTTAGGTGCACTGCCTGAAAGCCTGAAAAATCCCCCGAACAACAATTTGGTTGTTAGTTTGTTACCAAAGTAACATGGCTTTTAATAAAATAATATTAAATCATTAGAGATTGTTTTGTTTTGGTTTTTTTTTAATTTATTTTCCTGATCTCTGCTGGGAAAAAGGTACTCTTAGGATCTCCTATTGTACATGGAGCTGGTGAAGCAAATGGGAAATATTTTCATTATAATTAATATGATCTTACTTAAGAAGAAATTAATGAGCTGTTCGTCCAAAAATCTTTTTGTTAGTGTTCCATATCCACATTGCACATCCACATAAAAATGTCTGAGGTACACAGTTTTGTGAGGCTGCTTGGTATTCTTCTCTCAAATTTGGCTTAACTGCTGCATGGTGGCTTTAAATCAGTAGCTCAAGAAGTTCTCTTATTCTGAAATTTCTGAGCATGGACAGCTTCAGAGTCACTGTGATGAACTGAGCAGCCTAAAACTAGGCTACGTTTATCAAAATGCGTATGTAAGACCTGACTGAAATGCTTTGTTCTCTTACCTGCACAAAGCCAATCATCTCTATGTAGGACAAGGCAATACCCTCTCTCATTTATTAAAACAGGAATTTTGACAGAATTTTGGTTATCAAGATAATAAATGTGAAGCAGAAGTTAACATCTGCAAAGCCAAATTGTTGCAGTGCACCACAGAAATTAGAACTGGACATGGTCAAACCCTTTCGTAGCAGCCATTGACATACACAGCATGTTTCAGGTTTGTGAGTTTTCTTCTCCTCCTTTAAACATCCCTTGCATTTTCTGAGGCTTGTCTGCTTACAGAGCATTGGCAGGGACATGGCTGTCAGAATGGATTTATAATTAGTCTTGGGATAGCATTTTCAAAAGAATATTAAGTCTCATATTCAAGAGCAAAGTTAGTCAGTTAGGACTTTCTTTTTAAAGTCATTTAAGTGATTTGAGTAAGGATAGATGGCTAAAGGTGCACCTACCTGCATCGTACCTGCTTTTCTTTGAAAATCTGCTCCCTTCAAGCCTCTCAGGCTCCTCAGTGACTATTTCTTTTAATGGAATGTGCTCCTAAATCATCAAAGTGATCTTTAAGACCTTATTTTTGTCAAAACGGTAGAAAGATATAAAAAAAATCCAGAGAACAGGATTTCTATGGAAAGTATCAATAAAGGTGGGGTTTTTTTTAATTAAATAATACTCATCTTCTTCATCACCTAAATGAAAACAATAATTATGGGTGCTTTCCTATCTCATTATTCTTCCATCCCCCAGTCTACATTGGAAATAGGAATGAGAAACAGGGAAAAATGAAAATTAAAAAGTTTTTGATTGCTAGACATTTCTTGACAGCTGGGGAATAAATTAATTTCAAATTAAGATAAAAAATAGGTTTGGTAGAGCAAGCTGTTCTGGGAAAGGGTTCTCAATCAACTGTCTTAATAATTTTGGACTGCTAGATGAGTGGTAGGATTCACCCTCATCTGAATTATAAAGGGAATCACTGCTTCTTTTACTGAAGTTAGTAATTTTCTTTTTCTTTCAAAGAAAGCACTGGTGGATGTGTCTCTGCTTATGGAAAAACTGCTCTTATATAGATATATCCATTGGTTTAGATTTGTTTCTCATACCTCTGAGTAAGCCAACATTACAAAAACTTTAGGTACTAGGAACTAGTAAACACTAGTTCCCTCAGATTTCATTGTCCCCTGAAACTAGGATAGGTGAATTTAGTAAGAGTAATACATGTGCTATTTAGATTTCCCTAAAACTGAGTAGTCTTAAGAGTGCGTGATCTCTTTTTCTTCAACAAATTAACCAAAAGTCTACCAGATATGTTTTTCCTTAGTAGAACTTAATTTAAGGTCAGCGTCTGCTATGCTGATCTTAAACTTGGTAGATATTTTGGACATCTTCATCTTAACACCTCCATTTTGGGGGTTTCATTATGCTTTTTTTCTGGTTCATGTGTTCTCTATTCTAAATTGGCTTTGTGCCTCTCTCTCTTCTCCGGTTTTCATTTTATGAAGCAATATATGAAACGTGACCTCAAGTTACTGATTTTCATGTTTCTCAGAGCGGCGCTTCACTGCTCTTTGCATACTCCATTGCCCTAATAGTTTAAGCTCTTTTTCCTGAAGACATATATAAGCCCATCATTGTACTGTGCCCCAGGTTCAAAATTCTCCATGCATTGAAATTCAATCAGCAAGATACACTCCTTGTGATTTATTGGTAGCTTTAATTGATACGGTAGGAATGGTCAAAAAGGGAACAATTTGCAGTCTGCTCTTTATGCTGCCTAAGTGGCATAGGATGAAAGTGTTCATAAACCACTTGAAAGTGCCATTGTCTCACTTTCCTGATGTGCAAGAGTGGTGAAAGTATCATGGGTCATTACTGTATTTTCAGTAATGTTTCAGCTGAACTGATAATAATTCCAGATGGGACTTTTTTTTCTCTACAAGTCTTTAATAGACATGCATATTATATGCATGCAGCAGTCCCATGCATACCCCAACATCCCATATGTGACTGTAGTGGATCAGTTCCCCAGAGATATGTAGGTCTTCAGTAGTCAATTTTTCTCAGTTTTTTCATGATCCATTTTAAATTGAGATCACTGACTGTATAAGCATTCAGAGGCCCTGCAAATTTTAGTCCCCTGAGCAGAAGATCTTTCTATTTCCAGGTAAGACAACAGTGCTCAGTATGAGAATAAGGCGTGGGAAATTATATTACCTGGTCAAGCAGAACTCTGTTGCCCTTACCATCATCTTTTTATTGAACTTACCTGTCCATGAGGATCTGTATGAGTTCTTGGTTCTTGCTTTATCATCAACTCATCTCAGTAGCTTCTTTGTCATAGAACAATAGAATGGTTTGGGTTGGAAGGGACCTTAAAGATCATCTAGTTCCAACCCCCCTGCCACGGGTGGGGACACCCTCCACTAGACCAGGTTGCCCAAAGCCCCATCCAGCCTGGCCTTAAACACTTCTGGAACGGGACATCCACAACTTCTCTGGGCAGCCTGTTCCAGTGCCTCACCACCCGCATAGTGAAGAATTAATTCCTTTTGATCTCCCCTAAAAATTCTTCAGTAACAAATCAAAACCCATGTGCTTCAGAGTACAATTCAAACCTTGTGTTTCAGAATACAATTGAAAACCTACTGTTGTCAGCAATGATTAAATAAATTAGCTTCACTTCTCATGAATCATATTTTCTAAGACTTCTGAATGGCGGCTCTGCTGTGGCCATGCTCCAACCCTTCCTTCTCTTTCTTGAGCTGCAGAAATTTAAGTCTTTTGAATGAATCTGCTTTTGGTCCCGGTAAAGCTTTCAAGAGCAGCCCTGCTTGGGAAAGGTGTGTGCCACTGTTGTTGAAAGGATGTAACTGAAGGTGGCTTTCCCTGAAGCCCTGGCCCAGCTCGTTTAGGAAGTTCATACTCCCTGCCTGTGCTTCACTCTTTCTCCTAAGCAACTACTCATTCCCACCATTCCCTTCTTGCATAAGTTTGTAACCTTTTTGAGGCTCTGCTAAAAGCAAGATTTAAGTGCTCTGCATTAAAAATAGCCCATTCTTTATGGTGGTGGAGAAAAGAGCTTGGGAGCTTTTTGGGCACGTGTGTCACGGTACTGCAGTTAGTCAGCCATCACCTCTGCAGACCGGAACCATTGTTAGTGTTTGCATCCCAGCTGCTAGTGCATGCAGGAGTGCTTTTTGCTTTGGTTTGTCCTGTACACGTGAGGCAAACAAAGGCAGAAGTACTTCTGGTATTTCCTAACTTTTCAGTGCTTATACTTCAAATCCTTATATTCTTTAAACATAGCACTGTTATATATGGTGTGGTATGGTATGGTATAATTGGCATGTGTTCCTAAAGGCCCTTTCCATCCCAGCACTTCTATCCCCAGTGTGGGAACAAGAGATGCATGCATTCTTGGGATTTAATTTCTTCCCTTTCTGGGCAGGGATTTTGCCTGTAGCAGTAGCACAAGCTACATCCCTGTGCTCTAAACCAGTAGATGTTTCTTTTCGTTCAGTCACGCAGCACCAATTCTGAGCATTCCAGAACATAATGGTATTTTCCTTACCATCCTTCTTCACCTATGCACACCATAAGAATTTGGGAATATATACCCCTGTTAAAGAGAAAATGAGTGAACAGCCTGCAGAGCACTAACAAATTATCATGATTAGTTTGATCTATAAATGCATAATTCTTATCAATAGTTTTCATAAGTAAAAGAGATTTGTTTGCACTAGGTTTTCTAACATACTTCTACCACAAGTAGACTGTCATTAGTAGATTAAAAAATAATTTTTGGCTGGTTCGCCACTGCATTTAAAACCTGTAGCTGTAGCTCTCAGTCATGCCTGTAGCTGAGTGCCAACTTATTTAGATTTACTTTACCAAAGGAAAAGCAAACAGAGAAAGAAAAAAGAAATGTAAAATAAACTGAGTGTTAACAGCACCTTTGTGGTATCTACTTTACAGGTTTTATGGTAAAAAGTATTTATTGTAATTGTTTTTTGCCATGGTAGGTATGAAACAGCCAGGATTAAGAAAGGAAACAAGCATTCCTGAGGTCACACAACAGTCTGAAAAACCATCCCACAGCAGATACAGGAACATTTGAACAATAACTGTCTCAGAGTGCGTTTGGTGATTGCTAGTAATAGTCCTTCTAGAATACAAAATCGACTCCCACCTTCTATAGACCGCTGTTACACTGGGAATTGTGCCTGCTTGAGCAAGTACTGAATTTTGCACTATGTCTTAGAATATTTGAAAGTGAAGGCTCAAGCTGCTATGTTTTAGGCTGAATTTATACATGAATTTCTATCTAATTTAGAGAATCCTCACTATATTAGGTGCTTTATATCTTGAATACTTCTGTCACTTCATCCCCTACTTAATTACTTTCATTCTTCCCTAATTGAGTTTAGGGTAATAACTTTGATAACTCAGACACCATCTGGCATGGGAATATAGATTTCACAAGAAGAAAGCAGCAGAATTACACTTGAAGTTCAGCTATATTTTTTTCCTCTCTCTTTTTAAGAGAAATAATCAAAACCAGGCATGAAAATATTGTCGTTTCACAATTTTCAAAGAAACATGCACCATACCAAATCCAGTGATGTATAACTACAGAGTGTACCTTAGAATTCCTCACACATACTTGTTCTGTTAAATAAAATAAATAATAACAAGGTTGTAGCTATGCGATTAAGGCTTGAAATGAGGCTTATTTTCACATCTCTTGTGTGCAGCTGATAAAAGCCAGTCAGCCAGATTAGATATACCTGGGCTGCTTGGGGCTGAGTTTGGAAGGCATGAATTGATGAGAATTCATTGCATAAGCATTTTACACTGGTTAATCCATAGAGCAGGATCAGCATCAGCCTATTATGAGGGATTACAGACTGCACAGCCGCACAGAGGATGAATATAGAATTTGCAGAAATTTCAAAATGAAGAAGGGAATTGGGGAATGCTGGGCTCTGAAACTAAGGCATTAAGGATCATCAGGACCCGATTAAGAACCAGATCCAAAATGCTTGAACAAGAGAAGCATGAAAAGGGCAAAAAAAAATCAAAAAGGGAAAAGGCACAGCTGTGAAATTAAATACATAGTAATTGATATCTAACAGATTTGGAGGTTTATATTCTTGGCAGAGTTAAATTTCTGCTTTCTAAGTGCTATAGTGTGGCAGAGTGGAATTGATATCACTTTACTTTTATCTGAGCATTTTTTCCTGGGATCTGAACACGTTTTGAGTGCCCAGCATAGAGAAGGAGGAAAACCTGTTATATGTACTGGGGAGATATCGCTGAAAATAATATGTTTTTCAGTACAAAACTTTGCCTGCAGAGCCCTCTCAAAGGTAATTCCAACAAAAATAAACCAAAAAAGCAATAATTCAAATGATTCATGATAAATACTTGTTAATTTTTTGTATTTATTTATCTAGTATAATACTTCTGTCTTGCAAATTCTGCTGAAGATTACCACAAGATATTTAGTGCTCCTTTAAATGCCCAGCACTTACGATCGTCTTAGTAAGCGTTCTTTGGGCTGAATTGATGGCTGCACCACAGCTATCATCACAAGGAGGTCACAAGTGCTGGCCCTGCCTTTTACCAACCCTAGCTGACATGTCTGCTGTTACAGAATGTACCCATCATAGTAAAGCACAAGGCATTTGAACAGTCGTAATAAAAAACTGGCATTGCTAGTTCAAAGTGCTAAAAAGTCATAATTCACTATATCTAAAATTATAAGTTTTTAAGAGCTTTGTCTCCTGATTTTTTCATCGTGACAGGACATGTTTTTTTCAGCTTTCTCCTGCAGAGATGAAAATGAGATCCTACTGCAAAGGAAACAATCAAAAAGCACTGATACTCTCTCATGTAACCACAAGATTATACTTTCCAATAAATCCAAAATATTGCAAGACTTTAAATACAGTTTTAAGAACTGGAAATACTGAACACAGGCAGCAAATTCTCTGCTCACTCTTACATCTTGTGTGCTTCTTAATGTTCCAAGTTGGAACAAGAATTAATGACTGTCACATAATAGTGTAGAACAGACTTCTGTGGGTTTTAGGCAAGTCTGGAATTTTACTTTCCCTGTTTATTGGGTTCAGTCAGATTATTCAGGAAAGGAAAGAAAAGCATTGTCTGATGGAATTTACAATAAATATTTGTGCTCACCAAATAAGAAACTAAATCGTTTCCATAGAAGGTGCTAGTATAAGGTACTACTATGAATTTTAAAGACATACCTGGTGAAGATACAGTTTCTCAAAAGAAGAAAGACAAAACATAAGAAATCACATTCAAATGTCTTGTTTAGTGGAATTTTGCCGTAAGGGACAAAGTACGTATTTTATACTGATAGAAATGTAGGATTTTCTTCAGAGGAGCAAGCATGTGAAGTCAGAGCTTGTATAACTCAGTATCTGTAGTATTTTAATGATAGTTAAGACCAAAAGGCAGCATGATTTTAAAAGTAAACTTAATAGTAATACTGCAATAAAGTATTCTTATTCTGTTGTCTGCCTCAGTTTTTCCTGGGCAGACGGTCATAATTTAGAAGGGAGAAGGCTGTGTTTTCTTACTTGCCGTAAGGGTTTGTATTGCAGCAGCCAGAGCGAAAAGAAGGGTGAAGTAGCAATGTTTTTCTAGGATTCACTTCTCAACCTTATCCTCTGTCAGTTCTTAACAGCTGATTCCTGTGTCTAGATTAGTTCAAATCAATACGGAATATGTAACTAAAATAATGATTAAGATCTTTCTCTTTTCCTAGAACAAGATGAGAGTAGATGAGAAGGGAAGCTACTTTTTTGTCTTTGGGGTTTGGGGTTTTTTTGGTTGGTTGGTTGGGGGTTTTTTGCTGTTGTTGTTTCTTCTTTTGCTTGACCTTTAAATCACTTTTACAGTAGCAACATTTTTTAATGTAGCTGACCTATAGGTTTTTTCCATGTCTGGTTGTTCTTTAGCCATAAGGTGTGTTGATTTTGAGTTTTTTAATATGAAACAATTTTGGTCGAGTCTCCATCTATTCCACTTAGACTTTAAGCTAACAAAAGATATTTCAAATTATAGAAATGAATAAATCTATAATTACATTAACAAAGGAAGATGGATAAATACTTTAATGAAAGTCTATCAACAGAAATAAAGGGCAATTGCAAGACTGTAATTGCCCACTACACACAACCCATTTGCTCCTAAACACAATACAAGAATTTTTGTAAATGTCTCCACCTTCATCTTTCCTTTACCCCAGCACAGAACCTTGTCATAGGCATCAATTAGTTCATAGTATACATCACTGTAGAAAGCCTATGGCCATCAGCCCTGATCACAGGCTACCTAATAAAAGCCTGTAGTCTAATTAAAAATGCCGCACTGTAGTATTTCATTTGTACTTATTAAAGAGGTCTCCCACAGTATATTCTACTTTTGATAGAAATTCCTGGAGATAATGAAAACTTAGAAAACAAGAGATCTACATGAGAAAAAAATAGAAAGTGTTTATTTAAATACATGCAGATCCTGTGAATATTGGACACTGCTGCCCTGATTGAGTAAAGCAACTTTATTTTAGAATAGTAAGTAGGCCTGTCAGTGGGGCTTAACCTCAGTGTTGTCTTACATGAGAATAGGCATATTCTTTAGGATCCTTATTTAGGATCCTAAACATATATTAAGATGTTTCTGTGTAGTGAAGCAGAACTGTGAATTAGTCTCAAAGATATACTTCATCTATTACAAGAGAAAATGTTAGTAGGCAGAACATCTAAGTCTTGCTGTTAGTTGATGATATTTGACCTTAATAAACTTGTGGCTCCTCAAAACTGAAAATTGTCATTTGCTTGCTGCACAGGAAGCTCTGCAGGTTTGTGATGGGGCACAGGGGATATGGCCCACATTCTGACCTACCACAGCACAGCACTGTGTACATTTATGGTACAACATAAAAATGACTAATAACACCATGCTGTATGCATGCAGAATATCATGAAATATTAGACCTATGCTTGTTTTCATCAAAGTCACTGAGTTTTGCCTTTAACTCACTTGAAATAGGATTATGTTTCTGATAACGCTGTCTTCACTTTTGTAACAAAACAAGAATATCATAAAGAAGAGTAATTTCCTCATCTTTTATAGGAAGCCTAGGTCACCGATTGAAATTAAATCTGTATCTACCTGATATGATATATCTGATGTAAAATCAGTTCTGTACATACTTATTATATCTTTGTAGAAGGAGCATCTCTAATATATTAAAGCTATTTTTTTTTTTAAGGTAATTGTTAAGTAAGTCAATGCAAAAAAGAGGTTCTGTATTCCATGTCAATGGAGTCTGGTCACCAAAAATAGATTGTAGTCCTGGCCACACTGAAGCTAATTCTGAAACCACTGTTGATTTCCATGGGATTTAATGAGAATTAAGAGTATATTTTCTAGTTTGTTTGTTTGTTTTCATTTCATTACTCCCTTTTGTGTATATAATGGGTTTTGGAGATTTTAAGTAGAAAAGTATTATTTTATCAAACACAATATATTGGCCAGCTGTGGCTTTCTATTTGGAAAATGTAGGAAAATAAGAAAATGTGAAAATCTATTTAGGATTCCACTGGACTGTATGGACAACTCATTGCTGCTTAATGTAATTATAAATTTTGCAAATAATCTAACTAATTGCCTCTATCTAATTTGTGAACTGTTGTTCTAGGGTTGTTTTTTTTATATTCTGACTTATTTTTATATCTACTATTTTAAAATGCTGTGTGTTTCATTTTTGATGTCATAGCTATGACGTAACCTACCATCTGCATCACCGCTGTGATGTTTTTTTCTGTGCAAAGTGTGTTAAAATTTTGCTGTATATAGTACATGATGATCTGTTATGACATTTTTCTTCATGAGGAGGACAGGAAACTAACTCATGAGCTATTTTATCTCTTGTCATAAGTGAAAATAAATGTCATAACACTGATCAGCCTTCATGTGTTCTGAATGTGCAGTTATTTGCATTTTCCCCTTACTGTTCTTCAGGACTGAAGTGGCTGAAATGACAGGTGCAGCAAATGAAAAGTGCTGAGAATGTGTGGGGAAAATAGAAGACTCAATACTGAAAGATATTAATAACTTCTGCACTGCTATGTCATCAGTGAAATAACACTGATGTTTTTTCATAACATCATATTAAACTAGAAATATAAACTTGCAATATTTCTGTCTGCATGTGTAATCTTCAGATGCATTTAGAAAGAAGAGAAATTATTGTTTTGAAAATTTGTTCTTTGCTACTTCCCTTTATATATATATGTACTCATATATATATATATATGTGCTTGTATCTGTTGTTGGCTAGAGCTCTATAAGATTTGAAGGTTCTTACAGATTTCGTTCCTGCTAAGGAAGAAATGGTGTGGTGCAGAATTTGGATTTTTTTATTTAGTTACTTATTTATCCTTGAACAATCCTTGCTGGTCAGTCAGTATTCAGACAATCTCCTTTTCCAGCAGCCTCAGTCAAAATACCAGTGGATGGTTCTCTGATGGCATCTCTGTGCCAATGGATATTCAAGGATATAACAAGTTTTCCAGCAGGTTTTAGCAGCACCAACCAGCCTGAACTAATACTGCAGCATTTCTGCAGATGTGTTGAAAATCAGCTTTTGAGATTGTATGTAACAGTGCTATGAGGAGACTTAGAGCAATACACACAAATTTTGCTATAGCTAAATTTTAAACTATCAATCACTTAAAAGCCTAAATGTTGGCATTCAGAGAGGCTGACCACCTGCATTCCCTTAAACCTCCTATTTTCAACACATCTCCCATGGTTAACTAAAGCCAAACTCAGTCATCTGTTGCTTTGCTATTCGTTGCTATATCTGATAAAAAACCCATTCAGGTCTGTTAATAGTAAGCCTATGATGGACTTGTAGACTGAAGTGATACAGTAGCTAGATGGGGACAGGTCGCTGTGCTACAGATTCCATAAAGATCTTCCCAATTCTTTTCCACATTTCCTTATCCCTAAAGCAAATGTGTCTTTGAACTCCTCTAGTATTAAGCAGATCTGGGCATGCCTTGTCTGTCATGTAATTATAAAAACATCGAGAATTGCACGCATAAATGTAATCTACACGTTGTGTGTCTTTATCTGTATTTTGGATACTACAGTTAACCAGGGGGACTTGGCTATCACTGATGACCAAGAATCACATTCAGGAAATGAAGTTCTGATCTGGAGAAAGTGAGATGAGAGAAGACTAAACAGAGAACCACATAATGATACTCAGTATTGGAGTTTGATACTCAATATACTCCTTTGGAGGAGGGGGCCACATCTGGAGGTCACTAGGAATTAATGGGCCGAATCTGTCCACTGGAGTTTCTGCATGTCTTTTAAGGTGACTAGGCTGTCTTGTTGTTACATATTTTTCAGGTTGTAAGGAAGCTTAGATAAATGTTTTGAGGAATATGCAAAACTCTTGTCCCCAGTGATATTCTGGTTGAGATGAATGGTTGCATTTTTCCTATTATGCAGGGTTAGGACTGTTCTTTGCTCTAGCTTGTAGATGTCAGTATATGTAAGCGCATTTCTTCTGAATGGTTGGCCTGATGAGGGTAAGGAAGGATATGCAAAACAGACTCTCTTGCCCAGGTTCCCCAAATCCAAGTGCTGTACAATCAGGAAATGCATTATAGCATCCATTGTTGCTTCAGCAGGGAAAGCGTGCTTTACATATGCAAATACTGCTCAGAAGTTTAACTTAATAATTATCAGCTGGAGTCTCTATTGATGAGCAGCTGAGTCTAATCATCAGCAACAGAATCTGAATTAACTACGACTAGGCTTTGATTGAGTGTACTTGTCTCATGCTTGTGGTTACTGTGGCAATTGTAGAAACCTATAGGTATTTTTATAATTTTTCTAAGCTTATAGATATTTATTTCTTGTACTTTCTGTACTCTTAAAAAACCCTGTAAAATGCTGTATTTTACACTTTTCCCCTTCCTATCTCTTTCACAGTGTTTTACTGAGCAGGAGCCAAGATAGAAGAGTTTCAGTCTTTTACATCCCACTGCCATGAATGATAGTCACAGAACTGTGTACAGCTGCGGGGATGCATTTGGGCACATGCTTTACCTCAGAGAGCTGTAATGGCTGCCTGCTGTTGATTATGCATTCTCCTATGTCAGGGCCTCAGAAGTTACCTTAACTCCAAGCTCACACCTGAACACAGAGAAATCTTTGGGCATGAGATATCCAAATGGTTAATGAAAAAAAGAGGGATGCAGCTCCTCCATAGGAAATCTTCAGATTAACAGATCCCATTGTCTTCCCTCCCACTCCTACTGTACACCAGGGAAATTCAGCTGGCTACAAATACTTACCCTGCAGATATCATTCATATGCTTTTTCCTAAGTGTGCTTTATTATTCACATCACACTCCTACAGTCCCTCCACAGCTTCCCTTCTAATTATTCCCTGCTTGCCCATTCCTATGAATAACCAGTGGCATTCACCCACATTCTGCCATTTAAGGCAGTCAGTAGTCCATCCTACTACGAATTGGATTTCTCGTTTTCCAGGAGGTGCCACAATTTATTTAAATTCATCCGGATTGTAACTCTGAAGATTTATAATTGAGTTACAGAACGTTTCAGCTTCAGGGCACAGACACCCACTAGACAGTGGTTTGTCTCTAGCTCCACAGCAGAGGTGGTAGAGGGGAATGCTTCAGGGTGGAGGCAATCAGGGTAGCACTGACCACTTAAACTGAGTTGGATGCTTTGCACTGCAGGAGGCAAGAAGTGTTACATGACCCCTTGGGTCAGCTAAGCTGTGGGCATGGTGACCTCTAACTGAATGGCGATAATGTCTGCAACTGATCTAAAAGAGGTCATTTATTTGTGCCCCCAAGTGAGCACTGCTAGTTGTGATGTGGTTGTTTGTGACAAAAAGTCATTGCTAAGTGATGGCTGGTCATTGGATCTGTAGAGAAGTGCTTCTGCCAAAAATACTATAGGGAGCACCTTGACAGGGTGGTCAAGGACAGAAGGGGCATTGACCCTCTTCTGTTACAGGATTCTCTGCAGTATACTTG
This sequence comes from Balearica regulorum gibbericeps, assembly GCF_011004875.1. NCBI lineage: Eukaryota > Metazoa > Chordata > Aves > Gruiformes > Gruidae > Balearica > Balearica regulorum. Next base: position 59,471,470 of record NC_046184.1, read on the forward strand.
CAGAGCGTTGTTGTAGGAGTCTTCCCTGCAATACTCATTTGGTGTCTGAACATTTGAGCCTTCCGAGCTGTGACGTTGGCAGTCTTTACCTGCAAGTAAAGCTTTTGAAAAGAGAGAATATCCCTCTAGCTTTGTGGAGAAAGAGCTTCCTTTTCTCGTCTTTCTCCTCCCCTTCCCCAACTGCTACACAAGTGGTTTGCCAAAAAATCTGCATCTTTACAGGAATGGGGCTTGGAGAAAATAACAATTCATCAAGAGCACAGATGGCTTATTTAGAATCTAATAGGTATTAAAACATTATTTTCCCCAAGCTTTACTCCTGATATTGATAACGTGTTATCTTTGCCAAGTTCCCCTCTTGATAACATGTTATCTTTGTCAAGCCAAGTCCCTGATAAAATCTTCTTTCACTGAGTGCTTACTCTGATAAGACATTATTTTCTTACATCTCTACTCCCAGTGGAAAGAGGGGAAACGTTATTTTTAGTCCTTTTCTCGGAGAGGCGTGTATTTTGCCAAGGCAATGCAAAGCAGGGAAAGGAAGAACAAGAAGACAACAGAAGAAAGTAAAAGAAAAAAAGTCATTGTATTCTAGACAAGGAAATAAGCAAATAATTTTAAGACTTAGGGCTCTTGTTTTAAATTTGCTAATAAGCTAACATTCATAATGCTAGCTAATAAGCTAATATTTCATTTGAAAAAACAAACTATTGCAAAGAGCCACATCCATTTTCAGGAAAGATGTATGATATGTTTAGATTTTCTTTCCTTCTTTCTTCCTGCACTCTGTTGCTACGTGCTTTTTCTTTACCTAGTCTTTTACTGTTTACCATCCCTATTATCCCTGGTAGAAGTACCAGAATTACATTTTCTCAGCCAACACATAAACAGCTCTCTGCAGCTATGCAACGTGATGCCATCGTTGACGATAGAATTGCTAACTCTTTCCGAGACACAACCCCTTCCTTGTTTTGTGTGCAGAGCAAATGCAGCAATGCGGTGAGTGTTCTTGGACCACTTCGTTTAGTTAATTAAAGAGACTGGAAGGTGTGTCGTGAACAAGGCAGGGGAGCATAGAAAGAAAAGGGACAGCTTTGTAGTTTATGAAGTTGAATCTGCCCTGGAAAATTGTTTCTGTCTATACCACTGAGTTCATTACATGATGTTCATAAAACAAAGCTATTACAAGTGACTGCTAACTTTTTTTTCTCCCCATTTTCTGTGTCCAGCTTGCAGAATCTTGCATTACAGAAATGTTAAGTGTATACTGTTGCATAGGCAGGTAATGAGGTCTGTCCGCCAAACAAATGAAGTGCAGAAAAGGTGCTTATTTGTTGGAAAACTACATCAGAACCATCTCAATCGTGCATCCAAAACTGGTATTTTCTTTTGGTGTTAATGACTCCAAACTTCTCTGCCTTTCCTGTACAGAGGGACTGATAGTACCACCTCAAATAACTTAGAGAAATAAGTCACCAATCCCTATGCCCCATTGAAGTATTATATTGCTGAGCATCATAGACCAATAAGGAAATAATTCTTTTTTCAGAGCAGGGTATGTGTGGTCACAAACTGAATGATGAGCTGAAACAAGCTGCTGAACAGCCGTGAGCACCATCTATCCTGTGCACGCAGTGATGCCAAGGTTCTGTGGGAATAAAGTGGTGATCATGCAATTAATGAACCTGTCATCAGACACAAGGGAATGACAGCAAAGATTGGACGGGAAACTGTCATTCTCACATTTCCAAACTTCTGAGTGTTTGACTTCTGTGGTGGGTTGACCCTGGCTGGTTGCCAGATGCCTACCAAAGCCAGTCTGTTGCTCCCCCTCCTCAGGTGGACAGGAGAGAGAACATATAATGAATGGCTCATGGGTTAAGATAAGGACAGGGAGATCATTCACCAGTTACCATCACAGGCAAAACAGACTCAACTTGGGGAAAAAAAAATTAATTTATTGCCAGTCAAATCAGAGTGAGCTAACGAGAAATAAAATCAAATCTCAAAATGCCTCCCCCCACCCCTCTTTTCTTCCCAGGCTCAACTTCACTCCTGATTTCTCTACCTCCTCCCCTCCAGCAGCACAGGGTGACAGGGAATGGGGGTTGTGGTCAGTTCATCACACGTTGTCTCTGCTGCTCCTTCCCCCTCAGGGGGAGAACTCACACTCTTCCCCTGCTCCAGCACGGGCTTCCCATGGGGTCACAGCATCCTTCAGGTGCCTCCACCTGCTCTGGCATGGGGTCCTCCACGGGCTGCAGGTGGATATCTGCTCCACCATCAACCTCCATGGGCTGCAGGGGGACAGCCTGCCTCACCATGGTCTTCTCCAGGGGCTGCAGGGGATCTCTGCTCCGGTGCCTGGAGCACCTCCTCCCCCTCCTTCTGCACTGACCTTGGTGCCTGCAGAGCTGTTCCTCTCACACATTCACACTCCCCTCTCCAGCTGCAGTTGCTGTTGTGCAGTAACTTTTTCCCCTGCTTAAATAACGTTACCCCAGAGGCACTACCACCATCGCTGATGGGCTCAGCCTTGGCCAGCAGTGGGTGCATCTTGGAGCTGGCTGGCATTGACTCTGTCGGACATGAGGGAAGCTTCTGGCAGCTTCTCACAGAAGCCACCCCTGCAGCCCCCCCACTACCAGAACCTTGCCATGCAAACCCAATACACTTTGCAAACCTGATGTTCTATGGATGTAGGGGTTTTGTGTAAGATACATTTAATTTCCGAATCCACTGATTGTAGAGGGCTATTTTGTTCAAGGAAAGGACAGTGGGAACACATCTCCCTGTATATGAGCAGCAGGCAATAATGTAAGGCTGACCTGCAGTGGAATTGAATGGGTCGAGTTTGGGTTCAATAAAACGTGTTAGCATGTGCTTAAGTACCATTAACAGCAGTGGAAACAAACACAGACTTAGCACTTAAGGACATGCTGAAGTGCCTAAGTGCAATTACTATTGCCTAAGTCCAAGGCTGATGGTTGATTGATGTGCATCTCATGTGGAAACTGTCTCTTCTTACCAATGAACATGTAATTTAGTACATATGTTATCTGTGCCAAATCCCAAGAAGGGTTTGTGCTTAATAGTGATGGGAGCAGCTTTTCTGTCAAAGCTGAGGTAACTTTTTTGGGCAGTATGGAAAGGCTTGGTTATCATTTCTTGTGCTGTCTCTGTCTAGTGGACATCAGTCTTCAGTGTTCTTACTGTGACATCTTTCAATGGCACAACTTTCTACCACTGAAACTTGGAAGTGTAAGCTTATAATTGCCTCCTGTCACATTAGAATGAAGAACTTCTGTGTTCACAGATCTGGAGTAAATTGCTTAGAATATATTCCACTATTAAGATGGTTATTTGGGCAAGGTTTTCTACTTCCAGCTGAGATCATACTGCAGTGATTCACAAAAAGGCTTCAGGAAAAAAATGCCTTGGTGAGTGTGAGAATATGTGCCTTGGGATACCTTAGGAGCTACTCATGGAGGCATCTATCTTAAAGTACCAAACTGTTAAGAAAAAGGACTTCATTCATAGCTGCCCATGTAACCAATACCTACCAGAGCATCCAGCAGAGCAGAAGTGCATACAGTACTAAGGTCTTAGATGATTAAAGCTGAGCTAGAGCTCCAAAAGAAAAGGGATAGTTTATCTTCTTACACAGAGCCTTTATATATCTGTAGTCCTGACTGCAGTCCTCTTATTTTTCTTTTCCTTTAGGGTCCATGGAGTTCTCTACAATGGTCTTTATGGAGAAAAAAAAAATAATTGTGGAATGAACTTCAAATGATTTTTCTCGTGGCCTTAACGGGGGGAAATTCATGAGGGTGGTTGCCTGCTATCCCAGTTCTTTCTGCAGAATGTTGGCTTATGGTTAAAATTTTTGTACTGCTAGTCCTCAAAGGGTGCACTGATAATGTGAATTTTCAAATGTGAACAGATATGAAATGGAGGAGTGGTATTTTCTTGTATCTGTAGTCAGACAGACTGAAACATTATCTGTGAGCAGCATAACTTCCTCTTATCTCAGAGGCAGCCTAGAGTTCACTGTCATCAGTTAATTCATTTATAAAGGCATTACACTCTGTTAGTCAGGGGATGAATAATAGCTAAAACACATAGGAACCTCTAGACCTTGTAAAGATGACAAAAAACAAGTAGTTAGCACTTAAGATAGCAAAAGAAATGTAAAAAATTAAGGAAAAAATTCCCACAATGTGCTGAATAAATTTGCCTGCCTCAGTTAGTTCCAAACAAAATTTTAGGCATTTGAGTTCAGATCAGGGGTGTCTGAGAAATTCAGGATCCCTGCTTCTGCACTTGTCTTCTCCTCTGAATAAGGGTGATTTTCATTTCTACACTCTGCTGCTTTCTCCCTTATCCAGCCCTGCAGTTAACCTTTGGTTAAACTTCATTTTCTCTGTGGCTTTTTCCCCAACAAGCTTCCAACATCGCTGAAAAGGACCATCACATCTCCAAGTCTGATAACTACAAAACAGGGAACTTGATATTAGTGTTTATCCTTTAGGTTTTGTATGTAAGAAAATTCTCCTGCTTCATTCCCTCGCCTTTCAAATAAACTATGCTGGATTGCTTTCTATAGGCTTTATTTCTTCCAGTGTGTTGTGCAGTACAGGTTAGGGGTTGACCTGCTGGGAAGCAGCGCTGTGGAGAGGGACCTGGGAGTCCTGGTGGACAACAAGTTATCCATGAGCCAGCAATGTGCCCTTGTAGCCCAGAAGGCCAATGGTATTCCGGGATGCATTGAGAAGAATGTGGCCAGCAGGTTGAGGGAGGTTATCCTCTCCCTCTGCTCTGCCCTGGTGAGTTCTGTGTCTGGTTCTGGGCTCCCCAGTTCAAGAAGGACAGGGAACTACTGGGGAGAGTCCAGCAGAGGGCTATGAGGATGATTAGGGGACTGGAGCATCTCTTGTATGAGGAAAGGCTGAGAGCTGGGTCTGTTTAGCCTGAAGAAGGGACGACTGAGAGGGGATCTCATCAATGCTTATAAATATCTAAAGGGCGGGTGTCAAGAGGACAGGGCCAGACTCTTTTCAGTGGTGCCCAGTGACAGGACAAGAGGCAACGGGCACAAACTGGAACACAGAAAGTTGATCTGAACATGAGGAAAAACTTCGTTATTTGAGGGTGACAGAGCTCAGAGAGGTTGTGGAGTCTCCTTCTCTGGAGATAATATTCAAAACCTGCCTGGATGCGATCCTCTGCAACCTGCTCTAGGTGATCCTGCTTTAGCAGGGAGTTTGGACTAGATGATCTCCAGAGATCCCTTCCAACCCCTGCCACTCTGTGATTCTGTGATTAAGGTGCTCTGCTTAAGTCAGGTTTAAGGAAATCTCTTGCCTTAAGTACAGGTGACTCCATATATGCAGAAGCATTCAATAATCCATAGAATACATAACTTGCATATTGTCAAGTTTTCTGAATTGTTGGACCTACTGTGATGATAAGTCATTGACTGCTGTCAACCATGAAATAATTATTCAGGTTTGTGTTTGGGTTTTGTTTTGTGGACAGTGGAATTTCGTAGGTCATTTTTATTTCTTTGGTACAGTTGTACTAGCACAGAAAGTCTGAAGTAAAAGGCTTGACAGAGGAAGAAAAAAAATTTAATCTGACACTGCCAAGGCCCAAAAATAGAGCAATAACCCCAAATGAAGAATAAAAAAATAATAGCTTTATTATTATTTATTGCACCATTCAAAAGTGTACTGCTTGCTTCAGAGCACAGCAATGTTCCTTGCAGTGTTCCCTGGGAGATCTTTTGTCCCAAAGTCACACAGACCTCGTTATGTGTTATGTTATTTTATTTTGATTTAGATTAGATAAAAAGTGCCTAGACATCAGCTCAGAGCGCTCTGCCAGTTACTTAAAACTATAAAACTCAAGTGCAGTGCAATCAGTTTAACTCTTCTACCAAGCAGCACACACAGTCAAATATTAGTGGCCCCCTACATTAGTCCACTTACTCCTTCTTCAAAGATGAGGTGAAACACACAGTCCTTGCATTGCCTTGAAAACTGATAGGAAGGAGATCAGGGTAGCATGTGTTGGTGCTTGCTTACTAGGCAGTAGGTCCCAAGAGGATTTTTGCCAGGTCTGTATGTTCACTGAAGTAAAAATACTTTCACGTATCAAGTCTGGTAATAGGACTAAATCAAATAGTACCTTGCCACCAGCCTTGCCAACCTCAGATGTGCAAAAATTATAAGCTAGACCATCTCAGCATTTATGACAAAAATTATTTGATTTCTGAGTCTGAAGATCAAACTCAATTCACTCTTGATTTTATACTTTTATTTCAGATGGGTCCTGGAATCGTCACATTATCGTTTGCTGCAGGGAGTTGGGGTGTTACGAATATACCAAATACATCAATATATACCTGAGAATAATCAGCAGTGTTAGTAACAAAACATGATGACTTGTCCAGCTGTACAAATTCTGAGGAATATCCCAGAAAATGTCTTGGACTTAGGACTTTGTAACAAAACATGGATAATTTTTATAGTAAATCAATACATTTCAACTAGTCATATATTTCAGATGAAGCAGCTAGCTGGTTGTATAATTCCTGACATGATTTCCTTGCTGCTTTTTACTTGCCAGCAGAACTATGCACCACTGAGCATACATGAGTACAGTAGTGGAGTTTACTGGCATTTAAAGCTGAGGCTGCATAAACACTGAGCTGGTCTCTTTAGTTGCTGCAACTTCCAGTCTGAGGCAGTGAGGTGGTATTTTCTTTCAATCCCTTTCTCAGACTGTGATGTTTCTTCTAAATATTGTGTAGAAACAGTTCAGCTGTTTTCATAAATATAGCTACAATTGTACAGATGTATAAAATGATATCTTTTTTGGTTAATTTTTAATTTTAGGAAAGCAAGATTTGTGACATTTTATATCCATAGAATACTTGCAGACATGTCTAAATTTTTTCAAGTTTGAAATTTTTATGAATGTTCTGAGATTTACTTCTGTATATTACTACATTTTCTGATACCTTTGAGAAGATAGCGGAATCCAATGATGAGAATAGGAAGAAATAAGTAACATCTGTGTCATACTGGATATTAACCAAGTAGAGAGTTATGATTTCCAGTGAAACCTTTGGGTAGATTTGCATTGTAATTGTATGTCTGATGATAACACAGGTTGGGTGTTGTGTAGGGAGTAGAGGTTCTATTTTTCTTTTTATCTGAGAGCATCTACACAATACACTCTTGCTGTCCAGTAATAGGAATGCAATATAATCAGATCCATATGATTTTTAGTCCTCCTAGCTTGAGTATCAGCAGCTGAGAAATAACACAATTTCAGTTCCATGCCTTCCAAGCTGGATGGAGAAAACTAATTCAGTGTTTTATTGCACATCTAATTGTAGCATGGCTCTGTCCTTTATGTTGACATTTCTCGACTGTTGCACCCATGATTTTCAGGCTTTTAATTTTTATTTATTATCAGGCATTTAATTTTTAATAACTATTTGCTTGAGCGTTCAAGTTCCAAAATGTTAGTGGCCAAACTTCAGAATCTGTCTTGAGATGTTTTCCAAGCTCAGATTTATCCATAGCTTTGCTAATGATAAAAATAATAAATTAGTAATTTTTTGCAGGAGAAAGTCTGCAAACAAATGCAAGATATTCTCTATGCACATGGTGTATTAAACCCAGGATAGCTCTTTATATAGATAACAGGAAGTGTGTACACCTGTATAGCTTAACAATGGAAATTAGAATTGAGGTTTTGATTTCGGTAGCCATTTTTTCATGAACTGAGTTTAGAGGACTGCTCACCATTCATGTAAATATGAGACAATGGAAGGGAACAAGCAATGAGCAGGTCTTTATAGCAGGGAGATAGTTTTGAGTCAGAGGGTGAGAAATGTACTTGTTAAGAAGAACTGCTAAACAGTAGCTGCATTATTTCCATTTTCTAAACCATTCAAGGTGGTGTTTGTTTGATAAAGCCGAAGGGACTCTCTGCATTGGAAAAATTATTAAATAGCATTTTTTTAATACATGCAGGTAGAAACTTATTTCAGAGAAATACCTTAGTAAAAGATTCTCACGTATCTTCACTATAAAGGAATGTCTTGCTAATTATGACCCTGTGGATAACTCTCACTGTCTTTTGCTTCGTTTCAATTTGAAGTCAATTGAACATTTTTGAACAGTTGTTTGGTCTGAGGGTTTTTACCAACTTTCAAGCATTTGTACTCTGCATATATATATATATATATAGCTTTATTAAAGTTATGTGAAAACATGCCTCCTTTGAAAACACATCAGCTGCATCCTGATTTGCTTCCTTAAAATTTGGTAGCAATAATATATTGGGAAGTGGTGGTAGAATGTGTTGCAATTGTTGTCTTTGGTTATGGACCTTGGTTTCTGGTTAATTTATCTTTTTTGTGCTTTATATCTAGCTTATTTTTAATCCTGTTTTGAACAAAGAAGATACTTTCGAAAATGTGAAAATTAGGTCTTTCATATTTCTGGAATATAACTTTTCAGTTAAAGATGTTGAATTGAACCATTTTACTTTTTTTCAAAATTCCCTTGTTGTCTTTTTCAGTCAAAATACGTTACAGAAATTGACCCACATGTGTATTGAATATTTCTTGTCCTTCTGAACCTCTTATTTCTCAGTAAGCACATAATATTGTGTTGCTGAATAAAAACCATCTGCTCCTCACATGTGAATCAGCTGGGGCTACTGTTTGGCACAAAATGGTAACCAAAATGCTGTAGCTTGACTGTGGAGGAAATGGGGAATAGGAAAATTATTTTGTCTTGCATACATTTCTAAAATATATTTAACTATAAATTAATTGTCTTTGAATTAAATCCTTCTGTTCTTGACTGTCTTCCCAGACTGGAAACTGGCAGGCAGCCCTATTTGGAACAAAAGAAACACGTGCTTATCTTTTAGTGTGTTTTTAAAATTGGTAGGACCTGTAGCTCATAGAACTTCAGCGTTTGTCCAAGTTACCATGCACCTAAGCATTGCCTCAGAGTGCCAAGTCTGCGTAAAAAGTGGCTGTATTTGAAACGCATCCCTGCCTCACAATGCTGACTTTAAAGGGAAACGTGACTTAAAGTGTATTCTGACAGAAGTGCTTTGTTTCCTCCTCTGGCAGATGGGAAGCCAGTGTCGCTGTCTCCGCTTGAATCCCAGCCCCACAGTCCTCGGTACACGGCGTCGAGCCAGCGGGAGCGGGAGAGCTTGGAAGTCCGCATGCGGGAGGTGGAGGAAGAGAACCGCGTGCTTCGCAAGCAGCTCAGCCTGGCACAGAGTCGCAGCCCCGCGCACCACCGTGGCAATCACTCCAAAACCTACTCCATGGAAGAGGGGACGGGCGACAGCGAGAGCCTGCGGGCTGGCATTGTGGCGGGGAACAGCTCCGAGTGCGGGCAGCAACCAGCAGTGGAAAAATGTGAGGTAAATAAATAAAAGGAACCTGCCAGAAACAAAACTGGATAGATTTGATCCTTAAAGGACATTGCAGATCCCTATCTCCTTCCCCCTGAAACTTTCTGCTCAGAAACCAGGCTCTTAAAGGATTACTGGGTGCAACTTTTTCGATAATTTTTTTTTTTTTAACTTTAAAGCATTTAATCATCTGAATATCTTCTGACTTATTATTTGATTGGAGTTTTTTGTCTTTTTCATTCTTGTGTCCCCAAATCCGGTGTAAAAATCAAAGCCTTGTTCCAAGCTGACTTCAGTACAGCTATGCTGATAAAGACCTGTGGCAAACTGACCCCGTGGGTTTCTAAATTAAATAAAAGCACTACAGTGCTTTGAAAAACCTTATTCCTTTGTGCATCTGTACTAGAACAGGACAGGGTTTACCATTAATTAAATTGTGTCTTATTGAGCCAGTGTGTGCATTTGAGTCACTTTCAGGAGTGTATCTGGGTGCTACTGTGGAACCACCTGCTTTGCGTGAGCTGTGCACAAGAAGAGTGGTTAGCTGCGGGGAACAGGAGATCTGTTTCTAAGAGGGTTTTGGGAGGTTGTTTTGGTTTGGTTTTCCCCATTTTATGCCAGTAGCTTTGTGGATGTCATCCAGCTATTTAGTTGTCAGACATCTGAATGATGACAGTTCCGAATACGGATAGACCCAAAACAGAAAGTCTTGCTTAAAGGCCTTGTGCCAATCCCAGCTGGTGAAGATACAAAAACTAACTTCTTCCATTTATTTCTACAAAGAGGGTAATACCATATCACCTTTTATCTTGCTTTCTGCCACTGCGAAGATAAAAGTTGAAAGAAAATAAGTGGGAGAGAAAAAGAAGTCCTAATTATCTCTTTAGATAAAGTCTATTTAATGGGCAAATATCAAATATTGTTTCAGCATGAATTACTGCTTTCCAGTTGGGCATCTTTGTCCATCACTATGGAAAAAAGGAACCAACGTTATTTTAAGGAGAGGGAAAAGGAGGAACCTGTTTTTCATATTCCCTCCTCCTGATAATGAGCGTATGATTTTCCTCCTTGTGAGCATTTTGGTATTTCTTTTAATAAGGGAAGGTTCAGGCCATCAATAAACAAACCTCACTTCTCCCTTATCATCATGCCAAGGAGTGATGAGCTGAATCTCAGTTCTTGGTCGTTCAATATGCCAACCAATTTGGGACACAAAAATAGCAGCTTAAAGGAGGAATAGTTTAAGTGGCCTTTCAGTTTATAACATGTTTTGCCAATAAATTTACTTGCTCAGTGGGGTTTAGCATTGTGCTGGAGGCAACGGTAATATAAAATACAAAACCTCACTTTATTTGCCATCCCCCTATCTCACCGCGCGCTATTTTGATAACGAAATAGCTTTTTCTTCTTTTTTCTTAAGGAATTCACTCAGTAATTCAGTAACAGCAATGGAAGTTAAAATTAAACTTCGTTTTTATCAGATTTGCCAGGGGTCTCATCATTTATCCTGTTACTGTAGGTTCTGGTTCTGTGTTGTGTGAGTGGTATCTTGACTCCATTCACCCTCTGTTTTCAGTATTTCAGAGGTGTAAACTAAATCTTTTTTAGCCTCTGAATCTGGAATGTATCACAGCAAGAGTCAACGACTAGGGTATAAAAAGACAAGGGTCCTCAGAAGAAGACTGGGGCTTTGGGAGAAACAATGAGAGCTAGGAATAGGTTGATTATTTCACTGGGTCAGTTCTTATGAGATTTACTGAAGATAACATTGCAGAATCTAATTTGGGATTGTCTTTAGTGATGATTAAAACATTTGAAAATGAAGTTACAATGAATGAGCATTAAATCTCTAATAAAGCATAATCTGTGTGATAATAATTGTGATCTATATTGAATAGTAGTGGGTTTGTTGCATTCCGGCCACTGCTTCCTACTCTGCTGCATCGCAGGAGATCTCTTCTGATATTATAAAATGGACCAGCATTATATTGCAAGAAAAAAATCAGAGTTCCAGCCAAGGGCCTTCTCCCTGGAGGGAGCAGGTCCCTGTCATGCCTTCCCAGTAGGAGACAATTGTAACACAGACCTTGGAAATATAAGTAAGAGTAGTCCTTACACAGCCATAGGCACAAATAACAGGCTTCAGAAGGAGACCATAATGCCAGTGGAAGATAATAGAATTATATGACTCTTTCTTATGATGTTATCCCAGATTCTTTCCAGCTTGTGCCTCCATAAACTGGGCATTTAGTTTGAATTAAGTGTGCATGTATAAATATTTTAAAAGATATTATAAATTAGAAAATGGTTAATTAACAGTATAGCATCTAGTAGGTTAGCAGAATACTTAACATTTGAAGCATTTTTACAGGCATATTTGTATTGTTACTATTCTCAACAGTGTTGGTCACTAGGGTTGAGGATGTAGTACTCCCGAGCCACAAATAACAGGTCCCCACCAACTTAAGCACTGTAACACAGGAAAAGCAGTTGTTACCTGCCTCAGGGAACCATTTGTAGCATATTTATTTACATTTTTCTAACATTTAATTTCTAACTTTTAATATATCTTAATCATATTCAACAATTGTTTATGAAGGATTAAGTAACTGCAATGGAAAGCCTGGTTAGTACTACTGGAAAATTATTGAAGTGTGAAATGCTTTACCAAATATTGTTTTTAGCTATAAGAACTAATTAGAGTTTGTTAAGCTCATTACTTCACCATTCCAAAAAGTAGCCTGAGGAAGAAAAAAAATATAACATCTGTTTATCTAGGCACCTTATACTCCTCATCAGCACGGGATCTAAGTTCTTCATGTGGTTTTGGATATTTGCTTCCCATTAATATTACCCCAGAATGGACTTACATGAAATACTGCTTTCAGAAACAGCTTTTCCTGGTCTGTAGTGGCTAAAGTAATGGTTTCTAAACTATGTTAGCATGTATCTTGGTATGATTTAAACTCCCTTTCCTAAAGAAGCTTAACTTCCTTAAATGCCTTGAAGTACCTGGGCCTGAGTGCTCCCTAAACTATTTAAAATCAAAAATAGTTTTCTTCGTGTCCCTGATCCCCAACCTGTAAGAAGAATAGTGTGACTTCCACAGTGTTTTGATATCTATTCATATCAGTATGTATAAACAGAGGAAGAATGCACTGAGACTGAAAAGCAAGACGTATCATCATTTAATCAATGAGTTCCATTGTCTAAAAGCAGCTCCAGTGAATGGCCTGTCCAGACTTCTTGGAACATCTACTAGTGATGAACATGTCTATTGTTCCATTTAAAAAGAGAATTGTAGGAGGATGGACACTTTCAAGGAGCTCAGTTTAGTCCTGCAGTGACTTCTGAATATCCAGGCTAGAGTTTGACAACTAGAACTATTATGGACTGTAAACAGTGAGGAGCAAGTGTAGCATGCAGAGCCTTAGTGTGAGATGTTTGGAGGCACATATTGAACCAAGCAGACAGGCTGCCGCATGTTGTGGAAGTTGGAGCAGGCTTTACTCCTCAGTGTTAGCTGGAGTCATTGAGTTCGAAGGTTGTGTGAATCACAGTGGCCAGTTCTGGTGGGATGCAGATGCAATCTTCTAGCCATCTGCAGATGGAAATGAGGAGTTTGAGAGAGCTGTGATGCTGCTGACCAGTTTCATAATCTGGGAGCTGATGCTTACAGTAGTATACTCATGGGGATGCACGTTCTTTGAAGTGCTTCCTTCTTCCAGCCACTATTGCCCTGTCTTGCCAGGATTTGGCTACAGCCAGCTGCTCTCTATCCAAACATGCATTTGGAACAAGCGTGGAGAAAACTGGAAATAAAACTTTTTTCGTTAGGATGCAAACATCTGCAGACAGTTCAGGTTGATGACCTCATGGTGACTTACCTGTTTTCCCACTGACTTTGTTTAACAGTTGAACAATGGGGGAGAGGAAAGTGAATCAAGAAAAGGAGGGGAACAGACTGACTCTTGCAGCATGCTGTGGGCAAAAAAACATAGAAAAAAAGTACTAGGTTTCTATTCTCTTTGAGGATTATTGCTGTCTCCTATAGCTGATCGCAGGCAGGAGTAGAAGTGATACTAGTATCAAACACCACAGAGAGGCTGAGCAGAAGGTATATGGATGCCTGTGTCTCGGAACTGGCGAAGGACATTCGGAAGAGCAGCAAGTGCTGTCTTCTCACTGTGCCCTGGCTGAAACAGCGTGCAAGGCAACAGTACCTGCTAGAAAACAGGGAGGAAAGCATGCCTTTAATTTTGAAACAAACTTATTTAGGAAAAGGAGAACAGATGTGGGCAAGTCCTTGACAGAATGAACTCTGAGATTGAGGAGAGTACTAAGGTGGAGAGAGGCTGTGAGGAGAGCTTTTCTGGCAAATAGAGGTAGTATGACGTGATGTTGACAGTGATATGGCAGTGCTATTCTGTCAAAACCCATAACATGTTTGTGTCTGTTCCAGTGTCTTCAGGTGAAGTGTTTAAAGGAGGCATGAAACTATTCTCAATTAATTTGATTTTAATTTATATTGAAGGGAAGGATCTTGGGTCTTCCAAAAGCCTGAGAAAGACCAGGTGGCAGCCAGAGAGGAGGCGTTGCATGCAGTGTCAGGAATCTGTGCACCCACAGGAACCCATGCCCATAAGTATAGCACAAACCCCTGCTGCAATAAAAGTCCATAATAAGCAGCCTCGGTTCTCCCCTATTGTTACCACAAGAGAGAAACACAATCAATTTTTGCAAAGTACTGAGCATGCTCAACTCCCATGCACTTTAACATAAGTTTAAAGTGCTGAATACCTCACAGAGCTGTTGCCAAAACATATGGCAGTATCTTTTCTTTCTCACACCTCTCTGGACAGACAGTTGCCTTATTAATTCAAGTCCTCTTAAAACCTCAGATCTTTAATGTGCCTCAGCTTGTGAGGCACACTAGGGCTGGAGGCAGCTGTGATGTTCATGTGAGGGTTGCACAATGGCACAGCCACTTGCAATTATATGATCCAAATCGTGCCCTGTACCAGGCGATGTTAATGGATGGGGCTGTGGACTCTTTAGACATGCCCAGCACATGCCACCTCTTGTGTAAATCTGCTTCTGTTACAAGCCAGACTTTGGGAATCTATGACTGTGTGAGGAGCCAGAATTCCTCATTTGTTCTCTGCGTAGTGGGCGTTCAGTGGAAAATGAGAGCTATGTGTGTGAGAAACCAGCTAACCAAGCTTCAAATGGAAGCCAAATGAGGCTTCCCTGCAGTTTCACAGCTGTGTCCCCAATCGCAGCTTTGTGCTGCCAGCGTGGTGAACTCTCCTTCATTTCTGTGACCACTAAGAAACAGAAAAATACAGTCGCTGGAGTCAAAACTTGCTAAGATTAATTTTCTTTTGTCCCCAGGGAATAGCAATGGCTAATTTTAAAACCAGAGTAACTTAGCAGCATTTTCCAAATTATTACTTACTACCGTAATAATAATGACTAGTAGCGCTGTTTCAATTTTCCCTTTCGTCTTGAAGAGATGAGTAAACCTCTGCCTCATATTAAAAGGGAGACAAGGCGGCACAGAATAAGTGATGATTTACCACGGTGCTGGAGTGGGGAGAATGTGTGCGTGGGGTTTGTATTTAACACTGCCCAGTACAGCCCATACTGGTAGTGAGAGGCAGGGAAGTGACTGCCTGCCTTCACAGCTTGTGTCCTGTCTTATCATTGGGATGCACCCAGCCCCTGGCAAACCAATATTCCCACTCATGGTCATCCATCAGAGCTTGCTTACCATCTCCTTCGTAGCTGTCATTAAGATGGAAATAATGCAAAATTTCTAAGAACGTATCTGCTTCTAATTATCAGACATAATTTTAAGCTTCAGTTCAGAAGGTTAAAGTGTCTGCGTGTTTGCATACTCAGAATTTTGTGTGCTGCTAAACGGGAGTGTTTGTGTGTACATACGCGCACACATATGCTTTTAGCTAATAAATGCAATTCTGTTCAGACATCCGATGTAATTGAGGGGTAGTAATGACTTTGGAATGATGATGGTGTTATAACTCAATTAAGTAGTTTTTAACAAACTGCCTCAACTGGGCTGCAAACAGCTGCAAAATGCCCACTCAAATCTTTAACAATCGCTGCACTAAATAATAGCACTGTCATGTATGTGCTCTCCTCAATGAACGATGGAACACAGGAACAGGCCTTTAATTTTTGTTCTTTTTGTTCTTTTTCTCCCACAGACCATCCACGTTGCCATTGTTTGTGCAGGGTACAATGCCAGTCGAGATGCTGTCACACTTGTCAAGTCTGTCTTATTTCACAGGTAAAGGTCGCTTTCTTTTCTTGTATATTGTATATCTGATTATGGCTAAGTAAACTCTTTTTACATTTATTCTCTTACTTCAAAAGAAAGCCAGATTCCCTGCCATGGTTGCTTTTTCTGTGGGAGGAAGGAAGGAAGGAAGGAAGGAAGCATGAAATTTATGCTTCCACAAACAGATTCACCTGTGTAAAGATTTCTACAGTGAATCAGAGGGATCAGAGATCCACCTGCTACCCCTGTTGCATTGTTGCAACAGGGACAGTCTCTATCTGTACTGTAAAGCATCTGTACATTCCTGAACATTGTAAAATAATAATAGTAATAACAGCGTTGTATTCATTTAGCCTATTTCTGGTATCAGATTATGGCGCAAGCGTAGATGGTAATTTGAAAGCATACACATAAATACACACTGGTTGCTTGACTATCCCAGCTTCCCATTTAGACATTTATTTTTCGAAAGTAAACCTGTTACTACAGTCAAATCTTATTTCATTAAAGTCAGATTATTTATTCTGGCTTTGGAAGAGCTGCTTGCAGCCCCTCAGAAGGCTTTACAACCTGGTTTTAGCACACGGAGCACAGTTAGATCCCAAAATTGAGAGGCATAAATGTACATTGAAGAGAAAATAACCAATTCCCTCAATAAAAAGCACCTCTAGAAAAAGAGAAATGGTATTAAACTGTGTGTGGGCATACGTCTATATCACTTGTTCAGTTTAGTAATGTCTCTCAGAGATGTTATCCAACAGTGTTACAGGAAGTGGATTGAAATAGGGAAGTGATCAGCCTGTTTGACAGGACAAATAGACTAATAAAACATGCACAGAATATAAAGCGTTTACTAAGGAGATAGTTTCAATACACTGCTTTATAATAAGTGATAATTATTTAGCAGGGAGGATGACTCTCATTCATGTCATGTGCTAGTGTCTTCTTATAGCAAGCTGGAGTGGGGCATTCCAGTCCTCCACCTTATTCCTTACATTTGCCTCCAGTCCTCTGCTGGAACAGTCTTAGTAATCACTCCCTTATGGTGGTTTCAGAACACCATTTAAACTTTTGCCTATTTTTGGTAGGCTTTGTAAAAGAATGCAAAGGCTCGCCTTGTATAATATGGAAAAAGACTCAGTAAAGACTGCTTAAGAGGTTGGCTAGAGTGCAGATGGAGAGAGGGACATTCTCCAAAAACATAAGAGCAACTTTCACTACAAACACATAGCCTTTACGAGTCTTTCCAGAAGTAGCATCTTCATGTTAGATGAGGGCTAGGAACAGAAAAACAATGCTAGAATAGACATAATAAAAGCAAAACAACACTGAAAACCTGTATCATGCTCTGTGCAGATTTTTTCTGAATGTTAAAATCCTGTTAAATTTTAAAACTATATCTATTTCCATTAGACTTCTGAATTATTCCGTGGTAAACTGGCTTTGTATTGCAAGGATGTGGGGAGTTTTGTCTATTTTGATTGTTGTTTTTAAGAGATCTCTTATAAATACACATTTTATGGTGACATGAGTTATCCTAGTGGTTAGTGTCTTGCGTTTTTTTCCTCCTAGTACTTGCATCCATTTTGAGGAGACTCTAATCTGTATGTTTCCAAATGTTCTGTAAATAATAGGAATCGCACAGCTCAAAGGTTTAAACAGTCTCTTTTTGTGTTAAAGGAGGTGTCCCTGTTTTACATAAGCCACTGATCTGAGCAATTAGCAAAGTTGTAAACAATTCTGCCATTATAAAGGCAGAATTATGTAATTTGGAAATATATCTAATTAAAAGCACGAAATCAAAACAAAGGGAATTAACATTGATATTTCTAAGTCTGGTGGATTCTGCCCTTGTCAAGACCATATTAGCTGTTTGGTTAGCAGTACTGCTCATCTCAAAGGATTTATCTGGCTCAGCAGAGGTGATCAAGATAAAATCCAATATAGCTAATGAAACTTTAGTACAGTTAGTTACATTCGAGATAACCTATCATCTCGCTTGTTTGCTCAAAACGTACTTAAAGACAAATCTAAGTCCATTCCTGCCTAGAACTAGCTTTTCTCACTAAGCATTAAATTCTTCACTAGAAAGGGAAGATGTTCTCAAAGAAGAGACAGAGCTTCTTACAGACATTTTTTCCTTAGCTTCGAGAAACCACAGGCTTCTTAAGCATCTGTTGATGCTATGGCTACATGTGGAGAGGGCCGTACCTCAGAAACCCTCCTCTCTGCATCATTGTCTTTGGAGTGGCAACAGTGAAGAAAGCTGGAGAATAAACAACAAACAAACAACAACCTCAGCTGAAAATTGATTTAGAGCCAAGATTCCTTGCATTGGTTGCCATGTGCAAACAATGTTATCTTGGAGACTAGCATGTACTTAAAAATTATAATTGGAAAGAAGGCTTCTTTTAGTTGCTAGGATCTATTTAGTTGCAGGAATGAAGGATGGAGACAGGTCATGGTACTGCATTAGGAGGAATGAATTAGGAGTGTTGGAGGTGATTGGAGTGGATGATGTCAGTAGCAAGTTCACCATCTGATTTGAGGATCATCACTGAAAACAGACATAGAGATGTCTCTTCTTCTAACCCCTAAATGTACATCAGGGAATGCATCCTAGCTGGCATTGTCCAATAAGCCAAGCAAAACAGGCATTTGAAAGGACCGTATGTTTCCAGTGAAGAAGTTTGCTTGTTCTATATTAATCTCTAAAGTTAGGCTACTGGTCCTCCATTTGTAGGATCACCACATTCAATCTCATATTGAGCAAGAACAGAATTAACATGCCTCCAAACATATCGTCAAAGAGAATTTTTTTCCTTTTTTGAAGTTTCTGATGATCAGTGTTCAACCAAACTTCATACAGCAGGTGCAGAATTTGCCAGTAACAAGAGTGTAGGAGAGTGTATTGTATAATTGAAAGATGCTTGTGTAGAAATCACAGCCGTTATTATGTAGCCAGGCACAGTGTGGGTTCTCCTTGGGCAGCTGTAGCATTACACCTCAATCCTGCCCTGCAACATCCTGAATACAATCTGCTGGTTAAACAACTGGCCCCTCAAAGCAACCACACTTAATACCCTCGCCTGTTCCTGCTGTACTTCACTTGGTTTTTGTTGTAAAAGCACTGATTTCAGTGAATCTGGAATTCGTGGAGATGTCACGTGCTTTTATTAGCATTTCCATCTAGGTTAGTAATTAAAGCATGTTTTAGCTGTGCATTTTGATACAAAAAGAGGTACCTAAATTTCCTACTTCTGTAGGGAATCCCTACTTCTCTAACAGAAAAGTTCTGAGAAAAGGAGGCCATGTCAGTCTAATCATCCTCCCTCCATGCATGAACATATTTGTTATACCCTCAACTTTGAGCTAGAGTGCTAGATAGAGAGACATGAAGCAGCAGGGGAGCTGGGTCATTAAGAATAAAAACTACAGAAGTTTCTATAGATGGAGTGTGCTGTCTCTTCTCTCTTGCATGAATGTACAGCAAATCCTGCATATGGAACATTTCAGCTCTCCACAGGTCTAAAAAAGCAAGTTTCTGATTCTAGTCATACCATGTATGTCGTGAGACTTAGGCAAGCTCCTTGTTCAAACCGTTTGAGAAACTGTATCTGTCTTCAGGTTCCAGAGAATGAGAAGAGGAGGGGAAAGGGATGGTGTGGTTGATTCTTTATAAGAACATCATAGTTCAGAAGTGTGTTTCATTCCCAGTGGAAAAGGAGCTTGATTCCAGTTTTGTCTTTAGAAAACATATGCTCAAGCCACAAAATCCCAGCAGTTTTTAACACCCAGTTTGACATGACTGACAGTCTGTTCTCAGGAGGAGACTCAGCAGAGCTGGGGTAGTGCAGGGTTTGCAGAGTCTGATAAATATGCATTGGCAGAGCTGCACAGAGGGAGGCTTCTAGAATGAGTACTTAGTCCTAGTCTGCAACTTTCCTGCTTTCCTCTCTTGGGCATCTAGTTCCTAATTATGACAGATTTATAAATCTGTTGCAGGGGGTAAAAAAAAATTCTCTCTGAGCCAAGCTCATATCACTGTGTCCTAAGTGCAACTTAACTTTTGGTTTTCCAAAGCAAAAGACTAAACACTAAAAATAAAGATATTGGGTTCAAATAGGCAAAATGAAATGCAAGTGCTTTTGGAAACAGTGCATAGTAGTAGTATGCAAAAGCATCTGCAGTTCTTTTCAAAACTGGTGTCCTGTGGTTAATAACTCTCCTTGAAACTTTTGCAACTACTGGTCCAAGTTACATTGGTCATTTTCAATGTTTCACTCCATTTCTGAAAATTGTGAAGCGTAGATTGCCATGGAAACAGCCCACGAGCTATAGTTTCATATGGCAAAGATCATTTCTGTCTCTGCTTAGGTAAGTCTTAACTTGAGTAAGAGCTAAAATGATTTTTAATGTACTCTTATCTTTTCCAAAGACTTGCTAAATACCGTGTTTCATTTGGGAATAAAGAAAGGCCCAAATTACACAATTATAACATGTCGCTGGCAGTTAGGTCAACCTGAGAATCTGTGAAAAATTAACTTCTCCTTTGTGCCAGCTAGTACTGCTGCTTTTTTTTTCTTTTTTTTTTTTTTTTTCCTTTTTTTCCCTATGTTAGTCTTTCTTCTTTGGAGAAGTCGTCATGATTACTTCTTTAGCTGTATGCTCCATCTATCCTACAGCAATAGTGGCATAGTAATGGTGGTGGGGTTTTGTAGTGTAAACAAAACCAGTGAACTAGACAAATGCTTTCTAATACAAAGTAGCCTTTGTGCTTTAAGAAGGCTGCTTCTAACCTTAAAGTTAAGCATATGTCTAAGTAAGATTAGGCTATGAAACTGTGTTATAGATTGCTGTATGAATAATAAACTTTTTTTTTTCTCTAGAACAAGTGGAATAAAGGCAAAGCAAATGAAAATCTAAATTAAATAAAAGGACGACATGTAATTCCAAGTAAGAGTCACAAGTCAGCACTGGCTGGTAATTAAAGCTATGTAATCTAATGGCTGTATTCCATGGAGACCACTTTGCCTTAATGGAGTTAATTTGAGAATTTAAAACCTCTGTCATTGTTTCCAACTTTTCTAACATGTCAGTCTAGTTTGTGGGAGATTCTTCTGGCAAAAACAGGAAGCATGAACTGGTTTCTCGGATCCATATAAGTGCATCAGTAACACACACTTCTATTTGTATTTTCTAGCAGTCCTAACAATGGGGGCGTAATGCAGAAAGCAATGTTTAAAAAAAAATCCGCCCATGAAATCTCTTATTATTTCCAAAGTGCTTCTATAAGTTAACACAAACCAAGAAGATCCCTGAATGAGGCAGCTAGTGCATCTTTAAGATCTCTCCAATAGTTTGGGGAGCATTTTAGTCAATACAGAATGTGAAGGGTTCTGAAAAATCTGTAATGATTTTCACATTAAAATTCTCCCTGTATGAGAGAGGGATCGTCATATGGGCATTAGGAAAAAAAAATAAATTCCCAAGCTGCCTGTTACAATTTCTGTTTGAAGTTCTTGTAACCATTTGTTACAGATATAAAAGGTATTACCTTGTTGTGCTTCCCTTAATAAAGTATAGGTTTTGGAATAAACCCCCTGGGCTACTGACCTTTTTATATTCTTAGAAAATAAAATTCCTCTGTTGCAGAGAGAGAACTGTGCAACCAAGCAGCTGCTTTTTTGAATTGCTAACAATTGAGCTATGGAATAATACAGAAGGGAAGAGTGAGTCTTGGTTCACTACTCCCTTTTTCAATTGTAGATTTTTGTATTTAACTCTGTGGCAGGTGGCTATTCGAAAAGAATGGGCCACAATGCTTGAGCAAGCAGATCAAAACTCTGATGAAGAATAAGGAGGTTTGAAATGTGAAATAAGGCATCATGATAAAAAACAAATAATATAGGAACGGATACCTCGGAATAGGCTCCTAAATTCATAGCCCGACTTTTAAAATTACTGACTTCTTTTCATTTTACTAACTTTATAGGACCTCAGCAATTCTGAAAATGAGAGCATTCATTTAAGCTCCTATATTTGGGCCTAAGAGTCTATATTTAAGCATCCATGCTTGAAAATCTTCGCCAGAATCTCCTTCCATTCACTTTTGAGGAAAGCAATTTAGGAAATAAATATGTGCTCTTTACGTATGGTTTACTTTGTCAGATAGTGTTCTGATCTTAAGATAGTGGAAATAATTTAATATACAAAGATTTGCGGTTTTCTAAATAGAGTGGTTAAAACCTTGAGTTTCCACTTGATGGGAAATACTCATATTTGAAATGTCATTCTTCCACCTTAGACATTAGCACGTCAGCATTTTCCATGTAGCAGAAACTGTGAAAAAGTTGTAGTTGGTAAAAATTCAGATGTTCGAAATCTTTGAGGTAAATGAGATTGAGTATTTCTGGACCTTGGGTGAAATTCTCTGGCAATTTCAATACCTGCTTCTGTAGTGAGGAATCTGGAAGACCTGGGGTCAGAGTTCAAGGGCTTTTCTGTTCTGAAACCCAGGTCACTAGAAACATTTACTTCCAAACATATGAATTCACATGAATACCCAGAATTTTCCAAAATGTATTAATTTTTGTAAGGGAAGTTTATAAAAATTGTCATATATTGACCTATATTATTCCAGAGTTGCATATACTTTCTAGTGCTTTCTGGCAGTACGAGGTATAACCAGCTTCTACCGTGTGTGGTTTTTTCGCTCTCTTGACGTGTCCAGAGGAAAATGAGTTATATGGCATAACATATATGTTAAAAATAAACACAACACATAGCTGTGCTTTGAGTTGTTTAGAGAAGTTGAAGTCAAAGGAAGTCCACTTCGCATTTAGAGTGAGAGAGGTTTGTGCTGGTCATCACTTTCTCTGAGACTTGATTCCAGGTTCCCTTCAACCCAAGAAAGATACTTTGCACTGAAGTCCTGAGGCTCAGGGAATTGGAAAGAACCTGTTGGGTCATCTCATTACCTACCCTGCTATTGTAAGAAACCACAGCTTTGAAATCCTTTTCATAACTTGATCTACCTTCACAACGGAAATAAGCTGGGTTTTTTCTTTAACCAGAGCATCATATTTTTCCAGTTTCATGCCACTCAACTTCCACTAGTAAACTTCAGTGTCTTCAGCTGCTAGTTAAACTTCTTCAAAGACTATGCCGTCCTTCCTTGTTACCCAAGTGAAGACTTGGGTATCTCCCCTTGCCTTCCCCAAACTTTGTAAACTGTAGCTGCTGAATGCAAGTGAAGGATATTCTCTACATGGCTATCCCTTAACTTATCGTAGGAGCACTACAGTTTGATTTCAGTTTTTATAAACCTCGTACCCGAAAACGTCTTTGTCCTGGAAGATCAGTCTAAAGAATGAAATAGCTTTCACTGACACCAAATAGTACAGCAAAACATCTGAGTCTAATGAAATGTAGCTTTCACTGTAATCCTTCACAATATCCTGATTGTGACCCTAATTCTTACAGCCAGTGATTCAATCATGTTGGCAAATAATGATGACATCCCCTTTCTCATATCTCTTCAGAAAGATTTCTCATCTTACAGAAGCTCTTCTGTATCTTTTACAGTGGATTGCTGGTTGATATTTAAGCTTCTGAACTTGTTTCATAAACACTTCGAAGCAATCCGTGTCTTTTAGGCTTTGCATATTGCAGATACCAGAAGAGGTTAAAAGACGTCATCTGTGCGTATGCTAGTACTGCTACCTTCAGAAGGTCTTCCAGGTTTGAGTCTGTGCTCTGTTGGCTTCTAGCACCATGCTAAACCTCACATTTCACATAATTAAAATCTCGTCTTGAGTAATATTTTCTGTGGCTGATGCACATTTAGTTGTAGATCTCAGCGGGTCACTATTCTGTTTTGGGAATATATTTTTGTAAGTGATAATCTTCTGCTTTGCCTCTGACACATACTTTCCTTCCAGCTGAATCTTTACCATGAGGCTAACAACTTGAAAGAGATTTCTGTGTAGGAGTATGACTACTCCTTTTTTCTTTTTCCCAGTAGGAGCTGAACTAAAGAAAATGTCACCCACTTGTTCCCATTTAAGTTTCATACACTCTGGGTCATTCAGATGAGTATAAACTGCTACTGAACATCTGAGTGTCTTTGTATCAGATTTTTTCTTTTCAACTAGTGTGTTTCATCTTCAAATATTTTATATCAATTCCATTTAACTAAATGATGGTTTGAAAGAAGATGTAGCTTTCCTGGTTTTAACTGATTTTTTATTCTTCTTACTCTACTTTGCAATACATAGATAAATGACCATGAAAAAAAGGAAAAAAAATTACTAAAGAACACCAGCTGGGAAATAGTCCTACGAGATACCAGACTCAGCCCCTACTAAGCAGAGGGAACTATGTGGAATGTGTATGTTGACATTCAACACCTATTTGTCTCGCGATACTGCTTTGCCTGTACCCAAAGCCACTGGTGGTGTACTTTGTTTCTCTGGGCCTTTTCTCTGCTAATGAAATGTATTTCCTGATCACTGCTATTTCCTGATTTTTTCTTGGCAAAGTGCCTGGTTACTGCGGAATCTGCATGAACCAGGATGTCCTCTTCTTCTCTCCTGCTGGGCTGGTGAAGCAGATATAATTGCTGTGATCCCTTTAGCTTGCTAGTGGGACACTCAGCAGCTGGCAGCCTACGCCTTTCCCTCTCCCCTCCTCACTGCAGGGCAAGCTGGAGATTGAAAGACCTTTGTCTTTTTGGAAAGCATGTTGTGACTTAGTGTTTTGGACATTGTTAAATGCAGATCAGGTGTGGGTTTATTCCACCATCATGATTATTTCATCTATAAGGCTTCTAACCAACCCTTTTCTGCTTTTTCTGTAAGGACCTAATTTGATCCACAGTGCCCTTGAAGCCAATACAACAGCTTCACTGACATCCCTGGGTATTGGATTGGATCTTAGGTGCAGTACTTCTAACACTGCAAAATCCAGCCATACATTGCTTCTCACAACAATCTTCCATTTCTGCTGAGAGGTGTGTTATGATGCTATGAACCATTATATGTATTTTTACATTTTCTTGCGGACTTTTTCAGTGAGAAACAGTGTTACTCGTCAAAGCAAGAGTAGCAGCATTAAAGAGAAAGGCACATATTGTTCATTATTGTAGGAAATGGAGAAAGAAAGAACCTTCATCTTTTGGGTTGAGCCTAAAAGTGTAATGGAAGTACTTTGGCCTGAACTAACATAGATTTCCTCACTTCTTGTTCACACAGCAGAATGTAGTAACATCAGTCATCTTCCACTTTAACCAGCACCTGAAACTAAATGCTCCTCTTTTTAGATTAAAAATATCAGTTAACAAGTGCACCCATTTACCTTTATAAATTTCACAGAAATGAGACTCCACTATTCTACCCTAGGGATCAAAGAAAGGTTGAGCCAATGCTAAAGTCTAAATGAACCATCTGTCTTCTTAGTGGCTTTTGCAAACTCTGTCTTTCTCTGCTGACAGGGAAAGTTGCTAAGCTAGGGATAAACATGGAAGACTACAAATCGTGACTAACTTCCACTGGCATGTTTTCATACTTCTGCCACAGAAGTTGAGTAAAGATCAGACTTTGTTGCTTACTGTCCCTCAAAGAGAGAAACAAGGTTAAAGGATTTGAACATGGTATTTGTAATGTCCAAGTTCACATTACTGTAGAAAAATCCATATACTTTGTCAAACCTTGCCACTCTTGCTGCTACTGGCTTCACTCATATTGTTTTGAAGCTTTTCACTTAGCCCAAGTCCTACTTCTAACTACAGAGATGAACCCAAATCTGGTGTTTTGAAATAAAATATTTATTTGTTTCCTGCTTTTCTTCAACCTTCCATCCCTCTTAGGAACAAGGATGTAGGGTGATTTACAATCTCTGTTCTATTCACTATGGCAGTAGCTAGAAGGCACTCACCTGAAACATCTAATTTGGGTTCCCATAGGGCAACTGATGCCCCAAGATGCATGTAAACTCAGTGGTCATGGAATTTCACCACATTCAGATGATTATTTTTAACCTTCCCTTCCACCTCCACTCCTCCACAGACAACTGTTCTTACTACAAAGATAAATTACCAGGTTGACCTAGAAACTGAAAGCAATCGCTTTCACAGCTCAAGTTGCCAAAGGGGGATTAACTTGGCCTTCTTTTAAGGAGCTGGTAGAAGGGACCAGATCTTTAACTGTTATCAGGAGATCCACTGAAGTCAAAGGAACTATGTTTATTTACAACCACCCAGAAACTAATCCAGTATTTCTATATTGGCATGTTTATTCAAATTGTAAGTGCCTCAGCATTTTGGCCACAGAGCAGGACTCCACTGAACATACTGTATGCTTTACCTTGAGACCTTAGACATAGATAAAGTTTTGTAAATGCTGATGTTGTCCTTTTACAATAGGAATTAGAAACCTCTGAACTAATGCATTTCTCTCGCTTCTCATATCAGGCGAAACCCACTCCACTTCCACCTCATTGCAGATGCAATTGCCAAACAGATCCTGGCGACTCTGTTCCAGACATGGATGGTCCCTGCCGTGCGCATAGACTTCTATGATGCAGATGAGCTCAAGGTAAAGACCAACAAACACAGATGTTACTCACACAATTCTGGTTTCATATCCCTTTTTTATTCATCTCTCTAGATTGGTGACTTCATTGGAGAACTGCTGACTAAAATATTTTCCCTGGCTAAAACTAATTCTAACCCACATGATTGTAACCCGAGTTACACTTAACTAGAAGATACTAAATGGTTAAAATCAGTGCAGTTTCTCCACTAATGAAGTATGTTGTTTAGCAACTTAGACTTTTACCTGCTATCAAGAGGATTCTGGTTGCCACGGTTGAATGGCATCTGATCACGTTATGTTTTGCTAAGGATACTTCTTTCTAGTAGCAATGGTGGAATCTTACGTATCTTGTTCAATATCCCAAGTCTGTTACTGGAAACACTCAACTTCCTTGCATTCCTTAAGCACAGGTGTGTAACACCGTTACGTACACACACTTTGATGAGGTATCAATACTACATTTTAAAATAGCTACCTTTTTTATCTGGATGCCCTTTCAGATGGAATGAATATGAAGAAAGGAGAGTTCAGGGGGAAAGGGGAGAAAAAAAAAATCACGTACTCAAAGCATAAAGCAATTGTATTTTAATAGTTAGAAAGTTTAATCTAGATTCATAGTGGCACAGCATTGAGTTTGAGCTGCATGTCTTTTATCTATGGAGGTAGAATGAGGTACTCAGATCTTAGCATTTGGAGTCGGTGACAATAATTTGTATGACTTATCAGACTGTTCTGAGCAGCACCTTGAAAGAAGGAAAAAGCCAAATTTAGAAAATTGCTGTGCTAATTAAGGGGTAAATTTAAAGCACACCATGTTGTAGAATCTTGAGTAAAAAAAAAGTTGTAGAAAGAGATAGAAAAGGGAAAAAATGATCCTTCAGAAAAATATTTTGTTTCAGGCTCTTTTTATTGTTTTATTGGTCCTTCTACATGAAGCCATAAGCTGATATTAACCTAATTAGCTAGAGATCTCCCTTCTGTTCTTTATAGCCTCATAGCAAGGAGGAGGTTTATTCTTGTAAATCTTGTATGTGTGTATATTACATGTGGTTTTCTGCAAATTGTAGGGTTTTACAGTGCTTAATTAGCCTCTCAGCTGGGCAAGACAGACCTCTTAGTGTTTTCTCTTGGTCATTTGGGTATGGTCCAATCTAGTTAAGTAAATAATAACCAAGAGAGCTTACTTCAGTGATCCCCAACGTGCTGATTTATAGGCAAAACACTGTGCAGATAAAAGGCTACAGAGCAAAGTCTTGTTTTGTCTCTCCCTCTTCATTCGACTTTATTTTTTATATGGATGGTTACCTAAAGCAACACTCGCCTGTCTTGCATGTAATCCATAGGCTTTAGGTTGGGGACCACTTTCTTACTGGATGCAGGTACTGATGCTTAAATATATCTTTCCAGGTCTGCCGCTCTTGCTCAGAGCTCATCATATGGCATATCGAGCAATTTCCCTGATTTCAGTAGCCAAAAAACACAGAATAAAGTAATACTCAGCAGAGGTGAATGTGACAGACACTGCCAAAGGACTGCAAAGAGTTGTAAATATAAATGGAGTTTTAAAAAGCCAGGTATAATGTTGGCTCATCTCCAGATCATTCTGCAAGTTTTAGCAAAGACGACAGAGGAGCTGTTTACGGACAGCTGTAGGAGCTCATCTCATTTGTTTCCTACATAGCCTCTAGAGAGGATTTAATGATTGTTTTGGGTTCATGTATTTCACCTGTACTCTTGGGGGCTATATTATGCTGTCCAGTGTAAGGAAATTATACAGCTGATGCTGGAATATTTACTAGAAAGTCTACCTTTCTGTAAAGTCATATCTAGCATTACAGTGTATACTGTTTCAGTTTTAATGACCTTCCAGAGTTCTTCTTTAAACCTGTAATCAATAACAATTGCTGACATTTAAAAGGGCTTAGACTGAACAAT
This sequence comes from Balearica regulorum gibbericeps, assembly GCF_011004875.1. Classification (NCBI taxonomy): domain Eukaryota; kingdom Metazoa; phylum Chordata; class Aves; order Gruiformes; family Gruidae; genus Balearica; species Balearica regulorum. The sequence continues at coordinate 59,499,760 of NC_046184.1, forward strand.
AGCATGAGAATTTTCTGCTTAGCTTTCATTCACCAATGTTGCATTGTTTTGGAATGCATTTTAGCTCTTACAGAGAACATTTCATTTCATGTTTTGTTTTTTTCCCGTTGAATAAGTATGAGCTTCCAGCCTCTTCTAATGCAACAGGAGCTGGCATGTTAGCTTAAGCCCTTAAGTCCTGGGAAAAGTCCTGCTCCTGCTCCTTTCCTGCTCCTGTTTCTGTTTCTGTTCCTGCTCAAACAGTGGAAGGAAAAATCCTCCATAGATAGTATATAGATCCTCCATAAATAGTGTGGCTGCATTTTTGTTTTCAAGTAGCTATTTAAAATTCAGACAACACTTTCCGCTAGAGTATTAATTTTTCAAAAGGCAGAATTTGGAGACTAAAATATTTGGCAACGTTTCTTAACATGTTCTGCAGTTCTTAAAATACATGCTGTTTAGCTTAGAGTTAGAGCAACCAGTGTGCTAAAGGAAGGTGTAGAAAATAAGGCTCCGAAGTAGGTGTTGTTTTCTCTCAGGTTTTAGAGGAGAACTGAGCACTTCAATGCAAGAAAGGGAAGACCAGGTACTACTGATTATCTCAAGAATTTCTATGGCCAACAAACCAACATATCTAATTTGTCTGCTGCTGTAAATTAAGCATGTCAGATGTTCATTTTAAAGTTTAGAGACTTATTTTTCCTTTTGGAAGGTGACACAGCTGTTCATGTTCATCCTGCACCACAGAGAGCCTATGTTCATTCTCTCTAGAGGTGGGTGCTGCCAAACGAACACCAGCCTGGTTGGAAGAGGGATGGAGCACAGGAAAGGATGGCCAGGGAGAGGTCTGTCTTTGCTTGAGGCACATGGTAGGGGATAGGGCAGAAGAGGAGGAGATTTAGCTGTGGAGCTGAGCCAAGATAACAGCATTTCCATGAAAAGGGTCAGACACAGTTGAGAGGGGAGTGTGGTGGATGTATTTTTTTTAAACAGCTAGTTTGATGATTGTTAGAGCCAGTTCTGCTAAGATGCTTGTAACTTCCCCCAACATAAGTTGGTCTGTCTCCTCATTGCCTTGCCACACAGTGCTTAAAAGCTCTCCCTCAACTTAGAAGCTGTTCAGATTGTGAACTGTACTGCCAGTGCAACTCTCTCCCGTTAATGAAACTTGCTACATGTGGTTAGTAATCAGCAATAAGCATCCTTGAAGAGTGGGCAGCTGATAATGGTGCCAGTAATTGAGCCATTCCGTAGCTGCAGACTTCATTCTTGTTCTACTCAGTATGGCCCACACATAACTCTTCCAAATTTATGTGGTCACATATGACTGTGACTACAAATTGAAAAGTTACTTGGCAATGTAGATTCACTTCATATGATCACATTAGCCGTGCTATTCAGCTTTTGTCCTAATGCAGCAGATGTACCTATTACAGCAATGCATCCCAAAAAATAACTGGAAACTGAAAATTGTCTTCTTTGAACATTAAATAATAGAAAAAACATGCCTGTGAAACATTGATCTAAAAGACCTATTACAGCTGTGGCTTGTAAATACCAGGCTGCAGGATATTGTGGTTTTTTCAGTCCAGTCTTACATGAAGAAACTCCAGAGCTAACTATTGAAGATGCGCAACACAAGCATTTAGCTTCTACATTTCATTTTTCAACGCGGAAACTCATGTCAGTTGACAAACAAGGAAGTATAGGCATTAAACACATGTGATCTGCATTGCCCCAGCGCAGAAGGAGCAGCTGATAAAGCAGTACTGTATGTGTGATGTGTGGAATACAGATGAGGCGAGTTTGTTTTCCCAGATGTTGCCTGACAGACTGCTGACAACATCAGGTGAACTGAGGGAAGCAGAAGGTAGGATGAGCAGTTGACTGCTCTGCTGTGTGTGAATCTTGATGGCCCAGGTAAACGTAGTCTCTTCATCACTGGTAGAGCAGCAAAGCCATGTCCTTTAAATAGTTCAGCCCACAAATGTGCTGCAATTGATCTGTGAACTTGAAGGTAGGGATGATGAACAGGTTTTTGAAATAGATGAGCATTTGACCTGAAAATGAAATGCGAAAAGCTCCAGACTTCACTGCATATATGGACAATATCCCAGCTTTTACTGTTCCCAGAAACAATAGACCACAAATCTCACTACCAGTGCTGCCTTAGGTGATTTCATATCAGAAATGTTGATATGCACACTCAGTCAAAATCAGTGGTGTGATCCAGAGAACAAAACCAAGCTGGAATAATGCATGGCATAAATATCATCTAACTTTAGGCATTTACTTAAGCATGAGATGAGTCAGTCCTTAGCCACTTCCATCTGAACTGTGAAGGCAGTTCACTAGGTCAGACATTGACATCATTTGGTCAGATAGATGGGCAAGGGCTGTGAGACTTAAGCAGAAAAATAAAGTTTGATTCTTTAATTATAATTGCAATATAGGTGGGTCTCAGGGCTGTGCTTGTGTGTACTCCCAATGCCCTTAAGTTACTAATTTCCAGAGTGGTCCAGGAACTCCCGGGCTAGTCATCTGCATAGATGAGATAAAGGGCTGGTTTGAGACAGCAGACCAAGTTGAAACTGGGTGATTGACTGCACTGCTGGCCATCTGCACAAGAAGTATTTGACAGATTGTTACAGGAGCTATCCCAGTGGGAATTTCAGACAGTTCTTGAGATTTCCCAGGCAGTCCCTGCTGTGCCAAGACCAATTTATATGCTTAAATGTGATGATTAACATCCTGGGTGGAGAATCTGGTTGTCCCAGAGATTCCCAGACAGTTCCTGCTGCAAAATTAATCAATTGTACAAGGGTAAGACAATCAATAGAAACAGTTCCTACATGTATAGAAATGGTTATGTAGGGCAGTCTTTTGCACATACTTAAGATAGTTAGGAAATGTTTTGTATGTAGGTTAAGGTAGTCTATAGTGATGGATTATGCAGTGGTCATGTAGGACCACAGGCTAGCTGGATGATAAAAATTGGACAGTACTGTGTTTTAGGGAGTCTCACCCCATCCAACTGAGATGCCCCTGCAAGATGGGGCAAGTCTCCTTACTACGGAGACTCCCTTCACCATTCAGACAGCAACCAAGTGTCCTTTTTGGCAAATTATATTGTCCATGCAAGAGTTACCCTAAGCCAATATCCCAATAATGTTAGCTTTTTTAACGTATGCTCTAAGTGTCTGTGCAACAAATGACATCAAAAGCAAATCAAATGCCTTGAAATGTTTTGCTACCAGTGGAAGCTTTTCCAATAAATGATAGTATTGGTGGGGCTGTATGTATCATACGTTGCCATATACCAATTTTGGAACCACATTCAAGCGAATTGTTCCAACAGAACTGCAGATACCACCTGCTGAACATGGGAGGGAGCTGATTGACAGCTGGGAAGATGTGTAAAGATATTTGACAAACAGATTATTAGCTTAGTGTTAGTCACATCAGCTGCAGAGGGTAACAACAATAGCAGTGTTGATAAAGCCTTGAATGACAAAACTGCCCAGCGTTCTCCTGCGTTCTACCAGCTTCCTGGTCAAGCAGTTCCACTAGATGTTGCAGAAGCAGCCATCCATAACAGTTTATTTTCACAGGACTAGTGACTGTCTACTAACAATCATGAATTATAATGGTTAGACTATATTTGCATTGCTGTGCATGCAGATTACATATTGTTCAAGGAGAGTGCACGATTGTTTATTTAAGTAGTTCACTGTATGCCTCAGAGGCAGACACACAGTTATTAGGCAGACGTACATTACTTTCCTTCCTTTCTTTTTCACTTCACATGCAAGATCTAATTGCTATTAATGCAATACAGGATGTGAAACACAGCATCTGTTTATGTTTACATTCATTTACACAGTGGTAGGTATTCAGTTAAAGTGTTTCTACAGCACTGTAGTTTTGGTCAAATACTGTCACATGTTATGGTGGGCTTGCAATGCTCCTGCATTTCACCAGCCTTTTGTCTCTCTGTAAACTGGCCTACTGTACATGTCAGTGAAATACTAAGCATAGACTTCTGTTTCTTCCTGCCCTTTCCCTTTCTTTTCTAGAGTGATTTTTTTTTTTTAAAAAAAGACAACATGCAAATTTAAGATTTTGAAAACCAAAGCCTATACTCAAAACATTGTACAAATTTTCACAACTTGTATGACTTTTAGTTTTAGACTTGAATTTCCACATTATAATTGAGATTTTGTGCATTTGCTAGTGAACATATTGAATACTAGAGACCTGAAGTCTCAGGTGATAAAATACACTTGTGGTTGTGACACAATGCTACCATGCCAAGAACAGGGTCTTTTATCCCTGGTTTTCAGTACAGATGACTGGACATTAACAGACCAGGTTTTGTAAGCCAAGATATTTTCCTTCAGACTGCTTGGGAGAAAATAACTATCCACCAAGAAACAGATAGCAATTCAAACTCCCCAGCACAGTGGAACCTTTGTGAAGTGGTCAGAATCTATCCGTACAGACTGAGTAGCCTAAGTTGTATTTCCTCTGCCCTGCCAGTCCCTCTTCTGCACAAAAAAAGTCATGCAACATTACAAATTATTATGTTTTCTATTGTTATTCAGGCCTAGAATATGAAAAAGTAATTTTATGTAAAATCACCCTGGGTCCTAAATTTCTGCCTATTCAAAACATACCGTGATGAAAGAAGTGCTGTGGAAATCAGTGAGGCTGATCAGAAATTGGTCATGAGAATGGGAGTCATGGTGCCATTACTGACTTCCCACAGTTGTCATCTGCTTAGTGACATCTAGCTTTCATGAGCAGCCTCACCTCTGATTTTGTCTGTGGAAGAAGGTAAGATACCAAAGGTAGAATAGCTTTTTGCAGATTTTTGTGTAATTTCTCCTTGGGTTTGCAAATATCGTCAGTTAAATTAAGATTTGGAACTGGAAGAATTTGGTATACTGGGATGAAGCCCAGTGTGATATAAGAAGGTGCAGTATTTCCTGGGCCTCTTTCAAGGGTCCCAGTCTGCCTAGTATGTTATATTGTGCAGTGCTTCTACTGCACAACTGGCTATTCCAAAAGAAAGCCTCATGCATGGCTTTGTAAACCCCTTATACTTCCCTACTGTTGCTGGTGTTTGGGAAACATTGGAGTTCTTTGTTAATTTTATAACTTATCTCTAATTGTTGTGGGCTTCTCTGTAGCTCCACCTTTTTCTTGATTCTAGGGAAAAGCAATACAGCAGTCAGTATGCACTACCTCCACCAGGAAGCCAGGGTAGCTGTTCTTTTTAACATATGTGAAGTGAGGAATAAGGACCCGACTCTCTTCCACTACCATCACCCACATTTGTATCATAGTAGCTGGCATTTCAATAGCAAGGATTCCTGTCTGGCATTTGGCTTCTTAAACGTCACTCTTATTGCAGCAACATGTGCTGCACCTCTAGGGAAGGCTATTTTAGCAGAGAATGAGAAAAAGATGAATAACTGCACATGAGATTTTCCAAAAATTATTCCGTTTCACAAAAATTATCCAGTGTGCCCTGGAAAAAAAGAAGTTAAAAACACACAGTGCCTCAAACTGACTGCTGCAACTATTGTTTCTGCTGTGTATCCCCATTACAGCAATTGCTTTTTCAGAACTTTTTCATCCATCCATGAGAAATGAAAGCATTTTGCTGTCATAACCTTGGACATATGGAAATTATTTAACACTTTGATCTGCATAAGGGGTAGATTGTATATCCCCTCTACTTGCTGGAGAGAGTTAATGGTCATCCTGTGTTCCAGCACAATTTCTTTTCTTGGCACTAACAGATAAAAAGCTGGGAAGACATATAACAACTATCGTCTTAGATCTTAATTGCTTTTCACTCGCTCATAAGGACACCTCCCTGTCATAGGGCATTCGATTACTGATAGAAGACCAGCAGTGACTGTTCAAGGCATTCCTATTCAGGATGGGTATTGATTTGAGCATCTTACAGAAATGTTTAGTGATCCTCACTTTTAGACTTACAAAGAACTGACGTGTATATATTTCCATGTCTGATTGATAAGCTGAAAAAAGATAGCAGGCTGGAAGGGCTCCAAGAATAGCCTTGATTCACCACCAGGGAGCTGGAATTGTTAGAGTTTATCATTTGTAAAGTACTTGGCGTTGGCTTGTTTCTGAGAAACAAGTGTAATTCAGGGAAGCATTGCACGATAGTTGAGAGGTGAGCTCCTTCCCACGGAGCAGTCCAGCAGGCAGTGTATGCAGAAAGTATCCTGAAGATCTAGGGCTGAAATGGTCATTCTTGTGGTGAAAAATGATGTTCATCTTTCCTGGGCACACCTCTTTGTATGACACTTTTTCACAGCAGTGGAAATCACAAGCCATGCTGTGCATGTGACATAGCACGAGCGCACAGTGAAGTGAAGTCACTCTTCTCATAGGTCTTCTGAAACCGTCTCAGCCTGGGTAAGGCCATTCAGGCTGACTTGGAGTTTGAGTACCTACTTCAAAGGGGACATATATAATAAGGTTATTAATTAGATGCCACTGATGGTACCTCTTTTTGAGTGGACTTGCTATGAGAACATTTTAATTTCTAAATTGTGAAATTTCATTTCTGTTAGTGGAGATATCTGACTGAATCCTGCAAAAGTTTCTTTTTTTAAGGGTAAAACAATGGTGCCTAGGTCTCACCCTTTCAGCAACAAAGATGAAAACTCAGCAGTGTTTCAATCCTCTGATAATTTTCCCGTATACTGTTCCATTACTTCAGGTTTGACCCCTTTCACAGTTGAACGGATTCCACAGTTTTTAGCTGATACAGTTGAAAGTCTTTATAAAATGGTTCCAGATGTATTGTTTTAATCAGCCATTTAGGATCTGTGTTCACCTGTCTATGTGACTGCATTTTTATCTGATGGTCCTTAGGGTGAAACCACAAGATTACATGGAATTAGGGTGACACCGGTGGCCTTAGCCCTCACACCAAAAATTACACTTCTTGAAAGAGATACATGCCTGCTACATGGACACTTCCTTTAAACACCGCTCATGCAAATTCACTGTTATTGGAAGTATTTGACCAATATTTAACCAGAAGCTACGCAAAATGCAAGACTGGTGTCATGAACATCAACCTTGATACTTCTTGCTTTGGAGGATCCCAGCTTTCCCAATAATGTCTTTATTTTCTTCAGATAGTTTCTCTAGTTAGTGCTGCATTGTTTGAGAGACATCTTATCTCTTTCTAGTAACAAATAAAAATAATATTTCCCCCCCCCTGTTGCATTCAGTGCTTCTTATACTAGGTTATTGTTAGTATTGCTTGTTCATAATTGTAATACATTTTATCCTTTATTATCTTTTTTTATCCCAGATGTATTCCTGGAGCTTTTTAGTCTCCAGGAGTTTTGATCTATTATAATACTTACCATTGGAGAAAAGAACACTGCTTCATGTAATTTTTGTTCTCTTGAAGCCATAATTGTGATATAAGAAGTTCCCACTCACCTGGCCTCCAACCCTGCAGGATGGAGGATGATTTATTTTCCTGCAAATTCTTTGCTTTTGCTGAAAATAAGAGTACTAATAGTTTTTTATGGGATGTGCATTTATTCCACCAGCTGGATGAGTATTCCACTCACTAATGGCTCCTTTCTTGGTGCAGCATTTTCAGCTGTTGAAGTTTCACCATTCTTGCTCTGAAGACAGAAACAGTAAAAGTTTAGGACTGGAGAGAGGTGATTTTACTGGTGAGTTGCCGGATAGTAGCCAGTGATTTCCTTCTGAATAGAAGAATGAATCCTTTTTTCTTGCATCTATTTGCTATGTTTTGACTTCATATAAGAATGTCAGAGGTCTAGTGGAAGCTGCATTCTCACATCCTTTTGACAAATCATGAACTTTTGCAACGCTGACTCTTGCATTGAAGTACATTCTCTTTTGTGTCAGATACAAACAGGATGAGATCTTTCAGTCTTAAAAGGGTGAGAAGTCCTTCCCTCAACATTTTGGGGGTTTGGTTGGGGATTTTTTTTGCACACGATAACTAATATTTTACACCTGCAGTCTCCTGCCAGGCATTACTTGGTTAATGATAGTCACTGTAACTGTTCTGCTACCTTCTTTCATCATCTTTAAAAAAAAGGTCTCTTGCACAAAATCCAGTAGGGAAAAAAAATCCCACTTCAGGTATAGATTTTGTCACTGTGCTGAGGCTGTTGTCTATCCAACATAACGTGTTTATGCAGGAGATGGTGTTGCTTTTTATTCAGGACAGTGTGTCTTGATGACACCTGTTTAATATCCTGATACCGTGCAAAATACAGATTGGATGCCTCTGGACTTTGACCCCAAGAGCTGCATGGAAATTTGCCAGAACATATAATGGCTGCAGCTAATGTGCATGTATTTGCATAGTTACTAAAATTAAAAAGCTGACAATGATAATATTTTCATGGATTTGTATCTTCCCTGATGGAATAGTACAAAGAGCTTGTTGATTGAGTTCACTAGCAATTAAAGTGTGCAATTGATCTTTCTTATCTCTCCATACAAGTGAAGTGAGAAGGGCAGTCATGAGTTACTTTTGACCACTGGCCAAATTCTAGCCAGATCTACCTGTCAGTCAGCTTTTAGCAGAAGGCTCTGGCTTCCTGCATTTTGTCTAGTCCAGCTTGTGTGTCTCTTTTCACTCATTCACTGACAGGAAGGGGGGGGAAAGGCTTTCTTTTATCTTCTAGGGAAGACTTGCACTTTTGCTTCTGCTGGACAGGTAGGACTGGGAGGCTGATGTTTGGTTTATTGTCACTGACCTCTCTCAGGATGCTCTGAGTCTTGTAGGTCCTCCACCATTGACTGCCACTCTGAAAACAGCTGGAGTTGAGGCCAAAGGCCCCAAAGGAACAAAAGCCACCACTAAGACTGGCCAGACCTTTCTATTCTGCAGTCTCATCTTGCACAAATGAATAGAGAAAAACAAAGAGGGCATTCAGCGTTTTGGAGATAGCAAGAAACAGTGGAGAAAATTACGAATGTCTCACATGAGAGTAAAGAACAGGACTCAGAGTCAAACGGAAACTGGCTGTTTGAGTTTGGTGGGGCTAAGCGAGGAGGGAGGAATGGAAACCTTATGGAGGAAAGCCAGCCAAAGACCTAAGGGGAGGGAGGTAATCCTCAAAGGTCCCAGGAGGTGAATTACCTTTTGGTCATTTCTTTTCTGAAGAAGCTGTATGGCTGAATGTCTTGTTACCTAAATGGCAGAGACAAAACCCCATCCATTTTACTTTATATAACAGTCTGCAGTTTCATTCATATAAATCATGTTTGTTCCAAACATGGAGCATGGCTTAACTCTTGGCACCCTCAGTTAATTTTGTTATTAAGGAAGTTGTTTTGAAGAAGCATTCTTAAATCAGGTTTTTCCCACTTGTCTGCCCTTTGTGCATATGTGTGTATTGGTGAGAGATTTGGAAAGAAAGGGAAAAAAAAAAAAGAAAAACAAGCATCAACATCAGTCAGGCTATGTTACAGACTTTGCGACAGAGATGAGAATTAATTTGCAGTTATTCTCCTTTGCTGTATGCTGATGCTGATTTGGGAGGTTTTGTTTGTTCTGCCTTTTTAATATCTAATCTTCCTTTCCAGTTGTGGCTTGCTCCATGGTTTCTGCATTTGCTCTACATTATCCAGGACCCAGAGGTTCAGATAATCATCCATTTCTATCTCAACCTTTTTGCTCACTGCTATTTGTATCCAGACTTGTTGCATGTATGTGTGGAAGATATCATCTGTTCATAAAGCAAGAGATGAGGCAGAATTCTATTAAAGTCACCAGTGCTTCTGTGATGAGTAAGAACAGCAGCAGCAAAGGCTAGCAGAAATAGAAAAATAATTTTAGCAAAAAATGTATACATTCCCATCTCCTTACAGTTGTTTCTCAGTGTGAATTATTATTAATATTTCTTTAAATACTCAGGCACCAGAAATTCTGAATCTAGAAAAGTTACCCGGCTTTGCTGGATCCTGGTTTCCTTGACAACCATTCATATAAATAGTAAGGACCTGTTATGGGGGGAATATCAGTATAATCAAAACCTGTGAATCACCCAGGAAAAAATTAAATTCAAGGTTGAAGTTACAAGTTATCCAGCAAACATTAACAGAAAAGTCTGTTTTCGTTTAAACAATGGCTCTTCTGTTAATGTTTGCTGGATACCTGACAAGGATGGAGCAAAGGCACTGATTTTCTGAAGGTGAGATGCAAGGAGATTCCTTTTGGCATTCTTCCTGAGGAAACTGTTACAGGTGACAGTCACCTTCTTCCTCCTAGGCTCTTTGGTCACTTGGAATTAGTCTCTTTCTCTTGCTTTTGAGTCTTTTTTTATTATTATTATCTGTAAAAAAGAAATACAGTGTGCTAGAGACAGGCATGAATATAACCCATCTTTAAACGTTAACCTGCTATTCCCCTCCTTTCTCAATGATTCAGTTAACCCAATCTCAGCAACAAGATGTTGATCTTGCTCTCCTGGAAGGGAGTGAGAAAGGAGATCAGCCAGAAAGCCCTGCAAAGATTTTAGATACTGTGAGGTATGGTCAATGTGAAAGGGGAAGGATTATCCTGAAACTAACCCTGATCTGTCCTGTCGCTGCTGGAATTGTGACTCAGTGTTCATGAATGTGAGAAGAGGTACAGCAAAAATTCACAGCAGGATGAAATTCTCCCTGTGTGAAATTGGAAAACAGTGATGAGAAAAACCGTATATCAAGAAAAGTTCCTGTACTGGGTCAACAATACGATATTGTTTGTTTTCCCCCTCGTTTTACGCTTTATGTTGCAAAAAAACTTAGTAATATGATTATCTTTAAAATGGTGAGAGTATTTTCCTCCAGTTTAGAAGTGATATAAAAGCCCCAGTTCTGTTAGCTGTGTCTTAAATAAAGGCCACACGATTTTAAAAAAAAAACAAAACTTGCTACTTCTAGTGTTCATAGAAGCAGCAAAGCTCTAAACAAGTAACAAAAAAGCTGTGAAAACAAGTTATGAACTGTGTCTAGGAATTTATTTATCCAATCTGATGAAATAACAATTTTTATTGTTATCTGATTCACACATCAGAAGTTCCAGGGCTGTTTTCCATGCCCAGGCCATTTGTAAAGGCTGCCTGAAGCCAGCAGCTACCAAAGAGTTTGTCTGGTCTTCCTTCACACAGATCTATCCATCTGTAAGTTCTTGCACCATGTAGGTTGCACTGGTCTTCAGATCAGTGCTAGATACAATTCAGAACAATTCAACAATTCAGCTACAATTTGTGCAGATCTACACCGCTCTTTATGATTGTGCTGTGGCCTGAAAGTTTTGGGTAGTTTTGGTTTGTTTGGTCTTTTTTTTTTTAAGATCCTGAAGTTAGTTTATCACCTGACTGATTTAATCCTCAGGAAGATGGTGCCTGTTTTGAAATTGGTGAGAGCAAGTAGATGCTGAATACTTTTGGAAATCCAGGTTTCCATCAAGTCATTCATTACAAAGCTTAATTCACATTTCTCTTTATTTCCATCAGTATATTCTAGATGCCAGATATTTTTTATAGGAAAACCTGACATGAAAGCTCAAGGGAGGCAGAATTATCTACAGTCTGCCTTTTCAACTTCCCCCAGCCTTTTCTGTTTTCTGACTCCTTATATTTGCTGCTGGCTGTTTCCTCACCACAGTGAATCTGCAGCCATTAAGTCTGGGTGGCGGTGGGATTTGGTTCTATTTCATCCCATTTGTTAGCCCACCTCTGAGAAGGGTGCATGCAAGTGGCACCTTCTGGCTCCAGGCTTGCTGTTTCTCAGCCTGGTGCATCAACCCAGCCAGTTTGACCTTCAGGCTCCTGCAAGATACTGGCCTTAGTGGTGCTTTTGTGAAGTCAGCTGAGCAGAAAGGGTGTCTTTTATTTGGAGCGGGAATGGGAATATTATGTCATAGCTGAGGATTGTTTTGATTGATTTTTTTTTTTTCCCAAGCATATCTAGGAAGATGCAGTGAATGTAGTGAGAAAATCAATACAGTATTGAAGGTTGCATTTTTCCAGTGTAAAGTGTTTAAGGACATGCTGCCAGGGAAAACACTTCATCAGCCAAACTCTCCTCATCTTACCGCACTGAACAGGAAGTACTTTTTGTAGCTCTGGGGTCGTACGGCGCTATATATTCTGTGGGACAGTGAGGAATTCTGTTAAGAAAACGGAAAAAAATACTATTTAACACACAAGAGGGTCTGATGATAGGAACTTCATGAAGAAGTTCAACAAAGAGAAGTACAAAGTCTTGCACCTGCGAGCTACCCCATGCACCAGTACATGCTGAGGGCCACCACCTGCAAACCAGCTTGGCAGAAAAGGACCTGGGGATCCCAGTGAACGCCAGGTTGAACATGAGCCAGCAATGTGTCCTTGTGACAAAGAAGGCTAATGGTGTCCTTGGCTGCATTCAACAAAGTATTGCCAGGAGGTTGAGGGAAGCGATCCTTCCCCTCTACTCAGCGTGGACGAGGGCACACCTGGAGTGCTGGGTCTGGTTCTGGGCTCCTCAGTGCAAGAAGACATGGACAGAGGCCCCTTCCAACCTCAATCATTCTGTGATTCTGTGATGCTGTATGGACTGCAAACTATTCATCAGGAAAAGTCAGGATAGATTTTCTTCTGGTAGGGAGGTAATCGCATCTGTTTAACTGGGGAAAGGCTGCATTTAGAGGGAAATGCAGTCTCAGGTTTATGTACTTGGCTACCTAAAACTCTTGAGTGCTTTGTTTAATGGTGCTATTATATACCCACTCCCCATCCAAGAAGCATGTGGCAAGCCAGGTTGTTAGGTTTTCTGTCAACCTCCAGTACTTCAGGGAAGATGGTAAGTAATGAGAGAAACATGTACAGTCCTACAGAATCTTAGTTTGGCTTTCCTCTGCTTCTATGCTTGCTACTGTTTTTATGCTCCAGTCTGTGTATATATAAACCAGCACTAGGGTGAGACAGCAAATACATTATCTCTTTTCTTGTGCTTCACCTTACTGCTCTGTTTATCATAATTTTAGTAATGTAGCAAAGAGAAGGGTGAGTGCAGCAAAATCACATTTGCAAACAAAGTATCTTAGCCTGTAAGACTGATGACCTTTAAGAGCATGAGGTTTAAATAGAAATATAGTAATAATTGAATTTAATTAATTGGGCTTTTAGCAAATACAGAACTGTATCTCATCCTGGCATGTAACTTCAAAATGCATTTTTATCCTCACAAACCAGAGCATTTGCTCTCTTCTTTTCCATGCTCATGACTGGCACCCATCCCTGCACCCTACTTCCCACAAGCATCTTTCTAAGAGCTCTTTTATTTGTCTTTATCCCAATGAGGATCAGGTGGCAGCTGCTAATGGATGCAGAGTAAGACACATGAGAAAAAAGAATCCTAACTTTATGTGTACAGTGGTGGGTTCTGAATTAGCCATAACTACTCAGGGAAGTAGGTTTGCTGTTCTGGTAGTTCTGTGAAAACAAATGTGACCCAAATTAAATTGGTAGATAGCTGGGTCCAAACAAACAGGAGTTATAAATAAGCTGTGGCACTCTGCTGCAGGATGTTGTGGTTGCTAAAAACTTACAGGACTTCAAAAATCAACAAAATTCACAGATGAAAAATCGATAAAAAACTGTTAATGAAAAAAAATACCAACTCTAGCTCCAAAATTTGGTGCAAATTGCCAGAGGATGGGAGTATATAGGGGGCAATATCGCTGTAGAATTTCCCTATGTTTATATTCTTCAGTAGGCAACTGCCACCATCCACTATCAGATGCCAGCTGCTGAGCTCAATGGACTTTTGATCTAACATGATACAGGCACCCTTAAGTTGTTTGTCCTTTCCTGTTGGTCACTGTTCCCGCTGTCATTCTGTTCAGGTTCGTAGTCTTTTCCAAATTTGCTGTCTGCTAAGTCTGCAAGACCCAGTCTCCATCCCTTTCAAAGAGCCTCGAGATACCTGCCCATGTACAGATTTCACTTACAGCTACAGAACAATCAGTATTCACCTGGGAAGGGTGGGCAAATTTCCCCATCACTTGTTAGTGGGGGAAAAAATAGCATACTTAGGGGAAAGAAAATCACTATAATTCCCTAAAAAAGTACAGTATAAGAGTCAAAGTCTGGCTGAATATATTTTTGATGACTTGGTAGAAGAGTTGTGCTCTTTGATCTCAATGTGTGAGCAACCAGACTCAAATGTTTTTAAGAATAAAAATTCCTAAATACTTGGGAATGTATTCACTATACAGTTCATTCACAGAGAAGGAGTCACCGTTTTCCCTTCCATCCCTCATAGAAACAGGGAAGCTTGATTTTAAGCTGCATGTCTATATTAGACCTCTTTCCTTAAAAATGGCACTTCTGCTATCTCGAATGAACATTTATACAGGGATAGCAACTGTGAGAAGGCTGAGTTAGGCTGTGTACAGTCACTGTGGTTCAGCCAGCTTTTCCCAGAGATGGTCAGAGCATGGTCAGGGAAGATAACTTACTGGTAAAGTGTCACTGGACATGGAGACCATTGCTCCTGCCTCTCTAGCATTTACTAGTGATCAATTGTGTACAGCATGCAGACTTCTGGGCACATAATTTCTATATTCATAGCCATAAGCACCGAATAATTTAGATAATTTAGTGTATTTTCAGTCTTTCAATTACAGAAAGAATAAAGCTGGTTCTGATGAAAGATCTTAAGTGAGAAGATGTTATTTCACTTAGCTTACTTAAAAGAATCACTGTCAGCACCAGCTAAATGCCTTTCTTTTCTCTCATGAATAAAAATCCAGATCTTGAGAGCTAGAGATCCGAGGTGTGCTGTTTCTGCCGAACTGAGAATTATACAAATGGCAAAGTATGTCACACTATTTTGTTTCACTTTCTTCTTTTACTAACTGTTTTTTTCTGTTCCTGCCATATCTTCTAGGAATATTTGTTCTCTGAAGGCAACTCTGATCTAGCTTGTAAAGTAAATGATTCCCAAACATTCAATATATGGGCCATTTTAACTATGCTAGACTTAAAAAAAAAAGTATTAAGACTTACAGAAGTAGGCAGTATTTAGATAAATGAAATGGCTAAATGTTACCAACTATATCAAAGTGGACAGCTTGGAGGTTGCAGAATTTTGCAAGAGTTTGTCCTTAGGTCACCTTAATTATCTCAAACTGGCACTTCTTAACTACTAAGCACCTATTCAACCATAGTGTTCTTATATTTCTTTTAGTAAGACTATATGTAATACCCAGAGAGACCAAATCTTATAGCATAAGGAGTTTTCTTTGGCATGAATTTGGAACAGTTACATTATTCATGAATAGCAAAGCCATGAAGAAATTATGCTGGGGACTAATTAGGACCCCTGTTTATGTTTTAGTCAACTCTGCATCAGAGGAGAGAAAACTTCGGATATGTTGAAGCGATTAACAGTTTAAGCTTCAACATATGTTCCAATCAAACATGTGTTAGCCAGCTGTGATGGACCATTTGGAATAGGGACTGCTCCCTTCCTTTTTAAAAGCAATCCTTTCAGACATCAGGCTTCAGGATGGCAGGTTTTTTGGCTTCTGTGTGCCAGATTGGAAGGAGCTGCCAGGCAAGGATCTCCTCCCTGCAGTGACACATGGCAGTGCTGGTAGATATTGGGAATCCCGAGAGCAAAAGAGAATAATGTCTCCTTGGAGGTGACTTACTTTTCCAGTCACCTTTTACCTTCCCTGCTTGTCTCAGGCTATTCATTCAACATCTGAAGCCCTGCCTTATTAGGCTTATTTGCATGAGCATATTAGGAGTTATTCTGGAGTGATATTGGATTTGGACTAATAAAGTGAAGGACTTGCCACCCAAAATTAATAACATAGGGATGGGTAATAATAAAAGCAAGCTCAAGTCTGTAAAATTACTTTAACTCTTTTACCATGTCAGTATGACTAGAGAGCTGATCTCCATGGCTAGTCTAGCACAAGGACATCACGTGGCAGATTCAGAATGATATGCAGAGTTTGCAGAAGCAGGGTAAATACTGCTTTGCTGACACCTTGATGTGATGGTCCCTACCTAGGGCCATGATGTGGGAGAGCTAGGACCACAAATAGCGAGAGTTTTGAGGGTGTGGATTTGAAATTCTCTCTGTTACACACATAGGAGACATTTCTGGGGACAGCTGAGGTTCATTTTTATGTATTTAGAGACTTAATATTGGCATGTATCTGGGAGACAGAAACTAGATTTCTCTGCTAAGCACCATACAAATTACAGAGAGAGCAAGCAAAAAAGAATGAAATAAGAATGATGGCTTTTTAGACTCATAAATTAAACCACGCCGTGTGTTACTTCTCTAATTTCTTTCATAGTGGTTTATACCAGAGTCCTAGCAATCCCTGCTCGTGTTACTTCTGGCATTCTACAGTGCAAATCCTATAGAGAGCGCAAGTAAATAATGCACAGACATGTGTAGGTGACAATGCCAGCCAGATTGTGTATGCAAGTGATTATGTATGAATTATGTGCGCTGACAAAGCAACACACAAATGGATTGCTGGGATGAGGTGCCTTTCAAAAAGCAAACAAAACTTTGCACTTCAGTTTGCACTTTCTGTTTTGGGGTTGTTTTAAGATAACCTGCTTTTCCTGACTCTCCCCTTAAAATTTTGCCATTCTCCTTAAAGGCTTGTTCTACTACCCTCAGTCTTTTTTAATAAACTTAGCAGTGGGGGAAAGCTCTGCCCTGGGCCAGGAACCCTGAGAATAAAGAAGAAAGTTGTGTGCTGTTTTAAAGGCAAAAGAGCAGGTCAGCTTACATCAGCAGAGGCCTTGTTACTTTATATTCAGAAAGAAATGTGCTCTAAGCAGCTATTATTAGCCTTTCTTCAACCACTCTTCCAACTTCCACATAAAGTTTAGGAATCCATTCTCTTATGGGAAGGTTTTCTTGAAGGATTTTGGAGGAAATGAGCTCTTCTGTGAAAAAGCTGTTTCACATAATAAACTTTACAATGCCAGTGAATAGATATGAGACAGTTAAACAACAGAATAAATCTTCTCAGTTTTATGAAGGCACTTAGTTTCTGCCTACTTTCTCCGAAGTATAAAATGCCAGGACAAATCCTGAAATCTGTCTCACTCAGGTCCCCTATAGACAAAATACTAATTGAAGTTAATGGGAGCATGACTCAGGCAAAAACTTAAAATCTGGGAATTGTAGTGCATGCCCTTTAAAACATTAAATGAGGAGTTTCAGACAGGGCAATAGGAACTTTTCAAAAACTTCTGTATCCCACTTTCAGCAGTGACACTTGATATTTGAAAACCTGAGTCTTACAGAAATCAAATTAAATGTAGCTCGTGGAGCATCCTAGTGCAAATAGCACAATTAAATATTAGTCTCCCAACTTACTTTCAAAGCTGTAGAAATTTTTTGTTTAGCCCTTACTAAAGAAAGGTAAAATGTTTGGGTTTGCCTCCTCAATATATAACAAACAAAAAATATGGCTGAAAATGTTGTCCCACTTTCTCTACTGTTGAGCCTATCTGTGTGATGTCAGTAGTTACAAGTTAAGGATGTAAGGCTTAAGGAAAATTTGAGTTTGTAAGAAACAAATTTTTTGCAATTTTCTGGCCACTGTTCCAAATGAGTGGCCTGTTGAAATTCTGACCTCCAAATCTGCAAGAAATAAAAGGAAAAAAATAATGTTTGTTACTTCTACTTCAGAGTCAGAAAATTCTGCATATGGCAAACACAAAGTTTTTGTTTCGTTTGAAAATGAAAGCAGTGTACAATACACCTGAACTTTTGGATTTAGAATATATTTGAATTTTATCGGGATGCATGGATGTCTCAGAATGGATTGTACCAGGTTGGAAAGGCTCAACTAATTTGAATTATATTGTGTAAAGCAGTTGCCTCAAAGAACTTTTTTTTCCCAAACTTTCAGAAACTTTAGCGTATTTCAGAGCTTCTGAAGTTAATTTAAAAGCAGGATTTTAGATGACTATTTCCACCTCAGAGATCTTCCACTGTTGCAAGAAACTAGTGTCAGAAAGAGTTTCTCTCTCTAATGAAGATTATTTTTCCTTCCTCTTTCCTACTTCTCATTTCCTGTCAGTCGGAAGTGTCTTGGATCCCCAACAAACACTACTCTGGGATTTACGGGCTGATGAAGTTGGTTCTGACTAAGACTCTACCTTCCAATCTTGAGCGAGTCATTGTCCTCGACACAGACATAACATTTGCCACTGACATTGCTGAGCTATGGGCCGTCTTTCACAAGTTCAAAGGTATTCTAATGATTTTTTTACTGTCTTTATTTGAGAGGGAGGGAGAATGGTAAAGCTAACAGTACAGCGGGGTTAAAAGGGCTATCTGAGATTTGTTAAATGTTTTCATTCTTTCGATTTTTGGTGTTTGATATAATTGTTTTATTTGTGAGCTCTTTGCTCAACGATGTTCCTTACAGAATGATTGATAACACTGATTATCTATGTAGTTAGTTTTATTAGTCTAATTATTTGAGACAGATGAGAGCTTGGCAATACAGTAGATGATAAAGAATTATGAAGATGCTGTAGTGATGTACCATTCAAGTACCTGTTGGTATTCAATACTTGGAGGAACTTGTTTTATTTTACTTTTTATTAATAAAGCCTAATTATTACTTTCAATATAACAACTTCTCCATGTTACCACTGAAAATGAATGAAGTTAGGATCATACTTGGACCAGGGAAGAGGATGAAGGGGGCAGAGTTATACATGTGAATAGAAATGAGTTACTTTTGCTCCTCTTAATGAGTTGATAAAGGATTTGAAGTATCCACCTAGAGTAGTTTTCTCTATCTATCCCCATTTCCCACAGCTCCTTGAAAATTTCCTTGATAGTTTGACCAAGAAAGGAGACTTTCAGAGTAACTGTGCAAGGAGATGCTCACAAGAAAGCTCTCCACTACCCTGTCACAAACCAGAGCACTCTCCTGGCTAACACACTGCTAAAACCATTTAACTCTCCCAGGCTCCAGTGTTGCCAGCTTTTTCAGTCAGAGATGTGCCCTGTTGTTCTCCTCTTGCCCTCAGAATATGTATTGGAGTGCTGGTAAGTGCAGAGGCATTCCAGTGTCCTGGTTCGAAGGTTTACAGCCCCGTAAAAGTGTCACCTTGATGCATATCATCAGCTCTCTTAAAATCACCTCAAGCAAAGTCAGCCTAAGCAAATGGGACTATTTATTTACAGAAGCCAAAATAAACTACTCTGTTAGAAAGGTGACAAGAAGAAAGAGCACATTTACTCCACTTATCCCATGCTGAAATCCACAAGGCCTCTTTGCCTTTCCCAGTACCCAGCTAACGGGCAGGAGCTATTATCTTCAGCTCGACGGTCAAGGACTGGGTGCGAGTACTTGCTTCTTGGTGCACTTGTTTCCTCCCTTCTCTGGATACATTGATGTCCCTTCAGCAGGCCAGAAGCAATCACCTTCTCACTTAACTATTCACAAACGTGCTTTGTTAAGGAATATAAAATTTTACCTCCTCTTCAGGTTTTGTTCAGACCTCTTCACCAAGCCTTTCCCTACACTGAACCTTGAGTTTCATAGAAACGTATACCTTGTAATTATAATTTACATAAATGTATGCATAGGGAGTAATGCTGTGCTATTGTACTGTCTCACTGTGTGCTACTTTCCTATTAATAGTAATATTTTATTGAATATGGTGTATTAGCATGATGTAGCAGGTAAAGAAATGTGTATAAACTGAACTCAGGCATTGTCAAAGACAGCAAAATCTGAACTGAGACGAGGGGGATCATCTCCTTGCTTGTATTTTCTGCCATAGTTTCAGTGAAGGTCCCTTGCTTTTTACTGGGGAAAGAAACCAAGTATAAAGACTGCTCGTAAAGAAAGGTATACGAAGCGGAGGCAGGCCTAAGATGATTGAAAAAAATACAGACAGAAAATATGGAAGCATGGA
Organism: Balearica regulorum gibbericeps; assembly: GCF_011004875.1. Taxonomy (NCBI): domain Eukaryota; kingdom Metazoa; phylum Chordata; class Aves; order Gruiformes; family Gruidae; genus Balearica; species Balearica regulorum. The sequence goes on from NC_046184.1 coordinate 59,519,748, forward strand.
GAAGGATAATTACTAGAAGTAAAAAAAATGGGTGTAAGTCAGTCTCCATAGAACTAGGCAAGTTTGTTCAGCTGATTAGAGCTGTGAAAAGCTCAAACTTACACATGGAGACAGAATTCCTGTGCTACTGCCAGCCCTCATAACATACGTATCACAGCTCCCAAATGTATGATTTTGTAAGTTGTCCGGTCTGTCTTTTTAATTTCAGCTGACCACCTGCTTCTTCACAATTTTTTAATCCCGGCAATAAATTGGTCAGTGTCTACATCTGCTCATCTCCCAGATGGTCATACACAAAGAAAGAATTAATGGCACAATCCCATAGCCCCGGGAGTTGAGCAGGGTAGGAAAGGACTTTGGAAGACACGTATGCCCAAAATAATGATCCTAAGTGCTGGGGAGGAGAGAGAAATGAAAGTTTCTGAGCACAAGCTTGTTTTCCAGCCTGTATCATAGGGTGTAATCTCATTAGGCAAAGACTCACTGGAAATGGCTGATCCTGGAAAGCAAGAGCAAGTAAGTTGGAAAGATACTGTTGCTCTTTTACTGCTTTGTAAAATATTGCTTTAAATCATATGATGATTCTCAATTTGTCCTCAGTGTCTTTTTCTTTCTCCTGCCAGCATTACAAAAGATTCAAAGGATGTCTCATGTCATTAGCCCCAAATAGTCCTCTAAAGGATCTGTTTTAAACTAATGTTTTAATCCCCTCCTTGTTTCTCCCTCAGAAGTCCCAAGTAAGTTTATGAAGATTTCTTTGGGACAATCATCTAGTGCGTTTGTTGAACTATTACTTAAACAGAAGAAAAATAAAACTCCTATGAAGGGAAGCTCTACTCTCCAAAGAAACCTGACACTATACCCAACCACAGGCACTCCTTCTAGAAATGTTCAAACATCCAGTTGTTGGCTGGAAGTAGCCATTATAAACCTGCTTCCACCAGGATGTTGTTAGAGCAAACAGAAGAACTTGTCACATCAGTGCAGGAAAGGCAAGATCTTCCTTCTGCGGGTTGCTGCAGAATAACCAATAAGACAGTCCAGCACAGCCCCTTCCAAATTACAGCCACATAGATAAAGAGAGAGAAAGTCCTAGAGTCTGTGATTCTTTCTGTGCCCAGGAAGACTTTTCTTCCCAACAAAAGTAGTGGCAAAGAGAGACCAGCAGCTCAGATTCCTTTTTGCTAGGACATTATGCTTGGAAGAAACTCAGATTCAGGATTGTCTTGCAATTTAACCAGGTCCAATTTGTTGTGTTGAAAGGCCCACAGTATGTTTCAAATGGCACCTGCAATACCCCGTATCCTTGTTCTGCAAAGGTTCTTCTTCCAGTCGTCTTAAGAGTTGCTGAAAAGATCAGACCCTTACATAGTAACTTAATATTTTAGGTAGTAAAGCTATTATTACATTCACTCTGTAGATGGAAAAAAGGGAGTAGGATTCCTTTGTAAATTATTGCTCTTCTGCCCTTTTCTGATAAGCTCTTTGCATACACCCTTACAATAAATGACTGTTCTGTAACTGAGTGCACAAATTAGGGCTGTGCATACGTGGTTTTATTTGAAAATCTCTTCTTTGAATTGGCAACCTTAGGCTTTGGGAGAAGCTCACAACTCTCTTTGGTAGCCTGAAACAGTGTCTCAAGTAATGTAACATTTAAAAATTTCTCTTAGCAGTTACTGGGGGTTGTATAATTATTATTCCTTTTATATGCAAGCTTCAATTTCTATGCATAAATATGTCTTTGGGAACCAGTAACTTAAATTTCAAGAGCCAGATCCAGCTTTTCAGCTGGGATTTGGACATTTGTGCTTTAGCCTCATTCTCTCTTGCTCTCCCCAAGATAAGCAGTCTGTTTCCCTAGGACAGATATATATATATATCTACCTCCAAAATATTGACTTCAGAGGTGTGAGTCTGCAGCCAGTCTGGTGTAGATAACCTGTCATGCATGTTTTCTGTGACTTAGTTGACACTGATTATATTTTCTATTCATCTTTCACTGGATTTTGACAGTTCTAAACTTGAGAAAGCATCTAGCCTAAGGGCAGAAGAGTGAGACTGTAGATCATATGCGTTCTTAGATGAAGTGCTACAAAGTGTTTCAGACAGCAAGGATTAGTGTAACCAATATGCTTTTATTGCGGAAATTGTGTGAATTCTTCTGGGAAAAGAACCAGTCCAAAGCTGTGCTCTCTGCCATCAATCTTAAAGTTCTTTTGAAGGCCACATCAGCTAATTGTTTTATTTTTCTTGCTCACACATACTCTTGGTATTGAAATGTGGGTTCTTTTTTCCAAACTTCTGATTTTACTTTAACTGTATGTTAAATATGGATTCTCGGGAGCATGCATTGGAAATGGTAATGATTTATTTGGGACCTGACTATAACAGTCATTATAATTACTTGTGTTACAGGTTGGAGTTCCAGTCAGGATCTCAGCCTCTTTGTGCTGGGTGTTTTACCATCTTTGTGCTTTACCTAGTGTCAGGTGACAATTCTCGTGTCTGCCTGGTTCCTTTAGGTCATTGCTATGTATGAGTCACAGCGGACACCCACAAATGAGACCTGAATAATCCCTGTAGAGATCAGTCTTGAGGCCCCCTCTATAAAGTTGAATGCAACATACATCTAAGGGAATTATGGTACACATAGTAACTCAGAGGCTATATTGAACAGTGACACCCTACTACTACATGTTAGTCTAACAATCCAGCTAGCTGATACGGTGAATATTTTAAGTAGTTTTAAGCAATAGGGACTGAATAGTACCTAACTAGTGTATTTCAAATAACTCTATCTCTAGATTAAGTCATCCAGAGAATATAAACTACAATTAGTGTTCATCTGTGCAAATAAGTCTTTTCTGGAAAGCTGATGAAGGCGTTAAGGCAGAATCACCTATCATCTCCATTAACCAAGCATCCAAGGAGAAATGGCACGCATGATAGGAAGACTGAGATTCCCATATTCATACTTTGCATGAATAAAAACATGCTATAGAAGCTGTTTGCTTTGTGTCAGGAGCTCAAACAATGATAAAAATCCATACTGACATCATAAATACCAGAAAAGGTCAACAGCAATTTTGGTGCAGGATCAAGTGCCCACAGCTGAAGAGGCATTGGCACATAGTCAATCCCAAACTTAAAATTTGCAAACACTCAGTATGTGGGTGCTTTGGCATATTGCTCTGTAGAATGCCTGAGGTAACAATTTAGGTTCATACTATTTTTGCAGCTTCTTCGGGAAAAAGAGCAAACAAAAAAAAAAATCACAACCATCACAAAATTCAACATCTTGTGTAGGTGGTTTGGTAATGATATTCCTACAAGAACTATTATGCATGAGGTTGTAATATCAAATGCATGCATAACTGTTCATTTGTGTGTGAATTTAGTGTGCCAGAAAGTGAGATGCTGATGGCACCGGTGAGAGTCAGGCAGAGTCAGCAGGTGCTGTATAAATTTGCCTGAATTTGGCTCTATCAGTGAAGCCCCTTTTTAATAAACTATACCTGTCATAGACCTAGGCTCTACTTCTGCAAAGATTGTACTTTTTATAGGTATGCTATTCTTGTGATGATGTAAAATATTCAGTTGTTGCCAAGATTAAAATTTAAAATTCATTGTCATCTATGGCTGAAGCCAGGATTTGAGCCACCAAATTGATTCTGGGCAGGTTCTGTAGTTCAGTCTGTCAGTTTACACTCAGTAAATCATTAAAGCTTCCACGGATCATTTTGAGACAGGATCTCTGCAGGCTGACACACTGTTTGTGTTAAAGCCTGCAGAGATCTTTCTGTTCCTTCTGGTCAGTACAATAGGTTTTCTCTTCTTACTAATCAAGAGGAAGGCATTAGCAACGTGCACCTTACCATGTGTAAAAATCTATGGTATGAGTCAGTCTTTTTGTGAAGGAAACAGGATCACATTGTAGCAGAGTACGTTAATAAAATTGTCAGGCAGCTATTAAAATAGCTTAAAATTATCTGAATTTTTATAGGTGTCTAAAAAGGCCGAATGGCACTTGTCTTTGCTCATAAAAGGAACATCTGTTAGTTTCTGAAAGACTTGTGTAAGTGTTTAATGGTTAGACTACAGTACATAGCTCATTCTAGGGTTATTTCGCAAATGAAATACATTTTTTCTTTGAAAAGGTCCCTGTGGAGACTCTATCTGCTTAAGATTTTCTATTCCTGATTGTTATATCGCAGTGTTTTCTTCTTTTATGCTGCAGAAGCTTTGAAGCTTCATTGATAAAGAATCCTATTTGTTAGCTATAGCTGATAGAAATGTTGGGGTGTGTCTTGCTCCCCTGTCTCATGATGCTGTTATTATCATCTGTGTGTGAAACTGCAGGAGTGAGCACTGATTTATCTTGGTGAAGAGCCAAAGAAAGTGAGGATTTAGGATATTCGGAAAAAAAGACAAGTTTCTAACTGTGATTGGAGGTTAATTTTGCTGATTTTAATTAGGAGGGGATCAAGCCAAAAAGATGGGACTTACTGATTCTGTGGGTCAAGGGAAAAAACAATTTTGTCTGTCTGCACTTGTTGGATAGGCTCACTGGTTGGAGGTTCTTTCTTTTTTTCCTTCTTTTTTTTTCTTTTTTTTTCTTTTTTTTTCTTTTTTTTTTTTCTTTTTCTAATTGCAGTTAGCTTTGCTATGGTATTCTTTTATTGAGGAGGCAGTATGTAAGAAAGTTGACCTCAGTAAATGAGCTCCAGGGGAGAGAGTTTATTATATGGATCAGCATGTGCACATTCTAGTTTATGGGTTTTAATGTGACAAGGGACATAATCAGAAAATTCTGATTATGAATTGCTGCCAAAATAGAATGGCTGCAGATTCTGAAACATCTGTAGTTCTTTTTTAGCTGAATGGTTCTTTGTCTGTTTCTGCCACCAGGCAGAAATATTTAGAGGTGAAAGGCCAACAGTGCATAGAACTTGGGTATAACTCATGGTGGGGGAAATTCTAAAAGAAAGTAAAATAAAAGATTTGGGTCGTTTATTTTTCTATTTTAATTTCCAAGGGATACCATTTGGTCATGTTTTCAAGCTTTTTCCCATGGGACTAGGAATGTTTTAATTCAAAATGAAAATGGATATTTTGTCGTCTTTTGATTCCACAACTGGAGTTTTCAGAATAAAACCCCCTCACATACTACAAGATTTGTAACAAAATCTTGTTGGCAACACTGAAATTTTGAGGACTTTTTTCTACCTTCTCAACATCAATCTAGTGCTTTTCCTGCATTATTTTTCTCCAGTCTTTGTTAACCTGCCACTCATTCTACAGCTGTCTTTTTGGCTTAGATGCTATGATGTATCAAACACCCAAACTAAACATGGTATGACTCACACAGTGTTAAAGCAAAAAACAGTTTCTGTCTCCTCTGAACTCTTTCTTCAGGATTTAAAGAGACTTTAATTCTATTAATCTCAAGTACTCCAACCGTGGAGAATGGACGTAGAGCTTTTTGAATTGCCTTGCAAATATTTATTGAGAGAAATCTGGGCAGAGTGCGGCATCAGAGGAGCAAAGTGCATATCCCCGTCTCCCTTGACTAGCAGAAGCTGTGACTTTCCAAAAGCTAGAAAATCCAGAGGGTACACACTGAGAAAAGGAGCATTTCGGCTTTGCGCGTTTGTTCTTGGCAGAGAAAAAGTACATTTCTGGGAACGGGGTGCCAGTAGGCTGTGCTGAAATGAAAACCTATGAGAACAGAGAGTGGGAACAAACTGAGGAGGAAAATAATAATACCCTGCCCATCCCAACTAAAAAGGGGAAATCAGTCAGGAGTTGCTGTCCACTGAGAAATGTTCTGGGTTGATCATTTTCTCCTGCAATCTGTTCACCTTCTTGTGCAATTATAGACATGCTCCCCCTCAGATACATTTAGTACCCCTGCCCTGTCAACTCACAACTTGTTTCATTATAATTTTTTTAGAGGGCTATTAAAAAAACCCAAAACCCAAACATTTGCCAGTCTTCTTGGATGGAGCACACAAATCAAGGCCATGTACTAATCCCTCTCGCCAGTCACTCTGCATTCCCTAGGTGACAGTAAAGCAGAGCAAGTGCATGAGCAGGCAGCGAATATGAAGGGAGTGGCAACCTGTCCATCATTCCAATTAATAATGTGTAATGATGATTCACCTCTGCATGTGTGAAAAAGCCAAGCAGATGAGACACTTGGGTCATTCACCTAACAAATGAAGTTTACTCTAAGGTTTGATAGTTATATTACTAGGACTAAAGAAAGAATGATATTTAATAGATAGGTTTCCGTGCCTAAGGCCCTTATTCTAATCACATGCAATCTATCAAGTACATATGCTTTTCACAGTTCTCTGTGACATGCATTGTAATAACTTGATATTCTGTTTTCTCCCTCTCTGAACCAGGCATATTCTCTTAGCCTACCTTGTTCTGCATTCGCAATCCATATTTTTAAGGACCTAAGGCTCCATTTCCAATTACAAAGCTCTCATCCGAGGTTTCACCTTTTTGGTTTCATGCTGCAAATTATATCTGTAATACTCTCCTTGGCAGCCCGTGGATTTGCATAGGGTAAAGTGGCATAGGGAATATCTGTCTCACAGGCTCAAGCTGGAAGGTAGAACGTATTGCCCAGAGGTCAAGGGTATGATTGTCCCATCAGCAGGATGAGTGCATGGTATTGCTCTCTGCACAACCAGGGAAGAGGGGAAAGAGTGTACAAAATTAAACCAATTTATTATATAACTGCACTAAGGCTGTGTACAAATGGACCATGAGCAAAAACTGGGGGCAGTTGTGTGAACTAAGTTAGATATGTAAATGAAACCAATAATGAGTCCCATTTTGTGGAAATAGTAGAAACCTCACAGGTTTCCTTTTTCCAAGCAATCTTGAGAATCAGGGATGTTTAAATCCCTTGTTTTGACCCTCAAGCTAAAAGACAGAATTAGCTATGTCTGCAATGGCCCACTTCTTCCCTCTGCATCTCCCAAGTGTCTTTATTTTACTTAAATCTCAAGCTTGCTCTACTCCATGTTCTTTGCAGTAATCTCTAGCTTGTATTCTGCATGAGCCAAGCAGTTCAATTAAATGAAGGAGCTTTTCTCCCTCTGACTCTTTCCTCAAGGTAAATCCTTTCTGTGTTTTGAGACATTGCCAACAACAAAAAGGTTTTTGTCCTAGCCCTTTCAGATACATACCAAAAGGTGATTGACAAATATACAGTAAAACTCAGGGACCAAGTGTGTCCGCAACTGTTCTGTATTTTTATTTTATTTCCTGCATTTAGTCGCAGAGGAATTCATAGTTCGGGCTTAAGTGTCAAGCATGGTGATCTGTAACACCCTCCATTGCACAAGGGCTGGTTCTGAAAATAATTTGGACCTGAAGTGCAAAATTCATAGCTGCAGTAAATGGTGTGCAAGTTGATGTCAGTAAGAGATGCACGTTTGACATTTTCTGGTGAAGATCCAGGCCGATTTATGTTTCCATTGCACTGCCTGAATACTTACAAGTGTCTCAGGACCTAAGTTGATGCTATTCCTGCCTGGGTGTAAGATGAGCCCTGTGGCAGCTGCTTCTGGTCCTCGTGGTTCTGGGATTCATTCTGGAGCTGGGACCGAACATGTCAGCAGACCAGCTTCTGACAGCCATTAACTACTGGCACAACTAAGTGAAAACCTGAAGCTACTTATGTCTGCATTTGGGCATGTGGTGGGTTTTTCTATCTGCTTAGGGACTGAGGGGGGAGCTGTCAAGTAAGTGCTATTCTGACATACCAAGAGAATTTGTCTGATGGGAGCAGAGGTGGAGGTGTATAGCAAAGAAGGTTCTAGCATTCAGTGGTGCTGTTGACAAATAGGCCAGACCGTGAACCATCCCAGGGCTGAGGACCTAGCACATCCTTACTGCTTCTGTTGCCCTTCTGAGACACGTAACTTTGAGCAGGACCGAAGCCCTACAGAGAAGTGAGCCATTGTACTTTTTCTCATGCAAAATTGTCCTTGGCTGACTCAATGCTACCACTTTTCTGTCATCAACACAAAATGTCTGCCAGTTTATGCTCACAGCAACTTACTGTAATGCACATCACCTCTCAAACTGGCTTAGGATCTGCTGAACTTCATTAATTCATGTCATTACCATGTCTTCCTGCACATGTTATGTTTAATAGACGGTAATAATATTTCCTTCCTGCATGTTTCAGGATACGATTATCACAGGTGCCAAGTGGCATTCTGTAGGGGTGTCTACAGGCTTTTTGCCAACCTGCTTCAGAGTCATATTGGCACCAATTTTTACAGTATTTGGAGATTCAGGCACTTTCCCATACTACTAAGAAATTATGATCTGAATATTGTTACACTGGTGTCCTAAAATCCTGAGAGAGCAAATCTCGGCTGGCATAAACTAGCTTTATAAAACATTGGAGTGAACAGGATGATGCTGACTTACTTCAGTAAAGAAGTGTAGCTCCTCTATTCCCTGATTTACATAAACATTCCTGCTTTGAACTTACAGCTTCTTTTATAGGCTAACTAAAAAAAGAAATGAATAGTTGGAGGAGCAATCTTTAAATATGCTCTCCTTTCAACTCTAGACCCCTGGTATGGGTCACAAGTTAAAAGAGTTGAGTGACCTCAGCCAGGTCTGACGTGCATGCAGGCTGAAGTGCAGGAGCAGGGCAGCAGAGGGACGCACTGCTGGGGTACGAGTTTTGAGGTAGAATTAGAAAAGGATGTTTGCACACTGCCAAGTTCCTTTTTCATGATCATATAATTCTTTCAAACGTAGCAATAGGAAGTGAACATAACTGGTAGGTAAATGAGAAAACAGTGTGGAGATGGAAAGTGGGAGTGAATATAGAGGATACTGAGCAAGAAAGAATGAATAGGAGAAGGGAGAAGTGGCAACACATCCCAAATTAGTCAAGATTATTTATCGTGAAACCTATCAGAGATTAGCTAAAAACATCATATATCACAGTAAATTTCTGTGAAGCTATATAGAAGGAAGCGTATGTGTTTAGAATTTTTCTGCATTTTCTTGGCAGCAGCATCTGACTATAAGAAAAAACTTGCAAAGAAATAATGAAGTACACAGTAGCATTAAGGAACTAACCCAGCATTTAATTCAGTGTAATTTTGGCCTTTCCCTCGCACGAGGTACGTAGTGCCGCTATCATCCCCACTTGGCTGCAGTCAGCAATCAGTCCTACTGTCATTGTTATCACTTTTTTAGTTGTTTTGCTGTATGGTGCAAGAGCTCTGCTTGTGGACCAGCGCTTCTAGTCCTTGTTTCTAAGAGAGAGTGGTAAGAAGGCTCTCTACACCCATGGCCTTGAAGCCAAGTGGTTTTCTTCCTCTTCCTAAAGAGTTTTGATCACTCTTAACACCCAATCTAGTCTTTGTGTGGGGTAGGGGGGCTGAGAATGATTTGTAAAATTGAGAAGCGCAGTGATGAAGCTCCATTTTTGTGATTTTTTTTTTTTTTGGGCTTTGGTTTTATGCTATTGCTTTTAAAGGTTTAGTTGCCATAACAACCCAAAGCAGTCCTGTATTACCATAGAAACATGCTGTTGTGGGTGACAGTTTTTATGAGAATCTTTTTTTTCTTCTTTCCATGTAGTATCTTTAACACTGGCCTTTTTGCAGGTACATCACAATACACTACAGAGGTTCCATAAAGTGTCAGAATGACATAATAAACAACAAAAATGAAGCATATACTTAAATCCAGGAAGAAAATGTGGGGTCATGGTTGGCTGAGAACAGAGAAAGAGTAAAAGTAATTTCCTGTTGCTTAACTTGGAGGTCATAAGTATTGAGCTTAGAGCAGGGCTGGCTAATCAGTCCACATGAGTACATACTTAAACAAAAACACAGCAAAACAGGACTTAGGGTTTAGATTATGTACCAGGGAGTTAGTATAAAAACAACTTGTCATGATAGTTCTAGTTATCAAAAGACGGGACTACTTTAATGTTCTCTGCATGGGGCTGCTCCTTGAGACTATTCAGCAGCTGAAGTGAGAACTGCCGAATGAGGCAGCCCTCTTACAAAGCACCGCTTCATGCTGAGCCGGTTCTGGCTGCATACTGATAGCCTGCGAGCTTCAGGGTGTTGGCTGTGACCTGGCAAGCCCTAAATTGTTCGGGATCTGTCTATATTGAGGACTTTCCCTCTCCCTGTGTGATATCTTTAACAGCTGTGCTCTGCAAAGTCTCTTGGGTTCTTAAAGAATGGTAATAGAGCTTTTCCTTCCACAAATCTGTATCTCCATCTACTCGTAACTTGGCTCTCCTAGAGCAGTGGACCGGTGGAGCATATAAGCTCTCCTAACTTCTGATAGATTACTGTGCATCTTTACTATCAAACTTCAAATTGAAGTTATGGACCAGTTGCAGACCATTTACTCTGTCCCAGCAAACTAGTGTAGTGCAGAGTACACTGTTACAGGTTCATAATTTTATGACAAGTCACACAACTTATTTGGAAAGGGGATAGGCAAGCATAGCCACGCAGTTGTGGAGATTGTTATTGATCAGAATTTTTATGGGGAGGCATAGGTCTATCAGTTTCCTGTAATCAGTTGCATCAATGATGAAAAAACTATTCATTCCTGATATGCATGTTTGAAAGAACATAAAAGCCTCCAGCTAGGATCTTGCAAGAGTCTGCCTTGCCGAGGTCAAGCAGGCAGCAGGGAGTGCCATGAAGTTCAGAGGTGCTTTATGGTTACTTACCCCTCTGAGAGCCTAGACAAGTCTGCTATTCCTTCCTCTCATTTGACCCTCAATTCTCCAGGCTCCCTTCTGGATTTCTCAGCCCTACCTGGGAGTGATGATTAGTGGGAAACAGGATTTCCTGCTTTCTGAATGCCTCCCTCTAACCTGTTCAGAGATATGACATCCTAGGGTGCTCCTTATCCTTCATTTTTATGGTATTGGAAATCCCCTCCATGATCTCAAAGTTTCCAGATGAGACCTGTTCCATCTAATCAGGATTTGTTGGACATGATTCCCTCCTTGCTCTTCTACAACTCCTTTCTCTAGTCAAGAAGTTTCAAATGAATGTCAAAGGTTATAGTTAAATGTAGTTAATACTTGCTTCTCCTTTTCCTTTACGTCCTGATGACATGTTGACTTCTACTCCATGAAAAAAAATTGTAGCCAAACTTCAGAGGGACTTTTATATCACCTTGAAATTAGTTCCTGTTTCAATTAAATTACTGAAGACTGACCACCAGGCAATGTGATTTTTACTCATTAATCTTACTAACTAAATACATTCAGTACAAATCCATTCTCTGAACAGTCGTTCCACCTCTAATACAGAACAGGCTATCACAGCCTCGTATTTTTGCCAGTCTTGCTGTAAACTGTGGTTCATAGTTGGATTTTATGGCTGGATTAGAAAATCTTAATTTTCTCAAGAGCTGGATTATGCGCAGATGCTCAAACTTGCCATCTTTTCCACTTTTTTAATAATTAGAAAACTCACTGTTGAGTAGGACATATGTGTGTATGGATTCTTAAAGAGCAACAATATCAAACCAAATAACAGACATACCCTAAGCTTTTTTAAATCGCTTCTACCTTACACAGTACTAACGCTAAGGCAGCTGTTACCCCTTATATGAGCATCGTTTTTAAAGGAGTCCTCTATATCAACAAATAATCCTTCCTTCAGTTTCATGACTGATTTTTTTTCCCCCTGTCTTACTTGACTGAGATTGGTGTATAAGGTGAGCTCAGATACAGAAGCGAGATTGCAGTCCTGGGGAGCATGTCAAGGATGGCTCTAGATCTGGAATACGTACCTGTGCAGAGAGACAATTTGTGAAGATTTCTTTTTAAAGTGAAGCAAAGGTAGAGAAGAGCTGCAGGTTGCAATACACTGTTTGCCAGCCTTGTAACAAAAGAGAAGTTATCCTAACCCACTGTGTTCCCCTGGGAGTCTCAGTATATTGGCAATACAGCGCATACAATCAGCATTAGCCTGACCTAGCCTGTGCAGCCAGTACCTTTTAAGCGTGGGCAGCAAACACTACACTTGAATATCAGTGTGTTTCAGTGACGATAGTTCTTCATGTACTTCAGGTCTGTTTTGTCATTGCAGATGTGACACCAATATTTAAGCTGCCTCTTTTTTCACCTTTCTTATGGTTTACAACCCTTTCCCTATCTTTCCATCGCCATGTGTTTTCTGTAGAGCATTGAAAACATTGTCAGCCTATACCTGAGGTCCATCTGCAGTTCCTTGCTGGAACACACTCTCTCTGAACTGGCAAGGCACACTTCACCACATATCCCAGGTCTGTACTTAACCTTTCCCTAGAAGGCACAAAATTATAAGGTGCAGAGACTTATTGATGAAGGTCATTGTTTAATGATAGAATAAATAAAAACCTAGAGATCTTGGTATTGGATCAAAACGTCATATACACCTAGCACTAAGGTAATCTGATATAAATTCACTGATTCGTTTCTGTTCTAAATTATTAATGGATTAACTATTCTAAGAAACTTTACCATAGATAAGATACCATCTGTCTTTCCATTGCAAGCTTAAAGTCAGCATAAACTCCAAATCATGTGTTCCGGCTAATGCAATAGAAATGTCATTCTGTGCCCACATTTGATTATGTATCATCAGATTTGCTCTGCTGGGTGACTCAGTCATGAACAGATCCTGTATGCTAATGAACATAGAGCCTTCACTGGAGCGAAGCTTGGACTAACTTTGTTGAAATATATTGCTCTAGGGTACCTTGCTATGTAGCTCTGACTTTCACGTTGAAGGCAGATGGGAATGCTAATTTCTTGGGATGAAGCTTGGAAGGCAGAATCTAAAGTAGAAGAAATTTGATTGTAGTGATCCCAAGCTATGATTAGTCTTAATTTATCCCTTGGTAGAAGAGGAAGATGTTTAATCATTTCTCTAACAATATGTAAGGTCTCCAGGTTGTCAAAATTAAGAACTAAAGATTGGGTTAGAAATCTCTGGAAAGTGTGTTGAGACCTGGAGAGCACCTTTCATTATTTTCATCCCCTTGTGACCAGTGCTTGAAAAAGCAATGATAAACTCTGAAGGAAGTTGCAACTAGAGTTCAAAGCAGAGACAGGAGAGCTGTGATTTAAGGCTGAGAGCTTTGGGGGAATAAAAAGAAGTCATGCTTACATGTCCACCTCTTCAAAAATGCACTGAGGGTATGCTTCTTAAGACATCCAAAATAGCTAGTACTTTTTATTCTACTCTCCAAAGACTGCCTCTGCCTGGCCTAGCTGTCAGGCAAAACATGAGCTTATTCCTAGGAGCTTTGTAGCTCTGATGCCTTGTTCATAGTGGGTCCATTGTCAAAGGGCAAAGAGGAGGCAAACTCTTCCAGATGAATCAGGATAAAGTACTACCACAACTGTATTATTAGCCCAAAAGCTTGAAGCACCTTTACCAATACCCATTTCCTGCCTTGCGAGTGGAATTAGGATCTCTCAGCAATATATTGAAAGCAATTGAATATCATCCAGCGATTGCCATGAGTGAAGTTGTAAGTAATTAGTACTAATGATACTTATGAGGGAAAACAGGTGTGTTTGAATCACGCTTTTCCCTTATAGACTTAGAATATACACAAAATGAAACGAGTTATTTAATTATATGTTAGGGTTGTTGCAGGGTTTCTTTATGTATTTCTAATGCTGTTGGTGATAAAATATGTTGAGATAGCAGAATGTTGTAACCATTTCCCCTGAGATCTCACCAAAAGTTTTAATGTAATTGTGTAGAATTAATGTACTAAAAAATACCATTTTTCCCCACCAGGGGATCTTGCAAGAATGTGGTGCGTTTTTCACTAAAACCCCAGTGTTACTAATGGAGATCTTAAGGGAGACATTTATGAGATTAGGCCAAGATCCTTGTCTCATTTACCGTAGACTGAATGCAGAGTAACAACTCCATTACTTTCATTTAAGTTATCCTTGGATTTATATTGGTGAAAATGAGATGAGAATCCAGCTTTTAATTAGAAAACAGCAGATACGTGAGATGTACTGTGGGGGTTTTTTCCCTAAGGCAACAGACTTCAGTGAGCAGCAGAGGTCTCCCAGAAGTAATCTTACCATCTATGCTCAACATAAAACCAGGAAAACAGTTGATCCAGGTATGTTTTTTTCTGAAAAATAAAACCCGTGAAACTCTGTTAAAGTTCAAGAAAAAAATTAAAGAACCAAACGTAGATAAATTTAGTGATCATGAAAGAGAAGCTGTCATAGCTTTAATTTCGCTCCAGATAGCGTGGGATCTATCTGCATATGCCTGAGCTCTAGTTTAAGGATCTCCTTTATTTATTCTGTACACTATAGCCCATGTTATAGTGGTACAGCCCTGTTCCTGAAATGCCATTGTGGTATCAACAACTGTTGATTATTACTTGCCAGACTGATGTGATTCCTTGTGAATCACAAGATCAAGCAACAGAGTGGCAAGAGAAAGAGCTAGATTTGTCTGTCTGTACGGCGCTGTTATGAGGGGGTTTTAGATATCCAGCACCATATAAGTGCTCTGCCGTGCCCGTCTACTGTCAGCACTGACCAGAGCTTTTTCTCTCCACGTCACTTAAAGTTCAAGCAAGACTCAGCATTAGAGGAAGGAGAATCAACTCAAGCAAAGGCTCAGTGCCAGGGAGCCTCACAAGTGAGATAAGAACCAAGCAGTTCCTGTCTTCTCAGTTCCTGTGAATAGCACAACAGATCATAGTTCTCCCTGTTTATTTTCTAATATATTGCTTTCCACCAGTTTCCATACCATTCGCTATTTCTCTCTGTTTTGCTTTCTATTCCTCAAGCTTATTAACTTGTGCTTTTTCCAGGATGATTTTTTTTTTCTTAATTCCCCACCCTTGCTGTTACCCCTCTAGGTCTCTCTGTAATATTTCTGGTCTGGTGGTGTGTGTAATAGCTCTCAATTTAATGACACCTACACTGGTAATCAGAGTGCTTTTTACCCCACTTTCAGTATTGTTAACGTTCAGTTGGGCAGCCTCAGCTGAAGAGCCTGGTGTATCACAGGTCAGGATTTATGGACCTGACCAGAGCTCCAAATAAAAAGCATGTATGGCATCAGCACGCAGTTTTTGTGGCTGTGAAATAACTGCAGGATTTTGGTTTTATTTTATATGCCATTTCTCCCTTCCCTCTCTTTTTATTTTAACTTTTAATCCTCTCCTTAAAATTTCGCCAAGTCATGGGTTATTATTTTCAGTGCCATTCAGCCATTCCATTATGAATGCTTCTGCTTTTATGCTTAGCGTCACTGGAAAGGATGTGTCTCTGACCCACCTCCACTGCTCACTAAGTCAACTGCCTTTGAAGTACATGTAATAAACTTTCTCTGATGGTAAAAGGAAAAGCCTCATTAGTTCCAGCCCATATTTGGGAGGCACCTCTAATCCACACTCATTCTGCTTCTTCCTTTTTAATCTTTAATTATTGATACACCTTACCTGACTCATGCAGTCTTATAGTGGTGAGATTTTTCCTGCAATTTCCCAGCCTCCCTTAACGTTTTCACTCCCTCACTCAAAGCCTGGGTCTCATTTACATGAAAGTCTGTGAAATGTCTGGCAAAAGACCATAGCAATGAAATCCATGTGCAGTAGGTTGTTATGGCTGAGCAGGGCAGGAATCTCTCTGTCCCTCCAGTAGAACCTGCAGAAAGAGAAAGGTGACATAGCTCCAGAGATGGGCAGCTGCTAGAAGGGAGATATTGCATCCATGTAACACTGGCAGGTCTCCTGAAGAGGCCATACTGCAGCAAAACCCAAATAAAAACAAAATGTCCAAGAGAGGGTAGCTCTGATGCTCTCACCTGTTTTTCCTTTGGGTACTCTCCCATCTAAAGTGTATAGCGTGACTTGGACCCCTTTGTATACCAGCCTTCTTTAATCTCATCTGCATATTCAAGTATCTCACCTTGCTCACACTGGGAAGTTACTTAAAGTCTGGTCATCAGTACTTGATGTTACCTGTCTGTAGTCTGAATAAGGTGAACTGCAACCTGCATTTGCTTGAAACCAAAGAGTTGTCTCACACAATGACAGTCTAGCTTTGCATAGTGCAGTGCTTCGCATAGGTACAGCAGCACTGCTGGCTGGAATTTGGGCAAATCCATACAGCATGCAATTACTTTTAATGGGGGAAATAAAAATGCTATTTACAGGCAATTATCTTACCTTCTTGTAGCATTTGATATTGTCGCTCTTATTAGACATAAGGTAAGAGGACTTTGTTGTTACCCGATTGACAGAAACAACATTCTAGTAGCAAGCAGGTTAGTTACTCTTTTTGTTTTGTTCGCAGTACTGGAGTGATTTTGGTTTGTGTGTTGTTTTTTCTTTTTTTCTTCTTTTTTTTTTTTTTTTTTAGCATGTCAGGTTGTACTGGGCCTGGCTAGAACAGGGTTAATTTTCTCCGTAGCAGCTTGTATGGTGCAGTGCTTTAGATTTTTGACCAAAACAGTACTGTTAGCACACTAATGTTCTAGCTTTTGCTGAACAGTGTTTGCACAGCATCAAAGACTTCTGTTTGTCACTCTCCCCCAGCGGTGATTAGACTGCAGGGTATGCAGTAGGCTAGGAGGGGACACAAGCAGGCAGATGACCTGGACTGGCCAAAGAGATATTCCATAGAACATAACATCATGCTCAGCAATAAAAGGGAAAAGAGGGCGCTCTAGTGGGTTAGCCAGCTTTTGCAGGAGCTAACTGGGCATCGGTCTACCTACAGGAGGTGGTGAGTGACTGCCTTTACATCACTTGTTTTGTTTTCTCCCTTCCCTCATCTTTCACTTATTAAACATTTGTTTGTTTGTTTGTTTTATTTTGACCCTCAAGGTTTCTTATTTTTATTCTTCCTTTCCTCTTCCCCCATCCCACTGAGGGGGATGGCTAATGAATGACTGTCTTGTGTGGTGCTTATCTGCCCACCGGGGTTAACACACAACACAGGTATAAAAACCTCTGACAGCTAGCTATCAGTATGGGACCAGTATATCTTTATGTCTATAGTATTCTGGCTGGCTGCATGAGCGTTTGATGGCTACCAAGGAAGTATAGCTTCTGTTGCAAAACCCTGGCATCGGAAAAGATACATACAGCTGTGCCAGAGAAAGTAAAGGTATCATCATAGCCTTCTGCACCCAGGAGAAAAAAATCCCCTGTGAGAAGGAGTATATGGACCTGAAATAAATACTGACTTTGAGAGTTTAGTTCCTGAGACCTGCCTTAATGGGGATAGCCTACCATGGTAAAACCCTCAAAGATCAGAAGGCCTACATCGTCATCATTATGTTAAGAAAAAAGAAAGTATGTATTTCTTGAGTGTTGTCTGGCTCATTAATGTTACACTTCCTTGCTTTTCATAGCAGTCGTAAGAGCAAAAAGCTTACACTTTAAAAAAGCAGAAGAAAAGCAAGTTTTTTCCCATTATTAGACACTTCTAGAATATGCAATACTAATAAACACCCCCAAGATATGGTGGGGCTCCTCCTGCTCCACATTCTTAGGAGTGCTTCCAACCTCAGCCATAAAGTACAGTGTGTTCAAGAAATTTCACAGTAGGGTCAAAGTTCTTTGGCAGATATTGCAGGGACGTTTTCATCTTCTAAACCCAATTCCATTTAACAGGGCACAAGTAAGAGCAGTAGGTACTGCAGATCTTAAAGTCTCAGGCAGCATTAAACAAGAAAAGCAGTAGTATGGTTCTAATACCATTCTTTCCCCAACAAATAACAGGAATCAGGGGATTACTAACATAGGAAATTATTTTTGCCGTTTAATTGGTAGTGCTCAAGAATCCTACCTGGGACACACCTCACTGGAATGGGAGCTATGTCATTTTAGTATATGGGAATTATGTGATAACATATCAAATATATACCTCTGTGAACAGAATCAGCTCAAAAATAGAGTAGCTGATGATACCTGGTGTAATCAAGTATCTGCTACTGTATTTTTGAAAGCTCTTGTTCCACATTCAACACTTCTTTCCTTTTATTTAACATTGCCTAGTAAACTCCATCAATCAGCAACTGATATCTCTACTCATTGGGAAGAGTGTTGTATAAGTCTGAACTGGGGAGTTGAGCATGACCACAATGAGGTGAAGCTAAGATAAAAACCCTTGCCTCCTTGCAAGAAGTTTGTTGATTCAAATCCTCCACTAGGATTAAACTTGAACCCTGTGCTGATAGGTCCCTTTAGTTCAGGCATGTTCACTCTTCCAATTAATTATTAAAATAGGGTCTTTTATTAATAGTGTTTTCTGTCTCTGCTGTTCAAGGAAACATCTCAGCTGAAACCGATTTCTCCAACCTGCTCTCTGAGAAAAAAGAAAAATATTCTCCCCCCTTCCCATGCCCCTTTCAGCTCATATGCAGAGGCATGTGGCATCAGGGGGGGTTAAACGGCCAGATGTGCTTGGCAGGTAACTCTTGTTAACCTGCCAGTTGCCTAGCAGGAAATGAGTAACCTGCTGACTTTCCCTGGAAAGGGCTTGGGAAGCTACTGAGAAAAGCCAGAGATACTACAATAAGAAGTGGTGCAAAGGGGGCATCTCTCTTTCACAATGTTTCCTTTAGTTTTTACCTGCTATGCTTTTATACTGGTAGAATCAGCACTGGGTCTAGGCCCCTAGGAAGAAAAATCCTTTTTCTGATATCCTATCAAATCCCTAAATAAAGACCCTTTGCCACGGAGAGAGAGCCAGTTTGGCCAGTTTGTCAGAAGTGCTCTTACTAAAATCAGTGTGAGTTGCGGGTGTTCTGGCTCCTTTGAGAATCTAGGCTCCCTGAACAGCATTCACGCTCTTTCTTCTTAGCAGGTCTCTTATTTTTGTTCTTTATCCTTTACTCACTCTCTTTCCCCAGCAGTGTAAGTCTCACAGGCCACATGCACCTGAGGAAGAGGAGGAAGGGTGAAAGGTTTAAGGTAGCCAGCTCAGGAGCCGTTCTCCCTTTCCCAGTCACTAGAAATGGGTAGAAAAAAGTTGTCCATTACCAGCCTGCCAAAGCTGTAGCTCCTGGTTCAAGACTAGATTGTGCTATGATTAATGAAATGTGTTTAGCAGTCTCATTTGAGCTTTTAATGGTCTGTTATCCGCATTATGGCTTTAGCATACACTTCAGCATGATTGATAGCCTGTTTGGGCTGCTTTGAGGTGTACACGTTGAACAGAGAAAGAAGTAAAAATAGCTTGATGACTTCTGGAAATGCTGTGTGAGTCCTTTAGGATACGTCTCTATGGTGGCCAACACATGCACATGTACCTGAGCTAGTTAACTGCGCTAGCGAGGTACTGCGTTGAGCTGATTAGTCCTACTGAGAGGTGGCAAAAATACACAGTGGCAAAACACTGCATTAACACAGTTGCATGGCTTCTGCTACTCAAACAAACTGAGATATCTCTGCACGACACTGCGGTCTGCCAGGTTCATACACCTTTCCTTTTCTGTGTGTATCCTCCTTTTCTGAGAGCCATAACATGCTACTGTTCTTCCCTACATCAGCAGCAGGGTAAACACAGCTCCCTCCTGAATCAATCAATTTCCCGTGTCTTAAGTTTAGTGGGAGGGTTGCTGACACGCAGATTGGGATGTTATTTTGCCACTTGTTTTGCCAGCCATGAGCCTGAAGGGAATATGTTGCAGGTGAGAGAACAACCTTCAGGAGTACCTAGCAAGCATCTACAATTTAAATTTAATGACCTTATTTAGTGAAGTACTTAATCATAGGCTGAAGTGTAAAAGCTCATGAGTAGTCTCATTGACTTCAGCAAGGTTGAAAATGGTGATGCACTGAGATACAGCACTGAGTTAGGGCTGATAAGGTCTGAGCCTGTCCTGGCTAATAGATTCAGGGCCAAGTGTTCCTCTCCACCAGCATCCTCTTTTATCCCTCTCACTGAACAGTTTCTGCCAAATGTGGTCTTTCCAAGTGCAGAGGAGAAGATGTGATGTACTAACTTCCTATTAGCCCTTTGATGCTGAAATTTAAGCTGAAGTTTAAGATCATTGAGTTTAGCATTGGGGAAAAAGATGGAGCAGTCAGCAAAATGTCACAGGTGACCGTGATGAACTGCTGCTCCCCACTGGCATGTGCTGTGGCAGATGATGCATGCCTGAGGCTACAGAGCTCAATGATCCCTAGAAAAAAAACCTCTTGCCCACAACTCATAAATTGTTAACACTAAAATAGTTTTGTAACTAAACTTCAGCAGGTTAAAAGTGTTTGTAGCAAGAGAGTGAAGCAAACTGGAAACCTCCAGTTTCTGTAGAAAATGAGTTAATCTGGCCTCTTTTGCCCAATTTCTGAGCTCTCACGTGTCATAAACTATTAGTATAATAATTTTGATCAATTTTTTATGAATGTTAGGAATATGTCACCTCTGTGTCCATCTGAACATACACCTATCAATTTGCTTGTCACTTGCCTACCTATTTGTATCGTGTAAAAGATGTGAGCTTTGTCATGCATTTATTCATCTTCCAGGGAGTGTTCATGAATTATTCTGGCCATTTAATGCATCCTAGCTCTGCATTTTGTGGGTATCTGTTCTTGGTAGCAATAAATCTGTCAGTTTAATTGCTTTCTCTTTAGCCTCAAACTTTTTCTCATTAAGTCGATGAGTAATCATCTTATATTGTTAAGGATACTAGGGTGGAAAAGTTGTTACTGGTTCTATTTGAGTTCTTTTATTTAATAAAATGAACTATCTAAATAATAATCCCTCCCCACTGTTTTCTAAATGGTATTACTTCCTGTTAGGCACATGGGAGCTTCAGCCTGTTTGCTTTTTAATTAAAAGTAAGTTTTCAGCTACCTCTTTCATCATCAGAATTTTCTGTCACCTTGAAATGAAGGCTCTGGCATTGTCTTTTAAATTATTGAGCGCTGGCCGACTGGGGGAGTTCAGTTTAGAGTATACATTAATCTTCTTAACTACTCTCATCAAACTGACTGTCCACCCTGCTACGGTTTCAGTACTCCTGTTTGCTGTCCCTCCTTTGTTTGTCTACCCACCTATACATATAAAACATGAATATAATCTTTCTGCATGCTTGCCAATTACTGAATTATATATTCTTTGTGTCCTGACATGTTACAAAACATTTCCCAAGGTCGTGTCTGACATTGATAAGTTGGTGTGGAGAGTTTTTCCTTTGCCACTTGGTTGGCAGAACTTGGAGTTGAAAGCAGCATTGCTGAGGGAGTTACTTCAGACCCTCCGGGAAAACGTTATATATCTGTCGTATTTTTTTTTCTTCAAATTCTCTGATTTGCAAAAGATCTAAAAAAATTAATCCTTTAAGCAGAGCTGAACTAATTTGCAATCTTAACAACTATTTAGACTCTTCTGCTGAAACAAGAAAAAAGGTTAGTGATTTATGCACATTAGTGTTGTCAGCGTATTGGCAAACTCTGTTGCTCGTGAAATACGTTGTTAAAAATCCATAGCGGGGTTGAGAACGAGAAGAGCAGTTCCACCGGGTGGACCAGCAGGGATCTGGGCTCTGCTTCCCGGCTTTGCCGCAGCCGTCTGCAGGCACCTTACTGCCTCAGCGGTCCTGGGTCCTGTTTGTGGCAGGCAAAACTGTTGGGTTTTTTTCTCCTTCCCATTGTCTGTCTTGCCTAGTCATTACAAGTTGTGTATTTGTACAGCACCTAGCACTGCAGAGCACTGGATAAGCTACCCCTGTACAAATAAATTGTCCATAGGAATAAATATTTTCTACACTGAGCCCTTTTTACACTGGGAATTCGCAGTTCCCTCTGATTTATCTCACATTTAGTCTCAGTGGAATAGTTGTGCAACATTTACTGTGAATACATGAAGTTATAGCTGTCTGGTTTCATTGTGGTTGCTCAGATGCTGTTGGGTGTACTCCTGAATGACAACTGTCAGACACTTTAGAGGGCAAATAGTGTCTTCTGTGAATTTTAACATTTAGTGCCACACATGATTCTGGTACTTTCTTCTCACAGAGCCTCTTCCCATGAAAACATCAAATGCGATGTACTCTCACAGCAATCAGGCAGCAATTTACACATCCTGCTATGCCATCCTGGTGTAATTTCAAAAATAGTGGTTGGATCCCTTTGCATTTGGGAAAGTTGTTAGTTTTAATTTAGCTTCCTCTTCTAAGGAATTCATGGATTAGAATTCATGAAGCCCAGTTTCCCAAATGGCAAAGCCACATGCTCTATGGAGCGTGCCTTGGCCCGAGGATGGCTTGCCAGCGATCCTGTTCTTGGTCTGACAGCTTTCCTCACCAACTTGCCCAGAATGGGAAAGTGGGAGTTTGTTAATCAGCAGAAAAGCCAACAGCCGGTGTTTTTATGAGAAAATATATGAAAAATGCTTCATTCTTCTGTAGTATAAATTTAGTGAGCCAAATTCTGACCTGCTACAAGTTGGAATGCCTCTATTTGATATAAAAGGAGTCATACCTGCTTACCCTATCTCTATGTTGACTCCTTCAAGTCAATGTGTGTAAATGGAGGGTCTTTATTCCCTTTTACACAGTCTGACACCACTGAATCCATTTTTTCAGGAACCACAGCAGATGCTATTGCTGACATCAAAGATCACCCTGTTGAGTATATTTTATCCAGGTGCCCTTCAAAGCCAGCAGTGCTGTGTTTTGAGGGCTTGACGGCGCTGGTGTGCGCTGGAGCACCCTTGACCGATAGCATCTGAGGACACAGGTGCCCATGCAGCAGTACACACCAAATTTTAATCCAGATCCAGATACATGCGATACTGTTTCATTGCTCATGTATGGTCTACAGTACAAATTGAAGTTGATAAATGGAAATAAACCTGAGAAGAGAGTAAATTCCTTGTGCAAAGGGACAAGGACAGAGATTTTGTAGTGTCAAATCTAGACCGAACTTAATGATCAAAGCTGCTGCAACATGCCTATGAAGTGGCATATTCTACAGAACAGTCCACTATAAACAAAATAAAAAAACATTGAACTAAATTATGTACTGAACTAATCTGAAGTTATCAGTCAAATTAGTCAGTCTTCAGAAAAGTGATTCACATATTCTGAAAATCTCCATTACCCACAATAACCTAAAAAAAAAAAAAAATTCACAAGCCTCTGTGGTTATCAGCTCCCAAGCAAATTAAACTGTGCAATTTTCAATTTTTTTCTTAGGCTCTGTCTTCCCTTAATTACTGATTAGCCTAACCAAAGCAAGCATATGTAAAGGAAGGTTGTTTTTTTCTCCCTTTACCAGTCTGATTCACGAATGTATCTCAATCTGTCACCATGGAAATCATTTGATGTCACAAATGTGAGATTGTTAGAATCAGTTAATATGTCAGGCAGGTAGACCCAGACTAATTACAAAGAAGAAAAATTAAATTTAACACACACATTTATTGACAGTAAGTAATAATGGTAAAGGAAATTAAGCAGCAGCTCATGATTGTTAAGTGGTCCAGAAGAAATACATCAAACTTCTTATGAAAGCTGCTGTAGGTGTTTAAATCACTTTTGGATTATACTGTGGAAACATTTTAATATGTGTAGTATAGAATCATAGAATGGTTTGGGTTGGAAGGGACCTCAAAGATCATCTAGTTCCAACCCCCCTGCCATGGGCAGGGACACCCTCCACTCGACCACGTTGCCCAAAGCCCCATCCAACCTGGCCTTGAACACTTCCAGGGAGGGGGCATCCACAACCTCTCTGGGCAACCTGTTCCAGTACCTCACCACTCTAACAGTAAAGAATTTCTTTCTAACATCTAACATAAATCGACCCTCCTTCAGCTTGAACCCATTACCCCTTGTCCTGTCACTACACTCCCTGATAAAAAGTCCCTCTCCAGCTTTCCTGTAGGCCCCTTCAGGTACTGGAAGGCCGCAATTAGGTGTCCCCAGAGCCTTCTCTTCTCCAGGCTGAACAAGCCCAACTCTCTCAGCCTGTCCTCCTAGGAGAGGTGCTCCAGCCCTCTGATCAGCTTTGTGGCCCTCCTGTGGACTCGCTCCAACAGCTCCATGTCTCTCCTGTACTGGGGCCCCCAGAGCTGGATGCAGTACTCCAGGTGGGGTCTCACCAGAGCAGAGTAGAGGGGCAGGATCACCCCCCTCGACCTGCTGGTCACACCTCTTTTGATGCAGCCCAGGACACAGTTGGCTTTCTGGGCTGCGAGTGCACACTGCTGGCTCATGTTGAGCTTCTCATCAATACCTTATAGCTTATTTCAGATCTCCACTGTATAATCCTTTATAAAATTCAATTCATTTCCATTAGCAGTTCCATATGCTTGTTTCCAGTTTTTTCCCCCGCATTGGTACATGATACAGTTGCAGACATCTTTCTCGTGATAGTTTCTCTTATTCACAGTGAGTTACTGATAGAGTATATCCAGAAATTACTGGAATTATTAAAAGAGATTGCTTTCTTTGTTACATTGTTCAGCAGTGTTCTTCTAGGTTCTGCTACATATGTACATGTATATGATCCAAAGCTCACTGAAATTACTGAATGTTGGTTTTTATTACACATATATTCACATAGACTTTCCATTTAATGACTAGTCACATAGAACATTTGTTACCTGGTTTTGCTATTCTTAAGAACAAAGAATACATATATTGTTTCCCAAACAGTAGAGTTGGGAATAAATAATAAAAATAAAAATTTATAATATTTCTTTTATCCATCTTTCTTTCCTTTTCCCTTCAGAAAATTATTTATTTCATCTTCCCTACAGCACAGGGAATAATAAAGTTTAACTGGAGTTAGATTTTCCCTCTTAGCTGTCATTTAAAGGGACTCTTACTTGTTAGACCTAAAAATCAATTCACAGTATTTAGTTATTTGATGCATCTGTAATGATTTTGTACAAATTTTTTTTTCTACATTTTTTACAGCTTGAAATTAAAAGAAAAAACCCAAAAGGATTGATTTGCTTTCTGCAGTAAGAAGTAGACATCCAGTATGAAAAACGGCAACACCTTTATCTTCTGAAGGGAGATATTAAGGATTTGCATTAATAACCAACTCAGTTCTTCCCACTGGGTTTTCTTCCAGCCAAGATACTAGTCCAAAAACAAGAAATAGCTTGAAGTCCTTCCATCTTAGTTGACAGTGGCTAGAGAATTAAGTCCAAATCCTTGCATTTATCCAACAACTAGATTATTTCGTTCAATGTTGCAGCCAAATGGAGGCAAAACAAGCTCAGATGTTCATTTCTCAGAACAGTTTGCTAAATGTGACTTCAAAAAACATCTTCTTGGAAGCAAAGAAATTTCTCTCTGCCGCAGCTCAGCCACAACTTCAGATGTTCTTAGTACAGTCCATAAAACTCTAGGTATGGCCTCTCTCATTTCTCCTGTCCTAGGCTAGCTGTGTCTCACAGTTGCTGATGTGGGCAATAAGAGAGGCAGAGGATGTTTCAAACCTACTGACCTTAACTGAGCTACTCTATCCACAATGTTGGTTCTCCTTTCCTGGTACTGCGAAGATAAATCTCAGGAGGAAGAGCTATGTCTTAAATTTGGTGTTTTTCCCTCTTTGTTGTTCTCAGGGGTCAAAAAATCCTTCATTCCACACACTTCTTAAATAGCAAGCCTTTCCTTACTTCCCACTATTGCTTGTATAAAACAACAAATCGACAATCCCTTTTCTCTCTGAGTCCGCTAGCAGGCTGCCAATGTTTAGTAAGAGCTCAATGAAGTGACTGACAACTTTACATTCAGGAGAATTCCTGTGTGTAAACCACTCAGACCAGGGAGGGACGCTACTTGTCTGGTCTGGAAGCTGTCCTTGTTCCAGTTAAGCATTTACATAACATTGCAATTATTTTGCTGGGGGAGAAGGAGTATGCAAGGAGATAACTTTCAAGGTGCGTTGATTTATCCTAATGCTCTTGCCGGTGAGTCACTGCTGTTTTTGATCATTTTGTTTTTTGAACTACAGGACTCAATAAGAGATTGTAAGAAGCAAATGAAGGGAAGTTTTTTTTTCTCTCTTGCAGCAATTTAAAAAATAATTTTCATGTTTCATCTACACAAAGATGATTTAATTAAATACTTTAATCCTGACCACAAATAATTTATGTAGTGGTTCAGTGAGAGAAGCCCAGCATTGTCTTGTCATAGAGCATTTACTTAATCCTGTCGTACCTGCTTGATAATTACTCCCTCAGATCTGTCCTTGCATTAGCTACAAAATTAGCTTAGAGGACTTGGAGAAAAAGGGGAGGGGGAAAATCCTTCAAATTAGTTAATAATTTATGATTGCTGTTGAGTCAGCCCTTGTTCAGTCTTTCTGAGGGGTGAACCTTCCCATCTGTTGTGAAATGAAATAACATTAGTACTTTTCAGTTTCTAGAGCTGATCAGAATCTGATAATGATATATAGAAGATCTTTTCTCTACCTCCAAAACAGATAATGATCTCTTTTTAATGCCTTTGTGTCATAAGTCACATCTTACATAAATCTTCCTTTCCTTCAGTGCATGCATACTCACACATTTTTCTTCTTGCAGCATTGATCTTCTAAGCTTAAATGGGAAATTGTTTCTTTTCCTTTCATGGAGAGGCAGGAGCTGAGTTCCTCTTCATGTGGTGATAACAAATGGAAGGCTGTCCCAAAATTTGATCTATGCCTTAGAGTTTGTTTCCTCATGCAATTAATGTTCTGAGCCTAAGTGACAGAATAAGAGCTTTAAATTCAGTCAGAAGGTCACATCTTATTCTAGAAGGGAAGAAGCTGGCATTTTACTTGTTGTAGAGGAGGTGTTGTGTTCTTTTACTCTTTATTTTGAGTATGTATGTACCATTGAAAATGATCCCTACATTTCTTATGCCAATTTACAAAGCACTGTTGACAATCCATATTTTACAGCATTGAACACAGGGAGAAAATCATACAAATTAGAAGTAAAACAATCTTGTGAAAAAGTTCATTTCTGAAAACCCTTAGGGCATGATAGGGAACAAGTGTAGGTTCTAGGCTAAAAGTAGCACTAGTGAAGTGGGGCGTTAAGAAACGCACCAGGGGAAACAAGTCACTGTAATAGGAGGCTGGAACTGGATGGACTAAAATAAGAGTTAATTAGGGTGCATTTGAAAAAAATAAATAAATCTGTGCACAGATGATTTCACAAGAGTTATTTGGAGCCAGCTACATTATCTTTTCTTTGTGAAGAGTAAATTCTAAGCAGGTCTGTCTGGGCCTACACAGTTGGATTTTATGAGTGACTACGATATTTGTGCACCTCCAGGAAAGAATCCTAGAGAAAGAAGATCAGGTTTGCCTTTTAAAAGGGCAGAGGTGGAAGCTAAAGTGAGATAGTGAAGGGAGACTTTCACAAATCTACTAGGAGACTTTCTACAAATCTACAGTCTGTCCTCAGCACTGACAAAGGATTCACCTTTTCTAGAGAGTAGAACAGATTAACTGTAAATGTCCCATTTACTGAATGCTTTTGGAGGCATAGGCTGATGTCCTGACAATTTTGCTTGGAGTGATTTAAGAAATTATTGCCATCATCTCTTCATTACTTTTCCATGAGCTGCATTAACAGATTTTCTGGGGACTCATTGTCCCTCTCCCTCTCCACCCAGCCATTACAGAGGGCCGGTGAAGAGGGCTGGAGCTAATCCAGATGGCAGTACGCTGAGATGAACTAGGTAGGCAGTAACTCCTGCTATGGGGTAATAATTTCTCAAATTAGCGTGCTTACTTCTACAGCATTTATGTGACTGAGGTCTGAATTAATTCTCACAGTGTTAAATCCAATGGAAGCCAAGATTTCATCACTAGATTTAACTGGGTCTTACTGCTCTTCCCAATACGCAGCCAAATTTGTTGACTACATCACCCTTTTTTTGACTTATTGCCTTTCTGATCTGCAAATGCATATTAATTTGTTGCTATTTTTCAGTACTTGAAAGGCAATCCATTTTTATTTTGCTAAAGTATTAAACACATTTCTATTGTAATATGTATTTATTATGGTGCTTAATAGATCTGCAGCATGACTGACAAAAAGGTGACATCAGTTTCCACTGCATGGAATCGGGAGCCAATAAGGGGTCTGTGGTTGGTGAGGAATTTCTTTTTTTTTTCTCCCCAAGGAAGACAGAGAACGAAGCCCTTTGTTTTGTAATACCTTTTTTTACACAAAAGAGGCTTATTGTACAGATAGGTTGCGGATAATTTTCTTTATCTTATTTATCTCATATGTTTGTTCCCTTTTTAAGAGCAAGTACAGTGTGTCACCTAGTGTCTGTGGTTATGAGGGAGTGAGTTAGCCAAGTCCATTTGACAGCTTTTCATTTTTATATTGTTTTCTACCTTGTCCCTAGACAGGTGAAGAAGAAAATTAGTAAAGAGAAATTTACTCATATTTGACTTCCTGTTCTTAGCATTTTGATTACAGAATTCATTGAGATGCAAGATAGATTCAAAACTCATAACACCGTTTTAGTGCTCCATAAAAGAAATGTTGCTTACACTTCATGCATTAGTAGAGATTCAGGGGATTAACGGATGCCGTAACTTCCTGCCCTTTCCATGCTTTCCTGCAGTGGTTGCACAGCTGGCTTACTCCATTTTGATGTCCTCAGAATTCCTAATACTTCCCTGCCTCTATCTCATTTTATTGTGGAAGTATGGTTTATTTTTTCTGGACATTTGCAGTATTTGAGCTGATCATTTTGATTCTTCTCTTTAGTATTTTTGAAGGAAAGTTTGCCCCCTAAACCTTGCTATAAAAATCACTAAAAAAAAAAAAAGCAGTTAAATTAGGCTCAGATTAACAAAGGGACACTGTTGTTAACATTTAAATCTAAGTGGAGTTTATACACATAACTAACAAAGGAGTTCACAAGGTTTTCCAAGCTGTTGATAGACACCTCGCTTTTAACCACAACACACAGGCACTTCGTGCTCTGCTGCTGTCCCTGCCTACAGATGCTGTGGTTTTGGTCAAGCCAGACAACTGCCAGCTATTTTTAGCCTAAATCCATTTTGCATCTTGACTCTCCTGCACCTAACCTTTCAGAAGGTCCGAACAAATTGACCTCATTACAGGGGAAGAGTACAAAGGAGAGTTTGTGGGGTGCTAGCACTACGTTTTACATACTAATGTAGGGGAAGGAGCGTGCAGCCAGAAAAGGAAGGGTCTGCTTGCAGGCACTTCTTCAGCCTGTAAGGGTTTGAACCAACTTCTGTTGTTTAAAAAAGTATCTGTAACATCTGGCTGCAGGCAACTTCTTGGTGAAGCCATGCTGCTGTGCACCAGGAAAGCACAATTAATGAGGCTAGAAAGGGAGAGAGAATAAACAGGAATGATCATAAACCCATCCTTGAATGAAGAGGATACTTCTCTAAGAGGGAAAGTTCTGGCTTTTCTTCCAGAAACTGCTTTTACTTTTTACGGTTTCTAGCTCTTTCCAAAGAGAGTGAAGTTTGGAGTGCTTTTTCTCACCGTTTCGGTGTTCTCTTGGGCTCTGCTAGATGGATTTGGGAACAGGCAGGTTGTTTTGAGGTGCTTTTTGAACTCCCATACATATGTGCATTTCCCTCTTTCTGGTGTTTGGCTTTTCCGTACATTTGTTTCTTTGGCTAAAAGGAACTCT
The DNA here is from genome assembly GCF_011004875.1 of Balearica regulorum gibbericeps. NCBI lineage: Eukaryota > Metazoa > Chordata > Aves > Gruiformes > Gruidae > Balearica > Balearica regulorum. The sequence goes on from NC_046184.1 coordinate 59,549,426, forward strand.
GAGCTCTTCTTTGCCTCTCAATTGGTGCAACCACTTGTAACTATTGAGTGCCAGTAAATACACTTCCAAGGTTTCTCTGATGGTATCTGCTACTCAGGCTAAAGAGGACAGGCTCAGTTGAATACATATATGTATGTCCTCTCTTGTAAGCACAATGCAGAATGTTTCCTTAAAACTGGATGCCAGAAAGTTTAATAGTTCATAGACTTCTCTTCTGATCTTCTTTTTTCCTATAGCAGAAAAGAGTAGTCAACACAAAAGTTGAATCCTAGGCTAACAAAGCTTGTCTCAAAGCATCTGTCTGAGAAGTTTGAGCGATACTTTTTCACAGATGACATATGAGGCAGGCTGCAGTCTGACCAGGTGAAAAGCCCTTCAGCTTCCAGGAAGAGAACGAAAGAGACTTTTCTAAACATTAGGACTGGTAGACTTTTGCACTCTTTTTGCTTTTTGCCCATATAATGTCAACATTATCCAGAGAGCAAACTTCCAGTAATGAAGTCTGGGTCTTTCCCCATCTGTCTCACTAAATGCCACTTGGAACAAGCGCCTTTTCATTTGACAATAAAATCAATGAATGAAATATTAGCGGCTTGAACGATATGATGTGCAGAATACATTATGGGAGTTGTTGTGTTTCAGTGGACAGCAAGTCTTGCCCTTTCTTCCCATTATCATCAACATATCTACTTAATGAAACTGGCACCTTCTGCTAGTCTCTCACCTTTGCTTTTAGAATTTAACTCTTTTGTAACACTTTAAAGTCTCTCTGGCTCAGGGCTGTGTAATAAAATTCTGTACTCTCTGTGTACTATTGGGTGCACATTTTTCATCTCTTTGTCTCAATTAAAGCCAGACCTGCACTAACTAAATAATTAACAACAGAGAGAGAGAAGGAGCTTAAGCTGATTTTTGTAACACTTGTTTTTAGCCCTTTACTCAGTTGAGACAGCCACCTTCCTCTTTGCTCTGAGGTTCTCTTCAGAACAGCAGGAATCACTCAGTGCTAAGCGAATAAACAGGAAAAAAAGGAAATGTCAGTGCTGAGGTAGACTTCAGTTAAAAACCCTAAAAACCTCTGGAACTATCCACACAGATTGATCTGCAAAAGACTGAAGAATTTTTTTTTTTCCGTACTGCTTTTTCTAAGCCTTACTGGATTCTCCATCAGGAGTATTAACCACTTCACTGTCATGCTAGCAAAATGTGTCATATGTGTAGTAAACAGCTGAAAACTGATAAACAGTAACTAATGCTTACTAGCAATCCATGAGACATACCATACTATTCAACCTTGGAGCTCGAGGTACTGTGTGAGTGGTGGCTTCAAAATTTTATCTCTGTGCCAGTCTGGACTCTAGTATTGGACAGGGTTATTACGTGCTGGCAAAACTGAGTCAGTGCTATATATGATTTCAAGTTGAGTTTATGAGTAGACACATTTTCAGCAAGAGAACATCTCAGCCACTTTGCCCTGTAAATCCAGATGTCTCCAAGGTACGAGTTAAAAGACAGAGAAGGACATAGAGAAAGAATGGGTTTATTCAAATTTAAGAGCAGTTCTCTGCACATTTACTAGATATTTGCAGTGCTACATCTTTTGATGACAAAATAACTTGCAACACAGTGTCAGGATAAAATTTTCCATTCTGTTCTCCAGGTTTTTCTTTTCTTCTTATATGCACATCCACTATTTAGCCTGACTGCAGAATCATGCTCTACTTAGAGGGGCTGAAGCTTAACAAAGAGGTGACCCATCTGTGATTGCAGAGCTGGTCAACATTAGAATGAGGAATAGATCCCAAGATTCTTGAGCTCATCACTAAAGCATGAGGCTTTCTGGTACAGCCACCGTTTTTCCTATCTGGCAGAAGCATCTCTTACTCTGTAGGCTCAAGATGCAAAACAGCAGGTTGTTGGTTGTTATCAGAGCTCTAGCATATTTCGCAATATAGGACTAATTGTGCTTAATCATTAGATGTGAACAAACGTTTCCTTTGTCATCTTATTATCTGATACTCCTGATGTATAAATATTTCTTAGTTGTAGTGTTTGTGAGCTCTGACCTGTCTTGAAGCCCATAATTAAAAGGATAAGGTGAGCTGTTTATATAAACCAATTTTCAGCATAGTAAGTCCCATTAATAGCATTGGCAAGAAGTGCTAGGCAGATAGCAGCATCTTACTGGAATCTGTGTCTACTGAAGATTCAGCTCCTGAATTTTCATCCTGAAAAATTTGCATAGGCTGGTAAAGCCACATAGCCAAAGGGAAATGCAGAGCTTGTTTATTTTTTAGCAGAACTGAACCCAATGAAAGGGAAAAATAATGTCAACATAGTTGGATTTCAACACCACGTACAATAACTTTGCAACTTTTTTCACATTAAGTGGGTGACTACAGCCCTTTTCTACTAAATATGTCACTGTTGGTTTTTTTATTTGATTTGGGTTTTTTTACTTGTCACCAGAAAACCAGTCCTTTATGTTGGTTCATCTTGGGGTTTTTTTCTGCCACTGCTTCTACATTCTGGGATTTCTATGATGCTCAGAGAAAGTACTTATGTTACATACTTACTGATTTCTTGCTTACAAACAATCCTGTTGTGTCCGTCGATTTAGAAGATTTGTTCCTTTTATATAAGAAGGAAGGGGGTTTAATATCTTGCTGTTTATATATGATAACTGCCAAAAAGGATATGAAGTAGGAAGCTGTGCACAGTTTCCATGAACAGTCTCCGGAATATTAGAAAACTCTTACCCTCTGTCTCTAATTCATTGCTAATAAACAACAGTTTACTATTCCAACAGCCTCAAACACCAGTTATTGAAACCTGATGAAGTGTAGTGAAGCAGTGGTGTCATCCTCATTTTACAGGAACTAACAGCCAGCTGCTAACTTCTGTTGCCCTGGTGTGAATCTGAGTTAAGTTTGTGCTGTTAACGGAGGCAGCTTAAGGTTTACATCGTTACAGCTGAAATGAGCAGCTGCCTAAACATCAAGAGGAAAGTGATGCCTGGAATCCCAAGGGATGCACCCAAAGTAAATCTATGGCAGAGCAGAACATAGCATTCAGGGATGTGACGAGAAGAACTCAGCCATCAGTGGATCCAGTAGGCTGACAGCTGCTCAAAAGATGAGCTGAGTGGGAATTTCTAAATGATTACTGAGTGGCAGAGGCAGTTTAGGCACAAGCTACGAAAAAGGATGGTGTCCCAATATCCAAGAGCAGTGCTCTGGGTCTCACAGGTCCTGGCACCTGTTCATAGATCACCACTCACCTCCTGGGTGACCTTGGAAATGTCACTCCATTGCCATGTGCCTCAATTTCTCCTGCTGTAAGGAGGTCTCTCCTTTCCCTTGTAAAGCGCTACTAATGAAAGGCATTATGTAGGATTATTAAGTTGTGTAAGTCAGATTATTGCTTACACATTGCAGCCTGCTGCTCAGCTCCCCGTTACTGAGGTGTGTTTCACAGATGGGGTTTGTACCAATCAAAATGTGCATATCAGGACCTTATCGCCTTTATAAAATTGATGTAAGTTGTGACAGGCAGAATCGTAGCACATGGACAGTTACTTTCATGCTCTTCACATGCTCCTCCAAAACAGTTTCATTGCATTATCTTTGGCAGCAAAAAAGAAGGCATTTTTTGTTCAGTGATCACGTATTCCTGCATAGCACAAATTCAAGCCATGGTTTTAATATTTTGTATGTTCCTGCAACACTGAGCATAGTCATTTAAAAATATCTTTTCTCTCAGACCAATGCCTGAATATTAGAATATAGTGGATTGGAATTCACTGTGTTCACAAGGATGTTTTGCTACTTTCAGAGCAACAAGTTTTTAATTTTGTAAGAGTGTGGGGTTTTATATTTAATAAATTAAAAATTAAAAAGGATACCATGATGAGGAAAGAGCAGTATCAGGGCACACAATCTTTAAACAGCCATTGGTGTGAATGAAAAAGTGAGGTGTGTAGTCAGAGCAACGAGTACATCTCACTGACGTCCTGCAGCCTGGTTAGGAGAGGATACCTGTCACCCGAGAAAGGGTTCATGTCAAGTCTCCTTTTGCTGTTAATTAGATGTCGGTTCTGCTGCTGGGACATTTTTGTGCTATAAATAGTGACATAAAAACTGAGGTGAGGAAGGACAGGCTCAGCAGCACGTGAAGCTGGTATGGGCATCCCTTCTGGTTCCGCTTACAGCTTCACAACTGTTTCAGCCGTCAGGCTCGTTCTTCCCCAGACTCCATGCTAGAGCGCTTTTCCTGCAATATGTCAGGCATATCCTATCCTGCCAGGTAGAAAACAAATAAAACTTCTGTGCCTGTCCAAATGGTAACATCTTCAACTTCTGAAGCTGCTGGCAACACAGGAGCCCTGTTGTCCTGGACACACAAAGCCTTGCCATTGTCACAAAACCTCAAAAAGTTTTGTTCCCAAGTGAAAGGTTTTTTCTGCACTTACGTTCTTGTGCTCAGCTGCTGAGAATACATTTCCCTGAAATTCTGCAGATGAAAGTGCTGCAAACGTTAATGATAGATTTGCTAGCTTTGCTGTAGTTTGCTGGACTCCTCACTGTCCTCTTCATTTTCTAACAAGCTCCTTGGAGGAGAGGAGAAGATGTGCGAAAACCCAAGACATTCTCTTCTTTTGATTGATTGAATTCTTTCATCTTCCCTTATGAACATGAATCACAGATTTAGTTCTTTACCCCAATCTTTCTCAGTCCAATTCTGTATGCTTCATCCTCTTGATCACCTTTTGTGTATGCTTGTGCCTTTCGAATCCTCCCTCCTACCACCTACAAAACACTTGTCATGTTTCTTTCTGTACAGACTCTTGCTGAGTTATTCTTCTCTGGCCCAAGTTACTCTAACTTCTTTTGCCCTGGCCACATCACCACCTCTGAGTACACCCAGAAGTCAGCTGATACCATTGCTTTAGATCCTCGTTCCAGCATTGCTAGTGTCTTCCTTTATTCCTTTCACTAGCTCCTTTCTCCTTCACTGACTCAACCTGGCCCATCTTGTCTTTCCCTGCCCTTGATGTACTGTATTTACCTCTGCTTCACTTACCTGCCCTGCTTTCTTATGTGTTCACTGCCTGTCTCCTTTCTTCCTCTCCTGGCACCAGTGTGCTATCCAACGTGGTGCTCCCAGGTAGTCATCCTCTCCTATCCCTAAACAGTCCTGCAGTACCTTCAGCAAGCTACTCTTTGGCCTTCTCATCCGAGTTGCTTCTTAATAACTGTCCATGCAGTTTTTCTCTATGAGCAGTTAGTCCACTAAGAAGAGCTAATGGCTGTTGGGAAACAGCAACATATTTGATGCAAATGAAATATCAAATAAAAATGTAAACTTGTGTAGGAGGCGTTTTTCCCTGAAACTTGATTTTTTCACATGTAAAAGAGAAGTTCTTCACAGTAGAGACTGCCTTTTCCTATAGCTGCCTACATACACACACACACCCCCCGTCAGTATATATTTATGCATATATATATATGTGAGTGTATATATGTATACACATGTGTATGTGTGCATGCACATATAATGCATGTAGCTGTTACGTGTATGCACACGTGTGAAATACATGCACAGTAGAGGGTAAAGTATTGAACTCTGTTGAACATAGCGTATCCTGCACTGTACAGGCATATGAGAAAATGTCATCCTGTGTTTCTGAGGACAGGCAGGCTCGTGTTACAGTGCACACACAAGATTTCATGTGCATATTTTACACTGGATTCGTGGTAAAATTTCTAAAAACTCTCTAGAGGGAAGTACTGCGAATTTTTGTGCTAGAAATATATTTTCAGAGGTAACTCAGGGCATTTGTTGCATGAGAAGACAGAGTCTTTTTTAGGGATGGAAGAGGACATGGCAGTAGAAGAGAGGAGTGAGTTTGGGAGCAGGAAGAAACATGAATTGATATAGACAGGGCAAGAATTGCACAGGGCATCAACAGTGAGGATGAAAAGCTTGAACTTGACAGTGATCTGAAGAGGTGGATGAGAGATGTGACAGGAGGAGTGAAAGATTTTAGAAGCCACATATTTTGTATGAACTGGTGCAAGATCGAGGACTGGAAGGCCATAGAGAAGGGGTCAGTCACTCAGGCAAGACTTAACATGAAGTGCAACGCATTCAGCTGGTATCAATCAGCATGAGTACACTGATTTCATTGAAGTCATGCAGATTTCTACCAGCTAAGGATGTGGCCTCACACGTTTCAGAAAGGAAGGGTGTCTTATGCAGGTGTTTAAAAGATAAATCAGGAGAAGGGGGGAAGAGGGAAAGGACATTAATGAAAGATTTTAACTCCAAGTTGTGCAGAAAATAACCCAGCTTCATTGTACCGCTATAGATTCTGCTAGTCCTGACTATGTTCATCAGACTTGGTACTGGCCAATTTAGAAATGTTCCAGCATTCGGAATATGTACCTTTTCCCCTCTTCCCTCCTCTCTTTTTATTCTCTATTTCGGTGTCCCATTTGGGGAGTAGAACTCTGCAGTTCTCCTGATTCCTTCCAAGCTTGAATCTTAAACTTTTGTTGTTGCTTACGCTGAAGACATGCATTGCTTTGGCAGTACTTGGCGGTGGCTCCAGCATTCATGTCTCTATTAAATTCCTAATGATCTAAACCACGGCTGTTAAAGTAGTTAGAAGTAGCAAGACAGAGTTCTGCTCTATTCTCCTTTAATAACCGCTGCAGTATAGAAATGGCTTACTTACGTTTTTAAAGGCTGAAAAATACTTTACACTTGCTTTTTGCTTTGAAGGCCCATACCAAATACAACTAAACCTTGCGAATGTAGCAACCAGGAGAGCTGTGCTGAAATGGATCTCTCCTGTGATATCAGCTCATCCTCTGGCCATGGGCGATCAAAAAGTGGCACCCCACTCCTTCCCACCCCTCTAACATGCCTTTTTGTTTTCCCTTTCCAAAAACAGCCTGATGTGCTGAGGACCACAGAAAGTGCAACTCACCCAAAGTATTTGCTGTGGGCCCATTGCTGATACTGTGATTGCAGAGGAGTCATGTGAAAGCCACTGTAGTCTCTAAGACAAAAAAAAAAGGGGGGGGGAGGCTTCCACTAAAGATGTTGAAAGTAGTTTTAATAACTATAATTTTTTGCTACTGTTATTATTATTTGTGATAGCAGAATACCTCAAGGCAAGAGCTGAGGTTAGGGTCCTTTATACCAAAGACTCCAGAGAAGATAGACTTTAAAGCTGGGAAAAAAATTAGGGCAGAACAGAAAAATATTGTTCACAGGCACCAAGGTTATAAAGATTGTACTGGGCACCAGATGAAAATAGCAGATACCAGACTGAACATAAATAAAAGCTGATACTTCTTTAGATGTGCCATGTATGTGCCACAAGTCACCGGAAGCCAGAGGACCACTAATAAGAAGCGCCACTATAGAGCTGCTCTGTTGTGCTTCATTACTACACAGCTGCTACTCCCTGTTGCTGGAGACACAATGCTGTGCTGGATGGAGCTTCAGCCTGGCTACATGCAGCTGGTGTTACGCTTTGAGTGCAAACTAACACACGGTTATTACCGCAGAGCACTTACACTTGCAATATGTGAGACAGGCAAAATGGGAGAGGCATAAAAAGTTATTGTTATGCCCATTTTTATTAAAGGAGAATTGAGCAAGAGGCTGTTACGTGACCTGTCCAGTGTCACCCAAGAAATCAGTATCTGAGCTAGGAGCTGAGAGGAGATCTGGAGTCGTCTTCAGTCCCTGAATTAGAGGATCATGCTTTCCCCTCTGTTAGCCACCAAAAATCTATGAAATGAAAACAGAATTGAAGGCATTGAGTTGTCAGGCTCAGAAGTATCTGTTTTTCCATGGAAACCTCTTCCCAGGGACAGCTAAGCTTTTGCACGGAGGGAAGCACTTCTCATCACGCGAGAGCTGTCAGGGAGCTGTACTGTGCAAAATGCTGTAGCTGTGCACCTGCCTTCTGGAGAAGTCTCATCCCACAGCCAGGCAGCATACAGCACCATTCCCGACAACCCAGCTGTAATTCTGCCTGCTCGATAATTTTTCACCATGGTCACGCCAGAATCATAGCCTTGTTTTCTGCTGTCTGGCTGTTAGTGGTGATGTATGAATAAGTAAAAAAGACAGCTTCATTTTCATAAGCTAACTTGTGCCTGGAGTAACAGAGAGTGCGAGGAGTGCTCTTAATCATAACTGCAGGGCCAGAGCAGGAAACAATGACGGAGCTTTTGCTGCTAGTGATAGTATTTTATTATAATAACTCTTAGGAAAAAGAAACAGGCAGCTCAGAATAGTGAACAATTCAAATTCATTATGGTAGCCACCCTGTTCTCATCTGCTGGAAGAATAACTCACATAACTCTTTTATGCTTGCCTTTTACAAAAGGCCATGGTGGCACGGAGCTCTAGTCTTTCTCCTCAGAAAAATCTAAATTCAGATTGCAATGTGATGGGAGGTGAAATGAAGCTGGTGAAAGTTTCCGCAGAACTGCGTGCACCTTGCAGGGACGGCATGAAGAGTGGCAAAGGGCCAGGTCAGGGCTGATGGATGGTCAGAGAATTGTGGGCAAGGAGAGCATTCATCGTGCCTGCTTGACTGCATGCATTGCTTTGGCCAGTGCTTTGTTTCTATAACTTCATAATGCATTTGAAAAACTAACTAAATGAATGAAATAACTGGTAATGCTCAGATACACTGGACAGATATTCTCACAATGATTCACTAATACAACAAAATTTTAGCGAAAGTTTTGAGTGAAACCTTTTTAATTGTTCAGAATTGGAAGGGCGAAACTGAAGATTTTATTTTGTTTAAACTTTTAGATATATAGAATAATATGGTATATGTTACACATCTGTATTATGTGTCACAATGATATTATTGAAAATTAGGTTGATTGTACGTTTAGATGTGGTTATTTTGACATCTTCAGATCAAAATATTTGGGGAATTTTTTCCAGAGATTATTTCTGAATTTCTATTTTTATACTGATTCAGACAGAATGAAACATTTTTTGGAACCATCAATATTTGCTATGCAGCTGAACTTCTGTTTTCCTGATCACTTTTGCCCAAAGTCAAGATCATAGAGACAACGTAAAGAGAAATAAAAATATATTCTTCTTTGGCATAGACAGCAACACTATTGCAGGCTAGTGAAAGCAGAAATATAACTGGAGAAGATACAAAACATATCTTCATAACTTTGTCCACATCTGCCTAGTAGGTTTTTAGACACGAGTAAGAGTTACAACAGCCTGACAAGTTGCATGCACTACCCTAGGACAGTACATGAAGGTGTACGCATTCCTAGGCCATTGCAAAAGCACACTAAAGCGTGTTAGCCAACACATTTTACTTTTTGTATTCTTTGTGACAAGCTAAAAGGACACGTACAGGCAGTTATTCCAGCTCAGTTGATACCCAGTAAGTCACATTGTCTGATCCATGTATCTAAGCCCTAAAGCTTACATGATGTTAATTTCTGCCTTCATCATCCCGTAGCAAACCTCAAGGAATACTGGTGAGAGCAGTATTTGTTCGGGTGTCTTCAAAAATAAAGGGAAAAAGAGGAAGGAAATGATACAGCTACAATAAAAATGTGTGAACATAATTTCCTGAGCCTTTTCAGTTTATCTTAGCATGAGAAATAATAACTGAGAAGTAAGTATTTCAGGGGTACATTGTCAGAGCTGAGATTTTGGACTGGTAGATGGGAAAGGAAAACCATTAACAAGCAGCAAGGTTTGTTCATATTTTATTATTCATCAGTTTGAAGGCTGAACTCTGTGGCTTGTTGGGAAATGCATGGGGCTAAAATAATGAAAGCAGATTGATGCTCCATGGTAAGGAAGTTCAGTATCTGCTTCTTGCAAATGGAATTCTAACATTTCTTTTGATGTGAGCAGTACTATCCTGAGAAGGATCTGTGGACTGCTGAGTTGTGAAATGCACTGTTAGAATATGGGCAGGGTCAATGTCTTCCTACCAGCTGTGCCAATCCATTCCAGCCCAGCTGCACCTGCATTTTTTATTAGGTTTTTTTCTCATCCTTTACTAGCCATGGTAGTTTCTTATTTTGATTTATTCTACCTTATCTGTAAGGGAGTGGTTATAAAGAACAGGCAGTCTTCCAGCACAGAATCAACAAGTGTTTGTTTAAATTGTGCCCTTCAGCCTTTTTTGGCTAAGACTCGTTTCAGCCAAATGATATCCCTTTCACATTTCCTCACAATATATGGCTTGTGGCACCTCATGCGCTGCCTAGTGTGTTCCATGTGTCTCACAGGTTGAGAAATGCTACAGTTTATTTGTGTGAACAAATCATCAGTTGCTTAGGATGCATCTGCCTATAATTTGTAATTTCCTTCATTCTCTTTTGCATTGCACTCTGTTAATATTACCAGTGGGGTGATGAATGTGTGGTGGTCTTTTATACGATCCTTTCTGCTCTCCTCCAGATTTTCTACCTTCTTTAAAAATGAATTATAGACTATAATGTGAAAAATTAAATATGTATTATATATATAATATATAATGGAAAAGGAGAGACATCGTTAGAAAATTAGGTCTGGTGGGGACTGGCATGTTGTGATTAGGATAGAGTAGGATGATCCTGAACAGTGGTGTGGAGTAGATTGGTCATCTCTCAAGGTTATTTCTAGATTGATTTCCGTTCACTCCTTGAATGCTTTCATAATGTTCTGATTTATTTGTTATACACATTGGCCACTGACTGCTGCTCACTCTTTGAAACAGCATTCAAGACACCTGTGGGGGTTACTGATGTTCCACTGAGTTACAGATATCGCAGGAGAGTATTGCGATCACCTGACCTATCCTAACATCTTCCTAGCCAATTATAAAATTGAATTAATCACTTCTGTCTTTATGTCTTGCTTCTCAGCCCAATCTTGTTTTGGGCCATACTGAAATTTTAGTAATACAGCTATGTTTCCTACATAAGCAACATATAATGATCATTTAATGCTTTCAGTGCACTGCTGTGACCATGCACCCAGTTTTAAGAGCATAGCTGGGATTTGAAAATGTGCCTTCAGAGCATGATGCTTAATTGCTTTTTCAGAAGGTTGCAAAATAATTTCCACTCGCAGTCTTAGTGCCCTCACTGAGTGGGTCCCTCTGTCAAAACACCGTTCCCTCTCCTTGCTTTGACTAGAGCCAAATGCAGTTTTCCCCTTCCCTCCATCCACTATCACCAGAGCATCATTTCAATCACTTCTCTTATTTACATTTTATACAGCACATTTCAGGATAGATAATTAAGTCCTTATCTATACAAACATTCACTTTTCAGTTGATTTTTAAGCAGTGCAAACCTTCTAGACACATTTGATTTAAAACACGTTTTACTCTAGCTGAAGCCAGCTGCTAATCAATGTAAGCTAAACCAAAATAAGCCCATCTAAAACTGAAATCATAATTTCTATGCAGCATTCCACACAAGCTTACCTAAATGACTTTTAAATTACTCTCTTAAATTAAACCAATGCAACTTTCTTATGTAGGTAAACTCTTAGAATCCAATATTTTCCTTAGCAAAAGGGATTTCCTTTGTGACTGGGAAAACAATCCCTGAAACTAGTGGGTGGGGCATGGAAAGATAATAATTTATTATACTGAGCCCTGTTCTTCAATTATATTATCTCCATCAGAGTATAAACAGATCTTCATATTAGATGATCATTTTAGCAACGCTTACTTCTCACTAGGAGGATTCTCCATCATTGTATTCCAAAATCAAGCAGCATTCAGATTTGTCTGGGTGATATATTTTTGTCAGCATGACAAAGGTTCCCACAGTGTTTAATTACTCAGACTAGCCAGGGGAGAAGGAAAGAAATGAGCCGTGCTGAGTTTGCTGTGCCAGCCTTGCTGTCTGTTACACAGGCAGGCATCTTCCGAGCGCGTGAAACGAAGGCAGCACCTGAACTTCTGTCTTCTGTTCCCACTGGCTGTCCCTCTCCAGATTTCATGTGTGTTTTCCATTGATTGACCGTCTTTTGTCTCATGATCTGTTTGCAATTTGCTCATTTCCAGGGCAGCAGGTTCTTGGCTTGGTGGAGAACCAGAGTGATTGGTATTTGGGCAACCTTTGGAAGAATCATCGACCCTGGCCAGCACTTGGGAGGGGCTACAACACAGGTAGGCCCTGAGGGTTTTCTTTGAAGTAACATTTGCATTGAGCACGGAATCAGTCTACTGGTATAGAGGGTATGAGAAGTGGTAACTGGTAACGTGCACCTCCCTTCCTAACCTACTGCAAAATTTGTCATTTAAAGCAGTAAAAACGATGCAATGTGATGCATTTTGGAGTTTCTTGTCCTGTGGTACTCTGAGGAGAATATGATCCTTCTCTAAATGGTCTCAAGGAGATTGTGTGGCATCCTATGGGGAAGGTGGGGAAGGACAGAGATTTTCCGCAGTCTAACACATCCTCAGCACATCTCCTACAAGATTTCTCTCCACAATGAAGCGTATGTAGGCCCAGCAAGAGGGAGACAATAGGAACCAAGGCTTATTTTCTGCAGAGAGGTAAATGGTATCACAAAATGCCAGCCCAATAAATATATAACTCCTGCAGGACAGCAACAGGGTCATAATTGTCCTAATAAAATGCAAACTACTGGCCATCAATTCCTGCTGCCATGAAAAAGAAATAAAGGCACTAGATCAGAGAATTTATTAGGTTACAAGAGACAGGTCTTCCCACTGATTTGTGTTTGGTATGTGAGAAAACATACCAGGTGCATAAAGAACACACACGTACATCTAAATCATTTCGATGATAGGCTTTACATGCTGATGCAGTGAGTTGGGTTCCCTCTCTATTTGTAATAAAAGGGCAGAACAGATGGTGAAGCCTCCATTTAGAAAGATGAGTCCATTTAAATATCCCCGCACTATCAGGAAATTATTCACCATAATAGTGATTTTGCTCTGCAGAAATACATCGGATTGAATTAAATAGAGTAACTAGAAGAAGGATTGCACAAGTTGTGGTTGGGTCATCTGTATTTCTGTATTCCTTTATATATTTGGGTGAATCACGCCAGCTGTTGTGAATTTGTATTTCAGCCTCTGCAAAACATCTCTGTTCTGTGAAAATGTTCAAAAGAATAGCCTAACAGAACACAGATATATATGGATACAAGATTTTGGCAAAAGAGGTTTGTTTCCTGGTTCTCCACTTGCCAGCGCAGAACTGCATATATAAAGGCTTGGGCTGCCCGCCCCCCAACACCCCCAAAAGCATGAGACAGAGCTAAGTTTCATGGATTTGTCCTGAAACCTGAAAGCTTATGTTATACACAACTAAACTGATTGATGTCAATTCTGTTCAGTGTCGCACCACAAAGCAGTATCTTTTGTTCTACTGAGAGATGACCACCTTTTATAGTTACTTTCTTTCTGCTGCATTTTTTGCAGAGAGAAATGTGTCACAACCACATAACAGTAGAATAACCCAGAAATTTATGGTGGGTAGTATCTAAAATGCAATTATGTAAATAAAAATGCTGTAAAGCTTTAATTTATATTGTCTTAACTTACCGTTCCAAATGTTTTCTAGGGATACCAAATGTCAGTATATCACAAAATTCTTCCACTGAAAGCAAAACTAATTGAATGTCTGCAGTCCTTCACATACATTGCATGTGTTAATTCTTGGTATGTGTTAATGCATACCTACCGGGCCATACATAATCCTGCCCAGGATTTTAGTCTGCTCACAATTTCTTTCTTCAGAAAACTCACCTGTAGATATCAAAACTTTCTTTTTTTTTAGAAAGAAAACCAGAAGGTACATAATGAATGGAAGATTGACAAGTGATCATAAGAAGTAGAATGATGTTTTTTCAAGTACATGGAACAAGAGGTCACTGAGTGAAACAGTGCAACCTCTCAGAAGTAGCAAACGACGTTATTGACAGAACCAGCATCATTTCCTATAATTTTCTTAATTGAATTCATTGTTTGCCTCAGTGATCTAGCAGAGATTGGAGGTATAAATCTCTCAAGGAAGATGAAACACCAAGTGAAACCAGAGCTTGTTTGATGTGTTCAGTAAATTAAAATAATTGACACTGAATGCAACACTGTGGCCAAGGAGGATTCAGAAAACTAAAGGGGGGGTGGGGAGGGGGGGCAGGAAAGAGAGGCAATAACTCTAAGCAAAACACTCATGAAAGACAGTGAGCCAGGAAAGGGAAGACTCAGAAATTCAGGTGCTTAGAGTTGGATTTAGGAACAGTAAAAGGACTCCCAAACCCCTGAAACTTGAATGAGCTAAACAAAGCTCAGTCAGGGAAAAGCTCTCAGACAGACTTTGCTCTTGCTCTTGGGAGAGCAGTCCTAGGATACAGTCCTAGGATACAATCCTAAGAGAAGAGATTTTTATGTGAGCCTCTTCAGCCAGACCCAACCCTGGCAGATTTGATGCAGAAGCACCCCTCAAAGTCAAAATTCTTCCACTGCTTCCTCCCAGTTTCTGAAGCAAATAATTTACCTTTCACTCTTACCTTTCTATGCCTGAGCCACTTTGGACAACATACAGGTTGGGGGAGTCCCAGAAGGCAGATACATTAAAGCCAAAGGCATGTTTGTTCCTTCTCCGCTAGCTCTTTAAACCCAACAGCATGTGCGTTCTCCTATTCCTGTGTGCCCAGGCCAAATCTCCTGACAGCCAATACAGATTTTCAAGGAAAGATTTTATTTGGATGTTTTTCATCCTTCTTCCTCATTTGCACAGGCAGATAATCCAAGTCATACTTTAGTCCATAGTAATATAATCTTAAGAAAATCAGACCACATTCAAAAGACAGTTCGGTGACAGTTTAATTGGTGTTTAGAATGTTCTTAGTTAGAAGGATTCTTTTTCTGAGATAACGTTCCCTTCCTCAAGCCATTTTATACACAGTTCCTTATGTACCACAAAGGTACCCAGGTTTTTTGTGTACCTCGTTGGCCGTAAGCTGCTTAATCAAATACTTTTTTTTATATATCATCCACTCCATTTTGCTTGTCTAAACAGAGATTAACTCTTACAGAGCCCTCATACATTAGTTAAAGCACACTTCCTCTCTGTATAATCTATATTGTCTTTCACTGACTAAACTGTGCTTTCAAAGTATTGCCAGAGCTGCACTATGATTTTTTTCTTTACAGATGTTAAACTGACAGCTCCAGAATTGCACTGTATGGTTTGATGTTCATTTCTGGAGTAACAGTCATCTTAGTCTTCAAAAAAATATCTTGTCAAATTCTAAACATAAAAGCTTTTGGTACTTTGTCTGCCTTATACTTTCCATCGTGGTGGAGAATAGCTTTTAAAAGCAGTTTCTGGTGACTGTTATCATGATTTCAAGCCACTTCCTCAGCTGGTGTGAATCACCCTTGGCTTCTCTGGCTTTAGCGCAGCAGGACCAACTTACATCAGCTGAGAATGGACTCCACACCTTTCAAATGGATCATCTGTGCCTGTAATCTGGGTGCCAGGGGGACATTTGTAAAAACTTTGGCTCAGGGGGATTTCAGACTTCTAGACTTCAGAAGCCCGTCCTGGGGATTTGAGGCACACTAAAATACACTGTCTCAGTGCAGCTACTAGATAGTGTAAGGAGGTGTCTCGGCAGCTTGAGCTGGAGATTCATACTCCCACACTGAGAGATGTCACTTTACCAGATTTGTGGATTGAGAACAGAAGGGAATGGCTAGCACCTAACAATTACCAGGCTACGTGTGCACCGTGTGTTATTACTCTCGTGTTTGTAATGACTGGAAGAATGCTAGAATGAATCTCTTTCTTTTATTGTTTCCCTGAAAAAAAAGGACCCATGGAAGATGAATTGGAAGTGGGAAGCATATGTTATGTCATTTTTGCATAATATTTTAAAAATACGAATAATACAAGCGTAGGGCAGACTGTTTATATGAAATTAGAGTGGATCACATCTTGCGCTTCTTCGTGATGATACTGTGCATCTTCAGTGCATAAAGCAAATGACAAGTAAAGCACTGCAAAACGGGGTGGTGGTGGTCACGGAACTGCCTCTGGTCCTGCTCTGGAAACAGGATAACCACTTTCATCTGAGCTCCATGGGCTTCTGCTCACAACATTGATAATGGCTCTGATGTTAAGATGTGCTGAGCACTTTTAATTTAATCAGACATTTCTGGTTTTCAGAAATCCTCACAATTAATGATTTAAATAGTTATTGTTGCCTAATTCTGGATAGATCTGTTACTAAAAATGTCTTTTTTTCCTCCTAGAAGAATCAAAATTCTATGACAGCCATCTGAATATAGCACTAATTTACGAATTATATTCCATAGATTCTGACTAAAACTAGCACTTTTCTCCATGGTGTAAAGAAAGGAGTGTAGTGGTTGCTTGAGAGAGGAGATTTTTCTGAATTGTGTCAATGAATGAAGAAATCAGAGAACTCATGGTTTATAGAACCTTTAAATTACCCACTGTGAGGGCCTGACTCAGTTTAGCCATGCCCTCTCTAAAAGGCATTGCAATATTCCTGCCTCCCATTATGTAAAACATGAGTCACATTTGGTACAGGAACTGGTATTGTTAAGTTTGGTTGTAAGTACAAGATCCCTTGCAAACAGATGAAAAATACATTTTAGTGATTTAAGAAAAAAAGAAAAAAAGAAAAAATTAATTCCAACACCAATGTCAAGGCAAAAAGTAGCACTTTCTTCACCTACTCAGATTCACACTGTACCAGGTTTTTGGATTAGATTATTCCTTCTTTAAGATACTGTGAGCTCATTCAGTAAATCTTGTTATCAGTGCAAAGCATACTGATACACGTGCTTTATAACACACAAAGGTGCATTTGATGTACAGGTATCATGCACATTGTACAAGTAGTAGATTAGGACGTGCCAACACATTGTTGCTTTTAGGCTCAGCAGGAAATGTCAGTCTGTTTGTGTCAGTGGTAGGAAGCTAAAATGATAATTCTGCTTTAGATGACCACATCCCTATCTTTGTTGGCTATAATCTGTAACTTGCAATTAAAAATAAGCTATCTTAAAGCTGGCTGCCCTCAAAAAATAGCTTCCTTTCCAGGCTTTCTAATGCAGTTTTTAAAGCATGTGATGTACTGAGAACTTGTTTACAGCATGCTTGACATTTCTGAAATGCAGGTCAATGTGTATTTGATTTTGAAAATGGTGCCTCTAGTTTGAGAGGCCTATTCACATAATAATGGCATTGCTGGAACTGAATTAGTCTACTGTTCATTGCATTCTCTGAGATACCTCCTCTACTCCTTGGCAATTGAATCTATCAATCAGACCCTGCAATAACTCTCTTTTTTTAAAACAACACCTGACTTTCTTTGAAACACTGAAAACTTTCATCTCCAAAGAACCCCCTGATAAAAAATACAATGGCATTCAGACAGTCTGTACCAGATTCTAGTTTCCATTGTATTGGAGTAAATAAAAAGATTTCTTTTTAGTTGATGAAATTGTCCTAGTTTGGGGTTTTTTACTGGTCTGACCTGAGTTCATAATGTCAGTCTCCATGTAATGTACATAAATAGGACATATATATGTACCATTCCAATCTAATGATTTAAAGAATCATTCTGAAGTGTGGTATTTTTAGCTTGATCCAGACATTTCTCTATGTGAACATACATAGCTTGATGAGTAATTATGTTGTCCAGCACTCTGAAATGCCCTCTCTTTATTGTAGAGGGACCATCATTAGCAGGTTAAATTTAGATGAAAGACTTGCACATAAAAGCTTAGTAGAGGCATCCAGGTGCCTAAACTGAGAACAAAAACTTCTATTATATGGCAGGAGAACCCCAGACAAATGCATAGTAATAGTAAAACTAGTACTTTTTCTTCTGAAGTGCAAGTTCACTTCCCAGTTTCTTATTGTGCTCATAAAAGTGATTGTGCAAAGACAGTTCCTTTCGGTAGATACAGAAACAGAGTTTTTAGCCATAGTCCCAAAGCAAAGAAAGAAGCATCACAGTTGGACTCCATCTTTGGCCTCTGACCGGTAGTCTGGTGCCTGTCAGAGAAAGTATCAGAGTAACTAAGATGTCTTTCTGTCAAAGCTGTCACCTTGTAAGAGAGTGCCAGCAAAAACAGTTGCATTTGGTCATAGTCAGATCACTCTCTTAGGTGCTGTTGGCTGCAGAAATCACTATGCTTTAATCATTTTAGTGATAGGGCAAACTAGGTTCAGGACAAACCTTTCCCCTTTAAAAAATATCAAGAGACTTAATACTCCTTGAGTTGGAGACGTTTTGAGAAAGAAGCATCTGCAAAATTGAGTGGACGCTGAGGTCTCAGAACAAGCAGTCTTTCCTTTCCCCATTCTTTTTATTCTGTCTCTATGTTCAGCTGCATCCTAACTTTAATTGTTCCTGCTATAGCTCCTCAACCCTCCCTCCTGCACCCATCTCTATTGAACTGAGCTCAGGGGAAGACAGGAACACTGCAATACTCTCTATATACAGATAGTTCTTACACTGTTGTTCTCAAGGCCTTAGCAGAGATGGTGATAAGAGAAGCTTTCCCAAATAGGATCATAGAATTATGGGCAGTTTAGGTCAGAAAGGATCTCCAGAGGTCTTCTAGTCCTCTTCCCACTGGAAGCCAACTCAGGTTGCTCAGGGCCTTTTCCAGTTGAGTTTTTAATGTCTCCAAGGATACCTCTCAAGGCAGCCTGTTCCTGTATTTGGCTTGGTGAGAAAAGTAAAAAATAAAAGTAAAAAATTCCTAATTTGTAATTGGAATTTCCTTTGCTGCAATTTGTGTCGGTTACCGCTCATTCTGTCTCTGTGCATCTCTTAGAAGAGTTTGGCTCCGTTAAATAGTTCTGGACAGCAATAAGAGATCCCCTTGGCCTTCTCTTCTCCAGGCTGAACAAGCCCAGTTCTCTCGGCTTCTCCTCATACATGTTCTTCAGGCCTCTGACCATTTTGGTTGCTCCCTGCTAGACTTAGTCTAGCATATCAGTGTCTTTGACTGAGGAATCCAAAACAGTACTCGAGATGTGGTCTTACATGTGCTGACTAAAGAGTGGTAATCACTTCCCTTGACCTCAGGTTGGCCTTCTTTGCTGCAAGGTCATGCTGCTGGCTTATGTTCAACTTGGTGTCCACCAAGCCCCCCAGGACTTTTCCTGAAAAGCTCCTTTCTATCCACTTGTCTTCCAGCCTGTAGTGTCCATTCAGGAATAGTCCCATGCAGGACTTTTCGTTGAACTTTATGAGCTTTCTCTTAGCCCACTTGTCCAGCCTGTCATGGTCCCTCTGAATAGCAGTCCTGTCCCCAGGGTATTGGCCACAGGCCCCAATTTGGTGTCATGAGTGACATTCCTCAGGATTCGTTCTATCTCGTCTCCAGCTTGTTAATCAGGATGTTAAACAGTATCAGCCCCAGTGTCAACTCTTGTGGAACATCACTTGTAACTGGCCACCATCTGAATGTTTTATCGCTGAGCACAACCCTTTGAGCTTGGCAGTCCGATTTACTTTCCAGGCACCTTATGGTCCACCTATCTAAACTACACCTTTAGTTCAGGCTCTGAGCATGCTAAACAGTTCCACAAATATTTTCTCCTTACACAAATACATCCCTGTATTTCTGTTGTGAACCTAATCCTGTCCCTCTCTTACTAGAAGAGAAATGGTCGTGGAGGGAGGATTGACCTGCAGCTGACCTTTGGGTGAAATCATTCCATGAAAGTACATTGTGTTTCCTTTTTAAAAAAATACTATGGTTAATTTTTAGGCCTGTTCATTCTGTGCTGCTGCTTCCCTTCCCCTAATCCATTTCTTAGAACATTCTATTCCTCCTGAATCTCGTCCAGTGAATAAAGTGCCTGTTAAGAGGGGGAAAAAAAGTTGTCTGGTTGCTTCTGAATGCAAAACCCCAAACCTTTTTGTCATCCAACTATAAAGAAATACCTGAGAGGCTGTTCAGCCCATGAACCACATTTCCTCCTCTGTTGCTAGGACATTGACTGAACACCAGACCAAGAAAAGCTATGACAGGTTCTTACTCATTGTGCCCATCCCTACAATTAGCCTTGTGGGCTATTGTTAATATTAGAAGCCAGCCAAAATAATTATCACCTGTGCGGGGTGCATTTTTTCTCTTCACATAGTCCAAAGTGGAAACCTTGTAAAACTGTTGACATTTCGACCCCTATTAAATATGATGCTTTTGAGAGGATGAAAACCAAAAAAAGCCCACATAATTTAAAGCAACGGTTCCTGTTACCTTTCACTTCTTGCTGCTTTCTGAGGAAGAAAAAAACATAGATAAGCATCATGGATAAGGTCCAGATCTGATATAAATGCCTGACTCTTGTGTTAAATATACCTAAGCTGATTTATAGGAGCTGAGGATCAAGAAACAGACTTTTTTCTTTTAAAGGTGGCTGATTCTTTGGTGGATAGTCCAAGAGAGATTAGTTTTGGAAGATGCACTTGCTTTCATCAGGGCAAATATTCAGCAAATTCCAGCAAACCTCCTCAGTTTTTATCCATGGAAACAAGCTTTATGCAATCCCTTCTTCCAAACATGCCTGCACAGGGAGATTCAATGACTGGACCTCCTCCACAGTAACCCTGTATGGTCTGTACTATTTTGTGATTCCTCTTGAGGACAGCTCAAAGTCCAGTTATTCTGGCTTGATGTAGAGTTGTGACGCTCACTCGCACTTCTGTGTTTTGAGGCACTGACATCTAAAATTGTACACTCAGAAAGAATGAAGAGATGCATGAGAATCAGTCCAGAATAGGTTATCAGATGAACATGAACTCCAGATTTAATACAGTTGTCAAAATACTTTGTGTGGTCATTGGATGTATAAACAGGGGTATTTCGAGTATGAGTACAGGAGATATATTTCTTTTGTATTTGGTGTAGACCTGACATTCCAAATATCTATGCTGTCAGATAACCTAGCTCCCTAGTTCATTCTTCACTCTTGGTTCCCTGATCATCCATAGGCAACACAAATTAGTTGGTATTCTATCTCTCTCAGGGAGCAACCTGTCTTTTATCAAGAAAAAAAAAACATATTGAGTGTAATTTCTTGATAGTTCACTCCAGGAATTATTTCTAAAAGGTGGTATGGATAGGACTACACCCTGTTTGGCACCTCTTTCCAGTCCTTCAACACTGCATCAGAATACTTCACACTAATACTCCCACACGCCCGGATGACATTCTCCAGTGCACGCAGCATAGACCCTCGGTTCCATGCTAAAATCTCTCCAATCTAGAAAATTGTGACATGGCTGTCTCATGATGTTGGACACTGAGAAATGCAAACAAAGTAATGTCTAAAAACTGAAGGAACACAAGGTAGGCTCCCAGAGACAAGTACTATGTAGCATGAATGTGAATAGTGTGTGTACAACACTTCATCGTCCTTGATCTGGGTGCTAGGGATCACTTCTTGGGGTGGATATATTTTAAAATGTAGATTTAGCTACTTGTCCAGGTCTAATCTCCACAGGTCAAAGAGGAGTACTTATAAATTAACGAAGTTCAAAGAAAATACTGGAGAATTTCCCATAAAGTTCGGAAAAATGGCTCCAGGAGCTTATCTGGGAGCAAGTCAAGGGATATTTTGATCATAGCTTATTAGTATCTGCAGGAGAAAATAACATTTCTTAATAGAGGGCTTGCCAATTTAGCAAAGGTTCAGCAAGATCAAATGACTGCAAGTTCAAAGACATGTTCAAATTAGAAATAAGGGAAGTATCCTTGATCAGGGTAATTATGCATTAGAATAACTTATCAAAGTTTGTGATAGATTATCCATTATTGTAAATTTTTAAATCAAGACTGAATGTTTTTCTAGAAGTTATGCTCTAGTTAAAGCACAAATTGATTTTGAAAAATCCTATGGCCTCTGTTATGCAAGAGCTAAAAATTATATCCTTTCTGACTTTATCACTTAAATATGTATTCAGCTGAGACTTTGTTTTCCTCTCCACTGAAGTCACCTAAGCATCCAGGGAAATGAAATCACAGATAACCTGCCGTGTAAGAACTTACTGAATTTTTAGTATTGAAAAGAGGAAAAGTTCTTTAAAACTTTGTAGAAATTTTCCACATTTCCCCCATGCCACTTTTCAAGTCTCACATTTTAAAATGCTTTATAATAAGGTATGTATCTGACCATCTTTTTGTTAGTGTCAACTTTTGGCACCTCCATTATGACTTCCAGGCATGTACAGAGATGCACACTGAGTAGCTGTTGGGTGATACTTGTGCATGGCAATGATGCGAGACACATCTCGAGACAGCTCTTCTCTGCTCCATGTAGATCGGTCATTGCCATTGTGCTACTAGCTATAGTACTAACTACTTTCAGCATATAGAAGCTGAAACCTCCCTCCTCTCTCCCTCTCTCCCTTTGCTGGTCTGAAGTTAGATGTTATCTGAGGTTTAAAACTTCAGAGCAAAAACTTTTCCAGTCTTTAAATTTGAAGAGAATTTGATGATTTGCCTCTTGTGTGGGGTTTTTTTTTTTCCCCTCTTGGAAGCCATCTCCTTAGTTTACCAACTTGAGAAGTCCCTGGAATATTTGCTTTCCAGTGCCTTTGGAATGTAATCTCTGTACCTTATGTGCTCACAAGGGTCACAAAGTGCAAAAGCTCTAAGAAAACTGAGGAGCTTTTTAAAATCCATGTAAGGAACTTCTTCACAGGTGGTTTTCCTTTCCTACAAATCTTCGCACAGGGTTCAAGAAACACAGAGATTGAAGAAAGGTTACTATCCTTACTGGTTTCCTTGACACCCAAGGCAAGTGGAGCAGCTGGGAAAAACTCTTAACTTCCCTTTCTGATTTTGCTAATATTTGTCTTTTTGCCAGCCATGTTGTTTTCCATTATAGGATTTAGGAAAACTTTATCAGCAATTTGGGCAGGGAAGTGTATGACTTTACATCACTTGGGATCTATGTAAGAGAAGGCCAGTTCCTCCAGATCTAGAGACATTTTTTTCTTCGTTGACCTCTGAGAGACCTCCAGAATTTTTACTTCTCTTCACAATGCTCTGGAAGGTAGGAGGGGAGAGCATTACTTAGCAGGATGGTCTTTAAGTAGCAGAGGTTTTCTGCCATAGACTTCCTAAAAGTCTTATGGCTCACAACTCCTCTCCTGTAGAACTCTTAGACTCCTGAACCAAGGAAATTTTTTTGTAGCAGCCTTTGAGGCTTTAAGAAAGTTGGAGAAATTTCCCCAGAAGTCGAAGTCATTAAAGAGAAGATACAAAGCATATGTATCTTGTTTCAAATTACTCAGGAAAAATATAATCTGAACAATTAAGAAACAATTAGAAAACTAGGGAATTCTGAGCTACAGTCAGTAGCTCTGTAAGAAGTTAGAATCGTGCTCAAGTATATCCTTCATCTTAATTCTGCCTAAGGAGAAACAGCATACTTCAGAAGAGGAGAACAAAGAAAATAAAAGTGTTCCATTTCATTAAATGGTCATCAGGAAATGTAAACAAAGTGTTTATAATGCTTCAAGAGGAACCAGGCTCCCAGCAGAGTGACTGCACTACGTTTCAAAATGCACTCTGTCCCAGCTTCGCTTTCAATACATGTGCAGAGAAAACAAGGGATATTGCATTCTGTCACCCTGCCCGGAGGGACACCCACTTTCCATTTCAAAACAACTTCTCAGCCCTGTTCGGTTTTTTCATCGAAAAGTTCAAATGTGGAGTCATTGTTTATTCTCAATTAACGCATCCCTGCAAGTTTTTATTGGGGTTTTTTTACATTGTGAAAGGCTTTTTTTTTGAGAAAAAGGCTGGTATATGTAAGGTCATAGTTAAATAATGTATCAGGATGCTCCAAAAATGTGTTAGAATGACAGTTCTTTGGTTGTACTGTGTTAAAACCTATAGACCTAAGCTATGGTTTTTATTATCCTGATGGTACAGCTGGTCAAATTATGAGCAGCACTTAGATAAATGGCCTATAAATTAAGTGAAATACATGCAGTGATTTTCATCCACACAAAGACTGAAAATGAAGATTTTAAAATTCGTACAGTGGCTTGTTGTGGAATTGCAGCTTTAATTCAATATTTTAATCCCTAAGAGCCATATACTTGTGGTTTTCTATTGGCTCTTTGTACTCTGGGTGGAGAGTCAGTGGCCCAGTGTGGAGCTGTGGCCCAGTGGATTCCAAACCCAGTCCTTTGCAGAACTGCTCATTTGGGCCCTGATGCAGCAAAGGCATAGTTGCATTCCCAGCATTACACACTGTGACCACTTCCGTTGATTTCAGGTACAATAAATCGGAATTAAAAGAACATGCATAAGTATTTTGTAGAGTACTAAGCAGTCAACGCTACCATGGCGCTTCTCCTGGATAGCAAAGCTACATGCCCCTTCCATAGCGCCTAAAACTGAACTCAGCTTCTTAGTACCAAATCTATTTCACAAAACATGGTAGCTTACTGTTGTTTGTACTGCCTTAAATCTCTGGGTCGGTTATTTATTGCAGCAAATCTCCATAATGTCAGCCTTATTTAACGTTATTACTTACAGCATCTAAGACTCAGTGGTTTGGTGTATGGTCTTTGGCATGCTGGTTAGGTATTGTAAAATCCTAGCAATTTTTTTTAAAACTCGCTATTGCTTTATAGTATATTTTGAAGTATGTCTTGCCTGTCTTTCTCAGATATTGTAATGGTATCTACTTGCTATCTGTCTAGATGGTTCACTGTTACAGGCTTAGTTTTGAGAAGCATTTTTAAAAATCTGACAAGGATAGGCTCTGAGATGCTGCTCACATAATACAGCATTGCCTCAAAAGCTCACAGAAGCGTCCTGTTCCACCTGAAAGAAACAGGCAAGGTAGTGCTTACAGAAAATGATCTCTTAGTAGCAACATTTTTTCCCCAACAGCACTGAGTATTTTTTCAGCCACCTTAAAAGGGCCATTGTAATAAATTGATTGAGTTTGAAAGCTTGTCCAGTTTCACTATAACTTCTGTAAGTGATTCTGTTCTATCTTAAAGTGTTGTTTATTACTTCCAGCCCTACTATATATTCCTCTCTGAATTCCAGGAAAAGCCATAGTCTGTGTTTCTGAAGCAAGAGGTGGGGATGCTTGGTAGCATTCCAAGGGAAACTGCTGATGTTGCTGCAAACTTTCAATTTACTATTCAGAAAAATGAAATATTTTGTTCTGGAGCAGATTAACAAAAAAACCCCACAAAAACCCCAGACTATTTTGCTGAGATGGCTTGAAGAATCTACTGAAACCACTGCTTAGTCAAAACATTGGAAAGACAAAAAATTTGATTCGGAATGAATCAAAAAATGGGAAAAGGACAAAAAATTCAGATGACCACCAGAGTTTTATTAGACCCAGAATGAAACATTTATTTTCCTTTTCAGATCTTGTAACCATTTTCGATAAGATTTTTAATTTGTATCAATTTTGAAGTGAAAAATATTATTTTAGAACAAGTTGGTTGTTCAAATCTGCCAAAAAAAAATTTTGCAGTATTTCCCAACTGAAACGTTTTAGTCCAAATATGTTAAATCAGACATTTTTTTGCCCTGTTTTCTCCAATCTAGTCACCAAATTCCTTTGTTAGTTTGTTTTGCTTTTGTAGCTGAGGATTTTTGTGTGTGCATCCTGAAATTACGTTTTTGAGAAACTCCTTTGTTTGTTTGTTTGCTTTCTTGGTTGGTTATTTGAGCAATTTGGAATCTGTCAGATTTTGGTAGTTCAAGCAAAGTCTCATCAAGCAGGGGGAGAAAATGCCGTTCAAGTCCAAACTAGACTAGGATGTGTTCCACAGGTTTAGTAACAAAGCATTATTTTTCCAAGAGCTCTGTGAGATATTTGGATCTCTGTATATGCCTGACCTATTTCCTCAGGGTAAGGAAGGTAGGGTGTTCTGTGACTGATCATAATTTGTCTAATACTCACGAGACATCTGGGTTGCCACTTTACTCTTTTTGTTTATTTGCTGCCAAGCTTTCCCTTTGTTTTTCTCAGGTAGGTTAGGGCAGGAAAATGCTGCACTCATCAAAAGATGAGAAGTCCCACTGCCTGGGGCCAGATGTTCATAAAATATTCCTTTGATTTTTATTTTTTTTTTCCTCCAGTCTCTTCCTCCCCCAGCATAGCAACTGAGAGTAAGTCCCTTTTCCCCTCATGTTCAGCTGTATGTCATCTTGAATTTAGGCTGAGATTTCAGTCAATTTGACTCTGAGGGAAGGGGCTCCTGAGGCACATATTTCCCTTTCCTTATTTCAGACACTTTTCCTGCAAACTAATTGCACAAATTGGAGTTAGTTCGTTTTGTTCACTTTTGGTAACAGAACAATATAGAAGTAGAAATGAAGTGCTCTATTCTGAAGGAAAGGTGATTTTTCCTCTGCATGAACTATTTAAAAGTTCCCAACACACATGCTTTTGCACTAAATAACAGTAATTAGGTGAATAGTATTAAATTCTCCTCTTAGTAGAAATCTCTTATTCTCACTAATGAGTAAATATTTAAACTTGCTATAAATATTCTCCAGTAGTTATTTTTACAGCAGCAGTAAATTAGAATTCCACAGTGCGAGAAGCCCTGAACAAAGGCTGTACAAAGGTGTTAAACCCAAGCCTGTAGGTGAATTAAAATAGAAATCACATCGAAATTAGTCTTGACGATGAAACATTAAAAGCTTGTGAATATTTTCAATAGCTGTGATGGCATCATAATTTAATACATCGTTTCTCACATATATTCCAGTTTTTCCACCCCATCTGCCTCTTTTACTCTGAGCTGCTACCATGATAGCCCCTCAGGACAGCATAATCTCTTTAGCTGCGATGCCATAATCTGCTGCTAGCATAAGAGTGGAAGACAAAAAAACTGGAGAATACTGCACATATTAAAACATTTCCCCTTTTCCTCCTCAGATTGGAGGCTTAAAGAAATTAAGAAAAAATCTTTTCTTGTCTCTAAATTATAAATACTATTACATTACAGTTAACCGAATCTTACAATTAGTCTTTATTTTTCTTAGTAAAGAATCTCCTCAGTTGTATTTCACTATTGAAACAAAGCTGACAGTTCTTGCCAGCTGGAAAAAATCGACTGCAGAGACAAGCTTATCCCACCCAGTTTATTGCTGCAGCGCAACAAATCTGCTTCACATTGATCTAGAATTTCAGACAATGCACAATGACTCTCTTCGAAGCCAATGCACGCACCTCCGCACTCTAAATAGGCTTCGGTTATGCTGGAGAGGGGACAAACGCACTGGCAGAAATAACGTTGTAGCATGTTGTGACAATAGGTCCCTTTCCAGTCCAACAGCTGGAAGCAGAGAGGTTGACTGAAGATGAAAGGGGATCCCTCCAGTACAGGTTCCAGCATCCTTGGGAACCAGATGGACTGAAATGGAAAACAGAGCTAAATTAGGCCACAAAATTCACTGCCAGAAGAGGTTTTCTCTTTATTCATGGCAGTGCCAGGTTTTACTAGAAAGAAATTTGCCTTATCATAGAAACTGAAGATAGAAATGACCTGGAACCTCCTTTGTTCTAGCCCAACCATCGCAGGATTGTTCCAAGTATATTTGCTAATCTTTGTATAGTCTAATTTTTAAAGACTCATGCAATAAAGCATTTTATCTGCAATATTTAGGTTATTTCACCACAGTGCTTTTAACAGAATTTTTCTTAAGTATTCAGACTATATTTTCTTTCTTCTTCTCATTACTTTTAGCTTCATCGTCTTAGACTCCCTCAGGCAGCTTTTCCCAGTGCCTGCTTTTTGCCATTTCACATTCTGTGTAGCTGTTATGTTTCTCTACAGTCACTGTGATTTTTTTTTGTAAGACCTCTTGTTTAATGTCACTTGCAGATGTCATTACTATTCTGTTCACTTCCCCCTTCCACTAATGAAGACGTGAAACAACACAGAACCCATCATTGCTCTTACTAGGCACTTCCTGTCAACCTGCTAGGCTGCTGTTTATCAGTACTCTTATTTTATGGTCCTTCAGTTTGCATTCATTCCTCAAGACAGTGCTCTTATCTAAGTTCTTCCAAATTAATTTTTCAAGTAAAATTTTCTGAGACATTGTAGGAAAGGTTTTGCTGATGCTTCAATCCAGCTTCATTGCTTCTGCTGTTTTCCTTTCTTCTACACCAGGGATTTTGTCCAGACAAAAAGCAACTGAGGAATAACAATTCATGCTAGGTATCTCTTTTTTCCCCCCTTTGAGTGTAACTTCCTGATCTGATGATCCTGCTCTATGAACACTTGCTGCCTTCATGGCAGGCACTCTCAAAGGCTGATTATCAACCAGCACTGATAATCTGTTATTCAGAAAAGTTTCGGGGATTGCGATCAGATACGTCAGGTGATTAAGTTATTACTAGGTGGAGGAAGGGCTGCAATTTCATCTTAAGCAGTAAATGTATTGCATCTTATATGGTACATATTAAGGGCCAGATTTCCCCCCCACACGTGTTGAGTAAAATATTTTATATGAGTGACAAAGTTCTCTTTGTCTCAGCATAATCTTGATTTCAGGCCAGGTAGAAACTCATTTAAACAGTGGGATTTTGGAAGGAGCAGTTCTCTGTTCAGTGAGAAGATGGCAGAAATGGAGTCATACTAGATAAATCAGGATTGTCTCTACCCTTTCCCTAGTAGACAGTGACTTGACAGAATATCCTCTGGGAGCCTGTAGCTTTTCAGAATAAGAAGTGGAAAGGGTCACTTCTGAGTGTTCGGAGGTTTCTTATTTCTTTCTTGTAGGATCTTGTCCAATTCTCTTTGGAATGATAATGACCTTTGGATGGAGTTAATCTCCATCACATGAATCACCTGTATTAGCTAATTTTGTAAGGAACAATTCCAATGCTGATCATGTCCTAATGAAATCAAGCTTTATCAGTAAGGAGACTACTAGAAATACAACATCCTTCCCTGGCTTCTCTTCTTCCCAGTTTCACTCCTCTTTGGCTACTTTGGCCTTCTTGCAAGCCTGTATAACTTAGCATTTGTTTGTATGCCATCTCTCCATTTCTTCTCTGCAGCCTCAGGGGTCCAGGAAAACTTTCTCTTAGTAGCATCTTAAAACCTGAAGCTTTTTTTAGTTAACCTCCTGTGTTAGTACAGGGTGAGGACTGTAGTTTCCACTGATAGATCTCAGCTCATGTCCTTGTTTTAACTGCTGAGTCAGCACATAGACAGGATGGGCCTTGACTGGCATGTAACATCATGGCTTCTCTTGTTCTCTGCACTGTGTTTTCCTTCAGGAGTTATCTTGCTGCTTCTCGATAAGTTACGGAAGATGAAATGGGAGCAGATGTGGAGACTCACAGCTGAGCGGGAGTTAATGAGCATGCTGTCCACTTCACTGGCTGACCAGGTGAGTAGGACATTGCAGACGAGTGGGACAACCACTACTCCATGGATTGAGGAAGGTAAGAAAGGGAAAGGGTATGAGGTGTGGGAAAAGGCAGGAGAAAGATATTGTGCCTGTTGTCACCGTTTGTTGAATCGTTCTGGGAACATGTGGAAGAGAGGAATGGAGATTCACTCATGAGGTTTCTCTTACTACACTGATGTTTTTACCTCCTGTGCACAGATGATTCGTAAGATAGGCAAATGGGGTTTTCAAGCTTTAGTTTTCTGTCCTCCTTTCTTTAACATAAAACTCTCCAGACACTAGAAGTCCAAATATACTACGTCTTTTCCTACTGGTTATTGTCAAGCAGACTTTAGTTCTAAGAGTCTCCAGATATTTCTTTACTGTTTCTGGCAGTTGAGTCCCAGCAGTCTTTTAATGTACTCCTTGCCACAACACCCCTGTGAAGACAAAAGCACTGCTGTCTCCCTGCCACAGATGGGAAACTGAGGCCAAGAGAAGAAATAGTGTGCCTATACACAGAAATGCATATTTACTCTTTGTGCTTCCTGCCAGCTCTCAGTTTTAAATCCTGTTAATGTAGTACTGGACCTGAACCAATAAGTCTTGCTCAGCAGCTTGAGTGTATTAACTTAATACAGCATCATATTTAGATATTTCTACTGCTTCTGAGCTACATCTGGCTTATTACCAGTCACCACTAAGAAAGCATGCTGCTTACTGCGCACATAGAGATGTGGACCTGTGTGCAGGTCCTTGCAGGTTGATCCAAAAGCTACTGAAGTTCATTAAAATGATTCTTGCAACTTCATTGTGTTTTCAATCAAGTCTTGAGTTGCTGTCTAATACCGGCACGGGGCAGAATTTTGCAGAGTGGACCAAGGTTGCTTATGTCTTACCCTAATACCTTAACTGCAAGACTGTCCTAACTTACTTCTCCAACTGGATGAGGCAGGACACGTTCTGTCCCTCATGGTGTGGGCTGTTTTGCAGTTCTGTCCTACATGCCCTTTCCATGAAATACCTAGAATACTTCATGCAACAGTAAAGTGCTAGATAAATCCCACATAGTAATTCACCTTGAAGCAACGCAACTGCCAAGATCACTTTCATCCCCTTTATTGAAGAGTGATGCAGTACTTACAAACAGCAGGCAGTTTGTCATTTACTACATATTGCTCTCCATGGTGACTAGAAGAGGAACCACATCTCTTGCCAGCAGTACAAGATACATGTTTTGAAAACTTTGCTGGAGTCCGTTACTTCTGTGTGTCAAGACAGCCTGTTCCTCTTGTTCAGATCTACAAGTCACCCCTTAGATTGATAGCACCCACTATGGAAACAGAATTACAAAGCCAGGTTTGCAGAGTTCAGCTCGCGTAACCGTTTGCATTTCTACCTGTGAGATGGAGAAGGACAGTCAGCTCGGGGAGGGGTTGAGATCACCTCACTGTAGAAACAACATACCCAACTGTTTCTCTGGTTTTGTCTGCTAGGATATCTTCAATGCAGTCATCAAACAAAATCCCTTCCTTGTCTATCAGCTCCCATGTTTCTGGAATGTGCAGCTGTCTGATCACACCCGGTCCGAGCAGTGCTACAGAGATGTGTCTGACCTGAAGGTATGTTTTACAAGAGGTTGGATGGGTGGTATCCTTTGTGACAGAGAATACATGATTCTGCTGTGACAGAATGATGAAGTCCCTTGAGTGGGAAGGAAACTAAAACACATGCAGTTTATGAGGACACCCAAGCAGGGGTAGCAAATAAGACTTTGGCTTTGTGCATTTTGACTGCTAGAAAAGTCAAAATGAATGCTGCTTTGGGGTTTGGCAAGGTGTTAGAGAAGTGCTTCACCTTCTTACATTCTGTACCTGTCACCTATGGCACTGCACTTTACTGTTGAGTTCCTGTCGCTGTCCCAGTTCTTAGCTCTTCCTAGCCAAAGAATACAAAACTTTTTTTTTTTTTTTTTTTTTTTTTTGTACTGGACAAGTTTGAAGCTCTTTAGTCAACATCATTTAATGGAGTGAAATTCACAAAGAGAGTTGGGTGGACCCTAGTTAGAAATACATTAGCCAAAATTTAAAGACCTTGCTCATTTCATATTTAGCCTTTGTGTACACTTAACCCAGGCTCACTGCTGCTCATTTTTCCAGGATTTGCCCTGGAATAAAAGGCTGAGTAGAAACCTATTAATTTAATAAAATGAAGCTATAGTATCAGTTTAATAGCACATTTTTCACTATTGTCTGGTAGAATATAAAAGCAGGATGGATTTGAACAGATATGGGTAAATTAACATCAATTGTGCTGCAGTCATTTTGAAACGCCAGACTCAAATGTAGCATGCAGAGAGTTCAGAATTGAAGCTGATGATTGAGCTTCTTCTAGGTGTGGAATATGATTGGCAGGATAAACAGCAGTAGATTCCATCAGAGCAGACTAGTGGCATCAGAACACAGTAAATAGGTAGGTTTTGGCAATTCATTTTAAAATTCAGTTAAGTTAATATACTCTAATTTATGTTTCAACAATGCTTTAGTAAATGAGGTTTAAAAAAAAAAAAAAAAGAAAAATACAGAATCATAGAAGAGGTTGCAAGGGACCTCTGGAGACCATCCAAACCTCACTCAAAGCAGGACCAACTTAGATCAGGTTGCTCAGCGTCTTGTACAGTTGAGTGTCAAGTCTCCAAAGACAACCACAACCTCCTTGGCCCTCTGTTCCAGAGTTTGACCACCCCAGTGGTGCAATATATTTCCTAAATCTAACCAAATTTTCCCTTGTAACAATTTGTAGAGTAACAGCAGAAGTGTTCAATATGAACACCAGATACTGGATGAATATAGAAAATCAATCACCCTCAACACACTGATTTCAAAAGCTGCACTTCCCAAAAGACAGAAGATCTACTACCTGGGTTAAATGACCTGTCAAAGCTGGCCAGTATTGCTTGAATTTCATACATAATGTATGCACAACCAGCTATTCAGGTGTGGTCCATAGAAGACAGCTTTTAAAGTTAGATCAGTATACTGGTCAGTACACTGATCACTAAATGTTTTATGATACATGTTTGTAGGGCAGGATCAATACACTTGAAAGCATCATGGTTTTATGCCCTGTAACAAAGTGGTGGTAGAGATTTTAGTTCTGTGCTCATGTTGAGAATCATGTATCACAGTGATTGCAAGGCCTGAAATAAAAGGAGAGATGTAGTAGCAGGGAAAATGTTTTCTAAAAGATGAATTTTAGAAAAATACACCTTCTACTTGGGAAATATCACAGTATTGTTGTGTGAATAAGAGGCTGACATTAATTCATATAATCCGTTGAGACAGTCAGATTGGATTCAGCACAAGGTTAAGACACATACATTCACATGAGAAAAAGATATTGAAGCTAATAACTGAGGATCTAGGGCTTGGATCAATTGCCTAAACACAGTTTGAGTCACCATAGATACTCTCAGATATCCATATGGGACTGGCAGGTACAACACAGACCTGCAGGAGACGATACCCTTTTGGCAAGGCAGCTGATGGGCAGACAGGATAACCCTAAGGTGCTCCCAGTGTCACCATACATCTGTATTTATTTTGGCAGCTGAACTGTGATCCCCATGAGTGGTTTTGGAGACTGGTTAAGCTTACCTCAGAGTAGACATCTGCCAACTAATCAGGCTAATCACTCTTTAGGCTCCAATGACACTATTGGCTAATCTGCTTCAGGTGTGGGACATATAGCTTATACGTAACACCTACGAATAAGCATTTAATAGAAGTATCTTAATAAGTTGTATCCTTTCTTCATTGTTGATTAACAAATTTATGTTTACAAGTATAACTTAGGCTTGGTTGTTTATTACCGTGTATTGTGTCACGCTGTCAGTTCCGTTACAACATAGGCAATGAAGTCTGAGATGCATGATATCCTCCACTGGCTTTCTGGTCTGAGGTATTTAACTCAACAAGGGGTGCAGACACATAAGCAATTTCTTCAGCTGAACTGGACTTATGCACGCTGCTAAAATTATCCCCTACTGAATTGAGACTGAATTTTTTGCTTTGAAAGAGAAGCCAGAGCCTTATCTACTGCACATAAGCCCCCTGGTTTCAATAAAGCTCTTCCCATATTCGGCAGTTAAAGAACTGGCCCTCAGGCAGCATGGTTTAAAATTCCTCGTGCAATTAAAAAAAAGGCATAAACCAATTAAAGTTGTGAATTTGCATTATGAAAATTAGCAGAATTCTAGTTGTGAAAAGAAACCGGCTGGTTTGGTATGTTGTCCTCTCAAAAAAGCAACAACCGTTTCTAGCTCAAGTTAGAAAATGTACTCCTAAAATCACCAAAGTTAGTCAGTTCCATGGCATTTAATATAAATGGTATGACACAACATATTTGGCACATCCTGTATTTCATGGTAAGACTGGAATAAGAAACGAGGTGAAAGAAACCTCCAGGGTAAGGGGGAAAGACAGATTGTGAAGTTTGTACTGGAGGATTAAGAAGGATAGCATAGGAAAGAGGGAAATGCAGGGAGAGATTTAAATTCCAAGGTAAAGCTGTCCCAGTCAAGTATTCCTCAGTCAAATCAGACTGTGTTCCTCATGTCAGACTGAAAAGGCACTGATTTAATTCCATCTGGCCTCAAAGTCCATGGGACTTCAGGATTTGTCATCTCTTATACACGACATTGTGTCAAATAAACTTAGACCCCCAGGGCTGGCTGCTGTTCAGGGCTCTGTGTGTGTATGTATATATACACACTTTGCTACTTTTTTTACATTCATGCAAACATAGCATAACCAGCATACTTTTTGCAGGCCTGTGGAGCACTTGAATATTTCATATTGCCTGAAAAGGATTCTAATCACTTTTTACTCTTTATAGTCCTCATTAAGTTGCATCTCTATCCGTTTTATTGAATTACTTTTTTTACTGTCTCACATTAGAGAAGGTCAGATGTTTGACTACTGCTGAAGTCTACTTCCTGGCTGCAGCTGAGCAGCATATACAAATTTGGAAGGACTCGCATATGGGATCTTTCAGAAAAGGCATAAGAAGAATAGAAATATTTATAACCAAGTTCTGCATTGTTAGTGACCACTGATTTTATATCCATCTAAAGCAACATCAAAATAAGACTACTTTATCATTTTCATTCATCTAAATGCTTACTTACCTCCTGTGTCATACTATATAATGCTAGAGGCCACACTGTACACAACTGGACTGAAGTCTGTGGGCTTCGTTCTGCTGTCCGTGGCGTATGGAACCAAAACTTCTGTAAACAATTACACTCACAGAAATCTTCCTTTCTGCATCCGAGGGCATCTGTATTAACGATGCTTTGCATCAGTCAAGAATGTCTTGAAATGAACAATTTTAACAGAAAACAAAGAGTGGGCTAAGAGGAAGTAGATGCCTTTTAATTCTTTTTGCTAAAAGTGAGCCAACTGCAGCCTCTAAAGGCCAGAGGTGTTTATTTTTGCATGACATTTTTTACACCTCGGAGAAACACTCAGGAGTTGTTACTGAAGACTGGCCAGAAGATGTGGAAGTGCTAACAATCATTCTGTGTAGGTATCCACTGTCTATCTTCCTTATCTCTATGCCTCATGTGGTCCCCAGTAGCCCACAACGTCAGCAGGCAGGCATGTGTGCTGTAGGACCATGCCTTGCTGGGCTTCAGGGCCTGTGGGTGTCTGCCTGGAACTGAGGTTCTCTTATGCATTACTTTTGCTGGGTTGGGCCCTGTGTTTGCTTTCGTTTTTGGTTAATAGTTTGTTCCTGTCTGTAAGGAAATCTCAGTTCCTATGATTTGGCACAAACCAAATGGCAAGAAAAATCCTATGAAAGAAGGTAATGAATTGTGATGCCTCTGACAATGAATCATGACCTCATTGAATGAGTCAGTCATGAAGTCTGGTTGTCAAGGATACAGAGGCTATTTACACACAGAGAATCTGGTAATTCACAATCAAAAAAATGAGATGCTGGACTCTACAATGGGAATGTATCGAATTTACCCCCACCTCAAAATAGGAAAATGCTTTAAAAGCTGTTCATGGCTTTTCAAACTGGTTTTGAACACAGCTGATACTAAATTAGCAGATAGATAAATAATTAACCTCATAAATTCCCCATCCTGAAATTGTGTTACGGGATTCACTGTGTCCTCCCTGGGAATGTCCTCCACACCAGGACGACTCCGTGAGATTGCTTACAAAGCTTCTTGTCCATAACCCAAATACATCATTTCAGATCTGCCTCGAACATGACCTATTGCACTTCTTTCTATCCCAGTCCCTGAGCTGCCCCGTGCTGTCCAAGCACCTCAGCACTGATCCGCAGCAGTTCTGGCATTCTGCTGCCTTGCACCTTTTAGCACCAACCAAGGAAGAGCTACACTGAGGGGAGTCAGGGCTCAAGAGGGTTAGACATATCCCTCCCTTGAATGAACATTGGAGTCAGTAAGGTGCTTCCGCTCTTCCAAAAAGGGAACACTGTGGTATTGTAGAGGTGGGTTTTGAGGTATTTTTGCAGGCAGGAGGCCTCTCGTTAAACATTGGTACAGGAGTTGAAGGGAGAGCTGCAAATCCTTGTGAGGAAAAATTGAGAACTTTGAAAATATGAGACAGGAACAGTCTGTCAGCTTACTGCCATACAGCATAGGCAGTAAGCTGGGGAGTAAAGTAATCCCTGGGACCATGGGCACCAAATCAGGCAGGGCAGGGGTTTGAATCCCACATCCAAAAGCAGTGCCTGGACCTCTGGGTTGCTGGCTACTCAAATGTGAGTCTCTTCCACTTATATAGTTCAGAAATATCGCTCTGAAACCTCCCTGATAACATTTTTTCTGAAGTATTTGATCCTTTCTGAGGAAATTGGTTCTTTTATTAAAGCACTCTTTTCTGATAAAACACAGTCTAAAAATAAAGTTTCCAGACATCTCTAATCGAGGCATAAGTTACACATGTGGTGCTTGTTTGCAATGTCACTTGGGGTGTATTTAAACTTCAATAATATGTACCTGCAAAAAACCCTATTGAGATGGCATTGAAGTGGCAGATACAGGTGGCTTTACTGTGCAGATCTGCTGAACGTTTAACTGCTGTTGATTTCAGTGGGAACTGTCTGGTTGCCTAAACAAAGAGTCTGGTTTTTAAGCAGGAAAGCTTCCCATCTACAAAATATCACTTATTTACCTAAATTGTGAAGTGCTTGTGGGCTTAATTAAGTGTGCTTTGCAAAATCTAACTTCTTTAGGCTTAACTTTAATCTTAATTTATTCTTACTTTTTAACCTTTCAGCCTGGAAAGTAGGTATATAGATATACAGGATATCCTGTATTCTCTGATTTGGTAACAGCTGAAGCAGAGTGAGAAATTATTAAGATGTATCTTTGGGTAAAAAATGGAAGAGATTATGGTTAAGGAAACATTTGGCCAAATATTTCTTTTGGAGAGAGGAGATGCTTCAGGGGAAAAATGGGTAAAGGTACCTGTAGAAGTAATGTTGTGTTGAAGCTTATTGTTTTGTGGTTTGAACATCAGATTCAAAATATTTAATCTCCCCAGAGAGGATAATGCAGCTGGTAACCTAAGGAGGTTTGCTGGGATTTTTGTTTTCAGTGTATTTCCGTGCAGATAACTGACCTTAGAGCCCTCTCCTACACTCCACCAGCATGTAATATCCTCTGTTACCTTCCACCTCAGATCCCATTGCCGGTCTACGAGGCTCCAACTGTGTCATCGTTTGAGTGCTTTGGGTCAGAACCTGGTGAATAAATGGGAACTATTGGCGCAGTTAGCCTGTTTCACTAGGTCACAAGTGTATGGAAGTATTCCGGGAGGCTGGCTGAGCATAATCAGTGAGTGGTAACGGTTGCTGATTAACTAGGATGGTATTAACAGAAATGTAGATAGTGCCAAGTTGCTTAATGACGACTAACCAAGTGTTAAATAGATGTGGAATTTTAAGTTCTGATCTTTCAGTACTTAAATTGCTAAATGAAGATTAAGGAGCATGTTTTTCTTAGTTCTCAGGAGGCCTTGATCAAGAGTGGGAAGTATCCATGGGACAGCCTGAAGGCTAGCACTGTTCCTGAGATGTCCATCCAGATAACAGCATTAGCATTTTATATATTCTAGCTGCAGTTTCCTCTGTAAGCCAACAGAGCTTTGGAATAGCTAAGAAAGTAGGAGGGAAAATAGAAGAAATAAACACACTATTATGGTGCTATTCAGTCTTGGAAAGGGGATGCTGTAGTAATGAGATTTTTCATTTCTAGTTTCACTTTCTCTTTTTAATGTTGAAATAACACTTGCTCAGTCTGCAAATAAAGTGGATTCTACGTTTGACTTTTTTTTTTTGCTTCTGATTTCCCTGTAATGTCTTTCCAACTGATTTTTTTTCTCCAATCAATTCACTGTTGTCCACAATAGTTTCTAAAGTAATGGCCATAGCTTTACCTGTGCAGCCCATTGTCTTCATCATGTGCCTCACTGATGCCCATCACAGATTATGCAAGGATGTCTTGGCCTGTACAACTTCTACTCTAGCCGATGATGCAATAGACCAAATCAGACAGCTACAGTCAAAATAGAAGTTGAATTTGTGGGTGGACAGCAAAAAAAGAATATGATCTTTGGAGGTGGTGTTTATGTCAATGGTTAAGAGTCTTGTTGCTTTTTGAAACCTGATGTTCTTTTTTTATGCTTTCAAGTATCACATAATATTTATCTAATCACGTTACATTTGAAAAGCAGCCTGCTTTTTCGCTAGACCTGTTTTGTGGTTTTCCTACCTCAGGTCATCCAGATGGTTGCATAGTTCCTTGATGTTCTTTAGCTGCATTGGCGTGCGCTGTCTTTCTTGATTAAAAAATCAGCTTTTTGGATAGTCATCAGCTCCACTCAGCTTTCTTCAGTTCACTCCAGGCTCCCCTGACATCTGTACACATGCAGCATCCTGACACGTTTCAAATCTGATGAGATCTGAACCACAGCTAGGCCCTTGACACTTACCAGCTTTTACACACACAACAGATTTTGAAGCACGGCAGCAAAGAGCCTCTACGCTGACAACTGCAGTTGTCTGGCTTTGACATCATCTCCCACACAACTGGGTAGAGGCATCAACACCAGTACTTGGCCGTGATGTGACATAGTGTATGTTGATGGGAAGTTCCTGCAGCACCAGGGAGCCTGTCCTGTAACAGTTACTGAGTTTATCACCATTAACCATTTCTGTGCTCATGGTCCCCAGAGTGAGTGCTCAGAGTGCTCTGCCGGGGGCTAGGATGCTCGTGAAGACACCCAAAAGTAGTAGGGAGAACACACAGAAGATTTTTCTTAGCAAGTGTTTTTTGTCCTATTTGCCAACTTCTCAGCTTTCTTTGATCCACTCTTAAATAAGTGCAAGTTACCAGCAGTTTGCATTCTATGCCTGCTTGTAAAAATGCATACTAGTACCCTGTGAAACTGTTAAGCAGCCCTTTAGGTTCCTTCAGCCCTATGCTTCTGTAACGTATGCCTGTTTCCCTGAGGTAGGATTCAATTGTTGAGATATTTTTGCATGCGTTTAATGCCTTTTGCTGCAGTTAAATGCCATGGATGAAATATGTCAAGTTCTTTCCAAAGAAAGGAGATTTTGAAGATGTATTTTTCAGTGAAGGAAATCTGTCATCTTAAGTTTATGTCCTGACCTACCTAAAGCTCCTTTTGTTTCTGTGCTGTTCTGTATTTTCAGCATACGTTGCAGCAACATGTTATTACACAGTTAATACTGCTGAACATATGGACAAATGTAAAACCAGCAAAGAATGTAGCATTACCTGGGAAAAATATTGTGGTGGGTTGACCCTGGCTGGGCGCCAGGTGCCCACCAAAGCTGGTCTGTCATTCGGGGGAGAGAAAATACAATGAAAGGCTTGTGGGTCAAGATAAGGACAGGGAGAGATCACTCAAAAATTACCGTGGGGAAAATTAATTTAATTTATTGCCAATCAAATCAGAGTAGGATAGTAAGAAATAAAAACTAAATCTTAAAACAGCTTCCCCTCACCCCTCCCTTCTTTCTGGGCTGAACTTCACTCCCCATTTCTCTCCCTCCTCCCTCTCCAGCAGCACAGGGGGACGGGGAATGGGGGTTGCGGTCAGTTCATCAGACCTTGTCTCTGCCGCTCCTTCCTCCTCAGGGGAGGACTCCTCACACTCTTCCCCTGCTCCAGCATGGGGTCCCCTCCATGGGAGACAGTCCTCCACCAACTTGTCCAACCTGAGTCCCTCCCACGGGCTGCAGTTCTTCACAAACTGCTCCAGCGTGGGTCCCTCCCACAGGGTGCAGACCTTCAGGAACAGACTGCTCAGCATGGGTCCCCCACAGGGTCACAAGTCCTGCCAGCAAACCTGCTCCAGCATGGGCTCCTCTCCACGAGGCCACAGGCCCTGCCAGGAGCCTGCTCCAGCACGGGCTTCCCACGGGGTCACAGCCTCCTTCAGGTGCCTCCACCTGCTCCGGCGTGGGGTCCTCCATGGGCTGCAGGTGGATATCTGCTCCACCATCAACCTCCATGGGCTGCAGGGGGACAGCCTGCCTCGCCATGGTCTTCTCCAGGGGCTGCGGGGGATCTGTGCTCCGGTGCCTGGAGCACCTCCTCCCCCTCCTTCTGCACCGACCTTGGTGCCTGCAGAGCTGTTCCTCTCACACATTCACACTCCCCTCTCCGGCTGCAGTTGCTGT
Source organism: Balearica regulorum gibbericeps (assembly GCF_011004875.1). Taxonomy (NCBI): domain Eukaryota; kingdom Metazoa; phylum Chordata; class Aves; order Gruiformes; family Gruidae; genus Balearica; species Balearica regulorum. The sequence continues at coordinate 59,589,636 of NC_046184.1, forward strand.
TGTGCAGTAACTTTTTCCCCTGCTTAAATAACGTTACCCCAGAGGCGCTACCACCATCACTGATGGGCTCAGTCTTGGCCAGTGGGTGCGTCTTGGAGCTGGCTGGCATTGGCTCTGTCGGACATGGGGGAAGCTTCTGGCAGCTTCTCGCTGAAGCCACCCCTGTAGCCCCCCCCCCCCAAAACTTTACCATGCAAACCCAAGACAAATGCCTACACCAAGTATTTTTGTCCAGATAATTTCCCAAATTTATACAGTGTGTAGATGCATCATGATCTTGATTTGAAGCGTTCCTATATCTGGAAAAAGTGATTTGCCAGTTTCTGAAATAAATTATCTTTTTTCCCTACAGTTGCTTTTCTTTAATTTCATGTATGGTTTTCTGACATCCTAGTAGCCTCAGCAGTGAAATCCCAAGAAGGGATAAAGCTTTCCCTATCAGGACATATTGTCATTGGTCTTGGGTACGTAGAAGAGAGTGTCATAGTTTTTACGGCAGTATAAATACTCAGTGGAGAGACTATGTTGTTTGCTGAAGTTAGTACAGGAGGAATTCAGGCTACGTCCTGCTCACTCCTCCTCCGGTCCACTAATTCGGCAACAGATAGCGTGATTTCAGGGGGCTCCCTGTTCCTGCGGAGTTGTGTTGCTGACACCAAGGGAACTGTGTTCATCTGCTCTGGGCTGCTTCTGTTCTACGTGCTGCACTTCAGCTCTGTGCGTTCCCTCCCACAAATGCAACGTTCAGAGCGAAGCTTACCACGCGACCGGCTCAGCAGCTGGTGTTGCAGCTCTGTGGCTGTGCGTGAGTGACACAGTGCCTTCACGCAATTAACTTAATGGATTCAGAGAACCTCCGGAATGCCTAGCTTGGAAATATTCCCAAGGGAGACTTTTTTTTTAATCTCTTTAGAAGTTACAGGAATAAAACTGAATACAAAGCATTTGGTGTTTTTTTCTTATGCCTAAAATATAGCCTCTATAAAATGAAATCATTCCTGCAAGCCACATTTGGCTCCCTCTTAGTTTTTCCTTAGGGCCCCGTTCTCATTCACACTGGCAGCCGTGCAAAGTTGCCTTGATGTAAATGAGAATCAGGCCCTTTATGACAGCGTTGGAGTTAAATCTAGGCCAGTGTGAGAATCATCTCCCATTAGCAGAGGCTAAATACCTGCTACAAATTGGAATTCAAAGGGTGAAGCATTGTGCTGCATCGCTGTGTTGTGTAAGGCAGCTGAGATCAGTCTTGTTTAAATGAAGCAAAGGCGAAAAGGAAGTCAGATTAAATTCAGTCCTTTTTGAAGGGTGTAAGTGGGTATGGGAATTAATTTCAAGCTTTTTCTTCTCAATACCTAGCCAGAGAAGAGTCTGCCTGGCCTGAAACAGTGAATCAATTTCATTAGCTGAAACAGTCATGTGGAAACCTGAGATTAATGTTTAATACCTGCATCCCTGTGTCCCTCGTCCTGCCACCTGAGGGACCAGAGTCCATCACCTGTCAGGGCCCTGATCAGAGCTGTGGCAGCATTTCTGAGGTGCTGCATCACAACCTAGAGCAGCACCCTGACTCAAATGTGCAGGAGGAAACTACGCAGGAGTTTCAAAGAACATCACCTGTAGAGTGCAGTTACTTGTGAAAGACGTGGCAAAGCCTTCCTGATAAAAAGACAGAAGGAAGTCTGTGTAGTTTTGGGGTTGGGGTTTTTTTTAAGAGGGCGGTGAACTGAACACACATAAAAAGAGCAGATATAGCAAATCTGTATTCTAACAGCAGGATGTGTTTTCTCTTTTTTTTTCCCTCTGAGGTGATTCACTGGAACTCACCAAAGAAGCTGCGAGTGAAAAACAAGCATGTGGAGTTTTTCCGCAACCTCTACCTGACATTCCTGGAATATGATGGGAATTTGCTGAGACGGGAACTCTTTGGCTGCCCCAGTGAGGCAGACGTTAACAGTGAAAATGTAAGTTGGATGTTTAGCGCTTGGCAATTTGAAGGGTGGTTCATACAAGGCACAGACTACATGAAGACTTGGAGAGTTGGTGGTGTAAGTAGTGTGGTGCGGAGAGACTCGGGAGAATTGAGGTTAGAGCTCAGATTCCAGGAGTGATGCTGTGCAAATCATTTAATCTCTCTGTGCCTCAGTTCCTTGCCTGTAAAACTGTTGTATTAATCCTGTCTTTCCCCTGGTTTTTGTTGCTTTTTTTTTTTTTTTTCCTACCTTGCCTTTTAAAAATCCCCAACACAGGTGACATCACAAACTGAAAATGAGGATTTGGGCTCTTCATTCCATTAGGCGATTTTGCAAATGTCACCCTTAGACCTAAAACTTTCCAGGGGAAGGGCTTGTTTCTTGCTGTATGTCTGTTCAGCATACAGCGATGTCAGTTTTGTTTAGTAGATACTAATGCACAAATAATGAAGAAATGAAAATATCAAGACTGCTGGATTTAGGTCTATGAGCCTTTGCCGTGCTGCAAACTACAGAATGAGTTAATACTTCAAGGTGCACACAGGCTGTGAGACTGCAGGTTTTTTCTGCACTGCCCCTAACCAAACACAGCAGCATTTATGTGTATCTGCATAAAAAGTGCAATCAGAACCTTTCAGACAAAGCAAATCCTTTGAAAGTGATGGAAATCAAGGATGTTTACCTACAGATGCTCTTATGTGTGTGTATGCCTTAGTACATATAATTTCAATGTAAATAACTGTTAACTGAAACGTTTATACACAGATGTATATAAACTCCTTGCAATAATGTGGTCTCTAGAGATTTCTACACCAAGTACCAATTTTTGCTACGTAGTCTGAAAGGAAATAAAAAGGAACCTGTAACATTTTGTGTTATCTTACAAAAAATATTTCTAAAATATACAACATTCTCCATATAAAAATCAATAAAGCAAAGCCAGTATCATGTACACATTAGCAGTTAAGAGGTAATTGGCAATCAATAGCATCGTTGAGGCTTGTAGTGTTTCCATTTAGTCTGTGGATAAAATGGCCACAGGAGATGCCATTCCCAATTTTTTAACTATAGCACTCAGAGATTGGATAGATATATTTTAGCCCAAGGCTTCCCAGATACTTATTTGACCATCCCACTGTCTTCTGAAAGGAGTGGGGAACGATGAGAAACTGGAGATAAACATTAACTAGGAGACACTGAAGCAAGGATGAGAGAGAGAGAGAGAGAGAGAGAGAGAGAAAGCAAGCGCACTGTGAGAGCAAAAGCACATGAAGAAAGAAAATCCTCTGCAAGAGGGAGAGGCTTTTAGACAATCAAGTGAACTGAATGTGATAAAAGACCACTAAGAGTCTGAGGGTCAGAGACATCAAGATACAATAGACGGAGTAGAGGGTAGGATAGGAAAAGAAAAGGGGAGTGAGGCATTAAAAAAAAAAAAAAGACAACAGAACAAAACACACCTTCATCACACTTCAAGAAGGAAGAAGGCAGGTTAAAATTATACTGAATTCACAATATGTTGTGTGGGTTCGAAGAGCATGAATGCAGTCACAGACTTGTTGCTATATTTTCCAGAGCTCTGTAAATCCTTAATAAATAGATTTATTCCAGATGACAAGTTGCTGGGGAGCAGTGCAGAGTGAATGCAAGTTCTTGCTGCTGAAAATGGCAGTCCTGAAAGTTTAAAATGGCTCATTTTACTGAACTTGTATCTGGTTGACAGACACTGGAAATGACTAACTGTTCAAGCCTGTTTCTTATTCAAGACAAGTAGAACGCAATATGGTATATGGTATGGCTCATGTCTGAAAAAGAAATGTAAGTCATTCTTCCATTTATAAATTAAGAAAAAAAAAAAAAGAGATACTGGAAAAGAATGAGCTAGACATACAAAAATACGTGAGTCCTAACTTGCCAAGAGACACCAAAAAGTTAACAGCCTTCTATCAAAACAATCAGATACAGAAAAAAATCTAACTTCAGATAGCTTAAGAGTAGTCACTTAGAAGACATTGTTTTTTATTAGTTGCCCTTGATGTAAGTTCCTCTCTAAACTTGGCTATGTCCTTTTTATTGCAGAATACAAAAAGCAAGTTGTAGCTTTGAAATTATGAGACCCTAAGAATAGTATTATCATGAAAACCATTCTTTCGGTGTCCTATTAAAATACAGTACCTTCCCATGATCTATTGCAGGATAATCTTCAGAAGCAGAGCATCTTGTAAGGTGAGCGGGGAACCACTGTTTGTCATTCCTCCCAGTACCAGAACTAGGGGGCATGAAGTGGAAATAGCAAGCAGCAGGTTCAAAACATAGACAGACATTTCACCACAATGTAATGAAGCTTTGAGCAGGAGGTAATGTTGCTAAAAATATACATATGCTCAAAAAGTGACTCTTTATGGAAAGGAAATCAATCAGGAGCTGTTAAGCTTTGGTGCAGACAGTCCTTCAGCCACAAGTTCAGGACTAGGAGAGTGTTCTGAGAAAGCATCGCTGTATGCTCGCCCTCCTGTTAGTCTCCTCCCTAGGCAGCCAGCTCACAGCTGGACACAGGACGCTGGGCTGGACCGCGCTTTAGTCTTGACAGGATGCAGCCATACATTTCCATGAGGATTCCTAAGCCTATATGTTACATAAAAGGCTATAATTTCTGCAAAGTCAAGTAGGAATAAAGTAGGAATTGCTATTTGATTTATCTTAATAGCTATTATTTTTCCTGTCTTTGAATTGAGACTAGCAGCCCCAAAACACAATTGGGCTTTATTATGCTAGGTATTGTATATGGGTAAAAGGGGCTCCTTCAGCTGCCTGTGCTTCTCTGCACTGTGGACCAGGGGGACCAAATGTTAGAATAGCTCTGCTGGTTTTATAATCAGAGAGAATTACTTAAGCACTAAATGCACTGAGCCCTGCTGTGGAAGAAGCAGTGGTTTGGGCTGAGTCTGTCACTCACGGTCTGGCTGTATCGGAATCTACCCTTAAGGTCTTGTTCCAATATGCCAGCCATTGCTTCTCTGCACTTTAGTATTTGTAATGATGTTTTATTTAGAATGCAACCTGTAATTAAGGAATCTCATTTGTAATGCAAATATTTGTAAAATGTGAAAAGGAAGTGTGGCAGCAAGTACCTTTTGGCTGGTTCTGTTACTCTAAGGCCCCTTTACACTTCTCATCAGTACTGAGATGGCTTTAAAAGGAATGTAAATTGTGTATCTTCCCTTTTTAAGGACTCTTTACAGTGTCAGAGTTATGTAAAGGGCATTAGTTTAAAAGGTAATCAGACCTTACATTAAATTCTCTCACTCTTCCTCTGTGTATGTGTGCGCATGCATGTATGCTTAAATATATATGTCTATATGCATGTGGAAGGATTAGTACTTTTCTTTCTTTAAAGTTTGCTAAGGAAGTATGATACCACAGACTGAATTTTGAGAGGTCTAAAGGCAATCTTTGGATCTTATACTGCGTAGTCCTGATCTAGTCAATTGTTACTCTTCAGCTGCACCAAACAGCACTGTTACTAGGTTACAAATGGGAATGAACAGAACAGATAGGGCTCTGAAACTGAAATATTTGAGGCAAAAAAATACAGACTGGAGTAATTTTGCCATTTATGTAAAAATGCTTATATTTATTCCTATGTGTACGTACATGTATCATCCTTTCCTTGAAATCCTCAAGCTGAAAGATCCTGTGTGTTGCAGGAATGGGCTCTGGACAGGGGCCTGCCACATGCTCCTTGCCATAGAGCAGTACTTGAAGTCCCCTTCATTCAGTATGTTCTAAAATGAGATTACACAGAGCAGACTCTTCTCTTCAAATTGGTATTACAATCACCTCTTTGCCTTTTGTGCAGATTGTTGATGGGAAATTCAGACCGTGAACCAAATCCTCCGGTAAACACTGCCATTGACTCAAGTGGCCTTTGGAGCATGTCCTTACTCACTCCATCCTACTTATTCCATGCTATTTCCCCCTTCTCACCTCTTCTTTCTTATTTTGATGCAAGGCAGAAGACTTCAGGGAAACCCACGAAGGCGAAGCTCACAATAATCTCAAATTTGAATGTCTCTTATTGGCTTTTAATGCTTATGTCCAGCATTTCATTTTAAAGGACCTACTGTAAAGCCTAAAATATTTCAACAGGATCTTCTGTGTACCAGTCTATCTCTATAGTTATGCTGTGAGATAGATTGGGTAAGCTTGATTTTAGCACACAGGCACACATTCAACCTTTCAGCATACTCATAAAACTTCTTTTCTGCAGACAGCTTCTCACCAAGTGCTTCTGCCAAAGCATTAAATCTGAAGGTTGAATGGGATGTTCCCTATTAGTGAAGCCTGTGTCCTGATCCAAAGCTCAGAGCAAGATGAGTGGGAAGTTTATCACTGAATTCATTCAGTTTTGGAAAAGGACAGTAGATTCCCATTAGAGAAGACTTTCAGAAAACACAGGAAAAAACTCTCTGCGGATTTTTATTTTCAGATTTTCAAATCAACAATACAAAGAAACAGTGAAAAAAACCTAGTTCTCTGTGAAAACACTTGCTTAGGTGTATATTTACTTAGTAAATGTCTTTTTACTTATTTAATTTTTGTGCAAAACCAGACATTCTTAATATTAGCAAATGGCTTTGCATGCCATCTTGTAATATTGACCAGAAAAGCAGGAGATTCTAGCAATCTGCCACATAGTATAAACTCTACTAACAAATTTTGCAATTTCTGAATGTAAAAATAGCATGCAAAAAGAGCTGACGAGTCAGTATCAGGGCACTGAACTTACAATCAGACTAATGCTTTGAGCATCCTTTGGTCCTTCAGAATTTCAGAATACTGCATCATTTGTAGGACTGGGATTTAAAGTTACTATTTTGTCATGACATAGTCTTTCTCTAATAATAACAGATGGTATATGGCAGTTTTGAGGTGAAATCCTGACTTCCCAACTGTGTTGTTTCTATTATTATAACTGTTATTGTTATTAAATGCTGAGCTGGTAGCCCATCCTGTTAGTTGCCTCAAAGTTGCCATTATACTGCTTTCAACTGCTTATAATATTGCTAGATCGGGGATCATGTGGAATCTGATTTTTTCTTGTCATGCTGGTATGCCTCTTTTTTTCTTTTTCTCTCATTTTTGAAAGTGAAACGTGGGGAAAAGTTTGGGGGGGTTGCCCACACTGCAAGTTCTGATGACTTCTTCATGGAAATAGTCCATACCTCAGAGAAGGAACTGACATTTAGCAAGTGACTTTTGGGCCAGGAACGTGTCTCTCGCCAACCTGGTGAAAACTTAGGCAAATTATAGGGCTGAAAAATCATGCTTTACACATCCTCAGTAGTGCTTTCATTGACTTTAAAAAGGTTCACATCTCTGGTGGCTCCTTCTTAGGAGTGTATATGGGTACATCTGACCATATTATATACATGCCAGTACCACAGTACAATTGAGCATGCTGTGCAGAGGGGGGACCAGGATGAAGATGGGCATTTTTGATGACTGTTTCTTCTGAATGCTCCATGCCAGGTTCTGACTGGACAGTAGAGCTGAGAGCAGGAACCTACTTGGTCTCTGTTCTGAGGGACATCCATTGCCCTCACTGATGTCTAGACAGTGTGGAAGAGAAAAAAATCCAGATTAACATATAAAAGGGATGAAAGCCAGTTCAAAGACAGAAAAGAAAGAGTTAATTGAGACATAGCTTCTGTAGAGAGGGTGTTTGGAGCAGGAAAAGGAAAGGACTGATGGGTGCCTGTAGGGACAGGGAGTTGGCAGACTACTTGAATAGGGACCATAGGGCTAGAAACAGGGCTGGGGCTGACTTAGACCATGGAACTTGCTGCACAAGAAGGAACAGGACTAGGAACAGTCAGGGGAAACAAGAGCAGGGAGACCAATGTGTCAAGGCACTGTGCTGCAAGGGAGGGCTTGGAACAGCTCAGCCAAGAAGGTTTGGCAGGGACCTGGGGAAAGGAGGTGCAGAGGACTACCAAGATCTGACAGCTGCAGCTGAGATCAAGGGAAGTTCTACTTCATATATACAGAACTGTCTATGATGTTATGTGTGCTGAAAAATTCTTAATTGTGTTCATTATTTGTGGTCAAGATAAACCATTACTTCCATTTAGCAAGAGTATTAGCTTCTTTTTACATGCTGCAGCAAAATTCCTCTGGCTAGGTAGGCTTGCTCAGACACTATCCTCTTTGTCCTTAGCACAGCTTTCTTTCACAGAAGGCTCAGTTTGACCCATAGCAAACGTACAAAATTTTATGGCGTGGGAGGAATAAAGGTTTAATTGACATGGGATTAGTCTGACTTTTATTACTAATCATTGGAGAAGCCAGAAGTACTTTATGTAGGTCATCCCAAACAAGGCTCAGTGAATGCTTTTTCTTCCCTACATCATCATCTGCTTTGTTTATGCCATGCTAAAGGCAACAGTTAATTCACACACTTTGAAAGTGCTAAACGTTGCAATCCAAATTGCCTACTGGCGGGAACTGGGACAGCTACACAGGAGGAAATGAAACTGCTGAAGTTTATAACCAGATTATAGTTTCATCCTGGGATGGTGTTAGTTTTCATCTCGGTGGCTAAGCAGAGTTGATTTTGTGCTATGAATCTTAACTGTGCACACCTGGAAAAAGGAAAGATGATCTGAAAGTGGAAAGTTTTCATCTAAGCTGCACAGTTCCTGTTGTGTTAGCATGATAGTGAGTTCAGTGGCTTAAGCCTAGTGTCACCTCACCTCACCTTAACCACTTGATGAGAAAGAAATGCTTACGTTAGAGTTTTTATCCTCTTCCCCAAGATCTAAGTAGCCTCTAGACACAAAACATTGTTTGTTGGTATTTTTTTAAAATATCACTAATCTCTAAGAAAATACTTCTGATCCTGGATTTTGGATAGAACTCATCTGAGATGAAGTCCTGTAGATTTTGGTGGGAAGTAAATTGTTTCTGTGACACAGCAGTTAAAAAAAAACGAAGTCAATCACAAATTTGCTTACACTAGGAACAACCTTCGGAAGGGAGATTTATGAGCAGACTAACCAGTTCGCTGGTGAAAGGTACATCTTGTGTGCTGTGTATCATATGGGTCTGCCATCTATCACGTGGATGGAAGACAGCACCTCATCTCATACAAATGTATTAGTCAGACAAGTAGACCTGGTAAATCATGACAATTTATGGTAGAGTTTAATGCCTTCTGGCCTGCCTGTCCCTCTCTGGCCAGCCTAACTTCAAAGACTACTTTTTCTGACATGAAGTATGACCAGCCACCACAGCTGGTTGCCCAGAGAAGTAACTTAGCAATATATTTTTTATATATTTGTTTGCTCTTTGTTTTGGCATTATGCATGTCATGGCTGCCATTTTTATTTCTGAAACAAGTAACCTCCTGATGCTAATGAAAGCACTTCTTGTTTCCCACTACAGTATTTCCTAAGAGAACATCTACCATACACAGTCTGAAAAGATTACATTTTTCAACTGTGAGAGTGTTTCCTAGAGGTGACATTTCTTACACGCTCAGTGGCAAGTAGCCTTAGCATGGAAAATCTTGTAGAAACAGTGAATCTCATGCTAAGCAGGTACTCACTTATGAGAACAGATGCTATCACCTAAGGTTGAGAAGTCTTTGCTAAATTAGGCATATTGTTATAAATGTAATGGAAGGGTTCATAATGGGGATGCCATCTTTTCAGCAAATCCAGCTGGTCTTAAGGTCCTCATTTTGATGGTGCACTGTGTATAACTAAGCATCTGTTTGCATAGATCTGTCAGCATTCCCATTATAAACTTGTCTTTTCACGAAGGCCTAATGTGGGCACAAACCTTAAACCAAGCTATAAGTTTTTTGTAAATAATGGATCCACACAATATGTGTGCTGTAGATAAGATTATATCATTGGAGAAATTCTATGTGATCATCTCACTGAAAAATAATATGAGGTAACTCAGAAAGAGATCAATTTAAGAATATACATGTAACTGTCTTAGACAATTGGCTGTCTTTTGAATGTTGTACATCTTTCACATTCTTCATTTTAAATATGTGTGTTAAAGTGGCATGTGGCACTGTGCAATATGTATTTATATATCGTATGTGTCTCTTGGTAGTAATGAGGAAGCAGCCTTTCTATGTGTATGTGATACTGGTGCATGGGTATCTGAATGTGTATATGAATTGGGGGGAACAAAGAAAGTGAGAGAGGGAAAAGGGCTCTTAAACTGCATAAAACTGTGCAGCACCCAGCACAGCACGTTGGTCCTGATACTTTGTGCACATCATACCATTAGCTTCAGTGAGATAGCCTGTGAGCTTACAGGTTTTGCTGGACCAAATCCAGAGCGCCTAGTGTGCCCAGCATTGCTTCCAGTAGGAGAGGAGTCTTCATATGGATAATCACATGCTATTGCTTTCCAGTGCCTGCTGCCTCGCCATTGCAAGATAGACCTATTCTTAATGCAGACTGCTTGCCACATACGCAGTGACAAGATTACAAGCCAAATCACAGCCTGTCCTGTGCTGGTTGTCCTACCTGAAGGAGCACACCTTAAGTCAGCTGCGTTTGCCCAGCCTGCAGAGCATGGCTCCTAAGGCTGCCTAGCAGTTTAGGTTCATGGTATGAGCAGGCAAGGATTGCACAACCATTCCTGCAAAGCGCTGATGGAGCTGTGTGTCTGATCCTGCCAAGCGATGCCAGCATACTAGCCAGGGCTCTCAGACAGCCTGTGGTTGGGCTTCCCCCTGGCTCCCTGCCTGCACTCGAGTAGAGGGTGCTGGGGGAGAGTCAGGGCAAGCCATGCCCATGGTCCTTCTGGAGACCACTCCTCCAAGGGGTATGGACACAGCCATCTCATCTCTTCTCTTGGGTCCCACACCACACACAGTACTGAGCATGAGTCATGGGAAGTGCCAGGGAGAACCTGATGGACTATCAGCATAGCTGCAGGCTCAGAAAAAGTCTGACAGGACAGAGACACAATCCTGACTCTAAGAAATGCAGTGGAAAGAGCAAGGTTTCCCTTTCCCTGTAGCAGAAGGGATCCTCTGCTGTTTGCTGCTCTCCTTCACCTCCATCACCAACTTTGTGACTTGGTGAGTTTCACCATCAAAGTACCTGGGCCTCTTGAGAAGCTGTGTCTCCTTCTCTTCCCCCACCTAGGGCTCTGTAGTGCACAAAGCCATAATTTAGCCCCAAATGTTATTCTGTAACTCATAATTAAGTATTTATATCCTCTTAGCTTGCAACCCGAATGTAATCTGATAATCATTCAGTGACTGCCTGGTTAATAGCTGCTGTGCAGTTATAAACTTCTAGCCTGGTCACTTCTACATACAGCAGGATAGTAGGCTACCCCTTTGCTATTGTTTTAACCATTCAAATTTCAATCATCTCCTTGATAATTCTGTTAAAGGCATACTAATGTCTCTTTTCAAGGCAGAAACTGAAAGATACAATATTCTTTCTAGTCATTGTTGTAGATACTGGGTTTAATTCAAATATTGTTTGAATGTGATCTGAAAAATAAGGTACAGTCTCAGCTGAATGATGATTTGTAAAGCAGAATGAATGAAACTCCAAGAATATGTAAAAGAACTCCTGATTTCTATTCCACCAAAAGAGATCTTGATTTCAATAGAAGTTTTGCCTGTGTAAAGATTTGTCAAGATTCGGACTCTCATCTTTCTAAAAGCAGTCTCTCTTGAGGGATGTTTTAAGATCTGTGCAGAACAATAGCACAGAAGAATGAGAGCCTGATCCAAAACTCATTGAAATCAAAGGAGGTATTTCCATTATTCAAAAGAAGATTATAGAGTGATGTACAGGCAAATATCAGGAATTATTCCATCAGCCTTCACAGGAAAACATTCGGCTGTAAGCATTATTGTTGATGGCAACCATTATGCTTATAGTTCCAAGAACAACAACTCTTCTTCTTAACACAGTATTAGAACAAGAAATACCTGCATTTTCCATTTTTTCCTTGAAGATGGTGAAAATATTACTTTAAATCATTCTGAACAGGCCAAAAAGAAGAGATTTTTAAATCTAAATGAATGTCTATAATTCAATAATCTGTTTATTGCATGAACCAGTTTTGAAGTGCACTGTGATGTTTATCAAAACTTGTAAAATTCCTATAAAATGAATATTTTTCTTATTTACTGATAAATATGCAATCATATTCTTCTTATAGGATGCTTTTAAGACATAAAATATAGAAATTATACCTTTATTAATAACCTACATTTTAGAGCAACACAAATGGATTTCTATTTGACATGTTAAGACCACATATAATTTTCATCTTCATTACATTTTGTAGTACATTTTACAGCAGGTATGACTGAGTTTTCCTTTTAAATAGATGCATTTTAAATAATCTAGTCAGATGTTTGGCTTTAAGATAATATAGTTCAGGGATGGAAATGGTCAGCTACATAGATATTTGGTCAGTTTTTCTCTTCTTCCTTTCCCTAGAGCTAAACTTTTATTCTCTTAAAGCTACATGTCTAAGTGACTTGGGATTGGATTGCTTTGAGATGCCCATTTTGACTTTGAAGGGGCTTGGTTTCCATGGGACCCCAAAAATACCTGTTCTCTGCCAATTTGCCATTCTTTGGATGTCTCAAACTAGGTATCCAGAAGCATAAATCCCGTTGAAAGTGTGGGCTTAATTCTGGCACCTCTGCAGTTGAAAGAATATTCTCATTACAAAATTGAACTGATGCAGATAATGATCAGTTAAAGATGTTACTTTTCCAGCTGTCTGTCCATGCTGCTTGCAGCACTTACTATTCTCCAACAGAGGCAGCAGAATGGGAACTGCTCAGTCCAGCACATACAAGATTAATCTGTTGCTGAGTCTTGTCTACTGGAGCTGTATGTCTACGAGTAGTTTGAAACACTGCTTCTGATAAGGACTGACATAATACATCACATTGGAGCATTAACTCTGAAACTTGGCAATTATTAAACTTGCGATTGTTTCATTGCTAGTCTGGATGTTGAAAGTATGTAATACAGATAATATGTACAATATATAGACCGTAATACAATGGTCTGTCTGCCTTATCAATTTACTTACAAGCGCTTTCTTCTAATTGCTTGTCCAGTGACTCGCAGGAGCAAGACTTGGGAAAACCCTGCTACTCTGTATGTTCCGCTTCCACTCCCCATTGCATCATGCTGCAAGTTCCCAACCTCTCATTCTCTCTGATTTGCTAAAATAATTATAAAGAACTTATCTTTATGTCCACTCTTCCCTTACAGCTCCAGAAACAGCTGTCTGAGCTGGACGAGGATGACTTATGCTATGAATTTCGTCGAGAACGTTTCACCGTCCATCGCACTCATTTGTATTTTCTACATTACGAATATGAGCCTGCTTCAGACAATACCGACGTAACGCTGGTGGCTCAACTTTCAATGGATAGGTAGGGAAAATCTTTTGTTCATCTGGATGTGTGAGACAGTATTTTCTTACAGAGAAATCAAACTATGTCATGCTTTGGGGAGAAAAAAAAGCTCACTTTTGTAGAAACTTGGTTGTCATACTGTAAGACCTTTCTTGAATTAGGAGTAGCACATGTAGGTATCACCCATGTATCCAGACTTCAGCTCTGCAGTGCACTCAGGACTCTGGGTAGAGTTCATGAGGGGCTGAAAACTGGAACTGCAGGGGTTGTTACTTTTCAGGATTGTCAGGTATTACTAGTTTATGGAGTTATGGCAACTGAGAAAAACCAGGTGTTTGTAATAGATTTAGGCATGTCGTTGTAGCTGACCCAGGTTTTTGGACACCGTATTTCCTCCTTAGACAATGTTAGTTTTGCTTTCATTGGCATTTTCCTTGCAGAAAATTTCAATTACTGATTTTTCTTATAGTGAAAATCGAACTTAAACATTTTAGTTTCGAATTGGGAAGTTGAAAATAAAACTTTTTTTAGTGTACTAGTATGAAATAAAAAAATCTCCTTTTGAGAGGAGTCATTGCATTTTTATACAAATGTTGATTTTTCAGAATAACATTTTTAGTTTAACCCTTTTCAACTTTAAGTTCTGATGTATAGTCGAATTTAACTGGTATTTCATTTGGGAAAAAAAAATCTCTTTTATGACAAGTTCCACCTGCACCTTTCTGATTCCATCATTGCAATTAGTTGTCATTTTTCAGAAGCCCCAAAAGTGCATTCCAGATCAGCACGCTTTGTGAAATTTTAAATTGTCAGTCTCCTTTTTTCCTCCTGCTTCTCAGTTCGAATGTAGTCCAAACGTTGTAGTTACTGCTATCAGAGCAGGTTACAAAACAGGTCTGAACTCCTTGAATATTAGCCAGAAACTGATACTTCATTTAGCGGAGCACATACAGAATACAACATGACCCACAAATACCACCACTGCTACACCAGTGGAAGGTCAGAGGAATTCAGATCAACAAAACATTTACAGCCTGTTTTAAAAATAAACACGAACAAATGAGGGCTATTCTGTTTTGCCAGCGCCTCAGCACTGCATCTTGCACATTGTGTTATGATCTGCTATGCACATCAGTGTCTGTTCTATTGATTTTTAATTGAGGAAACATTTCTTAAGTGTTCACAAACCTTTGAGTAAAAAACTAAAGAAATAAATTAAGCCAGACCCTGAATGAGTGCCACAGTAAATTAGCAAAGCTGGTGTGTGCACATGGTATATTTTCCCCCCAGAATTTAATTCAAAAGAATGAGCTGGGGCTCAGTGCTGATTCACTGGCACTGATGCAAAGTCTGAGCATCTGTTTCCCTTTCTGGATCCTCACTGGGGCACATGTTTTTATTGATAGACAGAACCACACATTTTTATTCAGGAAGAACAGCCCTCCTGATACTGTGAAGAAAAAATCTTCCCTACTTCATTGGTGTGTTGCTATAAATTATTGATTTGAGTTGGAAATACTTACCTTCAGCTAAAATCAATAAATAATATCATACCAAAGAACTGTTTAGCTGCTTTGTTTTCCTTCACATCTTTCAGTTACTGCCTTATTTTTTTTCTATCTTCTTTAAACCACTTTTATTAAACTCCTCCAGCGTAGCTGTAGACATTTAAGAATAGTGTCTCTGATGTAAGATGACATGTACATAAACAATGTGTTATACGCTACATTCCCGCATTGTTCTTTCAAATGATCATTCGAGATAAAGAAAGGCAAAAAAGCAACTCCCGGTGTCTCCAATTATAGTCCTGTTGGAGATGAGACTGACATGACTATCGTGACAGGCTTATGTTTGCCTGTGCTATAGGCTTGGGGAATGGAAGAGAGGGGTGCAGTTTAGGATGTCTTTAGATAGAGGCTTTGAGGCAGACTTCATCCAGTGTTATTCGTTATTGCTTAATTGTCACCTTTTATACTGATGTGACATTTTCTTGGATAATGGCTTGGTTGGATCACTGTGGTTTTCATGCATGTGTTTTGGCTAGGCAGCCTTTTTAGAGGCATGGTGTGTACCTGGGGTTCAGAAATCAGGGTTACAATAATGTGCGATCAGGATGTGGATGAGGAAAGAGACAATCAGCATTACACTGCTTGAAGTCTGGGTGAGAATGAGATGTAAATTGGTTGAGTATTCTTAAGAAGAAAAGGGAAAACAAACAGCCTCACAAAACTATTGAATTCCAGGAAAATTCTCTTGACTGAAACAGATACTTAAAAAACAGTACCGACTAACCGATGACCTCATTATTATGCAGTACAGGAGTATATTTATTTTCTCTGGAGTCCTTAAGAGAACACATTCCTCAAGACCGCTAGCAAAACCAAAATAACTTGGTCATGTTGTGCTTAGAAACTCGTAATTCTAAGTTTTATGGTCAAAGGAGACTATTGTAACAACCTACAGAGAGCAGATTATGGAGCATCACCCAGCAGTCCCTGTATCAAACTCGTGGAAGTGGAGCCTGTCAATGAGAACGACACAGCAAAATGGAGTAGTCTGAAGGGCACTAAGCTGTCCAGCTGCAAATTTATACCAGCACAACCCAGTTCTCACTTAACTATTGTGAAAAGCTTTGCAGGCATTATCAGGTGTGCTGTTTAAATAAGTTATGTATGCCATTTGTCCACTGCGTGGAGTCCTTGAAAGGCATTTTGCTGCATTTCTTGCTAGGCAAGTATTCCATTTTTAAAAGGCTGCCCTAAATCTGAGTGCTGATGAGTTGGAGTCTCCTGATTAATAGGTTTCCACTGTGTTGGAAAAAAGAAAGGAAAAAAAAAGAAAGGTATTTTTCTCTATTTATTATTTGTACAGTCAAAAGCCTAAAGCCTTCACATACTTTTTAGATCTTTTTTATCGATTCCTGTTTCTAATTCAGCTGTATGTTTCAGGCTGATAATAACCTTTGTTTCAATAATAGATAAAAAGAAAATAATGTACCAGGTGTAGACTAGTAAAGGTAATATCTCATATCTAAGAAAAAATTATTATATCATCTTGGATGTCATCATGATCATTCAGAAATGCAGGAAAAAGCTATTAATGTTAAATCAGAGTGTGTGTTTGCTGATATGAGTATATCATTCCTTTCTGCTGCAAAGCTTAGGGAGATAGTAGGAGGGGGAAATTATTTTCTCTGATTACGATGATGCAGAAAAGTTTTCTTGTGTTCTGTATAAATATTAATAGGAAAAATCTAGTAATGTGGATTTGGAAGGGAGAGAACATAATCATGTTGCATAGTCTACTCTTCTTAATTTTTAATAGAATATCTGGCTAGGCTGCATAGGTTCATTTCCCTTTGTATTAACTCAAGAGGCTTCATAATCAGTCCTTGCTGTATTTTTGGGTGGTATATCTTAATCTCTAGGCGATTCTCTATAAATTACCCAAAGTGCTTAAACGATTTTGATCAGGCTGGGTTTAATTTACATTTGTGTATGAGATTTTTTGTTGTCATTTTCATCAATGGTATTGTAACTGCTGGGAGTTCTAAAAAATATACATCGATACAACCTGTTTTAAAAATGATTTAATGACATTTGAGATACTGCTAAAACATATACAAATCAGTACTTTAAATGATGGGTTTGTCTGAAATGTTCTTTTGATATTCCACAGCAAAGCCAGGTCTCTCCCTCCTTCTCTCCTTACTCCCTACACATAGTAAATCCCATTTCTATCAATGTGTCATCCTTTTGCCCTTTCCCTGACAGTGAGTTTTCTTCTAGTCAATGCAAATGTTCGTATAAGTCAGTATTCCCTTGCCCTGTCACTTTTAACAGCTTTTAAGATCTGACTAACTGCCTTGCAAAAATTTGGGGAAGGTTTTCCTAAACAGGAGGTAAAATGACCTGTTGGTCTGCACACCTTTCTCCTCCACAAGCTTGTTGAAGAGCACTGTGGTATGTTGGTGCATGAGAATAGCTTGACCTGAAATGTGAACTGGGTACTAGCCACTGTTTAAGATTACGACACCCCTATCCTGTAAGTAGACCCACAATGGACAGATCCCTGCAACTACTCAAAGCTCCCATCAGATGAAGTCCCATCGTCCATATGAGTTTTCCTGCAGCATCAATGCTTTAGGCAGAAAGGATGGTGTTGATTTCACCTGGCTTTAGGTATCTGAGTTGTGGATGTATGTATCTGAGCTAGGACCATTTTAGGCTTTCATGTATTCAGTGGAAACAAGTAGGCATATCTAGAGTGCAGTCCATCTGTCCAGAAGGAGATGTCAACTTAGATGAGATGAATTGTGCTGTAGAAATATTTATTGCTTTCCACGGCATATAAAGTGACCCCAATCTGTCTCACTTAGAGATAGATATCTGCATTTGATCAGATAAACCCGGGCAAAGAGTAACAGACAGGGCGTCAGCCTTTTCTTATTCTCACCCTTCCTCTTTCAGGCTCCAGATGCTTGAAGCCATCTGCAAACATTGGGAAGGTCCAATCAGCCTGGCACTCTATCTTTCTGATGCAGAAGCCCAGCAATTTCTGCGCTACGCCCAGGGCTCAGAAGTACTCATGAGCCGCCACAATGTCGGCTACCATATCGTGTACAAGGAGGGCCAGTTCTACCCTGTGAATCTGCTAAGGAACGTGGCCATGAAGCATATCAGCACACCATACATGTTTCTGTCTGACATTGACTTCTTGCCCATGTATGGACTCTACGAGTACCTCAGGTAAATGAACAGTGGAAAGATTCCCACTGTCACCCGTGTTTTCAGCCCTCCACACCCCACCCTTCTCACATATTCCCAAAACAATGCAGTTTGAGTGGATCTGAAAGAGGCGGCTTGTAGAGGTTTAAGGTGTGACAATGCCCAGCAAGGCACAAGAATGTTTAGGGTGGAGGAAGGGGCTGTAACTGGAAGTAAAGCAATAGGGTTATGAAAGAAAAAACTCAGGTCTAAATGTAAGCCCTGTTAGCCATCAGGATAATTCCCTCAGAGCAGCAGAAGAATCAATTTGAAAATTGAACTGGACTAAGTATTATTAAATGTGCAAGAGCATCCTGTATTAGCAGAGATGTGAACAGGGTGATTTCCCTAAACATCCCCAGTTCTTAATGTCAGTGACAGAAAAACCATGAAGAGCATTTCTGAACTTGTCCCTGTGACACACTCTTAATCCAGTTCCATATCTTGAAAAGAGGGTGATAGTCTAACCAGCTCAAAAATATGACCGCAACGCCAGCACCTGTCAAGGCAAAATAATTAGTATAAGGAAACTGGGAAGAGTAACCTCAGTGTGTATTGTATCATAATGAATGCGAGCAGGTTGGGCTGAGCAAACTGCAGACCTCTGATCCATTAACTGAGCTTTTTTTAATAAAGACCTTTTCCGCCCCCCGCAGAGGCTGGTCATCTGAGGCCAAAGCATAGAGCAAGGAGGACACCCTGTGGCCAGATAGGAGGATTTCAGTTCCTTAGTCCTGACCAGTTTTGCTTTTCATCTCTGTTCTTATCTGGTAAAAGTTGATCAAAGTGTTCCAGTGAGAGTCTGCCTGTAGGTGATCCCTTTCAGTCTGAAGGCCCGGGGCTTTGGAGTATAAAGGGAAATACACCTCTCGGTATCTTAAACTTATGGAGGAATTCCTTTGTTTCAGGTTTAACAACTCAGTAAGCGTCGTCTTCTCACTTCTCCCTCCTGTGGAGAATTAATTACCTTTTTCAATTTCTGCATTCATGTACAGGGCCAAATTCAGTATGGTTTTAAGACACTGGATTTCAATAATATTATTGAAGTTTTATCACACTGTGTCAGCTTGTTTCCCATTTATTTTAGAGACATTTCTTTTTGACTTGTGCTATGAGGACTCCAGAATAATTCTGTCCCTTGCACACATTACCTGTCTCAAGATACATGTATGGACAGTTATTAGCTTTTCTGTTCTGTGACATTAGTGTTGCATACTGTTACATTTCTTCGGATCAATGCTGGACATGGTAAGGATAGCAGCTGTCAATACTGGCATATAGTACTAAAAAAGCAACTCGTGTCTCCGTGCTGGTTCATAGTGCCTTGATGGGAGCCAGTACTGAAAGGAAGAAGAGAGGAGAGAAGACAGAACGGTGTACCACCACAATATACTTGAGATATTACAACCATAGAAATAATTCTCATATGGTGATAATGTATTATAGGACTAAATATAGAGCAATGCCACCCATTGGTGCTGTTTCAGAAAAAAACAAAACAGATTTACACTGAAAGCTGTTGCATCCAAGACCTTGTGTTCTTCTACCAGCCTCTTGAGTCCCATACCACTGTAACTCTGACTGTGAGTCTCTGTTGCTTGGGAATACTGAAATTGCTAATCTGCTACTACTAGCTCTTTAAAAAAAGAATTGGATTTTTTTGCATGTGGACTAGAGGCTTTGGTTGCTTTTTCAATAATGATTTTTCTGAGCAAAATAGCAGGGAGGTGCAGTGGGATTATTTTAAATACGGATACCGTGTCTCTTTCTGCATTGACTGTTCCCACCGCCTCTGCAAGCAGCTGATTAGTGGTATCTATCTGAATGGCAGTGATTGTTTGTTAGAGTGACATACAAACATTTTCATCTTCATTTCCTCAGATAGAACAGCCATAAGCAAATAGAAATAGTGTGGTGTTTCAGGCATCACTTTGTACAGGATGAGCCAGACAAGTCCCTCTTACTGTGAGTTTACTCATTTACATATATTGTATATTGTGTCTCTACAGACAATATATTCTCAGAAAGAAAGGAATTCTGAAAAACATTTTCAACATATTTTGAAGGTGTTGTATGCAAAAGGTTATGGCTGGTTTTGAAGGAGAAGCTGATGGAGCTGATGATTTTTCTAGGTATCTGTTGCTAGCACTTAGATTTGTGCTAATTGAGCTTTTTTCACAGATGCTAAGTAAGACCATTTCAATCCTTTTAATCTCCAACAAACCTCCTTTTTGTCCCACCTTACTCTTCTGTGAAGTACAAAAGGAAAGAGATACATCATTTAAAGATTTCCTGTTTACAAAACTCAGACACTTTCATGGTCTGTACTGAGTCGAAGTCTTTTGTCACCTTCCCTCATTAGTTACTGAGGTCATCTTGTCCTTGCCCCAGAGGTAAAGGCTCTTTCTGGATTCTCCAAGTAAGGTGTGCGGGTCATCCTAAAGGTTCCTCTAACATAAAATAACTGGATAGGCTGCTTATCTACAGTTGTCACAGCTAGCATTAGAGTTCTTTCCTGACACATTTGTCTAAAATATGCCCTTTGCTTCCAGTGTCACATGTAGCATGAATTGGGAGCTGGCATCCAAGCTCTATGCGCAGGTTTTATACCTGTCCCCTGCAAATTGCGTTGTGAAGTGTTTCCGGTTGTTCTTCAGCATCTCAGCAAGAGACACACTGTTGTGCCTATTTTTGATTTGTTGGATGCCTCTGAAGGCTAGGCATTCATTGCTTTTGCAGAGAAAAAGAATGTTCTAATGAATTTAACAGTGGACCAACAACCCTCCAGTTCTTATCACAAAATCTGTGACTGGCATGTTTGTTGATCTTGAGCTAACCTCTTAGAGTCCTGATGGTGGAAGCTAATTTCAATTAGTGGACTCTTTTTCTTTTTTGTTTCTGAATTCAGTGCTTTAGGAGTAGGTTGCTAACCTTTTTGTGTCTGAGCTTGTCTGTCTTCCAAACACGGAAATGATACTACTGTCTGCCCACACAAGGGTGAGAATTCTTTGTTAATTTTTTGAAAGGACTATGAAGAAGAAAAGATTGATATCAACATGCTGGAGTTCATTCAACCTGTGAGGAGACTCTTGTGATTTAGGATTCATTTCTTCCATGCTTTGCAAAACTAGGGTTGATTAGTAGATGAGAAATTTAACCCAACATTCACTGTGTCAGAATGACATACATCAGGTCTGAACACAAAGATGCCTGGGAAACGGTTTCCTGGACAACATTAGCTATGAGAAAGCTCTTCATAAAATCATATATCCTTATTTTGGGGTTGGGGAAAAGGACAAATAAAGGAAAATGGATACTGAATTCATATTACTGAATCCAAAAAACAGCCCTCATAAGAATAGTGCAGGAATTAAACATTTACCGAGTGCTAGTTTGCAAAATAACCAGATGTATTCCTTACATTGTATTCCACGTATCTTGCAACAACAACAGTGAAAATTTTCCTATTACAAGTATCACAGAATCAGTCAACGAGCAAATGGCACCTCCACACAAAACTGGGAAAAAAGTCAACCCAACAGAAAAGGAAAAGTAGACTTGTTTCCAATAGGATGAGGTTTGATTTTCAGCTGGTTGTCCAAGAAGCAGACCACCAGCCAAGTTATCAGAAGAAAAAGGAAGGTGTTTTTTTCTCTATCAAATCCTCCCTGCCTTTATCACAATTCTCATGACCTCTGTTGTTCTTCCCCTTACATTGTCCTTTATGTCACCTAGTCCACATCAAAGGCAGGCTATTCTATGTGGAGGTCAGTGCTGCTGGACTTCTTGAGTGAGTGTGTCTCAGCTCCCAGCTCAGCTTTGGTGAACCCCTCCACTTTGGGCTTTTCAATATGCACCTCAAATGTTCACATATCTCTTGAAAATATTTCTGCAGAGATTATCCCACTATGTTATTTCACTCGAAGTACCTCCACCAGTTCCTGTGTTTGACTGCATCCACTACAAGTATCTTTTTTTCAGATCTCTGCTTCTCTCCTCTTACCTAACTTTTCATACTGACCTTTGACGGTGCAAGTGATTTCAGCCTCTTGTATCAGCTTGTTCTCTGCCTTTTGGTTATCTTCATAAAAGTACTGTCATCTATTCTTTCCAACAGTTTTGCTGTTGATGCCTATATTAAATTTGTGGATGACAAGAGTAGGGAGTGTGCAGAAAGGATTGTTGATATCCAGGTAATTGTTGTGCTTGTATCCCATATCTTATGAGTGACGCTGAACACAACTTGCTCTGTCTGACTGTCTCTGCTGTTACCCTTGCTTGATACCTATACTTACTTTAGCTTTGTTCAAAGTCAGACAATGAACTTTGGTGGGCAGAATTGTCTCCTATACTTTGACAGTGCAAAGCCCAGCCAGGCCTTGATTTTTGCCTGGGACTTTTGAGCTCTCCAGCAAAGAAAGAGGTATCAACAGCCATAAATGGAAGCTGCTGTTTCCTTGCAGAGCCCAAAGGGTAAGCATCACTGCAAATGTTACCTGCTCCTTCCTAGAACTGAATCCCCAAAGCTGTACCGCTCAAGACTGATAGGTTGCAGCATCCAGAAAACCTGAGATGTTGGAAGGGAAAATACGTTAGTGTCCCCTGCTCTCAGAGAAGGTGTGAAGGGGAAGAAATATTAAGAGCATCATAAAGACTAGATGCTGACACTGCTCAATGATTCTGGAAGTGGAGGTTGATTATGAAGGAGTCATCTATTTACATGCAGATATCTTGCCCATTAGTGATAGTGAGGGAGAAGCTGGTGAAGAAAGTACAAAGAAGTTAAAATAAGGTGCTGTTGAAATCCTTCAGTTGTGAAAAGTTCACTGGAAGGTGGCAGGGGTTCTTTAAACAATGCAAACTTTGCAGTAAGGCACTGGGAACAGATTTCTTTTTATAGAACAGGCTTAAAGGGTGTTGTGAATTCTCTAAAATTCAGATTTTATTAAATAGCTCTGCTCTTCTTTTTCTCTGATGGAAATATAAATGAGTTCTAGGTATTCTGGGCCTAGAAAAGTGGTTTGTTTGGTCCTTCTGTTATTATGACAGTGATCCCAATTCCTTCATCTTATAAGGCTGTAGAGAGTTTGCTGCTTGTCAACATTGTCCTTGATTGCTTGTTGCAGTAACATAAAAGTCAGGACAGTGAATCCTGTTAAGAGGAACTGACTTTGACAGGGAGAGAGAGGCATATTTCTCATATGAAATATGAAGATGATGAAAGGAAAATAGAGACAGAGTTATTTCTAATGACAAGCATAGTAAGATTGAGTTTGGGGATGGAAAAGTAACTTTTTCTTTGGGTTTTAGTTTGTTAGAAAAGAACAGACTGAATACCTCTGGTAGGCAGGGCATAAAGTTCCTAAGCTGTTGGTCTCCTGCGGCAGTTGTCCTAAGGCCCCAGTCTGGCAAAGGGCCCTATTGTGCAAAAGGCAGTTATGTGCCCACGCACACACTCACGCACCGAAACAGTCTCTGCGCTGAACAACCTGCAGCAAAAGAAGGGGAAAAGCGAGGTATCTCTGTGCATCCAGCGCACAGCTCGTCTCTGCAGGAAACAGCCTCTTCGCCCTATGCACAGAGCCAAGCACAAATGAGCTCTGATCTCTGGGCACTACGATGCGCATGATATTAACAATACTCAAAAAAAAAACCCTGCTAATGTACAGTTTTGCTGATTTGCATCATGTCGTGTTGCAGTAGATCTGTGCCTTGTCTTGGACAAAGACCGACCATCACGGCAACAGTGCTCTTGAGAGCAAATATCTGGTCCGTAGTGGTGTTAAGGTAACTCTCAACTTGCCAGAAACACAGAGGTCTAAAGCAGAGGTGAAAAGCAAGTAAGATGGCACAGTGTAGCACAGAGAATAGCTAGGCTGGAATACAACCAAACTTTCCAGCTCATCACCTTGTAAAATCCCACTGAGTCCTGGATAAATCCCATTTCTTTAGAACCGCTGTTGACTGAGCAGGTCTTTCCCGTATATAACATTGAACTGCGTTTCTCTTAAAAGGGCGGTGAACTGGCCGTGCTCAGAGTGCTAGTTCGGCTCTGTGCACCCCGGACATGCAGGGCAGCATTGATCGGTCAAACACGCAAGCTCTTTTTGAACCGCACTGTTCTCCCTGCTCTTAGAGCAGTAGATCAAAAGTAGAGGAAAATATGAAGCACCCCTGGGAAAAAATATAGGCCATAGATACTTTTACAGTATCAAACTGCTCATTCTCTGCTCTTTATTTTGAAAAGCCGAACGATTTGCTCAGTTTAAAATTTCTTGCTTTCGTTTGTCGTTTCTCTTTGCCAGGAAGTCCGTCATCCAGCTAGACCTGGCTAACACCAAGAAAGCTCTGATCGTACCTGCTTTTGAGACCTTACGCTACCGCCTCTCCTTCCCCAAGTCAAAAGCAGAGCTGCTATCTATGTTGGACATGGGAACCCTCTTCACATTCAGGTAATGGAAAGTACTTTTGTTGAACCTGTGGTCATTATCTCTAAAGATTTTTTTTTATGTTCTTGTGAATAATTTGATTTTTCTCGCTCACTGTCAGCTAGCTAGCTCCATTAAGAAACCTACTGGATTTTTTTTTCTCTTTTCATAGAGAGGCAGTGACCAGAATTGTATGTGGACATATTCCATCTGTAAGCCCAGCATTTAATCTAGTATTATAGTCCTCTACCGAAGGACTTCAGTTGTTAAATTGAATTTGTTTTATTTTCATCATTTTTTATTGCCCTACAAAATCAAGCGTGACCATTACACTCATGTGCGTGTAATTTGCTTTTTGGCTGCCAAATACTATCCAGATAGCTGTGTCCCTCATGTAACCAAAAATAATTTCTCTCTGCTCATTCGTTCGCTTCCTTACTGACTTAGTGGAAAAACAAATGCAGGCTTGTCATGTGCTCTTTTAAAGTGTGCTACAGCTGCTTAAATAGCTAAAGTTTCTCAATGCAGAGGTAAAAGTGTACACTGACTAGAAGTTGAGAAGTGAAGAACACCTAAATTTGGAGCTCCTCTGTGAAGCAGACTCCTTTTGTGGCTGTGAACAAGTCACATCTATTATTTGCCAGACTCTTCGGTTATAAAATGTAACTACCAGGGGTTAACCGTCTCTTGGGTGTGTGTGGTAAGGTCTGATTAGCAGACATTTGTAAAGCATTGCAGTGGTGGGAAGAGTACAATATGGCCTTATGATATTGCACAGAGAGGGGGCTTAGGAGACCTGTGTTCTCTTCTTGGCTCCACTACTGCCCCGCTGGAGGTGGTACGCGAATCAGTTCGCTTTCTTACATCTCTGTTCTCCATCTCTGAAATGCAGGTAACAATGTTCACCTCTCCTTTTTACAGTATTTTGAGATCTAGAGATAAAAAGTATGAAAAAGGTATTATCCATGGCTGGTGGAGCTCTGTATCACCTCTCCCATCCTTCCCTTACTTTAGAGCTTTCCTCACACTTCTTCCATTCCCTGTATTACACACTTCTCTCATTGCAGCAACCACCCTTCCCTCATGCGGCCACATGCACATGTTATAGCAGACAGCTTGTGTGAGCCTGGAAAACATAATTCTGACACTACCTCTACCAGTGGCTGCCTTGAAATAGAAACTTGAGGCGACCGAGGGAGGCATGCCCCTCTCTGGAAAATTACTTAAGGAATTACTGATAGAGCAAGTGCCTTTTGCTCTCCCATCATTCTTTAACAGTCAAAGCCATACACATTAACATGAGTTTTGTTGATAGAAAGTAATTGTTTCTTCCATAGTTGAAAGAAAAAAATAAATCCTTCCAGTGGAAAATAACACCCTCGGGATTTTCAGATGTTACATTTCACCAACAATCAAATTTTCAGCCTTCACAGCAGTGGCCTTCCACTACAGATTTCATCTTCAAGCTATACAGCATGTTGGCATGTTACATACACAGCCAGATTTACAGGTTCTTTCTCAAGTATCACTCAGGCAAAAATCTCTTTAACATCAGTGGGAGTTTTGCCAGAGCAAGGTTAAATAAGAATTGAAGGACGTGTGGTCTGTAGCTGGTGTACATATTAATGTAGGACACATTTTACAAATGTTTCCCCAGTTTGCTTTGGCTCATTTCATTGCTGAAATCTATCAACAGCCACAAAGCAACTGTTATCTGGGCTGAGAATTTCCACTTCCACCTTCAAGGTGCTTTAATAACGCTACAATTCGAGGCTGAGTGGGTGGGAGTGAGCCGGGGAGGACGGCTGTGACAGTGATTGCTGAGAGTGCCTGCAGCATCCCAGTCCCTCACACCACATGGTAGATTACAATCTTTCCCTCACTGAAATTGCTTTTGTCACCTCTTTTCCAAATGGTGACCTTTTCTACCTCTGGGCAGCTAAGAAGTACAAAATGGCTCTCAATTACATCCCCCAGTCACCACCAGAAGAAAAGGGAAGACATGTGAGCATCAACGGCTGGCAAGGCGCGCCGTGTGGAAACCCTCCGCGGCAGTGGGTTGCTCTGTGCCGGCTTGCTGGCTTTGTTTGCAGGTGCTGGCTGTGACTGTGCCTCACGAGGATGTGTCCGCTCAGTGCCTGGGTAATAGCTGATGAACCACAAATGTACTGCCGACACAGCTTTCAGGCACAAGGAATACCACAGCTGGTAGAAGACGCATCGTATTGAGAAAACATAACCAGCAACAACTGATTAACTAATTAACTGATTGCATCCACAATCCAGCAAAATGTTTAATCATCTGAGAACAGAACTGGGAAAGTTTTTCTTTCACCAAATCATCTTTCTCACTGAAACAGGAAGCTTTGAGGGACAAGGCAGGGAGGAAGAACACTCTGAGAAGAATAATGGTTTCATTTTGCTAACTTTAGCAAAGTTTACTATAGTTTTGAAATTGTATTTTAAATAAAAGCATTCAATAATGAAAGTAAGATGGAACATTTGACCCAAAGCAGGGGATCTTGTGCAGTTGTTTTCCATGAACCGTGGGAAAGAAATTCATCATCATTTTACGGAGATCAAATTATTTGGTTTAGATTTGTCAAAATTGCCAGTGTAGTGAAAAATATGTTGTTCACAATTTTCACAAAGTTCTCCTGTGAGTCAATGAGATTGAGTGTGGGTTTAAAATTCAATGTGTATTTAAATCTGTAATCCTGAAAGCTCATAATTCTTGTTTCCAGTTTAATTATTCCTTTATAGTTAGTGTGTGCACACATTATTTGAGCATCCTCTACTCATTTTCCTCTTTGTCCTGACCTTAGCCATCCTTTTGTCTCCCTCTTTCCCTCCACTCACATCAGTCACTCTGAAGAGGCAAGTAGATCATCTGTGGTATTTTTTTGTTTGTTACAATATCGGGTCTGTTCCTTCCTTTCTGCTTTGTTTTGTCTCTCCAATCTCACTTCCATATTTTCCCTTCATTGTCTCTTCCACATTTTTTTTTTCCTGCTGGTCAGCCCTCACAATTCACAGAGGTTACACCTGAACTGCTGTAACAGCTTACACTGTTTTCCCCAAAAAGGGTGGAAAGAAATTGATGTTTTTATGGTTACTGTCATGTTCCCCCCCTGTTTAAATCAGTGGGAGAGTGTTACTAGAATAGCAGCAGCATTTGACTGCTTCTCTGCAGGAATCTCTCAATTAACAAAAGTTTGTATGGGGCTTTGAAGATACAAATCACTTCATAAGTGTTTAGTAGTCATTATTATTATTATCATAATTAATTTCAAAATGCCGGAGGTAGGATGTTAGAAGATAGAGCATCCTCCACAATCCCATGTCATTTTAAACCCCACATTGTGATAGTGCTTTTTTCCAGACAGATAGGTGCCCATTAGTGATTGGGTAGGTTACCAACTCATTTCCAAAAGAGACCAACAAGAGGGACAGGCTTTTTGGAGATGATTCCAAAAGGCATTAAGGGTTGTAAACATCTTTGTGAATCTGGCGTTGGTTTCTAATAACCTCTAGAGAATGAATTCACTGTCAGGTTTTTTTTAATACAGAAGGGCTTCGTTTTTTCCAGGTCCCCAAGCCAGATATCTGAAAGACATGCAACCTGTTTACACTTTAGAAATGCAGCCTTCAAAGGACCATA
The DNA here is from genome assembly GCF_011004875.1 of Balearica regulorum gibbericeps. Lineage (NCBI taxonomy): Eukaryota > Metazoa > Chordata > Aves > Gruiformes > Gruidae > Balearica > Balearica regulorum. The sequence continues at coordinate 59,617,898 of NC_046184.1, forward strand.
CGTTCTTGGGACCTCGGTGCTATCCTAATAATTCTGTCCTCCTGCACTGACCCTGAACAAGGAGAGTCAGCGAAGCTGAATACCTCTCTGTTTTTCCAGTTCTAAGCCATACAAATATATAGTCCAAGTGGAAACTCCTAGGTTGTGATTTTATGTCCCTGTTTTTAGCAATGGCTTGCAATGTTACGAGAATTTCTGGGGTTGAAACATTGCCTCAGGTCCCAATTCTGCAAATATTTAATGCTCAAATCCCTTTACTTTAGCACATGAGTCATCCCTGTGAATTCAATGTACCTTACATTACAAACTGGCAGGATGTTTGTTTTGCCCCTTCTGTTACACATCTCAGAACGTTGTAATACAGATGGCCTGCTATGCCTTTGTTTCATTATTTAATCTATGAATCTGCAGAAAGAGCCTGTCTCATTGATCTTTGGAAAGGTGTAAGAAGAATAAGTGGGCGAGAGAATCATTGACCCTGGCACTAATGGGGTGGATTCAAGCTGTGCTTGGAAGAGACCTGCTGTGACCTAAACAAGATTAACGAAGTATAAAAGAATCTTTTCCTGTAAATCAAATTGATTACCTTACTCAGGATCACATGGGTACTCCCCACAATGTAGAAAATACAGCACAAAGCCTTTATGTAATATTTTACTTATTAATTTAATTATGCACTTTGGCTCCTAGCATAATAATAACAGTAATTAATAAAATGAAACATCTATCCAGAGCCGCAGGTGTCTCTCATACAAATTATAAAATTGCATATAAAACAGATTGTGAATGTCACCGTGGTGTAGAAGTAGCTAATTTTAGGGACCTTCTCTGAGCTACAGAATTTCACACTGATTCTACAGCACTGATACAGAGCCACTTGGTTGCTAGGAATGAGGCACAGCACTTTGTAGTGCAGATGAACTGTCTGTGTACTTTGTAATTGTTTCTCACATTAGCAATAGGTAGTGTTTTCACACCGTCCTTCACCAACTAGATGTGTTTAAGCTTCGAGCACATAGAGGCTCTGGGAAGTGTGCCGGAAATAGTCCTAGAAATTGCCTCCGATATGTCCTGAAAATGATGATGTGAACTGTAAACTAACGTCCTGATTTTTGAGCATTTCATCTAACAAGTGACATTTTGTTGCCTCGCCAAGATGCCTTCTATCTAATTGCCTCCCCACGTCCATGCCATTTATGTCTGTTTAAGGTATCACGTCTGGACGAAAGGGCATGCGCCAACGAACTTTGCCAAGTGGCGAACAGCCACCACCCCCTACCGCGTTGAGTGGGAAGCAGACTTTGAGCCATACGTTGTTGTGAGGAAGGACTGCCCGGAGTATGACAGGCGGTTTGTTGGATTTGGCTGGAACAAAGTAGCTCACATCATGGAACTGGATGCACAGGTGAGGAGACTGATGCCTGCATCTCTCACCCAGGGCTTGGGCAGCAGGGTTGTTAAATGACATCTGTGTTCTGTAGACAGGCTTCAGGCTTTGCATCACCAGAGTGCTCATTTGGCCTTACTGAGCTCCTTAATGGGTGCTTCTTGAGTTGGGAACATTCAGTTTAGTCCTTGTCAAGCATTAAAAGGAGAACTGAGTCTGAGTTAGTTAGTTTATTTGTCAGTGCGAGAAAGTTGTCTCGCAGTGGCGCGATCCCTGCAGTGCCCGCCTCCTGCCCATCAGTGTGCCCGAGCATTGCAGCACTTGTTGCCAGCCACCTATTAGGGGATCTATAGACCTAGCTGGAACTTTTTCAGTTAAATAGAGGTTGATGAGTCCCAAATGCTAATTTAGAATTCAAAAAGCAATCTTAAATTGAATCCAGGGCAAGCATCTTCAATTTCTAGCCTGGATTTACAGCGCATCTCTGCAAAGACAAGGACTTTACATTTCCAAAGTCTGGCTGTGGGGCAGACTCTAGAGGATCCAGGCACTTGATCCTTGGGCTACTTGCCTCTTGGATCAGTGACTTGGGATGGAGCTGCTGGGCAGAATATGTAAGAATAAGGACGCAGAGAAAACTTGAGAGACCCAGACTGGCACTAGAGCTCTCAGAGCTGCCATCGTCCCTGCCACCAACCTAGATCTTAAGAGTCTGGCAGTGACTATGGCTCCATGGGAGCCTGGTGCTGCTGCTCACTGAAATGGCAGGATTTGCATCTCTCCGCAGTTCTTGGATGTGAAGCTGACCGCTGTGCTAATCAGCAGGGTTTGGGTCATGGCATTTCTTTTTATTTTGGTGTTTGGGTTTTTTTGGTTTTTTTTTTAGTTTGGTTTCAGTCCCAGTTTTTGAACTAGTAGCATTTCATGCTAACCAAAATTGATGCTTTTTGGCCATCTGTATCTTCCTATGCCAGCTTCTGCCATGGATCTGGAATACAGCTGATACTTCTCTGCCCACCTCTTACCAGTTTATATGAAGCAGAGTAGCACAAGGCATGCAGCAAGTTCCTGGGAGATTGCCTCTCTGGGGTGTGGGCTACAGTGTATTTGTGTGCAGGGACGTATGTGGGAGGATTATTTTCTACTTCTGCTTACAAAACTACACGGTCACCTTGGGCTGGCAGCCACTTACCTTCTGTTTGCAAAAGGGCATTCCCAACAAATTTTCACCTACTTATGTTGAGAAAAAAAATATTACAGACTAGAAAAAAAATTGTCCCTTATATTATCATTTATAATAATACTTTGCTCTGCTATAGCACTTTAATTCTGCAGTGCACTTTCCAAACACTAATCAATTAACCATCAGTTGTGAAGAGTGCCAGTGTAATGATTTATTATTTGTTAATCTGGGTAACAAGGCTTATGTTCCCACTGACAGCTCTCATCTAGCACTCATGATTTAACTCTTCTGTTCAGAGACATTTGTGTAGCATACAGATTCACACATGGGAAATTGGAACATTTTTCAAAGTTGAACATAGCACAGATATTTTAAATGGTCATAGGGTTGGAACTAACTCTGGGGAATTGTTCTTCTCACTCTTCCAACCTTAAAAACATTCTCACATTGAAAAGAATTTCATTTTCATCTGTAGCAACATGGGTATTGGCCTGTTCTCCCAGAAAATCAGCCCGGAGGGGACGTGGGATCGCACAGCTACCTCCCCCTGTGACATTCCTCTGCTTTGGGGCGTCCACGGATCAGGTTGCTGCCAGCTGCTTGGCTGGCTTCATTATCAGCAGGCAGAGCAACTTCTCAATTGAATTATTTCACTGCTCCTCACAACTGCAGCGTCTGTCAAGACGACTGTTTCAGACTCCTTACCAAGGGCCTGTGTCACTACTGTCCTTCAGAGCAGCACACAGCATGGAGATAATCGTCATTATTATTCTTGGGGTATGCAGATGTCCACTGAGCCGGATGCTGTACAAATACATAGATAATGACACTCTCCGTCTAAAGAATTTATAACCTGTGAGGTAGGGGCAGAGGTTCCTGCAAGTGCATCGCTTTCTCAACAGAGAATTCCTTATAGCAGAGATGGGCCATTAGGAAACCTTTCCCTGCTTTTCCAGTGACTTTTGAACTAGACTGTGAGCAATCTTTTTTCCAGGGCCCCAGCCCAGCATCTTTCAAAGGGGCTTATTAGCAGCAGACTTGTAAGTTTTTGGAAGCCTTTATGTGCCTGAAGGCCTTTTGGAGGGATGGGAGCACCACTGTGCTGAACAGTTTACACTGCAGAGCGTAGACAGTCCCTGACCTGCAGGATTACAGACTTGAGATGCAAACAGAGAACAAAGAAAAGATTGTATGAGAGGGATGTGTCTTTTCTCTGCAGCTTCAGCCCTTAGTTTTAAGTAGAGACTTATTTTGTAGTTTGTAGTTTATCAGCTGTCCTCACTCCATCATGCCAGTCTTTGTTTTTGTTTGGTTCCCCATTAGTTCCAAGCCTCTTCCAACTACATGAGTTCAGCCTCTGAGCATCAGATTATTTTGCTCTTGCTGTACATTTGTCACCCCAACCAGAAGTTCAGAATTGCCCGTTCCCATGTATGATGGCATTGTAATTTGGCACAACGATTTACCACTTTAGCACTGTCTGGCAGGGAACAGGCATTCCCGTAATGAAAAAGGAGCAGCCATCCAGCTGCATCTGCACCTAGCTGTCCAACACACGCTACTGTTCCATAGGTGTCTCTGGGAAGGCACTGCAGCCTTAGCTGCACTTGGGCTCACCAATACCACTGCCCGAGTTGGGAAATGGATCCACATTGCATTCTGCTCACTTTTTTCCATTTTGTTTGGGCTTCATTTTGGGCTGTGTTGCTCAAACACGTGGTTTCTGGTAGCATCATAACCCAGCAGTTTTCAGTCTTTTCCAGGTTGATCATATTTTGTTAGGTGAAGAAAGATTTATAGGTGAAACACTTATGTTTATTAGCACAAGTGTGTTCTCTCCCATAAATCTCTTTACCTAACAAAATATTTGGGAATACTCTGCCTCTGTGCTGCAGACACTCTGTATCTCTGAACAGACTCCTGAATCTACGAGTGGCTGGACTTCGGAAACCAAGGGAAGTTGTGCACCATTTCTTTTAAAGCCAGCATGCTCTGTGGCTGTTCCTTCACTGCCCACTGTGTTATGCGGAGATGGTTAATGAGTCAGTGCAGCAACAGTTGTAAATAGAAACTGTGTGAGGACAATAGGAAATTTGCCTGTGGAGGCTTCGAAGTTTCTTTGTCATTTGCATCCCATACAACTCAGACTTTTTGAAATTCATATGAAAAAGAGGTAGCGTCTTAGCAGTGAGGGTTCTTCTCTTGACTACAGAATACTGAGGTTCACATCCCTTTTCTGGAACAAATCTAACAGGAGTATTGAGGCTCATATGAACCACCATTTTTTAACAACACAACTTGTCAAAAAACTTGGTCAGATAAAAATAAAGAGAATTAGTGAAACAGTTTTAGAGGAGAGGGGGAATTGTCACAGTATCTCATACTTTGTGAAGGATAACTTAATTTGCATAAAACCTTCTCAAAGCATATGGAATTAGCAGGTCCATTTTTACACGTTGCCTGTAAAAGATACCATATTCTCCCCTTATTTCAGGTTTATAAATAGTTTTAGACAGTTTTGTCACTGTAAGTATACAGGCAAAGCAACGTATGTAGAGCAGTGTGTGCCTTTTTAAATATAGCTTATTCCCGGATCTCAAGGAAGATAAATTGTAGGGGCAAAAGCACGCTTCTGCATGGACACTTGAGAGTCATGCTGCGTGCCATCCCAGCTGTGTTGGTTGCAAGCACACTACACTGTGCTGCAGACATGGCTTCGGGCATGCCTTTTGTACTGTTGCCCCATCGTTTGGCTTATATGGAGTAAAATATTTTAAAAGGAAAAGCTGATCTCTTATAAAACCAAGGAAAAGCAACTGCAAAAAAAAAAGGTGGCTTATTTGGCATATCTGTATGGGTTTGTTGATTTTGAGACCCATTCTGCAGGGCACATGATGAAGCGTGTCTGGCTGTGGAGGTAGGGGGGAGATGCATTGCAAGAGGGCTCGGGACCACCCTCACAGCTGGTGTCTTTCTCCCCCAGGAGTACGAGTTCACGGTGCTGCCCAATGCCTACATGATCCACATGCCGCACGCCCCCAGCTTCGACATCACCAAGTTTCGCTCCAACAAGCAATACCGCATCTGTCTCAAGACCCTGAAGGAGGAGTTCCAGCAGGATATGTCGCGCCACTACGGCTTTGCAGCCCTCAAATATCTCACGGCAGAGAACAACAGCTAGCACAATGGAGCCCGTGTGTGGGAAACAGGGACACTGGAGAGACAAGCCACTCAACGTTTGGGGCCCAGTCTTCAAACTCCAAACTGAGAAATACTTTCTGTTTTTATATCATACCCGGCAGTTCTAACAGTAGAAATTTGAAGTGACATGTCTTCAGACTATGCTCATTCATCCCTTCCCCAACTACCCCAGGCCTTTCAGCTTTAGCATTCGTGAGGTGTCAATGAGAGGGGCTGGCCATGCGCCCGCCATGCCGCCGGAGGTGGGGACTGGGCAGGGGCTGGGAATGCACTCTGCTCTCCTGACTGCAGAGCAAAGACAGACCTTCAGAATATAGGATTTCATGTTGCTATTTAATAATTTGACATGCTTTTTATCTGTAAAGGAAGATCTTCGGGTCGCTGTCCTGTGAATTTCAAATCTGCACTACTCTAAAAGGGAACTTCCACCTGTGAACTTTCACAGGGGCCCTGTTAACATGGATGACCTTGTTAATGCAGGATGAGCCAAAGGTCTGAATTAGCCTTGAAAACGAAGGGGACGCTTATACAATACTGCACTCCAGAGAAGGTGTGTTACTGGTTTAGGTGTATACATGATATCGGTTGGTCTTTTATTCTCAAATTAGTTGTTTTTATCAGGAAAATCCCCTATACCCCACCCTGCCTTTTCCCCCGTCCTAAATGCTGCTCCTTTCCTTGCCAAGGAAATGTCACCCTTGTGTTTCTTTCCCATCTTTGGTTCTGGTGGTCCAGTAAAGAAGATCCGTAGCTCTGCCAGAAAGTGAACAAAACTTGTCAGTGTAAGGTCTGTTTTCACCAGAGCAACTTGTTTGTGTGTGTCTCGTAAAATAAAGGGCCTGGCTGTAAATCTTTATCTTTTTTAGGCAAGAATTGGATTTTGCCTATGAGGCATGTTGTGCAGGGGGATGTTGATTTGTAGGCTTATTTCAGTGCATGCCCGTCCGTGAAGGCATTGGGCCTTGGGCTTTAAGTGGACTTCTTTGCTGAACAGGGAATGTAAACATGGCAACTAGTAGCCTTGGTGCTCTCCTGCTCCCTGCTGCAAGGTCTCAGAACTACTTCGTTAAAGGAGTTTATAATTAAAAGGAGCAGAACTGTTAGGAATAAACTCCCCATTGGAGGGGGAGAAAAGAATGTGTTGGGAATCTGAGTGTGAGTGTTTGCTTGAATGTGGGCTGGTCAAGTTCACAACTTCGGTACACACAGGAGTATGCTGGAGGGCGGACAGGAAACCTAACAAGCAAAATGCAGAAAACAAGACACTGGACTTTTTGCCATTTTCTTTATTCTTCAGTATTAATGTTGTGTTTACATGGGATGAAGAGATGAGGTTTAATGCACTACCCCTTGCAGGGCTATTTGTAATTTCTGTTGCAATGTTAATACAGAAAGCAGAAACAACTCAGTGAGAAATGCGTCTGTCTCCCTACCCCAGCTCCCCGTAAAACCACGCGTACCAATACCACTGCCTGAGTTGAGAAATGGATCCACATTGCGTTCTGCTCACTTTTTTTCCATCTTGTTTTTCAGCCTCTGGACCTTCTACTTTCCTCCTCACCTCATCCCTCTAGAGCTTGGTTTTATTTCTAACCTGACATTTCGTGAGAGCTTTCTGTTACGGTGGAAACCACGCAGTTAAACCAGACATTTAAACTACAAATATCAGTTCATCATGCTGTGTATATATAAGAAAAGCCAAAAAAGGCAACATCTTTGACAAGAAATAAAAAGGGACGGGAGGCTATGTGTAATTTTCACTTTTTCCCCTGGGAGTGTTGGCTGCATAAGAATACATCACTGCATAATTTTCCAAAGTGCTTTTCCTCTGTTCTTAATGGCTTTATGTAAAGATTTACATAAAAAGCTAGGAAGAGCTGGGAAGAAGTTAAATGAGTGCTCACTCCTGGCTGAGATATATTTTTTATAAAAAACCCAAAATCTTAACTCCCTAAGTCCTGTATTGCTCACCGTTAAGGGCCCATGTCACTGTGCATTTTGAGAATGAGAAGAACCCTGCAGCACAGTCCTGTGGATTAGCTAATGCACAGAAAGGTATCAAAAGCTAAGAGAGGCTAACACTGGTTGTACCTACATAAAATCTCCAGTCAGAGCTTCAGTGTGGCCACCATTATATTTCCTCTATATTAAAAACTTTCATTTCCAGATGTACAATTCTCCTTGGCTTAACAATGTTGCCCAAGGATGGGACTGGGTTGCCCTGCAGCAGCACAACCTGTAGCACGGACCTGTACATTGTTTGAATGTGCCGTTATCAACATGAACATTAGTCTTTCCTCAGTGGTGGTGAGATGCAGATGGGGGAGCAAGGAGGTAATCGTTTGCTACTTGCCTATCTGTACAGTGAGTCATGAGACCTTCTGAGTAGGCTTAGCAGTGCTGGTTGGTGTAACCAGCTCAAAGATTAGTAGTAGGTTCAAAGAGCCCCCTTTTTTTTTTTCCCTTAGAGACACTGACTTATACCTGTCATGTCATGTTTGTCTATGTGCTTCATTATTGGGGAGTTTTGGGGCTTGGTTTTTTTTAACACATTTCAGCCAATGATAGCAAGTTAGGATTATGTATCTTTCTGTAACTGCCAGGGCTCCTCCAACACCATGAAAAAAACACCACCAACAACAAAAATCCCCAACTCAGTTATAACACTGTCTTCCAGTCCTCTGCTGTAGTAGGTATTTGCTAGCAACTTTGTTACTTAATTCTCAGTTTTCTCCTGAAGTCTTCAAGAAATACCAGATAAACCTGGTGACTTAATGCCTTTGATTTATTGATTTGTTCCACCAACTTCTCTCTTGAGTCTTCAGTCTATGACCTGTCCTTATCTTTGATATTTGGAAAGTGTGAGTCTCTCATTCAGATATTACTCCAGCACCCTCTCTGGTGAAGACTGATGCAAATAAATCATTTAGATTCTTGGCAATGTCCTTATTGTCTTCAATTGTTTCTTCTACTTATTGTTTGGGGTGGCCTACCGGTTATCTCCGGTTTTCTGCTTTTGGTGTACTGAGCAAATGTGTGTTTTCAGTTTTAACTTCCTACTATTTGCTCTTCAAATTCCCTCTTAGCTTGCTCAAACTCCATCTTAACTATTGCATACCTTCCTTTCAGCTTTAGAAAGTTTTGATTTCCATTCTCTGAAGGTTTCCTGTTCGGCATGAGTAACTTCTAAAATAATTACCAGTTTAGTCATACCAGTATTTCCTTGTCCTTGTCTTCCATTTATCTAAGGGAATACCATACTCCATGGCTATTTATAAGCCCTTTCCACTTTTAAGCTGAGGTTTTCAATTTTTCTTTTCTTTTTATTTAGGGCCAGTGATTCTTTCTTTAAAATGAAAAAGTTTTTTTTGTTTTTAAATTTTTATGTCTAATATCAAATATCACCCTACTAGGTTTTGGGTTTGTATTTTCTTCTTTAACCTTCCTAAATGCTAACCAGTTCCTAGTCAAGGGATCAGAAATAATAACCTACAGAATTCTTTTGTTCTTCTAATTTGCGTTCTTATCTTGACACATTTTGTTCTGTGTCTCCCTTTCCCCTTCCAGTTGAAAACATTGATATGTGTGAGTCACTGCAAACTTTTCAGTCCCATAAGCCTCTTCCAGCACCGGACCCTGAACTTTGTATTTCCCAGCACCTTCTGACATTCCACCACATTTCAGACACAATTATTATTCCAAATAATAATCTGCTGGCCAGCACCCAATCCTCCTATTTTTGTTTTCATGCGTCTCCCTTTGATATAACAGGCTTTGCAAGTTTAAGTTTTGGGCAATGCACTTTCCTTTATTTAATGCCTTATTTTAACCCTCTAATATGTTTCCATGATTTCTCTCTGTTGTCACAGTGTATACCTTCAAATGTTTGGCTGTAGTTTCCATCCTGTCATTTTCTGGCTAAGGGTCATCTACCATTTGCCTACCTGGCAGTCCTAGAAAATGTCTTTGTTTATCCCAAATAGTCCTTAGCATCTATCAGATTTTTTTCCAAATCCTATTTTCAGTAGTTCCTTTCAGCCTTGCTAGTTTCCTATGTGAGCAATCTGGTTTCACTTTGTAATTTGCAATTTTTATTCTATTTGTACTCATTGTCTTGGACTCAGTGATATAAAGGAATTAGCAGCTGTACCTGCAGTTCCATCACTTTTGTTAGACTGAGTATCAGATATGCTCACATTATTCCGAAAGTACTGATTTTTTTACCTGGTAAGCCTCATGTGGTTCGTATGTAAATCCTAAACTGCATTTTCCGTTTACTGCGAGAAGCGGAGGCACTTTGTAGTGTTATTTGCAGTGGCTGTTGCCGCAGAGTAAGCTCTGCGTTAGAGGGAAAAGCACAAAAACCTTGTCAGAACTGTAGCTACTGTTTCTCTCCACAGGGGAAAATAAGGCCCTAGCACAGCTGAACACTTTTATAAATGCCCTGCACAAAACACACTGCACACTATTTTCTGGTAGGTATAATCATACATCGTCCAATTAAATATGAAAAATACATTTTTAATGTTCTCATTTTTACATGCAATTCTATCCAGAAGATAATGCATTTCCTTCTGTATCTTGCCAGTTTCCCCCATTACTCCAGCCTGCCTAATAGCCCCATCTGGTTTTGGCTGAGAAAGATTAATGACCAGCAGCACTGGGAGTCCTGGCAAATCAGCAGAGATATTACTCTTAGCCATGGCACAGGACATTCTTTCCTGCTCTGCCAGATACTGTGAGGGTGTTCCTCAGGTTTCAGTGCAGCAACAGGAGATCACGGCAAGCTCAGCAAGTGGGGGTGGGCATAATTATTTTATGAACTTCAACCGGGTCTAATACATTAGATGGCAGGAGTGCAAAAAAAAAAAAAAAAAAAAAAAAAAAGAATGTATCACTGTTAGCCCAAAAAATATTTCAATTTTAGGAAAAGAAAGCAGCTAAATTTCTGCAACTTCAGTAAGTGAGACTGGAACAAATAAGTCACTAGTAGACAATGACAGGCGATAACCTGGTATTTCGACTGTAGTATTGAAACTGCAGAGGCACTGATAGCTAAATGAAGTCATTTTTAACAGTAGTACTTCATAATGTATATTTAGATGGTATGTTTATATCCAAACACTTAGGTGATTTGGGGATTGTTTGAAGATTGTTACTTTGATTCAAAATATAAAATTAACTTTGAAAAAGCTTCTGGCTGTGCAAAGCAAATTATGGCTCAGGAAATGCGTACAAACCTTGCTTTTATAGGAATTTGTTTTCATCAGTAGCTATACATTGCCAAAACAAGACACAAAGTCCTTGAGAATTTCGAAAGGAGCTAGGTATGTGTCAGTTGGCTGGAACATTTTCCACTTAACGAATGCTTGGGATTTGCGGTTTGTTTGCTCTGCAGAGTTGAATTGTTATGATCAGTTGAAAAAATAATCTTGGAATTAGAAAGCTAACCAAATATTTATTTGTGTGATGGATCACATGAATGTATTTGTCCAGACATGTTAATGGGTACTGCAATGGAAGTGTTAGCTCATTGAGGGTGTCAGGATGCAAAGATCTGAAACCCAGGCTAAGAACTTACTATCTTTTCGATCATTCTGTGCTGTAGTTGCCCTTCACAGGATGAGAACAGCTTCCTGTCTCCCAACTAATTACTGTTTCTGTAGGGTTAAAATGTCCGAAACCTCTTCAGCATGGATTCATGGGAAGTCACTGTGCAGGTGACAAAGGCTGCATTTGAGCTCCGTGTTCCTTTGCCATGAGATCCAAAAGAAATAGTTCTGACTCAGGGGTAATTCTCCGATCAGGCGTGTAGATACCACTCTCACCAAATATATTCTAGAAGAGGTCCCCAAACACATGAGGCCAAGTAATTCAAGCCAAGCTAAGCCTTTTCCTCAGTATTTTCAACAGAATTCCCAGAGAATGGATGTGTGGATTTTCAACATTAACCATTGTATCACAAGACTCTTGCTAAGGCTGCAAAATCAGTCATGTGAAAGTTAGGGGGACCTGAAATTTAAAGTTGCTGGTGGAGCTGATGATTTGCTCATACAACTTCTTTCTCTCCCCTGAAACATGTAATAGGACATAGTCTCTACACAATCATTTGCTGGGCTTTTTTTAGAGAACTCCTCTTTCATTCTATGCACAGAGTGAATGGTACTCGGGGAATGAAGCAGCTGGGTGATACTTCTTTTTTACTTTTGCTCTCATTGAGCTTTTCATAATCTGATAGCTGCCTTGATTCTGAGAAGGACAGACTTTTTTTGTTTTCCAAAGGGTCGGTTTAAACTGTGATTTAGGAAAATCAATTATCCCCCATGCTCTCAGACTTTCTGAGCAGAACGCCTGCAGTTCTGTTCTACAGGCTTTTCTTGTGTGGAGGGATCCTACGGAGCTGATGGAAATTACACACTCGGAGTCCTGGTAGCACTCACCCCCAACCTATGAATGCTAACAGCTGAACGTGCAAGAGTGATGAATCCCAGCTCTGTCCAAGCATGTCTGCTCCCACTTTGGGAGCACTCTAAAGGCCATCAGCACAGTCTGTGTCAGGTAAACAGTGAAAAGATGGAGTAAATAATTGGGGAAGCATGAGGTGTTTGTTTTAAGTAGCCAAATTTCCAGAGGAATGAGGAAGGCAAAAAGCATTCTGAGGTCCCTCAAAAGGTCTGTTCATAGGATCTGTGGGTTGGACTAAGCTCATTCTGGATCTGGCATTTCTTATCAAACACTGGCCAGTGAGGATCACCTGTAGTAAAATCTATGGGTTGTAAAATTCATGAAAGCACTGAGATTAAACCATTCTCAGCTCAAAGATGTTTAATTTGTTTCAATTCTTTGGATTCCCACATTGCTCCTTTGGTGCTCATAAGAAAAAGAAAGAAAAAAAAAAAAAAAAGATAATAGCAGCTTGATAGCAGTAGGAGTCTTGACTACCCAGCCTTTTTAAATTGTCAGCACTGGGGTCAATGATTGGGGCAAAGCTAGAGTTAGCGAGGTTCACAGAATTTCTTCTTTTGATCTGCCTGTGGATCCGTTGTTCCAGCAGTGCTCTCCAGCGATGCTGTAAGGAAAGGAAAAGCTATCCAATGCTGATTGATCCATGAACTCTTCATCCAGTCAGAACTAACCACCAGCAGCAGGAAGGAAGCTGCACCGCTGTCTGCTTTGAGGTTTATTTAGACGGCAATAGTGAGTTCAGTATGAAATCTATTATTCTGATGACAGACTTTGCTGAGCTTTTCTGCATTTTAGATGTGTACTCGCTGTGAGTGACAGAGGCCCCTGGGGGTTAGGAAGAGCTGGGACTCAGCAGTTTGGTGGTTCAGAATGAGAACCACCAGCGTGTGTTCCCTCAACACCTTGCCCAGTGCGTACTAATTATATTAGCACCAATTAATCCAGCTGGCTTGAGACTCAGTGTTCAGGCTGGGCGGTAAGCTTCTGCTGTCTGTGTCGGTAAGAGAAGAGACAGATGAACGAAATCATGCTTTCTGTCCATAACATCAGTGAGTATGGCCATACTGGTTCGCATGGCCCCTGGAGAGTTTACATCTTTTACTTTTCACTGTTAGGCTTTATTCAAAGAACAGCAAAGGCAATCCAAAAAGCTCGATGAGTTCTGTAAGGACCCATAAGGATTAACATTCATGGAAATTTATCAATGCAAAATATTCACCAGGTTAACATGCCAGCCTTTGTCATGAACGCAGAGAATACAGGCATTGTCATCTTCTTTCTGATTACACTTCATAGAGCAAAACAAGTGCATGTAATACAATTCTCTGAATCAGATCACCCAAGACACAAATATTTTATGCTTTTTGTTGCTTTCATTTCCATTTTCATATGTGAAACTAACAGTTTGCAAAACTTTTTGATTTTCTTAAGCTGATACAGCTTTCTTCTGCATCAGTCAGACTTGCAAATATTGCAGCATTGTCTGGGATGAAGAATAGAACTGAGAGGTAGTTTAGATGTCCTCAGCACCACTTTACTGTAGAGATGGCCTTTCCTGTAGCCTGGGGGATTTTCTTTGCTTTGTGCTCTCACAGGATTTATTTCTGTCTTAGCAATGTCTCTTCCAGTAAGCATGAAAGACCGCTGGCTTGTGCTATACCACTGCACAAGTTCATTACTGAAGCAATATCAACACACTATGTTTCTGGCATGGCACCTGGGCCTCCACACAAATTTATTCCGCAGGTTTTTTTTCCAATTTTAATCTTCAAGCCTATACCTTAGAGAAAAGTCAGCAATTTAAAGCTGTAGGAATGGGTTCACTATGTTTTCTTTTATTTTTAACATAACCATATCGTTCAAACTTTTCTGCCCACTACACCTCTATATCTTCCAGCAAAATATTGTTTTGAGAGGAAGAGAGTCATTGCAAGTAATCCAATGGGGCTGAAATCAGCAGCATTTTAGATAAGTAACCTACTCAAGCCATAAGTTTTAGCACCAGTTTCTACAATTTACAAATTTGCTACAATTTCTGTAGGGTTCAATTTCAAGAGCTTTCCTCAGCCAGCCAGTTCTTGGGTTTTCCACTTTTTCTCCACATTCCCAATCTGCTGCACCCCTAAATCCATGTTTATACGAGCCTTAGGTAGGTGTTGGCAGGTATTTTAATGACAGTATAGACAGTCTCCACAGTGTTGAGGTCAGATTATAACTATTACACAGAAAAAGACATGTCTCCATTACTGGCTACCTTAAACTAGCAAGAACTCATTTAAGAAAAAAAAAAAAAAAAAGATAAAACCAAATACTTGGACTACTGGGGAGAGGAGAGGGAGAGGCTTAGGCTTTTAATACTATTAATGCCAAAACAAGATCAGGTTGCTTAGGACCTGACACATTACTACAACTTGGTAGCCATGTGTCAGATCATAGAACCATAGAATGGTTCAGGTTGGAAGGGACCTCAAAGATCATCTAGCTCCAACCCCCTTGCTACGAGCAGGGACACCCTCCACTAGACCAGGCTGCCCAAAGCCCCATCCAACCTGGCCTTGAACACTTCCAAGGAGGGGACCTCCACAACTTCTTTGGGCAACCTGTTCCAATGCCTCATCACCCTCACAGTAATGAATGTCTTCCTAATATCTAATCTAAATCTTCACTCTCAGTTTAAAACCATTACCCCTCATCCTATCACTACAAATGGCGATGGTGATTACATATGGCTCTGGAAGAAACAATGACTTTAGAAGACCTGACATAGATCATTTGGTCTGAGGCCGTAGGTTTCGCTTTTCTTATGCATTTCAATTGCCTTTCACAAAGGCATGTCCCAGTAGCATGGTTCCCAATGGACAAGCACTAACTACCATAACAAGTCTATAAATACTCCCTTTCCTTCCAAACTCACAGTAGATCACGCTGGCATCACTTACTCTGTTTCTCCACCCTACAGCAGATGGTCCAACACCTGATGAAAGGTAGCACTAAAGTGATATAAATATCAAATGTATCCTGCAATGCCAGAATCCTTAGGTTTTTAGGTGCCCAGCTGGAAGCATTCAGGTCCAGATTCACCCTACGCAACTTGGCAGCTGTCTGAGACCCATGATGTTGGAGTTGGTCCCCTTAGTTTCCTTTGTTAGTCAATGGAGTGAGCGGGACTTCTGCAGAGGGCATTTCTGATCATCTAAGCCCTACATCACCCTTTGCTCTCTGACTAGCAGAAAAGGTTACAGAGCTGATGGTCCGCACGCAGGCGCCTCAGGTGCACACCTGCCCAAAGTAACATGGGACAAATCTGGGCTAGTGAACATCAGTTTTAGAGCTACCGCCTACTCATTTAAGATTGCAGGTGTCAAACTGCCATGGGAGCTAAGCAGTAAGTAAGTGCTGCAAGGCCATACACTCAATATTAGCTGACAAACTTGAAAACAACAATCTATATGATGGAGAAGGTGTGGGCAGATCAGCCATGGCAGGGGAGCAATTCATGGACTCCAGAGATTGTGATGCGCAATGACAGACAGCTTGCGCTAACAGCCAGGAAAGCACTCATTTTCAGGCCAAAGCTGTGGGCTTCATAATGATGGTTAAAAAATTCCCCCGGCATTGCTGGTCAAGTTGTGCAACGTTCATTTCACTGTACTGTCACTGCGCAGCTCTGCCGAGAGCAGTGTCAGCATTTGCAGTGTGTCAGCCAGCACTTTTCCAAAGGTGCAGGTAAGAAATCCATGAGAAAGGAGGAAAAAAAAAAAGCCCAACCAAAAACCCACAACAGCAGCCTTTCGTGTGTCTGTCATCTTATGAGTCAAACCTTATTCCTTTTCTGTCATGACCAAGGTGATTCTACATTCTCCAGGGGAAAATTGGGATGTTGCGGCCTTTAAGGTGAACCATGCATGAAGCAAGGCTTGTCATTTTCTTGCAAGGCTTGTGGCACTGAAGGGTTTCGAATCTGCAACTCACCACGCTGTCAGTACATTACCTGGCTGGCCAGCCTTCTGCTTGAACTAATACTGAACCCTTTTGTTTCTTTCCTTGGGTTGGGGAAAGATCCTGAAGTAATATTTTCAGGAAAGAAAAATGAAAACTATGTCTTTTTTACTTCTGCTGCCCCATCTCCCAGGTGTCTGCCCCTCCAGGGTTAGACTGAGGAAACTCGCATTTAACATAAACCACTTAGTTCACATGTATGCTTCAGTCCGTGTGTAAGTTTTCTAGGTGACAATTTTATCGGGGAAAAATGCTGTTTAGATTGTGTGTGCAAAATAAATGGCTTGTAAATATTTAAAAAAAAGGTTAATTTTCAGTTGTGCAATAAAATTGTGAAATAATCCTCTCAGTTCTTTTCCAGTGTCTGACTTGACGTGCTGGTTTCAGGAGCATACCAGCTGTTGTTTCTTCAGATGGAAACAAAAAAAAGAGAGAGGTCGTAGACTGTTTTGTTTTCATCGTTAAGCTTTTTATTACTTTTTAATTTTGCATTGTCATTCCCTTTAATCTGATTTATTCCTCCAACCCTGGTTCAATCAGATGCATTAGTACAAGGCTTTTCCCACTGAAGACAGGTGAGTCCTTATCTGCTCAGAGTTAATCATTTGTTTATCTGCTTTCCTTGACCTTGACCTTCTTCCTGCTGTTGTCTTTCTGTAATCAAAGACAAGGCTTTGGCAGATGGGGGAATTCATTCAGTTCATATTTAAGTAAGGCAACAAGCAAGTGGATGCTCTGCAATGAATGACACCTCACCAGCATCATAGAAGCAAACCCAGCTAACAGGTTAGTATTGCAAATACTTTGTCTGCTAGGTAGGAGCATGGATTTTCCATTACGTATGAGTCCTTCTCTTGATAATAAGAAAAACTGTGCAAAAGCCAAAAGCCTTCAATTTTCTATTAATTAACTCTTGCTGATAGTTTTTTCAGCTGCTCAGAGCTGCAATTGCACTTCCCATAATCTCACTTACAACTGGTACATTTTTTAGCACTAATAAATAGAACCATAGGACTACAGCTCTCTCTCCCTTCATCCTTTCTTTCTACTTGGTGGCCTGAGGCTTCTCTACAGAACTTCATTATCAAAAAGGAGATGGGGGCAAGAGTGGGAAGACAGGTCAGCTGCATAATTCTTCATAATCCTAAAGAATAGGGTGTCCCTGGATGTAGAGTATGGAGCCTTCTTCAAAGACTGAGTTGACTATGAACAAAAACTAGTGTAAGTTGCAGAGCTAGCTAAATTTCTTGGGTTTTAGATGATTACAGAAGCAAATGGTTTTGTGTGGCACAGGAACAGGCTGGGAGTCCAACAAAAGTTAGAAAGAGAGCTTTGGATTCACTACCAGAAACATAAATACTTGGAAATGTGTATATATACATATAAATAGGTAGAAAAAGAATTCACAGAAAAGGAAGATGAAAGGCTGGAAATGTACAAGTGGGAGTTTTATAAGCTGAACACTGCAATCATTGGAGAGAAAACCTGCAGGTGTAACTCCCTTAAATTCCCTGACTCTGCAGCAGGGCAAAGCTGGCTTGCACTGGGAAATGAATGATTGAGCAGGTGCAAAAAGTGAATGGCATTAACTGTGTAAATAGCAGCTGATTTTCAATAATCAGGCTCCCAGAAGGGACCCTCTGCCTATGCCATTTCCATATTACCCACAACCCTTCCTATCCATCCACCTCTGACAAATCATTACTAAAGAACAGAGCTTCCTTTAGGATTATGTCAAATATTAAAGCTCCAGGACAGATGCAGTAGGGCAGATTACAATATGCTTACCCTGGGGTCAGAAGTTACGTTTCTTCAAAAGGGGGCAAGTTGAGTTTCCAAGACTGGAGTACTGATGGGGCATCACCCAGTTCTGTACCAACTCTCCTCCAGGCTCTGTATGATTCCCAGTGGTCTCTGCGTAACCACATTGAGCTTCAAGCTGCTTTAAAAGAAGAGTTAGCAAGTGACTGAATCGTATGGATGGGTGTGGGATTGTGTGTGTGTTTGCTGCCTTGAGGTATGTTAAGAGCCAGGTGTTAGTCAGGCTGGGGATGTTGATGGGAGTTCTGCCACAGATTTAGCCATTAGAATGGCATAAAAGAGGGTTGTCTGTCTATCTCCCTTGTTTGCCACTGGACTTTCTGTCTCAGGTTTCCACGGACCAAATCTGGTTACCATTTCATCACTTCCCTGTATATTTCACAAACGCATGGCCTACAATTTCCCTCCTTTCTCCCCCCACCCAAATTACACCTCAAGAATAACTCTTGCATGATGGTACTATGAATCACATGCCCTGTATGGTCAATGTAGCTGTAAGGTACCCACTGTCTGTGGAGAAAATAAAAATCAAAATGTAATTGACATGTTAATTTTTTTTATTTTGTAGCCCAGGCATTGGGAGATTCTGAAAACTTTAGTCTTGGTAATTTGGTAATTGAACATTAATAAAAGCATAGCATATATTTATTCATACCAAAGCCAAAAAGCAGATGGCAGTTTTACTAACCCAAATATTGCCTGTTGTGAAACCTGTAGCATCAGCTGGTCACTAAATAGCCTTCGTGTAGCAGGAGAGAAAGAGCATTTTGCTGACATTCACCCCCCCCCGTTTGGCTCCAGAGCTGGCAATTTCAGGTGGTAAATGGCAACAACTTCTCAGAGCTCCAGTTTCAGGCTTTTGCTGATACAGCATCTTCATTTATGTTGGGTTCTGATTTTGAAGGTTAATTTTGCAATTACAAGTACTGTACACATTTTTTAAACAAAAGCCAGTATTTTGAAGTGGCCATCAGGGAGAAGGATGAACAACTCTAATGGGTTCAATTCATCCTCTGCTTCAGGGCATAACAATAGTTCTTAGAAGCAACTGTTCATCTTTCCTGAACTGCATAGGCAAGTGTGAGATGTCCATGTACCGTTGCCTTTCCTTTATCATGCCCTTGGATTATTCTTTCACTTGAGGCCTCCCATGTATTTCTTGCTGAGAACAGCTCTTTCATGATGATTTCAGGGAGCAGCCCACCTGTTACCACCCTGTTAGTCTCAGCACTGCTCCTGGAGATACCCAAGTCCTTGTCACTTCTTCAGCTGATTTAAACTCTTTCTCAGTGCTGGAGGAGCACATGTGCACACCCACACACCTCCTCATTACCTGCTTAGCTTGAGCAATGTTTGCAGCAAGTGGAAAACTTAGTTTTGTGGTAAAGAAATCGGGAGATCTGTACTACTGCTACATCTTCCTGACAGATTGTTTTGGAATAATCCAGGGGAAGTTTGTAAAGTCAGGCTTGTCCATCATGGTTACCTGGACAAACCATTAGGAAGCTTTAAGGAACAAAGCAACATCCAGACATTCAAACATCCAGACATTCACTGGCAAACTCCGTATTCAGATTGCAGGCTATCATTCGTGTTTGTTAATTACCCAGAATGCTGTTTGCCTTACGTATATGATAACAGCACCTCGGCGAGTTTAATATCCTGTAACTAATTCTTTGATTAATGTCCTATTTCCCTAAATAGGGTACTTGCCACCGGCATGCATGAAACATTAGTTGCAGGGACTTTAGGAGTTGTCCATGTTAAGGCAGTTAGGGTTCTTTAGGAGCACTTGGCAGGTTACTCAGTTTGGCTGTATCTCAGGGGTGCGGGGATGGGGAGGTGCAGTGGTCTTCTGTAAGAGCACATAGTCACAACATGTTATATGTCAGCTGCATCACAAAGCATCCAGTGATTACATGTTCATTTTCCTTTGACCCAAAGCTGTGGGCATCCTTTACTCTGCAGTCTTGCCACCAATCTCTTGCTGAGAAATCCTATGCAGCTCAAGAAGTTTCATTCTTTGTGTCTCTTTGGGCATCACTTGCATGGTCCTATACGGATGTCTTCAAAGGCTTCTGCAAGGAAATTCAATCCTCAAAGGCTCAGCTAAAGGAAAGCAAACATGAGATGCTCCACTAACATATATCACTCAGCTCAGTTCCAAAATGACTTTAATAGGGGAATAAGCATCTCTGCTCAGAAGGCTGCCACGCTGCTCCATCAAACAGCAGAGACAGCTTTCAAGGACCAGAAATGTCACTTCATAACCATAGCATTTATTTATCTACTAAGACTTTTTTAAAAAACCAACACTGTACATTCTCAAGCCTTAAGTAACACTCCTCCTTGGAGCTCAGTTCATGTTTTAGTGACGCTGTCTTCAACCTTTCTTCACTTCTCTTTGTACTTTTCCATTATGCAGTGGCTCTTCAGGTAGTGAAGCTGTGTGCTTTCATATGGGTAGGCTGGAAGCCCGCAAACCACAGGACACTTCAAGTGTGGGGAGAAGTACTGCTGTGGCAAATTCTTCCTTGCTTTCTATATGCTACTGCTCTCAGAGATGATTTTTGCACGATGTCTCTCTGAAGTGCTGCAGGCTGGCAGAGACTGTGGGAAACCTCAGGTTATTTCAGTGAGGCTCAGTGGTTTCCTTAGGGTTACTCAGAAGGGAGGGAGCAGAGGCACAAATCTGTGTCACTGTGTCCCCACCCCGTGAACCCATTACCACAGCATCATCATGCTTTCACTTACCAGTATAGCAGGGGTGTTTCACATTGTACATTGAAGCAGTTCATGGATCAGAGCTTTCTTCTCTGACAGGGAATTGCCTTGCTGTAGGGACATCTGCCTATGCGTGGTCTGGCTTAATTTTGTTTTGTTGCCCCTGCAGAGAGGATAAGTTTATTCTGAGCAATAGAAACAATCCACCAGCTCTCCTCATTCCAGTTAAGCGTGAGGCATAAGACCTTAACTTTAAATGTCCCTTAAAATAACAACAGGATGTTTAATTTTCAGCTGGAGACTGTAAAAGTCCTTCTGCCGCAGTGCTACACCTACTTCCCCCAGCTACGGCAAAGCGCATCAGAGGCCTGGCAGTTTATCTGCCCTTCCCAGCGCAGCAAGGAGCAGTCGCAGCCCTAACCCTGAGCTGGGTGGACTGCTCCCTTCACGTCTCTGGCTGTCAGGAAGGGCAGGAACCACGAGCTGGGGGCCCCTTTCAGCTCTCTGTCTCGAGTTTGGTGGTTATTTATCGCACCTGAATCTTTGTGAAATGTTTGTTTCATGAGAAGCAGATTTAAATTGAATGGTTCATTGATTTGATTAAGAAAAGTGATTAGTATGGCAGTGAAAACTTGTTAGTCAAAGATTTTTAACCCAGCTGTTCCTGTGGGGAAAAAAAAAAAAAGAAAATCAGATGGGATTTTACTGCTGATACTAGTGCTCAGTGCAGTTTGCTGTACAAGCTGTTGCAAAGCTAAAGGCACAGGAGCTAGAGAATTTGGTTACTGAAAGGGAAAATATTTCAGCCTGTGTCACGTCTCTGCCTGACTTTGACTAGAAGAGAAAGGTGCAGGGCTATATACGTGCATATATTGAGACGAGGTGAGAAATGTGTGACTGGATCACTCCTTCTGGAGTAGAGCTGCCATGCCAGATTTTCTGGTTCCCTTTGAGGGCAAATGAGGAAGCAGTGGTCTGACTGCCAGGATGGCAGTACTGTGGGGCCTTTGTAGGTAGTTTCACTCCTGTACCTATCCTGACTGTGGAGTTTGGGAGATGGGATCAAGATGAAAAGCAAATACTGAAGCCCTACACCAAAGGCTTAGTGTCTCTTGAATATCCATCCTCCATGTACATGGAGAGTCCTGTGATGTAGGAAAGCAGGGCTTAGCCCATTTTAGAACTGAGTTATCTGAAGTGCAATGAAGTGGCTAATGGATCGTACTGCACCTGGAGGCCAGAAACAAGTGGAGTAATGCAGGGGTCTTTCCTGGCACTGCTCTGTTTAACATCTTTATCAGTGACCTGGAAGAGGTGACAAGGTGCGTATTCGTCATGTGCACAGGTGACACAAAGCTGGTGATGGCAGCTGGGCAGGTCAATACAATGGTGGGCAGGGTGGCCGTCCAGCAAGACCTAGACAGGCTGAGGGCACAGGCTAACAGAAACCTTAGGAAACTCAACAAGTGCCAAGAGCTGCTGCTGGGAAGGAAGAACCTGGTGCAGCAACCCAGGCTGGGACTGCTTGCCTGGGGGGCAGCTCTACTCACCTTGGGGGCCTGGTGAGCAGTGACCTGAGTGTGAACCAGCAGCTACCCTTGCAGCAGGGATGGCCACCAGCCTCCTGGGCTGTATCAACAGCAGCACAGCTAACAGGGTCAAGGGAAGGGAATATCCCACTCTACACAGCACTCATGAAGCCACATCTGAAATACTGCGTCTGGTTTTTGGCCTGGACATTGATAAACTGGAGTGAGTTCAGGGGAGGGCCCTCAAACTGATTAGAGCCAGGAGAGCTCCTGCTCTCTGAGGAGTGGGTGAGGAAGCTGGGCTTCATCAGTCTGGAGAAGGGAAGGCATCGGGGGACCTAACCACAGCCTCCTTGTGTCGAGGAGGAGGAGGTTATAAAGAAGATGGAGCCAGGTTCTTCACAGTAGTGCATAGCCTCTACAAAGGCTATGCAAACTCATCCAACCCACAGAGAAATTCCTGCAGTCACCCACTCGTCAGCCCTGCTCTGCCCAAGCACCTGCCTGAATTGTTTTCCTGTTGGCACCTCAGTCCCAACCTTTTCTGGGAGCCCAGCTAGCCCAGGCACTCTCCTGCTCTTCCATGTGCTCTCCCCACACCACAGCCCTCCTGCCCTCATCTCTCTTAGCTGTGCTCTGGTCCTGTCACTACATAAACAAGTCTGTATTTCCATGACCTGAAGTTTATGGTCATAGACAGGCAATTTTTAATTCTTATTTAATGCATGAAAACTTGCAACAGTTCAGAACTTGACTGCTTTACTTTTGGAAACAAGTGATGGGAAAGGCAATAGCCTGAAAGAATGACCCAGGACTGTAGCTGTTAGGTGGGTAAGTTAGCATCACCTCTGTCCTGGGCTGTGTTAGTCTAGACTGCAGTTCTATGAAGGCATTAATAATGTCAAGCTGCACAGTCCAGGGCCAAAGGCTTAACCAGGCATACTCTAAAAATACAGAGAAATCATGCAGCACAAAACTGCTTATCATTTACCTGCCTCAGAGCTGGAAGATGGTCGATAATAACTCAGAGCATTGTGCATAGCAAGTGATTCAGGAAAGCCAATTGCACAGGCCGCAAGGCTGCTAAGAAAAAAAGTTTCTGTACTGAACCGGTCGGACAGGTGCCATCCAGGTCCTGGTTTCCCACACCATGGCACATAGAGCTGTTTAGGGCTGTATCAGGGAAAGAAAGAGCACAATCAGGACTAGAGTGTCACAAGTCTGCAAAGGGGAAATATCCTATTTAATTCACAGTTTTCGGGCAGCGTGGGGACACGGGCTGGCAAACAGGGCCACCCCTGAACGCTTTTGCGATGAAGCGGTGTGTACGTGGACTGGCATTGCCCTCTGCTGGCTGGTGCTCCGCGTGGGTGATGCTGGGCACACGGGGGGCGCAGGACTTTTCCACACTTTGCCAGGTTTCTTGCCGTGCTTATCATAGTCTCTCCTTCCCTCTGTATGATACGTAGCCCAATGGTGGTTCACTTTCCTACTCCTCTGGTGGCAGCTGGGCAGGGTCCAACTTCACCCTTCTGTATTTGACATTTTGTTCCACTTACTTTTCTCCTGTGGGTGGAGTTTTGGCCTTTTCTTCCTCTTCTCTCTCTCAGTACAAAACTTATTGCCCCTCTTTGTAAGAGATGTCATTGCCCACCATGCTACCAACTGCATGGAAATGCTGGCTAGTGTTTTTAATAAGTCAGCTAGCAAATTTTAACCATTGCAATGTAAAATGCTGAATAAACAGAGCAGGATCCCTTTGGAGGGAGTCAGGAAGCTGAAAGAGCTTTCTCCCAGTTTTATTTACTTTCAGTGGACTGGTTAATGACTTTCTGCTCTTGCCTAAGTTTCTGGGGCACTATTCCCTGATGAGCACAGGCCCATTGCTTTTAGTGGCATTGCATTAAAAAACAACAAAGCTCACAGCCCCAACAGCCCTAAGAAGCCCTTGGTGCTCTCCCCATATTGCATTATACGCACTGCATTTTGCAGTCTTGCCTTTGGAGACCTGGTATCTTCTGAGGAGAATATGGATCTCTTGTTCAAGATAGAGGAGTGAAGGGAAGTGTAAGCCAAATTTCAGGCATGTAGAATGGAAATGGATTGAGTTTTTCCTTTGCCCTTTCTTGGCACCATGTCCTTCCACCAGAAGGGCTTATGCTGCTGTTTGATGGGTTGAACAAGCTTTTTTGCTGGAGCCAATGAAGTAAGAAAGAGCACAGAGGAAAGGCTGGTTGGAAATTATTTCCTGCCATACTAGCAACTCACACTCAGAGCCAGATAACACTACTGTGTCCAGTGTTTCTTCTTAAATTTGACTTCCAGAATCTCCCCAGTGAGACATTGTGGACACCTCTGGCTGGCAGAGCAAAAAAACATTGGGAGAAGGCAAGAGTAGCCATGAAAACCGAGTGGGCATCATTCATCAAATGCAATCAATAGACATTGTTGATACTTACGGCTCAGCTCCCAGTGGTACTGGTACAATAGGCATAGCAATTAGCACCAAAAGAAACACCCTTGGTGATGGCAACCTGCAAAACTAGGCCAAGAAGCAAAAACCTAGGAGAAGAGCAGGGGATGAAAAGAAGCTGAAAAAGGTCTCAAGACACTACTGGCAAAAGTAGTTGGATGTTCAACAGGGAAAGAAACACTGCAGGTGAAGATCCTTGCTGTCTGGGGCTAAGGACCTAGATCTAATCCAGATGGATGCCATTAACAGATGAGCTCTATCAGCATAGTCCAGGATAATAGAGTTGGACAGACATGAGGACAAAGTCACTGTTAAGTACTTCACGCTCAGAGGACTATCATGAAACACTGAAGTGAAACCCAGGTCAGTCACCTTAACGAGCTGGGAAGAGATGCCCCCTGGATTTCCTTACAGTTGTAAGGAAAATCTTGTAAAGGAAGGCAGAAACCCCTAATGTGGACATGAAACCACCTGGCACTGTAGTAGCCTTGGATAATCTACTACATCTCTTGGTGTCTGTGCAGTGTCAAGACACTCTTGCAATTGCTTTACAATCTGATAACAAGTTGTCTGTTATGGTGATACATTCTTGTGATATATGGCGGTATTCCTGTGGTGGAACAAACTTCAAAACCGGTGTCATGGAGTGCAGCCTACATTGGGGCTTTATTTCATGCAGTAATATTGCTGGTCAGTGGCTTGGATCCTGCTCCTGCCAGCTGAATGGGAGAGATAGGATCAGTTGATGTCTGCCCCAAATATTTAAGACAATATCCTCTGCTGGACATAAGCTGATGGTCCTTAGAGACACAACACCAACAAAAAACAAGGCTCATAATCTCAAATTCCCCCAGTCAAGATGTACTGCCCTCAGCTGAGCACCTCTCTTCAATGGCGCTCTGTGTGACATGGATGCATGGAGAATCAGGTGGAACATCCCTCTCGTGACTAATGTTGAACAGGAATCAGTGGTTTGCTCAGTGTTATTTTGCATTCAAGATGATTGGTAACGACAACGAAAATACGGATGGTAAATCATATAGAACTTGAGAAGCTGCTGCCCTGAAACTTTATTCTGAAGGATCAGCGTAGAGTGATGCTAATCTAGTCTGAAAACAGCTGTTCCTTGGGGAGCAGACAGAAAATAATTTGTTCGGGGAAATCATGAGTATAATGATTTTTTTGTTTTTATCTGAAACTTTATCTGCCTGTTTCCTGCTGCATTTTGGGTTGTTTTTCAGTTCTGGTTTCAGCAAAGACAACAGTTTCACCCAGAGGGCCACCCACTTGTGATGTGCGTTGTTGCCTGCACTCTGTGAGTGAGGGGGAGAAGGAGGAAAAACAAGTTATGGTTAATTATAGCCACTGTTCTGCCACTAGAGACTTCTGGAAAATATCAGTCACCTTCCTGAATACCTCACAGCAGTTACAAAAGGTTTAATAACCCAAACAAGGTGAAAGTCTCTATCAGGTGGAGAGAAATCTCTGAGGACGCATTGGAAACACTTGAAGGAGGGTAAGTAATATGTCAGACTGACATTTTGGTTGGAGATAAGATTAACCAAGAGACATTCTTAGCAAAGGACCCAAGGACTGAACAGCTGTTCCCTGGGAGCATAGGCCTGCTTTCTCTCAAGTGACTGGTAACTTGGGAAGCCCAGTCTGGAGCATGGAGATGGCCAAATGAACTTCAGAACTTGTACGCTTATGCCCCACGGTACATGGAGCATAATACTTCATCTACTTCCCTTATATTCAGGCCAGAGGATAAAAGTTCTTCTGACATTAAGCCCTTTCTGAGAGTTGTACCCACTAGAGATGGCAGTCCTGTACCTGTCATGTTTGCAAAGTTCTGCACCAGGATGAGGAGGACATTTCTGGGATGAGGTACCCAGGGGAGTTTGTGCTGCTGCTCCTTGTGGTGGAAGCAAAGAGAGAAGACCAAGTTTTGTCAGCCAAGTCCTTTAAGAGCAACTAGCCTGGAGCTTTTTTTATGGGAATAAGGCAGCACTTAGGGAGGAACAGGGTTCAGGATGTGTTGATGTGTGTCAAGATGCAAGGTCACTGTTTATGGACTGGGCAAGTTCCAGGGAAGTCTTTGCTGGGCCTTGTCTTGGTTTCCTCCCTCTGAAAAAGAAAAGGGAATCAGGCTCATTCCCTCTGCCTATTGGTTTCTCTTAAATGCATCCTGGCCCAGAGACAGCACACCTCTTCAAATCAGGGTGTCCCAAGCTCTTTATATCATTTATGTCTAGGGTGATTGGATTATCTGTAGACACCATAAAGCCGCAGGTACTTTAAGCAGTGATTGCAACATGTTTTATGCAGGTTATTGTGGTAATGCTCCAGGGGGATCTGAGTCAGCTGGGATTCTCAATGAGCCAAGTGAACTAATTCCTGTCTGTACAGCCAACCCAAAGAAAACTGTATTATAGCACAGCCAGGTTATCTAGTGCAATTGACAGAAATTTTACTCAAGCTTGGAATAAAAGAGAAAAAGAGTTCTGCAATGGGCTTGGCTGAAGGGCATAGAAGTCTGGAAGTGTAAATATGCTTTGTGATGCTCTCTAGTGACATGTATGCCTTGAGTAAGTTGAGGTAAGACAGGCTGTGAATCTAAACTGCAGTTGTTATTCCTGGATAATTCTGTGGGTGGCCCAATGTAATCAATGTTTTATCTCGGACCCAATCTGATTTCTCAGCCTGCAAAAAAGCCAATATTCTTCAATGAAACAAAAAAAAAAGGAATGTTTAATCCTATGTAAAACAACCTGATGTTTTTAACTGAGGTTTCCACTTCACTTATCACAGTGGGGTCTATCTCTCTGTCCTGGGAATGCACATCATTTCAGGAAGCCGAAGAAAAAATTGTCTTAGGAAGCCATGTACTTTTGCTCCAAATGCTATAGTTAACTAAATGTCACCTCTAGAAACATTGTAATTCAAGTTAGTGGGCTATATGGGAATATTTCTGAGAATTTGATTTGCTTAAATCTGTCTTTGTGCCCATAATCTCAGATCCTAGCATTGCCCTTTCAAAATGCCAAATGCAACAGCTTGGATCATTAGCACACTTTGAATTCTGTTATTTGGGTTGTGCAAATGTGACTCCTGTCCTTTAGACAGACACTTTCATGCTGTAGGGAGAGCAGGGTGGGGAAAGGGGGATAATATTTAAAATACAGTATGACAATTCTGATGTCGTGTACTGTGTTGTAACTCCAATGAAACCTAATAGACCTATCCCAAGCTTAATTGACATGAAAAATTTGCTCAGGTGTCAGAGGCTTATCATTAACCCATTTCTCTGCTTGAAATTTCATTTCCTCTGCAATATTTCTTATCAAGTTTGCTCACTACACATTCAACTTTGAATTATATTTTTTTTTCTCTAAGAACTTTAACCTTCTCCTGGGTGATTCCATACAGAAATCCTATCGAGGAGGAAGAAGAGGCAGAGCTTTGGCAGCCTCCTTCCAGTTTGCATAGGCTGCCACCCGGCCATTCAGGCTGCATGACTGCCAGGATTGCAGGGAGATGCTTCAAGGAGCTCTGTGGCATTGACAAAATCTTCTGCCCTCTGCTATCTGTTGTTTTTTCTCTCTTGCTTCAGATCTCTTCTCAATTCCACCATGCAGTTTGTAATCAAAGTGATGCCAATTTGTTGCCACAGCTCTTGCCAGAGAAATTGGTTATTATCTGAAGGCATTGGGTTGGCAAAGAGGAAGGGTATAAATGGGGCTCTAGCAGAGATAACAGCAAGATAACATAGTAAGATTAAATGCAAGTGAGGAAGAGATTGGAGAAAGACTGGGGTTTGAAGAACTGGAAGAGTGTGTGAGGAAAAAGCAAAGAGGAAAAAGAGGAAGGGCAATCAGAAGGGATGAAGGAAGAGGAACAAAAGAGATACAGAAATTGAAAAGCAGCAGTATGGGATGCCACAGACATAACAAAAGTGATTGAATAGAAGGAAAAGCAACAACAGAATGAGTTAATTAAAAACAAATTCTAACAAAAAGTTGAATGCCCAAGTGCTACCAATCACTGTCAATAACACTACTGTATGTTGTGTTGCTTTCCATTTGTATAACATATAGCCCAGCATCATGTTTTATCACACACCTTTAAATACTTAATTCTTTGCCAATAGGCAACCTTCGAGTACATGGCTATTCAGGCTTTTGGCCAACTCTGCTCACATCCCTACAAGGAAGTCTGTTGCCTTTGTATGTATATGTCACCTTCTATGTACATGTTGATAGCGGAAGAGCATTAGCTCTGCAGATGCCATATACTCTCCTGAAATGTCACGTCATAATTGCAATGTACCTTGTAACACATGCAGACAAAAAACCCAAACTAAGATTTCACTGACAACTTTAATTTTGGCATTTCCCAGCTTTCAAATGCCTGAGTCTGCAACCTTGATGTTTTTAACATGTTTTGGTTTTTTTCTCTGCAATTATAAACAATATTTTGCATTTCTCTGATGTATTTGCCTGAGAATTTGATAGTATTCTATAAACATTTTTGAAATTAGTTATGGCAGCAGCCTTTTGAAGTAAGTAACTATTACCATTATTTCAGCTTTTGAAATGAATACATGCAGAGATCATGCTTTACTGAGAGTCACACAGGATGTCAGTGGATCAGAAGTGACAGTGTCTAACTTCTACATCCTGATCTGTGTTTTGACCTTCATCCACACTTCTTTTTCAGATAAAAAAGTTCTTTTTGAGATCACAGAACTGCATTTGTAACTCTGCCTAAGGCCGCCTCTCATCCACAATAAGCCTGAATGGGATACTCATTAACCAGTAGCAAGCCCAGACAGCCTGGGGTTCACAGCAAAGGGCCACATGAATTCTTTATGAATAATAAAATGGACTGGAAAAGTTTGGATAATGCAGGTAAGCTCTTTAGTAAGAGTTATCTGAATTACTAATGACAGAGCATCATTAAATTCCTGGTAGCTGAGTTTAAATTTGATCTCCTTGAAATAGTTTCTTGTGTGTCCATCAGTAAAGGTCTTCTGTGCATCATGTTGCCTTTTGATAGAGCAGTCCCTGTTGGTGAGCTAATTACTTATGTGTTTTCATCCTGCCTGGTAAACAAATCTCCCCTTGTTCTTATCGCAGTTCACGCCTCACTTGTTTTCTGGTAGACTGCTTATTTCTTCTGCCAAACTATAAAGGCCTCTTCTTCCAAGGCAAGAAATAATAAGGATTAAAAACAAGTCCAGACTGAAACTTATAGTCCTTTGGCTCTGTACAGGCAAAATACTTCATGAATTCAGAGCAAACAAATCTTCACTCTGCCTGCACTCACTCACCTTTTCACTGTTCCTCTCCCTATGGCCTCACATTTTTTACTGGTTCCCATTTCCTAAGAGGCGTCTATAGTATTGCCACCTCTAAATGCCTTGACAGAGCTTTTCCAGACCATTTTCCTTGGCTATCTCCCAGAACAGATCTTTCTCCTCTCTAGACCCAGCCAGTTTGGTTGGGTACCATCCCTGGAACACAAGACAGTGTTTGAAGCCACTCCAAGGAGCCAGTGGTAGCAGCAGCAGAAGCAAAAGGAGCTGGGCTGCATGTCCTGTGGTTTTATCTAGCATGAGTAATAGGAGTGTGTGTCACCACAGCCCTCAACCAGCAGTGGCCCTGCTCCACTGTTACAAATGACTTTTGTGAAAATTGCTCCTCCCTGACACCTCTTCTGAAACAGACCTTCCTTGACATCCCATCTCTTCCCTCCTCTTTGCCTCCTCCATCATGTGAATTGGACTGATGGATAGGCTGATAGTGTAAAGCAGCCTTTGCTGAAATAAGGGGTAGATTGAGGTGTAAAGCCTGGTGTCAGGATCATATTTCTACCTGTGTGCTTTGGAGCTTCTGACTTTTTTCCACTTGGTGATGAATGGGGGATGGGGGTGGGTGAGAAGCCCCCCCTGCCTTCATTAGGGATAGAATGCTTAGTGTGCAGTAAATTTCTCATATTTCCAACTCATTCTGGAGCACATTCACTAAGACTTTAAGACTTACAGGCTCATAAGTCAAATACCTTGCAAAATAGGTGCCATTATTCTCACATTTTTCATCTGAGCTTGTAAGTAGGCCCCATATATCTTTGGCTCACTCTGCAGCACAGATTTCTTCCATGTTCTGTTCCCTTATGCCAATTAAACCCCAGCAGGGAGGTGACGTATGAATGTATTTCATAAAAATAATCACGCCCAGAGTGTGGCAATGGTGCTCCAACAAAAGCTGTGTCACAGATACGGCATGGTAGGAGGTGACATCAGAACTTATTCTGGTTGTACATAAGCGGCTCCTGCAGGACGGCACCACAACTGCTTCATGACACAAGAGGAAAATTTTACACAATGAGAACAATCAGCCATTGGAATAATCTTCCCAGGGAAGTGGTGGATTTCACAACATTGGACACTTAAGATTTGGATGGATGGAATGCTGGGCTATCTTGTCCAGGTGGTGCTTTTGTCTAGATGGAACTTTTGCCAAGAAAGGTTGGACCAGATGATCCTTGAGGTCCCTTCCAACCTGGTATGCTATGATGCTATGGCATGATTCTATGTTAGATGCATCGCCCACACCCTGCCATTGCTCCTGTGTTTGGGTGCTTCACAGCATGCCTCTTCCCTTGCAGCCACACTGGGAAGAAGAGAAACATTCCCACCTCTATTTTGTGGTGGGATAACTGAGATACCACCAGGCTAATTCACTTACCCAGGGGACTCGTTCTGAGGATTAAGGATGACTGGGAAGAAAAGGGATCTGCCTGACAAACAGAGATGAAGAAAAGGCGGAGGCATACAATGCTTTTTTTTTCTTCAGTTTTTAATATTACTGACAGACCTTGGTCTGCCTGGTTCTCTGAGTTGGAGGACCATAACTGCAGGAATAGTGACAATAGGAAACCTTTCTTTACTGAGAGGGTAGTTAAATATTGAAAAAAGCTTCCTAGAGAGGGAGTCAATGCCCCATGCCTGTCAGTATTTAAGAGGCGTTTGGACAATGCCCTTACTAACATGCTTTAACCTTTGGTCAGCCCTGATGTGACCAGGCAGTTGGACTAGGTGATCATTGTAGGTCCCTTCCAACTGAACCATTCTATTCTATTCTACTTTTTCATTGTGAGGGTGCTTGACCACTGGAACAGATTGCTTAAAGAAGTCATAGAGTCTCTAACCTTTGAGATACTTGAAACCCAACCAAGCGAGGCCCTGTGCAACTTTTCTGCTCTAGGCCACTCTGATCTGAGCAGGAGGGCTGAACAAGACGGTCTCCAAAAGAACCTTCCGAACTCAATGACTCTGATGTTCTGTGTCTCTGTGGGTCATGCAGAGCTCTTGGGCTGGAGCCTGGCTGCAGATTTCTTCCATCAGGTGTTACTGGTGAAATAAGCTTAAAACTGTTTTCATTTTCTTAGAAGTGGGAGGTAGCAGTGGTGTCCCTCAGCACAGACTTTGCTTGCTTTAGATATTTTTTGGGTTTTACTGTTAGATGAAAGCTTATGGTCCAGTGTATGCATTCATCTATCGATTTTTAGTAAAGTTGCTGGTGGGTTTGTACTGTTATGGCTGATGGGGAAATACCCATCCTCATTGGCATGGTGTGCTTCTCTGAGCTTTGTATCTGACACTACCTCATGTAAAGAGGGAGAATGCTCAGTCAGGTCTTCTACATGTTCACTGGCTTTTTAGCAGGTTGCGAACTGAATATTAAGCTAGTTCCTGCTGCTCTCTCTGCTATTACCCCAAAACAACACCACAGTCTTTACTAGGTGTGGTGACTTTTTCAGATGCCTTTTAGCATTTTTCCCCTGTATTAGCTCTTTGAGAGACCTGACACAGAGGTAAAATGGCTTCATGGCTCAGACACTGAAAAAGAAGTGCTTGCATTACCATAGGACTGTATCATCTTGTCTCATCTGACAGCCTTCAGCCAACAAGTAGTACCGCTTGATCAGTCATTTAAATGCTCTTTACCAAGCCTACACTACCCAAAGTGAGTTGTTAAATGACCGAAGCCTTTCAGAAGAAAGAGCCTGATGCCTGCTGTATTGAGGTTATTGGAGGCCTTTCCCCTCAGCCTGGTCACCACCGACAGCCCATCTCAGGATCAGCCCTGTCCCATGCTTGCTCTGCAGAATCACCACTGCTGGTTCCTGCAGCCCCAAGGAGGAGGAGGGCAAGCCAGCCAAAGGCTCACTGTATCCAGGGCCTATAGGGACAGAGGTTGCATCTAAGGAGACTCTTGTGGTTTCCAAGACACAGAGGATCTTGTCAGCAGCAAGGACATATGGGCAGAGCACTGCTTTCCCCAGAAGTGAGGAGGAGAACGATAATATTGCAGCAAACCCTGAGCGAAGGCAGCCACCAGGCAGACTCAAGCTCCACCATCAGCCACTTTGGGGAATCCATGGCACCACATCACATGGCTGTCCCACCTCAGCAGCCTTGCAACACTTCAGACAGCCAAGTTGGTACTTCAGCTGTCTGAGTTGGCTCCTGCACCCTGAGTATTGGGACACTAGGGAGCTTGCATCTGATGGGATGCTTGCCCACATGGTGCACCCTCAACAGAGGTAGTGGCCATCCCAGTAGTGGTAAACGGGGGAGGTGGAAATGCTACATGACACCTAAGCCAGCTTAGCCCTCTGCAGGATATTTGGGCATTGCAGACTTCTCTTTCTGGATCTTTAACTTTATTCCTTTTTCCAGTTTTGGCATATGAGGTGAGGATTCTTGTCTACATTGTATTATGGACATCTCAGAAGGTGCAGTAGGATCTACCCGTGCCCTTTGTTTAGGTGCATGCACTTCTTCTCAATTTGGATCAATCTTTTATGGGAGATAGAAAGAGAGTTTGCAAGTAATCCTAAATCACCTTTCTGGGCAGGGGCGCAGGCAGAATAGAGAGCAAAGTAATAGGACCTAGTTCATGGGTCAGGGTTACCGTGAACAGAAGTCGTCAGCTGGGGAGTCATTCTTAGGGCAAATCTTGGTTTTTGAGATGTTTCTCTATCCATGTCCTGCTTCACCTTCTGCAGGGCACTTAGCATACCTGCAATTTCGCTACTGCCTCCTAACCTACCCCTCACGGATGTAAAAGATGGTAAGATGGCTGCAGTATCATGATTAAAAGAAGCCTGGGCAGGGATGATAAGTCAATGTGTATATAAGTCTGTGGCAGGAACTTGCAGAGGATCCTGCTCCTCCTAGCACAGACCCTTATGGGGAAATCTTCCCAGCACTATACAGCTAAGGGTGTGCATATATTCCTGGAAGCTGTATTTGATAGTGAGTTTTCCAAGTGATGGTAGAGGTGTGGAGGAAGTTTGCTAGCACTGATCTTCTCTCCCATTGTAGAAGATAATGAAATGCCCATAAAAAAGCAAGGGTTTGCATTTGTTTTCTTCCCCTCTCAAATGGAGGATGGTGACCTCCAGCATGGGCTGTTCAGCATGGCTAAGCTGCTGCTCGTTGTTATGGCAATAGAGGGAGCAGCCAGCTATCTGCAGAGAGTGGGAAAGTGGGGAGAGGAAAGGAAAAATGCCTGAAGGAGGGAGGATCTTGTGGTTGGCAAAAGATAGGCAGTGCAGGATGCAAGTAGGTACCCTCACTGCCAATGTCATATGGCAAGAATACAAAACTGTGTTGTCCTGTATGGAGTTTACAGTAGAGCTCTTAAGGAGGTAAAAGTCTGGCACATCACCATCTAGAGCATCCTTGTAGGAGTGCTGCAGGGGCAGGCGGAGAGAAAGGATCATCCCATGCCTGGTGGATGTGCCTTAGGCACTTGCACAGGGACAGCCCTCAGTAATGACCAAAGAGGGCAATGCAATTGCTCACTTATGCGCCTATAATCTCTCCTTGGCGTTAATGCACACAGGATAGAATGTTGGCATTTGGTTGGAAACGTTCTCAAAAAGGGGCTGACTACAGTCATAGCACTAAAAGCTGATAATTAACAACGTTTCACATCCTTCACCCAAGCTAATCCTGGAAAAGAGAAACTGATATAATAAAGAAATGGCTAGAGAAAGCACAATTGCAAATACATTGAGGATTTTATGTGAGGAGAAATAAGTAACTTTTATTAACATGTAAAAAAAGTTCATTAAAATGAGAGCAGAAAATAACAGGCCAATGTTTCAGGCTTTTCTAACTCAGTTGTTCCCCATTCAACTAAAACCTGTAGTAGACACTAAAAGAAGTTCTTTTTTTTCTTTCAAATAAGTATGCACTCCAGTATTGTTACTTTCTGAGAGATTTCATGAGCACCTGCCTTAAATTCCACATTTATTTTAGCTTTGGCCAGTAGTAAGAGAAATTAGAGTTACATATATGGTCACATTCAGTAATCTGTTAGATGTATATGGCTGGTAGGGAACTTCTGGTAATTAACAGAAGGGATTTTTTAATGTCTCTAGAAACTTAAGTCATCTAGATAAACAACAGTTTTTGCTAGGGAGGCTAACAGTGAGATAAAAAAAAATAGCTCAAGGGTTTGCCTCTTGTCTGTTATCTGTTAAGTGTACCTGGAGCTAAGAAAACTCATCTCTTATCAGTCTTGAATGACAGATTAAAACCATCCCTTGTTTGTTTGACCCAGTACTTCACTACACACAAGCAAAGTCAAGGAGGGTGGCTTAGTGCCCCGTCACCAGGTGCAGCAATAGGCACATGCTTGTGCTGCAATTCAAGTGTTGGTCGTGGTAACAAAACCCAATTTAGTGCTGGAGCTGGTCAAGAGTTTTCATTTGGGAATGGTGCTGTGACCCTGTGCCTCACACTGCATTAACTCCTAGGACTGGACTTGGCCAAGCTGGCAGGGACACAGAGCGAAGACTGAAACGTGCCCAAGCCCACCTGGCCACCACAGCTCTCCCCCTGCCTTCCCCGAGTGCTGCTCTGTGATTCTCGATGCTGTTTGACACTCTCTAGCTTGGTAATATCTCACTTCTTGTATTGACTCCCCAAGGCACTTTTGGGCCACCATCCCAGCTGGGGATAGGCAGATACAAGCATGTTCCAGCCAGACTTTCCCTTGGCTCTCATCTGTACGTGCAGTGCCAAGGGCAATGTGGGGGTTGCACAGGAGCTACCTTTGCCAGCACACACCTTCTGGGTCTTCCCTTTTGAGGGTTTAAAGAGCGGGACTGAAAACGTGCCCTGAAATACTGGCTGTGTTTCTTGACTTCTGAAAAAGGCTACGATCATCACTCGGACGTAAGAGCCTAAGGAGCACTTTGCTAGGGCCAAGTTATCCAAAAATGGCTACCTAAATTCAAGCTTCTCAGCTTGTGCTTGGGTATCTAAAGAAGGATCTTTTTAAAAAAAATATTGGAATATCTAACCTGATATTTTCACAAACCAGGCATCAGAATGAAAAATAAATGTTGAAATGACACCGTGGTTTCTAAAGTTCTCATACAGGCTGAGGTGAAAAAATAAATTGAGGTTAACAAGAGAAGTCAGGAAAGTGGAGAGGCAGGAAATTAAACCTTACTGTTCTCAGCACTTATTCAGAGAAAAAATTAATAGCATTTTGTTTTGTAGCGAACATTTTTCACAATGGTTCCTAGCAAATATCAGCCACAGATGTATTGCTTTATCAGAAAACTGGCAAGCGACAACACAAAGAGCACAGATGGGAACGCAGAGACGGAAAAATAAGCAAAAAGTATTCTGGCTTGTATCTTAAGTATTTATAAGGTACTACCCTGGTATCTAATTATAGGCTGTGCAGGAAGTAACAGCTATAGTTAAGGTTTCTTGATGTTCTTATCTGCATGCCTTCTGTTGCTTTCAACGTCAACAGATTGTTTAAGCTGCTGTTTTCCATGGTGGGTATCTGCCTCTGGCTGAATATACCCCAGACAGAATCAGCCCAACAATTTTGACTGGTTTACAGGAAAACAGTAGGGGAGACAACCCTGGAACTGAACTTTACCCATCCTAAAGAAACATTTGCAGCTTTTTTTTTTTTTTTCCTATTTGTGTTTAAAGATATACCCCCGTGAAGCTTTATATTATTGCTGACACCCACAGTTACTGAAACAGTCTTGCTTTTGACCACAGTTTAATACTACAAGAGAGCTCCCAGCATAACCATGGTCCAGACACACGATCCCTCCTAGTGCCAAGGTGAGACCCATATTAGTGCCTGCCAAGAAGCCAAGGACAGAGCCGCAGGCTCCCACCACATAGTCTGGCTTCCTCCTGCCTTCAGTTTGGAGCCAGTCACGGGGCTCAGCTCTCACACCAGCACCACCTGGGATCTCCATCCTGCTCCCGCTCTGACCGCACTGTGGTCCTGCACGTGGTGACCAAAATGGCTTTCACTGCAGTGCTCCTTACTGGCTCTGCTATGGGGGCCAGTGTCATTGGAAGCATGGTGAAGTGTAGCTGTTGTATTTGTCTGAGAGTTTGTTGATTTTTGGAAGGTTTCTTGACAAAAACCTGATTAACCTGAGAGAGTGCTTCTAGTGCAATATCGGCAGAGGATGCTGAAAAGAAAGTTATATTCATAGTTACAGGTGAGGAAATTCAAATTATTTTTATATTCCTTAAATAAATATGTCTACAGGATGAAAAGTGTCTTTGGAGAGACAGTATAAACAGTAAAAAAGGAGCTGCTTTCCTCTTTGCATGGAGACTTAAAGCCAGAGTAACCGTGCTGGTAGCTAACTATACAAAATACCAGTGCTGCAAAAGGGTAAACCACTGATAAGGGAAAAGTGACAGAGACACTCAGAGACATATGCAAAATCAGCTCAGCCCTGCACTGGGGAGCAAAGTGAGGCAAACACCTGCAAGAAAACTCTTAACCCCTTTTTCAGGCTCAAGGATTACTGAGAAAAGCTGGACATTATTGTCCTTGGATGATATGAAAACACCACAAGTAAACAAATAGTGTGGAAACTTCATTGTTTCCAGTATTGTACATGGTTACATAATTATAGACCAGTATGTTTTCTTCTGCTTAAGAAGACTTATACGTAAAATACAGCTATAAAGGCAAATGCAATGGGAACTAACAAGACTGTTAGAATGTTCTGGATGGCAGAAAAAAGTTAGTGAAGAAAGATGGGGAAATAACTGCAATTTTTAAAGCATTTCTTTTCCTGGTAGAATTTAAAATAAAGCCCACTTTATCTTGGATGGACAACAGCCTCATGGAGCTGTTCTTTGGCTTATGATAACGAGACCACCCCAAAAAGTGACTGAGCCACATTTTGCCTCCAGACAATTCCCAGCCTCCCCCTCTCTGCAGGGCTCTCAGGTGGAATTATAAAACCCCATCAACAGGCATCTCTCAGTATCCCCTTGGGTTTAGATCAGCTTACCCTTTGGAAACGACCTGAGGAGACACCACAAGATACTTTGCCCATGATCTTTGTTGAACTGAGCGCAAATGGATCACAAAAAAATGGCACCTTAGACTTCAGCCAGCACCACCTGGTACCCACCAAGTCCTGCAAGATGAGAGGGTGTCATCATCCTGACTTGTCCATGGGGGACTGAGGCACAGACAATTTCTGACAAAAAAGATCTATGTGTTTGGATGCTGTATTTTCATCTCTGAGGATGCGGTGTCCAGGTTTCAGTTCGTTTTGGGATGGGTTTTCTTTTTTTATGGGGGTTAAGGCTGCATTGTGGACATTCAAAGCACAGATATCACTGTCTGGCAAATAGAGAAAAAAGGCAATATTTTTTTACCCAGTTTCATCACAAATGCAGACTGCTGACAGGACAAAATTTCACCTGGCTCCCTTGTCATCCAGGAGGATTTAATAATCCCTCCTTACCTTTGCTTCCTGTTTTCCTGGAGAGTCTATTTTTCTGGCCAGGGTTGAATTATCTTAATATATACATTCATAGCAATTTTAGATTACCCATCCCCCAGTACTGGGCACAGGGAGACCCTTCCACATGTCATGGTTTCATCTTACTCATCTCTGGGACTTACCCAGAGTTAAGTCCGCTGTACCATCTATTTTCAGGGCCGATACTCCTCTCTAGTTTTACAGAGGTGGGATTCTGCTGACAGCACAAGTTTGCTCGAGACTTCCAGTGTGAGTGGGGAGCCCCAGCCAGGTTTGAGAGCCCCAGCCCACCTAACAGTGGTGTGACACGCATGAGTTTTCTGCCTTTTTCCTGCTGTCCCAGGAGGCAGGAACAAGCCCGTTCAGTAACCTCTCTGTAGATGCCGTGGCTTCTCCCCACTGCTCTGCCATACTGCAGGACCTCCACACCCACAGGGGTGGCTGAGTGGCTTTTTCTAATCAGTGCTTCTTACCAAGCTGACTACCACAATCCTGCCTTTCCCAGGACCCTCCACCTTTCTCTAGCCAACAAACTGGTTTGCCAGCTCCCTATTGCCTCATTACATCCAAACAGATTCTCCCAAAACATCTTTGTTTCTCTCCACTGCTTGCCCTGCCTCTTAGGGATAATAATGTGGCTTATCTGACAATGGCTACAACAAAAAGCTTGCTATAATTACCGTATACTAGGCCAAATGCAGCCCCGGCAAACTTGTATTGAAATTAATGCAGTTGTGCTAAGGGTGCATTTGTTCCTTTTACTTCATTTCTCTGCCAGTAACCATTGTATGATAAGCTTTAGTACATAGAAGGTGAAACAAAAGGCTATCAGGAAAAAATAAAGTGATTTCGTCATCTGAGGAACAAGTTCTTGTTTAGCAATACAAAGACCTATGTACATCTAAACAATTTACTTCAATGCATAGTTCTGCTTGACCTCTGAGCTTTCTTTTTTTTTTAAAAAAAAAGAACAACACGAAAGTGAAATACAAGAAAAATAGTTGATGAATCCCTTTTATACCACTTTGCAATGAGGTCCTTTGTGTTGTTTGCCTTTTATTAATTCTAAGAGATACTCCATCTATGTCATAACCAGACCACCGAGAAAGCACCAGTTAATAATGTTACCACTACTACTATCACAGCTCTTTCATAGTTTTTTTCATTTATAGCTCTTACAACATTTGGATAGAGAGTCAGTGCAAGTACGTGAGAGAGAATAGTGAAGTTAAAAAGCCATCCCTGCTGTGGAGACTACCCACAACTTCATGCTCCCCTTGGCTGATGTGCTGGCAGCTGCAGCCCAGCAGCAGATCTGTTTTCAGTTAGGGTTTGGTAATGCATCTTTGAAATACTTTTTTTCTAAAAGCTTAGTGTTTTCTACTCCTTTAAGAAGCCTAGTGAGACCTTGGGTAAGTGCTACCTGCTGTGTCACAAGTTCTCATTTGGTAAGCCACCTTGCACAGGCTGGGTGAGAAGTAATTTGGACTGCAAAGTGCTTGAAGAATATAAAACTGTTTGGGACCTGGAGTAGTTTTTATGCAATAGGGTGAGTGATTGCAGGCCTGTAACAAAGGAATTAATCTCATCCATGTCCAAATTCTGGGGTACTGATTCCTTTGCTTTCGGAACATGCCCCAAGAGAACCAGCCCTCAATGTTGTTCCCACAATGGGATTTTACCCACTTAAAAACCAATTGGTGCCCAGCATCACTGATGGACATTAAGCCCAGCCTTGTCTGTGTTGTATCACCTGGGCTGACTCACACTGGTGGGTGTGGTGGATGTCTCTAAAAGTCCAGGAAGGATCTTCTGCCCCTCTTTAGGTAGAGGTTATGTTGGTTTAGTAAAAGTGTTGAAGGAGCTTGCAATGTGAGAAGTTACAAGGTTCTTGGGGAAAGGCGGATTTGGTGCTTGTAGAGGTATGTTGAAGACTGAGCAAATGCCTACCGAGGGGCTTTGACCTAAAGGAAGTTTTCAGGGAAGTTGCTTTGTTGGGTGTCCTCTTGTAGATGGGAGAGCTGAAGTGAACATAAAGGATAGATATATTGGGAGGTAAGAAAGGTTGAAAACTTACACTGTGCCATATGACTGTACTAAGTGCTGTGCATGGACTGCTAGTGAAAAGCTTGTGAAGGTAGCTCGTTACTCTTTTCCTGAACATTAAAAAGATCCTTTCTTTACCAGGGGACAAGAATTTATGTGTTACCGTGGAATAACTGAAACTCATCAAGTTCACAGCATACTTGTCCCTGAATAACTTGAGCACCTGTAACTAAAGACAGACTGCAAATGCTAAGTCCTAGGCAAGGTCTGTTTCTTAGTTTGTATCATTGTCTGCTCTTATGGCTTTCCTGAAGAAGGCTAGGAAGAGGCATACGAGTAGCTGTCAAAGGGGAAAGCTGAGGGAAGGATAGGCTTTCAAAAACTCCAGGAGTCTTATTGTCTTTATACTGAATTTTGCATTAGATAGTCACATTATCAAAATGGAGTTGCTCCCTTTGACAAAGCTACCTGGGTTTTGGGGCCAGACTTTGGTGCAAGGACCCCATTTTTTGCAAGCCCTTGTCTTGACAAGGGAGATCTCAGGTCTGGGAGCATCATTTGTGGCTCTGGAAGCCTGAATGTCCCGGGGCAGGGTCTGGGATAACACCCCCATGCTATGCTCCCCCCCGAGGGGTGTTGTGCACCATCACTCAGTTCAGTGGTTTTATGCTGCTTAATTTAGTCTAGAGCCTGTCCAGGACTCTGGTGACCAATTGCTTGTGATACCTGTTTCCGTAAGCTGTTCTGCTTACTCTGTAGATAGAGATGCACACTTAAAATATAGCACAAACTGTTTCTGTAAGTCTGAGAAACTGTAAGTGAGAAAGTGGGGTTTCTGGGCACCACTAGATGGTGCCTCCTGATCGCTGTTGCTGGGAAAACAGCCGCGCTCACCCAGGAGAACATCTGGCGGGGAAGGCGAGAGGGAAGGATCGTGCACCCCAGGGTGGGAGCAGAAGGGCTCGGAGCCCACCCGGGGCTGCGTGGGCAGGTGGCAACTGCGCCCGTGGACGGGCAGAGCTGTCCCTCTGAAATGCAAGTGGAAGTTGGGTTGTTTTCTTCTTTAAAAGACACTGAACTATGCAAGCATTAACCTCTGTGTTATGCCAGTAAGAGGGAAGAGGTAACTTTTGATTCCGTGTTAACTGTGGTTACTTTTCTTTCAGCATGGAAGGGAATTCAGTAGCTTATACTTGCAATAAGTCCATGCAGTTAGATTAATCACAGGTGCAGAAGTGATCCCTGGATCCTGTGGCCTGTTAGTGAGCTGAAGGACTTATGTTATTTAATTAATAAGCCAAGTGCGGAGGAAAAATATCCAAAGAGGCTGAGATTCAGATGTTTGAAGTAGCAATATTAGCTAAAATATTAGCTAATATAAAGCAAAATATTCGGAGTACTCCTCCATCAAAAAAAAAGTCCCACAACAAAACAATTCTTACTTCTGAGCATCTTAAACATCATCATACATATTTTTAAATTTTAAATTAGTATTTTTATTTCCTGCACCCATAAGCTTTTATCATATTTTTAGTTTTTCCTTAAAAAATGTAAGGCCTAGAATATTCCTTTGTTAAATAATAAAAATGAGGTCAGAGTAGCCCAGACTTGTGGCTTGGATACCTGTTACAAGTCTGGCCTTCTGCCTGCATTCGAGTATGCAGAGTGGATACTACTGAAGGCAACATTGAATGATACAGGCCCAAGAGATTGACTCACATGTAGATTTACCAGAAGGGCCATGATGAGTTCATTTTTCTGTTGTCACCGTCCCCTGGTCCTCTGTTGCAGCATTGCCAGCTCACGCTTGTCTTCGCCGGTGGAGGAACTAGGGGTGGGTGAGGGCGTGGGAGGGGAAGAGCCACATTGCCCTCTGTTTCGCTGTTCACATCAGGTCTGTGTCTGCCCGAGGGATGGGGTATTGTCAGAAATGCCTTGCTAGGAGATGGTTCTTCTGAAACCCTTAGGGTCAGATTCTGGCTTGTGTAAGCCTGGGGTTACCTACATCAATGAGTTTATTCAAGGACTATGAATGAAGTCAGACTAGTGTAGGTCGCTTGTCTGAATGACGAGTACATCTGTAAAAGATAAATATTTGACCATGTTCTCACTGCACTAGGGTTCTGATCTATTCTTGATCTTGACTTTTTTTTTTTCTCTCCTTTTTCCTCTCACTGCAGTGCTTACTTTTCTGCTATTGTAATCGTACCACTAAAATAAGCACACTTTCTGCTAGGGGATGAAAGCCTCCAAGACATGTCATTCTCTGCCGCCGTATTTCAGTACTGTGGTTTATGCCAAGGCTGGTGGGGAGGAGAAGCCAGGTCTAGAAGCCCTTTGCGGTACAAATGCAAAGACAGGAAGTTGCTATGTTTAGCTTGGGTTCCTCTTGGCAATAAAACGTTTTCCATAAAATATCTTCCATAAACTCCAGGTGGGTCTTTGAAATGGCATCCAGAACACTATGATTCTAATAAAAAGCACAGTGAAAAATCAAGATACTGTGTAGCACGTTGGGAACATATGACGTGAAAGTAAGTAAAGCTCTGAAAATCAATTGGTTTAGGTCATAAGAGGCAACCCTGCAATTAACAAGTCAGTAAAATGATAGTCTGTAAAACAATAATGCTGTCACCCCTTATTAAGTCCCTGAGTACTTTTATTTCATCACTGTGCATCTATATTTCAAAAAGAGTAATTTATGGGAGAGGCCTGGAAAGGTTCAGAAAATGTCTGTGAGGCTAATTTATGAAAATGTATGTTGCAAAAAAATCATGCTTCGTTTGCTTATGTGAAAGGTGATTGCAATTCATGTGCTATAGGAATCTACAAAGCACTGAATCTACTGCTAGGTGGCTCTCTAACCTAAGAGAAAATTCTGACACTCAGTGGTTGGCACCTAAAGTGAGACAAAGTGTGACTAAAAATTGAGTTCCAGCTCCCAACAGTGAGGATAATTGGTTAATGGGATGACTAATTGGAGGGAGGACATAAGGACTCCGTGACTCGAATCTTGATTAAAAACCCGACTCTCATTCTCAACATGCTTTATATGTCAAAGATGGGTTCTGGGCTTAATGCAGAAATTTCAACAGAAGTTTTAGATCTGCTCTGTGGAGGGCAGACTTTGGTCTCTGAAATAAAGCAATTATAGAAGAAAAATTTCTGAGTTGGTAAGTACCACCAATGTGTCCACTGCTTAGAAGGAATAAAAGATTTTGTTAAGTAACGCTGAGATCAGACAAATGAGCTTTGCACAGTGACACCAGTCACTAGGGAAA
Source organism: Balearica regulorum gibbericeps (assembly GCF_011004875.1). Taxonomy (NCBI): domain Eukaryota; kingdom Metazoa; phylum Chordata; class Aves; order Gruiformes; family Gruidae; genus Balearica; species Balearica regulorum. The sequence continues at coordinate 59,661,864 of NC_046184.1, forward strand.
GCACATGCACATGGGTGTTCACTGGGGGTGAGTGGTGCAGAGGAGGCAGTGCAAGACTTCTGCCATGCTTTGCTGCTTTTACACTGGCATACTCTTCCTGCAAGAAGTTAGCCAAAGATCCTCAATGTGGATTACAAGGCTACGCTATCTCTGGCTCTGGTCTTTCATGAAACGTGAAGTACTAAAAGGAGCTGCCGTCATCTGTGTTCTTAACTTACAGCTTGGTACTGTTTTCTCTCCACTGTAGTGGCAAGTATCATCTTGTGAGCTCACTGGTCTGGACACCTATCTATGGTAGGATGCTCGCCTTTCTCCATGCACCTTGAGGGCTGTGTTGATACTCAGTCCTGTATGACTGTAGTCAGTGGTTTGTTTTCTCCCACCTTTCCTTCTTTTTTGGAGTTCAGAGCCCCTTGCTTGCCTCAAGTGCACATTTGTAGCTGAGTTTGCACACCTGTGAGTATAAATCTAGTGGCATAGCCCAGAGAGGCTGTCTTGGCTTGTAAATAATGTTGGGATTTACTGATACGGTTTTGTTGTATAGCTGTTTCCCTCAGACTAGAAAAGGAGGCAGCATTTCTCATGCAGAGCTGTTGTGGTGACTGGGAAAACCACCTGGATTGAAAAGGAACCATTTCAGTCTGTGCCACTTCAAGGGATGTCTTCTGAGGTTCCCTGAAAACCTGACTTCTTGGCTGTACTGGTAGCACTTCAGAGCACCTCTTCTCTGCCTGCAGAACAGCGCTTTGTCGGGCTTGCTTGAAGAGACTTACTGTGTCTCTCCAGCACATTCTCTCTTACACTTTCTGTGGCTAAATCAGACAACTTTTGTAGGGAAATTTGGGGTCTATGAATGCATCAAGGATGTTATTCTGAAGAACACCAGGTTCAGAGAAGAATGGAAGGGGTGACTTTGAAAGGTGCAGGTCCTACTTTCAGTTAACTTGTGGTTGCATGGTGCTTCCATCAAATATGGCCCTATAATTCTTGCAGGAGAGCTCTGCTCTGTGGTCATAAGCAAGAGACATGATGCCAAAGTGTACTTCCAGTCGTTTTTAACATTCACGCTCTCAAAATAGCCTCTGAGAGATTTCATTTGCAGGTGTACTACCTTGATTGCTCTCTGTGTGATTTTTCAGAAACCTGAGCAGCTCCTCCAGCTGTTGATGGCCAGAGGAGCACAGCTGTTAGTGTTCCTTGAGAGACATAAGAGGTGCAGCTGTCTGCTGAAGTTGCTCTGAAGACTAGCTGGAGTCTTTGGAGAAACTGAGATTCCCTGGCCCTTCAGTTAAGCAGAAGTGAGCACAAAAGGCCTGCTGTGATGCAGTAACCACCATGTTAAATGGATTTTCTCAGTACTGCTGTGTCCTGCAGGATAACAGATACAATGGCCAAACACCCGAGATGGAAACTTCACTACTTCCTCCTGCTCACGGTTGAAAACTTACCTCGATGTTTCTAAGCCTCTGTAGCTTCCAGATGATGTAAGCCTTATCTATTCACTCACAGGAACACTCAATGGATTTTCATATTTAAATCTCTCTCACGCGCACACACACACACACGCTCTTCACTGAGTTTATGAACAAGCCCAGCTTCTGAACCATTTGTAAGCTTCATCCATCTGCAAAAACATCTCATTGCAGAGACTCTGCTCACTCCATGCTATGAATAATGCAGAAGAATTTCTCTGTTGAAGCTGGCTTCATTGTCAGTTTAAGCTGAACATGAATAATTGAAAACATTTTCTTTTCAGGGACAAGAACAGCTGCTATCTAAGCTGTTTAACCCCATTTGCCTTCTCATGTTTCTCCTTAAACTTGCTAAAGCCCCTGTGCTTAGCCATGTCATATAGGAATGCATCAAATTCATTTGGGGTTTTTCACTTGCTTGTGGTTGTGTCACAAATAATCTGCTATGCTCATTAAGCAGGCCTAAATGAGGGCTAGTTACAATTATTGTGTGGACACCATTTGTGTCCAGCTTTAACTCCTTGGTTGCTGGGTCCCTGCAGGACTTCACTGGGACTTCAGCAGCGGGGTGCTGGTTAGCTAGTAAGTGCCTTCACAAAGCTAAACCTTCAGCAGTGAGGAATATCATTAAGTTGTGTCAAGAGATTAAATATTTAAGCAGTTGGTGTGGAAACTATGGAATTAATAGCCTGTCAGTTAAGCCTTCAAAGCTATAACTGACTTCCCTATGGAGCCTGGGTACTGTTAGTCCCATTAGGTGAGGGAAGGAAACCTCTGATGTCTATTTCCCACGTACTTTTTTAAAATGGAACATGTTGCTTTGAAATCATGGGAGATGGCCTGCAAAATTGAACTTGTCTGTTCATTGAGAAATTTAGTGTTTACACTTACCAACTCTTAAACAAAATTGTTTATGCAGGGAGAGCATGTGTAGCAGATATTGTAATTAGATGTGAGTTCCATGATGGGGAAACCTGAAGAGAGGAGGGATTTTTCCTCTTAAGTCTGGTATGGGAGTGTTAGGAGATCATAAAAAGGACCTGTAAAATCTTCATTCGAAGAACACTGCAAGAGCATTTAGAGTAACTGTGTCACAAAACTTCACTCCTTCAAAATGGTCTTATTTGTAATTGCCCAATTATATTCCTTTTGATATAGTTATTTCATCTATGTTATATATTACAAGTGTCTGTAACCTTGGGAGTGTACTATAATGAGCATATATTATGATGTGTTCATATTTCCCAGTTTTTTCCTTAGAAGTCTTGTTCCTTCTTGGTTGGTAAGTCCCTCTTCACATGCTGTTTCTGAAGCATGTGAGCACAACTTTCCTCTTTATTTCTTTAACAAGCCAGCACTGATGTTTTCTAGTTGCAACACGTTTCCCTCTGTGGTAGAGGCTTTGTGCAGCAAGAAATGCACTACATTACTAGTGAGTGGGTAAGTAAATTCATAAAATAAGTATGATTTGAGTAATGAAAGTTCTACTTAATGATGGAGCTGTTCTGCATATTTTATGTGCCGACTGAATCACACTCTGTTTTTCATGTACTTAAAGCAATGGAGTTTGATAAGCAAGTAGCTATTTACAGATATTTAAGCTGTCTTTGAAAAGCATTTTCTTGAAAGGAGCAAGGGAAGCTGGGTGTGGGAGGGTCTTCATCCTTCCAGAAATACAGTTCTGGAAATCAAATGTTTCCTGTTTTAGATACCATGATGAAATTGTATGGATTCTGTGGAACTGCTGGCTAATTTCATGGCAGGGGGTAAACTGTCCTGTGGTGGTATGGGAAGCAGACAGAGTTGTGTGCAACTGTCTGTATGGTGGCTGTTGGAAGAAAGCTGTGATGACTCACAACCTTGTATCTTATTATCCTTGTGTCTTATGGTACTTTTAGAATTGCAGAGTCTTTTGTTAAAACTTCCTTTCCCTGTAGCTGTAAAGTTGGGTCTCACCTTCCAACTTCCAGATTGGATGTGTTTTAGTGATGTCACGTGAAATCAGTAGTATAATGTGAGATTTCTGCTTTAAAAAAAATATCTGAACTCCTGAACAAATGTCCTTCAGGGTAAGAACTAGGAAGCAGGAGCAGGGAACCTGGGATGATCTGACACCCAGTCACTGTTACAGCACCCAACTGAACCTTCAGTGTTTGGCCACCTCTGTCTTGCTGGTGGCCTGGCCCGGGTGAATGGGGCCACTGCTGAGTCATCTGGTCTTTACTGAGTTTGGCTACAAACATGTAAGAGAGACCTTGTGTGTTATGCTCACTTTATGCTGAACAGGGCTCTGGTGAGAGGGGCCAAGCTCACAGCCTTTTCAGGAGGCTCCAAAGGACTGTGGCTCCTACCAGTAACATTTCTGAGAGGAATTTGCACAAGGCTCACTTTCCCAGCCTTCCTGCCGCAGAAAAATATTTTTTTTTCCCTCAATAAGGAAGCATCACAAAAAACTTGAAATCTGATTCAGCCATTAATTAAACATACTGGTTTAAACCTTTTTTTTTTAAAAAAAAAAAGATACCTGCCCAAAGCCTTTTCTGTGCAGAAAGCTTTATCCTGACTTAGCAATTTCAGCTAGCATCAAGCAGCCCATTTACTGAAAGCAGTAAACTAGCTAGGCAAAAGGCACTTAGGAAGTTAGTGAGAAAAATAAAGCTTAAACATGAGCACTTTGGTCCTAACATCTGAGTAGTAAACAAACCTGAAGAGACATGGGCAATGTGCCTCTTCAGCAGCCAAGCCAGTGAGGCGGAGAGATAAGTGTAATTCAGCTGGGCATGTTGCACGTCCAAAAGTGATTTGCAGCCCACGCAGGCTGAGCTGTGTCTCTAACTCTTGCTGAAAAATCCCCTTTCTTTTTTTTTTTTTTTTTTTGTTTTAAAGTTGCAGTAGGCAATACAGAAATGTGTTTTTGCTGGCCTTCAGGAAGTGCTCAAGTTGTTATTTCTAGTCAAAAAGTTGGTGGGAAGTGAAAGAAGCAGCAATCGTCTCTCAAAATACAAAAAGACAGATACCCAAAGCACAAGAGATGCAGTGATTGCTATGAGGCAGGATATGGCTATTTCTTTGCTTTCTTTTTAATATGAGGTTATGCTTTTTTGGTGTATCATGTCTGTTTCTATTCTTCAGCTTTGGTTTGTGTTTAACAGACTAAATTCAGTTTAGCTGGGGGGGGGAGCCGCCAGAAAAGCGTTGCTGTTGCTGCAGGTTGGATAGCATTGGGTACCCTTCAGAGTTCAGAGCTCTTTTCCAGTAGATGGTAAAATCTCAGAAGGCCTGATCTGATAAAAGGATCAGAGGTAACAGTTGGGCTATCACAGTCTTCAGCCAGAGAAATTCTTGAGTTTTGACTGTGGTGTTTCAGACAAGTAGTAATAAAAATGGCATGTTCATTTCGCACAGCCTGCAAAATGGTTTAGTGTTTGCTTGCCTGTCCTTGGCCATACAGCAGATCTGAAGAAGTGACTCGTGATGTCTGGTAGCTAGAATTGCTAAAGGAGACATCACAACTTGAAAGGATAAATCTCCAGTGATATTTTTGAAGGTGTTAAAGTCCTCTCTGATCTTTCTGATTGGATGAGAAAAATGTTTCACAGCAAGAAAACTTTAGTGTTTCTTATGGCAAGCCTTTGTTCTTCTTTTCTTTTGCATCCTTCTAGGTTGAGCTGTGCTCTAGCAGGGAGGCAGCAGTGTGTAGTGAAACACACTACTGCTGTTTGTTAGCCAAGTGAAATCATCTGTTTGCAGCTGAGTTTATTCCTTCAAAAGAAAGTCCTATCAAGACTCATGAGTGCAGTAACAGAGTATATCACTTCACAGGCCTCTCAGATACATAGGGTGGGCTCTGAGAGGCAACGCAGAAAGTAAACTGGGCACTAAAATGGGACATGACATGAACAGGCTTTCTGTCTCCAGAACTGCCTTTTAAAGGTCTCTATGGTATACTTGGAAGGGGACACAAGGCGAGCAGCAGGGCCTCCAGATCTGCTGTGCTGCAATGAACTGCTTGGTGTCGGCTGCAGAGCTCCCACGTACTGATCTGATACCACTCTCCCATGGCAGGCTTAATTTCAGGAGTGGATGATGATGCTAATCAGCCCTTCCACCCCAATACTGCCTGGACCACTGCTTGAAGTGTGAACACTTGTCCAGAAAGAGTTTGATAAAAGCTCAGCTTAAACTCCTAAACCCAGACAGAATCCTTACATCACTTAGTCTGAAATCCTGTTCCTTACGGGCTGTCCAGCTTCAACCGCTCTAAGCTCAGGCTACCCACTGAATGACCATGGTAACTACTGAAAACAGTTTTTATCAGCTTCTTTGAGCTACTTAGTTGCATAAACAATAGGTTTTACGCCTGGGTCTGTGGACAGGATTACCTAGGAACTGCTTTGTCTTATCCTTGCTCTCAGTAGCTGTTCCATGAGGCTGTTTTCCTTTTATCTGGAAGAGCTGACCTGCAAAGATGAGCATCTTTTTGAAGGCCAAGCCTCCAAAGTTCCTTTTTCTCCCCTCCCACCCTCCTCTGCAAATTGGTGAAACAAAGTCTGCAAATGTGTTTAAATATGTGCTTTAATGCAAAGTGCATGAGCACTCTGTGACAAGACAGTCTTTGCTAATGAAGTCTTTCACACTGACCCAAGTTTGAGTCAGAGTTCACCACATTCCAAATTTTTCCCAAAGTGGATGGAACTCATCTGGAAACAGCAGAAGTAAACCAGGCTGCTGAAACCAAAATATAATGTTATCTGTTTCTTATGAATAAGCCAGGTGGAGGCAGAGAAATTCAGTACTGAAATTATTATTCACTTGCTTGCCTGGCTCCTAATGACAGCTACCTCTAGCTGCAGCAAATGTCTGTGTTTTCAGGACAAGCAGCAGCTTCTCCCTCATGGCAGCAGCAAGCTCTGACTGTCGTGGTGTCGGTAGGAAGGAAGCAGCTCTGTGAAGTCCACTCAGTGCTAATTTAATGAGGTGCAGCTCAGAGCAGTACAGGCTTTCAATCATAGTGAAAGGCAAGGAATTCCCTGCAGGCAAGCTGGAAGAGTTTGACTCCGACAACAGCTTACTTCCAGCCAGGAGATTAATTTTCTCTGATGGGTTCCATGGGGACAAATGAACCAAAATGAGTAAGCATATATTGCCTGTTTGGCAACACATTTATCAATAGTTGTGATTTCCATTGCAAAGCAAATGAGAGAAAGACTAGAATCTGTCTTCTACCCTGCTCCCCTTTTCTTGTCTGACACTACTCGGTGGTGCCAAAGTATCTTGTCCGGGGTGGGAAGAGAGAAGTTCTCAATTGCCTTCTTGTCATTATCTTGAAAAGTCAGATACAGAAAGATCAGAATTCCTCTTGATAGTGATATTTAAACAGTTGCTTTGGTTAAAGTACATAGATTGTCTGTTTGTAGCTGCTCTGTCTGGGTGCATCTGTAGAACACTAACCTCTTCCACTCTCTCTGGTCTAGTAGCATCCCAGGATGTAGACATACCCTTTTCTTCCCCTTCCCAGCAAGACCTAGTGCTACACACACCCCACTCCTCCCTGGCTAGCTTCGCTCTGGGATACATGAAGTAGGCAGCGGTGGTCTGTCCATTCTGCTATCGTGGAATATTTGTTGGCCTGTCCCACCAGTGGTAGGCCAAATGCTCTCAACCTGCAAATAAGGTATAGTTCACACCTAACTGTTGTATCTTAAACCAAGTTAAGCTGATCTGGATGATCTAGGTGATCTGACTGATCTAGAGCTTCAGTCACTCATTTGAAGATCCCTTTGGTTCAGTATTTCTTTGTCCTTGCTCTAAATTTTTAAGTCTTGATTAATATATCACTTCAGAGAGAATGCTTTAGGTGGTATTTCCTCACCCAGCTATGGGAGTTGAGTATGCAGATCTCAGTCTGGACAATCTTGCACACCCCCTCTAACCAGAGAAAGTAATTAAAATTCCTTACAAGGATTCAGTCTTTTAGTCAAACTGGTACCCTATCCATGTCCACAGAGTCCCTCAGAATGCATTAATGCAGTATTTTCTTCAACTTCTTCCTGATTTATGACAATATCAGACATATGCTGAAACATTTTTGCTCTGTATCATATTTCAGAATGATAACAGAAGTTTAAAAAATATTAAGTGAAAATACAGAAAATATTCCAGCCTTTACCCTGTGGGAATAACTGTCTAGTCTGCGGAATTGATTTTTCTACTTAAAATTGAAAAGTAGCCAAATTGCTTCAGGCTCTTTGCAATTTAAATTTTTATATATATATATATATGTGTGTGTATGTGTGTGTGCCCCCACATGAGCTCTATTTTTCTGTCTTTTGGGCAGCTTACTATTGACATTTCTGAAAAGATAATATTAGTCTATCTACATATAGCTCTGAAATGGAACACTAATACATTCTGCTCTCATAGCAGCTTTGTTTCCTCTTTCAGGGAAGGTAAAAATGCATTTGCCTGGATTAAAAATTTAATATGTATTTTATTAGATCTCCTTCTGACACAAAATTCCTCAAGGTTTTGTATGCAGCTGTTGTTAATCTTCTGTAAAAGTCTTGCAAATAAACAGATATGGATTTTTTTTTTTTTTCCAAACTCCCCCTGATTGTGGCATAACACTGTTGGCAAGTGCTGCTCTAAGACAAGACAAAAAAAACCCCAAAACAAAACAAAAAACCCCCCAAAAAACCCACCCCAGTTTGAGCCTTCTTAAAGACATGCACATTGGCAGCATGAACTGATTTCCTGAACGACGTAAATGTCTTCACTGATGGTGGTCCCTGCAGTAAATATAGCTCTTCTTGAGTGTGGTGAAGGCCTTTTGGAGAATGCCCAGATGAACTGTGCTGATGAAACTCAAACCTGCACTCTAGATATTAGCTAAGCTGTCAGTATTTCTTGCCAAGTAACTTACAGTAAATTACCATGGGACTGAAGGCATTTGTCAGATCTCTGACAAATTTGCTTAATTATGTTATTTGACCATATTGCTTAACAGATTAATAGAAAGGTATGTAGTCTGAAAGCAGTTCTTCAGAGAAGGTACATCTTTTAGAAGTATTTTGGACTGAAATTCTCTACTTCAGTGGATGCCTGCACTTTTGTTGAAGTTCTTATTTATTCCAGGTTATTGTGATAAATTGCAATATTTAATGAGGAGGTTATTCTTGTGGCTAGGTTAGTGTGATCGGTTCAGCAGGCACCCTTAATGAATATGTCTTTCTGTCTTAATAGTATCTTAGTCTATTCAAGAGCTTAAAACATTTGTGTAGTTTAATTTCAGACTGCACATCACTCATTCTATGCCATTTGTTAAGTATGTGAGTTGGTGCTTGTGCTGGAAAGTTAATTGTTTCTCTCTAGTGAATAAGTGGAGGTTTATAAATAAGGGACAGACTGGCAAAACAACTGGGGCTTTAGTTTTCTTGAAGCATGCTATCAAAAATGAAAGAGATTGAGAAACCTAGGAAATTCTAGAGCACTTCAGTGTACTCTTTCCCTGTTTTCCTGAGAATTCATTGAGACTTAATCCCTTTTATGACTTAGGTATCTTCCATCCACTAAGTTTATCATATCAGTTGCTTTCCTTTTTTTTAAAAAACTCACATGCAATCACCATGTACTATTATGCTGTGCTATCGCTAGCTGTAGAAGTAGTAACTCTATGACTACACATACCTTAATTTTCATCTTTTTTTCTACTTTTTTTCTTTTTTCATATTGCTTATCCTTAGGTGGACTGGAAATGTTGGGAACAGTATATAGCTGTGGTGAAGAAGTATGCCTCACCTCACTGCCTCTACATTACAGCTCCTGCAGGGTCTTACTAAACCTGTCAGTAATGTAATTTGGAGATTGTGTTCACATTTCCTCCCCTTTTTGTCTCCATACTTATTCCCTAACATCCTTATTGCTTGTGTCAAAACTCTAGGACTTCTTGGAATCTTCCTGACCAAGAAAGTCTCACGGGCTGCTCTCTCTTGGGAAGAAGCGCCACTCGGTTCATGAGCATGCCCATGCGTGGGAAGGCGGCTACTCTCTGCGGACCATCGACTCACCTTTGTTCCCCTGTCCAAGGTGCTGAGTCAGGAGCTGCTTTATGGGTCGTCACCTGAAATGCAGCCAAATCCTCATTCCGTTTCCCTTGAGTTTGGGAGTCTTCTGTCCTACCCCGTCTTAACATTATCCATGGATATTTAAGATGTTGGGAGAATGATATCAAAAGTCTCGGAAAAACTGCCGTTTTCTGTAGCGTGAGCCTCCCTCAAGGCTAAAACAGCTGAATTTGAGATTCAGTGCTACCAGCTGCAGGTAACTGGAGCTAATGGGGTTCTAAACCTATTTCTGAAGAGTTTGCTCATTGCTAGGGTGAGCAAGATAGGTGGTCAGTCTCTTTAAGATAACTGCATTTTTATGGTCTTCAGCATGGATGAAGCCCTGCCATGTGAAATAATCTGTATATAAATTTCAAAGCTGGTTATAAAAATGGTGTAGAGGATTTCAGAGAGAATGTCAATAAAAATGATAACAAGCCCCTTTAATACTTTTTGCTTGGCATTTCATCATACCTAAAACCCTTGTCCATTGAAAACTTTAATAGGAAAAACAGTTATTCAACATCAAATTGATCCAAAGGAAAATTTTGGTTATTTTAACGGAAATAGTTTTCTTCAGGGCATCTGAATTTATCTGAAATCCAGAGGTGCCTTATGGGAGTGGCAAAAGAGGTGTTTCATGACGACATATCTCTTCAGTGGATTAAGTTCTTGGCTAAATTTATCGGGTGAGGCATGCTAAAGAGGTCCTACCCAGAGGAAGTGTTGAAGTTGTTCCTTTTCACAGGGACTATATTGGGGCTAGATCCTGAATTAATTATCTGGGATGTCTTTAGTAGCCATCCAGTCTATACAGTTGGCAGGACTCTACGAGGTCGAGCAAAACTTTAAAGTAACATCCATGAATTGATTCCAATTCAAGAGAAGAAAGTACAATATATGCCATATCAAAACTGACTTAATTTTGTAGATTTGTCACTTCTTCTGATCTCAGCCTACAGAATTAGTCAGGCATTTAGCATCAGTCAAAAGGAATTTGCTGTAGAATATATCTATATATTTTAATGACAAATTAGGGAACATAGCCAAACTGTGGTTTTCCTCTTCCCTGGATATCACAGATAGAGGGGGCAGGGGAAATATCCTTTATTCTTCCAGCCAAACAATTTTGATTTTACAGTTGAGGATACATCACATATCTTATGCCAACTTCATGCTGTGCTAATATAATTTACCAAGCACACAATGCTAAGAAAGAACAACACGATCCAGAAGAAAATCAGCTCCTTTCTAGTTTTTGCAAAAGGAGTTGCAAAGCACTGTTTATTTCAAAATGAAATTAAAAGTCATTTAGTTTTGTTCCTTCAAGCAACAAATTAATAACTAGAGAAGGAGGTAGTTGCACAACAGGATTACCCTTCATTTCTGTAGACAGAAGAGCAGCAAATCAGGGTGAGAGAAATGCTGTGAGGAAAATGATAGGGAAGGCAGGAGATGACCCTTTTTCCTACCAATGCATTTGCATCAGAGTAATCTTGTAATTCTCTATTGTTGGCTGGAGTTAAATCACACAGAATATTGGCCTGGGGTGTTTCCACTGCTTCTCTCTGTAAGAGAGACAGGGAATTGCCTCAGAAATATAATAGTGTAAGAGCTAACTTCCTGCAGTAACTGTATGGCCCTTCTTACTTGGTTACTAGATCTGAATACATCAAAGGCAGGCATGCAATTTGCACCATGTGTTTCACACACAATACTTCAAGGGAAGATGTTTCAGTCTAATTCTAGGTGGTGGGTCAATTTCTGAAGTAAAGAAAGAAAAATAATAGCTGCTGCAATGTTATCCTTCCTAGTGTTGTTAGAAAGACTGCCCAGTGTCAGGGCTTGAACCAAGACTGTTGGAGCCCTGCAGAATCTAGTTGTTTTGCTGGGCCACTGGAAGATCTTTAAAGTGTAAAAAGTGACCAGTTTGACCCAATATTTTCTCACAGTGAGCTACACAAGTTAATCAAGATTTATATGGATTTTTTTTTAACTTAACTGTAGAAGAATTGGGACCATCTGGTCAATGAGGTCTTGTTTCAAGTGAGAGAAATGTCTGTTAAATACCCACACATCCTACATGCATAGTACAAATGGCACATGACAACTGTTGGGGAATATTTAATCTACCTCATCTCTGGTGCCCAGCTAACACTGCATGTTGTCTTCTAGTACATGATGGACTGCTTTTCTATTACAGCACTTTAGAATTAATGTATCCAGATGGCCTAGAACAGTAGGAGTCAGCCTTATGGAGACTTTCTCAGGGTAGGATCAGGAGAGTTATCTGTACACATGCCTGAACAACCAACAGCCAAGACGTCGTTTCCTGAGGGATGTTTTCTCTCCACAGGAGAGTGGATTCAGTGACCTATTAAGGGCAATGCTGCCTTCATGAGAGAACAGGATGGTCAAGGAAGGGTTGGTTGCTGTTTAGGCAGGCTGCATTCCCTTCCAGCCACATCCTGCTAACCAAGTGTTGGTAGAGTATCAGAGCACTTCCTCGACAGGTCTGAAATATGCCTTCACTCAGATGCAGTGCTGTGGCTTTGACTTAACATTCAGTAGTCACCAGCCAGACCTATAGACTCCTGGAAGTATAATCTTCCCTGCCCAAGTCTGCCTGTAAGGCGAAACCTTCTTCACTGTTTCCCCACCTGCAAAGGGGGAAAAGGGCAGAAAATTACTGTCCTTTTTTATATTGCCTGTGTCCATTTCAATCTCCAAACCTAAATGTGTTAAATGTTTTAGACTAATTGAAATATCTGTAGAACTTGTTAAATCATAGAATCATTTAGGTTGGAAAAGACCTTTAAGATCATTGGGTCCAATGGATGTACCTGAATGCTTACTGCCCATCACAGGCTAAATTTTAGCATTTTCAGCAAACTCTTAGGCATATTTTATAATCTTTAAAGGACTGCTAGAAAAATCACCATGCTGCAGAAATACCTGCTTATTATATGCATATCAGCTGGTAGTTCACCTTCCAGTTCTTTCCTTAACGGTGGATTAGACATTTGGTACACAGCAACAGGGACTCTCTGAATGGCATGTCAGAACTGATGGCTGCCTGGCAGCCTGCTATAATCTCTGCTCTGGAAAAATTACCAACTGTTCAGCTCTGCTGACATGAAAAATACATCCTTTCAGCTTTAACAGCTATAAACTGGAGCCATCCTGGTGTCAGGCAGGTTCAGACTCAAGAGCTGGTGGCAGGACAGAGTTGATAGGGAAGGTAACCATCTTACCATCTGTCACGTCTGATGTAAACACTCTCAGTTTGGTGTCTGCCCTATGTGATGTTAAACTCCATGACCAAAGAGCAGAACTGGGCTGCCTTCATCCTGTGGGTCTGAGAGGTGGTTTCAAAGCTCCTTCCCAGCACAAAGACCAAGTGGCACATAGTGTATTCAGTAGGGCTGGTCCAGAAATAGAGCTTTCAAGCCTGGAAAGCTTAAACATTTCAAAATTAGCTTCTCCTTTGGTCCACAGAGACAGAAACTTACTGAAAGAAAACATACTCTGAAAGTCTTCAAATCAGAGATGCTGAATTCTTTTGATCAGAAATTACATCTTTCATTCTGACAAAGGAAAATGAAAGGGTTGACATTTCAAATCTTCCCAAATACAAGATTGAAAACCTGTATCTTCAAGCTCTTGTGAGAATTTGCTTTAGTTTTAATGTAGGACTGCTGCTTCTATCCAGGCTTCCCCCTAAGTTTCAATTGTTAAAAATCTCCAAGTTCCTAATTTATTGTCATATTGCATATGAAAATTCAGGAACACTTTAGAATCAAGGTTAAGACTACTGCCAGGAACAAGAAGAAAGACTTTGCTGTTGGTGGTGGGTTTTGGTGGTTTATGCTCTGTGGAGTGGATTGGGATTTCTTTTGGTATGTGCTGTTATAATGATTGGAGCGAGCCAAGTCAAGATTCACTGTGGATTAAGTTCCGGGTTAACTGTGTGCTTTCACAATATTGTTTCTACCTTTATTTCTGCAGAATCAACACTCATTTAGTATAGCTAATAATGTCAGGTGAAGAAAAGTTGTTAGATAATTCCAGAGGTCAGCATCCTTCTTTTCAGGGCTGAAGTACGATTTTAAAAGTTCGTAGGAGTCACAGAGCTAGAACACCAATAACAAACTGAAGATTATCTGATGTTCATGAAAATGCCTGCATTATTTACAAATAAGGACAGAGCTCTTTTCCTGGAATGAGAAAACTGGCAGATTCTGTGGTGTATGTCTGTGTAAGCTGTGAAAGATCCTAGGAAAGGAAAAGGATATAAAGGTGAAAATCTGACCCTTTTATCCTTGAGAGTCTGAGCTGTTCAGTATGCTGCAGCTCCAGTATCACGGGAAGAAACCTCACCACTGTCTTCAGTCCCCGCACCAGAAAAGTTGCATGCAAGAATGGCAATGGCTGATTGTTTTAAGTCACTCAATCTTATCTGTTAGCTTTGCTACAATATTGCACATTCTTAATCCAAACTAATACAGAAAAGCCTCATTAATACAATTTTAAAATATTATATAGAAAATGTGTGTATGTGTGAGAGGGGATGAGCCGCCTGAGTCCTGAGGCTTTCCCCAGGAGGGCTGTGCTGTTTATAGTAGGTATTTATTCCTTTTTTTTTTTTTTTTCTCCTGGTAAGTGCATGGTGTTGATAATTTTCTTTCTCAGTCTTAGGCTCCTCTTGGGTGTATTTTTTACACTTAATGCATCTAATTGCATGATGTTGCTTGCATGGTTCCCAGTTGAACAGTTGTTCTATTCTGTTATCTCTAAAATTGCTCTTACCTCAACAATGGGATCTTGTACTCCTGTAGCAGCCAGGCAGTGTTCATCCCAATTTGTGTTTATGTATACCCCACCCCATCTGTCTCCCACGCACATGCAAGTTTCCCACCCCTGCGAGGTTTTCTATGCATATTTTTCACCACACAAGATTTTCCATGTTCCCACCTTGTGAGTTTTGACATGTTCACCCCACACAAGGTTTTTCCTGTTGCAAGTTTTTGTCCAACGTGAATTTTTACGTGTTCACCCCCCATGTGTGTTTTTTTCCAATGTGAGTGTTTCACACATGATGTTTTCTGTGTTCGCCCCGTCGTGGCATGTGTGTTTGTGTTGCAGCATGTCTAAAACTAGGGAGGAGGCTGGTGGGAGGGTGCGGCTTAGGGACTGGCTGGACATCGGTTGGTAGTGAGCAATTTTCATTTGCATCACTTGTCTGTCTTGGGATTTATTTTTTTCTTTTTTTCTCTTTTCCTTACAAGTTGTTGTGGTTGTGGTTGTTGTTTCTTTCTAATTATTAAACTGTCTTTATCTCAACCCAGGAGTTTTCTCACTTTTTCCCTTCTGATTCTCTCCCCCATCCCACCGGGGGGGGAGTAGGCAAGTGGCTGTGTGGTGCTCAGTTGCTGACCGGGGTTAAACCATGATACCAGGTTAGTTGCAAACTCTGCCTGGCTTAATGCTTTAGGGTCTCCTTGTTATTCCTACCATCTTGACAGGCCATCCTTGTTCTTCATTGCTGTTTTATAGTGCCTTTTGCTCCGTAAGCAGCAGTACTGACACCTGTCTCCCAACCGCTGGGAAGTAACTCTGCCACAGACAACAAGCGACACGGCCAGGGCACAATCTACAGCAATTCTGCCTTTTCAGGGACCCAGCAGGCCTCTCTCTCTCATCTCTTGCTCTACCTAGCTGGGATGGAAAGTGTGATTGTTGCAGAAACTGCTCCATCCTGCGACTCCTTCTCAGGTTGTTAGCTTTGCCCTGCATGTAGGCTGCCGAGGTCATTGACTCTGCACAGGACACGGGCAGCCTGGAGAGCTTTACACCAAGCCATTCCTTTCCCCTTTGGGCAGCAGCAGTTCCAGCTGCCTTCTCAATGCCGAGGGACTGGGATGACAACAGGCTGCTGCACGCTCCAGTCAGGCTAAGCCGCTGTTCTTTGAGGACCCGGCGCAGGGAAAGCTGAGGTACGTTCTGCACTGCCAGTGGCCCTTCACAAGGGAACCTTGCCCTGGTTTTAGCAGAAAAAGGTGTCAGTCTCAGGCAGCCGCATATCACTGTGCACAGCAATTTGGCCGGTGTCTTGCTTGTTCAAGTAGAGGCATATTCCTTGCCTTGTAGTCTTGATGCCAAAACAACCAGGGGTTCAAGTTGCAAAAGCCTTTTGACTTGAAAGCAAGATGACAACTCGATTTCTACCAGCACTGCATTTCAGCTGCGTTGCTAGCTGAAAATGGCTTGCAGACCAGGAGATACGTAGAAGGGCCTGAATAAATGAAACCGAATGTTGAAGTGTTTGTTTTAAGGAGGTGAACGAGGCAGCCAAAGGAACTAAGCTGTTCACCCGACACCTTGGCAGAACAGCCCATCCAGCCTAACAAGTATTGCGTGTTACAGCAAAGCGCAACTGCGACGCTTGCTGGCAGGAGCAGCAAGGAGTGCAGAGCCACACTCCTGTATGGAGCAAAGATGGAACCTCCAGGGCTCTGTGGTCATCTGCTAAGGAGGTCTATATACCAACACAGCTCTTTGCTTTCCCTGCTTCATGTCTGATTACTTTGCACGCTGGAGGGCAGGGTGGTAAGTAATATTGTGCAGTGTCTTTTATCTAAGTGACAAGCCCTGCCCAGGAAGCCTTGTGTGTATGCAGGATTAGGAGAGCAGATTACTGATAGCACAGAGGTGAGGAAAGGTGCAAACAACACAACAATCTGTATAGAATAACTATTTGTTACTGCTCTAAAGTGAGAATAAAACAAATCTGGCAACAACGAAATCGTTGCTTAGAAGAACCTAAAATAAGCTTACACTGGGACAAGCCCAGACAATTCCTGAGACCCTGTACTTCCAGATCAGTACAAAATCTTCAGCCTCTAAGTCATAATAAGAAAAATCAAACTTATTGGGTGACAGAACAAACCTTGGGGGTGGGGTGGGGGTAGTGTGTGTGTGTGTAATCCCATGTATTGTATACTGATCAGTGTCAACATTGCTCTCTAATAGGACCAACTCTCATCTAGTCAAACAGGCTTAGTATGTTTCTAATGTGGGCCTCATTATTTCTGCTTACAGAAATCTCACAAACAAGAACATAAAAGTGTTTTCTATGTTTGTACACCCCATCTGCAATTGCCTTATTACACCCACTCATTTTTTCCTTTTTTTAATATTGGCTGCCATGCAGCTCGCATGACCAGAGAATGGATGTCTCGCAAAAGATTAGCTGCACATCAAAATAGCTTTCCGAACCACAGCGGACCTTCAATTTTATCAAATCCTTCTTCTTGTATGCTAGGACCACTCCAAATAAAAGGACTAATCTGTTTTCACCAAGAATTCTCATGCTGAATGGCAAAATGACATTGCATTGCAGGAACTGTTAATGAAAGAGCTTTGTGCAATACAAAGAGAAGCAAGTGCTTTGTGCGTTCTGTTCAGCCCAACTTTGCATCCACACAACAAAGCCAATCCACTGATTTGAGCAATAGTGAGGGTTGAAGTGCTGGCACTTTCATGCCTGGAAGCTTGGCTAGGGAAACCTCAGCGTTTGAAATCGGGCAGGAGGCTGGTTGGATGAACAATGTGAATTTGTTCATGACAAACAGAGTATCTGTGTCATTAACCAGTAATGAGACTTCTAAAGTATCACTGCTGTGACCCACAAAAAACATTTGGTAATCATATTTGGTAATCCTGAAACTATTAACATTTGAGGAAACAGTGGGTGAGATCTGATGTGGCTGTGCTCCGGGCTGTGGGGGTCCCAGCAGGTTCCCTGCCTGAAGAGGGGCTGCAGAACACAGAAGGAAGAGAAAATATGAGCGGTGAGTGGAACAGCAGTTCAATTCCCAAGGAAGAGAACTACAGTGCTCTGAAAACTACATAGAAAAGGAGACTAACCAGCAGCTTGGGCTGCAAGAACTAGATTCAGTAACTCACAGGTTCAAACATCTGTGTCACTGTAAATAACATGCTTAGCCTGCCTGTTCTTCTGTCAGATTTTTGCTTTACTTTTTGTTTTTCTGTCTGTCTTAGGGCCTGAGAGAGGCAGGAACTGCTAAGATTTCATGTGGTTGTTTAATGCTTCTGCTAGGCTATGTAAACAGTGGTGGTGCTGCTGGCACAGGAGAGATGTTCAGTAAAAAGGAGTTGAGATTTGGCCCAGCACCTCTGCCCATCTGACTTCCCCATGCTTGCTTGCCAGCAGGCAGAGACCTATGACCTCAGAGTTGTCAAGAAATTCCCCTGCTCACACATCCTCAACAGATCAATGGACCCTCAGCATAAAGCAATTACAGAAAATTGGAAAAAGAAAAACCCTGCCAGTGAGTCAGAAACAGTTGGGAGTTGGGGAGGAGGAAATCCAAGTTATAAAGTATAGCAAGGAGGTGGCATGGGGTTGCCCAGAAGGTTGTTTCTGCATACTGGTATTACAAATAACAAATGCAAATAGGACTGGAGAGTGTTGCTTTAGGTACTAATGTGACTGGGCTTGGATGCTTGGAATAACCCTATGGCAAGTGTCTCAGAATGGTTTCCCAAGGCTCTGCTTTGTAAACAGAATTTAAACTGCCTACATAAGCTTCCTGGTTGGCTCTGTTGTTGATATGGTTGATATTTTAGCATGTCTTTATTGCAGTAAATAGCCTTACATGTTTCCAGGTTTTGTGCAAACAATAGTACTGCACAAAAAACTTCTTTTCATGATCCCATGGCTAAACTCCCAATTCAGCAAAACAGTTACACTCTGAAGTGTTTGGCCAAGTCTGAACTTCAACTGGGCTGGAACGGTATGAGTCTAAAGCAGTTAAGAATCCCATCATGCAACTTTGGGCTCAGGAGAACTGCCCATTGAACTCCTCATTGATTGATTGGTCATTGTATGACTGATAGACCAAAACATCACTGAGCTGAGCTCATGCTTCCCTGTTGAATCTTGAAGGATTATTCACTTTGCCTTTCTTATGGCTATCTTCTTGGAATGACCTTTTTCGCTGTAGCACGAAAAGAAGAGTTATTGATTGGCTTCGTGGCAAAAGCCATGTCTCAATTACACATGGCAGGGACCCAATTAAGGAGAAGTTTATTAGTAGGTGCATTATAGCCACAACAGTCTAAGTTTTGTGGTGATGAAGAAACCATCTTAGAAGTGAGGTACATGTACTGCATGATGGAACCAGGGAATGTTGTAATTCTTCATTTTTCTGCTCAGACTGCTGAAGCTTTTATCTGAGATGTGTAATGAAAACACATTTCTTAAGTTTCCTTGTGTATGTTACCTTGACAGTCTAGCATTACTGATGACATATGGAAACAATGTTGCATTTGCATCAGTAGATATTTAATTAAATGAGTTCTGATGCCTGAAGACAGTACCTTAAATTACTTTGTCATGTGGGGTTTTTTTTTTCCACTCATTCCTCTTTGCTGGCTTTTTCTCTGCAAGACTTGCCTTGATAAACTGGAAAATTGCTGCTTGGAAGCCTGTTGGCTCCTGCTGCTCATTCTCCTGACCTAAAATTGAAATAGAGCTTTTGCTTTAGTGTGCTAAACATCAAACAGGTCCTGTCTCACCAGCTTTCCCCCACTGCAAGTCCGTTGATTTACAACTCTGTTACCTTAATTTACAGCATGAGAGAAGCTTTTGAAACTGCAGGTTAAAATCTGGACTTGGTTGACTTGTCCATTCTTTCTGAATAGCTGTTTTCAGCTGCATATAGTTTTCTGCAAGGTCATTTCAGTTCAGGCTTTCCAAAAAACAGCAAAAACTCTGAAAGTCTGGCAGAACTTGTATAGCAGTCAAAGACAGCATTGTTGCTTCAGTTAAAACAGCACAGACCCCAGTGACCTTTACCAATGACTTATTTCTCCGTGCTGTTCTTAGCATACCCATTGAATGTCACTCTAAATCAAAAGGTGACTGCACTTTGGTTTTGCTACAGAACATACCAGGCAAAATTTTGATTGAAAGATGTCGTGGTTCAACCCAGCAGGCAGCTAAAACAACCACACAGCTGTTCACTCACTCCCCTCCCCATAGTGGGATGGGGGAGAGAATCGAAAAGAAAAAGGTAAAACTTGTGGGTTGAGAAAAAAACAGTTTAATAGGACAGAAAAGGAAGAGAATAATAATGATGATAAAAGAATATATAAAACAAGTAATGCACAGCACAATTGCTCACCACCCGGAGCTGATGCTCGGTTCCTAAGCCACACTGCCTCTCACCCCCCCACCTCCCAAGTTATATATTGAGCATGACATCATATGGTATGGAATATCCCTTTGGCCAGTTTGGGTCCACTGTCTTGGCTGTGTCCCCTCCCAGCTTCTTGGGCACACACACATGCCCACCCCCTTCTCATTGGCAGGGCAGTATAAGAAGCTGAAAAGTCCTTGACTGCTTGGCAACAACTGAAACATCAGTGTGTTATCAACATTATTATTATAAATCCAAAATGCAGCACTATACCAGCTGCTGTGAAGAAACTAACTCTATCCCAGCTGAAACAAGGACAAAAGACTTCATGTAAAGCATTGTGGTTCTTTATTAGTGAGCTACAACAGTAGCTTTGCTGATAATGTCCTTAATCGTCCTTTGCTGATAATGTCCTTAATTGTCAGCTAAAGCTGGTCAGACTCCAAGGACTGGGTAAGTGTATGTATATTCTCATCTGCATTTTATTTTTGGTGATGGTGGTAACTGCAACAGAAGCTTTACCAGTGATAATTGCAGCTGCGTTCCGGTGGCAACGTTTTGGCACGCAAATGAAAAGGTCACTTGGGCCAGCAAAACTGAGATGCCGGAGTGGGTACTTGTAGCACAGTTACATCCAGTCTAATAAATTATACATGTCCAGGAGTGTCCCTGGGTACTGAGGCCAGCTGCCATGGAGCGGCCTATTTCTGTGACAGTAAATACTTCTGGACTATGAAACAGCACGGCTTGCACAGGCTGCTTATTGGGAACAGTCCCATCACTGAACAAGGTGTAGGGATGGTTGGTCAGAGTCCTAAGGGCAGTTTGCAAGCAAGGTGTGCATAGAAGTGTCCTCCAGTCAAAGATCCTGTCCATGTCCCGTTTAACTCATCACAACTGACCTCCACTGTCTGAATAGGGAAGATTTGCAGAGGACTACTGATGCTTCCTCTGCAGACTTGAAAATAGTGTTCCCAACTGTTTGTGACTGTATTGAACTGCAGCTATTTCATCTTGAGATGAAAAAGCTGCATTCATTTCGATAAATGATATGATGTGAATTGCTTTCTCAGCCTAATTAAAAATTTAAAACAAGAGAAGGAGAAACCACAATCTGATGTAATTGGTATAAATACACACTGAGAACTGAACAGTGTTGCCCAAAATATATTGTGCTTGAATGGAAGAACAGAGAATAGGGGATGCTAGGAACTGGTCTCTGGAATATCTAGCTTTTTTCTGCAGTTGGCGTTATTCCCCCTTTGTGTGACAAAACCAAGTGTCTGTATAAGCTAGCACACTCCCAGCGAGTGAGAAATCCACTCCTCCTGCCATCTGCTCTCCTGCATGAATAATTAGGAGGAGGAAACAGGCCCAGCTCAGGAAGAGAGAGAAGCAGAGAGCAGGCTAATGCGGGGAGAAAATATCCCATCGGAACTAGCGGCAGGCTGGGAGGAGGGAAAGGGGGGAGATGGATTTCGAGCCCTAGGCAAGTGCAGCATGCAGTGAATGAGGCTGTTCACAAAACAACCAGCAGTGCTTGGAGTGGGAGAGTGGTGAGGGGAGGGAGCAGCACTCCGCTTCCAGGAAACGCTGTCCTCGCAAATGCGCTTGGGCGAGCATGGCCGAGTGCGCTGGAATTCTTTAAGCTGTTAGTGCAGCTCATGACTTGTGAGTGATCTCTGAGGTGTTCTGCATCGAGCAAGCAGCAGGACTGAAGATGCGGTCCCCTTCAGAGCAAACCTCCTCTCAAAGTGCCTTGCTTCTGTCCCTCTGAGTGTCTCAGTCTTGCATTCAGCCCATCCATTTCCTTTTGCAGTTAACAGCCTCATGTCATCCTTTATGTCTTAGAGCAAGAGATTTGCATTCCTCTTGGCCTTGTGGGATGCCCAGAAACAACTACCAAAGACATCCCCCACAACATGACTCTCTCTCTATCTAACATTGGCTGTTCACACAGAGGGAAATGTTAGTAGTGCTGCAGGAAATCTGAGCTTCCACCTGTAGCTCTGGTTTATGTTCTGTGGGTTCATGGCTAAATGAAGACTATCACCCACAACGTCTACTGATTGTAAAGCAATATTGCTTTTGATGAAAACTAGAACCACAGAAATACAAGTAAGACCACAAATGTTCATCTTGTGGTCCCAGTGAAAAGATTTGCAGACCACCTTATAGGTAACTAAAGACGGCGATTGCTATCCCAACATTTGACTCAGCAAAATTCTTCAAGCTAGCTAATCCAGCAAATTTATAGTCATTTATTTCATGCCCCATACTCGGTATTGTGGCTTTTTCCCAGTAAACCTTTAAATGAAAATGCAGAAGGTGACACTGAGCCACTTCTTCCTGGTCATCAGGAAGGTCAGGGCATCACCACAGCTACCAAGACTTGACAGTGCCGTTGTACATCATGTGCATATTACACACCATGCAATAATGTGTTCTGGTCTCAGAGCTGTGGCAACAGGCAGTAAATGCAAGACTGACAGTGCTAGGCTCTGGGTAAGGTTGCTGTTATCCCTTCTTTGAGTGGAGATGTTTTGATTTGATTGGCGATAACAGTGATAAACACTGGGACGCTTGGATGTGCAGGATGGAGTTCCTTGCTGTGTTGCCTTTAGGAGATATTCTAGTATGCACTGCAAAAGAAGAACCTCAACTCCATTTGCACGTGCACAGCCATACAAATAGATGTATTCACATTTCATCCCATAGTAATGACATTTGCACCACTTCTCCCAGTCATGTAACTTCTGTAAGTATTTAAACACACACACCCCTCACCCGTGCATGCACACACATTTTTACAACATACAATTGGAAAGCCCACATTTCAGGGGGAAAAGTTTCATCACTTTTTGTGTATTTTTTTTAATCCTCTCTTCTGGCAAAACTTTTCTCCAAATCTCCAGCTGCCTTTTCAATGTGTGACATATCTGTCTCAGAACAAGCTGCGCAATTCTGTGTACCTATCC
This sequence comes from Balearica regulorum gibbericeps, assembly GCF_011004875.1. Classification (NCBI taxonomy): domain Eukaryota; kingdom Metazoa; phylum Chordata; class Aves; order Gruiformes; family Gruidae; genus Balearica; species Balearica regulorum. The sequence continues at coordinate 59,684,642 of NC_046184.1, forward strand.
ATTCACTCCTGTTAGCCATGCTTGATTTATCTTTATTTTTATTTTGCTCCCTCTGTGTAAGGTTGGAGCAGTTGTTTATCAAAAGGAAAGACTTCCAGAACTTTCCTGAATATAATTCCCTTCTTCTGCAATAACAAACTTCTTATATTTTTGTTTGGTAGTACAGGGGCCATTTTTTGCCCATCACCAAAGCAGAATACACATATTTTATCTCCTCTTACCTTTACCTCACCCTTGTGGTTCCTGCTGATTATTTGAACTTTTATTTCATGCAGTAATTAATGTGTTGTAATTAATAAATTAATTCTTGGCTTTCTTTCCTCCTTCATTAATGCAGGAAATTCTTTGTTGTTCAAAGAGGTTATGTGTCTGCCAGATTTCACACAACTCATTAAAAAGGAGCTTTAAATACTGTAAACAAATAAATCCTCAATGCAAACAAAATGGAAGGGAATAGGGTAAATCATGGTGGTTCTCCTTGTATATGAATCTCTCTCTTTTCAGCAGGTAGGCTTTTTTTTTTTCCCCCTCCTAACTGACATTCCTAAGATTTAGCTTTTTCTGTATTTCTTACTTATGATGTACTTATTAGAACCAGAGAGCTTTAACTCAGAGTAAGGGCTGCTCTGCCCTCATTCTCTGCATCCTGGGTATTGTAAGCTTTTATTAAATAAATAAAAAAAAGTATGTTATTTAATAAAAAAAAGTATGTTATTTTTCTCCCTTTCCTTGAAGCAGAAGGTGTTTTGTTTTGTTTTGCTCTTCCTTAACAACTGGCAGTACATAATCTGGGACAGTATCTGTCTGTCTAGTGACCACAGTGAACTTCCTTGTATCGTAATGGTTTGAAAGCCTGGAGGACTTAAAGACATGTCAGAAGTCATTAAAATGTAGAAGCTTCATCCACCCACAGTGGTTCCTGTTGATCCTTTTAACTTTCACTACAGTAAAGAATCCTTGGGTGTTTTCCTTCTCTCTTTAATTAAAGCAGACAGAAGACTTCTCTGTGAGGTTCTGTGTCTGTTGAATTTCACACATTACTTTATTTGAGTAAACAGACCCCATAAATATGTATGGAGAAGAAGTCCCAGCACAAATAAATTGTTGCAGCTCTTTTCAGAGAATATAAACCTCTCTGAGTGTTTTACTGGTGGTGCTGAGCGTGTAGTTGCGCTAGGGGTGTACTGCAAGGTGGTTTTGAACTTCTGCTCTAATGTTGAATAGTGGAATGGGCAGACATGGCCCAGCAATGCTCACAAGGAAAGGGCAGGTGCTATTGCTGCAACATTTGGTGCTCTCAGTGTTGTCTTTCCTTCTCTGTGGGGTCTCTTAGAACCTACTGAACCAGAGAAGGTGCCTACTGGCCCAGAGAAGAGAAAAGAAGCTTATGTGGAAAACAGCATTTGACAGAGATGTCTAAGGGCATCTGGGAAAGAGTACTGGGTCTGGAAGGTATAGAAATCTTGAATATGTCCAGATACGCTAAATTCAAAAATATATAAGGAACTGGAGATAGATATATATACACCAAAGATATAAATTTAAAACTTATGAAAATAGGAAAGGCATCCATCTTTTTGTCATTGTGTCATTCAGGCAGGAGATCATTTAGGCAGCGGCAGAAGTAGAAACCATTAAGAAATAGGGAAGACCCCATGGTCGATACCTGTGCAAAGTCTGTCTGAGCTGTAGATATGAAAGCATACTCCTGTTCAGGAGACAGGATTATCATGTGGTTTTGCTTAAGTGCATTTGTGGGACAGTACTGGAAAAAAACAGTGAAAATTGATGGGGTATCGTTGCTCATCACTTAACGTGCTTTATAGACATAACATGTATGACATTTTTCACTACTAAGGCTGTAAACAGTCTTAATCTGTATCATAGTCCCTAAAGTCAGAGCTGCTGCCTTACAAGAATGTGGAAGCATACTTGCATGGCCTGTCACTGTGCTGCAGATACCAGAGCTGCAGCTACAGCAGTAGCACCATGAGCGGGAAGAGCTGAGCTGCGCTAGCATGGTCCTCTGCCTACGTGGGCTGACCCTGCACCTTGAACAACAACGCAGCTGGGACAGGATACAGACCTGAACTACTGTAGGCACCCTCACTTGGTGCTGGGTGCTGCATAGACATACCCTAAGAAATGTTAGGGGTGGATCTGGCATATTAAATCTCAGAAAATTATCCCCAAAGAACAAGCTGTTTCCAAAATTATCCTGAAGTGACATTATTTATGATACTCCAGATGAGATACCAAAAGTACTGAGTGGGAATGGTGGTCAATACTTATGCAGTCCTGCTGTGTCATTTTGTCCTTGCAATTCTGTCTGGTGCTGTAGCATATGCCCAGCTTTCTCTCAAATTCATTCCAGCCTGCTGCTGCTGTCTCCTGCTCCTTTAACATGCTTTGAGAAAGGCATTTAGCCATCAACATTAGGGAACGTGTTCAAATTTTGGCTCCTATCAGTCAGTGAGCAATTCTAAATTAAAACATGACTTTTCTGTTAACATTTTATGTGGTTTCGTTTTACAGTCTTATGAGTGGCTTCTCATTTGATTCCCATACCCCTGGGGAGTGAGCTGTATTTAAATACGCTGGTTTCTTGCCCACTGACGACTGCTATTTGCTAGGATGTATGCATTTGTGGAAGAATTTATTCACCCTTCTTCCACACAGAGCAAGGCTTCAATCACCCCAAACGAAAGGAGCCCGCATGGCTACACCAGAGTCCGTTCATGTCACCTGCCCTCCACCCTGCTGGTTCACCGCTCCCCTCCCTGCACGATTTCCCTGCCTACCCCCTTGTTCTGCCCCCTCCCCACTCCTCCTGCCTCAGCCTGCCTGTTGCAATGTCTTCAGCTTTGTGATAATGTTACATATGCCTCTGTCCAGAGCCCAGCTGGGCTGCCATGGCTGCTGCGCAACAGTACGTAGTTGAGGTCTTTGCATCATGCAGAAAACTGTGTACGTCCATCCAGCCTATCTATTTCTTTCAAGGAAATCCTTTCATACTTTATTTCCTTATTCTAAAGACTTTTCTCTTGAGACCTAGTAAAGGGATAGACCATCTTAAAAAACAGCAAGGTTTAGTGGCCAGAATTCATAATCCCATCCATACCTTTCCCATAATAGCAGGGGCACCTTGACATTAAAAAGCTGAAATGAGCACTTATCAGAGCTTCTGTTTTGTTTTCTACCCTTAGGTGCTAAATTTAAGTGGTGTTTAAAAGGAGGGAAGCGACAACTCAGCAAAAATTTATTTGTAAATCGTAGTTTCCTTTTCTTAATCACACTAAACTTCAATTTTCTACTCCAAGAATTGCAAAGCTACTATTGAGATTTTGTAATAGAGTACTGTTATGAACTTCAAACCTCAGTGGAAAAGGCAGCAAGCCAAACTGTAACCTCAAGGGAATAAGGGAACCTTGGATGTGCCAAGGAAAAAACCAATCAATCAGGGACAAAAATTAACTACCTGTATTGCACTGCTAGAGAACCAAAGGAGAAATCTGCTTCTTATGGCTGGTGTAAGCTGTATATGTGAAGGCTGGATGCAGTTGTTTAAGAAAGACTCAAACAAGAACAGCAGGACCTAGAGTAGGACCTTTGCAACTATGAAATTATCTCATTGCTAGTGAAACTCAACCTTGATTGAGGTGTATGTGGGGAAAGCAAAAGCATTTCTCCTTTCAACTGAGAGCGACACATGGGTCTGGTTATGACTGGATCGTTTAGATCAGTAATTAATTGTCTGTGGACTACTCAGAAGGGTGGGGAGGGCAAAAGAGTTCTTAGGGAAACTGGAAAAATGAGTCCCAAATTCCCAAGATATTTGGGATACATGGTTAAGAGGCTATGGTCCTAAACTATGACTTCAGAGTCTGTAGTGAATGCTATTAAGTTGACTGGCCTCAGGGTACAGCCTTTATCATTTTAGGCAGAACACTAGGTAATAAAAATGGAAAACTTTGCTCAGAAAAGATGGACTTTCTGGCATGATATATGGAGGCAGGGGTAAAAATCAGATTTTGTTGTGCAGTAATAGGTCTCAAAACATGCCTGAAATACTGAAAAGCATCAAGAATATGGTGTGATTACTGGAATAAAAAAGTAATATTAAAGTTGCTGAAATAGAAAGTTTCTTCTCTTGTCTTTCTTGTTAGGTTCAATCCTATGCAGGGTTAAGACTTTGCAAATTAAGCTTGTTTTGCAAGTCACAGATGTGTGTCTAATCTTCCAGGTATTTTTTACTTGACTTTGTACCTGTGTTTAGTTGATACCACCATTTTTTTAACTAAATTGTATTTTGAAATACTAATGATGTCATTTCAGGGTGTAGGTATTCTGTTTTGCAGCTCCAAACATCAGATCCCAGCTTCTTTTATTCATATACTTGAGGCTTATCCCCCAGTATAAACCCTGAGGGAAGGAAGCTGGATAGACCTGGGAGAATGAGACAGCCTCTCCCACACCAAGTTGGCCAAGGGACCTCATGGAGTCCAGTACAGGGCTTTCCATTTCACTTTCTAGTGGCTGATCTCACTTACTTCTCATCTAGAAGTGCCTGAGCTTTTATAAGCAAACAGATTTCTGACAAAAAATGTTGTGTTTCTTTTGCGTTTGCCCTATGGGACACTGTTAAGTCAGTGCTGTAAACATATGGCTATGTCCAGCTACAGCAGTGATCCTCAGAGACATTGCAACAACTACATGGGGTATCTGGTATTGTGAAACCTCCTGCTGTACAGGCTGGTGATTTCTATGCTTGAGCTCCTTAAATTGCTGATCTGTGGCATTGATGGAGAACAGATGAGCCCCAGAAAAAGCTCAGAAGCAAGCTTGGAGTCTGTGAAGGCATTTATTTTGGTTATTATGGATGTACATCACTTGCCCCACAACCAGTGTTCATGCAAAGCAACATTTCATAGCGAGACATTGCCTACAAAGCCAAGGCCACTTCGCCCTGTACAAAGCCAAGGCCACTTCGCCCTGGAGTATTTTCTAGGAAAGAAAACCCAAACCCACGCAGTGCCCTACGGGGTGGTTTCCTCCAGCACGCTCTCCCATCCTTGTTGTAGTTGCCTGGCAACCAGGGAAGGGAGGAGGAGGATGTGAGAGTGTGGAGGCACCTGAAGAAGCAGATTGCCTGTAGCAAACCGATTGGCCAAATCAGCTCTTGGTTCTCTTGAGCTACTCCATTGCAATAGGTCATCTGCACTGGCCCTTTTTAGATGATTGTCTGCTGAAGGTGAGGATGATGATCCTGCTTTAATTTTACATGAGTTTTACCCTAATATGAATCCTTTGGGAGTGCCAGAACTATTCTTCTTGAATGGGAATAAATGAGGTAAGAAACAAGATTTGGTCAGTGCACAAAGTTTACCTCGTCTTTGCTACACCGTGTGATTGAGCAGTGCCCCGTGGCTTAAAGGAAGCCAAAGAAGAATTCAGCTCAACTGTCCCTTCTGAACATGATGTTTAGCCTCAGATTTTGCACCAGATGTTCTCCACAGTTATCAAAAGGACTAAAAACTCTGGAACATGAAGTAGGTTTTTCTAATTCAAGAAAGAAAACAAACAAAACAGGAGAAGTTTCCATCTCCAGTTAAGTATGATGTCCAGTATAGGATCTGTAGTTTGGATGAAAATAATGTTAGAGGCAACAGGTGAGAGAAAGAAGTCAAAGCTGTGCTCTGTGAGTTACAAACTACTGACATGAATCTGACTTTCTTATGACTGTCTTTGGCCCAATATTACAGGAGTCTCTATACAGTAGAAAAATTTATGCAGGAGATATAATGACAGTCTCTCTTCTGAATAGCTGACAAACTCTTAGTGCAGCTATTTTCTGCCCTGGGGAAGACCAAGAGTTGAGTCTCCAGTTTGCTTTGCTCAGGTTTGGGTCCTCTGTTTCCTGCATCCTAAATGAGTGCCATACCTTTGGGATATTGCCTATGCTGACATGGAATTAGGGCATATCTCTCTTTTCTTACCTTTGGGAGAGGGAAATCTGTCCCGTAAGTAAACAAGAATATTCCTTTTGCCTTGGAAACTTCCACAGCCTAGGAACAGTGTTTTACAAAATATGGCAGGTGATGTGGTGAAGATGGAGTGTACTTGTATTTTTAAACTTGATTGCTATTAAATAGATTCTCACTCAAAGAGCCTCATGGAAAAATATATTTGTGTTTTCTTGTGTTAGAATAGCATAATGGGATAAAATGTGGCTTTTTAAGACCTCATAGCTATGGTGTTTGAGATGGCAAGAAGTCACTGCAACCGATAAACTTCTTACAGGAAAACGTTAGTGAACTAAGTAAAGAATGCCAGTAGAAAATTTGTTCCTAGATTAAGACAGATACCTAGAAGGTCTTGAAAAGTTTATTAAAATCACAAGTCACTATTGCTGAAGAATGAAAAATTCTTTTCATTAGGAGCATGTTTGGGACACTGAAAGATGTTTTCAGTGGGATGGTAATATGTTTCTTCTTCACCATACATATATGCAGTAGCAGTGAATCTCCAGGATAATGTCTCAGTCTGACTAGGTAAAATGCAGCTTGTCCCAAAGGCATCTCACTTCAGAAAATAACATTCCAGACACTTCTCAAGAGCCCATTCCTGTTCTGCTAGGCATTGCCCTTTCCTTCTCTCCTCTGACCCTGTCCCCTATTCCTCAGATGTATTTCTTGAATGCCTCTCTGCTGTTACGCCATCCCAAGAGCATGTTTGCCAAACTGACAGCTGTTAAAGAGGGTGTTGCAATATATTCAGCATGAAAAAATGCTCGCTTCAGCCTCTCATCTCTGCCACATATTGTGGGTCCAAAATAAGCCTACATGGCTTGTGTGCAACCTGACCTACTCCTGCTGCTACGATGTCATTAGCTAACAAATTTTTTTTGCAAGGCTTTGGCAAAATAGCAGGGGAGGATGGGGAGGGGACATAAAAAGAAATAGCCAGTCTCATTTGCAAGTAGACAATCAATTAAAGGCTTGGTTTATATTCACTTCCAATCAGTCAGATGTTGGACCTTATTAGCAACCTATAAAAGTGGTACCCAGGCACAAGGAAGAAGACCCCATCAGAAGATAAACACCTCCAACTCAAGGTGCAGAAATATTGTCACGACATCCCAAGTAAGGAAGACTGACAATCAGTTTTGGGACTCAAAGGGTGAACAGGACATCAGATAAAGGAGTACTTACATCTTGAAAATGTATACTTGTTAGTTGGAGGTTTTTTCATAATTTCTTGAACTTTTGGATCCCTGTAGTATGTATGCTTTTGCCTTGGCAAATATCCTACTTGGAGTGTAACACAATGGTACAATCATATATCTCTCCCTAAATTTCTCAATTGCTTCTTGTTTTTATTGCTAAACACAGTTCCTCTCATCTGGGGATAAAGAGGGGAAGAAACATTCACAGTTTATTCCATTTGCCTATGTGTTTAATTTTTTCTAATTTTGGATGTGCTCACACTTATTGTTCCTACCCCCCAAAAGGGGCTTATGCCCAGCAAGACATCATTTCAAAGGAGAACACCAATACTTCCAATGGCAATAAATTATCCAATCAAAAATAATTATGAGGAAGGAGAGATCTTGCATGTAAACTACAAAGCCTTCTGGACTTTTTCCAAAGAAATGTTCTTTGTTTTCATCCAAAAATACCTCAGCTTTTGCAATTGAGAACCAAAAGACTTCACTGAAAAATTTCTGCTAAAATAGTGATTTTCTTAGAAGGCTTGCAACAGAAAAAATGTTCACCTGGAAAAAAAATTAAATACACAGAGAACCAGCTTTGATGGAAAATATTCAACAATCCTACCAAGGATTTAATTCCTGCAAAAGACCTCTGGTAGCCTGTCTTCCATTTGCTCAGCTTGTCAGCTTCTTCTGACACCATTGATCCTGCTTTTTCTTGCCATTTTGTTCTCTTATTTGCCTCAATTAATTTCTTGGGGCTAGGGGAAGACTTTTGCTCAGCTTATTCTGACTTCCAGAGGGCTTCCATGAGTGGTGGCTGGGACCTTGCTTCCTTCTCTCCCTCCCCATCTACTCTGTGAAAGTTGTCATTCACCTTTACTGCACCACAGAGTCACGACCTGCCCTTTTATTCAGTGCTTGTCTGCAGTGAAGCCTCTTCTCTGACACTTCTCCCCCCCTGCCTCATCTGCAGTTTATGTACTACTGCTGCCACGTCTGTGATTGCTCTGTGGACCTCTCAGCTGAGCACCTCTCACCAGAAGTAAATTCACATTAGTGCTGGGAGAGTTGGTTTGTGCCCTCTTTAGCCAAAGCTTTGCTCCTGATTATTAAACCCTTTGTCAGGGAGGCTTTGATGCTAGGAATTAACTTGAAAGGGATTTGATAACCAAGGGCCATATTCATGATGTGGAGGTCTCCATTGAAGAGCTCTGCCCCCCTCCCTACCATCTACTGAATTTTGATCAGATGCTCTAGTTGTCATGGCAACAGCCTAATTTGCTCTCTTTTTGTGATTTAAGTAAGCATCATGTAAAAACTCTTCAATAAATGATGCTAAAACATCCTGAGTTTTGGTAGTGACATTGGGCAACTTGCCACATGGCTTAATTTAATTGCTCTGAAACTATCACCAAGTGCATAATTCAAGGATTCCTTTAACACAAAAGCTCTTAAAAGTTTGGATGGCTGCAAGGAAAAAAGGAGGAGGAAAAGAGCAGCTGCCATTCTTCGAAAGTGAAGCATCTTGAGAAGCAAGAGAGCAGTTTTGTCCCTTTTTGTGGCAGAGACATCTGTAACAGACAAAGGCAAAAACTTGGTCGAGACTCTTACTTTTTCTTTCCTTAGATCACCTTGAATTGGTGGGAAAGGCAAATGCATGCGCCATCCCTGTGCCCTGTTCTCCTGGGGAAGGCAGCATGACTCTCCATCCTGCACCAGGGCTGTGATAAAGGTAGACAGGTGGAACGTAGAAATTTAGAAGGTGGAAATAGCTGTGGGTTGTCCTGCCAGTGCTTTGCCATGAAGGCAGTGCCTAAAGACAGACTTTGCCCTTAGGAAAACTGCCAGTCTCTTGCCTGTGGCCTGCCCTTGTAGCTATGTTGGTGCTTGGGATTGACTTCAACCTCGTGCCCCTGCTGCCTCTAGAGGCAGAGCTAAGGGCTGCCCAGCCACCCAGTCCTGGGAGATGAGCCAAACTGAGAGCTGGTGTAGGAGTTGCTTGAAGGAGTTTGAGTTCTAGTGCAAATTTGAACCTCACATTATTATGATAGTAGGTATATAGACTCTGCTGAGTAAATATTAGCACAGGGGAAGCAGGGCGCAAAGGGTGTTCTTGGACTCTAAAGGACACAGGCTCCTATAATGGAAGAAAAATGGCTTCTTCGCCCTGCCTATTTATTTTTTGATTATGGTGGAACAGTATGGCTGTTTGTAAATACCACACATGTGAACATGTATTAGCAATAGCTTTCAATATTGCTGTGAATAGTCATTAAAAAGCCCCGCTGGCTGCTTGGGCTGATCTGGGGGTGAGAGGGGTGGTTCTACTAAGCTCCTCCACTTCTAGCATTGGTCCCATAACAAAAAACTCTTCAGGCAAATGAGGTGGTCTGAGACTTGACTTAGAAAGTGATGACACCATTAAGGGAAGCTGCAGTGCTCTGTAACTCTTCAAACAAAGCATCAGCTGAAGAAAAAGAGCAGTGTTCATTTTGGGAAAACTACTTCTTGGGAAATATAGGTGTAGTTAGATGTCACTACAAATTTCTGGCCAGGAAACAAAAGGAAAAAAAAAAAAAAAAAAAGCAAACCAGAACAGCTTGGTCATTTGGTTTGGGGGAAAACTGCTGCTTTGGTGTATTTTTTTGATGTGGGGATTGAAACTCCCACAGCAGGCATGTGAAATCACAGTCCCTGAGCAGTGTGTATATGAACCTTTCTCTTTCAGGAACCGTGCACTTGCATCCCTTGGGTGTCTGAACCGATGGGATGACAGCGCAGTTGCTGAACAGAAGACATCATGATACAAGGCAGACTCTCCCATTTCTTTGTGATCTGCTTGTCTTGTCACTCCCTTCCACAGAACAGTTTTATTCTCACATCTTGCATTCAGGAAAGAGGCAAAGTGTTGGATGTGCTGCAGTATCGCTTTGCCTGGGCAGAAATCTCTGCATCCACTGAGATGGTAATGGCCATTCACCAGGGAAATGCTGTGTTGTGGGCTGGGGATGGATGTACAACAATAAAAAGCGAATGCCATGGCTTTAGTGGGAGGAGGACAGGAGGAACAGAATGGGAAATACAAGTGGGTGATCTAAGGTCTCCTTTCCAGGAGAGTGACAGATTCTGGTTTCTTTACCCACCTCTCTTTGATAAAAGCCTGCCAGTGGGGGTGAAGTCTGTGACACCGGAGCCTGCACACCCTTGTTGTTTTACTAAATTATTCATCCTGTTCCTGTGATAATATAGTTATAAGGAGGAGCCTAATTGAATTTACTGTCTGGCTTTGGCCAATAGGGCGATAAGGATCCAGCAGAATGGTATGACGGTGAATCCTGCTAGTGTGCCGTGAATGTGAAGCAGGAGGGACTGGCAGTTTGTGTGCAGGAGGGAAAGCGAATCGGTCCAGGGCCCCCGGATTAGCAGACTACAGAAAGGTAAGGGAGCGAGTGGGAACAGGATTTGCCGGAATCATGTACTGGCCCTGTGCTGCAAGAGTGGTTTTGTTTATAGGAAAGCACTCTGCAGGCGATGTTTTCCTGCAGGGTTTGGAGGGAACAGGAATGTGTGTGGTGGCACTTGCTCAGTGCGTGTAGCATGTGCCTTTGTCTTTATATGTGCTGCAGGGGTTTATAACATTGCATGTTCATTGTGCGTGTCTGTACAGAGATGTCTGTGGTTTATGTGGATAGAGAAACAATGTATGAAGCCTGTGCATTATAAATGTAACGAGATGAGTCAAAAGGGAGAAATTACTTCATGGGCAGTGTGGGGAAAACAGTAGTGCTTTCTGGTTTGATTGAAAATGGAAATGCCGAGGCTCTTAGTGAGCTGTTTGTTTGCAAACAAAAAAGAGCAAGTGTGTGTGCATCTGTCTGTGTATGTATCGGATCTGCAGTGAGATGTGAAAATGGGAAAGAGGAGGTCAGACTGGAGCATTAGTCATGGCAGGTGGAGATAAATTGCAAGCAATCTGTGTAATCAGATTCTCTAACATGGAGAGTGCAAGTGAGTAGGAAAGTGGATTATCCTATCTGCTGAGCCAGCTACACCTGGAGAGCAAGGGGAGGGGAGGGAATCAGGACAGGTTATCTGACTGGTTAGAAGAACTGATGATCAAACCATCCTGTTTGCCTGCTGCTAAAGTGATAACTTATCGAGATGCTTCCACAGATTTTCTATCCCCCTTTTAATCACGTGAAGAAAGGGTGAGCATCTCTGAGCATCAGGTTAGAGCCTACGAATTAACATTATCTGGAAGAGCAGGAGCACATCAAGCAAATTAGCCTCTGCCCTTCCTTTTGTTTCACTGCTTTTGCTCTGGTAACAAGTGACTGCTAAACAGACAGGGCAGTGGGGGAAGCTGGATTACAAATGTGACAAGTGGCATTAAGCTATGTAAGCAGGGAATGTTGTTTGCAGTGATGATGCTATAATCACACTTCGGCAGCTTAACATCTTTGCAAGCCTTTAAGACAAGGCTGTCCCAAGCTGGGTAACCTTAGCCCAGTCTCTAACCAGAGTGGGGATGGTAGCTTGCTGTAAGGCATTAACAGATTTAGCTGCTTCTCATATGTTTTCAGCACCTCATTCTTTTTAAGCCAGGATGCAGAGGAAGGTATTGTTAAGAGAAAAGATGTTGCTCACCTGTGGATATCGCATCTCAGTTGGAAACTAACTCTTATGATGAGTGCTGAGGGAGGTATGCTTTTTCTGCCTGCTCAGAAAGCAACAGCTGGAGGCTCCCTCTGAAAAGAGCAGTAAGGCAGAAAGCCCCACAGGGAGAAGCAACAAAATGGCTTGTCTTGGATTAACCAAACCTGTTTGCCCAAACAAGTTCTCCTTCCTCCCTGACACCAACTCTCTTACATCAGGGGTTAACTTTCCCCTATCCAGTCTCCTTCCTTTTCTGTGGTTTTCTCACACAGCCTGAAGATGGGAAAATATAACCATGACTGATCTTCCCATCAGAGAGCACCCCCCTGCTCACATCTACTCTCTGCCCATGAGCTCTCCTGAAGTCTCTGGGGTGTACTGCCGGGGGTGGCAGGCTGAGTCTGACCCCCTCTGCCTCACACCTTGTGCACGTGTCCCAGGTGAGACCAAAGGAGCAATCACCTGGCACAGCTACCAAAAGGCTCCACCTTACAGAGGATATTTGTATTTGATGACAGAAAACCCAAAGGGAACGTGCAGCAGCTTCTCGCAGGATGGAGCCATGCTCTCCTCTTCTCACCTGGAATAGTGGACTGAAAAACAAGTCTAAGACAGGGCATATACCATAAGCTAGTGGGTTTTTTTTGTCTCTTGGTTTCTCATTCCTCTTTCCTGTCCTTTGGCTCCTCTAAGTTAGCAAAAGCTTGGTCATAGCTGAGTTTGACTCCAACTTTCAAAGCACTCAGAGCAACAGAGTGAGGTAAGAAATGAAGCAAAACGAGCCTTGCCATCTGAGAATAAACTCTCCAGTATAATAAACTTCTCTCCCCTTACCTCTGCCCCAGCAAAAGAGGAACAACTAAATAACTTGCTTATTCACCTACTCCAAAAGGCTGCATAGCTTCCAGGTGCAGAGCGGGGGCCTTTCCTTACTAAAAAGGAGGCAGATACTCTGTGCACCTGGAGAGTCCATCTCTTTGTGCATCAGAGGAAGCCGTTTGCACTTGCCTGTTTTGGAAGACGCATCTTCCTCGGGAGAGGCACACGGGGGGTTTGGCAGGAGAAGCGTCCCTCTGACGCTGCAGTGGCGGTAGCCTGGTATTCACTTGCAGCGTTTATTGCCGGTTGGGTGACTACATTGTTTGCTTCTGCCCTCAGAGTCAACAGCGAGGCTCAGGAACGGGCAAAACGCCAGCGTATTCCCAGGGAAGCTGACGTCATTGCCAATTCACTGGTGCCAGAGACTGTGCTGGAAACCTAAGGTCGTTTTTGCCATTAATTGCCCAGATGATTAATTCATGCAATGATATCATTTTCCTGGGTGGAGGTTAGGAGGTTATGTACTCTAGTAATGCGGGGTGTGATGGGATGCAAAGCTTGTGCTCCTTATTGATGTTAACGCTAATTACAACAAACTAGCCACAGTGTCCTCTGCATCATCCTTCCTCTCCCAGAAAGGGCAGAAAGGGTACCATTTTTCTCTGGCTCTCCATTCTTCCTCTTCTTTTTTTTTTTTTTTTTTTTGGGGGGGGGAGCAGGGCAGAGGAGGAGGGGCATGTGATGTATGAGCAATTGCTCTTATGGGATTTGTAGTATTGCAAATTCTACCCTAGAATTAACTTCAACAACTCCTCCATAATAAGGATTGTTGCTTTAATTTTAACATTTAACTCGGGCTTCTTCCACTTTGCAAATCTCATTCCACATTGCAAAAATTCCTTGTATGTATGCCATTTATGTTGCACTTTCCAGCAAGATAAAAACCAAAACCAGTTACCATCCTTTAGAAAAAAGGAAAAGGGGAAAAAGCGAGTTTGATTCTTACTGCACAGTGACTGGTGTATTGTATTGTGGCATTCTCTTCTCAGAGGATGCTGCTCTGTCTATAGGAGTGTAGGACCACTTTTGAATCCATCTGGAAATTCTCCAGAATGTCAGGTTTTGCAGTAAACACTCTAAGATGTTTTATTCTTTTTTGAAGTTTTAAGGCTAAAAATCCCTTTCCTGCCACTTTAATAGCTAAGCAAATAAGCACAGAATTCCCAGATGGGCATAACAAAGAGCTGCCCTGGCCCAGATACAATTAATAGTTGATAAAGGTGCAGCGACTTGATCTGATAATCCATTGGTAGGTGCAACTACTAACTCGAAATGTCAAAGAAAACACCCAGGGCATTTTCGGAGCTGTTGTAAGAGCATTTTCTTTCAAACCACATCACTGCCCTGCCTCCTGTATGCCTCCCCCTTGCTCACTCCAGTGTTTCTGTTCTGCCCGCAGGCCTCCATCTTTTCAGCTGGCTTGCATCCCCAGAGGTGTTCAAAGCCCTGGATCATAAGTTTTCAAACAGATTCGGTAAGACCAAATGGAAACCTTCCAATTTCTAGATATGCTTGTTATCTGTGGGATAAAATGGTTTCCTTTCTGTTTAGGCAGTGGGGAAGCCATGCTCTCTCTCCATTCTGGATAATTTTTCACTTCTTCCCATCCTTTGTGGTTTGCTGTGGTATTCTCCTACCTCATCTAGAGATTAGAAAATGTCAAGGAATTTTTCTTGAATGCAGACAAACAGCAGAGATCTGATTAACAATTGCAGCAGATCTGTTACCGGTTTAGTACTCTAGACTCATATGTATTTATAATATGGTTATCAAGGAAAATTAAGTGATTATGCAGAACTAACGATGTCTATTAATGGCTGTCAGGTTCCAGACAATCTATTGTCTGTTTAATGAGAAATAATCCTACTGTGTCTGGGCAGATCAAACACTAAAGCAAAGGTGCAGTATGACTTTGCTGCCATTAGCAGACTACACTGGCCACAGGAAAGTTGTCCCAGGGCACGTGCTTGTAATTTAGACACTGCTCACAAAGGGGAAAAAAATAATGAGATGGCCTTGGACAAGTGGGAGAGTCTGTGATGTGGTCTTCGGGGTGGAAATGATCTTTTGTCCTGGTGACAGTGCTCTGTTGCAAAGGGCTGAATTCTGCATTGCCACCGAGTGACACGGGGGGGAAGAAAAGATTGTCTGCTTCCTAGGGCGGCTTGTGGTGGGCTGTCATGGGGGGAAACAAAGTAGATTGGATGCGGTAGGAAAGACCCCTTTTCCAGGCTTCCTGAAACCGGGAGTATTGCCTTCAAATCACTTCTGAGAGAGTAACTGCAGTCATTTATAAAGGCACATTGAATTTTGCTGTAAACAGAGTGGGATATGAACAAGACAGAGAGCTGCTGTGTTGTACAATACTCCAGCCCGAAGGACAGCAGCAGCGTTACATTCCTATGGGGCGGAAAAAGAGTTCATGTTAAAGTGAGGAAAACAGAAGGACTGCAAGACAGGTGAAAAGCTACACAAAGTGCAGGAGAGGGTTGTGCCTTTTTTTTTAAGAAAGAAATTTCATTTTTGCCAAATATTGTGGGTTTTGGCTGATTTATTTCCTGCTCTCAGCATGAACCAGAGCCAGGTTCCCTGTATACTTCAACTGGGAAGCATGGAAAAGCATTGGATTCCTTATTTCTTCTCAGACACGGGAGCAAACACACACATAACAACTCCTTTGAAAAGATGGCAATCAGTGTCTTCAGCCAGGTCTTCATGGTTTCAAATGGCTGTTTGTTCAGCTCCCTCAAATGTAAAAAGTTTGCTACCTCTAGCCCTACATTTTAATTTACAATTTAATTTTACATTTAGTTGACAATGGCACAAACACAGAATGAAATATTTTTTTAACTTGCTGGTTCTAGCCCTTTAAAACCACACGACTGTTTAAGAAAGGATACTAATAAGCCACTTTTTTGGTAAAAGCGATAGCTAAAGTCATTCACATTATTTGGAGCAGAATAAGAGGTTAACTAACTGATGCATCATTCCCATCCAAGTGAATGGAGAAAGTCCCACTCCACTGGGACTCAGGACTTCCAAGCCTGGTGGAAAAAAACAGCTAGAAATGCTTACACCATACCTCTTATGTAGCCAATGTAAAATATTTTTAATCTAGAAGGACTGGTAGACTTTCACCAGCACTAAATTAACTTCATAAGCAAACACAAGCATATTTAGATAGAACTATTGGAAAAGCAAAACCAATAGCAGCAGAACATTCAGCTCCAAGATGATTCAGTCCTTTAAAATCTGTTGTTTAATATGTAGTAACACCCCTTTTTTAGATGAAGTTTATTATTTTTAATATAGGGTATCTTGGCTCTGTGTGATTGTCTTCTTTTGTACAGCACAATGAACATATCCGTTACGCTGTCATCTTCCTACCCCACTTTAATCTGTAACTTGCTGGGTTTAGAGTGAGGCCGAACAGCCCCATAGTACATTGCAGCCCAGGAACATGTCAAAGACCTTCTTGGCTGCAGAAACACTTCTGCTTGACTCTGCAGAACAACCTGATAAACTCCAGAGGAAGATGCTAGAAAATATAGATCCTCCTCAGAGAAAGAAGTCAAGAAAATCAGGAGTTTTCTCATTCAACTTATCAGCACAGCACAGTTGTTTATAGCCACCGCTGTAGTGCAGTGGACAGAAAAATGGAAATTTGGAATAAAGAATGATCAGATGGTCCCAGAGGTGATGGACTGGATGCTTCTGTCCCTGAGTCACTGCACTGTGCCTGTCACAGGCAGCTGCCAGGGACTGCGGACACAACACGTAGGCAGGGAAACACACTCAGCACCTGGCTGTTTTCTGAAGTGGGCTTGACAAAACCAAACAATCTGGCAAATTAGGAAGCATTTATTCCTTTTTTTAGCCCAAAGTTTTCGGTTTTGCTGCTTAAAGATGAGTCTCAGTGCCTGTATTTCCCTAAGCATTAATACGCTTTGGCAAGAGGGTTTGGATGAAACGCTGCACTCCTTCCAGCAGCTGAAGGCTGCCATATTTAGCTTGATGCATCTATCTAAAATAGGCCTGTGTGTATTTAGTTAATCTTGCGGGCAGGCTTTCTTACTTAAGCAGCCTCGTGAAGTTCCTTTTAACAGGAGAGAGAGGAGTAGGCGAGGTGTGGGGGGGTGCAGTTTTATAATAAAACTGAAAGAGGCTGTCAGGAATTAACATGAAGTTGGATTACTGTGGGCAACCTTAATAATTCAACAGGGCCTTTCAGTCAGGGCTTCCCCCGCGGTTCCCCACAGGGGCAGTTTGATGTATGAGAGTTTCTTGAGGCCATTCAACACGCCAGCTCCTAAGAAACACAAGGCATAGGAAAGGAGGGCGCCTGTCAAGAGCTAGAGCTGACAATCCCTATTAACGTGCAGGGAGGCTTTTCCCAGGAAGATTCTTTGATGTCTCTGACTCTTGGTCACAGGTCACGGGCCTCTGGCTTTACATGTCATGCCTCTGTCTTGAGAGCAAGTGCCACCTCTTTTGCTGAGCCCTGCGGTCAGACAGCGTAACTGTTGTCCCCTCCCTAGGAGTGACCCACAGAAAGAGTAGGACGGTGCCTTTGGTTGCTCAGGGCAGTCGCAGATCTTCTGAAGTCACTAGCTGGCATCTCGCGCAAAAGCCGTGCTAGCCCTGCAAGATCATCTGCCTTCTGCTGTGGTCAGAAAAAAAGACGTATCATCAGATCCAAACCCCAAACTTTTTTCTATTCAGTGAGAATCTTATTGAAGTTGATGAGAATTTTGCTTGAATTGACTTTCTGCTTTCTGCGATAGTTGCAAGTTAAATAAGCAGCGTTGCGAGGTTTTTCTGTACGCTCTGTTCTGCTAACTTGCACAAAATATTGGAGTTTGGTAAATGTTCCAATGAAAGTAATGCAATAATCGGAAGAAAACTATTATTATTAAGACATGAGCTTCTGCATTGCTGTGGCATTTCATCCACATTAACGGAAAAGTTTTGTGGCCAGCTTTGCTTGCCTGGAATAAATAATAACAGTAACATGCTGTTAACTTGTGATATCCAAACCTCATAATGCTCCTTCAACCCCACTGTGAGAATTAGTCAGCCAGCAACATTTCAGTGCAGCATCACTGAAAGACCACAGCTCATCAGCTGTGAGACAGGCTCTGGAAATGCCATCTTCAAAAATTTGTTTGGAAAAGAAAGCCTATGAATGAATGGGATATTTGATACAACATTTTTTTTAACATGTACATGTTAAAAGAAATTTTGGAATATTTGTTGTGCTGTTTTGGAGAAAAAAATATTTTGAAATGGAAAAATTTCTTTGAAATGAGCAGTCTGGTTTTCAACCCACTCTTACAAATATAAAAATTTTCAACCCCACCATTCTTAGCCCAGCTCCGTATGTCTCCCTGTGCTGTAATTCCTCCCATACAGCCACGGCTGAAAAGACCTTAGTGCTTCTGTTCGGAAGAACCTACACCTTCAGCTCTGCCTCTGTCAGTCTGCCTTTCTCTCCATCTGGTTGTTAGATGGTCGTGATTTGCTGAGGACCCTGAGGTAGTTCTGAGGTAGCTGTCCTCTGGCTTGAAAACAGAGAGGACACCAACAGGGTTTAATTCTTAGTGAGGCATCTACAAGTGCAACTTCTTCCAGAACCTCCCACACCTTGGACTAACACAAGCAATAGCTGGTTACCTTCACACCATGCTGTAAGACCAGTATATTTTCCCAGACCAGAGTATGTGGTGAAGACTCTTTAGTTGTCTAACCTCCTAAGTAAGTGCATGTTTTTATGTTTTGTGGTAGAGCATCAAGGGCTATGGGCAGGTAAGAAAAACTCTTGATTTTTTAAAGAGAGCATAGCACATGCCTGTTTCATGGTATGATTATGGCTAGCAGCTGGGGAGGGAGGTGGAATAACCATCAGCAATAAATCTTTGTGAGCCTCTAAAGAGCACTTCTGAAACACAAAATACAGCCAGAGTGTCCATTTTCACTAACACGATGTTCTGTTCTTCCTCTTGGCAAAACTCATGCTTCTTTGCTAACACAGAGCAGTTATTACACTTCCAAGGTGGGAATACTCAGTTACAAACTCGGTTTTCCACCACAATTTCTCCAGCCAGAAGGTTCCTGCTGTTGCTTCATTCATATTAAGGAGCATCAGGCAGGTGCTGTGATTGCACAGACATGCCAGCAAAGACCAACAGTTTGATTGAAGTCTGCAGCCTTGCTGCTGCTTGCTAGCAAAGAAAGCTTGGTGGTCCGTAGCTGGCAGCAACCCCAGGGGATGGGCTCTGCCATGAGGCTCAGTGACGCACAGAGGGAGGGCGAGGGTAAGGCCAAGGCTGACACGCCAGCTGCCATCTCCTGCATCACTTGGTGATGTTTCTTATTCAACTTTCAGGGTAGCACAAACTGAAAAATCAGCTCAGGTAGAGATTGCTGCCAGGCACTGACTAGCCCTGCAGATGATGCAATGGCAGCAGCTTCTGCTCAAGATCTAGCTGCCCAGCAGACAGCTGCTGCTTTACCACTGAACATCTGAGCTCTTCTGGGGTGCTTAAGCAAGTGCCTTTGCTTTGGGCCATCATATCATCACACAGTCCCTGCTGAACTTGGGGGATCATCACAGCTGGAAAAAATCCGATTTTCTTCACTCAGGCTTTCAGGCAGTTGCTGCTTTGCTCTTGCTGAAGTGGCCATGGCTTAGATATAGTGCTGATTTGGACCACACTAGTGAGTATTTACAAACTAGCCTTGGAGTTGGTTTTTCAATCAGAAATTATAAACTCACGGCAAGAGTTGTTGGGAGAAACTACACAAGCTGCGCTATGTGGGAGGCCAAGCTCAATGATCCTAGTCTTCAAATCTATTTGATTTTTTACAAGTGCTCTGCAGTGCTTTAGTAGTAATTGAAGAGATCCAAAGCAATTATCCTCTTTCAGGAATGAGATACTAATGATGGGGAGCAGAAGCAAGAAGAGAGCAAGTGATTAAGCTGATAATAGTGAAGGACTTTCATGTATTTGTTATCATGCAGTGTACGTTATTATTAGTGCTCACAATATGACCCTCTCTTGCCTTGATTTTGCATGTGGATTTCCATAGGAAGTGATTTAACCAGGGTTCTTCCTGCAGCTCTTGGGAAAATACATGTGAATGTGCAGGGTCTATCACCAACATGTGAAGGTGATCCACTACTTCTAGAGTTGGGTGATGATACTAGATTTTCATAACCCTATCACTCATTGGATCATGTTTGGATACTGTGTTTGCATTGGAGTAGGTAGGAAAAGGGACAGAGATCCTTGCATCTAACCTGGCTTATTTATAAAAGGTCACCCATGCGCTACTCTCTCACACAGTTAACATCATCTGGGTATCCACAACAGTTTTTCCAGTGATCAGCTCTGAAATTGGGCTCCGGTGACCTTAGCAGCTCTCATTTGAGGTGAAAACCCTGTATATTCTTCCATGTTAATAAGTAATACAGTTTTCAGGTAGATTTAATTTTAAACATCTGCCATACTTACTTTGTATATTACAGAAGACCTCTGCAATCTGTATTTATATCACCACACATCTCAGTCTCTCTCAAACTTGACCCAATTTAGCCTTTCCATGCTTTATTTAACAGAAATGTTATACAATCAGGCATGCTGAGGCACAAAGCAGTTAAGTGACTTGCTCAAAGTAAAAAGTCGTAAGAAAAAAAACAGAGAAAGCTCTTTCTATCCACAGAAACCATAAGATTGGTTTCCTTTTGTGTGCAGTCTTGAAATAGAGAATAATGTTTTGTGTGTTTTAATGCGCTGACTGCCATACAGCAACATGCAGGAAAATCAGCTCTGTACTTCAGCTCAAGCCTATGGAAAACATTGCACATGCAAGTGTAAGTGCAGGCAGAATTTGGCTCATCATCTTAACAGGGGGAGGCCAGCTCCATGAGCGCGTAGCTCTGTGCAAAGCTGCAGGGAATAAACATCCTTCCTCAGCCTGCTCTAGTTAACACCTTGCCATCCATGCCAGCCTCTGAAATCTTGAAGCTAAGAAGTTGTGCACCAGGATTTGTTTGGGGCTTTTTTTAACCACTTGTGTGACTGCATAGGGATGACAAAAGCCATGGAGTTGTTAGAAGGTGGCCAATTTCAACACACAAAGTTTTAAACTCACTGGGCTTTAGGAACCTTGGGGCTCAGGCACGGGGTCTGGGCAAAAGATGGAAATAAACCCAGCTGAGCGAGGCAGCTCTCTAGCTATTACTCAGAGCTCTCTTGAGTTTGTTTTGGACTCTTCAGCTGACCTTACAGTCTACGCTTGGACACATCTTTTTTTCCATAAATACATATCCACAATAAGCTTCAGTCACATGGGACTGCACCACTTAGCTCTGATCAAATACAGATTGTCCCACAGAAGAATAGGAATACTTAGCAATACTGCTTCTATCGTTAGCTATATCATCCTATAATTAATTATACATAAACAGGGACTGCCTATCTGTCCTGCTAGTCAGGACACAAATGCAGAAAGGGAGGCCCCAGTGTGGCTCTGAGATGACCTCTGTCTGAGAATTGTAGGATGTCCCCATTTCTGTTCTGCCTGCTACAATGCTCGTGCTCTCTGTAACCAGTCAGCCACACCGTATTTGTGTGTGTACCCAGCAAGAGCTCACACCAACGCATGCGGCTCCAGTCCCTCCGCTACCCCCTGCTCGGGCTGCCCGGCTGCAGAGTCACCACATGCTCTCCGTTCCCTCTTCCCCTTCCTTCTCTCCTTTCCAGGCTTGGGAAAGAAGTTCTGTGTGTACAGGAGAAGGAGAAACTAAAATAGCTGTGCGGATCAACCCTTTACATTGCCAGTCACAGAATGGTTCTAAGAAGTGGCACATTTTTTCCTCCAAGAAAGCTTCCCCACACACACACTCATGGTGGCTATGTATTCACCAGCCCTTGAAAGGCTTTGTGGTTGGGTTCTTAAATAAGGGTGGCCAATTTTGTAACCCTTAAAATCTTTGTTATTCAACTGTTAGTCAGCCGGAGAACCAGAGGTCTTGAAGCTGTTCATGCTTGGTTCAGTGGTGCAGTTTGAGGCATGTGAGTTGAGCCTTACAATATCTCTGCACTCTACAAAATAAAGCTTGTCTTCTTAAATGAAGAAACCAAGGCACTGACATTGAGTGATCTTTCACCAAGCTAATGGCAGAAGCCTGTTAAAATGATGTTGTGCTTTATTTCCATGTCTGGGCCCAGCACACTAGCCTGCTCTCTCAGGAGTTTGTCTGGGTCCAGAATCTATTCCAGTTCCCACACTCATGTATTGTATTTTCTGATGCTTTTTGCCTAGACATAGTTTCTGGTATTTGGAGCCAACTATGGAGGGCTCCTACACTGTCCATTATGAATGCAAAGACTGGATAGGCAAGCAAACAGGAACCAGGAGAGAAGACAACTTGATAAAGCACAATTAATGAAATAATAATTTATTATTAGGCTTTTAAAACATACTTTCTATTTATAGCAGTGCACCTCTGGTGATACAACTCTTTGTCAACACAGTATCCCTATGGAGCCAACTTAAATTCTTACATGGCATTTGAAACCTGGCCAGATGCTTCATTAAGGAAGCGAAGCACCTGCCCCCTGACTGTCCTGCACAGGCTCCTGCCGTCACCATGAATATATTTGTCTTGCAGCTCCAACCTGCAACCATGCTAGAGCAGGATCTCGTGGACATTTGCGAGATCGCAGCTGGGAAGCTGGCACTCATGACGGTGCCAAGACTGGGGTGCTCAGTCCAGGTCTTGGAGTTTGTCACCCTTACTGGGGTGAGAAGTGGGTGGGTGGGTACATGGTGCAAGCAGAAGGGATGTATTACACAAATCTATGCAGCTTTCCATGTGTCTCCATGTGATCAACAGTAATGATGCAAAAAAGAAAAGCATCTCCCACAAATACTCGGCACAGTTTGGGTTGTTCATCACAGATCTTGAGACAGACATAGCCAGCTGAAACCCTACAGTGCTCCAGATGAAGGTCTTCAACCCCCTTTTCTTTGCCTCTTTGAGGGGAACAGTCTAGCTAGCCAATCTCCTACCACTTTTATATCACATGAAAGAATTTGACATCAAGCTATCTTATGGTTGTGTTTGTTAGAAATCTTCCCCAGAGCACAGTAAAACATTGTCTTTCTCTTCCATTATCAGAATAAATTAATAAGTATGCTCAAATTCTCAGCTTGTTCTTCTCTTTCTATTAAGTGCTGCTACATGGGATGGGCACGTATGGTTAGAAAGCAAATGAGCATCTTGTCGCACAAAGGCAAATCACAAGCTTTATTTATCCAGGTATCTCTTGTTGACATCATCAGGTCAGGTAAATCTCAAGTATTATAAGGGGTTCTCTGCCATGTGGGAGAAAATCTGGGAAACTGGGATACAACGGTATCTGGAATGGTGGAGGAGGGGAGAAAAGGGATGGATGCAAATGGCAGCAAAACTTAGAATATACTAGTAATACAGATGGTTGAGAAGACTTCAGATGTTTGAAGGAAGACTTTTTAACCCCCAAAAGCATAAAAGATTTGGAAAAGAAATTGAATTTTTGTGGCATTTTAAAATGACTTAGAAGCATTGATGCAAGAAATGCAGAATTGTGTTTGAAGATGTTATTTGGAAATATGCAATCCATTTGTGTCTTATAAACATATGAAAAGCAATACAATTCATGGTCCAAACAGAAAATCCTTCTTATCATCATCAGTTAATTAATAATTATTTATTTGGTGTATATTATGGCCTCTTAGTGAATTGTTTCTTCCCTTTCATGACCCATAGCACTTTTTTTACCCCGTAGTTAGCTTTATAGTAACAAAATATTGTGTTTACCTGCATTTTGAATAACCAGTTTATTGTGGCAGAACTGAAATACAGTAAAAAGAAAAATGGCATAGGAATGAGGAAGAGTATGTGGTCATAATCAAGACAGGAGCCCCATTAACACTGGGCAGCCTGCTACAGTTTCCTCTGAGAACCTGTGAGTTGTCAGTCCCTTAGGCATCTTTTATCTGGATGAGCCCTAATGCATATTGGCAGGCCCTACGTATTAAATACATCCAGCTTCTTGATTTTATTCAGATCAGCACTCTTCAAAGTAAAGCATCTCTCAGCTGAAGGAAATCCCTACTCTATTAATGGCATGTCTGGTGCCGCTTTCATTCTTATCGCCATGAAATCAGGACTTGTACGGTTACTGCAGGAAACTTAGAGCATGTCTCACAAACACACAACATGAACTGCGTCAGATCCAAGACTGGGAAGGAAAAAGACAAGGGTTTCAGAGCCCTGCTTGCTTCCTTCTTACAATTTCATCCACTTATGAACGCAGAGCATTTATTTCTACAAAATTCTCTGGTTTGTACTGCTGTCTCCTGCTTTTCTTTAATATAATTGTGAGAAGCCACTTTGGCATGTGTGTAAGTATTAGCCTTAATGGAAGCATTAGTGTTGTTATTGCTCAGGGTGGGAATGACCACAATACTCTAGGGAAATATGAAATGGAGATGACAGTGTGCCTACTCAACTGACTTTCAGATGGAGACAGCTCTATAGCATACAAGGATTAGCACAGGATTTCTTTGCCCCATAACAGCCTGCTACAGTTGAGCTGGGTCTGGCTTTGCTGATAAGCAAATATTGATATTGAACAGAGACCACAAAAGACCTCCCTTAGCTCATTGACAAGGGGATATTACCACTGAGACAACACTGTGGCCATTAGGTGCCAACAGGATTTCCACAGTGAGAATAAAATGAGGAAATAATGTATTGTTTCCAAGAAGTGGCACATCATAATTTGTTCTTGGGGGTATTAAAGCTATAGAGTATTATCATAATATTCAGATTTATTTTGCACTGGAAAATTTTTCACTATTGTTCATGGCTTTAGTCATCTTCCTTTGCAATCTACTTGAAAGCCTGATGATCTTACAATGACATTTTGTCATTTTAGAGTCTTTTTTTTTCCTTCTTCTTGCCTGTCATTATGAAATATCAGGCAAAAGAGGAAAAAGACTAACTCATTTACTGTGCTGGGTGTAGCTCTTGGGAAATGGTCCCATTTGCATTCAGTTTGGTATGAGCACATCCATTATCTGTAGGACCAGATAAGGCAAACTTGCTATGGTGAAACTGGTCTACAGAAAGCACCATCAGCTTTGCAAACTGAAAAAAGTATAAAAGATTTGTGAAGCCATTTCAATAGCCACCCAAGAAAGTAGAGAGGATTTTTTTTTTTTTAAGGTCTACAAGAATGCAGCAATAAGACAAGAGTTGTTGCACCTTTATATGTGTCAGTGGCTTAATGAAGCATGTTGAACATTGTAAAGTGATCCATTTCTGACAGAGACCTCCTGGCATCTCTGAGGATCCCTCTAAACAGAGAAATTGGATGCACAAGACACTGCCTTCTTGCAAAAATCCTTAAAAAGCACATTTCCAAAGGAAATCACTGCTGCTGTGGAAGGTGTCTTTGCTCCCCTGTCCTGCCACCCCCTCAAGCTGTGGGGTCCTGATGTCTTGCAACCACTTCAAAGAGATAGCATGGCTCTGCTGGTGTCAGTCATAGCAGATACACAATTTCCAGAACTGTCTCTGGCACTGGCATGCACAAACCCCTCTGATTTTAGCTGGAATTTCTGCTGTAGCTTTACATGCTTTGGAAAATTTCTGCCAGTATCTACATTAGAGCTGTATTGCATTGCTGATGCTTGGGAAAACTCTCTGCAAACTGAACATGGGCGTGGAAACTCTGCTTTCCTCTGTTCTTTGGGATGGCATACAGTCTTTCCAACCCTTACAGGTTTTGTATATGCTTCAGGTTTACAAAGTCTGGGGGGTTTGGTGGGGTATCCTTTTCCTTTTCTTTTTCTAACCCCTATTGTTTTAATTTCCTGATTCATGGAATTTCAGCTGAAAAATGCCAAGAAATGTTTGAATGCATGAGCCTCTTGAGTCCAAAACTGTGGCAAGTGAGGTAAAAACCCAACAAAAGTTCTAATTAATTTCAGAACTAATTGTTTTATTCTGCTTTCAATTCTGCCCAAGCTATGCCAAGCTATCTTGAGCTTGGGAATGTTGAAGCCATTGAGAATGAAACACTGAAAGCTTGATAATAATAAATAATCTCTTGCTTCCTACTTTTAGAAAATATATTTAGAAAGCCGTCCAGCTGGATTTGGAGCTCCCTAGTAAGGCTGTCCCTCCACAGAAGTCCACTCCCACATTGTGTCAATATGCCTGAAGGCAGAAAGGAACTCATGGGAATGTCTTAAAACTTGAACGTATGCTGAAAGCTATCCACAAAATGGATATTGGGGTATCAGTGAGTGGCTGCTGCCAGGTCCCTGGCTGCTGCATCCCCTCATCTTTCCATCCACCGTGGGGCAGAAATAAGTGTGCAGTCCCTTATGGTGAGATGGGAGGATAATTTCTCCATGTTGGTTTTCCATCTGGCCACCCCCAGCATTGTTCTGGCTTTCAAGAGCAGGAATCAGACGCAGGCTGGCGTGGTTGTGTCAGTTCACTACCTCACAGCATAGATTACAAGCTCAGGGGAAATCTAAGCACAGTTAACAGATATCAGCCAATTGAGTTTGGTTCCTTCTGGATGCTACCACACGTTAGAAAGTAACCCGACAAGAGGTTTAAGTGAACATTTTGTTCTTGTTTTCTAATGTGTGTCAACAGGTTTTCTGAGATAGCTTGCATCTCTGTGGAGTATATCCTTGAGAAAAAGCAGGTAGGTGCCTGGCTGCTGTCAACGTGCTGAGGGAGTGGATTGCTTACCCACCCTTGCTCTTCCGAAAATATCAGCCAGGAAGTTTAACTGCGTGTTAGTAAGGGGCTGACAGTACCAGCCTCTTTGCTGTTGTTCTCAAGGTCAGTTCTAATTGACCTTCCTCTTGCTTCATTTAGTTGTTCACATCGTTTCCTTTTGATTCCCTGGCTGCGCTCTCATTGTTGGGATTTCTGCGTGTTCCTGCGTTGTCTTTTGGTTAAGCCAATTCCCGCTTACTTCCTCCCTTTCTGCTTATGCCTTCTCCTCCTCTCCCCCTCTCTCCTGCCTGCTCTCTTTCCTCAGACTCACTCATTCTCCTATTCCTTGTTTATTATTTCCCCATCCTGAAATACAGCCCAAATCCCCGACCTGCAGCTCCGTGGCCCAGATGCCCACTGTTTTCCCAGCTAGCTTTCGGGAGCAGCTGTTTCACACAGGAGCAAATTGCTCCTGCATGGTGGGATGCAGCTGCTGTATTGCAGCTTGAGAAACTCAACAGGAGCTGCTGCCTCACCTGGAAGAAGCCCATGGGCTGTATTTCAGCTGTGCAGGGGGCTACAGGCCTTCCTATGGGCAGGTTCATGCCTGGTGTAGCATTAGGTAGGTGGCATGTCTCCATGTGAGCCATAGGAAAACACTGGTGTACACAGAGGCAAGGTACAACTTGATGGTGTAGAGTGAGCAACTTTCTTACCTGTGGCTCTGGAGTGACAAAATACCACTTACCAGATCTGGTTTGTATTGTTTCTGAATGATGTGTTGGCTTCTGGCTTTGTTGAAGTTACAGCCCCGCTTGCCTGCTCGGGTAGGATCTGTGCGTACACCGGCTGGATGCTGCGCTGCGTGAGAGCTGCATGCCATGAGACCTGCACGGATCCAGATTTGGCCTGATGCACTGAGCCCTCAGGATGTCCATGGGGAGTTTCAAGCAGTAGGAAAATGAGGTTCTAACCTACTCAGCCTGTGTCTGTATGAAAACGCCTACTGCTGAAAGTTAAATAACACCAAGTGTGCACGATGCAGAAGCAGACCATGAGGTTTTCCAGTAAGCAAAGGAATCTGCTGGCAGTTTACACTGCTACCATTGCAGAGGAGATCTCCTCTGTGGCGGCACTAATGGCAATTGATCAATCAGTACAGCAAAGCCACCAATAACTTCATTTTTTTAAAAAAGAAAAAGTCTATTTTAATTACATTACCCAGATCATTAGAAAAATGTATGTAATGAGGGGAGAAAGTCTGTGCCATCGCTTTGACAGACCCAAAGTCAAAGTTCCTGGTGGGTTTGCCATCCCCCATCCCAAAGTGGAGCCAGGCGTTACTCTCTACTGCAGCAGTGTCATCCTGTTTAAATTTAGCCTCCATGTGCCTTGCTGGAGGGAGATTTCCCGGTGACATCAGCTGCTTAGGTTTTCTCTCCTTCCTTACCAAGCCAACGGCATGCGGAGCAGTCTTCGCAGCAAGCAGAGGCAGTGCCAGTCAGCAGAGGGAAGGGCCAGCCTCAGTGTGGCCTCCCAAACTCTCTGGACAGGAGAGTTTTACCAGCTCACAGTGTCACCTGGGCAACATCTTCCACTACCAAACCCCTGGTGGCAAAAATAATGGGTCACTGTAAATATTGCTGCTTAAAGGTGTCCAGGAGGTGAGTGGTCATAGCCTTGCAATAAGTATGATAAATTCTTTATTGTAAACAGTACGCTGAAGGGCACAATCTGGGAAGCCTTGTTGCGGAGGAGACCTGCATGCCATCACGGGGTACACTGGTCCTTCCCAGCCCCGGCACAACCTATGCCACGTGCCTCCATGCCCTTCTTTCACAGTACAGAGCAAAGCAGAAATTTGCCCATCACTTTTCACCTGCTGATGCTTTGCAAGGAGCCTATGTTCTTTTGGAGAGTGAAAAGTTCGCAGAGGAGGAAGCAGCCATGCAAGTGCCAGGCACTGGGGGAGAAACACTTTCAAAAGCGTGCAAGTCCTGCTGGACCCTGTGCCAAGGATTCTGGCTAAAAGAGCCTTGTCCAGCCCGTACGGCTGCGACCAGGTTCCCTCCCGTGGCCGAGAGCTGCCACAGCAGGAACCAGCAGCTCTCTGCAATGCTGTGCAAAGCATGCGAGGGGCAGGGGTCTCACGCTAAGACCGCTTCTCCTGAGTTCGGTATGAAATCACAGAATCACAGAGTGGCAGGGGTTGGAAGGGACCTCTGGAGATCATCTAGTCCTACCTCCCTGCTAAAGCAGGATCACCCAGAGCAGGTTGCACAGGATCGTGTCCAGGCGGGTTTTGAATATCTCCAGAGAAGGAGACTCCACAACCTCTCTGGGCAGCCTCTTCCAGTGCTCGGTCACCCTCACAGTGAAGAAGTTTTTCCTCATGTTCAGATGGAACTTCCTGTGTTCCACTTTGCCCCTTGTCCTGTCACTGGGCACCGCTGAAGAGAGTCTGGCCCCTTCCTCTTGACACCCGCCCTTTAGATATTTATAAGCGTTGATGAGATCCCCTCTCATCATTAAAGTCTTTTTTTCTGCAGGCTAAAAGAGCCCCTCCTCCCCATCTCTTGCCAGTTAATGCCAAGATCCTCCAAGAGAGCATGCCTAATTGCTGTACACAGAAACGGGATAGTAATTTGGAGCCCTTCTGACAGTAGACAGGTCTCTGGGATGCTCCTCTTAATTAGGACCAGACCTACTCTTGAGTGGACTGTGATTAAAGTGAGGGGATATTTCTTATTTGTCTTATGCAAGGTAGAAAACACAGGCACCTGAGTACAGGACAACGCAGCACATTTTCACCCAGCTTGTAGTATACAAATCCCCCAAAGTCTTTGTAGGCTCTACCGCTCTGGTCATCCCAGACGGGTGGCAGTGGATGGCTCTGTGCTGGCACTCGCAGTCGCAGCAGTAGGACATGAGAAGGCCAAGTGCTGTGTGGGTGTGTGTATGAGGTGAGTAGCTAGTTCATAATTCATGGATACTGTATGTTACCTGCTTTTTGGAACAATTCCTGTATAAATAGACTGTGTTGCCGAACCGCTCACCATTGCATGCATTTGCTGATGTTGTGAAGTCACTGGGCGCGCCAGGACCAGGCGGGAAGTCAGCACAATGCCTCAAGATACGTTATCGACTGTAAATGTGGCAGGAAGTCATTAAAGATTTCCTGAGCTATTCCTTGGGAAAAGACTACCTCCAGGCTCCGGCAAAGTCAGAGCACTTGTACTGCCAGGGCTGAGAAATCAAAAGAAAAATTGCTCTAATAAGCCGATGTCGGCAGCTTCAGCAGGGAGCCCTCTGGTCCTGATGGATCCTGTGCCCATGGGGTCAGGGTGGTGACAGATGATGAGATTTGGGAGACATATGCCAAGGGGCTCTTTATAGCTTGCTTACTCCAGCCAGGCTCATCTGAGCCTCCCTAAGGGTCTGGGGGCTAAGGGAGGTGCAGACATAAACAGGTCTGAATCCTTTGCCTCTAAAGCTTTTTAAATCCCTTTAGGTGAAAATAAATGGCAACTTCTTTTAAGAAAGCTGTTTGGTTGCTCCATGAGGTCTCAGCCACAGCTCCAGGAGTGAGATTCACAGACACTGAGCTCTCTTGGATCAACTGGGAAAAGACAATTGGGAAAAGACAATTTCCTGCCATTGGGAGGCAATCAGAAACTGGGACAAGAGCATGAGCACTGAGGGAGGCCAAACCAGGCGGGTCAAGGCAAGGAGCCCCAGCATTTGTAGGGGGCTCATTCAAAAGACATGAAAGGGACTGTGGCATGATTTAACGATGATACCAGGAATCAGTGTGACTTGGATCACTTGATATACAGGGTAGCTCTCACTTTTGTTGCTGCAGATATGTCTGTCTTGAAAAACATTTATGTTTTGCCAGCAATATGTTTTTATCTAATTCCCCCCCTGCCCCATGAAAATCTCACCAACCAGCCTCTGGTCAGGACTCAAAGGCTGTCTCAGCAGAGAAGAGGTCTTGGGGAGTTACTGTGGAAATCTCATTTCTGGGCTGTGCCTACAAGTGCAAAATTCAAAATAAAAAATAACTGTGCTAACTCTGAGATTATTTAACTGCTGAAAAACTTAGTGTTCTGAGTAAAAACAAAGTCATCATACTATGGTCAAGGGAAAAGAGCCAGATAGATAGTTACATTTCACAGTGTTCACTTTCTCACTGGAAAAGATGAGCAGAGTAAGAGACCTTTCTTCTTAAAAAACAACAAGAACAAGAACAAAAACAACAAAAAAAAGCATGTGAAGATTAGACAGCCAAACTTCCAGTTTTGAGTACCTGCAAAAATCCTACAAGTGAACTTGTAAAATCAGGTAGTCTAGCAATCACCAGCATGCACCTGGCTCAAAGTCTAATTTTGAGTGCAGAGAGCAGCAGGAACAGAAACAAGAATTTTGAAGCTGCCACTGACCTTGATCAAGATATGTATGAGGATTTTTCCACTATTTATTTTCTACATGCTATTTCAATTTAGGACGTTTGTTCCATAAATGCAGAGCCTTCCTTACAAGCCTGCCAAAGATGACACAACTTTTTATCCTGTTGGATCATTTGCTGGTTTTTCTGTAACAAGCGTATTATGTGTGTTATTTCTCACACACAAAATATCAGAAATAAGCTGTGTCTCTTTAAAAAATTCGCATTTATGATCACAATAATTCTTCTTTTCCCACGGTGAACAGTTATAGAATTGTTAGCCCCTAAGCTAACATAAGCTAGTTTGCCCCAACTGGAAAATGTTTGGGGTGGGAGAAAGCCCATAGTACTGTCTCCTATCGGTTTGGCTGTACCAGTGTAGCATACTGCATAGTGCTCATTTAAATGGCCAAAAGTGTTTTTCTTATCTCACATTCACAGTATGTCTCTCACATATATGTCTTTGATTCTCTTCCCACAGGAGAGAACGAAAATATAACTGAAAAACAAAGGCATATTTCTCCAGCAGGATCTCAAGGGGGAAAGTCTGCCTGCCTGGGCTGCAGGGAGGTGCCCCCCACGCACGCAGAAACATTCCCTGGGACTGGTGACACTGTTGTTCAGCCTTGCTCTTGCTGAGAAGGTTTCCACACGCTTCAACAATGAATTTCCTCCGGCGGCGTCTCTCAGACAGTAGTTTCGTGGCAAATTTGCCCAATGGCTACATGATGGATTTGCAGCGCCCTGACAACTCCACGAGCTCCCCAGTTTCTCCCGCCATGGAGAGAAAGCATCTGCAGCCACCACAGCCCTCGCAATCTTCCTCTGCTGGCACCAGCATCTTCAGCTCCATCTCCAGTGCGATGAAGCAAACCACGCAAGCGGCTGCAGGACTAATTGACCACTCAGCCAGCCCCACACCACCTGTGGCCCAGAAACCCAAGATCCTCCTGGTGATCGATGATGCACACACAGACTGGTAAGTCGTCATAGTCCTCCCTGATACCTTCAGCTCCACAAAGTCTGGAGGACAGCAGGGATCTGGGAGGCACAGGGCATCTGCAGGGGGGTACACAGACACTTTCACACCTAGGTCATCAGCTCTGACCCTAAGTTCTTGTCTTTCCGGTGACCTGCGTAAATGGCAGAGTAGGCTTTTCTCATGTCTTGCTTGGAAAAAATGCTCATTTGGCACCCATTGGCAAACTCCTTGATAGTCTCAATATATGAGTGCACATAGGACATTCTTGGCTCAGCAGGCTTGGCTGAGCTGTCACATCTAGCAATGGTCCTAAGAGGTCATAGCTGAAGGTGTGTTAGTGATGTGGTTCAGGACCCTAGCCTACTGTTTGTGTTGGCTCTAAAAGTGAAAAGGGACTCAATCTCTCCAGCTCTCAATCTCTCTTGAGCTTTTCCCTGTATGAAAATTTGTACATAAATTACTAAAAGCCTACTACTACCAGTAGTAATGACTGGAGTTCATTCGCTGGCCAAGGACCCTTCACCTGCTAAGCATAGTGGCTATTGGCAAAAGGGTCTCAGGCTCAGCTAAGCCTCAAATTTGTCTTGTTTACAAACAAAAATTTGGAAGTTTGTTTCCTGTGATATTGGGGAGCAGAGGACACTTTCCAAAGGAGAGGAAAACTGAAGTTTTCAAAAATATTAGAGAAATTACTGCTTCCTGTGTGCTTCCTTTCAAAGTCAGCTGGTTTAGAAAGCTTTAGGCAATCTGGCCAAGAGACCTATTTGGGGGAAAATCCAGAGCACGTGTTGAGGAGATGTTCATTTTTTGCTCTGACAGCTTGTCACAGCACAGAAAAAAAGGAAAGGCTAGTACAGGCAAGGGGACCGTATTGAAGACTTCAAAATGGAAGAAGTTGAGTTACCAGGTCTTGGCCAAGAGAGATTACTTTATTGTTCTTTTCATCCCATGCCACTCTTCAGTAAAGTTGTCACCTTTGATCTTTGCTTTCCCAGGAGAGTGGGGACAGGGTAAGACCTGCCTCCCTGGGTGTATCTTCACAAAGCAAGAGCTTAGCTCTTAGCTAAAAAGGGGCAATGAATGAGTGCAACTAGGTCAAGCTTCTTCAGCCAACTTGAAGTAAGAGAGGGAAAACAGTGGGATTTTTTTCAAAGGAAAAACAACTTTTTAACTGAGTTGGAAGGTCCCTGATAAGTTGGTCATCATATCAAATGTTTCACCAGGCTAGTGTCTTTTATCACAGTAGCAACCTCTTAATGCCAGATAGTTCAGTCGATAACACCAGTCTGGCTCAACCCTGATCTCTCCTTCCTGGATGCACCTGCAAGTGTACCAGCAGGCTTGATGCTCACCAACCTCCATCTCAGCTTAGC
Source organism: Balearica regulorum gibbericeps (assembly GCF_011004875.1). Lineage (NCBI taxonomy): Eukaryota > Metazoa > Chordata > Aves > Gruiformes > Gruidae > Balearica > Balearica regulorum. The sequence goes on from NC_046184.1 coordinate 59,717,987, forward strand.
GTTTTTGCAGTTCCTTGAAGATACTGCCAGGTGGCAGTCCCTTAACATAGCATCCTCCAGCCGGGAATGGGAGTGCCTCTAATGCACAGCTCTAGCATCTGGGGATTAGCCAGCACTGCTTAGTCCAAACACTGTAATCAGAGAGGAAAGCCCTAGCTCAAAGGCCAACCTAGTTTTTCCTTGAGATTAATAGTGCTGAAGGTAGTCTGGGCAGGGGAAAGTACGAGGAGGGGTCGAACTCTGTTGCAGAGTTTTCATGTTTTAAAATACACACTGAATTCAAATCCCTGTCTTTATATCTCCCAGCTGCTGTTCTGTCATGCAGACTTCATGGTCTGTGAGCTGAACTTGCCCAAGGAGCAGCAGCTGGGAGACATAAAGAGGAGGTGCTACCCATGCTGTCTTCATTCTCCACTCGTGTGTAAGCACTCTGCACATCCTGCTGTCTGGGCTGTCCCTCTGCTGCCTGTAGCTTAGCAGTTTCTACACATGATGGGGGACCCCTTTCATTTCTCCCAGCTCTCTGCCTCTATCCACAGGCTTGCAAATATCAAATGATGCTGCTTGCAAAGGCTCCCTGCTTTCACTCTCTTTAAGGTTGTGAGGGCATTGAACAAAATTAGTGTATGCATTTATGACCGTATCCTGATGTATGTATGACATGAAAACCAAGGAAACAACATTACTAACCCTTGCCTGCCTCAGTTTCCATGGCTGTTTATAGCATGGACAGAAACACATGCCTAGAAACTTCCTCAGCCTAAAGGTAGCATGTGGTCCTTTCTGATAGAGTGTACCAACGCAACCACTCCAGCAGGCCATGAGTGCTACTTGGCAGTTGATTTTCATTGTCTCCAGGAAACCCAGTGAGCTCTTGAGAACAGCACTGGAGAGCGGTGGCTCCATGGCTCCATGGATGTTTATTCTAGGTAAGGTACTTCTCAGCAAAGCCAGTCACCTTCTTGGTCTCAGCCAGGGTGTTATGTGAGCTCAAGCTGACCAGCTCGAGGCAGCAGTGTTTGCTTTGTGAGAGCACAGGTGAAGAAGCTGGTTATCCAGGGATTCTGGCTGTCCACTCTGCATCACGTACGGAAACAGTCCCAGACTTTGGAGGGTGAACGACAACCTATTGTTACTTCTGTGCTGGTGATTTTGGGTTTGGAAGAAGCATCATGTTTGCAATGCATTTCACCCTGCTCGGGTTCTTGCTACTTGTGAAACCTTTTATTTGGTTTTCGAGAAACCCTTTCCTTCTCCTTTTGAAATAGTTAACTCTTCTAGAAAAGATCCCCAAGAAATAACTACTGAATCACTACCTTTATTTTAAGGGCAGGGGGGCTTCCACAATGCCTCCTCCCCCACAGCAAGTTACATGGGGTTTACAACAAGGACTAGCTTGTTCACAGGCAGGAAGGGTGAGAGACAGTGGAATCTGCCATTTGATTTCTCTTCTCTAAATGAAAACACTTTCTCATAATTGGAGACTGTAGCAATATTGCCAAGCCAGACATTAATTCATCATCACTGTTTGTATTACAGCAGAGGCAAAGAGCTGCAATTGTGGATTAGGAGGAGGTGTTGCACAAGTGCATGACGAAATGCTCTAACAACCCAAACAGGCAAGTGTTGAATGCACTTTAAAGTGACAAATGGCAATCCTTTCTATTTTTAAGGAGCTACTATGTCTCTGATGGCACAGAGGTCTGGAGGAAGTAAAGACCATCCATGGGAATCCATGGCCTGTCTTCCTCCATAAAATCCTTCCCGCTCTTGACATGTAATATACTCTGGTTTATTCCAAAGACAAAGCACCATAAAAATAATGTGAGACCCACAGAATAAGATCAGCTGCTTTCTGCATTAGCAGCAGTAAAAGAAAGGTACGTTCTATTAAAAGCAAGAGAACTCACCCAGCTTTCTGTTAAAGTGGCAACGTTTGGACAAATTTTCCATCCTTCTACAAGACCCATCTCTAGTGCATTGCAAGGAAGCACACAGTGAATCTGCCACATGCAGGATGCGCACAAGAGGAAAACACTATCTGTATGGCTCCTTTGTGCTCTTGGCTTTGACAGGGAGCCCTCAGAGGCACCCACAGCAGCAGATGTATCCATGCATTGGCACACTGGGGGAAAACTCTGCTTCTTTTCAGTCATTAATGATACATATCTCAGCCAGGTAGCCTCCACCTGGAGAATGAGGCACCTTCTTGTGGGGTGGGAGTATCTGTGCCTTGGGAGGCTTCCAAAAACGCATCCACAACTCACCTACAGCAGCTGCCAGAAAAAAGGAGCTCCGATGTGAATACACGCACATGCACGCACGTGCAAACACACAGCAAAAGGGAGCGAGACCATGAAGAAGGGGGATGGCAGGACTCCATGTAATGGCAGAAAGGCCAGCTCCGGCAGCCCGACCTCAGCCAGGAGGAAAAAAATCCCACCTCTGGCAAGTTCATCGCCCGACGCGCTATTAAGTAAAATCATGCTCTTGCTGGATTGAATTTCTCAGCAGATCAAACAGGATTTAGTATTGTGAATTGTTAACCCCCACCCTCTGTGAAAGTGCTCAGCTTTCTAGCCTAATGCTTCGTGTTTAAACAGATTATTTGGGAAGTGATCAAGCACAGCTAAGGCTCCTATTAACAACATATGCTAAAAACATTGCTTTTTGGACCAGACAGCGTAACAAAGTTGTTCTTTTTGTATTTGTTAGATATTTTGATTGCATTTGTGAAATATATCATGTCACTTTTCAAAGCCAGTGGTGTGTTTTGCCCAAATTTCAGGCCATTTCAAGTGCTAACAGTGTTACATGCTGTCTTGAACAAAATGCATGTTCCCTATGTATAGCAGTTCTACACGCGAAGATTGTGCCATGTTTCACAGAGAAAAAAAGCTACATGGGATATTTTAGGAGACACAAAATTGCGTTTTTGTTTTCCCATTTACTTTACAACCAAATCTGCCTGAACATACTGTCTCCAAAAATTTAAAGATGAAGGAAGAGAAAAACTGTGATTAATACTGAATGAAATCCTCTTAATACATCTGAAATGGTTCTTTGTATAATAATAATAATGTCATGATTCAGGTCTAATTATGGACTGACCTGACAGGATTACTTTTTTATACCCTTCAGAGGAAATTATCAACCCTTTCTTTATTAAAACAAAACTATTTTTACTTCTGATAGTACATGACGATATTGAGCCTTAAATATGTCATTTGTCAAAAAATATAATTAGTTGAATAATAATAGTCTAATACTGAATTTTAGTAACTTAGGACCTTCTAAGTGCTAATTTTTTTGCAAGGAATTCCTTTTCAAAAATATTCAATGAGTGTCATGAGTCGTTTCATGCTTTCAGTAGGCTGAAGATGATATACTAAGGCTCCTATTCAGAGGAATATTTCTGTACCTAACTAACTCAATTAAATATAATGGGAAGTTTTGGACTAGCTTTTGGCTTTGGACTTCATTACCCTTTATCTTTATTATTATTCTTCAGAATTGATGCTTCAAGCTAGACCTCAGGAATTTGCAGGTTAAATTGCAAAGTTTTGTCTATTTTTCCTGATAAGAAGCCCAAAATCATCCAACATGGTGGTAACTGACAATAAATTATTATGAATTAGCTTTTATTATACTGGGGTAACCTGTATAATAACTGTTTCACAAGTTCTGTGCAACTATGTGGCTATAATTTGAAAAAACTTACAAGTAAAATTTATGTTTTCACAAATCTGGCTAAAATCCTTATATTTTCATCATTTAGCCATATCTACCCAGGACTGAATATTTCTTTTCCTATAATTCATGCCAAGTGTGACTTGAGGGCAAAAATTCCACTTTAGGGAAAGAGGAGGCAAGTTTGTGTTAAATGTACGTGTGTGTGCGCACATGCACACACACACACACTCTTGGAAGGAGCGTGAAGAGTTTCTGTATTTCCTAGCATACAGGCAGAGGGGTGAAAAGGAGGTAAGGCTGTCAAAGATATTCAATAAATTGCATTTATCACATCACTTTCCAATCTGTTTTAGGTATATCACCATCATGTCTGCCTGTATTTTTGCCCTGTGTGTGTAAAGCAACTTGGGATCTAGTCCTCCTAAATGAAAGGTGATACAGAAATGAAAGGATTAGTATCATTACAAAAATAGACACAAGGAATATGGAAAACATTCCCCACCAGGTTATAAATATGCTAATGCAAGTCAAATCTGGGACCTTAATTGCTTTACCAGAGTTCCTATAAATGCATAGAATTTAACCTCAGAATGTCCTGCCTAGTCCCGTACATATTTAAAAAAAAAAAAAAAAATTAAAAAAATCCGTCAGATGTATTTCTGAAGGTTTGTGAGCCAGATTTTTTCTGCTTGAAAGCCAGCAGCCCTGCCCCAGCGTTGGTTCGAGTTAGCCCGGTTCCCCTGCTCTGCAAGTTCAGGGAGGGCAGAACTGGGCTGGAATAAAATATTGCACAATCCTCAACAAAATGATACCCCTCACAAACAGCTCCAGGCCATACCATCTAGATTTAGCAACGTGGAAATGTTCCAGCAATTTTGATAATATGCTAAATAAAATTGCTGCCTCATGTTGTACTTAAAGCAGCCCCCCCCCCCCTCCACCCCCAGCCCCCCCCCCCCCCCCAGTTCTTTGTGGCCAGGAGGGATGTGACCACAATGTAGCCTGGGTGGGGGACCAGACCTACAGCAAAGTGTCCTTCCTATCCTGACAGCTCAGAGAAGCACAAAAAGCCGTGCCCAAAAGCAATAGCGCTGCACTAACTAGAGCTTCTTCTCTTGGTGGGGGGGGTGGGGGGGTGGCTTTGATTACCCCCGTCTCACAAGCAGGAGGTGGTACAGGAAGATGCTGGGAGGCCGGTATTGTGTGGGACTCCGTAGTTCCTTGAATAGAAAGAGCGGCCTGAATGGTTGTGTCTGCGATCGTTGAAGTGCTGGTGGCTTGCCAACCCAGGTCTCCCCGGAAAACAGGCCTTCGGTTCCCTGAGAGAAAGGGAGGACTCACAAAAGAAGATTTAAAAAACCCTTCTCCCTTCCTGCCCTAAAGCTTCCCTTTCTGTGTGCGCGTTCGAGCCAAGAAAATCCTTTCAGCCCTGTAGGGTGGGACCTCAGGCCTCATCAAGGACCTCACCACAAGGACTTCCTTTATCCAAAACAAAAAAAAGACCAAACCCATACCACCATCACAGCCTGGTACAAACCTCTTCAGCAGAGGCATTTCTTTCCTTGGTGTGATCCCATAACTAATAATGCCTCAGGGGTTGTTTTACGGTAAGCAGAGCAGGCTGGGTCTTGTGGTTCTTCCCAGAAGGCAACAAAGGCGATCTGTTCCCACAGCCCAACTTTGGATGCTGAGGACCTACCTGCAGCGCAGCTGAGCTGGCTCTCGATTTGGTGGCTTCACCAAGCCAGGTGGTGACAGCACCAAGAGCAAGATGCTCTCACCCTGGGGAGGCATGGGGCTGCAGTACTGCACCCCAGGGCTGGAGCTGGAACTCATGTGGATCTCCTGGTGAAGTATCAACGTATTCAGGGTTACCTTTTGACTCAACCCAAGACTCAGATTTACCTCTTGGTCCCTCCCTGTCTGTCTGTACAGTGCAGGTACCCTTTCCTTCATTCTGCACTTGCCTCTGGTCCGTTTAACTTGCAGTTCAGACCTTGTTTTCTGAGGTGTTGAAGCTCACAACCATCATGCTTATCCACCACCTTTAGCATCCCGACACCTCCCACCCCTGACCCAAGGTACTCTTACAGGATAAATACTAACTACCAACCAGTCCACCCTAAAGGTCTCTGGGCCAAAGCAAATGTGGGCAAAAGCTCCAATAAGTTGCAGACATCGGCATTTGTGATTTTCCTATTCCCTATGCCCTGAACAGTCAGGACTTGACCATCTCAAAAGTACTTACTATTTGCAGCTGGGAATTGCTAAACTGAGGAGAAATGGTGAAGGGGTTGAGGGATGGCCCCTGAAAGGAAAACCTTCCTTGTTTTCACCCCTGAAGAAAAAAGGGCACAAATGCATCTCTCCTCCCCCCTCCCCTCCCCACTGTCTTTATAGCATGTAGGGGCTGGGGGGGGGGAGGGTCAGGGCATTCCAGCGGCTGCTGGCCAGTATCCTGGAAACTGCCTCCTTTTTCCCAGTCCCAGCCCCTTTTATGAAGGAGACAATGTGGACATACAGTGAGTGCCTTGTGCATCACTTGGGCCCCCAGGCCCTTTGACATGGGGATTTCATACAGTGGCTGACCCCCTCCCCTCGCTCCCCGAGGTCCCCCCACACCCAATCCAGGGGGCTTCAGCCTTGCCTTTTTCCAGGCTGATACAGAAAGAAATTACATGCCTTATTTTCCCAAGGGGCTTGAGAGAAATATGTGTAATGTGATTCCAGGGAAATAAATCAGATAACTCCAGAATTTACCCGTGGATCCCTTTTGGTTTATTTACCCAGGTCTCTTCTTCAGCATTTCTCTCCCTCTTTCTTCCACCCACTCCCTTGCCCACCTCTCCCCAGGAGTCCTGTACATTTCCCCTCTCCTTACCATGTTTTGCTCTGGCCCTTTCGCAGGGTGGGAAAGGCTGCTTCCCGCTCCGGATAAGAAGTGGTCTCCATCCAAAGTGTGGCTTGGCTTTCTTTGCCTGTTGTGTCTCATTCCAGAGGCACAACCTCAATCAGAGGATTTGGAGGACTTTGCCGTTACAATATCCTGGTGCCCCTCTTTGGCAGGCTCTCAATGATACTGAGCCCATATCTGGGGTGGAGGTACAAGCCTGCTCCTGAGTTTGTAGTCAAGGCCTCTGTGGAACACTGGTGCCCCAAAAAAGTGCCTGGGTTCATTCACATCACAGGGGATTTGGGCTTAGGCTTCTTTGTTCATCTGAAGGGTGGCTTCCCACTTACTCCAAGACATAATACCAGCAATTGCAATGACATTTGCTACGACAGCTCCACTGAGGTCTCCCACAGGAAGATTTGAGCTATATTTCTTTGATCTCTTCCTAGCCTAGAAAATTGCTTCATACAGGAGCCATTTTACAGGATACCCTGAAGAAGTCCAATGAATTTGATACAAAATACCAGCCTGTCTTCAAAGCTGCGTAACGTGTCATAACCTCTGCTTCACCCAGCTAATGGACCTGCAGGAACAGCTTTGAACTTTGAAGCACTGCACTCCTCCAGGCCATCACAATCACTTCAAATCTCTTGTTCCTCCTGGCTATTCCCTTCCCAGTGCCGAGGCCAGTGTTCTGCACCTTTTCTTACATGAGCTGCTGTCTAGTGGCACTGAACCTGAGGAGGAGCTCCTTGGGCACTTTCTCTAGGTGATGCTTGATACCTGGGCATCTTTTCCTGTTCCTCACCTGTGCAAAACTTTTTCCAGCCTGGCAGAAGTTGTGCAGTTCCCTGCTGCACCCCTGATGTCTCTGTTTCCCACAGATCCAGAGGAAACCACTGAAGTAGTCCTCAGAAGCAGCTTGGATATGCTTCTTTGCACTGAGAGAAAAAAAGAAGCCCACTGGCCCAGCTCTACCCCCCTGGGCCTCGTGACACGCGAGTCTTTGATGAGGGACTTTGCACCCCATGAGGACTGAATATTTGCGTGTACAGACTACAGGCATTAGCATGGAGGTGCACAGGAGCACGTTGATTCGGGCACCCTACGTATAGGTGCAGTACAAGCTGTCCCAGCTGTTGGTGACACCAGAGGGATAAACTCTGATATTTGAGTGTCTTGCAGGTGTATTCACAGTCTTGGATCAGTGCTGGCATCCCTTGCTCAGACAGATGCTTTGCAAACACCTAAAGCCATTGATGTTATACATTGACTTTCTGCAAATTAGCTCTTACGAAGGTAATTGGAGGTGAATTGATCATTTATTTTTCCCTGCTGCTATTAAGGATACACAGAAAATTGTGTATATGCTTTCTCCAGCCATGGTCGCTGAGGCAGACTGGGACTGTTTCATGGCAGGTCTGGAAAATAAGCTTTGATTCTTTCCAAATTACTTCATAAGAAGAGGCATCAGGTTTCTTGTGGCCTGTAATCATGTCAGAGCTGAGGCAGAAAGCAGAAGTTATGTTTGCCTGATGCCCTTGCACCCAGAAAATATGTCCTTTTCCAGAGCATGCGGCTTCTTCATCACAAAGTGAGTGGGGTTTACAGCAAGCTTTCTCCCTGGAAGCCAGGCCAAACCTTCGGCTGTTTATTATGGTGCTTCATCCCTCCCAGCTGGTGCAGCCACATTTAAATGCATTGCCTAGCACTGTAAATCCCACCTAGGAACTGCTCTTCAGCATGGCCCTGCAGTTTTTTTCAGTCAAAACATGTTTACATGCTAATTTACTGCAATCACAGCAACCGCACCAACCCATCTGCACCCTGCCTAGCCAAATCATAACGCTGTGTTCCGGCAGGTTGCACATCTGACATGCTTTAAAATAAAGGGATGGTCAGCCAAGCGGCGGTCAGTGTTGCAAGCTGCCCAGGAGAGGGGGGGTGGGTTTGTGTGGCCAGTGCCTTGCCCAGTGTCCCAAGCTGGGGGATGCCAGACAGCCTCCCTCCCCAGGGCAATGAGCCACTCCTCTGATCACTGGCAGTTGGCTGTGCTGGAGGGACACTTCTGAGGCTCCCCAGAAAGGTTTGTGACTGGTCTGGGTGCTGCACCCCTGCTGCACTACAGGCTGTCTAGATAACCCTGAAGCATGTAATTTCCTAGGCAGAAATCTAGAAGAGCCTTGCTCAGGTGGTTTTGGAGCAGAGAGCATCCACAGATGCCTTGCACAGTCTCACCTGCCAGAAACATCCATCTTTCTTTCTTCTGCATCTCCACCAGAGCAGCATGGTCTTCCTTTCCTCCATCCCACATCCACTGTAGGGACCAGAAGACATTTCATACATTGCACAATACTGACCAAAAGACCCTCCCTCTTGCAAGAGAAGCATCATGATGTTTCCACAACATCAGCGATGATTCCAGTTTGCTTGAAATTTCAAGAGCTCCAGGATGAGGCTATTTTTCATTTCAACATTATAGCCTCTACTGCCCAGGGGCTCCAAAACCCCAGGTGCACATTGAAAACACCACTCCATCCATTTCAATGATGTTTCAGTAAGAAGTGTTTCATTCTTACCCTGGGATGTGTCAAAATGTGGACTGACCAAAATATTTGGCTGCAAATTGCTTAGCACCTGTAGTCTTCAGAGACACTCAGAGCAGGTTAACCCTCCTGGGGGGCTGTCCTTGAAAGAAAGTGATATATTGTGCTGTTAAAAGAAAGTTATCTGAGACACAGGATGAGACAATAACTGTGTAGAAAGAGGGATAAGAAGGAGAGGCCATACAGTGTCTAAGTCAAGGTCCCTTGCTCTACTCCAATGGCTCCTCGCACTGGATGTGTGCTCTGTGTGACTATCCATGAGCAGAGCCAGTACTGTAGAGACGAGAGGGAGGATTTTTTAACCATGTGAAGGCTAATTTCCTGGACTAGGCAGTGGAAGCCTCTTTGCTCCATCTGCACTGGGCTGAAGACCGTGGGTAATCACACTTCATTACAAGCTGAAGCAAAGCAGCACCAAGGAGTTTGCAACCAGCTGGTCAGCAAAGCAGAGAGGCCATAGAGGGAGGAAGTGTGTTTCATAAATGTGGGTAAGGAGTATACATTATGAGCGTGCTGGGAATAAAAACAAGCTTGTACCAGTGAATAGTGAGCCTCAAATTTCAGAGCAGTTCCTGTGGGCCCACTTAAAGCTCATTGCAGTTTTTGAGAAGTCACTGATTCCAGCAATATTTCCAATGTTTAGGAGTGAGGAATGTTGCCAGACCCTCTAGAGCCATGCCTCTAGAAATACAATGGAATTATTAAGTGCATTTAGCGTTCCTGTTTATTGTTAGAGGAGTGATGTCTCCTCTTGTCTGCTGAGTTGCTTTTTTACATGCAACACTCATAAATTCAAAAAAGAGAGGAAAATTACCAGAGTCCTGCTTTTTATACTGGACAGGGGTTGTTCGAGCCACTTGGTCTTGGTCACACCTGGCTGCTACGCTGTGCTTCACCAATATCTATGCAGAGGTCTTAGTAGCACCATGCTGATGGATGGGCTGTCTGGGAAGGGAGGCGTTATACAGCCTTCAGATAGCCTTGTTAGAGCAAAGCTGAAAACTTTTGACATTTTTACTGTCTTTTTCTAATAAAATGAAAACTTTTGACTTGTTTTTGAGCCAGGACGACAAAACAGAACAACTTTTTTATTTACACTTCACAATGCTGGGGGAGGGGAGCATTCAGCTGAAAACTGGTGTGTTTCAGCCATGGGGAAAATTGCCTTCCTACTGTCTCTCCTTTTTTATTGGAACAAATAGACACATAGTAAAAATGTGAGCCAGCTTCTTTTTTTGCTAATACTATAAAATAGGGAGCAAAGCCGGCTTCCCCTCATTTTCCTTTACTTCTTTATTCTGTCCTGTCTTTGCCAATTGGAAACAGAATGCAGAGAGTTACTTTGTCTCTGGAAACAGCTCTTGCAGGGCTTAACTGTGTTTTCAATGCTTTCCAAATAGAAGAGCTTTTTGGAACCTACAAGGCCTTCCTGAAGTTTTAGGGGGGAGGTCTGAGAAAATAAATTAATATTTTCTTCCATCAGGCTTGTTTGGCAAGGGTAAAGAATTGGGGAGAAAGATTCACAGGGAAAATTATATTGGCATTTTCCCTGCTGACTAATCAATATAAGGGGCATTATACATAAATATGAATAAAAAAGCTAAAACTGCCTGCCCTTTCCCTATGTTTTCTTCTCCAACACTACTGCCAGCTTTCCCCTCTCATGAACAACCAATCCTTCTGAAAGTGCTTTGTTGTCTGCTTAGCATAGGCAGCTAGGAGCAGAGGGGTGGAAGGTGTATGTCCTTCCCATGACACTGTTCCAACTCCAAAGCAAACACAGTTTCTCAGTTCAGAGGAGATCCTTCATTAGTGACACTGTAGATGCAGATACTGTTTCTCTAAATCAGCAGCAGAAAGACAAACAGAATCAAAAAGCAGCTCTGTAGTGGGAGAGCAAGAGAATAGGCTTCACGACTACTTCAGCTGTGATGATAAAGATCCTTGCTCAACATCAGAAGTTTCCGATGCCATGCCACATGCTGCTCTCCATCTTTTACAGAATAAAGATTATTAAATGAGCTATAGCAAGGAATCATCGATTAGACTTGTTGCTCTGGAAAAGATTAGGAAAGCATTTGGTTTTCAGTTTGAAAATAAAAGGGAAAAGTCACAAGCCTTGGAGGAACTATTCAATGTGGTTTTCATCTAGCTTGGCAGGTTTCTCCTGAAGAACAGAAAGCTGAAAGAAGATAGGAATTAGGAAAACATGCTGTGACCTGGATAGAAATTCTTCAGCAAAAAGGGAAACGCAGAAGCAAAACAGTATGTAATGAAATAAAAAAAAATCTTCTTTACCGATGTTTGTCTCTCATTTCTTCTGCAGGGCCAAGTATTTCCAGGGGAAGAAGGTGAATGGAGAATTTGATATCCGAGTGGAACAGGTCAGTGACAACTGAATTTGGCTCTAAGAAATGTGTGCAAACAGGGCTGAGATGTTAATGACAGATAATCTGTGGATATTTCTTCTCTTGAAGAAAGGAGCTAATGAGTTCTAAGACATGTCCATTGTCACTGATGGGCTCGGCCCTGGCCAGTAGCGGGTCCATCTTGGAGCCGGATGGCATTAGCTCTGTCGGACATGGGGGAAGCTTCTAGCAGCTTCTCACAGAAGCCACCACTGTAGCCCTGCCACTACCAAAACCTTGCCACGCAAACCTAATACACCTTAAAATGAAATTTTCTGTAATGGTGATGGGATTATAATTTCTTCCATTGGAAGACTCACAGCTCTGTATATATGCCTGAAAATGTGCAAAGCCAGTATGCCACAGTACATGTTGATGTTATGTTCCACATGCGAACTATACAAGTCTTCTGACTTACCCTGATTTAAGCCTAAACCCTTTGGTTTAAGTGTGCAAAATAAATACTTATGGCAAAATCTTTTTAACTGTTGAAAGTCCATAGGAACAGTAAGGAGGTGCATGGTCTGTTTTCTGATGTGCTCTGCAGGGCATTGGACAAATTCTCTGTTTCTCTGTTACCCTTGCCACTAGCCATTCATTTCAGTTGAAAACTGTTTATGTTGGGATCTGTCCCCTCCTCTCTGTTTTGGTGCAGTGTCTGTCAAAATGAAGTCTCAGCATTGACTGAGACTTTGGATGCTGATGTCAAAGTAGAAATCATTATTAATAATCATCTGAAGGCACCTAACTTGAAAGCAGGCATAAGAAGAGACACATGTAGAGATGAGCTGGTGATCATGAAGGAATTGTATGCTTGTTTTATACTCCTTAGGACTATAAAACTGCTTGGATGGATAAAGCAAGCTGGCTGGTGAATGTTGTTTGAATGACCTGATAATTTCTGTCTATATAAAGCTGTTGATTCTGCATTGTGTGTGTGTGTGCGTGCGCACACATGTGCGTGTCTGTATAGAAGTATTAATGCAATGGTTTTGAAGACTTTCTCAGGACCCATTGCCCTTGATAATGTGCTCCTTCTCTTTTGAAAGGAGTGCTGTCCAGTTGCCTAGGACTATACATGTGCACACACGTTCTGATCAAAGGCTATGTCTGGGACAGAAAAGTTAGCAAGTCATTTTCTTGCAACTGTGATACTACGAACACTTCATTTTTCTCTTTTTATTGGTATCACACCTGTCGGTACTGGGTGGTATTAGCAAGAACAATTCTCACTTGCAATCCCTTATCCAAGTCTTTATTTTGCTGGTTGCCCCACTAAATGTCCTAAAAGAGAATAGGAAAAAAAAAAATCACACTTCTCACATAGAAGCATGAAATGAAATAATAATTCAGATTTGCTCTTCAAACCTCTGATCCAACCTGCTCCACCACTCAAAGCAGGGTCAGCTTCAAAGCTAGACCTGATATTCTTCAAAATGACCTGTTAATTCTTTCCTAAGCCTCCAGCCTCTGCCTTTCCCCTCATAGTCCTTCTCAAATGTTATTGCACTTGAGGTCCTTATAAAGGAACTATCTTCAAATGGTTCGTGAGTGGAGAAGGGCAGAAGTGTACTCTTGATCCCTGATGGGTTATACCCAGTAATGACCCTTATCATCGTCACTAGGTAGCTTATCACATTTCCCCAAGGACTCTTTCAGGGGGACTTTCCCAGTCTGTCTCTTGAAACCCTTCCTGCAGGCTGAATGCCCATGTTTGAGAAGAGGCACCAAATTGCTCCAAGCAAAGATGGAAAGGGCGGCATTAGTCTGCTGGAGAGGACCATTGCCAGGCCCCTTGCGGCCTTTTTTAAATACTCAGCATAGTGACTGCAACATTGCCCAAGGGAATGAAGCGCACAGTGGGTAGGAGAGTTGAGGAACAATGAACAAGGGCCCTGGCTGCTTCCCCTCGCCCCCTCCCTGCCCCTCTGATCAGGCAACCGAGCCTCCATGTAGTGGGCAGGGAAATGCTCTTGACTCCCCCAGACCTCAAAAGCAGAAGGGATGACCACTTTCCCCATCTGGATCCACTGTCTATCAAGGGAAACACAGAAGCTGCATTGTCAAGTGCAATCCTCGAATCTGACCTCAGGCCCCTGTGCATATCACTGAGGCCAAACGAGGGGCACTTCTTTCTTCAAACTCTGGCTTTTTGTTCCTTTCTTTTTTTGCCCATCCATCCTTGCTCAGTATTTCTTGATATTTACTTTTCATTCATTTCTCCTTCCCTGATTATCTGGAGCCTTTCTCACTTCTTCATCTTCCTCAAGCATAATCCAGGAGCCTAACTGTTGTGGAACAGGTCCCCTGCGGCTGAATGAAGACCCTCTTGACCTGAAAAATGAATGTTCTTCCACAATTTTATTACAGGGGTAAAAAAAAAAAAGAGAAAAAAAATGAACAAACAAACAAAAACAACCAAAAAACCCCCAAACAAACAGGAAAGAACTGTGTTTACCAGCCTGGTCCACATGTTGCTCTTTGAGTTCCCAGCTCTCCAGTCTTCACTACTATAACTGCCCTGTGAACAGCACACAGACTGTGCCATGGTGCACAAGCCCTACCCTGGCTGTTCATTTCTCAATAAACTCTGCATCAGATCAAGGTTTGAGTCTTGGGTCACTTGGTCTGCTCTGTAAGTTCATTTACTTTTTCAGTTTTCCATTTAATCCTTCTTCAGATAACCACAGATTATTGCGTCAGCCAGAAAAACAGTTTGCCTTAGGAAATTTTTTTATATTTTATAGGAAAAAACACTTTTGATCTGAAAAGCTAAATAACAAAAATATTTGAATGGCAGAAAGCAGTGAAAGGAAATATCCAAATGTTAAATACTCTTGAAAAACCACATTGGGAAAAAGCAACTGCTCTATTTTTTCTGACAGTGCTAATTTTTTTGCCATTCTTCCAGGATGCTCTGTAGTTGGTTTAAACCGAAGGAAGAGTTAGCATTGTTGCTTTTCTCTTCCTCTTTCTTCTCCATCTTTATTACATCTTAATTCTTTCTTAACAAGCCATTTCAGCAATCTTTGGGGGAAGCAGAGCAGGATAGTAGGTGATTTTTTTTTAAAGCCATGACATCACTTATTTATAATGGATCAGGAGTGCTGAAAGCAGTGCTGTCTCTCCCTCTCAGCAGCGGGAAGTCAGTTATCTAATCTGGTTATACACCCCTACCAGCTCTCTGAGCTGCCTCTCCCCCTTGGCTGTCATCCGAGGAATGCAAGACGTATGTGATCATGCTGTCTCGTTCCGTCTGTCCCACACACACCCAGCACTGTGGAAGATACTGGCTGATTTCAGCTGAATTGGAGAAACAGGCAGAAGTTTCAAGATACTAAGTTTCTACAAAAGGTGAATTCAGTTCGTATTAGACACTGAATAATCTGCAGGGAAGAGGCTGTTAAATGCCATCCTGCTGCTCAGGAACCTGCTTCTGTAAGTCTCAGCTTGTATGCAAATAGGTTGTATGGACTCTCAAAGAAGGTTTTCTTTCTGGTTCTTTAGCACAGAAGTGAATTGCATGACCTCAATACCACCCACAAGCCCTTGTTCTTCAGTGAGCCCATTACCACCAGCCAGAGACAAGAGACATTGTGGCACCGCCTGGTGCCAGTGAACAGGAGAGAGAGTTGTCAGGGACACTGCGGTGGGTATACCCTCTCCAACATCTGCTGTGTCCTGTCATTGATTAAAATGACTATGAGTCCTGACTTTGTTCCCACCCTTGTGGCTTTTCTAATCTTCGGCATGAAACCCAAAACATTCTTGTGCCTTAGAGGCTGCAGGGTGTATTATTGCCCTCCCTTGACTGAAACCCAGGCGTGCAACACCATTGCCTTCTCCCTGCTGTCTGTAAGGGAAGAGGCGCAGGGCTGAGTGAGGGCTGCGGCAGCGGGTGGGAAGCAAGTGCAAGTCCTCTCCTGAATCAGGGACTCTTTTTCTTTAGAGGCAGTTTGGATTACATATTTGGATATTTTTCCACTACAAGTCCTTCTGTAGCAATGATAGTCATTTGTAAGACTGAATGAAACACTGATCAAAAAGTAAAAATCTGTATTATTTGACCTATTCTCATTAAAACCTCATGGTTTAAGTTTTATTCAGTGTGGGTAAGCCCCTAAGCTTTAAGAAGATGAGTCTAAAAATACTATCTCTAGTTTATGCTAAAAATAAAGTTCATTTAGATTTTGATCTGTGTTGTTGCTTTTACTTGCCTTGTGATTTCTAGCTTTGAGAACTACAGTGTATACAATTCCAGTTCTTTTCTCTAGAAATACAAAAGCTAGAGAAATTCTTTTAGAAATGAAAAGTATATAAGTTTGATCAAATAAAATGTCTGTAAGGCTAAGCTAAACTTAAAGAAGAAAGTTAAAGTGCCACAAGAGTTGACAACACTGCTTTTAGTCTCTCCTTAAATTAGTTTTGCTTTTATATTCTCAATCCTCCCTCACTGGCCAGAGGACAGGAGGCATTAGGAAACACAGTATATTCAGGAAGAAGAGGAATTGTACCATAGACCTTATGCTCAGTCAAACATTTTCCATGACTAGAGGCAACTGGTTGGAATTCATCACCTTCTTCCCCACCCTCTCTGCCCTGTCCCAGAGAAAAACAAGCCTTGCATGCTCCGAGGATGTCGTATGACTCTGGGGTTTCCCGTATGGATCATAACATACCCCAAGTAGGGGGGTCTCCACGGGCGTGAGGCATGTCCCATGCACAAGGGGGATGCCACGTGGTTGTACATCGCCAACACAACCAGGTACAAGCAGAAGAGGGATGGAGAGCTGGGGCTGAGGAGACCCGGACAACCACAGACCCATCAGCCAGACTGTGACACTGTGGGCAATGGCTGGATGAGTGGGACACTCACCACAAAGCGAGAGATGTGCGGAGCGGGGTCACTGGGATGACCATGGAGACCTGACTTATGAGAGGGGGCTGAAAGTTTGTTGAGTTTGTTTATCTTGCCAAAACAGAGGCTAAAGGAGACACAGTTGCTTTTAATAAATACACTGGTTTAAGAAAAGGTTTCGTGACATGGTGCCTGCAGTAGCAAGGGGTTAGACCCTATGGTCTTGGTGGGCTTTTCTGATGAGATTGATGAGAGCACAGGAGGGAGAAAGGAGAGCACAGACCTAGCACTCAAGAGCAAGCAGCACTTCTTAGACAGTCTGCCACCTTTGGGGTACCTGTTCTTCAGATATTTCCTAAAAGCATTTTAATATATTCAGAGACATCTTTCCTGGCACTAGCTATTTGATGGTGGAGGGGGGTGAAAAGGGTGAAGGAGGATTGATGAGGCCAAAAGGTTCATCTAAATTTTTATTCCTGTTGTTTGTCCACCCATCTCCTTCCCACCATTTCCTGCTGTGACAAGGTGGGTCCGTCTGTCTGTCTGACATGCATTCTTCTCGTACAGCTCATTCACTTGTTCCCGCTGCCTGGTTTATTTTCAGGGAATGACTATTCAGTGAACTCCTATGTACATGCTTCTGGAAAAGTCTTGTGGTATAGATTATGACTCCATTGGCAGCATTGTCAGGAAAAAAGTTGTACTTGGCACTCACAGAAGATAATTGTAATACAAATCATGAATTCCAGCTCCATTGTACTTCCCGTCCTAAAGAGATATTTTCATGTGCAGTGTAAAGTGGTCCTTTCAAAAGGTAGAGTCTGATAGGCCCATGTGTGATGAGAGTAAAATTAGCCTCTCATCAAATAACTGTATAATTTTTACTCATTTTATGCTTAGGGTTGGTTTTGGTTTTATTTTTTCCCAACTGAAAGCCAGAAAGCAGTTCAAGAACAGCAACAGCAGTTCTCATAGCTTTGCCACATACAAGCATTCAGAAACCATGAATAAAGGGAACAGAAGAAACAGCAAGAATGACTCAAAAATCATGAATTTCTTAGATAAATAGTATCTTCAATTATTTTTTTTTGTTGTTTTCCATTGGCTGTTGGAGGCTTAGAGAGTTCATGTTTTTGAGCTGTTTCCTGGGATCAAAAGGTTTGGAAATGTGCTTTTGCTAAAGCTCCAATTTTCAGGCAGTCACACAACTTCTGAAAAAAAAAGTTTAAGAGACAATTTCAAATGCTGTAAGAGCTGATGCACCAAAAGGCACTCACACAGGTCAAGGCATGTGGACCTTCACCATCAGCGCTGTCTGTAGGCTAGGAGCATGCATCCTAGCTTCAGTGCTTGTGAAGAGCAGTTGTGGAAGCTCCCCTTGGAGCTGCACAGCAGCATCCCCCTCCCAGCTGGACTCTCTCCATACTTTTCTCCCAGAGAGCAATCCCAGTACTGGGGGAAGGTGGGGAGCAGGGTGCCTCCCCAAGGGAAAATGTCTCAGGAAAGAGACATGGGGAATCAGAGTGTGTAATCTCTAATTCTGCATGCATGTGCACACCAAGCACGCACAGCCCCAGCCCTCCCCCTGTTCACATCCATATGATCTGTTCACCCTTCTGCCTATGCAGGGTTTAGGGATTGCTTACTTCCCCTCTAATGTAATGGTTGTATTGAAATGTGCTGTTACAGGAATGCAGCCTGGTGTCTGCCAAAGTCTGTCTTTCCTTGTGCATATTGGAAGATCCACCAAAAATTAAAGCATAAAATCCACTGAGGAATGTATGTGATTTGATTAGACAGTGGTAATTCCTCATCCCAAGTGCCTAAGCCATGACATGGACCAGCCTGTTATTCTGACTGCATTTTGTGTCATGGGGCAGGGGGGAGAAAAACAGACATGTAGTGATAATTAGTGAGGAGTTTCAGGAGTTAAGACTAGGAGAGTGGAGAGCCTTGGTCAGGGCACAATCAGTGGGTAGGGGAGAGCCAAAGGAGCCTTGGAGATTGGGGAGCTCTGGCCATGTGAGAGACCGAGTGCCCTGTAAGCCACCTGTGGCTCCAGTGCCACGAATCAAAACGCCTTCCCCCATGCCCATGTGGATGAGAGGGGCTGGTCAGAGTAACTACCAAACTAGCGCTTAGGATCCTGATGTGAGTACTCTGCATTGCTTATGGAAAGCTGCATACTGTAGTGGTAGCTTGGTGCTGTGATTTATGTGATGGAATAACCCCCCAAAATGCCAGCATATGTGTTACAGCTGAGGAAAGTGCAAAGGTTCCCTGGCAGTGCTAAAACCCCCTCTCTGCTATTTATGTGTATGTGCGGTATATATGCAAATGGGGGGTATGTATGCAAACATTCACACAAAAGACTAATATAACTTTGCCTCTCTCTTTTAACCAACAACCAGCCTGAGTAGCTTTTAATTAGGTTATGTACAGATGAGGGCTTAGAAAGTTCCGTAGCTCAAAAAAACCCAATGTGCTTGTCACTGTATGGACACACCAAGCCTGCTTGCTTTAAAAAAAAAAAAAAAAAATCAGCCATCATGCTCCCAAAATACAAATCCCAAAACCTGTCTGCGTCCCTATTCCTGCATTCCTGTGCCACAATGAAGATGAACTGACCCGCAGCATCTTCTCAAGGAGCAAACTGAGATGCTTTCCTTGGATTCCACCTTAACATCCAGGGAGGAGTTTAATAAGGACAACTGTCAGATACTAAACTTATCACAACAGTTGAGGCTGGAAGGCACATCTGGATATCTCATAATCCAATATCCTGCTCTGAGCAAGTTCAGCTACAGCAGGCTGCCCAAGACCATGGACAATAAAGGTTTTATTATCTCCAGGGATGGAGACTCCACAGCCACTCTGGCAACCTGTTCCAGTGTTTGACACTCATTACAATAAAAAGGGTGTTTTCTTGTGTTTAATTTAATTTAGTATATTTAATTTTGTGCCTGTTGCCCCTTGTTCTTTCCCTGGGCACCACTCAGAAGAGTATGGCTCCATCTTCTTTACTACCTCCCATCAGGTTTTCATAGACTTTGACAAATCTCCCCCTTATGCATCAATCATCAATGGCAGATGCACAAGATGGGGAACTGAAGACAAGTTGGTAGCCTGGACAAAGCAATGCAAGGATTACAGCAGATCTCAGCCAGAATATGAGTTAAAAAATAGTCACGTTGCTGCATATATGACAAATCCATACTGGAACATATGGACAGCAGTATTATATGTAAGGCCTTTTGTATTACTCAACAATGGTCAGGATCATGGTGAGTTTGGGCTATTACAACTCAAAAAAGTTGTGGACCTGTCAGAGAGGATCCCAGTGACAGCAACGACATATTGATCACTGTGCTGAAAAACATCACCTATGAGAAAATCTTACAAGAATGGGGTTGGTTTTGCCTAGGGGAAAAAAGGAAGAAGGAAGAGTAAGTCTTCAAGCAGTAAGTCTTCACATTCTGCAGGAGGAAGTAATGGACAAAATATTACAGTCTTAAAAAGTAAGGTGAGAGATTTAGGTTGGACATTGGGAAAACTTTCCGAGGTTGTTAAGGTACAGATTGCCTGAGGAGGTTCCTCATCTATGAAAGATACAAGAAGGTTATGTAGTATCTGCACACGATGGCAGAGGTAGAGCTGGTCCTGCCTTAGGAAAGAGAGACAGACTATGTGACGTCTTGAAGTCCTTCCAACCCAACTTTCTGTTATTCTATGAAAAATGCTTAAAATCCACCTTGAACATGTGACTCCCATGAAGCACTAAAAGGTATGGCTACCAAGCCAGGCATTTCTACTATCGCATGATTTAAAATGACAAAATCCTCCTTGTTTTATTATCAGCAAACAGACACTCTAAAGTAGCTCACCAAAAAGTTCTCCAGCACCTAGAGAACACTGATGGGAGAAGCTGAGAGTAGCTTAACATTTAGTCCATATGATCTGAAGAGATTTCTGAGTCTGAATACCTGAAATGTTCATTTTTAACAGAACTATCCTCAAAATATCTGTGGGCATCCTCCCAAATCTGGGCCTCACAGAGGTACAAAATATTTCTACTCCCACAGTCTGTATTACGTTATTCTTCAAGACAGATTGTGTCACGTTTGTCATACACGGTTCACTCTTGGCCTAAATGTTTTTGCAGCCACTGGCACCATTGTAAAGCGAGTATAAAACACCATCAGGCTAATGTAATGTTGCCTTCTATTTGATGAGTCCTAATGCAAATGACTCTGCAAGGCCACGGGGAGCTGGGCTCTCCTGTTTTATGCATAGTTACCTGTCACTCTATCTGCATGGGCTGCTTTCAAAGACCTCTTTGTCTGCAAGGTAAACTCAGGCTGGAGATGATCTCAGACTTGAAATCCCAGCCAAGGGAAGTCATCAAGCTACAAAACCCACAAAGTTAAAAATACAGGGAGCACTGGAAAATCAACAGGAAACAATTTCTGCTGACTGAAGTTTTCAGCCTTCCTCCAAACGCCAGCTAGCAGCAGCCTGTCAGATGGGACAAAGCAGCTACATGAAAGCAGCAGCAGCGGTCCTTGACTTAGTCCGTTAAAGCAGGAATGAATGCCAGGAAAAGATTAGGATTGTCCCTCAGCTGTAATTGCATATCTGGATGTTTTGGGGAGAAGTAGCTGAGTCCTGCAGACCCTCTCTCCGCTCCTCCCTCCTTGCCATGGTGCCCTGCACAATGGTTGCCAAAGGGGATTTCTCCCTTTCTTCTGGCTCTTGACATTAGCAGGCCTGAAATTGGTCCTGGCAGTTTGGGATGAAGTACTTACCAGCTCGGGGGATTCCCAGGCTTGCTAGGACGTCAGGTGTCCGAACACAGCTTTGTTCGGTCTCACTGCCTGGGACCAACGCCTGTCAGACTGACTTAGATCGTAAGTGCCAGCGATCACATGAAGATTGCCCATTTTCACCCCCAGCAAAACAAAGTGTTAAGCTCTTTAGTACAAAACCATTACAGGAAAAAATTATGGAAGAAAAGCATAAAAAATATGAAAATACAGACCTAAAATTTCCCTCTCTTGCTCTGGATCTCACATGAGATGATGCATCTCTCAGCTGCAGAAGCTGAAGGTCCAGCTCAGTAACACTCTGCTTTCAGCGTGGGACATCTCTGAGGCACACGCAGGCACAGAGGTGGGAAAACCATCCTTTCATCTCCCAAGTCTATGGCCTCACCATGTAAGCTAACAAGGAGGTATGCTGTGTCCTACTTGCCTTGATGTGCTGGGGAGCTCTCTGACAGTACCCAGAGCATCTCCTCTTGCTGAATTTGTTCAAGGTGGATACCCCTCTCCCTACATCTATTGAGCTTTTAAATGTATAAAATGTAGGTGCCTTTTAGAGGTACGTAGTTTCTTATCTCTGATCCAATACAATCACTGAAGAAGCATGGCTGTGGCCAAGGCACCACTGTGCAATCTCATAAGAAAAGCCCCAGGCAGTCACCTGAACCACTGCCATTCCCTATGTGTGTATTTGAAGTAGGATTTGTTTCTCGGCAACAGAAATTGTCCTCCTCCTTTCATTGTAATTGGGAGTTACAATGATGTAAGATCATGTAAGGGTGTTGCTTTGAAAAGTTTACACAGGGCCGCAAACATGAAATCTAATTACATCATCGGGTCACCAGTCCACAGTCATCGCTTTAAAATTATGTGTATTTTAAAAAAAGAAAGTTGGAAGTGATTTTTTCATTTGTTGTCTGGCCTCTGAGCCTTTACAGGTGCACTAGTTCTCCATTGACAAGTTTTTTCCATGCGTTCATGGGGACAAAACATGCTTTTTTGCTTGCTTTTTTTTTTTTTTTTCTGTATAAAAGTTGTTCCTGGCACTATCTTTTGGTTCCAGCTAGTAGAAGTATCAGAAGAACATTAAATACTACAAGAATATAAATAAATTCACAAGCATTAGCAACACCATCTGAGTGCTCTGATATTAGGTAGCCACTGATTAGAAGGTGATTTTACTGCTTCTCAGTCTCCACCATACTAAGTCTGAAAGAAATGCGTTAACAGGAAGGGGGGAAAAAAGATGTTCAAAGGGAGAAGACTAAAATTTCTGTCCCAAAAACTGAAACCTGATTATTTATATACACAGGCACTAATTTAATATAGGATTCTGAATCTGTACAGGTATGTTTGCATCCTGCTGGAAAGGGAGGACTGGCATGGCACTATAATAGGCTATTCTAGTCTGGGGTCTACTCATTTGCTCATAAAGGACAGAGTTATGATTTGGAGCCCAAGTAGAGCACTGATCAGCTAATCCTGCCATCCTCCTCCTACTGAGAGTGGCCTGAGACCACCAGGACTTGATGGCACTCCTGCCTGAGGGGCAGCAGAGCCAGCGGCCAGGCAGGAGGATTATCACGTCTCTTGCTCAGTTAATTGCTCTGATTTGTGTCTTAACCTTCACTGACACCCACTGCAGTCGTAATCACCCCCATCAACATTGCCTTTTGCTCCCTATACCTTAAATGTTCCTCGCCAACCTTTCCAGCCTTGTAAGTCGCACCTCTTTTTTAAAAGATGAAGTGTTGTTAATAATTGAGCCCTACTGTTAATAGCCTACCTAGCTTTGTAACCCTTTAACAGTTAAAACCTTAATAAGTAAACAGCATCAGGTGAGTTTCTCTGCTTATCACCTTCCTGCAGCATAATGAGGCTTTTTAGCTATTTAGGTAGGTTTAAATCTTTTGTATTAGGTTTATAGCTGGCCAGTGGCACAACAGCTGACTCGGACATAATTCTAAATTTATGTTTCCAAGTGGAAACTTGGAATATGAATTCAAACGATCTTACCTCTTTCTATTACTTTTTTATTATTATTATTCTTTCCTGTATGTGTTTTTCAGCTTTCTCAGTCTTAATTCCTTTAGTACTTATTACTGCAATAAGCCTAATCCTGTGTACTTGTACACCCCAAGTGTGGGAGCCGTAAATACTTCTGCAGTCTCTCCAGGGCAAATCAGCTGTAATTGGATCTCCCATTGCCTCACAGAAAAAAAAAAAAAGGGGGAAAAAGAAAAAGAAGGAAATGCACATTCCAGCTGAAGACAATTCTGTGTCTGTGTCCATGTGTTTGTGTCTCTGCTGTCCTCGAGTAACTCTCTGTCCTTTTGCTCCGCTCCAGGCTGAGTTCGCCGAGCTGAACCTGGCTGCTTACGTCACGGGCGGCTGCATGGTGGACATGCAGGTCATGAGGAATGGCACCAAGGTGGTAAGGTGAGGAGCACCGGCTCTTCTTGAAAATCGGGCTTTCTAGAGCAATGTTAGGGCAAGCAGAATGACCTCAAGGACTGACCGGTATATAAACTAGGGCAACGCAGTCCTGATGACTTCAAGGTTTCCTGGAAGCAGTGGAAAGACTGACTTGACTCTGGTGGTTTTGTATCAGATCTCAGCTGCACATTATGCCATATGGTCATTGTTTCCAGCCCAGACCCTTCATGCAACCACAAGTGTCTCCTTTTCAGGTTCTTTTTAGCCTCACGCCTCTCAGTAAAAGGAACAATGGATCTTCCTTTCCCTTGATTTTTCTGTCCTTCTGTGCCAACTAACCTTCATTGTAAACAGTGGTTTACATTTATTAGCCTACCTGTATTAGTTCCTGATCCCAGTGGACAAGGCCTTTCCATTATAGTGATCCTTGCAGCCTGATTGGCCCCTGAAATACCACTTTTTTTTGCCAGAGCTTCCCAATACTCTGGCCTTGCCCTGTGATATATCTCAGAGGTAATACCATATCTCCGTTTGATGGGGATTTCTATCCCTGCTAGTGTTACTTTGTAATTGCAGTCACTGCAAGCAGACTCTTTTCCTGAGCAATGCTTCCCCAATCACACTCCCAATTCACTTTCCAAAAGCATCACTCCCCTTCTTTCTGACACCAAAGTGCTTGTGATTTGGAGTTAACATTAGATGCATTCTTACTGGTGCTATATAAAGAGCAGTGTAATTTGTCACATCTGTGTATGATGGTAAAATGCCTCTGTTTACATAGCCCTGATATTACCTTTCACCCTTTTATTCTCAAGCCTACATCTTTACGAGTTTCTGTCCTTACAACTTCCAACTCTACATTTCATCTTTGATACAATAGCTTTTCTTTGTTCATGTTGAAATCTCATTGCAGCTCCCAATCCATTTTTCTAGCCTCCCTACTTCTTTTTGTACGATTCCTTTGCACTTTTCAGTGCACTCAGTGTCTGTGAGTTTAATATTGTTCACACATTTAATCAATGCTTTTGTCTGTTTGCTTCTAGTTCAGACACATAATAGAGCATGCAGCAATATTTTTGAAAGGGATTACTGGAACAACTGAAAAATGATGATTCTGAGAGTGCTGGCCTCAGTTTAATTTCTCAAGACGTCATTTCCAGTCCAGAGAGTGCAAAGCAACACTTGTCACTGTCAATTAGCTATGACTGTGGTCCATCAATCCATTTCAGGTCTTGACGGCTCTTGGTATGTCCACAAGTATCCATTTGTTCTTTGGTACAATTTCATGAGTCTCTGCTAAAAACTTTAAAGGTTGAATCTGTTATATCCATTTGCTTTCTCTCATCCCACAAATGTCTGTTTCTCAGTGAAACAAAGCGTGTGTCCCGTGAACCAGCCACTGGAACATGCATCAGACAGTGCGCCGTGCTAATGTGCTCCTGTGTTCACTTGCTCACAATGCTGGAAGGTTTCCCAAGAACCATTTCCTAGGTTGATCACATCTTCATTTTCCTTCCCATGCCTTACCTCCCAAAGCCGTTCATATGTCTGGCAGAAAGATCTTGAGCTATTAAACTGAAACTGAAGACAAAATTTATTTCACAAGAGGGTCTGGGGCATGGTGTTCATGTTTCTGCTTGCAGTACCACAACTAGCCTTTTTGTGTGGCTATTTATATATAAAAATGCATATTTTTATGAATGGCATTAGTTCAGGTTTTTTTGTTTTCTTCTATGCATGTTTAAGAACACATGCATTTGTGTGGTGGAACGTGGATTTTGCAAATACATACTTGTCTGGATACACAGTTTATATGGCAGGTATTGTCCATGGGTTTTTATAGTCCTTACAAGCCCTAGGCATTTGTTTACAGCCTGTGCTGCTGTGCTCCTCTCCTGCCCAGCTCAGCAAGTTTAAGAGCTCAGGCTGGTTAGCTTCCACAGCCACTCCTACCAACACTTTACAAGTTACAGAGATAATAACTCTTCTTCACTTTAGAAGAAGAATTATAGAGCATACTGCTACTGAGCTGTGTGGAGGCCCCTCAGCCCATCCACATGGGTGCAGCTTGCTTCCCACTCCCTCCCATGTCCCCCGTCCTGCCCGCAGCCCTGTCCTCCCTGGCCACAGACCAGGGTGCCCAGCCACAGGGAGATGCCACACGAGACACCCTCCACTCACATGCGTGCGCCAACACCAACGATATGACGTGGTCATATACATCTTTTTTCCATCACTTTTTAGGCCTCTATTAATTATTAAGTGAGATATTCAGTCAAAGTCAGAATGTTTCTAGATGATGAGATATAAGACTCATCATGGTTTTTGAATACCCAGAGTCCTTCGAAATCCCACTGACAAGTTATAGGAAGGAAATACGACAGCATCCTGCTAACAGGCACATTTGGGATTCCCCCTTCCCAGATGCCCTGCCTTCTTCACACTCCTCTTCAAAGCAAAGGCAACAGAGTGTGGCAGTTTAGTCGAAAGACAGTGTATATTACAGATCAGTGGATTTTAAATAAATTAAATAATAAACATTTATAACAACAACAACAATAATAAGGAAACCACTGAGCTATTCTCTCCAGTTTGAAATTATGTTAATTGATAAACTATCTAACAATCTATTAGCCTATTAAATTATGTCATTTTGCAGCAGGTCTCCTAGTTCTTTCTTTAAACTGGGGACTTCCTATTGCACGTTTGAATCAAAGTTGTGTCTTTGTTGATCCCTTGATCCTTTCTGACACCTTGGAGTTAGGCATTCTTTTAGATCTTGTGCCAACTGATTTGAACTGCACCAGGAAATAATTGTGTTTCTTTTACCTGGAAGATAAATCCCCTAATAAGAAGGTATAACAGTCCTTGAAGCCCTACACTTACCATCCGCCTCAGGCAATTTTTTTTAAAAAAGGGAGCTTTAGAAGCATTACTGTCAATTAAAGAGAGCAGCAACTGGAAGTATATGGATCTCCATGTGTATCCTGAGCTACAAGTCAGGTAGCAAACAACAGGACCGAGGCCAGGCATTACTTTGCTTGCCTGATTTTTAAAACAAGTGTGGCTCCAAGAGTTTAATTTTAAAGTAACAAAATTCTGGGTCTCCACCTCCTCTTTTTTAGCTACTAAGTTCTGCACATCTGTAGGGTGGGGTGAGGGATTTGATAAGTCTCAGTGAAATGTGCTACTAGAGAGAGAGACTGTCATCTAACAAATCTAAAAAACTGCATGTGTTTTTTCCGTGCTGGTTCCATCATGATATGCGATGGCTCCGTCAGCCTATTCAGCACATTTTCTTCAGAGTTTGAAGAAAAAGAGCTGGCTGTGGAGTATCTCATGCAGTCTCTAGGAAGTGCTTTCCTATTTTGGTGCTTTGTAACACGTGCCCCGGCCGAGGGCAGTGCAGGGGGATGAGCTGGGCACCAGGAGCAGCGTTGGGCTCAGCCAGGGCTGGCACAGGGGAATCTCCCACACACTGGTCCGTGTTACACCAGCACTTATTTGTGGTGGCACTTATTCATCCCAAGGGATCTCTCACCAACTTAGCAACCTCTTCAATAGAGAAATGGAGTTATTTCTGGGTGCGACAGCTGGACTACTAAGCAGTGTGAAAAAACAAGCGTGGACTTATGCTTGCTTTTAAAACACTTGGGTGGATCCTTCATCCTCCTTCCAGAGCATCCACAACATCCTTTTGCACAGGTCTACACACATGCCCCACCACACACACACACACAGAGTGAACTGTCTGGAGTCTAATTTACCTTAGAAAGCTCTTGGGCTGTGTCACCTCTACTGGGGTTAGATGTAAAGAATGGGATTTTCATTTTCACTTGTCTTCATTTCTCTGAAGGGTCCTTCATACCAATGTTTCCATGCTGCAAAGAGGCTGTTGGTGCTGGCACCGCTCTCATTCTGAGATGCATTTATGCTTTCAGGATATTATAAAAGTGTCTTAGTATAAATGAGAATTTGGGCTGTCTCTGCTTCTGACAACACTTAAACTCCCAAACTATGATCTCAGCCTCTGTATTAGATTAAATGCAGTCCTGTGTTTGCCTTTTGGGCTTTACAAACCTTCAGCTATTAATTCCAGTAGATGTGGGAATAAGGCAGGGATATGTTGAAAATCTGGACAGCTTTCTTACATGGAGAATACTAATGTCTTTGGGAGCATTTCAGACTTTTAAGGATATAAATTAATCATGCACCAGACTGCTCTCATCTCCTGTCTCCCTGTGGAGCTGGCTCTTTTGCCATTGGGGCTGATCATCCAGGGGAGAAAGCACATTTTTGTATGTCTGCATGGGACCTACCACAGTGGTGGCCATACCACTTATAGTGTGTAATACCTCAACACAGACAACAGCTGATGGACCAGGAGATGCCCAGGGTCTGAAATGGGGAGGACCCTGCATAGAGCAATGGCCCTGGCAAGTGGGGAGATGTGACAACACTGACAGCAAAGCAAAGAGGAGCTGAGAGCCATGGACAAAGCCTTGCTGTGGGGAAGGATCTCTGCTGTGGAGTGGTGTTTAGTCCTACAGGCCTTGCCTGAATTTGGCTGGTCTGTATAAGAGGGTGCATATCTCACCCTGAATGATATATGCCCTTGTCACTCACAGCTGTGGTGGGGTCAGTGAATGCTTTGCTTCCTCCATACAAGCCCATTCATTCCTTTAATTGACACTGATTTTCCCATTGGACCCAGCTGATTCAGTACTTAAACCATGCTCTGTGGTCTGATAACAGGACAGCAGCCTGTTGAATCACCATCCCAAACAGATCAGGACCTGAAAGTGTTTTTTTCCCAAAATGTATTTTTGCGCTGCAAGCTGCAGTACAATCACAGCTTAAGGAAGCAAATCCCTTTGCATGGGGGGAATGGGGAAGAAACTGGCCACCCCAGCAGCAGGTGTTTTCCCGCCATTCAGAGCTTTCAGACCCCAGGAGACATGTATTCTGGCTAAAAAAGGTCTGCCTGCTCCAGGATGCAAGACTTTTTAAAGCCCAGTAAGGATACTGTCCCCTTCCCACTGCACCTTTTCCCATCTCAGTAGGTTCAGCCACCCCACAAGCTGCTCCCTGAAAGAGGCATGTGGGTTTTGTTTTCTCACCACACAGTAGCTGCATATTGCTAGGAGATGTATATTTTCTTGTCTCTTGAGGACTATTCATTCACAAGAGTTGGTGATTTCTTGCAGTTCTACAGGGAGGTTATGGGAATAGTTACTGTCCTTGGACATTGATGTAGGACATATTGGTAGGCAGTAGGTCACTTTCCAGCTTCTCGTCTTCCAGGAAACTTGTGTCAAAGCAGAACTCTAGGCTCTGCCTAGTCCCTGTCTTTTTTAATTTAACTCTGGATCTAATTTGGTGCCTTTTTAAAAATATCTTTTTCTATTTTTTTTGTTGCTTCCAAACAAAAATTCTGAAAATTTCTGCAAAGAGGCAGACGGGAGAAAAAAACAGGAGAAACTGATTGGGAGAGTTTAGGTTCCTAGAAGCCAGATGGAAAAATATGTTGAGCGCCTAGTTCTCCCAAGATTCACAGAATGTACCACATCGTAGAGTACAATATGTGCTATATATTTAACACTGAGCAACAATTGGGCAATATTTCTCTATCGATGGCGTGGCAATCTGTAAATGTAAGGGAGGAGTGTGTGTAACAGCATGTGAGCCTTTGAAAGTGCACTTTAGGCAAAACACCAGCATGCCAAATGACCACTTCCCTTACCTAAACACCCTGCAGAGATAATGGGCTGGGACAAGGTGTCAAACAGGGTAGATCCTGGCAAGCCGCAGTTACACACAAAGCAATTTAACACCTCCAGTAAACATTTATAAACCGAGAAATGATTCCCACATGGGGGATGATTTACCATCAAATTTCACTAATATCCCCCCCTCCTCACCTGCCTGTCGCTCTCAGGAGCTAAAAATGAGAAGAGAATTTGGGGTGTGTTTATTTACGTATTTATTCTCAGTTGCTTCCACCTCAGCTACTGCTGCTAAACAGCTGTTTGGAGGCCTGCTTCTCTCTTTGGGGTTTACTGATCTCCCAGATGAATAATGTCCCCCTTCACCTCCCCAGCAGCTGGCGCCCAGCCGACGTGCAGGCAGGATGCTGACAGTTATTGGGAAAACATTTGGTGTGCAGGCAGCTGCCAGAAAGAAAAAGTCACTCTGAGCAGACCAGGGTGGGGAGCATCTCAGAGACTAAACTAACTCCCTGGCCCTTTTTGCATTTACAGTAATTCTTTCCAATAAGAAATGTGCTGCCAGGGCCTAGAGCACTCATTAATTAGTTAATCCTGGACTGAATGCAAGAATGATTAAAGACTGTTGTAGATTGTTTCAGTCTGATCAGCTTTCCCCCAATCCTGCCTTAATTCATCTCCTTTCCATGAGGGTTTTTAGTAAGGCTTCTTCCAGGAAATGGCAAATGGAGAAGTGAAGGGCCAAGCCCTGCTGCACCTGCACTATACTGGTCAAGGTGAACCTTTGTGAACAACCCGATAATGAGACAGAGTGCAACCTCAACAAGCTCATGGGTGGCAACAAGTTGAAGGGTGAGGAGCTATAGATATGCCAGAGGGCAGAGCTGCCATTCAGAGAGACCTCA
Organism: Balearica regulorum gibbericeps; assembly: GCF_011004875.1. Classification (NCBI taxonomy): domain Eukaryota; kingdom Metazoa; phylum Chordata; class Aves; order Gruiformes; family Gruidae; genus Balearica; species Balearica regulorum. The sequence continues at coordinate 59,748,332 of NC_046184.1, forward strand.
ACAACTGGGGAAATGGGCCAACAGGAACCTCATAGAGTTCAATAAGGACAATTGCAAAGTCTTGCAGTGAGGGAGGAATAACACCAGTACTGCTGGGGGGCAGCTGGAGGGAAAACAGCTCTGCTCAAAAGGACCTGGAGGTCCTGTGTGCCCTTGCAGAGAAGAAGCCCTGTGGCTCACTGGGCAATATTAGCAAATGTGTAGCTAACGAGACACTATTCACATCTGGAGTACTGTGTCCAGCTGTGAGCTCCCCAGTACAAAAAAGGCATTGACAAACTGGAAGGAGTTGAGTGAAAGGCCACCAAGCTCATTGAACAGAACTAAAGACGTCCAAGGAGACAGTGAGAGATGGCTTCGTTCAATCTGTAAGAGGAGGTTGAGGGGGATCCACCTACAGCCATCAGGCAGCTAAGAGGAGGATGTAGAGAAAATGAAGCCAGACTCCTGTTGAAGGTGTGCAGTGAAAGGAAAAGAAAAAAACAGACAGAAGTTGCAGCAGGTGAAATTCTAATTAGATATATTTTTTTTTTAAAAAATCCACAGTGAGGGTGGTCAAATACTGGAACAAGTGCCCAGAGAGGCTAGAGGATCTTCATCCTTGGGAATATTAAAACTTTGGCTGGACAAGACCCTGATCAACCTAATGTCACTTTAAAATTAGCCCTGCAATGAGCAGGGTGTTGGGCCAGATGATTTCCAAAGATCCTCTCTGACCTAAATTATTCTATGACTTTATTCTGTGATGTTGGAAACTATTTGGATCATCTTCTGTAAAAGCTTTGGGTCACAAGCATTTTGAAGGCATGCTGCTGTTGGCAGGTGTGGTTGTTACTACTTTGAGGCATCATCCAGGTCTACATGCTTTTCCTTGTCAAGGTTGATCAGTTTACAAGTAAAATCATAGAATCATGGAACCATAGAATGGTTTCGGTTGGAAGGGACCTTAAAGATCATCTAGTTCCAACCCCCCTGCTGTGGGCAGGGACACCCTCCACTAGACCACGTTGCCCAAAGCCCCATCCAACCTGGCCTTGAACACTTCCAGGGAGGGGGCATCCACAACCTCTCTGGGCAACCTGTTCCAGTGCCTCACCACCCTCACAGTGAAGAATTTCTTCCTAATATCTAATCTAAATCCACCCTCTTTCAGCTTAAGGCCATTACGCCTTTTCCTATCACTACATAACCTTCTAAAAAGTCCCTCTCTGGCTTTCTTGTAGGCCCCTTCAGGTACTGGAAGGCCGCAATTAGGTGTCCCCAGAGCCTTCTCTTCTCCAGGCTGAATAACCTCAACTCTCTCAGCCTGTCTTCATAGGAGAGGTGCTCCAGCCCTCCGATCATCTTCATGGCCCTCCTCTGGACTCACTCCAACAGGTCCATGTCTTTCTTGTACTGGGGACCCCAGAACTGGATGCAGTACTCCAGGTGGGGTCTCATGAGAGCAGAGTAGAGGGGGAGAATCACCCCCCTCGACCTGCTGGTCACACCTCTTTTGATGCAGCCCAGAACACAGTTGGCTTTCTGGCTGCAAGCGCACATTGCCAGGTCATGTTGAGCTTCTCATCCACCAACACCCCGAAGTCCTTCTTTGCTGCTCTCAATCCATTCTCTGCCCAGCCTGTAGTTGTGCTTGGCATTCTCCCAACCCATGTGTAGGACCTTGCACTTGGCCTTGTTGAACTTCATGAGGTTCACACAGGCCCACCTCTCAAGCCTGTCAAGGTCCCTCTGGATGGCATCCCTTCCCTCCAGCGTGCACCACACAGCTTGGAAGACTGCCACAGTACAGTTCCGAGAGTGTGTGACATGGGATTTTATGGCTCGTTGACCATTTGTTCATGGCTGAGAAGCAAATCAGAGCATCTTCCAGGGTGTCCTCATCTGCATATAGTGGTGCAGGTCCTACCGCAACCATGATTCCTGGTTCACGCTGCTTTTGCTACACTGAAGTCTCCCATACCCCATGGTTTTTCCCCAGCCACTGTCATATTACAGTGTCCCAAAAGACCCCCTGCTCCTCTCCTCCAGCCTAGCAAAGAGGTCATTCTTTATTCTATGTTGTTTTCTTGTTTCTCTAAAACCAGCTGTGTGTTACCTTATTCATATAAGTAATCACATTCATTCTTCATTTGAATAACTTCAGCAGGGTTTACTTCTTTCTGTGGAAAACATGACACGAGGTTTTGACTGAAATAAGATTTTTTCTTAACACATTTCCCATTTTACTATGACATCCAACATAACATTAAATCTAACATCGTGATAGGTGAAAATGTCATAGATTTCATACTACTTTTCAGTAATGTAATAACAATACTACTAACACCCATGTAAGGCACGAAAAGAACTTTTTCCAATTTGTAAATGACATTTTCTATTAGCTGTCAGACACCTGAGGCACTGCATAGTTGGAGGGATTATTGCACTTCTCAGGTAAATGCAGTCACTTATGGCTTGGACCTGTGCCTCAGTAACTTGCCTGAAGGCTCCATTAATTGCCAGTAACGCAAAGCTTGTTGTATCATATTGCTTAATTATGCACTTCTCTTCCTCTCCATGTCATGCCAAGCAGATAGGAAAGGCTTTGGAAGAGAACTTTTAGTCAAAATGTGTTGATCACTGGGAAGTGTCAGAAAACTGAATAAAGCCTCCTTGAATAATGGAGGGTAGACAGAACCTGAAGTGAGGATGTGCATCTTCAGTAGCTGCTGCTGCTCCTGAGATGTTTAACTAACATCAGAAATCTCTTAAATTGTTTTATGTTCCCTCACTTCAGACAAAAGTATTTCCAAGACAGCTAATGCTGTCACAGATGTAAGGGTAGATGGGTCCAACCTAAGAAATTATATTCTGCAGACAGATCTCTTCCTATCAGGTATTTTGGATCCAGGCTTTATACTTAGGTTTGTCTCTAAAGTATAATTTTACCACTAAGAAAGAAAGACACTCCTAAAATGCATTGGAACAAGTTGGAAAAGAATTAGTTAAATGCAAATAAGCATCCTGCACCGCAGTATCAGAGTTCAGGCTCAGGACTGGCAGCACTAGCAGCTTCCTAGCCAGACACTCATCATCACCCGGGGGTGATTAACTCTGGTAATCGCTGGTTGATCTCAATTGCTGGAGGAGAGGTAGGCTGAGCAGCTGCCATGTGCCTTGGCTAGCATCTGGTACAAGGAGGCAACTAGTGCAAAGTGAGAAAAGCCATAGGGACCTGTGGGGGGCTGCTTCCCTCTGGGGGTGGCCGGTTCAGTCGTGCACCACTAAGAACACTGAAAGGCTTGTGTCGTGTGTGGCAGAGGCCATTGCCTGTGGTGACACGAGCTGAAAGTAAAGCATCTTTCCATTCCAGAGGAAAATGAAATCTCACCAGCTAATTCAATCTGAAAATGAAAATTTTCCAGTCTCCTGGATTTATTTTTCTTTTTAAACAAAGGATTCTTGTATCTCTATGCCACTCTGGGAATATGTTACATGCAATTTAGTGGCCTTTATTTTGCCAGGCAGTGCTAGGAGCCAAACTCTAAATGAGAACTGAGCTCTTAGGGTCAGAGAAAGGGCTTCTGTAAAATGGTTGTGGCCAAAGATGGGCTCCAGCTTTCTCCCGGAAGTTTCATCCATCTGGCTATCATGCTAAGGAAGATTCACAACTTCAGGCCGGTGTCTGCCATGCAGCACAGAAAGGTCACCACACCAACATGCAGTGCACAGCTTGTTAGTGTCTGTTTTAAATCTGTACTTTACTTTTAGTTCCATTTACCTATCCCATCTCCCTGTCCATTAGATGTTTAAATGGGCTCTCCTGTATTCTTTCTGTGACCAAACCCATTCCCCTGACCTGTCTCTAGCAGGGGTCTAGCTACAGTTTTATTCAAGACCTGTCGTGGTCATCTAAACTCTGGCTGGACAGATCTAGTGGAGAGGAAAAGTACATGCTCCTGCCATAGCTCTCCTACTCCTGCCGGACTCCGGTGCTTAGGACCTCAACACAGTAGGTGCTACTGAGTTTGGCTCACCCAAAGGTTTTGGCAATGGTGTTTCAAATGTGGGGCTTGTGCTTAACCTGTCTGTCTGCCAAGGGCTTCAGCTTTCCGTCATGGGAGATGTTATTGGGTTGGGTTGAGCTAGCAAAGAAAACAGTTATGCTACTAGCTATTCCAAATCCAAGGCTTGCTCTGTTAGCTTAAGCTTTACACTCTGAGAATGAGTGATAGCTTGCAAAAGTAATCTTCTATCAAAAAAACAAGAATCCTCACGTGAAGCAATTAAGCTCCCTTCTCCCCAGATCACTGGTACCCCCAGATACTCAGTTTTCACGCCATCACTCCTACCATGACTATTCATTTCCCTTTTACTGCCTGCTGTCCTTCCTAGCCCATCACCTCACATTTTGCCACTGGTCTCTGTTTCTCCATTACAGATGCCTCGCAGACTCCGGGGCTCTCCAGTTGATGTTTATTCGCAGCTAGTCCCAGGCCCTGCACTCCTCTGCCTTGTTCTCAGTATCCATGGGAACATCCTCATTGTCCCGCAGCTCAAAACAGGGATTCAGTGTCCACCTTCGCTTTAGAGATTCACTCCTCATCTGCTGCATGAGAGAGCGCCCTGCCTTCCCACACAATGTGGAGTCTGAGAATAGGCTGTATTCCTATGTCCATCTTCTAAGTTGAAAAAACTCTTCCTTTGCCAGGATCTGAAAAGACACGAGCTTTTTTCCTAAACTTGGCTGGCAGAAGTAAAGCCACTGAAGGCAGTTTCCCAGCAGCTGTGTGTCCTCCCTCCCTGGGCTGGCCACACTCATTTGCATGCTTTCCGCCCGCCGCAGCACCGTGTCCCCACCCCGGGGTGCTGGGGCAGATGTTCAAGGGCAAATACTGCCACTTCCTCTGGGGAGACTGGAGCAATGATCTGAACCGCTACCGTGCAGCTCCAGTAAGTGCTGCTCCCTAAGTGAAGCCTGGGGAAAGACTTGAGCTGTAACAGGGACCATTTTCTTCTTCATGTGCTTGGAAAGCCGAATGAAAGAGGGATACACCTGAAGCTCCTGCCCCTCCAGGCACCACAACTGTTTAGTAACTCAGCACAGACATTGAGTCCTGGTCCTAGGAAGCTGATTAGTCCTTCCTGAGGACCTGTCCCTCTGGGGTACTTTCTACACGGCAAGTGCAGCAGAATGGAGCAGCTGAAGTTTCCTCAGATTTGTATTCACTTGCTGTTTCGCAACAGGGGGTCACCGCTTGCCTCACCCCCATTGACACCAGGGAGGTCCATAAATCAGCTGCACAGTGATAGCGCAGCCCTCCCAATGCTCATTATGCATCTCACTGCTGGAGGAAAGCACCACCTCTAGTGCCAAGTACATTAGGGAACATGCCTGGGTTTAAAAATACTCCATGGGAGGGAATCACAACATTTCCAAAGCTTGGCCTCTTGCATCACAAAAGCAGAGCATGCTCCTCACCATGTCTCAGGCGATAACAAAAGCCCAAGGCCAACAAACAAAATGAGCAGCTTTCAAACAACAAAGCTGCACTGGGTTTTGTATACAGTGTTTGTTGCCGCAATCTGGCCCAGAGTCACCATCTCGGATTTCCCTGCCAGAATGATGGAAATATAAATAGGGGCTATAAACCCAAAGTATTTCCAGCTCATACATGCAAAGGATAGAAATTATAGTCTCTTAGCAAGGAAAATGTTCGAGGGTAGTGAGGTAATGGGACCTGGTTACAGAGCTCATTTCTCTGAAAATCTTTAATACAGCATGGAAATTTCTCCAATGTCCTTGATGCAACCTCTGTTAAAGTATAGAATAATCCCCTGTTTCAGTGGAAAAGCCCCTTCCATGGCTTCAAGAATGAACTGCTGAGCTCCATTTTGGGAGCAGTTTCTTTCCAGCTGCTGTTTCCAGAGATTTCTGAATGGCTCCAAAGACACAGTGTCAGCAAGGAATGAGATCTGGCTGTTTGAAAGATAATCCGTTGCCTGTTGGCTTACCTAGAAAGGGCCCCACTTTTCTGTGCATTTGCTGAGAGCTGCTGCTGCTGTTGAACCATAGGAGTCCCAGCTCCAGTCTTGCTAAATAATATTCTGGAAGTCCACACCATGAGTCACAAGCACTGGATGAGGGGCTCTGCTCTTTTGATTAATTACATTACCATGCCTGCCTTTTACTTGTTGACTCATAGCCGTAAGAGCCTGGGATGTGCTGCGCATGTAGTATACTGATTAAAGGGGGAAAGTATGTCAACGTGTGGATGTGTACGATAGCTTTTTTGAAATCCGTCATGATCTTCCCACCCGCTGGGCATTGCTTCAATATGGAGTTCAATCGTCAGGAAACAAACTTGCTCCCTCATCTGTGTTGCACATTGCAACGAGCTTGCCAAATATGGCCAAGCTTTTAGAAAGAAGAGAGAATCCCCCCACCAGTGAATTTATGACCCTTGGCTCCACTTATGGCTTGTTCCTGTGCATGCCTGAGTGACATGGAAACTGCAGCAAATCTCTTTGGCCTGCTTCTACACTCTCACACTTCCAGCTATGTTGGATTTTCCCTTTTTTAATGACTAGACTTTTTTGTTTGGTTTGTTACCTTCTAACGCAAGCAACCCATGACGACAGGCACAAAGAAGAGCGATATGCATTAATGAAAAGGAGAAGGATAGAGAAGAAACAGGGGGAGGTTAGAAGTGTTGCTGAGTGTTTAAAAGCAAAACATCAATCTCCTCGTCTCTTCCAGGTCCTTCAAGCCTGACTTTGTCCTGATCCGGCAGCATGCCTACAGCATGGCGCTGGGAGAAGACTTCCGTGGCCTCATCATCGGCCTCCAGTACGGTGGCATCCACACAGTCAACTCCCTCTACTCCATCTACAACTTCTGCAGCAAGCCCTGGGTGGTAAGTGATGATCCAGCTCTAACTGCATGCCAACACTGCAAAGCAGATATGTGGTACCAATAAAGCACCACACTCAGCTTCCAGTCTGTTTCATAGGAATTTGTGTCTTCAGGTTAAAGCCACCATCTAAACAACTGTAGGAATACAGCTGGGAATTCTTGGGGAAAAAAACATCAGCAGTGCTTCTTTATCAACCTCTGGTAATATCAAGGTGTTATTTCCTTACCCTGAGTAGGACATTTCACCTGTCCCAGACTCCAATGTCTCACAAACAGCCAACAGTACAGTTACACCCAGATTTCTTGTAAGGCAGAGTAGACGAACAGCAATAGATTAATAAGAGCAGATCAATAGCAGCACATCTCTGTCTTGACCAAAACACAGTAAAACTACCTTAACATTCACTGTTTTATAGGATATCTGAACTACAGTATTTCTAGCATCTTTTATTAGATGTACACTTGTGGTAACCAGGTGCCCTGGGCTAAGACTAATATTATCCATTCCTTGCAGAAGTGCAACCTGCACTTGTCTTCTCTTGTCTTCTCTTCCTACTTTTTCTGGGTGGTGCTTTGTTGTGAGGAAATTAGCTGAAAAGAAAGGGAAGAAAAGTAGAGAGATGATTTCTTCAACAACTAGGTCTAGGAAAAAAGGAAATGTAGAATGACAAAGACTTTGAAAAAAGGCAGAAGGAAAGAGGAAAGCATATAGAGTTTTTCAGCAGTTTCAGAAAGAAATACAAGATTATCGTAAAATCTTGGTTCATCAAGCCTGTGTCCTGGTTTCAACTGAGAGAGAGTTAATTTTCTTCGTAGTAGCTAGTGGGGGGCTGTTTTAGATTTGTGCTGAAAACAGTGTTGATAATATAGAGACGTTTTCATTACTGCTGAGCAGTGCTTACACAGAGCCAAGGCCTTTTCTGCTTCTCACACCACCCCACCAGCGAGTAGGCTGGGGGGTGCACAAGGAGTTGGGAGGTGACACAGCTGGGACAGCTGACCCCAACTGACCAAAGGGATATTCCATACCATGTGATGTCATGCTCAGCATATAAGGGGCTTTGGGAAGAAGAAGGAAGGGCGAGGGGGAGGGCAGCGTTTGGAGTGATGGCGTTTGTCTTCCCAAGTAACCGTTACACATGATGAAGACCTGCTTTCCTGGGGATGGCTGAACACCTGCCTTAAAAAAATATTATCATTGGTTTGTCTCAGCCCCAAATCAAAGTTTGTAATAAATACCCAGACCTGTTTTATGACCAGCTCTAAGTCAGCAGAAACTGCAGGAGCAGGAGAGCCAGAGGAGTAAGGCTGGCCATCACGAGCCACAGGAGCAAGGCTGGCCATCGCAGCACCTTCAGGAAGAAGTCAGATGCTGATACCATTTTGGAGTCCACAGCTGGGTTTTCCAAGCAGTGTCATCCCAAAGTGCCCTCTCTGATCACTGATGCTCCCAGAATGGAAATTTGCCTGCATTTTTCTAGGTCTGAATCAGGAAACTACACACTGTATGGATGTGACAAGGAGATGGGACTTTCCAGTATGCTCCCCATGGAACACTTTTAGGTAGTTTTTAGGAATTCCTCTTACTCATTGCACAAATATAGCTTGGGGTGAGACCAAAGGTTTATAACAAGTGATAACAATCTTCCTCATTATCTAATTAAGTCTTTTTGTTTTTTCCTTGGAATAAATATCCTATTCATCTTCAGTGTGTTGATGGCTAGTTCAAATCCAGCTGAGGTCTGTAATGATTCAGACTTTTATTTCCATGAATATGCAGTGTTGGATTGAACTCATTTCTTACCAAAAACATCTACCAGTGTAGTAGTAATGGTCTTCTCAGTTTTCACCTCTTTTACGACATTTGGGGTATTTTTTGAGACCAAAAGCAGGGTCCTGTCTTTTCCAAAAGTGTTGCAGTGCAGTAATGAGAGTAGTGAGAAAAAGCTCACTTTTCCATCACTGTATAGGTGGATGATGCCACATTTGGCCTCAGTCTCCATTTGAATGACAAAGGTTGCTGGGATCAGAAAGGGGAGGAAGACAAGGGTCAAATACCAGGCTCAGCACAACACCTTTGCATTGCTTCCTACACACACGAGCATGTTGACACCAGTGACCAGACAAAAAGCCTCTGCATTTACACTGGCTTTTGCTAAGGAACCCAGTCATGTGGTCTATTCCATCTGATTTTGGGGTTGACTCAGTCAAGGTTTAGTTGACATTTTTCAGCTCATGCCTTGTAATTATATTTCTGATGGCATGCAGGGGCCTCAAGATGTGACAGGCCTATTTTTAGGACTTTAAAAGAAAACAAACAAACTCAGCACATTGGGAAAAAAAAAAAAAAGAAAAAAAAAGTAGGGCTGGCAAGGCACTGTGGGAGAAATTGGCTCTGCCAGTAACTTGGCTCTAGCTGTTCTGGATCCAGTTGTGCCCTGCTTTCCTCACAGGGAAGACAGCTGGCTCAGACAACCTTCCCAGAGGAGTCAAGGAAACCACTTGTAAACACTTACAACAGGTTTGCAAAATGCCTCCTTTCCCTACTGCCCCCCCCCCCCCCCTCACCTCCCAAACCAAAGATTTGTGATGCCCTAAGGAATCTAAGAGCTCAGATGGGATCTGAACTGGTATTTGGCACCACTGAAATTTTATCAGGTTGAAGCTCAGGTAGAGATTGCACTGGGGCATTTGAGGGCAGAAAGCTTCACTGGCAGCGGAATCAGAAAATTACAATTTTGTGATAGCTGGGAAATAAGAGATAGGGACAGACCACTTCTGTGCATGTTCCGCTCTGATTGCAAAACAGGCATCTTGAAAGAAGGGATCTGCTTGACAAATAATACTGGAAACTTTTTGGACTTAGAAAACAGTTCAGATAGATAGATGAAGAAATAAAATTAAATACCCCTGGGAAATGTGCTTTTCACTCTCTCTTTTTATTTTTTTCCAAAAATGGTTCCATTTCGTAGAAATGTTTATGATTTTGTGGAGGGAGATGGAAGTGAGATTGTTTTTCCTTGGCTATTTGCAACAATGTTTTTTCTCAGCAACTCTAATTACAATCAGCTGAGTTTGGGCTCAAGTTTACTCAAACATGCAGCCCCATTTTTTAATGACATTTGCCAGGTTTCCAGTACTGCAATACACAAATTTCTTCAAAGGTTAAAATTTGCATTAAACAAAGGCACAGTTTGAAATAAGCATTTTGGAAAGAGAAACAGACGTATTTGGGGGATCTCACACACAGAGAAACATGTAAGAAACCTAAGTTTTAAGATGATCCCAGAATTATTGAGGAATAATGCTACAAGCAGCCTAAACACAATGCTTCAACCACTAACATGCTTCGAACACTAATTTTTGTGTTTTTAAAGTTACAATACAAAAATACCGTGGGAAGAATGCTAAGAGTAGCACTCATATTACAAGCAGTAATGTCCGTAACTGTAAAGGCAACTTTTGCATCTGTAAGACTGCAGGAAATACGAAGTGTCGAAGACAGTCATCCTCAGAGTCCAAGAGACTCCCAGCCAAACTGTTATTGACTGTCAAGGGATATAGGCTCCCTGATGACCTAGGCACTTTAAAAATATGCAAAAGGCCTTGAGATCCTTTGAATGGATCTTTTTATTTCTCTGTAAAGACTCCCTGCAAGTAGCTCTGATGGCCAACCAGCCAGGCAAGGCATCTCACTTAAAACCCAGACTGTGCCACATCATTGCCTTGACCCATGTCTCTCTGGTCTGGATGCAATCTCACTAAAACCAGTGGAACCACAGAAAGTACGAACCGATACCAAAATGTGGAAGGGGCAGTTATATCTAGCTGAGCTGCTGACAATAACATCCTTACCCATCTGAAATGCACTGGGAGGTGCTACTTGAGCTCTGCTACAGGTATCTAAGAGGCTGCTGCACCGTATATCATGGGTGTCTCTTTGCCAATATCCTGTCCCTAACAATTGCCAAAAAAAAAGGAAAAAAGGAGGGAATTGTCCCATGAGGGTCAATACCAAAGTCAGACCTTTTTGCAGGCTTGGCCCATTGAGGACGCCCCCAGATGGCTGAGTCTCTCACCTGTCCACCTGAAATATTTATTTCAGCAACAGCCAAGAGCTGTACGCTTCAAAAGGAAGACCAAAGAACAAGTCAGGATGCTGTCTGTCAGCTGCACAGTTGTTCCAGTTATTTTGTTTGAGCTGTTTTCCTAGGATAAACGTATGTCACCTCAACGTCACGGCGTCCATGTTTCACCAGGACTGTGTGCACGTGCAGCGAGGACCTGTGCTGCTCTCAGTCAGGGTGTTTTTCCTCCTCTCCCTGTCTCTGTCTCATTCTGTTCAACTTTTAAGCCCCGTTTGCTCACTTTGCTAGTCAAAACAGGGCTTTATGTTTCTTCTCTAGGATGCGCAGGGCTAGTGCAGGTAGTTAAGAAAGCCATCCTCCTTCCCCAACATCAATACTCTCCTCGCCAGTGATAATTATTCTACACGAGGAGTTTTTCTCTTATCTGCTGATGCATGTGAGGGGGTGATGGTGTTAGTGATGGGATATGCTGTCCTTTTATCTTTTCTGGGTTTGCTTAAATGTCACATTCTGACCTACAAGATTAGCAAAAGGATTCTTTGCATTTGCCTGCAAATCTGCTGGCGGCTGCCCCTTCAGCATGTGGCCTGGGACTGGCACACACCTTGCAGCCTGATTTTTTTTGACACACTGGCTGCATATTTTTACACCCCTACCAGGCTTTAACTCCCAAAGAGGTATTTCTTCTCCACCAGCAAGTGAAATTTCAGTTTATACAGACATGCTTTTGCTTAGACTAGCCCAGTAACCAGTACAGGAGCCCTCACGTAGCTACTCAGCAGAGAATATTCTCAGTAGCGCTCTCTTCGTCTGCAGTGTAACCTCGGGGTTGTGATTTGGCACATTTACTGGCTTCAGCTGTTGCTCAGACGTGCTCAGAACACGTAAGATTAGGGAGCTGATGCTATTGGGAGGAAAGAGGGCTTTCTTTCCCTTCCCTTGTTCCCTAGAGGTCTATCTCCTTCCCTTAATCTGTGTGTTACCTCACAGGTGACACAAAGATCTCCTTCTAGATGAATGCATCCCTAGCAGCTTTGATGGGGAACTTGAAAGAACTTTTGTAAAGGCCTTACCGTGAGACCTGGCCCAGACTGGAGGCCTTTATTATTTTCACTTGATTTTATCAAATTCGAGGGGGCTTGGAAACTACATTCAGTTTCTAAATTACTTTGCAAATAGGACATCAATGGGGAATACAGTCACATCTACCAGCTCAGCAGGAAACAAGATTCTTATCTGTGGAGCAATCCCCAATCACTTTATTCTCTTGGTGTCCATGAAAATAATCAAGCTACCTTATTCAGCTTTACTCCCCCTTCTGCAAGGCTGCCAGTCTAACCACTTCACCAACAGCACTGCCAGCTCAGCATTTGGCGTGGTAACGGGGCTGTACCTCTTCAGAGAGAAAGCAGAATGGTTAGAGGTGTGATTGTAAAGAATCTGAGTTACTGCTGAGATCCAGAAGGTTTCTGGTACATACATATATCACCTCTTATTCTCTTTGGTATAGCCTGCTTCGGCAACAGTTTCTGTCATGGTTATTAAGTTTCTCTCTTATAGTTTTGGGGCTTTTTTCCAGCTGATCAATGATAGATTGAACAGGGAGGCTACAGACAATGCACAGAACAGCCTGCTCGCTTCACAGATGGCTGAAGCGGAGCAGGAATTCGAACAGAAATCAGAACTGAGTCCTACCATGGAGAGCTTTGTGTTTGGCTGGGCACAACCCTGAATGATAAGCAGTTTGTAATAGTGGTGATCGTGGTGATAATGGTGAAGTTCATGCTGACAGGCTGGGACGATGGCAAATGTTTGCCTTCTACACGAAATACCAGCACTGTTGCTTTCCCCATTGATGTTTACATACTGCTTTCTCCAGATACTATCCTCACAGACTGGTGCTTCCCTCAGACCTCACTGGTAGATGCAACAGGGGCAGCAGATGATCTCCCCTTTCTCCTGCCATGCATGGGGGGCAATTCCCTCGAGTCATCTCTGTCCCTTAGCAATTCTCCTCCTCTTCAGCACAACGGGTAAATGTGCCTTGCTTTGATTTGGCTGTGGGGCAGAGATCCAAAGGAGATCTTTGATTTATTTTGCCTCTGCTCAGGAGTGGTGGCACTGATTTCCTGCCTGGTTACTCCTCTGAGCCCTTTCCTCTACCAAGAAGGGGCCCACCCTCTCCCCAGCCACATTTGGAAAGTAAAGTTTGCTCGTAGCAGATCTCGAACTGAACCCAAACTGATCCCCTTCTGGCTCTTGAAACCCTTCTCTGCTCTCATAGTCCAAGGTTTGTGTACACAGACTGGCCTGGCCCTGGGTAAATACAGTAACTTCGTATTTTCTTGCTCTCAGGTCAAGAAAGCGAGGTGGGAAAGGCATAATAACATGTTTCTCGCACCTCCTTCACCACTATCAGAACATTTTGCAAGCACTTACCTACTATACAATAAGCCACTGACATCCACTGTGTCTGTTTTTCTGTTCCCTCCCTCACCCCAAGTTCTCTCAGCTCATTAAAATCTTCAATTCGTTGGGTCCTGAGAAGTTCCCCCTCGTGGAGCAAACATTCTTCCCAAGCCATAAGCAGATGGTGAGTACCCTTGCTGTCTTCTGACTATAGGGTGGAGGGGGGAGAAGCAACAAATGTGAGTTGGGCACGAGGAATGGTGGGAAGACTCTCAGTTTTACTTCCAGAGAATTGCTAGCTAAAAGCAATATGGAATAAAACAGTGCTTGGGAACCTCTTTCCCTTCTTACCCAGCCCTCCCCCAGGTCACATATGGACCCTGAAAAAGTGAAAGATTACAACAGGCTCAACATCAAAACAAAAATCCATTGTAAAATCTGATCAACAAAAACTCATCCCTTAGAGTAAGGAATCACTTTATTTAGATAAAGTGGATTTTTTCCCCCTCCTGGAATTGTTGAAAATACGCTGATGATTTGGGACACAAGCCATAAGAGATGCTTGTTTCACAGTTTGCTCGCTCTGTCACGGGGTTGCCATCCATGAAACATTTATCAGCCCAACTAGGTACTCAAAGCAAATTGGAGTTCTTGAAAAAGAGTTTGTTCCAGCTTGCAATGTTTCCTTTGTACAGTGGCCCTGGGGTCAAGTCTTCCTGTCAACAACTAAACACTCAGTGCCCTGTGTGGCTACTGGACACTGTACCAAACGCTTAGGGCACCTCCCAGAGAGGTCTGCGTAGGTGCCATTAGTCCTGGAGAACATGGCAAAGACAGTGGCTTTGTTTAAAACTGTTCATGTCTCTTGTTTTCCCTGGGTTAAAAGGATGAGTAGTCCTTCATGAATTTTTGTTCCCAACTTACATCCATGAATTAGTGGCTCTTCTTACCTGGCTGAGGATTTGATGAGACCCTGTGTGAACCATGACCCCCCCTGTGAGCCACTGGTTGGCTAAGCTTATTTCCCATGCTTGATTGTGAACTCAAGCAGCATTGGCAGCCTGAAGATTAGAGTTGCTGAGATGTCAAACTAGGGCTCAAAACCATTCAAACCCCTCTTTTCTCACACATTTGTTGCAACACTGTGGGCCAACCACAATGCATAATAGGGTGTAGGTACGCAATGGGGGATACAGGCGCCTAGTGGGAGCTTCAAAATTCAAAAGGAATTCTCATTTAGATTCTTGTGAAAAATCCCACTGGTGCTTGCTAGGTACCTGAATACCTCAAAATACTGGTCCTTCATCCCTCTGTTCCAATACGCTGTGCTGTGTGGACAACAGCACTTCCATGCTTCACAGGCACGTCATGAAGGTAAGTACCGTCATGAGTGCTGTGAGGCACTCAAGTAATGCAGTGGTAAGAGTTGTATTATCATTTAAGACATAAAGAAATGGATGGTCTTTAAACACAATGTGATAGTTTGTTGCAGACTTTTAAGACAAATTAGTTGATAAATCCTGTTGCATGTAATTCCTGCTGATTTATAAAAAGGGTTTTGTGACACATGCAATGCTTCAGGACAGTCGTGACTTTAACTGACCATCACTTCAGGAATGGTATATTTGGAAGACTTGGTTAAGGTTTTCATTGCAAATACGTTAGCTAGCACTTTTAGCATTATTTTCTTGTCTGGAAATCTGATTCTCAATTCCTCAGCATGTAAATACATCTGTTACCAGCATAGTTTATCAGACCACTGATCTTAATTTCACATATTTGTCAGCTTTATAACTGATCACCTACTTAGACATGCTATTGCTTACTTCCAAAAGAATACAGGAACCTTTTTAAACAGCAGATAATCTCATCCGAACACAAACACTATTGTTGACATGCAAGCTTGAGTAGCCTGGTTTAAATCAGTCACTTTCCAAACATTTACACAAGCAACAATCCACTTGGGCAAATTCAGGCCAGCCCTTTCCAGGTGGGGGGTCTGCCTCATGGAATGAATCTACAGAACTTCTCAAGATCTTTTCTGGGTGCATCTTCACAGCATGCTGGGCTGAGAGGGGCTTAGAGGGCAAGTGCTTACACCACGCCAACCAAGCTGCAGTCACCACTTCACCAAGTACCTGTGAAAGTTGCCCACTGTGCATCAGCTTCTCCATGTGTCAGATAGGAATATAATGATCCCCCTTTAACCGCTCTTTTTCTTCCCTTTCCTAGAGGCATTTTCAAGCTGTACCAGTTAGCACTCGTAAAACACACTGTGGTCCTTTGATGGCTGACCCCCTGGAAGTGTTTATAACTGGTGTTATGGTTTCACCTCTTTGCAATGTGATATACTTTAAGCAATGAAGTTCTCACATTAGAGATCCTCATCCTTCTATGTCCAAAACTTTCCAAAGCTTACTTTCTAAACCTTTGGATTAAATGTAGGACAGATTTAAAAATCTGTTTCATCCTTTCATCCATAGAGGATGTCTGTAGAGGACAGAGATTTTCCTAAAGTAAAAGTGAGATAAAGGCAATTTCTAACAGTAGGGCCATTTTTGTGAGCATTTTAATTTAGTTGAAAATGCTTCTTCTGAAGCCTCCTTCTCATGACAACAGGGCATTTTTAACCAACTTTAAAACAGCAAACCTGAAGAGACGACACAAGGCTCTGACAATTCACAGCAGAAAAGATCCAAAAGATTAATCTCTCTTCCCTTTGCCAGGGCCATGTACGTTTCAACCCTCCCCCCAGTGATCAGTTTACTGGAAACAAGAGCAATCTGGCATCTGTTAGGACTTCTGAGGGCCTACTGGTGACAGCCACAATGACTGCCTTGCTCTGTAGTGACCCCCTATGGCCAGTTAACAAGTGGGAGACATTCACTTCAAAAGGGATTTTTTCACCTTTCCTGGGCTTATGACCCCAATAACCATTCTCAGATAAACCAACCTCTTAAAAAGAGGGAGGGACTCCTGGAGGGATCTTTGCCAAAGCGCAAGAATTGCCAGAGGTGGAATATCTGCTTTGGGCCCAATAAAACGGTATCAAGAAAGGGAAGGAAATGAATAAATCCACTTGGAAAGCCATTTGCGTACATTTGAAGTGGACAGAAACTAATACAAGTGAAGCAGAGACAGAATGTCTGTGATAGAAATAAAACCACTTTACTGTTTAGAATAAAAGGACACTATAAAAAGTGAACATTATGCAACATTACCTTAAAAGACAATATACATTCACTGAATATAAAATTTATAAATAACATGGAGGAAAACTGTAAACAGTGCTAGAAAATTTAGCAACAAATACATTCCTTCTGGACAAGATTTTTCACATGGGTTTGGTTCCCTCCCCAAGTTTCCGTGACTATCAGGAACAGCAGAGTGGCTCTAAGAAGGAAGGACGGTGTCAGAGAGAAGGAGAAGCCAGTACAGGCAAAGCAGCAGCAAATATTTAGTGGATTTTTAAGATTTTTCTCAAGACTGGTAGCCCCAAAAGCCACTTATTTGAAAAAAAGACAAAAAAATTTTGCAGTTCTCTAAATTTTGTTCTGCCCTTCTAAGCTACAAAATACACGGTAAGTCAGATATACTTTCAGAGACATCTGAAAGAATGGAAGCTTGTTCCCATGGAGGCCTTAACTTCAAATAGTCTTTACTGTAAAAAACAACAGTGTTTCCCATCACCGTGAGGGAGCATTTAACTCCAGCCAAGTATGAATGGGATACAGTGATATATTTAGGTTTTAGAATAGTCCTACCTAAAGGGCCATGTAACTCTTCAAAACATGGGAAATTTAGACCTAAAATGGCAGTTTTCTCCCACACAGTGGAGGGGGAAAGCCTCCCGCAAGAGGACTTTATTCAAGGTACTCCATGCACAGATCTCCTCCTGCTCTCTACTCCCTCCATTTAGGAAAATCGAATCCAATCTTTCCCAAACCTTCAATACATTTTTCATATTTTTTGCAATTCTAAAGGGGCAAACACTCTCAAGCAAATAAGGAAAAATATCTATAAATAAGAAAGTGAGCAGCAACAGCCTAGAAATGAGCTCTGCATTTTAAAAAGTACTTTTAATAATGTTGGTATATCTAAAGCATGGGGGGGGAGCCCTCACCCTGTACATGCCCAAAGGTTGTGCCCACACGAGCTGTGCCATTGAGTTTTTCTTTAACCTTAGGTTGTGGGGCAAAGTGAGGAGCATGTCAGAGGTGACAGGAAGATATCTGTGCTGCTGCAAGCCGTTGTATGCTCCATCACTTAACATTTTGGGGGGAATTTCACATCTGCCTCCTCCCATCTCCATGCCTGGTGTTCCTACATCTTGCATGGCCTGCTGTAATGAGTTTTGTAAGAGTTTTATCCATTGGCAGGCAGAAGTGACTTAGCAAGACAGAAGAAAGGGGAGCAGACAGAAAGGAAGAAGTATTTGAGTCCATGGAGTCTTTCCACGGACTGTTCAATCCATTTAATGGCTCCCTCCCACTTCAAGGGAGCCTTCAGTCAGGTTCTTAATGCAAGCACAAGCTAAAGCTTAGCCCAAGAAATACATGTCCCTGATAGCATGCACAGAAACCAAATTAAGAAGCCTCCCAAAAGAAATGTATTTTTACTGGATTCTTCCCCCTCCTTTTGGCTCCATGTTTTTAAAAGCCTTAACAACTGTTTCTTTACTCAGCAAGGGGAAAGATCTGCTACCAAACCCTCACCCCTGCCAGTCTAGCTGTCTGCATCTCAGAAATATTTCACTATCTGCAATATAAAATGGGAATATGCTTCATTTTCTGGTAATGCATCTGCTGGTTTGTTGTTTACAAAGCACATAGCTACATTATATCCTACTTAGGGACATAAGTCCTCATAGCATTAGAATGCAAATATTTTCACAATAATTTGAGTGCAATACTGTGATGTCTCAGCTAGCTAAATGAATCAGTGACAGGTAAAATATGCAGAGCTGCAGTTTAATGAAAATTCAAATCAACACTTCACTGTATCGAGGGGCGTTTTCATTTAGCCTTCCAAAGCCATGAAAAGTGGCTGCAGCCCAAAGAGACGTAAGCTTTGCAAAGTCGCCTTGAGCATGAGGAGAGCCATCTTCAGCAATGCCGACGCCACGCGATGCGAACGGTGAGGGTGGTGAGGCGGGCTCCACTCTGCCCTCAGTGACCTTCAGAGTTTTTTGTCAGCTGTGCACAGCTCTAAGAGATTGCTCCACTGTGCCCAAAGCCCAACCCCGTACTCTGCCAAAAGGGGCAGCATTCTGACCCACCACCTGATCCTACGATGGGTGCTGTGAAGCACCCTACTCTCCCTCTCATCTCCAACCCGTAATTTAGGAGTAGTCACAGGGAAGAGGACTTCTGAAGTGTTCCAAGCCTGAATCACAGGAAAATCCAACAGACTTTCAATGTGGTTTGTGCTGTGTTGCCACTCAGAGCAGCTGAAAAAAAAAATACACAGCAGACCTAGGCACCTCTTACATCAAGTCTTCAAAAATGCCTTTTAAAGTTCATGTTAAAAATGAAGCTACATGCTTTTTGCTGCAACAATTCATCTAGTAAACGGGACATTTCAGGGGATGTACGTCTGGCAGAGCTCTGGCAGCACACAAGGAACGTAAAAACTCATCAGGGCCCATCTCAGACACCCTCTCCGTTTGGCAAAGAGGTCCCAAACAACTGTCCAGTAATTGAGGTCACCGACTGTAACATGCTGTATTGCCCCGGGCTGGAGTCACTGCAATACTTTTTCCTGCTGGTGGCAGCTCTGCTTTCTAAGTGGAATGAACTGAAGATATATGGAAACTTAAGATAAATAATCATAATAATACAAAAATGAAGTTAAGCATAATCTTCTCCCTGCCCAAGCCCTCCCCATCCAAAACTCAGTCACCCATTTTGTCAGCACCCCTTCTTCACCATCATTAAAACTTAAAATACTTTTATTTGATAAGAAAAATTATATTATAGTTTTCTTAATAAAAAACAAAATAGAACGAAAAAAACTTCTCCAGTCAACAGCAAAGCACAAGACAGTAAGGCTCCTCCTCCCACATCACTGCAGGACATGGTATGAGCACATGCACAGAGCTATGCTTAACAGTGCCTAGAGGGAAACACAGCTCTTGACACAGAAGGAATCCTCTGGGCAGCTGAAATTTTATGATCCCAGCCAGCACTTATTAGAGGACCACTTTTCCTTGCCTAGCCCCCACACACACTTCCTTTCACTATATAACCAAATGCAGCTAGTGTAGCTGCAGGGGAGGAACCGTGGTGCAAGGAGGTACAGAGGAAACAATGACTGTAGCCACTATTGCAGATACACTGGAGCGTCAATATCTTAAAAACAACTCACTGACTCGGAATGTCAATATTTCTGTCTTTAAAACACAATCAAACCATTCTTTTGTTTGTAACACCAAAAAAATTCCACGTCCTGTCAAAAATAGCTTATGTCATTATGTGTATATACATCTTAGTTCAGCAAAACACTATTTTGGCAATAGATTTTTTTTTATAGTAAGAGCTCTAGCAAGTCTCCCCTTTCCCTCTTCCATGTGATTGATTTAGAGGTGGTATTTTTGCATGTTTGGTTTAAGGTGTTCACAAGCTGGTTTTGCTGTTGAAGCTAAGCTGCAAATACTTCAGGGGCCAATGCTGCTCAAAACAGGATGGCACAGCACTTCATCTGCTCTGCTGTAGGTGGATTTACCTCCCTGAACATATGGGATAGGGCTTTTTTTGTTTTTTAAACAACAACAAAAATACAAAATACTCTCTCTTTTGTTCTGGGGAAAGCCAGAACTTCAGATGTCCTGTTGCATTCACACTGTGACTGAATTAGCTAGGACAATCAGTCAACAATGCTTTTACCAGATGATGTGGTCAGACGCACCAGGTGAATTCTCCCACTGCTGGAGTCAATCACACTGCCAATCTCTCCCACAGAAGAGGATTTCTTTTGGACGTCATTTTTTCCAGAGTTTAGGTTGGGTTTCTTTTCAGTTTGTTTCATTTGCCAATCTGATTAATGAAACCATGTCTATGTATTTTCAGCACTTAGTGCATGAGGAAGGGTGACAGGAAGCCATCGCTTAGAATACAGTGCCTAATTGGCATAGTTTTTAGATTTTTGTTTTCCTAAAAAAATAGAGATTATATTGCTACAGCTAATGATAGGTGTAAGAGAGCAAGAGCTCCATCTTTTTTCTTTTCTTTTTTTTTTTCCCCTCCCATTTTTCCCTCTGGTGTGCAAAAGTAAGCTCCCAAATGTCATCTGATCAAAATGAGTGGTATCAAAAAATGGAAAAGGTGATTACAAATTCAGTAAGGTAGCACAGACTTTTTTTCTTTTCTTTCCTTTTTTTTTTCTTTTCTTTTTTAAGTGTTCGAAGTGCTAAAATTTGCATGAAAACAGGCACTAATTTCATTGTCATCATCATGATCTGGTAAGAGTTAGTGTCCAAAGGAAGATCAGCCACAAGTAAGGGAGAGGGGAGATAAGGAAGGGATAGCGTGCTCAGGGATCTGTGGCATTGATTATCGTTTTATCTGGAGGCGCCCATCCTCTGTACCAGCTGCAGTAACCTTCCACCCTCTGGATGCAGGCATAGTGCTTCGCTTGGTATCCTGAGTGGCCGAAGTTGGAGAGCATGTCTGTCCAAATACACTCATTCTTGGAGGTGGCAAAGCAGGGCAAATAGTAGCAGGGCCTAATCTGCAATTGTAAAAAGCAATCAGGTAAGGCTACGTGGAAAAACAACATTATGTCAAACGTCTTTTTACCAGAGACAAGGGATTCAAAATTTCACTCCTTCAAACCTTGCTTACTAATCCAAAATTCAGCCTCAGTTCAGTAAGCACATAAGCATGTGCTTAGCTTCACATACACAGGTAATTCCAGAGTCAAAAGGGCTCTTCAGGTGCAGAAAAGTTGAGCTTGTGTCTATGTTTTTGCAGGCCTGAGGCCATGAGCAAAAATCTTAGTGCCAGCACCAGTCTGTGAAGTTTTAAGCACTCAAAATGTTTACACAGGAAAAATGCTGAACATATCTTACCAAGCCTCTGATACCTGATTTCATTCACCTGTAAATGATTCTGCACGGATTCTGAAAGTCTTCCCCAACCCCAGTTAATTCCAACAGGGCATTAAAAAGACATAGACTCTGCATTTGTATCTGATTGTCTCTTCTCTGGTCTCTACATTAAAGCTGAGCTTTACTTTTTCCCTGTAAAAACTGTTGTCCTCCATTCCTCTTCCTGGCTGTTCACCAGCACCATTGGTATTACCAGCCAGGGGAAACAGAATTCTAGGGTTTGAATGTCTTAACGCCACCTAATTAGAGATGCACATACCTTGCATCCACAGCCCAGATGATAACGATGATTCAGTCCTTTACGCTGGGAGAGAGTCAGCCGGTCCCACTTCTCATACCAGTTGCACAGGCCAGTGTAAACCTTCCCTTCATACACGCGGCCTTGAAAACAGAGACATGGTCACAAGTTAGCACTTCTCAGCTCAAGCACTTTTCTTGTTTCCTGAGATTGCTAATGCTCTCAATATGTTTGGCTTCAGTCACTGCTCAGCAACTGCTTTCTTTTTATTAACTGGTTCAGGAATCTCTGGCCAGCAAGATTACACCACTTCTGTAAGTTAGGAGTGTTGTGCCAGCTGTAAGCACCAGCAACAGCATGCAGGCAATACTGTCAAGCTCCTCTCAACAACAGAGCAAAGTGAATTGACACCTTCACTAGAAACAAGACTTGACAACTGCCACATCTCTATCTCCTTCCATCCCCCCATCTCAGCAGCCTCCATTTCTCCAGCTCGTTTCAAAAGGGGTCTTCCATTTCTGGCGCAGCCAAGTAGTAACCAGTTCCATGTCACAGACATGCGAGTTCAGGTATGAACTGACAGCTGTGGATTGTCATACAGCATATTTGTCACAACATGGCTGGGTATAAGAGATACTTTAGGAAAAAGAGGGAAATCTAGAGAGTGAAATGACTCTCAGCATTAAAGGACACCAAAGTACTGTTGGCCATTGTAACACTTGGGAAGCTGCGTACAGAGCTGTCTACACAGCTGCCCATATCCTCCTTAGCAGGTGTATGTATAGAACGGAAGAGGTTTTGATTATGAAGTACATTGTCCTTTACCTGTAATCAGATATTGGTATTTGTTGACCTCCAGCTTGACTCCACAAAGACTCTCAGAGGCTTCTGTGTAGATGTACTGAACGTGTGGCATTATCTGGAAGCCCCTGTACATCTAGAGAAAGAATAAAAATGCTTTAAGTCATCTGAAGATGACAACTTTTCACTTACCTTCTTTACAATCTATGTTCCTAGACTGTAGTGGCAAGCATTCAACTTTTCGCGTTTACAAGGGTAAAGGACTAATGGCACTAGCTGAACTCTGATGGAAGTCTCCCCACCAGATCTGCTGGTAAAGCACAAACCCCACCTGCTAACAAGCCATTGCAATTCAGCACAGGGACCACTTTTCCCCACTCACATTAGTTCCAGTGGTACTGAGTGAGCAGAGTGCCAACACTGCAAGCTCTGCCAACATCCTGAACAATTTTTTCCCTTATATAGTTCGTAATTAGGGAGAAATTAAATTAGTTCAAGTTTGGAATCTTTCTCCTTCATTTAAACAATTTCTTCTTAACTAAGGGATTTTTCTTCTAAACAATGACCCTATTTTCCAGTGTTGCTGCTGTAAGAATTTCAAACCTTTGGTGCTTGATCTAAGTCATCAAGCCAGACACCTCCTTCTCAAATGCCTAGCATACGCAACTCCTGCTGACCTCAGCAAGGATTTAATGTTTCTCTACGTAAATGAGGTCAGAAATAGAATTCTAGCCCATCTCCTAAAATTAGCCCAGTACTGATGGGCGCCATAAAGAAAGTATCATGTATACATAATTCCTCTATGCTGCTTCTCCTTTTTCATAATCTTTCTTACAGTTCAGTTTAATTGAAATATGAACCCACAGATATACTGGCAGTTGGATTCAGTCAGAAATTAGCATGTGTCCCTATCTGACCTCACCTTACTGCTGCAGTTTAGGGAAACTCATTCCCACCTGTTAGTAGCATAATGAAACAACCACTGCATGTGTACACCAATGAAACATAGCCTATTGTTAAAACACTGAAAATTATTTTCCTGAAAATTCCATCTTTAAAATTTGGTTATCTTTTCAAAGCGTTCAGCCTCTCTTTTTTCCCCACCAACTGTAAGAATGGCCAATGTTTAAAAGTTAAACAGTAAGTCAGAAAGAGCCACAGTTTCATAGCATTTCCCAGCCTATCCTCTTCTCTTTAAACTTTATTGATAGAGAGCAGATTCACGTTCAGTTTAACTGTAAATATTAAAGCGAGGCAAAAGAAGAAAAAAAAAATCCCTAACAATCCCAAAGCTACAGAACCTTGCTGCTGTGTCACCTAAGCTGTGGTATTCTCCTCCAGGCTGTATTCTATTTCTTGAAGTCCCCTATTATCCCAGAGTATTTCACTATTCTCCCACCTCCTTTAAAAACAACAAACCTTTTTCCTTCTGAAAGAATGTTGATTTAATGGATTTTATGCTAGGCCTAGATACTGCATATAAAAATATTAAAAAATAATACTAATTCTGCTATGCTGAGAGGTCAAACTATCTTCTGAGCATCCACAGAATGTCTGCCAGGTTTTTTTTCTCCCTAATTACCCCAATCAGCATAATCTTATAACAGTATCACAACTCAGTAACAGCACTACTGTGTACAGTAAAAGACATGCTAAAGGGTTTGCATTTTCCAGCCTTCTTTCTACACCCAGCAAATACGCAAGGAAAGCATTTTTTAAAAATTAATCATACTGTATCAACAAAAGCTCACAGATCATGTTTGGAATACACCATTGTGTCCATAAGTGACCAAAGTCTTTCAAAGAATGTGGAAAAACTGAACCTTGCCTTATCTCTACTTTATCCCTGCAATTTTCTTGGTATGGGATGATCTACTCAGATTTTCCAATTATGCTCAAGATAGCTGGAGATCTAGGTTCTGGCACAAGCATCCTTTCTGTCCTTGGATGAGTTATTTAGCCCTCAGTACTCTTTTTTTCCTCATCTGTAGAACAGCTCTGCCTTCCTTCCCAAGGCTACTGTGAGGAAAGGCACACAGAATAAAGATCATGTGTTCAGACCCCATTCTAGTGGGTGTCACAGCAAGAAACTATGATAACAGTATCTAAGCAGATAAGACTAGCTAAGATAACAGCTGGGGCTGCCCAGTCTCTCTGTAGCGTTATCTATGCTACAGAGAGCTGTATGCTGTGCATGTGCAGTACGAGTGATCTGTCACTCAGAGTGCTAAGCTCCAAGTAGTGTTGGGCTAATTAAATACCTGTGCTATAATGTCTACACGTGCACGGGCACACTTTGAGCCCATTCTCCCCCTTGCAGAAAGGACTACAAGCTAGACTAATCATTCCTCTGAGAAGGTGCTCAGGCCCTTCCTACAGGACCCTCACAGCCGTCAGTCCTTGCATCTTCTGCACCATCAAGCTCAACATGACAGCCTATGAAGTAACCAGTGATGCTGAACCAGGGTTTGGTTTTCAACTCCTGGACCTAATTTCCTGTTCACATTACCATCAGGGACACTACTGTCAGAGTTGCTGAAGGAAGCACGCTCAGCCTCTCAAAAAGCACTTCAGCTCACCCCTCAGTGACCCTCATCGATGCTAGTAATTGTCACGTTAATTGACCCAGTGGTGAGGGCAGACAGGGCCTGCCTCATCCTCTGATGACTAAAGAAAATTCTCCATGACCTTGGTTCTCAGAGGAAGAAAAAGAAAATTTGGCAAGGGGGAATCTTCTACAGATGTCCTCTTTCAAAACAAATAAAACAATACCTTAAGCATTATTTTTAGACACACAAAATATCCTGGAAGTGCTATTAGACCAGTCAGAAGAAAACCAACCATAAAGCTAGCCTCTCTCCTAAATGCTACCCTTGGAGTCCTCCTGTCGCCACAAATGTGTATTTTTGGAAACATAATGACAGGGAACAAAGTATTAGCAAGCATCACATGGTGGTGTCTGCTAGTGCTGCTCTATTTCCAGCTGTGTCAGCATTCCCCTTAGCAGCCCCCATAATGCCTCAGAAATGCACATGCAAGTCCTGTGGTGGTTCCTGCTGCATGATTAGCTTCACCCTGTGATATGATGTCCTTCCTTCTACTCCTCCCATGTGAGGTCACACTAGATACCAAGGCTTGAATTCATCTTGCCTAATCTTCAGTTACCTAAAATTTAGGCACTTCATATGAATTAGGCATCCTCTCTCATCAAATGCAAAGGACAGGCACCTCCAGAACGGCTCAGCCCATCCTAAAATAGCTGTCCACAACCAGTGGGCTGAATTACACTTTGGTGGTTCCTGCCTCTCTCCATTGACAATCAAGAGAGCAGGAAAGACTCAACACCTCATTTTAGTCTGTCTAAAACGAAACTAAATTAATCCCACACCACTTCTTTCTTCTTGGGACTATCACATTTCACCCATTAGACTCATGTTACAGATTAGTAACAAAGCAAGGAAAGCTTCCTTGCTGCTGGCAGCCTGTGCAGAGTGCTGCCATGGTCAACCAGGACTGTTTGTGCACATGGAGTAGAAATATCTTATCTCCTCATTTCCTTTGCAGTTTCCTGAAATGGGTTTGGGCCATTCTCAGAATGCACTGCAGCATCACAGAACATGCAGAAGTTAGATCAGTCCTGTGCTGATCTTGAAATATTCTTAAATTATTTGAGAAAGTGGGACAGGGGGCAGGGAGGCAGAGGTTGCTTGAAAAAGCACAAGGCCTTTTCGGACAACAAACCTGAATGCTAGAAAGCCTGGCACTGTTCTGTGCCTGTGGGCTGACCTTGTGCTCCAGTCCAGGCCCCAAGCTGGTTTAGTTGTGAAATTCAGCAACGAGTTCAGGGGTGTTAGTGAGAGCAAGTATCAGCCACAGCAAACCCAAGGAACCCATGAAAGAAATACAAAGATTGTTTGTTGCCTTTTAAGGCTCTCAATTCTTTTCACAGGCAATTCAGTACACACTGATAGACTAAATGGCTTGTTTATTTTTCATCTGCAGGTGCAGACGGGCTTATAGGTGGCCAAAAAAACACTGACATGTTAGTTTTATCTTCAGAGTTGTTCCCATGCAGCTGTGCAGAGCCATAGGCCTGCTTAGTTTTCTTTTCAGCGGGAGGACAGTCAGCTTTCATTGGGGTGAGCAAGGGAGAGATTTGCTGTGTCATTCTGAGCTTCCCCACTGTATGGAGCTGAATCTCTCTTTATACTGAAGTCTCTAAGCTCAGCAGAAGACAGAAGAGTTTCAAAGACAGCTGGTTGGTTGATCAAGAACTATGTCCTCCAGACATTCTGGTTCTACTGAGCACTTTGACTGCTTCAGGTTCCTTCCTGCCAAATGTCACAGTTAAATGTGCAATGCAACATCTCACCAGCCCACCATCTATGTAGCAGGCATAGAGGCAGTTCGACCAACACACGATTTCCCCTTTAAAATCACTCTTGCTTTTGTTCGATATGTAGCTTCCTAACAAAACACTGTGGATCTGCTCCTGCAAAAAGGCAATTGTTCTCTTGTGGTCTTGGCATGAGGACATTGCAGATTACTGCAGTATCTACTGTAAACATCTTGGCCCTGTGCTGCAGAATAACCCAATGAAAACAGCCATGACAGGCTCAGGCATCTTATTTAAAGACTGACCCGATGGTGTCAATGAATAGTGTCCGCTGATCCACTCAACATGCTCACCTTGCCTGGGCTTATGTGCCTCCCCATGCCAGCAGACACACAGAAGCCTTTTCTATTTGTAGCAGGAACACTGCTGCAGGCTCCTAGGTCAGAGGAGGAATGCTTAATGCTATTCCAGAGATCTCTGACACTGCAGCTTGCTGGCTGACAATGGGGCAGGCTGCATCATTAGTTAGGAGAGGCTAGCATTATGGTTGGTAAAGGCTAGTCATTCATTTTGCGGACTTCTGTTATTCTAGATCACCACTGGACCCTGTTCATTGTCATATGTTAAGCAGGAAGCACCAAACTCTTGGAACTGAGTAGGAGGGAAAGTAGGGGTCCTGGACAGACCAGCATGAAATCAGAAAAATGAAAGTTGATGAAGCCACTGCAGCATGTGGATGTTGAGTAGTTCTGTGAAGTGGGGTACACTTGCTGAGCTGGAGAGTGACAAAACTGGACAATAACAGCACACAGTGCTGCAACTCTGATGAGGCCAGAGACAACGATCAAAAAAAGAGTGACAGCGTTGTCTCACTGTTGCCAACGTAGCCAGTTGTCTTTTTTTACAAATACAAGTTAATCAACAATTACATATTTTCTTTTGAATCTTAAAAAGAAATTTTTAAGATTAAGGAAATTAGTAAACCCAGCACACCTCATGCCCTGTAATTCAAAGTGCAAGCATTCCACTCTAGTGGAAGAGCCACGCCAGGACCAGATTTGGCTACGTGTGCGGTTTTGCGACAGCTTATGAAACAGGCTTTGCATCTCCTCCTCCCAGCTTGCGTGCTTAGCTATAAACTGCCTTATAAAGAGAGTTACTGTTACGAGGCAGGCAAGTTACTGTTTTTTTCTGAACCTTTACTTTGTCTAATAGGTTTCAGATTTCTGCAGTCCCTGCCAAGCTTTTCCATTCCCTTTCTTTTTTTTTTAAAGACATAAACCAGTCTCATGACTGGAATGGCATAGCCAAGAAAAACAATCTATGGCTGATTTTTAGTATTACATAACAAGGGGTCAGTTTAAGAAAAAAAGTAAGTCCAAAGCAGCAGGTTGAGTGCAGTTTGTGCAGCAAAGAATTAGAGCTCTGAAGAAAGGAACTAGAGAAACCAAGCAACTGGTGCAGGAGATCTGCCTCTTTTAATCTCGGAGTCAATACTTCACAGCTTTTCTGATGATATTTGAAAGCTATGGTGTTTGGTTTAGCTTTATATAAAGACTTCACTATACAAGTTTCATTTGTTCTGCACACGGAAAAAAATGCCACCATTCCAACTGGTGGTCACAAAGAATGCAAGGAAAGAGATGAAAGACCACTGTCCCCCTACCAGCACCACATCTTGAATTTAATGGAAGGGCTGCATGGAAAATCTTGTGTTTCCACAGTCTAACACTGTGTATGTTGAACACAAACAGGACTCCGGTATCTAGAGAAGCCCATCTGGCATCTTTTACTACCAGAAATTTTAAAAATAAAGGAAGAATTCAGGAATTCAGCATTTTATGTCAGGAACGACCTCTTCTGCTCCTTTTCCTCTCCAGGCAAGTTTCTACCAATTGCTAGTTACCTTCAATTCTCGCTGACCAATACAAAAAGTTGAGTGCTATTATTTTAAGTATGCAAACTCTGTTATTACATGTTAATTCGAATCATTATCATATCTACAAGCCTATATGAAATGTCTGCAAACATACCTTCATCTGCTTGACTGTGTATCGCATCGTTCCAAATGGTCCATCTTTCATGAGCTTCTTTCCCACAACTTTAGCTCGGATCACTGTAGTAAGAGAGGAAAAATACAACAAATTATAAACAACTTTATGCAACAGTTAGGCTAGACTCTCCATTTAAAAAAAAAAACAAACAAAACCTGTTAGATAAATTATTCTGTAAAATCAAATAAAACTGCAGGCCAACCTTCCTCTCAATTTATTCTAAATCTGACACAGAATGAAGGTATGTAGAATGGGATGACAAAGCAAGTATTTATTTAGAGGAAATCCAGTTCTGTGTGAAGAGTAAGAACAAGCATTATTTATGCTGAAATCTCACTGAAATCTGTAAAGCAGACTACAGCTGGGATCGAGACAGGTTAAAATGTTTGCACCCAGCCACTGGTATGGAGTTTGTAATTGATGTCTTAACTCTCAATACAGAATGATGTTCTGCTATCTAAAAGATACTACTTTTAAATTGTTCTTTGGGTGCCCAGTGCTCTGTTTCCCAATAACCATAACAATACAGTACAGCACACTGAAATATCCCATATCTGGGGACTTCACTACAGCTGCCACCTTTCAGATACCACAAAACTTACAACAAACAGCTCCCTAGAACAAATGGCTACTGTGCAAAACCGGATTGGTCAGCAACCATCAAGCCCACAGAGAAAGCTGCCAGGCCAGACAGAAGCCACCTGGAAGACAAACTAAAGCTGACCCATCAGACCTTAAATACACTGCACTTCTTTGCTTCATGGATACTAAGAGGCAGTGTGTGTGTGTGCATGCACGCAGCATCCAGTCTGACGCAGGTATCTTCATCGTACCACAGATGCACCACAGCAATGCCAACCAAGCCCAAGCCATCATAGATAAGGATGGATTTAGTGAGTAGTTTACAGTCAGTGCTTAATGAAGAGTTCTCCTGCTCATGCATTTTTGGGGCATTCCAAAAAAACCTCCTGTTCCATCGATCCTCTTTGAAAAAGTTCTGCAATCACCTACTCATCTCAGTAGAGGAGCAAAGCTTAGCGACATGGCAAGGCGTTATTCAGCTCAAGTCTACTCTCCTAGAACAATCACATTATGCAAGCACCATAAGTGGCTTAATTTTTACAAGGGCTGCAGAAAATTAGATTGGATACCAATCCTGGGAAGAGTAAGGATCACTGCTAGAAAACCCTGTACCTCAAACACCACTCATACAAACAACAGGACAAAAAAAAAAAACCCAAACCAAGTTTTATCAATCAAGAGAAACATCAAAACTACAACATAATTGTGAAAAATCTTACCTAAAATTTATTCATTAAGCTTCTCATCGCAAAGGCTATGAAAATTATTCCAGTAGAATAATCCAAAGAATGCAACGTACTTATAACACAATTACCAATGTAATAGTTGTATATAAACCCTTTTTTTTGTGGAAGAGGAGATATCAGATGCTTTTGCATAAAGCTTATACCAGTACACCACTGCAAACAATGCACCTTTGCTGAATATTTGGCCCAAGGGTTCCAGACTACTGAATTCCAGCAACTAAAACAGACCACATGCATCATTTCCTCTGAATCTATGAAGGTCCTGATCGTAACTCCCTGCACAGGACAGAGGTAGTGCTTTCACAGCAATCTTTTGCAGCATTTCATCTGTGTTTTGCTGAATGTATCATATTAATACATCACAGAAAACAATTCATTAAAAAGCAGGAAGGCATGGAAGGGAGACAAAGAGGTGGAGGTACTCCTTTGCAAGCAGGAAAACACAACGAGTTATTACTTGCATTACAGAAATATCTAAAAGCAGCAACAAAGTTCCGGGATCCATTTTGCTAAGTATATAGGACATTAAACAGGCACCTTGTTGCTTCTTAACTGATTCAGGTTTCAAACAGCTGTAGAAGCCCAGTGGAAGAAATGAGAAAAAGAGGAGGCTAAATTTTTGTTCACTACCTAGACTAAATTAATGAGGCAAAAAACTTGTCCCAGCTTTCAGAATAATCTGAAGAATAGATTTAAAGGAAGAGACAGGTCTGGTTATACACACCAGTTCCTAGAACTTGTTCCATGAGGATGGTGTGAAATGAAGACAAACTCACTTTGTTCTGACTTATATCCTATGCTTCAGCCAGACTTGTCAAATAAATTTTAAACTAGGTAAGACAGTCCTGCTGGCTTTGACTCAAAGGACCAACAAAACCTTCATTCACTGAGTGTCAAACTTCATTCTTAAATTTTTTTTCAAACTTCTATTATCCAATGGCAGTACAAGCCAGTACAGTTTTATTGATTGTACTACTTAACAAGTTGTTCAGACTTCGATTTGCTCCCCTCTTGAAAATTTATTAGCTACACTGAAGCATGTCCTTGAGGACTGCAACTATCTTTAAAGAACTAGGTTTTCCCATTTGTTGCCCCCAACCACCACCACCACAGCAGCTACAAAATCCAGACTGCCTAAGGGTCAACGAGAAAGAACACAATTTCTTTAAGCTTTGTGAATTCCAAGGCACTTCACTAATGCTGGAGTCTACAGCAAAGGATGTCAAAAGTCTTATCTTAATCTATTGCACATCCGATATACTGAAATTGAAAAACCTGGTGTTTGCCCAACACATCTGGAATCAACAATGAAATCTGATACCTTATTGACAATGATAAGAACTATACTAAAAGGCAATATTGCAAAATTCTAGGGTTTCCAAACCAGAACACAGCATAAAAGATGACAGGCACATTCCCAATTGCTGACAAAATACCTAAAACACCATTATCTTCCTGTGCTAGCTTGGCAGCCCTTTAACTTCTAGTTGGAGTAGCACAGCCACTTCAGAAAGAAACCAACTCTGATTTACGGACTAATCAACAACTTCACCACAGGACCAAAGAGTCAAAATGCGCATCTACACTAGCACATAACAGGATCCCAATTTCAACTAATGCAACCCTTGCAAGCAGGTGGAAGGATCTGTGACTGGACTAAGAAATCCCTGTATTTTCAGATTATTGTCCCCCCATAAAGTTAGAGAAGAACAACCATCCTAGCAAATTCACCTAGTAAAAACCATTAAAAACCTTAGTGCGGGCCATCACTTCAAGCTTTTTTAAATGAGTCAAGCCCTCCGTACCTCAGAGAAGTTGCCTTTATCACCCAAATGGTAACTTTCCTAGGTAAGTTCCTTCCTTTACCAAAAACCTAGGAATTAACAAAGAATCCACCCTGCTTCATTTTTCCGTTATTAAAGGAAAAGTCAAGCTGTTAGCCAAGGATACTCTAATTTAAGTCACCCCCTGTATTTTGTGAGGCTAAATTCCCACCCCCTGAGGATTAGATGCATCGGGATAACTGGAGAGAAATGCTGGATGGACAGGACTGCTCAGAGGTTGTTCTTGCATGTCCAGCTTCATCACCCTAAGCCTCTGCCCATGACAGCCAGTTGTAAATCTGCCCGGAACAGAGCTCCAAGCTGCAGATCTGCAGCCATGTTTCCCTGTCTTTGCTCCTTCAAGCTGTGTCTCACCAGTTATACTGGTCAACCACCTTCACACTTGGTCACAAGATAAAGAACATTGTTCCTAAGTGAGCGGGGCCATGCATGCTTGCTAGAGGAATTTTTCAGCCTCTGCAAAGTATCAGAAACTTACAGTATTTCTGCTGCAAATTCAGTCTGTGTTTTGTTAACAAAGTTAACTGTTTACTTCTGTGGACTCCTACTGCTTGAGTAGAATGAAGCAAAAGGTGCTGTGACTGCTCCCCTGAACTCCTTCCTTCTCCCTGAAGCTCTATTACAGGCCTGCTATTACTGATGGGAAACTTTATCCCACACAAGTGGTCACCAGAATAGCTGCATATTTTTAAACCACAATTCCTTTGAAGTACTGCCTATGAAAATACTCCAAGACGAATGTTTCTCAGTACTTTGGGGTTTCAGGTCAGGTCACTTGGTGGGACTGCAGCAGTTGGCAAGGTCTCATGAGTGATTTGTAATTATTTATGAAAAGTTAAATTAGATGAGGATATAAATCTTGATAAGATAAGCATGGCAGCCTTACCATGATTCAGAGGAGAAAACATGAGCTGCTTCTCAATATTTGACATGATTAAAAAAATGAGGGAGTGAACAGAGAGAAAAAAAAACAGATATTTAGTTGATATTCTAAAAAAATATTGTTAAGGAAGTAACAACCTGCTGTGTTTGAGGATTCAAGAAATACATCTAACAATGTATCACAAATGGTTAATGTATTTATCTCTTTTCCCTTGCCTTTTTTTTTTTTTTTTATGTAAACTAGCTTAGCGCTTAGGAAACCAGATGGCTCAGATTTGCCACAGGACTAGTATAGTGCAAGCAGCTAATGGTTTCTATTTCACTGGCATCTCTAATGTAGTACAAACTGTCTGCATGTGCACGTCTACACACAAATGCACACAAAAATCACATCTTTTTCCAAATGTCACTAGATGAGGTCTTACAAAGGCAAACAAATCAGAATGAGCATAGAAGAAAAAAGTCCTATACGGGCTTTTATTCGCCCAAATGCACACATATCTAACTTTTTAACTTTATCTCTTACTCTGTGGCCATCTTCTCAAGGATTCATAGGAAGAACAGGCCTAAAGGTAAGATATGAAGTAAAAGAGGACAGTGGCTTTACAGCTGAGATAGCAGAGAGCATTCTTTTCATGAGGCAAGGAGTAGACAAACAGACAACGACCTATGTGAGGGAAGTGGACATGTGAGATTAAGAGAAACAATTGCCAAACTGAGAAAATAACATGGTAAAAAGACTTGTAATTACCAAGTCATTTCATCCAGGCACACATTAGCTACTACATGTGTAGCAGCTCTTTTTCCCAACTGAAAAGCAAAGGCATCAACTGCCTTAGTTCAATGAAGCCTGTGTCCTCCACGGGGGCCAGCCACTAGATGGTGACACTATCACAAATCTACCCTTACGCTGAGGGCAGTGGTACATGCATAAGCTAACACCAGTTAGGAATCCCAGTTGTATGCCCAGCTGCACCATGAGAACCAGATGCTTTCATGTGAATGGGCTGGTTGTCATCCATGAACAGCATTTTAAGTGGACACACCCTTTAGAGACCAGGATTTGCTCCAAACCCATTTCCCTTGCGATCACTCGGGAGAGTAACAAGTGCTATGCTTCTCATTATTGTTTCAAGGATTTATTTTATTGGTGTGCAAAATGAGTATTTTTAAGTGAGAGGTTTGGCTGACATGCATGCTCACTGCATTTAAGTAAGTGAAGGATATGGAGGATTCATGTTGTTTACTAATGGAGACACAGGGGACAAGTTCTTTTCCCAGTCCATTCTTTGACATCCAAATAGTGGCAAAATAAAATATATGTGGAGCAACAACGTGACCAGGAGGCTTAAGAAAGGCTCCTTCTATCCTGAGGCCACTGACTACATCAGGAACAGGACAGCAAAACCAACCCCCAACAGAATGGTGCACTTGGAAGTGCTGCCTTAGCACCACACACAGGACATACCAAGG
Source organism: Balearica regulorum gibbericeps (assembly GCF_011004875.1). Lineage (NCBI taxonomy): Eukaryota > Metazoa > Chordata > Aves > Gruiformes > Gruidae > Balearica > Balearica regulorum. The sequence continues at coordinate 59,782,790 of NC_046184.1, forward strand.
AGGATGGCTGCCATTTTATTCATCCAAAGACTCTACAAGGGCTCACTTCCAAGAGCCACTTACTGAGAACTTTTTACCAACTTTACTAGCAGCTCTCTCATTCAGCCTGTCTCATAAAAACTCCATACTCTGCTGGTACATGCTGGAGGGTTCACATCACACAGGGCTAAGGCAGCTGGTATGTTTAAGACTCCTGAGCATACCTAGCACGCTACTGAGGTATTAGTTTATTCTGGCATTCATGGGGGTGTCTCCCACCTGGTCAAGGTGGGCTGCTTTTACAGACAGATTTTCTAGCATTGGTGCTAATGGTGCTGCTAAAAAGACAGAATTGCTGTGTCTGTCTTGCTCACTCTCTCTCATGAGCTGCACTCCTTTTCCCACTCTCCTGGCTGATCTGTTAGCAATTATTACAAACACTCTTGGCCTCCCTAAAAACAGAGGGCCGTAACTACAAGTGGATTGGGTCCTTTGGGCTGGAAGTTTGACCCAGCTACACGCAGCCTCTTAGGACGCTCTATTAAGTTGCCTGGTGGCTGTAGGCTTGTGTGAGTAGCAAGTGGGTGAGGCCTGCTTTGGAATGGGGACAAGAAAGAAGCCTCTCACCCATTCCTCCACTTCCCCGGCAAAGCAGAACTGAGAGGGAAATGCTGATGACAGCAGGGGATTCATGAAGAGGGAAAAAACCAGATACAAGTCTCCAGTCTGTTTGATGATCTGTCTGTACTGAAAGTTGCGTCCTCCTACATAACCAAAATAGAATTCTTTTACAAATTAAGAGTATTGAATTTGAAGGCTTCTTGCAAAGCACGAGAAGGCTGAAAAAATACAATAGGGGAGCTTCCTCTTGCCTCGTTCCATTTTGACCTCCAGCCAAAGCCACAAAAGCAAAGCAAACCTCTTTTGCTTTGCCTTGGAAGGAGCCAAATCCAGCTGTGCTGCTACACAGCATCACCAGAGAACCTCATCTAGAAAGCAAAAAAAAGGTAGTGAAGTAAGAGGTTCACTGCTGGCTGCCTTCCTCTCATCCCCCTCACCAACAAACTAGCTCCCATTATTGGCAGTCCAAATCTTGACCTCTTGCCTTTTCAAAGTGCTCTGAAGAATAATGACTGAGAAAGAGCACCACCTTCTTGACACCAATCACCTCTACCAGTCAGACAATTGCCACATCAATATCACACTGGAAAGGACTTCTGTTTACTTCAGCAAGCTTGTTGGAACATTTTGACAAACAATAAAAGTCTAAATAAAAACTGGAAGGCAAGACATCCAGATATCTTTCCTTCCCATTTTCTAACCAGAACTATGACATTTACTTTTGACCTTTGTTTTACAGATCAAAAAAACTTTCCCTGTCTTTGGCATAGCAAAGCTGTTTGAAGGCCACCCAAAAATGTGGCAATTGAATGGCTTCACCCAGGCCCAAGCTCTGTCTAAAACAACTGATCACAATTGGACTTGCTAAATATTAACCAGGTTTCCCACCCCTGCAGATTTCCTTGCCACTGAGAGTCTATTTGCACAATACACTGTACTGCTTGATTTCCAACACTGCAAAATAAGGAGTGATACAACTCTTTCATACAAGACTATGATTGCATCAGACACCCATCACTTCAAAAAGCATAAACTGCTTTTAGAAGGGTTTTACTTGGGAGAAAGTTAATCCTCCCAGCAGGACCACAAATTAAAGATGCAAAGTTGCATAAAACAATCAGAACTTGGTTTGTGCTCAGCATTTCACCTGTAGCTTATTAAGTGGATACAATTTTTCTGATGGCAGCAGAAGCAGGTATTTTTCTCCCTCCCCATATGGTGCATCTGACTCTCTGAAAGTCCAAGCTCCCTTTGGAATACATTAGAATTGGAAAGAAAGGAGAGGTCTCTGTTAGATAAGAAACTGTAAATTCTCTTCTAGACATTTCATTCAGGTTCCTATATGCAATTTGGTTGAAGACCCTTCAAGCTGCCCAGCACTGCCCCTGCATCTAACTCCTCATGTTAGCTCCCTTGCTTTCCCATCATACACAGATAGCCTGCTGAGAGGATGGAGGAAAGACTGAAAGGAGGAGGAAGAAAGGAGGGATCTAAAATGTATTTATATCCATTTACAAGTAGAATCTTTTAGATCCAGGTGTAGATGGTGTCTTTTGCGCCAAGGGAAACTAACTTCAGGAAATACCTTGTGATAAACACAGAGAAGCTAAAGGAAGAAAAAAGAAAAGAAGTCTGTTGTTACTAGTTATTACACCTACTGAACTCAGGGAAGCCAGGTAGGCCCAAGAGATTAGCTAGAACAGGCATGAGTGAGTTGAGTCACAGGAGTTACAGGCATCCCTAAGTTAGTCTCACAGCTTGCATCAACAAAACATTCTAGGTTTGCTACAGATGTAAGCAGAGACACTGCAGACTACATAATGAGCGTGCCTACAGCTTTGAGAAACCTCTGGTAAAATAAAAAGAGAAACCAATGTCATTCCTGCCAACTAGCCATTTCTCTGTCTCCTTTTTGACAGGCTTTTTTTAACTTTCCACCTAAATATTTTTTAACTAGTTACTGAAAGCTGCATTCAGGGTAGAGGCAAAAGACAGCAGACAAGTATCAGAGTAAAGGAAGGAAAAGTGATGCAAGTGGAGGGAGGAGAAGGGTGTGCCTCATGAACAGAGTGCAGTAGAGAGGCACCTTGCACCTCTCTCCAAGGGGTGTTTTCAGCAGAATGCATTTTGCCTTGTTCTGTGCCACTGACAACTGCTAAAGAAAGAACTGCTTTCAGCCAAGGTTAGCAGTGTTGGAAAGATGGTTGTCAAACCAACACACAAAAGCACTTCCAAAGCCAGCTTACAACACTGGATAAAAATAACAAGCATATGACTCAAAGCTGGCCAGGCAATACTCAGCTCAAAACACCTTTTCCATTTTCTTTTGGTCTGCATAACACTTGTGCAATAAGATTTAACTCAGTCCTCGCTTCCAGATCAAGTACTTCTAGACACAGTAATACAGAACGAGGGGAAGCCAGGCTGAGACAGACAAGGCTCTGGTTTCTCATAGCTCTTTGGAATTGTTCGAAGGAGCCACAGGTCTAAGCGTTCCACTCAGAGAATATGGCAGAGCTGAAGTGAGACCAATTAGGGCCAAATGGAAACCATATGTGATTTTAATGAAACAAGGAGATGGTGCACATGGCTTACTGCTGCAGAAGCATTTACTGCCTGAAAGGAATGTGCATCTGGCATTGATTGTTTCCCAACCCATCAAGTGAGCAGTAACATGGAAAGCAAATTGGAGCATATGATGAGAGATGATTGCCTAAAGAACTACAGGTAGGGGAGCAGCCTCTGCAAGAAGAAAACATGTCCTTTGCCTGTGATTTAGTGATATGGTTGCAAATGAGACTATCTTCCATTTCCACAGATCATGATGATAAACTATAAGAACAAGTGCTAGTGACTAAAATGGATGAAGTGGTATTTTAAAGAATCTACTACAATCACAGAAATCCCATTCTGGTTCACATGGGGCAGACTTTTACTCCCTTTAGGTCATGGGCACTGCTTAAAGAATAAAGTACTATTGATCCTAAGCAAGGGTAATATACAGTCCTCAAATGCAATGTCTGTTGCTGCAAGTATTCAAATGATGTTGCTTTTACCTGTATATCAAAATGGGTACACAGTGAGTAGATCTGAGGCTGAAGAGGCAGTGCAGATGCACCCTTTTGTTCCATTTTTTCTTTTTGACTGCACATTTCCCAGGAAGTTTCAGTTCTGCTGAGAAAGAAAAGCCTTAGCCTGCAAAGCTGTAGATAAGTTGCTCTGTTGGGATATGGTCATTCCTTCTGCAAGCTGTTCTGTTGCAGCTTGGTATCTGATTCTCAGAACAAAACCACTATCTTCACCAAGCAGCCAAGAGACTGCTCACATACATCACAAGAGGAAGCAGGGAAAGATGCTCTGATCCAGCACTCAACCATATAGTGAATGTCGAGGGCCGAAGCTGGTAGATGCTTCTTGTCATTTCATGTAATAGTGAGACATCTGCAAAGCTAGATACATAGAACTGGCATATCTTTGCTCCTCAGTGCTAGATTTCCTCTGTGGGATATCTGGAGTTAACAAGTGTAATAAATTTATCACTATATTTTTCAAGGAGGCAACAGAAAATTCTTGAGACAAATCTGCCTATTTATTAGTCTTCCTTAACCCGTCGTGCAATCCATGAACACACTGGGAGCTCACATCCAAATGGTCCAACAGGAGGAGAAGAAAGGAAAGTCCTGCTAAAGAGAACATCTGAAAGCAGTTTTCTTCTGAGCATTAGAAACAGGGCAGCTCTGACAGCCCATGTAAACCTTTCAAAACAGGGAGTATCAAAAGCCACAGGCCTAGACACTCCCTGCTTCAGCAACTTACTTCAGAGGACTTTCCTTGCTTCAGCACCTCGCCCAGCTGGGATGGGTGCCAGCATTCTGCGAGGAGGCTGCACTCCACTGATCACATGGTTTACACTCAGTTTTGCACGTAGGAGCTAGAGAGTAAGAACTGTTTGGGAACACGTATAGATTTCAAGGGTACTGGGTGGGCCTGCAAATTCTTTCCTGCATTAGAAAACTTGCATAAAACTGATAGGCTAAGCAGCTGTCCACGCCAAAGAGGTATACATATTTAACCAGGTCAGGACTATATGTGCTGCTCTACTGTCCCTATTTGCAGTGGACCTGACAGGACCTAGTATTAGGCCTGCTGGACCCTGGAGTTAAACCTGCATTCAAACCATTTCTCCTCTGAGAAGCCAGTACCTTTGGCCACCATTCTTGAGCCATTATAAATTGTTCAGAAGCTGACAGGCTCTGCAGACTGTTCACATAACACTGGACGTGTCCATGACACACTTCTGGTTTATCATAGTGCTTAAGGAATTTACTATTGCCCATTTTATTAATGTCTATCATGTAACCACAGTCATTAATACTATGTAGCTGAGCTTAGCTACATGAAGAATTTTACCCTGGAGTCTGAGCTCCACGTAAAGACTTACGTGTAGCACTTGGATCCTGATTCAGTGTTCATTAAAGGAAATGGAAAACCTCCCTGAGTCCTGAATCAGCTTCATATACTGCAATTCCCAGTAAGACTATAGGTCAAGGTCAGGACAATATCAGGGCAAACCTCACACTGACCAATTTGCCCACCTAACCAGTACTTTCCAGGATTCCATGTAGTGCCCTGTCATAACTGTGTTCCAAAACATGATCCTTCATTTTCGACCTTCAAAGGGATATCAAAGGCCAGAAGAACTCAGTGTTGATTTGTTGTGGGAGTAAAATAAAAACAAAATGAGAGTGATATGGGACATCTCATAAAAGAGGTATTGAGAAGACCTGGAAGTCTAAGAACATCTATAAGCAACAACTCTTTGCATGACTAACACAAATGCTGCACACTACATCCTCTGGCTCTGAAGACACATGATTTTCCTTGTGCAATGACACAGAGCACTGACAGCAGAAAGGGTAGGCAGACACTGGCCAGGTACCTCTGTTCTTCAAACAGTTTTCTCAGAAACTCCCTGACTGTCCTACTGACAGACTGGTCAAAGATATTCCATAGAAACTGCAGGGGAGAGAGAAACAGTATAATCATCTCAGGTTTTTATTACTCAAACCTCCTTCATACAAACTTTTAATCAAAATTTCATGTTCATGCACAGCCCAATAGGCCATAATCAGAATAGATTTCCAGAAGTTGTGTGTCATTACGTTGACGCTCATATGCATCCTGGTGCTCCCAATGAAATATTCATGAGATATGACTCTTATCTAGACAGAAAACACACTGAACGGTTAACAGTGCCTGTCTACCACCAATTGTTCATTTTATTTTATTTTTTTGCACAATAGGTATTTATACAAATCCAAGACTAACCCATATTGGTTTATTCCTAGTCAGTAGTGCTAATTAGCATTTTTTATATGGAAATTCTCAAATCTGACCATATGAATCTGATGGAGATTTACTTAAAATGAACGTACCAGTCAGGTCATCTGTGCTACTGGAGTTTGAGAGCTTCATAAAGTATTCTTACAAAAAACCTTCATAAAATTCCAATTTGGGGGAGGTAAGCCTGCATTCTGATATCACCTCTTAGGTGTCCATGTAACTTTTTAGAAAAAAAAAAATCCAAAAGGTCACAAGATATGGTTGGATAGTCATTTCACAGCCGCCCTGGCACAGCGATTGCTATGTTTGAATGCTCTGAGGCCCATTAACTGTTTGGGATGCAGAAGTTCTCTGGACACTGCACTGCTGAATGTTTACAGATAAGGGTAATCATTTCCAGGGTATACACAGAGCCTGAGTGTTTCCTGCCTGTCTAGGTCTCCTGAGACATTGCTGTAACAGGACTGTTTTGGCGAAGTAATGAACCACCCTCCCAAGAGCCAACTTTTTGGGGTTCCAGTTCAGCCCGCACCTGGAACACAGGTGTAAGCATGTTTAAACATTGACAGGGAGGGAACTAGCAGAAACACAAGGGGAAATACCTCGTCTCAGTCCACTGGCAGCAGCACAGCCATAAACTTGTTTGTTCGTTAATGCAGCAAACCCAAGGAGAACTGCCCATTGCCAAGGCCTGGAGCAAGCAAAGGGTATGTAGATTTGTGTTTTAAAGAGAATTCTCAGCATTCAGAAAAAGCTAACTATAAACCCCAGAGGACTAATGAACTGGAATCTCTCCCAGCTTGAGAGGTAGCATGTAACCTGATCAAAATCAGCACTTCCAGAAGGGGAGGCTGTTGCTGTTAAACCATCAGGGATAGGACTGGTAGAAATGTTTCTGGAAATGTTTTTTCCTGTCAGGAAACGTGGTTTTACTTACGTCACAAATTTCTAAGGAAAGCATCAACTTCAGCAAAATTGTTTTTTATTTTTCTTCTCAGAAAAACTGAGACCTATTTGCATCCTGAATCAGCGTTTCTCTTCAACTGCACTTGAAGTTTAAATGTTGATGTGAAATGACACCTTCGTTCAAAATGGACTTTTTGAACTAGCCCTTCAAAACACTAGATCCAGATGCATCACAATCACTTTTTGCAGAAAATTCCATGCTGAAGACTCTGATTTTTTCATTTTCCCCTCACATTTCAGATGGAATAAATTTCCACCATCTCAAAATTCTCTATGGAACAGAAATTCTGACCCTCTCCAGCAAGTTTCTAGACTCCTCTTTCACTGTATAAATCAGAGGTGACAACAAGAAGCTCTAACAACAGAAGCAAGAGTAAATTCCATTTTTCCCCTCATTTTTCAGAAGCAGCAAGTAAATTCATACCAATGAGAGTTGCAGGTGCTGAGAACTGGCATAATTTCAGAAAGTAAGCCATTATCCCCTATGATCTCAAAGAGTATCTAAACCAAAATAAGCATTCAACATCAGAGATCAGTCCTTTAATTCACTGTGCCAATAAAAGTCTGTCAACACTGCAGACTGTAAATGAACATAGACATACTAGAGCTATCTTAAAAAAGCAACTTAGGATACCACAAACACACTAATTTAACCTGTTCCTCAAGTAAAACGTTGGCCTGCTGAGTGCTTGTACTTTGAGACTGCAGGCAAGTCAACAAGTCAACTCTGTGACAAATGCCTTCCTACTCTCTTTTTCCTTTCTAGCCATTTCCAACATTTTGAAGCAGTATTGTTTGATTGCAGGCTGCTTCCTGAAGCTGCTTCCTTCAACTGCCTGTTCAACCCAGTGGGAATCTTTCCACTGATTTTAACTGGAGCGGGATCAGGCCCTAAATAAGTAGTGGTGGAATCCCTAGACTTACGGACTGAACAGCTGTCTCTGCGAAAGAAAATAGGGAAAGTTATTCCTGCAGCTGTTTTCCCCTAAGTGCCTTCACTCCAAACTGTAACAGGACTGGAGGGAGGGGGAGAAGGTGGAATTTTAATAACCCATTAAAAAGGAGTACGGGCCATTGCGCAGCAGCCCTTTCAGTTCTGCTCAAGCAGGGTCACTGCTGCCAGGCTCAGACAACCCTAAGGGCACGGGAAAAGTCGTCGTCTTGTTTTCACATCTCATTCAGAGAATGGATAACGAGGGGGAGGGAGGAATCAGCTTTTGGGTTAATTAGCACCATGAACAGAAAGCTGCATTGTCATTAAAAGTTCAAGAAGTCATCAGGGTCATCACTGAACTGCAAGATGTACACACACGCACACGAGGCACACGTCTAAGCCTGGATTTTTAGCAGCCTTGCTCGGCTCTGATTTTCCACTACCCTGAGGGAAACACTTTGAGTCAAGAACACTGAACTGTTGTAGCTCTGAGGAGAAGACAGAAGCACAAAGGCACTCCCTCTGAATAGCAGTTGTTCATCCCCTTGGAACTGCTTAATTTCACACTTAATACACCAACTAAGAATAGTTACATGGCTTTTTTCCCCCTGAGAAAAATCAGAGGTGTGGCTTACCAATGTATAGTTTCATGTCCGTTTCTAGTATACTGTGGGATAAATAGAACCCCAGTTAACAAAACCAGGCTATTGGTGCACGCTGTGTCCTTCCACTGCTTCCTTCCACAAGCAAGGAAGCTGAGGAAGTGCAAGTGCATATTTGCAAATCCAGAAATGAGCATGTAAGAATAACAATGAAAAAGACAAAATGTCTAAAATGACAAGGACTGCTATTAATAAGGTTTGGAGCAGTGCTAACCTCAGAGAGTCACAAGTTGGCTTAAAAAGAAAAACAACAAATCATCCAACTATGCAAAACAGCCACAGATTACATTCTCATTGCCAGTTTGCAGTAACATTTTCTGGTGAGGGTTTTTAGTGAAAATGCACCAAGACAAGTAAGGATTCCCCTACCACCTTACGAACAGGGCAGGAAAGGAATGCAACCTTGAATAGTTGAAGCATTACTGCATCTGCAGAAAGCAGACTGGCATTGCCTGGTCCTGTCAGCTATAGCTTTGCTGCCAATACATCCTAAAACCATTCTAAAATTGGGCTGAAACCACTACCATTATAGTGAAATCTCACCAAAATGCAGTTTTCTTTTTCTGGGTGAAAGGAACACGGATCCTGCTTGCTCTTGCTATTAAATTGGCAGGCAAACATGTAGCTAGCTCATGAGTGTATAGTTCCATTCAGTACTTGGTCTTTTCCAAAGGAAATTACTCTGGGAATACAGAAACAAGATTTTTTATTATTATTTTATTTTAACCATTATAGCTCTGTTAATTCCAGTGTACACTGGTTGTCCACAGTACTGAATTTCAGTATGCTTATGACAATACAGCTGTTGCAGCAACTCTAGCAGAGATTTCTCATGAGGAAAAACATAGAATAAAGAGATATAGTCCAAAATTCAGTGGGAAAACAACATGCATCAGCATTTTGGTACTAATTGCCCAAGTTAAGATGGCTGCTGTGAGCTCTGATGGACTTCCTTCTCTGATGAAATACAAGTGGGCTAAGCAACTCCTCTTAGAAAACTCCTCTGAATTCTTTCCCTCCCATTCAGGACTCCAGGAATTTTTTGGAACAAAAACTGCCTTTTCCATACTTTTCTACAGTGTAACCTGGTGGTGCTGCCTCAAAGCACCACTACAATAAATATTTCAGTAACAACTTTGGTCAATTTTTCCTTGTTGGTCCACATATATATTGAGGAATACATGCTGGAAGGAACCCTGCCACGTGCTAACTTTATGATGGCTTGATGAACAAATATAGGGCCTCCACAAAAATGTAAGCCCCTAGGTGTGCCAAGACAACTATCACCCCAAGATCCTATTCTGCTTGCTCTCTTGTCCTTCTGTCAGAAACGCAGCCTAGTCAGGATGTGTGTAGGGAATGTTGTCAAATTCAGAAGAGGGGAACTTTTGAACAGCACAAAGTTTACGTCAATGGCCCAAGCTGCCATACTGCATAGAAGACAAACAAGAAAACAGTTTCTGAGACAGGAGGGAAAGAAAGACCCAGTGCTTTCCTTTACCTCTTCCAACAGCCATTAGTACTGGAGGAAACTGGTATGAGAAGGGTGTTCAGAAACTAGCATGAGATCTTGCACTGACAGGAAGGAACCTATTGGCTTGAAAACTTTCCGGTACTAGTGAAAGCTTTGTTTCCCATCCAGCCAAATACACAGGTGCTGTCTGCTTCTTTCAATCATCTACACTATTTCTTCAATGAATTTAAACAAGGCATTGGAATTAAGGCCACTAAGGACTTGCTTCCTACTTTAGTTGCTGTTTTTTCAAAAGTGTCAGTCTCTTGGAAAGAACGAGTCTCCTTGGGATCAAGCTGGCAGTGCTACTCCAGCAGGCTCCTGCTAAATCATGCAAGACAGAGGGATGCAGGGTGCTGTAATACAAGGATTTATTAGTCCTAGCTTTCTAGTCTCATAATTATTTGGCATCAGAAGAATCCTCAGAACAAAATATGGGTAAATACATGATCCCCATCCTGTTGGCCTCCCAGTCAAACAGAAAAAGAGCAAACCAGAATACACTGGGAAACTCAAGAGATAGCTGCAATTTAGAATGCAGATGGGAGGTAGATTAGACATTCATACTGATAACAAAAATAGACTCCAGAGTTAAAACAACAAATGCTTTTAAAGAGTTTTGAAAGGAACTTTAAACTGCAGGGTTCAAATCAATCTCTAATTACAAGGAATTAGGATGACAGCCACAGAACGGGGCTATGATAAAGTCAGACTACCCCACATCAGGCTTCTGGGAGGTATATTTTATCAGCATCAGAACTCCAGCCTAGCTGGATGATGCATATTACTCACTACCGCAGGTTCTGCTGCAGGGTGCTTGTTCCAAAGTAAAGGTGTTAAAGGCAACATACTGATAAGGGTCACTGGCTATTTGCCACCAGGTCTAGTCGAGCTTCTCTCTGAATGGGTAATATTCCATTAAAACCTTCCTGTGATAAATTGGGGTCCCTTGAAGTGCCAGCTAGGAGTTCTCTCTGATATTGTAGAATCCTCTATTTCTGTGCTTCTCTGTAAAGCTGCAAACTGTTACACAGTGGGGGAAAAGCAGGACAGCTGCTTAATTCTATTGAAAATATACTGTCTGTAGAGAAGATGGAAACAGACTTATTGAAGCCTCCTTTTTATCTTGATCCTCTAAGGAAATAACCAACTAAATCCTTAATCCCCCACCCCCTTGGGAAAAAAAAAGGAAAAAAGGGACAGGTGCTGCTCTTCATATTTAGAGAAGTAAAACAAAGGGCTTAAGAACTCATCCTGCCCTTACCCCCAGCACAATCCTTTCCAGTACTGAGGCTCCTGCACGGGAACTGCTGCTCTTGTCTTCCCACGCTTCTCTGGGTTTGTGATTTTTGCCCTGCGGGATGCTAAGGGAAGGCCCTGTATTTTGTAGCTATTGAAGTACTGTACATGATGGATACTTAAGTGCCCCAGGGGTCACTTTGCTGTTTTACTTCCTCTTGGACTGATCCTCTTCACCAATGTATTTAAGGTATTCATTATTGCAAATGTTATACTTTTCCATGCAGTGGGGTCCCTCGACTAGTGTCTCCTGTTCCTTCTTAAACCTCTTTTCCCCATCCTCCCTTCTCCCAAATACCAGAAATTTTTCAGCTTTTAGCTCTGTGCCATATGTAGTATATTATTTATCGGAGGAAATTGTTTACTTAGAAACAGGCCCATGTATCCTAGTCCGGAGGTGAGTATAATAAGCAGGGAGACTTTCACTCTTAAAGGACTCCATTTTCCCAGGGAAATTTAAAGCAGAGGACCCAGCAATCACACACTTCACAAGAGCTGGCCTAAAGGCTGTTTCATACTGTCACCTCAATTCCCTTTCATCTGCAATGTGCATTTCTCTAGACCTATGAAAGGCAGGCGGGATATTTATAGCAGTGTCAGAAGAGGGAGGAAGTAGGAAACTGGGGTGGGTGTTTGGAAAGTGTATAAAGGGCCTGGAACAGTGGGGCCAGCCTGGAACTCCTTCCCTCAAAAGAGCGTGGAGCTGAAGGAGAAGTGTCTGGGGAATAGATGGTTTTCTACAGATATCCTCTGCTCTCTCTTCCTCTACCTGCTGCCTTTCCAATGCCAGCCATTTCCTGTCTTTCAAAGTCAAGTGGAAGTTTTCCATCCTGTGGTTTTCCTGTCTTGGTACAAGCAAGCACATTTTCTCCCTTTTATTTTAACTGTTTGGAGACCAAACACCAAAACCTGCTCACTAGGGGGAGAGCTTCCTATTTACAGCCGATCCAAGAAATTTGAGAGGGCTGATTAAATGTCAGAGGAACAAGATCTTTACTTGTTCATATATTCAGTTAGCATGAGAGATTGAACTTCTTGTCCGAACAAATGTTCCAGTGCTCTTCTATATAAAATTAACAGACTAACACAATGCCAGCAGGCCTCCCTGCAGGCTGCACGGCAGTAACATCCAATACTGACAGAAATATGGAGAAAAGGAAACAGATGTTGATTTCCCCATACTGCAATTACAATACAGCGTAAGGGAGTTAAAATTCACAACCTTCAGCCTAGGCCAGCAGGAACTTGGGTCATTTTGAACATGGCCCTGTGGAATAGAAGTACTCCTGTTTCCTATGTGCTGTTGTGGGATTTTTTTTTTTTTTTTAATGAACCACCAGGGAGCAAGAAGTAATAATATCTTACCTTCATGCTGTTGCACCTGGTGTAGCCATTATTATCTCTGCAAGTGCAAATTTGGTGTAATTTATATTTGATTTGCTCAAGTACCCATGATCATGCAGGCCAGCAGAAACCTGGGCCTTTTCATGTCAAAGACAAGAATTAAGAAGGGAAAAATCTATGGAATCTCTCCTTCATCCTTGGGTGCTTTCACATACCTTTCTTTACCTCCCCAATAAACTAGTTCTAAGCCCTTAAGAACCAGCAGGATTACAATGCTCTGACATTTTAACAACAGATGGGTAAGTAAGGAATATTGTGGATTTTTGATTAGAATGTGTATTTTTGTCCAGAATCAATAACAAGTATGTGTTGAACAATGATAGCGCCGCCATTTGCATGCTCTCCTTTTCTCTCCAGACTGCAATGGGTCAGGTTACTACTTCATGTACATCAAAAGTACGTTTAGACAACATGTTACGTCTGGCTTAATTCATTTGCTTCTCCTGCTGTGCAATCTGCATCATTTTCCAGCTAAACTGTATTTTCCTTATAACTCATCTGGCAAAAATAAAAGGACCCCAAGCCCTGCAATTTGCACTTCTTTAAGGAAGGAAGGAACTTTGCATTCATCTGAAGGGAAGAAGGCAACAGCTTTGCCACAGTCCAGATACTCTAAGTGTGTGTGCTCTGTCCAGGGCCAGTCCACCCAGCCAGGTTTTTTCAAAGCCTAAGCCTTGATTGCCAGTGAGAACAACCTGCAGGTTGTTAGAGATCAATCGTACAGCATGGGATTATTTTATGTGGGTTCTCCTACTTATGCGTTCCCTGAAGCCACAGTACCCATTCACTCTCCTGGATGGATTAGATCCACCTTGGGCATGCCCCACATAGTTTCAGATGAGGCGGCCTATCATGTGTCACAGCTAATGATTCTTTTCAGCTTGACCAGCCTATATCTATTTCTATATCAATGCTTCCATACAGCATTTCTCCCTTGCCCAGTAATCCTTCTCTCCTCCTTATACTCTGAGCCTAGTCTTTGACACTCCTACAGCTCCTGAATACCTTCTCCCACTACAAGTTTCCCATTGAGCCTATTGCTGTGTTCATCCTCTTCCCCCACCTGTAACAAAGAAGTTTTCAGAGCTGAGCCCACTGACACAGACCACTAGTTCCCATCTAGCACAACCCAAGACCTTATCTCCGAGTTGACGATGGCCGCCCCGACATTCTCCCCAAGCACTGCTCTCTGCTGGTTCCTAGCACATTTCAGTCCCAGGAGGGACACCCCAAATCATGTCCTTTCTTCCTAAAATAAAAATGAGATTCTACATCTCAAGCAAACCATAGCTGATATTTGATGAGGTTTGATGTTATTTTTTGCATATGCGTGTCTCTGCTATTTAACTTGAGTTTTATTGTCTGTATACTGTTTCTAAGGGCTGAAATTGCCCTTTGGAAAGGTCTTATATAAACACTAGCAGGAATTTGGACTATTCATAGTCAACATTTATTTTACCAGCACGCAACTCAAGAGATTTCTATCTTGTTTCCAAAAGACTCCCAGAATCTTTTCTAGCTGGCAGCAACGTTGAATAAATAAAATAATCAGGGTTGTGTAAAACTACTTGCATTTTTAGGTTATTAGACACTGTCAGTTAATGTACTAAATCATCACTCTGGTCACCCGAGGGAACTACTTCACATTATGGTAGAAGATTAACTTTTTTTAAAACAATAGTTTTAAGCTCTCTAGTGTTTGTAACATTCCTCTTAGAAACTTGAAATCATCAAGTCAAATCCAACTCTGATACAAGGTGGTGAAATACTGCTGAGACCAGTGGCACTGCACCTGCTTTACACAAATTATGAGGCTGATTCAGTATTTCCTTTCTATATCGATAACTGGGATAGATTTTAGATCTAGTATAAGAGGGTGTAAATCCATTTAACCCACCTTGGTCTAATTTACCTCAGGCCCAGTACCAGCCTAATACTTTCAAATAGCAGGAATTCGAAATTCACTGGTTAACTTTCTTTTCTCAAGCTATTCCAAAGCAAATCCAGTTTAATCCCAGTTTTAAATAAGGACCTAGCCCACTATAGGCAAATAACATTGGTAGCAGAGTCACTGGTGGGCAGAGCACTGATAATTTTGGCATGCTTTTTGACATTATCTGCTCTAGAGGAAGAGCTCTGGGTTTTAATAAAGCCTCAGCAGTGTGCCTACCTCCTCCATGCCCCAAGTACTTAGACACAGAAGGTTACCAAAGAGGCTGACCTTCAGCTCTGCTGTTTGCAACAAATGTTCAGTGCCACAAAACTGAGAAAAACTTAAGCTAGTCTTGCAGCAACAGTTCTAAATGTAGTCAGCTGCTCTGATCAACTTAAAGAGCAGTAACAGTTCAATAAAGTTCTACCAGTAAAATTTCAAGTGTCACATGTTCTTCAGAGGTTTAGACAAGCTACAGTAGGCCTTTAATGAACTCTACATTTGCTTAACTAACTGGTGCTTGAAGGTCCAATTTTCCTCTCATCTTTTACTCTACTATCGTTTCACCAGTATCATTTAAGTTGTTTCCAATTTATAACATGTGAAACACAGAATCATACCCTGAAAGTCTAGAGCAATAAGAAGTGCATTAGAGCAAAAGCATCTCCATCTTGAATCAGAAAAAAAATATCTCATCATTAAAAGGAAACTCAACCACATCACTGCAGACATCATTAAGACTGAAATTAGTCCCTCAGCTTAGTCTGGTTCAAAGCCAGCAAGCACAGCGTGCCTGGCCTTGCCTGCTAACTCAAACCAAGCTGTCCTCTCAGGTTTACTAGCTCTTATGAACTTGCAAAGAGCATCCGGTGGAAGTTTCATTTAAAGACAAGACCTCCTGCCCAGACCAAACCGGCTCCTTTCTTCAGTGATGCACGCTTGGTTGTGCTACGTAAGAGCACCACATGGTATTGGAACTGTGAGGAGAAATACAACCTCAGACAACATTGTTACATCAAAAAACTAAGTTTTCATCTTAATAGCTTTAACATCCAATTAAGACCAAGGTGACTCACTGAGTGGTCCTACAAAAGATTCTTGATCCCACCCACCATGACTGTCAGTGGGATTATGCATAAATGCAAAGATCCATTTCATCAGATGCCAATCCAGTTGCCATATCTAAGAGACTCTGAAAGGGCTGGACTAACTGTATTTAGTGTCTTGGAAAATGCAAAGTCCACTGACAAAGCAAGAACAGGTGGGAAATCAGTGAAAATAAGAATGAAAGAAATGTCTATATAAAGCAGGGAGCTCTAAGGCTCAAGGTTAGAACATCTGGCTCAGAGGTCTTGCTGGAGTTACTTCCTGCAATCATAAGAAGATACCAAAGGAGCCTTATATAATATTCTGCAATACATCTTCCAAACAGTAATTTCCACCACATTTTTTTAAATACATACATTTGGAGAAGTGACAAACTCCAGATCCCACAAGGTGATCTCTCTACTCTGCTATGGACTTTAATTGCAAATAACCAACAAAAAGAACAAATAAGCAACTTCTATTTACAATTCTATTAAATAGGACAATTTAGTTTAGAATGGCCATCTTTCTGATCTTCCTGTCAGAAGACATGACCAGGCACAAGGAACACCCTCTTTCACCACGGTTTTTACCATGGACATTGGAATTCCATAAAACTTAAATCCCTCAATTTCTTCCCACGTAACATGGAATTCACAATACCTTTTTTTTTTTTTTTAAAGCTTTAGGGGATGCTTCTCAGCACTCCTGCTTCTAAAATGCTTTGAAGGGAAGTCCAGTCTAAAAATGAAACCACATCATTACTTCCTCAACAGAAGTCTGATGCCAAAGGGGATGCAACACTTTTGCAACCATTATCATGACACATAACCCAAAAACTTGTTTTAAATTCATCTCAACTCAAAAAATTGGTATAATAATTGGAGCTCATTTATTTTAACTTTTAAATTAATTTGGCAGACCTTACTCATCTGCCTTAAAGGATAAGACAGCAGATGTGACCTCACTACAGAGCCTATGTCAAGGCAAAGAATGCATGTTCAAAATCTCATGCATGATCAAGTTGTTCTGCATCTCTCTTTAAGCTTATTAGCGAGAAGGTGGAATGATCAATTCAAGAAAACCAGTGAAAGAAAAACGGCAGGTTTTCAATTAGGTGCTTAGACTTTGGGCCAACAAATTCATGAGCTTCCTCCTTCTCTGATGTTTCTTGCTCTTCTCATACCACATTCTCAGGTCAAAAGGACACTAGCCACTGCAGGTGTTGTAAACTCAGTGCTACGGGTATGGCAGGATGAAGGAATGAATGGCTTCCTTAGCATGGAAGGACTCTAAGAGCTTACCTTCACCTCCCCAAAGCTTGCTAATTCCAACTCCCCAAGAGTGAGGTTATTTAGAACAGAAAGGGGCACTACCCACCAGCATCCTTGCTAAAACAGCTATTTCTTCCTCCAACACAAACTACAGAAAGGAACGTTATTTTCAGCTTCTTTGAACTTAGGTAAGAGACAGCTAGTGGTGCCATAGCTTTTTTCTGAAGTATATGCATGAGATGAAAGTGAGATAGGTGTGGAGTGGACAAAGTACTTTCTTTATCGCTTGCAGACTGGTTTGTCAAAATCCAGCCTGCAATTTCACATATTTTTCTTCCTTTTTTTTTTTTTTTTTCCTGAAGGGGACATGGGGCAGAGGGGGCCAGGCAGGAGGTGTTTTTCCAAACCTGTGAATGCAACATTCAGCAGCCAAGCTCAAAAGTTCCTGCTGCTCCTGCAAAAAAGGACAAACAAGCCCCTTTTCATGTCAGCTATGTCCAGCTGGAAATGTCACAGCTTTGTCACAATAGAACAAAGCATGCCTGGTGTCTGTTCTTTCAAAAGGTCTCTTAATTCAAACAAAAGAAAAATATTCACATCTGGAAGGGGTCATAGGCAGGGGGCGGGAGTGGAGGAAGCAAAGTTCAGACTGCAAGTCATAGCAGTTGCTGTTTGTCTTGCTGTTTGTCTAATTATCGTACTGCCTGTTCTGGCACTTATCAATCCAGTTAAAGAAAGAAAGCCAAGAGTTAAAACAGCAATTTTATTATTGATTGACCTTGGAAGGCAAGACGAGACACACCTCTTCACTTTTGCTCCATTCATCATGCTGGAACACTCAGGCTGAATGAAAAGACCCCTTGTGACCAGTCTGGCAGTCTTTTTTTTTTTTTCCCCTCCTTTTTTAATAAAGATAAAAAATTATGGTTGTGTATGAAGTCCAAGCTTCCTTTAGAAGACCACAACCTTCACTTTCAAAGGATATTGAAATCCTGCCCTTTCCAATGGGTTTATTTGAGCATCTGTTTCTGTAAAGATTAAAACCTAATGACTGCAGAGTTGGGAGGCGGTATCAGAACTGAGCCACAGGAAGATCAAAAATTAAATGTCTAGTGAGATCAGATTAAAGGAAAAGAGAATAAACTTGAGAGTAGGACTTCACTGGCGAGGCATGAAAGATCAACTATAAGAGTTTGCATTACACTCCTATACTATAAGTTTTCTCCTGCTTCAACATTCAGTGCTTCTGAAGATGAAAAGCCTCTCCTAGGCTGCCACCTAGCTAGTTAATTTCTTGTATTGTTTTAGGAGCTATTTTAAAAAGCTCTTTTGCTCCAGCCCTTACTGCATTGACTCCTCCCTTTTGAGCTGGTATTTTGTCAGGAGTTTCAAGAGCGATAAAAACTTGCTGCCAAGTCCCTTTCTTCCCCACAATGTGTTTTATAACCCAGCATGTAGTTTAGTCTGTCTAAACACTGCACTAGGACACTGCCATCAGTTTCCATGGAGATGATTAACTCCTCCAGAGCCAGAAAGCTTTAGTGTGCTATTTGCCCTTTCAGCACATGAACATGACAGCATTTTCTAAAATCGGCCTACAGAAACATCATGTTTTCCAGACAGTTCTAGCAATGTAAGGATTTACTTTTGCTTCAACTCATCACACAGAACTGTGGTCTTAACCAAACTTGCATTTAAGTCATCTACTAGAACAAATTGCTCTTTCCCTTTCTGCTTCTCGTCCTTTGCATTGCTGTGATGTCTGAAGGCATGACAGCCCCAGTGACATCAATTTTTTGAACTACTACATCTCAGCGCAAAGCCAAGGCATGAGATATAATGAAGAGTCCAGAACAGAGAAAGGAGAGATGAATAAGATTACTTTGAAGTTGACCAGAAATCAGAGTAGAAAACAGAAAAACTTTGTGCCCGAAAGTTTAAGAGCATTGTTATATAAAACTTCATAGTTTACCACTCTCCTAGTCACTTATGCATCTAGCAAAAATATACTGTTAGTGTGTATTAATAACAAAAATTTATTTACCACCATTTAAGAAGTTAAATTAAACTGAAAACTACCCCGAATCTAATATAACATGACCTAATCAGAGCAAGAAAGTAGACCTTTTCCCAAAATGCAGCTAATGAAGACCACATGCTGTCATCAGCTTTAGCTGTGAAAAAATGGTTTCCCAGTCTCACTTTCACAGAAAGGACAATCTCCCTGGCAGTTGCCACTTAGGTGGCATGCTTGTCAATCCAACTATGAAAATGGCAACAGAACTTTGAATACTGCAGTTTCCTGGAAGAATTCCCCAGTATAACATTATTTTAGAAATATTTTCCAGGCTATCATCATTGAAGCAAACTGTAACCTTCCCAGCACTTTTAACATGCGATGTTTTTTTTGGCATTCAAGAACAGATACACTACATAAACTAGACATGAATAACCAGGCATAACTGCAGTTTCTGTAGAAGAGTTAAAGGCAAGAGAGGGATTTTTTTGCCAGTAATCTTGGCTAACTTGAAAGAGCCACTGGCAGGGTTCATAGCAATGGGTGTTCTGCTGCAGTGAGAACGGTTTTCTATTTGACTTCCATAGCAGTTGCCAGGTGGATTTCTTTGCAGACTCCACTTGGAGTCAGTACTGTGTAGGTACCAGCAGGGTAAAGTCCACCAACCTCTTTTACACTGTGCTACTAAGACAATCCACAGAGGTGCAAGAAAACTTCATTCATGCAGTCCACTCACAACTGCTGAAGTGACAGCCTATATTTACTGTTATGCAGGCATGTGTCCAGTATTAACTCAAAGGACACCACCAAGTGATTTCATGTACTTTACCACAGGACACTTACC
This sequence comes from Balearica regulorum gibbericeps, assembly GCF_011004875.1. Classification (NCBI taxonomy): domain Eukaryota; kingdom Metazoa; phylum Chordata; class Aves; order Gruiformes; family Gruidae; genus Balearica; species Balearica regulorum. Next base: position 59,802,665 of record NC_046184.1, read on the forward strand.
AAGCAGCAACCGTATTTGGTTAACCACCCTTGGCTACAAACAAACCAAAGAATTTGAATCCAGAGTCTCCATTACCTCTTCCTCTGAGAGATTTTGGTTGCTCCCCTTGTCCCCCATCTAAAGTTAGTGAAGATCCTTAGGGATGCTAAAACCCATAGCGGAGAACATCAGGAAGGATCCAGTAAGTGTTTCAACTTTCAAAAAAAGTATGCACATTTGCACAACTCCCACAGCTGCAAAGATCACAGCATAGCATGCAGAAAGTGTGGACAGACTTGTTCCCTGCTTCTCCAGCCCCTCCTGAAGTTACCGGCGCAGCACCACAAGGCTATGTTAGCCGCACCTTCAACACCAACCACCACGGGCAGTTTCCTGGCTTGAGAGAACTCATCCTAATCCTGCCTCCTATTATTTGTCACCAGGTTGTGGAGGAAATTTTGGCTGCCCAGGCCTCCAATTGTGTTTTTGTCTTGCTGTGGGGAACAACCCACTTCTACAATTACTGATTTCTTGAAAGTGTACCTTGGAGAAGCTGCCACCACTGCTGTGGGACAGAGCCTGCTGCCACTGCACACCTCGCTCCCCGCCATTCCTCATGAGGGCTGGGCGGGGGTCCCACCACCACGCACCTCTCCTCTTACTAACCCAGGTGTACACAACAGCTACTGAGCCATAGCTGTCTTGAAAGGTCAGGTCATCCCTCACCGGTTTAACCCACCCCACCTCTGTTTTCACCGGTTTTCATTCGTAGGACGAAGGCTTACTTGTGGTGACAGCCCAACTGCTGCCCGTGCCCCTCAAGGTCCCGCAGAAGTTTCTAGACAGGCGGGCTTCGCACCAGCAGGGCAGGTGCCGCCTCCCTGCGCAAGGGGCCTCGACTCCCGCCGAGGGAGTGCTCCCAGCGCCGGCGGGGCCGCTTCGCCCCGGGCGGCTGAGGGGCGAGGAGGCGCTGCCTGCGCCCGCGGCACTTACCGATGTCGGAGTTGCAGAAAGCGTCCTGCGGGTGGATGGGGACGCAAGTGCAAGCCTCCACCACCAAGTCCCGCAGGCTCCAGCTGCTGAGAAACACGACGAGGAAGCTCAGCCACGCCGTCATGTTGCTTCCGAGGTGCCTCCTCACTTCTGCGGAGCAGGAGGACAGCCGCTGTTCTGTTTGCCTGACTTTATTCTCGCTTCCTAACAGCCCGTGCGCCGCGACTGCCTGCCTGCCTGCCTGCTCACACTGCCTCTCTCTGTCTCTCTCGCTAGTGTCGGCAGCGCAGCCTTCGCTCGGCGGGACGGTGCAAGCCTGAGGGCACGGCAGATCCGCGGCTCCCAGCGGCTAAGGGGTGCGGTGCGATACCGAGCGGTGCAAAGCTGCGCTGTGCTGCAGCGGGCCGGTGCGCGGAGTTATAGCCTCGATCGCGCCCTCTCGGGCTCCGGGGGCGCCGCCGCCCCCGACCAATGGGAGCCCCGCATTACCTCATCGGCGGGAGAGGCCAGCGGGACGGGGCGGGATGGGGCGGGACGGGGCCGCGGCTTCAGCGCCTTATACGGAATAGTGCGGGGAGCGCTGCGCGCGGGCGGCGGTTGGGTGCCCCGCGGTCGGTGGGGCAGGTAGCGGACCGCTCTGAGGAGAAGTCCGCGTCCGCAGCCTACGTCCCTCCTCGCTGATGGTGCTGCCGGAGGGCAGTTGAAACTCTTATAAAGTAGTTGTACCTCCGAGGTATCGGCGAGTATCCGTCCCGAGGCCGTCAGTGCCCGGAGGGCTCTGGCCCCGAGGAGTCCCCCGTCACCCCAGTCAGGATCAGCCTGCCTTCAGCCGCCCCGCTCCGCTCCGCGCCTCAGGGTGCGAAGAGGCACCTGGAAAATACGCGGGATTTGTTGTTCGCTTGAAAAGCTTGGGCTGTTTCCCTCAAGAAATCAGCTGGCTGCAAGCTGATTTTAAACTGGTGGAGGTGAAATAGTTTTTTTAAAGGGGCTTTCAGAAAGTGATCAGAAAATGCAAGGGGAGTGCAGTGTGTTGCTTCTTTTCCTCTTTCCATAGACAGTGAAAGGAGGATGGAAGAAAAGAAGTACCAAGACCTAGTTGAACTGTAAACCAGGTTTTCATCCTGCAGTTTTTAATCCTGCCCAAATGCTCCTTCTCCTGTCACTACACCACCACCACCCATCATTTCCCCTTCTCAGGGCTTTTGGTCACTGAGGGGTCACAAACTGCTAAAACTGGGGTCATAAACTGCTAAAACCAAGCTGGAAAAAACAGTGTCGTATCTACCGAGGCACTCCTAACATTTAATCTCAAAGTATATTTTAGCAAAGCAGCTTTAGTGGAATTTATGGAAAAGTCCTGTTTGTTTTGTTTTCCCTTATCCCCTTTTGGAATCGTAAATTTCTATCAGCTGTAGAAATGTAAATGTTATAGAAGAGCTGGGACTGTAAGGAAGGAGATTGCCAGCTGCAAGATACAGACAGCCTTATTATCCTGCAAAGGACTGAGGGGTGATTAATCACAGTATCAAACCAGTGTATATAATGTCAGAGTACTTTCCACGGGGTTTACAAGACTTAAGGATGTCTAGTTATAAATTATGCTGGTATTAAAGGCCAGGGACCAGCTGTCCTAAATTTCTAAATAGTCAGCTAAGTCTTTAGATTTACAATTCTGCTCCATCTGGGTGAAGCACAGCCTGCCTACACCTTTTCTTTAATCATACCGTCCATATAAAATTAAAACCTCCAGTATTGTGGAAACAGGCTTTTATTTGGAGCATCAGCACACAAAAGCTTCAGGATGGGTGTTACTAGTAGAGATCAAGGTTACAATGCTAACAGTGGGAAACACGGGTTCCTACCCTTGCTGTGACACAGACAACCTGTGTGACAGCTTCGCCTCAGTGTGCTTCAAATCCCAATCTGTGTAATGGGGATAATAGTGGGGGGAGCCTCTCAGGAATGTGTATTAGTGAACACACTGAAAAAATCAGATGGTGTTGAGGTGCTAACGGGTTACGTAAGTACGTAGGAGGCAGGGTATTAAATAGGACATTAGATTTAGACATGTCAGTGTCTGAATCGTTTGGCTCCAAATTGCAATGTGGGAAGCCCTGTGCAAAAAACTCTAGGTACTTGGACTGTCTGCTCAAGGTACTACAGCTGAAGTTGAATCTACCAGATTGGGCTGTTGTTTCAGTCTCACTGGGTGTCAACAAGGAACAACTCCACTGTCCTCAGCAGAGTAACATGGAAGAAAAATGAGGTGTGTCTAGCACTTTCGATTTTTTTCTTTGTTGCTGTAAAAAGTTTGATATCACCAGGATCATGATACACCTGGTCTATCAACATCTCAGATCAGTATATGAGAGAAGTGGAGTTATTCCATAACCTGACACTGGTGTAAATAAGAGAGAGTTTGGCCCACACACAACTAGATTATAATCACAGCTCCAGCATCACCTCCCTTCGCTCTCTGGCCAAGTAACTCCTATGAGTATGTTTCTTCATTTCTATAATAACACCTTTCCTGCATGTTCTGAGGACTAACAAGATGAATACTTTGTAATAAGCTTTAAAGATGATGGGTACTGTGTGAATGTTGAGTGACTATAATACACAGATGCAGGACACATTCAGAGGAGACTGAAAACCAAACCCTTCTGTCATCTTCGCAATTTCTGAAAAGGGAAAGGAAGGGGGCTGGAAGTTGCTGAAGTTACACAGGGCCCTCCAAGGCATGGAAGTAGCTCATTTACAGTGAGACTGACCAAGCTCGTTAATGTAACATGGAGTGTGTGCTGATTACAGGAACCAGTTCACTTTTCAGATATAACCCAGAGAAGTAATCTGCAGGGAGGAAGGGATGGTGTGCAGACTGGCTGTGTGGCAAGCCTTACCACTGTCTTCTATACCACTATTTGAGAGGTGATCCAGAATTTTTTTTAATGCATGTATTAGCATTGCCTGGAGTAGTAGTGCCTGTGTTCAGTCAGTTAGGGCTTAGCTGATTCACCTGCTTTTTTGAAACCTAGATTTTATTTTGTTTTTCAAATAGATGAACTTCTCTATAGTAGTACGGATACAGGTTTTTCAACCAGGACTGGATACTGTACAGTAATAACAATATTTGCCACTTAAAGGGTACATTTCATACACAGAAATCAGAGTGCTTTATTTTTGTAAATCACAAAATTTTAATTTTGTAAATCACAGGTAAATAATAGTCTAGAAAGCTCAGTCTGACCAGTGGCCTGCTGGGAGGCCTTGGTTAAATCATTTAACCTGCCTGTACATTCTTGTTATCATCTGTAAATAGAGATATTGTATATTATCCTCTGATAATATCTATTGATATTTGATATTAGCCTCTCTCCTTTGCGACCTACTAGTAAAGTGCACTCTGGAAGAGCTAAGCAGGGTTCTGAGTATTTATTTATATATGACAAGATTTTTATAATGAGGTCAAAGTAACACAGAAAGTCAATGAAAGAACAGAAAAGAGAACTCTATCTGAATACCCGCTGTATGCCCTGCCTGCGTGGGTGAAACTGCAAAAGGAAAAAATAAAATAAAAACTAGCATTCAGCTCCTCTGCCTAGATAAAACTTTAAGCCTTATATGGCCATAAAAAATCTAGCAGACAAAGAAGGAGAAAATAAAGACCTTGATCTTCATATGAGAAAACTGGAGTTCAAGTTTGGATAATGTCACCAAATAAAGAAATCTATGTTATTCTAGTCCTCCACCAAGAACACACTGTTGAACACAATTAAGGATCTCTCTGCTTTACTGGGCAGCCACACCACTTCACGCTGTGATCTTGTCGGATCCCACAAGCTAAGCATGACTGGGCTGGGTCAACAGTTGGTGTGAAAATTCCCAGGGAAAGCCATGTCCTGCAGGTGTTGTTGACTGAGCAAAGTGGCCTTCTTCCCTCCATCGTGCATGAATGTGTAGAGACAGTGCTAGGGGGCACTGCACTGCAAGAGATGGATGCATTTATTGCGGATAAAGCTAGGTTCCTTGCATTATCTAATATCTAACTCTTTAGAAAAGGAAAGATGTTAAGCTGGGTGTCTTGGTTAAAATTCAGGAGAGAGAACTACCTTCTCCTTCCATAGATACTCACTGCAGTTTACATCAGGAGTGTATTAACAATATAATTTTCCTTCCACAAGTCCTGCTTGTGGCTGGAAAGGACCATGCCGGAGCTAGCTGCAAAGACTGAGATAAAAGCACTTTCAGATATTCCTTCAAGAGGCATAAGGTGTTGCTGTAAATGAACTAAGGGCATATTCACTTCCCTTCTGATCACATTTCATTTTGAAGGATGCCAGGCATTGGCAGAAAACTGCTTCTGAACTGACAAAAGCACCTGAATGTAAGTTGTACAGAAGAGCTTCACCAAACTACAGGAACTGCTGGCCAAAGGAAAAAAAAAAAAAAAAAAAAAAAGCGGAGGGGTTAGGAGGGGAAGAAACACAAGAAGAAAGGAAAGGAGGGAGAGAGAGAAAGAAATAGTCCCCACTACACCACCACCAGAGAAGAAAAAAACCCTGACACATGTAGTGGCTGAAACCACTGCAGCTTATCACCAGACCTCAGCTGGCTTAAACTGAGCATGGCATGAATGAAGTCATGAGACTTGGGCCCGTAGTCCAAACAGTCCTGCCACCTCCCTGAACAATATATTAATTTTAAAAGCTTCTGACCTATGGGCATTTTTCCATTTTAACTTTTCCGCAGTAACTTGACTTGATTCATGACTGTGGAGTCCTGCCATTAACATTCTAAATTGTCCAGCTGCCAAGTTGCTCAAAAGCCTCCTCTTGTCCTAAAAACTGTTCTTGAAGTTGACAATCCTCATATCTTTTACACCAGCTCAGCATCACGCCCTCTAGGAGATATCATTGTTTTTCTGCTTTGATGCAGCAGGTAGGAAAGGGTAGGTGCTTTTTGGAGCCATCTGATGTCCTTTTTTGCAGCATACTCACACCATCTCGTAGGGCAGTACAGTGTGGTCATGAACTGCATTAGCAAAAGATTCTCATATTTCCTGATTATCTGTTTCTTTTTCAGAATGTTTGTTTTTTCTGATGCTGTCCTTTGAGAATTACTGTTTTGTTTAAAATGTTCGTATTTGCTAGGATTTATGCATGTGAAACAGCTTAAAAAAACCTCCTCTATTAATTCCTCCATTGTATCAGTGAACTTCATATGCTACTTAAAATAAGAAGGCTCTTTCTTCAAAAATGTCTTTGATTCTATAAATACATATAAAAAAAAATTCATTTGATCTTTCTCTGAGGTTGTAAAGGAATTATGTCACCTTCCTGTCTGTGAGCCAGACATAGGTAACACTCGATCCCATTCCCAAACTTTTAATTAGAGGTACACCATTAAACCTTCAACAGCTCTAACAATTCTATACTATGTATAATCTTCAAGGATCCTTTAGAGGTTGTGCTTACACAGAGCGCCCAGCCTGGGAGCAGACCATAGGCACCATGTATCACCAGGAGTATCACGTTATAAAGGATTGTGGAATATGAAATCACCCTCTTGGTAGTGGGGGGATCCTCCAATCAGGCTGTGATGTGGCATCAGCTGCAGAAGGCCAACCAGGAAATATCTTTTAACAGCCTTATCAAGCTGAAAATGTTTCCTGCACGTGACTGCGCTCTTTGGCCCCAATCCAGCAAAACACTAAGGCACATGTTCAACTTTAAGCACACAAGATGCTCTACTGAAGTCAACAGGACCATTTACATGCACAAAGTTAAATATAAGCTTAAGTGCATTTCTGGATCAGGGCCAAAGGGCTCAGTACCATGCAGGGTTCAAGCCAGGAGGCTATGATTAGATGGTCTGACAGAGTCCGGGGGCTAGGACACGACACAATTTGCTTGGCTGTAGCTGCCTGTGCCTCATTCCAAGCAATTAATTTTCCCTCATTTTTGTTTATAATAAGTTTTTCCATTTCTCTTGCTTTGCTTTCATGCTGCTGTAGCCATTTCCAAATTGAACTTTTGTTTTTTCTTTTTTAAACCCTTCTAAACTGAATCAATAGCTTTAAGTGACTGAACAAAGAGATTTCAAATAGATGAAGTGGTTCAAATGGTAATAAGAGCTGGTGTTCCCAGAGCTTTGGAGGTTGGCACTAAGCAGAGAAGAGAGTGAGAGCAATTGAAAATCACTTTTCTGTTGTTCCTTTGTATGAACTGGTTTCTGGCTTATGCAATGCACAGTAATTAAAATGACTGGAATGCCTCACATTTTTAAGAGAGCTTTAAGGCAGCTCTGTGGCACTGTGGCCAGCAGAGTTCATGAGCTGCAATCGAGGTTTGACGTTTCTATGAGCATAACTTGAAGAAGACAATATCTCTGTAGAGGCCTTGGAGGGGAGTTTGAGGAAGAAGAGGTAGACACACAGAAGCAGTAGTATCTGCTCCCTGCATCAGCTCCATGAGCAGCTATAGGGCAAGCCTTCCTTTTTGTCACCAGCCTAAAGGTTGGCGTGGTCATCAGAGATCTCATTGCTTTCTTTCACTGTAGCCTTAATTTCCTGCCCAAATTCAAACAGCACTTACACGTTCTCCATCTCTCACTGTAATCAGTTACTTGTAGTGTCTCCTCCTGGGTACTGTACAGGAAATGTCTCTCTCTGTGAGAGAGGGTTTGCGTTTGAGTACTGGCCACTGCAGTGCTGGCCAGTATTTTTGGGGGTCCAAACAGCTCCCAGATGTTTAGCAGAGAGCCTGGCAGACTGGCAAGTCTCTCTGCTCGCAGCAGGTTGCTCTCCCTGTCATGAGGTTTACTCTGCTCAGCACTGGCAAGGGAGGATCTTGCTGCTTTTCAGTCCCTCTGGCACGGTCCAGAATTTCATTTTCCTATTTTCCATTTTTGTCACTGAAAGTGGCTGGCCACTGCATCTCTGGTCTTCCCTCAAGAGCTGGCCTGGCTTCTCACAGGGATGAACTGCCACAGAGCTGAATACAGCCTCTCTCGGGAGCAGAGCTGACTGGCCTGAGGTTATGATCTTTTTGTCACATTGAGCAACCAGATCCTCTCCCCTTACCTCTCTGCCTCTCACAAGCCTTCTGAGGACATACAGTGAGCCTGCTCCCTCATCTCCTGGCATAATCTTTCTCCCCTTCTCCTGCACATCAAAGGGCACTGTCCAGATATGCTGGTCTCCATGATGCTGTGTGAGTGTAGGGAGGTAGACAAAGATCCCAGGCAGGAGATAATAAACCTGTATCTCTCAGACCATCCTGAGGCTAGCAGAGCTGCAGTCCCACCATAGGCAGTAGGCCAGCCAGTCCCTAGGATGTGCCACTGGTTTTAAAGCATGTTGGAATCCTCTGAAATCACCAAACTTGTGAAAAGCAGAAGGAGCAGCACCAGGGGCCTGGCATTCCTCTTTTTGTTACATTAATAAGCCTGGAGACAGTGTCAGGCTGTCAGGTCTAAAGAAAGGGTCTTCTCTTTACCTGCAGAACAGGTGCAGCTGCAGGAAAAGTTAATGTCTCTTGCCTCTCCCTGCACAACCTGCAAAAACTTCCTCCAAGAATAAGTCAGTCACTTCATCCCCATAGTCCAGCTGTTCCTAGTTTCTCACCTGAAACTGCAAGTTAAGGTGTTAGTTACAAGAACAGTCTCTAATGAAGAGGATAGTATCTCAGCAGAGAGCAAACTCTGATTCCTGCCCTGCGTGTCAGCACATGGGTATCAAAAGTGAGAAGCAGCGGAGAGCCCAACAGAGATCATTGCCTTGGCACAGGATTTTTTTAAATCCAAATTGACTCTTTCAATGCTTTTGTTCCTGTGTTCCCAAATCAATGCTGCATTCTAAACAGCAGCTGACTGCTCACTTGCGGCAGGGCCTTCCCACACAGACTCAAGGTCCCAGACAGTAGAAGCTGGGGGATTTCTGATGTGAGATTTCAAGGACAGATCTCTTTCTTTGGAACAAAAGGCAGCACTTCTGCTTCCTCAATCTTTTGGAATTTTTCTCCATAAATCTTGGTGTACAGTGTGGAGAAAAGATGGGGAGATGGTAAATCTGCAACCTGGACAGAGGACTCAGTCATTTGTTTATTGTCTTGCTCTTCTTGAGCGAAGAGCAATACATTCATCACTGGACCTTTTCAGGTCGGCAGTGTGAGTTCCACACCTAGTGTATTAACGTCAGGAGTGAAATGATCAGTGTTTGATTTAGCACAGATGTGGGAAAATAGTATTCTTTCTCCACTGAAGACACAGGGAGCAATCTACGGCCCCTGTTCCCCTTTAATCTGAAGGCCCTGAGCTATCCCGTAGTTGTGAATTTCTGTGTGCTTCCGAGGAGTGTTTCAGTGGGGGACACAGAAGTATGCAAAAATATCACAGTGTAATTACAGAACTTTTCTGTTCATTTAGAAAAGTAGCCTTGGTTTCCATTTCATTGCGGGTGATAACAGGTATTCTGCAGCAAGAGTTAATCTGTAACCAGATACAGCATGGCTGGAGGTGAAGCCAAGAAAGAGGAACACGGCAAACTTCCTCTTTTTTTCCTTTTCACTGAATGAAAGTATCTTTATTGGGGACTGTAGGGCTAGGATTATGATCACATGCTTTATTAGCAGAAGCTTAAAGAAACAGCATCCCATACTGACAGAGCTCAACTCCTTTTGATTTTAAGTCCATTTGTAGCAAGAGCAACACGGTAGTTCACATGCTCTTCCGAAGGGGAGGCACATTGTGTGGGGAAATGTACTTGCACCCCACTGGTACTACCAGAAAGAAGGTTTTCAAATGGAGGGAAGGGGAGGGGAGGGGAGGGGAGGGGAGGGGAGGGGAGGGGAGGGGAGGAGAGGAGAAAGGATGTGAGGTCTGGTCAATGCAGGCAAATCCTTAGTGCTGCTAGAATAGAAGGCACTAGTCTGGTTTCCCTTATCCCATGGGTATACCTTCCAAAAGCATTGCAATTCTCTCTCCCACTGTTCAGATTAAACAATCTATTGCTGGAGAAAACCTTCTCCTACTGATACTCATATAAAGTCACTTTTGTTTCAAGGAATTTATTGTACCAAAGAAGCAGGATCATCAAAAAGACCACAGCCTGCCTCATGGAAGGAGAAGGAGCAGACTAGGAAGGAAATTTTTTTACTTCATTTGAAATTGGTTTCCCCATCCGGAATAAACTTTCACCTCTGAACATCATACATAATGGCAACTTAGCCTAGAGGGGCTAGTATAGCATTAGCTGTGCATGACTGTAAGCAAATAGCACCACAGAGAGCTGGCTGGAGGAAGCAAAAACTTATTCCCAGTGAATGTGAGAGCATTTCCTTCTCATCCTTGTGGCAACAGAACCTAGCTCCTTAACTTAGACAATGCCTCCAACTCGCCTAAGGTGTTTTTGCAAGTATCAGTTCGATTAAACAATTTTATTTTCTTCCCCCTGAAACTGTAATCCAAAGGACAAGCAAACATAGCCATTCAGTTTTAGTTTGAGAAAAGGCTTTTGAGAGTAGGAAGGAGAAAAGAGGAGAGGCTGGTGCTGCAAAAAAAAACCCTTATTCCATCAGGCATTTCTGGAAGGAGGAGGGAAGGCAACTTTTAAAGCCATGCCTATGGCTGCACGTAAGGGATAGTTCTCAAAGGATTCCCTTAATCAGATTCTGCAGAAGATAGGCTGTCTCTCTGTAATTCACTCCATGTCTTATTCTAAGGCCATATGCTCTGGTCACATGAAGATTTACAGTCTCGAATTTACTGGCCTCAGAGAATCTAAAAGAATTATGCAAGAAATCATGTTCCATGATAACTGAGGCCTCACACAGCCGTGCTTTCTGAATACTGCTTCTAACTCGATATATGGCCCCTCTAGGGCTTTGTAAGCCCTTCTGGGGAAGAGGGAAGGGGAGAGAAAGGGGGAGCTGCTGATCATTGCCATATGTGAGAAGCATCCCTGTCTGCACGTGGGTGTGACATTCATGTTATCACAGAGGCTGAGCTCCGCATAGCCCCTCTGTTTCCTGTTTCCAGTCAGCATCTTGCTGCTGGAGCAGGAATCCTGTATCACTCTGTACTGCAGTTACAAAAGAGGAAAATGATGGCCAGTGGAGGGGGAAGGGGTGGGGGAAATCCTCTTAAATAGCCATGTAGGATGTCTGGGCAGGGATGTGAGCCAGGAGTCCTCAGAGGCAGTAGAATAAGTGGGAGTTTAGCAAACAACCATTTTCTTTCTTTGACTAGTGTTCCTCAGAGACCTCAGCACTCCAGTTCTCAGAGCTAATTTTAGCTATTTGTGGTTGGCCTCTTCCTAATGTCCCTTTCCTATCTCTCACACACACTGAACCTTGGGATATTCTCTGTGGGCTGACAGATGACGTGAAAACCTCTAATCTGCAGGTCAAATATAAAAAATGAAGTGGGATCAGGAAACTGGAAGCACGATTTGCTTTTTTCCAAATAAGGGAGATGATATATTCATATTAGAAGTTCTTAGCATACCAAGCTTGTGGGGTTTTTTTTTAAAGTATATGAGGGGAATGACTTATTCTTGAAAATTTTATGGTAACCGCTAAAGATGTTATCATCCCATGGACACTGCCTTGCCTGTGCAGACTGACTGCATGCTTTCATTATTTATTGGCAATGCTCTTCTGTAGGAAAACCAAAACCACATTGTCCCAAACACTGTACTGACATACAACAGGCAGAGCAAGTCCCTGCCAAAGGGCATAGAGTACATGTTAGAGAGGGTTCAAAATGAACACAGTGGCAATAAAGCTGTGATGCCAGAGGTGGAGGAGCTTGCAGCATGTGGCATTCATACTGTAGATGGAAGTCTGAGTCTTACCTGCTTTACACACCTGTGATGATTTGATGTCAATGCTTTATCTTCCACAAAATTTGCTATACAATCCATCATGAATCTGATGTCCAGAGGCACCACAGGGTACAAAAGGAAGGTAAAAGGTTTAGGATGACTCCTCCTCTTTCAACCAAATTTTCCCAGAAACACAAGCAACAGGTGGCACTTTTTCTTCCCCTAAACTTCTTGTGGATTCCCTCTCCTGATCTCCCCCCCCCCCAAATCTCTAAAGGATGCTCTACAAGTCCAAAGTGTATGCTCCAAATAATGTATATGTGAGACTGGGGACAGCAAAAAGGCATATGGACTGGTAAGGGATCTGAAAGAGATGCTGGCTCTGCTCTGTATGAAAACTAAGTCCAGGGCTTGGTAATCAGATCAATAACCTTATTTTCAGTTGATAGATTTAAGAAGGCTTTGAGTCAGGTGAGGAATCCTGGGAAGCTGTTTAGGAGGAGAAAAGGGTAGTTATTATGTCCCTCAAGGACAGGAGAGCACTATTCCTTGAGCTGACAGAGGCCAGATTTATGTTACTTATTGGGCAGACAGCCCTGGTTTTGTGTTGGACCGGAAATAAAAGACTGACTGGGATTATCTTGGACAAGACTGCCTGTAGCACTCTGCTCTGGCTGACAGGAAGCAGTCAGTCTGCGTATAAAACAGTCCTAATGAACTGCCCATCTTTGCGCCCTGCAGGTATTTCCCAGGTGAGGCTATGCTGCACAAGGAGCTATTCTCCACTCTACAAGAGATCCGGGCAGGACAGTGCAGCCTGCATCACTGTTAGCAGAGGCACAGACAGGCCAATTGCAGTAGGGAGAAGCCCAGCAGTGAGCAGAGCACTTGTGGGGGCACAGGGGCCATCTCATGTTGTCTCTGGCTTCCCACAGATTCCTGGGAGCTCAGCTCATTGCTGAAGATCCCCTTCATTTTTAAGGGCAGTGTTGGCAACTTGTTTCTCTTTTGGACAGAGATAAGTCCTGTCCAAACTGAAGGAACGGATGGGGGAACCTCACCCACCCACCCCACACCCCACCTACAGGTTTTCCTAATAATCCTTGGGCAGATGGACACAGGCATATGACTCCTTGAAACTCTGTTAGCTTTGGAGGGAGTAGTGGGTGTGGGGCCGTGGACATGGCCAGATATATGTGTTGCCCTTCACAGAGAAGCTCACTGTCCTGCAAAGACTGAGTATCAACAAAGTCCTTCCTGTGGGGACTTCCAGCTCTGCCGGAGCCAGCTGTAAATTCCTTTGAGGCTGCGACTAAGAAAACTGGAATCCTGGGAGGACCTTGGTACAGTCCCAAAACCATTTCCACTGAACCTTCCCAAAAAAAATGGTTTCTCTGACCCAGGAATGTGAGATCTGTAACAATGGCAAAGCTGAAGTCCTAGACTATTTGCATTAACTAGTATTAGCTCATTACTTCTTTGCACTCTGTCTCATCTAATATGAAAATGATTGTCCCTCTGGGAGACAGACTCATCTTGTTGTTCCATTTTTGTGTAGCACGTGGCACGACAGGGATGGTAATATTTGAGTGGGGTGCTACCTCCATATAAACAAAAAATTAGTTTCTCTGTTTACCGCTTTCTTTTTGAGTTTATTATTTTGAAGTGAATAATTGTAAAGCATCTGAGTTAGCACAGCACAGCTAATGGCTGCTTCAGCCAGGAAATGGCTGAGAAGGAAGGAAAACAAGGACTCGTGTACAAACTGCCATGGCGCAGTGGAACAGTGTGGAGTGGCTGAAGCAGGAGACAGCAGAAAGGTAGCTGGCCCCTCATCCAGTCCTAACAAAGCTGGAAAAAAACTACATTTGCTGTAAGGCAGGTGAAGGTCCTTCAAACCCACGACAGCCAGCTAGCCTGACCACAGGACCTACCAGCTGCCCCTTCGCTTGCCAGACCTCGTGGGTTTGTGCTCTGTCCCCCACCATCTGTTTGTCCTTTTTAGAGGAGTGGTACCTACCAGGTGTCACCCTCTGCATGAATCAGTTGAAAAGTTTGGCTCCCCAACTGTGACAAGTTTCCTGCACGTTTTTTGTGCTTCCTTGCATGATACAATTTTTTTTCTGAATATTTGCAGATTTCCCCTTTTAAACGCAGAGGTTCTGGAAGGCCATAACACCTCGTGGAGTGAATGCATTCCCCAAAAGCCTTCCCCACGGTGTGGTGGCCCCAATTGCCAACACTTTGCCCTCCAAGAATGGAGAATGTAATCCAGGCTTTCCTTCCCTGCCTGTGGTGCCTCTGAAGCACTAAAGTCTCCAGCGAGCAGCCAGCCAGCATAGCCACCAACATGCTGGGAAGGGCATGGCAAAGGGTGGGAAGGAAGAGTGGCTGCACCACACTGTGTTCCAGGCACATTTAGCTGGCAGGTGGTCCCTAAGGGACTATCAGCTGCTGCTGTATGTTTAGGGCAGCTTCTGGGCTACTTGCACTCACACTGGCAAAATCGATGTAGCTTCAGCCAGCTCCTAGGGGCTGTCTTCCTTCCCACCGCTTGTCAGCAAAGTCTGAGCAGAGCAGAGACCCTAGCTCCACATCATGCCACCTATACTCACCGACTTCTCTGCCTCTTCCTACCTGCCAAAGCAGGAGGGTGGGTGTTTCAGTGAAATCTTCCCTCCGGGGTGAGGAGAAAGGCAGATAAAGAACAGCCAAGTGGTGTGCTGGGCTCACACTCCTCCTTGCATCCTCAACTACACTCACAGGCTGACATGAGTGATCTTACTCACTTGTGCACACATGAAATACACGCAAGCACTGAAGGGGGGAAGGCTGTCAGGGCTGTTCCCATCTATAGAGCAGCCCTTTGACAGGACTGGGCACTTTTTTTTCTTTTTTTTTTTTTTTTTTCCCAGATGAGAGGCTGGTCACCACCACCCCTAAACTCACCTCCACCCCCAAACAGCTGTTTTGCCAAAGGGTGGAGAAGCAGACCTCCTGATTGAGGGTGGAGCAGTTTGAAGGGGAGGAAAGCAGTGACTTCACTTTTTATTAAGTAATAGCAGAGCAGGGAGTGCGTCACTCTGAAAAACAAGACTTTGGGTGGGGGCAAAGGCTCTCTGCAGCATCTTACACATGGAGCCTTCCCTGTTGTGGGAAATAAGCAGAACACACCATTCTGAAGAGGGGAAATCAGAAAGTCGAAGGTGCAGTAAGTGAGACACCTTATAATCTCATCTAAGGGGATTCAAGAAGAGCACCAAGGTGAAAGGGCATGCAATGGTGAAGGTGGTTTGGGCTAGAGTTTAGGAAGCACTTTTCTCCAGCAGGCATAGGGGAGCATGGGAATAGACCAAGTCCATGTGAATGAAATAGCGTGGCAATAGATGCAAGTCCATGTGAATAAAACAAGAGCGAAAGAGTGGTCTGGATGCAGCTCTGCATCCAGCCCTTGGCCAGGGCAGGCAGGGCAGGGTAGCATCAGGGAATGGGTTGCCATCTGCTTACCCTGGAACCTGGTCAGCCTTGGCTGGAGCACCAGTACCGCCATAGCTCAAAACGCCCTGTGGCCTTCTCTTACTCATGTCATTGGCCCAGTCTCTGCAAGGAATCTGAAACTCTTGGAGTCTTATCTGGCTTGTCCTTTCCATGGTGCCAACACACCATTTACTGTGCAAACAGGGCAGCTCTGGCAATTTTTTATACCAGGGAGGATCCTTGCCCTGGCAAGGGAATTCTTTGCAGACAGAATGGAGCTTCTCAAGCAGCACACGGGGCCAGCTTCCATGGGAGCGGACAGCACTAAGTTCCCTAGGTTCCATGTACAAATATGATGGGAGGTGATGGCAGAATAGACAAAAGCGTCTTTCACAGAGAGTTAGCCGCAGGAGGACTGCTGTTCTTAGGTTAGCAACAGCCTCTTCTCAGTCCTGTGCTAGTGAACGAGTATTGCAAGATCTGGATTTATCTCCCCAAGAAATCCTTTCCCTGCAGCTGACTCCAGCAGGGCTGTATGAGCAGCCTAAGGCCAGTCTGTAGCTGTATTCCCTCCTCCCAGACCCAGATTCAGTTGGCTTCTGCCAGTTCTGGCTACCACTGTAAGAGTCTCCCAGGCTCAAGAGCAGTCTGGTATGTTAGAGGTCATTCTAGGCTGTTCACACCATCATAAGAGTTAAAAGCAGTCTTAGTCTCCAAAGGCTGCAAATGTAACAAACATTTTCATACTGCTTATGCTGTTTATGCTGCTCTGAAAGTGCAGTCTCCAGCATGGCCATCAGAACAGAAGCTGTTTCACAGATGGCTGTGGGGTGGCTGTAAAAAGCCTTAGCGATGGCTCTGGGCAGTGCTGATAGCATGATCACAGCGTACCTCTGGCCCTGCTTACAATGGGGACATAACCAAAGCCATTTCTTTCCTCTCCTAGTCCTCCCAGGTGAAATTCAGAACACCTTGACACCATCCTCCAGAGACATGACAGTGTGGGGGCACACCTACCTAGCATTCCTCTAGCTAGCACACATACTGAAGTGTAGTGCATCAGGGATGCCATGTGCTTCACTTGTTGGATATTTACCCAGGATGGGTAAATGCCTGGGCACGTTTGACCTGTCTTGAAGTCCTGGCTGTTGCGTTTGGACTTGTGCTACCACTCGAATTATTTTCTATCTGGTTCCTACACACCTTCACATACTGCAACCACACATGGTGAGCATGTCTCAGACAGTCAAGAATTCAGGCTCTGCTTGACAGAGGTGTAAAAAACTGCTAGGTTGTCAAGTGTTCAGGCCCTTTATCTATCTTTTTCCGATATATAAAGTGAAACCAAGCTTACAATGGCTCCTCCTGCAAACTTTCCCTAGAGACTCACCAAGGTTGCAAAGAACTGAAACGCAAGCTGCGTTCCTCACTTCTGCCTCAAGTATATGAGAGAGGGGAAAGATAAAAAATGAAGGAAGCAATAAATGTACCCTTTCTGCCAGACTGATTGACAACTTCAAGGGCAAAGTTCAATTTCTAAGAGTCACTAATAAACAGAATTTTGTGTTCTCACTCCCGACCTGAGAAAATAAAATTAACTGAGTGTTCAGAGAGCCCTACTTCCTTGCTCACAAATCATAAATGGCTTACCAGAACAGCACTGTTTTGGAGATAAAGAAGAAAAGGACAAAGGAACATAAACAAAGTAACAGGCATCCACCAACTCCCCCAGCAATACTTGCCAAGGTCGTCTCTCATTGCTTGCTGATGCAACTGCTACAGCAGTCCATTGCTTCCGCCTGCTCTAGCAAAGCTCTACTGACAGCTGACAGTTTTGGGCTAGTGCCACTCACCTGCTGGGTAGCAAAGGCTTCTTCAGAGGCGGAGCTGAGCCCGGGTGGGAACCCCTGACCAGTGCCTCTGGCTTGCTGCTTCTTGTCGCCATTCTAACTCTGTTAGCAGCTCCTCTTAGTGGCTCCAGCTAAGCATCCCCCATTGCCTGCAGTTCCTGCTAGCCACTTCTAGTCCTCAGTGGGTCCTGGCTTTTTGTTCCTCAAAGACAACTTCTTAAACAAACTTTCCTGGCCCTCTAGTTTGCTGTATTTTTACCTCCCAAGATTGCAAATGATTACATGAAGCTAAGGGTGCTCACCTACTATGGGCACAGCTAGTCCCAGCTTTTCACACTTACTGAAATTCATATTATCCTCATTTTTATGATGACATTATCATTGTTTTCTTACACAAATCCTCCTACATGTGGTAGCATATAAAAATCGGAATGTATAGGTATTAGGCCTGCCTGTAGGCTTTTTCAGCTCCTTTTCTCTCCAACTAAGACCAGCAGAGCAGTCCTGCCCTTCTAGCTCTCTGGGCCTCCTTGCTGGCAGGCCAACAAAACGTAAAGGAAAAGACGGTGTCCAAGTTGTTCTTTGTGTCTTGCGGTCAGCCTGACCATCTCATCAGGATTGAACAAAAAATAATAGTTGTCCTATATAAGCCTCAAGACAATTCTCTATTTATAACAATTTAAGATCCTGTTATATCTGTGCCACGGACGAATGAACTCAGAAAGGCTAAGAGATGCTAATGACTTTGTGACCAGTTCCAATGCTTTTCCACCCCTTCCCTGTTTTCTTAGAGTAGGCAATATTCCCTTCTCAAACCAGGGAATTAGTAACACTGATGACTGGATGTATCATCCCTGCATGCTGAGCATGACTCACAGAGTCAATGTGGCCTTAGCAGCTGAAAGGAACAATGCATTGTGTTCTCAGTTACTCTTTTTGGCTACGCCATCGCTGGAGCCCAGAACAAGGGCGATGATGTCTTGGCCATAGGCTTAATATATAAGTAACGTATGCAACAGTACAAGCTCTCTGTGATCTATTACTTCCACATTAATGTAACTTAGGGCATATATACACAATTAGTTGCCAGAGCCAAGAATAAGTCATTTGGAATATATTATTTTATTTTGGCTTTTAACAAGAATACTTCTCAGTCCCAACAGGCTAGTCCTGGAGAGGTAGTACCTAGCTGAACGTTGAGCTACATAATTTAGTCAAGACCTCAGCTATAAAGACAGAAGTTTGGAATGTACAAATGGGCAGACAAGAATCCCACTAAGAAATAGCTTACATTTTTCTGACAATTAACCATTGTTGCAAGTATTTACATAAAAAAAGAGTAAGAAAAAGCTCTGAGGCAAAGCAAGAAATTATTCCCAGCCATTTTCAAGAGAATTACTTTGAAGCCTTTCGTGCACTTGTATTTGAACAAGGCTTTTCTCCATTAGCCTCTGAGTGGAAGAGGGGGGTTGATCCTTCCTTTCAAAAATGTGTTATGTGTATTTAGTTGTCCATCAAAGGAGCCAGTGCAGGAGGGGGTGTAGAGGCTGAGCATACAGTGACACTGTAATCGGAGGCCAGTCAGCGGGTCACGCAGACAAGCTCATACTAGCTTTAAACTATCTATATCTCGTGCGTGTGCTGATAACCGTAGCCATGGAGTTCCCAGTAAAGCTATTAGCAAGCATACTCCCCCAGGGAACTGGGCAGGTTTTGCAGCCTGCAGTGAGCTCTGAGCTGCTACATCTACACTGCTGTTTGCACCCAGCTCAGATAGCTTGAACTTAGAGCATGGATGGAACTACATGAGCTCCCGCCTGCTTTCTGCATGGGTAGCTGTGCCAAGGGTGACAGTTCCCTGCTGTATAAAACTCCTCCTTAATGTACTGCCAGGCAGCTTGTGGGTGCCTCAGGTGACAAGGCCTGCCTGTGTGCCATATTATGGGCCCCTTTCATCATTTGTTGGGTTAAATCAGGATTCCTCTGCCCAGCAAAACAGGGGAAGCCCTGAGAATTCATAACATGAAATCTAATCTAAAGCAAAAAAAACAGAGGCTTGTGTGTAGAGGCTTGTTGAACTACGCATTCCTGTAATAGTTTCCCAACGTTGAGTACCAATGGGACAGTCACACACTTTGCTGCATGTTCCCAACAGGCTGGAACCTTTATCTGCTGGGCAGACTGGGGCTGGAGCCCTGCCAGTCTCCCTGGAGACCAACTGTGGCCCCCTAGGTTCCTGTGCCTCTGCACTGGGCAGTAGATTGGCGGAAGCTGGTGCAAAGCTGCCTGTCTGATTAAATTTGTTATTTTGCAAAAGGATTTAGCTTTGTTTGCTGGTTATTACCAAAGAAAAATCCTAAGCTGCTGCTTTAACCTGTGTTAAACCTTTCACGGGGTGAAAGAATCTGGTTCCTTTTCTTCCAAGTTGTAAACAAGAAGCAGAAACCTAAGAGAAGGCACAGAAAACAAAAAAGTGTTAAAATATTACATTCTTTTTACTTTCCAATTAAAAAAATATTTTTAAAGTTCCTGTGCTAAAAGGCTGCCACATCAGAAGGGTTACTGTACTTAGCTTCTGAAAAAAGTCTGACAATCGGTCATCAGCCACCGTCTCAAACATATTCCAGCTCCCACACATACCTGCTGTCTCTTCAGGGATGTGCTAGTAAGCCCATCCAGAAGGGTCTGTAGAATATAAAGTTGATGAGACATGTTCACATATTTCATATTTTTTTTCCTATACAACAAATCAAAGTAGTGAAATCAAATAAACCACTTATTCCAAAACAAGCTTTCTATAATACAAGATTTGCTCTGGTTTAATTGAGTTTGTGGCTGACTATTAGTTAAAACAATAAAATGTTATCTGTCAAGAAAGTTTTAGGGCAGCAGGGACTGCTAGACTGCAAAAGAGAATGACTGTAAATGTTCGAACACAAAAACTACACTAAAATACTATTATGATTGCAAAGCCAGGAATGCCTGTAGGAAGTGCCCTTACAAGGGTTGCCACTGAAGTTTTAATTTCCCTTCTCTGAGCCCTGCAACATAGATAATTTCTTTTGCAGGATTCCTGCCTCATTTCTGCAATTAAAAATTAATATGTCATACTTCACTTTATCCTTCTGCTCAGTGGATGGACCTAGATCTTCTCTAGTGCACAGGATTTAAACCATGCTCTGCGAGCACAGTGATTAAACCCCCTTTTGAGTTCATGGCATTCAGCAAGATATCATATCTAACTGCTTCAGAAACATCAACAAATTTGTTTTCACAGTACTACAGTGGATATTATGTATTTTGTAGACAAGAGGCTGCCTGCTGAAAACAGAGTCAAAAGATTTTGTGTACCTGATATAGAATGGCAAGGACTTGGATTTTAACAGTTTCTAGCATGCTGTAGCACTTTATATTCAAAGCACAAAACCCAGATGCAGTTGCAAGCATTCAGTCTCTTTTGCAAGTCGGCTGTGGTTCAGCCATTCAGGGGCACTGGCTGCAATGCCAGCTTCAATAGCTTGCACCCCTGTCACCAGAGCCCATGCCTTCCCACCCTTGCCCTACAGCGAATCAATCCCCCCCAACACACACACACACACACACACAGAGCTGTTTGTAGGCCTGTTCTGCAAATAGGATCAGGGCACCAGTTCATATTAAAAATAACCCTTCTGGGCCTCAGACAATACTCTGGGACTGGAGGGTATATGTCTGGCATCCAGAAAGCAAGGGATAGCCGTGTCATGATCATCCAGGGGACATCTGGCACGAAGTAACTTGCCTAGCATCACACTGGAGCTGTGTGGCAGTGTCAGGGACACAGGGCAGCAGTCCATTGCTTCAGTCCCATGATGACTCTTGGTCTTTCTGCAGACCCCTGCCTACTTCGGTGACCACCGCCATCTACTTTCCACAATGCATGAGGCTGGCGGTGCTGCAGAAAACTGTTGCAAGGCGTTCAGAGCCATGAGTAGCCCTCAGAGCAGTTCCCTCCTGCCCAGGGAGCAAGGGAGCAACTGGAGAAACAATAGTCTGTGCGCTTTGAAATGAAATCAGCATCATAACCCATCTGCACAAATGTTGCCTGGGTAACTTTAATCCCAGATTTCCTAACTTTTTGAGTGCTTGACTCCATAACCATTGTAAAGTTTTTATGCAGGCTTTTTGTGTGCGATATGTGTCCTCATTTAAAGTGACCTGGAGTACAAGAAGAATGAGTAAGGGAGGAGATAGCTATCTGGGCAAGGCCAAAGATTGGAACAAATGCTTTCTCCTTCCTTTTTATCCTAGATTATTTGGAGATAAAGGGATATGGAACGATTGCCAGCAAAGGCTCTCCACTCTCAGAAGCTGATTGTTGTGGTTAACTGCATAGTTGAACTAGTTGTTGGTTACTCACAAAAAAGTGTGCCCATGCAAAGTTCTGTTTTCTATTGGGAGTGAGATAGTGGCTGTGATGTTCAGCACAGGGCTCCTTCCTAACCCATAAGTACTGCAAATATGTGAACCAGTGACTCTGTTGGACATGCAGAGCATGTGTGACAGGCTTTGCTCCATATCACTGCCTAGAAAAATCCTTTTTTTTTTTCTATTGCAAGCAGAAATACATAAAAGAGGTGACAGTTCCTCTTCGAGTATTGTCATCACTAGGATGGTCAAGGAGATGCCATTACTGACCTCTATACAGGTCTATCTGGCTCCCTCTTGTAGGACGTGGTATCCAGAACCTAAGCTAGAGAAGTCTCAAGGCCATTCTCACAGCTGCATAATACATGGAATATCCTTGTGTCTCCTGTTTCCTTACCTGAGACCGTTTCAGCAGAGGATGGGACAGCAGTGCCATCCACTTTGCTTATATTCCCATGCACTGAAATAACTCTTAACCAGCTCATTATATCAGCTTTAGTGAAGATTCGTGTAACTAGAGTGGCACAGAGCCAACTATCGGAGGGCCCAAAACCTGGCAGAGAAAGACTAGCTGTTGTGAAGTTCACTAAAATAACAGACTCAAACTCCAGCTGGGTCATCCTCAAAATCATCTTTTCTGGCTTCCTTCTTTCATTGCATCAGATCCAAGCTCCTCATTCTCAATTTTTTAGGCTCAGAATATCTGTGCCTTCCTGCTCCCAGTACTACCCTGGTCTACCTTTGTTTTCTTAGAAGTACCTTCTGAGGCTTACACTTTTCTCTTTGTGCCGCATTGCTTCTCCCTCTCCAGCTCCAGAATCCATGGGACAGAACCATCTGCGGCCAACTAGCTAAGGGTCTCATGCAGCAGAAAGTCATTGTGGAGCACACTGTATTGAGGCAAAGTGAGAGCAACCCCCTTTCTGGAAGATTATCTGCAGTTAGCAGAGAGGGTGCATATCCAGGCTAATCCAGCAACACACCAATCCCACTTATTCTGAGCCGTGGCACTTCTTGTGAAAAAAATTCCTATTGGGTGGCAGCTGCATCATTAAAGATGTATTATCATACATGGGAGATTTTTCATACTTTTTCTACCTGAAATAGCTAGCTCTTATTGCCCATACAATATGCAGCCTTCTCATTCTCTTTCCAGAAGCTCCTTAAAAGCCGTGACAATAGTTTTCCACACTGTTTGCTATGATATGCCCTTCGCCTAGATTTTCTTGTTATTATATCTGTCCTTACGGTCTGCAAGATACTGAAAGACAAGCTTGATACTTGGGTTTTCTGTAATGACCTCTCTGTAGATATTTCTGTGTTAGTGATAATAATAGCCATAAAGATAATAATGCAAATAGCAGGAATAATGATAACTATAAGGTGAGTGGTAGAATTACTCTTGAAATCAGCCTTAAATTTGAACAAAATGTAGTAATATCCCTTCTGGAGAAGCCAGAAGCACTCTCCTCTTGCAGGATGAAAGGAGCAGAGGAATGTGCTGGCTGGCACTGAATCCCTGTCCTCTTGGGCCTTTAATGGGTTTCCTGCTCCCGTAGGTTCAAAGAGCAATTACAGTCTCCAGCAAAAGTACAGCAAATGGAAAACAGACTCTTTGGCTCTCACTAAAATGCCAAGAGAATAAGTAACCAAAAGATGGAAGACTCAAAGTCACTTCATTGCAGCAGTTTACTGAGCTGAAGGGAAATTTCTCCCCCTTCACCCCCAAGGCCAGAGGAAGTCCCCACCATGGGAGGTGGGTGGTGGAACCCAGTGACAAAGCTATGTTCATACCTATCTCCCTGGAGGGGCTCATATTGGAGGAGAGAGATGATACCGGGCTGCTACAAACTGCCTCTGGAGTCCAGCTCCTTCAGTTCTTTGTTGGGGGTTATTTTGTGCCTTTGAATTGGCCCTCAGAGAGGAACAAAAGCAAGGTCTGGGGAGATGGGAGGGCAGATAGGGCAGAGCAGCTTCCTTCACTACAGCAGGTCATCACAAGGGTATATGGAGGTATATATCCAACACAAGGCAGCTGAATAAACAGAGATAAATGCTAACTGAGGAACCAGCCTTCGCTATCACTAGTCTGACAGTGGCAACACTTGCTAGCTCATCCAGGGAAAACATCCACATGGCCTGTGCAAAGGAGGAAAGTTGTGAAGACGACTGATGGAATATGGGGGAAAAAGGCCCTCAGACCCAGGATAATCCTTCCAGAGAGCTGCTGGATGTATGTAGCACAGGGGGTTAATATATGAAGAGAGACTAGTGGGTATTAGTGCTGTGAGCTGCATATGCATCTCTTGTGAAGATCTGCGTAGGCCACACAAGATGGCCTCCAGCAGGGCAGCACCACCTCAGGGGTCTGTGCAGTCAAGTGCTTAAGGTTAAAAATGAAATCCACAGGTACAGCAGGACTGGATTTAGGACCAGAAGAGCACATGGGTTTTTTTCAGATCAGAGCTTTGATATAATAAAAAATACATATAGTCCAGGGTTAATTAGCAGAAGGTAGTGTAAGTACATTGTATAAGAGGCACCCTTGCATAGTTGTTCTCTCTTTTGCCTGGCTCTAGGAAATGCATTCCCGTGATCAGTAACACCTGCAGTATTAACACACTACAGCACTGGGGTGTTGTAAGAGAGGTTTCTTTTCCCTCTCTGAAAAGAGCTATTGCTTTACCAGTAGGTTTCTGATTTGTTATTCAGCAAACTATGCCATACAGGGGAAACTAAATAAGCCTGTCTGAAGTAAAAAGCCTTTCAAGTTGCTTTGCATCATGTTTCATTTCCACCTCAGATTACTTGAGATTAAATCCTATCACAGATGGCAGAGAGAAATAACCAATAAGTCTGAGCATCAGCAATAATACCAACTTTGTGCTCAAACAAGGATGCTCAGTATCCAGTGATGGTACAAGTATGTCACCCAGCCAGCTTAGCAACCAGAGGAACTTCTCTGTTAGAACTTACTTCTGACACTCTTCAGTCATACCGCACATGTATGGGATGTAGCTCAACCCTGCAGTTTCTCAGGCGTAGAGAGGAAACTGTACCCTCATAATTACACAGTTGTGATATAATAATTGCTAAGGATTTCCTTGGTCATCTTATATTACAAATTGATGCTTCCTCTAGTTTTCCTTACTGTCTACAGAGGAAGGAATCCACTCTCTTGTTAGCATATGGATGTATAATTCCCCTTAACCTAACAGGAACCAAAAAGAAATTGAACCCTAAAGAGGAGTGGTGAGGAAGAGATGAATGAATAAAAGGCCCCCTTATAAATGCTCTGACCTGGATGTGTAAGGTGGTTTTCATCTCTGACCTCCTGCTAGCAGACATGGACTACAGGGATAGAGTTTGTATATGAAATATCTGAATGCAGAGCCATGTACATTTGGACAGGGAGTGTTCTTGGTTTGGTCCCATCTTTTCACACCAGGAAGAAGGACTTGCAGCCAAAGCAAAATTAAAGATGGATCGATTTAATTTGTTCACCTTTTGAAACTCTTCCAATCTATCTGGGATGGGGGGAGAAGGCTGTTGTAATTAAATATTATGACAGAATGCCAAGAATTTTTTTCCTAGAAGAGGATGTTTTGAGTTAACAGGTTTCAACAACATAAGGAGAAAGCAGTCTTTGCCACTACAGTTTGTTTGGGTCTGTAGACACCAGCTACCAGTACCAGCTTCACTGTTTTTCTATCCCAGGCCTTAGTCCTTCTCCTTAACCTGCACAATCAACCTAAATTTCAGGGTCTGTAGGTAAGGAAAGAAGCAAAGTCAGAACAGGAAGGGAAAAGTAACAGTTTTGGAGCTTCTGGTACAGCAGAGCCACCTTGCCTTCCAGGAATGCCTGATTCCTGTTTGAACCTGTCTTTCCTTTATCACCCCCATACTGTCATATACAGTCTTTTTGATGAATCAGTATGAATGAATTTAGGAAATAGCTCCCCCTGTGCTGCTTTAGAAATGTCTAGTTATGGTAAAGCTCTGCTATCTTCTGGGCTCTTCAGTACCAAGGTCGTAACAAAGGACTTCAGACTGGGTTGAAAACCAGCTGGACCCCAAGACTGAAAGGGTAACAACGATCAAAGGCATCTGCTCATGGCCGGTAACAAATGATGTACTCCAGAGGTTAATTCTGCAGTCCAAATACTTCAATCTTCAACAACAACCTGGATAACACAGAAGTGCACCCTCAGCACATCTGTGGAAGATGCAAAATTATGACAGCTGACACAACAAATGACATCTGAGAGTGACCTCAAACACCTAA
Source organism: Balearica regulorum gibbericeps (assembly GCF_011004875.1). Lineage (NCBI taxonomy): Eukaryota > Metazoa > Chordata > Aves > Gruiformes > Gruidae > Balearica > Balearica regulorum. The sequence continues at coordinate 59,828,478 of NC_046184.1, forward strand.
GGATTGTGCCAGCAGAAGCCTTATGAAGTCCAGTAGAGAGAAATGCAAAGTTCTATACCTGACATGGAATGACTCCCTGCATCCCTACATGCTGGGAGCCAACTGGCTGAGTAACAGCACTGCTGAAAGGTGTCAGGAGGTTACAGTGGATGTCAGACTGAATAAGCCAATAGTGTGTTGTCACCATAAGGCAGCTGTGTTCAGCACTACACTAGGAGCAGCATGGCTGGCAGATCCAAGAAAGTTGTTTTCCCTGCTGCCTGACACTGGTGAGGCTGCATATGACATACTGTCCAGTCTGGAGCCTCTCCATTGAAGAGGGATGTGAAGAAACTGGAGAATGTCCATCAGAAGACTACCACAGTGGTCAGAGGCCTGGAGCCCAGGCAAGGGTATGTTGAAAAATCTTGACTTGTTTAGGCAGGTGAAGGGAAGGTTAATCTAATAGCCTATAACTACCTGAAGGGTAATTACAAACATAACAGATCCACATTGTCAGTAGCATCCCATGATACAACATGGAACAGCAGCCACAAATTATGGCCTGGGAGCTTGAGCTGGACATTAAGAAAAAAATTTCCTGTAAGGGTAGCACAGCATTGGAACAGATAACCCACAGAAGACATAGATGATCCAGTTTAGGCAGTTTTCAGGACTTGGCTGTTCAAAGTTAGGGCTGATTTAATGATGTGCTGGCAGTAGTACTTCAGTGAATAATGGGTGGACTAGATGACTTCTACAGCTGTTTCAATCACAGTATCTATTATTCTGTGATTCTTCACTCACTAGTTAGTAGATTTAACAAGGGGATTTCCTCAAAGTTCACTGACCATATAGACACATGTCCTAGAATAGACTTGCATCATTGCATACCTGACAGCCATTTTTCCTCTAAAATACAGTGAGCAGCATTATAGTTAGAATTCCTCATGCCCAGCACCATGGTTCCCATTTATTTTGCTGGCTATAGGTTGGCCATTGATCATGCTTAGGTAGAATTTGAGTTTCAGATGTGTGCTCATTGGGAGTAATATTGGGATCAGCTGCACAATCAACCTTTTTTCTCTAATTGGTCTTTAGTCAGAGGGAACCTCCCCAGGCAGTATCATGGCATTTTAAAAGCTTACACTTAAGCCAAGTCTTGAGAGCAAGCTCAGACCCCTTCTTGATGGTCAGAGATATCTTTTAGATTTTCTTCTTGGTCCTGAGAAGCTATAAAGTCATTTTCAGAGGTATCCAGACACAATGAAGAAAAGTTGCCTCAGAAATCCTGAAGCAAAAGGCCAATTGGCTTCAATATTTTGTCATCTAAAGCATCTCTGGAAGCTCATGCCTATGTCCCAGATGTATATACCATACCTATGAGACAAAATGCACTTACTGAGGTGACAGGAATACAGGAATCATTCCTTTGCTCTGACAGCTCAAATGCTAATGCTATGTCCTCATTTTACCAGTCTAGTCTCTTTATCAGAGTAGCATCCTGTGAGAATCCTGGCTATGTGCACAGAACGATGACAAACAGCCAACTGTCTCTGAATCTGGCCAGATCACAGCCCACGTTTCAGTCAATGTTCCTTTATCTGAAAAGGTTGACTGGTACCCAGGAAAAACCCAAAGTGTTGCATTTTTACAAAGAATGCAATAGTTTTACTCCACTGTTATGACTAATGAATCAGAGAACTCAGAAACACTAGTTAATTTGTAATAATATTTGTGAATCACAAGAGGGACAGTCTTGTGGTTAATGCTGGACTGACAGTCAGGATGTCTGGGTCCAATTCCTAGTCTAGCATAGATTTTCCTTTGTAAGCATTGGCAGGCTGCTTAATCTCTCATCCTCAGTTCCTTGCCTATAAATTTTTTCCTTTCTTTGATTTTTTGGCTGTCTGATCTGTTTTAGTTCTGAAGTATTTCTGTAGTTTGACATCCAGGAACGTACAGAATAACATGTATGATGTAACAGATTGTGCTTTGAGCTGCAAATATCTAAAACAGCCCCCAGGCTGGATGTGTTCACTTTAGCCAGCTAACAACATATTTGAAGAAACCAGCCTGAATAGGTGAATGGTTAGCAAACATAGAGACTACATTCAAAAGTAATTGTTTATAATGAATTCTGTTAAATGCCTGCTGCTACTTTACCACTGAAACCAGTACAGACATCTTTATTACCTTTCCATGCAAACCCACTTTAACTGATGGTACAGGTCTCCATTGGTATTTCTATCACCTGCACTGTAGCAAAAACCCCAAGTATTTGGGTTTTTTCTGACCACCAAATGCAAAACAGGAATTTTATGTTTGACATTTTAAAATATTCTTTACAAATTGCAACATTCAAATGCTTCTCTGATGTCTTCCAGGACTGATACCTCCAACTTTCAACATAGAACATAGTTTTAAAATTGAGCCTTCTGCTGATTAGGTTGCTTTCTAGCCTGAAATTTTCAGAGGTTGATTAAAATGTCACAAACACACAAAACAAACCTGGACATAATTATATCTATCTTACCGCCTAATTTCAAAAGAACTCTCTTGGCACCAGTAGGTCTAGATTGAAAGAAAGAAAATCAAGTATAAGCAGGTAACATTTTATTCACTTGGGTCTTTGAACCCTAGACTGGAAATACATGGATCTCATGGTATTAGAACTAAAAGCTTATTTTTTCTTCTACCAGTAGAGTTCTACATCCTTACAGACATGTTAAAAGCTGTCTCAAAAAAGTAAAAGACAATGTAAATACACAAAGGGGATATAATTCATAAATAATGCCAGACTCACGTGTGTGCCTGGAATCAAAGGTGGTGGATATCTACAGAAGTGTGTACAAAGACCCAGAGAAAAAGATTGACAGAAAAGGCTTCTGGATTCCTATCAGAAATTCAATAATCAGGAAAATCCATGATATAGGGCATATAAGTTTTCACACTAAGCAAGAAAAGACACTGTCCACTAAGTCCAGCAATGCAGTCAGGTGAACTCACTGTTTCCCCTCATTGAAAACAACCTTTGTGCAAGCCAGGCACCTTTCATTCTTAACTGGGTTAAGCCTTGGGTTGGAGTTAGCAGGACAGTGTCTGTTCTCGGAAACAGCACGAGCTGGAAGGGTCTTGAACAGTACAAAAGGACAGCAGGACCAGAGAACTCGGTGGAGCTTTGGCCTCTAAAGATAATAATGACTGAGTAGAAAATTGCTGCATATGTGTTAGCTCTGCCTGCAACACTGAGAACAATATTGTGCTGTGCACTTGTCGTAACACTGGTCATTGTGCCCAGCAAATTACAGCTATTCATTATATTCAACTCTGAATGCAGTACTGCCACCAAATTCAGCAATCTGCTTTTCACATAGTTCTGCCTGTGTAGTTATAAACCACAAATCCCAAGGGACAAAGGAACAAGCCCCTAGGGAAGTTTTTCAAAATTAATGGTAGGAGGTGATGGACTCAATGAGTTTCCTAAGAATTGCTGTAGGGGGGTGAGGAAGGCTTATGGAGCCTTTGGCAGAGCATGCTGAACTCTGAAAAAAAGCTTAGGAATAATAGGGCCTCTGCAGTTTTCCAAAATTTACCAAAATCTGTGAGATCCTGTCAGCTGGCCACTCTTCTGCATCTTAGGAACTGATGAGGACTTTTTACCCCTGAAATCTCTGGAAGCCATTAAGAAGGTAAATATTCCTTGAAAGTACCATTCTCCCCCTTGTTTAGTTATATTCAGAAATGAAGCAGATCCTCAGAGCAAAGAATTGGTTGGAGGAGAAGCTAAGGCTGTATAATCTTCCTTCATGATTCTGGGCTGGCAGCAAAATGGTACAGCTCAATTTCTAAGGCTCTAACAAACACCAGCTGAATCTCCCACCTCAAAAATGGGAAAACAAGAACTGATGGGCTCATCTGAGAGCTCAGCCTCCCTGCTGCCATATGGTGAATCTAATGACTTACCAAAACAGCACATTGCTGAAGAAAAGGAAGATAGTAAAAATAAACAGAATAATGTATTGTAAGAATAATGTAGTGTAAGGGCTAGGTTAATCAATTAGCCCTTTCCTATAACACAACCATCATTTCAAGCCCTCTCAGTTTTTGGTGAAGCAACTGCTAGTGCTGCTTTAGAGACACCTGCTTGCAGTTCCTCCTGGACTGTGCCTGAGACTGTCATAGCCAGGTAACAAGGCCTGACCTGGGTTCAGCAGGCCACACAGCATGTCCAAGCCACTTCTACCAGTCAGCCCATTAGCCATCCCTACAGGTTACTGCAGCTGTCCACCTGCATTGACTTTGAGACCCACCTCTATTCTTCAGTAACACCTGTGTTTTAACAAGAACGTGCACAGCTTAGATACATACATATGTATCCATTCTGACCAAATAAAGGTTTTTTAGACAACATATTCTAACCCATCTTTTAGACTGGATTTTTCACTACCTGAGAATACCAGCTATTGCCCAAGATGAGAGTGTTCTAACTCTTCCTGTACATGTTTAGGTACCACTGATTTACCCAGCTTATCACACAATTAAAACCTATAATATCCCCCACTCTTTATATTAGAACTGTTTTTTAACTTAACTACTCATGATAAAACTTCATGCGCCAGCTGAACAGACTCAAACCTACCAATTAGTCCCTTTCAGTTGCTTCCCAAGATGGTGAGAGGGGACACTGCTCCTGCCAGACCCCCCCCCTCTCCTCAGCACATGGGTCATTTTCCCCTTCTAACCTCAGTTATTCAGCTCACAAATGAAAGTCTGCTTCAGTAGCTAAAAGCTAGCCATTTTTACTACTTAGAATATATATAAAACAAAATAAACTCCATCCTGTTAATCTCCATCATGGAAGATAATGACAGCAGTTACATTACATGCCACTTGTTGGCAAACAGGCAGAGGACACTTCTGCTTTTCACAAAGCTGATACACAGCTTCTGTGCTTGTACCAGCTTTCAGAAACCACTCACCAAGGCTGGCTTCAAGCATGAGATCTTACTCCCTTCATTCCTAGGCTGGCCATTTTCATTCCCCACTTGATTTTAAGTCTGATTCTTCAGATATCAGAATATCAGAGAAGATAAACAGATATAGAGGACCAAGATGGGGAACAGCCTCACCCAGGTAGTGATCAGCCATCAGAAATCAGCCTCTGTCAAAGCAGCATTGTTTTGACTCAGGCTCTGAGGTACACTACAGCAGTCTGGTCAAGGGCAGGCCTTCATCCTGCCTTGAATGTAAACATGCATGAAGCTTTTACCACACATTTTGGGAAGCATCAACAGCTCTTGGCAAGCAAGAGGAAAGAGATGACTGAGAGGCTGCTGGCATACTCCTTGAGCTGATGTCATCTTACAGCCTGACTAGAGCTCTGGGTGCACACACTTAGTCATACATACACACAGCTACCAGTCACCAAACTTTTGTTATGGCTAAAAAATTAAATTAGTTATTTTTGGCTGCAGAGCTCTCCCTCCCTCTCAGACTTGCTATGTTGCTTTCTGGCTCCAGCTGGCAAGGCAACCACTCCCTCCAGAGCACCCAACATCCAAACAGCAGGATAACTCTGTCAGGGAGCAGCAAGAGCAGGACTGATCCTTAAAAGGAGGTGAGCCAGGAGCCAAGGGGGGGCCTTGCCAACCAGGTCTCAATCCCACAGTGTCAGAGAGGTGAGGAGGACAGACCTAGTGGTGATGGCCAGGCCCAACCAGAAGTTCAGGTCAAAATGCAGTCTAATGGCAGTGAGACAGGTCTGAGGTCAAGCCTGGAAGTCAGTCAGTAGGTCAGGTCCAGTGATCATCAGGCAAGTCCATAGCAACAAAAATCAAGCCAGGAAGCCAATCCATAGGTTGAGGTCCAGCTCAATAGGCTCCAGAGCCAGGCAGGTGCATGGCTGTAGCTACACAGGACAGCAACACTCCTCCAGCAGAACTGAAGCAAGGAGTGAATCCCCAGGGGCTGAGCTTAAATAGAGCTCCTGGGCCCATGGGTGTGGGCCACAGGTGAGGCTCATCAGGGTCATTAGGGCCATTAATGAGATCAGGGCTCTGACAAAACCGGAGGCTCCATGTAGTCTGGGATCATTGTATATTTACATACTGCCTTCCAGGTGTTTACTCCTTATCCACATGGTAATTAACATTTGTCCTTCAACATGATCTGCTCTTCTAATCATACCTCCCTCTTATCCCTCACTGGGATTTTTCCTCTCTAAATCCAGTCATAGAGTTCCCATCGGCTTCACTCTCCACCATTTTCCAGTCTTTCTTTGTGACCCATGTTGGACTTTCAAATCCTCAGGAACAAGTTGCTGGTTTGTGTAACTGAGATAGGTTTCTCCATAGTGTAGGCTCAAAGGAGATACACCTGAATGTATATCATGCTGCAGTTATATATTTCACTATATTACATTTTCTTATGTGTATCCTATGTTCCTCATAAACTGAGGAACACAATAAGGCTGAAAGCTCTAGTTTTCTTTGGAAATGCCAGAATCCGGGTTGATCGTGCAACTTTATTTGCTTCCCTTACACTTACACATCTACATGGCAGTCCTTGATTACTGGATCACATACTAGTTGGTTGTTTTTTCCCCACAAGTTTTCTGCATCATTTAATACTAGGTTCTGATTGAATGAGCTGTTACCTTCTCATATTTTTTTGTCCACTATTCTCACACTATTCAAATGCTCTCCTGAGATGAGATTTATTCTTTTACCCATGGGCATTTCAGTAGTTCTCATCACTGAAGTTTCACAATAGATAATCAGTGCACTTTCAAAACATCTCTTCCAGCTAAGGGGAGATTATCAGCCCCATTTTATAGATGTAAAATTGAGCTAGTAAGAGATTCAAAGTTCAGAAGTATGTATTTAATTTGAGTGTCTTAAGTGAGATACCTTAGACCTTGTTTTTTCTGTCTGTGTAGCACTAGTTAGCATTTTATATAATCGTAGAGAAGTTTCCACTGACTTCAGCTGCAACCATGACTGCCTGGCACTTGGATTAGTAAAGATAAGGGCTGTTAGGTCACAGAGTCTGACTTCCTGTATTTTACAGATCTATATATACATTTCACTCAGTTATCCCTGTAATTAGTCCAATAATTCAGGATTATCCAAAGTATAAAGCAAGTAGTCCAGGAAGGCAGATAGTCTCGATTTGAAGACCTCAAGAGATAAAGAGCTGATGATTTGCTTGGGTTGATTTTTGAGGGGTGATTAATTACTCTCGCTGTTAAAGCTTTATGCCAAATTCCTCACCTGAATCTGCCTAGCTTCAGCTCACAGATACAGGTTCTTACTTTACTTTTCTGCACTGGATTAAAGATTCTTTTTACAGCTGCTATTTACTCCTGAGGAACATATTTGTAACCTGTATTCAAGTCACATGTCAAAACGTTTGGTAAGCAACTCACTGATAGACATGTTCTTCAGCTCTTAAATAATTCCAGTTGCTCTTTTCTATGCCAATTTTTAAGTCTTTCTTCTTTTTTTATACGTAAATAGGAGTCCAAGATGTCATTCTCAGGAGTTAATTGCAGCAGGATTGAAAAATTTTCAAGTCAGTTTCCAGTGTTTCAAACTAAGGCGGCCAAAAATTGAGGGACACAACATTAATTCCTACAGAGAAGTGTGATTTAAAGGATTTTTCTCAGGATTTCATATGGACTTTTTGGCACAGTTAGGGACAGAATCCAATTCACTAAGATGCCTTTCAGCTGCCTTAATCATCAAAGTGCCCTTTCTTTTTCTGCTACTCCCTGACTCATAATTTATGCATTTTCTGACTTTTGGAAGAAATGAAGCAGGGGTCCTGCAAACAACCTCCTCCTTAAGTCTGGATTTAGCCTCAGAGCAGGTCCACCTGGTGGACCCTTCTGAAGGGGACCTGTGGAAAAAATAACTCACAGTCATGTAATTAAAGACTGATTCATAATGCTTGTGTACAAGGAAGGAAAATGAAGGTTGCATTTCCTAAAGTTTGAGTGCTTAACTTTTCGACCTTAATAAGGTTCTTTTCACATGATATATGGGCATAGAGATTCCTAGGCTTACCACAAAGCAAATTGGAAAAAAAATAAAATTCCCTCTGGGAGCTGTATATTGGCACTGGCATGACTCACCAAGGTTGGCACTTTGACCTGCATTTCATGAAGAGCAGGCACATGTTCACATTCATCACCTGTGGCTGTACAGGCGTCTTTGCAAATATTTTCTATTAAGAAAAAACTGTAACACTCAGGACATTTAAAATCCACTCTAGGCTCTGAAGGGAAAATGTCACAGTGGAGACAGGCTTTCCTTCTCCATTCCCTCCAGTTTATCTATCTCATCCTGAGTCTGTCCTATCTTGGCTCCTCAGGAAAGTCCCATTCTCCTCATGTGGTTGGTTTTAATATCTGTCCTATTCTTCCCTGTCCTAAACGTGTTGCCCACTGAGTCTTAGTGTTTGCCAGCAGTGCCACTGGCCTTGGCTGACCCATCCAGTGCCTTTATCCCTGGCTTTCTGTCCATGCTCTCTCCCCTCCCTGCCAATACTCTGCCTTCCTGCTTACTTCCTTTCTCAGACTTCCTCCCCTGACACCTGGTTAATTCACAGTGTACCCCTTTATTTCAGACTCTCCAGCCAATCCCAGTTCTCTGTTTGCACTTTGATCCCTGTGCAGTATCTGCCTTCCATAAGATACTTGCCCACACCCTGCTCTTCCTTGGTCCATAGCTACTTGCCCAGCCACTCCTTGCCTTCCTCAGTGCTGCACATCAGATCACATCTGGTCTCTCCTCACAGAGTTTTTGTCCCACTGGTCTCCATATATTCTGCTCTTGGTTCCCATCCTTATTCTTACCCAGCCAGACATTTACTTCTAGTTTCTCTCTTCCATAGCAGTTCAATCCCAGTGTCATCACCTGACTTTCCATTGCTCCTTGTCCAAATCCAGTCCTTCTCCCCAGGACTGGTTCTTGGATTTTCTATATTTGAACCATGGTTTTCACGTGCGGTGCTATAACCCTGACACAGGCCCAGCACAGGGAAGGTGGTATGCACACAGAAAGGATGTGGTATGCACACAGAAAGGGACAGACATGCAAAACCATCACCATGCAGTAGCACATCCCATCAGTTTTTAATGACCATAAACAAGTTAGCTGTCTGCGTGACAACTCATACCATGCTGTACATATAAGGTAATTTATTTGCCTTTTATTGAAGGTTAGATTGCCGTGAATTACCCTCCCTCCCCCATTTATGCAGAGTAAGAATGAACAGAAATAATTGCTACATATCAGTTCACGCAAAGTAATTTGCTTCCCTACATTTTTTTGTTCACGTTTTCACACCCACAGACTCCCTTGTTTCAGTTCAGTAACTATAGCACCTGAGACTTGCAATTGCAGGGAAAGATCTCGATGAGCCTCTGCACTTCAGCGACGTGCTTTGATAGACTTGGGTTAGATCTTTGGCAAGACTGTAGGTGCTAACTGCAGGTACCAGACGTTTGAAACTTGACCAAATTTGTCCAAATTTTCATAAGGATGAAGAAGTCCAAGGACTGCTACACTTCTTTGGCTTTTTTCATAGCTGGAGTTGTCAGTTTCCCAAAGAAGTAGTCACGAATATTTTTCGCTATGGGCGAACCAACAACTCCCCCTTTGCTTGTGTGTGTGAATGTATATGGGTAAGGGTATTCAGCCCCCTGTTTGCCTGAAATTCTCCATATATTCATCTTAAGGGAGGTGCTCAGTGTGGAACATTCCAGCCTGAGTGGTCACGGGAAGGCAAATTTTTCAAAAGGTAAAACATCATCTTGTAATAAGTTTTAGCCAGCCTGAGTATCACCAGTCCTCTGACAATGCTGCACTGTTACAGACCATGGTGATCTGCTGCAGAGACCTGAGCGTGTCTGCATGGAACCTGCTCATAGACTATATTGCTAAACGTATGTACCGTTCAAAGTATACGTATTTATGTAGTGCAGTCTGCTGGACGAAAAGAACAAATTGTAATTGCATCCATATAGTCTGCAACAGAAACACTTGCAATCTAAATAATAATAACAATAATATGCCTAAGCATTAAACTTTCTACATATATGCAAGCCCAGGAGTGTTTTCAAACATGCCCTTAGACAGACTAATATATATTAGCCTAGCATAAAGCTGGGCTGAGTGATAGGAAACACATGTTTCTTGGTACTTGTGGTTGCACAATGGTATGAAAAGAGTCCTGACATTCTATAGGTCTCTGGACAATTCTGCTATTGATGTGTTGTGAGTCACTGCAAACAGACCATGTTTCTGAATCACTTCCTGCTCAAGGGGTTCCTCCACTTCTTCCAGAGATTGTATGCTGAAGAAGAATTCAGTGGGCTAAAGCCCTGGAGACCCATTCTAAATGCTTTCCCTTTCCCTTCCTTTCTGTGCAGCTGAATGACTCAGAAAGGGGATGACACCTTGAACCAATGTCACTATTCCCTTGTTGGGAGGGGAGAACCCTATGGGGAGTCCAGAAGGAAATTTGATTTTATGTTTTATTTTAAGGAGATCCCTTTTTTTTTCACTTTGATTTATTTTTTGCTCTTGGCATTTTGAGGTTTATAGAGTTTTTTGGGGGAAGGGGTTTGGAAGGTAGAAGCTATGCTGGGATAAAATAAAGGATGTTTCAGCTATTTTCAACATAATTGCAATGCTTTGTCTCTCTGCCCCAAAAGTATTAAGGCCCAGACCGCAGCAATGGTCATTAGATGCATAAGTACCTCTGAGGCCTAATTAACTTTACAAATATTAAAGCTTGTAACTAGCTGCATTGAAATTCCTGGAATATTCACGGGTTCTTCTCTTAGATCTGCACTGTTGATTTGGTGGTATTATGATAATACAAGAGACTGCAATCCTAGCAGAAGACAGCAGGTAGACCATTACAAAATTAAAAGTCTTGTGTGATTTGGAATGTCCCAATAGTACTGCTTTGCATAAAAATACCAATAGACTGTTTTAATGTATTTTCGTGAGGAAAAAAATCTGCATTTAAGGGAAATGAAATCTTCTCCTACTATTTAAAATGCTCCTGCTTTCATTTGACATTTCCACTATAAAATGCTGTCTTGGTGACATTTTTTCATGAAAAGATAAGCCATTGTGAATTGCAGAAACTTTGCATTTCAAGTACTTTCTGGTTTGTTTTTCCCAAGTTATACTGGGCTGATATGTGATCTTTTGGCAAATCAGTATTGTGATGAAAGCACAATCAGTTTCTGGGTAATTGCAAAATTATTCTGACTGCAAGAGATGCTTATCCTGAATGCCAGCTGATGCAGTACTTTCTCACTAAATGGCAGTAAACAGTATTCCTGAATGAGCTGCTCCTGTGTTGTTCAGAAATCATTTAGAGCGATCGCATCTGAAGGAGGTGCGCTTCACTGAGGCCTGATCTATCCATCGATGCATAACGTGGACATGTGATCAAGGCAGTTGCTGCTGCCACTTGCTTTTGTAAAGCCTCTTAAAAGTACGGTTCTACATGTGCGTCTGTGCCAGCAAAAACATAATATAGAATGCCAGATACATGTATGCAGCATAGTGACTAATATTCAGTCAGTTTCTGAGGCACCCTGTAGAGTTGCATGGACCTTCCCAAAATCCCCATCGGTGGAAAACCACCAGCACAGTTACTGATGAGCACCTCTGAGTTTGTTCATTCTTACTGTGCTATAATCTAGGATGCAGCTGTCTCAGTCAGCTTGAGACCTTCCTTAGCAAAATAAGTGATCTTGTGATCTTCATCTCTCTATCCCTTCTAAAAATTGGAGGTCATATATGTTTTTAGGGATCAAATACTCATTTGTACGACAACATCATGAATTCAAGGTTACCATTTCAGATCTCACTACTGCTTGCAACTGTTCTTTTTTTTTCTTTTTTTTTTTAATGTGTGTGTGTGCAGATCATTTGCTTTGCTTTCATGTAGGAGTGGATGGTTCCAGGACCTCAGTTCTTAAAGGTTTGGTTTACCTCATCTGTTTCTTTGTAGATGCGCCAGGCTTTGGTGTCATCAGTTTCTAACACTGCAGGCATTCTTACTTCTTCAGATTTTTGCTGAAGGAAATCTTTGTAGCTGACAAACCACTCATCTTCTGTCCAATCCTGTAATTTAACAATGCTAAATGTAGGTCACAGTTAACCTCCTTTTTCTTTTCCAGTGGGTAGTTTCTTATTTTGATACTGCTTTCTACCAACCTATTGTACTGAGTATAAATTTGGACTAGCACTAAAATGTCTAATACTTCACCACAGACTGCTTAAATTCAGATCCACTAAACTGCTGTGCTGTATTAGCCATTAGCTATGCCAGGTGACTAGATCTAGCAAAAATGGCTATGATCACTTTTACAACTGTGTAGTAAGGCTGTCTGTGAAATAAATACTTAATTTCTCTGACATAAATAAATTTCTGCCAGACTGCGTCAGCTGACCAACTGTTCCCATGCCATGGGAGTTTTCACTTGACTGGCCTGTGCTTTCAGTACATGTGACAAGCCTTAACAGGTTCCCTTTCCCTTGGAAGATATCCTCAAACTCTTTTTCAATTGTTTTGATCTTCTGCCTCTTTGGTGAGTTACCTCTTTAATGAGATGAAGGGAGTGGCATGTTTTTAGTCATGGATAATTTTTTTCCCTTGGTGTGATTATAAATTGCACTTCTTCCAATTTTCTAATTGCCCGTGAGTTTAGTCACAACTCTAATAGGAATTAGCTCACCACAGTAAAGTCCTGAGCTTCACCTATTTATGGTCAATTGCCTATGGTTTTGCTTTCCATGCTAACATGCCCATTCCTGGCAACACTTCAGCTTGCACCAACATCCATGTTCAAGGCACAGGCATTTCATTTGCTTTCAAGATGATAATGCTTTAATCCTCTGCAGCACTACTCACCGGTCGCATGAAGAGTCATCTAAGGACGTGGTGCTATTGTCCTCTTTGTCCATGCTGGGGAAGCTCTTGGAAAGTGATAGAAATTACTGTGGTTCTTGAAGGTTTTTCCAAATACCAGCCATTGTCCTGACTCGTGTTGTTTGTAGATCCTGCTTTGTGAGGACACCAGCTCCATGCTCAATGTACCACTCTGCTGCCAGTCTCCTTTCTTGTAACAGCCTGCATCCTCTGTGGCATGATAACACTCTCTTTCTTATGTAGGTTTTAGTCTGAATTAGATAACTTCCTTTGGTTGGCAAATTTTAACTGCATTTCCAAAATACAACTCTTGCTCTTCCAGTAGATTTTGACTGCTTTGCCTCAGGTTCCAGCCATGTTTGTTCTCTTCCTAGAGACTCAGCTCCTCAAAATCAAGGGGCTTGGCTCTTCAACCCCCTGACAACCACAAACTCTGCTGCATTTTTGCCTGGTTATTGTACTGTTTAATGACATATGGTTCACATGTTTCATTCTTATGTGGAAGCCAGTATTCTTCAAATTCCTGTGATACAGTGTCCTGGTGAGCCTCAGATGTCAGGCTTAATTCAAAACTATTAGAAGCATCCAGTACTTCAGCACCAGCTATTGTAAAAAATAAAGCCACCTCCAACTGTCATAGAAGCATTCAGCTGAAGAGTCACTTAGCATAATTTCCCACAATCACTGGGGGGCACATACTAGCAGTGGAGGCCAGAAGGACACGAGGTACCACACACCCATGCACAATCACTGCAGACCACTCCCCAGCACCTTTGAGCAAACCAAGCTCCTCCTTATCCTTGGCCCCCAGTATCTGCTGATAGACAACAAAGCCCTGATTAAACTTTCTCCAATTACCCTCCCTACTCCTAGAGAGCACCAGCTCCTGTAAGGTGAGGCTTTCCGTGACTCCACTCTTCCAGACAGAGCATTTTCTTAGCTATTTTACCTATGGGCACCAGGGTGTTGCTCAAAATAAATTTCATTCAGGGGCTAGGATTCACCTAACCAAATGCAGACGTGTATCCTCTAGATGTGTATTTGACCTGGTGACCAGCAATGCCTTTGTCATCAGTGGGGAGAAATACAGACATGATTGGGGAGAAGCTATACTCAGCCTGAGGTACGTGTCTCAAACAGTTTGGACAAATCAGGCTCTGAAACACCCGATTTCTCTCCACTGATTATAAAGTTTGTCCAGACTGGCTGCTGCAGATGTAAAAATGAGATTCATAGGCGTCTAATGTTAGGTGAGAAGTATCTCACTGAATGAGTGTGACAGAGGCCAGCTTTATTCAGTCTCTCATTCCTAACTCTTCAACAGCCAGTAACATAAACCTGGGCACAGTAGTGGGATGTCTCCTGGCATGCTGTGTGCGTGGCACAGCCTTTCTGAAAGCCACTGTTCCCCTCCTTCTGAATGGCACCTACTCCCCAATGGAAGATACTAACGTGGAACCCTATAGGCACAATGAAAATGTTAAAATGGTGCACCAGCCTTCATTTTATAAGGTCTTCAAGCTTTGATCATACAAGAAAAGCAGAGTGGAACATGAGCAGTTCCTCAGCAGCAGCCACTGGAAGGATGCAGCCACCAGGTTCCAGTGTGCCAAGTTTCTGCCTCAAAGTGCAATCTTAGACATAACACTGGGTGCATCAAATATTACTGACGTTTTCCTGACATTCGTCACAGACAAAAAAGTGCATAAAATCACCCCAGTGAAAATCAAAGCAGGGTTTGTGTTGTACTGGTAGCAATGTCACAGGAAGAGAGCATTGTGCCTTTTCAACTCTGTAGACAAAAGCTAGGGGTCTGCCATATTTTCATTTCACTTTAACTGTGGGAAAAGAGTTGCAGAAGAGACCCCAAGACAGTAAAGGCTGATCTACATACAAAACATGCACCAGGCAGACTTGCAGTTGTTCAGCACGTGCTCTAGGCTGACCAGCAGATACATAAGCCTTCCAGCACAGCACCAAACTCCAGCTGATATATTCTTATCAGCAGAGGCAGTTGCCTCAGGCTCAGTAGTCTGTTGTCAGGGGTGGTGAAGTTACTGTGATCTGGGAGGAGTGCAGTGTGCAGACATGCGGCTGTGCTTGCATCACGTATTGCAAGAGTGGTTACCACAA
Organism: Balearica regulorum gibbericeps; assembly: GCF_011004875.1. Classification (NCBI taxonomy): domain Eukaryota; kingdom Metazoa; phylum Chordata; class Aves; order Gruiformes; family Gruidae; genus Balearica; species Balearica regulorum. The sequence continues at coordinate 59,843,553 of NC_046184.1, forward strand.
GAGCTGTTTGTTGCCTTTTGACCTTCCCCATGAATCTGTGCTGACCAGGGCTACATGGCCCTCGGCTGGTATGCAGCCCCTGCCAAATAATCTCTTGTTTGCTTGTGAACACCATCCCCATTGATCAGTTTCCATCTGGCTTATATGGATTTAACTTAATTCAATGCAAGTGTTTTGCATGTAGAAAAGGCTCCGTGAATGTTCCCATGAGGTCTAAATAAGTTCCTCTCTCTCTCTTGCTCTTTAAATCCTATTGTCACTCATGTGTAGCTTTCCTACACTCAGTACATGCTTATTCCTGGGGGGAACAATTGCCAGGAGCTTAATTTTAGAGAGGAATGCTCACCCTGCTGTCTGGGAATGAAGCCTGGTGTAGCCAACTTCAAAGACTAGACAGATTTGTTGTTGAGCTTAAAAGACATCTTCCCCTTGACTGGGATTTGCTATTGTATCTCTTATGCCTTATGCTCTCATCTTCCCTTTCAGTGCATGGGAGGGCTCAGGTGCTTTCCAGACTCCTTCCATCTTTGGACCCTTTCAAATGCACATATTAGGTGCTAGCTAATTCTCAGCTCTGCTTCTTGCCCGCTGAACATCACTGAGCTGACTGAGGATGTGGCAGATTTGACAGGATCTGTGCTTAAAGAATCCATCATTTGGCTCCTCTGTTTACACAGAGCCCTGATGCTCAGACAGCACACTCCTAAAAGAAGGGTTATTTTTAATTCTAATAAACTAGCACAGAAGGAGAGAGTTCTTTGCCTTCTTCCTTCACTTCACATCACAATTTTAGTCCTAACAAAGAACTTCACACCAAATATAATAAAGGGCTGAACTATTTTTCCTGTGTGTCTGTTGTTTTTCTGACAGACATATGTGTTTGTTTATTTTTAGATTATAAAATGCAATTATTGTGCTCTCTGAAGTACACATGTAAAATTAAAAACATGTTGAGTCAACTTGCTGCTTAATTTATGTTAATTAAACTATTCAATGGGAAGGATGTTCCTGGTTAGGTTGCTTCAGTGGGATCTGGATTTTATTCTTGGCTCTGCCACTGATTGCCTGTTTGATTCACGGCAGGTCACTTGATCGCCCAGTGTTTCAATTCTTCATTCCCAAAATAAAGATAATTCTCCTTCATCTGGTCTATTTTTACTTTAAGTGCTTGAAGCACAGTTTCTTTTGCACAGCATTCAGCGTAGTATACCCTAAGTTTCATTTATAATTGTATATATTGATAATAGGTCATCTTGTCTCCAAGAAAAAAGCACCTCTGCAAGTCCTTCCCAATGCATGGATTTGCAAACAAATGTACTTTCCACCATGCCCAGACAGGCAATAACTCAGAGCTCTGTCAGGTCATGCTCAAAACTGAGTTTTCATCAGTGGAAATACGCTGATCTCAGGTTTCAGAACCCTGGCCTTTTATTGTGGAAGTCAAGAACTCCTCTTCAAGAAGAGCTTAGTTCTTTCATTGCATCCTTAACCTTCATCTAAGCTAAGGGGTTTGTGAAATCTCACTGGGAGTTTTAATACAGATCAGGTCCAAGCCTGCAGGTTAGGTAAGACAGAAACTCTGGCTTGAGCACAGTTGGCCGGCACGCCTGGGAAAACTCGGTGTCGCGTGAATGGCAGAAGGACCTGCTTTGCTCTGATAGTTTCTCACATTTCTGTCAAATAATCAGTCTCAGAATAGGCTCCACCAGACTAGCAGGATCTAGCCCTGATTAGCCTGGTAACTACTTAGGAGGAGTGATGATTTTCTATCACAACTTGATGTATACTCATTTGTGCTGACCATCTTCCCACTACGCCCGCGCATGTCTGCTTTCCTGTTTATTCACCAGTGGTGTTTTGCCTGGATGTTTGCCTTATGGTTTTGTACAGTGCTGAGCACATCAAAGACCTCAGCCCTAAGCTGGCAGCACTAGAGTAGCAGTTATCAGAGGAGGTGCCCTCTGGTTTCAGTCAGTGCTAGCTTTAGCCGAATCATTTTCTCAAACCGATCAGCTCTATTGAACCTGAGATCTGAGCCCTTATTTCTCCAAACCTGGGAACTCAAGCTGTATTTGCCGTAAAGAGGGTGAGCAGGAGCTAATGCCTAATGGGATTATGCTGTTACTTTATTTCCTGACAGCACTCAGATAGTGTTTTTCAATGTCATCTACAGTCAGTATAAGCCCTTCATTATAACAGGCCAAGGTATCTGTGGGGCTTCCTCCCTTCCTGCTGCCTGTGTCTGCCCCAGAGCAGTTTACACTTTACAAGCCAGGTCAGCCCCACAATTTTTCTACCTGCACAAAGCCCCAGTGTAGGCACACTTCTATCAGCTTAAAACTCCTTTATTCACTTGACATACATTGTACCACCCTTTACAAATGTAACTGAGGTTCACTATGCAGGCTCAGGGTGCAAATCCCTTGCCTCGCTAGCTGGGCCTGGGCTGTCATGTCACAGAGGAGGATGAGTCCCAGCCTTGCACTGCTGCCAATGCACGTACCAGTTTTGGGCCTCATACCCCAAATGGACTTCCACTAAATGACACGCTTCCCATAGCCAACCTGGCAGCAAGGTCCATGTCCTAAGCATGACCCAAAGGACCGAAGTACCCATTCTCTGCTGGCTTGTCTGATCGTGTTCACAGAGAGGAATTGGTGAGGATAGCAGCAGCACTAAGCTTTCTTAATGTCATCTGGAGCCAGTATAAACCCCATTCATTATAAAAATTTCATTAACAGTTTAAATCTGCCCTGCTCATTGCTGGATCCATTTGCCCAACAGCATTGTAAGCTGTACAATGCAATTTACCCTGCTCATGAATAACATGGTCATGCAGTAGACCTCTCTTGCTGGCTGTCCCTTGAGAGAAAAGTTCTGGCCACTAGCTGACACTCCCAAGACAGATCAGAGTAATGAGCCTGAAATAGAGGTCACTGAAGTTCAGAGCTGGTTCAGTTTGCACCTGGGTATTTAATTCTTCACTTTTCTGGTTCCCATCAATAAGCTGTAAGCAAAGGAGAGCAGTCAGGAAACGGGAGCGGTAGGAACCAAGAATCAGGGTGTCCATGGGCATCTGCCTCCCATAACATTCATGCTGAATTAAAGCAAATAGCCTCTGCTTCACCTCATTTAGCCAGCTCACTTGCAGTTCACACCTATCCCATCCAGCTGTTTCCATTTTCATTTCTTCCTCTCGATTTACTGAAAAATTCTCCCTCACTCTTTCCATAAACTCAGCAGCCTGTCTTCTGTTGAAGTTACAAGTCAGATGTTAGCTTAGCCAGTGATTAATACAGCTCTTGAAAAGGTCAGCTTTGAATTTCACTGCCAAGTTCACCCACCTCTCTGGGCAACTCCTTATACCTCTTCTCTTTATTTCATAACATTATTTGCAGTTGAAAATAATTAAAACTGATATGCTACTTTATATCTTGAAAGCATATTAATTGTAAACTTGCTCTTGGGTGCTGGGAAATGTTTTGAGGCTGTGCTTGGAGAAGAAGGACCAGTTTAATTCACCTCTCGCACAGATTGCTTGTAACTGAAAATCTGATCTCTAGCTGTCTATCTAGTCCCGTGTACCACCTAACCACCTCTCGAAACAGCCCAGTGGATCTTAGTGAATTCAATATAATTATTGTCATCTATTGGTGGGGACACTCTAGAAGGATCACATCAAATTTTACACACAAACTAAAGGTTCCTCATTCTCCCTTGCTCCCAAGCCAGGGCAGTCTTTGTAAGCTTGGACAAGTAGTCTCACCACATTAAAGATTAAAGCTGGGTTTGTTGCATACTGCTTGTCCCGGTTCTGTCTGGGCTTCTATGTGTGCACCATCACCAAGGAAGAAGCTCTGGTCTGTATCAACATATGCAGAGTAACCCTTTTGATAGGTAATATTTTAGTGAATTTGATCTTGAAGTCTCTCACATGGAGAAATACAGTTAGGAGCAAGCAGATTTTTGCCTGTGAGTGTTTTTGTTTTCTTGTTCTTTTTGAAGTGAAAGAGGAAATGTGGGAACCATTTCTAAATTACCCATGCACCAAAGTGATGGAAGAAACCCAGAAAGAGATAAAGACCAGCAGCTGGAACATATTGTGGTACAAGGAAGCAATTAGCTTATGGCATAAAAGAATGAAATCACATATAGAAATGATTTGTGTCTCCTAGCGTTACCTTGGCAACCAGGAAACTTTGGGGGAAATGAGGCCCATGGTCCCAGGCCAGTGCTGGTGTGGTATGGAGATGTGCCACCCTAGAGGGAAGAGTCACAACCTTTCCTTGATGGTCTCAGCTGAGACCTTGCAGATGTGGGAAGAGACAAGAGGGAAGAAGGGGTCAGCTGCTTCCTCTCTCTCTGAGCTTTCCCAGCACTGCTCCAAGTTCCTGGAAGAGCTTGCTTCTCCCTGCCACAGGGATGCCTCACGGCAGCTTTGGTCCACGTCATCCTGGGACCCTATATCATAAGCTGGGTGACTGACCACAGCCTCTCGGCTGCCCTCCTACTCTCGGTCAGCCTCAACTTTGGGCACGAAAGGCCATCCTCACAGGATTGCTTAAAAGTTGCATCATCAAGTAATAAAACAGTGAAAATACCTTAGGGTGGGAGAGGAATTTGAGATAAACATTCTTTACAGACATTGCAAAAGAAACCATAGCCTCATCGAAATGAATGAGCTAACTCCCATTGCCTTCAGTGCGGCCAGGACTTCAGTCTGTACATGTGAGATGCCATGCTGCCATAGTGATGAGCTCAGGATAGCATTAGCCACATGAAGTCAGACAGCTGGATTGATGGATGTAATCAAATTTCCTGCCCCGTTTACAGTTTTACCATCCAAAGCCTCAATTTAATCAGCGGTCGTACTCATAATGGGATTTGTTTCAGGAGGGACCCCATTTACCACTCCCAGTTTTAGAGAGCTGGTTAATCCTTTCATGGGGCAGGGTTTGCATATCACGCATCATAAACTTCCTATGTGAAGGTTGAGGAAGAAAGGACAGGATTTGTCATAAGTGCTCCGTGAGAGTGTCTTCACAGCAGGCACAGAGATACCCAAGCAGATGGCTTCACCCCATTAACTTCTCACGGGTGGAGACCAAGGTCCAAAAATACACAGCAGTCAGATCCATGTATCCCAAGCCCCCTCTCCCTCCCTAGAAAGGCCTGGGAACAGAAACACCCAAGCTGTCCCTGCATAAGCCATCTACATGTGGCTTTTTTGCCACATTCATCCAGCTCTACATTTCCCAGCTCCAAACTGGTGAGCCTGCATCATGATGTGCTTCATGAGCTTATTGGCCCAGAGGATCTCTACGCAGTGTCCCACAGCGTGGAGTGGATGTGCCAGCTCCGGTCCCACTGAGGTTACGGAAAAATTCACTGTGTACAAAGGGTCACAGCAGCTTTCATGCTTTTGGGAACCCCTCCCACCAAGGACTATCGCTAGCTCTGTGTGGTGCAGGATCAGTTTAAAATAACTTCACTTGAGCGCTCCATGGAAATCCCCTGCCAGTCACCCTCCTCACGTGCTTTTTGTTCTGAGAATCAACAGGCCTCAAAGAGCGGTCTCAGAAGAGGCCACATCTGTACAGAGTTTGCTTTCATCCCCACAAGGGTTCCCAAACAATGCCAGTGCCAGCCGGAGGTTTGCTGAATGGTATGAGAACCAAAGGCTTTCTTTGCTTTCTGTTCATCCATTAAAACCTTGTGAGTCAAAATTAAGAGGACAGGAGTGGGAGCTTTTGGAGGCTGTGGTTTCTCACAAATGTCTAAAGCTAAGTACTAATGAGAAAGTTTTAAAAAAAAGTCTGTAACCCATCACCACAGCAATGCCACAATTAAGAGACAAATCCAGTGTGCGCTGCTTTACATTTATGATGCAGACAAACTAATTTAGCTAATTAGGACTGTCTACAAAATACATATGAAATAGTACTCTGTCCTCAAGGTCCAGTATTAGAGATTCTTGCTACTGAAGTCCAAAAGTGCACAGACACACAGCCTGGACACCTGCTACTCTCTGAGCATGGAATTAGCTGAGCCACCTCCACATGGGAAATTTTGGAACATTTACTTCATTGACCCACCCACAACTGATGGGTGAAAAACCCATCAGTTGAGAAGCCCACAAGGATAAGTGTATATAAAACTCTCTTTGATATCAGAATTTAAGAAACAAAACCAAGAAAAAGTGAAAAGCCCAGTTGGCTTCTCCCACTTAAGACTAAGTTTTATCTTACTAGTTTTGAGTAGTCCTAAACACATTGAGGTATGATTTAGCTTCTTTGGGAGAGCAAACAATTTTTCTTTGTCAATGCAATTATTTTTTTGCTGTTTAAAACAAAGGACTTCCCAGTCCCCTGAAGTTTGGTCTATATATATATATTTAATAGTAACTCTTTGTGCAGCACAAAAGCTCAGCAGAGAAGTTCAGCTGCTGCATTTCTGAGATGCTGGCACTACCTCCATGAGAAATAAAGCCAGGACCACTCTAAAAGACTTCAGCAACCCGTTTTGGAGAATAATTTAATGTCATGAAGTCTGATGGGAGGAGAAGAGGTAGAGTTGTAATAAGGAAACAAGTACCCGTCTTTCCAGACTAGTTTCAGACTTCACCTGTGAGTGAGAACAATGCTCGTGCAGCAGTGAAAAGAAGTGCATTTGGTGACATGAGGTAGCGTAGGCGAATGGTGCTTCTGTTCCTCTTGCTTCCCCCCTGTGCCTGGCACTGCCTCCAGCCAGAGTGCCAGGCATGAGCTCCCCTGGTGAGCCCAATGCCCTTCTTTTGGGCACATGCCCATTTACCTCCATGCCCGGTTTCTGCCCACATTCCAAAATCCTACCTGGATCCCATGACAGCTTCAGTAATGTGCCTGGGAAAGAAACAAATACCTTCCTGTACTGGGCGTGGACCGGCTCACTCACATTTGTCTCATTTATCCCAGCGAAGTGGAGATATTGCCTCACAGATGAAATCAACTCAGGTCTCCACCTCTTTTTCCAGTAAAGGGCGAACCCTTTCTCTCTAGACAAAACAGAAGGAGTGGGCTCACGGAGACCACAGCATCCTTTGCTGCTCCAGGCTTGGCCAAGCTAAAGAAGAGGGTCTATATGTTACTCCAAAAGGAATTTCTCTGCTTCCTGCTGCTTTCCATTCCTGGCTGCTGCAGCCTGCGGTACATCAATGTGTGTGCTCAGCAGGGGAAAAATGCTGCTGACCGAGGTGGTGGTTGCAAGATGAAAAAGGCTGATCCAAACAGTGGTTTCTTCTGTCTTTCTCTGAATGCGTTCACTTCAGGAGCCCCTTTCTCATTACAGCTGGGAAAGATGTAAACAGAAGCCAGGCCCAGCTGAAAATAACTCTGCTCGTGTCCCGTGTGGAGCCTGCTTGACTTCCCTACTGGTTTTGACTCCCAATGGCAGCACTGAGCACTGAGGTCGCAGAGTTTGCGTATAGGATAGTCGCACAGGACACCCACTGAATATATTTCTTCCACTTCATTGGAAGCTCTAATGGCTTTAGCGAACAGGTGGAGCAGGATCGTATCTTATCTCATGGAATAAGCCACAAGAGGGAGACAAATACCCATATGGTGCCATTGTGGGCTCCTGCCCTTAAAGCCTAGGTAGGAAAAGGTTTTCTCAGCTCTTGAGAGGTTTGAAGGTTTCACATTATTTCCCTAACCCAAAGTCAAAGTCTCGAAAATCCTCAAGAATGAAACATGGATAAATAAAATTAATGTCAGAAAAACTTCCTTTTTATAGTTTGGAAGCATTTCATTTCCCCTTTGGATTAAAAAGAACAAAAAGTTAATTAGTGCTCATTCACAGAATCATTGAAACATGACACTTTCAGCTTTGCAAATATAAAGTTTGCACTTTGGGACCTCATTTTCCTCCCCATGCAACTGCTGAATTTGGAGAGATGGTGAAATAGAGCCCTTCCTGCAGTTTTTGGCTTCTACTAAAAACATGTAATTTGAAAGTTCCTAAGAAATCTCAAGAGACATAAAGCTAATTTAATCATAGGATACAATGGCTGCCTTTCATGTCCTCAGTCTCTCTGACATGAGGCAAAAATTAGTCTGGATAAACACGGAAGATTTTTATCTGGAGAGAGAAGCTTGAAACTGTGAAGCACAAGAATGAGGATATAGGAAGAACAAGGCTCATACTTGGCCCCCACATGCTCTAGGTGCCTACAAAAGATGCCACAACAGCTTCAGGGTTCAGAAGAGCTGCTGCCAGAATTCAATTCCATGTGCAGCTTGTGGAGGAAGTAGGTCCATGGAAAAGGGCTTTGGAGACGCTGACTCCCAGTATTTATGTCCTAGAGCATGAAAAGCAGAGGATGTGTATTTCACAGTGAGGCCACATTAGTGAAGTATTTGAATTCCTGCATGAGCCTAAGGGCTCAAAATGCTGAAAATAAGATCTGGCTGTAAAATAGGACAAACTGGGCCCATAGCATAAACATTTCTTATGTGAGGTAATACCTGACTTTTCAGGTCAGTGGCCAAAAGAAATGTGGTGTAAATATCTGTGGCTGTGGGTAAAAAATGCACCCATTACGAATTTGATCTGAAAAAGGTAGTCAATGGAAATTATCATATGGGAGCGGTATGACATATGGCCGCATGTAATAGACCATTCATCTGTACAACTGACAGACATACAAAAATAGGGCATAATGTGAGATAAAAACTACTCTCCTGCTTGACCCTGTGAGACAGACTGAGGCTACATTAACAGTAGCAAACCATACAGTGCCAGGCCCATTGCCTGGCAACTCTGGCATGGTCCAACCCCAGCTCTCTTGGCCTTCAGTGTCCTATGGGGTTTGGCTGCAGGCTTATGCTGGTTTCCATGTTGTGCTTGGGAATTGCTTGGGAGAAGGCTATTTGGCTTGAGCCAGAATATGCCAGAGATCAGTCTAATAATTTAGCAGTGTAGGTAACTCAGGGATGTTTTCCTTGCTAAAGCATTGCTCTGTTTACTATTATAGATGTACCCTAGGATGTCAGCTGCAGGTTGACACTTCCCATGTTCCTCTTTCTTCTTTATGTCCAAAGTCCCTTATGCTCTGGAGCATTAATCAAGATTACCAGCTGTCCTTTTAAAAAAGTATAAAAATAAATCAGGGATTTTTCAAAAAAGTCCAGCTGTGACTGCCTGGTTCTCTGTGCTGCTATTTCTATAGCTCTGAGTGCTGATGAATGACAAGGAAGGAGGTGGTGATCCATTGCCAGCTTTCAGGAGCCCAGAGGATATTTCAAATGTTCCACTGGACCATGGTATCCTGTTCCAGTACCAGGCAGCATCCATGACTGGTGGCTTGTGGCCCTCTTCCTACCAGCATCTGACATGGCAATGTCAGCCAATGCTGCACGGGGGTCACTGGCACAGTTACAACAGCATGAGACTTACAATAAAACATCAGAGACGTTTCTGTGTCAGGCTCGATGGATGTACTAATAAGCCCAGGGTCCACTTCTCATTTTATACAGACATAACTGCACCACTCTCAAATGTGCTACAGAAGGTTGTGAAATCACGACCAAGCCCTTGCGGTCGTGTGTGATTCTCCTGAGCTTTGCAGTCAGGGCACGTGGCTTCACTTTGTGTAAAAGCTGGGGTGAGAACCATATTCACTTTGCCCTTTGGAGACAGAAAAGCAGCTGCAGCAGACTGCAGGGTGAGGTTAGAGACAAGCAGTAACAGGGGAATGATCAGCTTTGGTGAGACCTAATTATTCCTGCGCTGCCTGTTGCTGAAGGTTGTTTTCCACTGTGAAGTTCAGGGGAGTTTTGGTGTCTCCAAAGAAACCCCATGCTGCTCATTTTGAAATCAGCAAGAATTCAGAGTTTGCCCCAAAAAAGGGACAGTCAAGCTTTCCGAGTGAAGAAAGAGTCTGTCAGCCAGCGTCTTGTGAGCCTTAGGTGTTCTTGGAAGAGAAATGGCTTTGAAGACTCCAACCTCATAACACGTTTTTTCCCCTCTGTCTCCTTCCTGTATCTTCTATCACAGCTTAGGGGCTACAGTTGTTCCAAAGGTAACCCATCAGAAGAAAATTCCTAGAGAGTTCGTCACCCAGTCAACAACTACTGTTCACCATCTCTCCCTCTGCAATGTGTTTACATGGGGAACAGAATTTTCCAATTAGAGAAAAATACAGCAAAAGGTACCCAATTCAGGTCAGGGGGGAGAGGAAACTCAAGAGTGTCTTCTCTTCCACCGCATCTTGCAAATAATATTTAAACAGTTTTTCAACATCTGGAGTTTGGGGAATGTATTCACTCTCCTAGCAAGCAAGGAAAGAAAAGCGGCTTCCCTAAGGGCAACACTGCAAAATACTGGCTAAGTGAACACCACGCATTAAGAAATTAAACTTTTCTACATACTCATAACAACCTTGAAAAAACTTGCTTGTATTTTAAGACATGGTAATGGGGATTTATTGACCAGGACTGATAGATACATGTGTGAATACAAACACACGCATGCGCATACACACACATACTATATTAGTTTTTTGCTGAGCATCTGCTTGTCTGGATATGTTCATATAATTCTCACACTTCAAGCTCCAAGGGAATGAGGATAATATCAAATGCTCACACTCTTATCCTCCAAATGCTGAGGGGGACCACTGGGAACCTAAAAGCATCCTGTCTCAAATAAAGGAGAAGTTAAGTAACATTAGAGGTGGAATTAATGACAAAAAGTTGTGTTTTGTGTTTAACCCTTTCCACTTGCTTCCGTGACCAGTTCTAACCGCAGCAAGTGCTAGGAGCCCTGAAACATTGGTTTGTGGTTTGTTTACTCAAGGATGTGGGGACTAAGTCATGTTGCTGGTTTTCTTTCTATTTTTTTTTTTAATCTTTTTTTTGTGTTGTGCTTTTAAAAAGCAATGGTAGAATCAAAGGATAATTTTTTTACCACTCTGAAGGATCTTCACACCCTAAGGCACTGCCGACTTCAGTTAGTAGCACAAATTAATTCATGCTGTATCTCCATCTAGTTACTTACTATGTTCATTCCTACCTGAAGCTGGAGGTCTCAGCTCCAGTGCTAAATGAAATGAAAATTCCATCCCTCTAAAGCATCTTAAATCTAACCCTTTGCTTTGCAGGCATTCCTGGTCATCCCATTGCTCTCACAGATATCCAGGCCTGCAGCAGTGAGGTCCCCTTCAAATTATTGAGTGTTTTTTCTCCCCCAAAACCTTGTACTCAGCAGCCTCGTTCTTGCCTCTTCTTTATGCCACCTCCAAAACTTGCTTGCTTGCTAAAACTTTGGTCTCTGCCCTTTTACAGTGCTTTGCATCAAGTGTGTTAGTTTATTCCCATTTGATTTTATAAGCCTTCCTTACAGACTGCTAAAACTACTGTGAACTAAATCATCCACCTTGTCCACAGCGCTGATTTCATCACCTCAGCTCAGTAAAGCTCTGTAAAACTTAACCCCTCTTAAAATTATATGCTGTCTCTTCTTTTGCTAGAAGGAGCACTGTTGTATTCCAGCTCCCATCCCATCTATCAACCACTGTACTGTTTCAGGCCCTACCTTGTACAATGCTGTCTTGATCCAGCTGTTATTGAACTCCTCCTGTCAGAAGTATCTCATCACTTTTCTTATCATAACCCCTATCCCCTCCTTCCTCCGGAGACCCTTGAGGATACCTACTCCTCCTCAGGATTTATTTCAGTTGGCTTGGAAGCATAGGCGCTCTTTCCCCAGCTAATGATTTTTTCTTCATTGTGTTATAATTATAATACAGTAATGAATACACACAAGTGTGTTTTAAAGGAATCCATAGGACGTGTCTTTAATAGAGCACAGATGTTAATGCTGGCAACTCTTACTGTTCAACATGTTCTCCCATCATCACTTGTTGTTTCTTACACTATTTCCGATCTGGTAAACAGCAGAGGGGAAGGACTTGTCTGTCATAGCCATTGGCCACCACAGACCTCCATGGGGCTGCAGTATTAATCCACAGAGTGAGCCATTCTGCATGCAGTTGGTGATTACGTCAACTCATGAGTAAAAGAATAATAGGAAGCACTACTGTTTCTCCTCCGTATTTCACTGTACAGCCCTGACTTTGCCATTCCTGGCAAGGCTGGCACACAATCAATGCAGATCTTCAGCTCAGATTTTCAGTAAGATAGTTCCATAAACACAATGACATCGTGTCATGACATCATTACTTTCCTGTCGGTTTAAATCAGCTTGCTTGCTTTTACAGGAAATCATATATATTCACTGTGCCTCCAACTTAATTGACACCAGGGAAGTGCCACACACATTACTTTCAACATTTAGCTCTCAAGTGCATGAACAACATTCCCATAATCCATTAGGTACCCACCCAGAACAGACTTTGTCATCACACAAGTAAAGGCAGCTAAATAAACAGAAAGGTCAGTTTTAGAGTATAAAAGCTTGAAAAAATCACAAGTATCCCTTTTGGGGGAAGGGTGAAGCAAAGATTACAGTACCTTGTGCTATGTGGGCTTCTGGCCTGATTGAAAACAGTGGGCACTATGGTAATACAATACTGGTGCCAAGAGACCAAAGTTTTAATGTCTTCATCTCCCATCTCCCCAAATCCTTCCTAATATTATCTATGAAGTCATTGCACCCTGGACTATTCATTTTATCATTGACTGGAAAGGCTTTGCAGAAGAAAGAATAAATAATGCTGTTACCTGGAAGTGCATCATATGAGATGAGATGGATAATGTGAACTAATGCACAAAACTAAATATGGCAGAAGGAAATCAAAAGAGACATTATGCCTTGTTTATGGACTACAGGACAGTACGCAAAATCACAGACCTAAGATCAGCATCTCTTTTGAGGGCCTCAGTGAAACAAGAGTGGAAAGCATTATATTTATGGGATAGATCAGGTTTCATCTAAGATTCCTCCCTTCGGATCAATTTATATCCAACTCTATTCTACTGCTCCACCAGCAGTAAATACAGAAAATATTCATATATTTACAAGAAATATTGAAAACCTCATTTGTTGGACAGGAGGGGCAGAGGGTAAGGGAGAAAGTGTCATAGTTTACAGCCACATGTTTTCAAATAAAGGCTAATGTATGCATACCGGCACTCGCTTTTACACACCAGTGCCAAAATACTGATTAACTGCAAAGTGATCTTTGCAGTGACACTACACACAGAACAGAGCCCTTAAAAAGAGGGGCTAAAATGATATACTTTGGGCCACCAGTGTTGTAAGTTGGAAAAAACTTTATGACTCTCCCTTCACTCCTACCAAAGAGGGCTTTGCTGAGTTCCCAATTCAGGATTCATACTCCTGCTTGACCCTAAACAAGTATCTTGATACACCAAGTTCTAGACACGTATGTAAACTTTGCCATCTCAAGGCTTTTGCGTGACAACATCTGGGAGTACATTTATAGGATTTTTAACTCAAAGGGTTGAGTTATGCATATGAACTAATACCCTGCATCTGACCACTGAGCTAGCTGCAGTGCTACAGTCCCATCCCAAAACCCACAGACATCATCTATACCAGCCCTGTCAACAGTTCATGTATTTTAAAGCATCAAAGTGTTTTTCCTCATTTTTCCAAGAAAAAAGAGCCCTTACAACACATAAACACATAGAAAGACACAGACATATTTCTTTGCATGATTTCAGTAAAAACATGCTTTTCTTATTAAACTCTGGTGCTATCCTTTGATTATAAGCATCTTCTTTCCCAGAAAATCTATGAGTAAGTATGTGTAAATACTCATCTCAGGGGTCTGCCCTTGTGGCGGCTGTGGCCACCCCCAGAACTTCTCACCACATATGTGTGTGAATTGCCTCATAGTGGCGTGTATAATACATTCTCCCTTCCCTTGGCTTCCCTATCCATCTGGGTGCTTGCCAAGTATGCTGGCTGGCCACCTTATTAACAACAGAAATGGGACTCGGGTCCCAGCAAGACTCTGGAGGAAGCTGGAAATATCTCCCTTGACTGCGGTGAAGTTTGGCCCGCTCGTAACGCTTCAGCAAGGGCTTCCTAGCTCCATTATTGGGTGGTTGTGGACTCTGGTTGCTTTAGTCCTGCGTATTATTGAGAGCTTTTGGTTCCACTTAACTTCAGCACAAACTAAGGGCACTCCATTGTCACTAGATAAACCCATTATAAAATGCAGATTAAGTATATGGGCTGCTCTCTCTCATTGGTTCCTCCATAAGGCAGGTTCACATACATGGAAATTTGGTGGGCTCTCAGTGGCAGAAGCAGGCAATCCATGCGCCAGTGTTTCCTTGGAGCTGCCACATATTCAGAGTCTAGATCTGTGTTTCAGCCGAAGCCCCAGGCACTATGGCCACCCCAAGTCGCTTGTGACTCCAGTGTCCTCTGGCACTAGCTGGTCACCCCTACACAGGATGAGGCCAAGCCTTACCAAGAAAGCTGAATTCATGTTTCCAAGAAGCAAAGAGAAAGGGAGAGGTTTGAGCAGAACGTTGTCATTGCCGGTGGTTTCTTCCAGCCTAGCAATAAACTTGGGTTGTTTATTGGATCCCAAATTTTCTTCACATGTACACAGGAAAACAGATGCTTCCCACTCCGGGGCCCCATGCTTGAGCCAGGCTCCCTCAGCAAAACCCACAGGTAGGGTACACAAACAGGGCAGCAGAGACATCGCTTCCTGCCTCTGGCTGCTTTGAGCTGGTGATACAACATTATCTATCCCGCACACTTCTTTGGCCTCCTTGCCAGGGTATCGGGCCAGCTCGCAGCATGCAGCTTGCTTTTCCTGTGCGGTAGGAACAGCTGCCGCCTCCGCTCACAAACAGGGAACAGAGGCCAGGGCTTGCAAGGGCTTTGGCTCAAATAGTGTGCATGGGGCATGGATGACAGAGCTGGGAAGTAAGCCAGGTGTCCCAGAGCCTGAGCAGGTGGGTGCCCTAACTACTAGGTTACCTTTCATCTTCCAGCATTAAAGGCCTGGCACGGTCCATCCATAGCCCTATCTTCAGTAAGCCTCAGGTGCAGTCCTCCATTTGATTCATTTATGCCAGCAGCAAATTAAGTTTCAGGCTCTTACGATGAATTAGAGAGGCAAAGAGGAAATAGAGCACAATTGCTTGGACATATGCTTAACTATGGGGCTTCAGGATGGCCACCTATTACAAGCTCTTGCCTCTTCTTCTGAAACAGTGGGTGTTGGTCCCTGCCTGTGCCAGGACTGAGATTTATTGCAGCTGTGTGCCCTTCTGTGGTCCAAAGAGGATCCTTCAGCTTTCTGTCTGAAGAAGGTCCTCACAAGAGACAGGTTGTTTGAGAACATGACGCACTCACTGTTCCCCTCTTCTGTGACATTTCTTTACATAAGCAGCTGAATAGCAAAAGATATAGTGTTCATTACTAATTTTGTTATTTATAGCAAACTGCCACAGATGGAGACTGCAGCACCATTCTATCTTTAGGGCGTAGCACCTGCCTGTCCATACAGACAATTGGTAATTAGGACAAGAACAATTTGTTTATCTATTCTCAAACTTAAATAAATACAAGAGCCATTTATCTGTCAAAATTCAACTCCCTCCCATTGCCAGATCTCCAGGTTAACTGCTTAGTGAATAGAACTCATTGCTTCAGGCATTTAGGTAAAGCAAAAGTGTCTTTTAAAAGTATTCCTATTAAAGACAATGAAATATGCAATAACAAATAACAGGTTATTTGAAGGCATAGCACTTAGATCACAAGAATCAGGAACACAGATCAAGCTGAAGATCACAGGGATGTCAAGCAGAGGCATAGAAATGGACCAACCAGTACGTAGCGGAGGTGTGGTGTATATATCCTGGTTTCTCCTGGCATGTGCACTTCCTACCAGTCCAGCCACCCAGCTCTCAGATGATCACTCCAAGTGAATCCTTGCATGAGCATGAAACTAAGGAGTAGAAGGCAGAGAGGATACTTGCCGTTCTCCAAGTAAAATCCCACAAGTGCACTAAGATGCACCTGCATGGCTCAGATGGCAGAACCTGCCCAATGTAAAAAACACATAAGGCAAGGAGAGGACATGACATATTTTTTTCTGTTTTTATTGCTGATTACAACTCTTCTTTGTTCTCTTTTATTCCCTATACCCATCTCTGAAGTTAGAGAAGAGAGGAAGAGGCTTTATGAATAGATGGACTTCATGAGTTGTACCCAAGGTCTGGCCCCTGTTCCCTCTCTCCTTGCCTCCAGCACTACTGATGGGAGCCACTGAGGGACTGCTCACACTCATTTTATCCGCCAAAGCAGTCTGTGTGGAAAAAACCAAACAACCCTTCTCTTTCTCACAATTCAGATGTTTTCAGCAGGTTTTGACAGGATGTTTGCAGGTGCAGCTTTTTTAACATGCATATGAATGTACACACATCCATACATACACGGTGGGAAAAGCAATGAGAAAAAATCAGAAGGTTTTAGAGGTTACTACTATCAGGCAGCAAAAGTGGGTCGGATCAGAGGAATTCTGCCTGGGCTTCATTTCTGATCATATGAGTCCCAGTGAAGAGCTATTTGCTTATTGTCCTACCACCTGGACAATCTTTATTTGACCTTTTTATCCTTCCATCAGCATCCAGGAAGGGGATAATAGCTACTAAATAAAAGTAAACTATTTCAAATACAACGGCTGGAAAGAAATACTAATGAGGACCACCTTCTTTTGTATTTCAGCTCACAACTCTGAATTTTCCTGTTGTGGTCAAGCTGGGACATGCACATGCTGGAATGGGGAAGGTAAGTAAAAGAAAAAATATGTATAGCTCAGGAAACAGATATATGTGTGGCACAGCATTCCTGTGATCGTACATGGCATGTGGCCAGCCAGCGAAAGGGTTAAACATCCCCACAGCCTATCTGGGTTGCACTGGCTGTTCCTGTGCGAGAAAAGGCCTTTTTCCGCTGTCACGCACTCGGAGACAGGGAGTAGTATTGGGCTGGAGGCTGTCTGGGATGCGGGAAGGGGGGTTGTGAAGAATGGGGGAAAAGCTGGCTGGGCTGAAGTCATTAGGCTCGTCTTTTATATACTTTCTCCTCTCCTGAAAGTGGTAATGTTGTTTATTCAAGCACCTGTAATGTGCAGCTACACCCTATAGCTCTCACAATGAGGAGCAGCAGCACTGGTCTTTTTGAGCGCATTATGATGACCTTATTCAATAAAACAGCAGCCCTTCAGTTATTTTTTTCCTCCTTGCAAGGAAGAACAAGACCTTACAAAGCAGAGTGGCTGGTTGCCTGCCAAGGAATCCTGAAAAACAGTTCACTCCCCAGAAGGACCTGTTTGTTTTTCCCAGGCTCTCTGGGATCTTTATTCCCCCAGTGAAATAGCAGTCCCTGTTTCTTGGGGGTGACTGGGCTCCCCTTTCAGTGAGGCGTCACCAGCACATTCCTGCTGCGCTTTAGGCTCCTCTTTCTTGCATATACCTTTTAAAAAAAGCACCCCCTATCTGTCTAAAACTTGATTTGTTCAGAAGTAGGAAATTCTGATGCATCATCTCTGAATCCAAATGGGTAGTACATGAATTTTGTAACTGATACCCCTGTCACAGTGCTTCCCTAGAGCAGACAGACCTTCTCCCAGCCTCAAACTTTGCCTGAAAATTATATATAGGTATGCCAAACCTAAACTTGGTACACCTTGTTTGCTTGCGCTCTGGAAACAGAAGTCCTTTCTGGCTTATTGGATTGCACATGGAAGCTCTTGATCTTTCTAGCTTGGGTTGCAATGTTCCCCTGTCTGGATGGTAGCTGCTGGAGAGGAAGTGGGCTCAGGTGCCAGTAGTGGAGTTGGCTTTCAGCATCAAAGAACAAACATTTAAATAAGCAGGAAATGTTTGTTAAAATATTGGTGCTGCGTATGTTAAACAGGCAGAGGTGTCATTGAATTAGAGTACATGCGGACAGCCCAGAGCTGCTTGTGGAGCAAGCCACTGAACATGTGCCTAGGAAGGTTTTCATTAGCAAAATCCAACCAGGACAAACAAAGGTGAAGAAAACTCTCCCTGAGGAAAGGTTTCAAGTTCCTTGAGACCTTGCAATCCTGGATCTCTTTGACTGCTCTGCAATTTCATCTATAATGTAGGGAGGACTTCCTGTGACTCTTGTGCAGAAAGGACTCTCGGTGGCTACAGAAATGAGGGCAGAATCAGAGAAAAGTACCCCAACCTTAAGAGTTTTTCCAGACAAAACTCTCAGCAGAATATTGAGCTGTTGTTTTCTGCTCCAGACACCAGATCTTCCACCTCTCACTTTCCCTCCCATTTTATTCTTTAATGATGTTGATTTTTGCTGTCACAAGTTATAGGGGAAGAGGGTTTCTATTCAAACTCCAAGGACAATTGTATGCAGTGGTACAAGGGGGTATGTAGGAAGTAGTTCCAGATGAAGATAGGCTGACAGCCAGGATCTTAGAAGAAAGAGTTGGTCTGAGGCCAAGTTTACTTTAGTCCATTGTGAAATTAGGACTACTAGCAAAGTCTGGATGTGGATTTGGTTTCAGAGTTTCAACACTGCTCTGTTCAGTAGATAGGGACAGTACAGGAAGGAATGGTTGTTGACCTTACGGTTTTAGTTTGGGCCCTTCTCCAGCCACAAGCAGCCTGAAGGAAAGTTGAGACTGATTAAATTAGTCTTCTTGCAGTCCCACTGCATTTCATTGCGTAGAGCAAAAAGAGAAGAGAGAAAGTGAAAATAAAATAAAGAACAAGTCAGTTGATTTAAAAGACAAGTAACAGGAATTTGTTTTATGTTGTTTTTAAGGTAATAGGATTCGACTCCAGGTGGGGCTGACAGAAAGAAACCACAGAAAATGTCAGGAGAAATATAGAGAAGCAGAACTAAGGGTACACTAGAAAAGTAGCACCTATAGGTAAAAAAAATTAAACCTCCAGTTAAGTAATTCAGAAGAGGAAAGTGTCCAGGAGACATAATGATGGATTTAACCATCATAGTGTAAAAGCAGTAATCAGTGATGATAAGGAGATTATAGAGAGCTAAAGGATTTCTTTGCATTGGTCTTCAGAAGTAGAGATGATAGCAGAAAATAGCAGGTCTTTAGCTGTAAAATATATGTAATATGAAAAGAGAGAGGTTTGCTTTTGGTTTAGATGAGTGTAAGAAAGTAAATGTTAATAAAGCACCTGCATTGGGTCATGTTTTATATAAAAGCAGTGACTGAAGAAACAAAGGATAAAATAACCAACCTGTTAGCCAAAGTACACGTGTTAATATTAAAAACAGCACTTACTGCAACAAATGATACCAAGATAGTGAGCCATGTATTTGTACCTGTAATGGGTGCTTCAAAGGATGTGAGCATTCAGATTGCAATCTCATTACCAGCAGAAATTGTCAAGGAAGTACTTACATTTTTCTTGTTATTAATGATAAAATCACACGTAATGGGAGGCACCAAGACTTAGAAGAATGAGCAAAGATGGAAAGTCCAGACACTGTTATTCTTTATTTGTACTGAGGCAGTGCCCAGGAGCCAGAAAAACTCTGGACACAGAAATTGCCTCTTCCCCAAAGAGCTCCACCATTGACTTGCAGGGAGATTTGTGTTATTTCATAGTTCTTCTTCAGTTTCTCTGTGTTACAGACCAAAGGGATTACAATAATTACCTGATACTTATTGCTAATTCATGATCATAAGGCTCTTGGCACTATAAGAAGTGCTGAGTGTTTATTATTTTGCAATAATGGCTAGAAAAACCATAATTATAATAGACTTTCTGTCATGGTTTAACCTGAGCCAGCAACTAAGCACCATGCAGCCGCTCACTCCCCTTTCGCAGGGTGGGGGAGAGAATCAGAAGAGTAAAAATGAGAAAACCTGTGGGTTGAGACAAAGACAGTTTAATAGGTAAAGCAAAAGCCACACACACAAGCAAAGCAAAACAAGGAATTCATTCATCACTTCCCATCAGCAGGCAGATGTTCAGTCATCTCCAGGAAAGCAGGGCTCCATCACGTGTAATGGTGACTTGGGAAGACAAATGCCATCACTCCGAATGTCCATCTCCTTCCTTCTTCTTCCCCCAGCTTTATATGCTGAGCATGACACCATATGGTATGGAATATCCCTTTGGTCAGTTGGGGTCAGCTGTCCCAGCTGTGTCCCCTCCCAACTCCTTGTGCACCCCCAGCCATCCCACTGGTGGGGTGGGGTGAGAAGCAGAAAAGGCCTTGGCTCTGTGTAAGCACTGCTCAGCAGTCATGAAAACATCCCTGAATTATCAACACTGTTTCCAGCACAAATCCAAAGCTGTCCCATACTAGCTACTATGAAGAAAATTAACTCTATCCCAGCCAAAACCAGCACACTTTCATTTTTGCATATCCTTTGTTCTCACAACAATTTCACAAAATTCACTTACCACATTTTTTTAATCAGACAGTTAAACAGAGAATCCTCAAAGCTAAAATGAAAAATAACCATGTTAGGACTTGTAAGAAACAGGCTCTACTGACTTCTCTTTAGCTTGGAAGAGGAACAATTAGTATTAACGGTCAGGACCAAAAGGGGTGGCAGTATACCATTAGTGATAGAAATGCTCTTGCCAAGTAATGCGTGCATGTCAGGTGCAGGTGGAGAAGAAGAAAACAAATTTGCAATAAAAGGCATCTTTTGAAATTTCCATTGAGAAATCCAGAAACAACAGCCTCTCTGTTGACTTGAACAGAGACACCAGTAATAGCCTTCACCCAGAGAGACAAAGGGGCCCCAGACAATCTTCTCATCTAAAAACAGGACATATGCTCCTCATGCATCCCATGACCATCATTATCCCCCTTCCAAAATTTGGAGTCACTCTATATCTAGCTGGCACTGGAAGATCATAACAAGTGCTCTGTGTGCTGCTAGTCCAATACAGTATCAACACAAATACAATATCGGTAAAAATATTGTTTAGACAATGATCTACAATGGAGTCGGCAGAGAATGACCTTTCTCATGTTGTATTTAAGTTGCACAGGCTCATGGGGTCAACAGTACTCAAGTATTCTTCCAGGGAAACCATGGATGGACACTGAGAGGAGATGTCCTTCCCTGCACAGAACTGAACTATTTTTCACACAGCAGCTCCTAAAGGTCAAGGCATTTCTAAGTATTGTGCAGTTTGAGCCTACCTACCCCAGACATGGTTAGGGGGTCTCTGTTGAATAGGGTGAGCACTACAGTGAGAAAGGAACAATACTTCTTCCTGACTCTGGATCTCATAATGCCAGGGCCCATGGAAAAGGGTAAAGCTCCGAGTGTGTTAATATCTGCCATTTGTATACTAACATGACCCTAAAGTGCCCCAGGAACAGAGCCCAGCACTGCAAGTTCTCTGAAAGAGCCTCTTCACCTCTTCCTGATCAGATCATGAGAAGGAAACAACTGCCAAATCTGCAAAGAGAGGAAAACCAGTATATATGTTCGTGTGGATTTATTTATAATTATATGAATTTAATAAATATATATATATATATTTTGCTACTCTTACTTTATTTTTAGACCTCTCTAATTAGGCCAGTTTAAGAGTCACCTCCTGTCCCCTCCTGCCCCATAATTATGAAAACACCTCCCCAGTACAAATCCTGGCTTAGATGAATTTATTACATTGTAGAAGAAAAACTTGTTCATAATAATGTGGTCAGAGTTATTTTCTCTCTTACTGGATGGGAAAGACTTCTCTACTTTTTTTTTCCCTGGTATAAATATAGCACAAACTAAACAGAGCCACTCTGTAATGTAAAAATACTGCAAGCTTTTTATCAGGAAGGACAGCTCGTCACCTTGTCTCTCTCGGGACTAGAAATAGAATGTTCCAAAAGTGAGAGCTTTGAAAATCCAGTGTGTTAAAGAGGAAAGGAAGGGGAAAGGGCTGCCTCGGTTTGTCAAGGAATAAATATTTTCTTTTACAGAGGACAAATAATGACTTGACATGTAACATTCACAACAGAGCAGCCCAATCGCTGCATTCCCACTGACTCATGAGCGAGGAGGTACCACCCATCTTGAAAATAGCAAAAGCATCCCCATTTCTTGCACATCAGTCTGGAACCTTTTGCTGGATGCAGAAAACAGTGACTGACCATGGGCACTGGGAACCAAAGCTGCCAAGACGTGGGGCTGAGAGAAGCTCTTCATTAGGAAGTTAGTAGGGATTATAAAGTTTATTGCATTAAAGGCAGCGTAACACCTGGAGGACTTCAGTGTGAGGATAATAAGGAAATGCAGAGTCTGTCGTGTCTTTATTGTTTTGAAGCAAGTCAAAGTTAGGCCTAAATTGAATGTGTGTCAGTTGGATCGGGTATTTTCTGAGACAGGGAGTATAATTTGGGGTAGAGGGAAGGAGAGACTCAGGAAACCCTCTGTACAGAGCCACTCCTGAAGACCTGCTGTCTCAAAATGGAAAAGTCACTACAGAAAGGCGAAGTGCAGGTTGAGATGGATTAAAAATCACAAGCTCCGTGTGGCCACGTCAGTTCCTCTGGAGGAAACACTCAGACATTTTCATAAGTCTACCAAGGCTCAGTTAAACACCACATTGCCAAGCCTGGCCCTGGCTCATCCTTGGACACTTACCTTCCAACTGAACCTGCCTCTGACCCCAGTTTAGACACAGAAACTGCTTCTGCAAGCCATCTCCAAAGTGGTGTGGGTTTACCCTGTGAGGCAGATTTAACTCTGGATGACACTTAGAGAGGCGAGGCTAGGGCAGCCCTACCAGACTACTATAATTATGGCACTTTGGCTGACTGACTATTTTTTCATGTGGCCATGCAACTAATGAAAGCAAAACGGGACTGTGAGGCAATACCTTGTAGTGCTTAGGCTAAAGATGAGAGAGGAGTGCTGTAGCCCTGGGACCCTGGTGTTCAGGAACATCTGGGATGTACAAGAGGCAGTAGATTCAGGAACTATGAGACAGAGGAAGCAGAAATTTCTGCCCAGGTCCCTCACTGCAGGAACCTGTGCTCACGCAGATCTCAGGGGCAGCTCATATTGCCCCAGAAATGTCCATGGTGGGTTTTTAACAATGCCAGGACCCACTCTCCAAAATCCTGTCTTGCAGGAAGGCCTGAAATGAAGGTCCACAGCAGGCATGGGACAGAAATGTTTGTTGCTGATCTGTCCCCTTGGACCACTCTCCAGCCAAGGGCAGCAAGATCAGTGCTTCTTGAGCAGGCCAAGGATGGGAACGGCACCAGCTGTAGGTCACATAGTATCAGCCTCTGAGATGCCACCATGGGCAAAGAGATAGTCACATCTGTGTAAGCATATCCCCAGGGGTCCAGCCAGACTTCCTGCTCCACTGCAGCGACAGGGAGAGTGCTAGGGCATGGCTGGTGCCCGAGTTAGAGAAGAGATCCAGAAGGGAAGCAGGGACTCTCCTGGGGAGCTTTCTTACTCAGAAAAGGCATTTGTCAACACACTGGCCCAAACTCTTCACAACAGGTCACTAAAACGCTACAGCAAACAGCAGCTGATGTCTCCAGAATGAGTCTATTGCTGCTCAAACAGCCAGCACAGCTAAACAAACAGGCCGCCAGGGCAGGGGCTGTGTTTGCACTCACTGTTTGCACTCCTCTACGCAGCTAATGGGATATTGCATTTATCCTAAGAAGGGTGCAAAGAAGAAAGAGAGAGAGAGAGAGAGAATAGTGGCTTCCTGTTGATTTCTGTCCAACTTCTTTTCTCAGTTTCATGCATTGGCCAACCTGTCATTTTAGAAGACAGATTTATCCCTCATTAGGTAAATTGGTAACTGTTTGCTCTAGAATGATTTTTAATAGTCACTTCTTAAATAATGCCCTCTGGCGTCACACTACATCCACCCTGGCTTTGGTTATCTCTAGGGTTTTTTCTCCTGCTAGGAAAATGGATATTTTATTGACATGTAAAAGGGTTACAAGGCAGGAGGAAATGAATTATACAAAATTTAAAAGTAGAAAGCTAATGAAATGGTGGACTTGATAGATAAGGCAGGAACATAAATCTAATTTGACTCTAACTTGAGTGCTTCCTGTTTATGAAGTAATAACTGTACACTGGACTAAACCAGCGTTAACCCAGGACATGGCTGTTATTTTGTCAAATTTGGCCATCTCTAACAATTAACAAACGATGGCTCAGATTTCAGCTTTGATGAAATTTGATTATTTTGATGCCGGGTGGGAAATAAGGCCATGATCTCCTAAAAGGGGACCGCTGTGAGGTGCTTTCTCTGAAAAGTCTGCGGAAAGGGCTCTGGCACGGGCCAGGGAAGATGGCAGAACTGTTTCCAGAGGACTGTGCAGGGGTGTAGCACTGTGGGAGTCATCTTCTTTGTTTTTCATGTCTGTCCTTGTGCCCTCAGTGAGCCCCCCCACTCTTTAACTATTTACCCAGCCAAAAATCCTCAGGCCCATTGGAGAAAACTCTCTCCCCATAGGGAGAGCGTGATGAAGAGGAGCCTTCCTTTCCATAGCATGCTGTATTTTTGAGGAAAAAATCCCATTTAACAATATGAGCATACAGCTCCTTTCTAGCAATAACAATACAGTCTAACTCCAATCTGGAAAGGGAAGCAGCATCCCGTTCCTCTGCCTCTGAGACAAATGTTCCTGGGCTGGGAATGCAAACATTTCAGCTGGGGCCCGAAGACATCTGTTGCACAAGTGCAACGCTTTGTTTCAGATCCCACAAATGTCCTTGTTCCAAGTAGGTCATTATATAATGGCTTTTGTCTTTTCCCATTGCCAGAAAGGTCCAGGAGAATATGTCATAACACCGTGCGTTGCCTGCCCATGTAGTCCCTCCTGCGATCATCTCATCTGGGTGGGAGTCTCTTGCTTGATGTCATTCAGGCCAGTGCCGTTCTTATCTGTGCAACAAAAATAACTGGTCCCAACACAGCTTGCATTGTTCCCTCTGGTATTTTGCAAGCCGTGCCCAGGCTGGGGTCTCCCTCCATGAGGTGCTCCCCTCTCACACTCCCATGCTGCCTCTGGGGCTTTCCTACTGCCTCACCCTGCCCTGCTGTGCCAGGAACAGCCAACACCGCACGCATTCCCGCTCAGACATAGAGGGGAAAAACATAGCCCAGAGCAAGGCTGTTCCTCCTGGATGACGTGCAATGGTTGCCGTTACAATTCCCTTTTGTGTTTGTTACTTCTTTTTTTTTTTTTTTCCACTACCCTCCCACTCTACAGACAACTGTTGTCTTCCTCTGCTTCTTTTCTCAGTGGTTCCTGAATAGGAAAAGCATCACCCTCACCACAGCAGAAGGGAGGGGGACTAGGGTATTTGGCACTCAGCAAAAGGACAAGCAAAGACCAGGTCTTTTTCTTCTTTTTCAGGCATCTAGAAATGGTCGCAGGTCAAACTAGTTGCACTTTTCACCTTCCCCACAACCTGTCCAGTTCTCAAGAGCTTTTCTGCACCAGGATGTGGCTGCATCTTTGGCTTATGTTATGGCTGGCGTTTACACAAAACCATCTAAACAGAGTAAAGCAGGTCAGCAACAAGCTTGTCCTCTGTTCTCTAGTGAAGATGGCTCCTGCCCTCTCATGGTTGAAGGCAGATAAGTAAAGCCACTTGTTTGTTCTTTGCGAAGAATCACCAAATACCATTGCACGCGTTTCCTTCAGCCGGCTCCACATAGTCTGGCATCACCCTCCTTTAACACACACACTGACGCAACTGGGAAACTCTTTTGGGGCAGAGACCAACTGGTTGTCACGAGCAAGTAGACACTTAGCAAGGCAGGATTGCAATCCCTAACTGTGGTCTCAAAGTGTTAGCAAACTACAAAGTGTAGGTAATACGTAAAGAAAGTCACTCGCTCACTCTTTTCACACAGTGTTGGTCTTTTTTCCACCAATTAATCCACCCTTCCTGCATCCGTCCGGCTCTAAGGAACAAGATTTGCACGAGTTTCTCTGATGCACGAAACAAGTTTTTGCCAATAGACTAAAGGCTGGGGTTGATACTGTGAATGAGGTGAAGTTGTCCACTATGTTCTTGCTACCTGCTTGTTCAGTTTTCCTCTCCCAAATTAATGAGCTTTTATAGATTTGATCATATCATTAGAGCTTCTACTGTTTTGGTCCTTCTTTCTTCCTGTTTTGTTTGTTTCGGTTTCTTTTTTTTACATAAGATACAGAGCATTTCTCATAACTGAATACAAATCTGTGAAAAAAAGCCATCTTCTCAGAAAATCTCCAGTTCATAAGCCACTGCCTTCTCATTTCCAAGTGCAGCCCAAGTCTAACACCCAACCAGCTGTCCCATACATGTGCCCATGGCATCACGCTCACACAAATCTCCCCAAGAATCACAGTTTCCCCCAGAAACATCCTTTTCCTTCAGAGCTTGCTTCCAGCCAGGAGACCTGCACCGCTCCTCACAAGAAAGTCCGGAGGGGGTAATGTGAAATGCCAGGGAAATAAAGCCTTGAGGTGGCAGACAACCAGCTCTCTTGTTGATTTTCTGGCATTGGTTTCTATTTCCTGACCACCCAAAATACTGTTTTCATCCATCTCAACATGGGAAATAGTTCCAATGTTTGAATGAAGTAATGCTCCTTAAGAGATCAAATATTTTTCTGAAGCATCATAAGAACAATGAGCATTAGCAAGAGCCATCTGGGCAAAGGTCTAGCTGCCTCCGTGATGCCAGCTTTACCAGGGCTTGTGCATGAGGAAGGAAAAAGGGGTTGATTTGGTCTGGGTTGGTCTGGGGAACTTCTCTCTTTAAATCACACAATCCCTGCTCTGTCCTCAGCTCCGTGTGGTTTTTAACTGGCATTGTGCTATTCAGGCAGAGATGACTTCTGCTCACAAAGTATTCCTGTTCTTTTTGTTCTTGTCACTTTTTCACTGGAATTTGGAAATCAAGGTCAAAGTTGAGAACCAGCACGACTTCCGGGACATGGCCAGCATAGTGGCCATGGCAAAAACCTACGCCACCACTGAGCCGTTCATTGACTCCAAATACGACATCCGAATCCAGAAAATCGGCAGCAACTACAAGGCTTACATGTGAGTGTACGGCTATGCCAGAGTGAGATGTCGGGGGGGGGAGACAGCACTGTGGATGTGATTCAGTCGGTGTCTGCTCTGGGCAGGAGTAGGAAGCTGACTTAATTTCCTTGAAGAATAGCCCTGCTGTTGTCCTCCAACCTCTGAACCCAGATCCCTCATCCACCGATTATCTTCTCCATAACTCACCATCAACTCATTGTTTCTGGAAGGTAAATCTCTCTCTACCTGCATGTGAGCTTCAGTTAGTTCTCACTACAAGAGTGCTCTGCCATCAGCTATCACCTGTCCATCCTGTTGTGAAAGGGCTCATCTTTCCCAGCAGTTTAGCAAAATCCTCCAGTACCCTCTAGTGGGAACTGAACCCATGCCCTTCCCACCTGGGGGAAACCATAAAAAAGGTTGGGGCAGAGTGGCAAAATGTTAGTAAAAGCCAGCTGCAACTCATGGAGTCCTACGGTGTTCAACCCATAGCAACACCCCATCCTCTCCCCAGCTGGAGATCACAGCACTGCGCTCACACAAGGGCACGAGGAGCACATGGCACCAGGTACGAATGGCCTCAGCCTGGCCAGCGTGCAGGGTTTCCGTGGGCATTTTGCATGTGTGCTCCTTGAAGTGTACAAAGGAGGGAGAGGAGAAGGGGAGACATTTCTGTGGGTGCCCCAAAGCTCCTCCCTGCCCTGTGGGGTAGTGAGAGGGGTGGCATAAAGGCAACCCTCAACACTGGTATGTTTAAAAATATTAAAAAGCGTTCAGCCAAATTTCAGTAGTCGTCAAGCTCAATTAAAAATGTAACCACATGACTCTGTAAGACACCTGTTTTTTCTTACTGCAAGCCAGTAGACAAAAAAAGCCAAATAACACAGCTTCTCTAGAAGCTCCTTATCCAGCCACAAAATTCTGGACAAGTAGACAGCTCCAGCAGTACATTCTTCAAGTCGCCAGATAAATTTCATGTTACCTAACACCCACAACACTGTGAGGTTTGGGCCCATGTTTACAAACCCCCAGGCCATAGTTCTGGTGAAACATAGTTAAATAAGATAATCAAATATACACGATCACATATTTTTCAGCTATAGCTGCCTAAAATTCCTGGCTGGATTCCTAGCACGGAGGTATTTAAGTAAACTAGATAATGACTGAGTCACATTCTTCATGGGATGGACTTGTGGGACACTCAGCTACTTCATGTGAACTCAATGAGACAAAATTTGTTTTAAATCTGATCAGGTCAACAATAGCACTGTTGCCTAATATTACATTAATGTCTCAGGGAGTCTGGCTCAAATTGGCCATAGGAAGGAAGGTTTAAAATATCAATTAAAATTCCCTACTCCTGCCAACCTACCCAGCCTTGGCTCCAGAGCCTGCTCCCAGCCTGCCTCTAAGTGAAACAAAGGTCCAGTTAGCCTGACCATATCCTCTCTCCATTTATTATTCACACTCACTACACAGTCATCCAGACAGGGATCAGAAATAATACCAGATGACTGAGGAAAGAAAACGGTCACACTAAGAGCTAATCCCACTTGGGAATATAGCTGCGCAAACAATTGTTTGCTAAATGAAAAATATTTTCACATGAAAACAGCCATGAACGGGAAACACCTTAATGAGAAATGAAGTTTATTAGCAAAGAAAGGAAACAGAAAAATTCACCCAGCAATTTGCTAACCCAGAAGGTTGACTTATATTGAGAGAGCCATTTATGGATGTGAGCTTGGGATAGCAGTAAAGCCAGTCCCATCAAGGGCTGCTCCTTCTGTCCCAGCATCAGACAGAATAGAAACTTATTTCCAAGGTATCATTAGTCCCTACTATGTCCAAGGACAGAGGTAAAAGCACCCAAAATATCAGAGCTCTCACTGGTGTCTCAAATAGAAGACTCAAAATCATTAGTCATGCTAGCAAATCTCAAGCCTTAAAGGCAATTACAGCATCTGCAGTAGTGTCATACGTACTAAGTGAATTGCTTTGATCTGTGACCCATGGAATCTACCCAGTATTTTTATACCTTCACCCACACATATAGACTTTAAAAGCCCCCTTCTGTCTGAGAAAAGACTGTGTGCCGAAATTCTCCAGAATATGTTTACTTTGCACCAAGCATCTGCCAGAGGGAGGATGCTGCAGGGTGACTCATGCATTCCTCCCCGCCCCAGATGTTCAATGCACTTCCTTCCAGCCCATGACCCAAGGCTTGAGTTCAGTTTCCCATTGACTTCAGTGCAGTGACTGCAGATTTACACTACTAACAAACACCTACTTAGCCCATGCCTTAGGCCAGTCTCAAAAGAGCAGATAAGCAGCATGTGATACATGCCTAAAATTCCACCAAATGTATTTGACTGACATTGTAATACTGGTGAAAAGAAAACATGAATACTGCTCATGTGGCAGGGGAAATTGGGACAGGAATTATACTTCCACCTTTACCCCAACTGGGGGCAGAGGGATCATTTCCAGTTAAGACTTGTGAAATGTTGTTCAATTTGAATGAATCCAGCAGTTGTTGACTTTCAGGGGTGGAATATTCCTTGCCACCAGCTCTTAGTAAGAGGGTAATATCCTCTGCTTACTAGTTTCATGAATGTGACTTCTGATTTTGTCACCTCAAATGCAGTTCAATATGCTCTGCAGGAGCTACAGCTTCAACTGTGTGTAAACTAGAGCTACTTTTAGACTGGAATGGCCCAGCTGGGAGATGGTGAGTATAGGACACCAACAGCCCATGATCTGCTAGTTTACCCACTTATCCTAAGCAATGCTGAAGGTGTCTTGGTCACAAATCTGCTTGATCTGCTGATCCCTAAAACTCTGGGGTCCTTTCCTTTAAGATACTGACTGTAAACTGATGTGCCCCTCTGACGTTTAGGATGATTGGAACCACTTTGACTTTGAGTCCCTGAGAGAAATGTGGTTTGAGGCACGGCATCCTTAGGGAAAGATCTTTGTCTTCGGTCTACTTCTCCTGAGAAAGAAGAATAATTTGGTGACACACTTGACACCTGAACTGCTCAGACATGCTTGGAAGGGAGTGATCTTAACAGAGGCTGTGGTGTAGGAATTTGGTGACTGGTCCAGAGGGCTTCAAATGAAGCTTTTCCATTTAAAAACAAGAAAGTTCCCTAACAGGAAAGTTAGGGATACAGCTGAGAGAAATATTTTGTATCATGCCTAATATTGGCTGGAGATGGATAGGCATAAACAAGTCAAACCAATCAGCCCAATGGTCAGAGCAGAGTTCCTATTTTTGGCACTTTCCCACATCAAATTTCCTTGTAAAACTGTGTAGCTGTGATTTGGTCTTCTTAGGGATGACACAGCTGCTTACATTTGGTATGCCAGGTACATTTTCTAAACACTGATATCCAATCATCTTGTCACTAATCAGATTCTGGGAGTTCTCATCAGTACTAATGGGATTCTGGATGCCATCTGCCACTGCAGGGCAATTTTCTGAACTGAATGTTAATATAAGAGTGGTTCTTCTCATTGCAGAACTTAAAAACATAATCCTAAGAATCCCATGTCAAAAGAAAAAGAGAGGCTGAGGGCTGAACATTGACCTTACAGGCCATCAAAGTGTTCATAACAATCAAAGTTTGGGGAGGAATCCATTCTTTTGCTTAGAAAGTAGGGCAGGAAGATGGATGTTGGGTGAAGGGGACAAGGGACAAGAGTCAACTATATGGAAATACAGTTATTGAACACAGTAATCATGTTCCTTTGGCTGCCCTCCCACTCCTTTAAATATGGGATACAAAGACCATTAAATTTCACGCAACTATACATACCACTTCACAAGAGAAATGGAAAAAAGACATCAGGCTGTCCCTCACCAGAGTAAAGGGGTACCTTAAGTAGTCAGCTATAATGATCCAGGTTTACAGCCTAGCAGGACATCAGTATTACCACTGCTTCACATAGTTTTGCAAGTTCAGAGTCTCTTTTCCACATCATGTTGAAAAGGTGAGACAACTGGCAAGGAGGTTTCCCACGACCTCATGTTGAAGTCCTGGATCACACCTCATACTCCCCTCCTAAATCTCTACCTAAATCTCCTTCAACATGGAGATGATCCCTGTATGTATCCTGTCAGCTTGCTGACTTGTCCTAGCTTGTACACTATGCCAGGGTTATCTGCACAGTGTTGTCACAGCAGGCTATCCAAGGTCTGCCTTGTGCCTAAGGTTAAGAAAAGGAAAATTTTCACCCTTTGATGAATGATGGTGAAACCAAGGATTTGCTAGCAACAGTAGCTTTTTTGGAAATTAACCATCAGTTGCAGCTAACAAGACTCCAACAATTTTGCAATTCTAAATTCTCCAAGTCCAGAAACAGTGAGCCACAGACAGGTCAATGAAAAGTCATTGAAAAGGGAGTATAATGATATATTCTATGACACAATACAATTGCAATCAAAATTAGGGAGACCCAGAATGTCAGAGTGACATTTGTGAAGCTGCTCAGGGAGATGTATGCTTGGAGAGTTGCTCTTCCATGGATGGAGGATGCTACCCATTGCAGAACACAAGGGTGATTATCCCAGAGATCTTCTACAGACATTTCAGCTCTCCTAGGCCTGATGTATAAAGAAAGAAAGTACTCACAGAGCTTGATGTGCGCTCAAGATTCCTTGGAGGTTTCCCTGTCTAACTCCTCATTCAGTTTTTCTTGAGTCTGAACAACATATCCTGTATGGAGTGTTGTTGAGGCAGGATTTGGAAAGGTTTCTATGAGGAAGAACCTCGCCTCATCCTCTCCTGTACAAGCACTGAGTCAAGAATGAGGACTACAGTATGAGAGAGGATGGGGCAGGAGTGTATTTTCATGTTCGGGTTATGTTTTTTGGTTTGTTTTCCTAGGAGGACGTCCATCTCTGGCAACTGGAAGGCAAACACAGGTTCTGCGATGCTAGAACAGATTGCAATGACAGAGAGGTAAGGAAGAGGGTTTCAAGACAGTATTAGCTATTCTTGGGTTAGAAGGGAGGAATTGTATTTCAGTCTTTGGTTAATTGAGAGAACTGGTAAGTGAGGTCTCCCAGGAGGCTGGATAAAGGAGTTTGAAAGACCGAGTGTTTCCTTAAAAAAATACTAAGGGCACAAAGGCAAACTGTCCTATTTTGGAGAACAGACTGGAAGTACAGCTAGAGACCAACATTGCTAAATCATTAGATCTTTAGTGAATGTAGCCACAGGAAACAAGACCAGCATGCTAAGGTCAAGCACATGAGCACAAACATGTAGGGATAAAATCAGAAAGGTCACAGCACAAAACAAGAAGTAACAAGAAGTTATTCTAAGTACATTACTAATGAGAGGCAGACACAGAAAAGTGTTTTTCTTCTGCTCAACACAGGGAAAAATCTGTCAGCTGAAGTGCTGAAAGCACTATTTTGCATTGGTCTCCCAAAAGTGGACACTGTTTTAGCTAAGGTCTTCTTGCTGCTGAACAGAGAAGGAATTGCCTCACGCATCTTACAGACTAAAATTTGCAGATGGTACTACCATATATTCAAATCACTGAGTTATTTGCTAATGTTGCAACTGCATGACATTGTTGACTCATGGTAACTTATGCTTTGCTGTAATTCTCAAACCCTATTCTGCAGAACTGCTACCAAGTCACTTGTTCTCCATCCTATTAAGTAGGTTATTTGTAGATTTATAGAATCTATAGGTTATGTGTAGGCATTCATCCCTAGTAAATCTAAGATTATTTTTTTTTCAGTTTATACCTGCAATTTGTCAGGATCATGATTAATTCTGACTCTGTCCAGGTCCGGGCACCACATTTAAAGAGAAATAGCAAGAAGCTGGAGAGAGGCCAAAGGACAATAAAGAGAACACCCAGAGAAAACATAACGAACCTATGAGAAAAGCATACAACAATTGCTTATGTAGTTTTCCACCTTTTTCAGTTAGCAGTCCAATATTTTTCCAGTAGAGGTGTAGACTCATGCATAATGAATCTATGCCTGTAGTGCAGAGGTTCACTTTCTTTCATTAGCTGTCACAGAGTTGGAAGAAGTCAACCACAAACTGAACACCGCTTCATCCTAAAGATGAAAAAAACTTAAAGGGCACAAGCTCTTCAAATATGTAAAAGGCTGCTAATAGGGCATTAGTCACTCTTTATATTACTAATATAATACTGTAAGAAATAATGGGCTTAAATTGTAGCAGAAAAGGTTCATTTGAACATTTCCTATATTTCCTAACAGTAAGGATAGCATAGCACAGAAATGGATTGCCTGGAGGACATGGGGAATCTCTGTACTCTTTCAGACCAGATCAAAGAAACATCTCCTCTTTGGGGTACGAAAGTTGTGCAGGTGATCATCTACAGTCCTTTCTGCACCTTTAGTTCTGTGAAACAGGGAAGCCAAGCCAAGCCCCAAATCAGATGCTGAAGGTGACTCTGCAAGACCCTAATAGGACTGTGGGAACTGGACATTATTATGCATCCTGGTTGGTTGTAACACAGCTGAAGCTAGAGAGATGAAGGGTAGACATTCCCTCATTGCAGTGTTGTAGGACTAAAACCCAGATTCCTGCTAGCATGCTGCATATTGAAGGTTCATTTTATAGATGTAGTATAACAATTCACCACTCTAGCCTTATCCAGTCATAAATGCAACAAATCACGTCGAAATCTGTGAGTCATCAGTGCATGCAACAGGGCAGGAGTGTGCTGAAAGTATCTACTGTATTGAACAGTAGCCCAAAGGATTGGCAGGTTCAGGTAATACTAGGCAAAATGGCAGTAAATCCTCTGCAAATGCTACCCCTGATGCATATGCATAAATACACTCTTCTGTCCCATAGCACTGCTATTCCACCCCAGCAGCCGTGATGCCTCCCAGTGCTCACTCAAGGCTAGCAATGTTGAAGACACATAGCTATCAGGGTCTCTGGCATGAGCAACAATTCCCTGAGCCTGGCTGCTGAACCCAGACACCTAGAGATATCCCTCAGGAAGAGCGGTGGTTCCCACAATGGTGCCCCTGGGTGTGGGGCCACAGCAGTGCACGAGGAGGGCTTGCTCTGCCAGCTGCCTGGCTCACGGGGCCCATAGTTCTCCTCGTCCTTGTGCTACTGACTCCTCCTCAGGTGCTGTCTTCCTCAGGGGGGTTGAGGTGAATGTGCTTGGTCTCCTCATTAGGGATGAGAGCACACCGATAGTCATATAAGCCATATTCTTGCTTCTTCCCACAGACATTGTGTTCACACAAGTTGATCACTATATTGTCGAGCTATGGGGACTCTGGATGCCCTCAAGGACATAAATTTGTTCTTTGGCCAGAACAGCTCTTTTCCCAGTCCCTGTAGGGTCTGCAAAATGTCAGTGTTTTCATGAGACTGTGGCCTTCCCTCCCCTTCCCTCATCTTGTCGTAGTCCTGCTTACAGATCTGCTGTTCTAAGATTATTCTTTTTATTGAAATAGTCAGGACTGCAGCGCAGCTGCACAGGAAATAAAACCAGGCCGCCTCATTCCCTCCTTATTTCCACAGCGTGGGGATGCAGTCCCCCCATAATATGCCTATTGTCATTCTCTCTCCTCATCTGATACCAGGATAACTAAGGGGAGGCCCGCCAGGCCTGGCCCCTGTTCATACCAGCTCACGTTCCCATTCTGGGATGGCTAGAGAAAAGGGATACAGCCTGTAGGTCTCCCTCTGACAAAGCAGTGCCTGGTCCGTGTGACAGGGGCGCCTGGCTAGGAGCAACGCGCAGGGGATAGAAGGGAGGCAGGAGACTGTAAAAGGATGAAATTGAAAGAGTAAATTGTAAAAAGCAGGAGCCGCAGGGTTACAGATCAGGAAGGGGATGGCTACTCCCTGCTAAACTCTGCACTCACTTTCCGATCCTATTCCAGCCCCAGTGTGCAGGACATCTTATCAGGAGAAAGCTGCCTGCATAATGGAGGGCTTTCAGGCAAAGCCAATACAAACGCTAAGGGGCCAACACTACTGGGAGATTAAATGAGCTAAATATTTATAGCTTGGCTAAAGGACAACCAACTGGAGATTTGATGTAAATACCAAGGAAGGAAAGAAACATTTTAAGGTGGCTTTGAGGGCAGGCTTGAAACAATCTGAAATGAAGGGAAACTTTAGGCAAGATTCTTCTGGTTTTGCTCCATCTCCTGTGCAAGAGAGGCAGGCAATGCCCCAGCAGAACATATGAAGTCTGCCTTATGATAAAAAGGGTTCCCGAATCTCTTTGCACTCTTATGGGCAGAGGGACAGGTGGCTGTATTTGGTGAACTACCCAATGGCAGCTAATCCTTGGCCATGCCTCTGTGGTTTCTGCAGGTACAGACTCTGGGCGGATGCCTGTGCGGAAATGTTTGGAGGTCTTGACATCTGCGCTGTCAAAGCTGTCCACAGCAAAGATGGAAAAGACTATATCATTGAGGTGAGAGCATGGGGAACGTGAATGCAAGTCTCCTTTGGGATGTGTATCTGCAAACACGGTCCCTCGGAGTTCATGTGCGCCAATGTGCTCGTTTACCCCTGTGTGCATGGTCCGGCAGTCACTGCTCCCCGGTGCCCACCTGTTTCCTGCAAGCTGTGGCCCACTGACACGCAAGAAACTGATTTAGAGTCCCAGCTAAACTGGCAGATATGCACCAAGGTCTCAGGGTTGGAATACCTTCGTTTCTCAATGTGGACTGCGAAAGGAAACGGAGAGTCACAGACTGCTTGGCCACCCCAGCTTTCCAGCTGATAAATCCCCACAGTGGGGAAACTTACCAGCAAGGGACAGACGTGAAAGCTGCCTTCTTGTTGAGCACGTAACAGCCTGCAAGTGCTGCTGGAAGCATCCAAAGTTTGGCATACCTCTGCGCCAGTGCCCCAGTACCATCCTTTCTACTCAGAGCACTTGCAAAGCCAGTGTATCTCTCCTAGATGCTAGTAGGGCTCAACAGCATCATGGACAAACGCACCCATATTCAGCCCGACCTGAATTCAGTGCTAGATGATGTTAGCATATTAGTCATGTTAACCTCCCCACATTGCCCATGCAGAGGTCCAGCAAGTGATTGGGACCATTAAAAAAATCTCAGTTTCTATCTGAATGAACCTATCTTTCTCCAATCACTTTAAAGAGAACCTCAATAACAAAAATCCTAGTTGCACCTTATTTAAAACAGCAGAATAAATAATGAGAGGGTAGCAAAAAGGTCCGTAAGTAGCAGGAACAATGTAATTAAAAAACAGGTGTATTTGCTAAAATCTTTTACCCGGACAGCATTCACTACAATAACGGACCAGCAAGACAAAGCACCACAGAGTTACTATGGGCAGTGTGGACTACAAACTTGTGTGTTCAGAGCCCCATTAGCTGGACAGACTGTGGCTCTGAGACCTAAAGTTTGACATGTTCCTTGCCAGGTCAGGAGGCAGACGTGGGAGTGCGGTGGATAGCACACTCAGGTCATCCTAACAGGGCAGAGAAGGAAAAGCTGGCCAGAAAATCAAAGTGGAAACTTGAGAAACACTCTGGGGGAGAGAAAATCTGGCAAGTAAGCAAGTGCCTCTGTCACTATGTGACTCAAGGAGGCACAGCATCTGACCTGCTGTAAACTCCACCACCCCAGGCCGGCTGAGGAAGATGAGCAGAGCCAGCCTATGGCTTCATGCAGGGGTGCTGACACACTGGAAAGCTATGTGTGGGAGAGCAGTCCCACCCGCTGAGGGTTGGGATGCTGATGAGAACCACATGAGCCCTCCAGCGACTGTGCATTCCTGCATTATGTATCTGCTCTCCGGGGAGCAGTGACCTGTCAAAGGCCATGTGATATAAGCGCACTGCCAGCAACGAAACACTGGCGAGCCTCCGTCTTTCCTGAAGTGATGGGGCCACGGCTGATGGGTCTGCTCCTGTATGCAATACATCAGCACCTAGAGGAGCATCCCCCAGAGCAGGCTGTCTCCTTGCCGCACGCTTTTATACCTCTATGCACATGTAGCTGAGAAAGGAAGAGCAAGAAAGCAATCTTGCTAAAGACGACTGTAATGGCATTTGGACTGTGTCCATACATGGTCAGATGTGAGATGTGAATTTCAAATCCCTGCATCTATTTTTGCGTATAGGCCTATGTACATGCACACATGGCTAATTCTGTGCTTAAGGATTATATGCCTCTGTCTGGGTATACCTCTGGGTTTTCACATCTGCTCCTGTGTGTGACTGGCTGGATGAAAAGCACATCCATACGCTAACAGCCGTCATCAGCTTGCACACAGAGAGAGCAATGCACACTAATACTCCTCTCTCCCAAGGTAAAAAGCAGTGGATCTAATATGATACAAATCAGAAGAAACACATCAGCCTCAGATGGGTTATGCTGAATTATCCCAGCGGAGAACCTGATTGAGCAGGCCTGATGTACCAACATTTAGCAGGCATTCAGATGCCAGACTGATGGACATTGTCGGGAAAGGAGTAGAGTAGTGCAATACAAAGGGCAGAACAAAGCTAAACAGGCACCTTTTCTACATTATGCAGATCTGAGGGAGATGCTGACAAGTAATTAATTGCCTCCAGCCTACTTCCTGGGGTACTTTTCTTGGTTTGAAACTGATCCTTTATTTTGCTTATTTCTTTTGATAGTGGGAGAAAAAAGTTATTTGACAGTGTGACAGTTGTATTTTTCTCGGTGAGAAGGAACAGTGTGCTGTGACATTTTACAAGAAAGCGTGCCTAAATGGGCTGAACAAATAAGGAATTTGCACAATACAATTGCAGGCAGTAATTAATTTTCACAATGCAAAGCAGTTGTCCAGGAAAGATTCGCAGAAGTAGTGATGGCCAGTTCTATAAACTAAGGTTTATCACAGTGGTTTGTTGCAAACAGAATCAGATAGAGACAGATGAGTTATCAGCACAGCACAAGAGTAATCTTGCACCCATGGTACCTGCTGTTACTTGAACTTCACCTTCTTTTCTTTTCCCATGGCAAACAGCAGAATCTAGTACACTTCTGCCTTTCAAAGCACTAGCACACTTAAGCACCATTTTCATGACTCATATTGAAAACTTTGAAGAAATCATTAGATTTCTTCAAAGGTTCATTCTATTAAAACAGCTGTGAATTTAACGGTAAATTCTGGTATTTCTTTTTCCTCTGCTTTAAAGAACTTTTTCACCCTAAGGGAATATTCAGCATAAATAGTCAACACTTGATCAGATAGGCCAGAGCCTCAAAATAGCACAAGTTCAGTACCACTGTTAACAGCCAGATTCTCAAAAGAGCTCATCAGTGTGTATGGTTTAATAATCCCCTCTCCCTCTTTTTGGTAATCTAACCCTTTTCCACATCTCTGCTATGCTGACAAATACAGAGCAAGTGGAGGATGATCCATGGGATTTATTCTTCCGCCTGGATCAGCAAGGCGCTACCTGCCATACAGCTAACCTGTGTTACTAGACATGTTCCTTGCTGCCCTGCAAGAAGCCCTGCCCATCCCTTCAGCACTGCTATATCATTTCCTTTGATATGTCTAATCATGTTTCCTTCCTTCCTTCCCTAAAAATCACCTAACACCCCGCTCTTCCACATCAGAGCATGGAATAACAAGTCCAGCCTTCAGGCCTCAGCATCAGATAGGCGCGGGGGGAGGAGCGGGATGGGGTTTTCCTGATTCTCTTCTCTGCCCGGCTGCTTTCCACTCCCCCCTCATACACCTTATCAGGCAACAGCAGCTGCGTCAGGAGCAGCCACTGACCTTGGCCAGCTACAAAAGCCGGGTCCATATGTGCCGACCCTTCTTGTCTTGCCCAGCTGTTCTGTGATCACCCCAGGATGAGATGAGTGCAATCAGTCTGTGATTCACGTATTCCTTCCAGCTGTTTGATTTATTTCAGCATTAGCATTCATATCTGCCCAGTTCCAGAGCAATTCCCCTGTCCCAGAGGACAGACAGGGTGACATCTCATGTTCCTTTTCAGTTCGGTGGCAATCAGCTATGTCGTTTTGCCCACAGAAATCACTGCCATTTTCAAAGGCCTTCCCTTATGCATGTGACTGTTCATTCCCGTGTTTGCAGTCTCCCACAGCTCACATTCCCCTGCCAGACACTACACAGCAGGACAGCAGATACCCACATCCCTGGTGCACCTTCACTGGTTCAGGTGGAACCTACTGCGGAGTTCGTTCCCTCTGGTGCCTTTGTTTTCTCAAACAGCATCTCCCCCTTCCTCTCCACCCACTGCTTCCACAGAAATAGTAAAAAGCCGTTCTTAAGGTGGGGAAATGAAGGATTTGGGGTGTTTTGCCCAGAGCTGGATCCCAGTTACTCACGGGAGGGTTAGGGAGTGAGGAGCTAGGCGTCGCTGGCCAGGCTGTTAGCAAGGTAATGGCATCATCTAGTGGTCAGACAGGTCCCTTGCACCGTGCGTTGCGGAGAGCTGGGACCTCTTTTCTCACGCGTGAACTGGAATTGCCAAATGAAATGGGAATGCTTTTAAGGTGGGAGAGAAGGGGAGGGAAACCCGCGCAGGAACCTGCTGGAGAGCCCCCAGGACCCCTGGGCAGCGACGCACAGATGGGAACTGGCCGTTCCCCAACGTTGCTAGGACACATCTCCTTTCCCCACATCATATTTTAAACAGAGAAACCGCAAAATGGACAGTGGAATGAAAAGCCACTTTGTGTATTTATCTGAGCACTGCCATCTAATTTTCTAACCTCCTTTCACCCCCTGGGTCAAATAGGCCATGGATATAAACACCAACTTGCTCTACAGGTGAACCTCAGTTAAAACTTCCTAGGCAGCTTCTCTAGTGTTTGTATGAGACACCTATAGAAATTAATCCAAATTAATAGTTATTCTACAAGAAAATACTAGAATGCAAACTCGATGATCCCACCTCACTGATTTTCCCTACTTTAAATCTTAAAAAAAAGGGCGCAAAACTGCCCATTTCACTCCAAGAGTGGACTCTTGCAGCCTTGTCAGGGTGGAGCACGCTTCCGATTGTTATCTGAGTGTGCGTCAGTGCCTTTCTTGAGCAATGCAACCTTTAACTCTGCATTTCCAGGGGTTTTAATGTTTGGTTTAAAAATAAAAGCAAAATAAAAAAAGCTCTTCCAACCCTGATATTTTGGTACAATTATATTTACTTCAGCTGAATCTTAACTTCATCATAGCGCAGTTCTTCCTGTGGGATTTAGCCGATGTTTGCAAAGCACTTGATTTATGATGAACTGTTGAAAATTATGTTTAGGGCTGCTGTACTGCTGAGGGTCTGCTGTGCTTTCATTATTATTGTTGTTGTCAGACCATTTCTTACCTCAAAGACCCTTTGACAGTTCTTCTTCCCCACAGTCTTGCTTCCCAGCTTTCCGCAGTACAGTTGTAGTACTTGCTCGGGAAGCAGTCATATCATGACAATAGCAAGAAGACAAGCAGAGAATAAGTTTACTTTCCTGCATTGGGTGCTGTTGGTTTGGTGACATCCTATTCATTACACAACTGTGGTGTTTGTTTCCCCTCTCAGGGTGCAGTGCTTTGCATTGATTAATTCCAAATGTTTCCTGGTTTCCTCCAGTCCCTGTTGCTCTCATCTCCTCAGGCTTCAGTACATGTTGTTTCCCTTCTCCTGTGGCCCTTTCTGCTGCAATGTCACCCCCAAATGCTGTGGGACAATGTCAGAAAGACCTCATCCATCACAGGCATCTCCTCAGGACATATGAAGAAGGAAGTTTGCGTTTAATTGATTTAGAAAGCCTCCAGCAACCAGAAAGCTTGGCTTGGCTTCCAAGTTGTGAAGGGAAGGAAGATGGGGAGTGGGGGGGAAGTACATGCCATTTCCACAAAAAAAACCCAAACCTAAGTGAAAGCCAACACCTAGAAAGTCAAGCGCATTTCAGCATGGAGGGGAGTGGTGACTGGAGGTGTTGGCAAGGATGTGGAGACACAAATCAGGTTAGTGTGAAAGGTGAGTTGAAACAGGCATCTGCCACCAGGAAACCTCCTTACTAACTGTTGGTTTTCCCTCCTGTGGCAGGTGATGGACAGCTCAATGCCCCTGATTGGGGAGCACGTGGAAGAGGATAGACAGCTTATAGCTGATCTAGTTGTTTCCAAAATGACTCAGCTTGTCATCACTGCTGGATCTACGCCGTCACCGCTGAGGCCTTGGGTATGAGCAAATAGAGAACTTATGGCTAAGTTGTTTTCCTGAACTTCTGTTTTCTCTCTCCTCCCTGTGGGTGTCAGGCAGTCAGACATCTCAGAGAGCTGAACAGTCTCATATGGGAATGTATTGGATAGATTGACTCCTGGTCTTCCAGAGAAGTCTCTTGTAAACTTTTTGCAGTGGGTGCCCCTAAGAACCACCTCTCTCTCCCTTCCTCTCCTTCCACATAACTGTGGCGTCACACCAGTAGTGTAGCCCATGCATCTAGACATTCTGGCTTGCTAAATTCATAGATTCATATTGAAGACAGCCATATTTAGAAGTTCTTGTAACGCCCGACTTTATCTCCATCTAACACCGTCCCTCAGGATAGGTTTCATTCCAGTTTTTGCATCCCTGATGAAAATCTGTGTTTCCCAGAACAGAAAGTGGGAATCTCCACCAAGAGTTGTTCCATTCCTTACTGCAGCCTTTCTTCTTTGGAGATGCCCTTTACCCCCTTCATCAGGAGGAGGCTTGACTAATGCTGAATTTATATAAGAATCTGTCATTTTTGCCCTTAGTGCTTCTCATGTACATTCATTTTGAGTATCAAATGCTTCTAATCTTAGTGCCATGTTTCCCAGTAGCAGTTCTGTGTAAATTAAACACACCAGAACATAATCTGTGTCTCCAGGTATATGTGCTACACCTCTTCCAGGATCTAGCAGGGAGCCAAGCACAAAGGTTTAAGGACAACAAATTTGTACAGAAGAAAGGAGAGCAGAGTAAACAGGCTGAAGGATAATACTGACTGCAGTGCACTGGAACAGTTTCCACTTGAGACAAAAAAATGGGAGAAAAGACTTTATGGCTTTCTGCCTTTCTCGTAGGACAGCCCGCTCCTGCTAAACCAAGTCCCCAGCATGAAGGGTAGTCAGGGTAACTCCAAACCGAGTTTTAGCTACAGTGAGGGGGTAAACATGTAATA
Organism: Balearica regulorum gibbericeps; assembly: GCF_011004875.1. Taxonomy (NCBI): domain Eukaryota; kingdom Metazoa; phylum Chordata; class Aves; order Gruiformes; family Gruidae; genus Balearica; species Balearica regulorum. Next base: position 59,885,749 of record NC_046184.1, read on the forward strand.
GACACTAAAATTACTTTGAGGCAGGGAAAGCGATACAGAAGGGATAGGATTTACTCTGGCCAAAGTAAAATCAACAACTGCCATATGAAATAACCAAGATATAGAGTTTATAAACTAAGACCAAAGGGGAAGCCAACAGAAACTGAGAATGTGGACAGATCCATCTGTTGTCTATGTAATACACTGGTAGATGATTGGATTACAACAGACCTAAAATAGAACCAAAATAAGAACAAAATAAATTGTCTTGGAGCAATAGGTTGTCAAATAGAAGAGTTAAATAAGAAAAGGGTCTTCGTCAAGAATACAACCTAGAAATATCTGTATGCAAAATCAAGAAAATTAAAATCACAAACATGTTAACTAAAGTGTTTTGCTATAGAGAAAGATCTTGGTACAACAAGCACTGCAGAAAGCACACAAGCTACAATTAACATAATGCTGTAACACCTAGTTCCAAATGGGCAGAGAGAAGTAATTACATGAGGCTAGTGAGATGCAGAACTAGAGCTACAGGTGAAAACTTCACAGAACAAAGAAAAATATCAATTCTGAATAGGAGGATAGCAGTATTGAATACATAGAAATATGAATCCTTGAATATTCTATGGGTATGAATAGAATATCTATACATATTTTTGGAGCGCTCTATACTAGTCTCTGGATCAAGAAAAACTGAGAAGTTATGAAACTAAGTGCACAGCATTGACCGAGGTGGAAGAAGCAACAAGTCATAATAATGTGAAACTACAGCTATCAAGAAGCAAGTCAAACAGCACAGTGGGACAGCAATTCAGAGAGAGTTCCCTATCTCTGTCAATGTCTGCTTCCTGGACCTGCAAAATCCAAGTGCAATAGGAAAAAACACCTTGACCTAGCCTTAAGAAACACCAGGTACAAATTCAGAAAGTTAATATATGCTATTAGGTTTGATGTCCAAGGGACAGATGTGGTATCAAAAAGTAACGGTATGACAAGAGAGGGAAGAATTAAACAAATTCTTTGAGTTCATCAAAAGATGGAACCCTACCAAACAATTGGTGGGCTCTATTGATCAGCCAAAGTTAAGGGAGAAAAGGAAGACAACAGGGACAATGTTGTGACTCTATTAAATTTAATTGCTGAAAGTGGGAAAGTTTTTAAACTAGATATATTTTTTCCTGATAAGAGACAGAAGTGAGAGCAAAAATAATGATTAAATCAGTGATGACTGTTATTTTAAAAAATGATTAAGCCCCCAGACCCAGGTGGCTACATCCAATGAACTGAATTTAGGAAGTGACAAAGCTGCCAAGAAAAAATGTGCAATTTCATTAGAAACAGTTTTGCTCTAGAGGATTGGTGTACAACAAATACAAAATATGTTTTTAAAAAGTTGTAAGAGTCATGGACCTTATGAATTATCTCAGACAATAATTTAAAGAATAATACAGAAGACTAATAAACCAACAGAAACATGGCTTAAGATCATCTACCACTTTTTTCTTTTTAAGAAAAATGTCCCATTAATTTCCTTTTGATTCTTTTCCCATCATTGCTTTGAGAATTCTTTCATAAAGTGGTAGATAGCAGGCAATCAGTCAAAATAATGAAATAATGTAGCTAGACTGTCAAAAAGCCTTAGGCAAGGTAACAGGCAAGTACTATTAAAGAAATCAAACAGGGAGGAGCTAAAAGGCAAAGTTTCATTGTGGAGCAGAAGCTGGCCTCAGATAAAGACATAGATATGAGAAATTTTAATTCTTGCAAACAGTTAGCAGAGGGGATACGTAAAGGATGCTAGGCTTGGTCACGTTGATAATTGGGTTAGTTGAGCCCAGGATAGGTTAAGATGTTAATGACAACCTTTTTTTCATGGCTGCAACATGAAACCTGGTTTTATGGTTACAGCTGTGGTTCTCTCCTTATCTCTCTGCCCTGCCTCCATCCCTTCCCATCACTGTTTCCCTTCAAAAAGGAGAAGACCTTGGGCTGGCCCTCACCCCTTCATCTCCGAGCCTCAAAATCCTGTTTTGCCTTCATCTCTGAGAAGGCTTGGGTTGGCTGTAGACAAAGCCCGTAAAGGTGAACATGAGATCTGATCTCCTTTCTTTGGTTGGTCTAATCAGGATGTCTCACAGCATTAGGACAGTAAATTTCCACCAGCACAAAGGGAAGGTTTAGTGTCCCAAGCTATGTAGGACTAGAAGCCATGAATGGAAAATTCCCATGTTTTCCTCCCTGTCCATTTAGCAAGTCCCAGAAAAAAAAGTGTAAAAGATGGTCTGGCAACCTCATCGTGTATATGTTAGTCAGTTGAAACTTTTTTCAATATTTCCAACATTTCCCATTTCCAGAATCACTGAGTTCATTCTCCTGACCTTTCAGGAGCCTTGAAGACCCTTTTATCACTGTGTTCTCCATGTAAATAAACCAGCACATACCAGCCTATCTGTCTCCAGCTTCCTCTGCTTTCATAAACAATTTTGTACAATAGGCTTACTCAGACTTTTGTTAACCTTGGACCAGCCCTTTGTGCAACAGTTCTGCATTGCTTAATCTGTTTATTAAAATATCTGTCAAAAAGAGTAAACAGCGAGAGAGAAGAAAGTGCAGATGGCACCAACTTATTTGTATTAGTCAGGACCAGGGATGGCAGTGAAGAACATCTGACAGAGCTATATATGTTAAGTCACCACAACAGCAAATGAAATTCCATATGGAAGACTGAAAGGTAAGCTAAGATGAGGGTAGAGAGATGGAGAGCATAAACAATCTGCAGACCTTGCAAGTGGCACTAGCCATGCCCCTTGAGAAAGACATCGTTGCATACAGGTTAATGAAAACCATTGCTCAGCCTATGGTTGTGTTGACAAGGGAAAAGCAGGAAATTAGGATGCAGGAGAAATGAGCTGGTGATGTATACAGAGAACCCAGATACTGCTGCATCTGGAATAACACAAGCAGACCTGCCTCTGGCGTCTGCAGAAGGAATCACAAAGCTGGGAAAGAGAAGTGGGTGATGAAAATAATTAAGGGCCTGGAAACATTCCCATGGAAGGACCAAAGGGATTCAGTCTCTTGGTTTTAGAAAGGAGGTGAATGAGAGAGAGGGCAGTAAAGGTTTGCAAAATAATGAATGGCCTAGCAAGGGCAGGTTGTGAGAACTATTCTCAAAACTCAGAACAAAGCAATGGAGCTAAGAAACAGGAAAAGCAGTGAGGCTGAGAGCTGAGCAAGACTCAAAGGGTCTGAGTGTAAATATCAACCCAAAATATCTGAACTGTTGCAAAGATTTTGTGGAGCAGATAGTAAGCTTCAAGTTTCAGGGTTTAAGCTGGCTCTTGTCTATAAACAATCAAGAGGAAACCCCTTAGGGTAAAGAGACAATTACTCCATAGATGTTTCCATGGTTCATCCCTCCTTCCTTTGGAACATCTGGTGCTGGCAACTGTCCAAAATGGGAGATCAGACTAAGAGATCCCCTCGGGCCTGATACATTTGGTAATTCCTGATTGCCTAAAAAACATTCTAAGTTGTAACTTCATTGTTATTCCCTGTGAGCAAACAACTTCTGTGCTCTTTATTACTCAGCTCTCCATTTTAGTCTCATGAGATTTAACCAGCCAGATGCTGCGTGTGTGTATATTTAAGGAACCCTTCATGACTCCGCAGTTCCTATATTACCTCAAGGCTTCTCTTTGGGGACTCTGTATTAACTGGGATGCCTTTTTTCCTCTAGCCTCTACAAGTTCAGCCTGCATCAATGAAATCTCAGACTGGACCTCAGCTTGGACAACTGTCCCAACCACGGCCTCCTCCCCAAGGTACAGTTCTTGTGGCCCCATGACAGTTTGGACTGAGACATATCAGTTTTACTTCTAAATGAAAGCTATCAGGATAAAGGTTTCACTCATTGTTCCAATTCGCTGACAAGCAGACAGCAAATCCAGTGTGCTGTTAAAGCAGCTGTTACCATATTCCACAGCAGCTCAGAAAGTGGGGTGAAACTTTGGTACAGACCCAGTTGACACAGCTGGTAGGACTTGGCTCAGCAAAGTGAGGCCACTTGAATTAACACTACAGCAGAGTTCTGGGTGCAGAGTGTATTTGTGTTTGCACGAAGGTGTAGTGGCCACAAGCGTTAAGTGATGGGAAGATGCTGGTGCTGTCAGGCTTGGAACAGACACCAACATGGTGATGCTAGGATCCTTGATCCATCCATCCAGGTGTTCCCCTGTCAGCAAGAGCACACCCCTACCTCCTCCTGACAGCAGAAGCAGGTTTGACTTATGTGCCTGGTCAAAATAACAGATTTGATTTATTGTCTTGATTTATGCTGAGGTAATGAAGCACAGGACTGCTCTGTGGGTTCCTAGACCACACCAACCACTCAATTCACATAACCAATTAGACCCTCCTTTTTGCCACCTTTGTCCTTTCATTTCTCCACCCCAATCTCCTACCAAATTAACACCCACCTCTAATTACCTTTTTCTTATTGGTCACAGCTTTGCTGTATCCAAAATCTGGTGTTTCTGATACCAAAGACATCTAATGTAATCTTGGCATTATATGCTACAACTGATAGGTTGACCTAGGAATTGCTGGTCTTGCAGGATACCACTTCCCCATCTGTCTCCAGTACTTCTCTTAAATTCTCTGTGAAGTTTTTTCTCACATAACTCCCCCCCTTGATCACCTGTGAGATCCAGCCAGCCCTCACAACGCTGTCAGCTGTTTTCATCAGCTTCTCACACTGTTACCTGTCATGTCCAGCAATTTCTCATGTCACATCCAATTATTTTCCACATCCTCTTCAGTTTTGAGAATCTTCTACCAATATGGCTGAAGCTACCTGCTGATAATGCTGGAACAGATGTATAGATAGCAATAGGATGCACAGTCTCACATCAAACTGCTGGGCCCACAAAGGGACTGCTGGCCCAAACCAGCAGATTCAGCTTTCATTTCCTGCAGCATTGGTTCTCCAGTGACTCTTCCTTCCCAACACAGGAAGTGCTTGCCAAGGATAAGAAATATTAGTTCCATGAAAGAGTACAGCACACTGAAGTGACTCTTTGGGGAGAGTGGCAGACTTCAGTGCTGAAGGAGGTAGAGAAATGGACCACAACTCTAGAGATGTGGGCATGACACCAGCGTTAGGCTAATAGAAGAAGTTTTCCCTTATCCTTCTGCATGAAGCTACTCTGAGAATAGTCTCCTCCCCTAGCAAAACCCATTCTTCCATATAGATGGCTCCTTGCTTGTTGTCCACCACATGCACTTCCTCATGTTTATGTCTACAGGTGGACCACGCCAGCCCCAGGGATCTCAGCCTCCACGGACAAACGCACCTCCGCAGCAGCGGCTCTCCCCTCAAGGACAGCAGCCCCAGAGTCCCCAGTCCACTTCACCTCAGCAGCAAAGGTCACCTGGATCTCCACAGCAAGTCCGATCAGCAACTGGGTCCTCTCCAGTCCAGGCCTCCAAGGCAGGCGTGTTCCCTCCACAGCAGCCTAGACCTCCCGCTCAAGGCCGGGCTCCTAGCCAGCCAAGCCCCACTGAAACGTCCAAGCAGCAAACCACCCCACACCCGCATCTGAAGTAGGTGCTCTGTTAAACTGCTAATAGCTGTAGATATTAGAATGAGGCTGTTAAAAAAGTACCCTGAGAGGGTATGAAGAACCTATCAGTTGTTGTCAGGCAGTAGTCCCCAGGGACAAAGGCCTGGGCAACTGTGTGCGACAGCAGAGGTACATACGCCTGGGCATAACAGGCCACCATTGAACCACTGTCAGGAAGAACAACTTCTACTTGACATCTCTAAGACTTCATGTTCTTCCTCTTGCTCACGCGCTCATAGTTAATCATGTGCTCAACCCCAGTCATATCAACACAGCTACTACCTTCCCAGCAGGGTGTATACTTACAGGCTGTAATCTGTGCATTATTGGCCAGAAAGCCTAACGAGAGTCATTCCTCATTCCTTCACTATTCCCTGAATGCAGGGGCCACACAAGGTTCTTCATCAGGCATTATTTTGCAACTGGTAGCAAAAAAAAAAAAAAGGGGGGGGGGGGGGGGGGGGGGGGAGAAGTGGCGGTACTCATATATATTAGACTCCAGATAGTTTAAGCACTCTTCTGGAGCAGAGCGCAGCACTGAATTTGTGTGGCTCTTTGGTAGCAGCCTTTGCTGCCACCATTCATGGAGCATATCTGGCCAGCACCATGTTTGGTGTTGACAAAAAGTTGACACAAGAGCAAACTGGTATGAACAGACCAGAACAAAATATAGGCTAAGCAATGAGAAGACAGTTTCTAGACAGCAGAGGACCGATGTTCTGGAGCAGGCTTTCAGTGATGATGTCTACATTTGCAAGGCAAACCAAGACCAGTGGACTTAAGGATCAAAATATTGGTGCTAAGGATGCAGTCTCCACACTACACATATTTCAGGTACTCTGGTCTTGTGCTGACCAGGAGAAACCACTCAGTGACAAAGCATGGTAAGTGGGGAAAACTGGGAGATTTACTTCAGAAGCACGGTCCTGATCTGAACATCACACTAGCACATACACACCCAGCAGGAGCAGAGTGGCCAACCCGAAGGCCTGCATACTGCAGCTGACAGTCACAGCAGACATGACAGGGAGGGCAGGCAACAGCACGCATTGCATGGGACACGGCTACCAACTTGCCCAACCCCTCATGCTCTCACACTTGAAAGGACAGGACCACCATTCATGGTGTGGCCGATGAGATGACCCTCAGTATGAATCCATTCTTCGGTATTAGTAGTGAACTTAGCTAACTGTTCCTCACAACAGTTGCATTTGCATGGCTTTAGTCAGATGTTTTCATAAACATTTACTAGTCTGGACTGTGATATTGGAGCCACCTGCTCGTGCCCCAGCATCTCCCCTCCCTTCATTCCTGGATGTCTTAGCATGTGGAGTTTCTCCTTGCTTACCTCTCCTTTTATCCTTGAATTTGCCTGTGTGATGGAACACAAAGCATCAGTAGCCAGCTTTGAACTACCACCTTCTCCTGCTGAGTCTGAACACTGTTTTCCATTTCAGCAAATCGCAGTCCCTGACAAACACCTTCAGCATATCTGAATCATCTCAGCGGGGAAATGCCAATGAAGACGAAGCAAAAGCTGAGACCATCCGTAACCTGAGGAAGTCATTTGCTAGCCTGTTTTCCGATTAACAGCCCTGCAGCTGGATCTGTGCTTTTGTCAGCCCTCACTCTTCATATCAGCATACCTGATGTCATCCTGCAATACACTCAGTGGTACCCAGCAATTTACAACTAACATCTGGGTAAAGGGAATTTAGAAAACTATAATTGTTTTAATACAAAGAAAATATTATAATAAGTCTGAAAAGTGTCTGTATAGAAGTGGCACTATTTCATTGTTTTTTGTGCATAATCAGAATCACATCTGTTCAAATGACTGAATTGTAAAGCAAATTTTACTCTTGCTAACCCATGTGGAGCCAACAGTTATGACAGTGCAAACTAGATTTTATTTTTATTTGTATATAGTCAATACAATTGCTAACTTCCAATTACTGAATCCTTGCTGAGGTTGAGCTAAAAAAAAAAAAAAAAACAAAAAACACCACCTTATTTCAGAAACAGATGTGCAAAGACAGAGTCAAGAGTAAGTATTCATTGACTGATAAAGCGAGCATGCTTGCGCATGGAAACACAGTGAACTGTGGAACTTCATGATACCAACTTTATAAAAAGTCACTTTTCAGAGCAAAACTACATTCAAGTTAAATATGATACCAGACATCAGTAAGCACCAAAGATTACATGAGCAGGTCATCCAGATGGACTGCTGGTTTGTTCCAGATCAGTCTGCTCATAGCAGATAAAACATCTCTGTTCCATACTTTGCATTTATGTCCCCTACATGTGATTCCTGAGTTCTGAGAGAAAAATGTCATGTTCTAACCCTGTAGCCTTAGTTCAAAAATAACCTGAGAAATGGGCCTTCTACACAAAAAAACAACTTCTTCCCCTGCCCCTGGAAACACCAGAGTTCATGTTCAGAGTTCACATAAATTCCAGACAAAACCAAGCTAAACTCCAAGCACTTTGGTGACTTGGTCACATCTGGCTAAGTATGTCCCCCAGGAACATGCTTAATTAATAGCAGAGCTGATGAAGTGCACATACTTGTGTGCTGAGTGTTCCATAATACCGACTGAATGGTGAGATGGAGTGAAATCCTGTCTCCCTCCTTGAACCCCCATTGACTTCACTAGGGTGAGTGCAAAAATGAATGCAACGTGACAAACCTGCAGTAGAACAGGAAAACTATCCTTACAAATAAGATGAGCTGGGGTCTGTGCAGACACCAAGCCGTGAGAGGGCACATATGGGAGTGCCCCAAGCAGGGAATGATCAGCATTAGTCCTTCCCGACCACTCCCCAGCAATTATTCTTCCAAAGAAAAAGAGATGGATCTTTGCCAAGCATGCTTTTCCTCTAAGCTGGCAACACAGAATGAAGCCATCTATGAGCACATTCACTAGAACTGGCACATGGCAAAAACCAGGAGTGACACAAGCTATATTCACAGTTGAAAAAAAACCCACCCTGGGTAAACCAATGTCTCTATGGCTATTTTTACCAGCTGAGAACTGACCCCCTACACCGTGCTAGTTCTATTTTAACACAACTAATGCAGGCACCAGTCCCCATCCCACCTCCTCGACTTTTCCTCAAGTTTTGTCAAGTACTTTAGTCACAAACCGTGCATACAGCTTCAAAGCCAGACGTTAGGCTTGTGCGTCCCTCAGCAACTTGACCTTGATGACACATAGGAACGTCCAGGGAGGCAGAGAGGTCAGTAAGTTAAAAGCATTTGAGCCAATGGCACAGTTCTTTGCTGTCACTTAAACAACGAGATCCCCAAAGCATCAAAAGCAACAGCAGCATTTGCCATCTTGGATCTTAGGATACACTGGCGGGAATAAAGCCAAACAAGCAATTCCCTCCTGCATAGCACCTGTAATGAACATCTAAATCCAATGCAGTCATCTGGATCTTGTATGACCTACCCCTGAGCAGGCCTTTACGCATATGACGGCTTTTGTGACCTGTGCACTTTCAGGCAAGTAACAGCATAGCTTTTCCAGGTTGGAAGGCTCTCGAGAGACTCATCTGGATTAATGATTTATACCTCAAGTCCAGTATTATAGAATCACCCTACTCCCTGATGATTTACCTTCTCCCTCCCACCCCCCTCAGTTCTGTGTTGTCCTTCCAGGTTTGCTAAGCAGTTTACAACGTAGCATCATAAATACATGTCATTGTCTGAGGAAAAAAAAAAAAACAGACCCTGCTGTTTTGCAGTCTCCAGGAGCAATAAACAAATGACAAATGGCCTTGAGTGATCACTGTCCCACTGGCAAGAACAATAGCAGATTAACAGGCTCCACTATATGGAGAGCAGGTAACACAACACTGGTGGGAGAGGATTTCCTTCTGTAACACTTCCCTCAGCATGGTTTATGCCTTTTCCTACTAAATGGTCACCAGAGATACAAAGACAGAAGTTTATTGCCAGAATCCTCAATTGCTCTATCCCCTGAATCTTTTTATGTCTTACTGGCCCAACCTATACAAAAAATAACTAGTGACTAGTATGGCATGGCCCCATAAATCGACCTCAGTTCATCACTGAAACCACAACGGTTGGATCATTTGCTGATGCTGCATTTGAACACAGCAGGGCTGTCTTCCAACAGAGCACAGTAACAGAACAGCACTGGTGACTTGATACCCAGCAGTGACTCAGATCTCATTTGCCCACAGCTGTATATAATGGCTGGGGTTAGGGGCAGTAAGAAGGCAACAGAAGAGTTGGTCAACAGAAGTTACATTTAAGTCACAGGGCAGACATGCCCCGCAGCACGCCTTGGGATCTTTCCCACACAGCTGTGAAAAACGAGCACCTGTCAAAGCTTCCCTTTCATCCTGCATACTTTAACTTTCTTCACAAGGAAGCCAGGAAACATGAACAGATTTGCACGTTTGGATCCAGCCCAAGGAGAAGCTGGGATGCAGCTATGACACCCACTCACATCCACCACCTGGAAAATTGGTTTACATTTTGCTGTTTAGATACAGACCAAGAAACATCTTGACTTTCTTGTAAAGGTGTGGTATTTCAAGAGGAATGTCACTTACGTTCACATGCAACTCAAAGTCTTGTATAAAGCTAAGGTTCAGAAGAAAAGCAGTCCTGCTCGTAACTGCAGCGGTATTTCCTTCTCTTTCACTAATCACAGGCAGGTACAGAAGACCTTACACCCTGCATATGACCCAGTTACTTCATCTGGTTGATTTAATTTTCACAAATAAGATAAAACAGTAAGTAGAAAAGCCAAGGACAACAGTTCCTCATTTCCAAGTGACTGTTAGTAGCAACCCTCACAGTCCTGGGTACAGATAAGAAATGCCCATCTTCAGGCATTTCATCCTCTGTGATGTCTCTTCTACGAGTTCGCAAACGACGATACACATACCTGACTTAGGAGCTGGTGAGTAAACAAAACAAACAGCTAGTTTTCAAGTATTTCCTCTGTTTTGTCTTCTAATTTTACACTGTTTGTCCCAAGACATGCACTTTATATTTCATATCCTGTTTTATGAATAAAGGGAACTCCTCTTTAGGAACTTGACAGTTGAAGTTAAGTCAGGTTCCTTTATCTTTGGCTCACAATACCTTTACTACATTGTGAAGGAACAATGAAGAAAGGGAAGGGATCTCTTCAGGTCACTTAGTGGTGTATATGTAAAAGGTTGAGTTCATTTCTTCAAAACCAAACATTCCAATGACAAAATCCAGGACAACCAACCTGTGGAACCAGGCTGGCAGGAGCATGAGGAGGTTGTCTTCATGGCAGAGAGGGCCCAACTCCAGAGCAGCATGGGGCACATCAGCAGAGCAAGCAACAGGGCTGTCATCAAGGCATGGGTAACGCAAGTATCATTGGCACCACAAAATTAACGTATCTCACACACATAGAAATCATTGTTCCCAGAAATAGCTTTAAAAAAAAAAGTGAAAAGAGTAAGTTGCAAATTATTTTATCAGTTAAAGCTGCATAACCTTATCTGAGTATTATGTATGCATTTCTGAAGCACTCATCACAAGTGAAAATGGTGCAAGACCAACACAGTGTAGATTTCCCTTCTCCTTTTCATAGCCAGTGGATGCGAAAGAATCACTGCAAGCTCTAAGAGGCCAGACTATACACTTCAGTGAGAATTCTGTTGGAACGAGGCAATTCAACCACTGGAGGCGAATGTTAAAAATTAAGGCTACTCTTGGTATTGAAGGGAAACCAATGTTCCCAGACTCTACAAAGACACGCTCTTAGGTGTTTAATTATGGCAGGATTTGCACTGGTATGCCATTGCTGTGAAGTAGAAAAGGGAAGAAAGAAGCCATACAACTTCTGACAGCAAAATAAAGTATTATATTTTACTTCCACTGGAGTTAATGGCAAAGCTTCGTGACCCTACTGAAGTCAGCTGATTTTATACAAAACAAGAAGATGAATCACTGAAATATCACCTGAAAAAGCACATAAGTATTACTGATTAACTAGCTTGTATTTAACAGGAAATGTCATTCCATTTCCACTGTTGGAATTTCAGAAAGATTTTAGAAAATAGTATCAGCTGTCACAACAGTCATCAGTACCATGTACATTTATAGAAACACTAAGATCAATCCATCTTAAAAAAATACGTAAGAAACAAAATGTTCTAGCAAAGTTTAGTCATTCCAGTCTTCCTTTAATTGAGCTCCAGCATCAGCCTGCAGATCTCATCAGGAGACTTTAACAGTGGTCTTGTGAGTTGTTCATTAGTTAGTAAGACAAGACTTGAAAGGTGCTCATAACATGCTACAACACATTTCCTCTTGGCAAGATGTATTTTGATACTGAAGTAATGGAATTAAATGGAGCTTACTGCAGTAAAGGGAGAACTCATTCTGCTTCTCCTACTGTGATCCCATTTCCACTGCAACCAGGTTAACCTATTTAATTCCTTAAGTTAGGCAAGAGGAAATGTTTATTTTTGCACCAGTTTTAGTTCACACACAGTAAACGCAGCCATGTACTACAGCTCCTTATTTCTAAAGTCAAGGAGAAAGACAAAGTTTTGCTGCTGGTTCTTTGTAAAATTGCTCTGCTTCTGTTCAGACTTGCACTGTAGCATGACTTTACTCAGTTGTTTGTAAAACAAAATTGTGTTCTAATATTTCCATTGTAAAGAAAATCCCTTCCCTGTATTCTTTGTGTATTAAGTAACAATACAAAAATGCTTTTTACCTAATGAAACATTAAAGGGAAAAGGAAATGTCACCTTTGAAAATTTCCATGAACGCACATCTACCGTAACAGTGGTAGTACCCTGTTCTATGTGGAACATGGTAGATTTTTTTGTTAATAAAGATTATTAGCCAGGTAGATTTTAAACAACATCATTTTTCCTGGCAATTCAATAAAATCTTCAAATAAGACAGACAAGTATATGGTTTGTATTTAAAGTGCTCTTTATCTGATGCAGCAAATATTTGGCCAGTATCCTTCTGGTCTCTAAGTAGCACTTCACAGATGATTAAGAGCAAAGCGGGGGAAGCAGAACAAACTGTCCTAAGTTGTAGCTCTTCATGAAATAGACCTTAGTGTCAGGTGGTGCAGTACTACCAGAGCATAAACTAAACCCAACCCTTTTACCATGCACACACGTTCTTGCCACAATCTGAAGAGACGGCAGATGTTAGTGCCTGGGATTTGCAATCTCCTGCAGTTAGAAAGCAAGCTCGGGGACTAGAAAACTCACTGAAGGAAAAAGCAGCAATCAAATGAACGCACGGCGAATGTCCATGGGGCGGCCCCGGCTGGGTCTAGGTGGAAACCTGTCATTGGGACCAGCTCGTCCTGGAAGTATTGGGTTTGCTCCAGGCAAGGAACCAATTGGGTCAAAATGTGGTCTGAATGGAGGAAACTGGCCCGGTGCTTCTCCTGGGCCAGGAATGAGTGAGTTAATTGGGTCTCCAACATATGGAAGTGCTGGTCTCTCATCATATTCTCCACCAATAATCATTGGGGGATAGATTGGGTTTGACGGGAATGGGTTGGGAGGAAAGGGATTAGGATAGAATGGGTTGGGATGAAAGGGGATTGGATGAGGTGTAGGGGGCAGAAACATCATGTGTCTCCATCGCAGGGCCTCCTTCTTCTGTTTCAACTTTTTCTTGTATAGCTGCAAACAGAAACAAAGGCATTTTAAAGCTGTGTTCCACCTCCAGCAACTGCATTCAGTTCTGCAGTACTTCGCTGAAAAGCACTCCTCACCAGCCTCAAAACCCAGAACAGCAACTCCGCTGCCTACCAAAGACCAAACACGGCACCCCTGGAAGACCTCTAACCCACGTAATTTGTTGATGCTGTTTTCTCTTAATCTGACCAAACTCAACATGTGTACACAGACCACCACACTTCTAAACTAAAGTTTAACTCAGAAGTTACCGCCTCCCAAAGTCTATGTTTTATTCTCAAATTAGCATGTGGAGAATAATCTCAGAGAGATTACATAAAAAAGCCACCTACTTCTTTCCAGTCTGTGTCACGAGGCCTTGCAACAGGATCTACAAAGAGAAGCAAAAAAAGTAAGAGCAGCAATCTATTTTAAGTAGCATTCATGCCACAGATGTCCACAGTTTTGTCAGAACTGCAGAACAATCAAGAGATGCAAAACCCACTTTTCGTCAGTACATTTTTAATAAAGATAATGCATCTTAAAAATATAAAGCTCCAGGGACATTCAATAGGTAATCTACTTGCAGACCCATTCTACATAAAACATCATCTCCAAAAGTTACTGTAATAAGTATAGTGGGGATATAAGGATAAGTAGAGAAATCCCACTAACAGTCCCCATCTTTGACTCCTGACAGCACTTCCCTTGATCGCCTTATTTCTTCAATCTCTTGTGAGAAATTAATAGCAGGAATATCTCTTCCCTCTGCCTAATATCTGCAATAGCTAGTACACCAAGGTAGCCAGGGAAACAGATGAAAACAAGGGAAGTCTGCACCACACAATGGGAAGAACTATGTGGTCCATCAGTAATGGCTCCACAGATTGTCATCAGTTTTCCTGGCAGAAAACTGCACGTCCACCTGAACTACACCTGACCAACTGCACTGGTTAGCATCACAAATGACTGCATTTACTCAGTGTTCAAAAATTGAAAGTGATTGCCTGCGGAGCCTCTTATCAAAATCAGTCAGATTAATCCCCCTGTTCACATGAGAATGTAATTAGAAAAACATGCGTCTCGACATTACCTCGGAAATCTCGCAGATACATAAACCTCCACAGAAGCTGGTCATTGGAAGCTGTGTAAAGATCACGGCAAACAGCAGAAAGAGAGATGAGTGAACGGACATCCAGAAGTCTGAAAATCCGAAGCTTGAGCTCAAGAGGAAGGACCACTAACCCAAACACGTCTGGCAAGTTCAGAGCTACAAAGTGGAGAAAATAGAAGCATTACTTAAGTGGTGCAGAGTTTAGTCTATCTCTAAAGACCCTAAAAGAAAGAAAGGACATTATAATCTTTCCCTTAAATCATTTCCCTTTGATGCCTGAGTTACACCACTTTTCTTGGAAAGTACTGTGACGTGCCTTCTTATAAAACAGATCTCTTGCAACTCCAAGTACACTTACAGAGTGCACAAAATAGGGCAAATGGCACTTTATACTGACCACTGTTGACCACTAAGCCTAAAAAACATTCCACACACCTATGTCTATAGGCTACAGAACAAAGGAATAGGTAAAGAAAAAAGACCTGCCCAATTTAAAAAAAACCAAACACATTAAATACAGAGCACATGCCTCACATAAAACCTTCACACACTGAAGTCTAGAGGGAATTCCATTGAATAGTCTTCAGAATACAAAGCTGAGACCTTTTATGGCAATACCTATACAGAGAAAGCCTGGCTTCCTACTGCTCCACAAACACCATCTTGGGTTACTTCCTACCATCCTTGCCAAGCCCTGAGAAGATCATTCCTGGGGTTAGACTTCCAAATATGATGCTATATAAATTTTTCTGCTTTGACAAAGAAATGGACTAAAACTACAGAACTACTGCCACAAAGTTACTGTGGTATGATTTTCTCATCGCTAAGTGTGGAAAACACCCACTCCAGTCTCTTAAGTGAGACTAGAACAATCAAAAATTAAACCCAGGCAACTATCATTATATTAATATTTTCTGAGATACAAAGATTAATATAATAATTTCTTTAGAATGTATAGATTACTTTGTGCTTACTCTTTATATACCCATCACTGAACAGCTGTTTCTAACACTTTTTCTTCAAGGCTTTAGATAGACCCCCTTCTTTCCATCCTCAAAAAACGAAGTATCATCTCTAATTGTAAATGTTTTCTCTCACCTTGTCGGGCAGCAGCCAGAAGAGAGTAAACCAGCTGGTCTTTAAAGAGACGGGATAATTTCTGAAGGTCTTTGTAAACACCTGCAACCTTTTCTATCAAAGAAGAGAGGTAAAAAGCTTAACTTCAGGAGGTTATAATGCAAAAATTATATAAAAGAGTGGAAGAATTATGGTTTTCTTATAAGCAGAACTGTAATCTGCTTGTAATCTTGATGGGAGCAGTTAGAGTGTAACAGTCATGCAAAAAGTAATTCATCAACAAACTACAGACCAGTTCCATGGTCAGGCTAGGCCTTCCTTTGGCCTTACAAAGCACCATTAAGAGAAATACTAGAGTTCTTCAGAAACAAACTGACTCTCAAGCTGTCAGAGTTTCTTTTGTCAGATTTCAAAGCTCACGTGTAACATGCACCTATGTTGTAAATGCCTGCAATATTCATTTTTTTGACAAGAATGTTCTTCCATTCCATTCTCTGAATAAAGAGGAGCCAGAAGACTCTACAGTTATACCGGACACATTTCGGTGCTCAGTTTCTCTTCTAAAGCCTTTTGACTAGACTAATACATCAGCAGCTGGGGCTACCCAGGACACAGCGTAGGACATGGCCAGCCTCAACTGCCAACAAAGCAATTCATATGCTTCAGAGAACAAAAGGCTAGTCAGGTCTGTGCTCACAAGGATCCACATCTATCTGCCCTTCTCCCCTCCCCCATCTTAGTTTTCCCTCTAATTTTGGCATTCTGGAGAGAGCTATGTGGTCAGCACATGTTTTCTGACAAAAAAGAATGTAACAGTTACAGTGCCACAACAAGAGTGTAGGTACCACCAGCCTCTGAAGTCCTGAACTGCCAGGCAGAAACGGGGTATAATCCAGCATCACTGCCCCAGAGATTCACACATATGCTTAGGATCCCATAAACAACAGGCATATGTGCCAGAGGATGACTCAGGCTTTACAAGGTTCTTTCCTTACACAGTTAACCCAATAAATTCAAATTGTTTCAACAACAAAATGTGCGTAAATGGCTATACTCTGAATTCCTTTTACCACAAAGCTATGACTTGCCTAAATGGTAACCACATTTTTATTCTTTTTTGCTATTCTTTACCTATTTGGTCCTCTACTGAAGTATAGCCTTCCTCATTGTGTGACTTCCTTACTTTTCAGTTTACTACTATGAATATCATAGTTCAGTCATACCTGGCTCCTGAAAGCAAATGAAGGATGCTGGCAATAGTTGTATTCTCTTCACACCTTTTATCTCTTTGTTGATTTTTAATGTTGCTGCAAATATAAGAAAAAAAAAATATCAAAATTTAAAACACATTGAGAGATGACAAAGATAACTTAATTACTGCCTTATCCCTCGGAGGAGTTTTACTTTCCTCCCTTACCAGATTTCCTCAAGTAAAATACCCAACTACAGCAAGCAGCTAGACAAATAAAAACTTCAGAAAAATGAAATGGAACTGAAAATAGCAGGGAATAAACAAAGATCTTGGTGACAGAAACCAAGCATTGCCTTCAACAGTTCAATCACATGCAAAGAGATGTAACACAGCTAAAAGAAGTAAACTGCAAACCATTATTATAACCCAGTCATTAAAGAAATATTAACGAGAGAAAGACTCAACAATCTATACGAACACTATTTGCATGGTAGTTATAACACTGGCATAAATCTAAACTTAACCTGAATTGGTTAAAACTTTTGGTCCAAGAAAATGTATGTGCTTATACAAATTGGCATAATCACTTACAAGTTTTACAAATAAACATAAAAATTTTAATCAAAGATATTTTGACATTAGAATCAAGTCCCAGTTTAATATTGGTTCTGCAAAAATGTGGAATTGCTCAAATGGTAAATAAAGTATGAAAAAGGAAGAAAAAAAAAACCAAACACAAAAAGACAAACAAAAGAATTCCAAAAAAACACCAAGTGATATGGAAGTTGCTTCAAAAAAATTAGACTTCCCTAAATTTTCTGGACTGAATAGCTTAAACTAAACACAATTTTTGAGAACACAGTTAAACTGTTAGTGTGCTACAGGAAAGATTATACATTAAAACTAAAGAATACATAGCCTGGAAGTTGTTTTTAAGTCTTGCAAAGAACATGAGACAAGACAAAAACATTGTAGCTGGAGCAAATCTCTCTTTTAATGTGTGGCAATGTATACCAAAGTTCCTACCAAATAAGACAAGAAACAGATTTTTGCAACATTGCAATGAAAAGGCCAGCTGAATCCCCTAAGGACTGACCTGTTATGGTTAGAGGGAGGGAAACAGTTAACACAGAGACAGGAAATGCCAAGAATATCCAGCATCTCTTGCACCTCAGAAACCTGGATAATCAAGGTGCAGTTCTAAATAGAGTGCACAAGAGCACATTTAAGTTTTCTCTTGCTAAACAACTGCCATATTTAGCAATGCCCATCCAGGATAAAAACTTGGCTAACTTACCATTAATAGCAACAAGATCTCCCAAAGGCACACAAGTCAAACCAGCACAACCTTCTTCACAAAGGGGATGTGTGTACTGTAGCTTATAAACACCATTCCCTCTCCATTTCTCTGGCATAGACACCGCCTTGGCTTCTGTCCCCTAAAAACACAGAAATAACACTGCCATACTTTAGCAATGTACCAAGACTAAGAGGTGAAAAAAGAGAATTAAAAGTTAGGAAATTCGAGAATGCTGCTTGCAATTCAAATCTTAGTTTAGTCCCAATGTGCGTTACGACACAGACTATAATTGCATCATTATATACTATTTTCCCCAGGACTAACAGCAAATCTAAGGAGAAGTTTCGTAATTTTCTGTCCTGTCCCAGTTTCTGACAGGGAAGGTTGTTCGGTGAGCAGACTCACACCTATTTCTTTAAGACATGTACTTCATTCTGTCATTTATTCCAGCATTCTGACAACTGCTGTATGTACGTTAACTTACTGCATGAAAAACATGTTATTGCACCTTTTCTGTGAAGTTATGAGGTCTGACAGGGCTTGAAGAATCACAGCTTAAAATCCATTAAAAAAAAAAAAATCTGAGTGGACTAACAGTGTTTCTTTTCAATTCAATATGAAAATATGGTGTCCTGCTTTTTTGCTAGGATAGAGTTAATTTTCACAAGAAGCTGGTAGGGGACACAGCCAGGACACCTGACCCAAACCAGCCAAAGGGATATTCCATACCATATGATGTCATGCTCAGTATATAAGTGCGGAGCTGGCCAGGGAGGAGGGACTGCGGCTCGGGGACAGGCTGAGTATCAGGTTCTGATTGGTGAGCAAATTGCATTGCGTATCACCAGCTTTGTATACTCTTTTATTAGCACTGTTGTTGTTATTTTCCTCTCTCTTTGCTGTCCTATGAAACTGTCCTTATCCCAACCCACAAGTTGGTTTTTTTTTTTTCTTCTAATTCTCCTCTCCATCCCACCGGGCAGGCGGGGGAGGAAGGAATGAGCGGGCAGCTGTGTGGTGTTGCCACGTGGGTGTGCTTAGTTGCCAGCTGGGGCTCAACCAGACAGATGGAATCCCAGAGGGGGACACAACATAATCCCAAGTACAAGCAGACTCTCTCTTTCCCCTTAAATCTGCACAGCAATCATCTTCCCTACTTCCAAGCCTACTGACTGACATAAACAAACTTTCTTCCCAGTTGCCAATGTATTCTTCAGATAGTATTTCAGGCTACAGAAACACAATTAACTTAAATTTATTAAACTGGTATTGGTCAACCGGACACCTAAACTGATCCCCCACTGCAGTAAAAAACATGATAATTTAAACACCTTCCCTGAGACCAAATCTTTTTTTTTTTTTCATGTTTAGCCATGCATGAGTAAACATACAATGCAAATCTGAAAATCTAAAGGGAAAAGGCGAATTCATACATTGTACAGAGGTACCGCTGTAGGTGCTTGACTACAAGTTAAGATACCTCTGTAGGTTAGTGGAGCAAAAGCCTAAATTAACTCAGCTGAAATGAATACGGAATTGGAAACAACATTTTGTCAGACCTAGGCCTTGTTAACCACCATTTGAACAGGATACCATTGAGGTGATACTGATGCTTAAGGTAGCGCTTCGAGGAAGTGCTACAGTCTAAGCACAACTACACAAGCTCAACAATATAAAGCAGAAACAGGAGGTTACCAGCTGGGTCCTAGTGAGGCTGAGGACTAAAAGAAACATGGGGACAGGCCACTTCTCTCACACCTAAAATCTGCTCTATTCTCTAGCCTTAAGGCTTCCTGGTCAGGCAAATCAGAGAAGCTGATACTTCAGCAGCTCCTGCTGTTGACAGACATGTACAAACCCAGAAGTGGATCCTGAGATGCATCTTATATCACACATTCCCATGATATTCCACAGCTTTATCATACCGAACAAGAAATCTCCTGATTGGTTGTGCGCCTACCTGAGGTACATAGCCTGTCTCCATCATGAGAAGGTGTACTAGAACGATCAAGGCATCAGTGGCACTGGTACACTCAGCAGAAAGGTAGAGCATCTCTAAGGAATGTGGTATTTCACCATCAGCAGCTTCACTGCACAGCATGGGTTCGGAGGGATAGGAACCTGTTCCTTCTTCCAGGTCAACATCTTCTGGGACTAATTCAGAAGGAAATTCTAGGCTGGATCCTGCCTTCAAGGGAAAGTAAAATACACCTTCATTCAGAAAATTACACTTTTTTTATATATATATATCTCAATATTACTTGTCTGCTTATTCCAGTCCTCACAGGCACCAAGTCTACTCAACTGATTTCTCATGCAAGTTTTACACATTTGTTACATTTCCATTTTCTAGCATCCCAGCTGGAGACTGGGATTATACACATAGCCTCCATATTTTTTATATTTATAATGCAAGTCCTTCTTAAAAGGGTCATTTGATTATACATACTACTTGAAGTCAAAGTGAGAATATACTAAACTTTCATCAGAATTTCTGCAACATACAAAGGTATAATTTACTCACTGTAGTACCACCATTTATTTAAATATAGCCAACATGCATGGCAAATAACCAAAAAATGGTAACTTGGTCTGCTTAGAAACACAACAGGCCCAAATAGCTGGAAAAAAAAACCCTCATCAATGGAATATATCTGCTGACACTTGACAGGCACTGTGGGTTTTTTTGTGGCTTCCTTTCTTCTACCAAAATCACACCATATTATTATGTTAACTGATAAAACAACCCACAGACACATTAAAAAAAAAAAGTAGCGAATGAAAACTATAAGCAGATTCACCTAAGGGAAGGGTCAGTAAAGGGGCTGGGGGGAAAGGGAGTTTAAAGGAGCTGTAGCCACTCCTCCCCCACATCCATGCCCAATGGCACAAGACACCCATATGTTTGTACGAGTTCCACCCGTGGAACTTCCCTTCTCTCATTAACAGCAACTGACATGGCCCCAGTTAAACATAGATTTTCAGACTTCTAGAGCTCTTCTACAATGACACTTAGTTGCTTAGAAATCTTCCTGTCATCTCCCACCGCAATTTTGGAGGAAGATGTGAGAATCTTTCAGCTTGCCTTCAAATACTAAATAAATATGAAACATATACTTCTGCACACCTTACTATGGTCTGACTGACACACGTAAGGAGCTTGCACGCCCACAGCACCATGTAAGGACTATTGCTCCTGACAAGAATCAATGGGACAACGGTCCAACTACATTTTCCTTCATCACTTACAATTATTTGTATCCTAAATCTTAATTTTCATAAAACATAAAACAGTATTTTAAAAGACGTCATACAAAGGTTGTATTAAGAGACATTTTGTATTTGAAATTCATTCCAAAACAAAAAAACTACTTGCTTTGAAAGGATGTTGGAAGACAATTTCCTCCCACCTTCTCAAGATTTGGCCTAAACCAGACAAGACCGTATAACAAGATAGGCCATGGCACTAGGCTGTACCTGCAGAGCCTCCTCTAGGGAGGATCCATTCACTACAGGACCCAGCAGGTGGTGGGAGCTGTTATCTGCGTAACTATTGTATGTACTGTCAGAGAAATAAACCACTGAGTAATATGAAAAAATGTGCCTATTAGCTGCACAAAACATACGGGGTCATTCAGATGTACACCTACGAAGCATGAGGCAGGAGCTATCTCAGCAACACAGCCTTCATACACAAGACAGACAGGTCTCACTCTATGGCAGGCCGCCTGAACCACAGGGAAGTGTTACAACCCAGTAGAAAGGAATCGTGCGCTTATCTAGTGAGCGGCGTTTCCGACAGGCAGTCCCTGTTGCATTTGTTCAGTACCTAGAATCAGTTTCCTCGAGAAGGCAGCACTGAGGCAGGTAAGAAACACACTCCTAACATACTTATGGAAAGTGCATGTTTCAGCAAAAACATTCAATCCTGTAAAAATGTCAGAGCTGAAACACCTCAGGGTCGCTGACTAGCTTCTATGTCACAGCTAATTATACAATGGAGACAAATTTCCATCCAAATAACTGGCTATATATCAGACAAGTATAAGGAGCCAAATATTCTGTAGAGATATAATATAGCAACTGACATAACAAGATACCTTCTTTTTTACCTTGTGTTGCACAGGGCAATTCTCATGTACTTACCCTCTCCTCACTCTTTTGAGCTTCCAGCTGAGCTTTCTGGTTGTCAGATTGCTCATTCTGCCCTTCTTCTTTCAGTCTGTGGGCCTGACTTTTGTTGGGGATCAAGGTGGACGGCTCATGACCATTCTCAAGTGGGGGAGGAGTAGAAGGTGGAGGAGGAGGTAGGTTGGGTTGTCCATCTGCTTCTTCTAGTAATAAGCATATCAAATCACCAGAAACAATCCCATATGAAGCTAAGGTCTTCTGATCTTCTGTGAGAGCATCTTTTCTGTTCAATGTTATTGAAAACTTGGTATCAGAACTGCAAAACAGAGGAAAAAAAAAAAAAGAGGAAACACGGTTGGCTGCACCTGGGTAACTGCACACAGAGATATAGTTAGAAATGCATACTGCATACTACAACAGTACTATGCCCTGGGGTTTAATCCATTATTAATTAGCTATATACTAAAGGAAGAGTGAGGAAGAAATATGGTATGAAATTATTTCCCCCACGTTTATCTCCAAGTACATTTTAAGTAGCTGCAGCTGCCTGGTAGGTGTAACTTCATTTACAGCAATTGCTCATAAAACAGTTATGAAGGAAACCAGACAAGTGCCCTCCAAATCAGAAGACATCAGACCTAGCAAAACAAGTTTTAAATAAACTGTTGGCTGAGATTATTTAAAAACAAGATAGTCTTGCAGCACACCAGTTGCAAATAAGCGTAATGAGTAAAGATGCTTACAAAAAAAAAAACCACCAACAAATAGAAATGTAACTGGTTAGCACGGAAGCAGCTATGCAGTATCAGCTACAAGACGCACCCACTGTGGCAAGACAAGCGGCAACTTCAGATGTGTCCTGCCCACACTGCTATGCAGCACAGTGCAGTGCTACCAAACGTGTGTTTCACCAGTGAAAAACCAGTACATCGTACCTAATTAAAGGTTTGTGAATACAAACCCGTTAGCCACCATTAGAAAATGAGCCCCTTCTTGTAGGAATTTCTTAAACTGATTTTGCAGACTTTACTCTCCTACAAAGACTGCCATGAGTTCTTTATAGGTAAAAGATTTATGAAATTTAAACGCAGAGTTTCTCTAAGAAGCCTGCAGAACTATAAAACTGACACCCTACAACAATTTTTGTAACGTAAAGGCCACACGCAACTTTAAGTCGGCTCTGACTGAGCTGCAATCCGTATTTCGCAGCAAAGCGTTTCCCGAAGTTTTACCTTCCTCTTCTGCAGCCAAGGGCCGGGAAGCAAACCGCGGCCGAAGCGGTAGGGACCCGCGGCCCTACCCCCGGTGCTGCGGCAGATCCGCGGGACGGCGCTCACCAGCGGGCGTTACCAAGCCCTGCACCAGCCCTGGCACCGTGCCCTCCCGAGCCGCGTAAAACCTCCAGGCCGGCGATCTTTTCACACACCCCCCTTCCCACCCTGTGATGTGTTGCCCGGCCCCCGGGCGGAGCCCTGGGGGGTGTGTGTGTGTGTGTGTGTCCCGCACACGGGCCTACCAACCGCCTCGCCCTCACACCGCGGGCCTTCCCCCGGAGCCGGCAGCGCCCCGGCCGCTCTGCCCCCTCCTCTCGGCGCCCCTCACGCTCGGCCAGAGGAGGAACCGCAACCCCTCAGGGCCGCGGAGGGCCGCCGGCACCCGCCACCCGCCCCGCAGGGGGCGCCAGAGCCGCCGCGGGGGGGCTGGGGAGACAGGCCGGGCCGCCCCACCCCTCCCCCCGCACCGTGTGGTACGGCCCCGCCGGCCCAAGCCCCGCGTGTGCGCGGCCGCCACCCCAACACCCCCCGCACACGCACAATGGTTCGCTCCGCACGCTACCTGTACCCCCAGGCGGGCAGCAGGGCCCGGCGCAGCTGCGCGCGCAGCTCCCCCAGCGTTGGCTCCGCCCCCTGCACCTCCAGCGGAGCCGTTCGCTTCTGCACCCGCACGCGAAGCTTCATGGCGGCGGCGGCGGCGGGTCTCTGTGCCCGCTTCGCGCCCCAAGCGGGCCCCGCCGGGTGGCGGCGATGGTGATGGTGGCGGCCGGGAGCGGGCGCAAGGGCTGCCGGGGCGTGTCGTTGTTTTGGTTGGCGCGGCACCGCCTAAGCCCGCCCGGCACCGCCCCCGCTCGGCACCGCCCCCGGGGCCTAAGGCGTTTCCACAGCGCGCCGCTAGCTGCGTGCCCGATCGGTGCCTCGGCGTGCCATGCCGTGACCTGCGCGGTCGCGATCGATGATTGGGCGTTCGGACTGAGCCCCGCGCGTGCGCGGAAAGAGTCGCACCAGCGCCATCCGCGTGCGGGGAGTTGTCGGTTGGCGGGAGGCTCTGGCGGCCGTTGGTCGCGTTCGGCTCCGTTATTCGTGGTGCCGTGCTGCTGTTCCGCAGCGGCTCGTCCCCTGAAGTGGCTTATTCCCGCCGTGCCTAGATGAGATACTGGCGGGAGTGATTTCAGCGCACTCGCTGCCACCTGCTGTGCGGAGTGGTTTGGTTGGGCGGCTTTTCTCTCTTCTCTCCTCTTCAGTGTATTACCGGTTTAGATGTTATTCTAAAAAACAAAAATGCCAAGGAGAGCCTACTGCTGCCTGGGCGTTAAACTCCGTTGGCAAAATTCAGGGAAACGGGCGCTAGGGGACCGGCTGACAGAGTTTGCCGCTCTCAAGAGCATTGAGTTTTATAAATGAACGTGTTTTTTTAAGGTAGACTACTGAATTGTCATCATGGAGGTAATATTTTTAACATCTGCAGTCAAATAGTCTCCCCCCAAATACAAAGTGTCACAAACTTCACTTTACTGTCTTTAGTTCCCCTGTATCTGTCATACTTGGAAAAAAAGGTTCTTTCCCATGCTTTAGATCTTCTCAAAAAGTATACCTGGCTTCATCTAGAAATACACACTTTGTAGGAGTGTAATGTCAGTGGGGGGAAAATGGAAAAGGCACAATTCAAGTTTTAACTTGCTTAATGAATTACATTACATTTCAGAGAACAGTGAATTCAGAGGTAATTTTTGAACAATGCTTATTCTCAGATTATCTTGTTTTTCCTTCTAACAATACAATTTACTTAACTCGCATTTCTCCACACAGAGAATAATAGGAGAAATATGAGGTGCAGGAAAATTGGAGTCCTTTATAGGAATATAATACTAAAATAACTGTAGGTAAAGTGAACTTGGAAGACCTAGTTTGCACAGCTGCCACCAAGTACAACTGCTTATTATGGCTCTATTCACGTTCCTTGACCCTACATCTATAGGAACGGCCCTGTCTGTGTCCTTCTGGTACTTACGGGGCAAGTCAGAAAAAGGAGACTGAAATGGGTGAAATCTCGTATGGGTGAAATCTCCTTTAATGCCATCTGAACATGGTCATCCAAGCCAGGCAAACGTGGTTGCTAAATTTCACTTCACTTTACAGTTTGCTGTCAAATACATCTAAAGCTCAAGGGCAACCGCCTTCTGTATTCAATATGTCAATAAATTTCTCAGTGGAAAGGAGAGGCTTGTATTGCTGAAAGTGATAAAAGGAAAGGCAAAGAGACTACTGAAATGGAAGAATACCACTCATGGAACAATCAAAGAGCTGATGCTCATGACAATCAGCTTGGCATTACATACTGGGCCCTCAGCCGTGAGCATTAAAACGAGTGAGAAGCTTGCTGTGCCCTTTGCCACTGCCCCAGTTTGAGAAGTGCTTATGCTGTTGTCATCAAATGGAGCCACATCCTGGATAATGGGACATGTTGTCATCAAATGGGGCCACTTCCTGGATAAATCCAGAAGGGTGGGCTGCTGTGGCAGTGGGGGATGAGAGTGAAAGGAACACCTGAGGAGGGATCAAGAGCATCGCACCTGTCAGAAACTCTGCTTTCCTCTCTCTTGAAGAGGGTGGAATCCAAAGCGAGTCCTGCTGCTGCCTCAACATCATGACCATTTTCCCTTGGCCATGGACATCCTGCTCTATTCTTTCAGTTTTGTCCCTGTCTGTAAGGGCAGCTTAGTCTGTGCTCTTCAGAAAGAGAGGAAGAGGCTTCCCTAGTATGAGAAATGTTCATGGCTACAGTTGTGATGTTTCCAGCAGAAGCACCATTTCAGCAGCTTGCACAAGCTAAAGTAATTGTGTGACGTAAGGTGGTTCAGTTTCTCAGGAGCTGGCTGTAGTACTCGTTAGGTAACCAGCCACACCAGTTATAAATTAGCATTTCTGCTGGCATTCTGCTAAATTTTCCTTTGAATTTTATGAGTCATGGCACAGTGTAAGTTTTAGAAACATTTTCCACAGAGCAGTATTAAACAGGAAAATCTTTTAAGAAACAATTGCGATGAATGGCCAAAACATTTTTCACAGCTTTCAAGTTTGTTTATGCAAATTTCAGATGACCCAAAACCACCATCATTTTTCCTTCACACATCACATCTTTCCAAAAGGGCTGTTATTTGATGAGTAATATTTTTCTCCACCATTTTCATTTTGTCTCAGTCTGCAGTCAGGAGACTTCCAGTGGCCACGTATGAAGTTGATCTCAGGTTGGGAAGGGCACTGCTTCAAAACAGTACAGGAAACGTGTGTGCTTGCAGAATCACAGAGTGGCAGGGGTTGGAAGGGACCTCTGGAGATCATCTAGTCCAACCCCCCTGCTAAAGCAGGATCACCTACAGCAGGTTGCACAGGATCGCGTCCAGGCGGGTTTTGAATATCTCCAGAGAATATCTCCACCTCTCTGGGCAGCCTGTTCCAAGCTTGGAGAAATGGTTGTATACATAAGAATTTTAACTTTCAGCATAGTTCACCCATTTCAGAAATGGTGATTTTTTATTTTTTTTAAGTCTAATTCATTAAAATAATATACAATATGGTGACAAAAGAAAGCTCTTTATTGATAGCTCGGAGTGGTTGTTAAAGACAATGTGGTTTCTCAACTCAAAGTACTTTGTTCAGGGTTTTTTCTCCCCGACATGGTCAGTGTAAAACACAAGCAATAGAACCCGTTCCACCAAAGAAGTAAAACCCTCTTGAGAACCCTAGTGGTTTCTCTTGAGAAATTTGAAACTTAATATAGTTGTAGTCCTGTTGACCTGCAGTCAACTTCCCATGGCAGAGAACTATAAAAAGTAAAGGTCTCTGGTTCAGTTACGTACCTCATGGAATTATTTTTTTCTTCCTGAAAACTGAGTCTAGTAATAAAGCTGTGAGCCAGTGGGCCTTTTCAATTTGGTTTTTTTTCTGTATTTGCCACTACAAAGAGTATATATAATATGTATAAATAAAAATATACATGTGTATATATTAACCCCTGTGATACTGATATGTTGAATGACTGGGGTCACAGTGAAAGGTGTGAGAGACAGTGGAATGAGAAGGAGAAGGGTATGAAGGCTGGAGTATCATCAGGAGATCTGTGAAAGTCTGAAGTACCATTTTAAGTGTGCCAGTGGGGGAGGAGGTTCAAGTCAAAGCCAGTGGAAAGAACGTCCTAACTTCTTGCAGCTTGATGGTGGTCAACTTTACTCCTAAAAGGTATTTTAAAGCCCTTTATGCTAGTGCTCTATAGCTAATACATTTAGTGGAGCTCTGCTTTACACCATCTCAGGTTGGCTGTCTATAGATGACCCTTGAACAGTGTCTGAAGTTTGCTCACGTGGCTCTTAACATCTCTGTTTCTCATAATAATCTTGGTCATATGGAGCAAAGGATTTTTCAGTGGGTTTTCTGGGGTTTGCCAGATTAATTCAGACCTTTTCAGTACCACGTTTTCTTGGATTTATATACTTCTTTACAGTATTGAATTGCTGAGAGTTGTGTGCAAAGCAAAAATCTTTGAAGTGGCACATCAAAGACACAGTTTATTTTACATTTGCAGACCAAAATTGCATTTCTCAGGATAGTAAAAAGAGGCTCTACCCATGGAGGAAGATTTTGTCTGTCTTCTGATGAACCAAAGGGGTCAGGTTTTTGTTAGTGAGATTACTGCGTCCACCTTGTAGGAATCTATGGTGACTGCTTACAGGACTGCAATTTAGATGAAACGAGAGTAGAGGCTGCATAGGTTGAGAGGGTGCCTCATCCTGCTGTCAGTTCCATGAAACTAGCTGAGGGGTTGTACAAGAGACGAATGAGTGAGCCAAACAACTGGAAGAAAAGCAGAGAAGAAAGCTTAGAGCAGGCCTACACAAATGAGGGAGTCAGGTTTGAATCTGGGCAGATCACAGACAAATAATGCCTGCTGCATTCCTGTTCAAGATCTCAATATTTCTTACTCTTCCCCTGTCTCTTGGGGACCAGCTTAAGAGCACCCTTACAATTCGTAGCTGTGAGGGCAGTATGCAGTGCAGAGCTAGAACAAACACACTGATTTTTTTTTTTTTTTTTTTAATGTTAAATGGGCTTTGGTAAAAATGAACTTAGTAGTCCTGGCTCAGGTGCTAGGATAGGGGAGTTACAGAGGTCAGCAATGTGAACTCAGTGGATCCAACCAGTGGAAAGTGCTTGTTTTCCATCAGCTCATCAGACAACTGCCTCCCAACACAGTTATCGATTGTTAACGGAGTCTTTGTAGGCATTGCAGCTACATTATTTATTTTGCAGCCTGGCACAGATTAATAGCTCTCTGGCAGCTCTGCTCCAAGGCTTTGAAAGCCTCTATGAAGGGCATCAGTAGGCAAGCCACACTCAGAGAAAGCTGTGGTAACCCAGTGCCTTTGAAAAGCCTTTGAAAGACTGGGGAGGGGGGCGTCCCAGACCTACTCACAAATATAACCTGTGGGGGCAGGGGTGCCCATTGCCTCCTATGGATTCTGTTTGAAGATTTCATTGAGCTAGATCGCCTGCTGCCTTGTGAGTTGGGAAGTGGATAGCATTGCTTTTCACACTGAGTGGAGGAAACCATAAGCAGGATCTTACTGGAGTTTTTCTTTTTCCATGGGTATTTCCAGTGGTTGTGGAGAGGTGGAGATGACCTGCTTCTGTGTCATTTAGCAAACTCCTGTCTGTATCATTTGCTGGTTTCTTTAAGCATTCCTGCTAATATATATCTCCTGTCAACCATATAAATTTTCCCTCAGAGGCGGTTTTCTATATGGAATGTGAGTGCATAGGAAGGGTTAAAATCTTGAAGCTATTGAGTCCTTTTTGCTTTGACATTGTTGAACGAGCTGCAGAAAGTCTACCTGTTCTTGAGCATGCTGCAGAGTCACAAGAAGCAATGGAGCAAGGGAGAAACTGAGAAACCCAATGCCAGTTCTGTGCTAACAGCAGAGATACTTGTGAAACTAAAGTGCTCTTTCTGGACTTCAGGTTGGGTAGACACTACATTTGCTATTACGTTTGAGAACTGTGTGTCTTGGGTTTGTTAATTATTGAGGTTTCTTTTCTGAATTTTTGGAAGTGAAAGAAGTTCTTCTGTGGGCTGCAACTGGAGAGTTTTGTGCAGGATCAAGGCAAGACAAGGACAAAATTCTTTTTCAGAGATAGGCTGTTCTATTTCAGAGGTTGGTCAGTTTAAGATAGTGTGTTTCTATGGCTGAGGTAAACCTGTACAAAACAATGATAGCTTTTGTGTGTGTGTGTCAGAAGCTTTCTTAGTTCTTAGGCAGATTTCATCTGTAATCTTTATTGCAAGTTTTAATTAAAGTTTTTGCAGGCTGTTCACAAAGGAGAAACCAAATGTGGTATTTACAGACTGGTAAGTAGAGTACTTCATTAGGGTGAGACAGGTACACAGACTGAAACAAAGGAGTTTTTAATCTTTTTCGTCTGTTTAACTTACTTGAATACACTATCTCTAAGAAGACAAAAGAATTAAGAGAATGATTTACATCAAGGAATTGATCCATACATGTTCAGTTACTGAAGATAAAAATCAGAGCAATTTGTCTGCCATCCATTGTCATCTACAATGCAATTGGCAGGTCTAATTTAGACTATCAGGCAGCTGACAATTTCCATCTTCTTAGCTCTGTCTGTCTCAGTCATCTGACTAACCTTGTACAATCAGTCTGGCAGAGGCTTGGGGCTTTGGTGGAACCAAGAAATATCAGCCTTGGAGTGCAAAAGTAAAGCTTGTTGGTTTGAGAAGCAATCTGAAAAGATACCGTCTTTTATTGCCATGGAAGTTCAGTTGTTTGTTCTGTCAGATTCCCACCTGGCATACATTTAGCAGCCAAACAGGAACATACTAACTACAAAGCGCAGTAGTGACTAAGATTGCTGTTCTTCAATGGGAATGAAATTTAATGAGACCTACATTACCTACATCAATGCTTCCAGCAATCCTGCTAGATAAATATCTAGTAAATATCTATACGTTAATCATAGAAAAATCTGTCTTTCTGGGTTTATATTGATTTTTAATTGACCCTAGTAATCAGGGTAGAAAGTGGCATGTTTGCAGGAAAAGCTAGGACACTTTTTGGAAGAAGTTTAAGATTTGTAACTGCAACTGTCTGTTCTGCATTATATAGTATTGCTTCCCTAAAGTAATTCTTTATTTTGAGTTGCTTAAAATACAGAAAACAAAGAAAACCCAACAAACACATAAGACCTAGAGCTGGAAAGACCAATTAAGGAGGAGATTTTCAAAATTTGTCACAATATGTGGATTATGTTTTCATAATGTTTTTTCCCTGAAACCACTTTTTCTTGCATAGTATCTTGGCGTATCTGTAAGGATTCCCTCAGAGAAATGATATCAGGGCAATAGCCCATCTTACAGTTCAGAAATCCACTGAAGAGCAGTATTTTATGAGGTACTGGGTAGATCTTGGATTTGCAACTGTTTAGAGTCTGACCTGATCATATTAATTCCAATACAGAAGATTACCAAAGGGGTTTTTTGTTGGATTTTCATTTGTTTATTTTAATGCATTTGTATGTTTTCTGGCAGATAATAGAATAAATTGTCAGAATTTTTAAAGATAATATGGTACTTACTAGAAATCCAGGAATGATTGTTATAGGCTGGAATATCTTGGAAACTAGCTAGACTTTTTTGCTACTTATTAATTAGCATGGTTTTGTACATAGTCAGGTAGCATTATCAAATCAGACATGTTAGAAAAGGGTGTGCCACTCTCCTCAGTGGGAAGGCCAGAGTAAAGTTACCATAGGCCTCTAATAAATGATTTCGTAATGCACGTCTGGGAAGGCTTGAAATTGTCTTCAGAAACGGTATTGTTATTTCTAGGAAATTGAGCAGTGGCTGTCATCGGTAGTGAAAATCAGGATGAATGCAAGAATTTTGAACAAAGAAACCTTACTTTTGTACTAGGATAGTGTAACAGAAATAAATAATTTGTCACAGCTTTTGCAAAGCTGTGTCGTGTGGTTACGTCCCACCACACAGTGGCTCACAGTCTCACTTTGCACACAAGACACTGTGCTGCAGGCTCATGCCAGGACACCCTGCCCTATTCCTGGGTGATTACCATCCGATTCTCACGTGCACTTTGAATTTACCCTTGCCTTGCCTTCTCACGTACCCTGATTTGGTCAATCTCATGTATTAGTGTTTGCATTAAGTCAGAGATTTGTGGGTAACAGGGAGGCAAGTTTTGTACGGAGACCTACTGTATTTTATTAGACCAACTGATTTAGTTGGTCTAATAAGTCCAAGGACAAACCTTTGGACTCACAAATCCAGTATCTCCTAGGCGGGATGTATATAAAAAGGGTGTTGTTCTATAGGAGGACAGATGTGCTCTTCCTTGGCTGGGATTGCTTTGTCATGATGACTCTGCAGGAGGTGGGACAGATGGTAAAATAAACCAGCCAAGACATGGGTGTGGGGAAAGCGCATAGTGGAGCAGAACCATTCAGTCTCACCAGCAGCTAATGCCTGTGAAAGTGCTATCCAAGTAATTAGAAATCTGTGTCTGCTCCCACACTGACTGCTTCGTGCAGTAAAATCATTGGCTAAACCTCTCTTAACTATCCGCTCTTGTCCCAGTTTCATTGAGGGAAGTAATGGATACAGATTTTTTGTAGCTCATGGGATGCATCATTTATGATCATGTTTGCATCATAAATGTTAACAGGTCCCTGTGACAAAGGTGAGAAGATGCTAAAGACGTGGTATTCTTTCCTGCTGTGTTGGCTGTCCTTGCGGCTTGAGGCTAATCCTGGTCTTAAAGTGAGGATTACTCAGAAGGGGCTGGACTATGGTATGTCTAACATTGCCAGAAGTTAATTTATGATAAATACTCCGTGCACAGAATATAGTTCCTTAATAAAGATGCAATGTAGAAACAAGCCCTTAAATATTGAAATAGAATAAAATCATTTCGTAATCTCACACCAGAAACACCCTTTGTCTCTTCTCTGACTCATTTCCTTCCTTTTTGTGCACCCCAGGTGCGAATTTATCCTTGCATTGGTGATTGCATTCTCCTCCAGTCCAACCATGTTTCTACGACATTCCTCATATCAATCTACTTTCTTAGAACCAGAATGACATGGTCATAAAGTTGCTCCTTTTTTTAAAGTGTGAAAAGCCTGATTGAAAGTGCAATATTTAGTTGAAGATAATAAAGCATAATTGGGAAAAAAAAGCTTATCATTTTGGAACAGCCATATAGCTGCACATCTTTAACCTCATTCCTCCATTTGGTGTGGGGTGGCATCTGCATGTGCCATTCTTTCAACAAAATCTAGTAACTGTCTGCCATAATTCTGCCACTTAACAGAATATCAGCAATTTCCACAATATATTTTCTTCACTCTTTCTATTTATGCTAACTTTCACTGTCTCTTACCTAAGACTTCCTCTGTGCGTATGGAGGGCACGCGGTAGAATTTCAATTGTTTACAGAATTAATAATAATAATAAAGGTTAACAAGACACACATTCAACAAAAGCTGGGTCATGCTAAGGATTAATCGTCATTTATGTACTGAACATTCTGACAGGTAAACAATGGTCTTGTGAGATGAAAAATAGAAGCTCAGGGTTTATGCCTTCGAGATGAAAGCATGGATCAGGTCCACTTATTTCTCTGTATAAGCATTGTTTTAAAGGCTTTTGAGGAGTTGACAAGTGCAGGGCAAACATCAGTCACCCAAATCAGAACTGATCTCCTTACCTTTTTATGACACACAGGAGAAATCACTCCCTAGGGATCTCTCATGCCTTTAGAAATGAGAATTCAACCTGGTATTTCTCAGTGTGAGCCCAGCTTAGTGTGAGCCCAGTTTTTGTGACATTCAGCATGGCCTTCAAGTGCTGAATGAACAAAGTTTGCACACCCCTGCATTAGCAGTAAGAACAGACTTTAACAATGCGCCTCCCAAAGGTATTTCTCGTATTTGAAGAGCGTGGTGCTTGTCATGTCTTTTCCCTTAATACGAGATTTGAAGGCTGAGGCAATAGATCCTGCCTGCATGCTCCTTACCTGCTGCAAGAACCTTGAGAGAAATTCCACCTGGGATCACTGGCTGCCTTCGCTAACAGTCATAAGAGAGCTCTAAGTTATTTCACTCAGAGCCCGTATTTTGCTTTGAAGGCAGGAATTTACAGGGAATCATAACTTACCTCTCCTTCATAAAAGATGCGTTTTATATAAAGGTATTCCAGTGTTATCATTGATCTCAATTCTTTGCTTTTTTAATACACTGAAGTCTGGGGGAGAAAAAAAATAGGTATTTTGTATTCAGCAACAGTGAGGCCAAAACCTAAAGAAACTCATGCTCAAAATATCTGAAAGCAGGACATCATTGAGTATTAAAGTTTTAGCAGTGTCTTCATCAAAGACGAGCAAAAAAGAAGGAAGACACGAGGAATTTGGGATTTAAAGATGTTCTGTTTGTTGATGATAGGGTCTGTGTGTATTATCAATGCACGAGTAGCGTTGAAGAATTCAAGAAAGCAGAGATTCCTTAAAGCAAGGAGAGAAGGTAGGGAAATGAGTCAGAGATCTGCAGCATTCTGTAATGGATAAGGCACCGTGGCAAAATGTATGTACTCTGAAAGAAACGGGAAGAAAGCATTTAAAAGGATTGTCTTTAAACTTCAAACAACTTGTACACAAACAACAATCCAGATAGCTCCGCATTTGACATACCAGCACTTCAGATGCATATATCACACTTTTTCCATCAGTCAACACTACATATAGAAGTCATCTTCCTACTTCTTAACCTGCTTTTTCATTCAACAGGTATGAGACAATCTGAGATAAAGGTCATGACCAAGTGTTTCCCAAGGCTATCCACATTGTGAGTGAAGTGAAGGAAGTATAACAGTTTCAGAAACCTGGCAAGAATATAAGATACAATTCAGGGATGAGATGATCCTAACAGCTCGTCTTGATCTTGGGTTAAATCATTTTTATGTGAGGCTAATAGAAGTTGTAAATGGGTATATAAGGAGTTGGAAGAAGGTCTAGGCAAGGATCATAGAGTCACAGTGTTTCAAGAACTGTGTTAAAAGTGATGCTTTTAGTGTATCTGGACCTTTGGGTGCCTGAATCCAATCTGCAAGGCATGTGCTTTCCTCTGTCCCCTTGTAGGCAGGAGGACTGGGATGGAGCTCTTGAAGCAAGCAGTATTGAAAGAGACCTTCCCAAGCTGGAGTGGGCAAGAAAGTTTCTCGATTGTTAAGGTCAACTATGTCATTTCAAGGTAAGTGAAGGAAATACATTTCAAAGTTTTAAGATGAAACAGGTTATTATTACCACATAATAATAATTATGCACCCATTTTTTTGTTCAGTGTAAAATTTTAATGGTTCATCTAACTCTGCTCCCACTGCCTAAACACTGATTTGTTTTATAAGGACTTCCTTCTACCAGACTCAGAGATGAGCTTTAGAAAGCTTCTGCAGGAGCACCTTCACTGGTTTATAAAATAAATATAAAAGCAGGTTTTTCTACAGCATTCAATCCCATCTTCCAATAGGCTACAAATAGAAATACAAAATTCTGGTCTTTTGATATTGCTATCAAGCCAAGCTCTGCTGCTCAGTAGCATTTTCCTTCCTTTTCTTTACAAATTACCCAGAGCAAGAAATACCATTCTGGGAGACTTCGTGTACTTTTTGCTGGATAGGGCCTGCATCCTTTATCTATACCTACTGTTTTCCTAATAGCCTGCTTTCTGGCAGGCTTCATTGTATTATACCGTCCTTGCGACCCTAATCACCGCACATCTGAGAGCTGTGTTTGGACAGGCTGGAGAAGAAGAAATTATGGGGGTGGAAGTGTGTGTATCTTATTGCAGGTCTTCCACTGTCTACTGGGTGGTGATTATAGAGAATATGGAGCCAGATTCTTCCTGGAGGTACACAGTGAAAGGGTGATGGGCAACACATGTAAATTAC
The DNA here is from genome assembly GCF_011004875.1 of Balearica regulorum gibbericeps. Classification (NCBI taxonomy): domain Eukaryota; kingdom Metazoa; phylum Chordata; class Aves; order Gruiformes; family Gruidae; genus Balearica; species Balearica regulorum. The sequence continues at coordinate 59,921,151 of NC_046184.1, forward strand.
ATCAAGAAAAGTTCCAGTTAGAAGTTAGGAAAAATGCTAGGGAGCACCAGAACAAGGGCCCAAAGAGGTTGGGAAATCTCCATCCTTGGAGGTGTTCAAGACTCAAGTGGACAGGGCCCCTGAGTTGGTCTGGCTTTCAGTAGGGTGTTGAACCAGAAAAATCTCATGAGGTCCCATTCCAACCAAAATTATTATATGATCTTCAAACCCCCAATTCATTCTCCCAACCATAGTTCTTGAAACTAGTGAAGTAAATAATCTGATTTTAGCTCACTGCAAACAAGATTACTAAAAGCAGCCTTACTGCTGCCCAAGATATTACTGGAAAATTATGGTCATCTTAACTAAAAGTAAGTAGCTGGTGCCTTCTGCCCCAGGGAAAGTAGATTAAAGGCAGTTGTTTCAGAGATCTCTGGCAGATATCAGGAAACAATGAGGAATGTATACTATATGATAGGATTACAGCTGATATCTTTACAATGCCCATTTGCAAGACAATATCCTTGAGTATCAGAAACATTTGTTTTGGCAAGGAAATCTTCAAGATTTGTTTAGAAAAATAGATCATCTCCAGAGCCCTTTGCGAGGCAAGGGAGGGGATACAGCATGAGGAAAGAGAAACTTTGATGTTCTTCAGCAAATGCTAGCATCCAGGCAATCTGGATTTATTTATAGACGTAGCATCTGGGTTTAACACATAGACTTATTTTCCCCCAGCAAGCACATTTCACTTTAAGGAGTTTGTTTCTCTCCCAAGGGCAGGTTTTTTGTTTGGCCAGGCATCCTTTTTCCCTTGGGCAGATATCAAGGATTCTTTTTCCAAGGATGCTACTAAGTGTGATGGTACAAGTGTCTGTCTTTCCTAAAATATACAAGGGTCAGTCATTTCTGAGAAATTCTTTTACTGAAGCATAGACTTTGCCTTTTATAGAAGGGTTTTCAGTGATCAGAAGTCCTTTTTACTCTTTTAACATGTGGTCTAATATCTCCCTCTCTGTATTCTGTAGGATCAGAATTAATTCTGTAGATTTCCCAGAAACTTCTGCTTCCTTTATTCCTGGCACTGGCATTAGTCTCTCAGTGGCACATGCTTCTGCTACGATCAGTGCAGACTGGAGAATGAACACGTGGCTGCTGTAAGTATTGTACAGTGCGATGCAGATGCAAGGCGCAGTTCTGGGAGAAGGATTGCAAAAGAAATTCAGAAATCTAGTTGGTAATTATTATTTTTCAGGTCAGATACGCTTTATCATTTAACAACAAACTATTTGGATAAACTTCTTAAGAAGAAAACATCCCCTGCCAACTAGTGCTTTTTGCCTTTTTTTTTTTTTTTTTTTTTGGTAATTATTCTACCCCATAGGTTGTGTCTTTGGGAAATATCAGGTCAGACATCTGTTAGCATGCTCAGTTTGCCCAGACTGGATATTACATGGTATTACATGAATATTCAGAACCGCAGAGTTTATGATGGCCACATTTGTTACTTTCTTTGTAGAGTATAACTGGAAGGTTGACTCTATAGCTAATTATCTATTTGCTGGTACAGTGCATATTGTCTTCCAAAGCGCTCCTGTTAAAGGAAGGACACTGTCATAACGCCAAACATTCAGAACTTTGGAAACTCCAGAATTTGGGTCGCCATGGAAAACTGACGGCTTCATGAGCCTGTGCAGCAGGAGATTGTCTTTAATATTAGACATGATTGCATACTGATTTGTCCACTTTTTTATCTCAGCATTTTTGCTATAGAATTTTAATATTATACTCTAGATTTTCTTGGGGTGGGGGGAGGGCTAAAACTTCTGGGTTATCAGAAAAGTGTGCAAGGTGCTAATCTCTACAGTTTGGGTTAATGGAGTAGCTGGTAACAGCAGTAGGCTGTTGCTCTATTTGCAAGCCAGATAGTACAGCCAGATGGATCACCAGGCTGCAAGTTTCACAGCATGTCCTGATTTCAAAGGAGCACGGCCATGCAGTTCTGCATTCAGTTTCAGTACTGGTGGCTGGAAACTGCTGTCACTGTGCCCTCGACCTGTCTGTCATTCCTCCTGTCATACCAGTATTGTGAGGAAAAGGATATTGTGTTCAGCAGGGCAAATCAGCTGTTCCCAAACACAAAGCCACTTCTCCCTCTTGCTGAAGAATAAGGACCTGAGCATAATCTGGAGACACCCCAGATGTATAAAACTCCAAAGACTTCACAGACAGCAAGGGAGGCAGAGAGCTGGTGTGCAGGATTTGGCAGAGCAGATTGTGGTGAAGGTGATTGAAGCCAGCAGAAACAGAGAACCTAAGTAGCTGGGCTTCTCCCCATCTCACAAGCAGCCCAAAATGAGCAGAGGAGGGCTGAGATCCTTTTGTGATGGTACCTGCCACTGATGTATGTGTAAATCTTGTTTGGAAGGATCTCCTGAAGTCATTTTGTCCAGCCTCCTGCTCAAAACAGAGCAGTCACCAGACTAATCAGATCAGCTGTCTAGCGGTGGTGTTCAGCCAAGGATTGTGATACCACAACCTCTGCAAATACCCCATCCCAATGCTGCACAGCCCTCCTTGGAAAAATGTTTTTCCTGGTAGCTTGTGGGACGGGGTTTGTTCATGGACTGGAAAATGAGGGTCTGAAGAGCAGTGCTTCCTCTAGATAGCCACTTAATGCATGTAAGTAATGCTCTGAAAGGTGGGATTGAAAATGGTAGTAGTGGTAGGAGGGACTCTGTCACTGGCAGTACTACTCACTGGTTTGGTCAGGGTAGTCTATAGTTTGAGGCTTTTGGGATTACAACCTCTTTCCCCAGAATTTTTGCTTAGCCTCAAAAATAAAGAGGAAAGCTGAGAGGCTTGTGGTTTAAGCTTCGTATTGGACTGGGCTCTTTTTTTTTTGTTTGTTTGGTTTGGTTTGGTTTTCTATAGTACGGTGCAGCCACTGTAGTAATGCCTGGGGAAAGAAAACCTGAATAATCAGGATGAAGGTGTGAAAAGTGTTACTTTTGGTGCCAGTTCTGTTATGGTAAATGAGGTTTTTATGAGGCTGTTCTAACATCCATTCATCTCTCTCTATCCTGCTTGGTTGGCCTACAACTTCTACAACTCCTAACCATAGTTGTAATACCTAAATTTGCTGGAATTTAAGTATAAGGATATTTTTGTTATGGTCTTAGAAGGGATTTTTACAGAAAGGAGACAGAATGAGTGGATTTGGGGCAGGACGAAGAATGGAGGAATGTATGCATTTTAAAGGGTTATTGAAAATTATTACAGGAAAGAGGAAAGTGGAACAATGGCAAAGTTAAGAACCACTGGGTTATATATTTATTAGCTAACTGGGTTCTGCTGCTGCAGTCCCAGAAGCCTTCAGGGTGATCTGTCATGAAGGACTGGAATGTCTTGTGCTGCTGTGAAACTGTCACATTTTTGTGAACTTGTCAAATCCTGCACAACACTGGAAAATTCACGTCCTGGAAACTCATGCATATAGTCTGTTTTTGAATACCATGCATATCCCCAATCTACTTTAATCCCTAGAAAAACCATTCTTCATTCTAGATGATTGAAGCAAAAAGTCCTTTGAAACTTGATTTATACGTAGTTTCTTAAATTGTTCCCTTAAAGCAGATGTTTCCTTGACTGAGTTCGTTCTTTTTTCTCCGAGCAGCAAAGACCAAGGAGGAATTACTGTGTCCCTCTCAGGACTGTTTATTGCAGTTATCTTCAAAGTGTCAAGGGATAGCACAGGCCACTTGTCCATGTTGCTACACAATTGCCAGCTGAGCATTAACAGTGTAAAAGTCAAGTTAAATGAAGGATCTAGGTATGTACAGTAGATTTTCTAATTACTCTGTGGGAAGTAGCAAGGTTTATAGTGTAAGGGCCACTTTTCAAATTTTTACTTTTAGGGATCCAGTTACAGGATACGACTAACTATTGAAGGCTATGAAAACAGATTTTTAAAGGTCTATTTTCAAAACCAGCCTCCTTTCTGAGTGTGTGAAGTGCGGTTAATCTATACTTCTTTGTGCATGTCCCAACAAATGAGGTGACTAAACATACTGCATATGACAAAAAATGCCATTTGGGCATATTAATGAATACAAGATTGCAAATGAAGGTTTGCAGATAGGTAGGTTGTCTGGACTGATTATGCCTTTTGACAAGCTGACCTACAATTTCAGAATAAAACTTTCAAAAGATAATATGAAACAATGCTTGTAGTTCTCCTCTTTTTGATTTTCTAAAAATTTTTTTTTGTCTTATTCAAAGACAAAATGTGGCTAACTGAGTATTGTTTATCAACACATTAACATGAACATTCACTACTTTGTAGGTTGCCTTCTAAATAGCTCTTATGAGACTGAGAACCGCTAGCATTTGTCTGAGACTCACAAATTAATAAAAAACAGTCAACTGCACAGTCTACCAATATCGCTATCACGTTTCATTAATATAAATGACATTGACGCCCTAGTCTGCCATATTTTATATTTCAAAGATCAATCCATGGTAAAAAGTCATTGTGTTCATTTCCTTTCCTCCAGCTGGATCTACAGCTTTCTAGGTGGTTATCTTGAGAAGCCCATTCACACCAAATTGGATAAAAGTGTAAGTTTGCAAAGATGGTTTCAGCTAGTGAAGGGAGGAGTTGAAATACAGCTCTTACATCACTGACTTGTCTCTCATTTCATATAGCTATGCCTAAATATCAAACACAAAATCCAAATGATGGATGCACAGCTAAGAAAGCACACGGGTGAGTTCTTGATAACAGCTTTTTGTTAAGTAATTTTCACAGTGCTCAAATTGTAGCCTTTTTTATTAGATGTCAAACCATTCCTGTGTTCATGGTACAAAAAAAGTGAAGGAAGAAAAATACAGACACAGTTCTGTACCTTAACCTATTCCAGAGTCCACACTAGAAATCTCTTGCATGCATCTTGTATACAATATTCAGATTTCTTCTGTGGCCATAGCAGGTCACCTGTAATCTTTCAGTCTGTTGTAGCTGACCTGTGTTATTTCCTTAGATTTTTGAGATGAACATTTTTATGCTGATCCTTTATGCTCTTGGTACTGTGGACATAAGAAAACCTAAGTTAAAGTAAATCCACTAAAGAGCTAGCTAACATCCCTGTAAGATCTCATACGATTAGCACATCTTGTTTTGAACTTGAGTTCAGTGAGATAACAAGATGCTGCTGAAGACAGCGTCACACTAAGCGTGCCTCTCCACACCAGTGACAATTTCCGTGTCATTCTTGCAGAGACATGAAGACAATAGATATTTGTATCTGAAAAGAATATATATATAAAAGATTTTCACTTCTATAATAAATCCCACAGGTTTTCTTTTTTTTCTTTTTTTGTTGTTTTTTTCCAAGACTAAGATTTTTTGTAGTTTTTGCCAATTCAAATTAATTTAATTCACCTAAGTCGTATAACTCAGGTCAGAGAGTTTGTTCCCACTCTTCATTTTGCATTGTGGCAATTCCTATTATCTGCTCTGCTATTCAGAAGCAGAGTAAGTAGACTTTTAATTTTTCCTAAAATGGCCTATTACTAATATTTCCTAAAATGGCAAATATTACTGAAAATCATGGTCATCAAGAACATTTTCTTATGCAGCACATTTCTTATGTTTATACCTAAACACTTTGGGCTCAAGGGTGCTCCAAGCTGTGCTGTCATATTGAGGAGTTCATAATCTCTGTGTGAATTCACCATTTCTCTTTAAACCCATCTGATTTTTATACAGTATGAACAGACCTTACAGTCCAATCAAAAATAACAATCAGACTGAAGTTGCATGCGAACGCCTTTCAGAAAAGGTCTTCAATCATATTGTCTGATAAAGTGCCCTCTATTGTTGTGAACAAATATCCCTTGTCTTCAACACTGATATGCGTAAAATGCGCTAATGTCATCTTCCAAAGTATTTAGTAGTATTTACCAGTATTTCACTAAGCATATAGGAAAGTTTAGTTCTCTTGCGCAAACACATACCAAAAAAGGGGAAACTCTGTGGTGGATACTCCTTTCACTGCATGGGAGAGATTTCTGAGGAGTGTATTCAGTTGTGAACAAAAGGAGAACAAAGCCTAAACCAGGAGGAATCAGTGACTTTTCCAGAGAGAATACTCTCACTTTTTCCCTTATAACAAGTTTTTTTAAAATTTTCTTCTTCCTTTTCCAACCATTATTCTTCTTCAGATTCATCATTTCTGTAATACTTTTGCCTTTAACTAAACAGTAATGGTTTTTGATGTGTTTTTGTAATAATGGCTGGTTTGTTTTTGTCCGTCATTCTTCTAGTGTTAAGCCAGATTGATGCCTTTGCACAAATAGACTATTCCCTAGTTAGCTCTCCAGCAGTCTTCAAATCACATATTAACTTGGATTTGAAGGTAATTTTTCTTTAATATCACTGTGCTTTTTAAGACTTTTCTGATTTTCTTTTGTGTTGATGCATTTTCTTTCACTACAGTCTTACTCAGCCTTTCCAATATTTAATTAGAAAAGCACTAAGTCATTTGGACATTTTTGGTGAAGAGCTATTTTGGAAACCAGATATGATTATTTAATAAATTAACTACATTTGTTAATTAACCAAAGGTATCATTTAGAATTAAATTATTTCAGAGTTGAAACCTTTCAGAAGTGCTTTATAAACAGCATAAAAGTGTTCTTTAGATACACAGCTCTTCCACTGCTGCTTGGTCTTCGCCTCTTACCAGTGATACGTAACCCGTGATGGCTACAGATGTGACTGCAATCCAAAGCATTTGTTTCAAGATGACTCAACATCTTGTATATGTACAGGTCACACCCAAAAAAAAGACTTCTCACAGACAGTCCTTCAGCAGCACACAGCAGTTCCTTTCTTATCTATTTTTCCCCTTTGTTGGCAAGAGATACCTCAGCAACGCCGAGCTTTTCCAGCAGCTTCAACAGTCCTCACAGTTCAGAGCATCTCCATGGCTGTCAGACCTGACTTCAGTTAAGAAAGTTGTGCTAGAGCTGTGGTTGAAACTCTTCCTTTTGGTTATTTTGTTCAAGCAACTTTTACCACCCACAGAAAACACTCTGCAAGCAGGAGAGACATAGCTTAAAGGTACTAGGCAATAATTTGTCAGCTACTATAGCTAACTAGAACTTACAGGCTAAGCTTTAGCATGCCGACAACCCGATGGGATACCAGATGAGTCTTTATAAGTCAGTTATTTATCAGTTAAGGAAATTACTGGTCTTCAGTGCTCCTTGGAACAGGCTGATTCTTGATGGTTATGAGTTGCCGTCTTCCAACTCTCAACTTCTTTCTTAGGGTTTTATACCTTTCCATGTCAGTATTTTTCCTGTTGAATCTTTCAGCTACTAACCATTACAGTGTCAGTAATTACACTGCTTATTGTCTGTTCTGACTGCTCTTGTCTTACATGGCCTGAGCTCGCATGCCTTCTCACATTTTAAGAATTATTTTCTTAGTATAACTGAACCAAGGTCCCACACCTGTGCAGCACCCAAACTAGGTCTTGGAGGACTGGCAGCTGGACCAGGGCTAAGAGTTAGGTGGTATAAAAGGCTCCTTTGTGTCCCTGTCCCAAGCAACCTGCAGTGCTTTTGAGGTGTGCCTGAAGATTTTCTTGAAATGTCACCCTTAGAATTAAATTGATAAATGTGTCTTTGCCACAGGAGAAAGAAAACTGTGGTCCAGATGATTATTTTTTTTTGGTGTCTCATAGCTGCAGTTCAGAATACTCACTTGAATGCTCAAATTCAAACTTTGAAAGGATGGAGGCCAGTTCTTCTCTGTGATTCCTGTATTTTGCCAAAAGAGCCTGAATATTCTGATTTTCAGGGCATATCACAAACTTATTTGCTTACTTCAGGTTTTCTTTAATGTCAAGCTTTTCTTCAGATTAGGAAAGAGTCTTTCTCTTCAACCACTGCTAATGCATTGTAACAGATACAAATGTTTACAACTAGAAATGCTTGATAATGACTCTTTGCAGGGCACAGTCTATCCAGTAGGAAATCACACAGACCCTCCCTTTGTGCCAGCTCCATTTGCACTCCCAAACCAGGGTGGTTCCATGATATACCTGGGAGTCTCCAGTTATTTTGTTAAGTCTGCTTCACTGGCTTACTACAGAGCAGGGGCCTTTAACATCACCATCTCCAAAGAGGTGAGTATAATTTCCATGTAATAGAATTACAAATATCAGCAGTATGGATAGTCAGCAAAGGACACTAACACATTATGTTTGCCATTTCACATGGATTTGGGTCACACTTCTAGCACTTGTAGGAGGGATTAATGACATTCATTCTGTATATCATCATGTAAAATAGTTAAAGTGTCTCTCAGACCTGAGTCTGAACTTCTTGGCAGCTCCAGGCAAGGAATGACAGATGAACATCACAGCCTTGGTGTGCAAGGAGTGGCAGAAAGAACCAAAACAAGGTTTTCTCTGCATGGATTCCACATAGGAAAGGAAAGGGCAAGACAGGTAAAAGTGTACTGAAGCCACAGTCTGCTGCATAGAGGCCCACAACAAATGTATTTGCTGTGTTGAGAGCTAGAATAAACACTCAGGTTTAACAGAGCCACAAAATGAGGCAAGAAACAGGTACAAGGAAACTAAGCTTTCAGCTGTGGGTGAAGAACATGTGAGACTTCTCTCAGAAATGCTATTTCCACACTGGCATTAGTGGTCAGAGTTTCCAAGAAATTTTGCTAACTGGGACAGTGCTGAGAGGCTCTTCATAAAAACTGGTGTCACAAATGGCACTGACAAACATCATCACAGTGGTCAGCAGCAAAAGGCCAACTGAGATTTTGAGTCCTGCCTCTGATAGATTCAGTATATTTCACCTAAGGAAGTCCCAAAGGCAGGGAGTAAGCAGGATGCCACGTCTGTTCTTTCAAAGAATAATGGTTGTTCACTGGACGTGCTCCTGAAATATGTCCATGAGAAATCTCTCTCTTTTCTGTACCACAGAGCACTGCAGATTCCCTAGGAATCATTGTGGGACAAGGAAATACTAAATCAAAACATGGATCATCTAAAACTAAAGTAAACAGGATATGGTTTTTTTCTCCCAAGGAGAACCTCATTTTCAAGCTGATATAATGATCTCATTTATTTCATTTGTTTACAGCTTGCTACTGCTTTTAACCTAAATACCACCTTATTCAAAGATTTTGTTTCTGAGGTGGGTACTTTTACTTGTACAGACCTTTTAAGAAAGAGCAGTAGCTAATGTTTCTTATGGATATTATTTGTGTATTAGCTCATTTGCAAAAGTTTGGAGGAGACAAGGTAACTAACTGAGCTGGTTTATGATTAGTGCAAGATTCAAACATACATGTCTACCCCATCATAACTCTATGCTCTTCCTAACTGTATCACACTACTCTTTATTTATTTTCTACCCATCTAAGTGCTGCATTTGCTCTCAGTCTCTGAAACTATAAAGACTAAGTGGCAGACATCTGTGAGATCAGTCTCCTTTTATTCCTGTTCAGGATAATGGTATCTCTGCTATTGGTTGCCTGACTTCTCTGTGCAAAGATACCTGATTTATGACTACTGAAGATTATATACAATAGGAGGTAATAGTCATGAGTAGCTAAGTTTATAAATGTGATGCAAGAAATTAAGATACTATGACATGCTTTACAAATCCCTAATATGGCAACGTTTACTATAAAATTATGAAATTTGGAACCTGTGGCATTGCAAACTAAAGTTTTGTGCTCTAGGAGTGTCTCTGTTTTTGGAATAGAGATTGGCTCTTTTGGAAGGCTGCCTCTTTTCCTAATTCTTTATATTGTCAGGGTCATTCTTTATTTTTTTTTTTTACTGGAATCCCTCACTTCCAACATTTCTTTAACATGCTGTGCTAATCCCCTCCTCTTGAAATACATTTTTCAGGAACAACCTTTAAATTATTTTTCTATATACGTTCAGTATCGGTGGGTCTAAAACTTCATCGTTTGTTTTACTGTCTCTGAAACTCAGAGTATATGCAATGCTAATTTCATCATTTCAGTTGGTGTAATTAAAATGAATTATTTTTAATATAGATTAATTAACAAGGTATGTAGCACCTGATTATGATGCAGCCACAGAAACTGTAGCTTAAGAAAAACTTAACTCTTCATTCAACGTTTTTTTTCCTCTTTGAAATTCCACAGATTGCTCTGTGTCACGTAACAGCATGCCCAGTGCTGCTGAAGCTGATGGTTACATCACCACCTGTGGTCAGTTTAAATGCAGACAGATGCATCCTACAGATAACTGGCTGTGTAGAAGTATTTGTTGTTCTGCCAAATTCAACCACCCAGAACATCTTTACAGGGAATCTAGTAAGTAACATGAGCTAGAAGATAACATTCAGTGCTAGGGCTGAAGAAACCACACAGTAATCTTCTAGATCCTTTGAAAATCATAGATATGAGCATAAAATAGCCTATACTGATCTGCCACAAATATGCATACTGTTCTGTTGCACTTCACAGGGAGGAAGGATGCGCCACGTACTGTAGAATTTAATAGGCAGGTGCAGAGAGTTGCTTATGAAAGCCCTTTTTTCCATGTGGGAGGTTGAGTGATAATTCAAGGATAGATTGTAATATATAAAAATGTAATTGTCTGATGCCCAGTCTTCCTAACTTGTTTGTTATAAAATAGTTCAGTGTGTCCCAAGACATCTTTTCCTTAGGTTGAAAGTGAACCAATTATGTCAGTCACACAGGGACTTAAATGATCCTAATGATAAGGAGACAATCAAGGCAATGTTATCACTTTGCTCACACAATCTCAGTTGCTGGCAGAAAGCAGCAAATTCACAAATTATTTCACTATCTATATGTATTGACCAAATAAAAAGTTTAGACATTGTGTTTCCAATCACAAAAGTGATTGCATTTGTGCCTGTATCTAAGACAATATTCATCTGTGTATACAGTCACAGAAGATTGTTTTGTTTTTTTCCCTGCAGACAGCCAGTACCAGAGCCAATTTGACAATAACCAAACAGAAGTTGATTATCTCATTACTTCTGAGGAGGTAACCAAGGAAAATTCAGAAAGCAACAGTAATGATCCCAACATCAGGACACAACAGAACTTCATTTTGTCAGCCTGACAGTGGTTTTTTCACCATGAGAAAAAGAAAATTAATTACCTTCTTTCTCACAAGGGCTTTAAGATACTTTTGACTGGTTGGTCAAAATCTTGCAGATGAAATATAATAATATTGTGGAACAACCATGTCTCTTGTGCAACACAATACTACCCCTTTCTGTAGGTTAAATACCTTTCCAGATGACAATGTTCAATATATTGGTTATCTTAAAAGCATCTGTTTCAGTCTGTGCTGATGTTGGATAATGAAGTTCAGTAGTTTATTCAAAACACTCTAAATGTTGCTGCCATGCCATGTCTGAGCATCATAAACAGAACTGCCAGAGTGCAAACACTGCACTGGACCGCTGTAACTAGCAATCTGTACACCTTCACATGAGGGGAAGGGAAAAGTGAGACCACGTAGCACATACTGCCACAGCAGACCACCATGCCATCAAACAAATGAGACTAGTTTGAAGCAAAGCTCAGCCTTTTAGATTTTGCTTAGATCTTGCTGGTTTTGCGGTTACTTACAGTTACGGATATTCTCAGCTGTCTTACAACAAATTTCATTCCCACTTCAAGGTGGGCTGTGTTCACAGCCCCTTTCTCCCTAAATGCACCAGGTGGGTAGAAGCAAGTAGCCCATATCAGTGTTTCTTCTTGTTAGTTCTATACTCAGAGTTGGGGCAGAATACCAGAATATATGATATTTTTAAACTTCTTACATTTTCATTGATGTAATAATTATTAATTTTATAAATTAAAATGAGCAGCCTTTTCTTAGTTTTGGTCACTAGACCTTGTTAATAGGAAAAGAGGACTTAGAGTGATCAGAGGCTGTCAGTATAAGTTTAAGAAGTAATGGTGCCACTCACTTAGAGCTTTTGACACAGGAATGTGTTCTGTTCTTCAAAATGTTGGTTTTCCCCAGATTATATTTACAGTGATCTGAGGATGCATTACAGGCATCAGTGGAAAAAGTTAGGAAATTGTAATGGTTAGGAATGGATATGAGTTTATTTAAATCATAATGAACATTTAAGGAATGTGTAGTTCAGCCACTGCAGGAAATCGCAATTCCAGAAAGATTTTACTTCACAAGTGTCATAGTCACAGCCCAGGACTGCACATGACTGCAGGATATTAGTAATAGCAAGTCTGGGCTCGCTTCCAGAAACTGTGATTCTAGAACTTATTTGTAATTGTGCCAGTTTTGATTAAAAGTTGTGGGAATCAGTCTTTGGCAAAACTAAATGTGTGAATCGGCATGAAATCAGTCTGAAATTCCACAAATGAATCTTAAGCAGTGTGCATAAGTTGTGCCTTCATCCTTTCTAGTGAATCCTCTTCTTCTACCTCTTTTCCTCAGGCTCCAGTTCTCCCTGCTGCACTCCACTCTTGGCATCTCTGAGGTAAGTTGATGGTTTCAGTGCCGAGGAAAGGTAGCTGAGCCCTTCAGAGATAAAAGAAATTCATCTGAAGTTGTTGCTGGACAATTCTTGCTCTGTCTTGGGGATATCATTTGCCACTGCTCTTTCTTCTTGGAAATAGTATATTCTCTGCTTGTCTTTTTCTTTCCAGTAAGAGGAAATATGTCTTGGAGTGGGTTTTTTGTTTGTTTCTTTGTTTCTTTGTTTTCTCATCAGAGGCTCCAAATGTTATGGAGTTATTACCATGCAACATTAATCGAAAAAAAGATAAATGTCTGCCTGGGTCTGCATGACAAACAAGCTGTCATAGTTGATTCTGCTCACTTCTATATCCAGCAGCACAAAGGCAGGCATGGGGCTAGCACCTCTTCTAGCTGTTTCTGACAGCCAGCCTGAATTCACAGCTGGATTGAGTAGGCATAGCAGTTGGAGTGAATACAAAGTCAGGCTTAAGTTCAGTTTCAGGAATTATCTTGAATCACTTCAACCGAATATTATAAAAAGGGGAGTCAAAAATAGGGAATAAAGGAAACACCACACCACTGTTTAGATCATTCACTGTAGACTGAGAAATGGTCAGTGCGACTCTGCAGCAGCTCAGCCCAACCTACATCTTTAAGTGAAGGGAGGAGGACACTAATCACAGTGGCATAAGACAGAGCACCAGGACAGGGCAGTTCTTGCCACCCAGACAGCAGTTCACTTCTGAGAACTGAGTCCTGGCAGCGGAAATGGGGTTGAACAGATTTCATTCCTAAAGTTAAGGTTCAACCCAAATACTTAACATACAGGGGAAAAAAAAAAAAAGACTTCAGTTTAATTTATTGCGAGAAAAATGGACACCTCCTTGCCATGTATATTTTATATTGTTCAGCTGCAACTTAAAACAAAAAAGATTTTTTTTTTACCTGAGATTTTTCTCTGCAAGCTCTGTTCTGATCTTTTTGCATGTGGCTCCAGTTCTAACCCTCCACCTTCCCCATCAAGCTGCAATCCCATAGGCATCAGGCAATAATCACCAAATGTGTTTTCCCCCCCCACAGCAGATACCACTGGTGGAGAATTTTCTGTCTCATGCTTTGCAAACTGCAGTGATCCCAATAATCAATGGTAAGGATTGTGGCCAGTTGCCGAGCACAGTTGGTGGGAAAGCAAGACTGAAACCATAAGGGGGAGTGCTCAGCTTTAAAGACTGTGTTATGGAAGTTTTTCTGTCTGTTTGGCCACACCTAGACAGGTCTACTCTGTGCTGGACTTCAGTCCTGGTCCCTCAGTCACCCGGATCAGGGGCTGGGACAGAGCAAGTCTGGGCTCCCTTCCAAACACTGGGCTTGGGTTTCCTTTTCACTGGATGCAGCAGAGCTGAGACATGCTTGAGTCTTGTCCTGACACAGAGTCAAGCCGTGACCACAGAGTGGCCCAGACTGGGGAAGCGCAGAAGCACGCTTGCATCCTGGGGTTTCGGGGTAGCATCTCTAACTTTATCACCTCCCTCTGCCTTAGCGCTTCACCTGCTGCCGCAGGCAGGACAAAGTACAAAATCAGCTCAGTGAGATGCAGAGAGTGAGGGATGATGAAGAAAGAGGTGAATGTGGAAAGAAGCAGGTGGAAGAGTACAGAAGGTACCTGTGGGGTAAACAGAGGTGAGGAGACTGCTGAGGATGGGAGCTATTAATGAGGAGAAAGGAAAGAGAATGAAGGCAGAGGGGATGCAAAAGTCAAATGTTTGGAAAAGCAAATAGGAATTGAGCTGGGGCTTGATCCGGGGAAGTAGAGATACATGAGAATAAGAAGGACCAACAGGATTAGAGGATCAGGTAGAAAAGAAAATGAAAGGAACATGGAGAATAAGAGTTGGAAACAGCAGAAACCAGATCTTGTGGGGCAGATACCTGGAGAGGAGCAAAGGCAGTCAGATCCCAGTGTCAGACAGTGGAGAGGTTTGTGTTTTGCTTTTTAGCAAATATGAGTAATAGCTCCCATGAGAGGCACAAGGACAGCTGATTAAAGGGAAATTGCAAACCAAATTGAGTTCCTACTGAAAGATGCTTCTGAAGTGCATTTTATTATTACATACAAATGTATTTATATTTGTCCTTTCCTAAGAAAAACTAGGAAAAGGATTTCCTCTTCTTAACTTGGCCCACACTACCTTGACTGGACCTGTAATAAAAATTAATCAGGTGAGAAGCCAAATTTCTTGTTAAAAAATATTGCTTCTTTTTCAGGCCTGTGCATTTGTGCGTGTTCCTGTCTGGGGTAGTTCTAAATGTTGCTAATAGTAAAGCACTAACTATACACTGGATATAAAATCCAAACTCTGGATCAAAAAATGAGCCCTAAACCCCCCGCCCCAGTGATTCGAGCACTTGTAGGTTATAAAGGGTCCACTAGCCCTTTGGGGAATGCCAGGACAGGGCCACTGCAGGGACAGCTCGACAGCTCTGCTATCCCCAGCAGGGCTTAGGAGCAACGAGCACGTGAGTCCTCACTACTCTGTTCTCTAGAGGAGGAAAGCTCAGAGGCAACCCGAGTGTCTCTGTGGTGTTACCCAGCCTTCTGGAGGGTTGTGTTAACTTACATCAGAGCCCATTCCTATCCTACAGTCAATGAATGGTCAGGAGGCGAGAAGCAGCCCTTGTCTCCTGGCCTGCTGTGGGGCTTGCTGTGGGATCTAGCCCCAGAGTACTGACCCTGAATATGTCCACTGAAATTTAAGGTAATTTTACATGTTCTTTTTTCCTCAGGGCCATCTGGTGCTTTCCACTGATGTTCACTACAAACATGAGGAAGGGGGAGATGAGGACCTTCACAGTCACTCCTAATATCCCTTCACTTTTAAACAATAATAAGAGAAAAATGATGTCATCCTTCTGTTGGCTTGTAGGGAGTAGATGCTATAGCATTAGTAGCATGGCTTTTGGTCACTGTTTTTAATGTTTCAGTAAAACGTCTTAATCACTTTTCACAAATCTGTTTGTTTCTAGTAAGTGGGTGTAGCTGTTATTGATGCTATAGAAAACTTGTTGCAGCCTGATGAGGAGTAATTGGTTCTTTTCACTAGTTACAGACACCACATTTTATTAATTTTAGGAACCAGTTCTTGCATTATTCAATTTATCTCCAGTAGTGTTAGCAAAACTTTATGTATGGAGTGAGACCTTATTCTTTGTAAGAATTTCACAGTTTGTCCCTTTGTAATTGGATACAAAGAGTGGGAACAAATTTATAAAATCCAGTGAATTTTTATAGAATTATAGAATCATATCATCTAGTCCAGACTCTGTCTCAGAACAGGACTAATGAGGTCATGTTGCTAAGGACTGTGTCCAGTCAAGTCCTGAACCTCTCCAAGGATGGAGATTCCACAACCTCTCCAGGCAACCTGTTGCACTATTTAACTACCTTCAGAGTAAAAAAAAAAATTCCTAGTATCTAATCAGTATTTTGCATGTTCCAACTTGTTCTGTTGCCTTTTGTCCCATCACCACACAATTCCAAGAAGAGTCTGGCTCCATTTTCTCTGTATTCTCTGATCAAAAAGTTGTAGATAACAAGAAGATCTTTCAAGCCCTCTGTTCTCCAAGCTGAACAGGCCTCATTTCTCAGACTCTGCTTGTAGGTAATCTTCTCCAGCCCCCTTGGTAGCACCTGCTGGACTTGATCCAGGATGTCAATATCCTTCTTGTACCGGGGAGCCCAAACTGGACACAGTACTCGAAATTCCTCAAATTGAGAGGAAGGATCACTTACCTGGACCTGCAGACTTAGGTTCAATTTGTTGTCCATTAGGACTCCCAGATCCTTTTCTGCAGAGCTGCTTTCTAAACAGCCACCAGTCCATACTGCTGCAGGGAATTATTCCCTCCCAGATGCAAGACTTCACACTTGCTCTTGTTAACTTTATGTGATGCCTGTCAGCTCATTTCTCCAGCTTGTCCAGGTTTCTCTGAATAGAAGCCCTGCCCTCCAGCATGTTGACTGCTCCCCCCAGTGTCATTCACAAACTTGCCAGCAGTGCACCCTGTCTCATCATCCAGGTGGCATTAAGCAGTATTGGTCACAGTACTGATTCCTGTGGGACCTCCACTAGTTACTGGTCAACAGCTGGACTTCGCAGATCACAGTTCTTTGATTCTGGAAGTCCAGCCAATTTTCCACATACCTTCTCCAGTCCATACGTCACTAACTTGGTATGAGACTAAGGGAGACTGTCAAAGGCCTTGCTGAAATTAAGGTATAGAACATCCAGTGCCCTTCCCTTGTCCACAGTACCAGTCAGCTCATCACAGAAAGCAATAAGGTTGGTCAGGAATGGTCTTCCCCTGGAAAACCCATACTGGCTTATCCTTCATGTGCTTTAGAAATGGCTTCTAAGATATCTTGCTCCATAACCTTCCCAGGGACTGAGGCAAGACTGACTTCTCTGGATCATCCTCCTTGACCTTCTTGAAGACAGGTGTGATGTCTGCCTTTTTCCAGTCATGAGGAACCTCTCTCAAGTGCCATGGCTTTTTGAAGGTGATAGACAGCAGCTTCACAATGAGATCAGCCAGGCAGAACCTTCAGCACCTCCAGATGCATCCTGTCTGGTCCCATGGATTTGTGTATGTCCATCCTGAACTCTGTCGTCTTCTGCTGTGGCTGCTACCTCACTCCCACAGACTCTGCTAGGAGCTCAGTGACCTGGGAGGCCAAAGGACAAGTCTTGCTAGTAAAAATCTGCCTTTTCTGGTGTCTCTTGTCACTAGTCCCCTGGACTACTGAGCAATAAACCCACATTCTCCTTAGCTTTCCTTTTGCTATCAATGTATTTACAGAAACTTTTCCTGTTGCCTTTCACATCCCAAACTAATTGCAGCTCCAACTGAACTTTGGCTTTCCTGACTTTGTTCCTACATGTGCAAGCAATATCTTTGTGTTCCTTCCAAGTAGCTGGTCTCAGTTTCCATCTTCTGTATGCTTCCTTTTTGTGTTTGAGTTCACTCAGGAGCTCCATGTTCATCCATGCTGGCCTTCTGCCACAGTTGCTCAACTGTCTGAACATTGTAATAGACTGTTCTTATGCTCTGAGGCAGCTGCCCTTGAAGATTAGCCAGCTCTTCTGGGCCTCTGCTCTCCAGGGCAATTTCCGACAGATTCTACCAGGCAGGTCCCTGAAATCTGCTCATCTGAAGTCTATGGCTGTAATTCTGTTCTTTGTCTTGCTCGCTCCTCCACAGTCTCATGCTCACTGCAGCCAGGGCTGCCCTTGGCCTTTATATCATCCAGCAGTTCTTCCTTGTTTGTCAGTAGCTGCAGCTCTTCGAGGCTATCAGTCTCCAAATAATTCTGTATCATATTTGTAAAATGGAGCTGAAAGCTTTCTTTTGTCTTATGTCAGTGTCACCGGAGACATTCAACCAGGAGATATTAAAAGTGTATGGAAAGGAAAACTAGTCTACATAGGTCACACTACAGAAAGTTCAGTTCCAACTTGGGACAGAAATGTGGCTTGTGTTTGATTTTTAGCTGAATCAGTTTATCTAGCTGGCTGTTACAGTTTTTTACTAAAAAAAAAAAGCATCCTGAAACCAAACAGCAGTAAATCACAGCAGGGCTTCCAATTCATTATATTCTGGGGTAGGTGAAGCGTGACTAGAAAAAGAATGGTAGAAGAACTCAAAAGAAATGGAGAGTTTTAAATAGTTTGGTGTCCTGCATTGATAACACTTCAGACACTTTCTTCTGCCTGTTTGGGGGAGAATTTATGAGATGGGGGAAAAGAGAACTAAAGCCCTGATGCTCCTGTCTTTATTCTGATGGGACACGTGCTCCAGGACTGACTGACCAGTGCTATGGGCCTTGTCAAACCAGAGCCAGGGCTTAGCACAACACTGCCCCTTAAGCTCTCATCCTCTGGCTCTTGTTCACAAACAAAGCACTTGTTTCTCCTAGGACTAAAAAGGATGCTGTATACATGAACAGTTCCTCTGTATCATTCTATACTTACCTACTGGTCAGTATACCATTTTTGATCTGGCATTGCTTCCCGATTGACAGAACAGTGGAAATGGTGCGTGTCCATCAGTGTGCCGCAGGCTAGAGCACATGGAGAAAGGGGAGGACTGGGGAGGCACAGAATTGGGGAGGTGGGGAAAGGGGACCCCTAGAGCACTGAGCCAGAGGCAACAACTGGAATCAGCAATGCCAAAGTGATCTGCAGAGATGCAGCAACAAGTCTCCATTGATTGCCAGACTGATAAACTCATTGGTTTTCTTGTATATTGGGTAAAAAGGATCGCAATCTATATCCCCTTTAGCATATAGATTGAAGCAAATGCTTGGTGGCTCAACAGAGAAAACTGAAATAAATCATTCCTTTTAGAGGCTCTTTGTACCACCTTGAAAGGTGGAAAGTTTGGGTGTAGAAACTATTTATAGCATATTTGAATGTGCTATCTGAATGTGTCTGCAAGCAGCTATTTGGCTTGTACTGCTATATTTGTAGAAAGAAATGATGAAACTGTTCTGGAAGCCTTAGTCTGTCTTTGTTAACTTCTGATGAAAGTTTTATCTAAACTGGGTGGTACTCCATTAGAAGAACCATAAAACGGTAAAAGGATATGATGAGGATAAGCTGAGATATTTTTCAGACAATTCAGTTGTTTGTAAATCTTGGGAGATCTGTATGGACGGAAACAGTGGAGCTTTTTGCTTTGAAGGAACTGCAGAACTTGTGCAAAAAATTTAAAGGAGAGGTTTATGTAACTGATGGTGATTTGTATTCATCCTCAGTTGCCAGAGATATAAATAATGAAATTATTACGCATATGACTCCCTGTGGTGAATGTTAAATCTGTGTAAAGTAGGAGCATTTGTTGACTGACTGACAAATGTCTCTACCCTTTTTTATTCATGACTTGCACAATGAAGTGACTCAGACTGTTCAGCAAAGTGCGCCATGCCTGAGGTAATTTGTTTGGTTTACAGGCAAGCTAATTGATTAAATCACCTCTTTGACAAGCCAAGTAGTACTGGTTAGCTAAAGTACTGGTTAACTGGATAAGCAAGCAGAAGAAATAGAAAATATTGACTGCAAGGACTTGATACTATATATCTTCACCATATATACACTATGGTATATCTATATTATAATATAAATACTATATAATTTAAGGTTTGCTGTATCCTGAGCAATTTTAGAACATATGGTCCTAGACAGTTGTTTTCCATCTGTTCTTCCTAGCAATGGCACATTCATTTCTGTCTTTCACAATGCAGACCTGGCTATGAGTATCAGTCCTGTGGAACTAGTGGAATAGAGTCTCCACTGCGTTTTCCTCTCAGGCCCATCTGAAAAGTCAGTGCCGAAACGGCACGCCACAAAGCCAGCATGCCACCCCGAGCTCAGCATCCCCGTGCCTGAGCACCCCCACCCAACAGCATACACTGCCCTCTGCTTAGTCTCTAAATGAAATTACAGTGATAGATTTAACCTGTGACATCCAAAATAGTTTGGGACTCGATTACTGGAGAGGCCACTCCCTGCGTGATACCGCTGAAGGTGGCAGCAATTGACTCACTTCCAGCTCACGGCTCTTTCCTTTAAAAGGGGTTTCCCCTGCAGCATCCTCAGCCCTGTGGTCTGGTACAGCAAGGGTCTTCTCTTCGGCCTTTGGAGGAGAGGTATGGTAACAAACACGTTGAGATTATTCTTTGTCGTGGAGTGTCTTTGTTGGGAAGAGATAGATGTAGCTAAATCTGGCTAAATTTTGAGGTTTTAAGTTATGCGAACTATGCCTATGTCAAAGACACATTTCCTTCCAGTACTTTGTTTTTGTTCTACGCGTGAAGTGTGTTTCTTTCACCTCTCGATTTCTGTCAGTTTAAAAAGAAAATATTAGTCTTTTTAAAAGGCAAGGGTGTTCTGTGGGATTACTTGAGACTGTTACAAAAAAATTAAGTCAATGTGATCTCATAATTTTGCAATTTGCTTAAATTGTGGTCATGACTGAAAATATTTTAGAGGTTTGAGTTGTATTATTATCTCTGATAATGAAACAGCTACTGAAAGATGCAGCAACATCAAAACAATTTTTCAGCTATTAGGAGAGGGGCAAGTGTCTGTTTCTAGATGCTTTCATCCCAGCTCTGCAACAGCCTTGTGGTAACTGAAGAATTTTTTTACATAAACATAATGGTAGAAAAGACACTCTCATGTATTTTCAGCTGTCCATAATGCAGTGTAGTAGCTGGCAATAAGGAAAACCATTATAATGTGACCTGTTTGCCATTCACACTGTCAACCTCAGATGACAGATAACTCCACAGAGGACTGTTTCCAGCTCGGGGGGGGGGGGGGGGGGGGGGGGAATCTCTGATTTTATCCAGCTTGTTTTTAAAATTCTCCATGAAGGTGGCTTCTCCCATTCTCCCTGGGAGACCTTGCTGGCAGCAACCGCTTCCGACATTCACACTACATGCAGCCCGTGGTTCACACAGCATAGCTCCATCTCAATTTAAATCCAGTCACAGAAGCCCCTGGGATGGGAATTTGCTTCACTCATTCACTACCTCTGTGGTAAATCCTGTAGAGCCACCGAGGACTGTCGTGTGACATGCATGAGAAGGCAGGGAGAGCCAAGTGATCATCCACTGCAGAGCCGGTCAGCGGAGTCACCCATGCCTTTTCTTTCTTGTGGGCTTCTGCTTGTTTTCTGGGCATACGTACACAACCATACAGTGATTGGTCACCACTGGCACATAATATATATATAACTGGTATAGGTTCAACTTACCTACCTTGACCCATCTCAGAGGTAGACATTGAATTCTGTAGTTACAGGAGGAAGATGAGCGCTCCCCACAGGGCAATTTGGTTTAAGATAGGTGGGATATATCCCTCTCCACTGTAAAGATGACTCTCTTAGATGAGAGACCTAACTTTTAAATGGCTCTAATTAAATAAAACCAGTCCCACCCAAGTATTATCAGGGAAGGGCAACCTTCTGTGAATGAGAAATGATTTTTTTTTTTTTTTTTTGTCCTGGACATTACGTCACTGTCTCAGGCTATGAATATCCCCTTAAAATTTTCTGAGA
Organism: Balearica regulorum gibbericeps; assembly: GCF_011004875.1. NCBI lineage: Eukaryota > Metazoa > Chordata > Aves > Gruiformes > Gruidae > Balearica > Balearica regulorum. The sequence continues at coordinate 59,942,792 of NC_046184.1, forward strand.
GGAGATGATAAAAGAGCAGAGTCCATTGATGATGAGGCCAAACAAGTTAAGGGAAACAAGAGACTAGCAATAACACGTAAATTATTAGTAAAGGCACTTATGTTGTCTTTGTTAGTTTGTTCGTGTAATATACTTTGAACACTGAAATCCCTATGTGTGGGGATTATGGGCAAAAAGGGGTTTAATGGGAATGAACAAAGCAAAAATAAACATCCATTTGACCATGAAGTTTGCAAGTAGTTTCTGGATAAAACTTAATGTATTTATTAACATGCAGACTAGGGATATGAAAACTTCATCTGCTGGCACAAAATTATTTTCTTTTGTTGACTGCTGGGAGGGAACATAAAGGGCTTCTCAAAGTTGTAGCTAAGGTCTTAATAAGTGGTTCCTAAAGTGGGGGTACCTATGTCTATAACGAAATGAGCTGATCGGGTTTTCCAAAGTGCTAAGACTCAGTGATGTCTGTTGAATCACCAGGAGGCATAGAGAGCTCCATACATTTTGGGAAAAATAAGCTACTTATTTCACTAACTAGAGGGAAAAAAAAATTCCAGCCTAAACATTCAGTGCCACTTCCCTTTCAACAGGGTTTGTCCAGGAGGATGAATCCCAAGAGCTTTCTCCTCTCGCTGTGACAGTGAATAGGCTGACTTTTTTCCCGTACCCAAGGAGCTCTGTTTCTCTAACAGTCTGTGCAGAACAGGTCCTCTCTTCCACGGTTGCTGGGCATTCCACTTTATCCATTCTGGAGGGAAAACTGGTGTCAGAACAGCTCACTCCAGGGAGGGAAAGAAAGTACAGCCACCACGTGACATAGCATGAACTTCTACTATCATTATAAATATTATTAACATCATTATAATCATTATAAATATTTATTAACAGGTCCTGTAAAAACCAACAAAGATGGTGAAGATTTGCTGTTGTCTCCTCCTCTTAAGTTTACTCAGTGCACAACTCAATGCCAACCCTGGTCTCAAAGTGAGGATCACCCAGAAGGGGTTGGAATATGGTATGTGTGATGTGTTCAGGATCTGGTGGTGTTACTGCATTAAATCCAGGTATGACAGACACAGGGAAGTGAAGGCAGTAGGAAGAAATTACCTGATCACAGGCAATAAAGAAAAGTTTAAGAGCACAATATAGCAGATAGAGTAAGCTGCTTGACAGCATTGTACATCATTGTATATCATATAATTTGATTACAGATATTGAATCAGTAAGTTCAACTGTTGCCATGACTAGGAGTGCGATCTGAAATAGCACTGCTGGGTGTCAAATGAGATACCCTCTTCTTTCTGACTCTAAGCCAGAAGCACATAATTATAAACTCCCAGGCAGTATCAAAGGCAACTGAACTGATCACTGTTTTCCTGTAGCCAAGGAAGTTGGGCTGGAAATCCTGAAGCAGAATATGGAGAAGGAGCATTTCCCTGATTTGAGTGGCTATGAGAAATTTGGGCTTGGTAATATCAAATACAACATGTCAAAGTAAGTATTTTTTCTGGGGGAAATTTGTGTTTGACTGAAATTTGAATCTTGTTTTGTGTTCACCCAGACTTGTGAAATACAAACTTTTCCTTTTCTTTTCTCCCCCTTATCTCCCTCGTGCTCTAGAATACATGTCACCGCTGTTGAATTCCCCAATGCTTCCATTTCCCTCATACCTGGGACTGGGATCAAACTGGTGATTGAAAATGCTTCTCTAACCGTTGATATGAACTGGAACATAAGGACCTGGATATTGTACGTACAGCCTCATGTGTCCCGGGACTTTTCTTGGTGGAGAATATAAAGATAAAAATGCAAAGCTTAGTTTTTCTTGTGACCTCTTCATGGCAAAGGTGCTCTTTAACAGCTAGTAGCAGTAATCCAGGAGTTACTGGTCTTTCTCAGCAGGGCTTCTGATGGGTGGCAGCCCCCAGCCCCCCAGCCAGGAGCACTGATAAAAAGCCCATAGCTGAGAAGCAGCTCTGCGAATAGTAAAGGAAGGATTGATGCTCTAGCTGAATGCTGTCGTTGTCCAGCCTGGCAGCTAATGACACATTTAGAAAAATGGTAGTACGGTGAATCACAGTCCAGTGTAATAAACCCTCCCAGTGCAGCTACAACGTTAGAAACCCTGTGCTATGCTTTCAAGAGATAAAGTTCAAAAGCTGATGGAAAATGGGCAAGCAAATGGCAATATCCTTAGAGCAGCCTCCACACCTTCGTAGTCCCAGGCTGTTTCAGAGGAAAGGAATCCCTCCTCCTCTTCCCCACAACTCACATTACCTACGTTGCTAAACTGACTGAATTACAGCAGTCTCTGATCTGCACTTCTGGGCTTCTGCTGACAGAGACAGCAGGGCTGGCTGCTTGCAAGGAGAGGGTACCCGGGAGCTGAGGGTGATGGCATGGCAGCAGGGGCAGAGTCCTTACTGGCATGTACTCAAGACAGACAAGCAGAGCAGGTTGGTGGCAGTGACCAGGACCAGCCACCAGTCCAGACTGCCAGGTAAGTCCATAGTGAAGAGGCAGGTCTGAGGCAAAGCCAGGAAGTTAAGCCAGCAAAGCATCATCAAGATTAACTAAGTACAAGGTCGCACATAGGCGTACCGACAACATGGCTCGAACAGGTCTTTACCTGAGCTCCGACGCAGCTCATAAACCAAGGGTAGAGACCAACAAGGCTTTTCACAGCTCTTTCTCACAACCAAGCTATCAACAACCTGATCCAAAATAACACAGCTTCACCATACTGGAGCTTGTATTTGGGCTGCCAAACCCCTGGGAGCGGTGGGGAAGAGGGCACGGAGCCCTCTGGGGCACCCCAGGCCCTCATGTGGGTTTGTATGGACCCTCCTCAGACACCAATAGATTAGATCTCAATACAGCTCTCTTGCCCTATCTTATATCAGGCATTTCCCAGTTCCCTCTGCTGTGGGTGCAGGTCTGGTAATTGGAACAAAATACTTTACAATAGTGAATTATCTACTTTCCCAAATCCATCATTTTCTAAAACTCCTAGCTAAAAATCTGTGTGGAATACGTGATTCTTTGCAGACATATTAGAATCTATTTTCATTATAAGCAATGCAATAAAAAGTATTCAAATAAACAGCTTCATCTTCAGTGAACAGAAAAGAGTCCATTTAAGAATTAACTGAGTCTTGAACATTCATTAAAAATAGTATTTTCAGTTATTTATTTTTACTTTATGCAGCAAAGACAGCGGAAGAAGCGCAGTGTACATTTCAAAGGTGTTTGTTACTGCAATCTTTTCAATACCCCTGGATAATATGGGTCATACATCAATATCACTTACCAGCTGCCGGACAACTTCTGGAGATATAGACATCAAGTTGAATGGAAAAAGTGGGTAAGTGGAAGAGATCTGCTTATAGTCTGGGAGAAAATAACTGTCAACAAATGGGACAAAGACAACTTCACAAAATAGGGCACCTATTTTGGCATCTATAGGCACCACAAGTGAGAATCAGGGCCCTAATCCAGTGTTAAAATGGCCAAATTTGACCATTGTCCTTGTATTTGTGCACACTGTCCCTTGAGTAGAGGATTAATACAGCAGTTCTGGTCAGATCAAACAATCCCTTGTGCTTCTTCAGCACCCACTTCTTTCCAAATACTGCTCTGCTCTTCAACTCTGGGTAGAAGTTACGTGCTTGTACTATGCTTTAAGTATGCCTTGTCACAGCGCTATCAAAACTGAACAGACCCTGATTGCTGTCTGTTGCCTCTGGTTACAACCCCCTGCAACGTTATTTCATTGTTTTCTTGTACTTCTCTCACTGTCTGAATACAACTCGTGTCACCTGGTTTTAGGTTTGGGTTTTTGTTTGTTTGCTTGGTTTTACTTGTTTTGGAAGTTCCTAGTGCAGAGACTACTTATTTGTTATGTGTTTGTAGATACATGGTGGTGGTAATATTCATAAAGATGAATCTACCCAAGCTAATTGCTGAGATGCCTAGTGGTGAAATGATCTCCTTTGAAATGGTGGCTTTCTGATAGTTGTTACATTTCAGAAAGCTCCCTTGTGTACTAGAATATCATGCTCAGAGGCCATTAAATTCATGTTCTGTGGAGATACCTGTTTTCTTGTTAATGACCATAGTACTTGACCCATGAATTGCTCTCTTCTTTTCCTCTAGCTTCCTGCATAACTTCTTTATCAAGTATCTGAAGAAACCCATTCACAGGAGCTTGGTCACTAACGTAAGCCTTTCAAATTGTGTAGGGGAGGTGTTTAAGTCAGCGCCATGCACTTGGCAAAGGAGGAGCTAGGAAAATAATACAGTCCTATTCTGGTCTGATCAGCACAGTCACCATTTTGCCAGCCAGAAATGCTTCCAGATAAAGTGCCACGTTCATGGCCAAGATGCTGACTAGTCCACAGCTAAGTTCAACCAAGACAGCAGTAGGGATGGAAAACGGAGTTGTTTTCCCATTCCAATGCAAAATAAGTCTCTGCCTATGTACCTACGGGCATCCTCGGTTTGGGGTAATTTTTATACTCAGCAGACAAAACGATGTATCGGGTGATGCATAGAGAAGTTGTAGTACATCACCTAATAGTATGACATATTTACATTTCATCCTATCAAAGAAATAAGTAGTTCTGATGACAACCTGCCCAGGGCCTCTGAGAGGAGACAGAGCTTGAGGTGGTTGGCAGTGATTGTGCCCCAGGACAGGGATCTCTCCCGTGAGACCATCGTGAGATCTCTGTATCCTTGCACTATCAAGGCTGTGGTTTTGTCACCCCCATCAGGATGCCTTTGGCAACTTCTCACTTTGTTGCCTAAAGGCAACTCTGACATGGGACACGCTTACATTGCACCAGGTAGAAACCTTGGAGAATCAGACGGCTGAAGAAAAGCTAGTTTAGGTGTTTTGACAAACAAATGCTGCAATGTGTGTCACATCAGCAGACAGATTTGCTAGCACACAGGTAAGAGGTACGTACAGGTCCACGCTAATCAGGCCATAACTTGAGTGTGCTTTTATACAGTCATGTCCCAACATCAGATCTGGGATCCAGTTGATAGATGAAGACCTCCAATCACTGAATGGTAAGTCACTATTAATATCTTTTCCTTTTGCTTTCTTTCTCTTGTTCAGTGAAATTCTGCAGTTTCCTTAATAGCAGCTGGTCAGCAAAGCCTCCAGGAGAGATATCAGACCCCTTGCTTACCTGACCACAGTTAAATAAAGGGAGTGGTACTTGGACAAGCAAAGGATATTTCTGAGAAGCCAAGGACTTGGGCACAATTCTCAACTTGTGAATGTGGCAACGTGCACCCCTGGTGCCAGAAATGCCACTTCAACACCACACAGCACTGATGCGAAGGCATTTTTCCCTTCCCTCCCATGCTCTGAGTCCTCCTGAACACACAGCACTTTACAAGCTGAAGCCTGTTCCCCTAGCCTGCCTGGAAACTTCAGTCTTGCCAATTTTTCAGACTTGCCAAAGGCAAAATTAAATAGCTCCTTTGTAAAAAAGCTTTTCATTTTAACTATTTTGGGTTAGATTTGCAAGACTTTAAGGCACCTAAAGTGTTGGGAGATACCATGTGCAAAACACAAGTGCCTAAGCAGATCAGGCACCCACCTTTTCTGGGGAAGTATGTGCAAGTTAGATGCACTTTGGATGCTCTCAGAACTGCTTGACAAGAAATCCCAACACCTCCTTATGCCCCGAAGCACTGGTATGGCCATTTCCTTTTTTTGTTAGACCAAATGTACTTTCCTCAATGAGAAAACATCGGGCAAACTAAAAAAGGTGCTTTAAAGAAGGTGCCAGTAGAAACATCAAGCCTTAGGTCAGAATGCATGTTAGAAGGTTCCTGGTTGTGTTTTTCCCTACCCTTTGGAACAACTTGTGTCATTCTCCTTCAGGTACTGACTTAGTTTTAAGTGTGCATAAAATTCTTTCTGTGCTTTTTGTAATATTGGGTATTTTGCTTTATCTATCACCCTTACAGTCCTAATGCCAATTGATGATTTGGCCGAAGTAGACTACTCCTTAAACAGCTTGCCAGCAGTATTCCAACCATTCATTGACCTGGACTTAAAGGTAATTGCCTGTATTGCTATTTGCCAAGATTGCTGTGGTTTTTATTATTGTATGACCCACTTTCTAAGATGAACATGATTGCTCTTCTAAACATTAGGACTCAGTATCTGAGAAGACAGACATTTCAAAGCACTATTGCATTTGTTATTGTAATAGGTTTTTAATAATCCTGTTGTAAAATGAATTATTTAAAAGCCACATCTTTTTTTTCAATTGCTGTTGAGTTGGTTACAGGAAATAGAGAGCAGTAAAAGTTGACTAAGCTAGTTAGAATTAAAAAGAGAAAGGGAAAGGAGAGAAAGAGGAAGGTATTCAACTTCATCCTTCTCTTGCTGTGGATTAATATCTGGGACTTCTTTGTTCAGTCAGTCAGGGGAAGATTTCCACACATTGCACTAAGTAGATGCATCTGCTCTCAGATGAGAGAGGGAAAGAAAGAGCAAGACTGTAGGCGCAAGAATTAAGCCTCGGGCACCTTGTATGGGAAGACAGATGACCCTTGAAAAAGCATAGGAGCCTGAGGAGTGCTGCTGAGTTTGAAGGCCTGAAAGTTTCTTTCAAATAAAGGAAAAAAAATCTCCTTATGTATTGAAACTAAAATTCCTAATTCTAAAATGACTTGATTGTCATTCTGTGTAAGGTGATTTGGTTGAGGGTAGTTATCATCATCATCATCATATTATCTAAGATCCTTAATTAAGTTTAAGATGCCCTGCGCTAGGTGCTCTACAAAGGGAGAATGCAAGACAGTCTTGTCACAAAGATCTTACAAATTAAGTATAAAGAGACAACAAGGAAATAAGGCGGGAACACAAAGTAACAATAAGCCAGTATCAGTCAGTATGGTAGACACTGGTCTCAGCACACCAGCTCTGCAGCTGCTGTCAAGCTCTTCTGGGTATTGTGGCAACTAGATTTTAAGCAGGGACTTGAGGGAGACTAAAGAGGTAATGTCTTGGCTGTTTACAAGAGCTACTCTCCCACAGAAGATGCAACAGGGCAGGAAAAAAGGCAAGTGACTGTTAAATCCAGCAAATGAGGATTGAATGGGGAGGTCATCGGCAAAGTGACTCAGCACTTTGTAAGCGTTTTGATAGTCCTTAAAAGGCAACACGAAATTTAGAGATAGAGGGGAGGAGTTGAGAAAATAAAGACAGACAGAATACATTTGAGATGAAACATAAAGGGGAAACTAATAAAAGGGATTTCAAAAATCTTAACCTCTGAGTAGCTTCCTCACTTTAAATCAGTTTTACCTTTTTGCTTAATCTGGATGTATTTGGAAGTATTAGATCTACAAGTCTTGGCTAATATCATGGGTAGGGCAAAAGACTACACAGGTGTTTTTAGGATTGTCTGCCATAACTTTCTTTTCTCTCATAGGCATTTTTTTGTCTGCATAAGTTACCAACTTGCTTCTGGGTAGAATAAGGTGCTGGTTTTGACCTAGAAAGACCTCTAGTTTTAGAGATCCATTTTGTAATCGAGACCATTGAATAGCTCTAGGCAGCAGTTTTCAGATTTAAATTCCTGGAGATGGAGAAAGGAGAAAGTAAGGCTTTTCAATAAGGGCCCTTAGTCATACTCTTCATGCAATATGTAGACCCTTAATTTAGAGGCTTTTTTTTTCTGAGGTGGTAGACTGTCTTCAGTAGGTGATGACCATCTCGAAAGATAGATCTCAGGTGCCATCTGTGAAGGTGTCTAATCTCTGGAACTTGTCTTCACCACCTGCTTGAAAGCACCAAGGCTTTGAGTGTACTACAAAGCTATGTACTCATTTATACACCAAATGAATAGCCTGAGTAAGGTAAAGGAAAGTGGGATTAATTGTCTGCAGTCATGCTGCAGTCATCTTTTGACTCTGGGTTTTGTTTTTTTTTTTTTTATCTCTGCCAATACCTTTCAGGGGATAGTCTATCCAGCTGGAAACCATACTGGCCCTCCCTATGTGGCAGCTCCCTTCATTATCCCAGACCAAAGCGACTCCATGCTCTACCTTGCCTTCTCTGAGTATTTCTTTCAGACCTCCTCATTTGCTTACTACACCGCAAGGGCCTTTGACATCACCATTGCAGAGGAGGTGAGTAGGACACAGAGGAATGGGGTCAGAGTGGCTCGGGTCATCCAAGATGGGGCTTTGACCTGCCTGTTAATATCTAGCCGTATAAAGCTGCGAATTGGCCTGCAAAGTCCTGGGACAGTAGGTCATAAATACTAGGGTATCGTTATGCTCTTTTATTTATGCTCTATATATAGATGCCTCAGGCCACAGCCAGGGGTGCCAAGTTCCACTGAGCAAGGTAGGGTTTTGTAAACCTAAGGCATAGACTTTTCTGACATGGACAAAGGATCTATTCTGGGGAATTCAGCAGCCTCAGTGGCTGTTTTCTGAAGGGTCTTCACAGACTGAAAGGACTACAGGCACCATGGAAGCAAAGCATATGTGAAAGGACAGTACCTGTGGCTTGGAAGCTGGCAGACTTGGCTAGCCTGTCTCCAAGGAGGTTTAAGTCCCCAAACCTATAGATTGCAGCCCAAACTATAATAATATTAAGCATTCACTTTCCCAGGAAGTATTTTGGCTTATATTATTGGGAATCAGCTTTAAGTATACTCAGTCCCTTAAGAATATTTGAGAGGTACAAAATCAAAGATTCATTGAAATGACAGTAATAATGCATTTAAAGAAAAGCTGACCATGAAGGTCAAGTCTGGTAAACTCATTTGTTTTCTCCTATTATTTTTTTTTCTCCAGACTTGTAGCTATTTTAATATAAGCACAGAGATATTTGGCAGCATCATCCCTGAGGTGAGTATCATTACTTCTACAAACTCTTAGGAAACCAGCCGGTGTGGGTGTCAGACACCTCACTACTGGTGCATCCCAAAGGCTTGTAGTGCCAGCAGGGCTCCTGTGCTGGAGAAGTGGGCACATGTATGCCTTATAACACCAGAGCAGATGGGCCTTATCACCTGCTACCCCCACAATGAATTGAATGACTTGCACTGTTACCAAACTTGGCCCCTAATCTCGCATGTCAATCTTTTCTCTGAGCACTATGCCCAAGCCACAGCTGTTCCCACCTAAAACCAGCCCTAAGCAGGAAAAAGCTTCCAGTCACAACTCCTGCTTTGAAGGGGCCTCAGAAATAACACCTTTCTCCTACCCAAACCTGCATAATTGTCTTTGCTTCACTGCTAACCTGTGACTGACTAGCAGAAAGGAATCCAGTAAAGACCTGGGAAGGGACTGTAGTGGCCATGTGCAGGAAAGTGAGCTAACAGATGGGCAGGAAACATTACATCTATGGAACAGACAAGGCAGATGCACAGGATTTCCATTTCTTTTAGGTGAAGATTACTAAAACAGGACAGAGAATATGAGCATGCATGGCTTCCACCAGCCTTCTCAGACAGAATGAGAAACAAAAAATGAGCATAAGAGACCCTAGGCAATGAATACTGAGGTTGGATGAAATTGGAGTCGAAGTTCAAAGAACTTCACATCCTTGTTTGCTTCCCAAATGACATTAAGTTCCTTCCTCAGAAATCTAAGAATGCTCCAAGGGCAGTCATCATATGGTCTTCTCTGTAAAATGCCATGAGCATTGATGCTAATACTCCACCCCCTCTGTTCTAAGGAATGAACTTCGTGAGCCTACTCGCTCTTCAGGCAGTGGACAGAGTGAGGCTCCTCTGAGGACAGTCCAGAGCAGGAACCTGTCTCATGAGATGAGTGAATCTCAAAGTGAACGACTCCTTCATTGTGTGACTTAAAGGTCACATTCATGTTCTATTCCTTTCCTATGTCCAGAAATGAGTATTTAACTTCTCTCAAAGTGGTATAGAAGAAATCGTATTTCTAGAATGGAAGGAACTTTCCACTGCATTGCTGTTGTGGCCAAGACAGTTAATTTATCATCACAGAAAACTTCTACATCCTGCTTGCTTGAAAGAATCTTATGTTAGCAACTATCCTTAACCTCATCTTAAGGAACTACTTCGCAATGATTGCTTCAAGAATGAGAAAATGCAGTATTCTGATCTGTTCCACAAGACAAGTGGTTTTCTGTCTTTTTTTTTTTTTGTCTTGGAACCTTACAGGTAGCCAAATACTCAGTTACACCCTACCCAGTGATGTTGAAGCTAATGGCTACTGAAATACCTATCATCAGCTTAGAGCAGGATTCCTTCACAGTAGAGATTCAAGGCTCCATGGAGGTGTTCGCTGTTCTACCAGACTCAACCACCCAGTCGTTGTTCACAATGAATGTAGTAAGTACAACAAACAAGGTGATGTTTAACTCAGGGTTAAATATGTTTGTTCATTCCTTCCGTTAAAACTGTACAAGAAAAAAAGTGCCAGATTTCTAGTACTTAAACATGCAAATTCCACTTAGTCACAAGTGGTGTCTATGTGGCCTCACTTAACCTATAGGACATTTCCATGGTGAAGAACATTTTCCTATAGATGGACAAAAATCCAAACATACAGCGACTCTGATTAACCAAAGTTTTGTTCTCTGGAATGACAGTTCTGCAGACCTGAGTCATGCCTCTTGGCAACTTGTTCATTTAACTGAAAATGTCTTTGATTAGTGAAATCTCGTTACCCACATTTCAGCTCTTGTCAGTGCCATTCAGATCAGCAGACATTGACTGTGTGCAGCCTTGCATGGGCCATGGGTTAGGGAGCAAGTTGCATCTGTATGAAACAGCTTTCGGATGTAACTGGGAAGATGGTATTTCTGTATTTGTGACTAATTCACAGCAAGGGTCCTGGGTTTTTTGTGTCTGGTAACCCATGGATTCTTTCTTCCACAGGCAGCCAACACCAGCATTGCTCTGAATATATTTGACCAGAAATTGATGGGCTCACTATGTTTGAACAGGTAATTCAACCTGGGATGGAAAGGATTTCCAGCTGTTTGTTAGCAATCCCAACATTAGCAGTTTAGGCACATGATCAGATAACCATAATTTAATGAGTGTATTTCCCTGGTGAATTCATCTGCATTAGATTCTCTAATTCACTATGTGGCTGTCATTGTACAGTTTAGAGAAGTCAGGAAGTTTCTCTGTGACAACTGCCACAGTCCCAGGGGACTGCCCACCAGCTGTGGATTGCTGCAGGGCAGCAGTCTCATTGGGATTCTTTGCTCCTGACATCTACTGTCCCCGTGAGCTAGATAAATGAAGTGTGCAGGGCAGTTATGATGACCATGAATCATCGGAGAGCTTCCTTCACGCCTTTCCAGCTGGCAAGATGCAACTGCTTTCTAGCCCACCCGTGCCACTAGGAAAGTACAGAGCGGTCCAGGATACACTAAAGAATCTGGACCCCCGCAGTACTCCTATGCTGATATTCTTCTAGCAGAGATTCCCCAGCTAAGGCACTGCAACTTGCAAGGGTCAGAAAGCTGAAGACCAGAGGCTTGGGCATTTAGACATCTAGCATGTCACATTTTATAGAGAGAAGCTCTGTATACCAGGACCTCACAGCTGGGAACTGGGACCCTGATTTCACAAAAGTCCCTTGGGAAGACAGTCATAGGGTTAAGAATATGCAGAGTTTGTCAGGGCACACAGATGTTAGGAATTTAAGGAGGACAGTGCTGTTAGCATTTTTTTGTAGCAACATTCAGAGAGAAAAACCTAGAGTGTGCTGAGAGCTGGGATGCTGGTTCTGTGGAAGCTCAGAAATCATGTTTTGACATGTTTGGATACTTGAATATGTACTGAGTAAGTATTTGAAGTTGAAAACAGACATTAGTAACACAACAGCAGCAGCAGTACCGTATGACAAACAGAATTTTTCTTCCCACTCAGGTAAGGCTCACATCAAAGCATTATGTAGAGGTACCAAAATCCTTGCAAAATATCAGAAAGCCTGCAAGTCCTTGATACTAACCCTAGTAAAGTCAATCAGTCGGATTTCCAAAATACAGCACAGAGGGAGAAGCGCACTCACGTTGCTAGCTACAGCCCTTCTAACATACTCTTTTTGCATGCATGCTCAGCAACGCCCTAAGAAAACCACCTCTTCCTCTATGAGGCAGTATGCATTGTGTAAAATACATTGCTTCCAAAGTCTCTATACAGATGTTTCTTAAGGCCTGGAGCTCTGCAGCAGTGACTGCATATGACTTGAATAGTGTGTGTTTATCCTTTCTAGTGAGTCATCTTGTTTCACTTTTTTCCCTCAGGCTCCAGTTCTCCCTAGCCCACTCCAATGTTGGCTTTTTCGAGGTAAGTGGATAGTTTGAGCATATAGGAAGTGCAAACCAGAAATATTAGTGATATCAAGGCTAAAGAGAAAGTGGCTAAATTTTATTTGTATTTCTAAATCATTTGGTTTCATTCCTGCATGGCTCTTTTCCTGTCTTCTGGCAGCCGCCTCTCTGCGTGGACTTAAAAGTATATTCTTTGGGGCAAGTTAGTAGTCTGAAAATGAGATATTCTGTAGCTTCCCTCACTGGTGAATCATATTTCATCAGTAAGCAGAGATCTCTCTCAAATCACAATGGTGAAACGCACAGTGGTAATCTGAACTGCGGCAGCAGATGGAACAGCGTGCTGCCTAAGTGATCACACGCACGACTGAGGCAGAAGCACTCATGTGGGGCAGTGGCGCTCATCACAGATGCTCAGAATTACAGCAGGGGATGGGAGCCAAAATACTAGTCTCAGATGCCTGAAATAGTGCAGTTGTAGGCTTACAGGGGAAAACCTTGCCTCCACAGAGAGTCATTTAATTCTGAGTACAATCCATCAGTTCTGAGCAGCTGAGGAGAAAAGATTAAAACAGTTGCAGTCCTGCTTTGCTATTGGTGATAAATGATCCCACAAATAAAGGAAATAGACTGTTTCAAATGAAAATGTTGTCCAAGCATGATGAAAGCCATTTGCATTTTGCATCTGACTTCCTTTGCACCATTCCAAAAGACTTAATATCCAAAGTTCACCTGAGCTTATGACTCTTTTGTGCCAAATGAGAGCTGAAAGTTGAACATGAGCCCAGTAATTCCATCCAGGATTAGGGCATGACAGTTCTACCACCATCAGGAAGTGATGGCTAACTCAGTTTTCTTGTCTGTGGCAGATCTCGCTTCTGGAGAACATCCTGTCTTACATTTTACAGACTGAAGTCATTCCATCAGCTAATGGTAAGGCTGTTTCTAAGCTAAAATCTTCCAGCAGAGTGGGTGATTCTAGGAACTTCTACTGACTTTCTGCTTAAGTTTCCAGTTCCCACTAAGTTGAGTGGAAAATGGCCACCAGCTAGTAAGCAGTGGTAGGGGGAGATTGATTTGTAGGGGTGTAAGTGTGTCCTCTCACTGGCGCTGTTCTGCAAAAAAGGGCAAAAAGGGCTTGGAAACTCGTAATTCATCTGCCTTTGCCTCATTCAAGGTGGCCCTGACGCATCAGTGAGAAGCATGTCTCTCTAGTCTGTACACCTGCCTGAGGCCACTGTGTGTGAAATGTATTCTGCTTTATTAGACCAGCACAGGGCTTTCGCCTCTCAAAAATCTCATAAAAATTTAAGGCCCTGGAGGGAGACGCAGCTTTGTGCCAACCCTCTGGACTGGGATGCGCTTCACCTACCTTAATTAATGGGGACAAATGGGAACAGGTTCTAATGATGCTAGAGCTGTATTAACAATCCCCCAGGTCACTGTATTAACAATCCCCCAGGGACAAATCACTGAGTATGTAATGTGTTGCACATGAAATACCTTGGTTTGGCTGTAACACTGCCAAGAGAAAAGCACCTGTAATTCTTTTCCCCATTGGTAAATGGGCATCATATCTACCTCCCAGGGTTGCTTGTGAAGGCTAAGAGGCTAATTGTTGTGAATGACCTAGAAATCTCTGGACAAACAGGGTTGGTGAAGGGCAGGTATTTATTATCTTTCTAATGCATAACTAAATCATTGTGTTTGTCTTTTTTTTTTTTTTTTTAAGCTAAATTGTCAAAAGGATTCCCTCTTCCCAATTTGGCCAATGTTACCTTGATGAGACCTCACATTACAATTGTACAGGTGAGATTTTGACACTCTCATGAAAAGGTTATTGCTCTTTTGGGGTTTTTTTGGCTAGGCATTTATTCACCTTCTGTCTGTACAAGAAACTTGCTGGATTTGAGCTAGTTAAGCAGTAAAAAGCTCTGGGTTTAAAATGAGATCTGTAATAATGGTAAAATCCTGTTAGAAATAAATTTATCTTCCTTTCAGAGGAAAAGCTGCATTAAATACATAACCACAGAATGATCAGATGCACAGCTTGCTCAGCCTTTCAAGTTGCAATTGAGTGTGTGAAAACAAGTTTACCTTTAACATATCATTCAAATTTGGCCAGTCAAATCAAATTAGAGCTATCGCTATCCATGCAGTCCTGCTGAATTTAACAGGAATAGTTGAAATATGAGAGGGGGGTGAATACAATTTTGTGCACCTAGGATGACTGGACTTTGTTAATAACTGGTGATAATGGCTGAGGCTATTAGTCAAAAGTAGTTAGTGAGCTCACAGAAAATATTCTTTGCCTTCTGGTTACTCTTCTCCAAATCACACCTCTCACCTCTTGCAACACGCTCTTAGACCTTAGTTTGAATATACAGAATGTTGCTCGACAATCAATGAGTACAAGGGCATTGCTGACAGATAAACTCCCAGAAAATGGGTCAGCCAGTTACATTTCTCCACTTGTTTACCAACTTCTCAGTGATTTTCAGCTCTGCAGAGACAGTCTCAAATCCTTGTTTGTGGTTAAGGCATAAAGCACCACTCAGGAAAGAAACACAAAGGGTTTTTTAGTCTTTCTTTGCATTCCACATACCTGGCAGTGCCAGCTCTGCAGCTCCTAGAAAATATAATTGCTTGGAGACTGCTTTCAGTGGCACTAGTTGCCAACAACCTTACAGGCTAATTACGAATGAAGGATTTTACTGGTTCTGTGGGGCTCATTCCCCACCTCACTTTCTCTTATCAGTCTCCTCCTCGGTAAATAGGAATGAGAGGACACAGGAGAATTGCTATACCCTATCAAGATGAATGGGATTCCAATTTAAAAGCTAGTTTTACAGTCTCCAATTCCAGTCCCAGTCTGTTGACCATGGTCACTGGGAAGAAAGACGAGTCTTCCCACAAAGAAGCGTATTAGACTGTGATGGGCTGCTCTCTGCAAGTTCCTTGCTCTGTATGCACTGACAATGGGGGAAGCCTTAAGGATTAAGTTTAGATTAGATGGCTAATTCTTAAGTGGCTCAAATTAGGTAAAAAATAATCCCACCTTGTGATGATTGCCTAGTTGCCTCGAGGCTCAGATGAACTTTCCTGTGTAGGCCATATGATCTTTAGATGTCCCTTATGTTGCTAGCATGGTGCAAAGGGATAGCACACAGGGAAAGATGGAGCTCTTTTGTAAAGTTCAAAGGATAGAGTTTAATAAAACTTGTTACTTCCAAGGCTCAGCTGTTTTCAGTAGATGTTATGACCTTTAACACCAGGATTGTGATGAAATTAAAAAAAAAAAAGCAAAATACAACAGTACCAAACAAACAAAAAAATAAAACTTCATTTTGTAATTCATAGCACTTCAGTAACTGTTCTTCTCCCCACAGGGATACCTGTTGATTTCTACTGATGTCCACTACAAACACTAAAGGACAAGAGGGACCACTTGTTGAGCATGAACTTCAAATCAATAATGTGACTCTGAAGGTTAAACACTGTCCAGTTCTGCTGAAATGTGTAACTTGAGCTCTGACAAGGGCGATGTCATCCTGGTCGGGGGCAAGAGGCGATGCAGGGAGGCAAAGCGAGCTGATGGAATGGTTAAGCTGTACAATGGTGGGAACAAGCAGACCCAGAGGAGAACGTGTGACACATGCTTGGCATTATTTATTCTGGAGTTTAAATGATGCAAAAATGGTTTTAAGATTAATGCCTCTCTTGAAATACAGTTTTGTCTATACTCTTCCAGAAAGGTACTGCAGTCTCTCAAAAGAAGGAAAAGTACATTGTCAAAATGGTCGTAGGGCAGACATGCCTGCTAATCTGTTTCTGGTGTCATGATCTTAAATAACTTCCTTCTGAACATGACACATTAAGTATGAAGTCAGCCCTCTCCAGAACCACATCAGACTGGGAACTGTCCCAATTACAGTAGGAACTAAAATCTTAGCAGTGTCGTAACTAAATTCTTAACATAAATCTTAACAAAGATGCAGAAGCTGTTCAGGAAGAGAGATAAAGTGGCACTGCTAGTGCCTTTGATAGTCCCTCTATCCCTGTGATTCTTCAAATCCTTGCGTCTGTCATGTCCCCTGTTTAGCATTGCTTAGCCAGGTTAGATATATTTAACTATTGAATGTTTCTGTTGTGTCTTGCAAGTCTAATCCTCCAGCATCTTTGTCAATGTTTCTCTGGATTGAAATAGTTACAGATCTTTTACTTCTTACTTCATTTTGGTATGTTGTCTTGCCTTCTTTCTTTCTCTCCTTTCTTTTTCGATACATTATTAAGCGTGCAAATCTGAAAACAGTTCTGCAGAGGGACATGCCTGCCCTGCAATGCTTAAGTGCTTGCTCTTTGGCCTAACCTGGATGGGAAGCTGATTCAGGCCTCCCAAACTTGCACCAACAGAGGAGAAACAAAGTTTGGGATGCTACAGCCAGCTCTGTTCTGCTTCCGTGAGCCCCAAACCACCCCCGTGCAAAGCCCCAACCACCTGGTGTGATGCCCAGACCCCAGCCATCCCCATGCTTCTCACTCCTCAACAGGAGCCCTTTTCAAGCCCAGACTGAACCTCAAAAAGCCTGGTTTTGAGGAAAACTGTTTTCCTCGTGCTGAGTGACGCAATTGATGACAGGGCGCAGGCAGCTTTTGCCTGACTGGTGCAGCTGAGCAAACTCTACCCATCCACCTGCAGCGGAGTGGTACCTCAACACACTGCAGGCTGAAACTGCCCTGCCCCATGGGGATGGCACACAATCACACAGCTTTTGTTAGCCACAGGCATGCGAAAAACCCCTTGTTTCTTCTGCAAAGCCAGCCCAAAAGCTGTATGTGGTGTGAGGGAGGAGGTGGCCACGCACAAACCTGGGTTCCTTCACCCCAGCACGGCCCAGGCCTGTGCTCCCCTTCACACCTTCGCCCCATGGGTACCGGGCGTCTCGCCCAGGCTGCCTCAGCCACTCCACTGCTGTGGGAAACAGCCCTGGCACAGGGCTTAACCGCGGGCCAGCCAGGGAGCGCGACCCCGCATCTCCGCCAGGCTGGAGCATGTCCAGGCCTCATGGCACCGTGGCCTGCGCGGCCTGACGTAGGGGTGAGGGTGCGACAGGGCGTAAGCAAGCCGAGTGGGAAGCGAGGGCCTCTGAGCAGCCTCGGAGCTGAAGGAAGCGAGCAGCCTCCGCTCACGCGTCGGCCGCAGCCAGGCCGCCAGCAGCCAGGGGCTGCCGCAGCGCCTCTCCCGGGTAAAGGCCACCCCGCGGCGGGACGCCAGGGGGCGCCGGCAGTCGCCAGCTCCCCGCTTCGCGGACGAAGTTTGACCCTCGGCGGCTCCTGTCGGCTGCCTGCCGCGGCTGAATCGGCGTGACCCTCGGCGACCGCCGTCTGTTCCTGCCGTTGGCCGGGTGTTGGTGGCCGCGCTGAGGCGGAGCCGCCGACCGGGAGCGCCGCCGCCATGAGCCGCAGCTACAACGATGAGCTGCAGTACCTGGACAAGATCGACAAGAACTGCTGGCGGATCAAGAAGGGCTTCGTGCCGAACATGCACGTGCGTGGGGGGGAGGGAGGGGGGCTGGGCTCAACCAGGAGCCCTTGGGTGCCCGGGGGCTGAGGGACGGCCCACCCTGGGGCCCGGTGCTGGCCGCCCTCCCTGACAGCTCTTCCCGCAGGTGGAGGGCGTTTTCTACGTGAACGACCCGCTGGAGAAGCTGATGTTTGAGGAGCTGCGCAACGCCTGCCGCGGCGGAGGTGCGTGCGGTGGGGAGGAGCGGGGTGGGGGCCCTCTGACCCGGGGGTGTCCTCGCACGCTCCTTGCCGTGATCTCGAAGCCCTCACTGAGCCCCTGGGTACACACCACGGTGTCCGTGGGCCCTGAAGGGATCTGGGTGTAGCAGGGACAGTGGGGGCAGGCCCGGTGCGTGTCCCGGCTGGCGGGTCTGGAGAGGCAGCAAACGAGTTTTCTCGCCTTGCCACCCGCTGCGGCCTGGTGTGCAGCACAGCGGTGTCTCCTGCAGCTGTAACATGTCCTGTGCCCAGATCTGATGGGTGGGCACAGCCTTGCCGCTGCCCTCTGCGCTCCGGAGCATTCCCTGGATGCCTGCTCTCAGAGTTTACTTTGGTGGGGGCTGTAGCCCAGGCTTGTCTGTTCAGTGTGGGGCTGGACCACAGGGCTGGATCCAGATCTGACAGCAGGGCTGGTGGCAACACTCTTCTGTTGTTAGCGTAGATCGGTCTGCATTGGTACTAACACAGCAGAAGGAGGACTTTAGCATAATACCTCATTTAATGAAACTGCAGATTGTGCATAATGCTAGGCGCTTTATACCAGATTAGAATACTTGTTGGTGACTGACTTCCGAGTTGCCAGTGTTTAGAGCAACCTCTTTAGAAAGTGCTTTATTGTGATTACTGGTAAATTATCAGCTTGGTTAATTTTTTTTTTCTCTTTTTCAGGTGCAGGTGGCTTTTTGCCTGCTATGAAACAGATTGGGAATGTGGCTGCATTACCTGGCATTGTTCATGTGAGTAACTCCTATAAAGAATAGCTCTTTTTCTCTTCCTGTTTGCCAGTGATTATTGCCATCCATAATGGGAACTTCCTTGTGAGAAGGGGTATGGATCAAAGTTGTAGGCTGTAAAACTAAGTTGTCAGAAAGGGAAGTATCCACTTACTTCATTGACTGCGTTTGACATGAGGCTTTTTTAGCATTGTTTTATGCTGTTTGTGTTTGCTTGAGCCACCTTTCCCCCACTGCTCATATTGTCTCTCTGTTGTTTATTGAGTTGCCTCTGCTGACCTGGAATGCATGGAGAAGTGAGGAGAGAGCCAGAGGCGATATTGTTGTCTGTATTATTGTTGCTGCTCTAATGCTGGTAGTGAGCCTTCCCGTGCATTCAACGCTTCTTTCTCTTGCCCTTTGCATTTTTGGAAGCGAAGCATCAGATATGATGATGCAGGAGGGAAATGCTAGACTAAATCACTTTTCAAGAAGCTCTGAGTACAATGTGGAAATGATCTTTTTCATGTTTAATATTGCATATATTAATAAGTAACAAGTAATGGAATTGTCTTTTTTAATTGTTTGTCATGGTGACTTGGCAAGAGTTTTGAATTTCTGGCTGCAGTAAAAGGCAGCCCGTCATGCTGTTAAAATGCCTTAGTGATCAATCAAAAAGGGAGTAAGGTAGAATAGTAGCAGCCTGTTAAAATCGCAATTTTGGCTGGTAGTTCATAGGAGTGATGTTATAATCATCTATCTATTCAAATCTTCACTACTTTTTTTTTTTTTTCCCAAACCAAGAGATTTCTTGGTGTTGGCAGGTGGAGGCAGAAGCAGCACACAATCCCACTGAAAAGTACTGTTGTTTTTAATGTGTGATAACAGTTTAACACACACTGTCTGATTTCTGACAGTTTTCTGGGTGTTTGGGGCTTGCTTTTTTGGTTAAGTAGATTATGGTGGTGTCCTAATATAAACTTGCCAGACTAAATATACCTTGAATTTGTGGAGCTGTGTAAAAGCACAGGCTTACTTTCTTTAAATAGTAGTAATATAAAAATTTTCAATAGAAGATATTATTTTATAAATTAAAATGAGACAGCTCCTATCCTATCAAGTTATCATCCTAAAAAGATGCCTTTTTCCTGCCTACAGGGTGCAGTCTTTGGTCAGTGTTTGATGACACAGCTAAGAAGAGAAAATTCGTGCTGTTTTATGATTCCATTCTGTAGCACTGAACTCTTCCCTTGTTACATTTACAGTATTTAAGTATTGCAGATGTTCCTAGATGGAACTTGGTAAAGATGAACTCATCTTCATTCTTATGTCTCTGCTTTACCCTGCTCATAAGCTATTGCCTGCCCAAGTTTTGAATGCAAGGACTTGAGTCCAAGTAAAAGCTAGATTAGAATTGAGTTTGACATCACAATTCCTACATTTAGCTGTTTAAGCTCCTCTTAAGTTTTCTTGAGATGTGGTCAATGGAGCCAAGGGGGCTACTCAGCTGAGTAACCACTGGGCATTTGCTTCAGAGTGAGATCAGCTGTTCTGTGCTTTCTTTGTCACTCCAGTGGCTGTAGGAGTTTACCTGAATTGATATGTGTACTCCATTTTCATCTGAACATCCATTCTTTTTTTGGTATATTTGTTTGTAAATGTGACTACTGCTGCCACAAGGCAAAGCATAACCAAGGCGACTCTGTGCAGCACAGAGTTTCATAAAACTTTAAAATTTCCTTTTTTCTCTTCAAGAGATCAATAGGCCTTCCAGATGTCCATTCTGGCTATGGGTTTGCCATTGGCAACATGGCTGCCTTTGATATGAATGATCCTGAAGCAGTGGTGTCACCAGGTAAGGGTACTTTGTGACTGACTTAACCTGCCCGGAGAAATGTTTGTAGTGGCATAAAAACACTTTTTGAAATGGCAGGTCTTTACAGTACTTTATATGCAGAACCAAAGCAAAAAATATGTGAATTATAGGGAGTTAAAAGGTGCTTAAATCTTGCACTCAGAATCATTATTCTTTATGGAGCAGGTGGTTACACTGAAAACATCTAAACAGTACAGAGAGAATTGCCCTTGTGTTTTTGACTTGGGCTTGTGATATCCTTCAGTTTTGAAGGGAGAGCACAAGACTTTGAACGTGGGTTTTGCCAGGCTGATAAAGAATTGACTCTTTTCTTTGAGCAATGTTTGAAAACACCTTTTGAGACTCTTCCTATACTTTACTAAAAATGTGACCTTAAATTATTTCTGTCTTTTTAATAAACACCTGGGTCTTTACTTACTCAAGTGTGGAGATGCTTTTGTGGTTGTACCTGTTATTCATGTTTCAGGTTTTCTGTAGGCAGTTCCAGTGTTACTGATTGACTCAAGATGTCTTGGTCTGGTATCCCCCCTCTGACACTAGTTAATACCAGAACCTTCACTAGTAAAGGGCTTTCACACGAGGCCTTGCCCTGCAGCATTTATTTTTATGAAATATTAAGAGTTAAGTGAAACATTGAGCACTGAAGTTTAATATTCCTTATAAGTATTTATCAGGTGCTATAGCCAGTTATTATTTATTCCAGTGTGGATTCAAAAAGGACCTGGTTTCAGGGACTTGCTTTTGAGTACATCTTAGATCAGGGAGCCATGCTAAGATCTGTCACTTTTCTTCTGACCTTAGGCAGAAGAACAGGAACATCCTCTCTACTTTCTGTGGACAGTATATTTTGGACAGTTTGGCTGGAGCGACTTTGTAAACACAGAGCTCTCTAGGCAATTGTACAGCTATGTCTGTAGAGCATATGTTCAAGACTGAAAACCTGTTTATTTGGCAGGTTTTTTTAAGAATTTTCAAGTTTTTCTCTGCAAGACTGCATTTTTGGCTGTCTTGAAATCTGAGACTTCATGTAAATCTATTAAAATGAAACTTAATGCAGTTCTGCTTTTTTCCCAGTATTGAGTCAGAAAGAAGGTGTAAGATGACAGCATTCAGTCTGTACTCCCTGTCAGCAGGGACACTGATTTAAGATGAATATTCAGAAAGTGCTCACCATCAGCTCAGCACTCTCTTTATTAACTCCATGGCTTTTTCTACACTTCTAGGTGGTGTCGGATTTGACATTAACTGTGGTGTCCGCTTACTACGTACAAATTTGGATGAAAGTGATGTGCAGCCTGTGAAGGAGCAGCTCGCCCAGGCTATGTTTGACCACATTCCTGTTGGTGTCGGCTCCAAAGGTGTCATCCCCATGAGTGCCAAGTAAGAGACTTTGTGCAGACATCACTAGAGGGGACATCTCTGGTGTTTATTTGGATGAAAGATTCATCACTGAGAGACTTTAAGAGAGAAAAAGTAATTCTAAACCTCTTTCCATTCTTTCTGCATATGTGCTTCACCAGGAGGACTGGCATAATCATAAATGCACAAAGTCAGCTGTTTCTTCCCCCATTTAAAACCCTGAAATAACTAAAAGTTCTTGAAAGGTTCTTATTTCTTCTGATAGAAAACCTCCATGAACATAAGGGTATTTTTTTGAAAGGGATGAGAGAGAAAATAGGATATTCCCCACACAACAAAGAGGAAAAAGTACTGACCTATCTAAAGTTCATACATTTGTAGAGCTTGATTTTCATGAAGTATTAAGAAGTTGGACTCCTTGCTAGGGGAGTTGGGGGCTGATCATAAAATCGTAGAATAATGTAGGTTGGATTGGATCTCTTGAGGTCATCTCGTCGAACTCCTTGCATGAAGGAGGGCTAACTCTGAAGGTAGGTCTAACAACAAAGTTATATCAGGTTGCTCACGGCCATATCCAGTGGAGTTACAAGTATTTCCAAGGATAATCACCTTATGTAGGTGTTCGATAATTGCAGGGATTTGGAAGAGGCACTAGAGATGGGTGTGGACTGGTCTCTCCGGGAAGGCTATGCCTGGGCAGAGGACAAGGAGCACTGTGAGGAATATGGAAGAATGCTGCAGGCTGACCCCAACAAGGTTTCCTCAAGAGCAAAGAAGAGGGGCCTGCCTCAGGTAATGTTATGTGTCGGGAGGGCTGAGAGTGCTCCTAGGGTTCGAATGTAACAATTAGTGGGTAGTTCTCTAATTTTGTGTCTTTTCTTGAAACTCTGCCTAGCATTTCTGGGCAGGGGGAAAGGTGAAATGGTGGGGCCATTTCTGAATAATTTCTGTAACAGAGGGAAAGATACTGGGCATACCCAAGGTCCCTGGGGCCATCAGTTTTTCATCAATTAACACCTGGTACTAGATTTCATGTTTGGTGGCATTTCCCCATCCAGATGTGGTTTTGTTTTTAAGAGACAGGCAAGTTATTCTGCAGCTTTTCTCCTTGTTTGCTTATCAAATTAATAGCAGGGCAAGGAAGGATGTCATAGTAAATAAACTAGCTCATAACTTTCAAGGATTGGACTTAATTTCTATACATAGTGTCTCATTGCTCTGGGTGGAACACTTGTGAGATGGCTATACTAGTGCTACCATTTGTCAAGCTCTCTTTTATCTGACTTCTATGAATTGTGGTGCTGCAAGATTATAGCATTTTAACCTCATAATAATCTTACGTCCTCAATTTTCGCATTTGCCTTGCAAATAAGTGATCATCTGTTTTGGAATTGAAACAATTTGGGCTTGGAAATGGAATATCTTGCTTTAGTCTACTGAAAGGTTCTAAGTACTTATTAACAGGATGTTGTAACTTCCTTGTGGAGTTATAACCAAGTATAAGACTGTATATCTTTTCCCTTCCCTGGAAGCGTTTAAGGCCAGGTTGGATGGGGCTTTGGGCAACGTGGTCTAATGGAGGGTGTCCCTGCCCATGGCAGGGGGGTTGGAACTAGATGATCTTTAAGGTCCCTTCCAACCCAACCCATTCTATGATTCTATGTCTGCTTTGCCTTTACAAATGGAAGATGAATTCTCAATAGTCTGTACTCTTCCCATGTTTCAACTAGGCCAAAGTAAGTTGGAAAAAAGTGGCAGCAGAGTCTGTAGATCCTCGTCCTTTTGTTTAATTGCAGTCTTGTTCCAACAGTAAAAATAATTATAAATCTGAACAAAGAGGACAGCGATGATGCTACTGTGTTCTACTTCCTTTCAGTTTATATGGTTTTGTGGGGTTTTTTTCCTCTGGAAAAGCTTTTCTAAAACCAAAACCGTGCTGCAGCAATTCTCTCTGTTGCCCATATTCCCATAGCTCTCCCCTGTGCTCCCAGAGGCTGGTTTACTAGCACTGTCTGATCAGTGTGTTGTGATTGGCAGCTGGGGACCCTGGGAGCCGGAAATCATTACGCCGAGATCCAGGTTGTGGATGACATTTACAACGAATATGCTGCCAGGAAGATGGGCATTGACCACAAAGGGCAGGTGTGCGTGATGATCCACAGTGGCAGCAGAGGCCTGGGCCACCAGGTTGCCACAGGTATGATCTGGCTGACATAGGTACCTGGAGTGAAGCAAACTCCTCAGTATGGTCTTGTTATTGACAGTAAACTCCAGCACCAATGAGCATTTCTTGCAGCACAATTGCTGAGTCTGTTCTGAGTTGCCTTGGCAGGGGTTGTCTGTTTGCAAACAATTGATAACGTTCTGCCACAGATTTGCTTTTGCATTTGAGAAGAAGCCATAGGTTTGACCACTGGACAGATGAGTTCATAATATAAATTATAGACTCCCATGTTAATATCACAGAGTGAAACAAAATTAAGAAGTCACTTAGCCTTACTGTTTTTATTTCCCAGATGCATTGGTGGCTATGGAAAAAGCTATGAAAAGGGACAAAATCATAGTGAATGATCGCCAGCTGGCTTGTGCCAGGATTGCCTCCGCAGAGGGACAGGATTACTTGAAGGGAATGGCAGCTGCTGGAAACTATGCGTGGGTCAACCGCTCTTCTATGACTTTTCTAACAAGACAGGTAGGAGCAGAGTTGTCTCTGATGCAAATATTTTGGTACGCATCTCCAGCTTTATCCCAGACATATGGAACACAGAGTAGCTGCAGTATTTAGCATAACTTTCTTTTTTGGTGCTTCTTAAACTGTTTTCTGGAGAGACTTATGCAAAGCTGCAGTCATGGCAATCCATCTAAAACCTCACAACATCACTGGATTGTACTTGGAGAAGCCACTTAGGCAATATTTTTGAAAATGCATTGAACTGGAAGAAGTGTATACAGGAAAATTGTTTTTACACTGCTGAAGCCATCTTTTCAGAGTTGCAAGAATTTGCCTAGCTGATGTCTGACTGAATTCCAGCATTAAAGCTGCCAATGGGCAGATAAACAATCTAGACAGTCCAATTCTGTCACACCCAGAGCTGTTTTATTCAATTCCATTGTGCGTGAATTTGACTGAAGTTTCTTACCTGCCATGCCAAGCATTTACGTCACTGACTTACCAGTAGGAAACACTTTCAAGCAAATTTGTTCCTTTTAATTACTAAAAAGATTTTAAATCTCCCACACATACACAGCGTTACCTTCTTATATTTAACATTCTGATTTGCTGTCTTTTTAGGCCTTTGCCAAAGTCTTCAACACAACCCCAGATGACCTTGATATGCATGTTATCTATGATGTGTCTCACAACATTGCCAAAGTGGAGCAACATGTAGTGGACGGAAAGGAGCGGACTCTGCTGGTGCACAGAAAGGGATCAACCAGGGCCTTCCCTCCTCATCATCCTCTTATTGCTGTCGATTATCAAGTAAGTTTAGCTGTGGGAGAAGGAAATCAGAAGACAATTCTGGATGAATCAGACAATTTTAGGGTGATCAGAGATCTAAATGCTGTGAGTTTCTTTTTTGAGGTAAGAGCACTGGAACCCTAGTGGGATGGCAATATTCAGCTTGTCTGTGTGTTACATCTTTGGGACACTGAGCTCCCTCTTCTGCTCCACACCCATGATGGTTGGAAGATCAAGTGTTTCATACCTAGGACAGGCTTCAGTGATTTGCCTTGTCTGTCTGTTGGACACAAGTCTTTTGATCTGCTGGTCTGCATCTTTCAGTGCACTTAGTTCTCCAGTGGATGCCCTCTCCCTGGAAGTATTCAAGGCCAGGTTGGATGGGGCTTTGGCCAACCTGATCTAGTGGAGGGTGTCCCTTCCCATGGCAGGGGGGTTGGAACTAGATGATCTTTGAGGTCCCTTCCAACCCATTCTATGGTTCTGTGATTCCACCAGGCAAGCAGGGATGCTCTGAAGGAATGTGAACGTGACCTCTTTTTCTGGAGATAATGGTTCCTCTCAGACTTTTATTAAGAATGAGTGTTTTAGACTTTTCCTTGTGAATTAATACTTTGCATCCACAGCTGACTGGACAGCCCGTTTTGATCGGTGGGACTATGGGTACCTGTAGCTACGTTCTTACTGGCACAGAGCAAGGCATGACTGAGACCTTTGGAACTACTTGCCACGGAGCTGTAAGTTAAACAGTTATTTCAGGAAGGGATTGGAATGGGACTGTCATCCAGAGAACAAGGTTGTTCAGGGCTCATCCAGTGTGTGATTCATCTGTTGGTCATACAAGTAGAGAGTAGCCTTGCCACAGTAGTCCCAGCCCAGGAGGACTGCAGGCTGGAAGTCCTCTTTGTCCCTTACTGAAAAGTTTTCACTGCTCCTGCAGAAAATTTAGGGGGTGCTGCTTTTACAGGGCAAGTGTTAGGATGAAGATGTGAGAATGAGCTCCTTTTACCAAATTCAGATATCTCTGAGCTAACAAGAAAGATTAACTGTGCTAAGGCTGTCCATATAAAACTCCTCAGGAGTTCGAAGTTATTTCCTGCCATTATTTATCATGTGAGACAGGATGACTGAGGAAGATAAATATCTTCTACCAAAACTCCGACTCCTGAAGACTGTCTGACAAGTGGTTTGGGTAAAAAGACACTTGCAGACTAGTATGTTATACACGTGGAACTTTCCTAACCATCATACCAGATGTGTGATTTTTGCAGGAGCCCACCTAAATTAATTTCTTGTTTTGTGGCTTAGTGTGGTCTCTGCTCTCAGCCATTCTGTGTTTACTTATAATGTAATGTTTTTCTTTAATAAGAAAGAATTCTGTTTTTCCATACTGCTACCAAAAAATAAAACTAACAAAACTGCTGTCTAGGGTCGTGCACTGTCTCGAGCCAAATCTCGACGTAACTTGGACTTCCAGGATGTATTGGACAAGCTGGCTGACATGGGCATTGCCATCCGTGTTGCTTCTCCCAAACTGGTCATGGAAGAAGTGAGTTTAATATTTCATTATCTGAGAGGGGAAAAGGGAGTCCTGCACTTTGGCTGAATGACCCTCCCTGACTTGATTTTTTTTTGCAGTACTAAGTGACCGCTAGTACTGTAAACATACAGCTTGTGTGATTTCTGATAGAGCTATCCAATTTTTTTGGTAATTAATGTGAAGTCTTTCCTTTCCCTAAAACCCTGCTGAAAGGGGATGACTGTTTTGGGTGGTATGTTTTTTTTCCTCTTCAGCCTGGCAACAGGGATGAATACTATCAACCCTGAGAAGTCTGCGTAAGCATCACAGAAGTAGTTATTTTTTATGGTTTCTCTTCTTGAATTATGTTCTCCCAGCTTTAAACTTACTATACACTGCAGCTGTCATGTAGATTATTAGCAGTGTATGAGAGATCCACCTCTTTTAAGATGAGTTCCTATATTTGCTCAAGAAGAAGAGAACTCTGGCTAGAAAACGTTGAGCATTACGACTTCCAGTTCATCTGCATTAACATGATAGAATGTTTTTTTCTGTTCACAGCCTCACTCATAGAAGCATGTTAATTATTTGGAAGTAGACTCTTATGGGTGTTGGTGTTGTACAAACATAGTGATCACATTAAAATCTCTATTTAAGAGCAGCTTCCTTGTCAGAATGCTGGAGGGGGAAGCTCTAGATTTTGACCCTGATTCCTGTCACTAAGTGGCAGTGAAGACAAATCTTAAAGGCTGTCTGTAAGGAGGAAGTTGGAATGACTTCCTGCCAGATAATGCGGCTTGACATTCTCACGTGCTGGGGGACTGGATTATCTGAGAATATAGGGAAAACCAAACCAAAATAGCTAGTATTTCATCTGAAATATGGTGAGAACTTATTTGGAAAGGTGAGCGTCTCATGGATTTCTTAGATATGTAAGGTGGCCAGATTGTCAATATGTTCACCTACTTCTACTCCCTCGATTCATACGATTGTATTTTTGTGAAGAGAAGAGGGGATATCAAAAGCCTACATCTAACTTCCTGTGACTTTGGGTTGTTTATAGTTTTGTCTTTTTTTTTTTTCTCTCTTCCCCCTCCAGGCACCAGAGTCTTACAAGAATGTGACAGATGTGGTTAACACCTGCCATGCAGCTGGCATCAGCAAGAAAGCCATTAAACTGAGACCTATTGCTGTTATAAAAGGCTAGGAACTCACCAATGTCTCCAAGCCTTACACAAAACTGACTAGAACCATCATCTTCCCACACCGCTTGGACTCTGTAGGATGTTCAGATATCACATCCCTGTTCTGGAAACACAACAGTTGAGGATACCCCTATTTTTAACCACGCCTAGGCATAATTAATGCCTCCCTTCCCCCCCCGGTGTTCTTTTCTTGTGAGGAACGGGCAAAGAAATAAGTAAGTCTTGGTTTTTATATGCAGTCTCTCCCAATTTGCCTGATGATTCCACAGGCAGGACTTCAGACTTGCCTGAGTTGTCACTAATTGCTGTGCTGCAAGACCACCTCCGTCAGCAAAGATGGCGTATGAACTAGACCTGCTGTCTCCACACTCCTGAGTGCCTGGAGCTCTTTCTGCATATAGAAGTACTCTGATAGGGTATAGCACTTCCGGGCAGGGAGAGACTGCTCTCTTTGCAGATACCTTTATGCATAGTCTATATTGTTGCATGTTTTGTGGCAATTGGGTAAGAAATCTGGAGTTGGGAGTGGTTTCCCTCTTGGGTTGAGAGGAACTAGCTAAGCTTGAGGCACAGTCCTCCCCTCTTCCCCCACCCTCTCCCATTTAACGCAGCACCTGGTGTACTTGGCTCAGTACACATAGGTTTTCCATGATCTTCTGGAAATGCTAGTGGGACTGAGTATGTTGCTTTGAGAGATTTCGTTTGCCCAGTAAGAGTTGTGACTTAACAACTTATAGATGTGCTAATCCAAGATTTTGCAAAGTCCTGAGCATGTCAGAGTTGGATTGGATAATACTGCTCGCTGTGTCCTGCAGCTCTGATTTAAGGGAGCCCAACTGCAGGGTCAGACCCAGTACAATGTGACTTCTGCTGTTTCTTTTACATTAACCAAGACTGGAGGGGAAGGTGACTATCCCCACTGGATCATTTTGGGGATCACAAATAAACTGGGAAGATGGACACTGCAGTGTGTCTGTGTCATGTTTATTCTGTGGCTAGAATGTCTGTTGTGCACTTTCAAGTACATACATGAGCTTGAAAGCCATCACATTTTGTGACTTCAGTTGATGGATCTTGTAAAGAAATGTGCAGCTGGCAGAATTTCTTGCAGGCTCCAAGAGAAGGGCAATGCAGTGCTGTTTTCTCAACTTGGTTATGACAAGAGTATGGTAACTACGATTTGTCTTTCTCAGAGCCTGCTGGGTCCACCTCACGCACAGCTTGCCTGTAAGCCTGTATGGAGACACAAGAGGGCAGCTGGAGGAAAATAAAACTTCAAAGCAGGAGTGGAGCCTGCCAGGGACTCCTGTAAAAGGAGCAGATTGTGATTGATGGACTTGAGTGCCTTTTGATGAAACATCTCTTTAAGTTTAGGATCTTGGCTGAAAAATGTTGATCTCAGGAGGCATAATGGCATTTTACTGTTTTAGTCACTTTGTGCTTATTGGTTTCTCTAAAGTTCAAATACTGTGCTTGCTGCGGGTTCAGAAGCAGCACATGCAGTAATAGTCACTGCTGTGAGTCCTTGTGGCTCTGACTTTACAGACAGTTTCTTGTTTTCCCCTGCTTTCTCCTGTGGAATTGTTCCAGATATCCATCTCTGAGGTCCGAGACACACTTGCTGAATTTCAAACAAAAATCATTTCACTTAGAAATGTGAATTAGCCTCCAGTGACTGAAAGACAAATGGTTGGTCTCAAATCTTCTGCCGAAGTGCATGTTCTATGCAGAGGTTTCTGTCTATAAATATTTCAGACTCTCCGATATGGAATGCAATGGAACCCTTAAAACATTCATCTTTAGAAATAAATAAGCATTTCTCAAACACAGTTCTCCTTTCAACTTTTACCTACCATTGCCTTTGAGACAAATTTCAGTTTTTTACAACAAGCAGAAATTGTGTACCATGGAGGTGCTCTCACATGTATGCCTTAACTCTTTTGATCATCGGCGTTTATGTATTAACATTCAAGAATGCAAGAAGTGCTGTCAGTTTTGGTTTCCTGTTGCAAAACTAGGGCTAGTTTTGGTTATATGTTGTGCTGTATGGAGTGCTGGTTTCCTAACCACCTAAAAAAGTAAGAGTAAAAATGTAGTATGTCTCCCAGTTTTTGTTTAAACCTGGATGTTTTTCTAATTCAAGTCTGTCTCTTTTCTCCAAATAGGGCTGTCCACTAGCTTTTTTTAATCCACATTTTAAAAAATAAATTTAAAAAACTGACAGGTAGGGAAGGCATACAATATTAAAATCATACAGGTGGATCTGCAGAAGCATTTTGGCAACACCAAAGAGCCAATGTGTTTATTGAACCATCTCTCTGCTTCCATGGAAGGTTACTGAGAACTCAGAAATATCTATTAATGTATGATGTACTTCCCTCCCTTCCCCTAAAGACTGAAAAAGCTTTGGTGAGTGATTGTTAGGGTCTTTTCTTCTTTTTTTTTGGTGGGAAACCACAGGTAGGAGATCCAGGTCTGCACCACACCCCTGGAGCTGTTGCATATCTCTGTCTGACAGCAGGGACTCATCTGTTTCCTGCCTAACTGTAGTCGATTCAGTCATCTGTATGATGACCTACAGCAGAAGGTTTGCTGGCCTTGGGGCTTGCACGGGGTGTCTGCATTGAGTCTGCCTTCAGCCGGTGCAATAAACCCAGTCCTTGGATATGAGCTTCTTTTTAGTGAGAAATAGCTCACTGCATTAATCTCACTCTCTGATTAAGAACAAGATGGTTTAACTTACAGATTAGACCTGCCAAAACAGAGCTACTGCTTCTGGGAAGTCAAAGCTACCATCTCTGGTGGTGACTTCAGTGGCGCCTTCCTTCTCTCTGTGCTCGCAGGGCTTGCTGCAGGGACGTACTGTGCAGGGATGTGCTGCGCAGCGACGGCGAGCTCTTCCTCTCTTGCCAGGAACTGAGTGTTGGCGGTGCGCTCAGGCTTGTGCAGGTGCTGTTCCCATCACGGTTAGCGTAGCACTAAATAGCAAACAGAAAAACACTTTGGTTTTTTGTTACTGGTAGGTGACTCAGATAGTCCTCTAAGTGCGTCCCCTGAGCTGCGGGGTGCTGTCTGCTGGGGTGTAGTGCAGGGCAGAAGGGGCAGCACCCAGCCCCTGGGCTGTGAGAGCCCCGGGAAGGCAGTTCCTACCGGCAGTGTGGCAGACGGGGGCACCTATGCTTCATTTGCCATAACAGATGGCAGAGCTGGAGTGCAGCTGATGGCCTCCTCCTCTTTGACTTGGTTAAACTTTGTGTACTCCAGGTCCCTAACTTCCCTAACTCAGCCTCCCCCAAGGGAAACCAGGACCCAGCAAGGTACGCGCTTGCAGCGTTTTCTGCTGTGGTATATTTGTGCTGTATTGCACACCCTGCTAGCTGGGAGCCCCGTGTCTAACCTGTGTCATGTTTATCACCATCCTAAGTCTCTTGGGAGGTTTTTTGTTTTTCTCTGCTCTATCTTTCCTCTCCCAGCTTTAAACACAGCTCCGCACACACACCGTTTCCTCCTCCGCTGGTGGTCCCAGGCTGGTGTTCTGGCCCAGGAGGAACAAGTGATCTCTGACACATCTCTGGCGCAGGCACCCCCCGGCCTCTCCTCCGCTCTCCTTTGTTCCTCTCAAACATAAACACACTTAACTGGCCTCTTCTCTTCTCCCTCCACCCCCCAGTCTTCAAAGTGATCAGACAAAGCAATATCCCTCCCACAGCATGTGCCAACACGCTCCCTTCCTTGCAGAAGGAAGGCTTCAATTAAGCAGCCAGTCCTGCCCGTACCTGGCATTTGCTTTGCTCTCTTGAGCCCTGGCCTTGCGTGAGGGGTTTTGGTCACCAGCGCTTCTGGTTTTCTGCCTGCAGAGGTGGCAGTGGGAGGCAAGCAGCAGCAAAGTGGGAGCTCTGCACCTCCCCAGCCAGGCCAATACCTGGCACAGGTGCTTTGTCCCCTGCTCTGTGGGAGGGAGAGGAACATGGTAACCTCCTGGCACCCACAAAACACAAATAATTATGCAGTTTCTGGTGGGTTTTTTTGGTTTTTAACTGCAATATGTGACAGGAGGGTGCAGGTCATTCCCTGCAGCAGGGGGAGTGCTGAGCGGTGTGTGAGGTGGGAGAGCAGAGGACACAGAAGAGCCTCTAATCTCCCCAGGCAGATGTGCACCTCAGCCTTCTTAGGCACCAACCAAGCAACCTCCAGCCCGAGCTGCTGCTGCTGCTGGCTTTTGTGGTGCTGAGCACATCCTCATCTTACTGCACCCTCATTCCCAAAACCCAGGAGACTGCTTCAGGTCACGTTGTATATAAAGTTCAGAAAACAAAATAATCACTAGTCTTAATTGCAGAGATTAGGACCAGGAAAGGGAAATGGAGTCATCTGCCAGCACTTAATCTAACATTTACTAGCTTTGCAAAAGACACACAGGGGCTGGGCTGCCCTCACATACTGAGGTGTTTGAGTCAGCCTTGTGATGGAGCCTGATCCTAAAAAGAGGTGCCAGGGGCAGCCTGGATTGTTATTCCCCACCATTCCCCCACCCTAGCCGAACTACAGCCAGCACTCTGCTTTTCGCTTAGCCTCAGTTTTGCCAAGCAGGCGCTTGGAAGTGGGGAAGCATTTTCCTCCTTTCTCTTCTCTCTCACTGCCAGGGGAAACTGAGGCATCAAACCCATTTTTCCCCTGTGCAAATTGTGTCTTGTGTCCGGGAGGCAAAGTGGGTGCCCGGGCTTTTCCCCTCTCTGTTCTCAGCACCAGCAAGCCGGTGGGGTGGGAAGTCAGGTAGGTCGGGCTTTCTGCTCTTCCCTGTGAAGTACAAACCCAGGGAACCTGTTCCCCTGCCATGTGTCGGGAAGGGAAGGAGAAATAGATGGGGAGGTGACTCCTGTGCATGCCCAGGGGGAGGGAGGGATGCAGCTAACACAGAGGATGATGAGATGCTGGGGGGGGTGTGCGATAAGGTCCAAGCCCTGATGCCTTACAGCAGCAGTTCATTACCTGAGTCAATTAAGCAGTAGATTATCAAACCTGGGCATGCTCATAGGGAAGAGCCATCCAGGGAGAACAACAGCCTGCTGACAGTTGGGAACATACACACTCGAGGACAAGACATTAGGGTTTTATGACAAAGTTTATGGGGGAAAGGTGGGAGATGAAAAGCAAGCAAATACAGTACTTGGAATAATGAAGGAGGATCTGGATCTCTGAGCCCTGCCTAGCCTGCACCATATGAGGGA
Source organism: Balearica regulorum gibbericeps (assembly GCF_011004875.1). Lineage (NCBI taxonomy): Eukaryota > Metazoa > Chordata > Aves > Gruiformes > Gruidae > Balearica > Balearica regulorum. Next base: position 59,976,252 of record NC_046184.1, read on the forward strand.
TTCCGTAAAGCTTGGCCTTAGCTCTTCTATGTCAGTGCGAGCACCCAACCATGCTTCTGCCCCAAATTGTTGCTCTTTGCCCCCCAGGGCAGAGGGAAGACAGAACAGCCACCAAAACCTCCCTGAGCCCTGTGGGCAGCAGCATCCCCTGTGGCAAAGCAACCAGAGCCTCTTGGGTTACAGCAGTTGGGTCTCAGGGGACCAGCGCCACTCTCTGTTTCTGTTTCAGTCCTCAGGTAGCAGGGTCCAGGTTGTACTGCCAAAAAATAATAAAATTCAATAACTTTTAATTACCCTTTTTGCAGTTTCAGGCAGAAGGAAAAGCTGGGTTTCCCAACTGAAGGAATGCCTTGCCAATAAATCACCTGGTTACCCAGCTTTTGGCTTTTAAGAGTTGTAACCTGTTTGTGCTTTTAATCTTAAAAAAAGCAAGCTGGTTGTTTTATTTTTGACTAACGCTTATTAATGGTGGGCTATAAATTTGTGTCATTCACAGACAAGTTATCAAGCTTTAAAATCATAGGTAGGCTGATCAGTTCCTCCACTGTTTCCCTGCCAAATCCTTAACCACTTCTTGGATGAGGAAGAAAAAAGGATCACCGTAAATTATTTTTTCCCTGGAGGGTATTTATACTATCGCTGCTGCTGAAGAGATTTTCTCCATTCACCGCTCATAGGAGTGGTTTTTTTACCAGGCAGATACAGAAAGGACTGTGATGAGCACTTTCTTCTCCATTTTGAATTTTTTTTTTTTTTTTGAGTATTCTGAGTATTTTCTTCTCCATTTTGAGTAGTTTGAGTATCTGCGTATTTTGAGTTTAACCCAGAAAGGACTTTGTCTGCCTCCTTCCTGATAAAAGCCTGTGTGTGTCTGCAGGGTCGAAGCCCCTCTGTGGTGGGGGGACAGAGCCCTGGGGTGGAAGGGAAACCCCTCCACCTGTGGAAACCTCTTTGCCAAGCCCAAGACATGGGGCTGTGCGGGCAGGAAAGTGCCTTTGGGTTCAGGCAGGGCTATGCAGGCAGCGCTGGGTGCTCTCCTCCCCTAAGAGCCCGCAAAGCTGGTGAGCATCTCCATAGCACAGAACGCCCCCAGGGAAGGTGTCTCGAGGCTAGGGGAGCTGCAGCACCTGCAGGGAGGGGTGAGCAGGGAGGGAGACAGATCCTCTCGCACAGGCACGTGGCACGCCAGGAGCTGCGCGCTGCTCTGGAGAGGGCTTGTCCCTCCCAGTCCCCCCATCCCTCCCCACCTCAGTTCCAGGGCTGCAGATGACCCAGGCAAGACCTCCAAAAATCCTGTTGGTTCAGGAGACACGCAGACTTCTGGCTGCTCTTCCTGCCAGACCCTGTGAGCTCTTCCATTAATGGTCAGTGGATGAGGCAGAAGTTTTATCTTGAGTGAGAAACATGAAGCCTTGTTTGTGAGACAAATATTCATTTGTTTCATTGTCTCTCGGGCAGGAATTGAAACTATTTGATGATTGTCAATAGCAGCCAAGAGCACCATTGCTGTCTCCTTTTCTCCCACTTCCTCTGGCAGAAGTGAATCCTCCGCCACAGACTGGTTCCTGGAGAGAAAAGTTCAGCGTAAGGCTGAGGCATTCAGGTATGTCTCTGGAGAGCAGCTTTCAGTGCTCTGATCCACCACGGACTTGTCCAGCCTAAACCAAGTAATTTCCTCTTCCTATGTCCTGATGTCCTATCTGCAAACAGGGATAAAAAATCAGTTCCTTTACTCTCACTTTTTATGGGTCTTTCCTATTTAAATACCGAGCTCTGATTCAGGTATCATCTCCTTCAGCACCTGTGAGTGCGGCTGAGCATAGCAGTACCTCTCTGCAGACCCCAGCCTGGTTATCCCATGCTCAGTGCCAGCCCTGCAGGCGTGCGGCAGCCCTGCGTGTCTGTCTTCTTCTGCAGCTTCTGGCACTGCTGGAGGGATGGGTTCATTCTTGCCACGATCTAAACTGAAAGCAGAAGAGCTTGTAAGTTGTTCAGTTTCAAGTAGCCACTGCAAGACTTTTAGAAAAGTTTTTTGTAGTCCTCTGGCTACAAAGCAGAGCCTCTGAGCTAGATCCTCACCATGAGTTCACTGCCAATGAGGTACCTAAATTCCACTGTGCTTTGAGAATATAGGACCTCAACTTGTTCATGAAGTGCTACATGTGCCACCTCGCTTTTGCCACCTGCATGCCTTCATGTGCTAAGGGATGAGCTGAGAGAGCGTCAGGCTGCTCATGGGAATGTTTGAGTCCCACTGTCTCCATCACAAGGAGGATGAAGACACAACCTCTCATTCCCAGCTTACAAAACCCCACTGAGTGACTCTGTCTAGGTGCAGCCTTAATTTCTCTTTGCAAGAGGAGATGACAACATGAGAGCAGGCTGAAGGTAGCAGAGGGGTGAGACATGGACAAGAAGTACCGGGAGGGCAGCCTGGGAGACCAGAATTGTCCTCTGCAACCAGCAGCACACCCCATGCAATGCCCAGGAGCTGACCAAGCTACTGGGGAAAGTCACTGTCGCTCAAGGAAGTGCCCTGCTGAGCATCCAGGCTGTGCTGCTCCCCAGAGAACCAACCATGAGGCAAGAGGGAAAAATGGGAGCTCATAGCTGACTTAGTCCTAATATTAATGCCAACTGTAGAGGCAGAGAAGTCTTCTAGGGATCTTCCCACTATACTTCTACAAGCCTGTCTCAGCAGACATTAGCGTCTCTTGGAGCAGGAGATTCAGGAAGAGGGGCTGGCGCAATCCTGGAGGATTTGAGTCCTCCTTTATCTAGACTCTGGACATGTTCTGGGTGTGAGGCAAGTTAATGAAGTTTTCAGACATCTTCAGCTCTGCAGACAGCCAGCAAAGGCTCTTGGAGGACTTCTGAATGTCCCAGTGTGAGGTCAGAACCACCCCATCTCCCTGACCTGCAAGGTGGGTTACCTTATCCAGTGTGGAGTGGTGGCTGGGTTGGATGCTGAGGTTTAAAACTATAATCTGATGCAATAAAAAAACCATACACTTTAAGAGAAAATAAACCCGTGGCAGCTCCTGGCTGGCTCCAGCTCTCTCTGCAAAAAAGGGATTTAAGCTGTGCACAAGGCAGCCTGAAGCAGAGCGGTTTCCACCAATGGCCCAAACCAGCTTCCTCTGGATGCCCTCACAGTGAAGGTAGTTTTTCAGGGCAAGAGGGGATGCCACGAGGTGGTTTTCCTCCAGCAGATTTTTTTTTTTCCCCCAATAAAGCATATTTGACTCATCTAGACTTCACGTCAAATTCATCAGGGGGTTTAGTCGGGAAGGTGGGAAAGGAGGGTGGAATGGCGAAAGGCACAGTGTTTGACTGGCATTTTCAGCGGGAAACATTTCATCAATGCATCTCAGCGCATGAGGTTTTGTTTCACTTTACTTTGTGAAGGACTTCAAAAAATCCAGAGATCAAACCAAAACACTGCACTTCGGGGGGAGAAAAATTTAAGCGTGGCCTTTGATTCCAGTGGGAAAACAAAACAAAAGCAAAACCTTTGTGGATCAACTGGAAATTATTTTATTTTTCAGCTACTCCTGTTTGCCAGGGAAACGAGAAATGAATATTGCGCCGTCAGGAGTTAAGAGCCCTGAGGCCTCCCTATCCCCGAGTCAGCCACTGTGTGAGGGCAAGAAGCGACCTCCACCATCTTGGCAGCAGGCAAGGCCCCTCACATGGTGTCCCCTTAGCTCTGCCCTTGTCGCCTGCGGCCGCCTCCCTCCCAGCACGGGGGAAGGCCTGGCCTCCATGGCACTGCCGGGGATGAAAGGCTGGATTCAGTTTGTTTTGTGTTCAACTCGCCTTTCACAACGCCAGCAGACCCGTCTCCCCCCGCCCCATCTTTGGTGACTCATCCAAAGAATTTTAATCTCCGTGGTCTGTCTGTAGTTGTAAAATATAATACCAATGGAGTTGGGCTTGTTTATCCCGAAGCCATGAAACTGTTGTCAGAAGAAATTGATACACACTACTGAGGGGAAAAAAGTGCTGCTGCTGGGGAGGATTTGACTCGAAGACGACACTTCAAATGGAAATTTCCCTGTTTGAAGTGGATATGTTTTTCATCTCTATGTCTTTCTGTTCTTTTACACTGCAGGAGTGAGGACTCCCAGGGCCTGTTTGCGGGAGGATTAGCTCCTCTTGTCTGCAGGTTTCCACCATGGGGTTGCAGGTGCCCTCACCGCTCATGGCAGCCCTGGAGAAATGGGGGCTTGCAGTGAAGGAGGTCATGAGGCCCGGCTTGGGAAGCACCTCAGCCCCTGCCCTCCCACCCATCTGCAAGCCAGGAGCCCTCCACATCTGACCAGCACTGGGCACAGGGGATCTGCCCGCATAAACACTGAGCGTGTCCTAGGCACTCCAGATCAAATCACAAGGTCTTCCCCTTCCTTCAAAGACATCTGAAGCCTAAAAGAAGCAGATCAAACATGTAAATTTGAACTGAGATTAATTATACATTTGCAACTGGAGGGGGAAAAAAAAAGTCATTAAAGTTTGTCTGCATTAACTATGCCCGTGGGGGTGTTTCTTTCTCTTTGCATGTGATGATACTTCATGAGATACCAGGTCTGGTTCCACCAGATTTCTGGAAAAGCCTTAGAGGCTTCAGGAAACTCTGCAAATGCGTTTCAGCAGGAGGCAGACAAGGAGAAGGGAAGTGTCGGCTCTGCTTCCTCGGAGCACTGGAGCAGCCTTTGTTGAGTGGCTGGAGGCTACTTCTCAGCTCCCGGATTTCAAACAGGTATAATTATCACTTGGATAGGGTTCAGGTCTCAGAGGGAGCTGCCAGATCTTTCATGAGTTTGTCCCACTGAATCTAGGATAGGAAAAACAAAAAAGAAGGAAAGGAGGGATATGATTTAACCTTGTAGGTGTTGTCTCACATCCATATATGCCAGGTAGAATGTCCAATAGCCTGTCTTATATATGCATTTTTTTGGAGCTTCTCTGTTGTAGTATTTATATATATATAACCTGGCTGAAACAAAGAGGTACTGGAAATTTCTCTATAAAACCTATTCTCCAAAGAGCTCTAACCCAAGGAGTCTGAGAAAAAGTAGCATCTGATCTTCAAGGGATCTCACTGACTCTCCAAAGCTTTTGAGCTATTTTAGTTTGCCTTACTAACTGCCTTTCCTTAAACCTCTCCAAATAAATTCTAAGTCCAATGGATTTCCATTCACACTTCTCATGGTGTGAATGCCTTAAACCTTCAGATCTGCCGAGTCGCTTTCCTAATTGTTGCGATCACGTCACTGTCAATATTTGAGCATGAGCTTGTGGACTTTGTTCTCAGGATTAAAAGTTAGGGCTAGCTGAAAAGAAGGGAATGCTTTCAGGAAAATATAAAATCAAAGCTGCCTGCATTTTGCAGGCATGGTTCAATACAAATATATTTTTACAGTATTTTCAACTGTATCCTTTCGAACTGAAAATGGCCTTCAGAATTATTTACAGAATAAATATTACCTTATTTGTAAAACTTATTTCAGGTATAAAATAAATACATCATCCGTATGATTCCTGGCCACAGGTTGCTGCTGCCATTGTCACGCTGGAGTGACACATTGTACTGGGCACTTATAGCAGATGCCCCTCTGCCCTGCCCCACGCTCCAAGCGCCCAGTCCCCAAACCTTGGCACCTGCTGTAGTAGGTGCTCTGCGGCATTTGGCCTACACATGTCTGTGCCCACACTTGCATGCTGGACTTGATTACTCAACTCTTATTTCATCTCTTGCAATTAAGAACGGTGAAGAAAACTCACCAGTGACTTTCTCAGAGGTGTTCTTCTTACCCTGTGTTTCAGCCACAGAAAGTCGGGTCAGAGATCTCACTTTAGACTTCCTTCTTGGGGAAAAAAAGCCCTGACACTGTGAATGTGCTCTTAGTGTCACCTTCCTAGTAGGCCCACATGGATGAAACCTGGGGATCCTTTCCCAACATGCCCAGTAGGCATCTCCTTTAACTCAGTTGAAACTCTTTTTTGCCAACCATTCCTGTCCAGCTGCTCTCTGCAAATGCCTGTTCTGCACGATGCCACGCTGGCTGTGTTGCTCTCACCTGATCCTCACTCTGCATGACCATCTCCTGCCCAGCCACAGCTTCTGATGCCCATCACTCCACATACACAATAACTTTATTAGTTTTTGTGGCAATTACTAGGTGATGAAATGACCTAAACTGTGACTTTTTTCACCAAAGATGTGAATTATGAAATGTGCTCTTTAAGACAACGACCTCAGTAAAATTCCAGTAAAGTTTCCAGAAAATAACCAATGCTAAAAAAGTTTTACCAAAAATAAATTTTAAAACATTTAAATGCAACATTTTTTTTCAGTCACAAAGCCAACATATTTCATCCATCTCTGAAAACACTGACCATCACAACTACAGAGTAATTCAGCCATTGCATGATGATGGCATCACCGCTGTTTTTCTTGCCCTTTCAACACAAGCTCCCATAGCACATGCAGATACAACTTGGCGCCCTTATGAAACTCTCTTTTAGCAAAAATCAAACCAGCTGGTAACTGAAAGAGCTTCTCAGACAGGGTACTATAAACAACATTTAATAACCTTATGCTTTATGGGCTTGTTAACATAAATGGAACTTTTGAAGCTTTCATAGTGCTGCAAAATGCAAAGCTACAGAGCACACCACACATAAACAGAGGCAAATGCCTTGCATTTGTACAGCATGTTACGCTGATGGGCTGTAGGCGCTCGGCTTTGATCCGTCCTACAGGCCCCTCGGGATGTGCCACCACTGCTGCAATGGGGCATCACCCCTGCAGGTTGTAGCATTACCCAGCCATGTTGGGAGCGTATTGCTGGGGCCGGGGCGCTGAGGGAGGTGATAGTGGAACTGGGCAGGGCTTTTCATGGCTTTTGCCTGGCTTCAGCAATGGTTTGTGTTAGCCAGCTGATGGCAAGGAGGATGCGACGGCATCTTTGGCACAACAGACTGGCAGAGATTTCTTTGTCCCCATCACCCTGACTATACCTGTAATATATGGGAATAGAATAGAATAGAATAGAATAGAATAGAATAGAATAGAATAGAATAGAATAGAATAGAATAGAATAAATGTAGGTGCCAGCTCTGCAATACCAGAGCTGGGTAATGTGCAAGGGCAGATTCATCCATCAGCACAGGGGACTCAGGCGCTTCCACTCACACATGGGACAAGCAGCCCAGTGAGCTTCTAACAGCACCACAGCTGCAACCAGCTCCTGGCAAAGTGGTACAGAGGCAGCTCAGTGATATTTCCCAGTGAGATGGGGCAGGATGTCCTGGTGTTCCCAGCACAGAGGCGAGAGGAGGGCGACACTGTTGTTGAAACAGGTAAAACCTGGGGCTGAAGTAATCTGGGTTTATCACTCGGCTCCTGACAGCAGGTGGGCTGAGGTCTGTAATCATCCCCTCCACTCCCCAGCTAGAGCACAGCCTGCTCACAACTGCTCAGCACTTTGATAAGAAATATGCTTGGAGGTATTTTGCAGTGATAAACAAGAAAAGATGAATGAGAAGTGATTGTAGATAAACGTGTGTCTGAGGTGCAGGCAGACAGACTCACCATCATGCAAATGCTGTGGTCTCAGCCATTTTTGCACAATGGATGGTGGTAAAATCATATTGCTGCTTTTTCTCTGATAGGGTTGGGTTTTGTTTCAGGTTTTTTTTTTTTAATTTTGCTTATTAAAGAGCTCCCTGCCTGTCTCCCGCCCAGCTGCTGCAAGGCACGTCCATCTTCATCAAGGGCCACACATAGTGTGATCAGCAGAGAGGTGTTAGCAAGAAGGGATGCTAAAATCAGGCTGCTGTATGAGAAGGACACAAAATAAACAGCCAGGACATGCCCCTATACCCTTGCCCCAATAGCAATAGCCAGGGCTACAGGGGCAGACAGGAGGGAGGAGAGGAAGATTACAGGGATCGATGGTGAATGGCAAAATGTACAGCAAGTGGGCATTATCACTATGATGCAAATCTATACCCACCCTGTGAAAAACACTAGCAGCAGGGAACAGCCCTTCCTATAGTCCTGAGCTTGACAAAGCTTTCCAGCAGGACCAGCAGAGCATGCCTAGCCTGCAGCTCTCTGATTCCTTTCTCTAACAGAAGTGTTACTGCGTTGGGTCAGGTGTTCACGCTACAGAATTTTCCCCTGTCCCCTCATCCTTGTTCACAGAGCCAATGCTCTCCCTTTCCCCTGTGATGCCCAGTGCAATGTCACCATGGTTTCCAGCAGCACTCCTGATTCCCGGCATGGGGGACAGAGGAGGAGGAGGGAGGAAGAGTGGTGCGAATGGTGCAACTCCTCATTTAAGAGAGACGCCTCCTGTGCTTGACTTTTGTCCATGCTGCAGACTCCTCGTCCCAGCTCTCATCATGGTGCTGGGCTCCTCTTACTCACCCCACTATTCCATTTTGTTCCTTCAGGATTAAGGCCCACCCGGTAGCTCAGCCCCCACCTCTCATTCCTGCCTCCAGACGGAGACAGCAGATGCAGCTGATGGTAGTCAAGCTTGCAAGGGTTGCCTGAAATGAGCAAAGCCTCAAGAGGCAAAGCTGAGTCCTTCCTAAACTCGTGGCACCCCTGAGCTAATAATGCAAAGCCAGCCCTCGAGGTGGGGTGAGAAGTAGGAGCAGTCCACCCTCAAAGTGGAGAAGTATGCTGGGGGGAAGGAGGAAAGCACTCTAAATGGTGGAAAACACTGACACTGGCTGGCAGCAGGGCCCCAGAGGGAGTCATGCCTCTCTCCAGCCCTGCCTATGTCTCCCTCGAAGTCCTGGTCCATAAGAGTGGCTGCTTTGCTTGCTCTCATTAGTATTTCTGATATGCAAAATCTCACAGTCTTTTTATATCTCCACAGAGTTTGCCTGCAAATATATTATCTTTAAGTAATTTTTTTTTCCCCAGGAATTAATCCTGTCATATCTCATTTGTTCCTATTTCCCTTGTTTCAGCCATGCAGCCAATTTGACTTCAAGTGATGTGTCACTTTCTTTTTTCTCTCCCCTCTGCCATCCTTCCTCCTTTTCCCATGCACAAACACCACCACAAACATGCTTGTGTTTGTCCATCTGGCTTCATTTGTACATTACACAGTTTATTATCGGTTTCATTCATTAAGCATCAGTGAGCTTTAACACCTCTGGGTGTGGGGATGCACACATCACCTCAGCATGAGTGTTCCCCTTGGATAAAACCTCTGCAGCTGAGCCTGAGAATTCTTCGGTGGTTCTTAAATTCAAAAAAGCAACATCTAGAGAGCAGCCAAATATAGCATAATGCAGGCAGTAAAGTAAATACATTAAAAGATGTGAAGATTCCATTTATTTGTAACTACTTGTTCTCTTTGTGATCTCAGTGCAGATGGAAGAGATACTGGTTAGGATTCAGTGCTGATGGCTGACAGCCCTGGAACACAAAAATCTGCCATACACACCCAGAACCACATAAAATCATGGAGACAAGCAAGGTGCTTTGTGAGCAGCACAGCAAATGCAGCTTGGCTTGGATTTGTGTTATATGCTCCCACTGCCCACTACCTTCCCCGTATTTTCAACCCTTCACCCTCTCAGAGTCCATTCACTCAGCTTCCCTCTCCCAAATCCAAAACTCCCTCAAAATACTCATATTTTCATCCCTTGGCCCCAGAAGAATCGGCAAGAGGCAACATGTTATACCAGTGCAAAGCATGCGTGCCTGCTGATGGCTGGCTGGTGCCCATGGGCTGGCTGACCATCAAGTGAGTCAAACTGAAAAGACAACTCAGTGTTAGCTTTCCCCTCTGTAAAGACTCTGATTTGATGTGTCTTTCTACTCTGATGCCACCAGCATTCATGGACTGTGTAGGAATTTCATGTCTTTGAGACCTCTATTTCCAGTTGTATCTGAAGTGAGCCAAGGGGTCTCCAAAATTTTCAAGGGAGAAACTGGGAGAGAGACGTATGGACTCCTTTTTAGGGCTTCTATTAGTGTGGCTAAAACCCATGATCCATACCAATATATCTTTTCATTTCCTGCACTTGCAAAAATATAATCAATAAAACCTGAGGTCCACAGTAACATAGACTTAACTCTTGGTGCTTCAGCAAATGCAGGCTCATTCCTGAATGACAGCGAGTCCCACAAACCTGGCTTCAAAGCCTTTAAAAAAGGGTGAGGGATCTCCAAGTGCTCCCTGGCTGCTCCCCACCACTGTAACCCAGTTTTGGGGGTATTGGCCCCTTCAGACATATCTAAAGACAGCGGTGGTAATGAATCAGAGCCTTCAGCCACCCAGCTTCACAGGTGGGTGTTTTGACCTTGACAAATGCCTTCACTTTACATGAATACACCAAGTTATGACTCGAGGTGGCTGAGGAGCAGACCTACTGCCTGTTCTCTGTGTCTGCCCCAGGGGCTGTGGCTCCTGCGGTTGAGTGGCACGGGAATCTGACCCAGCATAAAGCACCACAGCTCATCACCCAGAGCCATAAGCCCTAAGCTGAGCTCCCTGCCTCTGCCCAACTCCTATTTTGAAAAAAAAAAAAAATTAAAAATTAAAAATTGAGAAATTTGATTTGCCTTTTGAGAGTCTCTTTCCATGAGTGTTGGCTGAAAATCACTCAGATGTTCAGAAGGTTTTAGAGACAGGATGTCTTACACACAGAGCATAGTCTAAGCTTTTTTTTCCATTGAAAAGCAGACAAAAAAAACACTAACAGGCTTTCTCTTGGATTTGCAAGGTGTGAGACTGCATGAGGTTCCTGGTCTCCCCAGGAAAAGCGCAGCAGCAGAGCTCTGCTCCAGAGCGGCGTCGTGGGTACCCCAGTCTTTCCAGCTTGTGTGCATGCAGCTACCATGTTTCTTTGGGAAGAATGGTTCTTGTGTAAGCCATGACAAATAAAGGGAGAACAATTAAACCAACCTTTTCTTGTGCTTTTCCTCTGAAGTATATCAAATAAACCCAGCCTCCACACATACCCGTACTATCCATTCCTGAGTTGGGTTTTAGTTGTTTTTCGCTTCGTTTTTCAACTCAGTTTGCAACTGGGCAAAGGGTTTTTCTTCTGAGGCTGTGCCTCACTGCCAGGCTAGAGCTCTGAATCTTTATTCTCACCCTCATCCCAAGCCTGGTAGAGCCAACTATCCACACCCTTCATATGCTCACGCAGCTGCCGTGGTGCTGGTTGTATCCCGTGTGCATGCTGCACACTTAGGCCATGGAGGGACAAGTTCTGGCAACAAGGGTGATAACCAAGCATAGGTGTGCCACCAGGTGACTTTCACACAGGGCTTTATCCAGCCAGAAAAGCTTATTTCATTTCTGTGAGAGACTTGCTCCTGTGGAGCCCCTGTGGGAAGCCCCCAGTGGAGCTGAGTGCTACAGCACTGCAAATAGCACCTTGTGTGTTTTCCCAGGCTCACTTTTTGACTTGGCTTTTTAAATAAGAATTTTTTTGAGTGATACAAGAGGGCAGGGCTACTGAAGTGTGGATGCAAAACCAAGACCTGCTGAATCCCACTCTTAGAGAGTGGTAGGTTTCACCTGAACACCCACCTAGGCAAGTATCTCCTTCCCAGAGTGAACCAACAGTCCTTCTCCCACCTGCCATCATCTGCCTCTCCAGAACCCCACAGCCAACCAAGCACAGCTGGGTGCTGGGTCCCTGACCCACCACCTATCTGTGCCACCTATCAGACCTGAGGGTCAGAGGAATAATTTTGCAATGTGGATATGAGTCAGTAGGGGAAAGGACACTCTGCTGACAAAAAAAAAGGTGGCCCTTTCACTCTTTAAAAGCCTAAGCGGTCTCTTGCACAGCACACTAAATGAACTTGCTGGTTCCTATTGAGTTGCCAGGGTCTTGGCTCAGGGTAGCTGACTCGTAACATTTTCAGCCAGCTCTGGGGCATCTTCTGAGCAGTGCCACCTTGCCAGACTGTTGTAAATTTCAAACAAATGTTGTTGGCAGTCTGTGCTCATTTCACCGAGCACCCGAGCCTGACTCCTCTCTGTATTTAGTCCACTGTTGACTGTATGGAGAGTCGCTGATATATGGGGAGAGACACCTACCTTTAGAAACACCTTCACACCTCTAGTTTGTTCTCCCAGTGAGGGCAACTTGGAGAACTTTTCCATCACTCTGTCAGTAGACATATTCACAGTGAGGTAGAAAAAAATGTGTAAAAATCATGTGGGAAATACATGCGTGAGCATTTATAGCATATTTTCACTTCCAAGCACACCTTCAGGTTGATAGAAACTGATGCTCATCTTGTGTTTTCAGGGTTTCCAGATCTACAGCTGGACAGACGGGTGCTGTCTTACCATTTTGCTGCCCCCTGTTTGTCTAGAACAAATTTACCTCTTACTCTGTAGCCATTTATCTATACACTGAGGATTATTACTGATGAGTACCTGCTGAGATGATATTTGCTTAGACTATTTTGGAGAGACTTACTGAGACCATCCTCAGCTGTAGCTGTTGACCTCAGCTAACTTCAGCAGGGCTCCCTCATTGGTACCAACTGAGAGTCTCTCTTCAAAATGTTTTGGATCTTATTTTGCCTCCTTCCCAAGTATGCTGGTGACAAATATTTTCAAACATTCTTTATTTTCGTGTGGACGTTCCTTGTTCATTTATTCCAGTGAGATAAATTGTCCCTGATTGCTTTACTGTCTGAACATGACTTTTCCGCGGTGCCTTCTGGTTTTCTTTAGCCATATTATTGACACTGGGTAATATAACATGAAAGGAGTGTGGATGGGCTTTTACAAAGAAATCAGCTAAATAGCTATTAGAGGATTAAAAGCAATCCCATGGCCAGGATTACACATCTTTAAAATGCTGATAATATCAAGCAGCAAATGGATTTGTAATTTAATGACAGAAGAGGGAAGACTTCAGATGTGTGTTTTTTTCACATTTGATAGAAAGATTAAAGTGTCTGCATTTGGCATGCAGGAGTTTGATAAAGCTGTAGCATGGTTGCCTAGGGATATCAGTGTTCGCCTTTATTGCAAATAGTAATTGCGCCACATGGAGAGAATTCTTCTGGTCAGCATTTTTATTATAACTTTAATTCTCGGGGTGACAAGTTGGATCATTGTCTGCTTTCAAAGTCTGATAGTGATACACTTTAGAAGCTTTGAAGAAAACCTTTGTCTAGACAGAAGCAGCTTAGGAAACCTTTTGAAATGTAGCATTCACTTGAAAACTTTGTGAATGCCTGTAGGAAACACTGATCCATATTTGGGAAATCTTGAGCTGTTTTCTACTTCCTTGTGCTAAACATGTGCAAGAGGTGTGCATGACAACAGGAACTGTGAGAAATAAAAATGTATAACTTTCCTAAGTGTGGTTCAACCTGTGACAGATTTGTTTTCCACAGAAGGAATTTCCTTTTCATCCAGAAATTAATTTTCCTTTACAATTAAATTAAGTTACATGTGACATTCTGGCTTTTGCATCTTCATCATTGAGATTGGATTGGGAGGTATTTTAAGGACATCTCCAGTGCTGTTAAAGATGTATAATCTAAAAGAAAAGTAGCTACAGTTTTATTGACACGTAGACTTTTAACCAGTCTCCTTGCCTTGAAGTCCACAGGGCTTTTCCAGAATATTATTTCACATAATCCGGGTTTGGTTCTGACTGCAGAGTACAAGGATATGCAACAAATAAAACAGTCCCATCTAGACGTGCAGCAGATCAGCCCGCGTCTCACATGGGAAGAGACACCCTAGAGCGGTGATGGCCAAGCACAGGCCCAGGGTGTGATGCTCTCCACTTGGTTACACTCCTGTGTGGGAACATCCCACGTGAGATGAAGCTGAAAGGGGGCACAGCCACGACCCGGTCTGCTTCTCCAGCCAGCCTAACTAGCTGATCACGGAGAACATGGCACACTGCACCATCTCTCTAGGATGTGGAAATCAGAGGATTATGGCACCTGGATATATCTCTGTAGGGGTGAAACTTCTGTGATAACCATCTGACCTAAAAATTTATTTGGGGCATTATCTGAGGCCTCCTACCCAGGAAGTAACAGCCACTCTGGGCATTTTTTATTTTTAGCAGTTCAGTTTAATTTGGCTATTTATTGTGATTATATATCTATTAACTGATTTTCATCTTCTGAGTGCTTTACAAACAACTATATGTTTCACAGAATTTGTCTCAGGTCCTCTGAGGAAGTGTATGTTTTTCACAGACAACAAAGATTTAATCTCTGCTTTGAGGGAGAAATGCAATTCAGGCTTACTGACAGTTACCAGCAGCACTACTGCATTTCCAGAAATCTCAAAACTGAGGCAGAGAGAGAGAGGTTGAATCTCTTGTCAGACACCACAAAGGGAAGGAAAAAAGCCAAAAAATAGTGGATCCCAATCAAACATTCAAACCACTACCTTGCCCTTCTCCCCTTTCTTGGATAACAAATATAAACACTTATGCACCCAAAAATGAGTTCTCAGCTCTAGATCCTTAGACAAAACTGTCCAGGTAACTAGATTTCTACTTTTTGGGTCTGGGAAACAGACCCTGCAGAAGTAACAGCCCTTAGAAAAACAAAATAGTCGTTAGAAATGGAAGCTGGCTACCACGTGAAGAATAAAGAATGAAGTCTCTGACTGCCATTGACATTTTTAACAGTGCTGCTTCAGTACAGTCAGGCTGAGTGAATAATTTGCAGCAAGTTGTTTGGACAACTCATTTAGGCTTTTTCCATTTCTGAACTGCGTGGGATTGGCCTAAATGTGTTTGGTTTTCTAGGTTGTTGACTGTAATTTAAGAAAAAATAATCGGGTTCAGAACTCCAGCAATAGCTAGACCCAGACTTGGACTGCAAGTACTTGAAGGCAGGCACCCAGTAGTTAAAAGTGTACAAATACTCAGAGCAGTCTGCTAGAAATCAGCAGGGCATTTTTATACCAAATAAATAATTTTGATTAGATGCCCACAGCACAAACCTGCTCCTTATCTAGATTTAAAAATCTAAATTAAAAATTTAGTTTCATGGGTACCAGTTCATATTTACTTCCTATCCATTTTCTTTATTTTTACCTGAAAATTCATTACTCCTGCAAACAGCGCTGTCCCATTCGTTAGCAACTGAAAGTGGAAAAAAACCCACAGCCAGGATTAATTTTTTTTTTTATTATTTAAATGAAATTTATGGACACATTTTGAGGTATTTGATCAGCATTTGTTCTTACTTGTACATGAGTATTTTTTCAGGTGTTCAGTCATCATGACATGAAGGAAAGACAAAAAGATACAAAACCATTTCACCAACGTAAGTCCAAAAAAGCAAAAGTCTGAAAGATCTGTGGAAGGTGTATGGGTAGGAAGGAGTTTTACCCTATATTCAGAGTGGGATTTAAGCACATAGCTAAATGCTATTTAAATCTGGCCTTGGAGAAAGGAAGATTTTAGAGCAATTTGGAGACAAATTCTCATTTTAAGTAGATATGGTCCAAATTAAATGTATTCCACAGATTTCGAGAATCTAATTTTAAAAGCTGTAATCTTTGAAAAAGTAATACAATATTCTAAACAAAAGGAGAAATACCTACATTTTCATGCAGATGTAACCTGATATATTTAATGTTATCCTTTTTGCACACAACAGTATCTAACCACTACAGGAACATATTTCTAAGCATATAATCTGCCCTGTCAAAAAGGCACAATCAAGAATATTTTTTCCAGAAACTCAGTTTTCAGAAAAGAAGGAAAAAGTCTGGCAACATTTTTTCAGTATCATGGGTGGAGCTTTGCTTTTGAAGGTGCAGTTTTACAAAACTCTGTTTCCCTCTTCCTAGCATTGATTAGAATGAAAGTGTCTGATTTTCTTTTCCTGAAAATTATCCTTTGAATAATCACCAAATAGCCAGTGTCCCATGTATGAGTTGCTTCTTTCACTTTAGAAGATGCCGTAAAAGACACTTATTCCCAAATATAGCCTTACTTATATTTTTAAAATTGTCTTTTCAAAAATAGAAGTATTTCTGTGAGATTTCTAAAAATTTTAGGGAAAGATATTTTATCTAAATCTTACCTTTCCCAGTCCAAGTGTTTGCAACCCAGTGCATCTCAGGTTAGCAGTCAGGAAAAATAGACAATAAAACTTACAAGAGGAAGCAGGAGAAAGGGGAGGGGAATTTCCCGAAGTGGATTTATATGGTTTTGCTGTCTCATTGAGTGAAAGGCAACAGAAAATAGACAAACAGAATAAAAGTTGAATGAAAAGTAGAATGCCAACGTTGCTTCAGTTTTAACAATCCAAAGGAAGTTTACTAACATAGCTGAAGCAACCTGAGATAGCTCTTTGCTTACAAATAATCTTTAGGTTTTGTACAGAAAACGTTTAAAGTCCTTTGACAGATTGAAAATACCTTTTTTTTTTTTTTTCCTAGCTGCTTTCCCTTTTCCTGGTATTCATTTCCATCTGTAGAAAAATCCCCAGGGTTTTACATTTGGGTTTCAAACTTGAATGCTTCTGTCTCCAGAGAGGCTGTTTCCTAGCTGCCTGTCTCCTCAAATTCACTGTAGGGGGATGAAGCTGAAGAGGTTTTAGACTCCCCATCACTGTTGCACTCCCGCGGGGGACCAGGACTGGGAGCTTCCGGGAGCTCCTTGGCAGAGAGCGTTTCCTTACTGTTGGACCCTAAGGGATGGCAGTCCAGCAAGCTCTGCAGGTGTTTGATGTAGCTTATTGCAGCTCTCAGGGTCTCCACTTTGCTGAGGCGCTTGTCAGCAAATTCCTTGGGCAGGTGCTCTCTCAGGCGTGTGTAGCCCTCGTTCACGCAGCGCACCCGCTGCCTTTCCCTCTCGTTCCTCTTTCGAATGAAGGCAGGCTCAAAGGAATAGTCATAGACACCCACAAAGCCAGGGAATGGGATGTAGGAGATGCGACCTGTGTGGCCGCCGTAGGCTTGCTCCCAGTAAGACGGGTCCAGATGGAAGGGAACCCCAAAGGGCTCTCTCAGGGGGACCCCATGGGGATGCGCATGGCTGCTAGCCAGGGACATAGCTCCTGGAAATGCAATCCTGTTCAATAGTCCATCATCATCTTTATTGCTGTCCATGCTGCTTTTTTTTTTTTCTCACCGGTGGAATGTCAGTTCCTGAATTTGGCTTCCAAATCTTGTATCAGTCCAAGCAAGAAGGAAACATTTGTACAGGTACTCTTCCCCGCAGGCTGCAATTTCCTCCTGCGGTGTATAAAAATTCAGATCTCAAAGCACTGCTAACGACTCATGAGGTCCACTCTGTGCCTGGAAATCAGCTTAAGCTTTGTTGTTTTTATAGATGTAGGATGCCAGCTAATTTACAGACAGGTTTTGAGGACCATCACTCCACACTTTAAACCCTTCTTTTCCTCTGATCTTCATATTTCAAAAGATAATAAGAGGGTTCCTGTGTATTCCTTTTCTCCCCGCTTGAAATTATGACCATAAGAGTTAATGCCAAACATAAATAATCTTCCAGGCTCTAAACACTTCTCATGTATTGTAATCCATGATATCGTTTGATATAATTGTCTCCAAAAGATGGGTAATTTGCAAAGTTTACAGGGATCTTCAAAGTTTTGGCAGAACTCCTCCCTTTCAGGAACCAAGGATCTTCTGTCATCTGAAAACTACCCAAAGGCTTTTCACAATGAAATCCAAAAGACAACTGCAAGCTTTGTTGTTTCGGCTGCTCTGGTCTAACTGAAACAGCTCACAAGCAGTTTGCAAAACTTATATGGCATGTCTCTAGCTTTCTGGGGAAGCTGAGAAATCTTCAAAGGAAAGAGTGCTCTCTTGTGGTTGCAAGTCATGTCAGATCAAGAATGCATACGTGCGAGCATAGGAGGAAAACTGCTTTCTTCACCCAGAGAGAGGCTTTTTCAAGAAGTGTGAGTTTCAGATATTGAACATGAGCATTTTCAAAAATCTTCAACATTTTGCATGTTTCTGCTCATTGCAGGAATGTTCTGGTCATCACTATAAGCACCTGCCTCAGATAAACAAATACAAAGGTGATGCCCTGATTGCCCTGTGTAGCTATTACTAGATGTTTACATAGATATTGGCTTACCTGATGGACTCTACACACTGCTTTAGTTGGGGAGCTGAAAATCCCTCTTTTCTGTGCCAGATCTGTGCTGCATCCTCCAGTTTGCCTGCAGCTTGCCAAGGTGAAGAGGCAGACAAAAGACGACTTTTGGCAGTGTTAAGGCCATAATGTCCTCATCCATGCCTTTCCTCTAAAATATCCTGTTGTGTTAGGATCCTCTTCTGCAGTGACTGGAGGGTCTTTGACTTTTCCCACGTTGTTGTTCAAGAGCTCCATAGTTATATTTTTTCTGAAAACACATCTTCACAGTTAACTGAATTTCCTTTTTTTTTTTTTTTTTTTTTTTTGCCACTAACAGTATGGGGAGTTCAATGTTTGGTCTGGGAGGGCTGTGGGAAGGCACAGACGTGAAAAGGTACAGGCGTGTAGGCTCTATTAAAACTGTTCTTTTGCTCAAAGTGAAAGTTTCCATCCTGTTCAGTCTTTCATGCCAAACTGCCTCAGAAGTGTGAGTAACTGAAACAACATCCTCCACTCTGAGAAACACGTCTATGTCTCTGCTGAGTCAGAAACCAGCAGCAATGATGTCAGCATGCATTTTCAAGTTAGCCTTTGTATCTTTGCTGGCCTATTCTGCAGCTTCAAAAAACAATGGTAATCTTCAAAGTATGATGAGCATACAGGCAGACCATTCCTGACAGACGAGTGAGAACAATCCTGGACTCTGGTTTATGCCAGGAGCAGGATCAGCACCAAAATGGCTCAAAATCCAGGGCAACTATCCACCTACTTTCGCCTCCATCACTAACATCACTAAGAGCTGGTGTTTGAAGCTGAAGGTTTTGTAGCATTACCTAAGAGTTAGCTAATGCATTTCATGAGGGGTTGAGATCTTCTCCATTCACAACTAAATGTCTTTCTAAAATATGTGCCATAGCTCAGATGGAAGGTATGGGTGTGAGGTAAGAATTACTGAGGAATGCCCCATGGTATGTATGACTCATTTCAGATCAAATAATCAAGAGAGCCTTTCTGCCTTTAAAAAAATCTTTGGAAACAGTTGAACAGTATGGGCTTTTCAACATCACTTGCACTATAAACTTTGCTGTCAGAAATGTCTCCAAGTAGAAATGTTTTCAGTAATGAATGCTTCAACAAAAATAGCTCATTCACTGTGGCACTGAGGTAGGCAAAGACTTAGAGTTTTCTTAAAACAAAGAGGATGTTGGCCTCTAAGCAAATATCTGAAGTAGGAAAAGGACATTTGATTTGTGTCATCATTAGATTTAAAACTCTGTTCTGTGGCAGTATCCCTGTAAGGAAATGAAAGCATCCCTCTTGGGGGGTCTCAGGTGCCAGAATGTTTCACGGTTCTCCATGATCTTGCCAGAAGTGTAGCCACGTTCAAAAAGATAGGGTTACATTTCAGTCCTGTCATGCAAATGCACCATTCCCTGCTGCTAGACCTCTTTTCTGTGTTTACTGTAAATGCAGGTCACCGGCACTTCCCAGAGTGTCAGAATTGCACCTGTGGCAAACAGACATCCGCTCTTCCTACAGAAAAATCCACGTTGTTAATCCTTTAGAGAAATACATGAAGAAAAATTAAAGGTAAATGTTATTTGTTAATCTGAATGACTGAAGCTGATGTCATACCAAATGGGCTCTGCAGTCTGATTTTGTTTGTGTACCAGAGCAAAAAGAAAATATACCACAAGCTTTTGTTGAACGTGCTATCTTGTTGACAATCTAACGTCACTTGCTTAGAAAGGGATTTGCCCCTGGGCAGGGAGCCAGCACAAGGCCAATACACCTCACATCCCACTGAAGGTTCCCTGTTGAGAGCAAAAGCAGGATCAAAGCAATGTATGGTCCCCGTATTGACCTCTGCACAAAGCAGGCCCTTTTCAACCTGTCTGCACATGCAGACTAGGTGAAAGCAGCAGGGCTGGCCCACCAAAGGGAAAGGCTAATACGCATTCTTTTTAATTTTAAGAGTAGGATAACACTACATGGATACCGTTCCTCTTCTAAGACAAACCTTTGATCTATTTTCTTACACTGTTTTTCCAATTAACTCCTCTTCACACCTTTGCCTGGATGATGCTTTGACTCAAGAATTGCAGTATCTTCCACGCTGATATGAAGCAGATGGCCTGGTTTGCTTTCCAGGTGGTAAAAATCAGGTGTTATTTGCTGCTTTACAATGGCAGAAGTTGTACTGTTTCTATTTATATTGTAAGTTTTGCTTTGGTTTGTTTTTGGGGTTTTTTTTTTTTTGTATGTGTGTTTTTAAAGATAAAGTTTAAATGGGGGTGCTGGGAGATTCCTTACATACTTCATTGCCTGTGGCATTCGAACAGGGTTCCCTCCTTCTCTTCTTCCTTTTATTTCACTATATACACTTAATTACCCAGCCAAAATAAACAGAAAATATTTCCGACATACCTCCAAATAAAACATCGAGGCATCTTCCTTACAGATATAACTTAGTTGTGGTTTTAATTGCATATATCCTAACACAATATCTACAAGAATGTAATCTTTGTACAAAAGAACCCTCAACTCATTCACACTCCCACAAGAATCATGAATAACACTACTGACATTACACAGTGATTACTCTGAATTACTTTGAATTACTCAAAGCAACACATTCTCCTTGACACCATGTCTGAAAAGAAATTCGTCAGTGGAAATATTGTAGTAGAAACACAAGAGTCAGCTGAACACATGCAAGGCCACCTATTTCCCAATAGAGGATGTCTCAACTATTTTATCTGCAAATGTATTAATGAGAAGGAAGAAGAAAAAAATACATCAGGAGTTTAAAAATAAACCCTCACAATGTTCTGCATTTGTTATATTTTACTGTGCTGTAATTATACTAAATTCTAGTATTTATTATACATATCATAGTTTGTCTGGACTGCTGCGATTTATTAACAGATATAAAATTGTGAAATTAACAGTTTATCTTGTTAACTGCATACCACAGAATTACAGTAATAACTGCAATTTAGACTCAGATTTGGGAATACAAGATTGAATAGTTTTATGCCTCTCTAATGCAGTTTTATCCTTAAGCATGGGCCATCTCTTTCCAGCTCTATAGCTAGAAGTGAGAGCTGCACCTAAACCACTCAGGTTTCATACTGGAGTATCACCAAAATACAGGTCTGCAAAGTGCTGACAAGCCAATAAACGGTGGTGAGAAATTTGGACTTTTGATGTTAAAACGGTTGGCTTCAACCATTGCTTTTTGTGTAATCTTTGTTCAGTGTAATTCTACTCACTCTGAGAAAGAACCCAAGGGCAGGTTTGCAATAGCAAAGGAGAACTGATCACATCGAGATGTGGGCATGGTCCGGCAGGGACTTCCGCTCACTCTAGAGAGGAGGACTGAAGCATGCTTACTGCATCTCTTTCCCCCGTGGTTTCACGAGTCTCCCTTATCTTACAGTATGTCTGCAGGATCTGAAGACAACCTGAAAAATAGCTCTGTAATTTGTTCCTCACGCAGCAAGTACTGCTATAAATGTCAATAAATTAAGCTTTCAGGGGACATAGTGCAGTTGTCTTATCAAAACACTTCACATATAATAAGTGTTTGGTATATAAAAAAACATCTTCCCTTGCAGAAGAGACAGTTCTCAAATGTGTTTTATCACAATACCTTGGGCGCGCAGAGTACATCTCTGTAGACACAGATTAATTTCTCATTCGGTGACACTTCATATTATCACTGGCTTCCTTTGATACTTGTGCTTTAAACTGGTAGTTAAGATATCACTCGTTCAAGGGAGTAAAGTGACTACAAAAAACCCTGGAATCTCAGAGGACTCATGTTTGACAGTAGGAAAAAACACTCTTATCTGCGTATGACTACATGCAATCTGGCTCATAGGCTCAAAGTATTACTTTCAGCTCAGACAGTTGAAATAGCATGAGGATTTCAGTGCCAGGGCAGTTCTGTGGTAGAATTACACTATCATAATTGGCATTAAGACAAGCTGAGGGCTTGGGATAACCCAGCATTTCAGGACAGAACCGAGATGTACTGAGTATAACTGCAAAGTTGTAAGGATGATGACTGAAAATGGAAGATCTCCAGTCATCTGCTACGTATTAGGGAATGCAACGTAAAGAAACTTTTGGGCTTGTAATCGTTGGCTGGAGTTTCCAAGAAAGATGTGAAGTGTTAGCACCAACCATGTGAATATGTGGTACTACACACATAAAAATGAAGCGCAGATAAACTCCCCATCACAAGCTTAGCAGTCCCTAAAAACCTCAGGACTTGATGAGTTCTTTCTTGGCTTGATGAAATAATGTTTGTGGGCCAATTCAGCTACACTCACTCATGGTTAGAATAAGGATTATCTAGCTTAGTGGAGAAGAGGAGAGGTTGTGGCATATGTGGTAAACTAAATGAGGTCCTTCTTTTGGTCATGAATGACAGAGACCTGGATTTACTTTGCCTAAATGTAGTCCTCTAGAAGTTATATATTTAGACTAAACTTATTACGCAGGTCCCAATTACAGGCCATAGACACAGAGAGGCTGCTCCAAAGGGAATTCTCACACGTCTCAGACACCGACCTCTCTGCGGCAGCCTGTTTCCCTCCTTCAGCTACAGAGGGAGCTTGAAGAACTAGCATATACAAGGTGTCTGACAGCTAAAGCCAAATGAGAAGAGCCTGTTTCCACCCCTAGAAGAACCAATGGGTTTGTACTGAACTGGAATGACCCCTTCCAGATCCTACATTTAGGCTCTTTAGATCAAAAGGTAGCAGGCAGAAAAATACCTCGTTTCCTTCTGTGCAGACATCCTGTCAAGGGATGTCTCATTTAATGAGGCATCGTTTGTGTCAGGCACGATCAAATTACAGAAGCACATTACAGTGTTTCAGGAAACAGCTGTTCACCCTGGCACTTAAGGAACTTGTAGACTGATTTGAACAGTGTATGCGATGAATATCCATGTGTCACAGGCAAAAGTGAGCTACAAAACTACTTGTGCACATCAAGAGATTCCTTTGCAACGTAGTCTTAGCCAGAATTATACATATGAGCCATAAATCATAGGTAATCGAACAGCAGCTGATGGCCAGAAGGTAGCTGGGGAAGTACGGGCTGATGGTACCAGAGGCCATTAAACACAACCCTCTAATGACAGCAGATACGAGGGCATGATGAGAAAGCAGTGAGATAGCTGGGACTACCGTGTGGAAGAACCAGGAGCAACTGCCCTGCTTTTCTGAGAGAAGAGGCACATGAAACCACGGGCTGAACGGCAAGGGCTTTCAGTCAGCCGACTGAGCGGAGGATGCCGCCTTATGACCGGAGAGTGCCAACCGACATGTCGCTCCGAAAGGGGAGAACCGCTGTGCACTTGGGCAGCTCCCAGGCCCGCTCTCCCGCCCCAGCGGCGCCCACAGAGCTGGAAATAAGGCGGGGAGGTGGCGGTCAAAGGTGCTCAAACATCACCGAGGTTCACCGAAGGCAGGCTGCCTCCGGCCTCCAGCACGGTGGCTGGTGCCAAGCTCTGCGGCGGCTGCCAGGGAGCCGGCAAGGGCAGCGGGGCCGGAGAGCCGCCGCGGCGGGCAGGCGGCTGCCAGGAGATCAGGGATGGCCCGCTCTGACACGGAACGGGGACGCCTCGTAGGCATCCCCGGGGGAGCCCCTCCGCGCCAGCACGGCCCGGGCCGGTATCCGCAGCTGAGCCCTGTCACAGCCCCCGCAGCGGCGGCAGGCGGCAAGCGGCCGAACCCCGGGGCGTTGGCGCCGCTTCCTGGATGTGGCGCGCGGCGGCGGAAGCGGCCCTCGTCCCCCTCCCGCCGTTGCCGCCGCCATCACCGCCTCCCTCTCCCGCCTCCTCCTCCGCGCTCCCCCGCCCGCGGCCGGGCCCGCGTCGCTCGGGGCCCCGCCCATGAGGCGGCGGCGGCGGCGGTGGTGGTGGTGGTGGTTGCGGCCGGGCCGTGGCTGGGGCTGGGGCTGGGGGCAGGCGCCTGCCCGAGGGGCGGCGGCGGCGGGCCGGGGCTGAGGGCCCTGATGCGGCTGTGGCCGCGGCCGCTCCGCCGCCGGGAGAGGCCTCGCCCCGGCGCCGGGCCCCATGCACCCCAGGTGAGCGCCCTCGCGTCCGATGGGACCGGGCGGGGTGGGGGCCGGGCACCTCGGGCCTTGCGAAGCGGCGCGCACCCCGACGAGGGGGCGAGGACGGGAGGGGGTCCCTGAAGCGTTCAGCGCCTCCTGCAGGCCCCGAGGCTTGGCCCCGTTGCTTCGCCACCCCTCGGTCCCGGGGTGGTGGATCCCTTCCCCGGGCGTCGCCACCCTCAGCGGCCGTTTGGGCCGGGGGCGGCGGTGAGCATATCCCCTGCCCCGCCGGGTAGCCAGAGCCCTCACACCGTCCTTGCAAACCCATCCCTGGAGGCAAGTGGGGTGGTTGACAAGAGTAGGAGAGTGCGCGATGCGAAAACTGAGCAGAAGCGAGATGAAAGTCAGTGACTCAGTTTGTGTGGCTCAGACCTTCAGGTTAACTTGTGTGAGTTTGGTGTATTTGGCCATTTTTCCAGGATGAGTGGTACCTTTCCTTACTGGAATGGCAATCCAAGCTCCAGTTCTCCATCGGTACCGCAGAGCTTGGGCCTGCTGCTGGCAAAGGGCATGTGAGAGGCTTGGGTCAGCATGGAGGCCATTCAGTCCTGTTGACAGAGTTGTGACCGCAATGGGGGCAGCCAGTCTTTCTAGCCCTATGAACTGCTGATTAGAGCTGGTTTGTGGGCAGGAGTCCCAGGGTGGGCAAAGCTAAGGCCAGACAGAGCTTGCAAAGTTGTTGACAAGTGGAAGATGATAGTTTCTTCTTGGTGTCCCCGTCCCTGTGAAATGGTTCAGGCTGCATGTGTGGCTTGAGACCCCAGAGGACGAACGTGCTCCGAGCTGGCATGATTTCTCCTAAGGCTGGGGATTTGGGTTGTTGGGCAGCCCAGTGGTTTCAGCAGCTCTACAGTCATTCCTGTGATGTGCACCCACTTGAGTAGCTTGAGAGGTGCAGGCATTCAAGAACCGCCGATTGATTGCTCTGAAATAACGTGTCATCTACAGTGCCAATTTTTAATGGGATAGGAGCGTGTGCCATGTGTGCAGAACCAGGTTGAGGCAGCCTGTTAAAACTGTATAAAATGGCTATTCTGCAGAGGTGACTCTTGTCACTATTGGCCTGGTTCAAACAGATGGTGAATTAGAGGTTTTGTGTCCATTACCAGTTTTAAATGATTTTTCCCTCTCCTGTCCATTGACTTTGGTTTTTGAACATGAATGTGATGTCCAGAAGTCATGAAATATAAATCAGATGCTGTTGTCCAAGTAATTGTGACATTTGGCTTGCAAATTGATCTCTGTTCACAATTCGTTAATCATGGTGGCTTTGACTACTAGGAGTGAGACTTTGTTTTCTGGATGGCAAGGAAAAAGTTATGGTCTGATTTGTCTTTTTGAACTGGCTTTTTAATCCTGGTTATTGTTATCTAATATAATCTGTATATTGATCATATGATCACAGTGTGTCTGATGCGCTTTATACTTTGCTTTCTAAGGCAGAGTTTTTATGTGTCAGTGTCTGATTTTGAGTTTGTTCGCTCAGCCTTTCCTCACTGCAGTACAGTCAGTAATCAGGAATGTTCTTGCTTCATTTTCTCTTTCTTTTTCCCCTCCCCTCTTTGTTTCCTGGCCCCAGAATGAACGAAATGAACTTGAGTCCTGTAGGGATGGACCAGCTGACCTCATCCTCTGTGAGCAATGCCCTGCCAGTCTCAGGGAGTCACTTGGGATTGGCAGCGTCACCCACTCACAATGCCATACCAGCACCAGGTAATGGGGAAAGCTCCCACAAGGGGTATTGCAGCTCACACTCTGTGTTTTACTGTCATGGGAATGTTTGTAACTGGGTAGCAGTGCTTGCTCTTGTAGCAAGTTGTGCCTTTAGTAGGAAATGAGGTGGTGTAGAATTGGGGAAGGGTAGACCATAAATCATTGCTGATGTGGGCAAAGCAAAAGGGATGTGTGCTTACCGGGCTTATGCCTTAATGTTCATTTTGTTCTAACAGGGTGGTTTGCACTGTGGGTAGCAGAATCCTTTGAAATACAAACTGTAGCTGCAAATCTGTTTCCATCTATGTCTATCTTCACTCAGATGAAAATAATGATTTTTCACCTGTAAAGCAAAACTGTTTTCCTAGCTCTTTTTTTTTTTTCAGGGGACTGCACAGACAGAAGGCCATTACAATTGTAAAGTAGAAGCAGGCCCTATATAATGTATCCAAAAAAGATGTAGCCACATTCAGGCATGCCTCTCAGTGCTGTGATAACTATGATCCTTTATTTGAAGCTTGCAACCTTACTTTGGCAGTACCGTACTGTACTTCCATAGGGATCTCCTGAGGAATTAGTAACCTCTTTGTTAGCTTGTGTGTTCATAAGCTTATGTAGTTCCATTGAATTTAAATGGGCATTTTCTTTTGCAGGCTTGCCTGTTGCAATTCCAAACTTGGGCCCCTCCTTGAGTTCCTTGCCCTCTGCTCTATCTCTGATGCTCCCAATGGGTATTGGGGATCGAGGAGTGATGTGTGGTATACCAGAGAGAAACTACACCCTACCTCCTCCACCGTACCCTCACCTGGAGAGCAGCTATTTCAGACACATTCTACCTGGTAAGTGGTATGGTGCTGATGGATGGGAACAGAGAGGGAAATTGTTCTAAGAGGCACCAGTTTCTGTCCTGAAGCAGGCAAGACTAACTGTTTTGCAGAGCTATAAATTCTTAGAGTTTGTCTGGAGTCTGTTGTGTCATTTACACACCTTTATTTTCAGGTCTCTGTTTCTGTGTATGTATGTGAAGAGAATCGCAGGGTATTTTCTATTTGAACCTAACCTCAGGCTACTCTTCCTGTCGCTTTGGTTTTTAAGATTGACAGAAAACAAAGCATGCCTGATTTCTGTCTCAAATCGCTTTAGTTTGAAAATTGCTGCTTTTTTTTTTTTCTCCTGTAGTCTGAAGCAGAACTTGATATGTGCATGATGGTAGGTTACAGTAAGTAATTCAAAGCTCAAAAAGAGCAAACCATCAGCTGAGGAGTTTGGGCACGTTCCCACCCCATTAGCCCACGGCATAGGTTTTCTTCATTTTTGGTCAAGATTGGTTTCGAAAGGCCTAATATACTGACTTCTATCTTGATTCCTCTCTCACATGTGTTTTAGAGTGTAAGTAAGTGTAGAATTTTACATGTTAGTATATGAAGACACAAAAATTTGAGCTTTAAATGTAGTCCTTGTTTTGTTTTGTAGCTAAGATTGACAGGGTGGAAGGGCGTAGATAAACTTCCAGGTCACCCAGTGGGTGTTGTTGGTTTACCCTAGGTTAGGAAAAGAGATACAGCAGTCCAGATCTCATCAACTACCTGATGACTAGTGTTTGAACTTGTGAACTGCTTAGGAGTAACCTTTCCTATTGTATTACATGCCTGTCCATTTTGTGGGCAAAGAGTAGAGGAGGAGACAGTGCATTTGAGGACTGAAGGCACTTGCCATTCTTCTGAGCTGGAATAATTTATGCAGAAATGTATTTTTTCTTTCTAGTCTGCTTGATGTTTAGCCTGATGTTTCATAGGACTCTTCTGTCAGTTATCTTACTGCCTTCAAGGATCCTCCTTGTTCAAGCCACAGGGCAGCATAGCATGCAGAAATATTTGGTGCAGCTAATTAAATTAAACTGTCCATTTCTTGGCTCAGCCATTTTTAATGGGTTTGTGCTGCAGAAAGAATATCCATGCTTGCATGCTTGTGATAACAGACACGTTTGAAAGGAAAACTTACAGAATAAATGGCTTATAGGATTCAAGGCCAAAAAGAAACGTGCTGACTCAGATCTTGCAGAATCTACTGGAAGTAATGTTTACTTGAATGTGCTGATGTATTTCCTCCAAAGATTCTTTTTTTTTAGCTTTGTCCAATGAGAAAAGTTGGTAGTATATAAATAGAGGTTAGTGTTTCTTTGTATCTGAAGTTCTAAGGTTGGTTGTCATTGAAGATCTTTCCAGAACTACCAGAAAGATGTTACTGTTTCCGATTGAAATTTAACTGGGCTGTTGTTTTAGGAGAAACATCTTTCATCTAAGGAAAGAGAGCAGATGACTCATGATTCTTTTGAGACACCTTATCTTGGTCCTTTAAAATTGCAGTTGATGATCTGTGAGATGGACAGTTGTGTCACTTAGTCTTAGAGGAAGGAAGTAGTCATTGTTGAAACTAAAATACCGAAGCAAAAAGGTGTATCTTGGTGAACTGTTTCTACTGCTCATAGCAAAGATGAACGAGGGATCATCAAATGTTAGATTCCACAAGCAGTCCTTCATTCTTTGTGAGCTGTTTCTTGAGAATGAAAAATTATGCCTGAAATCAGAAGAACAACTTCTGATTCAGTCTGTGTACTGTGGAGCCTAGGTTAGATGTTGCCAGAAATGTGACTGTTCAGAGTTTGACAAATAACTATAGACTTGCTTTGTTGGATGGAAGCTCTGTATTTGTTGTCAAGTGATACTTTGACAGGAGTGTTGGGTTGGCATGTGTTTGTAAGCCATGTTTTAGAATTAGTGGGTTTTAATTGGACATAATGTAAAGAGCATGTCTTCAAGGCTTTAGGGTCTTAATGTACTATGCTGCAATGATGGGGTATTTTTGTTCAAGATTTGAAAACTGATGTAATCTCACACTCTTTCCCCCTCTCATTCTATCAGGTATCTTATCTTACTTGGCTGACAGACCTCCACCTCAGTACATCCATCCCAACACTATAAATGTTGATAGCAATCCGGCATTGTCAGTCTCCAGCAATCCCTCAGCCCTAGATCCCTACCAGCCCAGTGGAAGCGTGGGACTGGAACCAGGGATTGTCTCCATGGACTCCCGCACAGTGAACACGCATGGTGCTCAAAATCTGCATCCTAGTGACAGCCATGAGGTAGCGCTGGATACTACAATCACTATGGAGAGCGTTTCAAGGGTAACCAGCCCCATCTCTACAGATGGGATGACAGAGGAGCTTACGATGGATGACGTAGCTGGGGATCATTCACAGATCCCGAACGGCTCCCGGAGCCACGAACCTTTAGCCGTAGACACAGTGGGGAGTAACTTGACGTCAGACGCTGTGGGACACGGTGGTGTCATTCCTATTCATGGTAGCACTTTGGAACTCCCTGTTGTCATGGAGCCCGACCACATCGCCGGGCGGGTGACGGGAATATCGGACAGCACACTAAATGACTCAATTCATACTGTGGCCATGAGCACCAACTCTGTGAGTGTGGCGCTCTCTACCTCACACAACCTAGCTTCCTTGGACTCGGTAGCCTTGCACGAAGTGGGCCTCAGCCTTGAGCCGGTGGCAGTGTCTTCCATAAATCAGGAAGTAGCCATGGGGCCAAGTCACGTGGATGTGTCTGCAGACAATCTTGCCTTCGTACCATCCTCTCTGCAAATGGAAGACTCCAATTCGAACAAAGAGAACATGGCAACCTTGTTTACCATATGTGAGTGGGTGTTTCATTCTTTCTTGGGTTGGGTAGGGTTTGTTATGTAGCTGTTGCCTGGTGAGATGACTCTTGTTGATAGTTTTACAGATTTTGGGTGAAAGAAACTTAGTTATTTAACAAGTCCACAAAAGTTGGAACATCTGCAGTGGCAGGTTAACCTTTCTGAAACGATGCTAGTTGGAAGTAGATACAATAGGATGTTTTAGTGTCGTTCTCTTGGTATCCATCTCCGATGTTGCCCTGATGTTGGAAGCTGAGTTCTTTAGGAACCTCTTGCCTTTTGTGGATATGCTGATATTATCCTTTGCAATGAGACTTTTGTTTTTTAAAGTCATGTCACAAATGATTCTTCTTGCTGTGTTAAAAAAACCCAACAAACACTGCCACAGGCCATACATTTATCAAGTGGGTATAGTTGTTGAGTATGACATTGTGTGATTTTGCAGAATGTTTATTAAACCGTGAACAATCATCATGAAAATGTTGTTCTCAGCAGGACCTGCTGGAAAAAAGGGGCAGAGAGGGAGGGAAGTTTTTAATATTTCTAATTGTTCTCACCAAAGGACTTTGGTCCAGAGGTTAGTTGATCTCCTAGGAAGAGAGGAGTGCTGGACATTGCACTCTGTCAATCCTGTCGTTGTTCAAGGAGTGGTGTTTGAGAACTGCGAAGTTCTTGTTTGCTGGGACAGAGATTTGAACTTCCAGCCTCAGCAAATCTGCCTTCCTGCCACTGAAGCGTAAGGCCAGCTTTTATATTCAGTTTTATTAGTTGTGGTGGCATTGCTGAGTGCTGCTCTTGCACGCCATCTGGCCCTACAACTGCCAGAGCCTTATGACAAGCTTCGCCTGCAGAACATTTTTTAAGAAATGGAAAGAAATAGTGCCTTGGGTAGCAATGGGAGAGGTGCGGCTTACTGTGAAGTGTCTAGTCAGACATTTAAATTAAAACTTTTATTCTGTGGGATGAAATATAACTTAAAATCAGGTGGATATAGAACTATCATGATTTTACAACTCCTAGAGGAAGAATTTTACAGCTGATGTACTTGGAAGTTCTTACAAGCATCCATTGCATGCTGAACAAATAATGATCAAAATATTATAATATCCAACATGCTCATTGTGAAATAACTTCTTTTCCTCACCTAAGTGAGATTTGATGTGCCAGCTTATTGTCACTATACTTAAAATAGTCCTAAGCTGTTTCCCAGATGATGCTCCCCATTGGGAGGATGTTATAACTGCTGTTGCATGCCTAGTGCTTTCATGTGATTTGCAAAATAGATCTTTGACTTGGGAAGTTTAAATTTTAACTTTTTGTTGTTGTTTTTAAATTTCTGGATAAAACATGAATTTGTGTCCAGACAGCGGACAGCAAGGAGGAGGAGTTGTTTTAGGGCCTCTTAGTGGCTTTTCCTCCCTGAGAAGGCAGGAGTCAGGGCCTTTTTCAGAAAAATTTTTACACAGTTCCGAAGGGAAGAAAAAAATGTGCCTTTGCTACAGTCCTAAATGTTTGTGAAACTTTTACATAGCCCTTTTTTGGTCATCTTTGTTTACCATTCTGGGTACCCAAATCAGAGAAATAATCACTGTGTTTGGTTTGGGGTTTTTTTTTGGTGATGGGGGTTTTTTTTGTTTGTTTTGGGTTTTTTTTTTACAGTTTGGCAAGGACAGAAATGGAAAGGAAATGGTATGTTTTGCTTCCGGTAGAATGTAGGATTTTTTATTTCAATTTCTGAAAAATGTATGAATCCCTAAACCTTTCCAAGTGGAAGTGTCACATGCCTAGAACTTGCTTTTCTTCCTCTTTGCCTCTCCTTGGGGCTAGTTCACAGACTCGTAGTGGTATGTGCCAGGCAATGCTTAAAAACAGCTGTTCTAAATAGTGTTTCTCATTACTCAGGTCTGGTTGTTGTCACTGCTGTACTCCTACCTGTCATCTGTGCACATGAAGCAATGCTTATATAGGCTCTACCTAATAATTTTCTGAGTACCTTCCTATCTGTAATTGTGTAGTTGCTCAAACTGTACTTTGCATGGGGTCAGATTCTGGTACCCTGCTGTATGAAGGGAGTGCCCCAAAAATCTCTTTAAACAAGTAATAATGGAGGCACTGTTTATGCCTGCCGGAAACTACTTCTGTGATAGGTCTTTTATACTGGATTTGGGCCATCAAGAGGCCAAAGAAGGTCTTTGTGTATATCCTGCTTAATTTCCTGAGCATCTTTCTTCAGAAGAAGAATGATTTTTCACAAGAGTGGTTGCCACCTAGGTGTTGGTTGTTCCATTCATAGACAATTAAAATGATGTAGTTTTTCTAGATGAGAGCATTTTATGCTGTACTTTTCCCTGAATTTATTAGGCTGAGGACTTTCAGTGGTTTATTTTTCAGCAGTACTTACACTGAATGACAGATTGGGAGAGTGATGCTGCTGATTCTTCTTGGACTTTTGGTTTTGTTCCATTTGATGGCATCCCATAGAGGTATACTGAGTTTATTGCAGTAGGTCCTTCAAAAGCAGCAGTGTGGTCAGGTTTTTGATGCCATGAAGATTTGCACGTTGTCTGAATTTAAATGGAGCTAAGGGGATTTGTGGCTCAAATTGGAAGAATTTTAGAAGACCTTACTGTCCCTTTGCATGAGTATCCTTGAGGTTCTACATGCAAGTAAACTCTTGTGTCCTGGTAAATTCCAGAAACATAGTTAGAAAGTGTTTGGTTTGGTATGCCTTGGATTTTTCTGCTAATAAAGGTAATTTCACTTGTGATCAGGGAGAAAATGGGTCTTCCTTCACCAGCATTACTGTCAGCTCTGGTGAAACTATCATCCACTTTTTGAGTAGTTTTGATGAAGAGCGGACTCTGTTGCAGGGCTAGATTGCCCCTTTAGGGATAGTCTAGAGTCTAGACAGTTAATTTACCGTCATGAAGGCAGGTGAAGATCTTCATGTTTGGTCTGAATTGGATACAAACCGTGACATGTACATCAGTGCCCACCTGACTGTAATAATATGGTTTATACTTTTCTCAGTAAAAGCTAGTAAAGTGGAGCTCCTTTGGCAGGAGCGCTGAAGCATGTTGGTAGGGAGCTGATTGAACCGTGGGGGCCGTCGCATCTTTTTAATCCCTGGCTGTTGTATCTTTTTAATCCCTGTTTCTCTTCCCTTGTCTGCAGGGTGCACACTGTGTGACAAGGCATATCCATCGGACTGCCCAGATCATGGGCCCGTCACCTTTGTCCCTGACTCCCCGATAGAGAGCCGAGCCAGGCTTTCTCTCCCTAAGCAGCTTGTCCTCCGGCAGTCTATCATGGGAGCTGACGTGGGTAAGAATCAGATTATATTTCTATGTAGCAGTTCAAAAAACACTCACTGCCTGCAATCCAAAACTGTAAGGATTTTAATGTGGGAAAGAAACATTGTGATAGAGAGGTGGCTCCCTCTTCTGTAATCGCCCTGACTTCCATTGTGCAAGAGCTTCTTGTCCTCTAGTTACTTCTTAGATGTCAGCTAGACTCTAGGGGTGCTGCCACAGTCTTACTGAAACACTTTATAAGGTCCAGCACAAGCAAGGTTTATTTTTATTGTGTGCTAAACAGCCCAGGCACAGCTTTGATAAGAAAACATTACAGCAGTTGGAGTTTGGGGGAAGAAAACAATTAGTAATAATGAAGGAGATTTCTATCTGCTTGTTCATCAGCTTGGTTTGCTACCTGTGGGTCCTCTGGATGCTGTCACTGGAGAATTGATCACAAGTGCCTCTTTTCTTTTTTTTTCTTTTTTTTTTCCCCCTCCCCTCATTTACATTTGGCATGTAGACTGTGACCTTGTCATTGGATGTGGACCTTGTTACTGTATTTCACGCCATTGTCACCTGGAAATCAAAGAGTACAGTGCAATACCCTAAGGATCTGAAGGCTAGAGGAGAATGTGATTATTGGCTTGCTTAGTGATGCTGCTTGTTAAGAGTAGATTACATCTGTTCTTTTCAAGCTGCACTAGCTTCCAGTGTATTCCTAAAAGCTATTCAGTGTATTCATGTAGACCTATATATATATAAATGTTTAATAATAAATAATATACACGCAGGAATCCCTCTGCCCATGACAGAAATACAGCTGCCTCTGGGGAGAAATGCAGAAGCTGCTTAACAATGCCCAGCAACAATTCTGGAAATTCCTGGGGATTAGGTAGGCGAAATGTAGTTACTGAAACTAGTATTTTCTGCTTCTGCAGAAAGTGCCATGAAAACTTTAATTGGTACAAGTGGCTAGGATCTTAGTTTTGTAGCTTACTGAAAAGTAAATTATTTGCTTTTGACAAACAAAATAAATATTTGTAATTACAACAAAGCGGCTCCCAATAGTGTCATGTGGTGGTGGTGGTTCTTGTCTCTGCCTTAGGTGTGTTTTACATGCGAAGTAGAAGCTTTGATGATCACTTGCCTAGATATTATTACCCCTGGAGCATTATCTCATAAACCTCCCACCTCTTTGTTATGCATGATTAGTTGTTTAAGTAATTGATTTCTGCAGATTTTGGTCTTCTACCAATAGGTGTGTGGACACGAGAAACCATTCCTGTAAGGACTTGTTTTGGACCTTTGATCGGGCAGCAGAGCCATTCTCTGGAGGTGGCTGACTGGACAGACAAAGCAGCCAGTCACATCTGGAAGGTCAGTGGATGTTATGGCTCACAGAGTCTGCAGGCATGCCTTTATCTGGTGAAAGCCACCACAGGACACAGCAGCTTTAACATTATCATCCTTGCCAAAAATCAAAATTAATGCAGTTTGATTGTTTAATACTTCCTATCAGCATAGCAGAGCAGTATACCATGTAATATGCTAGTAATCAGTCCTGAAGTACAACAGACTTCTTTAATGCCTTTTCTTTTAAAGGTCTGTGTGTGGTTTCCAGCATTTATCTGGAGTTGCAGCAGAGATTGTATGTGAATTACTAAGCAGCATTTGTTTCTTTGTTTTGATTCATTGTTTATTGAAAGTTTCCCCAGGTGATGAATGATTTGTTTTAGGAAAGCTGCTTTCAAGCTTTCTTTTTCACATTATTTCACGTTGAGAAGGTGAAATTGATCTATATAAATAAAACACGTACTGTTTGCCCAGATATTATTATTCACAAGACTTGGCTTGTAAGAAAAGCAGCCAAATGCGTTTCTGCTGGGAGCTAAAGGTAATGTGTGGGAAAGATGCTGATAAACAGTTTTTCTAGCCTCCTGGGTGTCAGAGATTGCTGTGTGAAGGGGAAAGTAAGCAGTAAGAACAGGGCTGTGGTCCTGACAATGGCAATGGAGACCTCCTGACACATCCTCTCCTAAAGAAAGAAGCTGGCTTTCACTGCATTTGTCGCTGTGTTTTGTCCTAAGATTGCATTTGGTTTTCCTTGTAGATCTATCACAGTGGTGTCCTGGAGTTCTGCATCATTACAACTGATGAAAATGAATGTAACTGGATGATGTTTGTACGCAAAGCCAGGTGAGAACCACCTCTGCTGTGCTCTAAGTAGCTTGGAATCTGAGCTGCAGGCTCATCGGAGGCCGTGCTGGAGAAGGTGCACTGCTGCCCTGACTGCCCAGATGGGTAATGAGCCTGGGACCAAGGGACCTTCAGGAGTTACCTAGGCATCTTGGACTAGTGGGAAGAATGAAACAGAGCACCCAGTGCAGAATGTTATGGGGGAACCAGTACACATACTGTAGTAAACCAGCCCCAAACCTGCCCATATACTTTGTTTCCCTTGTTCTAAAGCTTTAAATCAGATTCGTTTTGTATCAGCTTACTGTGTATTAGCTTGTTACTGCCTTCCCTCTGTCCGTTTCCGTTTGGATGCACCTGTGAAGATGACGTTGATTGTCTTTTTGATTTTAATACTTTATTAGCAAAGTGTCCCTGGGTTCTTTTGGCCAAGTTCCAGGCTCTTACAGCTCACAAGAGCTGTCCTTTTCAGTCTTTCTGGAGCCTGCGATGAAAACTATCCAGACTGGCTTCAGTATTGCTCCATACATGGTCCACTGAGAAGGCCGAACCTCTCCTATTGCTCTGTGACACAAAGTAGGCTTCCCCTGCAATTCATTTCATTGCTCCCATATGCAGGAGTCAAGAAGTTAACGCTTGGTCTCCCACTGCAGTGGGGCAGAGCTTTTGTTGGTTTCAGATGCTGAGAACAAACATACACAGGATACAGCTTCAGAAGATGAATTATCACATCTTGGAAATGCTTTTCAAGAGTGATTTTTGAAGATAACTTTGCATTAGACTTTATTGATACTTATTTCTCCCTCAGATGTTCTCTATTTCTTAAGGGGATTAATATGAAAAATACATATATTTTTGTGGTTTCTTAAGAGATCATAATGTCTCTTCTCTCAGCTTACTCCAATGTCTATTAATAATTTTCTCAGCAAGATATCACAGCGGTGTGAAAAATGTATCATTTGGTGGAGCAGATTGGCTCTCAAGGTCCAGTTTTCCTTTCCTTTAGTAAAGAAGGACAAAAGTGACAGACATGGATGTTTTTATAATATGCTGACAAGCATTGAGGTTCTCTTATTACCTATTTATAGGAATTTCCTTAGGTTTTTCTTTCCTCTCTCTCAAAAATTCATTATTTCTGGAAGGCTTTTTTTTTTTTTTCCCCCCCAATAACTGTTGTTATTGCTGTAGGAACCGGGAAGAGCAGAATCTGGTAGCTTATCCTCACGATGGAAAAATTTACTTTTGCACCTCTCGGGACATCCCACCTGAACACGAGCTTCTCTTTTATTACAGTCGGGACTATGCACGACAGCTTGGTAAGTAAGCCCTCACCTTCGTTGACTTTGTGGAGAGTACTCAGCTTGAGTTCCCTTTTAATGCCTTCTCTGGGCGCTGTGACTTGAGAGTGCATTATGTTCCTTCTCAGTTCCTAGTGGTGCACATCACAGTTTTCTTTTACATTTTGTGACTACAGGAGTACCATGGTTTAAAAGAAATATTTCACTATCTAATTCCACTGATGAGGAGTAAAAGATCGGAGTTTCAAAGAAGAAGGGTTGTTTTTCTTCTGTTCATCCATCTAGTGCTGAGGGAGTTTTGCTAGCTGAAGATGTTCCTATCCTCCCCCACCTTTGGTTGTGATAGTGTAGGTTTGGTGGAGCTGTGCTCAAAACCATTCCAAAGTTTGCCTCCCCAAAGCATTTGAAATGTCCTACCTAAAAGAGCTGAAAAGCAAGTACTAGAGCTGAAAAGAACAGTGGTGAAAATCTCTGCAGCTGGCTTTGCTACCACAGACAAAGTGTTAACGTGGGTCACGCTCTGTTGAGCCTTGCTGTGCCTCATTAAAAGTGATGCTTTTTGCCCAAAGGTGTCCCTGAACATCCGGATGTGCACATCTGCCACTGCGGAAAGGAATGCGCTTCCTATGCGGAGTTCAAGGCCCATTTGAGCAGCCATATTCACAACCACCTCCCCAGCCAGGGGCACAGCAGCAGCCATGGGCCAGGCCATGGCAAGGAGAGGAAGTGGAAATGCTCCATGTGTCCCCAGGCTTTCATCTCCCCTTCCAAGCTCCACGTCCACTTCATGGGGCACATGGGCATGAAGCCGCACAAGTGCGATTTCTGTAGCAAAGCTTTCAGTGATCCTAGCAACTTACGGACACATCTCAAGATACACACAGGTAAGGGCTGGGGAATGTATAGACGTACCTGTGGTAGTAAAACATTGGGGCAGGACCTTTTCTCTCTGATACCTCATCCAGTTGGCAGGGCATAGCTTGTGTCCAGAAATCTAAGCTCTTAGAAACATGGTTTGGGTTGGAAGGGACCGTTAAAAATCATCTAGTCCAACCCCTCTGCTGTGTGCAGGGACATCTTTCACTAGATCAGGTCACTTAAAGCCCCATCCAACCTGACCATTTCAGGAATGGGGCATCCACAGCTTCTCTGCACAACCTGTTCCAGTGTCTCACTGCTGTCATTGTAAAAAAAAAATTCTTCTTTATGTCCAGAATCTGCCCTCTTTCACTTTAAAAGTGCTGCCCCTTGTCCTGTCACTGCAGGCCTTGGTAAAAAATCTCTCTCTGTCTTCCTTATAAGCCCACTTAAAGTATTGAAAGGCTGTAATAAAGTCTCCCCAGAGCCTTCTTTTCTCCGGGCTGAACACCACCAACTCTCTCAGCCTGTCCTCATAGGAGAGGTGCTCCAGCCCTCTGACCGTCTTCATGGCCCTCCTCTGGACTCGCTCCAACAGCTCCATGTCTCTCCTGTACTGGGGCCCCCAGAGCTGGATGCAGTACTCCAGGTGGGGTCTCACGAGAGCAGAGTAGAGGGGCAGGATCACCTCCCTTGACCTGCCTTTCTAAGAATGGCAGCATCCTGTCTGTAGGAATGATCTCTAGTCCATGCTGACCCCAGCTAATGCCTGGGCACTGCCCATGCCGGTTGGCATGGGATAGGGCTGCACTGGGTTCAGTGCTTATAGAACAGTACATAGACCTGTGTTCTGGCTAATTGTGGTGTTTCTAAAAGAGCATTTGATGAGTTGTTGATTACCGTTGGGAAGAAGTGTTGGCATTCATCTTAAGGAAATGGCACAAGACTGAAATTGGTGACTTTGGGGTCAGACTGATGTGGGTAAGGCTCAGCTCTGTCACTCATCAAAACTTAAGTCTGCACATGCTGTTGACTTCTGTGGGCATTTGGATGTCTCTAGAGGCTGTGGAGTTAAAGGAAGAGTTGCCAGAAGATCAGTGAATGAGAGCTAACAGAGGAAAACAAAATAGTGAAAGATTTTTCAGCTATGTAAGAAGAGAGGGAATAAGAAAAGGCATGGGTTTAACAGAGAGTGAGGACAGAAGAGAGGGTGAAGGTCAAGTACAGTCCGGCAATAGACAGTGTGTGTATTTTTGCCTTATTTTTTTCAGTAAGGTTGAAATAGCTGTTTGCAATCAAGGAATACAAATCACGAAACTGGAGGGGGAATAAAATCTGGAGTTCAGTGCACTTGATTCAAGCATAGGAAGCTGCAGGCTAGATAGTGAGGAGTTTTAATGTACTGATCAAGTACAAATGGGGTATACATAACCACGGCATACTCAGTGGGATAGGGATGCAAGTGGGATTTAAACTTAGTCTGAATTCCGTGGCGTGCAGGGGTTTTGAACTATTTGTGGTAACGAATAATGGAAGAATTGCAGATAAGTGGGAAAATGGGATAAAACATATAATTTACCAAAGAGCCAGTGAGCTTTGTACCTGTGTGTTTGTTAGATAAGGGAACTTGTTTTTCTAGACAAAGGCAATGCAGTGCGTCAAATGTGGTTGGGCTCCAGTAAGGCATCAGATACAGTTCCTGTGAGAAATCAGTGGAGTTGGGGATGCACTAATGTGCAGTAACTGGATGGCTACCATGGTTACTGTTAAAAAGGAAGCTACTGTTATTTTTACTCAAGAATTCATCTTGGATAAGCCTTGTCTTGTTAAATGTTTGCCTGCATCTCTTTGTTGGAAAATTTACAAATCTACCGGTGGTGATGTGATATGCAGAACAGGGAGGCACAGTTGGTGTAGACAAGAAGCAGAAATCCCATCTTGTAGGAAAGGCAGACTCACCACAAGCACTGGAGGAAGAGGAGCCAACCGTGTTTAGAAGGACAAAGCGCAGAACCATGCATCACATGAAGGGCTCAGTGGGTCGAAGCAGTAGCATGAAGTGGGTTTTTCAGCTTGGGGGCATGGAGTCAGGGGTGAAAAGCCTTGGGAATGATGAAATGAAGTCAGATGCCTGGTTTTTGCATAGCTAAAGCTAGACTGTAACTAGGTAGACCTTTTTTGCTGAAGCTGAAGGAACTGCAGGAGGAAACAGGTCCTGTTCACAAAGAATCTGCCTTTCTTCAGGGTGAAATTTTATTTTTCAGAAGTGGGCAGGCTTGTTTGCTTATTGTGTTTCTTGGCACACTGACTGTCAATTTGTGGGTGTACGTATGTAATCCTAGGCCAGAAGAATTATCGCTGTACCCTCTGCGACAAATCGTTCACCCAGAAGGCTCACCTGGAATCGCACATGGTCATTCACACTGGGGAGAAGAACCTGAAGTGCGATTACTGTGAAAAGCTGTTCATGCGGAGGCAGGACCTCAAGCAGCACGTACTCACTCACACACAGTAAGTGATCCTGCAGGCTGTGTTGGACTGGCCAGTGCAATAAATAACGAAGCCCAAGAGAGAAACTCCAGTTTGAAGACAGTTATGCCTAGGGAGTATAGGTTTGTCCTCTAAAATTACAGAGAAGTCTAGCTGGACAAATTCCTTGTTACTGGCTGAAGTTGTCCTATTCTAGTGTCTGCAATATTTTAATGACACGGTAAATTCCAGGTGTGCACCTTGTCTTGTGCAATGGCATTCTGGAGTGCTCATCACTTTGAAGAGTGAGAGGGTTAGTTAAATTACATTTTAGTTTCCTGCCAAGAACTGTTTCCACATCCCAATGTGACCACAAAAAATGGTAAACCCCTCAATACTGTTCCCACCGAGTAGCTTATTAGTGAAATCTGTCTCTCTGTTTGCACTGGTGTGGGGTGCAGTCATTCCCAGCTCTTACTCCCCCCCAGGTCTCGTTCATGCACTTGATCTCCTGCTCCTCCTGCAGGGACATCCCACAGTTAGGGCAGATCCCCACCCCCAGGTCCCCTTCCAGTTAGCTGCAGGTCTGCCAGCCCCTCAGCTCTCCCCCCCCAGGCTAGATCTTTCCTTCTGCTGCGAGAATCTCTCCATCATGTTTAGTTACTCCCAATCCAAGGTCCTCCCTTTTGCTCGCCCAAAGCTAGTGCCTGTGCTGATTTCATTTTCAGCATCTGGTTCTTGTACTCACTTGGAATCGATTGCTGCTTCTGTCATGCTGCCTAGGAGACAGCATAGCACAGCTAGCGTGCACAAGAGAGAGGCAGACAGACAGACTTGCTTTGCTGCTTGTTCTCACAGCCAGAGCCAGGAGCATTGCTGCTGGGAGGTGTTTTGCAGTCATCTACAGCATTTGACAGTTGCAGTCTTACAAGCCTCTGCTTAGCGTTTACAGACTGAGGGTTGTTAACACGCGGTAGCTTTTTCTTTTTTGTTCTTCCCTCCCCACCGTTTATGCAAGGTGGGAAGGAGGGAGACAAACCTTTCCACCATGGTAACCTCTCTGCCCTTGCCAAAACATGGAGCTTAACCAGAGTCTGGTCTTACTCAAAAAATACACAAACAAACACCCTTGTAGAATTCCTCCTCCTTTAATTTATCATCAAGAAAGAAAAATGGTTGCAAGCTAGCAGTTAATCCAAAAAGCCTGACTTTTGCCAGTGATCTTGGGGGGCGGGAAGGCAGAGAAGAAGGGCTTTGTGTATGTATTCTGTGAGAGAAAACTGAGCAGTATTTATGCTTTATTGCTGCAGTAGTGCCGTTATTTCTGGTCTGCTGCTGCTTCAAGTATATTGAAACTAAGATTTAGGAGTAAGACCAACCCTTTCACCTTTCTTGTTGGCACCTCCCACTATTTAATACAGAATCAGCTGCCTTGCAGCAGGAGCGAACTGTACCTTTTCCCTGTCTTGCAGAGAACGGCAGATCAAGTGCCCCAAGTGTGACAAGCTGTTTCTGAGGACAAATCACCTGAAGAAGCATCTCAATTCACATGAAGGAAAGAGGGACTATGTCTGTGAAAAATGCTCCAAGGCTTATCTAACCAAATATCACCTCACTCGCCACTTAAAAATCTGTAAAGGCCCCACATCCAGCCTGTCAGCCCCAGAGGAGGAAGAGGAGGATGATTCAGAGGAGGAATTAATAGACTCTATGAGGACTGAAGACTGTGGGATTAACAGTGGAGTCTATTCAACAGGTGATGCCCTCTCTGGACACAAATGAAGAAAAGAGAGAGAGGGACGTTTTCTTGAATAACAAGGGAAGGAAAAAAAAACCAAACCCTCTTCCTTGTTTCCCCAGTCAACAGCATATGTCAAATGAGGAGTTTACCTTCTGTTTTGGTCTCTGCACTACCACCGCTTAATAAACTCTGTAGCCAAAACACTGAAAAAGAATGGCTAGCGCACGTATAAGTAAGTGAAGAGTTGCTAAGGGACTGTGAGGCAAGGAGTGGTGGGGTTTTGGTTTTTGTTTTTTTTTTTCACACACTGTGCATACTTTTTTTCCAAATCACTCAGATGATTAATCCATCCAGTGCTGGGATACCTGACACATCTTGCATAGCCCTTTGCGTAAAGAGCCACAAACCAGAAATGTAGTTTGATTGTGGGGACCTGTAAGCCAACTGCCCTTAACTGCCAAAGCCACGACAATAAGAAAAACAAACAAAAAAAGGGTGGTAGCAGTTGATGTACTTTGCTTTTTAATACTTTTTAACTGAAGGATGTGGTTTGGCACAAAGCAAAGACTGGTCAATGCTCAGGTTTCCTTCTTTTGAAAAAAAAAAAAAAAAAAAGTGAAATCAGCATTTACAGACAAAGCAGTTGTCCCACTACAGAAAAATCAAACATTGGCTTTTGGAGAACAGTTATTGCCTCTTCTCTCTCCTGTTCACTAGAACACGTGAGCAGGTGAAGAGGTGAAGACTGTATAGCTCAGTAAGGAAGCGGCTTACAGATGATTGGACAGCGTTTACAGTATCTATTACTTCTTGTGCTGTAAACCTTTTACCACCTAGAATGATGGAAGGGTTTGCTGCTAATATTATTTATGGAATGAAGATGTATTTCATTTGGTTGTTTTCTTTTGAAAAAAAATTAAAAATGTGGCTCTTTTCTAAATGTTCTTTTTTTTTAATATTTACACATTCTGAAGGAAAAAAAAGGTCCTATCTCTGATAATGATGCTAAGAGAAATAACACCACTTTTTCATCATCTGCCTCTCCCAAGCTTTCCTGGGACAAGGTAGGGGTAGGAGCACCTCCATGAACCAGCACCCCTAAGAACCGGTCTTTAAACCCGGTCGCTTTGTTGTGTGGCTCCTCTGGCTGTGCTGCAAAAGAAAAGTAGGCTGAGCTCTCTTCTCTGACAAGGTGGTTGGAGGTTCCCTTGTGAAAGGGGTTCCAGTTCTTGCCCTAAAGGGCCTAAGATCTCTCTGTAGGCTCTACTTCCTAGAGACCTCCTTGGGTTCTTCAAACCTGAAAATGCATACTGCTTGCCCTCTGAGAGCAGTGTGTGAATAAAAAGCTCCAGAAATACAGGGTGAAGGATTTTGTTTAGTCAAGGGAAAGATGTGTTGCTTGCAGTAATGCAATTTCTTCCTAAAATGAAAAAACAACTTCTAGAGCTACAGTACCAATTAATACCAGCGGTAGAGATAACAGAAATGACTACCCTCAACGAGCTTAACACAAAGCATTTATTGCAAATGAAAGCTTTGAAAAAACTTTCAGCTTTTCAGTGGAGAGCACGTCAACTGAGGTGGTTCTGCTGCTTTCACCTTCTTAAGCTTCACAAAAGCAGTTGTTAATTTTTTTTTTTTTCCACACATTGTTCACTATTGCTTGGCAGAGAAAGGATTGAGGCGGGAATCCCAACACATCCAACATGCTCTTGGTTCCTGCAGAGCCATGCTAAACACCTGTCACCAAGCTAGAAACAGCTACAGTGGATTTAGGAGCAGCCACTTCAAAGGCTGGAAAGGAAAGGTAGAGCC
This sequence comes from Balearica regulorum gibbericeps, assembly GCF_011004875.1. NCBI lineage: Eukaryota > Metazoa > Chordata > Aves > Gruiformes > Gruidae > Balearica > Balearica regulorum. The sequence continues at coordinate 60,019,598 of NC_046184.1, forward strand.
CTGCCTTTTCCGCATCTGCAGTTTGTACTGGTACCATTTAGCTGCTGTACCTAACCAGAAGGAGTTACAATGAAGCAGGGTGGAAAGCTGTAGTAAGCTCTTGTCAACTACATGTGCTGACACTACAGCTGCTTTGGTACCAGTTGCTTTAATACCGGTGGCATTTTTGCAGCAGCAGCACTTCAGTAGACACCTTCCGGTATGTGGAGAGGGAAGCACTTCACAGGAGGGTACAAGTAGTGTTTAACTTACTTCTGGCCTGAGGTAAGGCACTTCGGTGTTCATTTAAAATGTGAGGAAATTGTTTTGAGTCACATTCCTTGACTAGGTTTCTGATGCTATAAACAAAGTGTTTAAGTCAGTGGTTAGGCCAATACTCAGAACTTTCCTCTGTGCCTTCTGGTTGCAGGTAGAAATCCTTTGGAGGAGTTAGTTAGGAACGTGACTACATAACATGGACAGCTTTCACCAGTGACACTGACCAGCTGAGATCCCTACCCTTGCTTTGTGGCCTTGCAGCCTCTCATCCTCTTCTGATTAGTAGCTCCTTATATTTCAGTTCAAATTCTCTTTATATATGTTACCTTTGGAGCTTGAAGAAAAATCCCAATCAATACACATGCACCATCACTAAGCTTCAGGTGCTGTGGAACCAGGGAAAAGAAACCCTTGATCTTGACGGGATACAGCCAGGATATTTCTCATTTGATATTGGCGAGCTCTTTGTTGCAAATACATTTCATGATTCTACTCTAGCATGCCCAAGAAATACTCTTAAGACTTAAAAGTTTCATAGAAGAACTTTTAAAATCTGTATTAGAAATCTGTAAATCCAGCCTAAAATTAAGGATAAATTATCTATTTACACTTGTCATTTCATTCAGCTTTTGTTTATTTATTACATACCTGTTGTCTGAAATATTTTTCCTTATGCCTTTAGAAGATATTTACCTTCTTTGCAGTATTCAACAAACTTCTGGTAGCCCCAGCGCTTTTTCTAGTGACTATTTCCATTTTGATATATCAACTTTACACATAGTAGCCCCTGTTTCAGGGATCTAATCTCAGGCAAAAGCAAGTGATGTAATCTTTCAAAGCTGGTGATAGAGGCAGGAACTTAAAACTGCTGACTTAGAGCTTAACCACATTGCCATCTTTCTTTGTCCAAGATGAAGCAGCCTGCAGACTGCAAGACACTAGAGTAATTTCTATGAACTCTCACCAAACAGGAGGATTTGTAGAATGTACATTAGCTATAGTCCCATGAATTACTTTGATTTTGTGATGCTTGGTCCATCACGATTCCATTGCTGTCTCCAAATCGTTGCTGCTACTGCCGGCTGTGGAGCTGCAAGCCACAGAGTTGGTACTAGCCAGAACGTGTCTCTCTCTGTTTCCAAAAACTTCATTCACTGCAACACAGACAGGGGATTGCTCACATTACTGTTCCAGAGACAAGATTAGTACAGCAGGTATAGCATGTTAACTTCACAGAATGGAAATCCTAACCCAGTGTGGTTTTAAAGCTTTTCCCCCTTACCCCACGTAGGGGGTTGAAGCTTCCACATCAGAACAATTGGCCGCATATGATACTTAAATTACAAGTCCTGTTATTTCTCCCCCAGAGCATCTCTAGAGTTTTCCCTGTGCTTAATTCCTGTACCTCAGTACTGTGAAATGGATGAGGTTTGTAGAGCAAAACATTAAGTTTAAATAATTTATTTCTCGTTTCCGCCAAGCTCTTAAAATCCGCCTCCAAAAATTCACGCCATTTAGTTACATGTAGCTATGACAACGGATGAAAACCAGCCCTCACTTTTATTCCTACAGGTATTCAAGAATGTGATACTTAATTACACCAGGAATATTAAGAAAAAACTAAAACATAGGTATTGTAAGAAATCAGGTGGTATGCTTCAGCTACAAGAAAATAAGTCATGTGGCAAACACAGTTCTCCAAGTTAGAAAAAACCCCACATTTTTTGAAGCTGAAAACATGAACACATATAAAAACACTAACCTACGGTTTCTCTCAGAGGCACAACACATTACCGAATATACAAATATACCCTGGGGGCAAGGGGAGAACCATAAGATTAAAAAAAAAAAAAAAAAAAAAAGAGAATATTACCTGCAGAAATCTTACTTATATCCCAAACACGCAGACCTTCTCGCTCTCCTCCAAAGGCAAAAACAAATGGGAAGTCAGGGCAGCAAGCTGCACAGAAGAGAACACCCTGGGGGGAGGCAGAAAGAGGAAGACTTTTTTTAAAATATCATCCTAAAATGAATTTGTCATCTGAAAATATTTTCACCAAGCAAGTTTTAACAAATGTAAGCTCTAAAAGTTTCCCGAAACTTATTTTGGAAAGACAAAAGTCGAGAGCTGCTAATTACAAACACTAAATCACATCTTTGTCTACTCCAACCTGGCAGTCGGAGTACCTGTAGTTCTACTCAGAACACTGTATCTGGTGTTCAGGTCTGAGGCTTTAAAGCAGACTGCCAACTACATGTGGAATTGAATACTGCACTGTAATGAGCACGACTTACCCAGAATAACACAGATGTGATTAGGTTTTTTTGCTAAAAGATGTTATGTTTTACATAACATAAGTTAGACAAAACTTTCAAGTTAGACAAAAAGATTAAGCAGACATAGTTTATATATAGACCTTCTTGGAATCAAGAAATGAGTATTACTCTACCATTTTCATATTCCTGGAATGGATTAAACTTGGTCTGTCTCCAAGGATATCCCAGATTTTCACATATTTGTCAGCAGATGATGTCACAAGGCACCCTTTGATCTGACTGCTTAGTTGTAGCCCTGGAAGATTAAGAGTGCAGCAGTGTGAGAGCACCAGGTAACCACTATTTCAGAGATGAGGACACGTTTTGAAGTGAAGTCATGAGAACAAGCCTAATATTCTCCTCACACTAAACTCTGTTCCAGCACAGAGGAGTAAAAAGTTAATGAAAGTTTCGTGCTGCCACTGCTCCTTGTAGTGAGAGCAAACTGACTTCAGGTAGGCCAATTTTGTCTCTATATCTAACAACAGTAAGAGTGCAGAGATGCTATTGTTCTACAGAAAACTTCACTTCCCCAGGTAGTTTTCTTCATTCATTTACCAAAGAATCTCTTTTGTTATCCAAGACAATGGAGTATAGTCATGCAATCTCATTGTAGACACCAAATCAGATGCTTCAAGATGCTATTTAGAAGCTCCTACACTGATCAAATGATTAAAGTAGCCTAAAGGAGGCAATGTGAAAACCTGCCTATGTGCCATACCTAAATCACCTCCAGAGTGAATGTCAGTATCAAATAATTGCAGCTAGAGGAGGTAAATTACAGTTCATAATCCTGGATCAGATTGCATAGTTTTTGTTATTCCTCACCCAAAAAACCACAGGGAGTGTGTCCCAAGTGAACAGATCTGTTTTGACATGCTTATTGATTATATTCACTGAGAAAAGTTCACTGTTACTAAAATACTTTGCTTACAATGGCTTCTCAACAGAGATTTGTTTCATGCACCAGCTACCCCTGATTAGTATGCACAACTCTTATTTGCTAAGCAAGAAATCACCACCACCACAGTCATATGGGTTAAAGACATCTGCCAGATGTGCCTCGCCGCTGGGGACAAACAGACACACAAATTACCTGACACCTCTTCGTCGTGAGCTTTCAGAGTAAAGAGGGGCTTATCAGAGCGAGCATCCAGACAGTACACAAAGCCATCCTCTGTGCTTGCCTAAGGAAACCACAACATTTTAAAAACAGCCGTAGTCACTCGTTTGGAAAAAAGCCCCTATGAAATAATACCCACCCTCTATGAGATCCCTGTGACTTGAGACAGATCCCATCTAGCTGGTGCCTGAGCTATTCTACGTACCTAAACTACGCTGCAGGGACTTACGTGGAAGTCTTAATCCTATACAAATGTCTTACACTGTATTTTGAAGATGGTTGCACTACAAAGCTTGGCTTTCTCGTTAGGCAATGAAATATAGGGCCTTTAGTCTCTTAACTGTCAGTTCAAACTTTTTGGAGCCATCCTGTGGTTGCATAATAGCCCTGTGCAAAGCTCACTGTGACTATACCGAGAGAAACCTACATCATAAACCCAACATAACTGAGCAATTGCTTTTGTTGGCCGTACACACAAAGCAACAGAGAACTAGACAGCCACTGAGTAGTAAAAAAGATCTGGTTTTAAATTCTGTTTAAAAGTTTTATTATAAAAATCTCGCCAAAACCAAGGTATTTTTACTCTGTACCAGATAGGACAGTGCCCTCTAGCGCTGATTTGGAACACTGAATATTCAGGAGCTTCGTTCTAATTAGCTGCTTCTCAGCTGCAATTGCCTCATTACATGAAAAACAACAGCAACTATGCAAAGGAAAATATATCCCAGCCACTGAACACTATAATAACACGGCAAAGAAGCCACCTCTGAAGTGAAAACATACCAGCATCAATTTTTTTCTACAGTTACAATGAAGATGCCAAATAAGCTGCTGGCTTTGATGTACTTGTTGAAAAAACTACCTAAAATCACCCTCCCACACACTGCATGTTTAAAATAAGCAACATCCAGCTGTCCACTGAGTCCATTATAGGATTCAAAAACATTACAAACACAAAAATACAGGTTAAATGAAATGGCCACAGTCAACAGACCAAGAATAGAAGAGTGTGTACTCACTAAGAAATTACAAGGTGAAAAATGATTCCAGGTTACTCTTTCAACCTGACCACTAAACCGCCACACTCGGTGGTTATCTTGTGGGTTTCTGCAGTCGTACAGCACAGCTGATCTATGGGAAAAAGGGATAGGAAAGTAAGAAAAAAAATAAAATCACGGCAGAATACTTGATTAAGTTGGTTTTACTGCTGGCCTCTACAGAAGGTCCATGTAAACTACAATTCAAAAATTAAAATGGCAACAACTTCACTATTTAGTTTTCCAACTCCGTAACAGATGAAAATTTCTCAGATAAGCACAAGCTTTTTCATGTACTTCAAAGTTTCATCTTGGTTACAAACAGCTATTATAGTTAGGCAACAGAGCTCAAATTTGCTCAATACATTAAGATACTTATCATACAGGAGACCATAATTATGCATATATATCACTTAATTATGAGCAGACTTCAGTAAAGTCAAGTAATGACTATTTGAAATAATGCACTAATTAGGAAATCAATTTGTGATACATAGACAAACATTTTCAAATATGCTTTAATATAAAAAAAAATTTAATCTTTACAAGTGGTTAGGGAAACGCTGCTCCAAAAAGGAGAAAGAGCAGATGGGAGCTAGTGGGTCTAGTTTGGGATTCTTTACAGGCTTGTGCTCAGCCCAGTGGCAGCAGAATCTGTCCCCACTCAAAAAGCTCCTGGATGCCAATGCAAGAAAGGAGCGATGATGTCACTCTCGCAACATCTCACCACAATTTACATCCACAGTGTAACCCACTCCCACTCTATCCTATGATTAAAGCCAAAGAAATGTGATCTAGATTTCTCAGCTCTTTTACCAGGCCTTTTATAACAACAGTTTTAGTACATATACAATTTTTAATGGTTTGACTTTCAGATTATGAATGCATCTGCCAATATTCAATAAATAGCCTGTGGTCCTGGGAACCTTTACAGGAAAAATCTACAAAGACAGTCTACTGGTCTGTAGACAGTGCACTGGTTTATAGGTGTCCATGGGATCAAAGGGCTAGCTAAAAAGGGAATGAGAAGCTGGTCTCAGTGTTTGGACTTTTTTCTTCTTTTTTACCGAAGGAAGTCAAGAGGGAGGAAATTGGACAGAAACAGGTTCCTGACAACAATAAAAGGTTTTTCTCTGATACTTTTACTTAAGCAGATGTAGCAAGAGCATAATAGAAGCCAGAAAACATAAAGATTTGGCTAAAGATTGACAAGTCTTTAAATATTTTAACACGAAGTCTTAAAAGCAGAACAAAAAAAATCGATATAAATAACCCACAGTTACAGAACAAAATCAACAAGTTACCCCTATGAGATGGGAGAACAGAGGGGAAGTTTTTTGGCTGGCAGGGCTAATAAAAACTAGCAGTTACAGAGCTGGTCCAAGTGTGCAGCCACAAAGCATCTCCAGGCTGCAATCACAGGAGACAGCCTGTTTAACTGGGTTTTTAAAGTCCCTCATGCCCCACCCTGGTCTTACAGTTTGGCAAAACCTTGACAAGTTTTCACAGGAAGGACCAGTGACACATTCCCAATGCAGGTAATGCCATAAGGCCAAATTAAGAAATAAATTCAGTTTGGAGCAGACACCTGGCACAGAAAATGTCAGTCCAGATGGTTAAAGGATTTGGCTAGTCCTGAGAAAGAGGTAAGGAAAACTGCATTTGGGCCACATACAAACCTGGCTACCTGACTGGAAAAAAGTAATAGCATTACTCAAATTTGGCACAGTTATAAGCCAACGAAAAAGAAAACTTAATGGGCTTAATTCACTACTTATACCCTCCCTATGTGTAACATTTGAAAATATTACCCTGACATACTTATCATAAGATCCAGAAATAAGGGTCTGAGTTTCAAATGGATGAAATTGCAATGTCTGGACCTAGATAACAGAAGATTTTGGTTTAAAAACTAAGCATTGAGATAAAACACACATATCAGGAACTTTCTTTGAACCAAGCACAACCCCCCCTCCTCAAAACCAGCACATTTCCTCCCAAAAAGCCCTCCTATTAAGCTTGTTGATACTCAGATTTCTCATAGAACAGTGCAAGAGATGCACATTATTTTTATTTCAAACATCCCCACCCAGTGGAAACAAGATATTTTCCAATATAATTTAACTGAACAGAACCACATGCCCCCTTTCTGCCTAGATATTAAAAAAATAAGCTGGAGGAGGTTAAAGAATAGCTGCTTCCAGTTTGGGAGAAAATGCAGAAGTTAGCAAAAAATTAAAATCAGGAGTTTGCCAAGGGCAGTGACTTTGTTAACAGCAAAATAAGGTTATAGCTATTAATAACTAACTTTCACATTTTAATTACTATGAGATGAATTCATTTCTTAAGTATCCATCGCTATGCTATTTTAGTACCACTTATTTTAAACCTTTCTTACCTGGAGCAAACTGTAACCGACACTTATTGTTGCCTTAAGAGGCAACTTGACCTACGCTCAGAGATCTATTTTTTTGTAGCTTATACCAACACTATTAGATTCCCAACCATGAGGGCTTTCACACAAAAGGCATTTTAAAATCTGCTGTAAATTTCTGCAAAATTTCTAAAGGATAAATTAATTAACATTTTTAAAAGCAAATACAGTGTTGTTTGCAAGAGCAACTAATTCATAAATTTAAACAATTTTGCACACTTGTTAGAAAATTACAGAATTGTTGTTCTAAGCGTTCACTACCAAGCAGCTAATGAAAAACCGCAATTATTTTTTCTCTGTATTTTACAGTGGAAGAAACACAGTAATTATTACATACCTTGTCTGTATGTAGCATCAGGCTGGCTGCTGGCTTACCCACAGACATATCCCACAAAATCACAGTATTGTCAGCAGATGCACTTGCTAAAACATTCCTGATAATGGATCAAAAAATAAGTTTTAAAAATCTTTATACTGATACAAAACAATAATGGTGAAAAATCCAAAATACATACAGAACCTGATTCTGAGATCAAGTACTCTCTGGTCTATAGACTATATATCTCAAGCCTGATGCATAACTCCCTGAAGGCGATTCTAAGAAAGACTACAAACAGACTATATTACATTATATTAGTACAACACTTACAACAACGACATTGATAGTTTTGCTTGTATTTCCCTCCCAACACCCCTTAAAATATCATTTACTGGAAGATTTCTCAAACAAAATGAAGCAAAAAAGGCTTTTAAGCACTTCCTTTCCTGCGACATTAAGATAGTATTTTTACCATAGAACCATAGAATGGTTTGGGTTGGAAGGGACCTCAAAGATCAACTAGTTCCAACCCCCCTGCTGCGGGCAGGGACACCCTCCACTAGACCACGTTGCCCAAAGCCCCATCCAACCTGGCCTTGAACACTTCCAGGGATGTGACTGCCACAACTTCTCTGGGCAACCTGTTCCAGTGCCTCACCACTCTAACAGTAAAGAATTTCTTTCTAACATCTAATCTAAACTGACCCTCCTTCAGCTTGAACCCATTACCCCCTTATCCTATCACTACATGCCCTTGTAAACAGTCCCTCACCATCTTTCCTGTAGGCCCCTTCAGGTACTGGAAAGCCGCAATTAGATCTCCCCCGAGCAGCCTTTTCTCCAGTCTGAACAAGCCCAACTCTCTCAGCCTGGCCTCATAGGAGAGGTGCTCCAGCCCTCTGATCAGCTTCGTGGCCCTCCTGTGGACTCGCTCCAACAGCTCCATGTCTCTCCTGTACTGGGGCCCCCAGAGCTGGATGCAGTACTCCAGGTGGGGTCTCACAAGAGGGGAGTAGAGGGCCAGGATCACCTCCCTCGACCTGCTGGACACACCTCTTTTGATGCAGCCCAGGACACGGTTGGCTTTCTGGGCTGCGAGTGCACACTGCCACGTCATGCTGAGCGTCTCATGAATCAATACCCCCAAGTCCTTCTCCTCAGGGCTGCTTTCAATCCATTCCTCGCCCAGCCTATAGTTGTGCTTGGGATTGCGCCGACCCATGTGCAGGACCTTGCATTTGGCCTTGTTGAACTTCACGCGGTTTGCACAGGCCCACACCTCAAGCCTATCAGGGTCCCTCTGGATGGCATCCCTTCCCTCCAGCGTGTCAACCACACCACACGGCTTGGTGTTGTCAGCAAACTTGCTGAGGGTGCGCTCGATCCCACTGTCTGTGTCGCCGACAAAGATGTTAAACAGTGCCGGTCCCAGTACTGACCCCTGAGGAACGCCACTCGTTTTAAACATTACCTATGCAACTTAGTTCTGTATACATCCATATACAGCCAAGAGCCAGACAAACCTGTTTTTAAAATATTTTCCTCTCTAGTATCTGCATGTTTATATAACTACTGAAGACCCAACACTGCACACCCTTCATAGAATGCTGAAAGGAACCGCTAACATTTTAGTTGGTTTACAGACTCCACATTTCAACTTAAATTTGACTAATTGTGTTAAGAGCAATAAACACAGTTTAGAAGTTTAATCAGAAAAAACTCAAAACATTCCCAAAGGCCTGTCAAATACACAGAACAATTGCTACTATTGCTCTTAACAACAGATCTATTACCTCAACATGCTGTTGAAACTGCTCCCCTCACCCTTGTTTTTGTTTCTGGTTTTTTTCAATACTAACAAAGTGTTTCTGACTGAAAGACCTAACATTCTCCTGGAAACACTATTCTCCCAAACAATCTTACAAGGGAAAGTTAAGAAAATGCATAGTGAAGGCTATGAGAACATTTTACAGTAACACCATTATGACCTATAGGCAGAAAGTTATTTATAGAGAGCTGCCACAGCATGTCTTGCTTAAAAAAAACCCCCAACAACAACAAAAAAACAACAAAACATTTAAATATAAACTGTTCCAAGGAGTTCCTTGTTTTGGCCCTAGGCTTCCCACTTCAAGGCTGTTTTTATTTCCTGAAGGATCAACCAGTATCAATGAGTTCGTAACTCAGCACATTACAGAATTAGGCATTCCAGACACTTAACTGTTGTAGCCATAACTTTTTTGACTTGTCTCTGTATTATCACCAGACAACCATTTCTAGGTACATGAAAGCTACTCTTTTGTAAGACTGATGGAAAAATCACTACCACACTCTATGCCTATATATAATTTAAGAACAATAGACAACGCACTGTAGATTCAGAGTGCAATTTAAGTACATTTACTGCACATCTAGTGGGTGCTTCCTTCTTCTGTATCTAGGTAACAAAGCATTGTAAGTGAAGGCTTACACCTGCTCATCAGGAGTACGTGGAGCTGACTGTTTATCTTCAGAGACATTTATGACAGCAGGAAATAAAAAATAAAAAAAAAAAAAATCAGCCTGTGTCTGACTGGAACAGTTTTGAGGCCCATGCTGAGGATCCTCTGACAGCTGAACTGTTAAACCCCACCTAAGCAATAAAAACTACCAGCATCTTTATTTCAGTCAGCACACTGTCCTTGACCTTTCCCCCAAGATGGGCCAGCTTTGTGTTGCTTCAATAGCAGCATTTCACTGCTAGTCCACTCAGGAAACAGGGAATTCTCTCTGCCTAGAATAACCCAAAGTCAAAGGCATTTCTGTAACCGTGCTATTACACTCTTTTCTGTTCACAGCTTGGGGGCAAAAGCCAGAGGGAAAAAAAAACAGCGCAGCAAGGACTTCCTTCTATAAATCTACTTCTGTCTGTTGAAATGGTGGTTTAGGTCATTGGCAGATTGGCACAGATCAGGGCAGCCTTTCTGCTTCTCCAATTTGTGCATCTGACTTAAATGTAGCTGATATATCAAGTTGCTTAGACCCACCTTAGCCATGTCCTCATCTGGACAACCTGCAAATAAAAAGTCATCTGCAGCAATATATAGGTTTTAAAAAAAAAATAAATCAAGACTTCTAGTTAAAAAAAAAGGGGGAGAAGGGCTATTTTTGAGAATTGATTCATTTCAGCACTACTTTCAAATTCAATGTTACACTACGTAAGATTTTCGATTTGTGTGAAAAATGTATGCCTAATTAAGTATACAAATTTGTAACCATCCATTGTTATTCAAGTATTCTTTTACCTGCTTTGTTTATTCCATGAAAGATCAAGCACAGCATCAGTATGTTCTTTCACTGTTCCTTCTGAAGATAAACTCTGTATGCAAATGCAACATAAACAGACTTTTGAAAATTACAGCTTCCATGGCAATCAAGCATTAAAACACATTAGTATGAACTCCTTAATGCCTTCACAAACAACTTCATGTTTTAAATTATTCTCATGTGCTGCAGCAAGGCTTTTGATAGAACTGTCCCTGCAGTACCTCACCTCGCCTGCTACCCCAGATCTCGGACTGCTCCACACACAGCTGGTGGACTTACAGAACTGGTTACTCCCTTCAGGCTACTAGAAGAAATTTCATTGTCTCCAGCTAACGTGCAGCTTCTCCAGCGTCTTTCTAAACACTCCTGGAGTTCCCTCTCCCTCCTCCCAATTAACTGAGCTTTAGGTCCTTGTAACTGCCAGCTCCTAAAAACTCTAATTTAAAATGGTTAAGCTTCAAAGTTTCCTGGGACAGCAACTCGAAAGCACCCATAAGCCACCCCATTCCTCTTCTGTTCTTAATTCCAGACTTTAATTATCCATACAGAGTACAACTAGCATTTCAGATTGAGGTAACATTTATGAATGGTATTTTCAACAGCAATTCTGGTAACTCAGTGATTTTCAGATGCAAGTTTCACAGGACAATTCCCCTTCCAAGGATATTTTTTCTATTGTTTTTAAAACCAGAAGGTCTGAGAACTCAAGAAGTAAACTCCCTTCACAATTACACAGAGTGGCTCTTTAGCTGACGAACACTGCAGTGCTCCTTCTTTGGGAAACCAAGATTAGCTACATACCCAGTGTTCACCTTCCCTATTTAGGCACTCTTTAAGCACTTCCTGAAGCATCTACTATCAGCAAAATCTAGAAGATTTAAGTTATGTTATCTTCCACTTGTTGACATACCAAAGAATTTTGACAAACGATAACACCACATTCAGGCACAGAATGAGGTTCAGATTCATCTCACATAACGTGGCATCCAGTCTAAACCTCAGTCTTCCTCTTTGGTAGTTAAGGTTTTCTCTGCATTCCGCAAAAAGAAACTCAGCCATTCTCTGGGGTTGTCTCTATGCCTTAGACAGTCTCAATGACTAGCTTCAAATATGCTTAAATTTTAAATAGATAAAGCTAACGAGGTGACTTCTGAGTAAATGTATTTTACTAGTGTCAACTTTGTCCTTTATTGCTCAATGCCTTTTCAACTCTGTGAGTCACAACAAAATACTAATTTTAACCTATCGCAGACAACCATGACATTATCTTCTGTAACCTGTCTAAACATCACCTTTCAACATGACAGAATTAAACCAGATTATCTATGATTTTTTTCAGTGTAGGAAAAAAAATAATGACATTGCTTGAAGTTTCCTCCATCCAATCAGATAAACCATTTTGCTATAATTACCTTCTTTCCTTTCTTTTTCTTCTTTTTCTCTTTCTTGCCTCCAAGAGAAAAGACTGGTTCTAAGGATTCTACTATATCGAGGTCCCAAATGTCAATAACGGGGGTCATGTTACCCACTGCAACATAATTTCCTACAAGCAGAAACCCAAATGCAGCCACATTTATTTAGAGTTACGAAACAACGTATTTGGCAATCCAGCTGTTGCTTATTTCTTTGATTAAGTAAAACTTATACTTATGTGCCAGAATCTTCTATTTGAACATCTTTGATGATTATAACTGACAAGGAGCCATTTAAAAATGTCAACCGACAGCAGATGTTGCCAGAAATAAAAGTTACATGCCCTCCAATACACTTCCCCTTCAGTAAAAGTAACTGTTCAGAGAAGCTGTATAAAGTTCCCCATGTTTTGTTTGTTTTTTAAGAAAAAAACCCACCCAAAACCATATTCCCTGTGCTATGAAATAAAAATATTTGTAAAAAACAGGAAAAAGGTTACTAAATACATAAATACATATACATTTTGTTGTGTATTACAGTTAATCAAATGCATTGGCCATAATGATTTTGAACAAAAGCAACCTTTCATTTGCAAACGGAAAATAAAGCAGAGAAGAGCTTGCTCTGGTCTGCTAACTGACAATAACTTAATTATTTGTCATATAATCAATGTTGTAGTCAAATCACTTGTTATGGCAGCATCACTAAGATGACTCTATCACCAAACTAAAAAAAAAAACCCGCTGATACTCAGTTTTTCCATCTTAATATCTTGTTCTTATTTCTGTTTTTACCACTGAATAAAATTATTTAGTGACAACATTACATTTAATATACTCTTCAAGTAACAAATATTTAGCTGGACATTTACAGTATCCTTTGTAATTTACCTAGTGATTCATCAGGACTAGGATCAAAATTCAACCACTCCAGACTTAGAGGGTAAGCAGGCAAGATAATATCATGATGGACATAAAATGAGTTCTCTTCATGATTATAAACTGAAAAAGAATTAAAGATATACAAGACATCAGTGATGAGAAAAGCAAGCAACTATAAACAGTTCTCTTCTGCAAAAGGCAAATGTGGCAAACACTAAATTGTCAAGGAGATCTGGAATGTAAATTCACAATGCATTCAGAGTTATAGGTAAAGGCCAGAGCAGAGGCTCTGTACTAATGTTACGCCTCACAGAATTACACAAAACAAACACGCTTATTCTTGTGTACTTTACCTAAAGTGACAAGTTCAGCAAAGCTTAGACACTTTATTCCTAGCATACCACGCTACTTTCTTTGTAAGATCACTTCAAAATAGATGCTTTGTACCCATCACCACTTTCTACATCAGGATGCATTACTGATGGTTTAGACATTCATTTTACAGATTTGGTAATTTAAAAAAAAAAAAAAAAAAAAAGGAAAGAATTCCAGATGCAATCAAAGGGGAAATGAAGGTAAAAGACAAACAGTTTTGAGATTAGAGGAAGCTGAAGAAGTCAGAGAAAGTTACCTTTAGCAGGTTGTAACTGAGATACAGGAGTTTTGGTAAAGCAACCATACATTGAACAGAGCATTCCCTTTAGCCAGCTATTTTTCCTCCTTATAATAAAAGAATTTACTAACTGGATAGCAGATAAACCACATTATTTTAATAAAATGGTATCATCACACACACGCAATCACTGTGCATGTGATAGATGTTCAGACACTAACTAAAGTCTTCAGTTAACTAAATAATCTGAGCAATTAACTAAGACAGGGCTACCCAAATGTTATAAACTGCAGAAGCCTGTGCTGTTGTTTTATAAGTTTGTACAGGGAAAATAACACAGTTGTTAAAATTTGTAAACATCTCCAGATACAGAAAGTGCCAGGTGCTGGGATCTGAAGAGATGCCTTCAAACACTTTGGTCTTGGTGTTTTCTTAAAACAGAATACTTTGTTTGCAGAAACATGTACCATAGCAGAAGTAGCCAGAAACATTCCCCCAAAGAACCACCGTAAGAAAAGATGGCAACTTCAGCACACTCAGCAGTAACTTCAGCACTCCTTGCTGCAACAGAAAGATCTTTTACACAGTAAAACTAAACCCATCTCTAGAATAAGTGGTATTCAGACCTTATTAAGGATCTCTTTTAAAACTAAGATTATAAAAGTGCTGATTCTTCTACCTCTAGCAGCGGAAAGCACATTTAAAGAAGCAAGAAGAAAACAAGGGAAAAAAACTCCAGCAACAAACCACTAGAAGAAGCTTACATGATATGGAAGGTAAGACTGTTTGGAAGAAAGATTGTATGTTTTGAGAATAAAAATGCCATAGTATTTTCCAAGTGTCATTAGGAATGAAATAAGGAAAGGCAACAATATACAGGCTGATAAAGGCACACTATCCTCAAAATAACAGTAACTCCACATTAATTACTGTAGTTCTGGAAAGTGGCTACAGCACCGTGATGCAGGAAAGAGGACAAAACACACAGGGCAGATGAGAAAGAAAAACAACTTAAAAAAACCACCTCCTCCCCTTCTACACAGCCATATGGAACAGGATATGCAAGACATATTCCCTAAGTTCACTGTAAGGAACAAATCCTATGTTACTCACCATGGACCTCCAAACTACAGTAGTCTTTATCAGCTCTGCCACAAAGGACAAGATTGTCACTGGGCTTAATCAAAAAGTCCTCCTCTTCATATTGATCCTGAACAGCAAAAAGGAGAGGGGAACAAATGTTAAGCAAAGCACATAAATGCACAAAACTACACACATTCAAAAGGCTGAATCAGTAATATTTTTTAACCATAACTGCAAACACTCAAAACCCAACACCATCTTATGGTGGTAAACAGAGAAAGACAGGAACCAGACTCAATCATGGGGAGACTGAATAGTTATGATACAGACTGAAGGACTGCTTATGTGGATCTAGATGGATTTAAAGAGATGTTTAATTACCAAATAGGAAACCACCTTTTGAGACTACCATGATGCAGCCCATTGCTGAAAAGAGAATCACCACCAGGAGCCCACATACAGAGCTTACTTCCCTCGTGCTCTCATGCCTTCAGCATTTATGTAGTGTAACAACTTTTTACACAATAAGCATATTGTAACTGCTCCTTGCATCCAGGAAGCAATTCCAAGAGTATTAGAGCATTGCCTATTTTCTGGAAAATATTTCCAGAAAAGTACTGCCTACGGCTATACCGGGCATTCAGCTGAACCAGAACAGATGTAACCTCTCATCTGATTTTCATTGTTACTGAGCAATGGAAGGCATTCAGGGAATTTTTGTTAGTGGGAAACTAAGAACTGTACATGAAAGTCAACAGTCTTACACAAACAGAGTACCATCCTTCAAATACATAACACATACAAGACTTTTTGGACTTCTTGTTGCAAGCTTTTAATTTCTTTTTTTATTCACTTCAAGCACCTTTTCAATATTTGAATTCTATCAAGTATTGCAACTCTTTGAATTAATCAACTTAATGCTGCATGGTACTTAAGGAAGACAGGGCTGAGAAAAAGGTGTTCACTTTTTCTATGTCCGGAAGAAAGTTAGCTTTTCTGACATGGAATAAATGCAGCTGATACTGTCCCTGAATCCCTGTGCGAACGCCTCTTTGACTGTAAAAATAACTTTTAAAGCATTTCAATCCTCTACTGGTACACAGGAGCAAGAAAAATCATCAACCAGTCAGTGGAACAAAGAGAAAACATACAGTGCCCCAAAGTGCACAAAGCAAATGATCTTGTTTTAAAGAGAAGACATATGCCTTCCTCCCTGAGCTTTGTTATGGTATGTGAAGTCATCATAACTTCTTGTTTGAGACCACACATGTTTGGAAAAGTCCCTTGACACATAAACTAGACGTTGTGGTAGAAGCCTACAGCTGCTCTTTCCTTTCAATCTTACTAGCTTTGTAAAGAATTCAAAATAGTATAGAAAGGACAGCACCCAGAAAAATCTCAGAATCTTAACACTTAGAAGAGGTCTCGAAAATTCACCTACTCCACCACCCTGCCCCAGATGATCATAGTCTCTCCTAGTTGCTCTCTAGATTACACCGTCTCTTCTCATGCAACCTCACCTTCTAACTGATGCAACCTCTCCATGTAAACTGAGTCAATTAAAAGTTGCAATCTATCCTTCTGAACTAAACTGCGGGATATTCTCTGGAATCTCTCCCTATCTTTTCTGAAGAGGCACCCAATATTCTAGCTAAGGCAATATCGATGTTGAGTAGAGTAGAAGGATTACCTCATGTCTTGCATGCTGCATCCCTGTTCACCAGAAAAAGACAAACAGGCTGCATAACAGGACAGTGCTGTTGACACAGTTAGCTTGTGCTAGACTGCAGCCAAAGACTTCTTCACCCCCTGCAGAACTCCTACAAAGCCAGCTCCTGCAAAGATGTTCCCCATCTGATACTTGTTGGAAACTAATACAGGCAGAAACAGTCAACTACACGGTATGCTGTGCATATACGCTTAATAACAGGAACATATTTCTTCATGCCATACCCCTAATTTGACATGTAGCCTGAGTCCACCTCTGCTTGGTTTCTTCCACAAACCAGTGGAAGGTGTAAGAGTCTTGCAATCTGGGAAGTTTTCTAATATGGGTTGTCGATGGCCTCAGATACCAAGATTTGTTATTTCTTCAAGCATTTTCTGGCTCCTAGTAGATAGGTGACAAACCACCTCCACATACAGAAGCACGTGGCTTAAACAATGAGTTACTCTGCCTTAACATCTGACTTAAACATAAAAACCACACGTACAGGCGACTGAACAAAGCAACTTTAAAAGAAAAGAGTTCTGTCTGATCAAAAATCTGGCAGATCTTTGGAAAAGGACTTGCAGACTCTGAGGCAGTGTGGAAAATTTAACTGATTTTTAAGTTTATGCTGTTTAAGACATTTAAAATTTTTACAGTACTTTTATGGTACTTACAGTGGTTTTTAGAGTGATGTAAGGATCATGATCATTACTTCCATATACTGTCAGAGTAGCCAAAGAGTCTCCAAGTTTTATATCACCTAGATGGGAATTTCAGAACATTTTTTATACATGTCAATGACAGGTAAAGTTAGAAACTCCTGTACTAATACCTGTATTACCTGTACTGCGAAATATCAGGAGTGGGCTAAACGAACCTCCAAGTTGCAAACATAAGAACCTCAGTAAGCTAAATTGCTCAGTGCTTTCAGGGACTTCTGCTGCTCTGCTCCAGCACTACAGCAGGGGGAGTGACAGTCTGTCCAACACAGCTCTCGGTTCTAGTGTCCAGGAGGGGGACACTGAATTGTTTCACTCACTAAATTACTTCCAAAACTGGGACAAGCAAATATTTAAAAATGAATTTCCAGCATTTGAAACATAGCACTGTGTAGTTTTAGGATACTAATGTCTTAAGTACAAGAAGTGAAAAGGTTCTTCACTTACACTGCATATCTGACATTTAAATTTTTCTTACCTGCATATTCCTCTTCATCATAATTTTCCAAATCATATTCACCCAGTTCATCATCAGACACATCTTCATTTTTCTGAGAAGACTTAGCTATGCCAGGAATGGCTACATTCATGCCAGATGCCATCTGGTCCTCGTTGCTATCATCAGTGCCATCCCTGTTTAAAGATACACAGCCCTGAGAAACCACGACATTTAGAATGCTTCCGGGTAACTGCTTAGGGACTGTTAAGAAGATTTCAGTGCACAATCCTGGCCGTTCACATGGGTTTCAAGTCTTTATGCCAATAATTTGGAAATCTATTCACTCCTTTCCTATCTTTTCCCAAAATACAAGGCACCATTATTCTCAGGCTTCCAGAGAATTTTTCTTTGAAAAGTTTTCATGACAAAATGTGGCACAAATTTTCCTCAACAGAGCTAAACTGTGTGTCTAAATATCTCTCTTTTTTTTTTTTTGTGGATGCAATGCTCTCAACCTCACTTCTGTGTGTTCGCATGTGTCCGATTAATTCCTTTCTTTTTTTTCCCCATCCACAGGCCCTGTCATGTGTGATGACTCCTGTATTTCTTCAAGATTTTTAAGACCTTATTTCCTCACACTTCCCATACTTACATTAGAAGAAAAAACAACATAAATTAATTAGGTAGAGACATACTGCAAATTACTTCTTACGGGGTAAATATGTAACATCTAGAAAACTCAGAACTTTTGTGGCAACAATTCTGTATGAAAGAAATTCAGTAGAAGGAAA
Organism: Balearica regulorum gibbericeps; assembly: GCF_011004875.1. Lineage (NCBI taxonomy): Eukaryota > Metazoa > Chordata > Aves > Gruiformes > Gruidae > Balearica > Balearica regulorum. Next base: position 60,038,041 of record NC_046184.1, read on the forward strand.
TGGACATTAAACATTGGCTGAGGACCTAACAGACATCTCAGGTGTCTCAATGGAGTGTGCTCCATAGGAACTTGTCCCTGCTGAATACATTTGTGTCCTTCTGCTGGCAAAATTCCCAGGCAACAATACACCAAAACAGTTCTTATAGATATGTTCTAAAGTAAATATCTGAAACCTGCTTTTATAATCTGTTCAGTAAAATAAACAATTCACATTACCAATTTTTCCTAGTGTAAAAACTAGTACCAAGATAATTAGAGATTCTAAATCTGAGTCTCATTTGTGATCTTTGTACAGGGAAAAAAAGTGACTGATGTTGTAATGAATTCTACAAAGTACCAGATGCTATAAAGAGATCATAAACCCTTTGGTTGTTATGGATGGTCTTTAAATTTCCATGTCGAAGTTTAACAGAATTCATAATTACTAACAAACAGCAACTCAAATCTTTCAAGGTTCTGGAAATTGCAAGAGAAAGGAAATTAAAGAAAAAAGGACTCAAAAACCCAAAAGTTCAAATGCATAAAGGAGAAACAAGTAACACCACAGATAACCAATGATGTTTAATGTTTCTGTTAAGAAATTAACCTGACGTAAGAACCTTCCAAACGTTTAAGATGATTTTGGAACAAAACACATTCTGGGACGAAACACTCTGTGCAGCAATAAACTCACAGATCCATCTAATAGAAATTGGGTGAACAATATGCACCTAACTATAAAAGCTTTCACTGCTACCTCTTGCATCTGTTCAATCACACACACTGTGGTCTAACCACCCTACATAGCTGAAACTCAATCAGAAGCCTAAATCTATGAACAGATCTAACTGAAAAAGGCCAGAAAATGGAATAAGACCTCAATACCTCATCTTTTTCTAGGGAAGACCTGTCTTCCATAGATTATGTTTCCTAAATCCACCACTTCTCTTATTCTTTTCATAAGTTTATTTACCTTTTTCTTAAATAACACAACTAAGGACTCTTAGTGCCGAGTGGATAGTCGTGATGTCGCCCATTTTATATGTGAATCATAAACACATCCCTGAGTGACGTCTTCCCTTTTTTGCCAAAGCACAAATACCAAGGCCTTCTGAGCTCCTCTGTGGCCTCCACACTCACTTAGATCGTAACGTCTCACCCTCAGCATCTGCTTTTTGACAGTCAGTCTGGGACTCCCATCTCGGTTTGCCGCATCTCCAAAGCACCCATGTTTACAGACCGCAACGACTTATTTCCTCACGCTAGGCGGGAACGGCAACTCCAGCGAGGCCTGGGCCCCGAGCGGGTCTCTGCAGACTTCACCTGAAACGCTCAGCTAGTCTGACGGTACACGCTTGACAACTGAAGAGCCGCACAGGAACACACCCCACGCTGTCATATCCACAGCGAAGGCAGCATATACTCCATCGCACGTTTCTCCTCTCACCCTCCGGACAAACGATCCTCCCGGGACCTCAGGCTCACTTGACACAGCCGCTTCAGGAGGAATTCGTGCTGGCTGGTGCCGATCGCCACTGCTCACTGCTGCTTCCCAAGCCGGGCCTCCAGCGAGCCCGCCCGGCCCGGGCGCACCCCCTCCCCTCCACAGCTCTGTCAGCGGCGAGGCCCGGGAAGCTCCAACCCCGTCTCCAGCAGAACCCGGGAGAGGCGACGCGACGCGACGCGCTGGGCCCGGCCGCCCCCGCCCTGTTCCCCCGGCTCACCCCAGCCTGTCCTGGGCCTCCTCGATGAGACGGTTCAGCTCCTCCTCGCCGAGCTGCACCTGCGGGGCGGACACAGAGAGGGGTGAGGCCGGCGGGGGGCGGCGGGGGCTGGCGGGGGGGATCCCTCAGCCCGGCCCCTGCCCCTGCCCCCACCTTGTCCGGCGTTTCCTTGGCAACGCCGCAGCGCACCCAGGCGGTGCACGTCACGGGGCAGCTCATGGCGGCGGCGGCGGCGGCGGCGGCGGCACGCGAGCGGTGCGAGCGGTGCGGCACGTGCGAGCGACCCCGGCGCGCTCCCAAAGACGTCACCGATGAGGGCTCCGCCTGCAACAGTAGAGAAAAACGGAAGGGGCGGAGACAGCTAGCCGCTTGAGGTCATCTCCGAGCGCCGGGAAAGCCCGGGATGAGGGGGCGTGGCTACGGGGGAGAGGCGGTTGCCGTCAGCGGGGCGGGGCCTGAGGGGGCGGAGCACATGGGGTGGAGCCTGCGCGGCAGTTAGGGGCAGGTGGGCGGGAGGCGGTTACTCTCCTCACAGCCCGGCCGCGCTGTCCGGCCCGTCTGTGCCCCTGGGCCCGGGGTGGCAGCCGCTCCGGTAATGACTGAACTTGCTAGGCGACCGATTACCTTCAGCAACAATTTCTCTGATTTTCATAGAATGAATTGCAGAAGGGTGCTTAGTTGCTTCTCTTAATTAGCCCAGGCTGTCAGGCTTGGCACCCCTGCCATCTTTAGCTGGGGCTGAGACCAGCTAGGGCTCCGAGGCCCCTTTAGTAGCAGAAATAAGCGCTTTGCCATGTATTAGGTCCTTATGCAACCGCTCCTCCTGGGTGCTCAGGTGAAGAAATGTGCTGCCCCATCTCCAGGCTTTTCAAGTCCTTTGCTTCCTGTGCTGGATCACTGCTTCTCCTGCTGATGTTCCCTGCCCTGCTTGATGTTCGCTTCTACTTTGGCTCTGAAATACCCCAGCAGCAATCCATCAAAATTAAGGGTTTAGAAAAACCTTTTTGTTACCAATCTTTAAAATTTATCTGAGGAGAAGAAACTGATGCACGGAGTCATCGGCAAGAGGGAGTTGCAAGAAGTTGTGAGGCACTGGCATCTTTCATGACTTGCTGCTTTTTGCCCTCCCGGATGCCAGTGTCCTATACTAGACAGCTCATTAAATCAGAGAAAATGGATAAAATGTCAGTTGGAATATATAGGAAGGTAGTCTCTTACTAACTTGCACAAATCATTGCTGTTTCCATCACTGAAATCTTAATTCAGGGGATCACTGCAAATTACATGGATGGAAAGCTGAGGTTAGGGGAAGGAGCATTTCTCATGGTAAAGCTCAAGGACTTGGCAACCAAACTTCAGCTTGGCAGATGGAGTGGCTACATTATTTCATCTACATGTCACTAGGCAGCACCACTGTAGCATTTTCATTATTTTATCCTGATTCTTCTGTGGTTCTGGCATGAGAGAGAAATAAATATCTATTAAAATATTGCTACCTCTTATGCCTCCTTGTCATTTCACCCATTTGCTGCATTTTGTCTTAATGTAGACACAAACATACCAAGGCAAAAGCTGTATCTTTCTAGCTATTCCCTGTAGTACCCTGTAGCACAGGCATCTTAGTCCTACCTGGGTTCTAGATAATTACCAATCTTGCATTTTGGTATGCGTGTCTTTCCACTGGGCTGTTAATTACTTTCTTTGCTGGTCACCTTCTCTTACAGCATTCAAGAAATCCTTCTTGTCCTCCCACACACGAGTTGGCTACAATTTGGCTGTCAGTCTTCCTCCAGATTCTGAGGGAAGTTTTGTGTAAGCGGATGCTATTCCCAAAGGACAGGCAGAGGGGAGTGTTATGCAGCCAAGCAGAGGAAAGCAAGGTTACTTTCCAGTGACTGTGGTTCCTGGATATGTTTTTTTGCAGATATATACATTTACAGTGTGGAGGTTTGCACAACAAACACTTCAGCCAGACTTGCTTTTACCGAAGCAATACCCAGAGGGGGCACACATGCTCTACCTTCCCTCCCAACACATATATAATCACAAAATAGCAGCGTACTGTGGTGATGCTCAACAACAGAAGTACCAAGAAAAAGAGACTTGGAGAAGGAGGAAGGAAAATAGGTAGCAAATGTGCATATGGATATTACAGCTTAGAGAATTGCAGTTACTAGTAATATTTTTTCTTCTGAGAGCCAGTCCATAAATGCTGGGTGATTCCAATACTTCTTTCCATCATACACTTGCTGGGGACGTGGAGCTGCATCTCAGTCTTCCTAAGAAAAGTAAGAGCGTTCTATTGAATATATTACTGTTCCACTGTGCCTTGGCAGTCAGGAGATGGGGTTGAAAGAGTGGTGCCCCAGGCATGAAGCTCCTTGCAGATACCTGAGCTGACAGTAACTGATAGTAACTGAGCTCTAGTGCAGTACAGCCCACTCACCCCAAGGAACCACCCAGGACGACTCATAGGTCATAACACACCAGGAAAAAAATGGTCATCTTGTTATTTTGTGTCCAAAGATGACTCAACCATGGAGGTGTGAGGCTTGTGAAAGAAAGCAGATGTTCATTTCTTAATCTGGATAGAATTCTGACACAACTGTTGGAGGAATTTGGGGATGAACCCAAAGAGCTGTCCTAATCAGGAACAAGGCTGTATAACTGACAGAAGTCTCTCTGAATCTCTGCTAGGTGGAAGAAACAGCCATGAAGAAAGATATGTGCAACAGGAGACAAGGACGCGAATGGCTGTCTCGGTAAGGGTGCGAGGAACAAGTTCATATCCCATGGAAATAAAAGGTCTCTGACCAGAAGAATTGTCATCAAACATTCTCATGTCAAAACCTGTTCCGGACTGGCCTTGGGCCTTTTCTAAAATCAAGCTTCTAAAACTTGAAGACTGCTGCTTGCTTTTTTTTTTTTTTTTCTTCATGAGAGATCAGTCAGACACACCAGTATTTCTCCTCCAGAGTTGGTTTGTGCCTGGAATCTTTCTTAGACACATTTCTTATCCTCTGGTGAGCAGAGGTGAGTTTCTTTTTCTTCTGAGAGACCTCAGCAAAGTAAGGCAAGACTTGATAGTAATGATTTTCACTGATTCAGTTTAGTCACCAATTCTGGTGTCGGAAACTTTTGCCTGTCTGAAGTGAAAAGTACTAAAACATTGCCCCTAATTCTGGATCCACATTTGACCCATCCCTACCTACTGCTTTTCACCTGTGGATGCAAGTGCTGGATAGTTCACATCAACAGGAAGTGCATGCCTGTGTCTTGTTCAAGGTGTCGTCATAAACATTCAGAAAGTTTCAGCTGGATTGTTACCCAGCTAAGCAGAGTGAACGTTTGTTCTGGTGTGGATTTACCAGGTCAGGAAAAGCAGGGTTAGTGGGAAAAATCACTGTCTCCTCCAAAGGGATGATCCAACTGCTTTTTTAGGGGATGTGCCAAGGTGCCCAGAGAGCTACAGTGTTCCTCTTCACACTGAGTAAGGGTGGGAGAGATGATGGAGTGGTGTTGAAGCCGCTGGTGCCACCAGGCTCTCCACTGTTTGAAAACTTGAAGAGCTCCAGTGTCCAACGCTCTGCAAGGACCTCGATATACCTCGAATCATGAAACTCTCAGAGACACTGTAAACATTTCAAACATGACAGCTGGAAGGTACTACAAGGCCATGAAAAGGTTTATACTGCAAATCATACAGGCTGTAAGCAAGAAAACAAAGGGAATTTTATGTGTTTGGAGAAAAGGTGTGTTGTAGGCTTATGGCTGTGGTTCAGCTGACCTCTTCGGATGAGAAGAGGGGAAAGGATTGATACACTGGCATGGCATCTCACTCAAAAAAATTTTCTGTTTTCTCAAATGAGCTGCAAAATATTAGTGTTGCAGTCCCAGAGATGCTGAACAGCTAAAAACAAGGTCACAACATCAAGAAATCCTCTAACTTAGTAAAGAAAGAAAGGAGTACTTAAGCGTGGCTTTGAAACACCAAGGGCAGCGATAAAAGTCCTCAAGGTTGCCTTTTGATTCTCTATTTGCATTCCCTGTGTGTTTCTGTGAAATACAGAGCATGAATACTGGGAGGAAACCAAAGGAAGATCAGATCTCAGTAGGTCAGCATCTTGTCAAGGGAGACTACATACCCTGTTTGCACACAGCAGCATAGCCTGGAGGGACGAACCATTGAACTGATAGCTAGGCATAAAGTTAAGATTTCAGGTAGTTGAAACAAGGCTGCTTTGGTTTTCTTTCATCCATGATCTCCTTAAGGAGTTCTCTGGGAGAGCACCAACTTCCTCACTTTAAAAGATAAAACATCCTTGAGCTAAGGCTTATTCTCCCAGATCTTACGTATTGCTTTCGGTGCTCTTTGCTTAACTTTATGGAATAAACTAGGTCTGTCACTGATCTTTTAACTATGTCTAGTAATAAGTGTGATCTCAATGTGAACTGGATACACATTAAAGGCATTAAATCCTTGAAATATAGTGAATGTATTATCACGGCAGAGAGGCGTGCTTATGGAGCATCTGCTTCCCCAAAATGTGTGCCGAGAGCTTGGGAGTGAGAATCTCCTCATCCCTGCAATGACTGCTGTAAGATAGTGCTGGAACCAACATAAAGGCAGGCAAAGAAATATCATCAGTGCCCTCTGAGCAAGCTGGAGAAAACATGGGTGGATCTGGAGAATGGTCACGTTTGCCACATACGGCCAATAAAGAACAATAACTTTAAATGCATTGGTAGAAATCCAGGAGTAGAGAGTTGAGAGGGAAAGAGGCATGTGGGAGAGGAACAACCAAGATGCACATGAAGGTAAGACACAGTCAAGAACCTAGCAAGCCATTCTTGGACAACTTACACAGAGAAAATGAAGTAAGTTGAAAAGAAGCGTAGAACGATACAACATGCTAAGGATCTACTAGTAAAGGAAAGTCAGTAAACATATGGGTATGGGAAAATAAACCAACAACTGGCAGCACTCCATGTGCTGGGACTTGGCCAAGTTATGTGAGTTCTGCCCTGTAACGGTTGTTCTCACAGCAAGCGGGAAGTGGTGTCTGTGTGCGTTCCCCAGACGTCGCTACGGGCCTCCAGCTCCAGGCTTTGCCAGCCAGAGGTCCACGGTGCCAGCATAGCCTTGGGTGAGCGCCAGGAGAAGTGGCACGTGGGTGTGTGGCAGGGCTACATCATGCCTCTGAGGGCAGATGGACACATCAAAACACCTGAAGGCTCTCACCCCTCCTGCACCATGGGAGCGAGGGGAGATATTAGGGCCAGTGTTTGTCTCAATGGTGGCACATTTTTATTTCCTCCATGTCTAAGTATATTGTTCAATACTGGTTGCTTCAAGTATTCATTATTCCAGGAGGAGACTCCAACTTCTTACACGAGCCACTGGGCTGATAGAGCAGAGGGGCTGATAAGCTCCAGGAAGGTAGCCAGGCAGTAGGGTTGTGCTGGGTATGGTGACCTCCCAGCCTGCAAGGATATGTGCACAGGTTCTCAGACATCATTTACCTTCTAGTCTTACATCTTCATAGCAAAGCTTAGAGATAGCCAGCCCGCACGCCTACTCTGGAATAACATTTTCCTTGAAACATTCATTAGACAAAATGAAAGCCACTGCAGAAACATTCATTAAAATACAAGGCTCTGTCGACACAGAGAAATTTAGCTGATAACTGCTACACACCTAGAAATATGCCTGTATAAACCACTATGCAGATTTAAAAAAAAAATCACTGTTTCTGAGTGGTTTAAATGTTACTGTTACTTTCTAAGTAGTCAAACGGAGACATACAATGATCTTTTTTATGTTACACAGATGCGCCTGCTACTGATTCCCTCAGCAGACCTCCATCAAGCACTTCTGACAGTGCTTTTGCCTCAGGACAAAACCTGAGCCTCCTCTAGGTGAGCCCTAGTATGTAGCAGTGGTGGTTTAGACATTGCTGCCCATTTCTGCCCAGCAGAGGAGAAAACACAGCAGCGCGCGACACTGTCCTAAACCCTAATTAGCTCAGTGAACGTGTGCCATACGCCTCAGTTTCTCCATGTTAAGATTGTCCAGAAAACCTCAAAAATGTGACCTGAACATAGCAAAAGCACAGGTGAGTTTACAGAGAACCCAGAGGAACGGTGTTAACAATTACAGCCGAACTTCCCTATTTTTCTCAGTGAAGAGTTAACTCAGATGCCCAGAAATACTTTTTTTAAAAATTATTCCAATATCACCAGGTGGGAAAGGAGACAGATCATCCCACTTTGCTACATGCGCAACCTGCTTTGGTTTTTTCCAGATACTGGGTAGGCAGGCAAGGGGGCCTACAACTCTTACGAAATGTTGACACCTGTAGGGTTCCCTATGAGCTGCTTTTCAAACTGTGCTCCTGGACAGCAGAGCTTGCAGAGCCCAAAGGCACCTGGCAGAGCCACAATCCTGCTCTGGACAGTCACCCAGTCTGGTGTGAGCGGTGTCTCAGTCCCACGACTCGTGTACAGGCCATGCTTGAAAGGGTATTCCCACCTTTTGCCTCCTGGAGCAACCTGTTTCTTAAGGATCTGGTACATTATGAAGAAAGAACTTGATCCCAATTCCACTAAAACATACAAGACAGAAAACATTGTAAATTAATTGAAAAAAAGTTCTAAAAAGTAAAAAAAAAAAAAAGCTAAAACAAAAATATTTTTCAAAGCCTGATTTTTACACTTATGCCAAAGTTAATCAGTTCCCTCTATTTACTTTTGACTTCCCCGTGGGAGACCCATTTGCAACTTACTTGTGTGCACTTGCAGTAATGAAGGAACCTTCCAGCCTTTTGGGTCCTCATGCATACAAACTGTTTGACTATGACATATTTGCAGATGCTTAATTTTAAGCAGCACGGATCTCCATTCCCGGGTCTTACATGCCCATTTTTTGCCAGATCAGGGCTCATAGAAAACTGTTTGGGAACAGACTCTGTGCCACTTCTTCACACGCGCGGCAACCATACTGACAGCAGTGTATGGGGGGGGGAAAGCAGCACCAGGACTTCCAGATGTAAAACCCAAACGTATGTGGTTTCTGGGAGATGGTTCCTGGGAGAACCCCAGTCCTGCTGCTGTCTGAAGGATGTTGAGAAACACCTGAAGAGGAGAAGAAACAACAAAAACACTCATAGCAGCCATTTCCTAGGCTAGAAAACAATGGATTTTTTATTGAACAGAGATGGCTCATAAACACGCTCAAAGGAGTTCCACCTACTGTTCAGCAATATTCATTGCCATCTGATAATAACCTATGGGGGCAGCTGTATAAAATAGGAATAAAATACCAAATTGCTATATTCGTTAATAACTTTGCCTTCCAAATACAGAACTGTATGTTATTTAAAGTCTGAAAATAGACTACAATTGTTAGCATTTAAACCAAACCTTTATGATAACAAATATACAAAAAAGGCAGTCAATATATTAAACATTTAAATCAATAGCATACATTTCTTAGAGGTAAACATTGAGCAAACAAAGCCACCAATGATGTTCAGAAATCAGGTACAAGTTTCAAGGTCAAGCTCCAAACACTGTAGCTTTCCTAAAGCCATAGTGGTATTACACTTTTAACTAGCCCCTACATTGAAAACTATCTAGCATGAACATTTGAAAATAGAACATTGGCTATCCAGCAGGAAATCGGAAGTTTCTTAAGTCCTCATTGTATTTATATTGAAGCACCTGCGGAGACAGAGGGCGGTAGGAGTGAAGCACTTTGTTTTGCAAGGTTGGGGTTTTTAGTTCTGTTATAGACGAGGGCAACAGCGTCCTCATACCGAACACGAATTCCAGCACTGACAAAAGAGAAGTATTGGCCTGACAAACTGCATGAAGAATCAGCCTTGCAACTTGCGTTAAACAGAATGGGACTCGCATACCTGCCTATTTTCTGAAAGCCCGTGCTATTTCTACTGCACAGAAAAAGTCTCCTTCAGTAGTTGATCTAATGCCTGAGTTTGAAAGCTTGGGATACATACATACGCTCAAAAATAATGTGACAGATTTACTATCAATAAAAACATGTTTTAATGCCAACAACTAATAAATGTGCATATCGCAATATTGCTCACAACATAAATGTACAATTTGCACAAAACATGGCTCTTCAACATGAATATTTTGCAAGCTACAATATATATATATATAATATGTATAATTTCTTTCCTTAAAGAATTATATGCCAGAGTGCATGCAAAGATTTCAAAGCGGTAACACAACAGGAGCAATCACTTGTTTACAGGTTACTGAAACCATTCAATACAGAAACACCGGGATATTAGATAACAGACAGACAGATAGGTAGATGTATATACACACTGCTTTTTCATGGGTCTTCCCATCTTACACCAGAAGTGTGGGTTCCTTATAAGCTCAGATCCCTAAGAAAGACTGATCCAAACAGGGCTCTGAATGTTCTCCACACTCTTTGAGCATAAATCACTTCTGTTGGAGATGACAGCGGAGGAGGCACTTGTCCTTTAGCCAGGAGTGGAGGCAAGCAATCTTCTCCATAGCCAACATCTGCTCCAATTCCTGCTCCTTCTTTTCTAAGCAGTGGGTGGTGAGCATCTATCCATCCTAAGTTTTGCCTGGTCCCAAGCAGTCTCCTGCAGCCTTTACAGTTGGAAACCCAAGACTGGAGGACCTGGATCTCCTAAACAGCAGTGCACAGCACTGCCACCGTTCTAGTCAGATATGTACAAGGAATGACACGTTATCCTCTGGTTTAAAATTTACATAGAGTATATACAAATAAAGCTATTCTATCAAGGTGCAAGTTTATTATTCTCTGGTGTGTTCCAACGAAGATTTCTTAAAAACCTTTACACAGACCCACCAGGAGAGTTTACACAAAGTTGACATTTTGCCATAGTTCAATACGTAGGCTTCGTCCTGCAAGCTCCGTAACGGAAATTCCTGTTACTTTCCCTTGGAGTTCTGCCTATGCACAGGACTGCATTTGGTAGACTGCAGTCACATCTAATATGATTTCCTTGACTTTTTGATACATTTTTAACTGGGGTGAATTGGCACCATGGAGGGGTTTTTTTTCCAGGAAGTCATCAATCTCTATGAAATGAGGCAGGACTGGACATCAGGGGGTTTGCAGTTCATGGGCCCAGTTCAGCTTTCCTTGCTTTTGATGGGACTGTGGTATGTGAAGCTAGCAGTTTGGCCCTAAGGGTATGTTTGGAAGTCCTTGGCACTATTTTACACTAGCCGATGGTAGGCAATGCCCTCAAAGAAACTTAAAAAAAAAAAAAGACCAAATGTAATTTACTAAACAGTAAACATCAGACTGATCCACTAAACAGATGGATATGGAATGCAACTTGTCTAAAATTAGAATGGCTGATGTTTTCTTAGGCAGGTCTAAATTCATAAAAATCTTTCCCACCCTGCACAGGCCTCATTCTGCAGCATGTAAATGTATGATGCTTCTAACAAAGTCACTGGAAACACAAAGGCGGTGATCAACGAGCAGAAGGAAAGCCTACCCGCTCCCATTTCTCTTCAGCAAAAACCTCAAAATTGTGCAACTAACTGATGTAATGTAAGTACATGTTTATGATCCCTGCCAAAGTAGGGCTGCTGTGTGCAATGACAGCAGGACTTGGCCTTCAGCCTTTATGGTGTACCAACCACAACCGTGCAGATGACTAGATGGGAAATTGTATCTGCTAGTGCATTAAAAACCCATACAGCCTTGCAGTAACTCCCATTAAAGATTCCCACTGACTTCATGAGAGAGAGACAGAGAGAGAGTGCGAGCAGACTTTAACAAGTGCATGTTCCGCACCACTGGAGTTAAGTTTCTCAAAAATCCTTCTCTAATACCATTTTCCTCCATTTTGTAACTTGATGGTAACAAGGCATTCAGAGCAGAGGCTTTGCACATGTCCTCTAAAGCTAAGGGGAGTATTTCACAGAAACAAAGATCTCGTTACTTTTTCTCTTTTTCAGAGTAATACAATAACAAAAAAACAACCGGCAGGTTTCACATGCCTTTGTACAGTGTTAACAAAATGACATCTAGCAATGACAAATGAATCATAATCTCATTGGAGATTTTAAAAGGATCAGGATCAGACAGCATGGGGTTTAAGATAACCAAAGGTGCACTCAGATAAGATGCTTTCAGAGTTTTCCCTACATTCATGCTAAAGACCTAATTATGTGATAGAACACATAAAGGTTTCTGATTTTGCTGACTGAATACATTATACTCAAGGGAAAATGCTCATTTTAAAACCAGTAATTAAAAAAAAAAATCAAAAGAAATTAAATACAAACACATATTTTAAAATAACATTCAAGTTGTGGACACAGTGGACAAAAGCTGCCACTTCAAATTATGGCTGAGCTCCTCCCTTTTTAATACATTCCCTTCTGACTCGTTTCAGCATGCCCTCAGTTAGTGTCTTCAGTGGAACGGTTTGCTCTGGAACATTAACAGCATGAAACAGGCAATTTTCAAAAGCATCTAAGAGACTGACATCTTCGAACGAGCTACAGATGGCTATCTGCCTTTTTGAGGAAAAATATTTGGTTCCAGAAACATTTGTAATTCTTAGCTATACTCTTTCTCTGTTGAAAAACATCTGCCACGCTATTGCCTGTACTCTGACCCTCTGCTATTTTAGAGGTTGAACATTCATAAATGGGTAAGGAAAGGGGAAGAAAAGTTTCACCTGTGTTGTTGATTGTAGATGACCTCAAACACGCCCGTAAAGCCACAAACTAGTATGTGAGCTACATCTGTGGGATGGAGGACAATACCTCTGTGTTTGTTGATGATTGCTGTTGGGTTGTGTGATCTTTCATTTGCTTCTTAATATAAGTGAAGTGAAACCTTCCCATAAAACCTCAACAATGGATGGCAGCAAAACCCCCCTGCTCTGCTAGGAAAAAACCAAACCCAAATTCCTATCATAACACATGCAAACCAATCATAACCGTTCCTGGGTTAATACTACACAAATTAGGAGTCTGCCAAAAACCTGCAAAAAATCAAGATTAACTAGATAGTTGTGCACTGTTCTAGAAACCATCTTATTTCTAGCACATGCCTTGCTCTTGTTTTAATTTTTCTTTTCTAGCTTTAAGTTCAAAGACATCTCAGGGACGAGTGGGAGTGGATGTGAAGAGGGAGGAAGGAAGCAAAGAGTTGTCCCACAGACAGTGCTAGCTATTCTGTCTTTCCAGGATGTTCGCACTGGGATTTGCCCATTTAGCCGTTGTTTTCAAAGGCAAACACGAAGATACAAACCCAGCCCTTCAGAAGCGGATGACAGAGGAAGGATTCCCCATTTAGAGATCAAGATTGTGCTTTCTAATTACAGATATACATTCGGCTTGGAAAGTGCCTGATGTGCAAAGACTTCAAAGGTGACATGGTGTGAAAGACAGATGGAAAACACACCTAATCCACAGACTAGAAAAATCAATGAAAAGGCTTCCAGCCACTTTAATGGGGCAAATTTCACCATGCTTTCATGTTTGGCGTGTGAATGATGTTATAGTAGAATCTTAACTTGTATTTTTCCTAGAACAATCATATATCCATCGTTTAACATGTAAATTACTTGAACCTGTATCAAATATTTATAAATGCTAAACTAGGTACAAAGTGAAACCCATTCGGGAAAGTGGAGCGAAGGGAGGTTCAGCTGCGCTAATGGATATTGCATTAATGCTTAGCATCAAGGAAGGCTGACTGCCATTAACAAGAAATCTCATTACAAACATGATTTCACGCCTCATAACATATCCCGTAGATCTATTTACCGTCCATTCTCTCTCTCTCTCACATACAAACACACAAAGATAACTATGGACAGAAAATCCAAAGCATTACATATGCTTAACCTTTTCTTCCCAATTAAAAAACCCCAATCAACACAACACCAAAACCCACAACGAAGTAGAAAATGCACAGCTCAGATGACATAGAACAAATTATTTTACAATGCCATTTCTGTCCTGAATGAGTTAAGATGCTTTCCAGACTTCAACCTAATCAACAGCCTGCTCTGAGGATAACTAATGCACAAATGGATTTACAACAAGCTTTCAGATGAGTGGGACTGAAGGACATACTGGTAGCCCACCTGTTACTTGGGGTGGTGGTGAAAGAGTTATATTTCCTGTGTTATTTTTCTGCCGCTCTTCATTACAATTCAAAAAGTTCAGGATCCAGATCCCTCTGCTGTGTGGTAGTTGGCAGTGAAGACAGTGTGGGGAAAAAGAGCATTGACCTTATCTTGGGGCTGTAAACAGCAGAGATGCATTATTCAACCTTCCACATAATGCTGAAGAGATCAGTCGAAGGAATGTCCTGCATTGCAGAGAGTGGGATTTACTTATTTATTGTACGCATAACGCTCAGGCACCTCCTGTTCCCCACTGGTACAGTGCATGTGGCTGTACAGCAGCCGCGACACTCAAGAGAAATATGGACAGGAAGCAACATACTGGTCAAAATGTACTGACGGGACTTAGATAGGTCAAGTTTTTCTAGTATTAATTGGAATTTAGCTGGGAACATAAGGTCAAAAAGCTCTTTCTTACTTTCCTTTAGTCCTTGTATTCTTCAACGGATAACCATGAACTCACACCCCAAGGAAGACTGCACATTTTACCACGTCCCCAAATGGCACAGTTAATCACCATCTCAATAATTGCAAGGCAAAAATCAGTTCCCAAGGTACTGAACTGACTGTCATGAATTTGTCTACCAGTGGCCTACCCAGGCTTGAGCAGCTTAAGCGGTGTATTTGATCAAGTGAGTGGTTGGATTCTGGGGAAGCAGCTTTCACCCCGATGAGGCTCCAGGGGCTTCCTGTGCTCCTTCCAACCTTCTGCCTCAGTGAGGCACAGCCAGTGCTGGGGTGCAGGGGGCTTTTGACCATGCTCAGGAGCAAATCTCAGCCCGCAGATGTGCTGCGAGCTCCATAAAAGCTACGCAGAACAGAGAACCAGACTTTGGAAAGGCTCATTTGAAAGCCTCTCACGCAGTAAGCTATAGCATAGCCAATTTATCCGCTGCTGGGAAAGGGAAAAGGAAAGGGTAAGGCTGGACTCTCTTGAACCTGTAGCTTGAACAAGTCCAGATGTTTTGAACAATGTTAATCCGTCCCTGCCAGAACATATGAGGTGTTAAGGCTTTGACCTTAATTAATTAAAATGATCTCCTAACGCATTCGCTTTTTCTGAAGTGGCTGTCTTTTTTTGTTGTGTTTGAGCATCTCCATTTTCTAATGTGGCTTATTTTAAACCATGAATGATTTCTGATTGGATATTTCAGAGAGGTTTTTTTCTTTGTCTTTGTTTGCTTTAGAAAGGCAATAAGAAACAAGATTGCCTCTCACTGTGCTGGGTAAAGCCGAGTAATGGAAGTTTTAATGAAAACACAGCAGCAGAGATAATGGGGAGTGGAAAGACCAAAGTTAACCACGCACAAAAGGGTTCAGGCAAATTTGCTCTTGCAGCTGCAGCAGTGGAGATATTTATAAGGACAAAGAAATGCTACCAAATGCTCGAGCTCCACGGCCACATCTGAGCAGTGGGACCGAGCAAACCGTCTGTGTGAACACTGAAGAGACCAGAGCCAAATGGGCTGCTTGGGGATGCTGAGCAAGGGGTGGGAGATGGGGCTGCTTCCTCCTCCTCTCCTCTTTGATTTCATGGAAACTCCAAGTTGGAGAAAAAATGGAGCAGGAAATAGGGAACACCGTACCTCTGGAATCCAAGGCAAAGATCTGGGGTTAGACATTCAAATTCTTGTACCTAATCCTCTTCCCTTACCAAGACCTCTTCATTAGCATGCCATCCACCAGGGACAGAAACCTGTGCCTAATCTAAGCATGCCCGTTCACGCAGTGTCATCACCTCTGCAGGATGAAAGAACAAAACTGTAAGCTCAAAGGAGGATGACAAATGCCTCTCCAAAGGAAAACAAACCTGAAAATTGCTGTTCTGGTACATCACATACAATCAGGTGGACAGATTTAGCCAACTAAACAACATAGCTTGCAAACCACAAGATGTTTGTAGAATTTAACCTACCCAGCCAATGCAACCTCTTTTGTAATCTCCTGCCATGTCTCCTGGGTGTTTTAGTGCCAAGCAAGCCAAGCAAAGCACAAAAAGCATCATCTACTGAGACTACTGACTTAAGAACCTGAGATACCACGTTTTGAGCCCTCTGTATGCGCCTAAGATAAATACACACTAAGCCATCCATGGCTGTTCCATGCAAGAAGCCTCGAACAAGCTGAAAGAATGACAGTTTAATGGCAAGAAAAAGAAACGGAATACCCCCCTCCTATCCATGCTGAGCTTGCTTCCCCGGCTCTGAGGCTCACTGGAGGCAGCTGACAAATGCCCATTAGCTTCTGTGGGTTTCCAGATTTTCCTTCTGCTTTGGGCACTGCATTCGTAATGTTTTCAGCAGCGGTCTCACTGAACTCACGGATCATTGACTCACAGCTGAAAACTTGGCTTTGCTATTTTTTGCCCTTGGAGGCTAGTCCTAGCTGGTAGGTCAGCTGCAATTCTACTGGAATGCGATAATCTGGTCAGAGCGGGCAGCCTCAGTTTTCACCCACTGAAGATAACGGGTCTTACCTCAAAATAAGTAACAAGTTTAAAAAATAACAAAACATTAATTTTGTTATAAATGTATGGAAGATGTGATTGGAAGCGTTGCGAGTTAAGAGACATAAATGTTGTGCTTATAGGCAGACATCTAAAATTAGCGATGTTCTTGTCTATGGGGTTTCAGATATTATTGGAGTGCTATTTCAAAGTGAACTTTCTGCAAGCTAGTTTATTAAATATTAGGACAAATCCTAAGCAGCTTTTTTAATACTTATATATTTCAGTATCTCTGGGCCAAAGGATGAAAGCAACATCAGGCCCTTCATTTCTGTAAAGCACTTGCAGAGCCTCACATGAAAGATGCTTTGTCAAACAAACTCTCATTCATAAAAAAAAATAATCATTCACTGACTTCAGAGGCAGCTTTAGTGAATGCAGGCTTCAGGATGTCATCTTTCAGCAGTATTTTTAAGACAGAGCCAGCTCCTGAGGGACACTGCATACCTGCAACCAACTTCAACGAGTTCTGCAGGTTCTCAGCTTCTCCTAGGATTTAACCCATAGACAAGAGTACTAGGAATGGTTTTTTCTCAAGGCCTAAGCCTTGCCTTGAGTATGCGGATGCATGAACTTTAACATCACCTGCATTTTTCTTGAACATAAACCCCCCACTTAAACAGGGTCCTGCATGCCAGAGTCCCCACAGACCTAGCTGCGTTACACGCCCCAACAGAACCCTCCTCTGATTCTAGACAGGTACGAGGGGGAAGAAGAGATGCCCTTTTTCTCACCGCGCCACCTCAGAGCAGTTTATTTCAGTACAAACTGAGGATTTCCCTTTTTCTTTTAATCTTCAAAGAGCAGCACGTCACGCTACGCTCTGAAACAAAACTAGAATTTCCGAAAGCCCCCAGCACACCACACGTTGCAGCCCATCCTGGACTTGTGCAACATTTGGTATGAAGCCAGCGGATATTCAATACAAAAAGGCTCGGTGTCAAAAGCAGCATGTGGAGGATTCAGCAAGCAGCTCTCATTAGTGCCAATAGGAGCCTGGCTACTAAGCCTTCACACCTCTTTAAAGATGTTTCCTCTGTCTTTAATAGACATTTACACAAATCTACTCCAAAGCTGAGACCAAGCAGGCAAACTTTTAGCTGGGGGAAAAAAAAAAATAAAAAAGTCTTAGCCTTCAGAAAGCTGGCCCTTTTCCAGAACGGAGAGCATCTGGCTACCAGCTGTGTTTAGAGGACAGCAGGCGTAAGGAATAGATCAGGGCAAAATCTCAGAAATAAGCAGACAGTGCTGACATTTGTCGTGAAAAGAATACCACCCTTCCTCTGTGATGTCCAAAACCTTTGCTCTCCTACATTCCCCATCCTTTTCTTTTCCCAGCTCTCAAGCCAATTATTGGAAAATTGCTGATTCAGGAGAACACAGATGCCCTTTCTGGGCTTGAGAAGGTATCCAGCAGGGCTCTCGAGTAAAAAAACTGGGAAGTGTGGAAACTGGCAGGGCGTGAGGCAAAGTGGAAATGTGAGGATATTCTGGAAACTAAGGGAGGACCTTGTAGAGAGGTAGAAGGAAAGATCTGCTGTGAGGCAGGGGCAGGATGCCTGTAAGTCCTCAAATATTACAGCAGTGGATTAGTATAAAAAAAGACAGATGGAAAGGAACCAAAACAGTCCTTCGCTCATTACAGGCTGGAAAGTTATGATTTAAAAAAAAAAAAAAAAGAGAAAGAAAATCACAAGTTTTTCTAAGGATGTTGTATTTTTTTCCATTTTACCTAGATTGGAGGCAATATTTTCCCTCAAAATTTGTAAATTATTGCAACTCATACAAAAGACTAAAGAAGCAGAAGACTTTTTATTTTCTAAGATGATAACACCATCCCTCTAAAAAATGCTAATAAAATGCTCTGCTGGAAAGAGCCTTATCTGATAGGGATGGTATTCATGGGCACCCACTGAAACTCACACTGCTTTTTAGATTAAATCGACAACAGAGCCCTTCCCCCCCAGCCCCAGATTAATGGAATGAAGAATCCATGCATGAAGCCACGTATAATAACGCTTGGAGATTATGAAACGGGCTACAAGACAGGACCAGAATTGCAACAGATCTTGATGAAGTGAGGAAATTGTCCCGATTAAAGCAGAACAAATTTAATAAAGACAAGTTGAAAGTGTAATACTTCGGAAGGTGTAGTAAACAAATGCGCAAATAAAAATGGGAACTCATGGGAAAGCAGCAGCAAATCACCCAGGAATGATAACAGAAGACGGACTAGATCAAAGGCAGCCATGGGATGTTCTTGTAGAAAATATTCCAGGATGTATTTTCTGATATGCTTCACATAAACCACAGGAGACAGTTACTCTGCTTTGCTTGTCACTCTGTAAAACCCCTGCTGGAGTACTGCATTTTGGGGAAACCGGGGTCTCATGAGGGGAATGACAGCAAAAATCAGAGACCTAGAAAATACTAGCAAAGGAACTAGTGAGGAAAGTAGGATAATTCCTCTCATACATAGAATGATCTTGTAAGATCATCTGTTTTTCCCGTCAATCAGGGCTTAAAGGACAAGTGGCTTGATTTACAGTAAAGAAATTCCAAATAATCTCTTAGGAAAACCTTCCGATTATGAGGGTGAAGATCATGGATGTCCATCACTGGGTGTTTCAAGTGCCTGCAAGCTGCACATTGTCTGGTGTGGTTCAGCTAGACCTCACCCAGGCTCACAGCAGGAGAGGTGGACTAAAATGGCTTTTCATACACTGGTCTGTGGATCCACAAAGGTCTGCTGACTACTTCCAGGAGAAATGAATGCCAGGGTTACACAGAGGCTGGCTCTTCTGCTGGCAGAAGTGACGGGGGTCACAGGTTGAAAAAGATTGAAAATCATGATTTCTTTTTTTTTTCTTTAAGGTTCCTTTCAGCTATACATCTGTAACTTTGGGATTACCAGTGTTTTGAAGGGAAAAAGTTATTCCCTTATAAATCAACAGCCACAATCCCTTCCTGTAACTGCTTTCGACAATAGCTTTTTGGGGCTTGTTCTCTCTAGCATTTGCTAGGCACCAGCAAAGCAGATCTCACGGCAGCGGTGGGTGCCACACTTTCTGTCATGCTCAGCCATCCAGACTGACAAGCTCCCGAAGGAGCAACGGGACATGCGGATGCGTGGCCTGACACAGCTCTGCTGGCAGACTTGGGCAGTGTGTTTGGAGGCAGCTGCACTCTGTCGCTAGAGCCTTTGTCTCGCGTTTGCCTTTGAGTGCCCAAACACGGTGGCCACTCAGTTCGCGTACAGCCACTGAAGGACATACTGAGCCCTTTAAAAGAAAACCAGTAAACATTGCCAGATACTCTCAACTCATCAGAAGAATGACTAGCACAGAGTTATCAGTGTTTCCTTCCTAATGATTTGCAGGCAGGTTCCTACAAATGCTCAAAAGACATCTCCTTCCAGAGGCAGCCTCTGCAGACAGGACTCTACACCCCCTTACCGAAGCACAGTTAGTATTTGAGCTAGAAACAGGAGCACAACACCCATGGCTAGCATTACAGCATTAGATGCCAGACTGCCTATCCACAAGTATACCTGCGGGCCTGCTTCCCAGAAAAAGCTATTTTGCCTATGGATATATGCAAATGCAACTCCTGACGACTTTGTTGGGTACTACACATGTACCCACGGGAAGAATTTTAGTATCATGATTATTGTTTGAAAAATTTTGCTATTTTAAACCAGGAATCTGCAGGGTGAGGTCTGCTCCTATCCAGTTATCATTGGCACGGAAGGATGGGTTTCCATGGATGAGGAGGCACACCAAATGACAAGCACGCCTGTGTGTTGCTGTTGCATCAACCATGATCTTGCTTCTCTAAGATCGCAACATTCACACAGAAGTTGCCATTACCTAAATGTTCCAGACAACATCTTGTGTGCACATCTACTACACAGATAAAAAAAGTAGTCCAACTGACTGACATGCTGTGTCTCTGTGACATCAGTGGCCATTTAGACATTTTTGTAATTTGTTGCAGAAACTGTAGAGGCTTTAAAAGACCAAGCACACAGGAGGATTTACACCTCGGAGTCATTAAACAGCTTCCTACCGTGTTGATAACTAAAGCCAAAACTGTGTTCTCTGAGCATGCCAAAAGCTATCAACATGGAAGAACACCCAACGTAGATACTTCAACAAAAGAACAAGAGGTTAACATGCACTGTCAAAATAAAACTTCTAAAGTCTATGAACTGGGCACAGTTTCTGAACGGCATACTAGAAAATAAATACATTAATGTCACTTTGCCATGGAGAAGGCAACATCCTTGCCCACTTCTTGCTGTGATTTTCAGAGACAGAGCATCAGGAATGTTGTGGCACGTAGCAGATTTGTCTTGCTAACAATATGCTGCAAAATAAACAAAGCTTTGACATTAAATCACACACCCCCATCCCACCCCACCCAAACCCTGCATTATAGATAACCTATACATTCTCAGGATACAGTGAGAAATCATTCTATAGTACATATTTAATTATAATTTAAAAAAGTCTAACTCGGACACAATCTCTGGCCAGTAGCAAAGTATCGACACATTACTGAAGTAAAGATCTGTTATCATCCCTTCACTGTAACAAACAGAAATCAGCATCTCGGGAAGGGTCTCCAGGGGTATCATATCACAACCAATCGCACCAAATAAAAAAATATGCTAATTTCACAAATGAAGGTTGACAAGAAGTAACATTGCATTTGTCTCGGCGAAACAAAGCACGAACGTAACATTTCACAGGTACAGTTACCATGCAAATGCATGTTGAGTTTGTCATTGTTTTTAACCCCAAATCACGAGTAGCATGCAGTTCTCCTGCCCCCCCCCCCCAACTACTGTATTAGAGATAGTTTGGGTAATGTACCTCTTTGGTGTAACCATAGCCTGTTAGGCAAGATTATACCACCCTAGGAAAGAATACAAGCAAAACTTGATCATATGTATGTTTACACAATGTACATTTTACCATTTAAAAAAACAAAACATGTTACATAGATTCTCAAACACAGGTCTGTCAAAAATGAAATTTTAAGCTTAAGAAATAGTTTTTAAACTACAAGGCCACCCCATTATTTTTTATGAACAATTTAAAAAGTTCCCACCCCTAAAAATCTGCCAGTATATTTCCTCAGCTGTAACAGTCTTACCCACTCTCTAATACAGTTGATCTTTGCTCGGCAGCAATAACAGTTCTTACATTTCTTAAATGCATGAGATAATGGACTCCAGGATAGATATAGTTCTTAAATGTGTAACACTGGAACAAATCCGCCTTAAATGATTAATCGGTCAATTTGGGTGTTCCCCGGCACCACCGCTCAGGCAGGGGCTTCTGCTGTTCACTGATGTGAGTTCTGGCTTTTGTTGGCATCAAGCTCCACGACCACGTATGTGAGTTCAGAATTTGATTACAACAGCGATTCACTGGATACTCTTGTACCCTGTTTGCTCAAAAAAACAGAGGAGCTTTTTTTTCTGTATTCCTCATCCAAATGGGGCCACAGCCCAAGCGTAGCACCTTCGGCCAACACAGAACTATTTGGATGCAAAGTAGAATTTCTTTAATTATATTTTTGTAGTCATTTAAGCAACTGCAACAGGTTTAAGCAACTGCAACAGCAGACTTAACTTGCAGGGTCTTTATTAGAGGGTTACCGTCTTCCTCAGCTTTACACAATGGAGCCCTTTGAAGATGACAAATGAATTGACTGAATCCTTGTGGCCAACGTCCTCTGTAAGTCCTGTAGTACATTTTGACCAGACGTTTCTCCGTTCTTGTCATACAACAGCTGTTTGAAAGCTTCGTTTTCAATGAGGACCATCATGTTTTTTAGAAAGTAGCCTTCACAATAGGAAGATAGTTCTGTGACTCCGAGAAACTACAAGAAGTGAAATTAGAGAAAGATAACCATTCTGATAAAACCTGCTCAGGAAATACAGTGCATAAGAGCCGCACACAAATACACAAGCTAAGCATTTCAGACAGGCACAGTAATGCTTACAGATATGTATGTGTGGAGGGGAAGGAGTTAATCAAACATTATTTTATGCTGATGATTCTGGTAACAATTCCATGTCATAAGGCCCTGGTTTGTTAAGGAAACAAACTTCCAGGGGCTGAAACTTTGCTCCCTTGGAAATTGGTGGGAGTTTCACCACAGAGTTCACCTGACCCATGATTTCATGCTAGAAGTTACACCCTAAAACTACACATTTGGGAAAACATACTACAGACCAAGTTTCATGAAGGCCATCCTTAGCAATGATGGGACGTATGACTGCGGAAACCTGTTGTGTAAAGTTTCATGCTTTGAGGAATCTTTGGAGGAGAAATGGAGGCTTGTAGACCATGTGGTTTGGGGCTGTCAGTTCCTTACGTTGGACACTGTGTCATGGTAATAGGCAGGGATACAGTAATGTGTGAGCAAACCTTAACCGCATGAGTGAAAATGTGTAAGCAAACCTTAGATGACCCATCTCGGTCATTTGATGGGTGACCTGTACTGGTTATCACACACTGGCTAGATCCTGTGGTCAAACAAAAAGTGATATTCCACTATAGGTGGAGAACTGGGTTTGTTCAGCCTTGAGAAAAGAAGGCTCAGGGGAGACCTCATCACCACGTTCCAGTACTTAAAGGGTGACTACAAAGAAGATGGAGACTCCCTTTTTACAAGGAGTCACATGGAAAGGATGGGGGTAATGGGTGCAAGTTACTATTGGGGAGATTCCGATTGGACACGAGGAAAATTTTTCACAATGAGACCAATCAGCCATTGGAATGATCTCACCGGGGAAGTGGTGGATTCCCCAACTTTGGGCACTTTTCAGATTCAGCTTGACAGGGTGCTGGGCCATCTTGTCTAGATGTTGTTTTTGTCTAGACGGAGCTTTTGCGAGGAAAGGTTGGACCAGATGATCCTTGAGGTCCCTTCCAACCTGGTGTTCTTTGGTTCTGTGATTCTATGTTGCAATTTTAAGAATGGAAAGCCCATAGGGATGCCACAGATGATTTTAATACTCTCAATTCAGCTTTGAAATTGTAAATGTGACCAAATCCACAGTTTCACCTTCCTACCACTACTTCATCTCTTTAACCAAGGGTCTCAATCTCTTGTTCCTACAGGTCCTTTTACATACTAAAAACATTGTTCTACACCAAGGCCCTCACCACAAATAGCTTTCCAAATCTGTGCTCACTTCATGCTATGCTTCCACCAAATTATATCTTTCTCAATCATGATGACAAAGACTGTGATCCATGTGTCTCTGGGCCAACCTGCTCACACATCCCCATCTATAAAGGCATGTCTCAGCGTCGCCTGAGTTCCTGCAGGTGCAGCTGAGCTTGCAAAGTAGCAAGGACTAGAAATGGTACCTACAACAGGAGCAAGTTACTCAAAACCTGCTCCTGACTGACATGGTGGTTCCTGGCTTCAGTGCTTGCTCACCTTATTCCCATCCTCACTGCGGCCTAACACCAGCTTCTTCCATACTTCAGAGAGCAACAGGGAAAGGCAGACGTTTGGCTGGCAAGCTGTGCTCGAACTGCTTGTGAGCTCCCCTGGCTCCTCAGGACCATCTGGCCTCTTCCACCACACAGCATTATCTCGTATTCACATAACAAACAAACGAAGCTACTGTGTGACAGGAGCACTCACGGCAGAATGATCTGTGCTCATATTATTAATCACCTGCACATCACACAGACCAGGAACAAAAAGACAGAGTATCTTCTCTGCATTGCTGACAGCGTAATAGAAAAGTATCTGAAGTAGCTTTGAATTTG
The DNA here is from genome assembly GCF_011004875.1 of Balearica regulorum gibbericeps. Classification (NCBI taxonomy): domain Eukaryota; kingdom Metazoa; phylum Chordata; class Aves; order Gruiformes; family Gruidae; genus Balearica; species Balearica regulorum. The sequence goes on from NC_046184.1 coordinate 60,062,248, forward strand.
TGAGTTAAGGTCCTGGAAACCTTCTGGCTATCGCAGTATGAAGCTGAGCCCTGGTAAATTTACTGGAAGCAGGGTAAATAAGCCCATGCAGAGCTGTAGGGGGATGTGGCTTAACTAATTCCAGAAGTCAAGACTTCATTCACAGCTAGCTTGGCTATCTCTGCAATGCACTAACCACGTCAGTGGAAACATGACCGTGGCCATAAAAGCCTCTCAAGTACACCATTTCCGCTGCCTCCACTGGAAGATGCAGCCTGGGGCCCTTACAGGCAAACAAGGAGCTGGATTTAGCCACTGGGTTTGTTCAGTCCCAGCATCAGCAGTGTGCCAGTCCCTCAGACAGGTCTAAAGCTCCGTGTAAGAACCTTCTTCAATCAGTACGTAAATAACAGACACATTTCACAATTCAAAGAAAACATGTAATTTTAAAACAAAATTATTCATTTTACTTTTAGTAACTGTAATACAAATCGAGAAGTTCCCACATGAGCTAGAAAATAAATATTTTTCAAAAGATTCCAGCATTGCTGATTTTTTTTTCCTGTTACAGTAAGTGGACCTGCAGATATACCTCATTTCTTATTCATTTTTAGGTGGAACTTCATGCTATTTCAAACACTGATTGTGTGTTATCTGTTCAACAAGACCTAACATTACTACTCTCTGTAGGAAATACCTGATGATGGGAATGGCAGTCAGATCTGCAGGGGTTTGGAGTAATCTGCAGGATTACTCTGTTCAATCAAACTTCCAGGACATGCTGCACCATTTTATCTTTCATATGGACCATGTAAGTTATAGGAAAAAAAAATCATCTAAAGAATGCTTTAAAAATATTTAATTGCAATTATTTGTGTATCATTTCCATCTTCCAAGTGGAAGTCTAACTACTAAGCACACAAGAGGAGAAAAACTGAAACTAATCTATGTGGCAACCACCTCCATTAATGAGCGAAAATAGGTTTTCTAGGTCAAAAAAATGCCATGCTTTTATGCCTAATGACTTAGGCCTCCTCACAAGCTAAGTAAATAATTTGATTCCAATAAGAAGCTGTGAATCTCTCCTCTCCAAGACATAAAATTCTCATTACTATCCTTGCATGGCTCTGAGACATTGCACTTTGACAACATGGCATTTTTATATATTGACAAGCTGTCACCAGCACTGAGTACATCACCCCAGTGGGCTTCAGGAGGAAAAAGGAAACTGTAATGGGAAAATGCAGCTTGGAAGGTGAAAGAGAGGTGTCTTATGCACTTCAGTGATTCCTGTTGAATAACTCAGCAGTTTGGGTTGCCATCATAAGGGATAGGTCTGCCACACGGTGATACACTCAAATTGAGTTTGAACTGCTTAGGGAAGGGGGTGAGAAGTTGCCACCAATGCTCTCATGCTACATGATTTAGGACTGTCACTATACTTGGTACCTATTAGCCACTCAGTCCCAGTAAATAAATGACAAAACTTAAGTACATAACAAACATACTAAGCATACGTATCACTATTTATCATAAAACTGACCCACGAGTATGACAACGGATACATAACATGCAAGCATATGTGGTTATTTTTACCTTGGCATGATTATAAATATCCACGCAGTTTTCTGTATTAATGCTTTTTGCGCAAATGATCTCACAGTGTCGTTGTAAAGCTTCAAGCTGGAAAAATTTAGCAGCAGAGAGAAGCTAAAAAAAAAAAGGCAAGGAAAAAATAGTCAAAACAGCTGAGCAATACAGAATCAGAGCTTGCTTCTTTACTATTATATTTTTTTTCTCTGCCTCTGCTTCAGTTAGCATGAAAGTACTGACAAACAGTCAAAATGAGAAGGTTGCTTGGTTGCTTCAACCCTTTGCAGTCCCCTCTAGATCACTCTGTGGGAAGCTGGATACAGAGAGGCCACCACAGGCTACTCAGATCCAGGAGCTGACTTTGGAATGGGGTGGGGTATGTGTGAGAGAGAAAAAGGAAATGGCAGCTTGGAGAGTCTTTGGTCACTTTGCAAACATGACTCTGCAAGAAGGGATCTGCAATTACATTCCAGGAAAAAAGGGTTCCGGTTCAACTGCTCCCCAAGCTCTGGCTGAAACAGAGCACCTGGGCTGGATGTGGGGATGTCAGCAGAAGGGCCAGGACCAAGAGTATAGAGGAATTCAAACCAGACGATGATGACCACCCTGGGCAGTCTTAAAAATCTGGAGAGGCAATAAACCTCAAATCCGTCACCTCAGCAGGCTTAAGGAAAGGGAGTCGTATCTAGCTTGTGAACAGCAGTAAGGTCATGTCTAGGCCACAGGCATCGAAACACTGTCTGGCTCCATGTTACTCCAAGGAGTGGGTGCACAGCAGGATACAATCCAAAGGTGGGAACCAGCTTGGTGCAAGGCACTGCCTAGTTAACACTCATGTTAGTGCCATGTGTCGGTATTGCTGTGCTACCACAGCTCTCCTGCCATCAGGACTCAAGCTGACCTCCCTCTTTGGCCCTGCATCCACCCTAGGGATATTCTACCTGGGCTGGCACTGCCTTGGGATCTCTGCATGCCACTGTACACTGTGGGCATGACCTGAAGCCTGTGGGGTGAAAATGGCTTAAATTTTGAATTCTCTAACTGATTTCAGTAAGACTAAGATTTCCCCTATTGCCCCCTCTCTGTCCTTTTACAGCAGGGAAAAGGAATTTCATTTTCTGTCTTTCCATGGTAGGTCATTGCCTCTGGCTCTCTGCTCTGGTTTAGGAAGAGGTTGGGGTTCTTCAGTGCTTGACACCTTGCTCTAACCCTGCCACGTATCTTAGGCCAAGCTGTTCAAGTGTATTTATACGGCCCTTATCACCTAGGACTGTGTGACAAAAAGCTATCCTGTGAATTCCAAAAGGGTTCTCATGCTCTTGCTAGGAGCACTGGTGAACAAAACCCTGAAACTTCCATGACATTATTCTGACTTCTCCTATGCAGTCTGCTCAAGCTCTGCTTTAATCCCATAAATAAATCCAAGTGCTGGAAATCTGCAGTGCCGATGTGATAGCAGTCAGCTGGCCCCAATTATGAATTGCAGCAAAGATTTCTGTGGAGTATTTCTGGTGCTTCTTGTTATCATATTTGTAATAAGGCAAGTTGCTAAATGCAGTTTTGAAAGATAAAGCCAAATCCTATTCCAGCTGCCTCTGTGGCTTAAACAGTCACGTGCTGGTTTGTAATTACTTTAAACTGTGAGGAACCGTAGCCAGATCCGTTATCAACAGATCAATCAATCAGTCATACATTCTTGAGTCACAGAAGTTTTGAGATGTCACAAAAGTAGAGCAAGCAGCCAGCTGAACTGCAGCACAAGCTTTTTAACAGCCTAGGGGATAACACATGCATCTCTATAAAGCCATTCCACTGCCTAGTCTAAGATTCCTTATTTTGGAAAGGGTTAGAGAAATTCAGGAGCTTCCTTCAAAGCTATGAGTGAAACAGATAATCAGTGACCTTCTCCTATGAAGCTCAGAAAGGCAATGTGGGTATGCTTAGTTAAAATCCACTGCCTGGCCTGGAGAGTGGTAATTTCAGTCCCGACCAGTTGCATCCTCTGGCTACCAGCAGGGTTGGTACAGATGTCCCTGTACCCATCAGAATTGATTCACCCTGGCCACTCATATCACGAAGAAGAGTCACTCCCAATTTCTGGTTAGCAGTACTTTGGTAAAAGCTAAGCCTAGTGTGGATGCCCCAGACAGTAGCATCACAGAGACAAGACTAATGTAGGCAAGAATAAAACATCATGGTGGCAGACTATATATAATCTGTACACTGATGATTACCAGCTGTTGAAGTAGCTCTGATTTTAGTATTTACTGTCCTATATTCTTTTTGGCTGCCATAATTTGGTGATCGTCAACAGAAAAACTCCCTGAATGACTACGAAGAATTTGCTCAGGTAACTCTTAGTTCTAAATAGTTGGAGTCATTAGGCTGATCATAGCTGGCAATGGCAGCACACGGTATTTGGAAGAGGATCACTTAACATCCATACAGGTTGTGGACGTGTGGCCACACTGAAGGCTCAGTCAGCTCCAGTTAGCTTGGTTTGGCTTTCACAAATGGGCACAACAGCACTGGAAGTTTTACATCCAGTGAGAAAGGGGCAAAGAAATCTCTGTATCTCAGGGAGCAGCTTAAGGTTTTATTCAGAAAATTTGATAGTCACATGCTTGAAACTGAACTGAACTGTGACTTCAGTGGGATTTCTCTCATGGTTAAAGCCAGGTACATGCCCAAGAATTCTCCCGAGTGAGGAACCAAACTGGATGCTTTTATGGTGCTGAGATAGGTCTGGACATGTAAGTCTGAGCTAATAAACCAAAAGTAAGAGTGTGGCAGAGGGAAGCCAATCGGCCCAGCTGGAGCAGAGCACCTCACCTATCAGGCTGAGAGAGAGGGAGGATGGTACACTATGCTGCCAGGAGTTGCTTCCACATTTTGGTAACATCACCTTTGCATTTCCTAGAAAAGCCTCTCAAAGCATCTAACTAGATATTTTTATTTCAGATACTTTTTTTTGATGATCATAATTTTTCTCCTCTTTCTTCATACTGGCAAAAGTTACTGTAACGGGCAACTGGCAGAGAAGGAGACTGAGTGTCTCCCACAGGACTGGGCACTCCGGGTGAGGCGCTGCTGGCTTTTACAGGAGTGCTTATGTCTTGCCCAATGGCCACGTGCCCTTGGGTGAACGGTACACAGATCACTTAGCATTGCTCCCACTGCAATTAAGATAAATGTCTCTTACCTCCATAATTTCATTATTTTTAATCAGGAGTGACTCTGCACCTCCATAATAAAGATACTGCATAACCAGCTGCAATAAAACAAAGGGAGTGTTTATGAAATGCAATCCAAGAAATCAGGGAACAGAGGGTGATGTAAAGATTGCAGGCAATACCCCAGACTCTCCAACACCACCAAGGATTTGTAGATAAAACTGCCCCAAACCTCCTGATTTCAAAATATGTTTGGTTACTCTCTCTCTCTGCACAGTTCAATGTTTCCTTCTCACAGGTTGTCTAACATCTCAACCCTCACCAGCCACATTGTCTGGACTTTTTGATGAGCTCCAAACAGTTTGCAGGAAGCTGAGCAATTCATTCTGAATTTTCAATGTATTTCCCAGTATGTTAAGTACATCATCGATTCAGGAAAATACAGCATATATAATGATTATTCCCTTATTCCTTCCCTGGCAATGGCACCCCCACCTTCACCCAGCTGTGTGTGGGCATGCACGGACAATGAGAAAGAGTGGGGGAGCCTTTGCACTGTAATAGGAGCCAGCTAAGATCCCTCTGCAGTGAGCTTCCAGCAAGCCTAAAGTTATTGTAGGCAGCTGGCAATTATCTGCAGCGGTAACGGTTGGTACATGGAACTGTCTGAGCTCTGATTGAAATAAAAGGAAGCATATACATGTATACGCTACTGATACAGAAAGCAAGCTCAGTGTTTTCATGGCAAAAAAATGGATTGAACAATACTGCTAAGGAAGGGAATAAACTGTGTCTCTTCCAAGCCTGTCCATTAAATACAGAAAGAGGCAACAAGGGAAAAAAGGATCAAGTGCTTTACCTTGACATGCACTGCTTTGTCTGCGTACCCCGTATAAGTGAAATGCATGTTACTGGATCTGGTCAGGCACGACATTTGCAATCAATAGCACCCTGCAGCTTAGTGTATGAATGGAGATGAAGCCTGTGCTCATGAAATCACTGCTCTGAGCTATGTGTACGTGCGTACTAATTTGGACAGGGCATGTACGATGTTCCTATTACATGTTCCATTCAAATTCAATGTGAGAACTGACTTTACCTGAAAGATGGGGTACTTCACATAGTTGATCTCAATACAAGTACTATCAGATGAGGGCTTGCTAGACAGCAATGCTTTAAACCTAAATAAAAAGGAGCAAGATTGAAATACCAGCCCAATTATCTCCATGAAAAAGTACAGCATCAGCTCTTGCAAAAACAGTACACTAAAATGAATGGATTTATCACCAAAGAATGTCAAGATTTAGACACTGACATAAAATAAAGTTCAAATCAAAAGGAAGAAGCCTCTCTTTTAGGAGATTTCAATTTGAAATTTTGGAAGAATACATTTAATATCACAATAGAATAAAATGGACATAGGAAATTCAGATACTGTGATGAAGCATATTACAAAACCAAAATATTTTTTCTTTTTTTTTTTTTTCCTTGGAGGCAACACGATCTTTTAGGAAGACTTGCAACATTTAAAACCTGCACACTTTCTTTTTGAAATTTGGCCTATGTCCATTACGCTGTTTTAAAAAAATTTTTTTGGAACAAAACAACTACACTAAGACTTTTAATGCTTCTTTGCAAGCTCAATACAATTATGTAAAAAGAGGCAGGAGAGAAAACTGGATAGGTTGCTGTTCTCTGATTATCAAAACCTGAAATTCAGACACAAGTTTCAGAAAAAAAACCATAGTCTAAGTTAATAATTGCAGATTTATGAGAGACATATACATATGTAGCAATCTATTTCTCAGACTAGGTATTTTCATTTGATCAGAAGGTGAAAATGGGAAATGTACTGTCAGGAACATCGACCCTTCTACTTCCTCTTTTTCATAATTCATCTGACCTCCTAGCAGTAGTGCAAAGCTTGGCTTATCTATCGAGACCAGCATTTGCTGGGTGTTGACCTTTTCCATGTCACGACTGCATCTTGTTAACTACAACACAGGTAACGACTGATTTGCTTTTGCTAGTGTCAAACTCTACTATGAACACAATTTAGTAGGTTTAAAGCTGGTTTGGAATGTGTTTGTACCTCCACCAATATGCTCTAAACCAAAATGTCCATTCCTTAATTGAAGGCAGGGTCAGATACTGCAGTTGCTTTATGCAAATCTCTTTGTGCTGTGGGTTGGCAGCATGTGTAGCATCAGTTCCCACATTGCTCAAACCACCCAAACTCAGTGGTTTGTCCTTGCCACATCTTGAAATAAGCCCTTATGGAGGACTAGCTAATTTGTTCAAAAGCACATCTTTAATTATAAAGCTGTATACAAATAAGGTTTGTGAGCAACTTTTTAAGGTTGAGTTGAGCTCGGTAACCCACGTTCAGCCTTCTGAGCACAGGGAACAGCCTATAAATACTGCCTTTGGATACAGTAAGTTTCATAGTTACTTAATTTTATTTAAAAAATGTCAAATTCTGTCAATGAATTGTGTGATAGTAGCTTGTTTTTCCTGGAGACTGCCAACACTAATGCAAGGCATGATTTAGCCACTCACGGGATAAATTATTATTAAGAATCAAAATATCAAGACTCCTCTATGATTAAGAGCAGGATGCAGCAGCGAGCTCCATGCAAATGTGCCTCAGTGGAATGAAGTCAGATGCGTGGCCAGAAGCATGGATCATTTACTGGGTGGGAAGAAAGTGATGGGAGCACTTGTTAAACATCCTGCAGATCAACCAGAAACAAGCTGTTGAGATGGTCTGCTTAGAAAAAAAACTAAGATTGGGCCATTATCCCTCAAAGAATCTTAACAGCAGAGGAAAAAAAAAAAGAAAAAGCAAAACCACAAAACCAAATTCTATTTTTGTTAAAAACCAGAAATGTCTCTATATTTTACCTTGGTGATGCAGTAAATAGCAACACTCTATGTGCATAAAATGGTCTTCCTTCCACCAGAAATGTAACATCTGACATCTCTTTGTTGTTAAGAAAATGGGGATCTAGAATCACAAAAAGAAAAAAAAAAACCCAATAACTTTCATTTGGAAGAGGTCATGAACGTACAGCATATTTTCCTGTTTTGACAAAAGAAGAGAATAGCGTAAAAGGATATTGTTTTTAATGAGTAAAGCTCATAAAGCTATTTTGGACAGCCTGAGACAGAAGCCCCCCAGACAGCCACGTGGAGTTCAGACAAAAGGAATTCAAAGCTTTGAAGTCCATGAGGACCTTTGCTGAGATGACAGCCAGCCCTCCCCGCTGTGTGGAGCTGGCACAGCCTCTCAGCTCTGCTGCCTAAAGCAAACTGCAGCTGAACAGACGCTGGAGGGCCCTGCGTTCATTTATACCCTATTACGCCCCTCTCCCTCTGCGGGCAAGCCTTTGTGCCAAGGGCAAGAGGGTCCTGGAAAACTGCTGGGGTCTCCTCTAGGTGACACTAAACCAGCCTGGGCTCTGTCAGCAGGGCTGGGAGGGCTGTGCCACCACAGCACCATGCACAGCCAGCCACGGTGGTTTGAGATGCGGACAGACGTTTGGCTCCTGGCCCCGGGCTCAGATCCCAGCCTAATTAGCAACACAGACAAACCTTTGCAGATTTATGGTCCCACTCTAACGCACCTGATGATCCTCCTGATTTCAGTGGGAGTTGCAGGTCAGGCTAAGTTTGAGGCCCTTCCTTTTTGTATTTCTGCCTTTCAAATCCAGTTTTTTCTCTGACTTGTGCCCCCCCAAGTGCCCAGCCTGTGATGCAGACTTCCCACAGCTCTCCCTAGAGAACCAATGAGTATCTTCAAGTCACGCTTACCTAGGCGAGAGGTCTGCTTGCGCTTAATTTCAACCAGCTTTGGAATAGGGTAGGGTCCATAGCAATGAGTGAAAATGACGGACAGTTGCTGGCTGATCACTTCATTCTAAGCAAAAGAAAAGAAATATATGCAATATAAGCTTAGTTTGCAATGTAAGATCAGTATGCAAAGGGAGACATCACGTTATTCTCGAGAGTTGCTTGTTTTGAAGCTGAAAAATGTGATTGCTGAAGCTTTATTAAAAATCAGGGCTGAGGATTATCATTATTTGTTAGAAACTGCAATTCTCATTTAATCATTTGCTAAGTCTCCTGTAGGAATCAGGTAAAATGGAAAGTCTTCTCCTTGGACCAGAGGTCATCTTTTCTCAACAAATTCCATAGGCCCTGTCCCCTCCTTAGAAACAAAGCTCCTTTACAAAAGCGATTTCATTTCATTTACAAACTTACTGTAATGGAAAATGACTTTTTGTTGCTCTTTAGAAAATGGTCATTGGTCACATTTTTAGAAACCCAGAGCTACAGACAGATGCAGCTGCACAGCCTGCCATACATTTCCTAAGCACAACAGTCTCACAAACAGACCCTCCCTTGCAGAGTGACTGAAGCATCACAGCCTGTCCCCAGATCTCCTCAATCTCAAACGTTTCATCAATGTGCTCTTACACCGCTGGCACTGGCCTGGGCACCACTGTCTGAGGAAGCCAACAGACCTTCACCAAACCAGGACTGGTCCCTGGCCTTACCCACTTCTGCCCAGACTCTGGGAGCAAGGCACTCACAGGACGCTTTCCCAAGCGCCTAAGCAACTTGAGTATTTGTACGCCTAAGCTGCAAGGATAGTGAAATAGATTTAGTGCTTAGCTACCTAAATCACAGCTGAAAACAGGATTTAAAAGCTGTGGCAAATTTTATCCCACTCTTTGCTGGTAACCGGAGCAGGTCTAGACAAGTTCAGCGGTGCCACACAGCTAATTCATGACAATGTCTTTTAACTACCCTCTTTGTTGGTGATTCCCTTGCACACCAGGAAACAGCAAAAAGGCGAGGCACTTAGATGTGAGAGGGTCCAAGGCCAAGGAAATAAGCAGGTAAGGGAGAAAAATAATCTTGATATAAAAATTTGAGGAGTGTAGCTGTTATACTAAAAATAGCTCCAGGCTTATTGAGCAGAAACTGAAGCTTTCCTTTCTCTGAGCACATTTCAGCTCAGTTGTAAGAGCGGTGCTCCTTAAATCCCACAAGGGATGAGGAGTGGCAGAGATCCTGTAATGACTCCCTTACTGCATCTAATCAAACCGGGGGGGAAAAGGGTAGAGCTGATGTCTGAAAAAATTACACACGCTCACCCGCAGGCAGGAGTTGGCTCCTATTACTACATCAGATGCAGCATTGAAAGAAATGGTAAGATAAGAGAAATACTGATAGTAAGAGACACCATTTAGCACAGCGCAGGGATCAGCCCTCGGAGAGGGGCTCACCGCTGTGGCTCTGAGACAAGGAAGATGTCCTGCACCAGGAGCATCTCTCTGCTCAGCGTCTTCCAGCCAGAGCTCTGCAAAGCGCTTCACAAAGGGAGTGAATCACAGGGCAAAGAGAAAAGGAAGATTTAAGGCCAGATTTAAAGAAGGAAGTGACTCAGCCACCGGGAGAGCTGGGGAGGGAGAGCTCTAGACAGACAGGGCAGAAAGAGCAATTGCTTCTCTGCTCGGAAGGGCTGTGCCGAAGCACTGCGGCCGACTGAGTCAGCCAGGGAGGAGCGCGTCCGGGGGGATGCTGATTACCAGCAGGGCAGCTCCCAGTTGGATCCGGCAAATGCTAAGAAGTCAGTAAATACAATGGAGGACGGGGATGATTCCGCAGTTCAGAGCAGAGGGAAGCTTCTGGAGAGGAGAGCCATAATTGGAAGAGCACTGCTTACCTTTACCCACAGTGAATAAAAGCACAGTAACTGCACTAAAGAGGATAGCTACTGTCAGCTACCTCTTGAATCTGCTGGGGTGCACAGGTCCTGGCTATGCCACTGTGGTTTCAGTGGGTCCATGAACTTGCCAGTCTCAGCCACAGCTGTGCCTGGGCAATAGCTTTTTAAAAGCACACGTATACATCAATAAAGACAAAACATCTCCTCCTTCCAGGGGTGCCTATGGGAATATGGTGATGGAAAATCTGGGTATGACCAGCCAGTGCCTCGTTAGGAGCTGGAGGTCTCACTCACCAGCTGGAGCCATGGCACCGCATACCAGGACGTCCAGGTACACCAACACTGGGGACGAACAGGCTAAACCCAGTCACACGGGTGCGAGAAGAGGATCCCTGCTCGTAACTCCAACCTGCATGATGAAGGGGTGGTGCATGCAGAAAACCCCACAGGAGCCTGCTTACACAAGTGAGGCACTGTCAGCTCCCTGGGTCACCAACGGGGCACAAACCCTGCGGTGTGCAGATACAAGCCCTTTATAAAGTCACCCTGCCACTGACTGCCCACAAGCCTGTGAAAAAACCTGGTGTAAACTAAGCTCTAATTAGCTCAAGATGTGATACATTCGCATGAGAGATGCTAAAAAACCCTAAGAAATAGAACAGTGATGGGACAAAGGGAAAAGAGACAAAAAAAGAAAGACCTTGGGATTGGCGTGCCAAAGAAAGCAGGGCCATCAAAGAGACAGCAGCTCGATGCACTGCAGAGCTTCAGAGCTCCAACACAGGACACTGCTCTCATTTGGCAGAGAGGAGGCTGGAGACCTTTAGCTTCTGTAGGTAACATTAAATACTTACAACACATGCCACCCAAAGACCAAAAAATCTGCTCGGCTAGAAAGCTGAAGCATGTGCTCATTTAAAGTCATTGCTAAGAAACAGCAGAAAGACACAGGGAGGGGAGCGGTGAGCTATTGCAGCATAGCAAGCCTGCTTCCCACTGCACGCCGCATGCAGCCAAGCTCGCAGGGCTGTGGCCCTGGGTCTGCTCCCCGCAGAGCCTCTGCCAGCTTTTACCAAGAAACCAGGCAGAAAGAAGGAGAAAAGGGATGCTTTGTCAAAGGTACAGTCTGCGACTCGATGGCTGCAGAAAAAATTGGCTTTTTAAAGCCAAATCCTGCTCTTGGAGCAGGCTGAGCTGCGCTGCCTGTGAAGTAACTGGGAAGAACTGCAAGAGTCTACAACCTGGAGCATCAGCATTGCTCTAGCAGAGTGAAGGACATGTCCAACACATTCAGCCTTACCCCTCGCACAATGCCTGTGTCAGGAAGCTCAGAAGCCACTCTGGTTACCACATCCATCCCATTTAAAGCACCAAGTTGGATAATTCTTCCCTGTTTATTCTACCACCCTACCAGCGAAAGAACAGCTGTAAGAGCTCGCTGCAGCAGTTGTGGGCGGCAATATTAACATCGGAGGAGCAAACTGAAGTTTGCTTTCTTGCTAGTTTGATGTTGGAAAACATTGTGCCAGGATGTGTGAGGCTGAGATCTGGAGAGAGGCCAGCTTCCTTTCAGACACAGGCGTTCACTTGCAGTTAAAGGGAGCTGATGTGCATCTTCTACTGTGGGAGGGGGAAGAAAGCTTGGCATAGGATATAATAAAAATATTTATCTAGCCATGGGGTAGTTTACAGATAGGCAAGAGGGAACAGGGAACAACAGCGCATCTTCTGAGGGAGATGGTGTTTCCAGCAGAGAGTTGGTCGGTGAGCAAGGAACTTTGCTTTGTAGATACAAGTGATCTCCTGAGTTAAAAGCATTCTTCAGCAGAGATCTAAAGGAATTCCCCACTCCTGGTGAATGCACTTGAACTGCAAGGGGAATTCATAAATTCTTTTTAAGCAAAGCTGAAGGTTTTCAAGTTGCTGGAGCAGAGATGACTAGTTGATTGATCTAAAAAGAGGTGAAGACCTGGATGGGGATTGCAGGGGTATTTTTTTCTGAATGTCCTGCTGCTGAAGGTCTGTGGCAGGACTCAGGAAAGGCTCCTCCAGACTGCACATACCCTAGGAGAGCTTGCTCCATTCCAGCTTACGCAGTTCAACCCAGCCTAGGGTTTATCTAGGTCCTATAAGGCACCGGACACAGCTGGAAAAATACAGAACCAGTTTTCTCCAGTACCTGTGGCAGACATATATCATCTTGGTGGCTCAAGCTCCAAACTTTCAAGAGGAAAACTCGTGTCAGATTCAGCAGTTAGGCTGAAGTTTCGCTATTCTCTGACCACACCTCACTTCAGTTGCCTCTTCTTCTTAGGCTCCTCCATTCCCACACCACATCTCTCTGGACTGCTCAAAACCCACTGCTTAGTTCTGCTGACGGGCATATAGACATCCCACCACCTCCACGTGGTTCCCTCTACAGTGGTAACAAGTTAGGCTGCTTGTCTTTGCCTCTGAAATCCCACACAGTACTTTGGGTCTTCCATCTGTTGATGTTACCCTCATCAGCTCAGCCCCATTAATGCCATTTTAACCTAAGTGTGCCAGGCCCTCAAATTCCTCTACCACAAAGCTCCAAACCCAAAAGCTCACCATGTTAAACAAAAAAATAACACACTTATTCTTCTGGGCTCAGTGCCTGTCCGTTAATACACATCTATCTGCCACAAGCAGAGAAACCATGCTGCTCAGGGAACACGGGTGCTGGCAAAGGTATCTTTTCTCTCCCTGGTCCTGAGGATGCCGGGGGGACTCAGCTTTCTGCTAAATGCAGAGCAGCAGAAGCGCTGCTTCCAGTCACCCATTTCACACATGGTCCCCGGCAGCTGTTCCAGCAGTGGCGGAGTTTCAGGATACCTCGAGCCTGTTGAGAAGTCATCCACGAACTTTCTTCCACGACACACTGGGATACCCTTGAATTATTCCTCTGTTTACACACTCATCTTCCCAGAAAGAGCCGATAAAGACTGAAGCAACAGAGAGGACTTTTCGCAGACCCCCAGCCCTGTGCACTCAAACTCTGAGACATTTTTTGCCATCTCTCTGAACCTTTTCCACCCTCACCTAGGTGTTTCCGCTATGGTCCTCTAGCATAATTCACTTTTGCCAGCTGCCTCAAAACTGATTAAATGCCACTTTAGAGGGTCACTCCTAGATGATTAAGCAGCGTACCCATAATTAATATTAGTCAACAGTTGCAAAGGTAGGGAAGCCCCAGAGGTTGGAGATACAGTTAGAGGCAGTGAACTGAGTAACAAAATGGGTTTTGTTAGTGCCGGGCTCAAGTCCTTCCACTGCAAATACAAACGGAAAAGAATTAATCACAGGTAAGGCACAAATGGACCCTTCAGTTAGCTTCTGGGAAAGCTGCCAAGCCTCCCTTTCAAAAGGCTCTTTATATCACAGCTGTGCATTGTATGTAAAAAGCTCAGATCCCCGGGCACAATCTAATCCCTGGGTGAGAGCCCAGAAAAGGGCAGGTGTCACATCCATGGCATTTATTTATTGTAAATGAAGAAACGGCTCCTGCCTCTGGCAGGGAAACATTTTAGAAGACAGACAGAGGTAGGGAAAAAACCCATCAAACCTGTGTTAGTATGAAGCTGAATCCGCGTTATGAAAACATGAGACAGGGTTAACAGTCTGTTATTAACATGCCACTCGGTACCTGGCGTTCGCATCTCACATGGAGAATGCACGACGTACATGTGTGGATAACTTGCGTCCTGGTTACTCTGAACTGTTTAGACACAGAAGTACTACAAATGACAACGGGCAACATTACAGATCACTGCAATTATTTGAGAACAGTGAAACCTGCCTTAAGAAATCACTCAAAGTCCCAGCCAAAAGATCAGTCACCGAGCGCAGGCTGGGCACTTGCTGACACACAGAAGGGCATTAGCTACTCCATGAAACCTGTAAGCGGGCACTTTAGCATCTTGGAACGTCTTCAGGGTTATTTTTAGTGCAGCTTTTGGTGTGCCTGTCTCCTCTGCGGGAAGTCCACATTTTTCTTCAGTTAAAGGGTTTCAGTCATAAGCCAAAATATTTCCTTTTCAGGTGTTAATTTTTTCAAGAAAGGTAAAATACTATGTGGAGAACAAATATTCTAATGAAACCCATCATTACAGTAAAACCTCAATTTTCTGTTGAAAAGCAGTTTTAACATGGAAGTAAAATTTCGCTCAGCCTAGAATTGTCTTTCCTAATCTGTCTCCAGGCAAGAGAAACACTCTCCCAAGGGAGGGCTTTCCCCTAGGAGCTGAGCGAGATCCAGTTCCTGCCTGTGCACCGTACAGGGTTCACCTCTCCCCTCCAACCTAAGCCCTTCCTGCAGAACACGGTAGTCCGGCTTCATACAGCAAAACACAGCTTCACTCAAGCCCATCTTAAATATTCATTTCAGCCCATCATGAAGCAAGGGACAAAAAGGGGAATTTTCTAGCTCCTTCATCTTCCAGTGCCACTTTCTAGGTCACGTGCAGACCTAGGGGGAAAGCTGATGTTTGCTGACCACTGTGCCTGGACTTTGTAGAACAGATGCATGAGCTGAGTCTGTTGACATTCTCTGAGGAACCTCTCCTGACATTTGTTTTAGAGGCATTAAATCTAGAAAGACTATAGCAATAAAGAAACAGTACGCCCATCTCAAGTTTCAGCTTCTGAACATTTTGCTGCAGCAGAGCAGGCAGCTGTTTCAGCCTTTCCTTCTCCTTTCTGTTTGTTGGAGACATGAAAATTTTTTTTCAGTAGTTACTGCATCTGTGACAGAGGCTACATGCTGCTATTTCTGAAAAGATATATTAAAAAAACCCCAAACTTTACTTTCTAGGAGATATGGGATTCTAAGTGGCTAAGTCACTGCTGAAAGAGTATGTTAGCTTTTAAATTATATAGGGCAAGTTTCTCAAGATACTTACATGCCTGAATCCTTTTGGAATTTTAAAAACTGGTTATTGTTTCGAATTGTTATTTGTTCTCAATAACTGTCAATGCTAGACTGATGGCTGTTATTGAAAGAGCTCAGCCTTCCAACAGAGTCTGTACCCCTGCAGCTTTCTTCAGCTGCCTATAGGCAGCAATGCAATTTGTAGAGCTTGTGAAACTCTGTGGGAATTTTAAATTCTGTGAAAATATCTTTGCAAAGTAGTTTCCTGCATCTTTCAACAAGCCTGGCTGTACAGTGCGATCAACACCTCACTGACAGGCTAAATTTTAAAATAAACTACCTTGTTACTGATGGAAAGGATGAAGAGAAAGCTGCAGAATGCAACTGAGGAAGGACAATGAAGGACACCTCCCATGACTTTTCAAGCTGATTTTGTCTTGGACAGTACACTAGCAGTACTGTGGTCCTACACTAGCAGTACTCGTGGTCCTAAGCCAAGTTTTCCTGGTGTGAAGCACCTCCAGTGTCAGGTGGAGCTTCAGACAATGCTTCAGCATGTGCGCTCAATGCACACGTGGACTAACACACGCACTTCAGCGATGCGTGCTCACAAAGGATCCAAAGTAATGGCAAATAGCAACAGCTCCTCGTCCATACTACGGGGGAAAGGAGAAAGTTGTAAGAGAGATTATTTGGAATTAAAAGATTGTGTTTTGTCTCAAAAAGCTAGGCCAAGGACAATCTGATCTAAATTGCTGTATGCAGAAAAAGCAGTGGATGAAACTGGCTCATAACCTTGTACTACCGGCAATGGTCCTGGCTCATCTGCATGGATGGAGTGATTTTAATGACAATTCAAGCTCATGCTGAGCTCTGGAGTGGAAATCTAAAACCAACCTCCTCCAAAGGCCAGATGTGTTTAACTTCCAAAGTTGTGGGTTTGAGTCTCTCTCTTTTCAGGTTGTGGAAATGTCAAGATCAAGAATCCAGGATTTTTGTAGACAGAGAACAAAGAAGCATCCCGCACGTTCAGCACGTTATCCTCAAAAGAACCTCCCTGCAAAAACAGCAGAGCTGACCTGCGAGCCCCACCTCGGGCATTACAAGCCCGCAGATCTGGGTGCTGCCTCCATGCAGCTCTTTTAAAAGTCTCTATTTGAGGGGGCCCAATCTCTGAGCAGTGGCCAGCCATCAAGCACATCCACTCCTCAGGCAAATATGGTCCTCCAACATGGGGCAGGAGGGCAATCCAGCTCAGAGCCAAGCTCAGGCAAAGCAAACATCAACCTTGTCTGGAGGCAAAGTGAGAAGTTGGGGAGTTTCCCCAGGCCAGGAAGGGCACAACAAAGATTCTGACAGGCAGAAATACAGCTGCATCTCCCTATCTGTAACAAGATCTCCAGTGTCATCTTAGCTTTGAGGGACTCAACTCTGCTCTACGCAGCAGCTAAAGTTTAGCTCAGGGCTACTTGCTCCCAGAAGTGTCTCTCTGGCTTTTGTCTCACGCAGCCCTGTCCAAACCACTTCTAGCAGGCTACGTCTGTGTGCTTGTCTGCCACAGAGATTCAATCCATCCCAAAATGGCAGTGCCTTTCCTCCTCACCTGGTGGTCCAAATCCACCACCACATCATTGACTTTTTAGTGTCAGAGCTTTCCTAGTTTGAGTTTTGCTTGGTTTTAGGAGCTTTGCTCTGCCTTGCCAGCATGGAAATACTGCCATTTCTCCACTCTCCATCCAATTCTCAACGGTGCAGCTGATAAAGACATTTAAAGGCACGAAAGGAAATGAAAGCGCTCCGTCCCACTGGAAGCCACCAGGAGCTGGGTATCGAACCTTCATTTGTGCTATTGGAAGTCTTCCTCCAGGGCTTTAGTGCAGCAGCGAACAAACCATGTGCAATCTATTCACTGTTCTTCCCCACTTATTTCACAGCTTGAAGAGAGGCAATAAAACTAGGGACTTCAGCTCAGCCAGTTCTGCCTGATTTGCCAATTTTTGTTGCCATTCTGTGTTTCAGCATCAGGACTTCTGCAAATTTTTTAATTTTTATTTTTATTTCTATTTTAAGTGTCCCAGCAAATCAATGGGAGCAGAGTGCCACCCTGCAGGAAACCAGCATCAGTGCTGGCTGGTGGGCAGAGGTCCTACATAAACCCTCACTTCTGGACCCTTTATAACCAGGCATTTTAAAAAACATCTATAAGATAAAAGGGATTCCTTATATCTGATGGTGTTCTTGTAGGTATTGGTTATTTTTTCTTTAATCTTTTTGGTTTTGTACTATCTGGCTTTTTTGCACGGTCTGGGAACCTGCAAGAACATTTTGTCTGACAGTGCAAAGTAGAAGGTGGGAGCAGAAGGTGTGCTTCCTACTCTGAGACCTGCCCTATGTTTCTATGTAATTTTTGGAGCATCTCTCTGGCCAAATTACTCAAATTACAAATTGCTGTCTGGCTTATCCAGGTTGTTGCAGCTTCTGAGGCCACTCTACGAGGCGCTCAAAATCTGCCTGTTTAATTACCTCAGTTTCCCTGTTAGTAAAGGGAGGACAAGATCTTCTTTCACGTCTCAACTCATTAATATTTGTAAATTGTTCTGAGATTATGGGACAGTTAGAAGTATTTATAGGAATGCAAAATGCCATTTCTATTAGGTGCAAGTTGCCATGCAATTAAAATATACTGAGCATCACAATATGTAGCAAATGGGACATCTTGTTTTACATCAGCCAAGAAATGCTAAGTGGCTCTGTGCTTCCTAGTTGCTTATTTTATTCTTTTTGCCCCAAAAAACTCATTAAGGAAATGTACTGGGCCAGACTGTGATGTTTAGAAGAGTCGTAATTGCTCTCCAAGTTCCCAGCCCACAGGGAAAAGGATGTCCGTGTGAGCACATCAAATTCCTCTCCCCACAGCTCTACAAGACGCAGAGCTTTACAATTTGCTGTCGAAAGAGAGGGATATGAACCACAGTTACGGCCCTTCTGCACCTCTTAAAGGAGATTTCCATTCTGTGTGTATATATAAAGAACAGTCTCTGCTCTCAGCCCTTCCAGAGAAGGGGAACAGAAGATCCTTTGAATCTCAGCTTTCCTCGGCTGCCTTCTACGGAGTGACCAGGGAGAACTTTTATTGGCTCATTCTCCTACAAATGAATTTATTTTGATTCCTTCCAAAGGGTTGCCTAGAGTCTGTCCTCATTTCTGTCTGGGAGAGCTTTGTGAGAGGCCATTTGGACAAGACCGCCGCAATAATTCATGCCATTTGCAGACAATTTGTAAACCCTTACAGTGTCCCAGAATGATTCATTATTTTTCTAAGAATACAAAGCAGTGTATGCGTGTGTGTTTGTGAATATGCATGCTCATGAAGAGTGAAGACGGGCAGCTCCCCTAGGCCCAGAAGCAGGAATAAAGATCAGCACAGATTTCTTCTTTGTCATGTAGGTTTTTTTGTGGTATTTCAGTTGTTTCACTCCTCCACATTTTAGGTTTTAATTGAACCCAAAGAAGAAGGTAGCAGTCTTATTTGTTTCCATGTCTCCTACAAAAGACTTTGGAAGACCCAGTCTACCATGTCCCAAAGGTATAATCCTATGTAAATGACTTATTCTAACGATGACCATTGGCTTTGGCTTCAGCCACCCACGAGAAGAGCAATTAAAGCCATCCCTCATCCTAGATTACAAGGCCTAAACTTAATCTCCATTAAGTTTTCAATATGATTAGTCTTACAGCAGCTTTCAAACCAAACAGAACCTTGCTGGTAGTTTCTGGATTAATGTACAGTAACCCAAGCAAGCTCAGAACAAGGAATCTAGAAATCTTAGGATTTGGAATGATTTCCGAAAAGCTGTATCAAATATTCTCCATAAATATCCATCCAATACAAACTAATCCCAAAGGGAAGGCTCGCGGGAGCAAAAACCAGAACAATTGCTGGAACAAATGTTCAGGATTTGCTTGGGACTGTAGTCCAAGCCCTCTTTTGCAGGAGGGTACAAGAAATAAATCCATGTAGGCTTTCCCTAGCTGGACTAAGTCTGGAACTTTTTAGTACTGAGCACCAGAAGCCCTCCTCTTTTCACATTATTTAGGTTATTGCAGCAAGTGCTAAAAATTATTTGCTCCTTGCCGTTACATGTAGAGTTGGGTGAGAAATGTTACTTAATTCCCAGTTAAACAATTAGAAGACTATACCAATATGTATTGCGGTGCATGAGAAAAAGAACAGCAATCAAATCCTTTTGATACTTTTCACCACTAAAATGATTTTCTGGTAACAGTAAAGTTGACTGGGCGTTCCTTGGGAGCAACTCGGCTGTCAGAGGGACCGGTAGAGAGGAGATTGCTGGTTATAACAAGTTTTAAAAGGAAGTATCCAGCCCTCACTAGGTAAGACATTTTCCTCTCCTTGCCTGCCCCACGATCATTCCCTTTGCTATTATACTTGCATACCCAATGGTACCTCCCTCAAAAGGTTTTGTTAGTCTGATTTGTCTGGCTAAGAAAATGTCAGCTGAAAGAATAAATCTGGGGAGGCTGCAAGTACAAACACTCACACAGAAGATTTAAAAAAATTATCCTGTTGTGTGCTTGTAGAAACCAGTCTCCCCACAAGTTTAAGAGTCCAAATCCCACATGAAGGGAAGAGAAAGTCACGTGAGAGGTTAAAGAAATCCAAAGCAAACATGAATATTAGCTTTGTTGTACAGTCCTGTGAAACAAGCTGGGTAAAATTACTCTTTCAGCTGGTTTGGTTATCAACATCTCTTGCCATACTGCAGTGACTCTTTTGACTTTAATTTCACCACTATGCATCAGCTTCTGTTGTCTCTCCAGCTTATTGTCAGCATCAGTATTAAGCTGTTCTAGCAGGAAATGTGATTAGCTTTTTTTTTTTAACTCATGCTTCCACAGTGAAAAAGATCTGAGATACATAATACAAATAGTACTACTATACAGTCTAAACAAGCTTTGGGACAGCTACGCAAAAACAATACTGCAACTTTGTGTCTTATGGGATGGGAATGAGGCTGATTTCTTTAAAACGCGTAATTTATCCTACCTTGCTGGCTTTTAGTATCTCAAACATCAGAGGCAACCCTTGGGTGACGAGCTCCTCTGTGTACTCTTCTTCCTGAATGGACTTGAATTCCTTTAGCAAGCACTGGATGAGGGGTCGTCGGTGCTGCTGGAAGGACGTGCGCAAGGACTCCAGCCACGTGTGCAGCGTCCAGGGAACACCTAAGGATGGAGGACAGAGCTCATTCCCAGCTTCAGAGAAGGATGTGCCCTTCTGCTTTTTTTACCTTTACTTACGTTAATCTTATGATTTTAAGCAAAAGCTGCCAAATAATCCTAGAAATCAAATTCTTATTTATCCCTGATTGAGAAAGCTGGTGGTTATCAGGACATCCCAGACCTGATGCACAGAGGCTCTCCTCCAAGTGCTATGAGAAGACTGTGGTCTCTCTGCTCATCGAGCCTTCAGCTTCTCTGCTGAGACTGCCAATTTGTGGTAATTGCTGTGGTGCTCTGTGATGCAAAAGCCTTTTTGGAAACTAGATTTACACTAGCTCATTTGTTTGAATGCGGCCCTGGAGAACCATTAAACAGTGAAGAAAATTATTTTGGTCACTACCCACCTGGATTCAAACTGGTGGTCTTCAGATTAAAACTTCCTTTAAGCGCTACCCCATGTCCTCTCCTGATCATTACTATTTTCCCTAAACAGCACTGGGCGAGTTAAGCAGATCAGCCTTTTCAAGTAGCTTGTTGTGGCAGAACCACTCTCCAGGAACTTAAAGGGAACTACTCCCATGCACTGAGCGAGAGAGCACACAGAGCTAATGTAGCTCTGCAGGCACTAGGCTGGAGGTGACCTAATTTCTGCTCTTGCAGAACGGAGTGGGAGGAAACGCAAGCCTGGTGTTTGGCTACATAAGATTTTTCCTTCCACTTCAACAAATGTCCAGCACCTGGAGAGCAGGCCCGTCGCTCTCCTCTCCCTCATTGCCTGGTGCTTTGCCTGCTCTGCCCACCCGGTGAGCCACCGCTCAGATCACCGCACACCCCAACCCATGCCAGGTGTCTCCAGGGCTGGAGTGATGCACCAGGCAGAGGCATGCTGGGCTCCCGGGTCCCTCTCTGAAAGCAGATTAGCAGGCATGGTAAACACACAGTCCAGACTGATTCCCCTCCGTGCTACCCAACCACCGTCTGGTCTTCCAGTCCTCCCAGCCCCACGTCAGCACAGTTATCACACCGAGAAGCCAGTTCCCTGCTCTTGCCCTCAGAGGCTCACAAACCTCAGAAAATAAAGATGTTTTATAGTGGAGTGTGAAAGAGGAGCTGTTGCAGGTGCCCCGCGGCAGCTGAACACTGCCCCAGAGCCTCAGCTAACCCTCCGCCAAGCAGCAGTGTAGACGGCTACTGGTGGAAACCACCCTGTCCTACAGAAAAGTGCCAGTGGCCCCCAAGCAGGGTATACTGTGGTGCCGAAATGGGTCAGGAACCTGCTGGATCCCCTGTCACCTTCTGCTTCCACAAGAGTTGAGGAAAATGCAACTGAGGTTGGTTTAACAACAGGCTGTCAAGAGAGACGCGTTTCTTACAGTAGTCCCTCCTCAGAGGAAGAGGAGAGAGGGTGCTGGGACTGACCTATGCTCCGTATGTCAATGGTCACATCCACGTAGCCATGCTCGGCGCTGTGGTACATGGCCTCCTTCAGGGCTTTCAGCTTGGCCTTGCTGTTGCGGCTGGCGCAGAGCGGAGCTGCCGCCGAGTCGGGTAAGTCCGTTCCCTCGGCCAGGATCTCCTCCAGTGACAGAATATCGCTCTTCTCCTTCTCTGGCTGAGCAAGCAGCTTACGAAAGACGTTCCTGTCAGTCACAGCACAACAGAGAGAGGGAGAGAGGGAAAGAGAAGGTGGGAGAGCAGAGTCAGCAGCTAGGCTTTTGTTGGGCCTGGGATACTTGCTGTGATGTGGCAAGTTAGGACATCTATCCAGGACATTACTCCAATTAATGGCAGGACCAGTTGGGGCAGACCTGAGGCAAGCACCGCTCCTGCTAGCCCACCTGCACTG
Organism: Balearica regulorum gibbericeps; assembly: GCF_011004875.1. Classification (NCBI taxonomy): domain Eukaryota; kingdom Metazoa; phylum Chordata; class Aves; order Gruiformes; family Gruidae; genus Balearica; species Balearica regulorum. The sequence goes on from NC_046184.1 coordinate 60,084,711, forward strand.
CTGGGCCACGTCTGCAAGACGCTGCTGTCATGACAGGAACTGTACAGATGTCGCACGAGTGGCGGCATCTTGTGGGAACAGAGACCCATGAGCTAAACGTGACTCAGGACTTCTTCCCACAGTCAGGGAAGGACAAGGCCACTTGAGAAGGGAGCTGCCTGGAGCTACCAAAAGCACCACCACTCAATTAACACTCAAAGCAGTCTGGGAAAGCTGGAGCAGCTAGACATTCAACGAGGCCAGTCAGGGCAGGTTCAAGCACATTCGGGACTACTCTGCAAAGGCACTGATCCAGCTGGGCCATCAAATAGCAAAGCCTCAGAGACTTGGTGGCCTGAGGTTCATACCAGCATGACCTCATCGATCTCAACAGAGTTGCTCTTGGTTTCTGCAGCTGTGAGAAGAGAAACCAGGCTGGCTCCCATCCCACCTCCCTCGTACCCTGATGTCCTCCCTGCACCTCCCTGCTCAGACCCGTGGGGTGGCAATGGAACACGGCGTGTCCTAAACAAATTTGGAGAAGAGAGGGAAAGAGGAGAGAGTGTGCGTGTATGGGTAGGACCATAAAAGCCATGGCCTGCAACATGCCCAGCCAGCAGCCGAGAGCCCTAGGTCCTCCTCGGGCACGTGGCTCCCGCTGATGCCAGCTGGCAGCCAGGCCAGGGCAGTGAACGTGAGACTCCAATAACCATACTGTCCTCTCTGTCCCAGGGGCCTCGCAGGGCCCAGATGGGCAGCGTTGTGTGAACCTGCCCTGACATGCCGTTAGCATGTTGTTAGACTGGCAGCTCATCTCTAAGCAAACAGACGGTAGGTACTGTCTCTAACCTGTATCTATGTTCCTCTGGATGGCTACAATCAGAAAAGTAGGAACGTGAAGATCATAATACTAATCCGTTACACTGCAGTCAACTCCTGAGCGTTGCAAGATCATGCATGCTTGGTGCTCTTTTCATTACTTTTTTTTTTTTTTTAAATTTGCAGCATACATACTACATTAAGGCACACAGGACTTTACAGTAAACACAGATGCAGAAACTCTGTTCAATGACAATTAAGGCTGCAGCAGTACAGACACGACCTGACCCAAACCTTAGAAATATGTCACCAAGAAATTCAGAAGGAATGTCTTTGGCATTCCTTTCTGCCACACAGCAGCTACCATTTAACAGCCATTGCATTGCAACACACCATGAGGAGTCCTCTTCCTTTTTTTTTTCCATCAGCTATCAAAAAGCAGCTTGTACCACCAACTGGTTAAATTCACATGCTAGCAAAAAGCCTTACATCTCTGCTCAGTTGGTGGAATGTTCAATTGTTCATGCAGAACTTTCACCCATCTGCTCAAACCAGATGCCCAGGCAAAAAAATAAGCACTTGAAGGATGCCACTAGACTTGTTCCCACTCTACCTGTGTCCATGTGCAGCAGCCTGACTGAAAGAGTTCATGTCACCTTGTGGAGTCATGGAAATGCCATTCCTGTACATTGTTCCTATCATGGGGTCAGCTCCTCGCTCCAACAGCAAACTGACCAGTTCAAAATTTCCTGCAAATCAAGAGATGCATTTTTACTTCTTTTAAAATCCAGTGTTTGCTCATCTAAACCACAGATCCCGATTGAAGAATTTACTACAGTAGGAGGAGAAAGGCCTTACCAGCAGCTGCTGCCAACTGTAAAGGAGTTTCAGAGTAATTTTCCTCTCCATGCTCCAAGGAACCTTCTACCTTTGCTCCAGCATCCAGCAACAGCTAGAAAGAAAATTCACCATTTAGAGCAACTGGGAGTATCACAGTTTTCAGAGTTCATGATCAGTGACAAATGAGAGTCTAATGCTTCCTGTTATCTGCAAACCAGATACGATGGAGACAAGTGACATGCAAATTCTGCCCATTTGTTCATAGAGCCAAATTGATTCCTTTTTTCGCTCGTTTTACACTGCCAGACACCAGGAGCACTAGTGTCCAACTTCAGAGCCAAAAAAGTGTAACTCAGTGTTTCTGAATGGGAAATGGGGTAAGGTCAGTGTTAGGAAGTAATGCGCTGAAGATGGAAGTACTGAAAATTAGCCCGACAAGCATCCTTCCTTCATGGTCTTGTAGAAGCCCAGCACCATCCTAAAATGGATCGGATTTCAATTGCCTCCATCTTTTAAATAAAGACATGGCTGAAGGAAAGGCAATTCTTAAGAACCAATTGCAGCAATGAGTCCAAAAGCTGTGATCTCCATCAGGGACACTTCCATGTAACAACAACGCTGAAAACAAAAGTGGCCAAGGAGAGCAGGACAGACCCTGCGCTCCAGCCCCCTCTTGGCCATTTCTGTCTCAAGGCCTTCAGTTTTGGTGCTTCATTAAGTGTGCCATAGACATAGCTGTTTTGAGGAATAAACCTTCTTGACTTTTGAGATGCCAAAGCACAGAACCAGCATATCCCACGTGACAGCTCACTGGGGTAAGGAAAGCGAGTGCTTCTCCCCCTTTGGAGCAACACAAGGGCTGTTGTCCACCTCTCCCCCACCAAGGCAGCGGTTTTGTGTTTGCTAGAATATTATAGGGTAAGAATTGTAATGAATGAATAAACAAACATACAAAACAAGTGGTCAGGAAGGAGCACAAGGAGTTGTCAGACTTTCTTTGGTGCAACTTTGCTTTAAAATTGTCCTATATAAACCTCATATTGGTTAAGGTTTGAACACCGTATTCATTATATAATAGGTCTATTATATATCAGTACACTCTAGGAGAAGCAGAAGTAACCAATATGAGTATGACAAGAGGATACTGGTTTGAGATGAATGTAATTAGAACTGAGGAGGAGAAACAAAAGAATGAGATGCAGGTAGGGAAATACAATAATACCTGAACTACAGGAATATGTCCATGCAACACAGCAAATGTCAGAGCTGTCCAATGGCGGGTCTCAGGGTGGACGGATGGGTATTTATGAGCAGTACTGACAACCTACAAACAAATTAAAGTTATTTTTTTTTTAAAGAGCTAGACGTAATAAAATTCAACTGCCTGAAAGCCAGGCATGTGAGGGAGTAAGTGAAATAGAAAACCTGGGAAAGTTGCTTTAGAAAATGATTGGCTTCATTTTTTTCCTGCAAAAATTTTCTCAATATTAAAACTGTTCATGCTGATTTGACAGCTTAAATAGAGCTCATACCAAATGAAGTCTTTTTACCAACTACTGTAGCTCCATCTAAACCACTGGCCACCAGATACTTTTGTACAAGGTCAAAAACATCCACAGCTGGTTACAGCAGCACACACCGGGGAAGCAGGGACGGATCAGGACGCTTACAGCTGAGGACCGCTCCCACTGACTTCTCCAGACCATGTATCAACAGCCCGAGGTCTTGGGATTGCTCCAGGCCCAAAGAAATTCTTTCCACATAAATCAGTATGACTTTTGTCACTGCCATAAAGAAAGACACATCACAAGCCCTACCCTAGGAGTTCACAGATGTGCTTCCAGGCTACTCCTCTCCCAGCAGGGTTAAAAAGACAGCTGAGAAGCGGTGGGGCAGAGCGGCGTTTCAGAGACGTTTTAAGAAAACTCCTTTTTCCTGCCTTCTCCTGTCTGAGTTGAGTTAAAAGAGCAGGGTGGCAACAGCCAAAAGAGATGCAAACTATATCCTTAGAAAACAAAATGGTATTTTTCACATTGCTTCTTCCATTTTCTACACTTTAGTGCCTGGTACCTCTAATGTAGACATCGGGGAAGATGAATAACCACTCTTTGCTTCAGTTTCCCTGTCTTAAAGATGGGGGTATTAATATTGATGAGGTTCACAGAGATGGTAAAATCTAATGAACGTTTGCAATCTGAGACTGCACACTCGGATGGTGTGTGACACTAAAATTCAAAATCTTATTATTGATCTTCAGAGAAAGAGTAAAATCAGAGTAAAAGATGCACCCATCTCTCCATCTCATCAGCCAGCTATGCTTTCACTATCTTGTCTGAAGTACTTTTATCCATGTAGGGGAGCAGGGCCAGTCATTAAATGCTCGGTTGCATTAGCAGCTCACATTTCCAAGCGCCACATGCAGCGTTTTGCTAGAAGCACACAACCAGGCCCCTAGTCCCAAGGACAGGGATGAGGGCAAAATCTGAAGAGCCCATGCAGATCCTGTGACTTGCCAGAGGTGCGGATCTGCACCAGCACCTGGCTGTTTTTGCCCAGATTTGCCAAAGAGAGAGCTTGAAGTGCAACAGGAGAAGTGTGCCGGTGCCTGAGCATGGGCACGGGGCTTCTTTGTGTTGGGGTTTGCTCAGAAGGAAAAGGATTGAGCAGCTCAAGCCTTGGGGTTTAGGCTGGGGAGCAAGAGCAGCGGAGGGTGAGGATGGGCAGGGTCACGGTTCAGCATGGATTCCCACCACTGTTTGGGGCAGCTGATGGCAAGCAGCAAAGAAAATGAAGTAATTTTAACTCCTTTGCTCCATTTTTTTTTTTTTTTTATTTGTGGTTAGAGTTCTTTCCAGTCAACACAGTGTACGCAAAAGGCCTGCAGTTGACTGGGCTTTTAAGGCCTCAGTTGAGATTTGCTGAGCAGCTACAGGTCCCGCTGACTGCAGAGCAAATTGCGGCTTCTCAGCACATCTGGCAATGAGTCCATTTTCATTCAAGATGGGCAATCAAAAAGGGAGGCACCCAGCATTTGAGGCTACTTTTGGAAACATGTATCTATAACTGATGTGCAAAGTGAAAGGGGGAAAATGATGCAGGCACCTGACAGTATTTATTTTTGTTCATGGTTGATTTGCGTTTTTTTGGCTGTAATTGCCCAATTTGCACAGTTGGTTGTGGTGTGCACAAATCATCTTATAATTGCACACCATAATTATTCACAGTTCTTGTCCCAAAGTGTTTTCATTTGATTTTAGAGCAAACACTCTACAGAAATGAATCAGGGAGGTTCACATCCCTCACTGGAGCTGTTCTCTCAGATGTCAGCAGTTTCAGGAAGACAAAACTGTTTAAATTTGCATTTGGTTCAAGTCTGGAAGATTACTGGAGCAACTGGGAGGACTGCTCCTAATGAAAACTTGTCCTAGGAACTCAATAATGCCACCTCACCTCTGAGCCACAGGCAGGGATAAAGGAGAGATCAGTCTCCGTGCCCATCCAGTCCTTGGTCTGTCTATTGAGAGTGCTAACAAGGGTTCGAGTATTCAATTATTGCCAGCTCTTGAGGGTGGTTTGCTTGAATTTGGGAAGAGTTGAGAGTGGAACTGAAATCATCAGCTGATTTCACATAAGCCACCGAACAGCAATCAGATAATAACGACTATCAGACTCTTACAGGTGACATCCATTTCTACTTTTAAATTAGATTTTTTAAAAGTGCAAAACGTCTGGCTGAAAGCAGTGACTACAATTTATCAGCTCGCTCAAGTCCAAACAGAACAGATGGAACACAGATAAGTGAAGCAGACAGCTTAATTTACTCATGACCTCAACAAATTGAAACTGGAATCATTAACAAATAATTCTTCTGCAGATTTTCAAACGGCTCTTTAAAAATGTACATACCTGCATTGCACAGAGTCGGACCACAATCTGCTTGGTGGACAGATTGTGTAAATTTGTGATGAGCATTCATCAAAGAGACGTTTATATTCTGGAAGCTTCAAGCTCCTTATCCAAAAGTTTTGAGCCCATGGCACTTTGTAAAACAAAACAGTGGAACCTACATTGCACTTGTGTGCTGGGGATGCTTAGCTGGAACATCCCAATGCACACAAATGCTTGAGCTTTGGCAGGTTATCAGACAGGTATTTCTTTTACCCTCTTCGTTTTAACTCAGCTGAGATTCAGGGATTCCTTCCAGTATCATCAGAGCTGTGCTCTGTGCTAGTGCTAATGCCTGTATTCCTCTGTAGTGTGCAAACACAATTAAATCAATATTACCTGTGGGGTAAGTGCGATGACTTGACCCCTTTTGTGCAGTGAATCCCAATGTTAACCTAAAGTCGTTTGATTTCACTGTTGATTTCAAGTGGTGTCGTCCAGGATAAGACAAATTTATTTTCTTTTTAATTCTTGGCATTTTCCCTCCGCTACAGTTTCAGGGGGTAGTTTAAGATGTAAACAAATAACAGAACAAAGATACAACCAACAAAAAATCCTCACCTCAGCATTCAGATCTGCTCCAGCATCTAGCAGCATCTGCACCATAGCCTCATCACCCCTGACACAAGCATACATCAGTGGAGTCATGCCCTAGTTATTTTTTGGAGTTAAAAAACAAAGGAATTGACAAATTTAACACAGAACTCTCTTTGATTTTTTTAAAACAATTATTTAAGTATATATCATCAAGACTAACAGTATGTATTTAATGAAAGCCATTACCTCTGTTAACAGACATGCCCCCCGTTTTTGTAAAATCTCCATTTTTGTTGTCACTTGTGTTGACTATTTGGTGGTTGTTTTTTTTTTCATGTTATCCTCGGCATCCTCAACATGGCAAGTGAAACTAGGCTTGTCAGCCTCACCTCCATCTTAATATACTAAACTGAGCATCTTTGTCTTCAGAGACCCAGCAGAGAAATGTTTTTATCAAAGCAACTGTATTTCCATTGGTATTTTAAAAAGACAATAATTCTATTCAGTTTTCTGTGATCATAATTTCATAAAATCTAACTTTTTAATTACTGCAAGAGCCTTCAAAAACCTCCCAGGATCCTCTTAAGATAGGTTAGATTCGGGCTTTTTTAACACAGATACGATAAGGGGATGGAAATGTAAAGGCTTTGTATAGCACTCCCTTGCAAAGAAGGACTTAATTTTAAATGAAACGCCGGGCAGCATTGTTGCAAGTTGCTGGCTCTAAGGAAACATGGCCCTGTTTGGAGGAAAAGTAGATTAAGTGACCCTTCACTAAAGAACCACCACAATGCAATTTGTATTAATCCAAAATACCTGCTGCGGCTGATCACCATTTCCCTTAAGATAAGTATTACTGTGGCTGTGGTAATGAGTCCAGATGAAACCATGAAAAAAAAATCATTAAATCTACCGTAAATTATAACAGAAAAAGCTGCTTATTAAATACAGTAGGGGGTGTTGACCAACAGCCACCAGTTGTTTTGCAGTAAATCTACCACAGCACGCAGCTACCTCTGATGCATGTTTATAGCCTACCTCGAGGTCCCCTGGTAAATTTGTTGTCAGACGATAGCCCGTTTGCTGTTTAACCTGCGCGCTGCCATGAAGTGAAATTATTTTGAGAGAAACTGGAAGTGCCCAGCACAGCCAGACAGAGCCATGACACCGCTCTTCTAGCAAGAGCCCAGCACCACTGTTTTTGCTGAACTACCCCATTTTTCCTGTTTGCATGCAGGACTAAAGGCAGTGGGTGCTTGTGTATGGAAGGGCTGCCCTGGTAGAGAAACTATAAATTAAAGTTTGTCCCTGCAAGGTACTTAGAGCCCCCTTGAAACACACTGAGCACTTCACAGGATCAAATCTGCAGTGTACTTCTGGAGTCAGAGTAAGGGAATAGGCACCTGGGGCTTCGTGCTATTAGTAAGACAAAAACAGCTCACCCCAGGCAAGGAGAGTTCTTGGGTGACTTGAAGTTACTTGCAAAGAGAATTTGAAACTACTTCAGCTACAGTCAGCAGCAAAACATTTCCTTTGGCAGTCAATAAACACTACGGGAATGAACAGGACCATGAGGATTACAAAAAATTGTGTTTGGACCTTGAGACACGGGGACAGGATGGCAGCTTAAAATTAAATACCTGTTCCTTCAACTATTATTTCAATTTCTGTAAATAATTAAATCAAGTGTTTAGCACAAGGGGTCTAATCAGATCTGAAGAAAAGAATTTGAAAGCCCCACGCTGGGACTCCCCACTGCAAGACGCAGCACGTGGGCAGCCACAGCAACGAACCCCACAGCAATGCCTGGAGCAAAGGGTCTGCCTGGGGACCACAAGTGATATTTTGGCCCTGCTGAAGCTGAAGAAGGACTTACCACTGACTAAAAGGCACCCAGAATGTCATGCTGCAGCATCGTGTCTTTAAAGTGTTAATGAGGTTTCTAACCTCCCCTCGCACTGCTGTCCCTGATGCTTTTGGCTCTGCCAGTTCTCCAGCCTTGCGCTGCAGCATCGCTCACCCCCCTCTCTTTGCACGTGGGAGGAATGGATTTTTAATGAGCCCATCATTAGTGTTCCACACGCACACAGCAACATGGTAACAACATGTACAATCAACACAAAGGGCTTTTGGCAAAATAAAAAATGGCTATTTTTCTTTCAGCCTTTTATCACTTCAGGCTCTGTCCTGCACAATGTGAGATCCTACAAAATGTGGGATGTTTGATCCAGCGAAGCAGTTAAGCACAGGCTTAACTTTCAGTCAAACAGGATGTAAGCATGTGTTCAGAGTTAAGCATATGATTAGGTACTTTGATGAATCAAACCAGAACATTCCCAGGTTTCAGCCTGGAGGACAGAAGAAATATGCTGTGAAAAGTTTCCACGTTCAGACTAACTTAAAATAATAATAATTTTTAAAAGTATCATGTATGAACCTTGGAATGAGCTCTCAAATTCAATTTTTTTGGAAGGAGTATTGCTTTCTTCTAAAGCTCTTCTCAAACAAATCCACACTACTGACTCAGATTGAAGCTCCTGAACAGTTACATAACACCCAGAGCAGCTTTCATCTCAGAAGACCTAAACTCACTTACAACCCAGCTCCCATCCCAGGCGACCACCTCAGGGGCGGCATCCACCTGCCTCTTGCCAAAGGGGATGTCACAGCTCTGGGAACATGCAGTGACACTTTCATCAGGGGCACCAGAAAATTCAGGGAACTCCATTTCAAAATTCAATGGTAGTATCTGCGGCCATCGTTTCCCTTCTACGAAAGGGGAACCATCTCAGTGAGAATCACAGTCCAACAGACTGCTGCCAGTAGGCAGCCATGGAGGCAGGTTTATCCCCAGAAACAACCACCAGCCTCGTGGAGATGTAACACCAGGGAAATTTAGGCTCCTTGGTAGGTGGATGCTGGCCACTACAGCTAATGGAGTGGTAACGTTGCAGAGGGACTTTCACATCTGGAAGGTCAGTTCAAACTGGGCTCAACTCAATTAAAGAGTGCCAGAGATCAACTGTTTCCTGCCAGGGTTTGGTAGTGCACGTGACATGCATTGCAGACCCCAGGGCAGTGTTCAGTGGAAGGACGTTCACCTCACAAAGCCCTGCCCCACACCGCTGTTCATGGCACTGAAGCAGTTTTAAGTATTCAGATCAACACTAAACTCTCTTGGGATCTCCTGGCGTCACTCAACTCAGTTCACTGTTAAGAAAATTTCAGGGGACCTATTTGCCCTCATGCTGAGTTACCTGAGTACCAATAAATCAATACAACTCAAAAAGACCAGACTTAACGTAGATGTTCACCTGGTGGTGCTTTAACTCAATGCAAGTAACGCAGGGAAGCCATTACGGCCCTGTCTATGTTTAGCTGAAAGCTGGGTCTCATTTTCTGTGATAAGCAGACAAAAAACTCTTACATTTCACAGTTGTTTCTTTACATTTCTATCTCATTACCTGTTCACTCATGCTGTTAATCCCATCCGGACCCAGCAAGGATATGGCTTGTTTAACCAGATCCGTTCGGCCACAGTTGAGCATCCGGAAACCCAGGTCCTGCTTGAACTTCGCTTCAGTGGCAACTGCATCCAGTTTCCGAGATGCACAAAAACAGTCGTCGATTCTGTGGATGTGAGAAATAAACTCCCTCAGAGGACAATCAGAGGACAGACTTTGCTGTCCCTAGGAAAATAATTCTTTGCCCTGTCTTTGAAGGATGTAGGTCATGCACACATTCATTCTCCTTTGACCTGTATGTTCAAGGGAACTGCCGAATGGGAAATGATAATGCATGCTAATGGAGGTTGCCCTTGGTCTATATTTCATGGGACAAGTTATACATTTTATAAAAAATTGGGCAAAAAAAGCGCACAGCTTTCACTTGATTTTGCTTCTCTGTTTAAGCAATGCACAACACATTCTCACTGCAAGTTTTCTCTCTGCATGGTGAGGTTATGTGGTCCCCCAATGTCTGAAAAGTTTCAGTAAGCTTTGAACTTACATCAAATGGACGTACAATCATTGATGATACGACAAAGAGAAAATAATGTCATTCCAAATGCCTTCAAGGATCTTACCAGCACAGCCCCAGTAACAGGGAAGCTTTTTTGGAGCAAAAAGTGCAAGTTGCAGAATCCCAGACTGGCTGAGGTTGGAAGGGACCTCTGGAGGTCATCTGGCCAACCCCCCTGCTCAAGCAGGGCCACCTGTAGATCAGGGCACCATGCGATCAGGGAGAAGGCAATCTTGCCAGGTAATCATGGCAAGAAAACACAAATCCTTGCTGGCCGTGTCTAACAGATGAGATGTCATTCTTTTAATGTCTTATTCAAAAGATCTCCAAATTGTAAACTGCTCTAACATATCCATTTCAAATGGAAGAAGGGCTAGGAGTTATTTAGCTAAGATGTGAATCTGCAGCTCCAGAGAGAGACAGGCAATTCAAATCTGATATTTATCCAACTCTGTTTCATCTTATTAAAAGACAGATTTGCTTTTCTTTCATGCTGAGGAGTGTCTGGGGCAGAGGGTGGAGTCCAAATCCACAGTGCTTTTGGTGTGAACTTGGATAAAGGACGGTTTGGAAAAACATCACTTTCATTCTCCAAAAATGCTAGGTCAGAAAACTAGGGGCTACTTATGAATGAAAAACAAAGATCAAAAGTGAAAAAGTCAAACAGACATCAAATATTTGCTTTCTATTTCATATGTAAAAAAATGCAGCAAACCAAAAGAAAAATATAAACAGCGTATCATTATCATTTAAATTTCTTCTTCAAAGTGCTTTATCAGAGCTTTATAAAATATATAACACTGCTTAATTTTTAACAGCAACATGCAACGAATAAGCTGTTTATATAGAAGCAGTGGTGGTATGTAGTAATAGCTACTGCTCTTCCTCCTTCAACAGAGGAAGGAAAGTGAGATGGAAAATACAAAGTGTTTTGATCAAAGCTTCTGCAGGACTTAGTACTGAAACTAGCATCTGAGCTCAAGCTTGCTCTCTGTCCTGCTGGGCCACGACCACTCTGGAAGACAACAGATATTCTGTTGATGTTCATTCTACGTGCTCAGGTTGGGTTTTGACTGCTAAAAAGTTGATGTCCTGAGAATGCAAACAAGGTATGCTTGGAGTATCATTACTGAGGGGAACAAGGACAATGCTTCATCACAGTAGTATGCTGCAAGATTAATGCACAACACTTGGTCGGAATAAATACACCGTAACAGCAATAACAGAATGTGCACCAGTAATATGCCTACAACAGAGATGAAGAAAGCAATGCACATCAAGGCTGGGTTTTCTGCAGTAGTTTATGAGCAAGTTTAAGGAAAAAGCAAAACCAGCAGAGATACACAGGGCTGAGCTCAATGACACCGACATTCACAGGAGCAACTGCGGCTTAACACGTTCGCACCACATGGCACATTTCTGACACAAGAGCCACAGCAACATTTGGTACTTGTTACCCCCACAGCATGAGATGCTAGAGATCATCTGTGCCCTCCTTTAACATACAGCAAAGATAAAGCATGATCAGAAGTTAGGTGGTGGGGGTTTTGGTGCATGGAGGGAGAGTCTGGACCTCCCAGCTGCAGCTACCCAGTCCAGCCACTTTACCAAAGCAGTTCCTTGGCAAAGTGCAGCTATGGAAAGATCTAGATAAACTCTGAGGACTGCAGAGGTGTCTGCCACTATGAATCACTGCCTGCGTTAAGTCACTGCTTCATCATTTGTACTGAGGCATATAACATACAGTCTGAATAAAATGGGTCAAACTCAGTGCTGGCAGAAACAGGCAGAGCTTCACTGACGTCAGCCCAGCTCGGTGCATGCAAAACGACAGTTGACGATTTCCTCCTTAAAAAAAGATGGATTTTGACCTGGGTTGCACACCCATGCAAGGGAGGAAGGAGAAGCAAGGATCTATCTTGCTTATCCTGTACAGGCTGCCCAAATCTCTACTTGGCATGGGTTAAGAAATTACTTACTTTTCCATAAGTAACTCCTCCGTAAGTGGGCTCTGGTCCCCTAAAAGCACGTCAGTTCACCTGCTTACTATAGCCAGGGCAGGGGACTCATTAATTACTGCTGATAGTGGTAGCAAATTAGTACACCTCAATCAGCTGGGGGGATAAGGGTCTTGGTCCAAGGGCTCCGGGATGCTACAGCTGTACAAATACTGCAACGATAACACAGATGCAGAGGAGCACCTGGGCTGCACAGCTGCTAGGACACCAGCACTGATGAAACATGATCTAGACCAAGTACCACAAAGCAAGAAACCACAACTTAGTACCACTACCAGTGGCCCACTGCCTTTTTATACCCCAAAAAGGACCCATCATGAGGGAGTTACACCCCCAATTTATGGGACATAGGAAAAGAAACTATATGGAAAAATTTGACATCATTGCTGGTGCCACCATTGTCATATGTTGACTAATAAAACGGATAGCGATCAAACTGGGGAGTTTAATAAAACAAGAGCATGACGCAAGGGAAAGGAACGGAAGATGCTTCAGAAAAGAAAGCATAGCAATGTCTCAAAAAGCCAGAGAGATGAACTGAGTTAAGGAAAAGGAGATTTAACATGTAACAGATAAAAACCAGTGAAGAGACAGATCAAAAATGACCAGGAACTACAAGTACAGAATAGGAGAACACAGCATCATCACTTTTAACAGTGGAGAAAGCCAACTGGGAAGACGATGCAGCAGACTGAGCAGTTGCATTTCAAAATGAAAACTGAAAAATAATAAAAAAACCAACCCCCAAATCCATCAAAAATCAACGCTAAACCACCACAGCACTGCATTTGCTCCCAAGTCCTCTTTCATACCATTAACTGCATAATATTGATTCCGACAGAAGCAGAGGATCTTTGCTCCATATTACACTGTATAAGGGGATGCTCCTCCATCACCGATACCATCCAGAATCAAAAACATTAAAGGATGCAAGATAAAAAAGGAAGAAGGCAACAGGCACCCAGGCTTGACTCACTCAAGACTTCTTAGCTTTGGACTGCAACAAATACGACTGACAATGTACGAAGAGGTGGGAAAGGGATGGGAAGAAGCTTGAAAAATAAGGTTGACGAGGAACAGTTAAATCAGCTAAATATATAGGGTCACTTTTTAGAGTTGTGAAACTGTGCCTGTAAAGCAAGGGAAGCCAGCATAAGTGCAAACAGAGCTGGAAACCTTCCCAGCTGCACAGTCAGTTCATGGCCCTTTTGCCAAAAAGTCTTTGTGATCTTTCCAAGCACACAGGAGGCTGACACTGGCCCGACAGTGGGACGTTCCCTCCAAAGGCCACCTTGGTCTGTTGCCAGATTCTGCCGGCTGCCGGCACTCACACAGGTTGTCCTTTCCCCAAGACCTCACCCTGCAGAAAAGGTGCTTCTTCATCGAAGGGGCAGGGAAGGCTGATGGGTGGAGCAGAAGACCTCAGGGGGACCAACGCTCTTCTCCCTAGGGACAGTCTCAGGATGGCAGGACATCACCACCCTGGGTGCTGGCTGGGTCAGGTGGACTTTGAGGTCCCCCAAAGGTGATACAGTGACAAAGGTAAGACTGACCAGCATCTCTTGAGGGTGATGTCCTCTCTCAAAAGACTCAGCCCATTCTGGATTTCCCTACGTAGCATCCTGTGGGGCTGGGCAGGCTCCTTGGCACCACTGCCACTGTACACATGCTCCCACTCCCAGAATTGAGAAGTAATATGCTTGAATTAATAACAGACACTGATCACAGTCCTCGTGCTCAAGAGCAAATCCACCCCTCTAATTCAGGGGTTCAATCATACAGCCTGTATGCTCCCTAACTGGTCCCTCCCTACCTTGAATCAAGCAAACAATTGCCTTTAAAACTAAAAGAAAAATTAGAAACAGGTGAAATCTTGATTTTATATTTGCAGCAAAGCTGTGACAATGTTTTTTAACTTACAATGCAATACAATTTTCTCCAAGTCCTCTTTTAATTCCTCACAGATATTGCTTCTACAGCAGTTATCTTCAAGATCATTACAGTGTTGCCACTGCACATAATTAACTTTACTGTGGCTTTATATGGGGAATGCCATGGTAACATTAATTATTTGCAAATGGTCACTGTCAAATGCTGCGTGGTGACCATGACACTCTATCGTACTCCAAAATACTCAAACCTCTGAAAAGAGTCAAAGATAATCTTCTTCATTTATAATGGGTCATAGCAGTACAGAAAATTATTTTTATCTTTTTTCAAACTCATATTATGAAAACATGCAGCACTTCTACAGCAACGGTTTAAATGCAAGGTTTGTTGGGGTTTTTTTGTTTTCACTCAGACTGGCTAAGATAGGGTCTGTGCAGATCTTTAATAAGTTACTCATGGATTGAATACATTTGGGAAAATGGCCGATTCAAAGGCAAAGTGTTTCCATCGTAACTGGTAGACACAGCAGCTCTCTTATTACATAGCTTTTTAACTATTTGTTCTTTGGAAGGGGATTATTGCTATAGTCAGTAGTAGACAATTAAAAAAACAACAAAAAAAAGTAATGCTCTGTGAATGTTACCAAAAAAGTAGGAACATCTTAATCATGTTCTAAGCTATACGTGCTGGCATAGCATGCTAAGAGTTGATTTTAAAAAAATGGAATGCAGACTGTGACGAGCAGCAGGACAATCATTCCCCTCTGCTGAAAGGAACAGATCATCATCCTGATAGCCAAGCACCAAAACCTTGTTTGTCCACCTGGGATCTGATTGCCAGCCCTTTCAATTAAAAGAATGATACTCTATTAATAAAGTCCATCTTTTTAGCTCTGTGGAGTTTATTCAGTCTGTCTCTGTCCTAAATATGAATGAGGTCTCGAGTCAGAAATTATAGTTCAGCTGGTTGGAAGTCTAGAAGGAGTCATATTTTAGCCAGCAATATACATGCATTTGCAATGCTGAATTTCTTGGGGTCAGGGATCGCAGTTTTGATCTGGGTATGCACAGCCCGTAGCACAAAAGGGTCCTGGTTCCTTGCCTGG
This sequence comes from Balearica regulorum gibbericeps, assembly GCF_011004875.1. NCBI lineage: Eukaryota > Metazoa > Chordata > Aves > Gruiformes > Gruidae > Balearica > Balearica regulorum. The sequence goes on from NC_046184.1 coordinate 60,099,864, forward strand.
GGCTCTTCAGTGAGACTACAGACACAAACGGCAATAGCAGGAGCAGCAGACAATTTGATTTAAATGTGTGAGCACTCTTTTTTCCAATCTGGTGCTTTAAAAGGGACTATAATGCTGTTATTAACAGGACTGCAATATTAAAACTACATTGAGACAATTATTTACATTTTCAGTTTTGGAGAGCAGGAAACATAAGCACAAACATGTTGATCAAAGTGATGAAGAGCACTGCTTTTTAACGCAGACGTAAAATATCTCCATTTACTTTAATCAGGAGCGAAATTAAGACAAGAAAATAAAAATACTCCGGATATTTATTAGCCAACCTCTTATTCTTGTCAAAGGCCTGAGAATAAATTGGTCCAGATAGTGGGAAATACATTTAAAAAGTGATGTGACTAGCAAAATAAGACCCAAATCTGTATTTCAAAACACTCTTAATATTACAGTCCCACGTATGTAGGCCAGGAACCATGTTCAAAATTGAATCTGACTTCAGATTTTGAACATGGCCAACATACCATAGGAAAATTTGGGTACAGAATCATCTTTCATATGAATAGATAGCACAAGTCTTCACTAGTGAGCAGAAGACGCTATGTTATCTGTGTCCTGATTATTACATTCAGGAATGTGTATAGAGACAGAGCATATGAACCAGTAATGAACTTGCTCGCAATGGGAAAAACCCAGGAAGGCTGGATCCTAAAGCCCGTAAAAATATGAGTGTGTTCTGCCCTAAAAGTGAAGGAGAACATGATCCTTCTCTTCAATAATTTTTTTTTATTACTGTTCAAGCAGCCGGTTGGCAGGAGAGGTTGAGATTCACCTCAGGAAACCCGTGCTCTACCTTTTAAGTAATAAAATCTCCTTCATCCACTGGCACCATCTGCCCCTAGGGACTGCTGGACTTTGTCAAGTAGCTTGTTTGCTACCACTCGCTGGTTTGGCATTTTTGTGTCTAATTACGGCAATAGCCACGGATTAGTGAAAATTTGTGGGAAGAACAAGGACATTCAAGGAGCTAGGCAAATACCAACCACCTCTACTTAAAAGTGGCTGTATCTAATTAAATAGCAGAATTTCTTAACAGTTTTCTAGTCTCTCTCCCTCTCCAGAAACTCAGCCCCTTACCCAGCACATTTTAAGAGTGAGCAAGGGTAGTGGAAATATTTTTCTGCCTCCAAATCTCTATTTATTAAAGTATATTTATATTTTCATGGTCTAGTACAAGCACAGGATTTCCATAAATAAAACATTAAATGCAACTCTTCCTCTTTCACTTTCAAGTCAGAATTGCGTATGTGTGGTATAGTATTAAGATGACACAGCAAATGGTATAGATTGTTCTGAAAGAACAAAATAATAAAATCTTCCCTTTACAGTGCTGTATTTTACCCTTTCCATGGTCTTAAGAAAACTCTCTAGAATGAGCCAAGGATGCTCTCACGTTAAATAAGCTTCACTCTTGAGGATGATCATCCTATATTTCCTAGAGAGCCTTCATTAAGAGGGATGGTCCCAGACAGACAAGCAGACTTAGGCATTCTCAGGCTGAGGCTAATTGGAAATTAGGACTGATTTTCAATTAAAGACAGGTTTTCAAAAGCACTCAGGCACTGCATGTGCCCAGAGACCTTTCTGGAGCAGAGCTGTAAATGCAACTCGGAGCCCCGGGTGAGGCTGCGACAGGCAGTGGCTGTGGGAGGGTTAATAAACCCAGTCCTATGCTGCAGCAAGGCTTGGATCCATCTACACTTTCAGTCTGAACTTACAACTTGTTAATATTCACATATTCCTCTGTCTGTGCTGCCCTTCAAATAGTATATTTTTCCTTACGTGGTGTTTACTCCTGATGTATTTCTGGAGAAGAGTCACACGTTCCCTCAGCATCCACTTTGCTCAGGTGAATAAGCCCCTTTCTTCTAGTCTTCTTCCATGAGAACATTTTGTCAAAACTCAAACCACCCCAGCTCATTTCTTTCTACCTGGTCCAATGTGAATATTTTCTTGACCCGGACACAGGATTTGCAATTCCACATCACTTCCTACCACTTTCATGTACAGAGGCACCAGTACTTTCCTGCTTCTGGAAATACCTCTCCTGATGCATCCTCAAAATGCATTTGCTCTTTTCATGGCTGAGAAAAAATCCACTTTTGTGGTTTACAATTATTCTGAGATGAAATATTGCTCTTAAGTCTTTCCCACCACCTTTCCAATACTCAGCTCTCCACATATATATTATACTGCATATATAGTGTATGTTACATATACACCACAGTATGTATTTTTCTAATTAATCTCCATGTGTTTGCCTTCCATTTGTGGAAAACTGCATTTTGTCCCATTTCTTTTGTCCCAGCCTTCAAGGTCATCCACTTTTTCCTGGATGATTTCCCAAACTTCCTCTGTCAGGACAATGCCTCTCAGCATTGTGGCATCAGCAAATTTTAACTTCATGAGCACACTGCTAACATTTGTGCCAAAACCCTTTCTGAAAATTAAAAAAGACCAGTTCTTAAGAGGAAGAGCTGAAGATCTCTGCCTGTAACCTCATCACAGCTAACCTAGCCCTTGCCACCTCTCTTGAAGCCAGACCCTGCTCACTTTCCAATTCCTTTACTAATCCCCATCTTCTTCGTCTTAACTAATAGCTCCCTGCATGGACTGCATCAAATTGTTCACTCAAGTCCAAATAGATGAAATCTACTGCACTTCCTTGGGGTAGAAAATCAGTTATCTTATCAAAAAGTTATTAGATTAGTCTGGCAAGATCTATCTTTAGAAAATCTGTGTCACATTTTATCCCATTTTTCCCTCAACAACATGTCTTTAATCAGTCTTTGCTTGAAAAAATATTTGAAGGCCTTGCACTAACAGCCTGGAATTTTCCTTGGATCATTTTTCATCCTTTTCAAACGTTGGGCATTACTATTATTAATCGTTAGAGTTATGACACCACTCCAGGCTTTGTTAAAAATATTTCCCTCTGATCCTCTGATTTCATGAGGCAGCTCTTTCTCATCGCTGGGATAGAGGTTATCTGGTCACCCCACAATTTGAGTGCATTAAGCTGCATAATTTGCTCTCCTTTTGATTACTGTTTTCCCATTTTCATAACCTTGTTGCTTTTATTTATTTTTCCTTTTCCCCCAAGGATTTTCTTCCCAAAAACAGAGGCCACTTAAGCTCTTGGGGGATGGCCTCTGTTGACACTGATGTACACCTCTCACAGGTGCCTCCTCAAGGCCAGGACTTACAGATACCAATTTCACCTCTGTACTCCTGCAAGAGAGGAGAAAAATGTTACGTCCAAGGTCAGGAGCAGAGACAGGACCCAGGCTCTCAGCCAGCTAGAGAAGAAAAGGGATTTTTGCTGCCCAAAGGGTGAGCCCAGCACCCTCAGGGAACCCAGCCATGACTCAGAAATGCTGCCGAAGTGTATGAGCAAGCAATTAAAGGGGATCAAGTTAAGGCTCTCCATCTGTGCACAGTCACAAGCCCTGTCACACTGGCTCCTGCTCTCACCAGCTCTGCCTCCACCAGCAGTGATGCTGCCACCTCCAACTAAATTTGACTGGAACATAAGGGGGGGCTCTGACTGCACCAACGGGGTCGGCATGCAAACCCTGCTGCCTAGCTCCATCCTCCAGAGTCCAACCCCAATGACCAGGGAATGCAAACAAGGGACTGCAACATACTCTGGTGCTACCAGAGCCTGAGGGGTCTCCATGGGCTGCATATCAATATGGGATGGGGATGACTTAGAATCAAAGAAGTCTGAGGCAATGCTGAGTGTAGAAGAAAAATACTTCAAATAACACATGGGAATTGCCCTTTGTAGAGAATTGCACTCATGTGTCCAAGATTGTGGATTTTTCTTCAATTTTTGCTGCTTTTGGACATCAGACTTAATGTACGCACACACGCACATGCTCACACCCCAGACTATATCCTTTTTTTAACCTCTGGCTGGCCAGAAAATAGCCCTTTATCCAGTCAGGTGCAGAAGTGACCAAGTAACAGTCCCTCGCATGACATTACAACCTCTCTCAGGTCAGTTTGTTCCAGCATCTTTACATCCTGCAGAATTGCCATGATATATTGCAACCAGAAATGAAGCCACTGACCCTGATAAAAAGCACGGCAGCCTTTGTGCTGAGCAACACAGGATGCTCCTCCCTTGCTCTTTTTCTCTGCTGTCAGCCTCCAGATGTAGTCATCCATTAGCAATGCTGCCCACCACATGTCTAACACATTGGGTTGGGTTTTTTTTGTTTTAAACAAACTTCCCACAGAATGGAGGATAGAAAGACAGTCAAAAAATGTCTTGTGCTTAGGTGGAGCAAGGGGAAAGGTACCCCTTGCAGATGTGATGATACAAAACAGCCACAAGCAGGCATCTGTTTGCAACCAGCCAGACCCAGTGCAGACTGAGAAGTGACGCTACCTTATTGCAGCGGAAACGGAGGTCAACACAGTTTTTACCACCATGCCCCTTTTCGGCAACAAATTCCCTTCATCCCTGATACCTTCATTAATAAAAGGTCTAGAGCAGGGAGCAGAGCACCCACCTTCACCAGACTTACGCCAGCAGAAAGCTACTTCGCACACAGTTCTCTACTGACTATATCCAGCCGCCTTAGGTGGCCCAACAGGGACTGAGTACAGGTGAGGCTTTATTAAAGTCTGGTCTCCAACTAAGACAAACAGTATTTTGGATAAAACTTAGGCTTCTGTCTCAGCTAGCTGTTGTGCATCCAGCAGTCAGCCCATCTGTGAAACCTACCTCCATGCAAAAGGTGGAGCAACTGCTCTATTTAAAGCTTCTACTCCTGAGGGAAGGTGAACATTTATATCCCTGCTCATCTCCCAAGTCTGGGGAAAGGGAAGAAACTTTCTGGCATGTCTGCTGCTGTAAAATGAAGAGAGATTAGGAAGGAGATAGGCAGCTCCTGCCTGATTCCAGCTTCCCTCACTCCTCTACCCAGAGCAAGAGCAGCTCCTCTTTCAGGAGATGAAAATGTTGCAAGAAATTAAGGCAACGGATTTTTAAAAAAGGATCAGAAGAGGGGAGAAAGTGAGGAAGTATTGGAATGAAAGGCAGGAAGAAAGCAGAGATGATTTACAAAGCCACATTATCCGGAACCTCACTGCTGGAGCATGTGATTGTACTGCGAAGTGTCACACGAATCTGCTGGGAGATCTCTATGCTGTAGTTCAGATAAGAAACTGCACATTTGGTTTTTATCCAAACTGATCCTGAACTTCATAGCCTTTGAGATCACGCCAATCTCTCTCTCTCTCCCTCTCCTCGTATGCACGTTTTCCCAACATGGAAACTGATTTTGCTTTATGCGTTTGCAATGACAGGTCGTGAATCAACGCCATGGAATGATGCAATATCACACAGGACCATGGGAACTTTTGGGTTCAGGTCTCTATATTTTAGGGACTAAAGAAGACTGCTAAGAAAAGCCTAGAAATTGAACCAGTTTCAAGGTTATACTTATTAAGCTGTTTCTATGAAAGTCAGAAAATGTATCAAGCTAACTGCATTTAAAATCCTCCAGCTGTCATCCATCACACAGCTTATTTGAAAAGCCATCCTCTGCAAAGTTGTTGTATTTCCCACCCCCCCATCCCCAGTGTTTGCATTTATGGAATTGATGCTTGCTGAAGAGTTGATAGTTGGAAACACTCCCTCCCTAACAGGGAGGCATGAAAGGTTGGCACCTGGCTTAGTGGAAATCAAAAGTGCTGAGGGTCTGCACTGAATACAAATAAGAAATTACAAGCTGCAACATTTCAAATTAACATCTTGATGCCTCGTATTATTCTTCAGAAAAGCTCGGTCCTTCCTTTGATCTCAGGATTACAGGCAGCCGGAGTCTGATTCACAGCTACTCAAAGAACCTGCTGCACTACACCAGCAGTACGCACAGACCTTAAAATAAAACCCAAAGTACATGGACACTCATTTGCAAACCTCTGCCAGCACAGTAGAGTGAGATTGTCATTTTGGGACATCAGTGGGTGAATCGGGTCCCTGCAGTCAAATAAGTGCACGCTGCAAAGTCTGGTCTCTCTAAAATCCAGAATTTGTTTCAGGAATGATTTCTCTTTTCATTCCCACCTGATTAATCCCAGGCTGCACTCTTCAGGCTTACTTCCACTTGCGAGGCAAGCAGGACAACAGCAATCACTTCTATTTATGAAATGAATTCTTGATGGAAACTTTAAACTAAGTACTAATTTGTTCCTCATAATTAATAAATTCCTCTGCAGCATAATACAACTCTCCCCAACTTCAAATGATTTTGAAACTCCTGGAAAACTGTCTAACAGTTGAGGGCATTTTCTATATATATACACACCCATTGACAAAATACAACTTTGCGAATGGTATATTTTGGGTTTTTAATCCACAGATACTTAACTGTATCTACCTTAATTTTTAAGACTGAGGATGTACAGCAGAATCATTATTGCCTTATTTGCAATCCTACCTAAATACTGGAAGTATTAAATTAATTGTGCCTTTTCGAAACCAAGTGCTAGGTCTTCAGAAAGCGCATCGTACCTATAAGTCCTGACATTTCAGCAGGGATGCAAAATGCTGCACTTCTGGAAATGAGGGCCAAGATGGTCACACCAAAGGGGAAGCAATTACAGCCAAGATTTGAATTCTGAAATGTTCAAGATTTCACTTTTGAAATTCAACATATTTCTTCAATTAAATATTGAATAGCTGTGACTATAAAAAGCCTATGCAGATCTTGAAGTAAAGTATTATACTCTCTAGTGAAAGAGCATGTCAAGGCCAGAGTCAACAGAAAACTGCTGCTCCGATGCAGGTTATCCCAGCTAATCATGTAGATCGTCCCTCTGCTTTCTGTGTTGCAGAAAAGATTGCACCTACTGCTGTAGGAAGAGGCAAACTGCTGAAAATTGAGGTTTATGTACAAATTTGTGAAGCAATAGCAGTGAGTAATTTCTACTTTGGCAGATTCAGAATGCCTTTTCATATGAAAATCAAACCCAAATATATTCTTAACTCCAGAACAGCCATAGATCATGCTTTTACACATGTACATAATAATAAGGCAAAACAGACACTAAAAACATATCCTGGCAACAAATACTGTAAGACTTCATTAGAAAACCAAAAGGTCATATCTCATGCATGAAAAAGTCAAATTATCTAGGCTGACATTTACAACTAATTTGAACTGACATTAGCATAAAAAATACAGTCTTACTGCAAGAGGTACTATTACCTGTAAGTTTAAATGTGCCCTTTAAACAGTAATGCTGCAAACAAAGCACTGACAAAATATCTGCAGCCCTGCCAATTACATCTCAGTATTTTACAGCAAAGCAACGTGAAGCAGACAATTAGCAGAAGATTTCAGCCCCTCATTAGCAAGCAGAACCTAATAGTAAGAGAGAAAAACAAACACCATATGAGCTCTGACGAGCAGATTACGGGCTCGATCCAGCTGTGAGATATTCAGGCACCCATTACCATGCAACCGGCTTATCCAAGGATGTGAGCAAATACCAGGAGCTGATTTTGCAATGCACACAGCGATGAGCCCGAGCATCCATGCACCTCTCACGGCAATAACAGAGCCCTCTGCCTGCCTGCTCGCTCGCTGTCACTAGGAAAGAGACACATTTTGCACAAAGCAGCCGATTTTTTTTTGTGGACTTACTTTAACTGTCGAGGTTCGCAGTCAACTCCCGGCAGTAAAAGCCTCGCTGCCTGCCGTACGTCATCGCTGTCCACCGAGAAACTGCGACGGTGCCCCGCGTGAGCCACGGCAACTCGTATCCACTCCATCAGGGGAGGCAGCACAATGAACGGCCTGGGAAAGCACACAGACATGAATGGTACAGTACACTAGCATCAAAATTACAGGTAGAGAGAGGGCGAGGGAATGCGTGTGTGCCTGTGTATATATGTATGTGAGAATGTATATACAGAGAAAGAGAAGGAAACAATCAAAACGAAAGCATGGGAGAGCAAACCAGCTCAGCAAATTTCAAGCAGGTCTAAATCAAGATGTCTCACCCTGTCTCCAGAGCAGGATTGTTTGAAAAGTGAGATCAGCCATGCTCATTTATGGGGCTCCTGCGAGGTCAGTGCACCCGCCTGGCAAGCCCTCCTCCCCCCCATCTTTCACACAGTGTATCCTGAAAAGAGGGCAGGAGCCTGGTGCAGGACCACGTCCTGCTCTGGCTGACGCACTGGGCTGGCACTTTGCAATAGGGACAGGAAAACGAACCAGGGCAAAGAAGGAGGATGCCCCCACCCCAGGACGCCAGGGATGGAGAGGTGTTGTGTGAGGAAGTCTCCAACATCTCCTACCAACGCCAACATGCACCTCGTGCTGAGCGCTGAAAGCGGGGACCTTTCCAGCTGATCCCACTGTATTACTGAGATTATCTGTGAGCAGCATCAGAAATCAGATGGTTTCGTTTCACTTTTAGCGGTATCAAAACACTACACCTTTGGGTACAAGCTCTTCTGCCACTTGAGCAAAAATACACAAAATCACCTCTCAAAGTGGACAGTGGGACTCTGGGCCACAACCTCCACTTCATGGACACTATCAGAGACATGGTCCTTCTCTCCACAAGACCTGGACAGCCCCATGTCCTAGCCAGAGCTGTCCAAGCTTTAGGTGAACCACACAACATACAGTTTGCCCCCATCTACGTTAAAAATTATTTGGAGACTAAGAGAAAAATGCCAAACTTTAAATTAGAACCACAGCTTCAAGTCTTAATTTGCAGTTAAAAAAAAAATTAAAAAATCTGAAGCTAACATCTTGGAAGGTCACTGCCTGTTAGGTCAAGGTGGACAAAATCCCCAAAGCAACGCAGGCTGCAGCAACTGCCCTCCCATCCCCAACAGGATTTCATGCCCACTTCATCATCTAGCTGGTGTGTCCAAAATGGGTGTCTCCTCTGTGGCTGTACACAGGAGACAAAGTCTGTGTGGGGAAGAAATGAGGAAGGGTAGAAGAAATCCATCTTTATAAAAATATACTATAAAATTCTAAAAATTGTAAAATCATTAAAAAATAATAAATCTGTCCAAAAGCTACTTGAAAACTATGCTGAAACTTCTGTAGTTAGTCAGGACTGCTGAAAACTATTTAGACACAGTAAAACTGTGTGGCTAACTACCACGGCTAAGGGATGTTAACAGAGATTGCTATAATATTAAAAAAGGAAAAGAAAAAAAAAAAAGAAAAGGAGATGAAACTTGTAAATGACTACTGTCCTCAAGGAATGTCTGTAATTAACCTGCTCTTACCTTCTTCTTCTGGACCTTTTTCTTTTGTCTCATTTTCTGTGTGGCTCCTTTTCCCTTCCTCTTTAACTGTATATTCCCATATTCCCTGGGTTTATTAGCTCAGTATATCATCCTAATACTGGAAATGTTCCTTTTCATGCAGCACCATCCCCTACTTTTGCTCCTTTCACCTCTCCTGCTCCTTCTCATTCAATATTGCTTTCCCTTACTTGCCTTCCCTTATGTGGTCCCTTTTCTCAGAGGGAAGGGGGGGAAAAAAAAAAAAAAAAAAAGAGTCTGGATTAGATGCCCAGTAGGCAAATACTTTACATTTTAAATATATAACTTTACCCCAAAAGGATCTACCCTGAGAAAAAGATTTCAGATAATGTTGATTCTGGAATACTGGTTTCCTATTTATAGCTCTTTATGCCATTTATTTCTCTTTTGAAGACTTGACTTTACATAGCTCCGATATTAATATTCTTGAGGAGGGATGAGATATTTCACAAGTGCCGAAGGACAGAGAAGCCCTGAGGCCGCTAATTTTCCCTGGGATGCCGGGTTCCCAAATCTCATGGGCGCTTAAATGAACAACCTCTTTTTGAAATATGACATCTTTGGCCATCTTGCCATTATTCTATTCAAACACTGCCTTTGTTTCCAAGGCTTTTTGCTCTCCCCAGTCCTGCCGCAGCTGCACAAGGAGGCAGATAAGGAGAGAACATCTTCTCCCACAGCTTCCGTGAAACAATTTCCATAACCCAGCTCATTTGTCGTGACGGCGGCGGTGGTCAGAGGAGGGAGAGAGAGGAGAGCCAGGGGTGTATCTGCTCCTGGAAGGTGACCTGCTTCCCAGGTCACCTGTGACATGTATACTCGCAGCAGAAGGAACCCTCTGTCATGGTGTGAAGTAGCTGGGGACAAGTGATCGGTGGGAGTTGTTTTCATCACTTGCTGAGCAAACAGTAGAAAGGGAGCTGCAAATCACACTGGAAGTGTAAAAATGTATCTAGTTACCCACAAAACTTGGTGCTAGGAAAACAATTAAAGGGAAACTCAACTCTAGGTTAAGGTTTGCATGAGTGAATGCATGGATCAGAGAAATGAAGAAAGGCTTGTACGGAGCTGTCCTGTAACATCTGCTGGGTGAACGGAAAAGCAGAGAGCTGTGGCTGAGGAGGGGACTCGGGGGTTCACACTTCTCCTCCTCTTGTGCAGGTCAGAAACTCACCCAGCACAAAATCTGCCCCCCCTCCCCAGTAAGGAGCAGAGCAAATAAAATTATTTACAGCAACTGTGATAAATGCACTATAAATCTGCATCTTTTTTTTTCCCGGTCTTGCAAACTTCAACAGAGAAATAGAAACCAACGTGGCTATTTGGTGCAATAAATCCGAAAAGGGAAGAGAACTGGTGTTCTGCAGAAGCAGGGGGATTTTCTCTAAAGGCCAGTTTTGCTCCATACACGAGGATGTGGAGTTTACTCACAATATATTACATTCCTTTTTCTGAGGCAAAAAAACCCAACCCATCGCTGTGTATCTGAGCGTGTCAGGGAATTTGTATTTTGAGAAGAGAACCAAATATGGCTGAGTGCAATAGGTTAAAAATACCCTTCAAGAGTCTATGTACCACGTGAAGTGGATTTTTTTTTTCTTTTAATGCTGTTTATGTGCCAAAGGAGAAAGAGAAACACAAAGTCATAGGGAGGTGACAATCTACAAGACAACGTGGCATCACCAAGACATATTTCACTTTTCAAATGACACCATGCAAAAGCGGGTTAGGCAAATGCACCACATTATTGGCGCATACATTGATTTATCTCTGCTGTACAAAGGCAGGTAACAACTAGAAGAGTTTGGTACTTTTGTGTTCCAGAGCAGACGTAGCAGGTAAGTCCCCTAGTTATACATTTTGGAAGCGCATGACTTAACTAAATTAATTTAACCACAGTAGGAACATGCTGGGCTTGACCCTGTCTGAATGATGTGGAACATCAGGAGCAACTCGATTGCTGCAGAAGCACCTTACAGGGGTGCGGGTCAGCGAGCACTCTGATCTCCTCTTCTAGCTCATCTTTGTACCTGTGCTTAACTTTAAACGCATGCTCCTGTCCTCTTTAATTCACTGCGGTTCAAAGTTAAGAATGAGCTTAAGTAACGTCCCAAATAAAGGATGAATTTCAGCACAGGCTTGTATTTTCCTCAACTGTCGTCTAAGGGGAAAAACGTGCCAGATGGGGATGCAGGGAGAAGTCTCTGCACAAAGCAATCTCCATCCCACACAAAAGAGATGGGAGGTGGGGGAGGGATGGGGGAGGCCAACAGAAAGCAGATCCCAAAGGGTTGGACCTTTCTGTCCCCGAGTCCTTGGCAAGGGGACAGCTGGCTCCTCTTGGAGCATGCCCTCCCTGGGTCCCTACTTAAACAGAGAAAGGAATTATCAGATCCTCACATTGCCAGTTCCGCCCTCCATGCAGTATCCCTCCTCTTTCCTTCTGGCTGCCCCAAGCCTATCTCACAGCTATTTTGGGATGACTCAGGGACCCATGAGCTCCTGGGCCTTGCAGACATCTGCAGGCAATACCCAGCTGGCCCCCCTGCCATGAGGGACGACCGCTCGCCTTCCTCTCCCATCCCAGATATCACACGTCCTTCTCCGCATCACCCTCAGACATGGCAGCTCCTGGCCTGCACCCATCCACGCCTCTCCCCAGCACCCTCCCCTCCAGAGCGGGGTCAATGACCCCTCTGCACCCTATCAGACCTGGAACTATCTTGGTTTTTGTGGGGCTGATGTCTCTGGGGCACTTAGAATTACAAAATGGCTCATCAGGAAAGCAAATGTTATGTGAGGAAACCTAAATGTAAGGCATAACCTGCTCCAGTCGTGCCACCATTTGCTCAAAACCCACGCTCCTCCCAAGATGCACGCAACAGTCCTGAACCGCCCACCATTTCCCTCCTCAGCTTGCTGGCACAAAAGATGTTGAAAGTCCCATCACATATATGCAATAGTTCAGCCTTTTTCATCATCATCATCATCATTGTTATTATTATCAGTGGCAGTGTATCTGTATATAAACAGGAGGAATCTTTGGAAGAGCATGAGAAACATGCACTGTAAAATCTGATAGGATGCTGCATTATCTTTGCGTGAATCTGCCAGGAGACCAATGAAGCTCTTTTTTGGACACCACCTGCTGTGATGTTGAAGTTGCAAAACACTAGGGCCAGCGCTCCTAACAAATCCCAGCTCCCAATAACCCCTGGCCTTGGTTTTTCCCTGTCCGTACCAACTTTGCAGGGTGCAGACTCCCTGCTGCCCACTGACCATGACTGCACAGCCCACTATTGCCACCCAGCCCTTCAAGAGCAGGGCCATCACGCACACCCACCCTCCTCTTCTTTATTTCCCAGCAGTTTAAGCAGTTCTTCCTCTACTCGGTTGTTCCCTCTCCCTTGCAAGGTGGAGAGTAACCCACCTTTTTGGTGGGACCCCCCTGCCAGGAAAGCAGTGTCCTGTCTCACTCTCTCCTCCCAGTTCCCACTATTCATAGAAGCATAGAATGGTTTGGGTTGGAAGGGACCTCAAGATCATCTAGTTCCAACCCCACTGCCTGAGCTCCCCTCCGGCGGGTGACTCCCTAATCATTTTTGCCAGGTGATGAGAGTTCCAAAGGAAGGACTATTGCTGGTCACCTTCTCCAGTGTGCAAACTTACACCACCTTCCTGATGGCACACTCATCAACTTTGAATGCTCCTCACCCAGGCTTGGTCCTCCTCCACCACCGTGGCTCACAAACCCTGGACAGACCACCAGCCCCTCACTCACAGCAGTGCCTGCAGCATCCTCCAGGTCCAGGAGCTCATCAAGAGAGAGATTTCCCCAAATCACAGTGCTCAAAGAAAAAATTCTCTTTTCAAGTGCAGCACAGCAACCTCTGTATTTCTGGGGGTGCTTCACATTGCTCTTTTTCAGGCACCAAGCCCTTGCCTCACCACATGCGCACACTCACTGTATGTATTAAAATCAACCCACACAGAGAGGACTGGCTTGATGGCTGCATCACAATGGGAATGGAGAAAGTCCTGAGGGCTAATCCTATTCAGATGTGAATTCCCACAGCTGCTTCGTGCTGTCCCCTCCCTTGCTTTCACCAGCTGTTAAGTGTACACAGTTCTACAGGCTTGACCTCCCTTTAACTTAAACACCTTCCGTATGGTTCAATTATTGCAATTGCTTTGGTTGATTTCTGTTTGCAGGATCCTTTAGCTACTGAGGAAGATATTGTTGTGGTAGGAGTTTCTTCACTCACTCCAGCCAAGGAGTCCATCCAAACCTGCGTGGCAATGGCAGCCAAAGTGCTCCACGCAGGTCACTGCTGTTTTACTGATTGCTTCTGCAATTTTAGAGTTAACAGCGCTTCTGAGAAGCAGAAGGCTATACTTTTGCAAGGAAAAGCCTATCTGGACAAAGGTAGGGAGATGTTTCTGCTTGCAGATATGAGTCAGCAACTTTAACGTTATGAAAAGGTCTTTTCATTTGTTTAGCTTTATGCTTATATTTTCATGGGTGGTTTTTAAAGAAAATCCCAGTGTACGAATTGAAAAGCATTCTTAGTTCTGACAGTTTTCATTCAGAACGTATGATGAAACCATATATGCAATGCTAGTCTGTTTTTAGCATTATTGGAGGAGAGAAAAGCATGTTTTTTCCAATGGTTAGTATACATTTCAGTTGGGTTTCAAGGCTGCAAAACTCATGTTTTATATTTACACCATAAGCTAGTTGTCTTCAGAGTGAAGAAATACCTTCTGATGCCTTCAGAAGGCTGCCAGCCCCACTCCTGCCCAGGGAACCAGCAGCGCCAACTGACGCACCACACGAGCCCACGCAGCTGTCCCACACTAGGCAGCTCCTCCGCCACCCCAGAAACCCAGCTACAGGTGACCCAAGTAGCCGGCTTCTGAAAAAAGCCAATTGTGCATTTTGTTCAGGCTGAAGGATCAAATCTCCTTGTTCTCACAGAAGCCTCAGTGAGACCCGCCTAGGCGGAGGGAGGGTTTACCACTACACTTTTGTGTATCAAGACATCGGTGCTCCAGAGCCTGCACAAGGGTATCTGCAAGTCACAGTTTTTGAATTTGCATCCAGTGTTCGAATGCACCGTCGCCGTTGCCTCTCCCGTGTTAAAAACATTAACGTCCAAGACTTGAAATGCAAACAAGTCAAAGTGATGACTTGGCCAGCAACCACAATGGGGAAATATTTCACAGGCAGTTTTGACATCCAGTCTGACACGACTGGCTGCGGCATAAATCCCTGAAGAGATGCCAGCATTGGGAGAGCGGCGCAGAACGGTCCGGGTAACACGCTGTTCTCGCAGTGCTGCAAGCAATTTTCTCTATTTAAAAAAAACCCTGTAGCCATCCCATGGACAGAGTAAGTCTAGCTTGATAAATTAGGTGTAGAATGCAGCCCCAGCCCAGCAAGGATATACCGTCTGACAGCTGAGCTGTGAATACTGCCTGAACTATTTCTTGTAACATGTGCAATCTCACACGCTGCAGGCAGCTGCCAATACCATTTCTGAAGGGATTTTTAAAAAGTGGGAAGTTTGATATTTAGGATGCAAATCTAGAGGATTTGCGTAAGGAAGGATCTGGATTTCTTTTCAGTGGTTCCCAATCAAAATCAACCCGAGTTAACTTTGAGTTCAGCAAGGCCACAGTTTTACCCTGTGAAGTTTTCAATTAAATAGTGGATAAAAATATATAGGGTAATACGGGGCTACGCCATACTGGCACATCAAGCATGTGTAATCCCTTCTTCAGATATACGTTGCAGGGTTCATTCAAGCTTCATAGCAGGACTTCCACATTCCCAGTGCTAGCACTTTACCAGTTCTTTACTAGCATTGTCCATCATTCTTTCCACTCTGCTGACCTTTGCTAGAGACTGCCATACCCACGGAGTTTGTACCACATAATAATTTAAATCAGGGACACAGTTCATTGGTTATCTTCTTACTGAAATTGTTCTACGAGTAATAATCTGTACTACAGACAGGGCTGTACCAGTTACGAAGATGCTTTGAAGGAGTTCAAGTTATTTTACAGGAGTGGAACACTCCTCTCATTAAGGCGGCTTCATCACATTAATTAGCCAGGTACAGTAATAACTATCCAAATCATGAAACAAAATTCAGATGATAACCCAAACCCTTCCCATTAATCACCAATAACTACAAGCTACAATTTGCACGTGTGTGCAAGTGCAGGGGACATGTACGTTTTCGTGTGTGTCCATGCGCACATACAAGGCAGGCAGAAAAATAAAAAAAGAGCAAATAGCCCATGGGAGTTTCCTAAGGGACTGCTCCACATACATGGAAAAGTAGTGATGGAAAACTGAAAAGAAACCAGACATGTATCCATCAACTCAATTAAGATGAGGGAAAAGCTAAAGGCTGCCGGGCAGTACAGGGAGTTAAATGCTCCTCCAAAGCAGAGTGGCAGAGGAAATGCTGGAGAAGGAACTTTGCTGCCTGTGAGCAGAATTAATGGGTGGTTCTGGACCGGCTGAGCTGCTGCTTCTCAATGAGTTGTTAATGGGGAACATGGAGAGTTAGGAAGTAATGAGGACTTTGTCAATACAGCTGTGGATCAAAGTGGGTAAGGAACCACTTAAGGAAAAAACCATCACACAAATCTGCAACTACAGATTCTGTGCTTTCCGGTGCTTAAGAAATTACTTGTAATAATTTTGGAAGTGTTACAGAGGCTGAGAAGCAAAACACAACCACGGGACAGATACTTTTATTAAACCAGAAGCAGCAAGCAAGAAATAAATCTTGGCAACAGTGGCCTCATCTAGAATTCTTTTTTTTTTTTTTTTTTTTAATTCCCAGGAAAAAATGAACAAACCTAAATAATCTACAGCCGCCTGCAGGTGGAGGCACTGGAGGAACACTGCTTTCGCAGGCAACACCCAGCACAAGACAGATGTCTCCATCACATCCTGGCTGGGTGCATTAGGGAAGGGGGACCCCACAAACAGGTCCACCCCACCTCCATACCTACCAAAATAGCTGTCTAGATCCCCAGAATGAGGTCCAAACCCCATCCTGTACCTCTATGCCTACCAAAATAGCCATCTACATACACAGTACGCAGGGCCATTAGATAACCCACCCCAGCCGGACTGGCTTGTATTGGTGCCAACACCACAGACAAAAAAAATCAGAGGGTTTCTTCCAAAGTGACCAGATTGAAAGAAGAATATGAATTTGGGGTTGGGTTTGTTGGCATTTAGGAAGCGGGGAATCTTTTCCAGGTTTTCTGAGCAATCCTAGCCACCTTCCACCTCCTCCCCCTCCCATCAAAGCAGCAGCCCCCCCCCTGCAAGGGCTTTGCTATTTTTTTCCTTTTCATTTTATGTAAAGACAAACACTATTAAAAACACACCACATTCTCATTTCTTTCCCTCCATGAAGAGCAAACACAGAGAAACACTCCCTAGAAACGAAGCACCGGATTTATTCAAAGGCAAACGTCCCCCAAGACTTTGAGGGAGGTACCGCTTTCTGTGCTGGAAAGTGCTAAGCCAGACAGGACCGCCACCGTACCGGCTTCCCTCCCATATCCAGCCTCTGCAGAAGGCCACGCAGAGCCTTTGCAGCTCCCTAACTCAACCTGGTTCAGAGCTAAAATCCAGGTGGGCTGGAGATGGGTGGGAAGGACGGGAGCAGCTCCCACAGGGCCATCGAGCCCTGCAAGTGCCAGGGGAGCTCTCTGGCCACATCCTGGAACCCGCCCCACCCTGGGCACGCATGGTCAGGGGAAGAGGTTGGCTTCACATGAGCCAAGGACAATCCCCGTTTCATGGAAATACTGCCTACGGCCAGATCCATGCAATCCAGGCTTCTCTGCACCAGCGAGGACACAGAGAGGCCAAGGATGGGGAAAGTCACCTGGACCTCCCTGCTTCCTTCTGGGCTTCATCCAACCTAAAAGTGATTGTCACAGCTGGAGATAAAGAGAGGGAACACAGCACACAGATAAGGCATAAAGCTTGCAAATATGCAGCATATAAAAACGTCATGTTTAACAAACCCACTTCCTCGCAATGCACAAAACCTCATTATGGAAACTGAAACCACCAGAAATAAGTCATGGACCACAAAGCATGCTTGCATGTAAAAAAAAGATGGGAAATAGGCAGAAAGGCTTCTCAGAGTACTAAGGAGAAGTCAGCTTCACCGGTTTCCTTTCTGAGCAGCACAGGATGGTTACATCCAGCTGGTGAATCTCCAGAGCACAACCCCATGGAAATAGCCAGGCTCATGTTTAACCCTGCATTGCTCCCACTCCAGCGCTAAGTACTAACGCATGTTTGATTAGGCAACAGGAGGAGTATCTGCTCCTTCCAAAAGTGACCACAAGCTCTTGGCAATAACACCGAGTACTTGCTTTGGCCCTAACCGCACACCGCAGTTGTTAAACTGCCCTGCCAAAGGAAGATGTCTTGCCAGACAGAGTATTCAAAATAAAGCAAAGAAGAGCAATCACTTTAAATAATCGGCGTTTCAAGCACTCTAACGAAGAGAACATGTATTAAGGCGACCTCTAAGAAAGGAAAACCTATTAAAGCAAATGCTAAAAGTGATTTTTTCAAATATTCCTGCCCTTTTCACTTTCCACAAGGAAGTGAAGTCTGCAGAAATCTTACAAAAACAGAGCTTCAGCATTATTCACCTTTCTTTTCCCACTGGTTCCAGTGGCATTACTCCCAGAAATCAGGGCTACAGATTAGGTGAGGTTCTAATTTTGGTCATTTTTTGTGCATACTAACCACCCTTGGGCACGAGTTAGGGCTTCCGCAATAACACGTCTGGATGACAGACTTCCGCAATAACAAATCATGAAATTAAAAATAATTTAGAAAAATGAGAAAATTCTGGATTCTTGTCATTTCCTTTTTTCTTTTTTTTTTTCATAATTTGGAAACAATAGAGCAAAAAAAGCAACAAACATGCTTACAGAGTGACCCAAACTTGAAAAGAAACAAAATGCTAAAAGGCAAATGGCAAAATTCCCAGTAACATCATTAATGCCAAAGTTTCATCTTATATGCTTTTCTGTGAATCGATATAAAAGTATTTCAATGAAGATATCATTGAAATAATATCATATTATATACCATTTATGATTACGCATACGATGAGATTCTCAGATGCTGCTTTTGAGATGCAGACCTCATACTGAAACAGTAACAAGCCCTGTATGCGCGGCTCTCAGGGCACACGTGCAGATCAGAGCTTGGCTCACATGTACAGCACGATATATATATCAGGGCATAAATGTGGAGCCCAGCTTGAAAGAGCAGCTTGCATTTGCACCACCATGATACCCATCCTAAAAATGAATACCCAGCACCTTCCAAGCACCAGCCACTCCTCTTGCCTCTGTACTGGGGAAGCCTGGTTTAGCGCTGGTGAGAAGCGTGGCAGGGAAATAACCCAGCGTGCCTCAGCACACAACTGGAGCCTTGCATTACTAGAGGGTTTGCTGGGCTTTTGACAGGAGATGGCTTTATTTTCTTGGCCAGCAAGCTGTCCTGGTTGCTTTCTGCAGTGCCTGGGTGCAGAGCTGCCCTGCGCTGAGCACCCTGCCTGCCAGCATTTGGTAACCCCATCACCGGCTTCGGTGGCATCTCCTTCTCACCTTACGGCAAACCCTGAGTCAGGATGGGGCCTCAGGCCTGCCTCCCCTGCCCTGGTCACCCCCAGAGGGGAGGCAACAGCAGCACACCCGGAGCCTGCCATGTCCCTGGCCAGGGCAGCCCTGAGGTTACTCCTGTGCCCAAGTACTTGGCACGTCTGGAGCCCAGCATCTTTTAATGACCTCTCCTTTCCACACACTACTCTATTCATTTTTCACTTCCCCAATCGCAGCTGTCGAGTCCCATTAACGCGTAGAAAAAAACACATTTAAACCCAAACCTGCTAGGCCAGAAATAGAAGTTCTCATTTTCTTTTCCAAAACACAGAATAGCTGAGCAACAACGAAAGGAAAAGGAAATCTCTCCCGAGTGCACATCTGGAACCAATTTGCTGTATGTAGCCACTGGGTGTCACTTTTGATATATATTGGGTCAGCCACGCAGCGCTTCGGCGACAGAAACGGATTTCAAAGAGGTGATCCTAAACCAAACCAGACTGCTCCGCAGCCTCTCACGTGCAAGCTGTAATTAGCAATTAGCCAGCCAGGCTGATTTATTAATGAAACGTCTTCGCCATGACATTAAGCACCGTGCAGCAGCTCTTACCTCTCGGTCTGCAGCGTGACTTTTGATGGCTCCACGTTGGGGTTTTCCCACTCCATCTGCGGACAGTGCATGAAGTAGCAGAGGGTGTACAGAGCCTCCGGCTCCCAGTAAAGCGATCCCTGCTTCTGGTGCATCGGTGTCCCATTCCCGTGCTGCTTGGCATTGAGGGGCTGGAGGTGGTGCATCGCTCGAGATACCAGGTCGCCTGGAAAAAAGCAAAAGCTGGGTGAATGTCAGGTTTTCTTCATCTGCCTCTCCCCAAAGTTTTCAAACCAAAAGGCGCGCCAGGTTGGTTTTCTTTCCATTTAACCTCACACATGCAAACAGTAAAGTGTAGCACAGGATCCTGTGCACTGCTCACCTCCAGGTCAGACATTGCCTGGTGGTTTACACAGTGTGACGTGACATACCTGGGCTGCAGACAAGCCCTCGAAGGTCTGGGGAAGATGGGTTTCTGCAAATACTGTGTGTCAGCAGTGCCAGGCTGGCCCATCTCAGCACCTCCAGAAGAGCCAGTACACTGGTACTGGGGTCACAGCTACCTACAGGCAACCCTTGGAGGCTGCCAAAACCCCAGAGTCCCAAAAATGACTTGTGGGGACGACGAAGAGAGGCACCAAAAGCCGCATACTCCTGGGTAGAGAGCGGCAGGGAAACGTAGCCCTTTGGAATGAGGAAGGAGGCAGTCAGATAACTCACAGAGCACTGTGGGAGCATGCAAAGGGACACATGGGTGAAGAAAAAAAGGGGCAAAAGATTGCTAAAAGACAGTATCAGAAATGTGCAACCGAAATTGCAATTTGTAAGCCCAGGCTGAGCCTGGAAAACTTGATTTTAGTAGAAGAGCAAAACCTGTGGAGAAGGCTCACCCAGCCCCTCAGGTTTCCAGAGCACAGAAAATGGCCCAGGAGAAAGATGCTCATCATCTCCCCCGCGCCAAAGTGGTTCTGGATGCTTCCTCGCAGTGCGAGTATGGGTAACCAGCTGCAGTATGTGGACTGCGATCAGCAAAGCCAGCAAGCAAGATTAGCAGGCAAATATACGGGCAAGCAGTAGTGAGTCTCTAAGCACGATGCTGATTGTAACTAATTAACTAAAACATCTCCCTTCAAGGCAGTGAATTTTACGTTTGTTGACTAGTGACCACTCTATCAAAGGCAGGGAAACAATTGTGGTTATAAACTGCCTGTTTTCACATCTTCAAATCACTCTGAGAGTGCTTTGGGGGGAAATAACGATCCCAGATCAAATCAGATGGTTTATTTTAAATGAAAATCTGAACAAGACCCCTTTGGGTCATTCTTAAGCTATACAAAATCAAGTGATGGGGAAAAGAGGACATAATTTTCCAGTGTTAAGAAGAAGTCACACGCTTTCTGTTATTTGTTTTCCCAAGCGATCACTGAGCACTGAAACTCAGAAGGAAAAGTTAGAAATACACATTGAGTTAGGAACATAAAACTAAATCTGGGGGGGAAGGAAAAAAAAAAAAAGGCTGAATAATGAACTCATGGGCCAACTTAAAGGAGAACCATTTTGACTGTGTGCAAGGCAGAGCTACAGGGGTTTTTTGCAAAGTCCCACCCCTGTGAACACATCAGAGCACATCACCTCTCTCCAGCCTGACTGGCACAGAGAATGATGATGCTGCTGCAACAATGTGCACCAGGGAGAACAGAAATGTCTCATTGAAAAATGCTCAGCCCAGTCCTCCAAAAACACAGCCTTAAAACCATGAAGAGAAGAAAACCGCTGGCATGAGAAAACTGCCGAGTCCATGATTTCAGGGTTTTGACACAATTTTTTGCTGCACTCTGCAATATTCCTCTGATTCAAAGCTTTCATTTAAAAACAGCTTCTGTCTTTTCCCTCTGCCAGGAAATTGTCATGATAGGACCAGTCTTGCAGCCCTGTATGCTCATAATTTCCAAGAGAAGCTGTGCGTGCGGAAAGCCTGCAGGATCAGGTCCACGGCAGAAACAGATATGCCTGAGATGACTCCCCAGTCCTGCACAAAATTATCTGCAGGCAACCAGCAGCAGCAGAAAAGTTTGGGACTCCCCTTTCCTCAGTCACAGCTGACTGCCAAGCCTAGCATGGGCCAATTTAACTGCTAGCAACCTTGCTGATAGCAAATGTAAATTCCCCTGCTTTTCTCCAAAAGGCAAATAAAAAACGCGTAGAACTGCTGGCTGCAACATCCAGCTTTAACAATAATACCAAAAGCATAGAAAAAGGAGTTGCACTAAATTCAGCCTTTTCAGACCCAAGCCACCACAGCACTAAAGCACGTGCGTTAAAGTTAAGCACATGACTAATCTTATTTCTGTGGATTGAGACAGCAGGCATCAGAGAAACCCCCTGACTTCTGTACACAGTGATGAATAAAAATCAGGATGCAATTTAGGCCCAGATTCAGGCAGCAGCATTACTTCATCCCCATTCCTCCCGGAGCGCTGGGGTGATGCGACTTCGATGACACATCCAGCACCAGAGGAAGCTGCAGGGTGAGTAAGGAGGGAAAACAGCAGCACAAATGACGTAGGCAGGGCGGGCAGCTCAGCATCACTGCTGATACAAGGCTGGAGGAACTCAAGCCTCGCCGAAATCAATGGCAAAGCTCCCATCCGTTTCAGTATGACCAGGGGTTCACCCTTTTATTCTGTATTTCCTCAACTGCTTCTTAACAAACCCAAACCAATTCATGCCATTAAATCTGAATTAATGCTTTTTATGTTTAAGCCTCATTTAATTACACCATACCAAGAATTGATTGGCTTAGATCTTGCTTTTGCTATGTTATCTCTGGTTACATTTCAAATAATTTCTATATTAACAATTATTATAACATTACTCTGTCAGACACAACACAAAGCTTAAATAATCAATATCTATAAAGCATCAAGCTTCACAGAGGACAGTAAGTAAGCATAAAAAGCTGTATTATGATCTTGGTACCCAGCAGGCAGAGCACTGGAGGCAGGACGGGAATTGCTGCTCTCTATTTTATTCCATAGTGTAACCTCAGACAATCCACTGCGTGCCCTGGTGCCCTTCTCCTCCTCCAGCCGCATTCCAGTTACAGTGTAAATTCTTCAGGGCAGAATCTGTGCCTTAGAGTATCTGTGCACCAGGATCAGTGCCAAGAAGGGACGACGGAGCTGACAGGCGCACGCACACACTGTATGGTAGTACTTACGCATACCCTGTAAAATGTAGCATAGTGCAACATCTGGTTCTAGATGCACGTGTGTTGTTTTCAATGCCTACCACATTTTGCTGCTTCTATTCTTCCTTGCTAATATGCTTTTGCTTCTCCATTTTCTTCCAAAGAATATACCAAGAGTTGAAACTCTCTTTGATCCTGGCCAGGGCACCCCAACGCCCATGGATGTGAAACCAGCTCCACGATGGGACTCACTGGTCTGGTCTCCAGCAGTCAGCCAACGCAAGTCTCATCTGGGAAACCCAACCTATATATGCTCTCCTTGCCAGCTGTAAAATCCATGGTATATCTGAACACCGAGGGCAACCTTGAATTTGTGGCCAAGCACAGAGGGGCAAGCCGCCTTCATCAGTTTGTGTTATCCATCTCTGCTCCTCAGAGCCGTTCAGCTACAGCAATGCTCTGCAAGGGGAGGTTACCTGCTCGCAGCATTGCTGGCTCTTTGGCCCTGAAAATGTGTCTCAGATACATCAACTGAGTGCATCTGAAAGGTCAATAAAGTCCTGAGTGCATCATTTAAAAAAACAAACAAACAAAAACATAAAAAAAAAAAAAGTCCCAGCAGCTGAGTCAATCTTGTAACTCCACAGACGCGGCACCCGAGGGCTGTGGCGTCACAACACAAGGGGCTCGGCAGGGATCCCTGCCTCGCTGTCCCCTCAGATCATTTTTGCCCCTGTACCACCGCCTGCAACCCATCTGAGGAACAGACTGGGGAGCCGATCTGCCTGACAAAAGACCTTGCCGATTTTTGTTTTTAATTTAAACCAAATAAACACTTCCACAATTTATGCAACGTAAGCCAAGCGAGCCGACGCACAAACTGATCTGCTGGCAGAGCCAGGGAGAGGAAGACATCATGTTGTGCAGGGTAGACACACACACACCAAAAAAAACCCCCAAAAAACAGCGAGGTGGGGAGGATATTTGAAGATATTTTTGTTACCAAAGCTGGGAAGCCAGGACTGGAGGACGGGCTCCCAGAGGGCAGCAAAGGTGGTGGCAAGCCCCAGGGTAGCGCTGCCTTGCATCCCTGGATTGGGATGGGAAGAGCTCTGGCAACGTGGCTCCAGACTGGAGCTTGTCAGCCCAGAGGACAAACGCTGTGCCATGCACGAAACCATCACCACACCACAGCGTGTGGAGAGGTGCTGCCGTAACTACCAGCATTTCATCCTTTCCACAACTAAAGCAGGACTTGTCCGTCGCTGCTGCTGTCAGTTCAGCATGGTTTATAAATGCAGGGTCCACATACATTTGATTTAAAGATTGAAAATATTATGTAATGTGCACGTTGTGACACGGGCCTGGTTTAAGGCAATACTGAATATTTAAGGAACAGCTTCACTGACTTCGAGCCAAAGATGTGATGTGACAGGGGAAGTTGAGCTGCTCCAGTCTGTATGGGGGTGCTATATTCAAAAACATACAGCACACAACTGGACTGCAGCACACAGCTGGGGGGAAAAAAGAAGAAAAACAAAAAGAGGAGGAAGAAAGAGGAAACGATCGATGCCTGATACCCACTTCTGAGAAGCTTTCTGAGGGATTTTATCATCTGTCATGATGGACCTGATCTTGCAAACACACCTGCCTAGGAGCAGGCTCGCTGCTTTCAGAGAGATAAACTTCCACAGCCTAAAAGGTTCAGGTGGGTGTGTGTGTGTACAACCACGACCTCGAGGTGAATGACGCCGCACTGATCCTTACAGAGCTACTCCCTATGACTCCTACTTCGAGGTTTCTTTGTTCCAAAAACACGTCCTAAAACCGCAAGAACAATTTAACGATGATATTTTTGCACACTGAAAACAAGCCACACAATTCTTTAGCCGATGTGTTTCCTTCAAAGCCCAGGGGAGAGAGGATGATCTCTGTTTCCACTACAGACGTCTTCCCACATGATGCCCCATTTGGGGACTGTGCAAAGCAGCAGCAAGCCATGTTTCTAGTATGACAGCATCTTGCAAGAAGCACCCATCAGTGTGATAATGCTGGTCTGATCATCCTTCCAGCTGTGCATGACTCCAGTGTGTGTAGCCTGCCTTCATGAATCATGCCCTGCGGTGGGGCATGTTGCCAGCAGCAGTGTTACTGCTTTGCTGTGCTACCTGAGGGAACATTTTCTCCTGCAAAGAGGGGGCCGGAGCCATAGACTGGAGTTGTGTCTGTCCTTCAGAGCCATTAATGTCTTCCTGTGTCCTGTCCAGACCACAAAAAGGAGGAGTATTGGTCAGGGAGCTGCACTCCAGACACCAACTTCATGTCATGGCCAGTAGTTTCCAAAGTTTGCCCCCTTACAAGCATGTGAGGCTGGTGCAAAACTCACTGTCTTGACCTGCATTCATTTCACACCTCTATATAGAACTCTTGGATCTACGGTTTTGCTCATGACTAGCTCCAGGGAGACTGTATTGAAAACATGAATTATAACCCTAATAATAAACCCTGGTCTATTTGATCAGACTGCTACCTGGTAGCCATGGCCGGCCTGCATCCATCCCATACTGTAGCTAAGTCTCTCTCCCTTTCTACCTCCTTGTTGCCTCTGGTTTCTGCACAGAAGTGATGCATTGCTACAGCTCACCCCAGCATATGCCTGTAAGCGCATGAATGCAGGTGAATATGAGTAGTTGAACTGTGTCTCCTGTACCATGACAAACCACCTGCAGCCATCTGCTCAGTCGGCCGCCTGAGCCATCCCTATACTCGATTTCAGCTGTGCTGTTCCTCCATGTTTGCTCTGCCTCTGGTGTTGCATCAATCGCTATGTTTCAAAAGTCAGCTGAGCAAAAACTGCTCGAGCAAAACCTCTCCTCAAATGATTTATTGGAGGTCCTTCTGTTGCTAACTCAAGACAACCCATCTATTCCAGGAAAGGAGTCTGCAGAGAGCTAGGGTGGGTGCACACTAGAAAGTGTTTAGTACGTATGTTACTGTGCACATGCTCTTAGCATAAAGTATCTTCAAACATAAAGCTATGCTATTCCTGGCACACAGTGTATTTCAGATTCAGTAGCCAGCTGCCTCAGGCCGTGGGTGCACTTGGGGTGCTGCAACCCACAGTCAGTGGAGCATCCCACGTGCAACAGATTCACCGTTGAGCTCACCTTGCAGAAACCTCCCCATCCCTGCCATCTCCCCTTGCCCATGTATGTCATGCCCCTGTGTGAACTTGCTACCCCCGGGCAACCTTTTCTTCTCCTAACAGCCATTCACCTCTCCTATAGAAGAGCAAACAAAGGAGCTGTGGTCCCAAACTCTGAATTCAGCACCAAAAGACAGGATGGGGATATGAGCAGCCCATTTCTTGACAGTAGTCCCCCCGTGGCCTCCCACAGATCATTTAACCTTTTATCTCCACTTATCCCACCATCATGAAGCTTCTATTTATATTACAGAGTACGTGTTTGTGTGCAATTTAGTGTTTGCAAAGCCTTTGAAAACTGAGAAATTAGGGATTGGATATATTCCATTAAAAAAGCCACAATAATAATTAAACCTTTTAAGTTCACATACCTATTATAATAACACTATTACCTTCAAATCTCCAATCCAATGTGGCAAGCATGATGTTTGTGTTTGGTGCCTCTTAAACCACGTCAACTATAAACAAAACAGGCTTTGACTCGGATGAGTTATTCATCTGCCGATACAATACAGAGCCTTCCTTCTGTGGACTGCCACCGCCTTATAGACCACCGTCCCTGGATTTTCTTTGGCCTGACATGGACCCATGTCCTCAAACTCTGAATTTAAGAGCTCCCCCGTGGCTGAGCAGGTCAACTGAAGAGTGCTCAGTCTGGCCTGGCCGACTGCCTGCACTCTGCACAGCAGGGACTGGGACGACTTCAGACCTAAGGAAAGGAAAATGCTGGTTTAACTCTGAGCGTGCTGTGATGCACAGGAGTTCAGGGGTGAACAGGAGTCTGCTCCTCAAGGGTGATGTACATGGGGGAGTTCTGAGCTGATATATTGGTCTATTGGGAAGGGGCGGTGGAGGGTTGGGACTCCAGCATCCTCCACCCACCAAGGCGATGCCTTTTGCCTCTGTTAAACCTGAGTGGGCTTTAACGCATGAGGTAGAAGCCCCAGGGGAACAGAACCACCTGCATGGTGACAGACCCTGGCCCGGACCCCAGGAAGGCAGAGAGCTGAGTCTCACCCCATGGGGGAAGCCCCCAAAGGAGCACTGACAGCAGACTGGGACCCAGGCAAGCGATAGCTGCCTCTGTTCAGTGCCTGTAATGCAAGATAGAAATCCACCACCCCCTGGTCAGCAAGGCAGTGACAGGGAAGGTAAAGCCTTAGCAGGGTGTAGACTGGTATTTTCAAATTATCTTCCCTCCTGCTTCATTTCCACTAATAAATAAACGTGTTGCTTTATGGTTTATGATAGTGGGTATCTCAGGGAGAAGAGAAGAAAAGGAGGAGGTCATTTGGGGCTGTTAAGTAACCCACAACCCTTCTTGTGTGCAGACGCAGCCTGCGAATGGAGGCTGGTCCATCACTGGGAGGAGGTTGCAAGGGGAACAGAGTAGCAGCTCGGGGAGCCAGCAACCAGCTAGCACTTAATGGAGGCAAGAAACTAGCTAGCATTTAAGCATTGCTTTAATTTGCTTTCTTTACTGTGGGACAAAGGGGCATCTCAACACACAGAGCGGATGACATGTGGATGGCAGCAAGAAGGAGACACAAACGAGACACCATAACCCAGCGGAGGGCCCTTGAAAACTAAGAAAAGTATCATGACATCCAGATGATGATCATATCACATCCAGTCCACGCAAACTGCCAGTCTATGGCCAAACCCTACACTGAAGAAGGGAGCACTACCATCAGAATTGCAGGTCTCAGCCAGTACCTCCCGTTTGGCTCACACTACGCTGCATGAACCAAACCGTTCACAGGGAATACGCTTTAGTCTTTCTCTATGGTGTTGCTTAGTCTGAGAAAAAATATCTGGCAAACAGGGCTTTTGTTCTGGCAGTAAATAAGTAGAGCACTTAAAACAACCCTCCTTCAGATGCCACCCTTCCAGCAAGCACCTTTACCCTGGCATTTCCTTCTAAGCCTGGGTTTAACCTCTTATTTACAGGACATAAATCAATTTGTACGGCTCCTGCAGTGCTCCCTCCTGTTGGTTGCAGAGGATTGAGGCTAGATGAAAAGGCGAGGGAGGGGATGTCAACTTTCATCGTCTCCTCAGCTGGGGCTCCTCAGCTACGAGGAGAAATGAAAAACAGAATTGGTATGTGCAATCACATTCCTACTTAGACTTGAGCAGTAACCCTTCCTTTCATCCCTAAAAGTGTGCCAAGATCTACTAGGAGGCTGTTATTTTGGAAATATATACATTCAGCACTGCAGAGGCAAAGAGAAGATGATGGAGAAGGGTGGCATTTTTCCATTGGCAAATAAAGAAAACCTTGCTGAGACCTGAGTGGTGACGTGGAGGAAATACCAGCCTGAACATCAAATCTGGGAGCTTCTGTAAGTAAAACACCATTCAAAGGCTAAAAAGCTCTCAGATCAGCAGCATTAAGTCACATCCGCATCTTCAGATCATCCTAGTTTAAGATAAAAATGCCTACTTGTGGTTAACACTCAGAGTAATACCACCACCACCACCACCACCAGACACCGTGGTTTGCACAAGACTGTGTGGCCAACTTCCCACCCAGGAAAGTTGTAGTGGATGGGTAATCTTTGGACTCAAAGCAAGCCGCAAACAGTTTTCTGCTCTAACCTGAAGACATGCATGAAGACACAGCTTGGATGACATCCTAAGCCACAGTTTACCCCTCTGTGCGGCTCAAGAGACACAGACCTCCGGCAGCCCTTCACATACACCTCAGCATGGGGTGGCTTTCCCTGCTCAGCCGTATACTAACACCTTAGTCTCCACCTGAAGGCAGCAAGGGAGGAGTATTTCTTGGAGCCAGGGTTGGTGCCCAGCATACCCCAAGGCTCCGCTCTTCCCTCTCACCCCCCATGGGCACACACAAGGGAGTCAGTCCTCCTTCATCCTGCAAAACACCAGCAACCTCCACTTGTGAGCCTCATCCCTTCTGCACCTGGTCTCCAAGCCGGCAGCGGTATTTTTAGATAGGTGGTGAACAGGTGTGTTGGACTGTTACGCTGTTAAATATAACATAAATGTTTTGTGAATTGCAAACACACATATAAAGAACAACAACAAAGGTCAAAATACAGCAACATGGGATCTCTCCATGGCTGTCCCTAATATTCCCCCCTCCTTTTTTTTTTTCCTCTATTCAGTCTCCTTATTTTTCCCTGTCTGAAAGAGAAGGAAATAAAGAGGAGAACTAGAAACCTTGAAGAATTCCCAAAACGTTTTTGGGGGAGTGGAAATCTATTCCCCTTCTCCTCCAGGTCTCGTCTGGAAATACAGGAAACTTTAGGAAAAACTGAAAAAAAACCCAAAACCCAACCATTTCTTGTGAAATATTTTCTCTAAGATTAAACAGTAAAATACTGTCAGGCTACTGCTTAAAATCCTATTATTTTTTGCTGTGCTTCAGTTCTTCCCAATGTTCTCTATATAATAAGCATTTCAAATGAAATCACATTATTTTAAAACATACTGTAGTAGGCAATTACAATTCCTGAATACTAAATGCCAACATAACGTAGGCCAAATTTATTGTTGTTCCTTAACTTTGTGCCATGTTCATTATATTTTAATGAATAAGGTTTCACATTAATTTTTCAAGCCTTCTCCTTGGAATCACACATTACTGCCGTAATTGCGTTGCAGAATTAGGTCTCTATTTACATTCTCCTCCAAAGTCCTGGAGACAGAACCTTGCTTTGATTTTTTCCTTAAGTCAGCAACACCGCCTCTTTTTCCTGTTTCTGGGAGAACGTCCCAGGGCCAGCGGCACTACCTCGCCCCGCTGCTGCCAGGCAGGGCAGGCCCATCGCAGGGACAACCAGCGCCCGCTGCCTGCTAAGCCCAAGAGATGAGAGCAGAAGCACCAGGCAAACAAGGTCTGGGGGGAACCAGAGCAGCATCTGCAAGTCTGGTTGTACCTCCCGGGTCATGAGGACCCCTCAATGGCAGCCCAGGTTGACCTCCTCTTCTGCAGCATTCTCAGAGGGTGCTGCCCTCCATCTACAGTCATGTCCACCTTTCCCCAAATTTCTCTCACCACTTTCACCCCCTGGGGAGAAGCAGCTCACCCAAATGCTGTTTTCTAATACACTGACAGCATTCGTGAACCAACAAAGGGAGCAGACAAATGAGGGCATCACATGTAGGGAAAGGTGAAGGTACCACAAGACACAAGGCTTTTCACCTTGTGGATCTATTTTCCACCTGGGACAGACATAAAGACCGTGAAGAAACTAAGAAGATTTGAGCTGAAATACAGGCACTGGGCAGCAAATGGGTCCCGTTTGGCACCTGTTGTCCTCCATGGGACAGATTTCATTTCCTATCTCAAAGCCTTCAGCAGCTCAGCAGGTGGCCACGTCACTGTGTGCAAGAATGCTGGGCAGAACTGAGAGCAGGGGAAACCTTTCCTCTGCAAGCAGGCATTTGTTAATTCTAGTTATTCTGCATACTTGCAATACTTTAATTATTAATGTTGATAAACTATAGGAAACCTCATTCAATTAGAATTGCCTTTTTTTTTTTTTTTCTCTGAGATAAAATTAAATTGCTTTATTGCAAGATCCTTCTTTGCCCTTGTCTTTTGTGCTCTTACGAAGAACACAGAAATGAAGTCCTGGCTCCTGGGATATTGCAAGCTGGTGGGACACTGTGGATACATGCTTGAGGACTGCCCACTCTGATGGTTGAGTTTTGGTTCTTGCCGCTCACTCCTGGTTGCTATCTCCTCCTCCTCTCTTCACAAGTGCTATCCTCCTTATTCCCTCCTATCCAGAGAGTCTCCCTCACCACCTTTATTGATCCCCACAAAAGCAGGAGCTTTTACACATCTAACCTTTTCCTCATATCCCACTTTCTCCATATCCTCTTCCCTCTCCACAACACCACTTCTAAAGCTCTCCATCCCCCTCACACCACCAAAGCATTGATAAATCCTCCCTCGCCTACTCCCTCCCCACCAACGTGCCCTGATCCCCAGGTGTTCCCCCCTGGCTTCTCCCCGCTGCTCTGCGTTTCTGCCCCCACGCTGCGGTTCCCCAACCTCCCTCTGTGGCAGAAGCTTTGCTGTAACCTCCAGGTCACAGCCTCTGCTGATGCCAGAGACAGATAGACAAGCACTGAACAAAGAGCAAACTCCCTTGTATCCCTCACTGCTCCCTTTTCCTTTCATTTTAGGACTTTCCCCCAAATCCAAAGGGTTCTGCCAACAGACATGCCACGCCTCCCTCTGCATTTCACAATGCAGTTTTGAACTCTGCACCAGCACTGCTCCCCAGCAAAGATTTCTACCCAACTGAGCTTCAAGCCTTGCAAGCTTTGCCAATTACCATTCCTCCTACTGCTTCTTCCCCGACATGCATCTGCTTGCAGCAGCTGGGGAGGTACCCTCGACAGTTGTCCAGAGGGCTTTCTGGAGGGCTACCAGCGTGCTGGTTGGAGATGCCAACCTCTCTCTGACAGCTGCATCTAACTCCCACCGATGCATTCTTTTCTTCTTCGAGTTGGCCACCCTGAAGAGTGTTTTGCCTGTGTTTGCAGTCAACAGACATATAGAGAGGAAACCCTAACAACCAAGCATTTGAATCTGACATAGGACTACTTAGAGATGATAGATTTCTGGAAATCGAATTAAAAAACAAAACAGGGGGAGGATTAAGAAGTCTAGCTTTTTGGGTTGCATACAGAGGTTCAAAGAATCCAGAATGGAAAAAGCCCTGAAATATCTACAGACTACTTATTTATTAAAACACAACTGTATGTACTTTAAAAAAAGAGAGCCGTATCATGCATAATTTAGTTGGCACACAGACAGTACTGTTGTGTGTTTCATATGCGTGAAATAAATAAGCATAAATTACTTAATTTGAATAACACCAAACACCTGATTCCAGAGACGGAGCAACACTTCACGCTAAGGCATGTAAGTGCTCTTGGCTTGTTGACGTTTCACCAGAGCAGAGAAAAATTAGCAAGCTGAAAACCGAAATGTATATTGTGGCTTGCAGACAAACATCTATGGTGCATGCACACTGCTCATGAACAGCACGTAAACTGAGCCCTAATGATATGATGGAGCTATAGAGGAGACTCCCATTACTACAGAGAAAGCCAGGAAAATGAACATGAGACCCCTGTACGTGTTCTTTACAACCCAGAATTCAGTAATAAGAACAACAGTAAGCTGGGCTGCATGTATCTTCATAGATTTGAGTCTTTTCAATTTCTCCCCAAAATTTCATAACAGACCTCAGGAAATAAAATACTTGACAGTATTTCTGACTGACCTTAGAAAAAAACCTTTTTTGGTCTGAACGTTTCTGGTTACCTACACAGCTTCTTATCTCTTAACTATACTGTAAACATGTGATGGAAGGCTTCTCTCTTAATAAAAAAAAATTAAAAATTAAAAAGGCACTTCTGGTAACTATATCTCCATGTCATATGGGGATTCCCATGGCATCTGCCTTCTACAATTTATGTGAGCTGAAACCAAAGCTTTCAGATTTTGACAAATATCACAGATTCTCACATTTCCCAAAACATGCTTTAATTACTAGAAAATAATTTATCTTCCAGGAGCAAATTCCTCTGGTACAGGTTTGAGGAGTTGTTCTTTCCTGGAACCTGGACAAAGCAAGGCAGGGTGAAGGACCCTCTCTAACACAGGTGAAACTAGCTTTGCTTTAAATTTGTGACAGTATTTCCTTCACTTATTGCAGCCTTCAGCTTTTTGCTTGCCCATCTCAAAAGAAGTATCCCAGTGAAATGAGACAGGACACCAATATGACAGACGTTTGCAAGTCTGACCAAGCTGTGAGGTGCTTTCAAACACAACACAGGAAAGATGAAATAAAGCATGTCTCACTTTTAAAAATAAGAGCAGTGTGTGCAAACAAGTCACATGCATTGCTCTGAGACTGCACGAGACTCCTCTCCTCCTATGGCTTCAGCTTCCAAACTGGCCATGGAGCATAAACATGGCTACATCTGACCCAACGTCTCCTTCAACATTACACGTGACTCCTCATCTCTCCTCTGCACAACCAGGCAATGCAACTGGCTTTGCTTTACTTCGAGGACAGAAACCCAAACAATTCCAGCAGACTTGTACTTACTGAGTTCAGCAATGCTCCCCACACGTGTAGCAAGTAAAGATTGCTCGATGGTCCTCAGCTCTGACTGGCTGAACATCTGCACTTCCCCGGGCTTGTTTGACCTTTGCTGGTCTTTGTGAAGGTTCAAGCTGTCCGGCAGGCAGAGAACACCTACAGTGGATAAAAAAAAAGAAGTCCAATGTAATTTCAGCCAGTATGGATGACTTTGGTGCCACCACTGCATCAGTTTTGGGACATTCCAAGACAGAGCCTGTGTGTGGAGAGCTCAAAACCAATCACTATCTGTGGCTCAATGTCACAGATGACCCACGCTCTTAGAAGTGGTGCTCATTGACTCTTCTGAATATCCTCAAGTCTCTTACGATGTCACTTAGGGATAATTCTTACAGAAAGTCCTAGAGAATTGCCCAAGAAGGAGGTCAAGAGGGTTCCAAAGAAGCCTCCTAGAAACTACTCTAAACCCATACAAATTTATTAGAAACTGGTATCCCAGCGACAGAATTCTTAAAGATTGGCTTTAAAATTATACACAAGACAGACAATACATTTACAGAATTTTCCTGTAAGGGGAATTCCACCAACAATTGCCAAAATAATGGATAGAGTCAAGATGCTCACAATGTCACTGATGGGCTTATTGGATTTCTTTTGTACATACAACTCCTGGCAATTGAACTGTTCAGGCTTCAAAAGTCCATTATGCAGAAGCCCTTACAGCTGTGAATTTTTGTGGGGCAGGGCACAAGTAAAGCTACTGACATAAAATAATTTACATACACATTCATTCAGGCACAAAGGTCACTTTCTGCCATGACATCTAAAGCCTCAGGAGTAGATAGAGGGCACACGTTTATTAATCAAAATCACTGTCATGCTACAAACCAGAACATATTTACAAGAGCAATCGCTGCATTACCATCCTTGGGTAACAGATGCATGGAAGTCCAGCTCGGAGAGCAAGCTCTCCTACCTTCCTGTGGTCTATAAACAGCCAGCTATGGCCATGCTCTCCACAGCATCACCTTCCCAGTCCTGGTGGGACACACACAGGTGGAGACCCACTGAAGGCAATGGAATTGTACCTCTGATGATTAAATTTCATCTCATCTCAGATTGCATATTATGCAACAATTACCCTGGAAAAGAAGCCAGAGTAGGACAAGTATTTTTTCCATTAGCTTTTACTATTCCTTCCTTTTAAGCACAGGGGGGAGGTTCTGCCCTTATGGGCCCAGCAGACCTTACAAAATATGTTAAGGAAGAGGTGAGGGTGGTGCGACACTGGAACAGGTTGCCCAGAGAGATTGTGGAGGCCCCATCCCTGGAAGTCTTCAAAGCCAGGTTGGACAGGGCTTTGGGCAACCTGCTCTAGTGGAGGGTGTCCCTGCCTATGGCAGGCGGGGTGGAATTAGATGACCTCTGAGGTCCCTTCCAACCGAAACCATTCTATGATTCTACAGATACATATTTAGTGTTTTTCTTCAGGGGGAAGAACTTAGTTTCCCAGGTCACTAAGTATACGGCATCTAACGCTATGGATCAATAATTCTACCAATAGGTATAACATTGGAGGTCCTGGGCAGAACATCTACCTTAACTACTGTTTACTTCAGTTATGAAACAGCCTCACAGACATCACTGCTCTGGAGCACTGCAAGACCAGGTAACACACATGAGAGGGGACGTTTCTCAGCCACCTTGTTAGCTCCACCAAACTCCTTTGGATTCCCTCCTCACATCCATCTCCTCTCTGCTAACAGTTTGGTCTAAAAGTTGTATTTGCAGCATGGACTTAAAAACATCCCACCCTGGGAAGAGAGAGGCGATGCAGGTTCAGTGAGCACATTCCAAACAAAAAGCATGTGTATACACTGAGAATACTGGGATCAAAAGGTCTTGTCCACCATGGCCATAAAACAGCAACCTAAACCTAGACCACCCTCTGCACACAACAGCAACACCAGAACAAATTCCCTAGTAGCCTGTTTGAACGCTGGAGACAGAGGAGCAGCAGCAGCCATTATCTCAGCCCTATCTCCAGTCCCGGGGTCCCAACAACCACAGTGAAACCGTATGCACAGTGGAAGGTCACGAGCAAGGAACACGACTCAAGAAGCAGCGCCCTGGAGAGAAAAAGCAAGACATCTGACACAGCAACAGGGAGGAAAGAATTAAAAGCAGAGAGGTAAGGGATAAAAAGTGACAACAGCTTATCAAACAAGTTCTGCAAATTCTCCTGCCACCGCTCAGTGGCTGACTCGCACACTGATCAACATTTATATTCTGGGGATGTACAGAGCTTGAGAAGTACCACACCTGGATTTAAAATGCAGACTTGCCTGCATATTTTAGTAAGTGTTCTCTCTTGGAAATCTCTCTCATTTATTTAGATTATTTTTTATAATTTTAATGGATAGAAATCAAGGCAAAATTGGAAGAGCCTTCCCTGAAGAAAACAGATGTGTAACTACTCTAATACTCAAAGAGTTTTCTAAAAACAAGAAATAGAGCACAAATATCTTTATGGCATCTTTAAAACAATGAATATCCAACAAGAAGATAATTTTTCAGTGAAAACACATCTTAAGCGTGGAAGAAATTACTGGTTTAAGATACCTTTACAAATACGATTCAAATTGTTTACAATCATAATATGTACAGGAGATATTTCTCCGAGTGATTAAAGCAGTGGGATATAGACATTTTATTCTCTACTTTGTCTATGACTTCGTTCCCACAGCCAGGCCTTTTCCTTACAAACAGCCCTGATGATTAATTACTCTGTTCTTTAGCGAAGGAAGCGTATTCTTAGGTTCTCAGATGAAAAGTCCAAATGAAATGCAAAATGTGCCATTGTTCAAAAACTTAGCAAATTATAGGATATGTCATGCCAAAGGCTTTTAGTTGAGTTGGAGATTAGTAAAGACATGCAATAGCCAAACATCTGATACTTATATGCCAGCTTCAAAACTATAATTGACCACAGCGGGTGACCAGTGGGGTGATGGAAGATTGTTTGTAACTCTCAGAATTTTGCTGGATCAGATCTGGTTTTTGTCAGTATGGAGAAATGGAATTCTATGGCTCGGGCATGAAACTCTGCCAATTTTCTAGCTTCAACCATTTTCCCCAAAAATGATTAAAGAAAACTGAGTAAAATGATTTTTAGAAGAAAAACCCACTCTTTTTTTATCAGTGTTTGATGTAAAGCTCAAACTCGCTGATGAAAGACTATGGCAGGGAATTGCTCCCTGGCAAGAAGAGAACATGCCAAATAGAAGGAGGGGGAACAAAAAAGGTAAAAACTTTTTGATTATAAATATCTTCTTTATAAATAGAAACCTTTAAATAGCCACGACCAGCTTTCACTGGTTTGGCTACAGTTCAGCTTCCTTATTTTAATTCTCTGCCGACTGGTATCATCTGCTTGCTTTATCAGCCACATCTCCAGCCATACTGTGTTGAACTCGACAAACAGGTGGGGACCTCAAGTTTCCAATGGCCAGAAAAACGGGACTTTTTTTTCCCTTGCTTTTTTGGCTGTCGCTGCCAATGCTATCTGTCATTCCATACCAAAGATGTCTGTGCACTATCTTCAGAAATGAACGGCAGTATCTGTCTTTCCTCTTGACCAGCATTGCTTAATGTCCTTCCTTTCTGCATGGTTACTCAACCCTGTGCGCTTCTTTGCCCATTACTTTATCCCTCTATCCCTCTTCTTCCCTCTAATTCACTAGAGTGGAAATTAAGCAGTCAGCTGTTGCCTGATGAACAAGGGGCCAGACTCACCCAGTATGCCCCAGGCTGATTTGTGCCACCCAGCAATGTACAGCAGCTGTATGTTGCATCTATGACTGCTGTGAACGACTGGAGCAAGGCAAGCCAATCGAAACACTCAAGTGTATTTGGATATTGTCACCTCTTTTGCTGCTTCCCCTCGTCTGTACCCTCCTTGGGGCAGGGATCTGTCGAGGACTTGTCTGCAAGGAGACATATCCAGAATGGGCCATACCCAAAATTGCTTTATTTACTTTGCCCTTGGCCTCAGGGTACCCTGCAGTCTGTAGGTGAAAGACTGAAGAGAAATGCAGAGAATACATTTTAAAATCAGCAAGATGCTAAAAAAAATCATGGTGACAAGCTCCTAGTGCTCCCCCTCCCAAATCTCTAGAGAAAAAACAACATCATAGGGAAAATCTGATGTACAATTAATACACTCCACATTTTTCCTACCCTCTGGGCTCAGCTTAAACACAAGTCAGAGCTCAGTCCCCAAGGACTTAAAAATCCCAAACCAAAGAAGTATTGCATAAAATGACAAAGTGAAGACTGAAGATGCCCAAACATATAAAAGAAGCATTTATTTTAAACCTTCATGCAAACTCATCCGAAGCCAGGGGTACCTGGTAACTCTATTCCAGTTTCCCCACAGACATTCCCACCTCTTGGGCTTGGTTGATGGCAACCCTTCATTGCAAGGCAGACTGTGGCACAAATATATGTACATTCCTGCATACCCATTTCAGAGCTTGCCATGGAGCTACCCGTGCTGTCTTTTTAGCATGAGAGAAGAAATGCGCGTGCATCACACAAACATCCCAAACTCAGTGCCTGGCAGCAGCCCTGACAGAGCTTGTCCCTGCTACTCAGTGCCTCCACAGCAAAACAGCCTGAAGGGCCTGATGGCCAAGAGCACCTCCAACACACATCCCACAGTCTGGTCCCAAAACAGCTTTGCCACCTAAAGAAGCATTTTCAACAGGGAGTCCATCTCAGAAGAGCATGAGAAACACACAGAACCTCAACTTGCAGTTCCAGTTACTGTAGCTCTTAAGTTACTGCTCCAACTTTCCTCTTCTCACCTATTGTAAACATGCTTCATACCATATTCGACCTGTATTTGAAACTTTTACTTGTATTTCAAGGAATTTGAAGACATTTAATCAAGCTATTGCTTGAGCATACAGCAAATTAACCAAGACCAAACGGTATTTCAAGTATCACTGAATTCAGTTTATATATATGTGTGTGTGCATGTATACATCTACACGCACACACACAAAGTGACAGACCAAGGCAAGCAAGGAAAAGCGTGCACTGCCTACATTCATGGGTTTGCAATACTTCATGTCACTCACATTTCGGTTTGCCTCCTCCCTCTCCTTTAGTATTCAAATCCCACGGTCTAAAACAAAAAAAATTTCCAATGGCACTAAATTAAAAAAAATGCCCACTGGACAATGTGATTCAAATGATCTGTGCTGAGGCATCTAGCAGAAACCCAACACAAATGTGTTTGTTTTGACTAAAACCATACGCACCGTAAAGACTATAAAATATTTTTGCACATTTTACCATTCGTTCCTTTGGAAAGAGTGCCAGATTTCTATATATGTATATTAATTTAGAGTCTGGATAGAAGCATGAAGGTTTTGCTGTGCTCTTTCTTTTTTTTTTTTTCCATTTAATTAAGGGCTCCTACTTTCAAGTGAAAATAATCCAAAATATCTTTGACCTCCCTCTTTATCTATCTACTACGTTTGCAGCAAATGTACATATCTGGAAAACAGCTTATACTCCCACTGCAAGGTACAGCTGGATCCCACTAAGAGTTTATAAAAATTAAGTGTGCAGGACAGATATCAGGCAAATTGCTGTACAAAATAGGCCTGAAAATGGTAGTTAACCCTAAACAGTCATGAGAATATGGTGCTGCACGTTATGTTGCTCAAGCAAAATGTTGACCTTCTGTAGCAGGACTACATTTAGGAGTAGGAAATGCACTCAATTGTCATAATTTATTTTTCACACAGGAATATGGGACTAGAAGGTCTTTGAGTCCAGTCTCCTGCTCTCATAAAGAATCACATGAAGTTCAAGAGCTCACGAAACATACAATAAAAAAAAATAAAAATCCCTTTCCTTCCACCAGCTCATGTACTAAAATATTTCCCAGGACCAGAAAGCATTCTTGAGATCTAAAGTATGGGAAAGGAACAATAGTATTGCCAGCTGCCTTTGCAATAGCAATACACTTCACTAGGTACAAACCCCAAGTAGTTGGTACTCTGACATGCAGAAAAGGTGTCCTGACTCCACATTCAGTAATCATGGCAACCATGACTATGTGAGGAACCATAGGTTCGCACCAGGTTTTGAAGCACGATGTGGGAACACCAGCACCATGAGCTCAGCATCCCGACACCAATGTGCAGGAGCTGGTGAATACAAAGCAACAAAAGCCACCACGTAGAAGCTCAAACTCATGAAGAAACCCTATGGCCTCTGTTGGTTGAAGCAACCTGCACTGTGACTCCTAAGCTCAGCCTGTCAATCTGACTGGCAAGGCAGACGGAAAACATCTTGACTTCTCCTTACAGAAATAGGACTATGGGGAAAACCTTAACACTAATCATATCAGCCAATGCTTTCAGAAGACCTGGAAAGCATTCAAGGCAAGGAGTGCAAAGTGTCTTCTTTCCACACATTCCAGCCCGGTTAAATAACAGGGAGTGGCTTTGCATGGAGAAAATGCAAAGCTCTTCAGAAAGCTAGGTGGTGAGATAAAGTTTCCAGAACCGGAGTCTTAGAGTAGGCAAAGCAGTCCAAATGAGGATGGGTGGAATAGGCATAGGAATCAGATGCAAGAGACTGAAGGGACGCTACTTGGTGCGTCTTTAACACCTACTACCCAAAGACATTAATAAGCATTACCGGCTTTCCACTTAGCCTCAAGACGCTGGTGTTGAGCAGGTAAGGTAATATTCATGTCCAATTTACAGAAGTGAAAGCACTAGAGAGCTTAGTAACTAACTCAAGGTGAAAGAAGAAATGCCAGAGAAAGCTAGGAAAAGAGCATAAGGCTTCTAGTTATGCAGTTTAACCACAAGAGATCACCCTTTCTCTCCTGGAAAAATCAGTAGAAGAGCAAATGAATAATGCTTAAAAATGAAAGAACCGAGAACCTAAAAAAATCTGCCAAAAAATGATCAACAGCAGCAACCACTGACGAACGACAAACAGAAGTTGTACAAACTCTGCAGATTTGGGGTTCTCATCAGGAACTTCACTTCCAGAACAACTGCAAAGAACGATCCCCTGAGCTATGGAAGGGCAACTTTTTTTATTTCATCTGGCCAAGTTTGGAGATTTTGTTTGAGCAGTTTTGTCTCTGGCTCCTTGCAATTGGAAATTTTAGTAACTGCCTATCTGCAGAGCAGTTTTTTCCAAAGACGTGTGATCGTTTTCAGGGCAGTATCCCAGCTGAGTTGGATTTGATTTCATCAAAAGCCAGAACAGATGATCGTCATCCAAAGCAGAGAGTACCTCTGTGAGATATTAGAGCAGATGTTATAGGAAGACAAGATAATAGAATTATATTACAACACGTGGCTGTGACATCTTTTCTTGTAAGGAGTTTCTTAGCACAACACATTCTACTTAATTGGGACATCCTCCTTATTAGGATCCTTCTAAGGGAATCATTTTAGCCTAATGATAATGAGTGGCAATCACTGCTGCTTAAAATGGCATAGAAGTAACAACAATTCAACTAAATTAGGATATATTCTGCTAGTACCAAGCAGTTAAGTGGTGCACAACCAAGTGGAACGCAGGATGGATTTGATTGTTTAGGCTATATATTACAAACCAAAGAAGGATCAAAAGAGAAGATTACATCCCACTAAACATAGAAACTAAGCTCCCAAATCAACAGCTACAGCTTTACATTTATTTTTATTAGGATAGAGAGAAAATAAAATCTTGGTCCCACCAAAATCAACTGCAAAACTTCAAAATCCTCAAGACCACCACCAAAAAAAACCCCCAAAAACAGTGAATGTGAAGCAAGCCGGTCCACCAGCAGGGAAGAAATGCAAGATCCATCTCCTTGTGCTTATCCCAAGGTCTCTCCCAGTTCCCTGAAGTGGCCCTCATGGTACTGCCATTGGGCAAGCAGCAGCAGATGCTGCTTACCAGCATGCATCCACGGGCAGGACAGACAGCACGTGTGCTGACAGCGTGGCAAGCTGCGGCTGACGCAATGGACGTATCCTCCTCCCTTTCCCTAGTGAGGAGACTGATGTGCACTGCACGCCTTCACTTACCTGCGATTTTCTCCACCTCTCTCCCTGATGACCATAAAGGGGCATTTTGTCGACTTCACAACAGGAAAATTGCTCAACAGCACACTGCGCTCAGCCACACTATTCCACTGACACAGCGACAAGTTTCAGTGCAAGTTGTGATTTTTTTGGCAGAGAGATGTTAGAGCTGACATATTGCATTTATTTCACACAGAGTACCTATCAGCTTGAGATTACCCTGATCTAAGCTATGCTACCCTGGACCTAGTGATTTGGAGGAGAAAGGTTTTTCTATCACACTCTTTGATTGGAGGCATTCAGATACAGAAAATAAAATAAGAAAAATACCAGTTATCGTCTTCCTTCTCTGCTACATGCCAATGAATATAGTAGTTGCAGCCCTTGGTGTCTCAATACAAGCAAGAAGTTGAGAGGTCATGGGTAATTTGCAAGAAGAAAAGAGCACGATGAACTTGTTCGCAGTGCTGGCTAGCAAGGAAGATCAGAAAAACGTGGATTTGATGGCATCCAGCCTAACCATGTGACCCCTCTTCCCAGTATTCGAGATGGCGGACACATACTCAAGGGCAAAACGATATGCACTGGTATAAACATGGACTCTGGGAATGCACAGGACTACTAACTCATACAAAACCAGATTTGGCTAAAACCAGGCACAATCCTCTATTAGACCGAGAGTTCGCAGAAGGTCTAAGCCTTTGAGTCACTGGAAATGACAAAGAAAACATTAACAGCTTTTATTTTATGGAAAAGGGCCTGTCAGCTGATAGAGGCAGAACAAGAGGATTTGGTGATTCATATGCTTTCCCAGAGCCTGTAAATTTCCTTCATTCATTACTATCAGCCCCCTGAAATGCCCAGCTATGACAGACAACTTCCCCTTCAGCAACCGTGACGTGGCAAGGCCTGAAAGCCCAGCGGTGCTGACACAGCATCTCTCCTAACACAGTCTGGACTTCTCTGGTATTTGATTAAAAAAACCATCAGGTAATTAAGCATTATCAAATAGGTATATGCTCAAGTCTCTTTTTTATGAGTTTCTTGTTGTGGTGGGTTGACCCTGGCTGGAGGCCAGGTGCCCCCCAAAGCCGCTCTATCACTCCCCCTCCTGAGCTGGACAGGGCAGAGAAAATATAAGGAAAGGTTCGTGGGTCGAGATAAGGACAGGGAGAGATCACTCACCAAACACCGTCATGTGGAAAACAGACCCAACTTAGGGAAATTAATTTAATTTATGACCAGAGTCAACTAATGAGGAAATAAAACCAAATATTAAAACAGCTCCCCCTCACCCCTCCCTTCATCCCGGGCTCAACTTCACTCCCCATTTCTCTCCCTCCTCCCTCTCCAGCAGCACAGGGGGACAGGGAACGGGGGTTGCGGTCAGTTCATCAGACCTTGTCTCTGCCGCTCCTTCCTCCTCAGGGGAGGACTCCTCACACTCTGCCCCTGCTCCAGCATGGGGTCCCTCCCACGGGAGACAGTCCTCCACCAACTTCTCCAACCTGAGTCCCTCCCACGGGCTGCAGTTCTTCACAAA
The DNA here is from genome assembly GCF_011004875.1 of Balearica regulorum gibbericeps. Classification (NCBI taxonomy): domain Eukaryota; kingdom Metazoa; phylum Chordata; class Aves; order Gruiformes; family Gruidae; genus Balearica; species Balearica regulorum. Next base: position 60,142,641 of record NC_046184.1, read on the forward strand.
CTGCTCCAGCGTAGGTCCCTCCCACAGGGTGCAGACCTTCAGGAACAGACCGCTCAGCATGGGTCCCCCACGGGGTCACAAGTCCTGCCAGCAAACCTGCTCCAGCATGGGCTCCTCTCCACGAGGCCACAGGCCCTGCCAGGAGCCTGCTCCAGCACGGGCTTCCCACAGGGTCACAGCCTCCTTCAGGTGCCTCCTCCTGCTCCGGCGTGGGGTCCTCCACGGGCTGCAGGTGAATATCTGCTCCACCATCAACCTCCATGGGCTGCAGGGGGACAGCCTGGTCTTCTCCAGGGGCTGCAGGGGATCTGTGCTCCAGTGCCTGGAGCACCTCCTCCCCCTCCTTCTGCACCGACCTTGGTGCCTGCAGAGCTGTTCCTCTCACACATTCACACTCCCCTCTCCGGCTGCAGTTGCTGTTGTGCAGTAACTTTTTCCCCTGCTTAAATAACGTTACCCCAGAGGCGCTACCACCGTCGCTGATGGGCTCAGCCTTGGCCAGCAGTGGGTGCGTCTTGGAGCTGGCTGGCATTGGCTCTGTCGGACATGGGGGAAGCTTCTGGCAGCTTCTCGCAGAAGCCACCTCTGTAGCCCCCCCCCCCCCCCCCCCCCCCAACTTTACCACACAAACCCAATACAATTGTAACGATATTGCTTTTGGACTTCTTGAGAAGACAGACTATTTCAATTCCAAATGAATAAGCCCATGAAAGCACATAATCTCCCATTTTTTAAGACCTACCGTCTAAACAGGCTCCTGTAGCAGGTACCACAGCTATAGTAAAGCAGTACAAAATGCTTGATCCAAAAAAGCATTTTTTCCGCTTTCTCTGTGTGCCACCATTCCTTTGGCAGAGGCACCATTCATTGAATGCCTAAAAGGATCCATCATTTCAAAAACACTGACGTGCTTACAGTTTCTGAGCAGTTGCACTGAATACTTATACAATACACTTGGCAAGAATATTTCGACTACCATAAAAAACACCTCCTCCATTTGCTTCAATATTTGTAAAGATTAGTATGCTTTTTTACAGGAGAAGGAACTGTTTGCCAAAATTCCTCCTTCTGCTTTAGAACATCATCAGCTTGTACAATCCCCATGAATAACAATACATATCAGAGCACGGGGCATTCCCATCACAGTTACCAGCTGCATTCCATAGACGGGCAGGGTAGCAGCAGCTGGAAACAGGATCGAGGGCAGCGAGATGAGGCATCTGTGGTCTACAGAGCAATCACCACCTTGCACTTGGGAGCTGGTTATGTGTGCAAAAGCTTATGCAAACCATATGTACAGGAGTAAGGATGGTTTGCAATTAAAACTGGTGAAACACCTGACCTTAGAAGGGTGAGATGGTCAGTTGATGGGAGAATAATGCCCCTTTCTGTGGAGTTGGGTGCATGCTGTTTGCTCTGTAAGTCATCTTCCAGAAACACCAAAGCCTTGGGCTCTGTCCCAGGGAATGCTGCCATAATAGCAAAAAGCAGCTAAAACCATCACCATCCTTCAACTTAGAAAAACAAAATCATTGGCCTCAAAGCTTTCTGGGAGAGCACTAGGGTATGTGATTGAATAAAATAAATAAATAAATAAATCACTAAAATCTGCAGTCAACAGGGCATAGAGATGAAAACACAGGACACATAGGGGCTGCAATGAAGACCCTGGGACTACAGGACACAGGTGAACAAAATTGCCCTGCTGCCACACATTGCCGTGCTTCAGCAGGAAAATGCAGGTGGCTCTGGCAGAACTCTTACTGACTTTGTAAGGGTCAGGATATTACACCTGAGTGATGAGTTTTGGGTAAACTGGAGCATGTGGAGCCTGCAGTAAAGGTTAATTAATTAGAATCTCCTTTCAACTGCTTGCACAGATGAATATCAGATTAGCCACTCCACCCTCACCATGAAGGTAAAGAATGATAAGATGCTTTAGAAACACATGCTGCTATTTACTGGCTTTAGGGCAGTATCCCATCACCCCAAGCATTTACTACACTCCCTCCCACCCTGCTAAGAATGGCACTGAGCACAGCAGGATGAAAACCACCTACCCTTGAAGGCATACAGTACAGGACTACAGCGATCTCCTGAGCTGTCCACAACCCCACGCAGGACGTGCCCTACAGCCCCCTGCATCCCCCCCACCAGCTTAGGCCAGGTTTGCTGCATCATTTGGGGTATCCGTGGCAGGGGAGATGTTCTCACCTGCCATCACCTGAGCACAGGTTCCAACGGCTGTGGCCTGCCTGGGACCAAGGTACCCAGCTCCCACCCTCAGTAAAGGAGTAACCCTCTGCCTTCAGCATGTGCTTCAATGGGGTTTTGCCACGTATTTAAAGCCAAATATTCACCTAAAAATTTCACTGACTGGAAACCCTGGATGCCAGCCAGATGACAGTCCTTTCTAAAAGTAACCTTTACGTTCTTCAAAAATTCCACTTGGCTTACTAAATAGAAATGGCTCGTTAATAGCATGTATTTCACCATCCAGATCTTTGATATAGACACCTATAACAATAAATCAGCTCTGACCAGTAAAGGTTAACCTATATACATACATATATATGGTAAAATCATTACAGACAATGAAAAAAATTTACAAGAGACGTTAGACTATGTCACTAGCATATTTTACGACCGCTTGCCCTACAGATTGGCTGGCTGAACCCATTTCAAATAATTCAGGTTTTACAGAGTTGATGGACACTCTGTTCCCCACCCAGCTATAATATAAACTAACTGTGTTCAGATGCACAAGCTCATTACATGGCTACCAGTTTAACTGAAAAAGACTTTTAAAAATAACTTCACAGAGGTTTAATATTTTTTTTTATTCCTGCCAAGTATCCATTTGTACATTCTGAATTTTATGATATCAAGACACAGTTTTCTTCCTGAAATCTCTCATTCATTTTCTGAAAATGTTGCCCTCTATTACTTTTTGCAGACAGAAAAGGCTGCACATTTATTCCCAGAGCGGTTAAAGGTCAAACCCAGTTTTCATTTATGCATAATCTTCAGATTTGAACCTCTGCATTATTAATCTCCTCCACTTTTTCACCTAGACATTCACACACAAATCCACAATAGAGTAAAGGGATATGATCATTTCTACAGCAGACCCTTCTTCAGCACACCAAACAGACAGCAGTTAATGAAGAAACAGATGCTCGCCATTTTATCCTTCTGGTTCAGTGTGGTCTTTGGCATGACTTTGACATGACCGCATCTAACCTATCCTCTGCTTCGAGTAAAGCATGATGCCGTCCCCCATGGGCTCACCTATTCGCACGGGTGCCCTCACAGGGACAGAGACGCATCCCTGGCCACTGCTTCACCAGCCCCTACCCAGTACTCGGGCACTGAGACTAGGGTGTGGGGAAATAAACCATGGAGTTGTGTTTCCCCGACAGCCTTGGTCTTGGAAATGGCTGAGCCAACTTGGCTGACTTTAAAAAAAAAATTTAAAAAAAAATTTAAATCATTTTGGGGGAAGTGACTGCCCTAGAAAAAACTAAATGCAGTTGGAACCTATCAGAAGCAACTGAAATCGGGGATGTATAATGAACACCAGCAGGTAGTCGTAACAGTAGGCCACGCTAACCGCCTCGCCAGCTATATCTCATCTGCTGATTTTATTTAGCCTTTTCTCTTTTAAGCAGACAGAAAGAAACCAAATGGTACTTGGAAACTTCCAGACACTGCTTCAGTGGGTCAGCATTACATAACTGACAAGCTGACTAAGGAGCAATATACTCTATGAAGGACACAGAAATCGAATATAAATCTTCAAAATTGATTCAAGTCAAAACCCCAGATAGAAAAGAACCCCTAAATAATAAACCAATACAAAGCAAACTCTTCATCGCACTCCATTTTCCCAACAGTCAAATAAACTCCATTTCCATCACTCAGGTACAGTGCCCGAACAGCCAGCCGCCTGGTCATAATGTCATTTCTTGCCTCATCTCGCTTGCGTACAGACCTCCACTTCATTTTTCACCGGCTGTCCTCATGACACCTACGTGCTCTCAGCATCCCTGGGACCCATTCTTCGGCTTATTCTCCAGGGCTACAACAGAGAGATGCCCAGTCCTTTCACTGTGAACATCATCTTATACCTGCAACAAACCACCCCCAGGGTTCAGCCTCGCTGGAGGTGGTTACAGCTCCTAAACTGAGTAAAGTTGTACTTCATTCCAATCACATTCTCTGTGGATAAGCACAACAAAATGCTCCCCGTTTTGTATTTCTTTAATATTAACAACGATATGAACCACAGGGAAGTATAAGAAAATTATGAAGATCATAATATTGGAAAAGACATGGATTCAACAAGAACTACTATTTTGTAGCATAAAAGCACACCATGAAACGTTAATTGCAATGCACAACACCGCAAGACTTACAGGAATTACAAGCGAGTTTTCATCGTCTCAGCGGCACGTCATGGGGAAAATGAACAAAAATAGACTAAATTTCTAGTTCAAAAATAAAATAAATTTGTAATTAATTATTTTAATTCTTTTCTAGTGAAAAAGCAGAACTCTGCAATTTAAATCATTTGTAGACTCATGGCCTCCAGCCATGAGTGGACAACACACTACCATTGACCCTAGTCACAGGGACTGCTACAGCAGGCCAAGAGTGATCTACAAGCTTCATTAAAAAATAAAACAGAGTTCATATATACACATATATATGTGCGCACTCACACACACAATGCCAAATTAAAGGAGGCATTTGCATGCACCAGACTTCCCAGAGAGTACGCTCTGCTGCAGAACTGTCCCTTACTTTGAGCTCATTTGCCCAGAAATATGCAAACAAGAAAGTAATTCTTAACTTGCTGCTAAGAGTTTGACTATGCGCTGGACTTGGCTGTGCACAGAGATGCCTGAAGGGCCACCTCCACATATACCCCTCTTGGTAGAAGCTTGTTGGAGCCAACAGATGACATGGCTCTCCCCTGTTTATCTATGCATTTGTTTCATCTCAAGAGTTTAACAGGTAATAGGATGTGACTCTTCTCCTAAAAGCACCTGTTTTCATGTGAGGGCTAAGCCATGATGCAGTGCTGAGGATGCCGCCGTACAGGCATCTGACAGTTCCTGAACATAACACACAGAGCACCAACCCATCAGCAAGAATAATACCGTATTAAGTAAATCAATGCGATTTTTCTCATTGCTGTGGTCTTTTGAACTAAGTTTTACTGCACTCAGGGACAAAAATATACTAACTACAGACTATTCATAGGCAGAACTAAAGGGTTCATTTAAATGGGAAACAATATAATTCTCTCTTGCACCGTTATATATATATGTTACGCAGATACAACACTTGAAAGACGTGTTGCATGTGGGTCATCTTTTCTGACACGAGGTTTGCGTAATGAAGACAGACAGTTCTTCTGGCCCAAATTCTTCATGCTAGTCATGTCTCTAGGCAACTAACAATGGATTTAGTGGATGCTCGAAATGGTTTGTTGAGTAAGAAAGTTGCTTCTTACCCTGGCAGAGGTGGAAGCAACCTTCCTTCTCCCTACCTCCTCAGTGGAGGAGTATGGTACAGTGACAGCAATATTCCAAAATAGACAGGTCACCTTGAACACGGCTGCAGTGGGCAAAGCCTTCAGTATGAGAAATGAAAGATCACATTTAATGAAGAGGAATTTTGACAAAAGAGGTGAGCTGCTTTTTTTTTTTTTTTTCCCTCCCCACGTGGAAATTGTTATTCTTGGTATTTCCAGAGCAGAGCAAAGCACTGAAACGTTTTCATTTAATATATCTGTAAGTTCCTTCCTCAGAGAGTTTCATCTTTGTTCAGCACTCAGGTGGTATTCTTTGTCCACTAAACATAGCTGGGGAATTCAACACATTTTTATTTAGTTTCTGAAATGAATTGTGCGTGCGCACGTCACCAGTACTGACTTCTCATATGATCATGGGCTCTTTCCCCACCTCTGCTTAAACAGCCACTACTTGAAACTTTGAATTTACAACCAATTTTAGTGTCAACTGACAAATAAAAAAAAGTATCCAACTCAAATGATTTTAAGGGATGAGTACAACAATCATGGCAAAAGCAATGATGATGTGACAACCTGAAAGCCTTTGAGACTAGTTCTCAAAATGACGAACATTGGGAATTTAGGTTTTACCCTACATTCAACCCTGTAAACATCAAAAATTCTACCAGTTCACATATAAAGGTCCCCAAGTAACCTGGACTTTGCCCTGATAACGAAATGAAGGGGAAAACTGGATATTTTGAGACAAAGTTTTCTTTTTCAGGTAGAGCTGGAAAGAACAACTGGCAACCATCCTTCAGTTTTGGTTATGGACTGACCATAAGGTTGTCACTTGCAAAGTCCACCCACTGGAGTTTTTAAGCAAAAAAATGTTTCAGAAAAGATCTGATTCAGAAAGGGCAAGTCCAGCAGCATGGCTTTCCTCACCACACTCTAAGATATGGAAACAAGATGCACAAGCAGACACAGAATGCCCTGAACTGGTTTCTCAGGATCTTCATCACATATGTTTGAATCTTTCCAATCTCAATTGTTTATACAGCCAAAAAACCATTTTGGGGTCTGCACGTCATGGTAGGGGGAAAGAAATATGACAGTGCTTGCAAGTCGAAGGAGAAAAATAGTAAAATATTTTTTGGGATGACTTTCAGAATCATAGGAAATATGCAGGATGAAGCAATGGCTTTCATGTGCAAGTGTAAGTAGGGTTAAAACGTCCTTACACTCATAACACAACAAACCTTAATTTAGGTGCTTCAAAAGCAGACAGACCAAGAAATGACTCTGAAGCAAAGCGAGACATTCAAAATATGTAATACTAACACAGAGAAAGATTATGCATCTTGGGGGCAGCTAGAACACGTAGGTCTTCATCTAAAGGAGATGACATCCACAACAACCACTTCTTTGGAGAAGACGAGATATATTATTATAGATGAACCTAGACTAGGTGGAAACAAACACAGTTTTGTCACCTCTCAGCTGGATACTGGCAGTTCATCTACTGATCATGAAGCCTTCAGGCCCTGGCAATTCCCAACTTGTGCAGCACATTGTCTCAGCCATGCAGGCTCCTGCAAGCACCTGAGCCGCCACACTTCCCCAAGAACTAACAGCCCCATGGTGTCCCACCACCTTGCAGTCCAGGTGCAAAGTACTTGGCTAATAATAACAACTTATTTGCCTAATATCCTGTCTGGCTATCAAACCCAGAGGCCTGTGGGACACGCTGGAAAAGCTGCTGCTAAGTTGAGTGGATTGTGGATGTCTGAATGTGGAAGGTGACTCCCGTAGGCATGCAAAACGCCTGCTGTGCCGGGGCTCAGCTGGTCGCAAACAGCAATGAGCTGGCCGCCCGTGGAAATCCTATCGCAGCAACAGCTCCTCGCCGGTACGTCTGTGCATGTGCCAACACCCGCTCTTTATTCAATTCCCTCCGTTGGTTTATTTTGGCCATTGACCAAATCTCTGCATGCCGTAGCCCACAGCCAGGCATCTGCGAAGGCAGCGGGGGAACGGCATGGGGGTTGATAGCACAGCCACACCGCTGCCGGCCCAAGACTGGGGAAACCAGTGCCACTGCCGAGCTGGACTGGCTCCTCATTGCTCTGGGAGGGCTCTGCAGCACTGCAGCCCGTGAGAACAGAGTGACCTCTTTCATCCCGCTGAGGGACGTACGTGACATACGTAGGTGCTGTGGTTTGCAGGCTGTGGTTGCAGGCAGGCAGGCATGGAAACAGGCTCAGGTTTTTTTGCAGCGCACCGGCAAGGGCTGCCTGGGCATGTTCGTGTAACCGTGTGTGCCGGAGACCATCCTCTGGCTTCAAAGAGCCATCAGCACATACCAGCCCTGCGCTGGTTGGGGTTTGTAAAGCACATTGCTGGGTTTGCTTTATCACCACAGACTAAACGCTACTGCAGATGACTCCCATAAAATGAGATACATTGCTGTAATAAAGGAAACAATATTTACCAAGATACTTAGAACTTTATTTTCAAGAGACATCCTCAAAGCAATTAACTAATATTAGGGCATTAATTTTCCTCAGGTATGGTTAGGTCTCTTTTTGTTTACACAACTAAGGTGTAATGCTTCAAATCTGCTGCCTTGAACAGGAGCAGAGATACCGGCACCTGCAACGAAACCAGAGCTCAGAGGTCTTAATCCGCCGGCCCAAATCCCCTTCTCTACAAGAAGCAAGAGTCAGCAGCAGAGTAAAACAGGGTGCAAGATGCTCCCTGGGCAAAGCCAGCAACACAAGGGTCACTGCCACAACCACTGAGAGCACGCAGCACGAACGATGCACCCAGTAAACACCTTAACACGTAGATCCAATGAGGGTTCATTAAAGAAGCAACATTCTAGCTTGATGCCACGCAAAGTGGCTTCACCCCAGTGTACGTACGTTGACTCTGGGGGCACTGCGCCTTATTTACACCACTGATGGTCCCAAATCAGCCCTACCTATGAGCCCAAAACACTCACCATGATGAAGAATGAGAGATATCCAGAGTAGCATGCTGCACAGGAGCAGAAGGGTGTGAAGGGAACATACGCCTTGTCCAGGTCCGAGGATGTCCTACGGCAAGCACAAGCCCCCCCACAGCACACGTCCAAAGTGAGCTGGGAGCCAGGACTCCCACCTCCAGTCGCAGTCTGCCATGGATGCCTCCTTGGCCTCCAACAAGCCTGCAGATCTATGCACGCCCCAATTTATCCCTCTTTAAATAAAACTGGTGATGCCTTGGAGGCTTGTTTCAGTAATATTTGGAAAGTACGTTGAGAACACTGTGGTACGTAAACACCCCCCTCAGTAGGTTTATCAATAAACCAATTCTTAAAAGAAACAGTGAAAAATGGAAAATGGAACCTTCATCATGGCTTGTTTAAACACAAGTGGATGACTTGGCCTTGGTAGCAGAAGGGTGCGCGCTCTGCTCCTCGGGTGCGTGTCAGACAACTCCGCTATGCAGAGGTGAAAATCAAGTGCTCTTAAAAAAAATACTCCCCTCACCCAACACTGTGGACTTTAATAAATCCAGATGTCTAATAATTCAATTCTTAAAACCATGCCTTGTTAAAAAAAAAAAAAAGTGGAAGAAAAATGGGAGGAGGGAAGCACACTTCATATTCATGAAAGAGCTCACCGAACTGCACAGCCTACCTGGGAGAGTCAAGGGAAAGGAAAATAGAATAAAAATACAAAGTACAGACGTTTCAAATTATACAGAGCAAATATTCAAGGGCAGTGAAATGTTATGAGGTAGCTTAGTAGAACTGTTTAACAGTCTCAAAGATACTTTTAAACATTTCATTATCGGGAAATCCAAATGTCAAAAAATCCTGAAATTGGCTTAAAAATAAATATATTTTTATGAGTAAAACTCAAGTTCTTTCATTTGCTGCTTTATTTCCACAGCTTTCAGCACATGCTCTGCTCTAGTCATGTTGTCAAACTTATCTCTTCAAACAAGAAAAACAGAAATTACATTTTCCTGCGTGTCAGAGGAAAAATTCTCAAGAAAACCCAGCATCCTGAGAGCTGGGGCTTTAGGAAAACCATCAAACAGGCAGAGACCTTTACTGACCACATCAGCCATGGTTCTTAACTGGATCCTAACCGGTATCTCAGCCATTCATTCTGAGATTTTTAGTAGCACCTTTCATAGATTTACAGGCTATAAATCTATCAAAGCCTTCTGCTTTTCTTTCTTTTTTTGTAGAGAAAAAAAAAAGAAAAAACATAAAGAAGAATGCCAAAGAAAAGCTTGTGGCATTTGCCAGGGAAAGGGAAGATAGTGAAAATAATTCAGCACTAGGAAAAAGAATTCACATTGATAAAGTTGATAAAAATATGAAATAATACAAATATAATTCATGCGACTGTCCCAGGACAAGAGATCATTTTTCATAAGCCGTCCTTGTGACCTCATTATTATTTCTTAAATCGCTCCAACACTTTGAGCTTTGCTGGTACCAACACACAGAAACTCCCGCAGGTTTGGGGACAGAGGCACAGCCACCGAGGCTGCGGGCCAAGGGCTGCAGCACGGTCCCACCACCCCTCGCTGTTGGAGCTGGCTGGTAGGACTGGCAAGTCCAAGTGCTTTGCAGAATGCAGTAACCCCTATCAAGGTCATGCTTTGAATGCAAACATACCGCAAGGTATTTAATAGAAATTAATGATTGTGTAAAACATGGTGATTTTAAATTCAATATACAGCACTGCGATTTGAAAATTTGGGCTAGGATGTCACAGCATTTCCCTGGTTTCAGCTTTTTCTGAAGATATAAAAGCACCACCCTCTCATTCTTTAGAGGAAGTTTAATGAAAATTCCAAGGGACAGCAATAAATGACTTCAACCTGACCACTGATTTAGCAGAATATTCTTAACCAGATGAAGCCCATAGGAAACAGCTTTCAGACAAGGCAAAACTCATACCAATTTTATTGTCAGCACAATAAAGATCAAAGATGGCCGGACTTTTTTTATTTGCCAACTCATCTGCTTTTTGTTTTTTTAAATCCTACCATAAAAATAATATACCAGATCAAGCTCTCCATCACTCCAGTGAAAAATGAGGAGTAACGCCAACAGAGTCACTGAGACTACCAATGAGCAAAACACTCAGGAAAATCCATCCTACTCTCTCTTTCTTTTTTGGGTATAACTAGATCTCATCAGCAGCTTCCTAATCGCTCATTTCCAAAATCCCAACAGGAAGCAACGGATGCCAAGGGAGCCATCCGGAAGGCGCGCAGCCCATCCAAACAAGACCTCTTGCTCTCTGACAGAACACACTTATCTCTGCAAAGCCTTTGTTTAACCACACCAGCTGAAAACACATGCGGATGATGAGCATTTACAAGTAATTTAACCTAAAATCCGTCGTGGGGTTAGTCTTCGCTGGAAACAACATTTGGCAGCCATACCCAGCCTCAGCGACAGGCACTCCTGATAACATGAAACAGAGGCTGGCAATGTTTTCCGTGGCAAGTTTTCATGTAGTTTGCTGGTAATTTTTTTTCAGAGATGCTTTTCTCTGTCACTTTATGTAAACTTTACATCAAGTTCAGTAAACTTTTGTTTACTGAACTCGACAAACTCATTTTAGTTAAAAACATGAAAGAAAAATATCCATGAAAATGTGAAAAGGGGAGTGAATAATTTGACCTGAAAGCTCATGTGTTGACCAGATTTTCACTGTAAGACTAATCACTGAAGAAAGCACCGAATGGCAAAATTCACTCATCATAAACTTCAGAGATTTCAAGAAAGCACTTGACAGATTCCATCACTATTCACTCCGGAACATCTTGAAGTGTTAGGCTTGCCAACAAAAATAATTACATCATCAAGCCTTTATACCAAGCAGCAGCTTGAATACTTAAAGCAAATGCAGATTTAAGTACAGCGTTCAACATAAAGGCTGGTGTCAGATCAGCAAGAATTCGCTCACTTCTCCTAGCTGGGCACTGCAATCAACTTCACTGGGAAAACAAACATACATGTAACAATATATGGTTTAACAACAGTCCCTTTCAAAATCCAGCCATTGCCGATGTCCCCAAGTCTTCCGAGTATATCCGACCCAACACGCAAGACTGATAAAGCCCAAGAGTTGGATCCAGCACTGGAGGAAAATGGAGTTAGCAGCCTGCTACAGAGGAAAAAATGTAATTAAAACACAACTTCCATCTTAGAAGAAGTGATGCAGTTTATACAGTAATTGGCCGTAATTCACAGTCAACTGGGAGAATTTCAACAACTGAAAAGAGGGTATTTGTGCTTAGCATCTTAAATAGGATTCACCCATTAAAAAAAATTATCTACGGCTCAAACTCTTGAAGACTACAAGTGTTCAACTCAAAATATTATTCCTGCCTTGATATACAGATGAGAAAGCTGTAAATCCATGAAGGGTACAGACAGACAAATGCTGTTAGAAGTAAATGTATCAGAAAATCCTGGGTATAGCATAAAATGAGTTGATAAAAGATGCAAAGATTTACTCTAAGGCTGTCTCTTTTCTGAAGGGTTACCCAGAAAAGGGGGTGGAAACATTTGGCAAGCATGGTGGGGATGCAACTTGAGCAGAAGGCGGCGGGGGGGGAACCTGGAAAAAGTGGAAGTGATGTTTAAGTTTTGAAAGCACAGGTGGCTTTTTGGAGTAGCTCCTCCTTGTCTTCAGCTACACAGGCAGATAAAAAGCTGCATCATTAGATCCAGGTCACAGCAATACAGACACCAAAAAGCAGTACTTTTGCTTGGGTAACGGCATCTAGGCTCTGGGCTTTTTGCCGGTCGGGCTTTGCCAGCCGGAGGCAGTAACTCCTCGCCGACAGCCATGCCAGCGGGACTTGGCAGCCCCAAAACGCCTTCAGCCTCCGCTACGCCTCGTCCCCAGCAATCGCGGGCTGCTGCTGCACTCTCGCACGTGCAAAAACACAGCCCCACCTTGCACCCTTGGAAACCACATTCACAGCAAAACTGCCCACAAGCAAGCACACGGGGGAATAACAATAAATCTGTCCCCTCGTATAACTGACCTCCGCTCAACTAAAGGTTTTATAGAGCTGCTGCTACAAAACTGGGGGATATTTAAAAGTCATTGCTTAAGAGACGAGGAGCTTACTAACTGGAAATGTGACGTGAAGGGATTCCGCCTTTCTGTTCTTACAATTTTAATGTTTCTATAAATGTTTTACATACACATACTATCTACCTTTATTGTAAGGTTGAAAACTATGAAGGCTAATTTAAAAAAAAAAAAAAAAAAAAAAAAAAGAGTGAATGTTTAAAGCAACGTAAATCCCCCTAAACGGCAAAGGCAGTCTATACCTTATAATATACTACATCTACTAGCAATCCACTAGTGTTTAAGTGACCACTGTAAGCATGACCTGGACTAAAATTAAACATCACAGCCCAGTATTACATGGCTGACAAAAATTGCACATATTTTAACACATGCACGAAATAAAACCCAAAAAATCCTAAAAAATCAAAAAGCCCACACACATGCAGGAAAATGATTGTACTCATCAATATATAGGTAACAAAATATAGAGATAAATTAATACTTTTGGGTTGCTAATTCACTTAAGTTACGATATAGTCCACAACTAATGCAATCAGAAAATGCAATTTTTTGGAACAACTTAGTTAATTGTATGCCCAAACCATGCTAAAGAAAAGTTAAGGTCACAAAGTCAAGTATTCAAAAATTAGGAATTGCCAGATTAAATTTACTACTGCGATCACAATTTTATTCTCTTGTGCATGTATGCACACGAACACATGTGGTTTTATTCTGCAACTGCATACTGTTTTTTTCACAATACTATTCAAGAGACCTGCAAAAAATACTGGAAAGTTGGAAGGAAAGCAGAAATAACAGAAGATTACAGCGATTAGTCCCTGATACTAGAGAAAAAACAACAACAAAGAAAAAGAACCCAAACCCCTGCTGTGTTTCCTTGTTCTCGTGTCACTGAGATTGATGACTTCACATCGACATGTTTCCAATGTACAGTTAGCCACCTTTGGCTGAACATCTACAGAGTGGTACCTTCTCCCAGGAGGAAAAAAAATAAATATATTTTTCCATCTGTAACGGGTAATATTCTAGGGAATATGGAAACCCAGGACAAATCTGCTTTTGTGAAATATTGCTCTGCAATGCTAGAGTTTTGTTCACCTTAAGTAGGACAGTCGAACACCCAGTAAAACCCCAAAAATGAAGCATCTGAAACTAAATCTCACCCTTTATTCTCTCAGCTTTAAAATGATAGCCCCTCATTAGAGGAACATCTCATTAAATAGCCCATCTGGGTCACTGTGCAGGTCCTCTGCTCTAACAGGCAGCACAAAACCCCAGAGAACTTGGGAACGGTTGATGTCCAAGAGCTCTTTTTTGCTGCACTGAGCAAAGATTTGCCTGGCGTCTCTAAGGACCCTGACGGCAAGAAGGTTGGGAGCCTTCGGTTTGTTCTCGCCATCATTAAATCTCCAAGGGAAAACGCGATCTTTCATTATCACCATCATTAGCACTTCCTGGCAACTATAAATTCAGTTCCTTGAATCACCTGTCTCAGCTCTACTGCTAAAATCCTCTGGAGGAGCTTGCTGACTTCTTCTAATCCCAGGTAAAAATGTTTGCATTATTATGAGTAATTTAAGAGGACCTTCACAAAGAGCACACGTTTCAAGGGCGAGGTTCACCAACAGCATAGGGTGATGAGCATTATGGCACTGCTGCGGTCGTTTTTTAAATGCCTGAAGAACCACCTGTTGGTCCACACATCACAAATCTCATGTTTATTTGAGGTCAGAAACGGGCATGACCAAATCTAGACCAGTACTTGTGTCCTCAACAGCAATTCTTTGGCCGTTCAATGGTCCTCTATGATCTTCCTGCAGAATCAGTAGCATGAACTTCTCCTCGTGAAACAACTGAAGAACAAACTGAGAAAATCGGAGAGGGTGCAAGACAAGAAACAAAATGTCCTAATGACATGTTTCTTGAATGCCACTAACACAGAAAACAGAGCCCCGCTTGTAGTCCCAAAGGCAACAGATACTAAACTGCCCTTCTGATCATCTTCCACATATTTCTGTGTGTAGTTGCAAGCCCTGGCACTCTCAGCTAATACCGAAAACAGATCGAGTGAAAGCTTAAGGCTTCATAACCTTAACATGGTAAATGCTTCCAGACCAAAACCAGGTAGATTCAGACTGCTTATAACACAACAGACACTTAGGGATGTTTCTGGGGCACGTGTGTAGTAAACCAACAGCCTAAATGTCAGAAAAACTGTTGATTTAAAACCTGGAGTAAAAAGAGAATGCGGTTTCCCAGCCAGATGCTGCTGCAATGCTGGTACACTCGGATCAGGACATCAAAAAAAGCCAAACCCGACACCTACAGCTTTGAAAGTAGGAACAAAACAACACCTTGCCTAAGTAGACCAGGAAGTAGAACTTAAATTCCAGCTTGCGATTCAAAGCACCTTAATAAAGTAGCACACACACAAAAAAGCAAAATGTTTTAAACCTTAGAAAGCGCCTCTTTGAAAACTCTTGTTTTCAAGAAGATGCACTTTAACCCTCATGTTTTATGCCACCTTACTTTCTTTTGCTGTTTTCTAATTCATTCACAGTGAACAAAGAGGAACACTGGCTCAGTGTGGCTCAGACTTGGAGAGAATTACCCACATCACAGGTCTTTTTTGCACCTTCGAGGTGCAAAGAGTGCAAGAGTGAATACTGAATACCCTAGATGTTTTCCATCCATCCCTCCCTCTGGCTGACACCAGCGAGACCCATGTCCTCTCCTGGCTCCAGCTGTGCCCACAACCACCCAACCGCATCATCCTGTCTCCATCTGCTCACGGCAGCCGCCCGGCTGGAGACAGAGACTCCCTGCGAGCTGCCAGCTGAACCCGACGGAGTCGCCCAGCCGCACAAATGGCCGGGCTCCGCAAGCGACGCGAGCCGGGGAGTGGGCAGACGAGCCGGGCAATGGGTAGCTCTGCAGGGGGCTGTCATTATTGGCAAGGCGCTACGAAAGCGCCAGGGCAGCTGGCGCAGGGAAAGGACCTCTGCCGACGGCTCGACCCTCTCAGTAGGTAGCCACCACATGGGCTACGACAGCTTGCATTCACGGGTTCGAGGCCATTTCCTCCTGACCGCACACGGCTTTACACCAGAGGTGCGGTTGGCCCGTGGTACCTGCACTTCATCAACATCCAAAGCAAACGCAAAACGTTGCGAGTCAGGCCAAATCCTCCAAGTCAAGTGGTGTTTTTCTCGGCTGACAGAAGACTGAGGAGGCCATTCATTAGCTACAGCCTTCACCCATTAGCTTTGTAATCTGCAAAGGCAAAATACTGCTGAGCGCTCACGTTAGCAGGAAGTCTTAATGAGGGTAAATGCTGGGAGCATGCCTCAAGAAAACCAATTTCCTCGCTTAATTTGGACAAGGTGAACCTGACAAGAAGATATTGCAGTTATACTTACTCTGTCATACAAAGTCAGGGCAGATGGAGGCTCTGGCTTCAAACTTGGAGCTACTTCTTTTACAAGGAGCCCGCTCCAGGCGATCTCACCGTTTTTTCTGCAGATGAGGTTTACCTGTCCCTCAAATAACGGTCAGGGAAAGGCCTGAGTGTGGAAGAGTGCTACAAGGCATGATCCCACACCAGACACGCTCCTCAAGCAGGCATGCAATGGGAGCATCTTCCTAGTCCGCAGCCAGACAAGCAGCTTACAAAAGTGGGCTTTTCCTAATACTTATACAATCTAAATCAACTAAAGAACAATTTTACAATTCAACCTCTCTTTTTTTCCCTTGTCCAACTTACACAAACTAATTACCCTGACAACAGACATAATTTGCCTTTACATCCGCACTTATGCCTGGGGCTTCTGCTGGCGCAGATATCGCAGCCAGGGGTAACACAAAGTTTAAGGATCTGGTAACTTTAGCATGAAAATGCAGCCGGCGCAGAACTAGGCAATAGTGATGCAAGGTTTTGAGGAATATGATTCTAGATGTCTAAGTGCTACCTGTCACGCATATTTCCATCATCCTTTGTTTCTTCTTCATGTACAGAAAAGCAGCTTAAATTATCAGGAAACTTGTTTTCCATGCAAACACAAGGCAGATTCACTCATTTAATGAAAAATGGCTTTTGGAGTATTCTGGCTATCAAGAGACATTGACTCTATTCTCAACTTGAATAAACCTTAAACTTCTGAAATTACCTCAGGAGGAGCACACAGGCTTCCTCCCTGCAAACATATGGCTATGTATATCTTTGCTTAATTGAACTGTTACTCATATGTATAGATGCTTGCAGAGCTGGGCCCTCTACCTCTTTGTATTCAAGTTGCTTGACAAGTAAAATGCAAATGAGGTAATGTGCTGCAAATGCAAATTATGTATTATTGATAAAAAGTTACAATTCAGCATGGAGGATTTAAAGAGAAAACATTGAGGCCTATACTGAAAGAAAGGAGCAGGAAAATCACCTATTTTTTAAAAAATGTTTTATATTTTCTATTTATTCTATTTATTTCCACCTATTAAACATTTTTCTATTTATTATCCCTCAAAACGGAGCACCTCGCCTTATTTGCCAACTTCAGACTGCATACAGATGCTGAGACACTATTCTGCCTATCAAGATGTCATTTTCGCTACTTTAAATTAAAAAATTCCCACAGAAAGCACCGAAATGGAGCGATGGCGTGAAGGTGAGAGAGGCAGGAGAGACTGCTGTGCTGAAAAGCTCTGTTGTGTTTGGCCACATATTTTTCTCATTTGTTTAGTCTGAAATTCCTCCTTCAGTGACTCTGGATTTGTTACCTTTTCAGAAGGCACCCGGAACATCTGGACTCCATATGGCTCGCACCTACTGCGTGGCAAATGAAGCTATATTCTGTTTTCTAAACCCTTTATTTCTCCCAGCATTGCCACCGATGGGGTTTTAAATATCTCCACAACGGACTGCAACATAACCTCAGAATCACTCAGTTTGTTGACACAAATTCCATGGCAGTGCATTAACTGTGGCTGGGTGAGCCGGCATTTTTTGCCTCATCTTCTTTATTTTTTTATTTTTTTTCCCAAGATTATGGTAATACAAAGGAACATATACTGAGAAAGCAGTTCAGCAGTAATGTCACCTGCACTCAAGGAA
Organism: Balearica regulorum gibbericeps; assembly: GCF_011004875.1. Lineage (NCBI taxonomy): Eukaryota > Metazoa > Chordata > Aves > Gruiformes > Gruidae > Balearica > Balearica regulorum. The sequence goes on from NC_046184.1 coordinate 60,160,393, forward strand.
GCTGCCCCACCAAGATAAAGGAGGGAAACAGGTCATCCTGATGGTCCTTGCACAAAGAATTACACTTCTAGATAGAGAGTTAAAATTTTCCTTTGGTCTCCTAATTTCCCAAATCTTGATGGAGCCACCTTGAGCTTTCTTCCAAGACAGTAATGATTTTTGAAACTCACATACTGGGGAAAGTGGCATAACCTTGTAAAAGTATTTCCCTCTCCCTTAACTAATAAAAGAAGAAATGTAACTCTTATTTGCCCCCCCCCCCCCCCCCCCGCTAGTCATTTCTGCCTCACAGCTTCTCCCACAGGTCTCTCTCATACCCACCACTGCTAGAAATGCAGCTACTGCAGCTGCAGCCAACGGGCTGAACTGAGGTTTCTGCCAGCCAAACCCACTGACGCAGAGGTTTGTACCACCTTGAACCTTCACAGAGGGTTGTTTCGCTATTCCTCGCTCTCCAGGAAGGATGCAGAGACCCAGAAACACTCCACTAATTATTTGGATACTGTTCCAAATCCAAATGGGATTTGAAATATTGTCTCCGTTCTAGAATAACTGGCCATTTGTGGGTTTTTTCCTGCTGCACACCACGTTGATTCAGAGGTGTTAATCTCAGCAAGGAACTCGCTCAGGTTCTTTATACTCAAGGAAATATCAAGCCCTGGATCACGACAACCACTACATTGCATCTCTGTTAGAGATGTTATGCTTTTCCCTGAGTCATTTTGGTTTGCTTTGTCATTAACAAATTCCATCTCGGGATTCAGGCACTAGACTGAAATGGGGAAGACTGGGGTCCACTTCCACAAACTCCTCAAGGGACCCTGGACACGGCATCGGTGTGAACCTCCAATCTTCTCCTGGCCCTCATCTGCCCACACGATACCAGGCTTGCAGGGAAAGGAGCTAGTAGTCCGTCTCAGTGCAAAAAATGTGCCTACCATAATGCAACCAGCAGCAGCAGGACCTTCTGGATAATATTATAATAAAATCAGTGATAGTCACAATAGCACCTAGGTTCAGTTGGCAGATGGGCTGTTTTCAGTGTTATTCCCCAGGTACAAGTGAAAACCACAGCAGATTATCCCAGCATCCCAAATGCTGATGGTTCAAAGTGAAACCCACCTGTGCTCTGGGCGTGAATTTGCTAAGGCAAATCTTCCTCTTCATAAATTTATCTCTGTCACTAAGGACATATTTAATTTCTGCAGTAATCTTTGCATGAATTCACCAATGTACAGAAGACTGCACCTCCCTTTTCTTTCAGACCAAGCACCTTCAGCACTATTAACTTCCTTGCCAATTAAGGATGACAGTGCTTAAAGAGGTGTTTGCACACACGACTATGTATTTACACCGAGTTATGTGCACACACAGGTAGCTGTTTCACTGCACAGCACAAGTGCTCACATCCCCCCAGGCATTGCACAGCCCTTCACGTAGTCTGCAGACACGTTAGTTAAGCCTTCGCAGTGTGGCAGGGAGGTCACCCCGCCGCGCTGATGGCGAACCTGGAGGGTAATGCATGCCGCCACTGTCACAGCAATGCTCCTGCGTGTCACTGGAGCAAAAGCTCACCCTGGCTGGGATGGTTTCGGCAGCTTTACTCTCCCCTTCCCAGCTCTGCCGCACATCAGATGAGGGAGCCAGGCTGCGGTGCTGCGGGATCATGCCACATTGTGGGGTGCACGGGCAAGTGAGGAGGTGTGGGGGGCACAGGGGCTGCTCTCCCCCTCCACTGCAGGCTGCTCCTGCCCCGGTCCCATCCAACGAGCAGCCAGACAGGCCCCAGCGGGGCTGCCTGCAGTATTAAACATCTACAGGACGGTGGCCTTGCTAATGAGACACGAACGTATGCCAACCCTTTGCCACGTTTACTGCCTGCTAGAGGCGGCAGAAGAAACGCTGCTTCACCTCCACTGCTGCCAGCACCCACAGATCTCCTGACCTCTGCTCCAGGGGTTCAGACCCGAAAGGTGCTGACTAATCAGGCTGTCATCCAGGAAGGCGCTTAAGGCACCTCTTTGAACTCTCCAACACCATTTGCACCTTACAGGCTTAAAGGCTTTGCAGGGTCAATGCTGCAACTCTGACACCAAGTACAGCTCTTGACCACCATACATGCAAACAGAAGCAACGTGCACTTCTCTCTCGCTCACATGCACACACGCATCCCTGTCCTTCCAAAGCACAGGGCAAAACAAAGAGCTGCCCGCATGCAGACATCCCCGAGAGGAGGAACCACATGTGGCAGATGCTGCTGCATTGCTTAATGCATCATTTAAAGCCTTTCGGGGACTGTACCATCGTCATGAGTAATTTGGCTAGAATATTGTCCAGAGACCGTACTGTGTGGATTAGGGCACTTTGAAGGTCACTAGCTGGGTCAAAAGCAAGAAAGCCCTGCTAAAACCAGAGCTTACCATCGGCATAGATCCTGCAATGAGAATAAGAGCAAAAATGGGTTCTGCAACGCCAAAACATTTATTTCTTTCTCAGTCAAGCCTCCCTGCGTATAGCCTACATATAAAGCATGCCACAGATCTGTCTGTCTGAAAGCAGTGGCCGGCAGCACGCTGTCTGTTTGCATCCATGTCTGACCCAGGCTTCAACTGCTCTGCCAGCTGGGCTGGGTACAAATTCAAATGAAAGGAGGTTAGCAATCACAAACCATGTCTCCACCACCAGCACCTTTTCGCTGCCCTACGGCAATGCAAGCATCACGTCTGAAAATGAGATGAGACAATCTCAACTTCATATTTAACAGAATGAGTCTCAGGTCAGCAGGGACGGCGACTGCTCAAGTGCCGCCTTGATTTACACAGCTGTAAACCGCAGCCACGTATGAACCCAGGCAGAAAGGCAAGCTCATGAATTATGAACAAATACAGCGTGCCAAAACACATCAATCATCATCAGTCACAGACAAGCAAAGCGCCATCAATTCGTAATGTTGACATTTGCACAAAACTTATACAAACAATCAATAGAATCGCATGGCAGACTGGAAAAGATGTCGGGTTTATGTCATTTAACACTGGACTTTTCACTGAATGTGAAATGCTGAAAGACTTTAAAATAAAATTGACGGAGAGTCAGTGCTCTAGTCAAAAGTCAGATAAATGGCCTTTGCCCACTAGAGAAAATAGATGAATTTATCCGTTAACTCTTTTCTTCAGTGCTGCTGGTGAAAGCCAGACCAGCAGCTGCCTCCCTAAACACATGAAAACCTGAAAAAGTTAGTTTTACTCTGCAGAAAACCTCCACTCTTCTCCCAAGGAAGAGCACAGGAGAAAAAGCTATAAACATGAACGTTTTTAACTAGGTAATGAATGTTTTAAATCAATACAACAAGGCTGTACACAAAGGAGCCACAGGCTGCAGGCTGGCATTCCTAAAAGTAGCGGGACAAACAATATTTTCATGAGGTTTTTTAGAGAAAAATTTGCTTATTGGCATGTCATCTTTAAATTACCGTTATCAGCTATTAGATATTTAGCCTCCTAATTTCCTTCATTTTAGGACTACTGATTGTTACATTAGGACAGCTTGCAAAACTATCTAGCATCGCGCTTCTTCCGCCATGGCTACAAACTGCAGCGCTTCCAGCACTGTCCTTTCTAAGGCAGGAACAAGTATTTCCTGAAAGCGTGTTTTGAGCAGAGTGCATTTAAAGAAGAGGAAACTTCTGTGGTTTTCTTTCTCAACTGCCACACAAAAAAGGACTTCCTTGCGTTTGAAATGAAAAGGGAAGACATACTTTCCAGATAGCAGAGCAGCCTTTGCTATAAACACAAGGTGAATGCAGCTCTTGTTCTAGAGACTGTATGGTTACTGATAACAGTTTTTCTTGAAGGCTTTAAAAAAAAAAACCACATGCTGCCGTTCATTTGCTGGAACGCTTTTGCTCCACACCTCAGATCCATCACCATAGCACATGTCAATGCAAAAGCAAACCATTTCTGCAAGCACAGAAGGTGCCCTCTGGTAATGGGCAATCACCTCAGCAAGGTGCGTGATTCCCACCACCCAGCAGAGCATCCTGAAATCAACCCCTGACCCTCAACAGGATGAGGTGCTGCAGGAGGCGGCACCTGGCCGCATGGGTGTAAGGCAAGTGTTGCGAGCACACAGATGGAAAGGTCTCAATGAGATAAGGGAGCATCTGTAATATTTGCTCTTCAGCCAGCACTCCTCTCCCTTTCCACTACACACATATAAAATTTGGTGCTGAGTCAGCCAAGCACAAAAGAACCCACTTAAATTTCAGATGGTAAATACTGATTATAGTGACTCTACAATATTATTGTTATTGTTAAGGGGAGGTGCAGAATTAAATGCAAACACATTGCTAAATCTATGTCTTGATCTCTTTTTACTTCTATCTAATCCTACGTCTGAGCCGGACCATACGCCCTTGAGCACAGAGAGGAAAAAGTACCTTCCTGCAACTTGAAGATACGCCCCACACAGAAACAGGCATGTAAGAAAAGGGTTAACTATTTACGTAGCATCGGGTACAACCTCAGGTTTCACTTCACACTTGAGTGAGATTCAAAGCAACTCTAAAAAAAAAAAAAACAAAACCCAACATAAAAACCCAAAAGCTGTCAGATATTCTCTCTCTTTCTCTCTCTCTCTGGGAAAAATAATTAAAAAAAAAAAAAAAAGGTGGGAGTGGAGGAAGGGCAAGGGATGTGCATGATGGCGCAGTGTTCCTGAGGTCAGTATGAGACCTTGGGAACCTCCCAGTTTTCCAGTGCCACTCTGCAGGGGCTGCAGGACCAGCCTGATCCCACTCGCCCCGCTCCAACCCCAGCTCTAGGGTCCCCTGGGAGTCTCCCCTCAGGGGCTGCACCTCCGAGCATCCTGCTTTATTTCTGGGCCAGCAGTTCTGCACAGTGAATGGAAGATGCTGACAGCATCTCCTGGGATGTGGGACCTGGCCATGGGACTTTTCATGCCTGTGAAAGCAGAGCCTGCCCTTCCTCTGCCACGGTGCCAACCGCCAAAAGGGCGGCTCCAGAGTCAGATCTTTCAAAAAAACCTTATCTGAAAGGGCACGAAAACTTTGCTGACTGTTTGAGCAGTTAAACCACAGGCGTCCTCGGCCGCCGCAGGGAGTGGGAGGAAGGAGGAGAGCAGTGCAAGCCCTGTGGGACACGGAGAGCAGCTCTTTGCTGCACCCAGCTCTGCGCAGCAATTAGTGTGTTTTGAGGTCAATACACCGCAATTGATTTTCCTCTCACTTACCGATGTAAACTGGGAATAATTCCATCACAGTTGATGTAAACATTTGTATAAAATTGGTTTAAGTCGGAAAAGCAGTGGGTTGACTGTGTTACTGTATTGGAAAGCCAGTTTCAAAAGAACAGTCTTTATTTCCTGGTAAATATATCTACATCAATAAAAATGCCATGATTGTCTTTATTTGTTCTAATGCTGTTGCTCAGGTTCAGAATGTAATAGAAAGTACTTTCTAGTCAAAATCGAAAGGCCCATGAAAATCTACAAGCTTCCTTCTGATGTGTCACAAGCTTTATTTCTGCAGAACACCCAGGCTGAAGGAGTCACCAGCTGTAACGTATCCAGCATCCCGAGCGATCCTCAGGCATGAACACATCAGGCATCTTCCCCACCCTCGTGCTCCTCCCTCGACAGAAGTGGAACTGCTTCTCCTATTTTCTGTAAGGATAGTCAGAGAGACTCTCCTTTTGTGCATGAAAGAGGATTTCTTTCTGCTTAAGGCACAGCCTCACCAACACTGACGTCCCATAAAGCAAGAGCTGATGTTTCCTACTAACTGTAAGGAAAGTTCAGATCCTTTGCCACACTCAAAAAAAAAAAATTTAAAAAATTGTGGCATAAATTTTACATATGAAAGGCAAGTCCCCATGCCAGGATCTGACACTTGCCTTTTGCTGTGTGTTCATGCAGGATGATGCCCCATGCCGTGCTCAGGTAAGCTCAGAGCCATGCCAGGGACGCAGAGGGGCACTCGGACGGGGACTGTGGCAGCGGGTCACCTCGCAGGACCAACAGAGGATTTGACAAAGCCTGGGTTTAACAGACAGCCCTCTCCCACCAAAGCAGGAGAGAAATTTTTTAAACTACCCTGGAATAAAATGGCAAAAACTTCTTGTCGTACTTCAAAAAGGAGACCGCAGATTTTCCTGCCTGCCACTGAGCTGAGCCGGGGCATCTCCGGCATGATGCCCCAAGTGAGGGGCTGCCGGCTCTGCGCAAACAACACTCTGCCTCCAGGGCTCAGATTTATCCTCCTGGAAATTTATCCACAGGTGCTGCTGTTAAAAGTTTAAGTCCACAGTTGCCATCAGAAAGATATTTGTTCTCCCTAGCGGCTATTTTCTCCAAGATTATAGACAATAGATGATGGTGATGCTTATTATTATCGTTATCATTATCATTATTGTTTAAGTAAACCTGTCCAATGCCAATCCTTAAGACGACAAACCATAAATCTCTCTGTTTGGGTCAAGTTCCTCTCACTTTAAACAAAGTATGTAAAAGCATAACAATGCTATCAAACTCAGATAGGAAGCTTAGGAAAACATTAGATTCTCCCACCAATTATTATCTCTCAGTAAGCTGACATCTGCGGGATCACCCCTGGGCCTTTTAATTTAGCATGTCTTCTAATTAAAGAAAGATTAACTGTACATCCAATAATTGCTTCTCCTTCCTCCATCAGGCTCAGGCTTCTTTCTGTCTTCCTCCTGAGACCCCAGGGAGGGGAGGCTAAATAAAAACATGTCCACCACAGCTCCTCTCCTACCCATGGGCAAAGCCCCAAGGCACCAGCTCCACCACAGCCCCGGCTCCCCCGGAGAGCACCGTCTTCTGAGGAAGAGACTCTCCCCTGAGCAGGACGATGGCTAGAAGAACGTGCTGGTTTTCCACGTGCTCCCCTTGAAACGCAGGGGAAGAGATGGCCATTTTCAGACACAGGCTCGAACCTCACTTCTCACAGAGCCAGTGGTAGAAAATTCACTTCCTCCTTCCAAAGCTGTGGTCAAGTGCCTCAACTTAAACGGGACAAATCTTGGCATTTGCGCCAAAGATCACGCAGGCAGTCTTGGATGAGCCCACAACCATCTACTCAAGCCCAACTCTATCCCTTATACAACAGGACCTGCCATCTGACTCTGCTTGTCCATGGTGTTTCCCTGTGACTCCCCGCAGGCTTTCCCATCACCTCCTGATTCAAAGCTCAGTTTCCACCCAGGTATTTCAGGCACCAATTTCCCATTATAAATGCTGGGGGGTTAAACACCTATATCAGTTCAGGACCTGAATCTCAGATCAGAAAAGCCTGCCTAAAAACTGGTCCTAGTACCCATGAAACCAGCCATTTGCAGATGGCCTGCAAACCACATGCACACAAACACATACCCACAGCCGCTCAAGGATAACAATGAGGTCTCTATAAGCAAAAACGGAAGGTAGTTTTTCTAGCTGTCTCATTTATCTTGATGAGGGAAAGCCCCTGGTGTTAAGTGAGTTTCAGGAGCAGTGAAAAAGAGCCTGGCCCCTCTATGGCCCTGGCACAAATCCCACCCTTGCTGATGTCCCATGGCAATGGATTTCCCATCACCTCCCCAGCATGCTGCTCCTCAAAGACAGCTGGAGAGCCAACAGCACCAACCATGAGAGGGTCTGCTGAAGTTTCCACTTGCAGAAATATCATATAAGAGAGCAATCCCTTTGATACACACTGGGATGCACGCGCACACATCCCCAAATCAGCCCACTCCAACAAAGTGTAAATAGTCGAGATTTATCCAACTGCCAGTGCAATCTCTCACAGGTGGTGTGTACGAAGAGAGCAGAACTGCTGCACTTGAGGGATGAGGGTTCACTGTCCATCTGCCTGTAGCACAGAGGTGGCAGACAGACAGGCTGCACAGGCACCCCCCATGCACACCAGCCTCAGCGGCTGCAGAGGATACCTGCCTGCCTACTCCTCCTGACAGACAAGTAGGATTTTTCCCCACACTGTCAAAGGGCTGGGAACACATCTGCTAGGCTCAGCCTGCACCCATGCAGCTTTCTGGCAGCCCTCCATCCCACTCGACTCTGCTACAAGGTTGTTCCCCGGTTCACTGGAAGATTTACTTCCTTGCCGGGAAGCACACAGAGCTGGGGAGGATCCAGCAAAGGAGGATTGGGAAACCTCCTAACGACACACGAGGAGCTGGAGCCCAGATCTGGGAGCAGCTGTGAGCCTGGCCAGGCGTTCATGCTCACACAGCACGACTGCGGCAGCTACAACGGCTGCGCAACATGGGATTTTAGCAGGCTCGCTCCTACCCAAACCTGCCGTGCTCTGACTCGCAGGCCAACGTGCAGGTTGGGCTTAGCCCGCAGCAGCGCATGGTCCCAGCATGGGCATCCCCTCGCTGTGGGGGCACCGGAGCTTCCTTGGACCCGAGGTGTGAGCTGGTCCTCGACCACCTCTCCATCACCAGAGGTCCCCCGGGGCTCATGGCCACCCTACCTCTACCACCACCAAACTCTGCAGAGGTTCTGGTGTATAATTTTCTGATACAAGTAATAAGAAGCCAAAATCAAAACACATTCAAAACTTTTTCTTCATATGGCTTACCACCAAAATGGTGGCAGGCCAGCCCAGGAATACCAGTTCTCCCAGTAGAAGGGACGTGAACAAGTCACCCCACCCTGTGGCACATCAAGTTTGAGATCTGTAATGATTGTTAATTATACCAACAGCAACGGACCAAAGGCTTACCCTCATGAAAGCTCATCAAAATGAGCAATACACCCATTCCACTCAAGAGAATTTGGTATTGGATAATTTTTAAATTTCTCCATAAAATAAATTCTTGCCCACTCTCATTTAAAATCAGAGAGCCACTTCATCAAACACCGCTTCTCTTCTACAGACAAGTTTTGCAAAAGGCAGAGAGGGTTTACATCAGTTCTGCGGCAGATTTTGGGTGTGTAATAGTCGGTTGTGGGTCTCTCATTTGCAACCCCATGAAATACCACCTTCTCCCTGCCACCCACCAGCTTCCTTGCCCTCCCTTCCCATTTGATCTGAAGTTCTTTGATACGGTGACTTCACTTCATGTCTGCATGTGGCAAACCTAGCGTGACATACCTCCTGGGCAAGGCAAACGCTAAGTCACAGCAATAACAAAGGTGGGCTGTGAATCACTCCTGTCCCATGTGGAACAAGACTTTATTTCTCCTCTTCTTCCTCCTCCACCCATCATTGCAAAAAAAGCTTCCAGTGTAAGACGTGAAGCTCAGCATAGCTCTGCTGCCGGCAGGGCCATCCCTTGAGCACAGATTACCTTTGCTTACAGATGATGTTCTGCAAAAAGTTTCTCCACAACAGTTTAAAATCTGTCTTTCTGGGCAGTCTCCCTGCAAAGCTGAAGTATGAGCCTTTTGCATGTGGGAAAACGGCACTGCTTTTATGCAGACAGCTCCTAACTACAGCATCTTAATTAAGGGCTGAATCATGTTCCAGCTTGTGTTGTAATAGTGTGTACAATAATCCCTTTAAACACCTGCTTGCAGTACCTACCCCAGTGCAGCAGCGGGATGGGGAGAAGGAGGCTCCATGCCACCGTGGCTCCTCGCCACTGTCCCCTTCCCTTGCATCACCCTGCCAAAATAGAAGGGTGTGTGGGGCAGGGTCGGGAGTGGGCAGGGCATCAGCCCTGTCCCCAGGGCACCCACTGCCACGTGTTTACCCCAGGGGCCGCCCTGCGTGGCCATGGCCTCCCCGGGCAGAGGGGAGACCCCAGGAACCCGCTCCTCTCCATTCACCTTCGCCACAGCCCTCCCAGGGGCTTTGGTCCTGCTCTATGCATGGGGATGGGTGGGGAGCAGGACACCCCCGCAAGAAATCTGCTGCGCAGAGCCACCCTACTGCTGGCAGGAAGGGCAGCCGGTCGGGATGCTCCCAGCCCCAGCAGCGACACCACACCGCTCCCCGTGACTTAAATGGGATGTCTGGGTGCCTGAGAGCTTTGCATGCCTGTGTTTGTAACAGTCATCTCAGCGCTGCGCTCTGCAGGGACTGATAAACCCCTTAAAAACAAAACAAAACAAAACAAAAAAAAAAAAAGAAAAAAAACCTGAAACACAACAACAAAAAAACACCGCCACCACCAAGTTCTACCAAGGAATGGAGCTTTTCTTCTCTCCCTCTTTTTTTTTTTTTTTAAACTAAAAATATAGTGCCTTCATTGTGCAATGCCAGGTATGAACATCATTGAACATTTAAGAAATGTGAGATTGTTTAAAGGGAAGAGAGTCTGTTTTACCCTACAGGCACAGAATTCAGAAGAGCAGGCAAGCCAGTTTTAACCTACACCAGAGTAAGCGAGGCTACAAACAGCATCCCTGCACCCAGGGCATCACCTGCAGCAGTGCTGGCCAATCCTGAGATCAGTACTTTATTTTTTGAAAAAGAGAAAAATAAACAAACAAACAAAAAAAAAAAAAACCAAAAAAAAAAAACCACACAAAGGCTCATCTTACCTTGTGACTACAGGCACAGAGCATGGGGCCTCCATCACACACACGTTAAAGCTGGTGAATTCATATTTACAGGGCAATTTTCCTCATCTTACTCTGCTCAAAGCAGAATGACGACTCCTCTCTATCCCTCAGCAACTCCTATTCCCCAAAATCTAAATCAATCTGTCTGATTTTTCTTCTTTTTTTTTTCCCCCAGTCTTAGAAGTTTGGAGTAAAAGACAAAAGGAAGCAGTTGACAGAAGAACTAAAAATGGAAATGTGGAACCTCATTCATCAACGTGCAGAGCTTTCAGACATGAAGAAATCCTGACAAAGGGAACTTCTACAGACTCCAGTATACTGCTTCAGACATCCTATACATATATGTCCTTGAACCATCTCAGGGAGCACACACCCCATATGCCTGGATTAGAACTCGAAGGTCCCTGGCCAAGCCTCCCTACTTCTCCTGCCACTGGACCACCCCGACAGCACATCCCACCTGGCGCTGCAGCAACGACCAGGACAAAACGTGGCAACCCTGACCACTGCCTACTTCTCTACATGTCCTTTTTTACCTATTGAACTCGCAGTCCAGGGGAAGAGGACAGATTATAAAGCTTAACATTGGAAATCCATCCCTGAATTGTGGTTATCTCCCTCTACTCAGCCTTACTTGCTCTTACCCATAGCCAGACCAAAACACAGCCACACAAAGATCCAAAATTCTAAAACAGGACAAGGGCAAAGGCATTGATGAAGCTGCGCTAAACGCAACCTTTTATTCCGTGTTATAACATTGCTTCGTCATTCACCGGTGGCCAGGAACAACGCTGCTGCTTCCCTCAGAAACTTGCCCCAGTCTCAAAAATTGTAAAATTGCAAAATCCTTTCCCTTCTAACTGGCCTGAATACAGCCAAGTTTCACTGTGAGGTTCAATCCATTAGCTGATTAAAAGCTATAGATCATGCTGTCATGGACACATTTAGGCCATTATGAATAAGACCTGTCAGAAAAGCTTCCAGCACCACCAGTATCTTTGAAATTGCTACGGCTACAGTTAATAAAATTTCACGTTCAATCGTTCTTCAAGCCCACAATATCAACAGGCAAAGAAATTTGTTAGTCTTTGAAATTATGTATTTAGAAGCGAGTTACAGGTATAGCACCTTTAATTTCCAAACAACAACAACAAAATTATCCCAAAAGAATACCAAAGCTGTTGTTGCATGCCAGCGACTGTCTGCTTATGTGAATTGCACAAAAAAAAAAAAATCACTGATTAATTCCAGCTCCAATTTGCAGATTTGCTTCCTACAGACTAAGCAAAACTTTGAAGTTTCTCTATAGACAACTTTCTTCATATCCATCTATTTACTCCCATCACTTCTAAAAACATTACAGAAAACATCCCTCAAACCAACGCATCTTTTATTCACTCCTCTTGAAAGCCATCAGTTTACTAAGAGCAAGATTCAAAATAAGAAAAATCAGAATAAATAACAGAGTTTTTCAGGGATAGCACATAAATGCGGACTGCTAAAGAGCAGCCACTGTTTTTCAGCATTGCTATGAGATTTCTTTCCAAGTCACCTCCCCATATGCCAGGACTGCCAGAAATAAAGTCCCTGGTATTCAGCAAGGCACTTCCCTCATACTTAAAATTCACCCCTGCCGCCGAGGGTGGGGTGGGAACCTGCACATGTCTGGGAGGCCCCACCTCTCCCATCCCAGCACCAAAATACCACAATCTGTAGCTAAACTAGGCAAGTAAACGAGTAGAATGCAACTGGTTTTTGAATATCCCTAAGCTTACTCGACTATCGCCTCTGACATCAGTTCTGTCTTGACAGGGAGAACAAGAAAACCACAGGGTCTCCTCAGCCCAAGTAAATTCCCCCCCTCATTTCTGCCAGCTGAGAACTCAGTCCTTATAAATGCACTCTATAAACGCACCTGGATACATCGCCGTCATTTTATTAGTGTCATGGCAAGCCCCCTATTACAAGAGATTTACAAGACTTCCTAGAGGCTCAGCAAACCTCCTCACTCTTTCAAACTTCATACAGTAAGTAAAGATTTTTCATTTGCACATTACAAAGATATTTAAGCACTTGCCTTTTAGAGCAGCAAAACCTAAATCTTGTCAAATTGCTAGCCGCACATTATTTACCTAAATAATTTATCCTTACATGCTTCAAATGATCTTCAAAGCGGCTGTAAAAGTTCCCAGTGTATTCAGCATTCATGGCAATGAAACAAATAGTTTATGCAAATATTTTTAGCTCAGTTTTTATTTTGCCAGCTAGTTACCACGTCTGGATCCCAAGCTCACGGAAGGCAAAGAAAAAACTCTGTAATTATTTATGACTCCTCCTTCACCTGCCATTCTGCATGAATAGTACCCTGTGAGTATTTGCAAATGTTCTGTGACCTTGTGAATTATTTTATTGTAGGATGTAGAAAAGCAGCTTTTCAAAGTGACAGGGAATCATTTACATTCTGCACGGTCTGGCAAATGACTTAAGTGCAACTCATATTAGTTTTCTTTATGTGGTATTATTTTTAAAATGTATGCTTATTGTTAAAATATCCTCCACTTTCAGAAAAGCAAAGCAAAGACGGGGGGGGGGGGGGGAGAAGATGATTTATAATCTTTTTACATCTACATTTTTGAGAGTAAATCTACATTTACTCTCAAAAAATTCTTACCCTAAAAAATAGTCTTGGTCTTACTACCCTCTTTAATAAACAGCTAACAAGGGTTAACAGATCTTGTCTATTCTCAACATCACAGAACTTAAATAACAGTAATTATTCCAACTGACAGATCAGAATCAAAATATCAAAAACTGTTTTTTTCTGCTGAAACTTTGAGAATGAAGTGCTTCTTCAGGTGTCCTGGTTTCAGCTGGGATAGAGTTAGATTGTCTTACCAGCACCTAGTATAGTGCTGCATTTTGGATTCAGGATAAGAATAATGTTGATAACACACTGATGTTTTAATTGTTGCAGTCAAGGATTTTTTTTTAAGAAGGTGGGGGGGCACCCAAGAAGCTGGGAGGGGACACAGCCAGGACAGCTGACCCAAACTGGCCAAAGGGATATTCCATACCATATGACAGCATGCTCAGTATATAACTGGGGGGGTTGGCCAGGAGGCGGTGCTGCTCAGGAACTAGCTGAGCATCGTTCCAGGTGGTGAGCAATTGTGCTGTGCATCACTTGTTTTGTATATTTAATAATAATAATTTATTAATAATTAACTAGGGTTTTTTCCGGTCCTGTTAAACTGTCTTTATCTCAGCTCATGAGTTTTACCTTTTTTCTTTTCAATTCTCTCCCCGATCCCACTGGAGGGGGTGGAGTGAGTGAACGGCTGTGTGGTTGTTTTAGCTGTCTGCCGGGTTAAACCAGGACACCAGAAAAGGGGCTTAGAGCCTACACAGAATTCAAACAGCATTTATTTACTTTAGAAAGGGGAGGGACGTTTTGGGCAACAGGAAGGGTGGTTTTAGCCCTTTTTCACTCTTCAGTTGCTAAAAGCTTTCCAGTAGGACTGCAGACGCACAGTTCAGTTTGAGTGCCAACGAGTTTGCTTTTTTTAGACTTATTCTTGCAGAGACCTCATAGGTAAAAGTGACGAATAGAGGTTGCAAACTACTGCACAAAAGGACTATGAACTAAAGCAGCCATACAAGCAAATCCCACGGGGGACAGGTCAGATCAAGTCTGACTACCACAGACAATAAAGTAGAATCCAGAGTTTACCAGATTGTGTGAATTTTGACATTTAGACTTACCCCCTCCCCATGATTTATACGTATGCATTCTGTTATGCCCTTGCTGATCACCTGCTGTCATCTGAAAATGGAAAGCAGCATTTATCTTATAGGGAAACAAAACAAGTGATCACCAATACTCCTAGAAGCTTCAACTTTCAAAAATAAGGACTTGATTTCGTAGGATATCAACAGTTGAAATAAGGACATTAGAAATTAAAAGAATGGCAACTTGACTGATAGTACCAAGTCTATAAAAGAAAAGTGCAAGACTTGTGAGCTACTTTCGTCAACCAAACTTGTTCCTTAGTTGAACTCATATGTATCCAACAAACTACTGTTACCAATTTTCTTCAGTCATCCAAATTTTTTTGTTCTAAGTACCTGCACTTAGGATCACTTCACATCATTTCAGATGACTGATGAAAATAACTTTGACAAGGACAAAAATAATCAAAGATCTGGACCTGTGAGAGAAGAGTGATCAGATTTGCTCTGAGGTCAGCAAACACATCAAAGGTTTGCTGATTTGTTCTCCACAATGCCGGTGCACAGAACAGGAATTCATGGGCTCAAATTGCAGCAAGGAAGATCTGATTTAGGCATTAGGAAAGGCTTTTTCCAGTGGTAAAGATAACCCTGGACTGGTTTGCTGAGGTACCCTGTGGAATTTCCCATGTTGAAGACTTGCACAAACTGAATAGGCAAACTCTGCCAAAAATGGCAAAGATATCCTACCGGGTGTAAGGGGGTGGACTCCTGAAATAATTCCCAGAGCTATTCTTATGTGTGTATGATAGATTCCTGGACCGGGAGACAGTAACCACCACTGTCAAGAACAGAGATTAGGAATTCCTCTTGCTTGTGGGCTAGGATAGGAGGAAAGACAATGCTGACCGAAGGGTGGAAAGACTCCATTTGCTTTCAAAACTATCGTTGGTTGGTATTGCGCAGGCTCAAGACAGTAAATTAATGACTTCGTTATTACATAAATGGTTAACCTCACCATGTGCATTGTTTCTTTACTGCAAAACACAGACATATTGGAGGTGAAAGATGAAGATGACCGTTTTGACAAATATATCAACAGTAATGTGTGGATCCTTCTGTCTCAGGACCTCAAAGCACTTCAACCAGGCTCCCAGTGTGGGTGCCGACACCCTCACTTTACACAAGAGAGGCGAAGCAGACAGAGTTTTCTGCCTCCAGCCAGGCTGGGGTGATGGGAGATACAGACACCTCAGACAAAGTGTTCACGCTCTTCCCATCCTCCCAGCACTAAGTGCTATTTTAACCACCATGACATTTCCAGCCGATATAAATCCCATGACTTCTTGGTGACTACCTGTGGTCGCAGAGAATCTTCCCTAAACCGAAGAACAGCAGGGACTTTAGAGAATTGAGAAGTAACTCACGGGGAGGGGCGTGGGAAATGGGTCTGACCAAAGACCTGAGGTGGACACCAAGAACTCAGTAGGCTCTGGAACTGCATTAGCTTCCAGGTCCATAAGTCTATGTCTCAGGTTTTTCCACTAAAAATGGAGATTTAGAAGGCTAGAAACCTTGATGAACCTAGGAGCCCAGAATATGGGCAATGTTTCAGCCACCTCTGTCTGCCCTCTGTTTTGTATTAGAGGACATTTATTTAAAAAAAAAAAAAAATTTGCCATGTGGGTATATTTATAGACAAGTCAAGTAACATTTCCACCCAAATCTAATCCTAAAATTACATTTCCAGCTGAAAGGAATGACAGCGCAGTTACCTTTGCAGTAGCATCTGCTCCAAGCGCTTGCGTGTTTGCTGTCCCCAGCAAGAAAGACAATACTGCTCAGACGCAAATGGAGGCTTGGGAAAGGAGATAACACCCCAAACCATCATTTCTCAGGCTCACTGAAGAGTTGGTACAGATTCAATAAACAAACTATTGAGACTGACAGCAGTCAAAAGGAAAATTTATTCCTTAAGTCTCATTTCCAAGTTTATGAAATATGTTGGACTAAAAATCACTCACAGCACACTAGCAACGCTTTAGAAAAAGACCTTTTTAAAGCCAGTTGCCACAAGTAGCTGGGGTTGCTTGCTGCCAGCCATGGCTTCCTGCTTACGAGGACTTTTTGGATGACTCCAAGGCACAAGTCTTGTCATCAGCAGCTTTATTTATGCTGTGCTGAAGAAATTCAACCAATGCATTCTGTTTCTCAAAAGGACAAAGACTTAGCAGCACGCAATGCGTGTCATGAAATGATGCTCAGCTCCAGGTTTTTCCTAGAAGGTATCACTTTCTCACATTGGGTACCACTTTCTTACATGGTTTCAAACACAGGTTTCAGCAGGACTCCGAGAATCAGGATAACGAAGGCGCCCAATGTGCCCACCAGGGCACATTGGGCGCCTTCGTTATCCTGGTTCTCGGGGTCCTGCCACCCATCAACACTCATTCAACCACTCCATGCAACGTGACCACTGTCCTTTGCAGACATCCAGCTTTCATGTCCAGCATTCCTCGGCACCACCTTTAAGTGGCAGGCTCTCAAACAAGGACAGATGGCAGCCCTGTTTTTATCCCTGGAGGTTTAGCCTCTGATGTCGTACCACATAAGCATGAACACTAGGTCTTCAGACTAGCTGTCTGCACACATCTTCAATACGTTTCAATCATTAGATTGTCCAACAGAGCTGTTATTTTCCTACCTATTTTAGCTGCTGGAGTAATCTGACATTAGCTAAAACCGCTTCCAACCTAGTGAGATTTTACTGCATGCTGCATTCCGTACAATATAGCCATGAAACATGGATTTCCCTCAGATATTAACGTCAGCTCTTCCTACCCAAGGGATTGCTACTGCCAACGTGGTAAAAGACATTTTCACATTGACATTGTCAAACCTCTGAATATGGAGACATCAATACTATCCTTCAGGGAAGGCCCAAAACTTTCTGAGCTGCCTAAAAAGGAGCAGCTGCTCATTAGAAATTTTTTTCCCAGGACAAAACCGTTTTTGAGCTGAGAATTAAATTTAGTTTACCTTTTTGGGATCTCTCTGTGCCTGAGAAGTTGGAAGCTTCACAGACACAACTCAATATGGGATACAACAGACTAACAGGTCAGATTCTCTATTTCCCTCCCCTTTCTCTCCCTTTTTTACTCCAACACGCCTCTTACCACCTCCTCAGAAGTAATGGGGTGGTAGATGATGAGGGGGTACATCTTGAATCTCAGAATCTAATAAAAACCCTCCTGAAATCAAAATATCTCAGCAAAATGGCTCAGCTTCAGCAAAACAGTGTCGTTAATTATTTAGAGGAAAAGTGCCAAAAATATTCCAATTAGACTCAGTCCTATTATCCTCTTGCAGCTGCCTTCACTGAGAAACTTCCAGATCTCTTTGCCCTGCGTACCTGAGATCTTAAAACTTTTCTAAAGGAAAATGAACAACAAAAAGCATCTGAGTTCCTGTTTGAAACTGCAGCTCTGGATCACCTACAAACATGGCACTTTGTGCCCTGTGGCCTAACCCTTCCTCTCAGTTCCAAGTATACACTGAATCCAAGAGATTTATGTACGAGTTTGCATTTTCCATTGTTTTCTATTCTTCTTAAGGATCCTGCTGTTATATATGGTGGTTTTGGACATCAATTCAACATGTAAAAAAAAATGGTAAGGTGACAGCTAATTTAGTTTAGGTTTTCATCACCCACTCTGATGGATGGGATCAGGTCTCCAAGTCTGAGTTGCAGCACAGGATGTGGTGCTTCCTGAACCTATTCCTGCATCCATAACGGCTGTATTGTAATCATGACAACATTAATACTGGGCCTACTGCTACCTATTGAAAACTAACGGCAATTCTACTGAAGAAAGCATCTGTGAACTATGTGATATGATACAATCATCTTGGCATTTTTCTGAATGATAATTCAATTGTCTCCATCCTAGAGATGGCAAGCTTTGCTCAGGTCAATCAATCTGTTAGCAAACATAATACAGCTATTTGGAGTTCCAATTAGCAATGAAGATTAGGTGAACATCAGTTTAACTTTTTATGTATTTACATATCATTAATTTTCATGCAAAATGTTACCGCATAAAAAGATAAGTCTAGGTGAATAGGTCTTTTTGACTGCCTTGCATGACATTGCACCCTGCTTTTCACTTATCTAATATAGCTTTACTGAGTATTCACGGAACCACTTGCTTATTCTGAATGCAACGAAAGTTGAGGTTATTTCTAACTATTCATATTAAATGTCCATTTGAAGATGTCTCCTACCAAACCTCTAGACCTGAAGTAGATCATCTAAAGTACAGGTTAGTGTCAGATGGCACCAATTTTTTCAAAGGCTTTGCTCAATGATTTTCTTGGCTATCCTCTCAAAACTAAAACCACCACCCAACACGGACAAGATTTCAGACCCTACCAAATCAAAACTATGCAATGGATTTCACATTAAGTAGCTGCAAACTCAAAAGCAGGCCAAAAGAGAATCATTACTGTCATTTATTAAATCAACAGCATAACCTATTTGGAGAAGGTCTGTGTTTTGAATTACACCGACACTAGACCTTGTGGAACTGCACCTCAACTTCAACAGGGTTTCTCTGCAATGCTGCACACTAAACCACCATCACCAGCAAGAGACTGGTAACACAACCCATGGCACATCTACTTCTGCGGTCTGGAGAATACCATCCATCCATCCACAAAATCTTTAACTGCAATAAGATATTGCCAGGTACTTCAAGAGTAGCTAACTTCTTCAAAAGCACAGCTAACATCACTGTTCTCTAAAGCTCATCCCTTCAGATATCATCTATTTATACACGCTTAGGCATTAACTCCAGAAAGTAAACTATAAGCTTCTGCTTGCCGGGGAGGGGGGGGGGGCGGGGAAGATGAGTGGAAAGCATGCTCTGTTTTGAAATTCTCTATTTTCCTGTCTTAGCAAGGAAAATTGGAGGAGAAAGACATGCTTCTCAACTCTCCCAGCCCCATCAGCACATCCATCCTGCCGATGTTCCCGCGTCCCACAGCTGGGGCACCCCAGCTCCTGTCCCCTGGGGTGCTCAGCCAGGCTTCGTTCCCTGCACCAGCCTGTGGGCAGGACCCCCCTGAGCTGAGCACCATCGTTCTGACTACATCTCTCTTGTTTGGTCCTGGGCTATCAATCGCCTCTTGTGAGAAAACACCTTTCTGAGCTCCTCCAGCTGGGGTAATGCCTTTGGGACCGGTTCTTTGGCTATGCACCACAGCAGCTCACCTTTGTACCTCAACCCCACCACGTATGCCAGAAAAGCTGTCCCCACAGACACTTTAATAAGAACAAGCGATGACTCACTGAATTAAAGCACCCTTAGTCCTAGCAGCTACAAATTTAGCACAGAACTGCAAACAAAAGTTTTCTGCTGAGCTTCGGCCTGCCCTTGATTTTCACCCAGCCTTGCAGAGAAGCGTCCCAACCTGACAGAGGAAGGATGCTTCACCCCATGTCACCCTTGTAGGCGAGGCAGGGTGGGGAGGGCAATGGGAGGAGGCTCCACACAACCTCCACAGCTTGGCACAGAGGCTGGTCAGGCCAACGGGGGAAGGAAATGAAACAAAAAAGCCCTCCCCTTGTTCACCAGCCGAGTCCCCAGGGCTGCTTACAGACACAAACACTGCTGCTGTGCTCCCACAGCCTCAGCCCTGGAAGCAGCACGGGGACAACAGCCCTCAAAGCCCTTCGCCAGTGCCAATGCATGACCCACGGATAGAGGCACTACCCTCTGGCAGGATCTCCTGCCCCCGTGCCCCTGAGTCTCTGCCATGGCACTCAGCTGCTCTTCTCCTCCAGGCAAACATTTCCATTTCCTCATCACACTTGAATCCCCTCTGCAGTCACTTCCCCAGCAAATTTGATTAGAGCTACATATTTTCTCACATCCTCTACATAAAGAGTGGGTCATTCACATCTACAGCTGCTCTCCTATACGTTTGTTTATTCAACTATTTACATTGGCAAGCAGTTACTCTTGTAATCGTTACAAACCAACCATTGGCAAGACCAAATCAGCATGCTGTCCTGCAAACGGCCACAGCCTGCTAGTCCTGCTGCAATAACCAGCTTTTTGCACATACTCATTTAAGCTGACATTTCTCCTGAGCAGTTTCATTATCCCAGCTGTCAGCCAGCAAGTCCACCCCCCCTTGGGAAAACTCTGCCTTCTTGATTGCCTCATTCCTTTGACCCGTGACAGGTCTGGTCCTGTTTGTATTCAGCCTCCCCCCGGGGTCATGTAAAACTAAGGGGGGAGCAGGGGAACCCTACCAGAGGTGCAGGCTTTATATGCTAATAAGTGCCACCTTCGTTAGCGTGAGGGCTGACAGGCAGCATTGCTGCAGGGCAGGTTTCGGGCAGGAGCAGGTGTGCGCAGCCCAGAGGCGCGTGTGCACCTCGCTAATAATGGTCTTCAGACGGGACATTCCAGCACCTCCGAGGTGACCCATTAACGACTTGCAGGATGTGGTAATGAATGCAGGGCAAATAAGTCAGCGCACGGCCGGCAAGGCAGTCTATTGAGCCTGCGCTTCGAAGAGAAACCTCAGAAATTAGACCTTTGCTGTGTTAAAGTATTGGCAATGGTACATAAATGTGTTTTTATACATTTATAGACATTTCCCTCACCACTACCGCCAACTGTGCCTGAACCTGAATTTCCTGGACTAAACTACAGAAACTACGGCTGTTCGAAGCCTATGAGGAACCGAATGTGTGGTGGGTTTTACACATCACCCACTCTATGCTATTTATTAAATTATCGGGGTGTTTTTCCAGAGATCAATTTTGCCAGTCTTGCTCTTCATCAGTGCTCCAATCAATCGAGAAATCAAGAGAGTTAACTCTGGGATCAAGGAAGTACTTAGGCAAATGGGAAACTGGAAAAGGGCCTTAAAAATCAACCAGAAAAAGGACCTTAATTCTCCCTTAATCACTCTTTTGATACTATGATAAGAGGCTTATTTGTGCCTTGGAAGGCTGATTTTTTCTCATCCCTTTTGAGAAGCAAAGCAAAAGCAGCGAAACAAAGAGTATCAAACCCAGGTATGAAATGTCACCATGAAAATATGGCACAGTTATGCACAGATAAGCAAAAAGAAAATACCAATAACAGGTGTGTTTGGCAGGGAGGGAGCTGTTTTCACACTGCGGAGAAAAGCAATTAGAACTATCTAATTTCCCAACCACTTTCAAAGGGCTGGCTTGTTTGATTTTTTTTTTATTATTATTATTATTTTATTTTGAAACGGTGGCAGAGCCGAGACAAATTTTGCCAACATTCAAAGTAAGTTTTTGTGATGCTTATAACACTTTCCCAGTCGAAACAGAGGGCAGGTTGTTGGCATGTGCCCAGTGGTTCCCTACCGACGCACGCAGCACCCGCAATGCATCTTTCACCCGGAGAAAAGGTGAGAATTCCCCCCCCCCCCGCCCCCCTAATCTGAGGCTTCTTGGGGAAGCCCATGTATTCACTAAAAATTTCTAACATCCATTAAATTATTGCTAAAGTTCAACATTTAATATTCCCCATGAGAACGGATGAGTTTTGCTGTCCTTCAGAGTAAATGTTTGTGGTAACATCTCTCTAAGCACAGGTCGCTCCCCTCCACCCCAAAAAGGAAGAGCGAGCCAACTGGGGTGGGGACCTGCCCTTCCCACTGTTTTCCACCATCAGCTTTAATTTTACTGTTTTAACTCAGTCCTCAGTGTCTGCGGTCGTAAAGAAAGTCCTCGACACGACATAGTGATAGTGAGACTGGCTGGGGCACTCCGAGTTTACTTTTCTTCAGAGGGGATGGGAGACACCTCTTAAATATCAAAGAAAGGTTGGGGAACACCAGCTTTCAACCCAAATTACCAGATGGAGTGAGTCACCTCTCCAGTTTCACATCCACCATCACAGCCTTGAGGTCAGCAATGCCATGGATTTTACGCACAATAACGCAAAACACCTCGGGGCTGGACTTTCCTGGGGGATGGAGCCTGCTCCTGCTACACACTGTGTAAGGGGCCAGCAGCTGTGCGCTCTATGGAAAAGCAACACAGTCCTCAGCCATTTCTGCTCCCTGGAGCTGTGGCTACAGGAGAAATGTCCAAACAGTTCCTCACAGATGTCCCTCCACCTTTTTTACTTCCTTGCACTGCCAAGCTGAAGACTTTTTCAGCTATGTGATTCTTCTTAGATTCTCTTCTCCTTTCTTATTTTGTGGAGAGCACGGAGATTTAGCATCCTTGCCCTAAGCGCTCCTTCCAAAGGAGCGGCAGAAGAAATACCTGTATCTCCCAGGGGAAGGAATTAAGCTGGTATCTCACTGCACGCATCCTTCAAGGTGATGCTGACAATAGTGTCTGCCGTTAACGCGGCTGCAATAGCTTATATATATCAGCGTGGGTACCCGGCTGGAAACATTCAGAACCATTGATCCCAAACTCCCCAAACGCTGGCACTAAAATTTATGGCCAGACTACCTCCCGATCATCAGCGTGCACATGTTGCCCATCTGAGATACGAATATTTGCCATCCCCCCTCGTCAACTACTCTTGCTCCTGCAAAAGTAGTTCATTTAAAGTCAGTGGGATCTATGCAGCAAATTTTCAGTATCTATTCCACCCTGTTGATAATGTCTATAAATTACTTGGAGAAACCAGCTGTAAAATTGCTAAATTGCTGATGACATGAAACTGAAGGGAGTAGTAAATACAAAGCAACCACAAGAGAGATCCAGAGGGATTCGGATCGCTTATGTAACTAGGCCAGTACACTGAAAATTAAATTTACTGCAGAGCAAATGTAAACTATTGCTCAGTTATTGGAAAGCTGCAGAAGCAAAAAAACCTGCACTTCTGAACTGAAGCATAAGAGAACAGGACCATAAAATAGCAGATACCTATTAAAAAAATCTCTCTTGAAGGAAAAAAAAACTAATCCAGCAGAGCCACCGCTGTGATGGGATCTGTGGTAGCTGGAGCTCAGCTGGTGCTGAGCAATTTGCTGATCGCACTCTGCTTGGAGACTATAGGGCAGGTATGAGAGCAGGCTGCAAACAGAAAACATCCTTTCCTAGCAGTTTCTTCCTGTTTGATTGTGAGCCCCGCTGACAGCAAAGTGAGCTGCTCGGGGATGAGGCGAGAAGCTCTCAGACCTGCTGGCCATGCTTGTGGTGGCTGGAGGAAAACCCCAGGCACCTACACCCAATGCAAGCTCTGAACTGAGACGTGCATTGAGGCAAGGAAATGCACGAAGGGATTGTCGATATAAATAACAGTTTCCCAGATTATTTAAGTAAGCACTGTTTTGTCTCCAAAAGGTGTTCAAAATCACCTGTGCCTTACTTCATGCACCTGTTAATCCCGTAAGAGCCCAGAGGCTGGAGTTCAGGGAGAACGGGAGCACAACACAGCAGCCTCATAACCCCATCGGGACAGCTCCACCACAGCCATGACACCACCCGGCAACACCGTGACACCACCATCGGGTGCTGAAGGAACAAGGCGAGGGCACCCGCCTGCCCCAGGGACCAGGAGCCCGGCAGCAGGGGCTGCTCCGGCGGGGATGGCAACTGCACAGCGGCAGGGAAGAAAGGGGGATGCTGATAGGGGATAAGCCAGTGGCCAAATCTGGTCTTTTCCAAGTGTGAGATTCTTCCAAGGCTTTGCACTTCTCCTAATTGGGGCAGATGCTCATGAGGAGGGAGAGGAAGTGTGCCTGCTACTGGGCAACTTCTCTGCCAGACCCCAAATCCTCGCTCCCCAAAATATCTCACCTGGACCACGCAACATAATTCCTCTTAATCTCACTCTTGGAAATACCAGAGCTATTTTGGTCAAAATTCCCTCCTACTTCAATTAAAATAAAATACACAAAAGCATCGGCTTTGCTGACCTTCTTGGGAAATTTCAGCACAGGGATTTACAATTCGGCAATATGGCGCACAGGGACTGACAATTTGGCGACGCAACAAACAGCTGCAAAAGTCCCAAAACACAAGAAGTCAGTCAAGGGACTTGATTTGCAGAGATTGTTACCAGCATCACAGATTACACAGACATTTTAAAACTACAGAAGCAGAGACAGGATGCCCACAGTAAAACATGTAAGAACTGTCCAGCGACTACAGTGAAATATGTGCTTTGCTTTAACATAAATCACCACGTTGATGCTCCTGCCTCCAGCAGCGACCAATACCTGACAGTACAGCAAAAGGTAAAAGTCTTCAGGCTTCAGTGCTGCCAGGTCCTGAGCAGTCCTGTAAGGTGCTGGGTGCCCCCACCTCCCCCAGCCTTCACAGGGTGCCCAAAGACGCTCAACGCTTCCTCAGCCACTTGCGGCACCAAGGCACCCGGGCGACTATGCAATGCGGCAAACCATCTCTCCTCATCTCCGGAAAAGCAGTTGTATCCTGAAGCATGAAATTTGTTTAGCTCTATTTTCATATGCGTAACTGAGTATCTGACATAAAATTATATAATCCCTAGGGAAAAAAAAAAAAAAAAAGCCCAACACCAAAAACACAGAATGGCCTCAAAAAGTAAAACCATTATGATAAAGAACAATATTGAAAAGGTAATTAAAAATGTTATTAGACATAATTTCAGGAGAACAGAAAATGACAAAATAATCAGCGTTGATAAGCCAAATCTCCCACTCTTAGATGTTCTTTCACACGTGAAATTTTATTGTCTATAACTCTGTACTACATTTTACAATACAGAACAGAAAAGCTCAGGGGTTTGGGGTTTGTTTTTTTTTTCATTTTCCATTTTCTTTTCAGAAATGCAGCATGGTTAGCTGACTGTGTTAGCTTAATCGTTGCCTTTCAATCCAAACAGGAATTTCCCAAATGTCTTTCCCCTTCTTTACCCAGGCTGTGCCCCTCCACAGCAGCCTACTCTCCCTGGGCAGAGAAGCTTATGCCTCTCGGGTCCCCTGGGGTCACACTTTTGAACCCATGGCCACCTTCAGCTCCGTTTGAGGGGGGGGAATGAGGTTTCCAAAATGTCAAGTCTCTCCGAAATCAATGAAAATCAACAACGAGACACAGGGTCAGAAGGAGCTGGTGGGCATGCTGCCTCTCGCCTGCCCGCAGCCAGGGAGGATAGGAGGGGGCTGGAAGCAGCCTGGGGATGTGGGGACAAACAGGGAGCACAGGGGGCTTGGCAAGGAGGGATTTGGGATTTCCGTGCTTGGGTGACACAGGCATACGCAAATCCATTGAGAAAGCTGCTTTTAACAGCTAATCACAAATTACTCACTTTCTATGTGAGGCTCTGCTGTTTTTTCTCCCTTTTGCCTGATTTTAGCTTCTAACTCCACACCAAGCACCAAGGCTTCTGCTCTAGGACCCCGCTGAATCACGATGCTAAATTGGGAAGTCTCCCGAAACGCATTTTGCCTTGCAGTGCCTTTTGCAGGATTTCTACCAGCAGCACCCAGTGGAGATAAACAACCCAGCAAACAAACTGATGGGTTGGGTTTTTTCCCCTCCCTCTTTCCTGATCAGATTTCAAAACAGACAACAGTTCATGAATAAAGAAAAGGTTGCTTTGGTTTTGTTTCTAAGATAATGAAGTTTTGTGTATTTTTAGTGCCAAGAAAAACCGACATATAAGAAAAGGAATGAAAGCAGCGTGGATGCTAAAATTTCCGTTTTCCTGAGCTCCACCACCTCTACGCTGTGGCTGCATCTTCCCACATCTTCACAAAGGGAATAACTGGTCTTCCTGGGTGTCTGCTTCATACCTAAGTCAGTGGGACAAAGACATACGCTTAAACGCCAGATTTGAACAGCTCAGACCCTGAAGGACCTTAACTCAGCTCAGGGCCTCCTTTCAGAGAAAGGAAAAAAAAAAAAAAATCAAAGTATGATTGTAGGACCGTAATATCTGCCATACTGCCACAGCAGCTGATGGGGATTTAAAGGCTCTGCAGAGGAGAAACAAAGATGACAGAAGAGGGTTAATGTTTGTAGAAAGGCTTGAAACGTGGCAATCAGAATAACTGTGTTTGGATGAGAAATGTTAAAGATTACAAGCTTCACCTTCTACAGCTGCGGTGTTTGCATTGTGTGCAACACACAGGTAGTTGAGTCTTGGTTCTTTGCAGCTTACAATGAAACCGAAGAGAAAGGCGAGATGGATGGTAATTGCCACAGGTAAGAAGCCTCGGTGTAGCTGTGAATATACTGGGTCAATACTGATAAACACACCGATCTATATGGTTTCTGACATGCGGCACTCTACTCTCATGTTTGCTGAAGCTGAATTACTACCATCTCTCACCCATTTCTTCTCTCCCCAGAAGGAGCAGCACGCAGGAGGACACCTTTGTCTGACCAGGGCTGGTTTGTTCAAACACACATGGCTACGCATTCGTGCCAGGGCACGTAAAGTCATGCTCCTCATGAAAGCTCCAAATTCACCCCACGGCACAGGACAAGCTCACAACTCATCCACAAGCAGACTTGACTTTTAGTGTGGCAGGTACCAACAAAATAAAAAAATCTACTCCAACAAGTAAATTTGTGTTTAGGATGTTAGCCAACACCTTTTCAAGTCTGATGTCTACTCAAAATCAGTCCTCACTGAAGACCCGACCTTACCAGAGCTGAGTACATACATCCAGCTTCAAGTGAAGTCAACGCCTACTTTTTTGGCAACTTCAGTTTAGTAGCATTAAAGGTGCTTGTGTTTCCTCAATGAGGAGGGAAGACCCCTGTGGGAAGAGCTGGTGGACAGGTTTCTGAGGGAGTAACATTCATTTCTATAAGTAGACTGCATTTCCAAAAAAAGTAACACCAAAAAAAATCTATGCACGTTTGCATGTAGCACAGCTCCTACCTCTGGTCCCAAGCCTATAAAGACCTCTTTAGCGCTTTCAGAAGATGACATGTCTGTGGGAGCCATGCTTACAGAAGAAAAAGAAACGCTCAAAAAGTATAAATGGAACCATTAATTTCTGTCAGTAGCATTTTCCTCACCACCGACCAAGTCAATGTCTCAGTAACTATTTATTTACACCCATGGCACCCAAGGACTCATTCCTGAGACATAAGAAATAACTTCCAACCCCTTGCAAACAACTCGTGCTGCTCCACTACGAGATCACCCCAGCTTGAGGGTCTTTAAAGACACAGCTCCTGACTGGGACCTAATGCCGCAAGCTCTGCCTGCCACTAGAAATGTCTCCTTCAGTGCTCTGGGTTCACTTTACCATTTTGAAAACACACTTTGAAATTATCTAAACTTACAAAAGTTGAAGAGTTACATTTTTGGAGGAACATCACTTGGGCCACAACTCAGGAAAGCAGGTATTGAGGTCTTGCTGCCACCACTGGGACTCCAGCACACACCTCAAACCCAGCAGGTGTTCAAGTGTTTCTTTGATACTGGGACTTGGGCTTAAAACGATTTCTGGCTGCTGAGCCATCCATGGTGGTGCCCACTGGCTGTGCCCAGCAGAGCACTATCACCCTGCAAAAGACAGTCCCTGCTGCCAGAAGCCTGCAGCATCTACAGTGGAGGTCCCATGGACCTTCCCAAAGTGGTCTTCATCTTTTTCCCCATTAATTCCACCTATGTTTCCCCTGCTTCTCTATTCATCACTATTGATGTCCCAACTGACTGCAAATAATTGATCCCTGCCCGCTCTGAAACTGTTCTTTATGTATTTATAAATTCTGTGGTTTTTTGTGCATCCTAAGGCTAGAGCTCATCCCCAGCCTTTTCTATTACAAGCCTTCTGCTTCCAAATCTTTTCATTTTTGTTATTTTTCTCTTGATCCCCTTGGACCATTTTCTAGTATATCCATTTAGATTAACAACGGTACCCAGAGGTAAATACAGCACAGGACGCAGTAATGGCAGCACAGTGCAATAAATTACCCTGCTTTGCATCTGGCGTGCCCACTACTCACTAGCAACCAGCTACTTTGGATGCCAATTCTGAGGGAACTGGGACAGGCTTGGCTTTCAAAAAACACAACACACCTCTTTGAAGTACAGGGGTTTTCTTCCACAAGCAGTAACCAGTATCAAGGATAACTTCTGAAATAAAACAAACAAACAAAAACCCAAAAAAAACCCCAAACCCCAGATGGTTATTTTAAGATTACTTCCCACAGTTGAAGATGGAGGTTCAAACCTCAGTCCTCTCTGAGGACAACACTACAGGAACTCCTCTGGTAACTCATCCTGAGTCCCTGACTCTTCTCTGGGCCACTAACTGTACATGCCTTTATAGTCCATATATTTAAATATTCCTTCCTGCCTGAATCATGCTCTGTCTTTGCTCATTATTTCTCCATCAGCTTTAAGCCATTTCTCCAACCACTCCGTAACAGACTTCATTTTAAACAAAATCAACAAGCACCTTTTTAATTTATAAAACACATTTTGTAGCATATAGACCCCTTTCAGGGCTGCCCACGTAACCCAGAGATAACTCTCAATTTTGCATGGACTTAAGTCCATCCCTACTCAATGAAGTTTTTCTCCAGTTTGAAATCCAAGGACTCCCTTACCCTCACTTGAGCACAGTGTGGACAAATCAGCAAGCCAATGCACAGCCCAATAAATGCGGAGGGGAAATCCATCCCTTTGCTCTTTGTCTGACTTATAACCAGAGCTCATAACGGCCAGTAAAATTAAACCAGAATTGAAGCAAAAATAACCTGTTGTGGGTTTTTTCCACAGGTCAACTTCTTTGAGAGGAAATGAAATATTTCCCATCTCTACCACCTACTTTCACCAAGTTGTGCATCCCTGCCGAAGCAGTACCGCAGGCGCACTGCGCCGCGGAAGTACAGCGAGTCCCACTCTCCCGGGAAGCTCTGAGCATGCTGTATGCCCACACCTCTGAATGGTCCACAATTGAGCTGGACATCCAAGGCCCGCAGACGTGCAGTACAACACACACGCACTGTGTATCGTATGTATCCACTGTAACTTCTCTGCATGTGCTACAGAAATGGTCTCTGCAGTCACAAGAGACATTTCCAAGCACCAGGACATGCCTGGGAGTATCAGAAACAACGACAAATTTACAGTTCTCAAATCCAGCACGAATCCAGAAAAAAGGGGCACATCTGCGAAAATCTGAACTTAAAGTGACCCCTCACTAGTGTTGATAGAAGAAGAATGTCACTGTGGGATGGGCAGCAAAGAGCCTTCCAGAAAGAAAGGCCAAAAATAATAGCTTTTCCCTGTAGCCGTAAGGCAAAGAAACACACCTACTAAGAAGCACCAGTGCATCTCCAAAATCACAACACAGATTATGGATAATATGTACTTCCAAAACAGAAAGCATCGTGCTAAGGAACACGTTCTCTTGGAGTAAATCAAGGGATGCTGTACACACGTACCACACATGCCTACTACCACAGTGAGATTCTGGAGGACCTCAACACTACACAAAACCTTGAACCACAAGTACTAGGGAGCCCCTCCATGTGCAAATAGGAGGTAGGACCTCTTTGTCCCTCCAAATGAGACCATACCAATGGATACCACACACAGTTTCAGCCAAAAAGTCGCATTCACGTGCCTCCCTCAAACCAATGCCACTGTATTCTCCTTCAACCAATAAATCCCAAGAAGCAGTGCTTCTGCTGGCTAAACACAACCAGGCTGCCAGCCAAGCTCAAAAGCTCTGGCACTTGGGGCCACTGGCATCGCAAGACTGTTACGACATTATGCTCAGACATAAGATGGAGAACAGCCTGACCCAGACACAGCAGACAATGCCAACGCCATCTCAGAGCAACCCTGCGACTTGCAAACTCAAAATGTCAAAGTTTGCTCTGAATATTCAAGATGCCTAAAAGGAACTGCAGTCCAGAGAGGCTTATTAGGGTACATTTTCCAAATTGCTACTCATTAAGTCTCCCCCTTAAATGAACACTGTGGATAAACTACAATTTTCTACAGAACCTTTATTGCCTGAAATGCACTCTTCCCACAACTTTGTATATTTTTAGCGATTGTGACAGGTAGAAAATGCTCACCTCCTTTGGCAGGCTCGTCTCCATCATTTTTACCACCAACGATCTTGCTTGTTTTAAATAAGGACAAGCCCCAGATAAAAGCACTTAATTATAGTGCTGTATAGTATCCTGGCGTCTCGTATGATTCCGGTATTTGCAGACTCAAGACATCGATTTGTATAGCAGGTTGTTAGTCTTCAGATAATAAATGTAATTCACATCTTGGATTACCAGCTACTGCTGCTTCTTACTTATAAGGATTTGGGAGAAAAAGGGAGTCCATGACAAATGCACCCATATACACCAAGAACACCACGCTGTGTTTTGATATTTCAAGTAAGAGTTTAAATGGTACGTGAATCCTTCCATCAGCTGTCTCCATAAGCATGAATTTATCGCTAGCATACAAGGGGGTAATGGGGATCCACGTCTTCGGGTGATGTGATGAAAGCGAACTTCTGCACAGGTCTGGTCCTGACCCTGACCATGTCAGCCAGGTCTCAATGGCCTCTCCAGGTTGAGACCAACCTAAAATCCACTCAGCAGTCACAGCACAAGCAGAAAAAGCCCTGCCATATCTCTTCATATATTTTCTCCATGATCTGGAGGACCCGCTTCAATAAACTAGATGATACTCCAGTACATCTTTGATCAGTTAATCCTCAGGCAAAGCTTATGTTTTAGGAGCAACTGTGGCAACAGCATTGGGATGCTAAGGCCAAGTATTTAAATAAAAGACTGTTCGAACTTCATTTATAGCTAAATGTGAAGTTCAAGCTTAATATGTTTTCCAACACCTTTCCCAACGTGCTACACCTGGCCAAAGCTCCTTTGACATGCATACCCAGTACCTGGCGTCGGGGGCTCAGATCAGCCGATCACAAAGATTTAATCTTCATCTGCCAGCCACCTTCTTTCCCCTTAATGTGTGACTAGCTTAAAAAGCCCAATGTATTTCAAACCATAACTCATTTTATTTGCTGTCAGGTTGCTGAGCTTCTGGAGCACACATGCATCCAATTTTTGAGCTCCTTTGCACAGCCATGGCATGTAAAAACTGACATGTGTGTGGTGGGGGTGGATTTTGAGGGAAGGAGGAAAATCAAATGAACGCAGCAATTCTCCTGAAATCCCACTGTAGCAGCTGGAGCTTTACAGGGAGCAAGGAAACAGTCCCTGAAACGCTATCAAGAAAATCACAGAAGGTGGCAATAGTGTCGCTATTCAAGACGCACAAAGGCACCAGCACCCAGACCTCAGTAAACCGGAGGTCTACGATCATAATCACCACACAGCATCAAAAAAGGAAAATAATCAGTATGTTATGTACCAACAGCAGCATGCTTTCAGTGCTGCCTTCTTCTGCCAAAAAGGAAAGCAGGTTTAAAAATCCACCGTAGAAGACAGACTTTGTGGTCACGTTTTCAGTCACACTGGTTCTGTTGCCAACACCATCCAAGCTGATGTGAACCAGAACAATGTCAAACCCTTCCATTTGTCTTGCTATTTCTTCTAACTCTGAATTTCCAAACACCCCCTCGAGAGGCCCGGAATAACCGGTTAATCAAAAACACTCTGTGGTTTGGGATAAAAAAATGCTAACAGCAATTCTTTTTATGAATCTAGCATTCCTGCTTGCAATCCACAATAACGCCACTTTAGTTACATGACAGTATCACCCTGCTTTGGGTGGATGAACATCTCGTATTTTCCTGTTTACATTCAAGTTATCAGCTGATATTCTAGAATAAAAGGCGTATTTAAGTCCTTCCTACCCAACTCTTTTAAACCACCACTATATTAAAGGTTACATCATTAAATAAACAGTTCCCATGGCCCCAACTAACCAATGCTTTCCACTGAAAAATTCTGCTTTGTTTTGTTTTGTTTTTGAAAGCAAGTATTTAACTATTAGCTCCTTGGTTTATCCTTGGTTTTGAGAAAAGTTGTTTTGAGTAATCAGATTAATAATGTGGAAACTCTAACTTAAATTTTCATGGGAAAAAGATTTACATGCTTCCACTGTTGAAGACTGATGGAAGAGATGAACTAACCTCTCTTTCAGAGCTGCTGAATATGCAGAACCTCATAGAAATGGTCTACTTGATGATATATCAATTTATGTTTATGCAAAACTTAATATGAATGTATCTTTGCCTTAAAGGCAATAATCTGTTCCCCACATACACAGTTCATTCTGTTACTGAATGCCTCCCCTAATGCATAATTGCAATAATTAATTTTTATAAAAACATTCTGGAAAACTCTCAGGCCATTTTTAACCAGAGAATTTTACCATTACATTTGCCACATACAAATATTGTGAAGAGAAATAATGTTCAGCTTTCCAAATTGCTACTAAATGCTTTGTAAAGCATTGCAGTGGCTAACTCCTTGCCCACCCCTTTAGGCAATGTATTTCTGCAACCTCCACAACCTTTACATAAAAGAAAGCAAACTATTCCTGAAAGAAGTAAACCAGGGAATTCTATACAGGATTCTCCTTACTTGGAGAGTCTACACCCATTCAACATCCATGAAAACCTCATTATTTATGATTTCTCCTTCAAGGAAGGATCTTTCTGAAAATGTAAGAATATCCTGAAGTACTGTTTTAGAGGGAAAACAACAAATGGAATATTCAAGATAAGTAAAGTAGCTTCATGCACAAAACTCACATTGATTTTATTAGGTTACAACCCAAGGAAATTCCTGTGTTGCGGAAGAACCCAACAATGACACAAATGCTACTAACAGTCAGATGCGCAATAGCTAATTTTTGGAAAAGAACAGATCCTCTAGAAGTAGTGGCAAGGAAGAATAAAAGTACGGAAAATCCTTTCTTAAGGGAAAATAAAAAAAAAGAATTGACAGAGATGTAAAGCTGAATCTAGCTGACCTTCATAATGTATGGTTTTAAATTTTTTTTCAGAATGTGAACAAGATCACGTATAGTGGAAAACTGACTGAATACAAATTACATTTTTAAAGGTAGTAAAAGTGATTACTGCAAATTTAAAAAAATAAAATTAGATGCTTAAATTAAAATTTCCCATGAGCTACAAATAGTCTAGCGCAAATTTTCAAGACGCCTCTTTTTTTTTTTTTGGCTTTCTGACAAATCCTCTTATTCCTTCTTCTCATCAGGTCATGGTTTTCCTTCTGCCTCCTTGCTTGAGACACACCTCACAGAGCTAACATGCAAGTTGCAGACAACGTCCTTCCTCATGGATTTATTCGGGTCATTCTTGACACAAATGAGCAGGAAGACATTCAGTCCTCCACCATCATTCCCTCTTCCTTTTTACCTTCCTTTGGCCCACCTTCCCACATCCCTTTTCTGCGTGCTCCAAACTTCTCCTTCGATCTGTTCTCACCATATCATTAGCCAAGTGTTGCAACTCCATCATTGTATCTTGAAAGTTGACAACCATCAGGACAGACTCAATCTATCACTCAGTGTTCTGCCTCTCAACGAAGCTCGAGGGTGAAGGTGGAAATGAAGACGAGCCCAGCAGGCAGCCACATAGGATTAGCTTCAAGCACTGCCCACCTGCAGGTTTCCCATGCGATACCCGAAAGAGTGCCTAGTGAGCGAGCTCTGCATCTGTATGGCACATCCTAACAACAGCTCCCTCCTTCAAAAGGTTGTTTTGCAGCTGAGTACCACCTTCGATGATGAAAAGCACTAAGCGTTTGATAAAGGTCAACACCACTGTGCCCATGGTGAAATGAGCTATTTGAAAGACCTTCCTCCAAAGCAGCGCCAACAGGGAACTATCTGACTTCTTGGGGTTTTGCAGGTGTGACAGCTTACTTAGACATTGTACGTTAAACTCCACCACTACCACACAGCCTACTTTCCCTGGGCTCCATAACTACCACCACTCAGGTGTTCCTCTTCAAAGCGCTTCCCAAACACTCACCCATTAATCCCGCCAGTGCTTCTGAGAAGCAGACACCTCTGTTATCCCCAAATTACTGGCTGGGAAGCCAAGGGAAGGAGTTAGAGGCTTGAATATTCAAGGAGACCAGGAGGCATTAAGGGCGGCATTCAGCTGCCTTAAATTCCCAGGTTCTTGTACCTAGACACCTAGGTTTCTGGAGGGCAGATGAGAAGGGGTGAGCGAAGGGCAGGGCAGCTGCAGGCACCTTGGTGAAATTAAGAATCAACACAGTCCTCAACGTCCAGTTCCCACCCTGCTTTTGGCCTTCCCTTAAGCTCCTTTGAAAACCTTAATACTGGAGATGTCCAGTTCTGAATGAGAAGCCCCCAATCTCAGCCTTGTGCTCACGACCATGCAGACATCCCCTCTCTGCTCTGTCACACTGCAAAAAAAATAACACAAACAGAGGCCTCCACAGGACAGACACAATAACGCACCGAGATCAAACAACCAGGTGAGCAGACACCTGTATGAACTCATACGAGTAAATACAGGTTGCACATCTTCAAGATTTTTAACCAAACCAAGAATATGAAAGCTCTTCCCATGGCCTGAACAATTCACCTACGCCAGCCAAAACAGGTGAATTATGCATTTATTTGTTGAGCAGGAACACAGGTTCTTTTTCTTGTTGTTTCTGTTTGACACCCTCAATCGGACAGCCCTTGAGCAAAGTGACCTAAATTTGAAGTCAGTCTCGCCTCCAGCCAGATGTTGGACTAGATGTTCTCCAGCAGTCTGCTCCAACTCCAATTCTTCTCTGACTCTTTCTGCCATTGGTACTGGGATGCTTTTGGCACCAGCAACTTGGAAGGCTCAGAGTGCAATCCTACAAACCACGCACTCGTCCACCGCCCACTCCTCCCATCATGCTTCTTTCTGGTCTTGAGCTGCTGAGCCCTTAAGCTGCTATAGCAAACCACTCATTCAAGTGATTCTGCATTAAGGGAACCACATCTGAAGGCAATCCAGAACTTCTGATGGGTCTAATAATTAAATCATTATTTGGTCTAGTTTAAGCTAGTAAAACAATACATTTTGGAGAACAAACACACACATGCATGCAAACCCAGGGAGCTGGAGTAGTTTCAGACAATGTGGGCTCCCAAGCAGGCAGCAGACTGAAGAACATACAGCTTGAAGAAAGGCAAAAGGAGCCAGTGCAGAGAAGTGGGGGACAACAAGGAGACAAAAACAGAGAGAGCCAGTGCAGAGAAGTGGGGGACAACAAGGAGACAAAAACAGAGAGGAGAGAATGAAGGAAGCTGCAGAGAAGAGTGAGGATTCTGCCTGGTCACTAAACAGAATAAGCCAGATTGTCAGCTGGTACAAACAGGTCAGACTTGTCTCCATCTGCGGAGCTGGCCATGCTGGGGATGGATGAAACAACCGTCGGTGATGTGGCTCGGGGAAGGAAAGCTGTTCAAGCAACTGGTGATTTGCCAGGACGCACACCCTGAAGCTGACAATGCTGACTGTGGAACATCCAGTGCCACTTTCCCGCCATTCTTATTTAAAGCGCTTCTACAAGTATTTAAGCTCCTGTGCCCAGAATTCAGAAGTCCCAGTGATGAGCACAACACACAAGTTTTTACAGCAAAGAAAGGAAAAACAAATAAGATATCTTCTCTGGTCTAACCTTGCGCTCATCACTGCTGGCACATACAAATCCAGCCGCACGTGAGGCTAGAAGATCTACTGCAACAAGTTTTCTCTAGTCCTGCACTAGGTTAGCATTTCCAAGCAGCCTCTGTGCCTAGACACACGCACAGTACTTGTCTTCTCGTATCGCACGTAACACGACAAGCAGCCGTTCCTTAGAACAGCGTACTTAAATACAGCTGATGTGGAACAATTACTATCCTGTAAAACATTATAAAGGAAGAACTACCAGAGCCTTTTAGTACAATTCCAGAAATGATACGGCTCCTTCTGCCTTCATATACTAATTGCACTGAAATTGCATCCAATGAGCCCATGCATATTTAATCAGGTCTGGGGCTGCAATTGCATGGGGTGCTACCAGCCAGAACCATAAATTATTAACTTCGCCAACTAAACTTCTGCTGAATAATTTTCGGTTGGCGGTGCATTGTTTGACTGAGGCAAAGCTCGCTTTGTATATCCCTTTATCATTAATATTCTTCCTGGGCTTCCTATGGCACCAAGTGCCGGGAAGGGTCACTGCTCAGTTCAAGACGAGGCCTCCAGGGAGGATGCGGTGCCTCAGACAGACTGTATTATATGCCATCGTTGAATATTTTCCTAAGCAAAGCACCTCCTCTTGGGTCATGTCTAATCTCATCACTAATTATACCTCTTTGTTAAGGCCAAAGAACCTATCTTGTAGTCATCTTTATTAGGCAAAGATTAATAAATAGACATGATCCTGCTTTGCAACCTTCCAAGTAACATGTAAAGCACAGCTAACTGCTAGGAAAAAACACAGGGAACAGATCCAATAAATGAATCTATGCCTTCACAAGGCTTTACTCAAATAAAACGAGGCTGTGACAGCTTCGCTTTGCTCCGGGTACTCTCCACCGAGCTCACAACCCGCAGCCTGTGGCAGGTGTGTGGCTGAGCACACCAGCTTTGTCCCTGCCGCGGCAGGCAGTGCTGGGCTCGATCGCTGCCTCCGCCACCGGCTTCCCAAGCTGTCCCCGCCATCACGCCCCGCTTGCTTCCGTCCCTCTCGCTGCCATCCCACCAAACAGCACCCCACTTCTGCAGGCAGCCAGCGGGCGTTCGCAAGCGGGGTGCTGGCACTGGCTGCTGGCAGGGGTACACCAGGGCTGCTTGTGCGGAGCGGGGTTGCTCAGGGCTGCGATCGCCTTCCTGCTTGTGCTTTGCTCTGCGGGGAGCATAATAGATCTCTGCTGATGCTCGCAAGAGCTATTATAAAACATATATATAAAAAAAGATACACAGCAAGCAGCCCTGTGTGGGTAGGAGGGGTGCTACCCACAAGTTGCTGCACAAGTGATGAGGAGTGGAATTGTCAAGCTCTTATTTCCAGCTTTCCCACACTTTTCATTAAGGGACAGCGGGGTAGAGCCATCAAATGCAACTGCATCAAGATTTATTCCAGGCTGCTAGCCCGCAACTGCATGTATTTGGAGATTCTCAAAATAAACACACTGTAGAGGTACAAACTATCTCTAGCTAACATTTATTATTATTAATGCTAATTACTCACTAACATGAAACACTCCCCATGGAAGATGCAAAACACGTATCTTTAGCTGCCGGCCTGTGCAACAGCTGGTGGAGCTGAGCACGGCAGGCATCTGCTTACCAGGGGTTTTTCCTGACAGGGAGGCAGCCTTACAGCGAGGGTCTCGCACCTAGCATTACAAATCAGTAGACCTTGGGGAGAAAAATGGCAATTTTGAACCAAGGAACAAAGCCCAGATTGTATGCAGGCCAATGTTTGCTATGGTGCTCTTTATTGAGCAAAGCTGTACGTATCAGCTCATAGCTGCCATACCTCTCTTTAAAACAGGCACTCTTTACTAAAAAAAGCAAAGGCAATCAATGTTATCAGCACTGTCAAGTACCATACAAAAGCAGTGCCCAACCTACAGCCGGTTTACTGAGCTCAATGAAAGTCCCACAGAAATTGGCACCCTGGACCGTAATTCCCCATGTGCTTTCCCATCACAAGACTTACTTGTCATCTGTGCCCTAATTCAAGGAAACCAGGAAAAGGAACCACCCTAGCTCAGCTGACACAAATCTCCTGGCCTGGGCAGCCCTCAGTCAGCCCAAGAACATTTACATGCAAATTTAACTGGTTTAAAGTCACACTTTCAGTTAAACGTATGTAACTTGGGTAAGTCCAAGCTACCACCCCTGCATCCAAGCAATCCTACTGACCTTGGTGGAAATCCCATGCAGAAGCCCACCAGCCCAACCCTGGCCCTGCGGAAGTCCCATGTACTGGGCTGCTTCCAGCCGAGCTACTGCTACACCAACCCACCCAGCCTGCAGGTCACAGCAGATGCCAAGTACACAAGGAGAGCATAAAAACCACGTTTCTGGCACCTGGCAGCCTACAGAAAGGGATCCCATTGATTAGCACCATCACGCAGGCTCACATCACCATCTCTTTTCTCTCAATGGCAGCAAACACACCATTCATCA
This sequence comes from Balearica regulorum gibbericeps, assembly GCF_011004875.1. Taxonomy (NCBI): domain Eukaryota; kingdom Metazoa; phylum Chordata; class Aves; order Gruiformes; family Gruidae; genus Balearica; species Balearica regulorum. Next base: position 60,198,799 of record NC_046184.1, read on the forward strand.
GCTCTCCCAAAAGTCAAAGAAGAAAACTCATCTTATTTGTCACCCACAAGCTGTGTCAGATCAAAGAGTCAAAGGATGGTGGGGCGTCAGAGACGCCTGCAGGTGCAGCAGGCTGAGCGCCAAGCGCCCCGAGCTAGGGGACAACTTGGGGACAGCACCAGAGGCTGGAGCAAACAGGGCTTCCAGCTGTATTTGGCAAGGAGGGAGGTTTCTTAGAGGCTGGTGGTGGTCCAGGGGTGCAACAGCTGCATCTCATGCTGCGCATGGCGGCCACAGAGCCCCAGGGCTGGCCAAGGGACAGGGCAGAGGAAGGAAGGGCAACCTGGCGTGTGGGAAGGCTGCCCCAGCGGTGTGGTACACCTGGCCAAGCGACACAGCAGGCTCCCAGGGGAAGAGGGTGCGTTCCCTTCTCCTGGCCCTCTCTGCAGCAATTTGGGATGCACGAGGTCTGATGAGGCGTGAGAAGAAAAGGTACTGAAGGAAGAAACACCAAGCAGCAAACTGCTGGAGAGTCTCACCGACCAACCCCACTCCCGCCCTGAAGCTTGCAGAGACAAAGACCACCAGTGCCAGCTGCAACACTTCTCCAGCTGTTTCCTGTGTCTGGGATGCCACTCCGCTTTGAGCTAAGTTGCGACACAGCACCTCAACAACCGCTCTGAAATAAATGGACCTCCTTACCACAGGGTCCAGTGACAACCTTGTGTCCTCGCTGGCAGCCGCTGCTCACACTTAACCTCCGTGTTCAGCACCAAGATCCACATCTCCCTTAATACCCGCATGCTGTGAAAACAAGAGCGCATACGCTCAAGTACTGCTGCACCAGACGTCGGATTTCGCGAGGTCATCACCAAACACAGAATGGGTAATTTGCAGCAATAGCTAGTGCCATATTTTGCATGTAGATAAAATATGTTCACGAACTCCCAGTCAAAACAAAAATAAGCACTTTTGGGAAGAGAAAAATGAGGAGGCTGAAGGCCAAAGGGCAGGCAGGAGCTGCTGGAGGAGGTGAGCAATGTGAAGGTGTTTAACTGGAAGCACAGGGAGGGCTTGGTGAGGAAGCCAAGACGGGCCATCACGGCAGAAAACACTACACCAAGAGAAGACAGTATCTGAAGACAGACACCGTACAGGTTTGGCTCCTGATACTGAAACACAGCACATGTTCAAGTCACTCTTGGATGGAAGAAGGGGAGGGTTTGAGATGACCACAAGTAAGGAGAAGTGCAAAAAGTGAGCCAAAGCAATCGAAGTATAACTGGTTTAATTTTCAAATAAAACTGTGCAATCAAAGCGTTTCCCATCCCGGGCACGTGGTGAGAAGCCACCCCAAGCCCACTCATGTGGTTCATGAGGTCACAGAAGCCCCAGTACAATTACGTCCTTCTTTCAGAGCTACTTATTACTGTAACACAGCACATCATCTTTTCTTGTGGCTCATAAGTACAAGTATTTTAAAAGGCCTACAACCACGCTGCTACTTTGACAGTTTTCAAGAACGAAAAAAAAAAAATGAGGAGAGAGAGGAACATGATCGCCCACCTAACAAGCTTGTCTCCAAAACACAGGTTTACAACACAGAGAACCCAGTTTCTGCCCTAACATACATCTGTGTTCTTACATAGATTTCTTTGGAGTACCATGGCGCAGAAGTGGTGATGATTTACCTCACAGCGTTATGCTTTCATACAGAAGCTGTTCTCTTTCCGTTTTTGAAGAGAAGGGTCTGCTGCTTCAGTAGCCAAAGACTAAACGAGAAAAAAGCAATGTTTTAAGTCCTGAAAAAAAGACATTGGACAGACTGGACTTTAGGTACCATGGGGAGGCATCAAAAAGGACCATCGTGGTCACATACAAGAGGAGCAGTCAGGATCCAGCCAAAAGCCTTTGCGATAGGGGGAAAAAAAAAAAAGCACTAGGAGGCAAGGATGAACGCTTGGTTCAAAGCGTGACCGCTGTCTTAAAGGGAAGGGTTAAATTCACATACATAATGAGCTCACCCTGCAAAAAGGTGGTTTTTATTCAGGCAAACGCCTATTGATTTCCTCTTCAGTGCAAGCTTCATGACCTGGCCAAAAGACATCTTATGAAGACATTACAAGGTTTGACTTGAGAGCATATCAACGACAGCATGGGTTGAGCTCACTTAATTTAGGAGAACAGGAGGAGCAAGCCTACCCCCACAAGACTAAAAGGCCCAAAAATCTATATAGGAAAATGTGCTGCCACTGGAAAGGGCAGGAAAAAAAGCGGAGAAATCATTTATGGTTACGTGTAACTATTTCCCACTACTGCTGAAGGACTGTGAAACCATGGGAGGGGGAAGCCAGCTGGATAGGTGGGGCAAAACCACGCTCAGAGGAGCATGCAAGTACATGGTACAAGCTGCAACAGAACGACACGTCTCCTAAGCTGCTGCTTCGTTTTCCGGTAGGTATTTACCTCTGCTAAGCACAATAAAATGATATCTGGGTTTCCCAAAAAGAGTTAAGGGAGAGGGATGAGGGAGCAGAGAGGTGGATTCATTACGGCTGAGAAAGGGGACAGAGGGAAGCTAGATTGGCAGTGACAACATAAAATGCTGCACAAACATACACAAATGGCTCCTTTTTAAGAAAAAAAAAAACGTGCTTTGCTCATGGCCACAAAAAGCACTGCACTCAGCATATTTATGGTTTCTGTGTTAGTTTTCCACATTAAGATGACTGCCAGTGCCTTCCAGGGCTCTGAAAACTTAAACTCTCACTGGAACCTAGCTTTTGCTGATTTATGTTTGCATCATCTAACCTCTGTGAACCTACACTGGTATCAATGACTAAACTGCTCTGAAATAGGATTATATCATTTCTAGCACGAGCATAATATATGTGTAAATATTGGACTTAAGTTTCCAGAGCAGTCCAGCCAGAAAAAACTAACCCTGCATTCAAATGGTTGGAATTGGAAATAACATGCAATTTTTTTAATAATGCATAGAATTTACTGTCACAATTTTCTAAATTTACACAAATATATGTGTTTCTAAACACATTTGTATGCATGCACATGTGTTTACTGTATCTTTCACAGGAATGTTAGGCACGCTGATGTCTATCCATACCTGTATTTTCAGAACCCTTGCAATGCCCCAGTGATCTCATACAAAAGCCAACTGGTGCCAAATATTAAAAAAAAAGATAAAAAGAAAAATCAGATCGCAACAGCCCCATCTTTCAGTGCAGAAAAATTTGTTTGCAATCAGATTTCAAGCCTGTCAGTCTGCTGCATGTAAACCTGTATAAAATTCAAGGGGTAATGGGTTTAAGCTGAAGGAGGGTCGATTTAGATTAGATGTTAGAAAGAAATTCTTTACTGTTAGAGTGGTGAGGCACTGGAACAGGTTGCCCAGAGAGGCTGTGGAGGCCCCATCCCTGTAAGTGTTTAAGATCAGGTTGGATGAGGCTTTGGGCAACATGGTCTCGTGGAGGGTGTCCCTGCCCGCAGCAGGGGGGTTGGAACTAGATGATCTTTGAGGTCCTTTCCGACCCAAACCATTCTATGATTCTATGATCTAGCTCCTGCAATAGTTCTCAATCTAATAGGTGTCCTTGGTTCTGCAAGGAGGAAGAGTTTGCCCATGGCCGCAGCATGCTCCTAGGAGATTAGACCTCTGGGGTTCATCTGATTCATTGCCTGACTTCAGCCAAGCCATGTCCTCTCTGTGTGCCCATCAAAAAACACTTCAGTGGCCCGGAGAACTTGCCTGCAGAGCTGCAGCACGGCATATACTCTCGGACTGTTCATACCTTGGTCCGTCTCTGTTGACCACTAACTGACTTTTCCAATGGGGCACAGCTGCACCCATCTCCGGAGCCATCACGTTCCACATCAGGACGGAGAAAGCAATTGGTTGCGTACCTTCCGCTCTTGTGCTATTTTGGTAACCTTGCTGGAACACTTATCTATCAGGCAGAGAGGGCACTATATATGGGAGCATCTACCAATGCATTCAAGTCTTCCAGCCCATAAGAAGCAATATGATCCCCACCCCACGGCATCAGCAGCCAGTAAATGTAACGCCTGTTACAACAGCTGACAGACTAAAGCAGAAGTAACAGCACACCAGGCAATGGGATCCTCAGCAGGTGCTTTCCTCCGCCAGTTGTTGCACGAAGGGCAGGAATGTTTCCCCAGCCCTGGTCCACTGATGGTGAGAAAATACTTCCCATCACCCTGAAGAATGAAGCGTGCAGCACGGCTTTGGATGTCAAGCTGAAATAGTTCATTTCAGCGTGGACTATTAGGTCTCATCCCTCTCTGCGTCCAAGCAACCCTGCAGCATCTTGAAGTGTAGGGCGCAAGTCAGCTCCAAATTAAGTCAATGAGAGTTTTTCCAGTGCACATCCAGGAGCTGGCTCGGACCACAAGCAACCACAAATGCTGTCCAAGAGGCTGGAGGAGTAGGTGGACATTTGGTGGTCAGTCATGACCATCCAGGACCACACACTGACTCAATATACAGACACCCTTCTATACGCATGCAAAATGTGCTTCGCCTATTTTGACAACTGCAGTTCTGTTTCAGTTACTGATAATAAGCAGGTAAATGTAATATAGTATATTAAGTAAAAATAACACAATCCTTTCTTCAGATCCCCTCCTGGTAAATTTTTTCCTGCAAAGTGGAAGAAGGCTAATTTTCACTTCATGTGGGAATTATAAAGGCATGCAGATTAACACTTTTACTCTATTTTCTTGCAAAAGCTGCCATTTCTTATAAGCTGTATTAAACCCTAGGCTCCGAGTTTGAGAAGATGGTGCTGCTCAACGCTGTGAAAACAATAAGACTGTCTGTATGGCTGTGCAGCATCCCCTACCCTGCTGGAGCTAAGTAAATTATAACCTTCACTTCTTTCAGAGGAACAGTCCCAGCTGCAGAGAAATGATTCTTTCAAATGACAATATAAAATGATACAGTCAAGCTGCCCAACTTCATTCCCAGAGAGATTTTCTCTCGGGATGCAATCTGGTTCAAGTGGAGGGAGTTATATGAACGCTGCATCAGAATACGGAGGATAGAGCCGTTAGCAGCAGTTTCAACCTCTTGCAGAGAGCATGCCTCAATACACATGTAAACACTCATGCACAATTACTGAAAAAGAAGAGCGCCACCCTAAATGCTGTTCTGTGTCCCTGAAGGGCTCCCTGAATGAATAAAAATTCGTTCATTAAGTTTCAGCTGTTGCCACTGCAGTAGGCTCGAAGGGCAGTATTAAAATCAGGGCTGGGGGAGGAAAGAACAGAGCACCCCATCACAAAGTACATAAAATGCCATTTCCAATGGACAGTATTTGGGCCATGAGGAACTCAAGGTGGTTCTCCATCACTGCAGTGTCCTGCAAGATGCGGCCCCCAAGCCTGGTCTCTACGGTTCACACCACCAAGAGTACTGTGTGACTGACTCAGGCCTCAATATCATAGAAAAGTCCTACAAAAACCTTCAGCCTAGCTAGGATGCCACATCCTGGGCTTGGCTTGAAGATAAGATCAAGGAGCTCAGAAAGATGATAACAGATAGAAATATTCATTGCAATTGGAGAAAATGCATGGGAAGCAATGTAACATGGAGACTGGGACTGAAGGAGCACAGACCTGAGCACCAGGCTAACCTGAGTTTCAAGGTGCTGGATGAAAGCTGTCCAGCAAGAAAGTCCATCTTGCAGTGAAACCCCCCTACATACATGGTTTGAAGAAGTTCTGCTGCTGCTGGGGTTTTTGTTTGCTTGTTTTGTTCTGGGGGAAGGGGTGTTGGGGGGAAGGGGTGTTGGGGGGGAGGGGGGGGTTAAAGGAGACTAAGCATAAAGATCTTCTCAGTAGCTGCTGAGGAAAAGAAAAGAGAAAAAAAAAAAAATCACATCTTGGGATTTCTATGCCCACATGTTTTTACCCTCAGTGTAGACTACCTCTCACCAGGAAGATTATGCTCCATATTTCTATGAACAGATACAAAGACCACTCTCCCCCATACGCAGGTTTGCCCTGACTTTTCTACACCACCGCCAAATACTGTGTCCATCCATCTCCTCTGGTGAGCAATCATCCATCCCGCGAGCAGCAGCCACGCTTCACCAGGCACCGCAGCACATGGGAGGTACTTTGGCCATCTTGAGGACATGAGGACTGTGCATATTGCATAGGCTGCTCTGAGCACGTCCCTGCTGGGGCATTCAGTTTAGGAGGCACAGGGAAAGGAAACCAGCACCAGCTGCCTCACACAGTTGTAACTGATGCTGTACCTAGTGGTAGTACCGGGGACAAAGCAATGGTCCCCCCCGCCCCTATGCACCAGCAAATTCCCCAGTGTCACAGCCCACAGGGTGGCTGGTCATCACAACAGGCAATGCTGGCGAGACACGCTCATCGCGGAGAATACAAGTCAAATATCTGATCACGTCTTGCTCGCTCCACTGCTCGTGTATACACATTCATCAAACCGCTTTTTAAGTCAAGAACCTCCTTCCAGCCAGTGAGTTTGCTCTTGCAAAGGCACGAGGATAATTGCAAAACAACAAAGCAACAGTTTTACAGGTATTTACTAATACCTTCATTGACACTCACATAAACCATTTTGCAGTATCATAGAGGAATGAGGAAAAAAACCCCCGCACAATCAGCCTGTATTTATGGGAGCCTCTTAGAAGCATGGGTGGCTTCCAGTTTCCAGTATAAGACTGGGCTTCTGTATAGTGTGAATAAAACCAGGGTAAACCTATCTGTTTGGCACGCGTGAGAAGACAGATGCTACCGGGTCCAAATCAGAAGCCCACAAACTCTGTTAATCCATGCTTGAGTTACCCTGTTGGAAATGACTAACTGCGCTTAGGCTACCACTTTTCCAAGAAAAAAAAAAAAAAAAAAATCATCACTCACCATTTAACCTTCACCAGCTGTGAACTCCCAGAAAAAGGGGATATGACCTTTAAAGGATGGGAGCACACAGGAATGCCTGAAGGGGCCACAAGGCACACATTATCAGCAAATGCACCTGAAATGTAAGGCAGTTTGAAAACAGAACAGCAAGTCTTTGCTGGCACCCTGGCCCTCCCTTCAGTGCTTAGCACTTGTCTCTCAATGCTGTTGATGAGCAGATAGAGGACCTTTCAGGTTTTTTGCCATGTGAGCATAGCAGGAGGAAAAAAGCAGCAAAGCTTCCTGTGTCAAACCATTCATGCAATGTAGGCAGCAAGAATTAACCCGTGACAGTGGTGCGAACGGGATGAGAAGGGTCTGGCAAGGCTGGGAGCACACCCAAGCACCAAAGCAATGGATCAGCAGGGTGCCCCCTCAGCCAAGAAACACAACATCAATCATCATTTCCTTTTCCGCTTTCCCAGAACCTTTGAAAAATGGCATAAAATGAGAAAAAATACCATTGCCAAAGTGATTTCAGTTTTAAGCTGCTTGCATGACAGAAGAATGTATAGTAAGTTTAAGCATGACTTCCAGCCAGAGCTAGTTCCCACTGGCATAACCAATATCAAGAACAAAATCCAGGTCCTTTCTCATGCTGCCTCAAGTATAAACCAGCTTATTCTACCCCAGTGCACAGGAATGCTAAGCAGGTCCACTTAAGAATGCATTATTTGCTCTTGGATATATTCTCTTGTAGTCCTGGAAGGCAAATAACATTTGCTTTCTGCAACACATCAAACTGAATACTCGCATTTGATTAGCTAGTTATGTGAGGTATCCTCAGGCTTTCTCTGCTCCTCTGCATTTTAATAATCTCTTTTTAATTTCTGACTGATAGTATTTTCACCCCAAGTGTATTAGTATTTCCACACACCTATGCTAATTCCAACATCGCAAGCAGCTGCCCGTTCTTCTTCACTCTCCTGGTCTTCGTACACTTTCTGTCTCACAGCTGCTGCCGCTATGTGAAAAGCATGCCCAATTTGCCATCTTCAGATAAATGGGTATTACTTCATCCAGGCCACTTGTTAATGCATAGAAAACTTCAGAGACGGCATCAATATTCTTTCACACTATACAGCCACATGAAAAGATTTTTCATAGCTTGAGCACAGATCTGCTCAAACTATGAAACCAATCCATTAGCGCCATATGAAAACCAATTTTTTAATCTTATTTTTCTGCAGAATGAAAAATATCATAATGCTAAGCTTGAAATAAAATTATGATTTGTAGTTTAATTTTTTAAGTATGTGAGTATTTTTCCAGATTTTGCTTTAAGCCCCCGCTGGTGCCTGCAATTCCTTGAAGCATTCTTACACTACACCACATGAAAATAAACTGCATTTATCCCCCGCAGAGTCAATCTGCACACCAACAATAAACACCCTAAGCCTGCCTCTTTTAATATGCGAAACTCTGACCTCAGATGTATATGCAAGGTTGCCGCTGACTTTAATGAAGACAGGAAAGTATATTTAAGGGCAAAATTGGGAATACAGTCTGGTTTTCCTCGATATTTCATATAACCACTCCATCAGATTCCTAAGGGTCTTTTTACCCAGGCCTCCGTAATGAGCTTGTGTGAGCTACACCTCCCAGTAAACCCCTTTCCCCCTTGACTCCAAATTTCAGAAACCTTAATTTAACTCGGAATATAAACAGCAAGTCCAGAGACCGTTTCCAACCCCGCGTATTCCTCTGATGCTCTTCCACAGCCTCTGCTCCATCCATTTGCTGCAGGCACACTGAAAACAACCCTAGCCAGGCATTCAGCTCCCCCAGGGTCAGGCACACAGGAAGGCTTTAGGGAATACACCAAAACCATAGGTAAAACAGGGATTTAGGGCAAGAGCACATGATACTGCTCTTAGAAGATGACTTGAAACCTCGTCTCAGGTGAAATACCCATCTCACAAGCCTGGATAGGGATCGCCTAGATGGGTGACATTGCTCCTGGACCTTGCCACCAGCTGGCAGACGTTTGCTAGTATAGTTCCTAATGTACGGAAATAATTTCACAGATGCTGGACTTTGAGAAAGAATAAAGCAAACAAACTAAACCACTCAGCCTGATGTAGTAAAGTCGCTTCACAAAAGAGGCGCTGCTAGATTTACGTTCCTTCATAAAGCAAATCTGCGTTAGGCCTTACCAAATCTGATTCCACCCCTGCGCCAAATCATCCATTTAAACAATGAAGCCCAGCACAAACGAAAGATAATTAACACAATGCGGAGTTTTGTTTCCTCTCAAAGGTGTTGAGCCCGGGGCTGATGAGGGCAGAGATCACTGCTGTGGGATGGCAGCCCCCTCAAAGGGGTTCACCTCCCCACCAGCACCCACGGGGGGGGACCCTGCTTGCTGTAGCCCCCCCAGGGCTCAGGGCAATCCCCCCAATAGCAGCTTCAGTCCCCAGCACTCTTCCAAGCTTACGGGGAGCACGGTCTCCCAGGGCATCCACCTTGGTCCTACTCCTCCCCTGGATCCCCAAAAACATTCCCCTCCTTCCCTAACACAGAAATAACAACACTTCACCAGCTCGCAGGGTGATGGCAAGGATGCAAGATGGGTTCCCACCAGCGGCAAAGACCAGGGGAAGCTGCTGGACACATCCCAGGCACGGGTGGGCATGCACAGGTTCAGCTCCTGGGCACAGGGGCAGCGCTCATTTTAGGAGGGATTTCAGGTTTTGCAGATGCCTGCTGCTGAGAAAGCATTTCTATTGTGCAGAGGGGTGGGACGGTAAGAGCTCTTCATCACCCAGCACGGCTTTGTACTGCTTCCCTGCTTTATGGGTGGAAGGCCAATTAGAGATAAACTGGGCTTCATTACATTATAAGTTATGATAGTGACATCACAGAAAAAGAAATGGGTTTTGTTTCCTCCAGCTCCCTGCTGTAGTCTCCATTAGGCATAAAAAAATTCAGATAGCACAACCATTTTCAATTCAAATGCTCCTGCTGTGCCCTCACCAGGACAACTCCCCAGGGAGAAGTTTTGCTATTGCTGATGACTGATAATGAAAGAGTAAACATCATGCTGCCCCACTTTCAGGTGTTCGGCCATATGGTTACCTGAAAATAAAAAGCAAACAACATTCAAAACTTCACCTTCTTTTTCCAAAATGCTTGTGACCTCTGAATCTGATTTTGCACGTGCTCTTTGAGATGAAGGTTATTTGAAAGATTTACATTCCAGGAATGGTTGCAAAGTGTGCGGGTTATCTACGGTGCTGCTTGCACGGGTTAAAAATAGCAGCTGATAACATGATACAACACTTCTGCCCAGTTCTCAAAAACCAGAACTGACAGGCAAGGTGAGAAAAGATTAGGAAAGTGCAGCCGGATTTCACATTTTATTTCATTAGGAAGACTAAATCCAGATCTTACATTCAAATCCTAGGAACCATCTGAACACCAGACCACCATCACAGCCTCGGGGCACTGCCCACTTGAATCCAACACAGACATCGCCTCAAACTCCCCTTGCATAAAGGCGCTTCCACAAAATCCGTGGGACTCGAAGGGTTACTAATCTGCTGCCCTGTTAAGCTGTGAATAAGCTGATGCACAGACAGGGCTGGTAACCGGTAGGTGTTAAATGAGCTGAGCCCCTTGTTCACGCCTCTAAGAGTGAGCACGCTGCTGCCACACTGCTTCGATGCGGCACTGAGAGCAGGCGTAGAGGGTACGGCCGCCCAGTGCTGCTATGGGCTGAGCACTGCGCCCACCGAAGCACAACTTCCATTCACAGACTGGGACACACACAGTCCACGGTGTGGGTGAAGTGGATCAGATGACAAAAAAAGTCATCACTTAAACTAAATAACAATTCACTACTCAACTACTTATATGTTTTTCTTCAGCAGATCAGAGCTTCTGACAAGAGCCTTGGTGGTTGTATCTCAACTCCAACTGCAGACACGTCCACAAAATGGTGCTTGAGCTCCCTGCACTGAAACAAAGTGGATGTCAGTGCAGCTACAACACAAATCTGCTTGTTTTCATCGCCAAAAAACGTGGATAGAAAATAAACTTCCAGCACCAAGCACCTCTTCTGGCTTCAGGGTAGTGACAAAACCAAGCCATGCAAAAGACAAGCTATGAAAATAACAATTTAACTCTGTCTTAAATAAACGAGCACACCAGGGACAAAACCATACAAAAAGGTGTAAACTAGCCGGATTTCAGGAAAGATCTCGCCTGGCATTCGGCAGCCTGCTGGACCGAACAGCAGCCGTGCCCAGGTGGCTCTTGGTCCTCAGATCTCATCCCAACCCTCAATAATGACATCTTGTGCTGGCCTCCGGCATGTCACTTAGTCCGCTTTCCTGAGCTTTTCCATCTATAAAATGGGAATAATCACATTTAATTTCCTTGCAGACCTGTTATTAGGGTTAATTAGCTAATGTTTGTACACTGCTTTGAAAAATGTAGGAGTGCTCGCTCTCTCCTTCTCTCTCACTTTCTCTATATATAAATATATGATGTCCTATTATCATAACCATCTGTGCCAGTGAGAAATTTTAATTGCTGAGCTAGCTCTTGGGAAAGACCTGCCATTCTGTAATATATAGGTCAGAGGACTTTGTTAACCGTGAAGGTAACGATAACACGTTTCAATGGGGAATGCAATGAGACATGGGGTAATGCTAAATTTGGTGCTAGCAGGGAGGTGTTTACCAAAAACCTAGATGAAAAATCTTGGTGTCCCTTCTGCATGTACCAGGTACTAAGGAAGGGACTTACAGTCTCTCTTCAGGAAAATAAATTTATCTTCAATGAAAAAAATTGAGAAAACATTGACCTGCATTTCAAAATGCAAAGGATGGGATATTCTAAAGGCTAACCTGTAAGAAATACATGTGAAAGCAATTCCATCGCTAAAGAGAAACAAGCGGGTCAAAATAAATGGCTCCTCTGGCTTATGGCATGAAATAAGCTCATTTCTTAAATGAGAAAAGAAATGAGAGAGGAAACAGAAAAGAAGTTATGAAGTCTAAATATACGCTGGAGGTAAAATATATATAAGGCATAAAGTTAAGGGGACAAACAGTAGGGTTTTTGTTTTGCTTTTAGTTTGAAAAAGTAATGGGAAACAAGTATATGTTTTTATAAATATAACCAAGGAAAATACAGGGGAGAGAATGGGTCTATTGTTGAACAAGGCAGGGGATCACATAACAAGAATCCAGATGGATGAAGCACTCAGTAGTTATTTCCCTATGTGTTCTGTACAAAGGACACAGAAGTATTAAGCAGGAGATAAAATTCATGATCTAGATAAGCCTGGGAAAAAAAATGAAGACAAAAAGAAATGTGAAAGTATATCTATTTAATCAATGTGCCAAATTCTTTCTATAGCAAACATCTACTGAAGTCAATGGAGTTAAGCAAGGGATAAATTTAGCCTACATTTTATAACTCAATAAGACCAAATGACATGCACAGAAGGGATCTAAAGAAACCAAATATACACTGAGACCATAAAACTGCTGTTGAGCAGTCTTGAAGCTCATATGGAACTAGCAAGATACGAGCAGTCTGGAGACAAACAGTTTGTAGAAAAGAGGTACAACATGGGGATGGAGTAGGAGATAGAGTTAGGAAATTCCAATCAACTGCTTTATTAGAAGAAATAAAATACACAACATAAAACAGCATGATGAGTAAAAGAAAGGTTCAATAAAGAATGATTCTGCCCAGAGAAATCCGAACGTCTTCCAAACATACAAGTGTCTTGGAGGGAATGAATCCTAAATTAATTAAGCAGTCGTTACTACTTATTCCTATGGGAATACAAACATACACGGAAGAGTATGCTTTCAACAATAACCCCACAAAACCAGAAAGAATGGGACAGTCCTAGGTCATAGTCTATGCTAACCTATGCTGGTGTAAATCTGGGCAACATTCACCGGCTGCCACAGATTCAGCTCAGCAGAGTTGGAAGCCAAGGCTGGACCAGCCTTGAACCCAATCCCATCACAGTGAACTCATGCTCTTAGGAAAGGTGCTCACTTAGCACCCAGGGATGACAACATTCTCTGCTCGTCCTGGAAAGCAAACCACTGTTCGTGCCAGAGGAACCATAAATCACTGAGCGTGGTCAGACCTTAGGTTGCCAGATGGAGGAGCTGGTTATGAAGACTGATTTAGATGAACTCAAAACTGAATTCAGATCATGGACTGTCTTCACTGGAGACTAGCATTACCACTGGGAACAGGCCTGGGAATTTTCAGTCACCTATGTGAATCACAGATCCACATCTTCTGTTACTGTGCTTAATGTGAGCTTAAATAACCCAGATGTATCAGAAATGTGGGTAAACTAGCCACTTGACAACTTAGAACAAAAGCGTGTGTGTGCGTACACACACATATCTATATTCTCACAATATTTCAATGCAAAATTTTAACTATTTACAATATTGGTAGAAGAGCAAGAAGTTCCCATAGCACCCACAACCTTTACACAGAACCACTAGATCTGCAACCACTATCACATGAAGAACACTGATACAGGGTGTTTTTACAAAAAATTACTTAAAAGGCCGGAAATATCAAGCAAATTTCATGATCAAATCACATTTACGAAAGATAGCAAGCAGCACCTGATGAGAGGAAGAGGGCTGATACACATCTGCTCCGGCCCTCCTCTTACAGTCTGGTAAGAAAACCCACTTCACCACGATGAGCGCTGAGGAGGTCACCAGGTGATGGAGAACCACCAACATGGGATGACTGAGCGAAACCATGCAATGAACCCACAGGCCAGGGAGATGCGCACACTCAGGAAGGATAAGCCCTCGTTCAGCCAAAAGACACAATTTTGTGCCAAAGGCTGCAGGTTTTTGGGGGGGAGGCTGGAGAGAGGCACAACAGGGGACATCCCACCAAGAGGATCAGCAGGTTTAGGAGGCACAGGGGGCTTTGAGGAAATTTGCTTATAGTTCAGGGACAGAAGAGGAAGTGGAGACAATTGAAAAATAGCAATATATAGCACCGAAGGGATGGATAATGTACAATAGATGAAAAATCATAAGCAGCTTAAAAAAAAAGATTTCTGTAGGTTATGGTAAACCAGTCTCAGACCAAGCTGCAAGTGTGCGAGCTTCCTAGCACTTACCCAAACAGCTCCTCTGCTGGCACCATACCTCAAAATTGCTTTTTATTTGACATTATCTGCCCTGCCTGAGGAGGTACTTTGTAAATAAACCATCCCTAATAACACACAATCAAGCGACAGCTCCCTGCAACATTACAAGGTGTCCACTTCAGGGAACTCCCCATCATACTCGACTCATCCCTCTATTTCCCAACTGGCACCTAATGCACACGGGAGGGGACTGGACCCCCACACCATCACGCCCTTGGCTTTGAAGGGATGCACTGACTGCAGGTCCAACACCTGACGTTTGCCACGGCTTCTGCGTGACTCGCTCGATAGCTCCGGCAAGCTGTAATGTACTTAAACGCCAGGGCTGCCGCAGCAGCTGTCGATCAAAAGGCCCACAACACAGTCATTTCTGTTTCTTGGAGGAATAACTACAGGTGCCTGCTGTACACTTTGTGTTTTTTAAAGGTGGTTTACCTTGTCGAGACAGGAACGGGAAACAAGTTTATTCAGGCTCACCCATTCTTTATGGAGTTCATGGCCCTTGTGAAAATACCTTCCTCCCCCCCGCCCTGCTGCTCATAGATGACAGGCATTTCCAGAGCAAAGGCTCAAGGGGTGGATTTGCAGTGCATCTACCCTTAACCTGACTTCTCGGGAAGTTCTGCGCCTTGCAGAGAGGCTATTTCCAACTGTTGTATCAGCAACTCAGGGGATAAGCCTGGTGCCAGGTGGCTTAGTCGAGGATTACCAAAAGCTGGGCTGCTCCCAACATCTCTTTTTAGCTGCCTGTCTCCACTCTCAGTGAAGTTTCTGGGACTCCTCCTGCTTCTCCAAGAGCAAACATCAGGCGTCCTTCCCAGAAAGCCAGGTGATGCAGGCTTAGAGATGGTGCTAGGTGATGCATCAGGAGACACTGGCCACACGCTCTTAAGAAATCACTGCACAGCAGTGTCCAAAGCCCAGTCCTTCGGTGGCAATGAGCCTTGGCACTGGCTGTCCCACTGACAGCATCGCCAAATGAGCTGCAAGAGGAAGGCACCCCCTCCCCATGAGCCTTGACTTTCTTCATCTTTGCAATATTACAGGGCTCTGGTCAACATCAGAGGATCTTGCAGCCACGGGGCTGGGAAAGCAGAGCACTAAAAGGAAGGGAAAGCCTTTGGAAATATGGTTTTAATAACTTTGGGCCTGTATCAGCATGTATCTCCCAGTGACAGTACACGAACTTATTCAAGATAGTCACTGTGCATTTCCCTGCACCAGCTGCACGGCACGATGATGTTTTGAAGTAACTCGGTGCATAATATATATTCAGCAACCATTTATGAAGCACATAAGCAAGCAGAAGAGGAGACAAAAACACTCATCCTAAATCACCAGTGCTGCGGTGGTGATTTGCTTTATTCCTTAACCATCCCAAAGTAGTCAGATGTTATACATGTTAAGAGTTTACAGCTAACCCATACAACCAGGCTCAGTAGATCCAATTTACCAGAATAAGTTTTGTGCCCCTGGTTAGGAAAGAACTTTTGTGGCTCTTCCACTGTCCTTGCACAACACAAGCTTCAGCCCAGCTGAAGGATGAGATTGAAGAGATATCAAGAGAAAACAGAGACAACTAAGCCATCAGAAGCCAAACTGCAAAAGCTAAAAGCTGCAAAATGCTATGGACACATTTCATGTCATCCCAAAGCAGCAGAACCAAGAACATCTAAAGAACAAACTATTTTCAGCAGCACTGATGGGAACTGGGAAATTAAAATACCAGACTATGGAGTACATACACTTGGGTTGCTGGCCGGCCCATATGGCCGAGGCAATTATCTCCACTCATTTCACCTCTCCACTCACTGGAAAAAGGACAGATTTGGAAAGAAGGATGGAAAAATACTGCTTAAAGAGAGCAACAGCTTTTCACAATCTCTAAAAACATTTCCGTATATATTATCTAAAAAGGATATAAAATAGTATGATCATAGGCCACGCTAAGGTGTGCCATCTCATAATACGCAATCACCACCGCGCAGAACCTGTATGGGGTAGATCAGTCGCCCAGCAGGGCACCAGGGACATCAGAGCATTCTGGGGCACCGCAGCACAGCGGGGACAGCCTGCTGCAGCGATCTTGGAGAACTTCAGAGGTTTTTAAAAATATATACATAAAAAAAAAGTATGTGACTAAATGCTCCCTTTCCTGTTGCTGTTTGCATATTGTTAAAGGGACAACTCCATTTTTAAAACACTTTACAGGTCACCTTCAAGAATACACCATATATACCCACACTTGCTCTGTATTTCCTAACCATCCTTTAATTCTCGATAGGATTGTACTGCACAGCCCAGTGTTCCCAACTTTCCTTTGCATCAGGTTATGATTCCCAACAAAAGCGGCTACCTGTAATTCTCCACAGCTATGCTTGTGGGTATTTCACATTTTTAAAGCCAGGGAAGTCTGAAACTTTGGTGCAATAGCAGGAGGGGGAAAACAGCTGCTTAACTCTAATTTGAAGTAAACACCACCTCCTGGCAGATGCCTACCCTACGGACGATACATGGGGAGCACTAAAGACCACCAGCAGCACGATGACTCCTAATTAGTAACAAATGGAAATGAGAATGTATGGAATGGGGCTGCCTGTGCCCACGTGCAGTAATTAGTAACACACTGCACCACGCGTGGTATGTGACACTGTCACTCGAGCAACCTCCCCTTCTGTGAAAGAGGAACAAGGTTAGACCTCCCAACCCCATGTACGGTTTTAGTTTTAACAATTTATTCGAAGGATGCATCACAGTGACGGTCAAGGAACGTCCAAGCTGGATATTACATCTGAGGCAAAAACGCCAGATCAGCCCCACTACTTCCCACAGCCTGTGGATTTTAAATGAAACCTCATGATCCAAATTTAGAAGTGAAGCAGAAACCTTGTGAAGAAGCCGCTCCCTGAGAGAGCCTGGGATTGCTGCCTCGGACGTCGTTAGGAAGGTGTCCAGCACCAATGCAGGGAAAAGGCCACGTCGCAGCGTGCCTTGGAGGAATGATGGCAGAAGGGACACTGCTACTGGTGCATTAGGAGAGACAGCTGCTGCTACTGCTTCCAGTGAAATGCACTGCAGCTCCTGTTACCATCAAGCAGTGGAGAGGACTTTTATGTGTCATCATCACCCACTGTTAGCTTTGACACTGCTTTCATCTCCACTGTTTACACATTGAAGAGAGAGAGAGGTGCTGGGAAGACAATTCACTCAGAAATGCCTGCTTAAGAACGCACCCCTCTTATTTTCCTGCAGCATATGCATGGGTAAAAATAGGCAACCGGCCTTGATATCTGGTGAAGCTCTCAAACACTGAACAGATTTGCTGCAACCTTCCTGGGCACCGTGCAAAGCCCATCCTTCCCTCCAGACACCCCTGAAAGGAGTGGGAGGAGAGCGGGGCAGCAGATACGCTGTGGTTTCTAACTGCGCTGCTCTAGGGATACTGCATCAAATGGGGTGGAAGGGTTTCCTCCTCCCCCCTCCCAGTTCTGTGTTTCGGTCTCAAAACCAACCTAGCCAGGAGTTTATGGATGAGGACAAGGGAGGAGTGAACATGGCAGAAGGCAGCACCTAATACCGTATCACACGCTGTAACTGTGGCTGCAAAGACTTGTAGCTGGCACAGCATCAGCCAAACAAAAAAAACATGGGACTATCAGGCTCAAGATACAGCCACTGCTTGAGGAAGAACGAGATGGAGGGAAACTAATTCCCACAGAGCTCAGTCGGTGCAGGGTCACAGAAGAGGAGGACTGGAAGGAGCCTCCAGAACTCACTCCACACATGAATTCTGCAAATGCTTTTGTCACAAGAATATTACTGACTCCTTCCCGCTTCCCTTTTATTTTCTTATAGAGCACAAACCCAACAGACATCTATGATGACTAAAGAAGCAATTATTGGCACGTCACTGAAACACTGCAAGGACAGAATTACTCCAGATTCACGGTACACCCTCACCACTTGCTGACTATTGTATTTGCTACAGGACTGACTCTGTCCTCATTGAAGCCATACCAGCACACACCTCAAGTCCATGGAGCAGCACCATGCTTCAGGGACCATCAACACCTTGCAAACCATGGAAGCGGATGCTGAGCCAGGTTTTCAAACCTGGGCAGCATGATGATATCATTAGCCAAACCTGTGCAACTAACAACTGTGTGCTTTTCTTCGAGGCATTGCAACAGCTGGCCCCACTGAAGACATGATCTAAGACATCTGGTACTCACATTTTGTGGGGGTCCTGAGCTGAGTGGGTATGGAAGCTACTCACTGCTGTGCTCCTGAGCAACCAAAACTGAAATTCAATTTTGGTGGTCAATTGGATCTCTTAATTTCCACAATGCTCCTGGCTAGATGCATTTTCTTTTCCACACATGCGCACAATTGCAGCTGCCTGGCCTCACAGTAGACAGCAAGCAATCAAATACAAATGCGGACATTGAAATCTCAGGCAAATTCAGATCCATGCAATGCAAACATACGTACCCTCATACAGGCACATGTGCTTTCCAGCAATTTAATGATTCACTGCAAGGGAAGAGTCTGTTCGGTTTGATTCAGGAACAGGTATTGATCCTGACACCCACATGGCATCTTCTCAGGAGAACAAAGTTATTCCCCCTTTTCTATGTCTTTTTCTGGATAGGTGTCTTGACCCGAAATGCTATACTGATTCCAGGTGTCTTTAAAGGTTCAGTGCGTCTGTGCAAGAACAGAAGGGGCAACAGAATGGTCCCACAGCATAGTAATTGCTGCTCCTGCAGGGATTTGCCACTTTCCTTAACCCTTACTTTGTCTCAAGGATTTACTCAGCTACGTGCAGGACAGCAGACAATGCATAAATCTCCCCTCAGTTTCCACCAAGTTTAGACATTCACTTTGCACAAGTTAGAAAATGTATTTAGCTTTTTATTATTTTTATTTAAAGGCCTACAGAACAACATAAATCCCTCCTTCCTTTTCTGGAGGAGCCAACAGGACTCGTTAAGCCTTCTGGTTCCCTCTGCTGCCATAAAGAGGTGCAGAGTTTCTGAATGTGATCAGCTGCTGTGCAAAGGCTCTGCTGCGGTCTTGGAAAAAATTCAGAGTTCACACACCTCCCGCCGGAGCTTCCTGCAGGATCACGCCAGCCTCCCAGTACTGCCGAGCCGAGGCGGGAGCCGGCGCTGGCAGTGAAGGTCACCTCTGAGCAGAAAGGCTTCTAGAGACCCTCCTCTCTGTCTCTGGGTCTTTGGAAACAACTAGGCTTCAGAAGTGACTGTCTACACAACGCACGGGGCTGAAAGGAGCAGTCTATCTCTGCAAGGAAGAGCAAGAAGTCAAAGCACTTAAGCTTTTGCTTTCTACTAGGCTTCCAACATACTGCCCTTGAAGACATTAAAGCCAGGCATCTCGCTAACAGAGATAGAAAGCTAGACACCAAACAGAGCATCTCCTTACAGGCTCTCCATTAGCCTCCTGAGACAGACTCGCAACTAAGAATGAGGAGAGCACGGAGACCCCAACTACTCAGCTCTGTGTGGTTTCCACCTGGCAGAGCCCAGGGCTGGAACAGGGCGCTGAGCCAGGTTGGGCAGGCCAGGAGATGTGGCATTTCCATGTGCAAAGGCAGTACCCACCCCTGCTTTACATCCCTTCCAGCTTCCCAAGAGTCAGGGGAAAAGAGCTCCCACAGTCAGGCAGCTGATAGATGCTACACCAAAATGAGAGGCATCAAATTGACTACTGCCGTAAGTGGCTACAGCTGCACCTACCCGCAGGGGCTCTCCTGCAGGAACAGCAAGGTGACAGCAAACCTCAACATCCCTAGACTAAAATACCGGCACAAGTACAAGGCTGGTTTGTGCATGCTCAAGGGAGGTGATGCTTCCAAATACTACGTTTACACATGTAAAACAGAGGCAAATTGTCAACTAACTGAGAGCTTATCCAGCACCCCCAGGCAGCAAGGCTGCCTGAAATAACTCCTTGTCGAAGAATCGCTCACGTTCACCAGAAGGCATCGGGCAACCTGATGGCAACAGGCTGCGGAATATTTGCTAGATCTGGATAGCATCCCTTAAGTTGCCCTCACTAAGGGGTGGGATGCCAAAGCCAAGAAGCACTACATGCTAATGTCCCCATCAGTCATTCATTTTGAGATATTTCAAGCACATGTGTTGTAAGGACAGCTTCCATCAACAGCAGTGCTTCAAACACAAAGGCTGGTATCACTGAAAATTGTCTAAGGAGGAAAGTGCTATATGAAAGTTCAAATATAAGATGTTTTTCTCCGACAAGCACACTTCAGAAATAGAAACCACAGTAGAACACAGTGATTAACAGAAAGATGCATGTATCTTTTCTAGGTCAACTCTCAATAACTTGAGAAGATACCAGGTCACAGACTCATTTGGTGGGTTGAGTTTTTTCTTTTATTCTTTTTTTTTTTTTTTTAACACAGCTATATTGACTTCAATGGAACTTTTCCATTCTTAAACCAGCAGATCTGTCAGATAATATATTTCACCTAAATGGAACTCAAGAAGCTTTCTCTCACAATAAGCGTAAGGAAGATCATTGCAGCATGTCCTCATCAGATATTAGGAAGTAGAAATTTAGGAAAACTTTACAGCAAGACTTGAGACCATGAAACTAAATTCTGCTCTCATTACCAGCTGCTGAGATTTAGGCTTGGACCTGCAACTCAGAGTCTATGGACTGGATAAAGGAAAAATCAGCCAGTATTTCCATACTTCTCTGTAATTTGAAACCACTGAGACATATCTCAGGGTATAAATCACACAGCTCTATAAATAAAATAAATTATGATTTTGTACTCTTTGGAAGAAAGCTGACACCAAATTAATGTAGTGAATGTAAGAAAAAAAATAAGCCTGGCTTGTGGCCCAAGCACGTAAGAAGCTCCCCCTTGTTCCAGGGGAGGAAACTCCACCACCACCATTAGTTGGCTGTGCCTCGGGGGCTTATGGCTACAGGTAGTCTACAGTACACTACATGTCTGTCTGTATGTAGCATCTTCAGGTAATGAGGTAACTGTTTATTAACAGAAAGTGCCACCAGCAAAATTCCAGCAAACTCTCATGAAAGTGCAAGCTCCTCTCAGGTAATTAAATGGGAAATCTTCCCAGTAAGTCCCAGTCCCAGGTTCACATCACATGGATACCCATGATTGCTTCTCTACGCTACATGAAAAGAGTGTCCCACTTTTTAAATGCACACTGTCACTTCTGTGAATTGAAGTATGACCTTTCCCTGGCAGTCTTTTTAAAACAAAGCTGCTACATGCATGTGAAAAAGCAAGTAATCCGCTACCAGAAAATACTTAAGTTTTGTATAAACCAATTATCCTCTGCAGCAAAAAGATCAGATAAACACAGTTTTGAAAGCGTGTGGTTATGAAATGATTGAATGTATCATTTTGACTCTTTTATAACAAATTAAAAGATAAAGCTGAAGACTTCTTTCATTTCATAACAGGAAAGAAATCTTCTAACACACAACTGTCACTTAAAACCCCTTCAGAAACATCCTGTTCAGTTTCAAAGTCAGGGACAAAGGTGCATTATAAAGTGCTTTAAGGAATTTATTCCCTCCTATTCTGTATCCCCCACCTTGATAATACATAACAAAGCAAGCAGGACACATCTTGGAGCCCACAGATAGAAAACCAGTGAGAGCTTTGCCTGCCGAAGACATCAGGATCCTTGGGGGCGCCTATAAACCACCATGTCTGAAGCCCGAGCTGCAGTTCCTGTAACTCTCTTGCCTTCTGTACGTGACACGAGCATAATTGCTCAGTGAGTTTACAAAAAAATATGAATGAGCACATGAAGACCATTTCTCAAAATCCTTGCAAAATGGGAAGTTGCATTTCTTATCTAGTTTCTAAGAAATAGAGATTTACATGGTTGCCCGTGGCTGCTAGTCCCTCCACTGCCCCCAGCAACCGTCCAGCTCATGGGTAGATTTCAACTAACTGGTCAAGGGGACCACGGCACAAGGGATGGCCACTGACAACTGTGTTTCTAGAAGCGTTAGGAAGCAAAAGATCTAAGAGAGACTATGCTATTTTCCCCCGTGGAAGGGAAGGCTGGTGCCAAGCTGAACCTTTGTCAGGCACTGGAGAAGTGAAACAGGATTGTGCTGCGTGACAGAGATGGAAAAAGCTTCCAAGAAAGCCGCAATTAATTGTGCTACGGTATCAGTAAGCACACTGGTTACACCATCAGAGCCAATTATTTTCCCTCCAAGACATTACATTACCACATTATTGATGCAACTGGCCGGCGTAACAAAACGGTGCTTTGCATCCTTCTTCCTACTGAACACCAAGTTCACAACGCTGTAGCACCGATGCCAGACTTAGTGAGGGGTTTTTTTCCAGTAGGTCAAAAATTCCAGTTAACAACCTAAAAAGCAGCTGTGCAAAAAGTTAAACACCTGTCCTTAATCAAATGCAAATGCTTGGGTTTCTATTTGATACAACTCAAAATTACAGCTATTTCTAAATACTCTGCTTCAACAGTGAGTATTTTTACCTCATCTGGACAGACTATTTTCAGAAAGGCATTTGAGAGAGATTATGCCAGAATGCAGTAAATTAGCAAGCCGCTTACGTAAATACTGAACTTCTTTGAAGTTAAGGGGGGGGGGGGGGAAATAAGCAGCTATATCTAGAGGGTCGCCACTCCTAACGCAGAGAGCTCATGTGAAAGCCAGGAAAGATTTGCCCATGTCAAAACTGCAGAAGAAAACCTAGAGAAGTTATCACAAAAGGAGCTCAGAACAGCAGATCATTCAGTCCTGCAGCTCTTACTAATTTGTGGGACTACTGAAAACGAGTAAAGTTTATTCATGTGAACAATACTGCAGGAAGGAGCCTCTGTTTGCAGAGCGCCCAGTCAGCAGCGAATGGTTCTGCAGCGCAGAGGAAGGCCAAGAACGCCCACCACGTCTTGTGCAATGCCTGGGAAGGCTGTCCAAGTGAAGGTTGGGCTAAAACATGAAACAGTACTTCCTCTGCAATTATTAATATAAGACAGAGTATTAATATAATCTTTAGGAACATTCTCCTTCACACGCATAACCCCAGAAAATCCCTTTCCAGTCACTCCCTGCAGTATTCAGCTCCACAAACCCCCAGTACATTGCGAAAAGGATATAGATGGCTCTTTAGAGTTATTTTAAATTTACTTTCTTTCAGTTTCATTTAATCTTCTCGCATACTGGCTCTCTGCAAAAAAACTAAGCGGTTGATCAGTTCCCGCTTTGCTGCTCACTCTCTCGCACGGTGCAATCACAGCTTCTCCTCAGTGCCTTCTTTCTGGACTAAATAACACCACTCTGGTTGACTATCACTGTACCAAAATATTCCCCTTGGACGTCCCGACTTTCATTATCTTTTCCGTTGTTTGCCCTATTCTTTCTCTTTCTGGAAATGAGGCTACTGAAACTGAACTAATTATTCCAGGCTCAGAGGATGTTTTATGGGGGTGCTGAATTGTTCTCATTTTTCCCTCTGCCACAGCCAATACCCATGTGTTTGTTTAAATAACGACAACTATTTCAGTGTATGGGTGCCATGCCAGCAGCACTGTGAACCTTCAGGGGAAACAAGATCAGAAGTCGTCCCCATGATGCTCCTCAAGCCCCAGTCAAGGGGAGAAGTAAACTAAAAAGTCCTCATTTTCTCAACCCCTCTGCCCTTAAACACAGTCCTGACCCCCAAAATGGATGTTTTCCCAGGGCCTCATCTAACTCAGACCCTACCAGACCACAAAGGTGTGATCCCAACCCTAAAGACCACAGTGTGCCCACCACAACACCTTCTTACTCCAGCCGGGGATGTATCGGCAGCACTGTCGGGAGTACGGAGCACGGATTGCACAAGCTGCCTGTGGGCCTCGCAGCTCCTTTTGACAGTACAGGTGTAACTCTGCTCAGCAACTAGCTTTGTAGCCAGTTTCGCAGTTTGGGTGTGTTTGCCCTGTTTGCATGAGAAGCAGCTATTAAGCAGGCAGCAGCGTTCCAGGTGAACTCCCAGGGAGTCCCAAAGCATAGCCCTAGGTTGGGCAAATCAGAGCCGTCTCATCCCAAGGTGACAAAGGTGGCGGTAAGGGTGGCAGGGTCCCTTCCAAAGGAAAACCTTGCCACGGCTGTGCCTCCTCTCTCCAAATCAAAGAGAAGCCACCTGCGATTGCAGTCGACACCTGAGCATCCAGGGCCAGCCCAAAACCTTAGAAAACACTTTGTGACTCACCAGCTCCTGCCTCACACCGACACAGTCTGTAATTAAAGTGTCTCGATAGAACCTCACCAGCCCTGATAAGGTGGTGTTTTCCCACCCGTCTGATAACTGCCAAGTCTCTCCACAACCTCAAGCTCTGTCTTGAGCCCTTCTCTCCCCGTGACATCCTTGGTCAGCAGAGAGGAGGCAGAGCTGGCAGACATCAGCATCCCCATCTGCTCTGGCAGTTTGATGGCTCTCATCACCACAGGTCTCCTTGTAAAACCCACCAATTATCCCACATGTACGCAAGTTCTATGTGCTGAAGAGAGGTGACAGCCCATATCCATCCTGAAAATCAATTAGACTATCTGTATGCTTAAGGGGGAATAAGCTTTGGCTGGGGTATTTTTCTCTTGTATTTAATCTTGCTTTAGAAGCATTCAGCCACCACAGTTTAACTGCTGATGTATGTCAGACAGACAACGTCACTGATTTATCTACCTTGGCTCTCAGTTTTCAGCTGCAAGAACATTGCTATGTAAGTTCAGCATCCTTTGCGTTAGATAGGTGTTTATCTCATTTCTACCTTTAAACCTGTAAAATAGTCAAAGTTATTCCTGCTTGTCTTACCTGTGGTTCACCAAACATGTTCTTTAAGACAGAAGGCAAGACATCGTATGCACACACACAGGCAGATATTTTTCATTAAAAATAGTCTCCACTTTGCTGGTGTCTGCCCCTGCATTCACTCAGCTTGCAAAACTGTTTTCACTATCCAAAACCATTGATGCACAAGGCAGTTTTTCTGAGCACGGTGGTATAATGAAGAACTAGCTAATAGGTAAAGCAGAACAGCAGGTCCTAACTACTGGGAGGAGGCTTTTTTGTTTGGGTTTCTGCTCCCCCCTCCCCCCCATGTTAAAAGAATTGGGTATTTTTACAACCCTCCTCCTTACTGAGAACACGCCAGATAATTAAACCTAAGCTCTTAATTTTAAAAATCTAATTTACTTTTGAAAACATACACTACTGGACTATTTTTAGGATTTTTCTTATGTGGGCCAGCGGAAATAGGCTAGCCAGTTAGCACGAGGGCTTACAGGCTGCGCCAAGCAGAATTCACGTTGCAGTCTTTAAGCTGAACGCCATGAACCAGTAAAACAACGGGGAAAAAAATTTCCTTTCAAATTATAAATAAGTATCTGCAGTGGGGTACTGATACTGATCTTCAGTTTTGAAAAAAGCTTATTTTTAGCAAAACTCAATCTGGGCCTACAGCTTTGACTCAGGAGTTTCTTTAATTTGTTACCAACCCAGAGCAAAATAATCTATCTACCTAGACTTACACAGTGAATGATTCAGTGAAACTAATTTCTGTGATACACTGGCATGTGAAAAAAAAATAAATGCTCCTGTATTACAAAAAAAAAAAAAAATCTTCTTGGCATCCTCCACAAGAAGCATCTCAGTGGGTACCCAAAATGACTCCGACCTCTGACATCTCTCTCCTTTCTGTTGGCAGCACTTCCCACCGAAGGGCTGGGAGTCCAGCATGAGTCCCCAGGCATCTGGCCCGCCTCACCAGTGGCAGCTTGCCTTGCTACTGGCCATGTCCTCTGCTTCTCCATCACCTCAAAGCAAAGATGTTTCACCTGGGGCAAAGAACCTGCAGCCTGGGGACCAGATACAGCCCATAGACCACAACCTCTATTTTTCCAAATCCCTGCCGGTTAACATCCCAGAGAGCGGTCTGCAAGGAAAAGCCAATCTTCCCCGACTTTAGCTCCTTGTTCACGGCCAAACACAATATATTAGCAAAGGCACTACAGCCCAGCAGTGTTTATCCAAGACCACCACGGGACCAGAGAAACTGTGAAACACTGCGGGATGTGAAGTTTCCTCCAATTATTTGACCGCCTTGAAAATGCAAATGTATTCACCATACCTCTGCTGCAACCCCAGCCCTGTTCACTTCCCCCACCTGGGAGCAATATTTCATAGCAGTGCAATTTAAAAGCAGGGTGTTTTTATTAATTTTAAAGCCTCAGACTCTCACAGGTCCAGGTGCTACTCCACAGCACTCAAGGACAGAAATCTGGCCCTTGAAGAGGCCTCTTCTCTAATCTTCTTGGGGGTTCCTGTTTGCCTGCTCACTCAAGAGCCTGTCCCGAGACCCTTATGGCCACGTGAAGTCCATGTGCTGTTCACATGAGCAAGATCTATCCACGTAAGGGCTCTGGGAGCAGGCTGCGAATTTGCTGACCCAAAGGTATCACCCATCCCTCCCTGTTTGGCTGCAATGCCTCCGTGCGCTCCTATCTCCTGGCGAGCATCCCGCCTCCCACGCATCCTGCGGCACTGATCCCTCCCTGCACTTTCGTTTTCAGCTGCCTTACAACACCGGGAGAAAAGAGCTTATACCTGTCTCCTGTGCTTTAACAGACCTTTTGCAAAATCCCGGTATCAACGTCCATTACTGCCTTAAGCACAACGACAGGAAGAGCCCAGTCCCGAAGTGTCACGCCAGCAAAGTTCCCACCAAGCCGCTGTTACGCTCGCTGAGGACAGACAACCAACTGCCACCAAGCAGATTTACACCGAGTCTGCCTAAGAGCCAGCAGGATCAGAATCTGGCCCAAAATTTTTGAACAAGAAGGATGCCATTTAACACAGTGCTTGTAAATGGCCTGGAACTGAGTGGGGTGAACAAGTCCTTCCTCCCGTACCCACCTTGCCAGCTCCGTTCAGCAGCGGCACGGTCACCTGTCCTGAGGCCTGTTGGTATACAAGTGGTTTAATTTTCTTCCTGTTCTTTACTACCAATCCAGTATCATTTAACTCTAAATCAAATCCAAGCCGATTTCTGTTCCTCATCAGCGATGAGCCAAGAGAATCTCCGTGGGAAACTGCAAGTGTCCCAAGCACCTTCTCAGCCCCCAAGCTGGTCCATGTATTTACCGCAGGATGCCAACAGCCCTCTCACAGTACCACATTATAAAACCTCCTGGGTTGTTTCCAGGATCAATTACACCAAAAGAGGGTACTGCTTAATATGAGCTGGGCATAGGAATCAAGAAAGAGACTAAAACACCATCAAAATGACAGGCACCACTTGAACGGAGCCCAAGAAAATGGTCACGTCCCATAAGCCACGGTGTGCAACTTCCTCCTCATCTACAAACTGCCATGGTAAGTAAGGGAGTGTGATGATTCAAAAGCATCAGTTCAGTGTAACAGGTTAAATTAATTAAAATAACCAAGACAAGCCTCTGCAGCCTCAGCAAGGTATCAGCATAAGTGCCTGTAACCCATCCATGCTGCTGAACTGATCCACACGGACGACAGCTCCTTGTTCTTCAGCTCCTCCCAGAAACATATTCCTCACTCCTGCTACCAAAACGAGCCTACAGCTGCCTCCTCACTCATTTCACTTGATCAGTGGCCTCCTCTCTTCTGTTTTTACAGAAGAGAGATGCAGCTTTATGGAAAGCAAAAGGAGTGACTGACCACCAGACTGTATCTGCTCACAGCCTACAACAGCAGGATTGCTGTATTACCTTCTGGGAAAATGGGAAGCTTACACGCTGACAGACAAACGTGTCCATGCTGAGCCCACTGATAAGAACTCTTTGTTGTAGGAAATCCCTGAAAGCAAGGACAGATCAAAAACTGCATTTGAGGCTTTGGCTGGCACAGTCCTCTAAAACGTCTGTGGGGGTTTTTTCAGGCTGTTCCCACTGAACACCTCTGGCAAAGTAACTACAGGTTAAGGTGAGTGCAAAAGCTCTGGGGTAATTTTGACTCCAACTGTACTTTTTTTAAAATACTTATCAGTATTTTTATTATATTATATTTAATTATAATCAAATATTTATATGGACATGGTGCAGTAAGTTGCTTTTGCTGAGGAAGAAAACAAGGAGAAGAGCAAAGGAAGAAAAAAGCCCCTACTTTTTCCTTACGCCCTGCTGAAACCTCCTATGCCTGGGGCAAAGGAAAACCACCTGCAGACAGGTGGGAGTGCTGGGATGGAGGGACTGGCCTGGTTGGACACAGCAGCCCAGCCTGGGAGACTGAGAGAGCACCCGCAACGTGTTGAAACTGGCAGGAGACTGGGAGAACGAGCAGGCACTGATGCACGCTGTGAAGGTCATACGGGAGGTTTGGGAGGTGATAGCACTGGAAAAATCGGCCCACAATACCAAGCAGCTGCTCATGTCACTGCCCAGCAGTTAATGCTGACACTGGGTGTTAAAGGAGACAACAGGAGAGGTCTGCTGGGCTCCAAGCAGCCATCTCAGGCCAAGCAGCTCAGGGACGCAAACAGTGGCAGCGCTGCTGCTCGTGATACCCGTAGCAAGAGAGCACGTCCCGGTGGCAAACTCCCCCATCCATCCCCTCTTGCTTCTTCTGTACAGTCTCTACTGGGCCAGCACCAGAGCTATTTGGAGTGGCAGATGCTAGCTTCCACAAGCTGCCTGAAAGGAGCCCCCGCTCTTTTTGCACTACACATTGACCAGAGGAAATTAACTTCAGACAGAGGATTTAATTCCTGGTGCCCACACACTCCAGCAAAGAGCTGTCTTCTCCTCTGGTGTCATCTAATTGAGCGTGGCTTTGTCCTTTCACATCTTCATTGGGGGTAAGGTGGGGGCGGAGATCATAAAGCTTTCCTCTAGCTTCTGAGAGAGAACTCAGTCCCTGTCCGGGACAAGGGAGATAAGGCTCAGGCTTTACAAGTCCCCAGCTGGTGCACCACTGGGTGTTTACTCTGGAGAACATGGAAGATTTCTGACTGATAACCAACAGCTTGGTTCAATACACACTGCACAAAGGCTGACACGCTAAATGTGGTTACTCAAAGTAACTTTGAGCAGCCACGGAAAAGAGAGCATTTGCAGTAGCATCAAGGAAAGGTGCAAAGTTGTCCCTAACACTCACCTGCACCCTGTGCCGCCTGCTCACAGGGGGGCTGAAAGGCTAGATGAAGCCTGTTACCATTCAGCAAAAAAAGCCAGGAAACCAATACACTGCTAAAATTAGGCTGTTGTTCCCCAAACAAACTCCTTGTATATACAGTCATATTTCCCAATCGTAAGTCCAAAGTCTCGTTTACATCAGAAACTACGTGGTATAACTGCAGCCCTAAAACTCCCTAGCGTGGCCACGGCTATAACTGCTATTAAGGTACTTTCCAACATGATAAAGGGAATAATCATACTGGCATGCATCATCTTTATGATTATTCTGGGTGTTTCTGGTATAACCATTTCTGGGATTTTTTTTTAATGTTATACTCATAACTGAAACAAATTATACGAATAAAGATGTCCAGTGGGAAACAAACCTTCATCAGCCAGTCAACCAGCAACCTCCCACTGAGTCTCTACTTCTCAGTCCCACCATTGCTCCTTCTCAACCCTCACAAGGCAACGGAGGTCTGCAGCGAGTGTAAACATGCTGAATGTCCGTCTGTCCCGCTCCTGCCAACACTGTTGGGTTCAAGCAACCCACCCCATTCCAGGGAAGGAGCACGGTTTCCTCACTGCCATCCCAGGTCCCACCAGCATCAATGGCCACAAGCCACGACCAGGCACAACCTCCTGCTCTTTGGGCAGGCGACTCTCCCTCCCATTCGGAGAGGGTACAAATGCACAACTTATTTAGAGAAACTGCAGAAGTTTGCTTAGGAGGTTGTCAGGTAAGAGAATTGAGCAAAAATACACATCATTTTTTGCAATGCTAACCTCCGG
Source organism: Balearica regulorum gibbericeps (assembly GCF_011004875.1). Taxonomy (NCBI): domain Eukaryota; kingdom Metazoa; phylum Chordata; class Aves; order Gruiformes; family Gruidae; genus Balearica; species Balearica regulorum. Next base: position 60,228,902 of record NC_046184.1, read on the forward strand.
GCAAGGACCTCGAGTGCCCAGAAGCAGATGGGGAAAACACAACAGCAAAGACCCCTAAGTATAACATACAGGAACATATAAGAAACTTCAGGCTGCATTCCCTTTTTTTCTTTTTTACTAGTGAAAAATTAGACTGAAATATAATGGGGTGAAAAAGGATGTTCTTCAAACTGCAGTTAAGAAAAGCCCAGGAAAAAGGCATGAAATTCTACTTTGCGCCCAAATATCCCTCTATCATCCTAGCTGAAATAAGTTTTCAATTGATTTTTATGTTGCCCCTAAAGCCATAATAGCATCTTAAATGGTTCAATTACAATAGAAAACAGAGAAGTAACAAACAGTAAGGGAAGGGAATGGTCTCTATATACACACGCACACACACGTATGTATACATACATATCAGAACTTAAAAGCATTAACTGATTTGGTTAAGCTGTGCTAATACATTGCTATTGCTCATTTGCTTGGAGTCCCTCTAGTTCGCCTGGATTAGGAGAAGTGGCTGAGGTTAAACTGAGGTTAGCTGACACGTGTCAGCCAAGCCTGACCTAATCCTGGGTTTCTTCCTAGTTGTTGTGTCTTCCTCTCTAAATAATATTAAGAATAAGAAGAAACCACAGGGATGCAGTTGGGTTCCAAATAACTATTTTTAGTAGCTGTACACAAACAGACAAGGCCAAGTTGTGCATGCCGGCTGCTCCGCAAAAACCTGCTCCCCCATGATCCCCAGCTCCCTGGCCTCTGCCGTTCCCGAGTCCTGCAACACAAGATAAGGAGACCCCCTCCCCAAGACTGAAATGAAAACTACCTGTTTTCTCAACTCTGTATTAATCTCAGTGTTGTCTAATACCTTTCCTCCACCTGGTAAAAGAGGACCTTTATAATACAGCATAGGTGACTTTGAGCTACTTGGATCTGCCATCCAAGCATCCCCTGTGAAAAAGAAATACATGGACTTACTCCAATGATTTGTGCTGGTTCCAAGACCTGGGGAAACCTCCCAGTCATCTCAAAGCAGCTCTCGGATCTGGCCTAAAAGTAGGGGTTTGATGAGCAATAAAGAAACGAAAATAATATAGCTTAAACCACAGAGGTGCCAGCTTTTACTGCCTTGCATTGAGTACACAATATTTTGCTCCCACTATTTCAAGGGAAATAACACTCTGCGCGACTGTTACAGGATGTAAAACGTGTACTGTGCTGTTCAGAGCTCGTAATTGAAACATTTGAGCGCCAATGAAATCCCAAACGTAAAGTTTTTAATTTTCATTCAACCATGACATTAAAATTCTGGTTGTGCGGGGGGGGGGGGGGGGGGGGGGGGGGGGGGGGGGAATTACTATCTCGGAGTGCTTTTAAGGTCTATTCTTTCTGATGTAGTAACTGGGATAAGCTCAGCCAAGATGCCAGCAGCTGCTGGCGTACTCCAGCAGCTTGTTCCTAGTGCCGCTGCCTGCTTCTCCTTTGTCATCCCTGCTCCCATACCACACAAGAGGTTGTTAAGAGGTTCATCAAGGAGATGCGGCCTGCTGCCTGCAACGCACGAAAGAGTGCCACCACCTTCGTACACGTGCCTTCAGCCCTGCACAAGGAATGAGCAGGCATCTGTTGGAGAGCAGGGCTCCTGTCGAGGCAGCTGTCCGAGCTCGGGCCAGACGTACAAAACAAACCCAGCAGACTGAAAGAACTGGTTCAGCTACCTTCTCTATCCAAAGGCGCATGACCACCATTTATAGGAAGGAGAAGGTTATCTTGCAATACAGATCTTATTCAGCAGCTTCCAAGATCACTGTGTATGACACCAGGCTAAAAAACCTCAGCTGAAACCACTAAATGCTCTGCACAGCTGACGGGGAAGCTCTGAAAGGCTTGTTTGTGTCTTGCAGATCTTCAGACCACCTTCCTCAACACTCATGTTCACAGACTAGAGTGAGACTAGAGACTCATTGACTTAGAGCAATCTCAGCCTACATCATGCACTAACTCATGTTCCTCGCATACTTTCATTCCATGATCTTCACGGGTTGCCTGTTTCGCTGGCTGGCTGAAATTTAACCTGGAAAATTTTTAAAGGTTTGATGCTTGTCTGCCAGAGAGCTACTGCCTGTTCCCAAAAAAACTACCTGCAGAAAAGGTACTGCTTAGGGGGTCTGCTTTTGCACTGTTTTCCTTTCCCCCCCTGCACTCAAATCATATTGGCCACGGTACCTCCAGAAAGGACCCAGCCACCACTTCTCATCCATGTCTGACGGACCAAATCCACAGATTTCAGTGCCTGTGTGTCCACATGCCACCCAGCTGGGGAATGGCACCCAGATTCATCAAACCTCCAGAATACAAGACCTGCCTCTTCTCCTGCAGCAGTGCAGAGAGATGTGAAGAGAAGCCTGCTACCTATTAAGCTGCTTTATCACAGTGTTTCAAGTACTGAGTAGAGAGGAAGGATGAACTTGTGGTTACGCCACTGTGTAGAGATGTAGCTTCTAGCAGTCCTAGCCTCCTACCACAGATTGCCCAAATAGTTTTGAGCAGGTCAAAATCTCCCTCATCAGACTTCCCCACCTTTTAAGTGCCTGAGAAGGAAACATTTGCAACCAACTGTGGAGCACTCAGACATTAAAATGTTGAGGACTGTATAAACAGATGCGTATCTCACTGGTGAAGAAACAGACTGATGTGTTTAATGGTTTATAATGGCTGGTTTAGTTGCCATGAAAGTACTTAACAGCGTGCAACGTGTCCTTGGATTAAATCTAAATAAACATAAACAGCAGTAAAAAATGGCTTTTATTACAAGAAGGCCTGACTCTTGATATATGAGGATGCCAAACTACATATTATAAGGTGTTAAAAAGCAAAACAACATTACAGTCATTTGCATAGAAAACATGACACAGGGAGAGAGGTAAAACAAAATGGACAACTTGCTAGGGTCTGATTCGAGTAGCTTAGAAAAATACCATTTGCTCGAGTCAGGACTGAGCTACCAAGGAGATTTGTGTTAGGTAAAGCTACAACAAAATGGAGACAAAAACTCCAAATCGTGTCCCTGGAAGGGAGATAAATGAGAGTCAGAATGAAGTTCATTTAAATCCACTGAGCTGATACAGAGGGAGTTAGAGAGATCTGCAAAACAAAATGAAAGGCTCGGTAGGAGACTGCACAGCCAGTGCTGCAATGTCAGAAATGCAAGACAGTGCCATCTGAAACCTACAGGCACAGTACCAGGACTCGAGGAAAAATAACGGTGGCACTCCTGGGGAAGACGTGCCTGCCTGCAACAGCGCTAGAATAAAGCGCAAGGGTCCTGCAACACATACCCCCGACAGCAGATGCATTTTGAAGGAAGGTTCAGCAGAGCCTCTGGGGAGGACATCCTCGGGTGGAGTAAAACCGCCAGAGGAATATTTCTGAGCAGCACCTATTTACACCGGGGAGGAGGATTTGCCCCTTTCTTTTGCTCCTGCTTGGCATCCTCCTTTGAGTCTCTTATGGGAGAGAAGGTGTCTTAACACAATAGATAATTAGCTGTAATGCATCCTCTGTGGCTATAACAACTTAACAGGGCTTATCTGGAGACCTGATCTAGACTTCCAGTTATCCTTGTTCTCCCAGTTCCTCCCCCCCCCCCCCCCCCCCCCCAATATTTGCATCTCAGCTTGACAGGTATTTTGTATTTAAGCTTAATAAAAGTGTTTGCATGTGCCTGTGCACGCTTAGGAGAAGGTAAGAGAAAACCACCCGATTTTAACTCTGATTCCCCGAGACGCGGCTCGTTCCATTTTCCCTCCCCTGACAAACAGAGGGAGCTGAAATAAACGTCAACTTTGGGATCCTGCTCTACCAAACGATTAACTCATTAAAAATATTGGACTCTTCGTTTAAAAAAGAAAAAAAAAAAAAAACCAAACAAGATTCCCCAGGAAGTTGATGCATCACCGTGTTGCATCTGTGTCAAGCTCTGGATAAACAAGCAGCAACATGAATGAAATCTGTCCAGAAAGACTGCATTTCAGCGCCAACCACGCAATCTCTGGCCAAACCACTGCATATGTAACAAAGTTTGATCTCGCTTGCGAGCGCTCAGCTGCGCTTCTGCCATTTCCTGTGGAAAATTGAAGCTCTGAACGATGTCTATCACCCAGCCCTCGCCAACACCCCTGCCAGCAGCCCCTAAATACACACACGGACCCGCAGGCAGGCAGCCCCGGCACAGCCAGAGCCAGGCGGGGATGCCCGGCAGCTCCGGGCCGGGCACCGCCGGGAAGGGGCAAACCCGCCGCGCTGTCCCCTCCTCCTCCTCCCACCCCGGCGGCGCGGCCCCGCCGCAGCCCCGCACATCCCCGGCGGCAGGTGCCGCGGCCCGCCCGAGCCCGGGGGGACGGACGGGCGCCCGCGGGGGGGAGGGGGTGTCCCGCCCCAGCGCAACAGGTGGTCGGTGGCGGCGGCGCCCGGTCCCGCCCCGCGGCCGCACTCACCGCTGGCGTTCTTGCCGCAGATGAGGTGCTGGTAGGGCTGCAGCAAGCCCCAGAGCTCGGGGTCGTTGTTGACCGTCTGCTCCAGCGCCTCCAGGGTGAACCGGGGCGCCTCGCCGCCCTCCTTCTCCTTCTCGGTCGGGGCGGCGGCGGCGGCCGGGGGCCGGCCGGACGGCGGGAGCGGAGCGGCGGGGCCGGCCAGGACCCGGGCGTGGATGTCGCGGAAGAGGCTCTCGGTGCCGGCGGTGAGGTAGATGGCGGCGTGCTCGTGGATGCGCAGGGCCACGCGGCTGTCCACCATCCAGCGGTAGAACTTGCCCACGGAGAAGGCCAGCCCGCACCGCGCCGACTTCCCGCGGCTGAAGCGGTCGCCGCCGCTGCCGCTCATGTTGTAGAGGGAGAGGGCGCCGAGAGCGGCCGCCGTGCAGCGGGCCGCCAGCGTCCAGCCCAGGACGATCTCCATGGCGCTCCGCACCTCGTGCTTGGTGCACTTGGCGAAGCGGAGGCTCAGCCGCTGCGCCTCCCGGGCGATGCGCACCAGCGCCCGGCTCACCAGCGTCGAGAGCCGCGCCGCCGCATCCCGGCTCCCGGGGCTGGCGGCGGCGCCCGGAGCCCGCGGCTCCCGGCGCGGCGGCGGCAGCAGCAGCGCCTCCACCTCCTCCAGGCTCCAGGGGACCTCCTCAAGGTCGGGCAGGAGCCGGGAGCACTGCTGCCCCGCGCAGTCCAGCACCTCGGAGTCTTCCGCTAGGACGGTGTTGACGGTGTCGAAGCTGTTGTGCCGACTGTGCATGGAGTCAGTTAGGTGCGGCCAGCAGCTTCCTCCATAGGGGTACGCGGGGTGCGAATCCGAGCAGCACAGCGACAAGTTGGAGGAGCGCACCGAGTCCGCCGCGCCACCATACCCGGAGTCCAGCGTCAGGTCTTCCAGCGTCCTCACCGCCGTCTTACCTCTCCGGGCCATCGCTGCACTTCATGCTGCACCCGCGGGACCCAGGCGGGGAGCGACTCGCAGGAAAGGGGAGGAAGAGAACAGCGAGGGGGGCGCGGCGAAACCCGCCGGCCGCTTCGCTTCGCCCCGCCGGCCGCAGCCTGCTGCCGCTCCGCTCCGCCAGACGCCAGCGAAAGCGGCGGTGCTGCCCGCGCCCTGCTGCCGGCCGCGGCCCCGCTCCCGGCCCGGCTCCTGCACTGCGCCGCGCCGCCGGCCCGACACCGCAGCGCAGCACAGCGCCGGCCAGGCGGCGCGGGGGGGCGGGGCCATGCAAAGCGTCTCCATCTCTCAGCCAATGGTGCGGGGCGGGGGCGGAGACATGCAAAGCTCCGCTCTCGACGACCAATGGGGAGGCGCCCTGAGCCTGGCGGCACCTCCCCTCGCCTCCGCGGGGCGCGGAACCGCGGCGCGCCGCACCGCGCAGCGAGGGGCGGGCGGGGGCGCGGTCCCGGCGGCGGTGCCCCGCTACTGCTCCCGGCCAGTGCCGGTCCCGCCCGCGGCCCGCGGGGGCCGCAGCACCCTGCCCCCCGCGCTGGCCCCCGCCCCGTCCCGGGCTGCAGCCTGCGCGCAGGCAGGACCCCGCGGTCCAGTCCCGACGGCGGGGACTTTGCGTGCTGCAAAATGAAAACAGCGGGAGCGCTGGCAGCCGGGTGCGGGGCGAGGCTCGGGGAGGAGTGAGGCCTACCGTGTCCCCACGCACCGCATCCTCTGTCCCTCCCGGCTGGGAAGAGCAAGGTGTGAAGCACGTCTCTGTTGCATCCACCACCACCGTCCCCCAGGCAAAGAAACCGGAGTCCTGCTCCAGCCCTCGCTGGTTTTTCACACCGGCAGTTTCCTGATGTTGCTATAAACAAACGAAAGGCACCACAGGCACACTCACAAATAGCATGAGACAGTCAAGATGTTTTGAAACCGAGCAGAAACTGCCACGTAAGAATACCAGGCATCGCTGGAGTCAGGAAGAGCAATTTCCAAATAATTAAAACAAGTACAATAAAGCCCTTGGATATTCTTGAGATTAACCCACTGAGTATCACGAAGGGTTTGACAAGTAAGATTTGTACTGAGCGTAGGGTGCATTTCCTATGCACGTTAAGATTTCTTGTGCAATGTATGGACAATTTATCCCCGACTAATGTACTTTAATCTTACATTGCTAGGCTTTAGCGTTATTAGGAGTTGCCTGGCTAATATCCCAGGCAACAGACTGAGAATGTATATGCTTGTGCGTTCTGGTTTTGAAGAAATGTTATATCCTTTTAAGTGTAAAATACCAGCGAAATTCTATCCCTTTAAGGATAAAAGCTTAGCAAACCCATTTCTCTATCATGCCAACAGAGGCGGCCAAAATTCTTCAGCAGACAAGGCAAGTCATGTAAGAGATTTCCCCATCCAAGTGAGCGAAGCCTGGCGATCCTTCAACATAAACTTCCTATAGGAAAAGCACAAACGCAACTACAGGTAGGCTGATTTGTCAAACAGGTTGGGGAAAACTACGACACCACCGAAAACACAGAGAGAGGGTTGTCTTCCAGATGAAGTGCTGTCAGAAACTGGTTTCTCAGCATATCCTTCGTCTTTCCACAAGATACTACTGTGCACAAGAGGTTTCCCCAGAAATCCTAAGCGGCACCGTATCCCGATAAAAATTAGCGGAGCTGAGGACAGGAGCAACCTGAACTACAGCCACCGTCATGCTGCAAATAAGTTCAGGCCCACAGCGCTGGCAGCAGCTAGTCTTTGGAGGGGGGATGATCATCAAAAATGAGAGCGTGCCTTGAGAGCAAAAATCCTGTGGACTTTGTGGTGATCCAGCTGTTACATCTTGCAGTAGAGCCCTCTGGTGTCTTCAGTGCTTCAGTGCAGTGGCTGTTCAAAATCCGCGTTTCCGTTTGGTAGGAGAAGGAAGGCACCACCAGGACGGAACCCCTCGAGATAGCTATTTTTCTAACAAGCTCCGTTCACCTGACTCTGTCCCTACGCTTTCACAGAGTGCCACAACTGCTGGCACTGAGCACGCGTGACAGCGGGTCAAACTCGGGGAAAGTCCGAGTTTAGGAAGTTTTGTAGGAAACGGTTTGTTTGGCTTCACCAAGGCACAAGGTCCAGGGAGGGTGGAAAAAGTGAGCTGGGTGGTTTCTTCACCAGCCTTTGTAAAGAAATGGTGCTTCAGAGGTCAACACCAGCCCGAGGCTGAAGCATTGGTTTTGGGCACAGGGTTAACCACACATTGAGACAAACAGGAGAAATGAGAAGTGGACAGTTGTCTCAGGCTGCGTGCAGACTCAGGCATTCGTACTACTGACTCAGAGCTAGTTTGTACTTCAAAAGGTGTTGGGGGAGTGATTGGGTTTGGGTTTTTTTTTTAATTTGGAAAGCAAAATATGGGGCTTTACTAGAGATTTTGTACATGCAGCAAGATGTGCATCACCTCACACATGGCAGTTTGATTCCTGCTCGCACTACCAGCTGGGAAGATGTTGCGACACTTGGACACAGCAAAGGCATGTCAGCAGCACTGGGCTGGTTTAAAATTTCAAAAGGAGCAGTGAGAGCTTCTGACTCATTTCTACACAGGACTAATTGCCTTCTCATTGAAAGGGCTGGAAGTTCAGATCAGTGCAGAGTGGCCATTCTGGATCTCTGGTGATCTTCAGTGCCTGAAGGATCTCACCTGCCCAGGTGTGGATATCCTGGCTGCTGCATCCTGGGGCGAGCTTCAGCATGATTTGGAAGGACATCTGAAAGTGCTCCTGAGACGAGGTGACTTCGTTCTTGAAACCACCCTGGGAAAAGACGGAATCATACAGATTGGAAGGAAACACACCCCTGCAACAAGTCCAGTGCCCGCATGGGGTGAGCTCTGCAGATAGATAGTCCTCACCTTTAATCCAGGAAGGCCACCACACCTCTCCTGCCCTGGGCTGAAAGGCAGGTGTCTGCAGCTGTACCCTGCTCTGCAAGCCTTACAGCTGGGGTCATTTGCCTTTTAGACAAAAACATCCACTGCAGAAAACAAAGTCCCTTTATATGTCAAAAGCTGGGGGTGGGGGGAACAATTTTCAGCTTGTTGGAGACATGGACATCAATTATCTCTAGAGAGAATTCAGACAGGGCCTGGTTAAGTACCATTCCAGGATGATAAGTGCCAGCAAAAACTCTGAAAGAGGGAAATTGAACCACATTTTAAAAGGTACTCAGGGCCTATTTAAGTGAATGAGAAGTTGGATTTTGTACGGGGAGAGCAGTAAGTACACAATTATTTCCTTCCCCACCCAGTCAACTGCCAGCAAATGGCATCTTCTTGAGAGCTGTAGGGCAAAACATGAAAGCAAACAGGCTGCTGGACAGAAGAGGAATCTACCCAGGATCAAGCCACTTAATTTTTGTATTCAAAATTCAATTCAAAGCTGCAATAACAGCTCAGATCAAAAGCAGCATTCGCAGGCTCTCCAACTGCTAGGAGCAGACTGCGAGCCTTACCAGGGCCTTGCTTATATCGCTGTGGAAGTCGGAGTGTTAATGTTTCTAATCACAAGGGGTTAATTTACAAGGCAAGGCTGTAATCTGTAAAGCAGGTGTGAAATGCACATCCCTGGCAGAGGAGCCTTTGGGGCTGCAGCATGTGTACCAGTCTGCTGGGGAAGAAGACGCCCATCAGAGAAGGAACTGAGCACTGGCATCAGGTAGCATCGTCCTTCAGGGCCACTGGGCGACTGCTGCCAACTGTTTAGACAAGCAGGCTCAGGGAGGTGACTCTGGTGTTGCTCCTCAAACGCCAACAACAACACTGAAAGGAGTGAGGAGGAGTGATGCAATGAGGCCACCTACTCGCTAGCTGGTGTGAGTGGGAGGGAAGGACACACGGCGGCCGGATGCCACACCACCCGCTTTTTCCCGGATCAGCTCCATCCTGCTGATTTCAGCAACTAGCTGCGTTAGGACCCCTGCTAAGGACTCAGCAGGAGCTATTGCCCCATGGAGAGGCACGGTTCAGGCAATCAGCTGCTGCTTTTGCAGACGCTAAGGAAAAGGGCTGCCCCTGAATTTCAGCCGACTAGTGCTTAGCCAGGGCAGCCGCCCGGCTGTACTCCTCTGCTATGCAAAAGCAGCAGCTCCTACTTCCCACTGAGCTCAAAATCCTTCCTGACCTTATTCCCACAGTCCCCATGCCCTCGTGTGCTGCGAGTGGAGGTCCCTTAGAGATGTGCAGACTCATGCCTGGTGTGGAGGGGAGTGATTACTTGGGATTTCTCAGAAGCCACTAACCGGGGATGCTCAGAGAAACCAAAATCTGACCGCATATAGCGAAGCTGCAGAGCCCATGGCCATGGCACATTTTGGAAGCCAAGAGCATGAATGAATTCAGAAAGAGATCTGACAAATTCCTGGAGGCTAAGGCCACTGGTAACTATTAAACACACACGATGATGCACATGCAGTCTTCATCTCAGAAAGTTTCTCAACAGCTGTTTGCCAGAAATGGGGAGGTTATGCCAGAGGAAGGAGCACTTCGTAATCGCTCAGGTCCTCATGGGTCTGTCGTTGGTGGCTGTGCAGGATGAGATACTGCGCTGCAGAGACGGGACCAGAGCCCCCAAGGCAGTCTGGCTAAAGCCCTTTCTCCCACACCAGCCATTACCACCAGTTCGCAAGTGCAGCTTGGTTCAGAGGTCTGCATAGCCAACGCAGCAGCACTTACTGTCTTTACAAAATGTTGGATCTTGTCCTTGGTTCTAAGAAGGATCGACTGCAACCTCTGCATGAATCCTGGCAGGTTTTAATCTCTTCTTTTCTTAAAACCATCCATGATGAAGATTCTACAACTTCCCTGCATGGTCTGTTTCTGAGTCCAAATAATCTTACTGCTTAGATCAGCCTTCCTAACATCTAACCTAACCTTTTCTTTGCTACAAATGTAAAGAATGAAAAGACGCTCCCAAACTTTTTTTAGTGGGCTGGAATCTCTGTCTTGTTTTATCTTAGGCAGTACTGAAAGCAGCTATAGAGCCAAGCAGAATACATATGCAGTTAGCCCCCAGCCAGCAGATGTAGGTGCTTCTCACAATTCCTCTGAATATATACCTCTCCAAAAAAGCATAGCAGCGTTTGCATGCTTTATGTGCAGTAAGATTATACATACATACTACATTTTGATCAGAACTAAAAGAAACAGGAATAGCAGGCTTCCCGGAGGACAGAGACAAAGAAAGACTCTGTTCAGTCAGTGGTAATTTCCATTCCCACCCAAGGCACAACACACCTGTCTAAGAGATATATGCGTGGCTATATGAGAAAACAATTTAAAGGTGAAATCCAAAGTGACAAACATGCTTGAGATCAGCAGTGACTGTCGAGTTAGCTAGCCCTTTACTCTTTGCTTGAGAGGACATCCAGCATAGAGATTGTTTAACCTAATCTCCTGCTCTACTCCTCCCTGTCTATCCATCACCACTGAAATCCTCTTCATACTTGGTAGCTCGGGAGTGACAGTCTTGTCTCCTCAAAGAGCGGAGCGCTCGAGGACTCAGCCGCACAGTACACGACCACGTTTGCTGCATCCTGATGCAGCAAAGAGGTGACACGCTGGGTCTGGCGCTCACTCGGACCCCGGAGTCCACACCGTGCGTCTGCTCTCTCCTGGGAGGGGGTTGTATTCCTTGTTTGCAATTCAAGAGTCAGTCCTGATTTAAAAAGAAAATAAGTCCCTTTTTTGTGTGTGTTTTAAATATTCTTCTTCATGGTACTGTAGCCCACAAATAGTCTTAAGCAATTTTAGGAGGTAGTTTCTACAATATGACCTTTCCCTCTGGCGAACATGCAAAAGGAAGGGTGAGAGAAAGACATGCATGAGCCATGCACTCCACTTTCCCCACTTATGGGGAATTTTTTTAAAAGAGAGAGGGGAAAAATGGACTGCAGAAGGTTATCTTAAAATCCATTCACACCTGTGTCTCTTGTCAGTACTTAGGACTTACATACATGTCGACTATTAAAAAAAGCATGATGTCAGCTAAGCCTATTCCCAGATGGCACTATTTGACAAAGAAAAGTCCCAGGTAAAGGCTTTCTCAATTTCCCCATCTAATGCTTTTTTTTAAGGGAGCATTTGCAGATAGACCAACGACCTTGCCATCCATGTAGCAGATCTCTTCTGCACCACAAGCTCCCATCCCACCGTGCACTGACTTGTGGGTGGGTGGGCAGCGAAACAAGGAGCCCCAGGCTGTGGGTCAGCTGGCGCCATCTCTGCAGGGAGCAGCTCTTCCACCACCACCTTCCAGCCCAGTTCCAGGAGAAGGGGCTTTGCACGCCAGTTCCCAACCTCACTCCTTTCTTATTTAAGCAGGCAAGGATTTTTTTTCTCCTTCCTTCTTCCCCCAATAATTGTGGCAGGCATTAGTGAGTCACAGCCCTATACAATTACAAAGCGTAATTAAGATAAGAGACTAATACAATTCTCTGATATTAAGTGAGAACTTTCTGTTTGTAGGCAAATCCCAAGAAAAGCACACAGAAGAAATCATTTTAATATGAAGAGGGTTTTTTTCTTCCCTTAAAAATAAGAAAACAAATCCTAGACATTTTGGCATAAGATAACATTTAAGGAACTGAGCAGTATTGTGCCATTCCCTTTCTTTGTCCTAGCACTTACAACTTATTTTGCATGTTCCCTTTAAAAACTCATCAAAGCTCCATTTTTTTTTTTTTAACATTACAGCATTCTGTTCATTCCTTGACTGACCAAAAGTATTGCTGAAATGCCCATAAATAAATTAGCAAAAGAAAAAGTCACCTCAAACCTAAGAAGAACTAACTCCGGAAAAACTCGTACTGCTGTCAGCGCTTTTCCTTGCAGAGATATTACATCACTGCAGTCTACAAGGTTCAACAGCAAACTATATCTTGATCCATGGGAGAGACAAAGGAGCATTCTTGCTAGAAATTTCCATTAAAATATTAAATTGTAAATACAGAAACATATATACAAAACGCTTCTTTTTGGAAGATTAGTAATAATTTTTTTACGATTAACAGTACAGAGCAGCGAGCAATGAGAACTGACATTTCCCAACTCTGTCACGAGGTGCGTTTCATCACCTGTTTCATCATCCCATGGGGCCCCGAGGTGGCGCAGTGCAGCATAGGTGACTTGGAAATGGAGGGGACAGCAAAATGGGAAGGGAAAGGCCAGCTATCCACTTCGGGGAATGGTGTTGCATGAGGTTATGATCAGTTTAATACAATTGAGGACTTGCCCCACGAGGGCTGTGGGCTCTGGGCAGGAGCAGACATCTCCTGCGAACACACTGTGGCTTCTGAATTGAGTAACCATGTTTTCAGGAACTGGAAGGTTATTATAAACCCCTGATTTCACACATGGTGAAGGTGTGAGCAAATCATAAAATATTTGTGGGCAATCTCTCCCCCCTAATCGACCCATAATCCATGCTTTCTCCACCCTCTCTCCCTCTTTCCCTCCCATTGCTGGGAGTAGACAAACTATTTATGGTCTGCACAGGGATTATGCTTTATCCAGCCAGCGACCTACTGGAGTGTCATGTACTTTAAGAAATATGAGCTACCAAACTGCCTCTTCCAATTTTTGTAATTTCAAGTATTTCTTGCATTTGCAGATGCCTAAAGGCTCAGGAAGCAAGCACTGCAGAAGCTGGGGGAGGGGCTGGTAGCCGTTTCTGCTTCACATCACAAGCTCTCAAACGACCTGTATCTCATTTAGAAACCTGCCAAAACACCATCCAAATAAGCAACTTTTTCTCCTTTCAGAGTCCCTTGTTGAATATCTTGATATACCTTGATGCCGGGCATACGCTGATGTCAGCTGCAAAGGGAAAAATAACATTTCCAGTACCCAAAGCAAGGGCTTGACAGCTGTTGGATGCTGAAAGAGACTGTAAATACAGGAGAAGAGTCCACCCCGGGCCTGGGAGGAAGTGAGGGTTAAGCACAAGCACAGTTTTATCCTGTAGTTGCAAGGACTGTGGAAGGGAAAACCTAATGACACACTTTGCCCGCGCTGCTGGCCCCAGCAGGCAGGGCTTCTGTGCAGGAAAGTGCCCGTAAGTAGCTGTTAAGCTTGTGGTGCAAACACAGCACACGCTAGGTGGGGACCAGTTTGTAAGCACGGATGGTTTAGGCCCTATTAAAGACTAATTTTGTGATTTTTTTCAACTGAGTTTGAGGCAGTAAGATAAGATCGACACAGACTCCCAATGTGCAAAGCCTGTTAGCCCCGAGGACAGAAGCTCTGTGGTGCTGGTGACAGCCCACCGCCTTCATCTGGGTTCAGATCTTAATTTCAGCTTAGCGTTAGGAAGCCCCTGTATTCTTGCACCTCATCACAGAGCTGCGGATGGGCTGAGAGGGATGGGGTTGTCACAGGTAGCCGTGCTGGGCTCCCAAACCCCCTTGACCTTGATGAGAGAGGGGATGAGGAAGGACAGGACCCGTTTCCTTGGGCCACCAGAGGAAGTGTCTGCAGGAGAGGTGAAGATGCAGTGAGTCAAGAAGCTGCCAGGGCAGATATCCCAGACACCATTAATGCTCCAGTCAAATCTCAGTGACGAGATTTCCCAGAGAAAATACAACTGGGGGAGGGAAGACACAGACGCTTCCCTTTTGTGCCCACCTCCACGTAGTTGTTGCAGCATCCAAAGGAAAGAGCAATTTGTTTGTTTTTTTTTTTAAAACCACATGGTCTTTATCCTTCAGCATCCATGTGCTCTTGGAGTAATACCCCCTCCCAGGGTATGGGTCTCTGGAGTGGGCACTGATCCCAGAGCCGCAGGGGGCTGACCCTGCACAGCCCTATCCGAGTGGAAAAAAGAGGGCTTATTTTAGCGGCACGGCCAGGATGTGTCAGCCAGAGTCCTGCTCTGGACCTCCAGGGACCCGGATCCTCTCCCTAGTCCCATCACTGCTGTGGTGCTTATGGACCTGGACACTTTATGTCTCTGCGCCTTTATTTTCCATCTGTAAAATAGAGATAATTATATCGACCCTCTTCATACAATGCCTTGCAAATGCTAGAAAACAGCTAACTACTATCATGATTATTGTCTAAAATAATCCATTATAGCCTCTGGATGCTGGAGAAGAAATGAATGATGGCGGGAGTCCACATAAACACTGCATTAAATCAATGCAGGCACTATTACAATGTTGATCTGGTCTACTAGTGCGTGTTCCCACAAGTCCACATGGGGATGAAAAATCCAAACATATCTCTTGGCTGACAACTGACTGAAGCTATGTTACAGGGAGGAAAAAAAAATCTAACCCCATTGCACAAACCAAACTACATAGTTCCTGCTTTGATCACAGAAGGAAGAAAGTTTTTTTGGCCAAGTTTTCTGCATATGATGAGAATTGTTTGCAGTTTGTTTTGGGAGTTATTTTTGCAGATGAGCCATCTGAGTTTGATATGAAGAAGGCACCCTACCGGTGCATTTAAATGTTTAACACTGTCAAAGTGAGGCACTCATCGGCTTTAAAAATTAAAATCTGTCTGGGAACAAAAGCAGTGTCCATCCCATTTGCTGACAATGGGAAAGAAAAATCCCAAACTAATCTCTGTGCAAGCTCAAACAAACATCTCCTGTACTCCATCTAGCAAAGAGGCAAACTGGAGAATGAATTCAAGGTTTTTCTAGGAAAGCTTCAGAAGAAAACAGCTTAATTCTACGCTGTGCTAAAAGCCAGCCCAAAGCCACTTGCTACTTTGTGGTTGAGAAACCGTCTGCTTCCGGCTCTCCCTCTACACCCCAGTCATCACCAGTCAATGCCAATTAAAGCCTTAGAGGAGCTACCCACAAAAGCAAAATACACTTACCATACTCAAGTGAAAATGCATTGATTTCTTTCTTACAATGCCATAACCCGTGCATTTTTAACAAGGTGTGTGGCAGAGGTGCTTTACCCGCCAGTGAGCAGAGAGCAGTTGCGTGCCACAGGCTTGCCCCGGGTGGTGGGTACCAGCATCTGCGGTGGGTACCAGCATCTGCGGTGGCCCCGCACTGCCCAGCTCCCATCCCAGCAGGCATGGAGCTGCAGGGACGGTAGACACTACTCTGTCTTTTCCAAAGTCCTGCAGCAAGGAAGGAGAGGAATAGGTTTATACAGACATTTTCTTCTAAAAAGAGACCAGTGGAGAAACTGGCTCCACAGGCTCTGCAGTCACAGGATGCCGCGCTCACTGCACAGCGCCGCTGGCTCGGGCATCCGGATCAGCATTTAAGGGAAGGACGCCCTGGGGTCACCATCTGTACAGTACATCTGTGGTAACCTCACCAAGCACAGCAAGGTCGACACGGTAGCTGTCTTGAAGGACAAGCTCATGAGGGTTCACGCGACATTTCACTTCAGGGAACACAGGCAGCTTGCCACAGGCTGGTTCCCAAGTACCAAGTTAGATATTACAGTCCTTCCCAGGGCATTTCAGCTGCTGCCTATGGCTTTTCCAGACCTGCAGAGCACAGCACTTAACTAACCTCCTAATTACAAACAGAAGGCTTCATTTTAACGTGATACCTTCCTTTGTTGTACACTACATTTTAAGCCTCATGATGCATTTCTTGAGGAGACCTGTTCTTCCTGATACATTCTCATCCTGCAAAAGAAAAATACCCCAATGACATACTAGTAGATAGAAATACTATGTATCACAGTGAGGCTTTTGATTACAATAACCCGTCGCCTTATACAAAACAGCATATAGCCCAATCACCCCCCAGGACAGCAAGGTGTGTGGGGGTAAAAGTCTAGGATTCACATTTTCAATCATGTGGCCCAAAAGATGAGCCTGAGATTTTATAAAGATTTCTTTTCCCCCTCAGGCCTCACATATTCCTCTTGGTCTCAGCTGCTGCTTGAGAAAGCCAATTCATCCAAAGGGCGGAAAAACCATGTGCAATATTGGACAGCTATAATCTGCCACATTAAAAATATTGGGGAGCTTTGCATATATCTGAGCATCTCTGCCCAGTGAAGGTGCCGAGTTCCTGCTCAGGATGCGTAGAACTCATTTACACAGAGAAATACTTCTCCTGCCATAGTCCAAGTTTCCTATTTGAAAAAGAGATGACATTTATTCAGTTGGTAAAATAATCCGGCAGCACATATTGTGCCCCTCTCACAGCTTCCAGAAGAAACCCCAATATACACTTTCTTACTGATATAAAAGCTTTTCTGCAGTCACTGGCAAAAGTATTTGGAAAGGGTTTCAAAATACCCATATCAGCGAGATGCATATGCCTGATTTCTGTTTGCATGTCTCAGACTGTAGAAAGCAACCGTCATGTAAAGGAGCAGTAAAAAGGCCTTTAGTAACATGCTAGAAAACAAGGTGATTACAACAAGATTTTAAAGTAGCTTTGATAATGGGAACCAGGCGGCTAACGTCAGTCCTTTCAGTCGGTTGACAATACCTTATGACGGGTGCACTCGACCACTTAACAAAACTAGTAGTAGTTTGGTACAGGCTCCGAAGAGGTAAAGACCTGAGCCATAGAACTCCTGTTCTCTGGAGACCCACAAAGAAGCAGGGCATTCCTTCTGCGATGCCTGTGAGCTTGGAACACCGCTTACATGAGTAACACATAATAGCAGGTGGCTTTTCCAAAACTCATTTATCAAGGAACAGAGAAAGTTGTGGGTGCAAGGAGTCTCATGCATACCTTTCCCATTGCGTGTAATTTGACGATGAGCCAACCACTTTATTCCATAAGTCTGACAGCCTAAGTGAGCCGCCTTTGAGCTCTCCCTGCTAGGCAGCGTGGCTGCATGGCGGTGATCCTCCCTTGAGCTGGGACAACTCTCGAGGTTGTTTCTTGAGGCAGAGAGAATTTTTACCAATGGCAGATCTTTGGTAAGTGACTGATAGCATGCTGAATTAATACTAATGAAACATTACTAATCCATGTAGTTACTTAATAGTAATTATTACAAACTTTGCATATATAATCCCTTAGACATAAACCATTGACCAAGTCTGGGACTAAGACTGGATCGGCCGCACTTAGACTTCTCTCTGAGAAGGAGTTTAGAAAGCAACGGGGTCCGCTCTGAACCTCACGACTCATCAGGAGTCTCTTCCTTACCCTTTTGTGCCTCCAGTCTCTGTGCGAATCATTGTAACTTGACTCTAACTGAATTTTCCTTTGTATGTTTCTTCCATGCAGTAAGTAATGGAGTGAACCTTGCCATAGAGTTTTGTTAAGTCACACTTTTACAACATCATATTAAAACCATTTTTGCTAATACCTTTGACAGGGGTTCTTTAAGGAATCCTAAATCAGGATTTGTGACTTATTGAACCTTGGAAAACCACTGTTAAGCTTTGTTAAATTCCATCAAATTTATTGAACTCTGACAAATTATTGTTTTCCCTCAATAAAACATAATACTGCTTTTCTCTTTTGAGTGAGGTCAATTCCACTCTTTTGCAACATACCTAAACCAAGGAAGTTAGATCCAAAGATAAATAAAATAACCCATGCTTCACACATCCACCCGCAGGCAGAGAAAATCTTCTGTTCCCTGCCCCAGCCCGGTAATCCCCAGCCATGCCAGGGCACCAGCCACGCCACAAACGGCACCAGGGAGCTGAGCCAGTGGAAAAAATAACATGGAGAAAGCAGAAGGGGAAGGGGTAAAGGTGTGAGCTCCACTCCGTGATGCAGTTCGGTGCCGGAACAGCCCTACGCGTGGACACAGCCAGCTTAGGAGAAGGGTGGAGAAGCAGCGAAGACACAAACTTGCGTTGTTGTACAAACAACGTTTAAAGCCATAGCCCCAGCACAGCCGCTACTTGGAAAACCATAGCTAGAGCACAACTGCTTCTTGCAAAGCCATTATCTCAGTACAAACACTTTTTGTCTCTCCCATGATTTTCCAGGGTCAGGCTAGATCGTGGTTGGAGGCTGGAACAGACGAGCACTCAAGGGAAACGTCACATGTGCAGTGAGCTTCATGGCTGTCCTCTTCAGATCCTACCATTACATACGTGCAAGTGACCACGTTGCTGATGTAAAAATTCTCTCTCCATAATCGCTTAATCCCAGCTGTTCCCACAGCAACATTTTTTTCATTAAGAGGTACCCTTGCCATACTGGCTTGAAGCATGAGACCGTTTAATTGAATATTTGATTCCTGGCAGTGGCTGATCTTGGCTTCTTCTGAAGAAATCAGAAATATGTTCTGTGACACATGCTACTGGGCAGCAATATGCTGTGGAGGAAGATTTTATTTCAAAGATTTCTAGGGTTCAACATGTTTTTGAATAGATAGGATAAACAGTGTAATTGCACATCTATTTCTTCTATGCAAGTGCCTCGACATGACATTTCCAAAATTTAAACTCTCTAAGCACAGACCTTGGGGCAGCTAGGAAGAGCTAGATTTTCACAGTTTTCTCAGCATCAAACATCTTTTGGCTGGCACCTCTAAAAATGAATGCAGATGGAAACCTAGAGGCAAATAGTTTAACAAATCTGAAAAATGGCTGAGTAACCTCTCACCCTGGTAATGCCGCATAATTATTTCTATTTTTGTGAGGTGAAGTGGAGTATTTTCAAGTCTCATCCTTCGCTGAGGTTTTGCCCCTCCTTGATTTTGCATTAAGGCAGAGTACTCAGTAACTCTTTCCTCATTGTCCACTGTTTGATATCTTTCTGCCCTAATTCTAGATTTTACAGGCTCTGATTGTCATCTTCTACCAAATTCTACGACACGTTTTGTCTGATATACTAATACATATATATCTCACATTTTTGCATTATTCTTCTCACGAGGAAACCAAGATAAATGTCATATTCAAAGCAGTGCTGATTTTCAAAGTAGTATTAGGTTTCTCCCCCCATACTGTGACCAAGGGAGTTGTTTGCTTTTTGCTTTAACACAACTGCACGTTGGGTTTCCACCACTGACATACCTGCATTCTTCCCAGGAGGCTGCCGCTAATTCCATCACAGCCAGATGAGAGGGCAGTGAATATTGTTCCTGACAGGGTTATTACTTTGTACTTAGGATGCTGAAATATTTAGCAATATTATTCCAATTTTGGTGTTTATTCATATGGTAGGATATTACTGTTCGCTTTTACTTCGCTTCCACAAGCGACACCACACTCCACCATTAATCCTGTGTGACAGGGCTGCTCTGCTGCCCACGTTGATAGCATCTGTATGAAAGGGGGAACAGATGATCAAACAACACATGAACTGACTGCAGGGCTGAAATTAAGAATAGTCCTTCCAATGAAACGATAAAGGTTTGGAAAGAGTTGACATTTTTATAATGTATTGTTGATAAGACAAAAATCCCACAGAAGCCTCTCAGTTCAAGAGTATATGGAGGAATACTGAAAGTTGTAATACACTGCTCTTTTAGACCATCCTTCAAGGATCCAGCTGCTGAGAGCTGAGGTAGAAATGAAGAACTTTTTCTGCCTAAACGCTTTTCACTTCAGCAAGTCCTGCCTCCAACTTACCCAGATGCTGCAGGCAACCAGAACAGGGCAAGTAACAGATTTTCAGTTTGATGTCAGTTCTAAAAAAAAAAAAAAAAAAAAAAAAGCGCTTGTGGGTGAAGCAAACATTTTGTTCAGTCTGAACATTTTGACTTTGAGTCTTTAAAACTTCCAAACTGAACCTGAAGGATTTTGAAATAAAGTTGTGGCAAATCAGAAGATGTCGAAAGGAACGGTTCAGCTGCTTTGAAGTTTGGATGCTCGTTTCTCTCCCCTTTTGTGCGTATGAAAAGTTTGACTAAACTGACATTTCAGTCTCCAAAGTGACATTTTCTTTCCAAGAAAACTTTTTGGCCAACAAAATGTTATCTCCCTGTGTAGCAAGCAGATACAAAGGGAAAGCTCTCCAATTTGTATCCCTTTGAGTGGCTCCAACACATCCTCAGAAGTAAAAATTAGATGTGAAATCCAAAACCCGTCACTTCAGTCAAAATGAAGTACATATGGCCAAAGTAAAGCTTTATGCTTACAGTAACTTCCGACTACTGGTATCCACTTGCTCAGCTGAGGCTGAAAACCACCATGCTCCAGAAGGTAATTTCAATATAAAGCTCTTTAAAGATTAGTTAATATAGATTCTCCCTCCCAGGGAAGAAGCTTCCTGTTGTGAAGTCCTCAATGAAGAAGACTTATGCCGAGCTGGGCAGAACAACTCCTGCTGCAAACACCATCCCCACCCTGTCCCATCCTCCTTGCACAGCTCCCTGCACCCCTGGAGAGCTGGAGGTGCAGGGACAGGCTAGTGCAGCTGTCCCCTTTGCTGAGAAATGACAAAATCAGGAATGTGCCTGACAGGGAGGGCCCCCTGACACCCATGTAACTGTAGGGACCATGTCCCTCCTGGCCAGATACTGGCAGCAGAAGTGAGATGCAGCCCCGGGCGGGCACACTGCTGCTCAGTGCACCCCAAATAACTTTTCCACCGCTGCTGCGTTTCACCGGTGACATCCACTGCAGCACCCGTCTCAAAAGTAACAGGCCTGAAAGCAGCCAAGTGGCTCTATTTAAAACTAAAGAGGAAAGTGCAGAGCTTTGAAGTCAGAAGGCATATAATGAATTCGGCAAAACTTTGTATTTCAAAGCTGGTTCTATTTGCAGAAGCCATCTGCCCAGAGAAAAGCTTGAACGTGCACCTCTGACAGGAGTCAAAAGAGTTGAGGGAAACAGATCTTGTTGAGGATGTTTCACATCATCCTTTCCCACAATATCTGAAATGTCACTTTGTAGTGGAGCAGCTTCCATCCTTATATCAATTACAACATTTACATCCAGCTCCCCCGGGGTTGCTGGCATTTGAAGTGACTGTCCAGTCCAGTAGCTCCCAGCAATTTCTAATGAGATATGTCAATAAGACATCACTGCTTGTCCCTCCTAATGATAACTACGAGCTCTCTGGAGCTTTCCCTTAAGCCACTGTCTTACTTATCCCCTTATTGAGGATTATTGATCTTCCTCTCTCCCCTTGCCAGCACTCAGCTTTTAAGCCACAAATCCGGAGATAGCTCCATCCAGGAGGACAAGGGGTAGTGTGTTGTGCAGCCCTTTTGCAGGAAAGGAGCCCAGCCCGTGAGCCAGGTTATCATACCGGGCAGCAAATGCAAACCCATCCTTCAGGCAGAACCGGCAACCAGCAGCTTCTCCCAAGTACCATCTCCCCAGAGCACGCATCAGCCATACTGGTTTGCAGCATGCAACTAGGGCTTACATTTCTGCAGCAAGGCAAAAAAAAAAAAAAAAAAGACATTGTGTAAAGCTCAGAACAAGCCTGTTTAAGAATTCCCTCTGATATTGCTAGTCTTTCATACAGCCCGTAAGAGCCATTAAAATTCTCTCTGATAACTGGCTTCCCGAGAGCATGAGAGCCAGGCAAGACCACGCCAGCCACAGACTCTAACAATATTTCTCCTGGCTTAAAACAGACCCTAAAATAAGCCTGGAAGTCATCTGTGAAACCAACCTATGTCATAGACTTTGAAGATTAGTCTCTGCATCACAAGGAAGCGGACAAAAGCAGCGGTTGTTCCCCTGGGAAAAGGGTGGAAACCATCACTGGAAGCTTATATCAGCCAGCAGCCGGGGCAGCTGGAGGGAGGTTCGCCATGGCCAGTGGCCCTAGCAGAGCCTGGAGCTGTGTGAATGCTGACTCTCCATGCGCAGCATCTCCCCAGGTCTCTCTCCAGATGCACTGCTGGTGTTTACAGACCTGGTGGGATGATCGCTGTCTTTGATAGTGGGCAGTGACCCTAATGGAGGCAAAAGTTATCAAGGAGAAGAAGTATAAGCAGGCAGAGAGAGACAGATAACATGACTGTGTAAGCCTTGTCTTATTAGAAATCAGCTTAAAACCAGTCTCCTCTTATTCCTGAAATCTTGACTTTCTTGTAACATTCACTGGGTACAGCCCATTGCAAATGTATACAGTTCCTGCTGCTATAGTATTTCACCTCATCACA
Source organism: Balearica regulorum gibbericeps (assembly GCF_011004875.1). Lineage (NCBI taxonomy): Eukaryota > Metazoa > Chordata > Aves > Gruiformes > Gruidae > Balearica > Balearica regulorum. The sequence goes on from NC_046184.1 coordinate 60,251,366, forward strand.
ATCTTTAGTGTATTTTGCTTTAAGACATTCCTGCCAAATAGTTATTTCTTCATCCATGCTGGTTTGGTTAAGACGTATCAGCCTTTGCTCACCTGTGCTCACATTTATGCCTGTGGCACCAGGTAGTAAACCAGCCCCAGTGCCCTGCTGCAGCACATCACGGAGCCCTTCTAGGAAACGCTCTGTAGCACACTGAGGAAGGAAAGTGCAATATTTTTCCTTAATGGCCTCGAAACAGAAGCTTTTAGCTTCTGCAGTTTTGCTAGTCTAAGATATTGTTTTCTGTGCCTGTAGCTGTGGATGAGTGCGGGGATAGAGATCCTCCACACTGTGACAGTAATTCTGAGGGGATCTTCAGAGCCCCTGGGCCACAGAGGTACATGTAAAGGTCCAAGACACATTTATAACCCTGAAATTGAAATTAGGTTGCGGGCACTGGCACACAGTCCCACCTCTGATCTTACTGTGACTCCAGGAGAGGAAGAAACTCCATGTTTTCACGCAACCGCTCTGACTTTAGCCAGGCTCTGCCTGCACAAAGCTCTTCTTGGGTAAGGTCCTCATCAGTGCCTGCATACCCCGAGGACTGCATCTTCCAAGTCGACTTTCTGGTAGTCTTAGAATAGCTGCTCTAAAGGAAAGAGCAGACTCACTCCATGACAACTCTATTAACAATTAAAAAACCCCCAAACCAAACAGCCCATTGGCATTCATAGAAAGAATTCAAACTGGATCCTTCCCTTAATACTTTGTGAATTAGCACAGCATCCTAACAGCATCCCAGACCCCACTTGAGCCACGTGGCACCTTCTCCAGCTGGTATCCGCCAGGACAAACCCTGCCGGGTACAATCCCCTCTAAAATGCTGAAGCTCAGCTACTTCTCACTGCTGTGCAATCTCCACATCCATCCTGTTCGAGCACCTCCCAGGAGCTGGTAGAAAACTCGCTCTGTTGCTACTGACGCCTAGTGCTAATTGCAAACAGAAGAGGCTGCTTAACGTGGTATAATAATCCTGTCCCTTTTAACTTCTACATTTTGGACAGTGCAATTTCTTTCTTGCTGTTTTCAGTTTTCTAGGGGCTAATTTATTATCTGGACATTTTTGCTCACCCCCTTCCCACTTTCAGCCCAGCTGCCATCTTCAGAGGCACCGGGCAGCCAGATAGATTGACGGCTGCACACGTCTATTCATCAGCACCGCTTTTCATGAAGGGTAAGAGAAGGATATGGCCAATACCAGTGGCTTTTTTTTTTTTCCTACTTCTTCTTTTTAAAATGGCAATATCACACATGTTATGGGGTTATTCCAAACTGAGCATTTTTTGCTTTTTCCTTCTCCGATACTAAGTGAGTTGGCTAGCAGAGCAAGTTACTGCATAAGTTGTCATTACTCATGATTAGTGCATTGCTGGGTTTTAATGCATAGAGGTAGGCACTAGACATTATCTAGAAATAGATGCCTTTTGGCCCCCAAAGGCTATATGGCAGTAAGGGAGAGGGAATAGGGGCATCAAAAGTTGAAACAATTTCCAAAGGCTGACAACAACAACCACCGCTGGTTCAATGCTCTTGACCGCAGAGGCAGAGGACATCCTCTTCCCAGGGCAAAGCTGCCTCTCTATGGAGCCCAAAATGTTGGATTTGGAATCCAGGGCACTCGCTCCCAAGACTTTTTAAGCATACACACCGAGGAGTCAAGCAAGTAAAAGAACAACAGCTGCCAAATCATTTGCATTCCAGCAACATACAACTAAAGTGCTGATACCTACCAGCTGTACCTATGTGTAAGCTTTTTGAAACTAAGATCATTTCTTTGTTGTACCAAGAGGAGACGGTGGTCAGCAAAAGCATGCTTAGTCCAGGCCCTGCACTGATAAGAGGCCTACTGCAGCCTCTTGGTTCTTCCCTGCTTCAGGAGGGCTGAGAAAGCAGGAGCTGGGCTCTGCTTCAGCGCAGCCTGGCATTAAAATGGCATTCTTCTAAAAGCGCCTGCAATAAAATAGCATCTTCTTACTGAGAAGCTGTGCTCCCAGAAAGGATCAGTGTCATAGCTGCTGATTTTAATGACAGAAAATGAACTTGTGACATATTACTTGTGCTATCATTGCAGAGTTAGCTTGGCCAAGACATAATTAATGGAAGATGTGTGGTTGAGTCCCCTGTGCTGCTCTGAAAGTCTCAGGCTGTAATTGGTACCATTGGCTCTTGTAAAATAAACTGTACTCCTGATCCAGCTCAGAAATCAAACCACGACACTCCAAAAGAAATGGGTTTTTTCTTAGGAAGTGGCCTTCTGATAAAGTGATTTTAAACCTCAGAGTCCTCTAGGCAAGTTTCTGGCTTCCAGTGCTGTTAGTGTCCTCAATGTTGTGCTATATACTCTCTGATTTCCCTGCCATGGCTCCGTACTTTATGTAGCTGGTGACTCTTGGTGACGCAATTTGATGCATTCAGCACAACCACACACCAGCATGAACCAGAGATCACCATATTTCTGGCTGTGGAGCTAGAGTAAACATGGACCTGTGCCCAGACAGTGTTGGCGGTGGCTGGAAAACCAACACAGAGAGTCTAACAAGAGAACTGGAAAAAAATCTTCTCCACTGAAAACATGGTGCTGGAGCAAATCTGTCATCGTTCAGTGTACTGAGGGTTTCAGGCAGCCTGGTTTTGGTGTCAGGAGCAGGCACCGCTCTTCCCGCTTCCCTGGCTCCTTCCCACTCTTCACAGTCACTCAGGAGCCACTTCCCCATATCGTACTTATGCACACGTATCGGGCAGAGCTGATAAGGAAGGAGAGGATGGTCTGAAAGCCGAGCGTCTCTGTCGCAGGCTCCCTGTGTGGCCTCATCACGCTGTGGCTCAGTTTCTCCCCATAAAATGACTAACAGCACTTCTTTACCTCCCGAGGGGGGTTGGGAGGATAAAAATGGCAACAGCCACAAAGCGCAAAATTATTACAACCATCCGTCCAGAGAGACTGTCAGCTTTAGCACGTAGGCTGCTATCAGACACGGTGCTGAGAGCATTCCCGGCAGCTGCCCTGTCAGATGGAGCACGCGGCGTGCTCCTCTGGCATAGGTGCCTCTGGGCTCTAAGGGTTGAACCTCATACAAACCATTTTCTGCCTCGGAGAGAGAAAGTAAACCTCTTCCACCAGGTTTCTCCTTTTTTTCCAGGAGAATGCAGCAAAGGAAACCTCTGCCACCTGGGCCACCTGGGGGAAACAGAGGAGGGGCTCATGCCTACTCTGCAACAGCGCCCTGATGGGAAGAAGCTGAGAAGCCATATGGGGAGCCATACTGGGAGCCTCTGCTCCTCCCTCCTCCCCAAAAGCAACAACTAGGTGTGGAAAGATGCTGTCAAACCCTACACCACATCAGTTCTCGCCACAAGTGCTCCTTTGCCTCTAACTACCCTGAAAGGAAGCACAGTGTAAACAGTCTAGTAAGAGCAATTCCAGACGCCTGCTGTGGCGCATCAGGAGATTGACTTATTAACTCTGAAAAGCCCCCTAATTTTAAGGAGAACTCTGTACTTAAACTGGAATAAGTTTTGCAGAGATCAGCAGAGTTCATCCGATGCTAGGGAACCAGGGAAACCTGTTAACAGTAGACAGTGGATAATTGAGAAAATTATTCAACGCTGCCTTTAAAGGACTTCAGATTACAATATTGCATGGGTTAGTAATACTTTGCTCCTATTTTTTTCAAATATACATTTGCAATGGATTGTTTGTTGCTAGCTTTTGCCTTGCAATCAGACAAACACGGGCTTTGGTCCTACCAGAGCTCCAGCTAAGCAGAGTAAGCCAAGTAAGACATTGCAAGGAAGACTATGGACAAATATGTTTATCTGATACAGGAGGTTTGTTTTGTTGGGGGTGCAGGGTTTGGGCATAATGTGTTACATACAATCAGGCATTGAAGTATTACTTGATAAAAAGCAGGAGAAGAAACCAACAGTTCAAAATTATACAAGCTAAACTGCAGGGCCTGAGGCGGATACCAAGGCAGCCCACGGGGCAGGGAGGAGCGGAAGTGGGGACGTGAGTACTCAAGGGAGCTCAGCACGGTGGGGTGGGAGGGATGAACCTGCCGAAAGAAACGGGACTGGCACCATGCCTGACATATGCATCCTGGAGCCTGGCAGACTTCCCCTAAGAACCAGTTCCACAAGCGAAGCTCTGTCAGTCAGACCGTCCTGCCGCCGCGGCTGATCAATGAGAACAGCCTGCCCACGGCCAGCCGCATCTTCTAGGCAAAGGGGAGGAAGAGGTGTGTGTTACGGCTCTTACACCACAAGTTATTTGTTTATGTGGCTTCAGCCATGCCATGTGCATATGCTTACTGAGCTCTACAGAAATCAGCAGTGACAATAAATATGCTTTCGCAGCCAGCTACTCCCATGCCTCCTTCACTTGGCCAGATGAACAGACGACATAGACTTCTTTTTTACTATCAGGGAGCAGTCACAAACAAATGCCTTGAAAATCTGGCCCTAAAACTGTATGCAGAGCAAAAATTTGCCCTGAAGCAATTGGATGTTTGGGCATGTTTCCCACTTTTCCATCCAGACATACTAAGCAGCAAGAAAGCTCAGAGAGCTGGGAACTCCCCTGGTGGAGCAGAGACCCGGCTGCCAGGGCTCTGCCATGGTGGCTCTGGAGCAACTTCTCCATGCTCCAGGGCAGGCAGAGTGGCCAGAGACAAAAAAGACACATCTAGGGCGTGCTAGGCTGCCAGGGAGCCGCAGCAAGGACAGCACGACGTAGCTTGCAGATGCCAGAGTCCCAGCTTGCCCCAGAAACCGCGTCCTCAACCCTGGGGTGCATCTGCCCTCTCCTCATGCATGAGCAGCACTGCATGAAGTGCCCACTTGGGACAACCACCTTGATTTAAAACCCCAAAAAACCCAAACCAACCAACAGTTCAGGAGCTCATAGCTCCTGCCTTTCCTCAAGGTGGACTTCTTCTGAAGCCAGCGATTCTTATTTCCCCTCCAATCTTGCCAGCAATGGTCCAGGCACAAGCTGTTTGGCTAAGGTGGGCTGGTGCCCCAGTTTTGTCCCATCTCTATCTTTCACCTTTACTTCACTTGAAGAAGATGTATATTCCATTTCACATAAGCCCAGGCATATGTGAGTGATTAAGTGTGACCAGCTACATATAATTATCTTAGATGTAGGCCTATAAATGATTCATTAAGATCTGTATCAGCTAGTTATTTAATGTGTCCTGCTAATTAAAACTTTGTGATAAAGACAACTACAGCTTTCTGTAATTATGCCTCTGGACAGTGCAATGCACTTCCAACTAGTATTTGCAATCCTGGGTGTACATTGACACTTAAAGTAGGGTAGAGAAATATAGGTTAACTACTGCTCTTAATTGCTCCTCGTTACTAAGATTATTGTAGAATTTCATTGTACAACACCCTGAGACTCTTCTGCATAGTGCACATTACAGACACCGTTAGGTAACGATGCTGTACACTGCATTATCCTTTTGTATATCTGAGAAGCTTGTGAAAAACAAACAAACAAAAAGACTATTTCACCTAGAAGGAACGAATGCATCTGGCTTGGGTCATCTGGGAGGGAGGGGCGGAAAGTGAACGAAAGACATGTTTGAGGAAATGCAGCGTGTTTTACCCTACAGGATCAAATTTAGTATTTCTTGCTTAAGCCAGAGATCCTGCTAAGTTCACTGCAAGCTTGTCTTGAGTAAGGTCCACAGATCTGCGTTCACCATATGCTGGATCCAGCTTCCATCAGTGCCAGCAGGAAGAAATACGATGACTCAGGAAGCACATTAAGCCCTGTTTCATTGATCAAAAAGGTTGCTACACTAAGTTTACATCTGTGTGACTAAGTAGGTCTAACTCAGTTTGTCTCCAGTCTTGTTCTCTCAAAATATGTTTGGCATCGAAGGGACTATGCCTGTGTTTGAAACAGGTAGGGACTTTAAAACATTTTCTTGGGATGACTATCAATGTAATAAAACATCAGTAACAAGTGATAAATGCTAAGTAAAAGAAGCTTTTCCTAAGCAGCTTATGCTAAGAATATAAATCTTACCCCACTACTGAAAGACTCCATTAAGTGTCATCCTTCTAATCTTGTCAGCAGCCTGATATGACTGCTAGGATAAATGTAAGATTGATCACCTTGCTGCTTCTTCCACTGCAAGTTCTGCTTGGTTAATCACGATGGGAGACGACTACCCTTGTGTCGACACTTGGCGTCTCCTGGGAGGACTCTCAGCTCGCTCCCGTCGTCATCAGAGCAGGGCATGTTTCACCCATGGGAATGACTCAGGTATAACCTGTTGGCCACAGAGCATTGCCTAAACTCTAAAGTCTGCATCCCATGGGAGCAATGCACTAATCTAATCTGTGGTTAGCTTCTACAAACACTAATTTATGAAGACACAACAAAACCTACAGAAGATAGCAGGTATGTCTATCAAATGCATTTGAGTCCCCAAAGGTGACCTGGTATAGTCCGTATCACCGCGGCCAGCACCAGGAACTCACCAGGGTAGGAGAAGTATGGAGTAAACTCCATGCCAATCCTAAATGCTTTCTTCTCCCCATTGTCTCTTTCCAGCTTCTCACATCCAGCCTCATTCACATAGTGCTGCATCCTAGAAAGCTACTGCAGGACAAAGCTAGAATGCGATAAAGAAAATCTTTAAATATGACTTTGCATATGTTAACAATGTTTGTACTGACTGATTGACCTTGTGCCTATAATAGCATAAAAGTAGTAGTTGAAAACCTTGGCCATATCAAACAGGTTGTCTCTTGTACGAGAAAATTAATGAAGCCCAGTTTCCTACAGACCTGTATCTCTTACCATCTTATGGTGGCTCCTCTGTTACTGTTACTCTCATGATGCAATGGACACGATTAGTCCCTAGTCACTCGTCTCAACTGTTCTTTGGCATGTGGTGAGGTCTGAGTTTCAAGTTAAGTTCTTCAATGTGATAACAGCCTCTGATGATTACTCAGGAGAGCGCTTGCAGTGCAGATTTCTCCTCTATGGGAGCATTTCACAGTGTATCTCTATCCAGTGATCTACTTTAATTAAAATGATAGGAACTAATGTATATTTGAGACTCCTACTGATAGTTTATCAAAAATTATTCAGGTTGGTCACTCTCAAATAAGGAGGTACAGACCAAACAAGGGTTTAAGTCTCAAATCTCTCGTGAGACAAAAAAGTTCACAAAACAGGATAGCCCTGTGTGTGCCAGCTCCAGCCTGTGATGGCTGCGATGATGCCAGCACATCGTTATTAGCTTGCAGAGAAGGGATCTGGGCTTAGAAAAGAGAGAGACAAAGCTGAGGCCGTTCATCAGTTCCTCAGCAAGTACCACCTTGCTCCTGTTTTGAGGGATGCAGGATACTACAGCATTAGGATGACCAGACTTTTAAACTGAATTTAAGCTCTGCTCCACTTGCCCTCAGCATGAGAACAAGCACACAAGTATCCCAATGGACTTATGGCCATGATGAGCATGCTCTTTCCTATGAATGTCACCTTTATGTCTCAGACACCTTTGTTCTTTAGGAGCATCTTGCAGAGTGGCCCCGTTGGGCAGCAATTCCTTGGTAACAGGGGAAACGGGGCAGCAGGCAACTCCCAAAGGGCTCATCTGCAGGTGTCTCTGCTCCATTTTCCGGAGTTATTGGTATGGCTACCTCAATAAAGCACCCAGGACAGACAAGAGGTACCATTTCTATAGAAAGATAAAATCCAGGTAAGTTCACCCTGACCTGAAACTATATGGAAACACAGATGTCTTGTCTCTGTCAAGGCTCACGCTTCAGCTATATCGTAGGGCAGTAGCTGCCAGCGAGTGAACGGCAGATGTAGACAAGGCTCAGGGTTAACTGCAGACACGAATGCGAGGTCGTGGCAGCACAGAGACGGAGTACAAACAGGGTGTGATGGTAGCTGGACCCAGCAAGATTTCTTTTGTCATGAAACTGGAATAACAGCAGCAGGAACACCTAGAGCCTGAAAGGACAGGGAGGAGGAGAGTCTGCCTGCTACCCCACATGGGTCCCGCAGTAGGACGGGAGCCACGTGCAGCACAGAGAGGGGAGAAGGAAGACTCTAAAGCCACTTACTGTGCCCCTGGCTCAGCGAGCAACTCCATGGCTGCAAACAGCGTTGGCGCAACTCAAGACCTGCTGTGGTTTTTTGCCTTGCATATTTTTTGGGTGCAGCAGCACTGCTGGAAAAGGCACAAATTCCCATTGCAAAACCTACTTCACTGAATAGCAGAGGCACTCGAGCAGAGGAAATGCTGTTTCCCACTTGCACTGCAGTATTTCCCTGTGGCCTTTGGGTGACATCATCCTGGCATTCTCCTTCAAAAGCAGGTTGTTGCAGGCATTGACTGATGGTAGGAAATGAATTATCATCTCCCCTGAAAAGATATGGAAACAGAATAGGATTAGATGTCTTAACCCAAGGGCCATGAGGAGAAATGGGGTCAAATCCAGAATTAGAGCGAAGGTGCTCTAACAATAGGCTACAAGCTATAGGTTTGCACACCGTCTAGCACAATGTGGCTGTAATCCTGCTGAGGCCTCCAGGCAGCACTGCAATATACATCATCATAATAATGAGTTTCTAATCCCAATCAAATGCCCAACCCAGTAGGCACCGCCTGACTCACAGAAAGGATTAGCCGACAGATTGTAAACAATAGTTGCAGGAGTCGCTGGGCCCATTATGCAATCCTTTTATGCTGAATATACAGAAAGAGCTGAGAAAATTAGGAGCTTTTGCTGAGAGCATAAGTAACTGAGATTTTTCAAATATAAGTAACAGGTATTCTCATTCTTCAGCCCTAGGGATAACCCATTGTTATCATTGCACACCATTCCTAACTCTTGAATCAACCAGATTAACCAGGACGGGGACTCATGTTCATACCATGAGATAATAAAGACAGGCTACTTACAAGATGATCCTCTGAAGCATCCAGACCATGCCTGCCTCTTCCCATGAATAGGTCCTACTTTCTTTCATCACAAAAGTGCCTCTGTCACAAGCCAGAACATGTGGGAGAAGCAGAGGGTGCATGGGAAAAATCAACAGAAATTAGAGAAATTAATATTTCTTTATGAGAATGAAAAAAATTGGGATCAAATAGATGTTTTTCCATTAAAATGCATACTGCTAGCCTAGAATTTAATTCCAGGAATAGCTGAGAGCTGGCATCTAGAAAACAGAATTGCTTGAGTTACTGTAACTCAAGAGGAACTTGTCTGAGGACAGACAGTTTGGCTCAGCCACCAACAGCCGTATTACAGACCACACTCTGTCTAATCCCTGTGCAGTTTCACCGAGCTTGGGCTTCATTGTTCACCTCGCAATGGACCTGCTTAAACCGTCCCCCAACTCAAGTTAGAGGGGGCATGTATTAAATAGGAGTCAGTTAGGGACAGCCTTCAGGTTATACTTTAAGTTAATGATGAAGAAAAAAAAAAAAGTTTTTAATAATGTTCCTCCGTATCCAGCCTTTATAATTTATGATGTTTTCATGCAATTTGTTTTTAATTTCACCACTCCTTCCATAAGAAAAGCAAGATATACAACAATAAATCAGACCTAAAAGTTGTCAATCCAGACTCTTTGGTAGAGGAGAGAAAACAAGCTCTCAGAAGGAAGGGTTGTTGCTAACCTTGTCAGCAGGCATAAAGAAAATCAAGGCGAATTATGCGTGCTAATTTTGTTATCTTTCTGAGGCTTGTGATCTCAAAACTCCTTAAGGATTTTTTGAGATGCTCCCTCTCTGTCAGTTCCAAATAAGTGTGCGCTCCATGTGCATTCCTCAGATGAATGGCAATTAACAGAGAAACAACAATTATGATAAAGGATGAACAATAATAAAATAACAATGGAAGGAGCAGGATCTCCTGCCTCTCCACCTGCTTTTTATGCACCATCACAGCTGACTCCTCTTTTTTTGCCCAGGCAGGACACATACTCCAGCACAGCTGAAGGCAAAGGACTTTTGCCATTGACTTCAGCAGCAGCAGGACAGGGCAAAGTGGAGCTAAATGAAAGGGATTTCAGTATGAGCGGCTGGGGCTTGTCGAAGAGCCCTTTAAGCTTTGCGTGCTGGGTAGCAGTGGAGCTGACAGAGAAACATCTGATGAAGTAGTTGTTGTTGGATCTGGTTGTTGGATCTACTTGACCCAAGTCAAAGCCTGCTTACTGTGAGTCCGGTGCAAAGTCTCCCGTTGGCCTCAAGCAAGGCTGAAGGACACATAGGTTACCAAAAGAACCAAAAGAAAGCACTGGGGCTGTTCATAAAGATCTGGAAGTAACGTGCCTGAAATAACAAGAGTAATTGAGTGTGCTGTAAGTATCTATCAGGCCTACAGATCATTTTCATAAACATAACAGCAAGGGAATATTAAAGGAATTTTGTCATTAACTGTGAGGTTTAGCAATTACTTCCTTTGTCTCATACTAGGCCTGACAATGATGAAAGCAGAGAGGTTGCTCCTTTACATGTAGCGCTGCCCCGACACAACGCATGCTTTGACCGTACTTCTGGACACTGGGGCGGTCCTGCAATCCATTTGTTCGCTAGAGAGTGGAGTCAAAGGTGTAACCGACTGAGCAGCTAATTATTCCCTTTGCCTTCTTCCTTTCCTGCATTTAATTCCAAGTGGGCAATAATCTGGATTGTGTTTGCGATTACTAGAGTATCTTTGTAATGCAGAAAATCAGATCCATCCATACCTGTTTGGTAAAGCAGAGGAAATCTTTAGAAACAAAACATGCCCAGTGAGGGGAAAAGGTGAATGTTCAGCTCTGATCACAAGGCTGCAGAAAGTCAAAGAATGTGAAAAAATACTCCAAAAAATGGTCCTTGAACAACGTACAAGAACAAGATGAACCCCAAGGCTTTGCCAGTTCACCACATGAGGAAATTCCTTCCTATCCCAAACACAGCCAGAGATTCAGCAGCGTGTCTGGGAGCAAATATCATTAGGGCTGATCTAGCTTGTTTTTATCCAGGCATGACACCGGCACTCAAAAGACAATGTTGGGTTTTGATCTTGCCTTTCAATATTACACAAGGAATCTCCCACAGCAAAAAATTCCAAATACTGATTAACCTTTTAGGGCAAAAGCCAGACTTTCTAAGTGTTTGATCTAAACTCAGTTATTTTTTAATTTCCAGGAGTGGGTTTTTTTCTTCCTGTTGGTGCTTAGTTCACATAGATTCCTGTGCAGGTCCTGAAGATCTCCTGAAGACACATCAAATCCTACATAGAGACCTGAGGTGCACTAGGGGTTAATGCATTTAAGCTGTGAAAACATGTTTCTGTAAGTGGCAGCACAGCTATGTAGAAATCTTGAATATGAAGTAATTTCACATACAAGGAATGTCTTGCGGTTCTTGATGGAGTCAGGTTGCTCTTTTAATTTCCATCCTTGGGGTGGTAGTGGCTGCTCACTGGGAGGGAAAGCAACACAGGGCCATCACCAGATGCATCTCTTGGGAAGGAGCTGAGCACGTTGGATTCAAGGGGTGCAACGGGAGTTGAGGATATTCAGCACTGCAAAGGATCTGGCCTTTCAAATGATTTCCACTGTTGCAAGCCAGAATAATTAAAAATACAGGGGCTATCTTGTTTATGTACTGATGTCTTCCACGTCCAGGCACTTCATGATAAATCCTTGCAATGGTCATATTAACTGCTCCTAATCTGATTTGGCAAGCTGGCCCAATGATTCCTGCTTCTGATTAAAAGTGTTTCCTTCTTCACTCGCCGAATCCTCTCTGCAGTTAAGCCGTGGCACTGAGGCAATGGATGGCAGACCCAACGGATCATTTATAGTTACAGAACCCGGTCATTTAGTGGCACATGGCACAACCTGACTTCACTGGCAGCAGCCGTCTGCTGCCTACCTTTCTGGATTTGCCTTTGAAGACAGATGAGAAGAGACTTTCTGGAAGTAGCGGGTGTCCCAGGAATGCAGGAGCAGCGAGCTGAGTCAGAAATTCAGCCTTCATAATCATGAGGTGAAAAACTGGTCTCTGTTCTACTAAATTAAGCAACAAAGCGGCAAACCCAGAGAAAAACAAACAACACATTTCAGTCTTCTTGCAGTTCATTACACAGGCTGGCAGCACTGTTCTGTGTAACGCAGCTTTTCCCAAACCAAAGCTGTGCCAAGGTATAGTTGAAGGGAGTCAGTTCAAAACAGCATTTTGGGACAAAACACTACAGACATTGCAATAATCCAAAACCTAAGCATTAGACATTCGGAATGAAAGATGAATTGAGAAATAACACAAGTCCGGCTGAGCATGGAAAGAAATAGTTACTGCAGTCAAACTCTCTTGTCTCTGCTTCAAGGTGATTCGATACCATGAACCTAAACTGAAACTATAGGCATGTAAGTGTGATCAGAGTCTTATAGTCTGGTTATCTTAAAAATAAATCTTAAAAATTTAAAGTGTAAAAATTATAAAACTAGAGTCCTAACATTAGCCCGTAGGACAAAGCAACATTACTCTACAATACATTTGCAACATGCTTTGACAAGCCTCTTCCCCCTTCCCCTGTTCTATTGCCTGAGCTAATGTATACATATTTTTCTGATTAAAGAATAAAATATCCTGGTGGGGTAGGGAGAGACTGGGTTCTGATTAAGGCCTTAGGAAACAAAAAAGAATGGATGAAAGAGCAAGTCTGCTTTCCCATATCTTTTATTCTATTCTTGCTGACATATTTAAGATCAAAAACTTTGTGTAAGTATCCAATCCCTCATCACATGAGCTACCTAAACAACACGGTAGGTGGAGAGCAGAGAGCAAGACACAACCTCTGCATCTTGCTTTAGGAGTAACTCCCTTCCACAGGGTTGTCTGGAAGCTGGTAGCAAAGAGGCATCCATGGGAAAACACATCCCCGGTGAGGGCATTAGTGCTGTGGCTGCAGCGGTGTGGGGAGAGGAAGGAGAGGGAAACGTCAGTACCTGAATTGCAAGAGCACACTTAATGCTGTTGCTTTTCAAGTCCTCAGCGCATCCTGCAGCAGTAGCTCCTTAAAGCCAGACGTGCTGAAAGAGCCACAGCTCCCTTGCTCTTTTTGCTGCAGTGCCTTCTTGCCAAACTCCTGCGTGCATGGAGCTTCTGTCCTTCCTGATGGGTTCACTAGTCACCAAAGCAGCCGGAGCTGGGAGCAAGAAGAAACTCAAAGGCAAAAAAACGCTGATCACACATCTGTAAGAACATGACTGACATCAGTGATGCTGAATCTGCTTGCTGCATACCCACTTAGCCTTCTGCGAGACCTCTGTGTCACATTTAAGACACTGTCCAATTTCAGCTTAACTTCTTTGTTTTCATTGTGCAGAGCAGTGGAAGTTAAGATCTGGGAATACTGCAAACAGTATCCAGTATCTTTCTGCATCGCTATACCCCTGGACTTCAGACATATGGCAAATCCTTCCCAACCTATGGATTTCTCCAGTCATTTTTCCCCTCTTCAGACAGGGAAACACACAGAGCTGTTTCATTATATGCTAAGACACAAAGTACAATAAATTATATTTCCTTAATCTCTGCTCAAGGATTCGTGCATTCCTCTTTACTCCCATGCTGTCCTTAGGAGTCAGCCTGCCTCATTCCTTCCAAGGCTATGAGCATCGTTCAGATCCTATATGCAATCCTGCTCCCTCGTACAGGTTTCCTGCCTGGCATCATCTGATGCAGGGCTTTCAGCCTCCCCAAGATGCAAAGTCCTTAAATATTTGTATGCAGTTTAACTATCCAGGAAACAACCAGGGAGGATTTCAAAGGCTTTTAAAAAACCTTTTCCTAAACAAAACCAAGTCACTTATAGATTACAGCAAGGGAGTATGCAGCCATGAAAAAGCAGACAGCTGAGCGGATCTTTCCCTCCCCTCAGGTACCCATGCTGCCAACAGGTCCCTGGTATTTGCAGGAAACTCAGGGACTCCAGGTCTCCTACTCCTGCCTCTTGCTCCAGAGAGTGCCTGTTCCTTGGCAGAGAGCATTTCTCTTTAAAACAGTCAGCCTGTGGCACTTCTGCCCATTCCCCTTGCGCTGGGATTTTCCGTGCGCTAGTCCCCAAGCGGAAATGCTGACAGAGCTCTTTTGAGTCAATGACTACCAGTTGCTGCCAGGGCTCTGCCAGGGTGGGGTTTCTCAAGGTTGATGTGTCTTGCTTCAGTGTCTAAGACCGAACTGGTTTCCTGCTGCCAAAAACCTCACGATATTCACCAGAACAAAAATGAATTCATAGGCTGCCACTGATGCTCTCAAAACCCTCGCTGCCTTTCCAACTGAGGAAATGGAAAATAGAGGAGTTCTCAGAATCTGCCTTCCCTATGTAGGGTAGGCGTCATACAAATTGTACCTTACTGGTCTGGGCTTTAAAACCTTTATTCTTCTAAGTTGAAACCACAGCAGTTTTCCACGCGTATCGTATGAGCTGTACCCGATCAAAGGTGCATTCCTGCTGGACTCCCCCTGTTCTCGCTGTGGGTACCCAGGGAGGGATGCAGACCATGCGCGCTACAAGTACAAAACAGTGGAAAATCCCTATGAAGGCAAAGTTAGTCTCCTGTTTATATTTAGAGCTAGTAGTTCATGTAAGCTGTGATGTTACAGAGTCAGGCTTGTATAGTATTATAAAGACGTTTCTCCTTGCCCCTTTGTACATAGCTTGACAGAAGCAAGAGAAAGTCTCTGACAGATGCTGATGAAATGAGCTATCTGGTTACAGAGCTGAAATATTTGGAAAGGACACAAGCAAGAGCAGAAGCTATTACCTTTGTGAAAAGGGGATTTAATTTCTAAACTAGCCACACGTGGCAACAAACAACCTTGTCTTTGCCCTCTGGTGACAGCCTGCAGGCACCATGCAATTATGATTAAAGCCTTTCATTGCTTTTGTCCCAGATTAGATTAAGTTGGTATTTAAAGATACAATTTTCTCATTGCGTTATCACGCCAGGACAGAGACATGGTTGTCTGTGCACTTTTACTGGGGATCAAAAAAGAAATCTGAATGCTTTGAGGTAAACATGACTGGCAAGACTCCTAACTTCCAGGAAGAGCAGAAGTAATAACAATGCTTCTAGATTATTATTATTATTATTATTGATGTTAATTCTTAGTTTTCAGTTTAACTGGGAAAACAATTTGAATGAGTACACACAGCCACTAAAGACTAGGCAGGGAAGAGAAGGCCACCGGGGTGTGTTTCTAGTGCTGCCTACAGCAGAGGTGCTCTCTCTCCCTGGCCACAACAAGGTCAGCATCCCTGCTCCCAAGGTCAAGGCCACCTCTGCACACAGCCATGCCGGGCACCTCCTCACACTGCAGGATGAGGATGTTTCTCAGGAATAAATTTTGAGAATCATGCAGCACCTAAAGCTCTGAGACTTATGGATCAATTTGCACAGCGAGACCTATGGTTGGATCAGATGATGACCTACACAAGGATCATTGAGTTATGCACCTTCATCACATAAACCAATATCCCAACTACTGTTGTTAACATTATTATGATTTTATATAAACAGTACCTCACTTGACGACTACAACGACAACATGCATAGGCACACGAACACAAACCAGAGTGGCTCTGTGACACAGCCCCAATGATACAGACCCACCACCTTTCTGGCCAGCAGCATCTCCATGTGACAATAATCTCTGGCCTAGGCATCGCATGGGCTCTCCAAATCACTCCTCATTTATCTTGTGATGGTTTTATCCAGTCAAAATCAGTCTCTGGCAAGGCTTGCCTTTTTGCTGCTGATTTCAACCCACCATTTTAAAGGTCAACGTTAATTCATCTTAACAAATTGATTTTACTAATCTCTTCACATTTCACACCAAACACCCTAGAGCAACAGCAGTTAGCACATTCATCTCTGGGAGCCCTCAGGCATCAAGGGAAGGTCACGTGGATGCCACTGCAAGAGCAGCGATGCCTTTCCCTTTTCACCTGACACTGCTGTCCTTTAGAGGACACATTTGCTGGATGGGGCTGGTCTCAATACCATCCCCAGCCCCTGGGAGCTGAGCACACACCTTCCCAGCAGGCTGAGCTCACCTCTTGAAGCTGCACGCCTCGGCATGGAAAACCCTTCATGTTCCCCAGGCCGGTGAAAGGGCAGAAATGGGGCTCCAGCCCTTGTTGCTGCAGATACTTGATATGAAATATGTAACCATCTGCAGGAACAGGGACTGAAACCAACAACCCCACCCCTCTTTGCCTTGGATGGAAGAGCATCTTAATCCTCAGACTAGGAACTTGTGTTTTTTTTTCCTGTGGGTCCCAGGAAATATGGCAGTATTTGTGTAAAGCAAGACAAGTTTGGCTGGAGGACTAGCTTTCAGTGGGGTAAGGAAGAGTCCCATCTTGGAAGTGGAAGATGGGGACTCAGCTGCCGAGAGGTGGAGGAGAAAACAGAGCCAAAGTCTTGCACATTCTAGAAAAGTGCCTTCAGGGATGGCCATCAAGAAAAGCCCAACGTGATGCCAGTCACAAGCTATGAACCTGAACCAGAAGTGCCTGTGGCAGCCTGGTTGGGTACCAAACTACATACCCATTGCCCTCTCTGTGCATGATATGACAGCTGTCTTGCAAGCTCTCCTTTCAGGACTCTGGGGCACCCCTCCTCAGGCACCTAATGCACCCCTGCTGTGGCATCCCTGGCCATGGGTTACCAACGCACGTGCAGGGCTGGTGGCAAGCCTCCATGTCCATACTAGCATGCAGCCACAAAGTTTCCCAGAGCAGCATGGCTGCTTTGTGTAATCATCTGCCATGCAGCCGTGAGTGCATGGATCCCTGCTCGCCCATGTATTTTCCTCATTACAGATGTCTGAATCATGTCACACCAATTAGCTGTATGGTGGAAGGTGACTCTAGTTTTGACGTCACAAATGGCCTCACCTAAGACTTCTCTAAGCTGCTGACTTGACCATAATTTAACCTGCTATAATTATAGTAATTAAATGCAATTGTTAATAACTAGGATACTGACAACCTGATATTTCCCAGTGTCACCTGGGGCCTAAGATTTCATTTTTATTACATGGAGAATGTGAGGTATCTGTGTTACTCTGATATCAAGAGTACTCATAGTGAAAGATTTGACACAGGTACTAACTTTCTTACAGGGGCAAACATACAACTAATTTTAACTCCAAGCTAATTAAAGGATGTACTTGCAAATTCTCCAAAAAAAAGTCCTGTTTCTACTCAATGAGTAAGTGTTGCAAAGTTTGTAGAGGACAAATTGTATTTTTCGTGCAAGTAGATTATGAATCCCAGCCTTATGTACAAACTAGAACTCAATTATAACTATAGCATCATGACTATTAGCTCAGAAATAGAGTGGTAAAAATAAATAATAATGGCTTTACAATAGTTTGGATAAAATCGTACTGCTTATTAGCTGCATTCCAGTATTACAAAGCAGATGGATCTAAGTGTGAGACAGACCTAAGAAATGCCATCAGAGCGAGGAAAGGACGAGAAAGAGCAATGCATGGATACTTGCAAGTATTTAACATTCCCAATTTTAAGAAAAAGGACAACAAATAGCTAATTGCCCAAACAGTTTCAGAGATATGGGTATGAAGGAAAGAAGAAACAATTAGGTAAGGAGGTTGAGATGGCATGACAAGGAGCACCAGCTTGGAACTGAAAGTGCAAAGGGAACATTTTCATGAGCCCCATTTAAATCCTCCTTCCTATTCCAAGAGGCAGTAGATGGCTCAGAGGGGTTTCTCCAGCCCATCACTTACCAAGTGAGGCCCAAGGGACTCTGTATTCTGTCTTACAGCACTGTTACTGTGGGAACTTCCTACACTTTGTGCGGAGGAAGGCTCTTGATTTGTTTTAGGAGTTGTGGACAATCAGCTCCCAAATTTCTAGGATACAGAAAGATGCCTAATAATTGAAAATAATACCTTTTTACCATGAAAGCACATGGAATAATGGCAGCCAAGTTTCAGTACGTCATTTATCAAATCAACAAGAGCTTTGCCAGCAGTCACAATGGTGCCACATAACAAGGCCAGCATGTGCTCATCCAGCAAACAAGAGACCACAGGAGCCACGGGCTTGCTGCATATAGGACCAGAAGTGCCAAAGGGTCTTATATCAAAACAGCTTTTCCCAGCATGACAGGTTTGCTCTGCCTTGCATGAGCTGTTGGGATTGACCGCGATGCTTCCTACACACATTATTTTCACCCACCAAAACATGCCTTCAGGGTCTCACATCAGGCATTATGTCAAGATATCAAATCCAGCGCAGCACAGGTAGCACCTACACCCCCCGATGGGATTCACTGCCTACTTGCCCAGCCTGTGCAGCCCTACAGCAGTGTCATTGCCTGGACAACATTACACTCGAGGGCTAATTTCAACTGTACTGGCAGCGTAGCAGTATCCAGAATGTGGGCCTGGCCTAGATACCACTGTCTTCTGCAACACATAGTGCTGCGGGCAGCGCGCGCGCACACACACACACACACACCCCCGAGCCTTATTACTTCTAATTATAATGCCTGGCAGACGTGCAATGTTTTGGCAGAATTTGGCACGATATTTGATGTTGCTTTGGATTGACTGAGGGAAGCAAGCACTATTGGCTGAGCAGCTCCCAAGGCACGTTCATCAGCAAAAGTGAAGCTCTCTAATTAGTAAGTCATCCCTTTCTGCACGAGCACCGAAGCGCTGCAGAAAGAACTTTCCACCAGCAAGGGGCTGAGCAAGCGCTCCTGCCTCTGCCACCACCAGCTGAACCACAGCACGATGATGGGCTCTGCAGGAGGGCAGCACTAGCCGAGATGTCGGGCTGGGAGTCGGGAGATCCCTGCTGCTATCCCTGCCTCTGGTACCCAGACTCACCGGCTATGTGACGGGCCCTTCCTTCCCCCCCACTCATCCTCCGCCTTGGATATTTATGGGAGAAGTTTCTCAAGGCAGAGAGTGCCTTTAATATGAAACTGTGCGATAGCACACCTAAGGGAGCCCAATTTCAAATGGAGCCCCCATGTGCTGCTACACCAACGGTTATGAATGATTTAGACTTAAAATGATTTGGGAAAAGACCTGCATCCCTGGTGGAAAATTACAGCTCAGATCTCTCCTCCGTTTTAAAGCCACCACGTGTCTGACAGTTCATATTGCGGCTTGGAGCTGTAAATGAGCTAGCTGGAGCACCAGTGACAGCTTCCCACTGGAGCACAGAGCCCGGCAGTCACTTATTCATCCTGCTGGGACCATCACTCTCTTGTAACCAGGCACCTTAGTACCTACCTCCGGGAGCCAGATGGGTTCCCTACCCTGCACTGCAGCCTACAGCCTAGGCATAGCTCAGTGGGCTGCATTTGCAGGAGCAGGACAGGTTTACTTGTTTAAAGAACAAACATTGTATTGACCCCTTCAATGGCATGTCTCTAACTCTGATTTAGGAAATGGGTTTGTGCCATTTTTAAATAGAAAATACTTGAGTTGCTCACAAGATGCTGAGAGTTGTATAACGTGCAGAAAATATATCAAGTCCCCATAGAAAGGATGGCTAAGTGTAGCTCTACTTTTTTTTTTTTTTTTTTTTGAAGGCACTTGAGAACAAGACTTCATAACAAGCATTGCTGAGAATCTGCAACTCTCACAAAAGGGAGTGGAAATGTAAGTACTATCTTAGAAGAGCCTTAAGAAACAAAGTCACAATAGCCCCTCCAGAGTAATCCTTCTGAAAAATCTAGCTGGAGAGATGTATTTCATATACAGGCAGAACGTTCAACTTCTCTCCCTTCCTGGGCTCTGGAAATGCTTTCTTTTGACCTGAGATTTTGCTTCTCCTTCTTCAGCTTTTACCTGATGAGCTCCTGCTCACGTACAGTTCTATTCACATGGTTGGCCGCCCTGGGCTCTAGCTGGGCCCCTCTAATTATTTTTTAACAATCTAGCAAAAGATCTGATAGTAAAAAAAAGTGACTTCTGAATAAGAACATCCAGAGACTTAGCACACTTAAGCATATTAATTTCATAGCTCTAGTGTATTTGTCCTAATAATCACAAGCATCCTAGTAATGACTGCTCTTCCTCTTTCTCCCCTACCCTCATCTATGAAGCAGTGAAATTAATGGACCCTATGATTCTACAGATTTATATCTTCTGTTTCGCCAAAATCCTCACCATCCCAGCAATAACCAGCTCCCACCCTCTGCTTCTGGTGACATACGCATGGGCAAGATGCCGGACCAGCATCGGCTGGACCAAGCTGCAAGTGTGGTCCCCTTCTGGACTCCAGTCTGGGCCCACATTCACATTCTTGATTTAATGAGCCTCTTCATAAATCTGCTGAGAACATATAATTACCTTTGAGACTCCTCAGTTTCTCTCAAACTCTGCTGGATTTGGCCAGTGAGATCAAAATTTAATGGTGGTGACAAGCAGCCAAGACCCATTGCCCTGACAAAGGGGTCTGGAAAAGACGTCCATTCCATGAGCGAGGGCAAACTCCACTTTTCCACGGTGCCCACCACCCTTAATCTCCTTCCACTGCCTCTCCTCATGCAGTAGATTAAACCACTGCTGCAATGGCACGTTTCTGTGAGGCGAGGAAGACTCTGGGCAAGGCTGAGAGCTACATCCCTGCGCCCCACAGCCCCCCTCGAGGGGATGCTGCCTACGAGCAGGGTGGCAGCAAGGATCTTTTTTGGGGCGCTACTCCCAGCCAGCATGCCCTTCCCTCTCACACTCTCCACCGGCCTCCCAGGCCATTCTTTAGTCTCCTGACTTAACTGGGTGTGCTCCAGATGGCAGACACCTGCACACACCCCCACTAATTATGCTGCACAAATAAATGCTTCATCCAGAGAAAATAAAGGAGGAAGAAATTAACTCCCTCCCCAGCTGTATTACCAGGGTGTTTTACAAACACAGCATCCCTGGCAATGCCCCCAGGCTTTGGGAGAGACACCCGATAAAGTTGCCCATGTATGGCCTGGAGGCTACGCAACTGCTGGCAGGAAGCCCCAAGCATCTCCTTGGGATGCTCCAAGCTTTCTAAGTGGAAAGCTGTCCTCGTCGGCTTCAGCTAGAGGAGTTTCCTCCGTGGGAAGAAAATCTCCCTGCTATCCAGGGTGAGGAGGGGCTGCGAACAACCATCATCGGAGCCAGCCCTCCAGGATGACCTCCACGCTCCCTAGGTTGTTTGATTGATACCCCCGCACCTTGATATTTAAGAGACACCTCCCGAGGTTGCTAGTAGCTTGCTTTACTCTTGAAAAAATTAACCCAGCTGCTCCTATGACAGCTGCTGCACAAAGCTTCAGGCATTTGAAAAACATTTCAGGAGAGAGTCCATCCTGTAAAGACTGGGTGGCCTCAGGACCAGCTTGTTTTGTGCCCATCCTGGGGAAGCGTGGTCTCTTTCCCTGCTGCCTTCTCTGGCCGCTGAGCAAATCCAGCACAGACAGCAATATTAATATACTGAGTCCTCTGAAGAGCTACAGAGAAAGAGGTTTTTGGAAGAAGATGAACAGTACAGTGGAAATATGATAGAATGAATCAAGTTTTGCAATACAAAAATTCTCACTTTGGTTCTCCAACTTACTCTATTTCTTCAAAAATAAAGAAATAAAACTTTGCTTTATGAGGGGGTGAAAAGAAATTTGTAGTTTCAGACATTGCCCCATTCTGCCTAGTGTGAAGTCAGGCCCATCCAAAGTTCTTGAAGCATTTGGGAGAGCAAGCAAAAGCCTTACCTGGGCATGGGGTTTGGAGGGTGAAGTCATGGTCTGCATGACACAGGTCAGGGCTGAGCGCTGGGAGGGGGTCACTCTAGAGCAAATGGTTACTGAAACAGGCACGTCTGCAAAAAGTTTCAGTGAATTAGCATTTTACAACAATATAGGTTATAGAGGAGAGCTGAACACCAGGCTGCCAGAGCTCGCTACTGGTCCATGGCCCCTGGTTGCTGTCCTCACCCCACTGCAGCCAGCATCTTACAGTCCTCAAAGGGCTCCCAGGAGCCCCCCATGATCTCAGATCTCAAAGTAGAGCCCCAAAACTGCCGCACAAGCTGCTGCATCTGCAGGCTGCCTCTGCCAGCTGCGCTCCATAAGCACGTCCAGGGACCTCGGGCTCCTCAGACCTGCAAAGGGGTGGGCTGAGACCAGAACCACAGCCCCGTTAACGAGAGTTTCAGTCATCCAGGGATGCTCTGGTGTCTGAGAGGGACTTGAACACACACTGCTTGTTTCTGCTCAAATCTGCTTGAATGCACAAATCTCGTTGTTTTCTCCCCACAACAAGCAAAGAAAATTAGAAGCAGCCACATCAGCTACAGGGAAGGATGGAAACAAGACCCCGGAGAGCAACACCCACCCTTGCTGGATGAAAGCCCTGAGACAGACACCTGTCTGGGCAGGGCATGTGCTGCACATGGCACATGTTGGAAACCTGGTTTTGCCGAAGAACCAGGACAGCGATTCTGGCATAAGCTCAAGCATTTCTCCTTTCCAAGGGCACCTGCTTGGGAAGTAGTATCTGATTGGTAACATAAAGGAGATAAAATAGGAGCAAAACTGAGAAAAAAACCCCCACAATACTTGCAGGTGTAGAGACAAAGCATAATTATGCACGCACTTTAATTATTTCATACTCTTAAAATGGGAAAAGGCTTCACTCAAAAAGATAACTTCCTTTAAAAAATTGAAACATTATTTATTGTGGGTTTTTTTTCTATATTTCAAGGATGGTCTTTAAAGGTTCCAGTATTGTAGGAGAGTCTTTAACTTTTCTATCTCTCTCTGTCTTTTCTTTCCACAGCTGGGAAAAAAAAATAAAAATCTAAGGGCCTTAAATGAGTTTAAATATGAAAGTCAAAAAAAAGGCTTTGAAAATAAGCTGTGAAGGAACACTCTGTATTTGAACTCCACAGAGAAAATTAAAATCAAGGGAAAGCGTAGAGCTGAAACTGTAATATATCAAATTTTTATATGTATTTAATATATATATATTTCAATCAGAGGACTCAATGTCTTACAGCTTTCAATGGGACTTTTGTTTGGGTAAAGATGGAAGAACAGAGCTCTGTTTCACCACAGCTCTGTGCTTTGTCTACCATGTCCAGTTCCAAAATTTTTACTCCAAACGGGTAGAACACCCGTCTCCGAGAGCAACTGAGCTTGCGTAGGATGGGAGCGTGCTCCTTTGTGTGGTATTGCCAGCGCCAAAATCCCAGCTCTGCTGAAATCGGTGGCAAAACTCCCCAGCTCCAACAGAGCTGGCTTTCCTCCGCCGGGCACGTGCGGTCGCCTTGCTGCCTCCCCCAGCACCCTGCCACCCCACAGGGCCCCCGTCACGCAAAACCAGTCGTGCTTGTGCCCACAGGGACTTTGCCATGGTGGGTTTCTCATCCAGGGACAAGATCGCTCTTGCCACAGCCTGAGCTGCTGTCAGGTGGGTTGCCATCACCTGCGACATCCCCAAAACCAGACTGGAGGGAGGCAGGGCCAAAGGCTGTACGGACACCGTCCCCTGTGTTGGGCACCATCTTCAAATGACTGCTTTTTCTTCTTCACAGCTTACCTGCTGAGGGCACCAATGGCCCTGTGACGGGCTTGTCCATTCATGGCCAGCCACACCAAGGTGGGCGGTTCCTAACAAAAGGTGATGAATGATCTCCACTCACCCATGGCCCATGTCCTTCAGCATGAGGTGCATCATCCCACAGCAGGGAAGCGCTCCCCTGCAAACGGCCCGAACTCAGCTAGGAACAACAGACATACTCTGCATGGTACGTAGCCTGCTCCTTCTATCCACTGAGAGTCTTAAAATGTGGTCCATCACTGTAACATCTGAGCACAAGACTATACGTGGTACATACTGCAGACCCATGAAGTGTCCCCCTTTGATGTTGAGGAAAATAATTTATAGGCAACAAAAGACTGGACAGTAATTCAGGGGAACGGATAAAGTTTCCTAATAACTCAAAGGCGGAGGAAGGAAATTCTTGCCACTTTTACTACTGTGGTTTGTAGGAGCAATGAGGAGGATGACTGGAAAGAGTCTATTTTAACAACAGTACTCACTTACCAGCCGGAGAGGGGAAAAAACTGTTGGAGCTTCAACCACTGTCTCGCAGCTTCCTCGGTACCATGCGCGGGGCTCCAGGGGACAGAGCCACTAGTGTGGCATCACAAAATATCCTTTCTCTCCTCATTTCTACTCCAGAGTCTCTCCAGCCTTGAAGAAACCTCTTGCCTCCAGGCCATGGCTTCACCCCCAGGAGCACACACAGTTACCTACCTGCGTGAGCCACTGTGGACTTCTCCGATCACCAGCACTGCGTGGATGCTAAGTGCTTAATTGCAGTGTTTTTATTTTTTTTTTCCCTCTCCTGTAAAGACAATTCTGGTTAACTGTCAGAGAGAGTGAGAGCTTTACATCCTGATCCTTGTCTCTTCCAGTCACAGGGAGACCATGACTTTTGATTAAAAGAACTTTTGGTGTCAATTAAAGCGCACAGACCCAGCTTTTATCTTCTGGCCCCACTGGTACAGCTCTCTTTTGAGAGGCAATATCCCTCAGTGGAGCGATTACAGCACCCTCGCATCACCAGAGAGAATAATTCTCCAGAATAAAAGCTAAATGATGGAAGGAGACAGAGTGGGTGACTGTGTATGTAAACATTAGGCTTTGTTTGCTAATGCAAACAGCTCTCAGGGTGAGAGGGGAATAGCAGAAATATTCGGTTAAATATTTAGCTCACCGGGTTTACATACGGTGACATACATAGAGGTGGTGTTTGCATGGCTGACACTACTGGCAGTGTTGAATTTTTTAGGGATACTTTCCCAGAGCATTTTCCTTGCCAGGAGAATCTTTAGTGAAATTGTGCAAGCGTAACAGATCCGTCATTCACATACAGAGCTGTGCATTTTTTCTTCCTTCTACAGAACAGTTTGTTCCTCTTTTTACAAGGTATTAATATAGGAGAACCTATTCCTGACACTGAGATACAGATTCTCAGGTTTCCCACATGGGTTCAGATCTCAGCTGATGTAAGTCAGCATATTTATACAAAAGGAAAAGCAAGCCTGTGGTGGTTTTTCAGTGTTGATTTTTGTGCCTTTGTGGTTGGGCTTTTTTATGATAGCAAAATGTAAATGCAGGAAGCTTTTTCTGTTCTTGGGTTAGAAACACACAATCACAGAAAGACAGTATTTCTGAATGCTCACATTTTACATAGTATCTGTGGTTATCAAGGGTTTTATCAGGAATGCCAAAAGAGACTGCTCAGCTCCTGAGAGCTAAGAGTTACGTTGCTTGAGATTAGGCACTAGTGTAAATCAAACACAGCAGGTAAATTTGGAGGGAAGTCAGCAGGTTAAGATCATGTTCTTTAAACAATAAAAATGTTTCTTCTATGTGTATATTGCCCTAGAAAAGTAAACCCCAAAGCCAAGGACTCCCTCAGAGCACTTACTGCCACGCTGAAGGATGCAGATGGGAACCATCTTATATTAACCAGAAGCTCTGCAAAGGAAAGTAAAACTTGAGTTTGACTTTTCTCAACCCAAATGAGATGCAAATTAAATAAATAATGCTATTTCAAAAAATCAGAGCAGGATTCCAAAAATTACTTCAGGTTTACTAACCTAGGTCTTACTTACCTTAGCACATTCTGATAGATGCAATGCTTTGCCCAAACAGACCCCGGGGCAGGATACTCCAAAGAAGTTAGGTCCCACCTTGGGAATGATGCATTGCAGGTGTGCATTTAACTCCTGATCACCTGCGTTAAGTCATCTGCCACTTGCATGATTGACCTTCTAGCTCTGAACAACAGGGCTTGATCCTGCTGCAGCATAACCAACCTCTGGTCTCTCAAAATCATGAGGAAAGGACTCCAAAAAAAGCACTCATGAGATGAGTTTACCATGCTAACCTGAGACTCCTCTACTTACCTTCTGCGGCGTGAGTCCTAAGGGTCCCCTTTTTCCATCTTGTCCACAATTAGAGGTAGAAACTTCTCCCCTCTTTTTTTCTGAAAAGGACAACTGAAATGCTACAGGAATCTCATGACTCCAGGAGCTGCAGCCGTAAAAAGACAATCACAAACACTTGAGAGCACACGTTGAATCTGTGAGGCCATTGTGAGAAGTGCCATTTGTTTTCTGGTCCAAATGCAATTAATTGGAGCATTGCTACTGTTTCCAGGGCCAGCAGGACTGCCTTTTCCTGCCTGCTGAGCTCTGCGGCAGGTGAGTTTCAAAGGGATGAATTCCAATTTAATTAACGGAAAACAATTTTCTTTTAAAAAAAAGCCCAGCCAACAAACTGTTCTTACCTTTTTTCTCAAAATGCACACATACATCATGTAAAAACCAAAAAGGTAAAGCAAAGAAACTTGACTGCCTTCTACTCCTAGGAGAAGCTAGAAACCCATTTGCTATTATGTTTTAAAATACCATTTTTACTAGCATTGGATACCTTAGTTGGAGGACCCCATGATAGATGGAGTTTCTTTCTTCTGTTAAAAACTTCCATTTCCTCTCTTAGGCCACAAATGTAAATATAGAAATAGATCATTCTGAATTGGTCTGTTTGCAATGATTTATTTAATGGCTAACCACAGTGTCTTGGGCTACTGATACATAATTTAAATATGTCACACAAATACAGCACTTTGTTTTCAATTCATTCTCTGCGCATACTCAAGAAATTGAGCATGTGAAAATAATAAAGAAAGCAAGGCCCCAGTTATCAATTCTGACAGGGTTCACGGTCCTTCTAAATGTATCTTTAAGTCATTTTAGCTTGCGTTTGAACGTTATGATCATGACAGGCATGGCTTAAACTGAGCTAACAGAGCTTTAAAATAAATACTGAAAGCTTCTTGCTGAAAGTGGATGCAATGCCTAAGTCCCAATCCAGCAAATATCCCTGTTTCTCTCAGCAGCCCCGGTCCTGGCACGGCCCCGGCTGGCTGAGGATTCCCAGGACCTCTTTGCTAGCCAGAGACCGCTGCAGGAAAGAAACCCCCTGCCTTGAAATTCAGCTTTTGGCATCCCCCACTTCTTCTTCCAAAGACGACCTGCATTTGGGGCCTATTTGCCCTTTGCACAGGGGTGAATGTCCCCACTGTGCCCCGCAGAATTGCTGAGCAATCCTTAGGGATGGGGAAACGGATGGCTTTCTGCTGAAGTCCTGCAGGACCATTTGTTTAGCATGCTGTTCTGCACACTTTCGCTACTCATATTAAGGCTCTTTGCATGTGAAAGCGTTGCAACCCGCATTTCATGCTTATACTTATTTAGGCTTTACCATTGGATTCATTTCATATTGCAATTAAAAGCTACTCTAGCATGCAACATTTTAAGAAAGATGCACCTTTAACATTTAAGGATACCGTATGTTGCTGCAGGAAGTCAGATCTTCAATGAAATCTAGTCTGCTTTGATTAATAATTGATGACATTTTTGCATAGGAAAGTAAAATAAAAAGACACACACTTTCTATTGATCCTATTGAGACTCAAGTAAATGAAACAGATGAACGTTTTTGCCTACATTTGTTAACTATTGATACGACGGCAATACTGAGCAGAGGCTATTTCACGGTATGTACAAATTTAAGGCTGGAAATAGAGAAAGTCTTAAACTGCATCATGTTCAATTTCTTTGAAAACTTAATTTGATGTTGAACAGATGGAGAACCTGTGTATCTTGACAGTTCAAGGTTATACATATCTTACCCCAGTATTGCAATGTCGTTAACATATGAGAAGCAGTGGAGCTTGTGCAGGCACTTAAATGTCTGAAAGAATCTTAAGGACTTGGGGTAGATCTTGAGCTGGGGAAAAAAAATAATTTAGAAAGTACTATTCATTAGTCTGAACTCAAGTACAACTTTTTAAAACAGATATTGGAGGACATAATCAAGATGCAGAAACAAATGGAGGCAAAAATGCAATATGATTTTAGGAAAGATAGATTGCATCAGACTAAACTTGTTTGGATATCTACTTGTCTTGACCAGGGAAAATGGTAGATCTAATCGACATGGACTTTCATTACATTTGAGCCGGGCCCACACAGGAAGCTATCAGTGGATCTGGAGAAGCCATGTGGGTTGGGGGTTTGTTAGTTTGTTTGTTTTGTTTTTAATTAAATGCCCTTGCTCCAGTTCACACCAACAGGAGATTAGATGTCTTCCAATTTCAACAGCTTTCACTGAGTTTGCAGGTTGAGAGTCTGAGCGCTGATGAAGACAGAAGGTCTTCTCCAAGCAGAAGTTGCCATGGCTTCCTTGCAACTGACAGCAGACCCAGCGGATCCGAGCAGGACCTGGTGGCTGGCATCATGTCACCTTCCACAAACCCAGGGAGCTGGTGGAAGATTTGCCCAGGTAAGGAGCAGCAGTTTGCTGCATTCGATCTGCAGGAGAGGTTTCAGAGCCAAGGTGAGGGGATTATAATTAACCAGCAAGGACGCACAGGGAGGGCATTTCCAAGCAATGAATATTTAATTAGAAGAGCTGAGAGGCAGAGGCAGTCCATAAAATAAGACTGATGAGTCATTGACTGTCAGTCTGTGCCTTCCTGGTGCATCAATATTTCTATTGGAAGTTCACAAAATTAAAAATATTACTGGGTAAAATTTGGCCCCAGAAGTTTTGAGAAAAGGTAAGAAGAGTGGAATTATTTCCATGATATCATTTTCTCTTCCTAGCTACATTTAGCTAGTGGCAAGTACTGCTGTTCCCCAATGTTTCTGGTCCTGTCGCTTCTTCCCAAGATCAAATTCCCCTTTCAGACCAAACGGCTTGTGTTTGAGAACAGCTGATTTAGTGTACGTGAACATTTATAAACATGCCCTCCTAAAAAAATGATATTGCACACAATTCTCCCTATCAGGAATACAAAAAGGAGCAAGTCTCATGTGAGAGACTTTGGGTACTGCCAGAGGGAGGGCAAGTCAATACCATCAAGATGAAGAACAACGACAACAAATCAAACTAGCCAGAAGCACCAGCCCCTTTGAGGCTTTTGTTTCTTGTATTTCTATGTTGTGCTCCTAGCTACTGCAACACACCAATGGTAGAAAGCAAAACAGAAAGCAAGTTTAAATATATAAAATCAGTATATGGTATATGAAAAGCTGTTAAACTTGATATTGCTCAAATGAGAAGTGAATACATTCCGATAACTTACATTTACCTTTGACTACAGCACTGCATGGGCCAGAGCTGGGGGAAAAAAAAAAAAAGGAATAGTTTCACAGAATCACAGAATGGCAGGGGTTGGAAGGGACGTCTGGAGATCATCTAGTCCAACCCCCCTGCTAAAGCAGGATCACCCAGAGCAGATTGCACAGGATGGTGTCCAGGCGGGTTTTGAATATCTCAAGAGAAGGAGACTCCACAACCTCTCTGGGCAGCTTCTTCCAGTGCTCGGTCACCCTCACAGTGAAGAAGTTTTTCCTCATGTTCAGATGGAACTTCCTGTGTTCCACTTTGTGCCCATTGCCCCTTGTCCTGTCACTGGGCACCACTGAAAAGAGTCTGGCCCTTTCTTCTTGACACCTGCCCTTTAGATATTTATAAGCGTTGATGAGATTCCCTCTCAGTCTTCTCTTCTTCAGGCTAAACAGACCCAGCTCTTTCAGCCTTTCCTTTCCCTTGAGAGATCAGTGGAAAGGGCAGGTATCCACCCCAGTAACTGATAAGTTAGACATCCAAAGATTGTGATGTTTTGACATACAATGTTTTCTTTTATGTTGAATGGTTTTAGCCTGCAGTTTTATACCTAAGAAATTATTCTGGGCAGAGACGCCTGGGCGTGCACAGGTCACTCCTAGAAAGAGCTGCCAGGCTGTGCTTTGGTTTCATGGAGTTGGTAAGTCAGTATCCAGTGATTTCCCACGTGATTATGGCTAAGGATGTCAAACTAGATTCTGTGTCTATGCCTATATGAGGGCAAGTGTAAGCTAGGCATGTTTCATAGTCCTCACCTCCTTGCACATGTAGTTACAGCTAATGAGTTAATCCAGTGCCACCAAAATCCATGAGCATTGTGTACTGACTTTAGTACAGACAGGATCAGACTCTACATAGAACCATAGAATGGTTTGGGTTGGAAGGGACCTTAAAGACCACCTAGTTCCAACCCCCCTGCCATGCGCAGGGACACCCTCCACTAGACCACGTTGCCCAAAGCCCCATCCAACCTGGCCTTGAACACTTCCAGGGAGGGGGCATCCACAGCTTCTCTGGGCAACCTGTTCCAGGGCCTCACCACTCTCATAGAGAAGAATTTTTTCCTAACATCTAATCAAAATCTACCCTCTTTCAGCTTAAGACCATTACTCCTTATCCTATCAGTACATGCCCTTGTAAACAGTCCCTCTCCAGGTTTGGTTTTTTTTTTTTTACATCATCTTACCACCTAAAATCTTCCTTACAAGATAATTAAAAAAAATAAAACAGTAAAGTCAATGACGAAACTCCTATTGACTCTGGAGGCATGGGAACAAGCCTGTGGTGTGAAAAGACAGCAGGACGCTTACTGGCTAGGAAGAGCTAAGTAGAATTGCTTTTCACTAAGTAATAGAAAAGCAAGAGTCCACTGTGGCTACTGGACAGCCTCTTACAAGCTGAATGTACAACTGAATCAATACTTACAGTTTTACACTCTTATACTTGCAGTGGGGACAAAAAGTTTGTATTCTGATCATAATATCTGATGACTCAACAACAAAGACTATTGAAACCAAAGGAAAAAAAAGAAACCAAAAGAAAGAGGCATTTAAAAATTCATTGGGTGACAGCAAGTACCTTGCCTTTAGGTAGGAAATGCTTCTACTAAAGTGACTTTAGCAAAATTAATTAGGTCATCATGAAGGTTCACGAGGTGTATTCATTGAGGTAGCAATCTGACCGAAGCAGTCTCTTGAAATACCTAGCAAAACTTTATAAAGAAAAGTCATTTGCTGGGGGTATCTCCGCAGATTAAATAGCCTTAGTAGAAGGAGAAGCATTTCTGAAATTTGAATCAGTCTTCTTGCAAGCAGTGAATGACGAAAAATCCTCCCTAGTAACATCCCCAAGTTTAAGCATGTGCAGAAGCTCTGTTTAGGCTGCTGAGAAGCAAGTCTGACCCAAGTCCTGCCCTTGGAGCAGTTCAAGCCCTTCAGAGAACAAGGCTTCCAGTGACACCAGAGTTTACCCTCTGGAGGGAGGTAAACTGGGTATCCACACCCTTTCTGGCTCAATGTGGAGGATAGGAGGCTATGGAACATTTCAGCTGTTGCAGACTGCGGGAAGCAGTGCAGGACTCTGAGCTTACAGTCAGCCCAGCGCTAGTGAGCCAGAAAATGGAGAGGTTTCATCTTGTTTATCCTATATTCTGTGCAACTAAGGCTGGTGCCTCTCCGGCTGCGTGTCTGTTGGTGACTGAGAGCTTACAGCAGGAATCCAGCAGTGCACTTAAGCACATGCTTAGATTTCTCTCTAGTAAATCCAACCCTCGAGCGTGCTGCTGAACCCTACACCCTGGTTTGCATTTCTCTACAAATCCCTCTGCCAGGTGAATCAACTCTTTTTTGTTAGGAGCTTTGGATTCAGAAACAATGGTTTGGACTGGGCTGCTACTCCTGTGGGGTCTCAGAGAGAAGGACCAGGAGGAGTCACCTCAGAGGAGCTGAGAATGAAGCAGAAAGTAAATGCTATACTTAAGAGCAAAAGGGATAGTGCACCTTCTTCAAGGAGCGTGACAAAGGGCTTCTTTGGGCTCTGCGTAGCACTACTGCATGAAGTCCGATGGCCTTACAAGGCAAAAATATACTTACCTTATTTTTTAAGGCATATCCCATTTTCAAAACTGACTTACAGTGAAAGTCTTCTATAGTACCTATGTAACTTTTGAGGATGTAGGTCTGAGGCTCTTCCTTCATAATTCCTGAAAATTATATGTGAACTGAATTGCTTTTGAGTGTGCGAATGCGGGAAACTGGACACAGCTCCTCTGGGATGCAGGTTAGTGCCTTACGTGGGCACAAGCACAGAGATCGTGCTCCACACTCACAAAGGTGCTGCCCACCCCGAAGGTGAACCTCTGCAGTTTGAAGGGTGTCTGGCTTGGCTACGACAAGCAAAATGTGCTATTCTTTAGTGCCTGAAACTGTTTGCAGAGTATCCGGCAGTCCCTAGCATTTCACAGCAGTTAAGAGCTTGTCTCAGGGAACAAGCGATTCCAGTGATACCAATGCTCGAGTTATTTCCAGGAAAAAAACTATTTTTTAAAACATTGATTAAAAGCAGATTTGTGTTCTTAAAACTAACTCATCCTGAAGATCAGGGAAAAAAACAACTGCTACAGACAGAGAACTCTGACAATGCTCTTGCAGAACAAAGTGAGAGCACACGAGTGATTAAACAATCATTAGTTCAGTTACTGGCTTTCCTTCCTGATAAGCGTGGGAAGCGGCAGTAAAACATCTGCCTTGTACAGTGCTGTGCTGCACAACATGGAAATGCCTTCAGCAGAAACATGCAGTGATTTGTACTGAGTCTGTACCCACGTACTACAGTAAAATAAACACTGAGTAGGAGAAAGGGAAAGCTGATGAATTTTTTCATATTACCGCCTCGCCCCATACATGTTTTTCCCTTTCGAATGTGCTGTTCCTGGTCAGGGCTGACTCAAAGAGCCCATGTTGCATGATTTCCTTAGTCAAGTCCATGGGCAAGATGCCACATGGCTTTGCAGCCCCTACCTCAGGCTCGCACGTGTCTTCTTTTCAGTTTACTTGCCACGCGTGCAGCTGAGAGCTAGATGTGGTCTCCACGCTGCCAGCATAGACCTTCATCTTTCTAGTTTTGGGGAGGAATGCAGCCCTCTGCACCCTGTGTTCCTCTCATGCAACTCTCTGGGGGAGCTTTTGCAGCCACGGTGCACATCAGCCTTGCAGCTGCTCCGATGGCTCCCCAGAGAACGGCTCCGACGTGCCTGTGAGCCCCGAGAACAAGGATCTCCACGAAAGCTCCTCCAAGACACGATACCAGGACCCTTGTTGGCTGTAGCAGGCAGACAGGAGTTGCCAGAGGAACATGTCCTCTAGAGAGCTGCCCTGTGTTCACAGAGGCATGAAGAGCTGTGGATCCTCCAAGGTCCATGCTGATATTAAGGACTGCAATCTGTGGAGTGACTCCGGGTATCCACTTTACTTCCAGGCCCATGGGTCCCCTGAAACCCTCCTACCATGCGACCTCTCTCCAGATGGTGTCTCCTGGTTTTCCCAAAAGGTGGCAAAGCTCCTTGGGTGAGTTGGTACATGATCAGAAATATGTTGCTTCAGGCTTCGGTGCTGAAATTCACCATGTGCAAGGTGTCACCACTTCTTCCACCTGTGGCAGAACCCAAGGACATTTAACACCATGGGTGACAACTTTACCCTTAGCTAAGGGGCGCGTGTAAGCGCTCTCTGTAGCAGCTGCTCCTGGTAATAGTTACCATACCCTTAGGGATCAGGGCCCTTCCATACCCAACTCTTTGGTCATTTCCATTACCAGCAGCAGCACACACAAGCTGTTCCAGAAGAGCAGGGATGTGGGTGGCCTCGAGCAAGCACCTTTCCCCAGCTGCTCTGTTTTAGGGCCGGGGCACAAAATTTTCAGTTTTCCTGGCACCGCCTTACATTTCTTGGGAAGTTTTTCTTCACTGTGCCACAGAGTCTCACACTGCAGCAGAAAGGAAAAAAAGAAAAAAAAAAAAAAAAAGAAAAAAGGAACCACAGTTTTACAGCCGCCACAGGGAGGAGGCCGTTTTTTTCTCCTCAGCTGTGCCCCGCTCTGGCACGCTGACTTGACAAGATGGAAGAAGAAAAGGCAGGACAGCAGATGGGATTCAGCGTGCATAGCGAATACAGTTAATGGAGGGAAAACAACTTTCTGAATGAGAAAGGCTGAGATGATTATAGGACTTGGAGTGTGCAAAGGAAGGTGATAACAAGAGGGGATAAGTGGGATGGAAGAGGAGAAAGAGGCAGTAACCGGGACATGAAATGCTGTGGGATTGGACGAGGCTGTTAGTTGTAGGAGTAGAGAGAACAGGCAGCATGTCAGAGCTGTGCTGGAGGAAACGGTAAGCTCTGGAGACAGAGGCAGAAATTCCCACAGGACTGGCTGGTCCTCAAGAACTGCTGGTGCCACACCATTCGATGCTCCACAAACTCAGCATAAGGCAAGGTCTGCCCCAAAGACCACCTGCTGCTCCAAAGGGGACAGCAAGTTTTCTTTGGTTACTCCTTGATACCCCTTGCTCCACAGCTTGGCAGCTGTCCCTGCACTGCAGCGGAGAAGAGGGGCTCACCCTCCAGCCCAGGCAGAGAAGACCTTAGTCAAGAACCAACGTTTCCCTCCGTGGCGAAGAGAAATGGGCGTTGCGCTGGTGGATACCAGCGTTGTGACCCGCACAAAGACAAAAACCTCTCAGTGCAGCACGATAGGGTTGCTGGAGGAGTCTGAGCGAAGAGATGAGACTGGTTTTGGGGAGACAGCAGCAGCCTCCAGCAATGAGGTGCCAAAAAATCACAGCTACCCTTTCCAGATGCTGGGGGGGGGGGGAAGCCTTTGAGTGAAGAGTTAATTATAGGGATTGTATTCCATTTCCTACAATTAAGGGAACCCATCTGTAGAGATTTTAATTAATGGAGATCTTATGGGGAGTTTCAGTTTGACTGGAGGGTCTTACTGGGTGTACTTTGTCTCCTTGGTATTTTCTGTAATTGTGAGTCATTAGCATTTGCCATTAAAGACAGTGTTAGATGGAAATAAATAAGGAATGGATAATACATACATAGCAGATATATATATTTGCCTCTTCCTCTGACTCCCACCATCTTTCCCAAACTAATACAACCACTAGCTACAAAAGGGTTTTTTTGCTGGTTTTTTTCCACAATTTTTTAAAAATTAAATTAGGATATTTCACTCTGTATAATATACGAAATGTAAACAGGCATATTAATAAGAATGATCCAAAATAACCCCTTTTCTATCTAAAGCTATCATTCTATTGTTTTTCTATGTGTTACAATTAAAACTTAAAATTTCTGTTGATGTGACTGGTTTTTCCCAGCTTCCTTTAGACATTGCCCCTCTTCTGAGATAGGCTATTTTTTTCTCAGTTTAACCTACTGTTTCTCCTAAAAGTACCTCAAAACTAGCAGTCCCAGGAGAAACAAAAAGTAGCTTCAATCATGTCACATTTAGTTTGTGCTTAAGACACCCCTATGCATTGAAATGTGTGTGCAACCATGAGGAGTGCGTAGCCAAAAGCCCAAATCACTGGGCATCTTCTCTTGCCATCAAGGGGTTTTGGAGCTGACCTATACTTGTTCCCTCACTCATGAACTGACCGAGAATTCCCACACTGCTACCTCCTGCTGTTGACTACTTAGGTTTTGCTTGGTCTTGGTTCCTCATGCCCTGGTTCCCCAGACACAGCTGGACATCCTTGCAGCTGGCTGAGGGCTGGGAGCTGCCAGGCCAGGCAGGGCTGGTAAAGCCCTGGTGTGAAGGGGGGAGACTGAGCCCTCCTGCAAAACAAAGTCCTAATGAAAAGCCCAAGGAAGGTGACCGACTCATCAGGTCAACCAGGCATGACTGACTACCATCCACAAGACTCCATCAGACTCTGTCTCCAGCTTCATCCTTCCTGATCTTAAGTCAGCAATGAGAGTCCGGGAGTGAAACCGCTGGAAAGCGATGGACCAGCAGCAATGTGCTTTCTAGGCTCTGCCTATTGAATGCCAGGGCATGTGTTGGCCTACATTGCAGCCCAATCCAGACATCTCTCCTGGGCCCAAGGCTCAGCTGTGTGCATGAGGCCACTCTTGCAGGGAGGGTCATGGAGCTGGGGGAGGCCATTGCCTGGTGCTGTGAGCTGAGGGTGTGAGATGGCCCCACAGATGCAGCTGGAGTAGTGTCTTTACTTATATGTAGGTGCTTTGAATTTCCTGCTGCCTGGATTTCACTTCAATTCCTTCTATTTTTTCCCCATTTCCACAGACCATTTTTCATTCACTGTCTTTAATGAGACATTCAGTTGCACAGCAATATCCAACTCATCAATCTCTTCCTTTCAAGAGCACTGGTGCTTTTATTGATCCTCTATTCCTTTTATTATATACAAGCTATACACACTCACGTATATTTATGTGTCTGTATACAGCAGATTCCTTTCCTTTTGTTTGTCTTTTTGTTCTTTGCTGTGTTTAAGTTGTTTGTAACATTCCTGTAATTACATGGCCGTTGATTACCTTATCGATTTATTGGGCCTTGAATGATCTGTCCTCTTCTGTTGCAGCTGCTTGAATTTTCCTGGTTGCTCCTCACACCCTCTCTTCTCATAGATGTCTCTCAGAAAGAATATTAACCAGCTTTCCTGTCATTCCCTTTCTCATGCCGTTCCTGCTCGTTAGCCGTCCAGTGGGATCTACCCACCCTTGCATAGTTTTCTGGTGAAATGTGCTCTGCGGCAGTGAAGTATATCCATCCTGATCTCCAGAGAGTCAGTCTGAGTCAAAGTTGAAGTCTAACTAACCTCCGATTACCACTTAAGAGACTTGGTAATGTCTGCCCTCCTAACAAGGTCTGCCATGCTGCTCAGAGCCCTGGCAGACAGCTCTGCTTCCTCTCTTCTTCGTGCTCAACTTGGCTCCCAGTGCAATCATTCCCAAATTTTCAAAGCCAGAAAGCTTTACATACTGTCTATTCTCTGTCTCAATGCCTGGAACAAGCCACGGTCGCCTTTACTACTCAGTCAAGTGTTACTGAAAATGCGGTAGATATAGACAATATGCTATGCAAACCAGCAGGCCTTTGGGGGTTTGAGGCACTGAGTAATGCAGCTTCTCCTGTGGGAGCGGTGCAGAAAAACAAACCAGCTGTCTGGACTGAAATCTTGAGCAATTAACAGCAGTTTCAATTACCCAGAACAGAACTTTATAAATATTTGCAAATTACACCCTACCTATTTTCACATGAAGAGTGGCAACCCGTGAGAGAGCTCTCCCTAGATCAGAGGGACATCGTCTGAGGGAATCCTGAAGGTCAAGGGTTCAAGAGATATTTCAAAGTTATCTTCCTAATTAGAAGCAGCACAGCCTACTCCACAGTGCGCAGACAGGCACAAGAACTACAGATAGAAATTAGGGAGGGAGATTGGAGGGAAACTCTGCCAGCGGGTTCTCGTCGCAAGGCATGGCGCGGCAGGGGTTCCAGCGGGAAGAGATCCCACCCCTGCCCGCCTCCAGCATCCAGTGGAGACGCCACGCTCGTCAGACTGCAGTTATCATCGGAGAAAAAAGGACCCGTTCATCTATACTTGTCCTGGGAGAAGGGATTGTTTTGGAAATTAGTGCCCTTGCATACAAGAAAGATTTCTTTGGGGTGTGTAGGGGTGGATCTGAGTTTCCTTTTTCGGGCACTGGAGGCTGAAAGAAACTTAGATCATAACTGTTGCCACATTAAAACGCATCATGTCATGATAGCTGTAGAGACAGAAACCCACTCCAGATAGTCTGATAAAAATAGCTAAGATACATGGGGAATGGAATCCACCACCACCTCGGTGAAGCCGCAGGAATCTCTTTCCATTGTAAATACACTCCATACAATGATGCCAGCTCTCACAGGAGCGATAGTAAAACATAAATCACACTAACTAGTAACAGGACCCACCAAACAATGCAAAATGGCTAGAAGTTGAGGCTTGGCTCTACACACAGAGCACTGTGTCTAAACTTGGAGCATTTGCTACGTTGTCCAAAAGCGAGACTCAAGGCTCTGCTCAGATCATGGGGAACAGGACCTAAACCTGGGACACAGTCCACACAGATAAACCTACACACCTGTATATTTTGTTGCTAGCTCATTTCTGGGGAGGTTATAGGTGGTCAGTGTGTCTAACAGCCGAGGCCCAGGTAAAGAGAGTACTAGTTTGAATTTGGTTGTGAGCTACGGACCCATGGTACCTGCAGGAAAGAGGTTATTGTATCAGTTTCAGTTGAGAAATAATTTGGTCAAAGCTGATACTCTGACTACATTTTGCGGTCATTAATTATTTAGAAACTGTCTAAATCAGTATTTAGATCCTGAGGGTGGGTATGCAAATTTGAAAGTCTTGGCATATGAAACATCTCCCAGGGCTTCGTTTTTGTTACGATTTTTCACAAGCGTTAACAAGAGCAGAAAGAGGAGAGTGACTTCTCTCACCAGTGCATATTCTACCTGCCCACCAATTCCAAAGGACGTGCACACACAGCCTGAGAATCAACCCAGGATTTTCTGTCGGTGGTAGTAAATTGCAAATTAAATGAGGGTTCATCAAGCAGTACTGTTGTGGTTTCAAAATTGCATTATTCTTTATCTGGATCTACAAATACATGTTTGATTAGGGTTGTAAGCACATGACAAAATGCCTTGCAGTGCAAATGCTCACAGTCATAAAGATAACATTTCAATAATTTTTCTTCTATCTACAGACTTCATTACTTCAGGTGACGTTTTATGGTATGGAGCATAAAACTGTAATAAATCCTGCAGATACTACCTTCAAACACGCACCAAGGTAATTTTTCCTTTACCAATTGTGAGCTGGTTTGGTTTTTTTTTGTTTTTTTTTTTTTACACATCTACTCAACTCATTTGTCCTTAAACCAGAGGATTAAACCAATGCTTCCCAAAGCATGACCATTTACAGGCTTTAAGTCTTTTCTGGAGCCTGCAAAGAGCCCTGTTAATGACAGCTGACCTCCAGCGAGCTCACCATTTGCTCAAGCCCAGGCAGCTACAAGGAATTAAGGTATGGTCCTGAACTCTCCCTGCGGTGACTTGGACCACAGCAAGGCAGGCCAGGCTACCCTGCAGACTACAAGGGGTGCGTTGCCCCGCAAATGGCTTTTGTTATGCAGCCCCTCAGCTCGATGCTCCCCGTGCTACCCAGGAGCTGAGCTGGATGACGTAGCTATCGGATTTTGCCAAAACACTCGGTAAGCATCCAACACCACAGCCTCAGTGAGCACCTAAAATCACAGTTTGTTTAGCTCAACACATGTACAGCACAGAGACAAGCCTCTTGTGAGCTCCAGCTTCTCAGGCGGAAGTCTAGCAACAGGAGCCATGGCAGAGGAGGGGTCCGCTCATCAGTAAGTGCTGTAATTAGCAGCATTTGATGTCACAGATAAAACCAAGGCCCAGCTGTGTTAATTACCAACAAATACATGTATGCAAATACTTGCATGAGGTGAGCTGCCTTCTAAAACGCCCATCCATGCTTTGCCAGGCTGGCTGAGCAGACAAGGGAGATGCTGAAGTACCCAGTGGGGCAGCGGCTCAGCTGCCCTGACGAAGGGAGAGAAGCCAGGTGCGCTATCCTGTAACGCTCTTCTCTGGAGGGGCTGATCGTAGAACTGGGACCAAAACCATCAAAATCCCCAACCACTTGGAAACCAAAGCCATACGCACTCTAAGTATTTCAGAAAACTGTAATGTTGTGTAATACCTAAAATACCTGCAAAGGATCGTTTCTTCCCCTTCTCACCTCCTCAAAAAAGGCTTATGTTATAAAAGGACTAATTATCCAGTTAGTTTAGACGCAACAGATGCTAAATTTATCCATGCACTCTCATCTGCCAATGCACTTCCATGTCTTATCTGATTTTTTTTTTGCTTCTTTCCTTCAGCTGGCTACTTTCCTTGCACCATCCCTTTCCTTTTCCTTCTTCCCTCTCTAAGGTTTCTGTAAAATCCTTCCCTACTTCCATCCTTTGTCTTCCATCCATTCGCCACGCTTCTTTGAAATCCCCTGCTCCTGTGTGTGTAGCAGCGACCCCGAGGTCTGAATGCAACATTAATGGTGTTTGCTGGGGCAAGCCGTTCCTCAGAGCAGTCCTCTGTTTCTACCTATCACCAGGTAAAGGTGACTCCGCTTAAAAATATTCCTAGTTTGGATATGGTAAAAAGCACTTGAGAAACACCTAAAACCCAGGTAATTAAAGACCTTGCAATGATCACATGGGCTGAAGCTCTAGAAAGCCAAACAGACCTGAAGAAAATCCTCCTCTCTGTAATTGCTGACTATAAATTGCTCTTTTATTAATTATTTATGTGCTTACCAGCTACTCCCAAGTCAGAATAATCACAGTTAACAAGATTATCTTCTTGTGCTAGGTATAATTAGCAGAGATAAGAAAATCAGAGAAAAGTATAATTTACCTGGCATTAGGTGCACAAGCTTCTGCTAACCACAGATTCTCGGACGTGATCCCGCACATTGGCTGCGCTTCAGCTTTTTGCAGCTCTTTTGTAAGAGTTTCGGATTGTGAAATTTGCACTAATACCTACTGCAAGCAAGCAAAGCAACAGCATCCTGAAGAGAGATGTTCCTTTTTTTGCATCTTTTCAATTTTCTTTTCCGCATCTTCCATCTTTTTATCCTGAAGGACATTTTGTAAAAATTATTGAAATAGACTCTATTTACACTTTTGACTTTAGTATTGAATTAATTTTGTATTCACAACACAATTCAACTTCAGGAGCTTAGATCCCTTGAAATCAACATTCAAATTATCTCTTTGTGTCTGCTAAGAATTTCCCTGTAGTTTATGGACCAATGTTAATTTTCCCTCCACCCAGAAATTTTCACGACCTTTGATTTTTTTTTTTTTATTTTTTTTAGGGGAGGGGCGTGTGTGCGTGGTGGAATTGCAATAAACACTCAAGTTGAAAGCTGAGGTAATGGCTAAAGTGTGAAAATTTTGTTTGGTCTTTTAAGGGAGGGAATTCTTGCCCAAACAACACTTTTCTGTTAGAAATAAAGGAGCGCAAGCAAGAGAGGGGAGGTTCTCCTTATCTCCTGCTTCTTCTAATCTAATCTAATCTAATCTAATCTAATCTAATCTAAATTTAAATCAATAACAAAGCAGAACAACCCGGCTATGCTAGCAAGAGCTGTGTGCACGAAGGCCTCAGGACTGGGCAGCCACTTACCTGAGGCTGCTTAGCAGGTCCGTGATAGAGCAGAGACAAGACCCCAAATCTCAGGGGTGCCAGCCCCGTGGTTGGGTCCCCAGGGGTCCCCAGGGGACAGGCAGCCCAGTGAACCCTTCAGGTAGCTCACAGCACCATCTACAGACCGAGAGCAAAAAAAGCAGGGAGAAAAACAGGCAATTCAGGAACGGGGAAATAATCCTTCCTGAAGGTGCGATTCGCTCCCGAGGGCAGAGGAGGAGAGGGGAAGCCATCGGGCAAGCCCGCCAGGGCTGCGGTCTCGGCCAATTTACGTGTCACAGGCCTGTGACGCCATGAGACCACTGCAAGGGATGAGCGGCAGCTGAGTCCGCACACAGGTCGCGTCACTGCGCGAACCGCTGCACGCAACTGTGTCCCTCCAGGCATGGGTGCTCGTGTAGCTTGTAATGTACTTAAATGATGTATTTTTCCATCCATCTCATACTCAAAACAAAATGACCGAGTTATTCTGAATTTAAAGTTTCAACAAACAGGAAAAACTGCTTCAAGCAGATACACAGCACAGAACATTTTAGTTTGATTTACCATAAAAATTAAAAGTATAATTTTAAAATAGTAAAGTGCACAGAGCTTCAT
Source organism: Balearica regulorum gibbericeps (assembly GCF_011004875.1). Taxonomy (NCBI): domain Eukaryota; kingdom Metazoa; phylum Chordata; class Aves; order Gruiformes; family Gruidae; genus Balearica; species Balearica regulorum. The sequence continues at coordinate 60,293,101 of NC_046184.1, forward strand.
AAATAGGCAACAACAATATTTTTTACTTGAAAAATATATCAAGAACTTGAAGGGGGTTTGGGTTTTTTACCTCTGAGCATCACTTTCAGCAGCCCAAAACACCTGCAAATACAGGGATACGATTCTCCAGGAGTTTGGGGACGGGTGCAGCATGCCCTGCCATGATGGACGCCAAGCTTCGAACCACCACCCAGGGCAGCAGTGCGGGCACCCGGCTTCGCTTGCAAACTGCTTTTTCCTGACAAGGCCGGGAAGTGGTAAACATGAGTATCACAGCTTGCTGTTGCTCCGTCCTCCGGCCAAGTACGGAGAGGATTTCTGAGTTACAGGAAGGTGCATGTACACATCACTTTTCTTCAACAGAAATTAGTCAGCTATGTTGCTAAGCCCAACATAAAACTCATTTCTGACAGATACTTCTCATTGCAAATTAGCCCAAGATCCCCTCTGCAGGTTTGCTCTCAATTTAACTCCTCTCATTCCCCTCCTTTCAGTAACCTCTGTAAGCAGGTAGCGCCAGTACAAGACAGCCTGCACAAGTTCCTTTGGAAATGCTCAGTTCCTGAAGGCTTAAAGACACTTGAAGTTTATTTGTTTCATCACAAATACCAGCTAGCATTGTCCCCACACACTTCCAGAATACATTCTCCCCAGGGTCTGGTTTCCAAGAAGCCTCAGTGTGCAACTCTCATCTCCCCATCCCCTACCAGCTCAGGGAAAGGCCAGCCAAATCCCTCAGGAACAAGCTTTCTTGAGGAACACTTTAAGCTCCATTTCTGGAGGAGAGGTCTAATAAGAAACAATACCCTGGCCTTTATCCATACTGGGTTTAAAAGACATGTCCAATTCCTCCTTGGAAATCACAAGGGGGGTACTGGGGGCAGGGGGAGAAAACCTCCGCGTGTTACAATAGTTTTGGTCAATTTTACTGTGCGGCCAAAGCCTCAGCCTTTTTTATTTATTTTTGTGGTCACAGCAAGTACTAGTGGGAGGGAAGAATATGAAGCCAAGGGCTTTTATAAACCTACTGCTACTCCAAAGGCAACTTCTCCCCTCTCTCACAATAACCTACTTACAGACCATTTCTTCCACTGCAGTCCTGACACCAGAGCTCATACACGCCAGCACGCGAGTGAAACAGCATCTTCATTATCGGTTTTCCTCTGCTAATCTGAGAACTTGCCTGCACGTAGAAGAGGAATCCTCTTTTCAACATTTAAGGAGGGGGGAATTAACTTACCATACAAATTAACTTCTTGGGAAATTTCTTCTTTCACCTACTGAACTTCCAGAATGGTTGAGGGAAAGGTGGTACTTAACTGGATTTTCTTACCTTGATTAAGGTTTTCTGTGGGAGTTTCACAGCCCATTCATTCAGAAAAGCTAGGTGAATATTTCATTTAGATGGTATGATTTCTTTTTAGTGAAAGCCAGCAGAATAAACCCAGTATGATCTTGCCTTGACCAAACAAAACATTTCCTAAGACAGCGTAGACCTATGGTGTTCTTTTTCTTAGACTACTTAAATGAACAGAAGAATTGTTTCCTCTACAATGACGTATGTCCCTAGAAAACCTCTCCGTTCTACTTGGACTGATCTGTGGAAAATACTATCTGCTTCTCCATTCTCACTGTTCACATTTTTTTTTCTTGAAGATCAAAGATCCTCTGCCTCAAGACAATAAGCATACCTGATTATTTTTTTTTTAGTAGTACTTTTGATTTCCCTGTTGTGTCCAAATCAGTATGCAGAGATATTTACATTATCATCTAAAACGTAGGGTAGATAGAATCACGGCAGCTTATTCTGCAGCACATGCCCTGCTGTGTATGTTGTCAACCCATGAATCCGGTCTAAATTTTGTTTCCAAATCAACATGCAGAAGTGCCCTACAACCACGAGTCACTCTAAGAACAGATAATTAACTCCTCCCATGAGAATTAATTTGTGCATCCACTCAAGTAGGTAACTGACCTAGCTATACGTAGAATGTAGTAATTCCGATTGCTTCTTCAGGGATCTCCATGGTCCGAGAAAACATTTAGATACAACTTCTCTAAACATTTGGGACAGATCATTGACTGAGTCATCAGCAAACCCAGTGCGTTTTTAGAAATCAGGGCCCTTGAAGAACAGCAAAGTAGCTGCAGTGCAGGAAAGACAATCAGGCTAGCAAGCAAATTGCTAGATTTTGAAGAAACACCTAATGAATATATTGGTGAAAACCAGTTAATTGTATGAATACATACACACATACAATTTCAACAGAGACCTGAATAATTTGGACAGTGATTTGCTTCAATGTCATGAAACTCGAAGTGAAAGGTCACATAGTTCATCGTTCCTGGCTTCCAGATTAAGGCTAAAAATTACATTTCCCTCCTTTTTTCCTGAAACAGCTTTGTTTGGAAATATGTACCAGAGCAATAGCATATATAAAACACAGACATATGTATCTATATATACAATTTCCTTTTATTAACAAGGTATGTCATTACTGAACAAGGCAACTGGGAAATACAAGGACTGGACATATACATGAAAATTTTACAACTTGACAAAAATTGGCATATGACTTATATACAGATGTGATTAATAAAGGTTACAACTCTACTGTATTTGATTAAACACAGTTCTAAGCACTTACATTATGAAAATATGAAGTTGATCATACAGAGGTCAAGTTCTGGAATCTAAAAATAATAACAATTTAAAAACTACAAAACCTTCTATGTCCATCCATTTTATAGAACATCACTACAGCTTTTCCTACTACCACATACATGAAAGATTATCAAAAATATATTGATGGGTCTATCGCTAATCATGTTTATATTTACATTAAGTTAGCAAATTCTTCACCAAATACTTTATATACAAAACTCAATTTGCCCTTTGTGAAAGAATCATCAAAAAGTTAAAAACCATAGAAATGCCAGTTAGAAATAATGCATTCCAAAAATTGGACTTGTTTACAACTGAGAACAACTGAAAATAATTTAGGAAAAAGTATGTCATTTTAGTACAGGTACTCTCAACACACTTTAGGTCCAATATAGAGTAGCAGGAATTTTGTCCTGTGTGTTCTCTGAGTGGTATCTTCTCTGCCAATAATGCTGCAAGAAAAAAGAAAAAAATTATTCTTACACAGTTTGTTGTGAGTCTTTGAAGGAGGCAGAAATAACTCAAGGGACCAATATTCTTTCCCCCCTTTTCACTGCAGGAAGTCCTGTCCCCATTTGTACTGGCCCAAATACTCAGAATTCTTATTTCTTACTCCTGAGAGGCCAAAAGGAGAAGGAAAAAAAAGAAGGGAGAAGAAAAAAAAAAAGAGAGAAACCCAACGTCCTCTGTACTTTAGTGCTGTTCAGAAAGTACACATTCTTTTGCCAGCAGTGTTTCCGAGTATAATCTTGACTGATTTTTGTATTTGACTATAATGCATTTGCAGCATGCTTTGAACACCCCTAACAAAATTAGTCTTCTCTGCCAAACTAGAAACCCCTCCAACCTGTCTCTCAATTGAAAAAGAGCTTAGACAGGAACCAGACGTTCACTCTGCAGGCACTTCTTCTACAGACACGAGCACCTAAGGAATTCTGCAATACAAAACATGGATGCTGAATGAATCTACACATACTAAGGATTAGACAGCTACTGAAACATGGACTCTCTTGGAATTATGTTCCACTAGGCCCATCTGAGTACCAGGAATCAGTTTGAGAACACAGAAGCAGAGTTTACAGTGCTTCCAGCATGTGAGAAAACAGCAGATTGATCGATTGCTAAGGTCCCAGCTCACTTCTAGTGACAGGCATTACGGAAACAATGCTGTGGTTCTTCACTGAATCAAATCAGGACAACACAATTGTTGCACCGCAATAACTTTGTCAAAGTGCTGACACCATATAACAAGCAAAATTAGATATTGCTGTCAAATCCAAGTGAAGTGGATTGAATTTCCCTTTTTATCTCTAGAGACAGTGAATGCATCTTCTGTATCTGCTGTATGGAACCCCTATCTTCCAATTCCACGAAAGTCTCTCCATGTGCTATTATCTTGCCTATGTGCAATTCTTACTTATTCAAACTCCATAATGACCAACTCTTAACTTTTTTTTTTTTTTTTAAAGATAAGGATGGGATGACATGTCAACCACCTTTAATCTATGCAGCCACACTCCTGGTCTTGAAATCTTGTCCCTTCTTGTTTCAGACAGCCCTCCATTCTTTGGCTTTCCTCTTTAGTAATTACTCTAACTTCTTTTTCAGGTTATCTTCCTTACTCCTCTCACACCAAGCTCACTGGGGGAAGGAGAATAACATCTTTGGCCTTCTCTTTTCTCTAGCCTGTTCCTAAGTAACTTTATCCAAAACACAAATTATCTTCTCTATGGTGATGATTTCACACACATCAAACTCTTTCTCTAATTTGCTGCTTCTCGCTACACATTTTCACACCTGTTCATGGTCAACTATCTAGCAACTCCTCCACCTCCAAATTCAAGTACTTTTCACCACAGCTTTCCTTGACAAACTCTGGCAACCCGAGCATCCTGCTTAGGTTACAAGCACTCAATTCTTCAAATCTTTCTTGTCCCTGCATCCCTTACATGCAATAACTACATCAGTATTTTGCAGGTTTTCTGCAGTGTCTCTCTAAACCATGTTCTGCTTTGTCCATTTCTATGTTTAAAACTCTAATCCAGGCCCTGAGCCTTTCCTTTTAAGTTGTGTTAGTTTTCTGATTCAGGTCACCGTACATTCACACAAACAGTGCTGCTGGCACAGCGTGAGATGTGGGAACAGAGAGTAACTGAAGCTACATAAGCAGCTCTGCTAATGTATGTGAAACCACAGTTTATCCATCTCCCTTTCATTAACACCTCAATCTGTGTCTGATAATCTTCAGTCTGATTCTACTTGCATAACTACTTCCTATCTCATACTTTGTAAACTCTCCAGAGCCAGAATTTTGTAGTGTTTGTTTGTACAGTACCTGGAACCGAAATATTTACAGCAATAATTTAGGATCCTTTGCATTGCAGTGATACAAAAGTTATCATGGACACAAAAATCTGCACAGGAATTTACTCATTAACAGGATAACTTTAAGGTGTCTCAGATCTTACCAGTTTAATTTGTGCTCTGTCGCTGGACTTTTGGTCCAACGCTCTGAGTTTCTTCTTCTGGATTTGGGCGTTTCCCTGCACTAATGCCAGTACCAAGGGCCGTTCTTCCTGACAATTTAAAACCAGTATTTACATTAAGACTCTAATGCACCTTTAGATATTCATGAAAAGTGTTTTGGTTTTTTTGTTGTTCTTTAAATTACCTGCTTGCAAAAAGTGGGATTGCTGATTGTCTCCATGAGCATAGTGTAAGATACTACTTGCTTGACAGTAACCTGTTCAGATACAGTAGATATTTATTATAATAAATAAAATTTAGAACTGCAAGCAAGTGAACAATTACATTCTTTAAAACAACAAAAAGGAGCCAATTGATTTATCTTCCATCATCAAGACAAATCCTGCCAGAAACCATCCTGAATGCAGAAGGGTTCTTATGGGAAGAAAAAAAAAAAAAAAAAAAAAAAGCATCTCATGGCAGTCTACAGCAGTTAAATAGATATGTACTTACATATGCACAGTGAACAATATCATACATATTTACGCATTATATTTGCAACAAGCAGAATGTTTATATATCCAAAACTCTTTAATTCTAAGTTGATATAAATTTTAACATTTGTTCTACCAAGTCTCCATCCTTTTTATTATTCTGTTATAGCAATACTAGTGAATCCTTAGCATAACTAAGCTGTGAAAAGAAGAAATATGCAAGTAACTTAAAGATGCAAGTATTTTCTGGTTCATGTAAACTATCCACTGGCACCCTTGACACTGAGCGCTCTGCATAAATAGTGAAAAGCAGCAAAAGCAGTTTCAAGGTTTCTTATTCTGAACAGTCGTGGTGTTCCGGTTACGTTCTGGATACTTAAACAAAACACAGATTACAGTTTTTCATGATCAGTAAACACACAACCTCTGGTAAGACTCCAAAGAAAGAAACAGTTGTGCTAAGTTTGATTGCAATTTTGATCCACAACAAACCACAGCTTAAATTTCTGTAGTTAAGGTAAGTAACAAAAAATTGCCTCTACAAGATGAGAATATCCACACAAAACTGTGGAAATTGATTAGATACTGAAAGAGTGGTGGTGAAATCAGGGAAAACGTAACATGCTAATTTTGCTATCAAATACACAAAGTGAACTTCTTTCTTTCAGTATCCTTCATTTAAAGTAACATAGGATAATGTTTATTAATTTTTGTTTAGTCACACTTGTGATCCCTCCCACTCAAAACATACAAATACTGTTCTAGATGAGCATTTTAGAGATTAGAGTGACAAGACAAGCAAGTTCACTCTAAGAAATAATTTTTATGTTTCAAAAACAGAAACAAGGCCAGTTCAAGTTGTAGGCAGCAGCTTTCACCAAAAATCTATCCATGTTATTTTGATGTTTTGTCTGCTTTTCCATAGTTGCAAGGATTTGGAGATCCTTTACAGACAGGCACTGCCATAATACCTTGCTGCTGAATTCCACTTGCTCCTGTATGAGAGTCTCCCAGGGCACACGGCTGAACAACTGTATGACCATCACCAGGTCCCAGCTGAGCTCCTGGAGAGGCAGGAAAGAGACTTAAACATAACAGAAGATACAAGTCCAGTTCTGGAATTTAAAATGGGGTTGTTTTCCCCCCTCTTCAACAGGCAGACTTTGATTGTATGTTTGAGATTTCAAAAAAACCCCAACAGCTAAAGATGTCTACATACAAATACTACCAACCTTAGTGAATAAATTTGAAAACGTTTGTGACTTGCACCGAAAACTGTCTTGAGAAAACAGTTCTTTCTTATAATACGTAATGCCCTTGGCATTACAAAGGACGTTTGTGCGGTTCAGTTCCAATAATTGTACGTATTTAAAGAATTTGACTGACCTCCTGTACTACCACAACCAGAAATGCTTTCTCCTGGTGAATAGCCCATTAGGCCACCATTTCCATTTCCATTTGGATTAGAAGGCACTGTTGCAAGAAGACCTAAGCAATGAAATAAAATATATAGCCATAAAGAAAGACAGAAGAAAAAAAAAAAATTAAGCGTAGCATGCTTTTCTCCTCATGACAGCAAATTCTCTACCCTCACTCTAAGTGGTTTACCTTTATAACAGGAAAACATCTCTTTATCTTGCCAAGTAACTTTAGTTCACAATTACTTAAGAGGAAACTTCTACATACTATTCTGCATAACGTTTCCCATATTCATTAGTTACATGTATTCGCTATGTTGTCATGAAGCGCAACACATCTTGATGCAGTATCTGATATCTGAACATGCTGACTGCTTACACCTTCCTGAGCCATACAAGTGCATGTGGTTTACCTCTCAGACCAAATGGGACGGTCCTTCCAAACTAGGAAGGATGCTACCAGAGGTTGCACTGGTCTATTTGAACAACAGCATTTGCAAATGCAAATACAGTATGGCTGAAGTTATGAACCACATTAGTTTTCTAATAACTGGTATGAAAACCTATTTGCACAAGAGTATCAGAATGCATAAAAGACCCGGTTTAACAAAAAAACTTCCAAAAACTCACAGAAAAAAATTTCCAGGTAAGATTTAGAAAGAGGTACTCCACTCAAACTCTTTATTCCCTTTCTTGGTTACATCTAGTACTTTTATTTATTTGGATACAGAACTCTGGTCACCACACTGACCTTATACCTAATTCCCACTGCTATGGGACAAAATTATTAATTGCAAGAAGGTGAGAGAAGTTTTCAAATAAATAAAGCCAACAGCCTATAACCATACCCAGTCCTCTGTATCGTGAAAGCTGCTGGTAGATTTGTTTCATCCTTTCAATATTCAGACGGCTTGCCTCTGCATGATTTACCATTGGTCTGGGATAATTAACTCCTATAATACATTTTGCAGCCTTCTGGACGCTCTCTGGGGCATTCCAAGGATCATAGATGTATTTTGCAGGGAAACCTCTAAGTACTGGCAAATAACGTCTTGAAAAAAAAATAAAAAGTTCATTTTAAGTATAAAGCCACTTGACAGTATAAGCAACATCAATGAATCGCTGCAATTTCTGGATTATGAATTACCTGATATAATCCCCATTTGGGTCAGTTCTTCTGCCAAAACCCACTGGACAGTAGCAGTGAAAAAACTGCTGAAAGAAGGAACTGCAGGATAGCCACATCCAGCTTCCAGCATTCACACTCCAATCTGCATCAAGTAAGAGCTCTTCAAAGACCTTAAGAAATCAGACAAGTTAGTCTGAACATGGCAAACCTCTAAGACACCTACTTCTTCAGGAATTGTTCTGAGTTTGACTTCAGCAGAGGAAACTCAGCTCTTCAACACAGCAACGCTCTTTCTTACCTGGCAACGTTCACAGAATGCTCAGTACACAACTGCAAATACTTACCTAAATGCCAAAACTCAAGAACAAGAGCGTGATAGCCTGTTTATTTTTTCCCTGTAAAAAAACCTTGGAGACATCTCAGAAAGCTACAACCAAAAAGTTACACATTCTTGCATAAACACATCCTTAAAAAAATAAATCCCCAAAGGATGGCTGGAGTCTGACTGCTTGCAAGTGACATTTGTTGCTTTCAGAAGAGTTGCTTCATCACACTACAATTGAGTAAGCTTTGCAAACTTCCAGAAAACAGCGAACGTAAAAAGCACATTTCAAACTCAAATTGTCGACCTGAATACCTCAACTTGCGCAGCACCTTTCACTATTCGAGGAGTCCCAAGAGTAGAATTCAAGAGTTTCAGGGTAGCACAAACATTCAGAAGTTGTATTACTGAAGGCAAATAATCTAGTAAGTCACAGTTTTGAAGATGCACACTCAAATTCCTGGAGGTGTCTGAACCACCAAACATACTGAAGAATGGGGGGACAGATAATGAACTCCGGTCTGAAGACAAAATAAAGTCTTCTTTTGTAATTGCTACCCCTATTATATTAAAGACAACCCATGAGGAAGTCAAAGATTTATACTCTGGAGCTCAACGGTTGTGAAACATTCAAGTTTCCAGCATTGATTGGTTTTTAATTATTAACAGAGACAATACTAACTTGTATGAGAAGAAGTTTCTCTGCTCAGTCAGATCACTAGCAATACAGGCTAACAAGAAGAGAAACCTTATTCTTTGAAGGACAACATTCAAGTATCTGCACTGAGAAGTAGTTTTCAAAACAGATACTTACTTAATACATATTTTGCAAGTTCTGATTTTCCTTTCAAACTGCATTGCCTCCAAATTTAACAAAGACACCATCACCTTTCTTCATGCTTAGACACTAAAACTTAACATCTTACTACTGCCACCCAACTTCAACTAATATTATTCCAATATAAAGTCTAAATAAGGTAATACCATCAAACAAGGATCTCTCTCTCTCTCCATATATTCAATAAGGCATTCATTCTACTGTATACACTGAATAAGTGTTAGAAAAGTATCTTTGTCTAAATATCCACAACTACTGGGAAAAAGTTTGTTTTGAAAAAAATAAGGTTTATCTTAAAAACATTTTAAATAGAAAGTGACTAATAATGTAACAAGACCTTCAGATGAACATTAAGTGTTAGCACACAACTGTTCCACTAGATGCTGCCATGTAATAAGACTTTGGAAATAACATCACCATGGAAGGCCAGATTAACTTTTGCTAGCTACAGACATATGAATTAAACATCCTTCCACTGCCCAAGTCTGGGCCCTCCATATACCTGTATTATTTCAAAAGTAAGAACACGCTGGCATTTATCCCTAATATATAGCTTCGTTGTTTGGCTGAGTTACCTACATACATGCATCTTCGATGTCTTTATCTATGAACTGCAAAAGGAAAATTCCTAAAGGAGCTTATGTTGTTGTGTAACCAAGACAATTTTTTTTTTTAAAATGAAAGGTGTTTGCTTACAACTTATTTGTTAAGAATAGTGAAATTTTGTAAGATTATGTATATATATATATAAACATATGAGGTCACAAACCTGATGACAAGTAAATTCTTTGTTCAATTTACAAAATAAAAACTTATTTTTAATTGATTATCATTGCTCAGTAACAGATGTGCTACCCTTCTAAAAATGTACAACTGATTCAAAGGCTGAAATTAAATTATTCCATTCTTTTCTTCAAAAGACTACATTTGTAATTTGAACTTCAGCATCTCTTGTGTACTTGCACAGAAATTAATCGCACTGAAACTTCAGCCAAATCATGTTGCCCATACTCACACTTCTAACACTGGGCAAAGGGACATTCTTAGCTTTTAGTTTTCTCCCTTTAATTCCTGTGGTCCTATTCCGTCACCGGGAACCAGATGTGAAACGTGAACAGAAACCGTTCACACAGTATGACTGGAAAGAAATTTCAATTACAAGTGTCATTCATGTTTATTTGCCAAAATTTAGGAAGAAATCTCAAATTTAGAAGAACTGCAGACCTATTCTGACTGCAAGAAACACATTAATAGTCCAATAAAAAGTAGCACTCAACAGGCAAAACTTCAGCACCACTGGTTTATCAGAACCAATTTAATTTTGGCCACAGTTTGAGGTTTAAAATTCAACTTACACCACATAGTAACAACAATTCTAGAATAACTATCTGAGGCACTTTAAGAAATTCAAGAATAAGAAACAATACCTTCATTCCTTCTTCCCAGCTAATCCAGAGGTCACCTCGAGTCAAAAAGCATGCTACAGCATGCCGGGCTAAATGGTGAATCCAACCTTCTTGACGAAGCTGCGTCATAATCGCATCAATCCAAGGAAAACCTGTCCTGCCTTCTGCCCATTTGGCCAAAGCCTCAGGATTCTTATCCCATGGAATTTGAACACAGATAGGATTCCCCTCCATTTTATCAAACCGTGGATTGTTAGTCGCCGCTGTGTAGAAAAATTCACGCCATAACAGCTGGCCATAGAGGGAGAGGGGAGGGGAGCTGTTCTTTTTTACCTGAAGATCATCATTAAAGGAAAACATTTTATTAGTAGAAAAAGTAGGGAAAAATCATGGCATCTAAGAATGTACAGCTGATTACACAGAAATCATACCTTTTTGTACAGATCCGTTAACTTGAAATAAAAGAGACGACAGGATAAACAGCCAAAGCGGAGGTACGGACTTAGCCCTGTTGGGCTTGCCAGAAGGGAATTCGCATTCATTCGTGGTCTTTCAAAGTTTGCTACCCAAGCCTTAAAAAAAAACAAAACAAAAACCACACAGCAACATCAGACTACAGACTAGGTAGCAACTTATAAACCTAAAGGAAGAAAACATGCACTCTCTATAACAATCCAGACACATACGACAGATGATCACGTTACCTACGATATCTAGGGGTTCCTCTTAAATCAGTGGAAGATAATTCATCTCAATGCAGAAGGCATGAGCTGTCTTCCAGAATTACCTATCTTTTTCTTTTAAATACAGAGGAAACCTAGACAACTAGCAATATGTTAGCTTTTAGAGGAATTCCCCTTCACAATTATAAAAAGTATGTTTCAAGTAAAATTACCTTCAAAGAAAAAATAATTAAATTTTGAGTAGAAAGTAGTATAACAAACTTTCTCTAAAATTGAAATTTGAGGACAACCTTCTATCATCTTTTAAAACTAAAAAACAGCAATTTGATTTATATCATTATATCGAGTCTTTGAGTTCAAGTTTGTGTTTTTGATTTTTTTTAAAACTACTTGCCCAATTCCTTTTACATTCCATTGTAAAGAGCAACTACGTTTCCCAGATATGTCATGTTTGTAAGGATTTGAAACATACCTTTCGTTCTAAATGTCTTTCCAATCGTGTGAGAGCTTCTGTTTCTCCCCCTGGCCATACTGCAGAAGGCAGACCATCTGTGTCAAAACCTACAAAACAAATTGAAACAAGGAAATTCCTTGTTTGCTTATACTGTAGGGCAACAAAATTCCAGCATATTGATACTTGACTACATTTTATTGTATCCCAAGAATAACTCTGAATTAGACACATGGTAAAGTACAAGTTTTAAAACAAGTCTTATCAAAGCACATTCAATACTTCTAACTTGCAGCAAAATCCAATTTTTACTTTTATGTTCGCATTAATTTACATTACAAGTTTTACATGCTGAATGATCTTAACTTAATTCCATTTCTGTTTTTTGCACAAAGTGACCTTTCTATTATTTTTCAAATTATTTTCAAGTTCTCAGCTCTGCAATATGTGGGCTATCCCAAAACCACAGGTTTTTTGGTTGTTTTTTTTTTTTTTTTTAATTACTACTAAGAAGCAACCATTGCTATCGCGATTTACAGAATGTCTAAAAAACTTTTTCCATCAAATTAAGAGCATGAGTGCTATCTTCAGAACATTCCTAGGTTTCATTGACCTTGACTTAAATAACAGATGGGGATTATTGTCAATTTGATAAGCATATACCTTAGCTGCAAAAGAAAGATGAAAAGAAAATAACGAGATTTCTTCCACACCCCCGCATCTCCTCCAAGATTGTTCACCAGGTGCTTGAGATAACATGTCTGCCTATAGTTTAACCACTTAGCCAAAATCTGTCCAGACCCTACTGTTAGTAATTTGGAGGTCATACCGCATTTGCTTGTATCTTGGGGCATGGGGAAACAGGAAAGAGAAGGGGGGATTCATAGGACAAAAGCCTGATACTGTTTCTTAAAATTAAATTTACAGAAACATAAAGACTTTTCCCCAAGAAGCTTCTAAAATAATTATTTGCCTTATTATCATCTTTTTTTAGCATTGCAAGACAAGAGTGTTTTTTTTAATTCATTTCTAAAATGACATATTAATGACCTGAAGCACAAAGATACCAAATACATTTAATACAAAATGAAGTATCAAAGACTATTAGTAGCTTAATGATTATTTGGTACCATGGGAAAATGGCTACGCTGTATTACGAGAAGCCAAACAGTACTTAGATCAAACTACACTATCTGACCTCCCATTTAAAAGAAAACAACTAAATTTTACAGCATTTATTATCCTTTTTTGTTAGTTTTGTATGTCATAATTGGCATCAGTTTAACAATTAACCATAATAACCTCTCTCGTGGTTATTTTAAGTATTATGCTTTTAGCGGTAGATTGTATCTTTCTTGTTTCATGATGTCAAAGTAATCTTAGAACATACCTAGCTCTTCAAGTGATGGGACACCGTATTTCTCGTCATGGTCATCAGAAACTGGAGTAGTACATTTTTCCATTACTTCTGGGGTTATAGTCTCCACTGGCATCTCCAGTGGTTCCATTCTACTAATTAGGGTCTGGAATCTCTTGTAAGTAAGAGGAGGCTGTCCTCCATTTAATTCTATTATTCTGGATTGGAAAAAAAAGTAGTATGTCAGACAATATTATATAACAATTTTTTTATACATATAAAATATACACACACAGAGAAATATATTCTTACCTGCCTCTAGCATGTTATATAAAAATCACAGATATACATGGTAATCCAGATAGTTTAAACTTTATTTTTACTATCCTTTTCCCCCGCCACTAGGGAGACATATAAATTAACTGTTTATAACCAAGTCATTCCTGGCTTGAGGAAAGTCCCTCAAGAATGAGTATATAATGAATATGGACAGCTCAAGGCAAAAAAAAAAAAAAAATACAGATCAGAAAAGCAGATGAGAGATCATAGCTACATAAAGATACATTCAAGTCACCCACAAGACTATGCTTTTTGCATTAAAAAACCCCCACATTTTTTCTATTCTGTTATTGAGATCAGTAGTCAATATTACAACTGTCTTAATATGGGAGAAAAATAAGGTCTAGTTTATACACAAGACTGTTGTAAAAACACACAGTTTCTATATTTTGCATTGTCAACTTAAATATATCTAAAAATCTCAGAAACAGGAAAACTTCAAAAAAATAATTTACAAAGTGGTAGATGGAACCAACAGTTTATTTGGGGAGGGTGCTTGGGTGGGGACAGAAGAAAAGAAATTTTCAATTTAGGATTAAAAAAACCAGATATTGGTTTGAAAACTGCAAATAATTCCCTTTCCTCCCGTATGTCTAGCTGCCTCATACGTTGGCTTATAACAGAATAAAACAGGCATGTACCACAATAAATTACTCAATGTTAAGGAGAAGCTGAGTCATACTTTTGACTAGTTTATGGATTATGTTTCTATAACACGGAGCTAATACTAATCCATTTAAATAGATCTGTGGGAAAATATAAACAAGACATTAAGTAAGGCGGGCAACATAGGGCTATCAAACAACTCCTAATTACTTACTGGATACATAACTGATAGGAAACAGTTCTTGAAAAATAAAGGACTTTCTGCTAACTTGTGCGCAGCAAGTGAAATAAGGACAAAACAATCTAACAAAACAACTAAAACAACAACAGATCTTATTTGGGAGAAGTTATAGGTATGTTTGAGTAACTTCATTATAAAAGTGTCCTGGTTTCGGCTGGGACAATTTTCTTCCTAGCAGCTGGTATAGTGCTGTGTTTTGGATTTAGGATGAGAATAATGTTGGTAACACACTGATGTTTTAGTTGTTGCCAAGCAGTCAAGGACATTTCAGCTTCTCATACTGCCCTGCCAACGAGAAGGTAGGGGGGTGCACAAGAAGCTGGGAGGGGACACAGCCAGAAGGGCTGACCCAAACTGGCCAAAGGGATATTCCATACCATAGGATGTCATGCTCAGTATATAACTAGGGGTTGGCCAGGAGGCAGTGTGGCTCAGGAACTAGCTGAGCATCAGCGCAGGTGGTGAGCAATTGTGCTGTGCATCACTTGTTTTGTATAGTCTTTTATCATTATTATTCTTCTCTTCCTTTTCCATCCTGTTAAACTGTCTTTATCTCAACCCATGAGTTTTACCTTTTTTTTTTTTTTTTCTTTTTCTTTTTGATTCTCTCTCCATCCCACTGCGGGGGGGAATGACAGGAAGGGGAGGGGAGAGGATAGAAAGGAGTGAGCAAACAGCTGTGTGGTTGTTTTAACTGCCTGCTGGGTTAAACCATGACAAAGTGACAGATAATTAACGTGACTATTATTTTCAGAACCACCCCCAAATTGAAATTGTATTTCAGATACAGTTATGTACTATTTTTTGGCATTGCAAAGTTCTATTCAGCATGCAATAAAATTTGAACGGATGGATAAAAGAGAAACATAAAACAAATTTGTGTCTTCCTAACTCAAAAGTGCTCTGTGTAGAAAGTAGCATCCAGTATCTAACCAAACACTACATAAAATTCATACTTTTTTTCTTTTTTAAAATGAGAAGTAATGGTAACTTACTTGTCTAGGTCATACAATGTATGGGAAATTCGAACAATGACCTCCACTCCGGCTTCGCTAGCCAGCTTCTTAATTGCCGCATCTCTTTCCTTCCCAAATGGTTCAGAATCATATTCAATAGAAAGTTTTGCAATATTCCACTCCTGCAACACAAAACAAAATCATGGTCATTCAGCAATTTGGCTGCTTCATGGAGGGTAAGGGAAAGGAGAACAGGAAGTACAGGGACAAGATGGAACACCAGCTATTACCTGCAGAAAGTTGTCAGATACACAAAGGCCCAAAATACGTTTAGACACTCAGACTCACAAAAATAAAGTCCAACATTTTGGCATCTAAGTAGGAATCAGGCATAAAAAAGCCTCTGTCTGTCCCATTACTGTGGGTGCGCACAGTAATGGGACAACTTCCGTGCAAGTTTTGAAAATTCAGCTCTAGGATCCATATACCTTAAGAGACACAACAGAAGGGAAAGACGACACAGGCTATCTTCAGGACATTGATCAACAGCAGTATCTTGCTCTGCAGAAATGCTTTTCACATATGCCTGTCAACTTTAACAGCAGAACTGAAGAGGGGGAGATATCCCCAAACCAAACACCACACACTGTTCTTCCCTTTTCCACTCACCAGAATGGACAATCTCCAAATTCTCAATTAAAAAATAAAAATAAAAAAATCTGTCTCCTAAAAAGAGGACGCCTTCAAGTCTAATATCCTTTGCATCACAGATGCTGTTACCAAGACCAACAGTAACAGCTGTCCTGCTTTCTGGCTGGGATAGTTAGTTTTCCCGAGAAGCTGGGAGGGGACACAGCCAGGACAGCTGACCCAAACTAGCCAACAGGATATTCCATACCATATGACATCATGGTCAGCATATAAGGGGGAGAGCTGGCCGAGGAAGAAGGATCCCTGCTCCAGGATGGGCTGGGCATCAGGTTCCGGGCAGTGAGCAAATTGCATTGTGTATCACCTGCTTGGTATATTCTTTTATTAGTATTGTTGTTATTTTTCCTCTTCCTTTGCTGTCCTATGAAACTGTCCTTATCCTAACCCATGAGTTTTATCCCACGAGCTTTATCTTTTTCTTCCAATTCTCCTCCCCACCAGGGGGAGGAACGAGCAAGTGTCTGCATGGGGCCAAGCCATGACAGAAGCAAAAAAAGGGATCAAGTAATGGCAAAGGCTTCTGCAACAGTAGGAAACTGGAAAGGTGAAATATGCAGAGAATGATCCTAGAAAGCCATCCTGCCAATCAAACTCAGAGAAATACCCTCCTAATCCCTCAAAATCTTAATCAGTTGATTTAAACACACCAGTCAGGACTATTTCAGAGAACTAGATTTACACCAAAGAGACAAGGGGCACTCTAGTCTGTTCACCTAGGGCGCTGTTTCACTTCTGAACTCTAGCTCTCCTCTAGATAAAGCCCAGGTACAACCGGGAGGATAGGCAATTCCAAGGAGTGCTTGCTTTTTGAAAGAAGGCTCAGCTCTTTCCACCATTAAGTCTGCCAGGACTGACCCCAGCAGGCCCTGAATCCTCAAGCAATCTCCTACACCCTTATACAACATTTATTTCCCATTTCATAATGTAAACCCACTGTCAGACAAGTTGCAGCAGATATTTTTCTAAATTTTTCTTTCCTCTGGCATATTGAAAACCATTAAACAAAACGTGTCCAAGAGCCAGAGCCACGTCACCAAGGAACTCCGAGACAAGTGCTACGTGATACGAATACTCCCAGATCACATCGGCATGAGCCAGGCACTTAGAAGAAGCATGGACACAAATTATTTTGCACCTACTGCATGGATGCTTTTTAGCAACACCGATGCATTTAAAGAATTAAGAAATTGTTCCAATTCTATTTTCTTTATCAAGCTAGTCCAAAACAGCTAGAGATACAGAGCAGACCAGGACAAACTGAAGAGAATGAGGCAAGAACCAACCAAAACTTGACTGGTTCAAGTTAACCAGCAGGTGCCTGGTGGGTGCCTGCTACTAGCGGAAGTTGCATCTCTGCAGTCAGATGGAACCACTATCCACAAGTTACCTAAAAAAACCCAAACCCAATTAACCAAAAAACCCCAAACAAACAACAACAACAAAAAAAACCCTAAAAGACTTTTGCAAAGACCTGCAAAGTTCACTGGTAAAAATATTTTGTCTCTATATGCTACTCCAGAGGATAACAGCCTACTGCCGGTATCAGCAGCACTGTTAGCCAGTTCTGCTGAAAACATATGACACTGAATTCAGTGTCTTAAGGGAAGCAAAGCTGCTCTTAAGGACTGGAAAGAGGAAAACAAACAGTCATATATACATGTATGATACACAAATGAAAGAGCCTAAAAGGTCCTTGAGGCCTTTTGCAAGGATAAGAATAGATCAGTGCTCTGCTTTTTGAGGGAGTTGTCCTTCAGGCTGTGAAAAGGAGCACCATACCAAGAAACAGCTGTGAAACATTCATCCTCAGAAAATCCACAGATGCTGGCATCTGTGATAGTGCTCCTGACACAAGGTTCTACAGAAGTTCCACTATCTTCTACCATTTACTTAGATATTTTTTTGGCTGGGAGAAGAGAACCATATGTGTTCTTCAGGGTCAGGATCATTGCTCACCTTTGAGACCTTTAATGAGGATGATCTGAAAAGCTTGTTTCAGTGTTATATGCCCTTCACTGCACTGAAAGTGCCTGATGTACAGCTACTGCTCTGGCAAAGAGGTTGTGAGATTAAT
Source organism: Balearica regulorum gibbericeps (assembly GCF_011004875.1). Classification (NCBI taxonomy): domain Eukaryota; kingdom Metazoa; phylum Chordata; class Aves; order Gruiformes; family Gruidae; genus Balearica; species Balearica regulorum. Next base: position 60,311,257 of record NC_046184.1, read on the forward strand.
GATAGATGCATGTTCCAGGTAGTCTTCAGCCAAAGTTGAAGAAGCTCTCAAGAGCTTCAACAATGCCTCTTATTTGTTTGAGGATAGAGGATGTCTTGAAAAGCCCCTCAGTGAACAAATATAGGATAGAGACACTTTTTGGTAATTTGAGAAACCAGTAGGCATAGACAGATGTGAATGTTTTTTGTCTTCCCAAGTAACCACTACGCGTGACAGAGCCCTGCTTTCCTGGGGATGGCTGAACACCTGCCTGCCCATGGGAAGTGGTGAATGCATTCCTTGCTTTGCTTTGCTTGTGCACGCGGCTTTTGCTTTACCTGTTAAACTGTCTTTACCTCAACCCACGAGTTTTCTCACTTTAACTTTTCCAATTCTCTCCCCCATCCTGATGGGGGGGAGTGAACGAGCGGCTGTGTGGTGCTCAGCTGCCGGCTGGGGTAAAACCACGACTGATTGCTGTACACTATGTACATGACAAGTTGTTTTAATTACCTTCTCAGCACTAAAATTAATATTCTGAGAGTGTGGCACTCCAATGCTGTTAGGCATAGAAAGATCAGTCTAGTAACAATATCTGACACAGGAGTTGTCGAAATAGCCAATAAAGTATTTAAGAAAACTTGTCTCAGGTCACTCAAATCCAGAAGACAACCAACACATACAACAGCAAGATCTTTGCTCCTACTTAAATGCAATCAAACCAAATTTGGCAAGCAGATGTAAAGAGCTTGAATATCGGGGGGGGTGGGGGGGTGGTGGTGCAAGCAGCAGCTAATGTCACAGTACTCCTGCAGGAAATTCTTCACTGAGGGGAAATCAAGAAGGAAAAAAATCCAAACAATAAAACCCCAAACAGTCAGAGTATCATCCAGTTTCACAACTGAAGCACAAGAACGAAGACGGAAATGTGAATTTTCAGCTTGGTGTTACAGACTTGGGAATAAAAATCTTGAACAGATGATCTCTTTGGAAAAAGAGATATTTACACCCCCACCCCCAGTCTTGCTTGTCTCAGTCACCTCAATCTGGTCATTCCATAAAAACTTTAAAAATCAAGCCGCAGAATGTTCATTTTTACCATCCTATTACAATATTATTACCTTAATTACACTATTATCCATGGAAGACAAATTAATATCAGTAACAATCCCTCACATCTTTAATTTGCTCAATAATAAGACCCTTTCCCACAAAAGCCTTAAACTTCTTTGACTAGAAATTGCTTTTTACCTGCACTATGCTTTTACCAAGCCTACTACTGGCAAAAAGCTTATTAAATCACTTTTAATGGCCAAAAAGCAACCACAGCAGATATTTGGCCTATATAAAACACTGCTTTTACAGGTCAGGCTTTGAACCTGGATTCATGTGCACAGAATTATATTTCAGTATTTCAAAGGGAATCTCAAAAAGAAAAATCTAGACTATACAGTACCTAGACTTAGCAAACCATTAGAAATCAGTTCCATTTCTGGAAAGAAAGAAACCAAAAACTGTAAAGTCTAAGAGTAACTCTGTTCATTTGGTGATATGCACATGGGGGGGGTGTTGTGGTTTTACCCCAGCCAGTAGCTGAGCACCACGCAGCCGCTCGTTCACTCCCCCCCATCGGGATGGGGGAGAGAATTGGAAAAGTTAAAGTGAGAAAACTCGTGGGTTGAGGTAAAGACAGTTTAATAGGTAAAGCAAAAGCCGCACGCACAAGCAAAGCAAAGCAAGGAATGCATTCACCACTTCCCATGGGCAGGCAGGTGTTCAGCCATCCCCAGGAAAGCAGGGCTCTGTCACGCGTAGTGGTTACTTGGGAAGACAAACGCCATCGCTCCGAACACTGCCGCCGCCCCCCGCTCTTCCCCAAGCTCCTTATAAACTGAGCATGACGTTCATATGGTATGGAATATCCCTTTGGTCAGTTTGGGTCACCTGTCCTGTCTGTGTCTCCTCCCAACTGCTTGTGCACCCCCAGCCATCCCACTGGCAGGGCAGTGCAAGAAGCAGAAAAGGCCCGGGCCCCGTGTAAACACTGCTCAACAACAGGTCCATAGAACAAAAACATCTCTATATTATCAATGCTGTCTCCAGCACAAATCCAAAACATATCCCCACACTAGCTACTATGAAGAAAATCAATCTTCTCAGCTGAAACCAGGACAGGGGGAAACCCCAAATCTAACACAAAGAGCCTGAAAGAGAAACTGCAAGTATAGTTAAGTATTGCATGGATAACACCTTGCACTCAAGTATATATATTAGAAGAAATATTCCTAGTTAAAATTAGTTCGTCAGTCAACAACTGCAAGGTGGCATTTACCTTAAAAAGCCTGGGGAAAACATCTGCTGGCTGTCCACGAATAACGAACAAACGTGAATTCAGTTTCCGTAGATTGGCATCAAGATCCTCAAGACATTGAAGCAGGAATCTGCAAGCAATTGCAAAAAAAAAAAAAACATTTATTTTCTTAGGCAATCCAGACAATTTTACAATAGAAAAAGGGAACTAAGAGGAACAATCCAACAAAGATAATCAGACTTTCAGTATTTGGTGTGTATTTTGGTGATGCATGTATGCTCACATCCTAATTACATTTAGCTTACAGTGGTTCAATACCACATAATATATTCAACAATACATAATTCAGAAAACCAAAGTGCATTGTCATTTAAGTTTTCACCTCAACACTATTCAGTTCTAGAATGGACTAAAACATACTCAAGTCTTAATTAAAACTAGAAGTATCTTGTCACTCTAAAGAAAAAAGCACACCACAGGAAAAAACCCCAACAAACAAACAATCAATCAGCTGTTGGCATACTGCTAGTAAACTTAATCCAAGTCCTTCTTACAACACAGCAGCCTGAACTGTTACTAAAAACAGCATACCAGAGAACTACATGGTCATAACTATCCCTTTGGCCTTCATTTATAAAAATAGCCCGCTATATAACAGTTTCATGCATCTTGGCTGTAACCTCACCTGAATTATTTAATGAGCAAATCAGCAAATAAGGAAAAAAGGAAAAGGCAGGGGAGGAATGGGGTGCTGCAAATCCGCAAGTCTTCAAGAGAAACAGGTAGTTGCACAAAGGATGTTGAGACAGGTTCAGATGTGCAAAGATTTATTAGTGGATACACTATCTAAAAGTAACTCCAATGGTGAAAGTTGTTTGAGGGACAAAATAAAAACAAAGGAGGGAAAGGAAAAATGAAAACTCTCCCTTGTGGCCAGCCAGAAAGATGCTGGGGGTCCCCAGATAAGTGCCCTTCCCCTGGACTCCTCTCCGGTGTAACAGGTGGCTCCTCCACAACATTTTTCCTTGTAATAATATAGTTTTCACCAGGAGCTGCTCAAACCCTGTCCGCTGTTCTTACAATGCTGTTGGCACTCACCAAAGTGCATGTTGATCAGGGCAGCTGCTGAGTCAGAGCCTGCCGGTCATTAACCTCTGTGCGCTCACATTATTGGATCCCCTGCCATAAACCAAAAGCTACACCCAAAGGGGTGAAAAAAAGAGGAGATTTCCACACTGCAAGCCATTATTCCCGAGAGAGCTGGCTGTAACGACATTATGTGCAGGTGCAAGGCCACGAGGATAACACCACAGGAGCAGCCGCCCGAGACCAAGGCAGGGAAAGCAGTGCCATGGAGGCCTGGAGACACTGCACCCGCTGCCTGGGTGAAAGGGTGCGGAGCTGCCAGGGAAGGGCAGGCTGCACCTCTGCAGTGCCAAGCGCACTGCAAAGATAAAGGCACCAAGAAACCAGGAGTTCGTAAGACACCAAGGTTTTTAAGAACTAATAAAAAAAAACAAAACCAAAAAACCCAACCAAAAAAAAAAACCCCAACCAAAAACCCCAACCAAACAAACAAAAAAACCAGTTACAATGAAAATGCTACACCTTCTAGGAATGACATAACACACATGACTGTTGTAAACCTACCAACGTTTTTTACATATTCTAGAGATGTAGCAATATATGTGATGCCTACCTAACGCACATTGCCTCCAACTTTGTATGGGGAAAAATTATAAAAATTAAGGCTGGCAGGAAAACCCCCTAGCTGCTATTAAACACCAAAAATGCATGGCTCACTTGACCCGAAAGGCTAACAGAAAGCAAGCAAGCCTGAGAGGAAGCCAGTGTACAAGAATACAATTGCTTCTTGGCTGGCAACTATACCTCTATGTTAATGACTGGAACAAGCCATAAATGTCTAATTCTCTCACTTTGCTAAATTTTATTTTGATAAAAACTCCAGAGTAGTGAGATCATGAAGGAAATGCTGTATCTAAAAAGAAACTTCTGTATACTCATTTAGTTAGAAACCACACAGGAGTAATTTTAAGAATCAGATGAGAATTGCATCTGCTTCTGTCAAAGAGAACCTGGGCCCCACACTGCCAGGCAAAAGTCACTTCCAGATGAACTCTGAAAAGTACAGCTTCATTTTAGCATTTTTTTGAAACTTGGAATGACAGACCTTATCACTCATCCACTTGAATCTTACTTTCAAAGTGCATGTGCCCTCGCTTATACTTCACAAATCCCCACAAAGGCAAACTGCAATGGTGTTCCAGATGCCTTTGGAACAGTCCAGGAAAGGTTGGGCTGTTTTGTTTGGTAGGGTTTTGTTGTTGTGATGGTGGTTTTTTGATGTGGTTTTTTTGTTGTTGTTTTGTTTGATTGTTTTTAGCTTCCTATCACAGAATATAGGGAAAGGGTATGAAGAGAAATTGGCAACACAAAATTCTCATAACTATTCAAAGTAAAAAATCTGTCTTTCAGGAAATTGTTAGGGGGTTTTCCTATTTGCATTGCAGTTCCCTCTAATTTCTCGATCTCTTTTCTTCCTACCTGACCATAACAAACAACTTCTAGTCTGGACTTGGCACAAAATCCTATTCGAGAAGATTACATGCACTGACCCAGTCTCCAATTCACATCCAAGATCCCTAAACTTGCCCTTAATACCATTTAATCTCCATTTTGTTGGTTCCCCAAATCCCCTCTATTATCTCTCTCAACTATCTCTTACCACACTCCTGCATTTCAATCTCCATAAAACTCTTTCATGTATTTAAAAAACATAATGGTGTAGACTCACATTGTTAAACATATGTAGGAAGGGAGCAGTAGAGTGGCCGAGGGAGAGACACACTCCCCCTCCCCTGAACAAAAACAGAACAAATGAAAAACAGTCAAACCACAGTTTGAGTTGCAAGACTGTCACTGAAAGCATATTGTTAAAAAATAATAGACCAAATTAAACCCTAGCAACCCTACAATATCTATAATAACAGCAATGTGAAAGAATATTGCTTTGGACTTTCAGAACACAGATTCAGTTTACAAGTGGTTACTCAGAATAAGTGTGCAGTTTATTAAGCATATTTGAATCATTCAGTGGGACCAAATGTGTTTTAATAAAATGTGCTGCAAATAATTACTCATCTATTTTGTTTTCACCAACTATGTTTATGCTACACTACATCTAAAGGCATTTGCTCATTAAAGTGTTAGTAAAATTTGTCAAAAAGAAAAGCCTACAAACAGATTTGCCTTGCTCAATTAAAAATGAACCTTCTTAAATCATTGCTTCTAGATACAACCACTACCGAGAAACTTATAGTTGAATCAACTACTTGTCATAACCAAAGTTTTCACCTCCTCTTTTTCTCATGAGTACCTTTAGAACTTACAGGAGCAGCACAGCATCTTTACTATGGTTAAATACATGCTAATTAATGCCTAGCTTCAGATATATCCAGATATAAATTACTTTGTATTTAAGGAAGGAAAAGTCTACCTTTCAGAACTTCTACATTCATCTAACATACGTCCATCTGAATAGGCCTACGTGAAAGGAAATTTTTTAATTGTACCAACTCCCTGCGACAACTTCTAATTCCAGCACCTTCTCTAATTTTGGCATGGCATTGTAATGCATTGCATTTATCTCCTGTCCTAGCAAATTAACGTTTCATCAACAACATACGCATGTCAGGGAAGAGTAATAACATGTCAACAACATGCATGACCCCACACAGCATACTGATAGAAAAGTATTAAAATAATAATTCTCAGCATTCAGCACACTGTCACATTGTATTATTACGAGATTTGGAAGAGAAGGCTTTCTAACTTTCCAAGGTATCATTTTGACTACTAACACCTGTTTGCAAGTGAACATAGCTCTGAATGACTCTTAACGCCATGCGTGGGCACTTACTGCAGCCCAGGAACAGGCAGGTGTTTTGCTCAGTGCAGACATTTAAACATAATTAAGAGCAGCATTCTAGCACAGACAAGGCAAAATTATTTGAACTTTCTCTCTGAAGAGATACATCGAAATGCACACAAACACGTTCCTTTCACAGTATAACATAAATGAAAATGAATGGTAAATTAGTCCGTGAACTGAAACCAAGTATGAAACCTCCTTCTCATAAAAAGTAATTTCTTTTCAGTATATGAGCTCTTGAGACAAAGTTTCTTCTTAGCAGCTATGAAGAAAAAGCTCTACTAGGATTGAACTCTATTACGCTTCACACCAAAGTGTGGCAATTAGGAACTATTTAAATCTCTCCCTACAGTAACAGGTCATGTTTCCAAGTCTGCAATCTAAACCAACTTTTTCCTCTCAACCTAACAGTCAATGGGAAAGCACTTTCTTTTTCACTTTGAATGAATATAAAAACTACATGACATGACTTCATTAAAGAGACACAAAAAAGATGCATGGATATTCTTTATCGGACTAAAGCATCAGCCCAGGTTTCTGCATCTGGTCTTCAACTTCCCTTGGACAAACCAGAGGAAGGAAAAGTTCACCCATTCTTTTCACAGTAGCAAACTCTGTGTGGTACATGCATGACTGAGGTGGTGGATGGAGGCAGAAAATACTTATTGTAACACAGGAAAAATGCTAATGCAAAGCATACCTGTCTTCAAACAACGTTCTTAGAGGGCATTACACACGTTTTGCTCAGGGTCATCCAATTATGATATTCAGAATTTACATGAAAGCCTCTGAAGGCCACATTCTTTAAGAGACATGCACATAAAGTCTTAGTTGATTACTCCATGAAACTCCACAGTCTTCCCTCCTGCCATTCATGCAAAGGCTGCTTGGGTTCTAAAACCTAAACTAAACATTCTGCCCCCATGCATCTTAAGAGTGACCGCCAGAAACTGGTTCCCATAATACAGATCATAATTTTAGCTACCATGCAAATGAAATAAACCAGTACCATCAAAGCAGAAATTCAAAAAGTTAAATAACTAATTGTTAACACAGTTAGCCATTAACAAAATTAACAAAACTAAGCACCACGTCATGTGGCCTTCCTGGCTCTGCACTATTAACATGATTAAAGACTTTCTCCAGGGAAGAAGTCAGGAGCAGTCTGTTAAAAAGGTAGCATTTTTATTTAGGAGGAGACGTGCAAGGAATACTCTTACAGACCCACTGTTTAAGATTACCATTAAGTCTTGTTTGGGGTTATTTTTAGGAGTAATAAACACCCAGAATCAGTATTCATATAGAACCATCCTTGCCAGTATGAAGCAAGGACAGTTGCTGGGAATCGAGAGGACTTAAAATGCAATGACTTCTCTTTCAGGTGTCATTCACATCTGAAAATGGTGGTGCTAAGCCATGAAGAATCAAGAAACTTCAGTCTTTTTTCTGAACTGATCCAGATCCTGAATTTAACCATTAGGCAAGCCAGGGGTGTTAAATTGCACAGCCAGTACCACACAAAAGAAGGGAATCTAGTCAGGCTTCCTCATTCTGAGGAAGAGCGAAAAAGAACAGTGCTAAAACTTGTTTCATTCCTAATTTAAGTAATATTTTTACCTATGACTGGTTGGCTTCCAGCAATCCACTCAAACTTCTGTTTAACCAATCTTTTAAGATACCTTCTATCTACCCACAAGTCCTCCTGCCAAGCCATTGATTACAATCTCTCCAGTGAAAGAAAAGCACTGCCACATATGAGACTCATGTCCTTACGGATATTTGATAGCAGCCTAACATCTGCTAGTTTTATTTTCCCATTCAATTTTTTTTCCAAGGTTGCTAACAGATATTCCTCCTTCATCTTTCAGAGTTTAGAAGAGCTGGATTCAATAAAAAGAAAGAATATTACATACTGTATAACATCAACCGCATTTTTTAATTTGAGTGAGTATAGTTTACAGCATTAGACCCTCACTGTATTAATAAATTATGCAACATTTATTTCTTTTCATGGGAAGAGATAGAAAGCACCTTTCTTTCATACATATCTGCTATTTTGCCATATGTTCAGTTTGATCATTATGAAAGTCCAGTATCATTTAGGTAAACATATTCCACATACTTGCTTCTACAGGAAGTATAAGGCAGATTTCATCTAATAGCAAAACAGAGTATGAGAGACTGAGAAGTATCACAAATTTGATGTACCTATATACAAGTACTCGATATTTTATCAGTATATTTTCCTGTTTGACTGCCACCAACCAATGTGTCTTAGTGCGAGCAGTATATTCTTATGAAACTTTAAGAAGATTAAGCTCAGACAGGATTTAAATGTTATGTACACTCCACCGCATCCTTTGGCAGCAAGCCATAGTAATATTTTCCTATTACCAAATCAAGGTCACAGAGGCATGCCTTAATATATTACATTGTTTCAGCAAATACCACATACAACTTCCACATCCTAAAAAGGCATACAATAATACATTTCATAGAGGTATTATCCTTTAAGCTTATACACAAGAGCAGGAAAAAGTTCATGTTATTCAACTCTACATACTTAAGGGAAGCGGCTGTAGGAGCTAACTAATCTCCTGCAGGGCTGCTCTACAGTCAGCAGAGAAAAAAAAACAACCAGCTCCTTTAGAGTGCAATTCAGGACTTCAGCATCTTTCATAACTTAGTAAGAGCTGATCCACATGCAGAAACAAACCCAAACACAGACCATGAAGTGCGTCACTTGGCTTTTTCCCTCTAATATTTACTACTGTTATAATCTTCAAGCCAAAACAGAGCTGTGATGGAGGAAGAATGCAAGATACGCCCAAGCCCACATACAGCTGAAATATTCATAATTGCTGTAAAAGAGGTTCTTAAATTCAACTCTTGGAAAAAGGATGAAACAAAGGGCTTCAAACAGTAATTGAGAGAAAGCAATGTTTAAAATTTAATCTCTCCAAGCTGAGTCCTTTCGGGTGCATCTTCTTTGAAACTAAGTAGTAAAGACCATTTCACATATGGAGTGGGACTAGAATACCAACTACAGCAAGCAATACTGCTCTATTAAGAACAACAAAATTGTTTGAATCTAACGTAGTTTACATTGGACACAAAGCTAGCATTTCCTTACGTATCACTCCTCATTAATTTCTTTCCAACTGAACTATCTTTTCAAGATTAGCATTCCCTAAAGGAAGAAAACACAAAATTTTTGTCCTATTCAAAAGGCATTCATAATCTTCCAAATAGCAATCTGCATTTGGTTCTTATTTTGTGAGCCATACGTCAGAGCAAACAGCGTATTTAGCTTCTGTAAAGATCTGGATCTTACCTTCACATTCAAAGGGCACCTATTATTCATCTAAACTACTCCCATATAACTAGGAACAAGCATCTCGAATTACTTGCTTGTTACAAAGGTCAGTCTTCTGGTGATATGAGACTAACAGGCTCACAGTTTCCTAAATCTCTCTCCCAGTGTCTTCCATTCTTTAATGTATATATTCTGTGTTTATTTTTCTCTAATCCTCTAATTCCAATCTGATAAATCAGAGTGCTTATTATTTGACTTTAATTCCTTATGCCTACTCTTTCCAGAGAGAGACTAGTTGGATACATAAAGGAAAAACCCAAGAGGAAACAAATGTATTTGTAGTGGGAACAGCTGGGGAAATAGAACCTAGAAGCAAATTACAAAATTAAGTTACTTGAGAGTACAGTCATGCTCATATTTAAATAAATTTAAAACTCCTTATTCTCATGTACCCAAGTTCTCTTATTTAAAAGAGTAGCTCATAAGGCTTGATGTAATTAAACCAGAGCTGGCCTGCTTCATAAAATAGTTCGGCCACATTATTTTCAGCAATCTAAGCTGTCCATGAGAAAGTAACAGCTACGGCTCATTTCAAAAGAGCAAGTGTGATAAGAGCACTACAAGATACAGTCTTGCAATCTGATTCTGAAGGACAAATTTTATACTGCCCCTCATTTACTTTAATAAAACCCTTTCACTTTACTTGCATTAAAGTGACCTTTTTAGGTTATAATTACTGCTAATGAGATTTTGCAGTTTTAAGTTTCCTAGAAATGAAACTGCAGAAAATGAATATATTGCTTAACTACACTGTATAAATTGCAAGTCCTTAAGGTGTAATTCCATTGTCTCTGGTTTCTCATATCTGAAAAATCTATTAAACTAATACAAGAGAATTAAGGACAGAGCTGAAATCTACTAGCAAGCACAGAAATTGGTAGAAAGTGTTGAAAACAGAAAAAAACCCTAAAGCCATTCCTGAAAAATCTTAATTAAAACTGACTGGATTTCATCTCTGTGTTGCTTGTCTTATGGTGGTGAGACATTCAGCATTATCCTACCTTCCCATTGCCAAAGTTTTCTGAACTGGTCTTTCAAACCGGAAATTAGTCATTTATATCTGAATACAAGGTAAACATGAACAAAATGTGTTTAGGTTTTCCAGTAATAATCATGTAGAAAAAAAAATCAACATTTTTTAAAAAAACAAAACATCCCAAATAACTGAAACAGCTTTGTTTATTGAGCTGCATAAATCCAGAAAAATCCCACTTTGTCCCAAACTTTCTTAGCATATGAGTAGACTAATGGAGGTAATGGTTCACTTCATGCTGCAGAGGCCTTCCATCTCAAAGTCTAGAGCTGATGAAAAAGATGCACGGAGCTCAGTAACATAAGCCCTGGTAAACAAAACCGAAATATAGCTCAGGACATAATAGACAAAAAAAAAAATCAAATAACCTCTAGATAAACATGCTACCTTCATCTGCCACAACTGCAGCAGTTTACTGCAATACTGAAGGTCAGGACCTACAGAAAGTACCTCACTTGAAGTAACTGTACAATGTATATTTTTCAAGATTAGTTAAGTGGAACATTCTGATAACTAAAAAGTGATATTCAATCGTCTCTGCAGATGTGATAGTAGTTTAGATGAAGAATTATTTTATGAAGAATTAAACCTTTATTAGAACAACTGTATTTTTATACTTTACTTGTTTTCCCTGTCTACACATTCCTTTCAGAAGGCAGGAATGAATTACCAAAACTCACCTCCTGAACAGTCACAGACTTTTTATTACTCTGACTGTTGAAAGAATAAAGGGAGACAACTGGAAAACATCATCCTATACAGGATCACTTTATTTTTTCCAGTTTGCTTGTGCCAAGATCAGAATTAATAGCAACACAAAAGATGCAGACAGGAACACTGCCAATTTAAAGGAAAAAAAACCGGGGTGGGGCGTGGGGGGTGTGTGTGCCAAGCCCACCTTCCTGAAGGTGGATAAACTTTGTTGGAGGCAAAGAGGTTAAAATAAGAGCAGTTGAATAACAACGGAAACTGTTAGCATTCCAGAAAAAGCAATACTCCAGACACTCCTAAGAAAGAAGTTTTTTGTTGGGTTTTGTTGGTTTTTTTAAAACTCCAGAGTTACTTCTATAGGCAAAAATGATAGGGGAGCATTTGTAGGGCTCTGAGCTCTGGAAACTTAATCACCGCTGATAAGTATTATTGCTATGCAGAACCTTCAAGCACGAAGCGATGTTCCCCACTAGAGGTCAAACCGAAGAAAAGCAAACATCAAGGGGCAAGACCAAAGAGGTGAAAAAAAAGGGGGGGAAACGGGGAAACGGGAGACAGACACGACACGGGGGGAGTCTGCAAAGTCTGCAGCTTCCATTACTACATGTCTCATAACCTGATCATTTCCTTACACCGTTTGTAAGAAGAACATTTCAATATGAATCAACAAAAATAGTTTCCTAAAGTAGGTCGTTGCTGCGGCAACCGGGCGGCTGTTTGGACTACTCCCTGCCACAATGACCTACTTTTCCAGTCATATGTAACCCTTGTAGAAAGGGCCCAACTTCTCCTTCCCTTCCGAGCTGCTCCGAGAGGATTCCCGTACCGTGACTGAACTTTATTCCTAACCGGGACAAGGAAAGGCTTCGAGCAGGTACAAGCAGCGGGTCGGTTCTGCTCCTCCGTGTCGTATTTAGAAGCGGTGCCTGCTAAAGGTTAAGTGAAACCTAATATGTGCTCGGAGTTCAAAAAGCACCAAGCCAGTGTACAAAAACGGAAAAGCTGATTAAAAAAAAAAAAATAGAAGGGGAAGGTGTGAAAGTGAACAGCAGCTTGTGAACAGCATGTCCCCTGCCAGAATCAACAGCTGGCAGCAAGCTTCAGCACAAACTGCCTGCTTCAGCACTACCAGCCAAGCATGAGCTACCGGACATAATCCTTTATTACAGGCCTAAATAATATTAAATCTGCATAAAAGAAAATCCCTCATGAAGGCCAGGTAAAAGCTAAGACGTTTTTAAACCCTATTTCACACTGCACAGATGGTGGAGGAGGGGAATACAAAGGTACCACGCAAACCCCGGAAGTAACATCAGCAATTACTTAATTTCCTGTTGCTGTTAATGACCATTAACCTTATGACAAAGGAAAAAAAGATTACCAGTGCAACCTTTCATTGAGCTGTATCTTAACCTCATGAAGAAAATAAAGATTATCTCTGTAGAAATAAGCCTACAAGGCTTCAAATGTCAATTATGCTGACTTTGATCGATTTATGCAAACCCTAAGTTCAAAAGCTTTCATTCCAAGTAAAATTTAAGAGGCAAGCACAAGACACTAACACTTCCAAGCGAAAGGCAACTCACTCCAACAAAAGGCCAGCTATGCATTACCATATAGTACATCCTAATTAAACTCTGGTTAACAGAAAGATTCTGACAGGTATAGCCCATCCTATGACAGCAAAAAGCAAAGCACACACAGCAAAGCTCTCCCAAGTTTACTTTACCTTAAGTCTTCCTAAAATTTTTAAGTTCAGCAGGAAAAATACTGGAATCTATGACAATATGGTATTGTGAGTGGAGAAGAGTTTTTGAAATTTCTCCCACACTTTCACTTGGGAACAAATCATATATAATGAGATAATTAGTCCTGCAAATCTCACACTCTTCAAACAGAGGAAAAAAACCAAACTAAAAATTATTTTATGTTACCATTGCACTTGACAAACCATACAGCAGCAGCTGCAACGGTAGGATTCTTGAATAGACTAGGAGAAGAAAAAAAAATCATAGAATTAAAAAAAATAATCAAAAAGGCTGCTGCTGATAAAGCAACATCTGATCACCAGTAATGCTTTTCAGATTGAAAGCGTGACCTCCAGTGCCAAAAACACAAACTCCATTGTGCTGTCCCATATGGAAGTAGTAAAGAACTGGAGTAAAACTTTCAGTAAATGCAGCATTGAAGAACTACTTTTTGGCAAACTAACACAGTGTTTCAGAGTTGGCCCTGAAAGAGAAAGGTTTGTGGAGTTATATTTGAAAGAATCCAGAAAGCCAAAATCTAAAATGTAAAAATAGGAAGATCCACATTATCCTCACAAACCCATGATTTTCTTCATGGTTTAGAAGAAAAACACACTACCACTGAAATAAAGTACGTCTCATCAGTAAATTTATTGGCAACTAGCTTACAGAAAGGAAATTTCAATCAAATGAAAAAAACCTCTGCTCACTGAAAACCACCATGACTACATGATCAAAACCAATCTTTATATAGATTTCCTCAGATTATGAAAGTCTTAAAATAAAAGGGGAAAATATACCATAATTAAATTATTGAACTATCTATATCACAGGAATTCACAACATTTTCCATTGTCATAAACTGAAGAAACTACTCATTAGTAGATGTTTCCAGGTTAAAGAGTACACTGGAGAAAAAGAAAATGAAGAAGTCACTCATTACAAATCATTTAAAGAAGCATTCACGGGATTTGGGATATACTGCATAACAACAGTAAATAGCTACACTGTCTAAAAAGAAACACTGATAAAGCACAGTAGACTAGATCTTACTAAGCTTGTCATCTACTGAAAAATAATGATGGAAAGCCACAGGAATGATCCCTAGGCAACCCAAATAAAACAAATAATTCAGATGACATCCTTTGCTTGATCACCGTCATTAAGGCTTGGATAGTTTCCACTTCCTGAGTTGAGTAGGAAGACTTAAGAAAACAAAGAACAAACCCAAAATACAACCTCTTCCCCAAAGACCTTTCTGAAACCTGGATGGCAAAAATTACTTCGTAGAATCTTTTATTTTAAATGCATATGTCAGTTTTACAGTGGTAGCGTCATGCCTCTCCCATGAGAGGGGAATAAGGGAAACAATAGCAGGCAATCTCTGCTAAAAGCTGTATTGTTCTCTTTTTCTACTTTAAGACTCCTAGAAAAAAAATTGTTTATTCTCAAGAACGTGAAATATGAAGAATAGGAGAAAAAAAACCCCAAACAACACACAACAAAAAACCCACACTTGATGCCACAGAATTTACAGGCAGAAAATTTCAACTCAGAGGAAAGAAAAATGTACTCCATTCTTCAATTAATCCAGTGTATTGGAAATCAAATCATCCAGTTGCTCTATAAAATGGAGTCTCACAATTCTCTGTACACTTCTCCAGTACTTCAGCACTGCACACACAGATTGCGAAACAGAGATAAAGCTTGCCATGGTGTTCTATATCTTTAGGGCACAGCAAAATTTTAACTATCAGACCATGATCATGTTTTATGACCTATACAAAGCGTGAAGTAGCAAGCAACCTACATGAAGGGGTTACCTATTTATTTACTCATCTTTCTGATGAAACTTGCCCTCCTATTTCTGTTCTTTCGATCATTATTTTGCCCTTTCCCCCCCCAATTGCAGCACAGTTTACTCTTCGCTTACAAGTTAAGTAGAATATTGGCATTAAGAAAACAAAACAAAAAACCTGTTTTTCATCCAAGTGCTGAACTCCACAGGTTCCTTACTATAAAAAGTAAAGCATTTCCTAGGTCATGCATTCCACACTTTGGATAAATAACAGATAGAAAAATCCAAGTTTTCCTTACAGGAGTTGCTCCTAAGTAGACAAGTAGACTGTGCTGTAGATATTTCATCTCCACCACTGAAGAATCAATAACATCATGTATTCATACTTCACAACTTCCCTGATTGAGCTTGAACAGATTTTTTTTCCAATGTTTCTGGTTTTCGTTATGAAAGGATAGGAGTTTGTGTTCTGAAAGGAATCAAACTTACAGTGCAATAATGTTGCAGCCTTTACTTCCCAGGGCTGTGCAAGAGTCACAAGCACACTAACTGATGTTAAAAAAGGAATGCATGTGACTGAACAGGAAAGGAAATGCTTTCCTACAAATCAAGAAACACTGAGATAAGGTAAGTTTCAAAAGCAGGCCCAGAAAATTTCTATAGTTTAGTTGCAGGAGGAAGCAACGCACAACACAAGAGCTCAGCTCAGATGTATACGATATCACATGCCTGTCAACACAGAAATCAGCCTTGCAGCACACATCCTGACCAATGCTGAACTGGAAGAAATCCCTTCCATCTCTGACAATCTGAATAGGCTCCAACCTATTGCAAGAAACTTGCAGAGTTAGCACTTTTTAAAGAGATTATAAACCACAGTTTGACACCTGAATTTACTTCCAAAACCCTGAGTATTACCAAATCCTTATTTCCTACCCAGGTTTACCAATACAGACTTTCAGACCTTTCAAATACTAATGCAATTTAAAAAAGTATCAAAGCATAAAATGGGGTGGGATATTTTAGGAAGCTCTGTTCACCGCAGCTCAGCTACTCTCTACAATAACAAGGCTCATGTGTTCATTTTTAATAATATCTCACCATTAGTAATTGGTCTGCTCTCAGAATTCATAACTGCTCCAAAAGTGTAGATATACATTTAGACTTTTGCCATAGCTGTCTCCCGTTTACATGCTTGAAACAGAACATTGCAATATTGACCTGTTTTCCCCAGTCCTTTCCAGTCTATCCTTCACCTCCACTAAAGCTTTATTTCTGCATAAAGAAACATTTACACACACAAAACTCTAAAGCAGTGAAAGCAAATGCTTTATGGTGACCTGAAAAATATATGGAGGCTTTGGGGTTAGAAGAACACTGCAATTATAGTTCACCTGTTGACCTAGATTGCAAAGAACTTGAAAGCCAGACGTATACAGAAGCACACAAACTAACCTTGCTCCACATTTACAGGTCTGAAAAAATTAAGTAAAATGTATTGTACCAAAATACCGTGAAATTCTTACCCCAGTAATCAAATCCAGTCCTTTCCTAGAGGTAACCAAAGGCACAGCTATTAAATCTGCTAAAACGTGCTATGCAAATTACTAAGCCTGTAAAACGCCAAGCCACGTACTCCCACGCTACTTACACAACCGAAAGATGCTCAAACAGACTTTTGCCTTTTTAGATTATTATGGGAAGGTCACAAAATTCCCTAAAGTGAAGGGTTTCTTTCAACATACAAATTAATACATCACAGACTTCAGCATAACTTCCAGACTGAAAAGATGGCTGACTTCACTGGCAGCTTGACCTTCCTCCTATCACAGGTTATATAACTAACCTGAAAACCTGCCAGGCATCAAGGGGGTACAGAAAAGAATCACTTTCCTGGAAAATAAAGGCTTCCATGCTGTAGATAAACCATCAGAAACCAAAAAGTTCAGGTGGTACAGTGATAAACAGCTTTTTCTGCAATATTGCATGGTGAGATATGTTTAGAGTTGCTTCTATTGGTAGGAATGAAGATGTTTTCGTCAGCTGGAGGGAAATATACTTGATTGCATGAAAGTGGCCAAAAGAGGATGAAAATATCTAAAATAATTTGCTTTGAAGGACTGACGCAGAATTCATTGATGCTGATCAGCCACATACTGATCAGCTGGGGGGGAAAAAACATTTCTGTATTCTTGATTGCCTAAAAAAAAACTGCTTTCATGTTCATCACAGATGGTGTTTGTTGTGGGTTATCACCCTCTCCTTTTATGACCAAAGGAGGTAACACCACAAGTTGCAGACAGATTACCTTCTCCTGCTCAAATAAAGAACGTAATCTATTGATACTTATGTAAAATAAAACAAAAAAAACCCCCAGAATTCTGATCCCAAGAGAGAAGGAAGACTGAAATAATCCTATGGAGCTGTCTCAAGACAGAATTTGTCCCTTGATGCTCAAAGTCCACACACTACTCTTAGTTATCAAGGACACTCCACCTACATCTTCTCTTGATATCCTCAAAGTTGGAGATTGGTGATGTAAAAATCAGGTCTCTAAAACCTCAAAACTTCTTAACCTGAGGAATTAGATTCCTTCAAGATCAATCTTGCAGTCAAAAAGCAAATTGTGTAAATGCTCAGTGGAATTCTTCTGTCCTATAACAACTGCTGCTTGGAAAAAAACCAACTTATTGAGCACTTCGTATAAAATTGGATTTGCCGTACCGCCTGCTCTCTGCAGACCAACTAGTGCAGATTTCTTGTCCAATTTAATAGTAGTTACATTATGGAATCTGGCGATACAAGATCATTCACCAAAATAACAAACAAGCATAGTGTAACTTCTCAGCTGGCAGGGTTATTTCTCACATTCTGACAGTTTGACAAAAACTAAATTGGGCCTCTCCCCTAACACAATAAAAAGGCCGATACTTATTTTTGACAATACAACTTCAAAGGGCATCAACACACGGCAAGCCACAGACGAAGCCGATAAGGACCTTCCAAAAAACACCCAGTGGTTACTACGCACATGAGCAATGCAGGCCACAGTTACATGGCCATTTTAATCTGGCTCGAATTCATACTGCCACTGAAAGAAATGGTACCTGCCCTTCCCACTCTCGCCTTTTCGCTGCTACTACTACTGCGATGTTTTTGCTAGCGCAATCTACCACAGAGCTAATCCTACCAAAACTGGTAACTAATCTCTTTTGGACAGATTGATGAGCTAACCTGGTTGACCACAGGGCTGTGTGCTATCACGAAAGGGTGGAACCACTCCTTTCATCAACACTGCAGGATTAAAACAATGAGGACATACGTCAGCGTGGCTCAATGACGTACTTTGTAAATCATAGGACTAGATCATATAACACCATGAACTACAGAGGGAATCGCTGAACTGTGGGCACTTTTGGGGTAGACAGTGCTTTGTATGAAAGAGGACAGATGGGCAACCTAGGTGCATGGCACTGGAGGGTTTCTCCAATCTAACCACCGGTATCACAGAACTACCATCTGAAAACAAGTTACCGCTCTTCGATAACAGATTTTGAAATTTACAGATTAATCACCCTCAAATTAATGGGCTGGTTGGACAAAAGTGCTCCAAAGTACGCACTGAGCTAGAGTTGAAGCCACTCATTAAAAGGTATGACAGGTACGTATAGAGCACGGCACAGGAATACTGAAGTTCTCTTGCGGACCTGTTACACTCTGGCTATAGCAGCAGAGTTTAGCACAGACTACCTAATCTGTAAAAGGAACCCCGAAGTATCTACAGAATACGACAAAACTAGTGTTACTCCCAAACTTGATGTATGTCTGTCTTTGTATATGAAAAAAATCAAGAACCTTGCCTCTATATTTTAATGATTGGCTTGATGTTAAATACTTCATAAATCAAACAGATTTTCATCTGAAGTGTTACGCCATGAAAACAAACTTAAGGGGATGTTTTTAGCAGGGAAGTCATAATTATTTTGGCACACTCCTTTTTACATAGCAACCTTGTCACCAAAATTAACAAAGTACAATACACACATTTTGCCTGCCTGAATTACAGATATGATATCATTTAACACTGAAATCACTCAAAGAATAATTCTATTGACAAACTTTCTTCACCAATCCCACATCCAAACAGGTCTCTATAGGACAAATCATTTCCTACACAACCTGAAACTGTAAGCATATTTTCAAAACCAGATGCATAGAATAGCAAAATTTAACAGATGCTACAGAAAGACGTCTAAGTACAAATTTTTTTTAAAACAAGCTCCCATTTCTATGAATTGCAGTGATTGTCCTGGAAATGAAGTATTATTTTTTTTGCTCAGGTTTTTAATTTTTTATATGCTTTGAGGTATGAGTGTTAAAAAAAATTAAATCTTTCTCCTAAATCAATAGGACTATCTGCCATAACAACAGTAGCTAACTTTGCAGGATGTTGAACACATCAATATTCTCACAAAATCTATTAGATACACAAACCAAGTTTTATTACTCTTATTTTAAAAGTGCAAGTTGTTCTCTTCAGGAATTATTAAAACAAGAAATACAAGGATTGGCAAGATTAGACCATCCAATCCATCTTTTTAAATCAATTGCTGCAAGCGAGCCTTAACTAGCATATCAAAAGCATACATACACCCTCAAAAAAGACAAACTAAAAAAGTAAATTATTAGCCAAAGTAAATTCTTATGCAGCAACTACCAGAATGTTTGCATTTCTTTTTAGGTATTGTGATCAGTTGCCACTCTGTACTAAAACCAGGGCTACATGAAACCCTCCCCTCAGTAATATTGCTAAACATGAGATCCCATTCTCCTTAATATGGAAAAGTCTGTGAGCACATAGGAACACATTTTTTCATAAGTAGGTAATGGTTACTTGTTGGAGTACGTAAGTTACATTCTTTGCCTACTCTGTTGACACAATTAGATGCATGCTAATTCCGGTGCCAAACGTTTAAGGGCAATTGACAAAACTTTAAGAGAGCGTTAGACCTATTTTTCATTTAGCCTCTCCCTCTACCATTTCTCCATCACCTTTTACTGCACCAAATAACCCCGCTCTCGTAAGCCTTGATCTGTCAATGACATCGAAAAACTCATTATATAGAAAAAGCATGTCTCAGTGTAAGCACATCTTGATGTATTAGACAGATTGAAAGAAGGAACAATAAGAGGAAACAGAACCAGAAAAAAAAAAAAATAATGAAGTGAGTTGAGGAAGGCCCTGGCATTTGTTACGTAGCATTCACGATTTTAGAACAGGTAGGCTGAATGCCAGGAGAAAGGAGGTCAGTAAGACCATGTGACTGCTTAGTAATTAGACTTGCTCAATAGTGCAATTACAAAAAATATTAGTCATGAGTGTTACATGACTGTTTAAAGAGAAAAGTTAATCAGAAAGCACCTATGTATTAAAGGCTGCTATTTGCCAGATTTAAAACTCATTTTTTAAAAATGAACCATAAGCGGTGACTGCAGAGGGACAATATTACTTCTAACAAGGAACTAAACCTCCTGGTTTCTCGTATTCTTGCACCATTTTTTCTCATATCCATTGTGTTAGATATATTTTGAACTCTGACAGACAAGAGTTTTGACCAGAGCATTAGGACCATAAACTCACCAGAACATAAACTCTTGGGCGTCAATCAACTCAAACTAAGAAAGGACCACTGTAAATTCACACCAGAAGATTACATTTGACTCATGTTCCAAATGCTGAAGGGCCTCTGCTCCTAATCTCAAATAAAATGTTTGACTAATCCAACACCTTACTCCACAAGCATGTAAGCAAGGGTCATCAAGTCTTGGTCTTACGGTCATCAAGTGGCCAAGGAGATAAAATGCTTGATTATTAATTGCAAGTGCTGAATGAGACTGGCAACCAAAAAAACTGCATCACAAATCTTGTGTATGCACATTGTGAATGTGTGTGTTACCACTGGTTAAAAATAACTCATTAAAATTGCTGGAACCTAAAATGGATTCATTCCAAACTAGTAACTGTTCATTTAAATAAGAATTTATTGAGATCATGCTAATAAAAATACAGCTTTAGCAGCCAGTTATTCTATAAAGTTACTGTACTTTAAAAAAAAAAAATCTGAAGGTCTCACAAAACCAGGCTATGAAGGCAGAGAGACTTCCTACTCAAATCCATGTGCAGCATGTGCCTTGAGGGTATTTAAGTCCCAGGAGATTGTCTGAAGTGCTTTGGACAGGGGAGTTGTAATTTACCTTCTTCTGGGACATCTTTGCAGTGCAGAGGGATGGGGGCACAGAAAAACAAAGGGCTAAAAGAAAAGTGCTCCTCTCCATAAAGTAAATAAATAACCAAGCCCACACCACCAAAAACTCAGCCCCTCTAACCAGCAACTAAAAAAAGATGGGTTTCTTGAAATGCAAAATGTAGTGCAGATACTAGTTATCTTTTAGATCACCAAGAACACTGTTAAAGTAAACCAACTACCAAATATATCACACATAAATGTACTCAAGGACTGTATTAGCTAATGATCATATTAAATAGTCATTGAAGAACCAGGGCAGTAGCACTGAAGACATGAACTTCCTTTTGCTAGAATCAAAGTTCACATTTGTCTACCATTCAGTAGTGCAGAGAATATAACCAAAAGCGGTTTAGCATTTCATTTGCAAATACATTAGAAACCTGTGAAGTATTCTCAAGACATGTGATTTCCTTAACACTTAGGCTGGTGACAATTGTCCACGTTCATTTAAAACTTAAGTAGTTGTTCATGCTTCATCCATAAAACTAGGACCTCTGAGCTTTCTTTATAAAAAGTCAGGATTTATTATTCAAAAAAAACCTCTTGTTCAAAACCAACAAAAAAACCTAAAAAGCCTCTATAAAAGAAATGTACATCATGAACCTCAGTGAAGGGAAGTATCTAACAATTATCATTCCTAAGTGGTACGAATGCTATTTTTGTCAGTGAAAATGGAATAGCCATCAAGTTAAAGTTCACAGAAAACATTTAACACACCACACACACCAAACCTCCAAAGGTAAGTTATCTTGGTGTTAAAGTATTTAATGACCTGGGATAGAAATTATTAAATCTGAAAGAAATAGTCCTTGAAGAGAAGTAAGCTGAACCAAAACTCGAAGTATCTCAACTTTGTCATTCTTCTATGACATAGTGTGAAGCCAAGTTTCATCGTGCTTGTTCCATAATTAGGCAACTCTTCTCAGCATCATAGTCTGGGCAGGCTAAGCTCACAGTCATTTCAAGTTCCTGACGCTGGATGCACAGATGATAGAAGAACTCTACTGCATTATCAACCCTTTTAAAAGGGTAACAACTTTCAGACCCCTAGCGATGTTTTAAGTAATCTCACAGGATAAGTACGCAACTGAAGTCCCATTAACCTCTGCCGCCTTATGGCACACATTTAGCATGGAAGCGTCAGCCACAACTCCACAGTAAAGTTCATTTTTATATCAGGTAGGACCACAGCTGGCTCGAAGGTGTAGGAAAAGATCCGTATGCTCTGGAAAGGGACGCTACCTACCCTTCCCTGCAGGAAAGATACCCTGAGAAATTACTTTTGAACCAATCAAGCAGCTTAACAGGTTTTTTTCCCAGCAACGGAATCACCCTGTGCCGGTGCGGGGTTCCTCGTCTGCCCAGAGGCGAAGCAAGCCCTCCAGGCTGCTCCTCCCGGGACCTGCAGCCCGGCTCCCGGCGACGCAGCCCCGCAGCAGCCCCGCTCGGAGCTCCAGCCCGGGCGGGCACCGGGGGCGCGGAACGGCCGCGTGCGAGAACAACCGCCCCCCTTCCTCGGGAAAACCACGGCCTCCCGCCCCGCCCGGGCCCGCGCTCCGCCAGAGGCTTCCCCGCTTCTTCCCCCTTCCTCTCCCGCCTCGGGAGCCGCAGCCCGGGTCGGCCCAGGGGCTGGATATGTAACACCGCCGCCGGAGCCGCGGGGAGGGCGGGCGGGAGGGCGAGGGAAGCCGGCGCTGGCGGCGGCCCAATCGGGCGGCGAGGGGAGGGGATGGCGGGGAAGCAGCGTGACCGCATACATAACGGGGGGGATTAGGGCCCCCGCCGCCCCGCACTCACCGCCACCTGTTGATGCCCACGTTGGAGGAGCCGGCGAACCAGGGGTCCAGGATGTAGACGCAGCGGACCGTGTCGGCGCCCTGGATGCACTCCCGCAGCGCCGGGTTGTCGTGGAGCCGCAGCCCCTTGCGGAACCAGTGCACGGCGTTCACCCCCATGCCGCCGGGCCGGGGGCGCGGGCGCTCAGCGGGAACCGCCGCCGCCCGCGGAGCCGCTCATGGCGCGGCGCCGACGTTCGGCGCCCGGGCGAGCAACGGCCGCCGCCGCCCCGCGCGGAGAAGGGGGGGCCGAGCGGCGCGGGGTCCGCGTGGCCTCGCCTCTTGCGGTTCTAGGACCCGGCGGAGACGGCGGGGGCGGCCGCCCGGCGGGGACGCATCACCCCGCGGAGCCCCCGCGCCGGGGAGAGCAGAGACGGAAGGAGAGAGCGGGATCCGGCGGTCGCTCCGGAGCGGTGGGGTCGTGTCGTGTCCCCCCCCCCTTGCCCGCGGGAAGCGGACGTCGATGCCGGCCGCGCACGCCTCGTGCCAGCCGGCGGCCACCGCCTCGCCGCTCGCCCTGTGACTCTGCGCCGGGCACCGGTGCTCCGCCGACCGCCCCGCCCCGCCCCCTACCGCCGATTGGCCGGGCCCTCCCCCACGTGACCGCCGGTCCTCACGTTTCTGAAGTGTGTTTACTACCAGCGGAGGGGGAGAGGCGGCGCGGGGCGAGGAGGTGCGGGGCACTACCGGCCCCGCTCCCCGCGGCGGGGGGGTCGGCGGCGGAGGGAGCCCAGATCTCGGCAGAAATCCCACCCGCCGGGGTGGTGTGAGGCGGCGGGCCGCGGCGGGGAGTGGCGCCGGGGGGCGGAGACCGTGTTCCTCCCGCCCGGCTCGGGGCGGCGGGACCCGGATGAGCACGGGGCTCCGAGGAGGCTCTTGGCGGCGCCGATTCCTGTCAAGAGCCGCCTGCGCGCACGCGCGGGAGCCGCCGCGGGCGGGGTGGGGAGCGTGCGGCTGCCGGCGCGCGCCCGCTGACCTGTTATGTATAGCGCCTTGCGCGCGCCCGCCGCGGGGGTTGTGCATGCGCGGCGGCGCGTTTCTCCTCACCCCCACCCCACCCCGACAGCGGATGTGGCGGGGTCGCTGTCGCCTGTGGGCCGGGCCCGGCTCGGCTCGGCTCGCCCCGGCTCGCCCCGGCCCATCTCACCGCACCCCATCCCGCGGGGCAGAGGCGGGGCGCTTATGTAAGCGTGTGTGTAGGAAGCCCAGCCCCCGCCGGGTGCCGGTTTGTGCGGGCAGGGGGGACTGCGGCCGCGCTGCCCCCCTCCCCCCCCCCCCCGAGTCTTAGTCCTCGCACGTCCCGCTCGGCCCGGCCCGGCCCCCTGCGCGGGGGGGGGAGGGCGTCTCCCCTCATGTGTTTAAGTTACGTGCCGTTGCTTACGAAACAGTCTGTGTTTCTGTCGGTTCCGGCAGCGGTCCTGAGGTGGTGTATAAAAAAAGCTGGAACAGAACCGCTGAGGAAGAGGCAGAGCTGGCTCGGCCGTGCGGCCTCCTGCTGCGGGAGCTGCTGAAAGAAAACACGTTTTCAAGCGAGTACTGAGCAGCAGAACGAGTTACAATGGTCCCTCTAGCACTGTTAGTAAAGTTATTGTTAGTGAATGGTGTATATCTGACGTCTTTTCTTTTAATTACAGAGTTCAAGCCACCGTCTGCGTGCTGCCGACACAGCAGGTTTCCCCTCCTCTCGTGTGAGCCACTAGGCACGGCTAACTACTGCATGAGGCGACATGCTGGTAGGGCTCAGTAGAGCAATTTCGAGTCTAACAGGGCAGCTCTAGGTGCACATCTGAAAATAAACCTCCACCTGTGGATTGCAGCTCAGATCTACAACTGCCAGAGTGTTTATAGACAAGTGGGTAGCCACAGCCAGAGAAGTTTTATTAGAAATAACAGCTCTCAAGTGGAAGGCAGAGGACTCACGTTAGCAATACTGACCTTTCTTGACTTCCAGAATTCCAAAGCAGGATAGTACTTTAAGAATTGTGGTTGCTCTTTCTACTAAAATATTTTTCTGCTAAGATACACAGAAAGCAAAAGTAAAGTCAACAAAAAGAGACATGCATCACATGTTTCCCTTCATGCTTTTCTTTCCTCGCTTTGAATGACTTAATAAAATGTCATTAATGATGAAGACCTGCTAGCAGCAAAGGCCCCAGCCACGATTAGAATCTCTTCGTTTGTTTTTATACAGATTTTCTTTCTAAAAAGTGTGGAGGCCAAACTGTTCTTAAGCACTTTTCACAATAATAATATTATTGAGTTTTTCAATTATTACTTTGTCATATGTGGAACATCATATTCCACAGCTCATCATTCTGGTCCAAGAACGTGCGGGATCCTGTCACATATCCTTGCTGCAACTCAAACTTTGGGTCACTGTATAGCTAAGCATTGTTTTCTCAATTCATACAAAGTACATTCTTCCTTGCTGTGTTGGGTTTGTGTGGCAAGGTTTTGGTAGCGGGGGGGGGCTACAGGGGTGGCTTCTGTGAGAAGCTGCTAGAAGCTTCCCCTGTGTCTGACAGAGCCAATGCCAGCCGGCTCCAAGACGGACCCGCCGCTGGCCAAGGCCAAGCCAATCAGCACCTCTGTGATAACATATTTAAGAAAGAGAAAAACAGTTAGAGAGCGCTTTTGCAGCCAGAGAGAGGAATGAGAAGATGTAAGAAACTCTGCAGACACCAAGGTCAGTGCAGAAGGAGGGGCAGGAGGTGCTCCAGGCACCGGAGCAAGATTCCCCTGCAGCCCGTGGTGAAGACCATGGTGAGGCAGGCTGTCCCCCTGCAGCACATGGAGGAAGGATGAGGGGGTGTAGCGATTCCACCTGCAGCCCGTGGAGGACCCCACGCCGGAGCAGGTGGAGACACCCGAAGGAGGCTGTGACCCCGTGGGAAGCCCGCGCTGGAGCAAGCTCCTGGCAGGGCCTGTGGATCCGTGGAGAGAGGAGCCCACGCCAGAGCAGGTTTGCTGGCAGGACTTGTGACCCCGTGGGGGACCCACGCTGGAGCAGTTTGCTCCCGAAGGTCTGCACCCCGTGGAGGAGACTCACGCTGGAGAAGGTCGTGAAGGACTGTAGCCTGTGGGAGGGACTCACGTTGGAGAAGGTCGTGAAGGACTGTCTCCTGTGAGAGGGACTCCATGCTGGAGCAGGGGAATGATGAGAGGAGTCCTCCCCCTGAGGATGAAGAAGCGGCAGAAACATCGTGTGATGAACTGACCATAACCCCCACTCCCCATCCCCCTGTGCCGCTGGGGGAGGATGGAGGTTGAAGGTGGGAGTGAAGTTGAGCCTGGGAAGATGGGAGGGGTGGGGGGAAGTGTTTTAAGATTTGGTTTTATTTCTCATTCCTCTACTCTGTTTTGCTTAGTAATAAATAAGATGAATTCCCTCTCTAAGTTCAGTCTGTTTTGCTCGTGATGATAATTAGAGAATGATCTCTCCCTGTCCTTATCTCGACCCATAAGTTTTTTTCCGTTGTACCTTTTCTCCCCTGTCTAGAGAAGGAGGGGAGTGATAGAGTGGCTCTGGTGGGTACCTGGCCCTCAGCCAGGGTCAACCCACCACACTTGCTTTTTTTTGTTGTGTTTTTCGTTTTTATTCTTAAGAAATGCCAGATATTTGCTGAACAATTTTCAAAGAAACAGAAAAAGAAATCTCAGTAGTTAATGACTACTTTCCATCAAGGTCCTTTTAATTCTCTAATTTTTGAGCACAAAATAGATTCCTTATTTTCAAGGACAGTCACCTCACAATATAGTTTCTATTTCAAATGTTTAAACTGCTTTTTCATACTCCTTATGTTCCTTGCTAGCTCCTTACAAGGCTGCGATGCTGAATCAGCATCTACTGATCTGCCTTCTTGGGAATGCTGAGGTGGAAGCAACCCTCCCCCACTAGACCTTACCGTTTCATAACCAAATTGCAACCATGAAAACCATCAGTCTATAAGCTGTTTGTCGCTACAGACTAAATAACAACCGTAGGATATCATTATGTCACAACACCATTTGTTTCTAGCCATGCTTTCCATTCTAAATGGTTTGTTCTTGATTTAAAAGTGAAAGGAAAGTGAAGAATATATTAATTAAAGTGTCAAATCTCAAGGGAAGAGTCTGTCCAACTTAGTAGAAGAAGAAAATAGAATCACAGTTAATCAAGGAACTCATAGAAGTAAACCTCACTACTGTGTTCTCTTGTGGATGACTTTTAAAGAACAGTATTGCTAATTCAGCTAATTTAGCTGGGACCGTGATCGCAAAAATCAAGAGAGTGGGGAGGAGCTAGAAGGGAAAAAAGCTAACATGAAGGTGTGAAATGACAAAAACAAAGAAGCAAGTGTACAATGCATTGTGTGTTACAAATCAGAAGCATTTTAAGATACATCGTTTTAACATCATTGTATGTCATGTATATTCACAAACTTTGTTACCTGTTCTTGAAACAGCAGTTACATAGGAGACCAAGCCTGGACTGGGTTCATAGAGCATGCTTGCTTTCTACAGCAGTTTTCTTCTTCATCAGATTTTTGTCATAGATCTAGTACAGACTGTTGAAAATGTAGCTGACAAAAGAAGTGTTCGCAGAGAACGGTGCTGATTTTCATTCTCTGAAGGATGTTGATCATGCAGACCCAGAGTTAGTTTAAAAAATCCTAACACGCCTAGAAGAATCTTTCTCGTCTAGAAATCATTTACGTGTCTCTTCTGATTTGTTACTCTACCTTTAGAAGAGAAACAGATACAGCTGAAAAAATACGATAGAGGAAGGTGATTATCACCATCACAGCTCATTTAACTTATGAACCACCACCAGCAAAACGCTATAAATCTGGTGACTACATATATGAATGTTATTTTATTCTGTAATAAGTGCAGTCATCATATCAGAAAAAAAACCCCACAGATGTAAAACAAGCCTCCCATCATCACATCAGTGTCGCCTCTCATCCAAATTTGATCCTGGAGAGATTTTTCAGGGTACTGCTTTCAAAAAGAGTAGAAGTGTCCTTGCAGAGGTTAACACCTTTGGTATTGGGAGCAGTAGGGCTTTGACCCCTAGGGTGGTGGGTACCATAACTGTTGTGCCTACAGGGCGCAAGGCCTCACTAGCACCATTATTTCAACTTCAGTTCTGGACAAATAGACGAAACGGACTGTTTCTGTTCCCCACTCAATAGGATCATTTCCTTCCCGTCAGAACACAGGCACTCAAGTCACCCAATTTTATAACCTTCATGTCTTTCCTATGATAATACTTCGAAATTATTGATTTTTAGATAATTTTGATTTTTTTTTTATTTAGTACACTAATTCTCTCTTGAAAGCTGTTTACATCCAACCACCTTTAACTCTTTCTAATCGTAACAAAATCTGTTTTAACAAGTGGAAGAACCTCGGGCGCTTTTGCACCACGAAGAGACCATGCAAGCCCACTCGCCACACTGATGAAGAAGCCATAACCCGCAGCACCCTCGACTCACGCCTGTAGGACGTCAAAGTCCTCCTTTGCTGCAAACTCAGTCCTCATAACTGCACTTCACTGCCACCACCACCCCCCCCTCCGCGGCCGCCACATGGTACATCCTCGCTCCCCCTCCCCGGGCGGCACCGGTGGTAGGGCCCAGCGCGGCGGCGCAGCGCTCCGCGGCGGCGAGCCAGGTCAGGCGCGGCGCGGGGGTGCCGGGCCGGTCCCAGCCGGCTCCGGCCGCCTGACACCAGCCGCGGGGCCCGGGGGTTGGGGGTGCGGGGCGGCGGGTGCCTCAGCGACAGCCCGGCCGAGCACCGGCCGGTGAGGGAAGCTTTGACGCGGCCCTCAGCCCGAACGCCGCTGTTAGTGGGCCGGCTGACGTTATGTTTGGCCTCCCGTGCTTTGACGACAGATGCGGCCGTGTCATAACAATGGCGGGCTGAAGATAAACGGGGCAAGATGCTGAGGAAGCATCGTTTTTTTAAACGATGCGTGGTTGGGAAGGAAACCCTTGGGAGCGAGTCCTGGTTGTAGGCCGCGAGTGACGTTCGGGCCGGGTGACTGGCAGTGAGGGCAGAAGCCAGCTGCGGGGGCCGGGGCCGGGGCCGGGTGGGGAGAGCTCTGCCGGGCTCCCAGCCTCAGCTCCCGAGCTGGCTCCGGGGAGACATCCTCCGCCTGCCCCTCCACCCCGAAGCGGAGTCCAAAGGGAGAGAAAGGGGGGTGGGGTGCGGATAGGGATGGCGTAGGTCCAGGTTTACGTGACCACGCTGGGATTGAGGACTTTCCACTTTCTGTTAAAAGCACCACTTTATGACCTTTGGTTTAAATACTGCTATGCTTTCTTAAGTGGTTTTTTGGGTTGGGGTTTTTTTTGTTTGTTTGTGGGTGGGTTTTTTTTAATGTCTTTCCTAGATATAAAGAAAAGCTTTTTCCACACAAGGACAGTCGAGCAGAAGAACAGGCAACCCAGAAATGCTGGGTCAGCTCCATCCATAGGGGTTTTCAAAACCTGACTGGACAAAGCAGCCTGGCATTACCTCGTAGCAGACCCTGATTTGAGCTCTTGAGGTCTGGATTATCCTAGGATCTTGTCTTGTTTTTTCTAGAAAGCTTTATGTTGGTCTAGCATATTTTTGTAATCCTTCTTTACTTCATTTCCACTACTGACGCAAAACGGGGATTCTTTCAAAGCAGAAGTGTGAATGCTTACTATGCATTAATCTACAAAACTATTACCTATTACCGCTCCAGATTTCTTCACAACTTACTCAAATCCTATCTACACTGCTCTTTTCTGGGTAGATACCTACTCTTCCTGGTTAATTCAAAGTTCAACCTAAGCATTTAGTAGTTTCATTTAATTCTCTACAGGCTGCTAATACCTGGCTACAGTTTGCTGTAATGAGAATGGTAGTGACCAGCATACAGTAGTAGTCATACTGTTGCTCTCTTTAGTGAAGGATTTTGTGAAAAATACAACCTGAACAAGAGTTCAGTTTGCTGATTTTCAAAAAGTGAGATTTTAGTCTCAAAATAAGCTTTCAGAAATTCAAAATTTCTGAATGAAATGAGGGATGAATCAGCCAGTCGATTCTAGTATCCATTTCCTATAGAAGATATACATAGGAGTCTCATTAAATAATGAAACTTATAACACCCCTTTACTCTGTAGATATAGGTCACTGCCAGTGTGCTAGCAAACAGGATCACAGATAACTTCAAGGTTGACTCTAGTTCACTTCCTTATTGCTGTTATGACACCTGGTGATAAGAGGGTGCTGCTGGCAGTGAGAGCAAACATCGCGTCAAAGATGGCTGTTTTTTTTCTTAATCTCTCAATTGATTTACAATCCTCACAGCAATAGAAGTACGTAAAACATTACTGTGGGGTCCTGCATATTAGAACAGTAGTCCAGCATGAGCTTTAAGAGAACTCTGAACTCTTGGAATAGGTTACATACCCTGGAAATGCGATACTGTCATCTATGGACTCTGAAATACACCAAATCATAACTCTTAATCATCTTCTCAGTTTCCATAGAACACCATGACATTAAAATCCATTCATCTTATTTTGCATGCTATGTTTTACTCATTGCTTTACAAGGGCTCCTGAGTACCCCAGTCCAATGCGGTTTGGCAAATAAAGTTTTCCTTCCTTTTATAGTATTCTGTGTTTCTGCATAGATGATCCTCCCTAACAACAGGAAAAAAAAATTATGATGTCAAACATTTTCAGACAACATAAAACTTCTTTTAAGTGAACATAACAGTCATTTCCGTGTCAGATCTTGGAAGAGCACAATTTACTGTATCAGAATTTTTTAAAAGCTCTATAATAGATAAAATGACTGTATGTTAAGTGACTGCATTACTCACAAGGCAGTTTTGTTTAACAGCAGGATTACAGATTGAAGTAAAAGTCATGGTTAGTTATTTTTCCATTTTGTACTTTGGAAGTATCATCTGACATCCCAAACAATTTTAACAATAGTTTATTTTGCTGCAAGTTTCCAGCTGAGCTGAAGCATTAATGAAGAAAGCCCTGATCATTCAGAGATTTACGTACTCTGACTGTACCCACCAAATTCAATAGAACCACTCAGAGTACTCAGACACAGGCGGTTGTGTCACTCCTTGTGGAGGAGAGGCTTCAGTTTACAGTCCCCATGAAACAGTCGCTTTTTCAGGACATGGAAAGGTCAGCACACAAAAAGTCTGTGACTTACCTACACTGTCACTGTTCAGTGCTTTCAGGGAAAAATGGCTTGTTCTGTGGTGGAGCTTGCTGGACAGCACTTCTGAAGTCACAAAGTTTATGAAGATAAAAATCATTAGCCTTGGGGTTATAACACAAGTAGCTTCTTTAGGCAGTCAGATTTTGCCTCAGCGATTTGAAACAATACTAAAAAACAAGTTACCGATAAACAGCTTCTGTTAATAACATAAGTTTGCACATAGGAAATTATGTCTTATTCTGTTAATTTATGATGTAGTAACGTAACAAGAGTCCAGCTTTTAGAAAGTGAAAAACATCAACTTAAAAGCAAAGGTACACTTTCTTGAGATAAAGTATTTCACCCCAGAAAATATTTACCCTTACCTGGCAACTAGATAGAGGCTCTATCACTTAAGTTCTCTAAACAAACCACATATTTCCTGAAAAGATGGGTTATAAAGAAGATTCTAGGGCTCTCGTATAGCTGTTCCTGCAGTAGTCTTCTTGGCCTGTTATGTAGGAGATTAAACTGCATGATTGTAACAGTCTTTTCTCTCCTAAAAAAACCCCAAAACCCAACGAAAACATAATTTAACTTAATGCTCACATAAGTACTTTCTGAAGCATGCTATATTTTGGGAGAGGTGAAAGCAACCGTATAAATAGAATTGTCAAATGCACAATTTTATTTTTTTTTCTCATTTTCAGTTTGAGCAGTTTTAGGCATGTTACCAGTAGCAGCAATTTGTGCGAGTATTTCACAGACCAGCAATTCTCCCTTTCACGCTCTGTGCTTCCAAAAGGTTGTTATGAAAACACCACCTAGGAAGTTAAAGACACACTTGATGATATCTTTCTTTGACTGCTGCAGCTCCTTTGGCCGTTGCAGAGCAGGTGGCAGTGCACGTGCTGTTGGTGATACCTGCAGCCCGTTCGAGCAGAGGTGGGGTATGGGGTTACCCACAACTACCCTACGGTTGCTGCGTGGACCCCAGCCCCGCACCTATTCCACAAGGACACTCTGCCTACTGGGGGTGGCTGGCAACCACAGAAGTGACCTGGAGACAGAAATAAGGTGTCAGTGCAAAGGGCAGCTGTAGCAAAGTGAGTACTGGAAGAGGCAAGTGAAGGCCTGAAGATGTTACAGTGTACTTGCTTCCTCCCCCAAAATACCAGTGTGCATATTCAGAACCCAATTAACAGACTCAGCTAGTGAAAAAACACATAAGGGTTTTGGTGACTTTTTTTTCCCCCGCTTAATTATAACAAGAATGATTTCATAGCAGTTCATTTCAAGGTATGAACTGCTACTGAAGGAGCACCAGGGGGGTCTCTGACACACCAAGGAGCAAGTCACGCTCCTAACAATGCTTGAGAAGTTAAGCAAATACAGTCAGAAGAGTTAAGAAAGATATTTAAGCTGTTTTTTTTTTTAAAATTAATTTAGTAGAATTACTGTCAAATTAAATTGCATGAAACATTCTTCTAATACAGTATGAGTGAGCTGTAATGTAATTAACAATATTAGCTGCAGGAAACGGCTGACAGTTTGGTTCTTGTATGACTGCAAGCATTTATATGGACAGAGCACTGCCCCCACATCAGGTCTGTCGCTTCCACATGTTATTGTTCCAGTGAGACATCCATCAGAATATTAACCTTTCAAAAGTCTTTTTCCCCCCGCCGCTTTCACATGAAAGCTGAATTTTGTGCTAATAACAAAAACCACTGTTGAGAGTAATTTCTTATGCTAGCTCAGTCTAAATATCAATGTCTCTGAGAACATTATGAGGTATAACTTGTGCCTTAAATGTGTTTTCCTGTAGTTGTTGTTCTCTCTATATAGGGCTGAATTCCACGATGTTGAGAGGAGTTGCTCACGGCGCAAAAGATACATTTACTCTTCTGTTGATAAGATCTCAGTACTGTAACCCGGCATTGAATTTTTCATCCGTATGGACTGAAGTAGCAAGCAGAAGCTTCCCAATACATTGCAGTTACACAACTGATACAAAATCAAGAGAGGAAAATAAAAAAAACATTGAGAGTCTCTACAGCTTGTCAGTCGACATTAAGAAAATACGCAGACTAAAGGAATGGGTCCTTCTCCAGGATGTGGCCTACGTTAAAGAAATTGCTGATATCTTACAAGAAATGGGTGCGGATGAGACCACAGTAGCCAACATTTTAGAACGCTGCCCAGAGGCGGTTCTCCATACCCCGGCAGAGATAAACTCTCAAAGAGCTCTGTGGCAATTAGTATGCCAGAATGAAAAACAGCTGATTAAATTAATAGAGCAATTTCCAGAGTCTTTTTTTACTACTGAAAATCATGAGAACCAGAAGGCAAATATACTGTTTTTTCAAGAGTTGGGACTTAAGAATAATATAATCACCAGGTTCTTAACAAGCGCACCCAGTATTTTCTACAATCCTGTTGAGAAAAACAAAAACATGATAGAGACATTACAAAGAAATTATTTAAGTTTAGGAGGTTCTGATGCAAATATGAAGATCTGGATACTGAAGCTACTGAGCCAAAATCCATTTATTTTATTAAATACCTGCGCCTCAATCCAGGAGAACTTGGAGTTTCTCCAGAAGAATGATTTCACTGACCATGAAGTTCTACAGCTGCTGTCCAAACTTAAAGGTTTTATTTTTCAGCTTACTCCTACTACTATGCAGAAAAGTATGTTTTTTTCCAAAAACATCTTTAAGTGCAGCGATCAAGAATTGAAACGGTTAGTGCTGAAATGCCCAGCCCTTCTCTACTACTCTGTTGCAGTTTTGGAAGAAAGATTTGAAGGACTACTGAAGGAAGGAATTTCTGTAGCACAGATTAGGGAGACACCAATGGTGCTGGAATTGACAACGCAAATTCTTCAGTACCGAATTAAAAAACTCTCTGCTTTGGGATATGATATAAAGAGTGGAACTCTAGAAAGCTTGAATGGTACTAAGAAAGATTTTGAAGTCAGTTATGGTAAGATACAGTCAAAGAAGGAGAGACCAATTTTTAATCCTGTTGCTCCTATAAACATTGAAGATTAATTTGAATGCTGTCCTTTACATTATGCACAAGAAAATTATCAAAGAGAAAAGAGATGTTGGTTCTTTGAGAAGAGCCAAACCAAAAGTAATCTTAAGCAGATTGTAGCCGGACACTGTACTTTGTCCTGGAGTGGGTCTTAGGTACAATGTCATTATACAATTGTAGATTTCTGATCCTTTCAAATAATATAATAGAACCTGGTTATGATAAAGATTGCCTTTTTTTCCTAGGGAGTACCTCATATGTTTCTTTGGTTCTGTTACATTTCCTTATCTCACAGGGCATTAACTGCTTTGGATTTTCAGCTCTGTCAGTGCACAGTCCACCCTGTGGAAGCGATTAGCACAATCTTTGTCTAAGAAAGAGAAAAGGAGGGTTATTTTTCCAGCAGTGTTCATCAGCCCACTGGTTCACCGACTATTGGAGACTTTTGGAGTTCTGCTCCTTAATGCTGAAATAAGGAGCTCTAGCTCCCAGATCCTGAACTGCAGCAGACTTTTCTTCTTGGATAGGAGAGCCTAGCTAGAGCGCAGTCTGAGAACACGGGCAGGACATAGTATTTTTATTTAGTGACTGCTACACTGAGGCCCTAGCATGTTTGCAGGTAAACTGTAGTGCAAAGAAACTACAAGACTACTTCCTTTACATTTCTGAAGCTTCAAAATTTACTCCTTTTGCAAAAGGTTTGGGGCAGGAAGAAATACCTTATCTGCTATTGTCTAGTTGTTAATTTCTTCTTTTCTAGCAAGGCTCGGGGAGAGAAAAGGTTAGGGAGAGACTCACGTGAGTCTCAGACGGTTGTAGGAGAGAAGAAAAAGTCATGCTTTTATGTTAGGTGTAACAAAACTCTACTCTGTAAACACCTGGTGATTAAAAATGACTACCAGATTTGCAAACAGCTGCCAGAGTTTCTAAATATATGGGTGACATTGCTTCTCAGATATCACCGAATGATAATTGTTGACAAGTGCTGCCTTTCAAAATAGTAACTATCTGACAGTGTTTAAGTTCTCAGGGGATTTTATTTATTTATGGGCTGTGAATGGTAATATAGTAGCATCGTTGACGATCATCTCAATAGAATTAGGATCATCAGTGATTTTATTTCTCAGAAAGACCTTCCTAAGCAACTATTCCATACACTTTTTGCCTGTTGTCAAGAGGGAATGAGATTTACACACACACACCCCCCCACACCCCACTCTGGGCCATTCTTCAAGGTCATTTTTAACAGACATTTTGGCAGCAAGTGCAGGGTTCCTTTGCTTAAAGATAAGTTTTAAATTGCTGAGGAAAGCTCGTATTGAATTACTTGTTTAGAGGGTGGGCTGCAAGATGATGATTTTATATGGCCTGCCACATTATCTGCTGCAAGCTTGGAAAGGGCTAGAAACATCTGGTTAGAGCAGTGCCAAGATCTCAGCAGCTGAAGGTCTTAAACTCACCGCCATGCAGGCGAGCACGGACGTGACGGCAGCCTGTGGGGGTAAATGCCGCTCTTGTAAGAGCGTGTGTCACGCTGGAGAGAATTCAAGAAGGGGCACATATCACCAGCACAGTAACAGTCAGGCTGTCTTACTAAGCCATTTCTTTGCTGAGTCTTCCAAACGCATTACTGTTTTCTAAGAGGAAACAGCAAAGACAGCCATATTAAAAATTCATAGGAACTTGCCTTTGTGACTTTTTTACTGTCCTTCAGTGCTCAACTATTAAGCAGACCACAATATTATTTGAATTCAAAAGCATCCTTCCCCTCAGACACAAGGGGGCATTTCAGCTCTCTGAAGCTATTCATAATACAATCCCTAATGTTGAACCACAGAACTGATTGGTGGTTTACGATGAAAAGGAAACCATCATACAAAACAATGTTTACCCTGAAAAATCTAGTTTCAGCATTTCTACAGGTATCTAGTTTTAAAGTTCCTGAAACAGCTTATTCCCATCACCTACAGTATTTCCAGTGGCAACGGACAAGACAGGAAAGTGACATACTTCCTTAATTGAGTCACAGCCCAAGTTAATCACAAACTCATTTTCCATTCTGCATGTTTCAATTCCTCCTCCTCCCCTTTCAAAACACAAGCAGAAGCAGAAAGACTCCTTTTTCTCTACCAGCAGACCAAAATTCATTCAATCCTCCATTCATAACTCTCTGCCTGGGACCCATTTTCTCTCTTCACAGGATTCATTTATAATAAAACCTCAGGGAAGCTCCCAATTACCAAAACGTTGTATTACTGAAATCTGCTTCCTCGTCTCTTGCTGTTACTCACAGTGAATGTGAACCAGTTTATACCGTTTAAGTCTGGCAGATAAAAGCCTGTAGACCAGCCTTTCATTACACAGTGAGCAGTCAGGCGTGCAAGTAGTCTTAATAAACATTTCCCCTTTTGAAATGGGGGCTGGGAAAAGGAAAGTAAAATAAAACCCACAACAAAACTATCCCCAAAACACAAGAACAACCCCACTCCCCCTAAAAATTTCAGTTCCATATTCCATTCAGCTCACTGATCTTAAACGTGGATATCCCCAAGGCTCAGCTCCCAGGAAAAAAATAAAATAGTACAAGGGATCTTGTGACTACACACAGCCAACACCACAATGAAGTTACAGTTTTTGTTAGGACCTGGTTGCTACTATTTAGATGGAGATAAAATACACTCTGGGGCAAGGTACAGTGGGAAGACTTATACCCAAATATGCCTTTCTCCACAAATTAACTAAGGAAGCTTTCAAATGTCTGAAACAGCAATAGTTTAATGTTTCACAAATGTCAGGACAGAATCAGAACAAGTTTTTAAGATAAAGCAAGTTTCATAAGTGAATGGAAAACATGCAGGATATAGGACAAAGCTCTTTTCAAAAACTAAAACCATACGCCATGTTAAAGTGTTTCAGTTACAAGAATCAGAAGTAATAGCTACAGGATATGTTAAGTACAAAACAATGAAGTGTTGGCAGCTCTTACAGATCTAACATCGCTTACCTCAGACCACACTTGTTTTGCAGCAAGTTTCATAGTATAAAAATTAGAGAATGTCATAGAAAAGGGGTATGACCAGTTCAACCCTTGTTTTCAGAAAACTATTAGGAAGGGTTTGGTTGAGTGTCACAACTATCACCATGCTCCAAACAGGTGACTCAGTTGAGTTCAGTGGTAGCACTCTGGGGATTCATCTACAGTGGAAACTGCAAGGGAGCAGATGACACTAAGTTATTTGCTGCAGCTAGATTGCCTCCAATATCCGAGCTAGCTCATTCCTAGAGCTAACTGGTATCCTTGAACTACACTATATTCTATGCGATTAGCTTTTGTCTATAAAAAACAGTTGACGTCTTCCATTTATTGCATACACTTACCTCATTACACCCTGGCAGTAGAACAGAACCAAGCAGCTGGTGCAACTAACAAAAGGAGCAGATAATTCCATTTGCTAGGTTTTTGCTCTCCCCACCGCCCCAAATCCCGGTGCTTACGAATACCATGCTACCAACACGTACAACAGTTACTGATACCAAATAAAGTTGTTCCAGACTGCAGTTGAAGTACCCATGGCTCAGAGAGACTAGGCGACTACTGTACCATAATTTACACACAGTATACTTTCAACACCCATGAATATAGGACTAAGTTTTAGACAAGTGATATGTTTTGATTTTTTTTAATTTCTAAAAAGTCTCCCTAGATATCCTTCTTGTACAACCATAGCCACTGAAAAAGTAAGCTTACGTGCTTAGATGTTCTCTGTAGGAACACAAGTTTTTAGAAAATACTGCATACATAACATTCACAGCCACCGCCTCTGGGCTTCCAAAGAGGTTACTTATTTGCAAAGTCAGTACAAAAGAAAAAAAAAAATCATCAACAGCTATTTTCTATTTTAAGGCAACCTCAAGCTGTGTATTACAAGTGCATTTTGCCTTACGCTGCAGATGACCTACAGATGTTCCCATCTGAGGTGTGTCAACATTTGGAATCTGTCGGTACACAATTAGATGGTTGTTTTTTTTTTTTTTAATAAGGCCTCATCTACCTATTTTGGTTTGTTTTAAATAAAAGTATTGCATTTTATTCAAAAAATCAAAATGCAAAGTATAAGAGAAAGATGTAGTGAAAAATTCCTTGCATTTGCTTAAACAGAGCAAGAAGCTAACCTGGCGCATCATGGAGTTGGGACAACAGCTTTGGTGGTTCTTCAGTGGTTTCCAACTACACAAAGGAATTCCTTTCCAATCAGACAGTTGTGCTAATGACCACAAACATCAGCCCAGTTTCCATTAAGCCCTCATTTTTTCTAGTATCTATAAGAAGTTTATTAGAAGCAAGTTTTCACTTGCAGGAGATAGATGCATGTCATTAAATACACCTGAGACAGAGCGATCTTGTTTTTGGTAAAAAATTGGCGAAGTTTCAGATAACAGGATTCGTAAAGAGAGCCTGAAGCTCATTCTGTGAACTGCACTGAAACAACAGGGCAGTTCTTTACACAGCTTCACCTAGAAAAAAAAAGATATTTTTTCTAATAAGGCATTAAGTTACTCTTTATAATCCCTTCTACCATGTTGTAAAACTTTCTCACTTCTATCTCCCACACTCATTTCCAATTTCTGCACAGTTCCGGTTCTATTTGCTCCAGTCCGCGCTGGCTGAAGGCGGTCATTGATGGTTTACAGGCTGCCTGCAAATACAGTTTCATAACCAAAACTATTTGGGTACGTCCAGCATGGCCATTACACAGCTGAAGGATCCTTAGCAGAAGGATGTAGAAACCACTGAGAACAGTAAATGGCATCTCTTCATAATGATGGTACAGCAGAGATTACCAAGTTTCTATGTTCACAGTTTAGTCCAAAACTGCAAAAAAGACTTACAGTAAATGAATATTCAAAAATGTATTATCCCTTCAGATACACTTACTCACTTCTATAGTTACCAAGTGTAACATTTCACCAGATACAAAGCTTCCATCTAGGCTCTAACAAATCTTCATACTCTGCTACGCAAGCTTCTTCTGTCTTTGTCAGATGAAATCGAGTTACTTGCACAGCTCTTTAGAAGATGAAGTGTCTAAGACACATGGCTTCTCACGGTCCAAATCTCAGCAGATTTTAATGCCACTGATGTAATATTCTGGAGAATCAAGTATGTCTCAGTTTTGGTTTTAGTCAGACTTATCCTTTTTCTTTCCTGTTAAGGGCACTTTACTTGCAACAGCAGATCCTACAGCTGTAACACCTCCAGCCACAGCAGAAACACTTCCTTTGACTAGCCCCACTCCCATTGAAGGCACAGACGTGACTGCTGTTTTGGTAATTTCCAAGCTCTTCCCTCCAATCCAAGCAACACCCCCAATTGTGGCACCAACAGCTCCCTTCGTGACACTGAAGAGGCCACCAGTCACACGAGAAAGCATGCCAGGCTGCTGTTGTGGGTGGTCTTTTAATGAACCTAAGGGAGGAAACAACAAGCCGATCAATCACAATGCAACGATCAAAGCATTTTCAAAAGAAAAGTTATTCCTAAGCACTTCCTTTTCTAGCCTAACAGCCATTGCACATACTTACCTTGCCAGTTACTTTTCTTGGATGCTTGCACACCATCACCGTTCCAAATAAAAAAAAGACACTGTCCTGCAGCAAGACATACCTCAATGCTGTTTTCTAAAACACAAGTCAATACCGAGCCTACAAATATCAGGCATGTAACTCCCAGACAGTCTTACATTTTAAACTTCTGTCCTCTGTGTGCACCACCACCTTCCCAGACTCTGGAAGGTCTCATGGCCAAGTTAGCCTCATTTCTGGACTTTATTAACATGGCAGAGGAGGGAACAATAACATACCCTCCTGTTCCTCCCATCCTAATAACAGGAGTTAATCCTGAGGGGTGACACACCCCCAAGAGCAGCACCACTACCTTGCTGTTCAAATCTCTAGGGAAGGACTGGAAAAATTTTCCTAGAGAAAGAGAGCCAAAGGTTTAGTAAAAAAAAAACAAAAAACAAACCCTCCAAAAACCAAGCAAACAAACCCCCTCCCCAACTGTTCTTCAAAAAGACCTCACCTTGAGACAAAGTTGTTTCTTAGTAATTACTGTTCTGAGGATGTGTTTTGAAGGGTTGTATGCAGGGGTCAGGAAAGAAGAAAAGGTGGTTACAAATGAGAGCAACTGGAGGAATCAAAAGCAGCATGAGGACAAAACTGATGCCAGCTCTTCACTGTATCACTTCCTTTCATCATCATGTACACAAATTTAATTTTGTGCCAAAAAGGCCTTTTCTCTAATGTGGATAGTAGCAAGGCGGGGTGGGGTAGCGTGTGTCCAATGGCCAAATAAAGAGTTACAGGCTCCCAACACAAGTCCCAATATGACACACAAAACCAAATCTCAAAATACTGGATTTCTGCATGTTACTCACCACTTAAATATGGCTTTTTTCTTTTTAATGTTATATTCAACCTGCACTTTGCACAGTTTCTTGCTGTATGCTGTTTAAGTCAATTCCTATTCCATATTTATGGTACAATTACATAGCCTCAAATTAATAGAAAGTATTGGGAGTAATACAAAGACTCCCAGAATTAGCCACTTAGCCTTCCAATAATTTAGTATTACTTCATATTTCTAAATATAGGGTTCAAAATCCTAAAGAGATACATGTACCTTGCTCTAAAGGAAATTAAGACAACTCCACACCCCACTAAGCATGAACTAGTCTTCAAAGAAATAGGAAGATGATTTGTATTTAAGCACCCCAAAAAAATACCACCCGATGCACCTATAAATCAGTAGCCCTGACACGTGTTTGTCTGCAAGGTATTTTCAGTGTGAACCTTGAGAAATCTCTGGTCTTCACAACAATGTTGTATAGGTAAGGTTTTTTCCCAGCTCCTGTCTTGTCAATTTCTCACCAACCCCAAACACTTCTTAAAAAAGTTTCAGAGAACCGCAGCAGGTAACAGCCAGTTAACGGAAGGAGGGTAAGAGTTCCACATTGTTTTGTTATTTTTCTAGCTACCTGTAGATAATACATGGGATTTAACAGACATGTTTCCCTTTCTTAGGGAAAAATAACAAGGGGAACTAGGAAAAGAGCAAGTGGAACCACAGTGGCCAGAGCCAGGGAAGAAACAAACATGAAATAAAGAGGTGAGGGAGTCAGCAGTAGAAAGAACATGCTTGGAAGAGGACAA
Organism: Balearica regulorum gibbericeps; assembly: GCF_011004875.1. Taxonomy (NCBI): domain Eukaryota; kingdom Metazoa; phylum Chordata; class Aves; order Gruiformes; family Gruidae; genus Balearica; species Balearica regulorum. The sequence continues at coordinate 60,352,746 of NC_046184.1, forward strand.
TGAGTCTGGAGAGGCAAAGGAAAAGAAAAATCGGATCTAGATCCACCAGAGACTGTGTCCAGCCCCTGTCAACGCATTCCCTCTGCACTGCAACATGCCTTAGGAGAACCAGCAGAACAGGTCTCTGCCTCCAGCGCCCTGACTGCTGACAGCTCGCATTCAGAGGACAGTTTCCAAGAGTCACCTCCCAGCACTCATCTGTGAGATGAAAACTAGGGTGAACAACTTCCCATGCACCTCCAATGAGTTTGTGATAGGGCCAGGACAGACCCAGCACTCAGAACTCACTAAAAAATGTTTGGAGTTCCTGTGTGCGTGCGCAGAATAATTCAAACAAAAAATGTCATTTAAATGAGAGAATTGCTTACAAGTTTGACAAGAAAAAAAAAAAAAGCATAAAAAGGAACAGTGCAGCTCAAGGGAGCAAAAAATACTAAAAATGCTTCCAGCTTACACTAGTCTTTCATATTTAAGAAATTAATATAGGTAACAGAAGGGGTCATGGAAACTAGAAACATAAATGACAGCCTTTTACTTCAAGCAAAGCAATACCCTTGGCTGGTTCATTTTAGCCCAATAGCTTTCAATCTGGATATCTCCAGCAGAACTGTATTGCCAACACAAGCACAAAGAGATCAGAATTTCTACTTAAATACAGAAAGCCTTTAAAGAATTACACTCAGAGAACAGTATAGTATATGGAGCCTGGTATAAAAACCACTGTCTAGGTACTATTCATTAGAGGAGTCTTGTGACAAGACTTACACATCTTGTAAAAAAATTTGGTCAAAAAGTGCTTCACTTAAACCAAACTGGATCACCATCATCAGAGTGAATGGGAATAAAGTCTTATCACACTGAATTTTAAGAGCTGGTTTCAGTAAATAAGACGTGATATCAGCAAGAAAGGACCCATCATAGCTAACTTAAAAATAACAATAGAAAAACAAAAGTAATCTTGACATGCCCTTCCTCACATTACTTCAGGTAGCCCACCCTTTGACAACATTTACTCTATTTCACAAGTGTAAATACAGACTGTGTCTGGTGATGATTGACGCGTTCCCATTTCATTCCTGTTCGCATTGTCCATTAGATCAAGTAAATGCCCGCAGCTGCAAAGAGTTTTTACTGCTGGTTGATTTCTATTCTAGGATACGCATTTCTGGTCTCCCTGTTTCTAACCAGTATGAGAAAAAAGGTAAAAGAGATCATTTCTAAATCTAGGGAGAAAGCAACACAAGTTCCCTGTTCAGGGGTTGGCTCCATCACGCTACCTTGCAGCCAGCTTCCTGCTGAAGAGAGTCCAACAGCAAACAAGAGTTTGAATGAACGTAGGTTGCAAAGGTTGGCGCCGCTTGCAAAGCAGAAAATAAAGCATTAGAATAGCACTACTCATAGAAAGCATGAGCACAGAAGCTTCTTCTACATGTGTATTTCTTTAAAGCCTTTGGGCACCCAGCTTGTCGAGTGCGATTTGGACACACTGGAACTATCTATATCTTTACAAAAAACTGCAAATTGGTTTTGGAACTGAGCCTCTCCTCTAAGGATTTTATTTTTTTTGGCAGTCTGCTCAGAGAGACGATCTTCTTGCCAACATTGCACTGGTAGCCTTCCATCCACAACTGACCATCTTTCTATAATGGTGTAAGCGTATCGCATATGAAGGCCTTGTATAACATTTAAAACAGGGATGTTCTTCAAGGGCATTCCAACATTTTAACTGAACTCATAAGGCTTGAAGAGTGCACATGAAACAGAATCAAAAGGAAAAAGCATCTTCAAGGAAGGTGTTTCCATTAAGACGGGCTGTGTTTTATTCTACTCCCTCTAACTACACCTACTTTCTCCCATCTATTTAGACTTCATATTTAAACTGGCTATTGTCATACTGAAAGAAGATACTGTGCAGAAGAAAATTTCTCAATTGCTCACAAATTTGAAATAAAACCTTGCAATACCTAGTGATGATCGGCCTCTGCTGTTATGCTCTGAATCTGGACAACCTACTGAGTATTCCAGGAAGATAAAAAAAGCCCACTTGTTTCACTGCCTTCCTCAAGAAGGAATCAGTTCTAGTTTACTAGTCAGACCACTGTTCACCTCCTATATGTGAGGTTTAATATGTATAAAACAAGTCAATCTTTAAGGCAAAAAAGAAAAAAAAAGCACCTTAAAATTACACTTGAAGATAGTTTCCAACCTGGCATTTGAGTCATAAAATGGTTTGGGTTGGAAGGAACCTTAAAGATCATCTAGTTCTAACCCCCTTGCCATGGCAGGGACACCCTCCACTAGACCAGGTTGCCCAAAGCCCCATCCAACCTGGCCTTGAACACTTCCAGGGATGGGGCATCCACAGCTTCTCTGGGCAACCTGTTCCAACACCTCACCCTAAAGAATTTCTTCCTAGCATCTAATCTAAATCTACCCTCTTTCAGTTTTAAACCCATTACCCCTTGTCCTATCACTACACTCCCTGATTTGCTTTCAGAAATGCTTCTGGGAACTTAACAGCCCCATAAGAGCTTAAAAAGAAAGATTTTTGTCCTAACATCATGATACTGTAACAAGTTCAAGTATAGTAGAGCTTAAGAACCACTGTGCTGTGAAAATCTATTTCTCCCTTTCATCTTCTTGTACTTGTGTTTACTGTCTAATAGCTGTTAAGAATAGAGTGAGCTATTCCACTTCAACCCCTTCTGCTACAGTCAGTGGATAATACTGTTCAAGGGAAGTAAATTGTTCAGTTATACACCATATAAAAGCTGAGGAAAAAAACCCAAAACAACAAACAAACAGAGCTTTAAAGGGGCATTATAAATTGAAGAGCAATGAAATGAGAGGAATCGGGACTGACCCCTACATCCACCACATTTGGTGTTAAAGCAAGAGAAGGGAGGACACAGACCACCTGTATGCCAATAACAGCTTTTGATCTAGCATCCTTCCAATCACATGATGCAAACAGGACTCTTCACAGTCCTGCCATTGCACAGCCCGGAAGGTAACTCTGCTCATTTGCAACTGCATTTCCTCTGCAGATCTAATAACTGATTTAAGATTCATTTGGTTCAGGAGACCAAGATGGCACCTTATTAATGAAGTACTTGTTTGTTTGTTTTTATGAAACCATGAAATTAAGTCAACAGTTCGAACCACAGTTAATTGTATGATGGGAAAGGGCCTCCAAAAGTAGTAATATAAAGTTCCATATATTTTTAAACACATCTTGTTTAAAAGTCACAAGCACTATGAACTCAGCAAGGTGTCCATAAGGGAAGCTGGGCTCTTTCCATCTCACATAAATAAATACGCATTGGACCAATTCGCATCTCTGGAAACTAATCTGCAAATCATGTCCCTCAGTGTCTGCCTATCTTACCTATAATTTATCAGCACAGTTGTTTACTGAGCTATATTCAGTGGCCTTATTGTAGTCAGGATAATGCAGAAGTGAACAATAATCCAGGCCAATCCCAGGATTGGCTTGCTTACTGTTACTTAAATGAAAGTTAAAGTGTTCAGCTTGCAGATTTTTTTTTTTTTTTTTTTTTTTTTGAGAGAACTGAACATCTGATGAATTTCTATGACTTCATATTATGAAAACCAATACATACCTTCTGGTGGTTCGTCATGAAGGTACGATGGGACTTCCTGTTGATTTTTGTCCGTTTGATTCATTATTGCCTAAAAAAGAAAATCACATATGCTATACATCTTTTCTAGCAAAGCATAAATGTAATCCATGAATCCAAAATTCATGTAGTTAAGTTCCACAGAAAAGGAACTTTTCATTACTAGATAAGCTAGCAGCTCCTGCCAAACTACCACTCTTTTTGTTATTGGATTGTGCTTTTGCATTCTTCAATCAGACTCAATAATTGAAAAAGGAGCCCTCCACCACATCAGCAGACTTAGTGAGAGCTGCCACTCCACACCAAGTGCATCTCAAAACTAAAAAAAACAATTAGGAAGAAAACCAGTATGAAAATAAAACAGCCACTGCCATGCAACAGCTTATGTTTATGTACTAAAAAAGAAAAGCCTAGTGATCAGAGGTAGTGGGCACTAGAAAGACATCAGTAGCATACCAATACGATCTGTTAGTACCCAGAAAGCAGTAGTTTAAAGAAACAAGTCCTTGCAGCAGAATTTGAATAAATGCCATGAAAACAAGAATTTATCTTGTAGCAGTGTTGCATACATGGTGTGGTGACAGGAGCAGAACTAGACTGTTTTATCTCTACACAAGCTTTCCAATGAAAACATTTCAGAAAGAAAATTTCTTTATACCAAAAGCTGTTTCCTAGAGCAGCAATCCATGACACTTAGGAGAAGCAAAGGAGAACGCGCAAATCAGCAGCTCTGCTTACTACATTGTCCTTTCAGAGGAGAAGAAAGTAGTATCTAGTCCACGTTTCCCTCTTGCTTTTCTCAACACCAAGGCGCCCTTTGGTGTTAAGTCCTGCCTCCTCCCCTGAGCCCTCCTGCCAATCCTGCTTTCCCTCCTCAGCAGGCACCGGGGTGAAAGGAGAAAAAACCAAGTTGCCTTGTACCACTCAGCATCCTTCTATTTTCTTGCCAGTGACCTCTTAGTTACCTTCTCCCTGCACATATACACAAGCCTTTAAATCATTTAATCTCTTCCAGGAGTCACCAACCACCGCAAAAATAATTCCAGCCTCTCTCGCCGTGCCCAGATGTCTCCGTACCTCCTCTGGGTGAGAAAACAGTGGATGGGATCTGAAGAAGGTATGAGGGCGCAAAAGTAGAACTTGAGGGTGGGAAGACTTACCTAGAAAACAGCAGCTAAAACCCTCACAGTATAATTATGAAGTCAAAACATCACTGTAAAAACTGGCACCCGCACACTAAATGATAGATCTTTGGACTCAAAGCAAGCCTAACTTGAATATTAACAAGTCCTCGCAGTCAGCACTAAGGGTATTGGTTTGCAACTCAGAAAACATGGGTACCTTTACGCAAGAACCTGAACAGGAAAGCAAGCAAAAAAACCCCTACCGCCAGGACAGCTATTTGATGGCAATGCTGAACAAGTACCTCTCAAAAGCCAGAAACTCAAAATGTGGAAACCGAGAAGGTGAGTAGCAACACATCAAGATGGAAGACTAAATACATCAGGGCTAAGAGGCAATTTGAAAAAGTATCAGTTATATAATTCCTTGTTCTTTTATTTAATCACAGATCAGTAAGTCAAGGGGAAAGGGAAAAAAAGTGTGGGGAAAAAAAAAATCACAGCACTACATAAAAAAAAACAGTGACAAGATTAGGTATTCCCTCCCCTGCTACATTCCCCAGAACCTCAAGGTTATGTAATTCTTGACGACAGCTACTTTTTAAAGTTAGACAGGAATATTACACAATATATCACTCACATGCAATGATTTAACACACTTACAACTCCTTCTAAACCACAGTAATACTTCTCTCTTACAACTACACAGACCACAGTGGTCTACCGTCTACAGCTCAGGCACCGGCAACCTACTGATACCAGACCCCAGAAGCCAGTGGAGTCCTACGGGGGCCTGAAAGAGCAGATAAGGGCAAGTAAATCACTGCTGGTGGGACTGCATTTGTTCTACAGAGAAGGAGTCTGCAGATCAGAAAGCTGAAGACTAATGTATGATGTGTGGTTCTACAGGTGCCTGGAAGCACTCCAAGGATGCTCCAAGAGAGGTGCCTAACCAGCGTGTGCTAGTTTTTTACTCACTGTTCTCCTACTGCATCATTGCAAGTGAAAACGGAATCACACTGCTGTCAGAAAAGGCTCACAGCTTGACTCAAAACAGCTGGGGAGACAAGAGAGCTCACAAAGCACAATTCAAGTCCTTTTGTTTTTCTGTAGAAGCTCTCCAGTGAATCACAAAATCAAGACCAAGATCCAACAAAGGACTTAAGCAGAAAATTTTAAGATATCTAGGTTACAGCCTGCGTCACATATCCTTGTAGCCAATTTAACACATCAGGAGACTTAAGAGCCTCTGAAAAGTGATCCAAAATCCTGTCTGCTAAACAGGTTGTAGCGTATCTGGTGAACAGGAAGTACTATGCACAGGAACGTGTCTTAAACCTGGCTCCCCTCCAGAGATTTAAGGTGAGTATTTCTATTGACTGGAGGTCAAAGGCCTGGAATAACTGCTTGGTGGCAGATGACTTCATCCAGTCTTCAGACAAACAGGGCAGGAATATAATTTTTTTCTTCAAAAACTGGAGTCAGAAAAGCAGAAACCACTATCTTTTACGTAATACCACCAAGGTGAAAGCACTCACAGTTCAATGTCTCCTTTGTCTAATAAGATCCAAGCTTGTATGTCCCACGTCGCAGGAGGCCCCTAGTCACCAGACTGCAGTGTATCCTAAGGGAGGTTCCTCTTCACCCTCCCTGCTGCAGGTGTGTCCCCACAAAGAAGAAGAAAGCAAATTCATGAGACCCAGTAGAGATTACAACTCAGATAACACCTAAGGCACCAACCTGGAGGTGCAAGGATAAGACTTTTGTGCAGAGAATTAGATCATTCAGACACAGTTATTGATTAAGGCCCTTTGGAAACTGAAGTTGGAAGCTGCAGATTCAAAGTCCCCTAAGCACAGAATCATTAGTCACAGTTACTACTAGCATTGCAAGTGCATACAACAAGGCAAAGATTTATCAAAAGCCTGAACTTTGGAACTTTTCTGATATGTTTTTGCAGAATCTTCTTGAAAATATGCTAAGATTGGCAAAAAAAAAAAAAAAAGGAAGCAAATAAATCTGTCTTTGGCATTTTCATCTTGTGATGCCAAATTCAGAGTGTCCTGGTCACTAGAGAAAAGGCTCCAGCTTCATTTAACACCTGCATTAAATGATCACATGGCATGAGGGGGGATCTCTATGAGACCTGGCAGAAGTCATACAGGCATTCATGAAGCAGACATGTAGCGTATCAATGGCACTCTCCAGTCTCCTCGATCTGTGCAGATGAATACATAAGCTTTGTATTTTCTCACATTAAGAAGTAGAAGCAAACCCAGATCTTAAAAGAGATTTCAAACAGTGACACATGTAAACTACTTTCTGTGGGGTTTTTTCCCCTGTGTGCTTATGAGGGTGCTAGTCATTCAAGAGATAAGGGATAACTTCTCATCTTTTTTAACAACACATTAAAATAAGTATCAACCTTCATACTAAAAAAGTGGAAGTCACTCTTTCAATTGGTTTTAAAGAAGAAAACACACTTTCATATTGTCAGAATATGAAATATATAGGAAGCGTCAAAGTTTTACACAGTTGTAAAGAAAGAAGTGGTTTAGAAGAGGATTTTTAATACGAGAGCTATTTATAACATTAACACTGTCATAGGACCCTGAATGAAAGCACTAGAAAGCTCTGAAGGTAATGGTACAGCCATACATACATTCAGATCAAAGCTGATTAAAATAAAACTTTCTCACCAAATATATTCCTTCGTGAAGATGTCTAGTTAGTTGTTTCCACAAAAGTATTCTGCATACACCTATGAGAAAAGCAGAAGGTTAATGACATGTTATGGAACAGTGCTACGGTCACATACCTGCCATGGGAGTATGGTGGGAATCCGAAATACAAAGCCCCAGGGCAGAGGAGAAGCACACTTGTCACGGCCTTAAGATGCCAAAATCTTACTAGATTTATCTCACCAAAACACCGATTCCTTCTGTGTTCTTGGGCAATGGAGATAATTTTACTTGCTCCATATGCTGTCATGAGGATTACTACAAAGCGTGGTAATCAATATTAAGACACAACCTCTCCTTAATGAGTCTGCAGTTCTTGGACAGCAATTTGTGTAAAATTATAGCCTTCCATTGAGAAGTGGGCTCTAACCATTACAGATGTGTGTGCAACTTCCCGAGCTTCAGATGATGCTCTTGATGTCTTTCTGACTTTACAGACAAAAAGCCCTACTGTTTCAGCACAGCAAACCTGGCCCAAGCAGCAGCCAGTAAAAACCAGTTTGTTTCAATGCTACTACTCAGACATTTGCGGGCAGCGACAAAACTACCCAAGGATCGGGCCAATTTCAATTGGCAGCATAACGCCACTCCAGAAGCCTGCAGCAGCAGATGACAGTGCTGGAACTATTCACCTGACAGAACTGCAAACAAACCGATCGCCTTGTCTTAGTCCACCACAAAAAAATTATTTTCCTTCTGCCCACCAGCTATGCAGTGAAAGCTTGGCTACAGAGCTGATGGAAAACAAAACAACCCTTGCCACATGCACAGCTCTCCTTTCCCTCTTTCAGTGGCTGCTGCACATTTCAAAACAAACCTGATGTGTTTCATGTACATGAAAAAAAAATATTTTCAGGGATGATACTTTAAGAAATACATCTTGGAAAGAGTAACAGTGCTCTATTTTCCAAATTAAACAAGGAAATAAACATAAAGCAAAAAATGTAATCCCCCCCATGGCTGCTCTTCAGGGTACTGCTTCAAGGTGCACAAGTGACCCCTGATTATTAGCTTGTCTGCTTTACGCCTTGGATTAGGGCTTGTAACATGTTACAGGTAAGAGTGCTCAGTGCTGTTAGTTCTCTCAGACGTAAACCTCGGAGCACAGCCGATATGGAAATGTGTTTTTCAGTTAATTAATGCAAAGGAAACAGTTGACTGAGCTTCTGCAAAAAGAAACAGTCAACGCTAACAGTAAAAAAAAAAACAAATCGAGGCACGTAGAAAGCATGTAGCTAAAAACCAAGAGCATAGCTGACATTTCAACAAGCCTTCTGCCAAGTTTCAAAATTCAGATTTATATACAAAGCATGCCCATTTCAGAGGAAAAAAGACAGTTTTCAGGGAAAGACTATAGCAAGCCAATCAGAAGTTTCTGGGTGCGAACCACAGCTTACTTTTAAATCTGAGGTGGATTAGGCTACACCCCCCCCAAAGATACCAAGTCAGCTATAAGAAATACAAACAACAGGCTCACAGCATGCAGGGTTCAGCACACAGCTGGGAAGGTAGGGCAACCTGTCTATATTAAAGAACAAACACACACCACAATTAAAGGTAAAAAAGGAGGCATTTCTCTTGCAAAAAAACCCCAACCAACAACCCTTAACTCTGCCCAGGACATTACATCATCAAATCTGCCTATAAGAGAATCCAGCATTTCTCCATCACCCTCAACTCAAGTGGAGATCAGGCTGCAGAAGAGGCTCTAGGGAACACCTGATGTTGCAATCAAATTGTCTCTGAAGCAAGGATTTGCAAGATACCAAATCAAAGGCAGCAGGCACCCGAATTCCCCTTTTCTAGTCCTCTGAAACTGGTTTCTAGAAATTAAATGGTAAATTCCAGTAAGGCACAGGCCACAGCTTAAGAAATGCCAAGGACTTGCTCCATTTTACCAGTCCTGTCAGCCTCCGCCTCCTGCTAGCTCGGCCTTCTAAAGCAGTGTCTTCCCCGTTTCTTCCAATGCCTGAGCTCCACACCAGCCTCAGCTCTCCTTTTCCAGGAGACCTATAAAGACAAAACCTGACAGTGCCTAACAGCCAGGGCGATAAAGCAGCTGCTGAACTTCCTTACCGCCCCACTAATGAAAAAATTAACTTTCACCCTAGCATCCACCACCTGTTTGTTGGCTCCTGCCTGACATTTAGGCCTGTTTGCTTGCCAGACAAGGACCACCTTTCCGTTTGTGCTTTTGCAACACAGTCTATTTCTGTACTGAGGAGGCAACACCAACTCTACTCAATGTTTAACCACAGCTTAACAGAAAGCTTTAAAAAAAAAAGTCTAGATAGTATTTACTGAGCAGTCTTAAAATTGATGTGCATACAAACCAAGCTATCCTGTATGTACCCTTCCAGTTATAGAGAGCCATGCTGCCCGAAGCAATGCTCTGGACACACTGAAGCAGGTTACGTCCACTTGGTATTTATCTTCCTTACAGAGTGACATCCTGATTCAGAGTTCTCATGTTCAGCCCAGTTAAATGGGCAGAAGGAAGCATTTAATCTCATCCGCAGAGTCTGTCTGTAAGCTTTGTACAATGACCAGAACCAGCTGCAAGGCTAAAATAACAAGGATTTATTTTCAGGCCATACCACACAAATGCCTAGGCTAGGTGAATGCTGAAAGCTAAGTTGCTCCCGAACAGTTTACAAAAAAAAAACCCTCTTCCAGATTCCATTCCATCAGGCTGGATTAGAGAGAAATAGATGAAATAACAAGCAGGTTACTACAAGAAACATCCGAGTACAGCAAAGTTTAAGAAGAAAGAGAAAACCCGAAACAAAGCTCCCCCTGGCACGGAGAAGTTCACGGGGGAGAATAAGCTCAGCCAAGAGGGAGGCCAAGGCGAGCAGGGCTTCCTCAGCTGCCCACCGGGTAGGCGGGAAGCGATCCGCCGCGGCGCCCGGCCCAGGGAGGGCGGCAACGGCAGGACGCGGCAGCCGTCCCCGAGCCCGGTCCCGGTCCTGGTCCCGCACCCGAGGAGATGCCGACTTCGGCCCGTCGAGGCCCCACACTCCCGCTCGTAGGGCGTCCCAAGGCCCCGCAGCCCCCGCCACGTCCTCCCCTCGCAGCTACCTGCCTTCTCGGCGGAGCTCAGGAGGTGGCCCGGGAGCGACCCCCCGCCCGCCTGCCCGGCCCGGCCCCGCCGGGCACCTCGGCGCAGGGCGGCGGCACTGACGTGGCAGCCAAGGCCGCGGCGGAGCCGCTACGGCCGGCCCGGCCCTCCTTCCCTCACGCCCCCCGGTGCCGCGGCAGGAAGCACAAAGGCGGGCAGGCTGCGCCTGCCCCGGGCCGCCGGCGCGGCAGGAGACGCCGGGGGCAGGTGGTGGCCCCGCTTCCCCGGGCCCGCCTCTCCCGCCGGCGGCTCCGCCGGGTCTTCTCCCGCCACCTCCCCCATAAGTTTCTCTTCCTCCGCGGGGAGGAAAAGAGGGGAGGCAGGAAGGGCGCTCGGGCGGCTGCCCGCCAGGCTCACCGACTAACGGCGGAGCGGGACACCACGGTAGCCGGGGCGGCAGCGGCCGCTCAGCCCTCACTCACCGCGCAGCGAGCTCGGCTCAGCTGGGTTCCTCCGCAGACTTTACTCCTGCACCTTTCCCTGCTGCCGACGTGGCGCCCGCCGCCGCCCGCCCCGTCGGCGCCCGCAGACCCCGCCCCAGCGCCCGGCGCGGCGCGGCCCCCTCGGCGGCTGGGGGGGGCGCGCAGGCGCCACCGCTCCCGCCCCCTCCTCGCCTCGGGGCAGCCGGGACCCCCCCCCCCCGCGGCGTCCGTCCCCCGCTGTGGGGCCACACGTTCCTGCAGCCCACCCTCAGAGGGCCTAGGCAAGCCCTGGTCCGACCCTCATGGGCCCCGCGGGCATCTTCTTTCCCCGGGGAGCGGAGGAGCCCCAGCCACGCAGGGCCCGGCCCCCCGAAGGGCCCGTGTGAGTCCTGAGTTGAGCGGGGCCTCCGTGGCTGCGGAGCCGGGCCATCGAGGTGAAGGAAGATGCTGGATAGCGGTAGGGCAGAGGAGAGAAGAGGGATGAGAGTGTTGCCATTGCTGACCGAGATGCTGTGGGGTGCAGGAGTTTTGCTTGTGGCACTCTTACGTAGTGAGGATATATCAAGCTGTAACCCTATATCACAGAATGGCAGGAGTTGGAAGGGACCTCTGGAGATCATCTAGTCCAACCCCCCTGCTAAGGCAGGATCACCCAGAGCAGGTTGCACAGGATGGTGTCCAGACGAGTTTTGAATATCTCCAGAGAAGGAGACTCCACAACCTCTCTGAGCAGCCTCTTCCAGTGCTCGATCACCCTCACAGTGAAGAAGTTTTTCCTCATGTTCAGATGGAACTTCCTGTGTTCCAGTTTGTGCCCATTGCCCCTTGTCCTGTCGCTGGGCACCATAGAGAAGACTCTGGCCCCATCCTCTTGACATCCGCCCTTTAGATATTTATAAGCGTTGACGAGATCCCCTCTCAGTCTTCTCTTGTCCAGGCTAAACAGACCCAGCTCTCTCAGCCTTTCCTCATACGAGAGATGCTCCAGTCCCCTAATCCTCCTCGTAGCCCTCCGCTGGACTCTCTCCAGTAGTTCCCTGCCTTTCTTGAACTGGGGAGCCCAGAACTGGACACAGCACTCCAAATGTGGCCTCACCAGGGCAGAGTAGAGTGGGAGGATAACCTCCCTCGACCTGCTGGCCAGCCTCTTCTAGATGCACCCCAGGATACCATTGGCCTTCTGGGCCACGAGGACACATTGCTGGCTCATGGATAACTTGTCCACCAGGACTCCCAGGTCCTTCTCTGCAGCGCTGCTTCCCAGCAGGTCAACCCCTCACCTGTGCTGGTGCCTGGGGTTATTCCTGCCTAAGTGCAGGACCCTACACTTGCCTTTATTGAACTTCATTAGCTTCCTCTCCGCCCAACTCTCTAGCCTGTCCAGGTCTCACTGAACGGCAGCTCAGCCTTCTGGTGTATCAGTCACTCCTCCCAGTTTTGTATCATCAGCAAACATGCTGAGGGTACACCGTGTCCCCTCATCCAGGTCGTTGATGAATATGTTGAACAAGACTGGACCCAGTACTGACCCCTGGGGCACAGCACTAGCTACAGGCCTCCAACTAGATTCTGCACCACTTACCATGAATGCTCTGAGCTCTGCCGTTCTTGATCCACCTCACTGTCCACTCATCCAACCCACACTTCCTAAATTTGCCTATGAGGATATTATGGGAGGTGGTGTCAAAAGCCTTGCTGAAGTCAAGGTAGACAACATCCACTGCTCTCCCCTCATCCACCCAGCCAGTCATGCCATCATAGAAGGCTATCAGATTGGTCAGGCATGATTTCCCCTGGTGAATCCATGTTGTCCACCCCCGATAACCTTCTTTTCCTCCACATGACCCCCAGAATGAGCTGTTCCATCACCTTTCCAGGGATGGAGGTGAGACTGACTGGCCTGTAGTTTCCTGGGTCCTCCTTCTTACCCTTTTTGAAGTCTGGAGTGACAATGGCTTTCCTCCAGTCCTCAGGCACCTCTCCTGTTCTCCATGACCTTTCAAAGATGATGGAGAGTGGCTTAGCAATAACATCTGCCAGCTCCCTCAGCACTCTGGGTGCATCCCACTGGGGCTCATGGATCTGTGGGTGTCAAGTTTGCCTAAATGATCTCTAACCCAGTCCTCCTTGAGCAAAGGAAAGTCTTCCTTTCTCCAGACTTCCTCTCTTATGTCCAGGGTCTGGGATGCCTGAGGGCCAGCCTTAGCAGTGAAGACTGAAGCAAAGGAGGCATTCGGTAACTCCACCTTCTCTGTATCCTCCATCACCAGGGCACCCACCTCATTCAGGAGCAGGCCCACATTTCCCTAGTCTTCCTTTTGCTGCTGATGTACTTGAAGAAGCCGTTCTTGTTGTCCTTGACATCCCTTGCCAGATTTAATTCCAAGTGGGCCTTAGCCTTCCTTGTTGCATCCCTGCATACTCTGACTACATTCCTATATTCCCCCCAAGTGGTCCGTCCCTTTTTCCACATACTGTAAACTTCCTTCTTCCCTTTGAGTTTTTCCAGGAGCTCCTTGCTCATGGAATGTACGGAATGTAGTACCCTATATGTAGTACTGTGGCTGGGAAGCGCCATGGTGGAGAGGTCAGGGTGAATAGATGCACCCTTGGGGCACCCTGGCCATGCCTTCAGTAGAAAGGGGCAGCTGCAGAAGCTCCCTGCAGCAAGGAGCAGCACCGTTGTGCCAAGACCACTGCCCGGTGCGGTGCCAGCGGTGTGATGTGAAGCCGCTACGCTAATCCAAAGGACCTGGGTTTACATTAAGCAGCGTTTACATTGCACCCTTTGTCCCAGCTATTACCTGAGTGAGTGGAGCTACTTGCAACCTGCAGGGATTGTAGTCATGATGGTTTAAGGGCATGGCTTTCTAGGTAACTACACCAACATGGATAGTTGGGGAAAGACAGGTTTTCTGGTGCTTGTGTCTTTCTTTGGTACCTTTCCATGTGCATCTCTAAGGATCTTTGGGGATGAACAGTGACTTTCAAGTCCGTTAGACAAGAAAGTGTTGGATGGCCAAGGGAGAGAAGGAAGTCCCAGATACTTTGAATGTGAGTTTAGAAACAGAACTCCTCTCAGCAGCACAGGAATACTAAATACCCCATGAAATGCTTCACATGATTAAAAAAACTTGCATAGGCAAAATACTGCCCCTGCTCCCTCTGCCCGGCTTTGTGCTTGACTGCCGCCCTTCCACCTTCCTCTCTACGAAGAGGCGTGTATGGAGCGTAGTCTTTCCTGGACTCCTCCAAAATCCTTAGTTCCTCTGTGAACTTGGCTCCTACATGGAAAATACAAAGCAGCACCCTGTTTCCACAGAGATCTGTCTAAAGAGGCCTTTTCCAGGCTCTTTATCAGCCCCAGCTACAGCAGTTTATCTCTGGGTTACTACAGAGGGACGTATCGCTGGTGTGAGATGGGGGTGAAAGAGTTCTGTCCTCCTCAGAGCATGCAGATCTAGTCGGATGTCACTGGACAGTTGCAGGAGCATCAATGTGACCCGGCAGAACAACTCTGTATGGGCCTCAGAATACAGGGACTCAGCGTTACTGACCCTGAAGATGAATACCAGCCATCTTCTTTAGTTTGGTACTGAATGGGTGAAAGCACAAATGCAGAAGAATCTAAGTGAAAAACCAAGGGTAGTGTCTGGTTGGGAGCAAACATCTCTGCAAACAACAGAAAAGAAATGAGCAGCATCCCTATTACTTTGCTAAACCAATGTTGAAGATAAGCAAAAGGATTTGATTGCAGAGATGTCGTCATTGTGACTATTTTTGATCTCATTTAATTTTTCATGCATTGAACATTTCCTTCATAAATATTCTCAAAGATGGTCCACTGTTGGTGTATTCAGTAAAGACTTCTTTAGTATTGCTTAGTCTTTATGAGAAACAAGTAACCTGCTCTCACTGGAAATAGCATAAAAGCAGCTTCTTAGCAATTTTAAAATGGAAACAATAAAACATTCAGTCTTCCCCTGTGGGGGAGTGGTTCCTTCATTTAAATTATAGGTTTTTAGATTTCGTCTGTGACTGCGCTATGATTACAGATGCAGAAAATAATTGAAGTAAGGTCAAAATATATACATTTTGTATTCCATTATGATGATTGTGGTTACTTTACTGCTGCAGGAGCTGTAGGGAACTGCAGCCAGGGTTGGAGTTTCACTGCATTGGATTCAATGTAGGTCTAGGAAAGAGCCCTGAAAGGAGTCATTCTCTTTCAGTGCAGAACTCAGATCGAAATGTGACTTGTGTCTCTTGAACTCCTAGGCCTTGCAGTTTCATTTTTCCCATTGTAGGTAGCCATTGTGAAAAGCCAAAGCTTTGGGGAGAGCATCAGGCTCTTAAGTCTGGTGAAGTCTATAGGCATGTGAGTGGACAGCAAACTCCAGCTGGACTGCTTGCTCAGCAGGACACCTGAATGAGGAGCGCAACGAGAAAGCATGTGAAATTCTGTGTGTGTTATTTTATTTGGTTCATTTCTAGAGATAATGAAGTGGAGCAGCTGAGGGTGAAGGCCAGAGCTGGATCTTTTGGGGTCCTAACTTGTTTGCCATAGATGTGAATACATCCCTATCACAGATCCATCTCTGTGGTATAACAGTGGAGAACAATTAGGGAAGACCTGTGCTTTTGCCAATTAGAAATATAATTCTACCTTGGGGCTTAAAAATGGGTTCCCTGAGTAGATAACCTAGGTTAATAGTGTGCTGGAAGGAAGAATGGAAGGGAGGGAGGGAAGGATATTAATATCCAAGATTTGTTGGTAGTTAGGCCAGTGACCAATGCTATCTTACTAACAAAAACTGGTTGGAATGAAAGAACAGCATACTCCACTCAAACGTATATAAAGTCTTCATTGCATATAAAGAGACACACTTAATTAAGCGTGATGTCTTACCTGCAGATGCATCTCGTCTCATAGAAAATGAAACTGTCTGTCTGCTAGGAGTACTGGGTGGCTGTAGCATGCAAGGGAAGAAAGTCAGAGGCATGCATTGGTTGTACAACATTTCGGCTGATGGTTCAGAAAGGAGCAGATCAAACATACTACTGAAATACCAGAAAAGCCAGAGTATCCTCATTCCTTTTTATAATACAGCTGGGTTCTACTGACTGTAGGGTTATACCAATACAAATTGGAATAAGCAAGAATAGATTTTAAGTCTTAAGCTGTTAACTGATCGGAGGAATCTTTTTTGTTACATGTGCACACCCAAGTTCAAGCCATTATCACAATATAATTATATACTTCAAAAAATTATCAGGAACCATGGTTTTACAGACTACTGTCCGCTAATTACTGAGCTATTAAAAAACTGGTTCCAGCAGCAGAACTATTAATGAGCTTGTTTCAAGTAGCGTATGCTTTGTGATTACTTGGCACTCTGCCTCAGTTTAATTAAGATTTTAAATTTACATACTGCTATTCAACCATATGTTGCACTAGTGTTTACAAAGGTAAATAGATTTTATTGTCCTTATTTTATAGGTCAGGACACAGTGTCATCTTGGGGTCAAGTGACAAGACTGAAGCCACCCAACCTCTGAAGCAGTCTGGATCTGTTGCTTAGTGTGCCGGGTGGCATTTCCTCCATACAACTGAGAGAATGATTGGGTAGCCATTGACAAACCTGGAACAAAATAATTGCAATAATATTATTTGTAGAACTACAGTACCCAGTTTAATCTATTCATTAAGAATTGTTCCAAAGATCACAGAAAAGCTTTGTATCTGTGGAAGTGCAGTGGCCAATTAAAAATGTACCTTTGACAGGAAAATGATCAAAATAATTGAAGTGATTGCTCAGAGTCTTAAAGAAAAAAAAAGATAATTGCATAATAAGAAAACCAGTATTGTTCCTCCTATCACACTTTCTTTATATTATCAGCAATTATTTGATGTTCCAATCTTGCAAGTCTTATGAATATGAGCAGTCATGAGTAGCATAAGCAAAGTTTGCTGAAACAAATGAGCCCGGAAAGGTCAGATCCCTGCCTTGAATAAATAGGTATAGATGATAACATTGCTGTTTAGTCTTCTAGGTGTGGCATGCTGCATAGAAGCGCAGCACTCTTTTGTGACAGTTTGGGTTTTTTTATCCAGTTTGAAATAAAATGTCTTTTTTGCTGTTTCCCAGCTGTGTGTTCTATTTATTAGTGCATTTTTGTAAGGTTTTTGATCTGTTTTGCAAAGGTGGAAGGTTGACTGAGTTATGAGTTAAGTGTGTGTTCACCCACTTTCATAGTGTCTAGCCTCTGAAGAAAATTGTTGGCATGGGAACCTCCCCTAAGAGACTGACATTTAAAATAACAAGCTGTGCTAAGTATGAAGTCACTCCTCAAGTCTATCTCTACCATGTCTCCATTTTTGTTATGAAATAGAACATTATCAGATTTACAGATCTACACAGCAAGAAGTCCTTCCATCTTTTTTGAGGTTACAAACAAAGCAAAGATAAAACCCAGGCCTGTAAGGGCACTTAGCACCTCTTTCCTTGCTTTTGACTCCCTAGGGGTCTCTGCAGAGCTGAGTACATTTCTTCCATCAGTTTAATTAGACATTGACCTCCCTCCTCTGCTTCCTTATTTTTCCCAGTGGACTGATGAGACACTCAAGCATTTGGAAAATCAGATAGGTATCTCTGTACTTTGTAACAGCTATTTAATGTAGATTTATAGATAAGCAAGTTCTTTCATGTTCTCTTGGTACCTTCCAGAGGTAACAGCGTAACACTAAAACACTCTGTGATCTGTCTCAAGGTCTAGTAAGTGATCTGATCAGTGCTGTTAATTCGGAGAGCCCACAGATTGCCACTGGACCTCAAGGTGTGCATATTGCAGTAGTGACGTTCCGGAGACTCTTTTTGCTGTTACTGCGTTTATTCCTACAAATAAAATGACAAATATGAAACAAAGAGTTGTAAAACAGGTGTGGGAATACTCAGAAAAAGTACCTTCATTTCAATTCTGAACTGCAAATCACCTACTTCAAATAAGAAGTAAGATAATGTTGACACTACTAAGAAGTGAATACTTTATGACCCTATGGATTTCTAATACTGTGCCTGATCTCTGTCTGATCACTCCATACCTATAGTTGGCATAATGAGGGGATAAAAGGAACGTTCAAAAGTAAAGGAAGCCACATGGTTTCACAAACTGTGGACCCAACCCTCTGACCACTGTGAAATGCAATCCTGTATGCAACTAGATCTAAATTCTGCACAATGGGTTTGTATCCTTCTTCTCTATGTGGAGTATAGTTTCCTTCCTTCTCCTCATTTTTCTAATCAAGCCCTATACTTCCTTTATTCCTTTTTCTCTTCAAGAAAAGAATAAAAATAATAACAGTGATGATGAGGATGATGGTATAATTCATTACTTGCATTTTATGGCACTGACTCACTCCTGTAATGCAGTTAACAGTGTGTAGAAGCTAAGATACAGAAACTCCTTTTTTGGAAAGAAGGGATGGAATTGCTGTCCTTGCTTAGGGGACATCTCAGTACAACTCTTTGACATCCTGTGGAGCAGACAGGGTGGGTGTTGGAGGTGGTGCGTGCGGTCAGCCTGAACTCCTGTGGTGGGAGCTGTGGCTCTGCAAGGTACTTCCATGGCTGATTTGGAAATTCTTGCTGTGCTACCAGGAAGGGGAGTGGGAGGGCGAAAAGATGATTGTAGGCTTGGGGTTACAAGGACATACAGAGTTTTCATCTGCTATGCAGTGCACTTGGTGACATTGCAGTTCTGCAATCCTTTTCCCTTCATTAGTCATATCCCATCATTGACCCGTCATTAACCATTTCGCATCATTAGCTACACTGTCGGCTCTGACCCTGTTTTAGAGTTCAGGCACTAAATAACGACAGCCTTCTCAGCTTGCTTGGCTGTGGGCCGCTTCTGAACAACATGAAGCACCTAGAATAAAAAATAAATAAATAAAAAAAGATTACACTTTTCTGAGTAGAACCATGGCACAAGTAAAACCTCACAAGAATGGATCATCCTTGGAAAAATATAGTGTATCATATTCACTGTGCATTATAGGACGTATGAGGGATGCCATTTATTAATAGATAGACCCAAGAGAATTTATCAAACATGTAGAAAGGGAATGTTCTGACTGCTCATTGATTATAAAATGACAATATGATAATTTTGATTATAAAATGCAAACATACTCTCTAAAAGCACCCTAATATTTCTAAGCAAAACCACCCAAATCAGTCACATCTCCATACAGATAAAATCAC
Organism: Balearica regulorum gibbericeps; assembly: GCF_011004875.1. Lineage (NCBI taxonomy): Eukaryota > Metazoa > Chordata > Aves > Gruiformes > Gruidae > Balearica > Balearica regulorum. Next base: position 60,372,056 of record NC_046184.1, read on the forward strand.
ACCCCCTGGTCAGTGCTGTTCCATCTGTGCTGACATCTTTAGGTGTCTGGAGCAATGCTGTGGAGAGAGAATGAGTTGCCTGTAAATCTTAACAACTCAGGACCCAGGAGGCACGTAAAGGCAAGTTAAACCCACTCGAGGTTTGGTGTTTTTTAAGTCCTGTGAAGTTGAAGGTCTGTGTCAAATTTGGAAAGGTTGTGCCTTGTACTGCTGCAATAAAGGGCATTGTCTCCACCTGTGGTCTGGTATTTCCTTGAAGAATTTGGTGTGTGAGCTGGAAAGTCCCTAAGCAGAAGCTGCTTCTCTGGTTTAGTCCACAAAAAAAGAAATGAGAGGACCGGTTGGGTCTATCTCTTGCCAACTTTTCTGTGAGATGTGAGCAGCTCATGAAGAGCAGGGCCTGCACTCAGTTGGCTCTGCCAAAACCTAGGCGTGAGCCTAGAAAGGAACCATCCTCCTCCCCACCTGGACTTCAAGTTCAGCCCAGGAGAGAAGGACAAGCCATGGTGAGGAAAAATAAAAACTTAGATTTTGTTTCCTGATTCTTTGGCCCATCACTGTGAGGGAAAATGGGTTACGGGTCTCTGCCAGCACTTATACAAGGCCTGGGCTTGACCGTATTCAGGAAGAGATTGCCTTTTAGCGTCATGCTCCAGGCTGAATTACCAGTTTCTGTAGGAGTGTGCTAAGAAGATAGGCCCTAAATTACTCATGAAATATTTCTAAAATTCATAATAGTTTAACCCCTGCAAATGATTGGGCTCTAGTCTATGGTTTAATTTAAAAATACACATTTTTGCTGCTGTTTGCACTTTGAAACCTAAAGAGAAGTTCACAGGGGCTACCAGCTGCTGTAGACGTGTGGGTTCCTCCATGCCTGGTTGGGTTGCTTTGTGTTTCACCCCCAGGCCCTCCTGGGCAGCTCATTCTCTCCAGACTCCCTTCTGGAGCAAGCCAGATTGCTGCCCTGAAAAGGAAAGCTGGTTACGAACCCAGAGAGATGAAATCACCTGGGCTAAAGCTGGCTTTGCTGTGCAGAACCCTTTCTGTGCAGCATTGCATGTAAAACAATCAAGCAATAGTCTAATGGGTATAAACTTACATGAGGATTGTACATCTAAACATGACATTCAGCAAAACTGCAAGGACAGCTGCCTTTTATTCCTAATCTAACTAAGGCCTGGTGACATAAAGCATTAAACAAACCTAATGCTCCAGCACAAAAATACACATTAAGGCAAGTTTGGCTTATATAATCTCAGTGTGATCCTTCTTCTATTGACATGAGTTTAGATATGGAATAATGTGACTGCCTCATGCCAATACATGAAATGAGAGCTGGCCCTCCATATCCATCTTCAGACAGCAGCAGCAGATGCTGGAGGGTCCTATTTTTTATTCAAGCCAGCAGATGGCATTCGTACACTTCGGGCTTCCCTGCTCCCCACCTTTTGCAGCAATGCAGTATGTTTTCCCTTTATTAGGGGAGACTGAGTCCCTCACACGAGAATATCTCCCAAATCAGAAAAGAACTTTGTTTTTCCAAGGGTATGAGTATTTCCTGTACATTGTCTAACCTGATAAATTACTGGACTGTGAAGATTAGATATATTATCCCAGAGATTAAAATTTAAATTAGATCTCACAGAAATAAACTACTACATAGAATCTGTCATTTCCAAAACACTTTGATGAACGTTGGGAGGTTTCCAAGCAGCTGCTGTCTCTTACTCTTTCATACTACCTTTTCAAAGCCATTTCATTATTCTGAGTTTTTTGGATTGAGCAGAGTATACACATTATCTAGAAACCTAAAGATTTTACAGACTGAATAATTGCTTCATTTATCGAGTATTACCATGGCCAGTTTGCTCAGAGGGAAAGAGCACAAAGGTGCATTAGAAGTAGTTTTTCAAGAGTGAATGTGAGACTAGAAAAGACACTACCATGTCCTCAGTTTTTCAAGGTTCACAGAAAACAGTAGGAAGTAGCTGAGGTTTGACGGTCCAGCTCATTTCAGCTTGCATAGCAATGAATCTCAACAGGAGGAATTAAGTGTTAAAACACTTCCAACATGACAAGGAATGCTGATACATACTAGAAAGCAAAATGATTGATGAGCCTCACAGAAACCAACCAAATGGGTACCAAAGGCCAAACTGAGGATTTAAAATACTCGTAAATGAAATATGAGCACACATGTTATTTCTGCCTTCTGTACATCTTCTAAAGGACACAGAAATCAGGGGATACCTACATTTTATAGTAATATCAGACCTAAATTGTTCCTGATTTCTTGGGGAGTGAAGATTTTATTAACTTTAGTGAGTTCAAGATTAGACAGAACTCAGAGAGTCAAACGCCAGACTGGAAGAAGAGAAAAGCTCCCTCAAATTTCCAGAAATGTGTATTGGCAAACCCAGTATTATTGTAAAAGCTTTAAGTGGAAAACCTGTGACGGAAATGAAACTGAATAGTGCAATACTTGTGTATATAGCTAGATGGCTGCAATGACACGCTAAGAATGTCCAGATTTGCTAATTCATTGCAGATCCTACTTTTGCTTTATATTTTGCTTCATATAAAACAATCTTTTCTGTCTTCATTTTCTTGACATTTTTATTATGTACAAACTCCGTCTACTTTTGTCATCTGATTCTTCTGAATAAAGTTAATCAGCTGTAAGATTTGCATCAAATGATTTTGGGCAATGACAATTTTAAGCTGACACTGTATTTCATTTTTAAGTAAAATGTTCAGTCTTTATTTCCTCTATGGAGCTGCTTTTTCAACTACAGAAATACAGAGAAAAAAATTTAAGGGAACTACACATATTTAGAAAAATAGCTTTTCAAAAAGAATTTTTCTGACAGGCAACCTGTTTTTACCATCATCTTATAATGTTACAGAATATTGTCTCTTAGGAACTCTCGCGTTACCTTTAGGCAGTAAATTAACACAAAAGAAAACTTAACAAAAAGACAAGAGAAGCGTTGGCGGGCATGGGAGGGGGAACACATCTTAGTAGCTTGCATAGGCATTTCAGAAATTTTTTGGGGGGGTGCGTTCTGCGAGTGTGTTAGTTTAAAAGATTAAAGTTTGCAATCTGCACTGAGAGTTCTTGCTAAAGTCTGTATACCAAAGCTGGCTGTGAATTGAAGAACTGTTGTAATTAGATTACTGTAAATACAATAAGAAACTCACTCCTGGTGGTCTGGGGAGGGGTGTCATAGGGCACTGGAGAATTGTGTTGGCAGGATTTGGGACAGTTTGACTGAAAGCAGAGAACACAATCTCAAAATCCTTTTAATCTTCCCCCCCCCTAGTTCTTTGGGGATTTGTTTGTCATTAAGTAACAGTCAAAAGATTAAGGAAGTATAAAATGACATTAAAGCTCACAAGTACTTCTATAAAATTATCAGTGCTAGTGTAGTCTTCAGCAGGGCTCGCTTCTGCCAAGACTTTCTAGACCCAGGCAAAATTAAAAGAAAAGGAGCAAGCAGGCACAAAAGCAAACCCCGCGAATGTGGGCTGGAATACCGCTTTTCTGCTAGCGCTCTGAACGCACAGTCTTCCAAAGTGCGGCAGCGGCTGTTGCTATGTGTCTGGGCTCAACAAGCTTAAACTTTGCATGGCCCATGCTAAACTAATTTGAGTCAATTTGTCTACATCATTTCAACAATCGTTCTGTGCATTTTGAATCGTACATACAACACTGCATGATAAAGGCCCACCGAGCAGATGCCGACTGCTCATTCTGCCGTGGTCTAGCTGTTGCTAGTTCTTCACCATGGTTTCTCCATATCCTAGTGACAATGTTAGTTTTTCGATGGTGAGGTTAAGTCTGTGCCTGGCTAGTTAAGACTTTTCTTTACAGAGGACAGCTCCTATAACAACTGCCAGCTCTAAGCATGACCTTTAAAAATGAAATGAGGGAGTGTTAACTGGAGGTTTGGGGGTTTTTTAATCTCCCAAGGGAGTTCAAAGGAATACAAGGAGATTTTGCAAGTAAAGTTTTAAGCCTGCACAAGAAAGAAACACCAATATCAGAAGCTCTTATCACGAGAAAGCTGATCTAACCTGCTTACAATTAAATAGTTTCAGTGTAATGGGTTTTGACTCATTTGTAAACATGCACTTTGTAAGACAGTTTTATTTTGGAAACTGATATCAGGCAAGAATAAAGACTTAAAGCAGCTCCACTCTGCACCTAGGTAATATAACGGGGCTGATCTGCAGCTGGTGCAAATCAGTAGAGCTGCAGAGGGAATTAGCTGTATTATCCCATTTTCTACCAGCTAAGGATTTAGTCTTGAGAGTGGAGCATCGTGTTTGGAAAACTCCAGTATTTCATAAGTAAGAGAGCAAAAAGGAGCAGTAAAAAATACACCACATTCTAATGTATGCTAAATCCTTGCAAGAGGCATTAAAATCCTTGTGTTCTGTAGGGAAAGAAAGCCTGTAATTAATGTTTTTATTATTCTTGGTTTGGTTTGATAGTTTCTCTGCAAGGCTCTGCTGAAAAAGGATTACCTGGTGAGTCTTGCCAATTTGGAGCCCTGTATAACTCCAGGCACAGGCTGGCTGCTTTTCCCCCTCTCTCTCTGACAAACTATTGAGAATTTTTTGCTAGACCCACTAAATGTGGCAGCCATTTTCCTATAGCAAACTTTGAGATAAATTTCAGTTTTGACTGTGTTTCCAAAACAACAAAACTCAGCCCAAATTGCCAAAAACTGAGGTGAGGTTGAGGTTAAACCTTATTGGTTTGGTTAATTTTTCCCCCCACTTCTTTCTTTTTATTTATTTTCTTTTTTTTTTTTTTAATCTAAGACAGTTAAGGTAGCCCCTCTGTGTTAACCAAATTTTTATTTTGATGAAAACCAGAAAAGGATATATTGCCTAAGGTGTCACTTTTTTCCTCTCACAGAAAAACATCAGTGAAAATCTTTCAGTGAGGTCCAGGTTTTGGGAGATGTTTCAATGCAGAGGCTTTTTTTTTAGTGTTTGCTCTCCAGGTGATAAAACCAGAGAGATAGGAAACACGGGCAGCTCTCCTTACTATTGCTTAGTGGCTCTTGTTTAAATTCACATCCACCAGGCATATTCATCCCACTCTGATTTAAATTTACGGCTCAAAATAAAGTTCAGTACCTTATTCAAATTCAAATGAACTGTGCTACACTCTGGCAGCCTCTAAGGACGTGGCAGGCCTGCACGCCCTCAGAAAGTGGAGGGTGCGGCAGGAGCTTGCAGACTAAATGCTGGCTGCCCCAGTGCAAAGATATTCTAAAATCTCTTTTTTGGGCAAGTTGAGCAGAGTGAAGGCGGTCCTTCCTGTCGTGCTACAGCTAATAAAGACGCACTCTGAGTTCATGTGGCAGAGGGCTGTATGTTAGAAAAGGTGGGTCTGAGTTTGGGTTTCCAGCTGATGGCAGTGCTGTGGGAGTGCTACAGCATTATGGTAGTTCCTGAATTTTGGAATGTAGATGCTGGACCAAAGACCTGGGCTCTCCTATGGGATTCAGAGGAGCAAAGTATCAGCCACTGTTAATATAGTCAGGCACTCAAATAAAAGCAAACTGATTGCAGCAAGGGTTAGCGCGGCTTTGAAAAGCAAAGGAATCAGGAATAAATCTGAATTTAAACAACATGGGTTTATAAGATAAATGTGGGAGATGGTGAGTGCCCAAAGCTAGAAAAGGAGCTGGATGCTGCAATGACTGTTGGACGACTCAGCTCAAAGTGCCGCCTGCAGTTCTGGCCTGAGCCTCGACTCCCTTTGTAAAGACTCCAGGGGTGTTGGTTGAAAAAAAGGAGTAACAAAAAATGAGGATCTGCTTACATTTTTCAGTGGGGTAACTGAAGAGAGAAAGCTGTGTTTGTTACATTCCACCCTCTCCTGGGCAGAAGGGCTGTGGTAAGTACAACCGGTCTCATGGTAGAGTAGCATTACCCGAGGCCACATTTGGCCCCATGTGTACAATATAGTTCAGCACTGCCAAAAGAAGTCTCCTTCCAACCAGGTATTCTCCTAAAACAGGTGCTTTTCTTTCAAAATATTACTTAATAAACAAAACATTTCTCAGTAAGCACACTTTTTCAAACAACTGATACTCCTGGAGTCAGTAAAGGTGTTCATGTCAATAATTAGAAAAGTCATCTGGGTAACCTTCCCTTCCAAGAACTACCTGGCCATAATTTTTACCTTATTTATAATGCTTTTCCCCCTACCTTGATTTCCCAGATGGTAAATGCACAGAGAGAAGAGCAAAAGTAGTTTAACATAGCAGGAGTTAGTTATTAATTATCAGCCCACAAATTATGCAACATTTGTAAAACTTCTTGAGGGAAAGGTGTCTGGTCTTCAGCGCTCTGCTGGGAGCCTGCAGGACCTGACTCGCTCAGTCCCCAGCTAACCTCTTCTCACATGGGAACAGTCACAAACATCAGGATGCAAAAAGCAAAAATTTGCCAGATTTTTCTCAGAAATGGAAGAGATCCCTGTAGGGAGCCATGGGCCGCCAAAGCCAGTCTCAAATGGCGCTTTGTTCAGGCGGCTCTGGCGGGAGCAGCCCCGTGAGAGTGCCAGGGCAGCGCTGGCCTTGCTCTCTGCTCTGGGGATCAGCCTCTGCAGCAGGCTGGGAATACAAAATATGACAGGGCAAATCTATCCCTAGTAAAGAAGATAGAAGTAAGGGGCTAAGACTGGACACGGTTTAAGGCGTGTTTTTGGCTCTTAGTTTCCAGATAGACATGCAGCTGATGGAAGCACCTAAAAGACACTTTTCAAGCATTTTATGCGGATGTGGTGAGGGCAGTCAGGGTTGGGTCACACATGAATATGGGGCTCCTTGGCTTGGCAGAGGTGAGGGGAGACACAAGATCCTCAGGCCAAAATGCTGTGGATCTGTGGAAGCCCACCATGGCCACTGGAGCAGAGAGATAAAACCTTGTCCAAGGCACTGAGATTTTTGCCATGAGCAGAGATTTCAGCAGTGAGCCCTGCCTGTAGCCCGGCAAAGCTTAGCTTTATGCCATAAGCAAGTTCTTGAAGTGCTTTTCTGCCAACGTCACAGCCACCTTGCTGTGGGGCAGGCTGCCGCTCAGAGGGCACAGGGAGATCGGGAGCTGGGATGAGGGAGAGGGATGAGGGCAGCCCTAAGTCTCCAAACTGCAGTCACCTTACCTCAGGGCTGATGTGTGAGCACTGTTATTTAGGTCCCTGGTGAAGAAGCTTTCCTGGCTGGGAGAAGGCCATCTGTCCGTTGGGCATCTTGGCTGCCCAATGTGTGAAGCAGGGGAAGAAACCTCCTAGGAGATCCTGGTGCGGGACCTCATGGGACAGGTGGTCCAGCGCCAAAAGAAAATTGGACATCAGCCCTTGGACCATGGTTCTTTGGAGGTGTTATGGTCACAGGGGCAAGTGGAGATGGTTCCTCTTTCTGCCAAAAAATGAAAACATTATGAGTGATGAGCACCTATGAAAAGAGAAATTGTTTTTACAGGATATTTCTCTTCTAAATGAAAATACCCACTCTGAAACTCTCACAGACAATTGTTTTTTCATCAAAGTTTTTCACCTTACCCTGCCTAGTACCTTCACTGCGACTCCCCACAATAAATAGCAACTTGTTACATGAGTAGTACCACTGTCTCCACAGGCATAACCATGAAGAACAGACAGTGCTGTTTTTGGTAAATCAAGTTACCAGAATCTGGTTTTATAAACCAATGATTTAACCAGTTGGTGCCATGTGCTTTTTGTCATACAACAAGCATAAAAACATGCAGGTCTTCATGTTGTGGTTTAATCCCAGCCAGCAGCTAAGCACCACGCAGCTGCTCGCTCACACCCCCTCCCAAAGGGGATGGGGAGGACAATGGAAAAAAAAACCTCATGGGTTGAGATAAAGACAGTTTAATAGGATAACAAGGGAAGAGAATAATAACAATAATAGCAAAAGTTACAATAAAACAAGTGATGCACAAATGCAATTGCTCACTACATGCAGAAGTAAAATAAAACAATCTGATGCCCAGTCTGTTTCTGAGCAGCAAATCTGCCTCCCAGCTAGCTTCCCCAGTTATATCCGGAGCATGATGTCCTATGGTATGGAATATCCCTTTGGCCAGTCTGTGTTAGCTGTCCTGGCTGTGTTCTCCCAGCTTTTTGTGCATCTGGCAGGGCGTGGGAAGCTGAAAGTCCTTGACTTAGTGTAGACACTACAACTACCTAGCAACAACTAAAACCATCAGTGTGTTACCAATATTATTCTCATTCTAAATCCAAACCACAGCACTATACCAGCTACTAGAAAGAAAATTAACTCTATCATCTCACCTGAAACCAAGACATTGCATAATAAGGCTAGACTGCTAAGGTTGTTAATATTTTTAGGATGCTTGGGCCTGGGGTAAATGTGATACTGCACCTTATCTATCTGAGAAGCAAAGCACTCCTAACTCTTCCCAGGACTTGCAGAGCAAATCTCTTGTGTTGAAAATCCCCAACTAACCAAAGAATCGCTGTTGCAGTTAGTGACGACCAAAGCCAAGAAACCAAACAAGGTGGGAGGCTCCAGCAAATGCTCCATGCTTACTGCTGAGGGGATGAGGGAAGAGGTGGGGGGAGGATGATGGTGCTTCGAGGCTGCTGGAAAGGAAAGGAACAGTATTTTGCACCCAAATGGTCAAAGCCAGAGGCTTCTGGTGGCCACTGCCACTGTCTTGTCCTGGTCCAACAGTATAAGTCAGTTTTTAGAAAAAATATTTTTGTGGAATTTGAAATTCCTCTCGGCATTTCTTGCCCTCAGTGCTAAGTCTTGGCAGGGTGCGATGCTGTTCCCAAGTGCTGGTCAGTGTCCAGCACACTATGGCAAATGTGTTTTCTGTGCTACATGCTGAGCACCAATGCTGGTCTTATTAATGCACAAAACCCCTCATATTTGAACTGTGTAAACTGCTTCTAACAGCTCCTTTCCTCTCTTTGTTCAAATAAACAATGGCCTTTGGAAATTCATTTTAATGCTGCCGAGACCAAATTGTTATTTAATTTAATAAATGAATAATTCTCCCTTCCAAATCCCCTTTAGGTCCACATCTATATTACTTAATAGCTTATCTATATGCCTATCAAATTCTTGCTCCTCTGAAAGAATACAATGAGGAACTCTTTGCTTGTACAGCAGATCAAGAGAGGGAAAGGGGGATATGGCTCCTCTCTTCATTCCCATCTTGCCATACAGCAGAAGAATGTACTTTGTTTTTCTATGAACCTGTTTGCCATCTTTTTTGGCCATGATGTACCAAATTTGGAGCTGCTTCTGGGGCGACATTTGTGATAAGGAATGCAACGCAGGAAATATATTTGCATCAATAACCCTTTCTGACAGAATAAATTAGAAATATATTTTATATTGTTTGACTTAAAAGTTACCCCATTCCTTTTTTTGCTTGTTCTATGCATTTGGGATTCATGTTGATGGGGGTTGGTGAACTCTCCAAAGGCCCCCGCATTGCAGCCTTCACATACCTGAGGAGCTACGTAGGTGAGCTGTAGAAGACAATTTGCTCAGGACCACCTAGTTTAGGGGCTGGGAGCTGACCTTACCTTCTTCTACCACATTACACCCCACGGCCCTCAGCCAGAGCTTCGTGTTTGCCCAAGGACCTGCCCTCCCTCCTGCAGGTAAAGAGCAGCCCTGGCAGTACAAGCTGAGCGTGAAAGCTGAGTGCTCAGCTCCGACAGAGAAAAGAAAAGCCACGTGTGCCATCCCCGCAGCCCTCCCAAGTAATATTAGGGCCTCCTCCTCCGGGAGCCATCATGAAGAGCATGCATAGGCAGACACTGAAAGAGCAGAGGAGAGTGGGATGTAGAGCAGCCTCACGGATGGGAACACATCGTGTCAGCCTCTTTGCATACTTGGGCATCACGGCATGCATTACCACATGTCACAAGTCCAGGGCTTTTTCAAAGTCAGCGATGGCACCTTCCCCTCACGTCACTACACTTTTTGAAGGCCCTTTACTTTCATGATTTCTGCAAGAAATTTCTTGACAGATTTCTTCAGAAATGAGCAGGGATAGCTTCTGTGTATGTATATCTGTATATTATATATATATTACAGCTACTAGGATTGAAAATATTGGTTTTGACACCACAAACCAAGAAGATGCAGGCTCTCCACAGCAAGGAGCTCTGTAAGCTCCCAGATCTCACCACACACTTTCTTTTGCCACTGCACCATGACTACATGTCACCAGCACAGGAGCACTTCTCTTCCCAGAGGACCAAGGCGCTTCTTCACTCTCTGCTACCACAGCTGAGGTGGGTGCTCAGACTGCAGTGAGGTTAGCCTGTTCTCACCTAATGGGGCCTGATCTGATGCCCACACTGGCCAGAGGGACTCCATGGCCTTTGAGTTGGGCGCCTGTGGATGAAGGTAGGCAGGATGGGATGACAGTGCTGGTCCAGCTGAATAACATCTCTGCCTGTCTGGAGGGAAAAAAATAAATTATTAGGAAATTAATAGGGTGAATAGAGAAGATGGGCAGCTCAGTTTGGTGACACCTAGTTGCCTTGAATACGGAGCCTGCATGGCTGCGGGGGCTTTTCTTAGTGATGGGTCAGGAATCCTGCATCTTCCCTGGCTTTGCAAAAATTACCTGTGGGGCTGAGGGCAGTGGAAAGCAGCAGCTGGGCTGCTCTGCAGGTATTTCAGGTATAATTAGCCTTGAGAGTGTGAAAAGGTGTCTACGTGGAACCAGAGAGTGGGCAGCACAGGGGGAGCCTGCTGGGTACGGATAGCACTTCAGCCACTGAACTGCAGAGTTTTCCTTATCCTTTTACCTCTCCAGCTTCTCCTCATTCTCAGGCTGACTTCTAGATTCATTCAGCCACATTCCCCAAATCCTCAGATCTACAGAAAACATTTTCCAAGGCTTCTGCCCTTTTACTTCGTAATTTTAAAAAGGGACTTTCAAAGAAATAAAACAATGAAATAATACTAGAGGGTATACAGTAGGACTGACCATGTCAAATTATAAATAAACTGAAACCATTTAACTTTGCGAACAAACATCCCCATCATCCCCCCCTCCCCTTCACCCTGCAAAAGGCAGCATTAGAAACATTCTTGTATTTAGGTAAAAATGTGAGGCCTAAGCAGTTAAAAGGCAATGTGCTCTAAAGCTTCCCTAATCTATTTTCCTCCAATTCTTTCCACCTCTAAGAAGCTTGTGGAGTTAGTTGCCGATTAACATTCAGGAAGATTGTACTCTGTCTCCAGTTCATTGCTCTCTTGTTGGCTTATTGTTATTCAGAGCCCATTTATTGTAGATGAGCCATTCATTTTCCTCTAATTGGATGGGATTGGATTTCACTTTCATTGTTGGATGCATTGAAAACTCGGGAGGGGCTGCGGGGATCAGCCCAGCGCTGGGGAGATTTAACTCAGCACAAAGTTTAGGTTGCAGCTGAAAGAAGCTGCAATTTTCTTTTACGTGCAAATGCCTCATGGCTAGATTTGCAAGGTCTCCCTTGTGATGCCAAACACCTTTTTGCTTAACTTACACTTCCAGTATTTTTATATAGTTCCTCACCAAACCACTCATCACACGGGGATTGCTAGGAAGGTTTTTGAGCATCAGAAACCCAGCAAGGGCTTTGCACCAACGTCCCTCCTGTCAGGATCCAACTGGCTTTCTGACTCTCTGAAATGTTCGAATTAAATCCTTTCACAGTGCCCAGATCTTGCACTGGAACGTCCTACCCTACAAATCTGCTCAGATTCATTTGGGATAATATAAGGGTGCATAACCAGAAGGTAATTTGGAGACTGTGCTCTGCAGTTATTCGCACTGCAGATGATTGCTCCAGCAGCTGCTGCATCCCCACCTAAGGGCAAACCCAAGGCTGAAGAGCCTGCCCGGTGCTGAACCACAGCCCGGTTTTGTGGTAGAGACACAAGCCTGGATGAAATCCATCTCTCCCAGCCATCTCATAACTCACTCTGAAGTGTTGGCAGCAGAGCTAAAAATACACATGGGCACCCGCACGTGAGTGTGCGTGCGCGTCATTCAGCCGTCAAGTCACTGTGCCATGTGGGAGCCCCCTTCCCAGTCAGAAATACGGGATGGCCACAGTCACAGCATGGGCAAAGACAGCTCAGTGACTCCAGGCTGCTAGGCTGTAGCATCTCCCACCTCACCAGACAGCTCAGGGGTGGCAGGAAGGGAAAACAGCCCTCCTTGTCCCCTTGGAAAACCACATCTGCCAAGAGCAGGTCTCAGGATTTAACTGCCTGAATTAAAGGCAGTATTAAAATTAAACTCAAGGATTTAATTGTCTGAAAAATAGGTGCCTGATCTGCTGCAAGTTGCTCTGGAGTCAGTGGAGACACCTGGGCACCCCTGGAGAGCGAGCGTTGCCTCCCAAGACAGGTCTCATGGGTAGGGATGAGCTGCTCTCTGAAGTGGAGAGGCAAGGAGACACCTACCTTAGATGCAGCCCTGAGCTCTAGCACATCTCCTAAACGTCTCCTAAGCATTCCTAAACTTGCCTCTAAACATCAGCTGGCAAGATAAAGCCAGGGGCTGTCTTCTGGCAGAGAAGGTGGAGGAAGAGGAAAAAGAGCAGGCAGTATGAGGCAGTACAGCAGAACTACTACGGTGTGTTGGAAGGGTTAACATCTGGCCTCCTGCAGATGTGCGTCTGATGGGGACCCCGGGGGCTGGCTGAGCTGGGGTATTTAATTGGGAAATTCTCCAGCAAACTGCAAGCATGTACTGCAGCCTTTCCCTTGGCAGGGGCCCATTTTGCACCTCTCTTTTCTTCTAGGGCACAGATTTTCGTTAAACATGTAGGAGTGTCATATCTCTGACACCTCTACTATGCTGACAGATAGGTCTTAAACTGGCCAGCAGGTTTAACAGCTACCAGAGGGGCTCAGGGAAAGGAAGGAAACACATGTGTACCTACACACAGGGACGGTGTGATCAGAAAGCGGGTTATTAGAAGGATGAAACAATTATCAAAGAAATTGTTGAGAAAGACCCTCTGCTCATGCACTCTAGAACCAGCAAAACCCATTTCCTACAGATGTGCGCCCGGTTGCTGATAGCACCTAAGAAGGTGCCAGTTGGCCCAAAGCCCTACCTGCAGTAAGGTATTTATTAATGTCTTTTTCATGTGGATCCTCTAGTGTTTTCTAAAGGCTAAGTGCACACCTGAATCCTTCCCTCTCCTCTCCCTGCATCCTTTAGTTAAATTTCAGGTGACTTGATACCTCTGAGAAGTCCATCCATCGCCCACACTCAGTGGAAGAAAACCAGCGGAGACCACAAGAGCCTGGGAGGGAGGCAGAGGGACCCACACATTGCGTGAGTTGAAACTAAGAGAATTAATACCAGTCGCAAAGACCAGGCTATGGCTGAGACACAAGATATTTATGACATTAACCATTAAAACTGATAGACCAAGCAATGAGGACAACGTGCAAAAGTGCCTGAACTTTAAAAAAATATTAAAAACAAGAGGTGAAATTTGACCTATTGCTTGTTGGGAATTTTTTGTTTAAAATGACCATGGGAGACACTACACCTAAAAGGCTTTTACATGAAGACGTGCATTACAGGTAACTGGCACAAAACACAGGCGTTTTGAGGGCCTGGAGACCCCCCAGTAGCACACCAACAGCAGCAGCAGGCCTGGTTGTCCAGATTCGAAGGTGAGTTGACCAACCGAAGAGCTTCGTGTGACAGCAAGCCCACCAGACCTCACAGTCTGTTGCTTCAATGCCCAATTATGCACATAAAATATTATTTTGGGGTTTTTTTCAGCTCCATTAAATAAATCAAAGTTTTATATCCCTTCTTCCTATGGAGATATTTGGTGGTTGTCAACCTCTGGCTCTTGGTGGGTCCTAAGGTCTCTGGGCCCCTATTAAACAGTCTGCAAATGATAATTAAACAAAGCAAGTCTATGAGCTCAACAGCCGCTGTCCTGGGTTTGCACCTCCCCTGGAAAATTGTGGTGGTCTGTAAAGCAAAAATTACAAAAAACATCTGCTCTGGCTCCCACACAGCATCCTCTCAGCCTTTCTTTGAGTGTGCTAAGTAGCACAATCATAAATCATCTCCCTGGATTTTTCAGGCCTCTGCAGATACATGGGTTAGGGGCACTGAAGCTGATCACAGTCATGGTCTCACCAGCACCGTACAGAGAGGATCAACTCCTTATGGCTAACAGCACTTTCCCGCATTCCCTGTGAAGAGATTATGGAGCCTCTGCATAACTCCTTGGCTTTGACCATTACACACCATCTCTTTGTTATGTCCAGCACTTTCAGGGTTTTTTTTCCAATTCACAGATATAGGGCCACAGGTCTTCCAGAAACAGACATTTTTCTTTGGACAATGTTCTCCAACAGCAGTTACAGCTCTGATACTGCTGAGCTACTTATGGTCATGCTATATGCACTGCATCAACTTTAGCATTACTTTTTCTCATAACGCTACTTCATATTTAAGCAGGGACCATGCATTTCCACCTTCAACCCAGCTTTAGGAGAACCTTTTTATGTAAAATCATATCAACTGCCATCAGTGAATATCTCGGTTGTATCACACACTCAGGTTCAGGTATTTTTCTCTTGTTTTTCCCCATTTTTTTCCAACTATCATCAGCTACAAAGAGGCAGTGGGACTCACACAGTGAGTCACCATCACAGGCAAGGAAGTTTGCTTCCCAAAGTCAAAACAGGGCAGTGTCAGAGAAACCAAAGTGCAGGTGAGGGATCTCTTACCTCTTCTGTCCTAGGCAACAGATACCTCTCAATTTTTCCTCTTGCACATCAGCCACACCAAACTGCATTTTAAAGAAAAGTGAAACCAAATTGCTCATCCCAGAGACACAGAAACTCTGGGAGGTATTGGCCTTTACTGGTGCAAGGGCTTTACCAAGTGAAATCTAGCAGGAATAGTAAAAAATCATGGCCTTTTAAAACTCTTCCAAACAATTACAGAAGGGAATGAGAACTTTCAGTGCCATTTTAATGTCCTGCTGTTTTAGTAAAAATTTGACACGACTGTTTTATTTCATTTCAGGATTTTTTGCTGATTTCCTGATTTCACCTTGTCTTTGGTTACTTATTTTTCCTTCCTCCCATTCTTAGAGAATTTGCAGAGGTTAAAAACAACACATGCACACAAAAATTGGGAAACCTAGAAAACAGATAGCCCTTTTTTCCATCTGACTACCTTTTCCAGATGTTTTTGAATGAGAGAAACCAACCAGGCAAAAAAGGCCTTGAATGAAAAACAACTTTAAAAAAATGGTGGGGGTGGGGGTGGGGAATGACAGAAGTGGGAAAGTGAGAGAGACGAGCAGGCGATTCCTAAAAGCAGGACATCTCAGACTGCGGCTTCTCACCCTCTGACTGCAGAAGCAGAGGTTATTTGCAGGCTGACTGGCTCTCCTGGCCTCGCCTGCTGCCACCAAGCCTTTATTTCCCAGAAAGCCTCTTTCCAGGCCTAAAACAGGTAGCAGGAGTATCTGGACCCCATTTCTCACTGGGCAGATACAGGAGCTATGGTGGCACTGACGCAGCCTTACCCGTATTCTTGGCGTGCCTGCGGGAAACGCAAGACATACTTACAATGGCATTTTGCCTTAGGCTGGGAAAAACTGTCCTCATCTTCCATAGTTGTCCAAGAAATGACAATGAACAAATGTCTCCCTGTCACTCATTATTTTATTATGGGTTTGCCTCCACGTAAACAAGCTGCCTCATGACCTAGGGCATGAAAACTGCCTGATTCTTGCAGGTTTACACCCAATATTGCCATTTCCTCACTGTAGTAATTCAAGCTCCCCATCCCTATGCCTCTTACAACCCTGTTGCTCCTCTTGCCGTACCTCAGCAAGGGCGCCAAAGCTTTCCATGGTGTGCTACCCAGGTTCTCCCGCAGCCCCCACTCCTCACAGGGACAGCTCGTGGGGTTTCCGCCTCCCAGCCAGCCATTTGAGCAGTCATTTCTATCTGAAGCACAGGGCTAGTTCCTAATGTACATTGCTATGGATAAAAAAGCCACACAGGCCATTAGTTAACAATAACAAAACCACCACAATCAAGATATCTGCTTACATCCTTGGGGTATACCATCTCTGGAGAGGATGAGTCTTGCTGCCAACTCAGCTGCAGCTCTGCCAGGGTGGCAAGGACAAGCCAGCCATTACCTGTGGGGTGTCCCAATGGCAATGACCCTTCTCCCTCTGCCATCCCCGTCCTGCTGGGCCATGGCTCCCACCGGCCTTCCCTGCCCCAGAGCTCAGGTAGAGCAGTTGGTCTCTGCCAGCTTCGTTTCTTGCTTGTACAGGTGGGCACAAAGGACTATGTCTGCCATGTTGTGTCTGTCACTGGGGCCAACTCACTGTGGTGAGTGGTGGAAAGCCTTGCAGGGCTGGCAGGACACAAAATGGCTTTTCTTCCGATGGCTGCTGTCCCCAGGAAGGGGAAAAGCATATTTTATTTTTTTTTTTCCACAGTGCCTCCCAAAGGCCAGAGAGGCTTGTGCCAGAGGAACCCCAGAGAAAAAAAACCTCTCGAAGCGGGGCGTGCCAGGAGCAAGGCCACCGGGCACTGCTGTGCTGGGCAGCAGCCTCAGGGGCAGCCCGGCCTGGCCCAGCTCCCCGGGGAGCAACTTTCACCAATGCCCCAGTGCCGGCCATTTTGTCCCGATCTTATTTATTTGTTATGAATAATTACAGCTCCCCTTTCCCCTCCCCTCTGGCCTGGGCACAAAGCAGCCTGGCTCCCCAAAAGGCAGCGGCGTGTAAAAGTTTGTTGTCGCATCTCCATTAAACTGTATGCTCTCCGCCCGCCGGCGATAATGCACTTCAGATAATTCGTTGACGCAATATATTTTCCAGGATAGGCTTTTGTTTTCTTTCTTGGCCGCTCACCCTCTTTCTGTGGTCAGTTTTGCTCATTTCTCTTGTAAGCTGTCTAGAGGCAGAGAAAAGGCTTTCAGTTTTAAGCAGTTTCCTTTTCAGTCCCCCTTTATTGAATTCCAACCTCCATTTTTTTTTCCTTTTTTTTTTTTTAAGCATAGGGACATCATTTATCTTGGACTTTAAGTTGCAGGGGCCTTCAAGGGGCTTCTTTTTTTCTTTCCCAGCTGCATTTGTTGACACACAGTCAATCTGTTTTTTGCCTTCGTTCCCCCTCTTCCCCCCAGCAGGCCATAAAGTATCGACAGCTGTGCCCTTTATTAGCATAGCCATTTTAAGCACAACAAGGGGGGAGAGACTAAATATATTACAGCCATTACCTCTGTCAAAAAGTGACAATTTTAAAACATTTTAGCTTTTCACTGGGAAAGCCGGCAGCACAAAAGAAAGTGCTATAATTTTATTGTAAATGCTTTTTAAATATGGGTCACTTGGCCATAATCAATAGAAGGGATGGAAAAGTTCAAAGCTTGAGAACAGTTCAGGCAGATAGATAGCAGAATTTTTTTTTTTTTTTTTAAAAAGGCTTGTCTTTAAAATATGCTAATTGGGGCAAAAATACAACAGTGAGAAGCATGCAAAATAAGATCTTGTTCCTGGTGGTTTTGTTTTCCGTGCAGCTCTGTTCATGCTTTTCCCATCTACTTATAAGTGTGTTTTACAACTTGGATGGGAATTATTCCTCCCCAACAGGGTGTTATGAACATTTGGGGACTGAGAAAACAGGAGGGAATCCAGGCAGTCATTACTCTTTTCTCAAAAAGGGGGGAAAAATAATAAACTACTGTTTTTTCAAATGCCTTTGGAAATGTGATGTGCTGCAGTACTGATTTACCAGACAAGATCACTTCTTGAGCATAAAATAATCCTGAAGCCTTAGAATCCTGGTAGCTTATGCTCAGGCTTGGATTCTTACATTTGCTGGTTTTTATATGGCAGAAACTTGTACTTTAAGCTTCCAGAATGAGGAATTAGCCTTTTTGATTAGGCGAAGACTAATGCCCACAGTCAGCATCTGTTACGAGCTCTGATAGGTAAAAGAGGGCTTACAGATGCCCTGAAGCCTGTGGATCTTGGCTGTTTTTGTTTTAATGTGTAATGGGTTTATCAGGCAAAGAGGAAAGGGCGATCTCAGCAGGGCTTATTTTGAATGGCTTCACCTTCCTCTCCATTTGGAACATCTGGAGAGAACTTACAAGTCTTTTCTCTCTCTTATCTGTACCTCCCTAATTACAATTTTTGCTCGAGGTTTCACTTTGGTTTTTACATTTCAGAACATAGGTAAAACTTGGCTTACACCAAGGCAAGTTGTTAAACAGGCTCCCAAAAGCAAAGCTGCTTTAAGGGATCTATTTAAGCAAAAGTCCACACAGTCCTACACACAATATACAGTACGTATCAACTCTTGCAATGTAGCATTTGTCTCGTGGTGGTTCCTGGGGGCCTGTATCCCACTGCACTGAGGACCCTCTGAATTTGCAGGAGAGAGCAAGCAAGCATCCTGCTCTGGGAAGAGCGCGCTCCATGGCAAAGGGGAAACGGGAAGGAATTCTCACCACCCATCTTTTGGCAACCAATTTAGCAGTTAAATGTAACCAGCTGGTCTCCCCAGGCTCCCTCTGTAGTTGAGGGAGGGAAAGCAAAGCTCCTGCAGAGGGTCATTCAGTGCACCCAAATTAGCCTTACTCTGAATTGTCTTCACTCTCATCCGTGACTGGAGAAGGAGTTTGATGAGACTACCCGGGTAATTTAGCCAGCTAAGATGGGTGGTCTGAATAATTCCTTCCCCACCAACCTCTAAAAGCCTGCCTAGGTACCCCACAGAGATTGGCATGCCATTGGAGGGATCGATTCCCAAGCATGTCAGCAGTTCGGTGATCTGCCCTCGTGCCTGCTCTAGAGAAAGCTGGAATGCTTGAGGAGCTTACTGGATCCTGTTGGACTCTGCAGCTCCCACCCAGGACAGGGAGCTGACCTGAGCCACACGCTGTCAGATGATGATGTTAGACCAGTTGTGGCAATGGTCAAGTTTTGGGGATTTGTTTTTTTTTTCCTCCCCACCTGTCAGACTGCACCTGCTGTCCTCAGGTCTGGCCAGAGGCCACTGAGATGGGATTAGCTGCAGGACAGCCTGACCCTTAGATGTGTCTGATGGTGGAACTGAAAGCGGCTCCCATGCTGCACAGACAGAGACACAGCTGCTCCTACATACTTCCTAACCAACAAGTTTGATCCCTTCTTGTGGGACTCCGCTCTTCCTCATTCTCACTTGTACAGAGCAAGGAAGGGGGGCTTGCTCTCAAGAAGGAAAGCAAGTCACAGAGGCATGGCTTACCTCCAAAATGAGAGACAGACATGCAGCAGCCAAAGCAGTACTGATCCTTGCAACCAGAGGCAATACCCTAACAAAGGCACAGCCTTCCACAGAGCCAAGAAACAGGTAAAAGCAGAGGATTAAATGGACTCACCTGCAGATGGTGATGCTGGTGGTGAAAGGAGGAGCCCTGAAAAACACTCAGCTTTACTGCAAGTAGGTACTTACCACTATTTTCCATGCCACACGCATCTGCCTGGCTGCCCCACAGCCTGCGCCTGCCCAGGTTGCTGACAGGCAGTAGGAGATGGGCAGGGTGGGCTCCAGGGCTGCTGGGTCCCACCTTGGACAAGCAGGGCCTCTGGTGCCCTCAGGTCACCCCCAGGCAGCTGGCTCGCAGCAGAGGTCAGGAAGGAGCGACAGCATACCTTTCCAGGCTCTTCTGCAGTCCCAGGCACACCCAGCTGGAGGATTCACAGGACAGCTAAAAGAACATCACTTTCCCCCAGAATTCGTGGTCTAAAAATGGCATCATCAGAGTGAGAGCACAGATTTTGAGGGGGAACCAGCTTCAGGATAAGCAAAAGTTTTTGCATGAAGAAACCAGGAAATGTTCCCTATCTGTTTCCCAAAGAGCCAGAGCCATCCAAGTAACCGAGATGTTACTGCAACAAAGATTTTCATCTGCCAGATTAAATTGTGCTTCCCCACCCCCCCCCCCCACCCCCGAAAGTTAGTTACATCTTTGTACTACCACTAAATCATGATTTTTCCATGCTTGGCCAGTAAAGAATCTGACCTGGGCAGCTGTTTAAGTTGCTGCTCAAAGACCAGCGAAGTCTGGCTCTCAACTGTTTGAACAGTGGGAACAGTCTTTTTACAGCCAGCCTTATTAAAGCACAGGATTTTATTAGCTGTTTCGTGGTAATAAGGTGAAGGACAATGTTGTGGAATGCTCCTTCAAGAGATTTGGGACCTTGTATACTTCAGGGTTTACTTTCCTCTTTCAGACTAGGCTGCTTGGCAACCAGCTAATAGGACAGCTTCATTGTAATATTCTTTTCCTTAAAGCCACCTTTGACAACCAATTTTTCACCCAGGTAGAAGAAAATTATTGCTTGAAGAACTGTAAGAGAAATAATTCTATTGCCCAGTTGTTCCCTTTTTAAGACATTGCAGGTACTTGGAAAAAATCTATTTTGGCCACACACAATATACAGCAATGTTGTATATTCAAAACATAGAAGCTAATGTGGTTTTCCTCTCTGGCAAATTTCTTTAAAGTTCTAGTAATTTTCTCACTTTTAACGGATTGTAAATGTCCCTTTTTCCTGAAAGCCACTTCTGAGGCACATAAAGTTTCAATTAGCATTTGAGAATACCTGCCAGGAAGTTTTCATGAACATTTAAGCAAATACGTCTGAGCTATTTTGCAAAAGAACAAAGTATTCTGACAAATTTCAGCAATTTCCCATCATCTTTTGTTTCATACCTCTAATGGGAAACAAAGAAAAGCAAAGCTTCCAAATCATTGACGAGCTTTAATGAGAACTGTGTTACTTCAGACTGTGGGTGCCAAAATAAAGATTGAAACACAAGTTTTTGTATTTGAGACTGACTCTGAAATGCTTTTTGGGAATGAAAGATACATGTCTCTGAAACCCACTGGCTAACACCTTTACAGTCACCACCAGAAAAATCAATTGACATTTTACTTCACGAGTTCCTTTTTCCAATTACAGTGTGTTCTGTATCAACTATACTCAAATGTTTTGGAGGAAAAAAGAAAGCAGGTATTTATATAATCAAATATCATTATTTCATATAATACAGAATAGCTCATATCATATGGAATGTAATGCAATAGTCAAATACACATACAATGACTTTAGCAGAGGCAGCCAACCTTTTGTTGCTCTCCAAGCTTCAGACTACCAGGTATTAAACCATTGCAGGTTGCAGCCGATTCTCACAGTCGCGTCGAACAGGAACTTGGGACACCCATTCAAATGCAGATGCAGCACCTCTGTGCTCTCTTGGGGAGGAGAGACCATTCCCCATACTGGTCAAGCTCGCTGACCAGTTTGCCAGTTTAAATAAGGTCCAGTTGCCCAAGCCTCCAATTTTCAGAGGTTCAGCTTTGAAAATAAACTCAGGAGCAAATCCCAATTTCACAGTAAGCAAAGAATTCCAGAGAGGTTTGTTGTGGGGTTTGTTTGTTTGTTTTAACCACCAAATACTCACTTAACTTTTCTCCAGACTCCCAATCCAGGAGAAGCCTTAACACACGCATGGTTGAAGAGGAAACAAACACCATATAGCACATAAGGCAGACGACGCACTGTTGTGTTGGAGGAACTTTCTCCCAAGATTTTCCAGCCAGTGCAGAGAAGGATGGACCAATGTTACGTTTCGAAAATAAGCCAGAAATCTTGCAGCATTCCTTCCACAAACTGCCATCTTGGAACAAGAGACGATTCGGGATACTGCATGAGTAGGAGTTATTAATTTAACTACATCAACCTGCACTCCCACTACAGGCAACCCAGTTATGAAAATCACTCTTGAGCAGATTCAGGCAGAACCTTTTATGTTTGGTCTTCATTTTTTTCTTTTTAATTGAAGCAGCATCTCATGTCTGTAAAACCTACTAAGAGCATGTATTTTTCTAAGATAAACTAAACAGAAGAACTGTTATTGTGACCATTGTTGCCCCGTTGCAACTGGCAGGAACCAGGCCACAAAAGCCTCATGCTATACCATTTGTAACAAGGTCCCTGGAGCCAGTATTGTTCTATGAATCTTTTTTTAGCCAGCTAATTGTAGGAGCATATTCTACAGCTTGTAAAGCAACAAATTGAGATTTTGCTGTTTTTCATGCTCTGTACTCATCCCTTTATAGGAACCCCATACAGCCTATTACTGAACTAACAGATTCTCCAGCCCCCAGAAACAGCTTCAGCTGGTACCAAGACAGGACCCAATTCCTCATTATCAGAGCTAGTTAAGTTTTGCTCCACAGGGAGGGTTCATCAATTCTTTGCACCTGCAGTGCCCTTAATACTTACCTATGCTGGGTTCAGAGAAGTTGGTACACGATGCTAAACCCAGAATTATACTTTTGACACCCAGCTTAGATGCAGCTAAGCACATTTTTTGCTCCTCGACAACTCCTTCCTCTCCCTTTTGGAATCATACGTAAATAGGTATGATTACAGTATTATCGCTACATTGATGAATTTTGCTTTAGCTAATGCTGTGTGGAAACAGCAGCTAGCTTTCTTTTCCCCCCTGTGCAGAAAGGTCCCTGCTTACAGAAATGTATAGCATGGCATGTGTATGCTTCTGAGAAAAAAAAAAAAAAAAAGGAAAAAAAAAGGAATTACAAACTAGGACATGGATTATTCACATCATTTGTGCTGGGAGAAACACACAGGGAAAGAAACCAGGCAAAGAGGCAACAACAGCAGTGCAGCACGCCTAAAACTTTAATCTTTGTTTTTAAAGAGTACAGAGTTCAAAGTGACACTTTCTTCTCCTTCCCACCTTCCCATTATCTATCCCATCACTTCCTAAGTTCTCCCTAAAAGGAACTAGTTCTTTGTTGATTAGTTTGACTTCCCTTCAAGTGAGGCACACCCGCTAATCTCCAAAAGTAGGCCCCAATTCAGTAAAACACTTGCACACGCACTTCACTTCAGTCTGCTCCCATTCATGGCAACATTTAAGTGTACATACTTGAATGCTGTTTTGAATAGGGATGTTTTTACTCAACCAAAGATGGGAGAGGGGGTTATATTCGTGTGGTCTTAACAGGGGAAGGAGGACATACAACATACATCATCTTGTTCCCAATTTAAAGGTAATTTTAGCAGCTGTCAGTGACTGACACATTGGTAAAATCTTACACAGCAGCTTAACCACAGAAGTGTGCAGCAGTAAGGAATCCAATGACATTTTAAAAAGGGCAGCTCTGAAATCACTGCTGAATCCCAGTTAAAGCAGCTTCAAGAGGTCAGTCAGACCTCTAAGTTTAAACACCCTCTGCTCCTCATGCCATTAAGCAAACACGCTTCATTAATTACAATTATATAAAGGGAGAGACTGACAATACAAAAAATAAAATATCTAGAATGGGAAAATCTACAGAGTTCAGAAAACAGGATTCCGGAAAATTAAAGTGTTTGTATTTTATTTTACATTGTAGGCTTTCACTTTTTATCCCTTTAAAATATATTTAGTTTTAAATTAATAAAGATCATAAACTAATAAATTGATATGTTCTTTACACAGACATCATAAAAATTGAGACGTTACACCACAGGACCCATCATCTAAATATCCCAATAATAGAACAGTTAAAGTGATGCTGCGTAATGTGAGGATAAAATGCCTAGATAAAACATGTCGTGGCTCTAAGGAAAAGTGTGGATTAGAGAATGAGAGAGAAGCAGGTGATGCTTTAGTCTGAATCCGAACTGTCTTGCTTGTTGGTATGGTACTGGCTGACTGCTTCTTCCAAAGGAGCCATTGTACCATCCGGCCGCACTCCCATTGGTTTGATAAGCTCATCTCTGTAAGAGATTTAAAAAAGTATATTAGCATACGCACACATATCGATTCACATGTGTATAATACAGTCACATACAGTACATGCTTTAGTACATAATGAGCCTTTAAAAGGAAGTTATTTCTGTTAAAGCCCTCTGTTTTGAAGAGAGAGGAACAAAAAACCTTCCAAAATAGGTGGGAGGGGAAGAGCAGGACAGATAAAGACTTCATTCATGTAGGCCAAACCTACTTAGCCAATTAAAGACACCATGAAAAGTCAGTGCCTAATAGGCTCAAGACAAGGAGCAGGTTCACTGTTTTAGATACACAAACCAGCTTTTCTTCTAAGACTTCTCTGACAGCCATTTCTTCCTAAAATTCCACCTGCCATTCTGGCCAATATACGCCCGGGCAATTAAAACAATGATTTGATACATACTCATCTTGTCAAAGGAAGTAACTCAGAACAGACTCTGCCCACACCACTAGCAGGGCTGTGTAAGTACTTGTTGATTCATTTAAAAAAAGCTGACTGATTCTAATGCTATTGCTTTTGTTTGTGGCAGTTTAATTACAGGATTGACAGCCATTTTAATCTCTCGAAAGCTCCAACGGCCTCTCAGCAGCTAATCCAATTATATCTACTCCACAAGCTACAGCCTCATCTAAGAGATGATTAATTATTGATTAAGCCAATCAAAAAGTATTAGCAAAGATTTATTTAATCCTTACTTTTTATCACCTCATTTATATGTGGATTATGGCAAAAGCTGCAAGGGCAAAGATAACATTTTGATTTTCCGCCAAAAAAAAAAAAAAGGAGAATACCTTTAAATATTCAGGAGTCACCTTAAATAAAGGAGCAGAGGCTTGATGTCAATTTACCCCTTGCTTGAAAGGCAGCCCTGTAAAACTGTCGATTTAACACACATATACCACCCTCCCAAGCCACAGACAATAAAACTCCATCACTCAGTGGGGAAGCAAAGGCATTTCACCAGTTCTCTGCCTGGTCTGCACTACTACCTCAGCTGAAAAAAAGGGACAAAAAGTGCCTGTACGCAGCTGGCAATCTAATCTTAACACAACCATAGGAACAGCAAGAAAGGCGACATTTGAATTATATGGCATGTGTACGCTAAATATTGTACAGTCAAGCAGCAGTTAAATTAAGTCCCCAAGTCTTTTTTGCTCAGGAAGAGCAGAGTCCAAGAGAAATGCAGCTACTTGCGCAGATGCGGCAATCAGGTGCTACGGTGATAACCTCTCAAATCCCCCTGCCTGTGGCATTTCAAAGCATGAGAAACTGAACCTGGAGAAACTGCGGTGGTTTGGCTAACCAGGTCTGGGTGGGAAGCTGAGGGCCAGGGAAGGAGGTTTGTAATGACCATACTTGAAGAGCACAGGCCGGACTCTGCCTCTGTGTGTGTGCACACATAAGAGTAGGATCTATCTTTAAATATACTAGAGATAGCTTGCCATACTTGAGGACTGATGGCAGGTCCTCTTCCTTCAGGCAATGTGATCTATAGGATGCAGATTCTGCCCAAATGAGAGCACTCTGAAGTTTTCAAGTATCTGCTGGAGATGTGTGCAAGAAGAGATCAAAAGAATACTCAAAATCAGATTTGAAAGGGCTCAAAAAATTATGACTGCGGATCTAGTGTCCAAACAGGACCAGAACCCTCCCTGCCTGCTGGAGGGATCCCCCAAAGGCAAAGCTGGAGTGCTTCTGAGTTGCCTCTAATAGCAAAGACATTTTTCACAGAAAAAAAACCCTATACTTTTTAGCTTTTAAATTTTAAGCACCATAATACAAAACAAGTGTCCTTTGAAATCTGTAATCAGTCTTGCAACATTTCTTCAGTGCCACTTACTCAAATTCCAGCCTCAGTATGATCTAATACACTTATTTTTGGAAAAGAACAACCTGAAGAGTAAATCCTTGCTCATATTTTTTAAGTCCTAAAAGTAAAAACATAGCCAGAAAGAAGAAAATCACTTTTGCTTGCCCTCTACGCTGAAGGGATCCTAGATTTTTGTTTTAAAAAACCACAACAGATAATCTTAGGTTGCAACATTTAACATCGCAGCCAGAAGTCACAGAATCACAACATTTACTAGTCATTTACAATTTAATATTTGTAATAAATTATAATGGCTAGTAAAGGATAAAGAAACAGTTCAAGACAAAGGAAAGAGAAACACAGGAAAACCAGGTCCAAGGTCCCCTTCTGAGGGAAATCTCCCTCTCCTCACATAAGGACACTTACAAGATAACCGTAAATATTGTCAAGAAGTCCTATCTCATAATTTGTCAATTACAGAGAAATAGCTCTTTCTCTGGAACTTCCCTTTCATGCTTCACTCTTACATCCTGCTACACACACTCCAGAACTTGGCAGAAACTTCTTCTCTCCCGGTGAGTCACCTGCAGAGACACTGAACAGCAGATGCAATAGACAAGTCACAGCCATAGGCACAAATCTTGGTCTGTGGTTTTTGTGAGGGTCTTTTGGGGATACATGCACCAAGCTTTGCAGGACAATGTAATGCAGAAGCCCGAATCACTGAAGTGCATTTGTACCTTCTTTTGTGATGTCCAAAAGCCTGTTTCTCAGCTCGCTGTACTCATTTCAAAGTGTACCATTATGACCTGTACTGTATTGCATTTGAGGTTCGTTCCTAATGCATTTCCTCCTCTCTAGGCTTCAACCATGAGCTAGGCTCATCTTGCATTTCACAGAATAACAAGGATGTTTATCAATTACCTTTCTGTTCCTGCACAAGCTTCCTGCTTTGCAAGTCCTTGAATAGGATGAATGACGGTTGTTACAAGTTTGCTGTTCTTTCTCTGTATTAGGAAGCTGAAATCCATACATCATTCCTCAGACAAATGCTACCCAGTAAAACTGAACCGTACGAAGACAGAAATACTCTAGGCCACCCAAAGAAGAGGTAGAAGGAGAAGCAGGGATGAGCCTATTTTTTTCCTAACCATAATCTAAGTCCTCAAATGGTGTAAAACCTGTGATCCTTTCACCGGTGAAGACATGACTGCAAGCTCTGAACACTACACAAGATTAATCATGTTTTTCAAAGAGGAAAAATACAGAGGAAGACAGATGAAAAGATCTGGGCTGCCTTCAGAAGTTTGGAACAACTATCTGCTAAGTAACAGAATTTTGGGTAGGACTGCAAGAGGCATCACTCAGCTAACTTCAGTACCGCACAAGAGCCTACAGAGCTGATCCTTACCTGATACGAACGGTCTCAGCTCTGCCAGCCTCAGCGATGTGCCCATTTAGCGCTGGCTGCTTATGGACCTCAACTGAGCTTCGACAACTTGGGCTAGCTGAGGACGTGCTTGTTGTTTAAGGTGAGACACAAGGTGACAAGGGAAGCACCAGAAACTGGCACGTATAGCCTCAGAAGACAATTCACTACCCAGAAACTGGGTATTTACGGTCCATCTATAGGGCAGCAGAGAGATCTCTTCAGCCCAGTAGCTGGCAGCAGGAATACTTCTGTATCCATGAAGATATATACAAGTATACGATGCGCATATTTATACATATTTGAACATCCTTATGTGACCTCCCATATACTCAAATACACCTTCTTGCAACATTTATTTTTCTAATGCAAACAAAACATTCTATTCAAGTGTACTTAGAAACACACCATAATTAAGCAGTTGGTAAAATGCATTCTCTTCTTCCACTTCCAGATCTCCCAAGAGTCCCTTCAAATGTATCTATAGAAGTTCTAGCTTCCTGTTTGCCATTTAGCTTGATAACGATTCAAAAAATCATTCCCTTGTTTGGAAGGGTAACTCTTTCTTGTCTGCTCTATGTGCTATAGGGCAGTATTGACACATGGAATTAATGACGGTGTCTGTAATGAAACAGCCATCATGTAAACACCAGTCTGCTCCTTTGATAAAATGGCATGTTAGGGACCTATTCACCTCCTCATAATTGAGTGCTACATAATAGTTCCGATCCTTTCATGTAACATTATTTTGTTCTATGATTAGAAAGAGGAAGAAAAAAAAAAAATCTATCTAACATTGCCTTCTTCATTCATCCTATGATTAATTTTGTGTTTTTAATGAGTATGGTTGCTTATTTAGACAGGTTCTCTTACACACTCGTTTTGTTGACTTCTGTTCAATGTACAACAAAACCAAGCTGTGATAATTGGGACACCATGTCATCAGCAAAAGGATTCTTGCTATTAATACAAGGTTGGCTTGGAAAAAGCATCCTGACATTTTAAATTAGTCAATTAATATACAATTCTACCTATCATTTATAATAGAAAAAATGTTAGCATTTTTTCCAGACATTTTAATTAACACAGAGTATTTCCAATAATCTATGATATAAACAGACAGAACATCACGTGACACTGCTTTAAGGTGGCGAACTTGATATTTTGCAAAAATGAAAGGTTGAGTTAAATCTTTTTTCAGATTTGGGGAGTGTTTCAAAGCTCAAGGTGTGCGTCACATCAGAGGACGCTGATTTACAGCCACCAAACAATTCTCAACGAATCAACAAGATAGTATTGACCCTTACTGCAGACAAAGCCCATAGAGTTACTTCAAAGCCAAGTTCAGGCATCCAGCAAACTACTTAAGTAACATCTACATCTCCCAAGAGCTGCAGTAATCAAGATTTTTCATCTTCATTTACACTTATAATTTTTATATATATATTTAATGAATTAAAAAAGTAATCTCATCCAGACAAATTTGAGCAAAATATTAGTTTCTATAAAAGCTTTTGTAGAACCCAAGTCTATGTTAAAATACTGCGGCAGGGGAAATGGGTTCACAAACAATATTCGGCTTTCCTCCATACATTTTTGATAAAACAAAACTAGGTGATTCATTTTAATTTATCCTTGTCAATGGTCAATTACCCCATGAACAGGCCTAAACACCAACAACCTAACAGAATAGAAAAAGTTTGGAAGTAAGACCTGAAATGACCAAAAACATAGATCAGTTTTACATCATCTCAAAGCAGTTTCTTCAGTGCCAATGCTGAAAATAAAGAGAAAACTGGAGAGCAAAAATCCACTGGCATCTTATGGAACAAGGGAGAAAATGGCACTTTATTATTTATAGTTTCAATAAACCTGTACAAACAGTACAGTGTAAACAGTCAGCAGCCATTAATGAAGGCTATAACTTTTAACTGAAGTAGTACTGTTTTGCAGATTTGTTTTCTGAGTTCAATCCATCATCAGGTAACTTTTCAAAAACGGTACAGAGCCAGTCAAAGCCAAATCTAGAACACCTCACTGTCAGACTGGCCAGATTATCCTCATCAGTCAGGAAGGAAAGCAAGTGTGTCAGTCCTTTAACCATTTTTTCCTCCCCACACCCTTCTCCAGTAGAAGCATGCTCATTCTTTAAAGCTTAGTTTCCATTACTGGGACAAGTGTACTAACCAAACCAGTTTTGCTGTGCATCACACAAGTTGACTCTAAGCTCCTGTTCAAGTTATACAGATAAAATTACATAAACTCGTTTGAGATTAGAAGGACCTGTTGGTTCTGTGTCCAATTTCGTCCCCTATCGTAAGCAAAGCGCTGCACCAAACCAAAACTGCTCAGTTCATGGTGTACGTCCCCTCCTATGGCAGTGACAACACAGACCAGCAGAAGTAGGAAACCTGCCATCAGCTGTCTGCCTCATAGCAAGATTCAAAACCCAGAATCAACTGAAGACTCCTATAAAAGCAACCTCCAGTTTAAATTTGTAGGTTGCAAAGCAAGGGGAAAAAAAGTACATTCTGCTGGTAGCTTTAAGTCTCTGAAAATCTCAAGCTGGAGGCAGAAATGTTGAACTCCAAAAACATGGAGGGACTCCCACTACTATCAGCATGTTACTCTTTCTTCTTGTATACAAGACTGGCAGCTTCCCGTTTTATTTAACATCTGCAAACCCCACAATTGCACTCAATTACATTCATTAAAAACATCCCACAGCCTCCCAAACCCAAGTCTTACTTTCTTTTTCCTTCCTGCCAGCATTTCCCCCCATCTCAATTTTCAGTAAAACAAAAAGGGTGGGAAGAACAGCCAAGTGATTTTATTCACGTTATCACAGCACCTAAAGGGGCCACATCAACAACACTGTCCCACAGTAATCGCTGTACTAAAACCCAAACAAAAACCTTACAACAAAGAGAGTCCCAGTCCTGAAGAGTTTGCAGTCCAAGTACTACAGAAGAAACTGCAGGTGGATGTAACTGACACAGAAAGCCCAAGGTAACTTACTTCCAAAGTTTTTCTATTCTATTCAATCCCCAGTAATGCTACTGGCCAAGAGGATAAGCAGTGACACAGGGCACCAGCTGCTTCGTGATTGTCAGTTTGTAGCCGGCAACACAGCAGGTGCCTCCAATCCTCCAAACTGAAAAGGCTCTTATGCTACGGTAACACCATTTGGACTTTTTGTGTAACTGCTACAGCGACAGCAACTGACTCGTCTTCAGTTTATCTCTGGTCTCAATCTTCCTTTTAAAAAAGTTTTAGACCATTTGGTCATTTTATTGTGGTAACCCTAAGGCTCAGCATCCCAATTCTCTAGCTGACATAGCAATCATTCCATTTTACACAGTAGTTCAATTAAGATTATATGTGCATTGCATTTTCTTCTCTTTATTAAAAAGACTGTAACATACTACACTTGCTTTCCATGCAAATAATGTGAAAAAGTATCCAATTACTTCACTGACAGTCTCAGATCAGTTGTTCCAAGATCCTTCCCTGCTTTCACTCCTGCTTATAATTCAGTCTTTGTCAGCTAATAAAATCCAGATTCTCCCGTATCTTTTGCTGTATTCCTAATCATTAATAGAGATGTAAAAATACTTGGTTTGCTGAATTTCTCTCAATAGATCTCATTATTTGAGTATCTACAGACTCTCATAACACAGAGACACATTTCTAGCTGCTGAATTTTCCCATGCTTGAAGAATGGTCCACTTAATATATTTACCTGAATTCCTACAACTCACTTCTGTAGTAAATTAGTATTACAGGTTCCTCCAGAATGTAAAACTTCTCTTATGCAGAATAACTACAAGCAATCACTCCAATATGGCTACAAGTATGGGGGAAGAAAAATCAGCAAATTCTAGGCATACTGAGTCAAAGAGGAAAAAAGCTGTAGCTAACAGCACAGGTCTGTTCCCTTTCTGTATGCAGAAAGTTATAAAATAAAAATGAACTTTCTGTATTAATAATGTACACCTTTATGTCACATTTAATACCATTTTCTTTCGTGGCATTACCTGTCATTTAAAACAAATTATAAAGGCTCATTTGTAAATCATTCCACACTTATTTTAACAAATCCACAATAATTCTTAATTGTAAATTCCCTTTTCATTGCTCCATTATATAATTTACTGCTCCTGGTGACAACTATTTTCACACTGTATAAGCAGCAGACATAAGTAGTTACCATGAGATGCTGCTCATTGACTTGGGGAAAATGATTACATTTGCCTTGGGCTTGGATTGTGTCCCATACTTTAAAAGGGGAAATTCTTTGCATTATTATCAACCTATCCATTTAGGAGGCAGGTCCCTTCACCAGCAGATCTTCCTGATTCTGTCCAATCCTCTCCAGAAGAGCTTTCCTCTGAAGTCCTGTTAAATACCGCTCTTTTCTTTGAAGTGCTAAACATTTTTCCCTGCAGTTAAAGTGGTTCTAATCCTGCAAAGAAGTTGATTATAAAACTATTTTGAAGCACTAGACCTTAGTAAAGAGCCAGGATATGAGCCGCCTCCCTCCAAAGCAGGTAGAATACAATACCTGGAAAGTTTATCAAACATGTTGACAAGCTTCATAGCTTCATATTCTTTTTGTTCTTCTGTCATTTCATCCATCGGATTGGGCATTGGTTCTTCTAAGTGACCAGTGATAAGGTTAATGCTGGAGGTGGAAAAACAAGACAATTTACATATATCTATAGAAATGTAAACTGTATATGTTCTTGACAGAAGGAAAGAGGAACACGCCTACAGAAACCGCCAAGACTAAAATTGTCTGAACTGCACATGAAAGTTTTCATGATAAAATAGCCAACCTTCATATTTATACTTTTTTGTAGCATTTTCTCGTGAATTGTGGTATTATATTCTTGTTGATTCACTGTATTAATTTCTGGTTAGCTACCCAGAAATACACAGTCCACTAGTACTTGTTATGTCATAACCCATACACAAGCAGTTTGAAAGCAGGGGCATTATGATGGTAATAATCACAATTTCATTAGTAATAATGACATAGATGGGGAACAGAATAACAGATACATGTTTGAAACTAATTCTGTACAGGCTTAATTTTAAAAATATAGACAGGTTCCAGTTACATTTTCTTATTCATGAAACATCGTTGAATTAGTTCACTGTTGCCCTCCCATGATGATTTTTGCTCAAACCAAATTAAGATTACTTTGAGAATTTACAATACCAGTTTTATTTTCACTCTTAAAAAAAGTGAACAGCAATACAGAAATGGTAACAAAAGCAGGGAAGTAGTTTTAAAGAACACTTTCAGGGCAAATTATCTTTTCAAGCACTTTAGTAACGATTAATTAACAGCGATACAGAAAATCAGATGCATAAATCAACTGAGAGTTGTCTTGAATGTTTCATTTAAGTGTCAGCTTTTAACTAAATAGATGTTATAGTTTTACTTATATGCATATAACTGGATGTTAGGCTTTTGAAAGAAGAGCAGAGACAAAAGAGCAAGAAAAAAAATAATCCTGAAGTGTGGAAATAAAAAGAAATCTCCTGATTTAGAGTTTGTTTCTCAGCATAGAAGCAATATAATTCCTGTAACTTCTCATACATTTAATCCTGTGTTTCATTCATGTTCCTTAATAAGAATCTTTCAATAAGCCACACACCTCCTGTCATATACCTAATCATGCCCATGTAATTCAAGGAAAACAGAGTAAAGCGGAAAAATAACATGTTTCAGATGCCCACTATCAACAATTTCAGAACCTACTTAAAATGGCATCAAGTCATAGATGTAACATGACAAACTGAAACCTGTAACACTAAATCAATTACAATTAATAAAAATCAACAGACAGAGCTTCTACATGATCATTGAATCCTTCAAACAAATATATTGGATTCCTGATGCATTACTTCTACAGAAGTTATTTCGCTCCTTCCATATTTACTTATGTGACCTACTTGATTCTTTATGCCTGGTACTAAACTTTTCAATCTGACTGATTGAAACCAGACCTACTGGTTTGTTCCTTTTCTACAAAGTCCTGCGTAAAACCTTAAACCACATCTGACACCTTTATTTTCTCTGTTACAGAGATATACCCCACAAACAATAGTTAGTAGTTTGGCAACTTCATGTGTCTTCTTGGAAAATCTGGCGCAAAAGCCATCCTTGGTAAGTTTGTTACTATAATTTTTTTCTAAAATTTGCTCAAAAATCTCTTTTCACACTTGAATTTTAAATAGTTATTCAGACTGAAATTAAAATCATTCTCATAGTGATTTTTTTTTCCCCCTGGAGCCATCTAACTATGAATTAGACCATGAAGTCAACAGGAGACAGTAGTTAACATGAGGATGTATAATTCCAAAACTGGCCTCTCTGGAAAAGATGAAACAAAAAAATTATGTCAAAACATCTAAATTGCAACAGAATATGCAGAATTGAAAACAATACTATACTTTGGCTTTGCAGATTTGTATTCTTCTGTATCTGTATCTTCATCATCTGAGTACCAATGATCTCCTCTTCCTCCTGCTAACAGGCCCCTTGCTGCCAGCAATCCTGCTGCATTACCATAGCCTGTGTATTTTAATAAGCTGTCAACTGCAAAGAGCAATACAAAAAAATTATTCAGCTATAATAATCTACAAAACAACAAAAAAAAAAAGCATAGCATTACAAGAATTGAGAGTTGCAGCAAGAGGCAAATATACCAATTACAGCAAGACCTTATATAAGGAGGGAGAAGAAAAAGTAATGCTTACCTCTCTCTTTACAAAGAACAAAAAGAAATTCTGCTGCAATTTGCTTTACTCCAAGATCAACATGTGTCATAAGGCGCACAAGCTTGTTTCTCACTGTTGTGCCAACTTCTGGACGATTTGATACATCTCTTAATGGAGGCAATACCTAGCAGCACAATAAAGGAAAAACAGCATAGAATGCACAGCAATAGCTATCTGATCCTTGCAGAAACACACACAGTCAACAGAGTAAGAAAGAAAGTGCTCAGTCCCAAGCGTAGACTTAAAAAAACCCAAAACCCCAACTATTAGGAGTTTAAGAGCACAAATACTTGTCCCAAAATAGTTGGCTAACAGGAACCAGTAACCTCATGTTCTTTGTTTCTTCTGTTTTGCTCAAGTATCTGGCAAAAGCATTAAAAATACCAGCTTAAGGAAACTTACAATATTAACATGATATGTAATTTATACAGAACAAGGAATATACTTATAATGAAAAAGCAGGAAAATAAGTCACAACACAAATTCTACTACCATGAATTTCAAAAATTAGCTCTATGTATATAGAAGAAATGCGTACTTCTCCCAGAAAACACTTGTTAAAAGCTGAAGCTAAGTTTCAAAAAGATTTTGGAGAAAATGCTATTTAACATTTCCTCAAACAAACTATTTTCTCATTAACTGTCATTAATATTGTTAACTTCAACCCTCAAGAAAGGCAGGAGGTGCCTGAAATATGGCTGGTTTGCAACCTAACTTCTACCTCCTTGTGCATATGCACTCAAGACCTACATTAATTTTTTCACATTCACAGGATATGATATGATCTGCAAACAAACCTGGGCCATAACAAAAAATATTTAATGGTCTGAAAACTCCTGTAATAATTATGGATCTTCAGTGTTTTACTAGGGAATGAAGCCAAAGATGTCACCAAGTGTTATAAGAAATTGCAGGTCCTTTGTCTTCTAGGTGTCTAATGTAAAAATTTCATGTTCTGTGCAAAATCACTGCACAATTACTACTGAAATCAGACTGACTAGGAACCGATACTTAAACAAATGAATGCTCAAGTATTGACTACTTAGAAAAGAACAGACATCGTCTCTTTCAAACTAAGTACTCAAACAATTAGCAAAAGCATTTTACTTTGTCCCTGCTTACTTTCCCCAATGGGAATAGTACCATGACTGCCATTTCACAGAGTGTTGTAAGAATGAATTAACATTTTTAGAATACGCAAATACTAATACAGTGATGAGTGCCATAGGACAGTCCATGAGGAAATTAATCATTCTGTCTTCAGATCAGGATTTGAATAGGGCACAATAAATAAAGCCTAAGGCCAACACTTAACAATGAGGGAAATTCAAAATATCAAACATCCGGTCACGCAGTTAGCAGCATCCATCCATTCTGTGCACTATATGAGACAGTGGTCCTGTGGTAAGAGACAGCATGCAGTTATATCTTGACATCTAGATGCCGAGATGTCGTAAAAACATGCGGACAACTTCATTTTCTAACTTCTGAACATTTGGCTCTGCAACTTTTTTTTTTTAACTTAACAGATTAGAAGAGTATCCTAAGAAAGAACCGCTGTGAACAAAAACAATAAACACCAAGAACAAGTTTCTTAAACTCCTCAAAAACTCTTTCCTGGTATAGTAGGAAGAGGTAGAAAAAACATATGCAAAATATGCTCTTTTCCATTATAAACTCCATTTATGAATTCAAGCGCAGCTTTGATCTTGGAGCAGCATCTACAGTGCAACCCGAAAAATCACTGCAGCTTACGAAAGAGAACATTTCTCAGCTGGATTCAGCTGGCTCTCCTTTTCTCATCTTTTAACTTTTCTCCACTCGACTACAGAAAAAGCAGCAGAACAAAAACCACCACACCCCACTACCAAGCTGTAGAGATCCTTTAGATCTTTAACCAAGGGATGGAAATCTTTTTTCCTGTAAAAACAGCCTGTACTGTATTAAACAGCTCTTTTAAGAGACCAAGTGATGAAGTGTGCCTCTGTTCAGGGACAGAGTTTTACTCTGACAGAACAGCTGACACGCACTGGTACACAAGTTTCAGTTCCAATGACTCCTGCCTGCTGAGGTCAAACTAAAGCTCAAGCAGAACCCGTGAAAACACCTGTAGCCTTACTGGCTACCACACAGCTTTGCAAAGTTTTATTAACTGCACTGGAATTTTTTTTTTTATATGCTCTGATGTAAAGGGACAGACCTCACCGAGTTCTTTGCCCCTATGTCACATGATCCATGGTGACCCACATTAACACAGTGTTACAATACCCCTAACGTTATTATTTAACAGCTCCACAAAACGCATCGTGGAACTTAGGCCATAATACCTATTGGTTTACATGATTGAAAAATTATTTCTACAGCTGACAGTTGTCAGAGACCTAACAGGAAAAAATACTACAGAGAAATTTGTGGGTAATTTAATATGAAACCATTCATACTTTCAAAGTATCAGTGACTTGCACTGATGTACAAACATCAAAAAGTTTGTCATTAGCTTCATATTCAAATTTTGACAAGTATTTTACTTACCTGAGCTTTGATAAACTTCCTGATATTCCTATGAGTTCGGCAGCATTCAGTTAATAAACTGAGAACTGGAGTCAGACCTTCTCTATAGCTGCTTCCCTAAAATAAAACCAAAATACAAACGAAAATTTGCTCTTAAAAATGTTTTCTTTTCAAATCCTACGAACCCTTCAAAGAAGTCCTATATGACAGCCAAAACATGAACTTTACATAGATATTAAACAACAAGCCAAATGTTCATCCTCTCACACCCGCAAGCAAGTATGCTTCAGATATTTACAGGAATCGGTTCTCAATTTTGACATGCCTCACAATCTAGAAGCAAGGACATCCATATTTGTGCTAGATACTGTCTGAAAGGTTTGTAAGAAGCTTTACATATCTGCACTTTTCCTTTAATGAAAGAGGCCCCTTTTGTGAAGCATCTTTGCAGCCCATACCTTGTCTATTCTCTTCTCCATGAAATCCAGTAAAATTTGAATTGCTCCCATATTCATACCATTGTATTTTATATCTGACTCCTCTTGGGATGATGGACTAATAAGAACATCCAAGCAAGAAACGGGAACATTGCTTAAGAGGTTGATTGCATTGCTGAAACAGATTTTAAAAATTCATTATTCATTTGGAAGAAAGAATTAAAACCAGAGTAGAACTCACCATAAACTGTTTGTACAACTGCAACCAAAAAGAGGCCCTGCAACTCAAACAATGCTTTATTTTCTACTCTCTGGGTTTTAAAGAAGGTGGTATACATTATCGCCTGAGTGCTGGCTCTTGGAACAAATCAGGAAAAAGACAGACAAAAGCTCCAAAAGCGGTACCACAGCAGTGCATTATTACTTCCATTCCACGCAGTATCCTACCCCATAGATAAGGCACAGCTTCCAGCACTGTGTTACAGCAGCTGATCTTGCAGGACAGCAGGGGGAACTCTCACATTGATTTGCAGTGATCAGAGGTTTTTTTCCTTCCTTGAAACTTCAGGCATTTTACAACACATCAATATTACCACCATTAATGTGACAAAGTACACCATAGAAAACATCTCCTCCTCCTGTAACAGTGGGGCACGGTGGCAATTTCTCAGGTCCTCTGAAATATTTTGACTTTTACTTAGCTTGTAGTATATAGGAAATACAGAAGGCTTTTAACACATCAGAAAAAAAAAAAAAAGAGGAAAAAAAAAAGAAAAAAAGATTGAGGTTTATTTACCAAGCACTACCTTTCAGGAACTGGCAGTCTTTGCATTCTACAAAGCACAGAGAGGAGTGCTTCCCAAATATCCATTAAGTGATTTAAAGTAGACCACAGGGTCCCTCCCTCCTCTTTAATGGAGTAAGATGGAACTTACTTTGCAAGGGTCTCTTGTATGGTACACATCCCTTGAGTTTGCTATCTATCCTGTTCTCATTATACAGACTTGCGTTTCTACTCTTCCTGAATATGGGGCTAAGTTACACAGATGCTGCA
This sequence comes from Balearica regulorum gibbericeps, assembly GCF_011004875.1. Classification (NCBI taxonomy): domain Eukaryota; kingdom Metazoa; phylum Chordata; class Aves; order Gruiformes; family Gruidae; genus Balearica; species Balearica regulorum. The sequence continues at coordinate 60,410,005 of NC_046184.1, forward strand.
AAAATTAGAATTCTGTCATTATTTACTTGCTGATGCTCAACTGAACTTATAAATGGATATATTTAGAAATATTACAGAACTATTTAGGCCTACATATACAGATCTCAAAGCTATCAATGAAATGAAGAGCACCGATGTTTTAAGGATTGGCAAAGTGTTCCAAGAATAGAGAAAACTTTTCAAACAAACAACTTCATTTAACACTTTTAGTAAAATTTACTCAGAAGCTGCCCTCAGTTTTTATGTTATCAATACAATTCTAACAAAGGTTTAGTACAACAGAAAGCAAATCATGGCAATCAAATGTAATAGGATTTCTAACCAATGTACTGCGTTTGGTCTGATCAGACTGGGTGGCTCTTCCACATTGTGCCATCTCCCTTTTGCTCTTTTAGCAACTGAAATTCAGACAACTTCTACTTTTTGGAAAGCTTGTTCTCTTTTGTTTCCAATTCCTGTTTAAGATACAGCTTTTATATCATGGAAGTTATTGCCCTCCAATAATTCAGGAATAGTCAGAAACAAAACAGACTGAAATTCAACAAATATTTGGTGGCTTCAGGCCTTTCATCCAAAGTTCTCTTTTTACCAGTTTCTTATTAAACAACCAAGTTCCCAAACACCTACAAAATTAATTTTCTGGATCACTGTGTCTGAGCTATTCTTTTCAATAAGTGAAGCCCGGCTTTCTGATCTTTGTCACTCCACTGACAGTTTTATTTGTGGTAGAGGAGTGTATGAAATTCTCCAGCTACCAGGAAGTCAGTGACTATGCACAGATCTGCACAATAGTGTTTGCATTCCTACTCCAGGGGGTAGAAATACTGCGTATATTACTCTCCCCTTTTCGGCTTCCTAGAGATCATTAATCACTGGGACATGACATCCACCCACTCATGCTCCCAGCCCCCTCCTGATATGCAAATTCAGAAGCAAAGGCCTATTTAGAGCTGCTGAATGCCTTGATTAAAACCTTGTTAGTCGGCAAAAATGGCACTCACTCTAATATGTGGTGCTTTAAGCTGTTCATATTCAAATGTTAAGTAATGACAACCACAATAATGACAACAATACCAGGTGCTAAATTAGTTAAGATTTTTTTTTTATAGGTAACTTCTGCTTATTTATTAGAAATAGAGTCACAATGCCAATCAGTACATCACAGCTCAGGGCCTGTATCCAAGATCTGATGCTCACATAAAATAAACATCCAGAGCACACGCATTCATACCATGTGCTTTAACAGGCTGCCCGAACCCTTCATTTAAGCATCTTACATTCTGCAGATTTACAAACTTAGAGAAGTGCAAGTGATCAGCAATTCTAAGAAATATACTTATGTCTCCCTGATGCTTCATAAAATTTATTCTGCATTCAACACTGCTTACACTTTATTCCATTTTTAACATTATTTTCATAATTGCCTTACTGATAGGCTCCAGGTGGAAAGCAGAGGAAGAAGTTGCACTCTGCTCTCCAACTCACACCTCATCTCTAGCAATAAAGATTGCACAGTCAAAGTCCAGCATACTGAACAGCCCAAACAACAGCACAGCCTCATTTTTTTTAGCTGTGCTATATTAGCTATAGTCTGCTAACACAAGTTTACTTATTCATTATTGAAGCCTCTATCAGGACATGAGAGTTTTGTTTGACCAAATACATCAGGGGACTGAAGTGAGGCTCTCTGATCCAAGCCCCTGATCCCTCTGAGGATTTGCAGGGGCATTACTTCTGACTGTACCTTTTCTATTCCAGGGCTGCCTTGCGATGAGTAGTCTTGGTGGAAAAGTATATTACATTATTCAGCTTTTATTGCACCCTGTAGCATTCAAAAGACAAAACTCAGGTTCTGCAAACGGGCTGAAATATTTGAATCACGGAAGTAAAAACCCAGGCAGTGCTTTTCTAGCATGTTAAAAAAACATCGAGTATGACATAAATCAAGATTGAATACTATGTGCAGCAATACTATACTTGTATTCTTCTTCTATCAACTCGAGCTAAACAAACTGGCTACAATTAGCTAACAGGGAGAAAGCTGGTTTCCCAGCATAACAGAAAGACCGATGCAGTGCTATACTGAGCCCAATGGAGAAGGGGAAACAACTGAAGTGACACAACGCAGTGATAACCATCCTGATTTCTTTTCTGCTTCTCCCTTCAGAATTATGGAGAATCCTTGCCTGACTTGGTGTCTCCATAAGGTCCATGTGGACAGCATCTCTATACAGAATATCCCTTCTGATTGAAAAAGAACAAGGAAGAAATCACACTCATACTACATATTCTCCACAGCTGCCTACTTCTGTATGTAAAACCCTTTTTGGATCTCATCTGCAAGTGCCTGCAAAAGCTAAAACCAAAAGGACCTGAATAACATGCATCCTTTTGCAATAGCACAAGATAATTAAATTTTAGAGGGTAATATATTTTACAGGCTGATTAGACTAATCAGATTCCTGGACAAGGAAACAGAACATGTTTTCACAGGAAGAGCATCAGCTGTATAATGATTCACCAGAATATCAGGCAGTCTTGCTGACTATGTACAAGCTTAAATGCTAAAGGCCGATCTCTGTCCTCTTGTAGTTGTTGAATTTATCCAAATCTGTTCAATTTTCCTAGCAGTGGGGAACTTATTCCCACTGGTCCATCCCTTAAAGGAGGATGAGAAGGCAAAACACTCACCATAAGCAGCAGCAAAGAAAATACTGACTGCCTTTTAGGACACGCTCAGCGCTAACTTTAGTCACGGCAACTACTGCAGTAGTATCCTAAATTATTCTAAACTAGTTTGCACCAACTGAGAAGAGCTCTGATGTAGGATTTTACATCCTCTGATGTAGGATGTTCACCTACTAAGACTGTTGATCTCTAAGAGCTTTCCAAGATTTTAATCAAGTTCATTTAACACTTTCAAGACTGCTGGGTGTGAAAAGCTGTATCGTTCTTCCTGGAGACTGCAGTTCAGAAGATCATCTTCAAAAGATCCTACACTTAGATATATGGACATCTCTGAAGAAGAAAATAGCAATAACTTCATTGCCAAGAGATAACATGGCATAGTGTTTGAAGCTACTGTACTGTCAGGCCCTATGAACAGCTGACCTACTTGGATAAAAATAAAGATGTCATGGAAAAAACCCCAAACAACTAGTAACAATGAACAGAGAATCACCACCTCACTAAAAACACTCTGAATTTTGATTGAATTATTGGCTGCAAATACATAACAAACAGTTGGTGCAGGACTGAGGAAAAAACCCCAACCAATGCACCTAAAACTGCAAGATGATTCATGCAACTTGGGGGGGGGGGGGGGGGGAAGATTATTACCAGGGAACTGATATTTGTACTTTTAATAAAGCAGCCTAGAAGTATTGGAGATAAAATATCAACTTGTTACTTCCACCTCAATCCGTGATTATCGCAAAAGTTACGTTAAAAAAAAAATCTTAAAATGCAGTTTTTCCATCAGCTTCTGTGCAAAACGAGAAGTTGCATTCCACTTCAAACAGCACTGCCCCTAGAACTTCGACATGCGTTTCCATCCTCAGTTACACGCACACGCACAAAAGATTTCAAAAAGGTCAGCTTCATTATTATTGATCAAAATTAACAATCTTGCCAGCCACTTTTTCTCTCGAATAGTGGACGTGCTTAAACAATATTTCAGGCAAACAGCTTTCATCAAAAAGATTAACAATATTTTACTCAAAATTAATAGTTTTCATTGTTTCTCAAACTTCCACTTTAGATTTTAGACAAAGTATTTTTTTTTCTATTAAAAAAAAACAACAACCTTTTAAAATAGATTGGTTCTGCAATTCTACCAACCTGTGCAACTCTTCAGTTTTGTCCTCAGTAGGGCCCGCAGTTAATAAGCAGTGTCGAAGGATGGCAGCCATGTAACGAAATTGATGAGATTCATTCTATATAAATATAAATTATGAAGATATTTTTTCATTTTGAAGATTGCAAGTGGGGGTTTCTGGTCACTAGAATAATAAAAATTAAAGATGGAAAATACCTATTAGATCATAACATCCATCCCTATCAATAAAAGGACTGTACCTTAGAGTACGCTGAACGTAACGTAACTGGCCTTTTAACTAGGCCTTGTGAAAGTCGCTGAGGACTTTTTTCCAGTTAAATGAGCCTTCACTACCAGAAAACCCCGTTACAACCATTTGCCCAATTCCAAACCACTATTCCTAATATACCACTACTGTCTGCCTTCCTGTATTTACACCCAGCCGCCTCTTCATCCATTTAGATTACATATGTTCTTCATTTCATGTGCCGCCTCCTCATTTAGACCTTTTGCTGCCAAGTTTCATTCCCCACCCAGTCTGTTTCTTTTTCTAATTCACTTGCTTCTGTTCCCTTGATAGCTTTTCTCCATTTCATTAATAACTTCTCTACTCTCAGCAACCTTATTCGCCCTACTTTTGCTCTCTCTCTAAGCAATTCCCCCTTCCAATCTCCCACCAGAGAGCAGCCACACAAAAGTACACCAATAACTGCAATCATTTAACTTTGTGTATCACAGTCCTCGTCCTTTTTCATTAGCTCTTCTTGGCATCCATCATATGTTCTGGTGTGTTTGACCTAGCACAAAGCGCCCCAATGCATCTTTTGTAACATCAGCATCCAAATCTGCCAAATGCACCACCTGCAGCTCTTGTCTGGCTTCGCTACTTTGAAACCATCTCCAGTCATTAAATACTGGTGTTTCAAATGGTTCTTTCCCCTTTAGGATAGATCTCATTTAGTTTTCTACCCACATGCCCAACCTCTCTGCTCTCCTTTTATTTTCCATCCTGTCTGCTGTTTGTAATCTCTTCAAATTCTGCATCTTCAGCCCACTTAATTAACATGCTGTTTAACTCTTCTTAGAGATCATTAATATTTCCACAGGGATACTTGCTAAGCAGAATATCACCCAACATCTCTGGCTAACAGTTTACAACTACTAAAGAGCTCTTTAATTTAAAGGTTCCTTGCTTTTAGGAACTTTTAGTAAAGACTTGTTATATAAGCTTTATCTCAAAACACAAAAAAACCTTCTCCCACCCCAGAATATCTTAAACTCTCATCCAAATAAATAAATAAATAAAAGCTGACTAACACCAGAATTTCCTCCAATCTGCAGGAAATTTTCCTGACAGCTGCATGCTTGGGCTTTTTAGGGAGGAAAAGTTTTGTAGGACAAAGCCTCCCTCATTCTACAGACAGCGACCACACAAAACCCCATCAGGTACGGCCACAGCTGTGTGCCACCTCCCGCCCACTGTTCGGGGGTAAACTGGGCTTTTATCTCTCAGGATTCCCAGTATTTTGTAAAAGTTTACCAACTTCAAGATTTGGATTTCACAAACTTACTTCTCAAGAGGTGAACGTGTAATATAGCTTCATTTTCCAGCTTAACACCTGACATTATTTCCTCCACACAGTAATAACCACAAAGATTATGTTTTTCAAACTTTGAAGTAGCGAACATTCATATAGCTGTGTTATATATGCTTGACTTTGGGTCATTTTTCTCCACTGAGGTTCCTACCTCCAGAACAATCATTTGTCTATACAAAGAACTTTCTCTGACAAAGGTAAAGATATTTTTAATAAATGTCTAACCCACGAATATAAACAAGAGAAAAGCCCCTCATTTTCTTCATATTTCCTTGAAATTTGAAGTATTAGTATCTCCGATTTTTCCACCCACCCACTTAATCTTAAATTTCAGGATTTCTTATTCAGCATATACTTAAGAGATTAAAACAAAGAATAAACTTCAGACTTTTCTCAAGTTTTACATTCCTTAATGTTCTGATTAATGTAATATTTACTGTTTAGTCCAATGCACTAAAGAGGACAAGTATTTGTCAGTTTTAACTACTGTAAACTTCTTCTTAGTTTTATATGCTGCATATTTACAATGCCTAGTGAAAAGTTAACAGCAGTGTTTTAGAGACAATATGATGTGTACTAAAAAGAAAGATTCCCTATTTAATACTATTACTGCAGCACAGACTTAGCTTATTCAACAAATAAAGTTATCTCCTTATAATTTCTGTTTATAAATTTAGGGATGCAACACATAGGAAGCATATTTGTCTGCGAGAAAAAATAGATCTGATGTTGTAATGAAAAAACCAAGATAAATCTTATTGATAAGACATAACAATAAAAATGTGTTTGGTTCTCATACTTGACCTCATCTTAAAAGTTTACGTTCGAGTCCAAACCTGAGGTTGGGAGAAAAAGATATTAAAAACAGTACCACTCTTTCTTCAGAGTTATTTCTTAAAAATTAGAGTTGATGTGCTTATCATGACCAGAAAACCAGAAGAAAACTAGGGAGACTTCTCAGCTCTAATTATTACCCTATTGCTATAGTTCACAATGTCCAGAGATGTAGCCATCTGATACATTTACATTAAAAAATTTTTCCTAGCCAGCTAATTATTAGTGAACAGTATTTGTTTTCTTTCAGAAATCTCAGACTCTTAAAATGCAAAGACAACTATTTCATATTTGGAAACTTAACAGTTCTAATTTGCATTATATATAGCAAGCTACTCTCCCATTACACAGAAAATGTATTGATTAGATTTTTTTTGCCTAAGTAGTGACAAGAAAAAAAAAGTTATTTTGGAATTCAAAACCATGAACGTTAAAGACTCAACACCTCTTGAAAACCCAAGATCATCAATACATGACACAACCAGAACTCAGACTGACAAATTTTCTCACACTTATTCTGCATACAAATTATGATGCAAAATTTCAAGACTACCTTAGCTGCTATTTTGAAAAACGCAATCATATTCCATCAAAATTACAGTGGCAAAAGTTAAGTATTCACATCCTTGCTCTGGGGCTTGGACAACTGCCTCTTGTGTATCTACCTGCTGTTCTGGCTCCTGCAGGCTAAACAAAACAAATTTAAAAAACACTTGAGCTAAGCCTTACCTCGCTGTGGACATTCCAACTGTCAAGCGTGACATTAAAAAGAGCCTTTAGTGCCTCAATGGCACAATCTGTCTCTTGCAAAGATAAAGGAGGCCTGTCACGATCTTCCGCTGCTTTATATTCTTCTGTCCATCTTACACTCAGGGAACTTTCCAAAGCCTGAGTCAGAACTTGCACCCCTTGTAATTCCTGCCGCAACTGCGATCTAATATCTGTGTGCAGAAGCGACAAGAGGAAGAGGAGACGCAAATCAAAGCATTTAATGTCATCAACAAACTGTTGGTCCTTGCATTTTTCCAGAAGATTGCAGAGCATAGCTGCAAGATTCAGCTCCAAACTGAGCTTCTGTGCAATAGCGCTATTAAAAATTATGTTACAGAGGCATTTTAAAGCTTCTACTATAACAGGAAATTCAGACACTCTCTCCAAAGGATCTTCCACAGTGTCCAGCTTTGCTAGCCTCATGAGGATCTGCATGTTCCTCTTCGTGGTTACAGGCACTAAAACCTTCTTGTCCCTGGAGAGAATCCGCAGGGCCTCCAGGCAGGCAACTTTACATGAAGTTTTTGTGTCTTTTTCAAGGATGTTTAGAATTCCCTCACATAGTTTCTATGCAAACACAAACAAACAAAAAAAGGAACAGTTTTAGCATTAAAATATTGGTGGCAATAGGAAATTACTTTTGCTAAGCTTCCATACAACTTTTGAGCCTTCAGCTGACTTGACCTGAGAAACTAGGTATTCTGTATTAGCTTTTCAAAATATAAACTATTGCAAAAGACCTCCAAAGATCATCAAAAGCAGTTTTCCTCATGGATACAATCCAAGCACATCAACATTGGCAAAAGCATTAAGCCAAAATGGTAGATGCTATCCACCATTACCAGTTACCAAGTTTTCTCAGTATCAGGACTACAAACTTGAATAGTCAGAGTGACAAGGCTAGAGAGAAGTGAAAGGTTTTAAACATACATCAGAGTAGAACAGTCATACCTACAGTACCCGCAAAATTGTAGAGTTGAAGTTGTTTCAGTCAGGAGGCTGGGAGAAAAGAAACCAAACCAAACCAACTGCTGCTCAACATACAAGTATTAGTACTCCATGTTTGGTAACAGCTGTAATTTGTGCTGCTGCTTCAACCTAATCTACGGACTCCTCCCATCCTAAGTAAGACTCTCAGAAATGTTACCTCTGACACAGAAACATAATGCAGTTTTATTGCAAGACTTAGGCTGTAGCAGTTTTACCAAAGCAGCAAAACTGCTGTGCCGTCAACACGGATTGCTCTTGAAGTCAAAACTCTTCGCTGATACTTTATACCAACGTGACTGCTTCGCTGATACTTTATACCAACTGTAAACATTAATCACGCAAACGCAGCATGAGAAAATACAACACTCCAAGAATCTGCAGGTCAGAAAAGCGATATCTGAATTACAGAAGAATTATGTTTAATAAGACAGAAATAGACAATCAGATGATCAATAAAAAGGGAAAAAAGAGAGGACAGAAGGGATTGCCTGATGGGGGAGGACTCCATAGGGGTTTTATGCCTTAAGCTCAGAACACTATTACTCATGGGTACCAGAGCCAGAAGTACAGTTACAAAGACGTTCCCAGATAAGTGGCAATACACGCTGCATTGTACCTCACAGGACACAGTTCCTTCCCCCTTCTCACCCTCCAAGGTTTGTGTCTTGACCACTGACATGAATAAATTACCAAGGAAGCCAGAATAGCAACTGACTTGAATGGCCCTAGTGCAGAAGTCCGCTTAGAACCTGCAATTCATATTGTGGTCTCAGGCAGTGTATGTCAACAAGAGAGTGATAAAAAAATGCATAGCAATACTAGTAAAGTGAAAAAATAGTTCTTGGGGAACAGTCTCTGGAATTGCACTTTTCACCACCACCACAACAAAAAGTCAGCCCATCGCCCTGACTCAAAGTTCAAAACAAAAGTTTCACTTGGGACATCCAAGCAAGTTTTGTTACTGTGATCACTTACAACTAAAGCCAAAATTAAAAAAAAAAAAAAAAAAAAGGTTAAGTCTAAAGCAAATCTAGAACAGACACTCCAGAAGAATAAGCGAGAAAAAAACCTACAAGTCTTCAACAATGTTAAAAGACAATCTGTAAACAAAGTCAGACAGTAGGAACTCACAATATGATTTCTAGTATGCTTGTCCTGGGGTGAAGCCCACCCAAAAGCACCACCCAGACGAGCAAGACCTTGACTACATCTCCACAGCCTTGACTAGATTAATCCAGTATGAGTCTGAAAACAAGGAGTGAGCTCCACCTCTTGCTATCACACAAGCAACGTGAGAAAATGTTGTGTGAATACCATAGACACTGCAACAGCATAAAACCCACATTTGACCACCTATACAGACATATAGGTATTTACCATTGGAATTTCATAGACAAGTACCTGGAAAAAGATACTCAGGTACGGAGTTTTCAGAGATCTTCAACGTTAACCTAACGCGGCTCCCATAGAACTGTACAACCCCCCGACTTGAGCATAGTATGCTAGACCTGCACTAAATGTTTCTGAAGGTGACATCTTTGAAGTGCTTTTTAAAAAATGCCTAGGAAACAAGAAATGACCAGTCTAGATCCATGGTCAAATTACTTGGTCACAGCTCAACTTCTTACGAGAATTTTGTTTCTACTGTTGAGTTTCCCATACAATTAACTTCGCTTTGCAAGCTGAAGCAACAGTCGTGAAGTCTGTTTGGTTTTGAGGAGTAACACAGAACTGAACAGACAGTTCAGAGAAGTCCAGGAAAAGGTCGATTTATTCCGTTTCCCGTTTAAGCACATTTCTACTAGATTTAGCAGTTACAGTCTTCCTTGTTGACATCAGCTGCTACAAGGTGGTATGTAATAGCTTACCCAAACCCAACAGCTGGTTCACCAAGTGGATTCTCCCTCTCTTCAGGAACTGTGTAGCAGTGCCATGTTAACAGTACAACAAGCCAAGTTACCAGCCTTAACCAAAACAGGATACTGAATGAATGCTTCAAAGACACACTGGGCCAGACAGACTGCCTTAGTAAGTAAATACAACATAAAAACATATCTGATTTTTCATGAACAGTGCTGAAATTTCCTTCTAGGTCTCTGAATACCGAGGATTATCTCATAAATCATCTGATCCAATCAATAACCACTGAAATTAAGGGGAGTTTCTGCTCATTTTTGTTAGCAGCAGAGCCTATGCACATTTTACATCTGGTGTTCTGGTGTGTAAACTCAGTCAGACAAAACCTGAACACTCATTTGACTAAAGAGAGACCAATCTTCCCTAAATCAGACTGATTTTTTTTTTCCCCTATAAGTTGAACCCACCTTCTGCTATGGAAGTGTCACTGCACAGAGATACCAAAGGGCACCAAACTCCCACAGACTTGCCATGGGAGGTGGAAGCCGAACCCTCCCTCCAGACTTTTGAAGACTATGCAATTTAATGAAAGATTATAAAACCCATCACCTCATGGCTTCAAATTTTAGTGAAATGCAGCAACACAAGGTTCTTACCTCTGATTGCCTGCCCTAAAGATAGATCCTAAATAGAACACAAGCATTTTTTTTTTGAGAATTGGCAACCTGCTTCCAACTTAAAAAAAAAAAAAAACATTGGTGTGCTTGTAAGGTCTTTCATTTCCTACATGTTCCTGAAGCCTTGGCCATATAAAAAATTTCACAATATAAGCAAGGCTATACTTTATTTTTTAAAAGCATTAATTATACAGTCTTCCGCATACTATATTAACAACTAAGCCACCATACACTTAAGAACAAGTAACTAAGCTTCCTGGGCATTACAGGAATATACAATGTTTTAAGATGCAAGACTCACAGAAGTGAAAACCATGTAAGAACTTCTGCAAGAGTTCTCTGGAGTTAGACCCTGGTGAGCCATCAAGAATGATTTTAAAGGAATTGGTATTCAATTGAGATACTGCCTGCCACTTGCAATACTGCTGAAATCCGTGACAGTGAAACACTGCTGGCCAATCTCAAGTGCCAATAGGAGCTTGGGAAAAAAACCTGAGCATCTGATTATAGTTGAAGAGCTATCCATGGAAAGTTCTGAAGCAAGGAAGCAAAACTCATCTGATTACAAAATTGCCTTGGAGACAACTAAAACCAAATGCCATACAACATGCTTTTTGCTTTCTTCTTGCCAGTGCGAGGGAAGGGATGCACAGAGAGAAAAGGAGAGGATGCGATGACAAAAGCATTTTCTTTAGGTGGTGCTTTTTCTACCTCCCTGTAGGCTGTTAGCATGCCATAAGATAAAGGGTACAGATGTCTGGTGTGGGTTGGGGTTTTTTGTGTGTGTGGTTTTTGTTTGGTTTTGGGTTGTTTTTTTTTTTTTGGGTGGGGGTGTTGGTTTTGTTTTGGGTTTTTTTTTTTGGGGGGGGGGGGGGGGGTGGGGTGGTGGTGGAGAGCACTGTGCATGCTTATTAGCAGGTGCTTATATTTTCCAGGCTCAATCTCAGCTGGGGATAAACAGATGCTTGTGAAAAAAAGGATACTTCATGATCTTGCTCCTTGGTCCTAGGGTGCCTGCATTTCAGATCCTTTTCCACCTTCTGTCTTTGAAGGAGATGTTTAGGAAGCACATTTGATTTATATCTACTTTTTTCAATTCAGAGACCACTAAATTTTGGCTATATTACGTCAGCTGAATTTACTGTAGCTTCTCAACATCAGAGTAATAAATATCTTGGTGAGAAAAGGAGACAATTTCCCTTTGCTTCTTCCTCTTCAGCAAATCATTCTCTTTACTTACACAGGCCTTAGGATTAGAGCAGGAACAAGAGAATATAGTCTCCATTCTGCAGGTATTCAAATCCAAGTAAACAACACTGCTTTACTGAATACAACATTACATTTAGATACAGATTATTCAGTGCTAGAGAATCTGCAATTCAAAGGTGAACAACGAAAGTTCCACTAAATATTACAGAAAGAGTGCATACTTTATCTCTCATTTTCTGCACTGTTATTTTTGAATTATGCCATAGATGCTGTAAGGCCTGGGAGAAGTATGCTTCTCAGCATTCGAGTTTAAACTAAAGCAAGAAAAAAACAAAACAAAACTCAAAACCTAACAACCAACCACTGTTGCCAAATTGACTTGGAAATACATGTTGCTTCCATTTTCCACCTTCCTCAGTAACAGAGCTTATTAGTAACAAAGTGCCAAGTAAGTCCATCAAGAATAGAAATTCCACAACAGCAGAGCACAGGCAGCGTGCTTGATTTTCTATCACCTTCACTCATTTCTCAAGATCAATGTTCTTAAAACTACTTTGTGTATTTCATGGCATAAATACATCCATCTTGATAGAACAGCAAGTGATAGTAGCACATGGGGAGCACCGTAAGTATGTCAGACTTATGAAACTCCTACTACACTTGTTAGGCTTAACAAATAAAACATCAACCTTTTTAAAGAACCGGCCACAAAATCAAATGAGTCCTCCTCATCCTTCTTTAATAACTGGGAAAGAAAAGTCAGATCCAACAGAGAGTGCATGTTTACTCTTTTAGCATGGGTGAAACAGAAGCCACAATGTCTTTGGCCTCGCCAAGTATTATGCGCCACAGCACATCATTTTTTAGGAGAAAGGGAACATCATAAGTGGTACCAGGTCATGCTTTCCTTCTCCTGTACTGGCTTAAGTCCCTCTAGTTCACTTTGTCTTCTGACCCATGCTTTTCCATCATTTTCATATCTCAATTTTAATTAAATTCTCTCTAGAGGTTCAAGAGAAGTACGTTCTTAATTTAATTCAACCTAGTTCTGCAGATTTCATTAACCATTCTCACCACTGAACAGCAACTGTAGTGCCAGACACGAAGTTTTAAGGAACTGTATTTCCTCAACAGGTCATATAGGTCTGCTATTGCTTACCCCATCTGTATTGCTATCTATTCCTCAAACTGACCTTCTACTTTGCTATAATCATGAAGATTTACAGCAGACTCTACCCAATTTCAGGTAAATGAAAGGAATGTTAGTAGTAATCACAATAAACCGGACCTTAATTTTTACAACTCCAAGCTTCTGTGGCTCTCCAAGTTATACAGAACTTTCTCCTAAATAGCCCCTCTACATGTCATATAAGGCAAAATTAAACATTTTACATGTTTCTTATATTTTCACTAGACTATACAAAACAGCATTGTAGAAAACCAAAGAGATACTATGTTTCTGGCAAGTCAGAGATAAGATATTCCGTGAGCAAGGAGGCGTAACTTGGGACTGCTGAATAAGAATGTTGGCTGATTGCTTCTGCTAACAGAAGCAGCATTAAAAGAATAAAATAAGTGCTTTGTTCTGCTATTAATTTTCAGAGTTAAGCATACAAGGTGGTAAGCCAAAGAATATTTTAAATATTAGTTCAATCTTTTGGCTTTTGTTTTCTCTGGAAGTCAACATTTATATAACATTTATAATCAACTGTGCTGAATAATGGGAAAATTAGATAACCTCCTCTGAAAAGGCCATGTCCAATTTTTGCCTAGTCTTTGTGGACAGATGTGGGCAGAATGAGGAAAGTGTACATCTGTATTCCTTGAGCATTCGGTCTGCTTAATTTCAAAAATTCACTGTTCAGCCTGTATCGACAGCAGGAGGATGGCCAGTTTGGCAGGAGCCCGCCAGCTCTGACACGGCAGAGGTCTGCGTCGCAGGTTTGAACATGCGAGACTTTAGGCTAGACGGCACTCCACAGGTAAGGTGAGGAGCATGCAGAGTCATCTGTGTTGTCAGAACCCGTGGAATAAACACCTGGTTCAGAGTCACAGAAAGGTGAAATTCTGCATAGCTGCACTCTCAGCACCCCTCCTTGCCCTCCCCACTGAAGAGGGAGGGAGAACCCTTTATAACCTCTGCAACCCAGTGGTGAAAGAAGGGTTTTAAAAGGAAAGATGGGTTTCACTGGCTTGACATAAACCTTAAGAGATGTAAAAACTGAAAAGTGCTGGATGGGAGTGGGCAAGACCAGAGGGAATTGGAACACATGCTTGGTATTAATGAAGGATACTTAGCAACTTTTCTTATCTTACAGACTGGTACTCCCTTAAGGGGTTTCAGTAAAGTCAGTATTAATTGTTGTTGTTACTGTTCTAAGATACCACACAGTGTGCCCACAGGAGTGCTTGAGCTTAATATTTTTATAGGACACTCACTAACAGACTCTAAGATCTTGCAGCGAAGTTACTGGAAGGAGAAAAGTTCTGTGCCTTTGCAGCTGCAGAAACCTTCAGACCTCCCAGAAGTGTCACAGTGTCAACAGCACCATCTAATAACGAGCTTCTTCTGAGATTTAGAGCGTGACAGCGTCTTGCTCCATTGACATACTTTACTGCTTCCATCCTTCCAAAGTTCAAATATGGTACAGTCCACAGCCTTAAGGAATCTCCCCACATCGTGAATTTAATTAGGAGAGAAAGTCCCACAATACATTTGATATGATTTACCACCATCTATTTCAACACCTTTAAAACATTCAGCAACGTGGGGGAAAAGACCGTTTTGGTGGTTTTCTTTCCACTAAAGGAAGCCTTGAATTTTAGATCCAGTATGTTCAAACTGAACCTGAACAATAGATAAAGAAAACCAGTCTCAAAATTTAAAGATTTATATTACAGGACTGACCCAACACAGTAAGACAGAGACAGAGTAGAAACCAGATGGTGTAAGTACTACAAGAGGTGAAGCAGACAAAACATAAGGAGCTGAAGAGGAAATATGTCAAATCAAGATGACCCTACCATTTCAGGCTTATGAGTAATATTCTTGCATTTGGCTGCTGCTCCCTTTTTTTCCCCCCATTCCTCCCCTGAACTCAGCATCTTCAGACAATTTAAAAAGTCAGTCTTGCTTGCTATCTTGGACAGACTTATCTTCTCTGTTCTATCACCTAGGTAAACAGCGCTGTAGCTCCTTCCAGCTGTGCAATGTCATGGCTAACTAGGGAATCAGTACTGACAGACGTTTCCAGGCCACAAACAGACCTGTGATTTTCTTGCCATTTTAAGTCTGTAAACAGCACAAATGTGTTGTTACTTCAGAAGCAGGATTTGGTCCTGTCAAGGTATAAATAATGAAGAATAAAGCTATTAAATGATGAGAAAGTGGTTCTAAAAAAAACCCTTCCTTTTTGCACTAAGATACGTGATGCTTGAGCTGAAGTGCCTGCTGTGCGACATCAAGAGGGAGACACTATGCCTGACACCTCTCTCCAAGGTGACTGCCCAGTCAAGCTACCACATATTCATTTTATGGAGTTGATTCCAGCATGGACCTAAAGAACCAACTGTCTGTGTCAACCATGCCATGCTGCTGTGAAGTGTTGCATGTTTGAAGACTCAAACTTTTCCAGCAAAATACTGTCAAGAACTTCTTGGCTGATTGAGACAAATATTTCAGATTTCTAAGAGCTGGTTAAGCTCCTCTGAAGCAACCACACTGCCTTAACTTCAGCTGCTATTCCAGAACACATCTACCTCTGGCTGGCAATTTCTATACTGCTTACATGCTGAAAACAAGCTTTCAGAAATTCGTATTTTTTTATTAGTATAGGATGAGACAAGAAGGAATGGCACCAACTTGATCTGCCTGGTATCTGAGTAGATCTTGCAGTACAACACAGGTTGCCAACTGATTTATATCTATAGCACCCATCATATGGGCCAATGCAGACACATACATCCTTAAAGAAAACAACCAGGACAAGCAACAGCTCACATTACAATCTTGTGGGCTTTATCATCCTGTGATGTATTTAAGTCCCGTGGCTATGTCCAGATGGACAAGCTTGATAGCATTACCTCTCTTCCCGCCTTCCAGAGGACATAGCCTACTTTCCTCCTGGAGTTCAGTGTTACAAACTCACTGCTGATTTAGTTGGTTTACAGCCTAAAGCATCATGATTTGATCGCCATATTATGACAAAACAACTGTTGCTGTCCAGTTTACCCAGATTCTATAGTCAAGCCATAGTTTTGCCCTTACTGTCTTTTATATTTTACAACATGTCACTGTTGTATATGGGTTGTTCTCTCCCTGACAGTATCCAACCTAGAAAAGCACAAAGCTCACTTACACCTACCTTACAATACAATTACACTATAGACACAACCTTGCTGTAATTCTAAGGTCATGGCTGAAGCTGTATGGTGAGGCAGAGAAAAAACCTGCATTGCTATTGTTGATCTTTTACTTCCACTCTTGCATGGACATGAACGACTGAGAACTAGGTCTGTGAGGCTTGCTGGAGTAAATAACTAAAAGAAAAGTTACTCTTATGCATGAACAAACCCAATATGCAGCAAGAGACTGGTAAGAAGCATGCATTGCATTCATCCGGTTATATTGCAAGTTTCCAATAGCACCAGAAACCAAAGACAAAATCCTAAGTCCCTCTGCATTTGTCTCCATGGCTGAACTTCAGGTCTACTACATAACTTCACTAGAGATTGTGACCCTTTGTCTGAACTCTCTTTCACTGCAATCATTCTAAGCTAATGGCAGCAGAACTGCACATACTGTCAAGTGTATTTGGTATTACTACACCAAAAAAATGGAATTTGTTTCTGTATTAGCATGAGGCTACATCATGAAGTCTTTTAGCAAACCCCATTAATTTTGGTGACAATTTCAGTAGTTTGCTCTTAGCAGTAGCATGGTATCATTTTACCTTTCAATTTAAAGCACTTTTATTTTTACCTTAACTGAAGAATAAAAGGAGAATGCTGAACGTTTTACAGACACTAAGGATACCAAGTAATTCTATAGATTAAAAGGACACACATAGTCCTGTCACCACATTACTGAACATCAACTTTGAGTAAAGCCATAGATAAAGCCAAATATTTAATAATTGTACGTAAGACTTTCGAAGCTTTACAACTGCAGAATTTTTCAGTGGCATCTGTTCAGAGATGTATTTTTCTTCTCTACTTCCCAGAGAACCATGAGGGCAGATTCAGGAACAAAAAAAAAAAACCCAACACCAACACAAAACCAAAAAACCCCAAACCCCCAAAAACCCCAACACAACAAAACCCACAGCTTTTGATTATCAAGTATGCGCACACAAAAGCTGCCTTTATAAAAGTGACTCTGATCACATATGATTAATGTCTTTTCCAGTAAGGAAGTAACACAATGAAAATGCAATTTAAAAGAGACATTTAAGGTTTTTTTAATAGAATAGAATTGTTAACTCTGCTTACTGTCTTAAACACTCCTTGATGAGCTTCATTCAGCTTTAAGTTAACTTCACAGGAAGAACAACAATTTGCTCAGAAAATGTGTCAAGAACTTAACCAATTAAGTAGTAATTCTATCAAGGATTTTCAGAATACTTCTTAGCAAGACAGAAGCCACAACCAACTACAGCAACAGGCTTAAAACATTGAATAAAATATTATTCAACTGTATGTACATCTCTAAAACATTCAGCTTACAAAACTATCACACATACTTAAGTGTTTGTCATAACGGCTATTGCTCAACTACAGCTTTAAACACTGATTCAGACTTCCATATCCTATAATAAATTAAAGGTATTTCCCATAAAAATTCTGCTATAACTCTGCATTTAACACATATCTAAATCCCAATGAAGAAAGCTACATATATCAGCAGGGTGGGGGGTAGTGGTAGTGGAAATCGCATGAAGTCTGTAGCAGCTGTCATCACAAGACTGTGAAACAAACCTATTCTACAGGAAGATTGGGGAAGGCTTCTAGGCTACATTCATGGTCTTATTTTATTTTGATTTATGAGAGACAGCAGCAGTATTTACCGTAAGTTTTATTTAACCTTCACTACTACTTTTGTGCTGAACTGCATACTTGCACATAAAAGTTAAGTCAAGCTAAGAGGTCTTCAAGTCGTCTGTGCACGAAACAATTCTCACTTGAGACTACCATACACACAACTGGATGGTTTTGTAAATGCAAATGACAGAGGGACTTATCCCACCCATTTCTACCAGAAAAAGATTTAAGACCTGAAAATATTTAGATTTTGCACAAAATCATGGAATGAACTGATGTGTGTCAAATATGAGACAAACTATCCTTGCAAGAATGTTGCAATTGTGATTTCAAGCTTTAAGTTTATTTCAGAAATAGAGAAAACATGCAGCCTCATTCACTACTGAAAATGTTCTGAATAAATATGCAAATCAGCCCAAAAACTAGTTAGAGAAAAGAAAGGAAGGGTCTTGTCATTACATATTATGCCATAAAAATAACAGAAGAAAAAAAAAAAAAATCAAGGGCAGCCCAAGCTTTATATGTGAGGCTGTAGATGGATCTCAAGGGACCTATTAAGCCCTGACACACCTGTACAGCTCCATGCTACAACACACAGACATTTCCCGTCTTTGGAACCTGACGTGCACAGTACACATTCTGCTGATTACAGCTACCTTTGGATTAACAGGCTTCTGGAGCTTTGTCTCCTTTACAGCTCCATAGCTTTCTTCTGTACTTATCCCTTCATCTTAATCTCTAATATTGTCTAAGTATCTAACATAGACAAGAAATTGCTACCTGCTGAGAGGTAAAAAAAAAAAAATGTATTGCAAAATGTTTATCTCAGATCCAGAAGAAAAAGAGCATCTTTATTTCCCCACTCCAAATCTGTACCCAACAGAATTCTTTATAGGCTTTTCTGTTACTACTTTTATTCAAGACAGGGCTTTTTGTCAGGCAGATATTTTTCCTTTTTCAGAAAAAAAGGGGAATGGGTAATTGTCATGTCTCTTGCACTAAATAAACAAAACTGAAAACAGAAATTTACAGTCACTGACCTCATCCTTTCACAATGGCAGCTAAGTTAAGAGACTGCTTTTCCTTTGCTAGGCTTTGAACCAGAGCAGGTATGCAGCTACATGGCCTTTACTTACCTTTCTTTTGTCTTCATCTGCTGGATCAAATCTGAAAATGGTCCGATTCTGTAAAAAAAAAAAAAAAAAAAAAAAAAAGAAAGAAAAGAGAGAGAGGAGTTTGTATTTGTTACATGAACATCAGCTGCCAAGTATGTAATACCTAGGAAGCTGTTACAAAACTTTAGGAGTCTGGTTAAAACCATCCTTGAATAATGAGGCCAAAACCATGTCAATTCATGTCCTTCCCCGTTCTACCCAACAGCAGTGGGCCACTTCAGTAAGTGGCTCCAACTAATGATTTCACAATTACCTCACTATTGGTGCAGAGCAAGCCTTGACCTGTGGGCTGTGTTTCCGACATGAGTTAACAACCTCACACATGGCACTTTACAAGGCGAATAACATAGCTATAGTCTTGCGTTTTACAGATACGTTATTACTCAGTCTCTTCCCCGAGCAGTTCTTGTTTACAAGCTTTTGACTGCACTTTAAAGCATACCTAACTGGAACAACCATAGTATAACCTTGCCCAGAAAACAATAGTACAAATCACATAAGCCTTACTACTAAAACTACCAGTTTCCCTATTGTGGCAATTTCCAAAACACGTTACCACGGTATTTGTTTCTCTGGCACAGTCAAACACAAGATAGACATGGTCTAACAAGGAGTACTTATTTCCTGCTAAACACTTCAAATAGTAATTGAGTCTAGTTCTATGTTAGTATTCTGAAGTATGTTACTAGTGAAATACTACTCATGTGACAAAGTTTATTCTGCCAAAGAAAACAGCAGTAATACCAGAGTTATTTTAATGATGTTTTAAAACTTCCGAGCTAAATTATTAAGTATGATGAACAGCTTCTAAAAAAAAAAAACAAACTTCAATTTCTATTATTCCTAATACACAACTTGCTACATCATGCAAGTGATGGAAAAACAAAAGTGACCCTCCACAGCACATTAACGGGCCTCTTACCTTTCATTGCACAAGCTCACAGATACACAGACAGGCCTTGGACACCTACCCTACCACCATGGGTTACCAATATCAGTCAGATCCTTGAGGATAGTAGGAAAATAATTCCCCTCCTTTCTCTTACAGGGCTCCCAGTAACACTACTGAACCACAGGAGTTCAGCAAAATGCTAGCCAAAAGCAGATGAGCAATTAACCAAGAGAAGGCAATCTTTGCATTTGCACATGAACACCTTTGGAAATTTACAAAGGAAATGTAGTGACAGTAAGTAGTTCGAGCACTGGAAGAACAGAGATTTGGAATAATCATTGCAAATGGGACAGCATAGAGGAGCAAGTACAGACCTATTAATTTCTCTCCTTATAGTTATTCTATAGCCACCTGCACTGTAGAACTACACTTAATCCATCCTTTCTTTTCAATTAAAGCATATTTAATTTGCTATTTGGGAAAAAATTAAGGAAACCTAAAGCCCAGAAGAGGCATGGGTAAAGATCTGGAACCCGGAGTACTGTGCCTACTCTTTGCTGGCCCACAGGCAGCATGTCCTATATCTCTCTGTGCAACATAGATATATTAAGGCAAACTTCTTAACAAGAAAAACAGTAAGAGAAATGTCATATTGAGACAGTATTAAAAGATTCCCATTCCACTTCAAAAGTATTTAGCTACACACGTAAATCCAAGACTTCATTCAAAGACTTGAAATGCCAGAACAGAAAACACACCAGCTCTCACTCTGTCCTTGAGAATTCAACTTAAGCCTAAATAATTCATCTGGGGAAGCTGCCAAGGCGGCATAAAATCCAGTAGAGCAAAATTAAGAAGTGATGTTTGTGTGTGCTTTTTGACTGAACACATTTAACAAAGAGTCATTTTCAAGGGTAAAGACAGGAGATAAAAGGTTCCCTCAATCAGAATCCTTCCTCTGTACCTTAGAGGTCAGTGAGTTAAAACAGTTTGATGTGTCTTATGAACTCTAGGCCTACCAATGCTTCAGAGAAAGTGCCCTGCAACTGCATCAATCTCTACATCTCAATTTCACGTGCAGCCTACATGAACATCGTTGCTCGACCTTCTTCCAGAAGCTCAAATTTGAGTGAAGATATCAGTTACTGCCATTGTTAGACTTAAAACATATTGCACGTAAGACTGCAAACTTCAAACCATCCCTTGGAGGCTGAAGAATAACCGTACACCAATCCACATTGTTTTGGCTTTTCCACTAATCACAGAGCTAGGAATCTCTGACTAAAAACCTGCATGTTTCTTCCTGTAACAGATTCCTAAATTTCATCTGATAGTTCAACACAACTGCATTTAAATTAAAGCCAAACTTTGAGTAGTACCAGCTTTAGGGACTTGTGTGCCGTTCACAGAATTGTCTATGCAAAGGACAGACACTTGATGGGTCAAGATGTGATCTTTAGAAACTGACTATACTGCTCTACTAAATTCTAGGTGTCAAAATGTCCCTACCAGAGGAAGGGGGCTGGGAGAAATCCACTTAACATCTAGCATCATTCCAATTTCTACTTCCCAATATTACCAGAAATCCCTTCACTTCTTGACTTAGCCCACACATATCACACTGTAATGGCAGTAGACACTAGGTACTCTTTAATATCTGTCAGCATTAAAACCCCAACCTGTTGTAACCCTGCTTTTAGCTGTCAACCCTTTTCCCTTTGCTTGGCCAGAAACACAGAGCAGTCAAGTGAGGGCTGGCAGTCCATTTTACACACACACACACCCCCCCGCCACCACCACTGCAGAGCTACTCCTCTGCACGCTGACAGGGGAGGGGAGCTGTGCGAAGGGCCCTCTTCCACACGCCAAAGGGCCGCCGGCTAAGGGCAGCACCTGGGGCAGGGGCACGATGTTGCTACCCGAGAGACTTCAGAGTTACTCTATCCAGCCTCTTCCCAGAGGCACAGGCAGGTCAGGAGACTTCTGAGGTAAACTTACGGTGTGGAATAGCTCTTTTTACAGCTTGATCACCAATAACCCGCTACGCTATACGTCGGGCAGGTGAAGCAGAGGCAAGGCAGAAGACGCGGGGGGCCGAGCCTGGCAACCGGCTCGATCTACCCGCGATACCGCCGGCTTTGTGCTCCCCCGACCGCCTGCTTTCCTCTAGGCGCTGCCCTCGCTCACCACCCGAAACCCCGCGGTGCCCTGCGCAGCCTGCGGGCGGAGAGCACACGGGGAAGCGGGGGGACGCGGGCAGGCTGTGCCGCGCAGGCCGCCCCGGCGCCGCTAGCTGAGGGAACGGCAGCAGAAGCGGTGACGGCGGGGGACCCGCCGCAGAGCCGAGCCCGCGGGGCAGCGGCCAGAGCTTCGGCAGGCCGGGGGAGCGGGGGCGGAACTCCCGCGGCCCGGTGCCGGCGGGGCTACCGAGGGCGGGGCGGCGACACCGCCGGGGGGGAGCGGGGGCGGAGGGGCCGGCTCGCACCGCGGGGGGGAGGGGGAAGACGCCCGCCCTCCCCAACGGTCCGTTACCTCCTCGTTGTACCGTGCCAGGACCCGCTCCACGACCTCGGCGCCACCGCGCCCCTCCACGGCCTCCAGCACCGCGCCCAGCTCCATGCCCGCCCGCCGCCGCCTTTGCCCCGCTCCGCCGGCAGCAGCCGCCACCCCGCCGCGCCCCGACCTCCTGCCCCGCGCCCCCCTGACGTGACGTGACGCAACGGTTCCCTTGGAAACCGCCCGGACTGGCAGCCAGCACTCGCACGCTATTGGCTGGTGGGGAGGGCCGCGTGCACCCCCGAGCCCTCCCATTGGCTGCCCTCCCGCCCAGTCCCGCCGGCAAGATAATGTGGCGAGAGGACTACGCCTCCCAGCATGCCATGCGACGCGGGACTGCGGTGCGCGGCGGGATCTGCGGGCTTTGGTGCCAGGGGGGACGATGGGTGCTGTAGTCCGCTCCGGGCAGTCCCGACCGACGCCGGGCGACGAGGGCGGTGGAGCGGGACGAGGAGTGAGGGTTCGAGTGTCAAGCGGCCACCGCCGGCCGGGAGAGACCCTCGGGTTGGTCAGTGGCACAAAGCACACCCCGACATATACCCTCCTCGTTAGGCTTTGCCGTAACGCCTGGCGGCAAAACAAACGCCTTTTTTTCTCAAATCCAAGCCACCGGAGCGGTGAGCACACGAAAATTGACCATTTCCATTTGGAGACAAACCCCTTTCTCTGAGGGACAGCACGGCCACCTCCCCCAGACTGCCTGATGTCCACTCACAGAGGGGTTGATACATTTTTTGGAGAGTGTTGATGCGGGTGTGAGCCGAGGAGAGATGCCAGCGCCATGCCGCTGCCATGTTTTGTCTGGGCGGTGGCGTGACGGGACGGTGGGCGAGAGCCAGCGGTGACAGAGCAAAGCTGAGCTGAAGTGCTCTGCAAGACCAGAGGTTTAAACAACATTGAGAAGATAAGTAGGATTCCCATACTCAGGGTGCCCTACAATCAAAATTCATTGTCCAGATAGCAGAAAATTATATATCGAAGTTAACAAAAAAACCCACGGTAATAAAACTTCAGAGGGAGCTGTGGTCAGTCTCTCCTTGGGCTGTTTACCCCTTCAGCAGCAACTCAGGAGGCACTCCGTGGTCACGAAGAGAAACTTTTCATCTCACAAACGATCAGCTCCGTGCTGGAAAATACGACAAGGGCAGGGAGGTTTCATCTGCAGATGGATGGTGGCTCCAGCGAGTGCTGAAGGTGCTAAGGTGTGTCAGCCTATGCCTGCGTGTGTTTAAGATGCAGACCCAAATTAGGATCTGGATTTTCTGGTTAGGGGTTTCTTGCCACAATGGGTTGAACTGAGATACAAAACCAGAACAACACAAAATGAGCCTGAAGTGCATAACCATTTCTTCTGAGTCAGGTCCATGTGTACACTAATGCAGCTTTTGAGAGAAATCCAGTAAAAATGATCCTTTGTTTGATTTACAATTCTATCATAAAGGATAAGCCTGCTTAGATTTACCTCACAGCACAGCAAAACACTCATTTTACTCATACATTGCCAATGACTTTTATTTTTTAATTAAAAAACCCTAAAAAATAAAGACTAGAAAACTGTTACTGCCCTTTAAAGGCACATTGTTCCTCATCATCAGTGCATTTTAGTTTCCACTTTAGGTAGCATATGAAGGATTAGGATTTCAATGAAAGAGGGGGACAGAATAAATTGCATCCTCTACCAAAGAACTGCCAGACCTTTTCAGATTGGGTGCATACCATGAGCCCTTCCCATGTTAGTCAGCTTTATCTAAACCTTCCAAAGCAATGTCTGCCCCTGAATTTCATGGGTTTCAGGGTCAGTCACAACAGAATTGTGGGGCTGGGGAGGTCAGAGGCCATTTTTGTCAAAGGGTAGTGACCTTAGCAGCAAGAGGTAGCCTGACAAAAACAGGATTCATGCTAGTGAATGGAGTTCTCACTGCTCTTCCCCCGCTGAGTCTTTTTTCTACCTGGTAATGAAAAATCTTGAAGAATTGTAATGGATTTTTATATGCATACATACGTATATGTTTGTGTGTATACATCTATTAAAAATATTATATATGTTATGCTATAACATATAACATTACAATATTTTATATATTACATCTATCTTTTGTTATATGTTTTAGCCCATGATAAAGATCACACTTTTAATAAAATGTGTTTGTTGTGAGAAGACAGAGAAAAAGAAAAAGAAAAAGAGAAAAAGGAAAAGAAAAGAGAGATTGAATATTTTGGCATGTGATATAAAAGCTTCTTCAGAAAGATTTGTGCAGTCACATATTTACTTTATATACACATAAATACGTGGCTAGGCACAAAATAGCAGTTTCAGTTACCATGGTCAAGGGAAGGGCTTAATTAACAGTCTGCAGGCTCTGACTCAGGAGGTTTGGCAATTTGTACTGGGATGATTTAAGAGACTCCTGCCCCTAACTAGCCACTCTGCCCAGAGGTTATCATCCTCTCATGAGCTGCTGCACTTCACAGCCTGGTGTATACCCCTGTGACCTGAAAGCTGCAGCGGTTTATATTAATATGGTGGGTTCTGACCTGTAGTGGTCAAGGAGGGGGCCTGCTTTCCCTTACAGCGCTTCTGATGCAGATGGTGGTGGTGACCTCTGTAGAGCTGTGTTCAGTAATCTATATATTGCTCCCCATGAATGTCCAGTTTAAATTTCAAAGCCCTCATCAGGAAGCAGTTCAAAGGTGTTTGGAAGTGCATGTTCAGACTCCTGTGGCATCAACACAAGTTTTGAAATTAATTAAAAGAAAAAAAGAAAGACTGTGGAAGTTCTTTTGCAAAAGACTTTCAAAGCCCTATCTGACTGGCGATGTTCTGTGGCTCTTTTTTATGAGCAGCTTTGTGGTGCTGCTGTTGGTCAAAAATCCCTCTCCCAGCACTTCGGACATGGTGTTGCCATTCTCCACTCAGAAAGTCATTATTTCTGGGGCTGACACCATATCCAATATCCATCCTCCTTCCTGAACAGTCTCTCTGGGCTCTTCATGTCAGGGTAACTGAGTTGTCCCCGAACATGTTGAAGGATGTGGCACATTTGTAGACTAAAATATTCTTGCTTTCTCTTCTCTTTTGGTCAATGGGGATTAGACTTCATTTGGTTTAACAAGTTCTAAAAAATGTAGGACGTGCTTCTGGCTTCCCTTGAGTGGTGCTAGGGTTCACCTCCTTCCTGATCCTTCCAAAGACCCAGCTTTGAGTTACTGATCCATTCTGCCCACAAGCGTCTCACCTATACATCTGGTCCTTGGAGGGACCATGGCAGGTCATGGTCAGCAGTCCATCAGGTAACTGGAGATTGATCAGTGTCCCAGTGTCCCAGAATTCATGAGCAGGGTCACAGCAGGCTCTTGGCAGATACGATGCAATGCAGAGATTTGGAATCCGTTGGAGAAGAGAAAGCGGATTTTTCTATTCTAGTGACACTGTCTTTCTCATACTAATTTCTCACAGTCTTGATGAGGCAGATATTTCTATGCTTGTTAATAATTAATAGGCCAGAATCAATGTTTTAATTTAAACATCTTCAATAACAAAATGCAAAGTAGGACTTTGGTCTCAAACACATCAAAACTCCATCTGCTAAAGACTGGCCACTCAAAAAACTTCCTCACATTACTTACTTTCTTCATGTGTAGACAATTTTGCCTGAAGATAACTTGAATAAGAATGAAATAGATGAGTTGTTAGCCTAAGCCTGATCTCCCCTGTCCTTAATAAAAGTGAAGAGCAAATGTATATTGGGTAATAACACCAGCTGACAGGGGTAAAATTTTAGAAGGTCTGTGACACTAACCTAGGAATCGAGATTTTTCATCAGATATGTAAAGGGTCCCGCTGTGTTTCTGAAAAACCTCACCAGGACCTTGGCTGAATATTTAAGTAAGTGCCTGAATACTTGCCAAACCTGGCCTGGAACATCCTCCCTCCCTCAGTTCTTGCAGATTTCCAGCTCATTCCTGTAGTTATTTCAGACCCCAAACTCTCACCAGTTTACCCACTAGTTAAATACACAAGGTCTGAGAATTTTGCCACTTTATTTAGTTACCTAAGGAAAAATGACTTTTCTGTTTCTGGTTTTCCAGACCTGCCTCAGTGAGTACACTGGCTTGGGTGAGCAACAGCAGCAGGACTTAAACCAAACAGTACAGAGTCATGCGTACAGTCACAGCCTTGAGCTTGGAGCCCTTTCAGCTGAAAGCACAGGTGTAGGACTACGCATTTGCTGTGAGTTATGTATGTTCTCAAGTCCTTCATTGGATAAAAACATACGTGGTCACATTTAGGGTTTTTTGAAGGTTTGCAGCTGATGATAGAAGTTTCTGCATTTAAGTAAATTTAAATGGTATCTATTTAATTTCAAGAACTTTATTTAATCCCTCATATGCCTTGCACAACTGTACAAATAACACTTTTGTCCATTTTAGGCATAAATGTGGTTAGCATCACACTGGGTGCTATCAAAGATTTTATTTACAAAACAATTACTAAAATGCCTGATGTCATATTTCCATTTATTTATTTCTTACCCATAGGGTAATAGGTCCACCATAATTGCTTGGTGCATTTTATAATACAGAAGAAAAAGCTATGTTAATAAAATCTAACAAAACCTCACAAATAGCTACAAATCTGACAGAAAATGTCTAAGAAAAATTCTCCCCAAAATACAATACATTTTTCCACACATACACAGTACAGAATAAGTTCAAAGGCACAGCTTTGAATTTTGCTTTTGTAGAAGTATATAGAATTATCACCACGTGAAGGAATTGAGAGAACAGTTTCATACCTGTCAATAGGTAATTAAATGAATAATCATGTTTGCAGTGTCATTTTCTTTACATAATTGCTTCATATCATCATATTTAACATATGTGGCTCTGAATCCAAAATCTTCCCAGTCCCCAAGTCCCTTCTTAACCTTGTCATTACTGACCAGAGAAGTTAGATTTTTCCAGATTGTGCAAACTTAACACAAATACATATATAATAAGAACAATAGTCAACTTAAGGCAGTGTATAATTCAATGCTACATTTCTTTTCTTCTCTTTTGTAAAGATCAAACTCGCTGGATCAACAGAAAGGTGCATCAATATACAAAGTTAGGTGTAAAGTGAAACCTACCAACACCACGTCTTTTAAGGAGCCAGACAGAGGAATTGATATCAAGTGATGACTTGGCAGAATGTTTTTTTAAGGAATGCATTAAGAGCTTAAAAGAAGAACAGATGACAGAGTTTTGCTGAGGGTGAATTTCCTGTCTTTAATTCAAATTATAAATAGTTCCAGTACTTTTTTTGTAAGACTCATTAACATTTATCAATAAGAGAGGGAGAAAAAAATGGCTCACTCAAACTGACGTCACACAGGGTTGGCCCACATGCCAGAATCAAAAAAGGTACAGATCGGCCCAAAAAGTGGTTTAGAATAGCACAAAAATCTTTTTCGGCTATGGGAACATTCAGTTATACTGGTCTGCAATCTGCCCACATTATGAACTATGTTTACCTGCCCAAGATATTTTCCATCTTCACCTCCCTTGAAGAACGTCCATGAAAAGTCTCACATAACATGAAGTTTTTAGAACTCTTTTAAGTATATGGGCTCAGCTGATACCAGTCATTTTCATTTAGCCCAACCTGTGGTGGCTTCGCCATTGATGTAGGCAAAGCCGGGAAAGTGTTGCATGTGCTCATATTCAGAATTTCTGCGTGTAGTCAAGGGAGTGTACATGTCACTAGAATTTCCATATCTTGTGGAGTGCATGGATGGGCTCGTGTAGCAGGAGTTCGCGGCCGGGACCTCCGGCCAGCGAGGAGTCACTGGTGTGGGATGCAGCCTTGGAGTACTGCTCATCAAACAGGGCTCCATTCTTGATGTTGGGCTGTTGAAAGGGTACTACAGTAAAAACAGAGAAAAACAAATTAAAGAATTATCTACTGCATACTTAATTTTAAAATAAGGGCTGGTGGTATCACAATTCTGCTTTTAACAAAACGAAAATCATATGAATCGGCAGCCTTCCAACAACTAGGTAACATACTGAAGGTGGAATACCAGATAACCAGTGCCTGCAGTCAAACCAAAGTGCCAGTCTTGCAAAAGTCTTGCAAAGCAGTCACTGCCTTTAAATATTGAATTAGTTTATCAAAGACCTAGGTACTGGCAGGTATATCTGGGAGCAGAAAAATAAATTGAATTCTTCTAATCTTTTTCTCACAGCTTTTATGTGGAAACTTGCTATGCAGTGAAAAACAGAGTATAAAATATCCCAACTCCTGCTTACTCAACTGAGTTTTGAGGGAGGGGAGTAAAAGGATCTTTATTGCTGGAAAGGTGCCTTCCCTTTTAAATGTTCACAAGCCATCCTGCCAGTTTCTGCAGAAATATTGTATGGTCTGGTCTCAGAACGAGCAGCTAATTGGAGAACTTCTGAAAAGAGGTAGGCAGAAGATGAATCTCTCTATTCCCCAGCTGTTCACAGTGACAGTTGGAAACTAGAAATCAAAGAAGTTTGACAAATGCCTCCCACTAAGGGGAAGATGCACTGAGGATAGGATAGGCAGGAAAACAGAGAATGGCTTTTGCCCTGTGTAGCCACAAGCCGCCCAGCAACAGAAAGTAAACTGTGCTTAGGAGCGCTTGCTTAACATCTGTTTATCTTATTGCCTGTCTTAGAGGAGCAGATCGTCTGTGTGCTGTACGTGAGAAATGGCTCTCCCTGTTTTGTCCTCCTACTATCCAGCTGCATCACAGAGATGGTTTGGATCCCTGTTCCCCTTGACCAGCCATGTATCTTCAGAGCTTTTACATTTTACATGCAAATGCATCCATACACACAGGGCTGTACCTTTTCTACAAAAAGTGTCGTAATTTTAAATTTCCTGATCTTGGATTGTTTGACACTGTGGTGTTTCCTTAACTAGAAAACTGTCACCAAAGTAGGACTATCACTTCTTCTGATGCTTACAAAGCTTGCAAGCTGCATGCCAAAACTTTTTATGACTGAGGACTGTAAAACACCTTCCTCGTATTTTGGAGGGTCATGGAGAGAAGAGCTGCGGTAGTTGTTCCTAGGAACAACATCACAACAGCAGTGATTCCCAAAGGGTTTCATTACATTACTCCACTGCCGGATGGGGGCTGGGGTTAATCAGTTGCGTAAGTGGGTCCCCAAGGCAATTACAGCAATGTCTCTATGAGGAGTTTCTGCTGACTCCCTCCAGACCACAGCCAGGAAGGCAGCCCTGCCTTGGCAAACATATTCAAACAGTTCACAAGCCTCAGGCAGCTCAAAAGCCACACGCTGGCCACTCCTAATTAGAGAGGAGAAAGAGAAGACTATTTTTGACCAAAGTACTGTAGTTAGTGATTTAGCATATTCTACCATGTCCTGGGGAGACAGGCCAGTTAGCAGATGAGAGAGAGATTAAAGCTGTACAATGCATTATTTAGCATATATTTCTCAATGCTACAGAGACTGTGGATTTGCCTGTGCAATCACCTGCTGAAACAGGCTGGTAAATGGCAGACCATACTGGAGCATCAAGACTTCAAGTGGTACTGCTAATACAGCTATAAGAATAAGCTGTCTTGACAACAGTGGCAACAAGTCTGTACAAGATCATCTAAATTTCCATCTTCACCCCAGCAAGAGGCTTTTCAGTAGAAAAATTCAGCAGAGATTAGGCACTGACTGCAGAAAGCCTTATATTCCTTTGCAGAAGAATCAAATTTGCATAATTGCTGGCCTTCCAGAAGCTTTTGCTGAAGATAAGAGCTGCCTGTGCCCAGCAACAATGAAACTCAAACTTTGAAGTTTTATATGAGGTGATTTGAATTTAGGATCATGGTTGTCTCCTTTAACTCATTAATTAACTCATTAATTAACTCCCTCAAAAGACAAACAACTTGCAAGTATTCTAAGTAAACAGAAGAGGTTCCAGAAAAAGTTGAAACAATTTTTATATTTTTAATGTTTGGGAGACTAGCTAGTAGATTTAGGATGCAGCTTTCCTGTATTTTCCAGCAATACATTGAAGTAATTTTCATGCTAGTGCCTGCTGACTGCCTTCACCTCAACATCTTGGTGAACAAAGCTTCTGCCATAATGAATACAGACGAAAAGTTGTCATGTGATTCACTACAGCTTCAGAGTTGAAATCATCTCCCCTATCTTTAGTTGTCAAAAAGTCAGGCATCTCATAAAAGTGAGTCATCTGTGCTCTGTCTACAGCCAGCAGAAGAATTTATCAAACCTTGAGATAAATATTTAAGACAGAAGATGAGCAGTCCTGAGTAGATGGCTCTTTTCTTCCTCCTCCTACATGATATGTTCCATTAGATTGGATCAAGTTAAATAATAGTCCCTTTTCCATAGTTGTCAAATCCATAAGTTGTTTTTCCTGGCTGATCTCAAATGTGCCACTAATGACTGTGTACAAAATGCTTTGAGAGGGTAGGAGTTGGGAGCAGGATGGATCACTGGGAAAAAACCACTCCACACAAATAATACATTTTAAACTTTCTGTTTTCTGCATGTCACCTATGGAGCTGCAAGATGAGGGCCAAGCTAGAAACATTCTTGTCTTCAGTAGTGTTTTACTTGATATCAGTTATCATGGTCTTTGCCTTTATTACCCATTGATCTATACTTGAAGTCACTGTAGACTCTTCTATTAAAGAATATACTTACAACACGATTAATCTAGATTTTTGCCATAATACACCAATGATTATCTCTTGTCTTCTTCCCAATGTGATATTTGATCTGCTCTGTGTTAACCATAACAGGGTCCCTTGCCATCCTGACTCAGTGCAATTTTCCTTTGAGGTTGTGACTTTTACAACAGGGGAATTACTTGCTTTCATACCCCTTACAAATGCCAAGAGAAAGCCCTGGGATCAGCCAGGATAATTTGCTACTTGATAAGTTGTAGACTGCAAAACTTTCATCTATAACCAAGAGGAACAAAATGAACTCTGGGAATATTGTGGTGGGTCTCCTGGTTGTACGTGGCATTACGTGGGGAAGCGACATAATGTCTTTTAGGTAGTTTTGACGTAAACCTGTGCTGTTGGGGGAATAAAACCTTGGCTCCCAGAATAAGCTTCAGGATGCACTGAAAAGGAAAGATAATCCTCCTCCTATCTGCAGTCAAGAGGTCATGCTAAGGCTTACTAAGAAGGCAGGGGTAATGGCTGTGCATGAGGGGACAGGATACAGTGGGCTGCTTTTCCTTTTCATCAAGTGCACCCGATGCAGCTGTGTTTATGAATGTGTCATGAATGTAAAAAGAATAATTGCTTGCAAATAACATGGACCCTAAATATCTAGTATTTTACAATAAATTCTGTTATGACTGAATGCAAGATGGAAAGTTTTGTAATGGTAGGTCAGCTAATCGCAAATGAGTCAGTGACTTCTTTTTCCCTACAGTGAAGAGACTATTGAAAGACAATATTTTTAAAGTACTCGTTGGCCCCTGCCTGACTATTAACTCACCCAATGAAGCATCTATTCAGCCTTGTTGGAGTGTCCAAAGCATAGCCATCTGGGCGGATGCCTGCCCATGCTGCCTGAATCACCTTTCACACTCTACATCCGGTTTAATGAAGAGTGCTTAAGCATGCTGAACTCAAAACACTGGGGCCTAGTGATCTTTGCCAGATATAAAAGCGACGTTTGTTGGAGGGCTCTTGACAGGAAATTACCATTTTCTGGGTTAACTCACACTTGCTGCTACTGCTGCCGTTAGACCTAGACAAGAAGCCCTTTAAGTCTGGGAGACTTTGAGCAGATTATTGTTAAGGCCTTGCCCAAAAATGTAAAATTAATTCAATTTCTTTTAGTATTATTTTAGAAAATACAACGTTAAATATGTCCTCCCATTAAGTGAAGACTGAGTTCCTGCAGTGTGAGGATGGAGAATAATCTCTTTATTCTTATCCTGAACTCACTGACTGATTATGCATGGAGGTGAAAGGTGTCTCTGTCCAAACAGCAAAATATTTTCCTTATGAATGTATGTGGCTCTGACTTTACATTGCATCAGCTCACACTTTTGCAGAATGCTGTAAGTTAATACTGTACGTTAGCCACTACTTTAGGACTTGTAAATAACTCATATTAGAAGTTCTAGCAATTGAGAAGAACTAGCTATAAATTAACTTCATAAAAATATGCTTAAAATCTCAAAAAAATAGCATAGTCAAAACTATTGATTGATTGCATCTTTATGACATTTAATTTGATCCTTTTCTCCACAAATTTAAGGTTACCAAATATTAGTCTGTCAGATAGGCTGGGTGAAAATTTCAAGTCAATCCAAGTGATTTTGGTACTTTTCGGAGTGGTATTTGGAGCCTTATGACAATGCCATTTGTAATGATTTAAAAGGAAGTTAAGACATTTGTTTCTTGTTGCATTCAATACATAATTACTTCAATTACATTCTAACAATCTCAAGTCTGTTATGAAGCCATACAGTTAGGAACAATGATTTTTGTTGCATGGGTGGGATTTGGATAGCAATTTTTTCTTTTCTGCCATTACTAGCAGTTTGATGACAGAGTGGTTATTGGGAAGGGTATATTATTCTTAGTGCACTGATATTGTCATGACCTTATACTGTGTATGTGCTGGAGGGACAAGAACTTTTCCCCTTTTTTTTTGTTGTGAAGTAGATGGGCCAGAACAACGTGAACGGACACTAAAGCATGGGCTCTTCTGGGAGAGGATTTCTTTGGCTCCTCCACTGTAACAAAAACCAGTTACTTCCAGTACTGCCCCCATGTAAATCCTGCTGTAGAGGCACGTGAAGGGAAGTGAAGATGTGGTTGGGTAGAATTGTGGCATGCAGCATTGCACAGAGAAACCAAGTGGTGCTGCAACTCATAGGGCTTTTCTGGGAAGTTATGCGAGACCACTGCAGTCCTCAGAGCAGTTTAGGAGAGTCAGATGCTCCTTAAAGCTCCTTTAACTATGGCCCCAATACTGTGCTCTGTGCCTCTGAGAAGTGCAAACCCAATCTACCACATAACAGCCGATTGTACTACTGCAGCATTTTCCAGACTGGTTTGTTCTGTCCAGACCGTGGAAGTAAACTATGCTCTTCATAAACCAAATCTGTCAACAACAAAACACCAGTGCAAGCACTGGCTGATACAAATGTGCTCCTCCCAGTCTCAGAAGCTGATTAGTGCCTCTTGAGGGCAGAGCACCAGTTCAGGCAGGTGACCCTGGCTGTGCTCCTGAGTGCAACAGGAGATAGCTTGAAACCAGAAAAAAAAAGCCTGTCTTTAAGGTGGGAACTGCATCTCAAGGTACAAAAAGGGAAACACTGCTATGCCATGTCTATGGCTCTCTGTTAAGTACCTCCACCTAAGATACATCATTTGGAGGTGGATCCTCCATTTTGGAAGTGCAAAGGAAGAAAAGGTAAAACAAGGCTATGCGCAGCATGGGGTCTAGAAGTGCTTCCCAGATCTGGGAGCTTCTTGACTGAGTCCCTCCTACCTACTCTGAGATCAGGTTTGCACAGAAAGGCTGGAGGGCAGCTGCAGCTCCAGTAGGTTCCTTGATCAGCACAATTGAGAGAACAGGATGTTCGCATGCTCCCCAGGCTACACCCACCCTGCAGTGCACTTGCAGTCTTTAGATAACTCCTGTTTATAGAGCATCCGTCATAAGAGAAATTAAACAGATGGTAATGCTAAGTCTGGAAAATGAGATGTCAGGTGGTGGCATTGTGAAGGGGTTACCTTTGAAAGGGGTGTCTCTCTGCTAAACTCAACATAGGTTGATAAGAATGCTTAGAGGCTTTTAGACAGAGTTGTTGCCTATTTTCTACCCTGGCATGTGGTACATAAAACTGCAGAGAACTGATGAAACTTAATGTCAGTGTAGATGTGTTTAGGTACACACAGTCCCCTTCTATATGATGATGGAGTAGCATCATAGGATTCTATGCAGTTCTGCACTATGACTTAGAGAATTAGGTAGTAACAAATCAATCTGTAGATAATTTTTCTTTATTTGTGTGCCAGGCTCCTGGCCAGTAAGCCAAGTCAAGAAATGAGCAATCAGGCCTGGAGTTACAAGGAAGGAACTGTTCTGAGAACTATTCACAGATGCTAATGAAAGAAAAAAAAAATCGGATTAAGACCAAGGTTTGAACAGACTGTCCCTGTCAACAAAAAGACTTTTAGCCATCAGTGGGAATTAGCCTATGCTGCCAGAAGGAACCAGTTTTAGGCTTATGCTGGGTGATTAGCTGCAGATATTACTTCAGCAGAACATTTACTCCCCTATAAAGTTTTTTACAAGCCATCTCCTCCATTTTTTTTTTCTTCTCGTCCATCTGAGAGCCACTGATCTTTATGAAACTCTGAACTACTTACAAAATTTGTGTTTAGCCCAAAGTCACAAGACACCACATTCCTCTGTGAGCCAAGGTAAGCTCCAAGACTGTCTCAGAGGTGGGAGATAACAGTAACCTCAAAGGCTCTCACCAGTCTCTTACAGTACAGGGTGTGAATGAGCATGCAGCTGTGATACATGGTGCTTCAGCGGCATCAACCTTAGCAACTATCGCTGTCTTATTTTCTCTAACACTAGGGGATTCAAATTATCCAAAGCTTCTCACTGACATGGACTTGCTACTAGTCAGGCGAATTAGGCTTGGCTTGGGACCCCCATGTGCACTTTTCAAGAGTTATACATAGTATAAGATCTTTGGCTGTGTGACTTCTTTCCCAACACAGCCTCACTGTAAGGATTTCAATGACAAAACCACAGTAGACATCCTAAAATTAATACAATGCAACCATCATTGTATGGTCAGGTTGGGATCAACATGCTACATGTTGGCAAATAGAATTTAAATGGTGACTCATTCCCTTCCCTTCCCCAGCTGTACAGTTCCCCACTTCCACTAAATAAAATTTATTCCCTCCATTCCCTTTGCTCCAATTCCACGTTTTTTGTTGATGGTCTGTAAATTGTATCTGCAAAATGACCCACCTTAAAGTTCTACTAAACAAACAAACAAAAAATCAAAATCACAGCACTCTGTTTTTCTTTAGGAACATGTCTTTGGGATAGAAAAATAGCCTCAAAATAGCAGATCTGATAAAACATGGAGTATGTTGCTCTCTTCCACAGAAAGTGGTTGGACATGGTGTTCTTCGAGACCAAAATAGTAATTTATAGCTGCAACTTAAACCCCACCTCGATTGCATGTCACCTGTTTCAGCTCAGACTCCTGTCTGGGACAAGGTCTCTCTCTGAATCCATGTTGGTAGAGGAGAATTTACCCCACATACAGATTTTTTTTCGTAGGAGTTAATCCCTAGACACTATCCTAAAGAGCATGATAGAATATTAGCTAACGTTGAGCCAGAGTTCTATATTTGGACTGAATATAGATTATAACAAAGAGCTCTTTTGAAGAGTTAGGGTCAATGCCTCCTCAGCTGATTATATTACCACAGCCATACACAGTGCAACTCCTCCAGTTTCAGTATAGTGGCAGCTGTTTATATATTCATTGAAAATTTGGCTTCCTGTATTTTGATTTTGCAGTGTCATGAGTCCTACTGCAATTCCTTGCACCATGTTCCCCTCAGAAAGTCCGCTAGAGAAAAAGTAGAATCATAGTATTCAAGTAACATCTTACTAGGGACATCTTAGGAACTTTTTTGGTTAAAAGTAGTTAAGAAAGGACTTATCATCAGGGCAGCCATTTTACATAAGCTCACTTAGCTTTAAAAAGAATGTCAGCAAATTCCATATTAAACCGTTCAAGACATTTAGATTATTTTTGAAAGTAAGGTTTCAGTTTGTAGCTCCTTTCAATACAGAATGAGCACATTGATAGGGTTTTGTTAGCTGTGTCGTGCTGTGAGATTCCATCTCAGTTTACAAGCAGCATGAGAAAAAACATGCTAAATACAAATTGAAATAATTTTGCTCTGAGGTGTGATCATTGAAGTGTAGCTGTTGTTCATGTATGTTCAGGACAGTTCAAGAACTATCAAGAGAGGAAGAAATTATCTGACATCTGCACTTGTAGAGACAGCCTACTACAGTATGAAAAATATTTGTATGATATTAATATCTGTTACTGTTTCCATATAACATGTTAACCAGGACATGAGTAAACTAAAAATGTGTTGATCTTGATTTGCTTTATTTGTTTCCTGCTTAACTTGTGCTGCCTATGTCACTGTGACAGACAGTTGTCAAGAGGATAGAAAGAAACTCCTTGTATGGGTGATAACATTTCTAAATAGTAAAAGCCTAATTCTCTGTTTTACACATAGATTAGAATTAAATCTGGCCAGGGATAAAAAGGGCAACAAGAAAAGCTTCTATAGGTACGTCAGTGATAAAAGGAAGACTAGGGAAAATGTCGGCCCTCTCCAGAAGGAAATGGCAGACCTGGTTACATGGAATATGGAGAAGGCTGAGGTAGAACTGGTAGATGAAGTTGCTAAGCCACTATCCATCATACCTGAGAAGTCATGGCAGTCCAGTGAAGTTTCCGCTGACTGGAAAAGGGGAAACATAACCCCCATTTTTTAAAAAGGGAAAAAAGGAAGACCTGGAGAACTACAGGCCAGTCAGTCTCACCTCTGCGCCCAGCAAGATCATGGAGCAGATCCTCCTGGAAACTGTGCTCAGGCACATGGAAAATAAGGAGGTGATCAGTGACAGCTGGCATGGCTTCACTAAGGGCAAATCATTCCTGACAAATTTGGTGGCCTTCTATGATGGGCTTACAGCATTGGTGGGTAAGGGAAGAGCAACTGATGTCATCTGCCTGGACTTGTGCAATGCATTTGACACTGTCCCACATGACATCTTTGTCTCTAAATTGGAGAGACATGGATTTGATGGATGGGCCGCTCGGTGGATAAGGAATTGGCTGGATGGTCACACTCAAAGAATTGCACTCAATGGCTCAATCTCCAAGTGAAGACTTTTTACAAGGGCATACAGTGAAGTGATAGGACAAGGAGTAATGGCTTTAAACTGAAAGAGGGTAGATTTAGATTAGATATAAGGAAGAAATTCCTTACTGTGAGGGTAGTGAAACACTGGAACATGTTGCCCAGAGAAGTTGTGGATGCCCCCTCCCTGGAAGTGTTCAAGGCCAGGTTGGATGGGGCTTTGGGCAACCTGCTCTAGTGGAGGGTGTCCCCACCCATGGCAGGGGAGTTGGAACTAGATGACCTCTGATGTGCCTTCCAACCCAAACCATTCCATGATTCTATGATTCATGGCCTTACAGACCATTTCATAACCAGCTCTCATGTGGATTTTCTGCAGTAAAGGATAAGAGAGTAAAGAAAATTAGTGAGACAATTTTAAGTCAAAAAGTGATGCATTCTGGAAAAAACTCTTGAGATAATAGGGTATGGCCTGTATTGAAAAAAACAATGAATAGAAACATCACAGGACACTGTACTTAAATGTACGTTCACTGTTCCTACTGAAGATACAGGAGCCGCAACAACCCTCAAACAAATCATGACACCTCATGTAGTCTGATGCACCAGGTGCTACAGAAATGGATGAGAAGTTGCAGACTTGTTCTTTCCATAAGCTGGGGAGCCATTCTCAAGCTGGTCCAAATGAGCATATTGGGTTTGCATGGGACAATCCTCTCAGCAGATCTCAAGAAGCTTTAAGGAGATCAATAATATTATTTTTATCTTACAGCTAGGGAAAATGAAGCATAAAAAAGAGAAATGGCTACTCTGAGATCACCTGGCAGACTGATGCCAAAGACCAGAATGAGATGCAGGTCTTGTGTGTTCTAGTCCCAAACAGTGTCAAATTCACATCTTTGCATCTCATATGAAACTGTTGCAGTCCAGTGACAATAGTTAAGTATGGTAGTCCCTAATATACTTGTATAAATTTCCAGTAGATAAAGCATAAAAGGTGCCATGTGGCTGAAATACCCAAGTGCCATCTCCTCCTACCTGTACCTGCCTTTTGTAAATCTTCCAGCAGAGAGCCCAGAGAGCAGCTTCCTACACTGGGGAAACACTAGGTGCGTGATGTACTAAAGCCCTCCTATGGTGGCACTACTTTTGAACTGTTGCCAAATACCGTCTTCACACTTAATCTGTGCTGGTTCCTACAGGCTCAGTTTTGTGAAGGAAAATAGTCCTGTAACAGTCACTGACATAATTTCTCAGCATTATAGTAGGATACTATAGCATACAGATTAAATAGAACCCCTTTGCGTGGGTTACTGAAATTATTCAAACTATATGCACAACTCACAATTTTGGCAGATTCTTAAATATAATGTATTCTCAAAAGCAGAAGCCCCAGAAGAATTCACTGTGACCTCTGCTGCTTCTTTCAACTATATGAAAACCACTTTTATTTCTTGTTAGGAATCTCTTCCTGTTCCCA
This sequence comes from Balearica regulorum gibbericeps, assembly GCF_011004875.1. NCBI lineage: Eukaryota > Metazoa > Chordata > Aves > Gruiformes > Gruidae > Balearica > Balearica regulorum. The sequence goes on from NC_046184.1 coordinate 60,448,863, forward strand.
ACACTTAAGAAACATGAAACTAATTATATTAATTTTTGGTTTAGCTACTACTTAACACAGAAACACTTTCTGTGATCCAGACTGCTGGATTTTAGAGTTAGTACTTTAAATTCACAATCTAAAGCTACTTCTGATAAAAGAATCTCCACCAAAATGAACGGATATATAGGTAATGTTAGAAAAGAACATAAATAGGGACTATCAATGACTAGACTGATGACAGCTTATTGATTCAGACAGCTAGTATGCTGATAAATTTACATCCACAACGTTACTTAAAATGTTATAGCAAGCATTGACAGGTAATAAATTCAACTTACCTGTGAAGAGCTTCTGTGGTAAGCTGAGTAGTGAAGTGGTCCAGAAATAGCAGTATCATGTGGTAAGGATGGATACTGACTCTGCATTGGATGGGGATGCTGGTTGCTATAGCTACCGTAGTTGTAACTTCCTGTGTATCTAAAATCCATTTAAAAACCAGTATTTAGTATGCATAATAATTGTATTGCCACTAATAATTCTGTAACTTTTGAGACACAGAGTTGCACTTTTTCGCATAGGAGAATGATATTTTAAATAACCTTTTTTTTTTTTTTTAAAAAAAAAAAAGATATTTCCCAGCTCAGCTGGGAAGCAGATGCCACTTAGTGAAATGATGTGTTCAGCACAACAACAGAGAGACACAGCATGTTTCTCTGACTAGTTTTAAATTGCAGGCTCATTTGTACACTTTCTAAGGAAAAAATGTCCTTCCCCTTTATTATTATTTTATTGCCATGTTCCTAGGAGGTATGGTAAGATTTGACCTAAAGAACTACACTGTGGAGTTCAGCTATCTCCTTGTACTGGGGTCAGATGTTCCTTTTTTTGGAAGGGAGAGAGATGTATTAATTTGCATTTGAAGCATACAGCATACAGCTTTAGCACAGCTGACTCAAGAACAGAGTGGGATCTGAGGTTGGAGAACTTGCCTAGTTTCTTTTTTTTATCCCAACCCCTTGTCTAGGGACAGCCAGGGGTAAAGAAGGGAGCAGTTTCCTTAGGTATAAGGAAGTGCAGGTATAAGAAACTGCAAGAAATTTGCAGTCGTCAAATCACCTACCAGAGGCAAGAGATTCCTTTAGGAATAATTAATTCTCACATATATGCACATATATGTATTATATATACACTGCTTTACTGTGGTCTGTTCCAATTCTTGCATCCTGCCTAGCTCCCAAACCTCGCTGCTGCCCTATTTCTACCTCTACCAGGCAATCATGCTGCTGGATAGGAGAGAGATTCCATATCTCCATATCAAGGTTTTTCCAGTAAGGGCTTAGCAGTGACATTCGAACAGAAATCCAAACCTAACCACATCCAAGAGGGAAGGAGATGCAGGGTTCCCTTGTATAATACCCTAATATAAGCCTCTAAGGGGAAGCCTTGCAGGACCAGCACGCTGCATCTACCATTTGGGGACAACCACCACTGTTTCTGAAATTCACTTTGCCCAAGCTTAAGCATCTAACTCAAGAGATAGACATCTGTCATAAAATGAATTAGTCATCTATATGTCTAACTGTACCTTCATTCCAGCACAACCAACTGTTACTTTTGAAGACACAGGGTGAATGAAGAGGTCACAGCTCCCTTTTGCATTGAAACTAAAAGGTTAAATTATTCACTAAGTGGGAGACCAATTTGCTCTGCTCTTCAGAAAGAACTCCAGTCTACCTTTCCTTTACCTCGAACAACCCTAAAAAAAGAAGCTATCAGGAGATGTGATTGCAGCCTAGCAGATTTTTGTTTGTTTATGTTTAAACAGAATTTCTTGTATTTGTGCCCATTGCCTCTTGTCCTGTCACTAAATGCCACTGAGAAGAATCTGTCTCCATCTTCTTTATATCCTCCTCCAGGTATTTTTACACATTGATAAGGCCCTCCCTGAGCCTTCTCTGCTTGATGCTAAACATCATCATCATTGAATCATCCTAGAATCACTCTAGGATCATCACAGAATGGTTTGAGTTGGAAGGGACCTTAAAGATCACCTAGTTCCAACTCCCCTGCCATCAGCAGGGACACCCTCCACCAGAGCAGGTTGCCCAAAGCCCCATCCAACCTGGCCTTGAACACTTCCAGGGATAGGGCATCCACAACTTCTCTGGGCAACCTGTTCCAGTGCTTCACCACCTTCATCAAGAAAAATTTCTTCCTTATATCTAATCTACCCTCTTTCAGTTTAAAGCCATTACCCCTTGTCCTATCACTACATGCCCTTGTAAACAGTCCCTCTCCGGCTTTCTTGTAGGCCCCCTTCAGGTACTGGAAGGCTGCGGTAAGGTCTCCCCAGAGCCTTCTCTTCCCCAGGCTGAGCAACCCCAACTCTCTCAGCCTGTCTTCATAGGAGAGGTGCTCCAGCCCTCCGATCATCTTCGTGGCCTTCCTCTGGACTCGCTCTAACAGCTCCATGTCCTCCTTATGTTGGGGACTACCCCAGAGCTGGACACAGTACTCCAGGTGGGGACTCATGAGAGCAGAGTAGAGGGGGAGAATCACTTCCCTCGACCTGCTGCTCACACCTCTTTTGATGCAGCCCAGGACACGGTTGGCTTTCTGGGCTGCAAGCGCACATTGCCAGGTCATGTTGAGCTTCTCATCCACCAACATCCCTAAGTCCTTCTCCTCAGAGCTGCTCTCAATTCATTCTCCACCTAGCCTGTAGTTGTGCTCGTGATTGCCCTGATCCACGTGCATGACCTTGCACTTGGCCGTGTTGAACTTCATGAGGTTTGCATGGGCCCACCTCTCAAGCCTGTCAAGGTTCCTCTGGACGGCATCCCTTCTCTCCAGTGTGTCAACTGCACCACACAGCTTGGTATCGTTGGCAAACTCACTGAGGATGCACTCAATCCCACTGTCCATGTTGCCAGCAAAGATGTTAAACCGTGCTGGTCCCAGTACCGACCCCTGAGGAACGCCACTCGTCACTGTTCTCCACTTGGACACTGATCCATTGACAGTAAGTCTTTGAGTGTGACCATCCAGCCAATTCCTTATCCACCGAGCGGCCCATCCATCAAATCCATGTCTCTCCAATTTAGAGACAAAGATGTCATGTGGGACAGTGTCAAATGCATTGCACAAGTCCAGGCAGATGACATCAGTTGCTCTTCCCTTACCCACCAATGCTGTAAGCCCATCATAGAAGGCCACCAAATTTGTCAGGAATGATTTGCCCTTAGTGAAGCCATGCCAGCTGTCACTGATCACCTCCTTATTTTCCATGTGCCTGAGCACAGTTTCCAGGAGGATCTGCTCCATGATCTTGCTGGGCGCAGAGGTGAGACTGACTGGCCTGTAGTTCTCCAGGTCTTCCTTTTTTCCCTTTTTAAAAAATGGGGGTTATGTTTCCCCTTTTCCAGTCAGCGGAAACTTCACTGGACTGCCATGACTTCTCAGGTATGATGGATAGTGGCTTAGCAACTTCATCTACCAGTTCCCTCAGGACCCATGGATGCACTGTATCGGGTCCCATTGACCTCAGCCTTTTCTATATCCTGGATGACCAGGTCTGCCATTTCCTTCTGGAGAGGGCCGACATTTTCCCTAGTCTTCCTTTTATCACTGACGTACCTATAGAAGCTTTTCTTGTTGCCCTTGATGTCCCTGGCCAAATTTAATTCTATCAGGGCTTTAGCTTTCCTAACCTGATACCTGGCTGCTCGGACAATTGGCACCTCTCGTTGGCTCCTCTGTCACTTGGAGAAGAAAGTTATCATCAATGCATTCCAGGAACATCCTGGCTTGCTTATGCCCTGCTGTGTTGTCCGTCCAACAGATATGAGGGTGATTGAAGTCCCCCATGAGGACCAGGTCTTGTGAATGTGAGGCCACTTCTATCTGTCTATAGAGGGCCTCCTCCGCTTTGTCTTCTTGGTCAGGTGGCCTGTAGCAGACCCCTACTATAATGTACCCTGACCCTGCCCTCCCTTTAGTCCTGACCTGTCAGCTCTCAGTTGGCTCCTCATCCGTCCCAGGCAGAGCTCTGTGCACTCGAGCTGGTCATTGCCGTAGAGGGCAACACCTTCTCCTCTTCTCCCCTGCCTGTCCTTCCTAAAGAGCTGTAACCTTCCATTACAATACTCCAGTCATATGAGCCATCCCATCACATCTTGGTGGTGGCAATGAGATCATAGCCCTGCAGGCATGCACACATCTCTAACTCCTCTTGTTTATTCCCCGTGCTATGTGCATTTGCATAGAGGCATTCAAGTTGGGCCCCAGTGAAGCTGACTTGCTGGCTGGAGTGGCTGGAATTCCTTTGTGCTGCACTTCAGGTGCTCTCCTGCTGACCCGTGATCCTTCTCCCAGCTCTGGGCATCTATTGCTGGCATTGACATCAAACTGGTAAGAATGGGATGGATTGACGTTCCCCTCCCCCAGCAACTTTAGTTAAAAGCTGAATCCTAGCTCTCTCAGCCTGCCTTTGTATGGCAGATGCTCCAGTCCTGTAATCATCCAAGTGGCCCTTTTCTGGACTTACTCCAGTGTGCCTGTGACTGTCTTGTGCTGAGGAGCACAGAATTGGATCCAGTGCTCCAGATGTGGTCTCAACAGTGCTGAGCAGAGGAGAAGGATCACCTCTCCTGAGACATGGTATAGTAGGGTTGTTCTTTGGGCACATCTAGCCTTTGGGATAGAACACGGCACAGGAAAACAGGAATCAGAGAACAAATCTACTGAAGCCTTCTCTTTTATAAAATATTCTCCAAGCCTCCTGTGTTTTTAAGTACAATTAAATGAGATTATAAAACTGAGATGTAATATGATCATACAACAATAACAACAGCTAAAGAACAATAATATCAGCATCTTTGCAATACAGACTTACTACATCAAGAAACAGATTTCACTGCCTTTCCAAAAAAAACCCCACACAACCCTAAGCATAATTTAATACAAAACCCACAAAAAAAAGGCCAAGACACTGGGAAGTGACTTACCCATGTTCTTCTCTGTGGGGATAAACAGGTATCCGGTGTGTGACAGATGATGATGGTACATGTGGACTTCTCATGCAGGGCAGCTGTTGGGAATTTTCAGCAGGTGACCCAGCAGCTGTTGTCACAGTGTAGGTGAGTGACCACGTATAGGATTGCATTGCTCCTGCAGAGAAACAAGCATTAAAGGAATACAGCTAATGTGGGCTGTTGTTCATAGAGGTGTTATGCTTGGAGACAGTTACAGGAAAGCAGCCTAATAGGCACTGATAATGGAAACAGCATAAACCAAAGTGAACAAAACAGTAATGTCTCTGAGGCATAAATAAAAATACAAATTGATCAGCCGGAGTGTACAAAGATCCAGAGGTAAGAGACATATCTGGAATAGCTCAGACTGTGAACTTTCAGTGTGGTATTGTAATTTGAGGCTATGATTTTTCAGAAAAACTGGGATAGAACCTAGAAATGGAGGAACACCAGTGATAATATTTCTCAGGCATGAGGCACCAAACTTTGAGATCTCTCTCACATGCAGTGGGCTACTGGCCTGTTTAGCTCTGAGGCTGATCAGGCCTGCAGTGAGGCAGGAAGTATGATCTGAACAATGAAGGATTAGGAAAAAAAAAGGGTGTTATGCAAATAAATTCCTTGAATCCTTTTGCAGTTTGTATCTGTTCCACCCAACTAGGTACCATCCTTCGTAGTGGCAACACAGTGGTAGATCTCCAAATTATAACAAATATATAGACAGAAATAGCCTAGCCACCTTCTTCCTACAAATAATGTTTCTTCTTTCAAGGCGGCAGGGACTGGACTTAATTTATTTTTTCATGTAGAGCATTTTTGGGAAGAGCAAAGCAAAGAAGTGGGTTTTCCATTTTGCTTGGAAGGTGCTGAGTTTTTTAATCATCCTGATCCCTTCCAGGCAGGAACTCCAGATTCATGAGCCAGCTGCTGAGAAACCTTTGTCCTTTGCACACACCCCTTTCACTCAGGAGGCTGACAGATCCATTGTTCCAGTATAACATAGCTCTTGCTGGAGGTCATGACCATACTGGCTGAGATTACCCTGCAAATGAGGACCAGAACACTGAATTTAACCCAATGCGAACACTAGTTTGGGGGTCTCTGGGTACTCTTGACTCTTTTTCAGTAGCTAAAAGGAATTGCAGGAGGTGACTCTTTTTTTTTTTCAGTGTGGATTCTAGGACTTCCTGTAGTATGAAAGGGCCTAATTCAGAGGGGGAAGTGATTGTATTACCAGGTCTGTGTCCACTCCGTGGCTTTGGGGAATGAAAAGCCTATCTCAGATGTGCACAATTTTCTTCAGGTGTGTGTGATTATATTTGGCAAAATCAGACAAATAATTTTTTGAAGTGGGAAATGCCTAATTCTATGTGTGAGTGAAAGCTTTCTGACCTTCACAAGGTAAAAATACCAGCTTGAAATAATCCAGCAGGGTGTGATTTGGTGCTCTTACAGTAGAGACATCCTTGGATGTGTTATGACTGAGGATATTTGTGCTAGGCCTGTTTTCACATGCCTACATTTTCTGCCACCGACTCTTGAATTTTCAGTCTTTCATGTCCTCCCATTGAAGAGGACCATTGAGATCCCTGAGACCAAAGAGGAGGCATACATGTTTGAGCTAGTACTGTGGCTATGAGCAGTCATGGTTCCTTGAGCTCAGGAAAAGTGTTTAAGGAAGCCTACCTTCACTAGAAAATACAGTTTATGTGGAAGAGGCCAAAACTATTTATGCAGTCACCAAATAGCTTCAGTTGAAAACAAGACAAAAACTTTTTGAAAATATCAACAACTTGTCTGCAGAATATTTTGGTGAAACATTTTAATTTCAAAAGGTCAACATATTTTCCTAGTGTTATTTTCCAAAAGAAAATTTGAAACTTTGTTTCAAAACAGGCCTAAATTCAAAATGCAAAAACAAAGAGAAAAGAAAGAAAAGAAGTACAACAAAGATGGTGAAAACCTCTAAATACTTTCTTTTAGGTAACAATACTGGGTTTTTTCACTTTTTCACTTTTTAAATTCACCTTAAAACAATTTTTTGTGTTTAAGACCAGGTTGGATGAGGCTTTGGGCAACGTGGTCTAGTGGAGGGTGTCCCTGCCCACAGCAGAGCAGGTTGGAACTAGATGATCTTTGAGGTCCCTTCCAACCCTAACCATTTTATGATTCTATGATTCGATGACCAGATTCTTCTGCCAGGGCAGATTAAAGGCGCCACTTGTTACAAAAGGGCCGGATTTCCTTAGTGTGATTGGGATGGGCAACGTAATAGACCTCCAGTCCTGTCCACTACTCTTCCTTCCCTTCCTTGATCTCTGTAGTCTGATTCTGGACGCTGATGTCACATGAGAATTAAATAACAGGTGAACAAATCCTTTTGCTACCCAATGATTGTGTGTGAAACTATATCTGCACCGTACCCCATATACTGAAATTCACCTTGCACAGTTTTACATTGACCTGATTTTATTTTTCCAAGAAAAAATTTGGCCATTGAGCCAAAAAATCTTATGACTTTCCTAGCTCTAACAAGAAGTGGTAATAACAGAGCCAAAAGATTCTTTGCATTTTACCAGATGTGGTTAATTTGACTGGCCTCAGCCATTGTGACAGCCTCCTTTTCTTTTGGGTTTTTGTTTTGTTTTGTTTTGTTTTGTTTTTGTTTGAAAAATAGGTCCAGGAAAGCAAGTTGTTTCATGTGCTCCCTGTGGGAAGTCAGACTCCTTCGATGAAAGGACTTGGCTACTCCTGGCATTCAAGTCTAACTGGCAGCTACCTCGGTTCAATTTTAAAATAAACGTTTAGGGTGTAACATGCTTTATGCCTGTCCAGACAACACAGAAACAAATACAGAGAATAGGTCTTGCACTGGAAGAGTTGCAAACATTTAATTTTCCTAACCAAGAATTGTCCCCAGTACTACAGGATAGTATTTCACACAGCTGCTCTAGGAAATACTCACTTTCTTTTGGAGGTTATGGTTTAGAAGCAAATGTATGTTGGGTTTTACTCTGCATTTACAGAGTGACAGAAAGCTGTCCAAATATTTTTTTCAGGATGTTCTTGGGAATCTACAGTTGCCTCACTTCTCTTTGCCTTTGTGGAAGGGATGGCATTATTTTCAGTGACCTAGTCACAAAGACAGAGAGGAAGGACAGAAGAAGACAACAGATTTGCAGACGTGTGTATGTATATATCAGGTCAGCCAGGATACTGCCAACATTGTGGTGGGTGGAAAAGGAGGATAAGTCCGAAAGTTTTTCATAGTTAGCTTTTTAATACCCGCCTATGTCCCAGCCCTATATAATTAATTTCCTCAGCTGGCTGCAGAATTGAACTCCAGGAGATGAAGCCTCTTAGATATGACTGAACCCAACTGAACTACTTTCTGAAATAAGCAAAAACAATAGTGATTGAGCAACATTTTGCTCTGCTTTGTGTTCTGAACATGCAGGGTTTGATTAAAATAGGGAAGTTCATTTATTGTCACTCCTTTTTCTTTTCTCTTTTAACAAAAAAAAAATTATTTTGAGGATACTAACTAAGAGGCCATCTGACCTGGAGGACAGCCAAATATAAATGGAACTGCTATCAGTCTAACAACAGCCCTGTTGTCATTGGTGCCATCATGTACACCAGTGCAGAAAGAAACAGCAGTTGCTTCATGATGCTGCATTTTATGTTTGCTTTATGCTGACCATGACCACCCAGGTACAAGCAAGACACTCACATCACTGTGTATTATATCTGTTAGTAAGCAATTCTGTCAACCTCAAGCAATCAGAAATCTGGAGTCAGACCCTCATTCTGCTTCCACACAACAAAGAGATTATCTTAACTATCAGCTTTAGAAAAAACTCAAATCCTTCCATTTGGAAGGAGAGAAATGCCTTCTGAAATTGGAACCATTGATTTTTACACTCTGCAGCTATGAAAATTCAACTCTGATTGTTGCACAAAAGCTGATGTTCTCATATATTCATATGAGTCCAGGAGCTGAAGCTTTAGGAAAAAAAAACTTGTTCTACTCACACACACAAATATGAGAGGTGGCAGCTCTGTGCAAGTATCTCCTGTGCCAGGTTCCCAGAACTTTAGCCTAGACTTGGAAGAACAGTGACCTTAAATGACCATTGCTGACCTGAAGAATTATTTCACACATACATTTCTCGAAACTAAAGAGTAAACTGCATAGATTAGTTTACTAACATATAAGGAACCACTTACAATTCAGAGTTCATTTCAGGTTGTCTAAAACCCATTGCATTGGCAAATGAGTAATCACAGCTTTAAGAGGGACTTTAAGAGAGAATAGCGTAGTCAGCCATATAGCTATCACTTTTATTACAATATTGTTGCAGTTTGAACAATCATTAATCTATCCTTTGTGATTTAGAAAGGATGGAGACTAATTAACCTTTTAAATGTCTAGTAACTTAACAAAAACTTTTAAATAAAATGTTAGCTGAGCCATGCCAGATGCTCTACCATGGAATGCTATATATAGGATTTGCCTTTCTTTTCCTCGGTATCATGTAATTGCAACAGTTTAATTTGCTGGTTTTGTGCTGACCACTGACTGAAGGAAAAAAAGTTTAATAGTTAACTTTTATTGCTAATGCCTCAAGCAAGAAAGAGTTAATGATGCCTTAAATTGGGGAACTGAGAGCTAGTGGTAACCAATGGAACTAGATTTTCAAGATTTGCAAAGTATTTGCAGATTTTTACATTTACCTCATAAAAGACACATAAGAAAATCAATAGAGTGTACTTTAAATATATGTCTCCAGAACAGAAGTTCCTGCTCCAAAATATTCTATATATTAATGCCTCAAATCAAATGGAATAATTTTATTATAAGTAATACATCTTCACCACTCCATTTTTAAAGTATAGCAATTTCCTATAGCTGAAACATGGTTGTTATTTAGTATTACTTGAAGTGAATGAACCCTGCATTCCATGGCGTTAAGGTTAGCAAACTAAAAAGGTGATCAGTTCATCTAAATGATGAACATGGGAAATGGAGGTATTACTAATTGCCCAAATTAAGATCAGGAAATAGCCATGCACTTACTTATATTTAATCTTAACCAGACCACTACTTGCACTGACAAATTTGGCTTGTGCTAGGCACAAATGATTTTCACGCTTGTAGAAGTGAGACTGCACTAGATCGTAAGAATAAAATCCAATTCAACCAAATAAAAGTTTTTAAAACAATCTAAAAATGAAAAGCTGGAAAAAAACAGAGCTAAAATAATCAGAAATAACTTTCTTGCCTACAGAGTTCCACTACGGGAACAACTGCATCAAGTTCTACTGCCTGTACTATGGGAGTAGATCCTTCAATCATTGTTCCCAAATTATCCTGTTTCTGGCTTGAGACTTCAAACTAGTAGACCTTGGTCTTACCAGGACATAAAAAATTAGAGTGAGGGAATAAAACAGACTATAACAAAATAATAAATGACATGAAAACAAAAAGGAATTGCATTTGTAATGTTTGTATGAGTCCATTCCCCTGCATTACTGGTGGGATTCAGGAGGGATATGTAAGATTCATGCAGTTCCCAGGCTTGCCCAGATCTGCGCCTAAGTCAAGTACCTAAGTCAAGTAAGCTGAAGGTGGAAGTCCAGATAGCTAACAAATAGGCTATTATATAAAAATGGAATAAGCTTTGGGTTAATAGTTATGATAGTCACGTACAGTTACAGACTCTGCAACCTAAACACAAGTCCCTCAAATATCCATTCCTGGCAATGCCACTGGAGAGGACACAGTTCCCTACTTTTCAGTCTTTCACTTCTGGGTACAGTTCTGCATCATACTAAGTTCTGGTTATAACATCACAACAATCTCATTGGGCCACAATGTCTACAGAGCAAGTTACCCACAAAAGCAACATTTCCAGACTCATACACACCACCTCCAGTGTTGCCTGATCCAAAGCAGTGTGCTCACCTGCCATGTCTCAGAATCGTGTCTCTTGTTTAACTCTTCTAGGGGTAATACCATCCTATTTCCCTCTTAAATATGGTATAGTCTCCAACAGTGAGCAAACCTTACGTTTCAACATAAGGACAAATGTTCTTAAATCTCTTTCTACCACAACTATGCACTGTGCTTCCCTGTGGCGCCTTTGAAAACATGAAAAACTTTTGTCAGAAAGATTTATTAGTCCTTTAGCCACTGCCAAATTTCCAGTATGGTAAATCATTACTTTCTGACATTATTTCAAGAAGGTTTTGTAACTTTTCTAGTATGTCACAAAAGTGATAGTTTCCACATTCTGATTATACACCCATTTCACTGAGGAGCAGCAAAGCTGGAACTTCACTGCCTGGAACGCCTTCTGAAAGTCATTCACATTTCTGCCTTTGTTTTCCATGAGTTAAGAAAACGCTGTCTTCTGATGATACAGACAGACTGTCCTGCCCACATCCAAACAGTGATGAGTGAGATTTACATTAGACTACAGAGGATGGTTGCCCAATTATACAGAACAAACAAGAAGCCAGTTTTGTGCTCATTGTTTTCTGACAATCCTGCCCACAAATTGAATACCTTTAAGCACAATTTTTTTAATCTGTAGGCCCACCAGAATACAACTACCTTCTGAGTTGCCATAATAGAGTATGCAACTGGAAATAGGCTTCAAACATCTAATTCCTACTCTCTAACATGAAAAGATTAAAGTTATCAACGACGTATAAAACATTCCCAAGAGAAACTTGCGCAGCTATTTAAACGTATTTGTGACTCAAGTATGTTGAAAGATATCCAATTCCCATTTTACCCACTAGGAATTCCTGAACCACTAGTGGTTCAGGATTTTGAAAACCTCACAAAACCTTAAAATATCTGCACATTTTCTTGAAGTATATAATTTTTTTCAGAAAGACTGATTGCCCTTAAAGTCACTGGAGATGCTCAGAAGTGCTGTATTCATGAATAATTTTTTGGGCTCATTGCTAGAAATATGAAAAATTTTATTGATTTTTAAAACCATTTAGAAATAAAGTGACAGGTCTGCTCTTCTGAAGGCCTCAGCTACTGAACAGATTCTGATGTGCTGAGGTCTGGGATCTTCTATTAGGCCTTTGTACTCCAAATATCAGATCTTTTTCCTGTTAGATTGCATATCATGTTTGGATACACTGAGAAGGCATAACTGATACTTTAAACAGATTTCTGTTTGGGAAGGCTTCTCATCTCTTGAAAGTTGACACATCGTGTTCTCAGGCTTAATTTCAGGTGACCAAGTGCAAAAGCCATGTTCAAGTAGATCCAGCTGCCATAAGCCTACCTACCTGTTGTAGCTGCTATGACACCATACTCTGGGGACTGATTGCTGACAGGCGAGGGGGCAGAGGGCACTTCCACTGAGGTGGCAGATTTAGCTGGGGAGAATGACACTGGGGAGGGAGTCGGAGGAGCTGGTTCACTCAGAATAATTTCTTCTCGTAGTTCTGCTGCAGGATGAGAGAAAAATTATCAAACACATTAAAGGTAGAGTCAGGGAATGCTGAGAAACTAAAAAAAAATTATGCAAGCAGTTAAGTTCTGTAGGCTGTATTTCAAGAAATGCATAGCAGGAATCACAAATGTTTGAAAGAGTACTTCTATACCATTCAGCATTACAACCTTCAGTGCACCTTCCTAAGACCTCTTAAAGAAAAGTGCTATTTTTTCCAGTTGTACAGGTAGGAAACTCGTGCATAGACAGCTTAAGGTTTGTATTCCTGTAATATACTATTAAATACCTAAAATTAGGAGTCTAGTCTGAGTCAAGCACTCCTACTCCTTCAAGAGACATTGGAAAGAAACAGGAATCTCCAGGGGATTCCGGTGGCTTTTGTCCACGACCACCTCTCTTCATTGCCTAAAGCGGATGACACTCTGGATAGTTCTAGCTGCTAAAGCTATGTGGAAAGTACACAGGGATAAGCAACTTGTTTGTCAAAAAACCAAAAGGCTGCAGCAGGGCAATGAATTAAATCCAGGTCTTTCAGCACATGGTTGGGACCATATGTCACCACAGGGTGAGAAATTAAGCCACAGCTAAAATGAAGAGTGGAACTTTCCAAAGGTGACAGAGGGGTTTAACTTGCCAAAATTAATGGGAGATGTAGATCACTGAGGATCCCTGATTACCCGGGGCTGCCCTGAGCAGAGAGACTAGAGGCAATCTCTGTTCATTTCTGTTCTGGCAAGTTGAGTGCAGAGTGAGTGGAGTAGGACTCAGAATCTCCTTCTGTACAGGCACTTTGAACATAAGCGTTCCAGAAATGATAGGTTTGGGTTTTGTCTTTGCTCACTTCTCCCATCTCTCCCTCTTATTTAGACTGGTAACATCTATTAATATCAGTGAATTTATTTAGCATTTAGGGTGAGAGAATCAAGACTGGTTTCACTGAAATACAATGGTGGTTTAGACAAACTGAGGTGAAAGGTTCAGTACAAAAATCTCTTACTGAAACACCAAGTGTGTGCTTAGGAATGGGGTTCAGACACCCAGAGTTACATCATGAACCAGGTAGGCCTCTTTCAGAAGGTATTAACTAGGGATCCCCCTTCACAAATTACTTCTTTTAAATCATGATGGAGCTGAAAAACACTTTGCTTCTAGATAAGTCTCACTGGGTTAGATGAGGACAAAGAAATATCCTAACATAGAAAATAGTGAATCTAGTGGAACAAGACAACAAAAGATGAATAAAAGAACAAACTCACCTGTGCTTCCTTCTCCTTTCATTGCCCTCATTAGCTCATTAGCTCTCTCCTGACAATGGAGTGATTCTAGCAGGTACAATACGTAGTCATCGAACATCAAGTGAATAAGGTGAAAAGACCCTGGTAATAAAGTCAACAAACAAAAAAGCCATTGACTGTCTCAATACAGTCATTAAACCAATGATTACAGTATTCAACACAAACAGTACTGGGTAGGACTGCCTCCATATACTACTGTCACTGAAGTATCTCTCTTACTCAGGGTAAGAGAGGTCAAAGTAATACTGGGGACTAGCAAACTCTCTTCACTCCTGGATTTATACAGGCTTATACAAACAATTATTGTGGTTTAGGGTGCAAGGAGGCTCCCTAGCTAAGAGCTGGGGCTTGATGGAGTTTTCTTCTCCTACATTAGCATTGAACCATTTAGAGAATTACACTACAGTGGAATTGTTTCCTTTATCTACAGGACCAGATATAAGTTTCTGTCAGAAGTAGAGCCCTGAATTGGCTACCTTAGCGACATGTCCAGATACAAATTTTCTGAACTACCTGTGTCATTGGACAAAAGAAATGAGAGACTAATCAATAGGAAGGTAGAAACAAACTTCCAAATCTCCAGTATATTGCCTGGACTGGATGAGACATCCATTAACTGCCAAATACAGAGGCATTAGCAGCAATTGTGGATGTCTTAAAGAGAAAAACTTGTACCAAAGCTTTGCTCTGCCATACTTCTCCTACTATAGTATCTTTTCCTAATTATCGGTTTGAATCATATCAGCAGCATAACATTTGGCCTGTTTCTGTGCTTACCTCTGAAGATGCCGTGGATACTCTCTCTTAACTGCCATGAAAGGAATGTGAAAAACTTAAGGGCTAAAGGACTAAAGGACTTAAGGGGAGAACATGGGCAAAAGAAAATGTGGAGGATGGAGTCAAAAAACCACTTTAAAATTAAAAGTAGATTATGGAGAAGATTACCAGGAGGATGCAGGGAATGGATAATAGATTTTAAATGACTAAAAATGCATGGCTGACTTCATTTTGCAGAAAGGATGTGAGTTGCTTCCAATAATTTATAAAGAAGAATACATGTCAAGGATGGTGAAGAAATGTTTGCCCTAAAGCACATATAGCCACAAAACCAGATGTGTAAGAACAGACCATAGATGCATTTCAGGGCAAAATTAGAGGAGCAAAGCATCAGAGCTGAAATGAGTAACATTCATCTACAGGGGAAGACTGACAAGTATCAAGACGGAGTTTGGTCTCTGGAGTCATGCAGTAGACTGCATGACACAGAGTACCTGTAATAGCTCCAGACAGGATTTGATCACAGTGGTTTGTTTTTAAAGCTCCTGTGTTTATTTAGACTTGCATGGAATATTTAAAACGTGTTCATATAAGTCATTAAATAACTCTGGCAATTGCAAATGCAGTCAGGTTAAAATAATAGCCAGTCTAGGAGCTGGCTTAAACCAGAGAAAGATCACCAGCTGAGAGGGAAACAGAGATCAACTACTGCCAGACAAAAAAAAAAAAAAAAAAAAAAGGCACCTCATCTAGATGTCTTCCTTTCAAAATTCCATTACTACATCTTGAGGAAAAATACTTCCATGGGAAAAAGATGCAACAAGTTTCAAATTCAATCGAATTTCATAATGATTAGTTTCTTCACAGGAAAATTAGGTTTATCTTGGGATACTAGCTTTTACCACACAAAACATAACTATCCCTACTCCAATTTCTCTACTCATACTGTTGATGGGCAGAAGAAGTGGTTTGAAAGACCCTATATCCTTATACAATTCTAGTTGGCAATTCAGCTTTCAAAGCAACTCTGAACACATTCTTTTTATTTGTGACCCGGATGGTCTTTGTGTTTCACTCTCTCACTCCACGCCTGCATGGCTTCTGTCATCACTGATACGAGCTGAGCACGCACACTGGGAGGTGAACATGTGCCTTTGTGTTCTTGGTCAAGGCAGCACAGAAAAAGGACATATGTGATCGCAACACCTTTGCTATGAGGAGGAAATCTTTGGCTGTTGGTGAACCTGAAGCATTCAGTTTTTCAGTACTTGTTTCATGTATCTATGCAAATCAAAATGGTAACAAGTTTCCCCAGCCTTGCAAGTTAAATAGTGGAGATCTTAACTACTGCAGAGAATGTGTTTTTAGAAATCTTTTGGCCTCAAAGTCTTGTTAAATAAAATCCTATTCAATTTAGCAGTACAATAGATGCATTAGACCTGCCTGATGATCTTGTTACTGACCTAGGATTTCCCCAGTGGAAACTTAGATTATCAAGAATCTCGACAAAATGCTTGCTCTTCTTCTGACTACAGTTTTTCAGTGGAAAGTTTCTATTGATTTTAGTGCAGTTACTACTGATAAGTATTTCCAAGGTAAGAAAAACAGGCCTAAATGCTGGCAAACTTCATGCAGTGGTATAAAGCTCAGGGTATTTAGTGTTTCCCATCAAACTCCTTGCTCAACTTTAATTTAAAAAAAAAAATTAAGGAAAGTTGCTTGTAGTTTCAGAAGAATGTTTGGAAGTACCAACTCTAAACACTAAAATGCTAGCAAGCAAATGACAAACCCCCAAGATGTGCTATTTTTAAAAAATGTCTTTGTTTTTGGGGTGTCTAATGCTTTATTTTGAAGACTTGGGGTTGGCAATACTGAATGCAGCATTTAAAAACACTCCAGTGCCTTTGTCAGTCTTTTGAATTTCTCTCTTCCTCTCCTATTATTTCTCCCACTGTGTATTTTTAAAGTCTGTATAGAGTTTTTGAGCTCAGAATTTGCGTGACACTAGACAAACAAGTTGTTGGTACTGAATTAATGCAATATTTTTACATTTTTAAATGAGTCAAATGAAATGTAAGCTATAGAGTGAAACCAATATCAGGGCACACATTCCAGCTACACAGTGAATAGCTATTCAGCATGATGTACAATAATTTATTCTGTGTTTGCAAGCTACTGTTTTTCACATGAACCTATTTGGTTCTTTCAAGTATATCTTGAAAGTACAAGTACTGAAATGGATCCAACAGTGGCTGGCAAACCATACATTTCTTTAGGAAGAGGTAAGAAGTCATTCAAGAGACTGTAGTAACAATAATAAATAGCATTTGGCTCTAATTTTCAGCAGTTAACAGAAATCATGGCAATGATTACCCAGCTAATGTACAGTAAGTATCAGCAGCTATTAACAGATACGGAAATTATGTGTAAGTAGCAAAACAACAGTAAGATTTTCAGATCTGGAGAAAATCATGGAGCTTCTATGACTAATTAGTTAATTTATACACTGGATGCATTACCCAAACACTGCCACCAACTGTGCCTTTGATATGCATAGACAGGAGGGAGGGAGGCAGGCAGAAAGGGAGAGGGAGAGGCAGAGGAGAGCTTTCTTTCTGCCAGGGATTGTTTCAACCTGCCTGTGCCATCACGCTTAAAAGCTTTGCAGAATCAAATGTTTGTGCTAGCTGGTCCAGTGTCAGGTATTCCAATTTCCTCCAGTTAGATTTCTGTATTATAGATTTCAAAGATAAAAATATACCATCCTGTATGTAGTAAAGATCCCATCATTTAACACATTATTTTACTTTTTTTTTTTTTTAAATTACACTCTGAGCATCTGAGTCAATATATTACTTGAAGTGGGAAAAAATAATTAAAAACCAGTCCACTGAAACAGTTTCCAATGCAGTAAAAATGCAAAACTTTTTTATCTAAGTTAAGAACAAAAGTGTATAGTTGTAAACATTTAGAATTGTAAATCAGTCTTTGTTTCTCGTAGAATCATAGAATCTTAAGGTTGGAAAAGACTTCTAAGATCATCAAGTCCAACCATTGACCCAACACCACCATGTCTACTAAACTATGTCCCGAAGTGCCACATCTACACGTTTTTTTAACACCTCCAGGGATGGTGACTCCACCAACTGTCTGGGCAGCCTGTTCCAATGCCTGACCACTCTTTCAGTGGAGAAATTTTTCCTAATATCTAATCTAAACCTCCCTTGATGCAACTTGAGGCCGTTTCCTCTTGTCCTTTCGCTAGTTACTTGGGAGAAGAAACCAACACCCACCTCACCACAACCTCCTTTCAGGTAGTTGTAGAGAGCAACAAGGTCTCCCCTCAGCCTCCTCTTCTCCAGGCTAAACAACCCCAGTTCCCTCAGCCACTCCTCACAGGACTTGTGCTCCAGTCCCTTGACCAGCTTTGTTGCCCTTCTTTGGACATGCTCCAGCACCTCACAATCCTTCTTGTACTGAGGGGTCCAAAACTGAACACAGTACTCAAGGTGCGGCCTCACCAGTGCCAAGTACAGGGGGACGATCACTGCCCTAGTCCTGCTAGCTGCACTATTCCTGATACAAGCCAGAATGCTGTGGGCCGCCTTGGCCACCTGGGCACACTGCTGGCTCATGTTCAGCCGGTTGTCAACTCACACACCCAGGTCCTTTTCTGCCAGGCAGCTTTCCAGCCACTCTTCCCTCAGCCTGTAGTGTTGCATGGGGTTGTTGCGAGCCAAGTGCAGGACCCGGCACTTGGCCTTGTTGAACCTCATACAGTTGGCCTTGGCCCATCGATTCAGCCTGTCCAGATCCCTCTGCTGAGCCTTCCTACCCTCGAGCAGATCAACACTCCCACCCAATTTGGTGTCATCTGCAAACTTACTAGGGCGTACTCAATCCCCTCGTCTAGATCACTGATAAAGACATTAAACAAGACTGGCCCCAAGACTGAGCCCTGGGGAACACCACTTGTGACTGGCCACCAACTGGATTTAACTCCGTTCACCACAACTCTCTGGGCTCAGTCTTCCAGCAAGTTTTTTACCCAGCGAAGACTGCACCTGTCTAAGCCATGAGCTGCCAGCTTCTCTAGGAAAATACTGTGGGAGACAGTATCGAAGGCTTTACTAAAGTCCATAGAACTTTCCATAGAACTCACTTAAATGCATACATTACTCTGTAAAGCTAGAAGGAACTGTGTTAAATTAACTAACTACGGTTACATAGAAACATATCAAACTCATGTTCAAAGCTGTGTGTCCATGTAAGAAGGAGAATCATGCATTTTGTATACACAGATATTCTCAGTGAACTAAAAAGACAAAGACAAAACCCTACAAATTTAGCTGCGCAGTTAAAGTTCTCAAAAATGAGAAATTCGAGACCCAAATTTATAACAAAGACAACAGGTAAGTTATTTTGGAAGATCTGGTATATGATATGATATGATATGATATATAACAAACTCAAACCAATGAATAATTCCTGATCACATTTTCTCACTACATGGCATGTTCATAAATGTTTCTGTTAATAAGTAAAAAATCACAGCTGAGGATCACTCTACAGACCTTCTAGACAACTGGTGGTCTAATAACTATTTGGGGAATCCCTGTTTGATTAAAGATGTTTTGGTGACTGATGCTTTGAAACAGAAAATGCTTGATTAGGTTACAAACATATGCTGAACAGAAATAAAAATAATGTTGTAATGTGCAGTTCAGTAGCAATAATATATCCTCAGGGGTACTTTAATGTCAGCATTTCATCAGTTGTAACAGTGTAACCTCAACACTGCACCAATGCAGGATGTTTTTTCATTTCTTGGGTACCGGTGTGTTTCACAAGTTGGGATTCTCTCTGCAGAGAGAAATGTAGCAACTCAAAATGATAAAAAGCAAATTTCAGCATTTATTCAGCACTGATGCAAAGGGATTTTTCAACACTGGGGAAAAGTATGCTGTTAGGCAGTATCAGTTACTTTTATGCCAACAACAAAATAAAAGCTGCAGTGACTCAAGAAGAAAATGAGTTCCAGAAAAGGTGGAAAATAGATATGACCAGGGTACTCGTGCTGAAAACACTGGAAATTGTGATCATCTTGGGGATGCTCACTATCCTGGTGTCTGATGGTGACTCACAAATACCTGTTTGGAAAACTCTTTGCAATGGGAAGCCAAGGAAAGTAGTTGCAGATTAAAATATAAATAGTGTGCCTATCTCTGATGGTATCTGAATTTATGCTATTAGATGAATCTAAAAGGATAAAGAACATCAAAGCTCAGCTGGCAGAAAACCTTGCTGTTGTTCAATGCACTGCCTTCATAAATTTATTATTAATCTTCTAACATATTCTCACAAATGTGTATTTATAAACACCATCCCTCACACAAAATCTGGTCCCAAGTGACTGCAAATGTTCACACACATGACACAGCAGTCCATTTTCAATCATTCCTGCTTTTAAGTGATTTTAATCTGAACTGTTTGTATCCCAGGACTCAAGACAAAACCCCTTTTGAAACTGTAGAAAAGTAACATGTTTTTTTCATTTAAAAAGTAAAAGTCTATTTTCCCGCCCTAACTGAGTTCTAATAAAATGGAAGAGAATCTGTCCAGGGTATAGAAACACAGTCATTTTGCAAAAACTAGTTTAAAATGCTATGATGTCCTTTAAAAGTAGAGCTGCCAAAGTGGTTCACTGGAGAGGTTTTCATCCACTTGAGCGCAAAGTCCTCTCTCTCAGCATAACACATGGTCAGAGTGATTTGGGTAACTGGGCTCGCTTTGCACTGAAGTGCATCAGGGAATGCTCCTGTAATGACTCCTCCAGCTGACCTGTGACTGGTAACTCTAGCTACTGGCTAGCAGCAAACAGAAGGAAGTAGTAATGTTTTCAGCTCCCCTGGCTAGATCTTGAAGACAGACATCTGTCTGAGCATTATTTCCAAATGTCAGTAGCCCCAACTCCTTTTAATAGAACTCTGGACATGTGAACACTGGTTATGTTTTCATTTAAACTGTACATTACAAGCCAGGATACTGGGGTTTTTTGGCTGTGACATGCAATTATTACAACGAAGTGAAAGTACCAAAGCTGGGTGCACTGTGCAAAGTCATGTCCCGAATCACTCGAGTGCCAAAACAGGACCACATCAGGAGGAACTGCTGAGCTACTTTCTTCAAAGAGCCTTGTCTCTTGGCAGCTACCTGCAAGAAAACAGATATATCTGACATGGAGAAACTTTTATTCCTACTGCTTGATGCAGCTGAATGATGCACATATCTCTCTCCTTTTTTTTATACTGAAAAACTACTTACCATTATCTTCACATCAAAATATACACTAAAAATTAAAAACAAATAAACAAAAAACTTACACAGAAAGCCACCTTGTAACTATATATAACCTTCAGAAACAGGAAATCACAAAGTATTACTCAACACCAAGACTGAATTTCCTTTGTAAATGATGACAGGACTGCCAAAAAATTGCTCTAATCTTCATCTTAGCCTAATTACTTACATGTTCATTCTTGTGTCCTAGTCAAGGAAGCAATTTATAATCAAGAATGCTTGATCTACACTGAAAATTTATATTAATACTTCAATTAAAGTTTACTATTGAATATAAATTTTTTTGTTCCTTCATTTTTTTATTTTTGTGAATTCACAGTTATTTGACTAGCAAAAATACTTTCCAGAAAGCACACTTTAGGCATTAACTCTTCAAAAATGTATTTACTATAGCCATATGTGAATTGAAGAATTAGGTTAATCCAATTAGCTAATAAAATTCATGTCAAGTTCTTCATGAAAAATAACAGTTATAGTCTGAATTTCTGGGGCCCCCAGAAATACAAGTCCTTGGTATCCTGAATCAGCTCAAGAGGCAACATACTTGACTGAATGGTAATGTAGACTTTCATCCTTACATTTGAATGTAGAAAAATTAATTAGCTAGCCTAAATATCCTTTTCATTAGAATCTTAAAAGGCCAGACTAGATTATGCTTTTTATTTGCACTATGTAGTTACGATGACCCTGAACTCATCTCTCCAGACCTCTGAATCTAATTTGAAATATTAATTTGATTGGAAACCTCAACCCCGCTCCATTTTTGAATATCATCTTTTGGAATAGAACAAACAAGAGCAGAAAAAAGCAGAATTCTGAATGTGAGCAGTTCTCATACCGAGCATGAAAATCAGTGAGATTTTGCCCACTGCTGCTTCACTCCTGCTTATTACCAATGCCTGGCTTTCCCCCCTCCCCACCCTCTTCTATTTTTGCTAAAAATCTATGACCTGAATAGAGCTTATAAGGCACATTAGTGATTCAGGTCCTTACTCCTGCTTACCAACCTTTACAACACATCTGTCCACCATGGAATCCAGCCACTCGATGTACGACTCAATGGGGGACTGCTCCTCCAGAAGGTGATCAAACTCCTGATACACTGGCAGACAAAGAAAAAATAGCCTACCTCAGTACGTGGATTCCATTTCAAACAAAAGAGAAACAAATCACAAAAAGCTGCCAATAACATCACAAGTTTGCTGTGCTTTTTAAAATAGATTGCTTAGCTATCACAAATATATCTTTCTTGGTGCTGACCCAGTAAGTTTGCTTGGTCTCTTGTTTCTACTGAAAGTGATGGAATCATTGGAAGTGGTATTTCAATGTGAGCAAACCAGAACCTATTGTTTAAAATTAATCTTTTGATTTAAGCTTCAGCTGTCTGGTGTGCCCGGAAGTGAAACTTCTATGGTGTTCACTACGAAGAGTGCGAAGCTAGGCCTTGACCCTGGTGATGAAAAAAGGTCATGCATGAAATTGATTTAGAAATGCATAAAGAATCTTCTAAGCACCAAGTGGATGAGTATTGTTGATAGGGCTCTCATCTGTATAATGCTTTAGTTGCAAAAACATGATTTAAGTGTTGCAAATCATCTATTTGTAGTGCCAGACACACACACAGAGAATTTCCATAAACTTCTTCAAAACAAATTGCTACCAATGCATAAATGCTATACTTAATTTATCAAGAAGAGTTTCAAGAAGCAACCTGCATACTTTTTAACCTCTCCCAAGTACATATATTCATATTTTAATGCAGAAAGTAAAAAAAATCAAGTCATTCAACTGGAGCTCTTAAAACTGCAAGTCTCTAGTTTGTTTATGAGAATCAATGGCTGGAAGACAAACAATCATGTGCTTTGACACCTTAAGAAACTATTCTTCAATTCAGCTAAAATAAAAGGCCCAGTAACTCAAGAAGAAAGATACTTTCTGCCTGCTGTGTTACACGATGATCTCAATTTGCTATGCATTTCCATTTATGATTAATTATAGATAACAGGAAGAAGGAATTTCCTACCAAAGGAAAGATAGTGAAGGAGGTGGAGGAGGCAAAGCTAGAGATGATAGCTAGACAAGTGAGCCAGAGAGGCTATCCGAGAATAATGCAAAGAACAAGCTCCCTGGTTTCTAAGTTGGATCAGCAAGATGAGCAGGAATGTATTTGCTTCACACCTGACTTTGTTTAACTTAGACTTGCAAAGGCTGGATGGTCAGAAGCATTAGTTGAGGAAGAAGGGAAATAATTATGTTTGGGCCGCCCTTATCTTGTTTCATTGAATGGGCAACATCTCTTTATTTGGAACAGGATCACAGAAAAATCTAAAGGTTGTCTCCTTACCTGAGTATTTGGCTGGACAAAAACTGCCTGATACAACAGATGAAGTAATTCACATGCTGTGCAAGAGGGGAGCAAGAGTGGAAAAACAGATCACTTGCCTGCTTTGCTGCTGGAGCAACGCAACTGTGTACAATGACCTATTTGAGAAAAGTAACTGTTTAGCCTTTAGTGACTGTTAAAAATACATCAATAGGATCTGAGAAAGAGGGAATAAAGAAGGAACCATGTCAGAGACAGCTACCATAGCAGAGCAGGAAAGAGTTTCTGTTATACCCAGTGGTTTTTCTCTAAGCTTGCTTGTAGGCTTATAAACATTTTTTCCAGCTACCGTCACTGGAAATCGTACTTTCTTAGTTATTAATACCAAGAATGTGAAAGCAGGCCTTAATTCCATGTCATATGGGTCATACAGAGTGTGATATTTGCAAAGATCTTTGGCCAAGCAGAATAAACATCAAAGATGGGGGGGAAAAAAGTATCTAAGTTCTAGAATAATCTCTATACATATCTGTACATCTCACTGGAATCCCATGTCATAATGAACATTCATATTAGGTCCCTATTTCTGTGTAATTGTTTATATAGGCCTAAATGCTTATATAGGTCTAAAATATGAAAAAATGTGATCAAATCCATTAGCATTCAGGAAAATTCCATTTGATTTGATTACACTTAAGTTTGTATTTAAATAGCACATAAACAAAAAGCTTTCCTAAACAGTAAGGGTTTTCTGACTGAGAGCCAAAACTGTTGTTGCTACTAGGCATTATAATGTTGAGAACTCTTTATTTTTTTGGACAGTGGGAGAATGTTGGGTAGATGTTGAAAACATGACAGATGACAGAAGGCTGCACCCAGCTTCTGGACTCCAGTCTCACTATATGCTACTTCCCCTGCTGCCATGTCAAGTTTCTATCTCCTCAAAAGGGAAGAGGGTCATGTCAGGAAATGCATCAAGGGTTAAGAAGGAGAGGAAAGAGTACCGAACACCCCTCACTAGAAAACAGAGCTAACAGACAATGCAAGGCCCATCCCTAAACTGGGGAGAAGACTTCTAGTGTTAACACGGGATGAGTGCCAAAGTCAACCTTGCGGGGTGCAGTGTACATGTGAAGGTGTCACCCCTCCTCTTCCCAGCCACTCACTGAAAGAGTTACCCCACTAGCAAACCCACCCTTGCAGGGCTCCCACAAGTGATTGCCCAGGTTGCTCCCCATTAAGGCTGGTTCTGGTCCTTCTCAGGAGAGAGATGGCAATACAACAGGTGGGTTCACAGGAGGAACTGAGGTTATGAACAATGCTAAAGACAAAGCATGGTCACCTCTGCCGTCTCAGGGACAAACTCAGTATGCTCAGGATTACACCTAAGCTTACAACCACACACGCTTGCTGGACAATGCAAGTTAAATTTTATATCTGCAAAAGCTCTTGGACTCTAAACCCAATTTGCCAACATCTCCAAAGTCACTTTTCAGTTCATGCCCTTCACTATACTAGGCAGAATCTAAATTAGCAATGAGCTTGCTCAATATGGGACTTCTACTTAATCATAAAAGTTCAGGGTAAAAGCATACCCCATCAAATTATCTCATTTATGAAAAGATTGTGTAAAATGGAGATTTTTGTAAATAAAAGTTCACAAGTGACTCAAATACACAGTCACTTTAGTGTCAAAGCCATTCAAAAGACAACTCTCCTGCAATTCTACAGCAGGAGAGACTGGACTTTATCAGATTCAATGGTTAACTCATAGATTTAGTTTGTTCAAGTTCATGGAAAAAAATCCTCCTGAATTTGGATGCAAGTTTCATGCCATTGGCTGTTCTGGATACTAGAAAGAAACTCATTAATGGAAGAGTGCCCAGATCTATCCCTCAAAACATAAGACCTTGACAGGGTCTTACGCCTTACATTTTGATAAATGTCTCTATAGTTATCTTAAGCCTCCAAGCAAATCAATGGCTGCAAAAACAGTGTTATTTTCACTGAGCTTCACTTCCAGCAGGAAACTAAGTTCATCTGGCTTTATTTGAGGGTTCTGCTCTTACATTGTATGATGAGCTTTCTGTGTTCCTCCCGTGAGTCCTCCATAGTATAGAGAGTTTGTTTGGTAATGCTATTCAGATCCACATTCCTCCAGTCCTCCAGCATTTGAAATGTGATGTCTGCACTGTGGATCACCGTTCTTGATGCCTGTAATCCAATCCAATCTATTCATTAGTTCATGGTTTATTAGGTTAAAAAATAGGCTTTATCCCCTTTTACGCTTCCTTAGCTAGCTTACTAAGTTGATTCTCCTCAAGGACCCCCACCCACCAGCTTGATGTCTTATGGACATTACAGGGACCTCTAACCACAGAAAACTCCCAAGTCATTTTGCCTTCTTTAATCAAATGCAAGTATTTTGCTTGCATCCACCACAAACCCCAATGAGCAACCCTAATCTGGTGGTGCTGTTGCTAGACTCCTGAATCTCCAACAACTCTGTTGGTTTTCTTGCCCAGCTTCAGTTAAAAACCAAAAAGCAATAAGAAAAATCAAGCCAAAACCAAACAAACCCCACTCAGGTTTGCACCCTCCCCTCTCCCAAACTATGAAGACTCTCATTCTTCCCTCAGCCACATGAAAAGGTTAAAGCTCATTTGCCTTCTCATCAGATCCGCTTCTTGGCTAGTTGAGACAGGGATCTGCTGTTGATAATGGGGAGAATAGGCTGAGGGGAAAGGAAGTGACACAAGGTCATGGTCATATAACAGAGATGATAACCCGCACTAAGGTTATCAGCTTCCCCATGGAAACAATGCATTTTGAAGTGTCCTTCATGTAAGTGAACTGTTTTGTCCCTGGTCCCTTCTGCAGAAGGTCGTGGTCTCTGTATCTTGATTTCCTCTGAATCCCTATGGACCTCCAAAATTCAATGATGATCCACAATGTTTGGAAGAAGGGAGCACTGGCATCTCTGCCTCCACCACTAAAATAATGGAGGAAGAAATCTACAATGAAGTCCTTGCAGGACTGTGGTTTCTTTCCAGAGCTTCTTCCTGTGGGCTTCACCACTTTCAGGGTTAACCTGGGGTGTTGGATACACCTTCCAAAAGTGGTGCTTTCATTGTGCCAGGGAAAACAAACAGTCTGCTCCAATACATAGATGAAACATCAGTGAATTCAATGCTTTCTCCTCCTTTTTGTACTACATGGAATTTGGCCTCATGAATTTTGACAGGTAACTGTGATCTAAACTAACTGGGAAAAACCAAACATTTCAGAATAGTTTTAATATTCACTTGCTATGGTTGCAAGAATATTTCTATTTAAAACCCCAGTGGTTTAACCATTTTGTTTTTTACTAATTTGCACTTGATTTGTAATATACAATTAGATTTTGAATTTTTTGTTGGGCATATAGAAAATTTTTTTGCTTTTCAATAAGTCTGATACAAACCACTCTGAAATCAAAGGAATGCCTCTCATTTATTTTATGGAAATGAACCATCACTTCAAATCAAATAATAATTTTGTTTCATAAAAGTTCCCTGCTGAATTTAAGATCAGGGGTTACCAGTTGTCTAAAAAGCATTTTTTGCTGATTACTTTTTGATTTTGTAAAGATGGTCACAATAAATATTGGAGACAAACTGCTAACATGACCTCTCTTCCTCTTTGGGTAAAGTCCAGCCAATTCATAAAATTATTTGAAAAGTCATTAAAAATGACATTCAGCAAACTTGGGTAACTGAAATACTTACTTGGCAGAGATGATTTAATGATGTCTGTCGCCGGAGTATTTGTGAGAATCTTCTGGACACTGCAGGAAATAAGAGATACATATTTACACACTGTGCTAAATAAAGAAAATTATTTCTGAAAATACTAAATTGAAACAACAACAACAAAAAATCTAGTTTCCTCTATACAATTGTAGCTACATAAAGTTCACTCAAATAGCTCAGTTTTAACTTAGTTTAAACCTTGACCTAAAACCTTAAATCTGGATGCTCAATCAGTTTTACAGAGGCATATTATAAGCAATGATTTATAGATGCTGTGAATAATGAGATGACAAGAGAAATGTAGAGGACAATGGAAGAGCTTCGCTTGTTCAGCATAGCAAATTTTCTCGATATACAAAGGAACTGAAGACCAGAAAGAATTATTTAATAGAAAGAAAAGTGTTGGTGCAAGAACAAGAGAGTGTAAGATAATGATAGCTACATTATGTGTGGAAGTTAGAAAGGGTTTCTAAGTCTTAATGCAAACAAGTTTTGGAAGAGTCTTCTGATTGGACTAGTAGGAGCTAAAATCAGTTTCAGGTAGAATTTAGTCAAAGTTTTTGAAAGAGATTACATGATATACTAACATGCTATGGGGTAAGATGGCCTCAGACTTTCCAGTCTTCTGCTCCTATTTCAGCTGTTTCAAAGCAATATGGATCTTGTATTAAGATATTTCCTATACTTTGATTTTAAAATGTTGTATTGTACATCTTTGTCTGAAATCTGTGACTCAGGAACTGCAAACCTGACGAAGGCTTGCAGTTTCTCCTGTCAGTACCTCCATTGGCTGCATACACCATCACAAATTCTGATGAGGAGGAAACAATTGCAGAAGCAACAAAGGCTCATATAAAAGCTAGAATGCTCTCAAGTTTTTCCTTATACTAAAATCACCAAAGACTTGCAGATCTATCCAAACAGGCACTAGATGTGGCCGCAGAGTATATCTTCCGTCTATACTGTACTTAGTGGCAGTTAAAGAGTACAGATTAAGAATGACTACAAAGTGTATTGTCTGTCTCTTTCTCTCTCCCTATAAGATCAGAAAAGATTTTGCTGTTGCAGATTCTCAGTATTTTTTAACTGACAAAGATGTGATAAATCATATTCTCAGTTCTGACTTTGTGTAACTTTTAAAATAAATTAGTAAACAATGCAAACCCCCTAAAATTAGTTGTTCCAACTTACATCCTGACTGTTCTCAGTAAAATATACACCTAATTTTCCATGCTGATCAAAATAGTTAATCCTTCTCCTAAATTAGGTTTTTTTTTTTTTTCCCCTTTAACTTTGTGGTGTGGAATTTAGTGCTCATGAAAGGCAAAGAATTGAGAGCCGTGAAATAAAGCAGGCTTTATCAATAGGTGATGTGCACTGCAGGCATCTACAAAGCATGTCTGAAAAGGACTAGTGCCCTTTCCTGTGGTGACAGGGTAATTTGATCTCCTTCATTTTTAACTCTGGCACTTTTTTGAGTAAGGGCCTCAAGCTGTATTCAAATTGTGCTAGCCTAAAGGTTTGTTTAATAATTTCCTTTGCCTAATATCATTCCTAATATTTGCTTACTATTAACAAAATTAATTTCTTATCAGAATCCACAAGAAAGGAAAAGCAATTCTTCTTATTTTGAGCAGTGCCTCATTTCACTAAATGAAATTGGTTCTCATGAACAAGTGGAGATTGTAAGTGAATGCAAGATTTTTAATGCTGACAGGTTTTAATTCCTAAAAGAACACTAGTCTCACTTCCAATTAATTTGTAATCAATAAACGCTATATACATCCCATGTTAATAGGAGAAAGATTGGGCAACACATACATTCAAATTTGATATTTCGTAGATTTTCTGGTAAATCGTGGAGAGCTACTTTCAGCCACTCATCCAGTTGCTTTGCAAACTTTCGGATCACCTGTGTCAAACTGAAAAGAGAAATCACTACATCAGAACATGTCTACTCTGTGCTTTATACTATAAAATCCGTGAACGTGTGAAGACTATGGGTCAGTTATTTACAACTTACTATTATGCAGAGTTGCAGGCATATTTTGGTTTGTAGGCATGAAGAAAAACTTCTGAAAGCCTTTGCAGGAAAAGGAAAACATGTCACCATGTTTAAAACCTCACAGAGTGAAAGTCTCTGTACTGCACTGGATTCATACTTACAAACAGTATTCTTAGCTTGAAATAAAATCATTTGCACTTTGTACAAACATAAAACCACAACTCTCTAAAGCAGACAGCAGATGAAGCTTTGGATTTCAGCTCAGCTGTGCCCACATTTATACATATGTACACAGGGATGTGCAAGTGAAGCAACAACCAACTTTGCTGCAGGCTGGAGCCAGTCAGTGGGTGATGATGGTGAGGAAGAATTTCCAGGCCAAGCCCATACAGATGGGGGAAGTGGGGGCAGAGCAGGACCTGCCTGCTTAGCTCTGTACAGGACAGAAACTTTACCACACAAGTCAGATTTCTCTGTTCTACCTTACTACCCTTTCCTGATGGCTCCATCAGTTCCTGCTAAGCTTGGTAGGCAGCTCATTCTGCCCTTCTTCTTGGAATTGCTCAGTATAAACGACAGTTTCCAGGAAAAGTTGCAGGTTGTTGTGCAGGGGAGCCTAACGGTTCCGCCAGACTGACCTGCACTGCCTGTGGCAACACTGGAGATACACAAACGAGAGAGAAAGGAAAGACGCAAGGAACTTTCCCTCTTTCAGCCAGGCAGTTTTTTCTGTTTGTACTCTTAACAGTCTGCACTGAGAACAGAGCTGGTAAAATAAACGTGGCCATAGGCCTGCTCTGCTCCGCGCAGACACCTAACAGGGCAGGGGGTGGATGACAACTGCAGCACCCACTAAAATGTGGCTTTTCTGGACAGCCAACATTTGTTCCCAGGAAGTCCCTCATGGGATTCTGGCTGAGTCAGCAAGATTTCCTTCAGGAGCTTCCAATGCAATGAGACCCTTCTTCACCCCCTCCAGTGCAGGCTATGGCTTAATAGCCACAATCTGGCCCTTTATATGCATTACAAAAGTCTATATTCACACTCAAGTCTCTCCTTATTTGCTATGAAAGAACTAAGCAGCTTGAGAAAAGGACTGCTGTTCTGTTTAATCCTTCCAATGAAATAGATTTGGGGGGAGCGAGGGGGCAAAGCCTGTAAAAATGTATGTGTCTTATCAAGGAAAGCCCATGCTTACAACAGGTTTCTTGTGGAAAAAACAATTTACCTGTACTTTAGCAGTCATACAGTGCACATAGGAGAGCAGAACATCTTGAAAACATTTGCCATTATTAGACCCACTTTAAAATCTTGAGGGCCAAATATATGGCACCAATATTAAACTCCTAGAGTAATATTCTTAACAAATTACTCAACCTCAGGAAATCATCAGTCAAATAATACTAAATTCCTGACGCTTATATTAGGAAAATCAAAGGGTGAAGCAGGTTGGCTGTACTCAGTGATTACACTTTTTGCTGTGAACTGCTGATCTCTGCCCTGCTTTACCTATATAAACAAGACTTCTTGGACTCAGATAAGCTCCAGGTAGGAAGAGAACAGCTGAAATCTACCACATGGAATGGAAAAGTGAATATAGCTTTGAAACAAAGGGGGCAAATACTTGTTAACATTAACAAAGTGATCCTAAAATAAGCATGCATCTGTTCTTCATAGGATAGTTTTTAAATTAAACCAGCATGTCCAAGACTTCACAAGTATGATCTTCATGTTTTATACTCCTGGCAAGCAGAATAACAATTGGGTTCCAAGAGTGTAAACAGAGACAAATGCTTAGGTTGCAGTGTCTGAATATGCAGGTGAGTATTTACAAACAGAGCAGCAAGGCCAGCTCTTGTCACTGTAATTCAGAATACTGTTATGCTGTTATCCCAGACCAGCAGAAAAGTGTCTGAAATTTTCAGAACACAGTGTGGCACTCTGCAGCCTGCAGATTTCTGACATTACCTGAAAGTTGGGACATGACATTCAGCTTCATGTCAATAAACCAAGAAGAAGGTGGTATCTTTTATCACACAAAAAATAACAAATTTTTCACAATACAATTCTTGTTAAAATCTGAAGATTTCTTCAGGAACATGTCAGCTCTTCAACTTCTTTGAATTGACACTGTGATTTAAACTCAGGAAACAGGTGGCAGCAAGCAGTTTTCTGAGAACCGGCGCCATTCTTGAAGAAAAGACGTGTAACAAAGACAGCTGAGCTGAAACTGGTCAGTGCTGCTGACTATACTGACCTGTCAGGTAATGCTTGTAATACCGTTGGCATCAAAACTCCAGAAATTGCTTTATACAGAATTGAATCACAAACTCCCACTATATTCACTACAGTTGAAGAACCCAATACAGGCAGCATATGAGGAGGCATCCCTTGCCAAAAGTGCAGAAGAAAACTTTGAACCTGTAATCACAAGAAGAAGCAGGAATGTTTAAGTGAACAGAATCAAAAGGCCGCAAATACCATTTTCCTTAAATGACCCTGCTCATATAGCATTTGTTTCAACCTCAGAGCTGGACTGATAGTGTACAACACAGGGAAGGCATATTCCTTAACTATACAGGCTTATACTGTAATGCAGCGCACAATGAGATAATCAACCAAAGGGTGAGGAGACACTCTGAGTTGGTGACAGGGTGTTTTTGTGTTACTACAGTAGAGACACCCATGGGAATCACCGTATTTTTACCTTCCATCAATGGCTGGTGACTGTAATTCTTTGGCTTCCACATGTCAAGCCTTTTTCTCTCTCTTTGCTCTCTGTATACAAAGGAATGCAATCTAGGGCTTGGTGTAGGGAGGGAAAAGAGGATAGCACATGGCTTACAGGGGTCAATATACCATTTTCTGTCTTCATTTTGGAAAGAAACACTACACTTCTGGATTTCTTCTTTCCTCCACTATGAAGGAAAGAGAAGAAACAATGGAGAAGGACAAAAAAGAAAATGGGGAGGAGATTTCAGACATAACAAAATATACCTCTGAAAATTTTCATTTAGGAATAAAGGTGTTATTCAATGAATGATATGATCAGTTCTACAGGGGGCAGAACACCAGCATTCTTAAGTGACAACCTTTTGCATATAATCTCTACTGAAATAAGTAACCACACCAGGTGCAGTGAAGAATATTTGCCATTTATATATCGTTGCTGCACAGCCCCTTCCCCATCACTGATCCTGGCAAACAGATTACCTAAAAAACCCATAATATCCTGGTCTTAAGAAAGTGTTCTGAGACTCATCCAGCAAAACTTCCTGAATATGTGTCACATATTTCTCTTACATGGAAACATCTAGACTGGGTGCAATGACTTAAAACAGCCTCAGCTTTAAACCAGAAGAGTCTGAGAATTAAACAGTGAGAGAAAGAAAAGCAGGGAATTTCTTGCCATTGTTCAGAAGGCAGAGTCAAAAGACCCATTTCCTTTGATTATTTCCAGGACCTGGATGTCATATTTGAATCGGGGCCTCAGCATCTCTAAAGTCAAATTTGTTTTCCTGGACTAAAGACCATCTCCACATGCAATATAAAACTGCTTACATTCCAGTAATGTTTTATTTTTCACCTCTAATTATAGAGCTGTATAAGGTGTGTATCAACTGCTGAGCAGTGTGTGTGTTCCTAGCTGCACTGCAGTACAACTGAGCAAGTGGGGACTTCAGATACATCTTTTTGGGATGTTTGGGAGGCTGTAGACCCCCCACTGCCCTGTGCCATTGTTAACAGAGCAGCAGAGCCCACCATTATGACTGTGGCACCTGCCTTGGGTTTGTGCTGAATGCTCAGAGGAATTCCTTCAAACAGAGCTCAGTCCCAACTCAAAGCTTAGAAAAGTGTGGTGGACATACTCCTTGAGTTGTAAGAACCAGATTGTCCAACATCTTGTAAGAGGATATTGCTACCTTAATCTTACTGGAGAATGGAGAGACAAAAACATTCCCATTGCTTTTGTTCCTCTAACTCGCACAGTGTTATAAGTGAGATTTAACACTATCAATCAGCCACATATTATCTAGTCATGTATAGCTATTGTTCATGAAAAGGATTGGCCACCACAAACCCTAAGTTTGTATATCATATTCAAAATAAGCTCTCAGATCCGTTAATACCTTCCATATCATTAAACTACAACTGTAGTTTCCAACCATACCTCATCAAAGTTTGCTCTTATTACAGTGTCTAGTATCCTCTGACAGTGAGTTCTATACATCATAATAAAGGTAGAAACCTGAAAAAGAATGAGTGGGAGACACACAAAAGATCATTCTACTTTAAGAGATCTGCTTTTAAAACTATCTGAATATAGAGCACAAAAAAGTAAGTTTTTTTAATCTTACCTATGCACAATTGCAAAAATAATGAAATTGGTTAAAGTTTGGTTAGATTAGTTAGATTAACTTTAAGATGAGTTTCCTTCTTAAAAGTAAATTTTCCCTTTGAATTCATGGATTTTTCTATGTCAATGGGGATTCTTCAAATATAAGAGGAGCAAAAAGCCTCCGTGAGATCAAAGACAAGAATGTGGCCCTAATTAGGACATAAAGAACTATAAAACCCTATTCTTTTGTCCACTTCACATTGATACTACACATGTGAACAGCATCAGAAAACTAGTAAGCTCAGCCAAGAGCAGCGAGAGCACTTTTGTCATATGTGCAGAGAGGATTCTCTTAATTTCTAGTCTAGAAGGATAAGAAATGGACTAAGTCCCTCTCTGCTTGAGAAAGCATCAGAACTGTTTTTCAGTTTGCCATCAAATATATTCACAGATTAAAGAACTATAACATATTTAAAAACAGTTACCCTCAAACCTCACCTGCTGTATGTAATGTAACTTTAAAAAAAAAAGTGTGCATGGGCCTTAGAAATATTGTACAGCTGCTTATTTTAAGGGAAGTAATGAAGTAATTAAGTCCCCCCTAAATAAGGTCAAAGCATTACTAAACTTACTCTAATTTAAAGTCTTTATATTTTAGATAGAGCTTTCATCCAGAGCAGGGAAACAAAACAAAACAAAACACAAAAAAACCCACACCAAGACAAGCCGAGAAAAGATTTCCAAAGTGTTACCTTCTCCTCTGGCAAACTGGCTGGCAGATTTAGATCTTTGACATTTGGAAACTCTGGCAGTAATGTTCCCAGTTTGGATCGTGGTGAATATGCCACTGTCTGTTTGGTTACTTCTTTTTTTCCTGTTTCGTTGACCCAGGCTGCTCCTTTTTTAGAATACATCACATCATAATACTGGGAGTTTTCTTTCACTGCAATTCCATAATAATGGTACCTGATACACAGAAAGAGATGTATATTTTATAAAGCAGATTGTTAAAAAAAAAAGATATGGGGTAAGAGAAATGGATAATGCTAATGATTTCTACAGCAAAACAGACTGTGCAATAGTTTATATATTATTAAGAAGCATTGATTCAGCAGCAGAACATTGCGGTAATATATTGAGCTTCCAATTTTCATTCCTTCTGGTAGAAGTAGCTCTCTTCAGAGTTAATAAAGCTGACTCTGTTGCAGGGCAGGAAAATAATAGACTTCCATTTTTTTCCTTCTTGTTTAAAAAAAAAAGTATCCTAAAGCTACTTGTTGGCAGAGCTCTATTGTGCAGCTGCTCCTTTAGTTTAGCAATAAGCAGGGGTACAGACCCTCTGGACTGGCCCTTCTGTTGTATTTCAGCTCCCTGATTCTCAGACTCTCGAGCGCTGGTTTGATCCCTGAAAAGCATGAGTTTTTATTGCAAATGGGTTGATCAGAAATGTTTCAAAAATTGAAAACACTTCAATGAAAAGAGAGGGGAAAAAAAGGCTTGTGCTAGAAAGCAATGAACAGTAGGTAATGTACAGTTTATAATTATTTGCTTCATAACTTAGCACCAGCACTGGGCTTAGATCAGTGAGGGATCCTACACAACACTGTAACTCTGTCTGCGTAGACCACAGTGGGAGTTACACAGTGTGGTTGTGCTATAAAAATGGATTGGTGGCCTTATGGAACAAGTTTGTGCTACAACTTATCTTTATTATACGTGTGGATAGAAGCACTGATTATTCAGTCTAACTCTTGCATCAAAGCAGCAAAGACATTCTTATTCCTTCCATAATTTGCTAACTTTTATTTCAGTTTCTCAGCTGTAGGCACCACCAACTCATGAGCTTAATCTTTAACGACTACAAAAGGCATCACAAAATTCTATTGCTCATATACTTTTGATTCACCCTACTTCCCTAGAGGGAATTTTCAATGATTTTCCAGTTCTCTCCTTACAGCCTATCCAAAACCTATCAGACCATGAGACACTGACTGTCTTCTGGATCCCACTGTGGTGGAAGTTACCATCTCTGAATGTTCGTTGTACTCCCCAGGCAGTTACTGATTTCAGAGTGCTGCCAGCAGATCTGTTCCCTTGAATGGACCCTGGTTTGCTTTAGGTAAAATCAGCTGGTTTTACAAAGGTCATGAATTAAATTAGTGAAAGAGTAGGATCTAAGTGATGGTAGTTTAAACCAACTCAGGGGACCTTTTTCCTTTTTTCACTCACATTCACCCACGGATCAGTCAGTGACATAATCTCCCAGAGAAAGTGGTGACAAAGAGCTGGAAGCCCTAATCTTGTCTACCAGCACAGATGGACTGAGAGGAGGCCTGGGGAATTGTAGCAACCTTCTAGTACATAGCTCCCTTGCCATGCCCACTAAGGATGTTCCATGTTCTATATTAAAAATAAAAGCTATCTTGAACTCAATATTGAATAATACAGGTGAGATTTATTAAAACATTAAGCTGACATGGTATGAATGGGATTTCCTGGCTTCAATACCTTAGAAATCCACACTATATCAGCTCCAAATCTGCCCTTCAGGGCTCAGGCCAAAGTGTGTATTCCACACCAAAAACCAGGTTCCAGACTGGTCCTAACCTGTTACAGATAGACAATGGCAAGTTTGCGCTAACACTGGAGTTATAACACCAGCTGGAGAAGTTTGGGTTTTTAGCTAGAATGGTAATAACTCCAGCTTGCAGTTCAAGTCCCCAGTTTGGTCTCTAGCACCTGTCATGCATGCATTGCGTGTAAGAGCCATAAAGCTCACATACATCCTGTGCAGTAAGTCTGGGGTTGGGGAAACAGAAAGGAAATGCTGCAGGGAGCTAGCACCAAAAATTGCTGAGGGAGAAGGGCGGGGGGGAAGAAAAGGGGAAAAGCTCACAGCAGGCAGAACTGCAAAAGTTCCCAACAGACTGAGAGGTTTGTATAGCTTAGAGGGGTCAGTCTCTTTTAAGCTTCCTCTGAAATCAATTCAAGAAAAAAAAAAATCAATGAAAGCCTGGAAAAAGTAGTAGAATTTCACTGTGCATTATTTCATTTCTGGTATATTTCACTTGGCAGTAAACAACATAAAAGAGTTTTCCAGGTCTCTTCAAAATCATATAGAGAGCAACAGCGAAATTAACTCTGAAATTTTTCCAGATAGCTTCCTCTTTCAGTAATATTACCATCCCAAATGGCAAAAACTCACTGGTGCAGTTTACAAAGATTCTTTTCCAAGCTCTTTTCTGTATTTCTATCAGGAAAAAACCAACTTAATTCAATAAACAGGAGTTGATAGTTTGATCTGTAAAAGAATTACATGCAGACTACACAATTATTTTTGTGGTAAATAGTGGAATGTTTTTTCCTCCCATGGATCCGGTATCTGCAGTACTCTTGTAAAGAAAGAAGTAGAATTCCCTTCACACCATATAGTTTCCATCAGTTTAACTAACCTCTTGTGTACATAACTGAAGAGTTTCAAGCTATAGTATGGAAAGAAATTAGCTTTTATGTTTAGCTGCCTTCTCATGGCTCACCTGTGGTGGAACTGTTTTTAAGCTCAGTGCGATAGAGAACAGCTGCATGCTTACAGCAATAAACCCAGCTGCAAAAAAGAAAGCCTCACAACTGATGACGAAGAGTATAGCACCATTGTAGCTCTGAACTCTGTAATGTTACAAGGCAGCCGTTCTATAAAAAGACTGAAGGCAGAACAGTGTGAAGTCAGATAATCTTAACCACTTCTATGGCCGAATTTCCTTTGGCAGTAGCAGGGAAGTGGAATGAAAAATCATACTGGCAGCAATCGGTCAGCACAGTTGGTGATAAAGGGACTGAAGTGTTAATGCCTAAAGTAATTTCTTTACGTAACACTTAATTGGAATGCAGTCAGAGCTCAGTTACAGCTGTGCTGGGTCTAGCAAGGAGTGTGTTTATTTAAAGAAGTACAGTGTGCATGTAGTGAGTGTGTGTGTGTTTATACCTCTCCTCTTCATTGGATCAAATGAGAATGACTCCTCTGTATGCTATAATCCTTGGAGTGTTAACCACTGACAAAGACATGAGAGTCCTCTTTTGGAGCAGAAGAACTCAATTTCGTACCTGAGTGACTACGATGTCCCTCACAGGGGTGACCAGGGACTCTCGGGGGGCCAAGGATTTTGCAGAGCACAGACAGCATGCTTTACAGAAACTCCTTCTTATTTGCTAGATAGGGAGCAGAACCATTGCAAAGGTGGCATGAGAGGAGTATGTGTCCTGAAAGGCCCTCTGATAGGCAGGCAGGTTAGGGAGAAAATATGCAAGAAATATTCTCATTGATTTTCAGCCTCATTGACAGTAAAGAGACATAGCTTTTGGAGATGCAAGACACCTTCAGTCAGCAGATCAAGAGCATCTTGCCCCTCCTGAGAGACTCCTGGAGCTGTGAGAGGAGCTCCAGTTTGGCAATACAGCAGCGCTCATTCCTTTCATTAAATGGGAAGACAAATAACAAAGTTGTAGCCAATGTCAGAGTGATTTGATGGCTGACAGCGGGTACTCTCATATGAATGCTTCCATAAAGCAACTTGTGCACGCTTTCACTCTGTCTTTATGAACTTCCAAAGAACTTATATTCAGTGCTAAATCCTGATTCTCTGACTCTAGACCTATCATGCTTTCCTAATATGCTGTTGGACTAGCCCAGAATTTGCTCCTGAGAGATTTCTGGTAGCTGTTATGACTGATGTTATGGTAGCTCTGAATTTGCATTTGAGAAGATATTTCAAATTTTCAATTAGCTGCTTAAGTATGACTGTTCTAGAAAAAGAAAGCTTAGTTATACAAATTAGGAGAATCTCAAGATGGGGTAAAGGACATTTGGTCCCATCAAAGAGATACTGCTTGGCTTGGACTGCTTGTTAGAAGAGCACAGTAAAGTTAATTTTAATGGTGTTTCTTTTAGCATCTTATTTTTTTTTTCCTTTAAAGGAGTGGGTCATTCTAGCTTTAGTAAGTAAATTCTTATAGCATATTTCTTTCTTAGCATTTAGCAATGTTGTGTTCCTAGGCTTTGTTTGAAAGAGAAGCTTTACCAGCAAAACTTTGCAAACATACTGTCCCACGTTTTCATTTCCCCCTCCATAGGTTTCCACTTGTGATCTACAGAGACTACCCTGTAGGATTCTGTGGAAGTTAATCAAGAAAAGCATATATATATATATATATATATATATGTATTTAGGGGGCTTACGTTTGCCATAAAAACATCCAAAGCTGCACTGGAAAAATTTCATGGAGTCCACAAGCAGAAAAAAGTATAAAAACATCACTGTATCCTCTTTATAAATTGGTAGAATCACATCCTGTCAAAATTTGGAAAGAGTCAAATACTCCAGGAAGTGCATTATTCTTTCTGAATTAATTTCTCATTCTGAAATTAGGATGAACTGTTTTCAGGAAGTACCATCTTTTGGGTAAGGCAATAAACTAATTCCTTGATCACTTAAAAATATGTTGGATGTTATTAGGCCGGAATAATGGTGGTTCATTCTAGGTTTGTGGATGATTTCAGTTTAGGCCAATGTATGTTCCTACCTAAATTCCAGATAACATTCTGCCACTTGTCCTTTAAATTGAAACATAATGTTAACCAGCTGTCATTTCCCAGCCTTCAACAGTAGCTCGATTACTGCTGGGTATGAATGCCCTTTATGCTGTATAAAATGAGTTGAGATGAGAAACATCATAGGAACAATATGGAAAATATTGCTGATTAAAGTCTCCATTAAACTACCTTTGCACGACTATCACCACTGAATCAATAAGACAACGGAAAGACTAAAATAGAACCTCCACCAAAGTTGGGGTTTAAGTCCCAAGTGGACAAGTTATTTTCTGATCTTATACTATTCTACTCAGTAAAACCAGAGCCAGACGGGGCCCTGTGTGAGATGATAACAATACCATACACTGCTTACTTTGATTGGCCTCTGGTTCCAAGTCTTCTTGTCGTTAGTTGTGGAAACTGTTGCCTTATTATCTGCAAACAAGCAGAACTGATATTAGAGAAAACTGAAAATCATGTTTACTAATACCTAATTTAATATAGACAGTTAAGACAGAAAAGCAGAAAAACTGCATTGCAATGTCAGCAAAATACATGGCAGGAGAAATAAAAAAAAGCTTTTGATATTTTCTATTAGTGAAAGAGGAGAAATAGATTTTAAAATTCAGTGTAATTCCATAACTACCATTAATTTAAATAAAAACTCTCTGGAGTAGAATACACTTCCTTAAAATCTAAGATCAGTTCTGCCCCTAAACTAAGGAGGATTGTACTTAGAATTGTCCTACTATTCCTTTATGTCAGTTTGCAGGATCAACAAACTTGGTTTTGCTGCAAATAGAGGAAACTCTGTTTTTGAGAGTTTTGGAGGGCACAGTTCTTTAAAGACCTTCACAATCCTGGTGTTAAACACTCCTTTTTCTAAAAAGATGCCACCCTGAAAAGATTTTGGTATTTGACAGGGGCACCACTTCTGAGGGAAGACTCACTGTTGCATTTGTACAGATAGCTCGTAATCAATTTATCCTCTATGGCAAAGAAGTGCATCTCAGAAACAGCAAGGTATCAGCAAGAATCTGGACTCTAGTCTATCAGCACAGATTAAAAGAACATTGCTACAGTGAAACAAAGCTTCTTTAGCACCAGATGCATTTAAGGAAATGGATTAATTAATGTAGATTGTGCCTTCAGTAGTCAGAGCCTCTGTCAACCAGGCTAGTCATGGTGAAGAAGCTCTGCTGCAGTTGCTGGAAAGGCAGCACTCAGCATCTCACAGGATCGAACCTGATTCTCAGTGTGATCTGCAGTAGGAGGAAAATTCTTCTGGCAGAACAGCCATGCAAGAAAGACCACAGTAAGCCTTGAAGATTCACTTGCAAAAGGGACTTTCTTCCTTTTTTAAATTTATAATCTCTTTTAATTGTGTTTATATAGACTGCTAAATGTTTCCTCTTTCGGGGGGAGATCAACTAATATTAAAGGAAAACAGGCATACAAGATGGAATATAACTGCTCAATCAGAACAACACATCAATTAAAATTGATTAAATAATATCGATTTTTTTTTCTTCCTGAGCTATTTTGCCATTGTGATAAATATTTAATCCTGATTGATGACTGAAAGCTCTAGAACACATACTTGGATCAAAAGGTGCTATATAAATAAAGACATTGCATTGTCACATATTTGACCATTTCTTCAGTAATATTTTCTTCAGCAAATGTACAATCAGCTTCTCTTTGTATCATGTAAAAATTGACCTGCGTTGGTTTCCAAGAGCTTTGCACAACGTGGCTGATGTCAAAAACGCAGCATAGACTCAGAGTCGCTAGGTTGTTCAGCTTTAATTTCTGGAGCAAAACTTCAGCAAACAGTAAAACACTTTTGTGGAGCTGTGAAAGTTCAGCCTAGCTGTTTGATAAATGAGCAGACAGGCAAGCAGCCCTTCTTTCTTTTTTTGTATGGATTCAATGAAGCCTGCCTAAAGAACACCACATGCTGTTCCAGCTACTGATCTAACATTCCGCAACATCTCAGCCTTCCAAATTCCCTTTAATTACACATTAATCCCACCCCTCTCTCTTTCATTTTCTGCAGACAGGGTTGGGGGCTCCACAAGGCTGTGGGAAAAAAGGCAGTGTTGAAGAACTACTTTCTGAGGGTAGTTTTGGGGGGTTAAGGGATTTTTTAATTTGATTTTTTTATCATTCAGAAAATACCATTCCTCTCCAAAAGTTGATTTTACAGCAGTAGACTCAAAAGAAAATCTTAATAGTAGGGATAATTTTATCCTATTTTTTTTCTTTTGGAACAACATGAACCCATATTACTTTCAAAGTCTTTCTAGTAGTGATGAAGTGTTACAATGCACACTGTAAATGCTACTTTATGAACCATATGCTGTGGGAGTTCCTGGGATTTAAATAAATCAGCCAATTTCTACATACCAGGGCAGAGGTGATCAGGAAAAGAGAAGAAAAATGGAGTGGTGGATCAGAAGATCCCTTCTTCTTTTCTTTGTTTGTTTCTTTTTTAAATCCAGCACATTTTAAACAATGAGACACACCTTTCAGAATACAGCTGAAAAGTATGCATCACTTAAAATATTCTTTACTAACAGCATACAAAAAAAAAAGGAATAATCTAGCAAAACTTTGAAAAAAGTCAGGACTTTTTGATCTAATGCTGCATATGTAAAATATGTATAATATGGCATACTTGTGTTTGGGTGCTTGTACACATGAGCATGGGTATTTGTGATTGGAATAAAAGAAGTCAAGTACTAAATGAACTAGCTGTTCATATAAATGTTTATATTCAGCTATGTTTATGTGAATCCCTATGCAATGATTATTGCCAAAGGCAGTGAGATTTCCCTGAAAGGGGAGAGGAAGCCAGATGAGGCAGGACAAAGTAAAACAATGGAAAAAGCAGAGGGTCCAAAATGTTGATTAAATTATACTTTCAGCCTGAAAAGTCACTCTATAAAATACATCATTGTTGTGTTTCATGTTTATTAACTTTTAAGGACCTACAGAGAAAATGAGATAATTTTACAGTTGGGTGGGGAGGGAAGGGGGTTCCTAGTTGTCAGACATGAAAATTCAGGTTCAGATCTGAAAACCAAGTTGGATCATTTTCCTTCCATCACTGCAGTGGGGTTGTGCAAGCAAACGAATCAAGACCAGACCATGCAGTTTGAGCTGCTTTCTGAATGGAGCCCAGTCCCCGTTATCACAGCAGCACTGGCTTCTCAACAGAAGCAGTGGTAAAAAACATCTCATGGGTGGTATCCAAGGGAATTTTGGAGCGAAAGGGCCTTTTACAATTGTCCTTCAATGGAATTGAAGTTTCATCTCATACTTCTCCAAAGTATGGATGCTGCCCTATGAGATCTGCTGAGTAAAAAGGTACAGGTTTTACATTTTCCAAGTAAAATTTCACCTAAATTATGTGGCAGTTTTGACTGTTAGGCATTATTTTATGCTACTTGGCTTTTTGGTTTTGAGACAGATGTAGACCAGCAGTTTCACATGCAGATAATTTTTCCTACTGTATTAGTCTCAGAAACCAATGCTCCTTCAATTTCTTATTAAACTTCGGTTGCATTCTCCATCTCTTTCCTCTGTGCCCTGCTCAAGACCTGATCTTGCCTTCTGCCTGTAGATGATCTTGCATGCCTTTTTTGATTAAAAATTAAGAACTGCCTTATCTTTTTGTAAGTCTATGGTTCTTTTGGCAGTTACCTACTGTATACATAAAAGCCAGATAGAAGTCATGACATTATAAAACAACATATATATATATAGTTTACACCTTTTCAGAGGTCTAGTATATCCAGGTCAGCATTTGTTTAACCCTTTTGCAGACAATCCTGATACATGCTTTTAGGAATAACTGTGCAGGTAGAACATAAGGGGACCTTTTTCTTTCTGACAGGCAGTAACCTTTTTACTCCAAACGTATGGGGCAGCCAAAGTGAATGCAGGAAAAGAAGAGTCTTCTCACATTGTTCTCTCACACAGATTACAATGCTGGTAGTACAGCATTCAACATATATTGCACAGATCTTGGAGCTAACAGGATTTATCTTGTTTAGGCTCTTTAAACCTAGTAGAGGTGTCTGAATAAACTTGAATTCAATATCTAATTACTTGTATTCTTAATACAATAGAGTAAAAATTAAATAAGCAACTTAAGCATCCATGCAAAACAGAGACAGCTTTATGAGCAACAACTAGACAAATGCACTTCCTCTGTAAAGGGCTATATTGTAGTCTGCACAAACTATTAACCTTAGACGTGGCTAACTGCAGGAGTTGTTCTGTTACCCGCAAACGGCTGCAAAGGTGCATTCCTTTATCCTGATTACTGCCGGCTGTAATTTCTGCCACTGCATCTCTCCTCACATCTCTCACATCTCTCCTCACATCTCCAACAACTTCTGAAGTAATTTTTTCCTCCCTGTGTCAAAACATTAAATTTTGCTCTAGGGGCAACAGGCAGAGGATGACTTTTAGAAGTCTTTTCCCTGGAATAATTTAAATTGCTGCTTTTCAAAAGGCATGTTCATTTTGTTAGTGCATCTGATCTAGAGGGATATTATTCTTCATGACTCTTGTTCCTTTCTGTTTGAAATCATTCTAGCTGTGCTTCTAGAACTTCCCAGAATAATGAAGTAAAGTCAAATTAACTTGCAGTCCGGCATTTGTACTCTGCCAGAATGAGAAACAGATTTCAGACTTCAGGCTCTGGAGCTCTGTGAGGTTCTAGAGAGATCCTAAATCCAGAGGAATAAATTCTCTTTCCTCTTCATAACAGGGCCTGGCTCTGTTTATCTCAACTCAAGTTTCAAGTGCCATATCTAGAGGGCATGCTTTGCTTTTATGAAGTCAGGTAGAGAAGATGTGTGTTAATTTACCAAATTCTATTGTAGTGCTTCAGTCTTAAACTTCTTTGCCACGGCAGCAGGAAAGAAACCAGTGATGCCAAATATAACTATACTCCCACACAACTATGCTTTCCTTATTCCCACCGCTGTGAAACACAAACACCACTGACATCCTCAATCTTATATGAGCAGTGTAGGATTTTTAGGCTTATGCATCTGTGGCCTGGTACTGATCCCACTGGATCATTCTGGGGTTTCCCCACCTGCTTCAGTGCTTTTGAAAATCCTGCCCTGAGACAATCTGTTATTATTAGCACTTGTGCTAACAGGTACCTTTTGGCTCAAAGGTGGATTGGGGCTGGTTTAACAACACATTACCCTGAGGAAAAGGTCAGGAAAGCTTTGCCCCAAAACATCCACTGATAGGAAAGAGCATAATCAAATTATTCCATTACAAAATATCATTCCTGTCCCCCAAATCCACCAAACTGTGCAAAGAAAAGGTGTGACTGTGTCTATATCCTTCCTACTCCTTGCTTGCTTACTTGCATGGCCCAGGAGAGAAGACTGTAGTGTACGGGTCCAGCATTCTTG
Source organism: Balearica regulorum gibbericeps (assembly GCF_011004875.1). NCBI lineage: Eukaryota > Metazoa > Chordata > Aves > Gruiformes > Gruidae > Balearica > Balearica regulorum. The sequence continues at coordinate 60,493,286 of NC_046184.1, forward strand.
GCCCCAGATCTGTTGTCTGTTTAGATTCAATCACTTTCCCATTTCTCTCCACTCACTTTCATAATTCTGTGGAACAGGGCATGGTCTAGCTGTAAGATAAGATCTCAACTGATACCGCAAAGCAAGTCACAGAAGCCTGCTGGCACATTCTTTAATGCCTCTGCCCAATCCTGCCTGCTGCAGAGATTAGACACCATGAGGAACTCCAAGTGAACTGGGCCCTTTAGTGAAGCTTGTGAGACCTCTCCTCAAATTCATCTATGTACAATAATATCCTCCTTCAGCAGGTCCACTGGCCAGATGGAATTCAGCCTAAGGCATGATCAAACAGATTACTGCATCCCAACAAAGCTGCAAACATTGAATGCTCTGACTCAGATGCTTAGCTGAGCTGCAGCCACTTTCAGTGCTGACTTGCTGAAGCCAAGCAGATCTAAAACCCTGCCCAACTCCCCCTGCTCTGTACTAATGCCAGCATGCTTACTGCCATCACCCAGCATATCTGTGGGAAAAGGCTGAGCGCCAGCATCCCTGCACTCTGGCAGACCCTGTGCTGTAAGAACAGCCTCTGGGACGTGTTGACAAGGCATGAGGTAAAGCAGCCCAGAGGCCGCTCTACTTCACGCAGTAGACCTAACTAGAAACCAGATGCTTGAGAAGTGGCAAAGCCAGTAAAAATCTCTTTGCTAAAGGGCAAATCTTTGGGAAAAGGAAAGGCACGCCAAAGAAACGGAGGTGTCCTTGCTGGTTTTCTTACTCCCCAAGCTCAAGGAGAAAAAGGCAACAGTCAGCAACCTGCAATAATATAAGGGATCTGTGAAGCAGGGCCACAGGTGCAAAGGCCTTTCCAACTACACTTTAGGATCTCCATTTCCCAAACCTATATGATCGCTTACTTCTATGGTACTTGTGTTGTTATGGCCTCCTCAGAGGAACTTGACGTAGAAGATTCTGCATTGGGAAGAAAAGTCCTACTGGTGTTAACTGTCCTTTGGTCAGAAAGCTTAGCTGTTAAAAAGGGATGAAGGAAAAGCAGGGACTGTTCAGATAGCACCGCAGACTGACATGGTCCCTCAATGTGATAACAGAAACCACATCTTCAGCTTTAGATTGATCTTTCCCCAGTTCTATTTTTCTTTTCTATATTGACTAGAAAAAAAGTCTAATAAAAACCCGTTCCATATGTAGTAACTATTCGTAATAAAGCAAGTACTGGTTTAGTCTATCAGAAGAGAGGACTAAGTAAATTTGGCTTTGCTGTACCACTTACTATTGAGGCTATTTAGGAGCAAACTGAGATTGCAGGAAAGTAAAAAAAACCAAACAAACCAACTAACGAAAAAAAACCCACTTCAGGAGAAGTATCTCCTTATGCACAGCAGGCAATTCCAGCCAGATGTGCACATTTCAACAAAAGACAAAACAGAATGCAATCACATCACAATGTCATTATCAAAGAGGTTTCAACAAGGTACTTGTCTGTCCATTTTAAATGTCAAATATATATAGTATGATAGCACAAAACTGTAAATCCTATTTATGCTAATCATGCTTGGAGGAACAGTCCTGCTGGCAAAACTTCTGGGCAGAGACAGTACCTAGTGATAAAAGAGGACTCTGGCTGGTACAGCTTGTACCTCCCTAGGGCAAAGCAAACTATTGGGAAAAAAAACCAACCACCACTTTTCTGCTGGTATAACTGTGCCTCAGCCCATTTTTTAGAAATGGGGTGGAAATATTGGTCAAAAATGTGAGAGATCTCTTTCTTAACCAATATTACAAATCTATTGTGGACTTTACCCTTCTTTATTTACTGAAATAAATGTATTGGAATCTAATTTTCACTAACAGCAAAGCTACTCAGGGAGCAATAAAGAGGCTCTAAAATTCATGTGAGTATGTATCCATGTTAAACCTCTTTATGCTGCCAGAGTGTTGTAAAGGGACCTCAGGCTGGGGGAGAGCCACCCTGCAGCGTCAGTATCCTTTGCTTTCCTTTTCAAATATGAATTTACTATTGCTTGTGAAAAGACATGCCAGGAAAGCACCAAAAGGAAAAAAAAAAAACGAAAAACAAAAGAGGAAAGTATTTAACCTGCAGGGGGCATATGGGAGTTGTGGGAAGAACACTTCAGGAGGATGCAAGAGGTTGCACCACGAGAAACTAAGTGTTCTGTATGACAGATATGGCAGGGTCCGGGAGGTGACTTATTACTGTGCAGTAAATTTAAAGCAGTGAACTGAGGACATGGAGGATAGGCAAAACCGGTGAGGAGGAGGAAGGTAACATCTTCAAGAGGCTTGATTAAGAAAGTAAGGTTCTCAAAAGAAACAAAGGGTCTCAAAAGAAACAAAGAACAAAAAGGAGTGTTGGCTGAGGAAATAAAAGTGAAAGAGAAGCTCAAAGACCTGCCAACCCAGCTGAACAGCTGGGTGACATGCTACAACTAGGAGAGAACCAATGAGCCTTATGGAACCCATCCACATGCAACAGCTACTAACGGGCTTGGAAATGCTCAGAACATTCCTGCTTTTTAAGTAACTGATTTGATTCAGTCAGGGCCCCAGTTCAGAATGATTTAATGTTTGCAACTAAACTCTGTGAGAATAATGAGTCAGAGCCTTCAACTACCATAATTCCTAGCTCTATTAATTATCACTGGCATTTTATGCTCAGAAAAAATTCTACGTCTGCTCAGCCCTCCCTGCTGCAGGCAGCAGCAGAAATTCCAATTGGAAACACCTTCAACGGCTCTCAAAGTCCACAGGGTCCCAGAGCAGAGCTCGAGGCATTTGCAGTACAGGGCTGAGGGGCACAAGGTTGCCATCTTTTTAAGTGACCTCAGCAACTGGGCTTTCACTCCTTCTGCCTGAAGACTAATTCACAGTCTAAACATGTTCACTGTGAGAAAGCTTTTTCTCATACGCAACATTTTGCTGTTAATAACTCAGTGACTTGCCTGCCCTTCCTCACTGTACTTGCCTGTCTTCTCACTAGTTACATGGAACAGTTTTATTTATTCTGCTTCACTTTGGGGTGAAATCATGATCCCGTTGAATATAATATGTTTTGCTGCCTACAGTAAGAGCCAAAGTTTAACACTGGAGTCTCCACTTGCTGATGCTGAGCTGTAACCAGCAAACACAGGACCCTCCCTGATCACTGTTTAGTTAAAGTATATGGGTAAAAGAGTGCTTGGTCCTGTCTTTTGCAGGCAAGAAAAAGCTTTGTAATGGCAGGCTAGGTAGTGTAGCTATTAGCAGATTGGCAAATGCTAGCATAGAAAGAACTGCCTGTAGTTTTCACATATTAATTGTGTCAGAAAGCACTAAAATCTTGGCTAACATATTAAAGCTACAGCTCCCTTTGTCATCTAAGAATATCACATTAACAACCATATTAGAGTCTTCCTTATTCTATATGTACTTTATCTGGTTTAGGAGTATAGGTTGCTTTTTTTAAAGGTGTTTGTTTATACAGTAATTCTGTTATTTCCCCTTCTTGTTACTTTTGTTGCTATTGGCCTGGTTTCCTCAGGAAACAGTCTGAGATATTACTGTTTCTCTGTTAATCTCTCCACACCCCTCAAACCAATTTTTGTTTTGCTAATCCAATATTACCAAATGCCTAAGGTCCAGTCCATGTCCTAGAAGTTTAACAGAAGACATTGGCTGCATAGTTGGGAGAGTATATTGATGTTAATGCTGAGGACAAGACAGAGAGGAAAGCTTAGCCTTTAGTTGAGCCGTTTGGCACTGCCTGACTGGACAACAATGAGTATGAAGCAACCAGTCAACACTTCTATTGCTCTGAACCAGCCACCCCATGTGCTGCTTCTTGCCCAGCTGTCAGCATGGGAGGAGGAGAAAAAAAGGTACAGGCAAACGGACAGACAGACTTGAGGGAATCTAAAAATAATGTAGAAAGAAGGTGCAGCAAATGAGAGAAAACTCAAAGAAGCAAGACTTTGATGTAGTGACCGGGACCTGGAAGTAATTGAAAGTGCTGGAGGGAAACATGGAGATGTAAGATTTAGGTAAGGCTCTGGATTTAGGGAACATAGGAGATGGTAGGAGACAAGGTCTATTAGTTCATCTGTTCATGAACAGCTTGTCTGTTCTCCCTTCCATGCTCTGTTGTGGATATACCTGACTTACATCAGGCTTAAGAAGTACACATGGGCTGAAGTGTTGTCTACCAAACCTTAATCTGGAGAGATCACTTTCAGGCAAATTTCACATGTCTCCAGTGGTATCTTTAAAAGTGAAATCAACACTGTTCTGTTAATTGAGATGTAACTGAGTATGTAACAATACATTAGGATGTTACTTATTGCAGATTGGTTTAATGTGAACTCCATGTCTCTTTCTAAAAACTACCAGTCTGTTAAAGAAAAGCCTAAATGTTTAACATTGCCCACAGAGCTAAAGTTCAAAGATGAATCATAAATTCAATGTGGTCTATTGAAAGGCGAACTGTCTACAATTTCACAGAACAACTAACTCCTTTCTCTGGAGGAGATGACAGCTGCAGGGCTCTTGATGATTCCCAATGAGGACAAACATGTCTGGGCTCTCTGTTTCAGCAGCTAAGTGCGGAAGCCCTCAAATAGCACCTATTTCATTGCACTGCCTCCAAGGCATTTATGCAACACACATTGCCAATACCATATTTAAGTCACGTGATAACAACTCTTTTGGCTAAAACTTCAACCGTATACCTGCTCCTAAGGAGAAGCTGACTGCAAATCATTGATTGAGTGAAGTGGGTGTCTGCCTTGCAGATCTTCATGACTACATTTTCTTAGCAATAACAGATTGGAAAGAATCCCTGAGGTCTGCTCCGGGTTTTGCAGATGCAGAAGCTTGTTTCACTTCAATATTTGTGCCAGTGTTGCCTGAGGTTCCTGGACATACCTGTGCAGAAGCCTCGGTTCCCAGATCCAAAAGTAATGGCCACATGAAGCATTAGTTTGAGACAGTACTAGGATGATTCTGTATGGCTTCCTCTCCACAAAGAGGGAAAACAAATTTCATGCATCACTGCTTCAGAATTTTATCGCAACCAAGTAGAAAACACTTGGAACACAGCACATGAGAAACACATTGGAATGCCATGATTTTTGGGTGGAAGGCACTGTACCTGTCCTGCTAGGTTAAGGTACTCCTTCTGATAAACAGATATATGCGTATGAGGGACAGGAGAGAAGGAAGATGGGGTAATATGCAGTGTAACAAGACTGCCACATACTGAAAATTGGTGCAGTCCATAGTAAATGTATGTTCTGATGAAATAATTTCAGAATATTTACACCTTACAATTTACAGAAGTTTTTAGCAGCAGCAAAAGTAGCATAGTGTAAATTTTACCCGCATTCCAAATGTGTTAGCCTGCATGAAATCTGTTTCTTGTTCTCACTATTCCTAAATTACACGTTGACACTATACTTACCACTTGGTAGCAATAATACGTACAATGAACAATTTCATCCACATTTATGCAGTGTATTTAACACAGAATCAGCTGAGCTATGCAGGTCTTTAAGACACAACATAGTCATGTTATAACATGGTACATTTTACTCGCCTTGCTAAACTGCCTACATAAAGATGCACTATAGAAAATGACACCTCATTAAATACATTCTTCTCCTTCACCTACTCTTTACACAGGCACTTACCCCTAGGAACAAATTTCCTTGTTTGAATACCCAGCACTTCTATAGAACAAATGTTGTAAACACTAGAAGAGAATAGCTTGTAGGACAATCGGCTTCAGATTCATGCTTGCAAGCATTTCAAAAACAGTGACAAACTCTACACTTTGTTTTTTTCACAGGCTACAAGTTTTAAAGGCCTGTGACACATTCTGTAGTAAAATTTCAGTTTTTAAAAAAAAATTAAAAATATAAAAATATCATCCTATTTTTCACTGAGAGGAAAACATGACTGACAACCAAATCCAAAATAAGAACTTTATGTAATGTCTAGCTAGCCATTAACATCTGCTGGTGATGTATCGCATAAGAGCTTTACTGCTCACATCTGGACAATGCACAGATGCATCTCCATTGTGAGTCTAGAGATAACCACAGTGGTTCTTCCTAGAGCTGGACTGGAAAGCTGAAGCACAAGGAATCACAGTGCAAATATAACTTGGCAGCCTGTATCTGCAGTGCCACAGAAATGCTGTTAGATGCTTTCTGACTTTCATATATGGAGGTATGTACTCCACTATGTAGATTTGCCAGTGTGGGCTTATATTATTAATTCAGGGATCTCCATACCATGCTTACAAGAATGGCATAGACAGGCCTTAGAATTAAATGATTGCTATTTTAGCCTTCTATTTAAAAAAAAAAAAACAACAAACATATGTTTGTTAAAGCAGTGCACATCACAACACAGATGTGTTTACACTGGCTTGTATTTGACTTCCAAGCTGCCAATATTGTATACCATGTCACTGTCAGCTAGTCTGTGGCCTGAAGTCATAAAAAAATTTAGTGCATTCTGGAGCTGAGTCATGATTAGAAATTATTCCCACCTTCTAAATACTTAAAATCTTAGCCTTTGTCCAATAACTTGAATACATTAGAGATTCCATTCATAGACCTCTATCTCTAATGGTAAATGATGATTTAATTCTTTTCAGTAATCCAAACTCACCTGAACCAGGCAAGAGCTCAAGGCATCTTACTGCTGTTTCGACTCACCTTCCCAAAGCTGGCAGCATTAACAGGTTGCGTGTCATTTTTCTCACAGAAGTCCAAGTAATGCATGTAGAGTGCACTTCGAGGAATGCAAACACCTTCTGCAATCTCATAGTTCTCCTCCAGCCTTAAAAAGCAAATATCAAACAGAGAGAACTGCAAGTATGTTGGATGTCCTGTATGGTAAACAGTATGCAAAACTGCATCTTTAAGACCAAACATTCTGGCTTCTGCTCGTCTACTAAGTTTTCTCTGCTTTGTTCCTAAGTGCTCCTTCCAATTCACTTCCATAATGCTCACTTGCTTCATTTGGTTCATGCTTGCTATCAAAAACATAGGCTGTGAGTTCTCATGCAAGTAGAAATTAACACAAAGGGAAATTGGGTTTTTACCATGCTCCAAAGGTGCTATTTTTAGGAAAATATATACTAGTAATCTGTTATACCCTAAAAGCATCCTGCAGTAAACAAATACATGTACAACTATGAAACAAGAAACATTCACTGATGGGAAGCATTATCTCATTCTTTACAGGACTCTCTTCACTCCTGTCCAGCTGCAAAATTATGTACCTTGAAGAAGCATATGTGCAAGTTATTTGCAAATACTCAAGAGTGTGCACAAAATCAAATCTGTATAATGTTTTCTTGCTATTGCTTATGGACAAAGTGAAAAAAGAGTCCATGATCTGAATACAATGCCAAATAAAATAGTGAAATGCCATCCTCCTCTGCCCCATAGAAACTATTATTCATTTACACATGCAAACACACAACTATAAAATTTTAAATTATGCATCAAATATATGAATGGGCATATGCCTCATCTTTAAAATCGGAAACTAGGCTCATTCAAAATCTATAGATTAAAGAAATATTCCTTTGAAATTACATTTTTAAGATTGCTGATCCAACAAAGTTTAAGAGGTGTTTACATACACACTTAACCTTAAAACAGAATTAATTTTGTCATCCATGGTGTCACTCACATGCATATAGTTACACGTGTGCTTGTCTGCCTTGCTGACTAGAAGAAGGTAGGTGCAACTTCCTCTTCAATATATTAGAAAATTAATACATATTCTCAAAAAACTCCAATTGTACAGCAAATAACCCCCTGTCATTTGATAGCTGTAGAACACCTTCCAAATATCTAGTTTCTCTCCTTCATTGCCTTTTTCAGGACCTACCTACCTTCCATTTCAGTTATCGTGATCATTTGTGACTGCAAACTATTTTAATAAGATATCCGGCTAGATGAATGGAATCAGTTTGTATGGGCAACATCTATTCTTCCTTGGTTTCTACAGAAATATCATCACGGCATCTTTCCTCAAATTCATAGCGCTTTAACAAAACCTCCTTTCAAAACCTGGAGAGTTCGTTTGTATACTATAGCTGCTAATTGGAATGTCAGCTTCCGTGACCAAGACAGGACAGAAAGAAAAGCAGTTAATTATTTCTGTTCATATCTGATGAATTTTTCTCTCTTTCTCCTCTCTTTCACAGAGAGTCATTAGTCTGACACTGAACAATGCTCCATTATACCTGAACTTTTTTTTTTAATGATCAAAAAACCCATCTTGCTCCACTTCTTTTATTTTCCTGTCTTTTATTTAACAACTTTATCATATTTTGAATTCAGCTTCATTCCTCGGTATTATAGAAAGATAATGAACTCAATCTTCTACCTAACAAATCATTATCAGAAATAATATATATATATAACATTTTAAATGTCCTAATAAAGCCATGTGAAATCCAGTAGTTCACAATGAGACCTTTTGTACCACTACAGTATAGCAATAGAACCCCTAATCCTTCCACAGGAATGACAATTTTATGTGTCCCTATTACTGTTTCCCTCTTATAGTTATATACTTCTAGATTAAATGAGATTATTCTATAGCAGAGTCAGGTCTGTAGTGTTTTTACAGACTTGGTTTTAGATACAAAGGCAACAGAACAACTGCAATGTTACCATTGCTAATCCCATAAAGAATTCTAGAACAGATTAATTTTGATGCATTATAACAATTTCTGTGAAACTACTAATCTGGGGAGAATCCACTACCTAGCAGTAATTTACCTTTCTCTTTTATATTTCTTTTTACAAATGTTGCAAAAAATAGAATAGTTTTGTTGACTTTAGCTTCACAATACTGTTATTATTCGGAGCACCTACACTGTAAGCCACTAAACTGCATGGAATTAGGCTGCTCGTGCTTTGAATAACTGTGTTTAGAGACGTAGACACACAAATGCACACACACACACTAAACTGAGGTAAAATAAAGTTTCGCACTTTCAATTTGGTCAACCAGTTCACCAATAAAATAATCATGAACGTTTTAGAGCCAAGTGTTTAGCAAGCTCTAGCTTTACAGATAATAATGAGCACAGGAAGATGGGATAAGCACAGGATACGAGGTATTGGTATATTCATGCCTTGACAGTTAAATTCAGGCTGGTGCAGTTTCCCGAATTATGATGTATTTGGCAGTAATGCTACATTTAGCAGGCCTTTCACTTCATTTTGCGTCATCAACGAAACTAAACAAAAACATCATTCCTGTTTCCAGGAAAAGGATATTTTGGCCAGGCTGACAGTCATCCAGATATGCTTCTTGGCATCTTCAGCTACTTCCTCCTCCTCATTTATAGTGTTCAACGTACTTCACCTTGGGAGAGGCATAAGCATTAAGGACAGATCCCTATGGGATTGATACTTGCTCTTTTCAGTAAGATGCGAGACAAGGAGTAACTAATAAAGTTGATGGCAATATGAACCATGGGACAAAATTTATGTATTTCCCTTATGTCTTGCTTCACTTTCCCTACTACTTACTTCCCTTTTTTTTTTTTTTTTTCTTTCTCCTGGCATTTCCTCTGTTTCTGTTCTCCAACACTCCATTGCCTTCATTAGCTGTAAATGATAGTAGCATCTAACAATAAAAACATGACCAGCTTTAACTTGGCAGACACCAGATGCTGCAGACAGTTGTGGTGCTTCCATTTGCCAGAATAAGGCAAGTTTGGTACTGTATCCTGAAATCTGGTCAATAATTTACTCCACCACTTCCACCTCTTGAATCTGGCCCAGAGATTGCTGTAAGAGGGTGGGATACATTCTTAACCAAAGTATATTCAGGTAAATCTAGTCTTTTGTCTTTCTTCACTGTGCAAAAACTTGATCTGAGGCCTAAGCAGGCAAAACTGTTAAACATGTAAAGCTAAACCTACAGGAAGCACTCAATGCAGCATTTGTACAGCGCTGCCCACAATAGTTTACCGACCCATGGGGTGCTATGTGTTACTGAAGTACAAATAACCTGATGCTAATGTGTCTGGTATTGCAGAACAGTGGAAACTCAACATCTTCACAAAAAGCAAGCTTACTACTGTGACCATAACCATTGAGCTTGTAATTTTATTTAGTGTGTCAAACCCAGTAGCACAGTTTCCTCAGGAAATACCAATTCAAAACTGCAGTACATCATAGGCTGAAAAGCATATGGAAACCACCAGAAACTGTTCTATGGTATGGTTACTAAGCTGGGAAATTTTTACCTACAAGTCTATTAATAAATGAGCCAATTGTATAATTCAGTTTGACACTAGCTCAAGAAATTAAACTTGAAAACTTCTTTCCTTTCTGTTCCCTCATGTATTTTTGGGTGACGAATGGAGGAAATTGCAGATGCTCCAACAGACTCAAAGAGGAGAATGTCTGACCTACCTAAACGTGTAAGAAACATAACGCAACAGACAGGTAGTAAGCCAGTACACTAGCAAGGGGGAAGGGAAGATGATGTAAGCAGCCTTTTCAGAATCAAAATTCTAGGATTCTATTGCAAACACTGCTGAATGGGCATTAGCGTGCACACTGCATTCCAGCAGGGCTCAATATCCCAGGAGTTTAGGGATTTACTAACCTTTATGACCAAGGAAGCTTGAAAGCATTTGGCAAAAGATTGTTTACAGTATTTGCATGTTTTCTGTTGGGAACAGTATCATTGGCATGTTCTAATTAACTCTGACTTCTTGGCTACTACGTTATTTGCTCCTGTGGCAAAAGACTCTTAACTGACTCTACTGCAAAAAAACCACTGTTCTGAATTTGGGACTGGTAAGCCCTGCCTGCTTTTTTGTTTTAGCTAGATAGTTCCTTGTTATCCTATTTGAACTGTGTTGAAGTCGTATGGGTGAATAATGGAAAATAATAAAATACGTCTATGACATTTCACTATTATTTAAATAATTTTCTCTCCGTCTGTAGTCACTCCCTTTTTTAATTCACTTTTCTTGAACTTCCAAAAAACAGCACTTTTGTGGTCCAAATAGGTACAAAGAAGCAATAGTTCAGAGCTAACCTTTACTTATATTTGCCCATCTCATTATTTGCACTGGAAGTGTCTGCAAGTCTCTTCAAGGCAGAACACTGACTACTTGAGAAACCTCAAGTTCTCAATCAACCCACATGTCTTGGGGTTTTTTAATCCAAAATTTAACTGATCAACAAATATAAAAAAATATAAAATATAAAATAATATAAAAACTGATCAGCAAATATAGATTAAATAAACCAAATATCATTATGCGTATTTCACAGAATTTCACAGGCCAAGAAAAAGTAAAATTCACTGGATGAATTATTCTTTGCTGTTTGTTCAGTTAGATCTCCCAAGAGACTGACAGAAGCAGAAAAATAATTTTGCTAACCACCCCACTTTTTTTTTTTTTTTTTTTTTTTTTTGCCAATAATCTTATCTTTCCAACCAGAAAAATATGAGAAGTACTTACAGGTGAAGTAAAGGCCTTTCTTTAAAAGATTTAAAACAAGCTAAGGAGGATGAGTTTTCAGATATGCATGCTCTGAGGCTTCTCTGTAACAAAGCTCTGTTCTGCCAGATACAAGAAACCTCCTGAAAGATGTGTGGTCACTTACAATATTAAGAAAGCTAAACCAGAATTAAAAACATAAATTAAGAGAAAAGTCAACAAAAGTCTAAAAGATAACCTATAGAAAGGGATGTCAGAAGTATAAGTAATGTTACAGAACTTGCAGCCTAAAATACTGCTGTAAACCACAGTGAACAGCACTTGTTCATTTTTCATAGCACAGTAGACTAATTCACAAACTTTCCTCTCCCCATCCTCTCTTTCTCTCTTCCTAATTACCCTTCCTTCCCCCCCCCCCCCTAAATTTGCAAGGGGATTTTGGCAAATGAATCAAACCTCAAATTCTCTCCTTTCTGTTGTTGTCCTGTGCATTAAATTGCAGAGATCTCATTTCAGAAAAACAGTAACAGTGGGCTTCATCGTACACTGAAACAAATGGGAGTCTTGAAAAAAATCTCAGTTCTTGTTTTCTTTTTGTAATAAATGTAACAATGATGACAAACCACAAATCACCACCTAGCAAGGTGGCAAACAAATATGCCAAGCAGATCTTCTAAACTATATCAGAGGTTTCCTAACAAATCTCAGAGGTTCAAACAAATCTCAGAAGATTAAGACGTTTGTTGAGAAATGCTGTGCAGTAAACTGAGCAGATTAAATACATACAGGAAAAGTATCTTTAGAACCATATAAGATGTCCAAGACCTCTATTCTCTTCAGCTGGAAAAAGTATAAGAAAAAACCGCTAACAGGTTTTCTTGATTTTTAAAGGAATCTTACCATTGCAGTGTAGCTGGAGTTGAGTGTGGTTTTGATGCTCTATTATTTTCTTTTTCCTCATCTGTTAAGAAACAAACAAAAAAACATGTTATTTTAGTGGGAATTGCTCATGCATTTATGAATTGGTAAGGAATTATCTGATGAAAAAAAGTTCTCAAGTGCCAAAGCTTTCTCAAAATATTGGCTAAATTGTGGAAATGTAAATAATTGTGTTCCCTAAGCTAGCATCTGAAGATACTGTTTAAGGCAATAACCCTTGCAAACATCGCTGATAGCAGGAACAGAATGGTGCATAGGAATAATGGCATTGGAAAGGATAAATTTATATATATAAAAAAAAACCCAACAAAAAACCCAACCAAATCTCAGACCTCTAGCAGCGTGTCAGAACATAAAACCACTTTCACCTGCTATAAGGGAACAGTTGCCTTACCCAAGTTTTATATTAGATGAGGCATTTAATCTAATGGGGTTCATCCACTGTTGTGATCCTAACATATGATAGGTACTAGATGTTTATAAATTTACAAAGATTAATTCTGAACAAGAAAAACCAAAATTAAAAACATCCTATAATATATTTTATTCCTTTTCAGATAATTTGTCTGATAATATTCCTGATTAACTGTTTCCAAGGTAACTCTCTGATTTGCCTTCTTTCCAAAAATTTGAATAAAATATGAATTAAAAAATATAATTAAAATAAAACTCTTAAAAATATTGGATTCTTCCTTGTTCACATTAGTTCTTTTGGAACAATTTTAAAGTATGTATAGAATAATTCCTATTAAATTGTCATTTGGGAAGCATATAAAACATTCCTAGGTGAAAGCTGGAGTGAAGCACAATCAGTGTCTCCAGAAGGGTATTCTTTGGGAAACATTGTTGTATCAAACACAGTTTGATATTTTAACAACTTTGTCCCTGATGAAAGCATTAAGTGTAGAAGGCTTTGCTACTTAAACAACGAAGTAAACCACAGCTCCTGTACACCACCCTGCAAGTTTCATTTCTTCATACAATTAACATTTAGAAGTTATTTAAGTGAGCCTTTAGGATGCTGAATCTGAAGGGAGCCGTGCTATCTCCCCTGAACATCGGATCCCTTTGGGAGGCATTTTGTACAGTCCCAAGAACCGACGCGCACAAATAAAACACCACTTTGGAAAACACTGTCTTCAGCCCTCATGCCACAATATTTCTTCCATTACATATAGGACAAGTTGTGTTCACCGAACATCCTTTAGCCTGCGAGACCGGTCCCCTGAATGTCAGGAAAATCCAGATTTACAGTTACCCGCAGACACTGTGCAGCCCCTCTTCTGCATCTGCATGACAATGGGCCTTTAATTATTGGACCGCACACTCCTTCCCTGCCTTTCAGGGGCCCGCTTTTATTCAGCGCATAGGACCAACATACACATTTCAAATCACTTTTAAATTGTGTTTTTCATTTGTTTTTCCTAAACAAACGGTCGGCACGCAACAAACCTTTGGCACGCAGGGCTTGAATGCTGAGCGGCTGTGGCTGCCGCGGGCCGCTGATGCTCAACAACAGCCTCAGGCCTCGCTGGCGGCAGGACAAACACCTTCTCCCTAGTGGGAGGCAGAGCCGTGCAGCACAGATTTAAATTACTGGATGGATAAAATAGTTGGGGCTGTCTCCTCTCACAACACCGACTGTTTTACCCTTATCCTTAACTGACAGCACAAACACTCTAAGAGCACACCTGACTCCAGCCTTTTCTGGGGAGGAAAGGCCAGCCATGTCTGCCCTGCTCTGAGGTGGGAAGAGCCATTTGGATTGGGATTCGTGGTTTTCCAGGTGACAGGGGATGAGGGAGCCCAGCTTGTGGGTGGGAGAGTGCCTGGTGGGAGGGTGAGCGAGCTGCTGCAGGGAAGGCCCTGTGGTCACCTTCAGACAGCCTGAGCAGAGCCTGGTCCAGTCTTGCATCCTGCTGTGGCTTCTGTCATCTCAGCCAGGGAAAAAATAGGCAGCGGGACTGAGAGGGAGTTATGGCAGCTCCCTGGGCTTGGGGCACAGAGGCTGCTGCAGCTTCCTTCACCCACAAGTAGGCTGGCCTAGCCTGCCAAGGCCCCGTGGGTGCCCAGCAGCTGGTGGCCTCCCAATGGTTCCTGAGGTAAAAGTGCAAGTGGACTAGTTATAAACAGTACATCTTGGCAAAGTGTTGCAGGGGTAAAGTGCTGACTGAGGGCAGGGGGTGGGTGTCCTCTGCTTTAGTAATGAAAATTACAGCTGGCAGTCACGGGGGTGCACAGGCCTTGCCAACAGGGACCTGTAACACAGGGCACTGCAGCGCCTTTCTATGGACAGAGGAGTCAGACCTTCCCTGCTGCAGGGAGGGAGACGCCACAGCAAGGTACAACCACCGAAGCTGCTGCCTTCAGGTAGCAGCAGCTTGTGGGGGCCCAGTCCTCCTCCTGTCTCCCACTGTCTTCTTTTTCAAATTAAGGTTATTGCTTCCCAGGTGAAAGTCATCCATTTTCTTAATCAGTATTTTCTCTGTCAGTGTCAAAGCCCGACATCCACTGGTTTAAGTTTGATATACAGTTGGTTTCTACCTCCCTGGAAATTGCTATGGGGGTGCAAATTGGAAAGGCTGAAAGCCATTGATCTAAATAATCCCTTGTCTAACTAAGATGCAGAAATCCTAAACTTCTGCCTATGAAGCCGAGGTACTACTCCTCACTCCTTAGAATAAAACTTTTGATTATCTTTCTTAAGTGGGCTAGTATTCAAAGGTCTGTTATTAGATGGCTTGTACCTGTGCTAGACTTAATTTTCCCCTGGGTATGTGGCACTTTATCAGACATCGAGCCAATATCTAAATTATACAATATTAGGGTCTCTACACTCATTCCATGCCTCCCCCAGCTGTTTTTCACTTGCATTAAGAGCGAGCACCTGTGAGCAGGTGCTTTACCTAACCTACCCTCAGACACATTACAAGCCAGCCATAATCAGCTCCTCCCATGTAAGGATTTGTTTTAACACCACAAACTAACAATAATATCATAAACTGCAATTTAAATCTCCCTCCTCAGTTATGTCTGCTTCCTGGGGATACTTCTTTAAGACTTTTCATCATTGTCCACTAACTGTCCCTTAAAACCAAGAATAATAATAACGGACTTTAAAGTTAATAAAAAGAATTCTTTAAGCACCATTTTCCATCAAAATATTACCATTGAACAATTGAATTTTCCGCAAAACTACATTTTTCACAGTTAGTACTTGTCTCCCCCCAAATCAAGTCTCTGTACAAGAAAACAGAACTTTTTGTCTTTTTGCCAACAGACCAGCTGTCAGCCAAAATGTTTCTCATTTCACCAGGTGTTGGCTAAAATATTTATTTTCAGAAAACTTTCACTTTTTTATGAAGTAGATGGAAAGAATTGCACATGGTATAGGAATGGAAGGGATCTAGAAATACAAACTTTCAGTATTACATATACTAGCACTTTATTCTACCTTGTATAGTTTAACAATATAATCTCATCAGATAATTGACTAGCAGAAAGTAATAAATATCCCTCTTCCTTGTATTTTAGTTGGTAGCAGGGCACTTAACGGCTTCCCTATTGAGCAGGGAATGTTTTGTGACCTTGACTCAGGTCTCATCCCAGATCTGTTTGTACAGCATGAAAGAGGTAAGGAATGCTGTTTTCCCTTACTTTTTGGCCTGTCATTTTATCAGTCCCCATTACAACAACAATGTAGATTAAAATGAACCCATCCCGTTTAAAATTCAATACTGACAATTCTTCTGTGAGAAACGCAAAAGGACTTGAAGTCACAAGGAAAAACCATGCTCCTGATGCACAGCTGCAGGTGTTCACATATATGGCAGCTGCATAGCACCCCAGGGAGAAACCCATTTGTGAGGAGCAGATCTGGTGTGTTCACTCCACTGCCAGTAGAAGGATTACCACATCCCAAGGAAAGGTATCTTCAGGGTACCCCGTTAGGTAGGAAACCTGGTACTCATCCCAAGCTGAAAGCAGGTAGTAGCTTAGACAGTTGCAATTAAAACTCTCAGCACGGAAGAGGCCTTCAAAGAGATTCAATACTGGGATAATCTATGTACTAGCAAAATAGTATTTCTTGGCTCCCAGAGATACCGGAGAAGGTTTTTCTTCCCAAACTCCATGGAAGTTTCTTTGCTAACCGCTCTGTCTTTCTCCTTTCAAAATTCTGTTTCAAAGCCACCAGAATAGAGTTCTGTCTGTACCTTGTGCGTATGGTTATGGCTTTTCCTTAACTCTCAGTAGTATCCTCTAAGTTCTGCTGCCTGGTTTTAGGTCCAGCTCAAGGAATTTCTTGCTTCTTGGAGCAAGAAGTATGCTCAGCACCTCTTTAAGCATGCTGCCTTAAACACAGTAAGTGGAACATCCACGAAGTGAAGACCCTGCATTAGTACACCTTTTTCTAAAATGTCTGTTTATCATAACTGGAGTTAAAGCTCTGCTTTCCTCTGTGGAGATAACAGAAGAGTTCTATACTTTCCAGTGCTGCCTGCATGTGTCTCCAAACTACTAAGGAGCTAGCATGTTATTAGTAGCTTTACATGGATAAAATCCTTCCCTTAGTTCAGGTAGCTCCACACCTTTCAGAAGAATAGCCTCTTTCTCTGTAGCCCTTGCAGTCCAGGTTCTGAATGTTCTCAAAGTTTTGAGATTTGCCGTTAGCTAAAATTACGTGATAGCAAGAAACTACCTTGTTTCTTACATGTAGCCATAAATAAGGCTCAGACTCATTAGCATGTATTCCATGCTTTTAAAACAGTGGGATTTTTTTAAAACCCTTTGACAAACATGGGAGCATAGTTCTAATTGAGTAGTTATGATCGGAAAAGAAAGAATTTTCTCCAAGGAAAGTTTCAGTGAAATCAAGTAGCTCTTTTTTAAACATTTTTTCAATAGAAGAAAAAAAAAAAAAAAGGTTTAGTTCAAACAAAAAAAGAAACTATTGGATAAATCTCCCATTTCAGCTAGTTTGAACACAGAATTTGAACACTGCCTTTAAAGTGCAAAAAGTAGTCTGAATCTTTTCTCTCACATGAATCATCTACAAATTCACATTTCTAAACATGCAGGAAAATTTGGACAAGCAATCCTTCCACTTCATCATGTAACGTCATGACTCCTTCCCCAGGGAACTGAACTTGAAACTTTCATAATCCTTGAATTGTGTTCTTCTAGACCCCTATTTCAATTTGGAGAATCTGGCTCAACACACAGTACACAGCAAGTGTTGTGGATTTGTGTTTGGGTTTTTTTTTAAAAAAACTTATTAGATATGAGCTTGTACCATTCCTTTTTTCTGTGGATCTTTTGACTAACATGTAGAGTGTGGAAGTGGTGGAAGGAAAAAATGTTTAAAAAACCTGAAAATTGAAATAAAATGTACCTAGAATTTTTATATTAGAGTGTAAAAGCTGTGTTTTGGGAGGGGTCATAAAACCTTCCAAGAATAAGAAGCGCCTCAAGAAGAAGAGAGACCATGGGAATCCGGAGCTGTGAGTCATTGCTTCCCTTCACAATGTAACACAAGTTCAAGAGGCCTGGAGGTATCTGGATGAGAACAGAAGATTGCAAAGGACTCCTGTGGCATGAAGTACGGTTCTGTAGCATACTCCTACTATAGAAAAGGAGATCAGCAAAACTATTACTCTTGTCCTAAAACCCTATGAACTCTAAAAACATCCAGGGGGAAAAAGAGTCACAAGAGCAAGCATGATACTGAGTAACAATGTTATCAGTTCACAGTGCAAAATCTTAGTGTCTTCACTGGACGCAAATCCAAAAAAAAAACCTCCTAAAAAACAACACCAAAGCCACATTTTCTCTGGTAGAGTCCAGCCAAAAGCTACGTAATCTATTTAGAGACAAAAAACTAAGTAAAAAGAAAGATGGATGATGCTTGCTTCTGACTGCAGATTAAAACTGGAGCTCCATTGACAACAACAATTTGACCACCATTCTGAAGAATTCAAATAGAATTACACTGGTTTTCTCAAAACATTTTGCCTCCTGCTGTTTGTAAATGTGTGAGAGGCTGGACAAAGTGAGACGATGGTTTGGAAATGTCTTGGTTGGCGTGTGGGCACTGTTAGAGAAACATTAGAAAGAACTCAAGGGCTGGAAAAGAGCACATAATACAATGATTTCTAAGGTGAAACTTCTAGATTGTTCTAGATTTCACAGATTATTGGTCTTATTGCTGCTGTGCAAGTGGCTTATTTTTCTCTCCTACTCCTTCCTCTTCACCCTCTCTCCTCCTCTTCACCCTCCAAAACCAAGGATGACTTCAGGTGGATTAAGATTCTCTTATCTGCACTGCAGAAATGCTGGTGTCAGTGCAAAGGAAGCATCTGGAAGAACTGACTGTTAAGAAGGAAGCTAGATGAAATCAACTCTTGCTTTCATTTGGGTTTCCATTATATACTGTGACAATGTCTTCTGCACACAAATTGTGGGATAAGTTCATTTACATATTTGTTTCATCAGTTCTAAATTTGCCACCTTTCATTATCATCGCTTCCCCTTAATTCCAGTACCAGAAAACAGAACGAACAACCATCCTGTCTTCTCAGTGCCATTGTCTGAAATATCTGTTCTTGCTAACCCACCAGGTCCACTTCTTACTGTCTCCAGGTATGTGGACATTTTCTTATGCTCGCATTTAAACTAAAAGCACATATATAACAAATTACTGCTAGTTTTGCTACAACCTGTTTAGGTTAACAGATCTATAACAGAACATAGGAGATTTATAATTATATTATAATTATTTTTTAATATAGCTAGTGGTGCTAAATAATTACCTTGACAATACTGTCTTGAACTGTGAGTCTAAGGAAAAGCTCATTAAAGTCAATAGGGTTGAATCCTGAATTCGGACCCTATTAGGAGTCTGAAATCACATCTCATTCATTACAGATTCTTTCCATCACTTTCTCAGTAGCACCAGAGTGAAATGAATTTCATAAACCTCATAGTTTCTCCTAAAATGTAAATTAACAAGCAGATGCTTTTTGTTTTTCACTACAGTTTTATATTTAAAGATAAACTAATTTCTTGTTCCTTAATTTTTAAAAACCAAAAACCCCAAACCTGTCCAAATTTTATTGTCCATCTTTAAGGATTCTTATCCACTGTCCTTAACTTGGGAGTCATAAATAAATACCATGTTTCTAACACTGCCTTTCTCCTTCAGAAGAGATACTGCCTCAAAAGAGAACCCTGAACAAGTAAGCGTAGGGCCCCGATACAGCAGATTCTGTGATCCACTAAAGCATTGTGCTGCAAGGCATGTAGTTTTACTGTGACATCAAAATAAAGTAGTTATCTTAAAATGCAAAAAAAAAAAATGTAAAAGGGACATTCATCAATTAAGAACTAATTAAAAAGACTTTTTCTAAACTTAGGTGCTTGAATATTATAAAAATGTGAGTCTTTCTGAACTAAAGAATTCAGTCTGCATTAATATCCTCTAACATAAACATATGAAATACAGAGAGGAAAGCTAACATGAAGAGTACTTTGCTTCAGGCAAATTAAGTAGAATAGAAATTGCATAAACAAGGAAAACTAGTAATCTAAAAATTGTCTTACATTTTTAAAAGGAATCAATTAGGTTATTTTAAGATATTTGGGGGTCTTTTTAATTACCTGCTGTTGTTAAAAAAAAAAAAAAAAAAAAAATCAAGATGTTAAACTACCATAACTAGAAGAGATAAGAAAAAAATAGGTATTTTAAAATCAGCTAGATTTAGAATTGTTTCCTCTCTATGACTAAAAAGGAAGTAATATTAGTTAATATGTGATTTTTTTAAAATCTTATGATTGTTTAATTCTTAAAATGAAGATTTTTATATGTATGATTTCATATAGTCATATCGAAAAACAGCACAATTTTTCCTGTATTTCAACGTCATGGAGTTCACCAGTGAAAATCAAAACAGATGATTTTACTCATGAGCTAATACTAAGAGCACGTTTTAGAGGTCATCCAACCTTTACTCAGTGACCCAAATTCTTCTGGTTGTTTTAACTAGTAGATAGCATTACTTCCTTTTAAATAATGCAAAATAGCAAATATTCCAGAAAAAAAAACCCACAAACTATTGGATGTGTCAAGTGAGTTGACTCTTCAAATTACAGAGTACTAAAAATATCACCAAGATGTAGCAACATATAGCAGGAAATTAGCACTTGGACACGTTCACACTAATTTTAAATGAATGACAAGTTACTTACTTTCATCGTTAGAAACATTCCCCAGAGAGGTGTGACTGGAATAACGTTTGTTTTCACTTTCATTGAGACATCGTTCAATCCAACTCTCTGCAAAGGAACAAAGATGCTCTTTTTTTGTGTTTGTCTTTGCATAATAAACAAACTTCCAACATAGAAAACTAAATAAAGCACCGGTTTTCAACAGATGGTGTTCTGTAGCATTTCTGTTAAAACACACTCAGTCTGAAGTTATTTAACAAGAAAATCCTTCCTTGCTTTCAAACTTAACTGTTGCTTTTTAGTTTTATTTTTTCTTTGTCTGTTTTTAAACAACAGAGGGTGAAACACTTCCATGCACATAACAAAGCTCCTCAGGATATTCTCTTCCCTCCCCATTACATGATACATTTAAAAAAATAATTAAAAAATCACCTCATGTGGGCAACTGAAACACATAAGTTGCATTAATTTCTAAATCTTAGTCTGGCAAAGACTTACGTACTCAAGTATTTCCACTGGTTTTGAAAGGACTCTTTGTGTGTGTAAAATCAATCATTCATGTGATTTTTTGTTACAGTGGGGCTCAAACTGGGCTCCCCGAAGTCCAGCCATTCACCCTGGTGGAGTCCCAGTCCCTACCGAGACCTTCTCCACACGGGTACAAGTCTAATGTAGCGAGTCAAGCGGCCACTGAGCTACTCGAACCTTTCTCACTCCACGATGGATACTCAACCACTCCTGTCCTTCCTCTTTCTCACTTCCAGTTTGTTCCCGCCAGTCAGATGAGGTACAGTATTACATTGACTTGACTCCACTGTTCCTCTTTCTGGAAGCTATAACATACATCCCCTGATGACTTTGGAGGATGCACTAGGCTCAGCAGAATTTGCTGTTACAGGTCTTCAGGGCAAAAGTTGCACCTTCCTATGCATTTCCTTGGACAAAGCCTGAAATATGAGTCCTTGAGTTTGCCTGGAGTCCCTGGTATTGCTACAATAAACTGACCTCCCTCATAAGATTATTTCTCAAGGGCATGCATATGGGCGGAAAGGAACTTGTGCTCACAGAGCTTCCTGTGGTCAAAGCAAGAAAAAAGAAGGGATAGGTGGGAAGGCTGCAAGGTAACCCCGCAAGTTATGACAGAAAATAACCCCGCGGAGCAGAGAGATGTACAAGAAATAAGGGGAACCAGGCCTCCCCATCAGCAAACTGCCAGAGACAGAAACACCTTCAAAGACACGGAAATGGCTGCAGATTCCTTTCCATAAGCCACTCCCCAGACACGTCGGGCTACCAGCACAGCGCAGGCACCAGTCTGCCAGCCAGAGAAAGCCCATCACAGCAGCAGGCTTGAAGGGAGAGCAGAAGCCCAGTGTCTTGGGAAAGCTCCCCATCTGGTTTATAGAAGGTAAAAGTTGGTATGACTTCATTTCAGCACTAGATGCCAATAAATAACTATATGAATAGTCATGGCCAAACACATCCTGCAGAAAAAATGCTTTTTAAACCCGGACAGTTGCACAAACACACGTATATTCCTCTGTACACATGCTTTGGGCTGCCACGCAAACAAAAGGGCAACGGCATCTGTGTAGGACTTCAGAAAGGTCTGCTGAGAGCCCTTCACATTTGATTTCCAGACCCTGCCACGAGAGTCCAGGTACTGTTCCTTTGCGCACTTCTAGTTTTCAGGCAGCGTCAGAGAGGTTGTGGCAGCTCCAGGCTATTCCCTTCCCTCTGCCTGTTTGCCCGCGGCTAACACGCTGCAGCGCTGCCTTCGTCAACCACATCCCCGTGTGCGTCTTCCTCATTCACCATCAAACTGCCCTGTGCCTATGGAGCCTCACGACCACACTGCCTCTCCCCTATAGCCTGCTCCTTTGAGGTACTTCTCTGAAAATCAGCAAAAGTAACTCTTGTTGTCAATAGATTTTTCAGGAAATTTCTTCTCCCATCAAATTCAACGCAGCCTTGTGTAAAGATCACTTTAAGGTTGCTAACACCACAACTTAAAATTTGCCAGCGAGGCCTGCGCTGTTTAATCAGCTCCTGCTCGGTTTCTAACCCACAAGCCTGCGGCAACTCTAACTTTGAGGCTTTCCCTTCTCATGCTGCTCAGCTGCATCGGGTGGGGGTGTATCACCTCCTTGTCTAAAGGCCAACACAACGAGATGGCTGCTTCGTGCCAGATTTCTTTTACTGCCCTAAAACTGAGCTAATAGCTTCTCTCCTCTCCCTTTTTAGTACTGCGAGCTGGGGGACAGGAGCTAGGATCCTCACAGATCACTAGGAATTGAAGAGAAACTTGGTGCTGAGGACAACATCAGAGAGAGGTGCAAGAAGCCTTGAGAAAGATTACCCTACCTCCTCCTCCTCCTCTTTTCAGTGCACAGCCATGGCTGTATATAATTCCCTTGGCTCTGAGCCCAGCTGCAGGGAGTAAAAGCAAAGGCGGCTGCCATTAGCGCCAAGGAGAGACCGATGCCCAGCTCTGCCCTTTCTTTTCGTCCCGGCACCGAGAGCTGGGAAGCTGGGATGCATCCTCTTCCCTGAGCAGCAGGGAACTGGCAGCAGCCATCTTTAGTCACGTTCCCTGCCTAAGTAATAGGAAAAAAAAACTTTTTAAGTGTCACTCAATAACAATTTTCACCATCCTGGTTCATGTGCTGCCTCTGATAACTGCGTATATACTCCTTTTTCATTGGTAAAGCAACAGTTTACACTGCAAGATATAAAATCTCTGGAGTAGGGCGCAGTTACTGTTTAATTATGTGCTGCAACTCCTTTGGTCCTGAATCACCCCAGTTCAGCTCGCTGCAGCCTGAGTCTGGCTTTGTCTTTGTGGCCTTGCATTTAAATAGCTGATAGAAATTCTTCAAGCCTGAAAAGATACATGACCTGTCTGGCAGCAAAGAATGAAGAAAACTAACTCTTTTGAGCAAAAATGTCAGGGAGTTTATGGCAAATTTGTCAAATTATTTGGTAGATGACAAAATGCGACAAAACCAACTAGCTATTTAAAGGCTGTATTATTGCATAAACTGAGTGATGTAAGTATAAATAAATATTGATAAGTAGATATTTTTTACTGTTTGTATAAAAAAAAGTTTTTACAAAGTTTTTAACTCCTAATATTAATAAGAATACCTTCAGGATTAAAAGAAAATACAACGACAGTTTTGCTGAAATTGAAAATATTCCCTTCAGGACCCCACAGATCCCAGATATGATGGCGCCTGCTTAAAAGAAAACAAAAAGAAACCCACAAAAAAAAAAAAAAAAAAAAGGAGAAGGAGGCAGAGTAAACAAAATAAAAAAATCAAAACTAAGTCTGATTTTTTAAAAGTTCTTTCAGAGTTAATACCAGGTAGAGCCCTGTACACATCGAATGCTCTTGTCTTCGTGACACGGAGGCGTACAACCCGGCTGCACTGGTGTCTGTACCAGGCAGTCAGGCTGCAGGGCCGGAGGAAGAGACCCTCGGCTAACCGTCGGTGTCCTAGGCTGAGGCTTCATCACTTGCTCCCAAGGCTGACGCCAATCACACTACACTGCTCTTCTAGACAGGCATTGAGTCACACGGTATGGAAATTTTTATATGATCAAAGCCTAAAATATTGTGCTTGGACCTTACAGACTTCTCATAGACAGGATTTCATATCAGGAACAGTCACAGAGTAATGGAGAGTTCAGGTGGTGATTAAGCAGAAGTGCATATCAGACCTGATAACAGTGATGAATCATTAACACAACAGGTAGAAACCCCAAATTTCCAGTGGGAAGTGCTTGTGAGAGCGAAAGAAAACACATCCTGTCTCATACAGGGTGTATTTTTACTCACTGCATTTTCAGCGTATCCAAGTCTTAAGGCATTTCCCCTCCCTGCTTCCAGAACTCCTGCCCACCCTGAGCCCCAGCGTGCAGTACCCTCAGTTGTACCGACACAGCAGTTTGAGCAAGGATCAGCACTAGCCAAAAAACATCCGGGCAAAATAAATAAGCTAATTAACATCTAATAGTAAAATGTAGTGTAATCACATGCTGGTAACTCTGTACTGTGACACCATATGGAAGCTATTACAATTCTACTAAGCAAAGAATGCAACTAAGGTGTATTTAATGGTGTTTTGAAGATGCATCTGTAAATACAATATCAAGTATTTAATTTTGCAGGGATCAAACGTAAATTATAATGAAGCACACAGCTATGTCCCTCAGCCTTCAAATTTTTGTTATATAATTTTGTATACCTCTAAATACAAATACATTGTATCTTCTGCAGGATTCCAACATGAGGGAAAGGAGATGATTATTCAAATTACAATAATTTTTCCAATGTCAATTTTCTGATAGAATAATTTATCATGACACAAACAAAAACTATAAATTGTTCCCAATGAAGTGCTGAAAGATGGATTAAAAAGAACTATGGAACCCCTTCTGGCCCTCATTCCGCCTCTTCTCTTTTTTGGTCCTGATATTGCTAAGACTGACACATTCACCAAACCTCAAGCATGAGAGTATTCCTCTTCCATTAAATGTGTCCACCACACATTTAACAACAGAAGTTTACACTAAACTTGTTTTTAAGAGTTGCCAGAACAGAGGCCTGCATGGCTTTCCCTTGTTCCCACAACGGCTCTTCACACTGACAAGAATATTTTTATTTGTATGGTGTTTCACACCCACTGTGCTGGGAAGGCAGACCGGGGACTCCCCAAAACAGAGGCAAACACATGATGCTGCTCAGGAGCAGGAGCTTTCATAAACTATTAGGAAGAGGAGCATGAACTGTTTTTTAAAATATATCTTTGACAAATTATTTTGACACATTACCTCCTTCAGAAGGAAGGGTTTGCCACTGGAAGAAACCTTTGAAAGGCTTCTTCCTACAGAGCCTCATTCGAGGTGAGAGAATACAGCAGAGGTGCCTGCATACTGCCAGGACATTTAATGAGATAATTACTCCATCTTGTTTGTATAATGGTTATTGGCTCAGCATATTTGCAGCTCAGAAAAGAAAGCATTCATTACTCCCACATGTGCATAGCCATAGTGAGAGCAGTATGAGAGCCACCTGGGCTCTGCTCTGCAGAGAGCAAGAGGAGGTGGCCCTGATTGCAGCCGGCACAGGCTTCTGCAGCTGCTGTCCTTGCAGGAGGGGTAAGAGTTGCTGCAGTATTAGCCCCACCTGTAATCACAGCCTCTTCTGGCCTTTGAGAGCCACCCTGCCCTGCTCGGCACACAAGCAGGATGGCAAAAGCAGCTGGAGGGGCTGTGCCGTGCAGCCAGGAGGTGAGTGTACCCAGAGCTGCTGACTGCAGCCCTGTGGGCACGTCTGTGCGTCCTGACGGGACATTAAGAGATTTTTATGGGCAAAGTTAAACTCTGTGGTCACCTAATCTGAGCTGTGTTTTGCCTCACCTCATTACCCTCCAGTGGTACTAACTGCGCTGGTTTTCCCCAGCTATGCCATATCCTCTGATCTGGATGTGGTGGTATCACTGGCGTAATTGTGAATTGCTATCTACTTTTTACTGAAATTGTAGGAGATGAGAATCCTCATGATCTGGAAACATAGCCAAGGTTTGTGGTAATCACCATGTGCTTACTTCACCACAGCTCTAGCAGTTGCACAGAAATCCCACTCGTACACCTTCAGCTCTAGATTGGTTCCCATACTCCAAATTTTAAAGCAGTTTGCCAACGAGCATGACAATTTACCTAGTGCTCTGCACAGGGACCAGCCTTGCTTCCACAGAAGTTTGCTTGTCACTGAAATAGAGCTACCTCTGGAATAAGAATTAGAGATTTGCCAGGACCCAAACTAGTACCTGAGCTGCGTACCAACTTGGATGGTGCAGCTGCAACAGTCTGACTCCTTAGTTTTATTCATGGCTGCTCTTGTAATTTTTTCCACAGTTTCTCAAGGCAGAGATAGAAAAAAGTAGAAAGTAACTGTGAGCAAAGTATATAAAGTGTAGATAATGCAAATAAAAAGGGACCACCAAGTTTTTGTGGATTTACAAGAGGACCTGTTGGAAAAATGAATACTTAGAAGTGATGACAGACTTAATTTTACAGTTCCTGTGACAGAGGAGGAGCTCGTCATGCACGTGGAGTCTTAGCACCCCTCTGAGTTATTTGTTCGTCACTCTCAGAGGAAAGAGTTACTCATCTCTTCCTGCAGCACCTCTTTGCCAAGTGTCTCCGTACTGAGCTGGCCAGCAATACTGCTTACGTGCTCATCTGATCTGTTTGGGCAAGAGAAAAATTTAGAAGGTAAAAGCAGTAGCTCAAAAGCTCAGGAGACTGACCGAAGGTCGTGGAACCTCCTGTTCTCAGTTTCCTGGCCCATGGTACTAACTAGATATCATATCTGTCTCAAATTTTTTTTCAGTGGAGTTGATGGGATGATATTCTATATCTTTTCTTTTTTAGGAAAACCATCACTGCCCTGACAGCTTCTGTTGTTTGTCTCAGAATAAATGCTGAGGTCTGCAGGATCCATTGAGGCTTCTCTCTGCAGACTTTATCTTGCTGAACATGGTTTGAGACATGCCACCACCCAATAACCCCCCTGTTCATGCCGTCACTGTTGCACCATTGCTGTGGACAGAGAACTTCTCACCTCTGTGGCTGCTATATTCATAATATCCAAACAGTCTGTTTGCTTTGACTACCCCTAAGTGTGCTGCAAACGCAATCTCTAACTGGGTCTCCAAATACTACTTTCATATGAATGAAAGTCAAGAGAAAAATGAGCCAGTACCTCTAATATTTGTTCTGGTGCAAATGAAAACTACACCTTATAACACTTCGATGTCTCAGATCAATTGGTCACATCAATTTAGAAGACAAATCGCTAGTTTAAACAGCCTCTTAAAGACAAGAGAAAGTATCCCTTTCTGTCAGGGGTAATGATTAGGAAATAAAACCAAAGTTGACCCTCAAACTATTAAAAGTCTGCTCTAGCACCTGCTGCACGTCACACCCGCTCTGACTAGAAGCAGAGGATTTGTGTTCTGAATCTCCCACACCCCTTGCAGCACAGCACTGCTGGTTGTAGGTACGTCTGCTACCCAAGGAGTGTAACGCTGCCGGAGCACTGCGAGAACGGGGTACAGCAGCACATTCAAAGCTTTAAGAACTACACTGTCTGAAAGAAAGCAAACAAAAATCATTTTCTCTCTGAAACCTCAGTCTACTGTAAAACCAAGACCTGAACAAGATCTCCTAAGCCAGGCCTCTGCACAATGTTATGAACAACTGTGGGTCTGTAACATGACAGGGCTTGGCAGCCACTGGCTCCCATGGAGGGCATTAAACTTACCAAAATCAACTAAAATCAAGCAGAACAAGCTATTAGGGACAGCTGATCACACACACAGGGATTTTCTAAGATTTAGGCTTTTATAGGTGATGTAATCTCCCTCCTCTCTGTGGTCAAAAGAAATGTTTGAGAGACCATATCAGGGACATCATCCAACTGCTATTCCCTCTGATCACTGTAGACACTCCTCATTCGCAAAACAGCTCTTCCTTGACCATCGAGGTGGGCCTGCCACACAGAGCCTGGTTTTGCTCCTCGCTACCGAATTTATTCAGTGCCATCAGCTGGCTAGGCACACATCCTTCAGACAGTGCGTGTGAGCTGTCAGGAACATCTTCAAGCTCCACAAGAAATCATGCCAATGTCCTCCTTGGTCCTGCATAGCCATCTTCTGTTCTTCCAAGAGACCTGCTCCTCAGGGATGACAGGGACACATGGCCTTGGTGCAGATGGTAGAGCCGCTACCCTGACAAGCTGCCAGATACCTTGGTGCTTTGTTTGCTAATCTAACTTTTTATTTCATTTCCAACAGAGCAAAATGTCGGGCACTCTTGGTGCAGTCCTTTCTTTTGTTCTCATTTCTTGGCATAGAGTTCTCTTGGAACTATTTCAGGGTTAATGGACATTGGTTCAGGGCACTTGCTAGACATTGGCAGGAATGTTTTTGTCCTTTTTCTTTCACTCGTGATTCTGGTGAAGCATCGTGAAATTCACCATGATATCATAAGAATGCAAAGAATGACTCTCTTGAATCTGTGAGAGCTCTTTTGTTTTGTTTATCCAGGTCTTCACTCCTAGTACTGATTTTCTGTTAACCCATTTGATAAGGTATATTAAAAATTTGCATTGTGTTTAAACAGATATAACAAAAACCACCATAGTGCATTGTCTTTTAACCTGCCTAGAATACTTGGGTAGGAAAACTGGAATTTATGAGATGTTGCTTTCTTGTTACTCTGTGTACTGTGCAGAAGTTTATCTAAGTGTGATACATTTGCTGAAGTACTCTGTCAACAATATTGCTCATTAAGAAGCTGCATCCCAAACGTAGATCAAGCACACTCAGGAACCCTAGAACACAAGATGCCTCTGCATATTGATTCTGGCATTTAGGGCAGCCTCCAACCTAGATCAGACAGTACTTTGAAGTTCTATCCATTCCCTTCTCTGGAATCACGTATCATTGCTATCGCATTTCCAACTTGGTATGCATGTTAATTGGGAGTAGCCATTTCCCTCTCCCAGTCACACACAGATGCTATCTAACATTTTATTTTGAAAAGTAGGTTTCACCAGACCAGTAAATAGCCACTTGGGTTTTGCTGCATCAAGGCCATTCCTCATTTAACAGGGAAGAGAACCTCACCTGGTCCAACTTCAGTGCAGTGACATTTCCTCACTTTCACCAAGGATCATTTAAGCTAGTGACACCAGTATCTGACCAGTTCAGCTCTCCCAGGGCACTTAACTCACATGGGTGGGAACACGCAGCTAATCTTTTCATCAGTAGGATAATCATGCATATCATGTGCTTTCCAAGCACCAATTCTGCATATAGCAAAGGGTATCCTCATGCTTCTACAACATGATGTGTTAGAGATCTTCAGTCCTTCAGGGTCTGCTGCAGGAACCAATGTAAATGCTATCGTCTCCAATTTATCTGCAATGTTTCCTTCCAAGAAAATGCAAACATGCCCCTTTATTATTGCCAGTCCTATTCTCTCCCAGAATAAAGCACAGTCTCTTGATGCCCTTTTTGCCCCAATTTCATTAACTTTTTATGCTATAGAATTAATGTGAGGCACACAAGAGAGCTCCTAAGAGGACGACCTTCCCTTCTGGGTACCTATCACATCTCTTTTACTCCTAACCATACAGCAGACTCTGCTCACTAGCTCTTGGGTTAAACATTCCCAGCTGCTACCATGGTACCTCAGCTCACCAGTGAGCATGAGAAGACCTGGAGTCCTCAAATCCTTAATTCAGCTCCACTTCACCAGTGCACAAGGCTGGAGTAATTTGGCTGAACAGGACTTAACAAGAAACGGGATTTGCATCAAGTAGCCATGAAATGCTTCCCTCTGCCTCAGGGGCTGACGAGTCCAGCAGACAGGCCAATTTGGCACAGAAACGGTAGTACATCAGTAGGACAGGCCCACAAAGATGACAAAACAAAGATGGGAGATGGGAGGTGCAAGAACCACTGGCTATGGGGCTCAGGGAGGTGAGAGAAGAGGCAGAAGGCTGGTTGTTGGAAAGGAGATGAAAAAGGAAAGGAAACGAAACAAAAGAATGAACAACAAAGAAAAGAGCACTGTCAAAAATAAAGTGTAGGAGGAAAGAGTAACTATAGACAGGAGATTTTTTTTAAATCAGAAGAAAAGAAGTCAACTCCTGAAGGAACAGGACTACAGTAAATATTTCTCATCAGAAACAGCATCCAGTCAGGCGGACTGAAAGAACAAGAGAAAAAGTCAGACGGACGCATATGTGCAAAGAACACTCGGGTGTCAGGATGTAATCATAGCAGTAAGAGACAATCCCTCGTCACTTCTTCCTTGACACAAGAAGAGTGTGACTCAAAGGAAAGAGATACTGTATTTATTCAAACGGTGGCCACCTGTCCTCACATTATGCACATCTATTCCAAACCTACCGGTTGTCCACTGCTGTCAAAGGATGCAGCCGTTACATTACTCACAACCATTTTTGTGAGCAAATATGGCACTAACTAGACAGAAACAAATTTCTTTTGGCTCTCAACACGCACCCAGAGAATATCTGCGCACCAAAACTAGCAGAGAGGACGTTAATAAATCATCGTAACCTACTCCCACAAAGATTGGTACCTCTCAGAACTAATCTGTGTATACAGAGCAAGCATTTCATGCTATTAAGTTTGCAGCCTAAATGTGGTTGTTGGAAAGTCTTCACTCAGGCCTGCTGTGCCTAGACTTACAGATTCATAAACCTTGTACGAATTTAGTCCCTTCCACACTGTCTTTTCCCTCTCCTTAGAAAGTACTACGAAACTAGACCAGTGCTTTTAAAACTAGGAGCCTGGCTTTTCTGAGAAGCCTCCAGTCTCCTCTGAACAATATGCAAAGCAAACTCAGGGAGGGAACATGAGAAAGAGAGAAGTCTTCTTTCCTCCTTCTTTTTTTGCCTAAGACTCACCAAAACAAGAGTCTAGTATTGAATATTCAGCACTGAATACTAACCGCTCAATAGACGGTCTGTTTGCAGAGCTCAAAGTGGAAATGACCCAGCAAGGAGGAGAGGTGAACACGCTGCTCCATCCATGTGATTAAACTGCTCTGTAAACGCAGTCCTCCCCAGTTCTCCCCACCTCCTTACAATGGAGGCCATTTGTCTCCCCTACCACAACTCATTTAAAAAAAAATGTTTGCATTAGAGGGGCCCCCACACCAGTATTGTCCCCGTGACTCTGTGTTTAAGAGAGGAATGTGAGCGCCCACGCTGGGAGACCTGTGCTAGCCAGTCGGTCCCACCGGTGGGCCCTGTTACTGCCACTGCTTGGGAGGAGGGATGAGCAGGGCGCAGTTTGCAGAGGAGCAGAGCACCCTGCTGGGTGTCCCAGCTCTCAGCCTGCATGAGGCACGGAGTAAATCTCACCCAGCAGCTGCCTTGGTCTGCCGTGGACCTCGGAGGTCTCTTAAGCGCTCCTCCTCTGAGTTAGTGCGTTATGGTGTCGCACAGTGAGCATCCAGGAGGCCCAGCTGGGCCACAGGCTGACGTGCAAGCACAGCACGCCGTTTAGTAAATGTGTCATTTGCACACAGCCTCTCATCAGGCCGAATTTTCCTTGGTAATTAAAATATAGCTCATTGTACCTTTGACCCTGAGAGGTCCAGAAGAAGGAGCAGCCTTTTACAGACACGAGGTGCACATTGCAGACCTGTCGTGCTCAGCGTGACAATTCCCAGCCTGGCTCTCGCACCACATCTGTCCCTAACGGGATCTCCGTCTCACACGCAGCACCGGCCATGGCTCCTCTCCTGCTGGCCCTGGGGTGCCAAGCGCGTTAGCCAGCAAATCTCTGACCCACTGCTCGGCCAGCTCTGACATACAGAGGCCTGGAGCTGAGGCGAGAGCCAGGCTCCGCAAAGATGCCCAATTCCCCACCCCTCTGGCCACCGCGTGAGCCCATGCACCCAGGGAACACCCACTGCAAGAGCGGGCATCTCCTCACAGAACAGCGTGCTCCTGCTCTACCCCGACACGTGGCACTTGCGGAGCAGGACTCCACTTCCACATTTGTTTGCACCACAGGTTTTTCAAGGGTTGTTTTTCAGGTTTGGTGGTTCTTTTGGTTTTTTTACAGTGTCTATCAGGTCACTATCACCTTAAGGACCAGCCAGGAACTTTTGTTTCCCCAGGTTGCTTAAGTTTTTTAGGGGGTAGAGGGACAGGAAGGATTTTACTTTCCTCTGAGCATTGAGGATGGCAACAGCCAAGAGCAGGATACCTACAAGTTATGTTGCAGAAGCTAACAGCATTAAATACTCATTTGCTTAATTAGGACAAATTAGGACATTCTGCCACATGTTCATGGTTAAACTGAATGTCAGATGAGGTGGGAACCACACAAGTCAGGTTGCTGAGAATTCCACCCTACCCCCTTTGAAGAATAGGATTGAGTCTCTTTCCTACAACCATCCATGAATTTTATTCAACTAACGGCCTGTTTCTGCAAGACCCTACAATATTAGCAAAACATACAGCCTTTCCTGCTTGTCCTCTGACACACAGGCCTTTTGAATTAGGTATGCACTGCTGTCACCATGGGAGACCCAGCTCCGGGACACAGGTGGTTCCTCCCAGCACTGGATGACCCCTTATGAAATCCCACTCATGACTTGGGTTCTCCCTCCATACTGCCCTTCCTCAGCTGCACCTGAGGTAGTTTTAGCACTTCTGAAATAGTTTAGCAATGAATAGAATTCCGGGGGTGGGAAGGATGTTTACACTTCTATCATTGCATTTAGTGGTATCTGTACTTACCCCAAATTTGGCTTTTTTTCACTACTTTTAAATTCCCCTTGCCACTGCATTTCTGGTATTTTATTGCTTTACAAGTTTAGCACAAGCTAGATCTGAATTATAGATCTACACAAGAACAGAAACCTCATGCCCATTTTGTTGACTTAGGGGGTCTCGTTTGCAAACTTGCATATAAGACATTTTTCATATAATGAGCTCTACCAGACTTAATGTGTCTAAGTCTTGTCCCAAGTAGCCAAACCAGTAAAAATGGCTGCATTGAAGAAAACAGGATGGTCTGACAATATTATTCTAAGGAGTGAAAGTTTCAACAGAGAGAAAAGAAGGTGAGCAACAACAAGTATTCCATTTCTAGTGACAGTATTCTTAAAAAAAAAGGAAAAAAAAAAAAAGAGGGGCATTAATTTCTAGCACTCAAAACTTGTAGTCCTTACTTCCAAGCAAATCTCCTTTTTTCTAGATATAATCTCAGCAAGCAAATCAAAACCCCAAGAGAAGAGGATTTTGTGTTTCTAAGTGTTTGAGTCTATGCTATGGGGTTCCCCAGCGTCCAAAGCTCCAGCGGGAAGTTTGTCAAAGCGATGACCTCAGCATCAGACTACAGCAAGCCTAGAAAAACAATGAAATCCCAGCATACACCCCCAACCTGCTGCTCTGAAATTCATGCCTCTAATTCCCAGGGTTCTAAGTTTCAGGGATTCACTCATTCAGAGAATATTCCAGCTATCTAAAACATATTGTTTCCCATTACCATAATATTTGGGATCCTGCACAAAAATGCTCAGGATAAGCCGCTAATTAATTGTGAACCCATCGTTCATAGCTGTGAATTGACTCCTTGGTTCCTGTAACAAATTCCATCTTAGAGAAATTAAGTTCACTTACCAACAAAAGAAAACAAAAAGTGCTTAACTGTAGCTGAAGTGAAGGAAATGAGACAGCGCTGAGCCCCGCATTTCAGTCTCGAGGCAATTTAAGCTGCAAATGAGCTTTTTCTTCCTCACTGGATGCAGCAAAAGACAAGGCTCTGTTTAACCCTCTCCACTTTTCCCGATTTCAACTTTATCAGGAGGGGAAGAATAGGCAAAAAATATTTAACCCAACCCTTACTTGCATACAGAGAATGAAACTGCAGCTCTCACAACAAGCCAGAAAGACTGCCGCTGACTTTAAGCACCATTTGTAACCCTGGCTAGTATTTCATATCTAATAAACTGCTCTTGCTGCAAATCTTCTCAAGAAAATAGATGTAAATGAAGACAGGCCAGGACTGCTTGTTATGCATGTAAAATAGCTGCAATTAAGTTATTACGCGTTCCCAGGGGTTGGGAGGGATCATTACGAGCTCACCCTGGGCACCTGCCCTCTCCGAGGCACACACATGGGCTTCAACAGGTGTTTCTCTTGTGGCACCATCGCAGGTTCAGGACCCATCTCTAACAGCATTACAGTTTTAAGCACTCACAGAAACTCTCTGACACATATATACAATTCTAAAGATGTGTGTAAACATGTTTTTAGTACAGAAATATTAAAAAAACCTACACAGGCCTCCGCTAGCTTAATCGTCACCATGTACTCTTCCTTCCTGCACTTGTTATCTATAGGATCGCTCAGCCATCAAATATCCTTTATGCTATCCATCTTCCTAACTAGAATGTTAGCAATCAAATCCCCTCGGCCGACGGGGCGCTGGGCTCCAGCAGGGTCGGATCGTACGGGGTATTCATTTTCAGACACAATGAAACAAATAGAAAATCCGGCGCAGATGGAGGGAAACAGACGAGTGGGTGAACTCGGAAAATTCACAAACTTCAGTGCTCACGGAATTGTGAGCTAATTATTTGGACTCGAATGTCACATCAAGTATCCCCAAAGGACTGACCTTATATTTGTATTAGTTACATGACAGCCCACTGCTGCTCTAAAGGCATTGTCGTGAACCATCAACCCCGGCTGTATTTAAGGCCACCTCTTCAAAAGTCTGCATCTGAAGAGGTACTAATGTTTCATCACCTCACGCATGTCAGTGGTCCCACGATTTCACCTTTATTTTGCTATGGTGAAATAGTATCCCAGAGGATGCACCTCCTTACGGCTGTCCTAACTTGCAAACCACCTGCAAATTAAGCTAGAGAAATGCAAAGGCAAGTTTACATTTGGAGATGCTGCCGATTTTACGGCTACGCTAACCTTCTTCCTCGCCTGCACACTCACTGCACCAGTGGCTGCAATCCAGCCTTTTCTACAAGCAAATAAGCCAATGACCCTGATGGAAGCAGGGTGCTGTACCAGTGACTTTCTGTGGGACAGCTCTAACCCCCATCACATGTATCTTAGCACAAAATTGTCTCTTCTAATTTCCAGAAGAGCTTTTGCTCGATAGATGTTTACTACAGTAAAGGTGCAGGTGCGACAACTGAGGTTACGGGTTTCTTTACAGTCTCACAGATGAAAGTTTAATCTGTTTGAATCCAGAGTCCCTTCTTCAATGAGGGGTTTACCCAAATAAAATCTTGAGGACTGTAAACCCTAAACTGTAACTTAAATAAATTAAATAGTGTCCTATAGTTGTCTGGCTATTCTTATGCAAAAGCTTGTTTTAGTTCTTTTTTCTTTCCATCCTTTTAAAGAAACTTTTCTTTATTGCAGGTAAAGAACAGATTGCAGAGCAGTGAAAAGTACCACAATTCCCCCTCCCTAAGTATTTTATAATGAATTCATTAGCACACAAATAAATCACAAAAATCATTCTTTTCTCTGAGTCAGACTTAGAAGATGAACTTCTTAGTTCAAGGTAATTTTGACCAATTTACAAATGTCTAAAAAAGCCTTACGGATTTTACAAAGTTATTAAGACCCCCTCAGGAAGGAAGACCTGATCTAGTGCTGGGACTTGCATGTAGATCCCAGTTCTGCTGCTGCTGAAGGCAGAGGGAGCTGCCAAGGATCGGGCCCCACTGCGCAAACATTGTCCGCAGGAACTCCGCAGCCAGCAGGAAAGAAAACATTTTTGTTGTTTGTTTTATTTTTGTTCCATTTCTTTCACATGTGAAATCTTATAAGACATGAAATGACGTAAGACAAATAGTCAGGTTCAATTATATATAGAACCAGTGGTATTTCTTTTGCATGTCCATATCATATCAAATTTAGTATTCGAAAGAATCGCTGGATCATCTTAACTGCTCAGCAGGTAAGAGCCTTTATAAACACAAATCCTGGAACAGTGAAGAACTTTTTTTATTTACTGGAACAAAAAGAAATCACATTTTTGCTTGAGTATGAAAAGTGCTCCAGGAAAGTAAGAAAAAAAAAAGCCAATAGCAAGTTCGTCTTTATCCATTAGTGTTGCAATAAGCAAAGCAAACAGTATTCAGCAGCAAAATCGACCGCTCGTTTGGATCAAAACCATTGAGCCCTAGGATCGCATGCTTCAGCATCGTACCTATCTTCTGAAATGTCACAACTGCTTTCCCAACTAGCATTCAAGTATTTATTATCAATATTGGCAATT
Organism: Balearica regulorum gibbericeps; assembly: GCF_011004875.1. NCBI lineage: Eukaryota > Metazoa > Chordata > Aves > Gruiformes > Gruidae > Balearica > Balearica regulorum. The sequence continues at coordinate 60,529,817 of NC_046184.1, forward strand.
TCATCAATTGAACCAGGATATGAAAGCCATTAATTCTCTTCAATCAGTGCTTATATGTCAGATCCTTCTTAAATGGCAAGCTCATACAAAAGGTCACCCACGGCTGCCACAACACCCATATAGTGGTCAAGAACATAGATGGAAATCTGGCCACCACCACAACGTGTTTGGCTCGGGCGCTGGAACCCGCTTTTCGTGCTTTAAGGGCCTAATCCCAACGTCCTTGAGGGCACTGAAAGGCTTTCTGCTGATTTTAATGGGGTTTGGATCAGCTCCTAAATCTCAGCTTCACGTCCCAAGGATCTCATCCATCTAGCGCATTGAAACCAGTGGAGTATTTGCCTGGCTCCAACATTGAAATAACGAGGGATATTTATTGAGTCACGCAGAAAAGTTGCACTCCAAGAAAGCGCCTCCTTTTCCTTCGGCTCCTGCTCCCTGAAGCGGTGCGGCGGGGAGTTTCCCAGGGGTGCCGCGGGGAACGGGAGGGTGGCAGCCCCCCGGGAAATCCGTGCCGCCCCGCGTCCCCCCACGCAACTCCCTGGCCGGGCGGCACCTCCGAAAGTCCCGTGGGGGGTCTTGCAGGGGGGAGAGTTTCGTTGGGGCGGCGGGGGGGGGGGGGGGGGGCCGGGCTCCGGGGCCAGAGCTCTCCCCCTGCGCCAGGTGCCAACCCGCGGGGCCACCGCGGCCGCGGAGCGCCCCATCCCGCCCCCGGGCGTGCACCCCCGCCGGCAGCACCTCGCACTCACCGTGCCGGTGTCACTAGGGGGGGCTGCGGCTGTGGAAACCCGTTATTAATACTACGGGTCTCCCGCAAAGTCTCCTTCCCCCGCCCCAGCCGCCCTCCGGGGCTCCCGGGATGCTGGCCCGCCCGGTGTCTAGCACCCACCCCGCCGCCGCCCTCCCTCCAGCCCCGGTGGGCTCCGCCGGGGGAGGAGATGGGGTTCCGGTGCGGCGGTTCCCGGCCCCCCGTCAGGCTGCGGGCACGGAGGTGGCGGGGGGCCGGCGGAGGCCGAGCGCAGGGCAGGCGGCGGCGGGCGCGCTCCTACAAGCCTCAAAAGTCGGGCACGGCCTCCCCCCCATCCCCGCCGGGGGCGACCCCTTTGTGCCCCACGGCGAAGGAGCGGGCGGGCGAGCCCCGGCGGGGGGCTGCAAACTTTCCCCGGCGGCTCGCCGGCTCCCGGTCCGGCTCGGGGGAGTTACGGGCTTTAGAAACTACGGCTGAGGGCGGGCGGGCGCCTTACGGAATAAACGGCGGCGGCAAAACGATGCGAGCAGAGATGCCGCAAACAGCCCGAGAAGGACGTGTGCCACCCCCCGGGTGGGTGCCCCGCTCCCCGGCCGCGGGCCGGGCCCCGCTGGGCAGCGGGAGAGCTCCGCGGGCAGCTCCCCGCCAGCGCTGTCGGTGCCGCCGGTGCCGCCGCGCCGTGCCCGGGTCGGGCCGTCGGGGCCGGGCGCGCTGCCGCTGCCCTGCCGGCCTCCTGCCAGCCCGGCCCCGGGCGCCCTGCCTTGGACGGGGAGCGGCTGGGGTGGGGGTCTCCCGGGCCCCCAGACGGTCAGAAATCGGTTTAGGCTTGGTGACAGCCCCCGTGGGTCACTGCCCAGGGTAGGGGAACATGAGCTAAACTCGATGGAAGCGCACGGCACTGCTGGGGGAAGGGGAAGGAACCAAACCGTTCCCCTGCCTTAAAATTAGAACCGTGGGTGATTTTTTTTTTTTTTTTTTTTTTTTAATCCCGCTGGTTTAGGGAAAAACTGTTAAGGAGAAATTAAAACATGACTGATTTTTTTCAATGAAGCCATATTTCTCCACAATGCAAAAGGATCTTTACATAACAACTGAAACTCAGGAGAAAAGCTAATTGGATTAAGTCCTCTGAAAGGGAGGTTAAGGTGTCTGAATGAGACAACCGCAAAGCTCCACTTTTCTTGCCATCTGTTTAGCAAGACTAAAGTGTTTTCTGATTAATATTGTCTTAATCAATCATGCTGCCATTTATTATAACCATACTGAATTTAAGGAACGAACAGTACGGAAGCTCAGCCTGAGGATGGAAAATTTTGAATGCAGGGATTGAAAACACGGGGCTTTTTTGGTTTGTTTTGGTTTGGTTTTTTTTTTTCTTTCTTTCTTTCCCTAAAGAACCATTACTGTCGACAACGAGAAGTTGCCAACGGTGCCCTCAACTCCGTCTCGGCAGTGCCGCCGGACAGAAGGGCAACTTTCTTTTACACCCTAGTAACTCCTGCACACGCTCTGACATGAACACAACGATTCCTTCCCCGACGAGCACTTTCTCCCCGGAACCACTCCCCAGGTTTTGTCCCGGGGCCTCGGCAGTGAAAGTGGCCCAAACCCCGCTGGTGTCGCCGGTGGCCGGCGAGGGACCGAGCCCGCCCGGTGCGCCGAGCCCCCGCGCCGGGACCGCGGCAGGCGCAGCCGAGCAGGGCCGGGCAGCCTTCCCTTCTCTCTCTCCCTTTTTTTTTTTTTCCTTTAATCAATATTTAAATTTGACAAAATGCCCTTCGGGACGCGCTGGGGGCGAGAAAACGCTTGGCGGCCTCGGGGCGGCGGGGAGCGAAGCGGCTCCGAGGTCGGGCTTGCCCTGCCCCGCCGCCCCTTGCCCCGTCCCCGCCCGCACCAGCTACACCGGCACGGCGCCGGGTGACCCCGGAGCAGCCGGGACTGAGCTGCGGCCGCCCCGGGGGAGCGCCGGGACGCGTCCCGCCGCGGCCGTCGCGGAGGCGGGGCGGCGGGGGTAACGACCCCGATCCCAGCGCGGGGTCCGGCGGGGCTGGGGCAGCCCGGCTCCCCGCTCCCCGGCCACCTCGCCGCCGTGCCGGCCATCGCAGCCGGGCACAGCGATCGCAGCCGTCACAGCGGCTGCAGGAGGGGACGGGGCAGGTCAGGAGCGGGCGGCGGGGGAGCCGTCCCCGGGCTGTGCCCTACCTAACCTGAGAGCTGTCCGCCTGGGAAACGCCTTGCCGGGGAGGGAGGGAGGGAGGGAGGAAGGGGAGGAGGGGGTGTTTTCCGGTGCTAATAAAATAAGTGAAAATCGCAAAGGTTACTGTGGCGGCTGCCTGCCCTCCGCTGCATGGGGCTGCGCTCACGACAGGGAGTAGCGGTTACGGCCGGTGCAAACCGGGCGTCGTAGTGCGGGGGGAGCCCGGGCACGGCCGGCGGGAGAGAGCGAGAGAGAAGGGGCCGTGGTTTCGGGAGGCTGCCGGCTGACAGCCGCGCTGGGAAGACCTAGGCCTGGGCCCTGTCCCCGGGGAGAGCCGCCGCCCCGCGTCCCCCGCCGCCGCCCCCGGGCCAGGCCGGGCGGCAGAGGCGGCCGTCGAGTGGCTCGCTGGTGGGACTGCAGCCGCCCTTCTCCCGTCCAGCTACCGGATCGGCCGAGTCATGGTTTGGGTGTGCGGAGGGAGAGACCCACCCTGCCCTTCCCCAAACTCCCTCCCCTCCAAAGCTGCCCAGCCCCGGCTCTGCCTGCGGGACAAGACGACCTCGGTGCTGAGCTCGCCCTAACCCACCAACCATCTTCCCTAATAAACCTCGTTTTCTCGCCCCTCGGAAAGTCTCCGCTCAAACCTATGCGAGCGCCTACAACTAGAAGAGGAGAGGGAATTAGTTTGCCGGTCGACAGCCTACGGAGGAGAAAAGAAAGAAAAACAAAAAAAAAGAAAGAAAGAAAAAAAACACCCCACCCTCTGCTTCATCGTATCTGCAAGTGCAACCGCAGGGCTCCAGCCCAGGGGTGAGAGCTCCCCCCTGCTCCCCGCTCCCCCGCACACGCCCGGACTCATTTGCCTGCGAGGCCGGTAAGGCGGGCGGCCCCCCCACCCCCCCCCCCCCGTTGCCGCCCGCGCTGCCCCCGCCGCCACGGTCAAGTTGAAAAGTCCTCCCTGCTGCCTGCGGGGGGGAACTTACCTGTGGAGTCCATATCGGGTTCCTCCAGCAACCCGCAATGCATGCTCTTCCCATGGACGGGACGGGAGCCCCAAGGTCCCGGGGTGTGGAGAGCCCCTATCTCAGAGATGCGCGGGGAGAGGGAGCAGGGTGGCGGCCAGAGGGTGGGGAGGGAGGGCAGAGGCAGATAGTTGGGGGGGGGGGGTGTAGCGCGGGAGAGAGGGACACTCCGTAATCCAGCAGGGCAAAGCCAGACCCGTCAAAATGTTTGCGGATGTTTCATGGGAAAAAGCATCATTTTATAGAAGCCCTGATGGGAGAAATGTCATTGATAGGCCAGCCAGCCTGATGAATGGCTGCTACTCAGATGGGGATGTGGCAAGGCTCAATGTGAAGCCCATTGTGATGCTGTTTTGAATAAGAAAAGCTTTCCTCCAAAAAGGGGGGCCTTAGATCTACGCAATCCCAACACTTCGACTTCCCTCTTCTATTAGAGCATTAGAAACGTTTTTCTTATTTAAAGTTCCAGCGGCCTTTCCACTCCTCCCTTCCCTCCCCCAGCCCCCACCCAACGTCTTTGGCTCATTACAGCCCGAGATCAAAATTGGCTTAGATCTTCAAACGGGCAGTAGGTTTGGGGTTGTGCTCTTTGGGGCTGCCGGGTGTGCGTGCAGCGCCGCCGAGCTCCCCTCCTCCTCCTCCTCCTCCTCATCCTCCTCCTCCCGGTGGGCTCTGGGTTGGGATCCTTCGCGGGCACATGGCGTTGGAAGCTGCACAGCTTCCCAAAATATCTTGTAAGCTTAGTTTATTGGGGGAAAAAGAAAAAAAAAAAAAAAAAAAGGCGATGTGTGTGGGTAGGGAAGGGGGGGGTGAGGGGAGAAAGAAGTTGCCAGTGTCTTGGCGAGCGGTGCTGGCGTTGCCCATCTGAGCGGGGGCTCCCGCCCGTCTCCCCGTGGCCCCGGGGAGCGAGGGCAAAGCGGGGTGGGGGCCGCTCCGCCACCGGCCTGTCTGCCAGCGGAGAGCGGCTGGCCCGGAGAGCTTTCCGTGGGACTGGGGGGGGGGGAAGCAGGGAGGGGGCAGAACCCGATTGCCAAGAGAAATGAAGGACTAAAGGGGCGCGTTTTCAAACTCATGTTCCCTTCCAGCTTTAGCCCGAGGATGCGAGGATCCCTTTTCGGGTTAGCACGTTGCGGGGGGGAGAGGGGGGTAGGACGGAGGCTGGAAAAAGTTGCTTATTCTGCACGCGGTTGTATGTGCTGGAAGTGGAAGTAAAAGTGCAAAGCTAGGGCTCTGATAAAAGTGGCTGGTTTAGGGAAGGAAAAGCTGTGATTAGAATATGAATAGAGCTCCAGGAGAGGAAGAGAAAGGGGGATTATAGCTGAATTACTTTGACCATGGACAGAGCCAACGTTTTCCACTCTTCTCCCCCTCTCCCCTCCCTACACGCAGACTACCCCCTTTCCCTCTCCCCTTCAGAAAAAAAACAAACCAAACCAAAACAAAAAAACCCCCAAACCCCCCAACCACCAGCCCCACACAGCAAAACAAGCGGCGAGGTTGCTAAAGAGGAAACCCAGCGCTCCGCAGTGCCTTCGCATCCCCGGGCGGGCCCGCAGCGGGAGAGCCGGCGGTGCTGGCCACCCCGCGCACCTCGGCCCCCGCGGGACGGGACGGGGCCAGGCGGGCAGCCGGGGGCGGCCGGCGCAACCCCTCCAGGCCGCGTTTTGGCGGGGAGAGCCCGGCGTGCCTGAAGACGAGGCCGGTAAAAATAACACCGGGGTGAGACAGTACAAAAACCGAGTCCGCGGCCGGCGGGGACTGAAAAGCACTTGAGGTCGCGGCAGGGAAGGCGGCCTGCCCGCTCTCCCCGCCGCGGGGACGTGCCCGGCGAAGCGGGAGCAAGGCCCGGGGAGGCTGACACCTCTCCTCCTTCTACCCCCCACCCCACCAAAAACCAATCCCAAGGCAAAGCAAGGGCTGCGGCTTTTTTTCCCGACCGCCATGGCTTTCCCACTGGGAAAGTCTCATCTCTCCCTTCCCTCCACCACCCGTGTGCTGCCGGGCTGGCTCTCCTCCAGGCGGCACCGGGCCGGGGCCCCGATGGGGCGGGCATGGCCGGCCCCGGGCCACCGCCGCCGCTGTGCGGTCTTCTCGACGGCGCGGCCTGCGGCTCCTGTTCCCGGCGGCCTCCGCCCGAGGTTCGCTCGCCCCCGCCTTGGCCTTCTCCGCCCGCGCCTCCTCGGGCTTCACCCGGCCACCTGCCCCGCGGCGGGACGGCCTGCCGCCGCCCCCGCGGGGGGCGCTGACCCGCCGGGTCCCTCCAGCCCATAGAGGGACCGGCACCCCCCTCTGTCAGTCAGGGGACAGGCTCGGCCCCGCCGCCAAACGCCCCTGGGGGCCTTGGTGCGTGCGTGAGGGTATTTTTGATTGCCGCCGCCAAACCGGGGTCATTCCCCCACACACACACACACCCCCTTCTAGGTTTGTTGGGTTTTTTTCTTTCCTTTTCCCCTAAGGTTTTACTGTGGAGTGGTGGGAGCCACGAGGGGAGCCCGTGGAGTGAGGGGCCCTCGGAGTCTGCCTGCCCTGTTCGGGGTAGGCGCGGGCCCTGAGGGGAAGCTGAGGCCCCGCGAAAACATGAGGAACGTTTTTGGCCTTGAGCAGGGCTCGTCTCTGAGGGATTTTGAAATCAGCATTAACTTTAAAAAATAGGAAATGCTGGCGGTGCTGTGAGGAGCGGGGCGCTGTCTCTAAGCAGAGAGGTTGCCTGATGCCCAAATGGCTTCCAGCCGTGGCCCTGGCCCTGGAAGGGATGGGATTTAGCGCAGCCTGGATGTCTAGAGGCTTGGGCTCTTCCCAACATGATGCAAAGATATACGTTCTCTATAGGTGGTGATGTGCGGGCAGGATCAGCAGCAGCACTTCTGTTAGACCAGAGGTACTTTTTGCAATCTGTTCACTCCCTGCTTCTCCAGATTAGTTCCTGTCCCCACATTCTTGTGGAATATGTCAATGCTGCTGTCTTCCTGCTCAACTAATCCCCTCTCAGTGTGTCAGATTGTCCTGGTGTACTTCCACAGCTCAGTCAGTTTTACTTGTTTGGGTTTTGCTTACCTGTTTAAAAAGCATCTCATGCTCCTGGATAGCCCACATGACACTCAATAAAGTACTTTTTATTCTTCTGAAAGTGTGGAGCATCTCCTCCTGTGCTGCAGGTTGGCAGTTTACAGATGGAAGCACTGCAAGTCACTAGCCTTTTATTTTTTAACATGTAGGCTACAGGATTTGATACAGAGTAAAGGGCAGGTCTCAGCAAGGATGCAAAAAGCATACAACTGGGAACTTTCACTCCAGATTCTTGCCTACGCGGAGTATCTACGAGCTATAAAATAAACCGTATAACCCTACACCATGTCAGATGATGTATTTTTAGTGGAGACTCTGTTGCTATTGTGAAAGCAACATCACAAATACAAACTTGTGCTGATGCATGGAGAGAAGAGCAGGGTCATCAAGGGAACAGAAGACACATTCCAGACTGCATCTAAGCTGCCGAACAACTGGATGTGAAGCTGTCATATCCTTTTAGGTGACCGACTGATAATGAGTTTCTTTTGATGGTTTAGCAGAGCAGAGGCAGAGTGTAAGTACAACAGTTCGTATCAACTTATCACCCAGATAATTTGAGCTCTTTCGAGATTTTAACACAAATATTTTTGGGGTAAACACCAAGAAGAGCCTTTTCAACAGAAGAAAACCATTGGCACAGGAACAAAAAAGTATAAACTGTTATCTATTAATTTAGCTGGAATATCTGAGGCAACTTTAGGTTGAAGTTCTAGAGAAGTTTTCCCATATACTACCAGGTATAAGAACCTGCATGTGTTTTAGGAACGAGTGTGAATGGCTTGTGAAAGGAGTCATGTGAAACGGTTCTCTGCAATATCAGGGATCTGAGTTCAGTGACTCGGGGGATCCTTTTGGATCCGATGTATCTGTGCACAGACAGTAAGATTGCTGGCAGCAGCCAGCACACCGCGATGCTTCATTGTTTTAGCAGTGGCTGCAGTCTGTGAGTGGTTCCGTATTTTCTTGTTTGCCTGAGCCAGCAGTCTCCTCCTCTCAGAACGAACCCACACTTCTGTCCATCCTCCTTCCCAGCTCTATTCCTGTTTCTGCTATCTTCATCTACCAGGCAAATCCCGTGGAAGAAACAGAGAAGGATCTTGTTTCTGTACTGGCTTACCTCTCACACTTACTCATTTTAATATCAGAACAGGAAATGTTACCTTATTTTACGTATATTAACACCCCTGAGGAAGCTATGTGTATAGGTGAAGGACAGGATATGGAGTAAGCTGACACATGACTTCCGGAATCAACTCTGTCTGCTTGGGGAGCGTGATGCTGACAGATGCAGGAACTAGGAGGAGGAAGATCAAAAGGCTGCCTAGGTAAACACGAGTGCCAATTCCTTCAAAAGGCTTGAATTGACACGAGCGCTGAGAGAAAGTGGTTAGGGCAGCCACATGCACAGGTATCTGGGAGAAAGAGAGCAGAAGATCTGAGGCATGCCAATGACGGATTGCACGTGCGCCGGGCAGGCGGTACCTTCCATTTAGTTGGAAAGAAAAGTAACATGAATTGCAGCTGGCTAGCTTTAACTGTAGACATCTCTGAAGCCACGTTTTGTTGAAGATGAGTGTAGGGCAGCCTTAAACAATCTTCTCTTATTAATGCTCATGAAAGAAATTTTGCTCAGCTCCAGTTCGCGGGTTCACGGAGAAGTGTAATGCCAGTGTTGCCAAAAGAGATGAGTCAAAACACCTTGTTCGCGCTGGTCAGCTTCAGTCTGCTCAGAGGAAGGGAATTCACTCTTCTGGGTAGCATCAGTGTCCACAGGACTCTAGAAGAACCACGCTCGGCGTGGGAGACTCTTGCTGACTTGAGTACAAGAAAAGGGCAAGCAGTCATCGATTTCTGAACTTACACCGGATTTAGCTGGCTTTTGTTGTGTGTGGCTGGTACTAGTTACCAGAGGATTTGTACTGTGTGTTGGAAGAAGAGCCAGCCCTAAAAGCTATTATAGACAACAGACACAGAAAAGATCCATTCCAGACTGCATCTAAGCTGCTGAACAACTGGATGTGAAGCTGGCATATCCTTTTAGATGACCGACTGATAACGAGTTTCTTTTGGTCCGCCTGGAGCACAGAGAATTACCTGCAGTGCCTGCCTCTGACTGGCAGGGTGAGGCCTGAATGCAGAATTTAAGTTTCCAATTCACTAGGAGTTCAATGGAAAACCATTTCCATTATTAGCACATTATTTTAGCAAGAAATTAGAACTTTACTGTTTATTGAACTGATTTATTTTCATAGTTTTTGAGTTATTTTTCTGTTTATAATGTTTTGTTGTTAAGTCTGAGTGGACAATAACTACCATGCACCGTCTGGAATGGTAAAGAATAGGTCAAGTAGCTCCCCAAAACTCATGCTAATGAAAAAAGCTCCGCTGCAGTTAGCAGCAGGGAATCACTTTTGATTTGGAACTAACATGCTGTTTATATACTGACTGGGAGGAGGGGACAAGGACGTGCACAATGTAGCTATTGAAAAAAATACGTTGTCTTTGGAACCGTCTCAGAGGTACCTGTCTACCTGCCTCAGGAAATACACAAATAAAAGGGTAACTGTAAATAGGAGAAATATATAGGGGTTTGGGGTTTTATGGGTTGTTAGTTTGTTTTTTCCCAGCAACAAGATGCAAAGAACAATGGGCTGCTCACAAGCTTGGAAGGATTTTTCAGCAGATGGAACAAAGGCCCAAGTCCATTTTCAGTGTGAACAGAAATCTTTGCTGTTGACTTTGCTGAAGACAGGAATAGCGCCATATAAACCGCTTTTTAAAAATTCCAACTGCAAAAAATCTCTGTATTGGCTCTGACCTGGGTTTGGAGAGTTTAACTGAGAGTTCAGTGTTCTGGGACTTATGCTCATATATATGGGAGGCAGAGAGGGTGTATTTGCCTCCTGGGTCCATACAGCGAGTTCTTAAATGATTGCGGAGAGGCAAAACAGATCCACTGGCAGATTCATGCAGTCTTTGCTACCTGGAAGAAGAGAGTCTGACATGTACACAGGGCAGAATAAGGTCCTTACTCCTGTGCACCTCTACCCCTTCCCAAAGAAACTGGTGGCTCCAGGGTGAGACGGAAACATTTCATGAGAGGGATGGGCCAAAGTCAGAACTTGGGTACAAGCACACTCAAGTTTCTAGCAGCATTTAGGTCTAAAACAGGGATCCATTTTCTGGGCTTCTGAGCCTTAGACATAGAAACTGGAATCCAGATCTTCACCGTGCCTTGCACACATTAAGCCTCCCAGCACTGGTCCAGATAATAGCAAAGAGTCACCATCTGGCTGGATTTTACGGTTTGATGAAGTGCTCAGTTTTAAGGCAAGCACGTGTCTGGCACCTGGGGACTGCGGAGACCTGATCCCAGTTCTGGCACGGTCTTTCTGTGGCCCTGGGCAAGTCACGTCCTCTTCAGAGGAGGGAATTCATCAAGTGCCCCGTGGCCCCGCGGAATCGGCAATGGGCTGTAAAACAATCCTCAGCTCCAACCAGAGGAGAGGCCGGCTGGAGGGGCCTCTCGGCAGCGCAGAGTCAGCTCTGTGCCATGGCCCAGGGACGCCTGCCTTGGGACACGGCCGAGGAGGGCTCGTGCTCCCCACGCAGCTCCTGTGGGTTGCTGTGGGAGGGCTGCGAGCCAGGTAGGTTGTTTCAGGGCTTGTGCTGCCTCACCCTAGGGCTGTCCTAGCCCTCAAGAGCCTCGAGAAAGTACAGACATGTTTTCAGCCCCTCTAGTTTGGTTTTGCAGCTCCGTGACGCTGGTTATTCTTACCATAGGGTTTACGGGTATGCTCTCAGCAAGGCTTGCAAACCCATTTTCAGATGCATGGCACTATTCGTTAGTTTGCCATTTATTATCACTAATCAATGAAATATTCTTCAGTCTTTTTAGGCTTTTAATTATGATGTACTCCTGTTTTGCTATAAACCACAGATATTTTTCTATTTACTATCAGAAAATCCAAGAAAATACATAAGGTAATTTCTCATCATCCATGTTTTTCATTGTTTTTTCTCCCTGTTTAAGCAACAAGTAGGGAGTCCAAGGAATTAAAAGCTCTCTTTGCTGCACATTGAAGCTTCTTCATAAGCAAAACTCTTATGGAGATATGGACATTACAAAACTCCCCTATTGTTCCTAGTGGGAGCCCTTTACTTTCTACATCTTAAAATTATTAAATCTCAGTATGTCTATATTTCATATTATATCCTCTTTCAATGCCAAAAAATTGGCTAGTCTGTTTTCATTTTTCTTTATAGTTTGTTTTTCTAGTTTCTATGTTTGGAAACATTTACCTTAAAAAAAAAAAAAAGTAAAAAACTTGTAAGGGTTATGTAAATGATTTGCAGTGAAGCTGTTTTTCTGAACTGATCAGGTGACAGTACCTTACCAGTCCCAGAATTAGCTAAAAGACCTGTGCTTTACTGTGCCCCATAGCATCCTGCAGCCCATCCCCGGCTTGATTCCATTTCTCACAACGGAAAAGTGGAGCTGGACACATATAGCATTTGAAGGGGTAGCTTTTAATTCATGTCTTTGTTTTGCAGTAAAATAATAGACTTGATTACTGAATTTTAGGCCTGTAAATGCTTCTGCCTTTTATATAGCATTTAATCCTTTATCTGCAAAGTAAATAGCAACTTAAATGTACTATATGGAGTTAGATATCTCTTCCAACAGCAGCACACACCTCTAGCTTATCTCAGGAAGTGGACTGTATTCTGCGTTTCAGCTGGGACTAACGCTAGTGACCCTCATGCTGAATAGCATTTCTAGAGAGCCTCTCCTGGATACTAAGTACAAGAGATAAAGAAGTTGCAGTGGAATGAAAATTTTATGGCAGTTTTCTAGCTCCGTGTGCTAAAGCTTTGAGATTTTGTCAAGTGTTGTTCAGTGTATTGTGTCTCTTCCAGCAATTAGACAGAGTCCTGGCAGGCTTGATTTGGGCAAGTCTAGATACAGCAGTCCAGCCGTTAGCTGACGTGAGACCTCTTTGTGAAGGCATTCACTCTGTAAAAAGGGGGGGAGGAGAGGTTGGCTGGGAAGATAATTCGAAGGACCGCAAAGATAAGGCTCACAAGAGGAAAACAGGGTGACGACTCTGGGGTTCTGGGGATGGATGTATTTTACCTCATCAGTTCATGCACCATCATTTTTCCTGGCCGCAGTAGGATGCCACTTTGACCAACCATATTCCAGGAATCTGTAGCTGCTTGTTCCGTTTCTGCTGCTGGTTTTTGTAATGCTTATTCCATTGCCAATAGATTACTTTCAGGTGTCTATTACCATGGAACACAGGTAGCCTCTTAAAGAGAGGCAAAAAGTAAAAATCAGTTTCAACTCAAATCTGCACTCAAATAAGCCTCCGGTGTACACACAGGCTTAGGTTAGGCAGCAATGATGTATACATGGAACTGATGTAGGTATCACCAGAATAGCTGATAGTGGGTGACCCTCACTTACTGCCAGACATGTCTAGTTTCTACGTTCCGCTGGATCCATCACTGCCAAGGCTACCCCTTTCTTCCTAAGCTTCAGTTATCACAGAGGATTTCCTTCGCCCTCACAAAACCTTTCATCCCCATGCTTTCATCAGCTTGAGGTAAACTAGCTGCAAGGTTACCCCTTGGGGTTGCACATAGACCTGTTCTCTCAACAGGGTAACTCATGAGCACACTCCTCTGCTCCTCCTCTTCATGTCTGCTGCGACTGCTTAAATTTCCACAGGTGTAAATGTACACATTGCTTAGTCTTTAATGTCCTGTAGCTCCAACCATCTAACCTAGGAGATCACTTAAGAGAGTTAGCTAGCGAGAACACCTTATCTTCAGCATTGTTTCCTTGGTCCAGGTGAACCCTTTCCCCCACCAGTAGGCTGTAGCCTTTGAGGCTCACTCCCTCTGCTGGTGCAGAAGCCTCAGTTTGGCAATCTCAGGGAGCAACGCAAAGGTTGTTAATTTGGTTGGGGCTTTTGGTTAACCTCTTCCTCCGGACTGAAGCAGTACGTCACTCTCTTATAACTCTTTGTAACTAACCCTGAGCTGTTCAGATCCTGGTAGAGGTGCTTCAAGAGCTTTTCGAATCCAAATGTGCTGTGTTGACATCTGTGTTGTCATTAGTCCAATTGCAAAAAAAACCACAAACAAACAAAAAAGTAAAATCTATCCCTTCAGATTTGATTTGTAAGCCCAGACACAAAACTACTAGTTTAAGCATCTTGGTGGAAGCTTAAAAAGCAAGCCTACTCAGGCCAATACTCATCTGTGCTTCTTAAGCAACTAAGAGAACAGCAGCAACATGACTGCAAGAGCAGTGTCAGGATGGGCATGCACACTTCAGCCATACGAGGAGGCAAAGAGCATCTCAGGACTTCCAGATCATAGTCAGTGTTCTGTATCCTCACTGATCTAGAGTGCTGCCTTTCTCTGAAGCACCTGAACATGCACATACTTCATCTCGACTTCAGCAGGACTACTCCTTTCTTTAAAAAGTTAACCATATGCTTTGCTGAGTAAGGGCTCAAGTGAGTTTAGGGTACTAAGTGATTCTTAGTTCATCCACTGCTTTACTTTTAGGCCTTAGCACGAAGAAATTCAGCTTTTCCCTTTCTACTTTCTTGTCATTCAAACCTGCTTCACTGTCAGTAGAGAATTTGTTGTTCTTCACAGTTCTTTTTTTGTTTTGCTTTTAAAAAAAGTTTTAGCTATGCTCATTTAAATAAAAGTTCTAAAGTCCTAGGACAACATGCATTAGTACCTACTGTTTGCAGCCCATCTTTTCAAGGCTTTGGGCCGGTGTGTTATTAAATACAGTAGGAATACTGCAGGAATTGAATACTCAGCAGAAATTGAATGGATATCTGTAAGCTGTATCATGCATTCGGTGCACATGCACTCACCTCCCTTGAACTTCATGGAAACTGCGTATGTTTAGCTGAAAGCAGACTGACTGTAGAATCATACCACTGCTTGCACACAAGTGCACCTGCATATTGAAATCCCAGTCGAAATGTCTGATTTCAAGACAGTGGTTTCATTTCTCTAAGCCTGACACTACTTAACAAAACTTTTAACGCTCTAACAAAATGCTTTGGGAATGGGAAAATGTTTTGGACATTATAGGAAGGCTTTACCACCCTTACATGACCATCAACACATACTCAGGCAGTATTATTTAAAACATTTATTAGTCTTTCATATTCCACTGGTCTGGAAAACATTTTTAACCTCTATATATTTAGCTCAGCTCAAGCCCTAGTCCAACAAAGCACTTTTCAAAACCAAGCATGGGGTTGTCTGAAGTGATGTAAGTGCTTTGCTGGATCATGGCCTTATTCCACAATTCCCACATGTTCGGTTCACTCAGGCTAATCAAGGCTTTCAGGACTGCTCCTTGTGTAGTCTACTGAGAGTCTTCTCTGTCAACTTAAAAACAGGTAGGATATGTAAGAAAGATTTCTTACGTTGTCTTGCACCTCCCTGCTACCCACTCGGGTTTTAGAGTTACTCCCATTCACAAAAAAAAAAAAAATCTTCCAGTTAGTTACACATACTGGATTTCAATTTCTTTAAGGTACTTTTTTCCATCTTTTTCATCTTGTTCATTCATTGTACTTAGCTAGTTTTAGCCTAGGTATGATGTTCATTGACTGCAGTTCTTGGAATAAGAGTTTACAGGCATAAGGTATGCGCAGAGAAGACACATGACATGATGATTTGCAGTAGTGGCACCTAGGGAAACAAACAAAAAGAAAGTCAGAGTTGGTGCATAAATGAAGCTCTGCAGAAAAAAACCCAACAGTTGTCACTATCCACTGGTTTCTTTGTCCACCTGTATTTAAACACTGGGCTCAGTCCTAGAAGAAGCCGAGTGGCTTGAGACACATTTTAGCACTTAAGCAAGTCATAACTTTAATCCCTTAAATAATCTGACTGAAGTCAACAGGAGCTCAATGTTAAACCTGCACTTTTCTTGGAAGAGAATGAGAGTGCTCAGTAGCTAACAGGACTGATTTCTACTTCTTCACTGCTCACATAACTGCCAACACAAATTCAGCATTGCGTAATGAGAGAAAGGAGATGAACAAAGCAAAGTATTTCTGAAAACATGGTTAATGGTCCAGTTTCTTTCTTATGTATTAGTCGCAAAAGAGAGGCAGGAAGAAAGTAAGTTCACACTTTGGGGTTATTTTTCCTTATATGCAGTATCAGTTCATATTCCTAGCTCAGAAAAGGGGCATCTCTCATCTTGTCTCTTTGCATGAACAGCCAAAGCTTTAGTTAAGATGGAAAACCAGTAAAACTACTCTAATACGTATTTTTTGCACTCTTTACTCAAATAATGATCTTAAAATTCTGGGGGAGAGGGATTTTTTTTTTTTTTTTTGGTCAGACTGATACAACTTTGACCATATCAGGAATAGACAGGCTGGTCACTCAGTCATCTTTCCAGTATCAGGACTCAAATTCAGTGGTGGTAGCAATTGTTTAAATTATTTAATTTCATACTCCATGTACACACAAAGGAAATGAAAAATCTTTCTTACAAGTATCAGTTTTCCACCCCTCTATTTCCTCTTCTGTATATTCCATCTTCTGGTTTTGGAAAGCTGAGAAAGCCAGGCCTTTGGGAACACAGAGTGACTCAGCACTTCCCTAATGGTCTAACAAAGCTTTTTTTTTTTTTTTCTTTTTTTTCTTCTGTGTTTCAAATTCGTATTTCTGGCATAAAGGCATGACAGTCTGAAGGTCCAGTTAAGGAAGAATTAGCAAAATTCCTACATGCTTCTGTGGTACAGAATGAGCCTAAGAATCAACATCTCCAATAAAGCCAATGCTTACTCACTTGTTTCTGTTACCAGTGAACTTGACCTAGAGCACGTGGAAGTCAATGGAGCCAGGTCCAATAAAGTTGGTTAGTCTTAGTAAGGTTCTTGGTTATGAGACTTGGTACTACTCTTCCAGTTACTTATACACACTCAGCTACTACTCCTTTACAAACATACTTAGCATGTCGAAGAGCTGGTTATTTTCCAAGAAAACTGTGGTTGCCTTGACCTCCACGTGCTCCATACTTGGGCTATTTATTTATTTATTGTTAAACCAATAAAGCTTTCAACCAATGCTACAGAAGCCTTAATTACATTTCTGCAGTTCGTGATGTGGAAAGAAGCTTCACTTATTCCCAGTAATTGCTTTGGCTTTGTCTAAATCTGACTATAGGCAGTAAGAAGGTAATAGACTGAAGTAGGTGTTTCCCTGGAACAGATTTCTCCTGTAGACACTGTTACACAGGGGAAACGTTACAGCTAGCATGCCTCTAAAACAGAACAGACCACAACTGCAGGTTTATAAGTACTCCCTTAGTCCAAATTTGTGGGGATAGGTCCATTTTTATAGTGAGAGGAAGTGACCTAAACAGTAGCCATCTTCCGATGATAACATACCCAGCAATTGGTCTCAGTAAAAAAGCCTTGCAAGCCCTGGAAATCTGATGAGGCACAACTTTCTGCTATGAGCAGATGTCTGGCACCTGATTACAGCTACAAGGGACTGAGGAGCAGGGACTACTCACTACACCCAGGCTTGAACCTAAACCATTCTGGGCCTGCTTTGTATTTGGATGGGGGGGGTCACCCAGAAAAGTTAAGGTGCAGCAAGCACACAGTACAAAGCTCTGTCAAACAGAGATGTACCTGAAAGACCATTTGGTACTAGAATTGATACTAAACTGGACAGGAAAAGGCAACTGTGCCAAGGCTGAATCTGGACCAGAAACAAAATTTTTCTTAATGTATATTTTAAAATGCTCAGGCTTTAGGGATTGGAATAACTTCTCGTCATCAAAAAAGGACTAAATTCTGCTCATTGCATTCAGTGGAGTCCTGCCCCTGAGCACCTGTACAACAGCAAAGTTGGAAAATTGACATAAAATTTGTGCATCACAGTAGGTTTCTACTATATTTTTTACAGAGACAAATTCTGTCACTGCCATAACAGCCCCCTTCCCCTGCAAAAGTACCAGTTCAGGCCCCAACACTGATCTGCTGTTACTATCTTGCAGAAAAAACATAACCAGTGACTAGTCCTTGTCTTGGAGGAAGGGCTCATCTTCCTTAAGAAAAGTGCCCTCAATGCTAGCCACCAAACAACATGTTTCTAACAGGTTTCTTACAGCAAAGTCTTGTTAATGCCAGAATAACTGAAAAGGCCCATTTGGAAGTTTAACTTAATGACTTGGTCTCTACCGTGATGCTTGTTATAGGGCCACTTTTGCTTCAGCTACTGGCAGATGCAGCACATCATTTAGCAGAAACTCTCTCTTATTGATTACTCTCACATATCAGACAGCTTTTCACAGAATCAGATTGCAAGAATGTCTGGGTCTGTCTGAGAAAGTAGTTTCTTTTACTGTTATTTAAAGAGCTACTAAACTTTGTTACAAACTTCAAAATACAAAATATATTAACAATACCTTCAAAATAAAATGTAATGCTATTTAAAGTTAAAATTCCTAATTTTCTTCAAGGCGCCCTCACTTCCTGTGTTCTCTGGAAACCTTCACGGACTGCTCTGAAAGCTAAGGTCTTATATCAAGCTTCATCTGCATGTGAGTTTTTTCAAGGCAGCGCTTTACACAGAAGTGGTTGGTTGGTTGACTTAAGGCATGCCCCTCCTTTCAGACAACCTCCTTCAACTGTTATTTGCACTGCAGTAGTTTTAAGACATCTGGATCAGAAAAAGGCCTCACTTGTTACATACAGCGTACACACACACAAGAAAAACAGATTCTCAAAAATACTTACTGCACGCTAAGCCAGTAGGACAACACCCAACTGAAAATGCCCAACCACAGTAGGATGCAGAGTAGGTCTTGTCTCTCCTCTGGATTTCACCTGTGTTTACCTACATCTGTCTGAACTTCTGCTCCACAAGCAGCAGAACTGCTGCTGCTATTAGGAAACGTGGTGCTTGCTTTCTGGACAGAAGCCACACGCTTCGGAAGAAAGGGCTGATCAAGAGCAGAAACAGTAGCTGTCACTTTTACACATCTACACACCGAGAACACACCTTACCTTCCTACTTCATTATATCATAGAAAAATCACTCTCGAAGCATTGAAGTTAATAAAGTCCAATTTTCCGCATCTCAAGATTGATACTGATATCCAAGATGTGGCAAGTTTCCAACAATGTTCTTTTGAGGTATTTAGAAATTAATCTCTCTCCTCCTCCTTTCAACTCCTCATCTTCCCCCAATATAAATACTGGAGTAACTTGTAACTTGAACTTGCATTGTTGATTTTTATCTCCCTTAGCCATGGGATTCCAGGTCACCTGTTTTCACAGAACTTGCAAGAACTCTGTATCTCATAAGTTCCAACTGGTCTCACAAGTCTGTTTTTCTGCCTGGCTAAAACAAAACCAAGCTAAAGCTCAGCTCTTGTTTTGGTTTAGCCCCAGCACCACGCAGCTGGGGACCTGAGGCCCAGCCCATCCCAAGCGTGACTCCTCTTTCATCATGGTACGGAATATCCCTTTGGCTAGTTTGGGTCAGCTGTCCTGGCTGCGTCCCCTCCCAGCTTCTTGTGAAAATTAACTCTATCCCAGCCAAAAAACAGAGCATGTCTAAAGGACATAGAAAGAAGCTTCACTATCTGCTAATAATAGTGGTGTATTTCCACCATGCTACAGAGCAACTTTACATGTAGCATCTAAAAATTACTGAAAGAGTAAAGATAGTTAAGAGCAAAGCCCATAGTATTATACATGGTGAGCTCCACATAGTTTTGACATCCAGTTTTATACTTCCCCTACATGGAAAACTAGTTTGTTTGCAAGAGATAAACTCAGCGCTGGCTTAGGACCCAGAGTAATACCACGAGACCGTTAGCTAGTCTAGAGATAAGTTTCTTAGGGACAAGGCAGATGGTCAGAAGCCAGGTGACCTCCAACTAGGCAGCTGCTTGTCCCTCAGGCTCCAACATGGGACTGACGCATTTATCTGATGCCTCGAAGAGGAGCTCCTTCTTTCACAGAACTACAAAGCCAAAGGCATTTGGGAGGGTTACAGTCAAAGAAAGCGGTATGCATGTGATTACGAACTCCGTAGCTAGAGAACAAGAAAGAAGGAGATGTTGCTTTCTTCTCCCATTCTTCTGTGCCCATGCTCTTTAGCCTTATGAGGTTCAACATGTGATTGTACTGGGAAGATCTGTGACTAGCCTAGCTAGTAATCTCATTTCTGATGTCAGAAGAGTCAAGTACATTGAGACAGCTATTTTCCCCTTTTCAAAAACAGATGATATACAGGACTAGGCATTTGCTAATGCCCTGCAAGGAGAAGGAAGAGAGCAGACAGAGTGAAGGTAATCTTTCCCACAAGCACAGCTGGCTGTGGAAGACAAAACCTGTGCTCCCACAACAGGAGACACCCCTGGCCCACTGACTACGCACTCACTTGAGTCCTAAGTTCAATCAGACCATAATAAAGAACCATCCCCCACCACTAATTTTCCACATACCAATTTTGAATGTTGACACTGGTTTTGATTAAGGTGCATGGGACTGTTAATTGGTGTCTATGAGCACTTTAAAACTGAGAAGCACTATGACCAAGGGCAAGGTTCTGTTACAAAGAAAGAGGCACGTTTACGCGGTACCACTTTGCTTTATGCACCTGAGGTCAAGGGTTTTTTTGAAAATATGAAACATGTCAAATGTGCAAAGTGACAAGGGGACCTCATAATTTACAAAAAGCATTAGACAACTTACCAGCCAGAGTAGCCCAGCAAGCCACACTGCCCACAAACATCCACTTCAAAGGCATCACTTGAAATCATCAGTCTCTCCAATAAAAGCATGCTGGCTCCATAACCTATTAAACAATCCCGTTCCATCTCTCCAAGACGTAAACCACCATCACGGGATCGACCTTCAGTGGGTTGCCTTTGAAATAAATATTTGAATTAATGTAGTAAGTATTCCAGGACATACATTATACAGCTCTAGGAATGCCTGTCTTCTAACTGTAGGAAAAGTACAGGATCAACAGACAGCAGTGTTCTACAAGCCGGAGTTGCTAATCTCACAAATGTGTTACTCAAGTTGAAGCAATTCATCTTTGCTCCTGCACTAGCAATATGATGCAGTTCTGTGAGTGGCAACTGCAGTGTCAGGCCGTGAGTCCTTACCTCACAGAATGTAGCTGAATAAGTGAAAACAAAAAGAGATCAAACAGTATCCAAGACAATCTGGACACGGATTTGGAACTCTTTTGATGAGACATTCATTATAGTTGGTAGCTAACTAAATGAAACGATATTCAGCAGCTAATGAATCAAGCTAATGTTTCAGCTGAACTACAGCTAAGACTAAATTCTTAAAATCATTTTTGATCTGGGTAAGAACACCAAAACAAAGAAGCAAACAAGTAGTATGCGTATTACCAACTCGTTACTGAAATCCTACTTTTTTTTTTTTTTCCTTCATGTCTGACTGTTATTAGACTATGTTCATATTGTATAGGTTCCTGGTTTTCTAGTTCCTCAACACAACCCAAAATCTCTTTTTTTTTTTTGTCTGGAAAGACTTACTGTCCTCATGGTGCTAGAGGAAAGTTTTAACAAACCAAAGTAAGTATACACTAAAGATTTTGAGGAAAAAAGGCAAGGTTAAGTAAATTATTTAACATTATGAGTCTTAAAGTCTATTTTTTTTTTTGTTGGACACAGTCAAAACCTTTAACCTCATTTGTCATACTGCAATTTCATACAGTATCAGTTTTACTCTCATGTACTAGCACAATACTGTAAAACTTAGGTTGCAAATATTAGAGTGAACTATGAAGCAAAAACATCTTAAATTTCTGAAGACTAATATATTGCATGCATTTTATTGAATATTTCCATCTTAGTATATTACCTGAAACATGACAGCAAAGAGAAGGAATTAAAAAAATGTTACTGGCCATAAGAAGAGGCTTCACTGCTCAGTGAAACCCCATGTTTATGTGCTGCTTCTGACACTCACGGCGGTGTAATCCACCTAGAATATCCAATGACAGAGCTGGCCATAACTTTTGGAGTATATTTTGTTTATATTATTTCAAACAATCGAATTTGTTAGGCATACTAAATATATTAAAAATAAGTTTTTGCCAACTTATTGGAACTCAGAGAAAAGGATTTATAAAAGCCTTCAACATCTAATAATCTTTTGTAACAAATGTGAAAAAATACACCTAATCACCAGACCAAAATATCTTCTAAAGATGCAAGTTGTATTTGTTTTTACGGGAAAGTAGTTTCCCTTACTCTGACCACACTGGAATCTTAAAACTAATCTGCTTGTAATTCAAATCATCCTTTTCATTGATGTAACCATCTATTTTTCCCACTGTTAGGAGAATGAATATAAGTTGTTTACATCCTGATTAAATTCCCCAGGGCCCCCTCCCCAGATGATGGCACCATCACTGTTCAGATGCTGTTTTAAAGGACTGTGGTGAATGCAGTTTCTCTTCTCAAGTCCCGAGAGGCAGATTTGAAAAGCAGTTGGGGCCTCCAAAGACAGAGGCATGTGCTGCAGTGCTAGAAGTGCCTTTTACCAATTGACTTCTATAATATTAGTTAATGCACGAGCCTACTTTACTTTCAAAAGTTTCACCAGGTGCTGCTCCGCAGGATAAAATGACAGAATAGCTTTATAAATGTGAGCCCCAATAAAGTCTCAATCCAATTAAAGCAGGATAAAACCTCTTGAAAAATTATGGGGTCTCAACTCCAGTCCTTTAAGAGTTGATATACCATGGGTCTTCCAACAGATACGGGATGAAGATTTGTAAGGCAGCAGAAAACCCATTAAATAAACTGTTGTGGTTTAACGCAGCAGGCAGCTAAAACAACCACACAGCCATTCGCTCACTCCACCTGCCCTCAGCGGGATGGGGGAAAGAATCGGGAAAAAAAGGTAAAACTCATGGGTGGAGATAAAGACAGTTTAACAGGACAGAAAATGCAGAAGATAACAACAACAACAACAACAATAATAATATACAAAATAAGCCATGCACAGCACAATTGCTCACCACCCGCAGACCACCGATGCCCAGCTAGTTCCTGAGGCGTGATCCAAACCCCCAGCCAACTTCCCGTAAGTTACATACTGAGCATGATGTCATATGGTATGGAATATCCCTTTGGCCAGTTTGGGTCGGCTGTTCTGGCCATGTCCCCTGCCAGCTTCTTTGTGCACCCCGAGCCCCCTCGCTGGCAGGGCAGTGTGAGAAGCTGAAAAGTCCTGGACTTGGTGTAAACGTTGCCTTGCAACAACCAAAATATCAGTGTGTTATCGACATTATTCTTATCCTAAATCCAAACCACAGCCCTACACCGCTGCAGCAAAGTGGAAGGTAAAGAAAGCCAACAGGATGCTGGGTGCATCAACAAGGACATCACCAGCAGAGATAAAGAAGTCATTATCCCACTCTACTCAGCGCCTGTCAGGCCACACCTGGAAAACTGTGTTCAGTTTTGGTCCCTGCTATGCAAAAAAGATGTGGACAGGCTGGAGAGGGTCCAGAGGAGGACCACCAGGATGATCAAAGGACTGGGAAGCCTGCTGTATGAGGAAAGGCTGAGAGAATCAGGTTTGTTCAGCCTTGAGAAAAGGCGGCTCAGGGGAGACCCTCATCACCATGTTCCGGTAAAGGGTGGCTACAAAGAAGATGGAGACTCTCTTTCTGCAAGGAGTCACATGGAAAAGATGAGGGCTAACAGGTGCAAGTTACTACCGGGGAGATTCCGATTGGACACAAGAGAAAAATTTTTCACAATGAGACCAATCAGCCATCAGAATAATCTCCCCAGGGAAGTGGTGGATTCCCTGATGTTGGACACTTTTAAGATTCGGCTGGATGGGGTGCTGGGCCATCTTGTCTAGATGGTGCTTTTGTCTAGGCTTTTGCCAAGAAAGGTTGCACCAGATGATCCTTGAGGTCCCTTCCAACCTGGTATTCTATGACTCTATGATACTAGGAAGAAAATTAACTCTATCTATCTCAGCTGAATCCAGGACAAAACCCCACAAAAAGCCACCCAAAACAAAAAAACCCAACTTGAATCTTAATCTCTTAAGTGTTCACTCCCACTGCCAAAATGACCTCATTAAAAAAACCCAAAACAAACAAAATCTTACCCCCCTAAAAAGTAGTTTTCTGTAGTACCAAAAATTTCAATATTGAGATTGGGCCTTTGAAAAGAGTCCATCTTATGCTCCCTAAATCTATCAGATTTTTCTTCTGGCTCTCATGAGTTTGAAAATTCCTCACACCCAAGGTTGTTTAAAACACTAAAACAGTATTTATAAAGCATCTGTGCTTGCCCCTTCCTGCTATACATATATACACTGCAGCTGTTGCCCCGGGCAACTACTTCCATTCTTTATTCTAAATATAACATTCCAAAAACAAAGCAGACTCTTGAAAATAAGATTAGGAATATCATTAAAAAGGCGATATTTTTTCATATTTTTTTTTTTAAAAGTTCTTAAAATTCTTAAATGCTAAATAAAACGTAGTGATACTTTAAAAAAAAAAAATAAGGCCAAGTGGTGTTCACACTATGAACTGCTGAGTTTAGAAAAAAGCATAAAACAATTAACTTCAGTGTTTTTAAGCACATTAAGAATTTATTGGCACTAATTCTGCATTTTCTGGAAGAACAGTGGGTTCAGCTTTATGGTCCCGTTCCTTGTTTCATTGGCCAGTGGGGCAAAATAAGTCTACCCCCATAAATAAGAGCAGGACTTGTAGGTCTCGGCAGACCTCCCTTGTGCCTGTTGCAGAAAACCAATTGCTAACAACTCGAAATGGAGTTGCTGGCTGAAACACTGATCTCCAAGAAGCAGTGTATTACCTAGGACAACACTGCCTGCAGGAGAAGGGCGTCCTGTGCTTCCACAGCCCCAGAGCGCAGAGAGGAGCCCTGACCAGTGTCATCACATTACTCCCTTGCAGCATAACAGGAACTGGCATATCTGATAAGTTCAAAAGACACGCAGGTGGCAGCTCTACCCATGTCCATCAAAACAACTATGCTTGCACAAAGCTTATATTGATCTCTTGTAAGGAAAACTAAAATCAGTTTATCTATTAGAAAGATTTAGCAGGACTGGGTATCTAGGCAACGCCCTATATAGAACTATGTTTTAAATTAATTGTCAACTATTCATGGCAAAATAAATTAAGTATTGCATTTCATTTAACAAATACCAGTTCAGAGGGCAACATCCTGGTGGTTTGAGTGTGTTGACAGAGTGCTGCTTTGCAATTCTACAAAGTCTTGTTTTAATCAGAACAGTATCTAAAATCAGTGACGTTCAAGAAACTCAAGTCTTCTGCCTTATTCCAGATGGAAATATAGCTTTGCTCTGTCAGTTAAGGTACACTTGATATATAATAAAATGCATTTCAAGACAACAACAGCCAAATTCCATGTTGGAAGCTGTTACAAAATTACTTTTAAAAGCAAAAAACAATGTTAGAGGCAATCTACTCTCCAGGAAGTGCAATGGATGATAAAACAATAGTGAGTATGAAAGCTGGCAAAGCAGACTCTCTCAGCAGAGGCGATGGCAATAACAAAAGTTTAATTAGTTGAGGAGAAAAAAAGAAAATTCCTAAAAGACTAGTCAAGAGGCAGCATAAATTGAACATCCAGTAGCTTTCCTGAAAGTCAAATAAAGAGCCCCAGCTACGTAGTAAGATGCTACTGACTGGAACAAAGAAATCAAAGAAAGTAAGGGATGGGGGAAATCACACCATCTTCATCTTTACATGCAAACATTACCTTGACTTGGGATTTAGGTTTCATTTAAATTCAATATCTCTAAACAGCTGAGAGGTTGGGGACACAATACAAAAGCAGATCAAGGGATTCGGGTAAGCCAGGAGCTCCAGTAAACTAACTGTGTGCACTGTTAGCTAGCGAGTTTTCATTTTCATGTGAAGCACCAATACCATGACTAACACAATGAAAAATAGAAAATAGGTCTGACGGCCCATTATTTGGGAATATCACTTATGTTCATAGAGGCAAGCAGCTGTAGTAGGAACTAATGGTTGTGCTACACTTGCTCTTCTTAATGTGGTTGGTGGAAAAGTTCAGCCAAGAATTACAAAAACTTTTCACGATTTCTCTTCCAGTTCAACCACTGGTACTTACTTCCACGGAAAGTGTCAGACAATTTCAGTTTGCCCTAGAGACAGCTTGAGGTTGGAAAGCCAAAAGGCACAGGAAATATGCCGTGAAAAGCAAAAGAGAAAGATACTTCTGTATCAAGTACAGCAGAGACCTGCTCCTCCATTCTCTAATAGCACATCAGGTAGAAGCTGCACCTATTAAGAGGACAGACTTGCTAAATTGTTGTGCAGTCAGGCAAGGCAAGAAAAGTCGATCAGCACATGATAAGAGGTATAAAAATAAATTACGAATTAAAGAATCATGCTTGTTATAGGGAAGAGTAAGGGCAGGATAGACATGACACTGTGCTTACATCTCAAAAACAGTACAAAAGGGTCAAAAAGCAGAGTACAGCAGGTGAGGTATAAATGGCATACATGATAGTCCAGAAAGACTGGCAAAGGATATTTGGAGTAATCTTTGCTAGAATACTCAAGACTAGCTGGCAGTTAACTTTCTGGAAAGATTTAGCAAATAATCCTGCTGTGGTGGAGAGAGGTGAACTGAACGATCTACTAGAAGCCTCCTCAAAGCAAAGCCTGTGCCACTAAACGGTTTCTTCTGAGCCAGGAACATCAGCAATTTAGAACGTGATGGAAAACAGCCATAGAGCTTGTTAAGGAGAAAAGGTAAATAACATCAGTGGAAGCAGGATGCTTCAAGCTCCCCAAAGGTCCAGATAATATAAGCCCACCTCCAGGGGCTTACATTACCTATTACTCAGAGTACATCTGCTTGACTTCAAAATTTGACACCAGAAGACATCAACATGGTAATCAACCTTTTCGTTGGAAAGAAAACCAAATTCAGGCTTAGTGAAATGATCATGACTCCAGAGGAGCTGAGGACATATCTTTAACTGGGCAAATAAAAATGGGGATTACTTTTGGCATCTCCATAACTTTTGCAATTTATTAGTAAGAAAGTGCTATACTGCTGCATGGTATTGAATGGTAACTATGGACCAGCACATACAATCCTAAATTCAGTTTTAGAGTTGAATGGAAGAGTCTGCAAGGCAAAGTGCATTATACCAGGCATAAATGTTATTCTAATACTTGTTTGCATGACATTAGGGCCAATGCATTTGCTGTGCCTTGACAGGTGAAGACATGGACCACATCAGTATTAATCTGCTGCACACCAAAATATGTTGAAATATTAAAAGAAATTTCTTCCTTCTACTTATACCTGATTTTGTAAAAGTACAAATGTTAAAGAAAAAAAATCCTCCTAAAATAGCTATGGTATGAGCGATCTGACAGGAAAGGGCCACAGTGCGCACTGTGAATCAGCAGATGGTATTTTTACCAACTGCTAACAGAAGTCTGAGAAGCAAACTGTTTTGGACCACATAGAGCACACTTGGACATTCAGAACAACCTCCTGCCACAGTCTACTGTGAGAACTTGCAGTATGAAGAAGTGTATTAAGAGGAAATAGCATTTCATGTCGAGTATCAAAAGGTAAACAAACTTTGGTTTATACCTGTCAGTCAGCTGGGCACACTTCTGAATGTACACAAGAATTTTGTGCTTAGCCTATAACAATACCTGGTGAGCACTGCTCTGGGTCCTCGAGCTCTTGCATGCATTTTATCCAACACCATGTGCTTTAGTTTCTGGTAATACACAGGGCCAAAATAGATATATGCTTCCAAAGGTTCCCTGAAGGAATAAAAAAACAAAACACCAAAACTAATATTCACAATTAGTACACACTTACCTTAAAAAGGACAAAAGCATTATGTACAGGAGGAATTTGAAACAATTTGGGAATCACGAGTCCTAGAAAAATGTGTTTGGGCTTTCAGGGCAATCAGTCTGAAAACCCCACAGGAACTCTTCTTTATACAAGAGCAGTACACTTCCAGCACCACATACTGCTGTATCCACCCTAGGCAGGAACAAGCTCTTGAACTCTGGCTATATACTGTGCAGACCTGTTTCAGCTATACTGTGTGAAGTCCCTCCTCTGTCAGTGCAGGAGAGTTTCAACAGTGTCATCAGTAATCCTTAAAGACTGTAAATATATCAGACCCTGAAGAGTGACTTAAGATATTTCTATTTACATTCCTTCACTTTACATCATTCACACACAAAACAAAGGTAAGCATATATGTAAACAAATACATGCAGCATAAATACTCCAAACATCATTTTTATAGGAGCATTTTAAGGAATTTGCATTCGGAAGGATAGCTTAGCACTGGCACACTATGACCTTGACAGTCTTCCCATCCACTAATTCTCCCAGCGCACCACTTTGAAGCACAACCCAAGACCCAGCTGGGTGAAAGCCGTCCCTGAGCAGCTGTGCATCGGCACAGCTGCCCCTGCAGCACTGCTCAGCAGCTGTAGCCATAGGATGAAACTCGTTGGCACTGGGGGCTCAGATGAGCCGGGTGAAAGGGCTCCTGAGAACCACATTTAGGCACTTGCATCAGCTCGGGAACATCTGTAAGCAGTACGGAGGGTGTTACTCCATTCTACAATCTGGAGTAATGGCTAAAGATTTCTGTGTTTAAAACACCCCCAACTGTAGAAATTGCATAAGTGCCTAAAGATCAGAAAGCAGCAGTTGAAAGCACTCAGTCATTTCCCAGCTACCTTCAGCACTAAGATGACCAGATTTAACACAGACAAACTTAGCACTGCCACTGATTTAGTTTTTTTAAAATGCATGTGCAATGTAAAAACAAGCAGGAGACAACAGTATTGCACATCCCATTCAGTCATTACTGACATGATGCAATGTTATCCCAAAAGTTGCCTATTGAAGAAAATAATAAAACTTCACTAGATATTTGGAATTTGCAAACTTCTACATTGTTATGAAATCTGCCTTCAAATTTCATAACAAATAGATGAAGCATGTGAAATTTGCTTGGTACAGTATCAACATCCTAAAGCAAAGTCTCTAAATAGGGTACTACAAAATTGAAGTTTGGGGATGGGGGATTTTTAGAGCTAGATGATTTTATTCTCCCTAGGCAGATTTGTAAAAAGTTACCATGATGTATCAACAGAAAGTGTTTGAAATACCAGGATACTTGATAGACAATTTATGGAATATGGAGTGGGTAAGGAAAACAAAGTCATGTCTCTGAAACAAAAAGAGAAACAACATATGGAATAACTTGGTAGGAGAAGCAATTAAAATAAAAAGTATTAAAAAAAAAAAAACCTTACAAAAGAGACCTAAACTTGTTCCTTGAGAAGAAGGAGACTGGGAGGATAATAAAAATAGCAGGAACGTAGGATTAAGATACATTTTGGAAGGGCAGGCATGTGAAGCCATATGGCCTTTTCCTGTTTCTAAAATATCTTATGTTCTTTGAACTCTGTGTCTCAGAAGCCAGTCCGATCAACACAGCAGGAAGTTTGCAGATTAGAGTATTATGCCAGACTGAATCATTGTGTAATCGAAAGAAGGAAAAAAAAAAAAAAAAGGAAAAAAAGGGCACACACAAAATATTCCCAAGGAACAGACACCTGCCTCCAAATCCGTATTTTACAGTACTATTAAAGTGAACATGAAAATGCTTATCTGCTTCCAAGCATACAGAAGATTTGCTGCCAACATAAAGTTGAAATTTCTTACAATCTCTCAGAAAGAAAACCTTAATTTTACCTTTTTTGTCATGCAGTAGATGTTGAGAAATTTTGATAAGTACTACAAGGCCCATTCACACTACAACCATGTGAATAACAGTAATTCTTAAAATGCAGAACCACAAAATACTTCTAAGAAAAAAAGAAAAAGGAAAGAACAAAAGAGAAAAAAGAGAAAAAAGAGAAAAAAGAGAAAAAAGAGAAAAAAGAGAAAAAAGAGAAAAAAGAGAAAAAAGAGAAAAAAGAGAAAAAAGAGAAAAAAGAGAAAAAAGAGAAAAAAGAGAAAAAAGAGAAAAAAGAGAAAAAAGAGAAAAAAGAGAAAAAAGAGAAAAAAGAGAAAAAAGAGAAAAAAGAGAAAAGAAAAAAGGAAAAAAAGAAAAAAAGAAAAAAAAAAGACATGCACCATTCTTCAGCCCCTTCCCTCCATCTCAGAGAGCACTTTGCAAATAAGAGAAAGTTCCTGAGCTCTGAGACATCAGAAGATTTTTCAGATGTGTCTCAACAGGATTTCCCCACTCCCCCGAAACATCTAAATCTATACAGCAGATTCTTACCCAGTGATACCAGATGTTACATAGTCCTTCCCTAGGTAGTTATAACCATGGCGAATAAGATCTTCACACACATCCTTAACTTTACTGCCTCCAAAAGCTGTTCCATAGTGAAATCTGCCATCGAGGACGCCAGCCTTTCCAGCCAGGAGTTCAATTAACTTTCCTACCTGTGCAAAGAAAAGCAGAGTTACCAGCCTGCTCCCTAGTACGGGCACATTGCTGGGTTGGTCACAGCATAAGTTAGCCAGGCAAAGTGTTGGAGATGGCAGCCTGGGTTATTGGATGCAATGGGAGGAGTGGAAGAAGCCCAAGAACAGGGAGTACTCCTATGTGAAGGGGGAAAACTGGACCCAGCGCAGGGTCTGGGAACACCTTTAAGGCAGCTCCATTTTTTCCAGTTGTCTGGAAAATGAGCAGGATCCAGTGTGGCCTTCTGCTCTGGAAGAGAGCCTCAGAGATTGACACGCTACAGTGCAGCCGGGGGAACAGAAGAGAAGAAGCTAACAAAGAAAAAAAGATCAGAGGTTGTACAAAGTAATCGGCGGAGGTCCCATATAAAGGCCAAGCTGTGAGGTATTTAGTGTGACCCTGCAGCACAGGTGCAAGACTTGCATTAGGTCCAGGGAGGCATGCATAACCTAAGAAGTGACATAGGTCTAGAACTACTACTGAAACTCCTCTCCACCGTTTCCCTCACAGTCTGCCTCAACCTGCTTAGTGGGCATAAGCAATAGGGAAGGAAGAGGGAGAGCAAAAAATTTTCAAACAGAAAGGGTGCAAGTGAGGTATTCAGTTGCTTTCCTACTAGCTTGATACAGAACAAAATGAGAATGATGCACAAAGAGCGCACATCCCTACTCCTTTTACAGCAGGATGTTTCAAAACATGCAAAACAGAAGGCTGAATACTTATACGAGAGCAAGTGCGTGGCATGATGACTGGAGAATATTCTGAGTGAAACTGTGTTTCAAACTTTTTGTTCTGTTTCTTCTGGCTAATCTACTTCACCTTCCTTATCAGGGGACACTGTCTCTTTAATCGTAACATATCCACTAACCGTCATACGCGATGGGAAGCCATGAGGGTTCATTATGATATCTGGACAGATTCCTGTATCGCAAAATGGCATGTCTTCCTGAGGAACAATCAGTCCACACACCCCTGCAGAAAAGAAACATTTCAATTCACAAACAGCAAACCACCAGCAGGGCTGACGCTCATCACCAGATTTTCTTTAGTGTTTTCCTCCTCCTCTCTTTCTCATGGATCAATTTTTACCCAGATTCATTACCACCACCAGTGCTCACAACCTGCAGGCTAGAAGACAGCCCTTGTGACAGGACTGGCAAAATTAGCATACCCTTACATAATGCTCCCAGTGATTTGTGAGTTAGCAAATTAGGGAAGAAAGCTTTAGATACAGTTTTCAGAGGCAACCTGAAACTTCTGACCAGTTAGACTGGACCATCTCAAGGGAGATCTAGTTTTTATAGCTGATGCTATAATTTGCTGCAAAAAACCCATGAAGAAATCGTGCCTCTTAGAATATCTCTTTGGTTATACAAAATGATAATTGATTTAAAATTTGTTTATCATACGTATCTTTGCTAAATACTGTGAATAAAAACAAATCAAGTCAGGACTTTGACAGGGACTGAGGGGAAATAAGTGGGGGAAAATAAAAATCCCCAAAGATTCTTTCAGGTAGCATTCATTTGCTGAGCAAAGACTGCTTTCGATGAATTACAATGTACAATCCGCTCCCCAGACTGCTTATATTTTGTCAGTCCATGAACGCAAACTGTACCTTTAAAAGTTTTGGAAGCTTTTTTCAGTCTCCATCAGTATTGGACGTAAAACAAACAACACCCCCCAAACTCTAAAACTGTTTAAGAACGACTAAATACACATGAAAACTCATTTAGAATAGTCCATCATACATCCCAAAATTTTCCTTCCAACCCTCACAACTGTTCCTACAGTGAATTCTGCAGATCAAAATACTGCAGCTATAAATGACCAAGAGATTTAACATTCAAATTCAGGTGTTAAAATGCAGCTGCTTAAGCTCATACTCCTTTGAACCAAAGCTACTGTTTCAGTTGGACAATTTATTCCAGAAATCCTTAGAGCTGAAAAAATCTGCAAGTTATTTGAGATCAGCCTGCTGCAACTGCCAGAGAACGCTTTGGGAACAGTCCTGGAGCGGAGGGGGCTCCTGGAAGACTGAGGGTGCTGGTTACATCCCTAAAAAGGCATCCCCCAACCAGCCAGTTCACAGGGGGATATTGGCGTCTGCTCAGGAGGGAGCTCCTCTTCCACTGTCCAAGCAAGACAGGGATAGGTGTATGGGACAGTAGTTAATAGAATGAGAATGGTAAGTATGGGGGAAGGGAACAGGGAAGAAAAACAAAAAAAAAAAAAGAAAAAAAAGATTGGAGCGTCTGGGGCAAGGGGGGGGGGGGCGTGTTGTTGTATTTAGTTTTAAAACCTATTGAAACTAATTTTCCTTGTTCTATTATGATAAATCAATAACATCCTTCTACCCCTCCCCACCAAGCAGCAATCATTTGCTGAAAAAAAACCAAACCACCCAACCCCAATCCACTATCTCTTGTGCGCACAGCTTTTTTTATCCTAAAATTGTATACATAAGTACTTTATTAATTATATATGTATTATGGCATGTACATTGTGCCTTATTCACATTTACTTCTAAGAAAGCATTAAGTTGCATCTGGACTTCACGGCACCTGTAAGCCAAAAATTAAATCTTAGCTAACTTAAAATTACTTTAGGCTCTGAAAACCTTTTATATGCCAAGCTGGTTCCCATAGCAGACAGCCACTGTGTTGTTTGTTTTGTGTGAAAGTGAATGATAAAAGATCCATGAAATCGACACAGAAAGGCAGAACAGCAGAAAGAACTGAGGGCTCTCCATCATAGCGGCTTCTACCCTCTGCTGACTTGTATAACAATGGGACCTACACACCCAACTGCAGATCTAACACAGCTGTGCATTTCATTAGATGAAGAGCACTAGTGACACAAGTAAATAATTAACTTATTCTGGTCCGCTGACTGTGGTTATGAGACCAGTCATAGCTGACAGATTTTAATACAAGTTAACACAAAGACAGCATAATGAGCTTAGAAGTTAAAAACAAAATATTTAGACAGAATCCAGCAATGTGAAGCTCACTAGGCCATTTATGAAGTTTCTATTTTACACAAGGAGGGGGGAGAGAGAAAAAAAGAGAAAACTATAAAACCTCAATTCTAAGCTTCTGTACTTTAAGAAGTCACTGAGTTTATAACAGATCTATAGCAAGCCCATGTGTATTTAGAGAATAGGACAGAGAGAAGTTTCTTCCTCCCTTATGTTTTACAAAAGTTCATTCTTTCTCATAAAAAACTGTTTAAAAAGCTGAAAGGCATCTTTCCTATATACAATGCTACTTCTAAAAGCAAGTAACTGCAATTCATTTAAAAATGTAAACTTGATTTCATTTTGCAGTCACTTGCCTTCAGAAGCTCTTCAGAGACTAACGTTTGCACTGTAAGCTCCTGAATTTGCTACTCTTTTTCAGCCCCGATTGCTGAGCCAGGGTTTGCAGCAGGGCAGCAAAAGGCAAGCCTAGCAGTTCTGCATTGCTTAGCAGCTGCAAAAAAGTGATCAAGTGAATTAATCCATATAAGTGCAATTATCACTTGCAACTGGTTAATAAAACAGTAAAGGAGAAGAGAAGAGGCTGGATTTCAGACAGCCTCAAGTTCCAAATGTTGCCCTGTCCAAGTATAACCTGCATCTCACAACTGAGCTGCTCAACTACTCCCCATCCAATATTCATAAATAGAACATAGTCAAACTAGCAGGTAACTTTGCTCTGTGGCTCTTACTACAGGTTATTAAGATTTCCTAACTGTTATTGATTTAGACATCACATGGAAATTGTTCCCCGGCATTCACATCGGACATACAAAATCATTTGGTTTCATTCATTTCTCTTCCCCTTACAATTTTTATATGCTGCATCTGAAATTTAGCAATACAATTTCCAGACTAAATGCTACACTGTGATGGGTCTGAATCTGCTCTCACCTACACACTCTGGAGTTCTCAACTAGGACTAGAATCAAACACTAACCACCAGAAAAGGCTGCAATTATTTTTCCAGACAAAACAAAAAAACAATTACTTTTTTTTCCATGTGTGGACTAACAAGAGGGTTGTATGTTTGAGCAAGAAAGTATCCAGCAGCTTGCTACATCTCATTTCTTTTCAATTGAAAACCAAATTGAATTCTAGAAAAAAAACTTTGCATATCAATTTCATAATGCCAACTTACATGAAAAATTAATGAAAATCCTAACAAATTCTTTTAAGATATCCTTCTCAAAAAAAAAAAAGAGTGGATTAATAAGCATGGGAGTTTACTGCAAGGATAACAGTTTAAATTAGAATAAAGTTAAATCAGATATCTACAGTGGTTTAACATGCAAGTATAAAGCAGCCATAGGCAGTATTTTCCAATGCTATTGTATGCCAGCCAATAAATGACAGCCCTCTGACTATGCATGATGGCCCCATCCTTACACATGCTATCTGCATCAATCCCGCCAGCATCTCAACACCCATGTACCTCCACAAGGCCCTGACAGAGGATACAGATCCCCTCACCCCTGTACTTCTGTCCTTTAAGAGTTTCTTTTTCTAATCAGGAGAAATTCAGGTTTCCAGAATTGATAACTTTTATGCGGTTGCTTTTATAGTTTGCTGACAAACATGAACGTACACAGACTTGTAAAACAGCAGTTCAGCAGAGAGGGGAAAGGGGGGTGGCAGGGAGGGGGCAGGGACAAAACACAACAGTATGGGAAAGTTTTTCACCGGCTACGGTAAGATGCCTTCTATACACACACATGCCAAATGAAAAAAAAAAAATCATCAAATAAGTCAAAACAACCTAATACAGAAAACTAATTACTACCAGCAGGAGGGACATTAGAGAGCAAAGGAGACTAAGTGAATAGAAGCAGCAGTAATACCAGTTTCTATCAGCAAGATAAAAAGAAGCGCATAACTAAATGTGCTTGTTTACTTATTCTAATGATGCGGTGGTGAAAGAGCTAAAACTAAGTGAAAGGCGTCTATTTTAGATTTACCAGATTTGCCAGAATTTGAAAATACTCCTGAGAAATAAGACTACGTCACATAATTAAGAGGAGTTGTAGCTGTAACACAGCACTGTATATTGTGGATAAGTGACAAAGAGAATTGCAAAAATTAGTTAAGATTAAACAAAAATGTACATCTGCTTCAAAACTCTCTAATTACATACTGTGTTGGCTAACTAAGCATAAAACAAGTCCAGAAGAAAAAAAGTGCTGCATCACGTAAGCTTTGTTCAATATTGAATCATTCACTGATCTATCATATCACTTGCTACATCCCATTTGACATAAGAGGTAAAGAACAGAATTAAAATTAACAGATAAATAATGCATAAGTAAACTTGATTAGTTTTCTTATTAAAAACATCACTCTAAATGAGAGGAGGTGCTAGAAGACAATACAGTTTGTACACTGCTTTCCCATGAGCTGCTGAATGGTCTGATGTGATAAATTTGCATAGTCTGAAGCACACAAAGAGCTGATTAATTGAAACCCTTACAATGCTTCTGGAAGCAGCTATTGTAAAACAATAACCATAGGAACTTTACAAAATACACATGGCTGAATGAGTCAAGAGCTTAATAAAATGTGTGTTCAGGATACACTATTTGGAAACAGAATTAGAGATTTTTATTCTGTGCCATAAAATGCTAAATCACCCTAATTTCAGAGGTTCACTTGAGGATTTACTGAAAAGGTCAGAAGGTTACCTGTTTGCTGCTTGAGATAAAAAATGCTGTAATTTTCTTCTTAAGACAGCAAGCTAAGCAGTGGTTTTGTTAAAAATAAATAGGAAAAAACAGTATGAGAAGTTTTAATGGCATTCTGGCATGTCATTTTCTCATATTCAACTTGTGAAGATAAAAATAAGGTAAGAAATTCCTACTTTTCCTGATGCCCAATAACTACTAATCATCCCACATTCCTGCAGTCGATAACAGCAAATTCTTTTTAATGCCACTTCAACCACTTAATTCCTACAAACCCACCGATGTTTTATTAGAGATAAAGTACTAAGTCTGACTTGTAACACAGGGGAATATGACCCAAGTAGCTATTTAAAACATCTTACTTTACATGTTCTGCTTATATGTACTGTACAAGTGCCCATGAAAAGGAGAAAGGCAAGTTGTTCTCAACTATGAAGTTAGGCAAGCAGAAGACAGATGCTCAAACTAGTAAAAATTTTTAAAAGTACGCGAAGTCAGACTTTGGTAGATAAGCGGTATTGTCATGAAGTTTATGTAGTTGACAATGCTGTGAATGGATTTTGTTTTGACACTAAAGAACATGGTTCATTTAGGAAAACAAAGACCATCTTTCATGAATTTAAACTCGCTTCCTTGTCTTTAGAGTTGTTTAAGTGCAGATACTTCAGAAAGGTTTAATCCTTTATCTTAGATCTTCAGCTATTAAAAAGCTTCTGTTTGCCAGTTCAAACAATCTCTTGCTTAAATACAGTTTTTCCACTCCTCAGAAATACTGTTCGGTATTGCTGCTTAGTTCTGTGATCTACAGGACCTTTGTTGGAGGTGTTAATCCTTTTTCACATGAGAGACTGAGAAATGTTCTTTCAGAGAAGTGATATATTGCTTTTTTTCACATCAAAGGAGCCCAACTTTTTCCTCATTGTGACTTGTAGCAAAGCAAGAGGAAATCTGGAAATATAATAATTTAGTTTATATGGAACTCTGATGAAGCTTCTTTAGCTTAACAATCCTTTAGCCTTCTGTGCTTTGAAAAGTGACTTTGCTTGAAGAGTGCAAGATTAAAAAACAAAATAATTAACAAAAAAAGTTTCTTTGTCCTTCTGGAAAAAAATACAATGTAATATAGTTAAAACAAAGTCCTACAGCTCAAGAATACGCCTCCCTGGTAGGTATACGTTTTTTTGTGAGACATTAGAGGCTTAAGGGCTTACAGACTAAAGTGACAGTCCTACTCCCAAAGATCTTACTGCAACGTCCAGTTTGAAGATGAATATCGAGACAAAGCAAAATATTTGCTGGTGCATTTCCCAACACAATGCGATGGCCTCATTTGGGATTTTGTCTTCCTCATACACTTCTTTGTTGACAGGTCTTGAAGGAAAGGCTAGCTTTTACAGGCAGTTTGGAAGAAGTGTACTTAAAACATGGACTTGAATGAAAAGAGCATGTGGTGGACAGGCCAGAAGTGGTGACCCTTGCCAATACCGTGTTGACATGTGAGAGGATACAAAGAAGGTGGCAAATACAGAGGCAGCAGCATAGATCTATATTATTATAGAGGTTTGCAAAATCTATCTACATTTTTAACAAAAGGCTCTTCTGTAACAAAAGCTAAAGCTGGTTTGCAAGATCTAATCTGTCGTATCCCAGGCACTTTCCAAATCTGTCACTCTGCTTCTTTCTGCCCCAGTGACAAAGTATAGCTTTGGAATACAAATCAATTTGGAATATAGGAAAAGGCCCATGAAAAAAAATGAGAAGTGTGGTTTGTGCAATCTCTTATTTCGCACACATTTAATTATTTTAAATCTCCTACTACAATACCATGAAATCAAATCTCATCTTCATGCATACCTTCTGGAAAATAATACTAATTTGCAGAAGAGATTGACAAACATGCTTTCCCTCCTTCTCACTGAATCAAGGTACTTGTTAGTTTAAGCTCATCACAGGTTTAAATGGCCCTATGATGGTCTTAAAGCTAACATTCACAAATTAAACTTGAAGTGGTAATTGCCTGCATTCAGACAAAGATAAGAGAACAAATTCAGGGCTAATTAAAAATTCTCTCAATGAAAAATGTTATACTGTTAGTATTACGATTTCTGTTTCAAAGTTCCCTATATTCCTCTGTTATGACTGATCCTTCCCGATCTGACATCAGAGAAGGATGTTACTAGCTGTATTTTTCAAGAGCTAGCAAAGGAGAGTTTCCCTTTCCATTTCATGCCTTTTCTCCAGTTCTATCATTGCCTGTAATCTAAGATTAACATCAGTATCTGGTTCTTCACTGTATACTGACACTGTAAAACAGTAAACTCCACTGTTCTTGTCAGTATTTTTTTTCTTGGTATCTAACACATGTATCTTCTCCACTAAGCACATTTCTCTTTTCTCCCATTTATTCAAACATCTTTTCCCATAATATACTACAAGCCAGTGAACTAAGAGGTCTACTACTAGGAAGGATTTGTATCCTAGTAGAATGTAATAATTTAGAATACGATCGCTCCCCTGATCAGAAGAGATTACTACAGATTGATGTACTGGACAGCGAACAACCACATGCCTGCGAACTCTGTAACACAACTGTTGCAATGTTCCCACTCGTATCTCCAAAACCAAGCTGAAAGGGCCATTTGCTATTCTGAATAATTGATGGTTTTGGCTTATTATTGTTATAGGTCCAAAGCACAGATATATGGGGGGTCAGTCATTCTAACCTGATGCAATGCTAGGCATAATTATGGGCACCATCAAAGTTCCCTACAGCATTTAGGACGTTGTTTTTCATTACCAAGGAATTTCCACAGATACTTTAATTTGGAAAAAAACTTTCTATGGCTTTTGGGATATTAAAGAAAATACCACCAGATTCCAATACAGCGCATATTAGTGGTTTCCGCATTTGACCATGAATATCAGGGTTTGATTAACAGCAAAAGTACTCATGAGCTGTCTGTTCTTCAAGATCTTTAAAAAAAGCTTGCTCTAGACCGTGAGATGCCTTATGTGCATTTAGTGGTATGGAAGGCTCTGCTCCCTAAAGCCATATTGCAGCCAGCCTTACAGAATTCTGCTTCCTTTTGCCATTCTTCCACTTCTACCTTTTCTCCTCTGATGGTTCTGGATTTGTGGAGCACTCTTTTTCCTGATTTTTGGAAAGGTAAGAAAATCAGTTTCATTTAAATCCTGTTCAACTAACTATTTCAACAGGTGCACATCAATAGCCCAAACTAGGAGAAAAATCTCACCTGCTTAAATTTTTCATGCAAATGCCATAAATATTTATCATGATTAACTGAGCAGCTTCTTTAATATGATTTGTAAGCTATTTTTTTTTATTTCTAGTAAGAAAACTTGTCCTGCACAGTAGTGATCATAGTGTTATATAATACCTCGCAGCTAAAATGCCACATGCCACTTATAAGGAGAAAGGACTAATCAGACGAAACTTAAAATATATGAAGAAATGGGCTTTGCTCTAAAACTGGTCATAGGCCTAAAAGTACTGCACATCTTCATTGTGTATGAGATGATTGAAAAATTATTTGAAAGAGACTCTACACAAAATCTTCCTGAAGGAGAATCTTCCTGGAGAGAAGGAAGGAATGGAGCAGTTGAACTATGTTCAACCCTTTCTGTTTGCCTCTGAAGCTAATGATCTTCCATCTCACTGAAACTGTCCTATATGGCTGTAAGGTAACAACTAGATTGGATTTTAAAAGGAAAGTCAAGAATGTACTGCTGATTCTTTACTTTTTTTAAGCCTTCAATATATACTGGTTTCCAAATCACTTGGGGACTCAGCAAGAATTACTTCCTATTCTTAGATCAAAAGCCACCTACAAAATACAATCAGGAAAAATGTTTCAATGCTTATCAGAAAAGTTTCTATTTCTTAATGACAGCAGAAACAATGGAAGGAATTCTTCAGAATACAGAGTTTCAAGAACCAATTTTATGGGTCGATAGAAAGAAAGATACTGTGGAAATAAGGGTGATCTTGGAGAGAACTGGATGTACTGAGAAAGCCTGCATTGACTGTACTCCATAGAAAACACACACAAAGAACTTGAAGCAACATCTGGTAACAGCTCACATTATGATCAACTATTGCCTTTTGTACCCATTTCACCTCTTTTGATTGATAGGTTTGCTCTAGGTAGATGTCCCGATCACCAAACCTTGAGATCACAGACATGAGGATTGCTGTGGCTAATTACTGATGGCTAATCCCATCGCATGATAGGGATGCAGTCTTTCACTTCAGTTACACCTGACCACCTCATTGCCACTGATGCTTATGTACTTCATAGCCCCAGAAAGTCACAAATGACCTCAAGTTTGACTTCAGGCTACACATGTGAGTAAAGAAGTACATGGTGGCATGGAGCATTAAAAAACAACTTCTTACTTGTGCGTGGGGTCCATCTGTAAGCAACTGCTCTTCATACCTCTTCCAACCATGCAGGCACTGAATATGCTGGAGGTGATTCTGTTCAAGCTTCATTTAAGAGAGCTCTAGAGCTGGATACTGCCTGTGTACTGGTGGCATTTGTTGCAGTTTCTTCTCTTTTCACGGGCTCAGATCTACATATGGATGTTGAGCAAGTACCAGCTCTTCGCTGACTGACTCCAAGGCATATTTGCCTACAGAGTTCTTTGGTTCTACTACAAATACAGGATGTGAATCAGCACAACAAGGTCAAACCCAACGTGATGCTGGGAGTAGAGTGGGACGGTGTCACAAACTGCTGAAAGGGATGCTTTCAGGGAGCTCCTCCTAACAAAACCCACTCTCTCTTCCATGTGTCTTCTAACAAACATTGCTCATGAAAGGCCAGTTTGTTTACAAGATAACGCCCCTTAGCTAGTATCGTAATTTGATGTGTTACGGCAAAGTTCATTGACTACAACTAGTTTTCAGCATTAATGTTTCAAATCTAAACAGTGTCCTCTGTTATTTCCTCAGTTCACTCCCTCTGCCCTCTACACAGAACTAGCGGATACTTGCATTACCAGATCTAAGAGGCTGGTGTGCTTTATACTTGATGCTCTGGTTCCAGCTTCTCACAAATCAAAGCAAGGAAGCAAGGATTTTTTTCCCCCCAGTAGTTATTACGACAGTATCACATTTGCCCAGTAACAGGAAAGAAGTGTATGTGCTGCAATGGAAAGGATTCGATAATATCAACTTCCTTGCTTCCCCAACACAAGAGACCGAGCAAGGTTCTCAAACGAAAATAAGACCTAAAAATGTAAGATTACAACATTTGGGTAAATAGGTTTAGCACAGCACACACAGTAAGGTAGAAGGTCATGCTGAAAGTACTAAAAATCTAGATTTTCCAAGCATACAGACAGATGGAAACACGCCAAAACCTGTCCCACATTGGGACCAATGGGATCAAAACATGCTTTTAAGTCAGTTACAGTCGAACTCTTTTCAATCACTTCTTTCTTAATACTGCTCCCACAACTCCCAGCCCTTTGAGATTCAGAGAAGATGTTCTGAGTCACTTTTTGCCATTAAGGTCAAAGGGGGTCCATTGCTTTTTTCAACAGATATGGAAACAGGCTCCTGATTTTCATCTTAAAACATTAACACTGGAGAGCTACATGCCACCGAGCGGCTTCCTAGTAGGTACCCATTTTCAACTCTCTGTTTGAAGATCCAAAGGTGCCCCAGATCATGTCCCAGGTGTATTTTTGAAAACATTTCCCCCTTCTTTCCAGTCTCTGCTGGTGCACTCCTAGTTGCATTCCTGATTTGCTTACCTTTTACACCATGGTTCTAAGCTATCTATTGGCAGTGTCATCTTTAGAGCAATGTCTGCACAGATGACTTGCAGACATCCTAGTCCATTTGTTTTTTTCTGTCCATTCAGAAGATGCCCTTTTACTCTTTCCTCCAATCTCTCTCTTGATAACCCATTGATGAACCGATCACCTAAAACCAAATCCACACTAGGAAAACAAACAAACAAAACTCAAAAACCTGTCCTTGGTTAAAATGGGTGGTTACTGTACTTTCCAGATTCATAAGTCAACACAGAGTTGTGTTTGCCAGTTCCTCTCCTCAGTCCCAGAAACATCATCGCTAAATGAGGCGAACTTAACCAAAAAAAGGGACATGGTCTTCTACTGCTGCATTCGTAAAAGATCTGAACCAATCAATGGAAACATGCATGATGATATTATGTACATATAGTAGGGATAACCCAAAATGTATTTATTTTTATTAAATGTGTAGCTTACCTTTCTGCCCATGACGACTGCTAAATTTATCTCCAATTTCTGGGCGTCTAGTTTGCCTCAGCAACATTTTGATCAAGAAAGCGTCCTCTGCATTTGATGAAATCATTACTTTTTCAATATAAGAATCAGTTGCACCTTTGTAGCTAGTACAAGAAGACAAAACATGAGGTTTACATCTATGAACCTAACATAAGTTACAAACAAGTATCTGTGTATTGGAAAGCTTCTGGCTAAACTGTAGTCTTCACGGAACTTATATATGGGAGGCCAATGGAGTAAAGATTATGTAAAGATAATGTAAAGTTCCAGAATACGGTATGTTTCCAGAAAAGAAAAGGCTTAAGAG
Organism: Balearica regulorum gibbericeps; assembly: GCF_011004875.1. Classification (NCBI taxonomy): domain Eukaryota; kingdom Metazoa; phylum Chordata; class Aves; order Gruiformes; family Gruidae; genus Balearica; species Balearica regulorum. The sequence goes on from NC_046184.1 coordinate 60,571,761, forward strand.
ATACAACAGAAGCAAAGGGAGAGTTAAGCTGAACTTGTAAAGAACAAGGTGTATTTTTTTGTCACCTGGGCTGCTCTTGACACAAAAAAGCTTCCTAGTGTACTGCAAATTTCTGGATCTTCAGTTAAACAAACAAAAGCCAAACAGAGAGTTAGAGAATTTAACAACAAAATTAAGGCATAATATCCTGAATGAAACTATGCATCAGGTGCAGGTGTGGAAATGAACCAAGGGCAGAACATAGTATAAGGTACAGAAAAAGATGAACTCTAGAGTCTGAGACGCAGAGATTTTGGAAGGAGAGGGGAAAAAAAAAAAAAGAAAAAAAGGTAGGCATGACAGAGCAGGAAGAAAAAGGAAATTATTCTGGTATTAGGTGTTTTTTTCTATATATTGCAGAATGAGAGTAGAGCAGATTTTAATAACTTATTTAGATTATTTTGTCTCATTGTTCAGGTAGCTGAGATGGTCAAACTATGACACCTAAACTCAGATCCATGTCATTACCTGGCAGGATTTCTTCTTTCCTCTTGATAATTACACTGTTGCTTCATTTCTTTATTAATATCTCATAGGAGTAAACCTAGAGCTTTCTGTTGGTTATGAAATGCACAGGAGTGTGGCAAAGCTAATCCTGCCTTTCTGATCTGGGCACCAATTGCTTGCCTTGCTCTCTGCTAACTTACCAAACCATCAAGGCTATTCCTGATAAAACAGTGAAAAATCCTTCACTGTTTATTTATTTTTACATTTAATGCAAAATTTTCATCTCACAGCTCGGAAGACCTCTCCTGTTCTTTAAGGATGGGAAAAACTCTTATTGACTGTCCTTTCCCATTCACTGGTACCTTGGTAAATGACATCTAATTGGAGTGGCCAGAATGAGCTGACTGTCAGCCTCTGAGATAGGAAAGCCTCCATCTCCTGGCCTCCTGCCTGGTGAAGTGAAGGCTGAGCAACAGTCAACATTGGCCATTTTCTGTGGGAGCCAGCATGGAGATGTGCCCCCTCACTAACTACACGTATGTTCTCTGTCCTTCCACTCATCCTGCTTTTCTCCTGTTTCTCCATCACTTCATCCAGGAGTGACAACTCTCCCCTCTACCACTGTCTTAGCTCTCTCCTCTGTTTCTCCTGGGAACCTGCTTGGTGATTCCTGTCTATAGATACATCTTCAGGAGGGTTCCTCCCTCTCTTTGCAGCTCTAGCCTTTCAGGTGTCAGAATTTAACTTATTAGTGATTAGTAACTAGGTACTTCTGAAAATACCGTAGGCTCTGAAAAATCCTGTGAAAAAGCAAGACCTAGAGAACTAGGTCTAATTTGCAGAGGGAAGTTTATTTCTTTGACTTTTCTAGAATTGAATATTTGCTCAGATACCTTTCCTCCAAGTACATTCCCCAAGTATAGTTATGATGCAACATACGTTACGGGCACATCTTTGTACTGTGGCTGCTGAGGCACACTGCTTCCTTCCAGAGACGTCTGGGTCACAGTTGGCATAGATTTGTTCACAAGGACTTGCTTATTCTCTACTTTTTCACCTTCAAAGAACAAGAAACAAAGCACCATGAAAACGTATCTGGCTACCTATGTTAGAAATACTTTTTAAGCTTTAAAAAAAGGTAAGCTGGAAGACAAACTGGAACACGTCCAGGAAGTAGGCCACGTTATTTTATTAAATATTGCATGGTAAGGGAATCATTAAACTAGCTTTTTTTTGTAAATCAAACCAGAATAGCTTGCATGCTGGGCGCGCTATGTGAATAGCTATTCAACATACCCTGGGTCTAAAGAATACACAAAAGCATCTGAAGTGATCTGCCATAAGTAAGGAAAAAATTAACAAGCAACACTGTAACTGACAAATTTTAGAAAGTCACACTTAAATTTGGGACATCACATCATTTCCACAATGAGTTGTGCAAGACTACTTTCAGCCCCTCCTTGCAATTACTTTTTCCTATTGCTTCTGGTCTCGTACATCTGCTATTTTCCCCTTCGTTCCCTTATCCTGCCCTTCACATAGCAAACCAGATAAGCAGCACGCCCAATGATACTAATGCACATCAAGTACCTCCCACCTCCTCCACAAAACTACACTAAACTTCAGCTTATGTCTCTTTTTCTGTCCAAATGAACTATTTCAAAGAGGTTTTTACCTACATGCTGAGAACAACCTGAGTCTGGAGTCCACCCCAGTCCTATCTATCCTAGTACTTCAGAAGATTCTTGCCTTTTTTTTTTAAATTAACTTTGAAAGCTCCATTGTGATGTGCTAAACAGCAAAAGTGACCCAATTGTGTTGCTATAATGGAATTAAGTTTAGTGCCTTTTACAGCACCTTTCTTATTAGATCTCAGCAGATCTATTAAGTTGTTTCCTAATTGAAGGATGACAGTATGGGAAGATTCTTTCTCAAATTTATTTCCATTGGAAAGTTATACACCTATTCTCATAACTAAATGTAGTTGTATTCATCTTCTTATCTCTCTCCAAACATATTTCTAAAGCGTTTAAGACACAAGGTTTTACTTCCTCAAACAATTGCATTAACTGACAGCATGCTAGGAGGTTTTGATGTATGAAATCAAAATAATAAGGAATCTATCCTTAAAAAACAACGACAGAACATATGAGAGAGAAACAGTAAAAAAATTACAGTATTAAAAGTTTGCCAGTTTGGAGATATAAGAAGAACACAAATTCTAATGTTTCAATAGATTCACACTGTTAAAGACTCACTCTTCCACTCAAATATGAAATTCCATTTTCTCATTCACACCCCCCCCCCTCCCCCCCCAATGACTGGTACCATGCTGCTTTCAGAAACTAACATTTTTTAATTTTCCATTCCAATACTGTCACCTTCAAGAAAAAAAAATTACACTTAGTATAAAACAAGTATTAACAGAATATTAATTTCCACCTCAGATTATGCACATGCCATGACTGAACATGTAGTTTGACATACCTGGAGAGCAGATACCATCAGCATCTAAAATTTCATGGCGCCAGATTGGTTTACGGGTAGCTGCATCCAGCATCGGACCCATAACTTTATCAAATGTCTGGTTTGTGTAACGCTTCAGTGTACACTTGGCATTCTTATACACAAGACACCTTCCAAAACCTAAAATGTAACACAAACTCATCTACCCAGGAGTTCAAAAATCCTTTATAACACTTTATCAGAATAAAACAAGAATGCTGAACCACCTGCTGAGCTATAGAATACAGAATATTTTTTGATTAGTTAGATTATTCATTGTCTTGATATGCCTAACATTGTACATGGATACCTAGTAGGTCACAATTTAAAAATCATAGCATGCATGTTATTTTTTTTAGACATTGAACTATGGTCCAATTCTGAAGTTATGCTAATCCCTTTCTATACCTCTGCACATACATGCACGCATCACTTCTCTTATCTTTGGTGATCCACAGGGAGACATAATATAGGAGAAGAGACTGTAACAGGATGAGAATAGCACCTCTTCCTTTCAGGAGTTCTAGGAAACTGGAACTTTTAGTTTTGTTTGTGGCTGACACAAGCTAGCCTACCAGGAAAGTACCAATTATTTCACATAATCACCTCATTACTCACTTTTTTCCCAGCTGCAAGAATTATGAATTATATATATTGTTATACAATAGGTTTGTTCTGGGTTTTAGATGAGAAAAGTAGCATCTCTGGAATTTCTCACCAAATACAGCAAACAGCCACAATACTAAACACTTTCATCACATTTAGAATTACAGACAGCCAAGAGCAAGGCTTTCTAATAATCCTATGTTATTTTACTTATTTGAAAGACGGCTGCGGCCACATACAGTCATCTGTATCTTTAGATTATGTCAAGTAACTTCTGACAAGCACCACCACAGCTCTCCCTGTAAATGTTACCAGTCTACCAGAAAAGAAAACATTCAGCTTTAAATCATGCCTGTTGTTGTTTTAGAAAAGGAGGCATAAATTAAATGCGGCAGACATTAATGCCAAAGATACATGTCTAGGAATACTGTTATTGCTGCCTAGCAACTAGGAGGAAGGGAGTGGAGGAATAAAGTCATGGAGGAATCTGATTTTGGCCACCCGAAACTAAAACCAATTTGATCACACTGCACTATGTCTTCTTTCAAGGGCATTTATTTAAAAAAGAGAGAGAGGAGAGACTAAGTTTTCAGGCAACTCTCCTCCAACCCCAGCAACATTAACATAAAGTGCTGAAGAACTGTGGAGAGACAGGCCAGACGAGCACAAACACAGGTTTCACTTAGTTACCTTCCATTTGGTGCTTATGTACTTTTACTTAAAATATGCTGCACTGCATAGATTTTTAAATTTTTTTAAGGAAGCAGATCATTAGTTTATCTCTGAATAAACAGCAAATTATTTGGTTTTAGACAATACTATTATTCTCCCTCAGAAACTAGGCAATACTGCTATTGCTCCATCAGAGCATCAAGTTCATAGTGACACAAACCGCCACGCCTTCCATTCCTCTCCCAAACACATTCAGAAGTCTAATTTCATCTATTGCTTTTGTTACTGGTGAAAATAATGAGACCCTTCTGTTTGTAATGAACAAAGGTTCAGGTAACCATCTAAAAAGCAAGCCCAGCAGAACAGATTATCTACATATCTTACATTTTATGTAAATTAAGTATTTTCGAAAAGGGACTATTTATGCTTTTTTATTTGAAGTCAAAAGTTAGCCATTTTTTCTTATAATATCCATACTCAGAAGTTTATTCACATGTTGGCAGCTTCACCACACTATTGCCAGCATGGAACTACAATTACTATTCATGCAGAAAACAAAACAAAACCATTCAAACCGGTTTTGGAATTCGATTTCTTAATTGGAGATGTACTGTTCATAACTGCAATAGAAGTTATGATAGGATAACGTCATGAAACAAGAAGTTTATTAAAACATGTATTACCTCTGTCCAAAGAGGCTTTGTTTAAGACAAGAGCGTCTTCGATATCGTAACCACTGTAGCTCATCACAGCAACTGTGGCATTCTGTCCAGCAGGCAGTTTTTCAAAATCTATCAGTTCAATTGTTTTTGTTTTCACCATTGGCTTTTGCGGATAGGCTAGGAGATACATAAGAGTATCTATCCTGTTTCTTTGATTGTATCCAATAGTACCTGTATGTAAAAGAAAAAAAAAAGTGTGTGAACATTAGTGAGTTTCCTAGAAATGTTTTGGCTAAAAACTTACCAAAATGCAAATGAACTAAAACCACAAACTGAGGAATTGAATCTAATAATAGAAATTCTTCAAGAAAAGAAGGAAAAAAATATCATAAAAGAGACCAAACCAACACAACTTTACATTATTATATTTAAATAAAGATATAAGTGTCTTAATATAAGCTTCCAGAAAGAATTATTTATTTTTTCTTAAACAGGGAAAACCTAAGCATCAAGACAAAATCAACAACAACAAAAGAAATCAAAGTCAGGTTGTATATGACTGAATGGAAATAAGATTTTGTTTTTTAATCATGACACTGAATAACAGTGCAAGTATGAAGTTTGCTTTTATTGTTCTAATAGCCATAGTTTGTATTTTTTTTCCCAGAGAGCTGAACTTGTGTTGTGTTTCATAGACCTGATCCAAAATTTCATGAGAATCAATAGAAAGACTCCCATTGAGTTCAAGAGGAACTGTGGATCAAGATCTGCGTCTTCCACATCATATTTCCTTCCTTTTTCTGGGCAATAATTAGTTCAACAGCAGCCTGTGTTAGAATGTCACAAAGCATGAACAAAGCATACAGTTAGCAGCAGCCAAGACTGATTTACTTTCTGAAATTAGAGGCATCATTGCTTGAAAGACTACAGTAGAAGTTCACTCACAATATATTTGTCTTTTTACATGAAATTAATTTTAAATTTACGGTTCAGAATTCAATCCTTTGTATAGACCTCCCAGCTTGAGACTGAAATTTTTGGCCCTGTCCCATCAGACTGCCAAAGTGTCTTCTGAAATCTGAGGAAAAAATAATTAACACCCAGCAGGGAAACATAAACTGTTGTGTAGCAGAACAAAAGTTAAGGCAATCGTATGTTATTCGAGTTTGCTGTACCAGGACTATGCTAGGTCTCTATGCAATTAAGAAATTATAGTCTGAAAAGTTAAAGTTTTAAACTTTTAAGTACTAAATATTCTGCAGTACTTGTGCTTAGGAGGCAAGTCTTTCAAAACCTTTCCATTTTCTCCTGCAATTTCAGAGGCTGGCTGCTCTCAAGGAAAGGTCAAAGTAGCCAGCGTATAATGAAGACTTCACATGGCCAGAATGTAGTACAGTTGAACACAAATCTGCTCTTAGGGGAGGGTAGGTTCACATTTTATATGCATCTACTTGCAATTTCCAAATGTCTGCATTTAATTTAAATGTCTAGAAAATCAAATATCTAAAATCAGGCAGCATCACGGGCAGTTCCACAGATCTACCCTGTCCTTGGCACTAAGCGCTCTCTCCTAAACCAGCACAGGTCTACCTGTTTCAAGGATGAGAACAGGGAGATAGCTCAGCAGATACTGTCTGAAAATGAACTGTTATAACACGCTTTTGTATACCCAGACTTTCCTTGGTTCTAGAAAGAAGATTTGAACCCACAGGCACAGCATTTTTAAATGGCGAGGAAGATTTGGTAGAGTTGACAGGCTTTACTTGTGTCTTGCTCTTGAGCAGTTGCTTTTCTGTCTTTTTCTCGGGAAAGGAAATTAATCATCCATGAGCAGTATTTTCTGTCTCCAGAAAGAAGCAAGCTGCTAGGGCCTGGATTCACCAACACTGAAAACCCTCCCAGTCACACCCCGCAAGGCCCACCATCTGAAGGCCCTATTACTTCTGATATTCCCTTAGCCTAAGTATTAGACATTGTTTTCATTGTACTCTGATAAACAAACTGGTTTTCCCACTATACAGCTAGGAAAATCTACTTCCAAATTAAAGTCTTAGAGGTTTAGACCAATTTTCCCCTCTGCACCTAGAATGAATAATTTGTGTGCTTTCAGGGGAGGTTGTCTGCTGTAGAGCTTATCTTAAAAGTTTCATGGATAGGTACATTTTACTGTTGTTGAGAGAAATCTTCTCCTGAGTATGCCACACCAACTTTCACTTTTGAAATGCTGGTAATTTTTTTCTCCTCTGAGATGCTTATATGCCATACCTGCTATGATTCACTGGTTAGGGATGCTAAGATGCAATGAAGTCTGAAACACCTGATCATAACTAAACTTGTCCTTTGTACCCCAGCAACCACCTGTGGAAGTCCCCAATACATCAAGGATTACAGATAAGACTTTTACATATTTCAGGTAATGCAAATTAGTTCTCTCTCAGATGCTTCATATATTTCAAAGTCAGTATTTTTATCAGAGGTTCAGATAAGCGTAACAGAACTGTTACTGTTTGTACCAGACCAGGAGCCATGAGCAACTGACAATACTGAGATTTTGAGCTTCAATTATAAACTATATTCAGGCAATTCTTCAGGAGCCGAATGCTGTATCATATCAAATGGAAAACGTATACATACATATATCAATGATGGATACCCTAGCAGGAAAGAAACTGGCTAGAGAATGATTCAAGAGCACAAGTGAAATAGATTAGTCAAAAAGCACACTGTAAATCAGCAATATTTGTCCTAATTGCTATGATTTAAAGGTTATATGAATAATGCCTTCTCTAGACTGGTCTAACAATCCACAGCCTTAAATCATAATCTGCTTATTTAAAATTAAGAAGCAACTCTCTTCTTCTGAGGACTGGTGTGTTGGAACAAGACCTCTGTGTGGGCACTGAAATGAAGGAAGTCACTAGCTTTATTTCTGTTTTCTCTCTGAAAGAACAGAGCTCTTGTTTGCCTCAGCCAAACAGTCAAGCAAAAGTAAAGTTTAATTAAACTTCACCATAACAAACCCTGCTCACAATGACCCACATTTATAATTATCCCAACAGCAAGAAACAATTTTTTTCATTGGTAATTAGCCTTGTTTAAAGTAAAACACACAAGGTTGACCTGGATACAACAAAGATCATTTTCTTGCTTTTCTCAGTGATCGGTATATTGTGAATGTAGGTGTGCATTCTTTCCTTTTTTCCATTTCCTGACAGGTTTTTTTTTCTTTTAAAGTATCATTTGATCATTCTTCAGTGTGAAGCAATCACTATAAAAAGGCTATCTATTGATATTTAGCATAAATGGGATATTGTTATTGCGATGCGGAAAGTTTTGAGAACTCATCAGAATAAAGCAGACAGCTAAAATAAGCATTTATCCAATTCTCTGGTGTATTACTTACAGCAACATTAAACCGTACAATCAAAACTAACAAGGATACAGAAATCAATCTACTTAAGACATGAGCCAAAAGGGCTATTATTGCACATGTCAAGAAAAGCATTGCTGTACTACTGTATTTCCCCTGATTTCACCATGGATTTTCTATTATTCTGTCATTTTATATGAGCACAAACCAACAGAGAAAGGAGTACAGTTTTTAAATGCTGCACTGAACCTTGTGGAGGGAGCTCCAGCTCAGCTCAGAGTGATTTTCACAGTACATGTATTAAGTGATCTGGATGTTCAGCATTTGAAATATTCTTTTCATCGTAGAAAGATTAAGAAGTCACTTAAAATGATTACGGGTAAACTAGAGGAAGCAGTCTTGTTCATTTCCCTCTCAGCACTTCTGTGCTTACTACCAGTGAGGGAAGAGCTGGCAAAAAGAGATGGTGTCGCAGAGCACAAACGTTGCTCCTCAAAGAGCAGCAGCAGAACCGAGCCCTGGCCACAAAGCACCCAGATCCAGCTGTGATGACCAGCAACAGCCAGTTTTCCTTTGACATTTGTTTCGATCCTCTGCCAATAGGCTAGCTGTACAAAATTTGGGAGCACTTTAGCTTTCGGCCCACCAACAAGCCTTTCACAACTGTGAAAAAACAACTACCCTCAGCACTCGGTTCCTTGAAACACATTTGTCTTCTCAACTCAGTTTTAACACATGCAGCTGGTTATAGCACAAGGCAAAGCAGTCTATCAAGGGCTTTGCTATTGCACAGAAGCAAAGCAGAATGTCCATGATACAATAATATTTTCTGTAATATTAAAGAAGTTGCTTCACCATAAATGTCTGCAACAAACCTCTCACCCACCTACCACCCTCTCCTCAAATACTTTCAGCTCTTCCACAGGTTAAAGTAGTAATTAACACCCAAATCTTCCTTTCCTTACTCAAGACTTGTGTTATGACATTTGGGTTGAAATTGCAGTGCACAGTTGGGCTGTGAGAGCGTACAGCTTGCTTTGTGTACCCACACTGCCACTTTCACAGATGCGCATGTGCATGTGCAATATGGTGGATTACTGGCAGGAAAATGTGTATATTTTCATTTCTTACATTAGGCTTTTATACAACACCTCACAGTCACAGAGGTACAGTGTGTAAAACAGACTGATCTTCTATGTCTTAATGGAATTTAAAAGCTCCAGTTAAAATTATTTCTCTAATTGTAGGAGCCTTTGATCCTCTTAAACATTATTTTAGCAACACATGGAATGCAAACAGTACGGACCCTTGTATTTTAATCTTAAATACTTCTCAGATTTTAAGCTACAACTGTTCGCTTTGCACTGAAATGTCAACATTCAACTGAGGTCCTTGCAGCTGCTGTTGTATTTGCCACCTAATCATAACTTCCCCTCAGTCTTACAGTTCAACCTGCAACATATGGTAATTATCTATGCCAAAACAGAGGGATTTAATTTCAATTTCATTTCACTGAAATCCAGTTTGCTCACTAAGCGCAGCCCAGTTCCTCCAACAAAATGACTCATTCTGCCCATGAAAGGGAGGTATTTTTCAGGACATTTAATGTTATCCTGCAGAAACACTAATATTTTAATACCTAACACTTGTCAGGGATACTGGATTACAGAATCCATTGCAAGCTCTGACGTTCACTCTCCATTTACTTGTGCTTTCACAACCTTCCCTAGCTTGGTATTGGTTAAAAAAAGAGCAAAGACTGTCCAAAGCTGCTGGCAGAGCCCCATGACATGGTCAGAGGGGGTCAGTGTTGAGTAGCACGAGGCTTTCCTTTCCCAGCCCAAGCCACAGGGGCTCCCTCCATGCCCCCAGGTTTTGACAGCTGAGGGAATGACACAGTGGACTTGGACATGAGACTTTCCACATGACAATGCTGGGCCAGAAACTGCTCTGCAATTTCAGGATGGGGAAAGAAAGCAAGAAGGGTGGATGGTTACATAAAGGTGGAGGGTTGAAGCACTACATCACATCTCTTCATAAATACAAACAGAAAAATGTATGTGTAATGTTTCAGGAATATCTTCTAGGTCTCATTTGGTCAATAAGTGTAGAGAAAAATCTTTTCTGCCCTTACATATGGCCACTAAGGATGGCGGGTTTTTAAGTAGTTACTACAAAAAAGCTTCAGGTGTTTGCAGATACTTCAGGCAGAGCAAAATATAGTTCAGGTCATGTGCCAACTTTTAAAATGTACTTTTATCTAGCTGCTTATTCTTTGAGTCAGGTGTTTTGTCATAACAAACCGAAACAAAGGCTTTTTTTATTGCTCAAGATATTCAATGGCTTTTGTGTTCCTAGCGTCAGCAGGAACGTCAGAGGATTGTATCCAAGGAGCTAAATGTGCAAGACCTAGGGTCAAAGCAGCTGAATACACCAACCTCAGAAAACACAGACAATGAATTGCAAATGACACTCAAAACAAAACGGGAAAAAAACCTTCACACAGAAAACTACAAAAGAACTCCACAGATACTGAATTGGCTTTCTGTACACACTGATCCTGCTTAACTGTGTGTGGTAACTAACCAAACCTTCTGAGACTAATAGTCATAAAATAGAGACTCGGGGGTGGGGGAAAGATAATGGGATGGGGGAGAACTATAAGGAGAAAGATTGCATCGCTCCTCTTTTTTTTTCTTCTTTTTTTTTAATTTAAAGGGAGGACATTAATCTGTTGCTATTTTCTGCTATTTTGATATGCTGAAATGACAGTTCAGCACAAGGCAGTTACTTTGCTATTAATTCTGCTGGAGAAGTCCAACAAAAGGTGCAATGTTTCAGTTTTGAACACACAGCACAAAACAAATGGTTTAGTAAACCTAACAGAAGTGGTAGTTTTTTCATGACACAGAGTAGTTCTGCTATAGCTCTCAACTTGCAAGCAAGCCATCAATTCAAGATGTAAAACTGGCATATACAGCACAAGCCTGAACACAGCTGTCTGAACTGATCTACTACTGGTCAGGTTCTTCTTGGGACTCACTCTGGCTTGATCATGGGCCGTATGACTTGGATGCTTTAAAGCTAGTTTAGCTGTGTATTAAAGGAAAGATTTGAACTTACCTACTGCAAATTACCCGCAACAGCAAATTTACAAAGTGGTTGGTTTTTAATGATCAGCTATCGTATTTGTAAAAAGAATTATTAAGTGATCAGGAAATTAATTTTGTTTCAGTCATTTTGCTGAGAGGCCATTACTTGCCCTCTTCATCCAAAACCAAAAAAGCCCAAAATCTAAACTATGGCTGCAGGAAGCGTTCAAGTAACTAGGCACTCTTTCCCATTTTGATTCTTCTTATTCTCTAATGTCAATGTAACTATTTATTTATTTATTTTTAGGACACCTACTCAACTATTCAGGGATATTCCCCTCCCTCCGTGCTCTGTCTCTCTTTGCGAGAACACTTTTTAACTCTTTTTGTCTGGAAACTCACAGTACATTGCAGCATAAAGATGAAGAACTCCCACCCTTCCAATTCTTCAGCTACGCTGAAAACTTCAAAGTCATAACAATTATAAAAAAACACCCAACAAAAAGCAATAGCGCCCCAGTTTCTCCAATTTTACTTTCAGTATTAAGATAAATTAAGTAAAACTGACTGGTATTTTTTTCCCTTTTAATTTTTCCAACTTTTAGAGGTAAATTCTTTCTTCCTCAAAGCTAAAGAAGTGCTCTTCTCCTCCTCCTAGCAAAGCTTGTACGTGAACTAGAAAAGAAAAAATTTCTCTGTTTTGTCATTTTTGCTATGTAGCTTCAAAAACTACGTAACACTCCAAAAAGGAATAAAAAAAAAGAATCTTACCCATTGCTTGTTTCCCCATGGCACACTGGTAAGTGTTTCTTGGGGACTGGTTGTGGTGAGGATATGGAATTAGCCCAGCACAGACACCAAGAAGCGTGAAAGGCTCAATCTCCAAATGCGTTGTCTCTCTTAAAAGAAAAAGTACCAATTAAAGCAGCCTTATGAACAAACATCTTGACTAGAATTTATTTACTTTAGCAGTATTCATAATACTTCAATTCAGTTCTGTTCAGGAAAATGTAAGTCAGTAGGATCTCAAAATACGGATTCACTATGGGATTTTTATTTAAAAAACAAAACCAAAAAAACCCTTTCTTTTGGCTTTAAGTGTTTCCACATGAAAAGAAATCAAGAAGTAAATGAGGGTTTATGAATTTCCATCATGGAGAAAAAGCCTCCAGATAATGACAACCTGAGGGAGGTCAGTAAGACAATAAAACATCAGTTTATACAGTAAGACCCACAATGCCTTAAGGAATGTCTTCTTGTGTAATGAGAGTCCTCCGCATCAAATGACCAGTCTGAGAGATCTAGAAATCCACTGGGGAGGTGGAGGAAGGAAGAGCAAAACAGATTCAGGTATTGAAAAAAATAAAAGTGTAGTTTTAGTTTTCCAAGGTCAGTTATATAATACCAGTTAGAGGGAAAACACCTGTGCCCAAACTAGATCCAGTGCCATGGGTGATATAGCATAATAAAACACTATTTGAAAAGCTCTGCAAATATTTTTGAAGTGATTATGTAGTTAAAAGACAGTACTAATGAGAATTAAAAAGACAGGGATAAAGAGTAAAGACTGAGAGAGAACAAAATTTGTTCTACCTGGCAAGAGCTTCAGAGGAGAAAGTCCATGCTCACAGACAATTAAATCATAGCGTGCATTGGGATGCAAGTGGAGTGACTAATAACTAAGGATGGTGTGTACAATAAAGCTTGGCCGGTGCAGACCTGCTTTTTAAATCAAGATAAGTAACTTGGAAATGGGGAATTTTGAAATAAAGATAATTATAAGTAAACCCATCCAAAGCATATCTTTCACAATGTTCTGGAGTTATTACACAGAGCTTGGGTTTAGGCATACATTGCTTCCTCCACTGACTTAAACCCACTGCATTCTGAAAATCATTTCTTTAATGTTAGACTTCTCTTAGAAGTCTTTTGGAAGATTCTTTTTTAATTAATTAAACAAATTGATTTGATTACTAAACTTTAAGACTTTGCAAAAGAAATGACTGGAAAAAATCTTTATTATGACAACACTCAAAAGACAGCAAAGCATCACAAGCTCATAAAGGCTGAGGAATTACCCACAAATACATACAGACCGAAGGCAAGGACCAGCACGAACTTACATAAACAATGTAAGTATTACTGGAAAAAATGAAATCTGAAAAAAATCTGGAAACCCTGAGGTGCAAGTCTAGTGAAATTATCTATCAGTCCCAGAAATCTTTATAAAATGTTTGAGCAACCTAAACATCACCTTCTGGCCAGAGGATAGCCAGTATTTTTCTCCGCTTGATAAAAAAGCAGCTATGTTAATTGAAGCCTGTCTTAAGAAAGCATGAATGGTAGAATCCCAACTGCAGTCAAGTAATTGCAAAAGGGTCTCAAGAGCCAGAAGCAAACTTAAAGCACGGACTGCTCCCCCATTCTGTAGAACTTCACAGAACTGCTGACACTTCTCAAACAATAAAACAAGAGGCTTAACACTTATTGATAGTGAAGTTAGCAATTTCTTCAGACGGTACTAGCACACAGAACTGCATATACACTTTCAGATAGGGTATTCAACACAACTATTTTTCCACTGAGGTCGATCCTATTTCAACCAAAGATGCAACATATGCAGATCCTAGTATCTTATGAAGTATTCCACAGTGCTAATGAGAGACCTTCAAACTTTACAGAGCAGTTCAATTTCTGCAAGTCAAAATGCTACTGCCAGAAATGGGCCCAAGAAAGGAAGGCAACCTCGTGAGTCTGAAAATCAGAGTTACAAATGGGTAAGGAAGAAATTGAATGCATTAAACAGAGTCAAATCCTCCAAAGAAAAACTCTTAATTGGATTGGAAAGGTAAAGAGAGGATACTGTAGCTAAAAGAAGCCTACATTACAAAAGCAGGAATGTTAATGGGATACTTCACAATAGTGGATTGTATTGGTTGTATTACCACAACGAGTTGTACCAACATGGTCACACCATTTAAAATGCAAGATGATCAGCTGGGGGAATGGGGTACACAAATCAACTATTCAGGATGTAGGGAATATCATTACTAAACACAAGGAGCAATGTGTTCATACAGTGCAAGCTCAGATACTTATGGCACTATTAGCTACGAGCATTGAAGCTAAACTCAAAACAAGTTGATGGACAACACAAGAATCTCCCAAACATTTTGGCAGTTATTGTGGAGTCGTTTCCTCACACTAGTCTGTTGGAAGTTCACTGCCTCCTTCTATGTTTGATTAAACAGTGATTTCAGGTGATACGCTCCCATTAATCTTCCTAGCTGAGTCAGGTGTCCTGTAACTTAAAACTTTTCAGCTCTGGTGCTTTGTGGAAGTTATTTAATTTTGGCACAAATGACAGCAATTGTGTGTGCTCTTCTTTGATCATTGTGCTAGTTTTGGCTGAGATATAGTTAATTTTCTTCATAGTAGCTGCTTTGGATTTGTGCTGGAAACTGTTGATAACACAAGGATGTTTCAGTTACCGCTGAGCAGTGCCTACACAGAGCCAAGGCCTTTTCTGCTCCTCACACCACCCCACCAGCGAGCAGGCTGGGGGTGCATAAGAAGTTGGGAGGGGACGCAGCCGGGACAGCTGACCCCAAAGGGATATGACTATATGATGTCATGCTCAGCATATAAAGCTAGAGGAAGAAGAAAGAAGGGGTGATGGCATTTGTCTTCCCAAGTAACCGTTACACGTGACGGAGCCCTGCTTTCCTGGGGATGGCTGAACACCTGCCTGCTGATGGGAAACGGTGAATGAATTCCTTGTTTTGCTTTGCTTGTGCGCGCGGCTTTTGCTTTACCTGTTAAACTGTCTTTATCTCAACCCACGAGTTTTCTCACTTTTACCCTTCTGATTCTCTCCCCCATCCCACCGGGGGAGAGCGAGCGAGCGGCTGCGTGGTGCTCAGTTGCCGGCTGGGGTTAAACCATGACACTCATGCATACAGAAGCCAGACAAGAGCATGCTAAGACTAATTTCTTAAAGTGATAAAGTCTTCAAAAGCCTGGGCAGGAGCGATACAATTTAATTAGCAGAGTTAATGCATTTCATTTGGCAAAGGTTAAAGATAACTGAAGGTCTCATCCAACTCCACTGAAATCAATGATGTATTTCTATTGGCTTCTGTGAGTACTTGACCAGGACAGAGCACGTAGAAAATGCATTTTCTGCATAAATCTACTGATCAAACATTTCATGGATATAACTTCTCACACCTTATATGCAGCCTTCAGTTGACAGGATATTGTCAGAGAAACATTAAAAAAAAAGAAAGAAGACAGGAGGACTTAAATTAAAATAATGCTTCCTTTAATGTGGGCTCTCTAATCACAAGACAGAGGAAAACAAAAAAACCAAGCACCAGGTCCTTTATATACATAGGAAACACAACAAATGTGGAAATCTTTCTAAATGAAAATCACATATCAGGAATGGGTTGAACATAGGTGGTAAAGAATACATAGAATGATACTGACATTTTTATCAGGGCCCATTAATACATCCAAAAGTCAACGGGAAGGTCTCATTCCAATACTTCAGACATTTAGTGTAAGCAGGTTGACTAAGGTCCCTCTACAGCCATAAGAGAGAGAGATTTTTTCCAAATGACAATTACATGCTACGATCATCATTTAACACGTGGAATCATTTACCTTCTGGATTCCTATTGTATAAAATTACTTATGATGAGCAGCCCAATGATTAGAACAACCACAACAACAAAAAGCCACATCCAGAGAAACAAAGGATATATCTTTATGTTTTTTGTATTTTTGAGAGTTAGGAACAGATCTCCCAAAACCCAAAAGCTAAACCGTTTTTTGTAACTATTCCAAGGATAATTTAGGATGTCTGTAAACAAATTTCTTTCTTTAGCTTTCATCTGGAATCATTTCAACCATTAGCGGGGAAGCAGTGCGTATGTGTGAAAACAGTAACATTATTAATATGCTTGCATTTCAGTGAGTCACCCTATGAAAGTTTCTCCTGTACCAGTGTTTAGTCTGAATGTGTACTTACTTATTAATTGTATGTTCATATAGTGCAATGTTACAGTCATTTTCTTCATTCACATCCAAATATTCAACAAGGCCTTCATGCAAGAAGTCTTCAAAATTCCTACAGTTAAATTAAACAATTACATTAGAAGTATTGTCTTTTATTTCTGCAAAAATAAAACTACATAATACATATATGGAAGGAATGTAATGTGTAGGACAAACTGGAGAAATACTTTTACATGAAAAGTTCTGTATATTTTTCATATTTAAAGAAAACTATTTTTTTTAATTAATCCCCTTGACCATTCACTGCTTCACACAGTCTGACTGACTAATGTTACTTATTTGAACAACTAAATAAATTTTTCCTGTATGTACTCATCATCACTACAAATGTAGGCAAATATAAAGGTAATCTAATAAGTTTTTGTGATGATTTTGCAAAATTTAGTTAAAGCTAAATTTAAATGCTTTTGTGTGTGGTTTTTTAAACACCCAAACTAAGAATTTGCAAGGAGTTTCAAAATTAATTCTGAATGTGCCTAGTTGAGGGCGGTCAAGTCGATATTCCTTTGAAG
Source organism: Balearica regulorum gibbericeps (assembly GCF_011004875.1). Classification (NCBI taxonomy): domain Eukaryota; kingdom Metazoa; phylum Chordata; class Aves; order Gruiformes; family Gruidae; genus Balearica; species Balearica regulorum. The sequence continues at coordinate 60,588,748 of NC_046184.1, forward strand.
TGTTTGATTTTTCAATCAGGAGAAGGACAATAGTGCCTCAGGCCTTCCGCTTGGAGAAAGATGAGGCTGTGAGATGTATTTATTCTGTATAATCTCCAAATATCATAGCAGTAACAAAATAAGACGACCAGACTTAATTTGACTTCAAACAGAAAACCTCCAATACACTGATTATTCATTTATACAGGACAGTAGACTTCTCTACACAGCTGACCCCAAGATTGTGAAATACTGACTGACTGAAGTATTTCTGCACAGTATTTGCTTAGTGACGATGAATATGGTCTACTTGAATTGTGTACCTGTATCCCTGAGCCAGTTCTTCCATATGCTTGTTTGTAACTGCAGGTTTTTGCTTCTTGACAATTATGTAGGGTCTACAATTAAAAAAAAAAATTATCATAGCAAATACTTAGGCAGGTAGCTTGGGTAACTTAATTTACACTTACATTAAGAACTCTGCCTATGCACAACCTATTTTATAAACCACTTTTAAAATTTATCTACCTTTAACTGATATAGCCACGTAAATACGACCAGTAATTATTCATACCTTGGTTTGATACACAGATATCCTGAACTGACATATTGTCTGTGAAGTACCCAAAAAGTGTACAAGAAAAATTAAGATTTCAATGTGAAGGAGGAGGCCCTTTCTTTCCCCCCTCTAAATCTTTAAATTAACATTTTATAAGTTTTACTCACACATTTTGTTGATGGCTTTAAGAGATATAAGATTTCCCAAACTACAAAGCTAAGAACAGCATTAAGTTCTATGGATACTGCAGGGACTGCAACACTGAGCGAACAGTTTGTGCTCAAGTGTCCACATGCAAGAATGTATTTTGCTGTTACTTACATGATGTAAAGCACAGTCATTTACTATGGGTGACCTCAGATGAATCCATAAATTTCAACAGCACATGGATCTCTGAAGGCTTCCTTACAGCAAGAAAACACTGACACAAAGGATGGCATGCAAGAATGAAACGTCAAGGGCTGTTGCTATTTGGACAAGCTGCTCTTATAAAGAGCAGCAAATAGCTACAAGATACTTGTGGAGTCCCCTCTGAAGTCTAAATAATTGTTCGAAGACTAATGAGCACTTTTAAATGGTTAATAGGGATATCTGAACAATTGCAGGGTGGGGGGGGGTGCCACAAAGCAAACTTGGTAAACTCCTGGAAATCCACATGATTTCACTTGTCTGTATTTTACAAACTGAAAGTTTTGCTGCATCTCCAAACCTGCAGCATGGCCAATACTAGCCCTCACTGGAAAAGTGATTTCTCAGCCACTGAATATGCCCCTACTCTGGATCTCTTGACCATGATTAACTGACGGTTTGCTCATATACTATTTTGAAGCCTCTAGCGTGCCTCAAACTGCATTCAGCATGCTCTGAGATTCAGTTAATGAATAAGGTGGAATGGCAACCATAGTTTTTAAAGTATGCACAAAATATGCACACAGCTAGTCAATGCTAAAATATGCATATATTTATTAACTCATTGTGCCTCTCCCAATCTCTGCTTTGTTCATCTTTTATGCTTTGTTCTTTAGGCTAATTACTTGGGCCTGGAGATGTTTTACTTGTAAATAACCTACCACAGTGCTGCCATAATCTGACTGGAGTCTCTACTTACTACTATGTATCAACCTTTCTATCTCAAAATATTATGTTCCACTCTTTCTCAGTCTAGCCACCCAATTCCTTTTTGCTTTCCTCTGTGACATGCCTGTTATTCAGGTACTCCTTCTGTGTAAGTAAGAGCATAAGCATCTCAAGGCAAAGACCTTCATTATAGGTTTATCGAATTCCCTACCTGCTTAAGGGTAAACAATGAAATAAACCAAAATTGTGAGATGTATTCCTTGGTATTACAGCAACAAGTATGCACGCCTGAGTAAGTTTTGTACCAGAAGTAAAGGCCCTTGAAGAGTAGCTTCTCATTCTAAAATGTGGTATCACACCCATGGGATATCAGGCAAGTGGCTTCTTGTTTCTTGCTTCACAGTAAGCAAAAAATCCCTCCAAAGACATAGGACGTTACTAGAGTTGCCAATCAGGTTGATTTTGAAAAAGAAAAAGGGAGGGGGGCATTAAAGAAGATAGAAGAAACATTTTGTTTTGAGTTTTGTTTACAGATAAAATAGATTTATTTGGGCTTTTTTATTTTTTAAGTTGCTGACTATATAATATGTTTCTCAAATCTGTCTGTTTTGCATGAGGGCTATTTAAGGAGAAAAGATATGCTCAAAGGCCCTACTGAATTTGCTTAAATCTGTACTTGTGAAAATCTCAGCCCAGAGATACAGTGCATAAAACAGTGTTTATAGTAAGTTCACTAGTGAAATAATTCTGATGAGATGTTTACCTGCACAGTCTCCCTCCATCAGAGGAAATGTAAACACATCTGTCAGAAAGATTTGTAGAGATGGAAACAAATTCATTGATATAACCTGCTCGACGCATTATCCGAAACGTGTTGACTAATTTCTGATGATCACGTATGACACCAAGGATGTTACCTATTCAGAAAAAGAATAAATTCATGGTACATTCTTAGCATATCTGAAACTCTGCTTACAAATTCTGATCACATCTAGCATACACAGAAGTACTTTCTACGTGCAAATAATAAGAGTTGTCATAAAATTTCCCGTTTCTGACATGAATAAGAATTGGCTCTTTTTTCTCTCAGTAAACATAAAAAAAAGCATCAGAATTTCACAGGTCATTTATCTGTTTGCCTCCAAATAGCTTCAGAAACCAAATGGTGTGCTTCATCCAGCTTTCTTCAAACACGGTTCTGCTCAGGTGCCCATTTACCAATTAGCGTACAAGCAAACAAGACTTCTGAAGCCTGCAATTTCACCTGTACTGGAACGGATCCAAGGTTTCCAAGAACAGACCAAGCAACTGTCCTGCTGCCTTGGCAGAAATTTTAGAAAGATATGATATTTTTGATATATGTGATCACTCACAGCAGCACCAAAATTACTCATTCAGGAATTTAGCTCCACAAGCCATTGCTATCTTAGAAGGGCACTTTAGCACGTACTTAAGTATTGTGATGCATGATGAACAAACGAGTAAAATTCATTTAAAGAGTCACCTGACCAAAGTAATCTTAATATATAAAATATAAATAAGGATGGTGTCATTTTAAACAAAACTTTAAAGGAGGAGACAAAGCATGATATTTTAGGGAGTTTATAAGACAATCCAAAGGTCTTTATAGCTTAAAGGATTTGTACTTAACAGATTTTCTGCCCTCTTAGATGACAAGTTTAAATCAGAATCAAGTCAGCCATCCACAAGACTGATTTTTTTTTATGGATTAAACCCACAAACTAGTAGATTGAACAGTAAATTGTTTTGCCTCACTTAGTACAAGATCATCTACATTTGGGAAGATAACCATCTTGTTTCATACCACAGATTGAGCTTGTAAAGGAAGAATCGAGTATTTCTGCTCTGCACTCCTCCTTGGACCATAAAACAAGACAGAAAAGAGTGCATGTGGTTTCACTGAACCTTATCTTTAACATACTGCTACAGAAAAGCAGAGCAAAGGAACGCAGTTTGGTCAAGTGTTGCTTTTATGTTACGGGGAAAAGGCAGGATTGAAGAACAACTGCTGTTTAATTCAAAGGTAAATGGAGAACTTATTCATGGTGACAGACATTAAATACTAGTCCCTGGAAGTGGATGCTGTTGACAAAAGGCTATTTTTAAATCACAGTTGTAGTTTTTAAAATGTCAGTATTTTGAAATCTGATATCATAGTACCTGTTGATTTAGAAACTCTAAAAGGTCAGTTGTAAGAGGAACATAAGCGTGCAGCTGCAAAGCACATATCATTCCTTTAACAAAGAGGCCTGTTTTCCAAGGTCTAATTTCTTCTAATCATTCACAAAGCAAGTTGCTCTTTAAAAGGTAGTTTTAAAGAGAATAGCATTGCTAAACTTTGCAAACAATTCACGTTTCCTTTCTGTTTTAAAGGCACTTGCATGAATATGTACAAAAATAGATAAAGATTACAGTAAAATTAAATACTTCCTGTGAATGAAGCTCTGAATTTGTAAATTTAAGTTATTACAAATTTAGCAGCGTTATTCTCTTATTTTGAAAGTACTTTATGAATGGCCTCTCATTTGCTGAGTGCCTGGAAAAACAAACAAATCTGTAATAGAACACATATTTTTGTGCCTATTTATCCAAGTGTGCTTAAAAACAGTACTAAAATTTGAAAAAGCTTCCATTTCCCAGCTACACACATTTGCAGTCAGAGTTCTGAGGACGCAACTTCAGACAACTAAGTGCCATCATCTGGCCTATCTACTCTGCCTAATCCTATCAAAATATTTACAGATGAAATTATCTACACCTGGAAAATGGCATCTGTGGTTGACTGTGCTCCAAAAACCGTTGGAGGGCTTCCGAAGCCTAACTCTCCATCAGCAACAAATCAGAGTCGGACTGCTGAAAAGTTACATACCGTTAAGGAAAACAAGGAACACATTTGGATATGAAAGTTCTTCACCACAGAGCAAGTTGACATCTTCAACTCCAAGATTACTGGCTAATTTAATAATCGGGCCATCTTCCATATCTGTAGTAATGTGAGTCATGAGGGCGAGGTTTTTAACCAAACCACAAGCCTAAAATAAAAAAATACATCTTTTATCCATTTTATTCCAAAGTATTAATATTATACATCTTTTTCTTACAAAACTGTACTTATGAACAACAACAAAGTCAAAAGTATAAAGTGAAAGAAATTAAACAAATTACACTGAAAATTGGGAAAGAAGCAAGAAAGAAATTTCTATATCACACTGAGATGTAATGTTTTAGCATTTACAAACTAATAAAAAATGCAGGCGATGAAGTTGTAGTTCTTAAGTTATCCATCCATGTTTAACCCTGTATTTCTCTCTTCATTGTAACAGCTACTTAGAAGCATAATGGAAATACAACATCAGTCTATCATTTTGCCAGATATCCTGTATGTTCAAACACAAACTTTACCATTTTAAAATGAAAAATATCCAAGTATCTTATGCAATGCAATTTTATTTCAGCCGCTTAATGAGACTAGCTCATACTGACTACATATTTATGCCAGAAAGTTCAGAGTTCCTCCAGTACATTCTATACAGAAAAAAAGAAGAAAGAAGGAAGAAGAAAGAAGGAAGAAGAAAGAAGGAAGAAGAAAGAAGGAAGAAGAAAGAAGGAAGAAGAAAGAAGGAAGAAGAAAGAAGGAAGAAGGAAGAAGGAAGAAGGAAGAAGGAAGAAGGAAGAAGGAAGAAGGAAGAAGGAAGAAGGAAGAAGGAAGAAGGAAGAAGGAAGAAGGAAGAAGGAAGAAGGAAGAAGGAAGAAGGAGAAGGAAGAAGGAAGAAGGAAGAAGGAAGAAGGAGAAGGAAGAAGGAGAAGGAAGAAGGAGAAGGAAGAAGGAGAAGGAAGAAGGAGAAGGAAGAAGGAGAAGGAAGAAGGAGAAGGAAGAAGGAGAAGGAAGAAGGAGAAGGAAGAAGGAGAAGGAAGAAGGAGAAGGAAGAAGGAGAAGGAAGAAGGAGAAGGAAGAAGGAGAAGGAAGAAGGAGAAGGAAGAAGGAGAAGGAAGAAGGAGAAGGAAGAAGGAGAAGGAAGAAGGAGAAGGAAGAAGGAGAAGGAAGAAGGAGAAGGAAGAAGAAGAAGGAAGAAGAAGAAGGAAGAAGAAGAAGGAAGAAGAAGAAGGAAGAAGAAGAAGGAAGAAGAAGAAGGAAGAAGAAAGAAGGAAGAAGAAAGAAGGAAGAAGAAAGAAGGAAGAAGAAAGAAGGAAGAAGGAAGAAGGAAGAAGGAAGAAGGAAGAAGGAGAAGGAAGAAGGAAGAAGGGAGAAGGAAGAAGGAGAAGGAAGAAGGAGAAGGAAGAAGGAGAAGGAAGAAGGAGAAGGAAGAAGGAGAAGGAAGAAGGAGAAGGAAGAAGGAGAAGGAAGAAGGAGAAGGAAGAAGGAGAAGGAAGAAGGAGAAGGAAGAAGGAGAAGGAAGAAGGAGAAGGAAGAAGGAGAAGGAAGAAGGAGAAGGAAGAAGGAGAAGGAAGAAGGAGAAGGAAGAAGGAGAAGGAAGAAGGAGAAGGAAGAAGGAGAAGGAAGAAGAAGAAGGAAGAAGAAGAAGGAAGAAGAAGAAGGAAGAAGAAGAAGGAAGAAGAAGAAGGAAGAAGAAAGAAGGAAGAAGAAAGAAGGAAGAAGAAAGAAGGAAGAAGAAAGAAGGAAGAAGAAAGAAGGAAGAAGGAAGAAGGAAGAAGGAAGAAGGAAGAAGGAAGAAGGAAGAAGGAAGAAGGAAGAAGGAGAAGGAAGAAGGAGAAGGAAGAAGGAGAAGGAAGAAGGAGAAGGAAGAAGGAGAAGGAAGAAGGAGAAGGAAGAAGGAGAAGGAAGAAGGAGAAGGAAGAAGGAGAAGGAAGAAGGAGAAGGAAGAAGGAGAAGGAAGAAGGAGAAGGAAGAAGGAGAAGGAAGAAGGAGAAGGAAGAAGGAGAAGGAAGAAGGAGAAGGAAGAAGGAGAAGGAAGAAGGAGAAGGAAGAAGGAGAAGGAAGAAGGAGAAGGAAGAAGGAGAAGGAAGAAGGAGAAGGAAGAAGGAGAAGGAAGAAGGAGAAGGAAGAAGGAGAAGGAAGAAGGAGAAGGAAGAAGGAGAAGGAAGAAGAAGAAGGAAGAAGAAGAAGGAAGAAGAAGAAGGAAGAAGAAGAAGGAAGAAGAAGAAGGAAGAAAAAGAAGGAAGAAAAAGAAGGAAGAAAAAGAAGGAAGAAAAAGAAGGAAGAAAAAGAAGGAAAAAGAAGGAAAAAGAAGAAAAAAGAAGAAAAAAGAAGGAAAAAGAAGGAAAAAGAAGGAAAAAGAAGGAAAAAGAAGGAAAAAGAAGGAAAAAGAAGGAAAAAGAAGGAAAAAGAAGGAAAAAGAAGGAAAAAGAAGGAAAAAGAAGGAAAAAGAAGGAAAAAGAAGGAAAAAGAAGGAAAAAGAAGGAAAAAGAAGGAAAAAGAAGAAAAAAGAAGAAAAAAGAAGAAAAAAGAAGAAAAAAGAAGAAAAAAGAAGAAAAAAGAAGAAAAAAGAAGAAAAAAGAAGAAAAAAGACTGTCAGCATAATTTTTTGGTTGAAATAGCTGGATGATGTCTTTAAAGTAAAACATACAAAGGTGTTTTTCTTCATCAAGCTAAAGGCTAAAGCTGTTTCTGTAATAATATACATTGCTAGAAAAATTGCAGGTTGATGCTGCAACTTCAAAACAGAACGTTACAGAACAAAGGGATAAAAGTTTAGGACTCCTCTCTTTCTGCTCTGATCAAAAGAAAGCAAGTAGCTGTGCTGCAAAAACGGGAAGCCTCATGTCATTCTCATACAGCCAAATGATTTCTGAACAGTTTCCAGCCAGTCCACTCAGGTAGGAGAAAAAAGGCAATATAGTAAGGAGGATCAGGATACAAATAGATGGATGGGAGAAGGTACACAAGTTGTGTTATCAGGCTGAGGATAATTTATCTCTCCAAAAACCTCCTCATCAGAATTCTTCCTCTGATGGAGGACCACCTGCTTAAAAATAAACAGTGTCTCCACTCCTCAGGACAAGAAATACTGAAAGCAAAAGAGAAGTTCCTCACCTCTCCTTCAGGAGTGTCAGATGGGCAGAGCATCCCCCACTGAGATGGTTGTAGTGACCGAGGACCACTCACTTTCCTTGTCTTTTCAAACTGAGAAGAGATTCTAGTCATCATTCCCAGAGCAGATATGTAAGACAAGCGGGACAATACTTGTGTCACACCTTGGCGGTCCATTTTAAATCTCTTCAGAGACCAATTTCCCTGCAGAATAAAGTTTTAAAAAAGTTATTGCAGTTTATCCCTGTCTTGACACTACATGTCTTTTTTCAGTATCTAGACAGAATGATATCTGAGGAGCTCTGCAAAGCAAATGTTGCTCATTTATACTAAACAAGTTCCTAATTACCTATCTGGATATAAAGTACCAGTTATAACATACTTGTCCTAAGTATTAAAAAAAGTTGAAACAAAAGAACTGCTCTTTCAGATGAGAGGCTACTTTGCTATTATATATTCAATCACACAAAGATTCTTAATCATCTGTCCCTCACAGGTAAATTAATACCCAAATTTAGCTAAATTATGTTATTTTCTGTTCTCCCTTTATGTATTTTTTCAAGTATTTTAAAAAAAAATATTCTGAGTGAAATGTGCTTTTACAATAGATTCCACAAACTTTCAGTTCTGCCTTTTTTGTGATTTGTTATTTTTGTAGGAAAGACAGGTTTTTATGCTGGGGAAGTCTGACATCAAAGCTGTCTGTACTTTCTTGAAGCCTTCTGGTTTCAAAATCAAGAGGAAAAAGACTCACTGATGTGTCTTCTCACAGAAGAAGGGGGGGTGGTTAGGTCTATCCAACTTCTCTGGTAGGATTATATCAAATATGAAATGCAAAATCCATGCGTACGTCAGAGGTTTTATGTTTCAGGACTGTCACAGGCAATATCACTTGTGGTTTTAATTAGGAGAACAGAAGAGTTCAGGACACAATTATCTTTCCATTCCAAGCAGATTTAATAATCTGTACTGTAAGATCTTGAAATCTGGTGCTGCAATTTTGACTTCATGACATCTACTCCATATACAATTCCCAGTACCTGAGTCAGTGCTTACAGCAAATTTCTGTCCCAATTACTACTATTTACCCCAGCCACCATGTTACTGGTCAGTCCAAAGACAATGAAGATATCAAAGCTAACACTTTCCCAAGGATTGCCTTCTGCTAATTCCTGTAGCCTTTTTGATAACCTCAGCTCACCAATTCTAACAAATTATTTGGAGCTCACTTGCTGTACTACACTGAAATCCTTTTGGAGGGTGATTTGCTTGGCTTCTTTATTTATACATTAACAGCACAATCCCATTTTGTGATGAACAACAAGAAACTATCACCCATCTGAATGATTTTGCTATTTGCTTTCACTAGAGAAGACTATCAAATAGTCTGCAGAACTTCCCTTTCTTTCCTTGTTACAGGAAGTGGGAAGACATAATGACCAACGGCGAGTCAGTCAAAAGAAACCTGTCCACTTGCTCAACCTTCTCGGGAAGGGTTCACTCACTGACCATTTTATTCTTTAAGGACTGAGAGTTATCAGAATATAAATGGAAGAATACAATAAATGAGTAGGTTTTCCTCATGCTAGAAATGATTGCATCTGCAGTATAAACTAGCACGTATTTTCTTCTTCACTGCCCAGAAGGCTGTGAAATCTCAAAGACTGGAGGAACAGGGAGGTAAAAATGCTGTCTGAAGAACTAATATGAAAAATTCTTCGTGCTTTGGAAGTGACAGACTGACTCCTTCAAAAGTTGTCCAAAAAACCCCAAAATGGGGCCAAGGCTGTTGTGACACCATCCCCAGTGGAGAACTTCCTACTGAAAACTCCTGTGAACTGAAGGTTGCTCCCTCAGCAGCATCAGATGATTCTGCAGACGCTGAAATATCTATTAGGCCTGTGGCATTACTGCCTGACCTACCGTCTCTTCTGGTATTTTCCATGGTAAAAAGACGACCTATCACTGAACACCACTGTACAGTTGATGCTGTAGTGCTACAAATTCTTTTGCATGCTACTGGTGTAATTATGAATCTGCCGAGTTACTTCATGCTCTTTGAGACTATCATTGAAGCATTCTGGAGAGATTGGAGATTTTTGTTTCCAAGAATGATTTTTATGGTATTTGCTTAATCTCTTGAATAGTATGCACTGGGCATTGTTCCTGAGAAATTATTTTCAATGCTTAAGAGCAGATGGTGTTTAACTGCTTATATGGCAGCAAAAAAAAAGTCCAAAGATAGTGGAAGAAGGAAGACTTTACAATATTTACTGAATAGTTTGCAGATTTATCTCTGTCAGTCCAAATGGAAAAACTGGCACCAGCTAGAAGAAAGCACTAGCATTTAGAGAAACAAATCTGTCAATTGTTTTGGTTACGTGCACTGTAGAGATTTAACTACATTTGGGGCACTCAAAATTAAATAGTGATAAGCTTCAACGCTGGGATTTGTAAGTAACAGACTGTTGGTGGTTTTGGATGCAATTTGTGGAGTTAATTTTGTTTACAAGAACTGAAGAAAAACCTCAGTTTCATGCTAGGCAGAAAAGCCCTCTCAAGAGTTCCAAAGATTAAAAATTATTTAAGTTGCAGAATTCTTACCAGCTACTAAAATACTTAGACTAATCTAATTTTCTTAAAAATCATTGATTTCAAAGTAATTCACAAGCTAGTAGCTAGATTTCAGGAACCATTGCACAAACTGCTCTTTGCAGATGTGTGAGGTAAAAGACAAAGTTAGTAACTGTATTTTTGTTCTTGTCCACCAGCACGAATGAAAATCTCCATTCTAGTAGAAGGTAGACACAGGCTAAAATCTAACCAAGACAAATATTTAAAGGCCTAATTATGGGGTTTTTTTTGCAATAATACAGCATGTAGCAGTTTTCCGTTAAGTAGTTCAATATCATTAGCAGAGAAGTACTAATTTCTGTGCTGCAAATTTGCTTATACTAGCAACTTCATATGAATAAAAAAGCACCACCCTCAAAGAGCTCAAAATTCAGCTTTTTTTCCTCTTTCTTTTTGCCTACGCACTCCTCCCCCCAGTTGTCTTCTGTTCATGATGTTTTCCTGCTGTTTTTCAACCTCCTTTTGGACATATGATGTAACCTGACCCTAGCTAAATCCAGATAATAAAAAATACCAAATACCATGAACCACATAGTCAAGTAGAACCTAGAAGACAGCAAGTTGGATAAATACAAACATGATCACTATTTTAAATTTGCTTGTTTCTACTATTCCTTCACAAACACCAAAACATCACTTTGAAATAAATGGTGAAATAAAAAGTGGTTTGATGATTAATGATTCTTCAGTGAATTCCAAAAGCCCAGCCCGTGACAGAGTTTTGCAATTTTGATCTATAAAGAATGTAAATAGATTTGCTTTCATGACTAAAGACAGCAGAGTCATCAGAACAAAATTTACACATTTCCATCATTCACTATGGTGGAAAAACTTTACATACCAGAACGAAAACAAAAGTACTTACTGTGGAGATGGCATTGACCATGCCATTGGTGATTTGGTCTTGACGCATATGCTTCACCACATCAAACTGAGCTGCACGTTGCTTGGGGATAACCTGGTCAGCAATCTTTTTCAGTTCAGAGTTAAATTTTTTGAACAAATCTTCAAACAGAAGAGAAAGAAGCTGGAAATACAAAACAATTGGATCAAGGGAAAAATTATACTTCTCCAGGTCTGGGAAATGGGGGGAAGGGGTGGGCAGGGAGAAACACACATTTAATATTTCTACCTTTATACTTCTTGTCAGTTAAAAAATATCCTGTTTCTCAAATGATATTTTTCTCACAAGTTTTTTGCCTTGTTAAATTGAAGTGCAATATTAGAGAAATTATTTCATAGTAGAAAGCAAATTAAGTAGAATAATGGCCTAAGTCTATGAATTTATCCCTTTTTGGTTTGCTTTAATCCTTCCTTCACAATATCTTAGCATACCCATCCATCTCTATGCTATCCATTTACTAATTGTTTTCCCTAAGCTGCTACATTATAATCCAGTTGATCTACTTCTTCTTTCCCAAAGTCACAAACTCTTTTAAAGATTTAATACCCTAAATGTACAACCCTGAATTACACACAAGATTTGGAGGCAATACCAGCTTCTCTCCTAATACTGGATGGCATAACAGCAGTAAAGCAGTAAGGGAAGAGTTACTTTGAGATATTCTATTATTAAAAGTGAAAAAGACTGTTTGGACTGCCCCTTCCCAGGAGGTATTTAAAATGGACAAGACAGAAACCCAAGTGACTGTAAGGGACCCTGAGGGGAAGCAACTCAGCAGCACAGAGTTTGGAAGCAGTGCACAGTTTGCTAGACCAGACTGAAGCACAAAAGGTCCATAGTTACCACTGCTGCTGGACAAGCAGAACTAAAAGAGATTTTTTAAGGGACTGAAAAGCAACCTTTGCTCTTGACAGCTGGCAAGACATATCTCAGGTTATGTAGGCAGCTTCCTCACTCAGACACACTTTTATCCTGCTACTTTCTGCCAATCACAATCTATGAAAAACCAATTACACCCACAGTGAGTTCACCTGGTTCAACACCTGCCATCTTTTTCTAGAAGTTCTACTATGTGGAAAGTGCAAGGCTCTTCCACATCCTTCCCTTGGGGAAAAAAAAAAAAAAAAAAGCATCTACAGTTTAAGCAAAGCAGCTACATAACACAGCTTACATAACACAGCTGAATTGGAAAAACCCCAGCAATACAATCCTTCAAAAATGCTGCAATTTAAACCAATTATTTCCTGTATATGTACATTAATTACTTCTACATCTTAAAAATAGCCATAAATGGAAAAGACTACCAAAGTTAGTGATCTGAGTTATTTTGCTCTCCAATCTGCTTTGCTTCTGCAGTTTGCTCAACCTGTCTTCACAGACACTAACAGCTTCCTAAAACACTTAAACTTGCATTACATGATACATTTTAAGTGTTCACAATGATTAACTTTGCAAGCAAGCAGTGTAAATTCTAAAACCTGGCAGTCCTGTTCTGAGACTCTTGTTTTACAGCAGCTTCAAGTGTCAGAAGAACTAAAAATGCAGCAGCTCCCAATGCCACAAATGGCCGCTCCCAGTGTACGAAGCACTATAGGGCTGAACAAGCTAGGTATTCAGCTACCACAAGCTAAGACATGCTGGAGTCAGTTGTACAATTTAATTTCTGTATGTGCAGAATTAAACTGAATTTTAACTGTCTCCATCAGATACAGTACCAACTTTTCCTTGCCTTCTGGAAACAAGAAAGCAAACATCTCATTCTTCTACCACTGGGGTGGGCCACTAGCCTTCATTTTCTTTCCTCTACCTATGTGCCCCAGCTGGGCTAACTAAGGCATATGGCAAATGACACTGTAAAGCAGCTAACTAAATTACAAGCTACCCTTTTCACTGGCATCACAAATGCATTTAAGAATAAAAAAATAACAAATAACACCTGGAAACTCAAGACGGACATCTGATTTGCAATAAAACACTCCCATTGGCCTTCATGAAGAGCAAGACTGGATTATATTTGACAGTCTACTCTACAAGACATAAGGCACACTTAGTGTTCAGTCACTAAATTGTAAAACCAGCAATAACACGCACTGTATGCTAACCTTTGACAAAAATGGAATCCTATTTCTGCTCTGGACAGACAGATTTTTCTGAAAACTGGTAAGTGGTTTTTAAACCTGTCCTTGGCATGGCAGAAGGTGTTAAAGACTCTCTTTCCCTTCCTGATGCTTGTAGTACCATTAGCATTTACAAGGCAATACCCTCTCACAACTGTCAGAAGAAATCCAGTCACCTGCAACTCACCTGCAATGTCACAGCCCATTTAAATCAGATTTCCATGAGAAATAAAATCATCTTTTATGAAGCATATTAGGAAGGAGAACCCACTGGAGCCTCCAAAAACTAGATTGCGAGGGAAGTATTTCAAAAGTAGGGAAAAAGTAAAAGGAAGGAATGTGCATAGTTTTAAGATGTCTGATAGTCTTGTTAAATAAGAACTAGACTCTTTTGAAAGAGTCTTCTATGACTGGAGTGCTAGAAAGGAAGGATACAGACTCTGCAGAAAGGACAGGCAGGGGAGAAGAGGAGAGGGTGTTGCCCTCTACGGCAATGACCAGCTCGAGTGCACAGAGCTCTGCCTGGGATGGATGAGGAGCCAACTGAGAGCTGACAGGTCAGGACTAAAGGGAGGGCAGGGTCAGGGTACATTATAGTAGGGGTCTGCTACAGGCCACCTGACCAAGAAGACAAAGCGGAGGAGGCCCTCTATAGACAGATAGAAGTGGCCTCACGTTCACAAGACCTGGTCCTCATGGGGGACTTCAATCACCCTCGTATCTGTTGGAGGGACAACACAGCAGGGCATAAGCAATCCAGGAGGTTCCTAGAATGCATCAATAACAACTTTCTTCTCCAAGTGACAGAGGAGCCAACAAGAGGTGCCATGCTGTATTTTGTTCTCACCAACAAGGAGGGGCTGGTGGGAAATGTGAAGCTCAAGGGCAGCCTTGGCTGCAGTGACCATGAAACGGTGGAGCTCAAGATCCTTAGGGCAGTGAGGAGGGTGCACAGCAAGCTCACAACCCTGCACTTCAGGAGAGCAGACTTTGGCCTCTCAGGTACCTGCTTGATAGAGTATCATGGGACAAAGCCCTGAAGAGGGGTCCAAGACAGCTGGTTAGCATTCAAGGATCGCCTCCTCCAAGCTCAGGAGCGATGCATCCCAACAAAGAGGAAGTCAGGCAAAACCACACAGAGGTCTGCACAGATGAACAAGGAGCTCCTGGAAAAACTCAAACAGAAAAAGGAAGCCTACAGAGGGTAGAAGCAAGGGAAGGTAGCCTGGGAGGAATACAGAGGAACTATCCGAGCAGCCACAACTTCTCCAGGCAACTTGTTCCAGTACTTCACCACCCTCACAGTAAAGAATTTCTTTCTAACATCTAATCTAAATCGACCCTCCTTTAGCTTGAACCCATTACCCCTTGTCCTGTCACTGTGCTCCCTGATAAATAGTCCCTCACCATCTTTCCTGTAGGCCCCCTTCAGGTACTGGTAAGCCGCAATTAGATCTCCCTGGAGCCTTCTTTTCTCCAAGCTGAACAATCCCAACTCTCTCAGCCTGTCAACATCCAAGTGGAATTGTTCAAGGCCAGGTTAGATGCGGTTTTGAGCAACCTGGTCTAGTGCAGGGTGTCCCTGCCCATGCGTGGAACTGGATGATCTTTAAGGTCCCTTCCAACCCAAACCATTCTATGATTCTATGAAATCAATCATGGCGTATATTTGATCTCAACAGGTTTGAGCAGGACTTAAACATTTAACAGAACATTTAAAAAAATTCACTCAGAAAATGTTTTTGTATTTGATTTCTTGATCACAAAATTTCAAAAATCTAATTCCACATGCCATAGGGATTATAAAGCCAAGCCATCCCTCCCCTTCTCTGAGCTAATAAAGTTACACCCCCAGTATGCCAACTCGCTACTATTTGTTGGTCTGAAAAGCGTCATACTTTGCTAATTTCACTCCCAGACTCTTGGTCTGTAAGAGCTCTGACTATCTGGCAAAGCAGAGTCTCACAATAACCACATTATTTAGGTCAAGAGCAAGTGATTAAAGAAAAAGGATGGAATGCCAGTGATAATATTCAATGGATTTCATAGTTAGTCCAGGGCCTTTCAGCCTGCTTCAGACAGGAGCACTAAAGACCAAATTATATTTAAGAAAAAAAAATACTGACAGCTCATCAATTGATTTTCATTGAAAATCCTAAGAAAAATTAATAAAGAAGTTAAGCTGCTGAAATACAGTTTCACCAATTAGCTTAATGTCAGAGAATTCTAATTAGGCGCCTTGAGATTGCTATTTAGCGTTTAAGCCTTTAGAGTGCCAAATTCTCCCTTTCACACAAACTGGTTGCAAAATTAAAGACATTAGGCAGCCTTAATTATATTATCAGAACAGCTGGGATTAGGCAATCTCTGAAGTCAAGGCGGTATTCTTTTGTCACAGGGTAGAAATCCCTTGCTTTCCAGGGTGCCGGATTTTGGTGCTGTTCCATATCTCACCCATACAAAGCAAGCTGCATTAGAAACAAAAAAAAATGAGGACAAAGAACAGAGTAATGCTTAGCAAATAATGAACACATTAAGGAAAGAGAAAAGGTAGGTGAAAAGATTAAGCCTGAAATCGGTAGGTTTTGCTAACACCTCAGCTGGCACCTGGCCTACCGAGCCTCTAGTGGCAGAAAGACTAAGAGAAAGCTCTGTAAACCAGCTTGGCTAGTGGATACAACTCTGTTATCTAAAGCTAAAGCACATTTCGTACTCTCTTGTCCCATGGGGTGTGAAATTAGCAGCTATTGTTTTCACACATTTTTATAAACACAATGCCTTTTATGTCTTTACATTGTCTAGATTGCTATGTTTTTCTCCTCACATGGGAATCTTTTCTTTTTTATTCTTTATTCAAATTTTAAATCAACAGGATTTTTATTCCAGGAACACACTGGCATTAAAAAAAAAAAAACACCAACCATTTTATCCACACAAAGTTTAGCTAAACACAAACATTTAGAAACTGGCAAAAAATCTCTACACTTTTTAGTCTGTAATCCAATCAAATTAATATTACACCAATAACGTGGCAGAGAGGAATTCAACTGTTCAGCTTGAAATGAGCTTTTAAAATACCACAAGGAAACCAGAACTACTCTTAATCAAGTGTTACAACCCCAACTGCATAGTTTGCCTTGATGTAAAAAAAAAATACGCATTGGCTTTGTTATGATGATCCTCCACATTTAAAACCTCTTCCCAGTTAATTTAAAATTACTTTGGTTGTTAACATCTGTGTGAGCAGAAGCCTTTTTTTTTTTTTACAGCTTGTAGAAAACCTTTTACCTGCTCTACTTTCTATCTCTAAAAATATTAGGGAAAAAACAAACTACTCCTTCAATCCAGTTAAATAAGAACAATACGATGACAAAGCAACAACTAGTTTTACCAATTACAGTCATCCTGAACTACAGCAACAACATTACAGCAGAAACCAAATAAATCCATTACAGCTTAAAATATTTTCCCCATTAGAATATTGCACTAATGTCCTCTTAGGGGTCCTGACACTTCGGAAATATGTTCTGCTTCAGCACAAGAGTAAAAGTTTGATGAACAGTCAACATATAAAGTTGAAGAAAGGATTTTTTTTTTTTTTCTAACAGGTTAAGAGGGTTTTTTCCCTTGTATTTGTGTGTGCGGAGTGTGTTCAAGAGTGTTATCTTAGTTTTTTCAGAAAACTAGGAAGCAAAGCACATGTTTTTACTCTGAAATGATTGCACGCTCTGCATGTGTGTGTGAAGGACAGGGCAGGGTGGGAAGGAGAACAGGAATATGAGACAATATGCAAGCACCCATCTTAAAAAGTACAAGAAGGTGAGAATTCCTAGTGGATACGAACAAAAAGGAATGGATATTGTTACTTGCACTGCAACAGAAATCCCAATACAAATTATGTGGGGAACAGAGATGCATAGCTTCTCCAGCGTGGTGCATTATGTATACTTGTCTGAATTTCTGATGCATGATCAATAACCAGAGATGATATTGACTGCCAAAACTCCAACTTAAAGTAAATACAGAGCATAGCAAAGAAGTCCAATCCTAATCTAAACTGGTTAATCAAATAACCACACATGGCAAGGAAAAATACATGCCACGGTAACTAGGCAGTTCCTTCTTAGGAAAATGTAGTTTGGCCAACAGCTGTGAACTGCCACTCTCCCTACAAAAGAACGGCGCCAGTCAGACACCTCAAACCATTCCCTCCTTCACAGCCTTTTGTTACTGCTTCTACCTCCAGTGCCAAAATTCTGCAAGCAGAGAAGTCCATGCAGTCCACTTTCATCAGTTGCTCAAGTTAACTGTAAACCACTTACTTTGTTAATTCATGCTACTCTAGAGGCTAGAAAGGCAGTTGACAACAAATAAGCAATCTTATGGGCTTTTCCAAATTACAGGAGGCTTGAATGGCTGTTCTGTGAGCTGCTACACAAGCTGGGTTCTCCATAGTAGGACAGCCTGGATCTGACATGCAGGCGATGACTTGGCCCCAGCTTATTCCCTTACTCAGTTGCCTAGAGGGGGACACTGGAAGATGGATCTTACTGCTGCCTTCTTGGCACTAACAATATTGTAATGGAACTAGAACTGATGCTGCATTTACACTGCTCTGTCCTTTTATCTGGTATAAAGAGGCAGTACAGAAGTGAGAATATCGTTTATTAGTCTCAATCAGGGAAGCATAACTATGAGTTAACACAGAAAAGCCAACAAAAATAGAATGAGAGGAAAAACACTTCAATTGAGAAAACAGGGATGCTCCTTATTCTGCATCTTTTAAAAACAGATAGTAACAAAACCCTAAAAGAGCACTTTGCTCTGAAGTAAAAACTCACCTGCCCTGCCAACTCCAATCGTTTATTTCCATAGTAGTCTCTGTCATCTACTTTATTTTCTCCTTGAGCCAAAATTACTCTGCGCACCATCACTGCTGTGTATATGCACTTGGCACGAAAATTGAATTCCTTCACCTGTAAACAAAAAAATATTGATGTTTCAGGATCAGTTCCTTAGTTCTTACTCAAACACATCCATTTAAGTCAATGGGTAATCTGGGCTGACTGAGGAGTTACAAAAGGAATTTGCGCACTTTACCTTCTTAAAAAATGCTAAAAGTAATATACATTAGTGACACTGAAACAGACAGTAAATGAAAACAAATCAGAGTAAAGGTATAGGTCATGAGAATAAGGTCCCGAACTAACAGCTGATACTGCCTGGCTATGCAGAAAAAATGCATAGTATGATAAGTAGTTCAATAGCACAGCATTTCATAAACATACAGATTACTTTTGACTCAATCCAAATCTTCCTCTTTATTTTGAGGATGATTTACTTTATCTCAGCTACAAAGCAATCAAAGATGTTGTTCCCTTCCAAAAAAGCTCATACCACAATTAACCACAGAAATTTACTCCTGTTTAAAAAAAAGCAGCATTACATACAAGAACATGGGTCAGAATAGTTGATGCTAGCAGTTCTCGTGCTTCTTCCATCTTTGTTTTCTTTGGGCCTCCCCACATCCTTTGCCTCCGTACTTTGTTTCCAATGTACTTCAATGCCTGCCAAGTGGGGGAATTAACGGAGTTAATATGAGAATTGTAACCTATACAAACATTCACACAAAAGGAGATCTGTATGTATTCCTCAATCAGTGCAATCCCACTAGCTGCAGATGATACAAACTCCAAGCAAAGTGCAAAAAACCAAACACTTAGGTGATGCCAACAACAAAAAAAAATCTTGAAAATGGACGTAATTGATTATAATTAAATATACAATGTATTGTTTATCATATGTTGGTTACGATTGGAATGAGAAGTGGTGGAAGAGTATGATTATTACAATATTAAGAGAAAGGGGATTGCAGAGATATAGGAAAAAGGACTATATAAATTCCGAAGATATCAAGTTTATTTAATTTGACTTTTCACCTCCAGGTCTTTTCTGTACTTGGTAAGTTTCATTCAGATATTAAACTGTGAGGTGGCACTCACTGTTTAATAGGTACAAATGCTACTGTGTGGCATCCACATCTGCCTCCAAGAGCACCTTGCAATGAATTCATGGATTCCACTCTCCTACCAGTTGTCCAAGAAATGGAATCAATCTGCAGAATTCAGGGTCAGATGAGTCAAACTATCCAGGTCGACACAGGAAGTTCCTGTCTGGAAATTAAGCCATGCCCCTGTGCCAAAAATTTACCTTCTACACTAAATGACAGACTATCCTTTCCACCTGTTGCCTTCTTCCCCAAATAGCTCACTTTCATTTGATTTGACATTTCTTGCACAGACTAACTTCCCTATTTCTGGTTTTCTACTTCCCTGGATGCTTCACATTTCTCTATGTTCCTCCAGCATCATCATTTTACTCTTCTGACTGAATTAGGAAGGCCTTCACGCTACCTCTAACCCCAAAAAGCCCCAAAACATACAACTAGAAAGAGGTTCACTTTACAACACTCAACATTATACATGGAAAGACTCAATAAAGTTTACTATGAAATAGCAGAAATAAGACTAATCTTCAAAGCTTTTTCTGGCAGATTAATATGTACATGATGGAAATGGTGCCAGCAAAATGGCCTGTGTTCTGATTAATTCAAAAAGCACACAAATGAAGAGAATTCTGGCGAGTCTTTAGCAGGATGGCAAGTGGTTATTATTGTGGGCTTTATACAAGAGATTAGAATTGGAGGAGAACATCTACTCTCAATGAAATGGTCATGTTCACATCAATGGGGCTTCTGTGAAATGCGGCATGCAATTCCTTTATAAAAAGGGAATCATCCTCAACAAACAAATCTAATCTTAGGGACATCACTATTTGTCACATACATTAAAACATAACCCTGGGCTTTTGAAAACAAAGCTTTTCTTGACTTTTTTGCAGTTAGGCAAAGCCTCACTTTTTGGCAAGTCCTACCTCCTTAAAACCCCTCAGTTTAAAATAACCCCCAAAAAAACAAACATCAAAACACAAAGTGTATGTCGACTGCTGACACAGCAAAGTGGTCAATACCAACTGTCTTTAGATTTTTATTGCCTCTGGCCCTGTGAAAAGACACACCTGCATCTGTGTAAAAATCTGAGCTTTCTGGCATTCTTCCAGACTAGGAGCAAATGCAGCCATCACATGTTCCTCTGTGCCAATCATCTGTACAATCTCTTGGTCACTCTCAACACCCATGGCCTAGGAAAAGAAGAAAAGACAGAAATAGCACAGGCTTTATGTTAACTCACTGACATTTGCTTATGCTAATTTGGTATTGTTTGTCTGCATTACTACTAAGCAAGAGCTAGTTCTTCTCTAAGAAACTATGCCATCTGGCACTGGCAGCACATATTCTAGCTACGGAAGAACGCTAAATGGAAATCTTGATAAGCAGCAGGAACACACACACACTCTTTG
Organism: Balearica regulorum gibbericeps; assembly: GCF_011004875.1. NCBI lineage: Eukaryota > Metazoa > Chordata > Aves > Gruiformes > Gruidae > Balearica > Balearica regulorum. The sequence goes on from NC_046184.1 coordinate 60,609,447, forward strand.
GAGAGCTTCTTCTTCTTCACTGACAGGAGTTAAATTCTATGCTTTTTCTCAAGAAAAAATAAACACCAGGTAATAACAACCCTACGTGCGTAACAATGAAAACCAAGTCAGAATCTACAATAAATAAAGGAAGGTGAAATTTCTTAAAAGATTACACATGGCCTCTTACCACAAGCAATTCTGCAATCTCAGTTGACTGTGATGCAGCACGTCCTATTTGAGAAACATTTACAATTTACCTCCTTAGCTCTCTGCATCTAGAAGATGACTTCACTACACAATTCCACTTGAAAGGCATTCTATTATTTCACTGATCCTTGGACACCTTGTTAGACTTTATACTGCGGAAAAAGCTTAATAAACTAAGAAAGCGCTTAACAGGTTTAGAAAAATCTCTCTATCAGTAAGTGTTTCAAGGTGGCAGCCAGCAGTGAAGGCCTTTGTGGATTCCAGATGGTGCTAAAGCTCCCCCCTTCACACATTTGCCTGGAGCTCTGCCATATCAAGAAACAGAATAATCTCACTAAACCTCTTCTGGCTGAGTTTATGTTTCTCAGAACTTTGTGAGGAAGTTACGTTTGCATTCATATTATTCTTCAAACTGCCTGCCACAAAGACCATTGTAAATAATGGCCTATGTAGACCCTAGTATTCTGGTTCTCATTAAAAACTGGCAGTGTCCCAAAAAAGTTACATTTTCCTCAAAAATGCAAAATACCTTCCCTTCTTATTGCCTTCGTTGGGTGTCACTTTGCTTAACACCTAGCTAACACTATCCCCTAGCAAAACCGTTACTCTAATTGTGAAGCATCCAGCTTTTTTTCTTTTTTCTTTCATTTCTTCTTTCTTTTTCAACAAAGAAATGGTCAGTTGAAGTTCTTTTAACTGAAAATTCTGTCTCTTCATCTTGTGATTTATTAGAAATTAAAAGCCATGCAAAGTAGCACACACCCATAACAGTGTGAGAACATTCTCATTTTAGTGCAAAGCACAGATCACAATTCCACCATCTTGGACAGACTTGAGTGTCAAATCAAGACACGGTTACTTCACCAGATAAGAGTGTTTCATCATAGTTTGCTCCCACTAAGTAGTCACCCCTCTGACCTCGAGGCTCTTTTCAGAACCAGACTTCGCCCATGTGATATTACTGTATTTCATATCTCTGTTTTTCAAATATTATTACGCTTCCTCACCCTTTTAAATAAGGTCACACAGTAGTTAAAAACCTCAGCAGAGAAGTTAAAATCCTTCGTGACCTGAGAGATAGAGTCATAAGAAAGTCTACAAAAGCATGAAAGCTTCACAACAGTCAGTTTCCACGTGTCTAGGACTTAACCGCCGACCAGCAAACTAGTTCAGGAACCACAACTGGACTCACACAATTATTGCACTTAGCTTACAGAAGAACAAAATTTTATTAAGGGAATCTTTGTGCCATTCTAGGCACATATACCAGGAATGAATTTACCTAAGGCACATCGCATGCAAGCTGATATGGTATCACCCTATTTCTGTCCACCATGTTAATTTTAGAATGGCAACTAGATCGTAAGAGTCATGTAAAAAGTGAACAAAACAAGTGGGGGAAAAATAAAAGTCTACCTGCAGTTTTATTATGCACTTTTGTCTATTGAAAAACAGAAAGCCACAGTAAATAAAAGAGGGTTGATGATTTCTTCTAACGATGAATTCTCTGATCAAAAGTCTGATGACAAGAAGATGAGACTAGGACATATCATTATGGCCGTGTAGATTTTCTATTTGAAGTTTGTAGCAGCAAACTCTCTTGAGAATTCTGAATCTGTGTGTGGGAAAGGCTGAGGTCTGCCACCAAACAACGTATGGTTAGATAAGTGCAAACTGGGGGAAATTAAATTATGAGTAACAACTAAAAACTTAGGCAAATGACTGAAAAAGATGTGCTGATACAATAGCCATTTAATCTCCTCTGTACTCTCAACAATCATGGGCAAAGTTGCACACACAAATCCACCTGTATGCAACACTTGCACACACAAATCCACCTGTATGCAACACTAACAGGACAAGCAACAGGCCCACGCTGGTATCAGATATATTTGTAATCTTATCACTTTCTTTTTTAGTAAATTTGGCCCTGATGTTGCACTTCTACAAAAACAAAACAAAAAGCACTCAGGAACTGGCCTGTAACATCACTAGAATAGTAACAAAATATTCCTGGGGTTGTTGCTTGTGTTACAGAAACACCAAGAATACGCAAAGTAGGAATAGGTCCTATGTTTAAAGTGCTCCTGATCACAGGACAAAGCTGAGGGAAAGGGAATTAACATAAAAGCAAAGCAGGAGACAGGATTGAGTCCTGGGATCCAGTGCACTCTCAGCAAGTTTGCCGATGACACCAAGCTGTGTGGTGTGGTCAACACCCTGGAGGGAAGGGATGCCCCATCCCATCCAGAGGGACCTTGACAGGCTGGAGAGGTGGACCCATGCAAACCTCATGAAGTTCAACACGGCCAAGTGCAAGGTCCTGCACACGGGTTGGGACAATCCCAAGCACAACTACAGGCTAGGTGGAGAATGAATTGAGAGCAGCTCTGAGGAGAAGGACTTAGGGGTGTTGGTGGATGAGAAGCTCAACATGACCTGGCAATGTGCGCTTGCAGCCCAGAAAGCCAACCGTGTCCTGGGCTGCATCAAAAGAGGTGTGACCAGCAGGTCGAGGGAGGTGATCCTGGCCCTCTACTCTGCTCTCATGAGACCCCACCTGGAGTACTGCATACAGCTCTGGGGGCCCCAACATAAGGACATGAAGCTGTTGGAGCAAGTCCAAAGGAGGGCCACAAAGATGATCAGAGGGCTGGAGCACCTCTCCTGTGAAGACAGGCTGAGAGAGTTGGGGTTGTTAGCCTAAAGAAGAGAAGCCTCCAGGGAGACCTTACAGCAGCCTTCCAGTACCTGAAGGGGGCTTACAAGAAAGCTGGAGAGGGACTGTTTACAAGGGCCTGTTGTGACAGGACAAGGGGTAATGGCTTTAAACTAAAAGAGGATAGATTTAGATTGGATATAAGGAAAAAAATTCTTCCCTGTGAGAATGGTGAGGGACTGGAACAGGTTGCCCACAGAAGTTGTGGATGCCCCTCCCTGGAAGCATTCAAGGCCAGGTTGGATGGGCATTTGAGCAACCTGGTCTAGATAAAGATGTCTCTGCTGATGGCAGGGGGGTTGGAACTAGATGATCTTTAAGGTCCCTTCCAACCCAAACCATTCTATGATTCTGAGACGTCCTGTTCATTTTTGATTGGAAGGCAGTGTCATAAAAAGATAATTTTATGGGGAGCATGGAGCGGAAGGAGACATTGCAAAGGGATAACTTAAGAGTAGCAGTGAAAGAATGAGGAAGAAAACGGTAGCAAGCTGTTAAAGAGCATGGTTGGAAGGCTAGTAGTCAATGGATATAAGACAGACAAGTCAAATCAAACATTCAGATTATTCAGATCATCCTGAGTTCAACTGGGAGAAAGTGGTCCAACTGGGGTCAACTGCTTCCTAGGACGGGGGAGGTTCCTGCTGCCCAAAATGTGTGTGCACACACGTGTGTGTGCACATGTACGTATGAGAGAGTGTGCATGAGAGAGCGTGAGCCCAGCTCTTTCTCCCCCAGCTTGTGTCTTAATGATGATGTCTAGGCGTTTCCATGGCACTTCCCTAGAATGTAGTTCTGCAGTCCATCAGGCTAAATTACAGAACAGAGACAGGCAGATGACTGGATTAAAAAGATGTCAGGGAAGTTCAAGGTTGACATCACAGACAGAATTGGTCTGGAGCTTTCATAATTCAAAAGATACGAGCTATGAAACTGCAGCCATGGGAACCCGTAATTCCGCAGATCCAGTAAGACCACCATTCAGCTGTTCCTCTAGAGTTGCATCTTAACAGCTCCAAGACTAACACAGGTTTGTAAAAATGAAACTCGACCTGCTATTCAAATCTTTTGCCGCAGGTCCTAGAGCTGCTCCTTATAGGTCCCACATAAACTAAAGATACTTCACCTAGCGATTCAGGTTGTAAAATTCAGCTTTTAAGTCCCTCTAGGTTAATTATAATTCTCTTCCTTCCCCAACCAGTTTTGGTGCAGCATGCAATCTTCATTTACTTCAGCTCCCAGGACTCAATCAACTCTACTGAATCAAGATTCCCACACCAAAAAGAAAAATAGCCCTTACCTTAAAACAGCTCTAACTCCTGCAATGCAGGGAGCTTCCCTGAAAAAGCAGCAGCACCACCTCACCTGTAAACCTGATATTTTTCAGGAAAGAAACACCCTTGCTACACAAATATTCCATACCTCCTCTAATGCTTATTGCTACCTAACACTGTCTGAGCCCCCCCGATGAAAAGTGTGCGTGGCTCATAGCCTGACATATTAAAAAAACCCACTATGTACAGTTCACACAGTCCTATGATCCATGACAACTGACACACAGCTAAAACGAAGGTCTCGTGGGGTTGCAAGTCAACTCAGGACATCCTAAATACTATACTAGTTGCACGTGTATATTAACTAATGAAGTAGTGTTACACAGTAAGCAGGAAGCAAATTAGTTGTGTCTGTTTCTCATTACAAGACAGTTAACAGTCCTTTAAAAACCTCAACAAATACATACTTTGGGGGCAAAATTGTCCAATTTATATCACTACTTCAAACCAAAACCTGCATATATAGGGGCTGCACAAATGCTTCTGTCACTTTCAAAAAAGAAAGGTTAGGGGAAAAGTGTTTAAGCTAGCACAGCCACAAAGCACTAACTCCCCCACATCTGAAGAGCAGACACTCCAAGTCTGTCCTGGAATAGTGCCAGGATCATGCCTTTTGTAGCCTATCAAATTTCAGTTAGCTGTGGTCAATGTGCTAAACTTCACAAAACCGCAACTTACATGTGTTTGGCACAACTAGCTGTTAAATCTCCAAATATGCCAATCACAAATATCCTTACAGGTCTGGATGGCAGAAAAGCAAAGCAGCAGCAGCAGGTCATTCATGCTTGCAGTTTAGAAGAGACTATGGATAAGGATGAACTGCAAGGCAGATGTCCCCTTTAGGGTGACCCTACACAGTCCAGTTCCCCTCACTTATCTAGATCAAGGGACCTTTAGATCTACACTATTTCCACCCCTCTCCACAGCCCATGCACCTGGGTTTCCTTCCTCATCATGAAAGAAAAGAAAGGATGGGGAACACTGTATGTTCAGGTCTTGCCCTAGCATGCAACTGTGTCCATGCAACTCATGTCTGAAACACAAAAGTGCTCTTAGATGCTAGCTAAAGGCAGCTCTTTACGAATTTTAGGCTTCAGCTCTGTCAGTGGGTGGTGTTTTTAATGCTCTCTACTTCACAGTCCTTGCTTTTGATGAAGGTGTCTAAAGGATATTAGTACACCTTCACTTTACAGTTGCAGCAGCTTTAAATTCACATTAGATCACAGATCTCCAATACTTACTTTCTTTTCTATAAAGTTATAATTATTTTCTCTATCTGATCTACATCTTAAATTATCTGCAGGAACACTGGGCCATTTTACACTATTGGGACTAGAAAGACAATCCAAAATTGCCCAGCTTTCTCCCATGGATGCTCAGATAGTCCCTGACAAAAACTGTCCCCTCTAGCAGGCCCATGCACAGGACAGCAGCCCTCTACCAATTACTAGTCATTTTCTTAGTCAAAACACAGAGGTCTGTGGAACTTGGTTGCAGCCTGGATGCTGGTCTGGGAGGAAATGCACAGCAATAGTTTTTTTGTCATTGCTTTCTCAGTTTATTTTTTAATTGGAAATTATACAAGCAGCTGCTACAATAAAAGTTAAGGATGCAAAGGTAACCAAAACTTCAGACCTTAGATTGTCTGTACAGCTTAACTTTGCGCCTTGCAAATGTATATCTCTACAGTACAAGAAGCAGAACACTTATTAGTAACAAAGACGACCCATGCTGCATACCCAAGGCTTGGGTCACAGCAAAAAGGAATTCCCCTTGCTTTTCCAACAAATTTCCTATGTCTAACACTGCCATGTGAGAGAGCTAAGGCTACACGGGGATCCCTAAGTTAGAGATTTTCCAGTTTCAAGGCTATAGCGTTTGAAACATTGCTTCTAGTAGTTAATTACAACAAAGTAATACTGCATTACTGCAATACTCAAGAAAGAAAGAAAAATCAGAGGCTGGTGCCTGCCTAAGAATCCACTGAAAAGACTATCTGGGATTTTTAGTTTCTAGCTGGAGATCCATCAAAAGTGGACAGAAGATCCCTGAAGTTCACATGTCATTAAAGACAAGGTAAGGAAAATGACCACTCATGAGTACAGTTCAGTGCGGACAAGAATGGAACATTCAGAATAGTTAAAATAGGTGCTACTGGATTAAATCAATATAAATCTTTGAAAAGCACTACTACCAAGAACTTCTAACAACTGTAACCCCGTATTCAATAAATAAATGAAAAATTATACAACACTATCTAGATATAAAAGACAGGGGACAATTATAGCAAGCATTGTCAGAAGATGATCAAATAGTCAGTACAATACTGCTTAAAAAAACCAACAAAACACCACCACCTCCTCAGACTTAATAACCCAGAGCAGTTACTCTTCTGTGAGCAGGTATTTATCTATACCAGCAGGGGGTGACAAAATGTAATAAAAGTCTTTAAGTGAAGGTGGAATCCAGCTGTTTGGAGCAAATGGATTAAGAGTGACATTAACACTTTCCTGCAACAGGAAAGTTGTGAACTTAATCCTGACACTTTTCTGCCCACAAATAATTTCTCAGCCTCCTTTAACACTGGTCACTAAAGGCAGATGATCTCCTCCAACTACTTGAAGAGATTAGCTTAATCAGAGATAACAGACATTTGTTTCTCACGTCTAAATCCAATTATAAAAGTATTTTCTTGTATCAAACCCAAAGCACTTCCTACAAGAAAACCAATTCTTACAACTCTCAATCAGCCAAAGAGCTGTGGTAATACAGCTGTGGTAAGTCTGTAGTTGTCAACGCCAACAAATCAGCGGTGCTGGCAGAAACTGTTTGGATGCTGTGAGCAAGTGCTGCCCTCTCCTGGCAATTTATTTCCTCGAGTGATTACCACCTCCCCAAACTTTCTGTGCTGTAAACCATTACAGTGAAGACGAAAAGTGAGCTATAGGATTTACTTCCATTGGTTGCTAGATCTAGTCAGAGGCATTTTTGTGCCCTAAGCCATCTTTTCTGCAATCAATGCCTCCAAGACTGCTGCCCAATTTCCTTCTGCACACGTACAGGGCACCAGGCTGCAAACCCACAGGCAGCAGCGAAGACTACAGGTCAGGACGGAGCTACCAGCTGTTGGGAGTAGAGGTCCTAGCCTAAGGGCTGGCCATGCCCTGCTGTCTCCTCCAGCAGTGGACAGTGCATGTCCACCCACCAGCTTTACTAGCTGTAGCCCATGCATTCGACAGCATAGACAGATGGGCTACCAGCCTGCTTCCAGTCCTGTTGGGCAGCTATGGAGCAGTCATCGTTATGCCTTCAGTTGTTTGCACCCTTGAGTTAATTAAAATGAGAGAGAGGAAGAGAGCAAAAGAAAGCAGTTCTGGCAGTTTCCACAGGCAACGAGGGCCAAGTCATGACACTGTCACCATCTTAGCTGGCCAGGGCAAATACTCCCCCAATTCTTGCCCAGAATCAGGGGTGGATGCCTCTCACAGCCTTTTGTCAGTCCCACCAGCGATCGCTTCAAAGCTACGTTGCCTGTACATGCATTCACTGCACTGAAGATACTAGTGAGCATTCCTGAATCAGACAGGGATTCTGAAGTGAAAGACTGAGGCAGAGCTCATTCACAGAAAAAGGAAGTAAACTGTCAAGAAAAAAAAGCCACTCTAGTAATCTTAAAGGATTAATGACTAGGTCTAAGAATTGCAAGACTCCCCCAAAAGCTATCAGTTTTGTTCATGGTTATAACTGGAAGTCATGTATAAAGAGCTCACGGCTGTCATATCCCCGGATCTGCAATGAAGAGTGTTGAGCTTCTCAGCAGTGTAGAAGTTGAAGGGAGGAACAAAACCAGAAATGAAGACCCCTAACACAAGTTTGAACACAGCTCACAACAAAAGAAACCAAAACCCTTCAGACTTTCTGTAGCAACAGGAGCACAGGCAGCAGTGCAAAGGAACCTTACAAAGCAGTAGGGGTAGCAGCACTTGCCTTGGCACAGCAATGCTCTCCTTGAAGAAAAATGCAGCACTTTTTCTCTTTTTTACTGTACAAGATGACTTCCCAGGAGGAAAAATGTTTGCATTCGCTAAGCCCTGCCAAGTCCTTCTGTACATATTAACTTCTCAGAGCTGCTGCTGATCTTCAATCTTGAGCTACTGTACAGCTTGGTTTTTTTGCCTTATTTTTTCCCCCAAATCAACAGTTATATTACCTTAAATATGATAGCAATTGGAATATCTTCTGACAGAGTGTTATGCCTCAGGTAAAATCTTCCTTGTTTCACAATCATATTTGTTCTGCTCTTCTTCTCATGAGTGGAACTGAAGTTGAAAAAACATATTATGTCCAAAAGAAAATTTGCACTGACTCTCCTAGAATTTTCTGTATAAAACTTATCAGGCTTGAGCAATCTTTCAGCTGAATTAATCCCACTTTCTCCTCTTTTAAAAGTTACATGAAAACAGCCAGACATCACCCCGTAACTTCAAGTTAATAGGGGATTATCACCTGTGAGGGCAAAGGTCCATATTTGACTTAAGGAGAAACCTGTATTTTAAAAAATTATATTTGCATGCTTTTATAATCAACTTGGATGTAACCAGCAAGGTCAAACTGTGCACAGGTATTGTGACAGTAATGAGGTAACAGTACTTTCTGTTGTACATTTATCCTCATCTAAGCTTACTGTGGAACAGTAAAGTAGCTAGGAGAGATGCGCGAGAGGCCTCTGGAGAAGAAAAAACAGTCCTCACAATGAATATTCACAAGCACCGTATTATACCAGTACTCAGCTTAAAAACAAAACCAAAAGGCAAACAAAATATAAATAAAACTCAGTTGAGGAGGAAAGGATAAATTTAGACTACCTTGCCATTTTCAATAATTTGTGTAGGACAAAAATATTTGATTTTTGTTTCCTTCTCAATTGCCTTTAAAAGCTTTTACACCAATTTCATTCAGAGAGTCAGACAAACAGTTACATCCCACTTCCACTATGGTAACTTCACGTTACTTGCTACAAAATTGAGACCAAATACCATCAGTTAGGAGGTGTACTTTGTTATGTTAAAAATTTGAACTTGCTTTTCCTAGTCTGGGATGAATCCTGAAGCACATTAGCAACTCCCACTGATTTTTGTGGGAATACTGTACTAACTGCTTTTGGGATTGATGTTTTAGCGTATAAAATGACAGTAGCAAGAGAGGGACATTGAATGACTATAGTTTTTTCCCATTAAACTACACTAGGAAGAAAACTACACAGCTACTTCAACTACAGTGATGAACTTTTAAAGCTTTGGGTTTATCTCCTTTACGTAATTGCAGGCATTTACCATACCTGGTAACAGAAGCACCAACTGTGCCTTTTCTATCAGCTTCCACAATGATTCTGTTTTTGGATAACTGCTCTTGAATAAGAATGACTTTCTCTACACCTTTAACAATGAAATAGCCACCTATTCAATAGAAAAGAAAGATTTTGCATGTCAGTACCTTTGCACCTTACTCACCTCCTTCAATATTCTTTGAATATAAATTATTAGAAAGTAAACAGTAAGTACACAAAGAACAAAACAGGAGAGTAAATTCTCCCATACAAGAGTACAAAACTCTGTGTGAAACGTATGACAGCTACAAAAATGTTCCACTAGACTAAACAGAACTTTTGCTAGAATCACACATACTATTTAAGATCTAAGACTTTGGGAAGTACTTGGATGGAAAGAACTCACAGGCAGACCAAAAACTGTAAAGCTGTAAAAAACCCCACCCAGATCTGTAATGTAAACATACTTATTAAAAGATATTATAGAATTGTTAGTTCTACAAATTAGGTAAAAATGTTGCCTGCCAGAAGAGTATATCATAAGGATGTCAAAAAAGAACTGGCCATTTCAGATGCCTGGTATCAAATAAAAAGTCCTCCGTAATTACCGACTTGCTCTCTCCAGCACTCCAGTGAGAAATTTATTACTTTTAAAAATGTATTTTAATGCCCTTGTTTTGTCTAAGACAACATAAGGAATCTGCACATGAGCCACGTTGGTTTCCTCTCTTAAATCATAGCTATCTATTAATGCTCCTCCAGCACAGCATGTCACATCACTGTATCTTGCCACCGCAAACAAGCACAGCGCATGTCCAGTGCATGATTCAAAGGTAGCAGATAAAAAACAAAGATGTTTCTTGTTATAACCGTTCATCTCTTCTCTACATGTCAAGTATTATCACGTAACACTTTATTCTTGTTTTACAAAAGGCAGGAAATGAGAGATCCCACTCTGGAGGACACCATTGTACCTCACTCTCTCCTTCCACTTCATTTTCATGAACAAACTCCATCTCTATTCCCATATAACACATCACCGTACAATATTATATATATGGTGTATTTTTGTGGTTGAAAACTCTGTCTGCAAATACCAACATTTAATGTTGTCAACCATTTCTTGCTATTTTCAAGAGCCTGCTGGTTTCTTTCAGTTACAAGCATACACTTGAGAAGTTCCCACGACAACTTCACAGTGGCAGGAAACATACCAATGGGGTATTTCTTTACCAAAAAAAGATTTAAAACTGAAAGTACAGATGGGAAAAATGAATGTGAGTGCAAACGTACCTGGATCTAAAGGACATTCATTAAGTTTGGCAAATTCTGCGGGAGTTTTCCCAGTAAGAACACAATTGGAGCTACGCAGCATTATAGGCATTCTGCAAAAAATCAGTTACACTTTTACTTTAGATTCAGATAGAAAAATATGAATAGTCAAATTCAGAACAAAAAAAATATGTTGAACAAACTGGACAAAACACGTTTAAGGTAATTAGAACACATGTAAGCTATGAACAACAGGTTTTTCCTTTAATCCTGCCTTATTTCATTGGACATGTAGTTTGAAGAGACCTGAAATTGGACGTCTACTGGCAGAAACTGTAGACTTCCTATTTAATTTTTACGCAGCTACTACAGGCATCCATGACAAGCATAGTCACTATTATTCATGCAAAGACTCCTGATCCCCAAAACCAGTATAGTCTGCACTAAAGAACATACCATTGCAGATCCACTGTTACCAGTTTTATTATGGAAAAAGCTAGTTCAGATCTGATTTCCCACACTGCAATCACACCTTCTGGCTGCAGACAGACAGTACCTTTAATACACAACCTAGGCATGAAGCTTCCCCAGTATTAGCTCTGTTTCTCTGGTGTTTTCGCACAGAAGCCCGCAGCAAGCATTTTGTGAAGCAACATGAAGTGGTGGAAAAATATTCCAAGAAACTAAAAAAATCTTCTATGCTTAGGAAGGGGAAAAAAAGAGAAACTGAACATGCACAGACTGGATACAGGGCAAAATTTCTCCACTATGAGGACAGTCAAGCAGTGGAAAAAGCTGCACAGGCAGGTTGGGCAGCCTCCATCCCATGGAGGACTTCAAGACCTGACAGGATAAAGCACTGAGCAACCTAGTCCACAAGATAAAAACAGCTTATCACTACACCTACCAAAAGCCCTCCATGCCCTTTAGTCTCTTCTACAAAAATGTGGACTTTTGATCCAACTTACAGAATTTCATTGCTTGGTAGACAGCTTGTAAGACCTATGTTCCAGGTAAGTTCTTAACATAAAGCTTAACTATTGACTCGCTTAATCGTATTTGCTGAGACATATTTTGACAAAATTAAAAGTGAGTTCTACGCAACTATTTGCAACCTCAGAGATATTTCATTCAAAATTATTCCAACAAAAATTAAGATGTGGCAGCTCTTGCTAACGAAGCTATATTTCTTTCATTCAAATCTTATAAATTTAATTTCTTGGCCATTTTCATATTATTGTATCTCAGAAGAAAACTGATGAACTCAAATGTCTGTATTTTTGAAGAGAATAAAAGGCTACTTTGTCACCCCAGTACTGTATACAGATAACCTGCTTGCTTCAGTCATTTCACTGAGAAAGTGTTTCCTAGAGATAAGAAGCTTCGTATGACAATCAGAATCTTGTATCACACACACAACAAGCCTAATGCATTGGCTATTTATATCAGAAACAGTAAGCAGTTGGCATAAGGAAACTCAAAAGGGAGTATGTAAATGCCATGACTGAAAACTCCAGTGAAACAGATGTCACCAAGTATCTAGTATTTATTTCACTTGCAAACAATAAAGTATTTTGCAGCTAACATAGGACACCATAGTAAGTCATTCTCCTTTTGAGGACAGGATCTATTTTTAAAATATCTGAAGCTATCAAAAAGAATGGGAAGAAAATGAAAAATGAAAAAGGGGAAATAAAGTTATTGAATTTCTGTGCATAAAGACACATAAAATGGGTACACTGATTCGGAATGCTATTAAGCATTCAAAGGAAGTTTTCCTTTTTAAAGACACAAAGATATTGCCCTGGGTTTTTTTGCGGTTTTCTTGTTTGTTTTGTTTCTGACACACATAGGTTATTAGAGGCTCTGCCAAACAACAGAAATAAGAGAGGAAAGAACATACAGTTTTCCTGTCCCAGTCTGAACTGCATGTCAAACAAGAGCATTGTATATAGTCACCAGGCAAAAGAAACCCACTATAATACTAGGGATAGATGAGGAAAATTATTTCCCATGGAAATAATAACTGGGTATTAACAGTTTTTAACAGCAAAAAGACTTTTTGCATGTATGCCCTTAAAACCAGTTAGATGATGTAACTTTATTTTTTAATGGACACTATTTACTTTTTTTGCCATGACCTCGCTTTATAGGAGAAAGAGAAATTTAGAGGAATAGGCTTTAATGCAAGATGCAACATACTAGCGCTGTGCAGTAATTTAGTCTTTTCCAGTATATTATGGATACTTTACAAGTCGTCTTCACGCCTTTTTTTTTTTTTTTTTAAGAGAGCTGTAGACAAATGTCTAGACTAGTTTTTGTTGTGCTTCTTTTAGCTATAACTTATCCTTTAAAGTACTGTCTTTTGTATACAAACTAATAATGTATTTTGGTGAAAATGCACATGTACTTGAATGTTTTTCTTTGCCTATAGCACACACCATGAAATAATTCAAAGGACTCAAATTTAGATGGTCTTTTAAAAACTTTTATTTTTTTAAGAAATGACTTGTAACAATAAACTGTCACTACAGCTACAGAAGCTTGGTTTTGTAAATGCACTGCTCTGTATCATTCTTTTTTATTTTTCTTATATGAAAGTTTAAAATTTCACTGCAAGAAATGTAGCGGCTTAAATATCTATCGGCTCTTTCTTGTTAGTATACTACCTTTGGTAAGATGCACAGTTGCACAGTAAACAATCTCTGTAAGGCACTGACCTTTAAAGCCAGCGGGGTTGGTCTTTAAGAAACCTTGTCTACAAAAGACAGACATCTTTATTGCCTTTAAAATGGAATTTTGCTTTCAATAGATGCTAGAACTGCCAGGTATTTTGCCTTTTTGGTATGGTTAAGTGCTTATTTTTCTCCCTAAGGCACATTATTTTTAATTTAAGAAATTAGATGTCCTTCACAATACTAATAACCTCAAGTTATTTGACAATCTTTAGAAAAACAAAACCAGCAAAAAAATCCTCAACATTTCTCCACAAAGCTCAGCCTTGGCTATAAACCAAACCAATTTGAAAGGAGAGCTTAACCTCGTACAGAAGAACTAATGCTTGCTTTACTGGTTTTACCATCCACCTTCCACAGAAGTACGTCTACATATTATGTATGAAAGACTGAGTAATTTGGCTACAAAGCAGACATGATTTCATTTTGCAATAATGCGACTTGCAGATCCAGTATTCTTTCACATATTTATTTCCCTCTTTGGTTTTATATCAATACAAACATAGACAACGTCCATCCTTATATCCATCCTTCTTTGTAAGGAAATAGATGTCCAGAAGCTTTTGCAAAATAAAAATCTTAGAACAGAACCTACCAATCACATCCTGTATAGCTGTTCATCAATATTTGCCTACTCATTGTTTCTTTTAACCAAGAAGCAAGGTTAGCCTACATTTATTTTGCAGCTAAAACTCTTCCCAACACAGCAGCAAATTAAAACTAATACCAGAAGTTCAACATACGGTATCTTACCTGCCAATGGGTAATGCATTGCGTATGATCCTCTGGCTACCTCGTGTATATTCAATGTCCACCGTAATTGGGGCAGAATATGTCATGTCCCTCAGGCGGCACTAAAAGGAGAACAGTCATATGGTTAGATGTTGGCTTACAAGCTGAAGAGTCTCTCTCAAAACATCCCGTGTTTGCCCTGTCTTCTGTAAGTGCTCACAAAGAAAGCAGGCAAAGCGAAGCTTGACCAAGCTCTTCACAGTACCTAGACTTTGTTTGACAGAGTCTCCTGTTTAAAAGAAAATCAAAAAACCCCAAATACAATTATTGTGATGTTTCAAAAGCAGCCAGTGGATCTGTGTCTTCAGAGGACAGCACTGCAGAGCATAACTTCTAAACTGTTTATTTAATTAAACAGGCCTAATCAGCAGAGCTGGCACGAAGACTATATTATGCCAGAGGCACTGAGAGCAGTGCTCAGCTCAGGGACATTTCTATACGAAGACTCTCAACAGCTGCCGAGTTCTGCTGTCATATGAAGTTTGATAGAAGGGAAACACAGGAGAGTAAGAGGGATACTGTGCTACCTTATTAATAGAATGAGCAAATCTCACTGTATGGCACCATTTCTGAAGATGACTTACAGAAGGCTCACTACAGTATCACTTCCTGTAAAGATTCCCAGAATTTGCCTGCAAATTCCTCAGATAGCAAGAGAAGCAGGATATATATGTCTAGGACATTATACAGCTCAAGGCTCAATTATTTCAAATCCGATCTGTCTGGTCCGCTCTCTCCAGCCTCCTCCTATGACTCTGTTGCTAGCCCTTAAGGCATTGCATATCTTCACGCAAGACAAGGTTTATTGCATTTGTGGAACACAACAGAACAATTCACAACATGTAATTCGTGACCTCACTCAACATTCTATACCTTTGAGCTCCAGGATTATAGGTTTATCAGTATTCAGACTTGTACTTTTATGGTTCTGTAGTCTTTCAGTGTATTGATTATGCATTAATAAAAGGCAATTAAGATTGTGCTGTGCATTGAAGATGCAACTGTATGGAAAAATATGCCTCAGGAATCACTGGAAACTGGATGTTCCTTCTCTCCACATTAAAAAGTAAACCACTTCTCTTGTAATAAAATACTGATGTGCACCAGCAGTTTTCAAGCTGTGAGTTGTAGGAAATTAAGTTCTGTTTTGCTCTCAGCAACTTCATTGAATTTAAAAGTAAGTGAGAATACTTCCATTTTCACTTACTTTAAGTTCATCTGTATGAACAGTTCATGAAACTCCCATAAGAACTGCGTGAGAAGGAGAATTAGACAGCTTCATTAGTATTAGTTGGGGGGAAAAAAGGCTTTGGAATTCTTTGTGTGTGTTTTGTCCACACAAGACACATACTGAGGATCTTAAAGGTCTTTTCCAACCTAAATGATTCCATGATTCTACGATATAAAACAAGAATTACACAGTGTAATATTCTAGCACTTGTATTTTTTGTATCACCTTCCATGGGGTAACTTGTCCTTAGATTAGACACCTAGAGGTAAAAGACAGGCATGAATTGATCTTCAAGGAAACCAAGGACATAAAAACTTCCAAATTTGGTTGAAAATAGGTAAAATACTCAGACCTTTATGAAAATCTGATCATCTTAGGTGTCTTTGCGAAGGAATTTTATAAGCCTCTAACAGAGAAACATGATGACATACTCATAAGTAGCTAATCTTTTTGTTTTGGGTTTGTGTTTGTTTTTTTTTTTAAATTGCAGCCCTGATTTGACCTGATCAGCATCCTATTTAAGAAAATAACTATGGCCTTCATGTGTGTGTAACACACTGAAAAAAAGAGAGAAATGATGCACTAGCATTAAGCATCAATGAGGATATATCTGAGATGCAAGAGCAGGTTGTTCTAAATTCAAGGTCAATATGCTCTATGAAGCATTTATTTTTCCCCTCTTCTGCATATGCACTTTAGTTATAAAGTAAGCAATTTAATACTTGCATTGTTAGATATGAGTTGCTGGCCACAAACAATTTTTTGCATGCAATTTCATTCATATATAAAAATTTTTTGTCGGTGCATTTTGTGCACATTCACATCTACTGATTTAACATCATCTACACGTTTGTGAGGTCCTGTATTACATCTAATTGCACTGTTGATGGCTGAGTTATTGGCCTTACTTAAAATCTTTCCATCAAACTAAATGAGATTTGAGTCAGGTCACTGAAGACAGAAACACGGCTATGCACAAGAGGCAGCCACTAGATGGCTTTTTTTACAGATTTACTCCCAAGCACAAAATATATTTATGATAGAAGGCAAAGTGTGCCACATACACTAAATAGATTAAAAAAAAAAAAAATCAAATCCAACTTCAAGTATCAAGTGTACATAGCAAGGAAAAAAGCATCTGATATGTGAACTGATTTACTAGGTTGACAACAGCCTGTATGTAGGTAAATGAGTGCAACTTCCAAGCTCAGTTCCTGTTCTGAGGCCAAAAAGAGGTTGTCAGTACCTCAATCTCAAAGCACAGCAGCAGAAGAGGAATACTTTGATGCTGAGCAATCTCTGAAGGGAATTGAATGGCTTTAGATATGTAGAAGCAATCCTAAAAGATCCAAACCTCATCCAAGCTTATGGCTTTCTTATATGTATAGAAGCTGCCTTATATCCTGCCAAAAGCAACAGACTCTGATTTCAGTTACAGAATCGTTTGTTCTCCAACATGCATCTGTTTTTTCCAGAAGTACACAAGCCATTTTTTAACCTACATGCTTATAGGAGTGCAAAAAAGTTAAATATACTCCCCATAAAGCTAATGTTCTTCTGCAGTTTTTTGTAATTTTATCAACTCCATCTGTTTCTGCCTAAAGTTTCCATGTTTGTTCTCTGACTCAGACTTAAAAATTATGAGCAAAAAATCAGAGATACGTTCCCAAAGAAGACTGCGAGGGAAAGGGAGACTGAAGTGATCTATGGTGCAGACAGTAGCAAGGCTAATACTAAAAAGAAGTTAATAAAAACATCAAAGAACACTACATTGCAGTGTGAGAACTTCAGCTCTGTCATAAGGAGAGCCACAAGATTAAGCAAGAGAAGTACTTTTCACCACTTTAATGGAAACCCACTCAAATACAGCTACCAGGAAACACTGAATACAGCTATTCACGTCAGAAAAGAAAATAAAATTAGAAAATAAAATGAAAAAAAATTACATGATGTTTAAATCTCTGAGGCTTCTTTCTACAGTGATGGTGGCATGCATTGTATCCTCTAATGTAGCATGCATGTACTCAAAGTTACATGCAGCTACTACCCAAGATATTCCCAAGATCAAACAAACAAAATCTTAATACCTCATGAGGTGATACAGGTCGTGTCACATTGAAGCTTTCTTCCACATCTGGAGTACCCACATAGATATTGAGGTACCTGTAATACAAACAGTTCCAAAATAAGCATTGAGCCAAATATTTTTCAGGCAATCTGAACGAAGCAGAATTCTGCATATACTAAAAAGTGAAGTTACTTTGATGAATGTAGCTTAATTTGTAATAGGCAATGATGCTTCCCAAAGTAACTCATTGTATTTGAGCTGTGTTCTACAAACAATAAACCTCAAGTCAAGTTACCTTTGCAAATAGACAAAAAGAAACTCCCCTCTGGCATTCGAGATTACTAAATTACAGAAAAATGGTGACATAAGGTACTGTTAACAGCTGGCTATTAAGTCTGCTTCACATGATTATTCTTTAAATCTTCCCATCTTTCAATGCTCCAAATAAGAGGTAAGTCACAGAAAATACTCTCTTGATTTATACCTACACAGGTGCCTATAAACATTTTATAGCCAATAACAAACCCATGAGATAGTGCACACACTACGATGGATATGGAAATCACTTCATGCTTACTTCAAGTACCACATTGGGTCAGCATCACTTGTAACTTTTTCATTGGCCTTCATGATTTTCTTTATCTGGAGGGGGAAAAAAATAATAAAATAGAATCATGTGCCTTTTCTGAGGACTTAGAGCCACTCTCTTCCCACCAAGAAGGCATACCTCTACATTGATGAAATAGTTGAATGAGTCTATGTGCTGCTTCACGAGTCCTTTCACCTGGAAAATACATGTATGCAGCAAATAAAATTAGCTTCAGTAACATTAACCATATAAGGCAGAAATTAAGATATAAGCATTTATAAGTGCTTTTGGATCTGTGCTAAATTCTTTCAGTTGACAAACTTCTGAGAACCGCCTGGATGATCAGTCTCATTCTACACTGTACATTTCCAGGTTTACATCAGAGCTGTCATTGTCCTTTGAGTCAGAAAAGTAGTTTGGTAACTGTACAAAGTAAACACCCAATAGACTTTAAAATGCACAGAAACAAACAAGACCCATTGCAAGTCAAAATATTTTATCAGTTTGCCTTTATTTTGAAACAATTTTAACCATTTATAGTACAATTAACCATGTGTGCTGCTTGAGAAAGAAGTTGTCTGCACCCTACCAAGAACAGCTAGCATAGAGAAGAATGAGGGGGAGAGCCAATGAGACAGAGGAGACAGAACCGAAGTGGAGTGTGAATGAGAAAAGTCAATAAGCAAGGAAACAGTCACAGGAGGGCAGGACATTCATAAAAAAATCTGAGTTTGACTTGTAGGCAGGAAGAGAGAGAACATGCTCAGGGGTAATATCACACAGAATAAACAATGTCCCATTCCCCCAGGTAATGAGTTGATACAGTAGATTTCAAGGATTTAAGTTTAAGACATTTAGAGCAATCAAAAGAAGGGGGATTATACTAAGTAAAATGATCTAGAATTAAAAAAAGATTTTGGCTTGAAGGAATACTAAGAGAAGCATTCACTTCATTAATAGATTGGCATTTGCAGAAATAAAAGGTGTAACTATCCTAACTACAGTGCAAAATCCAGCCTCGGAAAGGAAAGAGTGCTAGCTGATAACTGAAACACATGCTTACACGCTCACAGAGGGCTTTGAGCTTTGAAACATCCCATGACAACTAACATGTCACAAGACTTAAAACTTCATACAGAAACCAGATGCATTTACATAGTTCGCGTGACAGGCAACAGTTCATTCTGAAATTATTAGAAAGAAATGGGAAGCTTAAAATGACAAATCCAGCTGCTCAGTGAAGCCTCCATGGGATAAGACAAAGGAGGAATGACTCCACAGCAAAATTCTTTAGATAAGAGTTTCCCTAATTTACAAAAACAGTGCACATCATGTGATATATGTAAGAAAATATTATGAATTTATTAGCATCTAGAAATCAGGCTGGTGTTTCTTTCCATTTTTTTTAATGAGGTGATATCAACAGCTTTATTGAAAGAAAACTTCACTATAGAAACTGTAATGCACATCAGCTTTGTGTAACTGTATCACTGCTGGCATAAATAAACCAACATGCAACAGAAAGGCCAGACCACCATCAGCAGCCCTACAGTAAAGGGCTCACTGGCTGGAAATAATGTGGGATGGATACAGCTGGCATAAAGCTATACATAATACACCTCACAATCAGCAGCCCTCCCTTTTTCACAGTCCCAAGAATTCAGACAGTATCACTAGCTCAAGCTCGTGATGGAATTTCATGTGGTTGGCTGGAGAGACACAGATATGGGATTCATTAAGGCCCTGAAGCATCTTCACAGCCCTGAACCAAAGTGAAAACATACACAATCCATAACTGACTTCTTAACTTTGTTTTCCTGCCAGGATCAAACACTCAAGGGTGCAACAAAAAAGAGAGTGCAGGTACTGAAACTGGGAAGGACAGAAATTAACAAAATGAAGCTGAAAAGAGCCTTGTTGAAGTGGGCAGCATTTCTGAAGACTGATGATGGGTGCAGAGGTGGTCGCAATTCCCTGAAGGTACCTATGCACATCACACACTTTACTTGCTGTCTTTATGATACAATTTTCATTACTGCCTCACTCCTTCCTCACTTCCAACTGTTTGTTAGTCCTGTTATTACATCCAATGGCATTTCATATAGAACTGCACCTTCAACTAATAACAGATTATATGAGTAGCACTGACATTAAGACACTAGTAATCTCTGAGTTCAGTCAAGCTCTGACATTGATGAGAAAAGATACACATATATTCAAGCCTTTGCTTGATCTTTGGTTATATGCTTATGACAAACACAGCTACAAACCTAACACGACAGTCTCATATAAAGATGATGAATGGGGTCTCTGGGTGCCAGTGAAACTGTAAAATAATCTGGAAATATTACACCATACACATTGTTCATTCAGAATGGCCACAGAAAAATGCCAACCTCTAAAAGGATGCCTCCCCAAATTAATTTACAGATTAATCAAGAAACCAATCTATATAAAAAGTTTATCCGTAATTGCATGAACTAAAAAAAAATAACTGCAAAATCCACACAGAGGGTGAGGACAGGTATTCTGGGAAATAGCAAACTCTAGAGGAGGGGGATGTAAAGTCAGAAAGGAGACAGAGTTTCATACCATGAAATGAATGCATTAACACTAACCTTTAGAAATGCTGGAAGAAGTCTCCATTTTTCCTGAAAACAAAAAATAGTTTGAAATAAATTTCCAAAGAGTGACCAAGCATCTATGATGTTTGAGCTTTTTTTGGTTTTATTATTATTTTTTTTAAACAGTAACATTATTTAAAATCAGATCCATTTTGAAAAAAAGACTGCCCAATGCCAATCTAGATGAGTAAAAAAAAAAAAAGGGAGATGACTCAGATCATCTTAGTAAGCCATATGTGCTATGCAGTATTTACTCAGGATGCAAAAAGACACTGTCTTTTCTAAAAGCAACTTCTGTGAGAATATGTATTTCTTAGAAAATTCCTTACTACCATGTAATAAGAACATTTAAGAACAACTAACTTATTTTTTGTCATGTTGACACTGTAAATTATATTCCCACCAAGGGAAGACTTGCTACAACTTTTACTTTACCGAATACACGCAAGAATCCCAGTCCTGGGAGCAGCACTTGCAGATATGAGTTGCTGTAAAACCCACCAGTACCGTAACTCCTACAAAGGTTTAGCAAAACTATCTAAACAAATTACTGACAAGTTTAAGTATATCAAGGCTTCTACAAACCTTTCCCCTTTTCTATCTTTCACTGATCACAGGGAATATCACCTTACATCAACCCCACCTTCTACCTCATGGCATGGTGGGGGGGCCCACCCCACATTTGGGATGAGAGATGCAGGTGGAGGACAAAGGTGAGGAGCACCAGAGAGCACAGAACGAGGCTGCATCACTTAGCTCCAGAAGACAGCATACACCATATTTACAGACCACCAGTGCTTCGTAATTTCAGTTTCACATTCAGCATTTAGAAATACATGGCAATGCTGTAGATGCGGTGTAGCGTTGTCCCTCACGGGCAGACGCACGTAGAGGAGTTCACAGAAAAAAACAGCACGAGCCTCTCGGGCTCCATTTCAAATGCGCTCTTTCTACACAAAAAGCCCAGTCCAGCCAGAAGGACCTGAAACACAGCCTGCACCTCCTCCCTCTCCCCACGCGAGGCAATTAGCAAACTTTAAAGGAGCTGCCACTGAGGGCAGAAACCTCTTCGCTCGTGTTGCGGCATACAAGCCGGGCAAACGCAGGGGCCGGAGACCGCCCCTCAGCAGGCCGAGCTCCGCTCCGCCAGGCGCAGCCCGCGGGGCAGAGACCTCCTCGCCCAGGGGCGCCGCGCATGCGCTGTAGACCCCCACCGGGGCACGCGCGTAGAGAGGTGGGCTCCTTCCACCTCACCTCACCCCAGCCCAGCCCAGCTCCCCTCCGGCAGGGCCTGACGCCTGTCGGCCCTTCCCCAGCGGCCGCCCGCCCCAGGCCGCCGCTAACCTCCACTGTATTCACAGGAGCCGCCGCTTGCTCCGGAGTGAGGGCCCCCAGCTCCGTGGCCAGCGCCTCCATCACCAGCCCGGCAGAGAAGCCACAGCGGAGGCTGACGACGAGGGACCCACGGTGTAGCAACCAAAGGCGTCCTCCCGCCGCACCGGCGCGGCGACCGAAGGTTCCGGGTACACGGAGCCCTGGTGGGGGGGGTGACTGCAGACACGCACAGAGGAAGGCTCAGGGCTTTGCTAAGGGCGGTCAGGCCTCTCCCTGCCCCCTCCCAATACCCTGCCTCCGCGTAGGAGACGTTCAGCCTTTGGGGGGGTGGGGGTGGGGTATGGTAGCCACCCCTGCCGGCCTCCTCACCGCCCCTCCGGCCCGGGCAGCTGAAGGCCCAGGAGCAGGCAGGCGGAGGCGACGGAGGAGGACAGGTACATTTTAAAAGCAGAGTGTGAAAACAAGATTTGTATGCACACGTCTGCTCTGGCTCAGGTTCTGCATGAATAAAGTTAACTGAGTTTGGTCTGGGCTCCACACATCCTGGACATGGAGGCCCAGGTTAAACGTGAGAGTAGCAGTTTTTCAGACCGCTTCCATTCAGTGTCCTGCCTAAAGTGGACAGTCAGCCTGGAAAGTTTAATACGCGGCAATCCTACAACATCCTACACAGCTTTCCATCTAAGTACATGCTCACCCAGCAACTGTTTTAGTCTGATGACCCGTTACCCTGTAACTTGGTCTGTTGGCCGTGGTTAGTATGTAATTGGAAATCAATCTCACCTCCACAATAGAAAACTATAATAAATTAAAAGCGGGAGTTGGAAGATTAGGAGTTCCTTCTTACCTAAAACAAGCACCTATTAGAGTTGGTTGAGTTCTTTGCCCTTTTTTTTTTATTATCACTTACAGGAAACGTAAGCTTTTACCAGACAGCACAAGTTTTCAGCCGTAAGTTTACTCCAAAATGTTTGTTCGTACTTGATAACTGGGGAGGCAAAGTTTATTCGAAGCAAATTTTTCTGATTTTACAGATTTGAAGTGCTGATTTTACAGCACTTGAAAATTGTGCTTTTCAAGTATTCTTTGCCTTAGGGATATTGTAAATTGTTCACAGAGGTATTAAAAAAAATTGAGGTATTACAAAAGATCAAAATCCAGACGTGACTGAGTGGCACTCATTTTAGAAATGCCAGAGGTTCAAGAAACATCACGTTTTCAGCATATTCTCAGCACATTTGACCCAGGCACATGTGGTACAGCTAGCACTTCAACACTGGCTGAATTGTGCAGTTATTCTGCATAATGCTACTAAAAGTGGGGCAATATGGAGCCACCAGTCACTTTTAATTAAAAATCATAGAAGGAAAAAAAGAATGGCCATCAGCTACACATCCAATTCTCTTGCAACCAGAAAAACTTTTAATAGTGCTAGATTCTGAGCAAGGTGTTCCACAGCTTATCTACGCGTTGTAAATAAAACAGTTCAGTTGTTTCACACTGCCCACCTTTCTTTGATGCTCCTTGTTCTTGCAGCCAAAGAGACAGCAAACAACTACTTACTCTTCAGTCTTTATTGTCACTCACCACTCTGGAGATCTGGTGTAGCCCTCCCCCCCAACATTTTCCAGCCTGGAGACTCCTATCTTATCATTCCCAAGAGCAGAGCTATGATCAAATACACAAGGTACCTCCCTGGTGGGTTGACCCTGGCTGGACAGCAGGTGCCCACCAAAGCTGCTCTATCCCTCTTCTTCCTCCTAAGGTGGACAGGGGAGAAAAACTACAATGAAAGGCTTGTGGGTTGCGATAAGGCCAGGGAGATCATTCACCAGTTACTGTCATGGGGAAAACAGACTCAACTTGGGGAAATAAATTTATTGCCAATCAAATCAGGGTAGGATAATGAGAAATAAAACCAAATCTTAAAAACACCTTCCCTTCGCCCCTTCCGTCTTCCTGGGGTCAACTTCACTCCCCATTTCTGTACCTCCTCCCCCTCCAGCAGCACAGCAAATAGGACTCGTGGTCAGTTCATCAGACCTTGTCTCTGCCACTCCTCCTCTTCAGGAGGAAGACTCCTCACACTCTTCCCCTGCTCCAGCATAGGGTCCCTCCCATGGGAGACTGTCCTTCACAAACTTCTCCAGCGTGAGTCCTTCCCACGGGCTGCAGTTCCTCGCAAACCGCTCAAACGTGGGTCCCTCCCACAGGGTGCAGACCTTCAGGACCGGACTGCTCCAATGTGGGTCCCCCACAGGGTCACAAATCCTGCCAGGAGCCTGCTCTAGCACAGGCTTCCCACGGGGTCATAGCCTCCTTCAGGTGCCTCCACCTGCTCTGGCATGGGGTCCTCCACAGGCTGCAGGTTGATACCTGCTCCACCATCAACCTCCATGGGCTGCAGGGGGACAGCCTGCCTCGCCATGGTCTTCTCCAGGGGCATCTCTGCTCCAGTGCCTGGAGCACTTCCTCCCCCTCCTTCATAGACCTTGGTGCCTGCAGAGCTGTTCCTCTCACCTATTCACATTCCCTTCTCCAGCTGCAAAAAACCTGTTTCTAGTTTTGTTTTTTCCCCTTAACTATGTAATCCCAGAGGCACTACCACCGTTGCTGACAGGCTCAGCCTTGCCCAGCAGTGGGCCCGTCTTAGAGTTAGCGGGCATTGGCTGTTGAACATGGAGGAAGCTTCTGGCAGCTTCTCACAGAAGCCACCCCTG
Source organism: Balearica regulorum gibbericeps (assembly GCF_011004875.1). Taxonomy (NCBI): domain Eukaryota; kingdom Metazoa; phylum Chordata; class Aves; order Gruiformes; family Gruidae; genus Balearica; species Balearica regulorum. The sequence goes on from NC_046184.1 coordinate 60,634,381, forward strand.
TAACCCCCTGCTACCACAACCCTGCCACACAAACCCAATACAATCTTCTTCCAAGGAGTCAGCTTTAAGCAAGCAACTGTTTTGAATGTTATGTGTGCAGCTGGATTAGAGTCACTACACTCCAGCTGCAACTGAGAAATTACAGAAAAAGAGTCACAACATATTATTAGTGCAGTCATTTATCTTAGGCATTTAACAATCCATTACATTTAAGAAAGTTTGCATAAATGGCTTTTCACCATCAGTGGTATCACAAACAAAATTTAATGCGTACAAAACCTCAAATATTTGTATTACAACAAAGAAAGCTGCTACAGAATGGCATCTTGTTTCACAAGGACAACTCCAGAGTAGAGGCAAGTGCATTTCAGCCACACTAGCGTAAACAGCATGCAAAACATGACATTAAACAGATGCAACATCCATACTTGAAACATTAAATAAAAACTAAGACACATTAAACAATCACTTGAAACATAGGCCATGCTATAAAATGCCCTTTGCAAGTCACCTTAATCACAAAAAAACTCCAATGAATCTTCATTTTTTTCAGTATTTACTGGTTAAAAACTAGTATGACAGTTTCCCCAGTAAAGATCTATAGTTTGATACTTATTTTTACAATAGAATGCATATAAAGTATTATGACAAAAAGTTCATAATCATGTTATAAATCATCTTCAAATGTTCATAAAATCCTCTTTTGGCTGAAGCTCAAAATAGTTTAGATATTTCTAAAGATGTAGCAAAACACTAAGATTTAATTCCCTGTAATTGCTTTTGAAATGCATTCTTCTCCTGATGATTTTGAATTGCATATCAAAATTTCATATTCATCCAAGCAAGCCTGTTTTACTAGTGGTGCAATTACTACACACTAAGAGTTCCTTTCTCTCAGATTTTTCAGGCTTCAGGAAATAGTTTCCTTTAAAATATGCTTTAAAATATGTATTCATCTTTACTGTGTGCAATGTTTTTACAAGGGATAGAGCAGAAGTACACTAGAGAAATTTCTTTTCTAAAAAGGCATTTTGAAGAAAAGTTTTTCTTATCATGTAAATGTGGCCAAAGTCTTTGGACACAGGAACAACTGACTAAAAGTCACTTCCCTTACTAAAAAGAGTATACAGTTCTGTAAAAATGGACTACAAAACCACAGTTCTAATAATGCCCAGTTTTTTAGACCTTTATGATAGACACAGTAATGTACATACACAGTTTGTGTGACACATTAAGCTTTTACGGGCAATTTTTTGTCTCTTCATAAAAAATATATTGTAATATAAAATATTAAAAACAAGCTATATAATTTGTACCACATGGAGTTTTTATACATATATGACATTTTAAAAGGACTATTATATGGTAATATATTAAAAGATCATTTTCAAGTAAATTATGATTCAATTTCATAGACAAGAACATGTCTATAATACATATTCCAGCAGTATCTATTCCCAGTAATTTGAAATATGCAAAATAAAGCCTGTGTAAACTTACAAAAGTTTACTTCCACATCTCTCAATTTCAGACCTATTCATTTTCTGTATGCAAGATTCCTGTTGCCTTAAATGGGCACTAAGTATTCGGGCCTAGTCCAAAGGAAGTTGAAGAAAACTGCGGTATTTCTCATGGACTTAGTGAAAGTGAATCAAATCACTTTTTCAAGAATGACTATGATCTGGGTTCTGGCTTCCAGACCCAAGAATACATTTTGAAAAGCTTATACCCTTCATCCAACAGAATATAAAAGGGGAAGTTGCTTTGTAGTACTCTGTAAAGTCACTCTCAAGTGCTTTTAGGAATAAAGGTCAGAAAGACCTAACTTAAAAATACTTAATACCCATTAAGATCAAAGATCAGTACATACACATATTAGAGATTAGATTTAAGATCTGTATGACCTCCACTGGATAAACAAAATGCTTATAAACATTATATACATAAATTTACTCCACCGCCCTGCCAACATCATGTTTCTTAGGTGTTCAGCATTAATCTCAATTACAGTTGAAGTTCTGAATGATTCCTACTTTAAGTGGGTTCTGTAACTGCTATGCTCCAAACAGCTTATAATACTGGCTTTCCTTAACGTAACAGAGGCTAAGCTCTGGTTCCAGTAACTGCAGGACCTTGGCCTAGCACAAACCTGGTTTTGGTTACAAAAGCAGTTATGCTGTACTTTTTTTTCCTGCTTCAAAGTCTTTTCAGAAACTAATGGTTTTATTACATGTGGCTCTACAAAAATACAATGTAAGCATAGTACATTTTGTTTTATCATTTCATAATTGCATTGCTATATGTAAATATATATTAAGTTGAAAAATATTATGTTTTAAGGTGGCAAAACAGTAAGTACTTTGCCAGCTCTTTCCCACTACAAATCATAATAAATGCTTGCATTGAAAACTAATAATTCACTGGCTATTACAAGTGACACAGTCCATTAAACAAATTTAATCTATTAAAATATATGTCCTTGAAATTAATTTCTTTCCAGTGAATTTCAGAAACTATCTGCATATGTCTTACAAGATCTCTCTCATTAACAATCACTAGAGTGGGCTGTTCTTAGTGGGGAAGTCAGATCACTCTCTCTTGGACAGTAAAAAAAAGGGGTACAGAAACAGGTCATATTTTTTAATTGGGAGGCGTTTCCATTTCTGCTTTCCCCATTGGTGTCTCAGGAAAAAGTAATTTTCTAAGTATGCTTGCATAGAATGGTCCATACACTTGTTTATTGAAGTTTACAATGCTTGCATACTGTGATCCAACAAACTCCATCTCTGTCTGAATCACAGAAAGGCCTCCTGGCATAGTAGGCATACACTTCTGAAAACTCGGAAGAGCAAGCAAGCTTCTCATGAAGAACTGGATTCGTTTGTCTGAAATGGAATATAAAGCACGCTCAGAACAAGTGTAAACCCAAGAAGCAGCCATACTTGCTTTGTAAGCGAGCAATGTAAACAGGGGCACGTCAGCACAGGAAAAAAAAAAAAAAAAAAAAAAGGCAACAGTGTAGGTAACTACTTTCCCAAGCCCGTGCTGCAGCGGGAAACAATACTGAAAGCTTCTTAAAGTTGGCTGCTGCAAGGCAGACACAGCATAAACATGCTGTAACAAGTTACATGACCTAATATGAAGTAGACTCAAAGAAAAAAAACACTAGGTTTAAACTCAGAACTGACAGAAAGGAGACTGAATAGCACTGATTTTTCTAAATTCTTCTCTAAAATCCTAGGATCTCTAGGCTTGTTTGTGCAGACACTTTTTAAATTATTTCTAGCTGTGACTAGCCATGCTCTGCAGCATACCAAGAACACCATCTATAGGTAAACACTTCCTTACTCTCAGTTGACCCAGTATTTTACTGCGGTAAGAAAGTGCTTTTAAACGATAATTAGCTGATTAAGCTTGCTGGGAGTAAGTTTGTATACAGACACATACAATAAGACAAGTAGGTATTGTCTTACTGACCAATCAAGGAACTGACAGGATTATTCTCCTCTGTGATATGAGCAATTTGACCCATTAAATTACTCTCCATTTCTGCATTCAGAGTGGGAAGACCTCTTTCAGTTAGAGACATGTTCACTTTGCTGCAAATCTGGGCACCAATAGCATTCAGAGCCTCCTTCAAATCAAAAGTTCTGGAAGAAAGAAAAAAAAGCATTCACTTTCACAGTATCTGTAGCATAGGTTGTAAGGTGACCTCACTTGTCTCCTTTCTCTTTTATTTTCAACCTGCTCTTTGCAATTAGTTTAGAAAAGTTATCTTTTGCAGATTTATGCACAGATACAGGACAAATCTCCATGTGGAAGATAAAGTAAGGACCTAATTGTAATTCAAATGAGAAAAATTTCAGTGGTGCAGCAGTGACACCAGTTCATTTTGCCCTTATGCTTAGTTGTTTTCCTGGGCCACATGCGTAGCATTTCATGAAAAAAAGCAAAGTGGAAAACTATTGAGACACTTTCAGATCACATCCAACTTGCTTGTAATGCAAGTGGCAGCAGAAATAGGCAGCCAAATAGATTAAACTATCTACAAGTTTGTAGCAACTAGCAAGACAAATTGGTGACTGTATTGCCACAGTCTCTCCCGTATTAGAAGCATATGAAGTTTAGTAATAGACTCAAAATTATGTAGACTAACATCAAGATTAATATTTCATTAAAATATAACTTTGAAAACATGTGCCTAACATACAGTGAACTTACACTGTAAAGGAAATATACTTATTAAAATTTGGTATCTTTCTATTATTAAGAAGCACTGACTATAACATTCAAATTGTTTCCAAGGCTTTTCAGATCCACCTGGTATTTCCTGTTAAAAAAAAAAAGATATGAAGAGTGATAAAAACAAGGCCTTACTTCTTGTTCATGTCTTCAAGAAGAGGAACAGAGATCCTTTTCAGTTGGTCAGCAAAATCAGGCACATCTACAATTGCTGCACCCACCATATTGTTTGTTATGAGACAAACACAAGCTATGATTTTTAATTGATTGAGCTTTTCTCTCAACTCCTGAAGACGAACTTCATCTGTTATTAGAGTCTAGAATTGAAAGAATACTTGTTTAGGAATACAGAGGGAGGGAGACAGGGAAAAGGACAGGTATAGGATGTAGTCATGAAGCATTAATATTTTTAATTACAAATATGCAAAGTCAGAAGAGACAGTAGCTGAAATATGCTGAATATGTAGTATTGCACAAAGTGCCATTATGTATGAATACCAGAAACAAGCCTGCGGTGATAAGAAAGGTAACGCCTTCAGTGCGGAGCAATCTAGGACATTGCATCCTATTCCTCATCACTGCTGAGAAATCTGTGACTAACAACTCAGTCCGTGATGTGGAATGCTAAGGGGATCCAGGGAACATTGTAGTGATCAGTAAGTTACAGACAGAATAGTCTTCTAGATTCAGCTGTCCTTTGAAAAAGGCCATAATCTCTAACTGATGGACAGTGATGAACAACTGCACATGACAACCACCAGTTCAACCACCACAGCAGGTTCTTCAAGTGATACATAACCTGCTACAGGCAAAAAGCTAGTTGATCATACCAAGAAAGTAATTCCTACAGCAAGATGTAGCTGAAGTGACTTATTTTAGGTTAGAAAGAGTTCATCCTAACTAAATCCCTCCACACTGAGAAGCACAGGAGCATTAACATTCAACCATCTGGTAGTAGTTTCATAGGATGACAAACTAGATCCACAGAGGATACCTGTGTGTAGCTCTTACTCAAAACTGTTTGAAGGAAGAATAAGGTGGTCCTCCTTCTGTCCACTGACTAAGAGCAGTAAGAGCATCCCCATGTGTTCAGCAAATTCTCTGCCAGGCCACCCTAAGTATAGCTAAGGCGCTCACTGCAGATGCTAGTTTTAGCCCTGACTGATGGCCAATTTCAAATTGGCTTTACGGAGAGTTGCAGAGGTCAGTAATCAGGAGTTAGAGAGAAAAACTGAACACTGATTCTTGAAGCCATAGTTTATATGCACTGAGAAAGTGTGGATGTCTACCTCAGAGAGCTTCAAGTTTTTAACCGATTCTATTCTAAAGCAAGAGTGATCCCACCAACTCCTGCTGCTGTTAGGAAAACAGGATACTACAGTCAGTTCTCTCAAAGACACAGAAAGCCAAGTGCTGTCAGCACAAGGCTCAGCCTTTGACCATGGCCAAGACTGCTCTTAGGGTGGAGCTGGTTAGCTATGATTGGGTGGAGGGAAAACAACCTTCACATTCTTTTCTAGATGTTGATTTGCCCATCATATTCTCCAAATTCCAAATTTACTATTCAGAAATTTAAGAAGTACAAGAGAATACTTCACCTGTTGTCATGAATACCAAGATTATTATACCACACCAATGTTTTCATATAACTAGAAATCTGAAGACACTGAAATACACTTCTTACCTCTGGAATTGTTTTGCGATAATCCCATTGCAACAGTTTCAGGTAGCCATTGTTTAGCACCAGTGTAGGACTAATAATTGGTTTAGAACTACTATCAGCACCAGGAGATGATGAAGATTCATCAGAAACAGATGACAATTCATCTTCTATTGATTCCTTTATCCATTCTGTTGTGAGATCCAGGGCACCTAAGCATTGCAAATTAGCACAGATTTACTGCATAATTTCCATCAAAATAAGCAGTAGCTTGAGGAAAAAAAAAAAGAGCTGTACTCATGAACAAGAGTATTGAACTTCTGAAAACTAAAAATAGTGGACAGCTGAGTCTTCACACACATAAATTCTCTGCCTCACTTTTTTCCAGTGATCATCTTCCACTGGTCACCTTAATATTCTAACTAGCTTGCACAAACCCAACAACAAATTGTTAGACTTCAGCCAAGATTTGGGGGTAAAAAAAGCCTCAAAGTCCAAGTTCCCAAACCATTTTTTTTTGCCTTTTTCCAGGGAGGCCACTTAATAGTTGGGGCACGGGACTAGAAGGCAGAGGTGAAGGGAGATAAACTGTATTAATGGCAAGTGAAATGCTTTGAAAGAGTTCTTTCTCAGACTGCATATATAAACACTGCAGACCATATCGGTAGCTCAGGGTTCCCATTTTAGAAGCCCCTGCTCCAGCTGTTAGTAAGTTTACTTATTCTTCTTGGAAAATATGGTTTCCTGAACACTGTTTAGCCATATTACACAAAACCTCTAATAGTGGATCAAGTTGACTTGAGAAATTCACCTAAGAAGTTTTCCTCAGAGCCTGACTTTCGTTTATTAGAAAATTGATCCTGTTCTTTCAGGCACCCTAACTGGTTTTACATGTTTACTTCAGACTAACAACAGACTTGTGCATACAAAAGACAAAGTCTCATCTTCCAGTATGTAGGGCTAAGAGCCATTGTTTGTTTGTTTCTGAGATACCAACCAATTTACCAAATACAAGTTTGTCGGAAAAGCATCCCAGGTTACAGATAAACATACTTTAAGCAAGTTCAGCAGTTGTCCATTGGTAGCTTGCTTGTCAAAGAGTTTTTGCATTAGTTAGATCTAGACAAGAAATAGAAATTTTCCTCCAAATTAACCACAATTGATAAGATTTTATAGCATGTCTTTAAATAGTCTTCTTTTTAAAGAAATGCTTTAATTAAATATAGCATGATACCTACTTGGTGTTTCTTCAAGAATTTCCTGGAATTTTGTTCTTTCGTAGTCCACCAAATTACGCTGAAGGTATGGCCTAAGGTTTTGAATTGTGTAGTTAGCCATATCCACTTTCATCAGGTCCAAAACATGGAATATTTGTCTGAAAGGAGTTTAAAATTTGATAATTACAATAGTCTATTGATTTTAATCAACACATGTGAGGTATACTACATCAGCACTTTGATTTCAATTCTGGGAGAAGTAAAGACCTTCACTGGTATTTCAGTGTAACAGGTATGTTACCTATCTTCCAGGATACTTAAAGGAGTATTGTGTATAAGGCTTAGTGTAAGTTACAGAGAACAGGACAAATATGTAGCATCACTAAATGCTACAACTCTGTAACAGAAAGAGTTTAAGAACTGTATCAATTGGTACATTTCAGCCCAAATGAACAGATTTTAACTTTTTAGGCATTCTAATTGCACTAAGAGTAACAATTCTTCTGACCCAGTTGCTTTGGTTCCTGTGTATAATCCAAGTATACAACGCCAGTATATGATCCAATAAAACAGCAGAACACCACCTACTGCTTATTCTTAATATTTCAGTGTACCTAAGGAAAAGTGAACTCATTTCTGCCTTTTTATGCAAGTGTTTTACTCAAGTTCAAGTAATAAGATCTCTACTAAAAAGATTTTAAATGCAAGGTTTAGCCTCCTAGAGGAAGCATGCAATAAACAGTTCAAGAAGGAACAGTACAAGCGTGCTACTTCAATTTTGTAAGGATGAACAAGACTGAAAAAGCAGTCTCCAAAACACAGATTATTATAAGATTGCTTTTTTTGTTGTTCTGTTACTTAGTTGGTAGCATTTCATCTAGGCATTCTAATAATTTCATTAAAAAGTAAGATACACATAATATTCTGGTCATAGTGTGTCATAGCTCCTCCCCTTTAATGCTTCTGTATAAAAATAAGTTTTCCTATAGTTTGAAACCAGGTGTTATATAAACTGACACAACTTAAGACTTCTTTTTAAGACTACCCCCCCCCCCATTGCCCAATACTCTTTCAGAGAAGAGGTTTTTCCTCTAAAAAAAACCCCACCCAAATACCAACCTCAGTAATTCTACGATGTTGTCAGTTGCTTTTAACTGTTTTATATCGTTGTCTCTTATTGGAGCACATAACTTTCCCATAGTGTTGATGATATAGTTAGCCAGCCCATGAATATCAACAGCATTATGTTCTGCCTGCTGTCTTATAAGATCTGTATCTAGAACTTCACAAATTTGATTTTGAATTCTGTTTGCTCCAGGAGTCAGGAAGGAAAGAAGAATCTGAAGTAGGGGAAAGAAAAGGAAAAGCTTATCAATAAACCCAAAACCACTTAGTAAACATGCTGAAGCAGGATTTTAATATTAAGTGTCAAGTGTATTTAGCTGACCAGCAATAACAAAACATGTTAAGGCTGAACATTATCTAAGGTAGCAGGAAAAAAGGCCTGTTAAAAGGATCACAGTACAGTTCTGCAGAAATGCTCAAAGCTGGTAAACCAGAAAGCATATCAACAATGAGACTCTTAAAAACTGGGAGGCTGCTGTGTAAAACAAACATTTACTAACTTAAAATTTTGAAAGACTTAGTATTGTGGCAGGATTGAAGGTTTGTATGCTTCCTTGTGCAATGATCATAAACCATAAAGTCTATTTGGGCAGGTGCTTTCATGTTTACACTCCTGTTCATGCCCTAAGCTCACAGCATGTTGCTGGAAAGAAGCTAGTAGAGCTGTGAAGCTTTGAGAAGAGAGCTGACTTCTGTGGCAAGAAGGCTCCAGGGAGACCTTGTTGCAGCCCTCCAGTACCTGAAGAGGGCCTACAGGAAAGATGGTGAGGGACTGTTTATCAGGGAGTGTAGTGACAGGACAAGGGGTAATGGGTTTAAGCTGAAGGAGGGTCAGTTTAGATTAGATGTTAGAGATTCTTTACTGTGAGGGTGACAAGGCACTGGAAGAGGTTGCCCAGAGGACTTGTGGATGCCTCCTCCCTGGAAGTGTTCAGGGCCAGGTTGGATGGGGCTTTAAATGACCTGATCTAGAGAAAGATGTCCCTGCCCATGGCAGGGGGGTTGGAACTAGGTGATCTTTGAGGTCCCTTCCAACCCAAACGATTCTGTTATTTGCAACTAACCATCCTGCAATGAAAGCTGAGTGGACATGCCACTAGGCATGTGTGGCCATATTCATGGTTAATATAAACATACTATAAATAGACACCTTTGCAGTTCTGAATAATCATGGTTTCATCTTAAAAGAATGAACTTGAAGGTGTTGGCTTGACCGAGGTAGCAGACCCTTCAGTGAAGTAAGAGACTCTCAGACCGAAGCTGACAAAACAATACTGGGGGGCAGGGAGGAACAGTACCTCCTTAATTTCCTCAAAGAGCTTGATAGCATGTTCATATTCTGGAGGATCTTCATTCAGTTCTGATTCCAAATGATCCCAAAATGCCTTGTGTACAATTTGTTTCACTGTGCCTGCAAAGCTGTGGAATAAGTCAGTTAGACACAGAAAAGACTCCCAACTAGCTTTCATCCTTGGTAAAAGTGTTTTAGATTAGTCTAATCACTTTGAGAAACACACAAGACCTCACCAGTTATTGTGCCCTGCAACCGTATCTTTCTTGGGCTGTGAATCATGAGTTCCCAGAACTGACGCATCTTTCCAAGAACACCTGTGTTTTATAAAGTGGTGCTGGCAGTTCAGATGTAGATAAAGAGATACTACCTTTCCTTAGCAAATACATATTCATTGTCCTAACTTGTTATGTACTGAGCTTTCTCAAAACCTATTCTGTCATATAACCAATCGTCAGGTAAGGTACTAGAGCAACTAAAGACCTGTTTGGTTTTTTTATCTAAGTTTGCTCAAAGTAAGACCAGTGTTGTCAAGTTAGATGTGTCTGCAAGCAAGAACATTTTGGCTACCTACATTAGGGAAGTTACTTCTCACTTCCTCTGGATCTCCAGGTATTTCTGCATCTCTTCTAGGGCTATTATTAGAGCTATGTTCATGATAAGCTTTTCTTATCACTATGGTATCAATGAGCTACTACATACAACTGCATAGGAAGGCCACCACTTCATCTTTTCCACAGGGCTTGGAACTGCAGAGAACAGACTGATACTCATCTTCACTGCAGGCATTCATATTGCATTAGCCTTTTATCTTCCACATGACAAACCAGAGCAATATGCTCCAAGACAGCATCAACTCAGCTGGACTGCAACACTTGTTCCAAGCAAGATAGCTTTGACAGTGACTCCTGAAGGTGCAGGAGAAAAATCTGTAGCCTTCCAAGATGTCTTGGTTTGGTTTTTTGTTTGTTTTAATTTGCTGCTCCATTAATTTCTCTTCTCTTCCTAACTCCAGTGTTGCTTTTTGCAAAGTTCAGGTTCTTACCTGTTCCGTGGGAAATCTTCATGTTTTATGCAAAAATTTGCATTTACAGCAATTTCATGAGCTAGAGTCAAGTCTGTCAAATTTTTTGCAGCTGCCATCAGTTCATCAAATGTAATAGTCTTGGGAGGGCTTGCTGCTGGAACAAACAAGATCAATTCAAGCCAAATATCTATAATTGATAAGTGCAATTGAAAATATTAAAATTTAGATATTTTACTGCTTGCTAATTGGACTCTAGTATTCTAGACGAAACCTAGGATTACCAGGTCTTTATATCTTCTTAAAACACTAACCCAGGAAACTCCCAGCTTATCAAGGGTGTGTGTCTGGGTAATACCACACAAGTCTCACAACATTTTGAAAAGCAATTTCATATTTCTGCATCTTCACTAAGATATCTTTTTCCTTTAAAACAGGATCTTGCATTCCACAAATTTCCTATTGACTATTCTGTAAAATCCACCAAACCAAAATCATAGGCAATAACAGTTACCAGATGTCCATTACAATTGTGAGCACATAATGGCTTTATTGGGGTTTTATTGCCTGTAGAAAAGGTTCTGAAGTTACTGACTTGAGAACACCCCACTTATGTTCCATAGCAGATGCATCATAAGTTATACTCCTTTTTACAAGTATTAACAACATAAAAAACTCTACATTGGAAAGCAAGAATAAATTCCTGAAGCTTCTAAACCCCCAAATTCTGTCATTTAATTTAGTATTCAGAATTTGAAGACTGGTAATAAAGACAAAGAGCCAGCTGTCAATTGCAGCTCCATTAACAAGCTTGTTTTAATGTAAGACTTCACTTACATAGACACTAAAAAAGTATGCATGGTCTGAGAATGCTTGACGTGAACATGAAGTACATCTTAACCAAAGTTTTATTTATCATTACTCAAAATACCTTCCTTGTGCAAATATGTGTTTTCTGTTTGATCCTAATATTTATGAAAGAAAAATGCAAATTCAAGATTAATTTATAATACTACATCAAGCTACATGAAATCTGTTAAGTTACAGATTTAATTTTAAGTGTATGGATCAAACAGAAGAAACCCACCCTTTGCACAAAGCCATATCTGGTTGAGTGGGAGACTGCTACCAACATCAAGATTAGCTAAAAATTAGGATGTCCATGGTGGCACACTTTTCTTACACTTTCTGAAGTGAAGGAGTGCGCAGGAAGACCCCCACAGATACAGCTGCTGGTGGTGTTCCACACACAAGGAGACACGCCGCTTCACAGCGGAGAGAAAGCCATGCCTTTCCCTTAATACTCTTAAACAGAGATTCAGAAGCCCAGGTTCTACCCATGACAGCAAAGAGAAACAAGATAAGTTAGTCTTATCTGCCTACGCACAACACAGGTAAGGTTGAAATAGGCTTACAAGCTGGGGAGCTGGGTTTGCTTGAAGAATCACTGTTAAAACTCTGTCTGGAATATTCAGAATCACTAGAAGAAGCTGTGCTTTCAGAGAGGCGTGAAGAATCTGAATCACTGTTCTGGTCATCATTGAGAGGCATTCTGATTCACTTTAGCTACTACAGTAAACAAGACCTGGAGAGACAAATACACTTTCCATAGAACCAGCACTTACTATTTTTTTGTTTGTTTGTTTCTCAAGAGTCAGATACTGATCATTACATTCCGAATGAAGAACAAGTAGTTGCCTTTCTTAAAAAGTTGCTCCAGAAAGGATCTGGCTGACATGCAGAATCATACTGTTATAACAAACTACACTTGTTCCGCAAGAAAGTTTTGTACACTTTGCTTTGTTTCATGTCTTAATGGTTATGTTAGAGACAGTCTGTAAATTGGTTATATTAAAAAAAAGGACTACCCACAGTAACCCCTGAACTTGCTTGTTATCAGAATTTTGGAAGTTGTCCACATCCATAAAGCCATCTCACAATGTTACCATCCCCCACTTGACTTCACCAACAAGAGATATTTAGCAATTAACTTCCTTCCACAGACTGCACCAAGTGTAACAACTCTGAAGCAAACTTAGAAGTTGCGGGGGGAGAATAGGCAAATAATTCAGAATATCACATTTCTGACAGGGTGCAGCTAGAAGTCTGGCCTGCTGCTTTAGGTGGGTCTTTGCTTAGATCAACAATGGCATAGACCCAAAAAAAAATACGCCTCCTAGGGGTGACATTGGATGGGTCTTCTGTTCAAAGTCAAACGGTAACTCTGAACCTCTAATACTACATTCAGCATACATGACAAATAACGCTGAGAAGTGTCATGCTTCATAGTGCTTCTGTCTACATAAAGAAACTGCCTCCCAGGCAGATAACCTGCAACTGCAGAGAATGGGGACAGCTGCATAGTACAATAGAGATGATTAATAGCTGTATGACATGAAGTGAAAAATATGTTCATAATCGTATTAAAATGAGAAACTAGAAGTCAGTAATAATTACTACCAAAGGAATTTAGCCCAGATACCAGAAATAGCTGTCCATCTTTGGTTATGGCCACAAAGCATTCTGTATTAGACTTTATAAAAAGACATAGCCAACAATGCTTTCCATCAAACTTAAGTAAGACGACTTCATTTATGATTAAATTACATCAACTTCAGCAGGCAAAGAATACTGTACTTTGCAACTGTTGAACTTGTGAAAAGCCACTTTTGGCAGCAAAAAGATGATCTTTATGTGTACTTAGGTGAATCAACATTATTGTTGGGTCAAGAGGTAGACAAAACGGAGTGAGATTTCTTTATGCTGGCACCTAGTTACAGCTTGAAGTGTTTGATTTTTCGGGTACCAACTCATCCTGAGTAGGCCTTTATAACTTGACGAAGTATTAACTGATGAGTACTCCCCTGTTAACTGAGATGACTAACATTTGTTAAGTGTCTGTTTACTCCTCCTCCTCTCCCAAGAGGAAAGAAGATGCAATTGAGTACCTTATTTATGTAATGTTTTACACTCATTTTCATGAAAAGAATTAATCACATCAGCAAGAACAGAGACAACAGTTTATTACCTTACTGGAGAAGCCAGTAGAGAGATTTTAGATCAGGATATAGAGGTCATGGGTTCAAGACTTACAGCATTAGTTGTGAGATCCTTAACTCTTATTAGAACAGCAATTTTATAATTTCTAACAAGTAATTGAAAAGAAGCAGATATTTAAAATAGTATTGACTAAACAAGACTTAGAGTTGCAAGAGAACCTAGAAAACCAAAAGGCTGAAATTTTTTTCACTTGGAAATTGTATTTGTCTAAGTAACAATTAGAAATGAGTCATTAATGTTACACAAGAAACTAAAACTATTTCTTCGATTAAGACCTATGTTACAGGTTTCAAAGCTAGTGCTGACTAGAAACTAGTTGCGACAAGTAACCTATCTGTAGAATGCACTCCACTGATGTGGAGCTGCTCACTTAAATACAGTAACCGTAAAGAGCCTGCAAAGCTTGTATTACTCTCCCACTATTGTTTCTCAGCCAGCACCAGAACACTATTTCCAGGCTTTAATCATGTATAAAACCCCTTTATTTATAAATAAAAAACTAACCTCCAAAAGGTTAATGTTGCATGTGGTCCATTGAAAGACTTGATTAACGTTGTTAGCAGCGTACTGGCCCAAAAGGTCTTGTAAATCACTTGCCTGGTATGATCACTTCAAGATGCATCCACTGCTTCAGTCTAGGTGTTAAGAACATGGAAAAAGTTAAATGTTGATTAAGAAAAAAAATTCTCACACAATTTATACATCATCGTTTCAAGAACTTCCTCTTACCTGTCAGTATGATAATTCTAATAAATATGCAAATTTGTAAATATTCAGATTTGCAAGATGCTCCTAACAGCAAGTACTAAATCAGCCACAGAGCCAAGTCAGCATTGCCATTTTCTACCCCAACCTTGATTCCCAAGGCCACCAAATCTTTAAGATAGAAATTAAAATTCTATATACATCAAGCCTTTACATACTAGTCCCAGCAAAGGATATTTCAGCAATAAATACTTGCATTTCAAAGAGACCCAAGACATATTTTGACGTACCGAGACCATACCTGTTCCTACAACTCATGCACACACATGGATAGCAGAGTTGCCAGTAGAGCGCTTCAGAAGACTTAATTTGAATAAGAAGTTTTAACAATATGAGATAACACAGAGAAAACACTGTAATCTTTGCCACAGTAAATATATTTCCTAGTAGCATGCCTCCAATGGAACAGTGAGGAAGAATGGGTATATTCTGCTGATTTGGAACATTATTGCTAAATTCCAAGTTTAAAAGAGAAACAAGGCAGCAGGCACATTAAAGTAAACATACACGAATACACAAGCAGAATCCTGATATGCCATCTACTGTTTTTAACTATGCTGCCCAACAGCTAAAAAGCTTACAGAAAAGTACATTCACTGAGCATATCAAAGGGAAGTACAAACCAAAAAAGGCTTTTGTAATTAGTTACAACAATAGACAACCAAGTTACTTAGTCTTTTCTTTATAGCATGCACTGGAAGAACTGCTTTTCCTTATGCTTTTGTAGACAGCACAGACCTTCTCATAAATTACTAAGGGCCAAGTTCACATGTAATTAGAGCTTAGATTAATAGAATTCCCAAATAAAAGTATTTCAGAAAGCCCTTTAGCCTTCCAAGATCTCTAACTCATCACCTTGAATAGACAATACCTTCTATTATTTTTGAGTTGTTCATTAGGTATTACATATTAGGCTGTTGTTTTAATACACAGCTTAATATCCTACCTATTCTATTGAAGGGTCATCCTGTGGTTACAACCTGCTTTAAAAGCAACTGATGTTTACTTTTTATTAGGTTGGATACCTTCACTGTAGGCTTCATTACGCTGTTTGCTTTCTTTCAGTCAGTACTATTTTGCAGGGTTTTTTTAAGAATAAACTCTAAATGGGAGATCAAGCTAAAGAAAAAAAATCTTCTAAATTTACAAACCTCAAGTTTCCAGTTAATTTAACAAGAACTAAATTATCATTGTTTCCACTGTTACTTAGACAGTTTTGGATTATCTTATCTAGTAAAGACACAATGAATCCGACACTGTCAATGCCTAAAGGCATCTTCCTCTTATACGGTCACCACATCACCCAACCCGATCATTCACTTAGATCTGATCAAGATTGCAAGATCACATTAGTTTTAGAGAACACAAACACTTTTTTTTCCTGAAGGCTTCCTTTATAAGTTATTTTATGAAGCATCTGGGGAAAAAACTTTTTTCTTCGGATACCATCTTCAAGAAAAGTTTTACCACAACCCTGCTTTGTTCAAAGAGGACCCTCCATCCACGCACACTTTGTAAGTGCTCTGTCCAGTTTTACCACTCTAAATGTCTTAACTTTGTTTATTCTACTGGGCTTACATCCTTACTATCTTCAAGCTGGCATCGACCGAATCTCATTTGGGCTCGAGTTTCCCTTTCACTGACTCCACCTTTATCAGCACTCCTGGCACAGGAGCAGAAAAGAGCCTTTGTTACGATTTCCTCATGCCTCGTTTTTGACAGCTCATAGCTGACATTTCTCTCCTTTAGCTTCCTACTTACGCAGCTCTTCCCTTTATACACAGGCTTCTCCTGACGAAAGCTTAAAAATGCACAAGAGCGAGACGAGTAGGTGTCCCCCAAGGGACAGCCACGGCAGTCACCCTCACCGCAGGCATGAGGGCAACGCGCCCCCCGCCCAGGGCCGCAACCCCCCTGAGGGGAGGCCGGGGACGCCCTTCCCGCCCGTGTCGTCCCCCCGCCCCGTCCCACCCCCCGGCGGCGGCTCCCCTCAGCGGGGCACGGCACCGCCGGCTCCTCCTCTTCCTCCATCTGTTTGGCTGTCTCCTCCCCCGGCCCCATGTTTTTAACAGTTACCAGAGGCAGGAGCTTGGCAGCCGCCGACCAAAACAAACAGCGTTTCCAAGGACAGGCCCGGGGGGGGGGAGGAAGGGAGGAGGAGAAGAGAAGGGGGAACCCCCTCTCTGCCAGCCCCGAGAAAGGCGAGCCTGACTGCCCGCCTCCAAGCGTCCTGGCCCCGCATGCCCCGGGAAGGGAGCCAGGGTGCCCTTGCTCTGCGCTGCTGGAGCGGGGCTGCAGGGGGGAACGCCCGCTGGGACGGATCATCCCGTCAGACAGCGGGCATTAAAAGACGGAGACAGCCCCGGGGCAAGGGGTGCACTACAGACCCTGAGCAGGAGCTGCGAAGCCCACCTGCTGCTCAAGCCTCACCGGGGCAGCACAGCGGAGCGCCAGCCCGCCACCTCCCAGCCACCCCCACCGCACGGGAGGGCAGGACCCCCGGGCCAGCTCTGACCCGGACTCACCCCACCGTTCCTTGCCTGTACATGCCCGGACACCCAGGCGCGTACCGTACCGTACGGTATTGCCGTCGGGCGGCTCTGGTTCGCCCACAGCCCTGCCTCTGCTCGCCCCGGTCACTCACCGCGGCCCGGTAACGGGAGCAGCTCGCCCTCCCGCACAGCGCTCGCCGGGGCTTTAAACTGGCCCCCCCCCCCCAATTTATATGCCCAGCCTGGGCTGTGAGTGTCTTCCCTGGGCGCCTCCATCTCTGCCAGTGACGGGGGGGTGCGTAACCTTTTCCTGCCTGCCAACGGCGACTTAGCCCCCGGGGGACTTGAGCCAACCCGCGCCTATCCCCGCAGAAACAGCCCATGTCTCCTTATTCTGCCCGGACTCAAGCACTAAGCGCGGAGAAATATAAGCTGACAGGGGAAGACGCTTCCGCGGACTCCCCCGCACTGAATGGGCCCTACCCGAGGGGGGGAAGGCCGGGGGAAGGGCTGGGTGGTGTTTACGGAAGAGCCGCGTCGATCCGGACTGACCCCGCCCCTTCCCACCGTGGGGCGGGGCCAACACGTTAGCCCCGCCCCGGGGCCGCCGCAGGAGACGGGGCGACATGCCGGCCCCACAGAGGGGGGGAAGGGGAGGGGGCGAAGGGCCCCTTCTCGCCAGGGAGCAGCCAGCACCTCAGGGCGTATTTGCCTGTCTTTATGCACTGCGCTGCCAAGGAAGCTTGAAATATGCCCTCACGAACTTTCCTGTCCTGGTTTCCTTAGTCTCTCGACAGGAAGGATGAGGCGCTCCCCCACCATCTTGGCCCCCCACTCCCACCCCCGCCATCTTAGCCTCAGGGGAGCCATGCAGGACCGTGTGGAGTTTAGTCACCCGCCTCGCTCATGGCTGTGGTGTTTCGAGGCCTGCTGAGCACCCACTGAGGAACGCAGCATGAAGCATTACAGCACTGCTATTATAAATGCTTTGTTTATTGCTGTATTGACGTCATCCACCAGACAGCTTTGTGCACCCACTGGGCCAGCAGTACCTGTCAGAGTCATTATCTCTTCCTGTCACAGGAGCTACGTGCTGCCATTGCCTCACCTACCAGGAAGCACAGAGGGCAAAAGACTGGCAGTCATCTCTGAGGCAGGCGCTAACTAAATCAAGCCTTGCTTGTCACGAAGACACAGAGCTGCCCTTGCTGCAAATAACTGTCATTTTTAGCATGTGTGACGAACTATATGGGATAGATGTTGTATTCACACAGACCAAAGCCCACTATAGGTCCTATTAATATAGCCTCTGCTATAAATGCAAGGGCTCGAAGCTGGGAACGGGCTACGCAAGTGCCAAGTGTCCTGCTCGAGCGAAAGCGCTTATTCCCAGCGATGCAGAGCACCTGTCAGCCCTGCTACTCTGAGCCCAGCCTTCAGAGACATTAAATGGGATTAAGTCCAACAGTCTAATCCATTAGCTTCCATAAAGAAGACGATGTTTTAAATAACTGTGTTTGCAGTGCTTTGCCCCAGTTTGTGCATGTCACATGGCCACCACAGTCTGAGAGAAGCTCAAAGGAGCTTTGGAGAAGACTGTCTGTGATGGTGTACAGACGGACTGCCTTGTACAGGACTGTTTTCACTTCCAAGTATGTTTTTTTATTATTATTTTGTACATCCACTGTGGCTTAAATGGCATCAGAAGGGTGCGGGAAACCCGAGTTCTGTTCTTTGCCGTGATAGCTGCTGACGCCTTTTATTAATTAACTAGCTATATCATCTAAAACTGCGCAAAGAGTACTTGCAGCAAACACCAGGGCCAGTGACTCAGGGTCCACTTTGTGTGCTGTCTGTGTGGGCCATCAGTGGAGGGAACCTGCGGTGCTCAGTGGCCCGGCTTGCACAGGGAGGGAAAGGGATGCCCCAGCCTCACCAAGTAAACTAGCTTCAAAATATTTATATAAAAGATCAACATTAAAGGAAAAAGTATCTCAGGGGTATCACCCAACATCATGGAGTAAGAGATGGAATTCCGGAAAGGGATGGCTTTAAAACAAGTTTATTTTTTTTTCAGCTCTGGCAGTGCCCTTCTCCCACAGCACACCAGCTATTTTGGAGCCCATTCTTAAGTACCTAATTCGCTCGCTCGCTCACTCGATCTGTCTGTCTATCTATCTACCTACCTAAGATGTGTATATATATATGTATATATGTATATTTGTATATATAGGTGAGGCACCAAAGACATGCTTCAAGATTCCAGTCCAAAGGCCAAGAATACGTTAGACACTGCAGTACTCAGCAGTTAACCTCCTTTTTGGTTTCAATTCCTTCCTGATCCAGAGGCACTGAAGCTATAGGTCATTATATGGGTCTTGAAGTAGATTTTCTCCACAGAGAAAAGTCATTCATTTCTCGTTGTCTCTGTCTTCTGCAATGCCAGCCAGGTAAATAATTTTACAGCCTTTAAATTTGTTCTGCTCAATGTCCTTGTGCCTTATGTAGGACATGCAGGTATGTGGTGGTTTTGGCTGGGATGGAGTTAATTTTCTTCATAGTAGCTGGTATGGGGCTGTTTTGGATTTGTGCTGGAAACAGTGTTGGTAACACAGGGATGTTTTCGTTACTACTGAGCAGTGCTTACACAGAGCCAAGGCCTTTTCTGCTTCTCACACAACCCCACCAGCAAGTAGGCTGGGGGTGCACAAGGAGTTGGGAGGGGACAGAGCCGGGACAGCTGACCCCAACTGATCAAAGGGATATTCCATATCATGTCATGCTCAGCAATAAAACTAGGGTGGAAGTTGGCGGGGAGGTGCAGCTTGGGCACTGGCTGGGCATCGGTTGGTGGTGAGTAGTTGTTTTCATTTGCATCACTTGTCTTTCTTGGGTTTTATTTCTCTCTCTTTGTTATTTCCTTTTCATCATCATCATCATTATTATTATTATTATTTAATTCAAATATTAAATTGTTTTTATCTCAACCTATGAGTTTTCTCACTTTTTCCCTTCCAATTCTATCCCCGCATCCCGCTGGGTGGAGTGAGCAAGCAGCTGTGTGATGTTTAGTTGCTGGCTGGGGTTAAACTACAACAAGGTACAAATTTGGAATTTTGACTAGCGTGTCAAGTTGGCCTTAATTCTTGGCCTTTCACTACAGAAGCGCTGTTAATTGAAACAAAGGACTAGCTTGTGCTCAGCCTTTGCAGCAAGTTAGTTCGTAACCTTTCCTTACTGTTACCAGTAAAACTGGCAAAGACAATAAAGCCTACAGTTAATGCACTGCTTTATCCAGCAAGCGGCAACGCAGCTACTGAGTGGGTAAGACGTGCAGCTGCATTTGGCCCTGCAGGTCAGAAACGTCCCAGTGTGTAGCTAACTGGTGGTTAGAGGGGGAGGAGAGGGAAAGGGCAACGCATGTTATTATTGTTGACACCAGGGCCCGTGACAACTAAGTTGAGAACATAACTGGAAGTCACAAGATATTTTGCCCTAATCCTAATAACTGAGCCAGGCAGACTGGCTTTAGCACTAACAGATGGATGTTAAGACTCTGGGTTGACCGAGACCATCAGGCCCAGATTTTATAATAGGCTCAAGGCTAAGACAAAAAGTCTATAAGGCAGGTGTAAGGATGCTTTCTCAGCTTGATCTTCTGTGGAGTTTCATGTATTCCAGGGAGAAATAAGTCTTGTGAGAGGCAAACAGGATTGCTGCTTCTCCCCACCAAAGCATTCAGCTTCAAATTCACAGAGAGGCAAAACAGAATATTGAAACTTCTGAGAGAAAATGGTAGATCAGTACACTCCCTACCAGTCTGCAGTTTTTAGCTGCTCTACCACCTTGGCAAATTCCTAATGCACACTCCCCTTGGCGCTGGTGGTCTGTCTTTCTGTACAGAGGAAAAAAACAGTTTGACCCACTGTATCAAACACAATAAGAAGCTGTTTGTAGAGTGGCAGTCTTGGTCAGAAATAGTTTTTATTGGTTCCTTGGTGAGAAAAAACCTTAGCTAGTACATCGCTAACATTTTCCTTGTCACTGCCAAGCTGCAGGAGAAATGGTATGACAGTTACCTATGCTACCTTACTACCTGAAACAGATTTACATCCCTTGATGCTTAACATTGATGATCCTCTTGATTATTGTCTCTGGTAATTCCCACATGGCTCAGTTCTTACAGTAAACTCTCTGAAATAAACAGCTTCAGAGCTAAAATCCTGGGTCTTAGGGTACTACTACAAACCCTGGCCTTTCTAGGCCCTTCCTAAATACAAATCTGAGATCCCCCTTACCATAAAGTGTGAGATAGCTGAGGCTGTGGCTAGATGTTCACTGTGGAAACTCTGCTATTTTACCCTTCCCAGGGTGCTTTGTTCACTGCTGAAGATTTCAGGAGGACAGAGTGTGCTGAGGGTTCCCGATCTTTTCCAGTGCAAGACCCCCTGTATCAGCTCCAGCCACCTCTGGGATGCATTTAAGACAACGTTCTGACCTTGTGCAAGCTCTCCGCTACTTGTTAGGGTCAGGGCAATCAGTTAACCAAGTTCTGTTGTGGTGTCCATAACCTGCAGTCACTCCAGCATCCTCTCCAGCTAGTGACTTTTGGCCTCAGGTCTGTGCATTTGACAGAATTATGCTGACAAAATGCCCGAGACGATCAGCTATAAATTCTCCTTCTCTCAGCCATGCTAGTAGTTACTGACTACACCACCATGTGCAGACCAAAAAGTTCAGTTCATCCTAAACCTTCACAGAAATATTGAATGGAACGGGATTTGCCAGGCTGAAATCAGGGGCTGTGATCCTGCCTAGGTTTAAGATTCACTGTCTCTGAAGAATACTCAACCTAAAATTTATTTTAAAAAATTAAAATAAATGTACTGGGAATCAAAGGAAAGACCAAGAAAAGAAAATGTCTCCCAAGACAAAACTTGATTGGATTTCTTGCTGTAATCAAACAGAGAAACAGATAAATTGGCACCTCAAACTTTTATCTTGCAAGGAGTTACGGTTTGCACATTAATGTAATGAACTCCACTTATGGAATGACTCTGGCAAGCAAATGCATTTCAGTGTAAATCACATTTGCAGTAGCAGTTCAGCAGCACAGGTATAGAACCGGAAAGAGTGTGTTGCTACTGACATTTTTTTATGTCTTAGAGACACTGAAGCTATGTATGTAAGATCTTTGCCCAGAAGCCCCAGTAGAGCTATAAAGCATTATTTTCACTCATTGACTCTATGTCTTGAACAGAATTATCTTTCATCCCACACAGATCTTTAATATGAGCAAATATTGACAGATACAGACATGAATACAGACTTTCAAAAAGTTAGCTTTAGATAGAAAGATACACATTATAATACAGAAGAAGAGTAACATGTCTGAGGGAGAAACCAACCACCAAGAACTTTTTATTGCATTGTTCTTAAAAAGAACCAAACAACAAATCCTTTTGAAACCACCACCATTACTACTGGTTGTCTAGCAGTTGTTTGCTTTTAGCCCAGGTCTAAATCCATTATTGCTTTGCATGATCCTAGTCATGAACCCCCTGAGAGAACGTGAAACAGAGGCAGGAACAGAAGTCTACCATGTAAGCCTCTCTGGTCTTAATGACTGTGAAAGAAAGGGACAATAGGGGATCGGCTTATTTTGCTCATCGATTGTCTCGTGATGAAATGAAAGGCAGTTTTCAAAAATACTTTAAAGTCCATCCTGATACCCTAGCTACTCAGCATGTCTGTCAGATAGGAGGGAGGAGGTGTTAGAAAATGAGTAGCCTCATGGGTCAGGCAGTTGGACTAGATGATCCCTTCCAACTGGAACTAAACTATTCTATTCTGTTCTGTTCCGTTCCATTCCGTTCCATTCCATTCCATGTCTGTCTGAAGCATGGGTAAGTGTGGGAATGCAGCAGTAGAGGATATTTTTTAGCATGTTTTTATTTTTAGGATTCTCCAGTACAAACTCTGTCACCTTGGCCGCTTTGTTACAATGCCATCCTGGTCCAAGTGCCTCATGGAAGCTGCTGGCAATATGCAGATACCACCTGATTGCATGCCCTCTTCTACTAATTCTGAAATAGCAACTTCCAATATGCATCTTGCTTTCAATCTTCAGGCAACTCATGAAACAGAGTTTCTGGACAGGAGAATAAATCTTGCTTCCAGTTTCAAAGGGAGCAGTGAACAGGACATCAGGACAGGGGACTCAAGAACTGAAGAATGCCAAGCAAATACAAGTGCAATGTACTCCATCAGCCAGTGTATGAAAAAGTCTGTATGTCCTGCAATGCTCCTATTGAGGTTAAACAAAAATATGCCCCAGTCCTTTCTTGTAAAAATTAGGACTCACTTCCAGAGTTGTAACCCATAGTTACAAAAACCAGATGCAGTAACACACCTTTGCCTTGTGCTGCGCTTGTGTGGACAACTTTACATAAAAGATTATGAAAAAAGACATCCTTGTAAGTGATTAATGGTCTAGACCCAAAACATAAAATTCTTTAGTGACCTGGCAGAGCAGTTAGATGTCTATCAGACAATAGTCACTACGTTAACCTGTTCGGTTAGGGCTAAAGGACATAAAAAGAGGTACAATACTGATGAGTTGAAGGTCTATTTTTGAAACAGCTAAGTTTTTCTGCGTTATCACCTGTCCTATAGTCTAGCGCAAAGCAACAGGCAGACAGAAGGAGACTTACGTTGCATTTTTTCAAGCTTCCACAACCAAGCAAGTACATGATAACAATTTAAGATACAACTACATGGTTTCTGAAAATGGTTTAAGCAGCTCTTTGTGATGCTGGAAAATCTGAAGGATTTTCAAAAGTAGTTTTAAAGTTATTCCCATATGGTATCTCCTTTCCACCCAAACACAGGTGTAGCGCATGTTCTCCTCCTCTTTCCACCATGTGCATCCATCCTGAGAGCCCTAAAATTGCAGCTTCAAGCCCACTCAGTTCCCTTGCATAAGGAGCCTCTATTACATGATCAGATGCATTTTGCCTTGCCCCGGTATGACTGCTAATAATTCAATACACAGCAGACTGATTCCTCTACCAATGCCTTATCCCTTTGCTCTGCCTTGCTCTCCTTTTCCCCACTCTCCTTTTCTTGCTGGCATATCCAAATCAGTCAGCTCCCACCTCCCTCTAATCTGCCTCGTTACTCGCAGGGGAAAAACTGTGAGCGTGAAGAAGATTAAATAGCGGTCCTGTGCTCCACACCCTGGCAGGCCCTAGCTGGACCCAGTCATGCAAAGGCCAGCTCAGCCATTCCTGTTGGGAAGATGAATGCAGCGGGCTCATGCCGACGCGGCGAGGCAAAAGAGCATGCTCGGAGCGCAAAGGCTCCGCCGGGAATTTTGGTGCTGAGCTCTCGGCCTCTACCGAATGCGTGCTCAAAGCCGGTCTGTGAAGCCCGTGGGAGTTTGCGTGGGGCCAGAAGCGCTCCTGCCAGTCAAGGCAGCTGTTTTGTGCCCGAGGGACCGGCCCGATGCCGAACCTCCCCTCTAGAGGCAGCAGAAACAGGGGGGTGGGTTGAGCATGGAGAAAACTTTTTTCTCCGCGCCTTGCTCTCGGAGCTTGCTGCAGTCATTTCAGCCGAAATCACAATCAAGCAAAACAGAAGTTGCATGAGGCCGGAACCCACCGCGGTCTGCCACCAAAACTACATGCCAGTCTAAAAACCGGCAGGAGGACGGAGCTGGGCCTAGGGACAGCTGGGGGTCGGGGGCTGGGAGGGGGGAAGGCCCGGCACACCCCGCTCTGAGACCCCCGGGCCGAGTCCCGCGGGCAGGAGTAGCCGAGGCGGCCCCGGTCGGGAGAGGGTCTGTCACCCCGAGACTGGGCGGGTCTATCCGCCCCCCCTGCCCGCCGCTCCCCCGTCCGTGTGCGTGGCGGCTCCCCGCGGGAGGGACCGGGCCCGACCCCGCGTGCGTGGCGGCTCCCCGGGGCGGGGGCCGGGGCGTGGCGGGGAGCGCGGCTCTGCCCGGGCCGGCGCCCCCGCGGTCCCTCCTTCCCTCCCTCCCTCCCTCGGCCGTTCCCGCTGCTCCCGCTCCGCGCACGACGGCGGCGGCATCCCGCCATGTCGGCCGCCAAGCACCGGGGCCCTAAGGGGGGCAGCCCGCCCGCCGCCGCCAACGAGCGGGGCGCGCAGCCCGGCGGCGCCGAGGAGGCGGCGGCGAAGAAGCCGGCGGTGGCGGCGCACGGTCGGGGCGGCAGAGCCGCCGCGGGGGGCGGAGGGGGCCGCTCCGGCGCTGGCCCCCGCCGCGGCTGGGCGCTGCTGCTGGGCGCCGCGGTGGTGCTGGGCGCCGCGCTGCTCGCCGGCTGGTACGTGCGGCAGCTGCGGGAGGAGGTCGGGCGGAGCGCCCGGGAAAGGGAGGCCTCCGGCCGGCAGCGGCAGGAGCTGGCCGCCACCCTGGACGCCGTGGTGCAGAAGGTAGCGCGGCGCCGGGCACCGTCGGGGGGCGGGTGGGATGGCCCGCGGGGCCGCTCCGCGGTGGGGGCGCCGGGAGAGGGCGGGCTGGGGCGCGGGGAGCATCGGGGCGCTCAGAATTGCTCGGCGGGGCGGGGGGCAGCAGCCGCCCCTGCAGGAGGGGGTTCACCCCTTAAATAAGCAGCCGCGCAGCGCTCCGATAGCCCGGCTTGCGGGAAAGCAAACGTGTCCCATTCCCTCGCCTTCGTGCTCCTTTCGCTTTCATGTCATTAGAGGGACAAATCGAGTTTGGGCCGCGGTTTTTCTGAGCGCCTGCAAACGTGGCCTTGGTGAAGCGAGAAATCCCTGTCAGGCAGCGCGGAGCGGGGCCGGGCCGGGACCCCGCGGTGGGCGGGCGGCCCCCGGGACAGCCCGCAGCGGCGGCCGCAGTCGGCTTTTTGGCCAGCTTGCTCTTCCAGGGCTTGGGTGTGAAGCCATTTTCTGTAGTGCAGTCAGCATGCTTACGTGTTGGCAGTAGCGCAGACCTGTAGTTTCGAGAGCCTGCTGGCCGTAATTTCATATTTTCGACTGTCACGAATCAGTTAAAAGCGAGTGCGGCAGATGGGCTGCTCTTTGTGGCTGCGTTGAGCGGGCAGGTGTGGGCGCCAAGGGAGATGGTGCGGCAGCGCGGTTGGACGTGGCAGGATCCTGCCTCGACTTATCCAGGCGCTCTAGAAAACAAAACCTTTGCCAGCTTTACCGAACGGCAGAGGCCATGCCAGAAATGCTGCTCCTGCCATACTCTGCCTTCCATGTTCCTGCCGCTGCCTCTGGCCGAGGGAGCGAGACTCGTGGTGTCCATGGCAGTCCAGGACCGTGGAAGAGCTGTGAAGTTGTTGGCGGCGGGTGTGGCTCAAGCGAAGCAAAAGAAGTGCTCATTTCCCTTCTCATTTTTTTTCACTCAAGTCTTGCTAGCCCCTGAGCTAGAATTTCAGAAATGGCACTGTCCATCTGGATATGTCTTAGGGTGCCTAAAACCTTTAAAAAATGGCATATGTGAAGGAATATCATCAACATATAATCAAGCTGCTGTCTAGGAAGTACGTAAATTGGTTGGAAAGCAGTATGTAAAGTTATGACTGAGACAGATCAAAGAAAAGGAAGTTCTTGTCTCAGCTTGAATGCTTTCTGCACAGCGAGCCGTACAGATTCCCCATGCTCCCGGCAAGCTTGGGCCCGGGCCAGCGGTGGGGGGACGGAGCGGTGGGACGGGCGCTGGCAGAGATCTTCTGGCTGTTCTGTGGTGCTCCCAGAAGCGTGGCAGCCTGCACACGTGGAGTTTGTAGGGTCAATCTCGGTGTTTCCTCTCCCTGAACAAGAAGGAGGAAAAGGAAAACTCATATGAGGGGGGGAAAAGGGTTGTAAAATGCCAAGCTATAGTGTCGTTTCTGAAGCTAATTTTAAATCCTGGGGTTTTTTCCTAACTGATGACTGGACTGCTATTTGAACTAGCAAGGGTTGTTTTTTCCTAGTTTTTAAGGCATTTTTGCAGACTCTTGTATGAGGGAGGACATTGCAATGGCAGGGCATACAGGACACAAGATTACAATACATGATTATAGAACCCAGATGTATGTGCAATATATAAGCCCTTCGAAGCAGAGGAATGGGTACGATTTGCTGCCTTCATCTCCATGTTGTTGCAGAAAATCCTAGGTATATGTTACATATTCTAGGAGAGATGTATATATATACCAGGAGTTTATAAATGGTTTGTTTCAAAGAGAACTGAAACTATTTGCCTGTATATAGCAGATGGCTGATGTTAGACATATACACAGTAGTGCAAGAATGAAAGGTGGGGGAAGAGATCATGCAGAGTTTCAGTGTAACCCTTGAAAGCTTTGCTTGCTGTGGTTTAGTTGTCTTCACAAAAGAATGTACTTGGGGGAGTGGAGACCAGGCTGTATTTCATTGCTTTACAAAAGTAGGATCCTGCATTGTACTTTTGGAGCGCCACCAGCACAGGCAGCTGTGTGGAACTGGCTTTCCCCTTCAGTCTTTTACTGCAGAGAGCTCCTGTCAGGAGTAAGCGTTATATAAACTCATCTGCTTTACACATCAGCAGTAGGAGGAGAAAGGAAATGATGTGGAAGTTAAATCTTTAATATAGCACAGTTCTCAGAGAGGCCAAGGTCGTTTGGTGTTTGAACACAAGATATTATCACCAGTTAGAGAAGACTTAGTCGTTAACTACAAACATATTTTTATGTGCTATTTATGACGTTAAACCTTTAAGGGCTATGGTTTCAAACCTTACCAGCCATGAAAACCGAACAGGCAAGCTTACACGTAGGTGCACACACAAACCAACTGTGTAGTGAATATGAACTATTACTTTGAAGTTGTGAGTTTTACCCCTCTCGTGCAAGGGATTTGTTTGATTTGGGTCCTGGTGGCTCTTGGTTAGGACAGATCAGATTAGAAGCTGGTCTAATCTGAAGACCTCAGTCCATTTTATTACATCAGAGCTCTCTGATCGTCAAGTGGCTGGCCCAGCTGGAAGTGTAGGAGAATAGCTTCAAGTTACACCACGTGCATTGCCCAAATGCAGTGGAGGAGCAGGTATAAAGTACTCACGCTGTGGAGGGGTGGGATCCCTCTCTGTCAAACCTACAGCAGTGGAGACCTCATGGCCCTCTGGTGATTTCTCCTGGTCATTTCTGATGCTTTTTCTTAGATTAACATTTGAAGATGGTTAATTGCAAATATGAATTTGGTGATTCGGTTGGAATGTGTGAAACAAAAATAAATTCTGTCATAAGAGGGGGAGGAGAACTTTCCTGTGCCATCCTTCTAGATTTCTGAGGTCCATTTATAGTGATACAGAAAAAGCTGTGTGGAAAAAAGTCAGAATGAATGACAGTTAAGCTGTAATGAAAATGAGGTTGGTAAGTCAGGGTAATGGCTGCTGTCCTGCTGCAATACCTATGGTAGTACTACCTGCGCACTCCCTGCCCCAGCTCATTTCTCGTTTCGTATGTGAGCACTGGAGAATACAGGTATAGGGGATGGAAAGTCATTACAAACCTTTCCACATAAGAGGGGATAAAAGAAAGTAATCTATACGGGTATTCTTCAAACTGCGGTGACCTGTTGGAGCAAGGGCAAGTCTTGCGGCCAAATTCTACAACCCTTCCACAGTGTAGACTTCCATGAAAACCAAGGAGGATTCAGCCTGGGATTTAGTCTTGCAAAAATACATGTGAATAACTTAATTTCTAATTAGTAAGTCTATTAGGTCTTTTGAGATTAATTTCTAGGTTCAGAGGCTCAGTGGGAACTGCTGGAGCCTCTTTCAGTGAAAAAAGGAAAGAAAAAAAACCCAGCTCTATATATTTCTTTCTAAGAGCATATAAAATATACTTCCTTCTATTTATAAAATAAAACCACCCCTCCAGCTGTGTATCTAATCAGTAAACATGGCAGCCCATGTGGCATGACTGATTAATATACCCCTCAGACACAGGGAGTAGTAGCATGAGGCAAGGCAACATGCATTACTCAGCACTTGCCATCCTGCCAAACCTTGAGGTATTTTCTACGTGATGGATTCCTGTTGCAGCCAGTGGGAGTTCTTGCCTTGCTTTACAAAGTTTAAAAAAATACAACCCACACACAGAGAAAAAGATTTCTCCACAGTCTTGATACTAATATTCTGCTTGGCCTCAAAATTAAGTAACGCGTGCTTCCCTGTTGGTGTGTCTGGATCTTACCTTTAAATGTGAGAGTAAATGAATGTGGTGGCCACTCACCCCTTCACCTTTTCCCTCCTGCTGCTACTAAAACCAACTGTAGTTTTTGTAATTGGGAAGCTTAATAGTGTGCCTGATCCAGTGGTAACAGCTTTCTGTATTAAACTGAGATAGACGCAAGTCAGCCTGCTTGGCAGCTGCTATGGCTTTGTTCACTGCCTGCGCCCATACGTGTGCCCCTGTTCACTAAGAGCATGTGGGTATATGCATGTGTGTGAATAATCAGCTACTACGTATTTAGAACATTAAAGCCTTTCTGTGGTTTTTTTATCTTAAAAAATAGTTAACATGAAAAATCTGTGTCTCTGTTGGTGTCTAGGGGCAGCAAAACGTCATGATTACTGCTCCCATTCCCCAGCCATTCCTAGCTCCTCTTTCGCCCTAATGCTTCCTGTTGCTCTTTCTTGTCTACTTTGAAACTTCTTTCATGTTCAGGAATTGGCCTTGGGTATGATTGCCTGCTAAAGTTTAATCCCAGTTTTTCTGTACTCAGAAGCTGATGCCAAATGTTCTTTAGGGTTTTTTTTCCCCCTCCCTTATGGACTTGTGGTTTGTAGAACCAGGAATCATATAGGGGAGGGATGGCTCAGAGGTCTGAATGCAAACTCTGGAGACTGAGTTTGATTTTCAGTGCCACGGATTTCCTGGATCACCTGTGGCAGGTGAGTGAGGCCAAGGATCCTCAGCAGAAGGTATATGTACCTATAGAGCTGTAAGGCTCTAGATGCTGGGGTTTTTGTGCCTCCCGTATCTGGATGCCATAGGGTCACCTCAGGTAGGGAACACGAAGGATTGCAAGGTGATCATTTCATATGGTAACAAGGGCCATATGGATCTTAGACACAATGGGTAAGGATGTAGGTAAGGATAAAATTGTAAGTGTTAACCATGTGGATTTCTGTTTTAGGTGCGTTCCCTTCAAACTACATTTGGAGAATTTGAATCCATGATGAAAATCACTCAGCAGAAGCAGGAGGTGACTGAGAAGGCTGTTAAACAAGGGGAGAGTGAAATAAACCGGATCAGTGAAGTGCTTCAGAAGCTGCAAAATGAAATTTTGAAAGACTTATCTGATGGCATCCACATGGTAAAGGATGCAAGGGAACGAGACTTCACATCTCTGGAAAAAACAGTGGAAGAGAGACTAACAGAGCTAACCAAGTCTATAAATGATAACATTGCTGTATTCACTGAAGTCCAGCAAAGGAGCCAAGATGAAATCAACAACATGAAAGCAAAGGTTCATTCACTAGAAGAGGCAGATGTGTATAAACATGAAATTAAGGTGCTAAAAGATGCTTTTGATGAGATGCAAGCATCCATGAAAACCAAAGAGAAGGACATAGAGACCTTGAAGACTACAATAGATTCTATGGAGTCTGATGTGTATACTGAAGTGAAAGAGCTAGTCAACCTCAAACAAGAACATGAGAAATTCAAAGAGGCTGCGGACACTGAACACCTTTCATTAAAAGCTTTACAAGAGAAAGTTCTGAGAGCTGAGGATTCTATTATGCAGCTCCCTAGTGACATTAAAAGACTTGATGAAGATTTACTGCAAGTTAAAGCCGACCTCAACAAATGGGAAGAAAATGAGCTCTTCAGAAAAGCATTAGAAACTTTTGGGAAGAACAGCGAAGGACTGGAGTCTCGATTGAGGCACATAGAAGACAGCCTGGAGTTTCTAAATTATGTTGCTGCTCAAAACAGTGAAAAGTTGCAATCTTTCCTTTCCAAGGAGGCAGAATACGAGAATAAGCTCAGTACCCTAGAACAAAGCATTACTGCTCTTCAGGGGATCTCAGACATGGATGTAACTTCAGTCACAGACATTCTGAAAAATCTTGGTGAATCACAGACCTCGCTGTACAATGACGTGGAAAACTTGAGGAGAAGCATCAGTGACCTGCCATCGTCTGGTGCTCTTCAGGATGTCCAGAAGCAAATTAGTACTTTGTTGGATCAAGGAACTCTTCAGACAGATCAAGCACATTCTCAAGGCTATCTTGAAAAATTTTCTTCTGTGGAAGGCTCTGTAGATGAACTGAGATCTTCTGTCAGCCAGGTTGATACCGATTTGAAAATGATAAGAACGGCAGTGGATAGTTTAGTCTCCTACTCGGTGAAAATTGAAAATAATGAGAACAACTTGGAGTCTGTGAAGAGCTCAATAGATGACCTGAGGAATGATCTGGAAAGGTTGTTTGTGAAAGTAGAAAAAATACATGAAAAAGTTTAGGCAGCAGTGCTCCTTGTGCAAATAATGGATTAAGGAGAATAGCTTTTGTATGCCCAGTTTTTTACTCTTTTTAAAAGCAATTTGATACCTCCAAAGAGAATAAGAATACTTTAATAATAGAGACAGTTCTGCTTATTTCCTTTATTTCTCTTTTGTGTAGTGTTTTTGTTTTTATATTTTGTTTTAAGAAAATATGAATTTAGTTGGGGGTTGAGTTTCTAAGGGCAGGGCTCATCTTCTCTATCAAGTTGTACCGCTGTAACTGTAGCGGTGTAACTAAGGCACTACCGCCTCGTTAGCATGGGCACATATTTAGTGGCATGAAGGTGTTTCACAATATAACACTAGATATCCCCCACAGAAGGGCTACAGCTGTTCAGGTATGAAAAGCATACTGCTGTACACACTGAGAATTTTACTGGTATGTTGTGGTTTAAGAAACAAATGAACAAAACTACATCCCTGTCTTAAACTATTTAGACCGGTAGACTTAAGTGTGGACCAGGTTTGAAGCAACTCATCTGTTTCTGTGGTTTGAGACTCAACCATGTGGTCAGTTTACCAGGTGTTAGTTGAGCTGTAGTATATTTCTGTGAGTCCTTAATCTGTACCAAGGAGCTAACAAGGGGTTAGCTGAGCCCCCCGAAGGGAAGGTTTGAGGGGCTAGGACCTAAGAGAAGTGTTCCACCCCATGGCTGGAGAAGTTCCTTCTTTGTGATCACAGGCTTCTTTTCCAGCATCTTCAGCTGCTGGTTGCAGAAGATCAGTGCTTAGAAGGGACATCTGAAGGATGGGATTTGTTTCAAGAGGTTACAGTAATATTTTTGTCGTATTTTTGGGCTGTTTACATGATGAGGCTGTATCTTTCCTTGAAAGGCCTAATTTGTCTGTGATACAGGATTTTCTGTAAAAATGATAATGAATTTGAATGAGGAAAAAAGAAGGACTAAAATTGCACCTCTCGTGTTCCATGTATAGCAAGCATGCTAACGATAATAGTACACTCCAAAACACACAAGGGGAAAAATCACCGTGGAATCAGCAGAATTGCTTCTAAGGCGTATACATTTCCAAGTTTTCACATAGCTGACAGTGACCTGGACTCTTGTTACATATTCAGGACTTGGTGCCTGATTCTTGTCACCGTTGTTGTCACCAGGTGCCCGCCTGGGGCATTGGTAGCAAAGGATCCTTCTAGGAACTGGTTGAGAGTGAGCAAAAAGTATTGTAATTCTCTAGATGTTCATTTAAAAACAACTTCCTCATGGAATTTGCTTGGTTTTCTGTCTTTTTGGAAAGGATTTCTAAGTTTACTTTTGAACTTTATCCAAAGATTTGGTAAAGGGGTGTGTACACGGATACCTTGGAAATACGTTGTGCGTATCATACCCACCTCAGCCTGCACTAGACAGATCCGTGGCTACATTAGAAAAATAATTCCTACAAACAGCAAGTGGTGTGTTTGTGGGAACAGCAAAGGTGAAAACGAGTTCTCCTCGGCAAGTAAGATACTGGACCATATCTAGTGTTGTTCCCACTGTAAATAGGAAATAATTGCTGGCAAAGAAAGAGGGACCCATGGCATTAAGGTAACTGTTGTCACTGTTGGAACTGCACTGTTCTTTGTTGACTTCTAAAGTTCTTGAACAATGTTGTTTAGGTTACTGTGAAATGAACTGTATGGCTTATTTGCGATATTTTTAATACATAATAAACATTTGGAATATTCTTTGCACCTTCTTTTGATTGCTGCTTACTTAACGTTGTGTGCCCTAGGATGCTTCCAGTGGGGTACAGGAAAGGGCTTGGGGGAAGAACTGGATGTGACGCAGCCCTATATACTTGTTCTCAGCTTTCATAGGGGCACATGGAGGCAGTCCTGTCTGTTGTGGTTACAGAGGAACTCTTGAAAATAGGATTTGAGCCGCTTCGATGCTGTGGTATTGACTGGAGTGCGCAGAAGTCTGAGATGTGAGGTATGAAATAGGTGATTTATGCAATGAATGAACACCATGTCAGACACTGCAAGCAATGCCTTGGTAAGACTGTCTGAATGCACAAAGCATGAAGAATGGAAATAATGTAGAGAAAAGACCTTACATAGTCTTTCCAAAGTGGCTGCTCCCTTTGGATAGCTTTGAACACTGGATTACAAAGCCCATATACTGATAGCATCTTCATGAAGGATGCCTGGCTTTCAAAACTTTGGGAATGGGTGGTTTCATTTTGATTGCCCGCAGAGATGACCCCAGGTTTGCCATACAAGCAGCAACGGAATGACGAGAGCCGAATCGTGTTTCTCCTGTACTGCTTATAATGTTCGTAAAGAGTGTGGGCATCATCACGTCCTGGTAGTTCCTGAGGCCAAATTCATAGAGATGGGTAATATCTGTTATTAGACTACCTAGATGTTCAACAAAACTCCAAATCTGGTTTGACATAACCTGTTGACCAGGTTGACCTGAAGCTGGTGATAGCATGCAGTGGCTTTAAAGAGGAGTAGCAGCGTGATGAGGGAACTTAAAGCTGCTGTAAGGCCAGCAGTGTAGCTGGGCCAAAGTGGATTGCAAAGATTAAATGAAAAATTACTAGTTACACTTCTAGCAACTTAAATTCTATGGCAAACTATTGAAATTACTTATTTCACTAAATAAGAATAATAATTCCTAGTAAATAATATGGCTGGAGGCAGGCACAGCTGCAAGGATCCCTTGGTGGGCTGGAGGTTCAGCTTTTATGTTTAGCTTGACAGCCTCATGGAACACAAACCTTTCCTAATTCCCTCATAAATGCTCACAGACCACATCCAGTCCTAGTGCTGCTCTTTACCCTTGTTTTTACACTTTCCAATAAAAGCAGTGGAGAAGGTGTCAAGCAAGACAGTCTATGTTGCCGGTGTTCTTTTATATTTTTTGTAGTTCATCAATAACATGCTGTTACAGTAACAAATACCAACAGAAACTGTCCACCTGATTGATGAGGTATTGATCGAGCCAGTTCATTAACGTTTGTCTTCATTTTCAGCTCTCATCTTCTAAATGGAGAAGCCATTAAGCCGAGGCACTGTGGACTCGATCACAGTTGAAAGGGCTTGCCCAAATAGCTACGCTGGCAACCGTGATGGAGATAAATCCTGCGCTGCTGCAGGGACGTGTCTGGGTAGGGCTTCGACCGCTGCCTCAAGTGAAATAACCTGTAACAGCAAGAAGAGTTTCTGGTGGCCTAAACACGTATGTTAGAGGTTTTATTAAAACATGGATTAGTGATTTAGTCTTTTTACCATCTTATCTGACATAACTCAGCTGGTAGCTTAAACAAAGCTGCAGCGAAGTTAAACGACTACAGGAAAAAAGGCTTTCTGAGATGTACGAACACCACAATAGCCAAAAAACCACCCAGCGTGGGCCCTCCACTCTACTCAGCACCGCCAAGGACAGTCTCTGCCCAGGTCGGAGCACTTCAAGAAAGGTGTGGCTGAGCAGGAGAGACTCGCAAAGAGAAAAATGATGAAGAGAGGTAAAACGTGCTGTGGAAAAAAAGATCGAACAATTGGGCCTGTTCAGACTTAAAAAAGCTTTTGCCGCTGAGGCAGGGGGCCGGGAATCCGGCTGAGGACACGGCCGGGGATGCGAGGCACGCTGCAGCGGCCGCGCCGGGCCGGGAGCGGGGCCGGGAGCGGGGCCGGGAGCGGGGCCGGGAGCGGGACCGACAGCGGGGCCGGGAGCGGGGCCGGCAGCGGGACCGGCAGCGGGGCCGGGAGCGGGGCCGGGAGCGGGACCGACAGCGGGGCCGGGAGCGGGGCCGGCAGCGGGACCGGCAGCGGGGCCGGGAGCGGGGCCGGCAGCGGGACCGGCAGCGGGGCGGGCGGCGGCGGGCGCCCTCCGGTGGCGGCAGCGGCTCGGCTCGGGCTGTGCGCCTGTCTGCCTGCCCCTCTGGAAGTCCTTCCCCGGGCAGGGGCCTGGCGCCTCCGGCATCGGCTCATGGGCCCTATTTGATGCTCTCCTTAGGCGATATCATCCCCCTGAAAAAAAACCTTCATCCGGCGCTGATTCTAGAAGCAACTGCTACTCATCCTGCCCAGCTTAGCCATTTTGCTAATAACTAGTCCCTGGCCCATTTGTTGCATCATCATCTGCTTAGTTTGGAGATGTTTAGGGAGGGGGAAGCTGCGGCTGTTTTAGTTTTGGTGTTAATACCAGCTGTGTATGATACATAGCACTGTGAGATGCTAATGCCTGTTGGTCCTCCGAGTGCTCGTACGCTGCTGCTACCCTGCCTTTCCCGTGTGCGTTTTAGTTGTCGTCAGCCTCTGCCAACCACGAG
Source organism: Balearica regulorum gibbericeps (assembly GCF_011004875.1). Taxonomy (NCBI): domain Eukaryota; kingdom Metazoa; phylum Chordata; class Aves; order Gruiformes; family Gruidae; genus Balearica; species Balearica regulorum. Next base: position 60,670,061 of record NC_046184.1, read on the forward strand.
CAGATACTCACCGATGTCAGAGATGCAGAGTCAGAATACTTACATGCAGGACTTTACCAACACTTCTTTGTAAATCCTGGCATGAGGTGGTCAAGCAGCGTACGCAGCCATTCCTTTTCCCAAGAAGCCCTTTGGCCTAACACTGACCAAGGATACTCAAAGAGCAATTCTGCCTTGGACACCAAAACAAAAAGTGTATTATTTTCTGCTTGCTCATGTAGCAAAGCCTCTCCAGAATCTCTAGTATAAAATATCTTGCAAGGTCCCAATATAATATATCTTTTTAGGAGCCAATGCTTACTTACACACTGAGAAAGGGAATTCAGAAATCTGTCGACAAGAGCAGAGTTTGACTATTCCTGCATTTATAATGCCAGTACTAAACCCTGGAGCTGTTCAGAGTTAATGCAGCATCACAGTTGTAGCCTGCTGGACCTCAGACAAAGAGATCCCTGACCTCTGCTTTTTTTTTTTTTTTAATTGGAGCTTATGTAGCAGGTGTTTCTTTGGCTGATATGAATATTGAAATAATACATCTCAAAATCTTTTCCAAGATGATGGTATCTAGATACTCAGCTTAGCACTGGGGGACAAATCTTTTCTCAAGTGATTCCAGTTTCACTGTGAGAGGAATAAAAGCCAAAGAAGCAATTTCTCATTTTACTACATATCCTGTTTAGAAAAAAATAGTTTCGATGAAATACTTATTACCCACTTAACTCCTGTGCCCAACCCCAGTGTCCATCCGCAATTCTAGAGGAAGAAGCTAGTTCAAATAAGGCCGGCTTTGTTCCACTCAGAAAGATTTTCCTTTGGCACTCTCTAGATATAAATATGTCAAATTCCTGCGGATAATCCTTTCCTGTCAATACTGCTTAGGTTGGGGCTGGGATGGAGTCCTGGAGTTATGAGTAAGGATGGAAAACATAACAAGCAGGGAAAGAATCAGGGTTACCTTGCAACTTCGAATTTTTTTAGTGCTCTGAGTTTCAAACAAAGTTCTGATAATGTTTTCTTTTCCCCCCCTTTCTCCCTTTTTACCAAACTTCCCAACAATATATACATGTCGGAGGATGCAAAATATGATGTTTAAATATTATCTGCTTTACAGTAATAATTTGAAGCCACAAGCAAAATCAGGGCTTGAGATGACAGCCACTGCAGAGCCACCGCAAGAGACATGGGCTAAACAAATGAGTTGACACAGTTTTTAGTGGCAGGTAAAAACAAAACATTGCAGTTCCCACAGTGTATATTTGGATAGTTAACACTTTTGGTGTCACTGAGGCCAAAAAAAACCTTTCTGCCAAGTATTTCCCTGCTCTGGAAACTCAAAATGCTCTGCACAAGGGAGCAGGATCCAACCTGCAAGGTGGTCTGCCTGGGAGCCAGAGACCTGGGAAGGGCAGCAGGCTACCTCCGAGCTGCGCAGCCTGGGAAGCCTCACTCGGATGAAGTCTGTAAATTGAAAATAGTGAGGTCTTAAAAGAAAATTTCTAACCAGATAGGAAACTTAGAAATTATGGAGAAACAAGGGTCCTGATCCAGATCCCACTGAAGTCAGTATCTACGCTCCCATTTCCCCTCCTGGTACAAAATTAAGGCCAAAGAACTTTGCCCAAAGCCACACAGAAAACATGTAATATACCCAGCAATGATTTCCAGTATCTAAAGCTCAAAAAATCCTCTCCTTTCCTTCGAGTGCATCAGAGCTGTTTACCAGACTACCTAATAGCTAACAGATCTCCCCACATTGAGCGAGTCTTTCCTTTTTGAAGTTCCCTTCTCAGGATCTGGACACAGCAGTGTAAGAACATCATCCAAGGAGGTAGTACAGGCTTGTACGGTTTAAACAAATATGCTTTATGGTGTTGGGGAAGCAGGCTGGGCCTCCGGGCATATTTACTAGCTATTTCTGTTCAAAAGATTGCAAACATTAACAATATAGACAGCCCAATGCTCATCATTAAGCTCCAGAGTAAACACCTAACTGAGGGACAGCCTTCTCAATGCTATTGTTTCCAGCTGCCTGGAGTTTCAGGCAGAGCAGCTATGCTGCTACACGTTCAGCTGATGCCTTCAGAGACCCCATCACAACCCTGTCAGCTAGAAACAAAAGGGACATTGACTGATCTGAATGTAGCGTCCTGAGTGAATGAAGCTGTTGTTATTCCTACATCGTGTGTATAACGCCATCGCCTAGACGCTCAAACCCTATCCTAACAGGCACTGGAGCAGAAGGCTTCTTTAGGCACCTGTCTGCTGGAATGCTCTGGGCACCAAACCACTCTCACAATGGCATATTTTGTAGGATTAAACGTGGACTTCAAGCACCCCATTCTGATCATTTTTGCCTCATCCCCATACCAGATCTCTAACATCACACATTCAGGTCTGAAGATGGTATTGTTCTTAGCAGTTTCATTAAGTATCATCCATTCTTAGGATGGTTTCTAAAAGAGAGGGAAAAAGCCCTCAGTTCTGTCTAACGTGTTTAACATTTAAAAATAAGATACACAAGCAAAAGAGCAGCTTTTCCATTCAGGGAGGAGATATTTGTATTGCTAAAAATAGCCCTACTAAGCTTTCATGAACATGAGATTGACAGAAGGATAATTAACATTTGCTGGAGTCTGAATCCTTACAGATAATTAACTGAGGTGATAATAACATCTCAGACCCACGGAAAATACCTCTGTACTTGAATGCGTTCAGTGATCAAACTGCATTACAGCATCCCAGAAGAATGTCACAGCCTTCCAGTGACTGCAGGTTGGTGGCACGACTGGAAAAAACCCTGTACCTTCTCCCTAAGTCATTGGGGTTTTAAAGCTGCAGCAGCTGTAGAGAGAGCAGGATGACTCGCCATGGCCTCCCTGGCATTCAGGAGAACCTCCTTCGATTAAGTCAGGCCAGGACGTCTTAAAGCCTTCAGAGTGTATTGTCACACATGCGCTTTTGGGTTGTCTTGTAACAACATGGGAAAAAAATGCAGCTGTGGAGCTGTAGGATACGTTTGTCCTTTGTGGCACTGTTCCCTCCCACCACTACCTGCCCAAAGGAGCTGATCAACCAGAGACGCAGAGGGACAAAGACGAGGCGTGCTGAAGCAATGTGGCACACAGCAGAGAGAGATCAACCAGCCCAGGTGGCTGGTGCCAACCACTGCACCTGTTACGTTTTCACAGTGTTAACTTTTGGGTGTTTCTGCACCTTCCCCTCCCTGTCTTCTGTGGGATCGCATCTTTCATGGGATATGATCTGAGGCCCACAGACACCGATGCATCTTTCCCTGTTGATTACCAAAGCTATTGGATGAGTTGCATGTGGGAAGGGGATAGGAGAAAGTGAAGAATTCAGTTACGAAGCAAAATTTGCAAGGACCAAATAGAATAGATACATACTGCTTTTCAGTCTCCAGTCCCATTACATATTTTCTAGTATTTGGGGAGCTTTATTAGTTTGTAACTTTTCCTAGGGCAAAGAATCTTCTATTTCTTCTGTCTACTCTTTCAGCATTGACAGGGAAGATTTATAATGCAGTTGACAATAGATAGTGGTGTTATGTGTTAAATACAACCCTCAAAAATAGTTTTTTGTTCAGGTCATAGAAGAAGATCAAGGACTTGAAGCATCGCAACTAAGTGCTCCAGAAGTGCTGGCAGCTCCATAATGCAAGACAGAAATCACATGTTTGAACTCTCTAGAATTAGCGTATTTTCTCCAAAGTCCACAGGAATAACCAAGGGTTGGGTGAGGAGTTGAATTCACATTTCATTCATTTGTTCATCTGGTTTGGGGGATCACCACTCACTCTTGCTGTTGTAGTGGAAGATCTGCAGATACTGTTGGCAGAGAAGTACGTGTCTCATATGAATGTCTTAGAGTCATGCCCCTTGCAGCACGCCTGCTGACTCCCTGGTTGACACAGCTCAGTGGCGCAGCTCTTGTGCACATGAAGGTCTGTCCCCAAACCAAACAGTTGGAGTAAAGGCTTAATCTATCCAAGAGTCCTACTACGTTGTCCTTTGTTCGGATCCTGATTTGCCTTCATTTGCCTTCACAAAGCTCTTCAGTTTCCTTAGATTTACTATTTCGCATTCAACAGAACTGGTGTAATTTACTACTTTACCTATAAAATTAATTCAGTAACAGGGCTGCTGTTTCAAGTGGTTGCACAGAGCTAAATTGCTGTTTGTGGAAGTATTTGAACTATGAAAAGCAGCACATCTATTAAAAAGAGGTTTTGGAGTGCTGTTTATTGTTCCTTTCAATTTCTCTCATCTCACTGTAACAAAAAGTTATCTTCCTCCTGAAAAGCAATAAAATAAATCTAAGTGCTTACAATCTTTGCTGCACAATGCAAGTTCAGGAGTAGGTGTGCTTTCTTGCGTTGGCCAAAGAGAAGCAAACTGAGAAAAGATGCACTGTAGCAAGTGAAGTTCAGTGTCTGCATTTTTGTCTGAACTATTTAGAAGCAGCCAGGTGGTTAATACGACCCTGATTTCAATGTTTCCTGGACAAAATTTGGATATAAATTTGCCTCAGGATGATGGCTGAGGCTAGCGATCTGCACTTGATCCCTGCAAAAAGGAATCAAGAACGTAACACGCAAATGTACATCGCCACATTCTTCAGTGAATCCAGCTGACCTTGATGCTGTTGCCTGCAAAAGGGCAGGGAGTTTCTGAGGGTGCAGCTATACTGTCTCTTGAGTGTGATCCCAAACATCATTTATGCCTAAACCCTTAGGAAAAAAGCCTGTGCTCGGGAGCAGAGTTCAGTGTGTACTTGAGCACAGGAGCCCAGAGGAGCTTCTTTCCTTCCCTCCCTTCCAGTCTGCAACCAGGAAGCAGCAGCAGAGATTTACTACGGGTTTATACAGGCAAAGGGGGCTTGGGGGCTCAGGCTAGCAGCTATCTCTCCCACCAGCACAGTCAAAACTCCCAGCCCCAATTCAAAGTGCTTACATCCCTCTGAAGTTTGTACTGAGTAAAGATAAACACATCCTGAAGTGCTTTGTTAATACCACAGGGATGGGCTTGATACAGGGACCTGGTTTGAGAGAGGAGTTCTCCACTCCAAATGAAAAAATCTAGTCACTAGGTGATTTATTAGTCCCTCTTCAATGATACTTTTGTTTTAAGAGGGCTTCAGTTACTCTCTGCTGACTGGAATTTTTCATTTATGTTGGAGAAGTATTGCTCCTTGACTTGAAAAATGACTTCCAGTGAGCAATAAATGCTGTGGGCCTCATCCTGTGGCTTTGGGCATGACAGCTCACGACCGGTCACTTTGCCACAGGATCCTTGCCATTCTTTCCCTGTTTTCTTTTTCTTGCCTTATGCTTTACACATGTTTGTAATTACCTTTTTTTTTTTTTTTTTTTTAAAAAGTTGCCTTGTTACATCTCCCTCTGTTCCAGGCTGTCAGCTATGGGTTTCCCTGTATTTAAGTCCCAGGCATTCCTCATCAATGCGCTCACTGAAATACTTTTACCACGGGAGAAATCCTTTTTGCACATCACTTCCAGTGCAGTAAGGTAGAGCGAGTCCTTGCAGTCAAGGAAAATTCCCTCTGGGGAAAGATCCCAAGTGCAGTGAAAGACTCTAGACCACCAATGAACCTGCTTTCAAAAATAACAGCAACATATAAAGTATGGCTGAAATTCTTCCTGTAGGTTTTAATCTTAGACATTAGATGCACATTTCTGACAATGAAACCTCTGGCTGGCTGGTTTTCTGAGTCTCCTTTGCAGTTATCAAGGAAACAGGCTGCGTGTTTTGGCAGATGTCTAATGCAGGTTCTACCAGTAAGTTTATTCAAAACAACTGTTTTCTTTAATATGAGTCCTGATCTTGTGGAGAATCTTACAGCTTCCTGTGCTTCCACCACAATAATGCTCTACCTTGTATTAACCTTTCATAGGGAACTATGGGGTCTGCCTGTTCTTTCCCTGCTTTCTCCTGCGCCTTTCATTAGGAGTATTTGTTACAGACAAACTCTCTGTTTCAAGGCAGTTTAACTCAATTTACTCTTCTCAAGGTCAAAATTAAACTACTTTAAAGTAGGCCTTTTTTACTCATCAAAGAAACTCTTGCGTACTTACAAACAAGAGGTAAATAACACATTGTTACGATGCTCTAATGATGTTAAATGTCTAAATGTGAGCAGGCAGCTGTGTGGGAGACCTTCCCAGAGCACCCGAGTTCAGCAGGGTGCAGAGCTTCATCGGTGCCTGGTCACCCTCGTGGCCAGCAGCAGAGGGGAAAGGAAGACTGCAGAGCCCTTAGGATGAGGGGTAATACTGAACTCCTAATTCTGCAGCTTGGTTTGTTGAGACATGACAGTCCCTTCTCATCATTCTGGCAGTGAAAATGTACTTTAAAGTTAAAGCAATTCCATAATCAGACAAGAACTTGCATTACTTAAGATGTTGTGTAGAACAGGTCTGGTAGTGCCCATCTTTGGGCTAAACATTTTAATTAAGTGCCTTTTGCTGTCGCAAATCCAATACTATTCTCCAACTGAGGCAGAATTTCCCATTTGCTGCCCTAACGATGCATAGGGAGGCTGGCTGCTGTTGACCAGGCTTTCTGTGGTGATTGAAGAGGTCACGTGAGTCATTCATACCCCGTTTGCTAAAGTGCATGTGGATCTCTGAAGAAGAACATTGATTATTTTTTATAAGTATTGTATAATTATAAACATGTACAAGTCTTCCCTAATACAAGGATATATTGAGGTTATCTTTCTAGCTGATTTGCCTGTAGAGATTTGGACAGATCTCCAACACTCTGATTGTATCTTCTGACAGTGCCTGAAATTCTCCTTATATTTCCTTATGTAGGATAATGGGAGTTGTGCCTGGGGATTCTTCCACAGCCTCCAGCCCAGCTTCTGCAATAGCAATGAGCAGTACTCAGTCCTGTGGGAGTAACGGCGTGTCTTGCTTCATGCAAGATTTAGACTTCAGCTTTGTGCTGAGTCTTCTTCAAAGGCAGCCAGGAAGAGCAAGGTTGCCAAACCTCACTGCAACCCTAATGGGATTCAGTCATCCAGTTCCCCCAGGCTGCTGTGAAATCCCACTCTCAGCTCCATATCTTGCTATTTGCATAATGTTCACGCCCCCATGCTGTAGCTTGGCTAGCATCAGTCCCTAGGAGGCAACTTGTCTTTGGCTGTCTTAAAGAGCTGTAATTTAGATGATGTGCCCCAAGAAAACACAGGAAACACATCAGAGTAAAGAAGGAAATCAATCAAGAGAAAATCAGATAACAACACCCATCCTCAGCATCGCCTTGAAAGAAATGAGTTAGATGCAGAGAACAGAAGGAGCAGCCACCAACTAAATAGGTCAGGTTACCAGCATGAGGCTATTTAGACAGCGATAGCAGGAATGGTGATCAGATATGCAAAGCTTTTGAGATGCAGATTTAAATTCCCCTGGTCAATGGCATGGCTCCAGATGTTCTCTAGTGTAGCGGGCAGAATTTTTTCCACTGTAATCCAGCTTTCTCCTCCGGGTTTCACTGACCATAAACTTTTCATTAGTGCCCTTAACATGAGGCACAAAAGTCTTCAAGCCAACACCTGTTGCATCTATTTTTATAAGCCAAGAGCCTGATCGGTTCCACAGGAGATTCAAGAATAAAACATATTTAATAGCCACGAAGGTTTTCTATTAACTTTATGTTTCTTCTCCTTTCAAAACTTGGGACTATATAGCCTATAAGTGCTGCCTGCTGCTGTTCCTTTTTGACGTAAGCCTCTCTTTGTTTTGCTCCTTTAAACTCAGTGCCAGATTCTGCTCACGCTTGTGCCCATGTAGATCCAAAACTCCTTGGACGCTAATGATGCAATTCCAGGCTCTCTCTGTGGTAACTGAGAATAGGAGCTGGCCCTTGTCGGTTCAAATTTACCCTCGATGCAACTTCACTGAGGGTGAAGGAGCTGCCACGAGGGTATTTTGGCCTCACTGTCCCGTGACACTAAGTGATTCCTGCAGGCTGCAAACAGCCCAAGTGTTGTCCAGCCAAATGTGGTGAGTGCAGCGGGTCACATACCTCTCAAAGCTAAACTGGGTCAGCGGGGGCATGGCAGTCCACATCAGCTACGGAGTGGCCTGCGTTATTTATGTGAAGGAAGAAAAATATGTGCGGATGCACCCATCCAAACCTGTAACTGGAAGTGACAGAGGCGAGGGGAGTTCCCCTCTCCGCTCTCTCATCAGAGATCCTTGATAATAACCCCCAATGGAGAGAGCCTCTTCCTGGGCAGCTGCGGATTTAATTTTGGTCTTTGTCCAGCCCAAGCAGCTCAGATCTCTAAAGAAGTGGATTTTCTATACAATAGGGGTGGGACGCACTGAAGCGTGAGGAGGAGGCGGGACACCAGGTGTCTATGAATGAGCTAACGAGCAGCCTGAAATGCCTCCGTACCCCTCCCCTGCCCCTTGTTCTGCCCTTGGACTGTAACACGAAGCAGCACAATGACTCACTATTAGCCCCGGCGCAGCTGCAAGAGGTCAGGCCCCGCACTTTTGTACGGGCGTCTTTAATTCAGGCTCCTCGGGGACTCATTTTTCAACGAGAGGGCTAATGCTCGAGCTTTCGGGGGAAATGACATCAGTCGGTGAGAGGACAGGCGTTTAAGAAAGGCAGCTTGTACTTTAACCTCTCCTACCACACCCATGATGTGATGCTTAGGTAGCCTTTTCTGCCTTGGTCTCTTTTTAGTAGCCTTTATAAAGTCAGTAGCTCAAATCTGTTTACCTATTCTGCCATTTTCAGGAACACAAAACTTCTTAAGGAAATAGGGAATTGGTTTTTGTAGCATTCAGTGCAAGGTTAAGTCCAGTGAGACAAGGTCTGATATTAAAAGAGGCAGAGACAGATGTGTGCTTTTTGCTAACTGCATCATAGGGAGAGTTAAGTTTATCTTCATTCTGGTCTACTCTCCCAACTACCAATTATTAAGCGTTTTTGGTCAGCTCTGATGCTCTACAATGCTGCCTGCTACTTGCACACTATTATTTCCTACCTAGTTTTATTGACATGGCCTGTGTTATTAACCGCAAGCTATTTCTCCAGGGAAAACTAGGTTATCCAGCCAACCCACAAGGAAGAGAAGGGATGCCTCTTGCACATAAAGCATGACCCCTCTGTCTCCAGTCTTTGGACAATTAACAAGGAGCATTAATGAACTACCAGGCTACTATGCAGCCCTTCCCAGCTGGAATGGTGGTGGTTGTGATGGTGGCAGGAGTGAAATGCCAGTGAAGGCAAGAGGGCAATCCTCAGCACCAGGAATGGGATATGCACCAGGGAAAAACATCCACTTCAAGGAGCAGGTACTGGATGTGGGCACTGAAGGCCTGGCTGCCTTCTCACTGAGACTATGGAAATCTAAAGTAAATGTAGAAAAATCAGAGGAACAGCACCTGCAGAAAACCTTAAAGTAGCAAAGGAAACAGGCTATGAAAGTTGTTGTCTAGCATCTGTGCTGAAAATAAAATAAAAAAATTTTCCATGACCTACACTGGTATGAATTAGTATTATTCCTACCAAAGTAAGTGGAGTTACACTGGCATACACACAAAGGAAAATGAGGACTCATAAAGAACAACGGTCTCTGGATTAAATCCATTACTGGTATAAGCAAATACATTCCACAGACCTCAAAGACCTCCATGCCTGTTTGCACCTATGGCAAATTTGGTTCATTTTCCCCAGAGGCCTTTTTCCATTTTAAATATAGTGTGCACGCAGATGGCCCAAGCTACAATGGGGTGCCCAGCTTTGTATTAAAACGGGCAGCTTGACTTTGGCTTGAACGTAATGATATGCTCCACCGCGATTATATTTTTAGAGCTATCAATGAACAGTATTTCAAGTCCTTGTCAACTTGGGCTTTCAGATCCTCAAGCATCAACCTAAACATAAAAGGATGTTTAATACTGATGGCTAAAATTGACAAGATTCCTAGTATACCTATTTAAGCAATATGAGCTTGCATGTGTACATATATACACACATTATTGTTTATATATATTAATATATATATGTTGCTGTTTTTTATACCATGGATGCACACACAAATGCACAGAGTTATTATTGATTATAATAATCCCTTGGAAATTAGACACTGCCATGTGTTTTGACTCAATTTATCTACTTCCCCCCAGGGTCAATCTAGCCTTCTTTTCAAGAGTGCTGAATAGCCACTGTTCCCATCAAATGCTGTGGCAGCCATGCATGCACCTCCTCTGAAAATCACATTTAGCTCTCACAAGCTTGCTCATGATGGGTCCTGGTCTGCTGGTGCTTCTCTTATTTTCAGATAAAAATGTTCCTATTATATGCCTGCAGTGTCTTGCAACGTGGGAGGATGACTCTAACAACCATACCACTGGTGGCTGAAATGGGATTCTGCAAAGCTTCAAGTGTGACTTCATTGCAGGTCCCTTTGAGCTTTGCCTGTCATGCTAAAAAGTTTATTTCAGAAAGCATATCTCTGTCATCAAGAATCCTGGGTCTTCTGCTGCTTTTCCAAACAGCGGCACCTCAGGCATCTCTGGCTGTGCTGCAAGTTTGCAGGCAGGCAAACAGAACAGCCACCGAGCACCTGCTTTATTAATTACAGGAGTGTTACCTGGTACAGAAGGAGGTGGCCTTTTATTCCTCCCGGGGCCCTTTTCACCTGAGCATCCCCCGTGAGGGGCAGAGATGCCTTTGGTCCCCCCTGTTCCTGGAGGCAGAATGGAGCTAATGTTGCTGCAGCACTGCAAAAGGTCAGCGATGAACACAAGCCTCGGTGTCCCTTTTTTTGCCAGGAAGCAAGTAGGGGTCATTGGCTGAGATTTAACGATACCTACAATTGATGAATGCAGTGACTAAAGGGGGACGTGATAGCTGAGAGGCATATTACACAGTGTGATTTTCTACAGGCTAATTACCACAGATGCAAGGACTTTGTTTTTGCATTGAAACCTGCTTAAATCAGTTTTACACAGGTGTAGCCTGATGGTCTGGTCTCAGGAGGAATACTTTTAGTCTTCCCACGAGTCAGATTTGTGAGTCCAAATGAGCTATGACCAGTGGCCTGGGCAATGTGGATGCCCTCGTACACTAGATGCTTGTGTGCTCCTGAGGACCATGTTGGAGCCGGGTTTCAGCAGGGACACCCCAGGCAACCCCTTTGCTCGTGGGTCTCTGTGGCGGGGGTGAGCTTGGGCAGCCAAGCTGTTACAGACCCCTCTCCATTGTAAGAAGACTCAAGACAAAGGAATTGTCCTTGAGTAGCAACCTTGAAGGTAGGGCAGCGACAGCTTATATAATGTCATATGAAAAAGTTTCACTGATCATTTATCACTCATTTATCAATTTTACACCAGGAGGCCATCACAGTAGCAGGAATCAGATCCTGCCTTTGTTTCTGATCACATCCCCTTTCACAGCTGTTCAAATCTGAACAAAAATTCACACTTTTTTTTTTTTTTGGAGAAGAAAATTTCTGCTCAAAAAGCATTAAAAGATCATGCCTATCACTGATTCCTGATACCACTTCCCACTGAAAAAATTGTCAAACAAAGACCTGTCTGTCACTCTGTGTCTGTAGCATTCCTGATGCAGCCAGCTCCTGGTTCACAGCTCAAGACGTCCGCTCACCCACAACAGATAAGCATTAAGGTTTTGTCAGTCTTCTGACAGCTTTAAAGACAACATACCTAATACTGTCTTCACCCACACTCTGGCTGGCTTCAGTGATGTTAATCCAAATTTACATCCAGGTTTGCATGCTGAAAATTGTATTTACCACTTAAAATACTGTAAAGTAGTTGAAAAATGTTGCTGTGAAGCACTGCCACATGCTTGTTTTGCAGATAGATTTTTTTCCTTCAGATGCTCAACCACTTGGTGGTGCTACAGAAAGGGTCTGCTTCGCTTCCTAAAGCAAAGCAGGTTTCTTCTCTTTCATGAAGGGTATCCAGAGATCACATTAGATAAAGCTGTGGCAAGAAGCACCTTTCTTCTTTTCTTTTTTCTCATGAGTATTGCCTTTGCAATGGTCAGGTTGAAATCTAAGAAATCTAGCTATCGTATTTCCCCACCGAATGTGTGTGTAAAGTTACAACCTTGGCTAATTCATTTCCCTCTATCGGATATTTGATATACACATTTCCAATGGAGTTGAAAATTGCAGGACAGCGGGTGTCCCAGGAGAATTCACCCATTTAAAAATGAATGTGCCCCGTGCCACCTTTTGCTTGCTTTCCCTGACAATCCAGCGCTAATTTTTGGGTTTTTTTCTGGCATTATCCCTTGCAGGCAGCAAACCTTCAGATTGCACGCTCAAGAGTTCACACCGCAGTGACACAGAGCAGAGGATGTGTGTCACTCAGTGCAAAGCCAGTGAGATCTGGGCACTGACACCCCTTCGCCTCCTTGGAAAACCCCATCTGGTACAGAGGGATGAAAGGTGAAAACCCTCCTTTTTATGAAGCCAGGGCAGAAAAGCGATGAAAGCCCTGATGGAGCGAAGTTCTTGAGCTGTGTGCCTAGGTCCTAAGGGGGAAATGCCCACAACGAGCCTGCTGCATCTGCCCCAGCAAGTGAGGGTGGGTTGGGGACAGAGGGAAGGGAACAGAAGTGGGGAGCGATGAGACAGAAGACTTCAGACAGTATCATGGCAAGTGGGGATGAATGCAGAGGGAGAAGATTAGTAATTTCCAGCTGTTTTGCAGCAGCATCTGGTTGATTCTAGGCAGCCTAACTGGTGTCATCTTTGTAGGCTTCAGTGCCAGCAAAGGCTCCTGTGCATGGAGCCCTCGCGGAGATTAGCACAAGCTGAGGTAAAGTGAGAAGGATTGGCCTTGCTAAAGCAATGGGAAGTATGCAGAGGTCACGTTACTCCTCTTATTAAATTTGAGTATTTTTTTCATCTTGGTAGCAGGCCTTCAAACATGTTCTTTAGAAATGAGTGTCCTGTTCCATTAAAAATAAATCTGTTTCTTTCTTATAACACAATTAGTGTCAGCAAAGCATTCTGCAGATCTTAGAAGATTTATTTTTGTATAATTCTTGGGAGGCAGGAAAGAGTATTCTAGTTCTGGAGGAGAGATAAGGAGACACAAGTTTAAAAGTGTTTTTAGGCCCTGTGCCAGATTTTCTGTTTCACCATAGCTCACAGAGGAGAAGGAGCCATCTCTTCAAGCCTCTGTAGACTTGGTGGGGAAGGTAGCTCTTTCCTACAGTTAGCATTACCTAAAGCGTTGTGCGCTTTGCATTGATATGGAGAAGCTGGTAGCATCAACGTGTTGCCTTGCTTCTCCCTGTAGGACTGTGTCTGCATCTTCTCTTAAGATCTGTGTTGTCTCTTGGGGGTTGTTGAACTGTGACTGTGGTCTCAGTGCAGGCTGGAGAAGCCTGGGGTGGCTGTCACGCGGACCAGCTAGCATCAGCTCTAAAGAAAATGACCTGTCAGCATAGCAAGAACATATCTCTTCCCCAGTCCTAAACCCCTGACACTCACCCTGCTGTGGGCCCGGCAATGAGGACGGCATTGGGGTCAGAGGGGCTGTCGCTCCCCTCCTGGACGCAAATGCATGAGGGGCTGGCATCCTCTACTCCCCTACACCTGCTACGACGGTGTCAGAAATTTGCAATTCCCTTTACACTGCATGAGAAGCACAAAGGAAACACAGAGAGCCACAAAACCTCCCCCCTCCCAATTCCCTAGCCAGAGAAATGAAATTTTCATGCATAATGAGGCTTTGATCAAGTCTGTCACTGAACTGATTTGCTATTGATTTAAAGAGTTTTCTCTGCTAGCACACAGGCATAAAGGATGGCATTTTAAAAAGATGTAATGGAAAATTATATTTGGTTCTCGGGCATCTATACGCAAACATATTCATTTTCCATTTAATTGCTCTTTGTAGTTTGCTGCCCCAGATTTCTGGGTATGTCCTTTTCCTGGGGAAGTTGTGCTGTATCATTGGTACACATCCTAAAGTCATAATATTCTGTTTACATCTTTCTAATCACTTGCCATAAAACGATTACATTGCCATTAACAGTTTTTATTATTTGACCTAATGTTATTTACAAGTCATAGATAACACTATTCTCTAAAGCCCGGAAGTGGCTGCAGACAAATGAAAAGTAAACTAAATAAAGCTAAAGGAAGCTGGCAGTCTCCATGCTAAATCTATTTTCTAATTTAGTATTGTTTTAACTAATGATCAGTGAAGGAAAAATGCAGCCAGTCTTACAGCTATGAAGCCGTGATGTACATTATAATGAATTACAGTATTTCAGTGGGAATTTAGGAGGAGATGGGGAGCGAGAGACGATTTCTCAGGGTGAGATTGCATCCCTAGCTTGGAGCCCATGGCAAGGCGTGTTCTCCTCCACCATTCCCTAAAACAGCCCCAGGAGGGGAAAGGGCTGCACTTCGGGAAGGCACGATTGAGCCCTTGCTCCCCTTTGTCTACAGAGGGAAGGAGGTTGCCGACCAGCCTGCACCACTTGTGGGGAAGAGGGAACGGAGAGCCACTTTGCCACCTATTCCCCACAGATTTGTCTCCTAGCAGGAGTAAGGCGGCACACTTTTCCCTTTTCTCCTCTACGCTTGAACTGCACAGCCACACTGCCAAGCTAGGGTCGTACCCTGGGAAGTGATGCGTGTTATCAGTTGAATATAACAAATGCTGTTCTTTCTGATGAGGTACATTGTGTATCTACCATAACATGGTAGATGTTATGTTCTGAGTGTCATGGCGTTGATTTGCTGTCATTATCCCAGATATCCGCTTGTCAGTAACAGTCTTAGGGAAATGCTTGTATAGATGAGTGCATCCAAAGGAATGAACATCCAGTAATTCATTGATGCCGTGTGCAGCATGAGTTTTAGCATAACATCTTATGCTTAACCTTCTTCACTCTAATAAATACATATTAAAAAAAAGTAATGTGTTTTTTACTCCCTATATTATTGGAGTAGCCTTACCCTTGTATTTCCAAGAAAACTGGTTATGCATCCAATCGCTGCATGAAAAGAGCTATACAATCTAGATATGGATCCACAGACCTCAACATAAAACAAACATCTTGTGCAAAACATACTTTTGGCTTTCTTCATCACAGGCATCAGCGCAACAAACACCACACAAAAGCCACAACTGAGGCTAAAGTGCCGCTCCTTGTAGGATCTACCCAGTGGCTGTGGTATCTCCATGCGATCAGACTGGGCAGGAAATCCCAGAGTCCTGGAGGGAGGTATCTGCCCCATCTCATCCATGAGTCATCCAGGATGAAGAGGTCAAAATGGCAAAAGTTCATGCTTCCAACATTGTGTTCACGTACAAACATCTCTGAGTGAAGGCTCCCACAGCGCGCAGCTCCCCGGCGCGGGCTGCCAGGCCCCGGCAGGATGCCCCCCAGCCCGTCAGCACCTCGGCTGCATTTTGCTTCCCCCTTCTCTGCTCCCGGCCCCAACCCAACTGGCGGCCGCACAGCTCCACCCTTTTCCGCCACAACCCACAGGCACTGCGGAAATCTGCCCCTGTTTTCTGGCTAAGGGCTGGGGGTTGCAGCACCGATAACTGAGGTTAGGACAGCTTGCTTGCATGCACCGCTGTGCTGGGGGAGTGGGGCCAGAGGCATTGCGAAATGGTGGCTAGGGGATGACTGCTCTCAGTGATGCTTTGGAGAAGCCGTGTGTGTATGAGCTGCTCCGAGAAGGGTTGTTCCGTGCGTGGGAGACGGCGGTGGGCAAAATGGGCCGGGCGGAGATCCAGCTGCCTACACGTGGCCTAACGTGCTGATGGTTGAAAGTGATGCATCTAAGTCACCCTCTCTAAATATGGGCAAAAAAACAGGCAGCGGAAGGGAGGCAACCGAAGGCAAAGAAGGGAAGTGATGAGAGGAGGGGAGCACATTGCTGAGTGACTTAATTAGTTTTTTCACTTCTTCTTTTGCAGTTTGCATTGGTGAGATGCGCAATCCAGCAACTATGGCCCGCCACAACTCCCTGCTCACAACGATGAAAGCTTGTAATGTTGGTTTTCCATATTATGGCCTGCTGATGTGTGTGGACTTTAATCCCAAAAGGATTAAGGTGCAGGGGGAGGGAGGGGGCTGGTAGTTTGGATTGTATGGCTCATTTATTTAATAAAAATATGTAAATAACACACTAGACACACCATCACAGAGTTTTACTGAAAGAGTATCTAAGCTGAATGAGAAATAGGAAAGCAACAGACGAAGGAATTGTGTGTGCTCAGTCCTACTGGAAACAGCAGAAGAGACCCTGAGCATCAGCCCCTGCATGTCAGTTTTCTTTCCTGTGCAGTTTGGGTTGTTTCTCCACACTTCTCAGTGGTGTGGAGAGCCCCTGTTTAGCAATAGCGGTGAGGAGTTCAGGCAGCAATGCAGAATTGTTGAATGCAGAAAAGCAGATTTTACATGGATAAAATCATGTGACATAAACACACAGGCAGACACATGCATATGTAAATATGTAAATGAATTTTCAGTTCTGGAGATGTAAATACAGCAGGCGATTAGTATCCTCTGTGCTATGGATATTCCAATAAAACATACCAAGCAGTAGAAGAAATAACCAGTATTACAGGAGAACAATGATAACATGTTCATTGTCTAAATTCTCAGTGAAAGCCACTGAAGCAAAGGCTTGAGGCTTGGAAATGGAATTTTAAAAGATGTTTTATAGACATACGGCTCCTCTCCTATTGAAAGTTTTATACTCTTCTAAGGAAGTCCACCTTAAGTTTCAGAGTCCTCTCTGAACAGACATTACAAGTATTCTTCAGTTTCTTCATTGCCCACAGAACTCTGAAATGGGTCCAGGATCCAGGTTCAGAGGGCTTAACCTCCAAGTCTCTGTATTTCCTATTGCCTGGACATCCCAAGAGGCCTAGGGGCAATCAAATAACAAGAGGAGATACATGAATTCAGATAGAAGTTACACCCTCTGAATCTGGGCCTTGGATCCTGATCCAGGGTGTGGGTTTGGGCCAGGTTGTTGATTACTTGATTGAAGTATCATTTTAATAGTGAACTGACATCTGTGTGATGCAAACGAGACACACCTCAACAGACCACTACTTGACAAGGTAAAGTTTTTTATATGGCTCACTACAGAGAAAATCAGTGTTACAGTCTCTAATCCTGAACTTGCGTGACTCCTGTAATTTCCATAAAGCATGCAATTTCGAGGATTGGATGTGATCTGCCAGGGCAGATAATATGCAGATACCTGCTGCAGGAAACAGATGGATGCCAGCCATCTCTGCCAGCCGCCTCTTTCTACGGGATAATCCCTGTCATTGAGTGGAACGCATTAACATGCTTTCACTCCATCCAGCCAAAAAGCTCTCTCTCAACATGTGCTTGCACAGAGGAGAAAGTTCAGTTGAGAGAATGTCCCCCAGTTTCACCTACCAGCATCTTCCAAGTATTTGCAGTTACATCATCTTTAGATTTGCAGACTGGATGGCACAGAGCACTTCAGCTTGGTCCAGCAAATGTGTACGCCTATGCTTAGCCTGATCATCAAGGATGAGCAGCCAAAGCAACTCAATTGACTTTAAGACTGCGGCTACATGTTTCTCCACATACAGACCAGAGCTCAACAGAGAGGATGGAAACCTAAGCGAGCAGAACATTAGTTTTAGAGACTACAGGTCCATTGTATCCAGGAATCCCTTTAATACACATTTCTCCTCTTGTCTCTATCCTACACTGTAGGGAACAGTCAAAGAAGGTATTTCATTTCTCCAACACTGCCCTGGAAGCTGACCTTTTTAAGGGTGCTAACAACACTGTTGAACACTTTACAAACACTGGAGAGTGCTTATGAGCCAGGAGTCTGTGTACCAATGATACCGTCTCACCAAGTCAAGCTGCAATATGCATAGCTGTTGCACAGAAAGTACCTGGCCTCAGTTTGTAAAATAAGTATTTGTAGCAAGTATCTTCAAAATCCAGTGTTTATTTCTTTTATTTAGCTAAATACATGGAATGAATTAACATCAGCTCTATGCATCTTATGTTTCATTACAGGTGTTGCAGACTTTCTGAGGAGACCTAAACATTTGACTGAGAGCTATTAAGCCAGTGGTTTTTTTTATCCTGAGTTTCTCTACGCCAGGTAAGAAATAAGTTGTGCCATTTTGAAAGTTTATGGCAAAAATTAATCCTAAAAATGTACTGAGTTTTATGATATATTTATATTGCTAACATGCTGCAATCTTTTAAGATTGTTTTCCAACTCACACTGACTTCAGGAAGGCAAGCCTACTGAAACCAGTGGCTTTATTGTTTTTATTGTGATTATCTGTACAGTTTAGATTTGGTACAACATATCCTCCAATACTGTTTTGCAAATTAGAGCCTAATCCTATTTCCTTTGAAGATGGCTAGCAGAAGTCTGTTGGTTTCAATGGGAGGATAAATCCTTTTTGTGAATAAGGAAAAGCATTTACATAAAATAATACTGTCAGAAATGAAGAATTCCCCAGTGGTGTCTATAAACTCAGAGAGCTGAAATTCTCACCAAGTGTTTATTTCAGGAAGAATGAAACACGGCATGTTTTACACTGACATGAACAGCTAGAATGATGCAAATTGCCTACAAAAGTCATTATTTAAGATTTTCTATGCTCATTCTAACATTGTCTCGCCTTTTCTCTGTGATTTTTGCTTCTCAGTATTCTTATACCTGTTGTAAAGGACGTTGGTTTACTATTTGCTTTAGTGATTTTTATTCTTGTAGTGACAAGCATAATACTGATTGCAAAGCTGACAATATGCTAAAAATTAAAAGGAAATATCTCTATATGTCAGTGATACACTCAATCATATATGGACTTCTATATTTATAATTATTTTCAATTCCCATTGCTATTACATATGAGCACAGAAAGTTTCCTGTGTCCAGTTTTAATTTACATATTTAATTTGCTTAATGCCCTCTGGCTTCACATTTAAGAGTGTGGAAATTTAAAAGGAAAAGTGGTATTTCTAATGCTACATAGTACCTGTGCTTATTCCCTTACAAAATTGGCATTTTTCGTTGTGGAGCTTCTGCTGTTTTATTATGCCTTATATCTCTCCAATCACAATATATAGTGATAAATCATGACATATTTCCTTATGGAACGGGTGATGTATGCTTCCGAGCAGCTAGAAGAGAATACGCTTGGGAATATTAACAATGCTCGTGAGTATAACATAATGAAACTTATTTTCATCGCTGGCATTCACGCTTTTCAGCTGTTCAAGAGGTATAAAAGGTATAAAGGACCTGGATATAGCCTATACTGAAGGCAGCTTCCAGACAGACAATCGTAGCTGGACACTCTTCCTTGCTGCGTTCGGGGGGACCAAGCCATTTCTGAGCTGCTCATGTAGTGCAGCGCGCTGGCACAGGTCAGAACAGGACCCAGGCTGCTCCCAACTTTGGTGGGACTAGGGCTTGCACTGGACATGCAAAACCACTGGGCAGTTGTCACTGTCATCTTGACAGACTGCCGCACCCATGGCGCCCAGCAAGATCAAGGCTGATTTAATCCATTTAAGTGAAGCTGCACTGAGGTGAACACATGTCAGGACAATTCTTCACTTCTCCTTGCAGTCAAGGGCACCTCTGCTGTTCTTTGTGTTGCCAGCCCCTCTCCTAGCTCCCTCTTGGTGCTGCTGCATCCTCATCCCATTCCCACGCCAGTCCCTACTTGCAGCGGGTCTCCATTCCATGTGGATGTTTCTTAGGGTATCCCCTAAGTTTGAGAAGATCTACATGAGTGGGTTTCAAACTGGGGGCACAGAAGGCAATCAGTGCGGTAGCAGATCTCCCTCTCCTGTAGGTTCAGGTAGCCCAGGCACCGCTCTATTCTGTGCCAGCTGGCAGGAATGCAATCATAAAATCATAGAATCATAGAACATCAGGTTGGAAGAGACCTCAAGGATCATCTGGTCCAACCCTTCTTGGCAAAAGCTCCATCTAGACAAAAGCACCATCTAGACAAGATGGCCCAGCACCCCATCCAGCCGAATCTTAAAAGTGTCCAACGTCAGGGAATCCACCACTTCCCTGGGGAGATTATTCTGATGGCTGATTGGTCTCATTGTGAAAAATTTTTCTCTTGTGTCCAGCCAGAATCTCCCCAGTAGTAACTTGAACCCATTACCCCTCGTCTTTTCCATGTGACTCCTTGTAAAAAGAGAGTCTCCATGTTCTTTGTAGCCACCCTTTAAGTACTGGAACATGGTGATGAGGTCTCCCCTAAGCCTTCTTTTCTCAAGGCTGAACAAACTTGATTCTCTCAGCCTTCCTCATACGGCAGCCTTCCCAGTCCTTTGATCATCCTGGTGGCCCTCCTCTGGACCCTCTCCAGCCTGTTCACATCTTTTTTGCATAGCAGGGACCAAAACTGAACTCAGTTTTCCAGGTGTGGCCTGACAGGCGCTGAGTAGAGTGGGATAATGACTTCATCTCTGCTGGTGATGTCCTTGTTGATGCCACCCAGCATCCTGGGCCTGGCTTTCTTGGCCACTGCAGCACACTGTTCACTTGTGTGAACTCACTTCATATCGAGCTTGCTGTCCACCAGGACCCCCAGGTCCCTCTCCTCAGAGCTGCTTTCCAGCCAGGTGGATCCCAGTCTGTGCTGCACTCCTGGATTATGTTTTCCCAGGTGCAAGACCTTACACTTGTCCTTGTTGAACTTCATAAGGTTCTTATTAGCCCACTCTTCCAGCCCATCTAGGTCTTCCTGCAGGGTGACTCTCCCTTCCGAAGTGTCCACTTCCCCATTCAGTTTGGTATCATCCGCAAACTTCGTCAGGCTGCACTTGATCCCGTCATCCAGATTGCTTATGAAGATATTAAACAGCATTGGGCACAGTATTGACCCCTGGGGGACCCCACTTGTGACAGGTTCCCAGTTTGAAAAAGACCTATTTACCATCACCTGGTAATGTCCTGTCAGCCAGTTCCCACCCACCGCATGCATCATTTTCTCTAGGAGGAGGCTGTGGGGAGCCGTATCGAAAGTGTTGGAGAAATCCAGGTAGACAACGTCCACTGCTCACCCCACATCAACTGAGCAGGTTACTTTGTTGTACAAGACGATCAGGTTTCTCAAGCACAATTTGCCCTTGGTGAATCCATACTGGCTTTTCCCAATCATGTGCTTCACTTGACTTGTGACAGCCCCCAGGAGGATTCGTTCCATAACCTTCCCAGGGCCTATAATTTCCTGGATCCTCCTTTAAGCCCTTCTTGTAGATGGGGGTAACATTAGCCTTCTTCCAGTCTTCTGGGATGTCCCCCAATCTCCATGACTTCTCAAAGATTATGGAGAGCGGCCTCGCAATGACGTCAGCCAGCTCTCTTAGGACCCTTGGGTGGATATCGTCAGGGCCCATCAATTTCTAAGGGTCAAGCTCCTGTAACAGTTCACATACCAACTCTTCCTTCACTGATGGTGGGCCTGTGTTTGCATCAACCTGGATTTTTGTTCCAAAGGCCTGGGGCATTAGCACCTCAGAGTATTAAAATAAAACAAAAACCCCATGAAAGCTACTGATGTAGTCTTATTTCTTACGAAGAGAAGGCCACAGTATTTTCACCCTTTCAACAACTAAAATAAAGGAAGGAGGACACGGCGCTTTTTCTTTTCATACAGTAACAGAGTGAGGCTTCCTTTACCCTTTCTGCTTTGGAATAGCCAGTTTGTGGTGCACTCTGTGAAAGAGATGTTAAATTTTATGCTCCAGGGCTTAAGTTGTTATTAGGCTCCCAAAGAGCAAGCACCTAATGTGGGAGGTGTTAGCTCTCACTGCAGTATTCTGTCTTCTTCAACATGTGCATTGTGGTGCTGGCTCCTGCCAGGAGCAGGGTACTGCGATAGACAGACTTGCCTTGAGCCAGTCAGGCACTTCTGCTGATCCTAAAGTGAAGGTGCAGAGATGGTAATTACAGAGAAACTTTCTGTTTTTTTCCCCCCCAAGTTTATCAAGTCAAAGGGGCTAAAGCTGCAACCTCAGAGCAGCGTGTTCACTATCTCAGGAAGAAACCTTGAGGAAGTCCTTACATACTGTCCTGGAGAGCTAGAAGAACCGACTGAGAGTCCTCACTGAAGCTGGTGCCTGGATATCAGCACACCACCTTGGCACTCCTGAGTTAGTTGCCTCTGACAAACCTGAGCTTTCACAGGAGGCAGATATTCAAATCGGCTGAGCACATGGACCAGCCCTTGCATTAACACTCCTCCAGTGAGACGGAGGGATGGGGTTACTGACTCCCTAAATTCTGTGCTTTGACATCACTGTGACCATGAAGCTGAACCCTGAGTTTCAAAGTCTGTGTGCTAGCCTTGCAGAGCAGCTGATCCCAGCTGTAACCCACACCTTAAGGACAGTCAGTTGGGGAGGATACACCGAGCCAGGACTCTCACATGAAGGCCTTTGCGTCGTTTCAGCAAATTGGCCATGTCGGACCACGCCAAAGTAATTTCACCCCACACAAATTTCCCATTTCTGCTGCAACAGAGACCATCTGCCTTCTCTGGCCATGGGCTTGAGGATGGCTTCTTTTCTAACAGAAACATCTGATTCATCTTAACCCTGGCAACATTTATTTGTATGTCTGCATTGGTTTAAGTTTTCAAGATGTCGTTGTGAAAGAAATAATCACCTTACTTTAAAATGAAGAGCAAAATCGATGCATTCATTTGTATTTTGAAGTTCCCGAAAGCATCTGTCAGCTCTAGACCTTGGTCCTGATTTGCATGAATGCCAACCACAGCTGGACTGGGGCCCGGGAAGGTTTCCTACAGGCAAAAACCTCCTGGAGCTGGTGAACAGCGCCTGCCCATGCCAAGGACAGGCAGGGGCTGGGTGTGCCCATTTTTCTGCCAGTTCCAGTGCCATGGAAACCCTACAGGAAACCTTCACCCGCTTGGGATGGGGAAAATTAAGCGTTTTCTGGAAAAACTTTCCAGACCTAAATTTGGTGCGGGATCACTCGGGCCCCTGCCCACCATCCACGCACCCACGCTCACACTGGGGCTCTGCAGGTGCACACGCCTCACGCGTGGGGCTGGGGCCTGCCCTCGGCCCCGCCTCACCTCGGCTCCGGGCCGAAGCCCGGACCCCAAAGGCCGGGGCGGGGGCTGAGCCCCGGGCCGAAGCCGGCCTGCGGGCCGTGCGGCGGGGGCAGGGGACAGGCCGCCCTCCACGCCGCGCCGGGGATCAGCCCCGCTGAGGCACCGTGGAGCGCCGTCTCCTCCGCGCACAAAAGAGGGCCCGATCCGGCCCGGCCGCCCGCGGAGCAGCGCTCACCACCGCCAGCGTCGTTCCCGGCGAGACCGCCCCCGCTCGGCCCGCGGCGGTGGGGGCGGCCTGGCCCGGCCGAGTCGGGGCGGAGCGGGCGGGAGGGGCTGTCCCCCAGGCCTGTGCGGCCGCCGGGGCGGGCGGCGGGAAAGGGGAGGAGAGCGCGGGGCGCCACCGCCCCCCGCCCCGCCGCGCCGCGCCGCGCCCCGCCCCGCCGCGCCCCATGGTGCCGGCGCGGGCACGGGGCCGAGGCAGAGGCTGCGAGGCCGGCGGGGCGCTCACACCCCGAGCCCGCCGCCGCCGGGCATGGAGGGCGCCGAGGCGGCCGCCCGCGGCAGCAGCAGCCCCACTCAGCCCTGCTGCTCTTCCTGCGGTTCCGGGCCGGCCGGCGGCGGCGAGGCAGCGGCGGCGGCGGCGGCGGCGGCAGCAGCGGCGGCGGCGGCGGCGGCGGCCATGGAGGAGCCGCTCGGGGAGGCTCCGTCCCCGGAGGTAACGGCGGCGAGGAAGCAGCAGGGAGTGAAGCGGCATCACCATAAGCACAACCTGAAGCATCGCTACGAGCTGCAGGAGACCTTGGGCAAAGGCACCTATGGCAAAGTCAAGCGGGCCATCGAGAGGTTTTCTGGCAGAGTGGTAAGGCAGGCGGGGTGGCTTCTCTTTGCCTTTTCATTTTATTTTTGTATACATGTATGTATCGGTTTTTTCTTTCCAACGCCTACTTCGGAACGGAGCCGGCTGGGTGCGTCCCCTCAGAGACCCGTTAGGAGACCCGTCCGTGTGCGGGGCCGGCGGTGGTGGTGAGCTGTCGGGGAGGCAGGAGCTGGGGTCTGCGCCCGCACCCGGGAGCGGGTCAGCATCCCACCCAGCCCGCCGCGCCTGGGTCCAGGGCTTTGTGTGGGGTGCAAAGCCTATAGAGAAACTTTTTTGTTCCTGGGGAGGGGCGGCGGTGGTGGTGTAGTAACACATCGGTACGTTTTAAAAGGATGTGTTATTACTGGAAAAATAGGGTGACTTATTGTTTTGTTTTTACACATGGGTACACGGCGAATGGTTATTCTTTCCCCACTGGAAACTCACGCTTTAGTGAAACCTGTCACATCCCCCAGCTGACCAAAGCTGCTCACAAAGTACTGTCAGGAGGGCAAACGTTGGTTCTCCGGTTAAAAATGCCGTGATTCAGTCATACTTTTGAGACCTGAACTTTGCTGACACCTAAAAAAATTGCAGGGACTGCAACCCAGCCCCATTGGTTTTTACGATCCGTTTCACCGCTCAGTGGTGCCGGCTGGCTCGAGACTTCAACCAGCCCGGAGGTTGTCCAGCAATAACTCAGCTTCAGCATTTCCTCATTGGTACAGCACTCCAGCAGGGCGCAGAAATGCAATTGAAGAAATGTACACAGAGTTATTGTCATTTTTCTTTCCCCAAAATATGTAACTATTCACAGAGGGCAAGCGAATAGGAGGCAGGCATTGCATTAAAGACTGCCTGGAGAAATAGATGCTTTTCTGAAGAGGTCTTAACGCTGCTTTTCATGTGAAGTAGACTAATTGAGTTTTCACTAGACTTCATCTAAAAGCAAGACATTTCCCTGATGATGTTACAGGTTTCATCTCATTTATCTTTCCCTTTCGGTTGCCTGGAAGCTCAACGTGCACCCAGAGGCAGAAGCAACTGTAAAACAGAAAATGAAATTGCAGATGCCATGGCTTTAATATAAATATCTTTGTGTCGACAGTGAAAATGAGAGTTTCAGCCAAGTTGTAGAGTCATATCATGTATGCTTTCAGTTTATTAGCTCATTTGGAGGCAGGCTAAAGAGAAACCAGAGATGGACATCTCTGCACATGCTCACTCCCAGTCCATGATTTTTAAAGTTCGCTGTCTTGGCTGTTTTACAATTTCAGGCTAACAAAAGCTCCAGGCTATGTTATATACTAACTATTATTTTGTAAGTAGATTATTTTTGAGTTGCATTACAAAATGTAAGAAATAAGCAAATACGTCAAAACCACCTTTTTTAAAAGATGTGATAAATTAAAAAAAGGTGATTGTATTGTAAATGAGATTTGAGTTTGGGAAGGGCCCTCACAGAGGAAAGGATGTAGCATAGATGTGTACCTCCTAAGTTAAAAATAGACCAGGTCTTTCTGTATTTTGCTAACTGTCAAGCACTTCAGCTACACAGCTGAGGATACGTAGATAATACAGTCTGAACTGAATTTATACGGCTAATGCCATCTTGAAATGGAGAGGGTGAAAATCAGAATATCTGTGCAATCTTAAATGCAATAAAAATGTTACACTCACTCTATCAGCTGGTATGCAGAAGCTAAACAAATCCTTACCAGGGTGTGAGTTTTATACTGTAGTAATACAAGCCTTGGCGTGTGGCACTTCGTGATTATTAATGAGTCTTCGGGCAAGTCCTGGTGTAATGTGTCTGTTTGAACTTTAACATCTGTGAGTGTATGTAAAATATCCACATTTTGTCTGCTTACAGAATAAAAGCTAGTTGTCAGGAATCCAGCCAGACCTAAGTGAATGGAAAACGCTTCTTGTTTTCTGACGGTTCCCTTGTCTGGCTGTTGCAGCGAACACCGATTGCTTTCCGTGGGTGAGATGAGAGCACCGACAGGACAACTGATCAGAGAGGAGCACAGCTTTCCTTCGTTTCCTCCCGCACACCTCTTTCTCTTCCCTGTCCTCCGTTGCGATTAGTGGGCAGCGTTTGCAGCGCCCATGAGCAGGGTGGGCTGGATGCTGCTGCGTGTCCAGCAGGGGATGCACAGAGCGAGCGATGCGGCCAGCGATGTCTCTCACACCGCGTCCAATGCAAATCACCTCACAACCAGCAGCTCGGTAGCCAGAGTCCCAAGGTCGCTCTAATCCAGTCTGTTTGCTTCCTATTCTGCTACTGGTTTAGCTAATTTTTTTTTTTCTTTACTCAGCAGTAAGCAGGTATTTGAAGTTGTCTGGTAACAGGTTGTGAAGCTGGACCTTGGCAGCGGCATTGTGTTCCCAGTCATCAGCTTTGTCCAAGCAATTCTCCTATTTGGCATTTCTGCTTCTCTTGTCTGTTAACCATCTCTTTAGTAGTATGGCACTTCATAAAGATACTCGCACGATCAGCCAGGCTTTTAATGTGAAGCATGAACTTTGGATTTGTTGTCATCTGTATAAATAGAGAGCTCAGGAGTGAAATCGAAATTGGCAGATTTGAGTTAACGAAGTAAAACCAAGGTGAGAGGACAGTTCAATCCAAGGTACGGATGTGCTTTAGTCATGTGCAACTGGAAATCAATAGCAGGATTTCTGTTGACTTGAACGAAAGTAGTATTTGGCACTTATTAACATGTTGCAGGTTTATTCGAATTGTTATAGTTTCTTTGTCTTTCCTCTTAACTCAGTGGAACGTGATCGTAAAGCTTCCTGCTGTAAAGCTCCAGGGTAGATTGTATGATACATAAGTTGTTTCCAATAACAAACTAAATGTGAATTTGTGTATTAGTTACCACAGTGACTACAGACACTATTGCATGCTGCATGAACCAGTTAAAATATTGCCCGCTACATGACGTATGAGGTGCCTAATTTTGCCAGCAAGATTTCCTTCATGAGTACTGGCTCAGTATACACTGTGTAACTTACGATATTTTAAATTAAGGCACCTGTTAGTAAGTGTAAGGATGAAGAGATGATATCGCAAGCCTGTGAAGTAACACTCATGTTGACATTTCTGTGGGTGTTTTCTCCACTTGTCATCTTGCACATGTTAAACCAAAGAACTGAGCTTTTGTTTGTGTTAAGTATTCAATGTTTGTTAGCCAAGAAATCCACAGTTACACTTATGTCAGCCTTAGATGAGCTGTGTATTGACCACCTCTGGCTGATCCTGTGCGTGAAGATGATAGATGCTGCTGGGTTCTTCCCTTAGTAAATGATTCCACTGGAGTATATGCTCCTTATAGTGCAACTTTAAATTACAGATAGGTGTTTTCAGTCTTGTTATCTGCCTTTTCCTGACATCATACAGAAAGCAATGCCTGGATACAAAAACGCATTGATAATAATTAAATTAATGTTAGTAAAGGAGCACGTAGCTCTCTAAAACATGGAAGACACCAGGTAAATCCTGTTAGGCTGCCAGGAGCGCTCCCAGCAGCATTTAACCCAGGGATTCAATACCCCAGCTGGTTTACAGTTCCCCGTGGGTGCCCTCCTGCAGGGTGCTCTGCTGGGAGTCATTTTCTCTCCCTGCCACACTGGACCTGGAGCTTGCTAATGTTGCTGGTTGGTTGTTAATAACCTCTCATGAAGCACCCTGTATTATCTGTGCTTCCTTTTGGTTACCATCTGTCCTTGGGAGAGATTTTGCCGTTTGTGAAAGCCAGGAGCTTTTCTGCCTTTCTCTCCTTAGGCTGCACTTGGGAGGTGGTGGGGAGTAGCTGCAGGGGCCTCCCCTCCACCTTCACCTCCCTCTCCCTGCCTGAGAGCCAGGACATCTTTTCTTCGTCCTCACCAGCAGGTGGAGGAAGCACTATTCTCCTCCAGCCATCCCTCCAGAACGTTAATTATTTTGGGAATTGATGACAAGCTGCAGCCCAACGTGAAAAACAGGCGTGCAGTTCCTATTTGTGCAGGCATGTTATGTGTGGTGGTGCGTGTTATTTATCTCTTTGGCACAGAAGTGCAGGTAGAAGGATGTTCCCAAATGAAATTGGTTTCTGAATTAAAATCTTGTAAAAAAAACCAAAAACCAAAAAAAACCAAACAAAACCCAACCAACCAAAAAAAAACAACCAATCAAACCACCCAACAAAACCAAACCCAAATTTTAGAGCAACAGGAATTTTAGTTGCAACTCCAGTGAAAATCTTCACTTTGAAACAGCTCTGCTTCATGATGCTTTTGGACAGGCACACAGGGTTTTTGAAACCCTGAAACAGCAATAGATTACATGAAAGGAGGACCTTTGCTTTGCTGATTGTATTTCTCCATATCATAACAAAACCAAAACATGAATACCAACAACAAAAGCTCTGTCATGTCAGTAATTAAGGCCTTGTTGGCCACACAACCGTTTGTTTGTTTGCGGTGTGGTTTTTAAGGGTTCCAAATAACAAGATAAAAGCATGCTTGTGGGTCACTGAGGACAGTGAAAGCCAGGTGGGATGCCTGTCCTAATCTTGTCTGCTGCTGTTATAGAAAATGTTGGTATCCCTCTCTTCCCTCTTATGCATGTGAATTCTCTTTATCTTAAATGACATGTTGCATTTCCATTTTTTTCCTGAGAACTTCTGCTTCAGTTGGCACCTGGGTCACTAATACTGATTTTTATCTTGATCACTCAGTGTGCATCTTCTGCGGAATAATGTCCAAATGTGATGCACAACTGTTTTGTTTTCAGGTTTTTTTGAGATTCTTTGTTCTTATTAAGATAATCTTCCTTTATTGCAGACACCGGTGGAAGTAGCTACACAACAGTGCTGTGATGTGAAAGTGCTTGTACAGTACTTTGCACAGCAGGATCCTGATTCGTGAATGTGGTTTCCACAGCTATGATAATACACTTGAATAATAGTACCAATGGCTTGTATCACTACCCCGTTTTATACATGAGAAAGAAAAACTTGCCGATTAAAGCCAAAGTCATCAGAAGTATCAACTAGTTTTGAGTGGACAACCTAATACCTGATTTTTCAGACATGTAGGGTACATAACATCAGGGTCCTACAGATGCCAGCCTTGTCCTGCAGCGCTCGGTCTCTCCTGCCTCCTGGGCTCTCTCTTTACCCTGGGCTTTTGTCCCAGTGTTCTGCTTTGGTCTCCATTCCCAGCCCTTTTGTACTCCACTTGCGCTGCTGCCTCTCGCTTTGTTCTGTGTGCCAGCGCTGTGACCCGCTTGGAGAGTGCTGCCTCGCTCCCTGCTTCCCAGCTGGTAGCAGCCAGCAGAATCTGTGCAGCCTGCGGTGGGTGTCGTACAGCTCTCCTGCTGTGCAATGCTTGTGTGGGGCCAGAGGTTCCTTATCTGAAAAGGGATTCTTGCAAAATGTATTGCCAAAAGCTAACTTATTTTTTTTTAATGTGCAAATTGAGTTCTTTTAGGGACTCAAAATGTGACTAAATCTGGACAATGTTTTCACGATGCTGAAGGCACATTAGTGAAACTCAAGTCATCCTCGGTAAAAGTTGTACCAAAGTATGGAAATTCTAGATCTGGAATGAATAGAAGTTGGAAAGAGTATATGGGCTTGAAAATAGTTTTGCTGTTAATTTGTTATTTGCTCCGCCCTTAATTATTAGATGTATTCCAAGACTCTGTTTTGAAAATGAAAAAAACCCACAGGATTTAATCCAGTGAAAATTGTAGGCTTATTACAATAGGAGTTACACCTGGTTGTGTAAAATTACTATAGTCTTCACATAAACACTTGTATAACTGAAATGCCAAAGAAGACTTCAGCATCAAGGGCTGCAGACAGAAATAACTGTGATTACACCATGCAGGTCATTAGGGGAAAGGCACTAGTACAAAATACTTGTTTTCTGCACTGAGAATTCTTGTTGGAGAAGCAGATTTGTTCAGGGGAGTACGGTTCAGTGGTATGAAAGTCTGAATTAGTGACTAGCCAGTAAGGGGTCATCTGAATAGGTTAGCTTGTCAAATCTTTTACCAAATTAAAGAACAGCATGTTCTTTCTGAACTTTGAATGGACATCAAGTGATAGTCCTTCAGTGATGTTGGCCTCTCTTACAGGTGAAGAAATCAAAAGTTTCTGAGAGATTTTTGCTTCTTTTTTTTTCCTTTTCTTTTTTTTCTTTCCCCCCATTGGACCGAACAATTTTGGGCAGGTTGATTAGCTTCCCAGTGTCTCAGGGTATCCCTTTCTGAAGGGATAATACCTAATATATGGAAATTAGACTAATTAGTGGTGCATATTTTGGCCTGATACATACCTAGTGTGATCCCTTTAAATTTGAAATCCACAACAGAATTTGAGCCAATGTCTATATTGCAGCCTTCAGCTAAAAACACTATAAAATGCCTAAGCGTTATTACAAATGGTTTCACAGCACCATATGCTAGAGAACACAACAGAATGGAAATTACTTGTACAAAGTCTTTCATTAGATATGGCTAAAATACACTGCATTTTTTTGGTGGCATGTGTTCTAAAAATTATTATTATTTTTTAAGAACCACAATGTGGATTTGCCATGTGGAGACAATTATCGTATATATTGTAGTTTGGGGTCATACATGTTGAATAAAACCGTGTGGAATGTGCAGTTCTTGTGAGCAATTGTTTATTCTTTACAGAACTGTAATTGTAGTTAGTCTGTGTTTTGTCTGGTAAATAAATAACTAGAGAGTCTTTGTTGGAGTGAGGAATTGGGAGGGGGCATGTGGTGGCCACGACAGTGCCGAGGAAGAATGCTGAATGTGGGCTGCAAACCAGTTCCAGGTATATCAGCCTTGAACACTGGCAGATCAATGTGTGCACAGCCATGGTAATCCAAATGCAGAGCATATGGGACATGTTTCCAAAGCCCACATACCAGGGGTTCTGAAATTGGCTGCTGACCTCTGCTTTGATGTGGGCATCTCCCTGGCTTGGGTCTCTGCCTCCCGTACCACGCTTATGTACTACCCTCTATCTGTGTGAACCAGGATGCTGATGCCAAAGCATCTTCTCTTACTGTACAACTGTCCTCCTCTCAGTAGGACACTGTTGTTCTTCATTGTAGTCTTGTATGCTCTTCCTGTGTAAAGTGGGACCAAACCATATGTTTTTCTGCCACAGCCCTGGGTGATGCTCCAAAGCTGGAAGCACAGGTTTGCCTCTGGGCTTGGGGTGGGATAGGAGCTCGCAGCATGGATGGTGAGAAGTGGCACTGGCGGCTGCCAACTCCTTTTCTGCACAGAGTGGCCAGAGCCTCAGCAGCTCCTAACCTGGGCAGGGGTGAAGGCTGCTGCCAGTGCCCAGCTCTGGTGTACAGTTTTGATGGTTTGCACGCCACCAGTGATGGGCATGTTGGTGTGGGAATCTGATCTACAGAGAATACTGATCTTGTCTCTTGCCTCCTATGTAAATCAGGATTTGTCCATGAATCGCCCAGGTGTGCACCTGACGTTTTATAGAAAAAACTCTTGTCATTAGCCCTGATGGGTTGATGTACTTGGGGTAGTTGGTATGTCAGAGGAAATGCTGCAGATGAAAAGGTCTCTGACTAAATATGCAAATGATATTTGTCAGTGTTTCCCTCAAACATCTTCCAGCAGATGTGGGTACCATGTGTGTCCATTTAATAAACTAAACTCAAAATAATTTCCACTTTGCTAGATATATGGGGAATAACTGGGGGGGAGGGGGGCAGGGAGCAAACTACAAAGCAAGGTAAAAACTGCATATGTGTGTTGTTATATTTGATGACCAATTCATTAAAGCCATAAGTGTATCCAGGCTTTCAATAGTGTTCTCCTGCTGTTGCTTCCTGTATTCCCTGGCTACAAAATCAGTCTCTATGGCTCTCATTTGTCTTACCCACATGAAAGACTTTGAGCATCTGCAAGTTATGATTTGAGAAGTATCTGCTTTTAAACAGCATGTATTTATCACCGTGTCTTCACAGGCAACATGGTACATTGTATAAATTAGGAGATCCTAGACCTTTGAACGCTAGCGGGCTGGGTCAGATGCTCTGTGAGCGTATGGTGTCTGGCCATACCCATCAAACATCCTGGACCCACACCAAAAATGCCAGATGTTCAATAGATGTGGAGGCCCTCCCGTAACCTTTACTGCATGTTGCAAAAGGGGGAGGGTGGAGGGAGTGAGGTTGTAGCCATCCCTTGCTCTTGGGCCGTTTTAGTACTCTCGTTTGAGCTCAGTATTTTTTATATTTTGAACTAAAGACCATGGACGAACCCTCAGTTCAATTTGTTAAACTAACACATGGTGTAAATGCTTAGTGTCCCCTAACTCTCCCAAGACAGGTGGAATTTGTTTCTAGCTCTAGTGGTTTACAAGATATCAGCCATTAAAGCTGCCACTGGCCCATGACGGGTTGCAAGTCCTGGGTCTTGCTCTAGTGTGAGTTCCGTTCTTACCGATGGAGGAAAATAATAAAATACTTTAATGGGTGATTCCTTTCATTTTAAAAAACCCTGAGCCACACAGCAGCTATGGGTAAAGGTGTTGGCATAGCTGGTGTGTTCAAAACTGTCCCACGTAGTTGTAGGTGAATGCAAAATCACAAAATAAATGGAGGTGTTGTGGTTTTTAAGTATTAAGATGACAGCTGTGGTTGCTCAGGTTAACGTGTGACCAATGTAACTGTTAATTTTTGGGTGCCTCTTCAGCCTTCCTCTCTCCCAGCTGGCATGTCCCACCTCACCTCAGCCACACCTCTGGCATGGTGCCCGAGGCCCTTTGCTATTGGGTCCCCCAGGATGCTGGCCTGGTGAAGAGGAGGGTCTCCTGCGCCTTGCACAGTGCTGGCTGCCTCCACAATGAAGCGCTGGTGCTTGGCAGGCTGCTCTGTCCCTGTTGTCTTGTCTTCCCGGGGGATGTTGGCCTGTGGTAATCCCAGAGCCCTTTGGCTACCCCGGCCCACATGTGGGACATCTTAAGCAGAGAGGCTGGAGGAGCCGAGTGTCTTTGTTCTGAGGTCTGGTGGCTTGAGGGACTTGCAATTATCCTAATGTCTCACTGTGCCGGGGAGCTGAGTCAGCACATTCGGGCTTGAGCCCTAGCACCTTGGAATAAAGACACTAGTTAAAGGATATTAGGCTTAAAAAAGAGGAAGAAATAAGAAATTCATTGTTCCTGTGGAAAGATGCAATGCCAAGTTTGGAGACTAAATTTAGCCATTCATGGGTAGATCAGAAAGATTCAGGTCCTGCTGTCGATGGAGATCTCAAAGCCTCTGTATCATGTTTCCCGTATGCAAAAAGGCATTTAATCTCTGCTACAGTTTCTAAGCTCTGTGAAATGCCTGATGGTGAATGATATCTCCCTTTATTTGACCTACAAGTGTTATTTTAAAAGTGAACGAGAATATTTTTTTTGATCACAAAAGGTAGTGATGAGGGTTGGATAAAAATACCTGTTTGAGCTGTGTGGCAACTAAACAAATGTTCCTTTTTGTTAAAGGGTATTTTGTTGTGGTTTTTTGTCGTTGATGCAAAAACATTAAGTCTTTTGCACAGAAGTTTGACAGGGGAAGAGAGCGAAGTATTTATTAAAAAAACAGCTCCTGAGGCACGTGTTTGGAGCTGTCATTTATTTGCATATTTTTGCCCTCGCGCCCTGCACAAACCAAGCCTCGTAGCTTCCCCAGCAGAGTTTGGCTGGGGAAGGAGACGCGAAGGCCAGCCAGTCCTTCAGGTGGCCAGGGATGTCTGGAGACACCCGGCGCAGCCCTGTACTTGGCTGCGGTTCTGGCAGGGCCATGCTGCAGGTCGTCATTTTAGCATGGGGCGGAGGGAAAAGTCCTTTGGGAAGGGAAGAGGGGAGGGAGAGCGCAACCTTCACAGCTGGTGCGTGCTCTAACGCCATACGGCCTAGAGCATGAGATATCTGGGCTCCAGCGCAAGATGAAAATGCGGGTGAAATACCTGCTGGAGGCTTAGCTGAGCTGTGCAGGGATACAACTGAGAGGCATCCACATTGCCCTCTTAAAAAGACGTTTTTCACCAGACCTATACATAAGGCATAGTGTCCTTCATGCTCCTTTCCTTGTCATATTTGTTCTCTTTGGGGTGCTGAAACAAGGTGAAATAACAAGAGAGTCATCTGTGGGTGTAAGCTCTGTCTCCTGTAGGACCCTGTTGTCACAGCTGCGCTTTGGGCACCCAGGGGGTAAATTGTTTCCCTGAGGTTGATTTGAAAAGTCTGTGGCGGAGCCGTGGGGAGAGCCGAGGTCGACCACAGCTCCAGTGCTGCACTGAGCCGAGCCGTTCCCTGTCAGGTGTAACCATCTCAAGAAGGTCGCTCATAAAGCGAAGGTCCTCTTTTGTGGCTGTAGTCACACTGTGAGGGGATGGTGCCAATTTTTCAGAAGCCTGCCAGCTTGGAGCCTGGTCACTATGGCATGCTGCTGGCGATCACCAACTGGTACCAGTTAGTCACCGCTGTGTCCTCACAACCTGGAAGGAACAAGGGCCTTCAGCTAGACTGTGCAGTGCATTTACATCCAGGCCAGAGACTAGCCATCTTTTTCAACACCAGAGGGTTTTTTTCTGTGTACAGTTTGAGAGTTTTCTACCCGCTTCTCTGTTTCAGTAAAACAAATGTATTCTCCCATCCTGTCTGGCATTTCATGATGAAAACGTGGTCTAATGGGACCTGTGAAATGCCTCGTTGTGGGTTGCGCATTGCTCACGAGGAATTCATCAGGGAGAAGGATTTCATGCTGTACTTTAACCTCCTTCCAGCCTTTCTTGGATGAAAGGAAAACTCTGCAGCCGTGAATGTAACTGGTTATCATTATTGGATGTCATTACTCACTCACTCCGAGCGTAAAACAAAAAACTCGCATCCCCTGTGATGTCTGTGGGTAAAATGCTGCTCTCAGTTACGTTAACGCTGCTGTAAACCGACGAGTAGAGTTCGGCCCTTTGTTTCAATTGAAATATTTGTTTAACACAGGCAAGGACTAAACAATACACTTGAAAGCGATTTGTGTTATTGTCTGTAGAGCAGAGCTTGTATTTTATGAACTGGCTGATCATAAAGACAGCATAAATCATGTAAAGCATTCTCATTTACTTTTTCTTTCTTTTTTTCTTTTTGCAGATGGGGCTTGTAGAGTAGAGTTGCAGTCAAATGTCTGCTCCAGGATATTTTAGTTGAACTGTGTGAGTCCATTAAACAAATGTAATGGCTTTTTGGAAAGAAGCGCTGCGTGTTTCAAACCAAATGTTTTACATAGAGAACATCTGGGTAGTTCTGGGTGTTTGTATGTAGAGCACATCAGACAGCAACCGTAGTGAGCTCAGCTGGGAGGTTGCCTGGGATGTAGTTGTAGGATATGACAGTTCAGTTGTTATGGGGAATAATTCCTATGAAGTATTGCCATAAACTGAATGTTTGGCACAAACACCTATGTCTTTGTTTTACTGTACACCCAAGTTATTCTTCTTATCTGCCCAGCAAAACTCTAAACGATGTTTAAACAACCCAGTAAACGTTGGCACCTGTGAGCTGTGGCATGCGCATTAAAGCAAAGTTGAGGAAGACGTTACCGTTAAGGGTAAACGAAGTTTGCTGTATTTTCAACAAAGCACTATTGATTTCTGCCACGGGCAAAGCAGTGCGAGTGAGCGATGAATGCAATATGTGCAAATGGTTTGTGGGGTTGAGTTGGCAATGATCGATGTTACAGTGGTGTTGCGTACTGTTGCTTTGAGGAATGTGAAAATGCAAAACCGGTGAAATGCATGACATTAGAGTTTATTTGGGCTACTGGAAGAACTTTAACCTGGTTAAATTAATAAGCCTGCTTTTACTTCGCAGCATCAGAGGTAATATATTTCCAGGAAATGTAGGAAATGTTGAAAAATGTCTTATTTGGGAGTTAGTTCTTAAATTATTTCTGCAGTTTAACTGAGGAATGCATGGTTCAAATGAGATTAAAGTTGTAATTTCCAGAGTAGCAATGCAGCTTCCCCTTTCAGGATTGTTTAAGTAAAAAGTTAAACAAAGTGGGTTAGGCAGTCTCTTGCTCCAGTCCCTTGTGGACAGCAATTCACATTGCACAGCACTGCTTTAATAGTCCTGCTCGGTCTGACATGATTTGTGGTATTTGCTGAGATGAATTTCTGGACCGAGCAGCGTGAGAGGGAATTGCTCCTCACTCTGAGGAAGGTGGTATGTCCAAGTCTGCGCGAAGGTCACTGGCAGGGTGAAGCGGGAAGCCTGCGCTGCTGCTGTTGCACTACCTAACAGCTTAGCTTTTGGCAAGGGGATCCCAGAAATCGGAGTGCTAATTCTCCCTTGTTCAACTGACACTGGCCAAAACATGTGCCAAAAAAGGTGTTTGTGCGTGTTGAAGAAGGGGGCAACAGTCCTGGAGATCATAGGGTCTGGGGGAGTTCTTTGCCAAAAACTTTCCACCTAGAAAAAAAATTCCTTTGCTGTTTCTCCCCTCCGAAGTTAACCCTCCCCATAACTACTTACAACTACTGCCTGCAGTTGTAAACTCCTCTTCTAGCAGGGAAGGCTAGAATTATGCATTTAAGGCTGCAAAATTGCTTGATCGCCAGCCACTTAATTGTAGGAAAGCATAATTCATTCCTCACCCTCTCACGTCTATTCCAAGCCCAACTGGCTGCGGGGAGCAAGAATGTTCCTGTTCCTCTGTTACTCTCTCCACTGAGCCATTATGGTGGCCCTGGTAATTTACTTTTGATAAATAGAAGGAAACAACAGGAGGTTCTTCTACCTTCAGGGGTATAAATATTTCTCAGAAATCAGAGACGGATGGGGAAGATATGTTAGCAAACTCTTTTCCTCCCTCTGTAGCAATTCCACCATGTTCTGCCATAAATTCTAGGATGGTCCCTTTTTGGAAGGGGACTTATACATTAAATAAGTAACATCCAGGCGGAAAAATGTAATACCGAAGCAGTGCTTTTACAAAAACAAATTTAATATTGCAAAGAGATCTGCAAGCCCTGGAGCAAAATAACCTGGGTGAGGCTTTGATACACATGGTTGCCAATCTTTTTGTTTTCCAAGAGTATTTTTCCAGATAGGATGTGAGTTTATGGTTCACTAAATTCCGACCAGGAAGTGGCGTTTATATTTTGATCCGCCTTAGATCAATTTAGAAAAATATGCTAGATATAGGTGCTTCTGATAGTTCTGTGGCATTAACCCTTCCAACTGTGCTGTCTACACACATCTGTGTGCCTTCCGTGATACAATCTCTGTGGCCCACCGTTCTTGCACAATGAATCCCTGCCCATCGATGTTAATCCAAAAGCCTAAACTCTATAAACTCAACTTTAAAATCTCTCGACACTTCAAAATTCCACTGGGTTAATTAGGAATTTGAGGTGGTCCAGCAGTATGATGTTGGGTTTTAATGAGAGTTGGGGTGCCTGAAGGTATGGACATTTCTTCAAAAGAAGAAAGACTGTTCCCAAGTTTTCCTTGTACTATTGTAATTCTCATGGTAGCACTTCCTTTTTTTTTCTTCGAAGGACTGCAGAACCAGGAGAGCAAAACTAAAGAATCCAGACAGTACCAGGTGCCAGTTTGTGGCAGAAGAGGCATTGTGAAGATGTGCAAAGCTCTCAGTGGTTCTGAGGTTTTGCTGAACTCACAGAAACTTTAATGGAAGAGAGAGAATAAGCCGCGTTACAAATATTTGCCCACAACTTCCTCAAGCAGAATGTACCAATGAATGAAAATGTGCTGTCAGGTGGCTTCTTGGAAAAAACTAGTTCTAAGAAAGAGTTTAAACAATGTCCAACCCCCTTCCTTGTTTAATGTGAATTACAGCCTTGCACTGATATAGCGCCTTTCACCTAAACATGTGCAAAATCACTTTAGAGACTTTGGTAACTTCTGAGGTTACCATTATTTAGCAATTATTTAGCAGCACATTGCAATAATTTGCAGCAGTTTCTTAGAGGGTGTGAATAACCCCATTTGCAATTTAAATTATCAGGAGGAATGACAAGAGACTGTGTCATTTTCAAACTGGAACTAGATCCAGGCACCAGGGCTTTATATCCCTCTTCTTAAGAAAGTCATAAAGGGCTTTTTCTAACAAAGTAGCCAGGATCTTGGTTTTGCATTTCATCCTCAAATCAGTGCCTTGAACAGTGTGCACTCCTGCTTCAGAGGATTACTTCAGTGTGGTTCACTGCTTATTCACAATGAAAAACCAACATTGAATTAAAGTCCCTCTCTGCTGCCCCAGGTTAGCATTTTGCATTACATCAGCAGCTGTGGTAGCTGTGAGATCAAGCCTCAAAATTAATGTGAAATCTATCTTCCAGTTTTTGGAGGGGGAATCTGTAATACCCATGTAACACCAAGAACAGTAAACTTGGGGCTTGTGAATTCTTTCACTCCTCTTTAACCTGACTTGCCAGTAATTTAATTAGTGCTAAACAGTCTGTGCACAGACTTGCAGAAGTTAAAAGACTGACTGACACAGGATTCGCTTCCAGTGACTTTTCCTCTTTTGCACATGTGCTGGATGGAACTGTGCTGTATTTGGAAGCTGATCAATAATGATTGCACAATTCTAACCTTATTTAAACTATGATATAAACAGACACAGTAGAAACGGATGCTACCAGGTTTTTTCCTACTTAACAGTGAAGTCAGCTTTTTTTTTTCACTGCTTTTTTTCACCACTCCTTTTTTGTCTTTTTGGTTCCAACAAAATTGTAACCTGGAAGAAAAGCAGTTAGACTTTGTGAAATCCCAATTCAGTGTAGCGTTTGGCTTTAGTAAATGTGGAAGCCAAAAATAAACATCTGCTTTGGCAACTTCACCAGAAGTTAACTGTAAATACAGTTTTCATCTTTTCTAGTGAATGTGGCATTCAGTGCTGGTTAACATCTATTAAGGAGGAACGATCCATAGTTGAGATTGTAAAGCATTTTTTTCTTTTAATTACAGTTATGAACCTCCATTGCCTCGGGGAAATCCCCTACCCCAGTTTCTTTCCAGATAGAATTTCTTTTGTGCCAAAACATGAACTTCCCTTGGAAGCTTGAAGGTAGTTGGATGGATACTTGTGAATCATTAGACTTTGGAAAAGAGATGGTCTTCCATTGATCTGTGCATGACAGCCCCAAAACTTCAACTTGGCTGTTTTATTCTCTTTTCTTCAGTCCTTCAGAATTAGATCATAAGCCTGTTTTTTTTTCAGCCGGAGTTATGAATGTTTTAAAGCATTAGATATTGCATCTTTGGATATGCACAAGGATATGGCCAACAGTTACGGGTTCCTTTCCACCTAATTTAGAAGTGAATTAGGAAGAAAGGAGATCTCTGCTTTTCAGCAAATCCTTTGCAACCTCCGTCCCTACTGGGGCAAATTTGTTTCACCATGGATGAAGTGGATGCAGATTTGCGGTAGAGTGCTACTGGGACGGTGGGGAGGGGTGAGAAGGGGCAGCTTGAGGCAGCACTATGGGAAATGCTTAGTTATTGCTAGGAATGGTGATTACTTGTAGGATCTTTCTTCTAAAACTGAACAGTCCTATGACTTGGGACTTCAGTAATCCTGTATGAAAAACTTTTATTTTGGGAATGGAGAAGGTTTTTGGTAGATTTCTGACATATACCAGTGGATTGTCCATTTCTGAATTCTGCAGCCCTCCCTTCTTCTCCCTGTTTTCAGGATTCACGGCCTCACTGTAATCAATAACCAGGTTGCTAGCTTGTGTTTTTAAATACTATCGAAAGTCAGATCTCTGCTAAACCAGATGAATGGTTTTTTTTAATTTCTAGTGGTAAATCAGTCCTGAAATGATTAATAACAGAGCTGTAAGATCTGCCTGGCAGTAAGGATGTCTTGAGGCCAGGATTCTCAGCATTAAATGAAGAAAGGTCTGCCAGGTAAATTTGTCAGACGATGCATGGTGTAAATATGCCAGGCTTCATATGCATAGCTGAGGATCGTGGGTACCAAACAATGAAGGGATGTAAATTTTCCAGTAAGGCAATAGTTACTCAGGAAATGCGCTCACAAATCCTGTTAACAGGCACCGTATGCGGGGGTGAGGAAAGAAGTGGAGGAAGGGTGTTGTACGTGTTCCTCCTGGCACCCACTTTGTATATGTACAGCAGAAACGTGTTCATCTGGTGCCTTCTACTGCTCATTAAAACTTGGTTCCACAGGCATTTTTCTCTGCGAATAAAGGGGGAACTAGAAAGAAGATATAACTGCCTTGACCAATGTTTGTGATTCGTTAATTCCTCTTCACTTGATGAGTGATAATTTACAATATGATAACAGCAACTATGTCCAGCAGAACCAGAAAAGGAAAATTAAATCCGAGGTAACCGTACCTTGGTTTTCCAAGAGGCACTGGTGCATTGTGCCTCAGCTTATGCAAATAGAATTTCGATTTAACATTTATCACACTGACTTGGGACTTCTAGTGCCTTGGTGCAAGAGTGAGTTTCTCTGCAGGTAGTGAGTGGTAGCGTGGCAGTAAATCAGCTTTGGTTTTCAGAAATATAATCTTCTTTATGTGATACATTGGGAAGATGGGAACAAAGCAGAGAGGTGCAGATGTTTGCTATATGCTTTTACCATACAGAGCAAGGCAGCTGTAAAAAATGCACTTGCCTCTTAAAAGCAAATGAAGGGTGCATCGCAGCATGTGTATCCTCACCCTTTATGTGTGCAGCTGCCGGCTCACAACACCAAAACAAATGGTTTGTCTTTGGTAACATCCATGACACAAACAAACATGGAATAGAACAAAGTAATGAGCAGAAGCCCTGAGATTTAAATGAGCAGAGTCTCACTGGGTGCAGATGGCACTGGTTACCGCTTCAAGCAACTCCCCTGATTACTGCATAGTTTGCCAACGTATCAAACAATAGAGTTGGGCCGTTGATAAATAATTAATAGGGATTTTGTTGCATGCTTGTCTCCCAGGCTGTATCACCATGGAGATGATCTGGCTTTTAGGATCTGAAAAGTAACAATCTCCTAAACAATGGCATTGTGTCGACCTTACTCTTTGTCTGAAAGAGAGAGATCTCGGAGATGTGTTAGCAAAATGCACAACACCAGGCACTAATTTTGCTTCAACTTTTCAGTGAGTGCATGAAGTGTTTTCTATGACTGTGCAGAAGCTTGTTCTTAGAATTGCACGTCCTGCATGATGCTGTGTATTACTGCGTTTGGCCTGGAATTGGAGTCTCAAGATAGTTTTTTATCCAGCAAATGGACACAGCAAACAAATAATCATGTGAGAAGAAGCTTACAAGAAGTAGTCTGCATGAGACCTTTGCAGAACCCTCTGGAGGCTTGGGTTCCCTGTAGAGATATCCGTCCATGGCTCCTTCTTCCCACCTGGAAGGTCCAGAGGCTGGAGAGACAGTTATTCAGCCCATCCCCTGCCTTTCCTTTCTCTCCTTTGCGCAACCTCTGGAAGTGCCATTTCAACGCAACTGCGTTATCAGCATCCCCCTCCTTATCATTTGATTGCAGCAACCATAGGGACCACCCAATTTCATAGCTTTGTTTCTCTTCCTCTTGTGTTGGTGAAATCTGGGCCAAGAGCTGTAGCCAGGGACTCCCCTGGAAAAAACATAATGCGGTGCCAGACTTTATTCTTTCTTGCTCAGCTCCATGGCATTGGCGAAAGAACAATATGCCTTTTCTCTCCCCACCCCCAAGCATCCTCTGCTTTCCCTTTCTCTTCCCCCCCTGGTTGATCCACCTATTCTTTACCTCCCCACCCCTGTTGGCACTTGGCGCGTTGCACTTCCCACCTCGGAGTCTCAAAGAAAGGAAGCAGAGCTGTGAAACCGTCTGGGCTCACCCACTTCCCATTGCTGGGTGGGGATGGCTTCAGCTCACGGCTTTTGGAAAGGAGAGGTTTATGTGTGTTTAACCCTCCCCTCCTTCTTCACCCAAGAAAAATAATTTTTTAAATAAATTTGCTTTAAGCTACATTTCTGACATATCTCCTGGTGGCAGCAGGCTGGTTTATCTTCCTCGGGTGCCTGTACTCTCTGTCCTGATGTCATTTTTCTGACTCTCCACAGTAGTATTGCAAGAGCCCATTGGAATTTGCTCGAGCACGGGTGGTATGCACAAGTGCTGGAACCAGCTTAAAAGTCACAGCCCCCATGGTGGAAAAAAGCAGTTTGTTCATATCTCACCACGGTCCTAAAAATAGCCTTCATAGATAATAAAGAGTGGAAGATTGTTTTCAATG
This sequence comes from Balearica regulorum gibbericeps, assembly GCF_011004875.1. Taxonomy (NCBI): domain Eukaryota; kingdom Metazoa; phylum Chordata; class Aves; order Gruiformes; family Gruidae; genus Balearica; species Balearica regulorum. Next base: position 60,712,361 of record NC_046184.1, read on the forward strand.
GGACTGAATGTACTGCGTGCAGAAATTGCTGGGGAGTGGTTTGTGTCATTCAGGTGGTCAGCCTCAGTTACAGCACTAGCTGACTTAAAAATCTGTGACTTTTGGCACTGTGGCTAATTCTACCTTTGTTTATGTTCACAAATCTTGGCTGAAAATGAGGCGAAGGTAGGTTTGTTAGGTTAAAACAAGCACATGAACCAGCTTCCTGAAATGAAGAGAAACAGCTTTACGCTTTGATGAAAACACAGCTTTGCTCATCCTATAAATGATGATGCCAGCGGTGACTCAGCAGACACAGAGATTTGATATGGAAATGGGCACCTACTGCCTGCTCTGCCCTTTGCCAGATGTTTAAACTTTCAGATATTTTTCTGTATGCAATGGTCTTGATCTGCCTCTGTAAAAAGAAAATTCCATCCGTTTTGCTCTGCCCAGCAGCCGAGAAGCTCGTAAAGGAGGAGAGACATTTCTCCTACAGATAGGACTGAATGTACAGAAACCTTTGCAACCATCATCTTTTTGAAGTATTTATAGTTCAATTCAAGTTATTTGTACCAAACAAACAAAAGCAAAGAAGCATGAAGTGTGTTGGAAAATACTTAACAATCTCTCTACACCAGTTCAGAGAATGAGTATAAATCCTCTTTCCAGCAAATGGAGACAGGTAATTTATTGCAGCCTTGAAGAGAGCAGCTTATTTCTCCACGCTTCCTGCCCAGCAAACTCTGCAAGCTGACTTATGGAGGGATGGGAAGCCAGAAACTGTGCTCCATCTTTCTTATCCGCTTCTGGAAGGCAGAGCAGCAGTGGAGTGGGGGCTGCGCTCGTGTAGATGCCGTATTAAAGCTTCCCAATGTCCCGCTTTCTCTCCCCTGTGCCATATGTTTTGGAGAGGGTATTCTCTCTACCTGCTTCCGAGCAGAGGCTGGTACCACAACTGGCAGTGGAGATGGTTTCAGTCCATCTCTGGTGCTCCTTTCTCCCCCTCTAACCCCGTGTGTGGGACTGTGTGGCCATTAGAGCTGCAGAAGAGATACCGAGGATGTTACTGGTGCGTACAGCCGGTATTGATCCCCGGAGGGACCGTCACGTGGCCTAGTTTTGAGCTGTGACCTTGGTGCCTATGCATATATTTAACGTTACATGTGTGAGCTATCCCACGAAAGCCAATGGACTGCTCACGTGTGTGAAGTTAGGCATGTGCTAAAGTGTTTTGCCAGATTGGATACTGTGTCTATAGGGGTTTTGGGTGAACTTGAACCTGTTTTGTTGGGGTGAGAGGCTTTAGATTTCATTATTAAGAATCTGATATGTTACTCTGTCTGAGTGCAAGGTCTTGGAGTTATCTGAAATTCTCATTAAGACAAGAAGCTAGGGAAAATACAAATTCCTCCACCAGTAAAGTTACTAAAAATACTATAATTAAATTATCTAAGTCTTAAACCCAGTAAAATATATTGAGAAAGTGTGGTGGAGGTACAAGTACAGTGTTCTGAGAGTACCGAAGGGACTAAGAGCACTTTCTCTGCAGATCTTGAGCTGGAATATTTGGAGTAGTTAATGTAGCTGATGTAAAAAAGCATGTTGCGTTTGCCCTACTCTTGATTCATAGGCTGTGACCCTTAATAAATTTTGATGTTGCACACAGTGGAGCTGTTGCTTTCAGAGAAAGCAAGGAAAGTAAGCAGGCAAGCAAGAAAGAAAAGGACCTAAAGAATGAACAAACAAGTTCTTTCATAAGATATTTCTCAATTGAGATTATTTCTTATTAGGCTTAAGTTGTTCAGGTTCATCATGTATCGTATCTGGCAGTAGTCCTGCAAGTGGGGTTTTGAAAAATGGAGCCAACTCTGTCTGGTGTTAAAAGCATAAGAGCAGTTTGAAAATGTATTTTCTGGAATATATTTCTGAGTAAAATATATTTTGTAAAAGAAATTCTATTATTGATATTTTAGAATACCTGGAAGAAAGACTTGTTTTACAGCCTGATACCATAACATAGAGCTCAGAAATTTGCTCAGAGAGATGAAAAAAAACCCCACAACCTAAAATGCAATCATGACTCATAATGTTTCCATGAAATACTAAAAAAAATACTGGACTGCTTTCTTGTTTGTGTTGTTTTTTTCACATCAGTAGACTTAAGCCCACGTACCCTTGTCGACATGGTCTGAGCAGACTGATGCAGGTGAAAGACACTTGGCTGGTAGAAATCCCTTACTTAGAGGAGAAGAGCTGGAGCAAACGCTGTCCTGCTGCTTTGCTAATCCTCCTTTGGGATGCCACCCCTGACAGTGACTCCGCTGACAGTGATTGCTCCCCTTCTGGGTCTTTTGGGCCAGGTCACTGGCAAGGCTGTGCGCTCTTGATAGCCTCTGAGGTGTGGAGCCTGTCCACTTGGGAATTGTGCAGGCCACCAGGCAGATGGTGCAGGGTAAAAAGTATTTATTGAGATGCGTTTGAACCTTTCGCTTCCCTGAGGCTCTTTCTGAGGTGGAAAAATAGCAATTGGACATGGCGAAAGGTATCAGAAGTCAGCCTTTAGTAATGGGATGGTTTGTTGAGCACGGCACTCCTGTGGTGTGTTGCACAGTTAAGCAGGCAACAACTTCTCAGATGATACTGTCCTCGTTTCCTTCAGGAGACACGTTGGCTTTCCGTTTCGAATTCCTCATCTCCTAAAAGTGGATGAACAGTGCTGTTTCACTACTTGCCTCCCAAGGTTTAATTACTAAATGGCTGCACTGTGCTTTGAGCATGCTCATTTGCTATGCAACTAGACAGTGATATTATTTCGTTAGTAGGCACAAGTGTCTGAAGCCTTGCTCCAGTACGGAGTGCTTGTACTGGTAAGGTGCTGTGCCCTGGCTAAGGGGCATCGCCTGCCCCACCACGCTCTTGCTCTTTGTCAGGATTGCAGGGTACGGTCTGAGCGTGGGCAGGTGGATGCTTTGCAGAATCCATTGATGCCACTGGAGTGAAGATCGTTCACACTGGCCGAGTGTCTTTCCCTGTTTCTAACTGCTGGTCGCTGTGATCTGACGGAGCTGAGGGAAGGAAGAGAAAGGCTCGAATACTAAAAGCAGAGAGTTGTGTTTGGCATGCATTCCTTATCTTGGGATGAGATCTTGCAACCTGGATGTCACTGACAAAATCCCAGGTACTTTGGCTGGGCTGCTGAATTCTACCCATGCAACTGGTAGGTGATGTTTTCAGGAGAGCTTAAGTACTGTCTTCAAAATTTGGTTAAACTTTTAGGAATGGTCTTTATGAGTTAAGGCTCCTAGGTGCCTTAACCATTTTTCAGCATGAGTTGTGAGACTGTAAACTCTCTGGTCCTGTTGAAAAATATGTTCCCAGGCAACACATCTGTTTACATTTGAAGATTAATCCAAATATATATCTACAGGGTGCTGCCACGCTTTTCAATCACATTTGCGTTTTTGTATCTAAAAATATATGTTTTCACATGCGCAATTATTCCATGGAGGCCATTTGCAGTAATTACGTTTAGACTTACAAAAGTCCTGTCTGTGAAGCACAGAGTCAAGTTAGTAGGAGATTGGCATGCCCTCTGGGGTGCCGTTATTACTTTACCAGCCATGAATGGTGAAGAATTTGCTTCCCGTTGTATATTTGACAATGAAACCCTTCTTAAATTCTTCCTCAGAGCCAAGTACAAGGCTGTCTTTTAATAAAAAATGTGTTTTTACCCATGTCTATATTTATTTCTTGCAGGAATGCACATGCTGCTCCAAGAGCCACCCACATCCTTCTTGTATACAGGGTGTATTTGCATTTGCAGCCTGTCTCAGTGCAAACATGGGAAGGGGGAAAAATCCAACCTCATTTTTACTGTTAGTTGCCTTCTCCATCCATAGAATTACTTGGAAATTATCTTGATCACTCATTCAATTAAAATCTGTGGTATTACCTTTTCTAGAAATAAGTGCCACGTAGGTAAGACTATGATTAGGTTGTTATTTTTGAAATCTCTATACTAATTGTTTGGGTCAAGAGGAAGAAAAGAATTGTTTTGGTTTTGACATGCAAATCAGGTTGTCCCTTGAGTTCTACTTTTTGTTCTGCTGTCCCAAAGTAGGATAGCCCTTGAGCATGAGCTTACTTTTAAGCATGTGCTGAAATCTTTGGGAATTGGAGGGGATGGGGCATGTGCTTAATGCTTTTTTGAACAATGTTGCTTTTCAGAGTTGAAGGCTTTGTAGGAAACCTGATCCTTTAAACTAGCTCCTGTTTATGTACATTTCAATTTTATAATATTGTAAGTTTTTTCCTTCTTTCTTCAATATCCTCGATGCTACATCATGTAATGAAAACAATACTGGTCATGCCACTTGCAATTACTGGAGTAGGCAGTGAAATTATTTTTTTGTGAAGGAACTAGGGAAATCACATAAATCACAGGTTTGCAAATGTTTTCCCAGGAGAGGTCCGCAGTAGTTGGCTGCATAGAATGACAAAAGTGTTGTTTACTCATAAAAGGGTGGTCATCTCAGCAGGTCAGTGATGTTTTTCAAAGACTTATTGTAGATTTTAAAGTAGCTGGTAATTTATTCCTTGAACTCTGGCTTAGAAAAATAAAGCAAGGTAAATATTGAGTATAATAAAGGCCATGCTGCCATTCAGTATGCACAATGCCTTCACCTGCCCTCTCCCACCAGCTTCTCTCCATTGTTGGCTTCTGCATTTCTCATAGGCATGAGCTGCCCTCCACGATTACTTACGGCATTGCTCAGATAAGCCCTTTTTTCACAGGCAGCACACATACACACACTCACAAGGGCTGTTATAATTTGCAAGTTCAGCTATCACTTCCTCTGTTCCCACCCTGCCTTTTGGAAAGATACCCAGTCACACGATGTGCTTGAAAAAAGGTTGCTGATTGAGGAAGGATGCAGGAAGGATATGGTTTTGCAGTGATTGCATAAGTGCCGTGTAGGACCCGAAAGCCTTGGGTGTATATGAGGACGACTTTAGATGTGAATTTCAAAGATTTATTTCTTCCGATTTTTAAATAAGTCATAACTCCTGAGCAGTTTGCCTGCTTTAGAGAACCATGGAGCAAGCTGTGTTAATCTGATCCTCCATGTATTAACATGGACAAATCGGCACGCTGGATTCCCTGCCTCCGTTCCATCAGAGATCTCAATCTTATTTCAGAGAAATTGTCTCCAAAGCTTCTGTTTGAAATTGTCAGATGCAATCATGTCTAAGCAAATGTACTTCCTATCAAAATCTTTTGGGAGTTTTGCCATTTGTCTTGGATGGAGAGTACTAAGGCTAACACAGAGATCCTTCCAAAAGATGCTGTGTTCTCCCTCAGTGAAGTCCTAAGACCTGAAGACCCTAAAACTTTGTGTCACCCATTACTGTAATGAGAGTGTATTTATTGCTATAAAATGAAGCAGCTGGAGCATGGAAGTTTGTATTTTAAAGCTTTGTTTTGGTCATTCCATGTTCTGCCAACATCTAACATCTGTATTTGTTTTTTGAACTCTCCTTAATGGATTATATGCATCTGTTCAGTTCCAAGAATAATGCTTGATTTCCTGAATTTATAGGTTGCAATAAAATCCATTCGTAAGGACAAAATTAAGGATGAACAAGATATGGTTCACATCAGACGGGAGATTGAGATCATGTCATCCCTCAGCCACCCTCATATCATCACCATATATGAAGGTTAGTGACTGCAATTCTCCTGCCTGACTGCTCTGTTACGTTCTTGCAGACCTGATAGTCATGTTTCTTGAGATCATGCACCAAACAAACCCCTACTCCTAGTGTAACCTATTCCTTACTAAAGAGACTGTTTTGACCACTACCTTCCTTCTGAACCATTAGTGTTTCACTGATGCATAACACTTTGCCTGGAGGAACTTCATGCGTGACTTAAGCGCTGTGCCCATTGCAGGTGGGAAATCGTTGCATGTATCACCTCATCTCCTTGCTCCCGTTGGACAGTTCGGTTTAATTTCACCCTCACTCACGCACCAGCCCAATGTCCACTTATGCCTTCGGCCCTTAAACCAGTCCTGGTATGCTATATTTTCCCTGGACCACACAAGAGCAGTCTCATCTGCTCTAGGCCTTTGGTCCTCCCTTACCTGCCAGTTAGTCTTGCTGGTTCTGTCATTGCTCCTTTTTTTCCCTGAATCCTAGCATCCGCTTCCTATCCACCTCTGCATGCTTTCCTGTCAGTCTGGTTGCTGGCTTATCGTTCCTGTTTCCTCATCCTGTCTTCCCCCTCTAACTTCTTTCTTCCTGGGACACAGCCAGGAAATCTGCTAATTCCTGCCTCTGGGAGCTGCTCCCTGGTCCCACAGCCTGGAGCAGGAAGCCAGGGGCATTCCTCCCTGATTTGCCTGTTTGTTTGTTTATATATTTATAGAGTGTCACTCTGTAATAAAATCTCCTCCTCCTTCCTTCCTTCCTTCCTCCATCCTTCCCCCAGTAACATCCCAGCTCTAGCAGGGATGTTCAGGCTGGGTATGTGCTAAAAGACACTGCCTGAGAGGTCTGCTGTCTGTGAGGAGGGTGGTGCCATGGTGGACATGGGGATTCCAGAGGTTCGGAAGGACCCAGATCGGGCAGCCTTGTCCCCACGGATCACCTCTTTCCCTACGTGCAGAACAAGCAGCCTGAGTGTAGTTCTATGTATTTGCATACCCGTGAAGTAAATGCACCAGGTGATGATATGTATATGGCAGCTCTGCTCTGAGAGTTGATACGACTGATTAAAACAAGGGCTGGCTTGGAGTACTGTTACAGTATCACATATTGAGTTATTCAAAAGCGTGTTCTTGTACTTGAAAAGAGATGAATATCTGTCTTTTTATTGAATAAACTCATAACAGGATCTGGGAACAGAAAAGGGGAGGGATGCTGTGTCAGCATGTGGGTTGCAAATGGAACAAAAGTTATTTCAAATGTGCACAGGAACTCAGAAATTAAAAAGATTAAGCATGCTGTGGTCCTTTGACCAACTGCCCTTCTCATCCTTACTTTAAATAGTTTTTACTGAGTTAAAATATTTGTAAAAGTTAAAAAGATTACAGCATTTTTAAGCAGCAGACAATAAAGTCCCATGGGAGCAAAGCTTTCCCCTCTGGCCCCACGGAGGGAGGAGCAGTTCTTCTGCAGCAGGGCCAGTCAAGCTCCGCAATGGAGGGTTCATCCTGTCTGCGGGAGGGTGAGTGCCTACAGCAGGTGATGTTGCGGTCCTCTGGTGGTCTCTCAGCCAGCAGCAATGCTTTGCGGCAACAAACCTGAAAGCAATTTTTTCTCTCATTTCTAGGAAGTTTTCCATTCTGTTACTGGTTTGTTTCCTTTTCTTTTTCTAGAAAGTAGAGCAGCCTTTCATGGCTTCTTAAGTTTAATTCCTAGCCTGAAGGGATGGGCAGTGGAAGTCAGGTTCTTGGTTGGACTATACTCCATTGGAAGGGAGTTACATAGAGCGGAGCCGTAGCAACTATAGAGCTCGTCCAGCCTTTCCAAGCAGAGTCAGTATTTGGCCTTTAGCAGCCAGCGCTGTAACTTAGATATTGTAGCACTGGGAAGAGGTGTAGTTGCGCAGCTGAATCCAGGGGAGCGGTTACGTACTGCCCTGAGATCAGGATTTGAGCTCAAGGATCCTTAAACGTGTGCTTCATTTTAAGCTGAAGTGTACTTGTAGTGAAGTTAAGGGACCACATCTAGGACTGAAGTATTTGTATCCTTTTGAAGTTGGATTTTAAACACATGGCTATTCCTCTTGAGCGATACATAAAGAGTGATAATATTGCTATCCTCTGACACGAAATGCTGAAGTTATTCAGTCCTCAGGAATGGTCTTAATCTCACCAAATTTAAGCCATCCAACATTTAGACAGTTGGTGTACACTAGAAGTCTAGTTTCCCTCTCTAGTCAAGAGACATCAACACCTACATGGGGTAGTTTGCTCCCTCCTGGGAGGTATTTTTTCAGATACGTGGGATAAATACTGGAGGCTCCTCTTGGTGATAGATGGAGTCTAGCTGACTAACTTCGATCAGATGAATAACTTTTAAACTGAAGCCACACCACAGATATTTTTCTTCTCTCTCACTAATTTTTACTGTAGATTTTCAGATTGCCACTGCACGTCTGACAGCGCCTTCTGTGGGTGCCAGGTTGCACAGATCTACCTAGCATGGACAATGCTGTATCTCCCCGTAATATCTTTGAAAGCTCTTTGTGTTGCATTTACAAATGTGTTTTCCTTAAGTAGGATCCTTTTGACCTGGCTCCTTAAAAGCAATTAACCTCTGAATTTGTCATCTTGATGTAAACACAAGCTTATCTTTTTTTTTTTTTTTTTTTGATACTGAGTAAATTCAGATGTGTGGAAACAAAGCTTTCCAGTTGAGAGATATTTTTTGTAACCTATTCAAAAGGCACGTACCTTGCCCGTTACATACAAGGGCAGACATACATTTGTGACTCCAAAGAAATTCCATCCTCTCAGCAGGGCTGTAATTGGCAATCTGTCGAGCACGGCTGAGAGGAAAGTGCTCTTTCAAGTGACTTTAAACTCCTTGAAAGGGACTGGATAAATGAAGCTGGCTTTGCTAGCAGTGTTCTGATTTCAGGACGTAAATTCTAATTTATAGAATAATGCCTCTGTCCATTCATCTGTCTGTCCCCTCTCCCTCTCCCTGCTCCCCGCCCTTCTTCTGCCCTATTTCTTTTTTGCCTTGAAAACTCCAGGATTTGATAATAAAGCCTTTGAGAGCTAATATATTTTTCCAGGGGTAGCCTGAGTGCAAAATCTATCCCATCTGGCAATACTTTAGTTAAACCAGGGGAAGAGCATCGGGCCTGATTCTGCAAATATTTAAACATGTGTTGGACCAATCATGAAAGTGAAGTTGCACTTGGTACATTCAGGAGTGAGCTTTTGAGTCTTTGTAGTGTGAAATACAGCACCTACGTGAGTGTTTCTGTGCTGGAGGAGTTGTTCTTAGTCAGCATAATCATACAGAAAAGTGGGCCCATTTGCAAAACGTACTTAAAAATGAACAGATTATTTGCTAACATCTTTGTAGAAATAGTTTAACGAAGATATTCCCTGAAGAATGAATAAATACTAGGATCACAATTCAGTGACTGTGGAACATGATGGCATTAACGTGAACAAGTAACCAAAGGAAAGCACGTGCCTAAGTGCCTTGCTGGATTGGGGCCAGGATGGTTAAAGCAGTTGCTTCACAGCAACAAGGCACAAAAAAATGGATTTCCCATGTGAAAGGGACTTCTTACTTTTATTTTAAGTTGCATTTTTGGTACTATTAAGAAGAAGCACAAAGACTCTCTTGCCATGTATCTACCAGTCCACAATGACTTGAGCTAGGTTGTGTGCTTTGGTTAATCGGGAAGCTGGTTCAGCTCTTCTGTACTTTCAAATCCCAAGGGCAACGGAAGAAGATCTGACAGTGTGTAACAGTGGTAGCATGGTATTTCACGATACTCATCTTACTTGTCAAATACATGTTCAATCTCACACTTTGTGCCAGGCTTCATGCCACAAAAGGCAAATGCACGCTTGGTGTTTCAGACACACGTAGGCCTGTCTCCAATGCAGGGCTCCTTGAGTTGTGTCAGTCAAGTCACCACGTCGTCACCGAAAGCAGCCGCCTTGCCAAAAACCTGGCTGGGTGGCAGCCGGCAAGGTGCGTGGACACGAGCCATTGCTGACAAACCATGTCCCCCCAGCAGCGCCAGCTCAGGCAAGCGTCCCCCGCCATTGGCTGCGGTGTGCATCCCTGGATGGGGCAGGCAGCCGGGGACCATGGCGGCAGCTCACACCATCGACGGGTTTGTGCATGGGCAGAGCAGAGTTATGTATCTCAGGCTGACAGCGCTGGGGAGGCAGTCCCAGCCTCTGCTGTCTCCTGGGTTTCAGACGTCATCAAAACAAACTTTGGTGTGTAATGACTTCATCCCTTCTGTGTGCAAAACACCTGAAAAAGTCAAAAGTCCCTTAAAACACCACATGGATGACTGGGCTTTTAACAAGAATGATCAAAGTTGGAAAGCAGGAATGATTCTTTTTTTTTTTATTTAGCCAAGAGAAAGTACTTCATCAGTGACACTATTTAACCACATTTCTAATTGATTTCCTCTAATTATGTAGGCTTTAGACCTTTGAGTGCTTTATTCCCATTGTTTTCAGTTGATAACATCCAAGAACATAAAGTAATATTTCAAGAGACTGGCGATAGTAATGAAACAAGTATAAACAAACTTAACTCTTGAGTTACCATACCCCACCTTTATGAATTTCCTGTCATTCAGGGTATCGCCTAAACAACATTTTGTCGGACATGACATGAACTCAAATGTGTGAAACCACTGACAGGTTCAATTCAGATGTCAAAATGATTGCAAGCAATGATGAAATTTATTTCTATCTTTCCATTTACACAGTACTCCCACTGCAATGTAAATGTTTGCTTGTGTGAAGTTCCTCAGCAGTTCATAATCATAATTAAAAAAAAGGGGGAATTAGCTCTTGTATTCTTTGCTGAAACAAAAGACAATTAGTGTAACATGTTATTGTGGCCGAATTAGCAACTCTTCTTTTTCCTTCCTTTTTAAAGAGTAGACCACTAAAATCTGCATATCCTCAGTCTCATTCTCTGAGAAACAACCTCGGCAAGGATAATGATTCTCATTCTGATTTAATCTGTTCACTGGGGAGTAAATTCTAGCATGCTGTCTGATTTAAAATTATGATTGCAGGATCTTAACTACATTCCTTTAATTTAAGAAGAGATGCAATTTGGCTTAATAAGGCCATAATTCAGGAAAACAATTTAACACAAGCTTAGCTTTAAAACACATACTTTATAGCTCGCTATTTTCAATTATAATTAAGCATATGCATAAATTTATGCATATGTATGCAAGTGGTTTTCTATGTTGGACTTTGGATATTTTCATGTCTGCTGTATGGTCTATTAAAAAAACAGTCATAAAATAATAATAATAATAAAAAACTAAATAAAAAATACGCCAAGGGGCTGTAAAGCTTTCAAAGCAGTCAAGAACATGGAAGACTCTTTGGGCTGAATTTCTAAGGTAAAAACCACTTTTCAGTACTCACATGTCTTTTTGAAGAATAATTCGTGCCTTATTACACAAGTGAGGTAATTGGGTCATACATGACTTTTCTGAATGAAAAGGTTATTCTAGTCTGCATCTCCAAAATTAAAAACAAACTCGTTTGTTCTTTTGATTTGGCTGACCTTTAATAAAAGAGCATTTTGTAGCAGTGGAAAGGTACTTCTGTCTGCGGCTGTTAGGAGAGTAATAAAAATACCGCTGAATGGAAAGACACCAGATGGAAGGAATGTCAACATACTGGAACTAATTTAGGAGATTGCTCTGATAGAGAGCAAAGGCATGAGGAGAATTCAAATGGTTCCAGTGCGAAGAGATTGGCCGCCCCTCTTAAACTAACAAACTAAAATCCTTACCCCAGGGTTACATGTAAACCAAATGGAATCAGCCCACAAGGAGGTAGTCCATTAAGGGGGGAAAAAAATCCAACCCCCTTGGCACTCGTTCTGACTCTAGCATCCTGTAAGCTTGGAGGAAGGACAAAAGGATTTGGCTTTGTTTTGCTTTTTAAGTTTTATAGTAGTAAATAAGTCCAAAGCGAACTGTCCTAGTAGAGAGGTGTACAATGTACTATTAAATCTTTCTGACTGATGCTTGCAAAACCATGCCCGTGTGGGCTTTCGACACTTTTAGGGTGAAGTCCTTCTTAGCATTTAAGAGGGATAGCGAGCGTGTTCATCCAGTGTTGAACTTGTTGCATGGAGTTTCAATGGAGGTGACTTCAGTGTAACTAAGGGGAAGAATTTAACAGTAGGGTTGAAGAGTGCTAATCAGTAAGAGGTCCCTATGCAACCAGTGCTGTTTGGAAAATGGAAGGCTGTAGATAGAAGCTGAGTGCATCATTTTATGGCCTCTAAATATAAATAAGTGGAGAGATTATATCCAAGAATTATGTATAGTAGAACAGCCTGTGAAAGAGACAGATTGTTGATGTTACAAAATGTACTTTGTCTCAGATATATCTTTGGTAGCAAGAAGAGAAGTTCTTTCCCAGTTTCACATTTATATTCTTCAGTGAGCTCTGAAGCCAGCAGATTTGGTTTCAATTATCAGTCTAGAAGTATAGAACTTTCTTTCTGTCATTTAAAAAACAAACAAACAAACATGTTAGAGTTAAGGGGGGAGTTTAAAGAAGAGCTGTAAAAAATCTTTATTTGACCACTGCATCGTAGAGTGCTGCTCTTAGCCTCTGCTAAGGCCCTTGGGGTGAACAGACCAAGCCCAAGCAAGCTCGTAGCCCACTGGAAAATGCTGTTTCCCCACATTGCTGCAACCCATGTCTTAGTACATTAACACAGTGCTGATGCTCATCTCCTGGGGATGCAATCATGTTGTTCCTCGCACCTTGTGATACCTCCCATTCCTACTCCCTGGTTGCTGATGTGCTCTTACAGTGCCGTCCCTCCCTCCTTCCCCATGGAAGTGTAGCCATCTCAGAAGATAGTCCTTCGTCCTGCAGGTTCTGTCTGCAAAGGAGTGCTATCATTTTGCAGCCACTACCGTGCACTGCTCGATCGCTATGGCTGAGATAGTGCAGCATCCCTCCCAACACGCTGATGTCTTGCTGCAGCCCTCAGGGTAACTCAGCTTGCAGAGTGGTGGAAATAAATACAGTGGCTCAGAAATAAATGACACAGCTTGTAGCAAGCATTTCTCCTGCTGCTGTCTCCTCTAATACATGGAGCTCGTGCCTCATATCTAAGCAACCCCCATCTCTTGATTTGTCATTGACAGACCATCTCTTCTGCTACCACCAATCTGGGTGTTGATACTGACAGTTCTCCACTTATCTTATTTGACCAGCTCTGTTTGCAGAGTATTGATGGTTTGAAAGAAGAAAGAGCAGCCCCACCTTTCTTATACATAACCTCCTTCCTTCCCTTGACCTTGGTCAGGGTTGAGGAGCAGGCTTGTACGACATGGCCATCCCATCAGTAGCAAGCTGTAGGGCGTTCCTGGGACGCAGTATCCTGCTGAAGCCGTGCTTCTCTGTCGGCAGTAGCTGCAGCCGGGGTTCAGGCACACTTCTAGGCAGGGGTGAGATTTAGAATGAATATGCAGTAGGATGGCAGGTAATAAATCATCTGCAAGGAAAACAAAGGGCGAACCAAGGAGTCCCAGAAGCTATATGGAGGCAATCAGTCGGTCATCAGCCCGCGGGTTATGGCCAAGGTGTTAACAGGGCAGTATATTTATTGCCTCATTATTATTTGCAGTAAGTCAATCCAGCCTTTAATTAATGCCCTTTTTCTTCCCTCAGCTGTTGGCCACAATGCTTTCTTGGAGTGTATGTTTATATAACTACATACTCTGCTCAGAAGGGAAATTCAGAAATATCTGTATGAAGCCTGCCTGGCATCCTAACGGCTGCTGTGAAAATTCGTGGTGTACGCGGCTGATAGTCAGACTTGCCAGAATACCGCCTTGTCATGTGCCTGATTGTTTTGACCACTAAATTCCTCTTTAAGATTGTGTGTGTATGTATAGACATAAATCCTACTGCCTTTCTACTCCCTACTCCTTCAGTGGCAGCTCCCATTTAAGACATTTTTGTCAGCTGTTCAGTTCCCCCTCTGCAGGAAAGTAGCTGCATGCCCTCCCATGAGATTCAGCTGATACGATGGAGGTGCTCTGAACTGAAATGATGCAGTTGTAAAAAAAATACCTCCCACCTCCCTGAAAAAAAGAAGATTCTCCATTCACCTCTATTCCTTGGTGAAGAGATAAATTGCTGTTCAATTCTGTAATCGTTCGGTTATGATGATGCTGAGGAGGCCTCTGTAATGTCATCCTTGTCCAAGGGTAGCGTCCTTCTCATAACGCTCCCTCATGGAAAAAAAGAAAGTACCAATTTGTCCTGAGTGTGCTGGTAAACTGAAAGCTGAATAGAAGTTACTGGGATGCTTCTGTTCTCATTGATTCTAGTGCAATTTTGTGACAAAAATTCAAAATTTGGAACAGTGATTTATGCTTTCCCAAATTCAATTTTAAGGTATTATCTCAGTTTTCTGGAGGGCACAAGAGAAAATTTGAAATGGAAAGTACCTTTACATGCACATTCCTCCAAACCAAGTGCTTTCCACTTCATTTCTGTAGAAATGCAGGAAAATATGTCTGGATCAGAACTTGTATTAATATGGCAAATTTTAGTCCAGAAAAATTAGATTTTGGAATTTAAAACTTCAGAACATCAAGGATGATTTGAGAAAGTTCTCATAACTGAGTGATGAAGGCAAAACTTTAATAAAAACGCAGGCTGGAAGAATGCTCCGTTGTGGCAGGGCTGTTGTCGCTGTTACTGTCATCCTCGGCACTGAACACCTGGTAGGGCATCAGCGGTCGGGGGAGCGGGAAGAGCCGAGGGCCCCTTTGCCCCCATCAGTGCCCCTCTGGTGAGGTAAACGTCCCCCTGAGCTCAGGATGGTCCTTGGCTGGGGCTGCTTGGAGAGGGCACTCCCATGAGAGTCAACTGAGGTCAGTGGTGCCATGTGGCGACTTCACCTATGTGTGCATGACATAATAACCCCTAACTCATTGAATCAGCTGTTTGGGGTTTTTTTTGGCGGGGGGAGAGGGATTGGGGTTGGTTTGTTTTGTTTTGTTTCAATCTAATCTCTTAAATAAGAGCATTCTTAGTGATTTGTCTTAACTGAAACTATTTCTTTTTGCCTTCCTAAACATCTCTGTATCTAACAAGCCTTTCCAAGCTTAGAGAAATGAATGTGTGCGTTACTGCTTTATTGGTAACACATCACAGCACTTCCCTATATGACACAGGGCATGTTCAGTTTTTCCCAGACAGTATCAGTCTGTCATTCTTGGAGAGGATACTGTAAGTATAATCCATCCAGGGACGGCTGTTCCAGTTTCCGAAGTTTATTGCTAATGAGGATGCACATAGGATGTAATCACTGGCAGGAGCCTCTGCTTCGGGGTACAGTGAGGCCAGCAGACAAGCGGCCAATTTTATCTGGCTGTTCACTCTCCCTTTTATCAGAGCTGTTTGGCTGGAGTTCAGGGGTGCAAGAGGGAACTGCAGAGGCTTTGGCTTGTAGAGTTGAGTGACAAGGTGTGAGAGGACATGAGACAAAGCCTAAGAGCAGCAATATGTGTGTTGAGAGAGGCAGCTTCGCATTTCACTGCAAAAGCTGAAGTGGTTTTTTGTGTTGTTTTTTTGTTTGTTTTTTTTTAAAACCACTAAGGACTACTGGCTGAACTTTGCTAAAGAGATATAGGAAGGCATCATTCCAGTAGGGCTGGTCAAAACTAGCATCCGTTTGTAATAACCCCTATAACCTTATTAATTTGCAGACACTTTGCTGCCAGTGTGACCTGGCCTGAGCAGGCTGCTGCCACAGATAAAAAGAGAAGGAAAATCACCATGTTTTAATACTAGCAGTGGTCATTTATGGCAGGTGCGGGAAATTTCCAGTGGGTTGCAGACGATTTTCAGTGTCAGAAGGCGAAAAACTATGTAGTGGCCAGGATGTGATGGCAATTCGAGACTACTCACAGCCTGCTTTACTAGATTAAGTGTTGAGTTATCTGCAACTCCCAGTGAAGTCCTTGACAGCATGTGGCACAGAGTACCCTGAGCCCCAAAGAACAGTCAAGTTATGATGTGTATTAGATGAATATTCCTTGCACTGCTTACGTGAGAGTTGCGCATTGCTGCCAGCTCTACGCAAGTGAAAAGAACGTATCTACAGCATGCCATGGGGCATGTGGCTGAGGGAGGAGATAAGTAAGCTTGAGGATGGGTTGGGTGCATGAGACGGGGTGCAGAGCCGTACTGACGAGCTGTACAGCTCCGGAGACATTGCAGCCACTGCTAGCTCAGGTGTCTGTGCGTAGAGTTGGGCTGGAAGAGGATGCATACATCAATTGACTTGTTGGATTTTGATGGTAGGTGAAAGCCAACCAACAGTCATTATAAGCTAAATTACAATTCTGTATCGGCTAGTCATTGAAGACAGGGTTTATTGTGCCTTCTATTCACCCTTTCCAAATGATGTGATAGCTCCTGTTTCCTTCAGTCCTCTGGCCTCAAGAGGACTACTGGTAAGAGGCAGTCCCTGTTGGAGCCAGGGTCAGTATTCAGATGTCGGTGGCAGAAGTGTCCACTTCACCTCATTAGGATCAAGTTGACTTTGCAATCCTGTGACCCCATATTATAGAGGCAAAGACCTTTCATGTAGCCATATGACAGTGAAGATTGCCTCAACTTCCTTCTCTTGGTTTGAAATGTTGTAATCTTCCTCTGGAAAAATTTAGCTTTGGAGCTTGCTTTTTGCAGTGGGGGTTGGTAGTACATCTCTCCAGGCTGCAGTCATGACATAGGATGTGTTCAGTCATCTTAAATCTTCTTCACCCTTTAAAGTGTCAGTTTTCAAATGTATTGAATCAACTGCGGTGGTTTTTTTCCTTTTATCCTGTGCAGTGTTTGAAAATAAAGATAAGATTGTGATCATCATGGAGTATGCAAGTAAAGGAGAGTTGTATGATTACATCAGTGAGAGGCGGCGATTGAGTGAAAGAGAGACAAGACACTTCTTTCGACAAATAGTCTCTGCTGTACATTACTGCCACAAGGTGAGCAAAGGATTTGATATTAAAAAATGCTATTTGAACGCTGAGTAGTGACTTATGTATTTCAAAGGATGTCTGAAGCAACAGCATTCATTATTAAGTATGACAGCATGTGATTTTATCAGTACAACAGATCTTCATTAAAAGTGCTACAGTAGCTCACTGCCTGTTTTTAAAGACTAAGGATGTTTTCCTGTGTTATGGCAGATACCAGCCACTCCCTTACATTAGCCCTACATTGCATTTTTGCCTTGGAAATAGTTCTCTTGACATTAAAAACAATATAATTAACAACATAAACTAGAAGAGGCATCCCATAGAACTGCTACAACATTAATATTAATCCATTCAAACGAAGTATAATTTTCAATTTGAATATGCAAGTGAACAACTTTAGAATAGGAGACACAATATATGAAAGAAAAAAGCCAAGAGAAAGGTACGAGTGTTCATGTATGAGCTTTAGCACGTACTCATTCTGGATAGGCAAAAGTAACTTTTCTTTTGTATGTAGGAGGAGCACTGGAAAGATGCCCTTTGCTAATCACTTTATCCATCACGGTACCCACTAGAATGACAATTTAAGCAATTAAATCCAAGGTAGCTGGCTGTCATCGTGGACCTTTTATCCCTGCGTATGAACCAACTGCATAAAGCCTAAACTTGTATGAGGCTAAAGGCAACGAGCAGCTAACACAATTTTTTATTTGAATTCTTAAACACTTTAATCTCCACTTGAATTCTGATAAACAAGGGTGGTTTTCAAAGTCCTCACTGCGCTGCGCTGAAAAGCTGCAGTGCCCTACCCTGTGCAGTTATTTTTCCCAAATTTCTTAAAAGAAGGCTCTGACCTAAACCCAGCGTGTTCGCTTCCATCTCTAACATTTATAGTCCTTTAGGATTAAACTCCCCTGATCCACGTGGCTGCACATTGGAGGAATGAGGGCTTTTGTAAGGACTAACGTCATTGACAGATACTCTTTTCTGGTGCCTGGGAAGAATATATTGCTTTCACGCAGTGGGTGCAGGATCCGGGCTGGAATTAAGTTCCGAAAAGACACCCCCCACCCCCCCTGCTGTTTTAGAGGCTTTGTGGGAGGACAGATTCCAGTCATTCTTCCCCTAACCACACACCAAGTGACTAATACATCGCCTGTCACTAGTCACTGGGCCATGAGTGTTATGACAGTGAAATCAGCCCTGAAATGTAGATGCAAAGACCACCCTGCCAGCTCACCTTTCATTTTCCCAATATTTTCTCATGTTATCCCCCCTCATGTTTTTTTCCTCCTTGTTTCAGAACGGTGTTGTTCACAGGGACCTGAAATTGGAAAACATCCTTCTTGATGACAATTTTAATATTAAGGTAGGATTATTTTTCTCAGCTTCTCAGAATGGATTTGCATGTTTTGTAAATTTTTTTATCCAAGGTATTAGAAGAGCCAGTGTTATGGCAACAGCTACTAAGCAACAGCATCTGGCAAGAGGTTTAGGGCTTTTGGAGTTGGGGAAAAAGCACCACTGGTGATGAGTCATACATGCTAAATGAAGCTTTGCATAATTTGGGGGAGAAGGCCCTGTCCTGCCACCCAAGGGCCACAATTCTAGTAGGAAACAGAAGAGCATTTCGTGCAGTCGGGTTTATCGTACAAATGATATTATTGCTGGCTGCTGCTGGGGCTAGGAAAAAACTCTCCTGGTCTACAGGGTTCAAGTGCCTCCTACAGAACACTCTGAATGTCCTTTTGATCATGGCTGGAAAATAAGCAAATAGAGTTTCAAAATAAACCTAGTAAAGCACATGTGCTTCATTAGGAAATGGCCTTGGAACTCCAGACGCAAACGTATACTTTGGATAGTGATGTCAGTAATGTCATTTCCATGTCATTTTCCCCAGTGAAAGCATGGGAATGACCTCTTTTCCCTTCTTCTTTCCCCCCGCCCCCCCCCCAATAGTTGTAGCACAAAGATAAATAATGCAGAGATGAGTGCAGTTTCCAGGTGGCTGAACCTGTTTCACGTGCACCTTTGTTCCTCCCTTGGGTAGCTGGATGTGAGGGTGGCTGGGTGCGCTCATCTGTGGGCAAACAAATGGAAGGAGGGACACCAAAGAGTTTCTGCTGACTCCTGGGCATCCTTGCTTAATTAACAAAGTAATTGAGGAGCTCCCTGCATAGCTAAATATCTAACTAGACTGGATCTCAATTTTGTCTCCACTGAAAGCCGCAGGGCTGCGTGCACTGCCTTCTGCACTTCACGCTGGAGAGATTGTCTTCATTTTAAGCTGATGTGCAATGGAAATGGAAAGTAACATATGGTAGCTGCCATCTGTGTAACGCTGATGACAGAAGTTAACTTGGATCAACTAGTGGATTAAAGGCACATAAATACGCAGTTTCTAAAAATAGGCTTTTACAGAAGGCGCATCCAATGCAATACTTGGACGTTTGCAGTTAACATCCAGCGTTACAGCGAACCTCCCCACTCCTGTTGCTACAGGGACGCTGGCTGCAGCAGCCCGAGCTGTTCTCAGCAGCGCTGAAAACACAAAGTAGCCTTTCTAGGATGTTGTATACGAAACAGGCTTCCGCAGGCAGGATGACCTTTCTTTCCGCATTACGCGCCAAACTATCTTCCCAGCTAATCAGAGAATTCTTGAGAGAAAAGAGGAATTTGGGGAATTTGCTAGCTGCGGTGGCCTGGATCTCCGCACTGTGGTCCTCATATGCAAAACCAATCGCTTCCCCAAGCCTCCAGGGAGCTTTGCTTTGTCAGAAGGCTCCGCTCCCTCCCCTCTCTCCCTTACAGGAGTCTAATGGTCCTGTGGGGAGAGCAGGAGGATGGGGCAGGGACGGGTGGATTTGTATTTGCATCCAGACCATGGAGGTGACCCAGGGGCTTCAGAACCACAGATTCATTTGAGCTGCCATAGCGTGCGGCACTGCTATGGAAGAAATTCGGGTAGCTGCAACTCCCCATATCCCTTCCAATCATTTGGACATCTTTTTCTTGGAGGCTTCCTTTTCCTGAACTGCGTTGTGTTTAAGCTGCCACGTAGGTTTTTTGTGTATTTCCAGCCTTTCCTCAGTTACTTCCCTGCAAACCGTAGGGCATGCCTCTGACCGGGCAAGGCTGCCTCGGCGTGGGGAGATGGCCGCGAGCTCCCTTCTTCTCCCCGGTAACTATTTCCGCAAAGGGTTTTTATTTATGAGCAAGAGTCTATTTATTCCCAAGACCGAGCTTGGGAAGCAGTTGGTATTTCATACATCTTATTATTATTCATAGTGTTTGAATTTTGGTCACTTCAAGAGATGACTTTTTGTATTGTTTTCCTTTTTTCCCCTGCTCTCTTTTTTTACACCTCATGACTAAGATCAGCTTTGAATATTCGATGTTAAGCACGCTGCCACTATTTCTCTGATACTGAGGCTTTGAATATGTTACTGTGGTTTCTATGCTACTTGCACAGAATTCTACTTCCTACTTTTTCTTTGTTTTGCTAAACAGTAACCGTTGGCAAGGAAACACATATGGAGCTGTAAATTATTTATTAGGAGTACATGTATCAGGTCCTCATTCTGAGAAAATTTATATATGGTTTATTTAGGCAGAAAAAAAGAAATTTGCAGTTTGGGGTTTGGTATTGACTGATGGCTTCAAATACTCAGTGGAAGGCATTTTCTAGAAATGGAGTGATAGTCTTATCTGTACTTTCCCAGTATTTATATTTCATTCAGTGGATTACAAAGCACTTCTTACAAAATTGGCAGTTTGATTTTAAGGATGAGAAAATGAAAGGAATCTCTTTACGTGTCATAGTAATGTGAAGAAAAAATAAGATGTTGTAAAAATAGATCCATATATAGAAACTTAAGCAATACTTTTAGAACAGGAAATAAAGAGGACAAGTAATCCATTAGAAATTATTATCCAACCTAAAAGTGCCCCAAGCTATTTTACGGCATACTACACTAACTTGAAATCATTCTTAAATTGTAGCTAATTAAATGAAGGTCATGAAGCAGTGTATGGAGACATAATCAGCTTTTTTTTAAGAGATATGATAGTGAGTAAAAGTCTCTGGAAATGGAGTCATGTGTTGGAGTACAGCAACTAGGAAACACCAGTGTCTGAAGGCTGACAAAAAGTTACACGTTTTGAAGAGTTTTTCAGGTCCACAGGCCAGAGGTGGAGGGTGATGAGGGGAAGAAAGTGATCTGATCTGATCTGTAGTACATAATTATGTTTTTCAGGAACTTGGTGTATGTGGTAGCATTTCCTGCAAACTATTACTTAAAACCTCTACATGCAGCAAACGCAAGTGAATAAAATGAGTTTTAAACACTTCTGAGACTGAACATGCACACAGATCTATGGGGTACAAGGAGTTCATCCAGTCAGTTAATCAAACAGTACCTTGCTTTGCTCTCCAGATACACACCCACCTATCTAGCAGAAACCCCAGTGGGAATGTTTCTCCTGGGACCTCGCCTGCCTGTGGAGGTCAGCCATGGGGCACAATCCTAGAGCTAAACCTCACCAAGGCACTGCAGCCTCCCAGGGTAGGAGAATGTTATTTGCTTTCTTACCTTGTTGACGGTGCCATATTCTTTCAAGAAACAACGCAGTGATGGAATTAGGGTTTCTGCAGCATGTACACGCCTCTCCTTGCTCACATTCATGTGTGAACTGCTAACAGCACGGTTCACCTTAAAATTTACTGCGTTCTCCTTTCAGCTGCCCACAATTGCTGCCTCCCACCTTCCAGCTCTGGGTAACTCAGAGCTGCCCCCTCTGCTTGCCCCAGGTTCCCAGGGGTGGGTACAGCTGCTCCCCCTCCGCGCAGTGGCAGAGCAGCCTCTCGCTGGCATTTTCATGCCACCGAGAGGATATCATCGTTCATAATCCTAACAGAGCTGGAGGTGGGCAGGGTCAGGCAGGCAGCAGGGCTAAGGCAGCCCCAAAGCACCGGAAGAGTTGGTGAGTTGGAAAGGGAAGAGATTGGCACCGGCTTTAGTGTGACCTTTGATGGTCTTCAAAAAAAGCCTTCTGGTGGTGTCATCTTTTCTTCATTAGTTTTAAAAGGACTGAGGATGCTAATTTTTTGTTCATTGTAAGAAATAGCAGCAGGCGAGGGTGTAGCTGCCTACGTTTGCCCATAGCTCCTGCAGTTTGGCCTGATGAGGACCACATGTCTTCAAGCACTGCAGCTCTCCTCAGTGCCTAAATCCCCAAAACTGCATGCAGGGAGTTGGAAAGAAACTGCTGCCCAGTGTGGCAGCCAGGGAATTAGTGCCTCTTGCTGGTCTGTCCAGATATTGTGTCCCTGTCCTGTGCCACTGCCTACCCCCAGGGACAATTCTGTCACGCAGCCTGGCACGATGGAGGGGGCCTCCTTGCTCAGAGTGGGGCTGTGGTGGCTCCTGGGCTGGGAATCGCACCTAAAAGAGATGTCTAGCAGAAGTTGACGTAAACTGTATGATCAACCCCAAAGTGATAAAAGGAGAGAAAAATGCAAGTATAATAGTAACATAATCCTACTAACTGCTCTTTCTCTTGGGCTGGTAAGGGGACACCAATGAGACTAACCACTAAAAACCCATGAGGGTTTCATATAGACGGAGTAAAGTATATGTAATTGGGATTTACCTTGCTGGAAGTCAGACCCAGTGCACGTATGTTTAATTTGCTTTAAGAGACCTAATTATTTCTCTATCTACAGTACAAAGAGACAGATTTTTAAGTAGGATAAAACTGACAATTTCGATGAGTGTGAACTTCGTGGAATTTATAGTCCACACTTAAACAATAAATTACATCTGGTTTATCATAGCTAACAGTAAATATGAAACATACACCTCCTGAAGCAAGGCGAATAAAAGTCCACTTCCCTGCTCCTCCCAATTTAGGAAGTTTTTTTGACTTGATGCCTTATTTCCATTTAAGTGCCAAAAACATGAAGTAATGTTGGCTTCTATTAATCTTGTTTTGGGGGGCATGACAGTTTTAATGGTAAAAGCTGATAAACATCAGTCTGCGAGTATGGGAGTGGACTGTAACATAAATACTCTTTTCCTGAATGGTCAAAATTAAAACATGAATGCCCAAGTCTGAGAGTTTCTTAGTGTGAACAATGGTATGTGTATCCCTATATATATATTCATGCACATCCACATGCATTTTATACATTCCATGGTGTTAAGGGAATGTATTTTCTTAAGGAATCATACTGTGCAGTGTTTGCCCTTGTCTTAGCTGCATCCTGAACTAGAATAAAACTCAATGACCAGCACAAAGTTTTAACACTGAAATGATCCCATTCTTCCCCTGATTGACAGGGCACACTTCATAAGGCTTAAAACCAACTTCCTGCGAGCCAGGCAGGGTGACTTGATAAGAAAGTGGAATTTAGGGCAATTAAGTGCAATCTGAGCCATGAGAATATGTTTGCAGACTGCAGTTGTACACCAGCTGTTTTCAATGACATTCCAGCCATACAATGAAGATTTTACAAACCACATTTATTTAAGGGTTGAATTTTCTGCTGTGGGTTGATACTATGCTGTTTGGGGGACTGAGTGAATTCAAATGATGAATGGACATGGTGAGATGAATTAACATTAATGAACAGGAATCCGCTGCTCTTTGAGCAGGATATTATGAGTCCAAATTGTCAGTGGAACACCTGCACAAGCAGAACATCAAAATAGGAGAGAGTGAAGCATGAAATCTCATATTTGTGCTGTGATTTTAAAATTTTTGTGAAAATGATATTTTAAAAAACAAGTTTATATTTTTAACATAAAAGTATCTATATCTATGTCTATGTCTATTTATAGATTAAGTGTGTGTATATAGATTTCTGTTTTGGGGTAAAGAAAGAAAATCGGGAACTTCTGTCCATACTTCACCAACTTTGTTCATTTTGGTCTCAACTGTGACATGTTTAGGAGTTTGGATAGTAGAGACAAAGACTTTATGCCTCCCAAGTGTTCACTAGACATTGCAATTAAACAGCTATTAGCAGCACTGCTGATACACGTTTTAGAAAGCAAGGAGTGAATGATGCTGCTGGTAAATCCTTTTCTTTTCCATTCATTGTGTGCTTTCTTGAATTTTCTCTTGTAAAAATTCCTGGGATTTAATTTCTTTCTGGTAGAAAAGACCTGAATAAGGTGAGGAAAACCCAGAGAAAACGCCTGTCTCTTATAGCTATGAATTGATAATACCTTTTTTATGCCTGTGCTTAATGTCTTTCATGTACGCCTTATGTTGATAGTGGGCAGTAATAAAAGTATCTCTGGGAAACAGAAACACTTGGGTTTTAAACAAGATAAAAAATGAGATGTGTTGCCTTGTGCTAGAGAAACAAAGGAAATGCAAAGGTTGTGGGAGCATTTAGTGTTGCTATCCTCAGCCTTTGTTTTGTAAGAACAAGAACAGAGAATTGAAGTAAACAAAATATTTGGACCTGATCCTGCAATTCCTACATGGGCAAAATTCCCAACAGTCTCAAGGGAAGTTTTGTTTGTGTTGGGAAAGCCGGATTTGGGCCCATTGTTTCCAGTTAGGAACCAGACTTGTGTTTATTATCTCGTGATAGACATCTTATGTACTTAACAGCTCGGATTCCTCAGCCGGAGTCCCTGAATCTGGAAGAGTTAGCAAGTGCCTCACTTTCCCCCTCCTTCAAGCATATTTAAGTTCCACATGATTTAAAAAAATCACTTTCTTCTATAATGCTTAGTTTCCTGTGACACTCCTGCCTCACTCCTCCTGTTGGATTTAAAGGTCTTGGCTTTCGTCTTGCATGTGCACGATAAGAATGGTAGTACTTTCTGCTTGCTTTCCTTTGGTATTAAAGATTATACAAGATGAAGAGCAATCAGTGGACAGCAGGCACAGTGCCTCCCAGTATGAGATTGTCTTTGCAAGCATATGTAATTCATCCAGGATAAAATTACTGACTGATAGTTGTGCAGTCAGTCAATGACCTCTCTGTGAATGGAATCTAATGGAAAGCATCCTAGTCTGGAGGATTTAACCTGGGGAGCATTCTCCTTTTCTGGAGGGTCTTTACAGAGAAAAGTAAAAAAATCATAGAATAATGGGTTGGCAAGGTGTGTAATTGTTTTGGCTGGGATCGAGTTAATTTTCTTACTAGCAGCTGGTATAGTGCTGTGTTTGGGATTTAGGATGAGAATAATGTTGGTAACACACTGATGTTTTTAGCTGTTGCCAAGCAGTCAAGGACATTTCAGCTTCTCATACTGCCCTGCCAATGAGAAGGCGGGGGGTGCCCAAGAAGCTGGGAGGGGACACAGCCAGGACAGCTGACCCAAACTGGCCAAAGGGATATTCCATACCATATGATGTCATGCTTATATGCCTTGAGGGTTGGCCAGGAGGCAGTGCAGCTCAGGAACTAGCTGAGTGTTGGTTCTGGGTGGTGAGCAATTGTGCTGTGCATCACTTGTTTTGTATATTCTTCTTTTTCTTCATTGTCTTCTTCTTCCTCCTCCTCTTCTTCTTCTTCTTCTATCATCATCATCATCATCATCATCATCATCATCATCTCCCTTTTCTGTCCTATTAAACTGTCTTTATCTCAACCTTTTATTTTTTTGATCCTTTCCCTCATCCCACTGTGGGGGTCAGTGAGCAAACGGCTGTGTGGTTGTTTTAGCTGCCTGCCGGGTTAAGCTGCAACACAAGGGAACTTCAGAGATTATCCACGTCGAGATCCCTGCCCTACAGCAAGATCAGATATAGCTAAATCTTCCCTGATTAAGGATTTTCTGTTGCATTAAGATATTGTTAATACTACAGATGCCTTGTGCAATTCTATTTGCAGATTGCTGATTTTGGACTCTCCAACCTTTATCACAAAGACAAGTTTCTGCAGACCTTTTGTGGAAGCCCACTGTATGCTTCCCCTGAAATAGTTAATGGACGACCTTACAGAGGCCCAGAGGTAAGAAGGGTCAGCTTTTCAGTGGTGGTATGGGGATGTCTTTGATGATAATGTTCTTGAGGGTTGCTCTTAATGCTAGTGTTATTGAACATGTGGGTTTGCTTGGGTCTCTCCCATACTGAAAGTTCTCGAGCTGCCTTCATTTGCTTTTGTTTGCTTTGCCTGTGGTTACTCAGATGTTAGATACTGGTTTTCCCATCAGTAGGCACAGCTGGATGTGATGCAGCTCTTGCGGTGCTAATGGCAGGGAGAAGGGTGGGGATCAGCTTTACTGGGCTTTTCATGCATTGTCTCTGTATTTCAGGTTGACAGCTGGGCCCTTGGTGTATTGCTTTACACTCTGGTTTATGGAACGATGCCCTTTGATGGCTTCGATCACAAAAATCTCATCAGGCAGATCAGCAGTGGAGAATATCGTGAGCCAACACAGACCTCAGGTATAAAAAAGGAGTGAGGGCAATGTATTGAGCTGACAGGAGTTCAGAATGGAGGGTTTGCACGGCTCCTTACAACATGTTTTGGTGTCATATTAGAATGATGAAGAAAAAAAAAATCTCATTCCCCTACTGACTTCATCTGCTCTCAGTTCCCAGCTGGGTACAGCATTTACCAAAAGCTCTTTTGAAATGAAAGTTTTATAGCAGATAGATTTTATTGCCTTGGGGAAGCTGTAACGGGCTTTTTTAACTACATCTATGACAGTGGAAGGTCTGTTAGCTATTGCAAGTGGAATTGTTCAGACAAGCTGTAAACCAATACAACATAGTGGTACAGATAAGTCCTCTAACTACACTGTGGTGTATCACAAGCAGAGAGAAGATGAATGGTTAGAGCAACGCAGTTTCTTATCCAAGAAGGCAGGCCAAAATCTGAATTAATGCCACTATGTTCTCATTTACTTCTACTTAGAGGAAAACATGTTAAGCAGTCACCTGACAGAAAAGCATCAACTAAGTCCAACTTATTGATTATAACTACTCCTTCCAGCCTTAAACATCAATGTATATATTATATTTAAATGAGTATTTATCTTGTATCATTTGTTTGCCATCTCTTTCAATTTTCTGCCTTCTTGGTCTCTTTATGAAAATATACCTTTAAAATATACAGAAGGCTACTGTTAATGGAAAAAGTAAATAAAAAGTAATAATGTGTAGATCATTTAAAACATCCCAATTCCCCTTTGTTTTCCTCTAAGTTTTGTAATTATTGGAGTTGATAGGTTGGTAACTTCCTTTAGTAACATGGAACTATTTACTGACTAATATGGTACAAATATTAATTTATTTGATAACCCAGTGTACATTTCCCAGGGTGAATCGTACTCTTCTGATAAGAAGTAGTTCTGAAATGCATTTTCCAACATTGACTGATGGCCAAAGCATTGCCCCCTTTCACTTCTTCTGTACTAAGAAGCAGCATTTTTGCTCATCTGATTAACTTCACACTTCCATTTTAAACTAGGAAAACCAAGAGTACCCGTATTCTAAATACTTTATATTCCATTCTTTGTCTATAGATGCTCGTGGTCTTATCAGATGGATGCTGATGGTGAACCCTGAACGCCGAGCAACCATTGAAGACATCGCCAACCACTGGTGGGTTAACTGGGGCTACAAGAGTAGTGTTTGTGACTGTGATGCCATGAAGGACTCCGAGTCCCCATTGCTGGCAAGGTTCATTGATTGGCATCACCGATCTACTGGCCTCCAACCAGAGACTGATACCAAAATGAAGTGCCTTTCTAAGCCCAAAGGTCCTGAAGTCACACTAGAGAGACAAAGGTCTCTGAAAAAATCAAAAAAGGAAAATGACATTGCACAGTCCATCCAGGAAGGAGGAGCTGAAAATGCATCCAAACCCACCTCCAAGAGACCCAAAGGCATCCTGAAGAAAAGGAGCAACAGTGAACATCGATCTCACAGTGCAGGTTTCATTGAAGGAGTGGTCAGCCCAGTGTTACCCTCTGCTTTTAAGCTAGAGCAAGAGTTGTGTAGGACTGGCGTAGCCATTAAAAGTGTTGTGGAGGGAGAGGTAGCAGGCAAATATGGCACTAAGCAGTCTTCACTAATGCCAAAAAAAGGAATCCTAAAGAAGACTCAGCAGAGGGAGTCTGGCTATTACTCATCTCCAGAACGAAGCGAATCTTCTGAACTCTTGGACAATAATGATGAGACAGTAAACAGTGACACTTCTCCAGGGGTCACAGAGCCATCCAGAAATGGGTCTTACAGCCATTCCTGCAGGCGTAAGGGCATCTTGAAATATAACAGCAAGTATTCTACCAGCAGCACTGAATCTGCTTTGATTAGCCCTGACACACCAACGCTGGAGGCCATGGAAGAAGTGGTCCTGCCAGGGGATGCATTACCTCGAAGTTACAGTCGCCCTTCCAGCGTGATTAGTGATGACAGTATTTTGTCCAGTGACTCCTTTGATTTACTGGATTTGCAAGAAAACAGGCCAAACAGACAGACGATTCGGAGCTGTGTCTCTGCTGAAAATTTCCTCCAGATCCAAGACTTCGAAGGACTTCAGAACCGCCCACGGCCACAATATCTAAAACGTTATCGCAACCGTCTGGGGGACAGCAGTTTTTCCCTTCTCACAGACATGGATGATGTGACTCAGGTCTACAAGAAAGCCCTAGAGATCTGCAACAAGCTCAACTAGCAGAGGGAAGATGGAAAGGGAGGGAAGGGAGTTGTTCTGTGTACCTTTATGATGGAGTAAGCCAGGTCACTGATTTGCTGACAATGGTAGGTTTTGCTTCAAAAGACCAGATTATACCTATGTAGCTGAACTCCTAGTAAAGTAGCCCCAAAGCCATCTCACACTTCTCTAATTTTGCCTCCTCAAAATATTACCTACCTGACCAGAGAAAAACCTTTGGCCTTTGTATTTGTGATGAAAGCATATCAAGATCTAGCAGACAAAAGCATCAAGATTTAATGGCTGAGAGTCAAAGCTAGACAGAATTAAAACTGGAAGTGAGTGACACACATTTTGAGAGGTTTGTAATTCATATTAGATTATCAAGAGATGAGCTGAATTCTTCAAGTCAATTTTGGATGTCTTTCCTTTAGAAAGAGAACCTTTATTTTCCCCTGAATTATTCATCTGGATACAGGCATTGCACATTGGGAATCTTTGGGCTGTATTGTACAGGAGGCCAGGCTAGGTGGTCACCATGGTCTCTTCCACTGAGGTCACCCGAGAGGTTCTGAAGGCATTCTGGGACAGATAATTTGAGGGACTCACCCCAGAATAACCTCACATGGTATATATGGACAAGTGGTGGAGCAGGCATTCAGATCTGGCCCCTCTCATAGCCACTGCTCTTCAGTGAGCAGGAGGCCCTAAAATTGTTTCCAGCTACTGCTCATACCAGCAAAAACAGAGTCACAGAAACAATAAAGGGAACTGGAAGCAATGGATGTTAGCAGCAGCTTAATGACCTTTTAAGGCATTTCAACCCATGTGTTCAATTTGTGACTCTTTCAAAATGGCCAGCCAGATGAAAGCCCAGGCAAAGATGGATCTAAAAAAGGGTCTCAAGGGTTAACTGACCCTCCCATCTAGGGTTCTGTCGCTGTCAGCAAATGGTGCCACCTTGCTGTTAGCTTGTAGTATTTGAGGGTGACAGGTAGTTTGTGACCAGAATGTTAGGTAAGGAAAAGGTTGTAGCACGTAGGAAATGGGTAGAGGTCAGAAAGTTAGTGGGAAGATGCCTTTCTCCAAATGAAAATGTTTCTAGGTAGGTAGTAATGGAGCAGAAAGAATTGAGCGATGAAATGATAACAGTAGATTTGATAACAGAGTTAGCATAAAATTGCAGTCCTCTCTCTATATAGTGTAGCTGGTATTGCGTGTGCAACTGATACCAGTTTGAAAAAAAAACAAACGAGAAGGATGTGTGTTTGTGTTCTCAGACATACCTAACTATCCAGACTGAAGGCTTCAACTCCCATAAAGGTACCACATGGGTCTACTGGATTACCTGAATGTAAGCCTATGTCAGAAAGGCACTGTGTGTTTGACAGGCCTGGGCAAACTGGAATCTTAAGGCCCATTTCAGTCTCATTTCCATGAGCACATAGCCCTGGCTTTCTTGAGGTGCACTGGTGTGAATAAGCGGCAGGTTTCAGCCTATGATGTCAAATGATCCACAGCTGCAAAACTTGACATCTACATGCATACCCAGAGCAGAAGAGCATGGGGCAAGCTCTGTTCTCACTCCTACCCTGAAACTGGAACTGAAAGCAGAATTTGGCCCACTGTGTCCCAAATCCTAGAGATCGTGTGGAACCGGATCCCTGGGAATTGGGGATAACCTCATAAATCGTTGGCGTCTGGGGCAGGGAGCTATTTCACTTGCAGATTCCTTATTTGGTCTATCATGGTACTTAAGTCTGCTGGTTCCTCCTAAAAATCAACTGGGCTGCCTAGCATAAAGATGGATGAGCTTGAATTTCCTAAATCAGTTAATCTGCCTCTATGGAGAACCTTTACTTATTGTGAAACACTGGACCAAATTTGGCCCTGGAGTAAACGGCATCAGTACCATGAAATCGATGAGAGACGTGCTCTCAGGCAGTCAAGTGAAATTTGGCTCACTGTCCATTTGCTCAGGAAGGGCAACTGCACGTCGTTCCTTTACAGATGTGTACCTCTCTGTATGATATTCAGACGTTCCATCTTCTCACGGGCCCTGCCAAATCAACACCCCATTTTGCAATGTGTTAACAAGTTTGCTGTGGTGCATTTTAGAACAACTTGACATAGGCTCCATGGCCCTTCTGAAACAAGGATGAGCTTTGCAGCCACGGCTTTTAACTCGTGCCCCGTGGCCTAAGAACCAGATCCTCAGCTGGTGTAAACCAGCGCTGCCCCGTTGGCATGATGGAGCATCACTTTGGTGGGGTTACGCTGATTGACACCTTCCCTGCAGATCTGGCGCTGAACCTTGAGTGGATTTATAGAGGTTTCAGGACAAAGGGAGGGGAACTCAGCTGGCTGTGGCAGGGAAGTGAGGAGCACCCTGAAGGCTCGTATCTCCCGAGGCTTTTGCCCAGGCCTGCTTCTTTGTGTACAAATGTGAATGAGTGAGTGACTGCTTGCTGCCAAACTGGAAATACTATGTAGGGATTTACTGGCATGTTACTGGCATGTTACATGTTTACCGGCATGTTATCATTCCTAGAAGAGAAGAAAAAAAAAAAAAAACTTGACTGCACATTGTTATTACTAGTGTTGTGATTTTTATTTAATTTTTTGTAATACAAAGTTGACTTTTTTATTTGAATTTGTCTTTTTTTTTTATTTATTGGTCTGAAAGCCATTTCAAAGGTATAATAATATATTTGGTGTAATTTAATTGGTGCAACATTATTTTACAGCTCCGGCCAAAATTGTTTGGTGTTATTTTTTGTTTTTTCTCCCAATCCTTGGTTGGTTTGAGCTCTACAAGGCATACAGGGGAAAACGCTGGATAATCACCCAAAGTGTTTGTATTTTTAATCTGATACTGTTTTTTATTAAATAAAATGGAATTAATGTAACTGTGAAGAGTCTCTCTCCCATTTCTTTTTCACTGTATATCAGCATTAGCCGAAGCCAAATGGTAATGAACTTGTCATGCAGAAATACAGCAGCATCTCAGCACATCGTACCAAGTTGTTTATGCAAAGCTTCTTGGCTCGTTTGTGCATTTGAATATAATGTGGGTGGCCACAGAGACTCCCGTGCTACGAAGCATTTGGCACTGCAGAACACCCGGAGCTTTCAGCTATAGAAATGTTTGGTGGAGAAGAACAGCTGACTGGGGTTTCTCTGCTGGAGGTGAATGAGGTTTGTGGGCCAGCTGTGCTGCAGGTGAGATGGAACAGGCTGGCTGACCAGACACAGCACAACTCATCTGTAGCCCAGATCACAGTCCTTGCCCCTCTCTGATGGGGAGAAGGACAGTTTATTAACAATTCTAATGTTCCTGTTGGTACAATTTAGGGGTTGTTTGGCCAAAAAAGACTGGTGGCCATCCGCTGCTGTTGAAGGTGGGATGGTTTCAGTCAGATGGCTCTGAGCAGTCAGCGTAATCAGCTGGTGAGAGGGAAAAAGGGAGCCACTTTGCATTTATTGGAATCCCTTTGATAACCAGAAGATTTTAGATTGTTTTTCTTGGAAAGCGGGTGCACATCATAAGGGAAACTGGGTGTTAGGTGTGCTGTGTGTGCTGGGCACTTGTTAAAATAAAGGAAATGGTTGGCAATGTCCTAACGTTGGCACTGAGCAAGACACCATTAAACTTCCCCGTTGGTGCAGCCAGCCAAGATACCTGTGGTGTATATTCTGCTTTTTAAATTACAGGTGGTTTGGATCAGGATCCAAGGTTTGGATATCATGCAAAAAGGGCTTTCATTTTTCTAATTCATTTTCTCTCTCTTGAGCTTTTTAAAGCAAGAAGCCATGGCTGTTGGTGCTAGATTTATTCATCATTACCACTTAACAGTTGGTGGGAATAAAGGGAAAAAGCCAATGATGCAGAAAGGCAAACAGCCGTTAATACATTATAAAGGGAATGATTAGCTGCTGTATGCTAATAGAGTCAGAAATTGTAAGGTATATATTCAAAGTCAGTACACATGTTCTTGTACCTGAGGTGAATAAGGTCTAACTGTGTGGGTGCTGAGTGGTGGAAAATGTAATGCAAGTCTCTTCTGCAATAGCAATTATGAAACTACTTTTTTTTTTTTTTAACACACCAGGAAAAAAATGAAATTGAGGGCAAACTCTTTTATTTTAAAAATAATGGCTTCTAGAAAGAAAGTTCTGGATGGCTGGGTATGGTGCATGTATGCGGCAAGCACTGAGAAGTAATTACGTACATGTTTGTACAGCTCTGAAAGCACACACTCCCGGGGTGGGGAGGTGGGTGTCTAATTTTCCTATTTATTAAAGAAGATACATGTACAGTGATATGCCTTAGCTGAAGTTACATAGTAAGTCTGTAGCCAGACCTGGTCTTCCTTTATGCTTGCTCCACAGGGATACCAGTGTTTCTCAGGAACTGTTGAATTTTAATGGATTGGGAAAGACAGGAGCAAGGAAGCAAGACAGGAGCCTTGGGAGCTACACAGTTGAGTGACAAATAGTCTTGTCCATTATAACCCTTTTTTCACAGATTCACAGATTGGTAGGGGTTGGAAAGGACCTCTGGAGATCATCTAGTCCAACCCCCCTGCTAAAGCACAATCACCCAGAGCAGGTTGCACAGGATCGTGTCCAGGCGGGTTTTGAATATCTCCAGAGAAGGAGACTCCACAACCTCTCTGGGCAGCCTCTTCCAGTGCTCGGTCACCCTCACAGTGAAGAAGTTTTTCCTCATGTTCAGATGGAACTTCCTGTGTTCCACTTTGTGCCCATTGCCCCTTGTCCTGTCACTGGGCACCACTGAAAAAACTCTGGCCCCATCCTCTTGACACCCGCCCTTTAGACATTTATAAGCGTTGATGAGATCCCCTCTCAGTCTTCTCTTCTCCAGGCTAAACAGACCCAGCTCTCTCAGCCTTTCCTCGTTGATACCTTTGCCTCTAAAAGTTGATAATCTCAATTCTTGATCCTGCAAAGCCTGTGCATGTGTATAACGTGATTGTGTTGGGGATCCCACTCCTGTGGTAGGCTTGCCGAAGTCCAGAGGGCCAGCTCACGTGAGCAGTGCTGCCTGATGCTGAGCGACACTTCCATGTCTCAGTAAAGCACTTGGAGGCCAGCACAAAAACTTGTAGGAGACCCTGACTCTGCTCCTCAAAGTTCACCAGCCCTGAGTCATTGATGCAGAGGGAGAGGACTCGTGCTGACACAGCGGGAGGCAGCTCTCTTCAGTGCTGTCA
Organism: Balearica regulorum gibbericeps; assembly: GCF_011004875.1. Classification (NCBI taxonomy): domain Eukaryota; kingdom Metazoa; phylum Chordata; class Aves; order Gruiformes; family Gruidae; genus Balearica; species Balearica regulorum. The sequence continues at coordinate 60,745,977 of NC_046184.1, forward strand.
CAACCTCCAAGGTGGTGCCCACAGCCAGCCTGCACTGCTGGCAAGACAAGAAAACTTCAGAGCGAAGTGACACAGCACAATTTCTGGCCATAGGAGTTTGCATTTGATTTGTAGTTTTGTCTCTCCCGCAGCTCTGCCTGGTCTCCATTTAGAGACTTCACTTACTGTGAAAGTAAGGTGCTAAATTGAGGTGAAGAAATGGCATTTTTAGTTATTGCAGACAAATGTATTTACAGATAAATTTGCTAATGACTCCAGAAGCATGTGTAATAATAAACTTTGCAACACCAGAGCCTCAGTTATAGCTACAGGGTAAGTCATAACCAGTCCAATGAAGGGAGAAGTACAATACTCATGTAAATTTGGTGTATATGAGAAGCGTATCAGTTTAGTTAAACATTTATCTCAGTGATTCACATCTCATTTAATGAGATGCTTCTGGAGACAAATCTGCAGGAATGCTTTTGTTGGGCCAATAGAAACTCCAGTGTTTGCTAGCATCAGGCCAGGCTCTCCAGTACCTGTCCCAGGGTTACTGGTTTCAGGGTTTTAACTGAAAGTTTTACCATGGAAGACAACATGTTGTGTTTTCCCTGGATTAATGGTATTTAGTATTCAACTGGGGCTTTTTTTTCATTTTATTATTATTGTCTGGTGGAACTGTCTTTTCCTCCTTGCCAAACCAAGACATCTTTCTCATAAAAGACTGAGTAATTTGGCTGGAGAAGCAACTTTTTTGGATAGATGATCTGAGCATTTTGTTTCTGGCTACCTCTCTCTAGCCCTTACCACCCCACCCCCCCCGCCCCGTATTTCCTGGAATTTCATCAGTGCAGAAAAACCTTTGATTTGCATATCATCTGGTCATACAGAACCCTGTACTTTTAAGGACATTCTATGTATTTGCACTGATGCTTAATTGTTCCTTGGAAAAGCATTTTACAAGACAATATTTTATGCGTCACCAGAAGGCTCCTCGTCCCAACTCATGTACTGGGCTTAGAGCTCACGCCGAGAAGTGCACCAGACCTAGGGCCACGAATGGATTAGATAGGTGACTGCCATCAAAATAAATCAGCTGTGGGTGTTGGCCATAGGTGCACTTGCAGGTCAGGACAACATCCTATTTCTTCATTCAGCAAAGCATCTCTATGGCCATCACAAATGCAGGGGGTTTTGACACGTAGCTTTCTCACAATGCTCACCCAGCACTGAAGCCTTTCCTGTCAGGAACTGTCTGGAAATATTGGCGTCAACCAGCCTTGACGTTTTCTTTTTGCCCTTTCCCCTTTCACTTTATCCTATTTATTTAACACAAATAATGTCCCTCACTCTCTCACGTAGTCCAAATCTTGTTTGCTGCCCTGTTTAGTTTTGCTCCGTAGACTGTGTAATACCTTGGCAGGACAGTGGGTTGAACTTTGCTCACGAGGTGTTTTTGCAGTGCTAACCCTGGCCGTGGCATCGCCTCTGCTTTGGAAGGTGTTTGGATCGCTGGTCTTGTTCTGCAGCGGCATCTCCAGCTCTGGTGCCTTGCAGCAGGTAACTTTTCTTCCTGGATGCAGACACTGTGGACAGGACCTTGAGCTAATAGCAGGGCGTGCTCTGGAAGAGACACCATGCTGAAGAACAATTAAAAAACTGGGCTGCCCGGACAAATGGGTTAGACCAACCAAATATAAATCCCTGAAGTTGGTGGTGAGACTATACCCTACCCCGCAGGAATCCACTTAGAAAACTGTGCTCCTTTCATAGGCTGGGGAGATACTATTGCACTTAGAAATACAAGCAAGGAACAGCTGTAGAGGAACTGGCTGAGAAGCCAGGGAGGAGGGAGAGTTTGTCTTATGGCTCTGCAGTGATCGAGTTTATTAACAGACCCCTCCAAATTTCAGCCTCAGAGATAATAGGACAAGACATACTTTAAATAGAACCAAAGGGAAAACAAATTCAAAGCAGATGTTAGGAAATATGTAAATATATGTTTATATTTACATATAAAACCCTAGCTGCCTGCCAGGCGAGTTTGCTAGGACCAGAGTGTGTGTCATCATCCTGGTTGCACTGGGAATTATCAAAAATATTTCTTTAAATGTTCCTTCAAACTCTGTTGTTCTCTTTAGCTGCACGTCCCAGAGCTTGACAGTTTAATCGGAAGATTTCTTGAGACGAGGGATCTGCTGCCTGAGAAGAGAGGTTTGCTAAATTCCCATACAACTCAGTGCCATGAGGAATGTTCAGTCAGCTCTGGCCCTTAGAAACCCCAAGGTAATTAATCCCCTTGTGCTCCCAGGAAAAATTTGTGTCAGAGTGGAAAAAGGCAATGGGTAATGGTCAAGTACTAGATCCCCAGATAGTGCAAACTGATATTGACCCAACTCGGATGAGCACCCAGCCTTAAAAAAGAAATTTATGTCATTGTGAAATTCTGGTTGGATTCAGTGGGGATGGCTTCAGGTCACGCACAGACTCACCATTCAGTTCCCCTGTACGAAGAGTTCTGAATTTTCAAAAGTGGTTTTAGAAGTATCTGTTTCTGAGAAGCCAGTTTGAGCTGCCTACACTTGAATTTTTGAAACCGATGGCCACCTTCTGCTCCCTGTGGCCTCAGCCTGAGCCATGGTTTCTTGGTGCTTACAAGGATAAGGCTTACTGGACCTTCATTTCAAAATGGAAATACTCAAAGCGAGTAACTTTGAAATTTTTAGCCTTGCCTTAGCTGGCAGGGGTCTTTCAAATCATTGACACACTGAGACATTGTACAAGTAAATCCCTGCTTCCAAGATTTTGGGGAAATTGCACAATTCTTCAGCTGAAAAGGGATTTATCGTTTCTGGCCTTTTTTAGGAAATCAAAATGTTTTTCATTTCTTGGGATTGGATGACTTGGACTACTGCATAGAGGACAGGGAGTCTCAGCCCCTTGCAAACAAAACACTTGCAAAGCTCCCAACAGCCCAGAGCTTGTGTTATAGTTCAATAAATCTGCCATTTCCTAATGGAAGTGAAGTGGTGCCATTGGTCAAGTTTCTAAGGTGGTCTTAACCCAGGGTATCCCACCAGATCTGTGGCAGTAGCATGCAGATCAATCCATGTCTGGATGGGCATGGAAATTGCCCTCTTTTGACATTAGTGGAGAAGGCATAAACAGTTCAGATAGATAGTACATGAATGAAATCACTTGGTCTATGAAGAAATAACTGCAGTGTCCAGATCTGCCATCATAGTTCTTTTTTACCAGAGCTAAATGCTATTTTCTGAAAAGTTCCAAATTAAGGCCTTGATCTGGCGATGACCTAGGTAGGTACCTCTGGAAGAAACAGCTATTGACAATGACAGAAAATGAGGCAGAGGAGGGGCTACATTTCAGCTTGGTGAAAGAGCAGAGAGACAGTCTTTTCTTGCACTGGAGATAAGTGAATCAATGTCCCCCCCTCTGTGTTCCATTCTAAAATTGGGGTGGATGTGCTGGAGCCTCCCTCATTACTTTCCCACAGCAAGTACAAGCTTAGGTTTGCTCACAAGAGCTGCAAGTTTGTGCCTTGTCACCATTTGCAGCAGAACTGCAATATTGCATGGAGGATAGGATCCTGCTTGGTAACAGGCAGAGGGAGAGCTCTTAGAGCCCCTCCAGGGAGCCCTGGTACAAAGACAACTGTTGCATGAGAGAGGGATCAGATCCCATAATGTGCTTGAATGGGGCTGTCAGGGACAGCTTTTGTTAAAGTTCTGCCATGCAAAGAAAGGAAGATTTGCATATTTTCCACTCTGACATATGCATGTCCCCCCAACACCTGCAAGATCATCCTTGCCACAGAGGCCACCTCTAAAAATGCTTCAAAAAATGTATGTGTTGTGAGAGAACCTGATTGCTTCAAACAGCAGAAAAGCCATTTTTGTCAGCACACTCACTAAATCTTAATTAAAACTGTACCCATTCCACCATAAAGTTATCTGTCTTTTCTTTTGCAAAGCTGGTACTGCTGAGACAGGAATTCCCACATCTAGTTCATATGTCTTGCCCCCCTAAACCATTTCTTCTGTAGAAGCCCTGGTCAAAAGCTGAAGCAAGGTCCTCCAGTTATAGAAACGATGCTCAGGTTAGTTTGAGAAATGAAACAAAAATTGCATGACTTTTGACCAGTCACATCTTGTCCACACAGCCTGCATTGAACATTGCATATCTAGTGGCAATTTCCCAGAAATACTGTGAGGCCTTACCAACTAACTGCTCACTGGTAGGAAATGTGTTGGAAGCATCAGAAGACTCTAGATTAATTTAGTCCTCTGCTGTGGTATATATACTCTTCGCTCCTGGTAAACACTCCAAACATTTAGTTGGCTGCTTTCTGAAAGGACTGTGAAAGCCTCAGAGATGCTACAATTAGCCTATCCACTGCAAAGTTCAAAAGAGAGATTTGATCTTTCACCACAAAAATATCCACACTCTCTTTCACATACATGTGAATAGAAAGCCTTTGTTCAGATCAAGCCAAGAAGAAATAAACTATTGTTGGGAGGTCATTTCAGCTTGCTTCAAGGGGTGGGGAAGAATTACAAAAAATAACCAAATGTGGTCTTCTTACCAGTGATTACAGATATTGTCTTTCAGCGGAACAGGCAAGGTTTTGTTAGAGATACCTATTCTTCTGTTGGACTAATTCATTGTAGGTTCAGGCTAGGGTTTTATAAAATGTCTAGTGGTTTTAGGTACTGCGGTTCCTGAGTGTCCCACTTGAGACACCCTAGCAAGGTTTGCTTTCTAGAGAATGAGTGGTTCCTATGAGGAAACAACAAACGTAGGCACTCGATCTCCCTTGCAGATCTTGGTGGTTGCTTCTTTGACTGGTATTTGTCAGCATTCAGGAAATTATGACTCCAACTTGCTATTTAGAATAGGAAAGACTTCCAGTAATCTGTTCTGTATTGATATTTGCAGGCTTTGCTTGGATTTCATACTCCACCTTAACATAAGTCTACCACCAGATTAGCAGCAAACACATTAAGTCCATCTTCCAGCAAACCACCACCACTTTTATAAAGAAGATTTTTGCTACAACTAATAAATTCATTTTAAAGAGAAGGTGGGGAGGGGGGCACATGTGACATTTCAAATATAACCCTGCCAGGATTTCCTGTAGTTTAGTCTTTCTATGAAACCTTCCCCCTTATCTCTCACATACGAGGCCTGATTCAGTAAATGACTCCTATAAATAACTTTCACATGTTTAAAGGTAGGCCTGCCCATTCCTTGCTGATTCAGGGGTATGACTTTCTATCTGACAGTGAAACACTATCCAGGAAAATCCCCAAAGGTCAGTTTTCAGTATTATTTTTTGACATGAACTCAAAGAGGCTGGCAAAAACTCTTCAGTAGTGGTTTTCAAGAAAAAAACTAAGGAATATTATATATCTGTCTTTCAGCAAATCTGAAGCTTTGGTACAAACCACAGCTTGCCTGGCTACGTCCTGTTTTCTTCTATTTTGAGTATTTATTTCTGCGGATAAATGGCTTGCAGTAGTCCATCATACAAATGGTCATTAACAAATCAAAGCTGAGATTTTCAAAAACATTCAGCATAAGCCTAGGTCTGTTCTTGTTCAAGTTACTGGCAAAACCCCAGTGATTTTTTTTTTCTTTCTTTTTCTTGAGATAGCCCCTCAAAAGCCTAACCTATGCCTTTGCCCCAGAAGAAAATTTTCCCATTTCTGGTAGGATCATTATAGGAGTTACTGCATAAGAAATGAACACTGGCAAGATTATAAAGGCAGCCCTGATCTTCTTTTATATAATTATGAATTCAGAAGGAATTCAATCAGCAAGTTTAGTGATGGAGAGAAAAGCTGAAGAGATGTTTCAGTCCATCCAGGGTCCCTGTCATTTTTTAATTTTGTAGCCCATAAAATCTTCCCTGCTGTAGTGGACAGGTCATCCTCACCTACAGCTAAAATGACTGGTTTTATATGCAGATTTTTCTTTGGCAAATGGCATAGGTAATCTCCTTAGGCTATGGTTTAAGCATCTTAAAAAAAACCCCCAAAATAGTAAGGCTGACCTTTAACCTGCTTGATTTCTTTTTAAGTGCCAAAGTAAAGTGAACAGTCTTTGAATGAAAGAAAAGAGGCAAAGCCAGAGCTCAAAGCAAATGGATATTGCAGGGAGCCTCTCCTCAGCTCTTTCCACCTTAACTTTCCTTGTCACCCCATGGGCCACATAGCACGTCCCAGCACAGGCACACACCGGGCATGTCAGCAGCAGCCTCCACCACAAGCCCAGGCCTTCTTGCTCCAGAAGTGCCATCATGCCCAGGAAACCTCCTGGAGCCCCACTGTGTTGCCATCCCTCTTGAATATCCTCTGCTCCACGTGCACCTTGAGCTGAATGACTTTGGGGATCCCCTTGGGTTTTTTTGGTACCCCACTTCCACCACTGTTTTGGATTTTTTTCTTGGAGCTTGGCCCACTGCTGCTCATTGCTAATCGAGGGCCAGGTCACCATGATCACATGTTTTCTTCCCGTTTTTCCAAGCTAATTTGATTTGTGGGTTTGCACAGGGAACAATAGAGTCTGAATCTTAGCTGGACATCACGTCCCATGGTTCGTTCTCACTGGCTCCCCTAAGGACTAATTTACACCTTCTGCTGGGGCAGGCAATTTACTTTAAAAGTAGATCAGCAAGTACAGGAAGGAAGGAGGTGCTGGGGATGACAGAGCAGTTGTTGGTTTCTGTGCTGGGAATCCCCGTTAGGCTGAATGAAGACTATCTTGTTTGCTGAGCTGCAGAGCAAGAACGGAGAGTCACGCCGGGATGCCTCAGACCTGCAGTAACCTGGCGGGCTAGCAGCCTCTGCTCCGCTGGCTAAAGCAGGTGGCGAGGCCAGCTTGCCTGCATCCAGATGCATTTCTTCCAGTTGAGCGTCTGATCCTGGCTGCTCATGCAGCTTTCTTCCTATTCATAAAATTGAGTAATGTTATAATATTATTTTTATTAAAAAAAGATGAACTAAGAAATAAAATTGTAGGCTGCATCTTCTGTACCCCCTCCTATATTTTTTGATCATTATTGTCTGTGTGGAGCACATTGCAGGTTGTGAACTTCTTGTGGGGGTGCAATAACATGTATACAGCTATGCAGTGTTTATGTACATCTATACCACTGTCATTAGCTGAGCACAACTCCAACTGATGTCATGATTACTGATGCCAGATGTCTTATGGTGGTGTTCAGGCTTTAGTTCCACTTTCATAATGACAACGGGGAGTGGTGTTGAGCAGATTTCGCAGAAGAAGTACCATTGTCAGGGAAAGAAATGAAAATCAGCTAGGATTTTGCTTCCATCAGTGAGTGAAATCTGCTGTTCAGGGCATTTTGAGCTGTTGTAATAACAAATGTAGCTCCCTCTCTCTTCACTTTCATCTGCTTGGACTTTGATCTTTCTCTCAGCTTTTCCACACTTGTATTCCTTATGAACTTACTGTGAGCTAAACCAAAGAAACTGGAGATCTGCATAGCACAATTGCTGTCTAAGTGATTTTGGGTACAGACACATTCTCATAGGAAGAGCTGTGAAAACAATATAAAATGCTGGAAAAAAAGTCTCATTTTTTTCAGCCTTCCTTAAAATTGTAATTAAAGCATTTTGTCTAAATCCCCAAATTTCAAAAACTTCAAGCAGCCATACTGATCAGTCATTCTGTAGCTGTATTTAGAGGAGACTTGGGAATTTGTAAATAAGAGGCCTGAAGAACAAAGACTTCTGCCCTCAGGAAGGATATTAAAATTGAAGGAGGCCTATACTTGAGCATGCTTCTACCCCTGCTTCAGGGGATTTTCTTGCAGCAGGGATTTTCCTGCTTCATTTGCTACTTTCCCTGAAGGCATTTTGACTAGTCGGATTCCTCTTTACACTTTTTGCCATAGCTATGGTATTTGAGGGAGACAAAGTGAAAATCTACGAATCTGTACGCACACAACGAAGGACGGAGCTGTTTTAGTATATGCTTAAGGGCAAACAAAGGATTAGCTTCTAATCTGCCCCTTTTGCTAAACAGAAGTTATAGAGATTTACCAGACATGACTTGCATCTGTTTAAATTATAGCTTATCGTTCAGAAAATAACCAACCTTGGTACAAGCATTCCAGTGGATGAAGAATCAATTGCATTCCTTAGGAAATTGTTTCAGTCATTTATTACTAATACACGAAACTGAGATTTTCAGAGTCACCTTGAGAACTGAGCAGCCCAAGTCCTGAAGGCAGTTCATCTTTAAAATCTCCATATGGATAAATTTCTTTAGCATTTCAATAGTGTCCCTCTGGAACGTGTCTGAAATGGAAAGTGTTATTAAGTCCCCGAAGTCTTTTGATCTCAAGGAGAAATTTAAAAATGGTTGGAGAACATGAATACTCAATGCATGTCCACCGTGTGCACTTAACCCCCTGCCCCTTTCTCCCAAAAGATCTGGCTATATACTAAATAATGACTGAATGTGTAAATAGATATTGCCTGTGGCCAGAATCAATAGGTGTGCAAAACATTGCTCCGGTTAAGCTTCCACCTACTCCTGTGGGAGACATATGCTGGGAAATGCTTCCCTCTCATTTACATAGACCTGAAAAATGGAGTTTTGGCATCATGTAGCCAATGCTCAGAGAGCGAGTGCTGGGACATAGGAGTGCTTGCTTCACTCATGCCAAACAAAAAAACCCCAAAAAACCCAACCAGTCCTGGATAACATTTTCTGAATTGCTTTTGAAATAAATGTCATTTCCCCCCATCAGTTAACAAATTTTCATGACAGGTAACTTAATCTTCCTGTAGTGTTCTGCTGTTGCACAGTCTACCCATAAAATGTGCACAAAATTCCTAATTAATCGCTTACAGCAATTGACTTTGAAAATACTGCACAGGGTTTGAATTCTGCAGATATTGATTGATAGAAATATTCAAAGGAAACCCTAAATTATTTGACAGTGAAGCTAAGTTTATATTACAAAGAGCAAAAAATTAACCTAGAATTGAAACCATCCCTAATCTACTGTCTGATTTTCTGATACCTCTTCCTACTGGTATCAGTGATGGCGTGTGAAAAACAACCACAAAATATGTAGTTTCATCATACCAAAAAGACACGTAAGTAGGAGAAGGGGACTGGTTTTCAAGAAAGCAAGCTGGATTTATGGAGGAAGATTAAAAAAGCTAATTATGTTTAACTTGGCTGACAGACTGCTAAAAAGGGGATATGATAACTGCCTACAAATATTTGAAAGATGCAAAATACACCAAGGAAAAAGGGAAACAGTTTGAGACGAAGTCTGGTAAAGCAAAATTTAGGCTGGGTAGAATGCTAACAATGAGACCTGTCAGACTGCAGAAAAGTTTCCCAAGGGAATTAGTCAACACCTCATTAAAAATACCTTGGACAACATGCACTGGGGGGAAGGGGTGGTGGGGAATAATCCTTCAGTGAGAAAGTCAAGGACCAGGGAGCTTCAGAGGCCACATTCTGCTCTAGTATCAGTGCTGTTGTCAATAGGATATGATGTTAAAGGTTTTCCCAACAATGTCTTTTGAGGCAGGAGGTATTTATTTTCACCTTGACAAACAGTAGGTGGAGGGAAGCTCTTTTTGAGAGAAATTACTCTTTTATGGGAAAATCTGAAACATCAAGGGAAAGTCACTGTATTTGGAACTAGAGCTGTGCAACACACCAAAATGGTGTCACGCCGACCTTGCCTTTCCCCAGGAAAGTTTCAGTGCAGGTGACAGGCTTGCTCTGGCTGAAGTGCCAGGAAATTGAAGACAATCTGGGTTTTGGATCACATATGTAGCTCCTGTTCAACACAAGCTCTGTGGTAGACTTGCATTTGAGCAGCTATCCTGTCTCAAAAGCCAACCTGCCTTGCGTCTGTGGGTTTTTTAACCTATATCAGCTAATTTGATTTTGTCAACCCAGGTCCAGACCACATTATTTTTTTGCAGTCTAGACCTACCTTCACTATTAGGGGGTGCAATTTCTATGCCAGAAATACCAGCCTATATTTTTTCCTGGGACTGGCTCCCCTGCATGATCTACCACAACTGACACTTAACATAGCTGGAGTAGAGTGACTGTGAATCTACTTAGTGTCAGTCTTACGAAAGTCAGTGGAAACAACTGATTCCTTGAAATGAGACGGGAACCTGTGTTTCACTGCACATTTATGCCGATGTAACTCCTCTGCCTCATGCTAGGATAAACTGAAGCTAGGCAGCAGTGAATCAGACCTAATATGTTTAATACTTGTATGCTAAATTTATGAGGCACCCACTGACATTTGCCTTATGTATAATGGTAGCACTCCCAGCAGGATGATCTAATCATTCATGAGGAATTACGGTACAATGTTGGAGTTTATTTAATGCTTAATGTTCACAACAACCTCCAGCATTGATTTTAATCTGGTTACTACACACATTGTGAAACAGATCTCTGTGGAGCAGCAGCAGCAGAAGAGATCAACCACATCCCGTGCAGCGTGGCATATATCAGCAATACAAGGTTGCTCTGTTTTTCTGACAAGCAGAGGAAGCAGAGTTGATTCACACACCAGAACGATTCCTCTCACCAAGACACTTAGGAATGCATCAAAGGAAACCAGGTTTTTTCTGCAGGCTTCCTCTGAGCAACAGGCTTACTGTAAGTCTGAGACTAAAAGAATAGCACTTTTAAAAAATGGTGCCCTTGACAAAAAGAGCAGGAAAACCTGTGGAAATTTGGTTCCAGCAGAATGGATATGCAAGAAGTGCATGCCAAGGTGTTAATTTTGCACAACGCACTTCGAGTGGCACCTTTTTCTGCTTCTAACATTGTATTCCCTCCAGAAAAGAGACTCAGGCCAAAAAAGTTCTCTGCCTCCAGGACATACACCGTCCTTTAAAAAGAACCGAGAATGGAAAAAAGGAGGAAAGAGGATGTTCTTCCAAGTTGGTTACTCAAATTCTAAGGAAAAGGTTTCAAATCAGTGAATGAGCTTTTCATAACTAAAATCCCCTCCTGGGGTCCCTGCAGTTTGGAGCTGGAACATGCTTGGTTCATGTTGCCTTCGAGTCATTTTAACAGCAAATATTTCCTGAGCAGGAAGGGCAAATTGTCCTGCTAGTGGAATTTAGTCACAAGGTTTTAGGGAAATAACATTAGTATTCACAGCTGCTGTGTCAGTGCCACAGAGAAGCAGCAGCTTCAGGAGGATGACTGGTTTGTATCCTGTCCAGCCTTCATCCAAGGCTGGCAAGCTCATTTTGCTGATTTTCCCCTGGAGAGATCACTGCTTTATCCCCTCAATGATTTCTTGAGCTACTTGCTTAAAAGAAGTATTTACATGGCATCTGTTTGTGTGATTGATTGTTCTTATGACTTGTTGCCCGGCAGCCGCTTAAATATTACATTAAAAAAATAGTATAAAAATTCCTTCATGGTAAGTTAAAGTTACATCAAGGAGGTTCTCACATTTAACAGTCCTCCTGCGACCACATGTGACAACGTGGTGAGCAACAGGACCCATCCAACTTGTTTGCCTTGGGCTGTCAGAGAAACAAATGGCCATATACTTTTCCTAAAGAAGCTTATAACATCATTTCAAATGTCATGGGGCAACAGCCAAGGCTCATGTATTCTCCAAATGAAAACACACCGCCTGTGTGGGAGCACTACCGATACAGATCCTGGTTTCTGGCTAGGAGGAGAAGCAACCACACCACATCTCCCACAGCTGTGGAAACAGCTGGCAGACCATGACAGCCTCGTGTGGCTCCTCTTCTCAGCCGCCCCACGTTTGCAGCACGGTGTCCCCACTGCCCCTCGCATGCTGCTTTGCTCAGTGGAATGGCCCTTGGCACACCACTCGTAGGCAGGTCTCTCTGTGTGCCCCAACCGAGGATGCTTTGGGGCAGTGACATGAGTCCTTGGTCCGGCATGGGATGGTAAGTGCCTGCCACAACCCCCCCCGAGCAAGAACCCAAATTGCAGCTGCGTCCTGGGTTGCACCATGGGGAAATAGGGTTGTCTGAGAGTGAGATGGAGCAGGGAGTGAGGTTAGTCATAGCAAGAAGCTCAAGAAATTAGAGTGGGTCAAGTGACCCTGTATCATTGACTTTTGGGGTAACTGATGGAGTTCATGGTATAGGATGTTATTCGGTACCCCTGGGCTTCTCCCCTAGGAAGGCTTGGAGGGCTTGAGCTCGCCATTAGCAGTGGCCGTGGGGCTGGCGGGGGGGGGGACGCCTGGCAGTTAGTGCTAATTATCAGTCACTCCACAGACGCGTTGCACGGCTCCTGCGCCTGCAAGCCGGCGCTGGTGTGTGCAAGCTGCCGAGGAACAGTGCTATTATCGGGTAACATGTCTGGTTACTTTATAGACCCAGTTAACAAGAAAGGGGGGGGGGAATTCCTACATTGTGCAAAGGACTCTTTTCTGCTCCCCCCCCCCCCCGTTGTTTGGACCTTTGCCACTGTTTAAATTTAAGCAGATTTGCTATCCCAACATCTGCAGTTTGATTATTTGACTATTGCCTGGCTCTCGGTCAAACCACAGCAGAACACACTACTCTGTGATTTACAGCCTGGGCTGTGATTATAACGGTTTTATTTTAGTTGGACCCCTATTTACAAGCTCATTTGTATTAGTGCACAGTGTTATAATAACAATGGTAGAATTATTAGGTCTCGCAGAAACAATCGCACATAGTAAATGGCTGCAGCTCACAGGGTGCTGCTTAAGTGCTCTAGCAGCCCGGTGATGTCTGTAACACAGGGGTTTCCATTTTAATAGCGAGGTGGGGGGGGAGCGAGAAGAGGACCGGGGAGGGGGAAGGAGCTGAGGAGAAACGTGGTTATTATTCATTCTATTCTAAGTAAATAGAAAGGATGTGTGTTTCCTGGATTAGCAACTGAAAACAAATGCTGAGAGGGGAAAGCGCTGGTGTTTCCCTCACCAAGGTTAAATAAGGTACTCTGCTGCAGCGCTGATGGCTGCCGGCTGCTCACAGCTGCACCGCATGCTGTGCAAAACACCACGGCCAAGGGGCACCCACAGCCACAGGGAGGGTCGTGGACAGCCCTGGGCATCTCGTCTCGCCCTGGAAGCCCACGACTTCCCATGGTGGCAGTGTCTAGGGTGCACAAGCACAGCCCCACAGGCCTCTCCCGGCAGTGGGATGGGGGAAGGACAAGGCGACGCCGGGGCATTCGGCGGTGCCTCTGATGGGTGTGCACTGAGGGACTCTCAGCAAGCGCTGGCTCAGGTTGGCGTCAGCCATCATCAGAATGTCCTGCCACCATGCAGGGCTGAGTCGCTGCTCCACAGGCATTTTTGGGGTTGCTTTGGGACCCCTGTCTCACAAAACCCCTCCCTTTATCGACAGCAGAAAGAGTACTCCGGGCTTTTCCTAGCACGCCATGGATGCTGACCAGCTGGACCCCACAACAAGGCCTTGGCTGCATATGGCTAGAGAAGACTACTGCTGCAGACCTCACACATTTGATCTGCCAGCGTGAGGAGTACCAGTAGCTCCCACCAGAGACTTGCGGGTGTCCGGCATTTCTGGAAATTAGGTTCTTTAAGTGACTCATGGCCCCAGGGGGTCACTGGCAGAGCTGGGACAGGCACAATGGAGGGGAAGCTGGGCTTCAGCCCCGCAGCTCTCCCGCTGTCCCTGAAGGGTGCAGGGAAAGGACAGCTTGTCTCTGCTATGGAAACCCTGCCCAAGGACTCCCACCTCCTGCCCCATCGCTATCAGAAACATGAGTATTAAAAAATGCTGATTCTGTAGTCTCAGATAGGAAAAGAAACATCTAACAGATCTGAATTTGCTGCCCAGAAATACAGCAATCACAGCCCAGGTTGCTCTCATACTTGAGCAATTGATTTTTGGCTGCGTTTTTGCTCTGGCTTTCTAGGCCGAAGTGCACGGGGCTGGAGCTGCTGCTCAGGTTACCAGGAGGAACGAAACCCACCTGCGGCAGGTGAGGCTGCCCATGGAAGCGGCCAAGGGGAAAATTTGCATTCTGTGAGTCTGGACGCTGGGCGTGGATGCTCTGCTTTGAGCCTAAGGAGAGCTTTTTGAGTTTGCTTGGGTTTAAAAAAAAAATAAAATTGACTGCTAGAGAAGTAACATTTTCTGAGGGGGAAAAAATGGAAATATAAACAAAATCCATGTAAAATATGGTTTTCTAGAAATTCTCCTCACCTCCTCCCACCATTTTCATGAAAATAGGAGCTGGTGCGGTCCATAACTTCTGCAAGCAGAAAACTGTATTTGTTTCCTTTCATCATTTAAAGATTTAGGCCCTCTTTTTACCACTATGTAACAAATACACAGAGGATATTCACACAAGTGAAGTCAGACTCTAGTGTAAATAAAAATACAAAGAACCCCATACACATACCTAATAAGGAATATGAACAAGGGTGTGAAGCTAAACATATTTCAGTTCTATATTGTCAAGATGCCTCTGAACAAATATGACTTAGTTAAGGCCCCTGGAACTGTGGCCACAATATCGCAGGGACATTTGCTAGTGAACATAATAACGTGGCTAACTTACGGTATATATTAGTGTAACAGCCAGAGATCTCTAGCTGTTTCAAGATTCTATAATCAGGTAGAAAAATCAAAGGAAGAGTGGGACCAAGAGGTATTATCGTTCTTCGAGAAGAATGTAAGACAGGGAAACAGCCCTGACCCAATTTGCAGGGCTTAAGTCCCTTCCCCAACCAGGCTCCCTCAGCCATCACCCAAGGCTGCACATGAGAAAGAGATGAGTTGAATGATCCTCTCTCCTTTGACTATGGAAGAAGCGTAGGGCAACAAAACATTTTATATGGATTTTTTTCAGATAAATTGCTCAAGATGCCTGAGATTAAATCAGTTTTAAGATAATCTAGCTAAGATGATGGGTGTACAGTTGGGGTGTTTTTGATGCCTGTCCTGTGCTTAGCTACCCTTCCTCTTACAGATGGTGTTTGGTATTGCTGACCAGCTCTGTTCAAGGGTAAACCCATCTAAAGCTAAGAGGAAAAAGTAGTATTTCTCTTCCTCTGGCTGACCTGTCTGTGTACCTCTATCTGTTTAAAAGCTGCTGGTTTCCTAGGTGTTTTGGTCTTTCCTGAAAGAACCTTCTGACAAGAATTCTGTATAGTGAGAGTTTTTAGGGCTTTCTGCAGTCCCTTTGTACTAATTGATTCCCCAGTGCATTAGCATCAGCAAAGCTAGATTAATCTTCTTTTCATTTTAGTGCTGAGATCAATGTCTCTGTCAACATAGTTTATTGAAGCTGGTACAGTTTTACCACTTGGCTTTAGCTCCTCCAGGATGGCCTTTCTCCTAAGCATATCCTGAGAAAGGATCCGTCTTTAAAACTCTTGCTGGCCAAGCTGTGGGGTGGAATTGCTCTCCTGTGGGGCATGATCCAATGCCAAAATCCCTCCCGCTTCATCGTAGCCGCCAGATTTCCCAGCAGCTAACACATCATCCTGCAGCTTTAAGTATCAAGCTGTCTTTTTGTCAGGGAGAAATTAGGATGGACTCCTCCGCTAAAGGGGAGGACTAGTAGGAGATACTTTCACACATGGGCTGTGCAGCCTGGGCTCTTCTCACAGACGTAACACAACAGTTCTGCAGTACAAAACTTGTTTTCTGACAGAGTCAAACTTCTTCCTTGTATTTTTCAGGTGCCATTGTATTAATTCCTTCAAAACTTGGCAATAACAGCCTTTCTCTGTTTCCATTTCTTTTATTATCTGTTTTACTCAGGCCAATTGAAATTTTATGACTTCTTTTTTTCCAGAAGAAAGCACTGGGATAGGGTTGGCACTGAGAACAAAGCCCTGAGTCAGTCTGTATAGCCACCGGCCAGCACTGCGAGAACATGATATATGCTGAGATTCAGAGCAAGCCACCACAGCTCCACTGTCCTCTGATGTCTCCGTGTAACTTTTTCCCTAAGGACCCAGCCTGTAAGGACATTGCACACTAACAAGAGTGCCGAAACTCTTAATAACTGTTCATTCAAAGTTAGCTTTATTGTACTGTTTCTTGCCTGTCGTCTTTGTCTTATACAAGAAAAATCAGGCTGAGAAGTAATTCCTATATAATTGCCCAGCCTCATAAAAGACACTGCAAAGAAGGGATTTGTAGATGGTCTTGCCTGAGCTCATTTATTTCATGCCACAATAGTCTGGGAAAAGCAATCATTCTGCTTGCTTATATGGATGGCACAAACAGCAGAGGTCCAGCCTCTCCTTTGGCACTGAGTCTGTTTCTGCTGAGGGTGTTGGTAAAGTGCCGCTGACTTCAGTGGCAGATGGACATGATCCCTTTTGGATTGGGTTTGCCCTCTTTCCTCTTCTCTTTGCTTATGTAACGGTCAGTCCCTGCAAACTTTCTGTGCATCGGCTGCTTCCACCAGCTTCAAGGATATATTTGAGTGGATGAGGATTACTTGCTCACATGTGGCTTGCAAGATTAGAGCCAAAGACAAATAACTAGATGCACAAATCTTGCCTAAGAAGGCTGAAACAGAGCTTAGCTTACTCATCTGCTCCTGTCACATCCAGTGAACCTGACTCGTGGCCCTGCTCTGGCTTCACTGCTGTGCTAAATCCTTCCCAAAAGAGCTGGGAACCTCCACATCTGCAGGGAAAATCAAACAAACAGAATGGAGAATTTAATTGTAGAGTTCCCACACACAGCTCTGCATTTAAAGTGCGTATAAACAAATAGATCTGACAAGCTGGGCTACTTAGAATAGAAGCTAGCAATGCAAACCAGAGAAAAATCAGTTTGCATTTATGATATTCTAATCACTTATACTTTCATTAAACAAAATACTTATGTAGGTCTTATGCTTCAGTGAAGTTGAAGGGACTTAAGTATATGCTTAAAATTCTGTAAGTGCTTAAAAGTATTGCCAAACAAGGATGCCAGTCCTCAAAGTGCTTGGGCTGAGTGTATACTTAAATGTTTTGCTGAATCAGATCCATGGTGTCACAGAACCTTGAAGTGAGCTCAGAGGCTTCAACCTAGATGATGGCTAAAGCCAAACAGCATAACAGGAAACTCTCAGGATTTTCCAGAGTCTAGTGCATAATTAGATTAAATGTGCAATCCTGTTTTGGGATTATGAACGGGTTTGGGTCTTTTTAGCTCATTAAAAAGAGAAAGAGCCTTCCTTTGCAGGCATACACAATATCTATCAGGTAGCTTTTCCTGTGCTTGCACTTTTCTAGTAAGTGGCATTTCAAAATTAAAGAAATGCCAGTGACACTGCAGTTTAGTCCTGGGTAATAAAAACTGCCCAGCTCATGAGGGCAAATCCTTCTCCTGTGTTCATCCAGATAGCGTTAAATTCCTTCCCAAGTTTCCCGTGGGCAACTAAAGGGATTGTAATGGTATTGCAAGTAGAGCATAACACTGACCATAACAATTACATCTAAGCTGTGCTAACCATACATTTCAGCAAACAATTCTTCTTGATTATACACCTTATGGCACATAAGCACATTTAATATATATTTTACATATTTAAAACATGCTTCCCCTACCTCTGATCAGTATTAGCCACATCCATTGCCCGCAGAAATGCATGAAGCAGAGCAGATTGAATAGCTTCTTCCCAATGCTTCACGTCTTCATTCCCCTTAAAAAAATTCTGTCCTATTATTTGGCCTCAGCTCGATCATGCCCTCCAGCACTGCTGAATTTCAAGGAGGTGATAACTTCTTTGAAATTGATGGAAAGAGCCATAAAGAAGAATAAAGACATAAAAAGTGTCTGTTACTTTCTCACCGACTTTGTCTGTATCTGGTAAGTGATGCCTTTCAACTGTTTGAATTTAAAGTTTGAATTTATTCAGTCATCCCAGCATAGATCCTAAAACTGTACACTCTGTCAAGAAAAATTTCATTGTTTTTAACAAAGACATTGCTCCTCTGAGGAGAACTAGACAGTCTCGTGCTCTTATCTACACTAATCTTACGCGTGATGCATCCTGTTTGCTGGTGTCCTGGAACCACCCCACTCCTGGACCAGGGCTCTTAGGGCTGATAGCCCCAAATGTGGGTGACCTGCCAGGAGCTGAGGTTGGGTGACTCAGGCTGACTCCTTGCAGAGACATTGGAATGTCTGTGCGCCATGCTCCTCAGGTAGCAGCTTCTCCCTTGTCCGGGGTATCTCAGCAGTCCCTCATCATCTTCCTCCCTCCCATGAGCACAAAGACAAGAACTGGCTGTGGAGCAGTGCCCACCCCAGGACCTCCAGATGTGCACTGATGCCTGGAGTTGGGGTCACAGGCCAGAGCTGGCTGGGCAATGCTCTAGCAAAAAAGGAAAGCAACTCTAAATTTGTGAAAGCAGTTTCATTTCCAAAGTGTCATTGGCCTCCTTTGCCTTTCATATGCCCTATATATCTGACTTTAAAGGTCAGCAGTGGGGCTTAGAGTCCGGCTGAAAGATGCACAAAATAACAGTAGTAGAAGTTATGAAGACATATGAGGGCTTGATTCCCTGTGGCCCTCCGTTCCCCTGCTGTGGCTCCACAAAGATGTCAGAGCAGGTCCATGTGATGTAGCCCAGACTCCAGGTGAGGGTCGCCCCTTCACTCAATGCAGTGGCTAGGCAAGCCGTGCCGAGGGCCTTCGCTGGGGATTACAAGCAGCTGATCTGCCCCAGGTCCAGCATCCACCCCCCACTCTACACACAGTTGTACAGAAGCCCCACATGTCCTTTTTCTCAAGGTTTCAGCTCCACAGTGCAGTAGCCAAATGCAGGGAAGCCCGCAAGTTGCCATTTTCTGCTGGCAGCAAATTACTATGCAGATGGGCTGAAAAGGAGGTGTGGAGTCAGGCACAGCACAGTGCTTGCATGCTGCTCACTGCTGGTCCAAAGGGGATGAAACCTGGGCATTGACTTTTCCCACATACATCTCTCAAGGCACAATCTGACCATAATTACTTGAAAAAAACCCCGTCATATCTCAACGGATAGTATCCTGCCACATCAACTTTAAAATCTACTGAATGCGGGAGCAGTGGAGATCTAGACCTCCTGTGAGTGATAGAGTCCTCAGTAATAAGGAAATTAGCAACTGGATGCCAAGGAAAAATGAAATAAACAGACCTTTCAAAAGCACTTGGGAAAATATCATTAAGAATGCTCAATTAAATATGGACATTGTTTAAAATGTATGGGCGGGGGCAACAACAGGCAAGGAACATCTGTGTCTGTTGAATCCCATCCCTTTGAGCAACAGCAAAAATCCCCACAGATGTGGGATCTTTTTTTATTAGCTTGCCCCCCACCCCACATATACTTATCTTTATTTATAGCATCTCTAACAGCATTTCAGCTTGTAACCTTGATTTATAATATTGGAAACGCTGGCACCATTTTGTTTGCACAGAAGTTAGCTAGGTGAATTGCATAGCTGAACTGTAATGATGCTGTGAAGAATAGCAGATGTTTAGCTGTTTTCATTTCCACTCCTCAGTGGACAATCAACAATGTCTGATAACTTCTTTTGCTTGCTATGAGGTGGCCCAGAAATCTAAGTGGGGGGTCTGGCCAGAACATCCTACATTACTGAATCAGCAGAATACCTCCATCAGCCTCTACATGGGCTTAATGACAGTGGATAGCTCAGTAATTTGGGCATTATTTAGAGCTTTTTATGTGCTTCTGATTGCCGTAGGTCTGTTGCCAAACTTTTTGGGGTTGTTTTGCATATGCTATATAGTCCTCTTCTGGGACTTCCCACAGGACATCAAGCACCTTTCTTTACTTCAGGAACTGAAAGCGCACGGTACAGATGGCTGAGAAATATTTTTCCCCTAGTGAATATTTTCACTAAAATGGAAACATCTTTATTATAACTGAATTTCCCATAAACTCTTAATGAGAAACCTCCTTTTCAGAGGAACACAAACAAGCAAGCAAAATCCTCAACCCACCCTTGTGCTCAGCAAGTTCCCCCAGCTAGGGATCTAGCCAGGCTGCAAAAATTGTGTTGTGTGATCCCATGGAAATGTAAGAAACACAACAAATCACTCTCACTCATCCCTCAGTCAAGCTATCTTCCAACTCTTTACCACTCATTTTAAACAGATATCCGTCCAGTGACTGCAGGGGAACTTCTCTTTGGGGGAGTCCTAGACTGCATGATGCAGAGTTTGTGTCACGCAAGCAATGGCACTGTTTGCACCAGTGCACTTCAGCTCAGTTGCACTCATTACTCTTAATTGATTAGGATGCATTGGAGCTCCACCGAGTTGTAAACCAGCTGATTCAATCTAATATCAAAACTGAATCATGCCAAACCAGTGTAGGTTGATCTAAAATTGCTCAAGAAGCGTGGCTACTTGAAAGGGTGTTAACTTCACCAATTTCAAGGGAGTTACTCTTGTTTTGTGCCACTATAAACAAGCGCAGAGCTAAGCTGTGAGTCATCACCCATCTCTCTTGCTGCTTCTATTTTAAGAGCAGATCTGCTGGCTTTGCTGCTGGCTGAGCTTGCAGTGATGCTTTTTGGAGCTTCTTGCAAATTAAACAGGGGTAGACTTTGTTCTCTGTGGGAGAGCAGAGAGAATTGGGATCTTATGAGCTGGGAAAGGCAGAAACCCAAAGGCTCACATGGTATTTTTAGCAATATTATAAAATACAGGTGCCTCAAAGCCTAGGTTTTGTCTCAGCTGGTAACAAGCATTTGAGAGCAGTAATTCTGTGGCCATACTGGGTTCCCAAAAAAAGTGGTTGTCCTGAGCAATTAAAAAACATGTTCCAGGGAAAAAAGTTTATGGTATTACATGGACCTGGACAAAGATGCCTGAGGTGAATAGTTACTTTGAACCCCTTAAGTATCTTTGCATTGCCATATAATCAGGAAGTATTTTTAATAGAGACACCTATTTTAAAACTCACTCCTCTGACACAGGCATGCACAGGCAGGATGCATCCATTTTCTGAGACGGGTGATATAGCAATCCATCAGCTGAGAAACATCTGAAAAAGGGTGGTTTTCCTCAAAAGGAAAATGGCTAAAGAAAGCATGTGGCTTTGAGAGGAGGAATATTATTATTATTAAAGAATCCAGTCCACAAAATGTTTTTAGTCTGACATTTAGCATTTGAACTATCCCATGTGGTCCAGCGTTGTAGCTATTAAAATCACTTGTTTGCACCCACCAGTCAGCAAGTAATTCTGTGGCTAAGGTGCTGTGTTCATACCTTCTTTTTCCACCCAAGCTGCCATTAGCCGCCTGGTCTTTGCTTTCAGAAACTACTCATTGCTTTCACCAGGCCTGAAAACAAGATGTGGTAGGAGCCATTACAAATTGACAGATTCTGTTTGCAGACTTAGGGATGGATACCATGACCACAGGAAACTAATGAGAGTCGTGTCTTCCATGCATGCATGCATTGCTTTTCGGTACAGTTTGTCCTGAAGATTGCGAAGCTGGCAAAGATCTGCAAAAGAATAGGATGAAATTCTCCCCTGTGTAGGCAGCCAGCACAGGGTGCGTGCTTTACCACAGTCTCCTATGAGCCTTATTTTGACAACACAGTAATGTACAGCCATTCTGTTGGTCTTTTGAAAATGAGTGAATTCCAGTCTTATAACTTAACTGGTGTCACATTATTATGAATCATCATCAAAATATTTTCAGTGCTCCTTGGAATAAATAGAAAACTCAAGCAAAAGCAGAAGAGCTAAATAGGAATTTAGTATTTACATTAGGAGCCATAAAATTACTCTAGTTAGAGCCCTGCAAGTCTTGATATAGAATATGCTGAATAAAGGTGCCTCTTTATTCCTTTCAGGCCACCTTTTCTTTAATTTGCAGTCATGCCAGGTTGGGCTGATTCATGTTTCTCTGCTGCAGTCCAGCAATCAAACAAAATAACAAAACATGCTGGCAAAGCTAAAGAGAGCACACGGACTGCAAGCTCTGCTCTGGTGTGTGTGTGTGCATGCATGTGTAGATAAGGCCTGGTCAGAAGAAATTGGAAGAGATCCTCCTAGCGCTAGGATGGATTCTGCTGCTATTGTACCCAGGCATCTTCCGTGCAACCCTATTGACTTCGGTGGAGTTACTCCATCCACATGGCAAGGATCCTTAAAACTTGGACTATTGAAGTCAATGGGAACTTTGCCACATCCATTGGCTTCATGAGGATCAGGGATATTGTTGGCTTAAAATTACAATCAGCTTTCAATTATTATTTCTGGCTTGGGAGGGAAGGACTTAGAGAGGAAAATGGATGGAGAGAAACTTTGATCAAAGCCAAGAGAAGGAGTTTCAGAGCAGCATCATTGTGCTTTCTCAGAACAACAGGAACACAACACATCTCCAGAAGAATGCAGACTAAAGTCAAATTGCAAGACTTGTATATCTTCCCTTAGGAAAAATGCTGTGGTGAAAAATGTTAATGATTTTTAAATAATGCTCCATTTTGCAGGGAACAATTTTCCAAGCAGTCTTTGCCTCCAAAGCAATTGCTGACCATTTAATGACATAGTAAGTATCAAATACTGGCAGAAAGTGTATGTGGTAAGGACCATATAATCACAAAGTAAATTCACCATTATTTTTCCTTAAAAAAACAGCACACGTGTTAAATGATATTTTTGGATCTGCTGTTTATAATTACCAAGCATTGTACACTTCAGGAGCACATAATTACTATGTATACTCCTTGCACTAGGAGTATACAATTACTCCGTCGGGTCAAATTCAATGTATACTCCCTCTGGTCAAATTCTTCTCTTGGATGCTTCAACTGCTCTTTCTGAAGGGCCAAGTGTGAGCCCAAACATAGGATCCTCAGTGACCAGGACTTCGGGGGCTTTCACATAAATAGCCAAATCAACACCTTACCCTGTTCTGGTTTCCTTGAGAAAGCTTTGGGTGAGGCCAAGACCTAAAGCAAATGTTGCAAAGGAACTACAGGCTGGCTCAGTTGCTTTAGCTTTACCACAAAGATGCTTCATCTGTCTGTGTCTTCCTAATGTCGTTGCATTATTGTACTGGATGACAGTGTGTCTGCCTTCAAGAGGAGGTAGAAAACTTCAAAATGGGTGCAGGAAAAAAGAAGGACACTGTGGCTGGGAAGCATGCCTGATGGGCAGATGCTTAAGGTGTTCAACTTCAGTCCATGAACAGGAATTTCAGAGGTGACCGGAGAAAACGCTAGGTACAAAGTCAGCTACAGGTACAACAAAATGGGTGCCTGGAAATTAGTGTGAAACAAGTTCAACCAAAAAACTTAAGGCCAGCAGTTTTAATGGTCAAAACTATTAATCACTGAAGCAAACTGTCCAGGAAACCATGAACTCTTCACCTCTGAATATTCCCTAATTGAACTCTGGACATCTTTCTGGAAGGAAAAGGCCTTCAATATATAGAAGGTCACACTGGTGCAAGTGTGAAATGCCTTGAAACCTTGACCTGATGGGAGAATTCAGGAATCAGAAAAATCTGAAGGTCAAGCACACGTAATGCCAAATGCGATCCCAAAGGCTGCCCTGTTCAGAGAGCAACCCTGCTGCTATCAACAGCGCTGCATGGGGCTGAGTGGGGTGCAGATGGGAGCAGAGTCAAGCACGTGATAGCCCTGTGGGCCAGAGTTTTGGGTGTGCTGGGATGGGCACTGGGCAGGAGTAGCTCTACAACTCTGAGGAGCAGAAAAACAGCTCCCACTCAGTGAGCATAGCAAGGAAAGAGGAGAAAATGAAGAAACTTTTTGGGAAAGGCTCCACACTGAAATACGGTGCATAAGGGCATTTCTCACCTCACTGCATATTGAACAGATGAATGTAATGATGTATCTGCCTGAGGCTTAATTTCTCAAACCCTCCCCCTAGCCAGAAAACTCCCCGTTCCCTGGCAGGAGAGTGGTAAAACCACCAGGGTCATCGAGCTGCTGGGCTCCAGAGGGAAGAGAGTGGGATGATTTCTGGGCTGAACGGCTGAGTGAATCCCTGAGAGATACTGCCTGGTGCTGTGGATGTGATGGCCGGTGTCAGTGTTTAACACAACACAGGACAAAGAGAAAACCTGAACTATAGCCAGATGTGGTATCTGTATCACCCCGAATTTCCAGAGAATGCACAGAATGGTTAACCAAAATAAAATATTTTGTCAGAAAACTGCCAGTTCTATAAAGATATTTTCTATTGACTGCAAACCTCTAAAGGCTTGTAAAAGCCTTTTGGTGAGGAATAAGAATATTTTAGCTGTGAGAGACAGAATTAGTTGATTTCCATCTGATACCTTTGAGTCCTGGGAGTGCATGGTGTGGGCTTTTTTTCAGCCAAGTTCCTGAAGCCTCTTTTCTCAAAGGATATGCAGCACGGAGCAAAAATATTCTCTTGTCCTTTTGGGTTCCCGCTTTGACATGTTTTTCTCCCTATGGTCAGTAGCTGGCAAGTGGTCACTTGTTGTGTCTGAGGAAAGGAAGAATATCACTTAAGCAGATGAACGTAACCACAGGACTATAAAACCAAGTCACTAACACTCTGCAGTCCCTTCCTGTGACTCAGAGACGCTGGTATATCCGAGGCACCCTCTTTAACATTGTCTCACCAAGTACTCGATGCCTGAGTTTTAGAAACCCTTCTTAGTCAGAGCTGTGCTGTATTGTCAGAGCTAGATAAGGGCTCCGGGTCACTGCAATTCAATGTGTGCCCGGCTTGCTTAATCAGAAGCCTATTATGCAAGGGAACAATTATCTTGATTTTCTCTGTCTTCACATTTGTGCTCTGCAGTATAGGGATCTCAAAGCAAATGCTAATTAGTAAAGATCTCAATTTAAATTTAAAACCATACTATAAGATTTTGGGAGAAAGGTTAAATTTTGCTAGTACGCTCCAACCAGTAGTAACCAAATCCTGCCTGCTCATATTTTAAAAGCCTTCCACATAAATATCACAAACATTAATTATTTTACCATCAGTTGCCAGTGGAAAGCAACTGAGAGCTACTTCAGTGTGAAGCATTTTGCCATGCATCTAAGTAGGTGACTTAGCAAACCTCAGGCTAATGTCAAAGGTCCGGATGGGTCTCACACTTACAGGCTACTGCACTTTGCACTGCCTGTCATATGCTGTGCCTCACCTGCAGAGATTTTGTTCAGGATAATGCTAGCAAGTATTTCCTTTGATGTTAGATAGCATTAAGTGAGTAAGTGAGGGGGGAGAAAAAAAAAGAAGAAGAAAAAAAAGCCAGCCCTGAACCTAGAATCCAACCTTTCTGAAATATTCAAGGTAATAGATGGTCTGTTTTCACAGTCAGTCTTCAAAAGGCTGTTAATATCAGATTATTTAGTTCTTGATGCTGTTTACTACTTCAGCACCAACGTACATTTCATAATAATTGCAAACTGGTGCAAAACGTAGGATGCAGTTTCTGCCCCATGCCAGGGCAGGTCTGGTGTAATTCTGCTTGTCAGAGGCTTGAGTCAAGCCTGATGTGAGCAGGAGCAAACTGAAGTCTACAGTCTTTATTTGTGAAGAAATAAAAATAGTGGTGACACAGGAAATACCTGGAGGCAGTGTGACTCAGGGGATTAATAATGGTGACAAATGGCCCTTGTCAATTTACAGCTGCTCACATTTGGTCATATATCACAGCCACCTCATGTTTCCTTTGTCCAGATGTAAATGACCAAATGAGACTCCGGGCACTGGCAAGATAAGCCCTACACGAATATTTCAGAACTTGTGGGTAGCAACAGGCAGGCGGTGTTGCCTGAAGTACGTGGTGCAATACCCCTCAGTGCATCTGGACGCTGAAGCATTAGGAGACAAATGGTACAGGGAAAACTGCAGCTGGGGAAGGAGAGCTGCGTGCAACCACACCGTGCAGAACAGCATGCGGGAGTGCCAGCAGCTGAAAGGGAACCCAGGCTCAGTGGAGGGTGGAGAGGCAAAGGAGCACATTTAAGAAAGACTGTGGGTGTTCAGGAGTGCCTGAGACGGACAGGGAGGTTGTTTTGGCAGAGCGGAGGGAGCAGGAGCCCCGACAGCACAGCCAGGTCTGCAAGACCCAGGGAGCAGAAAGGAGCACCCGCATGAAGTGGTTCTTCTTGCCAACTTTTGTTCTTTTTGTTTCCTCTTCTCAAAATAGTTACTTGTTAGAACAAGCTTCTTGCTAGGATGTCGCAATTGAGATATTTGTTCCAGATCCTGGTCGTGATTCCTGTAGCACAACTATGCTGGGTAAATCATCCCTGTGCGCCGCCCCCCCCCCAAGGAGTGGTAGAAAACACAGTTCTGGCTGCGCTGAAAATAACAAACTTTGATTCACTTCCTCTTCAGAAACTCTTCGGTATGCCCTATTATGCAATTCTCCAGTCTCCTGGTACCAAGAAGGAATTAATATTCATTTAATCCCTCAACAGCAAGCTTCTAGGGGATACTTTTCCTAGCACAGCTACTTCAGTCATGGTCATTTTAAAGGGGTGCAGCTATTCCTGGTTCCTGGGCAGGGAATGCTCTGCTACTATCACCAACCAGTTTGAGTGTATGCATGTGCATGTGATCCAGATCTCTCCTTGCTATTTGGTTTACAGAAGATATGAGTTGTTTGGCATTTTAGCTAGAACACCTCAAATCCATAGCTCAGACTCCAACCTTTCAGCTTTTCAGGTGTATTGCGGTCTCCAGGAATTATCCCAACTGTCTGTCATCAAACCAGTACCTGACATTAAAAAGATGCAGGTTTTACTTCAGTGGATAGCATATACTTCTCTGGTGACCTCTGGGACATAAGCAGGGAAAAAGAGATGGACAATTGGTTGGATGTGAAATATGCATGTAGAACATTTTTATTAGCCCAGAACTGAATCAAGATCCTGGACTGCAGTCTTGCTGGGCTTTATATCTGTCATTAAGCTCTTCAGACTTCTGAGCTGCAGCAATAAATCTTTTTTCTGCCAATGACATCAAGGCAGCATGGCAACTAGGCAAAACTGTCCTGCACATACCTGCAGACACATGGCCTTTCGGTTGGAAGACAAATACTCAACAGATCAAGGACAGATGTGCAAAAGTAAAAATATCTTCTTAGTCATTGGTGTGAATGAAACTTTGCTAAAGAACCAAAAAGGGTGAAAGGAATTTTCATGAGTTCAGGTGCTGGCTCAGCAGCTCAGTCTGTAACAGGACCATTCCTCTGCTGAAAACTCAGGCACCTGCGTCTGAACAGCACTGTATCCATGGAAAACCAGGGGAGCCACAGCATATATTTCAGCCAAATTGCCCCCATTTTAGCTACAATTTCCCACTGAGTGCAGCAACATGGAGGACCAATCCCAAGCATAAGGAGATGCAGAAAGACGTCAATAATGTATCATGAAGATGAAAACTGAATGTTCACCTCTAAATTCAGTGCATCCTATTGTGACATTTTCTGGTGATATCTTGGTGGAGTTTTAGCAGAGCAGAAATACCTTTAATTGGGGCAGAGCACAGAGTCCTTTTGAAAAAAAAACCAAACTGTTTGCATTGCCACCCAGAAAGATGCCGCAAATCCTGCTACTCACAGGGATCTACTATTAAGTCTTAATAAAACACCTAACTGCTTTTGAAAATCTTGGCCTCTATATTTTATTTAGTACCCCCATCACAGACAAAACCCTATTGCCCCAGGCCCCATTCACATACCACCCTCCACGATTTATAATTTAAATAAGCATATCAGACACCTTAATCTGGATCATCCAAGAGTTTCTTTGGGGTTTTTATTCCAGATTCCAATTGAAGAGATAAAGGACTGAGATCTGGAGTCTTTTCTTCTGTAGTCAGGTGTTTCTTCTAATACAGGGATGGGGTAGGAAGAACACCTCTGGCTGACCCTGGGCATCTGTATCCCCTCTCAGATCGCATCAACTCTGCTACATGATGAATTCTTAGTTGGGGGTCATACATAGACAGAATTGTTGAGGCAACTGGCAGGGAGGTGGGCAGCCGTTGCCTTGTGACTCTTCCAAGGTGCCGGTGGTTTGGATGCAGCCAAACAAGCTGAGTGCCCGCGGGGAGATGTGTACGTGCAGGCAGAAAATTAGCAAAACACCCGCCTTGCCAAAGGGGCTGGGTTGCTGGGGGCGCATGCTTGGCGGGCAGCAGCCTGCACCTCCCGAATCTGGAGGCAACCATGGCCTAGCTGATGCTGTAACAGGCAGCCAGCGTGCGTGTGCGCTTGGCGTCCATGGAAGGGCCAAAAAAGCAGGTGAACATGCAACACAGCCTGCTTGCCTGGGCCTGCCTGGCATTATGCACCCAACTCGTGTACAAAAACACTACCTTCATTCTCCTGGAAAGGGAAAACAACCACAGCTGGTTGTTTTCTTTGGAGAAGCTGTTTACTGTGCCTGTTCCCACAGGGAGAAGAATGGGATCTCTTAACGTTTTTGGGGCTTCCCAAAGAACACATATGGGCCCAACACAAGGTAGAGTTACTGTATGAGGTACAATGCTGCCCATCCTTCTGCCCTGCGCTGTTTTGCAGACCCAGGTGAGCCTGGCAGGTGCCCACTGAGACACTCTCCAAGGTCCAGCCAACACCCATAGCTGGGACCCTTCTTTCTGGTGGAAATGTGGCTTTAAAGGGGCAGTTTGATGGCACAGTCATTGGCAGCTCATTGCCCAGCTGAAGGGATGTCCTGAAAAGGGGACAGCTGAAGCTCTGGCTCTGACACAACTCTGTCTTCGGTAGTGATACTGAGGGTGGGTAGAGATGGTGTTTGGTTGATCTGTGGAAGACACAAAGCTGGGAGACCTGCAGTGCATCAGGGTGAGAAGTGCAATTGAAAATTAACTCATCAGCTTAGAAAAGCAAACTGGAGAAAGTAGGATGAAACTCAGTAGAGATAAGTGCAAGATGTTTTACTTAGGCTTGAACAAACAACTCCTTAAATCTTTCAACTTGAAGGTGTGAGAAGGAGTCCTGCTCTGCTAAGCCCTCAGCTGGATTTCCGTGCTCAGTTTCATGATCAGCTAGAACACCAGATCTCTACACAGTTTCTTTATGACTCAGTGTAAACAAGAAGCTTTGTAAAACAACAGACAGTTGCTGTTTAAAGATCTGTCATCATTCTCCTCTGACACAAATACTTCTGTTTGTTTGGTTAACAACGTAAGCTTCAGGGGTTGCAGTCTAAGAGCACAAGAATTAAACTTTGAATTTCTCATGGAAGATGGTGGCCAGAAAGTGTATTTGAGACACCCTTTGAGTGGGAGAAACTATGGTGATGTGGTTGCTCTGGGGAATATGCCTTGCTTCCCTCCTGTGTTTCTCCAAGTTGATAGTGGTATTACTCCAATAACATCAAGGGAGTTAGGCTGGCACGAAACTGGAAGTAATGCAGTGTTTAATTAGATGATTTTGATAAGAAGAACCTAGAGTAACATGTGTAGCTAGAAAAGATTAATTGCAGCTTCATTTCCCAAGGTAATCCCATGTAGGATTGCCCCTGGTCACAGCACAGTTTCACTGTAATGGTGCTGTGCATTGTTAAAAGTCAGCAGTCATTTATTTTGTGCTGAACAGACTACATTATGAAGGAGATAATCCAGTTTGCTGTCATTTTGGCAGCTTGTTAATGACACAGGGCAGCATAGTATCGCATGGGTTCAGAATTTAGCTGCTAAGCTTCAAGCTTTACGCTTTGCACATACTGTCATTCTTCAGAAATAGTTTTTGCTTTATTCCAAAACTCTGCATTAAATTTATTGTCACTTCTGGCTAGTGTCTAAAGTGCAACCAAATGACATTTTTCTTCATGCTTGTTAAATGAGGTAGTAACAGGGCGGTGGGGGGAAGCACTGGCAATTAACATGGCCAGACTCTTTGTAAGAAGCAGACGGAATAGAAAAGAGAACAGATCTGATCTGACTCATTCAGAAGAGTTTTTAACAAATCCTCCATTGCTTTAAATCTATGTATGTCCTTTGCCTAGAATGAAAAAAAGTCCAGTGATGTGGATAATAGCCTAGGGCACGTGTCAGGCTAAGAGCTGGCCTGGACCAGCTTCCTCCCTCCCTCTCATACTCCATTCCTATCTCCTAATTTCCAGGTAAAGGCCCAGCCAGGAATGACAGCACACACAGCTGGCAGCACCAGGGCCTCAGGTTTAAGCCCAGAGAGCAGGGGTAGATGAAGCTTTACGAAGGTGAGCTTCCATGGCATCCTATGGATATCCTGTCCCTTTGCTCTCCGGTCCTCTGGGCTGATTGCCCAACTCCATGCCTGGTGTCCTTCCTGAGGTAGAGGGAAGCATGGGGAGTTTGTGCTGGGGGATCTGCAGCTCTTTCTGGTGTGCTTTCTGCAGCCATAGTAAAGCTTGTCTCCTGGTTTTGGTTTGCATGAGATCATATCTTCCAAGTTTTACTTTGGCTTTCAGGGAGAAAAAGGGAAAATCTGCTAAAAACTGATAGCTCACTGCCATTTCCACCACACATTATCGAGATTTCTCTCCACTGCATTGAAGTCTCCTAGGCCAATTTTGCCACAGGTTTGTTTTTTGAGAGTATTTCATGCTAGAAATTGTTTCAGGTTCATGGATCATAACAAACCCTTCTGGAAATCATGCAGAGTTTGTGTGGTAATCTGTTGGGTTTACGATTTGGTTTGGTTGGCTAGTTTGACTTGGTTCATTGTTCATTTGGAGGTTCCCAATGAGCAGAGGGCAACTGGCTCTCCAGCTTGCTCCTATTCATAAAGGGTGGGAACTCAGGCACCCTCTGACAGTGCAACCTTTATAAGGGCAGGTAGGCAGAAGGATCAGGCTGTGGAGGGCATTCAAAGTGGATACAAAAAGCCTGACCTTCATGTCCTGAAGCTGAGGGAGTCTGAGGAACGATTCAAAGAGGGTAGGAGGAGCTGACACTCGGCGATTGATGGGCAAAGAATATGATCTTAGCAACTACATTTTGAAGGGTGGCCTTTGGGGGAAAAAAAAAAGAAAAAGAAAAAAAAAAAAGGAAATGAGAGCAAGCATTAAAGTTTTAGCAAAAAAGGTTGACCTTTATTGATGTTAACTGCTATGAATTATATCAGTTTATACCAGCAGAAGAATTGAGCCTGAATTTATTTTTCTTACAGACTTCCCTACTAGATGAATTCACTGGTGAGTGAGATAAAAGTAGGAGGAAGCTGAGTGCTGATATTGCTAACAGCAAAATCCATCTCACAGGCCAACATTTCATACAAAATAGCTGTGATCTCATACTTTTGTGCCTTACGAAAAAGACTGAAATAAAGTCAACACTGCACTGTGTTGCACTGAATGATATTTATGGGGGTGGGAGGCATTCCAGCACCCTCATCCCCTCACTCTCCTCCCCTCCCTCCCCACCCCGTAAAACATGGCCAGTTGAAATGGGTTAATATTTGCTGAGATCTGGGCTAGGTCTTTCTGGACACAAGTGGGTTGCCATGCTGACTGCATTGGGATTTAAGTGGCTGGACTGAGAAGCAGAAGCTGGAGAGAAATGGGTGGGAGTAGGGCTAGCTTCTGGGTGTGCGGGGACCCTGGTCCCAGCAGCAACAGATGCATGTTTTGGCAGAGCAGTGATGCCAGGCTAACAGTTCTTATTGCCAGGCTTTCTGTCAGCACCATTGCTTCTGGTGCATTTGGCCATAACTAAATCCCACCATCACCACTACCACTGCCAAGATGTCCCAACCTTGCATCATGAAAGCCTGCTCAACCAGGGGACAAGGACTGGAGGTGGTAACAGACTTTCTGGAAGCAAAAAGAGGAATGATGCACCCATTACCAGGATAAAACTTGAGTGGCAGCATAACATGGAGCTCAGCAGAGCCAGTCTCCCAGCTCAGCACAGGTTGTCCCCAAGTTAAATCCTGTCCTTTCAAATGTTGTAGGCAAAATGAAGAAAGTCACAAACTGGTGGTCTTAGAATAAAGAGAGGGAGGAAGAGAGGAGAAAGGCAGCATATTTTTAACAGTTGGAAGGCTCTTAGATACAGAGGGTCACTGTGGATATGAGAATACAGAGTAGGCAGACACAGCAGCATTTCTGAATGGCTCAGGAACAAGGAAGGAAAGAAAGCTAAAAGCTGAAGATGACTCACTTTAAGGACCTGAATGAGGAGGATGAGGTATTCAGCAGTTTCCCATGAAGAAGTACCTTTAAAAACAAACCTCATCTTTCAAAGAAAGAAAGGTAAGAGAAACAAACCACATAAGCCTTTCATGAGATTTTGAATAATTTATAAATGTCTTTTGCATTTTTCTCATCCTTAGAAAATTCCTTAAGAAATCAGTGGATCGCTATTGTAGGCGGGAGCTTTCATCACCATATTGAATGAGCAACAATGTTCATGTCAATCTCCCGCCTTTGGATCATGTTAAGGATGTGTGTGTCATCACAACGGCTGCATTTGCACAATGCCTTAAGACACTGTTGCTGATGCTTGTGGAAAGTACAAAGCAGTCCCCAGAAGGCACTGCACTCCATTGCCCCATACTTCTTGTTTCCACTCTTTATCAGTTGGTGATACAAGAAATATTTGTCTTTCTGCTAACATTTTTGGTTCCAGTTCTCCTATGATTTATATAGGGTGTGAGTGAGAAGTATCTCAATCAACACCCATAGATTTACAAGGGCTTTGAATTAATAGGCTGAGAGAATGTAAACCTTCTGGATTTAATTTGTATAATCCGTATATTACAGAACTGATTTTTTTAAATTGTTCTCTCTGGAGAGAGTATGACACCAGAGTTTGACATGCCCATATATTCTTGGAAAGATACATGCAGAATGAGGGAAGATCATCTTAATCCTTCACTCATTAAGACAAAAAACTCCTTGTTGTTTCATGTAGTTTGGGGGTTATGGGCATCTCTCCTTTGCTCCTGCTGTCTTCTCAGTCTCCTCCATCTCCAGCTGGAAAGACCTTGAAACCCTACATGTTCTGTAGGAAATAAGACTTGACGGCATTTCCTATGCTCCCTCACATGACCCATTCCCCCGCCCTGAACACCAGCATGTGTTTAGTTCTCTACTACTAGGCTGCTGCAATTCAACTCAGAGATGAGTGCATTTCAGGCGAGTATCTGTGTACATGACAAGATCACACACTTTATGTGGGAAAAATCCTGGAAGAGAGAATGAAGAGAGTCTCTGAGGTTTCCTGTGTAGTGGTTTTCCTGGGTGGTCTTTCTGATGAGAGGTGATAGGTAGATTGGGGAATTTGGAGGCTGCAACCATTGCCCTCCTTTGCAACCCCTCTTCCTCACTAGGGTGTGGAAAAGTTCTTCCTAATTGAGCCAAGAACCATCTTCCAGGGGTAGGTCTTGTTTCTGGTGCCTGTTTTTGCTGAACAACATAGCTCTACATACCGTCTTGCAGCACTGCTCTGTATCACATTTACAGGGCTACTTTATCATGCTCATCCCATTGTTCCTAGATAAGTAATTCCAGTCTCCACTGGGTGTTAATCCCTTGCAAATATTTATGTACACCTCTCCTCATACTATCACTCAGCCAGTGCCTTCAAACTTTCAACTGAAGCCCTTCACACCTCTGGTAACTGCCGTTACTCTTTTCCTCCACATCATTCAATACTCTTCTGATAACAGCCTGACCACTATACACATTTCTCTTTAAACCACAGAGTCCTCCTTATAGACCTACCCCATCCTTGTCCTTTTTCCACAGGCAACAGCTGTTGTGACAGTGATGGTGACGTTCCTCCTCTGTGACCTGAACCCTTTGGTGCAGGTATTCCCAAACTGCACAGCTGGTAGTTTCAAGCCCTGTGGTATCCAATTGCTATCTATAAACCCACAGTCTCCCTCAGTGCTCCTGCATGTGAAGTTATTTCTGCCCTGCCTCTCCACCATTAATTTATAATGAGGGAAAGTAAGTAAGTTGCTCACTGTTCTGCTTTATATAATTATGTATTTGGAGCTTTAATTAGAATGCCACTAAAATCAGAGAAGACAAATTAATCCAGCTCTAAGACATTATTTAATCACCTAAATGCATTTCAAATTAAGACAGAGCTTTTTGATAGCAGATCCACTTAAAGAAATCCACATTGGTAACATGATTTACTAAGGAACCATGCACACACTGCCACCTGCATCTATCAAAACTAAGGGTGTTCTAAATCATCCAGTGCCAAAATTAATGCAAACAACCAGCAAAAGGATAAAGAACAAAGAAAATAACATACCAGCCCTGGAGCCTCTCTCTCTAATCTATGGAAGAGCCTTAGGGTAAACATGTCAATTATTTTCTTTGTTCTTCCTTCTGTACACTGTTTGCATTACAATTTGGGATAATGATTTAAGAAGCCCTGAGTTGTGTTGGATGTGCATGGTGGATTCGTGGCTTGGAGATTGTGGTTGTGGTGTTGTATATTACTGTCTAACTCTCAAGAGACTGAGCTTACTGTACTCCATCTGCAATTAATTTATCACTTTGCATGTGTGTTTTTATATAGTGTACATATTATGTATAATATATGCATACATACCCCTGTAGCTATTAAGCAATATAATTTTATTTTTTCCTCTTTTTGCTGTAGACAGTAAATATCTGCCTAGACATTTGTACCATCTCCATTTTTGATCACCTAACACATGATAGAGTGAATTTTGCAGCATGTGGTTGAGCAAACAGCAATGTCAATTTTCTTCTCATGTTGCCTGTTCTCAAGCTACAGTGATGTAACTCCGAACAGGTAGCAAGACATTGTAGGTACACAGCAAGATCTGTAGCTCATAGATGGAGCTTGGATATTCAGGTAGTTCATCCTGGTTTTCTTCTGCTAAGGATTTGGTTCAGAAAAATATTATCTAGAATCTGTGATATTTCTTCTTAATGAGGGTGATAGGAGAGACATTAAACACATTGAGTCAATAAAATTGTGCTAGAATAACTAAAAGAAGGATATGATCCATATTAGCCTCAGGCTGTACCATTGGCACATCATCCAAGAAAGCTGAAATAGTTGCATTCTTCTAAGATTCAAGTTTGCTTTGAGGTGAAAATACCATTCAGCAACCACATATATCAACAATTCATCTTGTGGCCTTTTTCCTTAATACCGCAGACTGTAGGCCAAATTCAAGACTGATGTCTGCTCCCTGGCTTCAGTGAGCTTTCACCCGAGCTAACATTCGGTGTCTTCCACTTAAACCAGAACTAAACTCCTACAGTGAAATAAGTGCATACATGTCAATTAAGTAGTAAGGGCAGTAATGGAATATATGTAGGTAGTGAAATTGCTACTGAGGAAACTATGCTCAAAGCGTAACTGGGCACTAATCAGGAAGAGAACCTAATCATTAAAAGCATTAGCAATTCTCTCTCAAACTGACATGACAATTGACTTGGTAAACTGATCCTTTGGCAGCACAGAACATAAGCCCTGTCACTTTACAGATTAAGTATTGACTGGATTTAGTCACACCCTGTTAGGAAATACTCAGAGCTGTACAGCAAATAGAGCAAATGGTAGTTTTTCAGTACTGTCTAGTTAATAAAGAAACATTGGGAAGAAAACTTACCCATCCTTCCTAAGTTCTTGCCCTGCAATGTCTAGCTCACCATCATACTCTACTGAGTAGGTGGGCAGAGGCTTACGGAGAGCAGAGCTGATCCCTCTGCGCTAAACACCTCAGAACATGGGGTATGTAGAAGGTGGGAGTCAAGCCCTGCCACTCTCTTGGGACCACCTTCCTCCTTGCAGACACAGGGACTGATAACCTTGGCTGGGCTGAAGTGACTGCTGCACAAATGGAGCAGGCCGTGTAGAACCAAGGATCATATTGCGTAGCTGCAGGGAAACCTGCAGGTCGTCTCCGCTGTATTGGGGCGGGTAGGAAATAAGTAAACAACCGATGCCTGGCAACTTGTGTCATGGCACTGAAGAAATGCGAGAGAAAACTCTGCTGCTTTAGCTTTATCTTCATCCTCACTGCAAAGCCAGTAGCTCTGAATCCTACTTGTTCCAATGCTACTTATTCCTTGGACAATGTAACAAGTCCTTGTAAAGTTTAATTTATGCACATGTGGGGTTCAGAGCAGTATTTGTAAGCCAGGCTTGCAAGATGTTTACCATCTAGTCAGAGCACTGTTTTACAGCCAGTGTCCCCTCTCTCCCCACACATGAGTTCAAGATGAAAAAGTGCTGCCATGTAAAAACCCTTCAAAAACGGGGGAAGGCCAAGTTGTGCTCTGCAGTCACACAAACTAGCTCCTATGTGGCCTTTACACCATAATGCCCTTTGCATTTGGGGTGGGGACAAACCTAACATTTTAATGTTAGGCCTACCATAAAGCCCAGCTTGCTGTCAAGTAGAAGCGAAAAGTGGGTTCCCCCTTACACTCAAAAAAAATCTTCTGTTAGCTTAAAATCTGCTTGGGTTGTCCAAACTTTGCTTTTGAAAAGCCTTAGCTACACCTTTTGCTTAGAACCTGAGAAAAAGCCAGGCAGGTTTGGCATGTCATTACCAAATTTGGCTGTGCTCTGAGGTAGACGCCACGCTGCAGAGCGAGCAGTGTAACACGCCCGCTGAGGGTGAGGCCACACGCTCAGTGGGAGGGAGCACCTGGCAGGGCTGAGGACCTCCCACAGCTTTCTGCTCGCTTCTCCAGGGGGCGAAACTAGGGTCAGTAGAAATTACTGAGTATTTCCTTAATGCTAGGAAAATCCCCATGAGTTCAGTCCCACTGCAATGCACATTTATTAGACAAATGACCTCATGCATATGCATTAATGGGCCTTGTCAGGGAGGCAAAATTTACATGGTCTAGTCCCCAAATCCATACTCATCATGCTTCTTTGGCACTTGAGCTAGAATTTCTTCCCTGCTTTAACCAGGTAGGCAAAGTCTCCTATGCTTAGTTAACTTGTTCACCTTCTACAGGCAGACAATCTGCTGTCACCACCAGCTTTCAAGACTAAGACACCTGAGGATGCACTAGCCACTTAGAGGAAACCCAGAAACTAGAAAGAAGACCTATTGCTAGAAACCTATTCCTTTACATCTGTTCTTTGATGTAGGAAACCAAGAAGACTCCAAGACATGAGCTGAGAACATTTTGTGAGATAGTACTATGGTAATAGCATGGTTTTTAGCTTCACGTTTAAGAAGGTGTGGGGTTAAGCCCTCAGTGATGAGATAAAACAGTCATGTTGCAGTACAGTACTTCTAAGGGAAACTGTTTGGCCATTTCTGCTGTGTTAGCAGAATATACAATTCAGACATGAATAAAATTGTACCAAAGTGTGAAAAGCAAATCCTCTTATTTTTGAAAAACTGGAAAAATCCAGCCCTCGCTGAAAATTTCTGTGTAATTTGATCATTATGTTCATAGCTATAATTGAAAGGCACAAAAGGATATCACAGAGGATAAACAGAGTTGCTATATGGCAGGGGTCTGATTTTGATTACATTTGTAAGGCGTAGTTGGGTCAGTTTCTGCTTACATTCTAATTTATGAGGATGTGGGTCAAAGCCATTTGCTACAGCTCAGAGTAAAGCCAGGAGATACATTCTTTACCTATTATGACTAATATGACATCTGTAGAGAGTTAAATAAAGAGTATCTCTCTCTTCCGTGGGTTTTTAAAGCATCCTTCTACTACTGAAATGGGAAATAAATTCTAGCTTAAAGTGTCATTATAACACAAAAACGAACAAAGCAAGGACAACCTCAGACACGTGCCTGAAACCTGGTGAGCTTCCAGAAGAGCTCTATGTTCAAGGCAAAGTACATGCAAGAAGACAAGGAGAAGTGGAAATTGTATGCCTGATTCTTTACCTGATTATACTAGTTGGAAGAGGGAAGATGAAGTTTCATCAGTCTGATTCACTGATTAAAGAATAGACAATGACAGCAAGTGCTTTTAAATAAAAGTGTTGCTGATCAATTGGTCAGCATGCTACAACACAACCCTAAAACCTCAATAAGAAAGAAGATGCACTAGGTCAGAGAGGTGTTGCATCATAAGGTGGCACATAGACTTTGAAATCTGCTTGCCTGCATTCAGCTCCAAGTTCTGCCACTGAGATCTCTTGTCATCTAAGTCAATCGAGTATACCAAGGTTTGAATAAGTGATCATTATTTTGCATCTGACTGTAAAAACCCTAATCCTGACTTTTTGCAAGCCCCTGAAACTCCAGCTGAGAATGAAGACTTTTTCAACTGGGCAGAACCTTTAAAAATCAGGACCAAAGTAGCTTGATCCTGCAAAATTAGAAGGTGCTTATTACTCATTTATGCATGTCACAGACCTACTGCAAGGCTTAACCAATGATATGCTTTAAACCTTGGGATGGAAAATAATTCACACAATAAATGGCGGGTTTATTCTTCTGCTGGTACCCATTCTTTTTTCTCACACATAAAGAATTTTAGTTTAAATTGTGGAGTATTAGCCATTTTGATGTATTAAGGAGTAGTCCAATTATAGGATTATACCAACACATGATGTCCTAGGAACATGTTAAGAAGTGCAATGAGATTTGAAACAGAACTTGGCCCTGATGAAAATAAATACCAAGATAAAACATCACTTTAAAACTTGACACACTGTCTGTGACTTTCGTTAACTTAGGGTATTTACTGTCTTGTGCTTCAGGTGAAGTGTAATCACCTGGTGCATGTGACCT
The DNA here is from genome assembly GCF_011004875.1 of Balearica regulorum gibbericeps. Taxonomy (NCBI): domain Eukaryota; kingdom Metazoa; phylum Chordata; class Aves; order Gruiformes; family Gruidae; genus Balearica; species Balearica regulorum. Next base: position 60,784,665 of record NC_046184.1, read on the forward strand.
AAAAAGAATTTTACAAAGGGTCTGCTTCTAGCATTGGTTTATAGATGATTCTCACCCAGCGCTCATGAAGTGTTAAGGAAGATGACTTTCCTGTGCAGCTTCTTCACAGGATCCCCTGCATGTTGATGTTTAGGAACCTCTCCATACCAGGATGTTCACACTAATTAGGAAGAAAGGGGTATTCACGAAGTTAAACATCAGGTACAGGAGCAACCTTGTTGGGCCCTATTACACCAGAAGGAGAAACACGAGTCACCATGGATGTAGCCACTTGTTCTCTTAGGTACAGAAGTATTTCCCAACAGCATGTACACAGAGGGGAGGCTAGTCTCCTGGAAGCATCTATATATATAAAAGCGTAGTCTCTGCAAGTAGCTAATAAAGGTGATCGGGAGGGAACACTGAGTACGCTTCCTGGGTAGAGCAGGACTAAACTCCACGCTGCTGTGCAACTAACCTTGCAGTCAAAGTCTGCGCTGTTTAAATTTTCCATTGCAAGTAAAAGATGCAGCAGATCTCTTTGACAACAGCTGTGGGTACCTCTTTCAGGACATAAGGTGGATGCTTCTGAGAGCTATCCAAAGAATTTATCATATGAATGGGCCTATGCTTCCTGATTTGTGGTATTTGCTCTCATAGGTTAACACTGGTCATCTCATGCCCCAGGGACTCCCATTTTGCTTACCTTTGACTGCTCAGATGAGACCCTGAGTGAGGTGGGTCACTGTCAGGGTGGACGTGTGGGTTTGCTGTTCTTGAGCCTCTCTCCCACTACTGCAGCCACAGTTGTGCTTCCCTTTTGGATCAGACCATCCACCCTTGCTTATTCTGCCTTTTTCTTTCTGACACAAATTAGCTGGCAAAAATATCTAGTCTGTAGATTGTAACAGAAGTTTCTCTTGTGTTCTCTAGGGTATTGCAAACAAAGACTTATATCCATGCAATTTATCTTTGTTGATGGATTTATTTTTTAAGAAGCATTACTTTCAAATTCTGTGGTGCCAAACATGGTCAGCATCTTTGTCATTCATAGCAGCACTGATGCTACACTGTGCTCATAGCATGTTTAGTAGTATTTGAGAAATCTGATATCAAATTCTAAAGGATTTTTGCCTTTTTGTTCCTTCTCCATTTTTTTCCTGTGACATTTCCAGCTCTCTTCTTTTCTCTGTTTCTCTGAGATTTTTCCTCAGGGGACAGTGTCTCTGAGTGATTTCATTAGCTAGGATGCTGTTAGCTCTGCTTGTGATTCTGTATTTGCTCAGAAGCTTCTGATTTTAAAAGTTTTTAAAATTTTCCTCGTGGCTCACAACATCCACTACATGATCAGGAATAAAACCCTGGGAGACATGGGAAGCACAGACCCTTTCTGATCTGTCTCCAGTAGTTACTGCATCAGTCAGTGATGGACACAGGCTCATATCTTTGCTGCAGTATAGCTCCCAGGTGAGTGTCAGGACCCATGTAGTCAATATGTCTCATAATTTTGTAGATGGGCTGTGAAAACTTTGGTATCCTCAAACTGGGTAGAAATGCAGAGCTAGCCATGATTCTTGCAACCCAGGCAAGGTTCAATTTTGAAAAGCCCGTATGAGCAACAGTTATGATTTTATGACTGCAACCTGGAAACCCACAGAAAAATGTTCAGTCCTGCAGAGGATCCTAAATCTCTTCATGCTGACAGTGACAAATATGTACAGAATATCCATAGCCTGAATGCTGAGTGATTTCACCAACCCAGTGGGAAAGATTCTTCTCTTAATTACACAGGAACAAGTAGGGAATTGCTCTAGTGACGTGAATGGAGTTATTTTGGATAGACACCAACACAGGAGAGAACACAATCTGGCGCCTTGAATGCTGCCAACAAAAGCCCGGTTGTATTATCCCATGACTTGACTGTGGCAGCTAGTCTCACTGAACTGATGTCTGACCCAGCACCCACGGAAGTCAATGTGAGCCTTTGCACTGATTACAATGCTTTTCAGTAGACCCTCTTGGCAGCTGGATCAGATTTTGGATCAAGGCCTCCGTTACCTACTTTGATTGAAACTCATGTCCTAGATGGTGCTGACCTAACTGCCATCTTATCTCAAGACTGGCCCCGCTTTGACTGCAGGGGGGTCAGATCAGGCAACCTTCTGAAGGCTGCTCGGACATGAAATATTCTCTGTTTCTCCATGACCTGGTAATGAATAGGGCTGTGGGAGAAACAGCAAAACTCTCACCATCAGCCCAACCTGTGCTTTCAATGGAATAAAGATGCCTGCGCAAATGTCCTTGGGAATTTTAGGCATTATTTAACTACTGTATTAACATACCTGTTCTTCTTACCTTACGATGCTCTCATCATGCTACAACATAGATCAGGACAAGCCCCAGAACCCAGAGATTTATCTTCTCTAAAGGAGTGTTTCTGAGACTTTAGCCCAGTAAACACTGGAGCTTAGCTGGGATTTAGGAGGAATGACTTTTCCTATTTGATTTGCAAGGTCTGTGTTTCCCTGCCTCACTACAAATTTCCAGAATTTGGGGTGATAGGGTTTCATTTAAATAGTTCAAACTCCCTAGAAAAAAATCACACACATTTAATTTTTCATGTAGAAAATATGTCAGATGACACAATTTTGGAGCTATATGCCAGTGAGACCAGACTGCTGGAAAATACAGTTTCTGCAGCATCCACCCAATCACCGACATTTGTGCCCAGCAAAGCTTCCTTTAAATATTCACTTTTAGGGCTTCTGGGCTTTGCAGTTTGTTTTCCTCTTCCATCTTAATCTGACTTTTTGCACATTGAAAAAGTCTACATTTTCTTTCCTGTGGAACTTTGGAACAAGGGTGAGGATGTGGTCGCAAGATTAAATAAGTATGTGCAAATGAATATCTATTAAAAATCATATTGGAGACAAAAATAGAGACTCTCTAGATCTGGCCTTTCTGCCAGATTCCTCTGTACAGCTTGGATTATGGAAAGACTGATGATCTGCCTGCCTGACCACTGAACCATATCGTTCTTCTTCTGTATTGCTTTTGACCTGATGAATAGCTTATGAATTGCTGACGATGTTCCTTCCACTAAGCAGATTGCACACTTCTAAAAGGTAGGCTCATCTTTACCCAATCCCTCTCCCTCCTCCCAGGATTCAATGTCCCTGTCCTAGTTAGGATAGGCTTTCTGGAAAATCATGTTGCAGTTTGGAGAATGCAGTTCTCAGATATCAAAGAGGTCACATTAGGGTAATTTATCTGCTCCCTTTCCTCTTGAAAATCCAAGCCCATGAGTTGCAAATTTAGAAAGAAAAAAAATTAGTCCAGAACCCTGCAGATTACTTATAGAGTTGAGAAATTACTAAATTAGAAAAATAAAAGACCCACAGCAGTTGTTATATAAGTGGGGTACGAATTATCCATAATTAATAGAGAACAAGTCCAAATCTTACCATAATTGCCATATTCTTACTAAAGACGACATGTGGTCAAAAGCACAAGCATTTTGGCAGCCAGTTTGGTACCACAGTAAGACAAGCATATAGCATGCAGGTCTGATGATATTTGGTATGATTATGCTATTAAACGGGCAGTGTTTTGTACCCTAGTTGTAATCAAAAGATCCAGAGCCTGAGATTACTATAATTTTGTAGAGTAAAATCTTGGGCAAAGTTGTATTTAATCTGATAGAGCCCATTGCTGAAATCCTTACATGGTAAATGACTCATTGACGTCACTGGAGTTTTGCCTGAATAAGAACTTCAGAATTAGGCCCTGAGGGATTAGCTGTGCTCTTCTCTACTTACTTATTAAGTAAATCCTATGCAGCTTCTAATGAATGCAAAATGGCATAAGTGGAAAGAAGGGTCTTATATAAAGTGAAAAAGGATTTACTGGATTTATTGTAGACACCTTCTTTTAGACTACTATTTACATGTTTTGTATGGGTTTTTTTCTTCAGAGGAGTGCTCTCTATAGAAGAACAGGAACAAGAACATCTGTAATCTAGATGTGATAACCAATATGACATAAAATCTTTCAAGGACTGTGTTTTTCAACCTTTTTTGATGTGGAAATCCCTAGAAAACTTCCAAGGGAAGTGCAGACCTCCTTCTAAGAAATTTAGGCAGCCTGACAGTAGAAAGAGTTTTCTTTGTTATTTTTTCATGCACCTTTTGAAAGCAGCCCAGCTACAGATGCTTGCTTTAAAATCAGTGCTGTAAGAGGCTGGCTTTTTCCAAAGAGGCAAGAACTGCTGCTACTTGGGTTGATCTGCATAAGTGTAGAAATAAACATTTGAGGAGGGAACGTTTGGATCCAGTGCAATCACTGGCCAACTCTGGGGCCTTCAGCACCTGTTGTGTAGCCTTCTTGCTCCAAAATGATGTAGGAATTGTCCTGCTAGATAAAAATCAGGATCTGGCCCTGACACCTGTCCTTCCTACCTAATTGATCTCAAACTGAGCAACATGGATGATGATAGGAGGAGAACCCCATGCTGCTGAGAAAGGGATCTGTCCTGCTTTCACCCCCCAGCACTACGAATAAACTTGCAATTTGCCAGCAGCCAGAGGAGGGTAAGATTTCTATTTCCCCAGGCATGATGGCTTTTTTCAGAGACAGTTTCCAGCCATTCTGAAGGAGGTGGCGGAAATGTAAAGCCAAAAGAGCTTTATATTTTAGTCTGGACTATGGCATGTGCCCACACTAGATCACATCTAGCGGGCTTGACTTCATCAAGGACTCCAGCCTTGCTAATCCTGGAAAATGGTCTTTCAGTTCCCTACAATCTCTCTGGGCTTGTAGCTGCTTTAGTGTTCATCCCAACAGGTACCAGCACCACTGCCTGTCCCCTGTCAGCAGTATGTCATTCTACCTTGACGTGACTTTTCTTTGCCTTATGGAAAATATCAAAAAGCTGTTGATATACCAGAAGCACTCAATGACAACTGCATTTCTTTCATACAGTATTAAATTCACTGCCCCTGTTCTCCAGTGCCACAGACCTTCCCATTCAACAGCAAATCAATGTCGAGATGCTGCTGAATGCTCCCTGGTGCCTTCAAAGTGCAGGACACCCTCCAACCTCACTGAATGGCTGGTACTGCCTTGGTGTGCGAAGGTGCTACGCACTGTCCTCGATGGCACTAAGGGGGACACACCAGTTACCCAGCCCGGAGCTTGGCCAGACACAGGCAAGAGGGAGACAGATAAGGCTCAGACCTCCCCTTCCAGAATTAACACTTTGATTAGTCATATTGACATTCCACTAAGATGTGAATTAATGCATATTAGGCCAGGCCTATAGAGAGTACTGGGCTTTACTGATGAATACTTTGTAGTATCTCTCATCTTGTTTGGGACAATCCCTTTCTCAGCCTCTCAAACAAAGCCATAAATGGGATACTAACCCAAAATGTTATCTCATTCAGTGGCAAAGAATTTTTTCATATTCTTCCCTAATATTAGGGTTCTTTTTTTTGAAGGCAGAAAACATAGCCAACCTTGCCATGTCCCAGCAAGCACAGACTCTCTGTTTGTTGTGTCATGAAAATGAACAACACATTTTCAGTGTTAAATAAACGTTTATCCAAAGATTCAGCATGACTGCTTAAAGCTTGAGTAAATCAATCACTGTAGGTTAACCTTTGCTTACAACACTATTTTTCCTTTCCGAAAGCACCGTAACCGTCAGACCTCACAGTTACATGGTTTTTCAGCATGCCACTGTCAGGAGAAATACTTAGTGGAGAAATCTGGCACAGCAAATGCTTTTCCACCCAATGCTCTGTGGAGCTCAAGAACTTTATGGGTTGCTGTGCTGTATCTTAAGGACATTAAAGATACAGTTTCAGCTACAATCCATCTGGAAAAATACCATGAATGTGAAACTATTGAGAGTTTAGGAGAAGTTAATGTTCCCTGGCACATGCATATCAGCGCATTTCAATTACACAGTTACAAGCATGCTTTCCTTCTAAATTGGCTCAGTGGAACAGATCCTAACATGTCATACCAAGGTGTTTGCGTTACAAAGGGTTATTGTGCTGTGGTTTAGCCGAAAGAGATGAGAATAAGAAGATACAAGAAAACATTTGCAAGGAATTTAGGCTGTGGCAAACAATGGCTGCTCTCTGCCCTGACAGAGCAAATATTTTTGTACCTGCAAAGCTCCAATTAAGTTGGGTAAGCAGAGAAGTTACCAGCTTAACTGAAGACTAAAATGGAAATCTGAGAAGAGCAAGGTGTCTTGCTCACTGCAAGGCAGCATTTTTTGTTTAGGGGTTTATTCCCTCTGCCGGTCAGTACAGATGGTCGTTTCACTCTGTCTGCACATCTAAAATGGGCTATAGCACTGCACAAAGTCAAGACAGGAGAAACACATGGACCGAGGAGAACAGAAGTGGAGCACTTTCAGTGGTGGGAGACTATTTTTAGAGCAGGGTAGATGATGGAGTGGAGGTGGACAAGGTGGGATCCTTTTCACCACATGTTGCTGAGACAGCTTGTTCCAGAGGGACTCTTAAAGGATCTTCTCACTTCCCTGGAAATCCCTTTTTCTCCTCCTGTAAAATCCTAGAGCACTTTTAGTTTGGATGAAAACCAGACTATGACAGGAGCTGGGACTGTGGGGAATACACCTTATGTGTCCTGGCTACTTTTTGGACAGCTGGTAATGCTCCCTAATTTTCTTTGACTAAATGTCTCAGTTCTTCTTCCTCCTGTGGAGATTTTCAGTGACAGATAGAGGAAAAATCTCAGCAATGTTTAAGCCATGTACAGTCATGGGATCTGCTTTCTGTGCCTCAACTGAACTGGACCGTAAGCATTTCCCATCAGAGGTTGAGCATCATGGGAGCTGTGGCATAGGATATGGGGCAAGAGGTCCTGCTTCTTTTCTGAGCTAAAACCTCTGGAAATAATACCTTCCTTTCTCTTGCCTGTGTCAGAACTAGCACAATAGTTTGCTTCCTCCTCACAGGTTTGCTCTTGCAGATCTCTAGGGATGATTCAGCTATTTCCTAGCAGTGTGTAATGCATGGCTTGAAGATGGAGAGACACCTAAGGAGTCTACAGCCTGATTAGTGTCTCTTACTCTGTGTTTGCACTTGCATGAGGCCTTTCTGTCCACACTCGGCGTAGACATCTCATTTACAGGGCCAGGCATGGATATGACAATTGTATGGACACCTAAAGGGACAGGCCACTCTGTCACAGCCTCTCTGTCGCACTATAATCTGGCATAAAAAGTGCAATAATCCACTTCCATCTTATTTGCAAGCTCTGTAAATGGTGTGGTTCTGTGATGTGGGGCACACTCCATGTCTCCTCACAGCTTTACCTGGAAGTTTCTTTCCTTCATGTCTGCAGGCCCTTTGAATTTGGCGACATGCAACTTTTATGACTAAGGGAAACCGCAGGAAGACCTTTCACATCCCAAGACATTCCAGCCTGCTCCTGGAGAACAGGCAAGAGAATACATGAGGCATCTACAACCTGCAACTTAGGTGATACTGGGGAAGTAGCTGGAAGCCAGAAAACCCTGTGAGATTCATTTCCTCAAGTTCAATGAAGAAATAAGGAATCCTTTATAGGATGGTTCAGAGGAGCACCTAACTTAGCTGCTTTGCATCTCTCCATAAAGCTGTGTCTCTGCTGACTAAAGAAGGGTAGGGTGATTAGACTCACTGAGATGAAGATAGCTGTTGTGAATCCTATTTCTCCCTGACCTGCAGCCTCTCAAACCCTCAAAACCCGCAGTCTGGCATCGGTCTGCCGGGAGTCGTAGACTGCTTATTGCTCAAGTGATGCTCCCTCAGTGGGAAACCGTGCAGTGTTTCACTTTCTACCTGCTGGGTCTCAGTGAGATGCAGCCTCTCCAAACTCTGTTGGGGTTTCTAGTGCAATCACAAGAGCATCAAATCTGACTGATCTCATTCAAAGCACATCTCAGATGGTAAGAAGGAGATGGTTTCCAGTCTGGATGTCAGACTGCTTCAGGCTATAAATACATCTGCTAAAAAAGCATGTAGGTGGGGAAGATGCTGCCCTCTCCTGCAGTTGCTGCTGGGATGCCCTGGATGTGGATGTTGGGATCCCCACAACCCAGCAACCATCGCTGCCCACTCGAGGCCATGCTGAAAATCCCTGAGCTCTACCACAGCACTTTCCCTTTTCTCCACCTCTAAGTAATATCCACCAATCCATGCTGCTGCAAAACCACTATGGCTATGGTAGGCTTCTGCTTAAAGAGCTAAGTGATTTCCTCCATTTTTTGAGGTAAACCACTAACCAAAGTCGATTGTGTACAGTGTTACTGGTTTGAGCCTCACCCTAGAAAAGCTTCATCCAGCAATCAGAGAACTGTTAATACATGCTATCCCTTCCACTAGTAATGGCAAAATGGGCTATGGTGGGTGACATAGGAGATGCTGTCACTGCTCCATGCTCATTCTGTGGGCACATCACTGTCTGCAGGCAGGGGTAGAGACACAGTCCCTTCAATGAGTGCCCTGCATGGACAAATCCAGCACAGATTTTCCTTTAAAAATAGCCACTACAAGAAAGGAATTGGTCTTGAAGGTACTACATAGCTTCAATCAAGAAAGCGTGATTTAGAGTCATCCCTTTGAAAGGAAAACTGCAAACAAACGGTTGTTTTCTCCAGCCACACAGCAAAGTCCTGTTTGAAGTAATTTGCCCCCGAGGCAGAACATATAAAAGATACACCCCTGTTACAACCAGCTGCAGCTTGCTGCGGAAAAAACACTCCAGCAGCGCTGGATCCCTGCTTCAGAGTGACTCACTAACAATGTTTATCCTTCATTGTGATGCAGGTTTGGTTCATTAATTGCTCAAGTATTATGTCACTAATTAGAAAACCCTAACTAACTAGGACAGGAGATGTTCACAACAGCTTGGTGGGGTGGAGGGAGTGGCAAACAGGTCAGAGACTAGATGTGACCTAGCTTTAGAAAGGTGGGAGAGTTGGAAGAATCAGGAACAAAAACTTCTTGTCTGGGGCTCTCTCCCTGCAGCTGCCAGAGAAACACCTTTTTCTTGCTAGTCTGTGGGCTGCAGAGGCAATGTTTTGCCATAGCTGGATTATTCTCTGCTTACTGGTAATTAGGGAAGAGAAAAAAGGTGGACAAACAACTGCATCCTTTTAAAGCTAAAGAATCAAGTCTCATACAGAAAGCAGCAAACAGAGCTAATGTCCTCCTTGGGCTGAGTGATAATGCTATATGCTGGATGAGTAGGGCATGACACATGAACAAGTTACCTGGAGGAAAATCTGCTCTGTGACTTTATAGCACTTCAATTCATCTCCTGTAAATATGTGTGGTCTTAGCCCTCAGTAGATATGAGAACTAATAGCATGCTCCCAGGCAAACACAGCCAAGTGTCTAACACATGGTAGGTTCTTAGCTTCTTGCTAACCCCAAAATGAATGCAGACATTAATTACACTAATAAAATGGCAAAAAAAAAAAAAAAAAAAGAGTACACCACGGACGTCGAAAGCGTCTACAATTAGTAAAGCTGCTAGTGGGATAGTCTAAACTACTCACACTGAAATACCCATGAAAAGAAAGCAGTTCAGCTTGGAAACAAATTGCTTGAAAGTAGGAACTTAAGGAAGTTGAAAGAGCAGGCATCAAAATGTCGGTCCTTCATGTTTGCAATTAGCAACCGAACATATGGGGGAGTGGGAGGACTCTGCTTGCTCAGAGTGGAGCATCTGTTACACAAGAGATGCAGCAGTGCCAAGCTTCCCAAGTCCGAGGCACACAAACCTCCTTGCGAAGCAGATGCACAACCACGTGTCTTGCCTGCGTGCCCCATCCTTACCATTGCAGGGAGCCATGGCACTTACAAGTGGCTGATTACACACTGCTAGCTGGAAGTGGGACTTGTCATGATTAGCATTTGACGAGAGAGTAGTCTTAGATGCCAACATGTCTCCTGCCTGTCTTTTTAATTGAGGCATTTGGTATTGATATTCATCACCAAAGCATTGGAGCATCCTTAGAAATGAAAACCATTTTATAAGCAGGAACTGGTTAATGTTTAACCCCCTGTTTTTGCTTTTTCCTTTTTCAGTGCATTACTCTGCTTCACATGTTTTGCAGTGGAACCAGCTGTGCCCTCCTTTCACTAAGCCCTTGGCTTTTGGCATTCACTGGAAACATTTTCCAGCTGTGAGATGAAAGGTAAAAGATTTAAAATTATATAGTGGACAGTAGACCTCTGAAACAGTTTATTCACAGTGAATCTGACATACTCCCTGCTAAATACCACAGGCTGTAAGAAAACCTTTGAGCATAGCAACCTGGCAACTTTTTTTGGAAAATTTAAAAATTGGCCACCCAGGGATCTGAAATCTTCTGGCTGTGTTCCCTGGCAATGGGCAAAGTCCACTTTTGACCAGAGGGTCCCAGAACTTTTCCACTCCTCAAGCCCAGATTTACGCAGCCCTGGGACCCAGCAAAGGAAGCACTGGCAGCAGCCATTGCCCAGTCCTCTAGGTAACCTTCCTGGTAACCAACAGTCTGGCAGGATTGCTTACCAAGCCATGTGGCAGCTGTATAGGGTCAACCTGCTTAGGGGTCCATGCCCTTTCATCCGTGTATTGTCTTTTCACAAGTGCTTCACTCTCAGAACTGTAAATTACTTACACCTCCATCAAGAAAGCACTCATTCTTCCCCCTCATTTCCTCCCCTCCCATTCAGTGGTTTTCTCTCTCTGTGGTTTCTATTGCTTCAGCTGCTCAGATCAAGAACAGTAATATTTTCATCACAGCTAAATAAAATACACCCCACCCACTCATTGCCACAACTTGCCTTTAAACTAGCTGGAACAAAAAAATATTCCAACAGGTAAAATATTAATTTACTGTGGGCTCAAATGAGCCTTGGAGCAGTGCAATGCTCTATGAAATTGCGCAGGACAGAGCAGGTATTGTCTGCAGCTGAATTCATTAGACTTTAATATAAAAGGTTGGAGGTGGTCCCGTTGGAAATCACAGGTCCAGGTTCTGCATCCTGTTGTGACTGCATGCTTCTCTCCCGGGCTCACCACAATGCCTCCTAGTAGTCCAGGGTGCTTCAGATCCCAAGGTGCTTAAAATCCAAAATCAAAATTCCCTGAAGTTCAGAGTATATAAATTCAATGGCCAAATAGAGAAAAAGCTCAGCAGTGCTATTTCTGTTGCTTGGTCCCGAGCCCAGCATGTGGTTCAGAGATGTATCTGTGTAACTTTGCTTTTGCTGTGAAAACCTCAGCTCCACTCAGAGGCAATCCTTCACTCCAGGAGGCATGCTAGTCCTTCTCTGTTCTGCTCAAGTCTGATTCAAAGCATCTTTACTCTTAGTAAGATCTAAAAAAATAAGCCAGAAGAGCTATGGAAGGAATAAGAGGAGGTGCGACACCGGACCTGTTCAACACAGTCTCTCAGAAGCAAGCATTTGACAGCATAATCTGGCCATTCGGTTTTATAATCTAAGTTGACAACACAGATTGCTGTTACAAAAGAGAAAACTGAAACCATGTTTTCCCAGATTGCAGAGATTAATCCGGTCAGAGGAGATGGCTCCCCACCTCCCCCCTGCGGCACCTCTCACCTGCAGGTCACCAGCCGGGATTTGGGCAAGAGGGGGTTGCTTAGCATAGCGAGGCCTCCCAAAGCTTGAAAAAGCGGTGATTAAAAGGTCAGCCCCCAACCTGTGGGTGCAGAAGTGGATGTGGGGGTGGGAGATCCTCAACCTCACCCTGTCTTTGGCAGAGCATCACATTCTCAGAGGAAAGCCACAGGGCACAAGCTTGTGTGAAGCTCGGGAGGTCCCATGTAACTCCATCCCAACCCACATGCCCCCCTGAGAAGGGCCTGCCATGACAGGTGGCAAACGGTGGTTTCCAAGGACTTTTTGTGGTTGCCATTAGCTGGTTATACTACGTTAAAAAAAGCTCCCTTTGGTTCTGTGCAATGAACTGAGCCAAAGCAGAGAGCCAGTGCTCGACTCTGGGAAGGAAGGATGGGGAGGTAACCCAAATCGTCACATTTATTAGTGACTGGTAGTGCTGTCCCCAGGTGCGTTTACCTGCAGTGCTGGTGGTGAGGAGCACCCTTATTCTGGAAGCTACTGGACCTGCATCCCTTGGGTCTAAGCTCTTCTGGGCTTGCCTGCACCTTCTGGCTGTTTCTCAGGCTCATCGCTCATGCTATCACTTTTCTGAGATTCACAACGAGACTCAGGCCAAGCAAGACCAGGTATAATTTATTCCAAGGAAGTTTGTGACTGTCTGTCTGATTTAAAATTTGAGAGCCTTGTGAATTACTGATGTGGAAAATGTTTTTCCAGGAATGCTTGCATTGGAGCTGTTAATCACATATGTACAGTGGTATGTACAACGTAATCGGTTCTCCAGTGTTTTCCCCAATAGAGCAAAGCGACTATTTTGACACAGGACTATCACATTTTGCTCACTGCATTACAAAGGTACAAATAAGATTTGCATTGCCTGACACATAGCAGTGTAGATAAAATGAAAGAAATCATAACCGTGCCTCAATGTCTCTTCAGAGTGGAGTAAGAAACAAGCACAAAGAGATATGGTGGCTTGCTCAAAGCTACGTGAACAGCCAATAGAAGATGATAAACCAAGTCTAGATTTCTTGACTCTCATCCAACTGCCTTTCCATGGTACCTTATTCTCTTCGCTGACAATATTACCTTTTGTTTGCATAGCTTTCTGTTTTAAAAGATATGTGAATTGGACCTTGGTTATGTAAGTTAAAAAAAAAACACATAAAATAGGCTAGATATGACATTGAAGACAACAGTAAGTGCAAGGATCAAGTCATCATAGTAGTATGCAAAATATAAGTGATCTGCTCCAGAATGAAAAAGGAAGGTTGACCAGCACATTCTAAATGTTAAAAGGCTGAAAACGAAAAGCATGAATTCCTTTGCATGACTTCCTCCTGAGACTGGAAAGGGGAACATTTGGCATAATTAGATCAGGAAAAATGAACCCCAACAAAAATGGATTGCTTCTTCATGCAGTTTATTATTAAGCCATTTTGAGAAATTGAGTGGTAAATTGAATAGCCATTGAATGAAATGTTGCATCTGAATTTAAAGAAGAAAAGCATAATTTCATTTAAACTACAATAACTTTTTCTGCTGAGATGATAACTAGGGCCAGCCAAATTTGATGATGCAGAACATAGGAGGATATAAGGTGATAACTGTGAGTGCTGGGAAAGTGTGGTAACCCTTCATACCCTGTCTGTCAGTTTGATTGGGCAGAGGGAATATATTTTCCTAATTCATGATGAGCTGCATTATTCTTACCCTAAATTATAGGGTAGTATTATTATTACCCAATAGTGGTAGGGAAAATGTGGGTGATTTGATGGCTCCTAGGTAAGTGAGAGTCACCACCTCGCATTGCCCTGGCCATTGGGAAATGCTTGGCCAGTGCAGTATTGGTGGTGGACTGAACTGTCAACATGTAAGCACAGTAGGACATGCTCAGAGAGCTCCTCAATTTCATACCAACTTGCAGGTGATGTTTTTCTTTGATGTCATGTGCCCCTTACCCAGTATATTTGGGCTAATGAAGCAATATTACTATTACTGCTTGAGGCCTCAACCAGACCTGAGTCCAAGATAAATAAAAGTAAAGATAAATTTCTCTTTCCCCTCATGTATTAAGGCATTAGGGAGGACCAGTGCACAAGAGAATGACTGGAACAAATCTGATTTGCTGTAAAAGGATTTTGTTCATATAATAAAATTAATGTGCATTCGAAGAACTTTACAAAGAGTTTTGCATGGCCCTTAATACATGGTAAACCTGACACAGATCTTTCCTATCTGGATTACAGGATGGTGTTAGCTCCTCCAGAGCAAAAACAAGATCTCAACTGCAAACGAGTGACAGTCTGCAGCTTTAAATATCAGCTCTGGAGGGCAGCTATTTCTGCATAACAGATGCCTTTCTCCTGTGAAATTCCCACGCACAGGAGATGCTTGGGTTCATGTATGCTTAACTGCTCCATCCTTCAGCACTTCCTTTCCCTAGAGTGAGGGAAAATTAAGGAGGGCTCCACTTCCAGCAAGGATGCAAATGCTGTTTTGAATTACAAAGAGGAAAATGAAGGACTCTCCCTGGGCAGCCTGACGTGTTATAAATGCCTTTGTTGTAGGTATAGTCTTGGGTCTTCCTCCAGCAAACAAGAAACCCAAAGGATTCAAAATGCTTTAGCAACACAAAAAGCCCAGTTTAACTCCCAAACCTCCAGCAATCTTTCCTCCCACCCCCTCAAAAAACCCCAAAGCCACAGTAGGCAACAGTCTCCCTAACGCTTCTGTTGTAGTCACACTTTTCAGTGTAGCAGAGCTCCGGCTGGCAGTGACTTACTTTTTTTAAGCAGGCAAGAAGAAACCATGGAGGAGTTAGGACAAACCATAACACACATGAGCTTAAAGCTGCTGAGGAAGCAGAACAAATTAAACAAGGAAGGGTTTCTCTGTTCTAGCATTTCCAAGCCATTTCTTCCTGATTTGGTACCATTGCTGCACATAGAGATAAGGTTGGTTGTATGGCCCGTCTGATCCCAAACAGCTCCCTTTTTCTTGTTCACCAAGCCAAACTTTAAAAGGTTATAGAAACACTTGGGCTTTGACATAGTCTGCTGCAAGAAGAAATATATTATCAGGATATTATTCTTGCATTCTTGAAGTATGGGGAAGGAAGGTTGTGCCTCATAGTTTAATATAAGATAGCTAAGAAATAATAGTGAATGCAAAAAGAGACAGAGAAAAAAAATGACAGGACCTAAAAATCTTTCAAAACTGGTAGTTAAAGATCAAGAAATACAGAATCAAAGGGAATTTGAACTGCCCTGCCCAACAACCAGGAATATAAGCCTGACCAGTAATACAAAAATAGAATCTTCTTATAAAATGAAAAATCTGTGCTAAGCCACAAAACTTAAAAGTATCATCTGGTTCTTCTGTTAAAGTATTATTCTTCTCTGCCAGACACATTCCTGCTACTGTCCTTCAAAATAGAGAGGGGAAAAAACTGCTCAAATATGATGAAATAAACTCATTATAAAAATTACAGAATCTATAGCAATTACAGATAAAGATGTGGAAAGGGATCCTTAGATCCCTTAGAGAGGAGATTTGTAGTGCTTCTTCCAAATGACTCACACCTGACAGTGTCCTGAAAAATATTACCTCTGAAAGATGTCATCTTCTAGCACTCAAGGTGGAATCATTTTATAGCATAAATTAAAAAGAGAAAAATATGTGGGTATGTGTGAGCAAGGGACTGGTGTTCCCCAGCTGTGCCCAGGTGGAGAGAAGAGGGCAGTTTGTCACTGCCCCTTGATTGGAGAGATTAGAGTCCATCGGCTCGCTACTTACAATACACAGAAAGCAAGGTTTCATAGAAAGGGTTTCAACCTTTGCAGATGGTTTCCTGGAAGCTCCATATCTATTCTGGTGATGGATGGATTAAATCTTGAGTAGTCTGGAGGTATGAGCTGGCTTAGGGATGCCACTAGGCCACTAAGTTTAGGTGCTTAATTGGGCTCCTGTGCCTTGCAGGAGGGGGCCAGAAATACCATGGGGACCAAATCCTTGTAACTCTTGTACACAGTGGAAACCAGCGTGGGGGCTGTGGTCAGAACTTCATGCTTATACTGGGTCACAACAAAGCTGAACTGTCAGTCAGTGATGACAAGGCAAGCAATACCAGCAAGATCAACAGAGAAGTTAGCTGGGACCCACAAGCACTGAGGCATGATGATTGTGCACTGAGCTGCTTGGAAGTCCCTCAGGTGGTCACAAAAGTGCCACTGGCTTATCTTTGCTGCTTCTGATGAAACTGTTAATTTGTCTTTCTCTCCTGTAACAGCTTGTCTTCCTGCTGGATATAAGGTCTAAATACCCTTCTGCCAGGTCTTGACCTTCAGCCAAAGGGTTGGGTTCAACAGCTGAGAGTGCCCACGTAAGCCCTGCTTTAAATGTCCGATCTGGGAACCTGCATTCTGCTTTCAAGTTAAAAAAAAAAAAAAAGAAAAGGCTAATTAAACATTCCTCCATTGGGTGAAGACAGGAAAGAACAAAACAAAGTCTGGAGGCCAACACTACCGACAGTTCCTTGACTGCAAAAACAGGGATGAGAATTGGAGCCTGCCTTTCCTGGGAAAGGCAGCTCCCCACTACCATGTCCTCAAGCCCCTCAGCTCCCATGCTTCTGAGCCATGGAGGGGACAAGTGCTGAGGCAATTTCACTCATCCCTGCATAAGCAGCCAGGCCGAAGCTGGAGCTACTGGTTGATTTGGAAAAGCTGAGCTGTCCTTTCAACCACTGCTCCTGCTAGCAGTCCTCTCTGCCCGCTACCCCACTCACTTCCTCCTCTTCGCTGGGTTTCAGCTGCTTGGTAGATGACAGTTGAAAGGAGGCCCCAGGAAGACTTCTTCCCACACAAAGACATTTCCCAGACAGCCTCCTCTCCTTCTCCCAATGGCCAGACCTTCAGGGCTTCAAGGCTGCAAGCTGCATTGCTGAGTTAGGGAGACTCGGGTTTGTTGGATACCTTTGAGTTGACTAAGCCTTTTCACATCCCTACTGTATCTTCCCCAGTTTCTTCAATTTCAACGTGTCTATTTGTGTGGGTTTATCTCTGAAATGTAAACACTCCATGTATTGTACAAGGTGCAATGAAAACAAAATATTTTATATGTTCCTGCCGGCTCTGTCCATGTCTCCTCACTACCCTTCTGGCTTCTGGCTGTGGGTTGTTCTCTAGGAGAATCTACTCTCCTTCCCCTTTAGATCTCAGCATCAGCCTTATATATCAGACTAATAGAAACTGTGTATTCTTAAAGGCTGTAAAATATAGTGGGTTGTCAGAAATGGCTTATGAAATTCTGCATTAAAAATACATTTTTACAGCTGTGAATTTTTTGTATGTTACTTATTTTTATAAAATATATAACAGGTGCTTAATAATACACAGTCAACAAAAACATTTTGCTTATATGACTCAGCAGTTGGAAAGTCAACAGAAAAATTGGGCCGAGCGCTGAGCCCCTGGCAACTCAGTGACTGCCTTTTTCCCACCCATTTTCACTCCTCTGAACTCTCTCCCCACACACTTCATTACCATGTCACTTCTAAATCCATTGGAACAGGATTGCTGATGCTGATGCCATGTTTGCTCACAGACCTCAAACTCTCTAAGTGTCTCTAGTGTTCTGTGAAGGTCTGTGTTAAAAGCTTTTTAAAAGTACAGCTAGATTAGATCTACCACTTTATTCCTGTTGGCTCTCTGTCTGTGCAATATAAGCATCTGAGCTTTGAGTTAGATAGAACCATGGCATTAAGAAAAACACAAGTAAAATTAATGACCAGACAATGGTCTACCTAAAGGAATATATTTATTCCTTATGACCTTCATGCTAAACTGTAATACAAGCGTTTATTTTTTCATGATAAGATCAGTTGACAGTTCAAACATACCAAAATTAAACCTCACAGAGAGGGGTACTCAAGCTCCTTACTTGGTGTGACCTGTAAATACATTCTTTTCTAAGTCCTAAAGCTACGGTAGCCCATCTAACACACTTTTCATTGAGGCTTTTTTCTGTGTGGAAGAGAAAAGGATGAAGCAAAAGGAAAAGTTAATGATACACCAAGAGAGAGGGAGAGAGAGAGAAGATAATCATCCATATTAATATGGTTTATGAAATTTCCAGATGTTTGTTAATGAAAAAAACATAGAAGGGATGAAATTAAGAGGAAAACTTAAATAAAAATGATCGAAAACCAAGTTCACATTTGTCTAAAGTTTGCTGCAGCTCGGAAACCCTTTGTGTGAACCTGGACTGATTTATGATTTCACATCAAAACCACGCCAGCCAGGGGAATTTGCATGGTTAGGTTGTGAGACCAGATGATTCTCACTACTTCCAGAGTTTATTCAATTCCCAGAACACAAAAGAAAAGCCAGAGGGTGCAAGCCTGCATGAACTGACATAAAAGAGAAGACAGCAAATCTCTGAAAAGCACAAGGGCCAAGTTTTACATAGCTCCAGTTGTGAACTAGGAATTTCCACACATTCTTTCCACACTAGCGATTCCTTTGAAAATGCACCCTCTTCCCCTTCCAGCCCAGAGAGCCTAAAGTTACATGTGTCTTGGCTCTTCTGTAACTACATAGCTTGGCCCTCGATCCTCATCTGCAATGCTACATTAAAGTTCCCAGGAATCCTTAGCCAGGCACAGATTTGGGACAGAGGAAGAAATCAAGGGCTTGGGCGCATACTCCAGATCATGTAAGGCAGTAGTGATCGCACAGCTGCACAGCTCCCTCCATGCTCAGCATGGCTGCCTTGGCTTGTGCTAGGCTATTTTTAAATCACAGTATGCCATTTCCTCATGCTTTTCATTCTTTCATCTTGCTATTGCTTAGAAATGTTATTCTCATTTATTTAAATGGCTGAAATACCAAGCAGTCACGATTTCCTTTCTAATCTATGTTGACTGCAGACTGGTATTTCGCGGCTGTGCTTACCCATTTCCGCATGCAGAATTTACACTTCCCATATGATATATACAGTGCCCTCTGCACTGGTTCATCTGCTTCTTGGTTCCTTGAAACAATGTCCAGGCAATGCCAAACTGTCCTGAGAAGCCCACAGATGCTGTTTCACAACTTTATTTGGCATACATTTCCCTCAGTATAATTTTTCATTACAGCTTCAAATCTGCACAGGGAAGACAGCAGTTACCCAGCTGGGGGTCCTACATCCATACACGTCTCTGACATGGTTCATCAGTCTGTTTCTCTCCTCTGTGGAAAAGATCTAGAGGTTTTACTCAAAAAGTGGTCCATTTTGTGTCACACTGACTGACGGTGAAAATAAGAAACCCAGAAGTACCCCTCTGCAAGTAAAAGTCACTAAATATCTCTGAAATATGATCTCCTCTGTGCAGCTACAGGTTTTTCTCCTAGGGATCTGTATTTGAATAGCTCATCTTGCAGTGATCTCTGGGAAATAATACAACTAGCACTGTACCGAAAGGTTTGCAAGCTGACAGACACAAGCTGCCTCTAAGTGGGATGTAAATGGCCAGCAGAAAGAAGGATGTGTGCCCTAGAGCTTGGAAACAGCAAGGACCAGAGCCCTGAAACTCTCGCTACTGTTGCCGTTCCCACTGCTGGTTTCCAAAGCAGTGAGGGTTTGGGAAGCTTTCTCCTAGGCAATTCCTCCTACTCAGAAATCATCATTATTAACAATTCTCTCTCAGAGAATGAAACAATTCTTACCTGAATTAGGTCATATGGGTCTCTGTGTTTTCAACAGGAGATTTTTCACATCAGCTTCTGGAAATGTGGCCAATTGTCTTTTTGCTTCTAGCAGCTGTTGAGCAGTTTGCATTGCCCAGCCCTCAGCTTGTGCAAGGCAGCCTAAGTCCTTCACAGTAAATGGGGCTGAACCACATTATGCCATGGAGGATGCCACACCATGGGACAGTTCTTGCTCTGTAAATTACCCTGGAGCCACATTGCTCTACTTTCAACTTTTCTCAACGTGGTACTCATCTGTCTAAGGCTTGTTTACATTTTTGTATGTTTATTTACTGGCTCTGATATAATGGTACATACCATGCCTGAGTTTTTCTTGTGCTGTTGACCAACTGAAAATGCATCACATTGTGATTTGGATTTGTGTCATCTACCAGTATTTAAAATTAATAAATGTGCTGTCATGGAGCATGTCGGCCCATGCACTGAAAGTGCAAAACTACCACAGCAGCTCTGACCACTGTCAGGAGCTCCCAAGCCAAGTCTGAGGTCAGGATTTTTTTTTTCTAAAAAAAAAAACCACGAAAAACCTGGAGAAAAAAAACCCAACAATTACTGTTCATGGCTCTGGGTGATCAATTCACCCATTCCTACTCCTTCAAAGACATTCACGTTACACGAGGCCTGTGCCACTGGAAGAGCACATGCTACAGGGAATACTGGCATGGTAATCATAAATCACTTCCCATTCCTGGGTGACTCAGGAAGGGTTCATATTAAGTAGCAGTAGTCAAAAGTTACAAAAGTTTTAGCATATTTTAACAAATTAGAGATCTGCTGAAAAGCCTGAGAAAGGAAAAAAACCACTCTGTGCTTCCTGGCGAGCAGTTCCTGGGTTGGCCCTATTAATAAGAATTTCCAAGCCAATTAGATTTAAATTAGATTTAAGATGCCATCTTCATCTCTCATTGCTATGGGGTTTCTCCTAGACTGCCAAAGGAGGCAAAAAAGTAGCACATGATGGGAAAAAACTGCCAAATTCTCACCTCCTTGACAACAACTATATGTGAAATATTTGGCACTTATCTTAAGTCAAACCAGTCTGTGGGACTGGTGGAAGAATTTAACAATTTCAATACCTCAGACTCCCTTCTGACACACTCTCTACTGGCCCCTGTGCAGCTGCCAAATCTGCACGGTTCCTGGCTTGGATCTGACTAAGGACATCTTTTTCCAACTGGTAAATTACTTCAGATTGTGCAATGTTGTCAGGAGACTGTGAAATTTAGAGCTAAACCTGAAATTAAGCCTATCTGACTACATGCTTTCCCAGCTTGTGCTGTATCTTCAAAACAAGTTCCTTTAATTTAAGCTTATTTCATTTTTTATGGATCTTGGACTGGAAGAAATAATGAGATGGTTTATGGAAGCTGGCAGGGTAACAGAGAACAGGATTCCTACCTGTCATTTCATCCTTTTTTCATGTGTGTATGAATTCAAGTACTTTCAGTACAAGTTCACCTTAATCTTCTGGCTGCCATTTGAGAATGCAGAAGAAAGAACATCTTAGTTAATGTGCTGGTTAAATCACTCAATTTGCCCTTTGAATTAGAAAGATGTGCTGACTTCTCCATCTCAGCATTTTGAAGAGTCTTTTACAGCCCTGAGAGAAGTGCCTGAACAGATTTCGGCTTATGACATTGGGTTTGTGCCCCCATGCTGGCTGTTTCCACCCCCCTGCCCCAATGCTGTAACCAATGAAGCTCAACACAACCTCCTCTTGGAAATGGCTTTTAGATCTAAAAAGTCTAAAATAATGAGAAGTCCTTCTCCAATGTTTTCCCTCATTTCAGATTTTTAAAAAAATATAATTATGCAAAGTCTTGTTCATTTGAGAGTAGATGTTTTCACAGCACTTGCGCTTATCACCGAAAAAACCCCAAAGGAGTAGAAATAGCATGGCAAAGATTTTTTGCATGCATTTCTTTGATCAGAAGTTCCCACAAACAATCTTTATTTCTTGTAGAAGGCTGAATGAAGAATAATCTAGCAGGACACTGCTGTAAACTAATATTCTTTCTCTCCAGGAGATTAAGAAACCTATGCAATCTCACCACTTTCTTATCTGGAATAATATCTAGAATAACTTCTAAGTAATTATTACTAGAGCTATTCCATGTAAAATTGCTGTTGATTCTCTCTCTGAGCTTGTGGAAAACATCGCTTTTAAATGACCTTGTATAAATAATAAAATACATCTGGCATTGCAAGGTAAACTTTATTCCTTTAACACTAACATTTTTAGGTTAAAAATTGCATGTGTGTTTGCAAAGCCTGGTGCTTTTTTCAGTGCTGTTTTAAGTTTATTAATTTCTTGCTCCTTAATGGTGACCAGCATCACTAGTCAAGGAAAAAAAAATAGTAAGAGAAGCACTCCAATAGCTGGATGCACCGTCATAACTTAAATTCTGTCATTCTCATCTCCCTTCATTTTTTCTAAATAAAGAAATATGTCCTTGCACCAGTAACTTCTCATTGAATGTGGTACCACCACTACTATCAACCAGGTCAAACCCAACTGATGACTTTAAGCAGTTGTGCAGTATTGTTAAGAACTATCCTTTTTTTTTTTTTTTTTTTTTTTTTTTTCCTTCTTGGCTCTTAAGAAAAAGGATTTAGCCACTTTGTAGAAGGATCTAATGGTTTTGGGTACTCCGAGTCAGAAACCTCACAGATATTTTCCACTGTCAGGAAGCACGGAGCTCCCTGGGAAACAGGCTCCCTGCAGGATTCCCAGCTTGGGCACAAAACAAAACAAAAACTTCAGCAAGGGAACCAGCTCCCAGGCAGCAAAAGACGACATCCTGGTGGGCTGATTGTACCTTGCAAGAAGAGAGCACACATGACTTAGGATCACTTTCCTTCAATATCCTCATTCAGCCCTCCGTGTCTTTTGTGAGCTCTCACAATTCACTGAACTTTCCTAGGGCCCTCTTTGTTACTGCCATTCATCCCTCTCTTTTGTCTTCTCTGACAAATGCTTCTGCTGTACTTCACCAGCCTCCTTTGTGTACAACGTGGATTTCAGTGGAAATCCTGTCTCTGAAGATCTGGCTGGTTCACTGCCCTCTTTCCATTCTCCTACTCCCCGACCCCACGCTGCCAGCTTGCTCAATCTCTGAACTTTCACCTATGTTTTTGCCAAGTTAATGGTTTCCCTATAGATTCAATAGATGGGCATTTCTTCCTTGCCACGTTCCTTTTCCTTCTAGAGTTTCAGAAATGCACATAATTTTAAGCTATTCTCCAATTACAGCTAAATTATTCCCTAAGGCAATTAAGGTGAAACATTACTTCGAAAGACATTGCTGGTGTTTCGAATTAACAGCAGCATTTGATACAGTTGTTAGTACTTTTCCATTAACAGTGCTAACCTCCCCATCCTCTCTGCAAACCCATAAAATTGATCTGATTCCCATGGAGCTGATGGGAAAAGTCCAGGTGCAGTTTCTCCCAGTGAAGCTGAAATGAAACATTTGCAAGGACAAGTTGATTCTCAGAACTCCCTGCTTCATTTATTGATCTCTTTCATTCAGTGCACCACAACTCAAAAAGCTCTTCCTCCCCCTTTTAATCCCCTTTAATCAGTGGTAGATCATGTTTCAGCAGGGTTTTAATGGATTCTTGAGGATAGTTACGGAGCACTTTACCCTTATGACTTGGCGGCTGTGTAATCAGTCTACTGGCTTAAAATTCATCTGATTTCCTGGAATTCTTCTGAAGAGAACTGAAAGGAGTCCGACAGTGACAGAATTACACCGCAGCAGGGAAATCTGCTCATACGCGTGGTATGTGCTACTGGTTATTCATTCCTCTCTCTGCACGCCTACCAGTGAACAGTTCAGTATATGCGGTGAGAGAACAGCAATGCTTGTCCACGGGATTTCAAAAAGGCCTGATTATACATGTGTGCACAACACATTTCCAAGGTTAAAAAGAATATAGTTACACTGTCCAATGCAACACTTCCTTTGGCATTATTTATACAGCCCTGAGCTCTCATTCCCTATTGATGGAGGATAAGGAGGAAGCTTTGGGCAACCTAATTCTCTAAGATAAAATCAAGGCCCATACGATCTGTTGTTGCTTAAGCAATGCTGGCATCAACCTAAGCCTTAGCTGAATGACAATGCCATCTTTGCTCAACCACTTCATACTTTTTGAGGATAACTTCATGCATGGAACTTCATGCATGATTCTTGCATGATTATTGCCTGCCTTTTTTTTTTATTTATTTTTAGATAGATTTTAAAGCAAATGAACATTAACATGTTGCTCAATTGTATGTGTTTTAAAATTAATTTATTTGAGATAAATGAAGGTATAAGGATATGTAGAATTAATCTCCATTGATCTGCTCTGAACATGGAAGTGCAGAAGGATACCTTAAAATGTCCAAGCTGGCTGTTTAAGTACAGTGGCAGCTACGATGCCTGGAATACTGGGCTCAAGAAAACATCTGAGTTCAGAAACAGCTCAGTCTCATAGCATTTCCCTGATAAAATTTGAAAAAAGCAACACTCTCTGGGCTTTGCATTTATAGATAAAACTCTTAGAAGTATTGTAAGCATTCCTTATGCGGTGAGCAGGTATCCTAAATAAATGATTAGGCACAGGAGAGCTAGTGCAAGGACGGCTCTGGTTTGCACTCTAAAGGGAACGCGGTGTTACCCTGAGCCTCTGGCCGGCACAGCACAGATACGCTGGTACCTGCTGCACCTGACGTGTCTCACAGAACGGTTACGGTTCCTGCCACAATCCTTCATTAACAGTAAGCGATGTGGCAGGCAAGCAGGACCGTCTGAAACAGAACTTAATAAAACATGTTGAGAGCATAAAGTTTTGAGTGAAGGCTACACTTTTTGGTAATTTTGTGGCCAAGTTTGTATACCTGAGTCAACAGCTCTAACCAGCCCAAATCTTTCAAAATACTTGATCTTTTTTCTCTAGGTCTTTTCTGCGTATTACAATAGATCTCCCTGTGGCTGACAGCATTTTGGCACACAGGTACCGAACTCAGTTGTGAAGCACATCACTACCATGTTTACAAGGCAGAAACAACCCAACGTACAGCTCTTCCATGTAAAGTGCCTTTTGTTCTCCCCAGAAGTCCATGATGTGACCTCATAGCTCAGTTCACAAGCTGTGAACAAAGGTCCGTAAGAATTTACACAAACAAAGTCATGGAGCAAAGAACCCATAATAAACTGGGAAAATGAAAAGAGTGTATTGTCTCTCTCAAGAAATATGGCAATTGTCACGTGTACTACAGCCAAGGCCACTCTGAGAGAAACTATTCTCGGCAGATGTGCTTGTGATTTATTCTGCAGGAATTAATCTCCATCTCACAAATATTTTCACTACCAGTAAACATCAAGGAAAATGGAAAACCAGCTACAGACAGTAAAATAACTGCTGTGCTTGGCTGCAGAACCTGCCACTGCCTCAGCAACTTGCAGACCCTGTGCTCCAGGACAAATAAGTCCTTCTGCTTTTCTTTGGGCTTACTGAGTGCAGGTAACAAGCACACAAAAGGTATGAGAGCTAATGCCAGTTTGCTGTTCAATTTGGAGCCTGTTGTCTGTCGTCTCTGCACTAACAGCTCTCAGCCATGAAGTGCCTGGTGAAGGACATACAATTCTATTGCAAATTGTTCTAAAAGCAACTGCTAGAGACAGAAATACAAATAAAACCATGAGACTGAGTACTAAAGTTTCTTTCAAAAGCTATATGATCTCTAAAAGAAGTCATGCTTATGTTTAAAACTAGAATTGAATTGGTAATACTTCCAGATATCTTTTCTTTATTTTTTCCAAATATCCAGATAATAGCTGACCCTGATTTAAGCAGGAGAGAGACCTCCTGAAGTCCCCTCCAGCTTGAACCCTCCTGTCATCCTATAACTACGAATTACTTGAGAATGGAGAGTTCTTAAATCCACCCTATTTAGTTTGAGTAAGCCTTATGTCTACTTTAAAAGCATCCGGGTCTGTCTGTCCTGCTTCTAAGTGCACAAATGGATGCTCAGAAGTAGGCTGCACCAATAACAGCTGCTGAAATAAAGAGGCAATGAAAGAGGTAGCACTATTTCTTTTGCTGCATTTGAAGCTGCTAGAGAAGATGAACCTAAACATGCAGATCTTTCAGCCTCTTCCACAGAAGATCCACATGCCTTCCTGGTGGCAAAACAAAATGCCTCTCCTCACCACTTTCCCCTTTCATTCCTGAGCCTTTACGTAAGCCTTGCAAATTGCACTGCTTGCACAGCAAGACGGCTTCCTGCAGGCCTAGAACCATGTGCAAGCTGCGATTCTCACTCCTGAAGAGAGAGAAAAGCAGAAGAGGAAACAACAAAACAAGAAAGAAGCAGCACCCCATCTTCACGAGATTGCCTGTGTTTCTGAATCTGATGCCTAGCTTTTAGATTAGAGACTGACACAAGTTTCAAAGCTAGAAAACATCATGAGATGTTATCTGCTGATTCAAGAACAGCCCCTGGCTCCTCCCTAAAGCTTTTACTGTCTCATTCGGAATCATTCTACTACCAACATAAAGAAATACGGGGCTTTGAGCAATCTGATCTCATTGAAGATGTCCCTGCTCATTGCAGGGGGGTTGGACTAGGTGACTTTTACAGGTCCTTTCCAACCCAGACTATTCTATGAAATATATTTCTGCCAAAGCCCTCAGCTCTAAATAATATTAAAAGAAATACATACCCCCTGAAAGATCACCAACCTCTTGGTTACAAAACAGCAGATTTAATAGGACTCTCTATTCTAATTCAGAGAACCCAAAGGAGCCCAGCAAGCTGACCTCGAGCTCTACATGGTTGCACTTGTGAGCTGGGGCTCTTCTCCTTCCCGGGCACCCTGTCAGACTCTCCCAGACAGGGTACCCAAATCACCGGAGCTGCAGTTCACCAGCTGAGCGTCTGGCTCATGTTGGCTCAACTCTATCAACTAGTTGGATCTGGTTAATATTAGAGACTAATAAAATTCATCTGTTTTGGAAATAAAGGTGAGCCAACAGTTAAATCTGCCATCAGTAAAATAATAAAAAAAAGGTTAGAGGAAGCCTGAGAATGATTAATGCTGGGCCCAAACTAACCAGAAAACAAATACTCCTCAAAGCTACCATCAAGAAGAAGAGATCGAAGCCAACATTTTGATGCATGATAATGTAGAAATAACTCTGACTGAGAAACGTAACACTGGAATCAATTTTATCCAATAGCGCAAACAATAAAAATCACAAGCCAAAGTCTACCCTGGATGTACACATGGGACTCCCATTGATTTCAATCCTAGCCACACACATGCATCTGAGGGTGGATTTTGGAACCCCGGGTCTTTAATCCACTACCTCTACTAAGCTCAGTTATTACGTGCACTAAAGATGAGGGTTGCATAGCTGTAACTGAGAACAGAATTTGGCCCATTTATTTTAAGTGCTATGTCTGAAGTGGGTTTTCTCCTACTAAAGAAACCTAACTTTTTAGGGTTATGAAAAGTCATAAGTGGCATATCGTAAAAAACTTCCAGTCTCCAATATAAAATATACCCTGGAAAACTACTTAAATGAACAGAATCCATCTTCCAGAGTCAGGAAATGATTCACTGTAGAAAGAGAATGAGGAAAGGCTCTTTCAGTTTCTTTGACTCTGCATTAGACTGATGTCTTTGCTAGTTTTCTGACTTTCAAGTCCTTTAGTACCCTTCTATCATCTAACTTGTACTGTCTCTGAAAACATCTGACCCTTTGCTCAAACATAGTATTACTGCATCTGTTTCTCCCCTCTTTGCTTTGGCTAGCAACACTAGGAAGACAGATAAATAACCAATGATGTCAGAAACATACATCATAAATCATTGGGAAATTGAGGTAATTTGAATAGTCTTGCTGAGTTCTGATATGCATTAACTACACGCGCAGCTTTAGGAAAGGCTGCTTGCAATTGCAAGTCATTAACCTTAGGTGCATCCCACATCCCACAGTGTGCTCTGCAGAGCCTGACCCAACGCTGCTGACCTTAGGGGAGTGTTTTCCAGAGTTCATGGCTCACGTATTGAATGCTTCAATCCACCTGGAAAATCAAGCAGTTTATGTTTTTCTTAAGAATTCTATGCCAGTGTTCGGAAAACATAAATTATCACAAAAATTGTTAGCAAAACAAATAGAGGATTTCCAGGGGACCACAGAAATGTAGGTTTTAGCACAAGTTCTGCATTTGCTTAGGGTCATTGGGAAATTCTAGCCTTTATGGGCTGAACTTTCCAAAGGCATAAGGAGCAGCTAGGACATGAATTGCAATTGAAAGCTAGTGGAAACAAGGTGTCAAACCTCCAGTTCTGCTCTCAAGAATTTTCCTGTGGATTTAGCAATACTATTGCTATTGATTTCAAGGAGAGCCAGATCTCTGGCTGTCAGGGCCCTGAGTGCACTCTCCTCAGGGTTCAGCTGCCAGGATCAGCGTCAGTAGGGGGTCATGGTTCCAACCTGTGGTGGCCATGGAGGGCTCTCAGCGGTGCTAGGAGGAGGCCACTTTCAGCCTTTGACCCTGCTAGAGCTATCACCATGCAACTCTGTAGGAGTGTCCCAGAGGGATATACCACCATAACCTTTAAAAGGTCTAAAGACAGGCCATGTCGAGGCTCCCTGAAGCAAAGCACCCGACCTCTGAGAACATCTAGCCAGATCACAGCTGAGCCCCATCTTTGCGTCCTACATCTTGGCCATGAGCCTGCTTGTGGACTTCAAGAAAATCCCACTGGGGATGTGGGAAGCTTTGCATTTGTTTCAGCACAGTGGCATTTTAAAAAGGGACCAATTTACTGTTCTGAGTAGGTTTATGTGCAGAGAAAGAACAACTCCAGTGCAATAAGATACCATCCACCAAGCAAGACAAGATCAATTACCACCAGCAGCTTGGGAGAAGGCTTTTCCCAACAAACAGCTTACCTGCCGTGGGCATGTGCTCCACCTTTCTTCTGGATTCAGACACAAAAATTGTACCCCAAAAATCGTGAGTATATACCTATATTTGATCAAAGGTAGTTGCTTGCTTCAAAGCATTGGGTGTCTAACTGAGAATGAGGTCTGACTATTGAAGCTGTACCCAATAGTCTTGGGAAGCACTGACAGATGTGTTGAAGGAAATTCATGACAAATCCATTAGCACATCCTGGAGTTACTCATTACAGTATTTCTCTGTCTTCTTTAAAGAGTAAGGGGAAACTGATTTGCAAAGTGGACTGTAATGAGCATCTGTTTATGAGAGAAGAAAACACACATTGATATGTGACAGTTCAGCTCTTGGGCTGGAAATACTAAAAGTTACAAATAGTATGACCTTTGATCAAATGATCAATGCTCATAACAAATAGGATCTGTACATATTGCTCTTTCTGTCTCAGTGTCCTGAACTGAGCTACAAGTGGAGTGTCGGCTTAGACAACTACATTAAACTTTTGGGGTTTAAACTCCAGGAAGTCAAAAGACAAGTACTGTAAAACAAAGTTAAACATAACTAAGTCTTTCACTCATTTTGTCTACACATCCATGTCCACACAGAGGCAGTAAGGTTCACAGTGGACTCACTTGGCACTGATGAAACCTGAAGCAAACCTGAATGAGGGCATGGTCTCTTCTTACAAACCAAATCTTTCCATCATTTGGTCCTGTTTGTGCCCCCAACCAAGCCTGCAGAAAACACACAGAGTGCACCACTTCCTTTGCTGAGGGCGCGTGCAAATGTTTCTGATAAATTTGTCTCATGCTGCCCTGTGTAATGGACGGTTCAAGTGCCTTGGTGAGGCTTCTGAAAGGACTGACTGTCATCGGTTGATACCCTAGGCCTGTGGCAGACACAGTTGCCACAAAAGAGGCAAAAAGCTAAAATAAACACCACAATATCTGATGAAAGATGGCCGTCTCTTATCGGAGCCATTAAAATTCCAGTCTTGAAGGGAGAGTGGGCCAGATTGTCCCCTGGAATTTGCAGTCGTCATTCAGAGGAGTGTGGTATTCAATAAAATGGTAAATAGTCTGGGTAGTGCCAAATACATTTTTTATTACAGTGCTGTATGGCTGCCTATTGTCTGACTGATGCTGTACGACAACATTTTGCTGATAAGAGCACTTGTGAGTGCTGACTTAGCGTGGTCGGGTGGGTTTGCTTCTGCTTCCTGGGAGAATGGTTTTGGATGGAAAACCAGACTTGCCTTGTTTGAATTACCTGAGTAAACCCAGCCTTGTAAACAGACTTGCATGAGGCCTTCTGCGGAAGGTGAATATCACTCTTGTAAATCACAAAAAGCTGCAGGTTATATATTCCTGGCTCTGATATAAGCCAACAGAAAAGAGGAAATTCACAGCTGGAACTTTAAATCTTTGCTGTTGTCATTTTGTTCTGTACAAAAATTCATTGTAAAAATGAGAAATCAGCCTCTCTAATTACGTGAGTAGATTGCAGCGACACAAACAAGAGGGGAAACTGGGCATCCAGCGTTTTATTTCTTTGACATTGGAAAATTTTTCTTCAGAAATGATCAAGCTAAACTTGACTCAGTCATATCAATTAAAGGAAAAACTTGGTCCTTAGTTTGATTTTTACTTTGCAGACACTGGCTAACATAATTTTTTTCAGTAGGACCTTCAACACTACTACAACACACATGTGGAAAGCCTCTATTCTTTGGATACTTTTGCATAGATGCCCTATTTTCAGTTCACTCCTGGAAAGGTGTTAAAAAATATTTTCAAATTTCATTCCACTGTTACTCGGTAGTTCTCCAGCCTTAACATCAGGGTCAGCATTAGGTAGCACCAACACCGAACCTTCATACAGTTTCTGTTTACTGGAGAGACAGAAGAAACATTACATAATATGTCACAGATGTTAAGAAGGAGATGTCCAGAGACATAACAGATACAATGAATGCTCTTTGTAAATGCACTGGGTTAAACAGAAAACCTATTTTGGGGTGTGTGCACAGGGTAACAGTTTTTAGAATGGTAATTAAGGTCCCAAATAACACTAACTGCAATACACGTTACTTGCAGTGGAAGAAGGAAAGGCTTTCCTGCATAAACTCCTTGCTTTGTAAGACACCAGAGGAAAACAGAAGACAGGTTTGGCCTAGGTTGAGGACAGTATGCCCCTACTGTACAGACACTACTTGTACATAGGTGATGTCACCACTTCCAAATCTGATTTGAATTGTTCTAGATGAATGATGACCATAATCACTATGAGCTAGCAGCTAATTCAAACCAGTGGAATACGCATTTAGAGAGAGGCAAGACAATTACATAGTACAAAGATTCTTGCAGGGCGTAACAGAGTTTATGAGCAGCTGGTAGATAATAGCTTTTTAAAATAAACACTGTCTAAATGCACAATCCAGATTGCACA
Organism: Balearica regulorum gibbericeps; assembly: GCF_011004875.1. Lineage (NCBI taxonomy): Eukaryota > Metazoa > Chordata > Aves > Gruiformes > Gruidae > Balearica > Balearica regulorum. The sequence goes on from NC_046184.1 coordinate 60,815,468, forward strand.
CAACTCCTTGAATCTCAGTGGCTGCTGTTTTATTTTCCCTGCCAGTTGCAGTCAGAGACTCAGAAAGATGGCAATGAATTGACTGCTGGTTGCAATTAGAGAAGCCCAGTAAGATGGCATCTCCATTAGTAGGTGACCTCTCTAGCTACGAGGTTTGCTTTAAACATCTTAGCAGAAAGTGTGACACCTCCCAGAACATTATCAGGACTCAGAAAGGTGGGAGGGAGGAGTCCAGGGGGATTTTTCTGTATAAATAACTTTTCAAGTCAAAGCATGCTTCATCTAAGGGGTTGTGATTATGGGTTGCGGTGTGATCCTTGCTCTTAGAATTTGCCATGTTACTACTTTATGTTACCTACTATAGGCTAGTCCAGACTCACAAGACACTTCTGGCCAACCTTTTGCAGGTTTACTTTGGCTGAATTTCAAAATTATTGCTATTTTATTGAATATGTGTCATTTCACTGCTGAGATGTTTGCTTATTTTAAGATAGCATCTGTAGATCTCTCCTTTGCTGGACTGTGCCACTGTTGTGCTAGGACATGCCTCTGAAGCCCTGGCTACTGTGGACAGCCACTCTCCTTCCAGGTTTCAGACAGTCAGTTCTGTACATCCCTAGACACAGGATGATGTTACCAACAACCACAGAAGCCTGCTTAGGTGTGAGGAGAAGTAACGGGAATTCAACAAATGCACTCATTGACTAGGAGGACCGTGTCCAGATCAATACCTGGCAGCAACATGCAAATAACACCTCATATTCTCACTTGCTACAAGCACTCTAAGTTCAGCCTGATCAAACCAGCAGGACTTTGGGGATTTTTTCCAACTGGGAAGTACACCATTCTCTCATAAACCCTGTGAATAACCTTTGCATTGATATCTCCCCTCTGGACATCATTCATCTGAGTCAAAAGAATCTATATCAGAAGCACAGATGAATGGCCAGCTAGACAGGTAGACTTCTTACACTTATTTGGATGGATGAGCATTAAGTACCTGAAACTCAGCCTCTTCTATAGATGTCAACATCAGCTCTTAACACAAAAGAGCTGAGCCCCATGGCAGGACCAAGTTCTGCCCTCAGACAGGACCTTGCTTTTTGTGCTACGGAGAAGAGGCTTCCCCAAGGTGATGGGTGCCCACTCTGAGATCTATTGCCTCTCCCAAGAGGTAGAGGCAACAAGAACTACAAGTAAGAACTGATAGGCAAAAGGAGAAAACAAAAGCTTTTTTAGAAAATATGCCACAGTAAAATAAAGGCAATCCCACACCATTCCAGCTGTAGAAAATTTAGGCCCTTAAGTTTTTTTCCGAGTAAGGATATTAATAGCATTTTTGATTCAATTCTTTTTATGCAGAGCAATATAGAGACTCTGCTCTCATAAACACAGTAGGATGCAAACAACCAGAGGCAACTTCTCTTCTCACAGCAGCAGATCTTTCCCAGCCAGCTCTCCAGACTCTCGGGCTTCTCCCAGGACAGGCGTCCACACAGCCTGGCTCCCCTTCGCTGCCCCTTTCCCACATGCTGTCTCCCTCCTTCCCCACCTGAATTGTCTCTCATCCACCCATATTCCTTTCCCAAAATAATACCTAGACAAAGCCTGGCTTCCCACAATATTAAAATTCCTGAGCTGCCTTTGTTTTGGGTGGAAACATGTGCTTAGCAGCCTATTGCAGTATCTTAAATGAAGGACAGTTTTCTGCAAGACATAATCCAGCTTACAGTACACCAGTGTGCTGAGATGCTACATTCAGGCCTTTGCCCTGAGCTCTCTTTTTAAACATCAGCTATCATATGTTTACACAATACTAGAGCTAAGTGTCCTTATCGCAGTATTAATACCAGTGAAGTCTACCAAAGTCTGCTGTCTTGTTTCTTTGAATTTGACATCCAACACAGACAATGGTTGTATTTGCAAAAATACTGTTAGGGTCCTGCACCTGTGATAAATAAAGAAAAAAGCAGAAGTGCTGCATGAGAAAGAGCAAATGTAAAATGCCTGTGAATCAGTGCTGCAAACATCCTCTGCCACATGGCAAATGACTTTCTCTTCGCAACCTCCTCTCAATTAACAAAATGGCCCAGCATAGAGCCAGGACAAAATCCTCTGCACCTCAGGGCAGAATATGAGCATAAAACTTCACTTTCTCTTCTTTTGTTTGATGTCTATTGAGCACAAGACCATGAGGCAGTGGTCCTGTGCACCTCTGAAAGGTAAATGTGAATCACATTGAGTTACAGCAGTTCCCACCTATGCCTGAACACTGGTAAAAGAGTAAGGTTTCATAGCTTAAGCGCTTGCTGCTCTGGCTTTGCAGCTGATGAGATCCGCGGTGGCAGTGGAATTGAGCCCTGTTACTCTTACGCATTTTCTCCTGCCCTGTACAGGCCACCCACAGATGTCCCGCAAAGGCAAGCCACATAGCTTCTAAAAAAAAAGCAGGAGGAGATGAAAGAGGTAATATTAAAGCAGGCTGCAAAGTGCACCGGTAAAGTTCCTTATCATACAAGTAGGAGTGTGGTGGGTCATTTACTTGGCGCCTGTGACTGCAATGCCCCTGGGGAATCCCGCTAAATGTTATCATCCTGCAACAGGGTTTCTCCTCAGAGCCCCATAAAAGAGGCCAGGAAGTTACTTGCATTCCAGGGCCAGCAGCTGTTAGGGTACAACAGAGCACTGATGCCCTGGCTAGCAGATATCGGGAATGGGACATTAGCAGAGATTCGGATCCTGCCTGTCAGATCTTCACAGATGATGACTTTTATCCATTAGAGGACAGAAAAAGCAGTATAGGGATACAACTTAGGCTGAAAGACTGAAGCCAAAAATATTCTTGTCACTTGATCAGTGTCAGTGCCAAAGGACATGCCTAGACAAGCTTACTTGTTCAATTTTTGGAGTGGTCTGCCATGAAGCTCAAACCCACCCCCTATAGATGCATGGATCTGAGGCATTCACGTAAAAGACACTTCTGCATGTTGCATCAGCCAGCATGGTCCTAATGCATAGCTCCTTTCAAGAAGCAGTAGCATCCAGAGGCAACCTGTGAGAGCAGCCTCAGGAGTCTGGGAGGAGTCATATTTTTTCTGTAACATATTTGAAATACTATATTTCTCTGAAAAGAGGTTGGAAAAGGCAGCCAAGAAGCAGAAGGAAAGGATGAGGATCATTTTTTCTTTAAGACATCTGTATCTGTCAAGCTTGGCTGAACGTGAAGACTTTGGAGAGGTAGAACTTTTGAAGTAACAATGAGAGCCATTATAGTCTTTTAATACCAATATTTTTAATACCTCAGCTTGGGTATAAAGTGTAAGAGAAATGACAGGACAGCTAGAAAAGACTGGCTTGGTCTGAGCACACTTCAAAGAGCATGAAAACATCTTGGATCTACACATACTTCTCTCTAATTCACTGGAGTACTGGAGTTCAGCCCCACTGCTAAAATATTACTTCAGTACTCAAGTGCAGAATCTGTATTACATTTTGGAGCTATAAAAAGTAGCTAGGACTCAAGTTTTGAGAAGCACCTCCTTATAAGCAGAAGCAAAGGGGCAGAAGTGATTTTATCAAGCTAAAGGCTGGGGATGTAAATCTGCGGTGAAAAGGAAATGGAGAAAAAAAAAATTGTCTGAAAATGGGTCTCATTCCAACATAACCAATTCCATCCTGACCCAGCATCAGCAAATGGCTTAATGAACCACAGCTGAAGTGGGAAGCAGAATCGCTCAGGTTTAAGGACATGCTGTCTCTGCTCTGTGAGGCGCAGGGAATTCGCATCAGGGAATTTCAAAGGAAAACCATTCCCTCAGATAGCCTGTTCCAGCCCAGCACAGTTCATGCTGATGCGACCAACAGTTTCGAGCAGATAACAAAATATTGGTTGATGTTGCACATATAATAAGTTACAGGGCTCTGCTCCTACCTTTACAGGATATATCTGCATATAGATCTATGCATCTTTCCAAAAATATCTATAAATACGTAGATGCATCAGACTTCATTTCATTTAGCCCATTCTTCTATGAGTAAGAAATCAAGCAAAGGAGGCAGAAGACCTGTATGGATGAGCAAGGAGCTCCTGGAAAAACTCAAAGGGAAGAAGGAAGTTTACAGTATGTGGAAAAAGGGACGGGCCACTTAGGGGGGAATATAGGAATGTAGTCAGAGTATGCAGGGATGCAACAAGGAAGGCTAAGGCCCACTTGGAATTAAATCTGGCAAGGGATGTCAAGGACAACAAGAACGGCTTCTTCAAGTACATCAGCAGCAAAAGGAAGACTAGGGAAATGTGGGCCTGCTGCTGAATGAAGTGGGTGCCCTGGTGACGGAGGATACAGAGAAGGTGGAGTTACCGAATGCCTCCTTTGCTTCAGTCTTCACTGCTAAGGCTGGCCCTCACGCATCCCAGACCCTGGAGGTAGGAGAAGAAGTCTGGAGAAAGGAAGACTTTCCCTTGGTTGAGGAGGATCCAATTAGAGATCATTTAGGCAAACTCGACACCCACAGATCCATGAGCCCCAGTGGGATGCACCCAGAGTGCTGAGGGAGCTGGCAGATGTTATTGCTAAGCCACTCTCCATCATCTTTGAAAGGTCATGGAGAACAGGAGAGGTGCCTGAGGACTGGAGGAAAGTCATTGTCACTCCAGACTTCAAAAAGGGTAAGAAGGCGGACCCAGGAAACTACAGGCCAGTCAGCCTCACCTCTCTCCTGATTCTGCTTTGACAAAGCAGCAGCCTCAGACTCCAGGCCTTTTTGCAGCATGGTACCTCTCAGGCAGGTGGTGTGGATGTGAGGCAGAAAGCTCTTGTTCATCCTGGACTCCTTTGGCCTCCCAGCCTCTCGCAGCTTGAGCAAAGGGAGGAAAACATAGCCACTGCTGGAACAAAATGTCCTTGTAAAAACAACAGATCTTCCTAACTTTAAGCATTTGCTAATTAAGGCTATGCCTAGGAAACAAGACCTGTTCTTTCTAATCTCCATAGAAACGCTCAGTCATGCTTCCTTCCTAACCCATGCATGGATCACTGCAAGCATGTCAGCATGGACCAGCAAGCCTTACTGGCTGGTTCAGCCTTTTTATCCAGCACAATGTTTGTCTGAATTATGCAGAGACAATTAAAAAAAAAAAAAAAAAAAAAGTGTTTGTTCTCTTATTTATAGGCACAATTAACAAGAAATTCAAGTGATCATTCTACCTTTCCTGTTTATCATGCATTACAATGGGAAACCTGGGATGCTGAGAGCTGTCTGCAAATTCCTGGAAATCTGCAGATGTTTTCATGTATTCCATAATATTTGTCTAAAACTAAGACTAAAAGTTACAACCATGAAAATGGTCTTCATAGCAGATGTTGGGGGTTTTTTTGTTAGAAAACAGGGTTATTCAATTATTCATCAGATTGCGATTTTGCCTCAGAGACTCTAGTTAGAAGCCAACTTGAAATCTTAAATGACGTTTGAGGTCTTGCTTGCATTTTGATGGCTGGAAATCTGATGACAGTCTAAAACAACTGTAAAGGCCACTCCAACCTCTTCTTGTGGCACACTCTAAGATTGCTCAGGATTGCTCAGGATTACTCAGGAGGTCCCCACCTCTTGTTCTTGCAGCTGCTTGACAGTGCATTGGCTGCTTGCAGGCAGACTGCTGGCAATCTGTTTGGATGCACGTGGCGGGATAGGGAGCTGCTGGGTTTGCTCACTCCTGTGACTGAACGTCCTATGGAGAATGCCTTCTTGCAGTGGATGGGCCCCATGGGGAGGCCTGCTGTTAGGACACGCAGCTAATCTGGCCTTGGGGAGACCTTCAGGTCTTACCAGGAGGTGCTCTCCTCATAGTCAAGGGCATACCATGGTGTTCAGGATAGTCAGTAATGCTGGCACTGTGCTTTGGATCTCCCTGGCTTATCTGCGCCATGAACAGTGAGGTCCTACATCTTTACCTACACCAGCAGTGACTCCTGCCTGTAACTCTAGAAGCCATGGTGTGATCACCAGTAGTGATAAAGATGTCTGCTGCCAGGCAAGGCAGCTCATTTGCCTTAAGCTTTAATGCAGAGGAGCTCAGCATACACCAGCAATTGTTGTTCTGTGGACAGTGTGTATTGGATTTGTCTTCCTTCAATGCATGTTCTCAGAAAAGACTTTGTGTGCCCTCATTCTGAGTTCACATCATTCATTCCTTAGTTCTTTTTCCCTTATTAGCTAGGGGAACAGCTTTTTGGTTGTCCTGTCTCACAGTAGCAGTTTGCTTAGCATCTGGGAGAAATCCTAAAGAAAAAAGAAAAAAATCCATTCCAGGAAGCAAGACTTGTGTAACGAGTACGGGTTCCATATCTGCTCCCTGACTAGCATTTCAAATCCATCTTAATAACAAAGCAACTGAAGTCTACTTGCATTTTATAAAAACAAAATGTGAAATCCTAGCCTAATGCTTTGAAATCAAATCTAACAGCTCACAAATTCCATGTGTCATGCTAATCTGAAGGCTCTGACTACCATAAACATTTCTGAATCCACAATTGCATTTAATGATGCCTCTGCCACACTTCAGTGGAAGGAGAGAGAGAGAGAGGAAAAGCTCTCTCTGCAGCACTGAAAGTAATCAGCCTTAGAATAATCAGCCTTATATAATCAATCTTAATAGTAAAAATGTTTTTAAAAGAAAAAAGGATAGAGTAGAAGTTTGTGACATCAACAACAGGATTATCTGGACATTGTGTTTTTAAATTCTATTGTCTAGTTAAATTAGCCAATTCCTTCCATCTTTCCAATGACAGATTCAGCCAATTAACATAAGCAATAAACTTTATGATGTGTAGATTAGGATTTCAAAATCGATTAAACAATGTTTAGGAGGTAAGTTCAATTAGGCTACATTGCAATCCTGATGGTATTTGTAATTAACTTGGAGTGTCAGCCTGAAAGATGGAAGGCCAGATGTTCAGCAAAGCACAGATGACAGTAAGATAATTAAGTTATATCACATGATGCTGGCTCCAGCTTGGGCTTAATCTGGAACCCTAGCCTTATGCTAGAATCACTTTAATTATGCATTGCAAAAGGAGAACGTGTCTTTCGCTGGCTGTAGGTAAATCATGATATGCACCCTTAAGCCCTGTATCAACAAAATTCATATACAGCAGAGATCAAGAGCATAGGTGCTGAGTTGGACCAGAAGCCTATGTCATCCATCCTCTGTGGTGCCTCTGGGAGCACTCGGTAGCAGATGCTTGGGGACATCCACGGAAGCTGGTTTCAGTGGGACTTAAAATTAAGGACAGGCTTATTTATGTAGGAGCCTAGATGCCAAGGACTTGAAGGGCCAGGGTGCATGGGCAGAGACAAATGCAAACAATGAGACTTCTGCTGCTTTGCCCTTGGCTATTTCCTCTGGGGAATTAAAATTAATCTTAATCAATAAGATAATGATCTTACATTAAAACACTATGAAGCTGTAGAACTGGGAATTTCCACATTCAGTGGCCTGTGGAGGTCATTACCACAAGGTCCTTGAATGCCTTAAAACCTGTGAGCAACTCTGAGGAGTCTACAAAACTTTATGTACATGGATAAGGCCCCAAACAACATGAAAAGATGGTCACCTATTTCCACACACAATAGAGAAGTTGTGGCGAACCGTCATTTGTTAATGGATGCCAACCTAGTTGCTTGGCTGTGAATGATAAAGATTGTTGTGTGGTTGCACCTGATTATTTTTTAGGAGGCAATCAGCATTTTTTCCGTTCTCCCACAGAAGCTGTTGAGATCTGCAGCTTGAGCACCAAAGAGATGAGAAGCCAAGAAAAGGGCAGGAAAGGACAGAAAGGTATGTACAGCACATCTGAAAAAAAAATTTAGTATTTTTCACTTGCTTATAATAATATATCTGCTTACAAACTAGAATTCATCTTGTCCAGCTTCGTATATCTAAGAATTATCTAAGTTTCTCTTATAAGCAGCAGAGAAAAATAAGCACCCCCAGAGGGCAATATATCCCAGCTATCTTCCGTGGCCGAGCTCAAATGGGGTGACTCACCCTCCGGAGATGGCTATTTCTTTCTATAGAGAGATTTTAAAGGACAAACTTAGATTGGGGTGACCAGATTTTAGTTAGTGAGACAAACTCCACCCGAAGAGACCAAAAATGTGAGGATTTTTCCTAAATAACCAGTCAGTGATTAAAGTGAGCAGGAAACTTAGAGGACAACAGAGCCCGGCTGTAAGAGTTATAGCTCCTTTACATTTATCTTCCCATTCATTTGCTTGTTTGCAGCATTTAACTGCTATGTGCTAAGATGCAGCCCTGATCCTTACTCTGTGTCGGCTAAGCAAGCTTTTGAGGTGAATGGGAATTTTTCGGAATAAGGATAAAGATAATACTAGGAATGCACATCTGGATTTCTTCCTGTGAGAAAAATAGGAATGAACAATCTTACTTATCCTTTGCTACAACAGATGAATGTCATCACCCACTAAAACCTACCTACAACAGGACAAGTAAAAAGAATTCGCAGTCTTTGAGCCAAGCTTGGACAACTCTGTTCCTGGAAGTAATAGTGGCTTCTTTTAAGATTAATGGTGCATTCTGCACCCTTCAGCTTAACACGGGAAATGGGAAAAAGGTTTTTGGAAAACAGCATCAGCCTTGGGCAATACGTGTATTTGGAAGGCTCTGTAACATGTGCCTTTGCTGAGACCTTGCTTTCTTCTTATCCTATTTACTCAAAGCAGCTTGATACTTTATTCTTCTTTTTATCCCAGCTCATTCTTACTTCTGCTTTTCCCTGCTGCATTCTTGCAGTGCGTTATGTTGGAGCTCAGGCAAGAAGATCATGATTTTTCCAACCGTGAAACTTTTTGATGTCTGTTCGTTGTACTTTCCTTTTCTTCTTCCCTCCTCATGATTTCATGCTTATATGTGACTTCAGTCTCCTAAGCTTGTTCGGCACCATGAGATCCCCACCTATCCTTAATCACACTCCTTATCATGTTGATTTATTTAAAACACATAATGGTGATGCAAGCTTCTCTTCAGCTCTTTTGTAAAAAATTCCCTTTGGTATTCATTCTTGAAAAGTATTTGTTTCATGATAGCTGGAATCCATCTGTGGCCTCTAAAGAAGACGAGCCTACTCCTATGCAATAAAACTGGTATTTCAAAGCCCTAGTGTAACTTCACTGATTTCACAGAATCACAGCAGGGAGGAATTTAGAACCATTGGGTTTATGCTACTCCAGACCATAGCTTGGTGTAATTTGTTTACTGGTTTTAAACCTCTGATATAATTTGGGAACTTTAAGTATTTATCCTGAAAGACTTTGCCCTACCCCACATTGACTGTCTAGAAAAGCTCTTTGTTTCAAAGGCAAAACTACTAATCAGTGTCATTTTCAAGGGGAAAAGTCTTTCTAGAGTAATTCAATTTTATCATTCTGGTTTGAACAAGTTATCCAGCTGAAGGCAACCAAATTTGTTCCTCAGCAATCCTTTGTGTTAGTAAGCTGCATGGATGTAGGTGACGGAAAGGTTGGTCTATTCTTTCTGAAGGTATTCACTGTCAACACCTCTCCCTTACGTGTACAGCTGATTTACAAAGTGGCTGCCTGCAATGGCAAAGGCCTGATGGAGAGCTCAGAAGTAGCTTATTACCTGCGTTCTCAGGTATTTCTGTTATAGAATTCTCCTTTGTGTGACCACAGAACTACTGCATTACACTGAACTCCCAATTAGAAGTAAATATGCACCTAAAAGACATCTCTTTTTCATACCTGTTGGTCTGAGTTATTATGCCTTCAAACCTTAAAACTTAAATACATATTTTTGCTGTTGCCATTTTAAGGCGGTGGTTAAAATAAAGTATGTGAGAATAGCAACTTTCAAGTTGTTATCTATTGACAAAGATTAAGATGGATGTTTAATCTTAGAGACCCAGATACGCTCAGCAGATATGCACAGACTGACTCTGATAAGCAGGCAGTGACTAACCCAGGATTTCTCTGTGATATGACAGCATCGTAGCTGCTGAGGGTGGAAGGATCCTACCTGCCCTGCTCTGCTCAGCCTGCTACATGGTAAAGAGCTAATGCAATCAGACTAATGCAAGCCAGCCTTTGCAGCAGATCTAAGGCAGAATGTTGGCAGCTCACATTTTGGGCAGAAAGCACAGAAAATATAGAAATTTAGGGGAGTGATGCTTATAGAACTGGCTGTGGGTACAGTTGCCCAGTGGTATTAAAGGAAAGGGCATTTTGCTGTACTTTCTGAATTGGCATGAACTTAACGTCAAGGTCCTGTCAGTATTGCTTCCCATGGCTGGGCAAGGGGCTGCTGGGTGCAGAACATCTACTCTGGTGTTCCTCACACCCAGAGCATTGCCACCAGCCAAGGACCCAAATCTCAGGGACTTTCATCAAGCAAAACTCTTATGTGCTGCAGTGGTCCACGAAAGCTGGTGCTGACTCCTTATTGTTAAATGCTTTGGGACACCTCAAATATGAATGGAGCTATATAAAATTAAATTCTATTGTAAAGAAAACAGCTGTCATGAATTAAGCCTACATGCAGCTTTTGAGATGTGGATGACTGTCCAGTAGGGAATGAACAGAAAATTCAACCCATTTAACTTTAAAATGGAGATTTGTCTTCTCTTTCCCAGAAAACAAAACCCCAGGGATTTAAAATCTATAAACCACATACAGCGTATCACCCAAACAATTTCTTTTGAGGTTTGAAAAACCCCTTGCTGCTAATTATTGGTTATAGATGGTTTGAAAGAAAAATGTAGTTTTAATGCTGGGTTTAATTAAAATGCCTTTAATAACAGTCATGGATTTTGCAGCACAAGTGTTAAAAGGCCAAATCCTGCTTCTGCAGTGAATTGAGTTCAGAAGAACTAGATGAGCAAGCAGCCCAAGCCAGATTTGGGCCAAACTTTGCAAAACAATTTTGCTTTTAATGTGACTGAAGTCCACTTTCCCAATAAGAACATTTTCTGGAAAGGAGCAGATTTACTGTTTGAACTTTATCATTTCCTCTTCTACAAAACAATAGGAGAGAAAAGGAACCTTTCCAATTTTTCACCCCTTTAATTAATAAGACATTCTTTGGCGTATGACAGGAAAAATATGTGATGAATGTACTTGATAGGTTATGATTAATAGTGGTCTAGGGAGGTTTTAGAGACATGAGACGCCCCATAAACACAGAATTAATACCAAAGTGAACATTTTTATAATGTCCATTTTGGCACTCTCCCTGACCTAAGATGTTAGTAGCTTTATATGTCATTTAATTAATGCTTTAAAAAAATAAAACGCAAACAGCTCTTTTCAAACCATAACAATTCATTGTATGACTTATGTGGGTTTGAACTGGCACAGTTAGTCAAAACATTCCTAGTGCCACTTTACTTCCATAAACCATTTGTATCGTAAACTTTACCAGAAATTTCTGTGCCAGGTTTGATGAGTTCAGGCAGAGGGCACTTTGAATATAGGGGCTGGATGTAGCCCGCTTATCAAAATGATTAAATAAAGTAATTAGTAATAATTAGAGAAAGAGAGGGAAGCTATGGTAATGGTATCTCTAACTTATAACCAGAGTATGCAACTAGATATATTTTAGGAAAAATTAGTATCTCTATTCAGATCTGAAAATCCTGGCCCTGACTTGCCTCTCACACTGGTGGAAATTACAAATAACTAGTGATGTTAATCAAAAATAATATAAAAATAAAGGAATCTTTGGGCCTATTGTCCATCTCTTGCATTAAAGGTGATGTAGGCGATGTCTTCCACTTGGTCCTCTCAGGAAAGGTCCTTAATCCAGGGCTGTTTTGGATGCTCTGCTGAGCTGATGGTAGAGACAGTCAACCATTGAAGAAAAGCCAACTGGGACAAGGATATAAAAACAGAAGGATGGGATTATACATGCTCGATGGCTGCCACTGTGCAGCAAAATGCAGAAGCAGTGTATCTGCACAGGATGACCAGCAAGCCCAGAGGAAGTCGCTTGGTTTGAAACCCTGAGCTGGCTGGGGGGTTGAGCTGAGGAGCGCTGAGAACAGGGACAAAATGCTGCATAAGCTACAGGCCCTTTGTTTCTGAGCACCCAGACGTAAAGAGCATGGTTATAAAATAGTAATATACTCATCAACCTTTCCCATCCTCCAAAAGAAACAATGGAAGAGAGGAAAAATGGAAGGCTAATATTGAAAGCAATCACCCAAGTGATGGCACTGTTAGAGAAAGGATGGTTTCTAGTCTGGTTACTAAACCAGCGGTCATTAAGGGACAACTGAAATGTCCAGGCTGTCCCCCCCAAAAAAAGAAAAATTAGAATGTGTGGCTGAGGATCACGTTTCACCAAAAATAAAAGATGCTTTGTCAAGGATGAGAGAACAGGGATATTGAAGGGTTTGTGATGAAACGATGTATTTTTAGAGAAAAATGAGGAGTAGTAACATTATATGCTATGCTGTAAGACACCATAAAGGAGTAAGCAATCATGTAGCATGGACAAAACTATTTGGAGTACATAAGTACAGCATATTAGGCTATGCAAAAATATAGGATGAAAAATAAATATTAATATTAAGGATAAGGTCTAGGTTTTCCTGAGTAGAATAGCAGACAATTTTCTTTATCAACTAAGATATAGTTCATTGAACAAGACGGCACCCTTAATTAGATTTTGTTTTTATAAGTGATAAGAAATAAAAACTTGTTTGAAATGGATCATGGATTGATTAAGTTTAAATAAAATTTAAGGATAAACAAAGGCAGTTTTGTAATTAAGGTTTTAGATTCCAAATGGATAAAGACTGAAAAATTAAGGTATCTAATTAGTGAGCTATCCAAAAGAAATCAAGGACCTGAGTGCAGAGGAAACACAGAATTACTCAAAATCAAAGGGATCGAGCCTATCTGGAATCTGTATCATAAGCAGAGGAAAAACCTTTGTAAACTTCTGGGGAAGCTCTCTGGACAGAAAGAGGTAAATAACTACCTTAAAGAGTATATTAAGATTTTAGAAAAAAACCTTCTCAGGAGGGAAAAAAAATGAAGGATCAGCAAAATGAGCTACATTAGATGTCAGGAAACATAAAGGTAAAGCGAGAATCAATGAAATTCAGGCTGAATTACATCTTGAAAAAATAATTGAGACAATAAGCAAAAAGCTGTTTAACCATATGTGTAAGATTGAAGAAGAAGTAAAGCCCCACTGTAGTGAAGTTGGAGTAGAAATCAATGGTAATTCAGGTACAGTTTCAAACCTCTGCCTTGTTTTTAATAAAAACAATGAAATCGAGTAGGGTGGGTAATGAAAGCAAGACCCTCAAAGTGAAAATATGCACATCTGAAGCTGAAGCAGAAATCTCGGGACCAGACAATCTCCTTTCTGGAACTGTGAAAGAGCTGGCACAAGAAACTGAGGATTGGGTAATAATTTTTATACTGATTATGTTAAATTGGCATGGTGCATTACGGTAGAACATAGCTAATGTAATGTTGCTGTTTGTGAAAAGATGGAAACAGCCCACTGACTAGCTAGGGACTAACCTGACTTGGATAGTACACAAAATATAAAAATGAATTTTGAAAGAAAGTATATGTAGATAGAAATTTAAAAAAATATAAAAGGCAGTATAGCTTTAACAAAACTGAATTGTGCAAGAATAAGCAGGTGTATTTCTTTGGTGATAAAAATGCTTTCCAAGACAAAGGAAATGCAGCATTTTATCTGGATTTCAGGTAAATATTTGATACGAAGCCATAGGGAAAAAGGTTACATTATGTGCAGAAGCTGAGAATTAGTATAATAACTATAAGGTCAACAGGGAACTGCCTAAAGGGCAGCTCACAACAGGTTCTGCTGAAAGGGAAATTATCAGGTGGGAGGAAATCTATTGTTTGACGGATTGACCTAAGGACCTATTTACTTAATAGTTTCATTAGTGACCTTGGCACGGAAAATAGTAGCAAATGAGAGATATTTACTGATGACATAAAACTGGAAAGCACGAAAAGAATCGGAAAGAAAGAAGTGGATAACCTTGGGGGCTGGTGCACTAGAAGTGAGATCATGTGTAACAGAATCGAGAGCAATGCCCTTGCAGGGAGATCTGCCTCCATCTGTCTGCTACTGGCTAGTTTGAACCTTCAGAGATAGCTAACTAGTATTAAGCACATGGATACAAGCTGAATGTAGGCCATCTGCCTCTGAATCATGAACTTCTACTGGGAAGAAATACCTGCATATGAATGGACCACAGGAAGGGTCTGGGCCATCAGCAGGATGCATCCATGGGCAAACGCAGCAGCTACTGTGGCGAATATATAGGGGAGGTACTTCCAACAGCGAAAGAGAAATAGTAGCGCTGCGTGAGAAGCTGTGGGAAGACCACAGAGGGAATACTGTTTTCTTTCCTGCTCATCTATTATAAAGAAAGAAGCACTGAAACTGAAAATAATGCAGTGAGGGCCTTCTCAAAAGAGTGGAGAGACTACTTTCTGAGAAAATATAACACAGCTTGTGTAGGTCAGCAAGGTGAAGTTTCAGAAGAGGTAAGATTGTTTTCTCTGAGTACATTGGGGGTGGAGAAAGGAGATCAGAGAAAAAGAGCTATTTATGCTGAAGGACAGCTTTGACACAAGAGCTGTGTACCCTGCTTCCTACTCAGAGCCGTAAGCTTTTAGAATGGTTTCCCAGTAGCAGTATTTGAAGGAAAAAACCTCACTAACTTGTTATTAATCAGTTTATGCAATGGACTCTACTTCCACCAGTTGCCTGACATAGTTGGAAGGGGGCTCACAGCCTGCAGGATCCCTTCCAGCCCGACACTCTGAAGCTGCAGCCACGTGCATCTTGCCAGCTGAGGTTCACTTGCACAGGTTTTCTCCAACAATTTCAATATAACTGATTCCATTATGAACCTTCTTCAAAAATATTTGGAAGCTTTGAAAATGCTGGCTTTGAAAGAAAGGTGGGAGACCTGCAGAGTGCTATCTCCACACTTTTGGCAGTGGTAGCCTCAGCACAGGGGTTTTAAGAGTTAACAAAGCTCAGAAACACTGAAGCTGAAAAAAGGAGCAGGGAGGGTGTGGGGCAGCAGGGAGGAATTGTCAAAAAAAAGGCAAGCTAGGGTAAGACCTTACTGAGCCCTGTCCTTCCAAATTTCCTGTGCTTGACACATCATCAGGATGATGTCAAAGTGACTTAACCAGCTATGACACTTCATTCCAATGATGTGGCCAAGCAGAGGAAATTTGAAAGGATGTGGCTTATGGTACTGAAAACAATCGTTTAGAGAAATGCATGACTGCTGTTTTTCAATTTAAATGAATTTTAAGCTCTTTCTCCCCTCTCCTAAACACATATTGCACCACTTGGAATATTTGCATTGCTGTTGAGCTTGCCAAAGGTTGTTAAAATGGCTTTATTGTGATTAAAAGGCAGCCTTTAGTTTTGATGTGGGGACTTCATCATATTTTCTGTTATGTATTATAGTATCTATGGCATTGCATGGGTAGCTACTAAACATTAAAAAAAAATAATTCTATTGTTATTGTTGTTATTACTTTTAATACTAGTAACTTGTAACAGTAACACCAAGCAAGCGAGCTCTATGAGCCCAGAAGTCCCAAAGCATTCAGCATACTTGCCCCCTCACATGCCCACTCACTTTGTGGCCCTCCTCCATACCCCTCGCCAAGCTGTTGGTGCTGGGGGTGATGGGTGATCCCCACGTATCTGGCCAAATACTGTGTCAGAGCCCGGGACAGCAGGGACTGCACCTAGGATGCCCTAGCAGTCTTCCTTGTGTAGGCAAGTCCAAGGTGACCACATCCCTCAGCAGCAATTGGCCTGGCCACAGCCAGTGCCTGCAAGGGCAGTTCACCTTGTCTCTTGTCTCCCACCCTGCAGCAGTCCCCACTGCCATGAGGAGGATGGGGAGACAGTGAACACAGTGACTTTTTTTGGGTGCCAGATGTTCTCTGTGGTGCACAGATGCTGCTGTCTCCATCTCCATCTCTCCCAGATCCTCCTTGAGAACTTTACACTAAAGCTTCTTCTCAACCTTAAGGGGCAGCATGCCTCATGACAATATGGCATAACATTTTCCAGAGCACTGAAATGCCTTGGAACCACCATTTTCAAAAGAAAGCTCATTTTCAAAAATGTCTTGGCCATGAATACATTTCAATAACACGAGTCACAGTTAGAGCAGTGTCTCAGTTCCCAAGGCACATCTGAAAAATCTAGCTGTTCTTTCATGGGTAAGAGGACAGAGCAGGTTGTTCAAATGCCTATTTAGAGGACATGCAGCGTATCTGTTTTGGGGATACTTAATCCAAATCTGGGTGCAGTAAAATAATTTCTATGAACAAAGGGATTGTTACACCCCAAAAAAAACATATCAAAGGACACCTTATATATCACCAGAAAGAACTGATAAGGTTTCTTTTGGTCCTGAAAAAAAGGCCAGATAGATTTTAAAATGTTAAGGGATAAATTAAAATAAACCAAAGAACAACATTTATTTTTTAAGGTTGAAAAAAAAGGGAGAATTAAATGTCCAGAAAATCGAATACTTACATGATTCTGTCACCAAAATACACAGTAACTATAGCTGTTAAAGAGGTCTGAAGACAAACATAGCTTCAGTACTTACACTCTTCCTAGTTAAAACCAGATAGCTTTTATTTAAAGAATGTGAATCATTTCTTTGCTTTTGACAGTCTTTCTTTGTTAGATGCTGGTTTACAGTTTCAGCTTCCACTGCTGTTTTAAGCAAGCAAAGCTTTATCTTAAACATGTACATAATATTTTCTGGCAAGTCTTAAATCCTTGACTTCATCTTATCTCTATGGTGACAAGTCTACATTTGGAATAAAGTATCAAGGCTTTCCAGAGTAGAGGGGTTTTCAGTTAAAAGATGGTGCCTTTGATTTATGGCAGTTCTCAGCTTCTATCATTTGAAAAAGAAAAATGCCCTATTATTGGTTATCAGCAGCTTTTTCAGGAATAACTATTTTGGAGTAAACCCCCCCCACTCTATAATTATACAATCTGACTCAAAGTATTGATAGTTTACATGAAATGATATGTGACTGCTGAAACCAAATGGACAAACATATGTGTCATCTGTGTTTAAAGTACCATAAAACTCCTTCTTGAGGGGAAGAAAAGGAAGGAAGCAACACAGACCAGTCTAGGACTAAAAAGAAAAAACTTTTTTCCCATTTAATAACTTTTACAAATGGTATTTGTAAATGTCTTCCTTACTCATGTACGCATACTCCCACATGAAGCATAGCTATGACAGTAGCCAAGAGCTGTTGGCATGTTTATCTTTTAACCAAAAAGGGTGTGATGTTTAATTCCCATTAAATCTGTTAAAAGGACATTGAAAAGCCAACTGCTTAACTGAATGACATTTCCTTTTGAGAATAAAGCCACATTCTGGTGGCAAAGAGCATTCCATCCCCACCAGCCATACACCAGCAGGTTTGCAACACTTAACCTGGTATAAGCAAAGCATCATGCTGAAAAACATGTTGAAATAGGGATTTTTGTGTTCAGGTCACACTGAAACTGGCTGCAGGAGGTCTCTGAGTGTGTCTGAGGTAAGGTCTGGTGCTTTGTAGGCACCGTGAGGACAGTGAAAATAAAAAGGATCCTGCTAAGCATGTGCAGTAGAGAACACAAACTTTCTAGTGGAACATATACTTCTCTTTTTCTTAGAGAGTGTAATGGTATTATTTTGCAGTAATATTTTGCCAGGTAATTCTTTCCAAACCCCACTGACAATTCTTTCATAAAGATGCTATAGAAGATTGTGAGGCTGACACAACATCTTTTGAAAAGAATCTGTGAGGGCAGATATTAACAGTTTTCCAAGCTTTTTCACATCTGAACTCAGCTATGATGCTAGTTCAGTCATAAAAACCCAGTGGAAACTATGTGCAACACATGTTTGGTTTCAACTGTCTGTTGATTTCACCCGATTTATATACATCAGATCTTTGCCAATGAGAGCAAAGACTTTTTTGAACCACCAACTGATGCCTTACACTAAGTCCTCAGAGTTAGTGTCAAATTTTAATTTCTGTTGGGTTTAGCCTTGTAAAAAAAAGAGGAAGAAAAATGTTCCAAAATCAGCTACCCCAGACCTCCTTGATCTTAACTGACTTTTTCATATGAATGCCCCTCTAGGTCTCATGATCTCATTATTCATGAATGAAGATTTATAGCATCAATTTTTTTTCCAACTATGTCAAAGTGGGAACTAGCATTTCAGGCCCCTTAAAAACATTACAAGAAATATGATGTTAGGAAAGAGGTGTAGGAGGAAAGGTAATAACAGCAGTCATATAATCCCCTGGGGAAAACCTGTTTCCTTCAAGAAGCAACATCTCTTGTCTTCGTACGGAGCTTAATGTTAAATAAGATATTTGAAAGGAATTCCAAACTGGTATCTCAAAGTAATCTGACCAGACAGAAACATGTGATTTTGAAATGCTGCTGAGCTGGAAGGAAAGACAAGACCAGCACATCTGTGGATGCTATAGAGACCAAGGAGCTCTGGGTGTCTGCCTGCACAGTATCTGCTGTGTACTTTTGTTTTGTTACTTATTTCAGTCTGACACAGCCAAGATCCATGGACAGGATGCACGCAGCTACTGGGTGACACAAGACTAAACTTCCAACATAAAACTGCTGCCCTTACCCATACATTTTTTTAAAATGGAAAACAGTACTTTTTCAGTGAAAAAGGCTAAGAAAGAAACATGAAAACAATTGTTTTCATAGTTAGCAGAAAGTTATGTGCCTGCAACCACAGTGCGTAACAGTTGTAGTCACGTCAGATAACCCCCAGACCAAAGAGTGACATCCCGCTAAAATAAAGTTGCCTTTGCTGGATGCCTCCTCTGAATTCCCCAACTTTCTCTCGTTGTCCTGTGTTTATTTCTTCCTTATCTCTAATCTGATCTTATTTCTAACATGCTGCTATTTAAATGGCTATTTTGAATGCTATTTTGGCCTTGTTCCCCACGCACAGCCATTGGTGTCATAACCAGGGGGATTCTCATGTTTGCACTTGAAGCCACTTCTTGGGCTGCCACAGCATTTTTAAGCCATGACAATCTTCTACAAACACTGTCAGGACTATTCTTCATACAAACACATTATTAAACCAGAGTTTCTAACATGGTCTTAGCTTTCCACAGCTGCCACATGATGCATAAATCACACAGAAAACAGGTTTGTAGCAAGATTCACAGTGACTCCTTTTTTTTTTGTCAGTTTTTGAGCCTCTGGGCACACCATTATATACACACCTATTTCAATCACCATATTTATATTTACAAACCACAGACCCTAAAGAAAGCAAAAGAAGCTGCCATTAATAACTACAGTTTGTAGGCAGGGAAGGAAGCCATCAAAGATATCCAACAGTTACACGCCTCATTAAAGGCCCAGTGAAGTCAGTAATAACTTTTCCTTTTGATCCATTGGGCATTGAACAAAAACACTACCCGAGGAGGAATACTCAAATGGGATTTTAAAAGTCTATTAAAAATATCCCACCCCTAAAAGATCCCCATCTCTTTGTGGACTGTGAGCTTGCCAGAGCTCTTCTGCCGCTTCTTCTTTAGCCCCACTAAATCTATTCCATTCCCTTTCAGTCAATGACACTGAACTGAGCTGTGTGCCAAGGCTTTCTAAATTATCTCCCCTCTTTGCATGTGCAGAGCAATTTCCGCAAGATACGGTTTTGCTTAGTGCCTTGCATGACTGGGGATGGAACAAATGAGGAATTCTGTGAGCTTTTTTATATTAAGCCCTAATCCACAAAGATATATCTATAATCTTTATACCAACAGCCCTCTCCTTTTGATAGTAACTTAATGATGACAAGTATTCTTTTTCTGTAGGTCAAATGTACTAGGTAATGCTTCAAACGATCTGTCTACTAAAAAAGAAAATGCTGGCAGAGATCATTGTTACAGGTGAATCATAGGAACAGCAAATTCAATCCAGTCACTGCTGCATGTAATTACTACAGCAAGGATTTTAGATGCCATGCAGGAGTACTGTTGTCCTAGTTGGACAGCCTTTGTAATGAAGGTGGGAAATGAAATCAGACTAATCTGTTTTACATTAAAAAAGGCATATTAGTAGATAGGAAGCATCAAGATAATCTCTGTACTGCATGTAATATCAGCCTTGACACTAGCTGCTCAGCAAGGGATACTTCAGCTAGGGTTTAAAAGAACTCAGATTGTTCCAATGTGCAGATGGGATAGACATCTTGCCTGTGAGGGAATCCACGGCAAAGTCGGAGGGATAAACTTTCTGCCCTTTTCTCGCTCCTTATCTCAGTATAAAAAGGCCTTGGAGTTGGTCAGCCTAAAATTAATTGAGCTAGATGAGAGATGTAGAGCTCAGTAAAGATGACAATCTGGTGGGGTGCCACAAGACAGGTGTCCAGTGCTCCATACAGGAGAGGCATGCACTCAGGATGAAGAGCAGGATTTAGTTGTGTGCATGTTTGTTCAGAGAAATTTGAGATGAAAGAGGATTTTAGGATCACATAACCCAGAAAAAAGGGTTATGGCAGGGTTTGTTGTGGCAAGGCCACTCTCAGGTGAGCCAGTGGCAGTGCATGGTGCCACTAGCACAACTAACAGTCAGGGGAATACGTGGGTTCCCTATCCAGGGCACAAAGAAGAGGTAGGCACCAAAAGCACGTCCCTCCTGCAACCAGAGTGCACGCTCATGCTAGCTTAAACCTACCTCACTCTGTGAACTGTACCTAAGATACCGTAGTGTGAGCTTTACCCTAAGCCATGCAAACCTCCTGGGAACCCCTGGGACACCCTTGGGCATGCCAATGCCTGTACTGGATGCTGACATTGCCACTGGCACCTGTGTGAGAAGGATTCCCAGGGGGGTCTGCGTGTTCCTGCCCTCACTGTGATCCCGGATGGCTCAGCAGCGTGGCTGAAACAAAGCAAGCTCTCACCTTTTGGTGACTGCCAATTCCTTTGATCAATGTAAGTGTGGTTGCTTCTCACAAACTGACATTTGCTCGCTGGGGTAGACAGACACATGCACGCAGAAAAAGTAAACAGCTTTGCACTGAGGAAACCGTCTTCACTCACTCCAACTCCCATAGTTATAGTCCTATAGTGTGATGTATAGAAACTGCAGTAATACGGTGCTAGCGTCACTGCCTGTGGGGAACGAAGGCCTGACAAGCAGGCCCCACTGCTTGTGTTTGTCCAACTCGTAACTGAATTTCAGGGAAGTGCCCACCTTTCTAGTGATTAATAACCTTGACTCTTCCACTGGAGCCAGAGTCATAATTCTTTGTTTTCACAAACCAAAGCTGGTTTTATGTCTTTCAAAAGATAGGTAAAAGGCCTGCTTGCTTTTTAGCCACCAGCCCAGCAGATAATTAATCTCTGTTGCTCTAGGAAGCAGGTACAGTTCCAGCATCTGCCTGGGGACATTTGTGTTACCCACCTCCTTGGGTGAACAATCCCATCATGCAATCATTTTCTGTGAGGCTCTGCCAACCCCTCCTCTTGGACCTGTCTTATTTTACTTAACTATTTCAACACTGGTTGGGCACAGGAGGAGAGAATGGCTCCATATCCCCATGGTTTTATAGCTCAAAGGGATTGGGAGTGGTGGGTTTTCCACTCCCACACCCAAGCCAATGCATGAAAAGACACCAAAACCACATGAGAGAGGAGGAGAGATTGCCCCTGCTCCATTAAAACATGAATTACTCACACAAAGTGGAACTTTTATGTTCCACACTGGCATGTATCCACAAAAGACGTTGTGATGGCTACAGCTCAAAGGCAGATTAGAGGCTCTATCCAGGAGATTAGAGGTGCAGGGCCACACACCCTCTGGAGGGACTTGGATGTGCCTGGTTAAGTCCTGGTATCACCAGGCCATTGATGAAAAATGAGAGAAATCTGCTCCTCTAAAAAACTACAGGGATCTTAGGGTAAGGAAGGCATGACAGTTTCTATTTTACAACAACAACAAATTGCACTTTGTAGGGTATTATAAGGATTAATTCACTGTTACCTGCCACCTTCATGTTAAGATTGAATGCTTTCCTAAAAGATAAACCCCAGAAGCGCCTGTACTAACATATTTGGAAAGAATAATCTCCTCTTTTGCAGAATTTTCTGAACTCACAGCTTATGCTACACCAGGCTTCTGAGCAGCTGATCACATTGATGCCTTGTGATCTTAACAGCTATTAACTATCTTCTAAAAGCTTATTGGTAAAATATTAACCACATCATGTACCTTGTGTATCAAAAGGAAATTCAATTTGACAAGTCTACTTAAAAATACATAAAGCTTCCACTTTTACACAGTGCCCACATAGACTAGAAACTCCTTCAGATTTCAGTCTAAGTATATATGAATTAGTCAAGAAGATGAGCAAATTCTGGTGTTTTCTGATCCTTCTCTCAGAAAGCTTTAAATATAAAAATTCCCCTGCTTTCTCAGAGTCATTTGTGCTTTTTTGTCTCTTTTTTTTTTTTTTTTTTTGAGATTTTTGAGTTCCTGCAAAGGAAAATCATTGTAAAGTATAGGTAGTCTCCAAAATGAACAAGCAATATTATGAAATGTCTTAGTAGTTTGAAATATCACTATTAGGCAAAGGAGCCTTGTTCCATATGCCACTGCAAATCACAATTAGTTCAAGCAGAAAAGATTACGACCAGGTGCAGGTTTCAAAGTGACTTTTGGTGGGAGGAGGGAAAGGTCTCTCTTTTGTTAATTGTCTGTGGTAATTCATCTGAGGAATTTAGGGATATTGAACCTTTTGTGCTTAGCCAACAAAATACAGCCTCCATGGCATCTGTGAACTGGATGGAGATACAGGGCTTATTGATGGTTGTCAGTCCGCTGAAGTGAAAGACGACATGAGGAAAAAAGCATGTTATATTTGTCTTCCACAGCACATCTATTTTTTTTTTGGGGGGGGGGGGGGGGGGGGGGGGCTTTGTTGGAAGGCTCATTAAGAAGAACAGCAGAATGAGCCCCTCTGGTGTGGGAACCCATGGACAAGCTCAAGGGCCCGGGGCAGGCAGGGGCAGCAGAGGGGGCTGCAGTGGTCCCTTCAAGCCTTGCAAAGCTATAGCAGACTTTCAGAAAATTACAAAGAAAGGGGGCTAACACAACAAAGTGTGCCCCTAAGAAGAAAGATAGATACTCTTAAAACTTCAATAACCTCCTTAGAAGATTGGATTAACTTCTTCTAATCCTTTGAATCATGGTTAGATATGAGTTCAAAGGACTAATGTAATTTTATTATTACATTTAATAAAATGTTTAAGTTAAGAAATAGGAACTGAGCTAAGGGCAACCTTCCCTTATCAGTTTCCAACGTCTGAAAGCAGGAATGAATTAATTAAGTAAATGCAACAAGCTTAGGGGTATAACATACAGCAGCAGCTGAGTCAGCTTGACCATCAGCCATTTATTGGGGTGAGATGCGCAGCTCAAGAACTATCAGATGATTCAATTCACATATCTTGGCAGTAACAGATAAGCTGAAAGGGATGGCCAGAGGGAAATAGTGTCATAAATTGGCAAGACAGTAATTCACCAGCTTAAACAAAATGTTGTCATCAAGGAAGTTGCACATTTAATCCATACAGTGGAGTAGGCTGCTCTACCAAATGAAAGCAGATTTTGCAGGTTAGCTTCTCGTTAAAGAAAAAATGAGTTTTGCCAGGTCCAGGCATATTTTATGCAACCAGCTTACATCAGGTCGTGTACTCCTCTCATTTTCAGGAGTTTGAGCCCAAATACCAGTGCCAAATAAGAACCTATTGGTAATGATAAGAGAGTTAAAAGTACAGAGTGTGTGTTCTTGCCCTTTTCCATAGCTTTTCACAGGCAAAGACTTTGTCACAAATGTGACAATAATGTAAAATTTCTTCAAAGATTGCACGTTCACTTGTACTGGGAACTGGGAAATTGTAATATATAATCAGTTCCACCATCATAATGTATGTCCAAATGGCATATGACTAAAGACTTTTCTTTCTTTCTATAAATTAACAATGGATGAGATGTGACTAAATTGCAATAGGTTTCACTTATACACAGTCAATTAAGTCAGTGCAGTTTAACAAAGAAATTGCATTCTAACAGTGCAGGTTTCAGCACAAGTATTTTTCATTAGATCTTCAGAGGTGGACAACTAACTACAGGAAGATAGAAATTATCTAAAAAAATCAGAGTACATTATTGCGTATTTTCAATTCAGTGGGAACCTAAGTGTTGCTGGAAAAAAGGTAAAATGCTATATAATTTGAATGAATCATTCCAGGGGCTAGGGATTTCTTCTGTTTGCTAGAAAATTAAAACTGCAGAACATCTAGGGGGGGAAGAAAAGGAATGGACAAATCTGAGCCCTGTTCTGTTGCCTCTTTCAACTGTCCAAATTTGGGAAAAGCATGGAAATGTCATGAACAACAACAACCTCAAACCAAACCAACCATCAACTTAATATCCATGAAGGGAAGCCACTGGCAGTATGCTAATTGGATGAAGTCATGCTACCCAGGTCCAGCATAAGACCAAGAGCTAGGAATTCAGGAAACACACAAGAAGAATTTCCTTCTGCTTCAAGCCCACGCCTTAAACACAAAACCCAAATAACTTCTGGGTTTCCAGCTTTCACATTCTTCCCTGGTTCTTTTTTTGCATACATTTGTATGCATGCACATCATATGAATGTTAGCACTCCCTCTGTTTTCATCCTTTCTCCTATATAGTTTCTGCAGAAAAAGTAGGCCGTTGACCACACGGTTCCTGTTGTCATGGCAACAGACCGTGATGTCAGAGACACAGGATTAGGAGTTCCTGGCATGGCTGAGCTAAGGGAGAAGCCTGGCTGGGAAGGAGAAAACTCCCACCTAAACAGCTTCGACAATAGAAACACGAATTTCAAAAGCAACTAGCAAAGACTCCTCAATAGTACACTATTCAGAAACAACCAGAGCTTCAGTGTCAAAAATCTGTTGACTGAAAAGAATTCCAAAACAATTGGCATAGGTGTAAATGATTAAAATCAGTGAAGCAAAGCCAGTGTTGTGTCAGCAGTAACTATGACATTAGAATAAAGATCATTTTACCATTGTACCAATGAAAGCGGAAAATATAGCATCTTTAAGTAAATTATACAATGAGTATTTATTTCAGCTCCACTGGCAAAAAGCTGAGTGCAATTTTACACAGATGATTCCCTTGGACCAAAAGTTCACAGTAGAAAAGATAATGTAGGATCTACATGTGTGAGTGCACTTAAAATAATCAGATACCTCAGCTTATATGTGGGAATACTGTGCAAAACTGCAAGCAGTAACAGGGGACTTGACAACCAAAGTCCACTCCCACAGTCATTATTTTGGAAAAGGAACAGAGGTCAACAACTGAGCCGGCAGCGCAGTCTTTGGGGGCTGAGGCAGGACCCTCCCCAGCTCTGCAGCACAGCTTATCACAGCACTGGGGATGAGTGCTGCTGCTCTCAGCCAGCTGCCGGACCTCCTTCTTGGGCTGGGCGTGCAACTAGTGAGGGGAAATTGGAAAAAATAAAAATAAAAATGGGGAAACAAATACAGGGAAGGAAAGAGTGCGGAGGCCTAGAGCAGAAGCTGAAACAGGGTCATGTTTTGTATGAGGGTGGTTTGTAACAAAATGAGCTGGTTCCTTTAACCTTGAAAAGAGGGAACTGGGAGTGAAATGCCTTGTTCCTCCTCTCCTGCCTGGGTAGCCTTGCTCCTTCTTGGAGTCGCTATTGTGATGGCTAACCTACCTATATGCCTAGCTGCCACATCAGGACGCCTTTAAATCAGAAGAGCTCCATCTGCTTCCTAGACAGGAAGCCTTGATGACTCCTGTGTTGGACAAGGACATGTGATGAGCTGAAGGACCTCAAGCAATGTATTTCAATGGAAAGCTAAATAGACTGAAGGATCCACACACACACACACCTCCCCCTCCCAACCTTGATTTCAAAGGTAACTTCAAAAAAACAACACAGGAGTCTGCACCTCTTCAGCACTGTGCTGTGATTTAAGGCATGTCTACACCCAGTGAGGGAGTATTGAGGCAAAGAGCCCTGAGCTACCTATTTCCAGAGCTGAATGCTATATAATTACTAACTGGCCTTGCTTCAAAAAAGGGTGCAGCCTGACATAAAGCTATCTATATTGCAGGTGGGACATGAGCCAGTACCTTCATGTGTCCCCACTTTGTGCCACAGATATACATCAGCCTGTTCAGAGATTGTCCAGGGCTCTGTGCCCTGCTTTGTGGGGTGGACCTGCCTGATGAAAGAGTTGTGAAACAACTGTTAAAAATCTGTGCTTTTGGAATTAAAACTCGATTTCATTTAACTAAATTCCAAGCAGACCAGCCCATATTATTTTTGGTACGGATGTTGTAATGACTTCTAAATTATTTGAATTGCTGGTAGGATTTTTGTGCCTGTTTTGCAACCCGAAAACCCTGGGCTTTAAAACAGAAGCTGTGATTCTAGTGGATGTTTTCCTCAGCATTTGTGCTGCTCCCTTCAGTGCCAGTGAACTGTGAAGAAACCACAGTCCAGACTAGCAGTTAGCCCTCTGCATTGTTTTCTGCATTGTCTCTTGTGGTATTTTAAGCATCTGATGTATAGATGACAACTACACGTGTTACTGGCACGCACCTATGTGTTGTTGCTGATTCTTCCCATTTTACCTCTAGTACTTCATATATCCCTTAAAGCATGAAGGAATGGCAAGCATAGAAAATGATTTTAACATTAACCCCCACTCTTCATTGGCCTGGCTCCTACTCAGGTTTTGCTGGGTTTTTACTTCCGCCATTCCCAGCACGGCAATTTGCAGAAATGCAGTTGATGAAAAGAGCTGGCTGCACACTTAAATGAAAGCAACGGTGTGGGGAGTCAGTGCAAGGTGCTTGACCAGAATTAACCCACCAAGTCAGTGGGGTGGGAAGGGGACTCTTTGGAAAGAGTCTTCAAGGTTTATCTTCAAGGATGTTGTTCCCTGAAATAGTAGAACGCCTCTAGTACTTTCTGCCTGTAGTAAATGTTGCCACATGGTACCAGTTATGTTAAAATTGTTCTTGAAGTTGTGGTTGCAGAAAAAGCACCTACTCATATTCATGTATCTTTTCAAGTGGTTTTGACCTAGCCACTAATGTTTTTACTGGAGTTCCCTGAATAACTTAATCTTACTTTGTAATAAATATGCCCTCGCTTACAAGTTACTGAAGAAATGCTGTGCACCTGCAACAGGCCACAGAAAAGCGTACAAGACAGTCATTTTGTGTCTTTGCAGCTGAAATGAGTGAATTGCAGAGGTTCCAGCAGTATAAAATATCTACAAGGAAAAAAATATTAAATAGCTATTAAATTCTTACAGCCAAAAGTGAGTGAGAAGGAATTTTAATGGCACTGGAATACACAGCGATCAGAGGAAAACCAGTCCCTTTTATCAGAAAAGATTTTGCTACTGACAGCTGCTGCCTCTAACACCTTACACCTGAGAGCAAAACGAGAGATCAAGCAAAAGCAGTTTTTAACTTAAGCTTAAATATTTGCTTGTTGTGTTTTGCATCATGTTTTCATTGTACCTAGTTCACTAAGTATAATTATTCTGCTTAAGAAATCGTGTGAAAAATGACAGGCAAGCTACAAAGACTCTGATATCAAGTGCAGACTCATGTCCACATGTTCACACTCGTGCTCTCCCACACTTTTTCCTCCTTTAATTATGTTATGTTTCTAGTAAGTAGCAGATTACCTGACATGTATGTCAATTAGTCATCCTTTTCCCACTGCAAATCTTACCATCTGTTCAAGATTTCTTAGGATTCAATGGGAGTTTTCAACTGACTTCTTTATTCACTGGGTCAGACCCTCAAATGTTCAAAAAGTGGTATGATTATACCAAAGTTTAAATTCATGTGGAGCTTTATAGAGGAAAGACAGTCTGATCCAGCTGGATCTAAGAATTAGATCAGACTAAATCATCTGTTTAAAGATGGAGACCTAAATTCTTGGTAGTTCTGGATGTACTGGTTCAATATCTTTAATTCTCATTTACGTAGCCATTTTTGTCTTTCTGCCTTTACAGGGACAGCAAAAATGCATTTCTTGCAGAGTGCTTACCATTCGTAAAGCACCACGTACTGCACAAAGGTGAGTAATTGCTGGGCACTCTTGTGTAGGAAAGCTGATGCCATGTGGAGCTGCTTGTTTGCTCCTGGTCCCCCCCTGTTCCCAGAAAAGCATTCAGGTGTTTTCAGTCCCAGACCAATTCCTATAATGCTCCTAGGATGTAGTCAAGTGTATTAAACCCCGAGGTTTAATGCAAGTGCAATTAACTTCAAGGAAACTAAAGCAGAGAGATAAAAGGTCTGACCCTCAAAAGTACTAATAACTAACTCTAAACTTTATTAATTTCATTAATAGATGAGTGCTCAGTCCTTTAGGGATTCCAACTGTTGTGCAACTTGCTCAATTCTGTTAAAAAAAGACCCTAACTGTTTCTGTTTATCAGTCTGCTTTCTGTAATATGTGACTATAACAAAAAAATCAAAGTTGCTGGTGGTCTTCTTGGCCTTGATAACCTAACATGTAATAAAAGTTAAAAATAAAAGATCAACCTCGCTAAGTATTTTGACTAGACTAAGTAAAATATTTGGGAATACTTCCTCATGGAAGTATTTGGGAATAATTTTTCTGAAAATGCATCACAAACACCAGAAATTACTGATGCTAATAAGCCTGCCACTGTTCCAGCTGACTAAAAATAGAGATCTGTGACAGGCTAAGAATAAAAATATTCAGTCGGAAGTCTGTAACTGTTAGTCATAGTTTGATCTCTTAAATCTATCTTCAGTGCAAGAACTGTTAATATAAAAATAAACCCAAAAATAAAGTTTTGGAGAGCTATGAGGATATATTGCAGACAGCTTCAGTAGGTGTATGTTTCTAGTCTAGTAAAATCATTATACTAAATACCTAAGACGGTAATTGCATTTTTGCAGGCATATAAAGATGGTAATTCATTATATTTAATCTACTTCTAAACTATGCATGCTTTTCTAGAGGACTTAATTACTGCACTTCAGCCATCAGTCATCTCAAGGCCAGACTAACTCATCCACAGTGAGACCCATCAGGCCCTTGGCGCCAAGGGTCTCACCTTCCAGATCTGCTGCTCCTGGGCCACGCTACCTCCTAATACGGATGTGGTTAGCCTTTCCTCATCCTTTTCCCAGTATATTTGGACTTCTTGGCATGGTATTCAAGAATTCCCTACTGATTGTATGCTCACTAAGAACACCAGGGCAAACTCTTCTGTTCAATATCCCACCATGATCCCTCTGGTCCTGTGGGAGGGAAAACTCGTTGCCCTGACTGCCCAGGGAGGGCAGCAGGGTGGATGGCGGGGGGAAGGATATGCAGGTGCTACTGCGGGAGTTTTGGACACCACCAAAAGACGAGGAGCACAGAGGGCGCAGCAGGAGCTGCACAGAGAATGGAGACACAGTCCTTCGGGGCAGCCCCACTGGACCTGTATCTCTGGGGAAGCTGCCAAGGGCCACGAGGCAGTGGCAGCTGGCAGTAGCACAGATTCCTTGGGACTGCCTGTTCCCTGCCAGGGCAGCTGGGCTCAGAGGAGAGACTGTCCTTGCACATGTGACATACCTCATCTGGAAAAATACATTCTCCATTTGTTTTCTCTTCTGCTACCTGCTACACAATCGGCAGACCAACCGCAGCATTTTTGTTTGCTAGGCATGGGCCAAAGCTTTGTTTTACCCCATTCAGGATTATGTTCCTTTGGGTTTTGTTCCCCACTTACTTTGCCAATTGCAACAAATTATTTTCTAGAGCACATTTTTTTCATCCCACTGTACTTCACAGATCTCACAATCTGCTGAGGTTCAATCTCCCTAGGACACACTTAAAAGTTAACTGCCTCCTCCTTAGCTTAATTCTTCTCTGCTGCCAGAGAAATCTACATTTGTTTAGGAAGAAAATGCTCTTTTTTCCCCCCTAAATCAATGAGACCTCTTTAAAAACCTGGGGTTAGAAATTCCAGCATGAAATCTTGTGCAACAGTCAAGGAAGGGTGGAGATATAAATATCATAAAGTACAAATTCATCACCGAATCTGGAACACATCCACAAATTTAAAAGCCAATGGGACACTCTGAGTAGAGATAAACACAGATGGACAACAACATTGCCAGAGAGAAGGATTAGACAGGACACACAAGCGATGTTAGGGAATGGTCAGATCAAGGCAGTGCATTCAACTCCCACATACGTCCTTACTTCCCCACTCTTCCAGTAAGACGAGGCAAGAAATTTCTTACCCCCCACTAAGAATTCTTGCAGCAGAGACCTTTTATGGGTGCAGTTAGTATGTCCTGCCTGGGTCTGTGCTTCTGGCATGTCCCTCTTTAGAAAACTGACCAAGCTGTGACCTTCCTGTGCTCTTCCCACTTGCTGTGTTGTCACTCAGCTATGGGCAGTGCCAAAACTTCCCCTCTGAACTGTGTCCTAATTCCCGTGACTACCCTGGTCTGCTATGTGTCCTCTTCTACAAAAATTTGGCTCCTTGGACCACATGTGCATGAGCTTGCTCTTTGGAATAAATTGTTTCACTGCATGCAAGCAGATTGCATGCAAAAATTCAGTTCTTCCTCTAATGAAAAGGTTGCTGGTGGTAACTCTACCTGGATAGCACCCTTCCTTCAGGAATTAAAAAAAAAAAAAAAAAAAAAAAGGAGCATGATATTGCTTCCTCTTCCTTGCTTCTCCCTGGAGCTTTGAACTCTCTGGGTGCTTCAAAATGTAAAAAGAAAGCTCAGATTTCTGAGACAGCCCATTTCCTCCACATTTATTTTGCTTGCTCTCAACATCTGCCTCGTCAGACAACTACTACCAGCATACCTACCACAAATATTCATTGCCACATTAGTAGGGAGTGATGCCTCCCACAGTTGACACTTGACACACCAGCAATGCGCTAGCTGATGTTCTGCAAAGTTTAAAACTTTGAATTTGTTTAAGCAATTCTCGCTCCCATTTCTGTATGTAGCAGGCACTTGCAATGAATGTAGTAACCTAAACAGCACCCTGTATGAGTCACAGAAAAATCTTCATCAGAGGGTTTTTGACATTGCAACACAATTCCCTATATTTAGGCACAAGGAATGATGTCTCAAAAGTTAAAAGAACTCATGCAAGTTTGAAAATGAAACCTCTAGGATGATTTTTACAACTCTGCCTGAATTGTGTGGGAAAAGCAGCCAGTGGTCCTCTTCCAAGAAGATCAGCCATAAACAAGTGGTCAGCTTAACACAGCAGTCAGCTCAGACTTTGGATATTGACACTTAAGAGGTATTTGTTACTCTGAGCCGAGTCAGGCTTGTTGCTGGAGTCCCCAACATTAGCTATTATTTTTTCTCTAGAGTTTTCACTTTCTGGGGATTTTTTAAATGCACTGTAGTTGCAGATGTAATCAAATGTTGCAGCTGCTGGTTCCCATTCATTTCTGAGCATGGTTGATGCACACTGCCCTGTGTGCCAAGATTGTTCTGGTGGCTGTATCCCAAAGGCCAGATTCCCATTTAAACTGGGGTCTGATTCCTTTTACACTGCTATAAAGCAGCAATGGAAAAAGGCCTTAGCAGAAAGAAGAACTGGGCCCTAAATAAAATGAAAACACCTATTTGTCAGGTAGGTAATCCAAGATGTTACAGTCATTTATAAAAACTTGTTATTTTTCTACCGCCATCCAGGAATGTTGTTAATAGCTCTTCACCGTGGTGCCAAAAGACACTTTTTGAAGGGTTTTAATGCCCAGTTCATTGCAAATCTGATATTTGTTTTTGCCTGTTCCCCAGCCAGCAGCTATGAACAAAACAGACTTTGAAGCCTGCAGCATTATTAATCTGAGACTTATTACAGTAAAAGAGAGAAAAGGAAATCAATCCCTTCTCCTAGCACTACTAACTTGGTGTAATGATCCAAGAATGACAAGCTAAACATTACTCCAAAATTACCAGGCTTCATTTCTCATGACGTATAGCGAGCAGCAGATTGCACTTTATCTTTTTAAGCTGACCTGACTGCAAACAAGGAATGCGCAGAATGCCAAGGTCCTCTGTTCCCTCTGTGCAGCCTCCTCCAGCAGAAGCTGTGTATCATGATGCAATATTTATCACTTTGTTCTTCTAGTGCTTAGGACAAAGATATATTCAGAGCAAGCTGGTTCCCTGGAAAAAAAAAAATTAAATCTGAAGCCGTTTCTCTTTGCAGACCTGTGGAGCATATGCCTGTGTTGATTCTGGAGGAGAATGTGGGGCTTGGTTAGGGGAAAGCACTTCAAAAAAATATATCATCAACATATCTCTTGAGCTGAGCTTTGATCAGCTTCTTTTACTGTCCGACAAAACAGTTGGTAACCACTAAAACATGTGGAATGATGTCATGTGGTACAACGAGGATCAGCCCTGAGTATAAGACGGTCAAATGCCTTTACAGTGAAGACACTCCTCTATCAAAAGCGTATCAGGTTAATGACAAGCCCACACTTTATGGGTGCCTAAAGACTTTGCAAGTGGTCAAAATCACCAGGGATAGAAGGGTATTTTAATTTCTGTTGAACAACTTTCATTTATCATCATGCTTACAGTTGCATGATGATAAATTGCCAATTTTTTTACTGTTTTTTTCCCCTATTTATTTCCCTCCTGATAGAAAAGCTGCCTAAATAAAATGCCTCTTCTATATTTTCTCATTATTCTTACCAGTCTGATGCTTCAGTTCCTACAGAAGGAAAACAAGCAGCAAACTGAGTTTAACACTGAAATACTGGGGAGGGATCCATCCATAAATTATAGTTAGACTAGTTTTGAAAACTAAGGATTGGGATAGAGCTCAATCACAATTAAAAATAATTGAGTTGCTGAAAGGCTTGGGAAGTGAGGTTTATCTTTTTAATGAATGTTTATGCCGGTTGCTAGTCTGTGTAGAAGTTGTAGTATATTGATCAGAGGAAGTTCAGAACCAGTCCAAATATTCCAAAGGCTTAGAAATACATATCTAAGGGAAGTAAATAAAAATTCATTATTACATTAAATGCTGATAAATTATCACTGTAGGAAAAAAACCCCCACAGCTTGATTCAGCTCTCCTTTATTTGTGTATCATAAGTCTTCAATAAGTCTTTCCCTACATCATAAACTTAGGCTAGTTATATAGGAAAGCACCAACTGCAAATGATACTGCAGCAAAACCATCCAGGGAGCACCAGAGAGCCCATCCTAGGAGCACAGTGTCTTTATTCTGAAGCTGTGTCAATCCAAGGCTCGTCCCATCAATCTCAGTACATAAGGGAGGTATTGCTGGAGTCATGGCTCTCTATGGCTGTATTTGGAGTAGGTGGTGAGCAGGCACTACACTGCCCAAAGTCCCAGGTCCCTAAACACCCAGGCTCAGGACTCAGGCGAACCAAGGAAGGGTACCGCACTTCTCTTCAAACCCGCAAGCCTAGGCTACACAATCAGCACAACTTGTGTCCACTGCCTCACTTTTCTTCACTAGGCAACGACCAAAGCTTTCCTGTCCCCCATCCAGGATCGTTTCCTTTGGGTTGTGGTCTCCGCTTCTTTTGCTGAGTGTGTAGGGAGGCACCCACCACGCTGGCCAGATCTCTCTTTGGAAGCTGGGAGAAACCCAGCAGCCTGATGCAGCTATGGAAAGGTGCAAATTGCTTTTGTAGCCCATTGGTTTCGAAGTTGCAGTGACTTTTACTGTCCTTCCTATCCTACCTAACCAGCAAGACAGACTTGTCCCTAGTTGCATTAATTGTTTCTAAAGAAGAGGATAAATGAGTTCATGTAGCATCCGAATACTGTAGTTCTGCATGACTGGTATTTCTCAGCAGGACTCAGGGTAAAGCTCCTATCACTTGCCAAGGTTGTCATCATGTCCCTCAAAATAGGCAAACATCCACATGGCTGTTTGTCTCCTGCCATGGCCTGCAGTATTTTCTCCTGTTTCAAAGGGAGAGTCCAGGGACAGGGTTGCAGCATGCAAGCTCTGGGTTGGAAAACTTGCCCAGCATCCCACACTTCCAACTTTCTTCAATGCTTCTAGGGGCCAAGTTCCTTTTCTACAAGTACAGCACATGTATTTTCTTAATTCATGCATTAAAGAAAATATTATGCAGAATTTATTAATCTATTTCATATAACACTTAATCTCTTTGTGCTGCAGAAAGAGTTTAATGAGATAGAGCATGAATATGGGGTAGAAAAATGGCACTGCAGTCTCTGCTCTGTCAGTAATGTTTTGTTGTTACAAGAACACTTGGGGTTATATTTTTTCCTGTGCTGGACTGATAGATTGTGTTTTAATCTTTTGTAAGACTGGTTGTTTAGATCCCATTTGGAAGACTGTGGAGAAAATGCTCTTTTCATAAAAACAATCCAATTCTTCTGTAAATATCTGCTGTCATATTTATCCTTTTGGAATTAAATTCAATTTTTTTTATTAAACTTGCTACTAGAGGAAGCAATAGTTGCAAAAACTGTTTAAATAGGTACCATTTGTGAATATAAACAGTTTCAGATTTTTTTGTCTGAAGGCTTAAGTGGTTTCATAATTTCTGGTGCTGTTTTGTGAGTGTTTTTATACAGAAATAGACCAAAGCATGCTGAAACTACACGTAAGCAGTGGAGAAGGGGGAGGACAGTTGTTTTAAAAAGGGCCGGAGATCAAAATGGGAGGCTGTGAACACAAATGAATTACATGCATGTGAGTTGCAAAAGGAGGAGGGAGTCACCCTCCACATTTGGAAATGATAACAAATTTCAGGCTGTCCTGTGATCTCACAGTCCAGAGCTGTAAATCCAGGGAGAAAAAAGGATCAGCAGACCACAGTTGGGATATGAGGATCAGGATATGAGCCTTCAACGAACATGACAAGGTAGATGTCTTTACTACAGGCTGGTGGTGCTTCATCAGGCACCATGTCATAGGTGCCTTCAGATTTTTACTGCTCCTTAATCTGTACTTATAGAGGCACTTAAAGATAAGTCACTTAAAGATAAATCACTCACAAAGGGGTAAAAAAAGGCAAAGAAAGAACCAGAAACTTAAGGAAGACAGCAAAATGAGAGAAAACGTGTTTGCTAGGTCATAAATTAGACTCTGCCCTAATGCATGCCACTCCACTCCTCACCATTGCATTCAGCATGTTCCCCTGAGCTGCATCCCTCCCCGGGGATGCAGCCACAATGCTGCCTCTTTCTTTCTTACCTCCCGCTGTCTCTGGGAGGCTTTGGCTCAGGGACACAAAGCGTGGGAGAAATAGGTAAAACAACCTGCCTTTCCAAGTCCGTACGGACACTGCGGCTGAGGGCGGCAGCTACGGGCACAGACTGTTCTCTGGTCTCTCTCCGGCACAGAGGGGTAGTCGCCTGCACACTGAGCAGCAGGATGCCACAGCCCTTCTGCAATGTACCCTGCCACCGAGGGTGATTTGGTCTTTAAGATAAAGATTTTTGGGCTTACAGGCCCCATTGTTCAAATGTCTAAATTATTCCTCCAAACTATGTGAAAGAAAAAAAAAATAAATTAAAAGAAGATACCACTGAGGTTCCAATAAGTTTGTGATAGTTTCCTCCAGCACCATTTTGGGGTATCATCTCTGCTCTCAGCAAGTGTCCTTGTAACCCTGTGCAAACACATGCAGGTAAGCACCCCTGCTTGGCACGGCTTGTCTGAGCCAGGTTGGCAAGAGGCACCCCCCATAGCCACTGCTTTGAAAATATGTCTGCGATGGTGTAACCATGCCACAAGGCTAGTCCCCAGCATTAGCTCCTCTGTCTGAAAGACATTTCTTTGTCTTAGCTTAGCTGTCCTGCCCAGCATCATCTCCACGTCCACCAAGTCCTTAAAAGCCAACTGCTGTTTGAAGAATGACTTCAGCCTCACGAGATCAGAAGCTGTGGGTAGTCACACACAGTGATGCAAAGCCTCTGAGGTAAACAATGACACAGCGAGCAAGGAAATGGGAAATCAGACCCATGTGGCTTTCCTGAGGGCTTTTTTTGTATTTGTTGCCTTGTTAAGAAGTCGTCCCTCCCAAAAGTCACCAAGGGAAGTAAAAATGGGATCATACGACTCCTCATTCATAAGCCCTGTTTTCACATAGGGCTTCACTCCACATTTCATTTTTTTTTGTGGCACACAGGATAGCAACTACCAATAAAACTTGTGAGTTTACTGTTTCATCACTTCAGGAACAGTGCTGGAGCTGGCCGTTTACTGCTTAGCTCTATTGTTCCCAAGCTACAGCAGATAACAGTTCACAGGCAGGAGCTCTGGATGTTCATTCGTCTCCAGATTCCAGCACTTGCATATTTTATTATAATTTGGTTATCTGATCAGGGCTGTTTCATGTCTTCCTGTTACACAGCCACAAATCTGCTTCCTCCAAGCTGCTAAGTTACAGCAAACTCCTGATTCAGTCTGCAGTTCCTTTGAGTTCTGAGTACCAAATGCTGTGGTTTAAAAAGATTAAAACCAGAGATGAAACCTGATTGTTGTTCCATGCATCTGCTTTAAATTGGTTGTTCTGTTTATTTTAGAGACTTCAACTGGTACAATGAAAAAAAAAGCATCCATTCTGGAGAATTAATCTTGCTACATTGGGCTTTCTGCTTGGCTTTTATTTACCCTTTTTTTTAGAGCATCACTGAAATCTTGCCTTCATTGCAAAATCAACATGACTAACAATTAGCGTGTACCATTAAATTAAGTGCTACATCTACATTAAATCCTGTAAGTTACAATCAGTTTTGTTTTAGCTGTGGCTGACTGGTCCAGGGTCCCACTCATTTGAAGACCACTCATTTAAGGACCACTCATCAGCTTACAATATCTCCTTGTTACAGGGTGAATGCAGGCAAGTGCCATTCCAATGCTAGCAGTCCTTTCATGGCTTCCCACAGCTCTCCCTGTGCACCCAGCGCTGATAGATACGCTCTCCCATGCTCTGCGGGAAAAGAATCTATAGGGTGATTCAGCTCTTGCAGGATTTAGACAGGGACGGTGAGCCCCAGGGGTGTCAGAGGCCATGTAATGAAGGAGAAGGGACACCTCACTGCCTGGCCTAAGGTGGCACTCAAGATGGATGAGCTGGAAGGGATAAACTCAAGTGTGGGCAGCACAGTTAACACTGACAGAGACCCAGGGACAGATCTTCCACTTATGTCAGCCTTGTTTCCTTATTCCTACAGTCCTTCCACGAATCAGGAAAATGAGACACGTCCTGCCAAGAACCAAAATAAAGCCCTAGTGTCAATTAATCTCACTTGAATGATCTGCAAGTCTTGACCAGCCTTCAGCAGGAAGATGAATCCCCGTCACTTGTTTTTTTTGGGAGCTAAAATATTAGCTTAACACCACAGCGTTTGTGCTGTGATGCATGGATGCCATGGGCAGCCCGCAACTGCTTCTACAGAGTCTTTAGAAGCTAGGTAAGGAAAGCAAGGCCTGCATTTTTGATGTAGAGCCAGCAAGGATGTACAGGTACTCACAACTCAAAAGAGCGGGGGCTTTGCCCCATGCAATCTGGGTATCCAACATACAACCTGAAACTGCCTTCCTCACAAGGCACGGAGCTTCCTCTGACCACCAATCCACCACAGAAGTCAATGCCTTGCATTCAGGTGCCTGCTTGACTCTTTAAGGGGCTGTATAACGTCACTCCCTCTAGCAGCAGAAGAGCATTTGAATGAGTTTGGTTGCAGAAACGGGCACTGTCTCAGTAAGATTTGCATAGCTAAATCACCTATAAGGCAATTTCCTTAAAGAAAAAGGCAGTGTGAATTGATGTATTAAAAAGTCCTAGGACAAAGGTATCTGCCATTTGTATTATAAGTGGTGTGATAAGTTACATAAAGCAAAATACTAGCTTTTATTTTTAAACCGAGTGGACAATGCAAGCTTGTGGCAAACTGCAGTCGTCTGCCTGTGTCTGCGTAATGTATGGGGATTTGACATCCAATTACATCCCAGGGCATTCTGGGAACAGAGATGTTTCTGGTGCCAGGCCAGGTTAAATGCATCTGGCACAATAGACTCTGCAGCTGGACAGATGCAGAAACTTGATGTTATCCTATTTTCGGATGCCGAACAGAGCTTATTCTGTTCTTACAAAGCAAGGACATAAGAGACATGAAGAGGAAGTGGTTTACCGCAACAGAGACATTCATGGCTTGTAATGCCCTTCCAATTACAAGGACCAGACAATTGTTCATCATAAATGTTAGAGAGAGAAAGCTGAAAGAAAAGAAAATGCAGCTTGCCATGAACAGGAATAAAAAGGCTGTATGTGGAATTGCACACTCACGTAAGCTGAGGCACATCTGGCATGACTCCACTGTAATCAGCAAAGTTAGCCTGTACTTGCACCCATCTACACAACAGCTGAATCCAACTCCAAAAGTCTTCCCCTGTAATTGTGGCAAATACCACTTCACCAAAACCTCTCTTTTGTTCTCCCCAGAACACTGGGGTCCCTCCTTTTCCAAACAAATCTCTGCTTAAAAGTGATAACAATGAAAGTTTATACCCTTTCCTCTCTCGTCTGCCACACAGTTTATTTGCCTAGTGACTTCCTAGGAGGAAAAGATTAGCAAAGATGCAAACTATATTTGCAAAGATGCAAGCTATATTGAGCAGCCTCCTACCTATATTTGCATCTTGCTGAAGGCCATATTTGTTCTGGGACTGAGTGATGGCTCTCCCTGATTTTGTCCTGCTATTACTTTCAGAGGAATTGCATTAGCATAAAACTGGAATAGCACAATTGTGAGTCGGGCTTTTTAACCTGGGCTTTCTGGAAGGCAGGGTGGAGAGACCTCAGGATGGATTAAGCATAAAGGAGGCCCAAAACCACAGTGTTTTTAAGCTTCTTCAGCCAAATGGTATGTACCACTGGGGGAATAAAACCACAAAACCCTGAGGTTTTAGTGAGTTTTCGTGGGCCTTTTTTTTGAAAGTGGCTTTCTAGACATGTCCAAGTGACGACCAATGAGACTTGCTTTATATGGTAGTTCGGTCAGCTTTGGTAGATGAAACTGATATTCTTCATTTCTCATTCAGGTGTTTCTGGCTGAGACATGCAGAGTATGTTATGTTAGGGAGTGCACCACCTTCAAAACACACAATAGAAAAACCTCAGAGAGCTTCCATCTTCCCCAGAGGCATGTGTGACCATAGCTGCATTATGAAATAGCAATAATAATATCTTCCTACTGCATCTTACCACGAAGCTTTGCGAAAAACACACATGGGAACGATGGAGGTGCATCCAAAAGGGAGCAGAGACAAAGGGCAGTGATCTGCGTGTCACCCAGAAACTGCAGGTGCTTTTTAGCAACCCTAGTAAATAGACTTCTCCCATTCCAAGGGAAAAAAAAATCCCACAACATATTAATCACCACCAACAATTAGTTGAACAACAGTGATTTCCTTTGTTTAACATTTTTATTTTATATGACGCTACACTGACAAAACCACTTCTTTTTATCATATTCTTAAGTTTTTCTGATCAGGAAGCTCGTCCGAAGACACATGCGAGACTTATCTTTCCCATAGTGCATCACCTGAGGAGAACACCAAAGCAAAGGAAACCTTGTATTTGCCCAGCATCTCAAATCCTCCCAGCAGCACCATATGAAAAAAGGCAGAGTTGTGAGCACTCGACCTCAACCAGGTACCCATTGGTACAAGACAGCAGCTGTAACACTGCACTAATCTGTGCAGGACCTCAGAGAAATAAATCTCACTATTTAAACTCACATCAGTCAGAGATGCTGTGTCCAGTGAGATGCTGTACAGTAATGTATCAGTAAGAGACTGGCTGCTACTAAGATATGTTCCTGATAAATGAGTGGCCCTTCTCCGATTAGCGTGAAAATATGGTCAAACCTTTCTAAAAAATCAATTTTTCTTAGCTGGTTGATAAGAAAGTTGGTATTTTCAGTCCAAGACAAAGCCATGAATCAGAAGCCATGAATCAAATGACTAACCACAAGAGATAAATTGGGTATGATCTTCCTTAGCTCAGCCATGCCAAAGAACTTCTTAACTTAATAACACTGGTTGACACTGGCACCATCCCAGTGGTTCCCAGTGCTTCCTTATTAATGTGAATGTTTTCGACTCAGCACTTCCACGGTTTCATAAACATTGAGGCTGACATCATTTAAACTGCAAAAAACATTTATAAGCATTAAAGCTCAATAGCAAAGCTAACCTGAGGCTTGAGCTAAGCCTTGATTTATGCACTGAAGGTTTCTACTAACCAGGCTACGGGATGCCTTCAGCACAAAACTGAATTTCTCATTTACTTCTTCCTCTGTAACAAAGCAAGTTAAATCCCTGGAACAAACTCTTCAAGCTCCAGGTTCGAGTTGTTCGATTTGGGTTGACTTCCAGTCATGCTGCAGTGGATGTAGCATAATTCACTCACTACACTGAAGGTGCACGGAGACATTTAGAAATAAGGGCAGCTTTCACAAAGTAACTTTCCCAGGTCGCTGCTAAAATAACTATGTCTCCAAGCAATGCCTGCTACCAGTCCTGAATGTTTTGGGATACAAGATAGAACCAGACAAGACAGATTTCACAGTAACATCACCTCTGTCACAAAGGATAATGCACACCACCTACTATGCCCAGAGCATTAAACCAGCATTTGTTGGAAAGCAATGCCAGATTTGCCCTTTCCCCTGCAATAACTGCGAAGGGAAAACAGTCCCTCAGGATTAACTGCCTAGGTCATCTGTGGCAACCTCCCTACTCCATGTCCCTGTGTTACAGTGAGCTCACTTTGAAGGCTAGAAATCTTTATCTAATGCAAAGTGAAAACTCCACCTAGTTCTTCCAATGATTGAAAATGGCCCTGCAGTTAAGAAATCTGATCTTACAGCTTTTCCTTACGAATGCAACTTCTTTGCTGAAGACTCAAAAAAGTCCATTTAACTCAACTTGTCAAGTTTGACTCAGCAATTTTATTACTATATCCCTTATCAGCCAAAAAAGGAAAAAAAAATCCTTCCGTGAGAAAAATATCTTCTTGACACAGAAATCTGTTCAAAAGGTATGCGTGGTACTGACAACTCAGTATAAATAGACTGGTACAAGTTAATTTAGTGGAACAGGGATAAGAAAGAAGAACGCATTTGGAAATAGCACAGAGACCCTAGGGAAGGAATAAAGGGGGAGGGGAGGGGGAAGACAAAATCAAAATGAAAGAACTGATGCATCCCCTATTGCAGATATTTGCTGATGAGCACCTCTATATGATGACAATTTTTCCAGCACAGCATTTTCATTCTTTGCTATAGGCAAGGTAGAGCAGTGCTCTCAGCACTTTGAATACTTTTGGTGATATTCTTCAAAATATAGAGTGAAAGGCATAGGCTTGCAATGTGAAACCTGAAAGTGTGACCTATGCTGAAAAGTCCCAAAAGTCAGCGAAACCACTGCATGGGATGGTTTGAGTTGCTTTGAGAGACTCACTAAAGATGCTGTTTCAAATTTCTGGCAATAGGTTCTCTTTCTCCACTGTGCTAATCTGACCTTACTGCATTGAGAGCTGCAACCCTGATGTAAAAAATGCCGTAATGTTGGTGCTCATTCACCAGCACAGTCAGTGCTGTGAGGCCAGTGCCTCACTGGTGGTCTGACCTGGTGTAAATCAGTGGATCAAAGCTGTGAATATGCACCACAGGTCTGGCCTGGCACGTGTGCTCTGAACACCCAACCATCAGTGGAAAGGCTTGAGGAAACCCTCAAGCTGTTTCTCTTCTACATTTTGTGTCTCCTCCTGCAGCATTGTCCCCAACAATGAATCTACAGAGAGACTCCTAAAACCAGCACCTTGAAACAGAAAGTGCAAGTTTGTCCAGGTCTGAACCAGACGTGTGGTGCACAAATGGAGATACAGAAGGACCAGATTTACTTTGTGTTACATGAAACAACCCTCCCTGGCACATTCTGATCTGTCCTTCAGCAAGTGAACTGGCACAAGGCAGGGAAGATGGAGGTGGGGGAAGTGGACTGGGCTGAGCTAGTAGGAGCCGTGCTTCCACAGCATGTCTGAAGGGAAAGAATGAAAGAATATACCAGCTAGTCCAAAAAGTCTTCATCTATTAAGGAGAGGAGCCTGCTGACGAACGGGAAAGGAATGCACAATCAGGTTTTGTCAGGTTCGACTTCATCAATCTTCCTGCTGCAGGTTCTGCCTCTCAGATGTGATACACAGGGCTGGCCACAAAACAAGAATTTTGTTTCACAATTCAGAAGAAAAGAAATGAGGCTTTTTGAAGTTTTTCAAATCTGTTTTCATTACGCATCAGAACAAAACCACTGCATTTCCAAAATCTTCACATGTAAGGCCCAGAGAGGAAAAAGAAGGGGAGGCCAAGCAGCAAATAGGCTAGTGCCTCGGTGATTCCCCTCTGGAGGGGAAAGCCTGGCTCCCAGCTCCCAAGCGCTGTCAGACAGGAGTGGGACAGCAACTTGGACTCCCCCACCAGAAGGGCAGGGACAGCCAGGTTTTCTCCCCCCACACACTCCTTTAGTTAACTCTCTCTCACCCTCTGCCTCCACCTCCTTGGAGCCTCTCCACTCCATGTAAATAATTACATATGAACCGAGCTAGAGAGAATGAGAGCATGCAGTCCAGTGGTTAGGAAGTTCCCTGGAGATAAAAGGGAGTTGCAGATTCAAGTTCTTGCTCCGTCTGATTTGAAGCTGATTTCAATTAAATATTCATTGGAAGAAAGCGAAACGGCCGGTATAGCTTGGCGGTCAGGGAACCACTCCAAATCAGAGCAAGGACTCGAACCTGGGGACGCACTTCCCAGGGAAACCTCCTAACCACTGGCAGATCGATCAGCTCTCACACGTGAAGCAAGAGTGGGAGGAATGCTGAAGCACTCGGCCAGTTCTGGGGGAGCTGCCTCTTCTGGGGGCTTCGCTCCAAAAGGAAACCCATCAGAGGGCACACATCCAGCTGGTGTGCTAGAATCATCACGTCAATCGACATACAAGCATGCCGGTTCCCCTCAGCCCCATCGTGCAGGCCCCCACACAGACTGTCTCCCACCAGGATTTGAGGAAGCTGAGAAGTTGACATCAGGCATCTCCAGAGTAGGACTCATTTTCTGCTTTTCTGCAAATTCCCTACCAACCTACAATGGTCTTCTGCTGATATTATAGTTGAAATAGATACATTCTCTCAACAAGTTCCAGAGAAGCATCATTTCCAGGTGGAAAAGTTGGTCTTGGATTGTATGGGATGGATCCAATACTAGCAAAGAATAGCAAAATTATCAATCATAATGTGGGAAATGGAGAAGTACTTGACAAATGTTTCTGTTCCACATTCAGAAGGAAGCAGAATGATATATTCAGAGACTAACTTGATACTTACTATTCCACTGGCAATTAGAGATGATGTTAAACAGCAGTCATTAATAACAACATTTGTAAACCTGCAGGACTTGGTTATAGTCCTGGTGAGGATTGCCAGCTTGGCTGACAGAAGTAGCTGCAAAAAGGAAAAATATTTAGATTTTTAAGGTGTTTAACTTGCTCCCACATAGCAATCCATTAGTGTTAAATGGCCTAAAAGCTGTCTAATGAATGTATTTCTAAAAGTAATTTTAGCAGAATCATTATCATTCAGGGAAGCATTCCGTCTGGAGTTTGGGAGGGCTCTATTCTTGGTGCTAGCTACTCCTGTCAATGACCTCTACACCAACAGTGTAGACAAAAAGAAAGCCACTGTGGTAGAAGCTTGAGACAACACAAAAGGGATATAGGATGATAAAAGTGATGTGGGGAACAAGTTTGTTGTAAGAATCAATTCCTTGTCATTTGTATTACTTGCATTTTTAGAACCAAATGCGAGTTATATGTCTTGCAACAAAGGGTTTATGTCAGCCTTTAAGCTATGAACCAGCAATTCAGATATAATTAACTTTAAAAAAACTTCGTGGTCACATTAGATTATCAGCTGAACATGACCCTCTGGAGCAATTCTGATCCTTAGATAAATAGGCAGGGGAGTTTGAAAGAGTCAGTGTATAGCTCTAGTGAGAATATTGCTGAAATTCCACATGCAGTTCTGGTATTTAAACTTTACAAAGTGTGTTCAAAATTTGGAAGGGGTTCAGAAAATTACCTTTAGTCTGGAAATCAGACTGAGACTA
This sequence comes from Balearica regulorum gibbericeps, assembly GCF_011004875.1. NCBI lineage: Eukaryota > Metazoa > Chordata > Aves > Gruiformes > Gruidae > Balearica > Balearica regulorum. Next base: position 60,859,869 of record NC_046184.1, read on the forward strand.
AAGAAGTTTAATCTGATTTATCCCCAAGAAGTTTAAGAGCTAATATGATCACAGCTCACAGATACCCAGATGGTAGTGTAACTATTAGAACTATGAGAAAGAGATTTTTAACTGGAGGTGTCATATCTAGTGTAAAAGGCATAATGAAATCCACTACGTAGGAGCCAAAGCTGGACAAACTTCAAGTTTGGGGCATGCATTTTCTTTAAACTGTGAAGGACATAGCAAGTAAATGATGAACTGAATTCTCTATTCCATGCAGTCTTTAAGGATTATTATGTCCATTATTATGGACAGAAAAAATCATGAGGTGCTGCAATGAAGTTTGTAGATGTGTCATACAGGAGGTCAGACTAGAGGATGACCGTAACCTATCCTGGGTTTAAAAATCTCTGAATGTGTGGCTATAATTGTATTATTTTTCTCTTTCTAATGGAAGATGGTCATTGGCTTTACTACATAATTTTCTAAGTGTCAGCATCTGTCAGTGTTGGACAGTCTGGATATATAATTATGTAGGGAGAACCTTGTTAAATATCCACTGCTAAAAATAACTTTTAAGGCGCTTTAGCTCTATTATTGTAATCTAAATAAGAGTTCCTGCTGCACGCTGAAGAAAGACATCGCTTATCTTCTAATAACATGGAGACTTTGGGACTCTAAAATATTCCCTTGAGTGAATTATACTGATTTTTACTTTCTCCTCCAACTAATAAGAAGTTTTATGTTTTTCTTTAAGCCAAAAGCAGGCTACAAGAACTAGCACAGGAAAAAGCTGTATTTTATAAAGATGAATTTTCCTCCTAAACATTTTATAAGGCCACAGTCACATCAGTAAGTCAGATGAGATTCAAGGGAACTCAAAGATACTATTATTCACTGTTCATTTCATAAATCATGCAGGTACCATCAAGTGTTACCCTTCTGTGACTGCTGTTAGTGCACAGTAGGAAGAGGTGCCATTTTCTGTAGGAGATGGCTACTTAAAGCCAGAACTTACTTAAAATAGATGTTGGTACAAAATAACTTCAATAAAACAAGCAACAAGAGAAAACTTACCTGGGCATGGGTTTCCGTAGGAATTCTGTTCTGGTTCAGTAGTGCCCAGTTCACAAAAACTTCAGCAAATCTCGAATGATTAAGGGATTTTCCTGGCTTCCAATATAAAGCAGATGAAAATTTTGAAGTTGTGGTCAAGTCTTCCTTTGAGTTTTGGGATTCATTAAAAGCAAACCCCAAAAGTTATCTAATGAAGTAGAGAGGGGAAAGAGAAGGTCCACCAATATTGTCTGCAAGAAGGTTACGCCATGATTCTCCTCCCTATGGGCTAACAGTCAAAGCAGAAGCAAAGGGGTCAATGGTCTAATCCATGTCTTACAGTAACATAACCCCTTGATGTCATTAGTCAAAGCCCTGACCTCACAACAGATGCCATGCCAGCATATCAGTCCTCAAGTCTGGACTGGCATTTGGAGAGGACACTCTAATAATTTGTCTTTAGTGCTACAGTGGCAACCAGCTGAGTCAGCATGTGCCAGCGATTACTGCATGCTAGTAGCCAAGAGTACCACTTCTTCCTTTCTTATGCCCTCCTAGCTGCCATATCTACACTAGGGAAAATCACAGTATGTCATATCACACTGGATGATAGCCACTCCTAAATACTGACTATTAGTAGCTTCACTTCTGTGTAGACTTCTGCCTTTTTTATAGGTAGCATATCCTTCTTCACATGACACTGAAACACAGGGGGTAAATCTTCAGCTTGCCTTTCAGCTCACTTCCAAGTTTAACCGTACAGATTTCCATTTGGTTTCACACATATAAACACCTTCCAGTATATTTTGATAAGTTTAAGAACAGTGCTTCCACATTTTCTTCAGAATATGTGCCTGGCACTTGGGTGTTTCTGCTAACCCAAGGTTGTATTTGTCCACAAGCTCTGCATAGGGGAAAGGTGGACCTCCAGCTGTAAAGTAGACCCTTAGTCTAATGGGCTAAAGCTCCACAACATCCAAGAAGCAGCACAGTCCAAGGCAAGAAGAGACTTCTACACCATTGACTTAAAAGGCATTGCTCCTAAACTGACAGAAATATGGAATGGCTATTGTGTCTTTTTTATTGCTATTTATTGTATTGCACTGCTGTAGTCTCACACAGGGATTAGCACTTCAGCATACTTGGCGTTTTACAGTCACATACTTGCCTTAATAATTAAACTATGTGATACTCCTCTGCTCCCTCCACCTCTCAATAATGAACCAGCTTAGCACATGTGAAGGGCAAAATTCAGACTGTTCTGTGAAACTCAGAAATACAAAGTCATTCTCATGAGATGTGACAATGTGAAAGCTGAAGATTATAAAAAATTCAGCATTCCATAGCAATGTTACCTGGCCAGTATTTTTGTTGCCCTCCCTTATAAATGTCTCCTGCTTCAGCATGCCACCAAGTCACACTCTCCTGGTTGCTAAAAAAAAAAAAAATATCACTATATCTTCTCTGCAGAGCTAAGCAGCTTGAAAGATTGGGCATGACCAACTTGGATGTTGCAGACCTGAAAAAATAAAACTAGTACACACTTAGCCAGTGTGCTAGTTTTGGCTGAGTTAATTTTCTTCATAGTAGCTGGTATGGGGCTGCTTTGGATTTGTGCTGGAAACAGTGTTGATAACACAGGGATGTTTTCATTACTGCTGAGCAGTGCTTACACAGAGCCAAGGCCTTTTTTGCTCCTCACGCCACAAGACCAGCAAGTAGGCTGTGGGTGCACAAGGAGTTGGGAGGGGGGACAGCCGAGACAGCTGACCCCAGCTGACTAAAGGGATATTCCATACCATATGATGTCATGCTCAGCATATAAAAAGTTGGAGGAAAGATTCCAATTGATCAATTCCACTTTTCAGACACTTTTTTGGACACCCCCCACTCAATGAACAATTTAGAGGGATGGCTTATAGACCCCAAAAAGAACTGTCGTGGTTTAACCCCAGCCAGCAACTGAGCACCACGCAGCTGCTCGCTCACTCTCCCCTGGTGGGATGGAGGAGAGAATCAGAAGGGTAAAAGTGAGAAAACCCATGAGTTGAGATAAAGACAGTTTAATAGGTAAACCAAAAGCCACACACACAAGCAAAGCAAACCAAGGAATGCATTCTCCACTTCCCATGGGCAGGTAGGTGTTCAGCCACCCCCAGGAAAGCAGGGCTCCATCATGCATAGCGGTGACTTGGGAAGACAAATGCCATTGCTCCGAACATTGCCCCCTTCCTTCTTCTTCCCCCAGCTTTATATGCTGAGCATGACATCATATGGTATGGAATATCTCTTTGGTCAGTTGGGGTCAGCTGTCCTGGTTGTCTCCCCTCACAACTTCTTGTGCACCCCTAGCCTATCTCAAAACTAGCACAGACAGCAATATCTGTACAGATGTAATGCAAACGTGGGATTCCCCCTGTCCTGCACCTCAGTGCTATGCTGATTTGCAGAGCACTCAGGCCACCTGGACGTGGCCATGCAATCCCACCGTCGCCAGCGATGGGGACCGGCAGCTGGGGAAATGTTCCCACCACCTGAGAAACTCGCCTTCCAGCAAAGCCTGTCTGGAGGCACAGTGCCACATGCAACACACTGCTGTGGCTTCCCTCCAGCTCGGGGCCGCCACGCAGCTGGCGTAGCCTGCAGCGGGAGGGGGGCCTGCACGGCAGACGGAAGTGGGAGATGGGGTATGAGAGCATCAGTCTTGCCCTGACAGCCTTCGACTAGACAGGTCTGGTTACAGCAGCTGAAGATCTGATCTGCAACACATGAATTCAGCATGAACAATATAAAAATGGAAAGCATCCTGTGCTAGGGGAACATCTGTTTAGGCGGTGAAAACCCCTTGGAGTGCATCATTCTGGGTGAATCAGCACAGCTGAGACAGCCATTCAGCTGCCTGAGTAGCTGATTTAATTTTTTTTCCGGCTTAGCCGTGTGCCATCACTACGATTTATTAGCCGCAGTGCTGCACAATTCCAGGCGGTGCGGTTATCAGGAAGTACTTTGGCTCCCCAGCACTGTTACTGGGCTTCACACTGCATAAATTACAAGGTGTGCACTGACTAGCAGATAAGCAGACCCTCTGTTACACCTTGTTGTTCTGAATTCTCATTCCTTACTCTATTTCCACGTTGGTACTGATAGCACTGAACAAGACCAAGACTCTTTACTGGTGTAAATTGGCGTCGCCCTGTCAAAGTCAGTGATGCAACGTAGATTTGCACTCACTAAGCATCTGGCTCAGTTTCAAAACTCTCTGGATGAAAACTGCTGGGTGTCAGGAACCTGCAGGTCTGATATTCTCTGTAATTAAACTGACAGCATTAGTTGGGTTTGTTTTAGCTCTTGCTATGCTTCTGCGATCTCTGTAGATGGGAAGAACAAATCTTGTTCTTTAGATGCCTCCTTTGATGAAGCAGAATCATGGACACTTGCTGCAAGATGAGTTTTAAGAGCTGTATCAAGCTTATGCAAATGAGTCCAGGAGAAAGAGAAGACCCAGTCACCACAGCCTTGAGATGAGTTCTGGAGGGCTCTGTTGCATCTGCAGCTCTCCTGAGGCTATGTCGTCCCAGGCTGCCCAGAGTGAAAAATCACAGTTCTATTTTCTTCTCTGTCTGATCAAGGCATTGGTTCCCAAATTGATTTCCGTTCTGATACAAGGCCAACATTGTGCCAGGTCCACGTATAGGTCAGCTGGCCAATATTTTTTTTTTTAAATGCATATCAAAAATTTATCAGCAAATGAAAACAGAAACATGCTTACAGCAAATACTTCAGGAAAAAAATTCTGGTTTGTGATACATCTCAGAGCATCTGAAGACTTCAGATTATCCTCTTTGACTAAAAATGATGGTTTTCAGTTTATTTCTGAGCAAAAAAAAATATTAAAACACTTTCATATATAGTAGACACTCAAAGGTACTGAAATATTGCAGGAACTCCAATCCTCTGTCAAAGTTGAGAGTTATGAAGCAAAATGTTGATAGGCTCCACCTGGATAAACCTTGAAAAAGAAATCTTCTGTGCCATTGCTTCCTTTCCCATACGTAAGCAGTAGCCATTTTATGGACATGCATATAGAACGCAGATGTAAGCCAGGATTCAAGGAAGGCATGAATCTAGTCTAGCTCTGAACTTTGCCATAAATCCCAACACCTTGAAAGAGACAAATGCCTACCAAATTTTGAAAAAAACATTTTTTCTCCTTCTGGCCTAACCTCTAGTTATAACAACTGCTTTGCTTAGAGCAGACTACAAGAAAAGATGCTCCTCATCGTTTTCAGTAAATATCAGTTTCCAATTCTTTAATCAATTAATTTCAATTAGCAGACAGTTTATTGGTGACCTGAGACATGGAAGACATGGAAATCTGCTGCTCTTGAAGAAACTGGTCTTTCATTTAATGGCACCACAAATGGTTGGTTGCACAACACCCTGTCTACCAGTATTTGAGTTTTTGCACAAGTATAAAGAATAAACTGGTGTCCAAGTAAAATGTGAAAACTCAGACAACTACAGCTTGAATAAGTTTTGAAATCAGAACCATACTTTTGCTGAGAGTATTTTATAAATGTCTCTTTGCTCCAGGGAACCAGATTCTGGTTCCTTGTCATGCCCTATGAAACCGTGGTTACAGCACTCAGCTGAGACCCCTCCTATTTCTTCCTAACCACGCAGCTGAGCATCAAGTATTCTGTTACTAACACCCTATGAATCCAGGGTAAGCAGTTTGGTTGGAAAATACTGGTATTTGAAAACATATGTTGCTTTTATAGCCTTGCTACTGGGATAGACCAAAACCTCAAGACCTAAACATCTCCAAATTCTCCAGAAGAGACAAAAAAGGGAACAATGCAATTTTTAACAGCCAGAGGATGACCAAGGAAAGAGCGAATGAAAAAGGACTTTTTCTCTTACTATCCTACAGAAGCATCACTTGGCACAAAGCAACATGATTTAGTTGGTGGTGTATGAAAACACATCTCAGGGCAGACCCATCAGACACACTAAGAGATACTCTTTTCTGCTCTAGTCCCTTCTCTCCTAAGCTCAGAGCCATAACTTGAGTGACATCCTTGGGCAAAAATATGCATCATTCAGCTGACCCTAATCTTGATGTCTTCTTTCAAGCGGAACTCACTCAGTTCTTGGCAGTTTTATCTGAGTTAGTGTTAAACAAATGCTAAGTAGAAATGGAATAAAAATATCAGGTTGTCAGCTCATAACAATAAGCTGCTGAGCCTTGGCAAACAATAAAATTCAAATTAATGGAAAATTATAAAAAGCCCACAGGACAGTCATCTATCAAACTGACACACAGCATTACAAAGTATAGTTTACCTAATCTATACTGCGTAACGTGGCTTGAGTAATGTGACTGCTCAGCCTAAGGGACAGATCTCCAGGCCCTCATATCACCTCCCTCCTAGCACTTTGCTCTGCTATTCCTGAGAGCAGTATGTTGAAGATGAATACTTGTTTGCATCACTGCCTTAAGGTCAGCACCTTAAGCCCAGAAATGGAATAAAGATTACCACAGTGTTTATTTTCATCTCACTGTAAGGATCTTATCTTCCCAAAGTTTTGCATTACTGCCTAGCATGGCAGGGCAGGATGTAACAAGTAACTCTTACAACAGTGTAAATGTGTTACTGTCATACCATTAAATTGTCATGTTATTATGCCATATTTCCAAAATAAAAACTGATTGGTTACAAATCACAAAACCAATAGAAGATACTTGCTATTAATTCACGGTGGGGAGAAAGGAATTACTCTCAGAACTGTGTATTTTCAAAGAGAGTTCCTGCAAAGAACTAACTTTTAAACCAAACTTTATTAAATTTAGTGTTTGAATACTTTTCCCCTTGGTAAAGACCTTTTATCCATTAACGCTGGAAAACGGCCCTTTGTGGGATTTATTCCAAATCAAATTTAGGAGAGAAGCAGGGATAGTGTGTTCACAGACACATGTGCAATTAAATGAGTACATGCTCTCATAACAAAGAGCCAACTCAATTACCTCCCAAGTATAAAGCTTACAGAGAGGCAGATGTGATCTTTATTCCAGAAGGTTTACCGAGCAAACATGAGAGAAAGAATGTGGAAGAAATTTATGTGAAAGCAAATACTTCATACCTTATAAAATCCCCATTGGCTGATTACAAAGATCTCTTGGAAATGCCAATTAGTCAGGTGTCTCTTTGTCCTTTTTAATTCTCCTACCCTTATTAAATCAATATCTCAGACAACTTAATGGCTCCCCAAAGTCTAGGTCAAACAGAGAAGCAAGAGGAGGTGGAATGAAAGGCTGTGCTTAATTTTGTGCCATGATCCAACTGTGGGTGAGGAGAGAAGGAATAATTTAGCTTGATTAAATAACTAAATATACGGTACCTTGAAAGGAAAATTGGCCTTCACTCGCAGAACTACCAAGACAATCCCTGACCAAAAACCATTACCGCTGTTGGTTGCAAAGTTGTGACAAATTCTTTTCAGAGGCATTCAATTTTTTTTTCTGCCCTGCACATAGGGACCTTTATCTCCTCTCCAACAACACCCTGTGAAGAAGAACCTCAAGACTGAGTCACAGCCCTGACTGCACCCAAAGCACCCTCCACCTTCATGGGCAAAGCAAGACTCTGCTGCCCACAAGCTGCTATTGGCCTCATCCCTTTCCAGCAGGTGCATGAAATCTGGTCATGGCACTTGAGGGAGAGCAGTCACCGTAGACTTTTGACAGGCTGAGGGATTCTTTGAAATTTGGCTAGTGTGGAATACCATACATTACAGGGAAAATTGCGTTGATGGAGCAAAAATGTTCTGACTGAGGAGGATAAAAATGAGGACTACCAATCTTATCCATAGCAAAGTTTGGAAGGACAGAGCCTGAGTTGAAATAAGTTAATACAGTTCTCCTGACCTTGAGAGAGATACTACCCATTGGCATCAGCTGAAGACCTGGCTGAGGATGTGTATTACAAGCCACTTCACCCCTTTAAAATGATGGTGTTGGGTCCAGCTAAGACCTGAACTATCTGTTGAATGTGCTGTGTTCATCCCACTTGATTAGATAGGACTTTAGAGCAACAAATCTCTTAAATTAAACACTTCAGTTTGGTATCTAAAGAGGGGATGAGATGAATTTCAACCTAATCATACTAAATCCCTGCTTTCCATCCCCTCAAGACTGCTTACATTCTTGCTAAGAAAGCAGATCTTCCCTAACTCAAAGATCAGACTCTTAGGGAAGTCTAGTAAAAAAAAAAAAAAAAGTGTAAATATGTAAAAATAAGCCCGTACATTTCTGGGAACCTAGATTAGATTTAACTGCTTCTCAATAATATCCATATGATATGAAAATGTTTAGAGGTCCCAGGGAGAACAAGAAGTGGGAGTATGCTAATTAATGAACTTTTATCTTAACACTTGCTATTGACTAAAAGCAGAGAGGGAAAGCAGATGCAATATGGTGGTAAAAGGGCAGACAACAGGACAGAGAGAGGCAAAAAATACACAAAACCTTTCCATTGATTTTGGAGATCAGCCAGTAGCTGAGCCAGAGTACAGACAGGGGCAAGGTACAGGGGAAAGTACCAAGGTAGGACAGGAGGAGGAATTATGACTGTACATGTCTTTGCCTGGACAACATGAGGAACGGCACCACTAGACACAAGAGTTAGATCAGGGTTGCAATCAAAGTGGGCAACCTTTCCCATTCTGAGAATGTTATTCTCATAATGTTCCTGCAGTGCAAATGGAGTCATCTTCAATCTGAAAATGAATAAAATAAGATCCAAAGTGATCCAGGCAGGGTTTTGAAAGGCTAACTGAATTGTTTAGAGTGCAACGCACACCAAACAGTATGAGGTTTTCACGGAAGCCTATGTGTTGAGCTTTTGCTGTGTTGGTTTTTTTGCCTGCTGGAAAGAAAAAACTTAAGAAGTATTCATCAAGAATAGTTTCATTTCCAATTGATCTGAAATTCAGTTCCAATTGGTCTTCCTTCTCCCTAGCTGCTTCACTTTCACAATGAAATGGTTGAGGACTTTATTAGGTTGACTACAACGTTTTCTTCAGCAATGGTTTGGATAGCTATTTTCTTAAATGATTGAAGCAAAAAATTAGCACTGAAAATTAAATTGAAAAATCCAAATATTTCACTCTGAGAATGGTAACATAAATGCAACTGTTTGTATGACTATAAATCGGTTTCATGGATCTATACACTTACCAAAACAGAGTACCTTGTAATGCAAAACCCATTTTTTCACTAAGAACATTTTAAAAATGGGGAATTTCCACCGTGTTTGAGTAAGCAATTATGTTTTCTACAAAAGGGAGTGCCAAAAAACCCCTCTTGCTCTCATTTTCATCTCCAGGCCTTTAGTCTGACTTGCATATTCTCTGTAAAGCAGTGTAGCAAATGAACTTGATCAACAGTTCGCAATGTACGTTGATGGATGTGGCCGGTTCATGTTTAATGCAGTTCTATGACCTCTAGCACTAGATTTGGTCTGTACATCTCCTAATATTTCACATGTTGATGACATGGACCATGCAAGGTAATAGACTTCTCCTCTCACTGAGAAACCATAAAAAGGGTTTGTATTCTTCATTGGCCAGACCAATTAATATTTAAGGTCTCATGACAGAACAACTGTTACTTCTTTTCTAATTTTTTTGGCTATCAGAACTTCATTGCATGTGGCATAATGAAAATGATAGCAATGTCAGTTCTTAGGGAGTTTCAGCTGCCAAAATAAAACCCTACACCTGCACAATCCTAAGAAAGAGAGGTTGCACACCTTGGGGGGATCCATCTTCATGGCAGAGTTTCCTGGATCAGGGCCATTGCTTATTTTATACCCATAGACCAAAAATTCCTGAATTCTTCTGCTTTGCCTTCTACGAGTCACAGCAGTGAATGAGTCATTTTACCTCATACCTAACATGTCATTTCCCATCATCTATTGAGTACACAACCACAAGAAGATGAAGCAAAAACACAGCTATTTCTTATCTCACAACTGTGTTTATTTTCAGCTAATCAGTCATACTGACATCTGTTTGGCCCTAATCCTGATTTTGTTAATAAGCCATTTGTGTAAATCTGTTCTATGCAAGACCATGCCTTACTGCACCCCTGAAGACTGATGAATGCGTTTTGGAAACCAGTAATGCTTTAGGATAAGCCCACCTTGGAACTCCAGTAATTTTCCAATAAGTGTTGTCCATGAATGATCTCATGAACCTCCAGTTTGAAGACCAACTTTATCTCTGGGGTCCAAGTCATCCAGTGGGCAAGTTTCCAAAAAGGAAAACAAAGCAATCTCCTTCCTACCCAAGATCTTCCCCCAGTCTCTGCTGTGCTTAAAGAAAATAGTCCACTCTTTGATGTGAGCCCTTGGAAATACTGCGGTTATTTAATTATTCTGTTTCTTGTTTCCTGGTAATTCTCCTAGATCCTTGCTTCAACATTGATTCATATTCCTGAAGGCCAGAGCAGACCAGACTGATCATCTGGTCTGGTCTCTTGCATAACAGGCACCACAGCATTTCACTCTCTGATCTCTGAATCAAGCCTTGTACCTTGTGGGAGATCCAGCGTATCTTGATTTTGTCTCCAAGTGCTGGAGAATTTACCACATCCTTGGTTAGCCATTCCAGATGTATGTTGCCTTCATGGTTAAGACATTTGAGTTTCATTTCCAATTTGGATTTTTTTTATTTTTCACCTTCCAAGCTTTATGTCCTGCTGTGCTCAAGGCACAACAAGCACTCTTTGGTATTCTATCCTTCACCCCATGCAGAGACTTCAGCCTGAAACCCAGGAGGCCTCTCCGTCTCCAACTCAGATAAACCCACCACCTGGAGCTTTTCACATCTCCAGCTGTCAGGGGTGGATTTAACACCAAACTCGCTCTGGTAATTCCTCTCTGACATCTCTGCAGGTTCTCAGCATTTGGTACGAGGGAAGAGAGCAGTGTGGGAGGCAGCAGAACCAGGCAGGGTGGGACATGTCTGCTCCTGAGCAGGACACAGCCCAGCCTTGACTCCCTGCCCTAGCCCCACTGCCACCTCCTGCCACTGCTGCTCACTCACCCGCCTGACGGCATTTTGTCACCACTTCCCAGGACACACTACTTCCCAGTCTACAGTGTTTATTCCTCGTCCTGCCTAATCTCTCATTCTTAAAAAGCATGGGTTTTTGCACCACCAGGCTTCCTGAACAGCTCTGGTTATGTCACTCCAGGTATGCCTTCGGCTATTTATTTCCTCAGGAAATGCCATGTCACCTGGAAACTTTGTATTTTTCCTGTTACAAAATAAAGCTTATAGCAATGAGCGTCTTTCTTACTTCTGTCAACTTCCTTATGTCCTTGAGAGGCTCCAGCTGCAAAATGGAGTCCAAAGGCAGACTTCTCAAAAAGCTCATATTAACTGGCTCCACAGGGTCCCACAGCCATTGGGATGTGAGTATCACAGACACATTTTACAGAGGAGGCACAGGAATGGCTGTGCCAAAGCTATAGCTTAAAGAGTTCAGCAGTGACTGTATTCACATCTAGACATTTACTTTTCTTTTGTCCTGCAGTGTGGTGTAACCTGAATTTGTAGCAGGCTACTGTGAATGCACAAATCGTAGAACCACAGAATGGTTTGGGTTGGAAGGGACCTTAAAGACCATGTAGTTCCAACTCCCCTGCCATGGGCAGGGACACCCTCCACTAGACCAGGTTGCCAAAAGCCCCATCCAACCTGGCCTTGAACACTTCCAGGGATGGGGCATCTACAACTAATAAGTATGCTATGAAAAGCAGGAGCACTGAAGTCTGGTTTTCTGCCATCCTGCCTGCTTGTGGACCCACGGTAATCCCATGAAACGTTGTAGGGATTCAGCTTGTGCTGCAGCCTTTCCTTCAAGCCAGATGCCTACTTTCCAGAAACTCCCAGGACCTTAGCAATGCTGAGGTGTTTATCCCTCAGCTAGTTTGGTGAAATTAGCCAACCACTTCAAAAGTTTCTGAGGGGAGGAGGAATGACATGCAGACAGACACTCATGCAGATGGACAGCCACAGGCTAAAAAGTGGGGGGAGAAAATAATTTGTGTTGTGGGAGTTTGCTCTCAATCACCTTAGCAATCTTTTCTTCTCTACTTTACAAGCTCTGCTGTGCAGTTGCTGGCTGCTCACCCTTGATGCACACTGAGACAAATCTTACCAGCATTTTTAGCCTTCTGGCAGTCATTCACCTAGGAAGATTTCTCTCCTACCCGTCCTCCTTGTAAATTCATATTACAGTAGCTGCTGAGAAAAGCTGTGAAAAGTGACTACTGAGTGTACCCAGGCTCCATCTGTTGCTCTCAGCAAGTCCCAGGAAAGTACTGACAGGCTTAATTTGCTCTGAAAGACCACTGAAATCTGTGAGATTCAGCTGAAGCAGCCCACGCCCTGTGAGCCTGCAAACCTGGGAAGCATCCCAAGAGCTTTATTCAGGACGATGCTACGCTAAGCACAGCCCCAGAGCTGCTGCAGCGTGCCGATGCCAAAATCAGTGCAGGAAGCCCCAGGTTGCCACTGAGGGGACCCCACTCAGAGGGAAGGGGACAGCATCTCATGGGTACGCCAGTTTGGGCTGCAATCCTGCCATCTCTCTCTCCCCAAGGCAGAGGTGCTCTGGCAATAGCAGGGTAGCAAGGACAGACCCTACAGTGGGAGGCAGAGAAACAACCCCCATTAGGTGCCAGGTTTGCTTCATAGGGATCGTTAGTGCAGTTAAAACACCGTGATCACAAAACAAACTGCACACCCAGACAATCATACAAGGCCTCCTCTATCAGCCCAGTGTGAATTTGCCGCTCTCATGGGAAAAATCAAAGGGCTCAGGGCAGCAGACAGTCTGTTAGCAAGCTACTGAAATAGTGAGCGGCTGATGTCTAGACTCAGGAAAGGAAATTCCTGTCCATGTTTAGAAGAGCCACACACGTACACATGCAAATAAAAAAACAGGAAGGCATGTACTGCCGTAGTCTTTGATAGCAGCCCAAGGGAAACGATGTAATTTGGTAGAAGAAGCAAACAAGGCATCCACTTAGACATAACCTGTCGGGCCTATTAAGGAGGGTGCTTTGACAGACAAGTCTTAGAGAAACTGGATCTAGCACAGCAGCACAGAACTGCCTCCGCAACAAATGTAGGGAACAAGGCCCTGAGAGAGACCCCAGATGCATCACACAGCTCGAGATCTCTTAACGGGAGTCTAGAAGGTGGCAAGTTGTCATATTGGCTAAGAGAGATGCACATTTGGAGCCACTGTAACTCCTGTCTTTTGGCCTGGGAGCCCATTTGCGTTCAGATATATTAATCTCTCTTTGAGAAGTGATATGTACATACTCACAAGACCCTACAAAGTTCCTGGCCCAGACATATTTATCAAATTATAAAAGACCTGTAGAAGTGCCAGTTTTGGTGACTACTATGTAATGTGGTTCCAACCACAGACTTTATTTTTCCACCATGATGAGGACCACAATCTTTCTTATCCAAAATAAATAAATAAATAGAGAAGGGTCAAGGGGCTGCAAATCATAATGACCTGTTTCTTTAATTAATAGCAATACAAGCTTTTTCCCCTCCCTTGTCCCCACCCCCCCCAAGATATTTGCTACTAGACTGGAGGGCACCCTGCTCCGTTTAGCAAAGACCAGAACAGATTCACAAAGACTTGCCAGCCCTCAGACATTATGTGATCTGAATGCAATTTCTCCACCCAGTCAACAAACACTCTATTTTTATTAATTTCATAAGAGGCTAGGAGGGAGGGAGAGAAGGAGGGAGGAGGGAGGGGAGGAAATGCCCTTTGACCAAGCAGAATGCCGGAGCTCAGTGAATTGTTACTAGCACAATAGGCTAAAACTAAAGCTGGGCCATGTCTTTTCATTTCACAGCAAACCTAGCCTTAGGACTGGAAAACAAGATTTCTGTTCCACTGGGCTGGCACAACAGCATTAGACAACTTAAGGCAGGAAGTGAAGAAGAAATTACCAATGAGATGTCAGGGGAATATAAAGTAAAGCATCTTTCTTTTACAAAAGAAGAGAGTTGTGACAATAACTCTGCCCTGCACATCACTAGGCTGTCTGCTGGCACACTCAAGCCAGGGCCAGCCCTTCTGGATGGCTGGACCACCATGGCAGCCCCCTCCCACAGACAAGCTCCTTGGGCACGTAAGAGAGGGCAGCTGTGAGCACGAGGGCACAGACTGGTGCCCACTGGGACCCTGGAGGCACAAAGTATGGCCAGCACTCTCAGGATGGCATCACAGCAGTGCCTACAGCTCTTGGGCAAAATAGGGAGAGTACGAGTCGATCCTCAGGAAAAATAAAGGTCAGGAGAATGAGACTGCCACCCTCATGGCAATTCATACTCCCCACATCTTGTTTATCCACTGGCCCCAAGTAAAAGAGTGACTGTGAGCAGACCAGAGGCTATTTAGCTTGGAACACTGACCTCTGTGCATCCAAGCAGCCTTGCCATAAGCCTTTCTCTTGTGCCTGGTGTCTCATCCTCTTCCCAGCTCCACAGTAGAGCCTCACTGCAAATTTTTGATGGAGGCCAGGAATCAATGCTTGCTCCTTCAATAACCTTCCTTAGCCCAAGAACTGCATATCACAGCTCTCCTTCCTTACCTGGCCCCCAGATAACTGCCTTTGTGGTCCACATCTGAAAATTTTCCAAGAACACAGCAGTGTTCCCACCTTACCAGAAGAGACTGTGAAGAAGATGAGTGTGCACTTCATCCAGCCATATCTATGGTAATGCAAGTTGTACTTAGTCTGTTCTGCCATTTGCTTCCCACGTAAAAGAGGCTTTCTGCCTGAACATGAAAATGCTTTTGTTCAAGGCAAGTCTTTTGGTTCAGAGTGTGGGTCACTGAATGAAACATGACAGCCTACACTATGCAGGACATGAGGTTAATGGATCTAACTGTCCCTTTTCACCTTAAATTTGATAGATCCTGCACCTCTGGTTACATCTATATGGGACAAAGGAGAGAGATTTCAGGTAGCTCAGCTACTGAAAACATCGTCATTAACATGTCACTGGATAAAAACACCATAGCATTATATGTGCATGACACAAAAGGTGATCTACTTTCTGTAAATGATAGTTGATATAGGACAATGTGTTCCCCTTTGTCTGGTCCCCCAAGCTTTTTCTCTGGGAGATTCCTATCTGAGAGCTAATGCCACGGTTGCACTCTTCACTGATGAAGAGTTACACAAAAGGGATTTCAAATACCGTAAACTATAAACCATAAACCATAAACCACCTCCTTGGAGCCTATTCCTAGCAGCAGACAGCTTACACTGCTTGCCAAAAGTTTTGTCCAGCACGGAGAGTGTTCAGCAGGGGCTAAAACTTAAAAGGCGTTTTTTTTCCCGCACCCCAGCAGCTTGCTATGAAGTTCTACACTGAACAGCTTCCCTCTCTGTTGTAAGAGAGATGAGGTCACCAGAATTACAGTAAATACTGAGCCTAGAAAAACTGCATTTCATGTTGGTCTGTCATGCTTTTTACTTGTTAATTCTGCTCATGTAGGTGACAGTGACTATTGAATAATTTCAAGAGTCTGCAGACACAGACTAATCGAAAGCTTATAGAAATCTGTCAGAAGCTTCTTACTGATGCCTTGGGCTCCTATCACACCCTATTTAATTACACACTGTTTGGAAGATTCAAAGCCAGCTAGTAAGTAGAAAGCAAGAATGCACCTGGATAAAGAAACACACAATCTGTTTATTTTCTTCCTTCTGTCCTTGCATCATAATCATTTGTTAATGGGTAAAATATTTTTGCAGTCACTTAAATTCCACATTCTGTGTTTCTTAACTTTTTTTTTTTTTAACTATATGTGCAGCCAGGTGGTGAACCAATAACATTTTTCACCTCAGTTGACACAATTAAACACTATGATTTTCAACCACCAAGAAAAGTTGGCTGGTTGAGTAAGGGCAGTTTGACAACTGAGATATTTATGTACAGCCAAAATGAGATAGTGTCCTATATTTTAAACAGTTCAAGTCAGAGGAGAAAAATGTAAAATTGGTTCCTAGATAATAATGCCTAATCTTTGTTTTCATGGCACATTGCTGTGCAATTAAGGCTGGCTCATGAAAGCTGTGCGTGACCACACTCAAATTGCTGAATGGCCTCATAGATGGCAGGAAGGAAAATAAATATTCTACTGTTTATACTTTCTGAAGTAAAATCTTCAAGATAAACAGTGTGTCAGGCTGACAGGTGTGACTTCTTTAGCCTTTGCCTGATGAATTTTTCATTCACAGCTGAGGCTGATAGCCTGAAACTGTTGATGGAAAAAACCCACTGTTCAGATTTTGATGGGAGTACGAATGTCTGGGTCTTAAAGGGTCTGACTTCTGTGCGAAGAATTACAGACACTTTGTGTGCAGGTGTGGGGGAAGGACCACGCTGCAGCCGCACTTCATCGTGCTGTTGTTTCACTCAAGGTATGGCAACGTAAGGGTATGGCATTTTCTAGGGAGGTGATCAGATATATCTCCCCCATGATACTCGGAAAGCAGAAAGGTTTTTCAGAGGCTTCTCCTGGGTACTTGATTCTTCATAAAAACCTCAAAGCCATGAACTACCACACCATTCATGATTTTGGCAAGTTCATTACTTGCCAAAATGTCCGGTTCTTTGTGGAACTACTGCGTGCAAGGAAACATCAGGATCATTAATAGCATCTTCCTCTGGCTGGTTGTTCTTGGTTTGCCTGGGGGTTCTGCTCAGGTCAGCCTGGGTCCAGGTCAGCCTGGGTCCCAAGAGAACTGAAATATGGATGGAGAGAAATGGACTTGTATTAAATACAATGAGGAGAAAATGATGAGTAGGGATCATCTGTGCAAGCAATTTCACGATGTAGAAGAAAGGCTGCAATCTCCAGGCTAACAAAATGTGAAAAAAGGCTTGCTGAGCTCCTGCCAGTACATGGAAATTCCAAGAACAACAAGTTAATCCAATAAGATCCAATAAGACATTGAGATTGAGAAGTAGAGAGACAAATTGTGTTCATACTCCATGAAAATACAGAGCAATTGTAAGTCCTATAAACTCCCCAAGATTATTTTTCCTGTCCAAGAAAATCACTTCTGTCTCATATGGCTTGAATTTAAACCAACTAGCTTAAATCCTCACCCTTAACTCAATCACTGAGAAAATAAAGAGAAAGTAGGATCGAAGTTCAAAGCAAAGCGTTGGAGCAGCACACAGATACCCTGAGTTGGGCACAGGGATGGCATGCCAGGCAGACACAGACCCCTGCCCCACCACTCTCACATGGGACTTGGGCCAAGTGGGGGTTGGTTACCTTAAAAAGCTGTGACAGCAGGAACCAAAGGGGAACTCCTCCTCTGCTTAGGGTGTCTGAAGGGCTGTCACACTCCGGAGGGCTTGTGGCCACGTGTGGATGCAGGACAACTCCAAGATGTCCTTTTTGTATTGACAAGCATCTGCGAGCGTTTGAAAAGGAAGGATATATCTAACCCTTCACTGCTTCTCTTATGTAAAACTTTCTACTACATATTAGCACTCTTCCCAGCTGTTTCAGGCATAGATCATTTCAAGTTTTTCAGAGTAATTATCTGCACAGTCCCTTTTCCCCTCTGGAACAGCTTATTTATAAGGTGATGGCAAGACTGTACTCCATCAGATTGCCTAGCAGTGAGGGAGAGATGAAAACTGACTCTAAAACCTTTATCATTTTTAGGTGGTAAGTTATAAACATTGCTGAGGAAAGGCAAGAAGACTGGAAAGCTCTGAGCATTACTTAAATGTAAAACAATGGGAAAATCAGGGCTAGGCTATGACTAAATTGCACGGGAGCCTAGACCACACACACACAAACATACATAAACCAGTTCAGAACTGAAGACCAAGTATGGATTTTTTCATCCTCACAGATGAGAACCAAGAGGATCAATTCTCCCCCTAGAAGTTCATTTCTCCTTAGAAGACCAACTTTGTAAAAAATCTGCTTCCTGCGAGTATTCAGTACCTCCCATGCTTACTCCAGCAACCATATGTGCATTAATTTTGCTGCTGTTAGCACTGAAGAGCCAATGAAGTCATGAGAGTCAATTCCAAAATACAAAGAAAAGGGGATTGCAACCAAGAACAGACTGTGACCAGTGGACTCCTTACTGCCAGTGGCAATGCTCCACCAGCACAACGGGCAGAGCCAGCACTAAGTATAGGGAATGAAACAGAAATCCTCTGGCCTTCTCCATTTATCACATTTCATCTGGGCTTGGCAATGCCCAGTCAACACAGAACTCCACATTACTATTTTTTTTTCCAAAAGACCTGCTGTTCTGTCCACAGCACAACAGACATATATAGCACTTCTAGAAGTGTGTACATTTTCTCTTCTTTTTTTTTTTAAGATTAAGGTCTGTTTTCTTCTTTCTACTTGAACTTTTCCTAAAGATGAATCTGCCTAATATCTCCTTTGATTTGTTTGCTCATTTCCTTTAAAAAAAACCAAACACCCCCCCCAAAAAAACCCAACCCAAAAACAGGAGGGAAGAGATGGTGTGTCTCTACAAGGTTATTTGTGTAACATATACTATGCTATAAATTTACATGCATGGAACAGTCAAATAAAAAGACTAAAGTTCTATTTAAAGGCCCATGCCACAAGGAAATGAAATCACAGTGTTAGTTACATTTCCCAAAATGAGAAAATATTAGGTACAAAGAGATGCAGAGAGAGGGGGAGAAGTAAAGACACTGTTTTGCTCTGCAGAGCCAGGGAGTACCCAGCTGAGTGGGATGGGGGGAGAAGAGCTCGCAGCCGGGCACGAGGCACGGCACGGCTGGCAGCCCTGCAGTTTTCCTGCTGCCGTGAGGGCGTTCCCAGAACGTCTGAAAGCAAAACTTGGCAAGCAATACGGGAGCTGGATGGAAAGGGAGAAAGACTGGGGATTAAAAATGATCACTTTCCAGAAATAAAAACAAAATCCAGCCACCAATTTCTCCCTTGCATAACAGAAGACATGAGGATACCAGTATATATCAACAGTACGATACTCCCACTCACTCCCCCATTCATGTTAGCTTGCACTGGTTTCTTCACTCTTTATCAGAAGGAAAAGGCAGCAGTTTTATTTACAGAGTGATATAAATAACAAAGCCTGAAACGAGGAGCACGATGCCCCAGCTCTGCAGTAATGACAAAAGCAGCACGGCTGGCTGTCAGGCACGCTCCCCTATCTACTGGCAGCACAGTGATCCAATGCTGTGCTACCCCAGGCTTCAGCCACCCACCGCTGATGCAGGCACAGAACATGACCTTTTCCTCCATAAACAACAGTACTCCATCCAAGTGCCATTATTAAATTCTTTCATGTGTGATGCAAGCTGTCCCTGGGAATAAACAGTCTGGTACATGACTATGCAGGATGGTTTTATAGGGAGATAGTTTAAAGAAAACACTGCCTACACCAGATTAGACTTGGGCAATTCAGAGAAAACAATGAAACAGCATGAGCATTTTTCAAAGTGTTGCATTAAACACACTTCAAAATCACAATATCTGACTATTTGTGTTCTTTTATCTTATGCTACATAATCCCTAGCCTTAGGTTCCAGCAACTGAAAGCACTTGAGCCTCAGACAAAATGGTGTCAGCCTCACCAAAATCCCACCAAGTGCCCAGTCAGATCTGACCGGGTGAGCACGTCCAGTCAACACTAACTCTAATCCCATTAGGTCCAGCCAAGGACTGCTCTCCTATAATGCACAAAAGCGTGAGTTTGCCAAAGTGCTGGTTTTCAGTCCAAACCAATGCTCAGACAAAAACAATCTCAAAATAGAATCAATGTCCTAATTATATCTCCCCTGAATATGAATAGAATATTACAGTCATTAAAAATAGACCTTTCAAAAAAAAATCAAGGCCTTTCCAAGGTCTTCAGCCACCAGCATCTCTCTCCCATGCCTTCATAGTATTCATTGCCTTTACTCATCTGCTGTCATCCTCTTTCACAAGAGGTCACACATTGACCCTCCCAGACCAGAAGAGGTACAGGGAGGTCTCCACGCACACACAGGAGGGATGTTAGATCAGATCTCCTATTTGGGGAGGAGGAGGGAGTCTGAGCTTCCTGAGAAAGAGGCTAAAATCACATTGGCATTGCCTCTTACCTTATTTTTTTCCCAAATTCCTATCCTATAAGGGGATTTAGGCAGCACCAAGCAACTGTGCTGCTCACCATGTAATGCATTGTCCACATGTTGCTTGCTGTCTTTTGTCTTAACTGGCTTTAGCTGGCTGGGCAGGGAGGGGAATTCTTTGCTTAAATCAAAAACTTTTACAATCTTAAGGGTCCCCTTTCATGCTATTCTAATAACAAAATCAATTAGAAACTCCATTTCTGGTTTACCCTTGTGTGATGACACTAAGGTAATTCACTTCTCCTTGCTGCTCCCTTGCACTAGCACGAGAGGGAAAGAAGCCTAGTATGAATGAATGTAGCCTCCATGATAAGGGACAGTTTGCCTTTTACCTTGAGTCCTCTCACTTCCCATGACACCTTGATTTTGCTCACAGGTCTCTTATGGGAGTGAGGAAAGAGGATGAACTGCCAGTGCATTACCGGAAGATGTTCAGATCCTGTCACCTATAGAGACTGTATAGGAGAGAACAGTAAGTGGGGGAATCTTCTCCCCATGTTCCTCTTTCTATAGGGATGGGTGACAGAGGAATTATCCTACTGGTATTTGAAGTAGTGTCAGTATTTTACTTGAGGAGGAAGCCTGATGAAAGAAAAGGTAACGTTATACCTAGAGGCCTGGTAGGGGTAAGAGCAAATGCAATTCAGAGGCTTCAGACAGGCATTCAAAAATCTATTGCATGGTCTCTCTAGCTCATTGGTTCATACATTCTAATGGCCATGGGAATATTTTACAGCACTTCTGCCCCCTCCCTGATACGCCTGAAAGCGGTATAATATCTCGATCTCTAAGCTGTGCCGGGCCAACCATCTGCTGAAGAAAAATTAAGAAAAGACCAGCTGTGTAAAGATAAACAACACAAACTTTATCATCTCTGTTTTTTCCTCCACTAATATTCTGTTTATTCACAGACCTACTTTATTTTATTGGCAATTCTGGTGTTCAGCTGGTCTTAGTCTATACAAAGTCTCTTCTTCCAATGGCATGATGCTGATCTGCGCCAGCTATGGATCAAGTCCTACATGTAGGAGACATACTGTAATTCCTGCTTTCCGTCCCTTGATCTCCGGGTTATTATCCATCGGAGGTTTGCCAGAGGTGGTCTGCTTGCCGCATAACAGCTTCAAAGTCAGGTTGGGCAACTGCTTGATGGAGGAAGCTTAACACACATGTTCCTGGTCCTTGTTTTCTCTTTCACATGCATCTTTCACCCTCTCAGCCAATCAGCACCGTGCCCATAAATCTTCCCTGGGACACGCTGCGAGAGTCCACAGAGGCACCTGAACTCGTTCCTGTGGCAGCACTGTGATGGGAAGGCAGTGGCTGACAAACAAGAAACACTTCTCCCCTCAGGTGGCCTGCTCTTCCTTGTCAGCCGCACACTGCGGAGAAAAGTAGCTGAAAACCAGCTGTCCTGCTAAAAAGGACAGAAGAATTTCTTGCGGGCAGCACAACTGTTTTATTTATTTATTTTACTTATTTACCACACTCTAGTCACTAGCTTGATTTTCCTTAATCGTACAAATCGCCTGCCAAGGACATAGAGCATCTGGCTTTCTTCAGCAAATAAACTGTTTGCCATGTGTCTGCTGTCCAAAAAGACATGCTGCCCCCAAGTTACAATCCTGAAAAAGACTCTGTCAACATGTTTTATCAACTAATAATAATAAAAAAACCCTTCTGTGTTTTTCTCGCAGCTATTTATAAAATGTCTCCAGAAGCCAGACAGTGAATCAGCCTCCTTATCCAACTTTTGTTTCTACCAATGCAAATGCTCTCGGGTTCGTTATTGGAGGGTTGTTCAAAAACAGCTGGGCTGCTGGCATTCAAGCTATTCCTTTATTTACAGGGTTTTGTTCTGAGTACAAAGACATGTATTCAGAGATCATTCATGGACTTAAAGTCAAGCATATACTTAATTACTTTGCTGCAGTGAGGACTAAAGCATTTGCATTGAAGCAAAACTATTCACAAGCAGCCTTTCCAAACAAGCACACACAAGCGTCCGCGACAGGCTGACTACTTGCAGAGCTGGTGCTGTGGTAGCAGAAAAAGAGTTGTAAATTCCCATCGCCCTAGTAAGTTGGAATCAAAGTAGTTAAGTAAGTTAGGGCAAAGACTGCGTACGCACAGCTTTCACTTGGAAGGTGGCTGGGGCAGAATGTGAAGGGGATCGCATCCTCGGAGATTTCCATGCAGAGGCTGGCTGCACAGCTCACACTGAGACAGAGAACATGCGTAAGGAATTTTAGCCTAGTGTGTCATTCATGCGTGCTGCTCCTGGTGCTAAAAAAACAGTAGCAAACCAGCACGGTTACCTCCATCCTTCCATCCTCTCTTCTCCCAACCACCAGAGCTGTATTTGCCCAAGTTAGTAAGTGCTCACTCATTCAAGGAGTGAACGTCCACATTATATTTAGCCGGACTGTTGCAGGGGACTGTTCAGCCATGAATTTGCCGTGAACTAGCTGGGTGTACTAGAGTGTAACAAGAACTGTTGCTAAGTCTCATGAAATGCTGTACGAGGATCTGATCCAACCCACACTGAAGTCAAGGCAAAGACTCCCACGGATTT
The DNA here is from genome assembly GCF_011004875.1 of Balearica regulorum gibbericeps. Taxonomy (NCBI): domain Eukaryota; kingdom Metazoa; phylum Chordata; class Aves; order Gruiformes; family Gruidae; genus Balearica; species Balearica regulorum. The sequence goes on from NC_046184.1 coordinate 60,882,751, forward strand.
AAATAGGTATTAGATCAAGACCTCAGACTTGTAAAATCTTCAGGGCAGGGGCCACGGCTTTGTTACAATGCACAGTGTGCACTTAATGTGCTCTCTAAGTAATAATAAATAAGAATTTGGAAGTAATTTGATGGGGGGTTGGGAAGAAGTTTCCAAACCTTTCCAAAGAGCCTTGTTATCCCAGCATATTAATGTATTCTACCAAAGCTGTGTTAATCTTTTAAAATATCTTTGTACAAAGACTGTAAAATCCTGGTTGGTTACGTGGGTTGCAATGGTTCTGCAGCAGCTATTCATTTCACATCAATAGCTCAACTTGCAAAAAAATAAAATAAAAAGCCTATCTATCTGTTATTACTCCTTTGCACATAATTAATGGCTTGCTGCCATCCTCCGCTGCACAAAATCTTTGAAATCTTTTCTGCTCCCCTTTACATGCTTTTCCTCCAACATGAGACACAACTTAAAAAGTTATCTTGAGGTTCAGAAGTCAACAAACTATCCATCACTTTCAGGGCTCTGCAGAGGAAGACAAATAAATGCGGGAATGAAGGGACAATGGAATCTCTAAAATGCACCCAGTTTCCTTTGACTAACCAACTGATAGACACAAACTGGCTCTTGCAGTTCACACTAAAGGATGACTGTAAAAGCTTTTGACAGCTAAATGAGTTGGGGTGGGCTTTTTACACAAAGAGGACTCGATTTAGGACTGTTTCTTCCCTGTGAGTAAGACAAGTTAGTTCTGCCAGCTTTGAATGAGCCATAGACTGGCCCCTTCAGTCTCATCTAGGAAAAGCACAGAGCAACTGTCTGCCTGTCTGCTTTGCGTTAGTGGCAGACTTTTCCTTTCCACCTCTGCAAGATCCTCAAATTACAACTTACTGGCTGAAACACCACAAGAACAAAACCTAGAATTCACCCTGAAATCTTGCATGGCACTTAAGGAAGCTAATGGGCAAAACCCAGGCCTGCCATATATCCATTGCTTGATGTCATGGGCGGGGGGGGGATATATTTGTTTTACTGGAACTGTTTATCCCAGAATCTCTACTGGGATACCGACATTTTGCAAATGCTTCCTTTGAGATATGCTATCAGTTTGCAAAACAGGCTCTTTGAATACTCTCATCAGTTGTGTGCACAGATAACTTAAGATGACAAATAAGGCAAAGCACAACAGATTATCAGTTGAGAGGGAGATGCTGATCTCGGTGACAGTCACAAGAAGTCTGCAGTAACTCAGCTGGGCTCCATTGAATTATTTGCCCTCCACGAATGTCACTGAGTTCAGGCACTGTCCCAGGAGGGGGGAGGATGCTTGTTTTCGCAGCTTTGTAAGCCCAACTGTGCACTGGTAGGAGTGAGCGCAAGTAGTCACAAGTCCTCTCCTCTCTTAGCGGGTCTCTGAAAACCTTACAGGATGAGAGGACAGGCTGCTATGTGTAAGCTGTTCTGCTGGAGAAGACATATAGCCATGCCCAGATGGACGAGAGCAGGGCAAGTTAGCCTAAGGCATTAAACATTGGGAAGGCAGGATTATCTTTACTGAGGTCTCATAAGTAAGTCAGGGAAAATTTTGCTTTGCTGCCTAATTGTTTTGCACCTGAGCAATTTCAGTCATAACCTCATGTGAAGCTGAAACAATGGGGGGGGGGGGGGAGTAGGGTGGGTGGGTGGGTGGGTGTGGGATGTGTCCCTCCAAAAGCCCTCATTAATGTTTTTCACATGTCACTTCACAAGATGCAACCAAAAGTTACTGTTCTCACTCCTTATTTCTCCATGTAGCTACTCTGACAACAAAGACGTTTCAGTAAAATGGAAGGTTTAAACAATTTTGTTGGTTTTGGCTGGGATAGAGTTAATTTTCTTCATAGTAGCTGGTACAGGCTGGTTTGGATTTGTGCTGGAAACAGATTGATAGCATAGAGATGTTTTTGTTATCGTGAAGCAGTGCTTACACAGAGCCAAGGCCTCTTCTGCTTCTCACACCACCCCACCAGCGAGTAGGCTGTGGGTGCACAAGGAGTTGGGAAGGGACACAGCCGGGACAGCTGACCCCAACTGACCAAGGGATATTCCATACCATATGATGTCATGCTCGGCATATAAAGCTAGGGGAAGAAGAAGGAAGGGAGGGGACGTTCAGAGTGATGGCGTTTGTCTTCCCAAGTCACCGCTATGCGTGATGAAGGCCTGCTTTCCTGGGGGTGGCTGAACACCTACCTGCCCATGGGAAGTGGAGAATGAATTCCTTGTCTTGCTCTGCTTGTGTGTGTGGCTTTTGGTTTACCTATTAAACTGTCTTTATCTCAACCCACGGGTTTTCTCACTTTTACCCTTCTGATTCTCTCCTCCATCCCACCAGGGGAGAGTGAGCGAGCAGCTGCGTGGTGCTCAGCTGCTGGCTAGGGTTAAACTGCAGCAACAATGTACTGAAAACCTGTCATCTGACCTCCACTGTAAAACTTATGAAACTCCACAGGCCACTTCTCCAGCTAGCCCACCTCTAGAGTGGCCCCGCGGCCCACAGAGCCGCAGCAGCTGAGGATGACGCCGTGCCTGAGATGGTGTTAGAAGTGTTCGACACACCAATTGCAAGGCTCACTTCCATTGCCATAAATTGCATAAATTCAGAGTTTAAAGATGTCCTAAGAAAAAACAGAAAGTGGATCAAAATTGGACCCTTCAGTCATGAAAGATCCATCTGAATCTTCCGTAAGGATGAAGCATACAGATAACCTCTAGGTTCATATGAGCTGTTCTGCTGGAAATAGTTTTAAATACTTCCTTGTCTCCATTCTCCTTTGTGCACACAGTTCTTGACCCAATTTAAATCTCCCTTGATCCATTAGTGTTTTTCAACCTTTTCACCAAGTTTCCACTAGTGAAAGCTTCCACTTTGCTTTGTCCAGCAGAGTCTCTCAGATTCAGAAGGGACTTTTTGGATGAGAAGACATCTCTTCACACAGATGATTTCTTCTATACCCATTCTTTCTCAAGACATCACCTTATATCCTCACTCTTACAGCACAGTTCCTTACTCTGAACCATGACTGATCTTCCGACAGAGCTGTCCTGATCACCGTACCAGGACTAGTTCCATCTGCCAGCTACATCACTACACTATTCCTCATTTTTAATTGCAACATCTTCCTAACCCTAATGTGAATTCTCCTAAATTTCTGCTCCGTTGACTAACCTTTTGTCTCTCTGTCATCCCTTCAGAAGTGTTGTCTGCTTATATCAGTGTCTCAGTTATAGCTATCCTTTCATGTTTTAATCACTGCAACACCTCTATTTAGGTTATCCCTGCATAGTAGACTGTAGCAATGACAGCAGAGCTTTCCACCCTCCCTTCCAAGTAGGCCCACTGACTGCATAATTGTCCTCAGTGCAACAGAAGACTGCTCTCTGCAAGGAAATCCATGATTAGAGGTTAGTTTGAAGGAAGTCTGTGTGAAGTTACCTGCAAATATCCCCCTCGTGATACCCTCAGGTAGGGTAGGAAGGACACACAAAAGAGAACAAAATGTGTTCCTTCCTCTGCCATACTGAGACAACTCCTTGAGTTGAGTGGCTGCGGTAGTCAAAAAGGGAGCTAGAAGGAGGTTGCAGCATCAGCACCTCCCTCTGCCTCCAGCCACATCCTCCTCTTTATCTACAAACCCATCCTCTGTTATCAGAAGGAGGAAGAGCAGCAGCTTTATTTGCTCAAGTGGTACAGGGGCCACTTGTGCTAAGCAGGAGACGGAGCTCAGGAAAACTCAAGCAAGAGGGACGTGGATGGAGAAGGGTTGTGCTGAGGTGAAGTGACTTGCTTATTGCCCCATAAGAAGTTTGTGCCAGGATACAGAACAGGGTGTCCTCACTTGAACCCCAACCCTCACCTTTAGCATATACAGATCTTTTCATTTTCCATCTACTGCTACTCACTCTGATGTCTGGGCTATTTCACCCATATGTATAGTTAGACTGAACTGTCCATCTGGAGCAATGAAGCTGCACTAGCAGATTTGAGCTTGGCTTTTATGCACATGTAGAGAAGGTGCTTTGCTGTTCATCCATCATTCAGCTGATTGTGAGCATGTTTCCTTAAATAAAATGAATAAATACAAATATTAGCTTTCAGACAGTGAAAGATTTGTGCTGTTTGGTGAGCTATAAATAACCCTTCCCAAAATGTAAAAGTGCCATGAGGCTGAAGTGTTTGGACACACTAAACAAAAGGTTAAGTACATGACTTTGGAAGGAAGAACCTGACTTTCTGAAAGCATGGGCCTGGGGCGAGCATGGTAAGAGTTGCATCAGGGCAGGCGCAACACAGCACTCACTGATTTACGAGCTTCTCAAAAGAGTTCAAATATCCAGCACTTGTCATGAAGCCCACTCAGATGCAGAGATCACTTATATGGGCTATAATGAACATATATTCACCAAAGTAAGTACTGTAGTTTTAATGGCACGTTAATGAATGAGATGCCTCCTGGTGACTAGAGCTGGCTGCATCTCTCTTTATCTTTTGTCCATTTAATATCTGTGTTTAAGATGATGAACTAAAAAGATAATTTGCAACCAGACTTCAAGCAGCAAGGAGACAGACAGTTATTACATCTTGAAACACCCTGCAGTTTCAGTCAAAGGTTTCATCATATATCTATCTTTACCAGCATGCTTATCTTATTAAACACACTTGATTTTTTTTAAGGCCTCACATTTCACATCTCCCAGATATTTGACATTTAGCAACAGATACGCTCGTAAGTCAGCCTTTACTTTTGAGTGAGTTATCAGTGGCTAAAGCTCACCTCTCCTGGGGTGATGCGCCCTAAAATTGCACTTTAGCCCATGGCAGGCCATTTCAAGATCTCAGAAGGACGACAGCACTTCCCCCTGTGCTCTCTCCACAGTTCGGCAATCTGGAGTTAACCTTTCAGAGAGACAGGAAAAAGGCGATACTGCAAAGCTTTACTGTGGGTTTGCAAGAGGTTCAATCTCTTCGCTGCAATAATGATTACCCAGCAAGCTTGGAAGGCAGAGGCTGTTATTATATCTGACAGAGGCACATGGTTTTTATTGGGACCAGGCGCATAGAACAGATCAAGCTGGGACATGGTGCAGGAACATAATCTGGTTCTTAGTTCACTGCTGTAGTCTATAGTGTGTGCACAAGTTTGACAGATAATTGCAATTTTTTTTTCCACACATTGCTGTAACATTTTTCTTTTTAAGGAAGAGGCATAAATATCTGTCCTTAACAAAACTGTCCAAGCTTGCTAGCAACTGTCCTTGCTAGTCCTTGTCCAGAAGGAGCATTACGAGGACACACATTCTTGCAGAGCTCTGGTGGGAAATCCCCTATTGAAAAAGGAGCCCATGTTTCAATGCAGGACTGTTTATGTACCGATGTGAGAGACATGATACAAACCATCAGCCTGGCAGATAGAAGTGCACTTATTTATTCTGTTGATGAATATTGTTTGTGTGCCCTTCTGCACCATGTAAATGGAATTAGCTTCAAAGCATTTTTATTTTGGGAGATGGCTTCTGTTTCCAGCCATGGCCTTGGATTTGCAATGAAGAATTTTTTAACAATACAAAAAAAACCCCTCAATACCCCTATGATCTTGTAGGCGCATTCTGGCAGCATCGGAATGCCGCCCCAAGATCTGCACTCAGGCTGCAGATTGGTAATATTGGCATTTCCTAATTTGCAAGAGCATGGCTTGGCAAACATGGCATTCTTCTAATGCATTTTTGGTGTGCATTTAACTGAGCTTTTAAAACTGCTATCTGAAAAGGTAGGCATACCAATGAATTCCAGCCAAAGCAAGAGAGGGATGGTCCAGATAACCTCTCAGCCCTATTACATTTTGAGGTGGAATCACTCTGACCTTTAAGCAAGTCATCAACAGGGGAGTAATCAGACTCATTACACTGCCCTTTGCCACAAGGCAGCAGGGAGCTGCAGGGACTCTCCTCCTCTGGTGGACAAGCTTGCAGTAGAGGCAAGGCCCACAGATGCTGACTTTTCTGGTTCTGGTGCACCTAAGCTTTGTTCCTTCTTTACTCTGCTGTTTCTCCATCTCGCCTCCTGTCTCCAGCTCTTGTCTCCATCTTGCCTCCACCTTCGTCCTCTCCATATCCCAGTGCACATCCCAGTCCCCAACACCAGTCACACCCTCCCTTCTCTCTCCCCACCTGTATGGCAACTGATTTGCCTTTACCTTCCCTTCCTGCTCCACTGGTGAGTCCTTTGTCCTTTGTCTAATTGTGTGAATTACTTCCCTCCTGAATTTAGACTCCACGGGGCTTTGAGAGGGGGAGCCATACCTGTTGCATCACACCTGTATAGCCAGCAGCAACTGAGAAGGAGAGTCACTGGCCCCAAATTGTGCACTGCTCACCAGCTCCTGAAACCACAGGACAGACCTTGGCATATTCATCCCTGCCCTATGCCTCTCACCTTCCCTCTTCAAGCATAAAAATCAAACTCTATATACAGCTGACAGTAGCTACTACAGGGGAAGGGCTACTTCACCTCTTCTATCAGAAGATTAATCTAAGTATAATCCTGTCAAACTTTTAGTGTTTTTCAGACACTTCTTCACAGAGGCACAAGGGTGTAAGCTGCCTGCTAGTGTTGTTAAGCACTCTCCTTTCTCTGTCCTAGGGAACAGAGGTTACAGACTGAGTCAAACACTGGTGGAGATGCAAAGTTAGGGACCTGCAAGCTCTCGCCTTCATTTTTTTAAGTCTAATGTAAACAGCCCATGGCACCTGGAGGCTGGTGGGATGACCCAGGAGTCAAGAGGAGGAATTTAGGTCAGTTTACAGCTCTTATTTTCTATTTGTTTTCAAGCCACTGCTTTCAACTTAAATGGCCACTGTTTTGGGTCAAACAATCACATGTAAAAGATACAGCAAACCCAACCTTTGATTATGCCTGGAGAGCTGAAGGGAAGCAAGTTGTTAAGCCTCTCCCCTCCAAGCATCACTTCTGTCAGACTGAGGGATCCCAGACTTGACAATTCAGATAATTAGAAGTGGCGAGGGGAGAGGAGCAAAGGAAAACACCACAGCTTATTGCAATCCCTCAACTGTCAATCTGCCTTAAATTTCATGAAGAGACAGCACAAGGGTGCAAACCCAACTTTAAAAAAATCCTCTGCAAATCCTGTTACCTTTTTTGTATGCATGCGGGATGCACTCCACACTAGGCCATTTCTGCTGTCGTGAGCTAAACAAAATTGTGAGGGAGACGGCAAAGGAAACGCTACAAGCGGGAGGAAAGGACAGCATGCCTGTTGCAGATAGCACTCTTGCCTCCATATCATCATTAATTTAACATCCTGGTAGAAACTGCCTGGACAGTGTGTTAATCTGTCCCTGTCAGATGACATGGAAAAACCACTACGGTCCGACCCCTGGAGGTCACCAATAATCCCGCAGCGCTTCTCAAAACAATGCAATGTTAAGCCCGCCCTGTGTCACAGGCAAATTGGCTTTATCTACCCAAAATTTAAAAAATCAAACAGCAGCCATCATTTTAACAAGTTTGCCCCTCCCAGACCTTGATGGTCAGGGCCACTGTTAACAAGTGATCAATTAGCCTGCTTAAAAACACTGATAACAACATTTTTGTGTCAGAGTGACAGGAGGGCTGACTGTCAGGACCTAATCTCTCCCTTCTTCACGGCAATCATCTCTGAAAACTAAACAACTTGCAGGCTGGATGACAACAGCATTTAAACCTCTTGCTGTGCTTCTTTTCAAGATACCCTCGGAGAAATTAAGTGGAATTTTAAGACACGGAAGGCTGAGGAGCAGGCCCCTCCAGCTCCCTGGCCCACAGAGCTCGTGCCCCCTCAGGACTCTGGTGCTGACCAGCCTTGGTGGGATTTGGGTTCAGACAACACAGATGCAAATTACTCTTTTCTGAGAAAGATTGAAACTGCTCATATTGCTTCAACAGATGGGTGTGGTTTGCAGACCCCAGCCTTTGTTTGATGAGGACTATTTGTTCTTCCCATTGCTGATCATCTTGCTCCCGTCAGACGCTTCCTATGCTATCAGTCCCAGGGCTTCAGTCAATGTAGCTTGTGGATTTACCTTCAGATTGGCACTCCTTTCAGTCTTCTTCTTAGGGCAGAGAAATGAAGCCAAATTTTGCCCTCGTACAAGAAAAGCAGCTGCTGTGCCTGCAGTTTGGCTGCAGCCATGTGAAGCCGGTCTAAACTCGAATCTGTAGGCCCAGGGCCGATCCCAAGCTTCATGGCAGCACAGGCAAATTGCATCTGGCATGGGAACAATGTACCTCAGTGTGTGTGCCCTCTTTTACCCTAAACCCTTCCTCACCACCAGAGCAGCAGGATGCTAATGCAGGAAGCTGCCTGCCCTGTCAGCCTGTTAGCTTGTCTTTGAATAATTGTCCCCCATGTCCTCTGGCATGGACAGGTGGGCAGCCAGGCAGAGGCCACGCTTAGGGCTGGGTGTATTTGGGGCTCTGGCTGTGGAGTGCCCAAGGGGCAGGTACCCACTGTCCACCCAGAGCCCTGGCTAGAGCCACTGGGCCTCTTCATGAGCCCCCAGGGCCACATGTGTATCATAACCCCAGCTATAAGGCTGGGACCTTGGGTTTGCCTTGTACTGTAAAATGCTGCATGCTATTCCTGTCCTTACAACACAGCACAAAGTCTCTTAATCACTCATAATCACTGGGACCTATTATTTGAGCTTTTATAACAGAAAACTGCTTATTTTCTTTAAGACTTTTTGTTCAAACATGCAGGTTACCATGCAAAAAGGCAATGTACCAGCAGACCTGTAGAGGACATAATCTGATGCGATTCTTAACCTGTTTGAAGACCTCATGAGAACAAGGAGCAAACAATGGGCTACACCATGGCTTTGCCCGAAGTCATCAGCGCTGCAGTGTCCAGGGACGGACCGAGCACTGAGCAGTGGCTTGGAGCCACAGCAGCCTGCCACCTGCTTTTGCTCTTTGCTCGGAGAGGAAGAATCATGGTACCAGACCTATGCCTGACGGTGCAAATGCCACCTCTCCCAGTGTGCTCCAACTCTCTTACAATGGTCAACATGACACAGGGATGGAAAACGGGTACTTCTCCACTCCTCCTCAGCCCGCTTCTACCTCCAGGTATAGGAAACTTGGCCACCTCCTTTCTGGGCATCCCCACACCAGGAGCAGCTGATGCAGGCAGCAATGGTTCTTCATGCATATGCTCCCTGCCTGCTGGCTTGTGTACCCCACCACCTGTCCCTGAACTATCATTATGCCTAAAAACAAACAAGGCCCTAGAAATTTCTCATGAACCCCATTTATAACATAAATTCTTCACTGGAATCCACAACACGGAATCCACAACACAGAATCCTAAGCCTTAATTTTACTTTCCACTTCAAGCCTCCCTTATGCCCCTGGAGAAGGGCTGTATGAAGCTCAGTATATAAAGTCTCACCCTCAGGATGTCAGCCTTAGAAACACAGTATTTTCTAATAAAATACAGCTAACCAGGCCAGTTCAGGCACAGACCTACCTGGGGGAGAAGCCTGAATCCATGATGGCCTTGCCAGCTAGAGTACGAAGTGGTGCCTTAACACACCAAGAAGTCATTTTTATGAGCATTACTTTGCAGTACAGCTGCATCTGGTCTCCACATTTCCACTAATTCCTGCCATTTCTGAGTAATTTAAAATAACTCCTGTTACCTCACTTTCTCCCCTCCTGCCCATTACATTTTTTTAATCACTGATGTCACCTCAGCTCTTCATTCACAGCAGAACCAGTTTCTCACTCCCACTTTGGCTGCTCAGTTTCCAGTCTTGTCACCTCATCCTTTCTCTGTTCATGAAAACTTACCCTGGCTTGCACTAAGTTTCTTTTGCTGCCACTTCTTACCACCTTCAGTTTTTAAAAATGGCCTCTTTACGCTGTCCACCTCTCCTTGTCCTTCTTAGTGTGCCTCTAAGGAGGCGCTCTTTTCTTTCTTAAGGCATCAGATCCCAGAATGGTATGGAAGGGATTGGAAGGGACCTCTGGAAATCACCTAGTCCAACCCCCCTGCTAAAGCAGGATCACCCAGAGCAGGTTGCACAGGATTGCATCCAGACGGGTTTTGAATATCTCCAGAGAAGGAGACTCCACAACCTCTCTGAGCAGCCTCTTCCAGTGCTCGGTCACCCTCACAGTGAAGAAGTTTTTCCTCATGTTCAGATGGAACTTCCTGTGTTCCAGTTTGTGCCCATTGCCCCTTGTCCTGTCACTGGGCACCACTGAAAAGGGTCTGGCCCCTTCCTCTTGACACCCGCCCTTTAGATATTTATAAGTGTTGATGAGATCCCCTCTCAGTCTTCTCCTCCCCAGGCTAAACAGACCCAGCTGCCTCAGCCTTTCCTCATACGAGAGATGCTCCAGTCCCCTAATCCTCCTCGTAGTCCTCCATACCATGTTCATTTATTATTTGGTTTTTATACAAGAGCAAATTATGATTCATTCTACAAAAGCTGCCTATTTTAGACTTCAAGAACATCATCAAGTTACTGGATGCAAAATCAGCTCCTGAAGTGTTGGCAAGATTAATTAGGTAAGGTTTAGAACCAGAGCTAATAGCCTCTCCCTACCCCATGCAAATGCCGCGGTTGCCCTTACCTTGAAAGAAAATAGGCATAAAGTTTTGGATGTGTTAGACACATGCCCAATCAGGCCTTGTTTGTCATACAGCTCCAACCTCTGTTCTTTGTCAACTAAAGCCATTCAGTGTGTGTTCATGGTCCCACTGTATGTGAGAGCACCATCCAGCCACCAGACAAAGAGCTGGTGCTGGAGACCACTTTCAGTCCAGCTAGCTAAGGCTTGGGGGTGGGATCCACACCAGCCAGCTTCTCACCTGGCCATGCTCAGTGAGAAGTCAGAGCCTCTTCCTCCAAATGAAGGTCCACAGTCCAGCTCCAGACTGGATGCCACACTTTGCTACAGAGCCAGTAGTAAGAGCTTTACTCCTTTGAGGCCTCAGCAAGACAGCTTGAAAGTGGATGTAAGAGCCATCAGGTTGGAATTAGACCGTTGTGCAAGCAGGACTTTCCCAGAGACAGCACCTATAATTGCCAAACACGAGATCTGCCTTGATGATCTCATTGCTGAATAATTCAGTGATTCCTTTCAGTTAACATCAAAAGGGATGAGCAATCTTCAAGGGGGGCATAGCCTTACCACAACCTTATAATAGAGTTATCACAGGTGTGAGGGCTAGGGGAGCATGTGAAGCACTAAGCTGACAATACCCTTTTATGTGGGAACGTTAGAAATGAATCTGCAGGTCCAAGGTCACCTAGCCTGCTCTTTGGAGACCTTCCTCAGAATTGCTCTCCACGCTGCATCAGAAAGCGTTACAGACAGCTAAGCTGGCATGTGCAGTTGCTCTGATAAATCACACAAGAAGTTAGAAAACAAATGCTGGCTTCTCCTTTCTAAATTATTTTTCTCCGTTTTGTTTAAATCTTAGAAGTTATTTGATTGTTTCTTTTAGTTTCTTTTTTGGCAGCCTTGGACAGTCACACAAACAGCTGCAGAGAAATTGCAAAATAAACCCTCCCCCTTCTCTTTTATTTTCTGGTAAGTTATGTTGGGAAAATAAATATGAATGGCACAGATGTTCCATTTTTCTCTCCGCATAAAACAGTTTATGACATCTTGCAAACGCTGGAAAAATACTTCTTTTAAGAAAGAGTTTTCTCTTTCTCAAGCACACTACATTTCAGAAATGTTTTAAGGACAGTTGTAGAGGAAAGCCTTTTTAGGATGCCTTTTTCTCATTTACTAATAGCATCAGAGAAATAAACTGAATGTTTTAAAATTAATTTTACTAGATATTATTTGGATTTGAAAAACTATTAAAGTTTTCAGTGTTGCTGATCAGTTGCTACAAATCTACACATCTCTGTAGGCCCCCAACTAACAGGCTTAAGGAACAGACTTTCAAAATTAATGATACATCAGCTATAGCAGCAGATGTTTAGCATAGAAAGTGAAACATTACCAAAAAATTACAAAAAAATAAAGCGGGCAACTTTTTCTCTTTAATTCTGTAAAACAAAGAGAAATGAAGTGGCTGAATAAAGCACTACAATCAAGTGTATCATCACACTGTACCGAAAAGCCTGCAAGCAGAGAAAACAGTAAGAGAACTAGATAAGGTGCCATTCATCATGCATTTCCTCTGCTGTCAACTCACTCCATCACTCCCATCATAAGTAATTGGACCTTTTCCTCAATCACAGCCACGTGGCCTGGCAAGGACCTTGAGAGGTCAGCTAGTCCATCCCTCCGCCCCAGGGCAGAATCAGCTACGCTTACTGTCACTCCTGACAGACTCTTGTCTAACAGCTCAAAAATCCTCCAGACACAATTCCACAACACCCCGGGACGACCTATTCCCCTGTCGTGGTCTCCTGGCCTTTGGAGAATTTTGTCTGGTGTCTAATCTGAGTCATGCCTGTCGCAATTAAAACCCTCGGCTGCAAGGGCGCAGAGGAGAAATGATTCCTGCTCTCTTTCCATCACCCACCGGACACGTGCACAGTTCTTCTCTGCACAAACTGTGCCCCCAACCCACAGGCTTCCTTGCAAAAATCCCTTTCTCCAGAGTATTTCCCATCTTCTGCATTCAGAAGCAGGCACAGTAAAGGTAAATGTCCCCTGTTGTCTTCATAAGGTTATAAATTCAATAACAAAAATGAGAAAGTAAATGAGTGGTTACATTTTTTCAGGGCATTCCCTGCTTAACAGTAATTTCAGAGTGGCCCCTCTCCTTTTTCACCCTCCTTTGCCTACAACTCTAGTTCAGCCAGTCAATCCGCTCGTTTTGCTTTTCAGACACCCAGCAAACGAGAATTTATCCTTAGCAATTCCCCAAAAGACCTATAAAGACAAAATAGCACCTTGTTTGAATGGTGCCGGTAATTACCATTCACATAGACTCACTTCACGCTGTGGTTATGTTGCAATCGGGCTTAGAGATTTCCATGAGAAAAACATTTCTTGGAAGAAAAACTCTCTTCAGCTAGGTTATTGAGAAATGTTCTAAAATGTCCATTTGTTTTCTCTCTGCAACAAGTTCATAGGTTTTATAAAGTATACAGGCAGCCGCCTTTTCTATCAGAGAAAACCACAGGATTTTGATAGTGGCAACATGAAGTAGCCTGCAGTGCTCACAGCACATAGAAAGCATCCACAGTGTGAGTTCGTGCCCGTGCACTTCCAACTTGGCAGTAAGCATTGCTTCGTATTTTAGATCCAACCTGAATCAACTCTGATACTATCGTGGTACTCACAGGTTATAAGAAACCTATTGAGGAAAATTCTTTTCTCACCTAGTAATTATATATCAGAGTAATTGTCATCAGTACAGTGGTGCTGAATCTGCAACACTGGAAGTTAAAATAGGGTTCATCTCACTGTTACTACAGTAATAGCTAAGAAAAAAAAAAGATAAATCCTTAAAGATGATTGTTAACTGAATAATAACAATTTTGAGAGGAATTGGGCAATTCACTGTTAAAACTTTACCTGAACAGAGCACAACATAACCATAATTCTGGTTTCCTTATGAAAAATCGTGAAAGAAAGCAAAGGCAGGAAGAAGAATCATGGGAGAAAAAAAATAAAAAAAAAATAAAAAAGAGAAAACTTCTAAAACCAGCTTATTCTTTTAGCCAAGCTCAGAATGTTAAACTAGTAGATCAGATTCCTGATACTCTACACAAAGGTTCCTTATTTTTCAGTTGAATCTCTGGAAAAAGATATTATAAGGTTGGAAAAAAAGTTCACTAGATGAAGACTTTCATGAGATTTAAATGTTACCATCTGCAGTATAAATTGGGGTCACCCACTGTCATGATTCACCAGCAAACAAGGAAAGAAGAAAAGGAAAATGTAATCAAGCAACCATAGCACAGACCATGAATCAGGACTCTTGTTATTTGGCTCTGCCAAAGGCTTCCTGTGGGAGCATTTCACTTCTCTACCCCCAACTTCTTCCATCTGCAAAACAGGGGCAATACCCCATGCTGTGAGACTTACTTCAAACACTGATGAAGCAGTAAGACTCCCTAGCACAGCAGTGCAAATGGGCAGTTACTAAACATCAGTCTTATTATAAAATAGAAATAATTCAACTACTGCTTACATTTGTACCACCTCCAAAGAGATCTCACTCCATCATAAGCTATATGTCTAGAATAATTCTTGCCATCTGAAAAATAAGCTCCTTTTTGACCCTTGGTATGTTGTACTGCAATTCATAAGGAACCAAAGGCCTTTGATGGAGCCCCATAAATGAACACAACAGGAGCAACTGATTTGCATGCGACTTCTGAGTTATCCACAAGATGTTTCTGTTTCTAAGCCTGATAGTACTAGAACTTACAAACCCACTTATGACTTCTGCAGAATCACTGCTGTTCAAAGTATTTGCATCAGAAGACAAGACCAGATGAAATTAAACAAGTGAGTTTTGTTTTGTTCAAGCCCAGTGCTCAAACTACAACCTAGATTGAAATAGATTAAAACAAAAGATAAGGTTTTCTTCAACCCTGAGAAAAGAAACCACCAAAGCCATCAGAGCATGAAATAATTACAAACCCATGTGAAAAAACCCCACTTTCAGATACACTGAGGACAATTTTTAATCCACTTATTTACTTTGGCATCAAAATTCTATTACAACTCAATTGGGATTTAAACCTAGCAACGAAGGAGGACTTAGGCATGTAAACTGCATCCCTAAAACCACAGATCAGTCACTGTCTACCAGGGAGATGCCTAAGCTTCAACAGCCCCACAGTTTCTGACCTCAGATTTTCCCAGGAGTCCATATATGCACTTGGGTGTCAAATCCTTGACAAGACTGAGCTTCGTTCCTTCTACTGCTTACCTAGAAATCCAGTTAGGTTCTTCCATTTATTGGATGGATAAGGTTGAGCAGTTCTGGAACACGAAACATAAGCAAGAGGTCTGAATCCTCATAAAATGCAATAGCAAATTATTTTTTTCAAGAACCACCACAGTTTTCCATTCCACCTTACACATAAAATTCAATAAAAGCTGCAATGTTCCTGAATACAGCATTACTTCATCAACATGTCCTGTGAACACTATGATGACATATGTTCCTGCCATCCTTCTGTCCCAAATTACCTACACTATTCACCAAACTGTGAAAGTATGGGCATCCAGTTAAGGAACAGGAGAGAAGGACAAAAGTAAGGAGAAAGGATAAAGCTGTCAATCACGCATTTCCATGAGCAAAAGAAAGGAAAAGTATATTCAATAAATTCCAACCCCAAATACAAATTTTCAAAAGGGCAATGGTTCTGCTCTTGAAGCTGAAAGCATGGTCTATATGGAAATAACTCAGCTTTGTATCAAACAACATTTTTATTGAAAATTCCACTTATGTTTTCACTTTCCTAAGTGATATTACACAGGAAATGCCGGTAGCTGCATGGATCTTTAAAAGAGAGGGTAGATGAAATAGGTGAGGGTGTACATTTCAACAGACAAGACTTAAAATAATACATATTGTAACTTTTATGGAAAGTATGATGCCTATTTATTGCGCACCAATGTTTTTTTCATTCTAGGGGCATGCAGCTTTGTCCTTTTCTCCCTTTTTTCCCATCCTTCACTTGAGGTCACCAGACTGGGCCACACCCTGTCCATTAGAATGAGTGAGCAAAACCTCCTTTAACTTTGGGGTGAATTGAACAACACTTACTGAATTATTTCTCATTTGTGTGAGGTTTAGTTTAAAATGCATTGGCTCCTATATCCCCACAGTGTTTGAGTAATCTGAAATTAAAAACTTGAAGTTATTTTTCATGAGCTAGAACAATAGCTTTTATATCTGTTGGCACATACAACTGACAGGGTACTGGCAACAGGCAATTTGCAGCATGACTTGCCAATGCCTGTATGCATACTTCTAAGAATAACTCAGTGTCCAAGAATTTGGCCTGTTATATCACAAGCCAGGACTAGCTGACAGCTGTTTTAAATTACAGTGGACTGAATGATATTAGCTTTATTGTAGTTGGACTGATGCTCTGCTTTCTCTTAATCGTCTTAATGTTCTGATTTGTCCTTTAGCCAGCAGTTGCACAGCATTTATTTATAACACTCGAGGTTTAAGTCACAAATGACAGATTGGTTGGATTGTCTTGTACACATGGAACATGATCAAAGTAAAGGACTACACAGTTAGAGAAATTTAAGCTTCTTTGCAAGGGACAGCCTATAGATCCAAGGCTAGGATTTTCCTTGCATAGCAGAAAAGACTGACTCTTAAACAGACCTATTCTAATTTTCCTAGAAGGCAAGCATTTCTTCCAAGATTTGCATGCTATTGTGAGCTACATAATCACATCCCACTTCAATTTCTTCTTGGGGAATCAGACAAAAGGTTAGCCATGGACCTGCAAACTGCCATGTACCTCAATTAATTACAGACTTCAGAAGTAATTTATTATATCAAGAACTAATGTCTACTCAGGACCAAATCTTGATCACATTATAGACAATAGTTAATTTTCTAAAGACTTTGCTGGGACCAGAGTATGGCTATTAAACTTACTTGCATGTGAACTTTTAACAGTTCATTAGAAATTTCCTATTCCTTCAGGAGAAAAATGGCTGTGGATTTTTTTTTGTGTTCAGTTGTCAAAATAATGAAAGAAATCATTTACAAGGAACAGCAAAATACCTGAACACACGATTCTGATTCAAGGTGCAGGAAGGAATCCTTCTACTCTGCTCGGCACTGGAAAGCCCCAGGTGCGGTCCCATGTCCAGCTTTAGACAATACACTTAAAGGAAGATGCAGACAAATTTCACAGTCCACAGGAAAGCAACAAAAGTAATCGGTCTAAATATAGGTTATATAAAGAAATGAGAACTGCAGAAAGGTCATGGCAGAAAGGAATACTACATGTTAACAGTCTTCAACTATGTGAAAGGCTATGGTATGAGAGGAAGGATAAGCCCATTCTCCATTTCCAAGGATACGAAACCAAGAAGCAGCAAGCTTAAACTGCAACAAGAAAAATCAGATCAGATTCTTGGGACAGGCTCTCTCATGGAATGGTAGCAAATAATGGAACTGCCTGCCAGAAAAGGTGGGGAGTATCTGTCCCTGCAGGTTTTTGAGAAGAGCTTGATCATACCACAGGTGGAGGGATGAGTAAGTAAGGTGACCTCACAAGGGTTCTCTCAACTCTGTCTTCTCATATCCTGTAATCTGGAGGGTTTTCTAATACTCTTTTACTTTATTTGAACTTAATACACTGGGTAATAGCCTTTACTATTTGTCATTACTATTACTACTTCAACATATTTGGAGTCAATAACCAGTGTAATACTGTATGCTATTTAAAATATACCATCCAAATGCTTTCTTGGTTCTCCTGAAGCAATGTCACAGCAGTGGTAGGACTTCACTGACATGCAGAAAAAAAATGTATAACAGTAAGTAAAACAAACAAAATGCCACACTTAGAGACTGATCTCAAAGGACTCCAATCATGGGAAGTTGTGCCAGACCCTTGTATGGCAATGATTTGAAGGCTAAGTCTTTTATTTTGTTTTACTCTATATTCAGCCTATGAAAGAAATATTAAAGGAAGCACAGGACAGAAATCAACATAGGAGAATATCTGTCTCCTTATATTGAGGGTCAAGCATTGGTCAAGCATTCTAGTACAGTCAAGGTAGAGCTGAGTCTTGGATTTAGCACCATGGTCTACCGCCTCGTTATATATAGAGAACTCCATATGACATTGAGCCCTATGAAGCTTCTGCTTAATTATACATTCTCAATTGTATTTTAGTGGAGTCCACTCTCAGCTAGTTGTGGAACTGCTGATAGTTACTCATAAGCAGCCAAACTGTGAAAGAAAAAGAGAACCATCTCTTTTAAAGGAAGCTCAGGTATCTGTTACGGACTCGCTGGATCCCCCCCAGTTTCTCTGATAAATGCACATGAAAGAAACTTTCTATGCTTATACAGTAACGTTTCTTGCACATTGGTAGCTCTATGGTCTCCTGCATTACAAACCTAATGCTGCACAGAATATGACATGTTTTGTAAAGAGCCAAGAAATAATCAGTAGAGCCTGGTAATTTTGCAAAAACAACAATAAAGAATGAAAATAAGCAAATTACTCACATTCTACAGTGATCAATGATAGTGATAGCATCGGTGCTGCAGCTGCGGCCTCCTCCAACACTGCTCCCTCCACAGGTAAACCAGAGCTGACACTTTTTCCACCAGTATTCTTTCTTACATCCACACATACACACACACAAATACACACCTGTACACACTTTTTTTTAAACTTTTCTAAAAAAAAATCTCAGTATCTGCTTTAGTCTTTTGGTCAACCTCCCATGCCTACACACTTAAGTCATTAACGTACTTATTCCTTTGTTCTATTGTCTCATGGGGATTCCCTCTAGTTCAGTATGTGAGGATTGCAGAGGATTAATAGAAAAGAGAGTAAAACATCCAAATTTCTCATGATTTGAGAAGTGGATAATTTCTCTTTATCTTTTCAGCTATCCCTCACTGAATTGTCCATTAAAGTAACCACACTAAACCATTCTTCCTTCTAAAGGCAGTATGCTTTTGGAAAGAGATTTATTTTTAATCAGTGCTAACAATCTATTATGGTCTATAGAGCATGCTCAGTATGAAAGGGATAAATCTTCAAAGTGAAGTATAAAAATCTGCTAACCATTATACGGATTTTGCGGGTGTACCTCCAGCTTGCTACTTTGAAAACTTGCCCCTTTGCCTGTCTTGAACTGGCTGAGGAATTTCCAGATCTGATGTATCATTAGAAATAAAGTACTGGATTGTGCACTAATGGTGCTGTTTGAAATTTAAACATACCAGGCTTTCTATACATGAAAAAGGAAGTATTTCCAAGGAATGCTTGGAATGTATTCAGCAAGGAAATATATTTAATTATATTGAAACAGAATCCTAACTTTATTATAGATGACTACCCTTGCTGATAGCAAAGGACAAAGAAGGATTTTAAGAAAGAATTGCAAAAATATGGTTTAATAGCATAAGGGCTAAACAAGGTTAAGGAACAGAGGTGCTAAACTTACCATGCTTAAGCCACATTAATCTTTTCATTAGTACATAAAAAAAATCACAACTTTCCATCTCAAGTCATTATGTTGATGGGGCATCTTTGATCTGAAAAAACAGCAATGATCCCAATGGGAAACCAGAAGTGTTTTTGATTATTATCTGTAAAGTCTAAAATTCCTTAGGTGAAATTCAGTATGAAATGCATCCATGCAATGATGAAGGTGAGTGAATATGTCAACATCTGTGCTTTATTAAAGCTGGACTATTTTTACTAGGCACTGAACCAGAGAGACCAAATACCCTGATAAAACCAGAAACTCCAGGAAGGGTTCTTTGAAGGTATTTCTTGCTGTCATGTTACTGAAAAATACAACTTAATGTTATTTTCCTACATGTTTAATATAACCAGTTTGCCCCACTGCACATCACGATCCAAAACTGTTGTCTTCTAAAAATGTACAGGGAATGAGATAGATTTCTCTTGCTCAAAGTGCGTATCAAATGGATCAAGAAAAGGTGGTTTACAATGCTCTGAGCAATGGCGTTTCTAATAAAATACAGCTTAAGTGTTCCTAGGTCCAGAAATCTAAAATAAATAATCATAATTATATCTCATTAGGATTAATTACTACAATCTTAGACTTTCAGAGATGTGCTTTTATTTTTTTTTAAAAATAATATCTGTGAATTCCCTGATGAATAAATACGGCAAAGCAAATATTTTTAAGTGCAAAATTCAAAGAAACTATACTGATTCTGTCATCTGAGCTCCTGTTTAGCACAGACTACAATGTCCCTTCTGTGCTAGGCCTAGTAACTAATGCTGGAGTGTAACAGATCCAGCAGAAAGGCAATCAATGCTGTTTTGAAGGCACCAGAGATGGTGAGTTCACAAAGAGAAAATCCAGCATAAGATCAGTAGTGAACAGGAAGGCAGAGGGTGTGGAGTCTGCTGGTTCAAACTCCATGGTAGTGAATGAAGTCGTTCCTCATCTCTGTGAGCTTCAAATTAGGTCATACTCCCAATGCAGATGCTCTATTTCAAGCAGGAGTGACTCTAAATGCATCTCAGTGAACAGACGGTAACCAGAGCTTTTCTTCATGGCTGGGGAAACCTTAATAAATGTGAATTTGTGCATTCTTACTTCAGTCTCATTGCCATATATTCATGTATGGAAAAGTTCAATTTCCATTAAGTTTGCAAGAGGCTGGAAAATTATGTGCCATGGAAAACACAAAACCCACTAAAACCTGCTAGAGACATCCTCACTAAGCTATGCAAAGAAGACCCATTATAAAACATATCTTATAATCTGTCTAATTAATGTTAATTTAGTTGGTTATTCACAGTACATTTCTCCTGTTTATTTCCACAGAATTTCTCATGGCTCCTTGGAGGTCGCTTATTAGCCGTGCATAGAGAGCTATGGCAGACATGCAAATTCTGTGAGCCAGAAGATAATTTAAAACAAAGGAGTTACAAAGCCAAAATGAAATGACAAAGAAATTACAAAAGCATTTTAACACTTCGCAATTGAATATGGATGTTACAGTCTGTCAAGAGGTAACTAGAAGGAAGATTAATGCAGTCTTTCACAGCCCAAGGAACTTTTCTCCCACCTCTCGCTAATTACTCTGCTGGTAATATGAAAACATAGAACCAAAAATACAGATTGGAATCAGTGTCACTGTACTACTGCCTCTGGAAGTTCAGAGGAACTTTTTCAGAACTGTCAAAATATTGTCACCAGTCTTCTTTTCCCATTACAACGCCATTACGTTTTGCTAGGAGGATTCTTTTGGCCAGGTAAAGGAAACAAAACACGCCTTGCTGACCGGTACCAGGCCTCGGCACCTGCCTGGGCAGCGGTGCCAGTCCCTGCCCCATGTTCTGTTGAGCTCTGGTCTGCATCAGACCCCGCAGCGATGGGAGGTTGCACATCCTACATTCTACGCTAGTCCCAGCAGCAATGAAACATTGACAAAAGACAGACTTTTTTCTTTTGCAAAAATACTGTAGAGTTGTTTTCACTTCAAAAGGAAAGAAAATACTTCTCAAAACATAGACGATGCCATGAAAAACAGTATCTTCCCTCTGGCTGAGATGTTCTGAGAAGTCCAGGTGTTCTGGACTTCTCTTCAACACGGGAAGGCTTTAAGTATTACGTGAGTATTAGGGTCAATAGGGAGCTCATTTATTACCCTTCCTCTTTCTCCCCAGTGAAGCCCAGGCTTGTCAACAAATCATGTATAAATTAGCCCCCCTAACCACATGCAAGCAAGTGGATCTGAGCACAAGTTGGATGGTACAAAGATCTCCCATTCTTCATTGCTCTGTTTTGCACTGTGTTTTCACTGACTGTTACAGTGTTTAAAGCACAATGCTGTGGTTCTCATCAGCTAGGCTTCCGCATGGAGGATCTCTGCAGTACGTGTATCTTCACCCTGCTTGTTCTACTGATGATAGGTCTTCCAGAGGTTGGCTTGACTTCATGGTGCAACATCAAGCAGGCGTGAGGCCACCGCATCTGGTTGCAAGAACCAGAGTTTCCTTTCGCCAGCACAGAGAAATTGTGCTCACCTGTGGGTCCCTGACCTTTTTCCCCTTGGATCCCCCATTTTAAACACACAGGAATGTAGAAGGTAAACCAGGAAAAAGACCTGTCATAGTCTTCAATGGCAAAACTCGACCACACAGGATTCCCTCAATGCACTTAGGCTAAATGCTGCTTGCATATGTATTTATCACACAGAGGCACCATGCACATTCCAGTCCTCCCCATCAGTGCAATGAAGATCTGCTCTACTCCCCACTTTCAGCGCTAAGTGGACATGTTTTCCTGTAACCATTGGGTCCCCGCAATAGGAAATTCACCTGGGCTGTCCAGCTCAAAGCTAGACACAGACAACATAGACAATGTTCAGGAAGGCACATACAAATGAGGAATCATAGCTGCTATTCTAGAAAAGGCTCACCTCCAGCTTGCTATCAGTGCAATCACTAACAGCAGAATTTTAATGTTTTTTTTGTTTTCTTTGCAGTATTTGAACTTCTCGGAATGTCACGTGTCCTAATATTCCCTTTTCGTTCTCGTTGCGCTCTGGTGATTTGCACCCTTATCTAAGAAGCTGATCCAAAGCTCACTGAAGGCAACAGAAGTCTTGAGGACAGGTTCAAGAAGCAAAAGTAGTTCCAGTGCACGTAGGCGTTGTATTCTCTCTTTTCAGTGTGTTTTCCAGCGTGAAATAATGTCTGCTTTGCTGGTTGCGAACATGTTCCTATCTTCTATCTCTTAACATACCTACTAAGACCTTGTACATTCCAGTGATATTTTAAGCCAGAAGGTCTTAAAGTACAGGTCATGACTCATTGCCCGAGGGTCGAAAACCTATTCCCTTTCACTGTCTCTGGTCTCCCACTGAAACAGACCTGCTGAGTCACTTGCCAGTAGTCCTCCTCCGATCCCAGCAGCACTCTATAAATCACTGTAGCCATTCCCGCATGTTTACTTTGAAGCACCGTGGGAATCAGCCCGGGGGATTGTGGGACACGTCCGAGAAGGTCAGATAGAAAATAAGCAACTGTGGAGTCACAGCAGGGCGCGAGGTTGAGGACACCTCATCGCAGCAATTAGCAAGATAGATGATACCAAAGAGCTCATGATCCAGTTAGGTTTTCAAACGTCCAAGGACTACTGAAGGACACAGATGGAGGGAGACGTATCAAAACTCACTGGCAACAAGATTCACTAAAGCATTTTCTGTGTGGATCTGCCCCATAGTGGCACAAGGGCACAAGCCTCCTTGCAAGTCCGTAAGAGCTGGGATCCCAGGTTATTTTTCAGGTTACGGACAAAGGAGGACAAAAAGATGGAATTGGAAAACTCTGTCTTCCCCTTTGATCCTCAGGTCGTCAGGTGACCAAACGATGAAGTCCCTAGGGCTCTAGGCACTTTAATGCCACCTTCTTAACCTTTTGGTACAGGCTGGTAGCAGAAAAGCAGCTAGTGACAGATGATCCTTTGTAGAGTGGTGTGGAAGACGATATGGTTTAGGTCAGCAGGGAAATGAGTGCAGTCTTCTGGCTGTGTCACTCGATAGCTCTACAGACTTATTTTTGAGGACAGATCATGCCTGAGATATCTGTATGGGAACAACTCAAAAGTGAAAGCCGTTGAACAAAGTAAGTTCCACGGAGAGAGGCAGTAGCTTTTCTCATCGCAATTAATAATGTCCCTTCCTACAAACTTTTCCTTATTTATATCCTCAGACCATCTTGGCTCCAACATTGTCACTACAATATCAAAATACTTAGATATTTCAAAATACAAGAACCATCTCTGTACTTTAACTAAAGTAGCACACTGGCAAAATACTGTCCCAAATTAATACATCTGCTGTGCCTGAGGCAAGATTTCCACGTGGATGTCAGGTAACCTGGCAGAAGGAAGCGGGTTTAAAATGCCATACACCTTCTTTGTCCCAAACAAGTATTAAAAATAATTTCTTGACTGGGCACTTTCGTGACCACCTGTAGACAGGAAGTTCTCCAGCAGGCGTGATTTTTCTGTACTGGGTTTTCAGATGACTTTGAATTTGTCTGCCAGATTTATTGATGACTCCTGTAACTTATTCATTTCTTCCCCTTGGACACATCACTTCAGGTCTCTCTGATCTAGTGCCATATAAAACCATACTCACAGCGACGAGAGTTACTTTTTTTTCTGCCGTGGTCTACCCTCGCCTCAGACCTCTTTGAAATGGCCACTGCCAGTCCTTGATTTAGAGCTGGTACTTTGGAACCAGGTATTGTAGATACTCGCTGGCTATTTCCCACTCCTTCCTGTTTCTCTACCTAGCCGTGTTGGGAATTACTCTAGCAGCAAACTACCAATGTCTCGTAGTTTCCTCCACATGACCAGGACACCGAACGAGGCTGTGCCCAATTGTCTCTCCACAGCAACGTGCTTGATGTCTGCGACCTCCTCCACAGGAACAGCCGAGCTATCTTGAAGCCCTCCTTCTTCCTCTCTACTTCCAGATCATGTTTGCCGTAGGAGAGCAATGAAAGCCTCTAGCAACTCTAGCTGGCTGGGACACCGTATGCAGGCGGTCACCAATACTTACCCCAGCTCAGGGGCTTTAGCCTAGCTGCATATTTACACGCTGTCCAGCAATGCGCCCAGGCACTACTGTGACAAAACACAAAGCTTCTGCTGAACTTAAAAAAAAAAAAAAAAAAAAGAAAAAAGAAAAAAAGAAAAGAGGATTTTTTCTTATTTTGACTTGCACCAGTGAAATCTATAGGCACCTTGTAAATGGGATTGACTGCAGTCCCAACCTCATGTCAGGGAGAGAGGCTAGTCCTTCTTTTTTTTGAGTTTCAGACTAATGCAGCAGTGTACTTGAGAGAAGCATCCAACCCGCAGCTGCTTTTAAATAGTTTACAAAAGACTGTATCATTTGTAATGACAAGGTTAAGCCACTGGCACATGCAGTCACTGCTTTATCACTGACATGGGTCCTTTTTTTAGCACAGTCCAGCCCACAGCCCAAGGAGAGCATATAATAACTCATGGCACCGATTTAAAAATAAAGTCTTTGTCAATGCCAAGCACAATAAGCTTAAGGCCTGCAGCGACTATTCTGGGAAAATAACCACCTTATTATTTCAGAGACATCTCGCAATATTCCCGCCAGAAAAGACTGACCTGAGCAGAAACGCTGCTGTCCCGGTTTGAATTCTGCTGAAAATGCCTCCACTGACAAATAGGCTTCTCTAGTTCATAGTTCCAGAGACACTAAAGTAATTGAGGAAAGTTACGTGAGCCCAGATCCTGCTTTCTGAAGCTTTGAATCCAGGGCACGACTCCTCCTCTGTGGTAAAACTTTCAGAAACAGCTATGATTTCAAGTCTAAGGCAGTCATGTAAGTGTCGTTCTAAGGTGATCCCTTGGTACTGCTAACTTCCTGGATCTTTATTTAACTCGTTTTGCAATTGGATCAATAGCAGGGATGGATCCACCAGTCCTGGCTGTGAAATTTCCTTAGAAGTGTTTTTTTGAAAGCTAATTTCTGTGAAGAAGAATACGGTAAACACGCAACCTTCTAATGTCATTAGCAGGGTAAAGCTGGAGCTGGGGATGTGCTAAAAAGGAGGTTGAGGTAACAATTGCATTGACTGCCAAGTCAAGGCAAGCTACCGATTGCTGGCAACAACTCAGGAAGCGAGGAGTTATCTTTATCTCTTTTGGCTCCTCAGGGGGATTATGTTTTAACTGTTTCTAGAGCTGGGAAAGGTGTAAAGGAGGTGTCTCTCTTCAGTAAATCATGACAAAATCAGGCAGATGATCTTGGTGTAGAAGAGCGCCTGAAAACTAAGAAAAGGAATGAATTTATTTTCAATTGGTGATACAGGTTCTGACTGCACATATTGCAGTCCTCCAACTCCTATAACTATTAGATTGTTTGTATGTTGTTTTGAATTAGTTTAGAATCAACTTGACAATTTTTTTTTGCAGAATTCCTTGTATCTACAAAATGCTCTTGTGGCCTGGGATGATCCACTGTACTCCATAGACGTTATGAGTTGAGCCAAAGCAGGAGCAGGGCTGTAAAAGAGGCAGCTCTTGCATTGACGGTCATCACAGCTGGCCTTAGGTTAAATCGTTCCTCCAATACTGCCGAGGATGGTCTCGGTACAAGCTGGAGGAATTAGCGCACACAAGGTGGACTCCTCCAGTGCTGAACATGGAGTGCAGCAGTAGAAATTCCAGTGTGGACGTCCTTACCGCGAGATATCAAAACAAGGCCTATTCGCACCAGTTTTTGACTGATGCGTACCTATCCACTTCTGAGGTAAGTCAGGGGTCTAGTCAGTGTTGATATTTGTCCTGCATTAAGTGCTTGTCACCGTCTTAGGCACTCAAATTCCTGTCAAAATCTGACCCACCCTCCATCAATACTGCGGCCACTTAGGAACGCTTACAAACAGTGTGTGTCGCTTCGTCACTATGTTGTCCGTGCAAACTGCAGACTGTAGAACAGAAAAATTGGCAACATCCTGCAAGTTCCTAACTGCAATAGGCCCTTTAAATGGCTGCAAATTCTGTTCTCCCAAGCATTGACCATTTCGCGGTAATCTACTCCCAAATCCTTTCCCATTCCTATAACTTCTTGCGTTCAGACACTATTGAATTCCAAGTCACCTCTTCCGTCTTGTTGTTTCCTTCCCACACAACCAGGTCTTTACGATTGTTTATTTTCCTAACTGGAGAAAAATTTGGAATCTACAATTAGCATCTTTTTTGATGTTAGTTGTTCTAAACATCGAACTTAGCTCTTTTCCATGATATACCCATGATAAGCAAAGGTAAGCAGGACAGAACGTATGAAAAGACTCTTTAGCAATGTTCAAAAAATGCACTTGCTTGTTCAGCTTAGCAAGAAAAGTGGCTACTATTGGGCTGTTCCCTGTAGAATTTAGAAAGAGAGAAGAAAGAAGGATGTATCTCTTTCTGAATACTATATTCCTAATTGTACAAAATTTATAGACTAATAAAGTTTTAATCGAGTTCAGCAGTACGAAGGCATTTTCCCTGCTCAGCTATTTCTTCTCTAAATGAGTCTGATCCTCCCAACATCCACAGGAGATGACTAATAAACCAGCCAGTTCATGCACAGAGCTGCACAGAAGGGGAAATCATCACACAAAGAAGCTGACTGGCTTGCTC
The DNA here is from genome assembly GCF_011004875.1 of Balearica regulorum gibbericeps. Taxonomy (NCBI): domain Eukaryota; kingdom Metazoa; phylum Chordata; class Aves; order Gruiformes; family Gruidae; genus Balearica; species Balearica regulorum. Next base: position 60,909,662 of record NC_046184.1, read on the forward strand.
AAACAGAAATGCACTCGGTGTCAGATGAGGGACTAGAGCCCAAGAGCTCTTGGCTGCCAACTTCTGTGTTGAGACTGCTAGGCAAAGCTCTTTGTTATTCATTCGCTTGTACCACACACAATTGAAAAACCCACAAAAGGCCAATAAAATGAGCTGATGAGTAGTGGAGCACAGATATCTCCTCTTCTAGGTGGCTAGTGTTGAGCTGATGATGGCAGTTAGCGGGCGTCCCTTTCTGACAGCTGTCTTACTGCTGCTCAACTCAGAAGTCAGCAGAGGATCTCAAAGCACTTGAGCTTACATCACTAAAATAATGCTGGTCAGAGTAATGTGCTCATTACCAAATAACCCCACATGTTCACTGGACACAGGACCTGAACTTCTCAGAATATTTCTATCCAAACTCGGCCACCACAGCGGCTCTCCCATGGCAGGAGACATAGCAGGACTATCTTTATTTCCAGAAGTCTGAACTCCAGAACTAGGAGCAGTACTTCGAACTCAATTTCACAGTTCTTTTCCGTAGGAGAAACCACATCTGTAAGTAGATTGAGTGGATCTTGCTTCAAACTCAAAGATACTCCAAATGTTTACAACTTCTTACATCTAGTCAAATAATCTTAGCAAAAGTCTAATAATAATTCAAGGAAGGCACCCGTGAACATAAGCAGCAACCAAATGGCCAACATGAAGAGCATTGCTAGCAGAGGTTAATGAAGGTAAAGAAGAGTTTAAAATCCCCTGAGACTCTTCCAAGTGGATGACACAATTTTTCAAAAATCTTTTTTTGCTGACGAGCAGGTAAATCTGGCTTCTTAAAGAGGTAACAGCTAACTATCCAGTAAAAAACATGCTACTGATTTTTGAGTAAAAATCCATTCCTAAACCCCAGAAGAGCTTTGCTTTTGAAAGTCTTCCCTGTGAACAAAACTGTTTCAATAAGCCTGTATCTTCTGACATGAGTAGATGTGCTAGAAAGCTCCCAGAAACTTGTTTTGTACAGCACAGCGAGAGGCACTGGTAGCACCTGGCTACAGCCCGACCACCCCGGTGACCGATCTCCGTTCTCCCTCAATACCTCGGGCAGCCTGATGGATGCTCGTGGCAATATATCCCAACAGCAAACAGCCTGCACTGAATTCAGAAGCCAACGCCGCACAAACCAGGGCTGTACAAGCAACTGCATTCCTCGAGACGGGGAGCCATTCTCCTGCATTATGCCAAAGGAAAAATCTACAAGATGGGTGTAGAACCCAACGCACCGATTTTATTGCCTTTTTCCAGCAAGCCGTCTCAGCCCACGGCCTGTTTTGGAGGCAGAGCACTGCACGTAGTGCTGGAAGAACCTCTTCTGTGTTCCCAATGAGCTCAAGCCCAAAGCCTAGCCAGGCTGCAGACATGCCCTGCAAGCTCAAACTGATCCCAAAGGCGTGCCAGACCCGTGATACCTGTGAGCTGATTGTCTGCATAGACTCTTCCACAGCACTCATGGTGACCAGACTCTCAACCGTGTGAAAGACACAGCTGTTGAAGAAATCTCTTGAGGATTTTCTGACTTGCTGTGTTTGAACCTCTTTGGTTTTTCACTTATTTTTACTGGAGACAAATGAAAAAGCTAGATTAATTACATCATGCAGTAAAAGCAGAGAATGACAGCAGCCATCAAAGAGCACAAATCCCATAAATCCTTGTAATAGGCTGAAAGGACGCAACGCTCAAGTGGGCAGCATTTCACTGGTGGTAGTGGAGGTAGGTACTCTGGTGGAAACTTTCCTCTCAGCAACGGGAGAGTTTTCAAGGGCTCATTTCAAAGGCATTCCGCTGTTTCAGGTACGCAGCACTGGATGAAAGAGGAGTTGGAGAGGAAGGCACTTTTTGTGCAAAGAGTCCGTCGGTTTCTTCTCTTCCATGATCCCAACAACCTGTTCATGGCATCATCTTTTCAAAACACCTGGAGGTTAAGGTAGGCCAGTTGTTTTCACCCAGACCAAAGAGAGAGCTTTCGAAACCCAATGGGAATTCCCTCAGGCAGCTTTGACTTAGTGTTAGTCCTGGGCAAAGCAGGACACTGTTTACACTGGGCACGCTGCCTCTGACCCACCCACCATGAGCTTTCACCTCTCAGAAAGGATGCTTGGCCCGTGCTTCTCTCTCACCTGGCAGACCCTGCCGAGGAAACCGCAAACAAATGGCAGCCCCAAATCTTCCAGGCAAAGCATGGGACCTGCTCTATGTGCGCAACGTACTTCCAAGCCATCTTTCCTAAATGCTCCGGTGGGACGGGACTAGTGCGTACAGTTACGGCACTGGCAGCCACTTCACCAGGAGGCTGTGAGAAGGCTGCTGGGGGATCAGAGGAGCATCCCCTCGGCTCCAGCAGCCCCAGGCTGCTCTGGGCAGTGCTAACGTGCATTGCAGCAGCCTCTCCTGGCCCTGGAGATGGAGATGCTCAGCCTAAACTCTACAGCCATACTGACTTTATCCTCCCTCATGCAGGATGCAGAGTTACATAAACTTGGTGAAGAGAAGAAATCCTTGGAGAATGCGTGAGGCAGAAAAGAAAATACCCCGGTATGCTAATGCCCTGCTTCAGCCTCAACAGGGTGAACATTTTGCCTTCTGCTCTACACCGTGAAACCAGTCGCAGGCTGTTCTTCTCCCCTCACAACCATCTGAGCTCTGGCAAGAGGACAGAGTGACAGCCCCGATAGGATGGCAAGAGCAAATCCCTGTTTCTGGGAGAGGAACAGGGGATATGCCTTGACTTTGAGTGCACATGAGTTCTTCTACACACTAGTGCATGCTCGTGGAATCAACTCCCCCCATTTCTGCTGTACGCTTACGTTGTTTGAACCGCTCTGGATTTCACGTGCCGAAGTGGCAAGGTCAGGGAGAGTCTTCCCGAAAGACGCACTATATCAACTTTTCTAAGTTCCTCATTATTATGGTTATATAAACTCTTGAAAAATACAAATTAATCTCTTTTCAGCAACTCAGAGCCACTCAGATTTTGACAGAAATGGGAAATCACAGTTACAAAAACTAAATCCTGCCTTTGTTTCCTGAACTTTAAACTACAGATTAATTTGACAGATGTCTGAGCCTCATTAATATTGCTATTGTCTGTCTCTGAATAATAACCCCGATGATCACGATGCTCTTTTGAGACACGCATACTTCAATAGTATGCTCATTACCAAAAAAAAAAAAAGTAAACCACATTAACTAGATTTTTTTTTTTCATACGGCCATGAAAAATGCATCTGAAAGGGAGATTTGTAATATTTCCAATTTCATGAAAAACTGTAGAAGAACTGGAACATACTTGAAACGTGTTGCTAAGGCATTGCCATGGCTGGGAATGCTGTCACTTTATTTTACAGGCTCTCTGCATGGCCAGGCTGGTGCAACTTCCCAAGGACCCACTGGCACTGGGGCTCTGCCAGGGTGGCTGGACCAGGAGGAATTCGTGGAGGAACAGGGCCGCGGCCAGCACACTTCCATCTTCCGGTGGTATCTGGCTCCTACAACGGCTTTGCAAAACCACAAGCTTTTAGGCACAATCTCAAGAATCCCTAAGACTTCTCCGAAATGCTCTGAGAGGCTTGCTGGCCCGTGGCACTTTTTTCACGGGAGAACCATCATTTTGCCCCTCAAGTTCAAGTGCAGCTTATTCAGACCCAGAGGCCCAGCCTTCGTAGAGCGGGTTTTCGGAACCAGTTGGGTAAAATTGCCTCTTTGCACAGTGTGTTTGCACACCCCATACGGCAGCATTTCAGCCGGAGCAGATGATGCTCATTTGTGTCTTGAGTCCAATGGATGCGTAGCTTGAAGAGGAGGCAAAACTGGTGACCGCCTGAAGGTCTTCAAGCAGGCCGTTTAGGATGAAAAATGAACGGTAGCATTTTGTCCAGATTTACTGTTTAAATCTAACCTTCAAGCATGTTCCAGCAGCTCTCCGTACACTCTACTTGCATCCCAGACCAGGATGGCTTTCCCCTTTTCACACCTAGCCCTCTGTTCAGAATGGCACCTATCATCCTGATGTGGGAATGCAGACCCACATCATCAGCCCTTCCACGTCTTCATGCACACGACCCTCTTTCTTCCACCCGTCCCACGCGGACACAGCCTGATCTTTTCAGAGACTCCATTCTGGTTTGGGAATAAGGCCAGTTCAATTAGTCTACTTGAAGTCCCCAGAAGATCTCCGGAGGACAAATAAAAGATGACTGATGTAAGGCTTTCAGGGTTTTCTGTATGTAAAGATCCCAAGGCACAGCCCCTGCTTTCCTGGCGCTCCCTTCTCCTCCGCTTTTGGTTAAGGTGACAAGAGTCTTTCGAGGCACTGGATGAGCAAGTCAGGGAAAAAAAGAAATCATCGCTCAGGCCGAGTTAAATATGTTTTCCTAACGTTTCATTCCAGTCAAACCTCATGGGAATTTGCTCGGCTACCATTGCTACTCCTGCCACCCAAGCTAACCGTGCGCATTACTGACTGACGGTCCTTTTCCTAGATTTGCCAGAATTCTCACTCTGATGAAGTTCTCCTCGTTTTTGTCCTGAAGAGGATTCTAGGATTCTATTAATACCTCCCTTCCTTTTTTTGGCAGTCTGTTCCAAAACGCTAAATCCTTAGTTCCTCAGCAGGGGTATAATATCTTCTCTTATTAAAAATACTGAAACACAAGCTTACCCAGAGGTGTGTTTTATTTGACGTGAAGAGATTCAGCAAAAAAGCTTCCCTGGGACAGCTAGTGTTTCAGCCGTCCTGCAAGGGTTTGGCAAATGTTCCAAATGTTCTGCTGGACTCTCTGTTTGAGATTTTATTAACCCCTTTCAAAAACGGCAATTTCCACAATTTCCAAGTGCAGATGGATGGAAATTTCCAAGTCTTTTGTCTGGAGCTATGGCACAGGCAAAGAGAAAGACTGAGTCTCTCTTGATCGATGGCTGGGGAACAGAGTGAAGAAGGATCATAAAAAGCTGTGTTTCCACAACTGGCCGCAGCAGCGTTTTACAAACAGACAGTGAATTTGGCCTCCAAAGAGGGTGACCACCAAAGCGCTCCCATCATCAGCCTGTAGTGCTGTAGAGTCTTGCTGTGAAGGGGCAGGAGAGAGCTGGAACCCCGTCTGTGAAAGCTCAAGAGAATGAGAAAGGAGGGCCAAACATTTGGTGGAGTGACCACAGAGTCCCTAACGCTCGCGTGCTCATCGAGTACTAGATCAAGCGCGCGGAGGCCGAGAGGAGTAAGCAGATCTCCCAGGCTGTGTGTGCGACAGAAGAGATCTCTGCACCAAGGCAGAGCCAGAGAAGTCAGTCCCGAAGCCGAGGTTCTCCCAAAGCCAAGGTTATCCGCTCAGAGCCCTTGGTCATGTTTAAATACTTTGGGCTCTTGCCATCTCTCAGGGAAGCCAGTGTGAGTCTTTCCATTGACTTAAATGGAACTTGGGATGAATCTCTAGGCCTAATCTCTTTCTCTCACTTCCTGTTTACATCCTTTTAGGTCTCTGTGACAGACGTCTCTCAGATGGATTTCACTAGGCAGTTAACTTTCTGCTGAGCAATTTCCCAAGCCACGTTTCTTTCTACATTTTTCTTTCTTTGCAAATCCCAATGAACAAAACCCTTCTCACTCTCCAGCTCTGGTGGATTTTTCATTCACTCATCAGACTCCTGGCCAACAGACTGTCTTTGGAGGGTTTAATCAAACTGCTGGCCAATGAAATGGATGTTTGTTCCTCGGATAGACTCTTCCAACTCAACCTGAAAGCCCCCAAATGTTCTAGCCCCCAAATGTTACTCCAGATTCTCATCTGGAGTAAAGCAACTCTTGGAGATACCGGCAAAGCTTTGCTGGCTTACAGCACTTGAGAATCCAGTCTTCTAGTAACAACAGTTTTGGTCAAAGTAGAAAGTGTCCGGCCTGGCTTTCCTTTGTTTTGTGCAAAGTGATCACTGTTCTGGCAAGCAGAAAACCCATCAGAATGTGTCTTTAAAGTCTTGCACAAGGACATAACCCCCCCCCGACCCCTGACCAGTTACCCTGACCCCTGACAACTGTACCCCAACCCTTGACCTTGATCCTGACCCCTGAGCCCCACCTGTGACCTTTGACTGAACACTTGACCCCTAAATGTTAACCCTGAACTTTGATCCCCCCCAAAAAGACTGACCCATTACCCCAGGCCTCGGACCCTGACCCTGACCCCTGACTCCTGACCCGTTAACCCCAATCTGACCCTGACCCATAGCACCTCACCCCAAACCATGACCTTTGATGCTTGACCTCAACCTCTGACCTTTGATTAGACACATGGGAGTTGACCTCAACCTATGACCTTTAACCCTTATACATTACCTTTTACCTCCTGATCCCCCAAAATGAGGACCTTTGACCCCTCACCTGACCTGAACCATGATGCTGACACTTCACCCTAATTATAACCTTTGACTTCGATCTGTGACTTTTCACGTTCAATCAAATATCAACCTTTGACCCTAATCTCTGAAATTTGACCTTTGTCCCTGACCCATGTCTTTTGCCCCCCATTCAGCAACCTTTGGCACTCGATCAGTGAGCTTTGGCCATACATAGCATTTGATCCTTCACCTCTAACCCCTGCCTTTTGACTGAGACACGATCTTTGACCTCAGTCTGTTACTTTAACACTGATCCATGACCTTTGTTCTTTTCACCCAAACCCATGACTTTTAACACCTGAATCTCTGAACTTTGACTCCCAATCTGTGACCTTTGTCACCTGGCCATGATCCATGACTACCATTCCATGATCATTAACCTTTCATGCCAATTTGTGTCCTTTGACAAGGAACCGTAAACTTGGAACACAATTGAAGAACTTTATCTTGAGTTTTGTGACTCTGACTGCGAAGAAATCATACCTGCTCCTGGACATGGCCTGTACGTACCTCATCCAGGGAATTGCTGGGAAAAATGGGAAAAATTCAGACATCCAGGAGTACCTACCAAAACTAGCAATTAGGGGAAAACTGAAGAGTTTTTGCTGGGATGTGGAGAAACCATGAAAGGCCTGAGGTGCTTGAAAGGGACACATCCTATTCGGGGACCAGATCCAACTGTAACTGCATAACGCACTGCAAGTAACGGTGGGCGCCTGTGAAGTTGACCCCCCTGGAGACCATCGTAGGTGCCCAGGGCTGATGAGCAGTAGAGTGAGAAAGGTCTGGGGGCTCCTGCCTTGCCTCAGGACACTACTTTGTGCTAAAATGCTGAAAACCAGAGAGATAGTGGGAGCTGCTGGAGGACGAGGTGGGCCAAAGGCTGTCCAGATGGAGCAGAAATCCAGTTGGGAGGAAGTTAGAGACCTGGTCCTGCTTGTAATGGGAGCCACAGGGGGGATGAAGACTCTGAGAACAAGTGAATAAAGCCCTTGGGGCAAGGAAGGAGGCTCGGGCCATTTGTCTCCTCTGTGTGTACACGCGTGGGAGGCAAACCAGCGGCACGCTGGAGCTGTATTAAAGGGTGAATGTCTCTACGTGGGGAAAACTGCGTTTGATCTCTCCTGCTGAGCGTGCAAGGGTTGCAAGGTGATTGTGCACGTACGCATGGTTGTACAAACGCTCCGTGTCCGGTTGCCCCTTACAGACGGGCACGACTTGACCTGGTAAACGTAAAAAAGGGATCGGCCCGGGCTAGGTACGCTCTTCTGACCCGAACAACCGAAGCGCAGCAGGATGACGCTGCGAAGGCACCACCATGCACGTCATCGGCTCCCCAGCAGAGAGCAGCGTTGCTCCAGCACTGAGCGGCCCCGTTGGGTTCTGGCTGCGGGACGCGGCGCTGGCAGCGCTGCGGGGCGGCGGTGAGGGGCGGCGGGGCTGCGGGGGGAACCACCACACGGAGCATCCGTTTTCTCAGGGCGGCCGCGGAACGGCGAAGTTCAAAACATCTGCTGTAGGGAGAGTATTTAACGGCAGAAAAGACAATCTATAGCAAGAATGAAAAGCTCTCGGTCTGTGTGCAAGGGAGGGGAAGTGCAAGGCAAACTCACTCAGGAAGGTCAGAGCCTCTTTCATTCTAGGGTCACCCACAGCACGGGAAAATTAGACTTCATTATCTCATTTGCTTTCTATCAGAAGATTGAAAACTTGTAGTCCTGCAAGCAGTGGGATGTACTCATCTCAATGCCTAATGCGAGGCACTTGGGCCTGACCATCAGAGGTGCAGGTCACCTACAAATGTAATTGAGCCCAGCTGGGGTTGGGGCCACTGACACTGCCATCGCCTGCTGCCTCCAATTACGGGCTCTAATGGAGGTAACCCACCCAAAGGGAGTGCTATTTCAGAGGCTGGCCAGCAAAAGTCCTTGAGAGCATGTGGTTGCTCAGAGTGAGTCTGAACTGGACCTGCTTTAAGCTGGCTGCTGATCCCGCATGCTGTGAACTGGCAAAGTTACTTTTCCCAAAGGGCCAGTGAAGTAAAGTATGCTCAGTGAGTGCACAGTCAATGTTTCCTTCACAGCCCGTGCTTCCCTCTCCTCCAGAGGCTGAAATGTCAGGCAGAGCTGATTATTTTTTTTTCCTCTGTGGGGAGAAAAGCAAGAACTGTGTCCTAGGGCAGGATTGGTCCCTTTGGGGCAGCCCCACCAACCTCACTCTGTGAGGGACCAGCCTGCACAGGGCCACCCTTGATGTCCAGCTCATCCCCGCTCCTGTGGCAGCCCTGTGTGGCTCCCTGGCAGGGTGCTGCCTTTGGCCAGCCTGTGTCCCACTGGTGTCTGCACGGTGCATCTCCCTGCTGGCTTGTTGGGGCTTCTCTGTTAACATTTCCCTGCTCTGTTGCAGCTCTGAAATGTCAGCACCAATTATACCTGCTGAAATACGAACCTTCTGCCAGTGAGGAAGGGACAAAAATAATGTTGTTGTCCTCTTCTTGTGCATGGAGCTGAGCGCTATTGAGGAATCGGTCCTGTTCCGAAGTGGCACTTTGATTTTTGGGCTCTGCGGTCCTTGGTACAACCGAGCAATGGGTCAGGCTGTAGTGTTTGGGATGGGAGCTAGTACTTTTGTTGCCCTGCCTTACCTCATAGTAGCACTTCCTTAGGCAATGTCCTGGATTGCCAGAACCAGTGGATTTGTTAATCAGGCCAGCAGCAAGGTAGCAGAGCACTGAGAAAACCAGACGGGCTCGTGAGTGTGGTGTTTTGGCAGCAGACCCATTTTTGCCTGCTGGAAGATAGAAAAGTTACAAATCAATGTAAACTGTCACGTGCTTTGTGCTGTAAGCACCTCTCAGCTATTAGCTAGCGCACGTTGCCAGCTCATTTCTCATGGACAGTTATTAAGGCTCGTTCTTCATTTGGGCTAGACTTGAAATGGCATCTTGAAGCAAAAGAACCCGACAGCCTTGGCTCTCTGACCCCCACTCAGCTCTGCTTGGTAGCCCAAGGAGTGTTCCTCCTTCTGACACTTCCCGTCGCCTCTGACATCTAGTCCCTTCAGGCAGCTGGGTTGTTTCAGCCAGGTTTCAGTATATAGTTGGTTTTCCGTATGTATTTAGTGGTATTGGGAAAAATAAATACACCAGCAGGAGAATTGCACACCAGCAGTCAGTTCCTCTGGGGAGCAGCGTATTTCAGGGATGCTCAATCTCCTCTGAGTTTGTGCCTCTGTGTTTTTTCGCTTTCTAGTAAGACATGAAACCTGCTTGGAGCTTTTCTCATGCCTGTGACATTAGCAATGGCTGTGTCCCATGTAGATGTCTGCTGTCTAATGAAGGAAGGGCTGCTACTACAGCTGCAGAGGGACAATGGGGAAGAAGGATTAAGAAGGTCTTTCCCCCTCTGATAACCTGGGATATGATCGATGATCACCAAAGACTTGGTTCTTAGACTTCCCCCTGCCCCCCCACCCCTTACAGAACTGTGGAAATGAAATGCATTCGTGCTACACCAGTCCTGAGGGAAATAGCAACGGCTCTGTGCCTAGTGACTCTGAGCCTGTACCACGTACCACAAAGCTACTCCACTCTCTAAAATCCAACTGAGATAATAGCTCTGGTGTCACGACAGTGATAATTCCCCTGCTGACAGGCTGCACACTGCAGCAGTAGCTCAGTTTCAACTACCGGAATGAGGAATTCCTGCTGAGATCCACTGGTCGCTCCCCGGGGTAGGGCCCTACACCTTCCTGCCATTTGGCCAAGGTGCTGTCCTCCTCCTGCCAATGCTGTGGCTGTAGGGATGGAGCACTGTTACTCTTGAAATAAATAGCTGAGACCTGTTGCAAAGCCTATTAAAATTGATGCAGGTCTTTTTTTTTTTTTTTTAACGGATTTTGCTAGGTTTGGCTCAAGCCCTCGGCAACATTGCTCTTGCTCACTGTGAAACTTGGAAGCAACCTGGGTAAACAAGGCTATGGCCTCATGTGCTATTTCCAGACTCCTGGAGAGCCGAGCCTGGTGCTATGGCAGAGATGGAAGTGACTGTAGAGCAGCGCTGCTTGGCCGGGGGACGGCTGGCCCTTCACAGCAGCCGATCCTGCCCTCCCTCCTTCCAGTCCCTCTGAGCTGCCATCGTGCTGTTCCTTTGCCCCTTGCTGTGTTTTTGTCGCTGTGGGAAAGTCTCCTGGCCCCGTCCGTGAGGTGATGAAGTCTATGCTGCTGGGAGGTCTGGAGCTGCTGCAGGTGGAAATGGATGGTCTCCAGCCTCTGCCGTGGTAGCTTTAGCGGTTCTGCTTTGGTGTGCTCTTCTCAGGGGTCGCTGACGAGCAGGCTTCTAAATTAGTTTGAAACTTGTGCTAAATGCACTTAAAATAAAGCAAAGTCATTAGGAGCTGTATGCCATTTCCTGAAAGCAGCTGGGCCTTGTCTCCTTCCGAGACGGGATGCTACAGCAGCAGCGTGACTCTGTCTAACCATTCCCGTGTTGATGTTGGTCTGCAGAATATCGTGAGCACACTAGACTGGAGCTAAAATGGCAAAAATTTGGTCAAGGGGGACGACCCTGAATTTCAGTAACAACTTGGAATAAAATCTTGGCTTTTAGAAGTTCCTTGGTAGCCGACTAGTGTTGTACTATTCTTTCAGGAAAGAGAGTGCTCCCCTCTCTTTCAATTGTCAGGTATATGTTGTATTTTTATGAAGAGGTCTTAAAAAACATGCAGTGTGCTGAATGGGAGAGATTCAGGGTCACGAAAGAGCATGTAGCGTAAAACCTTGGGAAATGAATTCATTAGCGTGCCAGTGAGTGATGTAATTTTGCTGATTTTAAATTAAGGCTTGATTAATAGGCCTAGCCTTTTTTTGAATCGAAGTGATCTTATTTGGTGTTTTTTGGGGGTTGCGAGAATAATTCTCCTGTGTTTGTGGAGGTGCAGTCATGCTTACTGCATTTGCTGCCTGTTTTCCAAGTCGGACTGCTCACCACCACCACTTTTGTAAATTAAGCTACTGCAGCATTTTACAATCTGCAGACGAGATTCCACCCTCGTGAAAAAAACTGCTACTTTGCAGATGGCAGCAAAGTTGTGCTGACTCTGACATTGCTTCTCTGTCTGTAGAGCCAATTGTCTTTGAGAGTGCTGTGCTACCGAGCCAGAGAAACACGTGAGAAACCTTCCCTCTCCTCCGTACGTGGGAGGGTGTTGACACTGTGATCTCTTAGTAGGCAGATCTCTCAGTATTTAACCTTGGAAGGGTAAAACTTTCTGAAACGTAATAAGGAAAAATCAGGGCCACGGTTCCTCCCATTGTTCTTGCAGGCATCTGCAAGAAATTGAACACAGAGAAGCATTTTCAGAAGAAGTGAAAAAAGAGAGAGATGGAGATGATAACAGAATATGAAATACTGGCACCAATGTGGTCTAACTGGGTATAGCTTTAGGGGGAAGTGTCCTTATTAGAAGTTACTTCTTCCCTCTTCCTGGACTGTTGTTTAGACACTGCTGACTTTGGTATGTAGCCTGTGTAGAAAGGAGCACTTGCTGGTGAGAACTATTCCAATTAATGGGACCAAGCTGTTTCATGCAAGAAAGGACTGGAGAATTGCTCTCTATGTATGTTAAATTAGAGTGGACATGAAATAGCTGAGCAAACTCTCCAAAAGGCTGAAACTGTAGCAAAAATTTATTCTTCAGGAGCCTGATCCACAGCCCATGGAAGACAATTGTAGTGGTTTCCTGACTTCCATGACCTTTGGATCACACTCCAAGTTCTGTGCTAAAGATGGTATATTTTTTATTTTATTTACTTGTGGTTTTGGACTACTATTTCTACTCAAAAGCAACTGTTAGATTTCTGAAAAAGACAACTTGAGCAATTAGAATAAGTGAACTTTTGCTGTGAATAAATTGCCAATAGAAATATGGTAATGACACCCAGGGATTGTGTATTAATAAGGACTAATTAATTGGTCTGATTTGATGCTGAAAAGAGAACATCACAGCTTTTTGTGCTCTGACACAAGTTAAATGTTAACAAGTCCATAGAGGTGTTTGAATTTGGGTTCCAATTAATGTAACCACATGTATACCTTAGCCATTTGCATATACCTAAGCAATCAATATTCAAGGCTTGTGAATCTTGCTACCTTGTCTATAGTGACAAGATATTGGTGCCCTGAAATGTCACCCCTAATATTTACTATCTGAGACCTGTACAGTACAGGAGGAAGAGTCCTATCATACCTCTGAAAACATCTTGTTTTGTTATGAACTACCTGCACAGTGACAGAGACTACCTGAGACTTTGTATGCTACATCCCAGGAGCAGAACTGTTTCAAGTGGTCGTGTGTGAACTACCAACAGAGCTAGGGAGAGCAATGCTGAGTCCTCTGGGCCAGGTCTGCACAAAAATTAATCCTAGATCAGCTATGCTGAGCAACATGGCACAGGGATTTCTGTTCCACAAATACATCATTGTAGGCCCAGGCTGGCGTGCCTGGACAGCACTGTGTTGCACGGTATGGATTTACCCAGTTGTCCTGGGTTTTGGCTGGAATAGAGTTAATTTTTACAAGAAGCTGGGAGGGGACACAGCCAGCACAGCTGACCCAAACTAGCCAAAGGTATATTCCATACCATATGACATCATGCCCAGTATATGTGGGGGAGCTGCTCAGGGGTGGGCTGGACATCAGGTTCTCAGCAGGGAGCAAATTACATTGCGTATCACCTGCTTTGTATATTTTTTGATTAGTATTGTTATTATTTTCCTCTTCCTTTGCTGTCCTGTTAAACTGTCCTTATCCCAACCCATGAGTTTTATCTTTTTCTTCCAATTCTCCTCCCCATTCCACCGGGGTTAGGGGAGGAGTGAGTGAGTGGCTGCACAGTGCTTAGTTGCCAGCTGGGGCTAAATCACGACACCGGTCTATGCAAGCAAAGGCCTCTACCTCCATCTTGCAGCTGGTGGATACTCAAGTCAAGCCAAAGAGTACAACTCTGTCCTAAACTCTGTTCAGGTGCAGACCTCACTCAGAAGTGCTTTCAGTCAGTGTTGCTCTTGGCTTGAATTGAGACATAGCTGAACATTTTTGCCGTCTCGGATCAGGTCTTTGCATGACAGTCTTCCTCACAACTACTCTAGAAAGAACTCAGGATACTTTGCAAGAAATTCCGATGTCTATTGGCACTTCTTCAATCCTGTTGGTCTGGGACCAATTCCAAACAGACTGTCAGTGGGTCCCTGAAAGTCTCTCTATTCAAGGACTATGTCAAGAAAGCCAGCTCTGTGCAGTGTTAGATGAGAGCATCTAAAATGTCAGCTCTCCAGCCCTGGTACAAATCTGCTGTGGTAACAGGTCTTTGCAGATGCGCAGATTTCCTTTGAGAAAGTGTTCTTTGACAGTAATGTGGAATTACCCAGGACACCTCTGTTCCTTTCTGCCTTACGTTCTGTATTCAAAGGGACAGCTCAGCATCACAGACTCGCTTTTGCTTCCCTTGCATCTGTGGTTGTGAGACTGGTTAAATATGTAAGCTATCAGATCTACTAGAAAGGCTTGTGCCATGGGGAAGAAGAAAAGCAGCGAGCGATCTGCTCTGCGAGAGCTCTTCAAGGCCACTTGGTCTCCCTGGGCCTGCTCATGGCTACAGTTCTGCGTTCCCCTGTGCAGCAAAGCTCTGAGGTCAGAGCTAGATTTGAGGCATCTCCAAGGTGACTTGCTTGTCCCTGTAGTCTGGTGTTTCCAGATTTGGAAGGAAGGGGGAGGAAGGGAGTGCTAGAACAAACCCAAACCTAAATAGCTCCCCGAAACTCTGGTCTGCAGCCCCATAAGTCACCAGTCGCCTCTTTCATCCTTGCAGATTCTCCTCTTTACCTCGATACTGGCTGACTTGCTAATTATTGCTGGTACCTTTGCTAATGCTCCCTGGTTCCCAGAGAGGCGCATCTGGGTATGTGGCACCTCAAAAGGAAGGGGAAGAGCACTGATGAGGCTCCGTTTTTCTTCTGTGTTGTTCAGTGAGCGCAGCTTTGGAAATGTGGGTGGACACCTGAGCTGGGGCACAGATAAGGTAGATTTATATTTTTATACATCCTCAGGATGTGGCTCAGCTGATTAGCCATGGTTTTCCCATTTGAATCTTTCTCTGCCTGAATATTAGAAACACCATAGCCTCAGAAAAGGGATACCTCTTCTTTCAAGTTCTCTTCATGTTTTCCAGGCAAGAATGTAAGGGTTTCGAGCAGTAGCTTTCCAGCTGTACCTGGAATGTAACCGTAGGCTTGCTTTGTTTATTCCATGTTGGGATTTCTCACATCTTTCTCAAAGCTGCTGTATTCATCTGACTTTGAGGTTCCTACTGTGCCTTCAGGCTCCCAGTGCTCAGGGTCTTCGTACAGCGTACGTGTATGTTCCCTTGCAGGCAAGGGTTGAGAGGTAAGATAGCTCACAAATCCTGTGACCCACTGGTGGCTGCATGGCTTTTATTTCAAAGCCTTGAACTCCCATCTACATCTTCCCTTTGTTGCTTGTTTTGAAATGGATCCTCTCAAGGATCTGTCGGACTGGAAGGCCACCCAAAAGGCTGTGACATACACGGATCTGATCTGTTGACACTTGGTCCACATTGCGGCGGCGATGCGTCCTGACAGCTTTGGCTTTCCTGAAGCTGGGCATTGTGCAAGCAGATACGCGTCAGTACCTTCAACTTGTTCAGGTCTCGGGACTGGTCTTTTTGGAAAGAAACTGCAAGCGGGAGTTACTGCGGTGCTGGTCATCTGCAACCACAAATGTTATGAAAGCAAAGCTGACAAATTGGGGGGGAATGCAGAGGAGAGCAGTAAAAATAATAAAAGCTTTCATAATTAAAACCAGTAGATTTGAGGTATAGAGAGCTGGGAGCTTCCCCCTATTGATAAGAAGCCAGCAGCAAGACAAACCTCTCTGTAAATATATATATAAAGGAAAGTTATACAAAATATAAAGATTGGTTCAATATTGTGCTGATTTTACAGCCCTTCCATTGACTGTTTATCTTGGGGTTGTTAAGAGAAGAACACACATTGCCTGTCTTTAAGCATGAAGTGGCAAGCTAATGCCTCAGGGCTCGTAAAACGTGAGGGGCAAAGGGTCTGCAGAGAGGGAGAGCTGAAGCTCCTGAACGATTCCTGTGCTGGATCAGTCTCTCAGACCAACCTGCCTTCTTCAAGGGGCAAATGGCAACCCGTTTGCTAAGCACAGAGCTGAGTGTTGAAAGTTAGGTGATGCTTTCCTCTCTTTTCAGATAGCTTGGTATGCAGTCAGCCGCCGTATGCTTCGCTGCGTGAGCTCAGAGCTTCACCAGGTTTGGGAAACCATAGAGACGGATCAGCTTGGCCGGCCAGCATTGAAGGTTGCTCTCTGTGGGTGCTTTGAAGTCTTTCAAAGGATTCAGCTTCAAAAAGGGTAGGCTAGAGTTGGTTTTGGAATCATACATGTCCTAAAAAGTGTGGCTCAATTGCTACCGATGCCTCTGCAGACCCAGCTTGCTTCTGTTTTGCCTGGTGTAGACACTGTGAGTTTAGCTGTGCTTCCAAAGGAGTCTTTTCTTACTCCATGGGATTCATCTTCTAGGACTGAGCAACCTGGAAGTCAGCTGGACCTGCCTGAACTGCCTGCCGCCCTTTCAAAGGCATCATTAATAGAGGACATCTCCAGCATATACATCTCCAGCATTAAAAACAAAGCTAACTAGCTTACAGAGTTTTGAAAATGCTGTCCGCTGGGAGTTTATGAATTTATGAATTGCTTGCATTTATTTTTACATTTCAGTAAGATGTGGTGAAAGCCGTGCCCTGGCTAGAGCAGGAGCCAGGTGGCGTGTACTCGTGTCTTTGTGCATGCGTGTTTCTGTGATTGCATAACCTAAGTAAAACCCAAACCCAACGCTGGGCACGGGGACAGTCTGCTGAGTAAGGTGGTGACGTCACCATCATTGGACGTACTCATCTTTAAGGTATAGTGTGGGTTTAATATGGGCGAACGGGCTTGTTCTGCAAGGGTGTGGAATAAAGAACTGCACAGAGGTTTCCTTCCAGCTCTGATGCTTCTGTGGAAGGCTTTCTGGAAAGTAGATTAAATGGCAAACCACTCCACGTCCTTACGGTGTCGCTGAAAATAGTGGGCAGTATTTGGTTCCACTGAAAAGCTATGTGGAAAGCTGTGTATACTGGAATTGCAGGGTTATGGATGACAGCAATCGCTCATCCCACTGAGTCTTGAAACAGCTCTATGTTGAAAAAAAGTTCCTTATAGCCATAGTCAGTAGGACATCTACTGGCTAGTTGTCCCTCCCATCAGAAGACAGGGCTGTCTGTCCGTATACATTTTCCAACAAAGGAAGGAGAAAGTCTGGGCTGTCTGATTCACATCCGTCTTCTCAGATGACAAAGTAGAGAGCAAATGCTGTGGAACTGGTGAAACGCAGACTAATGCTGTGTGCAGGAAAAGGACTTCAACAACTAGCTATCTGTTCTGAATACTTATCCATAAAAATAAAATCAGTTATTCAAATTGTGTTGTAATTTGAATTATTCAAATGGGATTATTAATACCTGTTAAAAGAAGAGTAAGATGTGTTGTGACTTCTTTGGGGAATGCCCTCGTTTGGTTTGAAGAGGCATCCACCGCGGAAAGGAAAGAGGAAATGCCCTTCTGTCTCGCGTGCCCTGTTTGGCACGGCCGTCAGTATAGTGTCATCGATATAAAAAGATTTATGGCAAGGAGTTAATTTCCTTGAGGGGGCCAGAGAGAGCAAGAACAAGTAGTCTCTTGAAGGATGTCATTCTCTGTAGGACAGAACTCTAAATAGCCTTGGCAGTGTGGCCTTAGTGGATGAAATACAGGCCAAACTGTGCCCTAGCAAACGAGCCTGAGATGATACCAGGGGAGAGAGACAAGTTTAGGTAGGCCTCGTAAAGGCTTCAGTTACCAGTGCCACTTTTTCTTCTGGGTAAGGCAGACCTTTGTATGACGATGCCCTGCTGCCCATATCTTCAAATGTACTGAATCTGCAAAACATTGCAAAATGTGTGGCCAAATACCAGGTATTTGCAACTTCCCTGCTTAAAGTGCAGCTGCTCCTTATGTGGAAAAGTGATATAGACTGCTAAGCCATGCTAAATCTGATGTAACAGGGGGAAATTCTCCTCAGACTGCCAGCAGCATATACATGGCCTGGTCTGAGGAATGGAAGGAAATACACCAAAATCTGGGAATACCGCTTCTGATAGCCAAAAAAATATTCTCCTCCAAAACATCCCTCCCCTTCATGCATGGTTTCCCCTTTCATCACGGGGGTGATTCAGAACTGCGCTGTAACAGATGGAAAGGTTGCTACTGATGTCAGTAGATCTCGCTCTGTATCCATAGGGTCTTTACAAACTGCTTTCAGCTAGTTTCTCTGGAATTGCCTGAAAAGCAGAGTTTTATAAAACTGTAACCTCCCCCTTCTCATGGAATCTGGGGCCTCGTATGATTCTTCCTCTGAAGTTCCAAGGCGGTGCATCAACCTTTTCTCACTGTCTTCGCCCAGCTCCCCTGATAAGACGTCTGAGGTGCAGACAAAAAGTGTTTATCAGGACAGAAAGGTATTGATCCTACGGACAGAAGTACTCTTGAGATCGATCCCTCAAGCCTATTTTAGACCTGTAGGCACATCCACAGTTTGAGGGCACAGAGGTAGTGGGTGCGTTCCTCAGCTGTTGGGCGCTCAGACTTCTGAGTTCTCGTGGCATTGGCTGTGACACTTGAACGGCAGTCGAGAGCGCAGGAACCTGGCAATGTAATTTTTAAAAGGCGCTGGGGAATATCAGGAACTGGATCGCTGTCAGTTGCTATTGGACACTCTTTGAAATATAAAAACTTATAAAACCCATAAAATACAGAAATGGCTGGTTAACTGGTGAAATCAGAGTGGTGCCCACTTGGAGGATTAATTAAATACTCTCCTGTTTTGGTAGATTGAAGTAGACAGAGAGCTATTGGTTCTTCTTTTAGCCTGGGGAGAGAAGCCTGAATCGCTTTGTCTTGTTGGAATGTGCCGTGCGTCCTTAGGGATAAAATAGAAGTGAATAGAGAAAGGGGAACCGCACTGAATAAATAATACAGTATGGCATGTTGCGTGGTGTACATAATCAAAGGTTTGTATGTAATGTACGAACTCGGGCTATTAAAAAGTGATGTTGCAGTGGTATGCTTGCTCGACTCACATTGATGGCATGTTTATCTTTAATGCGTTTCACTGATTCTGTAATTTTAATGCTAATAGACCATTCCTGTGGTTCGCTTTATTGTATGGAACCTGAACAGTGTTTTCTAAGCCATTTTGGCATCTGTTCCAGTTGGATGAGAAGAGCTATCCCAGTTGGATGAGAGAATTGACGGAGGGCTGAAAACCAAAACATATCAGAGAAAATGCCAGCCAGAGAACACAATGGGGATAATGTTAAAGCCAACATACTATAGCTACAGGGTTAATACTATTGCTAGGGGTAATGAATCCTCAATGCTGTTCATTTTGAATGCCTGCCTTCTCTGTGCAACAAAGTGCTTGGCTCAGAGTCATAAAGTGGAGGCATAAACTAGAAGGAGCTTGAAACAGAATACCCTGAACTGACCCATTCATGTCCATGTAGAAGAATGAGATAATATATATAGTTGGTGGAACTATGTGCATGCTCCTATGAAGGGCTTTATTTAGCATTACCAGGAGAGACTTGTTTGATGCTAACCTTGAGAGCTGGCGAGGGATGGAGCACTTTGGCTCTAGTTCAGGAAAGCATAACATTCCGCATTCAAGAGGATTTACTTGTATCCTTAAAGCCAAGCACATGTTTAAGTGTCCTGTTGGCCCACGGCCCGCTTGTTCAGCACCTTGCAGAACCAGCTTTAAAATGGTGGCACGGGCAGAGAAGTTTTAGCGCATGTTATCACCACCAGTGCCTGGAAAGAAATGTGGTGCTTTGGCCTCAAGCCCCCTCCCACTCTTCTTCTTTTTCAAGGCCTAATCTGGTATCTTTCCAAACTAATTTGGGAAGAGTCCTTGCAGGACTGAACCCTGTATCCTGCAGGTTCATGGCAAGCTCTTGTTGACTTTGTAGGGGCAGGGTTTGGTGGCTGGTCTTTAGAGTCTATCCAGAAAGGAATATCTGTCCTGTGAAAAGGGAAATGCTTTGGTGGCTCCAACTCTCTGTCGGCTGCTCAGCGAATGTGTCTTTGTTCTGGTGGTAGATCATCAACTGCTTTGTGGCCTCTGGGACGGTGTGCTCTTACACAGCTGGCTCTTCCAGGCTGTGGTGAGCGGCTGGGCACAAGGCACTGCCCATGCATCTGCAACCAGGCACTGCAGTGAGGCACAGCCTTAGGCCATCTCCCTCATCTGTGCCTGTCTTCCCCATGCAGGGCCACGCCACCCATCCAC
The DNA here is from genome assembly GCF_011004875.1 of Balearica regulorum gibbericeps. Taxonomy (NCBI): domain Eukaryota; kingdom Metazoa; phylum Chordata; class Aves; order Gruiformes; family Gruidae; genus Balearica; species Balearica regulorum. The sequence continues at coordinate 60,929,553 of NC_046184.1, forward strand.
AGGCAAATGTGACAAGGCTTGGACTTGGCTTTGCTGTTGCAAATCTTTTACTAGAAAACTAAAAAAATCCCATTAAAAACTTTCCCGATGACAGGCAGTTACGTGCTGGGTCCTGTGATCTTGTGAATCTGAAGCCAAAAATTCACCATTCCTCTTATGGCTAAACAATCATGAGCTGCAGTGGGGGTTTTTGTTCTCGATCTTTTAGTCTAGCGGGAGTTTGCTTTCTTTGGTATAACACCACTGCTGTCTTCTCTGCGGTATGTTATGTCTGGCAAGAGTGCGAATGATGGAACTGAGGCTTGGAGCACCTTCTATCTTCACAGCGGGGAGGCTGAATTACTGCTAAAAGGAAAGCCTTTATTCATTTATTCATGTATTTTTGTCAGCTACAGCCAACCACAACTTGTCGTCTTAGACACATACATGTGGAAATACTCTGTGCTCTGAATAGGCTTTCACATAATGTGTGAGTAACCCTGCACAAGTCCTAATAACCCAACCAGGAACCGGCTCCTACTTGCAGGTCTCTTTGGAAGGCCAGTTGCCGGTGTATGTTTTAATGCAATTTTCCCATTTACCAAGGGCGTTAAATAGAAAACTAATGATGTGTTGTAGCACTGAAAAGCCCAGGCTTTGATTTTTATGGTCCATCGGGCAGAGTATGGATTTGAGAGGGGAAATTGGTTTCAGCCAATTTCTCCTTTGACTGCAGACAGCTCCCTTGCTTCTCAGTCTCTGTGGGTTCAAATTCCATATAGTTAGTTGGTGAAGTTTTTTGATGCCATAGCATTTATGGTCAAGGTTGAAATGAGGGGTCAGGTCAAATGTCAGATTGGGTCAAATTCATATAATCATTAGAACAGTTTGGATTGGAAGGGACCTTAAAGATCATCTAGTTCCAACCCCCTGCCATGAGCAGGGACACCCTCCACAAGACCGTGTTGCCCAAAGCCCCATCCAACCTGGCCTTGAAGATTTTCAGGGAGGGGACATCCACAACTTCTCTGGGCAACCAGATACAGTGTCTCACCACCCTCACAGTGAAGAATTTCTTCCTAATATCTAATCAAAATCTACCACCCTTCAGCTTAAAGTCATTACCCCTTATACTATCACTCCATATCCTTGTAGACAGTCCCTTTCCAGCTTTCCTATAGGCCCCCTTTAGGTACTGGAAGGCTGCCATAAGGTCTCCCCAGAGCCTTCTCTTCTCCAGTCTGAACAACCCCAACTCTCTCAGCCTGTCCTCATAGGAGAGGTGCTCCAGCCCTCTGATCATCTTTGTGGCCCTCCTCTGGACTCTCTCCAGCAGTTCAATGTCTCTCTTGTACTGGGGATGCCAGAGCTGGACGCAGTACTCCAGGTGGGATCCCACAAAAGCAGAGTAGAGGAGGAGAATCACCTCGCTCGACCTGCTAGTCATGCTTCTTTTGAAGGACACAGATCGAGAATCAAAGATCAGAGAGTCAAGGGGCAAAGGTCATGGGTTTGTGTCAAAAGATCAAAGGTCATGGATCAGGATGAAAAAGATTAAAGGTCATGGATCATGTAGCGGTCAAAGGTCAGGGGTTGAGGGTAAGGGTCAAATGTCATGTATGGCCAAAGCTCACTGATCGAGTGCCAAAGGTTGCTGAAAAGTAGTCAAAGGTAAAATTTCAGAGATTGGAGCCAGAAGTTGGGATACAGGTAAAAAGTCACAGATTGGGGTCAAAGGTTTTAATTAAAGTGAAAGGTTTAGGTAAAAGTTTGGGTTGGGTCAGGGGATCAAAGGTCATTAATGGGAGGTCCAAGAGGTTAAAGGTCAGATTAATGTCAACTACCGTATGCTAGGTCACAGGTCAGATGTCATGGTTTGGGGTGAGGTGCTATGGGTCAGGGTCAGATTGGGGTTAACGGGTCAGGAGTCAGGGGTCAGGGTCAGGGTCCGAGGCCTGGGGTAATGGGTCAGTCTTTTTGGGGGGGATCAAAGTTCAGGGTTAACATTTAGGGGTCAAGTGTTCAGTCAAAGGTCACAGGTGGGGCTCAGGGGTCAGGATCAAGGTCAAGGGTTGGGGTACAGTTGTCAGGGGTCAGGGTAACTGGTCAGGGGTCGGGGGGGGGTTATGTCCTTGTGCAAGACTTTAAAGACACATTCTGATGGGTTTTCTGCTTGCCAGAACAGTGATCACTTTGCACAAAACAAAGGAAAGCCAGGCCGGACACTTTCTACTTTGACCAAAACTGTTGTTACTAGAAGACTGGATTCTCAAGTGCTGTAAGCCAGCAAAGCTTTGCCGGTATCTCCAAGAGTTGCTTTACTCCAGATGAGAATCTGGAGTAACATTTGGGGGCTAGAACATTTGGGGGCTTTCAGGTTGAGTTGGAAGAGTCTATCCGAGGAACAAACATCCATTTCATTGGCCAGCAGTTTGATTAAACCCTCCAAAGACAGTCTGTTGGCCAGGAGTCTGACAGGAAGAGATGAGTGAATGAAAAATCCACCAGAGCTGGAGAGTGAGAAGGGTTTTGTTCATTGGGATTTGCAAAGAAAGAAAAATGTAGAAAGAAACGTGGCTTGGGAAATTGCTCAGCAGAAAGTTAACTGCCTAGTGAAATCCATCTGAGAGACGTCTGTCACAGAGACCTAAAAGGATGTAAACAGGAAGTGAGAGAAAGAGATTAGGCCTAGAGATTCATCCCAAGTTCCATTTAAGTCAATGGAAAGACTCACACTGGCTTCCCTGAGAGATGGCAAGAGCCCAAAGTATTTAAACATGACCAAGGGCTCTGAGCGGATAACCTTGGCTTTGGGAGAACCTCGGCTTCGGGACTGACTTCTCTGGCTCTGCCTTGGTGCAGAGATCTCTTCTGTCGCACACACAGCCTGGGAGATCTGCTTACTCCTCTCGGCCTCCGCGCGCTTGATCTAGTACTCGATGAGCACGCGAGCGTTAGGGACTCTGTGGTCACTCCACCAAATGTTTGGCCCTCCTTTCTCATTCTCTTGAGCTTTCACAGACGGGGTTCCAGCTCTCTCCTGCCCCTTCACAGCAAGACTCTACAGCACTACAGGCTGATGATGGGAGCGCTTTGGTGGTCACCCTCTTTGGAGGCCAAATTCACTGTCTGTTTGTAAAACGCTGCTGCGGCCAGTTGTGGAAACACAGCTTTTTATGATCCTTCTTCACTCTGTTCCCCAGCCATCGATCAAGAGAGACTCAGTCTTTCTCTTTGCCTGTGCCATAGCTCCAGACAAAAGACTTGGAAATTTCCATCCATCTGCACTTGGAAATTGTGGAAATTGCCGTTTTTGAAAGGGGTTAATAAAATCTCAAACAGAGAGTCCAGCAGAACATTTGGAACATTTGCCAAACCCTTGCAGGACGGCTGAAACACTAGCTGTCCCAGGGAAGCTTTTTTGCTGAATCTCTTCACGTCAAATAAAACACACCTCTGGGTAAGCTTGTGTTTCAGTATTTTTAATAAGAGAAGATATTATACCCCTGCTGAGGAACTAAGGATTTAGCGTTTTGGAACAGACTGCCAAAAAAAGGAAGGGAGGTATTAATAGAATCCTAGAATCCTCTTCAGGACAAAAACGAGGAGAACTTCATCAGAGTGAGAATTCTGGCAAATCTAGGAAAAGGACCGTCAGTCAGTAATGCGCACGGTTAGCTTGGGTGGCAGGAGTAGCAATGGTAGCTGAGCAAATTCCCATGAGGTTTGACTGGAATGAAACGTTAGGAAAACATATTTAACTCGGCCTGAGCGATGATTTCTTTTTTTCCCTGACTTGCTCATCCAGTGCCTCGAAAGACTCTTGTCACCTTAACCAAAAGCGGAGGAGAAGGGAGCGCCAGGAAAGCAGGGGCTGTGCCTTGGGATCTTTACATACAGAAAACCCTGAAAGCCTTACATCAGTCATCTTTTATTTGTCCTCCGGAGATCTTCTGGGGACTTCAAGTAGACTAATTGAACTGGCCTTATTCCCAAACCAGAATGGAGTCTCTGAAAAGATCAGGCTGTGTCCGCGTGGGACGGGTGGAAGAAAGAGGGTCGTGTGCATGAAGACGTGGAAGGGCTGATGATGTGGGTCTGCATTCCCACATCAGGATGATAGGTGCCATTCTGAACAGAGGGCTAGGTGTGAAAAGGGGAAAGCCATCCTGGTCTGGGATGCAAGTAGAGTGTACGGAGAGCTGCTGGAACATGCTTGAAGGTTAGATTTAAACAGTAAATCTGGACAAAATGCTACCGTTCATTTTTCATCCTAAACGGCCTGCTTGAAGACCTTCAGGCGGTCACCAGTTTTGCCTCCTCTTCAAGCTACGCATCCATTGGACTCAAGACACAAATGAGCATCATCTGCTCCGGCTGAAATGCTGCCGTATGGGGTGTGCAAACACACTGTGCAAAGAGGCAATTTTACCCAACTGGTTCCGAAAACCCGCTCTACGAAGGCTGGGCCTCTGGGTCTGAATAAGCTGCACTTGAACTTGAGGGGCAAAATGATGGTTCTCCCGTGAAAAAAGTGCCACGGGCCAGCAAGCCTCTCAGAGCATTTCGGAGAAGTCTTAGGGATTCTTGAGATTGTGCCTAAAAGCTTGTGGTTTTGCAAAGCCGTTGTAGGAGCCAGATACCACCGGAAGATGGAAGTGTGCTGGCCGCGGCCCTGTTCCTCCACGAATTCCTCCTGGTCCAGCCACCCTGGCAGAGCCCCAGTGCCAGTGGGTCCTTGGGAAGTTGCACCAGCCTGGCCATGCAGAGAGCCTGTAAAATAAAGTGACAGCATTCCCAGCCATGGCAATGCCTTAGCAACACGTTTCAAGTATGTTCCAGTTCTTCTACAGTTTTTCATGAAATTGGAAATATTACAAATCTCCCTTTCAGATGCATTTTTCATGGCCGTATGAAAAAAAAAAATCTAGTTAATGTGGTTTACTTTTTTTTTTTTTGGTAATGAGCATACTATTGAAGTATGCGTGTCTCAAAAGAGCATCGTGATCATCGGGGTTATTATTCAGAGACAGACAATAGCAATATTAATGAGGCTCAGACATCTGTCAAATTAATCTGTAGTTTAAAGTTCAGGAAACAAAGGCAGGATTTAGTTTTTGTAACTGTGATTTCCCATTTCTGTCAAAATCTGAGTGGCTCTGAGTTGCTGAAAAGAGATTAATTTGTATTTTTCAAGAGTTTATATAACCATAATAATGAGGAACTTAGAAAAGTTGATATAGTGCGTCTTTCGGGAAGACTCTCCCTGACCTTGCCACTTCGGCACGTGAAATCCAGAGCGGTTCAAACAACGTAAGCGTACAGCAGAAATGGGGGGAGTTGATTCCACGAGCATGCACTAGTGTGTAGAAGAACTCATGTGCACTCAAAGTCAAGGCATATCCCCTGTTCCTCTCCCAGAAACAGGGATTTGCTCTTGCCATCCTATCGGGGCTGTCACTCTGTCCTCTTGCCAGAGCTCAGATGGTTGTGAGGGGAGAAGAACAGCCTGCGACTGGTTTCACGGTGTAGAGCAGAAGGCAAAATGTTCACCCTGTTGAGGCTGAAGCAGGGCGTTAGCATACCGGGGTATTTTCTTTTCTGCCTCACGCATTCTCCAAGGATTTCTTCTCTTCACCAAGTTTATGTAACTCTGCATCCTGCATGAGGGAGGATAAAGTCAGTATGGCTGTAGAGTTTAGGCTGAGCATCTCCATCTCCAGGGCCAGGAGAGGCTGCTGCAATGCACGTTAGCACTGCCCAGAGCAGCCTGGGGCTGCTGGAGCCGAGGGGATGCTCCTCTGATCCTCCAGCAGCCTTCTCACAGCCTCCTGGTGAAGTGGCTGCCAGTGCCGTAACTGTACGCACTAGTCCCGTCCCACCGGAGCATTTAGGAAAGATGGCTTGGAAGTACGTTGCGCACATGGAGCAGGTCCCATGCTTTGCCTGGAAGATTTGGGGCTGCCATTTGTTTGCGGTTTCCTCGGCAGGGTCTGCCAGGTGAGAGAGAAGCACGGGCCAAGCATCCTTTCTGAGAGGTGAAAGCTCATGGTGGGTGGGTCAGAGGCAGCGTGCCCAGTGTAAACAGTGTCCTGCTTTGCCCAGGACTAACACTAAGTCAAAGCTGCCTGAGGGAATTCCCATTGGGTTTCGAAAGCTCTCTCTTTGGTCTGGGTGAAAACAACTGGCCTACCTTAACCTCCAGGTGTTTTGAAAAGATGATGCCATGAACAGGTTGTTGGGATCATGGAAGAGAAGAAACCGACGGACTCTTTGCACAAAAAGTGCCTTCCTCTCCAACTCCTCTTTCATCCAGTGCTGCGTACCTGAAACAGCGGAATGCCTTTGAAATGAGCCCTTGAAAACTCTCCCGTTGCTGAGAGGAAAGTTTCCACCAGAGTACCTACCTCCACTACCACCAGTGAAATGCTGCCCACTTGAGCGTTGCGTCCTTTCAGCCTATTACAAGGATTTATGGGATTTGTGCTCTTTGATGGCTGCTGTCATTCTCTGCTTTTACTGCATGATGTAATTAATCTAGCTTTTTCATTTGTCTCCAGTAAAAATAAGTGAAAAACCAAAGAGGTTCAAACACAGCAAGTCAGAAAATCCTCAAGAGATTTCTTCAACAGCTGTGTCTTTCACACGGTTGAGAGTCTGGTCACCATGAGTGCTGTGGAAGAGTCTATGCAGACAATCAGCTCACAGGTATCACGGGCCTGGCACGCCTTTGGGATCAGTTTGAGCTTGCAGGGCATGTCTGCAGCCTGGCTAGGCTTTGGGCTTGAGCTCATTGGGAACACAGAAGAGGTTCTTCCAGCACTACGTGCAGTGCTCTGCCTCCAAAACAGGCCGTGGGCTGAGACGGCTTGCTGGAAAAAGGCAATAAAATCGGTGCGTTGGGTTCTACACCCATCTTGTAGATTTTTCCTTTGGCATAATGCAGGAGAATGGCTCCCCATCTCGAGGAATGCAGTTGCTTGTACAGCCCTGGTTTGTGCGGCGTTGGCTTCTGAATTCAGTGCAGGCTGTTTGCTGTTGGGATATATTGCCACGAGCATCCATCAGGCTGCCCGAGGCATTGAGGGAGAACGGAGATCGGTCACCGGGGTGGTCGGGCTGTAGCCAGGTGCTACCAGTGCCTCTCGCTGTGCTGTACAAAACAAGTTTCTGGGAGCTTTCTAGCACATCTACTCATGTCAGAAGATACAGGCTTATTGAAACAGTTTTGTTCACAGGGAAGACTTTCAAAAGCAAAGCTCTTCTGGGGTTTAGGAATGGATTTTTACTCAAAAATCAGTAGCATGTTTTTTACTGGATAGTTAGCTGTTACCTCTTTAAGAAGCCAGATTTACCTGCTCGTCAGCAAAAAAAGATTTTTGAAAAATTGTGTCATCCACTTGGAAGAGTCTCAGGGGATTTTAAACTCTTCTTTACCTTCATTAATCTCTGCTAGCAATGCTCTTCATGTTGGCCATTTGGTTGCTGCTTATGTTCACGGGTGCCTTCCTTGAATTATTATTAGACTTTTGCTAAGATTATTTGACTAGATGTAAGAAGTTGTAAACATTTGGAGTATCTTTGAATTTGAAGCAAGATCCACTCAATCTACTTACAGATGTGGTTTCTCCTACGGAAAAGAACTGTGAAATTGAGTTCGAAGTACTGCTCCTAGTTCTGGAGTTCAGACTTCTGGAAATAAAGATAGTCCTGCTATGTCTCCTGCCATGGGAGAGCCGCTGTGGTGGCCGAGTTTGGATAGAAATATTCTGAGAAGTTCAGGTCCTGTGTCCAGTGAACATGTGGGGTTATTTGGTAATGAGCACATTACTCTGACCAGCATTATTTTAGTGATGTAAGCTCAAGTGCTTTGAGATCCTCTGCTGACTTCTGAGTTGAGCAGCAGTAAGACAGCTGTCAGAAAGGGACGCCCGCTAACTGCCATCATCAGCTCAACACTAGCCACCTAGAAGAGGAGATATCTGTGCTCCACTACTCATCAGCTCATTTTATTGGCCTTTTGTGGGTTTTTCAATTGTGTGTGGTACAAGCGAATGAATAACAAAGAGCTTTGCCTAGCAGTCTCAACACAGAAGTTGGCAGCCAAGAGCTCTTGGGCTCTAGTCCCTCATCTGACACCGAGTGCATTTCTGTTTGAGCAAGCCAGTCAGCTTCTTTGTGTGATGATTTCCCCTTCTGTGCAGCTCTGTGCATGAACTGGCTGGTTTATTAGTCATCTCCTGTGGATGTTGGGAGGATCAGACTCATTTAGAGAAGAAATAGCTGAGCAGGGAAAATGCCTTCGTACTGCTGAACTCGATTAAAACTTTATTAGTCTATAAATTTTGTACAATTAGGAATATAGTATTCAGAAAGAGATACATCCTTCTTTCTTCTCTCTTTCTAAATTCTACAGGGAACAGCCCAATAGTAGCCACTTTTCTTGCTAAGCTGAACAAGCAAGTGCATTTTTTGAACATTGCTAAAGAGTCTTTTCATACGTTCTGTCCTGCTTACCTTTGCTTATCATGGGTATATCATGGAAAAGAGCTAAGTTCGATGTTTAGAACAACTAACATCAAAAAAGATGCTAATTGTAGATTCCAAATTTTTCTCCAGTTAGGAAAATAAACAATCGTAAAGACCTGGTTGTGTGGGAAGGAAACAACGAGACGGAAGAGGTGACTTGGAATTCAATAGTGTCTGAACGCAAGAAGTTATAGGAATGGGAAAGGATTTGGGAGTAGATTACCACGAAATGGTCAATGCTTGGGAGAACAGAATTTGCAGCCATTTAAAGGGCCTATTGCAGTTAGGAACTTGCAGGATGTTGCCAATTTTTCTGTTCTACCGTCTGCAGTTTGCACGGACAACATAGTGACGAAGCGACACACACTGTTTGTAAGCGTTCCTAAGTGGCCGCAGTATTGATGAGAGTGGGTCAGATTTTGACAGGAATTTGAGTGCCTAAGACGGTGACAAGCACTTAATGCAGGACAAATATCAACACTGACTAGACCCCTGACTTACCTCAGAAGTGGATAGGTACGCATCAGTCAAAAACTGGTGCGAATAGGCCTTGTTTTGATATCTCGCGGTAAGGACGTCCACACTGGAATTTCTACTGCTGCACTCCATGTTCAGCACTGGAGGAGTCCACCTTGTGTGCGCTAATTCCTCCAGCTTGTACCGAGACCATCCTCGGCAGTATTGGAGGAACGATTTAACCTAAGGCCAGCTGTGATGACCGTCAATGCAAGAGCTGCCTCTTTTTCAGCCCTGCTCCTGCTTTGGCTCAACTCATAACGTCTATGGAGTACAGTGGATCACCCCAGGCCACAAGAGCATTTTGTAGATACAAGGAATTCTGCAAAAAAAAATTGTCAAGTTGATTCTAAACTAATTCAAAACAACATACAAACAATCTAATAGTTATAGGAGTTGGAGGACTGCAATATGTGCAGTCAGAACCTGTATCACCAATTGAAAATAAATTCATTCCTTTTCTTAGTTTTCAGGCGCTCTTCTACACCAAGATCATCTGCCTGATTTTGTCATGATTTACTGAAGAGAGACACCTCCTTTACACCTTTCCCAGCTCTAGAAACAGTTAAAACATAATCCCCCTGAGGAGCCAAAAGAGATAAAGATAACTCCTCGCTTCCTGAGTTGTTGCCAGCAATCGGTAGCTTGCCTTGACTTGGCAGTCAATGCAATTGTTACCTCAACCTCCTTTTTAGCACATCCCCAGCTCCAGCTTTACCCTGCTAATGACATTAGAAGGTTGCGTGTTTACCGTATTCTTCTTCACAGAAATTAGCTTTCAAAAAACACTTCTAAGGAAATTTCACAGCCAGGACTGGTGGATCCATCCCTGCTATTGATCCAATTGCAAAACCAGTTAAATAAAGATCCAGGAAGTTAGCAGTACCAAGGGATCACCTTAGAACGACACTTACATGACTGCCTTAGACTTGAAATCATAGCTGTTTCTGAAAGTTTTACCACAGAGGAGGAGTCGTGCCCTGGATTCAAAGCTTCAGAAAGCAGGATCTGGGCTCACGTAACTTTCCTCAATTACTTTAGTGTCTCTGGAACTATGAACTAGAGAAGCCTATTTGTCAGTGGAGGCATTTTCAGCAGAATTCAAACCGGGACAGCAGCGTTTCTGCTCAGGTCAGTCTTTTCTGGCGGGAATATTGCGAGATGTCTCTGAAATAATAAGGTGGTTATTTTCCCAGAATAGTCGCTGCAGGCCTTAAGCTTATTGTGCTTGGCATTGACAAAGACTTTATTTTTAAATCGGTGCCATGAGTTATTATATGCTCTCCTTGGGCTGTGGGCTGGACTGTGCTAAAAAAAGGACCCATGTCAGTGATAAAGCAGTGACTGCATGTGCCAGTGGCTTAACCTTGTCATTACAAATGATACAGTCTTTTGTAAACTATTTAAAAGCAGCTGCGGGTTGGATGCTTCTCTCAAGTACACTGCTGCATTAGTCTGAAACTCAAAAAAAAGAAGGACTAGCCTCTCTCCCTGACATGAGGTTGGGACTGCAGTCAATCCCATTTACAAGGTGCCTATAGATTTCACTGGTGCAAGTCAAAATAAGAAAAAATCCTCTTTTCTTTTTTTCTTTTTTCTTTTTTTTTTTTTTTTTTTTAAGTTCAGCAGAAGCTTTGTGTTTTGTCACAGTAGTGCCTGGGCGCATTGCTGGACAGCGTGTAAATATGCAGCTAGGCTAAAGCCCCTGAGCTGGGGTAAGTATTGGTGACCGCCTGCATACGGTGTCCCAGCCAGCTAGAGTTGCTAGAGGCTTTCATTGCTCTCCTACGGCAAACATGATCTGGAAGTAGAGAGGAAGAAGGAGGGCTTCAAGATAGCTCGGCTGTTCCTGTGGAGGAGGTCGCAGACATCAAGCACGTTGCTGTGGAGAGACAATTGGGCACAGCCTCGTTCGGTGTCCTGGTCATGTGGAGGAAACTACGAGACATTGGTAGTTTGCTGCTAGAGTAATTCCCAACACGGCTAGGTAGAGAAACAGGAAGGAGTGGGAAATAGCCAGCGAGTATCTACAATACCTGGTTCCAAAGTACCAGCTCTAAATCAAGGACTGGCAGTGGCCATTTCAAAGAGGTCTGAGGCGAGGGTAGACCACGGCAGAAAAAAAAGTAACTCTCGTCGCTGTGAGTATGGTTTTATATGGCACTAGATCAGAGAGACCTGAAGTGATGTGTCCAAGGGGAAGAAATGAATAAGTTACAGGAGTCATCAATAAATCTGGCAGACAAATTCAAAGTCATCTGAAAACCCAGTACAGAAAAATCACGCCTGCTGGAGAACTTCCTGTCTACAGGTGGTCACGAAAGTGCCCAGTCAAGAAATTATTTTTAATGCTTGTTTGGGACAAAGAAGGTGTATGGCATTTTAAACCCGCTTCCTTCTGCCAGGTTACCTGACATCCACGTGGAAATCTTGCCTCAGGCACAGCAGATGTATTAATTTGGGACAGTATTTTGCCAGTGTGCTACTTTAGTTAAAGTACAGAGATGGTTCTTGTATTTTGAAATATCTAAGTATTTTGATATTGTAGTGACAATGTTGGAGCCAAGATGGTCTGAGGATATAAATAAGGAAAAGTTTGTAGGAAGGGACATTATTAATTGCGATGAGAAAAGCTACTGCCTCTCTCCGTGGAACTTACTTTGTTCAACGGCTTTCACTTTTGAGTTGTTCCCATACAGATATCTCAGGCATGATCTGTCCTCAAAAATAAGTCTGTAGAGCTATCGAGTGACACAGCCAGAAGACTGCACTCATTTCCCTGCTGACCTAAACCATATCGTCTTCCACACCACTCTACAAAGGATCATCTGTCACTAGCTGCTTTTCTGCTACCAGCCTGTACCAAAAGGTTAAGAAGGTGGCATTAAAGTGCCTAGAGCCCTAGGGACTTCATCGTTTGGTCACCTGACGACCTGAGGATCAAAGGGGAAGACAGAGTTTTCCAATTCCATCTTTTTGTCCTCCTTTGTCCGTAACCTGAAAAATAACCTGGGATCCCAGCTCTTACGGACTTGCAAGGAGGCTTGTGCCCTTGTGCCACTATGGGGCAGATCCACACAGAAAATGCTTTAGTGAATCTTGTTGCCAGTGAGTTTTGATACGTCTCCCTCCATCTGTGTCCTTCAGTAGTCCTTGGACGTTTGAAAACCTAACTGGATCATGAGCTCTTTGGTATCATCTATCTTGCTAATTGCTGCGATGAGGTGTCCTCAACCTCGCGCCCTGCTGTGACTCCACAGTTGCTTATTTTCTATCATCTGACCTTCTCGGACGTGTCCCACAATCCCCCGGGCTGATTCCCACGGTGCTTCAAAGTAAACATGCGGGAATGGCTACAGTGATTTATAGAGTGCTGCTGGGATCGGAGGAGGACTACTGGCAAGTGACTCAGCAGGTCTGTTTCAGTGGGAGACCAGAGACAGTGAAAGGGAATAGGTTTTCGACCCTCGGGCAATGAGTCATGACCTGTACTTTAAGACCTTCTGGCTTAAAATATCACTGGAATGTACAAGGTCTTAGTAGGTATGTTAAGAGATAGAAGATAGGAACATGTTCGCAACCAGCAAAGCAGACATTATTTCACGCTGGAAAACACACTGAAAAGAGAGAATACAACGCCTACGTGCACTGGAACTACTTTTGCTTCTTGAACCTGTCCTCAAGACTTCTGTTGCCTTCAGTGAGCTTTGGATCAGCTTCTTAGATAAGGGTGCAAATCACCAGAGCGCAACGAGAACGAAAAGGGAATATTAGGACATGTGACATTCCGAGAAGTTCAAATACTGCAAAGAAAACAAAAAAAACATTAAAATTCTGCTGTTAGTGATTGCACTGATAGCAAGCTGGAGGTGAGCCTTTTCTAGAATAGCAGCTATGATTCCTCATTTGTATATGCCTTCCTGAACATTGTCTATGTTGTCTGTGTCTAGCTTTGAGCTGGACAGCCCAGGTGAATTTCCTATTGCGGGGACCCAATGGTTACAGGAAAACATGTCCACTTAGCGCTGAAAGTGGGGAGTAGAGCAGATCTTCATTGCACTGATGGGGAGGACTGGAATGTGCATGGTGCCTCTGTGTGATAAATACATATGCAAGCAGCATTTAGCCTAAGTGCATTGAGGGAATCCTGTGTGGTCGAGTTTTGCCATTGAAGACTATGACAGGTCTTTTTCCTGGTTTACCTTCTACATTCCTGTGTGTTTAAAATGGGGGATCCAAGGGGAAAAAGGTCAGGGACCCACAGGTGAGCACAATTTCTCTGTGCTGGCGAAAGGAAACTCTGGTTCTTGCAACCAGATGCGGTGGCCTCACGCCTGCTTGATGTTGCACCATGAAGTCAAGCCAACCTCTGGAAGACCTATCATCAGTAGAACAAGCAGGGTGAAGATACACGTACTGCAGAGATCCTCCATGCGGAAGCCTAGCTGATGAGTACCACAGCATTGTGCTTTAAACACTGTAACAGTCAGTGAAAACACAGTGCAAAACAGAGCAATGAAGAATGGGAGATCTTTGTACCATCCAACTTGTGCTCAGATCCACTTGCTTGCATGTGGTTAGGGGGGCTAATTTATACATGATTTGTTGACAAGCCTGGGCTTCACTGGGGAGAAAGAGGAAGGGTAATAAATGAGCTCCCTATTGACCCTAATACTCACGTAATACTTAAAGCCTTCCCGTGTTGAAGAGAAGTCCAGAACACCTGGACTTCTCAGAACATCTCAGCCAGAGGGAAGATACTGTTTTTCATGGCATCGTCTATGTTTTGAGAAGTATTTTCTTTCCTTTTGAAGTGAAAACAACTCTACAGTATTTTTGCAAAAGAAAAAAGTCTGTCTTTTGTCAATGTTTCATTGCTGCTGGGACTAGCGTAGAATGTAGGATGTGCAACCTCCCATCGCTGCGGGGTCTGATGCAGACCAGAGCTCAACAGAACATGGGGCAGGGACTGGCACCGCTGCCCAGGCAGGTGCCGAGGCCTGGTACCGGTCAGCAAGGCGTGTTTTGTTTCCTTTACCTGGCCAAAAGAATCCTCCTAGCAAAACGTAATGGCGTTGTAATGGGAAAAGAAGACTGGTGACAATATTTTGACAGTTCTGAAAAAGTTCCTCTGAACTTCCAGAGGCAGTAGTACAGTGACACTGATTCCAATCTGTATTTTTGGTTCTATGTTTTCATATTACCAGCAGAGTAATTAGCGAGAGGTGGGAGAAAAGTTCCTTGGGCTGTGAAAGACTGCATTAATCTTCCTTCTAGTTACCTCTTGACAGACTGTAACATCCATATTCAATTGCGAAGTGTTAAAATGCTTTTGTAATTTCTTTGTCATTTCATTTTGGCTTTGTAACTCCTTTGTTTTAAATTATCTTCTGGCTCACGGAATTTGCATGTCTGCCATAGCTCTCTATGCACGGCTAATAAGCGACCTCCAAGGAGCCATGAGAAATTCTGTGGAAATAAACAGGAGAAATGTACTGTGAATAACCAACTAAATTAACATTAATTAGACAGATTATAAGATATGTTTTATAATGGGTCTTCTTTGCATAGCTTAGTGAGGATGTCTCTAGCAGGTTTTAGTGGGTTTTGTGTTTTCCATGGCACATAATTTTCCAGCCTCTTGCAAACTTAATGGAAATTGAACTTTTCCATACATGAATATATGGCAATGAGACTGAAGTAAGAATGCACAAATTCACATTTATTAAGGTTTCCCCAGCCATGAAGAAAAGCTCTGGTTACCGTCTGTTCACTGAGATGCATTTAGAGTCACTCCTGCTTGAAATAGAGCATCTGCATTGGGAGTATGACCTAATTTGAAGCTCACAGAGATGAGGAACGACTTCATTCACTACCATGGAGTTTGAACCAGCAGACTCCACACCCTCTGCCTTCCTGTTCACTACTGATCTTATGCTGGATTTTCTCTTTGTGAAATCTGGTGTCTTCAAAACAGCCTTGATTGATTGCAGTAAATTCCTTCAGCAAATGGCAAGGTACTCCAAATCCCTGCACAGGTCCATTATTAGTAGATCTAAATTCTGATCAGCTCAGCTCTTATCTTTCCAGACCATTTAGTTTGAATATTTTTATGCTCCAGCCTGCTCCTGCTGCTTGCTGGTTGTTTGTTTCAATGGGTACCTCTTCTGTTGTGTTATTAAAGGCTGAAGACAAATGAATAGGTTGTCTCTTGCTACGATACACTTTCTCCCACAGCTTGGGGAAAAGGTACTGCAGTCTGAAAGCAAAGACAGGTTAAGAGCATTCTGCCATAACCAGTCTCTGGTTTTTTACTTGATAGGAACAACCCATGCTGACCACACTGAAATCTGGTTGAAATCCATTTAGGGTTTTTGAGACAGACCAAGGGGGCATGGCCATGTCTGCTGCTTCAGGAGACAGAGGAAATGACAAGAACTCCAAGGATGCCACGTCTCCTCATGCACCTGATTGACAGGTCTGTTTTCTGCATTTCATACACTGTACAAACATTGTAGCAGACCGGGGACTCATTCTTGCACAGAAAAAGAATTATGAACACCATATAACTCATGCAGATTTTAAAAGGCATGACTGGGACTCTGTTAGCTTCACTAGAGTGTCTTTATCATCACAGGAATGTTCAGTAATTAAATCTTAAAAACAGTGAGCAGAACAAACACAAAAACCTGAAACACAAATCAAAAATGCTGATTTGAGTCAGTCAAGTAGATTAGCTTGTTTTGACTGGACAAAAACAGTGGGAAAAAATTCTAATTTTTTTAGAAACCACATAGTGTGGTTCTACTTTAAAACAATGTTTCATTGCTAAATTAACTGGAATTTGTTTGAAATAAATGTAAAAGAACCAAAAATGAAGGAAAACAAAAGAGTTTTTCTTGACCCATGGTAAGATTTTTTTAATGTGCTTTTTGATTCAGAAAATGAAATAGTGTTCACCCCAGAATTCAACTCAAGCCTCCTTCTCTGGCTGGGATACTTTGCAGGTTTCCATTCTGCATAGTGGGAGAATGAATCACTGAGCATCTTGAGCTTTTGCAGCCTGGATGGCTGCGTAAGTCCCCACCAGGAAAGACTCCATATGTCCCATCAAGGAGAGAGACTACCCTCAACAGAACATTCCAAACATCTCTTGTCCTACTTCATTCTGGTCAACAGACATAGCAGGAATTGAACACTCCTGTGGCCCTCTGTCAATACAACAATGAAGTGTTCCCCAGCTGCATAAAGGTTTGGAAAGGTCAGGAATAAGTGAGGAAAATAGACACTGACGCTGTAGTGGCACACTTGATGCTTCACCGCAGGACTTACTCCCAAGGCTGTAAAGAGATGCCACCACATGCCCACAATCACAGCAACGACCAGACAGAGCTAAAGCTGAAACATTTAACAGCCCTAAACTTACTGCTGTTCTGATACACACTGTTCAAGCTGATCTCACAGGAGCTCTAACCTGCAAGTGCAGCATAGTTTTTGACCCATTCCTTTTCTTATTAGTCCTTACTAATCACAGGTAAAAGCTGTGCTTTCCTTCACAAACTTCGTTTGAGCAAAAGAGCACATGAAAGGGGTATTAAGACTGGAAATATCTTGTAAAAGGAATGTAAAAAGTTGTAGCACCAAGCAGACTTGCAAATGAATGCCAGTAGTAATTACCGTACGGTTGCATAAAATAACAGGTGGCCAAGTAAAGAACAGCAGGCTGAGGTAATGGGATGTCTTCACTGGTAGAAGGGAACAACAATCCCAGGACACATTCATCTGTGATCTCTTTGCTGCTCACATCTTGAGCAGTTTGACAACCTTGAGCTACCCTAAGACTTCACTGGTGTTTACTGGAAGTCTTCTGGGCATGTCTCTGGACTTCTCGTCAGCATATTTAATAATTATACAACGTGATGAAAGACAGTTTACTTATAACTTCCTTAGCAAGAGTACAATTTTCTTTCCCGTATAGACCAACTTGAAGTTAAGAATTGTTCTAAAACACTGTGGTACAAAATCTGCACCAACTAACTATATGGAATTTGAACCCACAGAGACTGAGAAGCAAGGGAGCTGTCTGCAGTCAAAGGAGAAATTGGCTGAAACCAATTTCCCCTCTCAAATCCATACTCTGCCCGATGGACCATAAAAATCAAAGCCTGGGCTTTTCAGTGCTACAACACATCATTAGTTTTCTATTTAACGCCCTTGGTAAATGGGAAAATTGCATTAAAACATACACCGGCAACTGGCCTTCCAAAGAGACCTGCAAGTAGGAGCCGGTTCCTGGTTGGGTTATTAGGACTTGTGCAGGGTTACTCACACATTATGTGAAAGCCTATTCAGAGCACAGAGTATTTCCACATGTATGTGTCTAAGACGACAAGTTGTGGTTGGCTGTAGCTGACAAAAATACATGAATAAATGAATAAAGGCTTTCCTTTTAGCAGTAATTCAGCCTCCCCGCTGTGAAGATAGAAGGTGACTCCAAGCCTCAGTTCCATCATTCGCACTCTTGCCAGACATAACATACCGCAGAGAAGACAGCAGTGGTGTTATACCAAAGAAAGCAAACTCCCGCTAGACTAAAAGATCGAGAACAAAAACCCCCACTGCAGCTCATGATTGTTTAGCCATAAGAGGAATGGTGAATTTTTGGCTTCAGATTCACAAGATCACAGGACCCAGTACATTTCCTTTCTGGATAGACTCTAAAGACCAGCCACCAAACCCTGCCCCTACAAAGTCAACAAGAGCTTGCCATGAACCTGCAGGATACAGGGTTCAGTCCTGCAAGGACTCTTCCCAAATTAGTTTGGAAAGATACCAGATTAGGCCTTGAAAAAGAAGAAGAGTGGGAGGGGGCTTGAGGCCAAAGCACCACATTTCTTTCCAGGCACTGGTGGTGATAACATGCGCTAAAACTTCTCTGCCCGTGCCACCATTTTAAAGCTGGTTCTGCAAGGTGCTGAACAAGCGGGCCGTGGGCCAACAGGACACTTAAACATGTGCTTGGCTTTAAGGATACAAGTAAATCCTCTTGAATGCGGAATGTTATGCTTTCCTGAACTAGAGCCAAAGTGCTCCATCCCTCGCCAGCTCTCAAGGTTAGCATCAAACAAGTCTCTCCTGGTAATGCTAAATAAAGCCCTTCATAGGAGCATGCACATAGTTCCACCAACTATATATATTATCTCATTCTTCTACATGGACATGAATGGGTCAGTTCAGGGTATTCTGTTTCAAGCTCCTTCTAGTTTATGCCTCCACTTTATGACTCTGAGCCAAGCACTTTGTTGCACAGAGAAGGCAGGCATTCAAAATGAACAGCATTGAGGATTCATTACCCCTAGCAATAGTATTAACCCTGTAGCTATAGTATGTTGGCTTTAACATTATCCCCATTGTGTTCTCTGGCTGGCATTTTCTCTGATATGTTTTGGTTTTCAGCCCTCCGTCAATTCTCTCATCCAACTGGGATAGCTCTTCTCATCCAACTGGAACAGATGCCAAAATGGCTTAGAAAACACTGTTCAGGTTCCATACAATAAAGCGAACCACAGGACTGGTCTATTAGCATTAAAATTACAGAATCAGTGAAACGCATTAAAGATAAACATGCCATCAATGTGAGTCGAGCAAGCATACCACTGCAACATCACTTTTTAATAGCCCGAGTTCGTACATTACATACAAACCTTTGATTATGTACACCACGCAACATGCCATACTGTATTATTTATTCAGTGCGGTTCCCCTTTCTCTATTCACTTCTATTTTATCCCTAAGGACGCACGGCACATTCCAACAAGACAAAGCGATTCAGGCTTCTCTCCCCAGGCTAAAAGAAGAACCAATAGCTCTCTGTCTACTTCAATCTACCAAAACAGGAGAGTATTTAATTAATCCTCCAAGTGGGCACCACTCTGATTTCACCAGTTAACCAGCCATTTCTGTATTTTATGGGTTTTATAAGTTTTTATATTTCAAAGAGTGTCCAATAGCAACTGACAGCGATCCAGTTCCTGATATTCCCCAGCGCCTTTTAAAAATTACATTGCCAGGTTCCTGCGCTCTCGACTGCCGTTCAAGTGTCACAGCCAATGCCACGAGAACTCAGAAGTCTGAGCGCCCAACAGCTGAGGAACGCACCCACTACCTCTGTGCCCTCAAACTGTGGATGTGCCTACAGGTCTAAAATAGGCTTGAGGGATCGATCTCAAGAGTACTTCTGTCCGTAGGATCAATACCTTTCTGTCCTGATAAACACTTTTTGTCTGCACCTCAGACGTCTTATCAGGGGAGCTGGGCGAAGACAGTGAGAAAAGGTTGATGCACCGCCTTGGAACTTCAGAGGAAGAATCATACGAGGCCCCAGATTCCATGAGAAGGGGGAGGTTACAGTTTTATAAAACTCTGCTTTTCAGGCAATTCCAGAGAAACTAGCTGAAAGCAGTTTGTAAAGACCCTATGGATACAGAGCGAGATCTACTGACATCAGTAGCAACCTTTCCATCTGTTACAGCGCAGTTCTGAATCACCCCCGTGATGAAAGGGGAAACCATGCATGAAGGGGAGGGATGTTTTGGAGGAGAATATTTTTTTGGCTATCAGAAGCGGTATTCCCAGATTTTGGTGTATTTCCTTCCATTCCTCAGACCAGGCCATGTATATGCTGCTGGCAGTCTGAGGAGAATTTCCCCCTGTTACATCAGATTTAGCATGGCTTAGCAGTCTATATCACTTTTCCACATAAGGAGCAGCTGCACTTTAAGCAGGGAAGTTGCAAATACCTGGTATTTGGCCACACATTTTGCAATGTTTTGCAGATTCAGTACATTTGAAGATATGGGCAGCAGGGCATCGTCATACAAAGGTCTGCCTTACCCAGAAGAAAAAGTGGCACTGGTAACTGAAGCCTTTACGAGGCCTACCTAAACTTGTCTCTCTCCCCTGGTATCATCTCAGGCTCGTTTGCTAGGGCACAGTTTGGCCTGTATTTCATCCACTAAGGCCACACTGCCAAGGCTATTTAGAGTTCTGTCCTACAGAGAATGACATCCTTCAAGAGACTACTTGTTCTTGCTCTCTCTGGCCCCCTCAAGGAAATTAACTCCTTGCCATAAATCTTTTATATCGATGACACTATACTGACGGCCGTGCCAAACAGGGCACGCGAGACAGAAGGGCATTTCCTCTTTCCTTTCCGCGGTGGATGCCTCTTCAAACCAAACGAGGGCATTCCCCAAAGAAGTCACAACACATCTTACTCTTCTTTTAACAGGTATTAATAATCCCATTTGAATAATTCAAATTACAACACAATTTGAATAACTGATTTTATTTTTATGGATAAGTATTCAGAACAGATAGCTAGTTGTTGAAGTCCTTTTCCTGCACACAGCATTAGTCTGCGTTTCACCAGTTCCACAGCATTTGCTCTCTACTTTGTCATCTGAGAAGACGGATGTGAATCAGACAGCCCAGACTTTCTCCTTCCTTTGTTGGAAAATGTATACGGACAGACAGCCCTGTCTTCTGATGGGAGGGACAACTAGCCAGTAGATGTCCTACTGACTATGGCTATAAGGAACTTTTTTTCAACATAGAGCTGTTTCAAGACTCAGTGGGATGAGCGATTGCTGTCATCCATAACCCTGCAATTCCAGTATACACAGCTTTCCACATAGCTTTTCAGTGGAACCAAATACTGCCCACTATTTTCAGCGACACCGTAAGGACGTGGAGTGGTTTGCCATTTAATCTACTTTCCAGAAAGCCTTCCACAGAAGCATCAGAGCTGGAAGGAAACCTCTGTGCAGTTCTTTATTCCACACCCTTGCAGAACAAGCCCGTTCGCCCATATTAAACCCACACTATACCTTAAAGATGAGTACGTCCAATGATGGTGACGTCACCACCTTACTCAGCAGACTGTCCCCGTGCCCAGCGTTGGGTTTGGGTTTTACTTAGGTTATGCAATCACAGAAACACGCATGCACAAAGACACGAGTACACGCCACCTGGCTCCTGCTCTAGCCAGGGCACGGCTTTCACCACATCTTACTGAAATGTAAAAATAAATGCAAGCAATTCATAAATTCATAAACTCCCAGCGGACAGCATTTTCAAAACTCTGTAAGCTAGTTAGCTTTGTTTTTAATGCTGGAGATGTATATGCTGGAGATGTCCTCTATTAATGATGCCTTTGAAAGGGCGGCAGGCAGTTCAGGCAGGTCCAGCTGACTTCCAGGTTGCTCAGTCCTAGAAGATGAATCCCATGGAGTAAGAAAAGACTCCTTTGGAAGCACAGCTAAACTCACAGTGTCTACACCAGGCAAAACAGAAGCAAGCTGGGTCTGCAGAGGCATCGGTAGCAATTGAGCCACACTTTTTAGGACATGTATGATTCCAAAACCAACTCTAGCCTACCCTTTTTGAAGCTGAATCCTTTGAAAGACTTCAAAGCACCCACAGAGAGCAACCTTCAATGCTGGCCGGCCAAGCTGATCCGTCTCTATGGTTTCCCAAACCTGGTGAAGCTCTGAGCTCACGCAGCGAAGCATACGGCGGCTGACTGCATACCAAGCTATCTGAAAAGAGAGGAAAGCATCACCTAACTTTCAACACTCAGCTCTGTGCTTAGCAAACGGGTTGCCATTTGCCCCTTGAAGAAGGCAGGTTGGTCTGAGAGACTGATCCAGCACAGGAATCGTTCAGGAGCTTCAGCTCTCCCTCTCTGCAGACCCTTTGCCCCTCACGTTTTACGAGCCCTGAGGCATTAGCTTGCCACTTCATGCTTAAAGACAGGCAATGTGTGTTCTTCTCTTAACAACCCCAAGATAAACAGTCAATGGAAGGGCTGTAAAATCAGCACAATATTGAACCAATCTTTATATTTTGTATAACTTTCCTTTATATATATATTTACAGAGAGGTTTGTCTTGCTGCTGGCTTCTTATCAATAGGGGGAAGCTCCCAGCTCTCTATACCTCAAATCTACTGGTTTTAATTATGAAAGCTTTTATTATTTTTACTGCTCTCCTCTGCATTCCCCCCCAATTTGTCAGCTTTGCTTTCATAACATTTGTGGTTGCAGATGACCAGCACCGCAGTAACTCCCGCTTGCAGTTTCTTTCCAAAAAGACCAGTCCCGAGACCTGAACAAGTTGAAGGTACTGACGCGTATCTGCTTGCACAATGCCCAGCTTCAGGAAAGCCAAAGCTGTCAGGACGCATCGCCGCCGCAATGTGGACCAAGTGTCAACAGATCAGATCCGCGTATGTCACAGCCTTTTGGGTGGCCTTCCAGTCCGACAGATCCTTGAGAGGATCCATTTCAAAACAAGCAACAAAGGGAAGATGTAGATGGGAGTTCAAGGCTTTGAAATAAAAGCCATGCAGCCACCAGTGGGTCACAGGATTTGTGAGCTATCTTACCTCTCAAACCCTTGCCTGCAAGGGAACATACACGTACGCTGTACGAAGACCCTGAGCACTGGGAGCCTGAAGGCACAGTAGGAACCTCAAAGTCAGATGAATACAGCAGCTTTGAGAAAGATGTGAGAAATCCCAACATGGAATAAACAAAGCAAGCCTACAGTTACATTCCAGGTACAGCTGGAAAGCTACTGCTCGAAACCCTTACATTCTTGCCTGGAAAACATGAAGAGAACTTGAAAGAAGAGGTATCCCTTTTCTGAGGCTATGGTGTTTCTAATATTCAGGCAGAGAAAGATTCAAATGGGAAAACCATGGCTAATCAGCTGAGCCACATCCTGAGGATGTATAAAAATATAAATCTACCTTATCTGTGCCCCAGCTCAGGTGTCCACCCACATTTCCAAAGCTGCGCTCACTGAACAACACAGAAGAAAAACGGAGCCTCATCAGTGCTCTTCCCCTTCCTTTTGAGGTGCCACATACCCAGATGCGCCTCTCTGGGAACCAGGGAGCATTAGCAAAGGTACCAGCAATAATTAGCAAGTCAGCCAGTATCGAGGTAAAGAGGAGAATCTGCAAGGATGAAAGAGGCGACTGGTGACTTATGGGGCTGCAGACCAGAGTTTCGGGGAGCTATTTAGGTTTGGGTTTGTTCTAGCACTCCCTTCCTCCCCCTTCCTTCCAAATCTGGAAACACCAGACTACAGGGACAAGCAAGTCACCTTGGAGATGCCTCAAATCTAGCTCTGACCTCAGAGCTTTGCTGCACAGGGGAACGCAGAACTGTAGCCATGAGCAGGCCCAGGGAGACCAAGTGGCCTTGAAGAGCTCTCGCAGAGCAGATCGCTCGCTGCTTTTCTTCTTCCCCATGGCACAAGCCTTTCTAGTAGATCTGATAGCTTACATATTTAACCAGTCTCACAACCACAGATGCAAGGGAAGCAAAAGCGAGTCTGTGATGCTGAGCTGTCCCTTTGAATACAGAACGTAAGGCAGAAAGGAACAGAGGTGTCCTGGGTAATTCCACATTACTGTCAAAGAACACTTTCTCAAAGGAAATCTGCGCATCTGCAAAGACCTGTTACCACAGCAGATTTGTACCAGGGCTGGAGAGCTGACATTTTAGATGCTCTCATCTAACACTGCACAGAGCTGGCTTTCTTGACATAGTCCTTGAATAGAGAGACTTTCAGGGACCCACTGACAGTCTGTTTGGAATTGGTCCCAGACCAACAGGATTGAAGAAGTGCCAATAGACATCGGAATTTCTTGCAAAGTATCCTGAGTTCTTTCTAGAGTAGTTGTGAGGAAGACTGTCATGCAAAGACCTGATCCGAGACGGCAAAAATGTTCAGCTATGTCTCAATTCAAGCCAAGAGCAACACTGACTGAAAGCACTTCTGAGTGAGGTCTGCACCTGAACAGAGTTTAGGACAGAGTTGTACTCTTTGGCTTGACTTGAGTATCCACCAGCTGCAAGATGGAGGTAGAGGCCTTTGCTTGCATAGACCGGTGTCGTGATTTAGCCCCAGCTGGCAACTAAGCACTGTGCAGCCACTCACTCACTCCTCCCCTAAACCCGGTGGAATGGGGAGGAGAATTGGAAGAAAAAGATAAAACTCATGGGTTGGGATAAGGACAGTTTAACAGGACAGCAAAGGAAGAGGAAAATAATAACAATACTAATCAAAAAATATACAAAGCAGGTGATACGCAATGTAATTTGCTCCCTGCTGAGAACCTGATGTCCAGCCCACCCCTGAGCAGCTCCCCCACATATACTGGGCATGATGTCATATGGTATGGAATATACCTTTGGCTAGTTTGGGTCAGCTGTGCTGGCTATGTCCCCTCCCAGCTTCTTGTAAAAATTAACTCTATTCCAGCCAAAACCCAGGACAACTGGGTAAATCCATACCGTGCAACACAGTGCTGTCCAGGCACGCCAGCCTGGGCCTACAATGATGTATTTGTGGAACAGAAATCCCTGTGCCATGTTGCTCAGCATAGCTGATCTAGGATTAATTTTTGTGCAGACCTGGCCCAGAGGACTCAGCATTGCTCTCCCTAGCTCTGTTGGTAGTTCACACACGACCACTTGAAACAGTTCTGCTCCTGGGATGTAGCATACAAAGTCTCAGGTAGTCTCTGTCACTGTGCAGGTAGTTCATAACAAAACAAGATGTTTTCAGAGGTATGATAGGACTCTTCCTCCTGTACTGTACAGGTCTCAGATAGTAAATATTAGGGGTGACATTTCAGGGCACCAATATCTTGTCACTATAGACAAGGTAGCAAGATTCACAAGCCTTGAATATTGATTGCTTAGGTATATGCAAATGGCTAAGGTATACATGTGGTTACATTAATTGGAACCCAAATTCAAACACCTCTATGGACTTGTTAACATTTAACTTGTGTCAGAGCACAAAAAGCTGTGATGTTCTCTTTTCAGCATCAAATCAGACCAATTAATTAGTCCTTATTAATACACAATCCCTGGGTGTCATTACCATATTTCTATTGGCAATTTATTCACAGCAAAAGTTCACTTATTCTAATTGCTCAAGTTGTCTTTTTCAGAAATCTAACAGTTGCTTTTGAGTAGAAATAGTAGTCCAAAACCACAAGTAAATAAAATAAAAAATATACCATCTTTAGCACAGAACTTGGAGTGTGATCCAAAGGTCATGGAAGTCAGGAAACCACTACAATTGTCTTCCATGGGCTGTGGATCAGGCTCCTGAAGAATAAATTTTTGCTACAGTTTCAGCCTTTTGGAGAGTTTGCTCAGCTATTTCATGTCCACTCTAATTTAACATACATAGAGAGCAATTCTCCAGTCCTTTCTTGCATGAAACAGCTTGGTCCCATTAATTGGAATAGTTCTCACCAGCAAGTGCTCCTTTCTACACAGGCTACATACCAAAGTCAGCAGTGTCTAAACAACAGTCCAGGAAGAGGGAAGAAGTAACTTCTAATAAGGACACTTCCCCCTAAAGCTATACCCAGTTAGACCACATTGGTGCCAGTATTTCATATTCTGTTATCATCTCCATCTCTCTCTTTTTTCACTTCTTCTGAAAATGCTTCTCTGTGTTCAATTTCTTGCAGATGCCTGCAAGAACAATGGGAGGAACCGTGGCCCTGATTTTTCCTTATTACGTTTCAGAAAGTTTTACCCTTCCAAGGTTAAATACTGAGAGATCTGCCTACTAAGAGATCACAGTGTCAACACCCTCCCACGTACGGAGGAGAGGGAAGGTTTCTCACGTGTTTCTCTGGCTCGGTAGCACAGCACTCTCAAAGACAATTGGCTCTACAGACAGAGAAGCAATGTCAGAGTCAGCACAACTTTGCTGCCATCTGCAAAGTAGCAGTTCTTTTCACGAGGGTGGAATCTCGTCTGCAGATTGTAAAATGCTGCAGTAGCTTAATTTACAAAAGTGGTGGTGGTGAGCAGTCCGACTTGGAAAACAGGCAGCAAATGCAGTAAGCATGACTGCACCTCCACAAACACAGGAGAATTATTCTCGCAACCCCCAAAAAACACCAAATAAGATCACTTCGATTCAAAAAAAGGCTAGGCCTATTAATCAAGCCTTAATTTAAAATCAGCAAAATTACATCACTCACTGGCACGCTAATGAATTCATTTCCCAAGGTTTTACGCTACATGCTCTTTCGTGACCCTGAATCTCTCCCATTCAGCACACTGCATGTTTTTTAAGACCTCTTCATAAAAATACAACATATACCTGACAATTGAAAGAGAGGGGAGCACTCTCTTTCCTGAAAGAATAGTACAACACTAGTCGGCTACCAAGGAACTTCTAAAAGCCAAGATTTTATTCCAAGTTGTTACTGAAATTCAGGGTCGTCCCCCTTGACCAAATTTTTGCCATTTTAGCTCCAGTCTAGTGTGCTCACGATATTCTGCAGACCAACATCAACACGGGAATGGTTAGACAGAGTCACGCTGCTGCTGTAGCATCCCGTCTCGGAAGGAGACAAGGCCCAGCTGCTTTCAGGAAATGGCATACAGCTCCTAATGACTTTGCTTTATTTTAAGTGCATTTAGCACAAGTTTCAAACTAATTTAGAAGCCTGCTCGTCAGCGACCCCTGAGAAGAGCACACCAAAGCAGAACCGCTAAAGCTACCACGGCAGAGGCTGGAGACCATCCATTTCCACCTGCAGCAGCTCCAGACCTCCCAGCAGCATAGACTTCATCACCTCACGGACGGGGCCAGGAGACTTTCCCACAGCGACAAAAACACAGCAAGGGGCAAAGGAACAGCACGATGGCAGCTCAGAGGGACTGGAAGGAGGGAGGGCAGGATCGGCTGCTGTGAAGGGCCAGCCGTCCCCCGGCCAAGCAGCGCTGCTCTACAGTCACTTCCATCTCTGCCATAGCACCAGGCTCGGCTCTCCAGGAGTCTGGAAATAGCACATGAGGCCATAGCCTTGTTTACCCAGGTTGCTTCCAAGTTTCACAGTGAGCAAGAGCAATGTTGCCGAGGGCTTGAGCCAAACCTAGCAAAATCCGTTAAAAAAAAAAAAAAAAGACCTGCATCAATTTTAATAGGCTTTGCAACAGGTCTCAGCTATTTATTTCAAGAGTAACAGTGCTCCATCCCTACAGCCACAGCATTGGCAGGAGGAGGACAGCACCTTGGCCAAATGGCAGGAAGGTGTAGGGCCCTACCCCGGGGAGCGACCAGTGGATCTCAGCAGGAATTCCTCATTCCGGTAGTTGAAACTGAGCTACTGCTGCAGTGTGCAGCCTGTCAGCAGGGGAATTATCACTGTCGTGACACCAGAGCTATTATCTCAGTTGGATTTTAGAGAGTGGAGTAGCTTTGTGGTACGTGGTACAGGCTCAGAGTCACTAGGCACAGAGCCGTTGCTATTTCCCTCAGGACTGGTGTAGCACGAATGCATTTCATTTCCACAGTTCTGTAAGGGGTGGGGGGGCAGGGGGAAGTCTAAGAACCAAGTCTTTGGTGATCATCGATCATATCCCAGGTTATCAGAGGGGGAAAGACCTTCTTAATCCTTCTTCCCCATTGTCCCTCTGCAGCTGTAGTAGCAGCCCTTCCTTCATTAGACAGCAGACATCTACATGGGACACAGCCATTGCTAATGTCACAGGCATGAGAAAAGCTCCAAGCAGGTTTCATGTCTTACTAGAAAGCGAAAAAAACACAGAGGCACAAACTCAGAGGAGATTGAGCATCCCTGAAATACGCTGCTCCCCAGAGGAACTGACTGCTGGTGTGCAATTCTCCTGCTGGTGTATTTATTTTTCCCAATACCACTAAATACATACGGAAAAACCAACTATATACTGAAACCTGGCTGAAACAACCCAGCTGCCTGAAGGGACTAGATGTCAGAGGCGACGGGAAGTGTCAGAAGGAGGAACACTCCTTGGGCTACCAAGCAGAGCTGAGTGGGGGTCAGAGAGCCAAGGCTGTCGGGTTCTTTTGCTTCAAGATGCCATTTCAAGTCTAGCCCAAATGAAGAACGAGCCTTAATAACTGTCCATGAGAAATGAGCTGGCAACGTGCGCTAGCTAATAGCTGAGAGGTGCTTACAGCACAAAGCACGTGACAGTTTACATTGATTTGTAACTTTTCTATCTTCCAGCAGGCAAAAATGGGTCTGCTGCCAAAACACCACACTCACGAGCCCGTCTGGTTTTCTCAGTGCTCTGCTACCTTGCTGCTGGCCTGATTAACAAATCCACTGGTTCTGGCAATCCAGGACATTGCCTAAGGAAGTGCTACTATGAGGTAAGGCAGGGCAACAAAAGTACTAGCTCCCATCCCAAACACTACAGCCTGACCCATTGCTCGGTTGTACCAAGGACCGCAGAGCCCAAAAATCAAAGTGCCACTTCGGAACAGGACCGATTCCTCAATAGCGCTCAGCTCCATGCACAAGAAGAGGACAACAACATTATTTTTGTCCCTTCCTCACTGGCAGAAGGTTCGTATTTCAGCAGGTATAATTGGTGCTGACATTTCAGAGCTGCAACAGAGCAGGGAAATGTT
This sequence comes from Balearica regulorum gibbericeps, assembly GCF_011004875.1. NCBI lineage: Eukaryota > Metazoa > Chordata > Aves > Gruiformes > Gruidae > Balearica > Balearica regulorum. The sequence continues at coordinate 60,958,085 of NC_046184.1, forward strand.
AACAGAGAAGCCCCAACAAGCCAGCAGGGAGATGCACCGTGCAGACACCAGTGGGACACAGGCTGGCCAAAGGCAGCACCCTGCCAGGGAGCCACACAGGGCTGCCACAGGAGCGGGGATGAGCTGGACATCAAGGGTGGCCCTGTGCAGGCTGGTCCCTCACAGAGTGAGGTTGGTGGGGCTGCCCCAAAGGGACCAATCCTGCCCTAGGACACAGTTCTTGCTTTTCTCCCCACAGAGGAAAAAAAAATAATCAGCTCTGCCTGACATTTCAGCCTCTGGAGGAGAGGGAAGCACGGGCTGTGAAGGAAACATTGACTGTGCACTCACTGAGCATACTTTACTTCACTGGCCCTTTGGGAAAAGTAACTTTGCCAGTTCACAGCATGCGGGATCAGCAGCCAGCTTAAAGCAGGTCCAGTTCAGACTCACTCTGAGCAACCACATGCTCTCAAGGACTTTTGCTGGCCAGCCTCTGAAATAGCACTCCCTTTGGGTGGGTTACCTCCATTAGAGCCCGTAATTGGAGGCAGCAGGCGATGGCAGTGTCAGTGGCCCCAACCCCAGCTGGGCTCAATTACATTTGTAGGTGACCTGCACCTCTGATGGTCAGGCCCAAGTGCCTCGCATTAGGCATTGAGATGAGTACATCCCACTGCTTGCAGGACTACAAGTTTTCAATCTTCTGATAGAAAGCAAATGAGATAATGAAGTCTAATTTTCCCGTGCTGTGGGTGACCCTAGAATGAAAGAGGCTCTGACCTTCCTGAGTGAGTTTGCCTTGCACTTCCCCTCCCTTGCACACAGACCGAGAGCTTTTCATTCTTGCTATAGATTGTCTTTTCTGCCGTTAAATACTCTCCCTACAGCAGATGTTTTGAACTTCGCCGTTCCGCGGCCGCCCTGAGAAAACGGATGCTCCGTGTGGTGGTTCCCCCCGCAGCCCCGCCGCCCCTCACCGCCGCCCCGCAGCGCTGCCAGCGCCGCGTCCCGCAGCCAGAACCCAACGGGGCCGCTCAGTGCTGGAGCAACGCTGCTCTCTGCTGGGGAGCCGATGACGTGCATGGTGGTGCCTTCGCAGCGTCATCCTGCTGCGCTTCGGTTGTTCGGGTCAGAAGAGCGTACCTAGCCCGGGCCGATCCCTTTTTTACGTTTACCAGGTCAAGTCGTGCCCGTCTGTAAGGGGCAACCGGACACGGAGCGTTTGTACAACCATGCGTACGTGCACAATCACCTTGCAACCCTTGCACGCTCAGCAGGAGAGATCAAACGCAGTTTTCCCCACGTAGAGACATTCACCCTTTAATACAGCTCCAGCGTGCCGCTGGTTTGCCTCCCACGCGTGTACACACAGAGGAGACAAATGGCCCGAGCCTCCTTCCTTGCCCCAAGGGCTTTATTCACTTGTTCTCAGAGTCTTCATCCCCCCTGTGGCTCCCATTACAAGCAGGACCAGGTCTCTAACTTCCTCCCAACTGGATTTCTGCTCCATCTGGACAGCCTTTGGCCCACCTCGTCCTCCAGCAGCTCCCACTATCTCTCTGGTTTTCAGCATTTTAGCACAAAGTAGTGTCCTGAGGCAAGGCAGGAGCCCCCAGACCTTTCTCACTCTACTGCTCATCAGCCCTGGGCACCTACGATGGTCTCCAGGGGGGTCAACTTCACAGGCGCCCACCGTTACTTGCAGTGCGTTATGCAGTTACAGTTGGATCTGGTCCCCGAATAGGATGTGTCCCTTTCAAGCACCTCAGGCCTTTCATGGTTTCTCCACATCCCAGCAAAAACTCTTCAGTTTTCCCCTAATTGCTAGTTTCGGTAGGTACTCCTGGATGTCTGAATTTTTCCCAGCAATTCCCTGGATGAGGTACGTACAGGCCATGTCCAGGAGCCAGTAAGATTTCCATGTCTTCATGACAAGAGTTTTGTGACTCTTGCTCTGACCCTCACCTCTGCTTTCACTGCAGCCAGTCCCTGTGCAGTGAGGGGGTTTACAGCACAGAGTCCCCACTTCCCGTCTCTGGTTCCTTTTCCCTGGCCAGAAAGCCACTCTCATACCGCATCCTCTGTCAGCTGCCATCCCCTGAATCCCCTGCTCCATACACCTGTAATGTGTCCCCTGTAGAACCAAGTCCAGGATTTTGCTGACAAAGATCGATGTCAAAGCACGAAGTTTCAGAGCCTGCAAACATCCTGAGGTGAAAGCCGCTTAAATTGTTTTTTCCACAATGTCTGTCCCACATCCCTTCCCTGGCATCTGCACCTAAAACCCTGCTGCAGGTCTCTGGTTCCCTTTTACAAACTCAGATGGCCACAGCGTGCCCCTGATTTTCCCATTTCCCCTCACAGGCCATGAACTCAGCCACATACCTTCAAACCGCCTGATGCTCTCTGGTATTTGCTTGCCACCTTTCTACTGCCACGTACTCTCTGCCTCCTCATGTGGTGCTTTTCCCCCAACACCTTTCTCACTGGGGGTCCCCAGGAGAGGACAGAGCAGGCTTTGTCTCTCCAGTCTTCATGCTGTGCCATGTGCTGACCCCAACTGTCCAGTCTTTGGGGAATGCCACAGCATCCTCCCCTTTCGAATACCTTGGGAAAGGAAAACTTTCCAGGCAGTAATGGCCTCATCAAGGCTGGTCATCATGGGTGACTTCATGAAAAGGTTTTGGCTCCTACTGCTCAGCTGCTGTTCAACAAGCCACGGTCCCACACTGGAGTCTGATGGGTCCCATAAAAAAAAAAACGCAGTGTGGGAGCATGCTGGGATCTCTCCTGTCTTTGCCACCTCTGTGGAAGAGCTTCTCCTGCCCAAGGCTGCAGCTGCATGCAGTAGGGGAGTTTGGGCCCTGGAGAGAGGACTGCTCCTGGTGCCCTGGGGAAGCCCAGTTCCACCACCTCCTCAAGCGTCCCTGAGACAAGCAAGAGCTGGTGGCTCCCTTGCAGCGGTGACACCTGCAATTTTATCAGCTGGAGGGTGTGAATGCAAGAAGAAAAACCTCTAATGCTAAATCAAGGACCAAAGTGATCCCAGGCTGGACATAAGGGAAACACTGAAATTCCCCTTTCTTACCTCTACCGTTGATCCTTTCACCGGTCACAGTGGAGAGTAAACACGATTTTTGTCCAAATTAAACTTTTTCTTCTGAACAAAAGTTGGTCACAAAATCCACACATTTTCTTGGGCAAAACAAGGTTAAATCTGGATTTTTGTGACTCTAGAGGTTTTTTTCTCAGGCTGGACCTCTGCAGAGCTGTCCGGTCTGTCCAAACAGTTTGGGAGCAATGACAAGTTAAATGCTTGCCCGTAGAGTCAGAAGAGACTCGTGTGTCACTCGGAAGTACATCTAATATGGGGGACAGTGACATTCTCAGACGAGGTAAAAATAGCTGTTTATCAGTCATATCTCAGTGTGTGAAAAACTCACTCCGGGTCCTTGCAATGTTTGGATCTTTGCCTAAAGCCATAGGGAGAAGATGCGAGCGTGCTGCTGCCAGGGCTTTCTGTACAGGTGCACTGGTGGCTGTTTAACCCAGAGAGTGGGCACCGTTGGAATTAACGCTGACCGATGAAAAGAAACACACAAACACAGAGACATCCTCCTCCGAGCCAAAAAAGCGTTGTCCACAACTCGGGGCTCGTGCACGAGGTGCGGGTCAGCTTGCACAGTTTGCAGTGCCTGCTGCTGTGACCCCAGCCGAGCTGTGAACACGGTGGGAGAATTCACGAGAGGATCCATACTGTTGCATTTGAGCAGGGAATGAAATCAGGGATTATTTGGTTTTCCTACTTAAAAAAAAAAAAAAAAATCTCATTTCCAAGCTATTACTAGAAACAGTAACAGGTTCTGAGGCTTTTAAAGAGAAAACAAGACAGAACAAAAAGCTGTTTTGCTAACATGAGTAATGTTTTTCGGCATTTGTAATGAAGTTAAGCTACTGATTGTTTCTCCATCTAGAAAAGAGTAATTTCCACTGAAGAAGTGCAGGGAGCAGCATTTCAACAAACAGCAATTCATCAACATCACTAACATGCTCTTGCTTTTCTGCTCATCTCCGAACCCCCTTCTCCCTCCTTCATCGCACGCGTCAGCAGTGCTAAATCCTTATTCTCCGGCTGATGTAAAACCCGTTGGGGCTGCGTTTCTCGGGCAGAGAAATTTCTGCGAGGAGGCAGAAAGGAGGGAGAGGGCAGAGAGGGAGATCGAGCCCCCCGCTAGCCTGCCTGCTGGCAACGCGCGGGCTCCTCACCGCATCACCCAGCCTCGACGGCGGTCCCAAGAGCCTCAGAAAAACACGCTCACCGCTACAAACTCCTCGCGGCTCTCCCTGGAGGAGCGCCGAGGTGTTATGAGAACAAAAGCCCTTTGCTTGGGCATTCAAGTCTAAAAACTGTTTTTGAAGGATTACACCGAAGTGGTTTAGCCAAGAGTAACAAACGCGTGGCATAAGGAAGGCTGGAGGTTCTGATTCCTGGCCCCTTGTGTCTATTTTTAGCTCTGAAATCAGATAAACAATGCAAATCAAAACTGACCAGGCAAACAGACAACCTGCTGAAAAAATAGCAGTTGTGTACTTTTGGCTTTCTTCCACAGGTAACTAGCTTTAAATAATAAAAATAATGTAAAGACACAGAGAGCAAAAAAAATGACTAACTCTTTTTACAGGCTTGGCATCTGGGTGGTTAGGAAAACTTCACACTTTTGCATCATGCTCCCAAAGAGTGACTGTCCACCCAAAGGCAGGGGCTGGGCTTTCTTTTCAGGTGCCTCTTATCCCTTGATGTACCTACACTAGTTTTCAAGAAGCAGTAAGCGTACCAGCCCGCTCGTTCTTTTTAAGTTTATTTTAACCCATTCGGCAACACGATGAAAACTTTTGACTTCCCAGTAAATTACTGTAAAGGCAAAACAAAATAATTTGGAATTTATCGAGCTGAAAGTTTGACATTTTTATTCTGAAATTTAAACAGCAACTGACAATCCTTAGCAGATGTTGCCCTTGGTAGTAAGACTACCTTTGGGTAGCCAAGAACCAGCTTTCAGTAGTTCAAAGAGAAGTGCTTACCTTGAACAAGAGAAACATTTATATTTTTATTGTCTAACTTGCGCAAGCAGTACAAGAAAGCATATTCCTGAGCAACAAATTGGCCCAAAGGAATGATAAAACAATGATAAAATGAATAAACAAATATTTGCAAAATTTCAAGGGAAAATATACTTTTTCATACATATCTAATTAGGTTAGTCTATTTTAGCATGTATGCTGTGAAAAAAGAATATTTGATCAAATTGTCAAAAAATGCGTCATAATGCAAATGTATCAAGAAGCTTAATTTTGGCATTCTTTAATTTTTTTAATGTTTGAGTATTTTAGGTTTTTGACCATGAGAGAGTGAATGTTTTGATCTTATTTATAGTTTAGTAGTACCCAAAGTGCATTGGAGGTCATAAAAACACAGCAAGATGCAAACATTTATTTTAAGCTATTTTGCTTTTAAAACTTTACAGAGCACCCAGAAATGGGTGGTTGTCCTTTTTTTCATTGCAGAATAATAGTAGCATCAGTAGAGAGGCTAGAACAGAGCTAAAATGAATCACCTTGAAACTGGACAACAGCAGGTTTCATTATAGAAAAAAACCTGAGAGACATATTTTTATGGCTTAGAGGGCAATCTGAAGTAGCCCAGATGCAATGTTTTTTACAGAGTCCATTATCTTTCGGACTTGACCTAAAAGCTCCATAAGAAGCAAAGCTATTTAAATTAATTTGATTTTTAAATTACGTCCATAAACTCTAACTTTGCCACAGGCGGTGGCGAAGTGACAAGCAATACTGTTAGCACTGTCATTGCTAAATATTTTGTTAAATGAGGTAACTCCTCATTTTAATACCAGCGCTTGAGTCCATATAGTAAAACTAAACCCTGGAGTGAAAAATAAATAACCACAAGCTGTAGAACTGATTACTTAATTGGGGCAATTTCCTGGAAATCAGAATAATATACATAGAGTAACTTTTTTCAAAATTCGAAATAAGTGTTTTGAAAAATGTAAACTTTTAACTGCTCAAATTATATGTATAGATACTATGAAATCAAAGCTTAAGATATTTGTGGCTTTTAAGGAGAAATCAGTTGAATGTACCAGAAGTGAGAGCAGCCGAGGTGTATCAAAGCTCTTCACAGAGGATCCTTATGCATTTTTAGGTTGGTTTTTTTTTTTTTTCAACAAGTGTTTGAGATTCTTTCTCTTCAGAACATTTTTTCTCTTAAGTTTGCCAGAGGGTTCAGGCTCCAGGGAACCGGTGTTGCCATCTGGGTCTGTAGGATTCTTTCCCACGAAAGACATTTGAAGAAAACGATCCCCAGCAATACCAAGAAAGAAATTTGCTGTCCCTGAACAAAGCCATTTCTGGAGGCCAGGCAGGGTTTGCTGACCTACTTTGGACAAGCATTTATTCCAACATCCCAAGCTACAGCCCGCCTCCTCTGAGGCTGCCGGGAGAGCCCGACGTGCAGCTGCCGATGCGACAGTGATTAATTTGATTGTCACCAGCGCGGCTCTGAACATAAGGCTTGTTCAGGAGGCACATAAAAGGCAACTCAGTGCAGTCACTTGGGTTTTGCTGCTAAGGGAGTGAAGGAAGCAGAAAAAACAAATCCCAGCTCTATTTAAGATTTCAACCAGCCAACGACAAGGCCAACCCCTCCAGCACAGCAGTGTTACTTGCACTGGTCTGCTGTCATGGGGTGGGTATGGCATGGTACAGCTGGCCTGGGGAGCATCACTGATAATACATGGTTGGTCCTTCAGTGGGTGTGAAGCCACCATAGCTCACTCAGAGGACCAAAAAGACAGTAGGATCAACAGAGGGAGTATGTCATGGAGGTGTCCTCCTGCCCCACCAGTCTATCAGCTGGTTCTTCAAACCACTTTTCACTATTTACACCGGTAGACACCATGAAGGTGCGCTGCAGAGCCACGTGGCAAAACCAGCAGGCTGCAAAGTGGGAGTTTTCAGATTATGATGAGCTACACTCTGCACATCAGCCAGACTCTGTGACCTAGGCAAGAAGACCTATGGGTCAAATGGTCAGCCACTCTCAACTCAATGTGCAGGTGAAATTATTACAAGACTGCAACTACTTTATGGCAACCACAATGACAGTGCAAGGGATACCACTATAACTTGTAATGTCTACTACAGGCATTTGATATTGAATCACAGGACCTGATTCCTTATTATCTTGCTCCTTTTGTCATTATTCCAAGCTGCTCCAAAGAGACTGTGCAATGTTGCAAAGTCATCTCTCCAACTAATTTACCAGTAATGTTTACTCTTGTTTTGCACATCACTGCTCAAACTGGAATGTGATGGCGACACTTTAACATCATTCTGTGCCTTCCAACTGTGTAGCACAAAGCTGCTTGTCCACAGACGTATCTGAAGGAGATGTCATGCAGGAGGTAAGATGAAGTTTCAAGACCCTACACTGAGAAGTGGAAGACTCCTATAACCATGTCAGCCCAAATTCAAAGATGATACAGTCACATGTGCAGTAAACGCTCCTCCTGGAGAACAATCAGGCAACATTATCCATGTTTCAACTGAAGTTGAAAAAACCAGCTGAGTAGAAAGTGTTCAGGATAAAATGTCCTTCAGTCATACCTACTTGGAGTGCTCACTTGAGCAAAGGTGTGAACCTAGCCCTTTGGGTAAAACCTAGTCTGTGGTAGAGTTTTATGCCAGAGAGTGTACTCGAGATAAAAATGGGAAATAGTGCAAGAAGTTTTGAGAATTACAACAAAGTACACATTCTTATAACAAATATAGAATAAATACTTTTGCCAGGGATTATTTCAGCCAAAAGGAAAAAATGAAGGAATAATATAATGTTTCAGTAAAAATGCCTGAAAGGACAAAACATGAAATCTAGTCCAATGTAATTTGTTAAAGACTGGGATTAATTTCAAGTGTGTGAACATATATGTCTCTATGATAGAGCTAGTCAATACCATTTATGTTTTTTCCTGTACCTCTGAATGAGAATTGCCTGCAATTGTTTGCAGGCAAGGAGAGGTTGACTGTTTACCTTACTGGTTCAGATGAGAATTTGGCTTCCTCTTAAAATTCGAAGGGAAAATTATAATGCTGCTTTTGACAAATTATTATCAGAAATCAAAAATTATTTTCCAAGTAGTGATTTTCAGGGTTCTTTTCACTGGAAAGCTCGGGTTTCTCAAGAAGCAATTGTTACACGAGCAATGATGTCTTGAACAAACACCCTTTAATAGTGCTGTGTAAGTTCTCCAACCATTATTCATTCTATTAAAAAGCATTTGGAATTTATAGAAGCTCCATCTCCCCTGGCTGGCACAGTTTCCTTATTACAAATTAATTCCTTGCCAAAAATGGTTTGTTTTTATATGATGATCCAAACCAGTTTCTTTGATAGAACAGTAAAAAAAAAAAAATTAATCATTTATTTGTTAAAGTAATCCACAATTTGGAAGAAGAAAAAGAAGTAGGCAACTGGTTTCTTTTGAGATTAAGTACATTGTTATAATAACCAGATGCTTGGAATTTGCTCAATTGATACTATTTATACATTAAGATCTAATTAAATCTTTTAATTTTAAAGAAAATCTCTTGGCTGAGCATGTAAGGCTCCTATGGACAAATCAGGTAGTGGAAATGCTTTGAAGTTTTTTCCTTACAGCAAAATCATTTTGGGAATGCAAACCTAGCTGTGGAAAAATATTCACAACTCAAAGTTACAGTCAGTGTCCAGGAATATATAGCCATAAATGTGATGTTAGATATAAGCTGAAAGCTGTGCATTACCTCCCTGATTTTATTTATTTATTCACGTGGTGTTATGTTTGTGTTCTGTCAAGTAGAGTTTGGTAGTGATGCAATGTGGAATCTCTCCAAAGTTTGAATACCTCCCTAACTCCAATAAACACTCTTACATTTTCCTGCAGTCTGGTATCCCCCACAGAACAGCTATTGAATATGACTTGCCTCCAATTAACATGTCGCTCTGCATCATAGCCTCACAGGAAGAATCCCATGAGCTCAGCTTTTATGGAGCTGAAGCCATCCTGCAGACAACACTGAGATTTGGCCAACATAAAAAGTGGGCAATGAAGGCTAAGGGTGGAATTGAGTATTTTACGTTACTGCCATCTCCTGTAACGTCGGAATCAGACTATAAACAAAACGCTGTAAGTGGACTGCTAATTCCCAGAGCACCGATAAGGGTGCTGTGATCCAAACTAATGACTTGCACAGTGACCCATTAGTTATGAGAAATGTAAAATAGATGGCATAAGCAAACCAAAGCTTTGGGTCTAACGCTGCTCTGTTTTTCAGATTAAGCTCTTGCTTCCTTTTCATATCTTCTATAATCTTTCCTTGTACCATGCCTGTTAATGATTTTTACATCTTGTGTATTTTCCAGTCTACTAAATTGTTTTTCAAGCATGATGTAAACTTCCAAAGTAATTAGAAGTTTCAGTCTGCATAGAGAGACATAAACAAAGGGAACACCAACACACTTTGAAAGAGAAGGCAGGATATTTATATATCCTGGTAACACCCAAAAGGACATATAAGGTTCATGGGCTCATTACACTGAGCATTAAGTGAATAAAAATGAGATAAGTTGTCTCCCAAAAGGTTTGCGATCTCAGACATCTGAGGGTTGGAATGAACCAATAAGCCAATCCTCATTTCTCTGCAGTCTTGGCAGTGGTCTACTTCTTGCTCTATTTTCAAGAGATTAGAATCACAGAGAAATGGAGCAGATACTTAATTAAACTATTTCATTTTTATGTCATTTTCAGTTCCTAACCTCCTTCTGCATCTATCTTTACTGCATAATATTATAATCCTCATTCTCCTATGTATTTCTTCCTTTCTGGCACAGGAAGTCCCTTTCATCCAGGCTCCATCCCATAGTATCTTTCTAATTCTTTCTCAGTACAGTTCAGCTAATGAGTTTCACTGCACTTCATGGAGAGCAGGGTCCTATCTTCAGCTATAGGTATTTTAATAATGACCAGGTAAGTGCCCACTACACAGAAGTTCCCACGAGAAGGGTGACAGCCGTTCTAAGCACCCACAAGCAGGGTTCTGCTGTCTGGGAAATACTCCTATGTTTGAAAACCCTAGGGTTACAGTAAAAATTGTCAGATTATGTAAAATGAAATCGTTCCTATTATGATAAATCTAAGTTCTGTGCATGTCTGTTATTAAAACAAGGGTTGAATCATTTAGCCCAGACTCAAAAGCTTTCCTGCAATACTGGCACACCATCGCTCTATGGAAAGCTTACAGAGCTGTTATTTTCTTGTTTTTTTCTAAATACATTGCACAAAAAAACCCCAAACAACCAACAACACTCCACAAATCACCCTCCTCCAGCGTGTTCTCCACAAAGCTAATTCATCTGAAGTGTTCGAATTGCTGTCCATAGGAAGGGATGACGATGTACTGCAAAACTGCAAGGAACTATAACTAGATAGGAGCTTCTTTTAGTGGGTACACGCAACTGAGGAACTGTAGTAGCAGTCTGTAATAATTGCCACTTCTGATCACCATGGGAACCAAACAGAGGTCTACTTTGCAGAAAACAGATCAGCAGTGACTCACCGACTGCTTGGGAAGCATGATTATTGAGAATCACTAGACTTGTGTGGGTGATGGGGAACAATACGCTAGTGATGACATTTCAACCATAGTCCGATACAGCAGAGACTCCTCTGCTGGACATGCAGGGCGAAATCACGTAAATTAGTACTTTGCCTCTGTGTTCATTAGAGACAAACTTCACCTCTATGTTTTTCTGCAGCTTCAGCCTTGTGTGGACTCTTTGCTGTGAGAGGATTTCACTTCTAGTGAATGAAGTCCTGACTGAGCTTATGTCGGGCTTTACCAGGTCTTCTGCAACCCTCTTAGTGACAGATTTAAACCCTTAAGTGACACAGGGGTTTAAAGCTATGTTACATCCTCTGAACTATGCTGTGATGTGGTTAGCACACATGAGATGGGCAGTATCTCTGTCTGGACTACCCAGATACCGAGAAGTTGCGTCCTTACAACTAAGCTCCAAGTTCTGCATTATGAAGAAAGCAAAATAAATGCACTGTCTCATCAGTGTAATCCAAAGGAGTAGCTGTCTTCAAGTGAAATAGTTTGTACAACTAGAACAAAATTTGCAACCCAGCAAGATACTTGGATTGTTTTTCAGCTAATCACAAACTGTAATTTCAGTCCTATGCTTTGATACTCCAGAATTTTTCAAGATTCAATTGTCTGAGTTATGTGAATTCAAACATAGTATTTCTGAGCTGTCAAAGAATTCCAAATTGGAGATTCTGAGATTATAAAGTCTGAATCCACTATCTTTGCTAAACTATTTTAACTGTCTCCTCTGCTCTGGCTAGAGAAAGAGTGACAACTGCAAAGGAGATATAGTATCACAGCTCCAAGATTTCAGTGCTGCTTCTTTACAAATGTTAATTAAAGATGTTTTGACAAACCCAAAGTATATCTCTTAATAACAACTCTGCCATTCAATGGCTTCTTGTGTTCTGTTGTCAATTCTCACATAGACCCATCATTTGAGTGCCTAAATATCCTCCGAGGATGCCATCAAATGCACAGCTGGCATCTGGCATACAGGGTTTCTTTTGTGTTCCTTCTCCTAACAGAAATATCCATAGATTCTAAGTTTTGAAAGAGCAGATATACCTATTTCTCCATGAAATATCATGTGCGTTTATTACCAGAGGCTTAAGAAATGCTACTCACCATAGGGGAATTTTGATGAGCAGAAAATCAGTTCCCTAAGGGGAATTTGGCCAAGACTGCATACAGTGTCCTGTCACACAGTTTCTAGACCTGTGGGTCCTTGGGAAACCACAAGACAAGTGTCTGCAAATCTTAGACAAGGACATGGCCCTAGCTCTTCTGTTTGACGGGTACAGACTCATGTGGCATAAATGAATGTATATCTACTGCAGAGGCTCCGGCCCATGATACTGAAACATTTGTCAGTTGATCAGTGAGCTCTTGAGATTAAAAGATGCAGACGAACAAAAATATTAAGAAACCACCATACCTCCCACACATTCAGAGGATGAATCATTAAGAGGCCAATTCTGCAAAGTGCTCCACACTTCTCTGCAGCTCTGCACAGGAAAAATTAAGCAATGATGTAAAACAAGAAAAAGTACCCTTTGCAACTGTCCCACCACCAACTGCTAGGAGCTATTTAGTGATGATCACCTCCTCCTTTCCTCAGCCCACACATGGGGATTCAGATGTCAGCAGCAGAACAAGTGATGTTCGAATTTAGCCCTGTCCATGTCTTTGATGATTCTTCCCAGCAACTGAAGGACAGAAGCGGACAAATAACTGGGGAGATTACTGGCATCTGCCGTTGGCTTTTCAAGCACTAGCCAAACTACAATGTATCCTAGGATGACTGGTGTTTTTTCTGCTTTGGGAAAGGTAATCATGATCAGGTCAGGCATGGGCCTACTTGCTGCGTACTAAATAAACGTGCTGTGCAAACTGTTTAGACCATTTGTGGAACATGTGATGTGGAAACTATACTCTTATGCTATGGGAAGCAACCCTGCATGTTTATTGCTCACTACTATTTGAGTTCTCATCAACTTGGCATGCAAGAACAAGGCTCTGCAGATGTAATCCCCACACATTAATTCATACTGAAATATTTTAACACCACGTCTTAATCTTCAAGCTTATTTCATCTCAGTTTGAGGTTGAAGGGGTCAAGCATGAGATGTATATTTGTATTCAGGAGCTGGAAACCTGAAATCATTGATATCCCAAGTAGCAGATTTCTAGAGAATAGCCATAAATAATGTCAGAAATACTTGAAAGAGGACAAGAAATATTTTTAAATTCTTTTACAGGCCTCACACCAAACAAACTACCACTTATTTTAAAGCCAGAGCTGCAAGTTTCTGGAAATCGTAGTCAATAGTTGTTCATTGGTCTTGATAGATATTGGTGAAATGGACAGTAATTTCAGGGTTCACAGTATTTCACTTCATGTCCAAATTTTATGTTTTCCTTTTTTCTTTTAATTTTAAAAGTGGTCATTGATCTACAGTAATACATTAATGTGCTGTGGGGTGTATGGGGGGTTGTTTATTTGTTTGTTTAAAGTATATGGAATATTGTATCCTATTAAAAAAGTTTGACTAAAGTATTATGCAAAAGGCTTTAATAATTTAAATACTTGTTCAGCCATATGGAAATGTACAATCTGTTTTATGTTCTGTGAGAAACCTACAGCTGCTATAAACTAAATGTATTTTAAAACCTCCCATCCGTTATTTAAGACAACAATTTGCTAAAGTAATAATAATAATACTCGTTGTGTTACAATTTGCCATACTGGAGATGCTTAGAGATGAGTCAGGGATACAAAACTCTAATAGTGATCAAAAATCATCTGCAGTTTAGGAGGATGCAGCACTGGAGTTTAGTCCCACTATCTCTGAAAATACTAATCACTTCATCCTTACTTAAGGAAATGTTATTGTAATATTCCACAGAATGGAAGACATAACATAATAGTTTGGTTCATTAGTATCTTTTTTTCCATGTAATGCTTTATAAAAGAAATAAAGCTGAAGAAAATAAAACCAGACATGTAAATATTACAGTTAAGTACATTGTTCTTATTTAAATAAATTTCCTTGAGCAGTATCTTCTTAAAAGGTGAAAATTAACCACTAACATTTGTCTCACTGTATAAAAGTGATGGTAGTAATTATAAAGAACCCGATGGTCTTATGCTTATTTCATCCTATTTCTTAAGTTTTCACAGCAAAAATATTAAAATTTGCAATATTACCAAAAAGATGCAAACCTCTCAAATATATTACTCTGAAGTAAATCAACAATTAATTTATAGGAACCTACCATAGGAACTATTAAATGGACAGTAGTAATGGTTTTCTATATAAAATCTATCAAAAATTGTTGGAGAAAATACATGAAGCGTAGCTGATAGCTGATGAAATCTGCAATATGGCCACAGAGAAATAAGTTGCAGATCATCAAAGTTAGCTCTTGTGCAGAAACATCCACCATGAGTTCATTAATTTCACTTTTCACTGGAGAAGAGCAGGAGGTTTCCATAATGCAGTCATTGTAGGAAACTGATTCAATGCTGTACTTTAAGCTTTACCCGTAGTTGGAACTTGCAACAGTTTAGATCTTTTGGTGCTCTGATCTCTCTTGCTCTCCAGAAGGCTACGTAAATATAAAAATCTTCAGCAGAAAGACAACTCTCTCTCTAAAGCACTGGAAAGTGGTCTCAGTAGAAGACTGTTCAAAAAAAGAAAGAACAAAACAGACTTAGCTGGACTGGTAAAGCAGTATCAGTAAAGCAATACGGTAACACTCTATACATAAACCACCAAACTATGTCATCGTTAGAAGCCGAGAGATTTGTGGTCTATGCCCTCCAGATGCACATGCCCATAAACTCGTGAAGCTCAGAGGACCCTTTGCAAATTTAAAGGTGCTCATCTGTGTAAGCATTTTTCAGCTGTAGTCAGCAGCCAAGCCCTGATCTTGCAACAGTGAAGGCAAAGTGCACTTTCAACTATTTTTAATATCAAAAATGTCAAGTGATTGATTCTACCCAACCTCAGGCATTTAACTAAAGCACCTAGACAAGGACCTAATTAACCCAGGCTCTGGTCATCAACTGCAGATGGAAAGCTGCAACCTCAGGAAGGTGTTTCAGTCTTGCCCAGGTCGAGGATGATGGTCTTCCTAGCTTAGACATCTCAGCCAGGTTACTGAAATTAGGTGTGATGACCAACTGCAGATCTCCCTGTATATAACCAGCGTATGTGTGTTCTGCTTTACTGGGCCTGCGTTCAGTACCAGGACCAGCCAGAACTGTTTCTGGCTCTTCAACAAAATTGCTAGACACCAAAACTGTTCCCTTTTGAAATTTGTCAATGTTTATTCAGTTCAAATTCTGAACGGAAACTTAGCTTGGTTTATTTTTCTTCAGACATGAATTTGTAAAAGACTTTTTTTTTTTTTTTTTAGTTAGTTAGTTAGTTGAAACTCTTAAGTCAGGATTATAAATTTTCATTGTCCTATTCTGGCTGGTGGAGAACAAAGCCCCACAGATTCTCCCATAGCATGAGGAAAGCTCCATTAATTTACTTAGTGGGTACCTCACTCTGGTCCTCAAGGTCCTCCCCAAAATGGAGATGTTTTCTAACCAAAAAGTACTTATTCCTGGGAAAAGCTTTGTCTCTACAGACATTGGTCTACGCACTGCTGATACACCTCACCTCTCATGGGAGGTCTTAGTACTACAGCATGATTAGCTGTGGTTTGGTTGAAGGTAAATACAAGGACATTTTATTTTTATTCATTCCCAAACAGGATAATACGGAGTTTCCTTGCTTCTCACTTCTCACCAAGAAGGTGACTTTACCCTGTTTTAATTTACATCTGCAGCACTGAGAACTGGCCCTTGGTCCAGCCTTTGGAAGAGTTATGCTGCAGCTGGAGAAGTAACTGGGCAATTCCCAGATCACCTGAGAGCAGCACAGGGAGCATTGCCACCCTGTTTCCATTCAACAAATGCATGCCAAGCACATAACATTAATTAAGACATACTGTACCTCCAGCTGCTTGGATCTTGATGTGTTTATTTCCTTCTAATCTTAATTAGAAAACAAAAGGTAGAGATGGTTAAAATGGAACAAATCACTAGATTACCATTTAAAAAAAGCATGCAACAAAGGTACTACTGTTCAAAAACCAGCTACTATTATTATGGTTAATAGTGTTATTTTTCTTCATTTTTCTTGTTTTGTGGTAAATTTTGGAAGCACCAGTCAGTGACTCAACTCTGTGGTGTATGTATGTGACAGCAGCATTTTGTTGTACTAAATCTAAACAATTATTACACGATTTCATAAATATATGTTTATAACTTGTCTATTAAATACCTATAAACCAAATGCTTTTCCCACTGTTCAAAAACATCACGTGGAAAAGAAACAGTTTGCACTGGGTTTCATATAAGAACAGAAATAAACCTGAGAGCAAGCACTTACTAACTGTTATTACTGGAATTCACCACGACGCAAGTAAACACCTTCAAAACTAAAAATAGCGCTGAGGCTCTGCAAGTGCATCTATCACAGCCTCTTAGTCCTAACAGGGTTTTGTTTTCTTTGAATTTGCAGAGCACTCAGAGCGTGGAGAAGCTGTTCAGAAGACAATGTACCATATTGTCAGCATCTGCTCTAGGATCGTCCTGCAAAAGTGCGTTAAGATTTAAATAAATGGGAACAATCACTTTAACGATTATAAATAGCCCCCACTGCCTTAAGAGGCTCCAAGGCTAGCCAGTCTGTCTGAAATAATAATTGATTTTTAAAGGAAATACATCCTACCAGATAAAATTAAACTGAGAAAGCAGGAGAAATGCAATACACAACCTTCCGATACCTTTTGGTGCAGCTTTCGTCTGACTGGAAACCATGGCAGCCGCGTCCGACGGCAGGCCAACATACACGCCGCCATAGTTCCTGATTTAAAGAAACAAAGAGACATCAGAGTTTAATGGAAACACTTCTCCCTATAATGTCAGCATCACGCAGCAGCACCACAAAGACCACGGATGGTCAGAGAGGAGCACACCTCTGCACAAGCATCCTCAGAGGAGCCCTCCTTTCCAACAGCTATGGGAAAAGTGCTATGAAGCACCACATGCTTGCTAATACAGTGCCAGGCCAAAAAACCTTGAGGCTGACTGTTACTCTTAAGTGGGACCCAAGCCTGTGAAAGGAGCTATTTTTCACTCGAGTTCCTAATATTTTTCATTAAATCCCAGCTGCATTGTGACAATAAACCGCACTTGCCCAGCTTCTCCTAGACACCGAATATATCCAACTGAGGACAGAGCCAACCTGATAGTAATGTTCAACACTGGGACCACTGAAGCACCTCTCTTCAAACAACGCACGCCAATTAAACAGCACTTTGACCTCTCCTTGTTACAAACGGGACGTGCATCCTCCTGCTTAGGGTCAAACTTGGAGAAAACTTAGTAGGAAGGAGCACAAGGTTGTCAGGTACTTTCATATCCCAACCCTCTCCCCATCATGGCCTTGCAGAGCGTTTTTTCTGGCTTCAAGGCCTGTATAAAAAGCAGGGACTGGTGCGAGGAGGTGAAAAACTGGGACCTTAAGAGCCTTTGCTATGCCTGGAGCTACTTGCAGACACTCCCATTACACTGCTCTGTCCCATCGGATGCCAAATTAATCACACCTCGTCCAGCCCCTGGGGCCCTCAGTTGATTTCTGATTTGTTTGGTGATAATCACGCTTCCTTCATTTTCCAGCCCAGCGGAGATCTCCCACAAGTGCTAATGCCATTGCCTGTGGTTGGGGCTGGTGCAAAGGCAGAGGTCACTGGCCCTTATTACGCACATCACCTACAGCTGTGAGGTAATGTGCTCTTCTTGTTGCAAAGTTCCCCCCTCCCCAGGTCACTAATGGGGTGATGGACTCATCAATACTGGGCTCTGTGAGAGATTTCCTACTCTCTTTTTTTTTTTCTTCCCTCTGCTTTGGTGATGTTGGTGGCAATTAGGAAGAGGAAAGGAAGGATGTACATCTGGTGGCAGAACTCACCGCAGCCTATTGCAAACAAAGCCAGTCCCAGTAGAGCACCTACCTCCTTTTGTCATCATCTGATACGGATTCTTCTGCTCTGTAACATCAAAAGATATAAAGCACATTAGCAGATTGTGTCTTTCAGATACTCCATTACCATCTGGGTAGATTCAGGAGCAAGGGAAGAGGGGGATTATTACTGATCCCAGTTTAATTCAGGTCATCCACAATTCAATAAAGTATTCAAACAGGCACAAAAAGTGTGACAATTTTCCAATCTAATGTACAGAAGAAAGAAAAGGATTGAGAATAAATGCAGCTTAGTTTTCACGACCCCTGCCAGTGATGCCTGAAAGTAGGTTTGGGAGCTGACACAGGTAAATTAACACTTTTCCCAAGTGAATGCCCACACTGCTCCACACATAACAGGAACACAAAGGCTCTGCACGTAACAGGAACGAGTCTGGGCTGCTATTCCACCAAAAGAGGACTGGAAGGGACTGGGCATCCATGCTAGTATGGGAATGAGGATGAAGAAAGATAAACTTTCACAGCAGCTGTGCCAAAAGTTGTTACAGAGCCTCTCCGTAAAATGAGGTGCTGCAATTCCAGAAGCCAGAGTTGTTTGCAAACCAAATAACTGTTACTAATCCCTTACAAATGGGCAATTACTTCTCTTTTACCTTTAGGGTAAAATCACAGGTCAGTCCGTAGGTCAATAGGGAGTCACTAAGGTTTGACTGAAATACTCTCCAGTGTAGCAGGGGGGGTAAAGCAGTCGTCATCCATGTGTAGTACATCCAAATGTAGTACAGAAAAGATAAAAATGTTATTCTTAATCCCTGAGGGTATAGTGCCTGTGCTGCAGTCTCAGTCCGTGCCCCAGCGTCAGCCTTCACACAAATCACTCACCCACCTTTGATTAAATATTTGGACTTTGAGCTCTGCTTGCATGGCTGGGTATGGATCAGGGCAGCAGCTGCACTTTAGCTTGGTCTGTAACCTACCAACCTAGCAATAAAAACAGAGGCAAGATAGCTTGAGTGCTGTTAAATCCACAGACATCCTTCACCCCTTCCCTGGGGGGCAACTGTGACAACTGCCCGAGAAGGAGTCCCGTACCTTTTGGAAGGCTGCAGACAGCGAAGGGGGCACCATGACCCAAGGAGGGCTCCGCTGGGGAAATGTTCATGCACAGACTGTTCACCCATATATCCTCACCTGAGTATTCCCATTGAAGGACCAATTGCCTGGACGATGGGGGCAATGCAAAGATATTCCCCATCATGAGCTGATCCATGAATTTTGGATCTGCTCCCTAGGTGATAAAACTGAGAGCTGGCCTTTACTCAGTGTTAGGGCTAAATCCATTCTGTAGCCTTGAAAGGCTTTCCTGGACTATGATATTTAACAATAACATATGACATTTCTTATTGTAATTTATTTATTCTAAGAGGTAGATGTGCCCACTGTTTAATCGTGAAGGCTGTATGTCATTACTGATCCCTCAAATCAACGGCATTTTGGCCCAAAGTGCAGAGAGCTCATAGCAAGATGCAGCTTTAAACGCCGGAAAACACCCCTTAAACCTCAGGCAACACTCTCCTGGGAGGGTAGCAAATGCCTTAAAAATACTGCTGCAATTTGGAAATTATCCTACACTTACCTTCTTTCTAAGTGGCGGAACTTTACAAACTATCCTTTCTGCGTCACCACAGTGAATATGGGTATACAGGTCCTTTTAATAGTAGGGGTTTGGAGTAAATTTACGTATGCTGCAGTTTTACTAAATGATATTCACGCGGGGCATAGCACTGAGTGGGGTGAGCCTCCTCATCTGCTGTCTTTGCCTACGTTTTACCACTCAAGAGAGATGGAGCAATAAACTCCTCATTCCCTGGCCCTCCTGCCACTCCTCCCTGGAGGAGCAAGTGCCATTTCAGAAGGCATCTCCCACCTCCTCTGACCCCACGTAGCCTAAGCCACCTTGCAGTCCTCATGCACATGGCCAGAAAAATGCCAAGACAGCTTTCCTTGGGGACTGTGAAGCTGCTCTGTCCTCATGTGAGCCAGTTCCAGCTGAAGAAAGTGAAAATCCTGTGTATACCAATCAGTAGAAATGAGCCCTGTATTTTTAGCAAAAAAAAAAAAGACAACACTTTAAGAAAGGGACTTTGGGTGCCAAAAGACCACAAACAATCATTTCTGTTGAACCAACTGAATGTGTCACAGGATTGATTTTCTCAAAGAGCTGGAAACATTTTCTATAATCCAGATTAACCATTATCCAGCAAAAAAGAATCCTTTAAAAGCACTGGCAACTTGATGCGCAGCGCAAAGACTCTAAAATAGACAATATTGATTATTCTTCTTACAACTCCAACAGGAAATTAATGTCAATGTTTAAAAAAAAAAAAAGCCTCTACTAGGCAACAGGGCTATTTTCTTCTGTTCTAGAACAGTTTTGTAAGGGGGCATCACTGGACCATTATTGTCATTCTCTTACCAAAACAAATTATCCAGGTCTATGATTAAGCAGGCTAAAGTTTTTAAACCTTTTACTTTCTTCCTTTCCTCTTAATAGCTACAAATCAAAGTCTAATTTTGCAATACCTTTCCCCTTAAATGCACAACAGCCAATATAATCTGGGATTGTACTGGCCACAGCTCTTGGGCTGGGTGATGACTGGGTGCACTCTGTTGTAGTCCTGCTAGGAAAGAGGCGGTGAGCAGAGACAGGAGGAATGTGGAAACATGAGAGGGGAGAAGAAAAAAAAAATAAAAAATCCTAGTGATGGCACTTAAAGAAGAAGCCATTTTCCACCCTGTTCTGGGAACTCCTTTCTAAGCAGCATGGGAAGGAGTGCTGCTCCAGTTTATGCATCAAGCACATTTGCACACCTCTTGCCCTCACACACTGTAGCTTAAGGCCCCATTTTGAAAGGTGTCCACTAATTTCACACGTGCAAATTCCCAGCTGAGCCGTTGTGGTAGGTGCTGCTTCCGTGCCCAGGCCGGGTGAACACGGGTGGCTCCGGGGAGCAGGGCTGCGACAGCAATGCTCGAGTGCGTGGAAATGAGAATGGGAAGAAGCTCCTTTGGTTTCGGCAGCGCTCCCATCGCCACATCTCCCAGACTCACAGGGAGGGTATGGGGATACAGGACTCCAGCACATCCTTTCTCTCTCCCTCTCTACCTCCAATGTGTCTCTAGCTTCTCCTTATGTCAGGGATGAAGGAAGAACCTAGCATAAAAAATATCTTTAAATATCTCTATTTACAGAGTCCTCCTGGAAGAGCAAGATGGGATAAGCTTTTCTGCACCAGGAATAGAAGGCAAAAGGAACTTGGCAGTCTGCTGTGCTTTGCACTGATCTGCTGCCGTGTCGCTGCACCTCAGATGTTGTTGACACCTCCTGCAGAGGAACTGAGAGCAGAGTTTTCAGCAGGTAGCGTAGGTGGAGTCCCGTAGCCGGTAGGTGGATTTAACAGCAAATGTACACAATGGCATTCTATTTTCAGCTAGAATAAATGTTTCTTTTGGTAAGGATTTGTCTATCCCAAGAGGCTTCCTGTCACCCTCCTAAGTCTGAAAAATACACTTGCTTCAACTGTCAGTTTTTACATCCATCAGTCCTATGTCCATTTGATGGCAAAAGCAGCTGTCGTTTTTCACATAATATCTTAAATATCAAATGACAGGCATTCACATTAATTCATTCCATCCACATTTTTCTTACCTCAGCTTTTACGACTCTGTTCATGCCAAGCATTATACAGACTCTTTCTAGCTGTGCTCAGTAGTTCCACCACAAATGATTCACTAAACTTTGCACAAGTGACAGACTACTACTACTCAGTTTCTCAGTGTTTCTTGGGAACAAGCACCTGTAATTTGCATTTGATGGATTTCTTCCCAGTATTTTGAAACAGGCTTGAACTGCTGCATCCTTTCCTTCCTACGGATACTAATCTTCCTCTGAACTTAGCCACATTCTGAACATCACAGGCATTGCATTATTTTCTAGCATATACGTTACTCCTCCTATATCTAAGCTTTTTCAGCTCGCAGTGATGTACTTCTCTTTATTAGTGGGGCAGGAGCATTGGCTGAAGCTGGCTGACAGATTCACCGTTGATTTGAGGGTTGGAGTACACAGGGAGAGACCTTCCCAGACCACACGTCCTTCTTGTCACCACGTAGCCCTCAGTCTCACAGCACTTTGTGTAGGAAGATCATATCATCATCCCTGTCTTACTGGTGGAGAAACTTAAGGCCCAGAGGACAAAGCAGTTTCCCTGTCATCACCTGGGAGGGCTCAGAGCAGGATCCAGCCCTTCTTCCTTCCACCTGGCTGCTCAGCCCAGGAGATGCTGGTGCCTTGGCAATGAGTCGCAGTCAAGAAATGAGAAATCTCTTCAGTTAGAATAACTGTATTCTGTATCAAAAACTATGATGTAAGCAAGGACACACCTAAATGCTTCTCTGGACCAGAGTCAATACAACTGAAATATAACAGGGAAAAGAAAAAAAAAAGAAAAAAAAAGGGTTTCTTACAGAGATTTTTTTTTAATCTTTTAACTGATAAAAGTGAAAAGGTAAAAAATAAAAGCTTGTGTGGATCTATAATGTTAGTTAATATAAACCTGTTCATTTCCACAAAACTAAAATAGTTCTCCTGGTATTTTACTTCCTTTGTAAATATCTGCTGTTGAATATTAGGATGATTGATTTAGGACTTTTTGGGTCATCGCTGCCATTCCTCATTAACAGATCTGTGTTTCTAATGTCTGACGAGAAGGCTCAGCCATGCTATTACTCACACAGGTTGTTCTTATCTGAATGAGTAATCGTTCCAGGATTGACCCTTTCACTTTGTTGAAGCCTGCACTAGTAATTAGGT
The DNA here is from genome assembly GCF_011004875.1 of Balearica regulorum gibbericeps. Lineage (NCBI taxonomy): Eukaryota > Metazoa > Chordata > Aves > Gruiformes > Gruidae > Balearica > Balearica regulorum. The sequence continues at coordinate 60,980,693 of NC_046184.1, forward strand.
TTTTTCTAAGTTATCTCAATACTTTTTGAAACATGACAGATAATCTAACACTAATAAGTAGGATGTTCCCAGTTTAACTTCTAGAGCCTGGCCCTACAAATGCTTACTCACACATAAACATAGTTCTACGTATACCCATACCTTTAAGCTCAGAAACGTGCCTACTAAATTCATAATTTAACAGTGCTTGCAATTTTGAAATATAAAACTACCAAAGAGCAAAGAGAGAGATACAGTTCTAAAAGTCAGTCACTTAAATTATCTAAAATGAACAACAAAAAAAGGCCCTAATATAAATTAAAAACAGTGGTTTTGTATATATAGAAGTGCTGAGGGCATGGATGCTGCAGGTTACTGTATCAAGAAGAGGTTCCTCATAAGCTTGCCTTCTGTAATTTATTTATTGTCTGCCACTGCAAACCCAGAAGACAGACTAGATGGGTAACACAGATCTCAAGAGTATCTGTGACAACAGTGTTCATCTGCCAAGTGAGACCTGTCATTAGTTCTCAGCCGTGCTCTGTAATAGCAAGGACAAGCCTGTTGTTAAGCTCTTGTCTCCACTTGCTTATCTGACTTGGCAGCCCTCATTTCCAGACCAGGATTCCTCTGTCTAATTAGAGTAGTTATTCTAAATGAAGTAAATAAAGCTGAAGAATGTTCCTATTGCATAACATGAAAATCTTTCCCAGGTCCCTCAGTCTCAAACTCTAGTGGAAAATACCAATTGCATGAAATAGAAGAAGGCAAGACCTCGGGAGGACTTCTTTAATGTTTCCTTTGATAGGAAAATAAATTTATTGCTGTATAAAGCTGTTCCTGCACATTTCTGCATCAGCGAATGAAAAATGGGCTGAGAAAGGCTGATCTTTTGCTGCTGCTTTTCTGAAAACCAGAAGTTGGCACGAGGCAACAGGACAATACAGGTTCAGACCTTCCACATTTAGCGAAAAACAGGATGGGTAGGGCTGCCCTCTGCCACTCAGCGTCAAAGATAAGGGAGACAAAGAGGAGCTGAGAGATACTATCTTCAATGTGGAGAATATCTAGAGAAGGTGGGTACCTTGAAAAGGAAGTCTGGATGGGTTACTGGGTCTCTTGCGATGGGAGGAAATTTGACTCAGTGGCTCTTTAAATCTCTCACAGTGCTTGGTGGAAATTTATGTGGTCACTTCATACAATGACATGGCCTTTGGAAAAAGGTGTACTGCTGGGTGACAGGGAAGAATCGTCTGAAGTAACGTGACCACCTCTGGGAGACAACTCTCTCAACAGAAGCAGAGAAAAGACATTTCTGTCAGAGAAATAACAAGGGAAGGAATCTGTAGAAAAGTAAACAAGACGTGAAGTTGTTTTGTGGAGATGGAAGCTGTCACTAAAGACAATAAACACCTGGTGGTGTTGATTACACGTTAGGAGCCAGATGAATCATGTATGACTAAATCGAGTATACGGCTAGTAGACTGGAGGTAAGTCCAGGGTTACATATTTGAAAGAGTAGAGTAAGTACTTACACATCTTTAGTAGTCCCTGTGGCACCTAGAATGAAAAAAGAAAGTGCATGTTTACAAGATAATGGCATAATCCTCTAAACCAACTGATAGTACAGTAAGCATTTTTCTGCCTTTCTGTCCTAAACAACACAGAAATAGCAACAGGAGTTTTCTGTTGTCAGAGAACAGGTTTCTCATGATTGTCTAGATTATCCTTAATGATTATCTATATTGTTCCTTAAGTCTATCACACTGAGATCTGGGCCAGATTCTCAGTGGGTGAAAATGATGCTGCTGTGGACCAGTGCCCAGGTGCTGTCACTCTGGATGGGAGCAACATGAAATAAAATCCATCTTTCTGAATTTTATATGCTTCGCTTTGCTCAGTCTTCCGGTGGTTTCGTCTGCTACAAAGTCACCACAACTAACTACGCAGTTACTCCTGAATGCCTGTTTATTTTGCCATTTCATTCAGTTGTAGGCTTGTTACTACATGTGTAAAATGCTGCTCCGTTCTTCCTGCCAGATAAAAAAAGTTTTATGAAACAACTAGACAGAACTAATATAAACATTGGGACACAAGACATCCAAAGCCTGAGACATCTAAAGAGATCAACCACCCGTTAATTCATCTTGCTATTTAACAAAAAAGCAAAAAGACAAAAGCTACCACCTGGCTGCCTGATCTCAGTGATTGATTTTTTTTCAGTGACTCAGATGCTTCTTGCTGGGAGAGGAACATTCACTCAAGTACAAACTCTTTCCTGTTCCTCCCAAGTTATTCATGCCATGTTGCTGTTGCTGGTATATCATTCACCTGAGTAACCAGCAAATTATCCCTTCTATTAATTACACAAGCTAGAGTAAACATTAGAAAACCTTTCACTTCTTTTCCTCTTAGTACTTAGGTGGAGGAGGTCATCTGAGCTCACTCTGAAGAAACTACAGTTGTCAATCCAAAAGATTTTATGGGTTTGGAAGTAGGTTGGGTTTTTTTCAGCCACGGTGCTTCATTTCTCGAAAAATGTTATTTTTGCTGCTGAAAAATATCCATAAATAGCAAGCAGCTTTCATCTCACACATGCACAACAAGCTCGGGTCCTCGCTTTAAAACTTTATTCTATTAGGCAGCTTTCTGAGACTTTTTGGCTTTATAGGCATGTCTACATAGTACTACATATAAACCCTCCAAATTAATTGTGTCCAGATTGAAGGTTGGCATTGCAGCACTGCATGCAAGCTCGGTCTCAGCTGATGTAGGGAGGCGTTTTCTGCTACCAAGGCTAGTTCATCTGGAGTCAGCTCAGCTATGAACCTTCAGGGCACCACCCTGCACATCTAGACGGATGCCTAGGCATCAGCAACACCTCAGACAACATATGTTTTGAAAAGCCTAGTTCCATTGCTGCAGCTAGCAGGAATTTTGTTTTTTTTTTTCTTTCAGAAGAAACTATTCGTGTGCTGTGCCTGCTCTGCACCAGAACCACGACTTTCTCATTTTCTCAATTTAAGCTCACTGCAAACAAACTCAGTTTCTCCAAAAAGGTTAATGGTCCTTTGTGAGGCCTTTGCTGAGCCTTTGCTGAGGCTGATCTGAGGTCTCAGCACTTTAGATCCTCATTTGAAAAACTAGTGCCTTCCTTGCAGGAAGCATACCAAAAGTAAAAAGTCTTTAATACACAAACAGAAACCTTAGCTGAGAAGAACTGTGTGCCTACAGTACTGCTACGTTTCCCAGTGGAGATACTCAAGTTTCAGTCAGTCACCAAGCACACTTCAATGCCATGCCCGTGCTCAATGCCATACCCATCTTCAAGGCATTACGGTACACGTACATTTGCACTCTGGGGACAGGAGCTGTCTCTCAGACCCATCAACTTGTGCTTCTTGTAGAGCTATACAGCTATGAACCCATGTTTGGGAACAGAGATGTGCCACTAGCATTCACACCTAGCAGCACTTGTTTCCTTCGAATATTAGAGAGGGTACCACTGCTGAAAAACCACTGCAGCATTTTGAAATATACATCACACAAAAACATTGAGAACTAAGGATTATAAAAACAAATTCACTTTTTAAGAGATAATTTTTACTATTTATAATAAATAAATACTTACATATAATAAATAAGCAAACAAAAAGTTTGTTTTCTATCATTTTTATAAGCACAAAGAATCAGGTTATCCTCACTTCCATTGAGAAGTGAGGATATGAGATGAGATTACATTGATTTCAGTGGTGTTATTTCTCATTTTCACTAGCAAAAGCTAAACAAGAGTTTGGTCCAAATTCACTTGAGTACCACTAAAATACCTGAATATAGATTTGAAAGTATTTCCAGTTCACAAAGTAGTTTTCTTCCTGGAAGAGTTCTGAGCTTGCGAACGAACATCACTTCAGTTACGTGGTCCATAACTATGTAAAAACTCATAAAGGGGAGCCTGAACATTTCTTATACATAGATTTTATTTCACAAATAACCCAATAACATCTCAATTTGTACAGACATGTTTGTTTTTAAAGTCCAATCCATTCACCCTCACCCATGTTACTTCACTGGCATACTTCTCTAACTCTTCCATGTTTAGTGAGTGACATATTATTTTATAGCTACTCAAGTTCCTCCTGCCAGCAGCTCAGCCAAAGAATCTTGTTTACTATCGATTCACAAACAGTGCATAGCTGTGCCACAGCAGCAAGGCATAGTGCTCTTGTAGCCATGATGTTTTAGAAATGACTTGAGAAAAGGCTCACATATTTGAAAGCTTGTCCATTTTTTCCCACTCTATCAGCTTGGCCTAAAAAAAGGCACCTCTTGATCCTACAAACCTTGTCTCGATAGGCTCATGTTGGTTTGGTTTTCCAAAACCTGCCTAACCTCAGCAACAGACTGAGGTGTAGCCAGGAAGCTGCATCCACAAAAAATAGGCAGTACTGAGTTGTCCTGAATGACCTCTCTGCTCACACCATCTACATAGTAGGACCATGGGTGCATTTTGGAATTTTAGAGCCACAAGAGGAAGAGTACAGCCTGCGGAATAAATGAGGCTCATTCAGCCACACGTGGGTCTGAGCCCAAGTGTTTACAAAAGAAAAACATTCTATCTAAAGTAGTAGAGCTGTGATCCCTCAAAAAAACCCCCATAGCATTTAAACAGTCACAAATGAAGAACGACAAAAATGTACCCCAAAGCATCTTCCATTCAGAGAGGGGGGGTTTGGCACTTTCAAAACAACAGTAGCTTGTTACTGGCGACCCTGCAGGATGTCAGTAATAGCAGGACAAATGCGAAAGATGGTTGAAAGAAATTGATAGCCACAGAGGATGTTCCTCTATCCTGAGAAATGCATCATGAGTGAACGTGGAAGACAAAAACTTCAGAAGAACATAAAAAGGATGAGAGGCAACCGCTTACATGAATAAAAACATGGATACAAAAAATGCCAGTATCTGACTTTAGAGCAGATTATGAAACATTTTTCCTCCAATATTTTATTGTAAATACTTTAAATTGTTACAAAAAGCAAATAAAAACCTCAAAATTATGCATACATGCACGCAACAGTTAAGATTACAAATGAGTTTTCTGTTGTAGGCTACTTTCTGATTTGCTCCGAAAGACAGCAATATGGAACCAAATTCTAACATTAATGAATCTATTCTATTTATACCTCAGTGCAACCACAGACAATTATATCAATTTACTTCAAATTGATTACTTCTTCAACTCATCAGGTGGCAGCTTCATACATAGACTTGACCTGACCAACATCAATTTTAAAAATTAGTTGGATTTTAAACAGAATGGGCAGCATGGTTTCCTGGGCATTCCACCAAACTTGAAGTTAATAAATCTGCTTAAACTTGATGTGAAAGTTCTCCTTTGTCAGAATTTAGCTGTATTTGAAGCTCTCCACAGACTAACAGCTTCTCTGTATATTTAAATTAAGGCTAGACTGCCAGCCTCCACTGAGTACCATAATTCAAGGTGCTGTCATTGCTACTACAATTGATATAGAAAGGAGGAGGCAGTTAAAAATTGTTAGTGAAGCAACACTAGAATGAAGGGAAATGCCTTAATTCAGAAGCAAGAGTAAAGTGATGTTTAAGGGCATATGTTTAAAAGACAAAAAAAAAAAAAAAAAAAAAAGAACTATTTTGGAGCTTGTAAAACACCACGAAATACAGCATGAAAGAAGGATCTGTAAAGCAAGCAAACAAAACATCAGGAAAATAGCAATTTGGTAATAAAACTTCCTATGAGTAATGGGAAATATTTTTTAAAATATCTATAATCCATAGTTAACACATAAAATAGCTGGGTGATTTAAGAAGGATGTGTATACATCAGTTTACTCAGATAATAGAAGATGCCATTTCTCAGCTGAGGAGCCCTTTGCCAGTGTCTGATGCCCTGGAAGGAAAATTTAAACTCTGTGAGCTATATTGGTGTTCTGGAGTACTGCACCACAGACAGAAATGCTATTCTAGATCATGTCTATTAGTTTAGATCTTGCAGACCATAGGGCTGATAGCTCCTCTGATGTCATTCCAGTCGTGCAACAGAAGATAATATCATTAGCTGAACTATCATTACATATACGTCTGCTTAGGAAAAATCAAGTTAGGCAACAGAAATTTCACCAGAGTAAGAAAATGGGGACTAGCATAACACGTCTAATGTATTCTGTGAAGTATGCTACAATATTATCCTTAGTCATATAATATGACAGAGAGTGTTACAGGTTAATTGTATGTTATGTACCTCTAGCTTTGACATTACTGACTGTAGAATAGTCATAACTTTAGCATTAAACATGTAGTCATGCTGTGCAAGCCACAAAATTAATTTGTATTTACACGGTATTCACATCTTTTTGGGGAAAATATTGAGAGTTACACTTTCCTTAAGAGTTCTAGAATTCCAATTAAAAATGGTATGTCTTCTCCTTCCTCTACATAGAATAATTTTATTTTTATTAGGCACACTTCATAAGGAATGCTAAATGGAAAAAAATAAATAGCAGACATGTGACTTCACAGAGTTATTCCTGACTGACAGTGGTGAAAGTTAGAAGAGAACCGGATCTTTCAGAGCTGTATTTGATTTGGAAAGGTCTATTAGGGCAACAGTAATAATTTCATTATACTCATTATGTGTTTTACATGGCATTGTTGGGTTTTACCTGCGCTAAGCCATTGGAGATCTGTGGACTATTTCTAAAGAGTATGGAAAAGCCTGCCACAAAATGCAAGTTCAAATGTATTATGAATAACAGTACAGGTAAGAGAAACTACTGAAGGGGCTGTGCCTTCAGTAAAAATAATTTATGAATCTACAAGCCCAATGTTGTTGAAAATAGCTTCCTTTAATGCAACAGTGGACATATTTATTTAAACAAATGAACAAACTTTTAGTTCAATATAATTCACTAAATACTACTGCTGTCAGAGTTAGTCTATTTGTCATTTACCCATTTGAGTCCTGGTACGAGTTCCACAGGGTGGCCAGATCAACATTAATCAAGAAGCTACCACAAAGGGACTAATAATCAACTCAAAATTTTCCTCTGAACTTCTCTGATACTTGCTCTGGTGCTTTTACCCAGCAAACAGAAATGGGATGTGAACAAGCATCACCCCAGCCATTTGAAGCTACAGGGGTCATATACTAAAACAACTTCCAGTCACAGCAATGCAGGAATCAACTAATGGGAGAGAATTAATGTGTGCAAACAGGACAGCTCTAATAGGAGTGCTGGAAGTTCAAGCAAATTCATACAGTGCATTCTTAATGGTTGAGAGAGGCCTCTGACAGAAAAAAACCCACATGTATAATCATTTAACAGAAATCCAATAAGCAATGGCAGAAAAGCCTCCCCTTCCCTTGTGAATGTGAAGTGCAGAGTTTAGTGGGGAGACCAGCAGCATCCTACACAAACATACACACACGTACAACTTGGAGAAGTCATCATTCACGCTCAAAGATAATGCCCAGTTCTGCAAATCAGGACTAGGACCACCAGAGGCACCACTGAAGTTCTGGGCAAAGTCAGTCAAAGTGGTGAGAGATGGAGACCCAGTGATTCCAGCTGCTCCAACCACTATTTTGCTGTGTATTTTCAAGAGGTTACGAAGCTAACAAATGTATCTGAAACACTTAATACAGGTACTGAAACAGGTGGCAATGTTTGCCAAGTGCAGTTAGGATGAAAAATGACTCATAAATGCTCATATTTAAACTTACATGGTGAAGGTCCACTTATCAATTTCCATATACTTTCCTTTTTTTGTGGGGCTGGGGGGAGGAAGAGCACAACAGCACCATCCTCCCAGATCTTATCTCTTTTGAAAATAACAATGAACAAATAAGGGAGCCAGCTGGACGCACCAGCCAGCGGTACGCATTAACATGCAAGAAACCTCAATCTTGGAATATCCTCCAACTTCTCCGGCAAGCAGAGGAGAAGAAGTGGCACAAATTCATTTCAGAAGTGGCATTCGTGGCCTTATAGGGAAGCGAAGAGGATGGAGCTTACTCTCCTGGCGGGATCTTTACATCCAGCTCCTGGCCTGGGCTCGGACAGCTACTGTTGGAGGCGGTGACCCTAACGACAACCCGGGCACCGGAAAGCCTCCGGTGCCCCCCGGCGGGCCACGTCACCCTCTCTCCCCTGGGCAAGTGGATCAGCCTCGGGAAAGGAAGATGCTCTTGCAGGAGCGCGGGCAAGCGATTCCCGCGGCTCGGACTGGCATCCCCCAAACCGGGGGGGATACAGCCCCGCCGGGCTGGGTGTGCGTCCGCCACCGCCCCCCGACCCGCAGCCCCCCGGCAGGGCTGCCCGCGGGGATGCTGACACCGCCGCTCACCCGGCCCGGCCCGGCCCCGCGTCGCCCGCCCGCACCGCGCCGCCGCCCTACCTCGCCCGCCCGCGCCGCTGGCCGTGGAGTTGCCGCAGCCCATGGGCGCTGCCCTGCCCGGCGCTGCGCCCGGCCGTGCGGAGCGGTGCGGTGCGGTGCGGAGCAAAGCGGCGCGGCAACGGCAGGCAGCCGGCGGCGGGCGGAGCTGGGTGGGAGATAAAGCCGCGGGGACCCCTCCTCCTCCTCCTCTTCCTCCTCCTCCTCCTTCTCTCCCCACCCATCGCCCGGGAAACCGCCGGTCCCCAGCGCCGCCGCCCGGCACCAGCCCCGGCCCCTCACTGCACCCACCGTCCATCCCCGAGGAAAAGCACACACCCCCCCCCCCCTTCCCGAGCTTTCCCCTAGTCGCCCCGGGCTGGAGCTGTAAAGCCGGAGAGAAGGCTCGACCCAGGCATAAGCCTGCAGGACGCCTAACGACGGCCACAGGCAGGCAGCGAGCGCGGAGCTTCCCCGGGCAGTGAGGATGCCCGTGGCCTCACGGCAGCTTTGGGACACCCCTCATTCACCGCGGGGGAAACCCTTGGAACCACAGGTCCAGGCTGTGAACCCTACATCTGCTATCTGTAACATCCAGTTCGCTATTTTAAGCGAATATTTATTGGTTGCTTTCAGTATTTCTCTTCTTATAGAAACACAATGGTGAAACTGGAGACCCACTGAGTTGGTAAGAGCTACAGCTAAGCTTTTCCCAATTAATGTCAACAGCACAGAGAAATGTGCAAGATGAGCTTACAAAGTCTGCAAGCAATCTTTTTTTTTTCCTATTCAAAATTTGTATCATTGTCCCTAAAAGAATTTGACTTATTTTCTGCTAACCCAAACCTTTCTTCCACACAGAGAAGTAAAATACTTCCAAACCTTGATGGCTTACTCTTGCTCAGTCCTCTCAAATGACCAGGGAGCCGAAATCCAATGGATACAGCCCGATGCGACCACAAATACTCTAGATAGATAGATATTACTGCTACAACAAACCTGTTTAAGGGCTCAGAAAGCCATTTTAGGGGTGTCATATAAACACCAGGATGAACATCATGTATGCACATGACTGATAACTGCCTTTACTACAAAAGGACAGGATATAAAATGCTGCTGCATTTCAGTCTATTCAGAGAAAGGAAAGAAAGACATCACAGTTCTCTTACAAACTTTGCAAAAATTGCATATTAAAAGCATGCAGCTCCATAAGCAACAGAGTCAATAGCGTCCAGTCTCCTACGGACTTATGCCCTGGGGAGGCACACCTGTATGGGCTCGCCGATGTGCAGTCAGCACACCTCTGAGCAGGGAGCATTTGTAGGATCTATTTTCATGACATTTGTAGAAAGTCAGTATTTTCAGGGTCTTTGCCTATATCTTCCTGACAAATTGCCTGAACCTGAACAATCAGTTCAAAATTTAATAATGCAGGGCTAATGGGCACATATGCATGGCTACACACCTCCTTCACCACCAGCAGCCACCAAGCACACAGGCAGCACAACTGCATGCATTTTGCTTCAGAAAAATATCTCACAAAGGTTCACAGACACATCTTTCTGATGGCCAGTTTTCTGAAAATCACTGTGGTGGGTTGACCCCAGCTGGAGGCCAGGTGCCCACCAGAGCTGCTCTATCACTCCCCTCATTCACTAGACAGGGGAGAAAAGGTATAACAAAAAGCTTGGGGGTCGAGATAAGGACAGGGAGAGATCACTCACTAATTATCGTCACGAGCAAAACAGACTGAACTTAGAGAGGAAATTCATCTAATTTATTACTAAGCAAAACAGAGTAGAGGAATGAGAAATAAAACCAAATCTTAAAACACCTCCCCCCACCCCTCCCATCTTCCCGGGCTCAACTTCACTCCCGGCTTCCACCTCCACCCCCCTCAGCGGCACAGGGGGACGGGGAGTGGGGGTTATGGTCAGTTCATCACGCGGTGTTTCTGCCGCTTCTTCATCCTCAGGGGGAGGACTCCTCTCATCGTTCCCCTGCTCCAGCGTGGGGTCCCTCTCACGGGAGACAGTCCTTCACGAACTTCTCCAACGTGAGTCTCTCCCACGGGCTACAGTCCTTCACGAACTGCTCCAGCGTGGGTCTCTCCCACGGGGTGCAGACCTTCAGGAGCAAACTGCTCCAGCATGGGGTCCCCCATGGGGTCACAAGTCCTGCCAGCAAACCTGCTCTGGTGTGGGCTCCTCTCCACGGGGCCACAGGTCCTGCCAGGAGCTTGCTCCAGCGCGGGCTTCCCACGGGGCCACAGCCTCCTTCGGGTGCCTCCACCTGCTCTGGCATGGGGTCCTCCACGGGCTGCAGGTGGAATCTCTACACCCCCTCATCCTTCCTCCATGTGCTGCATGGGGACAGCCTGCTTCACCATGGTCTCCACCATGGGCTGCAGGGGAATCTTGCTCCGGTGCCTGGTGCACCTCCTGCCCCTCCTTCTGCACTGACCTTGGTGTCTGCAGAGTTTCTTACATCTTCTCACTCCTCTCTCTGGCTGCAAAAGCGCTCTCTAACTGTTTTTCTCTTTCTTAAATATGTTATCACAGAGGCGCTGATTGGCTTGGCCTTGGCCAGTGGTGGGTCCGTCTTGGAGCCGTCTGGCATTGGCTCTGTCAGACACAGGGGAAGCTTCTAGCAGCTTCTCACAGAAGCCACCCCTGTAGCCCCCCCGCTACCAAAACCTTGCCACACAAACCCCACACAATCACATATAAGAAAATAAATCCTCAACTTTCAAGTTGCCACTTGCAACTTTCAAGTGCCAAGCATCAGCCCAAAGTGAATCTTTAACGGCAGAGTTAGGAAGGAAGAAAGGGTGCTAGGAAAGCAAGGCTGAAAGACATGTTGCTTAAGATCCCATATGATTTTCTAATACAAAACCAAACAAAAAGTCTCAGCAACCCACGCTGACCATAGACTTGCCACGCTGTGGAATAATCTATGAACATGGTTTTAATATATAATTTACCTGGGAGGAAGCAGTTGTGGTGAGCACAGAAACCAAGCCATCTCCTCACATATTAGAAGAGGCAACTGGGAGGCAAAAATTCCCTGGAGATGCCTTCACACCGAGCCATTACCCTGGCCACAAGAAGATATGAGTCTGGTTCAGAAACCTGCAGTAGTATTAAGTATAACAGAAGGATGCTGTAACTTCCTTCTAAGCGGTCTCACTCCTGTTAGAAAGTTCAGTGTATCTTAGACAAGCTGAGCGCCCTGTGTGCACAAACTAAGGATTGCACTGAGTTCAATATGGCACAGAACTTCCAGCATACCCATCCAAAGCTGGAGCTAGTAGTGGTTCCAGAGGACTTAGGACAAAGGGAATGAGATATATTTCTCTATACACTGTCTGGGATTGTAATGAGTTCAGCCCCTCTTGAGTCTTTTAAAAGAAGGGCGCCAAGGCAAACTTTCTCCTTGGCATCTGTATTGTAGGTGCCTCCTATTTCAAATGAGAAGACATGCTTTAGTTTCAATTTTACCTGTGTTCTACACAAACTGATCATTACTGAAAATAACTGGTAGCAAAATACAGTGGCATAAACAGGTTAATTAAATGAAGGCTTTACATTAAAGGAATGGAGTCCTCAGAGGAGTATGTTCCCTGCATCAACGAACTTTTGGTGTCTGCCATGACGCACCCCGCATACTCCATCTCCTCTCAGGAAGATTGGGAGATGTATGGATGTTAGCTTCTGTATTTCAGGAGGTGTAGTGAGAAAGGACTTCGTTATTCTTTCCCTAAATCAACCTAAAATTTACCCACCTGGGAAAACAGGTTAGTTAACAGTATTATCCAAATCTGAAATTCCAGTGATTTTTTCTTACATTTTTGCCAGTCTGAGTGTTTGAAATCCAAACAACCTACTTCTGTCTGTCAAGCTGGTATGCAGGTCTACGGAGAAGGATTTTTAAATCCCATAGTTACTTCTAGGTTTTAGGAAACAGACCTTATTTGTCCAAGAAAGAATGTAGACTTTCCCAAATTCTTTTTCATCTAGGCATCCATATAGAAGCCTTATTCACCTATGATATTTTCTAACAAAATACATGCTTTCAAAGGCTTGTATCTCAGCTAATGCAAGTATAGAAAAAAATATCGTGCTAATTACCATCTTCTGGGTATTTTCTTTTGAAGAATGTCTTTTAGATATGGATGTTCTCAAAACCACAACTGTCCTGAAAAAAAAAAGTCCATTCTTCATCAGTAGTTAGCATCCCAAAATTCATTTTTTCCTAATTAAATTTACAACAGGAATTCAATTTAGGCAAAACTTTCCCATTTTAAGAGTTGCACTACAAATCCATTTTCAGAGTTAAACGACATAACCACCTTATTCATGGTGAATTCTCAATTCCAGTGTTTTCAAGCTCAAATTCCAGTGTTTTCAGGCTACTGTGTTTCTCCCTGCATAGTTTTACAATCTTGCTACAGCACTGTTGTTTTGTAGCTAGCAGCTTGGGCTAGTAGTTTTCACTGACTTGTTCAAATATCATGGTACTGCATAGATGGTGGTTGTGATCGTTTAGCCACTAAAGGTCAGCCAGTTCTACCCTAATTTCCCAGTAAAGCTACAAGTATGATTCTGTTTGAAAAATTCATTACTGTAAGCCCCAGTCTACCACGGACAAAAGCACTCTTGGGTCAGCTGGGGGTTGTTTGCTTTTACATGTCAGTAAACAAAGCCCAATGTATCAAGACACTCAATTATTGTCATTGCTATAAAGAGGGGGAAAAAACAGATCAAGAACTTATTAGTAAAAGCTATCATGATTCCACAGCTGTTGGAAGGTGCCCACTATGTGGCAATAGGAAATTTTGCCATAATTCTTTCTGAATGTGATTATTGTGCATAGTCATGAAAATCCATTTTGTTTTTAAAAGCTAACTGTCCAGGGCATATGATTCTTAGCTGATTCACAAGGTAGCAATAGAGTTCAGGAGTAAAACTTTCAAAGGTAATTTAAAGGGGAAGAAATAAGTCATAATTCAACACCAGTATGTTCACATCAGTGTCACATCTGTTCCTAAAAACCTCTAGATTTTAGCACACAGACCTGCACAGAGCTTTTGAAGAATTTGCTCCTGAGCTCAGTTATCACCCACTCCCTGCAAGATTTTTCTTTCAGAGCCGTAAGGATGATTCAGTTTTGGGCTGTGTAACCAAACATTCTCCAAGCACATGGAACCCCTGTCTCAGTAAGGATCATTGTATCAACCTCAAAGGTGATTTAAGAGGTATATTTTATCAGTCTCCTTAAACAGCTGCATTCATATCAGTGGCAGTGAAATATAGTTTCAACATCTGCTGCACGTTCAGGCCTATGAGAGTGAATTACCAGCTTTCAAGAAATGGTTACATTTGAGACATCAGAGTCCTCCCTGGGAAAGGGAGAAGAAAACAAGAAAACGTCCCTGGAGATCTTTACCCAAATGCAAATTCTGACCTTCCATGTCTTATTTCTTCAGAATCACGTAACTACCTCGCCTTTTCCCTTTCCAGACACAAATAGAGGAACAGAGTGACTTTAATAATAAAATTCTAAATTCGTGGGCACATTTTCCTTAATTCCCCTCTCTTCCATTTGGAAAAGATGCTTGGCTTAGTGTTGGTGTATTTGCTGCTACAATCCAAGATAGGTGCACTTGAAAGTAACAAATGGACAAATATATATTCAGAAACAGTCTGGAATCCTTTCTGTGCCAAAAGGTTGATATATATGCTGTATTACCTTCTTCTATGAGAGGTCTTTTAAAAATACAGGAGATACATAACAGTGCTTCCTACCTCTGAGGTCACTCAACCTTCCTTTTTCTATTGCTGATAACAATCTCGCAAAGCTCTATTCCAGAGGAGAAAATCGTCTTACTCTCTTCTTTTAATATGCTATGCAGACAGAGTAATCTCTTTCTCCTGTCTCTCACTACCTAAATTAATTTGCAAGACACAGCTAAATCAGCTTTTACAAACAAAGAAGGGATCACAAAAATTAAGAGATAAAAAAATGGCAAAATGCTAGAGAAAGGACCTTTATACTGAGATGTCATTGAGATGCCAGCGTAGCAGTGCATCCCTTCAAAACAAAGCACGTGCTTCACTTCAGGCATATGCTTCATCCCACTGATGTGTACCTAACACACACTTGCACCATTTGATAAGCCTAAACTAGTACTCAAGTAGTGTAAGACAACCTGATCTAGATCCCTGAGAGAAACCCTCTGTGCCTCAAAATTCTATAGGAGAAAAGGCAAGTGTTTCAGAAGATGGTCCTCTGCGCAATATACCAGTCTGTCTTATGGAGTCCCACACTTGAATTTCAAGAGAGGCCCTTCTGCACACAAGGCTCTCGTTTGCTCAGTATCGTGGGAAGATGGTACCCCTGTTTTATTTTCTTTTCACTTTCATGCACTTTTTCAGATGTAAATTCTTCCTCTACTGTTGATAGAGATTTTCATTACAGTTTTTCACACATAGTAATTGCTTTTGCCTTACACTGGTAATGAAGCCAAATAGCAGAGTCATTGCCTCGTTTTTGTATGCAGAGTGCCTGCAGATTGTAGAGACAGGAGATACATCCTCATGATGAAAAAGTCTTTATCAAATCTGTGTATTTATCCACCTTATTTTTTGAAAACCTGGGTAGGCTACATATAATTCACTCTGGATGGGACTTTCATAACCTGTATGTACCATTTTATAAAAAAAATGGAATTCTGCTTCAGCAAATACCAGCCAGGTTAAAAAGGAAAAAAACTCTATGTCCATCAAAACAGCACTTCTTTATCTAAATACGCATTTAATACAAGAGAATGCTAATAATTTTGATTAATTGAAACTTCTGTCATATTAGGCATACAGCAAAAAAAAAAAGTTGTTCATACAATTAGCAACATGGAAGCAGCATGTGTTAGCTTATTCAAAAAAGACTCCCACGTATGCCAATTATATTATTTTGCATTGACTGACAAAGAGTAAAAGTATGGTTTTTAAGACTGAATTTTAATCAGAATGTGATTTTTGACAGTTAAAATACTAGTAATTTTTAAGTACTTAGAGAAGGCTTTTGTATACATAATTTGAAATATTTGTAAGAGCTGAGTATTTGTACACATGGAATAAAACAAACTAAGCAATCAATATGTGCAGTTACACAATGTTCTCATAGGAGACATCCTTTTAGCACCTATATAAAGGTGACAATCTCCTCTCACCTACATTAATAAAGATGAAGCAATTCACTCTTGTTCTAACATGTAGTCAGCTTCTGGATCTACAAGTAGAGACAAAGGGTAGAGAGAGACAGAAACAAATAGAGTTTGGGAATCTCTGCATTAAACACTTTATCTAGAATCATAGTCTCACAGAATGGCTTGGGTTGGAAGGGACCTTAAAGACCATCTAGTTCCAACCCCCCTGCCATGGGCAGGGACACCCTCCACTAGACCACGTTGCCCAAAGCCCCATCCAACCTGGCCTTGAACACTTCCAGGGATGGGGCATCCACAACCTCTCTGGGCAACCTGTTCCAGTGTCTCACCACCCTCACAATAAAGAATTTCTTCCTAATATCTTATCTAAACCTACCCTCCTTCATCTTAAGGCTATTACCCCTTGTCCTATCACTACATGCCCTTGTAAAACAGTCCCTCTCCAGATTTCTTGTTGGCCTCCTTTGGTACTGGAAGGCTGCTCTAAGGTCTCCCCGGAGCCTTCTCTTCTCCAGGCTGAACAACCCCAACTCTCTCAGCCTGTCCTCATAGGAGAGGTGCTCCAGCCCTCTGATCATCTTTGTGGCCCTCCTCTGGACTTGCTCCAACAAGTCTTTCTTGTCCTGGGGACCCCAGAGCTGGACACAGCACTCCAGGTAGGGTCTGAGGAGAGCAGAGTAGAGGGGCAGAATCACCTCCTTTGACCTGCTGGTCACGCATCTTTTGATGCAGCCCAGGACACGATTGGCTTTGTGAGCTTCAAGTGCACATTGACGAGTCATGTTGAGCTTCTTGCCCACCAACACCCCCAAGTCCTTCTCCTCAGGGCTGCTCTCAATCCAGTTTCATTCATTTCAGATTTAACAACATAATGGAGGCAACGCACCAAAACTCAAGCCCAGCTGTTTCTCACTATATCCCTGGAATTATTCCCAAAACACTAGTATTTTATTTACTAATATTTGCAACTATGTCCAAAAATCATTACTTGGGGCTCTTAAAATGTGTGGGATTGCATGAGAATTATGAACTTAGCTTAAAATAATTGCTGTAGAGATTTACTTCTTTGATTTCTGATTAGTGAGCATTTAGGTTTTGAGGACTTGCATCTGTTCTTTCCTTCACAATGATAAGGACTAGTCCTTTTCAAGGAAAACCCAAATCTCTCTCATCTTGTTACAAGAAGCACATGTTGCCTGGAGAAGTGCTGATGGGGAGATGACAGCCCTGGTAGCCCCTCACAGCAAACCTGCCCCAGAAGGCTGCGACACGGTGAAACCACATGTGCCAGCAGCACCGATCCAAATGTACAACAGTGTAAACAAGAAGAGATCTGGACTCAAACCTAACAATAACCAGAGCGCTTCTTTGAAACTAAGCCGCTCTGTCTCGATTTTGTTTTCAAAGTACTGAACATTGCCCCATTTGGCAATGCTACAATGCAGTGTAAATCAAATGTAACAAGATCTCTGAAGTACTGTATGCACAAGCAGTTCTGTTCAGGCAAGGGCTGAAAAACTCTGCAGACTTTTCTTTTGTCATAGATTTATTTCAAAGCAATTAAATTAGTTTAAATGCTGACGAGAATATTTTCCATTGCATTATTATTCATGTTCTCCCAGTCATGGATATGCATTGCTCTTCTGCCTCAGGCTTTTTTCTTTTTTGCTGTTTCACACAGGTTTGATTTGAGAAGGTGAAAAACTAGTTAGGAACCATTGGTCCCCTCTAAGAAAAACTCATGTATATTATCAGGTCCTATTGACTCTGTCTGCTGTACATGTTGTCTACACACTTCATGGTTTTCACAAAGACAGATGCTTGCTGACCTAGGATTTTGTCGGCGCTTATTTTTATGGAGTATTTAAAGATAACGACTGTATGTGACCCTTGAACTAAATGTTCCGTTTGTAAAAATGAAAGAAAAACAAGGGCAAGCAATGTGTTACCACAAATGAATTTGAAAGACCTGGAAAACTATTTACAGATCCAGCCAACATTTATGTGCCTGATTAATCTCCAGGAATTTGACAGGTTAAACACAAGTTTCTATGTTTGCAGGACTGGAGCCAGATAGCCAAGTGCACAGGTACCACATGGCATTGTTACATGGGTTACAAAACACCTGCCTGCATCGCAAATCTCACAGCGGAAAGCACAAGGGCAGGGCAGCTTTTCTGCTGCAAGGCGAACTCCGGAGAAGTTGATGTGAGGTGCTCAGTCACCTAAGGTGGACAGTTCATAGCCAGCAAGCTGCCCGCGGCCTGGTGAGATAATTCATCTTGTTTGTACCTTGCTCACAGTGGCCTTTATCCTGGGAAAAAATGAGAGAGGTTTGCCAACAGGAAGAATTATCTTCCTAACAGCAGCAGTCTGGCCCTGCTGCCAGCCTTCCTAGGGACCACAATCTGCAGCCTTCCTGGGGGCTGTGCTCTGGTTGTAAGACCAGCACATCTCTGACATGACAGTCTAAGAGCTACAACACTATGAAAGGTAGTAACAATACGTGGCTTGCAACCCCCACTATAGTCATTCCAGTCTGCTCCCCTTGTACTGGCCCCCATGAAAACAAGCCACCAGCATGCCAGGGCAACTATCCTGCCACCAGCAGCAATGCTGGATGGAGCATCTCAGTGCCCATGCTGCAGAAATCTGGCTTTCTGGCAAGCCCTGCATTTGCAACAGCGGGTCCAGTCTTAGGACAGGAAAGAGTTTCCAGTATTTGGCTTTCCCCAGGCAGCAGCAGAACTTCTAAGTGACCGTGACAGGAAGAAAAATTGGAAACGCCTGATCTCACAAAGCTGGAAGCATCTGAGCACTGTAGAGAAGCACGGAGCTCCATGAGATGGTTCCTGCTGAGTTAGATTGGGGGTGCCCAAACCTTCTCCCTGGGCAGCAATGCAGCAGCGTATTTGCCCGGTGTGCCAGCACTTGCTTGCGTACTCATGTTCATGGCGCTGCCTTGGCAGCCTGCCTGGAGGAGTCACTCCCCTTCAGGAAACAGATTGTGTTATCAGTGCCCATTCGGGCACTGCCTAGAGTTTCCTTATTGCTTTCTGCCTCATCCTCTGTTTTTTCTGCTGTTTCTCTAAAAACATACAATGACACCCTGTTGCACCACCAGGTCCTGCTCTGCCTTTGCCTTGGGCAGCGCAGGGAGGCTCAGCTCAAGGGAAAGAAGGAGAAGAAACCACGAGAGCCATTTGAGACCTCCGTAGTCTGCAGTAGCCTCATTTATGGACCAGAACCCCCTTGTGCTGTGCTACATACACAGAACAAAAAGAGCCCAAACAGCAAGCAGGAGGGCCAAAAGGGCTAACAGACTGTTGTGGTTGTCGCGGTTTGGCCCCAGCTGGCAGCTGAGCACCACGCAGCCGCTTGCTCGCTCCTCCCTTACCCCCAGTGGGATGGGAAGGAGAATTGGAAGAAAAAGGTAAAACTCATGGGTTGGGATAAGGACAGTTTCATAGGACAGCAAAGAGAGAGGAAAATAACAATCATACTACTAAAAGAATATACAAAGCAGGTGATACACGATGTGATTTGCTCACCGCCTGGAACCCAATGCCCAGTGCAACCCTGAGCAGCAACCCCTCCTCCCTGGCCAGCCCCCTCCTTATATACTGAGCATGACGTCATATGGTACAGAATATCCCTTTGGTTAGTTTGGGTCAGCTGTCCTGGCTGTGTCCCCTCCCAGCTTCTTGTGAAAATTAACTCTATTCCAGCTGAAAACCGTGACACTGGACTTCTAATGGGCCTTAGGATATTTTCCACTACATGTAAGTGTTATGACTTTATTCAGCTTTTTTAGCCCAAGCAGCCATAGAGAGATGCCAAGGGAAGGTGAATTAAAGGGAGAGATCACAGTAAAGACAACATGAACTTTGCGATTCTGTTGCTCAGAAGGAAACACAGAGTGCCGCACCTGGTTGGATCAGGTGATCTCATGACAAAAAAAATTAGGCTAAAAGCTGGTTTTAGACACAGTGACAACGTTAAGTGTGTTTCCTTCTGATATTTGGATTAATGATGTATTTTAAATACTACAAAAGAAGGGCTCTGAGTCAGTGTTCCCTCTGACACTAAACTGACAGTCCTACCTGCACATCCAACCTGCATTTGCAACACAGTATTCTGACCTTTGGTAACCTTTACACCTATTAGGTAACTTATTAGCAT
The DNA here is from genome assembly GCF_011004875.1 of Balearica regulorum gibbericeps. Lineage (NCBI taxonomy): Eukaryota > Metazoa > Chordata > Aves > Gruiformes > Gruidae > Balearica > Balearica regulorum. The sequence goes on from NC_046184.1 coordinate 61,000,494, forward strand.
TTCATAAAGCAATTATATGCCAGGCACTAGATGTCTCTTATTTTAATCTACAGAATCATACCACATGCGCATTTCTTTGACGAAGCACTTGTATTATTCTTTCCGTTACTTGTTGCATTTGACAGTAAGATTTTTCACTAGTACCTCAGATAGATACCCTCAAACTCCATAGGATCATCACATGAAATAGGGAACATATTGGCTAGGTTAGGATAGGGAGCAACATACGTTACAAAAAGCACAGCTAAAAGGAGAGAGGAGCCTGTACCTTAGCACTTGTCCAAGCACTGCAAAAAACTGTAGACAGAAAGTAATAATATTAGCTTAAAATATGTTGATACTTCTTGCTACCGACGAACCACCCATTCTCTGCTTGCTCCTGTTCCTTGCAAGGCAAATGCAAACTGTTAAATCAGATGCCCTGCATCAGGCAGGCTCCTAGAGAGTGGTGCTACCACCACCCGAGGCCACACACCCCAGGGCAGAGGGAGGCATGGGGAAGCGGTGGCAATACCTCTAGCCAGTATTGTCATCAGAGTCTTCGGCTTTTGAAACCATATTTTTATTCTGGATCTAGATGGAGGCTGCTGCTGTACTTGGTTACATGAGGGAACTTAATTGTCCTTAAATTACATGAAATTAAAGATGGCAGTTACACCCTTCACCTTCAAAGAGATTTTAATTCAATCCATCCCACTAGTCAGTACATCTGTACATATCCATTCTGGCATATTGCTAATGTGTTTAATGGAAATAAACAAAGCCATGTGTTTTACATTAAAACAAAGAGCATGAGGTCTTGGTTACATGGCAATTAATAATTTCAATGGAATTTTATTTCAGCCTGGTATTATCTTGTGGGTCATACACGAAATCACAAGATACTCCTTTTCTATGTGTCCAAGAGTTCTCCTGCACATTAGATGCCCTATTATTAATTTAACCAGTAATTTATTCAGATACCATTCAAAAATTGTTTCAGGATGCTCCTGGTAGTGAGAGTAGTGAGAGTCTTTTTGAAATCTTTCACTTGTAAACAATTCATTTGAAGCAATTTATTGCTACTATCATTTAATATACCCTCTATATTTATGGAGGACAGCTGCACAACTTAGGCTAAATGATTACACTTCTAAAAGTTATCTGTAGTTCAGATTTCTCTGTTACTGAGCACGAAGAATGAGAATATTACACACTGTGTTAAATGCATAAATAGACTCAGCTGACTTAGCAAACATGTGACTAGCACACTAGTGCTCAGAAATTTGTGAAGTATAAGGTATGAAGCCAAAAAGGAAGTATAACACAACATGTTCTTTAAAGTTATAATGGAACATATGAGAAAGAAAACACAATGCAGTATGACTTACTCTGTAACTAGTCTAACCAGAAAAAATAATTATAGTCAGCTCTCCATTAATACTGGGTGGATTATCGAATTTGGAAACAAATTATGCTAGGGATGCACAACAGCTGCCTTGTTTCCAAACAGGCCAATTAAAGCTGGCAGGGCTTATTAACTTGGGCACAGCACCATCCAGGCTCAGCACTACTGCTTCCAGCCCCGAGCTGGCGCTGGGCAGTGAGGTGGATGAGCATTTGGGCAAACCTGGAAGCATGACACTGAGACCCCACCATCCTGCAGAAGGCACAGTGGTCCCCAGCTGCCATCTCATGCTGTGGTGCCTTCTGTCACATGAGCAAAGGCAGCCTGGGGAGGACCATACTTGGCTGGCTGGTTACCAAGGGATATTCCTGACGAGCCTACACAGGAACAAGACTGTCACACATAAAACCCCAAGTTCAAGTTCGAAGATGCACTAATTTCTGCAAAACTGCAGCAGTACTGGAAGATCTTACTTCACTTTGTCAAGAGATTTATACAGCAGACAAATCTTGAGCTTACAGATCAATCCAAACTTTCTTCTTTCCTTTAAAATTGTTCATTCTCTCAATGAGATTTTTGGGCTACATTCAGGCTTTTGCTGGAAAGATGCACCATCTTTTCTTAGAAACAGTACAATTAGTTCACGCAATGAATTACTTCATACTCAACGCTCAATTATTTATTGATTTTATTTGATACCATCAATTCTTATTAGTTTTGTAAGAAGTATGCATCAATTTCATTTTGGCTGATCTGGGGTTTTTACTTTAAGTTTTCACATTCTAAGAGGCATTTATTTTAACATAATCAAGTCATCTGTAGGTTACAGAATACGCACATAAAAATTAATTGGACTGCTTACTTGAAGTGTTCTCCAGTTCAGTTCATATTGCCATGACAGGTTTTTTTGAACATTCAGGTGATTAATTCTAGGTACTGTGTCTGCTGTTTCCCTATTCTCTTCCCATATGTACAATGTTCCCATTAAATTTGACTTTGACGAATAGCTATGAGAGTGCTTTTCACTAGCAAGACTTTTTGTAGTAATTGAGTATTGCACTCAATACCTGAATTTAGAAGACAGGAGCTGAAGTGGGGTTAGTCTGCTGCTAGCACTGCCCACTGCAGTGAGCAGCTCCTGGACCACATGACAAGATAAAACGCTGTGCCGCTTCCCTTCCAGACAGGGATAAAAAATACTGTACAATATAAAGCTACCAAGACAGCTCTGAAGAAGCTACCTTGGCTATCAGATGCAGCACAAGTACCACAGAGCACCCCAGAAACATGCCACCTGGAGCTGGACTGGCCAGGCTGTTCCCAGTACCCTGCTTAGGCTTGGCAGCCCAGCACAGCAGCATTGGTGCCATGCACAGAAACCCGTGAAACTCAGAGACAGCATCTTCTTATGTCAAAGGCTTAGACACCCCCTATCCAAAGGTCTGCCTATACGCAAATGGACCCAATTTTTTTATAATACCACTACTGTTGTATAAAGATACTGTTGAATTGCTTGGTGGTAGTACTATGGATTATTTTACTTATTTTAGAAACATTATTTGGAGCTGCCAAGACTGAAGAATAATTCTTGAGACCTAATAAAACTAGGTGACTGGGAAATTAATTGCAATTATCAGTAATACAAGGAAAAGGTAATTACAATTATCAGTAGGCAAGATTTTCTTTTAAATTCAAAACCAGCTGGACTGTAGTGGGAAAGTTCAATAAAAATGTTTTGATCACTACAAAAAAGCAATCCACCAAGTTTATAGCTGTGTAAGTAATGATGCAGAAAAGAATGACAGATAGTAAAACCATCACCCTTCAGTAGTTACTGAAGTGCTTTTTGTTTTATTTAAATAACACTAGTAGAACCTGTTCTAGAAATAGGTGTCCTCAATTTTGGAATGACAACAGGCTTCTACACTTGAACCTTAGACTAAACAAAGCCATCAAGAGAAACAAGATAAGACCTTAAAGGTTATAGCTCTTGGGAGGGAAGACAATGTGAAATAAAAACACAAACCACACCGATGTTTTCTCGGTGAAGGAAACACTTCAACCCAATGGGAAAGAACTGTTGCTGAACTATTTCAAGACTAGAAGGGGAAAGAAAAGGGCAGAATTGTAATAGAAGTATTTGGGAAATATTAAAAAATGCCCTGAAGCTACTTTAGCAGATATAGAAAATCTGATAAAGCGTGGTCTTGTCTTCCTCACTGAATTTCAAATAATGTTTTAAAAATCTCTGAAGAAAGAAAAACAAGACTTTAACACAAACTGACAAAATTGGCTCAGAAGCAGTGATGGATTCTTAAGTCTAATGCCGAGCTAGTGCTGTACTTCATATTCTGTAGGCAAAAAAAACCCCAAATCTCTGACCACTTTTGACCATTATTATGATAAAGCCATATCTATTTTTGTTTTCTCATTATGTAAATATATACTGTCATACTTGATATTTTTGGTATTAGCTAGTGATCTTTATTATGGCTCAGCATCTTTATTCAGGCAGGAAAAGTGGACTGAATGTGAGAACTCTGTTCTTACTCCAGGGCCTGGAACAGGGAGTCCAGCTTCAGGACCAGTGCAGCAGAGTCATACCAAGGCAGGCTTGGCACATTGGGTTAAAGGTCCCATCATGAGCTTCAGAAGCAATACCAATCAATGTCAGACCCACAGTACTATCTGAGCCAAAATTACAGGGTTCAATGAGCACTTCTCATACATAATAAAAGCAAACAATCATCCAGCTGATCTGCAAAACTTTCCTAAGGCCACTTGCTTGTGTACAGTCTTTTAATCAGACAAAAAATAAAAATCTGTATTAGCTATCACCTTTCTTGCCACATTAAATGTTCACCATTGTTTAAGAATGACAGGAGTGGAAAAATCCACTGGGATTTAGACACAAAGAGCAGGCACTTACCATAATGGCAAAGCAGGTCAATCCTAATATTCAGAATTCTTTTACAACTCAAGCTGCATGTTTTTTAAAAATTATTGTTCTTTTAAAAGAGGGCAGCAACATGCATTATCTGAAGACTGAAATTTCTTCTAAGATGGTAACACCTTATCATTTTACAGCCAATATTTTTGTTTGAGTATTCTGTTTAACTGGCAGGATTCTTCCTAAACTCTTCAAAAATGTTTTTTTCTTAAACGGGATTCTGGTTTTGAGTATTTCCATTTTTGTCTTGGGCCACACTGGAACAACAAAGGCTACAGCTGACAAGCATGGAGCATCTAATCTACAGATCAGTAGCTCTGGACTTTTAGAGAAACCAAGGCATCCGAGAGCAGGGGCCACCCTTCAAAAACATGAACATAATGAAATACTCATGGATCAACCAAGACTCTGCTTACTTTGAAAACATTAATTCAGATGCTTAGTTGAACAAAGCTAATGTCCAAATGCCAAAGTTATCCACGCAATTAAGACAGCAATGAGACGGTAATAAAAACATGGCTTTGTACATAAAGGACTAGTAACTTAAAACTCGTCCCTTCCAACCCCCCAAGTGGAGGGACATGGCTAAGTGGGTATTGACCTGCCTGGCGCACTCTGTGGTCCCACAGCTTCGCTTACAGAGTTGTCCATAAACAAGAATGAATGCAGATGCCACAAAGGAGGGCCATTTCTAAGTGGGTCTATCTTAGCCAGTGGCTTCACTGGTCCTGGAAAGTGGCCGAGGCCCTGGGATGCTTCTTCGAGCCACCTGGGGCTCCAGTAGCCTGGCTGGCCCCGCCGGCAGCCCCCAGCCCTGCGGTGCCCCTGAGGAGCTGGGACACCCCGAGGGGCACAGCAAAGGGCTCACCCACAGCTGGAGGTCCTGAAGCCCCACAGGCCTGGGCTGGAGGATGAGATCTTACCCTCGTTTCCATCACACCCACGCACCCTAACAGCCAAGGAGATCACCCTCAGCAAAGTGGGGGATCCCACTGCCCCTGCTGCACCCACCTTCCCGCCACCCTACTGTCCAGGGGATGGAGCCAAGAGCGGGGCTGTGGCAGGCCATTACTGCCCCTGCTGCCTGCGGCTGGGGAGGAGGGGATAGGGCGTCCTCCATCTGGGGCCTCCATCCCCACGGGCGAGGCCGCCGCAGCGCCGGCCAGGCCCATGGAGTTAATGGCGGCAGGAAGCCACCCCCCGCCTGCCGCGTTCCCTCCCGCCGCCGGCCCTCCCCGTGACTCGCTTCCTCCGGCGGACGGGAACTGGGAGGAGTGAGCGGCCCCGGACGGCCGCCCCCACCCCGTCAGCGGAGCCAGCCAGCCAGCCAGCCAGCCGCCGTGCCCCGCTGTCCGCGGAGAGCCGCGGCCGCCCCCGCGGGGAGGGACGCTGCCGAGCCCCGCCGCCGGGGCGTGCCAGCGCGCGTCCGCTGTCGCCGAGCACCCAGTTGCCTGCGCCCAGCCGCACCGCAGCGCCAACATGCCCGCCGTCGATAAACTCCTCCTGGAAGAGGCTTTGCAGGACAGCCCGCAGGTAGCGGCCCGCTGCCAGGGGCGAAGCTGGGGCGGGGGGCGCAGCTGCGCCGCGACCGCTGCAGGGGGAGAGTCCGCCCGCCCGCCGGTGTGACGCACCTGAGCTGGCGGTGCCGGCGGGCAGCCCGCTGGGTCCTGCAGGGCCGGCGGTGGGTTGACACCTCCGGAGGGTCGGGGAGTAGCCGTCCCGGGGCGGGGAGAGGGGTGTCAGCAGGCGGTGCAGGAGGGTAAGGCGGCGGGGCAGCGGGGCGGGCTCCCGACGGACGGAGAAGTGGGTCAGGGTGACTTCGCCTGTCGGAGCCGTCGGGACGCGGGGATGCTGTGAAGTAGGTAAACGATACCCGTGTGGCACCGGAGGAAGGCTTTGGTCTCCTACTGGGCTTATGTCAGTGAAAAACAAGCCGTGTCTACTCCTAGGGACCTCCGGGGAAGAGGCCCGCACCCCAGCGCGGAGGGGCAGGGTGTGAGGAGGTCGGGGCACTGCACGCTTGCTCCTCACCTCCCTCAGAGTGACCCCTCCTTTGTTTTTTCCTCATGCTGGCCCATCTGGGGGTGCGCTGGCTGACTATGAGGGTTGCCCCGAAGGGGTGAGGTGTGTTGGGGAGGGATAGGTGCACGTGGCTCCATGCCCTGTCTTCCTCCGAGGTCCCTGTGGGAAAGGGAGACTTCTGCTCTGTAAGTCACCTGGCCCTGGTGACAAAAGTGGGCTGAAGGAATGTCACCGCCAGTGTGCTGCTCCTTCCCACTCGGGTCCCAAGGGCAGTAGTTCAGATACAGGGTGTTCCTGTGGGGATAGACAAGGCGAGGTAGATCCCACCAAAGGTGACCTCCTTCTGAAGGAGTCTGAGAAACGAGGACAGGTGGTTGCCGCCATTTTCTTCCAAACCCCTGCAGGCAGGGGAGTACGTTTCTGCCCTCACCTCTGTGCTACGCCCAGCCTAGTGTAGCGCCCTGTGCCCCACTGCTGGAAGCCATGATACAGCATTGCTGCAGAAATGACCCCTGATGACCGTGGAAACCCCACAGTGAAGAACATGCCATGTTGTGATGTTTTCAGGCAACACAGAGGTGTGAGCCTTGAGAGCTGGGAAAGGAGGATGGAAGGAGGGAAATTTGGGTGGAAGCGAGAAGTAAGGGGAAGGGGAAAGAGTGGAAATTTCACAGAGGGGTGGGGAAGGTGCACTTGAGGGCAAAGTGTAGCGCAGAGATACAAAAGTAATTGCTGAAGCAGGTAAGAAGGGAGGGCAGGGTGGATCAGCATGGATCCTGCTCCCAGGTAGCCCTTTGTTGTAATCCTAACTCGCTGCCTGATGGATCAGGAGGAGGAATGAATAGGTAAGCTGTGGAGCAGATTGCTGAAAGGTGTTACGGAGTCTGTCAAGAGACATTTTGAAGGAAAGATTGGACGTGCACCTGTCAGGACTCAATGAGTCTTAGGGCTCATCTTGATCACCTCTTCTTATCCTGTTTTTATATAATTCCATGAAATCCAATCCTAGTAAGAATGATTTTCATCATCTGTTTAATATGGTGTATGTGGAATCTTCTTCCTTGGAGATTTTCAAAGCTAGACTGGAAAAAGTGTTGAGTAATCTGATATAACGTCAGAGTCAGCCCTGCTTTGAGCAGGGCTTTGGACAAGGTGACCTGCAGAGTTCTTTGCCAGCCTGACCTGTTCTGTGTTCCACAGTTTACCAAAATGTGCTAGATTTATTATGAGTGGGTTTTAACATTTTTGGTATTAACATCTCTGGTGCATTCTGGAGCTGAAGAACCTGACACGCAGCGTAAGTGAACTCATTTACCTCTTCCGTCAACACCTCCTTCAATGATTAAAAATGTAACACTGACTGAAAGCAGCTGAACAATGCACTGAATTGAATTTGGAGGTCTTCATCTTTCTTCTGACCTGAAATGAGGGTTGTTAACATCTCCTTTGCAATTACTGGAAATACCAGGCTGTGCGAAAACCTGAGTATTTGCAGGATGTTTTGGCTTGATTTGGTCATTACTTTTTGTTCAAGTCCTATAACTTTGAGAGGGAGGGGCATTGTTTATTTTTTTATAATGGCCCAGTGTTGCTAAAATCTATTTTTTCATGCAAGGAAGCAGATTTTTTTTTCCTAGTCTTTTATATTTTTATTACTTTTTTCTTAGGGAGATCTTCAGATTCACAGCACAACAGGGGACCTCTGTGAGCTGGATGCTACAAAATCAAAGGAAAAAGGCAGTCTCTGACCCACAGAACTTAGAACATGGCAGCTTATGTGATCATTCACTTCTGCATAAAGTGACTTTATTCTTTTCTGCCTGGTGCAGTCACTTACAGCAATGCAGAGAGATGGTAAAATGAGGATATAACCTCACTTTGTATAAACTACATGAAGTATGTAAATTACAAGCCAGACAGAAGAGAATTAGGCCAAAGTTATTTCTTCATCAGTTTTCTGAGACTTGATTTCTCTCTCTCCAGCAATATAGTACTTTTGTCTTGATTTGTCTGCAAGCACTGGCTGAAAAAGGCCACAATAATTGTCTTAATTTTGAAGTGTTTGGCCATAAAATAGGAGAGAAATTTACGTAAGCAGTCATGCTAAAGCCAAGGAAAATACTTACATGAAAGTAGACTTTTTTTTCCTGTGTTTCCAGAAGCTGAGATAATGGTGCTATTAATGAGGCCTCCTAAATGTTAGCTGAATATTTGGATTACTGGTTTATTTCAGCAGCATTAGCTGCTATTCCAGAATTTGTCAAAACAGCAACAACAAAAATATACGCATGCTGGTATTTTGTTGCAGTGATTTAAAATGGTGTTCTTAAATATAAATGTTTCCAAGAATAACTTCCAAACTGCTTGAATCATTTATTGTTTTTATTATTTTTGAACAATGTGCTAATAACTGAGGCCAAGACTTTCAGAAATTATTTCCCAGAGCTGTTCTACTTCAGTCCATATTTAGACATCTGAAACACTGAATCTGCAAAAATTCAGTAAGATTTAGGAATCTGGCTGACATTAGTGTGTTTGGAAACCTTTTCCAGCATGCAGAAACGTGTGATTTGTAGCCTACTTCAGGCAATTTCTTTTTAATTTTTAGATCTTGGCTTGAGATTTGTGTTGATAAACATTGTGTCAAATTTTATCATTTTTACCTTCCCCATATTTATTTTTTAATCATCTTCATACCCTCTGCATTTCATGTGCCGTTATAACCCAACACAGGGAAAATGAGCACTGTGGAGATAGGAGATAATTTGCTGGCATTAGTTTTACTTGTTTTAATGCATCATTCAAGATAAAACATTTAAAACAGATATTTTGAAAAGCAGTATGTTTTCAATTACTGAAATAATAGCTTAGTGTGGAAAACTTTCAAAATCATGCCACTGTCCTTGTAGGGAGGTTCTGCACAAAGGTCTTTTATAAGTTTGAGTTCCTGGTATCCATTTCATTGACTTGGCCTTCTCTGCATTTTTTGGTTTTTATGTTCTCTTTATTTGAAAACAGTACTTTGTGTTGCGTATCTCCTTACATGCTAAGATCTCAAACTAGTTTCCCAAATGCATTGACTGCCAGTGTCTCTAAGGTAGGAAGTATTGTAGCAGCTTAGCGCGTTAGACTGAAATGTTGAGATCTTTAGAGTTATTGAAAGTATGGAAGTACTCCCTTGCAATGTGTAGAATGGAACCCATGGACTGACTCCCAAGTCATGTACTTTAACTGCTGAGCAACACTAATTTCTGGCTTAGATATTCTCGGCAGAGATGAAATGACAGTTAATCTTAGGCCAGGGTTCTTGAAGGATGCTGATCCCGAGTTTTTCAAGGCAACCGTAAAATCTAGGCAGAGAGTTTTGCAGAGAAGAATAACTGCTAGGAGGAAGTACATGTGCCTTCTGTTAAAACAGTGGAGCAACTTAAATCTATCTTAAAGCTTTGAAATAAATTTCCCAGATTCGAACCTGGATACTTCGGGTACATTAGAGAGTCCTGTAATAGGAGGATAGATAAAGCACTTGCTCTGTTACAGGACTGACATCATTATTAAAGTACTGGAGTTTATGTGTGCCCCTCACATTAGCAGATGAAAGTAGTTTATGTCATATAAATTAGGTAGCTGTACAGATGGAAAGACATTGCCAGTTAGCATCAAATAGATTTGATTTAGTAAAGTTAAGACTAAGGATGGATCACAACTTTGTTAAAGGGACAGCCTTCTCTCTTTCATTATTGTCTTGATCTAGCAAATTCTGGAGCTCAGCATTATTCTGAGATATCTTTGTTTCCCATCTCAGGAGCTGTGTCGCAACATAATTCTTTGTTCCTGATGATTCCACCAAAACAAACCAACGGAATTCATGTCTTTAAGATAACATAAGTCATTATGCTCTTTTTTCCTCCCATTTGCTGACAAGGATGAGCTAGCAGAATGGAGAAAGTACAGGGTATCTCTGAGTGGGTGTATACTTCTGTGCCTGTTGTTATGGATGAACACTCAGTTGTTTGGTCTGATTATGTTTGATTATGTCATCTAGCTTTGGCAGTGGCCCTTTAAGAGTTGCTCAAGACAACTGAGAGTGAATAATACTCTGTAAATTATCTCATGGAAAGGGGTGCTTTTAGTGCAGTCTGACGTTAGAGAAGTAAAGTGAGCAAGCAGTGGTGTTTGACAGAGAGTCCTTAATGTGCTTTGGATTACTATAGTCAGCAGGCAGATATTCAGGATTTTTTACATTCCTGATTACCTTGGAAGGAATGTCTGTTAGTTACAGCAAGAGACTGGGACTCGGAATTTGGCCACAGCATTTTATCACTTCACTTCCTTATGCCTCAGTTTACCTATCCATAATAGAAGGACTAATTTCTACATGTTTTTAGATTCTGAATAAACAGAATAATGCAAAGTTCAAGGCTTATTATTTCTGATTGATTTGTATTTTTTGCTACCATTTATTTAGAGTTGTTTATGATTCTTTTTAATATTTTTACTTGGGACTAAACCAGTTCGCTTTTTTTCTTTCATTGAAGACTCGGTCTTTGCTCAGTGTATTTGAAGAAGATGCAGGAACCCTTACTGAATATACAAACCAGTTGCTTCAAGCAATGCAACGAGTCTACGGTGCTCAGGTAATTTTTCATTTGTGTTTCTTTTGTTCCATGTGCAGAAGAAGATAAATTGCTATTATGATGCTGTTATTTACATGAAAGTTGCCAAGTACCTACACTTATTGTGGTTTAAGAGGAGTTGTGGGTGTTTTCCATCTGATATCTCACCCCCTTTACGCCTTGATGTTCAGAAATCATACGCATGAAAAAAATCTTACCTGCTTTGTCTATCTCTAGATAATTAATAAAAGAAAAACTGTGGTATTTCCTTACCTTATGGTACATTGGAAGGCCGACCGTAACAAAATTGCTTGCCTAAACGTAGACACAATACGCAGATAGGTATTCACACTGACTTCAAGCATCTAACTTGAATGCTGTGACTTACCATTGGAAGGAACTGTCTATGCCCATTGATTACAGAGAGAATGTACAGCTGGAGTCATATTTGAGTACCTAAAGTAGTCAGTGTGAAAATACAGGACCAGGAGCAGAAGAAAAATAACATTTTCTAAAGTGTTAGAAACAACAGCTTTTCTATTATTAAGCCGGTAAATCAGAGGACGCAGAAGGGTGAGGAGAATGGGGGTATTTTGAATCTACTGGAAGACTGAGTGCCTGATTCTTATGTTATCAGGAATCAGTTCTGCTATAAAACTACTGCAAGTGTATGTCCGTTTGGTGGGATTACTTTTCTGGGTAACTGATAGTGTGACTTAGAAGAAAGAGCCATCTGCCCAGGACCTGCCTACCTACACCTGGAAGATCCAGCTACAGAGAGCTTCAGGGTCGTCATGTCTTGTGCAAATGCAGAGTACTTGGAGCCTTTCAGCACAGCTCAGATACTTAGAAAACAATACAGCACATAGCCAGGGGCTGGAGAGGTGACAGGAAATCAGCACTGAAAGTCAATGATAGGCACTTTGGTGGAGTCATTGAGCTTTAAGGGTAGCAAGAGTGTGGGTAAGTTGGATGGTAGAAATCTGAGACAAAGGAGCAGGTAGGATTGAAATAGGTGAAAGAAGGAAATCAGAGGATAAATATGGCTTGATTATTAAGTGTCTAGCTTGTGAACTACACGTTCCTTTGCCTGGTTGATGCCTTTTTAGGATGGCATTTTAGGAAGCATGAAAAAATGCTTTGTCTGCTTTTGTTTGCCTCTTCCTTTCCATCTCGGTTTTTAACCTTCTCCATTTCTGTTGCCCCACAGTTATGACATTTCCTCTTTCTTCTCACTGTCTCAGCGCATTTACTTATCTGTGTTTTGCAGTACTACTGAATCTTCATTTTCCCAGCACTTCTTGGCCACTTTCTTCCTGCATACTTTCTGCTCTACTTTGATCTAAATATTCAGTCAATTGTGAATATTGGATGTGTTCCTTGAAATACTTCATCAGATGGTCGATGCCATTTTGAGATGGGAAGTGCATAGCAGTTGTTTTAAGTCGAGCTTTGTAAGGATGTGGAGGAGGGCACCCTACACCACCATTGACTTAGGAAGATTCAGGTTTAGTGGCCAGTATTAGGGACTTTACCAAGGACGTTGGCTCAGCATTTAGTGTTATTAGTGTTGTTGCTTCTGCTATTAATTCCATGGGAATCACTGTGTGTTGTGGCTTCAGTTTGGGTTTGTGGTCTTGGGATCCCCTAGTGGCAAAAAAATGACATTGCAGTAACAAGAAAGCATAAGTAGATCATATTAATTATGTAAGTGGAAAAGAAAATGGAAATATTTTATCTTTTTTTTCTAGACACTTTTTAAAAAGTCTTGCTATTTTTGCATGAGATAAAAAATACATTAAAATTGGAGCAAAAGTCTGTTTTTTAGATAAAAATTAATGGAAGTAATTCATCCATATATGGTGGTTAATATCCAAGAGAATGTTAGTGTTTTATAGGCTAACATTGATTTCTGACTAATTTACCGAGCTTTGCAAATATCAATATTTCCTTTTAAGAGCTGTTTCTGAGTATTTCAAAGGAAGACATGCTTTGTGACTGAACTCACCCTCAATTTTTGAGAGGTACATACCTTATTACAAAACTTTGATTGCAGTTGCCATAATGTCCTGGTTTTGGGTGGGATAGAGTTAATTTTCTTCCTAGTAGCTGGTGTAGTGCTGTGTTTTGGAGTTAGTGTGAAAACAAGGTTGATAACAGGCTGATGTTTTAGTTGTTGCTAAGCATTGTTTACAATCAAGTGAAGGACTTTTCAGCTTCCCAGGCCCTGCCATCGAGGAGGCGTGAGCCTTCCGCAGGAGGTACACAAGAAGCTGGGAGGGGACACAGCCAGAACAGCTGACCCAAACTGGCAAAAGGGGTATTCCGTACCATATGACGTCTCATGCTCAGTATATAAGCTGGGGGGAGTTGGCCGGGGCGGGCTGCAGCTCATGAACCAACTGGGCATCAGTCAGGGGGTGGTGAGCATTACTTTTTTTGTATGTACTTTTATCCTCATTATTATTATTATCTTCCTTTTCTGTCCTATTAAACTGTTTTTATCTCAACCCACAAGTTTTACTTTTTTCGATCCTCTCCCCCATCCCACTGTGGGGGGAGTGAGCGAATGGCTGTGTGGTCATTTTAGCTGCCTGCCAGGTTAAAACACAACACATAAGAGAAATGTAATCTGAAGTGCCCACTAAACGTGAATGAACAGTTAAGAAAAATCTACGTGTAACGTTTCTTTGCTGCCTAATACAGCTTGAGAGAAAATCGGCTTTTGCTCATCTGTTTTTCGGAGAGATGTCTGGGCCTCACTAGCGACACGTTAGGAAGTGCTACCAACCCTTCTCATTTTGAGAGGGAACAAAATTTAGTAGAGTGTAAACGTTGAGAGTAGCATGAAGCCAGGTTCTGAATTTGTCTTTTTATTTTCCTGACTTTTTTGTCTTTGCAAAGTCATTATCATCCCCTGCTCTAATTTCCTTGTCTGTAAAACAGGAATTACAGTTACCAACCTACTTTGAAGCAATGACACAAGTTCTGTTTGCACAGCCCTAAAAATGGCTGGAATCACAGTCATGGCAGTCAGACAAAACAGCAGTGAGTTGTCCCAGTCCACAGTATTGAAAAATCAGGGTTTATGCCCCCTCAAAACAGTAATCATGGTTTAAGAAACATTTATCTTGTTTTCTTCCTAACTACATTCTGAACTTCAAAACTTCCTAGATGTCTCAACCATATTTTTAAGATTTTCTGGAGTAGTTTACTAGAAGTTCGGTGTTTCTTGTGATGAAAACTCAGATTTTCATGTAATTAAAACCACTGCAGCTTGTGATGAAATAACAATAGTTGATGGTTCTGAATGGATGCAGTGCAAAGTCTCAGGGGAGTAGCAATTAGTACCAACTGCAAGCTGTTAATTGTCCATGTGGCTATATGCATATATTTTTCCCAAAACCCTACTTTGTGTGCAGAGCAGCAGTAAGTTTGTAAATTGGCAGCTCAAGCTGTTCTAAACACCTGGGTAAGTGAGTTTGAAAGGAATGTGAGAGAGAAATATTTGCCCAGAGGTTTTTAAAATGCTTAGGAAAGTAGGAATCTTTTTGAACATCCCTTTTTAATTTTACTATTTATTTATTAAGCTACAGATTTCTGCTAGGGGCTGGGGACATAACTTTTCAGACTTAAATATATTCAAGCAGGACTTCATTTTGCATGCCTTTAACTTTTCTAATGAGAGTAGGCCAATTGTTGGGATGGGCTACAGTAAATGATGTAGACAGACCTTTGGAATGACTTGAAACTGCTTTTGTCTCAAGAGTGGAAGGAGGGTCTGCAGCATCCTATCACGGGGTGGAGGCGTTGCAGGGTGTAGCGGTGGATCCTTTGCCTAGGCACCTGGAGCCACTTGCTGTGGAGGGGCTGATAACACTAGGCTGCAACTGGATGATGTGTTGCTAGCAAATTGCCTTTGAGTACAAGGACCCCAACATGTGACAAGCCCCTGGTTGCTCTGCAGGAGCAGGACCAGTGCTCTTGCCTCTTTGGGCACACACACCAGATGTGATGGGTGGTGACTCTATTCACACGTGGAGTTCTTTAGTAAAACAGAGACAGTGATGCTACAAGGCAAATGTATGATGCTGTGATTAAGAAGTCACGCGAACCAGATGTATGAGCTGTGCTCAAGGAGTAAGGTTTGGTTGATCTGGCAAGCCCATGTGTGTAAATATAATGAACCACATTTGTGCGAGTACATGTTGTACTTCCTGCTCTAGTTCTCCCATCTGTGCTGTGGTACCCTAAAGTAGTTATCATGTTAATGGTCTTATAGAGGAAATGTTCCTTGCAGAGTTTATTCCTGTACTTCTTCCTCCTTTCAAGCAAGCCCTGATGTTGCATCTGGTGTTACTGCTGTCTGATTTATGTGAATGTTGTACTCATCATTCTGGACATTTTACTACCTGAGCAATACGTAATGCAGCAAGCAGCGACTGTTAGAAGACTTCATTTACCTAAGTTGCATGCTGAGGCTTTTGCAATGGTGTATGAACAAAGTCTGCCCAGTTTGCTTTCCTGACTTCCCACTGCCACTGTAAATTATTTTCAGAGCTTTACTATCATCTCCAGATCTTCATGATACTATAGAAATGGCTCAGCTGGGATCTTCACTTCAAACAAAATGTCATTTAAAAACTCAGGAGACTGTTTTGTCTGTACCGACTCTTAGAAGGGATAAACAGTTAAGCAGGTTACAGGAAAGTAAGACGCAGTATTTTGTTGTTGGAAGGAGGTTTCATCTCATTATTCCTGACAAATCTGTCTAGATACTAAGAGCAGTGATGGCAGAAGAGGAATAAAAAGAAAACTATGTTGCCTTCTGTCTACTAAGAGATAGAACAGCATGGGAATTGTGATGTGTAATTCTGTTCAGCAGAACAGTGTCTCTGGGAGCAGTTGTCTTGTGATTCCAGAGTCACACAGGCAAAGCAGCAACAGCCTCTGGGACTCACTGCCTTTTTATGTCCAGACTCTTAAGAAAACTCTTGACAATTAGGCAGTAGTCTTGGGTTATATATACCACATTACATTGGTAACAGGACAGCCTGTATTGTCCAAGTCTATTTTAGGTAGTGCTTTATACCAGCATTTTCTCTCCCCAAATTCATGACACCTCATGTCTGCATTTTTCAACAGTTCTGCTTGTTTCATCTTCCTGTGTATTGACTTCACTTATAACTCAGTAGGTAGGTGTCAAGCTCTCTAGGGCATGCATGGCTTTTTGTATTATGTTGCATAGATAACCACAAGTGTTCAGAATTCTTAAATTCTTGCTAAACTAACAAGACTGATAGGATTTTTCTTTTAATTGATTTCTTTTCATGTCTGAGGAAACAATTGTGTTGCCTTTTCTGAAGATAAAGCTTTTTTCCCTCAAAACCTTTTGAAACAATAAAGTTTAAGTTATCATTTTGTAAACTTTCGGCTCCACATAGAGAATCTTCAGTAGAATATTAGATAGGACAAACACTTGCGATAAATTACATTTGTCAACACCGACTTCCGTGAAATACTGTATATATTATTGTTCCATAGCCATTGTAAGTTTGCATCATACACCTCTGCACTTCCTGAGGCATATTCACCATATGTTGCTAATAGAGGTAAGCAGAGCATTATCACATGAGAACTAATGTATTTACAAAGCCATGGGAGCTGGTTTTAATACTGTCTATGAAGTTGGAGTTGGTACCGTGCCTGGAAGCAAGTTAACATTGTGCTAAGCAGGATCTGGAGATCTGAGTATTACAAGGAGGCAGAAATGTATGGATGCCCCGCTGATTGATAGTAATTGTTTGCAAGAAACTGAGGAGATTCTTTCCATACTGAACTAGCCATCCTGCTGTAGCTGCTTTTGCTGTTTTACAGCAGTTTTGACTAGTGTCTTCTATTTCTTGAAGCTTGTAGATAATCTTTTGCTGAACCATTCAACATTTGTGAGGACTGAACGCCATGCTGTGAATCAGCAGCAGGGCAAGCCATATGTTAGCCTCATCTTGTAAAGTGCTGGGCAGCCTGAGCACCCTGGTGAGGCTTAGCTTCTCTCAAGCTTGGGTTCATGTTTCCAAGCCATTTAATATGCAAACCTAAGCCTGTAGGACTATAACATTTACTAGATTGCTGGAGAATTCTATTTTGTAGGAAGATGACATGCATGTGTAGACAGAGCTGCATAGAACTGTTGTATCAAGACCCGGTTCGTCCTGTGCTGTGTCTGGTTTTGAAAGTAAACATGCTCCCTACCTCTGAAAGGATGAGAAGGCTGCAACTGCCTCATGGATCTCCTCCTTCAACCACCTACCTGTTGTTTTCTTTCTCATTTATGAGGCATTAAACTTTCCCAGTTGTAAGCCAAATTTTATTATGTGTCATTTTGCATGTACAGGGTGTATGAATAAATACCTTTACCAGTATTTTGCTTGTTTACATGAAGAAGCCTTTGGCAGTTCTGTGTGCTGGTTATTTGCAGAGTTTTAAAAAATGCCAGCTTTAGCTGGAGTAGGAAAGTAGCTTTGCAGAAATCTTCATTATATTGGGATTGGAATTGGACGTGATGTAATAGTTCTCTGTCTTTAAAAGTTAATTTATAGCTCAACTTAATCCTTTACATGCCCTCAAATCTGGAGTCTGTTAGACAATCGTCTACAGAAATATCTTTGGACTTCAATGTGTTAGCCTTCAGAGTTTATTTTGGAAAAATACAAAAAGAAACTAAAAAGGGATGGACTGCCTCACTGGTAAATGGTTAACAGCATTGAGGTTTTATTGCAAACAGGTTACAGAAAAATCATACTCTCTTCTGATGATATGAACAGCTTGGTGAATAAAGGTGATAATGAAGAAGGTGGAATCAACCCAGAAAAATCACATGCCTTTGCTTTGGCACTAGGTCAGAAAATAACAGTTGGACACTTTATTGCTGACTTATTTGAAGGCAGGATCAGGTACTGAAATAACTTGAATTAAACAATGTTTTTTAATCTGTTGGGTTTTTTTAATCTCTGGTAGATTAATGCTAGATTCAAGACACCCCTTCCATTACCTTACCCATGTGAACTGGTGTTAGTGAACTGGTGTTAGTAAAAATCTATTCCTAGGGCTATCATACCCTAGCATGCCAGCGAAGGTTAAAAAAAGAAAAAGAAAAAAGTCAGTGCATCTGTAATCATAACTGATTGCTTGATATCTATTTGCATACAGTCCTTCCTTCCTTCCTTCTAGTATACTTTTTTTACATTAAGGCTGCAATGATGTTTTCCCTGTTGAGTAAAATCATGTCATGAAAATGAATGTATTTGCGAGATCCAATACTGGTTAATTTTGCCTTCATTTAGAATACTTGGATTTCTGTTCAGGATTTTATTGAGTTTCTGCCTGATACGTCATCTC
This sequence comes from Balearica regulorum gibbericeps, assembly GCF_011004875.1. Lineage (NCBI taxonomy): Eukaryota > Metazoa > Chordata > Aves > Gruiformes > Gruidae > Balearica > Balearica regulorum. Next base: position 61,018,867 of record NC_046184.1, read on the forward strand.
CTCAATAGCTCTCCCACTCCATAAATGCTTGATGAATTCTGAAATGTCAAGGTAATGTGGAGGAGATGTGGAGCAGGCAGTCGGGATTGTATTGTAGCTTTTCTTTTGCTGTGGTATACTGAATTTCAGTCACTTCAGGATGAAAGATGTGAATGTTGCTGTATTCCATGGGAAAATGTCTTGGAAATAGATTAAAACCTGTTGAAATAATTTGCCTGGATTTAGTGGATCTGTCAACTGAAGCAATGCAAATAACTTTTAAGTCTTGAGACTGATTAGTAGTGGGGGAGTGGGAGGGAGGGGCAGGGAGAAGGCTGATTAGGAAGAAATGGGAGGAGGATTAAACCAAACTTTCCCGGATTAGTGTGCTCAGCAATGCAGTATTACCACTAGGTCAGCAGAGCACTTTGCCTGCTTCCTGTTCCTTATGCAATGTGGCTGTGTTTCAATTTACTAGCTTAGTTTACTTTGTTCACAACTGTTTGGGAGTGTGTGTGTTTGGTTTTTGTTTTGGTTTGTGTTTTTCCTTGTGATATAATGAATGATTTGGTACCTCTAATAGGAACAAAGTCTGGCAGAGGTTGGGAGGGAGGATGAAGGACCCAGGATTAACTCTTCCACATGGACAGGGATTGAGTAACAAATTTGTGGTGTTGTGACACAAAGAACCGAGCCTATAAATGAAAAATATGACCTGCTGGCATCAGTGGAATATCAGTGGTTTGTGGAACTGTTGTCCCAAAATCAGCCCAAAATCCTGAAGTAAATTTTGTGTCAGGCCCTTCCATCAATGTGTTCTGTACCTGGAGTAGCATGCCATGAATGTCTGCTTGGGGTCTATATGTGACTGTTGTCACCTGATCATATATTTGATATGGTGATGTTAATTTACACCCCTTTGAGACCCTCGGGGTTTATGTATTCCCCTATTATCCTGTCACATACTGGGGACTGCTCCTGGGGAGTGGTGATCACTGGGAGATGCTTCTTCCATACACTTCTTTGCATTGCCCATCTTCAAACTGTCCCACACAGATGAGTAATGAGGCTCTTTGTTACTCTTTGGATATTGGGTGAGGAAATTGAGGATCTGGTAGTCTTTAAAAAACAAACTGGTAGAAGCTTTGAGGATGGCTAGCACAAATGAATAGGCTGCCTTTGGTGTCAACCCATTATTCTGAAGCTTCTTTTAGTGTTAACAAGTTTAAGCCAGAAGCATTTACTTTCCGAATTCAGAACAGACCATACAGTTGCAGACTCTGCAGGAATAAGTGAACTGAAACAAAAATGGAAAAAAAAGAGGCATGTTTCTAATACTCAGTTTATTTCGAAAGATTTCCCTCACCCTGACCCAGCTGTACAACTGACAGGTGGCATCACAGTTGCTGCGTGAGGACTTAACCTTCTTGCAGTTCTTACGCAGCTCTGTCTTCGAGGTTGTGTTTATGAAAAAGATCCCAGGTCTGAGAACTTCTGCGTCTTTTTGTAATCTTAAATTCATCTTTGTACTCCACCCACATGCATACAAACAAACAAGCCCTTTTAATGTCATCTGTCCTTATGCACGGAGTCTCATCCTTCCTGTCATCAAGTTATTGCTTGCTAGCTCCTGCTTTGAAGGCGGCAAAGTCTCTTATGTGTTCTTACAGCCAGGGGTCAGAGAGTTTTAAGGGTTGTTCCTATCCTTGCCTGAGCCCTTAACAAGGTTGGTTAATTTATTATAAGGCACGACATCCTTTTCCATCCACTGGCTTAGGAAATACTTAAATGCCAAGTGTTGCTGTAAAACTTTTTCATATTAAAAACTATGCAATCTGCATAGCTAATCTGCAAATCTTACATGAATCCTTGGCATTATTGTTGTATGAAAATGTAATGCTCGTTACTAATTGGTCTGAGACAAGAAACAAGACTAATCCATCACTGTGAGGTGAGAATAGTCATGGGGTCCACGTGATCTGAATTTGGACGCAGATTAACTCAGTTCTGAGCCCTTGTTTTTACCTTGGAAGGCCTCTGCTCTCTTATATCCAGCCACCTGTATTATCACCATAGTGTTTTAAGATGGTCAGAATTAGCTCACTCATCTTTTCCTACCGTGTATTCACATACAGCTGCTGCTACCTAGGCTGTGACTGTCTCTTTGTTCTTTCTGAGCGCTCGGGCGCACTGAAGACTCTGGCTGAATGTTTGGGCCTTGCTGTCTGTACTAACCCTCGTTCCTCACACACCAAGGTGGTGCAGAAGCACCAGGTTGTAATGCAGTATGTCAGAGGTGGCATCAGGCCAAAGTAAAGGGTGTTCAGAATCTCTGGCCCAGATAGTTAACTGTGCCATGCTCTGCTTGCTCAGGATGACAAGGGACAATAAGAGAGCACACAAACTCTGTCCCAGTTTTAATGGTTTTCTGTACCAGCCCCAGCATAAAAGGTGCTATTAAAGCAGTTCAGAGATTGCTCTGAGTTTTACAAGCTCTCAATGGCCTTATATATTTGGAGAGAGGAATAGGTTATGTTAAAGGATTTGACAGGGGTTAAGACCCAGTTCCCCCCTTCCTCTTTTTCTTTTATTCCAGTTTTAAGTAATTGTTAACAAATAAGGGACAGAGCAGTTGATACATTAGTGTTAGGAATACATTGATTAAAGATTGACGTATCCAAATGTTTGTCTGTTTTTTTCCAGCTGTCCAGGAAAATTATGTGCCCTCCCTACAAGTCTTGCTTTGCATAAGCACATCTTGAGGATGTGTGTGCTTTAGCCAGTTTAGCCGTGCAAGTACGGAACTATGTGCTGTTTTGTACTCCTGTGTCAAAGCACTGTAGTTGCATCAGTATATTCCCTGAGTATGAATGCATTATATAAAGGTGCATCTGCTGGTTCTCTTTATTGCTGTAGATTTTGGGGAAAGATGAAACATTCTTATGCTGGTATGAGAGCTTACATGTTTGAGGTTGGTTGTTATTTTGGGGGGTGGGGCAAACCCAAAACTAAACCCCAACTCCTACCTCTATTCAACTGAATAACTGAAACTGTGTGTTGATTAGGTCTGAAGCATACCTGTTATTACTGCTTCTCTATGCAGGTATTTTGGGACTAGTTGTTTACAATATTTGTGTAAATAGGTGCAGATTCACTCAAGAAGCTGGTAACAAAGTAGTAGTAACAGCAAAGCTGAAGACCTTTCATTATTTCTGTTAACACATCAATTTTGTTTGTAGAACGAAATGTGTCTTGCCACGCAACAACTTTCGAAGCAGCTCCTTGCATATGAAAAGCAGGTATGTTCAACGTATGACTTTGATTTCTTTTCAGCCTCAGCACTTGCAAAGAAGTTTGTGTAAATAGTGTGGTTTGCAGAAGTGCTTAGGGCATTTGTTTTACTTGGTTTCATGTGAAGGCTGTTGTAAAATTCCCCAGGATGTTCAAGGGAGTTAGGTCACTTCTGAGATTCTTAAAAAAAAAAAATGCAAAATGTGAGTTAATAAATTTATGAAGATGCAAACCAGTTTGTTCCTGTTGTATGACTATGACTTTAAAATGAGTATAATAAGCATTAATTATACGTTGTCCAAAATCCTTTCATTTGAAACAAGAGGAGTAAAAGACTATGTATTAATGGGTTCCTGCCTGTCCATTTAGTTTTATCAGTTATTGCATTTTGTAGGAGTATTCATTACCTTTGTAGTCAAACACATGTTGTATTTTATACTGACCAAATTTGTGTTTCTGTTTTCAGCATTTTGCCTTAGGTAAAGGAGATGAAGAAGTGATATCCACCCTTCATTACTTTTCAAAAGTTGTGGATGAGGTAATTTGAATCGCGAATATTCTATTTTTACAGTATAGAATATTGGTGTTTTTTCTTTTGGTCCTGAGACTTTCTACTGAAGCTAGATTGTGCCTGAGTTTTACCAAATCGTTTAATTGGGGATAAAGAGGTATATTGTCACCCTTTCATAATGGTTAGAGCTGTTTCTGTGGCTTTATCCCACATGCTGTCCTCAGAGCGAAGCTGAACTTCCTAAATAGAGGAATTAGAAAAGAGACTGAAACAGGATATTTCATCTAGGCTGGGGCCATTTTTAAATTTAATTCCATTTTTAAATGACATTTTCACTTTTAAGCTTTAAACACTGCAGTTTGAGCCAAAACCTGCCAGAGATGGATGCTGGGCAGCTGTGAATTAGTAAAGTTGCAGTTTACTTGCTGTGAGATCACGCAGAATCCAGAGATGTCTGGAGGAGGCTGCAGAAATGCCTGCTGAAGGCATTGTTGGGTACTACTGCTGTGCGTGCTGAGCACTTCCTACTCTCCATAGGTTGCTGCTGAGTACTGAGAGTCTTTCTAAATGCTTTTGTTAGACCTGCCCATATAACATTTCAGTATCGTCTTAGTATCTAGGTCTTCATTGCTTAACTTTGTCACATCACATTTTCTATTGTGAGTAGGGCTGTACAATCAGAAAAGTTGTTGTTCGGCAAAAGGCTGTATTGCGGTCTACTTTTTGGGAGATGAGATAGGAGGGTTGTGGGGCAAAAAATAAGTTAATTTTTTTAGAGCCAATGGATAACTCTTAATAATATAGTGATAGAAATCCCAAAGGTTAACCTTAAGCTTCTCCCGCTGCACATCTGCTCTCAGGGGATACTTGAAAGGAACATTTATTGTCACAAGTCTTGTACTTGTCTGTGTGAACTATGAATAAATCAAAATAAGAACTTTCTCCTTCCCAGGAACAAGAGAACTATCCCATTTGGGAGCAGATGAACCTGCTCCATTCCTCAATCTCCTTTTCTGTGTGTGAGCTACCCCCTGTGCCTGTTCTACAGGCATTGAATTGCTCTCGTTTAGTTTTGTATCATCTGTTGGGAAATAGTGACTTCATCCTCACCTGCATAACCCCACAGAGGCCTCCAGGATACTGTGAGCAAGTGGGCAGAATATCCTGTCAGCATGTGGCGTGCTCCTTGTTTGTAGTATCAGGCGCTTGAGCAGCAGTGATTGATAGTTGTCCTACCTGAATCCATCCAATATTCTCAGCATGCCACTACTGACATCAGAGCCTTGCCTTCAAGCTGAAGAACGTCACACAAGTGCTTTAAAATATGTTTCAATGTGCGGAATTTTAGAGAAACAGTTACAAAAACAGGAATGGGAAACTGCTCTAAGGGTAAAATACTTGAATGGGACCTTTCATTGTGTTTACCCCCTGTTGTGCTTGTGTCCCGGGTAACCCTCAAGAATGGAAAACGATTCTAGTCATGGTGGTGGAAATGTAACTCTGTGGTGTAGAGACTAACAAAAACTGGTTAATAAAGGCCAATTACAGATTAAATTCTGTTGGGTTAAGCATTGGAATTAATGGTCAAATGAACTGCCCTAATACAGTATGTGGGAACTGAAAAGTTCTTGGATCCTTGGGAAACACCAAGCAGGAATTAAGCATTTAGGGGAAAATCCTCATCTGTCTCACATATCTTGAGAAATGTATTTTAAGCACTGAAGTACATTATATCCTTTTTTTTTTTTTTTGTCTGCTGGGCACAAATGACAGGTGTGCTTCTTCAACAGCAGTAGAGTGCTATTTGGTTGGTTTTTTATTTACACTGTGTCTTAGGACATTCCTCTGTTCTCTGTTTCAGCTCAATATTCTTCATTCTGAACTGGCAAAACAGCTCGCAGATACGATGGTTCTCCCAATAATACAATTTCGGGAAAAGGATCTCACAGGTAAATTTTAAGTTTTAATTTTCCTCATGTTCCTTCTTGCTTAGTTCGTAATAAACTGAGATATAATCCCTGTAATAATTTGGTTTTTGATGATTCACAGAAAAGTTTTCTGTGTATTTTTTTTTCTGCTACAGAATTTCATTGACAGGTGCATGCTTTTACTCAGACATAAACAGCGCAAGTTCACCATGTAACATTTTATGCACCATATGGTGCAAGTTTGAAAGTACACAGCTTTGTTCTTTGCAGGGTCACTCTGCTTTTACACTAGTGTGATTTCACTGAAGTCATTGATGTTGTCGTAATTGCCTAAAGAAGGGAAATTTAGTAGTGAATCTGTTTTGCAAACAGTATTTTTGTGTTTGAAAACCACAAGCAAGAATGGGGTTTTAGCTTCAGAGTCTAGCATATTCCCTCCCTTTTAAGGAATCAGTCTGCTTTAAATCCTTGCTGTCCAAGGGTATTTCCAAGTAACCTGATTGCACAAGCTTGGAAATTCATTACTTAAACAGCAAAGCAATAATGCAAACATTTGGTGCAATTTCAAAAGAAACAAGTTTGTATTCAATGTCAAGGACACTCTAACCTACTCATGCAACAGAAACATGAGTCGTTACCACAGCGGGGGGGGGTGTGTGTTATTTTGAGGGGTTTTTTTTTTAAAGCCTACTTCTCAACTGCCTAAACTCAGCCCTGTTTATATACTTTTTAAAGACATCATTTTGATGGGAGACAAAACAACTACAGCAAAAAATAGTGATGGGTTTAGGTTCCTTATATTGTAGCATCTCATTTGAAGTTATGAAGACATGAAGGTGTCTATATTAGTGGATGTCTTGTTTATAATATAATGTCAACTATAAAGCAATATCTGGATGGTGGGATCTTGGTTCTATAAACACTTTTCCACCTCTTTAATGTGGCTTCACTAATACAGTGACTCTGCTCCCATCTTTATGGGTTCTGCCCCTGGTTCATAAAAGAAGACATAAAAAGAAAATGCAAGTGAAGCCTGCAACCAAACCTGCAGCTGCTTCTTGACAAAAAAATGAAAGTTTCTTCATCTTCCCTGGATGAAAAATCTTTTTTGTTCTATTCAGCCATCCATCACCACCTCCATTTTTCTCTTGACACAGTCTGTAGAACAGCATTTTTAGTAGACACCTGGCCATATTGAAATTTCATTGTAGGATTAAAGAAGGAAGCAAGGTAGATGAACTGTGTTCTTGTTTTTACTTGTGATCTTGTTATGTCCATGTATTGAATACTGTAGAAACCTTTAGGTACAAGTTAGTCACACCTGGGAAGAATTTCTGTCTTTCTGCATTAGAGTCATGAGGAAGTGTTCTGGGGAGAAAAACGCTGATTAATGAGTAGGTTGTTACAAATAATCAGAGACCATGATGACATCCTACAATTTCCCCTTGTTCTTCTCACATTTGCATAGTGTCTGGTTTTGTGAACATGCTTTTTTCATAGCTTTTTGAGAAGGATTTTGCCAGTTGCAGCATACATTGGTACGGACACTGAGGGTAGCTTGTGCTCAACGCTTGTGAGAGTTGAGTCGCCTGTTTAGTTTTTCTTCCTTCTACCTGTATCATGAGTTCGTGGCCAGTGCTTGTTATGAAAGCATTGTAGCCAACAGTCAGATATGTTAGATACATACTTGTTTCCACAGAGAAACTTAGCAAACAAGGTTCCACATCGATGGGGATTCATGTACGGGAAAGGGGGTTAGTTCATGTGTGTCTGGGACTTGGATTTCTCAGTATCACCTAAGCATTGTCAGGAACTACCGGTCTTTTATGATAGTGGTGGGCCTTCTGATGGCCACCAGCTGATCCGGTTTATCATTTTCAAGACAGGCACAACTTATGTGTCTCTGCTGTGAAAGGACTGGAATGACTTAGGCATTAAATGTGCCTTAAATGGTCTCAGTTGAACGAAGTGTTTACAGCTGTTTTTACTTTGAATATTTGATTTCTGTTTTCCAGAAGTAAGCACATTGAAGGATCTTTTTGGCCTTGCTAGCAATGGTATGTTTCCCTATTTTGTTTGTTTCTAATGGTGTGCACCTGTTATATCACAGAAGACATTTTTAATCTACGCACACACACACTTCACATTTCTAAAAAAAATAATATTCCTTGTCTACAGAACATGACGTGTCCATGGCAAAGTATAGCAGGTTACCGAAAAGGAAAGAAAATGAAAAGGTAACAAACGTGAAAGGGAAAAGGAAAAGTTTTCATCAGCCGTTCTGTCTGCATCATTGTTCACTTATGAACTTTGGAGAGTTCATCGGTTAAATTCACAGTAGCTCGAGAGTACTTGTGATTTTGTTTCCAAGCAGACACAAAGCTTTCAAACATCAATTCAGCGAAGTTATACCTGTTTTCTCCAAGTTAGGCAAGTGGTCAAGTATTGTACTGAACTAGAGCCCTTCAGATCCAGGGGAGCTCTTCAGACAGAGGCAATCTAAATGGCTGTAAATAGATTTGTATAGGCCTACTGTTGTACAGCTGATGTGATGATGCTGTAGCACTGGGCGCAATTCATTGTGAACTGTCATGAAGCCTTGTGTCTGCTGTTTGTAAAGCATTCAACTTTTTCGCATCTACCTTCCTGCTAAATTTCTCTGTATTGATTGGCATTCCACTTAGAGTACACACAGCTGTGTTGGTGGGATTGTTTTACGTTTCTTCTTCTTTGCCCACTGGACCACTATTCCAAAATATATCCCTATATGCCAAAAAGTGTGTGATTGGCCCTATCCTGAGAGTGCATCAGTTCTACAGGATGGTCCTTTAAAGGAAATGCATTACAGAACAGAATGTGATATAGCATATCGTGAATTACTTATCTCGGAATTCAGCGCTTGTAGGCTTGTGTTGTGATCTCAGCTGTAAATAAATTTCTTGCACTGAGAATAGATCCAGAATGTTAGTTGTGGTAGTTACGTAGTTTATTGTCACAGGGGCTCCCCAAATCCTTCAGTATCTTGCCAGAGAAGGGCTTGAAGTACTTGCTTTGGGGTTTGGATTTGCTTTCTTAGTTTCTCATCCTTCATTTTATAGTGGAGAAGTTCTGTGATGAGAGTTGTTTAAAGATAACTTGAAAATAATCAGTAAATATATCCATATTCACAGTAACACTTTATCAACCTCTTTATCAATCTTCATTCAGCTGAAGGCAGAAGTGGCAAAAGAAGTGGCAAATGCAAGAAGAAAGCAGCACCTTTCATCTCTGCAATATTACTGTGCCCTTAATGCTCTGCAGTACAGGAAGAGAGTGGCAATGATGGAACCTATGCTAGGATATACACGAGGACAGGTATGGACAGTAAGATGTCTATATCACTTAGGCGTGTCCCTGGGAAAAGTAAAACATTGTTGCTCTGGATTTACTCTTTTTTTTTTGAGAACTGGAAAATGATAACCAGGGGTGGGGGGACTTAGCTTGCCTAGATTCTAACAACTGATTTTGTTTGTGGAGATAGCTGAATGTTTAGATATTCAGGAAAGACACCAATGGAAAAAAAATATCAATACACTTATATTCAAAATCAGCCTGGGGTTAATTTTTTCATGGCTAAGCTGTCAGTGCAGCAGCATTTACTTCCGCAGTTTACTCTGTCTGCGCAAACTCTCCTATGTAGCAGTTTCCTTCCTGGCACATAATGTTCAGCATACTGATGAGGAGTGTACACGATAGGGAACAGAGCATGCACTGGAGAACTGGAAGGACAGAACAGTAGAGTGGATTGAGCATAAGGCTGGCAAATCCTCTTTCTAATCTTCATTCTGCCAGCAATTTGATAGAGCATTTCTCAAGTCTGTAAAATGTGGTAGTAATACTGATAATCTGACTCTGCAGTATGTCAGGAGGGTCAACAAACTAGTATTTTCACAGCACTTGATTGTCATTACCACCCATTTTAAGGGTCTGTTGTGCTTCAACATTGATGAAAGCAAGTGTTGGGAAAATGAGAACTGGGCTGTGAAAACAGAAAAAAAATGGGTGCAGTGCTCTGTTGTGTGGATCATCACCTCCATTGTCTCTTGAAGATCATATGCCCATATAAAATAGGTAATAAATGAGACTTCAGTCACTTTCCCCACCACAGGAGTTCACACTGCTTCTCTGCTGTAATTATACTAAGAAATGCATTGGTTTCCATTACTGGAAGCCACGCAGAACTTTCTTTCCCTGTATTTTATCTGGCAAACCTGCCGTATCTCAGTGCTTTATACAGGAAAGTCCTAGGTTGCCATGGGAGTGACTGAGTAGCCAGAAGCCAGTTGATATTGATGCTTAAATACTGTGAACCGCCCTTCAGCCCAAGTATATATTTTCTTCATTGATTACTCAAAACATGTGTCTCATATTTCACATTTCCAACAAATGAGCATGCCATAAGGAATTTTTGGAAGAAGCAGTGGCTAATACAGGGTTTATTTGACTGAAAACTGACATCAACATCTAAGCTAGGCATGTCAGTCTCACTATAATCAGTGGAATTTAGAACTCTTCCCTCCTGAAGTAGGCTTCTGAAATAGTGTAAGTGAATCATTCTTTAGGAGAGTGTGCTTTCTCTCCTTTGTCTGTAAAGAGCGTCTGATCAGTAACATGGTTGCAGAAATCTGAGTTACAGGTAAGAGGAATCCTATGTCCCAAGGTTAGGGAAAAGGAGTGGAATCACAAGTAAAATCGGATGAAATAGCTAATAAATTGCTTAACAGCCAAGAATTTGCTTTTACATCTCTTTCTGGAGCAGTTCGCTGATTTTTATTTTTTTTTAAAGCTTATTAATTGCACAAACGTGCTAGCCATGTCCATGTTTCAGAGTTGTCAGTAGGTCCTAATGCTGACTGTGTGCCCCACAGCAGGTAATCCAAGGTCAAGTCTACACTGAGCGCTTTGCTGCTGCTGCATGCCTGGTGAGCCATACGGGCTAAGTGAATTCATCTTCTGTCACAAAATGCGCACTTTGGCCTTAGTAGGTTTTTTAGTTCCTTCAGCAGAACAAAATCCGTGGTAAATCTGTAGTTGATATAACTGATTGCCTTGGAGGCTTCTGCTAGCGCAGCTACACTTCATCACTTTCCTGACTGACTTTGCCATAGCAGTTTAAAAATTTCCAGGTTGGAGTTGGTAGTCCAGGTTGGACTTCAAATCTAATGGACAATTTATGTCCCATTCCTTCTGATACGGTGGCATTGCGTGCAGTGGCTCATAACCCCACTAGACTCAATTCTGCACAGTGCTAGTATGGGAGAAGGCTACTTGTTCCCTCATTCCACTCATTTAGCAGGTTCATTGGAAAGACACCTGTCAGCAGCCGATAGCTTTTATGTGTGTAAAAGGGTGCATGAAAGGGTGGAAAGTTGCAAAAGTGAGAAATACAAAGAAAGGCAAAGCAGCTGTTTTGACCATGTGTTTGACTGCCAGCCCAAAGTATCAGTCATAATGGGATTGCTCTTAACACAGTCCCCACAACCTGTTATTTGTCTGCCAAAGCCAAGGTAACTTCCAGTGTCCGTTTGGTTTGTATTTTTCAGATCAACTTTTTTAAGAAAGGAGCAGAGATGTTTTCCAAAAGAATGGACAGCTTTTTGTCATCTGTTTCAGACATGGTTCAAAGGTAACAAAATACTTCTGGTTCCTTTGAATTTCAGAGCAATTGCACTGTAACCTTCAGCATGTAACAGACTGTGCTTCTGTTTCTTTCTCATGAGAGTCCTTCCATGCTTGCATTGTGGTGTTGGGCATATTTTGTTAAAGCAGCAGATGGAAAGGAGGTATGTTTGAACATGTAAAGGAAAATGCTGCCAGTGCATTGCAGAGAGTATTTTTACAGTATAGCCAGGAACTATATACTGCAAAGTGTTCACCTACTTTCTTACATCCCCATGTCTCTTCATGGACACAAACGATGGAATTTGGGCTTGAAATGGGTTAACGGAATTAATAAAATAGAGCTAAACTGCATTCTCAGTTGGAGGTTTACTTGCTGAGTCTTCTGTAGTAATACTGTAACAATAACCCATTAACTTGCCAAATAAGGATTTAGGGTCTATAGTGTTTGTTGTAGCTACACAAGGCAAACAAAACTCCTTATCCTAGACAACATACTCATTGCATCCAGTATAGGCTGTATCCGTCCACTGAGTTCACCTGTGTTGGCTAAGCCCTTATTTCAGTAAACTGTCTCACTTTTGTGATTTTTTTTTTTCTTGCACCCTCCCCACCCCTGTCCTCTGCTTGTAGTGAAGATTGACGTTTTCTTTATAATTAAGTCCCTGTGAATGTAAACTTTACATTTAAATGTAATCATATTAGAACATTAATAATTTATTTTAAATCAGCTGAAACACTACACTGAGTCCTTCACTTTATTGCTTCATATGTTCCATATCGGACTATAGCCAAATCATTACTCATCTGACTCCGGTGGCATTTTAAATAATGCATACTTGTTAATTTGAGAACAGTGTTACAAGTAATCTCCCTGTATAGTAGATTCTTTCACTAAATGAATCTTTACTTCCTGTACCTTTATACTTATTTATGTATCTTTTCACACTCACTTCTGAAATGAATCTCTCTACAGTCTACACAACATTTGTACAGACTGGAGGACAGATTTTAAACTCCCTTGAAATCGTGGCCTTTATTTAGTAAGGCTAGAGCACCTGGCTTGTGTCTTACAGGCACAGTGAGGATCCTGCCACTGGGAATAAGCCCTTGTTTTTCAAAGTATGATGGATTTGAATTCTGGATAGTACAAAGTAGTAAATGGAAGCAAAAACAGGCTGCTCAGGTTTTTTGCTGAGTCTGTTTTTTTGTGTTTTAAGTCTGTCACACAGAAAAGCTTGAAAGTACGGCTCAAATGTAACTAGCACAGGAGCATGACGTCTTTGGAAAAACAAAAAGCTTGCAAAATTCTGAATGACACTGTGCAGCTTAGCAGTTACTGACACAGGACATGGTTTCATGACTTAAGATTACACAGCCACTGAAAACCATGCTGCCCACTCCTTTCCTTCTTTAGTGCTGGAGATCACAAGGCCTCAATGAGTCAGATCTGCTTGCTAATCAAGCTAAAAGCTTTTTATTTGTCAGATTTGTTTTCCTGGAACAACAGGCCACTGAGACCCGTTGTGCAGCTACAGAATTTCAGCAGTGATGTAGTCTTGCATCTGCTTGATGATCTTAAATGTCTTTTCCAACCAAAACGATTCTATGGTTCTATTTAAATTGTGTTACTGAGTTTTCATATTTAAAAATATTTTCATTTATACAGTGAATATTGCTAGCAGTATAAAAACACATAAGAGAAGACAGATCACTACAATATCCTCAGTAACCAATTGATCTAATTGCCACAAATGCATATAACTCCAGAATTGTAAGCTTTTTCTCTCCTTTCTACCTTGGGGATAGGAGAAACACACCTTAGGAAGAGGAATCCAGTCTTGGGAACCATGAAAATGGCAGAGCAGTTTTGTCGGAAGCAATTTGTGGTGCAGCAAAAATGACTGATCAAAAGATGTGTTGAAGTAGCGCTTATATAAAAACTGACAGCACTATTCCTTTTTGTTTCAAAATGGAATTTAAATAATTATTATTCTGACATTTAATGATAATGTTGAAAGGCACTAGCTTGCAAAATACAGTCTAATTTAATTCAGATCTGATTATATTACTCAGCCTTTATAACTCAGCCTCTCATATGACTTGGCTAGGTGGTAAGATGCACACAGCTGGTCTCATTTTGGAGGTGATGTGGGAGCTTAGGAAGTCTCAGCTTTCTGAAGATGCAGGAAAAGCTGGAATTAAGCTAACATGAAACAGACTAACAGCATGATGCAAGAGTGACTTCATCTGGTCAGCCAGATACTGCTTAGTGCTAACTTAAATGCAGCACTGTGTCTCTAGATTACTTCAACAGTTACAGAATATCACCAACTTCTCCAGAAGACTGGGGCGGAGAACGGGAGAACAATCATATGTACTTGCCTTTAGGCACTGTCAGAGAGAGGATAGTGGACTACGTGGATCTCTGGTCCTGCTGTTTCCACCCCATGAGTTTTCCCTGGCTGCAGTGAACTTTTGAAGATGATAGAGACCAGCCTTGCAGGGACATTAGCCAGCTCCCTCAGGACTTCAGTTCACAGGCATGTAGTCAGACCTCAGGTTCACAGAAGGGCAGTGCAAACAGATGGTCTAAAAAATGTTTTCTACTTCCTTGTTCACACACGCACCAAATAGTGCTTGCAGCTGACATGGAGATCCAAGCCCTTTTATGTATAGTTTAATAGTTATTTTTTTAATTATTATATTCCTTATTTTGCATTTTCAAAATGGCAGACCTTTGGTTACTTTCTGATCATGCCCATTGCATTGCTGTGTATTGCTCAGAAGAGTCTGCAGGTGAAACACAGACTTAGTAAGGTTGATGGAAACAAGGCCAGGGCTATTGATGTGATGGCATTCTCCAGTGGTTGTTGGGAACCTCTGAAAATTAAGTGGCTCCCAAGGATTGTCTGACAGTAGAGGTGAAAAAAAATGATGATGGTATTTCGCTGACATATGACTCTGACCTCGTTTTGCTTGTTCCAGTGAAGTGGCTGCTCTGCTTCCTCCTTTATGCCAAATGTGTCTTACAGTAATATTATGAAAACATAGATGTTCAGTACTGCAGTATATATCCATGTGATGCTTCTGCAATGAATTATCACTTGTTCTCTGAATTAAATTTTGCACTCAGATACCCTTTCACAGTTATCGCTTTCAGAAAACTGGATTTTTACAGATATATTCAAAAAAAGCTAGTTTTGCCAGCCTACACCAAGGATATTTTCTGAATCACACCAAAGTGGAAGACAGTATTATAAAAAAAATAAAGCTAAAATGAGGCTTGGCTATAGATTTTGTTACATTTTTCTGAATTCAGGAAAACTGACTGTTGAAAATCTGTGACCAGTTAATAGGTGGTCTTATGGCAGGAATTCTTGCATGTTATACCATTGTAGGAGTAAGACAAAGTTCTGTGAAAGCCAAGAGATACTATAGTGAAGCCTACTTTGAAGTGTGCTGCTATACTAGATCAACATCTATATATGTTTAGCAGTATAAATTCATTTTTGTTTGTTTTGTGGTTTTTTTTTTCCCCAGCATACAGGGAGAGTTGGATGCTGAAGCTGAAAAAATGAGGGTATCCCAGCAGGACTTAATTGCAGTTAATGAATCTGTTTACACCCCAGATTCTGATGTAACTTCACCTGCTATCAATAGAAATCTCATCCAGAAGGCTGGCTACCTTAATCTTAGAAAGTAAGAAGGCTGTTGCTACCCACCGGTTTGTTTAATTGCTGACGAGTTGCTACTTTTTTTTTTTTTTTTAGGTCATAAAGACTCCTCAGGTAATGATGTTTGAGGCTGCTGAATCACTGTGGTAGCTGTAGTCTTCAGCTGCTAAGTATCTCTGTCATCTTTGAAAATGTGCTTTAGAAACTTAAACCAAATTCAGAGGCATTTGAAACTGTTTCCCTGAAAACAGAAGTTTACTTCTGCTTGCATTCACCTGTGGGGATGATTTCCTGCTTTCAAGTGGCTAAACACTAGAAACTGATGGGGCTAGGTTCAGATTGTTCCTAGTTCTTAGGGCCAAAAAAAACATAGTGTTTATGAAAATAAACAGCTATATTTATAATTAATACACATTTTCATAAATGACCTCCTTTACATAAATTAAAAGTTTTATGGACAGTGCAAGTGTGTAACTTTGAATGTATACCATACATAGTTACCTCTGCAGATTTTCCAAATAAAATCTTCCATCAGCTTCCACAGGAGCTCTGTGTTATTGGTGGCATATAGTGTAACCCTGTTTATGTAATTGATTAAATACCAGTTTATTTCTGTTTGACTAGTAATTTTTAATTTAATTTTATTTTTTGTGAGGATTGGACACTTATTAATTTCTTTAATTCGAAGAGCTGGATTACAATATAATAGGACTCCATAGCTAGGGAGAAGATGGACTCAGATACTACTGGCAGAAGATACTTTTTTTTTTTTTTTTTAAATGATGATTCTACGTGCTGAAATTGCTGACGCTGCTTTTCAGCTTAATAGTATTTCATGTCAGTTACTCAATACCAATAATTCTTTTACTCCTTAACTAGGAGATACTGCAGAGAATGTTTTTAACTTGGCAAGTTTGGAATTAGTTTAATTCTTCAGCTTTCATTCAGGATTAGTCTCTGTAAGGAATAGGTGCTGCTTTTACTTCTTAACAGAGACTCATCATAAAAAAAATTCCAGGGCTGAACATAAAGTTCAGATTAGGATCAGGATTCGTTTGCAGTTTCATGTATGTTTGGAGTCCTTTCTAAATAGTAGTGAGTCTTTATCCCTGCATCTTCTGTTTAGTAAAACAGGTCTGGTGACTACAACTTGGGAAAGACTGTATTTCTTCACTCAAGGTGGCAACTTGATGTGTCAGCCAAGGGGAGCAGTAGCTGGAGGACTGATCCAGGACCTGGACAACTGCTCTGTTATGGCTGTAGACTGCGAGGACAGAAGATACTGCTTTCAGATCACTACTCCTACAGGCAAAGCGTATGAGACAGGTTTTATTTGAGGACAGCCAGTCACACCTACCCTTTCAGATGCTGTTTCATGTAAAACATGCTTGCTATAATAGCCTTTCTGGGTTTCCAGAAGGGTGTTTCCAAATTAAAAGCATGTTCCTTCCTGTCCTCCCCCACAACCGCCTGAACAGTGCAGGCAGTATCCTTTTGCTGCAGCTTATTCGTGAGATTTGTTCCTTTGATGGTTAATAGATGCAAAGCTTGGTGACGTTATTATAAGACCTGGAGTCAAACAGTCCTGGTGTCCACTGCTAGCACTGATACACTATGTTTATATTTTAGGGGTATAACCCTTCAAGCAGAAAGCAAGAAAGAATACGAGGAGGTAAAAAATATTTTCTTAATGTTGTTAGTCTTGTATACAAGTGAGCTGGAAGAGTTCAGTTTCATTTTTCCCTTCCAGTGGATCTGTGCCATCAACAACATCTCCAGACAGATCTATCTCACTGACAATCCAGAGGTGGGAGCTTGTTTCCAGCTTTCAGTCCATTCTTTCCAACTTGTTTTCCCACTGTTCTTTACATGGCAGTGTAAGGTACGTGTGTAAAAGGCCTGTGTGGTCTTTTTTTGCATAGGCAGCCGCAATCAAGTTAAATCAGACAGCGCTGCAAGCAGTGACTCCTATTACCAGCTTTGGGAAAAAACACGAAGTTCACCACCCCAGGTAACGCTCTCGCTTGCACAGACTAGAGACTGTGTGCTCGGTCATGCTCTTTCTACAGGGCAACAGTCACGCAGGAAGAAGCCCCGTCTAGGCCCTGTCGTTACAGGCCTGCGTGTTCCATTAAATTCCTCTACTTGTGATGTTTTCCTACTGAAAGCCATAGGAGATGCCAGGTGTTGAGGGTAGTGCTTATTGCCCCACATCACAGCTTTGAAGCTCCTTGTGGTTGCTATTTTGCTGTTTCTTCAGAAACAAACACAATGCTTTATTTGTAAGCCCTTTGCTGTAAGGGAATGACTTGTAATGTGGATCATCCAGCAGAGTCCCTGGTATACATTGAAGTAAGTATATACTTGCATATTACTTCCAGCAGTTCCTCTCAGTCTGTCACAGGAATATGCCTCACACAGCTGTCACAATAATTAGTTGTTCTGTTGTGCTCACTCAGGTAAATCAATAAAGCTCCTCTCCTTGAAAAATTGTTAATAATGCTCTAGGATATGCTTATATTCAAATATATATTTTATGTATCATTTCTTTGTGTCCACGTGATCCTAGCCTCTTGCCTAGTGAGAATTCTTCAGACTTCATCATCAGAGTTGGCTTTCAAGCCCAGTGCTGGACTGAAATCCTGCTTTCAGAAGCAGTGTGATAAATAAAATAGGGCAAGTGTCACACTGACTTCAATATGAAGAGGTTTCGCTGCAAGTTTTGTCAGAAAATTGTAAATTCTTACTCAGATATTTACTCCTAGAAATTCCAAGCTTTTCCAAGCTTTTCCAAACTTCCGCCTCTCAGGCCAGTGCCTTTATTATGATTTATGATTGCCTTTATTATGATCGCTTACAGATTCCAAAGATTCCCTATAGCCATGGGGAATGCCAGTCAATTTCTTTGTAATTTTATACATACTACAGCTGTTTCACTTTGATTACAGATTTATAAATAGACGGCTATTGCCATCTATTTCACTGGGCAAAGGAAGTAGCTATTTCATTGATGACTAATCTCCCAAGTGACTTTTACATCTGTGTGCAACCAGAAAACTTTATAGAAATGGCAGATGCTGCTAGTAAACCCAGTGTACCATACGTAGTGACGCGTATAGTTACAAGTTCAGTACCTGTGGGAAACTTAGCATTTCATTCTCTTTGAGAAAAAGTGCAGGAAGAAATCTGACCCGGTGTGTAACAATTCTTCTTAACTATCACATTGTAACGAGCCTGTGGCCGAGGAAGATCTTAAAAAGATGTCAGGATTGCCAGTTACACCTTTAGAAACGGGTCCAGGTCTCTGCTGCTTGAACTGACAACGCGGGTCTAAGTATTGCCACTAGAGGGCAGGGAGGCAAGCAGCAACTTGCTGCTCAGTCAGCCCGCACTCGCAGTTACCTGCACTCGGGTTTAATGTACCAACATTTACTTTGTTCCTATATAACTTTAGGTACAAAACATAAACCAGATGTTATAAGTGTCCTCACTAACAGGTAAATAGGAAAATACTCTTATTTCTGTTTATGGATACTAGTTCAATCCCACTTGGGATTTTTGAATAATCTTGTCTCCCTTCCAAAGCAAAGATAGGGTGTCACTGATTGATTGAAACATTATTTTTTCTCCCCATTTTCATTTTAGCCAGAATGTAAAGAATATGGAAAATGATAAAATAATTCCCAACGAATCGGCTGGCATACAAGACTCCCCACAACTCATTGCTCCTGGAACACCGATTCAATTTGATATCGTACTGCCTGCCACAGAATTCCTGGACCAGAACAGAGGTGGCAGGTATGGCCAGGGGCAGTGATCAGCCACTTTAACAGTGATCTCAGAGGAGGAAATTAAGTATTACAGCGTTTGTGTGCATGGTGACCACAATCTGGAATTAAGAGCTTTTCTTTTTATTTCGTAGGCGTGCAAATCCATTTGGGGAATCTGAAGACAGCAGCAAAGACGAGGAAGGTCAGTGCTTCATTTTCCCAGATAAAATGAGTCATGATTTTAGGCCCAATTCAGCTGTCGGCTATCCAGTGTCTCTTCAAAAGCACCTGACACCATGGAGCAGCAGTAACAGGCCCGTAGTACAGTAGAAGGTAGTTACCTTTCAGAAGTCGGCTTTTTAAAGATCACTACCTGTGAAAACAAACTCCTTTTTCCTTGACAGTCCAAGCTGTATGCCAGATAAGGTTTCAGATGTTGAAAGGCAAAAAGATTTGGTTGGCTTGTTTTTTGTCTTTCATTCTTCTTTTTTTTTTAAGTAGCTGTTGACTTCTTTAGAAAGGGTTTGATGGGACTGCACTATAACTCTGCTCAAGTTTGAGGCTGCTTAGTAGCCATTTCTTACCCATATGTACTCTGAAACCCACAATCTACATCTCAGAGAGTTCAGTGCGTAGTTGACTGCCCTGCATTGCAGACTACGCAAGTGAGTCTGTGAAGCTCAGCTCAAGCAGATGCTCAGCAATCTTTGCGGTGTCTTGTGCAGTGCGGACACAGCTGTTGTGGCCTTTGAGCAGTGGCATTCAGCGGGACTTGTCCCGCTTTACCTTGCTCACCACCAGCCATAAAGGGAGCCCGATCGAATGATGGCTTTGTCCCAGAATGGCTACTTGGTTGTAAACAGGAGTCTTGTAGTGATAGTCACTGAGCAAGGCAGGATTGAATGAAAACCTCATTGGAACCAGCTGCATGGAGGGAGGGTCAGAAGGACATAGAAGAAAGTGAGGGACGTACAAGAGAAGAGTTCATTTGATGGAAGCCAGGGCTTGCGCGCAATCATAAATTTATCACAGTTTACTTGCACAGTTTATGTGCAGCTGATAACCAGATAGGCAGGTGAATTTTACTGGCTGATCACATAAGGCACAAAGGGCCAGTTAGACTTTTAAAGCTTACAAGCAACTGTGATTTAGTTTTGGTTTTTTTCCTACTTGCTGCCAGTTCAAGCAGTGTTTAAAACTGGGTCAGAGCACTGCCTGGCTTGTAGCAGGAAGCCACCGCTCCTGCAGTCGCCACCCACAGGTTTACTGTTTAATTTCCAAAGTGAAAAAAATAAAATTGAAAATTGAAACTGGAAAATTGAAGTAGCACAGTGAAGGACATCACGCCTTTTATCTTCCAGATTCACTCTTGCAGCAGATGTTCATAGTTCGGTTTTTGGGATCTATGGCTGTTCAGTCAGATGACACAAGTGAAGTGATTTATGAAGCTATGAGACAAGTGTTAGCTGCTCGTGCCATTCACAACATATTTCGTATGACTGAGTCCCATCTCATGGTCACCAGCAAGAACTTGAGGTACTATAAAATCTTCAGCTCATCAACATTCTGTTCTCTTTGTACATCTTGTGATTAGTAAAATATTTTTGGTTGTTTTTCTCAGAAATACAGCCTTTGAGGGAGCAAGATCCTGAAATTCACTTTACTTAGTAAAAATGTCTCTTTTCTTACTCTGTAGTATCTAGAAATCATCCTCCTGACTAAGTTGTAGGAACATCCTACCACAATTTAGAGGATGCAGTGGGGCTATAAGGCCCCACAGAGACACAGAAAAAAATACAAAAAAAAATGCAAAAAAAAAAAAATGCATTGGAAGCTTCTTTCTTTCCTTACACATAGTAACAGCAAGAGTGCCATCCTGTTGTCAGTATTGTCACTGTAGAATATGTTGATACAAGACATTGACTTCAGCCGGCATGTGTTTATGTCCATGTGTATGTGAGTGTGTTGGCCCACGCACTTGGGATGCTTACTGAATTAGTGATTTGGAAACATACTGTGGCCTATACACAGCTGAGAGCCAGGGTCTAGAGCTGAACTGACTTGAAATCACAGATAAAGTATTTGATTCTGTGCATGTTTCCTTGTCTGTAAAACTGCTATAGTGATTGCCTTACTATTATAAAGCACCTTGAAATTACTAAGAATCACGCTAAAATAATTTACTTTTTTTCCTCCCCCTACACATAATTGCAGGTTAATCGATCCTCAAACCCAAGTTACGCGAACAAGCGTGAGTAACTTTTGATTTGAATTTGTTTTCTACCGCAGCATTGAATGCTCAGTCACATGAACTTGAGCTCTTGACCAAGCTAACTAAATGCTGGTTAAAAAAACCAAACAAATTCTTTATTATCCTTTTCCAGTTTGAACTTGCTACTGTGACACAGTTTGCTGCTCATCAGGATAACAGGCGACTGATTGGCTTTGTGGTCCATCTCAGCGAGCCTCTGGGAGAAGAATCCATGAGCGCGTACATTTTTGAGAGCAACACAGAAGGAGAAAAGGTTTGCATAACATTTGATAAAAATGCTTTCATTAGAAAAACAGGTCGTAGGCTTCTTGGTTTACGCATGTGGGAAACACTGCTAAAGAAGCCAGAGTACTCAATTCCTTGCCAGGAAAACGTGCCATAACATGTTTTCAATGGCTTATGCCTAACAAAGGAGCAAACTCATAGGTAATGCAGCAGCATGTACAACAAGGAGGAAGGGGTGCGATTGCTAACGCTGACATTAAGAGACAGGACTGTGTGTGGGTCGAGCACCAGCACCCACAAAACGACCGTCAGCGATGTTCGGACGTGCACGTCAGTAAAGCTTTCAAAGACACGAGAGCCACGCTGTGCTAATACCACTGGCTACTTCCTGCCTACGGTAACAACAGGCTATTAAAAATAACGAACGTGCTGGACAATTTTTGTCTTAAAAGCTGTAACTTAATGCACTAGAAAAGATCCCCCAGGTTTGGATATAAAGTTTGGTTAATAAAACTGAGTTGAGTACAAAGATTTACCAGCCTAAGAGAGTTTTATTTTTATGTAGTTAGCCTGGTGAATTGGTGTTCTGCCCCTGCTTTTAGACCCGTACTTAAGACTAAGGTTGGATTGACACTTCTGCATTTTAGTCCCAATTAAGGAACAAACCAAACCAAACCTGAACTTTATATATATTTCTTTTTTTAGATTTGTTATGCCATTAGCTTGGGAAAAGAAATCATTGAGGCACAGAAGGTAAGTTTGTTTCGTTCCCCATGTCTGTGTTGTGATGCATCATACGCTGCTTTTGGCTGCACTGTCCAGGTACTTCTGGTGTGCATGAGAAAGGAGAACTGCCACTCTCCCTCGGGACAAAGTTTTGCAGACATGATTTTTAATAGAGCCCCTGGGTAGTTCATGCAAAAATAAACCCAGATTGACTTTGCAGTACCTTGATTTGAGATAAAATGTGTCACCCTAAATCAAATTCAGAACTATACAAATTCTGTTGTTCATGTTTGGAAGGAAGCTGTAAGCAGTGTTGAAAAAAACAAGCTCCTTAGGATGAAGTATAAATTGTACCTATTGCTGTTTCACTTTTAGAAACTGATATTCATTCCTTCCTTAGGGAAGAAAAACACAGAAAGTTTTTCTAGTTAAAATGAACTGGCAAAGTTACCTGGCCCACTGTAGATAAATTTATCTATATAAAGATGTGACACTAATACATTAGTAGTTGCTGTGTACTTTTGCTGCTATGATTTCAGAACAAGTTGGGGGAATGAGCTTTTAGTCACAGAAAATAAGCACAAGTATAATAAAAAAAACTAGTTATTTTTCTCCTTGTTTTTCAGTAATTATATCAATGCCAGATAAGAACAGCAAAATAAAGGCTCAAAATGACAGACTTTTTTTTTTCCTTGTATACCACCCAAGGGATGGTTTTACTGAACCAAAAGGGATTATTTCTTTCAAAACTTTAGGCCAGAATTATTCACATTCAAACCTTTAGACAAAAGGTTGTAAAAAAAAAGAAAATATAAAAGGTGCAAAACCTCAGCAAGAAGTACTGAGGAAACTGAAAGATTGCTGCAGCCTGTCCACCTCTTTCTTTCTTTGTTTTTCTTCAGGACCCAGAAGCATTAGCTCAGCTGATGAAGTCTGTCCCATTAACAAACGATGGAAAGTTCATGCTTCTGAATGATCAGTCAGCAGAGGATGGAACCACACGTGAAGAAGGGGAGGAATCAGAAGCATAAAAAAAACTCTTGTGGTTTCCTGCAGCTTGTGCGGGAGCAGGAAAAGCAGGGAATCATTTTGCAAAACTTTGGTTTTCAGTCATCTACGCACAGAGGCCGCCTTCTGTCTTGCTGCTCCAGCCAGCGTGGCAGCGCTTTGTAGCGGCATTGCCTCTGGCTTTGCAACAGAACAACAGCTGGACTTGGCCTTTGAGGCTTTTTGCATTTGTGACTGTAGCGCCTGCCGGGTGCGCCTGGGCAGCAGCTGACAATCTCTGGGAATGTTTCAGCCTTGGCCCCTCGCTGCCAGCAGTTTGGAGAGCGTAGCTGTCAGCCACCAAGGGTTAATGTCACGTCTTCCAGTTGACATGGCCAGCAACCTGCAAGTCCACTGAAATTAGTGCAAGCTGTCAGCTCCTTTAACAAATACCAGGCCTGAAATTTCCTACCATAGTCCATTTTCATAGTTTGCATGATTATGTGCATCTAAATGAAGGTTAAAAATGCACTATTTACTTTATTTTCAGATGAAGTTATTTTTAGTCTAGTTTAAGTGTAACAAGATTTATCTTTTGTGCTAGCCTATTTACAAAACAGTTTGTTAAACACTAAATTTTTCCTATTAATATAATTATTTTTATATTGCATCTAGGATAAGCTTACAAAACAAATCTAAGTGCCTACTCTTACCTTTGTGGGGACCACACTCACCCATTCTGTAATTAAATACTTGACATAATGCACCTCCTTGATTTATTATTCTAAATACCACTGACATGCAAACATCAGAAGTAGTCAACGAATGTGGCATGTTAGTTGTGTGCAGTTTGTCTAAGGTTAGGTTTCTTAAAAGTTAAGTTGCCAGAGATGGTAATTGTAGGACAAATAAGTACTCTTACAATAAGAATTCTTTGTATTTTTAACATGATGGTGACATACACCAGCTAGGTCTACCAGCAATCTTTGGTTTTAAGAAACTGAGCAATAAAATGCTAGATTATATGGTTATAGTGTATTGATTAGTCTCATAGTACCTTCCTGAAATTAAGACACTGTATGTATTTGGCTAATCAGTTTAGAGTTTTTTCCCTTCCCGTTTAACCTGAAAACATGAGAAACTGTACTTTGCAAGAGCAAACAAAAACAAACAAAATAACAGTAGTTATCGGGGGGTGGGAGGTATGTAATCTGTGGCCTAGTTTGTATTAAGCAAGATAAGATAACTGGAACAAATAGCTGAAATTCTTTAAATTTAATTTAACTCTTCTCAAGCACTTACTAGGAAGCTAGATTTTCTGTATGCAGAATCTGTGCTACAGCACCTGAAAAATCCCGGTTTGCAAGTGTTTGACATGGAGTAAATTCAATTAGCTGGTTGTTGAATGTTTAAGAAAACCATGGAAAGAAAGCGTTAGTAACTGATACAAAAACTTCTTCATAAATAAAAGTTGAAGTTGTTTCATTAAAAAAGATTAACACTTGCTGAACTGATGTTACTGAAGACACTAAGAATGAAGTTCTTAAAATTACATTTATTAACACAGTTTTATGTACATAATGTTCTCTACTCAAACCAAAGAGACCGAGGTAACAAAATACCCTTTTGTACAATGAGTTAGGAAACATTAAGCGTTACATTTGGTCCTTTGTACCTGAGAAGCTGAAAAGAGCTGTTGTCAAACACACATCAGATGAAAACTCAAATTTACTTCTGATCACAGACTGCATCAGGACCTCCAGAACCTACCCTTCAGCACCAGCAGCCCAACCCCAGTTGGGTGCTGCTGGAGCCATCATGTATCACCTGTCAACACAAATGCCTTCCGACCTTGGGGACGAAAGCAAGCGAGGCATCGCTGTGCTCCACCCCCCCAACCAAGGTGCTGGGCACAGCAGCCCCAGGGCTTCCGGCATCAAAGGGCACAGCACCACATCAGAAACAGGTTGCAAGAGCCCTGCGAGAGCAGCTGCTACCCCTTCTGCGTGCAACAGCCTCGGCACGAGATGAGGCTATGTCACACAAGGGCAGTGGTGGCACTGGCCTTCTTGGGGAGACTGTTCTGCCCCCCACTCGAAGGAAAAAACCCACTAGAGATCTGGTTTATGTCCCTGCAGCAAACTCATCATCCTCACTTTCCTTTTAACACCTCTGGGAATTTTGAGTGAGCACGTTCTGTTTAGTTTGGGGGATTTTTTGTTTTAGCTCCATCATCTCCTTTCCAGACAACCAGTTAAGGTCCATTTTGTGCCTATAATTGGAACAGGAGAGCAAAAGCAATGCAAATAGTTGTAGCACCACAGCAAGAATTTTGCACCCCTTCCAGATTCTCCTGGGGGAAAATGATTTAGTGTGACTCTTACCGACAGAGGAGTGTGTCACATCTACAGCCAGCACCCACTCTGTATTTCAGGTAAGAAAAGCTTTCGGCAGGTATCTGCTGCTACATGACAAAAAGAAGGAAATAAAACTACAATCCTGTATTAGCAAGAACAGCTCTATGACTGTACACATTTGTGTGTATGTATATATTTTTGCAATATATAGTATACATTCAGGTCTCCCAGATTAAACAGGCTTCTATAAAAATAGGCTTATGTCTTTCCTGTAGACTTTCCATCACCAGAACCACACGAATTTGTTAACCACCACACATTAAAAAAAAAACAACCCACAGGTCAATTTATGTTCAACTGCAAAGTATTACCTATCCAAGACGGTGTCTTTCCAAAAGAAAAAAAATAGGAGAAGGGAAAATACAAGTGCAGATTTTATTAGAGCATGGGTAATATCTTGACTGTACCCAGCTACCCTGCAATTCCATCCTGGGGGAAACAAATGCCATCTATATGCGATTCTGCAGTTGCTGTGGAAGACGGAAATGTAGTGCTTGGCCACCCCAAGCCAAGAACTTAAGTGACTTCAGAAGAGATGGGAATACGGAAATATGTCCACTGCAATTGCAACAGTATGGAAATTAGCAGCAGCAGCGAGAATGTTGATCTCAGCAGCAATGCTGAGCATTCGGTGCGGGCACAATTTGGTCAAAAAAGAAAGTTACACAAGTTACAAAAAAATACCTGTATCAAAATAAAAAACCAAAAATATAAATCAAGTAATGCAGCATTTTTTAGGGCAGTCTCTGCAGTTATCGTGAATTACAAATAAAAAGTTTAATGAGCCCAGCTGATTTAAACAGTCCATGAAGCTTCTGTGTGATGTTTTCAGAACCAACGAAAGGACTTTCAGATCAGCCCAGTCTTTCCAGTTGCCACAAAACATTTGTCCGAGCTTTCTGAATGTTGAAGTGACTGGCAGGAAAGGGCAAACCAGAAGTACGTCAGGAATTGTCTTAACCAGTGACCCAAGGGTGAATGGAACAATCTGAACTATTAAAACATTACATTTTTTTGTAATTGGAAGGGATTAAAGAAGCTGGCAAGTATGATCAAAAAAAAAAATACAGTTAAGAATGCCAAAAAATCCCTCCAAAAAGTAATTCTCAGTTGGACTGACTGTAGTAGTTTATTCTAGTTAGTAAGACCTAGAAGTGTTTTATGTTCTGGGAGATTGAAACACAACTATACCTTTTAATGAAAGTTCTGTTTACTTTTAAGCTAAGTCTAGCTACTTAAGTTAGGAATCCGAGTAACTCGCACCATCTAGAACCTCTACTTGCAGGCATTAACAGATGTTGTATTTATACAGAGTTCTCACAGTGTTCAGCAGCTTCTGAAGCCTGCAGTGCAATTATTGTTAATAGTCAGGCGTGTAAGACTGTATGAACAACACAGACAGTACAACAGACCTACAAAGGCTTGGAAATAGAGAATCGAGGCTGAAACTTGCAATTAGGCACAACATATTCATGAAGTGTAAGATCACTTCTTAGTTACAGACACCCATCACACAGTGCCTGGTCATAAAAGGAAGAGCTGATTGTGGTTCTGTCTTGGCTCTGGATTTCTTTACTTCTGTGGATGCAAATCAGACCTTCAGTATGAAATGAGAAGTAGTTTATTACATTAACTTTTCTAGTTTTCCCATTTTCTGATGGAGGGGGGTGGGGAAACAGCAGGGGAAAATAAATGCCTGACAGGATCCCAAGTTCCCACAGTGCCAGTACTATCTGTAGTAATAATAAGGGTTTGTGGAATAAAACATTAATAGGATTTCCATTTTGTGTAATAGCTTTAACATACGTTCTCAACATAAGCTGTTACACGTACAGTGTAGTCTATGACTGCATTAAATACAACAGAACTGCATAAAAACATGTCTAAATTATTTTTTGGACAACAGATATGTGCAATAAATTGATTCAGTATTTTTCTGGTTGAAGAGATGTACCTGTTCAAATCTTAGACCAATATAGCCTATGAATCTTTTTTTTTTCCCAAATGATGTGTTAGAGATGCAAGAATGCATCTAAAAAATAGTAAGATTTTTTTTTGATCTGCACATCAGTACTTTAAAATAACTACCTCCAAGGTCAACATCTTAAATAATTATTTTCAGTCTAAAGGAAGTGCTGTAAATACTGTCAACTCCTGAAAAATAGGAGTTTCTACAGGAAATATAGACACAGACCTAGCCTCACTGGATGCTAGTATACTACTGTACATTTTTCTCTTGGGTTTAACAGAGTAAGTAAATTAAATCTAGGGCTTTTACCCCTACAGAGAGTTACTGATAATGACAAGAACATGAATTATTTGAGTAAGTAATCATCACCCATACCAGCCATATCATTTCACAACAGGATCTGCAGGTGTAGAGTTGGAAAGATCTCCATTGCTTGCTTTAACAGATTCTTCTACAAAAATAAAAAAATAAAGACATGGATCATGTTTAACATTTTATTCAAGGCAGTAAAACCAAAGTCTTAGTATATATATTACGCTGATGTCAAACACACACATATGGTCAGTATATGCAAACTGACCTTGAAGCACAAAGGGTCCTGACCCTGTGAAGAAATCTGTAGTTGGGGTGAAAGGTTTCTTCAATGGGTAGAACTTGTGTAAAGATTACACGTGCACGCTCACATATTCTGCAGAGTCCAAGTCCAAATATTATGGTAGAAGGCAAAGGTATCACCACGTTCAAAGCTTTTCACCCTGCTATGCATTTCAAGCTTTTCTCACCTCAAAACACGTTTTTCAAAGAACTGAACACATAGCACAACAGTGAACATTTAATCTAAAATAAAATAACTGATGTTCTACAGAATGCCCTCCTAAAGCAGTCAGGGTAATATGTCTATTCTTGCTCAGCACAATGCTTGTAGTTGATTCTTTGAGCTGAACAATTATTTGAGCAACTTCACGGAATATGATCAAATCTGAATTCATGCTAAATGTCGTCTTTCTCTGCAAACTGTTTTTCTAGTACAGAAGAAATCTGATCTTTGGCTCAGTGACTGTAATCTCATAGGTCACTTGTGTCTTTGTCAGAACCACAGTGGAAAATTATTTACCAATTCCATTTTTAATACATTGTTACCTGAATTTCCAAGTAACTTGTGACTGAACTGCACTTCAGTCATAGACTGATAGAATGGCTTGGGTTGGAAAGGACCTTAAAGATCATCTAGTTCCAACCCCCTGCCATGAGCAGGGACACCCTCCACTAGAGCAGGTTGCCCAAAGCCCCATCCAGCCTGGCCTTGAACACTTCCAGGGAGGGGGCATCCACAGCTTCTCTGGGCAACCTGTATCTTAATCCTTGGGAGCACTCTCATTTCTTTGAAAAGAATTTCCCATACCCGAAACAATCTTCCAGAATTCATGACAGAATATAAAAGCATGAATATAAACCACAAAATACCCATGTTACCTAGTCAAGAGACCATACCACAAATTAAGATCTTACTCTTTGAATATAATTCAACAGTAGACCAAAACATATTAAACATCAGAAAGTCACATATAGTATCTGCATCATCTGCTTACATTAGCTGAAAAACAGCTGCTAAACAACAGGTGAAAAGCACCAGTATTTCACACCAGCTAAGGTCGTGCAGAAAAGGCTGTCACTGTCAAAACTGGTCATTGAGAGGGTAAGTACGATGCTGAAGTTATTGAATTAAATATTACTGCAAGTATGCAATTGTCCCTGTCCCAGATTTTTTTGGGTTGGTTGTCTTTTCAGTGGTGTTGGGGTTTTTTTTTTTTTCTGGGTTCCCCTCAGAAGCCCAGCTTGAAATTCACCCATTCCTAAGAAGGCCTCTGTGAGCTGTTCTTGACTCCTCAATCACCCTTGACCCCATAAAACTCTTTCTGGAATACTGAATCAACCCACTAGCAAGAAAGCCGCTATGGAAAAAAGAAAAAAGCACTTTCCCTACTAAGGCACACTCTCTCATGAGCCAAAATGTTCTATGTATAGCATTCACTCACCTTCTTTTTCTTTCTTTTCCTGGTTTTCTTCTGCTGCAGTTTTATCTGCTCTGAAAAAAATTCTTGCACTACTTAGTGAGAAATAAAGGAGTTCAAATTCCTAAGAGAAACGATACAGAAGAGGAGTGTCAGTGCATTACAAGAATGAATTTGTAGGCAGATCTAAATGGGATTTTTCAGAAGCATTTAAGGCAATTAGATTTCAATATCTAAACCACTTAAATGCTTTTGAAAATCTTCCTCCATTCATACCTTGTTCACATGCATTTTACAAAGCAAACATCAGCCAAAAAACTTCAAAGGATAATTCAAGCAAAGCACCATCGGTGCAATAAATCTGTCCCTAATCCACCGAGGCTGAACACGAGGTTTGCAGCAGCAGTGAGAATTTGGAGCAACTTGCCCATGGAAAATCATGCAAGCCAATAAATTAAGTAGCCAATGAATATTTGGCAGCTGGTGAATTATTCAACTTAGCAACTCAGAATTAACACCCAAGCAACTCTCAGGGTTCACAGTCTTATGTAAAATCTTTATTATAAAAAATTGAACCAAAAAGTTATTCTCTCCTATTTAAGCATTCCGGTTTCAGTTGCATTACATTTCAAACCCCATGGGACAAAGACTTCCCAATCAACCCAGTCAAATTCCTAACTCACCAAAATATTAAACACTTACAACATCCCCTTCAGATCACACACCTCAAGTCTTTATACTTCTCGCATTATTGGTGTAGCCAGTGCTCTACGTTTTGGGTTTGGTTTTTTTCATTCTTGATAAGCTTTGTCAGCAAACAGATACCTGAACTGTGATGGTTAAGTGCAGAACTCAATACAGAACAGATAACTAGATCCATGCTATACCTGTAAACAAACTTCCAGTCTCTTGTGTGTAAGGTTCATAGTTTGCAGTAGTTTTTCATCTTGATTAGTGGACTGCACATTCTGTTGCTTAGCTACTGCTCTTATTTCCTTCACGTACTTCTCTCTAACAGACTGGAACCAGTGCAGAGAATCAAACTCTTGGTACTGATCCAAAAGCTTCAGAATGTAAGCCACACCTGTAGTCATTAACAAACCATGTACCACAGTCAACATGTAATTGATAAAACATTTTGTGTATGTGTTTAATGGATCAGCCTAAGTTGATAATTAAAATTTAAATCACAATTAATTTATAATTGAATCTAATAGGAAGAAGTCAGGATAAAGAACAAGCCTCAATTTTCAAAAACCTCATACTTTATCCAAAGACTTGCATACCTTCTCATCTGCTGAGATCCGCAAGCTTTGAAAAAAATTGGGGAGCACCAACATACACCAAAACTGTCTGCTCCCATACTCAGCTATTCCATGCTTAGGAGATTCTGAACAAAACAAGAGCCCTCAAATCCATTGTGCTGAAGCCAAGACAACCCAAATTTAAAGTTAAGGAATTTTTAATTATGGGAACACACAAAACAAACAAAACTGTTCTTGCAAATATCCATTATATTGGCTTACCCAAAGGCTAGTCAGCATACTGAAACTTACCCATGGCAAACCCATCATCAGTGAAAGCTGCTCCACTTTTATTCTTCTTATTCAATTTCTCCTTACAACTGATTGAATGCTCCACAAAATTGAGGGTCTGAAAGAGTGAAAAGCCATCTTGGAATCATCAAGAGAAACTTAGAAATTTTAAAAGGTATCCACGTGCATGCTGTTACCTATGAATATAATTCCACATCCAAATCTATGCTAATTGTGTCTCCCATCATTATGCATTTTTGTATGAAAATTTGTCCTTTTTCTAGATTTTTTTGAGAAGAAATTAAGTTAAGCTTTGGAAAACAATTGCATATGCATACATAAAAACCAAAGGTACATCTTCACTGTTCTTGTCAGATTCTATTACTTCACATTCTCTTGGTGATTACTAAAGGTAAACATGTTAATAAGTACAGGATAATTAAAAGCCCAGGTTCCTGGAAAGTTTAAAGAGATCAGTGTTTTAAAGCCACAGTGTGTTATTTCACTATTTAGAAAATTGTAAAAATATTTCAAGTCTTACATTTATAATGATGTTGAACAATAGATCCAGGTGGTAATATCGAGCAATGGGTATGTGTTTGTATGCAATAACTACTCTTGAGACATGGAAATGTGCGTACATTAACAACTTTTCAAAAACCTATGACACACTTTCAAATTTAACTACAGTGAAATGCCTTTAAAAAATTAAAATGGATGGCATACTCCTGAAACTCTATTTATCAGAAAAAACTCCACACATGGGAAGGAAAAAGAACAAAAATATGTCATAAGCCTTTACTTTCCCTCACTTCTATCACCATGACATACCTGTCCTCTCAGTCTTAAGTTTATTGCTCGTCGACAATTCTGAAATTAGTTTCTAAAACAGGATGTTACACATGAATCATTTAGGCCTTCAAAGTGAACTGCTTCTAAAATGCCCAGAATGCTGCACTCAAGTCTGCATCACCTCAATTCAGTTGGACTCTTTCTAAACAAAACTCATTAGCAAAACCAGATCCAACTGGAATAGAGAGAGCCCTAATTATACTCCATTAGAATATGACATTAAAAGAGCCTACAGATACCTAACGTGCTGTGGAAAGAGCACACATGAGAGAGCTGAAGAACGTGGTTTTAAACTCCCTTCATCCTTGCTGTTCCAATTCCTCCTTTTTTATCTTGGCTTCCCCAAATTTGATTCAAACAGGAGAAGTAGTTTTTAAAGTTACCTTTTCAGTGCTAGTACAGGAGTTGATGTAAACAAAGAAAAACAAACTAACAAAGCAGCCACACTCAAAGCAATCCCACTCATAACTAGGGAAGAAAGCAGAACATGGTAATCAACAGCCTAATGTAGAATACTTAATCACAAACCTGATCTGCTAAATTTTTAAAAATAATACTGGTACAAACCATGCAAATACTAACCAGTGGGGGAACAATTATATAGAAGTTCCGCAAATGCATATTCTTTGGGCTGCGGAATTCAGGAGCAAATACATCCACAAGCATTTTGAAGTACTCCGTTCCTTCTGCAAAGTTGCGCGTGAGGTCACTGAGGACAGAGTCCAACTGCCTGCAAAGGATAAGCAACATGTTACCTGGTTTCTGCTAGAAGTTTCCTTGCTTACTCGCCCTTCAGGATAACAACCCTCTCTTCACTCTTTGGCTGCACCTACAATCCAATAATCAGACCAGAGTGTCCAAGAGTACATCCTACCTCTGCAGCCACCTTGAATCATGTTTCTTAATTTCCTCAAAAAAAGGTTTATGAATACTTTAAGGCCCTGAACATTCTAAAAGTAGATGTCAGACATGTGGTGAGGAAAGCTTGTTAGCCTTTAAACCACAAGGATTTTATCAAGAAGCCAGGTTCTAACAGTCTAGTAGTACAAGTCATAGAATCATAGAATATCCCAAGTTGGAAGGGACCCACAAGGATCAAGTCCAACTACCTGCTCCTCACAGGACTACCTAAAACTAAACCATATAACTAAGAATGTCGTCCCAGATGCTCCTGGAACTCTGACAGGCTTGGTGCCACGACCACTTCCCTGGGCAGCCTGTTCCAGTGACCGACCACCCTCTCAGCGAAGAGCCTTTTCGTAATGTCCCATCTGAATGTCTGGAAACACCACTTTGTATTCAGCATTTTTTAAACAACTACTTTATTTTCACTACTTTTAAGAGCATCAAGTATTTTTACATAAGATCAGTTGAACTTTTAAAACACACACACAAATGCAACTCACAGCTCATTTACAACTTTGAAATTACAATTCTCTCATCCCGTCCCTGCCCCAGACCTCAAAAGCATGATATTAGAGTACCTTGCTGCTTTTTGTGTTTCTTCTGAAAGTCCTTCTTCTTTCACCAGCTCTTCAAAGTTAACAATATCTTCCAGATCAGGAACAAACCTGAAAACTTACTATTTGTTAGCGTTATGCTCAACTGTTTATGTTCACTGATGTATCCACCATAATTTATAATTTAGTTCATTTAGTCTTCTGGGCTTGAATTACTTAAAGGTATATCATCTCCTGTCTCTAGCACTTGCTAACTATAAGTTTACTATTATTTGCAAGAAAACCAACTATTTCTTTGTAAGTCACTGTGTTTTAATGACCTTATATAAAACCCAATCATCCATACAAAAAGAAGTATCAAAGAAATGTTTTTTTGAGTTCCTCAAGGCTTATACTGTTTTTTCCTTAATGCAACCTCTCGAAGTGATTAACATCAGGAATTACTGACTTAATTA
Organism: Balearica regulorum gibbericeps; assembly: GCF_011004875.1. Lineage (NCBI taxonomy): Eukaryota > Metazoa > Chordata > Aves > Gruiformes > Gruidae > Balearica > Balearica regulorum. The sequence goes on from NC_046184.1 coordinate 61,052,591, forward strand.
AGGACCAATGATTTAGATGTTTATTCTATTAACTCTTTTGCAGTGTTCTCTCCATAGAATTTATTTTTGTTGCTTTATGGCAATGATTGTACAGTTCTGAATTCCAGCACTGTTTTTGATAAATCCAATTCAATGAAGACATAAAAATTAATCAAAAATTTATGGGAGATGGGTAAGAACCAAGGGAATATCAGCGTGAATAGGGAGCAAAGGAATGAGAAGCATCAAACAGAAAAATGAAATATTTGTGGAAGTACCTAATTGCACTACTACAGCAGTGAAGTCCACCGGATCTTATCATTCGTACATAGCCCATAGCGTTGCCTTTAAAAAAAAAAGAAAAAAACAAGGAAATAATTTATAATTATTTAAATCTATACACACACTCTTCATAACTCCTATAAACCCTGAAATGTACATTGAAGTTGGCATATAGTTTTGGCAAAGAAACTGTTCTGAAAGACAAGTTAAAAAAAGTTACGTTAAACCCTAGTATCAAAGTCTATGCAGAGAAATAAAACACAAATGCATCATCTAGCAAGTTCATGTTCACTTTCGTGACAGCTTAAGGGCCAAATAGTACAAACTCGTTTCACTGGACACAAACACTTCAGGTCAGTCCTGCACATCTACAGCATCAACAGCTGAAAATACCATTGTAACGTCATGCATTGCTCAAAGTTAACGCACCTGGATAGATGGTCTTTTTCTGGAATACATAAACTTAAGAGTACTATTTTCTACTGGGAAATACACTCAAAGTCACTTCCGTAACAAAGAAAAGATGAACTTAAAAGGCAACAGGCATCTATGCAAGCTGTAGCTCTATTTTAGATCCAGACATACAAGGTCCATTTCTGTGTAATTAGGTGAGAGCATTCATGTAGAATACAAGTGAAGTACTTTCCATCTGACTAGAGTTAAATCTAGTTTTAGCCAGCTACTAGACTATGAAGACGTGTTTCATTTAATAACTTTTGTAACATTGTGTTAGATTGCATTTCGTACCAATTTGACTTATGAGTTGTCTGAACTGGTCAAGATAGCTCTGGCCATCCGGGGTTATTCCAAGTTTTCTGATGCCACGGTTGAATTTGTCTGCTCTTTCAAAGGGATACTAGAAAAATATTTTAAAATAATTTGTAAGTATAATTACCTACCCTTAAAAAAATTAAATGTTTTCAACATGTTAATACATTTGCAATTTCATTTTTTAATAAATACACCATACAAAGCCATCCTGAATACAGACATTTGTAACATTTTTCTAGGACAACAGCTGTCATTTTGTCTGGAGGTACACACTGAAGTAATAGGGATGTTATGATTAATGTGACTGAAGGTGCACCAAAAGTAGCACTATGTTGGGTTTGTGTGGCAAGGTTTTGGTAGCAGGTGGGGGCATGGGCTATAGGGGTGGCTCCTGTGAGGAGCTTCTAGAAGCTTCCACAGTGTCCGATCGAGCCAATGCCAGCCAGCTCCAAGATGGGCCTGCCCCTGGCCAAGGCCAAGCCAATCAGCGCCTCTGTGATAACATATTTAAGAAGGGGGGAAGCATTTTGCAGCTGGAGGGGGAAGTGTGGAGATGTAACAGCAAGGTCAGTGCAGGAGGAGGGGGGAGGAGGTGCTCCAGACACTGGAGCAGAGATCCCCCTGCAGCCCGTGGTGAAAACCATGGTGAAGCAGGCTGTTCCCCTGCAGCCCGTGGAAGAAGGATGAGGGGGTGTAGAGATTCCACCTGCAGCCGGTGGAGGACCCCACACTGGAGCAGGTGGAGGCACCCGAGGGAGGCTGTGGCCTGTGGGAAGCCCGGGCTGAAGCAAGTCCCTGGCCAGACCGGTAGACCCGTGGAGAGGGGAGCCCACGCCAGGGCAGGTTTTGCTGGCAGGACTTGTGACCCCGTGGGAGACGCACGCTGGAGGAGTTTTCTCCTAAAGGTCTGCACCCCATGGAAGAGACCATGCCGGAGCAGTTCGGGAAGGACTGTAGCCCATGGGAGAGACTCCATTTTGGAGCAGGGGAGCGATGAGAGGAGTCCTCCCCCCGAGGACAAAGCAGCAGCAGAAAGAAGGTGTGCTGCACTGACCACGACCCCCATTCCCCCCACCCCCGCCCCTGCCGCTGAGGGGGGAGGAGGTTGAAGCAGGGAGTGAAGTTGAGCCCAGGAAGGTGGGAGGGGTGGGCGGAGGTGTTTTAAGACTTGATGTTATTGCTCTATTCTGTTTAGTAATAAATTAGATGAATCCCTTTTTCTAAGTTCAGTTTGTTTTGCTCGTGACGATAATTAGTGAGCTCTCCCTTATCTCTACCCAAGCCTTTTGTTACGCTTCTCCTCCCCATCATGCTGGGGAAGGAGTGAGTGAGCAGCCACGTGGCGCTCAGCTGCCGGCTGGGCCTAAACCACGTCAAGCACGTTTTAGCCAAGTTAGTCTCAATCCTTCAAAAATTACTATACCTTGTGATCATTTTGATCCTTGACTTCCCTGAAGAACCTGATGTCTTTGATAAGTCTGGATTTGATATGTTCATCATACATGAACTGACTAAAAATATAAAACTTTTTCCTCAGAAATTGGTAAGTGAAGTTTACCTAAAAGAAAAAGTCAAATCAAGAAAGTTAGCAAAGTAACAAGCATATCTAGCAACCAATTTTCAGCAGATTCCAGAGTAACTTGTATTTATGATGATGTAACTTCCTGAAATAGAACCTTCTACTCAGTTTACTTCAGTTTGTTATTCTCAACTTAGCTTTTTAATTTCACTGGTTTAAAAGAATAAAACCTTCTCATGGAAGGCCTACTCTCTTCCAGGAAGGGCAGCGGGACCAAAGGACAAGTTAGCTACTTCAGTTTGATGACCTGCCCTACACAGCCATTAGTTTATGTCTGGAATATCCTGTAACTGTCCTTTTGAAGCAATACCAACGTTTCTAGTTGAAAAGGGCAGACAAGCTCAACTTCCTCAGTTAGGTTGTGGTATATTCATAACCTCCTGACACACCTTTTCACTTCCTCAAAGTTTTCTGCAGTACTCCCAGGAGGCAGAAGCACAATTCTACCCTAAGCATCTCAATTACTGCTCATGTCTGCATAAACAACTTTTATTAACTTCAGGTTGTGAGTAATCTACATCACCAGGAAATAATGTAATAGCATTTTTTTTTTTGAGTAACTAAAGTCCCCAAGATTAACTATTCCAGTAACAAGAAGAAAATCATTCTTAGAAGAATAGTGCAAGAGAAGTTATTTCCAATAGTGCAAGAAAGCATGAAAACCTTATTTTTCCTAATAATTTCCACTTTTCAAGTAATGACTTGAGAGCAGGTTCAATATTTCAGCAGGTTGTTTTTTTTTTTTTTTTAAATAGAGCCAGAAGAACAGGAAAAAAGAAAACAACAAAGAAATAGAAGTTGAACAGCAGATTGGAAAGCACCAACCTGAAAATACCTTTGACACTATATCTGAACCCGAGAACGACACACATAAATTCCTGCCACAGTAGGCATGCCACAGGAAATGCCCTTACCTGCCTTGCAAAGAGGTAAATGCCTTCGGCTGGTTAAAATGAGCACTTATACTACAGACATCATTAAAAGCATTGCAGTAAGAAGTCACAGGCTTCCAATAAATGATCAGAGATCTGTATCATTTTTTTCGCAAATTAAAAGGTAACCTGTCTTAAGTTTAACGATAACAAGAGGAACTTAAAAAAATTAACATTGCGATTCTTCAAGATATGCTTTAACTGCAGCAAAAGTAACTGCCTACTGTTAATAAGAAACTTAGAACGTGCTAATTTATGCAGGCAGCTTAGAAATTAAAATATTTTACTATGCTAGTTTGATAAGTAGTATTTACCTTTACTGAAATTCAGAGTCCCACCAAACATCTATATGTTCTTTAATGTGTTTTTAGATCTCTTCATTAACTTTTATGGAACAATTGGAAGTGGCACAACTCCCAAGAGATTGTGATACTGATTTGTGTCATGTCCAAGAACTGATTTGTTTTCTGAGCACACCCAGAACATTATTATTGCATTATTAAAAACTGCACAACCAAATAAATCATTAGGACATGCAAGAGTTTGAAGGCTTTTGTGCAGTATTGAAAAAAATCCAACAACGGTTGCAAAGATACTCACTGTTGTGTTCATGATTCCTGTTCCATGAGTTCGAATTGAATTAGCAATGTGTCGGATATTGATAGTGTTCAAGTGTTTGTTATTACTTGTTCTTTCAATGAAGATCTGGGAGGCGGGGGGTGGGAGGAGAAGGCAGAAATAAAGTTATTTACCCAAAACGAATTCTGTGATAAATTATTAACCTTGGTAGCCCATATCCTATTTCTGAGAACTGGCAATTAGGGAAAAAACTGGGAAAATAAAGCATGTATACAATAAACTTTATTTGGTAGGTTCTTCCAGTTTCTGCAAAGCAATTCCAAGGCAGCTGATGTACCCAAACTCTCACATTTATTGAGAGTATATCCTACATTAATTGGTCTAAGCTCTTTTGGACCCTTGTTTGTACTTTTGGCCCCATTAGATACCATGGCAAATGAGTTTCACTACTGAATTATGTGCTATGAGAAAAAGTACTTCCTTTTCTTTAAGAAAGCCTCTCACTTCCATAGTGGGCCCCTCATTCTCACACTGCGAGAAAAAACAAAGGGTTGTTCCCTGTATGTGTTCTCCATGTCATTTACTACTTCATCTCTCTAATAACCCATTTTCAGATACCCTTTTTTGAAGCTGAAAAATCACGTACTTAGTATGTCCTTATATAGCAGCCAATTGCTGCCTTCTCCTAGCTTCATTGGAATATTTGACATGGAGTGATCCTACTAGCACACCGTACTCAAAATATGCTTGGAGAACATTCTCTGAGACCTATCCACAACATCCCCAAAAATGTTTTTCTAAAGCAGTAATAGGTATTTTACAGCTTGTTATTATGTATGTTCAGCTTGGGTTTTTCTTACATGTATACTGCTCAGCATTCCTTAATCCCTTCAAATCAGAGCCAAATCTAGGAAAAAAATATGGGATATACCTTACCTGATTATTCAGATTGTAGAGGTAGCGGGATACAAAAACATGAATATTTCTCATGATTTCCAGAACATCCAGACCCTGAAACAATATTATCTGTTGAGAATTATTACGATAAACAAGTTCAAGAACTACTGACATGCCTAACCACTAAGGTGCACAAATACTATTTCTGTAGTTACTTGAAAGCACTTTAGAAAGCAATGTTTTCAGTTTGCAACATGAAAAATCTCCTAACAATTTTTGTTCAGTGTCTGTAAGATAACGCTTAGAGGAGAAAAAAGCAGCTCAGCTCACATTTTAACATTTGCGCTTCTGCCTGTTTTTTTCCAACTGCCCTGAAAGTAAGGAATCTTCCAGTCTATTCCACAAGCCCCAATTAAAAAAAAAAACGAACAACAAAAAACCCCACCAACCCACAACAAAAAAACAAAGAACAAAATTGAGATTTGGCTGTTCACAGATTCCAGAAAATGGAATCTCATCTTAAGAGATTTCTACAGGCACATAGATTTCTACAGAGACATAGGCAACTAGCTACTTTTTGATATTGTTTTGCCCAAACCATCTAGAAGACTGAAGTTTTATATTTTCAATGTAAGTTTACAATTGTTTTGCTTGAAGGAGTTTCTTTAGTATCATTGTACTTAGAGAGGATGCTATTTAATCTATACACTCTATTTTCAATTATGTCAAAGATTTTATCAGGATTTTACTGGGGCTGGCGGGGGATGGAGCATGGAGTGCCTTTGTTTTGAAGTAAAGCTCATGCCAGAATAAATGTTATGAAACCAATGTTGTGAAATGATTTAATTCTTTCTAACAACATGATGGTCAAATATTGCCAATAGAAAGCTATTCCCCAAATGAGGGAACGAAGCTAACTGCCAAAAACATCCAAGATATCTTGAAGGAAAGTCTTCAGAAATATGCAAGTTGTATTTCTTTTGCACTGAGCCTAAAACAGTGAATACCTTCCCCATTAACTTGATGAAACTATAAATTTATGTGTAATTATATTCAGCAGTTTCTAAGAGGCTCTGAGTATTAAGCTAAGCACCAATGTCCTAAAGTCCCCGATGTTCAGCCAGTGAAAGTTTCTCGATGATCACTACACAGAACCTGCCGAGAAGCAAGCAATGAATCCAGGAAGAGACCCGCCATTCAAAGGTCATTCCAGACTTGGAAAGGTTGTATTCCAGACATATTGCTTGCCAAAATGCTGATACTGAATTTTCATGAAAACGTTCTCTGAATTTGTATACCAATTTCATTTTATTAAAGCTTATGTTAAAAAATGAATGATACAAGTCCAACATGAAGTTAACTGATATTGGTGTTATCTCCAAAAGTATATAGAGACTCTGTCTCAGAAGTCAACCAGGAATTAAAGGTCACTTTTTCCAAACAGTTCTCTAATCTTTGGGTACTTCCATTTTAACAATTGGGTCCTCTAGCTAGCTAGTATGACAGTATAATGTAACAAAAAGATATTCCTATCTTGTGAGCACTGTACCTGTTCCAGAGTCTGGCTAGGAAGATGTGCTTCAGTCATACTTAAACCATAGCGTTGAGTTGCTAGGTTTCTCATTTCACTGTAGGTGGCCCAGTCATGAAGAGCTACAGTTGTTAAGTTGTAGAAGGTCTTGTCCAAATAGTGAGTTACATAAGCTGTAGACACATAAAAGGATGAACTAAAATACTACTACTTATTGAGTTACAGAAGTGTGGAAAGAAGTGAAAAGATATACTAAGCCAAGTGTAACAGAGATGAAAATAATGGAATCAAGAAAACGTATAACTTCTCACCTTTTATGTCAATGAATCGATTGAAAAAACGTATTGGGTTCAGAAAGAAGAAGTGAGCTAGGTCCTTCATGCCAACTCTGAAGGGGTTTCTGTCATCCAACTTTAGGTGTGTATGAACTGATAAGCGCAGGTCCTTTTCAATCTCTTTACATAATTTGTCCAGCAAGTGCTATTCAGGTAAGTTAAAAAAAACTCACATTCAGTTTCCACTTACAATGCTCCGTTGGCAGAACTAATGCCCCTCTCCAGAGATACATAAGAGACCCATTGAAGTAGTGACGACAGTTTTGCTTTGGCAGGGACACACACGTCGCACTGAATCAATACTTGGGAACCAGAAGTATATTTAATTCCTGTGTTCTTGTTCTACTATACAACAGCAAGAACAAGCTACACAGCAGTAGAGGTTTAGCCACCCAATGCCATTCTGTACATGATTAAAAACTTCCACACAGGCATTTAACAATTTAAACTTAAGTATTCTCACTTCTCACCTTAAGTGGAACTAGGCTTAGGGCTATCTATCTAGATAATAGTAAGACCTAACTCAGTGAGTAAGAGTCTTGCAATAAGCAGTTTGGCCTGATTTTCTGCAGAATATGTGAGATGTTTGGTTTTGAACTAGTCAAACAAAAAAAAAAAGAAAAAAGAGTGGTTCAAAGGTTAAAATCTAGGACTTACAAAACGTGAATTCACATTTTCTTTCTGTCAAACATCCTTTGCAATTCTAGATGATAATTCACTAAGAAGAGGTCACCTACATTTATAGAGCCTTCACTACTAAAAGCCACGCATACATACTAAGAACAACAGTACTTATTTTAGGCATTCATACAAGCAGAAGCTAATCTGACAAAAAGCACTCCTCTGTCCCAATAGTCAAATCCGTAACTGAGGTTTTGCCAATTTACGTAATTTCAAATGCAGTATTTTCATGTTCCCAGCCAACACAGATACCATTAACAATAGGTCTTAAATAACCAGAAATCCCTGAACATTTTCTTACTTATTAAAATACTCCATGCCATTCTCAAAGGTCTCTGTGCTATTTTTATAGATTGTATCAGGTTTGGTACAATAGATGCTGGTTTATAAAGATATTCCAAGCATAGTGTTGCCTTTAATTTCCATTTACAATAAAATTACCTCATTGAGCACTTCCATGATTTCTTTGTCATAGCATTCCAGAAGCACCTCGTAAGATTCCAAGTGTCTTGCATTCATCATAGCAGGTACACAGTCCCGTAGTGCACTAAACATATACTGAAAAAAGAAGCTATTATGCTTAAACAGATTGACATGTCAACAGCATCACAAATAGTGTTCAAAGCTAACAAATAAATCAAAATCACTAGTCACTTTTATTAAAAATAGACTTCATAAACCCTACTGAAGCTTCCTGTCAATGTGTTCATCTGAAGTATTTAGTTGCTACTAATCTGTTTACTGGAAGGTCATAATTATTAGCTATTTCATCTGAAATTATTTGCACTATAATCATTTTAATACTGTAATTGACCATGGGATATGTGGTACTGGAATAGACAATGGATTTTTATCAGGATTAGTATGCCAAAGCGTGATTCACTTCTGCAGCAAATACTTGATACTTCAAAGAAGGGAGAACAGAAGAGGGGGGTAGAAAAAGCTACAAGACAACTATCCCACACAGCAGCACTGAAACAGAGCGATATGTGTTTTAGAAATATGCAACCACAATGTGGAGCAAAGACTTTTAATGTTCAAATCTAGCAAAAGGTGCTCATTTCAAATTAGAATGAATGAAGAGAGTAACAAAGAGACAGAAAGACACATAAAGACCCAAAATTAACAACAGCAATCTGAGATTTTTAGAGCAATCTAACAGATACACTTTAATTAGATTCGGAACAAAGACTGCTTTTATATCCTCCAGATTGAGAAGAAATTTCTGCCTCAGTAGTAACTCTTGCCTGGGTTAAACTTTTTTTTTTTTTGAGCTTTTTCCTTAAGAGTTTCAGTCTAAGCTTTATCCTTTCCTCCTCTGAATCACTCCCACTACAGTGGCTTGTTGAACTAAGTTACTAACATTATTACTTACATGCAGTCTAGCAGAATCAACAGCATTTTCATACACATCATCTAAATAGATTGGAAAGACTGCTCGATGCCAGTATAAGAAACAACAGTCACATTGTGCTTGAATTCTAGAATACAAGATTACTTATTAGACACAGAATTGGAAGAAGTCATTCTTCTAACACAGTGATATTTATTTTGGTGTGTTTAAACTAAATACAACTGCATTTCAAGCCTAAGTTTTACATGGTTACTTCAATATTCCAGATGCATTGCCCTTCAAAAGAAAGTTTTTGAATAAAGAACTTTTTGTTTATAATCAGTCTAGTGGAAAAGATGGGGAAAAAGGTACCTGCTTTAGAAATAAGGTTACTCAGTCTCTGAAATAATTAAATCTTACATTACAGCAAAATCCTAAGTAACCATTTTCTTATTGCACACAATTAGTAGCCTAGAAGTCAAACATATATTGTAAGTTTCTCCTGTAAGTCAAAAAAGAGAAAAACTGTGTACGACACTTTTCCCAGAAGTTTGTCCCATGAGTCATCCACTGCAGGTGTTTGTCTCTCTCCATAAAGTATGCATGGACCCCAGATACTCACCTGGCTTTCAGACAGCCAACATTACGGAAATCAAGTGTTCACCAAAACTATAGCAACAGTAAAACATGGTGTCACACGTGACCTAACAGCCTAATTTCCCAAAGAGGCTGGTATTAACTCATGACTTCTGTGTTTGGGTTAAGAGGAAGACTTTAGCTTAACATAAAGCTGAGCCATCCAAGAAAGTGACAGAATTTCTAAACAATCAGAGAAGGGGATTACCTAATTGGCAACAGTTAGGTAAAATATGACTCGTCCAAAGACCAGCAAGCTTCAGGCTTAGTTCTAGAATTCTTTCTGTCCATCCCTGGTCTACAATACACACAAAAACCACCACCAGCATGCATCTATCAGACTTTGCAATTCCCACAGTCAAGACCCAGCTCCCCCAGTGACATTATACTGCCTTCCATACACATCATGTGCTGCTGCTTACCGCTCTGTAAGTTCACTGATCAAGTCTAGTTTTTTCAGGACTAACTGAAGGGGAATGAGTTCTTCATCTTTAAAAGTTTTCTGTACAAATAAAAGAGACCAGATTATTATTTCTTTATAAGAAATATAAAAACAAGTACAACAAACAACTACACCAAACAAGTAAAGGTCTGAAACAATCATGGCACTTACCATCTGTGTTCCCACACTCAAGGCAAGGGAAACAATTAGTCGCCTCTGTTTTGTACTTGGCCCATTGAGGGTGTTCTCAGCCAACACCAAAGCAGACAGGACATCCAGGCGTTGCTCACTGTACTTTTTATCAGAAATTACTCTTTTCTTGATGACAAAGAAATTCAGAGAAAAAGTTACCTAAGCTCAAAAGCAATAGCTTACTATGTCTTTCCAAAGCTCATAGACTTGTCATAAATTAAGTATTTCTGCAATCAAATTATGTTTTGTGAACAGAGCTAACCAAATCCAGATTCACTTACATTGTCAATTCTATGATGTTACCTATCTATACCCTTGGAATACGTACAATTCAACGTGAACATGGGTCAGGTTATACAGTATACAAATACTGTGCAAACTGCATGTGACTGCATGTCAGTTTTAGTTCTAAGATACATGTAATTTAAATTTTTTAGTTATTTTTTAATTACTCTGTTGTTGGTAAAAAAATCCAGTTTACAGCTGAAAAACCAGAAGACATATAAACATGGTAATAACAATGACTTGCAGTTTTCTACAAATTCTAATTTATCACAAAGATTAAGTGCAAAAACATATGCATGAACAAATAAAGGGAACTAACTCCTCTGGCTAAAAAGTTGAAGTCACAGATGTATTTGTGAGTAGCAGCATAACTCAGAAGAGGTAGTTTCATGAAAAAGTTAAAGAAAAACCTCTTCCAATTCTAAGAAAGTATGTTCAATGTGAAGCTCCTAACCTTACATGCTAAAGATATGTTAGGTTTACGTCTTAGACCTTACACCACTTTGTCTCTAAATGGAGCAGGTAAAAAAAGATTATTAGTAATAAACTCTTCTATTTACCAGCATTTGTTCCTTACATATTTTCTGAAAAGTAGTCAAAATACCAAGAATTGTTCACAGATGTGTTCTCTTTGATATTCGCTCAATACACAAGACTCAGGATATTTCTATGCATTTAGAAATAACTTGTAGCAATGTAGTTAGAGCTATCATTTGAAAAGGTTATAAAAGTTATCTAAATATATGTGAACTGTTTGTTTGAAGACACACATTTTTTCTTAGTAGCTATGAATCTTGGAACTTCTTCAGTTCATGCTACTCTTGATTTTTTATTTTGTTAATATATCAGCTTTTTAGAAGTACAATTTTTTTTTTTGCTTATGCTAGAAAATATGGAGATGCTAGATACATAAATTGAGATTACAGCCAAAGTTTCAAAAACATATCAAACTTCCAAAATACAGAAGTCTACTGTTAAAACTGTAATCCATTTACAAGAGCATGGCCAAAACAAACAAAAAAAAAAAAGAAAGAAAACTTAATAGCTGCACTGGTATCAGTAGGCTATCAGTAGCATCCTTTGATCAGTAGCATCCTTTGTAATTCTGCTACTGAATGTGATAAAATAATAAAATAATCACTAATATATCAGAACAGGTATATTAAAATCTCATTTTCCTATTTGTCCTGAATTCAGAAATTCAAGATATGGTAAGAAAAATGTGTAAACTGATCTTGTTTATAGAAAGATATAATATGTAGGTATTACAGTCTTACCATCCGAAGCCATTTTACCCCACAGCACAATAGTGAATTTATGCAAACATTAGACTCCTATAAGCCATCATATATTAACCGCTGATATTTTTGCCAAGCAAACATTTAAATAACAGCCTGTTTGCTTAGATCTATAACTGATTGCTTTAAGAATGTGCATCAGAAAAGAGGTAAGAAAAGGTCAGTTTTAGCTTTTATTTATAATGATTTTTTCACAAAAAGAACACAAGAGGAACATGACAAGAGATGCAGCAGTTTAGAGGAAGACAGGAACCATTCTTGGTCAAAAAGGGGTAACCATCTATGCTGTACAGTTTCTAGGGCAAAGCTCTGACCCACTGGAAAGCTTATATATCTGTAGTGTAGTGCTCCACCTTAATCGACAGATTTTGCAAAAGTAAGAAAAATAATTTTAAATTAAAATTAAGATTTTTTTTTTTAAAGACTTAGATAGGAAGATTAATTATTAAAACTCAGATTACATACCTTGGCTACAGAAATAGAGTGAAGAGCCTGATACTGCAGATGCTGAGTGATGTGCGTCACAGAATCTGCCACAATCATACTTCTTCGGTAAAACATGTGTTCTATTGCCTAAAGTCAATCCCAAAACACAATAGTTCATGTAGTTACCAAAATTGTTGCCTTCAGAATTTGGCTTTATGCTGACTGACTCATCCACACTGCAAATAACAGGCTCTTTCCACTTGGTAACGTACCATTAGTAGCAGTTGCAATTAACCCTTAGAAACTGAGAAAAATCAAACCATTCAGGAGCGTAAAAAGGTTTCAGGACTGACGTGTTATTGGGCTTTTTTTTTTTTAATAATCGAGTTCTGTTTACCATTGCTTTCTGAAGTTATCTCAAAACAGAGTATTTTTCTTTTGCAAAAAGTACCAGAAAAAGTGCGAAGTCCTGCACCTGGGGAGAAACAATCCCATATTCCAATATATACAGGGAGTCATCCAGCTGGTAAGCAGCTTGGCAGAGAAATTCCAGTACTTAAAGGGTACTACAAAGAAGATGGAGACTCCCTTTTTACATGTGGTCACATGGAAAAGACAAGGGGTAACAGGTGCAAGTTACTTCTAGGGAGATTCCAACTGGACTCTAGAGAAAAATTTTTCACAATGAGACCCATCAGCCATCGGAATAATCTCCCCAGGGAAGTGGTGGATTCCCCAGCATTGAACACTTTTCAGATTTGGCTGAACAGGGTGCTGGGCCATCTTGTCTAGACAGAGCTTTTGCCAAGAAAGGTTGGACCAGATGATCCTTGAGGTCCCTTCCAACCTGGCATTCTTTGATTCTATGAAAAGGACCTGGGGGTCATGGTGGACACCAAGTTCAACATAAGCCAGCAGCGTGCCCTTGCTGTAAAGAACACTAATGGTATCTTCGGTTGCATTAGACAAAGTACTGATGGCAGGTCAAGGGAGGTGATCCTTCCCCTCTACTCAGCACTGGTGAGGCCACACCTGGAGTGCTGGGTCCAGGTCTGGGCTCCTCAGTACAAAAGAGACATGAACGTACTGGAGAGAGTCCAGCCAAGGGCCATGAACATAATTAAGGGACTGAAACATCTCATATGAGGAAGGACTGAGAGAGCTGGGACTGCTCAGTCTGGAGAAGAGAAGGCTTGGGGGAAGGATCTTATCAATGTATATAAATACCTGCAGGGAGGACGCAAAGACCACCAAGACATGCTCTTTTCAGAGGTGCCCAGTGACAGAACAAGAGGCCGCGAGCACAAACCAAAATGCAGGAGGTTCCCTCTGAACATCAGGAAACAATGTGAGGGTGACTGAGCACTGGCACAGGTTGGTTGCCCAGGGAGACTGAATATCTCCAAGGATGGAGACTCCACAAAAGTCATCTAGATATGGTCCTGGGAAATCAGCTCTAGGTGGCCCTGCTTGAGTAGCGGGAGGTTGGACCAGACAACCTCTGGAGGTCCATTCCAACTTCAATCATTCTACAGCACCAACAAGTTGGTTAGAAGTTACATAAAAATTGGTTCTAGCCTTCCAACTCAAATTTCCTGTTCTCTAACCAAATCTAGTCTTGAACAAGAAGCCACCCATGCAAAGATGTTCCCTGTCTCAGGGTTTTTTAGTATGTGATGTTTGATCAGTGTTCTCTGTAAACGCCTACATGAAATAAACAATTTTCATCCAGTGACCTACCTTCAGAAGTTCCACAAGTCTGCACAGAGCTTTCACCGAGGTTTTGGTCATAGGTTTTTGCACTGACATGTAGAGATTCATTGTAGTTTTAATGATGGTGCTAAGACTGTATGCATAAAGAAAGCCCTAAAAATAAAATGAGTGTGAGGAGAGGAAAAAAAAGAATATTTTCACAACAAATAAGTCCTCTCTTTTCTTTCATACATGACAGACAGTTAACTTTTGCCTCTTCACGCTAGAAAATCTACCACTCCACTTCATAAGCAAGCCTGGGATCCCAAATCTGAATGACACCCTTTTATTAGGCAGACATTATGAAACTGCCTACAAGTCATTAGATCACCTGATCATTAACCTCTTCTAGAGTCATTCAAATTAAACATAGGTCACTGAATTAAAGGTCTAACAATTTCAGACCTATTGTAAACAAAACTCAAAGAACTCCCATCCCCCCCAAAACCAGCCTATATCACAAAAACAATCTAAAACTTCCAGATTCCATGGAATAAATACACTGACAGTATTTATACACTTCCAAGCTTTCTAAATAGAATTGTCCATCCCACATTAAAACAGCAATCCTTTTTAAATCAATGTATGCTAAGCTTTTAAATAAAATGTTGATTACCCACAGCATGACAAAAATGTTATTCAACTTATTTCAAAGGAAAAGTACTAACAATAAAACCAGAAAGAGACTAGGAAAAGACAGCAAGTGGTGTAGGAAACTCAATTTGCTACAAAGCAAAATTTTAAGTCCACTGCGAATAATTCAAATATAAAAACCACAGATCCTAGTACATGTATGTCTTCAGATATGGAAGATTCAGGATCATGCTTTTATCACACACCTATTCTTATCAGATTTCTGTCAGGCAGATAGATACATATAAAAGCTAACAAAAATAAATTCAGAAATAAGATGCATCTTACATTAAGACTACATGCTGTTAGTAGGCCAAAAGAAAACCAGCTGCCTCGGAACGTAGCAAGATTCTTGCAAAGTACCATCACTAGGCAAAGCACAATGAAACAACACAAAACCTTTACTGGAAGTATGTACTGTGCTAAATAATACTAAAGTAGATACTGGTTCAGTCCAACTTATGTGCCTCATGACTGACTCAAAAAAGAAAAAAAAACGAAACCTTTACTACAGAGTAAATGAAGCTTTCTTAATTTCCTAAGTCAAAAGAAAAATTCAAAATTTTAGCCACTGAATATTTAGTCAGATTCACTTTCCCCACACACTTTATGGAAAGGCCTTTTACAGATTAACTTAAAAGAGTATCTACTGGGCATTTAAAGTTTTAGAAGAATTCCCATATTGTAAAATAACACACTGATGATCACAGAACTTCTGTGATTTCTTCTTATGTTCAACAACTTGCACCAAAACATCAGTTTGCTGCATCACCACATTAAAAGACTGCACACCTGGATGAAGACATTGCAGCGGTTAGAAAGATCCTCAGCAAACTTATCCACGCGTTGCTCTTTTGACAAGATAGATTCCATTTTTGTCATCCATGAGCTCACAAAAACATAATATGACTGCATATCTCTGGAGAAGGAAACAAAGAACGCTGCTCACTTCAAACAAAGAGGAGTATGAAGATTTTCTTTTCTATTTCCAAAGCTTAAATTCTTGCAAGGAAAATATGTTAAATCTTCAGTCCCCAAAGTAATAACTCTCCATTCCCAAAAGTATCAGAACCTCATACTCATTTACATTTTAAGTCTCTACAGGTAAGGATTAGTCTGCCAATTATATCTGTACAAGCATACCCCAAAGAGTCAAAATCATCTATCTTTCAAGAGCACAAATGGCCTTCTTAGCAGTACATATACTACACTTCTTTAAATTAAAACAGTAAATAAAGCTGCTAGAAAATACTTCTAAACACTAGACAAAAAGAGTCCTACGCTGATGTTAATTTTTTAATATTTTATATATATATATACACACACACCCCCCTTATTATATCAATACCAGACTGGACTGCTCTTAAATAACGTAATTCTCCATAAATTAATCTGCTGGGATTACACTAGTTGTAATTAAATGGTTAAATAAGAGTTAACTTTTAAAACTGCTATTTATTCCATGCTACAGAATTGTGACACTGCAATACTACTTATTGTAGCAGTTACAGGAGGAATAGTCAGGCAAAAACACCAAGAGGCCCCTGTGGATGAACAAGAAGCTCCTAGGCAAAATCAAACAAAAAAAGGAAGCCTACAGAGGGTGGAAGCAAGGGCAGGTAGCCTGGGAGGAATACAGAGAAACTGTCCGAGCAGCCAGGGATCAGGTTAGGAAAGCCAAAGCCCTGATAGAAATTGATCTGGCCAGGGATGTTAAGAACAAAAAGAAAAGCTTCTATAGGTATGTTAGTGATAAAAGGAGGATGAGCGAAAATGCGGGTCCCCTCCAGAATGAAACGGGTGACCTGGTTACCCAGGATATGGAGAAGGCTGAGGTACTCGACGACTTCTTTGCCTCAGTCTTCACTGGCAAGTGCTTGAGCCACACTGCCCAGGTCGCAGAAGGCAGGGACTGGGAGAATGCAGAACCGCCCACAGTAGAAGAAGATCAGGTTCAAGAATATCTAAGGAACCTGAAGGTGCACAAGTCCATGGGACCTGATGAGATGCATCCGCGGGTCTTAAGGGAACTGGCAGAGGAAGTGGCCATGCCACTCTCCATCATATTTGAGAAGTCCTGGCAGTCTGGCAGAGTTCCCACTGACTGGAAAAGGGAAAACATAACCCCCATTTTTAAGAAGGGTAAAAAGGAAGACCCAGGGAACTACAGGCCACTCGGTCTCACCTCCGTGCCTGGCAACATCACAGAGCAGACCCTCCTGGAGACTATGCTCAGGCACATGGAAAATAAGGAGGTGATTGGTGACAGCCAACACAGCTTCACTAAGGGCAAATCATGCCTGACAAATGTGGTGGCCTTCTATGATGGGGTTACAGCATTGGTGGACAAGGGAAGGGCAACTGAAATCGACCTGGACTTGTGCAAGGCATTTGACACCATGTCAAACTGGAGAGACATGGATTTGATGGATGGACCACTCAGTGGATAAGGAATTGACTGGATGGTCACACTCAAAGAGTTGTGGTCAACGGCTCAATGTCCAAGTGGAGAACGGTGATGAGTGGCGTCCCTCAGGGGTTGGTACTGGGACCAGCACTGTTTAACATCTTTGTCAGCAACATGGACAGCGGGATTGAGTGCACCCTCAGCAAGTTTGCTGACAACACCAAGCTGTGTGGTGTGATCAACATGCTGGAGGGAAGACATGCCATCCAGAGGGACCTTGACAGGCTTGAGAGGTGGGCTTGTGTGATCCTCATGAAGTTCAACAAGGCCAAGTGCAAGGTCCTGCACATGGGTTGGGACAATCCCAAGCACAACTACAGGCTGGACGAGGAATGGATTGAAAGCAGCCCTGAGGAGGAAGACTTGGGGGTAGTGATTGATGAGAAGCTCAACATGAGCCAGCAGTGTGCGCTTGCAGCCCAGAGAGCCAACTGTGTCCCGGGCTGCATCAAAAGAGGCGTGACCAGCAGGTCAAGGGAGGTGATCCTGCCCCACTACTTGGCTCTTGTGAGACCCCACCTGGAGTACTGCATCCAGCTCTGGGGGCCCCAGTACAAGAAGGACATGGAGCTGTTAGAGAGTCCAGAGGAGACCACGAAGCTGATCAGAGGGCTGGAGCACCCCTACTATGAGGACAGGCTGAGAGAGTTGGGGTTGTTTAGCCTGGAGAAAAGGTGGCTCCAGGGAGATCTAATTGCGGCTTTCCAGTATCTGAAGGGGGCCTGCATGAAAGATGGTGAGGGACTGTTTACAAGGGCATGTAGTGATAGGATAAGGGGGTAATGGGTTTAAGCTGAAGGAGGGTTGATTTAGATTAGATGTTAGAAAGAAATTCTTTACTGTTAGAGTGGTGAGGCACTGGAACAGGTTGCCCAGAGAGGTTGTGGAGGCCCCATCCCTGGAAGTGTTTAAGACCACATTGGATGAGGCTTTGGGCAACATGGGCTAGTGGAGGGTGTCCCTGCCCATGGCAGGGGGTTGGAACTAGATGATCTTTGAGGTCCCTTCCAACCGAAACCATTCTACAATTCTATGAATGTATTCAGGTCACTGATTATGACATCAAAAAATTACACTTTGAAGAATACTCTTATTTAAGGCAACAGTCCAATTATCAAAGGCAGTACAAGAATTTGTAAAAAAAAGAAAGTTATTGGCAGAATTCAAATCTGCAGATGCAAAATCTGGATTTTTTTTACAATATCCTCAAAACTGTGCATACAAAGAAGGGCAAAGAAGCTGGTGAAGGGTCTAGAGAACAAGTCCTGTGAGGAGCAGCTGAGGGAACATGGATTGTTTAGCCTGGAGAAAAGAAGGCTGAGGGGAAAGACCTTATTGCTCTCTACAACTACCTGAAAGGAGGTTGTAGACACGTGGGTTGGTCTCTTCTCCCAGGTAAGAAGTGATAGGACAAGAGGATATGGTCTTGAATTGTGCTAGAGGAGGTTTAGATTAGATATTACGAAAAATTTCTTCATCAAAGGGGTTGTCAAGCATTGGAACAGGATGCCCAGGGAAGCAGTTGAGTCACCATCCCTGGAGGTGTCTAAAAGACATGTAGATGTGGCACTTAGGGACATGGTTTAGTGGTGGACTTGGCAGCGCTAGGTTTACAGTTGGACTTGATGATCTTAAAGGTCTTTTCCAACCTAAATGATTCTATGATTCTATGAAACATCTGTGAATATCCAGATCTCTTTCAACATTTTCTTAATCTTAAGAGCTGCAAGACATGACTTGTACCACTGCCCAAGACCAGAAGCAAAGCAGTACAGTTATGCTCCATCCCAGAATTAAAGCCCAGGAAAGAATTTAGTGAAAAACAATTTAGTCAGAGCTCTCGAATCTTCCTGTGGACATAGGATGTAAACCAGGAAGAGGTGGAATGTAACAGAAACAGGGCAGTTGTGAAAATAATCTGCCAGAGGATCATGTAGGCATGGACTTGCTTTTTTCTCTCTCCCCTCCCTCCTTCCGTCCAACCCAACCTCTTGCATACAGGGTTGGAAGAAAACCGGCAAAATGTAAGCTTTTACTTCTATACCACAGACCCCATTTGCCACCTTCTTGCTTTGGTCCGCAACATAAACAGAAATCTTAGCC
Source organism: Balearica regulorum gibbericeps (assembly GCF_011004875.1). Classification (NCBI taxonomy): domain Eukaryota; kingdom Metazoa; phylum Chordata; class Aves; order Gruiformes; family Gruidae; genus Balearica; species Balearica regulorum. The sequence continues at coordinate 61,071,724 of NC_046184.1, forward strand.
CTATTACCTTCCTATGCAATACAGCACACCTCTTCATAAGACTGAGAATTAAAAAAATTCCAACCCATCTTTACACGTATTTTAGGAAGAACTTAGAGCTCTAAGAAGTGACCTGCGAACTATACAGAGCACAAAACAACAGAAACCTTTTCAAATACAGATAATTTCAAAGACCATTAAACAAGCAACTTAAACAGTCATGAAGAAAGAAATGCTTGCAAAGAAAGTATCATCACCAAGCAGAGAAAAACTCCTTTATAAGCCTACTAGCAAATTAACTCCATAAACACATGGAAAGCAGAGAGCCTCAAGAGAAAACAAAGCAGCTCAGGTTACTGGACACTAGCTTGAAAAAAAAAAAAAGGAAGTTGAAAATATGGAAATAGAAATAACTGAAACAATCAAATATTTAGAATTGCCAGGAACATTGTTATTTTGGTGACATAATACACATTTTTCTGAAACTGTGACAAGGAAAAATGCTTAGGTTTGATCAACGCTTTTTCAGTAACACTAATACACACGTATTGCTGCAGTGAAATGGAAAAGTTGATTAACACCACTGAGCAACACTACATAACATGCTAGTACACCGAATGAAAAAACCCACATTTATAACTATTTGCCAAACAGCATTATGAAGCAGTATTTAGGAAGCTTACTTAGTAAGTGACTGTGCCTTCTGCTGTAGAAAGTTCTCCCTTTGCATTTTAACTGTATGAATACTTTTCTTGTCCAAAAATTTGGCAGCAGCTGGTATCTTCTGAATCAGGAAGTTGTCAGCAAACCAGATAATGTTAGCAGTTAATGTGATGGCTGGTACCTGGGGTAAAAAAAAAAAAAAAGAAAAAGAAAGAAAAAAGGAGGGAAAATATTACAAAGTAGCAATAAACATAAGTAACTACAACAAACACTATGCCACCATGCCTGTTTATGTCTCTCTGGAACCACAACACACAATTCAGTTTATTTCTGCATAATTAGTTTCTACAAAGTATTACATTCATGTTAAAAAGGCTTCTCCCCTAGAAGTCCACTAACGATACCACAGGCAAAGTTATTACCACTCTCAGTGATTCCAAACAGTATTAAAGAATTTAATTATTTCTTAATACCAACTGATGTGAAAAAGCCCCAGTCACCTTTGGGCTTAGAGGTCTTTCAAAATACATGTTTATAGGCAAGGTCAAAACCTACTGCATTTATTCAGTACCACAATACTCAATTTTTTGTCCTCACTGCCACATTAACCTTGAGAAGAAACATTTTAATGGTAATTTCAAGTTATTTTACCTTACTGCTAAGTGAGTGTACAGGTTTTGGATCATCTTCAAAAGAAAATGGCAGGGTAAAGAAGGGGGACAGAGGAAAATTTAAAAAGTAGAAAAATCTTAATTCTGCTTTCTGATTTGTTTTGGTAAATTGTGTGGTTTTTCTTTGCTCAAGTCTGTGCTACGCAACTAAGAAAATTATCTACTTCATTACAGAAGATTTTTCCCCCTCTTAATTATTGACAAAAGAATAAAGCATTCACCTTTTTACAGACATCCAACAATGACTTGTAAAATTTCTTGTCTATGGTCCGAAAAATCTGAAAATGCAGTACAAAGAGGCCACAAATGCCCACGTATTTATCTCTCTGGTCAATTTCTGAAGGTTCGCCTGCAGAAATACACCTTTTTTGAAGTCTCCTCCCAGACAAACAATACAAACAATTTTAGAAACAGTGAAGCTGGCAGAAGCAGCATGAGCTTGCATTACCAAGTTTAGCTTCCACATTTGCAAAAGCTGTGCGAAGAGTATGAGCAAATTCTTCAGCAAACGTGCTGTTCTTCGACACTGACACTCCACCATTTACAGAATCAAACTGTTGCTCTATACAGGCCTGAGCAAAAAGGGAAAAAAAGTATAATGATAATGCCATGGATTTTGGACCTTAAAAGAATACTGATTTTGCAAGAGAAGAATACTGCAAAACCAAAATGATTTAAGACTAACCTCAAGTTAGTCTTAAACTTCACAACATACAGGTTTTTTAACTATGCTTAAATTTAGTATAATAACAGAAAATATTAAAAACTTCTCTTATACCTACATTCAAAAAACCCCATTTTATTTACTTCAAGCAGTTTCTTTAAAAATGCCCCTTAACAGAAATGTGATGTGCTAGTGATAAGAAACTAGATATGTATTCACATTATTACATTATAATGTTACTAACTATCCACTAACTAAACAAGATTACCATGGAAGTCGCTTGTAGGATGTAGTTCATGAACTTGGAGCATAAAATCCCACACCACTGGTAGCGGTTTAAAAAAAATAAAATACCAAAACCCCCACAATAGTCAAAAAATAGAGACACACTTCAGATTTTCTAAAGATATTAGAAAAGTCTTTAATGGAATTGTATTTAAGAATATTTTTCCTTTTGGAGGCTTTTACAGATGCAAGTCTTACATAGATGCAAGAAACATAAGATGAAAAATGGATAGCTCATAGGAATGTGCTTTGAAAGAATAAGCGAAATTGTGCTTAGTTATTTAATTTCCCTTTTGGAGGCTTTTACAAGCCGTAAGAACTGAGCAACAGTCCTGTTCAATTGACTCTGCTGTGACCAGTTTCAGCCAATGCTATCCTCTGCCCACTATGCCATAACATCTGATTTTAGGGTCTCATATACACGCTTTTCAGGAAAAAAGGATAGCTTCTTGAACACATTTAAGTTAACTGTATTGAAAAAGTAGCTAAAAAAGTGTACCTATGCTACGTAAGCCTGACCACTATTAAAATTTTTGGTGAAAAACGACTCCCTGATAATACACTGTCCTAATGCCAAGTTGCCTGTGTTTCTTTAATTCTGCAGAACAGTAAGCATTAACTGCTACCATTCAAAGCCTGGCACAGTTCTAGCACATGAGAACATGAGAAGAGCAAGGAAGGATCTTACAATAGTGCCTTTTTCCCCCCCCTCCATGCACAGATGCGAGAGCCAAATTCACACATCACTGTATCCAGAAGAAAACAAAATGAAAATCAAACAAACCATCCTAAAAAGAGGGTTGCTTTAATGCAACAGTCCCCCTTATCATACTGGGGAATATTACTTTTATTACCTGAAATATCATTCCATCGAATAACTGGCATTCCAGTTTTAACAGTAGCTTTTCAAATGGCTTCAGTTTATCTTCTTGAATCCCAAACTTAGAAGGGTTGTGATGGACAGATTTTAGCAGCCTGTAAGGAGTAGGTGTGGAACACATACATACAACACAATCAAAACATGCTAACAGTTTTACCATATCCTGTACCACTTTGATAATAGATTTTAATTGCCCACATATGTGCCCAGCAGCAACTCCAAAATTAAAAAAAAAACACAACAAACAAGCCACTAGGTCTGTATAAGCCATTTGCATTTAAATAACTCCCATTTATTTAGGTTTTCAATAAAACAGAGTTATTATTCCACTAATTTAACTACCTTTATAATTGTTGACTCTTCAGCTTTTACTTAAGATAGAGTTCTTACTTAAATCTGTATGCCCATCCCCATGATCAATATGGATAGGGATAGTCTTTTATCAGATTTCTTACTGAATATATTTTAAACCCCACCAATCATTACCCTGTCTGTCAAGATGCTTACCATGTATTGTAAATGCAACATTCAGCACTTAAACTTACTGGTGCTGTTTGAAGGACACAGTGGGATCTTAGCCCTGCTCTCCACTGAGATTTCTGGAAAACTCTCAGGGTTACCAAAATCCATGTTCCCACACTGACTTTCTTCAAAGACACATGCACATATTTTTATCTTTTATTTTTCACACCTTCAGAGACACACCTCTTATACATGGTCCAGTGATCTTTCAGAGTGGCATGATTGTCAATTATTTCATCCAGAGTGATTAAGACTGTGAGCAACTCTCCCAGATGCTCATACATTGCCTGTTGGAAAAAAAAAAAAAAAAAAAAAAAAAAGGACTGTAGTTATTGAAAAGTTTATTGCAGTCATGTATTATCAGCCAACAAGACATCAGCTAGAGAGTTAAATTGGAGATTTCTTGGTTTGGTAGCTTAAAAGCTTTAGTATTTCTCATAGTGACACAAGAAACATTAGTTTGTGTACAGGCATTGCTTTAAGTTCACTGGTCTATTCAACATTGAAGGTAGGATTTTTTTAAATTGTCTGCACACAGAAGCACACATTGCACACAATAAGGGAGCGTGCAAACACTTTTCAGCTAAGAAACCTAGAATATGAGAGACATTGAGATACCAGCTCTTTCCACATAAAGGCCAAAAAAAAGCTGATTAACAAAATAAAACCATTAAAGATATTCCAGATTGAAAGCTGTACTTGAAACTCACTTTCTTGCTGCTTTTCTCAGGATTAATGATCAAGACATACATATATTAACATAAGCAAAAGGGCTCTAAATCATTCCCACCTGAAAATGAACTCCAGATGTCTCTATAATTTTAGGTGCATTCCTGTAAATAAAGTAAATATTTTAATGTCTTTTTAACCCTTAGAACAGAGCATATTTATCAATTCTGTATCACGGTGTGTTCTTTGTTTCTTGGGGTATATTTTTCTTCATTAACACAGTAACTTCAGAAAACAAAACAGCCTCAAAATCTGATTAAAAGTATACACTATGTGAAATCTGTATGCTATGATCAAATTTAATATTGCATTTTTAAATGTACAGCATGTGACTGATTCAAACCACTGACTGCATTCAGTGCACATGTATATCGCCAATTCCCAATTCAGTTATGCTAACAGCAAGTAGCCTTGATACGTACAGCCTTGTGGCCCAAAAGTACAAAATCACTTCACATACTTAATCAAGCCATGTCCAAGCTACACATCCAGCCTTGTTCATTCAGCACCATATCAAAAGTCTACCTTGTACTGTAGTGTAAGACAAAAATGAAAACAACAAATAAAACTGAGAAGAATGATGCTATCCTGTCTGAGGGGAGAGGGGGAAAGGAATCAAGAGCCCTGCAGCTATATTCAGAGCCAAATCAAACAATTCTATTCAGAGCTAAACTCTCCTCATTTTTCAGAGGAGATAAACCCAACAACCCTTACTGAGCTCAACTTCAGGTGCTAAAACCACAGTTGCTCTGTGAGGAATATATACCAAGATGTACATATTTAAAACATTAGACTGTGAAAGTGATCTGATTTTTAAGCTACTGGTATCCACTGTATCAGTCAATGGAAGGAATCTCTCTCTCAAAAAGAGAAAGGATGAAAGAGGAATAATATCTCTAAATCATAAACACTAAGTCCCTCTGAACCATCAATTGTATCAAAAAATGACCAAAAAAATCTTGCATCTCATTATATAAACACACTGCCTTTTCTGAAAATAAAACAAATCCACTTCTGTAATGGCTTATGAAGACCAAACTTGCACAGCAAAGCACTCTCCATATCTCTAGACAACAATATCCCAAAACCAACCATGCCTTAGACAGAACATTCATATTTTATACATTTGTTTAACTACATAAAAACAATGTAGCATTTCAGGGAATAGTTACTTGTTGCTGGTATAGAGAACTGCCAACTGATGCACTACATTCACCACCACTTCATAGCAGCGGGTAACAAAGCAAGACAGCTCCTGAAATACAATAAAATAAAATGCATATGTAAATATAGACCTTCCTCATACACAAGTTGTCATTACATCCAACATACTGAACATAAACCACTGAACCTGCAGCCCAAGCTCCAATTACATCCCCAATCCAAGTCAGTGGACAGACCTACAGCAGGATGGAAAACATCTTACTAAGAGCTCCGAAAAAGTATCCAGGACTAAGCTAAGAAGCTACTGAACACAAACTTCCAGTACAGCTTGGACTATTTATACTATTGGTTCAATTTATCAAAAGACAGTAAGAAGTGACTTGACAAGAGTGCCCAAGTATTTTCAGAGAGAATATCCCTGATAGCAAAGGCTGTGCCTTTCCCCACTAGATTCAAGAATCACGCTCTGGGAGCTGGTGACAGCCAAATTCAAATCAGAAATTAACACAGAAGCCTGTACCTCCCACAAGAGCAATAAGCCACAGAATATTGCTTTCAAAGAAACATGACAATGTCTCTGAGGTATGCTTGACTAAAGCAGGACTTGAGCTCAGCTACATAGTACAACATGAGTAACAACAGGTCAACTCTGACCACTTAAAGGACTATCTTAACTTCTGTAATGGATTTTAACAAGGCATCCCTTGAGCAATCGGACAAATGAATCTGAGTTTCCCTTAACGGCAGTAATATTTGCTCATTAATGCACTATGGTGTATTAATCCCATCAGAGAAAAGTCAGCATGTGATGAGTCTAGCCAGTCAGCACACAGATGGCTTCACAGCAGACACAGCCCACACTGGCTAACCAGCCAGACTGCCGTTCCTGCCAGAAGGCTGGCTAACAGCTGAATTCTGTCTTCCTCTCCATCAAAAATAGATCTTATTTGGGCTTCTGCCTTCTATTAGTCACCAGTTTTCACAAAACATGAAAGTGTCATTACTTCTTATACTTGTATTGCTCTATCAAATGCAGCTGAAACAAGCCAACAGATTCCAAAAGAATGGATTAATAGACAATCGAGATCATGTTTCCTGGGGAAGGGGGACCAGCTGCCATTTTAAAACTTCCAGGAAATAGTCCTATTTAACAGCACATGCATATTAGCAGCTACACAATACAGATGAGATTATCATAGTATCAGAGTTCTTCAAATACATTGTCTTCCGCAGGATCAACAGTACCTAACTTGTGCTTTACAGCACTACTTTGATAATTTTTAAGAAAAAATGTTTTGACACAGCAAATTTGAGGCTATTACATCTAGTTAATCAAGAAATACTGAACTCAGAAGAGCCAATAAACCAATACATGGAGATAAGCTCTATGAAAGCAGTATTGCACCTCTTTTGTCATCTTCATTGATATTTTCACACCACCCTTGGGGATATGCTTATAACATTGATAAGAACAGCACTTCCCTGACTATGGATACAGACTACGACTGAGTGGATTTAGGGGAACACAACAGTTGAAAAAGAACAAACTCAATAAGGAAAAAAAGTTTTCCTCATAGCTTTACCCAAAGCAACACAAACCTGTTAACACAGTAACTTTCCCTTTGGGGCAACATCCTGCATCTCCCTTCTTTCTCAAGTTGCTCAACAATCAGCAAGCTATTGTAGCATACATACAAAGTGGGCTTACAAGTAATACCGCTGTATTTTTGTGTAGTGTTTACCCTATAAATATACACATCAGCATACACCCCACAAATAAACATAAACTTGTTCTACAAAGTGGGTCTGCAATGCACACAGACATCCAAACAGCCAGTCACCCCGCTCTCAACTTCCACCAGGACAGAGTATCCTGGCGGGGGGGGGGGGGGGAGAAGTCTGGAAAAGCACAAGTGTACAGTAGCCCCATTTCAGAACCACTAAGACATCTCAAACATCTGCTCAGTAAGAAATGGAAGATGAAGGAAGAAACTGACAAAGTTGATAGAATAAAAAGCTTCAAAAATAGGGAAAAAACCCCCAAGATATCCTAACAACTAATTGCATGGTAAAAGAGGTTGAGAAACAACTTCCTATAGCATTCAACCTGTTATGACTCTGTAAATTACTACTGCCATGCTAGTATACAGCAAGAACAGGAATTTTAACCTTTGTTAAACTAGAATTTGTTTAAACATTCTGGAAGCTTCCTGTATATTCTCTACTTCAACACAGATATTACAAGCAATACTGCATAAAAATAGAAACATTTTTGGAAGCAGGACAATCACTTAAGCTATACTAAAGAGAAAAAAATTCCACAGTAGACTGAAACCTAAGAGCACAGGAAATCCTAAGAACAAACACAGATCCTGTTTTCACGCAAAGGACCCTGATAACCAAATTGTTTAAGAAATGAGTGTTCTTCCCTGAAAATTTGAGTGAGGCACAAGCAATTTCTTTCCAGGTGCATGTTTTAATTTGCTTTCTTCTATCAGTTAAAAAAAGATGTATAAACAATTAGCCACTCCCAAAGTTCAATGAAAACTAAAACTTGCTAAAACCATAAATACCTTTAACTTTGCCATCAAATGAAACAACTTCAATTTATCTTCTCTTACTGAAATTTTAAGTAAATTCTAATTTCTTCGAACAATGATTACACAAACTGCAATTTCTTCTCTCCATAGACTTCCAGAGTTTTAGATAAGTATAACAAAAACCAAAACGATGTGTGACACATCAGCTGGTTGTGACAGGTCTGCAGGCAAAACATAGTAACCTATTAAATGACCTCAATGCCTTTCAGCAAGATGCAAGCAGGATGCTGCAGACTGTTAAATCCACTTTGCAAGTAAAATTAAGATTATAATTGCTGTCAAAAAAAGCCCCGAAAACCAAAAAACCCACAACATACTCTACCTGCAAGAAAGAAACAAATCTTCCCATCTGTATTTGGCAATCTCCCTCCACCATGCTGGAGTCTGTGGCTTGAAAGACAAACATTTGTCACTACTTTCAAAAGCCTATGTAAGACCTGTTAAATTAACATTGAAGCCTGCTCTCCAAGCCATTTGTTTGCCATACAAGTGGAGCACATTATTATAAGCACACTGATGGAGTCTTAAAAACTTTTAATTTTGCTTTTCTAAGCTGGACTTATTTTTGAGGTTTCTCATTAAAATTACATTGTTTACAAGTTAGACATAAAGCAGGAAAAAAGTCTCCATCACCTGAAAGAAAATATAGAACATGAAATGTAATTCTTTAAAGGCATGTATATTATGTAAGTTAATATAAAAGTTTCTATTTTTAAGTTTGTATGAAAACACTGGGTACTTATATTGCAAGGAACATCCTTGGTAGTTATTTACTGAAAGAATATACTACATCATTAATCAGAAAAAAAAATTGTGTAGTATACAATTTCCTCAAGAAATTGATTTTTCTTTTTCCTACATGCCATCCTGCACAAAAGAATCAGCTCATCACCATAGCTTCAAAGTGTACTGTGTCATATAGTTAACGCTAACAGGATACTATGAAATACAATAATTACATCACCAATGCCAAATTGTTTCAGTCAGCTGGAGCAATTGTAATACTACCTAACAAAATACAGTCTTTTTAAAGTGATGACAGATTAATGCTCTAGACCTGAAATTTTTCTATTGGGCCACTCTGAGCAAAAACGGTTTATGATTGCAAGTGTACCTGCATAAGAAATTGGTTCATAAAATGTGTTCCTTTAGAGTGGTCACCAGAGACTAAAGGAGTCTCCATACTTCTGTAAGATGGAGCTCTGGGACAAGATTCTAAATATGGCATGCTTCCCCTTTACATATTTTATGTAACCTTTACTCTGTTTAGTGGATTGGGTTTTTTGGGACATACAATTAACCATTTAACATTCCTAGACTGGCCCTAGCCACTCTAAGAACAAAATGAAAAAAATGTTTCTTTACACAGAAGGAAAAGGCCAGCACAGTATTTGTTTCAACTGTCTTTGAGCCAGTAACTTTGCCAGCTATTCTGAAGAAGCAAGCTTGCTGTTATCAAAGCAGATGCTACATGGAGGGATATGGAAGTGGAGAATGTAATTCTGCATCCCCACCTAACCCAAAGGAGGTTGACCTCTCAGTTCCTGCCATTCTCAAGCATTCCTTGCAGAAGACCCATCAGGAACAAACTGCTGCTGTAATATGTTAATCTGCAACAGTCTGACTTTTTTCATGCTGGAGACAGGGAGAAGTTTTAAAGGATTCTCTAGTATCGTTTTGGCAGCACATCACTTTGTTTTAAGATATTTAAAACCATGTCTGATAAGAAGTGAGAATCTGCCAAGAAAAAAAAACCTACTACAAACCCCACACTTTTTCATCTTTCTGAACTGAACCACAGCAGTCATATAGCACTTAAGAGTGATAAACAGTCTCTATCGCAAAGATTTCACATTCCTCAGTACTTCTGTCACAGTCAAGACTCTTGAAAAGCTTTAAAAAAGCCCTTTTCCAAGACTACTATGAAAGGGCCTTCCCTTTCTCTTAAATTTCAGAAATAGAAAATAGGTGATACGTCTCTAAACCAACTCATTAAAATATTCAGTCTTCAGGACCAAGATCTGTGCTTATTCCCAGACCAGCATCCCTTATGGCAGAAGCTTAAGACGAACCCTTCAGAGGAGTTACCAGTTTAATTCCAAGACAAAAAAGCAGCTTTCACCTAAAGCAAGGTCTCATGATTTGTCAACTGAATTGACTTACACTCTCTTGTGCCCCTGTATTATGTCTTGTTCTAAACATTAGTATGAGTACTATTACCCGCGCTTGAAGGGCAGATGACATTAACACACTGCAATTTCTCTTGGAACAACTACAATTCCATAAGTAAAGTAGGCAGGACTTGGTCCAAATTATTTATTAATGGTTTCAATGTTGTATTACAATCAAATTTAAATTTATTACAACTAATGTAAGGTCTAGTCCCAGTAGGAAATAAGTTGGTTTAGGGTGTCTTTGCATGTGAAAAACAGGTTTTCAATGCCATATTTTTAAAAACTGCTGCTATAGTATACACACTCAGGTTTCTGTATGTTACACATTAAACACAACCTCAACAGCCCACACTCCCTACTTCTCATGTAAATAAGGCTACAACAAAACTTCTTGTTAATGTAAAAGAAATCTTACAGTTATCTTACGCTAACTCAGGACAGTTACAAGACACTAACATATATGCTTAGAACATCAAAGTCTGTTATTTGGTCTTCATCAAAGACAGAGAAAGCATGTACCCGTACTATAAAATTACACTTACTGTAAGCACTTAGTATAACCTGAAACAATAACATAAAACTACAAACTTTTACAGTAAAGGGAGCTACTTACCTCCTTCTCCATAAAACAAGAGGCCATTATAAAATTTAGTTTCTGCCTAACAACAAAAGCAGAAATTTGTTTTTTAATAAATAGGATACATGTAATCATGCTATAAAAATTATTTAGACATTTTATTTTTTCTTTACTGCTAAAAAATAAATTTATATATCAGCTTGCCAATCTGCAAACATTGTCATACAGAGTAATAGGAGACAGCTGAATTTACCTCATATTTTAACTTCTTGATTTCACAGCAAAGGGCAGCATACACAGTTATTACTTTGTTTAGAACCTAGATTCAAAGGGGAAAAAGACACACAGATTACAAATAGATTCACATTTAGAGAGCTTGATTTTAGCTAGAATAACTCTTTGATATGTTTTTTCTTTTAAGCATAAAGCGCTCACCTTGTTTTCTGTCTTTATGAGCTCCAGTAGGGAGGACTGTTCATATGGCAAAAGCTAAATTTAAAAAAAAAAAAAAAAAACCACAAAACAAAATCAAACAAACTTTAGAAAAATATTGGTTAAAAATACTTTTATCCAACTAGGTAAGTAATTTCTTTCCCCAGTTTAATCTCAAATCAGGTCAGTAATAAAGAGAGCAATAATTGGCCATTACTGGCAACCTACGCTGCAGGAAACCTTCAGTCTTCACATTTACATGGAAACATTTGCCTTTCTGCCTAAAGTGAAAGGAAAGGCAAGTAGATACACTATATAGCATTTACAGAAATTTACTTACAAAACGTGGAAAGCAAAGCATGGTCATTATAGTATACGTAGAAAAAACAGCTCAAGAAACCTAAAACATGAATTAAGAATCCCAAATGCAGGAAATAGTGTATATCTGTATGCAGGCACTGACATGTACTGAAGTCAGCCATGATAATGACTAGTTCATGTACATTCAGCACTTGTGCTGGCCCTATGCATAATTTATTCAAATTATTCAGACAGATGATTAATTAAGAGTGCATCTTCAGCACAGACAAGTTCCATATGATTAACAAAAGCATTTTAAAATGATATCTGCAAATTCAGTAAAGAGAAAAAAGTAATGCTCCACAGAGGACAGAGAACTCATGACCAAGGAAACAGCCACCTCTGGAGGACAGAAAATACTGTACCAAGGCTATTAAGTACAAAACACAACTACAAACAGTTCACACTGCAGTTATACAAGTATTAGTGAGCTCTTCTGGAACCCCAACCCCCAGATAAAGACACCAACACCCACAGGGAAGAAGTTTGCTAGAATTAGGCTTCCCAACACATGAAGAACTATAAATTCACTTAACTTCCACTAGTATCCAGAAGACTGGAAAAGAATAATATGAAAAAAAATCTTCTCTTATGATATGCACCAATTTATTAATTACTTGACAATTAAAATAGTATTGGATAGGTTTCTCAAACACAAAAGGCAAAATTTTACTAGCACAAATGGATCAAGTTTTACTTCTCAGGTTTTGAAGAGAAGGACGAACAAGGAAAATAACAGTTGCAATACATATTTAATATATAAAGACCTTTAATGCAATGGGATCGAGACTGAAGTCCCAAACATCTCCAACAGAGTCATCCAAAGCATCTTCAATTCTCTTCAGCTGAGATGTATATTCCTCAAGAAATTTTCCATAATTCTTCAACTGCACTTCAGCATGAATTTCTGAGAATTTATAACATTTGTAGTTTTATTGACTGTTCAGTAAACTGCAATATCAAAAATTTTATTAAAAAATATTTAATCTGTTGCTATTTAACTTGTAGTACTCTATTCCTCATTTTGCTGCAGCATTTTTCCTTTAATACAAAGTTCTTATTTGTTTAAAAACAATCATACAACTCAGTGTTAGTTTAAAAGAAATCCAAATACCACTTAAAGAATATCAAACATCTAAGGAGTTTGCAGAAAATTATGTTAAATATTTACATATATTTTCAAACTCTGATCTTAACAAACCTGATGATCACATCAAGATGCTGAGCAAAGAAAATCTAACACAGCAGGTGATTCTACCCATCGGCTGAACCAGTCCATACGCAATTATATTAGAACTTTGAGGCAATGGGCCTAATCATTTTGGTCTGAGTAGCAGTTGTATCAGTAGCAATCTGCCTTCCTCTCTCTCCCTGCTACCTCTCTCTGAGTCATTTGGGCATTACATGGGAAGTTTTTGGCTTTCAATCATTCCCCCCACTTGCAAATTCACCATCTTCAAGCACAACTTTCCTTCTGCTTAGCACCTGGACATTGAAATGCACAGCTATCCTGTTAATTGCTGGGGCAAGTAGGTTATTATGTTCAAAAGGTAACATTCAACTGGTCAATCATCAAGAACAGCGGCATTAATTAGCAAAGTAAATCTAACGACAACTGGTCCACAAAAGTTTCATTCACTCTATTCTATCCTGATCTTTTTTCTTGTCACCTTAAGACCCTCCCTCCCCTCCCAATTATACACAATTACTGACTTAGTTGCATAATCTGAACTACAGACTCAATGATTACAGCTCAAGGCTTCTATGCTCAGTAAGGAAGTACAATCCTTTTTCATGTGAAGACTGAAGTGTCTTCCCCATAATTAGATAACAAATCTAATAGCTTGCGATCATCTACTATTTGTTGAAAATAGCATTATCTAAAAAAGTGAGAGAATGAAAGTCAGCTGAACAACTGAAATTTTCCTAAACAAGAAGTCTCATGTAGCTTTAGATGTGCTCTTTTCACATTTCAGCAGATAGGCTGCTCTAGAAAGCTAAAAAAATTTATATTCTTCTATTCTGCATGTTTAACAGAGCCAAATGGTAGTTGATGGCTATTTCAGTGGAAGAGCACTGCTGAATCAATTATCACTTAGACATTTTTTGGAGAAAAAGAAAATATTTGACTGAGACACTGCACCAGGCCTACGGAGAGGAACGTATAAGGAAAAGATGAAAAAAGGACTACGTACAGGAAGGTTGAGACTGAGAAGGAAAAGTGACTGTAGTGAAGTCCTGTACTAATTCTAAGTTACTACTTTCAAGCCAGCAGCAATGCCAACCATAACGGCACATGGACCACAAAGCCTATCCAAGAAGCATGGTAAACTCTCCCACATTAAGTTCTGCATTAGTCCCACTGGGTTCTGCCCGTACCTGCAGCCTAAACATTGCATAGGCACTGTCAAAATAAGGCGACTGAATTTCACGTAAACGGATAAACAGCAAGCGAACAAAAAACCCCTCCATCAGCAGTATGCACTCCAGAGTCTGACATGCAGCCCTTGGGTTGTATCATCATGTGATTCTACTCCATCGAATTCATCTCATGTTTCAGGTTCCTTCCAGCGCATCTTCTGGAAGCTCTGCTGCAGAAAACCAGTACAACACTGATAATTGTGGAGCCCTGCAGAATGGAGTTTAACTAGCGACCATGTCAGCTTCAGTACTTTACTGCTACAAATTCTGGAGTATGGAGACTTATTATAGAGACATGCTGCAGTATTCCCTCAAACGCATCTCCTCCCTTGCACAAACAACAAACTAAGAGCAGAGAAACTGACAGAGATATCGTGACTTTATAGGAAGAACAGAAAAAGCTTCCAAGTCATGCAAGAGTAGGAAATTGGCACTGCTGTTCAAATCAATTCCCTACAAAACAGGCAGCATTTCTCAAACAAAACCTCACAGCAGCACTCTGCTAGAGACCCACAAACTGTCACCTTTCCGGCAGCCAAATGATGGATTTGAACAATGCTATAGCTCAATATAACTGATATTAAATATTTCCAAGTATTTAACTATTGATAGCATTCAATTTGCCACCTTGTATTGAACGCATATAAGACACAGGTGTGAATAATTTCTCACTATTTCAGAGAGACAAGAGAGTGAAAGCTGTTAGCTGGCCAGAGATAAGCAGGGTTGAACTGAGAAAAAAGGACTTGGAAATGGGGGAAGCTTTTTAAGATGCGGAAAAGTTTTCCTAAATAAACTGACTCACATGGAGAAAGAAAAATCACAGAAAGCAGATACTTTCTTTTTCTTCAGAGTAGCAAACATACTTCATAAGGTATAATCTGTTTACAATAAAGTTCGATTTATTTTCTCCTCAAGTGATAAAAGAATTACAATTGGAATACTGTTACTATCTACTCAGCAGTACAGATCCCCCAACTTATCTTCTTCCATAAAATCAGCAATATCGATATTCAATGGACGTATTGCCACAGCAGGATTTGCAAGCGCTACGTCCATAAATATCTAGGACAGAGATGCAACAAACCAGACTTACTTAGTATCTTGTGTCCTCAGGTAAGAACATTATAATTGCTATAGGTTAGCGATATAGGTATAAAGTAAAAGTAGACGACAACAAAAAAAGTGTTTTCCAAGTCCACAGGATTTTTCTTCAGGTTTTCCCTAGAACATTGTGTGCTGTTCTCAACAGAAGATCAGCCTGTTTGTTCACCATCAAGATGGTGGTAATGGAGCATATTATGTCATGTAAAGTTCTCGTAGCTGCACTTAGTATCACGGGCAAACTAGTGGAGATCTGGCATTTTGAGTAAAAGCTATATGTTCCGTTCCACAGCTACAGAACTGGTGAAAACCTCAGCTCAGGACAGCTTCAGTTTCCACTAAAATCCAGATTAAACGAATATGGCATGAACAGTATCATCCCTTGGGATAACATTATATGTGAAACAGTTGGTCCATGAGTGACATATTTTAACAGCAACACCTGGTGTAATTCATTTGGCACAGTTCAATTTACAGTGTGTATTACAGTGCGACAACCATATACGCTCCCTGTTTAGAAAGTAGGTCACCTCCACAGGCTGAGAAAAAAACGTGGATTTTGACGGGCACACAAACCCACTGTCAAAGACTGAAGCATCACAATGTCTTATTTAATTATTTTTTAAAGGTGAAACCGCAAGTGGACTACCCAACTCCATGCCAGAAAGCCTTTACCAATGGAAGCTGCATACAACTAACTTATCTCAATATGACTTCTCCAGCTAACCAAGGAAGCAACCGCAAAAATTTGTGAGCCACAAGAAATGATCGGGAAGGAAAGAAACACCATCTCGACGACAAATCTCTGTTCCTCCTGCCCGGTTCGTGCAAGAAAAAAAAGGCAAGCTTGCCTGCCACCTCCCTGCCACGCTGGGGGCACTGGAAACGACTCCCCGGAGCGGGTGAAGGGTTGGAATGGCCACTCTCCCACCCCAAACAACCCCCGACAACTACAGAGAGGGTGATGGGAAAGGAAAAAAAAAAAAAAAAAAAAAATAAAAGAAAAGAAAAAAAGGTCACCGCGACAGGCCACCCCCGCAGGCCTGACCGGAGGAGGAGCAGCAGCAGCACTCGGCTGGCGGCCGGGGGAAGGGGCGCGGCGAGCGCCCCAGCTCCCCACACAGGGCAGGGTCCGTGAGGGAAGCTAGGGAGGGTGACCTCGCTCAGCTCCCACGACTGCTGCTTCTTCCTCCTCCCTCCCTCCCTTCCTTCCTTCTTCCCTCCCGTTCCCAGCGGGGGTGCAGCGACGTGAGGGGCCAAGAGGGGTCCGGGAGAAGACTAGGGTCTCCTCAGCCCGCGCCTCACCCCCACTCTGTGGCGGTTACCGCCGCAGCCCCGCTCTCCCCTCCCGCCCTGTCCTGCCCTCCCCGCACGCTCACTCTGCGAGCCGTCGTCGAGGCGGTCGAACTCCCAGTCCGGGGACAGGGTCTCCAGCGCCATCGCCGCCCCGAGCACCCGACGGCCGCTCCCCCTCCTCCCCTGACTCAGGCGCACGAGACTTCCTGCCCCGCTCCCGCGCCGCACTCTGGGAAATGGAGGCGGAGGGGCGCCTCTGGGAGGAGGCGGGGCGGGCGGTGGCGGTGGCGGGGCGGGCGGCAGCGCCCCCGCGAGGACAGCCGTGGCATACCAGCACCCCGCGGGCGCCCCTGAGGCGATGCCGGGCGCCCCGCCCCGCTGCCTGCCCTGCCGCCGTTCCCGGCCGTTAGCTCCCTCACGGCTGGGCGGGCCGTTTCTCAAGTGTCAGTGCCGCCAAGTGCCTGCCCCGCGGCGAAGGTCAGGGGGAGTAAAGCAGAGGAAGAGCGGGAGGGGAGGGCGCTTCGGCCCCGTGGTGCGGGAGGAGAGCGTGGCGGCAGCCGCCGCGGGCGGTGGTTCCTGCCGAGGTTCCTGCGGAGCGGGCAGCGACGCCTCAGAGGTGCGGTAGGGCAGAGGAGTCCTCTTTCCTCTTGACTCCGCTGCATCTGTGAGCTGATCGTTTTGGTGAGGCAAGGCCTACCTCAGAGGGACCGGGGCTTGGCTTTGGGAGCTTCTCTGCTTTTGCCCTGGTGTACAGCGCCCCAGCCCGAGTCCCTCTCGCACCGATTCCACATCTCTGTCACGTTGCTGAGAAGAGGGAAAACTCTGCCGGGTACAGGCGATAGTGCGTGACCCCCCCCAACACTTCCCCTTTCTGATGCTGAAGGAAGGAAGCGGTGGGAGGAACTATCCCACCTCTGGGGAAGGGTCTGGAGCTCAGGGAGGGCTGGACGGGGTGACTGCTGCAACAATGTCATCTAATCATCTCGCTGTTGTTTGTTGTCACATAAAGCCATGAGGTACAACCTGCATGCAGTCATCACTTTGTTTTTATCAAGGCCTTGGTGGGTGTAATATCAGGGAATAAAAATAGAAGCACTTTGGAAAGCAAGAGAAGTAGCCATTCATGGCCATTAACAATGGCCACAGCAATTACCTCAGCAGAATCTGTAGCATCAGCAGAAATGGAAATGGCTTCAAAAGCAGTGTCACCAGGAGCATCAGCAATTTCAGTGGGGAAGGAGCACCAAAAATAGCAGCTCTGGTGAGAGATGTATCAGTAAGTGCAGGATCATCCAAAAAGCTAACTCTGTAATGCAGCAGCTCTGAAAATAGCACCTACTGTAATTGTTGTCTGATTGACAGGAATTCATCCTTTGGAATCTATTGATTTTAAAAGTTTATAGGGAAGAAAGATCTGGTTGGCAGGTTTATTGATGATTAATTTTTACCTATTTAAAGAGACCAACCTGAGTCTGGGAAAGAAGAGACCAAATTTAGTTTTGTGTGAAATTACATCAAGAATGTTTAGAGTAACTTTAGGGTTTTTTTTTAAGGGAGAGAACTCTGCTTTGGTAAATGTTGTCAAATAATCATAATGTAAATGTATCTCCTCCACTCATTGGCTTCTGTGCAAACTTAAGATGTTTATAGTGGGTTTTTTAAGTCCTAAGAGTTTAATTGTGCAGGACATTGCAGGTGGCAGTGAGCACAAGTGTCTCTAAGGAGATGATAAGCATCACACAAAATAAAACTATAATTTATGCTAGACTTTAAGGATCACATTCTGTCTACAGCCATGCAAATGCAGCTTTCATTGAACTCAGCAGAGCTGCTATACATAAATTCAAAGCCAAGGTATGTTTTCCAGTTTTGAAAAATGAAACAATAGAAAACTTTTCTCTACAAATGATATATATACTTTCTTTGAAACAAAATACTGTTTCTTTCAGCTATGGAAAACTGCACAGAAACAGAGGCTTTCAGATTGCTTAAAGAGTAGTTTTTTTGTTATCTGCCTCAGAAAAACACGTCCTTGAATTCTGCAGGATGGTACAAGAGAGACGCTTGTAGAACTGGCATTCAGTAGTGCCCTCCCTTCCCCACATCTGAACTGAAGTTGTAAAGAGTAAAATACTGTAGGGTTGGTTATTGCAAGGTTGTGAGATCGTCACTTCTGAGTGCAAGGTAACCCAACTGGTTGGTCTATGCAATGGCCACACCAAAGAGTACACTATGATCCTCACAGCATAAGCTGATATAGCTGTTAATTTGGATATGGAAAAAGAAAATTATTTCAAAAGAAAACATATTGAAATGGTGCATTTTTAAAAAAGGAACAGGAAGCTCTGTAACTGAAAAAAAATCACAATTAGACTTAAGTAAGTACACCAGTAAATTTTATGCTGCCATTCATGATGCAGTTACTGGGTTTTCCTTTGGCTCACCAGGTGGCAGTGTTTTGTTGCTTACGCTGAAGATATTTAGGTCAATTCTAGATGCTGCTAGAATTTCTATTTCCTCTGAAAATCTGATTTAGATTTTATCTTGAAGCTGACTGGTTTAGTGACAGCAAGTCTAGCTCAACTTTGATTGATTAGTGTCAGTGAATGGCTTTATGCTGTTTGCTCATATGAAATTATTGACATTTTATAAGCATCATTTCTGAAAGCTGGGTGACACTCATGGCTTTCATCTGTACCAGAAAGCTTTTATTTGGTACAAGCTTATAGGAAGTTGCTAAGATTGCTCAAATATCTGTTAGTATCTTCAGATAATACAATACTCAGAAAAGTCTTTAGACTTTAATACAGTGATGTTTGGTAAGCTGAGTGTTACAGTGATGTTTGGTAAGCTGAGTGTTACTGAACACAGGCATAGTTGAGAAAACAATAATTTCTTTTGACCAGACCAAAATGATCGTGAAAGTGAGATTTCATATTGGACTTTCACCTGAACTGAGTGAAATGTGAACATAAGTATGTTCCAGCTGAAATTACTTGTTACACTTACACTTAAGTACGAAAAAGGGTAGGTGAGAGAATAAAGTCCAAAATATAGTAGAATTAATATGGTACTATGACCATTTTATTTATGGGGTGGCTAGGTATCTATGGATTCATAAATGAACAGGTGCTTGATTCCATGAGATGTTAAAAATCTTTTTTTCCTTTGAAATTATCCCAGTTGGAATCACAGAATCACAGAATGGCAGGGGTTGGAAGGGACCTCTGGAGATCATCTAGTCCAACCCCCCTGCTAAAGCAGGATCACCCAGAGCAGGTTGCACAGGATGGTGTCCAGACGGGTTTTGAATATCTCCAGAGAAGGAGACTCCACAACCTGTCTGGGCAGCCTCTTCCAGTGCTCGGTCACCCTCACAGTGAAGATGGTTTTCCTCATGTTCCTGTGTCCCAGATTGTGCCCGTTGCCCCTTGTCCTGTTGCTGGGCACCACTGAAAAGACTCTGGCGCCATCCTCTTGACACCCACCCTTTAGATATTTATAAGCATTGAAGAGATCCCCTCTCAGTCTTCTCTTCTCCAGGCTAAACAGACCCAGCTCTCTCAGCCTTTCCTCAGATCCAGTCCCCTAATCATCTTCGTAGCCAGCCCTCCGCTGGACTCTCTCCAGTAGTTCCCTGCCTTTCTTGAACAGGGGAGCCAAGAACTGGATGCAGAACTCCAGATGTGGCCTCACCAGGGCGGAGCAGAGGGGGAGGATAATGGAAATATCATTCAATATTGGACAATACAGTTACCTGGTATTTTTAAACAGTATTTTTATGATGTTTGAAAGCTTATTGAAAATTTTTAAATAGCATTCAAACAATAACCATTTTATAGAAAAAAATGGTGAAAAGCATCCAGAGCAAAAATTGCTTCTTGTGTATGCAGGCAAAGCTCCACCAAGATTGACAGAATTGTAGTTACTTATGGGAGAAAGAATTTGGCTTGCTGGATCTGCAGGAAACCAGCTATGCTATACATTCCTTGTCTATGGAACATTTAATGCTCAGTTCTCTGAATATTTTAAATAAAGTTCTTGCTCAAAGTTTTTGTGGCAGGATTCCCAGAAAGGATTTACTATCTGAGATTTGCTCCTTGCAAGTCCTTTCCACAAAGATAATGCCAATTTTTGCAGGAATAGTTTCTATTCTATTGTATGGAATTTGAGAGACTTCAATTTATGCATATGAGTAAGGCATCTGCACATGATAATTCTTTCTACTTGTTAAATTGGTAAAATAATTCCCTTTCATCACCAAATATATGCCTCCTTTTGGTTACTCTGGAAAAAAATGAAATGTCAAGCACAAGATTTTAAACAGTTGTCTAGATGGTAGAAAATCTGCATGAGTAGGTTGTGAAAGCCTTACTATTGTGTGTCTAACCTGAAATGAAGTTAAGATCCAGGGAAGGAGGGGGGTGGGGGGGCGGGGGAAGAAAACATAAATGTAGCAGAGAGAAAACAAGAAATAACTTTCCCATGAAATCTTGCTTCAGCAAGTGGAAAAACATGAAAAGTTTCTGTTGTATAAAATTTGAGTTGAAACTTGTCATGCAATTAACATAGTTAGGGAATAACCAGTACCAAGCCTTACTTTATTTTTTTTAATTACTTGATCTTTAAAACTGGGTGAACTCTAAAGTACTCCTGAGGAATTTGAGTCTGAACTATGACCAAATCTTTATTCATCATGAAAAGCCCCACCAAAGCTGATTTCTAATGAAAAAAAAAAAAAAAAAAAAGCCTATGCAGACCTAATTTAGTTGATTACTGAGTCCCAGGGCATGATTTTCAAAAGAAAGCAAATCCTGGAAGATTCCAAGCAGTTTCCCAAGCACTTCAGTATGTGCACGTACTCAGCGTCCTGTGGAACACAGCCCTCCCTAGTGATCTTGCCAAGTCTTGATGATATCTTCAAAGACACTGAGTAACTTCTGCTTCACAGAAATCAACAAGGAATTACAATGTTCAGCTGGATTAGGTCTTACATTTGTTCTGTACATTTCTGCACATACACACTTTGCTTTGTGAGCATGCTCTTGAACAAGCATGTTTAACTCCTGAATAGTTTCTGTATATATATCTATATGTTTTTGCAACTTGCTGAGATACATCTCTGGAAAATTAGGGAACAGAAAGGGGAAAGCCTACGCTGGAAAGCTTATTATGGATAATTGCGGGTTTTTTCAGAGCTAAACTTTGGCTTTAAGAAACAAAGACCAGAACTGGAAGAAAAAAAATAAAGAGAGAAAACTTAATGTATAAAATGTGCTACAAACCAATTGCATAAATTTACACTGATACCACTGGAGCTAGGGTTTCTCCCATGATTAACAAGAAACTTGGATAATTTGCAAGGTATTTCTCTGACTGGGATAGAGAAATCAATGGGGAATATGTGGTGTCACTTCTTCCAAACAACATAAAGACCAGAGGAGTGCATTGTAACCCTTATAACATTTAACACTGATGATGGAGCTTACTATGTCACACAAGACCTATTGCTCATTCTCCAACAGACAGGTCAACCATTTTCTGGATGACAAAAACCATGTGATTTGATTTGACTGTAAATGTTTACACTGATTCTTGAAATTCTAAATAGCCAATTTGTTAAGTGGTTGTTAAAACGCATGCATATGAGTTTATCACACTGATCATAAGGAAGAAGCTGATGGTATGCAGTCCCTGCCCCTCTTATTACTATGAAATCTAAAGTAAAGCCCATATCTTACTCCCCAGCTCTTCTTTATACTGTCATTCCCATATACAAGGGACATCTTCTCTTGTGATTTTTCACTTTTGTTACCTAACATTTTAGTAGTCTGTGAAATAAATGCAGATATATTATTGTCTCAATAGGTTTGGAGTTGTGTTTTCAAGATGAAGGTACGCCAACTAATTAAAACCTTGGTGCTTTACACGTGCACTGTTATGTTGTCTATGATGCGTGTGTATAACGAGTAGAGCCAGAAGTCATTACAAATTGTGTACCTAGGAATACAAGGTATTTTGCCGTAAGCCTGTGTGTCAGCGGTTAAATGCCAAGTATGTGGTGTTTTAGTTGGAGAGGATTTTGGATCATGAACCAGTATTTGGAGTTTCATGAACTGCAGCAATGCTTGAATCCAGTTCCAAACCTTGCAATATAGGACCATTTTGATGCTAACTGTTATAGCAGAAGTTGTTTGCACTCTGTTGTATGGAATTTGTGCAGCTTTCATCAAGTCATAGGAAGACTACACATGCACCGATTCCTCCTATTGTCTGAGGTAGTGAAATAGGTCCTTTAGTAAGGACTAGATGTCTGCATTTTTTATTCGAGCTCATAGTGGTTTGGGTCAATTGCATGACTGTCTTGTGCACGTGTGTGTATAGTTCCTGTAGTGTTGCAACATGACCTATCAAACTGTGCAATTATTAATCTTTCTTAAAGAAACTGCTAATTCAAAAAAGAATTTTTGGCAAGGGGCAGACAAGAAGAGACTCAAATTAAATCATGTTGGCATTGTCAGGCAGAGAATGAGACCTGATAATAATCAGATATTGGCCTCTAGTGCAGGATGGCAGAATTGAGAGACATAACCAACTATGTGAATTGTTGGCAGATGAAGCCAAAAAGAAAGAATGGATTCTATTTCAGGAATCACTGCTGAAAGATGAGCAAAACGAATTATAGAAACCGGACTTGGTATTTGTTAAAAGAGGATCAGGCCCTTGTTGTATACATCACAGTAAGATATGAGAGTAAATCAAAAAGAAGATTATCAATGGGCATTTCAGACTAACAGTGCCTGTAGGATTTAAATGAGGCATTTTAGTCCAACAAGATTATTACTTTTAATGTTTCTATTATACAATTTAAAGGGGGAGTATTTTAAAGAAACACTTTTAACAATGTAATCTGGTAGATTTTATGTGAGATAATTAGAAGATATGAGGCCACATGCCCATAGAAGTAGTCAGTAGCAACAGAATATATACTATTTTAAAAATAAACCAGAAACCAAAATCTTTTTGCTTTCTTAATGAAAATCTGAAATCACTGTACACCATTCTTTGTAAACTGATAGTACGGCAGATACTAGAGAAGGAACCAGTTGTATAAAGGTATTGTATCCCCTTGTTAATGGGACTTTTTGATGAATTCTACTAGTTTAGTTCTTAGTGTCTCAGGCAAAGAAACTCACTAATTCCCTTAACTGACTATTCCATAATCTAGTAAGTCACTACATACTCCAAATGAAGGCATCATGAGAAGAATCTTCATTGAAGTGAGCAAAATACTCCCCTAGGTTTTTCACCTCATAGAGAGGAAATTATAGGAACTGACTAGTGATTTTCTTTCTTGAATTTTCGTTACAAAAGCAAATTTATTTTAATCAAATACTTTTTATTGAAGTATTTTTATTTTAATTAAAAACTTTTTATTATAATTTCTGTTGATTCCACTTGATGCCACCTACACTTACAGGACCCCCAAGAGCCTTGAATAAAGGGCAGGATATAGTTTTGCTACACGGGAGTAAATCAGGGAATGAATTATGTTATGAGAGTCATAATGCAAGCTCTTGTGTAACTTTACTCCATGGGGGAATTGTGTTGTGCCAACCTGACTTACTTTGGGACTGGCACGATTTAGCTCTTGCAGTTCCTCTCCTCCCCGTGTCCCCTGAGCACAGAGGGAGCAGCAGTTCTGCGGCGGTGCTCTTCTTTCAGGTATAGCTGAGCATTTGAAGTACCCCGAAGAAGAGGTTGAGGGCCTTGGAATTAAACCCTGGGGATTACTATTGCGTTTCTTTTGCAGGAAAGCATAAAAAAATCAGTGAGACATGGATGTTTGCAAGTGCTAGGCAAGACTTTTTCTACTGTATTTTCTTCTGTAGCAAGATCTCTGCAGGTCATACACTTGGCTCGTGTTGCTTCTGACATCTCTGAGGTGATTCACAACCCGGCCATATGATGACCAACATCTCCGTTTTTTCCTTCCTCGTTTTCTTGACAGGAACAGAGTGTATTTCAGCCTTTTACCCACACTTGTTCTTTAAGAGTAAGTCTTGCTGGGATTTAAACCTGGCCTAATTTGCAGTGATGCTTATACTACTGCTATGCTATCAACTTTTGGGGTTGCTATTCATACCCCTTTTGGGGTCATTTTCATTTGCCTTCTGATTTTTTTTAGCACTTTGAATTTGTATTTTCAAGATCTTCTCCATACCTCTGACGAGAAGATTTTGTTGTAACTTTAGAAAAATACTGAAGTTGAAATATTTATAGATGACGTCAAATGCAAGAAGAATTGTTTAAATTATTGAGTAGAATGAGCTGCTTTAAAAATACCTGGCGATGTTGGCGATATGGATTTCCATAAAGTCATTAATGTTTTTTAACCTCATTACTGGCATTTTTGGCATGCAATAAATTGTTCACAGTCAGTTACAGACTGATCTCTTCGTTCTCTCTTTCCCCCCTTCCCACTGCTGCACTTGACTAGTCTTTAGTGATAGGATGAGAGGAAATGGCCTCAAGTTGCATCAGGGGAGGTTTAAATTGGAAATGAGGAAAAATTTCTTCACCAAAAGAGTGGTCAAGCATGGGAACAGGCTGCCCAGAGAGGTGGTGGAGTCAGCATCCCTGGAGGTGGCCAAAAAAACATGTAGACATCACACTCCGGGACATGGTTTAGTAGGCATGGTGGTGATGGGTTGATGGTTGGACTTGATGATCTTAGAGGTCTTTTCCAACCTTAATGATTCTATGATTCTAAAAATTAATGTCGATAATCTACATGATCTTTTGACTGTCACAGCAGATTCCCATGAATGTCTTGCTGACAGCCTTGGTAGAGGTTGTAAATGGAGAGGGGCTGTAGTGGGCCCCGTGGCAGGGAACTACTGCGGGGGTACCGCGCTGCCTCAGACCACAAAATGCCGCCCAGGTGGCCGCGATTCGTATCCCCGTGGGCCGGGAGCCCCCCACCCCACCCCGCTAGTCCCTGCCCTCGGGCCCCGTGGGCAGCAGCAGGAGGGCACAGCCCGCCTCCGGGGCTGCGCCTCGCGGGGGGAAGCCGGTGGGGAGCAGAGGCGCTTACCTGGCTCCCCGTCCCCTTCCCGGGGCTGCACGCCCCCTGCGACCCCCCGCCGCTCCCCCGGCGCCGGGGCCGGGGCCGGGGCCGGGGCCGGTCCCGCCATGCAGCCGCCAAGGGAGCGGGAGGGCGCGGCGGCAGCGGGAGCGGCAGGTGCGGGGCTTCCCCCCTCCACCCGCCGCGCCGGTCCCCGTGGGCCCGGGCGGGGGCGCGCGGCCGCGGATGCATGCGCTGGCGGGGCGCCAGCGGCATCGGCGCGGGTTGCATCAGACGAGGCGGTCCTCCGCGGCCGCGGTGCCGGCTCGGTCTTCGCCGGGTGGCCGAGGGAGCCGGGGCCCGGCGGCGCTCCGCAAGATGCTGCGGACAGCACCCCGGCTGCTGCGGACGATCTGCACGACGGCCGCGGTGAGTAGCGTGGGGCGGGCAGCAGGGGACGTGGTGTCCCCCCCCCCCCGCCGTGCCGTGCCGTGCCGGGGGCGAGCGGCGGGGGCCGCTCCTCGGCGTGCCGCCCCGGTCGGAGGGCAGTCAGGGGCCGAGCAAAGCGGGGGAGGTGGCGGGAGGGGGCATCAGGAGTGATGCGTGTTGTCTCTGCCGGGGTTTTAGTAAAGAGCGTACGGGCACGGGAAGGTCAGGAGGGCTGGGGAGAGGGCTTGGTTTGGGTGCAGAAGCAGCATCTTGCCCGGCTAAGTCTGCGAGCGGGATCGCGGCCATCATCTGGGCGCTGCATCTTGCAGGGATGTGCCTGGAAGCTGCAGGGAACAGGCACCAGCGATGCTGCGATCATCTCCAGTAATGGTGTGTCGAGAACAAAGTGAGCGTGGCTGTTCGCTGCCTCCCTCACGCTGGATTTGCCCTGTGAGAAGCTGAAGGTTCTCGGGAAGAACCACGTCCGTTCCCGGTGCTGGAGAGAAGCCCCACGCTTTGGCCTAGGAGGAGTTGTTTAGTTTGTGACCTTCCTAGCTCTGGGCTGGTGGGTTGTTCAGGGTTGGAGTTGATGGCCTAAATTCTTCTGCACCCCATGGTTTAGTTTTTTACAGCTCTGCCCATTTGTTCCAACCTATTCTTTATGTCCTGTTAAATATACAGACTGCAGAACTCCTGCAAGTAACTGCTCCCGAAAGCCTTGCCCAATCCAAATTGTCCAGATGTGTAGGTCTGGCAAGCTGAATGAGGCTGGGAGAAGATTTTTTTCTTTCCTAAAGACTGTTCTTTGTTTCATGTTTGACTGCTTGGTTTAGCGTAAGAACAGCAGTTCTACTACGGTATCCACACGGAAGGGGTTAGAATAAAGAGATTTAACACAAGCTTTTTGGAAATGCAGTCAGCAGTGCCAAAAAATGAGAATGAATGACTGATGAGAACACATTGCCCATAGATGTGTAGATGGGAGGGGAGGCTCTACGGTGGGTTTCTCTTTGGAGGCACTGGAATTTAGCACATGTAGGGGAACCCTCAATAGAAATAAAGTTGCAGTACTGCTTTTCAAAGGAGGCAGAATTCTACATTAATTTTTAAAAAAAGATGTAACACATTAAACTATTTACTAGCCTCACTGAATTCTTATACAGAATAAATAAAATATTGTAATCCTTTTGATAGTAAGCTTCATAACCAGAGTAGCAGTGACTAAATGTTCACCTTCAAGAAATTTGATTAGAAGATTATAACCAATTGAATGTTAGACACACATACAAAAGAGGCAGTAACAGAAAATTATTTTTATCTATGAAATAAATATTCTCCTACGGATAGATTTTGTAATATTAGACTCTTCTGAGAGAAGAAAATGTAGCTCTTGGACTTGTCTTCCATTTTTAGGAACTAGAACTTGATGAGATAGTTTCCAGCATTTGTTAGGCTGCTTCTCTATGCAGTACTTAATTCTATTTTTTAGTTTTATTTTTGGTTAGGTGGCTTGGAGGAAAAAAATAACCAGAATGGAAGCAAACATTAAAATACTGTATATCTTTCAATGAGCCATTGTAAAATAAATTCCCATACTGTATCAACAGATGATATAACCAGAATTTTTAAATAGGGAAGTTAAATGTAAAGCTGCACTTCCATATTGAGGCAGTGAAAAAAAGTGGGCTTTCAGACAAGTTGAGCATTTAACGTAAGACTGCTTGTACAGTAGTTCTCAGGTTTATGCTCCTTATCTTGATCTTATTTCCTCCATCCAAATTGGGAGCACTTGAGTCAGTGAAACAGAATTAATATTAATCTGTGTTATAATATAAGCAAAATAGAAAGTTAAAGAAGAACTTAAAAGTTCAGGCAGTGAAAACAACAGAATTACAGTAGAGTGAACACTGACTTCTAAATTCTTATCTTTTTGGTAGCAGTGTTGTAACAACTACATTATCCTATGATTACTAAAGTAATAAAAGAAAAGCCAGATCTCTCTAAGCCACCCGAGCTGCTTTGTTTGCCATAACTAGGAACTGGGTAATCTTACAAAAGTACAACAAAAAATCCACTCTGATACTACATGACCATTAACCTTCCCATGCATCTATTAATGACTGTTGTATGTCTATAGTCAGCCAGGCAACTGCAAAAGAAATCTAATATAGCCTCTTAATATCACTGACAGAAACAATACAAAGTTTAATCTTTGTATGTGTTAGTGATAATGATCCAGTGTCCACCTAGCATGTTTTCCAACCACAAGGGTTTTTCACTGTTTTTTAATGAGGTTCCTTTCTACAGCTTCTTGATGAACACTAGTGATGGTATGCTGGCCAAAGTGTGCCATTTCTATAAGAAAAAACACCAAACTGTTTCTCATTTCTGTGAAATCTCACAGAATTTTCCATTTTAATTGGTTGTAATGTCCACATTAAATTCTTCTAAAAGGATTTCCCACTTTCCCAGGTCTAACTCATCTTAGGTAAAAATGCTGGAGGAGAATTTCCAAAATAAGATACACAGTGGCTATAAGATCTCGTGCAGTTGCTCAACTGCCATTTTTCAAATAAGACAAAAAAGGATTGAAGTTGTGGTCTGATCAT
Source organism: Balearica regulorum gibbericeps (assembly GCF_011004875.1). Lineage (NCBI taxonomy): Eukaryota > Metazoa > Chordata > Aves > Gruiformes > Gruidae > Balearica > Balearica regulorum. The sequence goes on from NC_046184.1 coordinate 61,100,350, forward strand.
GCAAGCCCTTCCACATATGGGATTTCTTTTCTTCTTTTTTTATTCAGTAGAAATTCTGTGTGTGGCTGACTTGTGGGTTTGGCTCCTGCTTTCTGCTGGTGACAGTGTATGGGTTAACACTCTACAAGCAAATTGCCACGTCTAAGCCAGATGTTAATAAAAATCACAATGCAGTATACATCTACCATTCATTGGAGAAGTAACACAAGAATCACTGGTCATAGCACAATTACCAGATCCATCTTGCAATTGAGATCAGTCTCTGTGTGAGTAACTTTCTGTAAGTGTGAGACAGCAGAGCTGATTTGCTGCCAGGCTAATCTTTTTGTGCACTACAATGAAGCAATGGGGCTAAGCCAGTCTGCAATCTTCTCAATTTTGCCAGGTTTATTTTTTTGCTCATTTGGAGTCTGTGTTCTCTGTTTACTTCTCATCGTTTGTTGATTCAGTTCTAGTACAAATTAAGCACATGCAGCTTTCCTGAAACTATGTTGAGTTACAGCAGCTCATGGTTTGGAACTGAAACTGGTATGCAGTTCTATGTAATATGAGAATCAGATTTATTGACAGGGAAACATGAACTAGAAGTTAAGTTTAGGAATAGAGGATTCATATGTTATTAACACTTTGTGAATAAGTGGAGAAAAAGTAGCTCTTAAAATGGTAATAAATTTGGACTGGAAATTACAAGATTGGCCAAGTATCAGAAAAGCAACTGAGTACAGCAGTGAGTAAAAGTACTTTAAAATGCAGGTCGGATAAATTTGCAAAAGCAATCATATGACATGATTGCTTGTGATGGCAGGGGACTAGATTTGTTAGCTAAGGAGATCCCTTCCAGTCTTGTGTTCTTACTGAGAGATGTTAACAAAAGGATGAAAGTAGAATAAGTAACTCTCATCTGGATTATCTTTAATGTTTCTTCAATGTACTGGTTGGGCTACCACTGTAAATTAGCACTGTACAGAAATCAGAGGATTTCATACCATGCCAAACATGTTCAGTGATCCAACAGGTTACTGTTTCTCCAGGTTGCCTGCTCTAGTTAAAATAATTAAGTGATTAGGAAAATCTGATAGTTACTTTTTATAATGCAGCAACATTTCTGCTGTAAAAGCAAAGGTATCAGTCATAAACCATTGTTAATGAGATCTACCTGCACCCATTGGGCCTTGCTAGACAAAGATCGCCAGGGCAAGTTGTGCTCATTGTAATGCAGAACAAGGCCTTGTCTTTATTAAGAACAAAATAGTGGTCGTATTTTAGGCATTACTGCCAACAGTGCAGCGTTGGTTAGGAACATTATCATCACCATCTTCATAGGCTTTTTTACCAGCCAACTACAACGATCTGATTTTGCAAGAGCCTGAGTTATGTCCACCTTTGCATCTTACTACTTGTTACTACTGCAGTTGCACTAGTGCTGACTAATGGTGTAACACAGGGACAGTTTTACTACACAGTTTCATTCAGAGGGAAAATATTGTCTGTGGACAAATAGTTATTTCTTATTGTTTTATATAAAAAGTAAAAAGCACACTTCAGTATTCATCTAATGGAACCTAGCATTTCAAAAGTCCCTTTTCTGAGGCTAGCTGCACCACTAAAATGTAATTTGAAAACAGCAGAATACATCTGTAATATTTCAGCTGTGAAATGAATTGGAATGCAATGGATTGTGGTTTTGAGTAACCAGTTTTTCAGGACATTTCTGTTTGTCGTTGAATTTGTCATATGCCACCATAAGAAAGGGAAAAGAGGAGGGAGGAGAAAAACACAAGTGGTAACATACAGAACAAATGCCAGTGGTTAAGATATGCAAACAGTGCTTTGATTCCTCTTTATCATTCTGAGCTTATGGCATCTGGTGGGTCATTCGAAAAAAATGGAAGTCAAAGTCCAGTTGTGAAAGATGAAGTTAAGAATAAAAGTGGGGAATATGTGGATTTATTTTCAACCTTTCACTCAGTCCTCCTAACAGGAGGGATCTTTAATGGTTTGAGTCTAGGAATGGTTTCTACTAGATTCAGCTTTGGGGAAGGTAAGTTTTCTGTTTATTCTGTCTGGACCTTTCCTTCATGACCAGGTCTGGTAGTCCATTTGTTTTTTGAAGATTTCCAGTTTTCACTTTCCAGAAGCTGATGAAAAATGCAAAGGCATTGCTTATAGGGACAGTTCCACCCTTCTGCCAGTGCCTGCATGCTCATTCCTGCTCCCCTGCTGGACCTGCGTTAGGACTTGTGGCGGTGCAATGAACTAGATTAGTGAATAGATCCAGTTAAGAGTAAGCTGCATTTTGTCAGGTCGGTGCCTCCCTACCTCAGTATCCTAATCAAGTTCTGGCAGCTACAGGAATACCAGTTCTGGGATAAAGGAGGCATTAGAGGTGAGGATCTGGAGGTAGGGTGGGAGAGGAGCACAAACGTCCCTTAAATCTAAAGGGACTCTGAAGGAATCAGTAGTTTTCTCAGGGTGCAAACACTCAAATAACGTAGCAGTACATTCTAACTATCCTAAAAATAAATGTTGTGGCACTTATTGGTACCTACTCAGTCTGGAGAAGCTTAATAGCATGTGTCCAGTGTACTGGGATGCAAACACAGAAGACAATGGCAGTTAAAACAAAGGAACCTTGCAGTGTTTCCTTGTAGGAAAATCAAATGGATGATGATTAACTTGACAGGAACAATGCAAGCTTGTCTTTTTTAGCCTGTACATATTAACCACAAATAATATGCCACCATTTAATTACAGGGCATGTTCCAGGTACCTAAGTTATGCCTAGAAAAAGTGTTTTTTATGTGTCCGTGCCAAAAAATGTATTTTCATTTATTATCATATTAGTTCTGACTATAAATAGAATCATGCAGCCTGTTACGCATCTTGTAACAAGCAGTGGGGTCTGTCTAATGAAAATACTGGGAAAGCAATATAAACATCAGTGACAGTATCAGATGATACTTTTATGTTAAGTGTGTACTCTCCGAATTGTACATTGTACGTTTGTACATTGCCTGTCATTTATCACAAAAAAAATTATTATTCCTTGGAAGATGATTGGGGTAAAAAGACTATTCCATTTTAAAGTGAAATTAACATTGATCAAGAAGGAGCAAGAGAGAAATGTAAGCAAAATCATCTTTTCTTTGCATCCTGGAACATGACTTGTTTTAATTCTTTTTACCAGGCTTATCAACAGAAGCTAAAGCTAGCCCTTATAGGTCAAAGTATTTTTGGACAAGAAGTTTATAACAAGCTGAGAAAAGAGGGCCATAAAGTCGTAGGAGTATTCACGGTGCCTGACAAGAATGGACAAGCCGATCCTTTGGGTAAGTGTAACCTTAATCCAAATGTTAAAATTATGGGCATACAGAACAAACTTGCCTTTTCGTGAGAAGGTGATATCTATATGGGAATGATTTGCATATATTGCCTTTGTTACACTGGACTCAGCACAAGAACTATGCTTTAACAAACACAAGTCCCAGAACTGGTTTAACCTTGTTAGTTAGTATTTAAATGTTGTTTCTAACCATACAGGGCCATACATTATGATATTAAAAAAAATAAATAAATTAATGTACATCCTAGAGGTAATCATCTTGAACTAGATCTCTATCTTAAAGCAAATAGCTGCTGAGCCTGTACTCAAGCATAAATGTCTGTCACCTGTTTCACTGTGCTGTCTGGGACACTCTTTCACTGTGCTGTCTGGGACACTCAAGGCGTGAAGCCAAAGCAGTTTGTCCCTGGCTTTCTGCCCTTTCTGACAAGCTCGCATGCATCAGTGTACCTGCAGACCCTATTTCTCTTCCACCTGAACTATGGAAATCCCATTGAAAAGGGTAGAGGAAGCTTTGCTCTCCCTTTTCCCATTGCCAAGATGCATAAGGATTTTCTAGACTTCCTAAAGAAAGAGTTGCTGCCTGACATATATTCAGAATTGTACTCATACAGCAGAACTCAGTGTAACAAAGAAGCTACTTTGGAATCATCTGAATTGTAATTTTTTTTTTTTTTTTTTTTGGTAGCAGAAAAATAGCGAGTTAATATGATTAGCAAATAGAAGTGCCAGAATGGGATATACCTTTATGGATAATCAGAAATTAAAACTACATTCCATAAGCAGTCTTAAGACTTTGGGTTTTTTTGGTTTTTTTTTTTGTCAGGTCCTGACATGTTTTTACAGAACTCTTATGAGGGATGAATCAAACAAAATTTTGCTTACCTGGGATACGCACTCCCAAACTAACCTATAGTTCTCAAGTTTATTATATTCTGTAAGTCCACCTCATTAAAAGATTTAATCACACTTTGGAAGAATTAGAGGAGGAAACTATTAGTTTAGAAAAAGACAGTTCGACTATCCAGCTCTGGAAGCATACCATAACATTTGGTTACATTATATATCTTTGTACAGTTGTTACACTAGGAGTTGTAACTAAGCAAATCTTCCACTGATTTCAATCATATATTTATTTTAACTAAACCTTAGAATTAGTTTATTGCTGTCTAGTGAAAAAAAAAACACTAAATACTTTGTTGCTTTTTACTTCCAGCTGACTCAAACAGCTTAAATCTCAAATGAAATTTGCTAATGTTTCTGTATCCTCAGACAGCTGCAATTTTTATTTCTAAAAGCAATTGCCGTACACACTAATGTCTATGGAATGCTATTTAAGTAAGTATTTACTTAAGACCTAGGTTAATAAGCTAAAGATACTTCATGTCGAACTTAAGATCCAGTTTCAGAAGTGAAAAAGAGAAGGTACAAAAATGTGGTTAGAAATATAAATTAAATTAGGTGAATTTTCCATACCTCTTCTTGTTTTCCCTATTACACATATAACTCAACAGATGTAGAGTTTGGCTCTCTGTGATGAGTTATTAAGCAGTTGTGCAATAGAATTTATCAAACATCTAAAAATTCTCTCTGCAATTACTGCAGTTTTTTCTCACCTTTGAGCCTATTTTGGGGTGTAGCCTATTTTTGAGCTGTGTGTCTCACAGATAAATGGAAGCATATCCAGAAGGCATCAGTAAAAAGAATTTTGAAGAAATTATTGAAGGCCTCTAGCATCTGTAATTATTTGCGCCACATGGCAAAATGCTGCTGACTTGAGTGAATCTTAGTTGTACATAGTCATATTCACATACAGATTGCTGATGTGGAAAATTAACTTCTGCTAAAACAAACCTGTTGCAGTCAAAAGTAATGACCGGACAGGAAATGAAGTGTGACTGTTAAATAGTCAATAGCATTCATCATTCTTTTCTGCTTTCACTGGTACTTATTAGCTAAGTCACAAGAGTGAACTTAAAGTTAAGAATGACATAAGCTGTAGGAATGAGAATCAAAGACAGAATGAATAAAATATATCGCAGCACAAAGGTTTTTAAACAACATACAAGACAGTACAAAGGGCACTCTGTAATCATACACCTGATGATCTACTTGAGTTGCCATGCAATATGTTTCTGATTTCAAGTTTGAATTTTTAACACAAAATGTGAATTTAAAAAGAAAATTGTTTTTGCCCCTCAGCACTGGCAGCGGAGAAGGACGGCACTCCTGTTTTTAAGTTCCCCAGATGGAGAGCTAAAGGCAAACCTATCCAGGAGGTAGTTGCAGCCTACAAATCAGTTGGAGCAGAGCTAAATGTCCTTCCGTTCTGTACACAGTTCATCCCTATGGATGTTATTGGCTGCCCAAAACATGGTTCAATTATTTACCATCCATCCATCCTACCACGCCACCGAGGAGCTTCTGCAATCAACTGGTGAGTTTTGTTCATCAAAACTATACGTATGTCATGTTAGGATGTTGGTCTGTACCCATTACTCATGTAAATGCTAGCACAGTTCTGTTGACTTTGCAATTGCCCTGAAGGAACTTCTCTGAAGCAGCTGAGTATTTGGTTCATGAACTGCACTTCATACCTAAGATTCATTATGCTTTCCAATGCAAGTGCAGCTGTTCTGGGAAGATCAGTGATATGATCTGTACATTCATATAATTTACACAGGCAAATCAACAATCTGTAATTTTCACAGGCAGAACACTGCCCTCCTAGCTCGTCACCTACAAACACTAGATCAGTGTCACGACAGGGCCTGAGGCAGAGCCTAAGATTTCACAGAAGGGAAATAAGGGAAGGGAAGGGAAGGGAAGGGAAGGGAAGGGAAGGGAAGGGAAGAGGGAAGGGGGAAGAGAATCCACAAGAATGAAACCTTATCTTACTGTCTTCCTAAGCAATGCATGGCTAGATTCAAAATGTTACTGTGAAAGAACTACACTGCAATAATGACCATAGTAGACTCAGATCTAGCATTCCTGTAACAGCGGAAATGCCATTATCACTGTGTTTAAATTCAATAAGAAATTGTGTAAATATAAAGAAAGAATTTTAAAAGAATCTTACAGGCAGTATGATAATTATCTAAAGACACAGTGTTGTAGCTTCAATGTAAAGGCATATTTTGTTGGGTTTTTTTTTATATCCTTAATGGAAAAAATGCTAAGCTGAAGTACGTAAACAGAGGAGTAAAGTAGACTATTAGAGACATAAGGAAATCCTTCAAAAATTGGCAGTTGTGTCCAAGAGAGTAAAATAAAAAAAAGAGCATAAACTCTGGCAAATTAGATGTAAAATAAGAGTAAAGCAATCCGGAAAAGAAGTAAAGAACTAGCTTTTAACAGCATAAAATTGAATAATAACCATTTTCTCAAATGCATTCAAGGTAGGAGATAGATAGGGTGATCTAGGTGTTCGATATAAAAAAGATGTTTATCAAAGAGAACACCATAGTAGGAAATCTGTATTGGAATTCAGGATGGGGGAGCTTAAGATGTTACTACCACACAGCCCTTCTTTGTGTAGAATAAGTCAGAACAATTCTCTTGAGCTGAACTGTGAATGGAAGAGATTTTAGATAAACTGATGAATGAATAAGAATCTCTGCTCAGGACCAGGTGACTTTCAAGCAAAGGTTTTGCAGGTTACTGTTCCTTCAGATTGTGTGGGTGCAGGAGACTGGAAAACAGGAAGAGCAATATCAGTTTTAAATGAGCTCGGAGGAAAAGCCAGGAAACTGTAGACCAGTCACTCTGATTTCAATCTGTAATAAAGAATACAGTTTTTACACAAATGGGTAAATGTGATAATGTGAAAGTGAGATTAAGAAAATGAGTGGTCAAATTCAAAGTTTAAAAATTATAAGATAATGTACATAAGGGGAAAAAACCTAACTATATGTAAGCAGCAATAAGATTTAGTTAGTTGTTGTTACTCAGAAAAGAGACCATGGGAAGATCTTAAATACTGTCTGCATCTCAGTTAGGACATGAAGGAGCTAGAAATGCTTCAGAAAAGGCTAAGAAAGATGGTGAAATGTATAGAACAGTTTCCACATGATGGGAGAGAAATCTAGGAGTCTTCAGACTGGAAAAGAAGTTATTGGGAAGGAAATGTACCAGCAGTATATTAAGCCATGAAAGACATGGGAAGGTGAATAAGGAATGATTGGTCATTCTTAATCAAAAGTTAGGGGGCAGTCAGCAAAGAGATCAGGTAATAGGATTTGACTAAAAAAGGAGGTACTTTTACTCCATGCAGTCTGTTATTAAACTGTGGAACTGCACATCTAGAGAACTCCAGAAGAGTGTTTTCACAGAGGAAAAGTTCATCAAGATATATTCCACAGGAAGGCATAGATACCAACTCTCTTTCAGGGAGTTTCTGAGGTGAAGGTTTGCAGAAATGAGAATGTATTCCAATGGTGTATCACCGAGTCTTGCCCTATTTTGCACGTTCCTTCTGTAAGCACCTGCTCCTGCCCTTCTCAGGTAAAGGCTGTTGTCCTAAGACCTTTAAACTAAGCTAAGATTTGGCCTTGATTTGGCCTTGGCTGACCATTCTCATGTTTCACCCTCACACCTCTTGCATGCAACTTCTTTCATCTGTTGTGGCTACAGCCCTGGTGCTGATCAGACCCTTCTCCCCCACAGTATGACTGAGAAAGCCTGTGGGAATTAGGCATGGCTAAAGGGGCACCAGACACAAACAAGGATGTTGGGCCTCTGAGGGTTCCTCGCTTCATCCTTTACAGCCTCTTCTAGCTGCTGCCACTTTCTAATCAGCTGTCTGTGGAAGGAGCTGGTGGGCAGAGGAGGGGGCACGCAGTAGTTCTCATCCTGTCACCTATTCAACATTAGGGACATTTGCCCATGGTACCTTTTTCTTCTGCAGCCATGCAGAGGACATGCATTTCTCACCAGGGTGCTCTTTTTGGATTTGCACATAATATAAAACAGAAGAGATGCTGCTTAAATGTGGGAAAGATACAATATGGGCTAGCCAAGCTGTCACTTCTGTGAACCTGCCAACTTCCCCAGTTGTCTTTAGAGTTTGTCCCTTCTTCTGCACAAATGTGTGCTTTACTCCTTTTAATGTAGTTTTCAGTGCTTACAATTGATAGTGATTTTTCATGTGTATAAGCCAGATCTCCGACGATCCTGTTACAACATGGACTGCCAAGGGAATACTTACATGTGATATACCTTACAGAAAATGGCATTGGTGTTTGCATGCAGAGAAATGGTTAAAAGCCTGTAGGAAAGATGTATATCTCTCCATTTCTGGCTGCTCCCTTAAACACACTTCTGTTTGATTATACATCATTCTGAGGCACTTACAGCTCCAAAAGAGAACTGGAAATCTAAGTGGCTGAAGTTCCCTTCAGATTCAGAGTCGGAGCCTGAGTTGATACAGATCGACACAGGCCTATTGTAAGCAGTGCTATCTATGTTCATTCACTGCAGCTGAGAATCTGGCTGGATGTAAATTCCCTTAAAAACTTTTCCTTAAACAGTTGCATAGCCATCATTTTCCACTCTGAGTTTAGCTCTTTTTCAGCAGTGGGACAACTGTACTGCCCTTGCTGACCTACAGATAAGTTGTGAGGCTTAGCTAGTTACAGTAAACTATGAATTATTCAGATAATATGCTGTGTAGATGCTTCCATCTTTCAAATTACATCATAACTATTGCACACCTTTTGCTCTGTGTGTCTCACCACTAATAATGCTTTAAAAATAATTATCACAATGAACACTTTAAAAATAATTATCACAATGAACTGTTTGATAGGCGCCCTGGATTCAGTTGCAGCATTTCTGATGCCACTTTGTGGAAACCACACATCAGCAGTATCAAACCTGGGTTTCTGACTAAGAAATGCGCAGTGAAACTAGTGTTAAAGACGGTTAGGATTGTCTCTTCTATCTACCTAAAGCAAACTAATGTGTAACAGATGGGTTGATATCCCTGACTACTTTCATACTGTCTGTATTTACTGTAAGGTTGTTTGGTTGGGTTTTTTTTATGTCCAGGACTTTAATTCAAGGAGATAAGAAAGCAGGATTTACTATTTTTTGGGCTGATGATGGTTTGGACACTGGACCAATACTTCTGCAGCGAGAATGTGATGTTGGCCAAAACGATACTGTGGATGACCTGTATAACCAGTTTCTCTTCCCAGAAGGAGTAAAGGCTATGGTATGTGTAGCTGTACTAAATATCAGCATTTTAAGAGAAAAAGAAAAGCATCTGTTGGAGTTTGAAAGTAAAGGAAATATAGACAAGATGCATACATTTGGAAAGACAGAACTTGTGGTGCTCAGCTGAATCCTAGACTTCAGTGGAGCTGTACTGCTTCACGACAGCTGAGGAGGTGACCTCAGAATATTTGTTGCTGACAGAGTAACAAATGCTCTGCAGGCAGACCATATCTTGTTTCCACAGAAGGCAAGAAGTCGTATTTGTCTGGAATGTAGCTCTTTCCACAGATTTCTTGAATGTTTTTACAAGGTGAAATTTTTTACTGGCTCAGAGAGAATAAAAAGTTAGGGAGGAGACTGAAAAAAAAAGTGGGATGATGTTTTAAACTCAGAGCCCTGGTGGATTAGCTTTGGCTACTGTATGCTTGTCCTTTTTTGTTTTATTTTAAAATGAAGAAAAGAAAATGCATAAAAAATACTCTGCAAGGATCGTTAGAGAAATTTTTTCTCTCTCCACTTAAATGCAGAGAAATAGCTTTTTGCAGAAAGGAAAAAGGAGAGAGTTGAGTGCAGTCATACAGAGCCACATTTCGGTCTTGCAGCATTTAGGTAGCTGCTCTGTGTTTGGTGACTAGGTACTCCCATCAAATTTCTGAGGCTATTTCTTTGTCGAAGAGGTTTAAGCATATATATATGTTAATCAGTGCAGCATTGGTCCCCTAGATTTTAGAAATCCTAGGTTTTAAAAAGAAACCAGTTTCCCTTGTGGCAGAAAGTCTTTTGCTGTCATTCACAAGTATGACTGAGGGAAAAAAGTGAACCAAGCTAACATTAAATCTGTTTGGTTTTTTTTTTCACTTAGGTGGAAGCTGTACATCTAATTGCTGATGGTAAGGCCCCTCGTATACCTCAGCCTAAAGAAGGGGCAACATATGAAGGGATCCAGAAAAAGGAAAACGCAGAGGTAGTGTTAAATAACATTGTGGTTTGTGCATATCACTAGAAAAGTTGTTATTAACTCAGATTACAATAGCAGTGATATCAAGTTAACATGAATTTTAACTCAGTCATTTCCCCACCTTTTATTCCTAGGATAACTCCAAGGATGCATGTAATAGGAGCGTTAAGTTCCTACTTCCTTTCAGCAGTTGCATATATTTAGAAACTTGATGTCCTACTTGGGATCATCTACACATAGCTAGATGGCAGCTGCACCTTCAGTGGATTCTTAATATGTTGCCATACTTTTAGATACAGCATTGAATGGAGATAGCTCTCCTTGTTTACTAAATTCTCTACCAGAAATAGATTTGATGTTAGAAAAAGCAAGGGTTGGCACCTTTCCAGTTGGCATCAGGAAAAAAAAAATAGGTCACATAAACAACAGAGAAAAAAAGAATTTAAACACCCATGTAAGAACTGTATTATGTAAACACCTCCACTGCATTAGCTGGATCTTCTTTGTGGTTGGGAAGGCCACCATAAAATGGTAGTGAATGCTACCTGTAATACCCTATTTTCCTTTTCTAGACCCATGCAAAAGTTAAAAAAGAAAAAGTAAAAATTATTCCAACAATTTCAGTCACTTGTCCATGGTAAATGTAGTCTTTTCCACCTGAAATGTCGCAGGTGATACTTTTTATCATATTTCCATTCCTGACTTACCTTAGAAACAAATTGTTTTGCATAAGGATATTTTTGTTCATCCCTTTAATATAAAATATAAGGAGCTTCCCTGGAGTGAACTAGCTGAATCTCCTTGCTGTAAAACTATTCTCATCGGCTTGTAACTTGCTTCTAAATATTCTTTGTGCTTAAACTAAGAATGATGCTGGGTACCTGAACTGTGTTATTTAATAGCTATTCTGGTATTTTCTTTAATTCATTTTGTACATGTACTCACAATACTGCAAAGATAAAGGAATTTCTTTTTGCTGGTGTTACACATTAAATATACATGACATTCTTAACAAAATGTTATTTCCTTTTTCCTAAAAGTCTTGCAGGAATTGCAAGTTGTAATAGGGATTCCATTTGTGAAACAATTTATAAAGGGTTAGTAAATTATTAGAAAGTATTTTAATGAAAGCTTGTAGATTTATTAAAGAACTTAGGATCTATTTATTGCTAATAAATCACTTTCAGCAAAAGGTAATACCCCAGCATATACTTATTTATATTTATACTGTGTTTATTATATTTGTTAATCATAATATTAATTATTTCAGAATGAATACCTAGTAGAAAGAGTTATATTTTCATTATATTAGTGTTAGAAGGAGAATCTGTGAAAAGATACAGGCTGTACAGAACACAGAAGTGCTAAGAGCATCCCATTTGATAGGTCTTTGATGATTAGCCACCCGGAGATCACTGATCTTCCTTTTAGACCAGACCCTTTCTATGCTCTTAAATAAATGAACGGTCGAAAGAGAAGGAGGGACAATTTGTAATACTTATATAGGAAAAGATTACTAACTTGATTTATAACTAAACAGAGAAGAATTAGCTGGCATGTCTTGATTTCCTAGATCTCCTGGGACCAACCTGCATCAGCTTTGCACAACTGGATTCGAGGGCATGATAAAGTGCCTGGAGCATGGGCAACAATAGATGGCCAGGTATGCTCTGAAAACCAGAAGAATTTTTGTCTTTTCTTTACCCTCTTTTTGAGCTTTTTTATTATAAAACTGAAGGTGCCTCCATACAAGTGAATACAAGTGAGAGTTACATTGTAGTAGCTCTCATTTGGTGACTATATGTTTTGTATATATCTAGAACAGGCACCTAAACAAATGTACAGAACACAGTAAAGTTGGGGTTGTTTTTTTTTTTCAAACAATAGATCCATTTAATTCAAAGAAAGATACGAGTAATATCTGGAAAAAAAAATTGGGCATGGTACAAAGCAATAAGAAGGGTAGATCCAGACTGTGCCAGTCATTTTGGGAAGCAGGCATGCATTACAGTATAATGCGACCCATGCTGTACAGTAGGCAACATCACAGTATTAAGAGCAAAATGAAACACTGTGAGCCACTGAAATAACAAAGGAAGTTTTATTTTAAAGAGATTTGGGCCTAGATCATTTGCAGAAATAAATATATCTCATTTTATCCAAAATCAACTACTTCCTTTCAATGTATTAATTACTATTATTAAGTACTATACATTTGATCCACGTTGTACTTGCATAAAATACTTTAAAAATCACATTATCTTTCCTGGGTGTGATGTCCAGATTTTCTTACTTCACTATTAGCCATCTGCTAGTAGGCTGCTCCAAAAAGCTTGATTCTGCCCTAGTGTTCAGGAACTGTTGCTGATTTGAGAGCCCAGAAAGAACAGAAGAGCCCAAGAGAGAGGCAGTGTTCAGCATTGCCAGCCTGGGTGCAGAGCAGGACTCCCCACCAGTCACAGTCAGGCTTCTGCTGGTCTCTCACTTTGGGCATGCACTGACAAAAGGTGCCTCCCTTTCTGCACTCGTTCCAGCAGGCACGTTGTTACGGCTAAGCACCTTTGCAGGGTTAGGCAGCTTGCAAAGTTTTACAAGACCTGGGTTGTAAGACACAGCTATAATGTTGTAACATGTTTTCCATGTGTAGGTACTTATATTTTATTTTATATTAAAGCTTCAAACAATATAATTTCATTGTTAGAATTTTAGAGCATGTTTAGAATCTGTGCACTTTTAATTCCATTTATTTTTAGGTGGTTACTTTTTATGGGTCATCATTACTTGATGCTTCAGTGCCTGCTGGACAAGAGCTGGCAATAAAAGGTGCATCAAGACCTGGACTTATAACCAAGAATGGTCTAGTCATTTTTGGTAACGATGGGAAGATGGTAAGTGTTCACCCTGGTAAACATGAGCATGGATGGGATAACTGTAGCAAGAAGTGGAAGTAATGTGGAATTGTCAGGCTATGCAAACCCAGCCGCTAATGACAGTCAGCTAATTCGCCTGAAGTTTATCAATCCTCTACCATCCTATAGAGAAGACATTCATGTTTTGGTTTTCACGCAATTCATATTCATTTCCAATATGGACTAAAATATACCAACACTAGGAGAGAATCTGAAAGACAGGTAGCAGTGGCCTGTGTTGAATTACCTGCATCAGAGCAGCTTTCCTGCAAGCCATTTATTTCAATAACCATATTAATGCCTAAAAACTCTTCACACGAGGATATATTGCCTCCCACATAATGTAAAATCATATCCTCTCATTTTTCAGGTACTAGTGAGAAATCTACAGTTTGAGGACGGAAAAATGATCCCTGCATCTAAATACTTCTCTGCTGATGAAACAACTGCCCTGGAACTTACAGAAGAGGAGAAAAAGATGGCAGAAGATATTAGGGTAATTAAAAAAAACTGTTTTAGTAGGATATTACTCCAGACAAAAGCATTACATACTTCTCATTATAGGCAAAGCATATCTTTTATTTAGCCATGCAATTGATAAAATGTACTCAGAGAGTACGGGGTTGAATCTTTAGTTATTAAAATTAATTCAGGTGGAATTGGGAATTCACTGGAGTACTTACATGTCACTTTAGAAAGTTTTCTTTCAGATACAAGTGATACAAAGACAGTGATTGCAGGATCAGTTATGGTAAACATTTATGAATGATGAAGGTGGGAGTCAGGAAAAACAAATTAACCTCTGCCTCACAACACTGAGGTTTTCAACACTGACAGACCTGGACAGTTCTGAAATTCTTTCTTCACTGTGGTGTTGCTCACTAGGATGTACTCAGAGTGGTCCTGTTGGACGAGCTCCAGGGAGCCTTAGAACAGCAGTCTGAAAGAAAAAAAGCAGCCATTTTCTCCTTGTACCCATGTGCACTGTCACTCTTCTGCCGCACACAAGGGGCTAGGTGGCAGAGGGATGCAGCAGTGGGGCAGCTGGAGCAGAAAGCTCTCATAGGCAGAGAGGCGCTTTGCTGCCCTCTCATGTAATCCGTCCCTCTGTAGTGAGTGTCAGGGGCTTAGCTGAAAGCCACATTTGTCCTTAAAGTTTTGTGCCAGAGCAAGTGAATCACAGATGTCTTCCCTTCTGCTAACTCTGCTACAGGGTCAATAATTTTTGGCACAGGTCAGGCAGCTTGGTGCACTAATAGTTTAAATTGCTTCTTCAAGATTACCTTAAACCTGCTTGCCAACAACCTAAAAGCTGCCTGGAGCTATTGACTGACTGAGACAATAGCTAAAAGAAATATAAACTCTTCGGGTCATGACACTACCTGCTAACTCTGAAACCTAATTATAATTAATTGAAATATTACAATACCAGTTATTTCACTATTCATGTTAGCAGAAGTGTCCATGTCATGCATGCAGCTTAAGCTACTTCTTAGCTCTGCCCAGGTGCCAGAAATGCTGTCAAAGTGCTCCAGGCTGTCCTTGCCTCTGCTGATGATGCATTCCATCACACAATGGGAAGTTATTATTTGGAGGATAAAGATCTTGAAAAAAATGGGCCTGAAAATTATTAGCATTATACCATTCAGGTTTCTTGCTGATTAGGTTAAATTATCATGGACAAAATATTTTTATAAGCTAATTATGCTGAAGAATTTATTGACTAACATCAGGTCATTACTTTTTTAATGTATTATTAGGCTATTTGGAAGGGAATTTTGAGCAATGTTGCTGTAATTGAGGATTCCACAGACTTCTTCAAATCTGGAGCATCCTCTATGCATGTTGTCAGGTAAAAAATATTCAAAATAACAAAATTTTGTAGCCAAAGTTAAGGGAAACAAAGTTGTCATGCTGAGTTTAAATCAGGGTTGATCAAGTAGTGATAAAAAAAATCCCCCTATTTAAGTGTTCCCTTTCCTACCTTTGAAAATGTAATACACTTCTGCTCCCAAAATTAGGAGATGTTGACATAATCCTGCTCTTTCTATTGAAGGAAAATTCCTCTTAACTTCAGGAACATCAGCCACATGGGGGAGCATGGTGATGCTCAAACCTGTCTGCATGCAGTAACAGGTATCTCAAGACCAGGGGGCTGACTGGGAAGCTGAGCAAAGAACTTCCCAGAGGGAGAGAGGAGCCTTTCACAGAAAGAATTGAGCCTATGCTTGCAAGTGCAGAGTTCATGCTGTGTTGGGTCACCTCACCTACCTTCTTTTTGCAACTCAATTATCCCAGGCCTTAATATAAGACCAGAATTTCAGGTGGTTTTTTTTTTTTTTTTAGCAAACTGATTATTGTCCTTATTACTTACCAGTCTTATAGGGCTCTGAATGTCCTCCATGTATTGGTTAGAGTAGTCCCATAAACTGTTTTATCAATCAATATATGCTATTTGTCATTTATTTCCAAAAGTTTACCTAAAAGTATTCCAGAACTGACATTTTCTTTTCCATCACACCCCCAATTAAACCAACAGATTTCCATAAAGTGCACAACTTCTGTGCCACTGTTGTCAGAGAAACACATTCATATGCATACAAACTGGTGCCTGGTTTTGACCCCTTTTGACCTTCTAATGATTCAGTTATCTGAATAATTCTTTCATTTGTAATTAAACTTATTCTTTCTTCAAAATCTTTAGAATGCTAGAAGAGATCAAACAGAAATATAGTGGACTTCAACTACAGAATGAAGATGTGTATATGGCCACTAAGTTTGCAGACTTTATTCAAATGGCTGTCAGAAAATTCAGAGGAGAAGACAAAGAAGAAGAGTTAGTCATTGATTATGTAAGACCTTTTATTTTGCCTTTATTGCTTATTCTTTCTTGTTTTTTGGGAGAGGGTAGACAGTGCATTTTATTAGACTGCTTGATGCAGTAGGAAAAGCAAACAAGTATTTGGTCATAAAACTCTTTGTGGCTTTTTTTTTTTTTTTTTGCAGCTTTTATATATTTGCATTTTGAAATGGAGGTATATATGTAATGTCACTTACAGTGTACCAGAAACCAGGAGATCAAGAACATGCGGTAGAGTAGATCACACGTGGGCAAATGTTCCTACCTCCCTTGCACTCTTCTGCCAGTATGCTTCAGTTAGAATGGTTCTAGACCTTCTGCTTTCCTGAGGCAAACAGTGCTAGACTTTTCTCCTAAAAGTCTGTTCAAAAACTTTGTGTGAAAGGAGGATTGTGTGGTTTTTAAGTCATTAAGCAAGTCAGGATTTCTTGAATTTGGGTATTATGCATTTGATTGAAGTCCACTAGGACCAGCCTTAACCAGGGCTTAGTATTGGTTTGAACATAGAGATCCAATGATAAAAAATACAGAAATCAGCTTAACTATCTTAGAGTATGGTCATTGGTGTTCAGGGAGAATATGATTTCCATTTCATTTTACTCTTTTGTCCGCTTCTAACAGCCATATATACATTGTAAAATGTGGCTGGATGTTGGCTGTAGATATCAGAAGCTTGTTAAATTAATTTGTTGTTTATTTCATTTTTAGGTTTCAAAAAATGTGAACAACATGACTGTGAATATGCCATACCAGTGTTTCATAAATGGCCAATTTATAAATGCTGATGATGGAAAAACATATGACACTATAAATCCAACGGATGGATCAGTGAGTAATTTCTAAATATGATCATTAGCAGTTTATTTCAATTTCTTTGCCTATTAAAAAGTCTAAACCACTAACTGAATATTGTCAGTTTCAAAACCATACAGTACACATTCAACAACCCCTAGAAATAATTTGAATTTTCAATTTACTTCTCAGTCTGTATATTTTACAGTTTTTGCATATAGTCAAGCTGCACAGTAAAAATAACCTACTTCCCCTTCAATTATTATGTCAATTTCCATACCCAGCCGTATGTTTTACTTTGATTTCATTCTTGCTTAGCTTTGCAAACAAAAATTGCTATGCTTTAGTTGCTCAAGAAGTATTTCTT
The DNA here is from genome assembly GCF_011004875.1 of Balearica regulorum gibbericeps. Classification (NCBI taxonomy): domain Eukaryota; kingdom Metazoa; phylum Chordata; class Aves; order Gruiformes; family Gruidae; genus Balearica; species Balearica regulorum. Next base: position 61,117,795 of record NC_046184.1, read on the forward strand.
TTAGGATATTATATGTATTTCCTGTCAGTCATTAACTTCAGTTTTTATTTTATTTTTTTTTACAAATCTGATGTCTTAGGGCAAGCGTAACTTTAAAACATCCCTTTAAATTGCCTGTAAGAAAAATGGCTTTGCATTTTGGTCTTGAAATACTGAGTCTTGGTTGATATATATTCATAACTATGAATTATAAGTAAAAGTAGTGATTCTGATGTCCATGCAATTGCCATTTCATTCTGGAGTAAAGAAATTCTGCTGAAATCAATACCACAAATTTCATTATCATGAGTCAGACTCTGGTACTTTTCCTGAAACTCATTATGGAATTGAATAAAAGTCATAACAATTCTGTGTTAGAATTTACAATGTGTGTATTTCTGGAACAGAATCATCATAAAAGACTCTGTGTATATGGTGCCTTATGGTAACAGAAGCTCCATTCCTAAGAAATGGAACATGCAGGAGTCGTTTTAGCATGTTTGGATATTAGATCATCATATCACATATAAAGACTTCCAACTTTTGTAATATCACATTGATTTTACATCTGGAAAGAGAGAGTTAAATCAGGTAGGACGATGCACCTTGATGCCAAGAAGAAGATAGATCTAGGAATCAGAGTCGCTGCAGAAGCCTCCAAATTCTGCCACCTCAATTGTTCCTGAACTTTTTGCAGCCTGACTCACCCGTGTCAGCTGCTGGGGTTGAGGATATCAAGTATTTGCTTATAGCCAGTCAGGAAGTTTATGTGGAAGGAGTAACAATCTGCATCCCAGCAATTTAGTCTGAGCTAACACAATGGTGCCTTCGGACAGGTAATAGCCAGTGTATCTTCTGCTTCATTGGCTGATGTTGACAAGGCAGTGGCAGCAGCAAAGGAGGCATTTGAAAATGGTGAATGGGGAAGAATGAATGCAAGGGAAAGAGGGCGACTCATGTACAGGTATGTGAAAGGCAGCTCCTATTGTTTTGTTTTCTTAAATCTTATTGGTTTGTTCCTCTGAAGAATTGTTGCATATATATTCTGAATATGAAGGATATTCGTAATCCCACTGTCAGAGGAACCAGACTAGCCATCTTTTCATCCCCTAATTTACTCAAGTGTACCGGCCTCAAGTCTTAGCTGACTAACCTTTCTTCAGCAGAGAAAAATTATGTGGTCTCTCACTACTAGCATTTTTTAAAATTATTTATGAATGGAAACAAAGAATTTGAGGTAAACGTCTTTTAAATACTTGATAGCTTCATTTAATCTGTATGCTTTTTATTGCAAGGATTGAAAATTCCCTTGTAAAGTCCAAATCCTTCTGTATAAATAAAGCTAAGTTTACAGGCAGAGTCTACCTACGGTAGGTAGGCAGAGACTTCTGACCTTGCTAAGCCTGCCTCCATCTGCGCTCCATACAGTAAACATACAGCCACATTCCCATTAATTTTGAAATACATTCTAAGTGATGCTAAATTTTCCAGGATCATATCCCAACATACTTCTCACCTGGCTAAAGACCCCCTCTAGGAGATGTGATATGGTCTGTTGTGGAAGAATTGTCCTGTGTGGAAACACTGAATCCCACATTTATCTGAGACACTTCCAGCTCAGTATTTCTTATTTGTATCAGTTTCATTGTGTCAACCCCAGATAATGCATGGTTCTTTTTTTTTTTTTGGCTGTGTTATTGTTTCAGAAGATAGGTTATGCTGAGTGAATGGTATTTTAGTGGTGGTTTCTGATCCCTGAAGGGCAAGAAGTGGTCTTAGAAGGATGATGATGCTAGCTATGTATTGTGAGGGTGGTCCTGGAGGCAGCTAATAAAAGCCCAGTAACTATGGACTCCATATGCAGCATGATGCTTCTGGTGCCTTATAGCGAGTGCAGAGAGAACACCGTCTTCCAGACTTGGGATGACTAGAAGCTCCAGAGCTTCCCTATAAAGAAAGCCTCTTTTGGGGAGGTTCATAAAGAGTTTTCACTGCTTTTTCTTTTCCAGGACATAAAAATGACTAAGTAGAATAGAGATGAGTGAAGAAGCAGACAGCTATTCCTGATTGCCACATTTAGCTAATGTGATGATGGAAAATCAATCGTCAGCACAGAGGAGATGTACTAGCCAAATTCTGTTCCTATTCAGCAGGTGAAGAGCTTAGTTACTGTGCTTGACATAGCAGCTGGCTTTAAAGAAGTTAGGATCTTGAATAGAGCTGAAACTTCCTGCCCCAAGGAACTCATGAAGAAGTAGGTCCTGTGTGTCAAACACCTTTCTTCTGCAGGGTGTAGTCTGCAGGCTTATCCACATTACTATCGGATGTCCTGGGCAAGACATTTGTGCTGAGCAGACTGGATATTTATCTATAGGGAAGAGAATGAATTTTTTTCACCTTCAAAAAAGATAATCTTCAATACCGTGTCCATAACCGCTGCTGTGTTAAGCCTTTATTGTGCTGTGCCAGGAGGCTAGCCCTGGACACCAGAAGAGACAGCAGAAGAAGGATGAGTTACATGGTGAGCAGCTGCAGGATGGTAGCAGGCTATGTATTTGGATGGCAAGACAGTCTGGCAGTTTGCTTGGGTGCAGGGGTAGGTCACTGCCCTTCCTTTTATTGTTGCACACTGGTCTCTGTGCAACTTCTGTGAGGATTTGGAAACTGAAGATCCAGCTGATTCAAAGGTTTGGAATATGCAACTAGAAAAATGATCCTGTCCTCATAAGGCTGGGCTTAGCCTAACCAGACAGTAAGGAGTAGGGAATCCGTTGCATGTCTATGCTCTGGCAGCTAAGGAAGAGGAGCATGGGAAAACGTAATGCTGCACTTGGCTCTGTGTCCACTGTAGTGTATGCAGCAGGTCATTTGTTATCACATTAGTATAGCTATAATTTTGCTTTCTTGAATGCCTTGGATGTAAATTTCCCTCCCCTCTTTTACCATATCCATATGGACCGAGTAGATGTAATTAGAAATAAAGAAGTATTAAAAAATGTCACATGTTTTACAAGACATTGCAGGCATCTTAGGAAAAAAGAATGAAAGTAAAACTGAAAATTCTGCTTGTCTCATAAAGTATGTGACCAGGCCTTTAAAAAAGGCCTGCAGGACTGTAAAAAAGTTGAGTAATCATCACAACAGAAAGTGAGTGACACAGAACTCATATTAAAATTAAATACAGTCAATCACATTTTTCACAAGTCTGCACAGATTCAAAGTATGTTCAAATTTGGGTTTAATTTGTGTTAGGAACATAGAGTGCATGACAGCCCAAGTTAGCTCTGCCCTGAAGAGAAACTTTTAAGGCCTTAGAACTACTGCTCTGTTTTACACTTGAAAGATTTGCAAGTATAACTATGTTAGGCATGTTGAAAATGTAACTCCCCTACACTGCATGAATTATTCCTGGATTAAACTCTTCTCTGCTTAGGCTACTGGCTCTCTAGGATAGCTATCCAAAGTGTTCGTGTTGCAAACCATCCCCAGTATGAATGCAGTATCCCTCTGGTCCACCTTAATTCAAACAAGACCTCTTCATCTCTGGTCTCTGTTCAAACTAGGGTTTTTGAGTGCTGAACCAGAGGGAAGGTTTGTGCCATTAAAGCTCCTAGCTCTGCTGTTTTGTCTTAAGGAATCATTAATAGAAGGTATTAGGCATGCATTAAATGGAACTTCCTCCTTTGTCTCTGACATGCCGTGTCTGTTCTTTTACACACTACTGCTGATACCCTGACCTGTAGCTGCGTCTCCAAAATACAGTTAAAACAAGTATTAAAGAGCATTTTTCCATGTCTCTGCAAATGCTTCAAATGGGCAGAATTTACATAATGGGAAAATGGGTTTCACAGCAAGTTTTGAATACTCTTTACAGGATCTAAAATGACTTGGTTGAGCTCTTAAAATCAAAGGGAGCGTTGATTATACGTCTGACTACCAAAACACAGACAGAAGCTTAAGAAAAATGTTGATGCATCTGTTTCACTGACATGTGAGAGATCTAAGACCTGAATGTAAAAATTTGTTCATGCAAACGGACCTTTCTGCCCGAGCAGGGGACTGCTAAAATTACAAGAGCTCCTCATAAGTATAGGTATCTGTCTGTGCAGATGCATTTTTGAGACACTCTGATAGTTACTATTAACTCAATAATATTTACCACACCTCATTGTGTTGCTTCATAAATCTAACAGATGGAGAACTTGAGGCCCAAGGACACCATGGGCCAGATTTTCAAATGTACCAAGGCATATAAAATTCAATTTGCATTACAGATTAGGAGCTGTGTCTTTGGACATCTGGGTGCCTTTGAAGCATCTAACACTTAAGTATTTTAGTACAAGTTCAAAAAAATACAAAACAGCATTATGAAGGTAGGTTTCCCAAATCTTAAGCTAGGACTCTGAGTACTCCTTCTTGGTACTTTTGATTACTTGACATTTCTTATGTTATTGTGTATTTGCTTTCAAATTACTGGTCTGATTTTCTGTAATTGTCTCCTTGTAGGACAACAGAAAAAGAGTACAAATTTACTTATTATTTTATTTACAAAACTGTAATTGAACAATATCAGGTAAGTTTTCACTGTTCATGTCTTCATCAAGTGTCTACTACAGCCAATGTGAAGACATTTGCAGACTCTAACAGGCAATTGTTCAAGCTCTTACTGATATTAGTGAGCAGTGGCTCCGGTGCTCCACCTCCAAATTCAGTGAGAATGCAATTTTAATTATGGTTCTTTGCCATACCAAATATCATTTTAGGCTGTCAATGGTTAGTTGTCACTTCTCTTTGATGTGGATTTGTAATGTTTTTATTAAAGACTTGCAGACCTGATGGAAGAACATCAAGAAGAGTTAGCAACAATAGAGTCTATCGACTCAGGAGCTGTCTACACTTTAGCTTTGAAGACTCATGTTGGAATGTCTGTGCAAACATTCAGATACTTCGCTGGATGGTGTGACAAGATTCAGGCAAGTGAATATGTAAAGGAAATAACAGCAGTGCTTCTCTAGACTTTTGGTTTTGTTTTTGTTCTGACAGTGCCAAAAAGCAGTGTTAGTCAAGGAATCAAAAAATAAAGCAAAATTAGAATTTTACCTAAAATGGGTCTCCCTGGCAATACAAAAGGACAATCTGCTTCCAGTTGGAGAACAGGGATTTAGAATGTGACTCTAAATATCTCAGAAATCAATTGAGGTGTTACAGTGGACAGGCATGCTTAGTCAGCTCTTGATTATTCATGGAGCAGAATGTCGCTGTGGTCATCATGCAGGTAAGTGCAGAGACTCATGTGCTATGTTACATTCTGACCAAGGCTGCTGTGCCAAGGCTGGCACAGCACGTGGCACAGGTTCAACAGCATTTCTTCAAGTACCTTTTAAGGTCCCCAATCAAGAATATCATTCAGCTTTTTTTTTATCCATCTGACCCTCACTTTATGTTCTTTCATGCTTTTGTTATCTACGCTTTTATTTCATCCAACTGAAGATCAGGAGTTGACTATGGTATCCATAGTAGAGAATCATACAGTAGAAGCATCCCCACCCCTTTCTCTGATGCAGAAATGCTTCTGATTTTGAAGCCTACTCTGTGGCTTTCCAAAACATACTTATATGGCAAATATATTTGTAATAAAAATGATTAAACAGTACCTAGATTTGTCCTTTCTCTGTCTTTTAGGGTGCTACAATTCCAATTAGCCAGGCCCGGCCAAACCATAATCTAACGTTCACCAAGAAAGAGCCAATAGGGTAAGTATCACTTTTTTCTTCTTAGTAACAGCCTTGACATGCAGAAAAGCCTTTAAAAAGCTGCCATCAAAAATACAGTCTTTCACTGTTTTTCCCTGTTTTTTTTTTACAAGTGTCTGTGCAATCGTAATCCCCTGGAATTACCCACTGATGATGCTTGCATGGAAGAGCGCAGCGTGCTTGGCTGCAGGCAACACACTTGTTCTCAAGCCAGCTCAGGTACAAACAAAAAGGAATGTACAGATGGCTCGGGTCCTATTTGTTGGCAAGTTAATTCAGGCAATCTAGTGGATTTCACCCCTAGGTTGACCTTGTCATATGTTTTAAAGTGCATGTATAATGTTACAAATTGCCATGATGATACAAGATACTGATTGTCTTCAATTCTGCTCTGTTGCTACTCTCATTTTCAAGAAGGAATTCTTTTCCACAAGAAGCCATCACTTTTAATTTGTTAATACTGTAAGAAGATGAATATTGTATCAAAATTAATATGTCTTGAATGTAAAAGATATCATATTACATTTAATTAAAATAGGAGACCTAATCTAAATGTTTCTACTTAGGTCACACCTCTGACTTCCTTGAAGTTTGCCGAACTCTCAGCTAAAGCTGGGTTTCCCAAGGGTGTTATAAATATTCTGCCTGGTTCAGGTAAAATTTCAACTAAACATTTTTCTGGGAAGAATAGGTCATGCTAAAACTGGTGAACTAGCATTTTATCTTTTTGAAGACCAATAACATAAGTGCGTGTATCTTCATAGGTAATAGGCTTGCATCTATGTCATACAGCGATTTCACATATTTCCAGAACAGAATTGGAAAAATCTGTATGTCACCTGCCTCTGGCTGGTGGTAAGAGCTGTCAGCCTACACCCTTCAGAAGTTCACACAAATAGCATGAATGCTCTGAAAAAGAATGTATTAGAGAGAAGCATGTTTCACTTGATTGTAAAACTTCATTTTTTCTCCTATCTTATCATCACTTGGAAGTACTTAAATGTGACTCTGAGACCTAGAGCAAGCTGGTAAGATGCATATTGGTTACTATAGGTAAATCATGGTCCACACCGTGTTACCCGATGTCACCACTTTCCTCTTTCCCCTGAGGAAGAAAGTGACAAAGTAACTGTATGGGGCAGGCTCTGTTACAAATCAGATAATTCCACCTACAGTGGAATATTAGGAAGGAAGTTCTTTAGTCCAGAGAGATAGGGGAATCTGGAGACACTAATGTGATCCAAGCTAACTAACATGATGTTTTTCATAGTTATATGAATAAAGCTGTAAATATAAATAAGGATGTGATATTGTACTTGATTGACATATTGTTAGCTCTTTCTGTGTTACAGTGCTGCTGCTGGAGTAGTAAAAATTGCCTGTGTACTGTCCAGTTAAGCTGTTTTCCTCACCCCGATAGGTGGCTTAGTGGGACAGCACCTCTCTGAACATCCAGATGTTCGCAAAGTTGGATTCACTGGTTCAACACCAACTGGTAAACAGATCATGAAGAGGTACTCTCAGCGAAAGATTCATAAATAAACACTGCTTAATCTAGTTCAGAAGTATCTTATTAGCTATATTGTGCATGTAGCAGTAATAGAAAGCATAACTACATATACCTGTTTACCTTTATGTAGAATTCTACTAAGTCACTACTGGAAAACAGAGGTTTATAAATTTTCACTAGATATGATTCAAAGGAAATAATGAAATAAGCTATTTAAAAGTTGTTTTTATATGATTATTTATATTTTTTACAGTGCAGCCACTAATCTGAAGAAAGTTTCTCTTGAGCTTGGTGGTAAATCACCATTGATCATATTCAGTGACTGTGAACTTGACAGAGCTGTAAAAATGGTAATGTTACTTTGAAGTAAAATACATTCAAAGCCTTTGTGATACATCCTCACAGTATTGCAGTATTCCTCTTGACTTGCCAAAAACTGCAGTAGGGAGCCCTTGCATGAAAAATCATGCAATCTGTTAGAAAACAGACTCTTTTCCTACAGGATGTTTCTTTATGCCAGCACAATTAAACTGTTCATGCTGCACCAAAAAGGCAGGGATCAGTACTACAAGAAATATAGATTAGAAAAATACAACAAAACAAGGAAATACACCTGGAAAGTATTTTCACTAGCCAAGTTAGCACATTAATATTGACTTGTCAAAATCTGATACTCAAAAGAAAAAAAAGCATTTAAAAAATAAAAGCCTGGAAGTGGTTAAAATGTACATTGAGCTCCCTATTGCCATATAGTTTGTTGTAATTCACCATATGGTCAATCACCATAAGCCACCTTCCCAACCAGACGTAACATGTTTAAAGTTCATAAATATAATGTGCAAATGAGAAAGTCAGTGGATTTAGGGAGTTTATTTCCTGCTCAGGTAATCTGATTCATCAAAATGACAGCAGCCGCAGTTTGCTCACTAAAAAGCAAACAAAGGTCTTCTATACTGTACTTAGCCAAAGTGCTAATTCTGTGAATTCTCTAAACCAGCACAAGCAAGCACTGCTACCAGGAAGAAACTATTATACACTTTCACCATTTTTGAAGTGTCTTTTGGCAGGACAGGACTCTGAGTGACTCCACAGTGAAGTATATGTGGAAAATAATAATAGCTAAAACTTTGCCATCAGCCCACTGCTTGACCCCACCACTGTTCTCAGCTGTAGAAGTGAGAGGGTGACGCAGAGGCTGGCCTGAGCTATAGCTGGCATTGTTGGCTTTAAATGATTGTGAAACAATGCTTTTTTGCCACACATGTGACACTAGCGCATGATCCCAGTCATACCTACTAACGCCAGGACCCTAGGCCTCTGCAGCTGCTAGAAAACTACCTTCTTATGAATTTTATTTGTCCTGTTCTTCCTTCTCCCAGCTCCCTACCCCCCTGGAAAAACAATGGCAGGTGTCAGTTCTTGGTAAATAAAAAGGAACAAACTGCATGGGGTCTGAATCCACACTCTTGAAATAGGTTCTCTGCAGATTAGAGTTAAGTAATGTTCACCCAGTTACACGCGACTTTCGATGCAAGCAGTATTGCTCAGTGGATTAGCACAGTTTTATATTCGCTGGTCGTGCTGCCAGCCCTCTCCTCTGTGATGCTGCAGCAGGTGTTTCTGTGGAATGCTGATGGAAATGGAAAGAGCATTGCTAATGGGTTCATCCGGAGCCATTTGTCTCCATGGAAGTGTGTTTGCCAGTTATTAGTCTGCTTGTTGCACTGATGATGTCCCTTTACATAAAGTATTACGCATTGAGGGTCACAAACACAGAATGCAACCCAAGGGAACAGAAGGAAAGGGAGATTGAACAAAAGGATGCATATAAATATTATTTTTTTTCCCCTGATCAGGGTATGGGAGCAGTATATTTCAACAAAGGAGAAAACTGCATTGCAGCTGGCAGGTTGTTTGTGGAAGAATCAATCCATGATGAATTTGTTAGAAAAGTGGTAAGATATTCAAGGACTAAAGTTTAAACACTACTTTTCTGTGGCACAAAGAGCCACTATTTTATAGACACTTGCATTTTTTCTAATCTTCAGTTGTTTAAATTCTCATTATTGCTTATGATATGCAATGTTGCTTCTCAGGAACCTCTTTATGGGGTTAAAAGGAAGGCACTGAAAGGATATATTTTAAGCAGTAATGCACAGATAAGTGACACTGAAGTAGCTATTGTACCTTAAGTAATATTTCATATTTGACTAGGAAAGTAAGATTAAAAAAATTACTGAACTTAGGTCAATGTGATTGAAGATTGCAGTGAAGTTTAAAAAAAAGGCATATTGGAAGTGTAGCTAGAATAATACAAAGGTCATTATTAAAAATCCAATAGTCACCACTCTGTACTACTGGAAAATTCATTTATCTGGCTCAAGAACATGAAATCACTGTGGTAACACATTTACCACCATAAAAGCTAACATTTTACATGCCTATCTTAATAGCAGAATGAGTACATGAAAACAGCATCAAAAACTTCCAGAAGTAAACAGAAATTATTGAACATAATACACCATACAAAGCCTCATTTTAGAAAGGGAAGAGCATTCCACTTTCTAAGAATCCAGCCCTTTCTTAGAGACAAACTTCGTAGCACAAACAATGAAGCATCCCAAATCACCGGTCGCTTAACTATTTGCTGTGTCCTGTAACTTCATTTTAACCTGGTAACCCATAGGTGGAAGAAATAAAAAAGATGAAAATTGGTGACCCACTTGATAGATCTACAGATCATGGTCCACAAAATCACAAGGCACATTTGGAAAAGCTGCTGCAATATTGTGAAACTGGAGTAAAAGAAGGAGCCACTCTGGTGTATGGAGGAAGACAAGTACGTAGACCAGGTAAAATACTGTTCAAAGATGTTTGGAACTTTTACACTTCAAATAAAAGCCATCATGGTTGTCTCTGCTGCATTATGTGAAGTAGCAATGTCATGGGAACAGGACCAGGTAAGCCTAAGATGACACTTGAGAACAGGGCTTTCAAGTCTCATATTAAGAGAAGTTGTGCAACTCAGGTGGAACATAGGAAATAGAATCTAGTCTATACAGGAAACTTTTGCTCATTTATTCCTGTTGTTTGTGAGGCATTGAGGCCTTTTGTGGAACATCCTTGAACTGTCAAGAACCATATGTATAATTCTATCCATTTAGGTCAACAAAACACTAAAGATGACTGAGGAAACTGCGTAAGGCATTATTATTATTATCATCATCATCATCATCATTATAAGCCTTTTTTGCTATCTAAAGAATATGTATACTAAGTTTAATGGGAAGGCATGAAGGCAACATTTTCTCATGAACATCTATCCTGTATCAATAATGAAGGAGAAACCTCTGCATCAGAGTTTGAAAACATAATGATTGCATCACCAAATAAAATGAAAGGGCGATTTGTAGCTATATGAAATCAGTCTAGCAAAGCAAAATGGGAAATCTTATGGAAAAGGGACACAATTACAGAAAATCTCTGAAGATGATCTTACCCGCTCACACTGAAATACGCTCACCAAGCTGTAGCTGACGAGGATCGCTTGTGTATAATACCAGGATAGGTCTTGACTGGCAATGATGAACTAGTTTTTGGATAGGTCCTTGCACCATTTAGAAATGAACAGTTGTTATGAAGAGGCCCTTTGCCTCACAGTTTTTACTTCAGCCTCCTCAAATCTCAGGCAAAGTCGCTGCCCATTGCATGTTTTTTCTTGTTTGGGATATACAGACCTTTATGGCTACAGTCTGTCTTCTTGTTGGGAAACAGGAGAGACAGTGGCCTTTGGACATGCTGTAGCCTTGCCTTCCTGCTGTCAGACTGCAGGGTCTTCCCCTGCGGAGTCCCCTGGGCTGTGGCAGGCAGAGCTTCTGGCCTGGCAGGGAACAGCACACCTTGCTGCTCTGATCAATACAGGCCATTCTTTTAAACAGTTTTCTGCTGTTTCTCTGGTGCTTACACACATGCGTTTCCTTCATACTTCATTCATATCGATCTTAATATTTTCTGTTACAAGTCTCAACATATCTCTGACCTCAAAGAAAAGAGATGGCCTGGACAATACAAACCACAAAGTACTTTCGCCATGCTTAAATAATGCTCTGTCCTCTGTTTAGGTTTCTTCATGGAACCCACTGTATTCACAGATGTCGAAGACCATATGTATATTGCCCAGGAAGAGTCCTTTGGTCCTGTGATGGTGATTTCTAAATTTAAAAATGGGTACGTTCTCCTCCAATTACTGTTAGAAACTTTATTTTCACATTTTCACTCTAAGTGTAGAAATGATAGCATACGTAGTATGTAGTTAAATCTTCTAAGACCAATCTGAATCTCTAGATCCTCTTCCAGCTAAATGCTAAGAAAATACCCTTTTTAATGAGAGGTATCCTGCTCCGTGGCAATATAGAACTAATTCTGTTAGCAGTGTGTAATAGGAATTAATGCAACCCTAAATGCCAGTTCTTAAATAAGTCTTAGTATTCAGTGAAACATTTTTACTGAAGTTGATGTGGAAATTGCAACAGCTTGATCAAATTACAAAATGTGTATTTTTTCCATCGGAATCACTTATTTTTCTCTTTGTCACAAAAGACCACATAGTGTTGTTGTGTATTGTGTCACATTGGCACATTACTGTTACAAATGAAACCCCCTCTGTATGTTTTGTAGACTGCCAGTTTTAACTGCTTTCATTCCAAATCATCATTTTACACACAGATGAGATTAAAACCCTATATAAAAACTTCATATAACTATTTCCAGCAGGTTTCATATTCTGCAGTTCGATAATGCAGTTAAGAACCAGCCACACAGATAACCCTTCCATAAATTTGGTATGGTGATAAGGGACTGTTTTGACCTTTTTAAAGTTTTAAATTCTTATGGATTTTTGAAGCTATGTGGAGATGAGATGCAAATAGAAAATAGCACTCTGGAGACGGCCTGAAAAGTTGTGTCTTGATAGAAGTCTGAATTTCAGCATTTATTCTCCATTGACTTGTAAAGCAGGGCCAAAATTTTAGCAAACCGATTCATAATTTGCTGCCAAGGTCTGCTTTACAACTATTTTTGTTTCGCTCTAATCCCCATGTTGTACTGTAGCTGAGCAAAGTTGGTATGCATAGTGCAACTTTTCCTTTGACATTTCTTAGTGTAGATCTTAACCATTGAAATGTAAGCTTACGAGCTTTGCAAGTTTGAAACAAGGGTATGAATTTCCATAAATCTGTCAGATTGACACACAGATTAGTCCTTAATAAATTGCCTTTAAAAAAGCTAACCAGAGAAGAAAGAGCGTGGGAAAAGGTGCTTCAATGACATTGAAGGCAGAAGTTTGCTAACACTTGTTTATTTTACCTAGTTGCAATTAAATCATTTCTTTCCCTCACAGGGATGTCGATGGAGTGCTGCAACGGGCAAATACCACAGAATATGGCTTAGCTTCAGGAGTTTTCACAAAAGACATAAGCAAAGCTCTCTACATCAGTGAAAAGCTAGAAGCTGGCACAGTTTTTATTAACACATACAACAAAACTGATGTGGCAGCACCATTTGGTGGATTTAAACAGTCTGGCTTTGGGAAAGATTTAGGTAAGTTGTTTTCTCCCTTCCTCATTTCTCAACTGACAGTCCAAATCAATGAAAAAACCACCTTCCCCGTGTACAGTGTATCTAGTAAAACATGATGCAATTCCTACATCTCCTACATTCCTCCGGTTACAGTAATCTCGTTCCTCTCCCATCCCTACAATATTCCCACCTCAATACCTCCAGTTCAGCCCTTCCCGTACGTTCACTAACCAATGCTGACAGCACGCAGAATATTCCTCTCCAACTCCTCCCAGAACAGCCAAATTGCAGCTTGTCCAGAGCTGCGTACAAAATGCTGTCAAGCAGCAAATGTATTGGCCAAAATCTTCTTTCTTTACCCTCAGAAAGAATGCTAAGTTAGGTTTCTCCTCTAAATGTGTAAAAGCATGGGAAACTTTTTTATGCCTTAAAATGTCACCAAATTTTGCTGACAGCCACAGAGAAAGATGCATTTGAAAAATCTTTTATTTTCAAAACCAGTTTTAAAAAATGTGAAGTCTAATCTGTCAAAGAAACTTCACAAGTCTGGACAGATCAAGCCTTGTGGCAAAGAAAAATGAAAGAAAAAAATTTTTCAGGGACACAACAGATTTTTGCCTTTGGAATCTCTAGCAAGTATCAGACATTTCCTGAAACCAAAATGAGTAATAGCGTCAGGAAAAAAGACTAACAATTTTTACACAGCTTCTTTACCTAGAAACTTTAACATAGGCAAACCAAAGTTCGTAAACTCAACTATGAGCCCCCGAAGGCCATCTAGACACTGCCACTGCTTCAGTCCCATCCAGGCGGCTGCTTCTTAAATTCCAGCTCCTTTTTCTTTCCACAGCTGTTGTCAAACCAGTTCTGTAAATCTTAGTGGGAGGGTAAGTTAATTAGTTTCCATTGTTCCTTAAGGTCTCAAATATTAGCTAAAGCATTTAAGGTTTTTTCTGAATAATATAGTTAAATCTCTGACAACATTCTCTTATTTAGCTGCTATTCTAACTGGTGAATATTGTGCTTGTACAGGTGAAGAAGCTCTTCATGAATATCTTAGGACCAAGGCTATCACTGTGGAATATTAAATGAAGAGCCTCACTTGGAAAGTAAACTTTCAGCAGAGTTTGAATCTTAATGACTCCATGAAGCACTTAATACCATGCCCAGGATATGCTGTCTGCAGTGCTACAACTGGAAAACAAAACAAAAAGAAACACAAACCAAAACACCCATTCCATGGATAAGTTTCTATAAACCAGGTCCAAGTTTTAGTATCTCTGACAGATAGAAGTATTTGGAAATTAACCTGAAGTTATTTAAACTATACAGCAGCAGCCTTTGTTAGCACAATACCCCCAAATAAACCAACAACATGGGTTGGTTTATTTTTTTAAATACAACTAAAGAATGAGTTCTCACATGCCTACTTCTTATTTGTGTGAACGTAATATTTACATAATCATTTTAAATCCTTAGTTATTAGCCTTCTCTTAAAGTTGAATTAAAATATACTGATGATGCCATTTTTGCTATAAACCAGTTCAAGCTTTACAGTAGCAATTCAACATTCTGCTCTGGTGATCCTTCAGCAGTACAGAAAACCTTTGTGCCATAAGAAGTAAATCAATGCAAGAAAGTGCACTTACTATGATCTTTGTATAGGACATACAGAGTTCAACATTGGTGTTAAACTATGCATATCAAGCTAAAGTTACAGAAAATATTTTCTATCTTTTTGTTGATACGGAGTGCGTGATCTGCCTGCAATTTGGAAGGTGGTTACATTAACAGATTAAAATCACTTTTTGTGTCTGTGCACATGGACTGTTCCCACTGTTTTATAGAGCATTATTACTTTGTATTTCACATTTTTTTTTTTTTAATTTATGGGAAAATCTCTTGTAAAATAGCTGAGTTAAGATGTTGGCTTTCAAAATTTCTTCAGTTTGAAGAGACATTTTCCATAGATTGAGACCTTATATAATAAACAAAGCCGAATTCAGACCACATGCTCTTCTTAGACTACAACTCTACCCAAAGCTTTATCTGGTCTGTGGGCTGCCATTACAAATAGCAGTCCCATTCTTTGATTCCCATCCTTCCCATTCCCTAAAACATTTTGTGGTTTTATCAGTTAATCCCAGTAAATTCCAGTAAATCATGCCCCCTTCTATTTTTAAAAAGACAGACCAGAATACTTGCCTTTTCTTATCACAAATATTAAAGAAGCAGATCTTAAAAGAAAACTATAGATTTAAGTATGAGATACAAAATAATTCTGTAAATAACTGCAGGTTTCAAGTCATGACATTTAATATTTGAGTAAATACAATATAGAAACTTTTATTTTAATGGTATAGAAAATACAAAGTTCCTTTAAGAAACAAATGACGGCATCCAGGAGCATGATAGATGCTTCTGAAATGCAAACTGATCTGCAAAGTAAATACAACAGCCCAAACCACTGTACTTGATCAATCTGAGGTAAGTATGAATGAGACATACTTTCACTGATTTTAGTTTCACAATTGTCTCAAGCTAACCTAAATACAGAACAGCTGAAAATTCATTTTTTTATTCTTCTGGCAGTGACAGTTGTTAACAAAATGGAGAGGACATAAACATGGCAGGGGAAGTGGGAGATGAAAAACATAGCTTAAAGCAACTGTAACACCAGAGAGGCAGACTTGACTGTTTAAGTACCATGGGTATCTGCACTGCAGCCACAAACGTTCCAGCTATGAGCTAGTAACCTACCCGCAATGCTACGGAGCTCACTGCAGGCAGACAGGGTAAATAATCCTTTGCCGAACGCTCTCTTGAGTCGTGGCTGTCCTCACCCGTGCCGGCTCATCTGTCACTGCGTTAGTGTTCAACAGTCATTGTCATGAATGCAATGTAGTACTTCAAGATAATGTTTAATATTGAAGATATTGTACATAACACTTCACAGGATATGGAATATAAAAACAAAGCTTTTTTTCCTAGTTAACTCTTTCCTGCCCTTGAAGTAAAAACTTCTATCACACTACAAAAATCTTTCTTCAACAAAGCAAGAGAACAAGAATTTTAACTTAACTAGTTCAGTGGCCCAAATGCTTTCTTAGTCTAACCTACAATGAAGTTCATTTCCATATTGCTTGATGAATAAAACCGTACTTAATTCTTCAGAAATCCAGTTTGCCTCAGTCATGAGTGGATCCTGAATTCTCCACCATGTAAACTATAGCATTTCACACAATCCTGAGGGATGCTACTTTGGGAGAGAAGGTGGTTTTACGGGCCAAGTCCTCAAAGTAATAAAACACAATTAGATTTGAAGTAAAATAAAAATGGATTTACTCATTCACTTTGCTGTCCAAAATTTCTATTTTGCCCTTTTCTCCCTTTTGTTTAGGAAACTTAATGTTGTCTATTGTCACTTCATCAGTTGTACAGTCATCTTCAGATTCTGAGTCATCTTCTGAAGTTAGTATCTCTTCATCTGTATCGGAATCACTCAGTTCAACTACGGCCACATTCTGGAAAAAGACCCTTAGTTAACATGTTATACATTTCTATACCACTTCTATCACTTGAGTAAAACATAAAGCAAACACATGAAACAGCCTACTATCATAGGAAAACCACAACCGCAATTAGAAAGACTTCTGGGTTCTCCTAGGATTATGACAAATATCATTCATGGACATATTCCTAAATATTTAAATTGTAATTTATGTTGCCCTATAGCAAATATAAAGCTATTTATACATCATCAGAGACATAAGTAGATAGCTGAACTCAGTTTAAATCAGATATTTAAAGTGATGAGCAGGAGGCATGAAAACTAATTTGCAGTAAAGAATTCAAATGAAACCATTTAGTGTACAAGGGGTCATGATATATATACAAACATGTGTTTATATATTTATTAATATAGGTCATATTTTATAACCTAGTAGTGTTCATGGTACTACAGCTACTGTAAAATAGCAAGCAGTTTAAACCACCAGGATATTTTTTGAAGCAAAAATGATCGTATATTTCCATACGCAGAGCCATGGTCTCTTTTGAGGTCTGTTTTTCTGTCTGAAAACATCTGTCTTAAACTGATAATCCTCACCTCAAAAATTTCCTGTATGCTGCAAAGCAAAGTACAGGAATTTGAGACACAAATAAATTTCTTCAGTGATTTGCAAACAGCAATCACGAGGTGTCCTGGCTTGTTTATTAGAAAGTGAAGACACTTAGACAGTGTCACATGAAAAATCTTTTTAAAATCCTGTCCCAGTTGCCCATTCCAGCATATTAAAACAAAAAATCTTCATGATCCACTTTGTTTTCTCATTATTTATTTGGAATTCTTCAGCATGTACCAGCACTGGACAACCTATCACGTGTAGGCTGGATACAATCTACAAGAACTCTGAATCCAACCAGAGGCCAATAAATTATTCTGACAGCTCATGCGCCAGACCCTGGGCTGCCTTATTTCTGCCTTTTATCTTGTGGGTCTGCAGGCCAGCAGGCACTTTGTCTGGGACATGCACATATCACATCATCTTCATATTAAAAATTTTCTTACATGAACATGTGGCTGCAGCACTTCAATTAAAACCAGATAGAAAACATTGACATGAATGTATATAAATAGACAAATACCAGCCATAAAGGATGACAACATCACCAATAACTTTTCAAAACCAAAGACCTATAGCCAGTCCTAAAAATACCTACAAAGCACAGCTGAAAACTAGTTATTACTCTTACACTGAAGCTTTCTGTTATGCCTTACTACGCCTTACACTGTCCAGTTTCTAAACCAAATTACCCACAAGACATTTAAAATACAATTTATGACTTACTTTTGATTCAGAGTTGCTGATTCAAAAGTATATCTTATTCTGGCCTTAAACTACTTCATCGCCAGTCATTAGATTCTGCAAGTATGAAAACCAAGTAGTAAATTTTAACCAAATAAGCATTTTTATTACATCTACATTTTGAATTTGCAGATCGCAGACTAAAATGGTAAAGATTTAGCCTTATCTATCAAATTAGCTCCTTCTAAGATCAGAGAATTATTTTAATCACATCTAAATTTACTTTATAAAATAAAAAAAAAGTATTTACCATTTCTATAACTTTTTCTGTTGCACTGTCTAGATTTTCAATATCAAACTGATGAGCTGGTGCTGTTACCATTTTTCTTCTTAGCTCATCATTTGCATGGGCCATCTGTGGTAAAAAGCTCTGTACTCGGTCCAAAACTGAAAAGGAAATAATTAACACATGTATATATACAAACAGATGTACACGAATTTATACATTTATACCTCAGAAATCTGAGCATTTAAACAGAGTCCATTTCAACTGTAATTTCCAGCTGTCTGCCATATCTAAGATGTTTTAATAGGAGGATTTATTATAGTATTCAATTTCCTAAGACATCAACAGCAAAAAGCTATTGAATCTATTGGTCAGCATGTGGTGCAAGAAGAAAACACTTCAACAATTCCATTCGGATTCTTAAAACAAAATGTGACCACTTTACACAAAACTTGCTTGTAAATTCCATGGTTTTAAATACATGTTGAGTGCCATCTTGAGAAACTTCCACATTGGTACTATCTCCAGTGGAAATATAATTATGTTCCCTTTTCTTCCCTATTAAAATATAGACTGAAAGTCTCAAAGAGGGAAAAAATAGCTGTAGCACTTATGCCACAGATGTCATGCTACACTAAAGAAAGTTCAACATCATTATCAAAAGGGGCTCTGAAATTAAGATGGTGGAACAGAGATGATGCTCTAGGTTGAAGTATAAAGCACTTATCCTCTACAGAAATACCCCTCTAAGCTCAGTGGGACTTCCCAACAATTTTAAGATAATCAGTGTCATTAGGAGAATCACACCCACTTCCCTTCCATGGAGGAAGGGAATATCTTCACCTGCCTCCAGAGTTTCTTGAAATAATCTTTGCTCCGCACATGCAGGTGAGCCAATCACTAGTTTTCATTCCCCGTTAAGTCAGAGGTACTATTCTGAGGGAGCTCCACGAAGTCTAACAGGTATAATCTACCTTTGAAACAGTGTCAGCATCTTTGTAGAGACTTTTATCCAAAACTGAACTTGATAGAACAACTTCTTTTTTCTATTACTTTTTTAAATCTCAGTTCAATCACAAAATAAAAATGTAATAATTTGACAGGAGTTAATTTTAAATTAAATGCTTTTATACACCAAATATTTTATCCTGATAAATTACTTCTGCAAAGAGATAAGAAGCCCAGAACAGCATAAAAGCAACAACTCTACACTGGAAAATAACATTCCAAGACTAAAGAACTCTGGTATATTTTCATGAAGAGAAAAACTCCCAAAGATATACTACTTTTAAAGAATAACAATTTTTACACTATGTCCTCTTATGCACACAGTTACACTGAAGAGAATGCTAGCAATCTATATGTAGCTTTGACTAAGAAAGAACATAGCTTGATTAAAGGAAAAAAGTTTTCTTAATGCACCCAAATTAATTCGTTGTGAATAAATGATTGTATGATCTGGCTTAATAATCTTGCCAGCACATTTATTCAACATAAAGTTCTGAAAGTGATCTACGTAACTTCCATCAATTTGAAAGTAGCCAACTCAATGAAGACCAAAGGTACAACCTGGCAAATTCACTACAACCAGACAGCAGGAGTATTTCTGCAAGGTGAACTAAGTCCCTAAAACTTAAGAGCTGTAATGCCCAGCATTGCACAAGCTAGTTTTGCAGAAGCAGCAGTTACATGATTAACCTGTGGGATATGCAACTGCAATGGAGGACCTAACCCCAGAAGAAACAGAACACAAGTTTCTTCTTTTATTAAGGGTACAAGAAAAGCACTGGAGCAAAAGTAAGTGATGTCAAAGATGTTACCTACTACTTGACGCTGTTCCAATAACACAGATATACTTACTATTACTCCTCGGCATCCTAACTGTCTGTAAAGTTGTGGCCTTCTTGCTGCTACATTTTGAACTAATCAACAAAGTTTCTTCCAGTCCTGGAAACAAACAAGTATCTGAATGTTTACCTATGCCAACTGCAAATGTCACATTTTAACTGTGGGGCTCTCTTCTTCCTGCTACTTTCCCACCTTTCCACACCAAGACTAAACATGAGGATTCAACTGTCTCTGCCTCCAGGAATTCCAGTTTGCTTTCCTGCAAATATTGTTTCTTGACAGTTTCTGTGTCTGTGTGAGGTGGGTTACCTCAGTACTTCTGTACATAACAGACAGTGAATGTTTAGAACTTGCTGTCACAAGAGGCTGTGAAAGCGGCCAGATCAACAGATTCAATGCAGAATTAGACAAATTCAGGGCAGGAGAGTCATACAATTACAAAATTACAACTACAAAAACAAGGAGCACACAGTGCTTCAACTAACAAGTTCTCTGTAATTATCATCTGCTATTGCAGTTGATGGGAGACAGAATACTGGGCTATATCGACCGTTGGTCTGATCCAGCAGGTCATTTCTTACAGGCTCCCACTGTGTTTAGAGTCCTTCATCAAAGACTTATTTAGCGACAGATATCAACACACAGAGAAATTATCTGCAATATCCCACAGCAAAACATAACGAGGTAAGAGCTAACGCATGCTAGTTAAAGACTGATTTAGATCCCTTCCCTCACACATGTGACTGCAGTGGCAATCAATGAAAGCAGGCCACAAATAGTGGTGCTAATGACCTAAAGAAGTATTTTCATGAGTAGGATCATAAAATCCAACTCTACGTTAATTAGAGAAGTTAGTTCTTACGACCACTGACACAGCCATCAGCCTTTTATCGTTTAGTAAAATGAATCTTTATTTCTTTTTAACATTTTTTATCCTCATAGAAATGTTGTTATGAATGTAGATACTAGTTTAACGTGGGGTTTTCCCCTGCATTTACTTCGTATTATCTTAGCAGTGCCCGGGACAACGGTAGTTCTTCAAAACACGCGAGATTTAATTAAAAAATGAAGTACTAGCACCCAGATGGGCTGAAAAGCCCCCTCCCTCGGGCAGCCCGCCGGCGGGGGAGGCCGGGGACTCAGCACAGGCCAAGCCAACCCCCCCGCTCCCCGGCTCGCCCTTCCCCAACCTCCCGGCCCGGGGGGCGGCCGGGCTGTGGCCTCCACCGCCGGTCCCGGCGCTCGGCCGAAACTGGGGCGGGAGGCCCAGCTCAGCTTGGAGAGCAGCGCCGCACGTCTCGGCGGCGGGGCTCCCCCCGAAGGGGCCGCTCACCTCCACGGCGCCCCACGGCCAGCAGCTCCCGAGAGGCGGCCGGGCCGGCCGCTCCGCCGTCCCCCGCCATGCGCCGACCGAACCGGAAGTGGCTCCGGGCCGGTCGCTCGCCCCGCCGCAACCGGCGCGGCGCAGCGCCCCCTGGAGGGCGGGAGGTGCAGAACGTACACTCATGTGAACCTGGGGTTCGCGATGCGGAAAGGAAAGTAAAGCACGTTACACAGACAAAAAGAAAATATTTTAAAATCTATAGGAAACGATTTGGCTTGAAAAGTCCATCCCATCCCTTGGAGGAGAAATGAGAGTACGAAGCCAAGCTGCAAGCAGATAACTTTACTTGAACGCCTGCCAGCAGCTGCTTTTCTTTGAAAACTTTCCCACTTTCATAGTCAGAATTTGACAAATGCACCTAAAAATACATTTCAGACCCCGAGGGAATTTTAATTATCTTTTGGAAAATAAACTTATATAACCATCAAGTTCAGTTGACGCTGGCCAACCTGTAATTCAAACTTTGTTCTGCAGTTTCTGTCCCTATCTGTTTATAATCTAGACAACGTGCAAACTGTAGAAAGAAAACCGAATGGTTCATAAGACACAGAACGGGAAGTCCAAGCCAAAGATGAAAAAAAAAAGCAGTAATCAGGTAACTGCTGTTTATATGCCCTCACTGCAAAGAACACAAGGGGGGGAAAAAAACAGTCAAAAAACAACTAACAAACACAAAAAAACCCAACCCCCCCCCAGGTCCCAGTACCTTAGACTTAACAAACACAAAGGAGCAAGATGCAAACCTTCTGCAAGGCCTGAAGCAAGAGACCACATTGCTGTTTTCCTGACAGACCGGCCCAAACAAACATCCTCTCCCACTTTCCCAGGCCACCTGCAGCACTAGCTGCGTCCCAACTGAATTTGCTACCTGGTCTGTACCTTTCTACTCAACTGTGCTCCAGAATTTCAGTTTAAAAAAAAAAAAAAAAATCCTGCTTTGATGACTGAAAAATCTCAAGGACTAAGGTTTTATGCCTTGGGCCACAAAAAATATGAGTCTTTCTGCAATTGCACACAGCCCAAAATAAGTGTGTGAACCTCAAATACTATACTTAATCCATGGGTATTATGTGATTTCAGTGGACGAGGGATATAATACTGTCAAGGAACCCATAATAGGGAGCGATGAAACGATTGCCTCAGATCACCAGACAAGCAATTAGAAAAGCCAAAAGCAGCACCCTCAGGTGCTATTACCAAACCTCAGGTTTACAGTCTAACCTGTTGGCACCAGAGGCTGATGTGATCTTTATCTGATTTGCAAGGTGGCCCAACTACGTATCCGCACTGCGTAACACGTGAGCACACACAAGGCATGGATATATATGGCTGCTACTTGGGTAGGGGGACAACAGCATCGATTGCCCAAATTCCCATTAAATTCAGGCTTGAGACAGCATTCACCACTGAATTAAGAGCTCTGAGGTTTGGGCTGCTTTGTTCACTTAACGCAGTACTGCCTCAGAGTTCAAGATGATGCTGTATATTTCACTATCGTGGTACAGATTTTTTTTTGGCCCCAGTCCTGCAAATACATTATCCTGTGCTTAAGTTTCTGCTTTTCCACACATACCCGCAGCAGCTAGCTCCGGTTACGGCAGACACTTGGTGACTTGCCCATGCCATCTTTTGTTCTGTCTACAGAAAGGAAAAGAGATGCCATAGACTTGGTTGCTGTCACCATCGTTAAATCCTAGTTCTCTTTTCTGCCTCTTTCTTCCCTGTCATCTTCCACTTAAGGCATCCTCACCACTTTGATATGTCAAGTAACGATCGAGGAATAATATTTGTATTGATAATAACTGCACAAATTTAGCTGGCTTGACTATTTTAATGTCTTAATATAAAATGTATCTCAAAATGAGAGTTTTGAGGATCCATTAAGAGGGCCCAGCAAGTCCTTAACTACCTATTTAGTTTAACCCAGGCAGCTGATTTCGAGGGAGTTACTCACAGACTTACATTTAAGCACTCGGTGTTGCATGCAGGGTATACAGACTAGCTGGGCAAGAACAAGAATATTTCAACTGACCCAAATACTTAAAAAAAAAAAGGATTTCTGAGAAAGCTATTTTTAGCCAAGCTGCAGGAAAGAACAAAAATGTCTTAGTAGCTGACATTCTGGAGTCAGTACAAAACGCTGACTCTTGTGCTACGTCGCCAAGCTTCTGCAAGTGGAAGCAGAGGCACCGTCACCGCCTGCCAGGGGAGCAGCGCCTTTGCCGCTTGCCCCTCTTCCCAGCCTTTTGTTTTCCCAGGCTGCGGAGCATCAGCCGGGCCGCTGCGGAGGGAAGGCGGCGGGGGGGGGGCCCGTCTTCGCACCGTGCCGACAACACGCAGCGAGAAGGGGAAGCCCGCGGGTCCCCTCAGCGTAGGCGGCGGCAGCGGGCTGACAGACGGCCGGAGCTCGCCCGGGAGAGCGGGGCCGGGCTGTGAGCGCTGGCGGGCTCCGTCCCTCCCGCCGCGCCCCGCCGCGCCCCGTCCCGTCCCGTCCTCTCCCCTCAGCGGAGCGGAGCGACCGTTGGCGGCGGCTCGCGACCCTTGCGCTCGGCCCCTCCCCCGCCCGCCGGCGGGTCAGAGCGGCCGGTGGCGGCGGCGGCGGCTGCTGCGCATCACGGGCCACATCATCGCGGGGGCTGCCCGCCCTCCAGCTGCTTCCGCGCCTGCTCAGTGGCGGCGGCGCTCACCTAGCCCCGGAGCTGTCACCGCCGCCGGGCTGGTCTCTCCCCGCCCGCCGCCACTCCGCCGCAGCGATGGAGCGGGACCCCGGACCGCTGCCGGCATCGCCCTCGCCCAGGTGAGGGGAAGGCGCGGCCCGAGGGGGCGGGAGGGGGCCGTCAGAGGGGGGATAGGGGCCGGGGCGGGTAGGCGACCTGCCGCCCCGGGGGGAGGGAGGCGGCGTGGGCCGCGGGAGGAGGCGGGCGGGAAAGTTTCCTCACGAGTGGGGGAGCTGCCAGGCGCCGCCCTGCCGGCGCTGCGCCCCCCCGGGAGCAATGCGCCCGCCCCACCCCAAATGCCAGGGGGCACGCGGGGCCGCCCGCCCTCGTCCCACGCGCGGTCCCGGCCCCGGGCGGCGTCCCCCGTGTGCGGTGGGGGCTCGCCCCGCCCCGTCCCGTCCCCCGTACTCGGGGCCCTGAGACCGCCGCCCGCCCTCGCAGCCTCCTTCTGCGCCCTTCTTCCACCGGCATCCTGCACCCTGCAGCCGCCCCCCCCCCCCCGGCACCAGGGCAGGCTCCGCTCGTCGCCGGTCTGCCCGAGTGTCCTGCGTCCGGCCCACGGATGCTGAAGGGCGTAAGGCCGCCCGCGTCCCGGTACCCTGCGTTCTTCAAACCCCCGCAGCTCTTTTCATCATGTGTTCATAATTATGCACTGCTCCAGGTAGCCCGGACAATGAACCTTTTCTTTGGTTTCTCTATGCGTGTACAAGATCTGCCCAACATTTCCAGTGGCCCTTATTCTCTGGCACTCCGTACATTCCTGTGTGCTTGCATTTCTGTTCCCCCCTTTGCATCTATAAAAATATGCCAGAATCTGCCACCGCAGATGCAGTTGCTAGACGAGCATAGAACCTGTAACCTTAACAGCGTACATACAGACCTCAATGATCATCTATTTTTGTTTACAAGTATTGTAATTAACATGTGATGGTACATTTACGCTCTTTCCATACTTTCCTGCCAAAACATAGGAGCTTTCTACTTTCTACTCTGTCGTTAATTTTCAATTAAGTTTAAATTGTGGCTGTGCCTCTTTAATGTCAGTGAATATTGTAATTCTCCCCACTCCACTGTCCAGGATGCAGTTGTGTGTCTTCTTCACTCACATTTGATCCTATATTATAGACCACAGTACATTAGCCATGCTCTGATAAATGGAACATACACAATTAAATAATTGTTTAGTCTCAGTGTCAGGAACAAAACATAAATACTTGGGAAAAAACCCTGCTCATATATTTTTTCTAGGTAGAGTACTAGCAGACTTTAGTAGACATCCTAAGTTATCCTTACTTTACCAGTTCAGTAATTCTGGTAAAAAAGATGAAAGCAGGTGGGAAGACCTGTTTTGGCAGCATTCCCTACTGCCACATATACTGCCTTAAAGACATTGTGAAACTGGAACCATAAATACTACAGTATGACTGGTAGACACTTCAGAAGTAAAAATAACAGTGTATCATTTTCCTTTCAAATACCTTAGGATATTATCCACAAAAAACAATGTGAGGTCTGTATCCCAGTGCTTGAGTTAATAAGCAATTCATCCCTCCTTGGTGATGACAGTAGAAACCTGTAATCAGGATCCCAGTTAGGACTCATGCTGGTAAGTACTTATTGGTCACCTAATTTATAGGACTGCATTACCTCTTATATTGCAAACTTTCCCACCTGCTTTTGATGGGCTGGATATGATTTGCCTGGTATTTTTTGTGTTGGTATTCCATTTGGGTGATTTTACAACATGACCACCTTTTACAGCCTTGCTATCTTGTTTTTGGCTCTGTTTTGGTCTCTTCTAATTGTGTTGCTTTAAAAGTGCAGACACAAACCAAATCTTTTTCTGACACCTGCTTTTTTCTTCCTTGGGGCCAAAATCAAAAGCTGCCATGTTCAGGAAGTAGAATGCAGCAGTCTCAAACTTGTCTGAAAACTGAGCCTGAGGCTGGCAGCTCTTTCAGTGTCTCATATTCAAGAAGGCATCTAGAGGTTCTTTAATCTGTTTTTTCCTCTCATTATTTTTTCTTATGTTTCTTTTGCTATGGATTTAATCTACAACTGCCATACAATAAACACCATGTTAACCAGTTTACTGCACAATATTTAAGAAATGGTATGTAATGCCCATATATCTGCTTGCATGCAACATTTGTTAATTTTCAGCATGTTTTCCACTCTTTAATATCAAACATTAAGTATCTGGTATAAATAATCTTAACCCAGTGCACCACCTTCAGTTCCAGATTCTACAAAATGGTTAATGATAATACAGTCTGTTTGTTTACTTTCTATATGTCCTGAGGTGATATGACGTAGCTTTCACTTTCTGTTGACATGTTCGCTGGGATACAACGATGTAAGTGAGTGGCCACAGCTGTGATACGGGTGTCAGTGCGACATTGGGAACTTCTATGTATGCAGGACACAACAGTGGAGAAAAGGCCATGCAGATCCCTGTATCACCTGTGTAAATATTATTCTGAACTTTAAAAAGTCCCCCAAAACCTCACATTTCAAACTTCACAGAATCTGAGAATTGTTGAGGTCAGAGGGGATCTCTGGAAATGGTGTAGTCAACCACCTCTGCTCAGTGTAGGGTCAAGTAAAGCAGGTTGCTTAGGGCCACGTCCAGTTGGGTTTCAAATATCACCAAGGATGGAGAGTCCATAACCTGTTTGGTCCAGTTTTCAACCACCCTCACGGTAAAACAAAACTTTTTCTTACATTTAAATGGAATTTTCTGTGTTTCAGTTTGTGCCCACTACCTCTTATCCTTTCACTGAAAAGAGTCTGGCTTCATCTTGGATGTCGGAAAAGAATTCAGCTTCATCTTTGGTTATTATGGCAAAATATTAAAGCTCAGTATTTCATTAATGTTCCATATTACTTTCCTGAATATCCCTTTCTGAGGCTTGTTCTTGTAGTGAGAGGTGTTTCTCAGGAAGGCATGTTTAAGCTGTTGTGTTTCATTGTAGACTACTTAGAAGTCTTATGTAGAGGTTATTCTTGCTTTAAAAGATTACCTGTAAAAAATGTTTGCAGCTCTTAGCAAAAATGGGTTTTGACTATGGTGTGATTAGATTTAGGTCCTGTGAAAGCCCTCAGTATTATTTAGATAAGTGTTATCTTTTGGTTTTGTTAGCTAAACTCTGAAAGAAATTAATTTTCTTAGACTTAGACTTTGATAAATATTTGATTTAGCCTGTCATAGTGTTGACTGTACAAAAGTTTCATACTCAATGATTCACCACTCTTCCCCCTTCCCCTTTTTTGAAGGTATTTTAAAAAGTACAGTGATTTAATTACTAATTGTTTTCATGCTTTAAATAATTAATCAGTAGTCTAATCACTAAATGATCAACTTTAGCTGTAGAATCCAGTCCCTTAATCCTGCTAGTGCTGGATGTTCTTTAAACCTTAGGAAAGTATGGAAGAAGCATCTCCTTCCCATGCTCTTGAGAACTGAATCACGAGTGTGTCTGAAGCAATGTTGGCAATTTGTTTGGGTAATAATGAAGAGCATTCTTGCTGCCTCTTCCCAAACAGTTACATTTCCCTGTCCTTTTCATCTTCCTCAGATGAATCAAGACCAATCAAGCCAATGAAAGGTGAAGGATGGAAAAATGTGGTAATGATCAGGTGTTCAGTTTCACAGCAGAAGTATCCGAGATTTTTCTAAAGCAGCTATCCATGTCCAAAAGTCAGCATCTCTTCCAGCACATGGTCCCATCTATTTTTCACATCATCTGGTTCTGCCTGTCCATTTTCCACATCATATATACTGTCTCTGTGTGTATTTTTTAAATTACTGTATGCATTGATTGTATTAATTCTTATGGGGAAAACTGGTTTGTTATCCACTGGAACACTAGGTGTCTCAATTTTCAGGAACATGTCTTCAGCAAACAGCAGGGTATGGCTGTATTTCCTATTTGTGTATGTTTGCAGGATTATTTGTTTATGCTTGTGTATGTTTGCAGGACTGAGAAAGAGAGGTGAATAATACACAGTAATTGTTATGTGTTACAAAATGTATGAAGGAAAAGAAGAAACAATTAAAAGTAGGTACTTAGGAAACAATAAAAAAGTGGAAATTATTACATTCGTAATCTGGGCATAGCTTATTATTTTGCATGCAGGTACAAAGACAAGGTGTCCTTTCATTTCATATATAACATGCCAGGTATGATAAATTTGGGGCTGCTTCCTGGCTTCTCAAAGGATCTCTGTCTCTCTCTTTTCCTTTTTTTTAGTACTTCACCTTTCTCTGTAACCTTCTGATTATATGGCAAGAAACCAGATTCAGTTATCTCCTCTTCCTACAGAAACTAACGATGGCGATGGGATTTCTGAGATTTTTATCCCCTTTTCCCCATATGAGTTACTCAAGTAGACCTTGCTTCTTTAGCTGGCTATATCTTTTCTAGACAACACAATAAAATTGACATTGTTTTTGTCAATGATAAAGCTTCTTAGAGAGTTCTTGTCTGTGAGATCATACTGGTTTGCTGCATTTAAAGGTACAAAAAAAGTCCTAAAAGTACAGCAATATTAGTGTCCTGTAACTCAGAATAAGATTATTGCATCAGATGACATTTGGAAAATTATCTTTGTTGGAACAGGTTTTTAGAAATGAATAGTTACATTCACAAGGTTTCATAGTTATCTCCTCTCTGTATGCTCTGAGGAAGTAATTACTCTTCACTGTATAGTATATTTTTCAGTTTGTCTTCTTAAATTCTCATTTTTCAGCATTTACTGTTAGCTCACTTTTTGTCACTCCAAGTCTTTTTGGTAGGAAAAACATAAATGTCTGTCATCCAAACAGCTTTGTACTATTTCAGCTTTTAGCCATCCATGCTGATTTCTTCTTCCCTTTGTAACTTGCTAGTTGACCAAATAATTTTTTTGTTCCTCTTTTTTTTCCTTTAAAGTGCCATTTCTATTTGTTAACAGTTGAATGAAACCACAATCATACCAAAAAGATTTGTTTCTTGAAAAAAAGATAGTAAAAACTTAAAAGGAAAAAATTCCATGTTAGAAAAATAGGGATAATTAACCCAAATGGATGGATTTGACAGATGGACTACTCAGTGGATAAGGAGTTGGCTGGATGGTCACACTCAAAGAGTTGTGGTCAATGGATTGATGTCCAAGTAGAGACCAGTGATGAGTGGCATTCCTCACGGGTTCATATTGGGACCGGTGCTGTTTAACAGCTTTGTTGGCAACATGGACAGTGGGATTGAGTGCATCTTCAGTGAGAGTGCCAACAGCACCAAGCTGTGTGGTGCAGTCAACATGCTGGAGGGAAGGGATGCCATCCAGAGGGACCTTGACAGGCTTGAGAGGTGGGCCCGTGAGAACCTCATGAAATTCAACAAGGCCAAGTGCAAGGTCCTGTGCATGGGTCTGGGGAATCCCAAGCACAAATACAGGCTGGACAGAGAATGGATTGAGAGCAGCCTTGAGGAGAAGGACTTGGGGGTGTTGGTGGATGAGAAGCTCAACATGACCCAGCAATGTGTGCTTGCAGCCTACAAAGCCAACCGTGTCCTGGGCTGCATCAAAAGAAGCGTGACCAGCAGGTTGAGGGAGGTGATTCTGCCCCTCCACTCCACTCTCATGAGACCTCACCTGGAGTACTGCATCCAGCTCTGGAGTGGTCCCCAACATAAGAAGGACATGGAGCTGTTGGAGTGAGTCCAGAGGAGGGCCACAAAGATGATCAGAGGGCTGGAGCACCTCTCCTATGAGGACAGGCTGAGAGAAGAGAAGGCTCCAGGGAGACCTTAGAGCAGCAACCTTCCAGTACCTAAAGGGCGCCTACAAGAAATCTGGAGAGGGACTGTTTACAAGGGCATGTAGTGATAGGACAAGGGGTAATGGCCTTAAGGTGAAGGAGGGTGGGTTTAGATTAGATATTAGGAAGAAATTCTTTATTGTGAAGGTGGTAAGACACTGGAACAGGTTGCCCAGAGAGGTTGTGGATGCCCCATCCCTGGAAATTTGTTCAGCCTAGAGAAAAGAAGGCTCTAGGGAGATCTAATTGCGGCTTACCAGTACCTGAAGGGGGCCTACAGGAAAGATGGTGAAAAACTGTTTGTCAGGGAATGTAGTGACAGGACAAGGGGTAATGGGTTCAAGCTGAAGGAGGGTCGATTTAGATTAGATGTTAGAAAGAAATTCTTTACTGTGAGGGTGGTGAGGTACTGGAACAAGTTGCCCAGAGAAGTTGTGGAGGCCCCCTCCCTGGAAGTGTTCAAGACCAGGTTGGATGGGTCTTTGGGCAATGTGGTCTAGTGGAGGGTGTCCCTGCCAATGGCAGGGGGGTTGGAACTAGATGATCTTTAAGGTCCCTTCCAACCCAAGCCATTCTATGATTAAATATGTTTGGCCAGAAGTCCAGACCAATGAATAATTTCCATGAGTCACTGGTCTAGCACTCTGGTGATGTGACTGGACGACATACAGGAGAAACCACGATTAGAGCGAGACTCTGCCTTGTTAAAGCTATTGGGAAATTTTGGCAGTGTATTTCCCCACGAATGAAATAAAATCCTTCATCTGTTACTCCTCCACCTTTCCTCAAAAAAAAAAAAAAAAAAAGGTACCACCACCCCCAAAAAAGCCCCAATGAGTTTGCTGTGTGTCTAAGTACATGTCTTTCATCACAGCCACTTTTACACCTTAATTCTGCATCCCATTCTTGAATTCTGTCATAAAGTTTCTCCAATCTAGATGTTTCTTGTGACCAACCGAAACTCAGTCAACTAAAGTGATCCAAAGCTTTTCCCTTTGTAAGCTTCATAAGTAGTGTGCCACTTCCCATTGTCATAAATCAGTTGGCAACCTTCAGCACGCTAGGCTATACCCTTCCTGAAATTTTAATTTTCCTCAGCTTCCATGACCTTCTCTTCTCTTGTATTCCTCTCAATCCTTCTATAAAGCTCTTTGCTGTTGTCATAGAAGTTGATAATAGCTAGTTTGCTAATTTAATGATACATCTGCTTCTGCTTGTCTTTTTTTATGCACCATTTCTTTTCTTTTACTTAGATAATGCCACCATTGGGCCAGGAAGAAACAAAATTACCTCTTCTTGTTCTCTCTTTCTGTAGCACTTAACAGAGCAACATTTCGGCCTGTGGTTAGAGCTCCTCTGGGATAGCAGCAAAAGTTGTTTTGCTGTTTTGTTTTTTGCTGTTTTGCTGTAAAGTGTGTGGAAACCAGAATTGAGGCCTAGGAGGTTTTATGCACTTACGCTAAAAGGTTCAGCGTAGCACAATCTGCTACAGAGCTGCAAAAGATATTGCAGGAATCTTGGTTACTTAAATTCCTCTGTTGGTCTTGTGGAAAAAAAGATTGCTTTTTCTAGCAAAACTTGACTTCTTTCTAAATCAGGCGATAAACTCCCTTGTCGTTTTTTAAATATTTGTTTCTTGGTCAGTGCTCCCTTGGATAAAGCCATTGATAGAGGATAAATCTTCATGTTGTGTCTAAGTCATCTCTTCACTCACAAAAACAAAATAAGTAATTCTGTGACCAGCAAGACTTTTGAAGTGGACTTGCTGTGAGTGAATTTTCCTAACTAAAGTTTAAAGATGCCGTACAGCAAGATGCCTCTTACAAGGCTGTCGGTTGCTAAAAGCTTTGACGTCAAATCTGTCTGAAATTGCTCCAGAAATACTGGATGACTTAAAAACATTGAAATGGAGGGAAGTATAAGGATCATAATATAAATATTATGATCTTAGGAGCCTTGTTTTCTTAGGAAAAATAGATTAAAAATCCTCTAACCCTAAACTATTTTTATTTCCTGCAGTCTGTAAAAATATCTTTTCTCGGCTTTGCATAGATACAGTGTCTTGAGCTTGCGGAGATGTGTTATCACACATCATGCTGGTGTGGTCTGCCTGACCTTTGTTTCTTTGTTTATGCCTGCATTCACGGAGTCTAGTAATAAATACCGAGGTCAACAAAGCTTCAAATCAAATGAAAACTGTTATTCTTTTAGTAATTATCGTAACTATTATCACAACATGAAGACTGAAGGAGAGGAAGGTAAAGTGACTTCTGATGGAGGAAATGTCAAATGACTTGAGGCTGCCAATAAGTAACTGTTTCATTTTCTACCATAATGGAAAATTCAAGGTAGAAATAAATGTTAAATCACATTGAAGATAAAAGTTATATTGTATTTGCATGATTTGCAGAAAGCAAAACAAACTGACCACATCGAGTGGTCAGTTTACATTTTAGTGGTTACTAGACATCAAAATAATCTTTCTTTCAGGAAATATCTGCAACGTATACCTCATTCAAAATTAAATTAAAATCACATTTTAAATATCTTTATTTTAATTATCCTAACTCCTAACATTTTTCTAATTTTCATTAAATGTTAATAGGCCATATTTACGAATATAGGACTGCAGTTTTTTTTTTAAATTAGACTAATGTGAACTATTTTGGACTAGTTGGTCTGAATTTTATTACTATCTCCTTTCCTTGATATTGTAGTATTTTATGAAAAAAATGTCCAGTTTTATTATGTATATAGTAGCTTTTTATGTTTAACATAATTTGTATGCTTGCTTCAGAGAAAATTCAGTTACTATGATTTTAAATTAGCATGCTTTTGAATTGTACATATCAATATTAGTTTGTCATCTTTTTATGGGAACTGAGGGCACAGACTGTCAACACAAAAAGCCTTTGCCACCCAGAATATTGCTTTGAGCTTACCACCTCTGATAGCATTTTGAAAGTTAGGGGGGGGCTTCTTTATTTTTTCCTGTGTTCCTTGCCATTAGCATAGAGTGGGAGGAACAACAGTGGTCCTGCAGTGCATCATGTAAGTTCCATTTGTCCATCCATACTCTGCACCTTGCAGAAATACATTTCTCTGGGGATCTACTGCTTTCAAGGCCACTGAAAGTCTAGGGCTACACACAGTATCTGCCTGAAGACTTTGACTCCCTGGGCTTTAAAAAGGCAAAAGCTAGGCCCTCAACAATTCACTTAAAGTCCACATTGCTGTCTCTTTCTTTCACTGGAAAGTACACTGGTTTGTGAACCTTCCTCACCCATCAACTTTCCCTTTTTACCTTCTAATTTCTTTCAACTTAGGCAGTTGCATGTTGAAGGAGACTGGCATTTCTACAAATACTTGCTTTGGAAAGATACTGGGTGATCTGAATATTTAAACCAGTATCTTCTGTCTTCTGTAGAGTTAAAATATTTCAAACCTTGAATATATACTTTTTACTTTTTTGCAGATCCAGTCTTGCTTATGGAATTGTTGAAGATCTGAGATCAATGAAAAAACATTTTTGCATGCAAAAAAGGATCATTTTGGTTTATCTGTTTTAAAATCATCAAGTGTGGCACTTGATGACTCATCTCCAAGATTTCTTCGCTGATGTCTGAAGAACAAAGTGCTTTTCAACCTGTACTTCTGTAGCACTATGACTAACTGTAAAGGCAGATCTATCGTCTCCAAAACAAATAGCAAAGTTCATGACAGAGGTTTTGTAAACTGGACCATAAATCTTAATACAGTTCAGTCCGATAAATTTTTAAGACTGCTTTTGAGTATGGTTCCTGTTGTTTACCAAATAAACCAGGATGAAAGACACAAAAAAGTGAATGGTGTCTGGCAAGATGGATTACAACCAGCAGGACACAGTTTTAATGTTAGGTCTGAACAACACACAGAGTACCATCACTTCTCAGAACCAAGTTTTCATGGTAGTAATGGACACAGCCCGTCTAGCTGTAGCCCTAAATATGATAATTTTACCAGTTATAATTACTGTGATGAAATGGACACTTCAGAAACAGATGCCATGTTGCAGGAAGACAACCTATCTAGTGATGGTAATGAAGATATCATTGTGGAAGGAAGTAGAAAACAACCCAAAGAATCTAGTAGTATTATGGCATTACAGATACTCGTACCTTTTTTGCTAGCGGGCTTTGGAACTGTTTCTGCTGGCATGGTTTTGGATATTGTACAGGTTGGTATTTGCTTTGAAAGATGTTTTTTTAACAGGTAGTCTGTGGGGTTTATAATTCTAACACATGATATTGTAGGTATTTACAATATTGAGGGGTAATTAGTAATATGGTTGTGCTACTATGAACTCCTTTTCCCCAAACCTCATCTTAAAGAGTTCCAATGTTTAATTTAGAGTCATTCAAGTTTTGGTAAGTGTTGTTGCTTAGCCACAGTGAGCTAGTGAATAAAACTGTTACCTACTGCTTTAACTAAGGATAGAAATACAGTAATGGTTCAAAATTCTGTTGACACCAATAAATGCACACATTGTCAAGTGGGAGTTGTAATTAAACATGATGTTGCAATACATAGGAGTTTAACAAGATTAGAAGAATTTATTACATTATCTAATCTCCTTGCATGCTTTAAGTCTATGCAATTTCTGAAATACTGTGCAGACTTGGTCCATGATAAGGCATATGTGATATGAAAATGTGCATTACATTCATATGTTATATGAAATTCATATGAAGTGATTTAGAGCTTTTTTGAATATTCAGGTGTGACTTCTTTATATAACATTAGGTATATTGAACACTCAGAATTACAAACATCAGTGATGTCAACAGGGCTGCAAAGTCCAACTTGAGATATTATTGTAGTAGGTCCAGAGAAGCTAGATTGTCTTGGTTTGTGATAGCAGATTTAACTGATGATAGTTATTCAGGATTAAGATATAAATAAAGTTCTAATAAAATAGAACTTTCTCTGAATTTTAAGACTTAAATTTAATAATATTTTTAAAACCTTCTTTGGAGTATTATATCACTAAGATTCTACTGATACGGAACATTTTTAGGACTGGTTTCTAGCTTAACACAGTTGTAGATGTCAGCAGCATTTCAGTGGAGTAAAAAGTAACTGTTGCCTATGAAATCTGATTGTGGCTTACCAGTACCTGAAGGGGCCTACAGGAAAGATGGTGAGAAACTGTTTATCAGGGAATGTAGTGACAGGACAAGGGGTAATGGGTTTAAGCTGAAGGAGGGTTGATTTAGATTAGATGTTAGAAAGAAATTCTTTACTGTGAGGGTGGTTAGGTTCTGGAACAGGTTGCCCAGAGAGGTTGTGGAGGCCCCCTCCCTGGAAGTGTTCAAGGCCAGGTTGGATGGAGCTTTGGGCAACCTGCTCTAGTGGAGGGTGTCCCCGCTCATGGCAGGGGGGTTGGAACTAGATGATCTTTAAGGTCCCTTCCAACTCAAACCATTCTATGATTCTATGAAATAATTCTTTGTGCAGTGATATTTGAAGAAAATTGTGGAGAAAGTAACACTCAGGAAAGGTTTATTGGACTCGCTTATTTTCTTGATGTCTCTTTGCATTTTGAAGGCTATATTTACTTGTATTTCCTACCTCATTTCTATTTTTTAAAAACCAGACATTTCTTATAAATAAGGATTCTCTCTTTCTGAATGAGTAGATTCACAAAAAAATACTCAAAAATATGAAATAACCACAATATTCAAACTGAAAGATAGTAGAGAAATTAATCTTTTTTTTTTTCCTTTTCTTTTGTTTCATTCAGCTTTTAAGGTTTTCTTTAGCTCCACTTAAGGGTTTAGAAAGTTAATTTAAAGAGGAATGAGAAGTGACAATCTTTGTCACTCAAAATCTTGCAAGAGTAAAGGAAGCTTGGGCTTCAATCAATTTCAATGAAAAGACACTTCTATACATCAAGAAAAAGGAAAATAAAAATTGACATGCAAACTTTACTGATTCCTTGCACCATTTTACACCAATCCTGTACTTTGCTCATTTACATTTTACTAATTTATTCTTTGTACAGATGCTTGGTTTGTACTCTGTTAATATATGCTTTACTTCATGATACAGCATAATGTAATATGCCTACTGCCACTACTGGTTTCCAAGGAAATGCTTTACCTTGCCTTCCTTCCCTTAAGGGAATGGAAGTGTTTGTATAGCTGGTTTTTGAGCTGGACTGAGATACATCTTGATTTTTCCTTCTATATTACTTTTAATCTTGATTGGTTTCCCACTCCAGCTCACCATAAATGAGAGAGATGTGACGACACAAAGGCAAAAATAAGTACCTAGAGTTAGTACTACCCTTTTTCACCTTAAACTAAGCATTAAACTGTGATGCAGTAAAGCAGGATTTTGAAATGTGGCAGAGCATGAAAGTACGAAGACAACAAAGCCTTCCAAGCTTGTTTTTTACAAACCATTTTGTGGCTATTCTTTCTCAGTAGTAATTACCTATGTAACTTGACATATAGGAAATTCTCAGATCTTGTAAACAAGACTTGAATCCTTTTGTTTTAATTAAAATAATAATGTAAATGATTGCAAATCCATGAATGCAAAGACAATTTACAGTTTTGTTACTTTAGTTAAAGCTGGTAAATGATTACAAATTAAATACATGGATTGACAGACATACAAAGCAGCACAGGATCTCTGTGCTGAGAACTCTGCACACAAAAAATTACGGGAGGGTTTGTCTTTGTTTGCTTTATAAAATCTGGGTTTTGGAAAACTACTCTTCTAAATTTCACACTTAGAAGTAAAAGAATGAAGAGAAACTTTTTTCACTTACAGGCTCTGTTCATTTGACAACTAATTCCTTGCTGGTTTTATGTGAGGTTTCTACACAGCTGGAAGGGAAAAGATGAAAATATTATTGTAAATTAAGATCAGGATTCGAGAGTGGTCATAGCACCTGGTACTGTTTTAAAGTCATGAAAAAAAAAGACTTCAAATTAATGACATCTTTTTTCAACTAGGTTTGTTTCATGGCCAAGTTTTGTATCTCTTACGTTTGGTATTCTCATCTTTGAAGTAGTAATATGCAGTCATAAATCTATTTTATCTAGATAGAAAACAGTTCTGGCTTTAGACTTTTAGGTCTAATATAAAAAGATTGATTTTCTTGTCTTTTTTTTTTTTTGGAGGCTTAAGTTATAAGTTATGGAATTTTAATATTTTGTGGATGATCTAAAGAGAATTTTTCAATTGAATGTTTCCCACTGTATCTTTTATCTAGCACTGGGATGTGTTCAAGAATGTTACTGAAGTTTTTATCTTGGTTCCTGCACTTCTTGGTCTCAAAGGAAATTTGGAAATGACCTTGGCATCTCGGCTGTCAACTGCTGTAAGTAACTTTCTCTTCCCCTTGACTCTTCAGATATATGTTGTAAATATTTCAAAAGGAAACAAATCTTTTGAACACAAGTGTTTTATGTCTATGGCTTAATCTGGCTGTAACAGGGAGTCTTTAAATCTGTTATTAAACTGGCAAAGTTAAAAAGGTGACCCTCTTCTGATCTCCATACATTAAAATTTTACTTCTTCAGTGTCTTCCAAGTCATCATTCAGAATAGATAAACCAGATCTTTGAGTTTTATATGTATATTCTGTAAGGTTGACAGATCCCTTTGGCCTCGATGGGGTTTGCATAGGCTAACAAAATGTGAAGGTTTTGAACACATTTTTCTAAAAAAACACTTGTGTGGCACCAAAATAAAGCATTGCTAACATTGCTACTCCAGACCTTTGTTGATCAAACTGTAAGAAATTCTTTTGTACCTTTCTGGCTGAATAATTTTATTCCTTTTTTGTTGAGGTGGGTTTTTGGGGGGTCTACTTATTTTTTTGTGTGTGTCAACACTGTAACAGCATAACAAAATTTTTTCTATGTCTTCTTTCTTACATATATGTGATAGTTCTTTTCTACATCTCAGGGGATGTTCTGTTCCTTCCTTTTTCTAGACTAAGTAAGCTAGATTACCTTACTGTATAGCTTTTTGTGTGTGTGTGAATAACTATAGTTACCGGAATGTTCTAATAGCGTGGCTAAAATATTTCTGGTAACTGAATGAGGTATCTCTGTAAGACACTGCCTAATGCAGTGTTTCTCCTTTGTAAGGTATTCTTTCCATTCTCCAGCAGGGCCCCCACTCTCTGCCTGTTCCTGCTTGAATGAATCTTTCTAGAAAATGTTTGGTCAAAGGTGTATATAACTCCAGATGAGACCTTACTATGGCTTTTTAGAATAGCACTTCCCTATTTCTCTCAAAAATTGCTCTTGAAACTTTCTAGGTTTATATGCATTCATTTTCCTAGCAGTGTCAGATTTAGATGTCACAGTCACTTTGTGATCAATGACTGTGTCCTAGTATTTTCCCTTTTGTGTTGTTTCCAGCTGTCACTCCCATCTTCTGGCAGAAATATTATTAGTCCGTAAGTGCATGACCCTGCATTTCTACTGTTGAATTTCATCTGTTTTCACTGCTGTAATCCTCAAGGTCATCCAGTTTTTGTACAATATTACAATGGTTTTTATTGACAAGATCTCCTAGTTTTCTGTCATTAATAAATTTCATTGCCACATTATATTGAGTTATTGCCCAAACACACACCATGAAGGACATAACCTTAGCAATCCTATGAAGGTTGGCTTGTGTCATGCCCATTATGGGAATTGATTACTTTTGCCCCATATCCATTCTTTCATATGTAAAAATTGACATGATTTTTTTGCATATTTATCAATGGCAATCTTAGCTATTCAGTCTTCTTTTCTGTTTGATTTTAACGCTCTTACTTTTCTGAGTATTCTTACCATTTCTTAATGATATGTTGTGTTTAGACCTTACTACCTTTACTGTCAGGCATGAATACTTTTGTCTTTTACCTTTTTTCTTTCTTTCTTTCTTTTTTTTTTTTTTTTTTTTTGGTGTGTTGACCTGTTGCTTAATTTGTTCCTGACTGGTACAGTTCAGGGCCTGAGGACTGAAAATGCTTGTATTGCATAGTGAAAAACACACCAAGTCCAAGATCTACCAGTGCCTTACTGAAGGCTTAAAAAAAGAAAGTCAGAATCAGCTCCACCGCTTCTGCTTCGGTTAATGGGATCTTTAATTCTTTGTCTCAGTTGAGCTTATGACCTCTGCCAGATCACAACTCTCTGGCCAATTAATGGCTGATTTCTGCATCTTCACCAGTGACATTTCATTTGTGAATCTCACAGCTCTCAGGGAACATTTGGAAAAGGGTCATGCAGACCCTTTTTCTGCTCTGGGAATCCTGACCTCGGTTCATATTGTCCATCAACTGTTACCAAAGTCAAGGAGTTGATCCCCCTCTCACACATAGAAAAAGGATACTGGAGTTTCCACAACACTGGCTGCATGTTCAGTGGCTAACTAAAGCTTGCATCATGAACTTCAGGCCACTTCCCCACAGCCCAAAATGGTATTTGTAAGAGTAGCCCATTAACTGTATGATAACATGATCTGTGGATGCCTTGAACATAATTTTTCACAGCCAATTTGTCCATTTGAAGCCAAAACTCTTACCAACACTCAAACAACGGGCCACTCTGAGAGGGCTTAGTTTGAGGAGTGTTACCAGTGCCACTTGCCACTGTCATTAAGTCTCACCAAGACATAACTCAACTGGTGCTTCAAAGGCTTTTACTCAAGCATGCCATGACGGCTTCCTCCCAGTACCAGAAATTGTCATATGTCTGTCTTGGCCAAATTGTATTAGGTGGCTCTGTTCACATCCTTCCACCATGAAGGTTAATTAACTGGCTACAAAGAGGTCAGTGAAGTGTACATTTCTTCAGACAACGCTATGTGGCGTGCGGGAGCTCCAGTTTCTTTGGCATTGCCCGAAGTCACAGTCACAGCACCACTGGCACCAAGCTACTTCCCACCTTTGCACCAACAGACTTGTGGATGTGTGTGTTGTTATTTGTTTGTTAATTTTCAAATGCCTCTGATTTCCTTGTATGACCTGTTTTCTTCAAGAATCATGACAGACCCTGGACTAAGTTACACAGGTGATTGAAATACTTTCCGGGACTTCTTAGTCATCTTGTAAGTTCATTAGACATCCTTCACAGGGAGGAGGTGGAGGCTCGTCATGGTTTGGTGAACACTCTCCTTTGCCAGTGGTGGCTCGAATTTGTTCTACCTGGGTGAAGAACCCATCAGTAAAATATTGTAGAGATTGTGTGTGTGTGTGCATGTGCACAACACAGTGGAGTTTTAAGACTACAGTATTGTACAAAATAAGAACAGTATAGATCATTCATTACCAAGATAATGCTAAAAATATTATATTTAGGTTTTGTATGTGAAAAACCAGGAAAATGGCTTTTACCTTGCAAAGAACCTTCCAGCTTTCTCTTATGTATCTTTTTTCACACTCAACACCAGCTGCAATGTGCACAGCTCTGCGAGCTGATGGGTAGCCAGCCACACGCCCCGGAGTGCTGCTGCAAAGGCAAACAAATACATAAGAACTCGGTAATGTTTCTAGTTGTTAGTCAAAAAACCAAAACAAAAAGCTATGGAAACCTGTTACGTGTAACTTCTTAGAGGTGACAACTTGGGGTT
Source organism: Balearica regulorum gibbericeps (assembly GCF_011004875.1). Lineage (NCBI taxonomy): Eukaryota > Metazoa > Chordata > Aves > Gruiformes > Gruidae > Balearica > Balearica regulorum. Next base: position 61,158,085 of record NC_046184.1, read on the forward strand.
AGTTGCCAGATACGAATTTAAACTCCAGGACAGTTGTTTTGATTGCTCTGCTTCCCCCAGGTTTTAAGATCTGGCGCTGTGTCATATTGTATCATTCCTTACTGGAGAGTTTAATCAAAAAGCTTGCTACTGGACCTGCAATTTACATGCCAGTTCTCTCAAACCTCTATGAAAGAGGTTATTCTGACCTTTGCTCTCTTCACATTGACTTCATTGACCCCTACTCTCTTTAGCCATCCAGTCTTTTGTCCTGTCATCCCTATCCTAAGTGAAAACTGAAAGAGTATATTAATTCAGGGCATATCTGAATAGTTGTTTGAAGGCAGTTGTACGATTAATCTTCCTTTCTCTGAGCTAAATTTGCAGTTGCTGGCTTCCCTCCAGATACTGTCTTTACATTAAATGCAAGACTGTGCCCCTGTGACGAGCTTCACCTTTGAGGAGGAAATTTCTGACATGAGTTCAGCATTGGAGTTAATTCATACCCTTCTTGCTCTGTTAGCTTATAATTGCATATGAATTTGTAGACATGTCTATGCTCTTGGGGCTATATACTAATTATCTTTACTCCATTGTAATTATGTAGCCAGCCAAAAAGTAATGTCTTGTTAGCAAGTTTCTGTTATCCATAATATATTTGATTTCAAGCTTTGCCTGATCGCCTGCATTCATCTTGTTGCCCAAATTCCTATTTTGGCTGCTGTTATTGGTCACTCACAATTTCCCATCCATTTTAGAATCAGTCATCTCACTAAATATGTCTCAGGACAGTGTTTTTAATCTACCTCATGGCATAGCTTGTACTTCTCTGTGGTGTTAGTGTAAATGTAAACCGTTCTCCCTCCCCTCACAGCTGTGCTGGTGCAACTGTGTGAAGTGCACTTAGGTCACCTGCCCATTCAAGCACAATATTTATATTGTGTGGTTTGTATTCTTCCGCTTTGTTCTGTAGTTTGAGTCACTCTCATTGTCTTGGTTCACACTGTTGCCTTTTCTCCCTATTCCTTTTTTTTTTTTTTTTTTTTTTGGTAAGAGGACATAAAAACCCCAAAACCAACCAACACCCAAACACCACTCATCCACTCACCCCTGTAAACTTACACAGACTCTTGTTTTTGGCTGTGTGTTATCAGGGTTAGGCATTAGCAATATGACTTTACAAACTTTTTGTTTAGGTCCATCTATTCCACAGTATCACAATAAACTTGATCTTACTTTATGGGAATCTGCAGCTGACAGGGAATCTTACTTTATGGTAATCTAGCTGGACAGGCTAGAGAGTTGGGTGGAGAGGAACATAATGAAGTTCAACAAAGGCAAGTGCAGGGTCCTGCACCTTGGGAGGAATAACCCCAGGCACCAGTACACATCAGGAGGTGACCTGCTGGGAAGCAGCTCTGCGCAGAAGGACCTGGGAGTCCTGGTGGACAACAAGCTCTGCACTGAGCCAGCAATGTACCCTCATGGCCCAGAAGACCAATGAGATCCTGGGGTGCATTAAGAAGAGCATGGCCAGCAGGTCGAGGGAGACCTATCCTCCCCCTCTACTCTGCCCTGGTGAGGCCACATCTGGAGTGCTGTGTCCGGTTCTGGGCTCCCCAGTTCAAGAAAGGCAGGGAACTACTGGAGAGAATCCAGCGGAGGGCTACGAGGAGGATTAGGGGACTGGAGCATCTCTCTCATGAGGAAAGGCTGAGAGAGCTGGGTCTGTTTAACCTGGAGAAGAGAAGACTGAGAGGGGATCTCATCAACGCTTATAAATGTCTAAAGGGTGAATGTCAAGAGAATGGGCCAGACTCTTTTCAGCGCAGCCCAGTGACAGGACAGGGGGCAATGGGCACAAAGTGGAACGCAGGAAGTTCCATCTGAACAGAGGAAAAACTTCTTCACTGTGAGGGTGACCGAGCACTGGAAGAGGCTGCTCAGAGAGGTTGTGGAGTCTCCTTCTCTGGAGATATTCAAAACCTGCCTGGACGTGATCCTGTGCAACCTGCTCTAGGTGATCTTGCTTTAGCAGGGGGGTTGGACTACAGGTCCCTTCCGACCCCTGCCATTCTGTAATTCTGTGATTTTTTTCTATTGGCTCATAGAATTTAAGGGTGTTAGAAACAAGTGCAGTCTAAAGTGACTGAACACTGATAAGTTTCCCTTCCAGCTGATGATCTAATCACTGGTGCTGCTTGAACATTCCTGGAATGTAAGGTGGCTAGTATGTCTTGCACAGTAAACTAATGTTAAACAAGTTATTATGTAAAACTGCATCAAGTTTAGCTACTTTTGGATAGACACTGTAAGTACAATTTAAAATCAACAGCAATGATTGACTTGAAAAAACTATAGCATGGTTTTAACTTGCTTTCAAAAGGTCTCCTTTTTTCTTTTTTTTTTTTTTTTTTTTTTTGTATGAGTTGAATTATTTGTGGGTTTCTGCCTTGTTGGTGCATTTTTAAGTAACACCATTTTAAACCCAAATGCCTGAAATTCTTTTGTAATTTTGACAGGTAAATATTGGAAAAATGGATTCACCCATTGAGAAATGGAATCTAATAATTGGCAATTTGGCCTTAAAACAGGTAAATTTAATGGACTTATTTGATTAAGACTTGTAAGTGAGTGAAGTTATTGAGAAAATCTTTCACAAGTGTTGATAAGTACGGAGATGGACAGCGTTAATGGGAAACTAGCTCTACTACACTAACTCATACTTAACATACAACATTTCCATGGCTGCTTTTTTTGAAAACTGTTGTTCTTCTCTAAAAGAGTACAAGCTTATATTTATCAGAAGAAGAGGAAGAAGAGTATTCTTTGTGACTGTACCAAGGGTATTTCCTTTTTAATTTTTCTGAGAGAGGATCTGAGGATGATTAGAGAAAAATTTCAGATTTGGCAAAACCTTTTAGTTTTGACCTCACAAATGTTTTCAGTACTGTATTTGCATTGGATTCAATGTTTAAAGGAAGTATGTGATAGAGCTTTTGGATAATAAACAATATTTTAAGTAGCTGGGTCATTTGAGAAAAGGAGTGTTTGTTCTCCAAAATGACTATTTCTTAAGATTAAGAACTATTTCATGTTCATATGTTATAATACAACATGCTCAAAAAAGAGGTGAAATGATTATGCTGTGACTTCACTGTTTTGAGTGACACAGCTTTGGCTCCTGGTAAATTCTCAGCTCTTTTCCCTGATTTTACTTTTGTTACTCTTGCGTCTCTGAAACGTTGGTAAAGCCTTTTCTGCTGGCATAAGGTTTTTCTTCTTGATCATCCAAGGTTATAATCATCTCTACAAAATGGATGAGGATGCTCCCTTTACACCCTGCAAATAAATGTAGTTAGGAGGAAAGAATAACAGAAAATGGTTCTGTAGTCCTCTTAAGTCTATCAATTTTAAGAATTGTTTACTTTATTTTTCTTTTCCAGGTTCAGGCAACAGTAGTTGGTTTTCTGGCAGCAGTGGCAGCAGTTATATTGGGCTGGATTCCAGAGGGCAAATACAGCTTTGATCATTCAATCCTTCTGTGTTCTAGCAGCGTAGCAACTGCCTTCATAGCTTCTCTTTTACAAGGTAAAAGGAGTATATATGTTACTTTTTTAGTTATTTACTTTTCTGTGGATGCTGAATGTATATTATGTTGCTATTCCTTGAAAATTTAAATGCAATAAGGTGTAATACATCTGAAACACAGCTGAGGATAGGATGCCCTTTTGCAATTTCCATATAGACCTGCATATTACATTCCTCTCCTGTTATATTCTTTGAAAAGGTTTGATTTGCATGACCTCCTGAGCCTGTCTAAAACAAAAAGTATGGTTTTTAAATTTTTACCTAATGTGATGGAGAACTTTTCTCCCCTGCTTTCTATATTCATTCATGCACAAAATATATTCTTAGTACTAAACAGGTAGAACTTATTTGTAATTAAGCTCAAATGAGCCTGGATGTTAGTTCAGCTGAATCCAAACTTCCTGGTTGCCCATGCTGCTTATAGGTTAGTTTGTGCTCTGCTTTGTATCTGAAGTGAACGAATTGGGTTGTTATGTGCAGAGTTTGGTGCAAGTTCAAGTTCCCCTCTACAAACAGTGCCAACGTCTGTCCAGAGCCATATAGCATGATGAATTTAATCTTCTCTCCCCAGTTGTCAGGAAATATTTAACCATAAAAGACACTATTTAATGGACATGAGGGCAGAAAAAAGTGCCTCAACTTGTGACATATTCTTAATGAAAATACATAGTCAGTAGTCTTAATAAGAGTAAGTCAAGTAAAATGTTTAACTTCCATTTTTTACTAATTTGATAGACTTACTTATGTGAAAACTACAAAATTGTTAAAGTTTTGCATGGAATTAAGAGCACACACTTTTTTTTAGTGACAACAAAGCCCTTGAGTTTGATCATGTGTAGAATTAAGAGCAAGAGAAGGGGGAACATGAGTGCATTTTTTCCCACTTCTCATGTGTAATTTGGACACGAAGAGAAACTTTTGTTGTTATCTGGTCATGGGCCAGCATAGGAAATTACTTTCTGAACTTCGTCCTCCTACACATGAAACAGGTACTTTTGAAATATTGTGATCCTACAGGATCATTTCAGTTCTTTCTTTTGAGAATTTTATTGAGTGCAACTTTTTAGGCAGTTTCTCTGAAAATAAACTCCTAATTTAGCCTACAATACATAATATTGCTAAAATACATGAAAATTGTAATACTATTTTAAAAAAATCTTTAAAATCACATAAAAATTATATACACAGTTCAAGCTCTTATGTGTATTACATGATGAAAGGGAAATTACTCAAGTTATGCCAAAGAAGACTGTTAATAACAATGTGAATTTTATTTTTCGTACCCACTTGCATTCTGCAGGGAAATGCCTCTTAATAATTTAGTGTTGCTCTTTATAGGAAAAAAAGTAAAAACCAACATCCTCAATTTAAAACATTTTAACTGTATAGCAAGTAACATTTTTAGACATTGTCTAGTTTTTAATTTGTGATGTACCTTCTTGACTTTTGGTGCTAAGTCCATGACTGGAAATCTTGCACAGTATCAGATGTCAAAATATTTAATCATATGGTATTTTTCAGCCTAGTGTAATTTACATTTCAGTCAGCTAAAGTTAACAGGATGTACAAACAGCACACAGCATTTTTTTTTCTTCAGGAAATGGCTGATTTACAATTCAATAGTACTAATTCCATTCATAAGCAAAATAGTTCATTGTACAGATGGTTCTTGATTTTTTGTATGTGTGTGCTTACTGTTTTTTTAATATAAACCCTCATTTTTAAAAATGGCTACAACTTAAAAATACAGACATCAGTCAGGTGGGAAGAACAATCATCCTGGGGCAAAAGCACTGACTTCTTATTTATCAACTTTGAAAGTACCATTATCTTGGAATTTTCTGTGGAGTTACAACAGTAGATATGGTTACTGTGCTGTCGTCTTTGTTGATTCTAGGAATTATAATGGTTGGAGTTATTGTTGGATCAAAGAAGACTGGTATTAATCCTGACAATGTTGCCACTCCTATAGCAGCGAGTTTTGGAGATCTTATCACTCTTGCTATACTAGCATGGATAAGTCAGGGTCTTTATACTTGCCTTGGTAAGTATGTTTCTAAATGTGCATGTCTCCCTAGGAACCTCTTTTGGGTTAGGAGGGTGTGGAGAGGGCAGGGAGGGAGAGGTTTAGAAAACTTTTTCATTTGACTGACTTTTTTGTCAATATTTATACCATTGAATAATAAATCTTGGGTTGCAACATTATACCATGATCTTTTTAAAGATGATTGAAGTTGCTAAACACAATCTTGACACAGTCTACTAATATCTGAAAGACTCTCACAGAATCACAATCAATCTACATGTGAATTAGAAACTATAGTTGTTGAATTTAGTCTGCTTTCTTCAGGGGAGGGAAGCTATCTTCATCCAAGTTTTCTTGAATGCCCACCCTGCAATCAAATATTTGTTTCCCAGAACCCTTCGGAAGTGTTCTCCCATTTCACTAAGGGGAAGGAGTTGAACTGGCTATCTTGACCAGCTGCTGGGAGAGGAGTTCTGCTTTGAGATTTTTTGTTGTTGTTAGGGTGCGGTTTTAGACAACATTCAAATATATCTTGAGCTGCAGCTATGTAGAAATCAAAATAACAATAATTTAAGTACTTTGAGTAGAAATAGCAAGTCTACCACAAGTATGTATTCAAAGAAGTGAAGCCTAATTTTAGATTTGTGCTTTGTGATTGCTGTGACTTTTAAATGATTTACGCAAAGACTGTTGTGAATTTCCTTCTGATTCCTTCCAAGTGCTTTCCAGCTCCTGCTGCAATGCCTCCTTGCTTCCTCATTTTCCTTATTCCAGCTTCCAGTACAAGTTTCCTCAGCTTTTTCCTACCTCTTGTTTTCCTCACGGTGTGACACTTTTGTGTCTTCCCTCTGTTCCCTGTGCCCGTGCTTGGTTTTACCAGCATTTCCTTCTGCTTTTAAGTAAACGAAATAACCACTTCCAGCTTTTCCAAATAATGGCCCTACTCTCTTCTGTTTTCTTTGTTTTGTTTTGTCTTCTTATAAATTTGGTGACTATATTTCAAACACAAATCTGCTAATTTAGCTATAACTCTCTTTAGAACAGCAGTTCTGCCATGAAAGATGAAAAATGTATAACCACTCTGAATAGCTTAGCAGCAAAGGAGAGGGCTTCACTGACTACTGACAGCAATGATCTAATCCTACTTCATGCATGAATTCTGTCTGGCTTCTTGATGACAGTTTTTACTGTTTGACTATTTTCCCACTAATAGCTATGAACAGGTGAATTACACGTAAACAGCTCCAAACTAATTTTCTTATGAAAGACTGGGGTTTGGGGGGGGGGGGGGGGGCAGTTTTTGGTTTTTGTTGGGGTTTTTTTTTCAGTTTGCAGTTCTCTTCTACTAGTTATTTGCATGTTTCCATAGTCCCTTTGAAACTGTTTTTCTGATTTCTAGGACCTGTACTGTCTAAATCCTACTTTCTTAAAGGAGCAGACCACTGCAGAAGGTTCATCATCACAATGTCTGCTAAAAATGTATATGACTATAATTATTATTATTATTATTATAAGCATGCTCAGATAGTAGCTGATGTAATTAAATGCTTGAGTTTCACAAAGCAGATGTGAGCTTGGAAAATGAGAATGAGGAACTAAAAAATCAGTCTTTTTCTTCCTGTTTCTTCATCTCCCCCATGAAGAAACAAAAAGTGTGAAAACATTTTCTCACAGGAGGAGAAGAACGCTCAGAACAATATTTAAAATTAAATTATTGCTGCAACTGACTCCTTCCATAGAAACTATTTAAAGTATATTTTGTTTTAAATTGTAGGCAATTATACTATAGTATACCACAGGCCAAATTTTGTGCTGTCCATAATTGTTTTACCAGACATGTTGATATCACCACATATATTCTTTACATCTATGCTTATCATTCAAGCCTTTTTATGTAAAAAATTGAGCTGTTCTCTGTAAGTATTACATCATCAGTCAGAAAAGGTATCTAATAAGACTCCAGCTACCTTGGTGTGACTTGTCATTTTTTTTCTTAATTTTCAACTGATGATTTTATATTTTCAGTACTTGATTGTTCATATTTAGAAATTGTTGATGTGATACCAGCTTAAATGTATCAGTGTGCAATACAGCCATTTTTAGTATTTTCTATATTTTTGTTAAAACTTAAATTGTATTGTTTATTTCATAACTATATTTAAATACTTTAGATTAAATTCTAATAACTTATTTCTCAAAAACTTCCTTTAGATACTTTTTTAAAGTAAGTTTATAGATTTACAGTGAAAAGAAAATTAGTGAAGATTTTTTTAACCTCTCCTCTTTCTTTTCTCCTGAGGGGAGGAACAGAGAGGAAGCCTCTATTCTTATGAAATTTGGTGTCTCTAGCTAATGCTAGGACTGGAATAATAATTAGAGTTTAGGCCACTGGAGACTGTTTATCTAGATTTATTGCTATGCCCAAAAGTCTTACTACACTGGAACATTGGGTTATTCTGCTTAAAATAGATTTCATGTCCCAACAATTGATATGTTTGATTGGAATTCAGTTCAAAATCAGGGTTTATGCTAGTCATTGAAGGGAAGCCAGGGAAGTTGGTATACCAGCTAGATGGAAAGGAGTTAGCTAGGAGAGAGTTAATTAGGATTATTGGCATGTACTAGCTAGCTGTGTAAGTGTAGAGTTGGAAGAGGTTGCCAAATTTGGGTTAACACTCAGATTAGATTTGGGGCTAGGGTTATGATTAAAATTTATTCTACTCAGGACCGTGTCTGATTTAAAATAATTAATGCTAAACTTCAGGCTTTAAATGTTAACTAGTAAGAATTTCAAATCAAGTTTCTTAGAAACTTATGCCGTGTAGGTCAAACTTCATTTTGCTTTTTAAATTTTTCTTTGTAAACTACATTGTAATGAATACGCGAGTGATTTTTCATTTGTTTCCTAAATCTTTTCCCTACAAATAATAGTTTCTTATGTATTTGCATTGTAATGTTCTCTATATAATTGCTTAAGTTGAACCCATATAACTCAAAGACAGTAAATCATTAATACTGAGTCTTACTGTTTTTAAACAGCTTCCTCTAGTCCGTTCCAATCTTTTAATTGTGGCCACAGGCAAAACTTAGTTACATGTGCTGGTATTTTAATAGTAGCTATATTTGTCATTTGTAAATAAACAATATATATTATTTTGTGACTATAGCTAGTACTGTTTCCTATGCTTTATATAAATTAGAGATAATATGTTTCCTTTATTAAAGGAATAACTAATTACTACTAATATTTCAGTTTCTCCTAAAACATGCCCCCCCCCCCCCTTTTTTTTAATCTAAAAAAACCCAAACAACTAACACTCAACCCCAATAAGGAGATGGGGAAAGAAACTTGGACTTCTTTCTTCCTTTTGCACATTTCCAGAAATTTACCTCTCTAGTTACAGATGGCCTAATGTATCCCAGAGGAATAAAAAAAGAAGAAGGGCCAGTTTGAACTGATCCTTTGCTACTTTTACAGCTGTCATGGCCACTCACATTTTAGTCAGCCAATGCAGTTGGAAAGCAGATCCCACATGTGTGTAGGGGGAAGGATTAGTGTGCTCAAGTATGCTTCTAAGAGTTACTCCCATTTTTCTTCCTATATGTTCTTCTGGAAATACTTCTCCTTTGGTGATATATGTAATTACCTAGTTAGCGCTAAAATGACTGCTTCTGCTCTTTATATTTTTTTTTCAATGTCTTTGTATTTCTTTCTCTTAGGAAACAGAGTCTTTCTAAAGCAAGAAAATACCACAAAGCCCTTGGAAATGTGTGGTTTCCAAGATGCATGTATCTGAACATGTAATAAGGAATAAAAGTATGGAGTAGCTTCAGCTCAGGAGAGGTATATAAAGTTGTGAATGGCAGGGAAGAGGCATTCAGAAAATGATTAGGCAACAGATTAAAAAAAAAGTTAAAGAAACTTTTACACAATACGTGATTGGGATGTGGAACTTACTGCTGTGGTGTATTGAGAGGACCAAAGTGATTTTAGACAACTCTTTGGATAAACTAATCAAAGAATCCACTGAGGAATATTGAATGGACAGATGCAGACAGAAACTTGAGTGATGAAAACCCAGAGGCAAACAGCAGCAGAAGCTGGCAGAGCACACTGAAAGAAGCATCACTCTAAACTTGTCATTTTCTTTTCTTCTTTCCACAAGCCTGAACTGTGACCATAGTCAGACACAGGATACTGGGCTATATGAGACCTTTGGTCTCACCCAGCACAGACATTCTTCTGTTCTTTCTGTCATTTCCCGGCTTTCTCAATGCAAGAATAATCATGGGAATAATGGGAATGTTGTAAAGAAACTCACAGTTTATGGGCTGGTAATGAAGCAGGTGGGATTCACCCCTAAACTGTATTATGAATTAACTATTTCCCTCTATGATTTATTAGCCTAACTACTCAAATATACTGCAACAAATTGTAAGTTTCCGGCTCCTTTCTGCAGAAGAGTTGTTTTCAGCTAACAAGACTGGAAGGGGGAAATTCTTTCTGTACAAGCTTTCTGTTTGTCTGTAACAGAGCTGTATGCCTGTGCTCAGCCTTTGGTTTGAGAGGATGCTTCACAACATACCCAGAAGAGGTAAGGGAAAGGACTGTAGCATTCTTACATAGGCAAGGGCCAAATCAGTCATCTTTTTTGGCCACCATCACAGATTCACGGATTGGTAGGCATTGGAAGGGACCTCTGGAGATCATCTAGTCCAACCCCCCTGCTAAAGCAGTATCACCTAGAGCAGGTTGCACAGGATCACGTCCAGGTGGGTTTTGAATATCTCCAGAGAAGGAGACTCCACAACCTCTCTGAGCAGCCTCTTCCAGTGCTCGGTCACCCTCACAGTGAAGAAGTTTTTTCCTCTGTTCAGATGGAACTTCCTGCGTTCCACTTTGTGCCCATTGCACCTTGTCCTGTCACTGGGCTGCGCTGAAAAGAGTCTGGCCCCATCCTCTTAACATTCTCCCTTTACATATTCATAAGCGTTGATGAGATCCCCTCTCAGTCTTCTCTTCTCCAGGTTAAACAGACCCAGCTCTCTCAGCCTTTCCTCGTACGAGAGGTGCTCCAGTCCCCTAATCCTCCTCGTAGCCCTCCGCTGGACTCTCTCCAGTAGTTCCCTGCCTTTCTTGAACTGAGGAGCCCAGAACTGGACACAGCACTCCAGATGTGGCCTCACCAGGGCAGAGTAGGGGGGGAGGATAACCTCCCTCGACCTGCTGGCCATGCTCTTCTTAATGCACCCCAGGATCTCATTGGTCTTCTGGGCCATGAGGGTACATTGCTGGCTCAGTGCAGAGCTTGTTGTCCACCAGGACTCCCAGGTCCTTCTGCGCAGAGCTGCTTCCCAGCAGGTCACCTCCTGATGTGTACTGGTGCCTGGGGTTATTCCTCCCAAGGTGCAGGACCCTGCACTTGCCTTTCTTGAACTTCATTATGTTCCTCTCCACCCAACTCTCTAGCCTGTCCAAGTCTCGTTGAATAGCATCCCAGCCTTCTAGTGTATCAACCAGTTTTGTATCGTTAATAAATTTGCTGAGGGTACACTCCATCCCCTTGTCCAGGTCATTGATGAAAATGTTGAATAAGACTGGACCAACCACTGACCCTTGGGGCACACCACTAGCTACAGACCTATATATATAATTTCTTGTAAGTTCATCTGAGTGCTTTAAAAATAATTGCGAAGCGATCAAACATGGGGATTCAAGTAGTGAAAGGTTAGCAGTTCTTTCTGCCTTAACAACTCCCTAAGAACTGTAGCTGTGAATCCTTGTCAAGTAGCTGGGGGAAAGCACTAGAGGGCTCCCCAGGATCGTCGCTGGGACCCGGCTCCTGTTCTTCCAACAGAAGACGGGAATGCTCTGCAATAGGAAGACTCGGTATATTGAATGTGGAGGTCCGTGTTGCTTGACATTTGGCAGTAATGATCCGAAGACTTCGTTTAAATCTTTGCTTTTTTCTCACAGAACGTGGCTTAAATATATGCATTTATCTCTTATGCATGTTGCATCGCTGAACTAGAGGATTAATTTATAATGCTGTTTACTAAAGGGATGAGGGCTTAAAGTAAATGAAGATCAGTTGAGAACCTTGTCTCTTTCCTCTTCCCTCCTTTTTTAATTTAAGGTCACAGCCAGAAGTTCAGCAAAGAGTTGAGTGCCTGTAGGAGTTGATCTTCCACTGTGGGATGGTACAAATTCTATAGCAGAGCCAGGTTGAGCAAAATTCCTTTTACCATGTAAGCTACCTGCTATATATCTATCAAAAATGGAGTAAGGTGAGCCCTAGAAGAGGAGTCATTTATTCCCTCTTCCCATTCTCCAGCTATTGCAGAATACATTTTCTTCTTCTGTGAATTAAATGTGAAGAGGAAGATGGCCAACCCTTCCTTAAAAGACACATCTCAATGTTAACATCTTTTTTAGATTCTTATAGTGTTCTATAAGAATCTATAACATCTTTTAGATTCTTAAGGTGTTCTACGATAGTCTCCCATAGCTAAAAAAAAAAAAAAGTCCCATGCTCTGATCCCAAGATTTAAACTGAACCTGAGTAGTTTCACTGGTCCTGTAGGTAACTGGAGTCTGTCATTGCTCACTTGTGACAGATTGTGTAATATCATTCTAAACTATTAATTGCTTCCATAGTTCTGTGTTTAATTCAACTTAGTAGACAGGCAGTAGAATTTGAAGTTCTGGTAGGGAACAACTGCCTTGCCTTAATTTTTACATCACCTTTGCTTTAAAAAAACTGGGCAGGGTGAATTTCAGTTGTCTGGTCTAAAACTTGTAAACAGATTCATATGTGTACCTGATTTCCTCCTCGTTTAGCAGCATGGGGATGGTTGGTAGCCTATTTATTTTTTATTTATCATTCCCTCCAGCACTTCAGAACAGAAAATCCCAATAAAGTGCTAGTATATTATCATAGCAGAAGGCTTTTTAAAAAAGAATCTAAGCTCTTGTTCTGTCCTGTCCTTGGAGATCCCCCACTCCTGAGAGCCACTCCTGGCTTTTGCTCTTTTCAAGAAGAAACTTATGACAGTATTGCAACAATGGGGTAGCTTTTACAATCCATTTTACGTCCAACTCCATTTAAAGGACTCAGGTATGAAACCTATTTTGTAAGTTTTCTCTGCACTTTTTTCCACAGTGAAATTAAGACATTTATACATACTAAAATGTTGAACAATAAGGGTAAAAAAAATGAACTCCTCTCACTTGCTGTTGACTCAGAGGAACAAAGCTAAGACATTGCTGAGTAGTCTTGAAAGTTCTGTCTTAGTGTGTAAAAAAACAACCAACCAACCAAACACTTGTTGCATTTTGTTTCCTATCTTTGTCTTTTCTATCACCATGCACTTTGGTTTTATTGCTATAAAACACATATTCACCCTCTTGAAAGTTCATCTAACTTTTGCTTTGTTTGCTGTAAAAATGACGACTTATGTCATTTTATGGATGCATATTTCTTTTTTCCTGTAGCTGCTGTTAACACACTTAAAATATGTTGAATTCAACTAGTGAAAGGTTTGATAATCAGCCATGGGTTAGTCATGTTTTCTAAGATTTGTAAAGCTGCCCTTGTTTCTGACTACCTGCTGACTGCTGAAATAGTTCTGTTGCACTGCAGATATAAATTATATTTATTTTGGTTATAGTTTATGAATCATTATGCACTAGCGAGACTGTCTTCTCATATTTTTTCCTTTTTTTAAACTTCTTACAAAACATTTCTGTGGCAGAGTGACATATGTGTATGTATATTTTTTATTTTACATAATTATTATTTATTTAGAAGTTACCTATTACATAATTATTGGTTAGTATTCATTGTTCATTTGCTGGACTGATTTCTGACACATCTGACTGATGTGCCTTTTTTTTTTTTTCCCCCCCAGAGGAAAGGAATTGTATGCTATACTTTACTTATTTTTACTGTTGTTTGTAATTCTTGGACTACATTCTTGGACTAGCTCTCCAAGCTTGGAGATTAGTGCAGATAGTCAAATACTCTCCCTTTTTTCATGAACAAATTCTAACAAGTTCTTTAGTTGTTAGTGGCATTAAAAAATAAATTATCATAAAAGGCATACTTTTTTAAACTTTAATTTCCTTTCCTGTGTTGGTAAAAGTTCTGTAATAAAGAGTGCAGTGGGCTAATTGTTGATGTACAAGTGAAAGAATTTACAAAATTAGTGATCAATTAGAGTAATGCTCACTATTGCAACTGTATTTTGCTGTTGAATGTTTGTCTGCAACAGAGGATCTTTGCTGACCAGCAGACTTTTCCTTCTAAAGAAATTGGCAACCTCTCAAAAAATGTGGCAAAACCTTGGAACTTGTTTTGTGCCCTTTTATGTGTTACTAAACATACTACATTAGAGCTGTTCTCTCATTCTGACCTTTAAATCAGTTATTAGGCGTCTGGTACATGCTAATGCCTCACCTTGGTTCCATGTGAGAGGAACAGAGAGAGAGGGAGAAAGAAGAAGTAGCAGGGATACAGTATGATTTATGTCTTGAGGGGGGAAAAAAGCAGAGAGAGAGGGGAAAGGGAGAGAAGTTTCAAAATTGTAAATAAATAGGTGTAGAATGAATGATGCCTTTCCACTTGACCAATTTTAGTGCACACAGGGATCTTCATTGCAAGTGGAGGGAAGGATGTGCTTACCTGGGCAGTAAGTAGTTCAAGAACTTTACATCAGCACATTTTTGTCTTTTTTTATTAAGTATGATAAAACAAAACTATAATTATCAAATAAAGGAGTCATGTATTGTGTGTACTCTTTTGAGTAAGAACTCTTTACATTAGGCCCACCTCTTAGTTCACAGAAAGAGGAAAAAGGAGGAAAAAAAGGCACCACAAAGGAAGAAGGAGATAATATACTGTAGGATAGTTAGATATGGAAAGGAAAAAATTACTTCTCTTTTGGGCTTTGTCTCATTCTAATAGCTTTCTACTTTAGCTCACCCTGTGAAAGATATCTTACTATCTTTTCTGCTGGCTCTGCTGCAGAGGTTGTTACCAGTCAATGCAGAAGGATAGTAACTTCTAAAAATTCTACAGCAATTTTTCCGGGAGTAATTTTAGCTCCACCAAGATAGCATCAAAGTAGTAATTGCTTGAAATTTGCAGCCTTTGTAATAAGCCATAATACATGGGTGAGAATACTTTCTTATATACTAAATATACTTCTTTGGTGAAGTGTTTGTGTGTTCTATATTAACCACTTCAACCTGTTAATTTAAAATACATTTTGCATTAAGACTTGTCTAAATTCTGAAAGTTTAGACAATATATATTTAATATTAAATACATGGCCACATTTCTCATAAAACTAAATATATGAAAAATTAGAATGTTTGCATAGTTTTTATATTTTTATATATATATATATATATGCATTTGCCATTAGGATAAATTTTCCATTATTTACTTCACTGTTGAATTAGGAAGTCTTGGATCACTGTAATAGCTTCTGTGAGGATGGGATTATAAAACCAAGTAATATGAAAAAAATAGTATTCTTTCTGTGGAGGTAGCCTTTTGCCTTATAAGCTCAGCTTCATGATGGTACTCCTTGGTGTTTACTGTTGTGTTCCTATAAAATATGATGCAGTTCTGATGGATAGGCGCAAACAGCAGAATTGTGGCTGTGAATTTTCAGACTCAGATTGGTTACAAAACAACTAAGCTACTGATACAAATGTCTCAATATTACACATTATGCTTGCATCATTTTAGATGTGCTGTTTCTGGGAAGATTACCATACTATTTGTGCTTTGGAAAGAAGGGGGTGTACATATGCTATGAATTTGTGTATAAACAAAATGCTTTTTCAATATATTCAGTTTCTTTTTTGTTTTGGTAGGTATGTTTATATTCCATATCCTTATTGCTTTTTATCATAGAGCATCATACAAAAATCCTTTTCAAAATTCCTTCTTTGTACAGATAGTTCTGTCCTTGAGAAGATGGGAGACAGTGATCACAGATAACAGATGGTAACCACATTGTTTAGTGCAGTAGTTGAAACTTTACGTACAGCAGTGATAAAGGCTATTAAAATTCCTCCATTGCATGATGTAGATTATAATTTCTTTTAGAGTTCTAAATTAGGAAAAGCATATAGGAATGTCTTGAAAGTAAAACAGGGGGTTTTTGTTTGTTTTTGTTTTTTCTATTATTATTTTAGAGACATATTACTATGTATCTCCTTTGGTTGGTGCCTTTTTTTTGGCTCTGACTCCGATGGGGATTGTCATAGCTGCCAAACACCCAGCTACCAGAACTGTTCTCCATTCAGGATGGGAGCCTGTTATAACTGCCATGGTTATAAGCAGGTAAGTCTATTTGTCTTGCTTCATCTTGATAGTCATCCTATGTCTCTGTATATCTTATTTAACACCTGATTGTACTTAAAAGAAACATTTAAGGAGCCTCTAGAATGTAGAGTGTGAATAAACTTTAATCTTCCCAAATCAAGGAAGTTAAAAGTTAAGTCACAGGTCGGAATGAGTGGGGGAGGCAGCAGTAGCCTGTGGCAATGACTGAGCAGAAGTGTGCCGTATCAAATGGAGGAAATGGTGAGCTATTCATCTCCTGCAGTTTCCAATCAAGATTACACACCGATCTAAGAGATTATTTAATTCAGTGAAAGTTATGAATCTTAAAAGTGGAGTGTTTGGCTGAAATTCTATGGTCTTTGTTATACAAGAAGTCTATTTTAATATATAAATAACTATAGTGATGTTAGTCTGTAGCTGAGAAGGAGGTAATGGGGTGGGGAGGAAAGATGAATTAAGAAGAAAATTGTGGCTTGAAGATGTTCTAAGGCAGATTGCTAAAAAACGTTTTTAAATACTAATTAATGTACCTGCTTGCCTTATTCTAAATATTGTTCTTTGGTTTTCAGTATTGGTGGCCTTATTCTGGACACAACTGTATCTGATCCTAATTTGGTTGGAATTGTTGTTTATACCCCAGTAATTAATGGTAAGATTCTGACAAGATTATGTGCTACTATATATCAACTGATATACCTTAGACTGAGAAAAGTCTATTATAGTACATTTCTGTTATGCTAATTAGTATCATCTGCTACATTATTTTCAAGTTTTGATTTTTATGTAAATGGCAGTTTATTTGAACACCTAAGGAATTCTTCCGGATCTTATTTACTGTAGCCATTAAAACATGATAGAGAATGTGAGAAGTAGGAACCTAAAGTATGCATTAAGAAATAGCGTAAATATTGAGGTCATATATTCAAATGTTAAATGATCAAATATTATATTGAACTGGTTATGACTGAGGAAAAATGTAGATAAAATTTTATTTCAAAGGATTTTCTTATGAACATCCAAGGACAAATTTTCAAAATAGTGATTTGTTATCTACATGTAACGTACATAGATATCAGAACTAACAGGAATGCTGCAGGCAAGTAAATAGATTTCTCGAGAAAAATGTGTGTTGTTTCCCATGCTTGGTATGCATTTTCCAGGTGTGTAAGAATATATTTCTGAAAATTTGGTCCTTAAGTGTTCTATCATCTAAGGATAACCACAAGGCAAATATTATAAGAACAGTTAATATCTCTTAGACTGATGCAGTTTGAAAATGCAAACTTTTGAGCTTTTTTCCCCCTTTTTCTACAGTATCACAGGGTTGATACAAATATAGTTTGCAATAATTATAATCACCAGCTCGGATCCCACTGTATTGCTGCTTAGCTGTTCTTTTTCCCTTTTATATTTCTCCATTTGATTTCTTACATTATTTTGCACTTTTACATATTGTTGATTTTTAAACCATTTCTCCAATTATCAAGATGATTCTGACTTCTAATTTTTGGCTTACGAAGAACTTTTGACTTAACTTGGCCTTTGCAAATTCCATATGGATATATTCTATTCTGTTTTCTAAGCTATCACTTAAATGAATTACAACCACTTGTTTTCCACTTTGATAATAAAATGTTACTATGGACACTGAGTTTTAGTTTTGAACCACGTTGCCCTGATATAATTAATTTTCCAGAGGTTGCTAATGGAAATGTAGCATGGGATAGCACCAACACACTTTGCTAAGCTTTATTACAACTGAGAATTAGTATATCTATTGCTGTGCCCATTAGGCAAGCTGTTCAGTTAGAGAAGGAAATCATATTGTTTTGACAGAAGCGTGTTCTTGGCAAATTCATGTTAGCTCTTGTTTTACAGCTTTCACATCTTCTAGATGCTTATAAATTGTATTTTTAATAATTTGTTCTAATACTTATGTAGGAATAGAAATTCCACTCATATACAGATTCCCCAGATCATCCTTTTTGGCCCCTTTTTAAGATATATTTTCTGTTTTCCCCATTACAGCCCTCTGGTATTCTCTAATCTCCAATTATTTAATCAGTTTGCAAAAATGATCACTGATAATTCATGGATTGTTCATCTAGCTCTCTAAGGATGCACTAAATTTAATTTACCCTCAGGCCCTACAGACTTAATACATATCAGCTTGTGATCAGACATCACCATTTTTATGAAAGCAGTACACAAAAGGAATCAAGTATTTCAGTCTTCCATGGAGCATGTTGCTTGTTCTTCTTTCCCATATATTTCCTTTCTTCTCACTTTTACTATGAAGCATTTCTGTGTTGCCATTTGTGTTCCTTGCTTACTATAAATTCATTTTTACACTTCAGCTTTTATGCTTCCTTGCCTGTGCCTTGTCTTTATATTAATTTGAGATTGCAAGTGCTTGCACACCTTTTGTGTGTTTCCATTTTGATTTCCAGCTACCTAAAGAGCAGGGCAGACATGTTGATCTTCAACATTTTTCTGCTTTACATCTGAAACTTGTCGTATAATAGTCCTTTTTAGTAACCCCTTAGATTTGCTTCCTAAGAGAAGAGGATTGTTTTTCCTTTTTTAGGCAGGTGTACCCAAACCAGTACTCTTACCAGTGGTCCTGCTTTCCTAGATGACATCCCCTGATTACACAAGCTAACAACTGTCTGGTGATTGTTTCTTCCTGTTTCCCCATAGGCTTCTATTTCTGCTCCAGTACAGAACCAGAATACTTCTGGATTTTCTCTATAAACTCACTTATTCTCTAGACTCACTTCTAGACTTGCTACCTACAATGGATACAGGCCTTTCTCAAGGCCTCAGGCTCCTACCAGATGTTGCAATGATGATGGTCTTTTACCCTGTAGCAGTTATGGACTGCTTTTGTAAGTGGAACTATGCATCCTGTTCAAGGTCATTTTCTTTCACAGAAATTGGCTGTGAAACCTGGATTGCCTGCATGTTGACGTTTTACCTTTTTAACATTTTTAGCTAATGATTGGACTTAAGTCAATAATATTAATTGCTAAGAATGACAGCTTACTATAAACATGCCTCTAGAGAAAAGGGTAAATGTACCACTTTGGTTTTTATTTTCTCTTATAAGTTTATCAACAGCATTAAAGCAACGTGCCTACATTCTTTTAAACTATCTTTAGAGAAAAAGAAATATCAAAAAGCTGTACATAGCCCTGGATCATCAGCTGACAAGACAAAACATCCTTGATAAATTAGGCAAGTGAAGAGAGGGAAGGCTGGGGCTATTGGAGCAGGCAGGGAGGGAAAGGGTCTGGGAAGGCAGGGACAGCAAGGGTCATGCTTGTCGGTGTGGCAGTCCCACAGTGGTCCTGTGGTGATGATTCCTGCAATGATTGTAGCACCTCCATTCAAAATGTTGCTTTTTCATAAGAGGTTTTGTATTTCTAGATCGTTCTTAGCCTTTGGCATCTGCCCACTGGACTATACTACACAATGCCTGAGACTGTTATTTTCCAAGCTACACGAGGTGCTTTACTCTGTTGTTCATCTGGGTTTTTCATGCTTAGCTCCTTCTTTTCTTGTTATGTATAAAGCAGTTTTCGCCAGTTCTCAAAGTTTAAACTTTTTCAGTGACTGTAATGGACCATCAGTGGGTTGTTTGTATTCCTGTGTTTGTATTTTCAGGACCTTTGCTATTATCCCAAACTTAAACTCTGCATTGTAAGAAAAGAAACCTCATACCAAGCTCCATTTCTGAGTTCTTAACAAGGTGACAACAAGCCTAATAGGCCAAGACTAATCTTGCAATGCCAGCATAAGGTAAAGTTAGCGTAAGGCCTGTGGCCCATTACTAGTGTTAGCAATACTACTTTTGCAGTGCCACTGGGTGACAACAGAAGCACAAAGGAATCTGGTTTTCCCTCATCCACAAAAGAGCAGAGGGGAGTAATGTGCAAGTGTTGTATGCGCATGTGGTAACCCTCACAACCCTCAGAACTCTAAGGAGAGAGGTATTTCTATTGGAAAATATAGAGTAAAATATATTCTGTGTAGAAGATGCAGAGTTTTATGGTACACCTCCTAGAAAAGGAAATTGTAGGTAGGTGATTTTTTTTGGTTGCTGTTAGATTAGCCTCTCTTGGGTTTCATAATTCTGCTGGCACCTTTTGATATTGCTGGTCAGTATAGTGTAGTAAACTGGAGTTTAGGAAATCTTTCATTAAAAAAGCACATCTATTGACGCTCATTTACTGACATAAAAGGTGTGCTAGACCACTTAACAGACGGCTTTTTAAATATTACTGTTGCAGAAAGCTTTCTTTACCAGTGCTTTCCTGGCCTTGGTATTCTCATTGTAAACCTAAGTAGTGAAAGGAGCTGAGGGTTTTCCCCTTAAAACACTTTTCAGATGCCTTTTCCTTTCTCTTACCTTTAAATTTGCTACTCCTATGACACGGGAAACCTGAAAGAAACCAGGGAAACCTGAAAGAATTATTGTAATTTATTGGGATTGTGTCCAGCGAAAATTTGAGGACAGTGTGAATTTGTCCAGGATTTCAAGCTGTCACTGGTTTTTTTTCAGTGCCAGTTGCCATATCTCGAAATCCTGAACAGCATGCACTGCAAAGTTGTCAGGTGTTGGGCTTCCTGTGTTTGCCATTAAGTAGCTTTCAACTTGGTCCTGTCAGGTGACTTGCATATTCTTAGATGCGAGACAAATTACTTCATCACATATGTTACAGTGTGGAGCCATAAATCTTTTAGTTTAAGAAATATTGGTCTGGAATTTGAGCGCCTCAAAGGTTCCTACCCCTATTAACAATAACTGCAAATATTTGCCAAGAATATTAAAGCAGATCTTAAGCAGACAGGCATTTATAGTCAGCTTTCCTGCTGGTGGCCAGAAGTATTTTACAACCACTTTTCCATTTCCCCCATTAAACACATTTCTTGAGATGAATAATTATTTTTAATTCTATGGTTGGTTGGGTTTAATTGTAACTCTGCTTCTTAAAAATAAATAATTCATTCTGTGGTTTCAGCCATTGTGGTACTTTAAAACTACTTCAGATTTAGATGTTTGCGTGTGATGTACTGAAGTTCTGAATAAAATAACTCAGCACAAGCATGGCTGTGCTTCAGCCTAGATACTAAAGTTGATCTTTATGTTTTCTAATGGATGAGATGGTTAAAATTTGCAAATCCTCTTACAGCATCACAGCGTGTTGAATTTGGCTCAGGAATTGCAATTTGCAAGTAACTGAATTCCTTTTGTGCAGAAAAAAAGATAATGCCTTAAACAATTATATGCTGCTGAATATGCAGCTGAAATGAACTAAGGTGCAGTTGCCAGATAGAGCCACTTTCCTCTCCATTTTTGTTGTATGCTTAAACAAAACATTGTGAGATATCTTCTAAGTATTTGCATTTCAGGAGTTACTGCATAATAACAAACATGTTGGTAGACCTTACCCCATTTTTATGCATTTTGTAGAATGGAGGTTCTGCAGATTAATTCTGAAAACATCTGAAAATCAGAAATGTTTGGCAGGCTTTATGTAGAAAAATTTGCCTTTACAGATGGTTTGAAGCAATACTCTTTAAGGGTAACATAAAACTGTTGTAGCATTTCTTACTCATGTTGTAAGATTATTTGATATCTGGAGGGAATAAATGTAGATCAAGGAATATGAGAAACCCATATGAGAAAATCTAACACAAAACTTACTGAATGTCTGCTGTCTGGGAGATGAAAGTTAAGCTGTGTAGTATATTCCCCAAACCATACCTTTTTTATCTATTAGTAGGATAAACTGAACGACAAACTTTCAGGTTTTTCAGAGAGCTTTAGCTGTAAATTGGGTGCTTTGGAGAATATGGAAAGAAGATACCCAGAAACCATTCATCCTTAAAAAAGAAAATGCATTTCTTAATAACTTTGTGTATTTTAATTTCTTATAGCATAATTGTACTTTCAGCTTTCACACAACAGAGCAGTGCTTTGATTAGAAGATAACCATTGTCTCAGACAGTTGAGCATCTGAAATTTGCCTCTGTAAATTACAAGGGAAAGCATTAGTATGGTAGTGGAGCAATTTGGCTGGGTAGCAAATTAATTTTTCTGCATCCTGAATTGGAGAGAATGTGATAGTCTCTGAAGGCACCTGTACTATATGAGAACTTTATAATTCATTCTTTATTTTCACACGGAAAAGGAGGAGGGGACATTTAATTCCACTGCCTTATTGGGTGATGATAGTTTTACTACTTTTTAGTTGCTAGCCTGAACATGTAAATCTGCATATTCTATGCTATTAGAGGCGTGTGTACTTTCTTTAACATCTTACTTGTAAACTTTTTATAAGATTTCAGTAATTATTAGTTTTCATGTTAAAATTATATCCAGAATATTTTCATTTTTTGACAATCAGAGAACAATTTTGAATTAGGCATAGGAAAGAAATTATTTATAAGCCAAATGAAACATAAACTACTCCATTTTAAAATGTAATAGTTTGCATATATAATGGTGTCTCAAAGACTTGTCTTAAAAAACATCCCTGAAAAGCTAATAATTTCCAACTGTTTTCCCCAAAACATTTTTAAGTATTAAAAAAAATGCTACAAAGTGCAAAGGAAGATAGAAGAAATATGGATGAAAAAACAACATTAAAAAAAGTACCTAGTTAAGCTAGGCTTCTATTCCAAGTATTTCATTTGCATAAAACATGATTTTTTGAAGTTAGTGATAAAGAGGTCAGGGCAAAAATTGATCTTGAATTTTCTGAAGGATAATCTGATTATTCAAAAATTTAGAGTTTTTAGTCACTATTGTAACTAAGATTCTTTCCCTTCCTTTTAATTTCATTTTTGTAATACAAATGACATCCAAGACCAAGTTGTTGTTAAACTCCAGAAAGACTAACTGGGACAGCTGACTATTTTGAACCATGGATTGTACACAGGAGTGCACAAAAGTGAGAACGTTCTTGCCTTCATTCTCTTGATAGATTTACAAGAAAAATCAAGTTGGGAATTGCGTTGGCTTAATTCTTCCCTTATGTTGCGTATCAATTGATTTTTGTCCCAATGCACAAGCTATATTGTAGATGCTTGGAACAACATGGTATTCTGTCGCGGGTTAGTCTCTCTCCATAGAACTCGACTGCTAAAAATGTTTATTCTTAATGAATTGATACGCATATGGCTTGCCATTTCTACACAATTATTTGTGTGCCCTATCATGCAACTATTCTTTGTAGTCTCGTGAACAGTTCTAGCACTGTTCATTAAAGCTGAGTATGTAGGCTTTATTTTGTGGTCTCAGTGCTTTCATAGGAGGCAGGAACCTCCCTTCATTTATATATATTTAAGAAAAATTAAAAAAGGAAGAATGAGATAGGGACCTACAAGAGAGAAAGTGAATCTATAAATAAGGTAGTTGAATACTACTTTAGAAAATTGTTCTTCCCTATCACAGTTCTCCTCTGGTGCTAAACAATTTCCTTAAACCAGATTTTTTATTAATTAGTAATAACTTAATTATTCTCTTTTTCTGGAATCCCTGATTAGAGATTCTGGATCTGACCTGCAGAAATACTAAACATTTATTGGTACAAATGAAATAATTGAGAAATCTGCTTTAAATACTAAAACATTGTGGGGGGGACACCTTAAATATTTTACATTGGATATCCAAAACTGAAGAATGCTCTTTGCAGAGAGTACAAAAATATCACTTCACAGGCATGTTTTAAAAATAAATGCATTAATGTTTGTAAAGCACTCAGATTTATAGTGACAAGCACCACTGAAAAGCAGAAAGGAAACTAGGAAGTCTCTATTCAGTCCAAGCTTTGAATTGAATAGTGCATATTAAGTAAGATTATCAGGTATTCATCATATGCTAAGGATAAAGCAAGTTATCAAAGTAGTGTTTAGTTAGGCAATACTTTGTGGCATTGAATTAGAGATCTGAGAAGAAGAATAGTAGTTGTATTATTTGACTGCATCATAATTTATACCAATTCTACCCATAGAGCATTTACAGATAGGTTAGAGGGCTGCATCTATGATGAACTTTGGCTTTGTAACACCTTGATTCTGGGTACCTGGCCTTCTGCAGATAAACTAAAACCCTGAGCAAGGGGCTCCCAACGATGTCTGAAAGACAGTGAGCTACCTTGGAAAATCACAGGAAGAGAAGTACCTTGTCTGCTCAAGATTCAAAATTTAGAGTCCTTTTCTAAGGTTAGGTGAATACATCTGTTCTTCAAAAGCAATAAGTAAGTAGTGCTTGCTCTCCTCATTTGAAACATAGCTGAAATAGAGTTGGGAGGAAGAGGCGGCTTTATTTATTTTTTTATAAAATCACAGAATCATTGAGATTGGAAGAGAGCTTTTGAGATCTACTCCAACCCCCTGCTCAAGCATGGCCCTCTAGAGCAGGTTGTCCAGTACTGTGTCCAGTAGGGTTCTTAATTTGTCCATGGATGGAGACTCCACAATCTCTCTGGGCAACCTGTTCTAGTGTTTGACCACCCTCACCATAAAAAAGTGGGTTTTTTTGTAGTCAGATGGGATAGCTTGTGTTTCAATTTTTTTCTCATTGCCTCTTGTCCTGTCAGTGAGTACTACTGAGAAGAGCCTGGCTCTCTTGTCTTCATCCCTCCCCTCAGGTATTTATATATAATTATTACTATTATTATTATTATAATAACAGCTTGTCTTATATTTATATAAGATCTTCCTGAGCCTTCTCTCCTCCAGATGGAACAGTCACAGCACTCAGCCTCTCTTCATATAAAAGATGCTATAGTCCCTGTGGCCCTGTGTCAGACTCACTCCAGTGAGTCCATTTCTTGTACTGGGGTGCTCAGAAATGGATGTGGTACTCCAGATGTGGCCTCACCAGTGCGGAATACAGCGGAAGCATCACCTCTCTGGACCTGCTGGTGATGCTTTTCCTAATGTAGGCCAGGATGCTGTTGGTCTTCTTTGCCTTGAAGGTGGATTTCAGGGTCATGGTCAACTTCTTGTCCTCCAAGACCCCCAGATCCTTCTCTGCAGAGCTGCTTTCCAGATGGTCAACTCCCAGCCTGTACTGGTACATGGGGTTATTCTTACTCAGATGTAGGACTCAACAAGCTTCCTCTTGTTGAACTTCATGAGATTCCTCTCAGCCCAATTCTTCAGCCTATCCAGTACTCTGAATTGCAGTACAAACCTCTGGTTTATCAGCCACTCCTCCAGTTTTCCCTGTTTATCAAAACATGCAGTGTAAGATCTGAGGAAAAAAACAGCTTGGTGTGTTACCCAGAGCATTGGGTGGTCCCAGACTAGTCTGCATCAGCAACACCCATCCAGCTTCCCTTAACTTCTGGTTTTTTACCTGTAATGAGGGTTATGAGGCACAGATTTGCTTTGAAATATTCTTTAAGATGCATTGATGTAAAGTACTTTTAATGTGGTTTTCAGAATAGCATGGTTACTGCTATTATTAGAAAAAAAGTCCTTTTTCTAGATAATGATTAACAGAATCACACCCGTAGGCCTATACGCAAATACATGACATGATTTTGGCTCTACTTTGAATATGGTTTTCCATGCTTGTTAGACAAAAAAGAACTGTGATAACAGTTTTCAGAAGAAGTATTTATTCTTGCTTAGCCCTTAACTGGCTCGATAAAATGATGAGGTTTTCAATTTTCTTTTAATGTAAGTCAGCATGACATCCTTCACACTTTAGCAAACAATGTCTCTTCTGCTTATTGACAGAGGCACTCTCATATTGAAGTTAAACACATCTGCTGTTCTGAGAGGAATGCAGTAACAGTTACAGGATTTTACTTTTGAAAGAAATTATTTTCCTCTGTGTTGTAGTTCTCAGGAGAATGAAAAGAAGCTAACAAAATTAGTCTTTATAATAAAGTATTTACTATGATGACTGTTTTCTGGGAAAAAAATATTCTGACTTAAATGTTCATGGAAACAGTCTTCATATATGTCTACAGAGATTTTCATCATATGAGCAGCTACTGAGCACATGACCATTTTATGCATTCAGAAGATGCTGAGAAGCTGTCAATTTTGTGTGTTGACATCTTGTCAACCTACACAGTTTTATCTGTTTTCTGCTTCTTGCAGGGATCTAATTGATCTAATACTGCCAAGATAGCTTCACATGCACAGTAACTGCTGTTACAAAACAAACTCAGTATCTCTGTACATATTGAAGCGATGCATTCAGTGCAAGCACAGCTTTATACAAGTCATTCTATGACCAGCAAAATAATGAAACTCTGATTTGTATTATATACAAATATAATTGTTCTATTATATACTTTCCATGCTGATTTGTATCCTGAGTTTTAGAGCACCAGATAGCCCTTTCAACCCCCAGTGTTTCCTATGGCCTCGTGTCCCTGCAATACCCACTGCTCACAACATTCTCTCCATTCTCCCTCTCCTTTCCACAACATCATTGCTCCCCTTTTGTGTCACTGAACTACTGGCTGAGCAAGAGTCATCGTGCTTAGTTCCAAGCTAGGTGCTGGCTGGCCAGCTGGCATGTTTATGCTGTTAACTATACAGCTCATATTACTGCCTTTGTCTCGATGAGAGCGTGGGTTTGAATCTTTCTGTTTATTTACCTAGCCACTGTTTCCTTTCTGTTAGCTCCTTTAACCATAATTGGAGGTAGTTAGTATCTCTATCCTTGTGTCAGACATGGTTGAAATTGGCCCAAAGGTTTAAAAATAATTACAAGGAAGAATTGGTAGATGAATGGACAGAACTAAAAAGCAGTGTGACTGCTGCTGTCCATCACCATACGTTGTCAGCTGGTTGAGACTGAGCAGGGTATATGGATTCTAGAAGCTTTTTACACTACAGTACACCTGCCTATCTTCTATGAGCTAAAAATATACCACTGATATTTGATTACTGAGACTCAAACCAAATGAAATTTAAAATAATTTTGCTTAACATATAAATATTGCATTTCAAGTTAGCTAAAATAAATTGTATATGTTCAACTTAGCTTTAATTAAAATATAAAACAGAATGTTACACCTCTTCAAATCACACTCCACACTGGCTGTTTTGCCAGTGTTTTTCCTTTTACCAGTGTCCCATGACTGGCCAGTTTGTTTTAGCATCACTTTTAATACTTTTCAATCATTTTTCTTGTTATCTACATGCACAATAGGGCTTGGGGTATACTTTTGCTAAACAATGTTTATAAAAGTAAAAAGATTTTTGATTAATAGCTACCCATCAAAGGATTGAAAACCAATCTCATACCTTCTTTCATAGACTTGTCCATGTCTCTGTTGTCCAGGGTTTTTTATTGCCATTTCAAATGGGCAATTTTCCATTTTCCTTAATTCTTTTCTCTCACTCAGTTTCCCTTGTTATTAATTAGGGAAGGAAGTCCAGATCATCTATCTTATTTCTGATTGTCTGAATTTGTTGAAATCGGGGGGGAGGGGGGTGTTGTGCCAACATGATTTATGGTTGCATTGCTACAAACCTCAAAGCATACCTTAGAAAACAGCCCTATTTACTTCTATCTTTTATTTCTTGTCATGCTATAATAGATACGGATAGTGAGAGAAGAGTTTACTAATTTTTTCTTTTAATATTGTTGTGAATATCTCAGTTATTGAAGTTAGCCTGCTTGTAATTACCCAGATTGCTTTTTTCCCCCTTTTTTTTAAGCAGAAACTGTTTTATATTTTCCAGTCATATGGCACCATTCCCAGCTTCGTAGCTTTATTAAGAAGCAGTTTTACATAACAGCTTTTTCATAATTCAGTCACAGAAATTATCCCATCCTCATCCAAATGTAGTGCATTGATCCTTAGTTTTATTTCTGTCTCCCTTTCCATACCTTATTCTCATTTGTCAGAAGTCTCAAAATCATTGTTCTTAATCAAAAGACAGACTTTGAACCCTACTTAGATTGGTTTTAATTGGTTTAAACCCTTTTGTAGTTTATATAAATCCCTTATTTTACTTATGATTCTGTAGTTTGTCTGAAAAAAGCTACTTTTATTTTAATTTTCTTTGCAAAGACTGACTCAACCTTTTGGTAGTTCACATTTTGTCCCAATATCTCCTGACTGGGAAGATGCAGGTAAGTTTCATAAACAGTCCTTCCTGCCAACTCCATGACATTTTCTACTTTATTTCCTGGTATAAATTTGAAGCCTTTCACTTAAAAGTCCTACACCCTTGTTAGGGTCTGCCCTTAATTGTTGTTAAGCAGTGGTGAGACAGGAAATCTTTGAGTTCCCAATCCTAGATGTTTGTCCTAACCACTCCATAGTCCTCAAAAGAATTTGGCAAATAGTGTCTTCTGGTGACCACAGACATTTGTTCTGCAGCCAAACAAAGCCCTAAGCATCAGATAAACAAATCAATTCAACTACAATAAACAAGGATTTCCTCCTTGGGGCAAGATCTGCATTACTTCTGCCTAATTGTATCTTCTCAGAGCAACCCATGGCTATGTAAAGCATCTGGGGAAAACAAGTATATGCTTGATATGCAAGTAGACAACTCTAGAGTATAATAGCAGTAGGAGAATTTTATCCTAGTGCCACTGTATTCTGTAATGCAGATATAACAAATTGATTTAGTTTTCTATTCACTGAAGTAAAAATTCATACAACAGCCCAGGCTGGAAGGGACTTCAAAAGATCATCTGATTCAACTCTTGATGAGAAAGGGAGCCTAGATGAGATTATCTATCACCCTGTCCCATCGCGCCTTGAAAACCTCCAGTGGTGGAGACTCCACCATGTCCCCAGGGTGGTTGTTCCAGTGAATGATTGTTCTAACTGTAAAAAATGTCTTTCTTTTATGAAGATGAAAGCTCTTTTGGTGCAGCTTGTACCCATTGCCTCTTGTCCTCTCCATGTGCCTCTGTCCTCTTTGTAGCTGCCCTTTAAATACTGGAAAACTGTAATGAAGTCTCCCCTGAGCCTTCTCTTCTCCAGGGAGAAAAGACCTAACTCCTTCCATCTTTCCTTAGAGGGCAGGTTCTTCAGCCCTTGGATCATCTTTGTGGCCCTCCTTTTGATCTTCTTCAATCTGTCCACATCTTTCTTGAATTGCAGGGACCAGGACTGGACATAGTACTCCAGGTGTGACCTGACAAGTGCTGAGTGGGATGATCATGTCTCTATCTCTGCAAGTAGAGATGGGTGCACCCCAGGATCTGATTTGCCTTTGTTGCTGCAGTAGCACACTGCTGAGTCATGTTCATGTCATCCACTAGGACCTCCAGGTCCCTTTCAACAAGGCTGCTCCCCAGCCACACATATCCTAGCCTGTACTGAGCTTTTTGGTTATGTTGTCCCAGGTGCAGGACTTTGTATTTGTCTTTGCTATTCTTCATACTGTTCTTGCTTGCCCACTCTTCCAGCCTGTCCAGGTTTCTCCGTAAGAAGGCTCTCCCTTCTGACGTGTCCACCTCACCACCCAGTTTAGCATTATCAGCAAACTTGGTGAGGGTGCTTTCAATCCCATCATCCAGGTCATTTCTGAAGATGTTGAACAATGTGGGGCCCAGAATCCACCCTGGGGGATCCCACTTGTGACAGCCTGCCAGCCTGAGTAAAAACTATTGATCACCACCCTCTGGGTGCGACCTGTTAGCCAATTTCCTACTCATCTCACAAACTACCCATCCAGTCTGTAACTTGCCAGTTTGTCTAGGAGGAAGCTGTGGGAAACTGTCAAATGCTTTGCTGAAGATGGGTGTGACATTTGCCCTCTTCCAGTCATCAGGGATATCCCATGGTCCCCATGACTTTTCAAAGATTATAGACAGTAGCCTTGTAACAATGCCAGCCACTTCTCTTCACATCATAGGGTGGTTTGTTTCATAGAAATCTTTTCTCCAATGGGAAGTATATCAACAGTTGTCACAGAGAAGGTAGGATCTCCATCACTACCATTCTTTTAAAAGTCAGTTATTCAGACACTTGTCCTTTCAACCTAAATTACGAATGGCAGAAGACTAGTTAATCCTGCTCTGTGGCAAAGGGAATGGATAGATTAGCTCTTGAAGTCTTTTCCAGCCCTATAGGGCTGTGTTTGAAATCTGCATTTATGCTTGTGGTAGTGAGTGCATCTGCTTTGTGTTATTTATACTTGCCAGCAATACTGACCTAGGAAGGTAATCCAGCAGTGGCACAACTACGTAGTACTTCTATTGTTCCAAGAGGGATTTCCAAAGAAGAAGGAGCAATAAAAGGGAGCTTCTCCTGTGAGAAAGCATCATATTGAACCTTTTGGAGGAATCTTTTGCACTTATCATGAATTAAAACTGATCTCCAAATATCTAAATTTCCAATATGGATAGTCTAAATATCCAGCGATATACCAAATTGTAGCCCAAGTTTTTTGACTTATTTTAGTGCCTGGTGTTAGCCTGTCTATAACTAATATACATTCTAAAGATGTTTCTCTTTTTGACTTTTGTATGTAGAAGACTATGGTAAACATAGAGGAAGTTGGTAAATTAGTAAAAACATTGCCTACTAGAGGAAAAAATAGTTGAAAATTTACCACTTGTTCCCTTTTGTGTTTCAGGTATTGGTGGTAATCTAGTAGCTATTCAAGCTAGCAGAATTTCTACCTACCTCCATTTACATAGCATTCCTGGAGAACTGCCAGAAGAAGCCAAGGGTTGCTATTATCCATGCAGAACTTATTATGGTACAGGTATGTATGAGTCAGTCCATTGTTGAAACTACTGTCTCATGTCTCCTCTTTCCCCCTCTATATGCCAGACCGTACCCTCAAGTGAGAAACAGCGACAAACTGAACTTGTTGTGTGCAATTCAAACGCAGCAAAGGCTTGGCAGTTTCCTTCGTCTGCAGCTGTTTGCCAGTGCGAATCACAAGGAACTCCCCGCAGGAGGCAATGCATAGAGAGAAGCACAGAGAAAGGTGTAATCCTGGCAATGGTCAAAGATAGGGACAGGACACTGATGATATCCACTCAGAAGAATTTCAACCTTCTTCTTCTTTAGCTTGTTTACCCACTCCTAACCTTTGTCATTTAACTCCAGAAATTCAAATCAATCTCCTGTTAGGACCAAACTTTATATCTAACTAAGCCTAGTCCCTGCCTTCCATTTCCCATTTGCCATTTTCTTCCTAGATTCTTGCTTCACAGCTTATTCCTCCCCTGTATAGCCCCCTTTCCTAATAATGTAGTAACTGCAGTGAAATGTGGTGTGTCAACAGCATGTATTACACTTTCATATTTGTGAAATGAATTGGAACAGACGAGAAAATGGTAAATGTGGGATTACTTTTTAGAAATAGAAGGTACTTTTGAGGATGTCTTGAATATGGTGTTCAAAACACCCTCTTTCATAGGAAGGCTTTAGGAGGTCACTGAAGCTCCCAAAAAGTAGGTGGTATTACATGAGTACAGAATGAAAGCAGACAGTTTGCACCTTCTTCTGGAAGGATCCTAATTAACTTTTCTGGTAGACACTAGGGGTGGCTTTTTTCCCCTCTGTGAAAATCCTCAAGGAGTCTTTTAGCAGAAAATAATGCCTGCTGTTCCACAATAGTGAATGATGTGGAATTCCAAAGCTGCTATTTGTATTAAAATTAATAAAAATCTGATATAGTAGTTGAAAAGCTTAACTGAATTATGGATTTTTTTTTATTGCAGGAGTAAATAACAAGTCAGCCCAAGTTCTGCTTCTTTTGGTGATTCCTGGACACCTGATTTTCTTGTATACTATCCACTTAATGAAAAGTGGCCACACTTCCTTAACTCCTATCTTTATAGCAGTATATTTGTTTGCAGCTCTGCTACAGGTAAGAACAAGTACAGCTTGAAAATGCTTATATAAAATCAAGTTCTTGAAGAAAATTATGTTGTATCCGATTTCTGAAATCTCATTAATAGTACAAGAAGGTATGGCTTAATACAGGCTTTCAGCACAGTTTTGAAGTAACTAATGATCTCCACATGTATACAGCTTACACAGGTGTATCTGTATTGTGAGTGCCTTTTCAGAAGACACTTGACTGCATTATTTCCCAGTCATGCATCTTGCGCTTTCTCTTTCACGTGCTTATTGGAACCATTGCATCTAAAACCCCCATCATTTTAATCAACTAGAGGGGAGATGGAGAGAGGGAAAGGTAGCATTTATGAATAATGAATACATCAGGGAAAGCTCTCAAAGAAATCTCCTAAAGTGGTTGACATTACTGTTTTAGTTAACATAGTAAAAAAAATGCAGTAGATGAGAATGTTATGGCTTGCTTGGTGCATTCCTAATATTTATTAAAGTTGAAATTAGTCTGACAGCGATCACTGTACAAGAAAATGTAATTGCATTAATTGTCAAACATTGTTACGTTATTTTAGTTGGTCTTACCTGGTGGCCTGTTCACATCCAGCAAGGGCAGTTCTTGAAAGATGCCTTTTGAAATAGAAATGGTGAAATAATTTCACTTAGAGAAATACAAAATGAAATGTTTTTATTAAATCCACAGCCTTTTTTTTTTTTTTTTTTAGCTAAAACTTGGCTAAATTAACTATAATGGTTTTTTGAATCTTAAAAAGCAAAAATTGACTATTCATTTTACACAATATAAATACACTTAAAATATCCATAAGTTAAATATACATACGGCTTCTAAAAATGTGACCAATTTAGTTTTAAAGTACAAACAACATTATCATCAGTCAATCATTAATAAAAATTGTATATTTGAATGTTCTGAATCGTCTTTCTGTCTTTATCAGACTGCTATTTCAATGAAGATAGGTTTCGAAAAGTGCTACTATTTTAATTTCATATAAGAATTTTATACTTTTTTGGTAGAATGAACTGGTAATGTTCCAACCTTTGCAAGTGAGATTGTCATACTAAAAGTTATAAAACCATTACTTTTCATTTTCCTCTTACACGTTATTCCTAGTTTACAGCCTTAGCACTTGTTTTATAATGTGCTTTGTTGAGGAAACGATGCTATTCATTCACTCTGTCTGTTCTGTCTGTCTGTCCTTTTAAATAACTTTTGAATCCTTTGGCCCATTTCAGTCAAGTTTTTCTAAGTTTCAGCTCTCTCAGAGATACTAAGTTCCTATAAGCTTAAATAAAAACAAGTTGGGGAAAGAGTCCATGTTAATGCCTCTACTGAAGGTAAGACTGTGGCGTGATTTCAACGACTATTAGACTTCAGGGATTCCACATGGGAGTCAAGCTCAAGTCATAAATCCATATGAAATCTATATGGTCCTGCCACTCACAGAACAGTGTTACGTTTAAGGCTACAGACCTTTTCTTCAGCAGCAAAGGTTAGGGTAAGAAAGATGTGAGAAATGTAGAAGTTCAGCTGAAAACCAAGTTAAGGCATTAGGGCAGGACTTTCAGATCACACAGTAGTGCAGACCCAGCATTGGCAAATATATATGTAAAGTTGATTTTTATAAATTAAAGGTCTGATTAGAATATTCAGTTTTGCAGTCATGCAACTGCATTGCAGTCTATAAGGCCACACTTGATTTTCTTGATTTTTCACCTAGAAAGTTGACGTACAGCTTTTTTCCTTTTTTCCCCACTGCCTCTTATAGATGATTTTTTCCTCTTTACCTTCTGTCTTTAGCCATAAAGGGGAGTTTGGGATGTATTTACTTTGAAACTGAGTAACAGTATTGCACACTGTAACTTCTCATGGGTCTTGACAGATTTACAATTTGGAATCTATGTTTTTTTGATACCTTCTGAAAATATTTAATAGATTCTTTTCCCCATTTTAATTATTCTGGCATTTTCCTAGTAGTGATTATTGTAGTTTTGTGTACCTCTAATTATAGCAGATATAAATTTTCAGAGAGAAGATTCTTGCTTTAACCCTTAACCTTGAACATATTTTATTGACCTATTGGTCTGAAGCACTTACCTACTGCAGCTGTGTGCTTAAGTTTCTCCTTTCTCAAGGAAAACACTTAAATACTTGTACTCATTCCTCTTCCCTATTTTCAGTGACATCATCTATGCACCTGGATATAGTAAAGAACAGTTTTCAAGCTGCCATTTCTTTTGGCAAAAGCCAGCACCTACTGATCTCATTTTTCCAGAATTCTTTTTTATTTCTGTCCTCCCAATGAGACCTCTGCTGTAAAATTGAAAAACCTCCCAGCTAATTATTATCATTTCAATTATCTACAAAACAAATCCATTGACAGTCTTCTGAGCAGTGAGAGAACTGCATTCTAAGCTTTTTTTATAATATATTAGACTCTGCATTTATTTTCACTTTGTATGGAAGGCATATGAAAATGGATGCCAAAAATTACAAGCCTGCATTTGAATAGGCTCTATCTTTTATGTTTCAGGTGGTAGATGGTAATTTAATATACTATAGGGATTCCCAGAGGTAAGAGTTAATTATGGGCAGTCCAGTGTTGAAGGAGGTTTGATATCACTACTTTGCCCTTTCCAATTCCTTGAGCTGGGGTTGAAAGGGTAGCTGAATAAAGAGTATGGCAATATACCACCTATTTACATTTTTTTCGCTATGTTAAAAA
The DNA here is from genome assembly GCF_011004875.1 of Balearica regulorum gibbericeps. NCBI lineage: Eukaryota > Metazoa > Chordata > Aves > Gruiformes > Gruidae > Balearica > Balearica regulorum. The sequence continues at coordinate 61,192,604 of NC_046184.1, forward strand.
AATTAATGTTAAATTAAAAAACAACAACAGCAACAAAGTGAATTTTCTATCTTTAAAATTCAAGTGACTATTGTAAGATGATAAATCATTTAATGATGTATTTTACCATGGACTGAAATAGATTTTTAATTAACTTCAAGATCTGGTTATTATCTCGGATTGTGCAGCTCTGTGTTTGTTTAAAACGGAGAGGAAAGGGTTAGGGAAATGACAAAAGTAGAACTGGAATATTGTAGTAAGCTGAAAAAACTCAAGGAAATGTTAACACAAAAACTTTAATTATGACTTTCATATTTCTCTCTTCCTCTGTCAGTTTATGCTATTCCACATTATCTCTACAGTAAATTGGTAACATATATATGAATTCTATTTGACATTTTAACAAGACTTTTTCAGATTGCCTGTAGACTTCAATATTCCTCTTCCCAAAGTGATAAAACAGAATTTATTTGCATTGCAAACTCAATACAATATTATTGAAGTTCAAATCAGGTAGTTAATTTTATTTTAATCTAATTCTGATACTTTCATTGTTTGATTTTTGTTTTTTTGCCACCCATGCCTACCAGCTTCTTTCCTCTCTTCTCCCTACCTGTTCTTAGATATTGTCTCCCCAGCATGTCATTTAATTGAAATATTTATGGGAAATACATAATTAATATGACATGATGTACATTAGTAATAGTTTGATTTAGTTATAATTGACTAAAAATACATTATGTAGTAAAACAAAACAAGGTTTCACTGAATATGTAGTTGTTTCTAAAAATCATTAAATTAAGATATTTTAAATAATATGAGTACCCAGTATTACGATCTGCATTCTCTCTGATTCTCTGTAAACAAAACAGTTCTGGCTTTCTAGATTTAGGAAAACCCAGAAAGTGTTTTATTTTAATTTAATTTTCCTACCGTTAATAGTACAGTGGTTTCTGATCTTTAAATAAATACGTATTCTCGAAATGTTCTTCAATTAAATTTATAAATTGGTTCTATTGAAATCCAAGGCTATACTCCCTTTAACTTTAGTGGGGCTAGGATTTCACAATTATATTTTCATAAAGGTGGGGGAAACTGCACAAAGATTTATATTTGCATTCAACTAGAACTTTTAGGCTTGAGTTCAAAAGGTCTGAATTAGCTCTGTAGTGAAGAGTCTGTTCTGTGTTTATGAATGGCAGCACCAGAGGAAAATAAATAAAAAAAAAAAATTATTATGAGGAAGGCATACCCTGTAAGTATGTAGGGTACTTCACATAACGCAGTGTGCAGTATCTGAAAAAGCCAGTGTGCATTAATGAAAACAAGTATATTGATTTTAAATGTGTTTTGGATTTGGTGAGTGGCCACTATTGAAGAGGAATATTCTTTTCTTGAAAAATTACAAAAACAAGTCACACAGAGGCACATACCTGTATGCTGCATGCAGTTACGATTTGATGTTGAACCAACAGAGAATATATTAATTGGAAAACAGTCCTCTTCTCATGCCTCACCAAGGCACAAGTATTTTTTAACTGTATGAGGCTATGCACTGAGCAGTTTCATCCTCTGTCTTGTCAACTTGCAGTAGAATGAGAGCAGCACTGGAATTGTCAAGCCATCACTCCTGGAGCGCAGCTCTGAGCATTCAAAGGCAGCCTCTGTTCTGCATGTTCTCACTGAGCCAGTAAAATGCCCTCTAAGGAATTTTCACACCTCCTAACCAAATCTGAGCACACAGTTATGTTAAAGACTCGGGAATAAACAAACAATAGGAGATTCCCAGAGCTATTACCAAGCAAATAAGTAATTCCAAAATGCAGTCCTTCTTCTCCAATGAAGGTCAGATGTCTACTCTGTGAAGTAACTTCTGTAGTGCTTCAGGGCTGTTTGGGGCAATAAAAACCCAAGAATTCAGCAGTGCTTATAATGACTTCCTGCGAACATCAAAAATGTCTTGGATTTCTCAGTAGTGTGAGGATTCTAATGATGTTATGGGCCTCATCAATGTGGAAAAAGAATTTGTGGGATATATTGTACATTACAGAGAAATAAGGAAAACTGTGTTTATAGAGAAGATACTGATGCATTTTAAATATTGCTTTTTCTAATAGGAAAGGTTACTTCCAAAATGTAGAGCATATAACTGCTAAAAAGACTTCATGATTCAAGGAAATATGGAAACTGAGGTCCAAACCTGGACAGTTCTGCAATGTTCAATGCTTTCTCATTGCAGTATGAGAAGCAGACTTACTGGATTCATCAGGATCTGAATGTGGGTATCGCCCACTGTTTCACTTCCAGACATGTTTCTGTCTGTGGCAGGAGCCTGGCTCCTTATCAAGTCATTAGGAGAGATATATAATTTTTGCCTCCAGAAGGCAGAGCTCAAAGTGCTTAGGTATGTAGCATGACACACTGAGTTGTGCTACAGCTAGTGCAGGTTGAGCATACCTGAACACTTAGAATCATAGAATAGTTTAGGTTGGAAAAGACCTTTAAGATCATCAAGTCCAACTGTTAACCTAGCACTGCCAAGTCCAACCACTAAACCATGTCCCTAAGCCCCACATCCAGATGTCTCTTCAATATCTCCAGGGATGGTGACTCAACCACTTCCCCGGGCAGCCTGTCCCAATGCTTGACAACCCTTTTGGTGAAGAAATTTTTCCTAATATCCAATCTAAACCTCCCTTGGTGTAACTTGAGGCCATTTCCTCTTGTCCTATCGCTTGTTACTTGGGAGAAGAGACCAACACCCACCTGGCTACAACCTCCTTTCAGGTAGTTGTAAAGAGTGATGTGTCTCCCCTCCTCAGCCTCTTTTTCTCCAGGGTAAACAACCCCAGTGCCCTCAGCCGCTCCTCATAAGACCCATTCTCTAGACCCTTCACCAGCTTCATTGCCCTTCTCTGGACACGCTCCAGCACCTCAATGTCTTTCTTGTAGTGAGGGGCCCAAAACCAAACACAGTACTTGAGGTGTGACCTCACCAGTGCCGAGTACAGGGGCACGATCACTTCCCAAGTCCTGCTGGCCACACTAGTCCTGATACAAGCCAGGACGCTGTTGGCCACCTGGGCACACTGCTGGCTCATATTCAGCTGGCTATTGACCAACACCCCCAGGTCCTTTTCTGCCAGGCAGCTTTCCAGCCACTCTTCCCTCAGCCTGTAGCGTTGCCTGGGGTTGTTGTGACCTAAGCGCGGGAGCCGGCACTGAGCCTTGTTGAACCTCATACAGTTGGCCTCGGTCCATCAGTCCAGCCTGTCCAGATGCCCCTGTAGAGGTTCCGACCCTCCAGCAGATCAACAGTCCTGCCTGACTTGGTGTTGTCTGCAAACTTCCTGAGGGGGCACTCGATCCCCTCGTCCAGATCATTGATAAAGACGTTACAGAGAACTGCCCCAGGACTGAGCCCTGGGGAACACCACTTGTGACTGGCCGCCAACTGGATTTAACTCCGTTCATCACAACTCTTTGGGCGCGGCCATCCAGACAGTTTTTTACCCAGCGAAGCGTACACCCGTCCAAGCCATGAGCATCTAGTTTCTCCAGGGGAATGCTGTGGGAATGGTGTCAAAGGCTTTACTAAAGTCCAGGTAGACAAGATCCACAGCCTTTCCATCATCCACTAAGTGGATCACCTTGTCATAGAAGGAGATCAGGTTAGTCGAGCAGGACCTGCCTTTCATAAACCCATGCTGACTGGGCCTGATCATCTGCATGTTCTGTACATGCCATGTGATGGCACTCAAGACGATCTGCTCCATAACTTTCCACAGCAATGAAGTCAGACTGATAGGCCTGGGGTACCCTGGATCCTCCTTGCACCCTTCTTGTAGATAGGTGTCAGATTGGCTAACCTCCAGTCCACTGGGACCTCCCCGGTTAGCCAGGACTGCTGATAAGTGATGGAAAGTGACTTCCCCCAGCTCCCTCAGTGCCCTTGGGTGCATCCCATCTGGCTCCATAGACTTGTGGTATAGCAGATCGCTGACCATTTACCCTTGGATTATGGGGGTTTCATCCTGCTCCCCGCCCCTGTCTTCCAGCTCAGGAGGCTGGGTACCCAGAGAACAACTGGTCTTACTGCTAAAGTCTGAGGCAAAGAAGTCATTAAGTACCTCAGCCTTTTCCTCATTCTTTGTCACTGTGTTTCCCCCCGCATCCAATAAAGGATGGAGATTCTCCTTAGCCCTCCTTTTGTTGCTAATGGATTTATAGAAACATTTTTTATTGTCTTTTACAGCAGTAGCCAGATTAAGTCCCAGTTGGGCTTTGGCCCTTCCAATTTTCTTTCTGCAGAGCCTAACAAGTTTCATTCTTTTTTCATTTCAGAAATCATGAGAAATTTATTACACGAGAAAATGCAGGTAACTTTTAGGGGTCCTTATTACACGCAAAAGGCCAAAAATAACTTTTCTTTAGCTAAACTTGTTATTTATATCTAAAGACCTGCAAAGAATGAAAGTAAATTTTGTGCCCAATAACGAAGGGAAAAACTGCTTTGCAGTGTATAATGTTCCCATTTCTAGTCTTGCAATCACAAGATTTGAGCTTAAAATAGTGAGACTCACTCATATTTAAGCATTAATATTCAATTTCAGTTTCAATCTGATATTCATCATTAGAATCAGAAAGTTCAACATCAAGAGTTACTTTCTATTTCAGTCCCTTGTTGTACAAAATGATATGTGTACTTATACTCCTTATTGTCAGACTCTTCATCATTAGAGCTTGATAAAGACTTCAGTCTTGCATTCCCTTTTCCCTTCTCTCCCTTGCTCCCTCTCATTCTTATTGCTATATTCTGCTGCTTCTGTCTTCTGAGGACCTCTTTTGACAATGTTACTGAAAGGACGTTTTAGAAATACAGTCTAAAACTGATGATATCTTCAGCATCATTTTCCTCAATTTTGATTGTAATTTTTTCCAGAAGAGTAATAATGTAGCATGATCTTCCTTTTAAAATATCAAAACATCTGGAATTTTGCCTGTATTTTTGCAATCCTGACTCTGGGCTTTTTTTTTCTTGATCACTGACTATAGAGTGTCTCCCTTTTCTTAGACAGATCTTTTTATGTCTATAGACATTTAGATTTTTTTTAACCTTTCTTAAACCTTCCAGTTATTTCATTCTTCAGTCTGGAGGAATTCCTAGGACTCTGTTTTATACTTCCACTACTACTACTTATCTCATTTTTTCCAGAAAACACTTAATTGTTCTCTTCCTCTGTATATTAAATAATTTAAAAATACTAGCTCACATCTTGAACAGTTCTGCATATATTTAAAAGTTTTTCTTATCACTATTCTACAGCATTTCAGGCTGAACAGATAATTTTTGTACTATCTTATTGGGCTTTTCTGTAATGTTGATCCCTTTATTTTTTTCTCTCAAAACCAGCTGGTTTTCAGTTTGAAGTAGGAAGGCTTTCTTCTTCATAGTGTGAGTGCAGAGCAGAAGTACACAGGATTTGTACTGCTATGCCATCTGCATCATTTTCCTGACATAAGTATAGGCCACTGGTAAATCCCAGAAAATGCGAAGTGTTGTGCCACTAAAGTAACATGTCTTGTAATGTCTTTCGTATGATTTTTCTCTCTCCGTCTTTTTTTTTTTTTAACCTCTGTCAGATCTCTGTAAGTGATTTTTCTTATCACTTTAAATTCAAGGATTGCCTTACTTTCAAAAAATTAGCAAACTTATAGTAGGGCTTTTGCTTATTTTTTTAAGGAAAATAACAGTTGATTGATGACTTTGATCATGCGCTCTTAACAGTTATTAGAAGCAAAATCCCACTGAAGATTTAAGTCACATTGATTGACTTCTATCTTGCAACACCAACTACTGTGGCCAAATAAGTAAACATTTCCAAAGACTGATCTGTATAATTCTTAAATGTTAGTGACTTTCTAGCCATGCAGATACATGGTGATAGCATTATTCCTTCACCAAAATAAAGGCTGGTGAACTGCAGTCTCATAACTTATTCTGTAAGCAATATGTCCCAACTGCCGTCATATACTGTTATAAGCATCAGTTAATATAATATGCATTTTCCTACTACTTACAGCAGCCAGGCATGTTATAATTTGTATTATGTGTTATGCATGTACGAGTTAACATAACAAAAATAATTATTTGGGAAGGTTCACAAAACTTAATTTCCAAACTACATGTTTTTCACAGCAGTCAGTTGTTTCAGGTTGGAAAATATATAGGCCAATTAAAGGTTTACGTGTCATGATTTTTAAGAGCTAAAAGTGTATATTGTCATTTAAATTGGACTGTGTATGTTATGTCTAATCGGTTGTGTTATATAAATGCATTATAAACTATTCTTGGAACAAATGCTCTCATCTTCTAATAGAACATGCATAACTATTGTTGATGCGGGGCGCTACAGAGTCTTCTGCGCACATCGTGTAGGAGAAGTTAATGTGTAGTATCTTTTATAAAAAGGCCTCTTTTTGTCTCTATTAGAACAAGGAGCTGACTCAAAGAATCTGATAATCTTCCAAAGAAAACATCTGTTTTAAATATATTTGTTTGGATTCCAGTCAGCACACCTAGGACTTGCATAATTAGCTTAGACTACAGAGTTCCCTTTTCAAAAGATATGTTTATATAAATAAGCCATGCATTTTTCATTAAGCAAATATTCCTCCTTTTTTTTTTTATTAGAAATTCAGGTTTGTATTTTAACATATACTTTTGCAAAGCAAAGATTAATTGAGAAACTTTTTCAATATTTTTTATATGACATTCATTTTACTATGTTTCATTTTGTGGAGAAGTGTCTTGCAACCATCTTATCAGTATTTTAGTAAATGTGTGCATATATTTATAAAGACACTTTTGATACCAGTGATTGATCATTTACTAAATAAAATATGAATTTTGTACCTTTTACTACTTTTCATAGTGCATATTCTTTTAAGTGTACATAGCAGACTGTTAAAAAATGAATTATGGTAGTAACTGTCTTAAGTTCACCCTTCCTAACGATCTGATTAACTAAAAATACATAAAATACAGTGTTTATTTCATCTTAAGAACTTCCTTAGAAGAGACAAGAAGAAATGGAAGCTCAGTGAGCGGTCCTTTCTCCATTCATCTCATGCCATGTCGCACCACATGATTCCACTGAACCAAAATCTGTTATCATACAGCTGAGCAATATTAAAATAATTCTTTTCTAGAACTGGATTAATGATTATGCATACCTTTGGTATTAAGATCAAACCTCTCAAATGTTCAGACATTCACAGCTGGGAATGAAATCTTTTGCTTTGGGACAAATTCAGCCTGGACTGACAATTTTATAATATATATTGCAGGTGTGCCTTATTACAGAAGGGCTGAAGCTGGCATTTCATGCATAAAAGTAGATTCTAGCCATTTTTTGCAGTTCATACAATCCAGCTGAAATTGTTCTTAATCTGACCCGGTATTCTTTATATCACATCTGATTTCAGTTCAGTTCTAGACCTGTGGAAACAAGAGTTATGCCTGTGTTGAGTGTTTTCATCTGGGACAACATCAGTCAGTTCTGTTTGATCTCAAAGCCCCACTTACGCTCTCACTAGATGTGTGAGAAGTGCAGTCGCATGTTTCTTTGGAATCTTTGCTTTTTCTTACCATTTTCAGAAGCCCTCAATCATAGACTGGTTGAAGAATGCTGTCAATGATTCAATGTTTTTTCTACCTGTGCATGTGATTGACTGAGAGAAGTTGGCTAAGTGTCCCAGGCTCTAGATGTGGGGAGGGTTTCAAAAAACTATTTTTGGAAAATATTTTTCAAAAGCAGTTGTATACAATAGTGCTGAGTACTAAGGAGATAATAACATTGACTACTGACTTCCTTTCAATATAACTTAAGCAATAATAATAAAGATTTTGTTTGTGTGATGTTCCATAGGTGTTTACTCTATTATGGATTGCTGACTGGATGGTGCACCACTTCTGGAAAAAAGGAAAAGATCCTGACAGTTTTTCCATTCCTTATCTTACTGCACTGGGAGATCTGCTTGGAACTGCCTTATTAGCTATAGGTTTTCATTTTCTGTGGCTCATAGGTGACAGAGATGGTGATGTTGGAGACTAATTATTCCAATGGATGCAATGACTTTTCCTGGAATATTGACAAGACCAATCATTCCACTTGAAGGTCCTCAAAGTGATTGTTCCATTTGGTATAAGTAAATCAAGTTGACAGAGATTTAAAACAGCCTTAATGATTTTAGTTCAGTTTGTTTTTTTTAAAAATAGGATGGAATTAGGAGGATACTTGTGATCTTTACTCTGAAACCACGGTAGATTGCTGCTAGTTGAAAACATCTGAGTAGATACAGTGAAGGGCAGATCGATCATTTATTATCAAGATCTGGTCTTCTAAAAGAACAGTTCCGTAGTTGTGTTGCAAACCAAAGCAATCTCTAATTGCTCATTCAGTGGTGATGAGGAAGAGGGTAAGACCCAGTCAGTGGCTTGCCTTGTCTTTCCCTCCTGGGATCAAAGTGGAACAAATATTTTCATCATACCACAGAAGTGGTTAGTAGACCTCAGATGAATTCAGTTTGATAGACATTACCTGATTAGTAGATGATATGTTCTTATCTTGCAATTTCAGTGCTGTACCTCTCTGACCATTGCAGACTTGATATTAATAATAACTGTTATGGTGACTTGAACCCTGATTGTCTAAATATTTTGTCACTTTATTTTATGTATACTAATACGACCATCAGCATTTATAAAATCAGACACTTGAAAAGCACTTTGTGCGAAAAAGAGCAACTTAATTCTTTTGCTGTTGTAATTTATTAGAACAAGAGCATAGTAAAGCCAAATGATGTGGCACTGACCTGATCAATAATAATGGATGAATGATTAAAACTCCTTGTGTTGGAAAGTGTATTTTCATTTAGCAACTGAAAATATGTTTAACTAACTGATATTAATGGCATTGTGATGGCCAGTATCCTGATTTTAATGAAGTATTTAGAGGTGTTGATTCAGATGTAAATACTGATTCCTGATTAAAACTTGGGGTATAAAAGATTGTTTCTTTTTCAGGCATGTAGGAAGTTACATAAACTTCTAAAATTCCAAGGTATCTATGTCATCCATTTCTAAGCAGCAATCTCTGCTAACAGGATTTCTGCTTTCAAACTGTGGAAATAATATGGTTAATGTGGAAAATGACTCCTTCTGAATGATTTCTCTTATTTGTATACCTCAATATGTCGAATAATACCTTGGTTATGAGGACTCTGGTTGCCACTTTGAAAAAAATGTACAAATTGCTCTGTTTTAAAATCTAGTGGGAGTTCCTCACGGCGTATGTTTTTAAAGACTATAGCATACATCCTAAATGCATAATTAAATAAACAACTTATATTTTAAGTGTTGTGATTGAAAGTTTTAAATTTTGAGACTTCAATTAGACAACTAAAACCATATATCAGCATATGTTGTAATCCTATAAACATTAGTCATGTGATTTATGCATATAAATCCTCCCTTTTAATTTGGTGGACCTACTCAGATGAATTAAATTTTGTGGATAAGTGTTAATGGGACTTCTGTAAGTGTCAGTCACCTTAAACTCTGTGGAAGTTGAAAGTGTTTGCAATTCTGAAAATTAAACCAGCTATTCAGTGCCTATACATGGATTTAGATGCCTGACTTTTAGCTCCCTCATTTAAACACTTTTATTTAAGCTTTTTCTTCTTACAGTTATGATAATATAGTTGTTTGAAAGAATCATATGTATTATGTCTTTTATTATGTGAGAGAAAGATGAAATCTTTCTAACCTCGGGTTCTCCGACTTTTCTTAGTTTGTATTAATGTTATTTAAAATAGTTTCTTGTATGTAGCATTGCGGGAAATATTCCTATTAAATTGTTTAAAATGGACTAGATGTAACTAATTTTTAATTTTTTTTTTTCAGTAATGATTATTTATTTTTGGTACAGCTGTAGATGCATTTTTTTTTTTATTCTGATAGAACTGCCATCTGAATTAACTAAGCAGCCATTTCAAGTAGTTTTCTCATTAGATTTACTGGATTTTAAGGTTCTTTTAAAATGAATTGCCGGATTCTTAAAAATTAAAACTTCTTGAGATACTCGTGATCTGTGCTTATCTGATGTGTGAGGGCATTGTAGTATTTAGTCATGACAGTATCCTTAGTGTGTTAGATATTTTCCCAGTAAATAAGCAATAACTCTTGGTACAATCTGCTGACAAATGGATGAGTGTTTTGATTGCAGAATTGGGGAAGAAATGTTAAATGGGACAAATTCTGTGAAATTTGAAAAAGGGAAATATGCTGACAGACTGGAATAATCTGGGCATGGAAAAAAAAGTGACGGAAAAGTGTAATGGGAAAAATTGATACTTCAAGAGGGGGAAAGTTTATCGTATGGTTGAGAGAGCAAAATCCATGTCGTGGGAAAGAAAGAGGTGCAGAATTTCACACAGCATTCATTATGAGAGGCAGGAGCAAACAGAAGGAAGTTATTTGGAGAAAATAATAGAAAGACACAGCCAAACTTGTTTTTCAGGAAAGGAAGAAAAATGTAATGCGTGTTGAAAGGAGTTGGGGAAGAGGTGGAAAAAGAGATACTTTGGGGAATGGTGGAAGTGAGAAAAAAAAAAAAAAAGAATGCTCTCAGTAAGATATGGTTAAAGAGGAGTGGGGAAAGAAGTATGGCATTGATAAAGCAGAGGAAACCTTCACATCTGGAAGAGCAAAGAGTAAATAATCTATGATGTGGAAAGGGGGTTGATTCTGATGTGGAAGGGGAATTTTAAAAACATAGGGTTTGCTAACTCTGCTACCTAGTTTTATGAAGGTAAAAAGCTCTTGCCACCAAATGTTTGGGGGGAATATTATTCCAGCCATGAGAATAACACAGGAGAAGGGATGAAAGAGTACTTGGATACCAGAGAATTTATCATCTACTGAAATGCTGTACTCTCTAAACCAATCTTAACTCCAGTCAAGTCAACCTCTCCACATTATTCCACCAACTTGATTTTTTTAAGCGCATCCAAGTAAGAGTCAATTATTTCATTGTATGTGCGGGTAAGAAATGTTACCAAAAATTCTGTTAGAAACAAACTGTGTGCTTTTTGTACTGCTCAAAGCATGCAAATTGAAAAGGACATCCTGAAGTGTTATTCTGTCTCCTATTATCAAAGCAGCCATATTTTATAATCTTGCAGATAAAATGATCACTCTTTGTATTAAAATTCATTAAGTGTTTTCCTCCCTTCCACCTGCTAGAAGATTCTTTTAAACCTTCCTTTATAATTTCTAGCCTAATCAGGGCTGATTCACATCTATTTGCTTTTGTGACCGCATGTAGCATTTTCTTTATTTAACTCTTGCTCATAGCAGCTCATTCACCTCATTTAAGCTGCAGGTCATCTTAAAGCTCCTCCTGCAACTTCTTGTACCATTCTCATGCTGCTGATGAGCTAGACCAGCCAGAAGCTGCAGTTGCTTTGCCTTTATGAGATGCTATCTCTTACCCGATATTGAGTAACGGCTGGAGTGCTCTTCTTTGGCCATTCTTGCTGTCCACTCTTTCTTCCTGTACTTCAGAAATATCCCTATAGGGTAAATAGAAGTAGGGGCAGGTTATTTGAAATGTGTATCATTTACTATTCTGAAGGATTTTGTGAACTTCTCGATTGTTCTATGAGCACACATGAAAGGGGACAATCTCATTTGTTAAATTACAACTAAATGCAGCTTTAACATTTGGAGTCAGAAGCATTTCATACCGTACGTATTTTATTCTCTTTTTCTGGGTAATGCTTTGAAATGATCTTTGTACTCTAGTGAGTTACCAAATTACCCTAGCTTATTTTTAGAGTGATTATATAGCCAGGATAGTTCCGCAGCTTTATTACACTGTTTGATATAGGGGAGGATTCTTCTTTTCATGTATTTAGATCAATATTTTGAGTTTTATAACATCACTGTACATCTTGCCTTAATCTGTGATGTTTAAATTTGCAATATCCTCTTCCACTCCCATGTTTAATATATTAATTTCATTGGGACTTTTAGAATGCTGCTGAGAAACTGGCGAGCAGCAAATTAATTTCACCTCATTTTACAATTTGCCAACTAAATTAGAATTTTCTCGTACCAAGATTAAAACAGCATGAGGATTAAGGCTTTATAAATGCAGAATAGTTTCCAGAATCAGGACTCAAAATAAGACCTATCATCTTTTTAATGGATTTGCTATTTCATTTCAATTCTGAGCATCATGAAAAGCTCTCTTAAGTCCAAGAATAACCCAGAATACACATCAGGAAACAGTAGTATAACCACTCTGTTAAATGAAGTGTTTGAAATTTCTTCTTATTATTATAATGGTAAAATTGCTATTGCAAAGGAGATATAGTCTCTTCAGAGGTGCAGAAAATGGCAATAGAATACAGTAATTGAATTATAACCTGCTTTAAAAAGAGTAAGATGATGTTCGAATAGAGTGCCAAACCATGAAGTCTCTTAGTAGGATTTTCCTTTTCTTTTTGGCTAGATTTTCTGTGATACAACGCATTGTTTTGTGTTCTCCGTTCCTAAGCAAGCCAGTCTGTTGTTCAGTTATCTTTTGGATTATCATTTTCCCGTATGTACTCAAAGTTAAAAAAACCAGCTTTCTGTATATAAAGGTGGGGAGGAAGAACTAGGAAAGAGGCGTGTTTCATCATTAAAGACTCATTCTGAGAGTCATAAAGGAAAGTCTTCCTGTTCAATTCAATGAAAATTTGATCATCATGCCTGCTGTGCATGGATACTCTAGGGAATCCAGTATTAACAAAACACGAATAATTCACAATTAAGGCTAAGAACCAACATGTTTAGTAAATATACAAGATTACCATATTCTGGGTGACACAAGAGCAGCAGTGTACCCCTCAGTCATTCAACATTGGTGGGGTTGGATAGGCTTTACTTTCTCTGCAGCTAAAAATTTAACTTGATTTCAAGTCCTGCTAGTTGTTTATTTAATATGCAGGATGGTTCATCATATGCTGTCTTTATGCTTTCACTTCTCAGTTCAAACTATACAGAAATTTGCTGCTTCTTTTACTTAGCATTTTTCAACTTACTCTTTTGGGAGATCGTTTCCTTTTCAAGAGTTGCTAAAAGTCTTGAGAGGTCAAGGAAGCGCTTTACTTGAATAATTTTAAATCTGCTTTTGCAAGTGAAATAGGGTCCTCAATGAATTGTATGGTAGACATTTTTGGGAGTAATTGAATTCTGAATAGTTCCTCGAGATTTACTATCTCTAAGTTCTCAGATTTACATTCTAAGTTTTACTCTGAACAGGATCTAAAAAGGATTTTGTCTGTTTACTAATTTTTTCTGTCATCTCCTGGTTTTGATTAATGAAGTTGTTGCCGTGTCCTGTCTACAGTAGAACAGCATTTTAATAAATCTGACATTCTAAATGGTTTTCAAAAAATTACAAGCAATAATACTTGTTTTATGCTTGGGAAGCAACCATTCACTACTTTCCTATGAATCCTCATACTATGGTTAGCTTCAGATCATTCAAAGTGCCTTTTTTTTTTTCTGTTTGTTTTTGAAGCAGATGTTTTTCCCTGTGCTGACACAATCAATTATTTTTTTCTCTTAGAGTGTCCAAGTTTCTGGAGTAACATTAGAGCATGCTTCATCTCAATTGTTTTGAAGACTGAACCAATTTTTACTCATTACGCAGGAAAATTTAGACATGTCTGATTAATTCTAATTCTAGGGAGATGAATGGTAGCTTTCACTTAAAATAGAAAAGTATCTCTGGAGTTTGGAGCATTTCCAAAACAGAAGTTAGCTTGTGTTGTGGTTTAACCCCAGCCAGCAGCTGAGCACCACGCAGCCGCTCACTGACACCACACACACCCCCCCACCCTCGGTGGGATGGGGGAGAGAACCAGAAGGGTAAAAGTGAAAAAACTCGTGGGTTGAGATAAAGACAGTTTAACAGGTAAAGCAAAAGCCACACACACAAGCAAAGCAGAACAAGGAATGCATTCACCGTTTCCCATGAGCAGGCAGGTGTTCAGCCATCCCCAGGAAAGCAGGGCTCCATCATACATGTAACAGCTACCTGGGAAGACAGATGCCATCACTCTGAACGTCCCGCCCTTCCTTCTCATTCCCCCAGCTTTATACACTGAGCATGACGCCATATGGTATGGAATATCCCTTGGTCAGTTTGGGTCAGCTGTCCCGGCTGTCCCCCCTCCCAACTCCTTGTGCACCCCCAGCCTACTCACTGGTGGGGTGGTGTGAGAAGCAGAAAAGGCCCTGGCTCTGTGTAAGCACTGCTCAGCAGTAACAAAGACATCCCTGTGTCTTTGCTCCCAGTTTTTGTCCCAAATCTAAACCATAGCCCCAGACTAGCACTATGAAGAAAATTAACTCTTATCTCAGCCAATACCAGGACAGTTTGTTAAGCTTGAGCACGTTAGGTAACTGAGATCAGCTCAGGTACCAAGATCATCTGAACTTCTGGGCAAAAGCGTAGATGATTTGGAGATGTAAGCAAGCTCTATATCTAATACATGAAGACTGGCTGATTACTCTTCTCTGTTTCATTCATTTCATCTTAACGTTTTGAGATTGCCATTGCCGCTTTAGAGCCAATCCACTAAGGTCACTAAGTTCTATAGTGGTGTAAGTCTATCACATATGCATGGAACTGTGGTGCCTCTCTGTAAGAGAAGCCTGCAATGCCTTTGAAAACAAGCTTACAAAACCTGCATGTCATTTGTGCAAAATAAAAGATCTAAAATGCTGCAAAATCAGATACAAAAAGACACACTTATTGCTAGGTTTCATTTCCAGCTGGCCTTTGCTCTATTCCCACATTAGAAAGTGGATTTTATTTTTTTTAAAAGACTTTTTTAAAGCACTGTGTCATAGTTTAGCCCCAGGGAAAACCAGGACACACGTAAGGTTACCATACCAAACATGAAACCTGGCTCTGTTAGCTACCACGTCTGGTTATGTGGTCTGTGCATGAGACTGACATGAGCTATGACTACGCTCGTCCCTTAGAGAGAGCTAAACTCCTTGCCTTGAGCAAAGCCTGACTATATAGTCTTGGCATTAAACAGAATGTGGCACTATATAGGATTGGCACTGTGCTGAATAGGCAGTACTGGCTGTGTGGGGTTCTTCACCTCAGACAGCTCTATAGCTGGAAGAGCCGTCACGGAGATGACCACTGTGGTATTGGTACGTAGTAAGACTTGGCTGAAAATTGGGAAAGAAAACCTGTCCATGCAACAGTTCCTCTAATCCATCCAAAGGTATTTACTGAGCTGTCCCCTCTCTGCTCCATGGGCTTTCCCCCTGCCCCATGCAAGGTGTCTCAACCATCTGCTTAGGTTCTCCTTTACCTCGTTGACTTCACATGGGATGGGAACTTGCAGATTTCTCTGCAATCCATGTTCTCTGTATTTTCATGTCTTACTAGAGACATAGGAAAATGCAGAAATGTCCATCAGTTCAAAGGAAGTCCAGTTATGCTGTTTGCTACAAAAATTGCATTTTAAACATTTATTAAGACCTGTAAATATTTTAAAGTCCTTCTGACTTTAGATTATTGCATTACATAAATGTTTAATAGATACAGAAGCTGCACTTAAAGCGCTGATTAATGCATATATACCTCTGGAATATGTATAGCCTTTAGACTGGCACTAAGAGAAACAAACCTGAACATTTTTAGCACTCATTACAAGGAGCAGAAAAATGTCCTCTCATAACATGCATTCATGAGACAAAACTAGTAACTATTTACATTTCTGATTGTTGACTCTCATTCAACTCTAACAACATTGCATCCAGTTTTCTGGCATATTAAGGTACTGAGGTGTTCAGCATAAGCTCATTTTTATTTCTCTGATATTTTTCAGAGCCACGGCATACCTGCAGATACCCTGCTACCTTGACCATGGCATGGTTTTGTGTATCCCCCACATATGTCCATGGTCAAGTCTCCTGCTAGATAAGGACCAAGTCTTGTACTGCATTTAGTCCTGCTCATACCTATATAGAAAGCTCCTGCCACACATAAGAGAAGGAGATTTTTCTTTTTTTCCATTTTCTTCCCCCATTTCTCCTGCTTTTAGGAAGGTATGGCTTACAGCTCCATGGACGAGGTGAGATCCACGCACCCTCTGTACGCTCTGAGGGCAGCTGTCTCCTGTTCGCAGGCAGCCTCTGAAAGCCCCTGGGTAACCTGGAGTCCCTCTTCCAACAGGAGCCCTCAGGATCAGGAGTAGGAGGGCTGCGGTGTCAAGCGGGGCTGTGCGAGGTCGGTAACTAGCCTGGTTTGCCTGCAGAGTTAGGAAGGGGTCTGTGTGCTTCCCTTTCAGGGCCGTAGAGCCAGCTTTGTTCTAGCCCTGACACCAGTTTAATTCCTCTTGTGAAATGGGAGATACGGCCTGGAATCCTTAGTCAACAACCTGCAACAAATTTAATTGTCTTCATATAAAATTTT
Organism: Balearica regulorum gibbericeps; assembly: GCF_011004875.1. NCBI lineage: Eukaryota > Metazoa > Chordata > Aves > Gruiformes > Gruidae > Balearica > Balearica regulorum. The sequence continues at coordinate 61,209,142 of NC_046184.1, forward strand.
CAAGTTCAGGCCAAAAAAATGCCACAAGGAGCTATGTTTGCTCTGTACAGCAGGGTGACGGCCACTGGATAGAAGTGAGCCACTGTGAGTGACGGGGGTAGGATGCCCAGGTTTAGGATGCTTCTCTGCGGTCTGGCAGCCTCTGAAAAGGGAGGGGAAGCACCTGGCAATGCAGCACGCGGCTGCATTCAGTTCACGTCTGTCATGACATATATCCAGATCGCATCAGCAAGAGCTCTGATGCAGAAGGAAACCATTAGCTATCACCATCATCTCTTCAGCTAATTATCCTGAGGCTTTTTTATTTGATCAAAGGAAAAAATGTGAGCATGTTATTTCACTCGAAAGCAGGAGCACACCTGGTTGAATACATCTACTGAAATGTCCTGCTAGAGGGAAATCTCTGCACACCTCAAAAGCTCACTTTGCACGGTAATTTGATAATAAAGGAGAGTTAACAGTAACACCCATCACAGGGACTACGACGGCACCTGCGAGCAAAAGGCTGACTGCAGCCTCATCCTGCTTTAAGGTCTGGAGGGCGCACAGTTCCTAAGGGCTTTGGATGGAGCCTCGGCCATTCAAAACCAAGCACAACATGTCTTAAACCTGAAACCAGTTAATTGTTTCAGAAGCGTTCACCTGAATGCTTTCCATCTGACACTTCTGCACTCATGAAAATATAAGACTGAAATCCAGACACTGCAAACTACGCATGTAACTCCTTGCTTACAAACCAGGACGGAGCCTACGTACTCTCCTCTGGCTGCGTTTCCCAGCATGGAAATACTTGTTAGCATTATATGTGAGTCATTTATAGTTTTTAATCAGCTTCCAATAGCCCTGGCGAAGATTTGCCAGTAACCTAAAATATACTACAATAAGCAAAGCAAGATTATGCACCTCACTGTGTTCTCAAACGCTTTCCTCTAATTTAATTCTCAGTATCTCACAAGGAGACTCCCCAAACTGAGACTTTCCATCTTAAATTTCCTCCCATCTTGCATTCCCTTTCCGTAGTTATACAGACTTAATTTGTCACCTGAATTGCACTCAGCTGTGGCTCCTTCTAATCCTTGCGCTGTTGACTTCAAGGGTTGGGTTTTTTTGTAAAAAAATAATTGTAGATTTAATTTTTGAAGTCTTCCTAAGTGAAAAAGGGAGGCTTTAAAAGCATCTGCCGTAGGAATGAAACATATTGCACACACAGCAGTAACATTTTTGTGATAAAATAGCAAAGGTCAGTGTAAAATTAATACAAAATAACTGAATCGTTATGGCTTTCCATATAACTGAAGGTAAATTTCTTAATAAATCACATATAGCTATAATTGCAGGAGGGAAAATATTTTTTCTTGAATGCGCGTCTGAGCAATTACCTGGACACCTCTGCAAACAGCGCTTGCCTCTCCACAGCATCGCTGCTTGCTCTGATTTGACCTTTTTTTTTCTACATCCATCTCTTTCAGGTTCAAAAAACAGTAAAAAAATATATGCAGTGATTGATTGCATTAATGGAGCAAACAACCACTTTAAAAAAAACCCCAACAACCCAACACCTCTACTTTAGACGTAAAACTAAACCTGTTTTAGCTAGAATAGTTACCTGCTAAGGTAAGTCTGACTAAACTGAGCCTAAGAAAGGCCTAGGCAATGCCCAAACCCTGTCTTTGCAGAAGCTTTCACAGTTAATTGGCGCCTGTTGTGGGTTGCAGGTTTTGACTTGATGGAGGGCTGTGAATACCTGCTGACAGCACCGAGAACTCCTGCTAGCTAAAAGGTCATGAATTGCCACAGTATAATTCTAGTTTTTAGAATAAGTCAAAGCCTAATGGCGTACCTGTTATTATTCAGCTGTATGGTACTCTGACAGCTTTATGTCTTAGTAAAAAAATAGAAACGAGGGCATAAACCTTGGATTGATTTTTCTCTTACTGAGGAAAACAGGTTTGCTGGTTGTTTGCTTTTTAATCAAAAAAATCTGTCTGAAATGAGATTTTCAAACCAACATAATTTTACCTGAAATGCTATGTCTCATTTTCCAGCTTAATCTGTCCATTTGTTGCATGGTGATAGGATGTATACTACTAAACACCTAAAGAAATGTTACATCAGGTCTGCATTTACTCAAAAAATAGGGACAAAGGAATCAATTTTAATGTCAAAGACACTAACATTCTGACAACATATTATAATAAAATATATATTTATTTATATTTACACAAATATCTATATATCAATATATAAAGATTTATATATTATTTAAATAATATATAATCATATATAAAACTAATATATTGGCAAAATATATTTTAAACAATGTATAAATGAATGAAAATATTTCCGTATTCTTTTCCTCCATGAACAAGTCACTATTCTCAGTCCTAAATGTCTCTGACGGAGCCAGCAGAAGCCATTAATTGACAGTGAGGTGAATCTCATGGTCCAGAGGCTTGAGCACTCCAGTAGAGTGACATTTCAAGTAAGAGGGAAAAAAGTCCAGTGTTCTTCATGCAAAGAAGGAAAATAAAGTTGATTTTTCTCTTTTAACACAGATTTTTTTAAAAAAAAACTGATTTGCATGCAATTTGGGGAGGTGGCTTTTGATATGTTGTCTTTTAGCACACTGAAGAATAAAACCAGACTCTAATTTTTCAAAATTTTCATCCTTTGGCAAAGTTGTAAGTGCAACTGAAAAAGCAAGATATTTTTGTGAGGCATCAGGAGTCTTGTATGTGATGATGTGTAACACAGCTAGCAAGAAAAGCACAGCACTGCTGGTCAGGAAGCACATGCTCTAGTTTCCACTCTGCTGCTGGCTGCATTTGTTTAATTTTTTTTCTCTCCTCCTTCCAGCTTCCCAGATTTTTAATTTTTTTTTTTTTTTTTTGTAATTATGGTAGAATTAAATGAAATATATTTTCATCCAAACAAAGGTGGAGAAGTGTTAGCGGAGCTCGTGCCTACACAGGGAGCACATTACGGCCACATGGACAGGCTTTCTTCAAGCTTTGCATCATCTCTGCTGGCCTGGCTTGCACAATCTTGTCACTTGCTTGGGCGAGAGGACACCCCAGCCGTGCAGGATCCTGCTGCTTCGTTGCAGCCCCCAGTGCTCCACACTCATCTCCCTGTTGCCCAGGGGTGCCATGGTCCTGCTGCCCCCAGCTCTCCTGTCATTCAGCAGCAGCTGGTGGTCCATACTGGGGGGGCAGCCACGGGGCAGTCGCTGTATGCTGAGTACCAATAGGAAGAGATTTTGTATATTTGTAATTATTTAATAGAAAAAATAAAGGTGATCAGGCCCAATCAGCATGGGTTTATGAAAGGCAGGTCCTGCTTGACTAACCTGATCTCCTTCTATGACAAGGTGATCCACTTAGTGGATGATGGAAAGGCTGTGGATCTTGTCTACCTGGACTTTAGTAAAGCCTTTGACACCATTCCCACAGCATTCCCCTGGAGAAACTAGATGCTCATGGCTTGGACGGGTGTATGCTTCGCTGGGTAAAAAACTGTCTGGATGGCCGCGCCCAAAGAGTTGTGATGAACGGAGTTAAATCCAGTTGGCGGCCAGTCACAAGTGGTGTTCCCCAGGGCTCAGTCCTGGGGCAGTTCTCTGTAATGTCTTTATCAATGATCTGGACGAGGGGATCGAGTGCCCCCTCAGGAAGTTTGCAGACAACACCAAGTCAGGCAGGACTGTTGATCTGCTGGAGGGTCAGAATCTCTACAGGGGCATCTGGACAGGCTGGACTGATGGACCGAGGCCAACTGTATGAGGTTCCACAAGGCCCAGTGCCGGCTCCTGTGCTTGGGTCACAACAACCCCAGGCAACGCTACAGGCTGAGGGAAGAGTGGCTGGAAAGCTGCCTGGCAGAAAAGGACCTGGGGGTGTTGGTCAATAGCCAGCTGAATACGAGCCAGCAGTGTGCCCAGGTGGCCAACAGCATCCTGGCTTGTATCAGGACTAGCGTGGCCAGCAGGACTTGGGAAGTGATCGTGCCCCTGTACTCGGCACTGGTGAGGTCACACCTCAAGTACTGTGTTTGGTTTTGGGCCCCTCACTACAAGAAAGACATTGAGGTGCTGGAGTGTGTCCAGAGAAGGGCAATGAAGCTGGTGAAGGGTCTAGAGAATGGGTCTTATGAGGAGCGGCTGAGGGCACTGGGGTTGTTTACCCTGGAGAAAAAGAGGCTGAGGAGGGGAGACACATCACTCTTTACAACTACCTGAAAGGAGGTTGTAGCCAGGTGGGTGTTGGTCTCTTCTCCCAAGTAACAAGCGATAGGACAAGAGGAAATGGCCTCAAGTTACACCAAGGGAGGTTTAGATTAGATATTAGGAAAAATTTCTTCACCAAAAGGGTTGTCAAGCATTGGGACAGGCTGCCCGGGGAAGTGGTTGAGTCACCATCCCTGGAGATATTGAAGAGACATCTGGATGTGGGGCTTAGGGACATGGTTTAGTGGTGGACTTGGCAGTGCTAGGTTAACAGTTGGACTTGATGTTCTTAAAGGTCTTTTCCAACCTAAAGGATTCTGTGATTCTATGATTCTAATTGAGGCTTGCCAAAAAGATAAATCCTCATGCTTCCTTCCAGTGGAGCAAATCCAATTTTGTGTCTGTGGCAGTATCAGGGACTGGGCTCTTCACCGCTATCTTACAAGCAACAAAGGAAATCACCCAAAAGCTGGGCACCCAAGAGCTGTGCAGAGAGGCCATTTCTTACCCCCTTAACCCCAAACCAGAAGTTTCTGGGTTTGTGTGCATGTGATTTCAATTTTCTAAAGCCCTCCCTGCTCACTCCCCCTGTGGCCGAGCTCTGCAGCTGCTGGTCTCCCCTTGCCTGGGCTCAGTCCCCTGGCATGCCCTGCCCCACCTGCCCCCACGCAGCCAGAGGATTTCTTCTGGCCCGCGTTTCTGCGTGACACCACACTTTGTAAACATAGATGCTATTGGAGCTGAGGGACTCTCTCAGGGCAGTGTAGTGGCATGTTTAGACCCATGCGCTGCCAGAACAGGATTGCATCATGTTGAAGCGTGTGTAATCCATTCCCTGCCAAGCTGCCGAGGGAGGCAGAGCAATGAGCACAGTGGCTGGAGCCAGGCTAATTGCTCACTTACATCGAGTCTTTCTCAAGACCTTCTTAATTATCTCCCTCTCTGATTGAGACTGTAGAGGAAACAAATCACCGATGTTTTGAAATGTGAAGGTTGTTGTCTTAATACTGCACAGCCAGGCTGTGATTTCAGGAAGCTATGCTGCAGTTCTGCCTATTAATTAGAGAGTGCAGGGTGGTGGGGCATTTGAGGTGAGAACGGCCTTGGGCTCTAAAGATAGCCATTGCCACACCATGTGCTATGACACCTACTCAGCAGATTTCCTGTTTTCTATTTGTTTCTGCTCTCATGGTGAATAATGTTTGCCTTGCACCCAGAATATGGCATCCCTCCTACATTCAAGAGGGATGTTAACATACCGGAGAGGTCACACTGATGGAATACCAACATGTTCAGTGACCTAAAGCATATGACCTACAAGGACATGTTGAGGGATCTGGCCTTATTTATTCTGGTGATGCCATGACTAACTAGGAATCTAATAGCAACTACCTGAAGGGGACTTACAAAGAAAGTGAGTCCAAACTCTTCTTTCAGCAGTGATAGATCGTGGACACAAGTTAAAGGCTGAGAGTCCCAAAGTGGCCACTAGGAAAAAACATCTCTGCTGGGTAGCATGGCAGCGGAAGAGGTCACCCAGAGAGGCTCTGAGCCCTCCACCCCCAGAGGTACTGAAGCCTTGGCTAGTCAAAACCATGGCTGACCTAGTCTTGGTGACCTTGAGCAGTAGGGTGGCCCGGCTGGCATCCAGGGCCCTGCCAACAACACAGTCATGGTGAGCAGTTAGTGTCTAAATGTCCACTTTTCCTGAGTGTAATTTATGATGCTGCTTTCCTCACCAAGTTTGTCTTCAAAGCTCAGTTGGAAGTTTCTGCTCTGGGGCAAGATGTGGCCTCAGTGAAAACCACGGACGAGACCATGCAGGTTTGGTGACTGCTGGAAATGTTGAACTCAAAGCCTCTGTTAGTGAATTCACCTGAAGGTGGGCAAGCATGTGGCCTAAAGCTCATCAGATAGCTGGAGCTTATGTCATCCGACTGACTCTAAAACACCCTTGCTTGAGGTGGGACGATGTCTCTGGGCATCAGACAGGTCTTAAATTGACAGCCCTCATCCTTGCTGGCTGGGAACTGGAGGAGCAAGGGAGCAAGAGGGATGTTGTTAGATAACTTTAGCTTTCCTGCTCCATAGCAGTAGATCATTTTGAGTCTTCTGCTTGTCCTGCCAAAATAACCCTTGTGAGAAAGCAAAGCTATGCAGACAAAAATCCCATTCTAAAAAATCCACCCTGAAAGCATAACCCAGAAATAAAGCACACAGAGAGGAACTTTCTTTCTTCAATTTAATTGAAGTTACTTAGAAAAATAATCATCAGGCTTGAATGGCTTTTTTAAGGAAAGATTCATGAGCAGTTCACACTTGTGTTGGCAATGTATAATTTAGCTTTTTTCTTTATTAACAGTATATTTAGGTATGAGGAGATACTCTTCTACAACAAGCCTTCTACTGCATACAAATAGATTAAAAAAAAAAATCCAACCCCACATTGATGTTAAATTATTCGTACACATTGTATTGTGCATGCATGTAAGAAAATAACACTCTCTGTAACAAGAGTAATAGTAAGGACAGTCCCTTTTTGTACCTGAAAAGTGCAGCAGACTACAGTGAAACCCTAAAACATCTGGGGTCAACTTACTTCTAAAAGCACTTCTGCTTGTGGATTATTTATTTCACTTGTCTTACGCGGCGCATGGTTCAGGCAGTTTGCAAGTTTCTGTGATAATGGACGTGGTTTATGAAGAGGCTGAAGCATGGACCAAATCAGGTTCAGGGGTACCTCCCACCACCCAGGAGTCACCATCATGTTCATATGGGCCAAATCCAGCCTGGGCTCCAGGTGACGGTGCTTGGGGCCATCCGGGGGCGGAACAAACCCCCGGCTGTGGGTATCGCGCTGGGTAAGGAGCCGAAGGTGCTGCTGGGCTCAGCGCTGGCCCTGCCAAATGACGGGAAGGTACCGACTGCTCAGAGATGGGGACCGCCGCTCCTCCAGCCCAGCGGCTTTGCGGGGGCTGGGGACAGAGGTAGGGAGCGGGACCATCCCTGCTGGGTCCTCTCTGCTTTCACCACTGCTCGACGGTAATGAGCGCACATCCTTCTAAACCAGCAGCTCCCACATGGACCTCGTGGCCCCAGGGGCACATCTGTATTTTGCATTTTGCTGTGGCTGCAGTTTTCCCTGCTCGTCTCCTGGGACCAGCTCTGGCCGCAGCAGAAACGAACCCTGGAGGGAGCCAGAGCTCTGGGGCAGACCAGCCCATCCGTTCGTCTGTCTGGGAAACCCAGTGAAGTGATGGGAGTAAAATCAGCCTGGTTCCCCAGCTGCCCCCACACTGCAGGTGGTGGCTGCCAGCTTGCTGAGATAAGGAAGAACGACCCTGAACATCCTGCTATGTGGGTGCAGTGGAAGGAGATTTTTTTTTTTTTTTGGGCTCAGTCAAAACAACACAGTCAGCAGACCAAAAGAAAAAAAAAAAAAAAAAGGCTATTCCTTAACATTTGTGGTCGTCCTCTGACCTGGTGAGGGCTTCGTGCTCACCGCGCAGGACACGATCATATCAGCATGTCAGCTGTTCATTTTAGACACAGATCTACGGCCCATTCACAGCACCCCAAAATAGACAGAACATGCTAAATGGACAGTTTGTAGTAGTTTGGAATCAAGGTTTTTAAAAAGCAAGTGACTTTTAAGTACCCGCTTAAGACCACATAAAAGCCATCTCAGTGCCGAGCATGGGTCCGTAGGGCAGCCCCCTTCGGGGAGGCAGAATTTGGGTAATTGCACCCAAAGCTGCTGCTAAAAATCCAGGCTGGAGCAGCACTCACCCCTCAGATCTCCTCAACATGTTTTTCACCTAGAGCTTTTCTATCACAGCTGTCAAGTAGGGTTTTTGTGTCTCCGAAGCAGTGAAACTAAAGAGAGTATTTCAGAACAGATAAAAACGTGGTGACGACAGAGAAAAGTACAAAAAGAAAGGGGGAAGCACATCCCGTTTTTAAAATATTTACTTTCTGAAGTAACTTTTTTCTTAAATCAAAAAATTTACATCACAATCTGTTGGAGGGATTAACAGCTAACTGAAGAGCAAACTGGACCAAAATACTAGCACTGTTGGATACAAGACCAAACAAGCACACAAATAGCTTGTGGGAAATACTGGAGGGCGGCAGGGGAAATCTACCCTCAGACAGATATTTTTATTTTTTTTTAACAAACATATCACCATTGAATTACGAACAAAAGACAGCCAGGGCACACTGTGATAGGCACTTGCAACAGCTCTGTGTACTCTAAATGAGACGAAACTGCTTTCAAGTAAAACACCGGCTAGCGATCAGGAATTGAGAGCTGTCAGGCACAGCCAGCCAGCTCTTCGCTAGCCACTGGGCCAGCGCTTCGGTTTATAAATAGGACCTGGGTTATGAAAACTGTGGCTGTTCCAGAACGGATGATAGATTTATTTGTAGAGTATGATTAAAAAAATAATGACTGAAATCCTGGCTAAGAACAAATCCAATTGTGAAAGGACTTCAGCTGCTGTTTGTTATGTTAATTTGTTCTTCGCGGAGATTTATTCAGCGACTTATTGTTATAAAATAAGATGGAACCTATTTTTCTTCTTTAACCACGTACGTATCCTGGAGACTAATGTAATTCAGTGGATGTAATTCAGCTACTGTACAATACAACTGTACAATTTTTTGAATCTGGCTCTGATACTGTTAAAATAGGTCTGCCTTCAGCTGAGTTTATTTAAATCTTCACTAATTATTGGAAGGGTTTGGTTTGATGATAAGATTGACAATGCAGGCAAATCAAAACCCCATTTTAATCACCAATCAACTTTAAAACAGATTTTAGGTTCCCACAAGTGCCTCGACTTAACCCTCTGCCTCCTTCTGCCCCTCACCCGGCTGCCGGCGCTGCCGCCCCACGGTGGGACAGCTCGGGGTGGCTACAGACCATTCCCCAGGCTTGGCCGTACACCCCACCTGCACCAAACTAAAGCAAACATTTGGAGAAGCCTGTACTTCTGCTCACTAGCTTGCTAATAGAGCCACACTGAAATCTCATTTTTCATTATTTATTTGCTGTGAATAAATTACTACTTGTTTGCCCGAAACAATCTCTTGGCGTGCTATGCCTGGTACAATCTGCCATCCCAACAAGCCGTCATACACAATGCAATCATTACTGAGATATTCACCTTAACTAAAAAGGCCACAGTCTCACGCTAGAGCTGACTTGTATGAAATACTAACCCACTGGAAATTAAAAACATCCCTGCCAGTGGTATTTAGGCATCAACTAAAAAAAGACTCCCTGTTCTCCCTGGGAAAAAGCCATGAAACCAGCATGTAGGAAGACGAGACCTTTTTTATTGCCTTGCATGCTCGGAGGGCAACATGAAGATGACTTTCTGACTTTTCAGATGACATGCTCACATCCTTCATAGCAACGTATTGTGACCAGTGTTTTTTGAGCCAATTTTGGTTGCTCATCTTAAGATCAGTTAGGGAGTGATGACTTGCAGAGGACGGAGCTCCCATCACCCCCCCATATGAATGAGGGGGATATGAATGAAGTCAGTGCCAGTTAATTACTTGTGGCACTCAAAAATCTCTACAGTCACTTTCAAAATGCTGATTTTTTTCTGATGGACCATCTGCAAATCTGCATTCATTTGGGCTGGAAGGTTTCAAATTAAGAGAGAATGGGAATAGTCATATTCTTGATAAGATCATGAAGTCCAGATTTATAAAAAGTTCATGGTTTCTCTTCCCAAGGAATACATTCACATTTCTTTGAGTCATGGGTTTTAGATATCATGAATCTATCAAAATCTGTTTTACTTTTCCCTTTCAGGGCTAGAAAGATTGATTTTTATTTTTTTTTTCATACACTTAAGTGCAGTATCACTTTCTGAAGAAATTATTTCTACCACTCTTCTCAAAGCGTGTGGTATCAAGAACCATTCCCTTATCTACCTGCATCAGTAATGCTAATGGAAGAATATTATTACCCAGAGACAAACTCAACTGAGGAAAGCACAAAACCAGACTCCTTTTGTCCAAATGTTACCTCATCTCTGCTGCTGAAGTGACACCTACCAAGAGACCATGTTTTAAATAAGTATAAATAACATTAATTAGAATTGGAGGAATGCAAGATCAATGAAAATCACCAGAACACAATTAACATTTTTTTTAAACAGTGTAGCAGTATTATTCATTTCTACAGCTAGATCGTCACAATCCTGTTACCCTGCAAAGAGAGCTGTCCTTTCTTACAGTTGATTTAAATAATTTTGACTGTGCTGCTCGCAGCATCATTCAAAAAAAGAAAATATTAATTTACAAAATAACCCATTCTCCATATTTATTATGACAAATAAAAATCTTAAATAAAACAGGCTTTCTCTCCCCTCTCTCTCCCCGACCCATCCCTCATTCCAATTTCAGGTAGCTTGGCACTGAGTAATTGAACATTAAAAAATCAAGTTTGTAGACTTCATACAGCTGCGTTTGGTGCTCAGAGCTGATGTTCTGGAAGAACTCTGTGGTCATTTCATCAGTAGTTCTCGTGGACTTTGCATAGGTGGGGAACTTCAGGTAGTTGCCTACTCCCGCCAGCTGGAGAATGTAATTTGAATCCTCTTCGAGCGTTTCGTATTTTCCTATGAGGTCGTAGTGGATGTGGCAAGGGTGGCAGAGGGAGTACACAGTCTGCCAGTGCTCGTTGAAGGGCTCTTCCCTTTGGGTGTGCGGGTCGATGAGATACGCCACAAACTCTTCAAATTTCACGTCATCGCCTTTACGCAGAGCTTCCTGGGTTGCGTTTTTCCTCTGTCGCCTCACGATTTTGGTGCCGTATCGCTTGTGGAAGGAGGTGTTGTACTTCTGGGTGAACTTGTTCCTGTAGGCTGACACCAGTCTCTCAAAAGGCTCGCGGACAAAGAGGAACTTCATGTAGTTTTTCAAGCGGTGGTTGATCTCTGGGATGCTGTACTGGTTGAGGGTCTTCAGGTTCGAAGACACATGGGCTTCGTTGGCTGGGATTTCCATTGGATCGCTGTACTTGCCTCTTCCCGTCAAAACCATCATGACTCTCTTCCAGTTTGTGCAGGCCACTTTGGGAACATAACAATAGATCATTTCATGATCTTCGTCCACAACCAGGTGTTTGAGATCGTTGGGTGTCAACACGCGGCGCTTCCTGCTAGATACGCTGTTTGCTCGGCACGTGTCTGTCACTTGGTCTCGTCTAATCTGATGAAGAATTGCTGTGTTGGACAGCTGCAAAGAAAGCACAGGCACCACTAAGTCAAGCGGCTGGGAAACCCTTACTGCCTTTTTGCTTATTATACCAATCCATGGAAAAGTAGATTACTGCCTGTATAGAACAGTTCATTATGTCACTGAGTGAAATTGCTCCTACTCTTTTTGAGCACATATCTTCTTGATAGGTGCTGCTTAAATGCTGTTACAAAGAAAACGTCCAGGGCTTTGCTTTGAAGACAACACAAAGGAGCACAAGCGCTCACACAGCCTGGTGGCAAGTGTATTTACAGCACCCTCCTCCTGAGATGCGGTCACTGCTTTTCTTAGTCCTAGAAAACAGATCTCCCCTCCACCCTGCAATCCATCCCACGGCTACAGCAGTGCTGGACCCTGCCTGACCTTCTGCTGCCGAGAGGGGATAAGAAGACAGCAGAGTTGGAAAATTGGTCAAGGTGAAAACAGTACATGCTCTTGTTGCTGATGCCTTTTACGCTACAGAATTAATAATCGCGGCTTGTTTCTTGGCTATGACCTTGGCAGAAGAAATGAAGCCCATGGAGATTCCCGCAAGTCCCCAAGGGGAATGTTCACTCAGACGTGATTTCTTGAGGAGCAGGGAGAATATTAGCTCTAAATTTGCCGCTCTGCTAAACCCATATTGACAGAGAAGGAAAGAGAGTGTGGCTTTCTAACACACACAGCATTATATTCATCCATAGCCCTTTATTATTTTGTTAATAGTGCCCTAACTTTCTACTATTACTGCTACTGAATGCTTTGGAGAGGCTCTAATCTGTCTTGGGGAGACCCACAGGGCAGCTCCACAGAGACGGCCATGGTCTCACCACCAGCCACCTCCTGCCCAGATTGTGTCCAGCGACAGCAGCGAGAGCTTCTGCTAAGGCAGGTAATGAGCTGCTCTGGGAAACGGGGGGTATTAGCCCAAGCAAAGGACCATGCCGACGCAGGGCTCCTCTGTTCGGTTACTCAGAGCCATCTGACGTGTCTCTGCATGGCACGGTGTTTTGCTGTGCAGCCCTACCCTCACTGCCACAAATGCCTTTAAACATATTCTGAATAAATTGCATCAAAGCAACAGGGTTTCGGTAATATTATTTACATTTACTTAACCCCACTTACCTGTGGATTTGAAAAAGCCTTACGCACAATAGTTTAGCCTTAAAACCAAGTATTAAGGTAAGTATTGACCTTCCTATCTGACAGGTAAGGAGGTCTGAGATTCCTTCTTGAATACTGAGTCTTTCAAAAGTGTTTATACCTTCTAGTTAGGTTAACACGAATCACAGGACACTGCAATGAATCAGTGGAGGCAATGTAGACTACACGCATCTGCTATGGGGCTGTATGGCCTTTGGTTATAGGGATCTTCCCCCTTGATGGTATAATAACCTTGGCAAGTGGTTTTGCACCAGCTTGGGGGTTCATACTGAAACTCCAGTTCCTGCAGTCATGGGTCAAATCACTGCTTTCAGTATCAGCAGTTAGCCCTGATTCATATTTAAAAAAACCCTCAGAGAACAGGATCCAAATGCACGTTAGAGGTAAAACCCAAACCAAACCCCAAGATGGGGCCAAGCCAATTGTGGCATTTCTGAGCTTTGAGAGAGAAAGAAGACAGAAATTGTATTGTTACAGACAAGAGCCCAGGTTTCACCCACCCAAGGAGCAGCAAAAGCTTTTGCAACAAGTGAGCAGCAGAGACTTTCCCTCCCTCTGAGCTGCAGTGGGTTGCAGAGGAATGTTCTCCTGGGATGGGCAACACCAAGGGGCTGGCACACCTCAAACTGGGCAGGAGGATTTTTTCTTCAAGATGGCATTTATATGCCAAGCCTGGGACCTCTGTATTTTGCACAGTGCCACCCACCACTTCTCCTCTGAATTCCTTGGTACTTTCCTCATCTCATCTCTTTAGCCCCTTTGTTCAGCAAAATGTTGGCTAATGGTTAAAACATGCAATAGCCCAGTGCAGCTCCTGTAGACAGCCTGGCTCGTCTTTTGTGCGTGTGTGGTATCCCCCGAGCACCTCCCAGGTGCATTTCAAGGGCAGTTTTGTGTTACAGTCCAAGAGATGGGAAGCCAGATGTGAAATGTGCTTCATGTTTCCTAGGAAAACTGACTGGCAGGGAGTTTCCAAAGTAAGATGTTAGAAAGCAGTTGTCAGGGACCACACAGATTTTTGAAGAAAATTCCTTTTTTCTGTTAAAAATAAAATAAAATCTGTATTTCAAATTATGCTGTCCTCAGAAACAGAATGGTCAGCTCTATACTGAGTTACCAGTGAATAATTTTCAAAGAACTAAACAAAACCATATGCAGATACACAAACATACAAATTCTCCACTGTAGACAGATAACATGCTGAAATCTCTCTCCTCCTGCAGATTCTCAACAATATCACATAGCACAGTACTGCTGTTTGCCTCTGGTTTTAGGGTAAAAAAATAAGAGACACCTGAATATACTGCTACATTACAATATGTTAATGCACTGTATTTGCTTTTCTGGTGCTGTTCTTAGGACAAATGCAGAATTAAGTGGATGAGATTCTATGGCCTGAATTAGATAGAAGGTCAGATTTGATAATCTAATGGTTGCTTCAGATCCTAATCTGCAGATGAATCTTGTAGAGCTGTGCTTTGCTCCTGATTTCATTCCTACATCAATAGGCTAAGCACTTCTTCCCCATACATTAACATTAATGAGATTTTCAGGCATTCGGGAAAAATGCAGCCTTAGTATTTGCAATTTCAAATGAGATTGTACTACATTAAATTCACTTAAAAGATGATCCTTGTGCATTCTGAAGTGGTACTTGTCTCCCACTCTTTTTAACATGGAAGTAATATGGATAAAGGGCATAAAAGTTTGGTCAGCTCCATTTACTAAGTATACACCAGCATCCCAGGGTCAGCTCTGCACATGCTCTGGTAGCACACAGAACACATATTAAATATCAATGTAACACTAAAAGGGTATTGCCCTATTCTCATAAATTTGGTATGGCTGACAGATGAAGGGTCATGTAGGAAATACAGTTTGGAAAGCTCTATTACTTTTTTTTTTTTCTTTTTGCCTATTGAATTTAGCTTACTGGGGGGAAAAAAAAAAGGCCAATTTAGTGACTGTCCTAGAACGATGCCAACCATATCAAACCCCATTTTCTCCTGCAGCTGACTCACACACCCGATGCACCGTGGAAGAGCTGACCTACCTGCTTCCCCCAGAGAAGCAAGAAGTCCTGCCGGCTCTCCTTGAGATGTCATGAAAACAGCCCTCTCGCTGAAAGAGGGGTGACACGAAAGCCACGCTCCCACTGCAGTAGTGAAAAGTCGGGTAAGGCATTGGGGAGCCTTTAACGGAGCTCCTGCAGAGCCACCAAACCCTTCCTTGTAAGCTGCAAACCTCAGAGGACACGCTCCATGGTCCCCAGACCCTACGGCACCATGCGAGGTAATTGTAACAGCATTTTCCAATTTTATAGTTGGAAATTATATATTAACACTGAGTTATGGTTTCTCCTCATTTTATGTTACAGGCAAGGCTTTTAAGCCGCATAATAATTTCACTCCTGAAGCTGGTGAAAGAGGTAAGATCCAAATGACAGATATTTTTAAAGCTACAGATGGTGAAGGACAAATCAAAACAATTAGGGCCATGGACTGTCTTCCCCCCAAAGCTGCTGTAGATGTGGCTACAGCGGAGTTGTGAGAGCACAGCTGCTGCCTGGACACCGACTGCTGCGTCTACGGTTATTACCAGAGGTCCCCGCTGATCCTGCAGGTCAAGAAGCCACAACAAGTAATGACCTAAATCCACCCCGCTTTGGGAGAGGGTTATTTTAACTCTGTGTGCAGGTTACCCTCAGAGCAGCGTGGGGATGGTGATAAAGCCAGTGCTCGGGGTCTGTCCTCCAACAGTTCAACTTGGACTTCAGCTGGGCATTAAAGGTTTTGGAAAGACATCTGATAAAAGCAGCTGTTCTTCCCTGAAAGGACTGACACCACCACAGATGCACTTGATCATGGGTTTTTTCCTACATAAGTTGTAACGGGGGACACAGAAGAAGGGCATGTCAAGATCAAAGTTTTTCATCCTTTTCTGATGCAGCAAAGGAGTTGAACAGGGAGGCAACATGAGCAGTGGGAGACTCCCGAGCTCAGCGGCATTTAAAAGAAGAAGAAAAAAAAAGGTAGTCTGGGGACACTCTGATCCCAGAAGCTTTTCCTCTCCATCAGTCCCAAACTAACAACGAGGGAGGAAAGCTAAGTCCAGCACACTCTGCTCGTATGGATATTTTCTGCACAGCGCGGGGGGGAGGGTGTGCTTTGAGTGTGGTGCACTAGAGAATATACTGACCAGAAATTCATATGCTGACTAATTGACAACCATCAACCCACAGGCATGCAAAGGTTATTCAAGGTAAATCACAGTAATGAGATGAGAGGTATTTTCTTCTGGTTACTTAGGCACAGCGGGATAAAATCTTCGAGGGCCCTGCCAAGCTTGATGGCCAAGAAGCAAGTTCAGATTTAAACACAGGACACTTTTAATTAATGCTTTTTTCTGCAAAGTAGGAGCAGAGATCAATCCAATTCACAGGTATCTGCATTGAAAGCACTTTTTTAATAGAAGGTGTCACTCAGAAAAACCCCATTAATTAAATTTTGCCTCGTTATAAAAAATCAGTGTGCAAAGAAGTATCCCACACACTTACAAGGCAGGGGTTTATTTATTTCTATTGTGCTGCCTGCAGCTGCTGCTAGTTCTGCACATTACTGTAATCAGGCTCAGAACCAACCTACGTTGGGAGTGCTAACACAACACTGGAGCATGGCAGACTAAAGGGCAAAATCATCCAAATTAGTTTATAGTGGAATAAGGAAGATAAATATTGTGAATGGGGTTTGCAGTCCCATGCCCCGCTAAATTGCTTTTTCTCTTCAGTTTTGCATTAATGAAGACTTTGCATCTGCCTTTAATACTTCAGTTACACTTGTGTTTGGAGGTTTGGTTTCTGTCCTATGATAGAACTATACAAGTTGCTACAGCATTCCCCTTATCCGTGGTCCAAGCAGCTATCAATCAAAATCAGCTGTATCACCACTGAACACCCAGTTGGGTCTATCCAGTAGTGCTGTTAAGCTTTGCCTAAACAGCTTCGCCTAAATAGCTCATCTCCACCAAACTCTTCTTAATGGTATTTGTTCAGAAGGTGTGTGCAGCAGGCTCATAATCCATTGAAAACAAGGTCTTAAAGTGAAAAGTGTCAGACAGACTAACTATAGGTGGCACTAACGGTCCTAGTTATGTGACATCGAGAGGGACTAATATTTCAGTTGACTAAAATCTCTCAGGTATTATCAGCTCTCCTTCCCCCAGCCCACCAAGCACACTATCCGAGTTCTAGGAGGTGTTTGGCATTTAATACATAAAGTGTTTCTTGGTATTACTTATATTTTCCCAAATGTTTAAGAGTTGGGGGTTTTTTAGCACAAGGTTACATGCAAGCATGTTTCCAATCCTGTTTTCACATAAAAAGCGTGAGTAAGATTCTTGCAACCTTGATGGACAGCATTGAAGTTACAGACATATTTTAGACTGTTTTAATACTTGGCTTTCACAATGTGGATCCATAACTACCCTACTTGGTGTATATATATTCTATACACCAAACTCTAGATTGTTTTCTTAAAAATGTTCATCATTAGACAATAAAGGGGAACTAGCAATTTTTCATACTTGACAGTCCAAGTATAAGCATTTCTCAAATCATCACAAATAATTATTACTTTTTGCAGATTTCTACAGATGACAGTCAGACAATTATAGCTGTGAATCAAAACACTGAATCTAAAAGAACAACTGCATTTTAGATAAAGGGATGTTATTAAACTGACCTGGACTACAATAATTTTTTTAAGTAATAGCTTTGCAATGTTTCATACTTTGATTTATTTCACATTTCATATAGCATATTATTCTTAACTTTTTCAAAAATTCCAGCACTCAAATGAGAACCCCAACAAAACCTCAATTAATATTTATTCGGAGTCCAATAAAGCAGACTAGAAAGCACATCGTGTGTACTGGAGATGGAAATGCTTAACATCTTCCCAACTTGTGGACAGACAAACAGGAATACAAATTTGCTAGGAAAATGTCTCTACAGAGTGGCTGGATAATAGAAGATAATAAAACTAATATTAACTTAGGAGCATTTTTACTAAGCGAGAAAATTTTAGAGACAAATTATATCCTCTGAAGGAAACTCTTGAAGTATTATAAAGCTGCTTTCTTTTCTCCATTTCATGCATTGAACTTATCGCCCCACAGAAAAGATAAGGCCGAATATGCATTTTTTTCAAATAATTCTCTGTGTTGCAACCCAAGATAAACATACCATTTTCAGTTCCCGCAGTACAGAATGCAGCAGGGCTATGAAAAGAAAGATCAAAGCTGTTGAGAGTAAAACAGTCACACACAGTAGCTGCTATCACTTTATTGTCAAAAATCCTAAATTTCTTCACATATTCCCTCCTTCTTCCTATACACCGTCCCAACTTCATCTGTGCGCATCTGTGTGCATGCACATAGAAGGGAAGGGTGAAATAATTCAGCAGTTGCATTACTTTGGATCCGGAGGCTACAATTATTTGAATAACGACACACCCCAAAACCCGCATCAACTTTGGCATTCACTCTTCTTATCCCAGGTGCGTGGTTTGGGTGCTAGAACAGAAACAACACTAAACCAGTCAAAATCCAGCAGCACACACAGATGCGGCTGCAGATGCTGATGCTTTCCTGGGAAAGCTTCACAACTAGGTCATTAAGTGTTGGCCTTTTTGTCTTGGAGAGAAACTAAAGGACCACAGTGAGCCTAAATGATGCAAAAATCTCCTTGAAATATCACAGACTGACACCAAGTGACACCACTGCATGTTAAAACCAGCTTTTTAATCAGCCTAAGACTCTGTCACACAATAAGGTATGGATTCAGGAAGGAAAGAGCGAGTCCTCTTCTAAATGTCACCTTTTCCTGTATAATCCCAAACATCTTTGGAAAGCTGTCCATTCCCATTCTCGCTGCTAGAAATGATTTGGTGTCAGGACTCGTACAATACGTAGGGTTTGGGGCTAATAAGATGAACGCATACATCCTGTAAAATGTCTCCTCTGAACAAGGAGATGGAAAAGGTTGAAGTCCCCAAGAAGACGAGGCAGAAAGACCTACAGCCTGGTCACACAGGGGGTGAAGGATGAGCCGCCATGTGTGTCGCTATTCGGCAGCTCTGGGGGAATCTTACAAACACAGGGTGGGCAAAATCAAAGTGACTGAGTTTAAGTGCAATACACTGCAGAGGTAAGGAATCACCAGGAAGGCCAGAGGAGCCTCGAGCTGGGAATAATTAAAGCAAAAAGATCTTCATGTCAGTAGGTTTCTTGGGATTTTATTTATAGAAGACAAGTTTGGAGCCTCGTGTTGCGTGTACAAAGAGCACTTTGCATCGTCTTTCCTTTCACGCTAGCTGTTGGAGGGGAGGGGGAGAAGGGGGATTTGGCAGGTGGCCAACCTGGTTTTTTTTTTTCCCCTCTCACAGCAAAAAGAAGCAGATGAAACCCTGGCCCAGGCCCTCAGCTGCTGTGGCGAGGTGAGGGTGACGGAGCTGCGGTGCCTTCCCGGAGCGGAGGCTTTGTTCCTGGGAGCCCGACTGCCCCACGCCGCTGCTGAAGCATCTTGCCACCGCTTTGACAGAAAAGGACAGCGTGTGATGAATTTGTCCGCTCCTGGCTCATTCTTTAAGTGCATCCATAAATCACCGTTCATACGAAAAAGCTGAAAGGTCTCACTATCCTTTGAATTTAATTTTAAAATGAAAACTTTCTGGCCTTTTCCCTCCAAGAGGCATGCACAGACACACGTGTGATGGCTGGAGCTGAGCTCACGCTCTCTGTACCTGTGTGCGTAACCTGTAACACACAGGGACACAACCACGGTCTTCTAACTCTTCCTGGTCCCCAGGCACGGGTGTTTCACCTCTATGCTATGATCACCGGCCACTCAAAGATGCCTCAAACAGCCAGCAGGAGCCCCTACCTATCATCACCTTTGATGGACTTAATTATGCTAATGGCTGATTTGACAGACATACAGCAGCAAGGAGCGAGTTGGCTCTCATGCAGGTGGGGGACAGGGAGTGGGGACTCGGCGGTGGGACACAACAGCATGCCGCATCCAAAGGTATGAGGCTGTGCTCAATCTTCTCGGCTGTGGGAAGCAGATTCCATCTGGCCTCGCCTAGGAAAACCCCTTCCTGAGGATACGCTACTGCTGGCTGGAGCTGCTTGGGAAAGGGCCGGGCTTGCAGAACTGCCTCCAAGTCATTAGGGACTGTAGATAGGGTCAAAGGGACTTCCACTGTTCATCTCATGATTCCCAAGTTGCATTCAAGGTGCAGACGGATTGCAAACTGGGACAGCCCAAGCCTGGGGATGAGCACAATGCATTGGGAAGCTCAAAGCCAAGGGAGTGACCTGTAGCTGCTGTACTCGGCTATTACATCTCTACTTTGGGAGCTGTAGATGTGGTTTTCAAGGAGAGGCTTGAGAACTGGTTAGCAAAAGGCATGCCACGGACATCTGCAAATGGTGCAACAGGACGAGCACTGGGCTGGGGATGCATGGAGTCAGCCAGGGTGGAGCTGGGAGTAGCCCTAACAAAACAGAGTAAGAAACTGCATTTTAACAGAGCTGGCATCTAGAAGACAATGGAAAAACTGACATTTATTTCTCTGCTGCAAGCAGTTGTGGCAGTAGGGGTGAGATAAACTGGGTGGGGAGAGGAAACAGGACGAAGTAGATACGCAAATACAAAAATAAATAAAAAATTCCACAAGGCGGAAGGGAATTATCTGCTCTCTGGACTCACTGTGGTTAGGACAAGTAACAATAAAGCTTAACAAGAGAGAATCAGTTTAGATGTAGGAAAAATCCCAACAGAAAGGATAAGATATGTCTGAGCTGAAACAGAGTGAGGAATCTCCAGCATCGGGAGCCTCCAAGAACCTGCCTGAGAAGGTGCCAGAGGACTCAAATGATCCTACCATGCGGGCATGTGTCTCTTTGCTGGTCCTTCAAGCTTCACAGACCTGGGACGGTGGCTTCTGGAAGCTAAGCCCACTGTCGCAAACCTTGGTATTTATTTCAGGAACATGGCTTTCAGCAAATACTGCAGAGCCACACAGGCAGAAAGGCCAGTGACTGCTTTGAATGAAACCTCCCTCTGGAAAAGGCAACACCATCAAACCACGGGGTGGGCAGAGACCAAACAGGTGCTCAGGCACCACCACGACAGGCACCGTGCGAGACCCTGCGCAGGACACGGTGGAGGAGATGCAGGCAGCCTGAACGCCTGGAGTTGCCTGGGAGGCACGTGCCCCGATCACCCTGGCGGCTCTGACCTGCCAGCCGATGTTAATGGATTTCTTGGTAACACAAATCCTCCTCTTGTACCTCTGGGTTGCAGCTTAGGTGTCACACAGTCAAGTAGAAATACTTATTTTCTTCTCAGCAGGATATCTGCTATTTTAACTGAATACAATTTACTCAGTCCCATGCTAAATCAGGGTAATACGTTTCCAATTTTTAACTCAGCATGTAACGCACCAATATTGCTCCAAAGCTTTTGAAACCCAAATAAGAAAAACAGAAGATAGTTGCCGCATAGCTGGTTTCTTTACATATAATTCACGGACTTTAGCAACCCGCTGGAAGAGAGGGGAACCCCATAATTACATGTTCAGCTGTGCTGAGTCCCCGTCCCCCACAACTGGGGCAGGCACTCTGCGTAGGATGCTGCGGGATGTCCCCTTCTAACATCTCCTCCTTTCCTGTGAGCCAGGGATACAGGCTCAGGCCCCCACCAAGAAACGCGGTGCTGGTTTTTTTTAAGGAAGGATGCTGGAAGTAAGAGTGATCATGCCTGACAGCGTATAACTCTGCTGTAAGCTCTTCCCCGGGAGGCTCGCTTGCTGTCTAACTGGATGGTGCAAAGGCCCTGAGGAGATGGGGAAGAGAGAGCTGATCTCACCCCCCAGCAGGTCAGCGGCAGAAACAAGAACAGATTTCATCTCCTGTCTCAGTCTGACTCTTTTTTTTCATGTAATGATTTGAATGAATTCGTCCAGACAGACTGGCAAAATACACAAATCCTTTGGATAATGGATTTTCTTCTCCTCACCTAAACTATTACAAATTAACATTGAATTTCTTTTACTTCCCTTTGGTGACATTATATTGTGCTCAGACTAAACGTTGCTATTCCAAGGTAACTTTTCCTGGCACATTTGTCCATGCCACTCACTAATGTTCACAGAAGGCAACTAACCAAGGTTGCTCTTTCTCCACAGCCTTGATTACAGTTAACCAGAAACTTTTCACCTTTCTGCTGCTGTACAAAAAGAATTAGATGACTCTCTGCTTGAAAAGACAAAAGGCCCTTTCTATTAAAATACTTAGCATCCATTTATAATCTTAATTACAACAGGCTTCCCAGAAAACTTTCCTGCCACAGAATGTAGTCCAGAAATAAGAGTCTGAGTTAAAATGGCAAGCTTGTTTCATCAATAGCTTCCTACGTCTGATTTCTTCTACCTTGAGCTAAATACCAGTGACTCCAACCCTGAAGGATGCTCAGCCCCAAACAAGCCAGCAGCAGTCATTTAGTCCAACCCTAACGCTGTCAGGATCAGACCCAAAGAGGGACCAAAGCAAAAGACTGAAGGTGTACCATGACACAGGAGAGGGATTTGTTTGCTTTTGCAGTATTTTCTAATTTTGTTAAAAACCAGACATTTTGGTCTTTGCGTACTGAAAGAAACTCACTGCCAGCAGCCGACCACAAATGACTCCACCACAGGCTTCTCTGGGAAGCAAAGAGCATCGGCACAAGGCTGCTCTCTCTGTTGGCCACCGACGCCTCTTCCCAAATGCCAGCGCGCTCCATCCACGGTGCCAGCTCTACACAGATGACAACATCCAACACTCTGCGGATCCGACCACCAGGCCTGAGCTGGAAACTTCCCGTCTCCCTGCGCCCCTCTCAATTGCAGCGGGGGAGACCTCAGCACAGCAATAAAAGAACAGAAAACATGCCTAGGTAATCTTCCTCAAATCCTGACAACCCTAAAAGTGTCTTGGTTGTATTTTTAAGCATCTGACTTGCTACATAAGCCTACTTATGTTGGACCATGAGGGCAATGTTAAAAGTAACTTCCATCAGCTATTTAAGACAACCGGAAGGTACAATTATTAGCACAATGCCTTGTTAATTTTCCTCTTCTCTACAGCTGTGCTTACTGTGATTTCTAAGGGTTCTCTGTCTCATCTAAGAACAGATCCGTTTTAGGACTGCATGCTAAATGTTAATTTACAATAGAAGAACAAATTCTTAGTATCTCTTTAAATGGCAGCTATTTTTTTTTAAACCGTTCCCTCAGCTACACCCTGAAAGAAATTGCACATCATCTTCCCCCCCCCCCCCCCCCCTTTTTTTAACGCTCATTCTTTTTTAAACTTCTCAAAGAAAACAAACAGAAAAGGCCGCTCTGAGTTGTTGCTATTGGGATCCTTCTCTGGCTGCAGCCAAGCGCTGTCTCCTTGCGCTCTGCTCCTTTCATGGCTGCTGAACATGCGCCAGCCTCTCATCAGTTCCCCCTCTATCTGCTGAAAGGGCTGGCTCCCTCTTCACTGCTCTTGTCATACCCTTGTCATCCGCCTTGTCCCACCTGCAGCTTGAGCACGCCAGCAAAAATCAGAAGAAAAAGGAGCTCCAGGACTGAGTTTTGAGCTAGCAAACTCCCCCCAAAGTGGGCCCTTGCTGTCCCTGAGCCGACCGCAGGGCTAGGCAGGCGCCCATGGCACTTGTGAGCATGGAGGACATTGAAAGGTTGGGGAGATATCCCCTCTCCCCGAGCAGCGGGGCAAGGCGGGTGGCAGAGAGGTGCCGACACGCAGCCCTGCGGCCCGAAGGGACACGGTTGGTTACAGGCAGGCGTGAGCCGAGGCGTTCGGCTGTGCGGGCGAGGGGAGCCAAGGGCAGGCGCTGGATGGAGATGTGCCCTCTCCCGCGCGCGGGGAGCAGGACGGCTCCATCCCGCACACAGGGCCAGGGCTGCCCGGCCTCCCACCGGGCTCCTCGCGCAGCAGAGGGGTGCGCTTTGCCTTAAGCTGCTTGCATGGGCAGCTTCCCCTCAGCGCAGGTAAAACGTAGTGCCTGGCGGTTTACACCCACTGTGCCGCTTTTTGGTATTACAGCCTTGGAAACACACTTAGGGGGGAATTGACTGCTTGGCTATCAATACCTCCAGCCACTACTGGCTTCTGCTTGCCCAGCCATACCAGCTTGTTACTGTTCTCAGGGCTTTTTATATTTATAAGCTACTTATTTCCTCTTTGATTAACAAATAATGCTAGTAAGCTGGGCAGGAATACCCACATCTCCCTACATACACATGCATGCAATATGCATATATACATTCCTGCCCACATCCCGGTGGTAAGCACCCAGGTGGCACAGGGGCTTATGTCGGTCACAAACCAGGGCGCACGGGTGTTTCCAGGGAGTACTGAAGCCCTGAAAGACATTTCATGCATAAGCAGGTGGGAGTGAAAAAATTCAGTAGCACAGTGGAGGGAAAGCAGGGACTGCTGCTGATCTTGTTTTAGTAGGGTGGTCTGAGAAGCATCCATGGTCCCCACAGCCAGTCAGTACCTGGAACCGCTGTCAGTTCTCTGATGATTTCAGTCAAGACAGTAGAGACACTTGGTGGCTCCTGAGAAACACTGGGAGTTGATGCTGTTCGGGCTTATTGAATGGAGGTTGTCCTCCAGAGCTGCCAGGTGACATGAATTTAGGAGCGAGGAAAAGTGACAAGTTCGCATAGTGCTGGAATAGCTGATACTCCTGACAGGAGAAGTAAACCTAAATTACAGTTTCCAGCTAAGAGAGCTGTCATTTTAGATTCTCTGTGCAGTGACTTCCACCCACTGGATCCATGAATGAAGAGCTAATGGTTCCTCCTCCAACATGGAGCATTGCCTGCTGCAGGACTCATCTTCGCAAGGTAGGGAGAGCTGCCAAGCACCACCATGCCCTTCACCCCATGCGAGGGCTTCCACGGCACAAATGCCTCCCACAAACATGCCGATAATTAACAGTGGATTTTGCTCTTTGAATGTATCCTGCCTCTCATGAGATGCATCAGCACAGCTGACCTGGAGATTAACAACAGCGTCCAACTGCTCTCAAACCTTTTAGTTTTGCATTTCAAATAGAAAACTGTACTGTGAAAGTCTGCTTATCCTGTTGTTTCTAAATCCCTTCTCGAGGTTAATGCTAGCTGGAGCAGGTCACCATGTGAAGGTCCCATTTGCACGGACCACACTTAAATGCTCTGATCAGGTGTCTGCAACCCCGTATCCATTGCCGTAATCCATCCCCATGCGTATTTTCCAACTGCTGTGCAGGCCAGGTAGCATGAGCAGGGAAGTCTCACAAAGCCTCTTCCCAACTCCTCCTACTGTTTTTAGAGACCTTCTCTTCCTGCTCCACGACCAGCTTTGTTCGTTTAAAAATAAGCTTTGTTCACAGGGGAAAGCCGTACATAGGATTCACTGCTTCCAGGAACACACCGTAATTTCATTCAACAACTTCTGTTCTCCTGGGTGCTCTCCCAGCACACCATCACCTCCCTTTACAGGTGCAAGTGCAAGCCCCCACCTTCAGTCTCTCTCCCCCCTCAGAGCTCTTCAGAAGTGGTCAAGGTCCCCTAACTCACCTTACTAACACCACTGTGTTTGCTCAGCCCCTGGCTAATGCAATACAGAGTCCAAGGTAATCCCAGTTACTTTAAGGTTAGCCTGAACTCTTCATTCTGCCTGAACTTCTTTTGCACTTGTGCCTCTCACTGCTCTTTCCTCGGTCTCTTTGGCTGCTTTTCATTTAACCCCTCCAGCATCCCTTTTGCAAGCTACACTCAATACCACTAAAGCTCAAGTTGAACTTTCAAACCCACGGAGGGCTGCGAGCAGAGGGGGGAGATGCAAACATTTTCAAAGGAAGACATGAATATTAAACAAGACGAGCAAGAGGCTGCTCCAAAACACACTTAGTACTTAGGAGATTGAGATAAAGCAGCTACCACACACTACTAGTTTAAACCTGATGCAGAACATCTGCTCCTGTTTCGCTTTTAATGATTCATGTTCTATCATCTGCAGCTCCAGAGAGGGAAGGACCACCTGAGCAGAGATAAACCACAGGTTTGCTTATACCGTTTCCAGGAGGAGAAAATGCTTGCCAAGATTAGCTGAGAAAAATTGAACGGCTGAACAGCCAGCTAGGCTATGCAGAGCCTACGCGTCAGCCTAATAATACTTTTTGTTCCCTCTTCACCCACCCCAACACTGCAGACAGGATTGGGCCTCCCCCCCTACCCCCCTTAGGTTTTGGGGATCAACTGATATCAGTAAATCTTAGGAGCTCAACTGTAGCCTAAAATTACAGTTTGTTGGAAGTACTATGAGATCTCTCAGCTCCCTGTGGTAAGGTAGTGGAGCAGTCCTGAGTCCACTAAAATACGGGCACATTTTAGCTATGACCTGCCTCGTTAGGGACTGAAGGCAACAGACGCACACATTCAGTGGGAATAAATGCTGGTTCCCAAATAAACCTCAGATAAACTGCTGAGGGATCTGCAGGTGCTGGCAGGATGGAGAATTCCTCCTGAAGCTGCATCTGGAGCTGCTATTGCAGACTGAAGTATGGGATAAAAATAACACTCGGTACTTATCTGGTCTTTTTCCATCTGTAAACTTCAAAGCACAATGCATCATCCCCGCTTTCCAGATGTGAAAAGCAAGCCACAACCGGTCCAGTGTTGCTGTATTTTTCTACCATCTTCAAAATCTGAACCTTGTCCTCTCCGAAGTGCAACTCTGCTGGGTTCAAGGCAAGGCAACCCAATGCTACCAGCACTTCTCTGTGATTCTGCTTGTATTTTAAGATGGAAAATGGGGTTTACTTTTCTGCCCTGGTTCCTAGTACTTCTCTGGCAGAATTTCAGAACAAAATATCTCTTTAAATACTTGTCCACCCTGAAGTTTCTAGTCCTCCCAATTATATAAAATTTAAGTAAATGGATTAAACTGGAGTCTCAAAATTCAGGTCGAGAAATTGTGGCAGTAGAGAACGCCGGTACCAGCAGATTACAGATATTCAAAGCATTTGGTTTAGACTTGCACCATTCCCTCTTTGTTATTTCTTTCCTGACCAACACTTGTGAGATTGCCCATCGGGTGTAACTTCCATATCAAGTTGGTGTCTATGAGAAATTAATAATAGGCATTTGGCACTGCCTGTCGTGAAAATGTATAGCACGTACTGCAGCAGCACATATAGTTCTCCATTTATCAAAACAACTATCAGATATGCCTCTGAGTTCTAATGGAAAGTCATCAAAGTTCAGCACAGTCAGAGCACTCCAAGATTTGTACCAGGGTAAAAAAATAATCACTTAAAGTACGAACACAGAAGGGTTACATGTGTTGGTCTGTTTTTTAACTTGATGATATGAGTTTGTCTCACCCCTGAAAATCAACGTGTACGTTACTGAAAGAAATATAAAGTTCATGGATCTATAAAGGTCATGGTGAGAAGTAAAAAGCAGCGTTTGTTTCGTTCTGGAAAAGTACTGGGTTCACTGCAAGAAATAGGGACGTGAGAAGCATACAGTTTATCTGGAATAGGTGGACAGTATTAAGCCAAACCAGTCCAATTTGGAGAAGCTGATTAGTGAATACAGCTGAAATGAAGTACTGCCACGCTGCCTTCCTGCTTTAGCCTACCACATCTTACCCATCTGCATTAGAAACAGCTAGAAACACAGTGGAGAAGGTGAAGGAAGACAAGGCGTTCAAGCAATACCCTGAAAACAAAAACCAGCAAGCAAGCCACAGGCTGCCTGGGAACAGCTCTCTGGGTTTGAATGGCACCCGGCAAAGCCGTCTGGGACCTCGACATTGGTACAAAGGTGAATGAATGGTCTAAAATGTCTGCCCATGGATGACAGGAGAAAAAAGTTTGTGAATAGGTTTTTAAAGCATTACAGTCTCTTCCAAGGAAGCAAGTGAAATCAGAGCCTGGCTCTGGCATTAAGAAAGTGAAGGGGAAGGAACACAGAGAAGAAAACAAAAATGATATGTAGGAAAAATATTGCTCCTACATCTCTGGGCTGAAGAGCTTGCTTTGAGAAGCTCTCGCTTTTGATAGCAGAGGATGACATCTCTCCGGGACGAGACAGGAAAGGAAAACTGAGAAGCCTGTGATAGATGAAAACTACTAAACAAAGGAGACTGTCAGGGGAATTAGTATTTATGAAATGCAAAAAAAGATTGTAGTAAAATAAGAGATAACACAAACCTAATAAAAGCAGAGTTGTTCTGAATTAAAAAACCAAGATGCAGAGCCTGCAATCTGGTGCTGTACTATCAAGAAACCAATTCCCCTCTGTATCAGGCAATGTCAAAAGAAAAAAAACCACATAGGCCTGATCCAAAAGCCAGTGAAGTAAGTGGAAAAATTCCTCTTGATTTCCAAGATTCCTCTTGATTGGACTCTTTGGGAATTTCTGATGTTGTTAAGAGCTGGAAACTACCACTATCACCCCCTAAAGAATTCCTATTGCTCACCCAGTGGCACAGAGAAATGCTGCAGGGCGGAAGGGTTACTGCCAGAAGTTGAGCAGCTTCTCTGCTCGGCAGAGGACGATGGTACACCCTAAATCCTGGCGTGGGGCGTTGGGGGGGTGTTACCTGCAGTGTTATGGAGATGATTACTTTTGAAACTGTATATGGGAGTTACTGCACCAATGGCTCTTAAAGCCTTTCAAAATCTTCCCCCGTCACAGGTGTGAGCTAGAAAAGATGTTTTCACTCACAGACCCTCCTCCTGCCACGGAGTATCATAGCATGCCATATTCAATGTGCTGTCTAGTCTTGGTTTTAAAGCCCATTTGCTTTTGGGGAGGAAAATGTTTTATAATTCTAGTGCATCCCTCTGTTGAGAAGCATTTCTTCTGATAGTCTGCTAAAGTTTATGTTTCCTTTTTTTTTTTTTTTAATTTTATTAAATATACCCATGGCCAGAAGATCATGAATGTAGAAATGGGTCAGTTAAAAAAGGCTGACCACTGTGACAACCTCAATTCTGAGTTTGTTTCTCTGTGGGTTCATTTCTTGGATGGAGTTTTCATTTCAGGTAGGGTTGTTTTTAATTTCCAGGCATGATTTGCTCTGGTTTATGCCCAAGAACTTGCACTAACAAAGTCCTACGGTTCTGTGAAAGGAGTATAAACATTGATGCTAATCATCTGAAAATCATACCTTCTGCACTCCTTCTTTTCTTTAACGGTGCTTCCCAGATAGAGGCTTTCAGATGGTGTAACTGCAGCCCAGGTCCCCAGGCTCAGAGTTACAGATGCCACGTAAACTGTGGCATCCCTTCCTCACCAGCGATCATGTTCGAAAGAGCCAGCATGTCCTCACCCCAGGGTACTCACGGTGCGGAGAGCCAAACCACACAGACCCTCTGCTCAGACCCTCTTCTTGGGAGCAGCCCTCGGCACCCAGCACTGACTTGAAGAGGGATGCTTACCCTAAGCCAACGCAACACTGGGTCAAGACTGTGGGGTGACACAGGGTCCCTCTTCCCTCCTGGGGTTCAGGGGAGGGGTACAGGGTCCCACAGGGGCAGTGGAGCGAGGGTGATGCTAACCCACCTTCATTCCTTTGGTCTGAATGGACACAATGGCGCAGCAGGGATGCTACCTGGCCTGACCTCACCCCGAGCCCGTGGCCGTCCGGGTGACAAATTTGTACAGGCAACAGCTCCTGGAAATACTGGCTTCTTCCCGGGGACGAAAGAGTGAGCCTCTACAGGGAAATGCCAGGTCATGGGGCATTTCAGGCCTATTAATATAATTTAGAAAGAAAAAGAAAATCCATGCTGGGCTATTAGCAAAAATCAGGTGTTAGAGTGCAGGGAAGACACATAAAACACTGCATTAAACTACGGCAGTTTTGCTCTACCTCAGAACATAAAGTTTATTGAATGGCTCCCAGAAGAGGGGAAAATGGATTTGGCACTCAGCAATAAAGTCTATAATTAGTTTTTTATAGAAAATCCACAAACTGTGCTTGACTCCTGATGATTTTTTGTGGCGTTGGCTCGTGAACACTGTCATCCAGCACCACCATCAGTGGGAGCAGGACATACAGTTGGAGGAAGACTCTAGGCTGTCCCTTACCCCTCCTGAGGAGCCGTGGCAGAGCATGAGCCCATAGAGGAGCCTGATTCTCCCTGTTGTGTCATTGGAAAGGAGCAGCGATGGGTCCCTTCACTCACCCATGGTCACCCCAACCATCTGGAGATCCGGCAGACAGGACCAAAGCTGTGGTAGACCTGGCATCCAGCGAAGACCTCCATCCTCCCAAAGCTGAGGGAGGCAGTGAGGGTATCTGAACTCGGCTGCACTGGGAAAGCGAAACTCATGAACATATCTGTGGCAAACCAGGACTGGTGTTTTGCAACTCACAGACCCCTGAGCATTTGTAACCATCTGGTTTTCCAGAACTGGCCAATATCTGACACGTTTGCTGCCAAATTAACAAAATAAATGAAATGCGATGTGAAATTGTGGGAATGCAACAACTAGGGACGTATCTTACTTCATGGAGATTAAAAAAGCTCTGCGTCTGAGATCAGACGCAGACGGGATGGGTAAAGATGGTATAATTAAAAAGATTCACTAGCACCATAAGAAAACACTTTCTGAAATTATTTATGCAACAAAATTTTATGTTCAAGGACGCTAGAGTCATTCAATACGCAGCTACTGCAAAGAGTAACGAATACAATTTTGGATGCAGAATTTATAGATGTGTTTTCAAAATGCACATGCCGATACCCTCATTTTGCTTTTTTAATGGCCTTGCCTTCTGTGCATTCATGGCCTTCCTGAACCTTATGAGAAGTTTGAGAGGACTTGTAAATCAGTTCCTCTACCGGACCTTTAAATAGCAAGTGATTAAAACTAAAAGCAAGCTCTAATTATATCAAAGAAACCACTCAACTAGTTCTGGCTGTGGTCATCAGGCATGATGCTTGCTCCCTCTGAGGCCCAACAAAGTCGAGAAACCACAGACTATTCCCAGACTTAGTTCTTAAAAGTCTAAATCTAGACAACGGTAATTTACACTATGGTTAGTCACACTAACCTATCTTTTATATCTAACCTAGAAAGACCTTCAGAGAGAGGAAACACGTATTTTACTTAGAGATTAAAGAGCACTCAGCAGTGCTCTCACTGCTGTACACCAAATAGGTGAATGCCAACAAAAACATGACTAGACCCGACCCATCTGTCATCCAAACACAAAGCAGCAGCCTTACATTTGGGATATTTGTGAACACGCAGACAGCTAATGTCTGTGTAGGAGCATACGTGATCCCCGCAATTACAAACTCTCAGCCCCACTGTGAAGCCTGTAAACATTACCAGTAAGTGTGAAACGTGGGTCAAGCTGACATGGTGAGTATGTGGCAGAGACAAGCTTGACACCCAACAGTGTCCCGGTCTCCTGTCATTAAGACCAGCTTCTGCAAGCAGTAAAGCTACCAAAGTAACAAGACAATCAAAATAAAGGTTTCCCAGTTTCTAGCCCAGCGTTTTCCTTTCTGCATCATACTTTTCAACTTTCTTATCGAGTTCAGCACTCAGTGAAAAATCTGTTTGCCATTGGCAAGGCTGGAATTAAACACGGCACAATTTTTTACCGTGTCCACATTTCACTGCAAGAAGGCTGTGGTTTGGATCACGGGCCTTATGAAAATTAATGTCAAGCTTGCCAGTGACTTCAAGGAATTCAGAATTTCCTCCTCTGTGTTTGTGCAATGTCCAAAGCTGTGAAGGGCTGATTGCTAGTTGAGACCAGTCAGTGCTGTTCCAATAATTAAAAAAAGTAAAGGAGAAACTGAGCAGACTCAAATTAAAAGGCAAAGAAAATGAGCAACAGTGAGAATACAGACAAATAACATTAATGTGCTTTGCCTCTTCATGGCAATGTTCTTTTCATTGCAAAGCCAGGTATGAAAGGTTTTCTTTCAAATGCCTTAGGGCGAGTGTATCAACAGCAGTTTCAGACAAAAGCGACACTTTTTATAATGAGGGAATGCACAGCAGACTTTTGTAAAAAAATAAACAAAAAAAAATAATCTACAAATGTTTTCAATCTCTATGCCTCTATGGGGCTGCTCTGTTTTATCAGTCTCAAATGATGGGAATTGTCCAGTAGCTATCATGAAAACATCCACCTGAGAAAGTGATGAGAATTCTTGCAGGATGCAATGCACCCTGCTGAGGGCTGAGCAGACGACCCGCTAACACGAGGGAGATTTATATTATTAGACGAGCTGCCCACAGGTTTTATTATTAAGTTTCACACCAAAGTTTTCATACAGGAGGAATTAAAAAATGACAAGGGCACCGATTTTGATATCCTAAACATGAGTCCAGTCCTGAAAGTTTACACGGTGATGTGACTGAGGGCTGCAAAGAGATGAGAAGAATTTGATGTCTAGATCAACAGACTGACAGTGCTCTGCAGGTGCCTCCCGCGGTGCCGGTGTTTGTTTTAAGCTCTCTTGCTTTGAAGAACATGATAGAGACACTGAGGTTTGGTGAGTCTAACCTGAAGATATTTTTTCCAACCTTGCAGGTCATGTTTTCTGCCTCTTCAGTCACCAGGAGCCAACGGGAAGTTCATGCCAAGGCAGTATTTCGTGCTCTCAGTAACAATGCAATTTCTGTAACCAGATTTTTGGAACAGAAAGTTCTTATTTTGGGCAAATCCCATCTGAAGGACGTGCCTTGGTAGACAGATGGATACTTTTATCTTAGTGATATAGTTTACGGAATCTATTATTAGACAGATAGTCAGCTACTGCCTTGTTGCACTTCATATGTTAAAAGCTATTTAGTGTAATACAGAATCTTGTTAATGCAATCCAGAAATACACATATTTTAAGCGAAAGAGAAATGCTCTTATTGCAATATTCTAATTTGGACCTTGATCAAAAAAATTCAGCTGCTTTGCACTTCATGGTTCAGATGAGCTACAGCATGTCTGTAAAATGGTATGACAAGGGAGGCCTTATCCTAGGTAAGGGGAACAGGCGCCTTTGCTGAAAATTTCCATATTATATAATTACATTAATTTCCATATTGTGGTACAGAATTGCTACAAGACAGAATATTGCCTGGTGCTGCATGCGAGGATGCGGGAACCTTCAGACACCGGTGTTTAAGGGCTGATCTATGGAGAACCAGAACAAAATCCCCACTGTTTCTACTGGAGATTTGTACTGGGTTGTAGGAGGCTGTGATTTTTTTGTGTCTGCATAGAGTCTGGCAATCTGAGCACAAAATTTCTGCTTTCAGATCCATAATGTACAGAAGATCAGTTAATGTCAATGGAAATCCCTCCTGGGGACCGAATACAACGCTAGATACAGAGATCTGAGAGCGAAATTTTCACCCTGCAGAGGGAAAGGCTGTTTTCTAGAAGGCGCTCAGGAAAACGCAGTCTTTCTGCTCAACACCGTGTAGCAAAGACACACTGGTTTTACACCACCTCAGACCCTTTTCCAGCCATATCTGCTAAGAGGGTCTGATCCAAATTGCCAGCCTTTCAGGCAGGCAGCCCGGTATGCAACCAAGCATCGCACCAGAGACCTGAATGGCAACCCGCGTCACAGCAGGCTGCGTGGAGGTACTCGGTGTACATCTCACTGACGTGATACGCAGGTCAGGTCCACCAGTCGGGGAACCACGTCACAAAATTTCTCTGCAATGATATACCAGCTTCTCCCTTTCAGTCGGGAACCACAGGATGGACGGGGGAAGCAGCGAGATCGGGGTGGTGCAAAATAAGGTTTTTGGGTCCCTGGGCATCCTGATCTTGGACCCCAGCTCGACTGTGCACGAGCTGGAGAAGAGCCCGTGGCTGCTACACCCTCGTCGTCACCCTTGTCACCAGACCTGGCTGGGCACGCCGAGGTCGGTCACGGCAAACCGGGTTTCTGTGTGGGACCCGTGCAAAGGGGCCAGCGAACGCCCTGGTTTGCTCAGCCACAGGACTGGGGGGCCAGAAAGTATATGTATTGCCCTAAATATGTATTAAAACCAAAAGAAACCAAATTCACCAGGCTTTTTTTTACCTAATCTAAATTGAGTCTATGGAAATTCTGTGAATGATTTTAGTGGAAAATAACGGGCCTAATCCAAAGCCCCTTTAATGTCTTACCCCGCTCAAATTCCCGGAGCCTGGATATACTGTCAAGCTGTGCAAACTTTACAACACACTGCTGCTCCGCGTGTTCAATAGTGCTGAGTATCGGCCTGAGCTCTGCTCCCACCAAAGTCACGTCGATGAGATTAACTCCCCACTTCAGTGGGAAATTAGTTAATATAGTGGCAAGTGCTTTTTGAAAATCCCACCTCTCTCGCTTTGCAGTTGTGGTTTTTTAATTCTTAAATTTCAATTGAGAAAGGCAAAGCTGATGATAGAAATACAGAAATAATAGCAAAGAAATACTGGAGTGATCCCACCTAACTGAAGTTATGGCTTATCTGACGACTTACCCCCCATTCAAATGGGGTCTGTAAATAAGCATCAAGCAGATATACAACCCATGTGCTGAATTTTGTTTTTGCTATAATAATAAAAACCACAGAGCGAGAGTCATGATAACATGAATACTCACTCGACTGCGCACAACCAGCGGCATTCATTACATTCTGATGATGCATTTAGCCCTCGGAGCACAAAGAGACTTTTACCTTTTTTTTTGGCAATTTGCATGAGAAGTACAGAGCATTTAGTCTTTGAATTAATCAAAATATCTCTGCCTTCACTGAATAAATATATTTGAATACATGAATAAATAATATACTGAGTAAAATAATGAAACTAATTTACAATAAGGCTGAGAATGAGGTCATAGTTTTTATTAAATGTGACATTTTCCACAGTGTTTATACTGCAAGAGATAATGGCCTATATATTTTAAAGTGGGTATCAAACCATCAAAAATCTATTTTAGATAAATTAAAGTAGTTTAATTTTCAGCAAGCACTGGGCTTTTAACCTGACTTTCTAAAAGTCAGGTTAAGTTGACTGAAGAAGAAACTTGAGCTTATGTGCCTAGGATGAAAAACTTCATTTAAAACCAAAGCAACCATTTAATTGACAGTCAATCCTAAGGACTAGGGGTCCAATTGAAAGGTCAATCTTGCTAAAGCTGTCAGGCGCCTACCCTCAGAATTAAAGAGAAATATTTCATCCAGTACTTACATTTAATCTATAGGCATACCATAAATACAATATCCTGATTATCTTAAACATAAACGTTAAGTTTGCACAAAATCCTGTTCCTGGAAGCAGAGAACTCCTATAGACATAAACAGGAACTAAGCTTGAAAAACTCTCATGAAAACCCACCAAGCCAGATACAAAATCTATTCACCGACAGTTGACTTGAGGACAACTCTATTTTACTTGGCTGCCTAAAACCATTGCTTGCCCAGACAAGTCAGCAAACAAAAATGCAAGTGAAGTAGGTACAAGAAATTAACTCCATTAAATTGCAAAAAGAAGAGAAAGAAACTAAAAAGATGACAGATATCTTAAACATAGTGAAATCCATGGAACAGACCCAATAATACTGCCACCACCTCACTTCATCCTTGGCGTCCCACCAGCCTGCATTCGATGAGCAGTAAGGAAAGACTGGACATAGCAATGCATGGTAGCAGCCAGTTGCCAGATTGTTTTCATTTGTTTCTGTCAGCTCGGGGCTCGTGTCAATTAGCACAGCATAATCAGTAGTTCATTAAAAACATAATGAAAAACCTAACTCTAAGAGAGGTTTATAAGGTTGTCCGTTACCACCATGTTTGAGTGCTGTAATTAAAACAGACATTCGCGATGCTTCACCTCTTGTAATTGTGACTGGACATCAGGTTTCATCCATTTAGCCCCTTCGTGATGCTGCTTGTTATTACCCCTACGCTCTCAGCTGGCTCACAGGATGAGTTTCTCAGACTAAAACAATCCAACAGTATAGCAAGTATTGGGGTAACGGGAAAGGTTTGTCCCGCTCTGCTCTTTCTTCCATGGTAGCGGTGGAAAGGTTGCTCTGCCACTAATACATCATATGCTGCACAGTCATAGTAAAATGGGTTCAATACCCAGACCATTTGATGAAGCTACCTAATTCAGTGCATTAATTTGCCAGCCTTTTTCAGCTGAAAGAGATTCAAGTCCAAAGTGAAGCTCTATACCGACCAGGCTGGACAAACCCAACCCTGGGCCTGAGCACTGGTCTGCCTTGTCCATCCCGGTGGCCAGCGCTCTGCCCAGGCACCGTGCAGCTCTCTCCCAAAAACAGCGTTTGCCTTGACCTGGGCCATCTGCACGGTTTGCGTACAGCCAGCTTGGTCTGGAGGTGAGGGGTTGAGCTGCAGGGAAGCAATCTGTGCCATGGCAAGTTCATCTCTGGGCCAGAGAACGGAGCCTGGCTCTCTTTGCTCGCTGTTACATCCCAAGCTTTGTGTCTGCTCTGCTCTAAAAAGAAAATGCTTTGGTTTATACTCTGATACGTTTTTGAGTTTAAAAGCCTTTTTGGTCTTTTGGTTTTCACTAAGAAAAATAGTTATTGTTGCCCATCATTTTAACCTTTTCATCAAAGCCTTTATAAATCTCATGCATTCTAATGCACTAAATTTTCTGGCATGGTGGAGTTATTTGCCCAAAGCAATATTCACAAAGCATAACACAAGCAGTGCTCTCGGCAAGTCATTAGGATTAGTGATGGAACGATCTGCAGTGAGGCTGGCCCATGGAACCTGCTGAGAAAGAGCTCAAAGACTTTAGCTGACTACACATAAACCTTCCTCATGTACAAAAAAAAAATAATTAATTTAGTCTCACAATAACTCAAGTTGAAGGCTGCCTTTAGGCTCTGATAACCTCTCTCCATCTAGCAAGTTTCCCCAGCAGTTCTGGGAGGAACTTTTCTGTGCCAGGAATGCATGAGTGGTTCCCACTGCTATGCCCGGGTATTTCAGCAGGTGAGGAATTGAGTGGAGAAGTAGTTTGGGAGATATTCTTGGAAGACTGGTGAGGAATTGAGGATAGAACAGTACAATTTATAGACCCACGTGAGTAATCCCGGTTGTAAGTCAGTGCCAATCACATTGCTATGAATGACGTCAGGGGAGTCACAGAAGCAGGATAGAGATACTTCCCCAGTTCCAGCCAGTTAACCCTGGCATACTATAGATTACAAATCCCAGTGACTTATTACCCAAAGTTTACTAAGTCTTTGCCTTTAAGTGTACTTAGGTAAATGAGATGAATGAAGTACAACCTCCAATGGAAAAATCAATGCTTTTTGGATATGTGTCACATAGCTGGCATTAAATAAAATAACATTGCTTTAGGGACACCCCTCCGCCCCAATCTTTCCTCTTCAGCCTGAAAAATTAGCACATTACATCCCTTTTAATTAACCAATAATGCCAGTAACTTTCATGTCATAACTCTTGTTTATACAACTAGAAACAACTTGATATAAGCACAGAAGCCCAAAATACATGTGCAAAACCTTTCCAACAAGCAGTCCTGCTCAGAAGGGACCAGACAACTGAGACCCTACTAGTATCATTAGTATAATTAAATAATGCCCACTTTTGTAAATGCCATCCTCTGTTACCTGGCATCCCCCTCCGATACTCCAAGTATAAAGTGTTCACTATCATCTTTTAGTCTCACAAGGAAGCATACTCATTCTGGGAGTGCTTTCAACAATAATGCAAACAGAACCCTGAATTTTCGTGAGAATTAAGGCCAGGACTGGGCACTGCTGGACAGCAAGCCCTGAGTCATGCCAGAGTTAGTGTTGAGAGGCAGTGGTAAGCCCTCTGCATGGTGAGCTTCAGAAGATCCCATGAAGCTTCTTGAAAGAGGTCCTCATGTAACATTGCCTAGAAGGCAGGTTTCTCCTCCAGGCTGAAGGTGCACGTGACTCACTGTCTAGTAAATACGCCCTGTAAGAAGTTAAACAAGTTAAATCAGCTTTTTTTTCTTTGTCTCCCCACAGTTTTTTGGAGAACCTATGCAGGAAGAACTCCCAGGGTAAGGTGCTCCAGCAGGAGATGCCGCATGGGATGGGGCCAAGGACTAGGTGGCAGGAGCCACCATAATATGGACAGTTAAAGGCACATAAATAAAGTAAGAGGAACCACGTGAGCACAAAAATAAAGAAACCAAATGAGCAGCACTGACAACCTAGAGGCAAGCTCCCAGTTTACATTCAGGTACCAGGATGGAGGGCACCCCAATGCTGTTGATAGAAAAAGAAAGTCTCCCATCCCGGCTGCCTCCCACCAAGGTCAGAATAGGCACATTTCAGGAGAAAACCGGGAATTTGGTTAAAAAAAAACCAACAAACCAACAAACAAACTTGGGAATAATGCTGCTTTGACCAACTCCTTTTGCAGCTCTGTGCAATGAACGTTAACCCTTAGCCACAGTTTTCCCCTCC
Source organism: Balearica regulorum gibbericeps (assembly GCF_011004875.1). Taxonomy (NCBI): domain Eukaryota; kingdom Metazoa; phylum Chordata; class Aves; order Gruiformes; family Gruidae; genus Balearica; species Balearica regulorum. The sequence continues at coordinate 61,247,359 of NC_046184.1, forward strand.
TACAAAATGCAGCTGTCAATTCCTACTGCTGCTTGCCATGGAGAATAATATGCATTTTCCCAGCATTTAGAAGATTAAATACTCCACGCTGTTTGAATTATTTCTGTTACTCTTGATACAAATCACACAAAACTGTGATTCATGTTTTAATATTGATCCTGTAATTAGTTCAGTGCAGGTAAGCCTTCATACTAGATAGTCCTACATTTACTCACTTGGATGCCATTGTAATATTGGGCTTTAAACACTAAACCTCCACAAAGAATCCTGTTCCGTGGCAGTCAAGAGCATGTTTCACACTGTGGTAACAGCCTGCCGTAACAATACTTTATCATCTGAACTAGACTCCTCATGCAACTTGCATGGCCTCCCTCACATATGCATCCAGATGGGACATCAACAGCACCATCCTTGTTGCCTCACCCCTACTCCTGGGAAGGAATCGTTGGGCAGCCGATGCACAGACTGCAGCTCCACGGGAGCCGCCGATCTGGCTCGTGTTGCTCTGCCATCTCTCCTTATTTTAACAACCGCCCAATGTCTCGGAGGCTCACCTCTAGCAGTTCACAACAGCAATGCAGCGCCTGCTGACTGCTTTCTGAACGCTCTTTATAGCTCGGGATTATTGCTGCCCGCCACGCTGCATCGTCCCTTACGGGGCAGGAGGAAATGCAGGGCGCTGGCATGGTGCGTTTGGGAAGCTGCAATGTACAGCATCCAAAGCACAGCAAATTCAGCGAATACCACCAGAACCTGCTAAGCACTGGATCATAGCTTTAAAAATCTTCTTACAGAAAGCTAAAAAGGACACGACCGGCTGCTTCTCTGTGCTTTAATCTAATGGCTTATTCATTGTTTGTGGGTTTGGTGGGTCCCTGGAGCATGGATCATTCATCCTTCCACTGAACAGCACCATGGGATTTGGAGAGGGTGGAACCCTGGATGCCATGACAGCCATCTTACTGAGCCCTGCCAAGAGGCCTCCACCTCCAGCCGCAGGGCTGTCGGGCTGGCACAGCCGATCCTGACAGCTGGAGCGTCGGCTGCCTCTGTCAGCACCCGGGGTGGCTGGTGGGGACACATGCAGGGTGAGCAGACCCTTCTGCCAGGCTCCGGAGCAGCTGAGGATACGGTCAGTGAAGCCAGGAACATTCCTCCAACCCTTCAAAACATCCTGCCAGGAGCCCCAAGGAGCTGAGCTCTGTGTCAGATGGTGCAAAACTCCTAACCCGTCCGACCTTCCCTCGCCCATCACAACGATACGTCTGTGTGGGGTCCTCCTCTCCCTACAGAGTAAGGAGCAGTATGTGCCCTGTGCTAAAGCAGCTCTGCAGCTTCAGAGAAATTCTTCTCGCTTTAGTTAACAAGAGAATTAGAAATCCACTGGGTAAAGCTTAAAAAAAACCCACTCCATACTCTGAGTCTAGTATGGTAGTGCATGTAGAAAGTTCCTGATCAAACTGGACTTTTGGCAACAAAACCAATCACAACAACAACAAATCCTGCTGAATTTTGTATGGCTATATTTTTTTCTTGCTGGGAAATTATTTAGCAGATTATACCAAGTCTAACATTTCACAGGCTCTTCCACCGCTACCAGCATATCCTCCCAAATTAAACGCTAAACTGTACCCATTTATCCAGACCATTATATGAAGAGATGCAGTCCTTGGCTCTTTTGGGCTTCCTTTTCAATCTCACTCACAAAGTGCAATTGTAGATTTTCATTTAGTCTTTTTCATAAAAGTAAATTCTTCTCATCACAACTGATTTAGAAGCAAATCAGATACATAGCCAGTAACACAGACCCATTTAAGACACTCAGCACTCCAACTGGCATCACTCCGTAAGTTGAAATAAGCTTCTCCTTTCATTCAGGAGAGAGAAGGGAGCTGTTTGTATGGATGGACATTACAGACCCTGTCTACTTCAGAGCACACGTCCAAGAAGTGGCATGCAGCTGATTTAGTCAGTGGCCTGAACAGATCACGTATTAAAGGTTTTCTTATTTACATGCATTTTTGAGAAAATATCAGGCTCCAAGTTAGCTCATCATCTTGATGCAGCCACGCACTTAAGTGTGCATTTAACATTAAGCCTATGCTTACTTGTTGTGAAAATGGAGCAGCTGTTGTGCCACTTTGCAGAACTGTGCCTTCTGCTTTTTAAGAAATAGCTACAAAAAGTAATAGAAAAAGTTCAGCAATCCCCGGTAATGTGCTAAGAATCTTTGAGAGCCTTACAAAAATCATCATCTCTTTACATGACTGCTACAGTTTCTCAACACATGAGAATGCAATTATCCCCACATTTTGAGGGCAAATGTGTGATTCCAGAGAATCTTGCCATGTGGTATGTGACACTTGATGTCACATAAAAAGGAGTAGCTTCCAGACTACCATCTTGTTCTATTGCTACTCCCTTTAAAAGCTGAAGAAATGACTGAGGAAGGCTTTGTCATCCAAAATGTCATGAAAAACTGAGATGGAGACTGAGTAGTGCTGCACTAGATACAAATTCATAGCTCCCATCTTCCCAAACTAGGCAGTGCAGATGGAGAATGACCTATTTGTGAAGTATGCACCTTCCTTGAAGAAGTTTTGTTGAAACTGGTTGCTGATGTGTTTGAGAAGGGCCGGCTCAAGGTGGTAATTCAGTGGAATTAAACACTTAACAAAAGTTCAGGACAACAACAAATATTCTGCTTTGGTCAGGTTCATCATGGCTTCAGCTCCAGACTCTGGTGCAGGGAACCAGTTTTTCCTACACTGTGATATGTACAACCATGTTTGCTCCCATGAGCAAACAGAAAACAGCATCCTCTGATCCTGCAGCAATCACATACTCGGGCAGTATACAGTCCATGTATTTTACTGCTCCTTTATGGAGTGATTTTTGACAGCCAAATGCAAGAGTAAGGACAGCCAACACCATCTGACTAGCCCTTCTCCCATGCCAAACATCCCGCTAGCCACTGACATTGCCCATCTCCAGCAGTGGATCTGCCACGAGGCACGGCTGAGAGCGGTCCCATTGCCCACCTCTTCCTCATGCAAGCTCCATTCCACACCGGGAAGGTATGACAGCAAAATCACATCTTCTCATAACTTGTGCAGACCAAGCATTCACATCCTTAATACGCAAGCATTAGCTTCAAACAAGTAGACATTTCAGAGGGATTTAAGGCTAGCCAGCTTGTCTCCTTAAACTTTTGCTTCAAAGAAAGCCTGTTTCTAGGTCCTGAAAAATAATGCTGAAAAATAGGGATGGATAAGTACAGGGTTGTCCTTCAGTTACTGAGACAGTTAGCTACAGATTTTCCAAAATGTTAGGCTTGCACTGTGCTTTAATTATGAAAAAACAGGCCCTACTGCCTACCTGGTAGACAAGAAAGGATTTATAATGCCATACGCTGCTTTTATTTTCGGTCTAATGTCTGTGAAAGCGGATAGCGGGAGGAAACCTCCCCTTATAACCCACTGGGAACGCCACGGGCATGGTATCAAATGCTCCTGTTTGTAGAACAGTGGCCAAACAGGGCTCACACCTCTTGCGTAAAGAAAGAATTTTGGGAGCAACAAGGAAGGAAAGCTGAAGCACATGCCACATTGGCTATTGTCCTGAGCTACGCCTAAGTTTGGCTCAAGTTAGAAAAGCCCTTGGGCCACATATAACTACACAATCAAAGTCTGTTTTATAACACCCAGAGGGACTGTGTTAAGGTTACCAGGCATCTTTAATCCTACTTTTTTCTAAGTTCTGAGAGACTGACTTTTTTTTTTTTCCCCATGCATTCTTGCATGCAGCCATGTTTAAATTAAAGTTAGTGATGACATGACTTTGAATAGCATGGAACCAAACGGAGTCAAGGGAGCATTTCTGTTAAGGAAACAGATAAGGCTCCAAAGAGATGTACAGACTTATCTTCAGATGCGCTAAGAAAATTGTTGTAAATTACATTATTTTGGGGGGAAAAAAAAAAAAGTGTCAGCATAAGGAAAATTACAAAGATGAAGGAGACAGTTACTTCCTAGAAATATTTCCTTTAACCAACTACCCATGATAAAAGATCCTTTGCTAATCCCCTTCCCCACTCTACCAATATGAATACATGCAAACACATTAAATTCTTACAGAATACAAAGAGGTTTTCTCTCTGCAAGAACAATAACGTAGGCTCCAAAATGTATGATCTTCAGGATGCTGACTATTTTGGTCAATTACTTGAGTAGGGACAGCAGGTCTAGTGTCATGAGCAACAAAACAGCTGTTATTCTTGGAACCAAACACAGTTATTTCCAAAGCTGAACTCACAAAACTGACTCAGAGACCTGTCAATCAAATCAAGATCAACATGTTCCCAAATATAGCTCAACTGTAGGAAAAGAGTCACTGCTCAAGGGAGACTCCCAGGAGATGAAGTTCACCTCTGGCAGGCCAACACCAGGAGACCATTCTATCTCTTGGAAACTAAGGGAGGGATGTAAAACCAACTGAGACCAACCGATGTCTTGACTGATCAGGGATTATTTGCTGTCAGTTCTGCTCAACAATCAGGTATTTAACTGTACTGCATCTGCCCTGGGACTTTGAACTGTGGATTTGTGGTCGCCAAAAGCTTGAATAAGGTCAGTTTCATTGAGATAGAATGACAGAAAGAGGGCTCTGGGGAAAGCTGGTTTTTTGCTCTGGAAAGTAGCTAAGATGATTATGTTTAGAAAAGCTGCCTCCAACAGAATAGTCAGTCGCAAGGTTGAGAGCAGTGATATTGGGATGACACCAAGCTCAGAGCTAAAGCCTAACCCAAGAGGGCAAATGGCCTCTGCTGTTGATGCAATCAGTTGGAAAAAGACATATATACACCAAAGAAGAATCAGAGCAAAAACTGTTCTGTCTTGTCCATGAGGGTAAGTGCTCGTAGCCTCAATGAACTGCCAGGATCTCGGTCAGAGCATAAGATTTACACAGATTTACATAGAATTACAAAGCTGCAACTGAAAACCTGAGCTGTATCTATATTCCTATTCAGTGTTCTTTTAAACAAAAGCCACATTGTCATGGTTTAGCCCCAGCTGGCAGCTGAGCACCACCCGGCCGCTCACTCACTCCTCTCATCCCAGTGGGATAGGGAAGAGAATTGGAAGAAAAAGGTAAAACTCGTGGGTTGGGATAAGGACAGTTTCACAGGACAGCAAAGGAAGAGGAAAATAACAACAACAATACTAATAAAAGAATATACAAAGCCAGTGATACACAGTGCAATTTACCCACTGCCCAGAACCAGATGCCCAGCCTGTCCCCAAGCCACAATCTCTCCTCCCTGAGCAGCTCCTCCCTTATATACTGAGCATGACATCATATGGTATGGAATATCCCTTTGGCCAGTTTGGGTCAGCTGTCCCAGCTGTGTCCCCTCCCAGCTTTTGTGAAAATTAACTCTATCCCAGCCAAAAACCAGGACACACATTCAAAAAAAAGAAACAGCCTGCACTGCATTTGATCACTAAAGATAAGCCTCTGCTGCTGAGTTAACTCAGGTGACTGGCTGCCTTTCTCAGCTGAAGCTGGTTGTGAGTGGTCTTCCTGCAAAGCTTTACTTGAGATAGTACATCCTCATGGGTACATCACACAGAGCACCAGACATAGCAAAGCCTTGCAGAGGAAAATCGCCTAACCTCCTGGGCTTCCCTTTAGCAGTCAACAGGGTGAAGTCCTGTTTGTCCTTCTGGGCGCACTATGAATAGCAGAAGATCCTGAGGCAATATGAGAAGAATATCATTGCTTGAGAGGGGGACGGTCCTTTCAGGACTCTTGCTGCAGGGAGCTCCAGTAAGCATCTGGAAGCAAAGGAATATTTGAAGATATTGCCAGGTGGTCTGCTGACCCATCTCCTAAGCACCACTACGTCCAGAATGGCAGCTTTTGTGTGTGGTCAAGGACTCAGAAACCATCTGAGTTGATACTGCAAAGATAAAATCTCGTGCTGCAGCCCACTTGAAGCTCTCTGTTACACTAATTCAACTGCAGAAACAAGACACAAGGATGATATTTCACACACCTGGGAATTATCTAGTGCAGTGGCTGGAGCTGTTAAAAGACCAGCAATTAACATAACCACATCTCACTCTATGAGAGGTCACTGTTTTGCAGGCCAAGGCTGACATCATTCCCAAGGACATCTGTTTACACATTCCTCAATCTCCACTAACCGCAGTATAAGCATAGTATGTCATATGAATACATTGTAGACCAGTGCTTCATGGTCACCATTTTATAAAAGTGTACAGCAAGACTCAGAAACAAGTTTTAGATAACCTCTACTAAATGAGGTTGAAATGTATGAAAAGGTCCCTCTTACTTTTTGAGCTCTCACAATAACACAGCAGATTGCTTTAATCCCAGTGGAAATAAATTGCAATGATTCTGCCACAGTAATTTATGCACTGGATATTACAGGCCCTTAACATCAGCCATGGTAATTACTGTAGGAAGTGAGACAGGAACACAGGACCTGTGGGGGTCCTTTCAAGGGAAGAAGCCCATCAGCCTCTGGGCAGGGGAGGCTAGGTCATGCCCTCACTGCCCCTCACTTCCCCTCAACCTGCTGTTATTCGAAATAACTAAAGGCGATGGAGAATAACGTAGACGCAGAAGTGGAGGCAGGCACGTTCGCTGAGATACATCATTCCTGGTGAAAGGTGCCCAACCTCTGCTCCCCTGCCCGCACCAGGGCTGCCCCATGTGCGGGCGCTGCTTTGAAGTGGGTGGAAGAGCTCAAGGTGTCTCTTGAGCTGGTCTGGAGAGGTGTTTCGATGGAGCATGTACTGACAGGACCCGCTGCAGGCAATGGGGTCTTTGCTGTTTGTTCTAAAAGCATGATTCCACACTAGGACTTTGGGGTGAGCACACGACTGTGTTTCAGGCACATGTTTGATATGTATATACATGTGCTTTTTTTAAGGGCTGCAATCACTGAGTCTACACAAAGAGGGAAAAACTTTCAGAAGAGGCAGCCTACCAGCAAAAGAGACTTCTCTGTGTCTTAAAAGAAGACATGGATTATATGCTAGCCTTCCACAGAGAAATGAATTTCACATGCCATTTCCTATCTTCCCTTCAAGTATCTGATCCTGGTTTAAGCCTCTAGCCCTATTAGAAAAATACTGTGCCTGTACTCCTGTGAAAGCTTGGAGTGAACTCTTCGGTGGCTTGTACTCACAAAGGGTCTCTGTTGCCTTTTTCCTGGAGGCAATCACAGATCGAGCCCTCTGTGAATTACTTTTCCTTCAAACATATCCATCCAAGGATAGGCGAAGCTTTTCACGCTTCGAGCTAACACCAAAGTACCTTTTACAAATTTTTGAGCAAATGTTTAGATTCAAAGCCCAGTAAGGAGAGCTAAGAGGCCGTCATAGGGCAGTCATTTGCTAAGCAAACTCACTTATCATCAAAGGAGAAGAGAAAGGAATGATACACATTGATAAAAGTCAATACGTCATTGAGGGAAGGAGGAGAAATATGTAGATGGTCTTTAACATACTTTGAAGGGATCCCCAAGGGATCTAACATTACACAGCGTGTATTCAGATGGACTGCTCTGCCAGAGGTAAAATAAGCAGACCTAGATACCTACTCTTCTTTAAGCACGCGCTCTCTCCAGAACAGAAAGGCCAGATGATTTATTTGTAGAATCTCTTTTTCACACACACGTATGTTATTCAGCAACTCTAACCCGCGTCAGGATAACAATTCCAGGAGACTGTAACCGTGGCTTCTTTGTAAAATGACGGACCATCCTACATTACCTGTACACTGAAAAGGCACACCCTATAAAATGAATTGCAAATAATGAGCTGGACTGGTTAACCCCACCTGAAGGTGGTTCAGCAATCTGACTCCTCCAGTATCTAAATGTAACCTCCCACTAGCACAACCTCTAATAGGATCTAAGCTTCCAGTTAGGAAAAAAAGTTTCCACTGTGACCTTTCTTTTGATCTAGTCACGATGGTCAGCAAACCTGCAATTTCATAATCTGTCTAGTTTTGCCACGGAGTATGTAGTTTGGTCCGCCACGACAGATACCTTTACATCAATAAGTAATCAGCTCTTCAAGAATGATCAACCCTTTAAAATGCTGATTCAGGTTTCAAAGCTATTGAACCAATTCCATTTCAGAGCTACAAAGAAGGCTGTAATCATGGCAAGTGCAGCCCAGGACAGTGAGGGACATGCTTTCCCCTTCCCAAACCAGGGGCTGCGCAGACCAACAGGACCTCAGCGATGGCTGGGAGCAGCTGCCTCTCCAAGAGGCACCAATGCCACCCGCCAGCTGCCTGGCAGGATCCTGCCTCTGTGCACGGCTCCCACGGAATTTCAGACCCCGTCGGAAGAGGAAAACACTTCCTTGAACAGGACACCACGGTTCCCAGCTTCAGCATCTCATCCTGGCAGCTGTGCCAAATTTTGCTGTCCCTCGGTATACTGTTTCTCTTGGTGTATTTGCAGGTAGCAAAGCAGATCTGCAGCGAATGACATTCAGAAGCGCAAACTGTGCGCTCCGTTACCAGCGCTATTGGCTGGGGCGATCTGTGTCAGAGCATTAGGATGTATGAGGGAGGTCTCATGTCTGAGCTTCCTGCCTTGTGAACTTGATCTGAAGCTTGCGGAAGTCAGAGGAAGTCTTTCATTATTTTCAGTGAGCATGGATCAGCATCACTTTAAACCTTAATCACAATACCTTCTAAACACAGTCTTTCATACCCGAACACTCTGCGAAGCTGAACAACAGCAATATGCTATATATAAACATGTGGAGGAAAGTATTATGAAATTTTTTATATTTCCTATAATGCTCTTGTGAATTGAATCCTTTCACTCAGCACCTCATCATGATAAGAACCTGTCATTATCTTCCCGCATACAGCATGAATAACTAAACCTAGCTTCACTTTCCTGTACCTTCTTATTCTTCCTCACCAGGAATACCAAAGGAGAGCACTAAACCTTCCAGCTAGCAAAACTAGAGTTTGAGTGCTGTTTAAGAAGATTATGTGACGTGACAAAGTCTCCGATGCCTCCATCTCCTCTGAATTCAATGCAATTTGGCCCAATAATTGTCCCGGAGCAAAGACAAAGCCAGTTAATAAAACCACGTTCCTTTGCCATCTAACGCTCCATCCTCCCACACTGCCAGTCAACCACTGTTAAAATTACCCTTCATAAAATTTAATTCCTAGCTTCAGAGGGCTACAAATCCTCTGGAAGTCTAATTATATCATTTCTTGAACCCATGAGACTGACTTTGATGCTGTATCTTCTGTAGGTAAGGGTAGGTGCCATATAGGAGCGATTTTTTGCATACTGATGGCTCTAGCCCAACATCAACATGGAGACAGTCAAAGACTCTATATGCAGCTAGAAATTAAATTTTAAGAACACATGGATATATTTTTCTTTCACATTCATACAACATTGTCTACAGTATAACTGGCATATTCCGGGCTCTTCAAGTAAGCCAGAAAATATCACACAGTACTCGCTGTGTGTTTTAATATCGCTTCACTTGTCTCAGGAAAGCCCCACAAATTACAGGCAGCATTTGATGGGGAAATTAAAATATCATCTACATTGCAACTGGTCTGCCGCCAGCTGTATGGATCGCATTTGAGATGCAGCTGCTGTATAAACAGAGCCATTTACCAGTTTTACCTAAGGCAGACGGTTAAGTAGGTTTCAGCTGCTACACAAAAGATTGTGAAGCTTTACTTGCCTGCAAATATACTCTCTGCAGAGCCACAAATATTTCAAAGCCGTGTTGCATTTCAAATCCCCCAAATTGGGCTGAGTATATCAAAAAGGGTATTACCCAGCTTTTCTGTTGTTGCTATGTACGCTGAAAGAAAAACTCTTTACTGCCAAACTACGTTTTCTTAAAAGAAATTTGCAGTTTCAACTTTCTCATCTCTCATAATCCTCACAAAGCAGGATAGCGTGTATCTTGGGAGGCATTTAACTTGAAACTTGTTGAAACAAAAGGCTCCGGATTTCACCAGTGCTATGTCTTTTATTTGCTGCAGGCAAGAAGAAAAAAGAAGAAAGAAAAAAAAAAGCCGTGAGCAGTCCCATCAAGCTATTATCTTTGGGTCTCATTCTGACTGCAGGCTCCCTGCTCTTGAAGCAAGCCCTTTGATAAAAAGAAATAGCATCGAGTTGCAATGGAGACAAAACATATATAGATCACACCGAGCTGACCAATAAACTTTGTTTCAATGCCTTTCTCTGATGGTGTTTCATTTGTCTGCGGGACGTGCAATAGAACAGAAAAGCATTCAGACAAAGAAAAAAATTGAAATATAACACAAAATTTCTCTGTAATTTTAATACTAGTGGTTGATTCATGCCATGGGAGGGCGGGGGAGCAGTTCTGTGGCAGTCTAAGTATCAACGATCATTTTTTTTCCAGCATCACCGTAGCAACACCGTAGTTATTGTCAATGAAGCACTTTCATTCTAAGGTGCTATTTTTAGATGATTTTACCTTTCCAGAAGAATTACCCTCTGGGCTGCAATTTATCATGTTTGTTCCTTGGCCCATGGGTGAATTTTAGCGGGACCTTTATTTTATTTTTAAAGCAAAACCAACCAGCTCTGTTTTTCCCCCCGCAGACATTTCTGCACTCAGCTCAAAACGTCTCTGCTTTAACAGCTCAGACCTGGCAAGTATCAATGAGGACTGAGCTCCTGCAGGAATTAAACCCAAAATACCAACCTCTCTCCTCCAACAACCACTGGTAAAGGCAAAAGGAAGAACAAATACAATTTCAGCACGTGGAAAACCGGGCTGAAGATGAGGAAGGGGGAGAAGTGGGGACAGTTGCAGGAGGCTGAAGCCCCAGCCCTCTCCAAGGCTGGAGCTGGTGGTTGCAGCAGGCTCCTTCGCCCATGCCTCATCCATTCCGGGCAGCTTCCCAAAGCTCAGCCTTTCCCCCCTCACACCCTGCCAGCAGGGCAGCTGTCGCCCAGCAGCGGGTATTCCTCTTGCCAGGATGCTCCTGCTTAGGTTGTCCCATCAGTGCAACCACGTGACAACCAGACTGACCCAGGGGCTGCTCCGTGCCACCAAGGATGGAGAGGAGCATCGGGAGGGCCACCTGTGGAGCCAGTGCCACTAAGTGTCCCTGGCACACCACATTCTGCATTTGGATAGGTTAAATATGTGTTTATCCAGCAAATACACAGGACTGAGATTACCATACACAGAGCTTGTCCATAGAGATTCAATACAGAAGCAGTAAATGGACATAGTAATGACTCAAGATCATGCAGCCTACAAGCAGGAGATGATTATGCACATGCAGATACAAGATCCAAATGAGCCCTCTGCTCCTCCTGCTATTAAGTTCAATAGATCCAGCACCTACTGAGTGTAACCGCCTTCACTGAGACGTTGAATTAGTTTCTATATAATCCTCCATTCCCACATAAAATGCAGATAAAATCTCTACATTACAGCAAAGCCTCAGGTTTCTAAGGTCTATGGAGCCCCCAAAGCATCACTACAAGACAAGCAAATAGAGATACCCAGGCAGCCATGTGTGCGTGCACGCAACACACGCTTGCACACATGCGGCTAGGTCTGCTGAGGAAAGTGTCCATGTGACTTTGGGCCAGGCACAAACGGTGTTCTTAGCACTGCTAAAACCTACGAGAGGGCACGGTGCGAGCCCCACGCATCGGTGCTGGCTGGCTGGAGGTACCGTGAGAGGCCCTTAGGGTTTTTTACATCTGGATATAACTTCAGCCTCCGAATCATAACTTCTCCACAGCATGGCAGGTTTGTCATGATATGAAACCAGCAGCAAACAGGTTAAGTACCCGGCCAAACATTGCTTGTTCTGCCATGCAGCACCGCATGCAGTGGGGGCACAGCTCTGTATAAAGGCAGGAACAATTTCTTATTCACATTACTGAATAACATTATCATCTGAAATCGCGGTCTGCTTTTGGGTTCTGAAAACAGTTCCCGAGTCCCATGGCTTCCCTCACCATCCCTCCCCCTCCGCCCCTCTGAGCTGCACCGAGCGCAATCCCTTGGCAAAGACGCCGTCCTCCTGCGCCGGCCCTCCCAGCAGCGATCCTTGGGCGGGATTTGGGAGTGCTCCCGAGCCTCTCGTCCCATCCCAGCCCCGCAGCCTTCGTCAAGCCCTTCGTAATAACGTCATCCTTTGGTCTCAAGATACCAGATGCCTAACTCATGGAAGTCCAAGTTCAGCAAATACTAATTTTGCTCTCAAATTTGAACCACCAGTGAATTATCCACCCATTACCCTGGCACAGGTTTTATATCAAATTGCATAAAGCTTGATTTTCTTAAATAGCCATAGTCACAAGTGAAGGAGAGGATTATGGAGTGCTATTAAGAAGTCGAAGAATAAAGTATCTGCTGCTTCCTGAACAGCTAAAGCATTTGAAATGTAGGCTATATAATGTCACACGTTCTTCATACCAAAACTGCATTTATTCACCAAGAAGCTAATGACTTAACCCAAGTCTCTGTCTGACACATGACAACAGATGCACATTGAACCAGCGCTGAAAGCAGGACAACGCTTCTCACAAAAATTCTGTCTTCCACTTCTGTTAGACATTTTATATTTTAGAAGAAGAAAACCAAGCACTTTTCAACCTTAATTATGTCTAGGCAAGCTAGCTGTAGTGAAGCAAGAAACTAGGATAACATCGCTGTTCCCTAACAGTTCTTTCACCTGCCACACTTTTATACTTAGAGCACCTCTTGTTAGGTTTTATTTTCATATTAAATTGAATGCCCTCATTCTGCTCTCAAGTTGTGGAAGCAGTAACAAACAAGCATTTCTAGAAATTATCTTTTCTGAGAGCTGCTATTATGTACCTGCACGTACTGCCGCCTTCTTCATTTGTAGCCTGCACAGATGCGAATGACTCATTGAAACACCAGCTTATCAGAGCATCAACTTTTTGTGTTGGCGACGGGGATATGCTGCCGTGCTAAAGTTTCTAACCTAAATAAATGAGTGCCTAAGGTATTGCAGGTTCATCAGATGGTGGCACAGGTTGGAACTCTTAACAACGCTAAGATGACCCGATTGAAACTTGGCCTGATTTTATAGATAGTGGGTCCAGAAGCTAATGCCAGGGCGCAGCCAGACCAGCAATACACGTGAGAGTATAAGCACCGAAACACAGCAACACACCACATCACTTTGCTCATTGCTTAAAATTATAATTACCGTATTAAACCAGACTTGAATCACCTCCATGCTCTTCCTAAAGAAAACAAAGTCAAGTGGAAACAAATAACTAGTGTCCTGGGAAGCAGAAAGGACTGTAGAAATGCAGGCGAGCAGGGCAAATTTCCTGCGGCAATTCTTTTTCATTAAATATATACCTCAGGCCAAACAAATCTGTCCAGAAATTCAACAAACTATTGCAATCAAAAAGGGCATATTTTTAGTGGGTAAGAAGTCAAAATGCTTAATCAATAAAAACATTTTAAAGACACTAGTGGGAGAAAGAAAACTAACATGCAAAAAATTATTTTTCTATTCCATAAAAAAATCATTCAGCTTGGGCTGAGGAACAAAAAAAAAAAAATAATTAAATCCCCTTCATTTTGGATTTCATTTCAATTGGGAAACTCCTTTCTTTTGTTCACCTCAGATACATTTTCTGTTATTTTGTTGGACTGGCCAACCAGCTGAAGAGATCAAGTATTCAGCTCAACTACTACCAAGACAGTTATAATTCTAATTTAAGGTTCCTGTATGGCAATTGCTTGGTGATGACGAGTTCTGGGTTTTGCAATATACAGCCTACATCTGCTGCACACTTGCCAATATTTCAAAAACTATAAATGGAAATCTTTGGAGAGGAAAGTAGGGACATACCTAGGGAAACACACTGGTCTTTTTTAGACTAGAAAAGAAATAGTTTGCACCTTATTTAAAAATGCAAAGAGAAATGCAAGTTGAGTCTTCCAAAGAAACATAACTTGTACCTTGTAATTCAAAGGGTTGCTAATGACTTCTTTTGGGGCAGAATTTTGGCCTAATTTTCATATATGCCTATTGCACAGCTCTGACTCCATTTTGGAGCAGAAAACTTTTAACTTCTGTACTGTCACCAGACATACCCACCTTTGGGATCACTTCTCTCTTTATCTGGATGAGAAACCTTTAAGTCCCAGTGTGAGCCAGCTGTCATCATGACAACAGCTCAGCTGAAGTCAGTATTACTATTTACATGCATAAAACTGAGCTTAAGTGCAGTTTGTTGCATTTCACTCTATTTTGGTCTGCTGTTCTATCCTTCAGCCCCCACTGTGTATTTTAGCCTTTTTTCTTTCTTTTTTTTAGCATATGATTTGGATCAGCCAAAGAAATTCTTTAAAAATAGTTCAGTGGGAAGTCAAATGCCAGCTCAAATAATTCAGCATTAAACTTAGGAAGTTTAACATGAGTGCCAGAAAACACTTCTGGTGATTCAGAAGCCAGCTTAGCAATCACGGAAAAAACAAAGTCCAAAGTGGCCAGGTTCTCCTGGCATTTCTTCCTTGGTCCTCACATCTCTTCTCTGAACTACTACAGGTGGATGTTACCATCCACGGTTGAAGTGGAGGCTTTTTTTCTGTGGTCACCATGCTTGTGGCTTCTGCTGTTCCCTTATAGATCTAAACCCGTGGTGCTGAGACATATTCTGTGGCTTGTGATAGGGCAGAAGGAGAAGATGCTCTGCGCATCCTCCTATGCTTGAACAAGAAAGTCCCACAGCGAACTGGGTGTCTCCTAAGGGCCGAGATTCCCAGTGCAGGGAGGGACAACTGTGGATATCCAAATCCATTCTTAGAAAGGCCATATCCCCTAGCACATCTCCATCCCCAGGATCTCTAAAGACATGGTGCCTCTCCATAACACAACACAGTACTATGCAGAGATGCCTATATTGGCAATCTGCACACTAAAAACAGTGATAGCTGTGCAAAAGTTTTATCGCTATTATCTTGCATTTCATAACATGACTCCTGGACTTCTTTCAGCCCTTTCAGAGCTAGCTTGGATATCTCTAGAGATCCCTGCACCCTCCTGCTTAGCGAAACCTTGAGAGAGGCTAAGCCACGTGCTTTGGCTGTTCGCTCATCCGCAGGCAGGGGAGGCATTGATGGAAGGGATGGGCTCAGCGTTCCTCTTCTACATGTCACTCGCCTCAGCCTGCTATCATGCAATCTCCACTGGAAAAGAAATTTTGGGTTAAGGGGTGTCCACCAACTCTAAAAGCTGTGAAACACTGAAGCCAACCTGTCATTGACTCGATATGGGCTATGCAAACAACATTTTAATTAAAGAAAAAATCATCCCGTGCACTCTTGCTACATATCACCCTTGAAAGTCTTCAGATTCATTTTGCAAGTCTTAAATCATTCATGTATTTTTAAAAAATGCTTTTCAGGTGGTTGCTTTTTTTCCTGTGTTTACAGGGAAGGGAACACCAAGACAGAAGAGCTGGCTTCTGCAAATCTTCAGCCTTCCCCATGGCCACCGCTTGGTTTTCTGGAATTTTAGCTACAGCACGGAGTGCAGGAGTTAGCCAGCAGCACATCGCTCCAGGCCACGTCGGGAGCTTGGGAACAGCTCCTGTGTCGGTCCCGCATCTCCATCAGGCTGCTCTTCATGCGATTCCTTTGTTCAGACTCTGAGCAGCCTTTAGCATACGCAATCCATGGAAGAGACGGCTCCTCATCCTGAGCGGGTACGGTGTATGCCCTCATCTTCATTTGGGCACGCTAATACAAACTGCGAAGTCATAATAGTAATACCATTGCTATGGTTTGCATTTAAACATTTACAGTTGTCTTTTAAGCTTTAAAAATTATGACAGCCCCGTGTCCTGGGCTGCTGCACATTGGCACAGACCATCCAGATCTGTGCACAGATGGGGGTTTTACCTCTATAAAGCAGTAAGACTGTTATGTATCTTTTTAGTGTGCTGTTTTGAACTGCAAACATCCACTAAACTATTGTTTGTTACAAGTCTCCCCCTCCTCTGCATTATAAAACCTAAAGAAGTTTTATGCTTAATTCCTAGTGGAAACATTACATTACCTGTGAAAGCCTGATCAAACACTGCTGCTCTTTATGCCCTGTCACTGCTGATAGGCGCTGTAATATATCCTGCCTTTCTCAATATAAACCCTCTTCCAATGCCAGGCTTAAGCTGGGGTATTTAAAATGAAATGCTGTTTGACACAAGGTCTTGCACCCCTTGTCCCCTTCATTTGCGTCTATCACTTGATCAAGTGAATAACTCTTTGTTTCCCGCTGTCTCGGGCTTTTTTTTTCTTTTTTCTTTTTCTAAAGCAGTTCTGTATGTTTTCTGGTCTGCTTTTTGTAACCACTATATTCACTCCTCCAGCTGAAGGACCGATCATTTGTTTAACCCAGCTCTGCTTGAAATAAAAGCTTCGTTTGTCGTTTCTTGTTTCATTTACTTTTTAACGGTGACTAATAAAGACTAAAACACATACATGCCATATATTTAAAAAACAACAAGAAGAAATCAACACAGAGGTGCGATTTTCAATCATTGCTCTGGAGGGGCAGGGGGAAAGGAATAGGACTATTGTCAGGAAAGCCTGGGGTGCTTTGGCGGGGTGAGGGAAATGCCCGGCGCTTGCCAGCATCGTTTCAGACTGTTCTCAGTCCTGCTGGGTACTGGCTTTTCATGAGCACTGAAATACCTTCCTCTTTTAAATACATGAATAAACAAACAAACAAAAATAAAAGCAAGACTGCCTGAAATCTTGCAGGAGCGGGGAGGGGTAATTTCAATGTGTCATTTGTTTCAATCCAAATGACCAGCCAAACGCTGCACTGGGGAGTTTAGCTCCAAGCTCTCTTGCGGAGCAGTCATGCTCCAATGTCCCACTGCAAAACACTCTGCAGCTTGTTGAGGGGCTGATAGTGCTATGTAGCCTGCGCAGCCTGCACATCCTAAGTCTGTGGAGGCTTCCATTTGTGCTGGTAAAATTGTACGATTGAGGTCTGGATGAGCAAACCTGTTGTAGACTTCCCTGTGCATCAGGCACAACGTGTGGTGCTTCATTGATTTAATCCATGTTTGCAGATTGTGTTTGGTATCTTAGGAATTACTCAGACATTTCAAAATGGTCACTCTTTCCTGCAGCCAACCCAGACAAAAATAAGAATAGAAGAAAAAAACCCAAACCCTAACTAGCCTTTATAAATGTATTGGTTTTGTCAAAGTTGGATTGTGCATGAAAGATATACTGGTTATAATTCAGCCTCTAGAGCTATGTGAATCTCCAAGAATTCAATTTACAAAGGACCAATGGTTCTGTCAGAGCTGGTTTATATGTGCTCTTGAAGTTCAAGAAAATTTTGTTTTGAATTAATTTCAGTTTTTCAAACACAGTCTGCATTTTGAAGACCCAACATCTGGGAATGCCTCGCCACCAGCTGCTTGGATTATACAGCAAGCTTCATAACAGCAGTATAACCTTACAGCCTCAGTGGCTGGGAGAAGGGACTAGGCTTCCTAGCTGACATCCCTACCTAGCAGACATACCTAAATGAGACTCTCACCAGCCACCCAGGGTGGGGGAAAGCAGGACACTTCCCTGATGCTTGCAGTCACACAGATGTGAAAAGCATGTTCTCAGACTTAGAAACTAAACAGGAAATAAAAGCAAACACATCTTTAGGTGTTTCGTTTTTAAATCATGCAATTCATCACTTTTTGATTATTTGAGAGCCAACCATGGTTGGGAAATGTGTCCCTTGGGGACTGCACTAGGAGTTAAGCGAGCAAGTGACAACCTGCGTATCTTCAACCACCCTCAGAGAGCCTCAGGAGAGGCAAAATCACCTTCCTGTTACCACCCTTTGAAAGATTGTTCGCAGCACACAAGATACCACACTGGATAAAGAGAGAATCCGTCCCACCCTTCCTCACACCAGGGTGGCACCTGAGGGTGGGGCTGGGCCAAGGATGAATCTGGGGGGAGACAGTCCCTCCCTCTTGCCATGCCTCTGGATGCCAGTAGAAGCAGAAGCCCCATCGGCCAACAGTTCCCTCAGGAAAAACAGGAGACAATCTCAACCTCCAGCTTCCACCAATGGAGGGGAGAGATGTCCCTTCAGCACACACGGGCAAAACGACCCTGTGCAGCAGCTGGCAGCAAAGAGGCTGCAGCAGTACGGGATGGGGCAGGGGTTGCCGCAGTACTGGCCTCCAAAGTGGAGCTTCTGGGCTGTTTGGATAAATAGGGGCTGAACCTATAATATGAAAGAAGAACAAGGTTAATGTGCGTCTCAGACAGAAGGAAATAAAGTGCTTGCTTGTGCTAAGCTTGACTCAAGCCAGCTATTAATATAAAACTTGGCTATAAGGAGTGATTCAGTAGTGCTGCAGCAGAGCCTTCTTCCAGACAGCAAGCGAGCACAGGAGCAAAATAAATCTTCCATTGGTTTCACCTCTGGATTTGCTCCCAAGATCTCTCCCCCGCTCCAGACACTTACAATCCCTATTGTGTTACTACTGCGATATATCATCATGCCAGGGATGTGACAGCATCTCTCAAACAACATTTTATAGCAGACATAAAGTTTAAGTTGGGGGGAGAGGGAGGTAGTAAAGGGAGAAATGATGCTTGTTACCATGCCAATCCACATGAAACCAGAAGGACCAGATTGCTGCACTTTTCCAAAGAGCAGTTTTAAGCATCATTTCTCTGATGGTTCAATTTTCCCTGTTTAACACTGTAACCAGTTATCAAAAAGATCTTTCAGAGCAGATAATTGCATCTGGAAACCCTTTGGGCCAACAATCCTCTAAGCGGACGAACAGTCCTCCTCACGCTGGGGTCTCCAACTCTGAGCGAGACACTAGGGACAGGATCATTGCTAACTGAGATAGAGCCCCAAATCTCTATTTCTGAAAAGCCCGTTAGTTTAGCAGCTTGCTTTTTGTCTTTTTTCCATGCGAGGGATTGAATGGGATGTCTGTTGCTGGAAATCAGGACAGGGTGCCAGAAGACATGGCATTTAATAACTGGGTGTGACACTGCATAGTCACCAAACCCTTCTGAATCTCCACCTCCCTGCCTGTACATGAGTATAATAATTACCATCTACGCCATGGGGTTTATTAAGTGTTATTAATTAATAACAAGAGTGCTTTGTTCAGATCCTTGCATTATAATGCCATATAAAAGAAAAATAGTGTTATTGCTACTGACCGATGAAGACCCCAGTGAGTGCTTTACTCAGTCCCTAGGTATTCCTGATGGGCAGCAAGGACAAGGAAGCTGCCTTTGAAAGCTAAAAAGAGGAGGAACGCTACTTAGCAGCGTATCAAATCTGACAGCACGTTGGAAAGTTCATTTCGAGGCTTATGTGATGACTGCGTTTTGCACACACAGAGAATGGCTGTTTAGATCATTGGGGTCATACCTAAACGTTCCCATTATTCACTGTGCTTTGCAAACCCATCGTTTGTTCTCACAAAGCCTCGCTGCTATGAGCAGATACCACTATGCATGCTTAACAGGTGAGGGAACAGAGGTGCAGAGATGACCAAGGTGCCCCAGTGAGCAGAGAGAACAAGTGCCCAAATCTGCCCTGCTACGAGGCTGCCAAACACGCTGCCTACCACAGCTGCTGCTTTGTCTCTAACAAAGAAGATGCATTTTAAGACCGCTTGTGAGGCAGCGTGCCTCCGTCCATGCCGCTCACTCAAAGGGAAGGACGTGGAGCTTGGAAAATACAAATATTCACTGGTTAGGGTCTGCTTAATCAGCTGTAAGCACGTTGAAACCCAAAAGCAAAGGCAGCAGAGGATGTTTTCAACCTGCAGCCTCCAGCGGACTCGGGCAGCCTGTCAGTGTCTCCTTTGCCAGCAGCAGCTAAAACTCCGATTCCCCTAGAGCAGCAGTCAGCGATAAATGTTTGAACAAATCCTCGCAAAATCTAATGCCTTGAGGGCTCCGGTGACATTTCCAGAATGCAAATGTGAAGCAATAACTTCTCAGTTCAACAGTTTAAGTGGGGAAATGGATAGGGTAGAGAGCAGCTGAAGAGACACTTAGATTCAGTGCTGAAACAGAGGAGGAAAGCCCTTCCAAAACAAAATCACAAGATCAGTACCATTTTAGAAAGAAAAGAAAAAAGAAAAAAAAAAAAAACCCCAAACCCCCTTCTCCCCCAAACCCCTTGGAAATACCAAGTAAATCACCTAAAAATAATTCTCTTTTCTAGACCAGAACAATTTTTTGGTTCTGTGTAGTTACGCACAAGATCCAGGACGATGGGCCCGGATGTGTGGCACACAGACGCCACAGCAGAGCAAATAAAGACCAGTGTGCAAAAAGAACAAGGGGATGGCATCAAGAAAATAACCTTTAGACTTCTTTACCTTCTGGCTATTTGTAAAGCTACCTGATTTTTGAGTGTGGAAGATACAGGCAAAGGTTTTTTCCATGATTCGGGAAAGACATCGAGATTCATGACACCCATGATGCCCCAAAACTTCATCAAGGTCTCACTGAGCCAGAAGCCATAGAAGCGCAGGGTAAGAGGCAATCTACACCTAATCAACTGACAGGTTTTAAAGTGTATCTAAAAATACCACAAAGGGACAAGCATTTTTTTTTCTTCTTCTGTAGAGGAATGGATTTTCCTTACGGAGGTCTGGCAATATTCCCACTCAAGAGGGAGAGTGGTCAGACATCTCCACTGGGACCTGAGGGAAAGACTCCCTGATCTGATCGTAAGTTTATGGAGTGTGTCAGCAATTCAGGATGCGGCTATGCCAGAAAGGCCTGAAGGAATATCCCAGGGAATAGTCAAAGCAGGATAGTTAAAGCATGAGTTTTTTGTAGGTGGAAAGCTTTTCCCCTCGCAAATATCCGTACAGCCTCAAATGGACTCAGTAGAACAAAGCTTTTGTTAGCATCAGTTAAGCTTGAGTTAAGATGAAACTCAGGAAAAACTCAGCACTGACTGCATGCAGACCCCTAGAAGCAGAGTGGCATCTCCAAGGTCCAGCTAAGTCAGAACCCACTCCCCCACCCCCCCCCCGTCAATCCTACCAAGTTTCAGTTCAGGTCTGTAATTTCACAACAGTATTTAGCCAAGGGAAAAATCAAAGTAATGCTATATGCCAGTTAGATCAGAGACCTAATGCACCACTATAGTGCAAATTAAAAATGAGTAGAGGATTTGAAAACTGCATTGAGGCTATGTGTAAAATATGTGACTTTAAAATATACTATAATTAAACTGGTGAAGGCAAGTATAGAGAAAGAAGTTGTACAAATTTTTCTTAGCCAAATTACTTGGTGAAAATAAAAGAGATTAAAGGGGTAATTTAACAGATGCGCTATGAACAAAATTTCAGATTGCAGTATTAACATGATCGAGTGCTTTAACTGGAGAACTAACAGTAGGCCACCTGCCACGTTGGTAAATTGAAAGCGAGGTCATCTTTCTCTCTCTTGCGCACACACTCAAACACATGTTCACTCTTCCGGATTTCATCACATGGTAGAGATTTCCTACATTAAACAGTAAGGTCTGGGACAAGGAGAGAGAAGAAGTCACTACAATTTCTCCACTAAATGGTTAACTACGGAAATTACAAAAATTAAAATCTGCTCCAACAAACAGAAGTTGTTTTTCTGAAGGGGCAGAGAGGTAATTCCTCGGGGAAGAGTGCTGACTGAAGGCACCGCTCCCCCATTACGAACTATCTAAAAGCAAGTGACTCACCAAAAATAGTAACACAGAGTTTTCTGTTTGTAATATACTGAAAGCTATAGGGCTTGATTCATAAACTCCGCCAAATCCACGGGAGTCCATGTGATTCACTCAAATGGGCTTTGGACCAGATCCACAGCAGGTTTCATTTTATGGAGGGTCTCAGAAAACCATAGATTTATTACTCAGATATAAGAGCACCAACTTCCTGCACTGGGTATTAAAAAGAAAGAGTTATTCTGGTGAGGAGTAAAGCTTCACTGTTGCAACACAGCCCCTCTCTCAATAAGGCACTTATTTTAACTCCTGCGTGTATTTGGGGTTTGTGAGAGATGCTACGGTAAGGAGGCAGGGACCGAAAGCACGGCAGTGCGCCTCCCTGCTCTCACCCGCCACCATCGGAAGATACCAACTAACCCCAGCAAGGTCTGTGCTTGCTGAGCTGGCAAAGGTGCCAGCTAGCACCCAGCACAGTTCTGGTAACAACTGGCATCCAAACTCACTTCATGCAGGTCACCACACCTCTGCTGGTGACTGCTCCAGAGGATGAGTCAGTCCAACCATCGCCAGCCTCAGCTGACTTCCCATTACCGACCGGGGCTGGGAGAGCCCCTGGATGTCCCTTCCTGGACCTGCTTACTCCAGTACTTTGGGGAATTATCCACACTTATCACACCTTCTGAAACACAGACATGCTGACCAGATTCAAGCATGGTTCGCTGAGATTCAAGCAACAACCCAGCACTCCTGAGATGCACCAGGACATCTGCTTGCCCCACTCCTGTCCAGGCACTGTGGGTCTGGTACATGGGGACCTCACCCATCCACTTGTGATGTGGACACCACAAGTCATTGCCTGGTCACTATGGACTTGATATTATCAAGTTGTGCTGAGGACCTTTCTGACCATTTTAACTCCGCTGAGCCCAGTACCGACGCTCTGAGTTGGTATTATTCAGTTCTCTGCCAACGGCAACCTGCACCTTACAGTCACAGCGCCCTCGGCTGCTGCACGCCTTCTCTTTAATTCAGGGGAGAGGAGAGTTTTCCTTTTGTGCCGATTCCGCTTTCTAAAGAGGAAAAAGAAAGGAAAGAAACCTAAATGCTCTACAGGCGTTTCGGAGCCCCACCCTTCAGAGGCACTGTCTGCCTGGCACAGGTCATCAGTGTTTTTGCTGCATATTTTTACACGTCCTGAACTTTGGGAACTGCGTGTTCAGCTGTGGCAAACACACCCATTCATTTATACAGTCCTCTGTTTGTCCTTGTCCCACATCCCAAAAGTGAGGTTAGTCTGCGTGCCGGAGCAAATGCATGACAGTAAATAAACTCAGAAATTGGTTTACACTGCATTTAACTGATCTGCAAATAAACATAAAACCCCATATTTTCACACCTTATCAAACCGTTTAATATTCCAAAAGTATGCTGCCAAGTTTTTTCAGACCGGCATTAATCCAAACTAGAAGCATTTCTTTCTGGGATCGAGTAAGTGTTTGTCATGAAAAACTAACCTCAAAGTCAAAAAGACTATACTTGAATAACCAAAATGAGGGAAGAAGGGATTCATAAACAAACAAACAAAACTCTGCAAATAATACTGAAGAGCTAAAATTACCCAGTTAATTTTAAAGATCACACACGGAACTTTTTCCAACATAAAAACAAGCTCCTGATTGTTGAGGTTTAATACCAAGCCCATTAAAAAATGGAAAATGCACCAGAGGCACAGGAACTTTCAGCACAGCTGGCCTAATGAAAAAACAAAGTATGTAATTGTCGGCGATTAACAAAATTGTGCCTTGAAGAGTTGCTGATTTATCCAAAGCTCGACTCTAAGCAAGGATTGACTACTTAATGATTTTCATTTTTCCAAAGACTGTCATACCACAGAGAAGTTGCTAAGAATTTGGTTTCTTAAGTAATTGCTCCAGGGCTGGATTTCTCCCTGGGATGCAATAAAAGTGGACTTCCCGACCATCTTCCCTCATTTCTCTCCTCTGCTTCCTTCAAGGGCTGTCTGCACCTTTGGAAGAGCAGTGACAGAAGGGTGGCATAGAGATTTTGGTAAGTAGGACAGCACAAACTTCAGTTACATCTCCACCTTCGGTGAAAGCTGCTGTGCAGGAAGCCAGAAGGGAATCCCTACTGATTTGTTCCGGGAGACCACCACAGAGAGCCCAGTCCCTCGGGAAGCAGGCTCTGGTGACACGCTCTGTAAGAGAAGGGCAGGACCAAGAGAAATATTTAGTGGGAAATGTCGAGCTCCCCACAGAGGGTGAAGCCCGCCGTGCTTTTAAGTGGCACTGGCGTTCATGGAACGCTGCAGTACCTGTCAATCACGCCGCACCCAAGCACAAGTGTGGTTGCCAACAGCAAATTACTGCAACCTCTAATTTGTTTCTTTTTCAGCATCAAATTATTTTTCATTGCCAGAGTGCTGTATGAGCCCATAATAAACTTGTTTTGATTTGACTCATCACATGTTACTGTGCGCTTCACTCCATTTCCAAGGTGCCTACAGACAACCTGCTTCCTATGGATTTCCCACAGCTTCATCCTGAGGTAAGGGGGCTCACACACAACCCTTTTAATGACCTTTATATTCATCAACAAAAATCACAGTCCAAATCAGATGATTGCATTGGCCCACACGATTAACATAGGGACAAAATTAATTACTCTTTTTTTTTTCCACGCCGAGTTTCATCAGAAGGCATGCCAAGAAAGATGATGTTCAGAGCTAAGCCCTTCAGAAGACATCTGCGCCAAGCCTGGTGAAAGGGAAATCATTCCCTAAAGATTAAGAAAATGAAAATCCAACCAGAGCAAGTACCCTTCTCCCAGCTCCTGCAGATTCATAGGATTAGGAAAGATTACCAGGAACATCAAGCCTGAACTACTGCATCGGCCAGAGTGTACAGTTTCACAGACAGGCTCCAAGCTGAGTAACTTGTCAATGTGAATTTTTAATGACTTTTTGATTGCGAACATATGCCGTAGCTGGGCTTGCTCCAGATCCCAGCTGAAGTCAGCTGGCGCCTGTCAGGGTGCAGCTCTGCGTCACGCTGCATTCGGTTTAAGGGGGGTCTCCTGCTGAAGCAGGTAGTCCTGGTTTCCCTGCCCTGCCCAGCGTTGCCTGAACCAGATCCGCTCATCGATGGGACAGAAGCATTGGTGGCTACAGCCCGTTCCCAGTGACCAGCACATTTCCACGAAACACTGCCATGAATGCAAAGCCGTCGGGGCTGGCTCTGCACCGCAGCGGGGGCTCAGCCCTGCAGGAGCACCCACTGCCCGCCCCAGGAGCCATCGCCTGCCTAAACGTAAACTGGAGGGAAAGATATCAGGAGCTTTAAAAGTCAGGAATTAACAGGCCAAGGGCACGTGACAAGTTGACAATAAATGCTCGTTGTTCAACTTTTCTGGTGTTTGACTGTTCCCCCTCCACCACTGGCATCGTGTGCTTATCCCTGTGCTTTTCCTCCTAAAGCACCAACTTTTCAATATATTGTAAGACATTAAGAAACTAAAGCAACCTGAAGTGACTTTGCATGTGCTGTCTTACTAATGGAGAGGGCTACTAGCAGAAGTGGGTTTTTTTCAACAAAAAGTGCTTTCTGCGTTCACCCAGGAACAAATACCCATTACTTCCTACTCTGCTAAGTGTAAACTGTTGGGAATTTAGGTTAAAAATATAAGTAATATAAAAATACAGGTTCTGCTAGGCACCTGAGCCCAAAATCTGTCTGTAAGCAGAACAGCGACTGATGGCAGTGGAAGTTGTGTGTGCTCAACAAGTAGGAAACAGAAATTCGTTTTTGCTATTTCAAAGGAGTATAAGTGACAAAAACAACCACCTCCCATCGAAATGTCACAGAAATTAGGTGCCTAACTGCTTTAGGCGCCTGTGGAAACCCTGTCTGTAATCTTTTTTTTTTTTTTTTTTTTTGTGGTTACGATATTTCAGAAATAAACACTCCGAGATACTGAAATGAAAAGCTAGACTGCAACAGAACAAACCACACTTCTCCTGATTAGCAGGAAAACCCCCACTCTTATTGTTACTACATTTTTTTTGTCCCTTCCCAGGGAACAGTTGATATTTGTGGTAGCTTTGACTGTAGGTTGTAGCAGCTACGTAGTTTGTATCACATTAAATATACTGGTGGGTCCTGCATGGTCATTCTGGCACCATTTCTATTTTATACAATGCCTTCAGTTTTTCTACTTAACCTCAATAATTTATCAATCATTCACCAATGCCAATAAATCAAAGTGTCTGGGGACTCTTAAACATAAAAATAAGGAGCTGTAAAAAAATATTACTACAGCAATTAAAGACTCAAATAGTAATAAACTCTACTTGCATTACACCTTTAGAAAGCCCTACTGAAATTAAACAAACATCCAATATCAACAATATGAAAGGGGCTTTTTCTTCTAGTTTATAATAGCTACTGGTTTATCCAGAGCAGAAGAGAATTAGGGTTATTTTTATAGATCATGGAGACTAAATGTAAAAAATAGGGGAGGGGGAAAGAAGTAGTGAAAGGTAGAATAAATTACAGTTTGTGTTTTGGTTTTTTCCAGCAGACTAAAAGAACAGAACCAGAATTTACAAAATAAATATAAATCTTTATCCATGAAGTGTAATCTTTTGGTTTGGATCAAGACTGTATGGTTAACAAATCTATTTTGAGTCAACCTCATAGCCGTCTGTTTTAAACTAAGTAAAGTTTTCTATTTTAATACATGAACTTCTTTTTTTGTTGTTTTCCTCAAAAGGCATTTTTATTTTCCAGAAAAGTATTTTTTTAAGTGACACCCAAGATGCAGGAAAAAAGTCTGCATCATTCAAGAAAAGAAAATAACAATTCTTGTACAGATGGGTGAAAAAATAATACATGGAGATGAACAGACCTAAATTAAGATCGGTGTCTCGGCTGCTACAACCCCTGAGGAAAAGGGGGCATTTCTCTTCAGAAGGGGTGATATGCTGTAACTCTGGAACTGTCATGGCAGTCTGGCACTGGCAAGGAGAGGCCATGTACTGCTGCGTTTACCAACAGCCTGACGATTAATTCCCATAAAAAGCTAACACAGCAACACTGGTGTGTCCTGCAGAGAGCCCAGGCTTGCGTTCTACCCAAGCCAAAATCCTGAGGTTTTGTCAAGGTGTTCCCACCTCCCCTTGCGAGGGGAAGGGAGTTGGGACTTTGCACAGTTTTTCCACCATGAAGCTCTTGGAGGGTGCCATGATGGGCACTGCCCGTTCTGCTGGCAGGGGAGGGCTCTGCCCCCGGCTTCTTGGTTCCACTCATTAGTAGAGGTCAATGCTTGCTGTGAAGAGGAGTTGATTTTGGGTTTTTTTACAGTTAAAAAAATACTGCAGGGATCCTGAGTGCTCGGACTGTCATCTTTATTAAAAATTAGCAGTTCCCCAGTGCTGTTGGTTTGAGTTGGCTTTTGTTACCAGCCCGCTGCAATTACTGCTAACAGAAAGGGGCTAATGAGTCGAAGCAAACAATAAACGCTGGGTTTTAATTTTCTTCTTTCCCCCTACTCTGTTTTGCTGGAGCTTTCTGACAGGACTGGGCCTACAAGAGGCAGCAGCGGTGGCCAAGCCAATGGGTAGGCCTGAGGTGACGTGGAGAGCCCCATGTCCGGCAGCCTCCCTGCAGGACCCCAGCTCAGGGAGGTCGGTGGCTGCAGATGTGCTCATATTGACATTTTCACACCCAAAACAATGTAAACTGTACTTCTAATTTCTTACATTTATCAGTCACCTCCAAAGTGTCCTTATTGTAAAGACAAAAATTTCATAAATATTGACATCTTCTGGAAGAACAGTACTGGGGAGTGACCAGCCTTGCTGGAGGCCATACCTAGCTGGGCTTCTGCAACCAGTGGAAATTTCCTTCATGCTTTTTTTGCAACAGTATTCTCTTTCAGTAGTTTCCTCTCTGCTATAAAGTGTGCTTTTATTATATCTGTGTTGAGCCGGTTCCAATGACGCACCTAAAATAGATGAAACTACCCCAGTGTGTTTTCCTACTGCCGAACAGCAAGCTGTGCTGTCTGCGGCAGCAGCGCCGGCATCAAGACCGGGCATTCAGCAAAGCGCTTACCTGTGCCAAGCACAGGTACTGCCAACATCGCCGCCAAGATGGGGCCAATAAATCCAAGCACGCTGTGCATCTCTTGCCTATACTCCCCGTGCACGCTCAATAGTTCAGGGACCTCTTTTCACAGACGAGTCATTACCCGTCTCCATGTGCCTTCGCCTTTTAAAGCCCAGGCAAGCTGCAAAATCTATAGGAAGAAGATGAACGGACTCAGCACAAAACCTTGGAAAAGCTGCAAAATTAAAGGTGTCTTTGGGAAATAAGCTGTAGGCTTTGAGGATGGCTGCAGAGGGGCCTGGCAGCAGCAGGGATGATGACCCCACTACCCAGCCGCTCCAGCTGGAGATGCGGCTGAGGAGCCTGCACCGAGCGTGCAGGGTGGCCCGGCGCCAGCCAGCTCCTTGCGTTTAATAAATTAGCGTGGATAAGGAAGCTAAGATTGGGCTTGTAGAGACTGAATATATACAGACCTCTACATGAAGGTGCAGAAACGGCACTGTTTGAGTCTGACTCATTGTGTCCTTGTTACGTTCCCGGTTGCTTGGAGACTGACTGAAGGCACACAGCAAAGATGCCGGCTTGGGAGTCACTACCCTGCCTTATTTTCTTTTTCTCTATGCACATAATTTTCCTTTAAAGGCCTGCCTTGCCTCTGCAGATTGCTCAACTCCCTCTGCCGCTGTGGAAAACTACGGCAGGGGAGGCAGCCGGGTGTCCTGGAACACTGTCGGCGTTGTTCCACCTTCACCTCCCAGCCCCGGCTCCGCGTGCTGCAGGGAGAAAGAAAGCACGCCTTTATTCCTCTACAGGCTCGCCTGGATGCTAAATTTTACCTTAAGCCAAAGCAGTCACAGATTGCTCATTGAGAGACGTTCCCCCACATTTCCAACAGGTTACCCTGAAGTCGTCAAACTTCCTTAGCTGGGAATAAACATCTACAAATCCCAAAAAGCAGTGGAAATGCAGTGGGGAACTTGAGCACATTCTGCCAGGCTCGACAGGCACGGCACAACCGATCTCTGATGGTTAATGTGGAAATCTTGCTTGTATCTTTCCTTACACAAAACTGAGCAGTGTGGAGACAATTATTCGTAATTTAACAAGTGCTGAAATTTAATGCCCATTGTATCTCAAGTGCTAACAGTATCACGCTTCAAAGTGGGAGCCTGTAAAATATAAGCAGGACTTCTAGGACGCTGTTAAATTACATGGGCTAGAGTCTATGCTGGTATAAAAGTAAGGATTGTGTGTCCACTTCCAACAGCCCTGTATCTCATGTATTCTTAATAGCTGGAAACCAAGCAGTATGCAGTGGTATAGGGTAATGAATGACCTCTTACTACTCTGTTTTAACAGATCTTTATTCCCCTAATCAATCTCATCATTCACGCCAGGGGAATCGGCTAAAAGCTCTTTAAAAATACATAGGTGCGCTCAGGGCACATCCTGCAGATTTTTCTGAAAAGAAAATTTCTTTAAGTAAATGATTAAAATGGAAGCAGAAGCAAAGAGGCTTTTGTGAGAATTGGAACGTGCAAAGGTTCCTTCTCTGGGGGCCAGAGAGCAGGAGGGAGGCGAGCTGACCTCAAAGACACAAGGTGGCATGGAGCACTGGGCTTCTTACACCTCAGAGCTGCTCTTTCTTCACTCAAAGGGGTTGTCCCCTGACTTTTGCTGGAGAAAATGAGGTAAGAAAAAAGCGGTGCTGAGTTACTTGTAATTTTGGGAAGAGAGGAAAAAAAAAAGCTATCGACAGTGAAGGAAGGAGCCCTGCAGAGTTACTTACAGCCCACTCAACTCGAATGAATGAAATCCCTCGCAATGAGTCAAATGACCTTAAGACTGTAAGGGCACACTGTAGTTGCATGCAGGACCACATGGCTGGAAGATGGGTTTTGGGAACACCAAAGGCATGGATTAAGCCCTAGCTCAGCAGCATGTCACTCTGCCACCTGAGACACCCCATGCCGCCGAGGTGCCGAGATGGCACAGCCAGGCACCATGCTGCACGAAGGACCAAGAAGCGGGCAAATGAGACGTGACAAGTCTGTATTAATCCGTGCATACAAACCGCTCCCTGATTTTCTCTCTTTAACCTACAGCTGCTCCCAGCAATTCAGCCTGGGAAGGCTGAAACGCGCTTGGTCAGTAGTCGACTAATGCTAGAACAGCAGGATGCAAAGACAGCTTAAAGCTGTGTTAGTCCCATGGGGCCGGGGCTGCAGTGCTTCGATCGCAACAGGCAGCGTCGCCGCTGGATCCTAATGGTCTATCAGCGGTGCTGTGCCCAGCAGATCCCTGCAGGATCCCTGCAGGATCTGCTCCTGCTTTCTCTGCAGAGACAGAATACCTCAAAGTAAGCCAAAACCCATTCCAGAAGTGGTTTTTAATTAGCTGTCTTAATTGTCAGTAGCTAAAACCAAAGCTTTCTGCAAGATTAAATAGCTTATAACAAAAAATTGAGGGGAAACCCCTAAACAAAACAGGACTTTCCCAGAGAAAGAGTATAAAGGTACGTAAGCTAGCCACTGACTGTACGACAGGGTGGCTCCACAACCCTTCATAGAAAGCCTATATCGCAAGTAAGCCGGGCTGCAAAGCGAAATGTGCAAAAATCAAGTGAACTTGACATTGATGCCGATTGTGATCATTCAGGGTTTTTTCCTGAATGACCCAGATACAGTTTGGCTCAGGGACAAGACAAAATGAAACATGAAGCAGCTCTTTAACACTCAGATTTGACCTCAGTGTTCAGTCCTGGTGCATTGTGTCGGTGAACTTCTCAATCCCCGCTCTGAAGCAAAGCCAGTGCCTTGCAGGAAAAAAGAAAACAAAGAAAACCAAATCAAAAAAGTATGTAATTATTTAAAATTACATTGATGGTGTATGCAAAAAAAAAAAAAAAAAAAAGAGGAGGGAAGGGTAATCTGGGCAACCATCACTTCAGTACTTTCTGAATTTGTAGCCTTGATCCGCCACTAACACTGGTTTTGAATAGGTTCTCTCATTGCGTTTCTCTGTGCCAGTGGAAGCCAGACAGCTAGCTAGTGTATCCTATAATAAATAAACAAACATCCCCCCTGCCCCCAAACACATGTAAAAGATAGATTTAAATCATTAAGATTTATTTAGCTCTGAAAGGGAACTATTTTTCACCAGGCTGCAGAAAACCCCACTGCAATGGAGGGACTAAGGCTGAGATTTTCAGAAGAAACGGAAGGAGTCGAAGTACCCCATTTCTGTTGAATTTGAAGGTAGTTTGGCCATCAAGCTCCTTTGTGTGCCTCTCCCTGAGCTCTTGTTTTTACTGAAAATTAGATTTTTACTAACTTGAAAAGAAGTAACAGAATAATTGCAAAAGGTTACAAGTTATTTTTAAAATAACATAGGATGTGCTTTATCCTCCTTGGTGGCTGACCAGTTACAGCCAGAGTAACGCAACTCTTGGGACACAACCTGGGATGCGGAAAAACCTTGTGAAATTCCTTATTCTACCACTAACTTTTTGTATGGACTTGGGCAGCCAGTTAGAAGTTTCTAATTATTTCTATGTCCAGCAATGCATTTGCAAAAGTGCTGGAACACTTAATTTTTCTGGATTTCAAATGAGGACGATGAGGTAGTTTTAAACTCCCCTAAAAGAAGTTTGACAGGATTTGCAAACACGCTGTTGATAAGAGCAAGGGTTGCTCTTTACAGCTGAAACTTTCCATTCAAATAATATCAAAACTCTTTATACACAAGAATGACTAAAGATGAGGAACGTGCTTATGATACAGGTTCATTATTTGCTTATAGCTCAAATTTGGCAAAGCATGTAAGCACTCCAGGATGAGAGCCAAGGTAGTATTTCATTGTGGCAGAATTGAGAAGACTCCCAAGACTTCCTCAGGCTTCCTTTAGGCTATCCAAGGGCTACAGGTAGGGTAGACCCTCCTCAAGAGCCAGACTGCAAATGCATTTTCCCAGGACCTTGTCAAAGTCCCAGACAAATGACGTCTCTTGGTTTCATGCAGGCAAGCGTGGGGGTTTTTTCTATCTTTGCCCAGCGCGGCACGAAAACCACACACAGGATCTGGCTGGGCCAGGAAGGCTGGGTCTCATGTGCTGTCTCCTGCCTAAGGGAGCCTTGACGAAATGACCCCTTAGGCCTCAGTAAAAAATTGAGTAGCCCATGTAAATTCAAAGAGGAAAGAGTAGAAGTAATTCCATCTTCATGCAAATTTCCTCCCTCCCTTTCCTGCCTCAGGCCAAATGATCAAATGCAACAAAAGGAGATATAAAAGTCATACAAGAAGCTTCAAATGGCCTTGACTTTCTTCACGCAAGTATCTTATCTTCTCTTTGTTTCATTACTTCTGATTTCTGACACAAAGCTTATACAAATGAGGGAGGAAAAGGAAAGGAGAGAGCACCATCAAGTATCCAGCAGCAGTCAGACTGGACTTCCACCAACCAAATTCACACAGAGGATCCCAACTCCGAAGACCCTTTACAAAGTATTTTGTTGGTAGTCGCTTACATTGTGGGCACACACTTATGCACCATGGAGGGCACTAAAATTTCTATAACATTTTTACAGAACTGTATTATCTCATATTTGCCTTGATCCATATATAGGAGGTGCAAGATGCAGCGTGCAAAGCTGCCCTCCCACACCTTATGGCAGATCCTAGAGGCTGCTCAGCACGTCTGGGAGGCACTGCCACTCTTGGAGATGGTTTCACACAAACGGAGGACAAGATCAACAAGGCAACAGCTAGAGAAGGCTTCTGCCAATTTGCACTAACTAAAAAGACAACTGCTTTTCGGCAGAACGAACCTCAGCTTCCACAAACGTTAGCAGTTCCTTCACTGAGCTGTGCTGCATCCTTTGTGACTTGGCCACTGAGCATTTGATCCTAAATGTAGCGCAGCCTTTCAATCAAATTCCCCTTATGTGCTGAACCGTAAGCTTGCCAAGCAGTAGGAATGCTGAAGCATTAAATAAAGAACATTTTTAGCAGTCAAGGCAAAGGTTAAAAACATAAGGAATGTGAGGAGTTGTTTTTGCAGTGAATTTATTCTACGGGCAAAGTAATAAACCATTTACATTTGAAGGATCTATAGCATAATGATGTAGATTAGTAGTGCTTCTGTTGTTTTTGGTTTTTTTTAAACACAGGGAAACTTTTTGTTATCTTGTACAGGGCTCTGCTCATACTCTTTCAGTCTCTGTGGCACTCCAGTAAAGGCAGTTTCCATATGACTGCAGCGGTAGGCTCGGAGTGCTATCTCGCAGCTAAACCTTCAGAGGTTTCCACACAGAGGAAACCCCTTTTTTCCCAAATTTCCAGGGGAAGGAAGGAGGAGGGTGGACTGTCTTTTTACACTATTATTTATAAAGCACAATTCCTTTAATAAACTACTTATAAAAGAAAAGCATCTGATTTTTTTAGACCGGGCTGAAGAGGACTTCCCCTTTTTTGGATACAAGCGTACATGGGCTCCAGTTCAGTCAGTCGGAGGCAGAAGTCCCCATCTGCAGATGTCTGCATACCTGGGGTTCCACTAGCAAACGCTCAGGCTCGCAAATTAAAAACCTGTCTAAAAACCTGACACTATTCATGCGTTCAAATGCTTTTAAGAATATGGGTTTGATCCAAAAGTCCATTAAGGCAAATGCAAAGATGAATTGATTTTCCACTGACATTGTATTAGGGCCTAAACTTGCAGCACTGGTCTAAAGATCATCTAATTCCCTCAGCTTTTAAACCAAGCCTATTCAAAGCCTCGATTTACAAATGCAGGCATTATAATGGGGCATTCAAATGCTGCTAGTGGATTCTCAAGATGAGCTCTTTGGTCTGTAAAATACGCATTAAGCATACCTTGGTGCCAATATAAACATCCTGCTGCAGAGATTTCTAAAAAATCTCATTGCGACTGGTCTCAACAAAAACATGTTACCACTTGTGACTATTAAAGTATGAGGGAACCAGAGGAATGAATGAGAAGGCAAAGTTGAGTGACCTCACTTCAATTCCTATCTACTGGTTCACACTTGCAAAGCCTGCCTGGCGAGATGAAGGGGGCTGACAGCTTTCCAGGACAAGACGGCTCACAATGAGATGGGAATTCATTGCCAGTCAAGGAAAATGTTAAGGTATGCAACAGGTGATCAAGAATCTGGCACTGTGGAAA
This sequence comes from Balearica regulorum gibbericeps, assembly GCF_011004875.1. Lineage (NCBI taxonomy): Eukaryota > Metazoa > Chordata > Aves > Gruiformes > Gruidae > Balearica > Balearica regulorum. The sequence goes on from NC_046184.1 coordinate 61,281,480, forward strand.
CCAGGAAGAGATTACAAGGTGTTTTGCAAGGTGAAAAATGGTACAGAAAGAGATGAAAGTGTATGTATTTAAAATCAGAGTATTTGAGCAGAGCAGCTGCTAAGTTATTTGTAGTAAAGCAAAGGCTTCCTTCCACACAAGGATTGACACAAAGACCAATCAGTTAAGGATTGCTCTGGCAGCTAACCTAAAACATTTATCTGTTCCCCAAAACATCAGTGAGAGTTTGAGCCCACTGCCCATTTGCAATGCCGTGACACGAGCTCTTCAAGGCAAAAACTGCTTCAATGGGAACAACCTCGACAGCAGCCTGAAAGGATATGGAAAGCAAAAGACTTAAAGGCGCAGAAGAGCTACTAAGTTTTCCTACCTTACAAAAAACATAAAGCACATATTAAAATTTACCGTTAATAATCAGCACTAAAACTCTGCCAGAACTGCTGTACCTCTTCCTGTAACCTTTTCTAAATACACAAAAATCAAAATTTAATGAAGGCTGCCAAGTTTCCAAACTTGAACAAACAATACTAGGTCAAGAGAGCATCCAATCCCAAACACTCCTCCTCTCCCCAACAGGTCTTGGGTTACAAAAACCTACTTTTTATTTAAGAGTGCCAGGGATAGCTCTCCTCCATCAGCAGATCACTATGGACCTTCATAAGATACTTCCTTATTAGCTCCACGTTTATCACTGGCAGCTGCTGTCCCGAGGAGCCCAGCATGTGCTGGGAGCTGCGGCGACAAAGCCGTGTTGGAGCGCTGAATGGGGCCTTTAAAACGCTGTTCAGAGCAGCGCGAGAGGGAGATGGACTCCCCAGTGATGGAGTTCATTGCCTGACAGTGCACAAAACACCATCTGTCGGGAGCTGCGTCCCGTGTTCGCCGATATGAAACCGCTCTCAAAAGGGGAAGACAGGGACACAGCTTCAGGTGGTGTTTCGTGGTACACCAGGATCTCACCTCTAATTTTTCTGCAGCAGGCTGTGAAGCAGGCGCTGAAATCTTTGTCAAAAACCCCCTAAAAAAAGTGGCTGACGTTAAAACAGCTGGAGCAAAGAAGCCAGCATCCCTCTGCGCTGGGATTACAGGCCCCAGCGGACAGAGCTCTGAAGAAGAAAAATGCTATAATGACATCTCCCCTACTTGTTTCATATCAAACATTCCTCAAAACGGACGGTGTTTTTCAATTTACTAATGGAGTGAGGAGAAAAAAACCCGACTCTGAGCAGAACAGGAATCTCAGTCTCTCTTCCTTCTCTCATATCCTCTATATTCCCGTTGGAACAAATTATATGGAAATGTTCAAATACTTGTTGTATTGATACTGTGAAGTAAGAAGATATGTCACTGAGGGCCTTTGCCAGGCTGAAATCCCAAAAGACAGATGACTAGCAAATGCTTGCATCCTGCTGACATATTCCTCCAATAATTTTTACAGCGTGTTGCTGAATGCACGATGAGAATACAATGCCTGCTATTATGCTCAGCTCTCACTGTTAACACATTTATACCAGTGTTTCACTTTGTCGTGTGCTGGGTGACTGAAAATTGCCAAGGACACTAGGACTTCAATGTACTAATGCTAGTAATTTCCACAGTATCCAGCTGCTTAACTAAATGCTATCTCCATAGTCTTTTCCATTTAATTTAAAAAAAATCCTTTCTCACACGTCAAGGGGACAACTTTCAAGGTTTAGCATTAGCAATTTGGACACCCAGCGCCCATTTAGGAGGTGCCTGGCATACTCTGTTGAAATTTGTTTTGTCGGTACATAGCTTTCTCTTCCCCACATACGTTACAGTTGTTCTGACAGATCACAGTTACGGGTATATCTACGCCACATTCCCTCCTGCTAGGTGGAATAAATTGACCTGCTCCGAGATTGACATTGCCATCATTAGACTATTACCATCACCCAAATGGGAAGCTGCTGCACGGATTGCGGTGCTGTGCTTTCCTTGCTGTATGTATTTTCCCTTCTATGGCTGAAAGCATAAAGACTTGCAAAAACACACAGCTCTCTCTTTCCACTGTCTGACTGCTGTGTTGGGCTGAGGACTTTTAATTGGTTATTTGTTTTTGACAAAATCCTAGAGCATCGCTAATGAAAAATGAAACACCTTTGTAAAAATTTACTTTTAGTCAAAAAAAAAAAAAAAAAAATCCCCTTGAATTTAGAGGTGGCCTGGGTGATAACATTATAATAAAGAACCAAGTAGGGATCTAAATGCCAGACCTGCTTCAGTGCATAAATCACCATTAAACCGTGCTGTTTCTGGGGAAATTGATTTTAACAGCACATTTCACCACAGATGTAATAAAAAAGGAAATTTTCCCGCCCATGTTGAGCTGTTCAGGATGAAGAGAGATTTGGAGTTTCATCCAGGAGAATTTGCTTTCTCCTTCTTTAGGCTATGGGATGAACAAACAGCCGCTCGTTTCGGTGCTGCTGGGTGGTCTTGCAGTGATCATAAACCCCCCAACTTTGGCTTTGGTGAGTCCCAGGGTAGTTTAGGCAATTCCCTGAGATACAGTATAAGGAGAATGACCTGATGAATCGAAATCTAGGTTTAGGGCAGAGGTCTGAACTTCCCAGCTGCTTTGTATGCAGGTATTCACTGCAGTTACACAAGCCAGACGTATGAGATACGGTTACAGGGTATAGACTCGAATATATGCTCATTTGCAGACACCCTTGTCCTTTCCCTTTTATCCAGACCAGGGCTACGTCGCTTCCTGAGGTATCCCACAGACGATGAGATCATGAGATTGTCCCTATGCCTTGCAGAGTTCTAATCAGATGTAGAAGCCTGACGGCTTCTAAGATATTGCAGTTGAAATTCATTGTAAAGTTCTTTTTTGTTCACTTAGGAGAGAGACTCCTAACTACCACACACTACATCAGATTTTAAAAAAATAATAAAATATTTCAACAATGTAAGCATTTGAATAAACTGGATTTTTTTAATCCAATTTGTGATTTTTCATGGAGATTTAATGACATGAAAGAAAGACTCTCGTAAGCCTATTGCAGTGCGGTCTCCTAAGCTGCTAGAACACATTATCAATATGAACTTCCTCTAGGATTGGGAAGGAAAAATACATCGAAACAACACATCCGAGAAGTTTCCCAATATTATTTTCTGCAAAACAAACAGTCCAGGAACTTAGTACAGACTGGAGAGACAGTTTGGAATACTTTGAAAGTTTTTATTACAGAAAATAACATCTTGCCTCCAGCCCTCCAGCTTGCATCTGTCATTCTCCCGAGCAACGGAGAAATCCTCCCAGTGATGCTCCAGCCCTTTTGCTGTCAGCAGTAGACAGCCCACACGTAGGACTGTCCGGTCTGGTTAGTTCAAATACCTCCACACTTTTGCATTACAAGTGTATGGCCGGATCTAAAGTCCACCCCTGAAGTCAACAAGAATTATTCCTATTGACATTAATGGGGATTTAAATCAAGTCCTGCTTCTTATCATCAGCTCTACATTAGCTGTTTAATCGTTTATGGGTCTGACTTTGCGAAATGCCAACAAGCTCCAGAGAGGCAGGGGGCAGCTCGTAGCTTGTCTCTAGTTTTCTGTTTCTCCTGGTTATTCTTCTAAAACATTTTTATTCTCCAGCAACTGCATCACATACAAAAGGAATTTTAGAAGAAATAATTCATTAATAACAAAACTTCTGTGCCTTATCAGCCTCCCAAGATTTATGTGCCAAGAAAGATTCAAATAAACCCAGCGGGCTTAATACTGAAGCCTTTAAACAAGCCAAACTCCCCCTCAAATCCATGGCTAAGTAGCGCCCAGCCCACTGCGAACAGATGATGAATTAAAGATTGTTCTTCAGTAAAGCAACAGATGAGTCAGCTTTCCTAGTAATTTAGGGTGTTCCTTCAGAAAAGGCTGCTGTCACGTACGGAAATGACACTGAATTGGAAAATGGCTTCCAGAGAACTGTCAGGAAATTTCTATTGAAAACCTTCAGCAGCCTGCACCAAAGTCAACTTCTACCTGCAGCTGAGCAGGCTCGGCTCTGCGTAGAGGTCCTGCAAAACTGCTTCTTGAATTTCACCGAGCAGAGGTACAACACGGCCCTGTTCAAGGACAGGAGAGCCAAGAGCAGCCATGGCAGGTACTGAGCTCGGTGTTATTACTGCTTGAACAGTCCTCACGGCCAGATTTACCGTGGGCACGGCAGGGGACAGATTTAAGGGGACTAGCTCCCACCCACACTTCAGTATGTCCTTCAGATCACCTGGACAGGTCTGTCATTGCCACCGCAACTTCAGACAGCATTAGTAAACTATAAAGACAGCAACTCATCTACTGAAATGATTACTGTTTTCCACACAGACACACCAAAAAGCCATCAGCTGGTCTCCCTCACCTTTTATGCGATCATCTTTACAAAATACAGAGTGCTAAACAATGCTGCCAATTCCGAGAGCTCCAATCAGGCAGTCTCCTTTAGAGGGTTAACAGACATAAACTCTTCTTGGGTACCTAAGATACCAAGAGGAGCAGGTATCAGCTGAAGTTTGTATCACTCTCCTTACCAGAAGGTGCAGGACCTATAAGGGTTCTTTGCTTTTAAATTTTTTTTTCCTCAGAAGGGTGAGATGAGCACGTTCCCAGGGACAGACACTACACACAACCTCTGCACATCACTATGCAGCAAAGCCACAAGCTCCGCTTCTGCTTGAACGCCGTAATAAGAGGTGCTACATTCTTCTCCGCTGCCAGATGTGGCATTTGTTGCCAGCAACATTAATTATATTTCCAGACATAGAAAACCACTAAAAGACTTGTTAACAAATTAGTAGGGATGTTCATACTGTAATTTAATAAAATGATAACTACTGCATTTTCTAACTGTACAGAGTATGCCTTGCCTCCCCACACCAATGTCTATCTACTAAGCTACCTTAAAATAAATTTCATTTATTACGCCTTCTTACAAATCCCATTACTTGCTCAACAAACAGTTTTGTTTTCCTGTCTGGGCATCCCTCCAAAGACAGGCTGCTGTGTATGTTTTTGTAATTACTGATACACTGTATAAGAAACTATGGCATGTTTCTGACAGACTAATTAAAGGCGAAGAACAGCCTTCCCGAGACCTTGATTCAATTCTTTTTCTCTCCTTGGCTTCCTCTGTGATCTCCACCAAGCGATGTAATCTCTCTCCGCTTCATTTCCCCACCTGTAAAACAGGGGTGGGAACCTCTCATCCGCCTCGCCTACTTACGAGCTGAGATCCTCGTACAACGGGCCACGGTTTCAGCTGACTCCTGAAATATATGTGTGGTTAAATAAAGGCAGTGGGCAAACCCAAGCCTTCAGGTCAACACGGGTCTCCTCGCAGGCACCTCCAGCAGTGGCACAGCTATTGCACAGCAACTCTGCAAATCCAGGGAGCAGCAGATGACAAACATGGCAATGGGAAAACAGACACAAGAAAGTAGACGTGGCACTTCAGGACACGGTTTAGTAGACATGATGGTGTTGGGTTGACAGTTGGATCCGATGATCTTAGAGATCTTTTCCAACCTTAAAGATTCTATGATTCCATGATTCTAAAGTAACCCAGCCAGTCATTCCCTGAGCCACAGCCCAGTTTGCCCTCCAGGTCTGCATCCCCTTTGATCACTGGAGTCCCATTTTGGTCCCATCCAAGTCACTAAGAGAACTGCCGTCAGCTGTCGGGCTGGGGGGGCTGCTGCCGCTCTCCTGCCCAGGAGGGAGCCAGCAGGCAGCAGCGTGCCTCCGGCCAGGGGATGGCTGCAGACCTCAGCTCTCGAGGCTTCTAAACAAGTGTTTAAATGCATGAGTGGAGACCTAAAAGCAATCTTTTCTTCAAGTGCATGTTTTAGACTAAATCATAAATTTTCTGCAGCTCACTCTGGGTAATGTTGTCATCTGGTTTTCTTACATAGTAACACTGAAGGGCAATAACTGTTATCCTCACCAGGAGATCCGGGGGGGAAAAAAGAGGAAGACTTTAAAAGTTCATTACAGAAATTCCTGTGGTTTTTGCAATTTCTTTGTGCACATTAAAAGGAAACAGCTGTCATTTTAAACCAGAAGTCATGTGTTTGGATTAAATATTTCATGCAAATATAAAGTTTGGAGGAACAGTTCAAGTTGAAATGTCAAAGCAACCTCCAACACCGCTTGTCTCAGTTGACTGGAATCTTATCTCTGAACCATTAGAGCAATGCAGACTTTTTCTTGACTAAGCATATTTTTTACCTGATTTGCACCTTTTAAGCACTATTGTAAGTGCATAATATTAACAATAATAATAGTTGGGTAGACAGATGATGCTAAGACTACAATTACAGGGCTGGAAGAAAGGAACTTCTCTTCCCAGAAGCAGCAGGAGATGAGATAGGCAAATATTAACATACAAGCAGAGGTCAAATTCTGTATCAACTATCATGTGCAGAAGCATTCAGTACTTATGTCAGCTAAGTATATGACCTTTTGTTCTTAATAGTTTTATCATCCAATTGGAATAAGCTGGCAATGTTTGCCTAATATAATTTTCTTTATTTTACGGGAATCAGTCATGCTGGAGAAGGGTTAAAGCATACAGGCTAGGCTGCGAGGTCTTAATTTCTCTGTCCTCTCTTCAGCTGGAGAAAAGATGAAGATTGCTGATGATAGAGAGTAGAAATTGAAGTAGGATGAGGCAAAAGAGAATAGACATTGTAAGAGAAAATGCTGGCTAGCAATTTCGATATTATTCTAAACTTTATTAAAACGTAGACTAAATCAAGCCCCATAAAGTGGGGTCCTGACTCTAAAGTATGATTTATTTTTTTCTGAAATAGATTAGGACACAAAGAAGAAAAAAGCAAAAAACAGGATTTCTTTTCCTGGTACTATACTGATATTTTTCTCATTTTAATACTGATTTGGCAAATGGAACCATGGATTATGTTATGTAGACAGCACCATGACCAAACAAGTTTGAGACTACCTGGGGAGTATGCTTGGAAGAGCTTTTGCAGCTCCTAATAAGCCAAAGGGAGAAGCATGCTCAGTAATGGTGTTTCCAAGCAGGACATCCACAATCCTGACGGACAGGGAATCAGGAGTCCCCTGGAACAACCCAGAGACTGCGGCTGTTACAGGTAAAGCATTCCAGCCATAATGTGCTGCTACATGCAACCTAGCCTAATAAGCTAGGGTTTTTTTCCTCAAGCTGTTTTTTTCCCCCCTACACTTCAAGCCTGAATAATACCAACTTACTCTGCCTATGTCCAACCAGGAGCAGCTTCACTGTCTTCAGCTACAGCCCCAGCGGGGGAGTCTTCAGCTCCAACGCCCCTTCCACGCAACCTGCCTGCTCCAAAGCTATGCCTGGAGTAATAGCTAAAAACTTCGCCATCCTTCAGATAAACCCAGTCTGAAAACATATTTCTGGATCCTTGCCTACAAAGCAGCTTTTTTTTATTCCCTCCCCAACCTAAACCAGCAGGAAAATATGGCAGGTTGTAAAGGATGTCGAATGGGAGCGTGGAAGGAGTCCCTGTGCCTTCCCAGCCTGGCAACCCTGTCTCTCCTCTTTGCTCTCCAAACTGCTTGAGGCATTAACAGGTTGAACACAACACAAAAAACAGTAACAAGAAATTCACTTCATAGTCAATGGCTTCTATCTCCTTAAACTTCCAGGTTGCCACGTATTTATTGGTGACAGATAATATAACATTAAACTTTGCAGGTGTCGCCAACATATATTACAGTTACAGCAGCACATTCTGTATTTATTCTCCCATTTCTGGAAGAATTGGTGCCTTTAATACTTACCTCCAGACAAATACTTATTAGTCTAGTTGCTACAGAAGCAGGAAACACGAGAGGTCCAGTTCTGTTGTCCCATAAACGCTTCCATCAACTACAGACGTCTATAAAGCCCATGCAAAGGCAGGATTAGTTCTGTTTCCATTAGAATACAAACTCAGTGTTTTAAAGAGAAAGAATGTGTATGCATATCCCTCTAGGCACTGTCTGCTTTCACTATAAAAACCTACACACTACATTTGGACCTTTTATTAATAATCATTTTATTCCACCTGCATGTTTTTCTTAGTAACCAATTTAAGCAAAGCCGATGGTTTGAAAGGAGGACTCCGGTAAACAGTATATTTTACATTAAGGTTTGTCACCAAATGTTATTGTTGTTTCCTACAGAACCCCGTGTAGGTTACAAATAGGTTTTATTTCAGCTGTTGTGCTGATAAATGACTTTTCCTTTTACACAAAGAACTAGGAGACAGCGAACTGCAGTGCGCGGCTTCTGCAGCACTCACGTCTTCTGTGCTGAAATTGCTGCAATAGTTGAGTCTCGCTGGTAAACACCGTGGTCTCGAGGCAGAGGGTACCACCTGAGCCGCTCGGCAAACTTCAGCAAGCACGTTTCAGTACAGAAGAGATTTTGACCTCAGCGGTCCCATCCTTCCATCTCTTTGTATACAAAACCCTATTGACCCAACGGCACCAAGCTCTCAGATGCACCGAAAAAAAAAAGGAAGAGCAAAGTGGGAGAAAAAAGGAGGGGAGAGAGAAAAGATCCCGTGATGCTGTAATTTCCAGGGTGGAAAGAGCAGGCTTACCTCCAGCTACCGCTGCAACTTTTTTCTGTTATGAAAGCTGAGCAGGAGGAAAATGAAAAAACTGAAACACAATAGCTGCACAGAAGCGTGCTGATAAGAAAATGACTGGCATTTACGGTTAAGATTACTGACATTTTCACCATGCCTATTTTGTCAGTCTTGAAAAGGCCTAGCATGTATCAGGCATTTAATGAATCACGCAACACATCACCTTGTGAACTGAGTGCAATCAAGATCAGGCAAATGGGGATAGATTTCAAGGAGCGTGACATCAGAAACACCTTGCTTGATGAAGGCATGCGTAGGTTCATGTTAGAGCAGCATTTAAACAATCGCACTAAAGGGCACCGGGCAAAGGCTGATGAAGAAAATCAAACATGAAGGGGAAGTGAAAGTCCACTAAAGCTGAAGCTGGAAATTAAACCTTTGTATAGACAGGCAAAACTGTCGCTGTAGCACCTCTCTAAGCAATGGCTAAACTGACCCTCCTTTGCAAACTACAGTTTTCAGTATTTAATACTGGGACCGCTTCAAATCCTGCCAACTGTGGGTCTGCTCTGTGCTACAGAAAACTTACCCAATTTGTTGGAGAGATTTCTAATGGTTAGAGTTTTCTCCTCCTAAGCTGCAGATTTTATCTTAAAACTTAGGCGTTGCCTAATAAGCCTAGAAAGCTTATTAGGTAAGACGTAACTTCATTAGGAAGGCTGCTGGGATACTGATTGAATCAGGAGACCGGAGGCAAATCCAGAATGAAGGTTTCCATGAATTTAAGGATACTCAGTTGGCCTGATTTGTTCGTTCTCTCTTAAGTAATACTTCATTTATTTCAATCTCTTAGACCAAAACTTTTCTGCTCTATTTGTTACAAACACCCTTTGCTTTATTTATAACACTACATTAATAACAAACACCCAGAGCTGTTGAAGCACATCTGTAGAAATACACAAATTGTTGCCCAGTACAAAATGTGAAGTTTTCGACCAAGCCAGATATCTTTTCTATTTTTTTTTCAACACAAAATTGGAACAATTTTGGTCATGTGTGAGATAATCAAAGCAGTCAGGAAAATGAAGGCTGTCATTTCACTCCAAAGGCCAGAAAGCACCATGTGGGACGATGCGTGGTACTGTCTCTCTTCACTCACTCATACTGCTTAGCTATCAGGCAGTATGGTTGTAGTCCGCTCCGTCTCTGTGGTCAGTATCATTTTGTACAAATAATTAACATCCATTCTCGTAGAAAGAAGATCTAAGGTGCCTTGACTCCAAAAAATAGTGTCCTAAGTCACAGACCTACATCCTTCATACTGAGAGACATTAGCTGCATCCACCAAGCTATCAGGTAAAAGAAACCCACCAGTAATTCTCCTTCTGCCAGTGTTGCAAATCTAACCCTGAAAACCAAGGGTTTTTTCGTAAATGCACTGTATATTATACAGAACAAAAAGTCACTGGGGTTTACTTCCAAAGCACACACACAGCAAACAGCACGTTTGCTCCCACCTGCACCAGCCAGAAGCTCCGGCAACTCTGGCGGGTTGGTCTCTCTAAGCCATTTCAGGCAAGGTGGGAAGAGATTCCCCTCCTACCTTCATCACCACGTTAACCTGAACCCCAGCTAACGCTGTCTGCAGCAGATGAGCAAGCACTGACGTAATCCCTTCTGCTGGCTGGACTGGGGAGAAGCAGGGGACAACAACAGGCGGAGTCCGTACTAGTCTCAAATGGCATCCGAGAAAACAAAGTGACCATCTCTTCTAATAAATCATCCCTAATGGCCTCTGCTGGGCCACGCAGCCCAAAGAGGATTCAAATTGCTGTAATTTAGACATTGAGTGGTAGAGGGATAGAGGGCGTACATTAAAGATTTAACTCACAATTTCCTTTTTTGGTTTTGCAGTTATTTAAAACTTGAGAGTTAATCACTTTTTCTGCTATGCCCCTCTTTGAATCTTCAGTCTGTAAGATACATACACATATGTTCTCTCAGATTGGATTACTACATGGGCCTATAAAGTAATACAAAACAAGTCTAAATTATACTCTAGCTCATGAGTTTGACTTTAAGGTTAGATGGCTGGTTTTAGTACACCAGGAGTGTACTTTAGGAGTCATGACCTTAAAAAAATAAAAGCTGAGTGCTCTGGGGCCAGCACAGAGCACACCTGCACACTGGGCAAGACATTGCACCAGGATTAAAAGTGCCCACAGCAAGGTGAGAGGATGCTAATTCATTGATGTTCACACAGTGCTAGAGATCCTCTGATTGAAGGCTGTACAGAAGTATAGAGAATTATTAACTGCAGAGACACTAACTGTGAATTTATGAATAATGAAGAAAGCAAAGGAAGAACAACCACATAGTTCAGTTTCGTAATCACTGCCTCTTCAGTATTCACCCACACAGTCAGATTGGCAGACAGCAACTGCAGCTAATATCTTATGTAAAAAGGACGGAGATTTAGTAATACAGCATTCCCCATACAAGCCTCAATTTGGCAATTTATTCAAGTTTGCTCTTGAAACTTGGCATTTAGGTAAGAACACTGCTGAATGAAGGTCTCGGCATCCAGCAGCGCATGAAGCCAGGTGAACGCAGAAGGCAGCAGAGCCCAGAAATTATGGTGAAGGGTGCAATAAAAATCCTTAAAAACACTGGCCGAGAGCCTCACTCAATGCAGCATGAAGAGCTTCACAGGTGAACGGCACCCTGGTGAGGAGTCCAGCCCCTTCTATATTGAAGAATACATTAAAATGTGCTCTGTGTTGCTAGAAGGTAGCAGGGGTTTCTCTGTTGGTTTTCACTTGAGCCTTCCTTGTATCACCGTATTTGTTTAGTGCATGCAACTAATCACCTCGCGGCATGTTACAAAGGCTCCTAACCTGTTAATGTGAGCCCAGGCTCTTTAAAGAACTGTAATTGCCAGGTGTCTCCCAAACAGTCAGCTCATCAAAAAAAGGGTCAAAAGAGAGTTCGGGAAGCAGACAGCAGAACCAACACCTGGCAAATCCAATTCCATCTCTATAAGGTGGAGGAACAAGGCTGAAAATTACTACATTGCAGTACCAGAGGTTCCTTGACATTTGCTGGTGAGACATAACTATAAAGCTTATTTATGGCTGCAGCGGCCATAATGGACTTCTTTTTTTAGGTTTTATTAATCCCTTTCTCGTCTCATGTTAACAGGCAGGAATCTCATCTCTGTTCCATTTTAAACTGATTTTGGATATATGACTTACTGCACACTGCTCAAATTTAGGGGTATAGCTTAGAAGTCATTACTTACAGTAGCAGCTGCCAATGATAAAACAACTATTGTACTCTTGTGACAGGGGTTGACAGCATAATGCAATTTTTAGAACTTCAATTTTGAGTTCGCTAGGATGTCTGTAATACTGGGGAAAAATAACCGAGCAAGAGAAATGGTATTCTGCTAGTGTTTTTCAAGGCTTTTATCAAAAGATAATTATCTATGAAGGACATGTTTTCCACATGAGCTTAGATATTAATTTATATGGCTATCTACAGAGATCATTATTTATCAGATCACGGTGTCTCAACTGACAGAAGCATTACGTATTACAAATTCAGGGAAATCCTGTGTTGTTCCAGGTTTAGCCTTAAATTGGTAGTAAATGTTCAATTTTTTAATGGTGATCACTCTATATCCACCCAAATCACGAAACCACCTTGAGGCATTTACAGAAGCTAAAAATGAAGACAATTTCCCTCCTTCGAAACATGCCTTAGCTCTGAAAAGCACTAATGTAAAAATAGCACCACGCTACTCCACAAACCTGCGTATTTATACAGAATGTTAAAAGTGATTAAAAATAAAGCCCAAGTCCTGCCGCACAAATTTCTGCAGGATTTTACTGCTTTCAACCTTCCAGAATCAGTCCTGATTAAAAAAAAAAAAAAAAAAAAAGCCCAGCTTATATTCTATTTCTCCTTTTCCACCATCAAACAATCCTGGTGAGAGTATTTCAGACTCAGACAATTAGCGTCACACCAAAGGCAAGGAGTTCAGCAAAATTATTGCGTTCATCCTCTGAGACACTGGCAATGAGGGCAAAAAGAGGCCAAAGTGGAAACTGCAGTGCCTGCACCAGCCTCCCTCTGGATGTTATTTGGGCTGCTGAACATTTGTTTCTCATTACATGGCGAGGGAGGGGAGAAGAAGAGATAAAAATTTACCCAATTTTCAGAGCCCAAACTGAGCTTCAAAAGGAGAAGCCCGAGAAGCCCTTCCCCGCGTCAGCTAAGAGCACACAACCCACGTATTTAACATTTTTATACAGCAGCTATTTTATGCCAGAGTTATGCTTTCAAATTCTCCACGGTGCAGGCTGCCTGGAGCACTATGGACAGCAATCCTAGAAAACACACCTCCACCTCTGTCCTGGGACCACGGCTTCAGAAACGAGCACGAGGGAAGCCCGCAGGCTCCTCTCGCCACCTCCACAGCATGACGCTCCCATCCAAACACCGATTAACTCAACGGCCCCTTTACCTTATCAGAGCCAAGAGGAGGGCGGGCTTGGCCACATGAATACAGCGAATAACATCAGCACCACTGAAAGATGGGGCTGAATGAAGACATATGCTGTCCTTCAAATTTAAGGATGTACAGATGCCAAAGCGGTCTTTGAGGACAAAGCGGTCCATCCAAGCCTTACGGTCAAAATCTAAGCTCTAGTGTAAATCCCTGCAGCTCTCTCTATAAGATCTGAAGAAGTACGGATGATATATAGATGATGTATGAATACGATATACGAGGGACCCTGTGCTAGCAATACGCCGGTAAAACACTTGGTGCCAAGTGGCTGCTGAGTGAGGGAAAGGACACAGAAAGCAGATCAAGGCCCAGCCAGATGATTCAATCTAGCTACAGGATCAATAACCTCGGTAGCAACAAAAACACATTAGCATTTCTTCACCAACCCTGACCCTTCAAAACCTGCAGAGGCTGAAAAAACGCCATCACAAAGAGCCATCGCAGTGGCCTGCCACAAGTTTCTGATGAGTCCCGGGCTGCCTACAGCCTTGGGAGCCACCGAGTAACAAAACCAAAACCAGGAGATGTTACTTTATAAAACACAATTAGAAGAATTTAAACATTGTTCGATGGAATGATGCACTGTTCCGTGTAATTGCTTGTTTGATAAATAGCAGGCAGTTACAGCTCACATTTTTAGCCTTGAATTATTGCCAAACTGAGTTATTTTGTGAGGTAGGACTGAATCAGCAGTTCACTTACAAAAATTAAGCCCTGGAGAACGTGAAACAGTGAAATATTTCTACTCATTAAAGAAGCTATTGGTGCTAGATAATCAGCATACAGACACAGCCCAAAAAGGTGGAATATTTATGTGCCCCAATCACTTTTCCAGATATTCATCTGGTATGGAAATTGTCTACAGCTTGATAGCATCCCTTAAATTTATTTCCCCCCAAAGATTTACAGCCATGTCCTAATCACTGCTCTTCACTACAGGGCCACAGTGCTCATGCGACATCCCAGTAGCTCACTGGGGCTCTCTGGGTCACCCCCATGAACCTTACTCTAAAATCAAGTGGTAAAGACAAAGGTTATTTCTTGCACCAGGTATAGCGTTAAAACTCAGGAGTCATTCAGCGGTGCACAGAAACAAACGTGGTGGTGGCAGTCCCACTCACCACGGACACACGTCCTGATCCTCAAGGCAGAGCATTGCTTGGCAGTCACAGAAAATGTTGCAAGGAACCGACGACTAGATGCTGTTCTTTTTGCCTGGGTGACTGTCCCCAGAGAATAGCAGCGGAAGCTGTAACGTATCTGATTTGTGGTAAAATCCACATCTGACAGTTCAGCATCCTTGAGAAAATAAAAAATTCCTGTCCATACATATGCGTAAATTACTTTTGGAACATATATAATAAAATAATTTGGGACACTTTACATCATAGATAATAGTAGCAAGGGTAATTTGCTTCACAAAGAAAAAAAATTGTATATATTTCCTCCTACAGTGTGAATTCATTTCCCACTGGATAATATTAGCCTGAGTTGGAATATGTGCAAATTTTAGTTCCAAGACAATTATATGTTTTAGAGCTGATATTTCACAACTCATCAAAAGCAGAGACCGAAGCTTTTGATGCTTTAAAAGGCAATGTCTCATTTTTCCAAAGAGAATTACAATCTCCCTTTCTAGCTTTGAGAGATACTGAAACATCAGACTTTATTTTCAATTTTGTTACAGTTGAGAAAAAACTGTGTAAAGTAATTTGTAAGAGTTTCTGAAATTTTGTTTGAATTTTTTCCCTCTCTCCTTGGAGCCTCTGTGGTTACTGGAGAGTAGTTTTACAGGTGGAACAGTATCGATGTAAGTTGAGAATGATGCAAAGTTGAGAGTAACCCTAAATCCATGCTGACAAGCCTTTATATCATACAAGCGAACCGTGTAACTCTTACTCTATCTGCTAACTGCTCGGCATCTTGGGAAGGATACATCTTCACATGTATGTCCAATGATGCCATTATTTTGGGATATATACTACAGAGTCTGGGAGTTTAGAACAGAAAGTGATGAAAAATAACAGATTAAAAGGAAAAAGTGTAACTTGGCAGAGGTACATTATCCCGGGGAAAAAATTATGAGCGTAAGATCAAACATATTTATTCTTGTAACTCTTTCCTGCTGACAGACCGTCAGGAACCCAGCTTCATCCAAACCTGAAGCGAGTGACGTGTCAGAGGAGGGACTCCTGCCCAGCGGTGACTTGAGACCGCGGCAGGACCTGCAAGGTCACGGCCAATTCCCTGGCGCTTGCCCGCCCCCGTCCCAGTGGGTCCCAGTCTGGTTGGTTGTGCTGCAAAGGTTACGGCTGAACAGGACCGCAGCAGCAGTTTCATATACCAAAATGGGACACACCGGATTGGAATAATGCATTTGATATTGTGGAAATTCCTTTCTAGATGCTCTTTTTAATACCCTGTATTAAACATGCTTAGGGATATTCCATTTCCAGTGCAGTTATTACTGTTCAATTGCCATTAATGTTAATGGTGGGTGTTGGTTAATGCCAAACCATGTGATGAAATTATTTCCTTTCCCATCTGGGTTTCTACAGTCTTAAATAAAAAAAAAAAAAAAAAAAGGACACTAGTGAGATCACAGCTGAAATATTCATCCTGATCCCCATCCCCATCACACATTTTGGAAGAAACCTTTGTTTACAGGATAAAGCACATCACAGGCATTATCCCCTCTACCCTACCTAATGCCTAGTGGATAATACTACAGTTAAAAATATTAATGAAAAATTACTAATGGTAACTAAATGATTCACTTAACTTGGCTCTCTCTATAATGTATTCTTCACATGACAGGCATTTATTAGCTCTCACTGATGACTCCACAGACACCCTGCTATGCACAGAGTGCCTGTCTACACATTAAAACTTAATGCGTGAAGCAAGAATTATTGATGTTAGCTCTGTTCTAAAAGGGCGTATCAGCAGGATTTTTTTTTTTTTTTTTTTTTCATTTTCTGCCATGGCTTTATTTTCCTTAGCTACTGAATAACCATGGATTTTTAATTTTATCAGAAGCTAGTGGTCCAAAACACCTATTAATTTCCCCACAATATTATTTTCTCCGCAACTGTTGTCTTTTCATGTGATTATTTTATACGGACACATTAAAGTAAGTACACGTGTGATGTTTCAAGATTAAAAAAGCAGCTTGGAAATCCTAGCGCTTGCATGTTGTGTCCTATCTGTGTGCTTGGGGAAGCAGCAAGTCTTAATGGGCCTTGTGTTTTCCTCGGGATTTCAGCACTTTTAAGAACAGCCAAATGCCGATAATTTGATGAATACTGCCTTGAATACACACATACCATTGCCTCCGCTTTATTGAAAGTATATACGCTATGCATGAGCCGAAGCCAAGTGCTTCTGCACAGATCTGATGAAGCATCTCACAGGCCAGCGCGCAGCGGCTCTGCTGGTCACGGGCCTTTTCCACCCAAGAAGCTGCTGATCGCTCTAAACCCCAGGCCTAGCTTTTGACATTTGCTGGGTGCCCACCAAGCCTGACGTTGACACATGATTTAACTGCCTTCTAGGGTCCCTGAGTCAGATTTTCAAAGTGTCTAGACACTTGGGAATCTCAGAAAATCCACGGTATCTCAGTCTTTGGGGAAAACCACCATCAAGCTACTATCTCTAATTACAGTTCTTAAAACTAATACATTGTTCCCCTCTTCCTGAGCTAAACAGGCCTCAGGCATTATACACAGCTTTCTAATGGTGCTTGGCCACCACTGGAGGAGATCTTCTGGTCCATTTGGTCTGCTCAGCTCCCTTTGGTGCAGCACACCAGCAGTTCCCCAGCATCTACTTGCCCAGCGTCGGGATGGAGACACTGGGGAGCCTGCGTTTTGCTGCTGGGAAAGTTGGGTGGTCACCGTTTCTCTTCATACTTTAAAAAGCTGGACCACAAAGTGGCATTTCCTGCAGCTGGACAGATCCCACCTGGAAAGATGTGGCTGGAATCTGCCCAAAAGCAAACCTCACCCAGACACATGTCTAGATATTGCTGCTGCCTTGCGAGGACCCACAGGAAGACACGCGGCCGCGGCTGCTTCAGGTCAACCCTTCACTGCCCCAAACCTGGTGTAATCCTTAGGCCAGCGGAAAGTGAGCAAAGAGTGGATGCAGAGTGACGCGGTTCAGATTTGGCAGACTAAGAGACCCGGTCTGCATCCCTTTGCCGACTCATGGAACTTCACAAAGCCTCTACAACAAATGGGAAAAAAAAAAAAAAAGCCTGCAAGTTGAGCAGTTGAAGTGCTTCCCCCCGATTCTCTTCCTCTGAATAGAGATAGAAAAGGAAGCACTTTCAAAAGTGCTTGAGTGCCTGACCCTGAGACTTAACCACCCAAAACCTGAATGAATCACTTTTCTAATTGCTGAAGCCAGGCTGGAAATAGACTTCAACCTAAGATAGGCATTTACCCTATGCCTAGATATAATTTCCACCAACAGCCTGTGCTATGCTGCTTTAATGTAAATGGCAACTTAGACCAGATATAGTAAGGGTCTATAATCTTTTAGCTATGTTTAAACAAAAGAGAGGTCAACAGGCTATTTATGATAATCCATTTTTAGATTCCATGAAATTATAGCATAGGAAACAAATCAAGCTTGACCTTTATGATCAGGAAAGAATGTCTCTCTGTGCCTTTTTTTCTTTTCTTTTTTTTTTTTTTTTTAGAGCTGAAGATGGAAGGAAAGGGAATGATTTGTTAAATGGATATATTTGATAAGGGAACATTAATGCATTTTTCAATAATAAAAGTGAAGAATGCTGTTCCAGCTAGACATTTCTTTTCATTTTTATTACATAGACAGTGCTTGATTACAGTTTAGGGAAATGAACTGAAAGAACAGATGTACTATTTTTTTTGATAGGTAGTCAGAAGGGTATTTTACAGAGTCTGGGAAGAGTTGGAAGGCAGATGATACAAAGGATAATTGAAGAATGATATTTAAACAGGTTACATTTGTGCCCTCAGGCGTTAAACATAGGAGACTGTTTTTAATTCTCAACACGGGAGTTCGCATTGCTGCAAAGCAAATGAATACAATGAATAATTTTGTTTCAGAGACATGCAGTAACTGCTGGTTAGCAAGTAGGGAATTTTCCACAATACACGGAAATAGCAACATTTTATCTGAAGTTATTTAGAATAAGCCAGATGCTATTCAGTTTAATATTCATCATCATTCATTATGTTACGGTATCATATTTTCAGCAGTTTCAGAACAGATATCAGAAATATTTCGGGGCAACATAGGCAATAGCAAGAACATGCAGAGGCAGCCCCAGGTGCAGGACTCTGGCTCTCTAGCATCAGGACTGCGATGCAGAGGTCCAGCGCAGCCTGTTGGGATGCAGATGACAGCTGGTCTGTGCCTCTGGGGTCTGAGGGTGATGGTGAAAGCTGTCAGGCCGGTGGCAATGTCCCCCCCCTCCACAGTGGACCAGATCTACCTCAAGCACAAGCATCTCTGTCCCCTGCTGAGATGCCCCAGCTACATGCAATCCAGCTGCACTCCTGGTGCAAGTTGGGACTCCCTGGGCACGGCATAAAGGAAATTCAAGGCATGTAGGATTTTAGTATTTAGCATCGTACACTACTTTGTTCAAGCTACATCTTTATTGTCAACTCTAGTATCAGATTTCAGAAAAAAAGGTACCTTTCTAAGAGTTTCAGCCCTTACTAAGGTGTGCTCTGAACTACATAACAGCAGGGCAGTCTCTTGAAAACCCCTTGGTTCTCAGCGTCTGACACTCCCAGATCCCATATCCAACAGAGTACACATTAACCCTTTCCAATAAAAACCACATACATCAATTAGCAAATTTCAATGGAGTACACACTACATCCACATCAATGACGCATTAGTTTATCATGATTAATGTTGTGCACTTCATGCCAATTGAATTCCTAATGATTAGCCACTTAATTCTGAGCTGAAACAATTACTCTTCCCATTGAGAATTACTTGTTTCAGCTCAAAGCTCAGCTGCTAGACTACAGAAAGCCAACCATACCCAGTCATGCAAATACATCTTGTAGAGTCGAAATTCAGTTTTACTAATACGTATTTTGTATGCATAATAAAGCACTGGGCATACAAAACCATCACTTTTCAAGAGTGGTACAAAATCTGCCGGCAGGACTGAGCACATCCCTAATTCATAGATTTCAGCGGCACGTGGGGTATGCATGCATGTATGTTCATATTTGTGCATGAGAATGCAGTTTGCCCTTGGCCTATAAAGACCTCCACGCAAGCATTGGCTCTCCCTGAGGTTATTTAGACAAATATTTCAGACTCAGTATATATTGGTGGATGCTGCAGTGACAATGTTGTATGTCAAAAAATCACATGGGTACATCTTGATTTAGATTCATTGTAGTTAAGACCAAATACTTGGCTTGCCTTCAAGTGAGGAACTTAAGAGATACATCTCATGGCAGCTGCATAGTTTTGGTAGATGCACAATTTAACTTGTAACCGATAATTATACTTGCAATTTTCTACAATCCAAACACTATAGAGACAATAATTATACCACCCATATGCCCCTGAGAAATAAACAGGCATAACTCATTTTACAAGTGTGGAATCAAGAGCCATAACGATCTGACGACAAAAAAACACTAATGGCAAAACCAGTATTAAAATGTAGGGTGTGCTCACTGTGCAAACTAGCTCAGCCAACAGCATTGGCTGAACATAGCTGCAGCACAGCAGGATGCAAGAACTGCGCCTTGCCAGGCCACTACTGCTGCGACTTTGACGTGGTGATTATTACTGTATTATCATTATGGTCATTCAGTGAAAGCATTAATGTTCCCACACTTAGAGACACAGACTATGGTATGCACGGCTGAGTATCACTGAACAGATGTTAGTTCTCCGGGACCGGTTGCTCAATGTAGTATTTATAACAAAATCAGAGCTGCTAGCAATGTGAACGGAGCATTTCCTTAAGTCTGTGCAACTAAGGCACTGACCCCAGGGCAAAGTAAGCAACGGGGGAGTCTTTCTGCTGGCTTCAGTAGCCGCTGGATGCGAGTCCTCTCACACATGATACAAGGGGCTGCTCCAACATCTGCAGGAGCTGGCAAAACGATCCCTGTCAACTTTCAAAAGACATCAGACCATTTCATCACCTACATGCTGACCTACCAAGCAGCACAGGATTTAGATTTCCTATTCCATGTGGACTTGCAGCTTTGCAGCGAAACGTACTCTCGCGCTTCACTGTATGATGGATCTGAGGCTGACGTGTGCGACAGCGAGGACGCATGAGGGAGCGCATTATTCCAAAAGACCCTTGTGGTGTCCAGGAGATGTTACTTAGAGCTGTTAATTGTAATAAATCTGTAACTCTGATCTCTAAATGAGCCATTTATTTACAGCACCTTTAGCTGCGGGCTGAGGTGTCCCCTTAGGTTTATCTTTGCTTGGCCTCTGCAATTACCCTCCATGCCCTATTTCTCCAACGCAGAACCCATGTGAAGAAACAACAGTCCTGTATGTTTTCTAAAGAAATACACACTGGCCAAGCCCAGTTGCATCCAGACTGTTTTCCTATCCCCTATTCTTATTCCTCAGACCACTCCAATTTTTCAACATACTTCTTAACGGAGCAAAAGGAATCACAACCACCACCATCTTCTGGGACTTCGTGAGTGGCCCAAGTTCGTGACCACCAGTAGTTCTGTGCCAGATCCATTGGAAACACACACCAACACCCACATACGCTGTGCAAAGCCAATCTGCACAAAGCAAGAATCATTTCAATGTACAGCTTCCAAAGACAGAAGCAGGTTTGGCAGGGAAGGAAGGAAGGAAGCTAATTTAGTTTATTTTTGGATGCAGATAACTGACTGAATACATGGATTTTTATCATGTTGGTACTTACACAACACTGACTTGTTAGTGACAAGACAGATGTTGAACCTGCACGACTGCAGGACAGCCTTTAGTAACAGATGGCAGTACTTTGCCGATGGTCGGACAGAGAGGTTCGGTGTCTTAGCAGATGATATCTTCCGTCTTACTTCTTTAGCCACAGATTTAATTACATTGATAATGTCATGAGAAGCAGAAATCAATTATTCATTAAACCTGCCTAAGAAATCATTCTTTTATCCCGTGTATTTTGTTTCAAGATCATTTACACTTGGGTAAAAAGGCAGTTTTCTTCCTTCAGCGTCAATATTTTATACAGTAACTCACTTAACAGCTCAACTGAAAACTGAAGTGGGTCTGTCAAAGAAGACCAGGACATGATACTTTGTGCGAGGCATGAAGCTGATGCTTGAAAACTCCACCGATCCCCCTGCCACATAGCACCAGCTGCATAATTCAGGGATCATGAGCAGGATGCACGGAGTGATCTGTTACATCCCTTTTGAAAACAAAGCCCTTCGATACATTTACATCTCAGCCTCCCATGAGATTTTTAGAGGTTGTTGGAGGCAAGGCCACAGATCTTGCACTGCCTGTTTTCTAGCTCCCTCCATTTTTAATAAACACAAGACCTGGCCTGCCATTACTTTCTTGACACAAAGGATTTTTTTCTACGTTCCCATTAAAAGCAATACTGCTTTTTATAAACTGAAAAGAAGACGTTGACCTCTCTTTACCAGCAAACAGACAAAAATCTTTTCTTTTACCTGGTTTGTTTTCGCACTAGTTGACTAAAAATAAACAAATAAATGAGACCGTAGTTTTCAGAGGGACAAGTCTCTTCTCTCTATCTGCTTTGCCATCAGCTGTCCACTCTCGTTCCCTTGCTGGCTGGCTCCACCACTTTCTGATAAAGCCATGACCATAAACCCGCACATTAACTCTTGTAAAAACATTCTCATCTTTGAAAAACGAGACGAAAGTGTCTCTGCAGACTCACACCCCTGCATCAGGTTGACAGCAGAGCAGAGAACCTAAATTCTTCAGATGGAGACTCAGATTAGTAGCAAACCATGCACAATGGGAGCGTGCATTGAGGGGGTGAGAGAAGCCTACAGATGCAGGACCTACCCACTTAGTGACAGTGTGCCCATGCCTGGAAAGTGCAGATTTGTTTCCAGGCTGTAAATATGTGGCATTTAAATGTAAGAAAGTCCATACATGGGCTTCTGTAGGTCCAAAGCTATGGAAAAATAAAGAAGGGAAAAGCCTCTGCTGTGCCTACACAAACTACTCAAAATAGTCATTTTTGGCTATTACCTTCTAGAGTGATGTCACTGGCACAACAATCTCCTACAGAAAGAAAGCACCAATTGTGGAAGTACCTAATACTGCATCTCACCTTCACCACAGGAACCTTCATTCAATTTACAGTAAGAAAGATGTTACACTTTGGAGAAGTACCAACGATTTCAGCTTCTCCTTACCAGTTCAATGAAACATTTCTTTTCTCCTTCAGCTAAGCTTATTATGAATATTTAATGTATCAAAATGAACTGAAAGCTACCACTGTGCATCTGCTCTCCTGCTCTCCATCCATCTATTGACATCAAGGCTTAGTTCCCAAAATATGGCATTAACTATATTGCTATGTAAATACAACTCCTTCAACTACCATTTCATAAGTAAAATGTATGCAAGGCAAAAGCCAAGCCTGACTTGAATAGATGAAACTGTTCTCTCCCAGTTAGAGATGTCTTTGTTACTTTGGCTCCTGGTGTCAATTCCCTGCGCCAGCTTGTACGTTCATCTTCTGTCCTCTAATTGAATTAATATTCACTTCCTCTTACTAATCCCCAGATGCTTGTCTGAAATGATCTAAGACACAGCCCACGTTTACAGGGAGAATAGAAAAGATTTATATTAGGGCATCAGTTTGATAGCTACAGAGGTTTGCTAATTCACCGTGCAGCCAGGCAATCTGACTGCGGGAATACTGTGATTTTTTTATTGTTCCTCTAAAGCTTGGACATAATGTTTTGCTTTTAGCTTTGTGCTGGAACCACGCTCAATTCTGGTCAGTAGTGATTTAAGATTGAAAAGAAAGGAGCACTCCTTCTGGATTTTCCAGGCACCAGAAATACATATAAACTTCAGTGCATTGTAAGTTTGCCAACTCTCTTTGGTTTGGCTATGGTTATTATGTCACTAAAAGAAAAGAAAAAAAAAAAGAAATCTATTCAGGACTTACTCTCTTCAGCATTTTCTAGTGCTATAGAATGTGTGGCACGGTGAAAAGGAAGATAAAACAACAGTTGCAATCTAGCTCCCTTCTGATCCCCTGGATCAGATCTTTTACCTAGAAGTTTGGCCCCTTTAGAGCTTTAGGAGTTTTGCCATCAATTGTCCTCAAATCAGGTTTCACTGGTCTCCCAAGGTTATAAATGGCCAGAAACATCTACACTGACATGAAGCCACTCTCCCCCTCCAAGGCAACTACGCAATAGTCTCAGTGTGAAGGAAATAAAATTGTGTTTTCATTCTGCCCCCCCACACTTTGCCGTTGCCCCCCGAACGCAGGGATGGTTCAAACCCCATCCACAACAGGATATACAACTGCTGTGGGCTGGCTGAGCAACAAAGATCTACTTGAGTGGCCCCAGTATGATTGCTATGTTATTTTTATAGAGGAAAAAAAGACATACACAATATACACACTGGGTTTGCTGTGTTCCAATGCTGTATAGGTATTACCTTGTAAAAATACTTTTTTTTCCTTTTCTTTCCACACCTCTTCCATACGAGTAAGAAGCAAGGTCTGAAAACTAGCGAATAAAAGCCATTTAAGTGTGGCTGGCCCAGGTGACGATGACTAAAACAACCGATCTTTCAGTCTGATGATTAAACAAGCAAACACAAGAACGACTCCAACGAGCAGCAGCAGCTAGGGTGTTTCCTGTGCGCGGGGCACGCATCCTCTGCTCGCAGCGATTCGCTTCCCGGTTCTCCGGTTCTGGGAGAGTGCCCTGACCACCAGCAGCAACAGCCCGGGCCCCTCCGCTTCATACTTTGGATTCAGTGAACTGGTAATCGCTGCCATCACGAGGGTCTGACGGTATCAGACAAACAAGATTGACAGAGCAAGGCACAATTTGCTCCTTGTTTCACTACACCAACAGACGAGCACAGAAGGTCTTAAAAAGACCATGGCTCTTACTCTATCAGAGCTTCAGATCATTATGACAAGAGGCTTAAAAAAGAGCCCGTGAGCCTGAAATCCTACTCATTTCTTCTATTTAGTTTCAAAACACAAGACAGCAGCAACTGGAGAGACTGAAGACCCTCACGCACCGTATTGCCCATGCACATGATTTGAGCACCCCGGTGCCAAGTGTGGGGTGCACAGGCAAATTGCTTCAAGTCCGTCATTACCCCCACACACACCTGTGAGATTAACCCCATGTCGACCCACATGTTTCCCAGCTACTACTGTTGGAAGAATACAGCCCAAATTCACAGCTAATTTCCGTCATCCTCAATCCGCCTATTTTCCAGCTGACCTTTGTTGTTCAGCCCCGTCCGTAGCCCCGCGGTGCAGGGGGGGAGCATGCTTCTCCAGCGCACTGAGCGAGCAGTACGGATTAGACTGCAGCACCCCGCTTGACCCACCTTACACCTCCCCACAAACTTCATCAAAGAGAAAACTTACTTGGAAAGCGTCCTTAAATAACGTGTCCTTGATTTAACGAT
The DNA here is from genome assembly GCF_011004875.1 of Balearica regulorum gibbericeps. Classification (NCBI taxonomy): domain Eukaryota; kingdom Metazoa; phylum Chordata; class Aves; order Gruiformes; family Gruidae; genus Balearica; species Balearica regulorum. Next base: position 61,306,338 of record NC_046184.1, read on the forward strand.
TTGCACACTTGTACAGAAACTCTGCAGGCTGCCTCCCCGCAGTACCATGAATTTCCTTAGCACACTAGTTCCAAAAGGCACGCTGGCTTCTGCAGCCACATCTTTCAAGGGGCAGTACTTTAATCTCGCTTTGTCTGCGGTATGTACAGAGAAGCAATCCTGAATCTCTGTGCATAAACAGACAAGCAGATTATTGCACTTTTAGTGAAGAATGCTTTCGTAAGGTGCAACTGGTTACATTACTGAGGTTAATTTATATTGTACAGAGCTAAAAAGTGAATGAATAATACATATCAATATTACATACAATATCAATGAATATTACACGTCAGTTTGTAGGACCTGAGGTACTCCATCGGCTACAGTTAAGTCTGTAAAAATGGGACTGGGGAAATCTAATCTCTTGAAAATAATTGCAAATTTAACAAGTTCTTCTGCCCCTCCTTAATATTAAAGTTAGATAGTAAATAAGAATTGCCAGTACCAGTAGACAGGTTTTTATGTCTGTATTCTCTCATTTTCATAATTATATCTGTTGGGATACATTATAGTCCCTCAGGGAGAGCGAGGTTGCAGCTGGGCTCTCTGGATTTAAAGATATCATCTGGCCCTGCTGCAAGTGGGCTACAAATTCTGCTGCATAGAGTTAAGAAACCTCTTTGATAACAAAAAACACAGGGGAAAAAGGCTGATGTTTAAACACACACAATTGCTACCCTTCACGCAATGGAGAAAGCCGCCCCAAAACTACTTGCACCAGAAATAAGCAAGAAAGGCTACAGTTTACAAGGTCTAGGCTGAGCATGTTGGGGTACAGGTACTTAGTCGGTGATGCTGGAGCACTTGCTAAAGCACAGACAGAAAGGATGCGCTCTGCTGCCGCAGGAGCCGGTGGCAGAAATCTCTGCTCATTACACCTATTTGCAAACACCGATATTCTTCTGCTGCCTTTGCTTCCTAATCCTCCAAACCACCACATCCACCTGCATTCTGAGGTCTGACTATCCAGGTTTTCTGGTATATAACTTCCAAGTGAGGAGGGGGAAAAAAAAAAAAAGGAACTTAATGCAGAGAAAGAGGCAGGTGCTCAGTTCAGGGAAAGCATCTGACTGAAACAACACGATTTAGGTGACCAGAGGCCCGATTTGGAGACAATTAAACACAAAAAGTTGCTGAATGGCACCGGGTCAGAGTGCTGGAGCCCAGGTCTTCTCTCCATCCAGCTGTCCAAGTGCTTGTCTAACAGGGAGCCCACACATCACATACAGATAGCCAGTTCTGAAAGCTGTGTTATGCTCTTTCCCCCCTAACACATACAATCCTTTTGTTTATGGCCATGTGTCCTGTATTATTAAATCTTTCTTCTCACACTTTTATGCCTCTAGAAAGCTTTTATATTAAAACTCATATGCTCTCAAAATAATAAAATATGACTCAAGGACTGAAGAAATTAAAGAGAGATTGCTGCTGCTGCTTTTTCTATCGGGGAAATCTGAGCTATATTGAGCGACGACTGTATTTTTTCATTTCATGCAGGTAACAAGTCTTTTATTAAACACAGGTGCCCAAAAATTCATCCCAATCCACTGCAGTAACTTGAATGAGCACGTCCTGGGGATAATTCTGGCCTTGAGTGCTGGTAGTTACTGTACATACTTGTCTGATTAATTCCTCTTGACTTACAAAGGCATCCATCGTGTCACAACAAATGATCTATGAAGCACACTGTACCTGAAACCCTCCCCTCCCCAAGTCATTTCCCCAGCATCTAAAACAGGCTCTTATCATTTGTAATCAGTAATTAATAACAAAGCATTCTCACTCGTGCAATTTTTCTGCTAAGGTTAATGTAATATTTCATCCCAGGCCAGCTGCTGTTTTATGACTTACTTCCAAGTACGACAGTAAGTAATGTCTTTGCATAAGAAGTCATCCACGGAGTAAATCAATTAGGTCCTCTTTCATCAGCAGGCATTTTGTTGCGGCAAGGGAGGCTAATTACATATAAAGTTGTTGTTTACCAACAGAGGTATGTACCCAAAGTTTGGCATGGTACATCATACATTGACTTTTCTTCCCTATGTTTCCATTCTGCATCTTTTCCATTAAGGAGTTTTTAATCTATTATCAATTAAATACTGTGATTATGAGCTGCACTTACCATGTTGTTATTACCTGCACAGATTTGCCTACAAAGATCAGCATCAATCGCAGTTTTGAGTATTGGTAAAACTTTCGGGCCACTTTTTGCCCTCAGAAAGGACACATGCGTATTTATGACTATTCATCTCAACTGCAAAGCGTCGATAAATTTTAATGTATTGTTCTTTAGATAAGCTGCACTGTCCCTCATATTCCAAAGTGCACATCGGGATATCTGTATTGCTGTCCCTGGGAGGAAATTCATCACTCAGAACATATATATGTGAAAAAGGGAGAAAAAGTAATGTATAGCACTGGTGTAATTGTCTTGTCTTACTGAAATTGGCAAGTAACTTTGGAGACCTATGTTTCCCCCCATCTTTTGATTGATACAGTAATTGTCTGGCATCTCAGGCTCTTCTTGCATGATGTAGCTGATGTCTGGCTCAGGAAGCTCGTGACCCACAGGTGATTGTGCGCTGGCAGAGTATCATGAGTTGTTTATCCTTCTTGTAGTCTGTCCTGATCACCTGCTGCCAGAGACGAAACACCACGGGAACTAGACCTTTCACTCTACTCAGTGACCTGCCCTTTGGTTCTTGAGAAGCCATAACACGCAGAAATAAACTATACAGTGCTCAGCAACTCAGGATTACCAAGGGCAGAAATATCAGGTTTCAAGCATTTGAACCTTTCATTCAAAGTGCTGTGGACAATGCGTACATAGAGCTCGGACCACAAAGTTCACCGCAAACCTCTGTCCAGGAACTAGCAGAGTTGCCCACAAAGTCATCGTAGTGAGTGGAAATCAAGTGAAGATGGGAAGTTACCAACCCAGATAAAAGTTACCCGATGTGGGCTGAACCAGGCTAATATTTGCTGATGCTATCCAGGCAGCCTGAGCCACGGATAATCACATGGCAGCTCCAAAAAAGGACCACTTGTGGCCTGAGGTGACTGAGGATGTATAAACACTGTCTGCAAGGCAACAGTTCACTTTCTTCCTTTCACTTGGTGGGAAGGAGGCGACAAAAAAAAGCAGAAGCAATAAAAGAAATGGGTCATTTCAGAATGACAGCTCCGAACCATTCCAATACAATTTCATAACAAAAAGACAACACAAGGTCCACAGCTCTGACTCACCAGGTTTAGGAAATCACTAGACATTCTGGCTCCAGCTATGCCAAAAGCAGCCACCTAGAAATGCACCTCCTCGACAAAAAGAAATGTGTTTGAAAAGGCAAATAACAAACGGCGAACAGCGTGACCTTTATTGAAACAGTCATGTGGACTCATGAATTAAAGTCAGGCAATGTCAAACCAGAAACTGAAGCAAACTCATCCTTGGATTTGGATTCTAATGGAACAGGACTGGATCTCTGCTGTGTCCCTCTCAGCAGTCTAGATAGCTAGATCAAACAATGATGTAGCCTGTATTTAATGAGAATTAAATGTTAATCCTGCCAACTAGAAGACAAATTCTAACTTTAAAGATGCAATTATTTCCCATTTCTTTAACATTTGGTCTATTTTGGCTTGCAATTTCTTGTAATTCAGCAGCACATTCATTGCACCAAACAGATCAATGTTAATCACTAAAGGGTGCAAGCCTCAAGTATGATGTTGCCCAATTCTGAACTTTTGGTGAGTCCAGCTCATGGGCTGATCCACAATTATCTGTTATTTTTAGAGCAGTGGGGCTGTACACAGTCATGCAAATTACAAGACACAGTTGCATATGTTTTCTTCTAAGAATGTCTTGCAAATATTTGTTTACCCATATTCTTATATTCCTGGGGTTTTGTATGCAAAAAAACCCCAATGTCCAAGATACAATGCAAGCTTAAGTCACATTCCTGCATGGCTCTTCATCTACATTCAGTTACATCTAGATTTTCTACTTTGCTACTTGCTGTGTATCGAATCCTCTTTCTCTTTCCATTTACAGCTATGTGTGAAGGAAAACAGTTCTGCTTAATACAGATCCAAATTGGCTTTTTAATAAACTCATTAAAGAAATGGTCCATCTCAGCCCTCAAAATTTGCTGCAGGTCCCTCTGCACCTTATTACTAAACCTCCACCTGAAAATGAAAGGGGGGAAAAAGAAAAAAAAAAGATAATAGGGTCTTCAAAGACATGCTGCACACTGCCTGCCATGTATGTGGAGACCACAGCCTGGAAATCCACTTACTCAGTGTAAATCCAGTTCAGTTATATTGACTTTTCTTTCCCTCACGGTATATTAGTGCTCATGAAAAATCTTGCAGTAAAAGCCCTAGCGAAGAAATCTTTTGTCCACAGACAAATGCACTTCCCACATTCTGCTCTATTACAACAGGTAAAAGAGCCAAAGGGTTGTTCCTATTTTTACAATAATCATAAGGCCAGACACTCAACAAAGACATAAATAACACATGGGCTTTGTCATGGACACTTCCTCTAGCGCTAATTCAGTGCTATCTCCACCCATTTATCGTCTCATTCTCCACCAAAAGTATGAACAATTATGATCAGTCTACTGAAAAATTGACTGTATTTCTAAAATTTGGCTCCTACAAGCCACCAGACCATCCTTCAGTCACCTCCAGATCATTGTTACACTTGATTTTACTCAAGCCGGATCTTCCTTTCTGATTTGGGTTTTTTTTTCTTTTCCCTTTTTCTTCTGTCTTTTCTTCTTCTCTTTCTTCCTTTCCTTTCCTTAATCATTTACCAAGCCAAAAAAAGATTCAAGAGACAAATGATGGCATCTGCAAACAACTCAAACAACTCCATAGAAGGAAACAAAACAGTGCAGGATCAGAGAGGCTGTTATATGTCAACAAATACCCACAGTCAAATTCTCAGCTGGTGTAAATCAACCTGTCTCCATCTGGTTTTATGAGGGCAGTGCAACCTGATGCTGAGCACACAGTAGAAAAACCTTATTCATGTTAAACTACAGCATTTTAAATCTGAGAGAGTATTGACCCTCTCTGGCATCTATTTCAATCGATGGCCAAATTCTCATCTGCCCTGATGGGGAACAGCCAGGAGCATGCTCCATGTGAGGACGTATGGGCCCTTAATACCATCTCAAAGCAGGGAGCCCTGTACAACCTTCTCCCTTGCCCACCTCTCTCGGGGGTCCTGGAGACATTCCCAGGAATAGCAACAGCAGAAGTCATGGTTGCACATTGGAAACCTGAAGCACGTGAAGTGTATAGTGCACTCTACAGCAGAGGATGGCGAACCATAGGTGGGTTCTCCTGTTATACTAGATCATGTAAAAAACATGCACATGGACAGATTAAATATTTAATCACAACTGCAGCTAGTTTGTAGTACTCCAAAGCCATAGCTGCAGGGCATCTTTCAGCAGCCTAAGTCTGGTGTTTGAATTATACAGATTCCTTTGAACTGAAAGGAGAACTACAAATATCTGCTCGATCAGCTCCACCATTCCTCTGAGGCAGCCAAACTGAGCGCCAAAGAATTCCCGTGACGGCACACACAGCCATCGGCATCCAGGAAACACATGGGTTCACCACACCAAGAGTCAAACAGGTTCTGATGGTCAAGGGTTAAAGATCTAACCAATGTTTTCAATTATCTAGATGGGCAAGAAAGATACTTTGGCCAAAAATGTCTTCTTGCATATTTATGATGCATCAGCTTCTGACTTGTCTTTACAAATGGCTGATTGCAATTGCTTCAGCAAGAAACTGAAGAGAAGGATTAGGGGTCTGATCTCCATCCCCCCAACCTCACAACTACTGGTGAATTCTTGAGGACAAGAATGCTACTGCCAAAATATACACCAGTCTCTAACCTGCCATCTCAGAGACAGACATTTATTTGGGCAAAAATGAAAAAAGAAAGACGATCCATGTATTTGAAGAAATATTCTTGGGGTCATCTCCAGTCTGTTTTCTTCCATGGCAGCCTCTACTCACTGCCTCTTCTTGTTACTGTTTTCCCAAAATGCATGCACTTTCTTGCCTGACATTGCCAGTCCCTCTAGGACTGAGTGCAGCATGCAAAGCTCCATCCAAAAAGCAAATAAACGCCAACTAAGAACAAAGAAATAAACAAAAACTAAACACCTGATAAGAAGAGATGTCAGCGAGCTGATGGAAACACTTCGGCCTAAAAAACATTACCTGTTTAGTTCAACATCGCCTGCAAGAACTGCTGCACTTCCTCAAACATTGACTTTTCTGGCTGGCTCGTAGGCGAGCCCGGAAAGGGCTGCTAACGGTTTGCTTGGTTGGGGCACGCAGAAAGGAAGGAGAGGCGGTGAAGGAGCTGCCAGCTGCGTCCCCTGCTTCAGGAAGCTCAGGAAATCTTTTCAGTTGACCAAGCTTGCAAGGGCTTTGGGATTACGGCCCTTCAATGGATGGGGATGTTTCTTTCTTACAGGATGGCCTTTAAGGATGTTAAAGGGCAAGGAGGTTTTGCTGACACACAGCAGACCCCAGAGAGACTAGTTACTCAGGCTCTTTTCTCTTACACACCCTTCTTGAGCATCTGCAGAGAGTCTTTAAATTTAACCTGCAAATGCTAATATTTTTCCTTTGGAGCACTGGATTGTTCCTCTTCAGGCCTTTTACATGCACTTTCCATTTACGCAATGCTAACTCCCATAATGGCCCATAAAGGCCAGTATATTAGTATGATAAACTCATGTTCCCAGCCATGCGCAGAATTCCAATGGAATTAGAAAGTCAGTCTATGTTCATAAAAACAACACTATGGAGCAAATGGAGCTTTACTGCACTACATAACAGATACCACATATCTTTGGGTTGTTGTCAATTCTTCACATAAATACTTTAAATCACTTAGACTTCATTTTGCACACTATATAGTGAGTCTCTTCATAATCAAATAGTATTTAAAACATTTACTGCCTTGTTAAATCTAACAAGTTAGATTTATTGGGATAGTCACTTTCCTTAATAGCCAATTTAGTAAAACTCAATGTATTCATTGATGGATAAATATATAATAGGCGGTTGTTAAACTTTAATAAATATGTTTAATAGTCAGCTGGCATTTTCTCTCAATGGCAGCACTTCCTCTCAGCTGCCAACAGGAAATGCTGCTCCTGAATGTGCCAATTCAGCCCACGTGTAGGGAATAAATTGATCTAGAGGAGCGAAAAAGAGCATGAATTTCAGGTAGCTTTCCTGCGCTGCTTGTCACAAGAAGAACACTAGCTGAGGTTATGCTAAGCTCCCATCAAGACCATCAGGTGTTAAATAGCACACACTGTAAGTAAGGGTATGAGCTACTGTGTTTGCCGGGACTTCATACTGGCCATGAACCAGGACAGGAAGGGCAGCTGGCCACATGAAAGCCATATATATTATATTCATGTATTATTATTGCAATTTACAGTCTTACCGCACTCCTTGTTTCATGTATATCATGTCGCATTCTCACACTCCACCCTGCCTTCTCTGTGTGTTGATCGACAGATTAAATTATGATGCCTTGGCTTCTAGGTAGGAGATCTAAAAGGTACTCTTTTAAGGCTTCTGGGTATCCAAGAAAAAATTTTAGAAGAGCCCGCATTATTAGATGACTAAGAACCTTTATAAATGAGGCCCTTAGCTCAAACTGTAGAACTTTATGGCTAAACTCTGCAGGTCCCAGGATCAGTTCTCCAAGCTGAAGGCAGTTACTGCATATAAATGAGAAAAACCAGACCAAAATACCTTCAAGAGAGACTGCATTTGTACTCTGGGCTGGCAAGTTTGATCATAGCCACGAGACACTCACCTGGGTGGGATTATACAGTTCCTGGAGTGGGCTTCTGGATCCTTTCCGGCAGCAAATGTCCATCCCAAATGGATTTCTACGCATTACTGCAAGGGGAAATTGAAATTAATAAAGGTTAGCAACATTGGTTAGCAGTAACCTATTGCAATACCTACAGCAAGAAGAGATTTTCTCACAGATCAGAGGATTCTAGAGACAGGGTTGTGTCTTGGTTCCTAATTAAACTTTCCCTCAAAATTGTCTGAAAGCTGAATCTTTTCTCTATTGTGGAAGTTTCTAAGAAAAAAGCTCTCTGGTTCCCCTCTTGCAAAAGCTGTTATCCAACAACTTCCAGCTTGGGTGCACAAAAATTCAAGTATAGGGATGAAAGTAAGACAATTATCAGCAGCGCTAGGTACCTGCTTCTCTGATGATCAGGTAGGAGTCCGATGGATTCCTACAATCAGCACCTCTGAGAGGCAACGTTTGAGCCTCTCTCAGCCTAAATACAGAACTATACAGGAATCTAATATTAAAAGATTTGATTTTAAAGCTTTTGGCCTAACTCTTTGGTTTCTCCTAGAACAGACACTCAGCAGTATGCAACGCACATACAGTCAATCATTGCTGCACTTCTTGCTACAAACTACATTTTGCTGTACATAATGCAGCCAAATATTTGACCGATCTTAAAACCAATATATTTGTTATGTCATCCCAGTTGGAGACCACCAGGTTTGCAAACCGAGGGCTTTGTCAAATGTCTGACTGAGGAGCATTTTGGGTGACCAAGTATTTCCAGGAGAGACCTTGATCTGAGCCCCAGCAGGCACAGAGGTCATCAGTTTCAAGTTAGACCTTTGTGGTCATAAAAGTCTACATAAAAAACCATTTGGCTCTGATCACCCTCTATAGTTAGGAGGAACACAAGAGCTTGCCTGTCCTTCTAATCTCACATGGTCCACATCATCCTCTTCTGCCCCAGCTCGTACTGCTAGCTACCAGAGGAGCATCAGGCAATCAGATGCCTGCATCAGGCATCGCAGCGAGGGGAGATTTGTCTCGTCAAGGTTTAATTAAGACACAACCAAAAGGAAAGAAGAGATTATCCTGCTGGGAATCCAAAGGCATCCAAAGGCACACTTTTACCACCATTGGCCACATTTTGTAACCAGACATTACTGAAGTGTCCTATAGCAACGGTCCTGAGCTGCACCACTTGCAGACATGACGCTGCAGGCTTCAAGCCAAGAGCCAGAGAATACAGTCAAGCGTTGTTTTAATACAGAGGGCTGATACGCAATCATAATTGATATGTCAAGTAGCATGAACCACAGAAAACTGTATACAATAGCAGTCTGGAAACAGATTCCTTCACTCATTTCATATCTGGCTTTCAATTGAAGGTAATTATCTAATAATGCGCCATGTTGCTTTTCCCCTGAGCAAAGAGAGATTCCACAGGTCTTGTGGCAGGAGTCAGACATATATGCTTAGTAAACAAACTGGCTAAATATTTTGATCTTCTTCACAATTAGGACAGTAATGTTATTAGAGGCTACAATTTTAATTTACATGTTTAAATACCTGATTAACTTCCGAGCATTTTTAGTCATGCAACCAAATATTGCGATTCCTTTGTTTTTGTGCTAATGCGCCTTTTTTAAAGTCAACTTAGAAAGTGTTTAAAGCAGTTAAAACTTTAAAAAGATTTTGTATGAGTAATGTCAGCTTCCAGTGTCTGGAAGTGGTTTTAGGAAAAAAAAACTAAAAAGTGAGACATCCAGGAGTCATTTTAACTACAGAGCTCCTGTCCATCCCATCCCCGCCTGTCGTCCCCTTACATACTCCTGTACCAGGAACTGTGTCCAGGGATGCTTCAAAAATAATTTTGTAGCCCCCTCACCACTAGAAAAAACTTTCTAAAATGGAGCCTCCCAGTCAACAGCAGAACACATTAATTCCATTTAAAACACCAGAGCAGAGGAAAAGGGAGAGCGGAATGTTTTAGTGTATCCAGGTCATTAGACTGTGATTAACCAGGATCCTGAAACATTGATGCTTTGCTCCAAAATGAAGAAGAAGAATAATGCTAGCATGGCATTCCCTAATTTATTACTTCACTTTTCATTTCCATTAAATACAGTAAACAGTGACGTGCATAAATGTATCCCTTCCTGCTTCACTTAGCCAGCAGGTATCAACACAGCAACACTTTATATACAGCAGCAACAGCCATAAAGATTAAATTATTTGCACAACACGCAAGATTTGATTCCCAAATGCAAACAAACAAACAAACAAACAAAAGCAACTGTGTCCCCAGCAAAAGCTAAATGCTAAAGTAGAACCATAGTCACAGAAGCCATTAAATCTTTTTTATGATTCCCAATATTACTTAATTGGTTTGTTTTTTCAATAAAGCCTTTAGAAGACAACTGCGGAGTTAGCATAGCAACGCAGCACTCGGTTCCCTGTTTATCGGTGTCGGGAACAGCACGCCCTGACGCAGCTGTACGCAGCACCTCTGCGCACACCTGGAAAATACTCGTGCCTGCAATTTAACTGCAGCATTGAAATAAAGAGAAATATTCTCCTCTCCCGAGCAGAAATCCCCCTCACACCTTTTGCAAAATTGTCCTTTGGTGAATAACTATCATCAGGAATGTTTATATATAGTTCAAAACACTTGCTGGCACGCCTGTGGACAAAGTCACTTCTCAGGGCTCCTGCAGCCAGTTTTCTACTGTCTCAGCTTCTCTAGGGCAGTGTTTCGTTATGTGAATGACATGACCTTTTTGGCCTGAATCTCATCTATAGCAATCTGCAGGAAGAAAACTATAACGTGGATGTTAACTGCAGCTATACTAATTTTAACAACACTTTCACTAAGACTTTGTGGTACTGCTATTGTGGTAGTGAAAATTAAAAAACCAAGACCTTTATCTTCAGCAAATCTTCTTATTAACATAGTAAATATCTAAATTTACATTTTATGGCTTGGGCTGATCTCCGTACATAATTACAGTTAATGATAATCTAATGATAAGTATTGCATATGCATGGCTCCAAGAACTGATTAAAAGATCACGTTCATGCACACTAAGTGTGTGAAGCAGCTGACGACAGCAGATAATGCCTTTAAGGATTAAAGAGTACTGTTAATACTGCAACTGCAGCAAAATCAGCAATCCCCTGAATTTAGCCACGACTCTGAGCAACTGCATAAGTTGTTAGCTTGTTACTTAAATACAAGAGCTGTAAGAACAAGGCTTTTCTTCCATCTCCAGGAATGATTTGTCCAAAATGCAATCTTGGTCTATCTTATTATAAGCTGCACCATCGCTAGTCATTAATTTAATAGCAAGTCTGGAGAGCATGATATCTGGGCACCAAATTTCAGTTTCTCAAGAAAGATAGATAAACAGCCCTGCTGAACTGAAAGCTTATCAACATAATTGTTATCAACATATACATATATGTATATATTCATCTATGAATATATACATAGAGAGAAGGAAACTACATGTGACTTAATTTAGCTCAGAACAGAAGCATCCACGTACAACTTGGCAGAAGGCGTTTAAAAAGCACTGGGTAATCTGCAAAGACCTTGTCCCAGAATGGGAGACCTCCAGTATTCCCACAGGATGAACAATGACTGGAGAAAATACTAAAAATAAGAAGCCACACGAATGTGATTTCTGCCTCTGCCTGTCAGGAGCTACAGAGAATCTGAGAGAGGGGACATGGTGGCACTTCTCTTGGGAAGTTACTGGCCTGAAAAGGTATGTGAACACTGGGACTATCTAGACAAAAGAGAAAGGGCGGGAGGGGAAATCATAGGAACCAAGACTCTTGGAGACTTAAAACCATAAAGGTCACTTTCTCACAAAGTGTCAGAAGGGCGAATGAAACCATTTCTCACAAGCCTAAGTGGGATCAAGTCACAGAGGAGACTCTGCCGGAAGAGACACACAAAATAATTGTCACTTCTTCCTCTGGACTTACAGAGACAAACAAGTGACATTTCAAAAGCTGGGTGCATCCATTCGGCAGCCACCTATATCACTACCATCCTACAATCCCACAGATGTCAGAAGTTTCCATTTCCAAGACTTCTGCAGAATAAAAGTTCCCCAACTGCTATCTAGCAACTGTTTTCCTACTTGGTAACATTTCATTTACATTGCTTGGACTATTCTAATTACTTGCACAATAACAAAGACCAAATGTAAAAACTTTATCTCTGTTCACTGCCTCTTAAATTAACTGTCTCATATTACAAATATTTGAGAAAAGTTCTGAGGACATATTAATATTTAATTTTTCATTACATTGGTCTAAAGTATAAAGACAAAATTCCCTAACACAGCATTGCTTAAAGCTGATATACATAATTCATTCCGCCTATTTGGGATACAAGTTGTCTCGCTGAGGCAAAAGTACACATTGGCAGCAGTATGGTGAGACTCTGCTTGAAGATGGGATCCTGTTCTTGTTACAAAGAAAAAAGCTATAGACAAGCCAAATATATATTCCTTTTTTTCTGTCTGATTTCTATTCTTTGGTCTGATTTCTCTATGAAAGGTTGAAAATCAACAGCAGTCTGCTTGCTTCTTTCGGCTGAAGTACATATTGCTTTCCAGCTAACACCGCTGTCCAACCGCCCCTAATTTCAGGCCAGGGTTAATGTTTTCCATGGAGCATCTTACCGACAGCAAAGAGCAGGTACATAACCTAGTACCTTCTCCTAGAGCCATGAACAACCTGGTTAGGGCTGAACATTCACCTAAACATCCCCTACCCAACCTAGACAGAAAAATCCGTGCCACTTGACCCAGGCAACATAGCAGCATCAAAGCAGTTAGTTACATCTTTGGCGTCTCTAGCCATGTTTAAATAAGCTACTGCCCTCAAACTTCCTGAATTTTTAAAGCAAAGCAAGACTAATTAATTATACCCATACTGAAGGTTTAGAGAATCTCTTTGGCTAAAGATTTGGACATGGTTTGTCTTCCAAACTCTTGCGTGGACTTTTGCTATGACCCCAAAGCAGCACAGAAAATTACTTCTATTGGGTACATAGGATGAAGCGTTGAAATGCACGTTCAAATACCACGCTAAACAGCTTCCCAGAGACACCCAGACATCCATAGCTCAATCATAAGCATTCGTCTGTAAATGATATTATAAAACTACGGCTCCATCTGTACCGGCAAGAATTATGCTCAGGGCAAACTGGTCACATCCGAATACAAACCAAGCAAGGGCAATCCGACAATATTTTGCATATGCAACACTCTTGAAGTATGAAAATACTCAGGGCAAAGTTGAAGTAAGTGACCCTAGGAAGCAACCCGTTTCCAGAGTTCATCAGAGGCTCTTGGACTGAATTTTTTGTAATTTGGAACATCCTGTCCACATACCTTTCAGACACTTAGCTAAAATCATGCTGAACAAGCTTGTCATTAGTAACCAGCTCGTTCTGCTTGAGGAAAACGAGCCTTCCATAATAATTTACAACAATCTGCTCTGCAAGACTTTAGCCAAGTCCAAACCGCAGGCAAAATCGGAAACTCAGCAACAAAAAGACTACCTCATTTCAAACTTCATTAAAATTCCTATGCTCCCTTCTACAGACTAATCAGGCTAAGGACACTGAATGCTATGTAAGGGTTAATTTTTAATCACAAACCAGGAGCATGAGGAGTGAATGCAAATGCTGTCACCCGGCACTGGCTCCAGAGCCTGAGTAAGGAGACTTTTCGATAGCTCTCCCGGCAATGATTTATGAACGCTAATCCTTCAGTAGCAGTTCACAAAGATCGACAGATTGATAGCAACATCTTGTGACATCTGGGGCCTTGCGCTTTGCTGCATTCAGCTTAGGATTTTAGACTAAATTATCCGTCCTTCATCCGGAGACCACAGGTACAAGAATTTATGACTAAACCCTTTTCTGGCCTCTTTTGTTTTCTTAAGGCAAAACTGCAGCTTTCTTCGCTGGAGCTCGGGAGAGCTATTTTTAGAAAGTAAAAATCAGATTAGGTATTGTATGTGAGCATGCCCAAGTCTTAAATGCAGAGAATGAGATAATATTTATTCTTTATGTTAAAGGAGAACCAGATTTTGCCTCACACCAGACAGTAACACGGGGTTTTACTCAGCGTGAGAAACAAGCAAAAATCTCTGGCCAGAGGACCTTACCCCATGTACCACCACTGTGCCTCAGGGACAAACTGACAAACCAGTGACCCCACCGAGCTGGATGCTGGATGCACATAGCAAAGAAACAATCCCAAAAGCCACAATGTTTTAGAGCTCCACCTGAAGAGCAGAGATGCTGTATTTTGCGTTAGCAACACTGGTTCCCTGATTCAACATCTCCATCCTACCCTCCCCTGATGTTTCCACTCCCACTCATGTAACAGAGGGACTTACTAAAGTGAGACTGTGGATGGCTACGACAAAGGTGAAGGATGAAAAAATAAAGAAGAGGTCACACCTTAGTGAAATGATTACGGCTGAGACAAGCAACAAAGTCGCTAGTTACGGGACCGAGGACTACCAAAGTAACAGTCTTCAGTTCAGAGATCAGAAAAATAGAGGCAAAGAGGGTAAAAACTTCCATGAAGCAAAGCAAATTAGTTGCTACAGATCGAATTCATTTTAGGAAGCGAGATATCTATTCTAAGCTACTCATTTACGCTCGTACAATTAACAAAGAGCTGCAGCTGCAGAGATGGGTCGCCCCACGTGCCTCTGGAGGCAGCTCCCCTCCTTTCCACTGACCAGCAACCCTAGACAGGTTGATGGTTGAAGTTACATGAAATAAATCCAGGCACGGCAAGGAAATGAATCTTAGTGTTTGTTTCCAAGCTCTAATCACTAATTACAAAGGTTATAAATGCCCTCCAAAGAATAGAGAGATATTTAATTACTTTTTGCTTTAGACAGATTTCCAGAAATAAATTTGTATTTTATCCTGTTTGTTCTCAGATTAGCATGGGGATGGGTTTAATTGGGCACAGTGGGGAAGTTAATACCCTTGGGTGAAATTATGCAGAGACTTAGATCCTTGGCCACCCTACTGACGTTGCAAGTGGCATAAATTAGCACAACATCTTTCCTGTTAATGAACAATGAACAACTTTTTTCCAGTAATTTTTTTTAAAATGTTAATCCATACGGAATTTCTTTAGAAGTCTCAAGAAATTATCCCCAAACCTAAATCAAGAGACTTTTCCATAGGCTTTACGTCTCACACAAGGAGAGCTCTGTTTTGTTTACCTCTGTCGTGCGCAGGCAGACACTGCTTTTAATGCAGCAAGTTTTTGTGGGTGCAAACTATATTAGACTTAGATTTTTTTTCTGCTACAACCTTATTTTCTCTGGCATGAAATGCAGATTCAGGGGCATCACAATATTTCACAGGTCAATTCTGGATGGATCGCTGACCACCTCGGATGCCTGCTCACTCCTGTGAATGCTAATGCCATCCATTAGCAAAGCCAGATGTCCCAAAATGTTGATCAAAATGGTCTAGTTCCTTTCTCCCAGAACTAGTTCTAAGTCTTCATGAATATTTTTTTTTTTTACTATCCACATCAACTTAAGAAGTTCTTTGTTTCCTTTTTTCTTTTTTCTTTTTTTGGTCTCAAAGGCAACTTTCTACAAAGGAAGTAAAAAACTAAGGAACTGTGACCAACTTTAACTATATGAATTTCACAAACAAACAAATTATGAATTTACATGAAGGAACACTGTGGATCCAGTATATCAAAATGCAAAGAAAAACTCTTTCTGGATGTTACATTTTTCCCTACTTATCCACTACAAGTTAGCCACGTGGTTTGCAAAATGAAACTGCAATAACCTGGGAAAGTTGGAAAATTTCTAGTGAAGCTTACAGGTTTCTAAACACGCCTCCCTCCAATTTCCAGATACTCGCTGTAACAACATCAGCAGGCACATCTGCTGCTGAGGTCTCTTTATAGCAAAGAGTTGAATGTTCTACTCTGTTCTTCTTATCAGCCTAGTTTTCAAGCCTGTAGATAGTTGGCTATATCCCATCTCTCTGATGCACGTTCAAACGAAAACTGTGTAAATGTAAGTCCAGGGAAAAAAAAGCTACGTTGGCATTGTCCTAAAAAAATGAGAAGCTAGATTTCTTTTCCTGTATTTCCCACTACTTCCATTACATTGTCAGTACCAGTATACTTAACAAACATGATCTATGAGCTCACTCAAAAAAAAAAAAAAGAGAGAGAGAAAAAAACCTTTAAAGGAGGAAGGTTTCATTAGAAAGCTGTAATTTTAAAAGCATTTATCTTGAATCACGGTCAAAATGAAAACGACGGCTGCTGCAGCTGCAGTCTATTTGAGCTACTGTTTCTTTGCTGTTCTTCAACAGATGTGCATTGAAGATGAAACAGAAAATCATATTTGCTATGGATGTACTCAAACGCACAGCAAGTCTTCTTCTTACAAGCCAAGCAGAATAGAAAATAGAGCTGCAGCAGTCATTTTAACCCAGAGCAATGAGAGGTTCAAACTTTTGGTCTCTGATCTTCTGGCAGAAGTACTGCACACGCATATATGCACACCTGACCTGACACGAACAGAAATCAAGGGACACAAGTCGTTTCTGTCCTAGCAATATGTCCAGATGGACCAAGATTTATCACCTCCGAAGCTGTGGCCCTGATATTTTTAGTGCGATCACATTCTCCTAATACTTTACTGTGATTTATGAACAATAATTTCCTTTACAAAAAAGAAGCACTAAACAATTTGGTAAGCGGGAAAGAAAGTATGAAATCCTGCAGTAATCACTTCCAGAGCAGCCATTCATTATGGCAAAGAGGATTATGACTGCAGCTTGTTGTATAAGCAGATGAGCTCTCACAAATTACGGATGCTACTTCCTTGGCAATGCAAAGGCCAAATACTGGTATTAAAAGGAAAAAAGTACCAGAGACAGTAAAGGCTTGATTCTGCGATTTGCAAAATGTCTGGACTAATAATTAATACATAGCTGGGCTTTGCTGTCTTATTCCAAGAGTTTATTCTGTTCAATACTTCTAAACTCCAAGTAATCCCAAGGCACAGAGATGCAATCAGCCTTTTTGCAGGATCTTTTACTTTTCCAACAGTCGGTTATCACCTCAGCTGACTGGGATCAGGGCAGGTCCAGGTCTGCAGAGCCATGGCCAGCCCCATCGGACCGTGGAAGCTCTCCAGGGCTCCTGCCTTCTTCCAGCAGGATTCGTACATCCGTACGCGGAGACTGGGCGACTGCTTTCACGCACTCTTCTCTCTCTGTTAGCAACGAGCTGTACACAGATAATATTGCTTTCAGATGTAAGAATCCCCTCATGCAGCAGTTTTGAAATATTCCAAACCACAGATCCTTCAAAACATTTTACATATGAATAGGACATTGTCAGCTCCCTCAGACCCAGGCTGCACTTCAGCACACAGAAGAGTAAAATACACATTAGCACTATAAAACTTCATCTCAATTAGCATAATCTGTATTTCCATTATAGAGCCCAGCTTTACAGCCAACCTCGGGTGATGTACTGAGCACTCTGGATCTGTCTTTCTCTAAGGACAAATTCCCCAAACACAAGAAAACCATTCAGAGCGGTGAATGTATGAGCTTTCAGTGCCTGCTTATCTTTCAGCAGTTCTACTCCCTTCCTCTATCTCCTTCCATTGCTCCCATCGTTTCAATGAGTTCAATTAAAATCTTGTGATGCACTTTGTCTACAGCGAGGAAATGCAGTCATGCCTCACGCATACCCGAGTGCATGGGCCAAGCACACCAACTCCACATCCAAGAAGAAAAAGGAGTGAATGAGGGAAGATTTTTCTGTGATTTTATTTCCAATGAGAGCATTTAAAGGAGAACCAAACCAGGCAGCAGTTGCAAACGATACATCTTCTGGTATCACTACCAGATAGGATGCTGGATAGACTAAACATTTTAAATTGATTGAGACTTTTCCTCCAAATATTATGGATATGCTATAAAGCACGGGTTAGTAATATATATGAGGCCACTATGTGAGTAGCTTTCTTCTAGAACAAACAGAAATGACAGAATCTTGCATTATTTCAAGGCTCCAGAATACTGGATACCTACCTGACCTTTATTGGTAATAAAAACATTTCATAGTTAGCATGCAAAATAATAAGCTTTGGTTTCAGTCACTAATAGCCTGTCAAATGCATTGTGAAATTTCTAGTAATGTTGCAGCTGGTGACTGATAAGTATCTAAAATACAGGATCACTCTGACAGTATGACTCCGAAGGAGACAGACACCAAAACTGCTAGGCAGAACCATGGACTTAACTATTTTTCCACAGGAAACAAATTCTGTTCTTGCATCTGTGAGGTTTCATGCAGAAAGGGACAGGAAGAGCAGGACAGAAAGGAAAAAAAGGAAAGCATCCTTTCCAAAAGTCTTCCATAAACTAACGCCCAATTAAGCTGTAGTTCATCTTCCAGAAAGACAAGTCATCTTCTTTCTAAATTTGCCAGGAACAGAAAATCCACCTCGAGAAACTGATTTGATGTCAAACCCTCCTCCCCAAACATATGCTTCTGCTAAGCTGAATTGACTTACCCTCACCTTCTAGCCCCTGGATCTTGTGGTCCATCTGTCTGCTCCTCGTGGCCATCGGTCTCTATGCAGGAACCTACTTACACGTTATGATCAAGACACCTCCTAACTTTCCATCATTCTGTGGCAAGTTTTCCAGGCACTTCTTGCTTTCTTCTGAACATGCCCGAAGATAACACTGCAACTTGCCGAAGCCAGAGTGATACACCACCACAGCAAAGGCTGCAGCAGGACCACTATGATGACAAAGTCGAACCTTCCCTCTCTGGCCCTGTACTCCACCCTTACATGTCCCCGGGGTGTCACGAGCTCCCTTGTGGCCCACGGAGCAGCTGGTGAACCATCATCCTCCAACACTTTCCAGCCCTCCCTTTCAAGAGAAGAGGGTCCTCTACTCAGTAAGCATCACCTAGAATCTATTCCTCTACACATTCACCCCTATTAAAATTACTAAAATTAGGCTGCCACCCAAGTCACTAGGTATTCACAATTCTGTATTAATGACTTGCTTTTTCCTCCCTCTCCATTTATCATTGCCCTAACTTTTGCACTCTCTGTAAACCTGATCAATAGATGACTATATTTTGTTCTGGATGATAAATTAGAACATTTAACTAGTGTCAGCCCAAAATCTGGTCCCCCAAGGATCCCATGGGAAATGTATTTGCTTAGTGACGATTTCCCAGTTACAGCTATTTTTACAAACTGTCAAACATCTTTTAAATCACTATTATATGTGCCAGATTGATATACATTCACTTGCCAGTTTAACTTTTGGTTTATTCACTTCCATAAGCACCTGTATAGGAGTAATTCTGACATTCAAATATTGTATCATTAAACCAAAGAGGGTCATCAGCTTGGGGAATTCATTTCAAAACATATATTTGTGGAAAATGTTGAGGTTAGTTGTCTATCTTTAACCTTCCAAGGCTGCACAGAAGACTTCTGTGATATATTACAGTCTTGTGCCGCGTGGGTTAATTTTGTCACAAGTTCTTGAAAGCTGAAACAGCGAAGCTGCATTTTAATTGAAAATATTTTACATTTTCAGCTTAAAAATATAAAGCAGAATAAAAATTACAGTTTAAGTGATGCTTTCTCAAGCCACAGAGTTGAATGGCAGAGAGGACTGAGCTGGAGGGAGCAATCTCAGAATGCTGCTGCTTTTGGGGCAATCCTTATGTTTTATGCTGAAAACTCCATTTGTCTTCATTAAATATTAATCAGCCATTACCAAGGAGACATATATAAAAGCTGTGTTAAGTAATAGAATTCAACAAGTGAAAAAACCCACCTGATTTGATTTCACATTTACAATAAGGAGTTGTCACATATCACCCCTTTCCAAGCTGGGATAAATCATCTCAGCTCCATGAACTCAAACGGATCTCTGTCCTTCTGCATGGCTGGGAATTGCACCTGAACTGTCTACGGTGAAAGGAAGATTTACTGAGATCAACTGCTTGAGCCCTCAGCAGGTAAAGCAGTCAAAGCATTTTATTCAGCTGGGAAGGACACCATGTGCAGCTATTCATGCAGGTATGATATGAGTGACTATATTACATCCATACATGAGTGAATATACACATGCATTATTGATGTTGACATATAACACCAGTGTTTTACCCACCACCAGATACTGGTATTTTTATGTTTTGTAATTACTTCATTTTCAAGAGTTGTAACATGCTGCATCATGCTTTACTGTTCAAATCCAACATTTAAATGGCAGTTTATTTTGGTTTCTCCTTTCCATTCGCTGTATTTTGCTCCTATCTATTTCATCACAGGGTTTCCAGGCTGAAAGCTTAAGTAATTTTCAGAGAAAATGGCAATGTGAATTTTTCATCTAATAGTAGTCTCTTTTAATAACCTTTTTTTTTTTTTCCCCAAGACACACCACTTTTCAATTCCTCTATTTAATCAAGCTCTTGACATAATATCTTCCTGTCAAAACCTGTTCTATTTTTCCAAAATCTTTATGCTCTCCTCTCTGACCTTTTCTTTTTCCCCCACACTAAACTATTCCCTTTGGCACTCTGCTGCTGCCCCTATATGCTCATACCAATCTTTTAGGCTCACTCCCTGCTAACCATTTCTCTTCTCTCACCTCTTCTAGTCTTCTACCACCATCCAGCTCCTTGCTACCACACTCCCAAAGTAAAGGGCCAAGAAGAAACCCCAACTTGCTCCCTAAGCTGGCCACCACGCTGGGAACCTGAGTCCGCTCAACCCAGAGCAAGGGGTGGCTGAGGAGGGTGCGAGGAGTGGTGGGGACACGGAGGTGCTGAAGGCATGGGGACTTGGCTTTGGTTGCTCAAGAGGAACCAGAAAACAGCCCTCTCCAATGTGTCCCCCTAGGTTTCTGGGGCTTCAATCCCATCCCTGAGCTTGGCACCCCTTTTCCACCGTCTCGGTGCCCCAGTTCCAGCTCAGCACCATCACTCCATGCACTCCCCCTCCCTGTTCCCAGGAGACCCCGTCCACCCAGAGGCCTGACATTAGCTAAAACACGTGAAACGTGAAAGAATGAACAAGAGGCTTGAGAGGCAGGCAAATTACAAGGCCAAGAGCTACAGCGCAGGGAGGCCGGGAGGCATGCCTGGTTTTATTTACAGTTTTTTACTCAGCACTTTGTTTTTCCTGCAGTTAAAGCAGTTAAGAAAGATGACAGAGTTCGAGGTCGGGAGCGCTGTCATAGGCGCACAAAGCACGATCAGATGAGAGGTTCGGTAGTGACGCTGCTGAGTGCCTTCCCGTTTCTCAACAAACTGTAGTTTTTCCTTTCCATTTTATACACTTGCTTTCAACTCTCTATCCTAAATGTTTAAACAAGGGGCAGTCATTCCCTTATACAATAAAAGGCTGTAAGTATGAAAAATAGTCCCAGACTTCATATGTTACTTTTTGACAGGATGCACAAGAAATTTACTCTTCCCACCAAGGCTGTGCTCCAGCTAAAGTCAGCGTCAGAAAAAGAAAGATTTTAGGCAAATACAAACAACCTTAGAAATGAAGACTGCCTTTACCTTTACCTCAGCTATGGGAACCCTGGATCAAAAAGAAAATGAGAGGACCCCAGGATGATAACCCCACTGTCATTAACCTTGTGGAAACCACATTTGTTATATTGCGTTTGTAGCTTCCACCAAACGTGTGCTAATTTCTAATGAGAGCTGAACATGCATACTTTTTAAAAACCCAAATCCAAACCACTAGCACCGACTAATTTTGCTGCTCATGACCTTAGCTACCTTCTTTTGATGTTGTTTTACATCGCCCACAAAATAACAAGGGATACAAAGGCTGTGGATGAGGATGTGGGTGAACCTGAAAAATCAGAGCTTCTAATCACCCTGAGGTAATTGCAATATTAAAAAAAAGAGTGCGGGGTGAAGGTAACCAGTGATTTTATTTAGAACCTCCCACATGAACAGTATTAATTCTATGCTCTGCAGATGTTCACTTGTGTCCTCCTTATACTGTGGGAAATTAAAATACAGGGTGGTTTGCTGTATACTCTGCTTACAATGTCAAGACAATTTAACTGTTTCTGTTGCAGCTGTGCTACTTCCCTTCAAAGGGAGGACAACAACCCTAATGCCTACATCCTCCATCAGCCCACCCCGGCCCCGGCCTCAGTATTCAGAGGACCTCATTTAATTCCTGCCTCACTGAGGAATGCCCTTTTAAGTAGGAGGCTCTCTTTGCCATCCTCTTGTCATACTAGTAATGCTGCTAAGTACTGGAATTGAATAAACTGTCTTAGGCTAAAGTTCAAGACCTTAGGAATAATATGTGTTTGGGGATTTGGTGTGAGCTCCTCCATAAGCTTTTTCTCCAAAACACTCTGATGGCATCATCCAACTTTCCAAATATCACCCCCACAACAGCTACTGCTAAACACCAGTCTTCGGCTGGACAACCCAGCATCAACCATCTCTTTCCAGAGCTTTTGCTTCAAAAAGTCCCTGCTGGAGCTGGTTCTTTGCATTGAGGTTCCTTTGCGTGGAAAGAAAAGAAACCTCCGGTTGCATTCCCACCCTATTCCATGCAAAGAAGCCTCGGAGAAGCCTCCTCATGGCCAGGTGGGAGCTTAATCTTCTGGTCTCCCTCTGGATGGTGCTCAGGACTGGGGGCAGGTTGGGGCACATCCCAACCTGCCCGTCCCAAAAAACAGCTAGCGGTCAAGTCATCCCTATCCTCAAGTCAGCTCCAAATAAAACACACAGGGCAGGGAGAGAAAAGGGGAAACAGCAAAAGCACGGCAAGTCCCAACCAAACATAAGGGTTTCTCTCCTTCATCTGTTAGCTCTTCTTACAGCCAAAACACAAGAGTTAAGCTATGCACATGACTAAGGGTTTCCAGCACTAGGGGTTTCCCAAGGTTGTTTGTTTAATCAAAAAGTCAACAAGCAACATTGCAGCTTTCTTACTGCAAGGACACCACCAAAGGAAGAAACCACAAGACTTCATTTCCTTTCTCCCATGTTTTTCAAATAGCATCTGTTTCTTCACCGCAGACAAAACAAAACACAGGCTTCATCTCTCCCTTTCAACTAGAGATTAAGATACTCAGATAGACTTTAATATTTAAATGCGAGTGACCAAAATGGTTCTTCCAAACCCAAACAGCATTTTTCTTCCCCACCACCCAGACACAATACGGGAAGAGCTGTGCACCGCTCGCCTGGGTTCTGCAATCTCCTTCCACAGCAGCAGCTCCCCCCCAGCAATGCCATTTCTCCTCCTCTCAGCAAACCTTAGGTCAGGATTAAAGCGGGGCAGGCGAAGTGTCTGAAACACAAAAGGTCTTTTACTGGCCACATTCAAGTACAATACGCGAGACAGGAATGATAAAAGCCAAAGGAAGACTTTTAGCTTCCCAGCAAAAAGTAGCCATTAAAAGCAGCCATCAAGCCCAGGAGCCAAGCTAACCATGCATGGGCAGGGTGACAGCCAGTCCCGCCACGTGTCACTTGGTGAAATCACTGTCTATGTGCTAACGCCTCAGAGAAGCACTTAAATGTATCTTGTCCCCGAAATCACACTGAGAGGAGAGAGGGGGATGAACTGCAGGCCACCCGCAATGGTCACTAATGATGCAATTTATTTCTAACAGATATGACATTGCAGCAACTACCATTACTATTTGACTTGAGAAGTGTAGAACACAGCAAGAGCAAACACTTCTTCCTCCTAAATCACCTCTCTCCCCTTCCCATGACCTTTCTCCTCTGCCATGGAGTAAAAGTTAGTTTTAAAAAAATGAAGAAAATGGAGAGAAAATGACAAAGCAAAAATAAGACATAAAAGCTGCATCTGTTTGGCACAAATTAAAAAACAATTTTAAAAGCTTCAAAAAATGAAAGCTTCTTTAAAAAAAAGTAACCAAATTCTATAACCTTTCCCTTTTCATTGACAGCCTTTACAGGAAAGCTTTGTCCACTTTCTTACCTGATTCTGTAATTCACTGCTGTCATTACACAGGCACCAATGTTACTGAATTTACATGGAGTCACACCCAGGAGATTATTCAAAATTCAAATTACACACTCCAACACTGCACACAACAGCTTTCCTGAATTATAGCTGTTTCCTAAAATATGGGCTGGTACCGTGTTGCTAACTGCAGCCAAATGCATGACCAACCCGTGTCGATACAACCTGCTTCAAAAGAGGGAGCAGAAGAAGAGACCACCAAGCGGAGACACTCGGCCTAGATCTTGAATGCAAGCATGGGATTATTATTAGGTTGTTCTTTTGAGTTATATTACCAATGCCTTGGCCACACTGGATAAAAATAAAAGCACGGTACCTTATGAACCATCTGCCTATCCTGATGCAAGCTGCTGCCCGTGCTCCGCAGTAAGAAGGAGCGCCCAGCTGAAGGAGGCACGCAGAGAAGCTGTGCTGCATCTGGACTCCACCGCTGGTTCCCTCACAGCCTCTCTGGGTAACCCTGGGGGTACCACTTCAGCCCAAATACTGAAGTACTCGCCTCACATCATGCAGCTGAAAATCAATGCAAGTGTATTAATGCAGTCATGACTTGCTGAAGGTCAGAAAGCAAACTGGTGACAGGGCTGGAAACAAAACAGAAACCTCCTGATCTCAAGATCAATTCCTTTAACCTCCAGGCCACGTTTGCATGAATTAACAAGGGAAACAATTCATCTGCAAGTGGTCTGAATCATTTTAGTGATCAGGTAATGTGTCCCAGTTCTGTCATCGTTACATTTGTTGGCTCAGAGCTCCAATTTCCACCCCCATGCCACTTGCCCAACAATTTCTGTCCTTGGGAAAAAGTAATCAAGTATGATAAGGATGACAATCATAATTAGCTTAAAATACAGGCCTGCTGGCATGTACTGGGAACATATTTTAATATAAAGAGCTAATGTGAAGGGAGCAAGACTAAAGCAATAGAAATTTTAGATTAATTGAATATGGATATCCAAACCCAAATTATGAGAAATGATCATTTTAGGAAGCAGTAGGAATTCCCTTTACATAAATTACTCCTTTAAATATTTAAAATCCCACTTCAACCTCAGTAGAAATTAATGTTTAATATCTGCACTTCTGTAACCTGACAAAAGCTTTTGTAAAACGCATTTAGCCCCGTCAGCCACGTCCCGCTCTCAAAATATGGGCAAGAGAAGGCAGACAAAGACCAAACAAGGTAAGAAACCATCTGATTTCAGTCAGATAGCTTTGCTGAGTTACCTGTCATCAAGTAAATCACTTGCCAGAGAAGAAAGGAGAATAGACCCGAAGGCTTGAAGGTGACTCTTTGTAACAGCAACCAGTTATGAATTATATCACATTAGCACCACTTCTGTATTTGAGAGATTTTCTTTTTCCAATACATTTGTCTATCTTCTACCGTTTTTCACAGTTAAGCAATTACTGGTCTGTTGGAAGGATGCCAGCTGCCAGTACTTCTGTCAAACTGACACTTCACAAATATCTAAGAGTCTGCATTTCTGATGATGAATTCCTCACTGCATGTGTGACAGGATAAATTACTGCCAGCAATACCTACACAAGGACTCCATGGGTCAGCGGGCTTCCCGTAAAGAGAGACAGGCAAGGTGAAAGGCACTGTCACAGGATGACAACTACCACATCGTGGGATTTAAGGAGAGAGTTGTGTTTGGGTTTTTTAAAACTAAACTTCATTCCCAGCTACCAAAATGCCGCAAGCGCCATGGCCATGCCCATTACATTGATAACATGTGGGATGAGCGTCAAGCAGAGCTATGGGAGAGGTCTTCATCAAGGAAGCATGAATAGCAATGCTAGGTTGTCTCTTCAACATAAGAGGCCACCCACTATTTGGGTCTTCCCGAACCATTCTCCAGGTTGTTCACCCTGGAGAAGAGAAGGCTCCGAGGAGACCTTAGAGCAGCAACTTTCCAGTACCTAAAGGGGGCCTACAGGAAAGCTGGAGAGGGACTGTTTACAAGGGCCTGTTGTGATAGGACAAGGGGTAGTGACTTTAAAATTAAAGAGGGCAGATTTAGATGAGATATTAGGAAGAAATTCTTTACTGTGGGTGTGATGAGACACTGGAACAGGTTGCCCAGAGAGGCTGTGGATGCCCCCTCCCTGGAAGTGTTCAAGGCCAGGTTGGATGGGGCTTTGGGCAACGTGGTCTAGTGGAGGGTGTCCCTGCCCGCAGCAGGGGGGTTGGAACTAGATGATCTTTGAGGTCCCTTCCAACCCAAACCATTCTATGATTCTACGATTCATTTCAGTTTGGGTGAGAAACAGATGAGAACGAGCCAGACACGGCCTTCCCTGTGCATCCACAAAACACACGCAGTGAGCACGCATGTTCCTGTGCCCTGTCCCTGCTCTCCTCAACACCATGGACGCACTGGGGAGGCAGACACCTTTCCCAGCAATTCTTTCTGCTGGGTCCTCATGACTTCTCCAGGTGCCTCCCCCGCCTCCCCATTGCCCACGAAGACAACGCCCGCTGTGTTTGCAGGGAGAGAAACTCCTCAGCCGCATTGATTGAACCTCTCAGAGTACCTGTTGCAGGCCAACAAGCCTGGTTAAAACAACACTTCTCAAGAGTCTTAACCTTTCATTTGAACATGCACTAATAAAAATTACTTTTGCCCACCCTACAGGCTCACATATCAGGGATACAGATGCAGAGATTGATACCATGTTGATAAAACACAGATGTCAAAGCCGTACCACAATGAGCAGTATTTTAAATTTATCATAGTATTGGTTATGCTTGTCTACTGCATAAGCTCATGATGGAAATAACCTCTTAACCTGCCCTAACACATGTCCTTTCCAGTCCTAACGAGCGCAAGAGCTTAGCACAAGTAGTAAATCCTGGTGGATTTGCACTCCTTTGCCCTTCTCACTGAATTTCTTTGTAAGTAAGTTGTGCATTGCCTTACTAGGTGAGGAACAAAAGACGGTGTGGGGGTCAGCAAGCTGTTGAATAATAAATGTTTATTTAATCAAATAAATCAAAAATTGAACAGAGCTTGACCAACTAACCTATGCAAGTGCCCAATTCTTCCACTAGCTCTTTTGCTATCTCCCTCCTGACCAACTCATTAAACAGAGCAACGAAGTACCACCCTGGGAGGGTGATTAAACTCTGCTGGAGGAAGCAAGGAACAGTCTGAGATCGCTTGATGTTCACACATGCTAGTGCTCGCAGCCAACAAGCAGAGGTTTCTTTCCAATTGAGAAAAGAGAAGTGCTGGTATCTGCGGGGAAAAAACAAGCCTTTTTCCTTGTTCTTTTTAATGATTTCCAGTGCTATCAAAAGACACAGAGCCCACAATCTACAGCCGGTACAAATCTCAGCAAATCCACTGACTTTGACAACACTACATGAAGCTAAAGCAACTGAGATTTTGGTTCCAAAGCCTTAACAATTACAAATACAAATTAACACCCTAAATTTTGGTTCCTATTTAAAAACCAATGCCCCCAATAAAACTGAAAATACTGACTTCATTTTACTCACCCAGGCAAAAACAAAACGGTGCTTTTCTCAAATCTAACAAAAAGAACTACATGGCACTTAAAATAACAGCAGTCACTGACTGCTGCCTCCACTCCTGCAGCTACCTTCCATTACTGTAAGCAAGCAGTCACTGTGTTTAAGTTTTCTGGATGAACCCATAACAGAGAAAAAAAAAACACAACAGTATCATATAAGAACAAAATATTTAAAACAAAAAAAAATGTTGAGCTATTTCAGTTAAATATTAGTCATGTTGATTCCCTCAAAACTGTTACTGACTCATTATTACCGATATAGGATAGCAATGTACTACAGACAGTAGCCAAAATTTATAACTTTTCTTAAAAAAAAACCAAAAACTTATATGAAGTTCACATATAATTAATTTGGAAGACTATGAAACCACAATTGCAGGAAAGATATATGATACAAAAAAAGATAATACAAATTTTCTTGGAAATCCCACAAACTGCTGAAACATCTAGTTAATTCCAAAATAGGATTCCCACAGTAAATGAAAAGCCACTGAAAATAGCACAAAGACCCCAAAATAGCACTGAAAACCTGACAGAAGTAAAGCCTTCCAGGGATGTGTTGTAAGCTGTCTAACTACAGTTTCCCTAGATAACTCAGCCACACATGGATGATATAAATCATATTTTTAACAGGACAGAGCATCACAAACAAGTGTGAATCGATAATGTTGCAGGTGTACAGGCAAATGCAGAACGCGTTAGAGCAAAATCCTCTGCGCCGAGGCAGACCTCACAGTTGCTCAAAGCAAATACTGGAGCTGCACGGAGCAAGGAGGTAAAGCGTGGTGGGATGTAATTCGGGCGGCACAGTGAAGCCTGCAGGCACAGAAACCCCTGCAGAAACACCCTGACTTGGGTTTTTGGGGGAAAGAGGGAATGATGTGGGTTGCAGCCTGGAACCAGCACCCCACATTGCAGCAGGCTCCTGCCATCAAGCCAGAGACTGAGCTGCTGCGTAGCTGCACTTCCATCCCAGGGGGGAAGGGTTTGGGCTTGCTCCCACGTGGGGTCTTGATCCAAGACTCAAAGTAAATGAGAGCTAGGATCACTGTGGCTGTATTTGATATAGGCCAATCAGATTTATGAAGACAGGATTAAAGAAATCCTTACAATTCAAAATCATACACAGAAAATCTGAATCTTGGACTAACTCCTCCCAAACCTATGCCAAAAAAAAAAGGTGAAAAATACTAATTTCATTTTTAGCAGCACATTCTCCTGCAGCCTATGCAACCAAGCAAGAGACATGGACAAGATCTGAAACAGAACTCACTACAGCTTTTTAGGATACATTTAAAAACAAGTTCAATGGGTTTAGTTCTGTCTCCTCTCCTGATTCATGGCATAACTAGAAAAATACTGACATTTCTTTATGTAATAAAAATAAAACAAATAACAGCACAAAAAGGGGATTTAAAAATTATTTACCAAATTTCTAAACCTAAATTTAAAAAATTACCCTGATTGAAATACTTGATTTTTCTAATTTAATGTGCGTTGTTAAAACCTGCCACTGAAATAACACAAGCTGGAAAGGTACAGAATGATGGCTTTAGCACATGAATTGAACCGACTTAAGCTATCCTACCAAGATGGCCTAAGGAAATACAGGTAACACCAAGAACTGGATCATGAAAGATGAGAAGTACTAACAAATTAGTCTCTACAGCTGTCTTTATTTAAAAAATAAATATTTTTTTTTAAAAAATCAACAATTACAGCGCTTAAAATACTGCAGTTTGCAAATCTAGACTTACTACCTTCAACTGCTACACAGGAGCCTGTGATGAGGACCAGAGGAGACACGGCGAGAGATCCCTTTCTCCACTTGCACAGCCAGAACCAAGGAAGGCAGAGAGAGGGCAGGCAGGGAAAACAAGAGAGAGGAAAACCAGCTAGCTAACGCACCCAGCTACAGCTACAACTGGGAGCCGGGACTTTTGTAACTGGTGAACAAGGCTTTCAGCAGCGAAACACAGGACGTGAACGGAGATGCCAGGCAGCGAAGGTAGGTAAGGACACTTCCAGGGAACACGCTGGGATCAAAGAAAGGGCAAGTGCCTTCACACTGGCTGGATCACAAGCGCTGAATGGAGCCCAAAGTAAAAAGAAACATGAAAAAAAGCGGCTGTCGTTAAGGAGGAATGACAAGACATGTTGGGACAAAACACTGGAGGAAGCACAGGCTGGATTCACTGATGAAAAGACGACAGGCGGCGGATATGTGTGGAGCAACGCTGCCAGAGTACAAAGCCAGAGCGGTCTGGGAAACCTGATAGCATATATCAGGGCAGAGGCTGAAAAAGGAAAAATAACGGGGAGAGCTTTAGCAATCTAAAAGGCCTTTGAAAAAAAGCTTTCTGAGAAAGACAAAAATCAAGTGGAAGATGTGGACTCACGTCATCTCCATACCATAACCTGAGCAGGAGACCCACACAAGAATACACAACACATGCAAAACTTTGGCTGGGAATATAAAATTTGCTGTAGAAGATAATTAATCCATCTAACTGGGTATCTCATAACTCACTGTGGCCCCATCCATGTTTCTACAGAAAGCGAAAGTATCCAATTAAACATCTGGTACTGGGCTGAACACAAAAGAGAAAATTATTTTCCTAACACCAACCATGGTCTTTTAAGTCCTGAGCTTCAGCTAGGGTTATTATCTCAGCCTGCACCAATGCAGTGTTACTGGTGATCATATCATTACCATAACCAGCCTACGGTTTAGATATTTGACCAGGGCACTTGCTGTGAGGAAGAATACCAGAACCGACCTCTTATACTTTTGACTTCAAACAACTTCCTTTATACAATATTTTAATTTCACTTTGACTGAAGGAAGACACTGACTGGCCAGGCTGCAGAATAGATTAATTTTTTTTTTTCCTCTTTCTTAATCAAGGTATCTCTGCTTTTCTATTTCCAGGATAAAAATACCCTGCACACCATGCACATGCTAATTCATTGCACACCCTTGCTCAGCCATATATTCAAGTCTCTTTCAGAGACATCTTTTTAGATCTCTCTCAGATGAGGCTGTTATCAGCACTGGCCCTGGATTATCCACCTGCAATAATGTACTTCACGTCTCAAGAACTTACTCTCTGCTCACAGTGGCTCTCTACTCTGATTATCACAAAACTAATTCCTAGTTTCTACCTAAATTGTCTCCTTCCGCTGTGGTTATTTATTTTCCAGAACAGCTTCTTTTAAGGAAGGCTTCAATTTTGAATATCTAAATTAGTTACAGCCTCCAGGTCAGCTTTATTTACCGTTTCGTTAACTTTTTCAGATTATTCTTTGCAAATTAAAGGAACCCTTGCAGAACCTAGCTGTGCAGCATTGCTCACACCCTTCAGGTGTTAGCACATGACAGGGCTGCAGCTTGGCTCTGGTGAGCATGTTTCAAAGAAACATAATTTTAAAAATACTACAGTATTTTATCTATCAGAAATAACATGATAAGTAAGGAAACAGCTTCAGCTTTTCAAGCTTGGACTCACACGAAAATGAAACTTGTTCTTCCAGGTTGGATGGCTGAACTGCGGTGAAAACTTTTGTTTTCTTTCCCTAAATTGCCAACAATTATAGATGCAGATTCTTGGTAATAAATACCATCTAGCCATACCCAGAATTATGCCAAATCAAGCCCATTTCTGATGTACTTTTCAGAAGAAAAGAGGAAAACCAGGTTACCAAGCCCTCCTGCCCCGCTGGATGCAGAACATACCCCCCCTCTCTCGTCACACTTCACAAGCTCAACCACCTTGACGGCTCCCGTAGCTGTCACATTATTTCATTTCTCTCCATCTGTTTATCTTCCTCCAATCCTTACATCAAGCTCTTTCGCACTTCTGACCTCTCCAACACGGACTTCTTGTTATCCAGCATGAATAACGCGAGGAGGGGAGGCAAACGGCTTCTGTACAAAACCCAAATGATCTCCAGCTGGTGTGGTTCAGCATCTCTGCATTGCCCCGTTTTTTGGTAACCCGCTTTGCACATGCAGGGAGTTTACTGGCCGAACAGAAGAAACCTCCGCCGCGGATCTGGAGGCTTCGTGCCCCAGAGGGGACCCTGCACCTACGACAAGATCTCTTTTTCTCCGCCGCAGCCTCCGGC
Organism: Balearica regulorum gibbericeps; assembly: GCF_011004875.1. Classification (NCBI taxonomy): domain Eukaryota; kingdom Metazoa; phylum Chordata; class Aves; order Gruiformes; family Gruidae; genus Balearica; species Balearica regulorum. The sequence continues at coordinate 61,338,037 of NC_046184.1, forward strand.
CGGTCAGCGGGGAAGACAAGGAGCACAGCCGGTCCCCGCAGGCGGTCAGCAGGACGATCGCTTTGGGAGAGGCAAGGTAAACACAGAGGGTCGGCACGCCTGCTGGAATTACGGCAAGGGGGGTTAGGTGGAGTCTATTAATGGATTAAACCCTGTCCTGAAGACGACCAAGGCTTAGCCTCCCTGCTCCGCTTATATAAATAAGTGACATCATTGTTAGGCATTTGGATGGACCTGTTTGAAATATCCATCAATCATTTCTACGTGTGGGGGAAGAAGAGGGGAGGCAGCATACAGCCTCTGGAAAAATCACCATTTGCAGAAGAACACGCATTGCATCTGTTTCAAAAAATATACATCTTACAAAGATAAATAACAACAAATCTAAACTTCCGTTGGATTTCTTCTGTTCATGTATTTAAAGGACTGTAAACCGTGTCCCTCCATCTCAAAGAGCTGCTTAAACTGCAGCAAATTGTTAGAAACTAATCAGGTCTACAAGATACCAATTCATTACACTGGCTAAAATACAAGTGCTAATCCCTAACGGCTATCTGGCAAGAATGTAAACTTCATTAACTTCATGTTTTGCTTAGAGCTTGCATAAAATTAAATATTGATTGTCTTGCCACTTAATACAATGTAAAGATGATATGTGTGTATTGGAGAAGCATATAAATATTTATTACAGAAGTAATCAAATGCCAAGCAAAGCCAGACTAATCACTTTCTTAGGTTGCTTTTGGTTTTTTTCCTCAAAGAACCAAAGCAGCATTCCGGGCATGCTAAATGGGAGGAATAACACAGGTGTTAACACATACACACTCAACTACCTTTATTTCACATTTGTTTTGTTTTTAAAATGAGGAATATTCTTTAGTTTTGAGGAAATGCTTGAGAACAGACTATGGTTCTGTGCTGAAAGTATGACTGCAGGACACACAGTCACAGAGAAAAGGAAGACAATACACGGGAAAGGTTTAATTTCTCAAAAAAATATTTTCTCACTGCTTTGTATATGCTTCTGCAATTCAACCTTCGCCATCTGGTTCAAGCAATTTCCCAGGCTTTGCTAACCTTACTTTTGGGGTGAAAGGAAGCAAAAGTGGTTATTGTTTACTGCACTTACTATGGTTCTGCAGTAGAGCTTTTAATTTGGGGGCCATAAGGAAAAATGTAAGGAAATAAGTTGTGTGGTCCATGAAATACAGTCAGTCTTAGCAACCTTGCCCAATGAGACTCCGAAGCCAACTTTATCCTCTGGGTGACATGAAAATTGACTTTATTCCACCATGCCTGCCAATTTGAATACTGCACTTGCTGACACAAAAGCATAAAAAGAATATGCTAGTTAATTAGATGAATTGTAATGATTTTGAAAACATCACTTAGAAAGGAGGTTCAACACGCTTTGACTTGAGGGATTTGCTACTTCTCTGCAAAAGTCTGCAGTTTTCAAACTTTCCAAACGTAGCTCTTTGCAGCTGTAAAGCACCGCAACAGAGGCTTGGGGGATACGAGGACATCACACAAATAACTAGAATACTCTCCTTCCTGTGACTTGTTGTTCTTGCTACAACACGAGGGCTGGAATACTAAAGTCACTTTGTTCTGGCTTTTTGCTGTGGTTTGATACTGGATGAATAAAATTCTAAGTGTCAATAACTTGGGATAGTGCAAATAAAAAGAGGATTTTCTTTTCCCTTGGCTAAACTACTCATCTCAGGTGAAAGACGGGACATAAAACAAGATTTCCTGAAACTGTTAGGAAAAGGGAGAAGAGTTACTGTTGGGTTTCTGTAACTGAACCACTTTGTCCTACTGAGCTATGTGCACACTGTAGAGCTACAGTCTCCATTTGCAGCGATATCTGAGAGTACCTTTTCCCAAAGTGCCTGGTAACTTGTCCTGCACCAACGCACACTGTCCCCCAAAAGAAGGCACTCCCAGGGTAAGAGATGACATTCTCAAGAAAAGGAACTTTTAAGACATACTGACCAAGCCAGGGCATTTGCAGTGCCTTTGCGATTACTCTTTGTCACCCCCTCTCAAAGCAAGTGAATGTATTTGGAGCTTCTGCATTTCATACACTGCTAATCTGAGAAAAATTATTGACATTCTGCCTTGCAACAGGCAGCCCAAGGCAGTCTGCTTTCTGCCTATCGCAGGCGTATCAGGGAACACATCTGGCACGCTGGCCAGTTGTTCTCTCTTACTGCTTGTTTTGGGGGAGAGGGTCATCTTCTGACAATTCAGGGCAGTTATAAAAACTTCAATCTGTGAAGCCTTTTTTTCCAAAAGAAGGAAGTTATCCTTCACCTGGGCTTTTGGATGCCTTGTACAGAGGGTGTCAGGAAGAGGTGGTTAACAGACTGTGGAAAGCCTCCTTTGACAACATTTACCATACACTGAGTCCTGCTATGATGTTGAATGATGGCAACTGATGGTATGCTTGCTGTCTACAGTGGACAGATTTATAACAATCTTTTCCTCAAATATAAATATGACATCTATGCCTCTTCCTCACCAGCCTATCGCTGTCCTGGCAGAGCAGCCCCCCGATAACAAAACATCCCGGTATGTGCACACCTGATTCCTTCAGCGTTGTCTCTCTCAGACAACGGATGGTGTTGCTTAGGCTTTTATTTCATCGTTCATCTGTCACCCGTTTTGTGGCTCGGCAAGTACGATCGGTCTCTCAGGTAGGTTCAGAGCCATGTTTTCATAAAATGCTGCCCAGGCGTATAGCATGCGACAGGTAAGGAATTATCTTGCCAAGCCCAGATCGCAAAAGTGATTATGATTCCCCAAAACAGAAGGAAACTTTTTACAGCTACCATGTGGTTTAGCGTGCAGAAGTCAGCAAATCATTCCTCTGACATTAAAGTTTTGGCACACACTGCTTTCTCAAGTGTAAATTATTTTTTTGTTAGAAAGAGAAGATGCTTCCTAAAATTTATAATGAATCTGTACTCCTGAAAGAACTTTGTTCTGCTGCTGCCTTTGTCAGGCAGCGAAGTTACCCAGAAGTTGTCTGAAAACCAACAAAGGGGCTTCCCACAGCTCCTAACCGAGGCACAGAACAGAGGACATCATAACAGCTGGAAGGGACTGGTAAATCTAGGGGATGTTTCCATAGGACATCACAGAATTAGCTGCATAAACCAAAAGGCATATTTCTTCAACACCACAAAAACAAGGAAGTTGATAAACAGCCACAAGACCCATTTAAGATAATTGAGTGTTTATCCAACATATTCCAGTAGTATTTTGTTGTGTGCTTTCTTCTTTGTTTTCAAATTATACATGTTATGTCACCTTAAATATGCCCATTTTTCTACATTAAGAGTACTATGGAAACAAATGCACAATATTAAATAAAATTGTGAGAAGATTTTTCTTTTTCTTCTTCCAATACGGTAAAATAGCAAGCATCTTCATAATCACAAGCATTTTCTGGGATAAGTCTTTCCAGTTTCTCTGCATTAGTTTCTTCGGAAGTCGTCTTCAGAACTTCTTCAGAAGTCTTCCATCCCTCTTTGTAGAAATGCAGGAATCAGTAAGAAAGGAGAAGCAACAGTCACGTTACTTTTCCTTTTCCGTGTTTCCTAAAAGCCTGTCCTACCTTATCCAGTTCTTACAAATCTTGACTTCCTAAAGGAAATGTCCAAATCCATTCCTTCTATGTAAAACATTACCAAATACCTAATGTACACAACACGTAGTAAAATAATTTTGATTGCTGAAGTAATTCACTAAGTGCTACTGCAGGAGGGAATGAAAGATTTCTCTGTGCCACAGTGCCAGCAACCCACCTTGTTACCTCCGCCAGGAGCCAACATCGCCATCACTCACACCGCACTGTACATGCACGCCGTGCCTCACAAACCCACCCACAGCTGCCAAGTTGCACTTTTTCATGAAACTGCCTGTGGACTTCAGTAGGGTATTTTTCACAAGAAGTGCTCATCAGGGTAGCATGACTATAAAGCTTGGTCTGCATCATTAAATTCCTCACTAATGTCAGCGCAGACACTGAAATGCCCAACGTCATCTTCACTAGAGCTCCCGAAAGGCTCTGCTCCTCCCTGCGGAAGTAACTGCTCTTCCCACTTCACTGCTGAGAACTGCATCCCATTCAGCTCAGGACTTTGCCCACCTCCAATCCCACTGCCTCCAGCCAGATAACATACGTGCTCAGATTGAGTCACGTACCCATGTGCTCCACAAAAGCAAGGCCACAAAGATAGAAATTATGATGGGGGCTTTCAGTAGATAAGGCAGAAAGAAGTAATTTTCTTCTGAAAGCAACGACTGAATGCTCCTACCATTAAACAAACTGTCTACATTCACGAGTGCCGAGACACACTCATACCGGTGTAATCAAGCCATCCAGACTGATTTTCCTCTATGCTTTTCTTTCCTGTACTTCTGCTAAGAGTAGTTTTGAATCTTACACCTGGGTTACATCTTCCCTCAGCCACTGTCCGTCTTAGTATCTTGGGTGAAAGACAGAGTAGCATAGAACAAACGTTCAACACAAGGACGACAGAGCATGCCCTAAGCACCATGGCATTTGTAATGTCTTGCTGAAGGGTTCGACAGGAAAGAAAGGACCATAAGGTAGCACTACTAAGAAAAATCAACTAGTTTGAAGGAAAATGCTTGCTTCCAAGAGACTAGTGAGAGGTAAGGAAGGAAAGACTCACATCAGCAAGGAGCCCCAAGCAATTTTCTCTCAAGACCATGGTGAGCAAATAAGCTATAAAGGAGTACCGCGAACTGTCACCTACAAGTGATCAAGCGGTCACTTTACTCCATTAAGCTGATGTGAACTACACACACAGAAAGAGATTATTTAGCAGATACGCCTTTGACCCAATTCGTCCTCACTGGCTTTCTGACCATTCCCTCTTCTATGCAACCCCAAACAACTCCTTCATTTCCACCAGTATCTCACCAAAATGTTGGAAAGAAAAATCATAACTATGAGCTTCAGAGAAAGCAGCTTAAAGGCAATAAACCCTGTGCCTAACTTTCCACTCACTGGGCACAACGATGCTTGTACTTGTTCACCCAGACAAGCAGCAAAACACACAGCATTAAGCTCTGGAGTGGCCATCAAAGATGATGCCTCCCCAGCACGTCTTTAAATTTAGGCTGTGGTGTTACGCAAGCCCTACAGCTACCAAAGCGATTCTGTGTAAAAAGGCTTCAATAACACTAGTGTTCAGAAAAAGAGGGAAAATTCTGCAAGTTTTAATGCACCTATATTTGCACCCAACGGCATGTCAAGACAAACATGAGACAAAATGTCAGGTTTGGTAAAAGCAAGTTGAAGGATCTTAGAGGAATCATCTCATCGCCAGCAAAACTTCACAGATGGCCCTTTCTGAACAGTCTACAGCTGGAGCAAAAGCACAAATCTGCCTTAAAAAGATGAGGCTGACCCATGAGCTACTCCAAACGAGGCAGAACACAGCTGCACTGAGGAAGGCAACACAGGGTTTGAGCACCCTCTGATCAGGCCACGTCCTCCATCCTCATGCCTGGCTCAGGCTACATCCCCCGGCATGCTGTGCTGGTTTTGGCTGGGATAATTTTTTCGAGTTAATTTTACAGGGGTGGCCCACAGACTAAGGGAATGGCATCGATGTGTATTATATCAAAGGATGGGAAGGGGAGTGGTGGTTAATGAGGATATATTGCATAGTATGGGACCTGAGCATGATGTAAATGGTATGGAATAAGGGGTGGAGAATGTGCTGGGTTTGGCTGGGATCAAGTTAATTTTCTTCATAGTAGCTGGTATGGGGCTGTTTGGGATTTGTGCTGGAAACAGTGTTGATAGCATAGAGATGTTTTCATGACTGCTGAGCAGTGCTTACACAGAGCCAAGGCCTTTTTCTGCTTCTCACACCACCTCATCAGTGAGTAGGCTGGGCGTGCACAAGGAGTTGGGAGGGAACGCAGCTGGGACAGCTGACCCCAACTGACCAAAGGGGTATTCCATACCATATGATGTCATGCTCACTGTATAAAGCTGGGGAAAGAAGGAAGGGGGCAATGTTCAAAGTGATGATGTTTGGCTTCCCAAGTAACCGTTAGGCATGACGGAGCCCTGCTTTCCTGGAGATGGCTGAACACCTGCCTGTCCATGGGAAGTGGAGAATGAATTCCTTGTCTTGCTTTGCTTGCATGTGTGGCTTTTGCTTTACCTATTAAACTGTCTTTATCTCAACCCACGTTTTTTTTCACTTTTACCCTTCTGATTCTCTCCCCCATTCCACCGGCAGGGAGTGCACGAGCGGCTGCGTGGTGCTCAGCTGCTGGCTGGGGTTAAACCACGACAGATGCCAGCAATGTTTTGGGATTCCCCCACAGCTGCCCTCATGCAGTTTAGAGTCTGCTTCTAGTACCATCTGGGAGGTGCCTTGATGTCTTCCCACATGTGTCCCTCAAAGGCAACGGTGCTAGGGAATGGCACCTCCTTGGGCCTCCAAACAAATCCCACGAGCTGGACCCTCCAGCACCACACACAAGACGATGTCTATCCACTGGCTAAGGCTGTTGGTACATCCACCCCCTTCTACACACACATGGGTTTTACTTTTCTAGAGTACATCTGCAAATTATACCAATTAAGCTTTAGAAGAAGAAATTGTGCCCAAAAAGAGATAAAAACTTCAAAATAAATGCAGCCTAAATGGGAGGGTGCTCCTGAAAAGACCCAAGGAAAGCCTTCTTTTGCAACAGTTTCATTAACAGGCACTAAAGAGCTAGGCAATCTATCGGCAACGCTCTGAAAAAATAGTACATTGGCAATATAAGCACTGATAACAGTCAAAAACTGCTTCCTTACTAGAGCCAGGAGAAAATTTTGCATTTATTTCTGTAACAGAAAAAATAGGTTTTTTAGCATAAAGTGAATTCTTCCATTGGTATCTGGTTTTCACAGAAAATGCAGAAATCCAAAATATTGGGATACTTAGAACTGCTATCACATTATTCTTATACAAGAAAGTACAAATGGCTTACAACTGCATTATCTTCTATGAATTGAACTACTTCACTTGGTGGGCTTTAAATCCAACATGCTCTGCGGCCACATGACTCTACCATACAGGGGGTGAGATCCTCAAACACGGGCAAGAGGTATAATCTGAACAGGGATGCAGTCTATAAAAGAGAACAGGATTATGAAGTATCAGACCTTCAACATCCACGTAATCAGGATCCTTAAAAACCAATATTATCTTGGCTTTGTTTTCAAAAAACATCAAACTTATTATAGAAAAAAAAATACAATTTTAACTGCAAAGAAAACCCTTGACATGGAGGGATACCGTTCAGATGCTTTGCTTCTAGTCTGGGCATTATATTTTCTCCCCACACAGATTTGGTATCCATCCTCGCCTCTAAATTGCTATAACTGAGGAGAAGGTTCTCCAAAATCAGAGAATTGTGAAACTGTAGAAATGAAGAGAGACATCAATGCTGAACATCGTCGAATGTTATCCAGCACCACCTCCCGTTTGGTGCCTCTCCCGTGAGAGCCCTGGCAGGCTGGTGAGAAGGGACAGTCACAACGAGAGATGCCTGTGGCAAGTGCATCGCCCTCCCCGCCTGCTCCCCCACCACAGACGTGGGACGTGCAGACCCAGCTCGGGCTTGTGCAGTGCAGGGGCCTCCCCTTCCCTGGTTTTGGCCCACCACCTTCCCTCTGTCTGGAATTAGCCAGCAGACAAAGGTGCCAGGAGACAGCACTCAAGAATGTGTCAAGTTCCTGGGACCTCCAGATCCAACAAAACCCACGGCAGATTGCACAAGACTCAGTTGGAAAAGCTTTACCTTGCTTGTTAATGAGGAACATATGTACAACTCTATATGCAATCTTTGGTAATATAATACCAAGAAACCACCCTGTCAAGATAAGGTTGAAGAGAAACAAAATGGCTGTTGTTATAATCCAGTTTTCATCTCGGCCAATTTACCCTCCAAGCCTCCTGTTCTCCAGGCAATATTTTCTTTATTATACAGTGCACAAAGAGGAGGAAAAGAATTTAAACAAAACCCAAACCCAAACAAAAAAACAACCAAACAAAAACAAACAAACAAAAAGAAGAGTGACCTCTTAGGTTGCCAGTTTGCTCCACATTTCCCTGTTTTGTGTGCGTGTCCCTCAGCCTGAATTCCACAGACCCATCGTCCCAAAGAGCTGCAGGGCAAGAGGGAAAAGAAAAAGGGAGAAGTTTTCTATTCCAGCCGCTGCTGCCAAAAATTGAGCTGTGAACACACTAGAAGAACAACAGGATGCAGAAGAGCAGCGTGCAGTATGTTCCACATATTCTGGCTTTCTTCTCAGTGGCCCAGTAATGCCTCCTGCACACAGTAACAATCAAATTTGCATTTCTGGACTGTAATAAGTAAAAACAAACCAAACATAGTTTTTCGTTAAAACCACAGAGAAACTCTTTGTAGGGAGAACTCGATTTAAAAATTATTCTCCCTAAGATTTGGCTCCTGCACCAGAATAAATATTCTCAAGGTCCTCAAGGGGACATTTTCTTTCGAGCAGCTCTCCAATCTCTATGAACAAGGGAGCTATTCCAACACACCATGTCTGGCTAGGAAATATTTAATAATTTGGGTGAGGTTTGAAAAGGTCTAGAGGACTCAGGAGAGTATCTCCAATTATTTTTCAAGAGGGTTCACATGCTGAAGTCACTAAAGATCCACCTTTGTGAAAAAGCTAAATAGCTACATTATTAGCAGGTGTCTGAGGCTAAACATTTTAAATAAAGTGGATGCAACATAGGCCGTAAGTCAGTTGCATAAGCTTAATAAAAAAATTAAAACATCAACACATGAAAGAAATCCAAGATACACAATGGAACTAAATTGACAAAAGTCTTTGAACTTTAAATTCATTGGGAAGTGAACTGTAAATCCTGCACATCAACAAGCCTAGGATGCTTAAAAGTTAAATACATCCAGTAAGTGGATGATCAGGAATATGTACCTTTGTTAAGAGAAGAACATATTACAAGGCTGTGATTTTTTAATTTCTTTTCCTGTCTTTCTGGCACCATTATCCTAAAACAATCCATTTAAATAATTAAATTTCAAATTTTTTTCTCTGTTTCTCTGTGTTTGTTTTTTTAAATAATAGATTCAAAAGGTGAGATAAATGTTCCACTAAAAGTCAAGACAGACACAGTATCACCATAGTACATTATTATCCTGAGAAAGGTTACTTCAAAGTGTTAGCACTGGAACAGGTTTTGCTGCTGTTAAAGGTCACAGACATTTTTTCTAATAGTTTCCACTGGAATAAGATAGGGTCATTTGGTAACTGCTCTGTAACAGCAAAATAGATAGGGCTGTTGACTGAATAAATAGTAAAAGCATAAAAACGGTTGGGTATTTTTTATCTAACTGGGTTAACATTTTGAGTATACACTGATACCATATATTTACACAGCTAGCAAATTATATTTGTAATGGTTACAAAGCTACAAGGATTAGTCATCAAAATCAATTCTATTGCTACCAATCTCTATAAATATTAATGTTCCACACTAAACTACTTAATCTGCCACGGGGAATCAAAATCATTTCATCTTCACAGAACACTTCAGCTTACTCCTAAAATTTCCACGACTATTACCTTGCCCACTTTATAAAAGGAATTAGTGCAGTTCCACAAAATTGATAGTTTAAATCATCCAAGTGTGATCAAAAGGCACCATGCTTTCTCTGTTTTTATAGTGTCCTTGTTTTTATGGGAAGCAGAACATTACTGTTTAATCTTGCAAAGGTAAATTCTGCATTGGGGGGGGTGTTTGATTATCATTTAATCGTTTATACAGTAACCCCAACTCCAAGCCACGGTGCAGAACCAGGGAACCACGCGTCCACGTACCCCAATGAGACGAGACCTCTCAGGAAGGCATCCTGGCACACCACCCAACCACTCACCCATCCTACGTACCCTACGGGGGCATTTCGAAGCACGTATCAGTTGCCTCTCCACAGAAAGCAGCTGATGCAGGGAGAGATGAAGGTTGAGCCCTTCAGTGGCAGAGTGGCAGCTGTCACTCACTGGTTTCAAGGAGAGGCAGGTGCTCAATTTTGAGGGCCTGGGCAACCCAGGTCGCACATCAGCAGCACACTGCAGAGCTGGAGTTCAAATTCACATGGAAGCCACAGTGACAGGGTCACTCCTCCTCTGGCCTTATGATGCAAAACTCCCAAGACGCTTGCTAATTAATACCGAGCCTCCTGGAAATGGAGAATAAATTAAAAAGATGTGGTACAAAATGTATTCTCCATCTGTGACTCTCACCGCAAGTCACTCCACAGAAGCTGGAAGTTTTTCCATGTGATTTCAAGGAATATTAACCCGGTTGCTCTCAGCTTTACAGTGATCTCATTGCTAAAATCATTTCAAACAGACAACCCAGAGCCTCTCTCCTTTACTTTCAAACATAACAGAAGTAGCCAAGAACCCTCAAGCTTTGCAAACCCATAAAATCGCATTTGGCTTTCAGCTATGGAACAAAAATAGAACCAAATCACAGAGGTCTCATACAGTCCATGGGAGCTTCAGCTAAGAAACGAACACGGGCTGCAGCTTTTGCCCAGTTTTTGACAGATCTCAGTTTGCGGCAAAAGTAAAACGGGCTGATGGTTATTGGGTTTGATCTTCTACATAAAACAAGCATCCATTGTCACTACAACTTTCTTTGCTTGACAACGTTCAGCTAACACAGAGCATATTTTTTAGAATCCCATCCAATTTAAATAAACACTCCAAGCAACTGAGGATTTATCACATCATTGATAATCAGTTCCACTGCTTCACTGCATTCACTGTTAAAATATCCTTTTTCTTCCCCTTGACTGAGTTTTGCTGACTAACATGGAACCACAGGAAGCAAAGAACCCCCCAGGATCAGAGATGATCTCCTCATGGAGACAGTTATACCCTACAATCAAATGTTTCCTTTTTTATGAAGGAGACAATCTGTTTAGTTGAAGTTCTCATTATAAAAACATGTTTTCCTAAATTCTCTGGAGTTAATTCCCCATATAGAGTGGTCTACGAATCTTGTTCTTAATTAAACAATGCTTCTCTTGTACTTTGCATGCTTTCCTAATTATCTTTCTCCTTTTTTTTTTTCCAAGATGAATTGCTTTGATGTGTGAAGCAAAGTCAATGATATAGTCAGAACATTTCATATAAGCTCTCTGCTTTCCCAAGCGTTGAGCATCAATATTAGTATCTGGTTCTGAAACGTTTATTCCAGACAAGAAAGAAAGAAAATTATTTAAAAAAGAAAGCCTCAGGATGAAAGTAACACTGTTAATTAGATAAGAAAGAGTAAATTACTTTTTTGCGACAAATTTTCTGAGAATGACAGTTACAACAAAGCAATCCTTTCATCACCAGCAGTTATTTAATATCTGCATGAAGCAACAGGTGAACCCACTCCCCTTCAGAGACAGGCGACTCCCAAAATAAAAGTAGCATAAACTTCACCCAGCGCTGCAGACGGTAGCAGGGGACACACCAAGGTCTTGCTGACCGCACTGTACTTGCGCCTGAGAAGCGTTGGTAGGAGCTGTCAGTCCAACCACATGCTCCACAAAACTGCAAAAACACACTCGTCGACAGGAGAAATCCAAGGGCAGGGGGAAGGGGTGACCAACAGAGGACACCCCGTGCCGGCTGGTGGCAGCTCTGCGGCTGATGCCAGGGCATGGGACTGGAGGGAGAAAACTCAACCAGAAAGAAAGGGCAGCCAGTCAAAGAATGTGATGGATGAAGGAGACAGCTTGAAATGAAACAAGAAGCTTGGATACCTTTTCATTCCCTTACCCATTTTTAAGACACTTTTTGTTGTTCAGAAGTTGTACAGCCATCAAAGACCATGGCGACCGTCTAACCTGACTGCCCAACAGCACTGGCCCTCTCATTCAGGGATCCTCACCCTGAGTTCATTAACTCAGGTCCGATCTCCGTCAAACAGCAAACCCTTTGAAAACCCCAAAAGATGGGAAGTTTCCCACATTGTGTGCTTTTCTTTTGTGCTCCCTTCTTAAAAGAATCTTCTGATGGTCTGATCTTTTTTTAAGGGAAGGTTGCCTACCCCTTACTCCATATGACCAAGAGATAACATGCGCTCTGCCTAATCCACAGAACAAGAAACGCTCCAGGCAGATTACGCTGGGGGTGAGTTTTTCCATCTTCTCTTCATTCATCATATACATCAGCTCTTTTCACTTCACATTCAAGTATTTAAGTTTCCTTCTGGTGGCGCAGTTTGGATGTGCCCATACCCATTCTTTGGCCAGTGGCTGTGAAACGTCCCCTTGGCCAGGGATCTGGCTGACACCTACCATAGCGCCCACAAAACTTGGAAACAAAACAAATGCTTGCAGAGGAACCAGAAGTATTTTGTTAGTAGTAAAGCAGAATTAAGGGCCTAAACAGCACATACACGTGAGCTCCAGGCACCAGTCGTTGCTCTCTTTCACAGACTGTGGCTCAGCTACACATCCAGTGGACAGCCACGTGCCGAAATACGGGTGGTAACTGCAGCAGGAACGAATCCTCTCCAGCTTTGCTTTGCATGAAAACAGCAACGGCAATAAAAATCTGTGAATGCTTTAAAAACCTGTCAAATCACTGCAGTGCAATACCTACAAATATCCACTGTATGCTCCAGGACTTCAATACGTACTAACACTTCCAGCACACTTTTTTTTTTTTACTTTATAAAGTAAAAGTAGCCTGATTTTCCAGAGCACCGAGTACCTGCTGCTCCTACTGATAATGGCAGCAGTAACTCCCCAGCAGCAACAGGGAAAGAATCCCTATCTCCAGCATGCAACTGTACTAGCGTGCCAGCAGGTGCCTAACTTTATGTGTCCGGACTTGAACAACCTGGCACAGCTTTCTGGAGATAACCCAGAAGAAAAAAAATAGCAGTGTGGTTTTTTTTTTTCAAGAACGGTTTTCATAATGTGGCTGGAAACTGAATGGATGCAAAAATATTTTAGAAACCTATAGATAATAACCCTTCATCTTAAAACTATCTTTGGAACCTCAATTCTATGTACAGCAGACAGGAGATGGGGCAGGGTTTTTTCCCCTTTTTAAGGCCAAACATTAAACAGTGTTCAAGCAGGATTTATTGTTCAGGGCAAAGGTAGGCTCAATCTTGCTGTCCTTGCTGCAGATTCCACCACTGAGAACAAAGGCTGGGAAAGCAAGGATGCAGATATAACTTAATATTCTTTTTTTCTGAGAGCTGTACCCCTTTTTCTAGGCTTCAATTCTGCAAGCACTTAAATGGATGCTTATTTTCAGTCATATCAACCATCTCACTACAAGCAATAGAAACTACCTAAGGCTAACTGGCAGGGTTTTTTTGGTTTGGTTTTGGTGGGGTTTGGGGTTTTCTTTGTTTGCTTATTTTTTAACTAGACTTCAATTTTTTTTTTACTAAGGATTGAGACAGACAATTACTAAAACAGAGACAGCCAATCTGTATGCCTGGCCTGCTCTGGGGGAGCCACTTCTAAACCAGTATCAGTATTGGGGGAATTGGAACTACTGGAGATTTACACAGGAGCTCACAAGGGCAGATTCTGCCCCAAAGCAGAGAGCGCTGTAACCCGAACCCCTGCAGCTTGCTGCTGGGCTGAGAATTAATAAACAAGCAGCTATCAAAAAGAAACTACCCTCTCCTGTTCCCCCACATCTAGTCCACAGGACAATTCTTCTCCTCCTTGGCAGCCAGATCCCCAGGGAGAAGAAGAACCTTTTAGTTTTAGTCCTATGGCTGAAGCGAGGGTGAGTAGTCAATGAAAAGCCATTTGTTCAAATATGGCTGGAACTTTTTTTTAATGATCTCAAAAGAATGTTAAAATTTTGTGGCTAAACTGTCTAGACCAGATTTGAGCTGTAAAATATTCCATTTAGTAGAGAAAATGCACTCAGAAGCAACTACTCTCCCAAACAGGATAGTTTTCCAAACTGTGGGCACAAGAAAATACTTGTCTGCTTGTGTGTGTTTTCGCTTCTTCTATTTGTCCATTCCCTTAAACCATCTGTACAACTTCTTGCCTGTTCTACACCAGACTCGCTATTGAAAGCCTGATCACAAATGACATCATTTCATATCAACTGAAGTCTCACCCCAATTTCTGGCTCTCTCCCTTGTCCGTAAATAAGAACATACTCAGCTATGGTGTTTTCCAGGGACCTCACTGGTCTCTAGAAGAGCCTCCAGGCACACTGTCTCTTTGCCTCTTAGTGTTGGGCTGTTACCAGATGATTTCTTCTTGTCAGAAAACCTAACTAAAACAAGGGGGCAAGGAATTAGAGAATCACAAATACTAGTTTTCAAACAGCACATTGTTCTTTTCTCCCTGTGCACACCCAGGCTGGACTCAAAGCCCGAGGTCTTGGAGCCTTCGGGCATCGGGAAGATACTTGCAGAGAAATCGGCAGCATCAGGGAAACCAATGCAATACTCAAAGGCTCTGGCTTCTGGTTTGCATTGGAGCAAATCTTAGGTTTTTCCACCCAAAGGTCGATGTTTCCAGTGGAACAGAAATTACTGCTTCTTGCCAGTTCTGAAGATAGGCATTGGAAAAAATACCTTGTAAGCTATAAGCTTCTTTTGCTCCAACCATAAGACATTATTTCTGTGCAGACGTAGCCCTAGCTATGCATGTGTTTCTCTTTCCATAAAATTCAGGGCAACTTTGAACCAAACCTGACATAGGAATCTCTAAGTCATCTAGTTCCTGGAAGTCTCGGGAACATGAGGAGCAGAGGGGAGAGGCTATCAATCTTCCCCGTAAGGAAAAAGTTGCTGCATGTCTTAGTCCTCGTTATACACCAGAGATTCAACATTGTGTGGAGGGGATGCTGACAGGTAAGATGAAAGAAAGATGTTAAGAGTCAGTGCTCCTAGCACAAAATCTGTATCTGCATCAGCAAGCTTCCCCGTGATCCTGCTGGTAAAGGGTAAGTGGATTCTGCTGTTTGAAGTGGCCTTTTATCCATCTGAATATAAGGGACATGAAAGTTATTTCTCCAGTGCTCTACTAGGATCCGACTATGAACAGAGTAGTCCTGAGGTAGGAACTGTACCAGCTAAAGTCTTAGACTCCGTATGACAAAGAATTAAAATACGCACCTGCTCACACACATCAACATCAACTGCTTTTGAGTGGAGATCTTCCATATGCTATTCTTAGATGCTGGTGACTATGGAGGCCTGCCAAAGAACAGGCCGATTGTTCAGTGCCTTGCAGGGTTGCTCAGATAACAGATGTCTTGCCATAAGTAGCAGCGATCTCTTTGAAACAGAGAATACCCTCATGGAGAACAGCAGCTTTCAAAGTCCCTTAAATTACTTCTAAATGCATCTATACACAGTATGGCAATTTTTTTTTTTTTTTAATTAAGATATCCATCTGAGCCTTGCAGGAGATCTCAGTGCTGTATGCTAGCAGTACAAAAACAGAAGCATGACAAATAATTGTCATTAAAGCATAAGGAGTGTGAAAAATGTCCTTGGATGTAAACTACAGGGTACTGACGTCCAGGCAGAAGCTCATGAGATGATCTGGCAATGACACTGCCCACTGCAGCAAACATTCAATACAGTCATTTCGCCCTGCCAGGGTCTTCTTTCACAAAGCAGGAGCCACGCACCGGGTCACAAGGCAGGTGGGTGGCTGCAGACCTGGTTTGCAGCTGAGCAGCCACCTCCCTAGCAAGACTCCTCCGAGCCCAGAGCGCTGCACAAGCGATCCCGGGGCTGCCATCCAGCTCTGCCCTTCTCTCTCTCACCCCTGCTCGTCAGTCACATCCATCACCGGCCAGCAGATCTACCAGTGGCATGCAACTCATGGGGAACTCATGGGCCACCAGCTCTTGAGAAGAGATGGAGGAGCAGGAGAGCATGGTCAATATTGCCACAGGGAGACTGAGGCACATGCTGCAAATGCTGAAGAGACCCTGAATTTTTACTTGCAGTTCTGGGCTAGTCAGTAGAATAAATGGCTTGTGTGATAACTTATTCCTGTCACTGATCCCATTACAGGGATGAGAGTTAACTTTGCAAAGCTGAGGGAGCACTAAAAATATGCCTACCTGTGCCTTCATCTGGTCCTGTGAAATAAACTGGGTTAAAAAACAAGCCCAAATCATTCATAGAGCACAATCAGATAAATCATAGCTGACTAGACAAGGGCAGCTGCTTGACCGAGGGGGCATAGAGGGGCACCAGAAATAATCAAGCAGAAGCAGCAACCATAGCGCCCTGAGCTGGTACGACAGCTGGTGAACCGTGCCCTTACTCGCACTGCTCAGTACCTTTCACCACAAGTAGTTTCACTGAAGCTGATGGGACTACCCGTAGAGCAAGGTGCTACCCACCGTGCACAGTAGTCTTGTACCTTAGTTGTGTAGGACACTCATTTATATATTCAAGAGACAGCTGCACTGGAGGTAGGATGTAGTAACAGACTGCTGAGTCAAGGAGAAGAGTTAAACCTGCCTTCCAACTCCATGCCAATCACGCATGGATCCAGAATACACTTAGCTTTTCTGTTAAGAGTTTTATCCCTCTTTCACACTCTTCTGTGCCCACTCCAGGAAAGGGTTTGGGGTTTTTTTTTGTCAGTCTGAGATAAAATTTTGACAAGATCTCTACTTGAGTATGATCTCTTACAGATTAAAAGTGAGCTGTAACAAAATATGTTCTGTATTTGGCTTTTTAAAAGAAAGTCAATTAAGGTTAGTGTTCCAGAAAGGTATTTCCTCTACAGCCATTAAAATTAAAACGGCAATGCATTAAACACATGGGAAGTCACAATGAAGCTTCCTGTAAGTTCTTATGAGAAAGTCTGTAACACGTCAAATAGTTCAACAGTAACCTCCACATGGAAATCACAACTAGCATTAGCTCTTGAAAGAGCCAAGCCCGATGAAAGGCTTAGAAAGAGGCAGCAAAACCTAATTAATAGGTTTTTGAGGGAGAGCCCAGAAACTGCAGATCTGTTATGGCCGGCTGCACTCCCCGGCATGTTGGTGCTGCCTCTCCCACCTTTTTCTTTCTCATCAGTTTAAGAAAAAGACAGGGATTGAGATGTCTTTGGTATAATGAAGTGCTGCCACAGGAGAGCCAGAGACGTGCCCTGCCTCTGTTCAAACCCTCCAGAGATGTGAAGGCCCTCAGCAGGCCGGAGGCTGAGCAAAGGTCCTCCTTGAGCCGGCCAGCTGTGGCATGCAATGCTTTCTGCTTAAGGAGCCTAGCAAAGTCACACAAAGGTTTTCCACCTTGTAAGCAGCCTGGTGGACATCACAGTGGCATCCCCATGTCACCACAGAGAAGGCTATGAAGGCAGTACGTGCATCCATAGGCAGCACTGTGAGCAAGCAAGAGAGCTGGACTCCAGGAAGTGCACTAACTGGAAAGAGGCATCTTATTTGTGGGGTCATTCTCTCTATTTGTCACAATGTCTCTCCAATAGGCTGAACTATTAAGTAGCTTTCTCCATAGACCAAGCCCCAATGCAGAGACACATCCTGCCCCAAGGGCAGAACAGGATCCATTTGTTTAAAGTAACAGCCAGGGCTAGAATCTACCCTATAATTTGTTTTCTCTCCAGCTTCCTCTTGTTACACACCTGTGGCCCGTTAAACTAATTACAGTCCTTCCCCCTCCCTCTTCCTCCCAGCGTCCGGGGATTCGGACCATAACAGCATCAAATAAATCTTGCCTCCGACTCCACGGCAGATGGCTGGATACTGCCTCCACCTCCTGCTTCCCTCCTCCCGGAGGCAGCTGCTCTCAGCGACCGGCCTGCTGCCACCGCCCTGGGGCTGCGGATGAGCCCACGCAGTGGCAGGAGCCCCTGCACGGCCCAGGCTCTCCCCATGCCATGTCTGCCGGGGAGCCGCAGGAGCCAGCCGTGCAGAGAGCCAGAGATTCGGAAGGCGGTTTCCCAGGTTTTTCACCCCGCACATCGTGCAGAAGCGCTGCAAGCCTCACGCCTGCTCACAGGCAGCCCTTGCAAAACTTCAAGCCCCACTTTTGGAAAGTCACAATTATTTCACCCATGGTGTTTCCCAGCAGAGCTGCCAGCGGGCCAGAAGAGGGGACAGTGACTGGGAGAAACAGGAGCACTGAAGCAACAGCAAGCAAACCCCCAGGATTCCCCTGCTGCTGCCTGTCTGAAGCCATCTTCTTCCCCGGCAGTCCGAGGCTGTTTAGCTTGGTCCCCACTAACATCAAACGACAGCATTGTGCTCAGCCTCACTTTCTGAGGAAGAGGAAGGAAGGGAGCAGAGAGGCAGCCGAGGGGGATGTTGGTTCAGAGAACTCTGCCTCGGGGCAGGATGGGTGAGCAGAAGAGAAAGAAGTCACGAGCAGATACTGCAGGGCAAAGCTGGCCAAGCTCCACATGCAACTTTGCCTCCAGCTGCTTGTCCACATCTGGATGCTGGCCCACCAGGATGCACCTCGCACCCCTTGGCACCCACTGAGGAGTTACAGGCTGGTAAGAGCCCCTGCTCTCCCCAGTTCTCCTAACCCTTCAGTGGTTCCTGTCAAGCACCAACTCACAGAGTTGCTCAACAACGCAAGGACCTCAACTCTTGTATGAAGAGGAGGGGACACCAATGGGGCTCTGGAAAAAGAGCTTGAAAATGCAGCTTCAGAAAAGCCTGAAGACTTCAAAGCCAAATACGTATTTAGGCCCTTAACTGCCCAATGGAAAAAGAAAAGAGCTTCAGGTATGCAGATGCCTCTGAAAATTGAACTTCAGGAACCAGAGGAATAAAAAAAAATAAAAATTAGCGGTAGCTACTATTCAAAAATCACATTATCAATGCAGAGGCAAAAATGATCCTTTGGCAACCAATCCAGCCAGCCGCAAGCAGGGCAGCGTGTCTGCTGGGGAAGTGCCGCCCTGCGCTGCCTGCAGCTGCACGCCCCAAGCATCGAACGGCACTGGGGAACACCCAGCAATGCAAAGATCTCCACCTTGGCATCCAGCTCTGGCTGAAGAAGGAGCAGGGGAAGAGAGTGAGAATGAGAAGAAAAAACCCAAAGAGTTTAGGAAAAATAGGGGAAAGAAATTATATGACACAGGGCAGTCTGAAATGTAATGTCATTTTTTCCCTTCCTCCATCTACGCCACAAGCAGACACTGTCAAATGAAAATGAAATTGCCAACCAGCATCTCAAGGCCTCTCTGTCAGTTGTCATCACAGGATTGTTAGCTCTGGAGGCAAAATAAGGGACACAACATGGCAGACACACACTTTGGCCTCCCTTTGGGCTAAGCAGGAACTGAAGAACAAAACCCAAAAGGCACACTCAAAATACAGAGAATATGCAAATGCCAGATTTATCATTAACTAGGATTTTATTTTCTGCTGTGAATCTTGAAGAGGCTCAAAAACGACAACAAAAAAGCTCTGTTATTTCCGCTCTGACTATCCTACGTGTTCACATAGTCTCTGCACCACGGGGCTTATTGGACAAGGTTGCCCAAAACAAAGCTAATACTTTGTCATCCTGAGGGTCTGCAGATACAATGATCACAAAAAAAATAAATAGAAACTTTCCATTTCAGCACGTGGCGAGTGAATGTTTTTCTTCAACAGTTACAGTATGCACCCATGAGTCAGGACACCTAGGGATTATCCTCAACTTTTTACCACTGATGCTGTTTGAAAGGAGCAAGCTGCTTTGCTACTCTGCAGCTCCCTGGGTTCATTGCAACAAGACAGTAAATGCTGTTTATCAAGATCAGAACATGTTAACGTGTTCTGAAATCCCCTAGGGCCATTTAGAAGGGGGGGGGGAAGGTATTGAGATCCAGGACTTGGAGCAGTTTATTTAGGCATTACCAGCCAGATTTACAACAGAACCTCAATAAATTGTATAATGGCATTTTTCAATAATCTAGTCCCTTTTTTTTGCCACCTACATCAAATCTGAGCATTTGGAAAAGAGAAGGAAGACAGAAGAAGAGAATCTCAAATCCTGGTGCTGAAATCCTGAAATAAAGAACAAATGCCCAAACCCTTCTTAAAAAAAAAAAAATTATGTTTCCTTCATATGTCACATTTCCATACTTGCTACTTGGGAAAGGTTTCTTAGATGAACTCTACACAATCTCTGTCAATCATTCACTAGGAGAGATATGAGTATCTTGAATCATCTTTTTGGAAGTTGAAGACAGTCTGTCTCATGTTTCTGAACAACATTTTAAACTAAATTTACAAGAACTGTCTCAGAAACAAGTAACATCTCACACTAATGTAGGTTTAACAAATTCAGAGTCAACAAAAACTTCTTTATATAATTTTTGTGGGCTGAAGTTTGTTAATGACTTTCTAAAAAGTTTTGGAAAAGAAAGGAAGTTTTAATGCAAGAAAACTCAAAACTTAGCCAGCAAACGTTGTGAGGACTACTCTAATGTTTAATAAACTGTGCACTTAGAAAAGTATCAGTAAGTCAATGACACTGTGAACCTCAAATAAATCGGCTATTGATTTCAAGACAATTCAATTTAGGCAAAGCAAACAAAAAAAACCTATTACAACTGAAAGTCATCTATCTTTATTCCACAGACACTTTGACTTTTGAAGGTCACGTATGTGTGGGGGAGAAATGCTGTTCAAGTTACAAAGAAGCTGGAGAACAGTTTGAGGCATTTCAGTCTAAGGCAGCATCAGGCCAGGCGAAGCATCATCTTTGCAAACTACTGTTATGGGTCAGACAGACTTTTGTTTCTGTCCCTGATCAGAGCACATCATACTTCACAACCTGACTCCATCCTTCTTTCAATGCTTCACTACTGTTGTTTTGATGAAACAGAAAAGTCTGAATCTGCTATCTTGGCTAGTCAAAGACAACAAGGACAGCATCTGTATTATTCATTCCTGTTGAAAACACTCTTTACTCTTCAGTAAAATGTTTAGGGAAGGTTGTCCTGTCTCACTCACTAAACGCCTCCCCAGACAGATGCGAGACAAGTTGTCCCACATGCTGCCCAATGCTCAGATGCAGAACTGCCCCAAAAATTTCACAAGTGGCCATGGAAAAGAAGATTCAGGATAAAAATGCTTCGACCAGCAAAGAGCTGCCCACACCATTACTCCTTCCCTGAGATACAAGCGTCCGAGTGTAAAGCTGGGAAACCAGATGTGGCTGCGTTTTCCCCACGCGCCAGCCAGACCCACCCAATGGCCCTGCGCTGTAACCTGTGGCGATATGAAAGAACATCAAGTAGTTTAAAATGAAGATTAGCAATGCCATTCCAGGGTAGCCAGGGAAAAACATGAATTACAGCAACAGAAAGCAAGCAAAAGCCTCAGAAATGGTGTTTAAATCCATCATCACACACACCCCCCGCAACCCCCAATGATGCACACAGAGCCTGGAGCACAGACCTACCAAACTGCTATCAATGCCAGGTGCCAGTCAACGTGATGTTCACATTTAAGCACACACATGCTTAGACTTGCAGTAGAGTAAGTTTCTATCATTCGCTGTTGCCTCAATGTAAGTACTAAATAAAAAAAGAATTTAATAAGCTGTAAGCAGAGGGAGTTAATATATGCAGATCTGATTGCAGTCTTCGCAAGCAGGAATAGCAGAGGATTTTATTTTACAGCTATCTGAAAGAAACAGAATTATTGTGAAGGAACTGAACTCTTAGCATCTTCCTTCAACAAAATTATTCATCTGTTTTAGCTCAAAAGCTAAACTACTTTAACTGGGCTGTGTAATCACAGTGGCTCACGTCAGCTGCCTGCTCCCACCCCGCCATCTCGGCTCCCCAGCCAGGCTACAGATCCAGCATCTGCAACGGGCTGCTGCGATCACAGCCTTCCCCGGCGAGAGGGTGCCCACGTACGTACCCACAGCCCCACCAGGGCGCTGACATTAGAGGGTAGCGTAAAAACACTGCAGCAGCTCTTCCACGTAGAGACAGCTGTGGTGCGGCTTGGAAAGTTTCATATCATAGACACATACATGAAAAGTGAATTTAAAATCGGGAGAGAAAACTTCAGTGAAGATACAGGACAGCGTTACTCAGTTTGACACAAAGTTGAATTTCATCGACCCTGTATTAGAGCCCCCTGTGTAAACGCACAGTAAGACACTGGTGAATCAGATCCTTTAGTCACACACCTTACATGAGAATATAACATTTGAGCGTGGAGGAGGGCAGGGTTGTGACGGCAATGTCACACTGCAAAACAAGCGGAGTCAGACCTTTAGCTAAACAAAGTAACAGACTAGCATAAAAGTTCCTATGAGAATATTTTTGTCCCTTAACTAAAACAAGCAAGTAAATAGAAGAAACTGGCACATGAGGATGCTCTTCAGACCATCAGAGATGAAAAAACAAGCAAAACTATCAAACACAGATAGGTAATGTAGAAAAAGGAATCCACTTACGCTGGCATACTAAGTAAGAGAAAAGAAACTCAGTGGCAATACCCCGAGAAGTGTGGTGGCTGAAGAGATACAGGACCAGAGATGCATCAGGGGAGACGTATTTTCTGCCTGACTCCGCACTGAACTCCAACATGACCGTGAGCAAACTACTTTGTTTCTGTGCCAGGGCATCCTTCCCCAGCCCTGACAGCTGAAACAATACACATTTTGACTCAGTTCTTGCCTGGAACCACATGAGCACGCATTTCCTAGGATACCAGGACTCCTGTAATAAAAACACTTCTAAATATGTATTTGCCTTTTACTGATGTAAACTGGTATCTACGGTCTGGCTCTCACTTTGCATTCCCGTTAGAAATACAGGAGTTATTTTTCCACCCGGGAAAAAATGAAAACATATAGTGAGTCACTAGGAAGGGGATGAGTCAGTGTGCTTCAGATGCTCTAGCCCTGTGATGACAAATGACAAACCCCTCTGCAGTCTGAACCCTGGAGTCTCCTCCTCGCACCCCCGCATGCAGCCCGCGGTGAAGGAGACCAGATCCTGCGCCACGCTGCAGGGCTGTCGGAGCCATCACCTCCCACCGCAGCCCGGGAACCGGGAACGGCTCGCACCTCCAGGAGCTGACTTGGTACCTGTGGGGATGGGGCCCGCAAATGAAATTATGCAAGGATCAAGTTATGCGTGAAAAGTAATACCGAATTTGAAATCTTGATGGAAGAAATCCAAACTTCTGTTGGAAGGATCAAAAATGCCTGGAGGAGAGTTACCAAGTTATGAAAAGGCATCTTGCTAGTTTCTAACAAGAAATAGATGGCATATATCACTACATCCTAACAAAATCTAATAAAAAACAACACAGAAAAACAATTAGATTGTCTCTGTATAGGACAGACAATTAGATACATTATCTAATGTATAAGACAGAGCAAGTCTCTACCTGAAGTTTTTCAAATTTCACTTTGTTAAAGTGCTTGAACGTTATGCGCTCCCACGACCAAAAGTAACCCGTGATGCTTTAAGAGACAAGGATAGGTAAGTTGCAGTACCGTCCTTAAAACACACTTGACCTAAATTACTATCAAAAAATGAGAGATGAACAGCAACTAGGGAAAAAAACAACAACAAACCCCACAACAAGCTTTATCTACTATTTGCCATGGTGTTTCACACATCTGGCCATTTCCAAATTCTATCACGCTAATCAGGCCTTATGTCGGCACGACAGTGACAACAGGTAGTCTTCTGTCACACCTACATACAGATACTGAAAAAAGAGAACTGCCACCAACTTTAAAGAACAAGCTTTTGTCCCAGTATATAGTCTACCATCAGAGAGGCAGCTGCAAGGTCAAGATAACACAGAGACATATGCTTGCAAGATGATTATCTGCTTGCAGAAGCCCCAGCCATGGGGCAGAGAAGCACTGCCCTAAGTGGCCTCCAGGCAGAAGGTGGTGGTCCTTCCTCCAAACTGCTTTCACAGAAGTAGGATTTATCAAAGAGTAGCATCTTCTTTTAGATTAGGTCACTTTAATAAGATTGAACAAAAATACTGAGTTAAACTGACTGACTTAGACTTTCCCTACTTCTGAAGAAAAGCGCTTAATGTTACAGCTTGTTTTACCTTGTTCAACTCAACAACCAACTTTAAGAGTATAATGCCTTTATACAGCAGCTAATGTCTCATGGGCACATCCTAGTAGGAAAAACAATGTGTTCTGTTATTATTGCAATGGCCCTTGGATCAGACTGCTGGACAAGGAGACTTCTGACTGACTTTAATTGAACAGGCTGCAAGAAAAGACTGACCACAGCATCTGAATACTCGACCATACCCAGTAGTTTGAACTGGTTTTAGCCACAGATGCAGTCAGGTGCTCATTTAGCTAACTTTATCAGGGAATGGCAGCGGTTCATTATCACAGGAGAGATTTAGAATGAAAACCTGCTGTCAGAACCCTAACAAGATCTTTGAGATTTTTTTCCACATTTTCAGGATGTGCTTTGGTCTATGCCCACCTTCTGCTTTACATGTGGAGGATGCCCAAAAGGATCTGTGATTTGACCAAAGAACACCATTAGCAACATCACCATGCACTTGTACCATCATCTTGTGGTATTTTAGACTTTTCAAATGAGCAAAATGGGTAGTTTTCAAAAAAATTAAACCACTCTGTGAAAGACCCAAGGAAAGGAACAGGTATCGCTTATTTATATGTCACATATTTTGTGGCATACAGATCAAACCATACATGGTTTCCATCAGCCTTTGGGGTATGGAACTCAACTGTTTAATTGTGTTTTTTCTTCAGACATATAGACTGTGAAACAAAACAACAGAGAACCAAAATTCAGTGTTGTCTTCCAAGGTAAACCCATATATTTGCTACGTGGAATAAAGTGATCATGAATCTCATAGGGCTTGGGTGTTTTTTTTCTTGAAGGCATGGCTCACAGGTTAGTTACTGTAGGGAGTCATGTTCAGGACAGATCATTACTTCTTGCTACTGCTGATAGCCATATTGTATGACATCTTCTATAAAACAAACAAGTGCCAAACTTTTTTTTTTTTTTTTTTGTTCCTTCTTTGCAAAAGATCTTCTAGTGGTTCTAAATTTATTCATACTCAAAGTACGTGTATTTGTCTATACTAATACTGTCTAATCAGTCTCCCTCATCTTGTGCCATTCTTGTCAGCATGCTTGCAAACAGCAGTCTCCTCTCACCAGAGTGAAGCACTTACAGCTAACACTGAAGGAAAGACCTGGGCACATCATAGCAAGGAGCTCCGTGCTTTTCAAACAAGGACACAAGTGGAAGCAGCTATCATCATTCTTGTCGTGATGCTCTAAGCTTGAGGACCCATAAAGCAGTCCTAGCGCAGCTGCTTTACCTAGTGCTTTTGAACAGAGAAAGATGGTGCAGAAGGTTCCTGTTGCAGCCAGATGCCAAGCTTTGGAAATCACCCTCCTCCTCTACACCAAGGAAAACCAAAAATTTTATGTTACAGATACGTAAGGTGTGGTATTTGGGGACTCCACTCCCAAATGAGACACTTGCTCAGTGTAAACAATACATGCAAGTTTTGAACGAAGAACCCACTTTATTTGAGCCATGGCTTAGTACTTGGTTTCTGCAAACAGTTCCCTGCTGCAAGCTGAAAACTGGAAACAAAGCCAGGTGACCTCCCACCCCACTGATCACACTCAGCAACTTGCAGGTACGTGACTCAAGTTCCATCTTTGTTTTCTACCACTCAACAGAATAGATGGGTTGGGAACTGTTGGGACAGTCATTAATAATTATCGGGGGAATACAGCTTTTTTTTTGTTACGCTCCTCTACATTTTGGTCAATTATTTAAAAAAAAAAATTCAGAACTGAAATCTCTATCATACTGCTATCAGGGCACTGATTCACCTATACGTCCATTGTCTATTTACAAGGAGATATACAGCAGACAAAAGAATGAACCTTTGTTTGACAAACAGGTCCGTTAGTCAATCCCTCAAGCTTTCATTCATTATAATGGTGTATGCTTCACATCATTGAAATTCAGCCTTGAAGATGTTAATTATTATTAGTGTTTCATTGCCCTTCAGGTGTTGTACAGTGAACCCTGATGAAATCTGTCATGTGCTTTATCACAGACTGCAAAGCCTACCATGAGTAGGGTTGGTTTTGGGGTGGGTTTTTTTAACCATTCAGTGCTCCCAGGGTGGATACCTGGTTGACATTCCTTTGAACTCACCTTGCTTTTCCACCTACACAGCTTTATCTTAACCACTTAATTCACTCAAACTCACACAGCCCAACATCGTGCCTATCACCACAAGCCTCCAAAGGTTCCTTGGTAAATCAGCTTTTACCATGTGGCTTTCCCCTGTGATAGGAGACATTACAAGGTCCATATCTAGATCCAACATCTGCCACTGCTGGGCCAAGCAGAACTACAGCAAGTACCTCTGGCAGGCTGTCTCCACTCCTTGCCATGAAGCCTTTCTTTATTTACTCTTGACAAGTGCTCTGGCCAGTATAAATTTAGCAATATCTGTAAAACACTTCAGCACCTCTTTCAGCAATGACTTTGGGGATATTACTATCATATTTTCCTTCTCGTCTCCTCCCACACTGTTTACTGCTTCTTTGTGCTTTATTCAGATTGTCTACTGCTGCTTTTTCTAGGGACTTTTCAAGGAGGTGCTGTTTAATTTGGCTCATTTCCCTTCTTTCACCCCACATCCACAGAGTCATCACTTATCTGTGCTAAGATCTGCACATCTGAAAACTATTTACTGTAACTATCATTCCTACAATACTAGCTTAACAAAGAAGTATGCCAACAGCCTTTTCTGCTTGCCACACGAACCCAATACAGTGGCATTTGAAATCTACTCTAATTCAGCATTAAATTGCCACTCTAACAAAACATGTATTAACATTTTGCTGTTGGTTTCCCCACTACCTTTCAGGATTTCAATTTTCATTAAATCTTTATTTTCAACATTTTCACTTGCTGCAACTCTTGTCTATGAAAGGATTAAAAAATGTGCCAAGTGTCTTGGAGAGATGGTCTAAATTTCTGGAAGCGCCCAGTCTGGTTCCTGCTCCTCTGCGTTGGGAAATTCCTTTCTGGAAACTTTCGTTTGCAAAGATCATCCCAGTATCTGTGGCTGATACTCATTATACTGCCCACCAGCATCCACACCTTGCTCTGAGGTCACGGCTGAGCTTCAGCTCCTAATAATGGGCAACAGGAGCGAAATAGGCTAGGTTTGGGAATCACAACAGTCTGTACAAAGTCATACTGATCTGGTCATTTGCCCTAGAAAAATCATATTTGAAATGTAGTTCGACAACATAAGCTCTTCATCTCTTCTCTATTTTTTTTTTCTTTTTTTGTGGAAAGCATAAAGGTACTCCCTCTGCATGGTAACCACTTCATTTCTCCAAATATATAATAGGAAATAGAATTTTTTTTTATATCACTTTATTAGGTCCTAGCCATCAACATTTAACTTCTCCAAGAATTACACTTGTTTTTTCTTAATCACCTGCATAACTTTTTAGTACAGTTACATCTTATTGTTCTAAAATCCAACTTTCTATGCTTTTCCTTTAGAGAGCACTTTCTAGGATCCTAGCACCCATCTGGAATCACCAGTTCTGCTGAGGTAGAGTCAACCACTTTGGCCCTCTGACTGGGAGAAGGGTGACACTTGTTTCTGAGCAAGAAAGGCCATACAACTCCTACCACAAGGTGAGCATGGCCAAAGAGCTGTTAAACCTAAGGCTCAAAACACAACCACAATTCTTAGGAGCAAAAAGTTTTACACAACATCTGCTTTCAAAATTCCCTTCTCCCATTCACCATACCATGATTACATCTGTAACACTATTAGAAATCTGTAAAGGAAAAAATATTTGTGGGAAACTGAAGTTCCTTGCTTCAGTACCACGTTGCTCCTGCAGTATGGAAGAAAGGACAAAGTGTGCCAACATCAGTGAATTCCAGGTTTTTCCATATGCAGTCTGTGAAGTTTTCCAGTCAGCATGCAGCCCCTTAAGAAGTTTCAGATTTGGTCTAACAGCACATACAAACTTGCTTACTTTACATTTCTTTTTAGGCTCTTTCGAAGTTGCCTAGAGCTTCAGGGAACTATGAATACAATGCTGGAAACCACTGTGCATGAAGAGCTATTACCAGACACTGCTGTAGATCCCACATGGTGTTGATACATTCATCAATTGAACTCAGATATTGCCAAATTACATCAAAACCAAAAATCACACAGTAGAAACTTAAGGGATAAAAAGGATGACTTACAACTGGTTGCTGTGATCACATACCCAGGGAGAGGGGTGGAGAAAGAACAGAAGAAATTCCTAAATACAACAGGGACAACACAAATTAAAGCTTCCAGCTCATTACATTAGCACTAGCCTATATTCAAATAACCTCCTAAACTTCATCGTAAGTACTAGATGCAGCAGGAAGAGCATGGCATGTTGAAACATGTTTATAAAGGGACCACCCTCATTTGCCAACCAATACTTCATATTCATTGTCACAAATTAGCATTAATGCCCTGCATCCCCTCAGCCAACATAAAGCACATGCTGAATCTATTTTAGTGTTGTTCACTTATAGTAGATACAAAAGTTACATGCACAATTCACCAATAAAATTAACATGGATTACATTCTAGTTCTTCATCTCAACATCAGCGTCATCTAATTAACATCAACTCAGAAGAGGTTTCAGGTTTCCTGCTGAACAATCCAAAGACACATCATGGCACTGCACATAAGCGCAAGACATACCAATACGAGCAAATGTTTCCAGCATGATGCCCTCACCCAGTAATCCTGGGAGCATTCAGCAGTTTAAACTACTATTTTTACAGTCTCCTGGGCCTACCATCAGTCAGTGCTGAAGGGGTCCAGACACCAAAACAAATGCTACGCTAATGATTCAAACCCAACCTCTTTCCTGTCTGCAACAAAACATGCAAGGAGGCATCTCACATTTAACCTGTTGGCTTGCAGAAAAGAGTCCTGAATTCAAGTTTGCATGCTTTCTTCAGAGATTGGGTTTGAGTTAGGTCGCACTTTGCTCGCAGGTTTCGCACTGCATGGAGATCCTAATATAACCACAGCTATACCCAGCAGCACAACATATAAGCAGCAAAGGATAAGATAAGTGGGTGGGTCGAGAAGCGCTCAGCATGGACCGGGATGACTCAGTGGGTGATCTTTAAGATTCATGTAGCTAGATGAGTAAACAGGAGTGCCTGGGGAGGAAGACTGGTTGTCAACCCAGAAGGGCAGATTTTGTATTAAGTAAATAATATATATGACTACCATTTGGTTAGAGGTCTAAGAACTCATCAGAATTTTGTAAATATTTTGTATACAAAATTCTCTGATTCTCAGACTATGGGCCACATTCCAAATAGTATCTCAATCGTGGAGTCTGAAAAGTATAATCAAACCAGGCTAATGAGAGTAAACAGGGAAGCAAAAGGCAGACCCCGGAACTGAGCTGCCAAAAACTTTGAACTTTCCCATGGAGAACTGGCAATTTCAGATGCTGTAGGTCAGCCAACTAATAATCCTATAAAGCCATGCTATACAAAAAAAAAAAAAAAAAAAAAAAAGATTGTCACAGTTCAGTGTCAAAACCATGAGAAAAATGTCTTTAATTTGTTCTTAAAGAGTTTATCAGAAATTTAAAAAAAAACTTAAGTTTTTTCCCCTCTCATTTTGCTAAATTTTTCTAGCACAAAGTAGATATGAAAGCAAGAAATTATTAAACTGTTCTTTGAAGACAGTGATTAAAGGCGCTGGAGGGAAATGGCGTAACCACCAGGATATAGAGTCACTTTGGCTGACCCTCTTGGCCAAATAGGACAGCTCTGCAAGACGGAGAGGATGCCAATCCCGAGCACCCCCACAGCTCAGTGCCATGGGCTCCCTTCTGAAAGATGGGGAGTCAAGTTTAATTCCTCTCCCTTACTGGGAGCCACCTGAGGAACACTAATTCCTCATCTCAGTTGGGTAAAATCAGACGAGACTCTCAGTTTTAATTTCCTTAACCAAGCAAACTAGCAGGGGGGCTGTCAGAAAGCACCAAGCTTGCAAATCTAACCTGGGGAGAAGGGAGAAAGATGTTTCCAAAACCTGCTCTGTGTATGTTGTTCTGATATTTTTTATGTATTCAGATAAAACTAACTGAATTTGAAAATATTTTACCGGGACCCCAAAGCTGCCTTTGCCAGTGCAACTTTTCACTCTTCAAAGAAGTTTTACTCACACCTGCTGCTGTGATAAACCCACTGGCGGGGGGCTGAGCAATAGCTGACTTCTACGTAAAGCAAGGCCAGAGAGAGTGAAGGCAATACAAGTAAGGGTTCAGGGGAAAGGACAAAGACCAGAAAAGCAACATATGCTTTGAAAACAATCTAGTTTGCAGCAGGAGAGAGGAAAAAGGAAAGATTCAGGAAGGAATAGGTCACTAAGAATGAACAGTTAAAGAAAGGCAGAAAAAAGTTGGGTAAAATAATTTTTACTGGAAACTCTCCTAACACTAACAAAGGAAGTTGAATGGGAATGCTGCAGTGTTTTATACAGAGAAATAGTTGAGTGATTAAATAAAACAAAACACCAAAGGCAAACGATTTGACTCACTGTGGAGTCACGCCTGACCAAAAATGTTTAATTAAGACTCTGGGGCTAGTTCAAAGCCACCAGAGACAGTTTTAAACAAAACCCTCTAAGTTTTCCTAGAACCACCAAAAATGATAAGCTGTTAGGGGCATGTTGGAGGTACAGAGAGCTTACACTGAGCTTAGAATTAAAATAAAATAAAATAAAATAAAATAAAATAAAATAAAACCCTTTTCATTTCATCTGTGTCCACATAACAAAGCATTCCCTGGAAGCCTCTGCTTGACAGCAGAACCTAAAGCAGCTCAGACCGATGCAGATCCGCTTGGCTTTCAGCGCTCTCTGTGCCCAAAGGAGATACAAAAGTGACCTAGAACCAGCACAGTTTCAGCACCAAGTCCACATCCAAAGCTTCTGTCCTTCACAAAAAATAGGAAATCTTGGATTTATGCAATTACATCATCTCATTCCTGCTGAGAAATCTTCCAAAACACAGGCGTGGTGACAAAATTTGGATCACTAATGAAGAAAAAACACTTTCCGAGCTCTTTGGATCCTGCCAAAAAAGACACATTCGTTATTGCCAAATGTTTCATTCTTTGCAGTTTCTAAACAGACGTGCCTCTTCACTGCACCGATCTTTAACTGGCTCTGTTACAGTCCACTCAAGACTGACTTACTGGAAAGGGAAAATAGAAGGAAGAAACTTGAAAGCAGACAGTAAATCTGCTCCTTGCTGAAACGCATCAGCTGTGAGGAGCTCGGGGTAGGGCCACACTGACAGCTCACTGAAAGGTCCATCCAGCCACGACTGCGCTCGGCGTCAGCGACTCCGACCTAACCGCCTGTTGGCACCTGCGCCTCCCCAGCAGCTCACCACACCACACCGACCTACTGACCCAAGGCATTAAACTCAGTAACAGCTACTTGGGACGCACGCATGCACATACCCTAAAAAAAAAAAAAGTTTTCTGACAAACTGCTTTGTCAAACAGGCAAGTGTCAGAGCCAGCAGAGCAGTGGCGCGGGAGCAGGTAGGACCAGGGCAAAGCCAACTTCACGCAGGTGACATGCAGATGATATACAGGTTACTAATGGAAGAAACACGGGAAGAGTTCAAGCAAGCGAACAGACTCTCGCTTTGCATGCGCATTTAACTCTTTTGCCCTCAATTCTTTCCACAGCATTTCCCTACGCCGTCCACTTGTGACCTCCTGACGGTCACGTTCTGTTTGTCCTCACCTCCTGGCTGTCACATTGTACGCCCGCACTGCGGTACCTGTAGTACATCACACAGGTGAGGAAGGGCAAGAAGATGATGATACATGATGAGTGATTTTCCCCATGCCCAAGATGGACTCCAATCTCCCCTTCAGCTCTACCAATGCCTTAGTTTTGAAAGCTGTGTCCAAAAGGGTGGTTTAAAGGTGTAACCTACAGTTACAGCCGTGTCTGTAAGCTTGTTTCTAAAATCTTTCTCCATCGGCTTTTCCTCACCGTATTAGCTCTACATATTGATGCAGCAGCAGCTAAAAATGGTTATATCCTACCAAAGCTGCCATCCTCTTGAGGCTAACAAATCCTGCCCAGCCTCCCTCCGTGAGAGAGGGCAGCATGTCCTTACTCACACATGCTACAACTTCAAACAAGGCAGAGCCATTGCCTTCAAAAATTCATCTTTTAACTCCATAGCAATGTTTCTCTTTTGCCAGAGTTCTCTGTGCCACTTGCACTTTTTTATTCTTCCTGAAGTCTCTTCTCATAATGCTTACAAGTACACAAACAGCTTCACCTTCATCTTCAATGGGTCTTTTAAGCCTCAAAGACAGGAGATTTCCAGTACAATGGTGTATTTTGCACTTGAAGTTACAGTATGCAACAAAAACCCACTTTAAAACAAACCCTTCAGTCTGACCCTCAAGCTTGAAATGAAGTGATGTTTAGGCTTTGATCCTCAATCCCAACTCACAAGTCAGCTTTGGAACTGGATCTAAAAGGATCAAGGACCAATCTCTGAATCAATTTCAAACATGACCCAAATTGCAAGTCTTGCATTAAGATCTGCTCTGCAGAGATTAACACTGTATAAATTGACATAAATTTAAATTCTCTTTCCTGAGATCTAACTTTTTAGTCTGATCACTTGACAAACTTTCCACTTAGACTCCAGTTAAGGTTTGGCTTCATGAGAGCTCCAAGCTCCAGACTAAGCTCTTTGATGCCGTAAAATCTGTTTCTTTCAGACTAACATAAACCAGGACAATTTTTTAGGTACTATATGAAGATAAAACAAGAAGCATTTGTTTGCCACATCAGTGATGTATCTGTTTTCTCTTCTTGCCTCCCTTCAGGACAAGAGAACTGGCAATCCCGGTAGCCTGTAGCTTGTTCCTAGCATGGTAACAATCACCAGCAAAGCCAAGCAGCACGACCCTCTTTGCATTGCTGTTCTACAGCAATGCGGTAAAGATCAAAATAAACTTTTTAAACAAATCTCACTTTTCAGTCAGTCTTGCTAGAAAAGTCCTAAGAAAGTCTCCTATGGCTTCTAAGTCTTTTCTGGCCATCCTGTCAAGTAATTACATTCGCTACCCAGTCCTGTGCACAGGTGGAAGTGTCTTCCTTAAGATACTGCCCCTGAATAATGCATTTCAGTAAAAATAAAAGGGAAAAGCAGGCAAGCACAAGAGTGCAATTACAGCCAGGAATAACTGGTGCTAAAACACACACACTAACAATATGAATCAAAAATGCATCATAAAAATGCGATTTTTAGCAGTAGAAAGTGGCATACGAAATTGCTCATAAGACAAGGTTAATAAATTCCTGTCATAACGGAATTGAGTGACACATAACTGAGAATTAGGGGAACTTGTCCTTACAACCAGAGATAAACTGTTCTCAGTTGTGCCTACTACCTCCCAATTTAATTTGAAGTATTTGTTAGCACTGATAACCCAACCCTAAGGTGGTGACTAGCAGAGTGAAATGCACCTGATTGACAGGCAACACTGCAAAAGACTATTCATTTGCAAATTAACTGGTTTACACGGCAAAAGGCTAAAAATGTAAATTAATAATTATAATTTTACTTCTCTGCTTATTATTCCAACGCAGACCATGGAATCTGTTGCTAGTCAGGTTGACACTTCCTGGCTGAACCCACATATGTTTCTTCTGCTCACTCTTTTGGAATTACAATCCCCTGTCTCCAAAGGGACCTTCTGCACAGCCAACAGTAAGGAAGTCCCAGTGACCATCAGCTCCCTTTGTCCATACTTGCAAAAATGCTTCTCTTGCCTTAACGTCAAGCTGGAGGCAATGGGTCAGCACACTTCCTACATGCATCCACCATTCCAGTGGTGTTCTTTATTTAATGAAAGCATTTAGTTTAATAACATTAAAGTTCAGTAATCTCTTTTTAATTATACTTAAATTCTGACTCAAAAAACTACCTAGTGACACATTTCTCCTCAGTATTAATGCCCACTAATGGGAGTATTTGAAAATCCAACATTTTCAAAGCATGATCTAAAAATCCAATTAGGCATGTGCTTTGATCAGGTTTTGCCTGCTTCACCACCAGTTCCAGCTCAAGACGCATATCAACATTAACTGTGAAGAATGGCCCAGCATGGAGTAACATGCTGGTGTAGTTTGCACGCCAGCACCACCAGAGCCAGTACACCAAAGAGGGCAGCGGGTTCATGGCAGAAGAAGCAGCAGCAATAAAAGCCATGTCCTTCAGTGTACTTGCACGTCACCAGCTAACCCTGCCAGAGATCACACACTTGGAAAGTCAGTCCTGCCCCTCTACAAACACGTGCCAGGCTACGTGCATCCATTTAGCAGAAAGTAACTATTTTTCCTTTGAATAAATATTCATGATGAAATAGATTCCCCTAGTAGGGACTAATCTCCCTCAACAGAGTAAGATCAGATAACCTACATGTTCATATCCCACCAATCTTTTATCCCCTTGTACCCATCCATTTAAATCAAAACCGTGGGCTTAAATATTGTAACAATGCTGCAAATCCCAGGATTACACCAGATGTTGTCCTGGCCATCTGCAGGATAACTAACTTGACCAGGTCTGAATCAGGACCTGCTCAGCAGGCATGGGGTGTTCCTGGCTATAACTCCTACATGTTTCAATGTTGTTTTGAGAGGGATTTTTTTATTTTTTTCCCTCCTAAAGCATCTTCACATTTACCACCCCAATCTGGGAAAGTCTAAAAGCAATGATTAACCACAATGCATTACATCTGCACAAAACATGAAACCCTTATGATCATGGTGGTGGAATAACTGGCACAGCAAATTCTTCTCGCTGCCTACCACTGGTCTCAGGGCTCCTTTGCAGCACAAGGCCATCTGTGACGTTTGTCAGAAGAGCTTTTTTCAGAAGCTGGTAAGTCAGCAGATGATAAAAATGAACTATCAACCATACTGCCAGGGCCCCGAGGGCACCAACAAGCCTTAGTTGCCCTGACCAATCTCCCGAGGAACCCCCATCCACACCCCCAGTGCACAAGCCTGCAGGTCTAGTCAAGCTCAGGCCTGGGCACCCAGTCCTGACCTAAGCTATGTCATGGGTGGCCCTGTGCCCAGCCTTTTCTCCTGATGCCCAAACTTAATGACTGGTCTTACTGGATGAACCTCACATCTTTTTTATGGTTAAGCCTTGTCTTCTGGGTGGACCTATTCTCAACTTGTTACCTCACCCTACTTGGGACCATGAGCATGTCACGACCCTGTTTGGGTGCCGTGGGGCTGTACCCCATCATTGAGGGCACTCCCCACCTTGGGCTCACCTTTGACTCCCATCTCATCACCCCTTGTGGGGAGCCCCACTCCTGCTACCCCCGACATCTATATTCCCTCACGTTAAAAGAAAAAAGGGATAAACGGAAGCAAAGTTGCAGTAAAAATTACTCATTAAAAGCTTGCGAGGAATACATTGACTTTCTGGGTAGGAAGTAAAAATCTTCTGGACCCAAACAATAAAAGAGGTGGAAAGTACCAGACACTATTAATGATTTCTGCCTCTAGTTTAATCACATACCACAGTATAAGGCAATCCACCTGGAGACTGTTCAACCTACTAAGCTCCAGGTTTATTACCAAATGACTACGTCTTTGGGGCAATGTCAGCAGAACGGGAGGGAAGAGCTAGTTCTGGTGACAGAGGGTCAACTCCCAGCTCCTCCAATAGCTTCCTGGATGGTTGCAGGGCAGCTGCTAG
The DNA here is from genome assembly GCF_011004875.1 of Balearica regulorum gibbericeps. Lineage (NCBI taxonomy): Eukaryota > Metazoa > Chordata > Aves > Gruiformes > Gruidae > Balearica > Balearica regulorum. Next base: position 61,373,968 of record NC_046184.1, read on the forward strand.
GAAGTAGGTTAATTTTACTGATTTGGCCATTTTACTGCAACCTAGTCTCCCAACGAAGCAGATGATTACTCACAGAAGCCACTGTTAACAGCACTGTCCAAGAACAGCGCTGGGGCACAGCTCATCCTGACACAGATGCCATGAGTCCACACTGCTCATAGCGGCAGCTCAGCCTAACAGCCTACAAAGCAGAACATCTGCTTATCCTAGGAAGGAGGCCAGCTCACCTACCTGCCTAGCATAAGCTCATGGCGTTGGTATAAGGCAGTACGAGTTGAGCAGTGAGGAACACAAGTGGGAAGCTGTGGACAATCTATGCTTGGCTCACCCATACCACAAACAGGGACGTATGTATCCTTACTTCAGTAGTAACGAAAGCATGAGCGTTCTCTCCATCTATACCCTGAAGCTCCCATGAAGCCTGTGTCTGCACAGAAGTCCATTTCAAAGCAATTCAGAAGGGAACTGGTAATTGGGGTCAAGCACAGACTCACACTTTAGTTTGAATAAGTCTGTTAGAATTACCAGCTTCAGTAGCCAACAACTTTTTTTCAGCAATAACTTGCTATTCTATTGTGCTGGGGCTACCCCCTCCCTGTGTTGAACTGGACAGGTTCAGAGCAGCTCTATTACACGTGCCAGTGATGCCACTGCATGTCAGGCACAACAGACTCCTGCCCTCAAGATCTGGTCTGTGGTGTGCCCACCGCAGGACTCTGCTCCAGCAGATCCACAAAGGTAGAGAGCGTCCTGGTGCTGCAGAAGAGCAAGGACAGAGATTAAAGCAAAGGAGGAACCAACCAACCCCTCTTTCCTGCCAGCTAATTTTTATGGTCCACTTGAATATGAACTCTGATCTTTCCACCTTCTGTTCAGGATGAAAGTCCTTAACAAGAAGTCCCAGCCATACTTTAGCCAAGGACGCAGAAACACAAACACGGGGTTCTCAGATAACATTCATTTACAGCATGACCCTTGGCAGCTGCTTCACTTGCATATGAGAAAGTGAGATACATTCGCGTCATAAGCACTTAACTTGCAATTCTGACTTCTCAACCTTGTATTGTAGCAACAGATTATTGGCAGCCTGGGAAGACAAAGCTTGGTTCCTTCCTGGGGTGAACCTCTTCTCCCTAAGGATCATCTTATAACAGAGATGAAGAAAATAGCAAGTAAAATAAAATCTGAGTCTTATTCCCTGAACTTGACAATGTCATCGCTTGTTAAAAAATGGCAAACCAGGTTGCCAAAGGGCACAGGAACAGATGGGAACTGAAAGGGCTACTACATAAATTAAACACGTAAATACCAGTTGTCTGCTCAAAAATCAGCTCCTTTAATTGCCACGTATGTGGCATTTGATGCGGCCATAGTGCCGTTTCTGCATTCCTTCACTTGAGGATGATGAGTGTATGTTTTTCCAGTTTGCTACACAACTATATTGTGCTTAAAACTGCCTACAGCTAGAAAAGACGACAAACATGACACAACCCTGCTATTTCCAGCAAGGCAGTTAAATGTGAAAAAAGACTCCATATGTATTTTTAGTCTATAATTGAAGTTTTAAAGTAGCCCCTCTCCTGAACACGCAAACGCAGATGTAGCGAGCTGGCAATCTAGTACCAGCCACAACTTGTGGCAGAGCAACATTTTTCATAATTCAATGCAAAATTAATCTCTGACAGATGAGGAAGAAGCAAACAAACCCCAGAATTTCAGACGCAGGTACATTTTTGGCTACACTTGTTTAACTACAAGTGGGGACAGAGACTTACAGATCAGCAGGGGAGGGAAAAGACGGGAATGAAAGTATTCCTAGATGCCCTGCAGTGCTGACAAAAGGTCTGTCTCTTCAGAACGCCTCACTGCAGCTCAGACTACAGCTGTTAGTCCTGTGCACTTGTGGGAAACAGTCACACATGTTCAGCAAGATAAATGGGAAGGTTTTTGTTTATGTTTGCAAGACTGAGGCAAAAAATATCCTTTCAAACATGTTAAGTAGTGGGTATAAATAATCTGTTTCCCCACCTGGAACAGCATTACATGAAGCATTACTACTGATGCCCCAGACCTCCACGGGAACTGAAGAAGATGCTAGATTTACATCTGAGGCTGTTCCGAGCTGTAGCAAACACATTCATGAAATGTTATACCAGAGATGTCTGTTTCATGGAATGAAAACCAGCAACGTCCCACAGCTGTCACTGAGAACATGGAGGTCTAAAAGGGAAGGATCTGGGAGAGCATCAGCCAGCAGCTGCATCCCCTCACACAGACCACTGATGTCACCTTTTTGATATACATGATAGGAACTTTGACCTTAAAATCGCAATAAAATATGAATGAGCAAAGTGTAGGGACAATATTTTATTTTATAGAGGGGCAATATTTTACTTTATAGGTATGTTAATCATGGGGGTGTGAGTAAAAACCCAGGATGGATCACGTACATCTGCCTTGATCAACACTTAAGAGCTTTGCTGACATAGGAAGGACATAGGGTATGGTTTTATTGTATGTACTCTTTTGTCTTCTTTTTTTTTTTTTAATTTATTCAAGCTAGGCACGCAATGCTGAAGTATTGGAAGCCACTAACTAGAATTACTTTCCAAGAGCTAGTGAGGGCCTGTGATGTTTTTCCTTCAAGTATGCCTTCAACTTCTGATCCAGAAAATAAAGGCCACTGAACATTTGTCAGGGCATACACAGGGAAGATTTACACTTTAGAAGAAAAAATAGAAGCAGAACTGTTCACGTGTCTGCTCTGTAGTACAACCAAGCAGAGCGTGTCTGTGGCTTCGCATCAGGACTCACGTGTCCTGGGGCACAACTCATGGTCCCATGGAGGCAACACCTTGGACAGGAGAGCTCAGAAGGAGTTCTCAAAGCCCCATGTATCTGCAACAGAAGGATCTTCCTGGCAGGACTACTACGAAGGACACAGAAGACTGTCCACAGCAGTCATCCTCAAAAGCCTGCAGCAGTGTCCCTTGGGCTGAGTGCTGCGACTTTGGTCGTGCCTGACATCTAGTTTGCACTATGGTCTATTCCAATCCCTATAGGGGATTGCAGCCCTTAGATCATGCAAGCGTGAGGCTCCACAAAACCATCCTAACCTCAAGTTTTACTCCTGAATGTGCCACTAACCTGGTAGGAAAACATTAATCAAATCCCTGCACACATACACTTCCTGTCCATGCCTCCGTTTCCCTAGTTGTAGAGTGAAAAAGAAAGCATGGACCTACTTTGTGGAACATTTTTAAGTCTTTTGATTAAAGCAAAGTATTACTACCACAGAGGTAGACTTGGGCCCAAACTCTCAAAGATTTCCAGAACTACTGCTCCTAACCTGCTGCTAATGAAAACTTTCAATTGCAGCAGACAGCAGGAAAGCACAGACTTGCCGTTGACTAATATCCAACACATATTGCTTGACATTCAGCAGTGTTTCCAGGCTTCCACAATGCTGGAGAAGGACACTAGGCATAAACTGTTGAGGTACAGTCTGATGACAAGAGATGCCCTCACAGTTGAGCATGAAACAAATCCCTCTTGCCCTCTATTGACATCACATCCCAATGAATGCAGAAATAAGCAAAAGGTCTGAGAGTACAAAGGAAACTAAAACAAAGAGGAAAAATGACAATGTAATGATTGGCAATGGGAAACAACCCAAGCTAGTTTGGACATGCAAGAATTACGGCCTGTTTCCCTTGGTGCTCAACCACACTGGAGGGAATGAGACGCATTTCTAGTTGCACAAAGAGTTCTCACAGTAACATGTTACCATGCTGGTTACAGCATTCTTGAGATAGATGAGGCTGTAAGTCACTGACATCATACTGATATATAGGCTTTGTGCATTACTAATCGTTCGGACACAATAGCCCCGTGTATATTTTTGTTTTGCTAACTGTCCTGGCATCCTCTGCAAAAATTCTTGCTCTTTCTACTCTGGAAGATTTTAAGAAAAGCATTTGGGAAACAGGCAACAGTATGAGGAAAGACTCACCAGAAACTGATGTGTTTCTGGGGGAAAAAACCAAGCTGGATGGAGACAGCCAAATACACACATGATTTTAGTTAAACCATGTCTGCCTTATATTACCCATTTCAGCTCATTTAGCATCTCAACTATTTTGAGATAGAACTCTTTTAACAGCTCCAGAAGCCCCAACTTTTTCAGTTTTGTTTTTTTTGTCTTTCATGCAATTATACTTTTGCTGTCACACCAGAAATATTAACAGCCTTTTCTGCATGGGACAGAGAAGCTCTACAGCAGGACTAGAAGACTTCAATCATATCGATGACCTGCATGCTAATGGTTACATACAGCTTATCTGTCAACGTCATTTCCACTGAAACTAATGAAAATAGACAGCACCCCCTTCAATACTTCAAGCATCTATCTCCATGGGGAAAAAGCTATCATTCACTCGAACGCAGAAGTATTCTGTGAAGGACAAAGTGAGAAAGCAGAAAAGCAAAGCTGTTATTCTATTGTATATTGCCCTGTAGGAAGACACAGAGGGACAAATTCTGCTTTTCGTTACAGTAGCTTTGATCCAGAATTGACATAACCAAGTCAATAGAGCTGACCCAGATTTACAGGGTAGAAACAGTTCAGAGCTCCACTCAAGTCTGCAATTCTGTATTTCTACCACCACAGGGGATGTGTACCCTTTATGCAATTCAAAAATCTCTGCTCCAGCATAGTAGACCTGACCCAGTGCTCACTAAAATCAACTGAAAAGCGACCACTGACTCTTCCAGTCAATCATGCAGACCTCATGCAATCAATCCACCAGCAAATTCAAACCACTCAAAGTACTCCTTTCAGAAAAAGTAATAAAAATCTTATGGCTTGCCCAAAACGAAACTGCAAACCCAACAGCCTAGCAGGCAGCCGCGTTCTTCCTATTTGAGCTTCCCTAAACTTGCCATAAAGGGCCACCAAGTCTGGTTCGGGAAAGAAGGAAGGTAAAGAGGCAGAAATGAGCAGGCGAGGCCCACAGGATTGCCAGCGCAATGGCAACAGGAACTTTGCACAACGTCCAGCTGACCGATCATGCAACAACTACCAAACCAAGAGAGTGGGACGCAGCAACACTTGGGAGGCAGAGTACGTGTGCCAGTAGCCACTCTGATTCTCTGGTTTATTTGTCCCGCTTGATTAGCGGTTACATCAACTTCATAATTATGTGCACACATACACACACTTAACTCCAAAGATAAAGCGCTTATCCCCATCTGGAAACTCAATTACATTTTAGAAGTTAAATCAAGACCAAAATACATAATCAAGACAGGCTTTATCAGTTTTATATCTATGACCTCAACTGACACATTTTATTAATCACTAAGTGTTTAAAAAGTGTTCATTCTCTCCCCCTCAGTTACTATAAATGCTCTGCTCTCACTTCCAACATGGGCTGTAAAAATACAGATTATTAGAAGGACATACTCAGCTCCTGGTACCCACCAATGTGGGTGCAGAATGTGCTACACCGTGTCAGGTCACTTCAGGTAATACAGACATTTTTGTTCTGCCAGCATACCAATCAACTTTAAAGCACAATAACGCAAACAGTCTTTAAAAGGATTTTAACTACCTAAAGCTCTTTGTTTTAAGACAAGGTATTACAGTAGAGATCATCCATGGGATCCAGTTATAAACCACCTTATTAATTATATGTCTGCCCTCCCTAGTCCAAAAATCCCTACAAGTTATCCATTTTAAACTTTTTGACCCCTTTATATAATCATTTATCAGCCAGAAAAAGCATGAAAATGACTAGCTACACAGCACGTCATTTGTTAAGTGACTTCAAAAAGCATTACTGAGGGCCCAGAAACCCACCTTCTTACTGTTTACAAAATGCATTTTGAATTGTTAGAATGTGTTGAAAATGAATAGAAAGCATTGGCTTTTAAAATAAAACAAACCAGGAAAAAACCCCACAGTTCTCTGCCTTGTGCAGGGTATAATGTGCTTGAGAAGTGGACTGAAACCCAACGAAGCCTTTTATTCCTTGTGGATCATTATGTGTGGAGTCTGCAATTAAAAACCATCGTCTCCACCACCCAGCCAAGCGACATAAAAAGACGCAGTCAATCTTTTGCTATTAAGATTACTAAAGACGGCACCTTTTAGCCGTTCAAAGCAGCAGCAGTTCCTTTGCAGGCCAAGCACAGCTGAGAAGGACCATATCCTCCCATTTCACCTACTGGAGAAGAGAGAGAAGGGGGGAGCAGATCCTGCAAAACCACATGCAGATCACTTTACTCACATCCTTGAAATCAAGGCTGCTTCTCATTGCAAGACGAAGAGCAGACAACATTTACAGGATGTGAGCATTTCACACCTGTTTTCCCATGGTGCAGTCCACCTACCTTCATGCCATTTGTTGGCTAGAGTTACCATCTCCCAAATCCTTGGAATCACAGTGCCGTAAGAAATTCTGCTCCATTGCATGGTTTGTATTTTCCATTTCCCCCAGCACTTTCTTTTAAGTTTTTTCATAGGAGTGTGAAGCCATTGCAGCAGTGATTGATAGTTACAGATGCAAAGTCATCCTTCAGTGTCTACAGCCTGGCACAAGCAAGATGAAGGCTACCTTGAAGAGGCACTCTTACTGTTTAAGCTGATATACCCCCATAAAAATTCCTGCTCTCCCACAGCCTAGAAAGAATTCATAAAATCATTACTTCTCTCAAGCTGGATGTTTCCAAACATGCATAAGTTGAGAAGAAATAACAGAGATGAGAAACCACACTGAGTATATGTTTCAATTAGTAAAATAACAAAGGCACATACATGGAGGCCTTGGCACTGCTGGGACTTATTTTAAAAGAACTTCATATTCTTCACAACAGCCTTGCTAAGAGAAAAGGATTTGCACTTCAGAAATCAATGCATTTGGATGACCTGTGCCACCAACTACAGATTTTGTAGTGAGAGAGCAGATGGGTGGGTGCATGTGCGCATCCACCTGCATTTGTGTGTACAGCTCTAAGTCAGCAGTTTATTAAGTGCTTGTACTCAGCTTTTTTAATCCAGAGATTCAAATTTGTCAGGAGGAAAAAAACCTTAAACATTGTTTCCCAATCTAGCCTCAAGTGTCAGTCAGTATGCTCTAATGACATTTTACTCCAAAGTTTCCTATGGCAGCCATCTAACTTTATTTCTTTTAAATAACATCCCCTTCCGATGCTTACAAGCTAAATGTTAATGTCTCATCTAGGACCTCATTTCTAATGTGTAAAATTAATACGGCCAAAAGCAAAGCTATCATTTACTTTCATTGCCAACATTAGGCAAGGTGTAAAAAGCAATCAAAATAGCATATCAGTTTAAAATAAAACCAAACTGGATATTTAAATGTGAAATGCATAAGGCAGGGAAATTACATTAATACAGGGAAGCCTCCCTGACTCACATGGACACAAAGTTTGCTTGCTGCCAAACAACAAATGCTTCTCCTGCACCTATTTATACCATGCTGTTCAGTCAAATTCCTGTTAGCATGTCACAGAAATGAGGATCCTTTCATCCACTCTGGCTCTCCGAGACTTGCCAGCGCAGAGCTTTTCAACCCTCGAAGTCCATAGAGTGGAACAGGCAAAACAAGCCAGCTCCCACAGACACATCTGCAATCCCCGTGTCCTCTGCGAGGGGCTCCCCACCAGCCCCCAGGGACCGAACAGGGCATCGCGAGGCAGCAGAGCGGAGGATGTACGCTGCCACGGGATGGCCACCACCCTCCGTGCACTTATTCCTTATGTGTAAGCGCACTTCATTTGGGCACTGGCTGCCTTTTGTTAGGTATTTCCTAGTGATACTTCAGCTGGTGTGACAACCCAAGAGGACAGTGGGGAGGGAGATGAAATCTAGCATGGGCCATTCATAGGAAAACCTGCAACTTCAGTTTGAGAGGAGGGAATGGATCTACTCCAGACAATTTCACCAACAACTAACTTCTTATTAAGGAGTACGTGGAGAAGGCAAGCCGACAAACCACATTCATTGATCTGGCATTAAATGAAAAATGGGGGATAACAACATTACGCAAGAGAAGTGACACAGAGTCCAAGTGTATATGCAGTAAAACTTTGATTTATTCATGAAACCTTAGTTTCAGGTGCCAAACAATTACATGAAAGGGGAACACACTGCATCCTCCACTGATTACATTCACAAAATTGGAATCCAAGAAAATCCCTCTGTCTGGAGGCATGAGCCAGAGATAATTAGGAACTGAATTCTCTTGTTGGTTCACTGTAGTCTCTGGTGGTCTCATCTTCTAGTTAGAGCACAAGGCTTGTGCCAGAAACGCCACTTTGTCACACGTAAGCATTCTGCCTGCAAGAAAAGGACTCTATCTATAACCTGGATACTGAAACACAAATAAGGAGGAATTAACCAAACTCCACAGTTTGAACTGTGACTCTAAGGACAAATACTTACTTTGTCCGCAAAGATCTTACACGAATGGGCTCCACGGGGAACAGGGACATCCAACAAAACATGAACGTGCTTTGAAACATTATCTTTGTAATATAGTAGGTGGCTGCCAAATCTAAATGGCCCACCACAGACATCTCTCCATCTTTATCCTGGACACACCAGGTCTACAAAATTCCTGAACTTAATTTTGTTTCCTTAATGTGAAGGGGAAAACTCCTGCTCTTTGCATTGATTTGAGCTGGGGCCCATCAGCCATGCATCCAGGCTTGATTTTATACGTGTTGACACTTAGACAAGTCACACACAGAACTCAAACGTTTGTCTTGAAAAACATGAACAATCTGCAAGGAAAACCATCAGACTCAAACCCTTGTGCCTCTCAACCCTGTCCTTAACTCCCGCAGGATCACCTTAGAGTTGATACATAATACATATGCATCAGCCCAAGAGGCTTGGAGGGGTGAGGGGGGAAACTGTGCTGGAATGACATTCACACAAGGACAACTGCAACAGCTTTGTCAGGTAGGATTTGATACAGTACGTCTGGCAACAGAGTCAACCAAAATACAGTAGTGCTGGCTTTGGGAAAAGTAACGTGGATCTAATTTCTTCCAATTCTCTGAACCGCTTTTAGAGTTAGTTACATGGTACAGCGCAAGATAAACCATCTGTCAGTTCTAAAAAGTAATGGAAACAATTTAAGAATTCAGAAATATGCTCATCCTATACAGAGGTAAAATTGACATACTAGTCACAGCTGATCAAGTGTATAAATTTGTTCATAAAAAGCACTGGGCATTTCTGCTCTACATTTATTTCTAAAGGAAAAATCAAGTTTCCATTCACACTGACTTTACCTCTGAAAAAGTTAGACGTTAGCCAAGTCATGACACTTTTACATCTGTGAATACAGAGTGACAATGTTATAAAAGTCAGCACATGGTTTCCCAATATTGATTCACAGTTAAAAAAACCAAAACAAAACCAACTAAAATCTTACAAAACCCCTACATTGTAGGAATGGTAACTGTGGAGTGATAAATATTCTGATAAACTGAAATTGAGTAAGACATTACTGTTGACAGTGCCGGGTAATTTTAGCTTGAATACAATCACAAACCAAGATTTTTATTTCTTAAGGTCAGCAAGCAGTTGTTGCAAAAAGCTACATTCATATGCACGGAGACAGAAAAAGTTGCTCTTCTAATAAGCTGAATATTCACTAGCCAGGAAGACTTTCAGAAGATACAGAGGTCAGTTTAACTCTCAGCTTAAAGCAGTTCCAGACTACCGATACCTTTGCAAAGAGGCACCAGAGCAAGTTTGTTTACACTGATGATGCAGTCCCATGGAAATCAATGGAAAGCTTATAAGGACTCCAACAAAAGGATACAGCACGGCTCCCTCGCAAGCACACGGCAGGGTTTCTGCCTGTGACTGGGGGATGGATTTCATTGCACGCAATTAAATGAAGGCCAGATTCTTGTGGCTGTCAAATGAACTCCATTTCTCTGTATCCCAAACAGAATAATTTAAAACCAGTATACAGGGTCCATCAAAGGAATGCCACACACCCACTGCTTTGCAGATCTCATTCCCCTTTATAAGCAGGGGAGAAAGCAAGGATCAATTGCAAGATGGGAGACTGCTGCATTGATTTTCAAACAGAATCTTCCATCAAAACCAATGGGAGCTTGTCTTCAGGCATAAGGGAAAAAAAATCTCAGGTGATCCGAGTTGTTCTGACATTTGAGTAAAGGTAGACATCAGTCTTCTGTAAGGAACAAGCAGCTGTCAGTCATATAGTGCTGCACATGTACCTGAGAAGATCATGGACAGGACACAAGTCTGAGGATCTAACCTTTGTTAGCATCCATAGGAGAACAGTAGAGGTCTAAAACAGGAGATGAAAAATGGAGCAAAAACATTCTGGTCTGCAGTAGGAGGGGAAAAAAATCAGGTTTAGAATAAGTTAAGTTTCATAAAGCTGTCTCGGGTAAGATAAAGATAGTATTAATTATTCTATCTTTATGTGGAAGTTTTCATCTTGATGGATCCCAGCACATTGCCAGCCTGACCCCAGCCTAGCAAAGCAGCTCCTGCCCACATTTACTGACACAGTTCCCCCCGACTCACTGCAGCTGGGATGTCTACAGAAGAAAGCAAACGAATCTGTCAAAGCGTAGGCAGGCTAAGGACTAGTGAGCAAACCGGTTTCACAGGAAAGGCAGCAGATCCAACTATGATGGGCTGTCATCTAAAATCCCGGGACTGACCCATCGTACACAGACAGGAGATCCAGGAGTATGGAGTAATAATCAGGTTGCACGGTTATGCAGGTAGCACATGGCAGGAGAGTGAAGGGGGGAAACATTCTGAGCAAAGAGCCAGGGAAAATCTCCATCCAGCTACAGCAAACACTGCAGAATGTGTTGGGTTTTTTCTTTTCAGAAAGAGCTAAAGGCAACAAAGTCCTGGCTGCCATTTCCTCCCTCAGGAGCAAATAGTCCCCAAATCCACAAAAGCCAGGATCATCTCCAGAGTTTTCTTTACAGTGCCTCTGAGCACCAGAGAGCAGCGCCGTTCACCTTCCCCTACCAGCAACTGGTCAGGCAACCTCATTTGGGAGGGTGGGTTCCCCAGCACATAGGCAAATTTCTGCCAAAATTCAGACAATGCAAAGGTGTGTTAACCAGACAGCACATTTACCACCAACTTGCCAGCCAAGAACGGGTATGGAGCCAAAAAGAACAAGGAGTAAAAAGCACCTGATGTCCTTCCAATACGCTGGTATTTGAGATACAGCACAAGGGACACAACAGCACATTCTTTCGCAAAGATAAATAAGATAAGATAAATAAGATAAGATAAATAAGATAAGATAAATAAGATAAGATAAATAAGATAAGATAAATAAGATAAGATAAATAAGATAAGATAAATAAGATAAGATAAATAAGATAAGATAAATAAGATAAGATAAATAAGATAAATAAGATAAGGGCAAGCTCACCTTCCCTGCTTCAGGCTTCAGGTGTGTTTTTAGGTGTTAGGGTGTTTTCTGTTTGTTTTTAAGAAACTTCTGTCAACTATGTCATTTTCCTATTTATTTATCCCAAAGTAAAACAAACCAACAAACAAAACCAACAAACTGTCAGCAGAAATTTGTCTAATGTTTCTTGCAAGAGATCCACATTCAGACCTCCTATAATGGAAAACACCTATCTAACAGATGAAGAGCTGTCTTGTCCCCAAGGGTGGACATCATTTGGTGGCCTTCTAGTATCTTTCACCTTTGCGATCTCATGCCTAAAATTGTTTGGAAAGCTCTGTATGCAGAGCCTCCTGAAATTCACCAAGAGAACTTGTGGGATGAAGAAATTGCCAGATTTTGAATAAGGAGCTGACACTTCTTGCAAAGAACTTAACTGAAAACCTTATTTTCCATCCAAAAGGTTTGGGTGGGATTTTTTTCAGCTAAATCTGATTGCAGAGTACCCGTCTTGGGGAGTACGGTAAGCTACCAGCAACAGTGACAGCTGGCAAGTCAGGGTATGAGACCGCTCCCTCCAGTAGCCGTCCAAAGACACATTCTCCAGCAGAGATCAACTAAAATTTAGAACACCCTCCACAGCTAAGAGGGCATCGGCCAAAATTTTGAAAGCTTTCAATGCCATCCCACCGTGACATGCACTCTGCCCAGGGTCTGGCTCCAGTGACTTTAGACATACATCAAGAAAGGTTACTAACGTATCTTAAAATAAGGGTATAATGCCTCAAAATTATCTGCTACCTGATGTATATCACATTGGCAGGTCTACTACTCATCTCTCTCTCCTGACCCTTCAAGAACTCCACATTAATCTATCACTTGCACCACCAAGATCGTAACACACACAATCGCGTAACAGATACTTGGTAACGACCCCTGTTCGAGCCTTACAAACCGTATGTAAAGCAAACGGCCACACTCTATATGGGTCTAGATTAGAGTTTGACAGATTTTGAGCAGTTTCCACTACAGAAACAGCCCACCAAAAGAGTAGAATCGGTTACGATTAAAACGGTACAATACAGATGGACAGGCCGTGATCGCATTTATTTCTAGATCTACTCCACAGACGCTAACAACTTAAATATGTGTCAAACAGAAAATGGGTGCAGATTATCCTCACGGTGATTTCACAGCATTGCATTCTCTCCTCAGAGTTTATGGTAAATCCTTTGAATTGTACTAAAATCTCAACCTATTTATAGTTTCACAATAGCATGAACATAAAACCATAATCCAGCAGTCAGCTATAGACCATATTGAGAATTCTTGAAAGGTGATTTTTCTGCATTCAAAAATTCACAGAAGAATATTTAAATTAATCTCTCACCTACTGCATGCTGAGTTTGTGCTCCAGTAGTATAATTCATCTGAAATAAGGGGAAATAATAACTCTTGGCCAAATTTTCTGAGTATGTGTGCAAACTATATTACCTATGGAAAGCAACCAATGAAAATATCAGACTTTTATTAAATTGGTGAAGCTGTGTTACAACCAACAATTCTGCACGGTGCCCTGAAGCCCTGAAATAATGCCTTCCCCAGGTCTGCTAAGGGCTGAGCACTCCTTGTGAAACCAGGAAGCATGGAGCGGACACAGCAGGAAAGAAAAAATATACTAAATTTTCCAAGGAGTTGGCAGGTATTAGCACAGATGGGCACCATACAAGAACACATTCATCAAGCAAACGATACCAACTTCAGGGGAGCAGACAGCTGACAGAAAAACACCGAACAGGACTTGGCTTCACCACAGAACCAATCTACCGATTCGTAATCTTAGTGCACTAAGCCTCAACCTTTTGACTCCAAAAACTTTAAGGAAAAATCATTTTTCATCAACTATGGTTTAGAAAGAAAGAGTCAAATTGACTACGTCCTTTTTCTTTTTTACCAAGCTGGGAGATTCCCTTGTTTGCTACAGCTATGCCTGTAGCCACCACACTCGAGAGCTGGTAGGAGAGATTTACAGGTCCGGCTGAGAAAACTCGCCCGCCAAGAAGCGTGGCCACTCTGCCAGCTACAGCTGCTGGTCTGCGAAGAGGTATCACTCCCTCTCACAAGCCTCACTCCTCTGCTCAGCTGTCAGATCCCTGCAAAAAGACACTGCAAGTGCAATTTCCACCTCATTTCTCAGGCAGGAAAGGGAAAAAGTGAGACAGACGGACACATCAAAAGTAATTTTTTTTTTTTTGGCCATGCTGGATAAATTTCACAGCCAGCTGCACAAAGCGGTCTCACTCCAATCCACAATGGATCTGCGAGCACAGCAGACACCGCACAAAGTTCCCGTGGCCCAATCCCACCTTCCTGTGGATCAGGAGTCAACCTACGAGTGCCTTCCACGGGAGCCAGTATCCGCCACCCCCAGTACAGCTCCATCCCTAGCGTCTGCCACACTTGTAAACTGGAAAATTAAAGTCGCGTTAGGTAGCCAGGAGTTCGGATCAGGACTTACTACCCCCCTCCATGCCACCCCGCACTCTGGGGCCGTGCGGCCGCCCGTGCCCAGCCAGCAGCACCCCCCGGAGCTCCGCAGCCGCCCAAACCGCCCAGGTGTGAGGGGGGGCCGGGCAGAAGCACCCCCGCTCCGGGCTCCCGGCTCCCCCCCCGATCGCGGGCAGGGATGGCCCGGGCCGGGCAACCATCCCCTCCGCTCCGGCCAACTTGGGCGAGCCGGCACGAAGTTGCCCGCCGGCGGTGGCGAGTGCCCCTGGCCGGCCGCGGTGTCCCCGACACCCCCAAAAACGAAAAGCAGCGGAGCCCAGGGCCGCAGCCCCGGCGGCGGGGGGAAGCGGGGGGAGCCGGGGGTCCCCCTCTCAGCGGGCAGGGGCCCGCGGGGACCGGGCAGCTCCCGGCGCAGCTCTCCGCCACGGCGGGTCCCCGGGCCAGTGCCGTCCCCCGTTCCCCTTCCCCCAGACACGCAAAATAAGGCGGAAAATAATAAAATTCTTAAAAATCTCCAAACTTTCCTCCCTCCCGTGGGAAGTTTCCTGCGGGGGGCGAGACGAGCTTCCCGCGGCTGCCCCGGGCGGTAGCCGGGACGGGGCTGCTGGCCGGGCTGCAGGGCGCTGCGCCCGCCGCCGCTGAGCCCCACGCCTGCCGCAGCGCCGCCGGGAGGTGAGAGCCGGGGCCGGCGGCGGCCAGCGAGGGCTCCCGGGGCGCCCGTCACCTGCGCCGGCGGGGAGCGAGGGCCGGCACGGAGCCGGGCGCTGCCCTCCGCGGGGCCGGCGCCGATGCCGATGCGGTTGCGGTGCCGGTGCGGTTGCGGTGCGGCGGTGCCGGTGCCCTACCTGGGTGCAACATACTTTGGAAATAGAAGATGACGAGGATGAAGGAGCCCACGGAAGTGACCAGGACCATCCTGCACACCCGGTTCATCCTCATTACTTCCAGCACCGCCGGCTTCATGGCGTTGTCCGGCGGCGCAGAGAGGGGCGGCGGAGCGCGCACGGCTGGCGCTGAGACCCGCTCCGCGCCCGCGGCGCTCCGAGGTGCCGGGGAGGAGCCGCCGCGCCGGAGGATGCTCCGGCGCCCGCGCCCCGCACCGGGGGGCGCTAATGCATGCGCTGGGCGTGACCACGCCGCGCGCCAGGCGGAGGGGCGCTCGGCTCGGCGCGGGGGGGAGGCGGGCCAGGCGGGGAGCCGGGGCGGAGCGCGGCCCCCCCCCCTCGCCAAGGGGAGAGATGGTCCCGCCCGGCGGCGGCTGCGGCGGCGGGCGGGGACGCGCCGGGCTGCCTCGAGGGGCCGTCGCCGCCGCCGGGCGCGCTCCGCAGGGGAGGGGCGGGGCGTGCCGGGCGCGTGCGGGCGCCGCAAGGACCAACGGGCGTCGCCGGCGCTGAGGGAGGAGGCGGCTGCGGGGGCGGCCTCGGGCCCCTCCCGGCCCCGGCAAGTCCTCGCAGGCGGCGGCCGGGGGCTGCCGTCGTTGCGGCCGGTCTGTATGTGAACTTCACCGCTTTTGTTCGCTCTCTTGCCCTCCTCAGGGGCTTTGGGTCCGCCGGCGAGGAGCGGGCCGTCACCGCCTGCTGGGCCGTTCCCCCTGCCTGCCGTCGCCCCGCGCGAAGGGGGCTTTTCCCAGCACCCCGTCTGTGGAGAGAAATTCTCTCACTTTTTATTTTTTGTGTGTGCGGTGCCTGTCACTCCGTTAATCCTGAATGCCGCCTTCCAGGTCTTCTCTCGCTTTAGTATTATGTAAGACCTTATTTTATAGCCAGTCCTTGTCCTTTCTTCTCCGGTGTTACGCTGTCCCGACCAGGAGTTGTTAATATTCATAATCAGTGTAAACACTGACTTCCAGTAGCACTGAATCATTCCTAACAAAAACAGTGCCACCTGGCATGCCAGAAACGAATGGGGTTTTTTTTTTCCAAATGCGAGACACTAAAGTTTTCTGACTTAACCGACCGACTTGCGCATTTGTGGAAAATGAAAGGTTTTTCCCTCACGGTTCCTCCACCGAAGTATACCTCTGATAGAGAGCAACACCAGGCAATGAGATACGAGACCGTACGTGGGAGGAATGCAGAAGAGATTAGTACAACAGAACAAAAGGCATCTGCCTTGTCCACCCGTGCATCGGGGTTTGGAGCGTCTGGGGTTTCTGGTGAGCTGGGGGTGCCTGAGCAACTGCAGGTCAGCTAGGTCCTGAACTAGGTTTCAAACCACGCAATAGAGCTCCCAAACTGAGACTAACCACTTGCTCGGAACTAGATGGGTGTTGAAAAGTACATTGCTGAATGAAATCAGCTTCTTGACAACACACCATTTATCCTTGCGCCGTGTTAACTGTTCTATTTGTTCTCCTGAGGCACCCAAACGCTAGTTCGCTATTGCTTTTCTTCTTGCTAAAGTGAAAATAATGTTGCTGATGTTGATACCATCTTCACATATAAAAGGATTTTTTTCCCCTCAGATTTCTGTCTGTTCTTCCAATGTGGTTAGGGGAGGGGTCTTTAAAATGAAAATAGCCCTGAACAGACCCAGCCCAAAGCTGGGGAGCAAGTGGGGTAAAACAGATTTTAAGGTTAAAAAAACCTCAGCCAACAAAACCAAAAGGTATCTTCTTCCTGGGTAATTGTGACAGAAACATCAGGGGTTTTCATTCAGACTTTCCGAAAGCCAATTAAAAGGATTTTACCTCAAGGATAAACCAATAATTAGGTAGACATTTGTAAGAGAGTAGGTTATTTAGGCTTGGCTTTTATTAGAAACAATTTTCATTGTTCATTAAGGTTTTCCACAATATTAATTTTGCTTACTTTCTCTAGATTTTTTTCCAGGGGTTTTTGTTTGGGGTTTTTTTTTGCAGTTTTGGTATGCTGTGACCATTGTCTAGTCTTCCTAATGTAAAGGAAACTTTAAATTGATTTTTCTTTTTTAAATCCAAACCTCAAATGTAACACAAAAGCATTCTATCAGAAACACTAGATAAAGAGAAGTACTAATAATGTAACACATCAAAGTGGCGAACCTTTAAGTCAGTCAGCAGAAGTCAACCAGAAGCACAGCCTGGCATTTCAGCATCCATCCGTCAATACATACGCTGCAGCACAATAGCAACTGCAGTGTTTTAACAGAAGGAACTGGACGGTATCCAGGAATGTGGATAAGACACCAAGGGATGAGGGCAAAAGCCTAGAACTCAATACTCAGCTAAGAAACACAAGAAGAGAAATGCTTTACGCTGCTAAAGAAGGTGGTCAGTTGCTCAGTGTGGCTTAACAATACTCTTTTTTTCTGAGCATCATCCTCTGATGGAACAATAGAGTGCTTTAAAGCAGCAGGAAGAAAGTCACCAGCTGTGTTGCCATTTACTATTAGAAGAACATTATAAAGCAATGCCTTCATTACGGACATTGGTGATTATAAACTTAACATCCACTCACACGCTTGCAGCATCTCTGCAAATTTCAAGCTGTGGCATCCTTTCTGAAGTCTGGTCAGTCAGGACAATGAAATGCAGCAGCATATTTTTTTAGAGATTGAGACAGCTGTGCTTTGGTTTTCCTACAGAAAAGAGCATAATCGAGGGAACACAAGGAAATGCAGTTGTCTTTCCAGATGGGTGCCAAGTTACAGCATAGGTACGCAAACAGCTCAGGCACCACTTCTAAAGCGTACCTCCAAGTGGAAACTTCAGCAGCTGCAGAGCAGTAGGGAGTCTGGATAGTACTGTAGGTGTGATCACCTACCATTCCCATGACAATAACCAGCGTTCAGTATCTCTGAATAAAAATAGTCTCGTCATCCAAGAGGCTTCTGGAAAGAAAGACTTCAGAGATTAAGAACCAGATGCCAGCAACATCAAAAGAAGTCCAGAGAGTGTTTTGTAGATTATTTTGTATAACAAAAAAGCTTTACAAAACAACAACCAAACAAAACCGCCCACATCGCTATTTATTGATAAAGCTCTAAAAATTACAAAACCACAGCTGAAAAACAGCACAGGCAGAAATACAGTGTGTAGTAAACTCAGGGTGCAATTTATCAAAAATGGCAAGCAGGCTAATATTGAAGAGCATGCTGAAATATGAAACAGAAAACCATTAGAAAATAGAGTTATCTGTCAGAGACATATACGTGTCTGTGCAACTTTTCATCTGTAATGAAAGAATCTCAGAAAAAGTTTGTTTTATACTAATTGGCTTCATCCTCTTAAAAACAGAAGGTGAAATTTTTAGAGAATGCCTTCAAGGGGGGGCAGCTACTATTATTGAAGGAATATGCACAAGCTTTTGGGCATGTAAGCCACCTTCAGATCTGAAACAGAAACAGCAAATTTCAGACTCTGTCTATCCTTAGACCGTTATGACTCCGGTCTCATCATGACTCTTACCACCATAGGGTGAGGCAGTCTAGTTTGGTGGATCAGAACATCTTCTGGACAGGTGTCTCTGTTTATATTCTGTTGGGGTAGTTTTTAACTTCCTCTGCCTAAAACAGCCATGCTGTAAAGAGGACAGGTCTTGTGCTTTGTCCCTCAAGGAAGCAGCACATTGCTTTAATGATTCCAGCAAGTCAGTGGACCTTTCATCTGACCAGCTGCCCTAAACTGTGGTGTCTGAAAGTAGGAAGTCAAACAACAACCAACCAACCAACCAGAGACCCCTGTCAATGGTCAGGCACCTCCGTACCCCATACCTTGTAGGGCCCTGGTAGTGCAACCTAGGATTGCCTGTCAGTCAAAATGCATTTAGCAATGTTATTCTATTAATATATGATAACAGTCTTTTAAGATACTGATTCTGATCCCATTAAGAAAAGGCACCGAGAACCTCCCTACCCCAGCTGATTTCAGTGGAAGTAGGACATTTACCTTACACAGATTTCTCGGTCAGCCATTTACTGTATGCATGAATAAAAGGCTACACACCTCCAGAAAGCTATCACCATAGAAAATTGAAAGACAACCCTTTCTGGAGCTAAGCAGATGTCTTGCCCTTTTCCTCTTCCTTCCAAATAAGAAACCCCACACACCTAACATGTTCCACAAAGCTGAAGAATCTGCTGCATTTCTGAAATACCTTGTCCTTCATCTTGCATTTTGTACAGTGATGCCTTAGGTAATGCCTTAACGCCTCTATACCCTGTGCAATCTGAAGTACTGAATTAGAAGGCAGGCCCATGTTCTTGCAGGATCTAACTCTTGGCTCCAGGTAGATCTCCAGTGTCCTCTTCCAGGAATATAGGGGTTTGTGGGTTTTTTTGTCCATATTTTAAAGTATTTTGTACTAGATGTTACTCTGCTACCCAGCCAGCTTCCTCCTAGATTTCAGAGAGGATTTCATCTGTCTTCTTTCTAGATGGAACAAGTTTATGGCTTCTTGGACTGCATGCCTCCCAGGTAATGCAAACCAGACCGATAAGAGGCAGTATTTCTAAGAATGCAATGTGTATTATCTGAACAGTCATATCTGAAAGGCATTGTTGTCTCCACCTCACCTGTACTGATAGGCCACAGGTTAGTTTTGTGCTTCATTTGTCCATTAAGGAATTACAGCTTCCTCCCTCATAAAACTCACCAGTAATTTTGTCCTGTGATGGCAACAGATTCTTCCCTTCTCTGAGGAGAGTTTGAGAAGCTAGGGAGCAGGACAACATTTCCAGGGCTAAATATGGAGCCACTCAAATCTTTGAAATGCATGTGGTACCTTTATTATTATCTATTAGTAATCTTTATTATTACCTCTATTATTAACTATTTGTTATTATTATCCTCAGTAGAGAAACATCCAGGCAAGGTTTAGGAAGCTCCCCTCTAGTGCAGACCTTTGCTGGTTTTGGCTGGGATAGAGTTAAATTTTCTTCATAGTAGCTGGTATGGGGCTGTTTGGGATTTGTGCTGGAAACAGGTTGATAGCATAGAGATGTTTTTGTTATCGTGAAGCAGTGCTTACACAGAGCCAAGGCCTTTTCTGCTTCTCACACCACCCCACCAGCGAGCAGGCTGGGGGTGCACAAGGAGATGGGAGGGAACGCAGCTGGGACAGCTGACCCCAACTGACCAAAGGGATATTCCATACTATATGATGTCATCCTCAGCCTATAAAGCTGGGGGAAAAAGAAGGAAGGGGGCAATGTTCGGAGTGATGGCGTTTGTCTTCCCAAGTCACCATTACGTGTGATGGAGCCCTGCCTTCCTGGAGATGGCTGAACACCTGCCTGCCCCTGGAAAGCAGCGAATGCATTCCTTGCCTTGCTTTGCTTGCATGTGTGGCTTTTACTTTACCTATTAAACTGTCTTTATCTCAACCCATGGGTTTTTTCACTTTTAGCCTTCTGATTCTCTCCCCCATCTCACTGGAGGGGAGCGTAGGAGCGGCTGCATGGTGCTCAGTTTCTGACTGGGGTCAAACCACAAGACCCTTGCGAGAAACATTTTTGCCAGAACTGTACATACCTGGTCTGCAAGCACACCACACTGTGCTGCTAATGACAGTTTACTGACAAGACTAGATGAAGATGCTTGTGTCTCTTAAAACCAAGAACAATGCTCTACATTTAAATGATTTCATAATGCTGACAAAAGTTTCTGTTTGACGTGGTCTACACTGTTGTAGAACCGGCTTCATTTAAAGGTGGCAGAACACAGGATCATGGTTAAGCTAAACAAGGTACATGAAAGGACAACATACATTTGACTTAACTAAATTCATAAGGAGAAGCAATATGTGATGTATTTCAAGACTAAAGTAGGACCTACAAGCAAAATCTGTGGTTGATGCAAGACCACTGTGCGATATTAATTGCAAAGCTCTTAATTAAAGGACTTGGAGAAGATAGGCATAGAAGCAATTTTTTAAGCTTTGCTTTGAAGGATGCAATTTCTAGAGGTGATGGATGCTTACACCTCTGCCTACTGTGATCAACAGCTGAGGTGGATCAAACCCAGTGGTCCAACACTGTCCAGGATAACATCACTGGCTTCAGAAGAAACATCAGTAAACCCTGCAACAGGTAGCAGTGGTCAAGTCTGCCAAAAGACTGACTTTTGCTTGCGACATTTATTAGCTAGAGCTTGGCTTTTTGTCCTGCAACACAAATGGCTGCACTTGGGGAACACCCCCCGAAAATCAAATCCAAGAAAGATTCCAATGCATCCTGTCACCACAGCTACAACCAGAGCAGCCAACACAAATTCCTGGGCAAAGCAGACACTAAACTATTTGCCAAGTTCCACTGAAGTTCAGGGTGTTTTTTTTTTTTTTTTTTTTTTTTTTTTTACCCTATGTGCACTTCCTTTGCAGTTTTCCCCATTGCTAGTTAAGGACGCTTTTTATAAGGTGAAATTATTGGGGTAAAACTTAACAGATGTAAGGGCCAAAGCAGCTGCAAGGCAAGCTGTTCTGCCTGTAAAATTCCCCTTGTATTGAGTTAGTTGCCTTTGTTAAAAGGACTTTTAAATGGACAAGTATTTTCCCCAGCAATGGTGGTGCACCCTTAAGCTGCACTGAAATTCAGATCTCTTTTCTGACTGACCTTAGGGCATCATCTGAAGTGTGACTCAGAGCACACAGAGGCTGAAATAAGGAGGAATTACTGGCTTTTCATAGGGGTGCTTATCCTAATTTTGTTCTCAGACACCAGGAATTACTCATGCTCTTCAGAACATATTGCTGGCATCCTGCTATGCCGCTTATTAGGCACAAGGGTCTCAGAATAAAACCCAGTAGCAGGAAGGCAGGATGTGGTAGCTGTTGGCTAGCAGCAGCAGCACACCATCAGATCAGTACAAGCTGCATATACTTTACAAAACATAAGCATGCTTGCTCCATTCACCCTGCAGCACTTTCTCAGCTCAAATCCAAGCAAGCTACTTTCAGGAGCAAATTGATTTGTCTCCAAGAGTTGGAGAGGCTTATATGTTACTCTGGGGGAAAAAAATCCAGCTGAATTGGAATAAACACACATACCTAAAAGAAGAAAAAACATCTTTGCAGTAGAAGGGAAGAGAATCATAGAAGAAATTATTGGGGAGGAAAAAGGAAAAAAAAAAAACCAAGGAAAATATCTACCCCACCCCCCAAAAAAAGGGAAACTGGAAAAACAGTTATTTAGATTATTGCCATTCCACATTTTGAATTGAAGACAATACCATCTCCTGTGTATAGGGATTTTAAAAGTGCCTTAACAGGATTGTTTGGCTATTGTGAGACAGTCTCTCATTATTGCTGATTATGTAAATGAATTGCTGGTATTTTCTGTAAAGTGTTTCTTTCAAAACCATTATCATTGTCACTTCTGGGATAGATCCATCATACCGATTCTTATGTTCCATCCAGCTGGTCTCCAACTGGTCAAATGTCAATACATGGTTAGTCAACAGAAAGGAACACACATTTACATGACACAATTCATTTGCCCTATTTTAGCAATGAGATGAATCATTCCCTAAAAGTGCCCATCAACTGAAAAGCTCCTGGATGTCTAGCTCTGCTACAGACACCTATATTGCACATGGGGAAAGTTAGGTGAAACAAATCCCAACACAGGCTTCTAAATCTCTTTTTGTTTTGAAGGAAATGCTGCCAAATCTCATATTTTCTGTACTCTAGTGTTCAGCATTATATCCCATTTTCTTGTCACCTACCTTACAAAATCCCTTGCAGCCAAAAATGAGAGCCACATTCTCCATTGAGAACGTTACCTGAGCACGTTAATTTTGGTAGAGGTTCTAGGTATTAGATAAAAAATGTCCTCTCTGACTTTTTTGTGTGTATGTAGAAAAATATAGGAAATGAGGTACAAATATAAACATTTTCCTGTATAAAATTTTTCCTATTTAAAGTTTTAACCCTATTTCAAAATTCAGTACTGTCATACAAGATTTTAGTTCATTATGATCGCCAGAAAATACTTTTTTTTTCTTTTATGCTAAAACTGAAGATAAATACTTATCCTTTTTACCTGGAACTTGTTTAGAAGACCATTCTAAGTCAACAGATGCTGGGGAAATCCTTTGTTATTTTTCAGTGGTGAAGCAAGTTCTGTGCAGTTTTTCATTCTAGTTTACATGTATAACCTACTACATGTTCAATTTACGCACATATTTGATTTATATGTATGCTTAAAGTCCTTAGGACTTACGTGTGTTGAAGATTTTCCAAAATCAACAGCAAGTCAACATAGTCTTAAGCGGAAAGTCACATACCTCTTATGTTGTTATGCTTTTCCTATGTCTCATTCCTCTAACATTTGCACTAGGAGAAAAAAAAAATCCACTGAAGCCAGTAGAAGTGCCGGTGTAAAAACAGATCCAAAGTTGAAAACAAGTTTTTTGTGCCCAAATGACAATTGTACTATTGAAAATCAGATTGAACAGCAGAGACAGTAATTTGTACCTACAAGTAGGACTTTTCTCACTGTCTACACTGCAGTGACCTTCGGCTTGAGAAGTGCTATGAGGTACTTAACTGAAAAGCACTATGGGATTATAAGGAGCAGTTTAGAAATGCATCTAAAAGAAAAGCATTTTCTAGAGCTAATTAAATGCTAGGGGTTTTTTCTCTTTCACCATCCCTTCTCAATTAAAAGGTGTGACTTCAGGGACTCTTTCTATTTAAAGGATGTCTAGGTGATATTACAGGAGAGGGAACAGAGATAATAAATCACACAGCAGCTGTTGAAATAATATTATCCAACCTGTAAAGACATTTTTCCAAATCACTTCACACATTCGTCACTACACCAGTATTGCATCTATATAACGACTTACTCCTTACCTTTCCCCTCTGGTGTGGCTCCCCATTCTCACGCACCGCCTGCACTGGAGTTACCGAGTCCAACTGCACTATGAAGTCTCTGCGAAGGACAACGTGACTCAGCTCCAGCAGAGAGAAACTATGAACCCTGTTGATAGCTGACTATGGAAAACTGCAGCTTACATGGTGAAGCATATCTTGACCTAAGGAAGAGAAAAGGTTTGAGTTTAGCAGTAGTTTAAGCGTATTAAGAAAAAATAGCACAAATAGAAAGGTTACCCAGTTTTAGTAATTTGGTAAGTCTTTCTTCAGCAGTCTAGAAGGCAAAAAGGGATATTTATGTCACCTTTCTTCTGAACAGCAGGTTAACAACTTCTTACAGAGCAACATCAGCAACTACAGCAAATTTCCTTGATCCATTCTGGTATGGTTTCAGATCTGGTTTATGAAACACGAGCCATAGTTCTATCAAAGTTTATCTCTTCCTGCAGATGCGCTAGGATAACATATCCATATTGACTCCACAACATCTATCAAAGGCTGATGAGGAACGAATAACATTAAGCTGTCTGTCTGACCCTGCACAGGAAGAAGAATGGCCATGTGCTATATATGATTCATTGGTTTTAAAAAAAAAAAATATCAGAAATCCTTTCAGGAGGCTCCATGCTGCCTCATTACATTCTTGTAGTCAATACTTAAGTAAAACTGATAGAGCATGCATATATGTAGTTTGGACTGCAGAAGTTTACAGCTTTGATAACTTTCAAACCTGCTTTAATTTCCCTTTCACTGATCTTAAAATCAAATAATGTTGTAAATGCATCCTGAAAGACACATTGGTTTCCTCCCCAAAAAAATTAGCTAACCCTGAAGAGAAAGTTTTCTGTCAAGACAACTGCAAGCTATCCTTTCCAATGATACAAAAAGGACTTCAAATCACTTTATAAATAACAACTGCTGGTACAGTGTCCATTTGATTGAGAGAATTTCAGACTCAGACTATTGAAAAGTAAACTGATCTACTGACAGAGTGCCACCCTTTCAGTAAATCATGCTGTAGAACTGAGCCAGCATTTGGCATAACCAGTGAGAGTAAGATTTTGTCAGAGGAGATCAGCCACTGGTAGACAGAGAGATTGCCGTGTTGTCAGGAGATCGGTTCAAGGAAGTTTGCACCTCCACATGGTGCTGGCTGTTCATTCTCACCAAGACTGGAGATTTCATTAATTTCATGTATGTGCCATTTACCAAATCAACTTTCTGTGTGGCCATACTGTAACTGAGTGTGGTGAGTTAACCTTGACAAGCTGCTAGACCCCCACCCAGCTGCTGTCTTACTCCCCCTCCTCAAGGGACAGGGGGTAGAAAATAAGATGGAAAAGCTCATGAGCCAAGAACAGGGAGATCACTTACCATTTACCATCACAGGTGAAACAGATTCTGCTTGGGGAAGATTAATTTAATTTATTGCCAATTAGAAATAGAGTAGGAAGGTGAGAAACTAAGAAAGAACTAAAACTCCACCTCTCCCCTAAACCTCCTTCTTCCTAGGCTCAACCTCACTCCTCTGCTCTTCTACCTCCTCCTGCTCCGAGCAGCACAGGCGGACAGGGAGTGGGGATTGTGGTCAGTCCATTACAGTTCCTCTCTGTCCCTCCTTTCCCCTCACGTGGTTCCCCTGCTCTGGCGTGGGATCCTCTATGAGCTGCAGCATGGATATCTGCTCTGACAGGGTCCTTCATGGACTGCAGAAGGACAACCTGCTTCACGACAACCTGCTTCACCATGGTCTTCTCCATGGGTTGCAGAGTAATCTCTGTTCCTGAGCTTGGAGCACCTCTTCCTTCTCCTTCTTCACTGACCTGGGTGTTTGCAGGGCTGTCTCGGTTCTTTTTCCTCACAACTGCTACATAGCATGTTCTACCCTTTCTTAAATATGTTTCCACAGAGGTGCCACCAGCTTCACTGATGGGCTCAGCTATGGACAGTGGTGGGTCTGTTTTGGAGCCAGCTGTGTCTGGCAGCCCCAGTCTCTTCTCACAGAGGCCACCCCTGCAGCCCTCCTGCTACCAAAACTTGGACATATAAATCCAATATACTGAGGAAGTAGATATGATCATCCTTTGGGTGTTTGAACTATAAGCCTTTCCTTTCCCACATTACCACTAGTTTGTTTGTGAAGTAAAAAATTTAACAGACCTAGTTCAAACCACAGCTTGCTAGCCCACCATGTAACTGATGGGATTAGGGGGGGAAAAAAAAAAACCCCAAAACAAACATCTGTGATTCATTCTAAGGAGAATGTAAACCATGACCAGAAAGCACTTCAGCAAAGTGGATTTTAGCAGTGTGTGCACAGCTTTGGATACACATTAACAAAACTTTTACTGAAATGAGATTGGAGGTTTTACAGAACTGAACCAGTAGCAATCCATACCACTGGCACAAATCCCGCATGAAGCTGAGAAACCACACCATCCCTTCTTCCAGAAGGGCTCAGCAATAGGAACCAGTGCTTCTGGTCTCCTTCAGGCAAGCTGCTTCCCTGCTTTTGCCTTTGAAGGCCAATCACAGGTTTCTTCTAGCATTGAAGGCAGAGAGTCTTCTTTAAGGTGTTACTGTAAAGCTCACTCACAGGTACTCAAGTACGGGCAGCCACCGCTGTGTTTCTGAGGGCAGCTGGACTCATAGGCTCTGGTCCTCAGTGGGGAGGGGATATGCTGCAACATGCTAGGAGATCACCTTTCCTCTTCTAGTAGCAAGCGAGAGTAAAGTGACAAGTGAAGAAGGCTTCTAACCACCCTTCTCTTTACTGCACTTTCTGGGACAGCGAGAGGAGCTCCTGGAGAAGAGGGTCTCCTCTCCATTCCAGAGAGAGGATTTCCCTAAAATACCTGAAACTTTGTGACTTCAGTTTGATGTCACATTCCATAGTTTCAGACTTGCCATAAGGTAGAGGGCTGAGGGAAGAAAGAAAACCAGGTCGCTTCTTCAATTACTAAGTCCAGTGGCAGGCCCTGCCTTTAGCTTAACCTTTGCAGTTGTGACTTTATTTATAAATTTACGTTAATTTTTTGTAACTACCTCTATCTGTCACAATGCTAGCAGCAGGTGCAAAATCCATATATACTAAAACACATATCAAGTAGCTTTCCATTTAGGGCAGGAAAAAAAATTAAAATTAAATTCTCTCTCCAGGGACCCAATCATCCTGCCAGTTTAAGTTGCAACACACACCTGATGAAATGATCGTGTCTCAAATTAAGCCTTCTAATTTGTGTATAAAACTGGGTCACAAAGCTTATTTCCTCTTCCCCTCACCCCCCTTCACAGTTCCTACACATGTTAGTGCACTAAATTACACAGAGAAAAAAATATGCTGAAGGGGAGACCTTTGTAGATGGCTCTTCAGCATACCTACCCTGCATTACAATTACAGCTTGCAACCAACTTGAAATCAGAATCAAAACAAAGTGTATTTTACAGACATGCTCTTTGAATCCATTATTGTTATGCTGCTCAATAACCCTAATGCTATCAATGCAGTAATCTTACCTCCCCCTCCCTCACTTGTGTCACCAGCATCACAAAAAGCCTTGTAGGTTTTTTTTTTCCAAGCATTTCTCAGTCCCTTGAGTTATGCAGGCAGCTTCCAGACCAGAGGTTGTGAGCTAACTTAATCATTGTTGTTATTCGTTTGCAAAATGTCCATTACAATATGCAGTAGTCATAGAAGATTTCTGTTTTCTTCTACTCCAGGTGCAGGTTTAAAAAAAAGAAAAAGAAGGATTTTTTTTAAAAAATTGAAGTAATCTGTACTTATTTAGAAAAAATATCATTATACTCTAAACTGGGAGATAAAATATTTGTCACACATACTGACAAAGCACCCCAGCCAGAGTCTCTTATCACTCAATCATCCAAACAACTGATTGTTTTATCCCCCCCAACAGATGTTCCAGCTGCTCAGGTTAGTGGAATGCTCACTTCCATCTCTGCCCAACAGCAGCAGACTCAGGCTCTTGAAAGTCACCATCTGACACCAGGAACAAAGGTCAAACCGTAGTCTAGACAGAAACTGTAAACTGGGATGCTCAAAAGTCATCAGTCTGACAGACTGAAAGAGGAGCCCAGCAGGATTTTTGCAACAGATTATGTGCAAAAAAGGCATCTTATCAAACATACATTCCTCCCATTAACTTAACAAACAATAAAATAAACACAGGTTGGATTTTTGGCCCACAGTACAATCTGTATAATTTCATAGCTGTTTATGCATCTTAGCTTATGTAAAAAATAACATAGTTTTTCTCTCTTTCTCAGCAAGGTATTCAATCACCTTATGTTAGGAAGCCAGATCCAAAAGCACAAGTCACACACACTATAGATATACCTTGATGAAGGCAGGATCAACTCAACTGCAGTTACTAGAAGAGTTCCAGAGATTCATTTAACTCTAGGATTAAATTCAGTCTTCTGCCTGGAAACACCAAATTGAAAAGCCATGGCAAAACAAAGAATTAAACTATACAGCTGTTGCACTTCCATTCTTTTTCTTTCCAAACCCATCACAACACTGCTAATGTCATCCCAACATCAAGTAATACAGGCACCCCAATCAGATCTCTGACACCTTTTATTTGACCTCCTCAGGGCCCAGATTTCACCTCACCTGTTTTATAGCTCACAAGTAGAATGGCAATCTGAAGGTGATGAATGAAAAATGCAGCAAAACATTCAGGATTTACACTCAGCCAGTGCCTCATCGTGTTTCCACTTGCTAAGCTCTGCTGTGGTGTCACAGAGCAGAGATGAACACATTCTGCATTTTGCTACACAGCTCTAATGTGCACGCAGCTCCTATGCCCCCTGCCTACTTTGATTACTCCTGCTTTTGGCAATTAACACCAGGAGATTAACAATTGGCTCCAGGACAATTGACTCTGGAGGCAATTAGCCTCTTACAGGCACCTCACTAGTTGCCAATTTCAGAGAGGTGAGAGGTGCAGGGGCTATTAATGAAATGCATCAGGAAGAAATAACTGAGCTGTCAGTTAGTCTTGGGTCTCATCCATAATTCTGTTTAAGAACAAATGCCGTAATTCTACATCCCGTGTGAATCACAGAAGGCTAAGTGAAGTCACCTTAGAAGGACCGCTTTCCTTTGCCACAAATAAGGGATTCATTGGGTGCTCCCATTATGGTACCATCCATTTAAAACTTTCCCTGTTTTATACAAATTAGGTGGTAGTGAAGTGAAATGACAAGGACATGGCCGTGCCAATTTGAAGTCATCCCTTTCCTGCTGACTTCTAAAACACTGAGTAGACACATCCTCTTGCCAGTCTCATGTTGTGTGTAAAAACAGATATCTTTGCAGATGAGTGCTGTTTGCAATGCTGCGGTCAGTTCATAACCAAATCCAAAAATACATGAGCTGTTTCAGAAGCAGATGGTCTACTTGAGCCATTTAAACAGCAACAAAAAATGTAAGGTTTTGGGGTTTTTTTAGTATTTGTAGTACACCATGAGCTCAGTTCATCAATCCTGAACTATTTGAAACCTTATTTATATTGGTAAGAGTTGTGTGGGCATACATCCTTTGAGAATACAGAAGATGGCTTCCAGGTTTTTACTGTTCAAAGAGCAAAGAAATACACTCCATTCAGCAAATCCTCATGTTGGAAAACCAGGTAATGTACAAATAACACAATGCTACCACTGTTGTATACCAGGAGCTTTGGAGGAGTAAATCTGTGAAAGGAATTAGGTGTTTTATCACCGCAGAGATCCTCATGCTCCCAAGGGAGAGAGAGATGCTTAAGATTGACTAGGAATATGGTGCTGAGCCATCCTCAGAGGGTGCTGCGGGGAAGGCTGCATCTTATATCTTGTCCCTTTCTATGATTTCATTTTGCGGCTATGTCCACAGCGTGCGGTTAAGTATATTATCCAATAATAATATTAACAACCTCTGCAGCCAGGACTGGAGTTCAGGACACTTGTCAGCTCTAAACACCAGGGTTGGTGAGAATTAGTTTTTCAGTGAGGATAGACAGTAGGAGACGGTATCATAAACTTTACATTAAAGTCAAGATAAACAGCATCCATTGCTCTCTGCTTGTCCACCATGCCAGTCATCTCATCGTAGAAGGCTACCAGGTTGCTTAAGCATGTTTTCCCTGCATAAATCTATGCTGACTATTCCCAATCACCTTCTTATCCTTCATATGTTTGCAAATGGTTTCCAGGATTAGCTGCTCCATTACTCTCCCAGGTATCGAGGTAAGGCTGACCAGTCCATAGTTCCCTGGATCCTCTTTCTTGCCCCTCTTGCAGACAAGAGCATCACTTGCTTTCTTCCAGTCTTCAGGAACCTCTGCTGATTAGTATGACCTTTCAAAGAAAATAGAGAATGGCTTTGGAGAGACATCAGCCAGCTCCCTCACCACTCATGTATGCATCCCATCAGGTCCCATGGACTTGTGTGGGTCCAGTTTGTGTACATGTTCCCTAACCTGATCCTCCTCTACTGAGAGTCTTTCTTGCTCCAGAATCTCCCTCTGGAGAGGCACCTGGGATTCATGAAGGTAACTCCTACCAGTAGAGACCAAGGCAAAGGCATTGAGTACCTCAGCCTTTTCCATGTCACCAGGTCCCTGCCTCACTGAGCAGCAGGCCCACATTTTACCTAGTAATCCTTTTGCTACAGATGCACTAGTAGTAGAAGCCCTTCTTGTTGCCCTTCATAGCCCTTACCAGATTCAACTCCAGGTGGGCTTTGGCACACTCGGACAGTGTCTCTAATTCCTCCTGGGTCACCTGTCCCTGCTCCCACCTCTTGTATTCTCCCTTTTTATATTTGGGGTTTGTCTGGAGCTTCTCGTTCATCCATGCGGGCCTCCTGCCACCTTTGCTTGATTTCATGCATGGTGCAGATATGGGCACCGACAGTAAGGAGGGGCTGCAGAAGCAGAGCTGGCCCCCTTTGCTGAGCTCAGAGAACATCTCCCACATCTGCACTTCCAGATATATATATTGAGACTCCTCTCTGCTCTTAGCACAGCATCCTGGGCATGCTGACAAACAAAATGGGGGGGAGGAAGGTCACCCCGGGCTGAATGACAAGCAAGGTAATACAGTCTGCCAGAGAGGTTCCTTTGAGCAGGACCAAATGGTTTAAAGAAGCTGAAAAACCTTTTTATAGAGCAACAGCAATTCCGCTTTTCCTGCGAGCTGCAACGCAAGGGACAGCAGGACAATCCAGCTGGAGGACCTCCCCTGTGCAGCAAGCAAAAGGGGCAGAATTTAAACATTTTGAATACACATTGCAGAAGACGATGCACAGTCGAGGCTGCACCCATTTGTCTTATGCTTGAGTCTGTTTCCTGGAGTCATTGCCTGCTATTTCTAAAAATGTCTCTTAGCATGTTTAATCCTCCTTCAATAGATCTTTTCCTGTTAGCAAATTAAAACTAGTGCTCTAGAGGCCAACAAAAAGCAGTCTCTTAGTGCAGGTGGGCTTTTTAAAAGGTGCTGAGCATTTTATTTGAGAATTGGAGAGGGAGAAACAGTCACATAAAAAATAAATTACACCTATTTGATACCAGTCATCATTTTATTGCACATAAAACCTGAAAAGCAAAACATTTAAACTCTTCTATATTTTCAGGTCAGTTATCTTGTAAAACATTATACTTAGCATAAAATACATTCTCAACCAAAATATTGCCCTACCAGTTACCCTAGACAGAAGGCAAATAAGTGTCAGTTTAATGGTGTCTGGCATTTCAGTTTAAAACCTTTTAGTTACAAAGAGAAGAAAGTGAATTCAGAATCCCCATATGCACACTGGGCTGGATCTTCTCCAGGCCACAAGCAAGGTGTGTTCCTGGATCTGGTACCTGATCTGCACAGCAGATAAAGGAGATAGAGCCCCTCTTCGTAGCTTGAATTCTTATCCCTGGTATTGCCTGTGAAGTGGCCATTGAGGAGTGTAGCAAAAGGTGTGGTTGCACACAGATGTAACACGGATGGAGGAAAGGGACTGTGTGGCTGTTGCTGCAAATCACCTTGTAAGCACTTGCTAAGGTTTTCATCCACATAAAAAAGCTAGCCGTTACCACTGTTTAATCTCTACCAGCCTTCATCCCCTCAAAGAAGGTGTTTGGGAGGTATTCTCCGTTTATGACAGGTAGTTCACCTGGGAATATATAGACATTCAAACTCCTCAGTGACCACTACTAAACAGCCTTTCACTATACAGCCTAGAAGGTCAGAATTTCAAGGCAAGACACAGAGCTGGAAGGGAGCATGGCAGCATAGAGAATGGCAAACTTTCCCCTGAAAAATATGTAGACTCATAACCTGGCAGTGTCTGGAGGGAGGATGCACACAGGCATGAGAGAAACTCAGAGCAAAGTCCACTGAAAACCTGTATTCCTACAGAAACAGATATAGGTACCCATTATCTGATAGAATATACCACACTAATTCCAACTGATCCAAGCTGGGTACCTCCGTAGAAGACCATCTAAAAGAAGAGGATGGGCATGCCCTTTTCTGGCATGCACTGTTCCAAGGCAAGGGCGCTACCAAAGAATGACAGCTACGCTTCAATGAGTGCTGGTATTCCAGCACATCTGTGACACGCAGTTTCAGAACAGGAGCAAAAAGCAGTGACTGAGAAACAGAAAAAAATATTATCATTTGGATAGTTTCAAAGCTTTTCAGTCCAACTGAAAGTAAAAACTTTTGTACAGTGTTCAGTGTGTGTGAACGGAGCAGGATGCCTCTCATAAGAAAATGTAGGTGTGCATTTTTATACCCAGGAATCAGTATAATGCCTGACTGCCTCACAATAAAAGTCATATCAGAAGCTTAAGGGGATGGGACAGGGAAAAGCCTTTGAATTTGACCCCAGTCAGACCAGGATTAGGACTTTAAGGCCACATGTGTGGCTGAAAAGCACAATACTGATTCATACAGCGCTGGTAAAACAAATAGTCAGGAGAGCTTTGAAGAGCTACTGCTGCCAGTAGAGACCAATTTCTGTCTTGTGACAAGCGTATTAACCTTTTGAAGCTCTCATCCAGGTGTCTCATCAGTTCTGTGATAATTCTCTCTCACCATCAGCATGCACATTACACTCATGTTATTCCATTTGCCAGCCGGGCCACAGGGTGCTGCTGCTCCGAGCTCCTTTATGGTTTGATTCCACACACCCCTCCTCCATTTTTTCAGTCTTAAGAAAGTTCAGCTCCTTTTCAAAAGCGCTTAAGCTCCCAGAGTCTCTTCTTGTTCTCAATGGGAGATGAATCCTTTAGAAAATGCCAAATCTCCATTTAGAGTGTGCAGCTCTGTTGGAAATCCTATCCTTAGCATTTCGGATAGCACTACATACCCACATGCTATGCCCGTTGCAATTCATTTGCAGCTAAAAGGAAGTCCGGTAATATATGACTGCATTCTTGATGAGTGGTCTGAAACTGGACAAAGCATGCTCCCTTTTATCAGCAAAAAGAATGCAAACCAGCTACTTCTCAAGAGTGCAATTGTATTAGTGACTGCTTAACCTTCATATTTAGATAAGAAATCTTAGGTATTTTGTGGTTGTTAGTACAATAACACCCGCACAATCTCTTGATTATATTTATTCCCATGTCACCCCCCTGGGGTAGTGTTATCACCTCCGTCTTGCTGATAAGGAGTTGAGACAGGAAGATGAATTAAGTTAAATCACCCGAGACGGGTAGGAAGTCTGCACTAAAACTGACAGCTATCCCAGGATTCTGCTCAGCACTTGCCAACGGATGTGGACCCTTTACACAGAGGAACTACAAAATGCTGAAACTATGAATTTATATTCCAGAATTAAACCCCCAACACATTGACCTAATTTAATTATTTTAAGGAATATATTGATAGCTAGTGCCAAGAATGACTACTGCATTCTAGAGAGAGTCCTAATACCAGATATAAATACAGAAACCAGCAGGCAGATGGAGAACTGCAATATGGGTCTCTAAGAAACCAGCAACATCCTTTAGTTTAACACCATAAAGTTGCTATATTTCTTCATACAGCATATCAGTAGGAAAGTCCATTGGAAAAATGGTTTTGTAGAGTTGCTGAGGTTTTTTGTTGTTGTTTATCCTTAATGCCTTTTAGGTGCTAGTCCTATGAACCCCTACATCCCTTTACACCCCAAGAGGCAAAGCTGCTCGCAAGTATTTCTCAAAGAGATTCTTCTTCCATGTAAAATACTTACAGAACTGGATTTTTTAAGGCTAGAAACTATCATTTGTGAGCTGGCTAATAATAGTGGATTTTTTTCCCTTGTGTGAATGAAGCAAGCTGATATGAGGAGGACATGAGTAAACCCTACTTAGGTAAGTGTTCTGCCCCTTTCAAAACTTTCTACACCTACCTTCACTTTTTCCTTATCTGTCTCTCTGGAAGCAGAACCTACCATGCTCTAAAGGCATAGTTGTTACCATTGCTACAGGGCTTCCTGATCTACCAGAGGTGCTGTCCTTCAAGAGTCTTTGTAACTGAGGCCTGACCCTGGAAATGCTTTCGCTCATGTGAAATCACTCAAAAGCCTTTCTTGTTCCGCTCTCACTACTCTGTTTCAAAGACCATTTCCTTCCTCCTCCTTCATGCGCTGGGAAGATACCACACACGGTCGTGAATGTGACTGTAGCCCTCCAGGGCTGCAGTTTGCTCACAGCAGATTACTTGTCTACAAAGCATTTTCTCACCTGGGTCACCTCTTTAAAGGGAATTCCTCCAGCCTGGGTTTGTAATGTTTCTGTAGAACATTTATTACATTGCTATTCACCAGCATGAAATCCATGCTCCATATGAGTTCATCAGCTACAGCACAGCAACTTCCTAGACATCCTGCTATGCCCAAGGTCCAATTCTTAAATTCAATTTTCTCCACTTTGAGACTGGCTGTCACAGTTTCCATTTGAGACTAATTCAGTAGCTGAATTTTAGAATCTGTTACTCCCAGCAATTTTAGCAAGATTGGTCTAATAAAGGCAATTTTTCAAAGGCAAGTTGGTGCAATTCTTTGTTTCTCTGCCAGACTCATGGGCAAATTATTTATGTTCAGTACACCCAAAGAGGATCTCCAATTCTGGACTAGCACTGTCCTTCACACAGAGTGTGATGTTACCATCATGCCCTTCAGGCACTGTCTTTTCTTCCCTACAGAAGTACCATTAGGAGGCTAATATTGCTAGTACTGTCATGAGCAGACGTATTCTGCTTCTACCTCTACTACAAAGACACTACATAAGGCCAGTGCTTCACCTTCTGTGCCTCACCTCCTTTACCTCCAAAGTACAGATAACACGGGTATTGCGGCCACCAATGCTTTAGGAAATAGTCAAGATTTTGGGGCTACCCAGAAGTGGGACAGCAAGCCAGAATACAGCATTTAAATGTTTCCATCCCAATGAACTTGTGTTAACCTTATCTATTTCTCCTACAACAGCAGTCACCTGCTTCCCTGCACTGTTTCCGTATCACCCACTGTAACTAACAGCTTAAAAGCTCTTTATGGTCTGTCTCATCTACTCTCCAAGTAATACGGAACAGAACAAGTTTCCTGGCTCTTTTCTGCACTTTTGCTTTTGCAGTCAATGTTCATCATTGCTAATTACCCATGGTGTCATTACAGATCTCTTATCAGTGAAAAAGGTCACCACAGTATCTTGTACTGGACATACCTTGAATGAAGACAGCCCCTTTCCCAGCAGGTTTACAATCTGCAGGTGACCGTGGGTTAGTATGCGGATGCACAGAGTTCCAGGTAAGAGTAAGAGATGATGATTAGGTAACTGGCTCTCCCCCGCTTCTTCCAGACCTCATGTATGAGTGATTAAATACCTTTCTCCTGAATATCAGCCATAGATTGATGCATACAACACACCAAATGGTTTTAGTCCTGGCTTCCTCATAAGGGACCGTCTCAGCCATTCCTGACACCAACTCAGCCTGCTCAGCTCAGGGCAGACAGGCTGAGGCAGCTCCAGGACCAGCAGCAACTGCAGCCATCACATCACCTAGGATTAACCAGACTACGACAGAAGGGACTGCCCTTCTCTCCACACCAGAGAAGAAAGCGAGAGCTGCAGGACAGCAATACCCATGCAGCCTGAGGGGATGCTACATTAGATCTAGCTTAGGTAAGGAGAGCTGTGCTGCCCCTTCATTTAACCCTCGATGACCAAATGAGCAGCTTCTACCTTCTACTCTCAAGCAGATAACACATTTACAAATTGGGGGTGGGGAGTTCTGAGTGTTGCTTCTGGGCCTTAGGGAGAAATCAGTGCTGAACTTCAGCTGCAAAATGTGGCTTACTAAAGAGATACCTACAAAGGAAGGAGACCCTGGTGTTACTATACCCTTAAGGCGCTTGGGAATCTTCTAG
The DNA here is from genome assembly GCF_011004875.1 of Balearica regulorum gibbericeps. Classification (NCBI taxonomy): domain Eukaryota; kingdom Metazoa; phylum Chordata; class Aves; order Gruiformes; family Gruidae; genus Balearica; species Balearica regulorum. Next base: position 61,410,135 of record NC_046184.1, read on the forward strand.
GCTCCCAGGGCCACTCCTACATACAATGAAAACCTTAATGAAAACCAGAGACCCTTAGAGTGAAAGAATAGAAAATAAGGACTCAAGCCTGAAAATTAATTTCTTTTTGTCCTCTTGCCTACGCAGAGCCTCATCCGCTGGGACAGGGACAGGAATTCCCCTACAATAAGCTGTTCCCAGAAGGGAGGCCCAGGATCACAGCTGACTGGGTGGCCTTTTGCTAAACTGCAATTTCCTTCTCCTTTGCAAAGATAGCACAGCAGGGTCAGATCAAGGCACAGACTAAACTGAATTTTGCAGTCCTGAGAAAAGGAGTGGGAGGTGAGTCAAACCCAAGCTCTTCCTGCTGCAGAGCCTCAGAGGGGACACCAGGGTTTCCTGCCCTTGGGGATCCTGTGGGGCGCAGAGGAGGTGGCACATGGCCTGCAGGGAGGGGGAGATCCCCATCCCTCACGCATCCTCGCCACCGCACAGGCCCGTTGGACTCCCTGGCACCCAGGCAACACACTGGGAGGGGGGAACCAAAGTACAGTCAGTTTGCTTCCTCCAGTGGCTAGGCCGGCTGCCATTGGCAGCTGCCGGTGTTGCAGTTAACAATGTTATAAGAAACCTGTCCTTTTTTGCTCCGTTTCCCAGTTTATGGGCTGGTTTTGGTCAGGAGTTGCCTGAACTGGCAGCACAGAAAATCTCTGGCCAGAGCCAGACTTCCAGCAGGAATAAGCCAACAGATAGCTCAGCTGGATGGTTTTGGTAGCAGGAGAAACTCCTGAATCTGCTGCTTTATGTTTTTTCCTTTATCTTAAACACAGAAGAAAAAGAGCCCCAGGGGAGCCCTGTGGCAGGGGGGCTTTTAACCATTTGCCTCCCATTGCTGCTCTCCCTTGGGTGCAGCATCACTTTGGTTTCCTCACCATGTTCCCCCCTGACTGCGAGCAAAGGAGCCCTCCAGGCTTTTCCTTCCCTGGTTATAAACGAGCTTTCAGGAGGAGTTATTCAAGATACACCATTCCCCTCTACATTTACAGCAGCTTCATTATCATCTTGAAATATGTATAAACTCTTGGCCGGCTGCACGGGATCGTAGCAACCTCCTGAGCGCGAGTGGTGAATAACCCAAATACCTCTGGGGTGGGGGAAAAACACACCGTCGGGTTTACCTTTCAGCCGGAAAGGTAGGGTGGAAGCCCTCGGCGGCGCGGCACGGCGCTCCGGGGAGGCGACCGGGGAAGCCCCGGGGCCGGGGCCGCGCGCTTGCGGCGCCACCTGGCGGCGCGCCGGAGCGGCGCTGGCGCCTGCCGGTACCGCCTCATGTCGCTGCCCCCGCTCTGCCCGGTGTGGGCCGGCGCAGCGAGGCACCGCTCTGCCCCGGCGGGGGGCTGGTTAGCGATCACCTGCAGGCTGCAGAGCTCGGATGTAAAGTCGTGTTGCCCGACGATTTAATAATAACGGTGATAATGCTGCATGTGCCTGGCAGGGGAGGGAGGTCCCCGAGGGCTGCAGGCTCCCTCAGGGCCAACTGCCACCACAGACTGTCATCGCCTGCCATGGAAACACACCCGCCACCATCCCGCTCCCTATTTTGATCTTGGAAGTCACCCCAAAACTGCCAACTGGGTTTTGAGTCCCATCACTTGTCCTGGCCGCCCTCCATGGCAGCAGGTGACAGAGGTGAGGTGTGTGAGGGTCAGGTCTCTGAGGTACAGGCGGAGGTAACCATGACAGGTCTGTGGCCTCTGGGCAGGAGTGGAGTTACTTACGGGACGAGGGTGGCTCTGGGTGGGGGCACCACAGACCTGCGACAAGGAAGTGCTGGGCAGCCTCTGCTCCCGGACATTCATCAGCGCGGGATAACTGCCTGCGAGGGGAGGCTGGCGGTCAAGTGCAACTGCTGCCTTGTTCTGATATAAACTCATGTTGGTCTTGCCGAGAAGTGGACAGAAGAGCAAGTAATTCAGTGTTCTTCACTTGAAAGTTTCTCCTGAAATCGGAGCTGCTGGGCAAAAAGAATGAAAGAATGAAAAAGGGAGTGAAAAAAAATTTCAGCTGCTTTCACCTCCCTCCTTCCCAAAATAATTATCTACAACCTGAAGCTTATTTCAGGGATACAGGAGCTTTGTGTGCTTGTTTTACAGTATTTTGCAGTGGGGAAGATCTCAGGGCTTTTTTCCACTTGGACAAAGGCTGAAGCTGCTCAAGCAGGGGTGTAACAACATTGTGCTAAAGGTGGCTATGTCTGTATAAACAAAGCGTTACAGCAGAAGCTTCCTTTAGCCTGTCTCTTCTTTTTGTCATTTTACATTGATAAATACACTCGAGTGGTCCTTGGTGTCACATCAGAGCATCTCAGAGTTGGCGCTGTACCAATGATCTTGTGCTCACCGAAACCTTAAAACCAAGCCTTGGCCTGAGTAGACTACCACCAGCACCACATTTCAGCTGCTCCACACCAAAGGCACAGAGGCACTTACCAAACCCCTCAACAGGTCCTGTGACATTGCTTTAGAAGTCAGGGGCTTCTTACCACATGTACGGCTTGAAAAAGGAATTAGCGGATATTCCCTGTAATTTCAGAGTAAACTTTCTCTTCTATTCCTAATATAAATGTGATCGCCCATGTGGCCTTTGTTTGGGAGTTTTGACAGGGGGTGGGATGAGAAGGTTGGTTGGAAATACTTTCTTGCCCCAGATATTACAAATCCTTTGAAAATGTTTTCTTTCTTGCATTTTTCTCAGGGGATCATTGCAGAGATCAGGAAGAGATTCATGAGATAAGGAATGTCTCCAGCCTGTGCTGGGTATGTATGCTCTGCTACAATCAACTTGAGCTCAGAGCAGATAAGCAAGCTTTGCCCGTAAGCCACAACCAGAACAGAGCAGCATGAGGAAATGAACAATGCTGAGAAATATGTGATGGCTTCAGGATACAGAAGGGGGTGAGGGAGAAGCCCACACCAGAGTATTTTAGTCTCCCTGGCAGATAATCATCTTTGAGAGAAAGCGCTCTTCATAAACAGAATATTCTCCAAACCACATTGTCATACAAACACACTTTTAACAAAATGCCTTTCTTAACCAGTTTGCTGATCCTACCTTTACCTTTTGGCAAGGGGGGAGGTAGTATTTATAAAGCAGACATCTACTGATAATTACAGATGAGCCCTTGTCTCAGCAGAAACAGGGAAATGTCATCGAGAGGGATGTGTGACAAGTTACAAAGAGGGTTATTCTGAAGAGTGGGAGGTTTTCCAGGATTGCCGTGTCTTGTCAGAGATTTTATTTGCAGGGAGGCTGCAAGGCAAATGTCCACACTACAGTGGGCATCCTCACATTTCTCTAGGAAATTTTTGTACATAGAGCTCATGAATGCAGAGCTGGAAAGGACCTGATCCTTGCAGGGATGAACTGCTTGATGGACAGTTTTGTATCTGTTTCTTAAAGACATTGTTCAGCACTGAAGATGATACAGCTTTTCTGGATCATCTACCTCAGTTCCTCACTATCCTTTCAGGGATTTCCAGGAGTATTTCCAGGAGTATTTCAGGAGTATTTCCAGATGCCTAAGCACAATTCCTGGGACAAAAATAAGTGCACATACGTGGTGTCGCCAGTAGTGGTGCACAATCTTGCAACCAGCAAGGCTGCTGGCCATCTCAAAACTCCAAATAAATATTCAAGTTTTCAAATTCCACTTGGCAAAATTTCTGGGCACAACAACTGTAAGGATGTCAAATGTGTGCCATGCCTATCCCTGCACTTTTCCATTGGCACTGCAGAAAACCATAATGCCAAGTCAAAAAATTTGCCATTTCGTCCAGCATTATCTGTGTGGTCTGGAACCTTAGCAGTGGGAGGAGGCGAGCAAGTAGCAGCTCCTGCTGCCAGTGTCACAGGGTTACCCTGGCCCCCAGCTTCACGCTCTGCCTTGTTTCACCCTGTGTTGGAGCTGTGGAAGTGGTCTCCCGCCAGTGACCTGTGCCTAAAGTGCCTTCTCCCTTTGGCACTTGGAGCTACTTGGCTTTGCCATCCTGTCATCAGGACATTTTGAGTGGTTGTAGGTCCCAAACATACATCACATAAACAAGGGATGCTGTGTGAAATATCTACCACATCAAAATTTCTATCATACCACCAGCAATCAAAGTAGCTGTTTGTAATACCCCACCCCTCCAAAAGCTGTGTGTTGCTTTGTGTTTAAACAGACATCTATTGTTGCTTGTTTAAGAAACAGGTGCAGGAGTGAATCCAGCTTTAATGTGTGAAATTCTCTACAGCTTCTCAGGTTAAACTCTAAACTGATTATTCTCTGAGGCTACATTGTTAACTGGAACAGCAGCCATGCAGGAAAGGTAAACTGTTTGGCTGGCCAATGCTTGCATGATCAAATAATTAATCAGCCTCAAAGGCAAAATTAGATTTCCAGGAACCCTGCTTCTTTGGGATTAGATTTTGGAGTGGAAAAGGTCATACTGAGCTACCAGCTCTAATAACTCACTATACTTTCTTCTGTCATTTTTATTTAATTTGTAATAAGAAAAATAAGCTTCCATCTAGAGCAAGGTAAAGGAGTTTTCTCTTTCTTGTAAAGGTCCATAGGGCAAAATCCTGACATACTTTCTTAAACCTCCAGTAATTATTTTTGGCTTGGTCCCAGTTTGGTTTCTAGCAGATATTTGCCTGCAAAACAGAAGTCCCCCTTGCCAACAGCAAATTTATTCACTCTCTGGAGAGAATCACCAGGACGGACATTCAGGACCCACTAACTTGCCGTTTATCACAGATCTGACCGAGATAGAACTTCTACCAAGATCGGTTTGTGGAGCTTGTATTGCTGCTGAAAGAGGGCTGGATCTGTCTCACATGAAAGAGGAATTAATCCTCTTGTGATATTTAGGATCTGGACAATGGGTACAGTGGGGAACAGCGAGCCTGAAAGCACTTGACCCATCCCTATGGAGATTACAAGCTGTGCTGGCAACACAGTAAGCCTCTGGTCCACAGAACAGCCTCACATGATTAGTACTTCTGAATTTCCTCCAGATGCCAATTTCTGATAACGACTTACACAGATGTAGAATGCAAGACCTGTTACACACAGAAGTTAAGCCCAGCTTCAGATGTCCTCAGCTACTTTGAAAGCAGAGATGAATGGGAGAAAACCCACAGCACGCAAACTGCTGAGGGCTTTTCCTTCTGTTCAGATAACACCTTCTATCGCTTCCCAGCACATATTTGACACTATCACCTGCGAGTAGCCGAGTCCATTCCTGATGCTTATATACAATCTCATAAGTTTGCTCCAAAGAGGAAATCCCCCATGACCTCCATTACTAGCAATTTGAAAATTATTTTTCTTTTTCCATAATTACTTTGTTAAAAATATTTATTATTCCTTGCAGCATGTAAAAGCTAAACAGACAAGACAGACCAAGATAAAGCAAGATACGGGGGCAGGATGAGATGACTCTCCACAGTCACCCAGCAGGTCAGTGGCCAGGCTGAGAGAAAAGCCTTGGTCACCCACTACAGTTAGTACTATTGTAGAACCCACAACCTTCAGCCCCATAGCAGGACCCCAGAATATTCCTGACAAGCATACCCTGGGAACAGGCACTTCTGCCTTCACAGAGGATGTCCATATCACCTTTAGACCACCTCCAAAGAAGTTTGTGTGCAGCAAGCAAGATGGTGAGTTACAGTGCACAGCATATTGACTCCCGACATGGTTGTGCTTGAACTGTGTGAGGAGCGAAGTAACCCACCTCCCCCCCCGCACAGAGCACACACGGTGCCTGCACAGGAAACGAATGCAGAGCAAAGCGGATTCTCCAAGTTCGCAGCTCAGCTTTCCTGCATAGGTCCAGTAAAACCCTGAATGCAACACTCAGAGCTTGTGAGGACACCTGGGTGGATCTGTGGCCCAAAATGTTCTCTTTTTTATGAACAGGCCCAGCCCCGTAGGCTTCTTTCTTTAATATGTAAATCCCTGAAGACACATATGTCAGTGGTTAAAGAGGGCAAGCTGGGGGTGTAAGGAAAATACTTTTATCCTACAGCTTAGGTGTGGTCCAGCTAAATAGCAGGCTTCTGTACATCAGGTACACAGGGCATCAGTAGAACTGAATGTAATTCACACGTTTCCTACCAGCGCTAAGCTCAGTTCTCACTAGCACTTTCAGTCCTCTCTTTCCCTGAGCAAAGAAATCTCTCCAGTTTGTTTGTTTTCTAAATAAAAACGAAAAACTAGGAAGAGGGATATTTCTAAGCTCTCTATTCACTCCCAGTTGTTTACAGGTATGCTGCTGGGACAGCAGAGTCTGGTTTTAGTGACTGGTTGCACTATGAAACTTCCCGAAGACAGATCTCAGTTTTGCCAAGAATAACTTTTCTGTACCAAATTAATTTCCATAGTGAATGTACAAGGGGGAACAGAAATTTTAGGAGTAAGCTTGAGAAATAAGACTTTCAATTACAGGCTCTCAACAGGTCCTGGAAAATTTTTTTTTGATCCACTCACCTGTGTGTTTTAAAAATATATAAGGCCACAGCATAATCAGAGTACTGTTGCTATCATTTTTAAACTTTGAGAACAGAAAGCAGATTGTGTCTTATCAGGAAACACCTCCGAGGTTACATGCAAATGACACATGCACACAGCTCCACAAGATGTTTGTTGACAGTAAGCTCTCAGCTACTGATTTCCACACATTACAGTTCCAGCCAATGTCACCGTCTTTGAAAAACAGGCAGAAGACAACAAAGTGTATTGCTTAAGGTACTCAGCTGCAGTAAAACTGGAAGTCCTCCTCTCTTTTGCCATTGATCAGAATCTTTACCACTTCTTCCTCTAACCTGCAAATTCCTCTTTAGCAACCCTAACTCCATTGTATTTAGGAGCAACCGAGAACCAGGTTTCTAGCTGTGACCTTCTAGTCCCTTTCAAAGATATCTGTGGTTGGCATTTATACGAAAGAGAAGGAAATACAGGGTCACCTTGAACAGAATTCATAGCTGAGCAAATTTAGGTATGTTTCTGCAACTGTGCTGCTGAAATGGCTTGAACACACCTGAGAAGTGGGATGCTGTGAAATGGTGATTTTTTCATTTTTTTAATTGATGTCTTCCACTGGAAAAATACAGAAAAATTCTCGTTTATCTATCACTCAAAAAAACCCCAAACCCAAGATGCCTTGCAGAAAAGTTTACCAACTCATAACAAACAGCAGGTCTTGATCATTGGCTAGGGTAAATTGCTTTAAGTTCCCTCATTTATTATCAGCTTAATGTATAGTTTACATAATATAACAAATTATTATAAAATTTGTTCAATCTAAACGAAACCATGGACAAAGGAACAACTGTTACACTTCTCTCTCTTCACAGGTGGAGAAATAGAGTGCCAAGACAGTGAAAGCAGTGAGTTCATGGGGAAACAGGTCTGCCCTGAGCTAGGAAATCCACATGGACCAGCTCTTCCTGACTTGGACAGAACGCCTGGTGCTTCTGGGCACACATGTGTGGGCTTACTGCTGTGGGTGAAGATATTAAATCACTGTTTACCATAAATGTGATGCAGGGAGAAGGTTTCCAATGTTGTGTTGGACGTCCCCCACCTTCTGTTCCCATATCAAGTGATGTGACCTCATGTGAGGCTCAGGACACACCTACTGACAACATCATGGGTATGACTCACAATACAAATTATTTGACTGAGATTGTTGAGTTGACAAATGTCTTCTGTGAGGGCTGAGAGGGTCAGTCAGGAAATGCCATGTCCCCGTTGAAAATCTGGGACAAAATAGCATCCCAGAAATTTGTGAGGATGAGAAACAATATTTTCCAGGGTATCCAGGTCCAGCCAAGACATCTGGTGACCAAAGTTTGACAGGCCTGGCGTTTCATGCCTGGGATCCCAGCTATTCATGCCGCTGAGCCTGACAGATTGCTAGCAGCCAGCTCTGGGCTGCTGCGCGTGGTGATAGTCAGATGTCCACACGATGTCTGGCATCACTAGAGATCCCAAAGTCACCCACCTGCCTACGAAAGAGCAAAAAGGTCTCTCTGTGTCCTAGTACACTGACATGGCCACAGAGAACCATCCTTCCTCTGAAAGGAGCTACAGAAGTGGAGAGGTCTGGCACGGCAGTATGTCAAAGGCAGTGTTTTCCCTGTGATTTTTATGAGTCTCTGCAAGAAGGAAATTAGAAACTGAAGTCTACACTCTCTCCCATTTATAAATGTGTCTGTAATGTGTACGTTGTGCTGTAGGTTAATGATGCAGTTCTCAAGCAAGATTAACTGCTGCTTCAGACAGCCATCAATTTTTTATGATTGCGAGACCATTTCCCTACTAAAAATGAATGTTACATTCCCCGAGGGACAGGCTGTATTCAGCATCAGTCAGGTGTGTAGGGTGGGAAGATGAGAATAAAATAAGAAAAGCAAAATAAAACAAAAAAAACCCAACAAAGCAAAAGACAGAAGCTAGTTCCCCAGCTCCCATACCAGGGAATGGGCATGTGATGTTCCTCACTGTCACTTCTGAGCATCTTGAATAAGGTTAAATATGCAGACATGCTGATGTGCTGTTGACCCTCACTGATGGGGCCAGCTCCCCCTAAATTGATGCTGTAAGTGTTCAACGCCCAATACCAGGCAACAGTGACTTTGTACAAGATCAGCACAAGTGTCATGCTGCCTCAAGAGCCTGGGACATTGTTCGTGCCTGAGAAAGACAGTCCAGAGATTGCTTAATGCTATAGTTGAGCTTTTTATCAAACTTATCCTATATTTGGGGCAGATCCCAAGAGGCTGCCTATAGCTGCATCAGCAGAACAAGGGGAGTCACCTCATCCACCAGTCCATTTTAAGACATCTCTCTAAGAAAAGTGGGAAGAATTGTCCTTTGTAGGTGCCTCTCTCTCTCATCCTTTCTCTCTCTACATCAGCTGTGGAAGGGAGCCTGATGCCTACCCTAGGTTAGAAGCACATTTTTAGATGTCCAAAACAAGGGGAAATGAAGCCTCATCTGAAATACAAGTCTTTGACCCAGTAACTCTGACCAGGTACAACTGGTGGGCCTGAAAGAATCCCAGCTGCCTTCGTTAACAACAATCCACACTTTAACCTGATTGGTAAAACCATTACCACTCAGTCTGAACCTTTTCAGAAGATGAAGCCAACAGACCACGGTGTCTTTGTAACTATATCCTTTGTAACTATATCCTTTGGGCTGGCATGTCCTCACATACCTTATTTTGAGTCAATGTGGAGAATTAAGTTATGTCTATGCAAAGAACCTTGTATCGTAACAATCACATCTTTGTTTTGTTTTTGACTAATGAAATGAGGCAAGTTGAGAAAAATACATAAAAATCAGGCCTCATAGGACTAGCCAACAAGATGTTATATTGCCATTACCATAAGTGCAGCTGAGATCTTTATTAAAAAATAGGACAGAAAAAAGTTCATTGTGAACATTGCAACAATAAATAGGCTCCTAATTAAATGCAATTCAGCTACTTTAAAAACTGTTCTGCTGTTGGTTCACTGACAACAGCTGAATGACCCTCTGACAAAGCCCATGCTTTCGTTCATGCTTAACTGGATTTCTTTCACCCAACTCTTACCCATGCTTGGAGCTCACAGCTGAAAACTCTGGGCCTTAACAACATTAACATTTTTTAGGTATCTATCTCCCATTATTCCACGGTCACAACCGCAGCTATGGTTGAGTTTTGCCATTTGCAACTGTGTTCAAGAAAGCATTTCTGGGGCTGCACTATTGCAAGGACATAGCATGGGAGGGTCCTGATGTGAACTGTTAAATGTGTAGCTGCCTTCTGCTACAAACCACAACAACTATTGAGTTTATCTTTTTGCTTCGATATTTGCATGGTGAGATACAGCTGGATTATCTTCCAGTGCCCTAAAGCAATTTGAACATGTTTCTTGATAAAGCAAGGATGGACCTCGAATTACTTTGCATAGAAAATGTTGTTTTCCAGACCGAAGTCAATGAGGACCTTTGCTGTTAAGCCTGAGTTAACAGAATGTAGATAAAAGATGATGCATCTACTAATATTGCATCCATTAAGCAAACAATTTAAATATTTATGAGGAAGGAAAACATTCCGGCCTTTACTACAAATATGCTAGGTCTCCTTCTGTAGGGAAATACTGTAAATCTTATGAGCGTACATACGTAACTACCCTGAGTTGCTACAGAACAATTATTTATGGGGCAGAATGTCACTCAAATATGCTAGATTTGGGACATCAGAAGCATTTCCAGTGAATTGTATATAGGCCAAGGACCAACTGTAAAGGTTATTTCCCTTTCAATAAAACCCACAGACCAAATATTATCAATTTACTGTGGCTAAAAATATTGGTAATATCTGTACCTTCAGTTTTTTGAAAGAGCTAGCTTGCATATTGGATAGTTGGTATGAGTCATTCACAGGAGATGTGATGGTTTTCAGGGCTGGCGAGCATCCACCATCCATCCACTGGACTGCTGAATCCTCGTAACACGAAGGTGGCCAGGCCAGGTCATAACCACAAAGGCCAGAGACCACCATGGAGGAGCAGGGTGATTCACTGACTCCTTCTCAAACACCCCAGCAAGGAGGAGGGCAAGTGCATAACCAGCCAGACCACTTTTGAAAGAGCAAATATTTATCACAGCTTATGCCAGTAGAGCCTCAAAATACCAAGACAAGAACTGGTTGAAAGAGGCATCTCTCCCCTTGTATTCCTTAGCCACTTGGAGAACAGCAATCGCTGTATTTTAAAAAGCTGAAAAGCTTACAAAGTAATATTTAAATGCAGGAAGGCTGCCAAAATGGTAAGTGCCAGGACTCAAGCTTTCCATTCATATGCAGAACAGGTATAGTATGAGCTGTAGCAACGCAAACCTCAATTTATCTATTTCTGTGGTCCCGCCATCTCCAGAGTATGGCAGCTCCCCCCCCAAGTGCTCTGACACAGCAGTAATATTTTCTTCTCTTGCAGCACATTGGAGATAAAATTTGATTAATTCCAAGCTTGTTTGCCTGCTCTGGCGCTCTGTGGGTGTGTGTGTGGGGGGGTGTCTATAGAAACTTCAGCACCTTTGCCTGTCTGTTTTCGTGCACAGTGCTGCTCAGAAGACCATTGGACATCCACAAGCTTATAGGAATAAACAAATCTAATGTAAAATAGAGATATACAAAAGTCCACAAATCCTGAACTGGCTATCTTTCATCAACCTGGAGGGAAGGAAAATGTCAGTCTGGTGTACAGATGACAAGAGTTACTGTCTTGTTTGTCTAATAAATATGGGCAAATGCACAATACAAGGAACTAAGACTGTATTACAGTTTTGAACAAGCTAAAGACATTAAACTGTGCATGCCACATGAGAGACACGGCAATTGCACTGGTAATTATTTTCATGTTTCCTAATTCTACCACAAGATACTCATTTCACTAGCTATTATACTCAAAAATTGTCACAGTGCAGGGGGAAGGAGGGAATAGCTTGTATCTCCATAATGTGATCACTGCCAATATATCAGTGTATGAAAACAAATGAATGCATTTTCCCTCAAATACCAGAGTAAGAGACTACATATCAAAACCATTTGACTTAGGCTTATGAGAAGAAAAGCTGTTTTTAAATAAATAGCATTAGGAGGCAGAAGAGCAGAACAGAATAACTTTATGGTCATTTCAAAAGAAAAGCAGAAGGCTCAGATGAGGATATCTCTCATACCACAGTGGCTGGTCCTTGCACCAGCAAAGAAAAGGAGAAATGTGTCTGATTTCTTCTTTGTTGTGTTTTTAATTAAATTATTTCCCCTGTAAATTTATTTAAGCTATAAATATTACATCTTGGCTGCATACTCTTTGCTGGAGGATCCTGGCAAGCTCATTGTGACATTGCATAAGCTTTCCTCCCCCAGCTCAGGTTTCAGAGAAGGCATACTGAAATTTAAGAGCAAAGTTTGTCCCTTTCAGATGAGCCCCTGCTTTGCTTCCCAGCTTGCTTGGAGCGTAAGAGGTTTAGCATAAGAGGAGAGGCAGGGAACTGTAAGGTTAAAGGGGAAGAGAGAGAAGGGAACAGCTTGATTGACTGGTCCTTCAAACACTTTGGCTGTTCTGAATTCTAAATATAACAAGAATTAATGAGGCAGAACTGTCATTCAACATTAAAATTGCCCTAAAATTGTTCATGCTGTATCCCTGAACACCACAGGAGAAACACAAGGCAAGCTCCTGCACCCACCTCCACATAGCCACACCTAACCAGTCTCCCTTTCAAACAGGCATGTTTAAACTTACTTGTGATGGAGCTTGTTGATGTACCATCACGAGGGACAGGCAGGTTGAACCCAAAGAGCAGCTAACCAAGCCAAGGGACAGTGCTGGGAAGGAGAGCAGAAGGAAGTTTTTTGAGTCATAACCATGTACCTGCTTCTTCCAGATCAAGTAGGAAAGACCACAATAATGATTTTTAGCACCAGCTCATCATTTCTCCCTGTCACATAGGTTCTCAACAAGTATGAATCACGTCACAAAGGACATCAATGCGTCTGATCTAGACAGTTTCTGAAAGGACAAAAACAAGCCAGGCTGCAGAGCAGTCGCTTTGGAGCTGGTCTCATGTGTCTGTGAGTCTGAATACTCCTGGGTCTGCAGGGCTGGCTTAGGGCTTCTGCTAATCAAGCAGCAAACAAAGAATTAACCTAATTTACACTTAAACTATTTTCTAACTGAGGAAAGAGATTTATGCATCTGCCTTTAAAACAATCCATATAATGCATTTTGGAAAAAAACCTCAACTGTCACAATTATAATTTCTGTACAATTGCATGTAATGAACCCTGATTGATGCCAACCTAATGCGTATGTGCACCCAAAGGCCGCCTTCTGCTGCTTGATTTGCATAAGCAACTGAAGAATATCCTTGCAAGGGAAGAAGGTTAAGTAACCTTGATTTTTTTTTGCTCCTGGATCTCTCTCTGGTTAGCAGATTTATTCAGAGCTCTCCTTGCTAGGATTCAACATGGCAGCTTTCAGCTCCAGTGAAAACTGGAATTAGTGTAAATAACTAATTTACTACATTGAGTTCAGTCTTCTGTTAATTGCCTCATTACCATGCTTTACAATACTGGGCAGGTCCATAAGAGGCAGGACCAGAAGGCAGTTCCTGAGTCAGAGTCCAGGCCTGTACAGCTGCAGACTAACAGCTTGTATACCACTGAGAAAACACCTATCCTGATCTCCTACTAGGGACAAGATTCAGTATCTAAGCATGGATGTGCATTTTCTACCTGCAGAGTCAATAGCTGTGGTGGTTAGATCTAGACTCCCTTGAGTTCAGAGAAAGGCGACGTTCGGACTTAGAGACAGCCGGACTCTATTTCTAGTTACACCTGCCCAATTCATTTGCTTTCAGCTGGACTGGAGCAATTGTAACATTTGGCTTTTTTCATCACTGAAGACCATAACCCTGACACTGATGAGATGAACACACACAGGCACAAAGAAATAAGCAAGGAAGACACCAGATACAATCTGGAGCAGTATCAATAATAAAGTCTGTCCTCAGATACATTAGTTGACCTTTTTAATGTCTAAATAATTTGGATCCTGTCCTTTTGACTCTAGACCTGTGAAGGGAAGTGAGGCAGAGAGAAGTTGAGAAGGAGGACAGGGTCTCACCACGGGTGGTCATGACCTTCATTTGCAAAATCAGCCAGAACTCTCCACCTTTGCAATCCAGTTGAGGTAGTGTTCAGCACCAAAGATGGGTTTTCATATCTGCCACCATTCTGTATTTGTCACTGCAGAGGAAATGAAAATTCAATAATGAGCAACATACCCTGTAGCCTTGGAGCTAATTACGCATCTTTCTTCACAAAGTAAGTGGAAAACACACAAGCTTGGAAGATATCCATGGAGCAATTAAACATGCGCTTGTCAACATGTCACAAATACTGTGTTTTTACAGTTGAAATGAAAACACAAAATGCCATCTGATTGAACTTCAGAATAATTAGCACATCACAGCACACAACTACGACAAGTACCTGTCAACAGCTATCAGCGCAGCAATGACATTTTCCACTGCGAATAATAATGTCATTTTCCACTTTTGAATAGCTATTTTTTGTCTTTTGAAAAAGCAGCATTGTTTAAAGCAGATACAAACATATCCTCCGTAAAACAAGATTTCATTCTGCTAAGTTAACACTCAAACAAAATTATTTCATAGGTTTTGTAACCAAAGCTCTAATTCCGCATGCAAAAGCGAACGAAGCTCTAATTCCACATAGCTGCTGGAGGGAGAGGAGGATGCTGCTTGCGGGATGCTGCTTTTGGTAGCCAGTGCCTATGTACTTCCAGAATGCTTTGTTTGAATGCCAAGCTGCATAACCAGGAACCCTCTGGACTTGTACTAAATCAGTGGTTTCTTGTAGGAAACACACCAATATAAAAATATATCAGAGTCAGGTACCATGGGTGATTTTCAGCAATTTTCAGGCAAGTTAATAATGACAGCTGTGCTGTGCTCCTAGAGTAGCATGTTAAGAGAAAGAAAAGAAAAAAAAGTTTCTGTAAAGTTTATTGAATTTATAAACTTCCCTATTAGACTGTTTTCTGTAAACAAATTGGTTATAAATAGATGCGATTTAAAATGCATGTTGAATTGCACAGACTGGCAAGTACGGTCTCACCCTTTTTGGGTGGCTGAGTACAATTTTATGCTTGCTGACTATGACTTTAATTAACAAGTCACATGAGCTTAGACTGTTTGGTCTTTAGAGTCCATTGAAAGAGAAGAATGTCTCTTACTGGCCACACCAAACTAACAATCCTACAAAGACAAGTTTTGAAAGAAAGGCTGGAAGAAATCAGTGTAGGGTCAGCCTCGGGTACTGACTGTGGGGCAGGACTGGGCAGGAGTCAGATCCCCTCTCTGATGTAGATGAGAGTAAAATCAGTATGTTGATTTGCCTGACTGAGGATGTGGTTTTCCTATTTGCAGCACACTGCAGCTGTCCTCTCTTCCAGCTCTGCCTGGGCTCTGAAAAGATCAACACAGCAGAGTGAAGCACGAAGCGGAGATACTGACGTTAGCTTTGAGAGCCTCAGACTTGGGTGCTGGCAGCGGTATAGCCACACTGGCTGAGCACGCTGCCCAGCCTGAGGAGCCGGGGTAATTTAGAGGGAGCTGGGTATTTTCTACATGATGCTCTGTTGTGACATATCATTCTGCCTTACGTGAGAGGTAAATCAATTCCTGTAGCTGTTCCTAACTTGGCTTGTCTGCCCACCAGAGTGACAGCTTTTAATGCCAGCTGGAATCAAGTTGGTGCCATCACAACAAAAATTCTCTATTTATATTAACAGGATTAAGTAACTGATCCATGGAGATGGCTCATCCTCACTTAGAGCACAGAAACCCACCTCCACTGAAATATGTATCATTATATCACAGTCCAGAGCAGTCAGTTCTGCCAAGGCTTCACATCCCCTGGGGTGCGATCTGTCTTGTCTTTAGCCATTTAAAAGGTAGGTGTTTATCTCAAGTGGTAGCTTCTGCTATAACCTGTGGAAAGATACCAAATGTCTAAGACACTTGCATCTGCATTTTCCAAATTGTGCAGAGAGACAGCATGACCTAGAAATTTGGACTGCTACTGGCACTGTCATATGCCAAGCCCAACTTGGGTCTTGGCTGACACTGGAATAGTAACATAAATAAAACAAGAATCTGCATTGTGTTTAAATGGCTTCCACTTTTGACTCACCTCAGTGTGAGAGAAGCCCTCACTGTGTAAGTTTTATACCACTTGTGCCATTGAAAGAAAAAGCAGTTTTGCAGTAGAAAATATGAGTCTCAGTATGACGTTCCACGTTGTGTAAAATTCAGATAAAATTATTTAGAATGTAACAACACAGATCTTCAAGGGCAAGATATATCTCTCAGTCTCTATCCCCTTGAGCGCTAATCTACAAATCTCTACAATTCCACCCACCAGAAGGAAAGGGCCAAATGCTACCAAAAGACTGTATCTGTGGGATTTTGGGATCAACAGCAAGTATCAGAAGAAATCACAATGAAACAAGCTGCTGAAATTTCCATCAACTCTCCATAAAGCTGCAACATCCACAGAATTTCTGCAGAGACTGAGCTGCTGATAGGGTTGCCTGCCCTGCAGCCTGGTGTCCCAGAATAGAAATGATCAGCCCCATCTGTGAATACCACCACCATCTCTTTGAAGCTGTGGGGCGGGGCCACCATCTCCTTAACTCCAAGTCAACAAGAAAACAACCACCTGTCCCTTGCTTGAGTGGTAGGAAGCCACTCAAGAATGAGAACCTCTGCTCTACCATAGACATGCTGATTACCAATGGGGCCTTCATCACAAGCAGTAGATATTTCCTATCTGGTTTTTATTTTAGAGCAATGTAGATTTAGAGATTCAATGCTTTATGGAGGCAAGAAACTTGTGTGGAAGAGCTTTCAAACAAAACAACTACTGAGCCATCAGGCCATGGAGACACAGTCATTCTGGCTCTAGATAGCCCACCCACACTATCCTAGAGCTGCAAAGAGCTTGGTAAGACTGTTCAGGCTAAATAGTTTTCTTCCAAACCACTATGAACTGGAAGACAGAGTAAGTCTCCCAAAAAATGAAAATTACAAGTGGATGCACAAGGGGAATTCAAGAAGAAAGTTCCCACTTCACCAGGTATTTTTAGGCACCTGTCTGGAAGTGAAATAGGCTGAGCTGATCTGTTAGACTAGTTCTGTCACCAAAAGGCTTGATCCTACTCTCCTCTGCTCCCACCCCATCACTCCCTCCACTGCTCATCTGGCTGCTTGATGAGCCTTTTCAGTCCTTAGACAATTAACATGGGGGAAGGAAAAGAGGGCAGAACACAGCTTCCTGTTAACAATTTGTATTTTTCATTATTTCGATTCTTAACCTTTTTTTTGTTTTGGTGGGTTTTTTTCCTCTTTCAGGAATAATCTTGAGAAAGAAGGAGAGAAGGACCAAAAAGAAAATCCACCAGACTGAATAACAAGTGAACAGAGGGCTGGCCAGGAAGAACTTCTTTCTCCAAACATGCGTGTCAGCAGTGAGCTCAGTAGGTAACTGAGTTTGCAGTTTCCAGTACAATTCACCCTCCAGAGACAATTATTATAATCCTTCTAGGTCCATGGTGGTTGATGTTGACAACCACAGCAGACACACGGGGGATTCCCTGGCAGCCACGTACAAGAGCATCTGCACATAGAGGCAGGGTTATAACTCTCTTGGCTGAAAATTCTTCGGCTGGATAATGCCATTTTTGCATGCCAGCTCACAGCACCACTGGAGGAGAACGATAGTCTTTAGCGACAGTGCAAACGTACCTTGCAACATCTGCACTTAGGTCACAACAACCCCATGCAACACTACAGGCTGGGGGAAGAGTGGATGGAAAGCTGCCTGGCAGAAAAGGACCTGGGGTTGTTGGTCAATAGGCAGCAGAACATGAGCCAGCAGTGTGCCCAGGTGGCCAAGAAGGCCAACAGCATCCTGGCTTGTATCAGGAATAGCGTGGCCAGCAGGACTTGGGAAGTGATCATCCCCCTGTACTAGGCTTTGGTGAGGCCACACCTCGAGTACTGTGTTCGGTTTTGGGCCCCTCACTACAAGAAGGACATTGAGGTGCTGGAGCGTGTCCAGAGAAGGGCAGCGAAGCTGGTGAAGGGTCTAGAGAATGGGTCTTATGAGGAGCGGCTGAGGGAACTGGGGTTGTTTAACCTGGAGAAAAGGAGGCTGAGGAGAGATCTTATTGCTCTCTACAACTACCTGAAAGGAGGTTGTAGACACGTTGGTCTCTTCTCCCAAGTAACAAGTGATAGGACAAGAGGAAATGGCCTCAAGTTGTACCAGGGGAGGTTTAGATTGGATATTAGGAAAAATTTCTTCACCAAAAGGGTTGTCAAGCATTGGGACAGGCTGCCCGGGGAAGTGGTTGAGTCACCATCCCTGGAGATATTTAAGAGAGACATCTGGATGTGGGGCTTAGGGATATGGTTTAGTGGTTGGACTTGGCAGTGCTAGGTTAATGGTTGGACTGGATGATCTTAAAGGTCTTTTCCAACCAAAATGATTCAATGATTCTATCTGTGCCGTACCAGAACGACTCCAAATGGAAACAAACTACCTTGCACGTAAACTGCCAGGCTAACAGTGAATCTCATAGGAAGCAAATCTTTTGTAAACTCAAACACTTCGCTAAAAAATGCTTCATTTTATACTTAAAAGAAAAAGCCTTGTCAGTATTGCATGTTGGAGATTTGATGAAAGATGACATTTAAACCAACTTCGTTCAATATTAAAAAAATCCTGGGAGGATATTTAATTAAATTTCAATATAATTTGCACAGGTTTAGTTTAAGTTCATCCCTTATTACTTCAGGCTGCTTGCTGAGAATCTAAAAGATAAGTTCTTGTCTCAGTTGAGAGAGGCTGAAAGGTGGGCTCTCCCGTGGCAATGCCCCAGCTTGGGAAGTTCACTGCTGCCCCTCGGAAGTGGAAAGTGAAGATGCCATCTGAGGGACAGAAAGGCCTGAGCAGGCTGGAGGTGTCTCTGGGGAACAGGCCCAAGTAGAAACTTTTTTGTGGTTCAGCTGTAACATCAGCTCCCCCCAACTCATCCCCAGGGCAGAGAGCATGGCAGAACTTGGGAGTGGAAAGCTTTGAGGCATGGAAAGTTTGAGCCTCAGAAAGACCAAGGAATTATAAATCCATTTTGGAAGGCTTGAATAAACCAGACCCCAAGGAGGGGAATACTAAGCATGAAGAGCCTAATGCCATAGGTCCCTTTAATCTGATATCCTGTTTCCCAGGATAAAATGATTAGTTAAAGGTTATATAAAAACAAAACCAAAAAAAACCCCACTACATTAAATATACAGAGTGATGCTTCCTGTAGGTTCTCCTCCCCCCCAAGCTTCCAGCACTCAGTGGTTTAAGGGCATCCTGCACTGTAAGCTACAGCCAGATCATTATTTTACTAACCTCCCACCCTGCACGCATACAATTAATGTCTTTTTCAACATAGGTGTATTTTTAGACTATAACATCTTGTGGCAGTGACTTCCATTTAGTTATGAATAAGGAAGACTGGGGTTTTCTTTTGCATTGACTGATTTAGCCATAGCTCTTGTTTGGTGAGAAATAGTGAATCATTGTTCCTTGTTTGCCTTTCCCACAAGTTTTATGATCTTAGGACTGCTAAAGACATGTGCCAGGAGAACTCCCCAAGGCAAGTCTAAAAGAGCAAAATCTTGGTAAAGAAACAAAGGGAGAAGAGAGGGAGAGAAGCAGATTAAAGCAAAAGTAAATATGTATCAACGCAGAGTTTTAAAGCTCTGTGAGATTTAAATATGACTCGGTACCATTCTTCTTGTTCTAAGAAAATCAGTAGCATCTCACTTTTCCTGAGTGCATCTCTTTTCTTCTGTCTAATTTGTAGGAGGCAGCATGTCTAAAACAGAGACACCACTTTAAGGTGCTCTATGGCAACTTCCCCACCAGTTTACTTTTCAGGTTGCTTTGATTTCCACCATGACTTTACCTTCAAAGGTACTTCAGAGCATACCCAGCTGATGGTTCGTGTACACGTCCCCAGCCTAGTCAAGAGTCTAGCTCTTGCTTTGACACACATTTTTCATTTTTAGCTTCCTCAATTGAAAGGCATGCATGCACACACCCTGACATATTTCTCATCTCATGTCCCAGCCTAACGACTGTGCTTTAATTGGCCCAAGGCATTAAACCGAGCCCAATAGCTGTTTGAGTACAGAGCCTCAGCTCACATACATTTTCCATTGTTTTCTTTTAACGTTGTACATCAGATAGTGGAAAAATAAACATAGGTTGATATCCGTCTGTCAGACTCATCAAAATAACATGTTTAAAGGGGTTAGCAGCATCTCTGCTTCGTTTCCTCCCCTGGCCCTGCAGTAAGAGCTGCTCAGAGTGGTCCTGAGGTGAGGTTATCTGCAGAGATAGCCCCAAGAGGCTGCCTTCACCCATGCCAGTCCTGGGACAGGTTCTACCCACTAAACGTCCTCCAGAAATAACCCACAAGTCCAGCACTGAAGGCCTCAGGGAGCATGCTCATCTCGCACATGGGCACCTTTCTGCTCTTCCTGAGCTGACCCTGCTCCAACACATCCCTTCAAGGGGAGCTTCCCACCATGCACAGGAGCCATGGCACAGCCCGTGAACCACGGGATGGAGAGGTGGAGCCAAGAGAGACCAGCGCATCAGCTAAGGGCATCACAGATTCCTGGCCCAGCATTCCACAAATGCTCTACCACATCGGGTCAAGCAGATGGGACATGGCACATACTTGGGATAGAACTACGATGGCCATTCAGCCTGTCTGAATGAGAAGCTAATGAGGAATTGGGAGAAATGACAGCTCCATGGCAGGAGGGAAGTAAAGTCTGCTGCTGGAAGGAAACTTTTTGAAACACCACATTTCCTCCCTCAGTTTGACACATGCTCAATGTGGCACCACTTGGGAGCACAGGAACAAGGTGTAGAAATAGGGACTTTCAACCCATGTGGTCAACAACCATCTCTCGCTCCTTGCAAAGCACTGAGCCCCCCGTGCTCCCCAGCAACCTTGAGGGGCCAGGCTGGGAGCAAATCGAACCCCTGACAGGCAGGCACCCGAGCTCGGGAGTGGATTGAGGGGTAGGCACCAGCCTGATTTTAGGGCATCCAGATCCGTGACTCCTGCCAGAGCTCTGGGAGACACACAACGCTCAAGACTCACAAGCTGTAAAATCCCGCTCAGCTAAGTTGAGGTTCTTTTTAATTAGAGAAAACGCTGCCCTAAGAAAAAGCAAACACTTATGTAATGGGTATTACCCATCTGACTTCAGATACCAAAAAGAAACCTCGAGGAATCTCATGTAAGCTAGAAATGTGCAATAAACAGCAGTTTTGGTGTGCGGTGTTGGAGTGACCAATGTAAGTTTAACAGTTTAATGCAAACATAAGCCATTAATTTAAGGCCGTTATTTTTAGCAGCCATAGAGCTAAGGGAGAAACGGTGCTAGCGGAGCCAAGAAAAACACAAACAAGGATGGTGTGAGTCTCTCTGCATCCCCCTTGCCTCTGCCACCGCAGTGCTGACGTGCCATGCCCTTTGCCACACACGGCTCCATCACAGCCCCCCTGCACCTCGGGGAAAGTTACTACAAATTGTGAGCTTTTATTTGCAGATATGCTGGTGGTTTTGGGGCAACCAGGCTTCTCACAAGAGGCGGTTATGCTACAACACTAAACAGCCTTCACAATGTCATGCAGTTTCTCTCTCTGGGATCTTCCTTCCTTCCGTGACGTAGCAACACCAAAGTGTCATCCAAGGGAAAATCTGCCTGGAGAGACCTTGAGTCGTCCTATCCCACAGTTCATGCAAATATCTCTCTCTCTCTCTCTCTATGTAAATGCATGTGTGTGTGT
Organism: Balearica regulorum gibbericeps; assembly: GCF_011004875.1. Lineage (NCBI taxonomy): Eukaryota > Metazoa > Chordata > Aves > Gruiformes > Gruidae > Balearica > Balearica regulorum. The sequence goes on from NC_046184.1 coordinate 61,431,668, forward strand.
TTATATATATATATATATATAAAAAAAACCAGAGCAGAATCCTCAGAGTGAAAAGATCAACTCCGGGTCAAACCCAAATGCAAGTCACTGCTTTTGTTTGCCTCACATCTCACCACATGACACACATGCATTTCTCATTGTGGGTGGTATTGCCTGTCAACTTACACTGACATTAAAAGGGAAATCAGATCTTTAGGCTAAATGTGTTACCATTCATTTTGGAAAGCAAGCAATAGGCAGAGCTTGATTTACTCTGCTTAACCTAGAGTAAAACCTATTATCAAGAACAGAAGTGCTCGCTGAGACAAGTTTATATGGAAGAAAGAAGCAGCTGGATTTTAGCAGCAGATTTGTCACTATGTGCCCAGGTCAGCTCCCGTTACAGTCTAAAGATTGGGACAGACATTTGTGTGGGCCCGCGGTGGCCAGCTGCAGCAGGGGATGGGCTCAGTAGCACAGGATGCTATATGGAGGAGTCTGGCCACCCTGGCAGGTACCTGATGGTCAGCCAAGGCGGTGGGGCAGGTCAGGAGTCGGCGGTGGTCCTGAGCAAAGCCACACAGCTTTGCCAGGGAAAGGAAAGCCTTCTCTCTGTGTCCGTCAGCTTAGTTTGTGATTTTAAGAGGTAAAAAAGCTGTGGGAGAACTCCTTCAGACAAATCTGTAACTAGGAAGATTTAACAGGAAAGGAGAGGTACAAAAGGCAACTGAATGAGAAAGAAATCATATGTGGAAAGTCAAAGTCTGCCCATCAGAACACGGGTCAGGAGCATTTGGCAAATAAAAGGAAGACAAACATATAACTTTACCCAACATAAAAAGAAGAAAACCCAGCAATCCAGCAGACCTCTCCCTGGAGCATGGGAGCAGAGCAAAAAGGGTGGAAACAGGGCCCATGCAGGGTGGAAGTGACTCCCCAGGTCCCTGCAGGAGGTGCAGCTGCTCCCCCACCAAGGTGCGACTCACCTACGGGCAGCGTCCTGCAGCCCCGGGCAGCAGCTTCTGCAGCGGGGCGAGTCCTTACGGGCAAGCCAGACCTTGGCCACATGGGGGAAGGCCTGGGACCCCACAGGCCGTGCCTTTCACTGGGACAAAATGGTGGATTGGCAGGTCATGGGCATCTTGCCTCCATAGAGGCAGCTGTTCCTCTGGGTGGCAGCAGTAGGACCCCAGGCACAGTGCTCTGCCCGCACTGCCTGTGAGACGCCTGGCCCTGAGGCCTCAAAGTCTCTCAGTGTAACGCCATCCCTCACCTCCGAAAGGGCAGCTTTCACCCAGCCAGGGAGGGAGAGGAGTGTCCCCTTGAGGGCACCCAGCAGTGTCCGTGTCCACCTGCCCTTTGGCAACAAGCACTTTCCAGATATACCTTTGGCGTCCGTCACAATACCCCAAGCCAGACAAAGCAAAGCGTGTGGTTCAGATCTGTGGGCTCCCACCAGCCCCGCAGGATGGGCCCAGCCAAAAGGTGGGCCATCACTGCACAGGCCCTCCCGTATTTCCCAAGCTCAGCGGTCTCTGGGGGGATGCTCTTGAACATGGCGCCGCCCCCCCCAAGCCCTCTGCCGCTCCCCTCACAGACAACATCGCAGCTCCTGCCCTGCACTTTGCCTTCACCTTTCCCCACCACATGACACCTTCCTGACCTCACTGATAAATGCCCGAGCCCGCACTCCACTGCCACCTCCCCGTCGGCAGCCCCCAACCACAACCTAGTGCTTCCAGGACAGAAATCTTTCTGGGCCCTTTTACTGTTTTGTGCATGGAGAAGAGAGGCTTGTGGTGTGGCAGATCCCTTGGTGCCTTCTTTTCTGTGTTTTTTTTTAGGTTTGGTTTATCTTTGGAGGCCAAATAGGCCTCGGCAAGAAAGCAGTCTCACACCATCCCACGCAGAGGACAGCTGAGCAATCAGAAAAGCTGGTCATCAAAGAGAAAGGGCTTCTCAAACTTCACTCTCGGCAAAGCTGCCATTTTACCACAAACATTTACACCATATTTTGACATGAAAGGAGTCTATCAAGTGTTGATAGATTTACGTAACAGATTCCGCCATCTGGCCCCTTCTTCACGCTCTTGTGTTGGCACGACGTGCACAAGCAGCATGCAGCCACGGCTTTTCCCCTACAGCCATCCACCAGCTGCCACGTGGCATCATGGCGCGACGGACGTGCCACGGTGGCACAGCCAGAGACACAATCGTTAGCAAGCTTTACGAGTGCAAGGTCTTCCCACAAGGCACAGCAAGACACCTGCCCTACCGTGAAACTTCCAGCATTCATGGCATCTTCAGGAGATCCACCTCCTCTGGAAGTGGTCCTGCCCCATCGTACAGCTCTATGATGAGAGAATCTCCTGCACTGGGACTCTGGGCAGGCAGCGGGTCTCGGAGGAAAGGCAGGATGCAAGTTTGAGTACAAGGCTTAGAGGAAAGTTAGGATTGCTCCAACAACTCAGTGAAACTCTACCAATTCCCCGCTGAAGTTTGTGAAATTTGCTGTCTGGCTGAAGATGATTCTCACTCACACTCTGGTAAAATGATGTTAACTAATATGAGCTGAATATAAATACCATTTATTACATTTTCTAGTATACACTTCCAAAGCATGCATTACCAAATGTATTTTTAATTTGATATAAACATTAAATACTTTGCTTTGGCATTTAATACATCCTTATGGGATGTTATCATATACTATGTATCTCTATCATCATGCACAGATGACAAAGAAATATACACCAGAAAATATTTTTCTTCCAGAGAAAGAAAAGAAAAAGCCCTACAATAAAAAGCTTCCCAGTTTTAAATTTGAAGTAAAAACAGAAGTAATGAAAACCAACAACTCCTGAATTGTGAAGTCAGTAGGGTAAAAATGCACATTATTAATGATGACATGACCCACAGGAACAAATACATGTAGGTCCAATCTTGCAAAGTCAAGCTAGTACATGCCTTTATTCCCTACGCTCCAGGATCTGACTTCCTTACATACTTATTTAAAAATAACGCTGCTATCCATGTCCTTAAATATGAACAGCTACACTGCCAAACAGCTCAGCAACCCGTACTCCTGGGTTTTCAGAAGTTAAATAGATGGCAGCTAGTGCAAAGAGTTGAAGGCTGGTTTCCTAGTTCAGTCCTTATTTTTAACTATGTCCTCATATGTTTAACATGCAAAAAAAAAAAAAGCACTTAAAAATTACCCCAAACTCTGTTTCTCAGGGAAGTACCTACCTTCAAAATTCAAAAGACTGAAACAAATCACAGCTGGGGTTTATGAAGGTGCCCTCTTCTGGCCTTTAAAAAAAACCCTTCTCTTGCTGTCACCTGGTTTCTTTGCTTCGAAGAAGTACCAAAATGAGCATCTGATTGTGCAAATCTTCCATTTATTTAATAAATTGGCCAGAAAAATACCACCACAGAATGTTCTTGATACCATACAAAAAGTTTAAAAATCCTTCAGTTACATGAGTTTAGAAAAATAAGTTACAATACTATTCTAGAAATCCCAGTAGAAATACATGAATTTGTTACCAGGTAGAAATTTAGGCATAAGGGGTTTTGCCCAGAGGGCTGGAGAATTTACCCCCTGTTCACACCACACTACTAAACTCCTAAGAACCATTTAATAAAAGTAATCCGAACCTTTCTGCTAAAACAGAGGGAAATGAAAAAGCAGATCAAAACCCGCATTCATTTCCACTACAATGAGACATTTTTACCATTTCTTGATAAATATCTATGTAGTTTATCCAAAACCAGAGGAATATTCAAGAATTTGTTACTTTTTTATGGAAACCTCTGTTTTAAAATTATTGTTTTTTTAATTAAATATAAACCAAAGCACACATGGAAGTAAATACAGCTTTTAGGCCATATCTACATGGATTTTTCACTGTTGGTTTTTGGAGGTTGGGGAGGTGTTGTTTGCTTGTCTGTTTTGGGGGAGGTGTTGGTTGGTTGGTTTTTTTTTTGATTCTACAGGTTCACTAATCTGAAGGAAAATCACAATAATGCTGTGTTCAAATTGGCCAATTTAGACCTGAAATGGTGCAGCGTACGATAGCTCACCTGAAAAGGGAGAATTTATTCAAATTGAATAAAGTTGCACAGAGCTCTTGCAACTATAATTCATTCCAAAGTGAAATTCTGTCTGTGCCAACTTTGATTAATTATCATCACATAAGCTGCAAGATAAAGCTAAGATCACATCTGTGTTATATGCACAGTTGTTACTCTCAGGGGAAAAAAAACACAAACCCTTTCTGTATAACAAGGCCTTAATAAAAAGTATTTTTCTTGTCTCACCAAGGAGAAATTTTTCACAAATAAGTTTCTCTAAAATAAAAAGTCACAATGGAGTCAGTTTGGAAGCCAAGAAATATGGTACTAAACTTTTTTCCAAGGCTATCTTCTTCCTCATGATCAAGCATGTAGATACAGTTTTCCTTCCACAGACATGTGAGCTGGCAAAATGCATGTTCACGAGGAGACCTTGCAATTGCTGTGTTATAACCTAGAACACAGAGGGACTATACAGTTATCTGAACTTCTGGTAATATTCTTCAGTTCGGAAGTTCTCTGTTCAGGTAAGAAACTAGAGAGGAACAAAACCAAACTAAAACAGTTGTTGTCCAGCTGTGCTAGCAGTTCTTCCATCACTGCCCACCAGACAATGCAGGCTTTAGGCTATGACTTCATGAAAGCATTTGTTCAATGCCCTGCTAAACAACAGCTCCATAGTCAATATTCCCATTGCGTTGCTAATTGCCAGCCAATCACCGCAAGTGACCGACTCCAACAGTGCTTGTCTCCTAAGGATGAGGGAACACTCTGGCTAAGATGTACACCTTTCTGCAGACATCCGAGGATGACTTCTCTCAAAACCTTTCTTCTGAATTGCACAAGTCAGGCACTGCGATGAAAGCCAGTCTCTGGCAATAACAAGAATGGGGGTCTTTAACCTCAGCATCCAGCCTGAAGGGTATTTTCACCAGAACGCTTAGTCACGGACAGAGTGGTGAATACCTTAAGAGAAAGGAGAAGAAAAAAAAAAAACCCAACATGATTTAGTATGGCCAGAATGAATTTTCTCTTCTAGAAGATCAACTTGGGCATAATGCTCAAAACTGCTGCCATTTCTTAAAGTAATAAAATAATATCGAAAAACATACATTTGAAATCCTTTCCACTAAATAGCATCCAGGCATACAAATACCCTTTGTTCTCTTCATTTACCTTATGGTCTTCCTTTTACAGTGGAAAAGAAAGAATTAAGGCAATCACACGGATTTCTACCACCTTTTATCTTAACACTCCTAAGTTTTTACAGTGGGAACGAGCTCAGCAATAATAAACTGTGGTCTGTACACCTAATGAATAAGTGTCTCTATGGTTCAAAGATAACTTTGTTAGGAAAGTGAAGTTAACGCAAGGCTACGGCATTGAAGAGAACATAAATTTTGCCTCTGTACCTTTCTAGATATAATAGAAATGTGGAACTGATTGCTGATGCAGGTATTACGTCTGGGAGTTGTATGCTCTGGACAATAGCTAAGAAACAATTAGTACATCTAGTTTGAAAAAGTCCAATCTTTACTGCTTTCAAGTCACATTAAAGAAAACAACATTTTCAAGAATAATTATTATAAAATTAAAAGGTATCAAAATTCAAGAAGAAAAATTCTACAAACCCTTGTTTAATATCAGAACTTTACTATGCAAATAATTGCATAGTTTTGCATAGATACAATATAGAAAGGAAAAAAAGGAAATCAAACCCACTTCTATCTAAATGGTTCAAAGTTGCAATAATTAGCTATCATCAAAGCCATCTCTCAGGAAGAATAAACTTAGCACAGAATAAAGTATATACACATTTCGGTTATGCAAATAGCACTGAAGTATCTAAAGATAATGGGGATCTGAAAGCCCTACAGTTCTCTAAGCAGAAGCTTTGCTGCATTAAGGCTGCTAGCAGCTCTTCAGAGAGCCACATCAATAAATGATATATCTCTCCACTTTCTATAAGCATGTAAAGCATTACGCACAAAACAGGAAGACAAATGCATGTCTAATATAGATGGCAGAAGAACAGCAATATATTTAAACTATCATGCCTGGCTTGAGACAGAGTTTCTAACTCTTTGGTTCTGATCCACAGACTGATAACATATGGGAATCTTCATTTATTATTATTTCACTTTGAAAGACAAAGATTAAAAAGCCCAAAATTTATCTGCTTTCTTCCTAGCCTGACTGGGTGTGCTAGCCAGTTCCAGAGGCTGCAGGGACCACACAACTCCCTAACTTCAGTAATTGGATAATTATTGGAAACATGAGGGGGATTCAAGTGAAGACAAAACCTTAGATCCAATGGCTGGAAAGCCATCGTTAGCTAACTTGAAGAATCACCCCAGCTTTAAGACGACACTTTCTCTTAACCACAGATGCTTGATTATACACGCCTGTATTTCAAGAAGTGCAGCACAGTCCAGGCTGAGAGGTAATTCTCTGTAAGGCTGAGGTCCTATCAACTCTGTGCTCGTCGTTATTTGTACCTCGCAAGAAGTTCCATTCAGAATTCATGTTTTCTGCCAAATAAAATGCTGCTTGAATAAGAGAAGTGAAATCTGTCTCTAATTTGAAAGCAGTGAGAAATGGGGCCCTCAGTCTCACAGGAGTGTCTTTGAGCAATGATTTAGTACTAACATCAGGGAAGATGTCAGCATTTGACCCTGTAACACTGTCCCTTTCCTGCTCAGATCAGACTTCATTTTCCTTAGTTTTTACATGGATGTAAGATAAAAATAACACCGATATTATCCATCATTCTATTCATGCAGATATGCACAGTCCTCACAAATTCTGAATATTTTTTAAGCATTTTTTTAATCAGAGAGTACCATCTTGTGCTTTGATTTTTGTTTACTGCTTAAGAGATTAAATTAAGTAACAGGCATAAAAAATCTTTTGAAGACTGGCACTAAAAATGATCGCTGTTCCCTGGAGCTTTTAAATAGTGTATTTCTCCTGAGCCAACTTCTTCCTCCCCCACTCAAACAAATACAATTATCTGAAATTACCTCCCTAAATTATGTCTAACCATGATTCTATTCAGTTTCAATTTTAGCAGCTCAGATGTCCAGAATAAATTATGACTATCATCCTCTCTTCACACTGCATATGCTAATATCCCACTAGAGTTCACAGGTTTGAATGCCTCACTCAGAGTTCCCCCTCCACAGGGCCCCGGTAAGATAAGGACCAGCAACCCCTCTTCAAGGGCTTTCAAGAACGCCATTAGATGATACTACAGAAAAAAATCCAACAGAATCTCTATTGTGGATGCTTTGAAGATGATTCATATTGCTAGCAGTTCATTCCATTAATAGGGCTCTTCTTATATTGCTTATACTGTATCACTTTGGAAACACAAAAGAAGAGAAGGGGACTTTACTCCTGCAGACCACCATCCTGGTGCTCTCTACTAAACTTTGTAGCTAACACATGCAGGTAAAAACACAGATTCTGTACAAAGACCTACAAAGGTGATACACAGCTTTTGCAGGGATCCTCAGCTCATATAACTGGTCGTAATACTAATGAAATAAGGGGAGCATCTCTGATTTATACCGGTGAGGAGCTGTCCCCCATCCACTAATTAAGCTCTTCATTAAAGAGGAGCAACAAGACAAACACAGGAAAAAAAGATGGTTGTGTGGCCTCGTGCACTTCACTTCAAAAGTAAAGTACTAGAGAGTAAAGGAGAGATCTTTAAAAGGGTAGAATTTAACAGAGGTAATTGTCACATAGCTGGTCCCCTTCTATAGCACCAGTTGATAAGCCTATTTTGAGTACACACATCTAAAAAAAATTAGCTTTGACAACCATTTTAGCAGAAACAGTATTTGAAGCCTTCATAAACAGATCTCTGAGTGGGAGTAAAATTCTGTACTTCCCAGTAGAGGGAGCACTGGATTAGGGGAGACCATAAACACTTCACAAATGAACATACTAAAAAAAAAAAATAAATCCCAGATTAAAACCAGATAATTTCCTGTCCTTCCATCCCCTCTACTTCCCCCCAAATTTGGATCTCTTTAATAGAGCTCTCCTATTCAGATTCCCAACACCTTAGCCCAGAATGCTACGAAAGCTGGGCTATGAGGTGACTTCATATACAAACCTCTGCACAGACGGGATGAATTCCTATGGTGCTGTCCAGCTGTTCTTTTGTCATCCCACATTTAATAGCAGCTGCAAACCCTTGGGTGACTTCTCCAGCATTTGGACCAAGGACATGGAAACCAATGACTCTCTCCTAAATACCAAAGATAATCAAATACAAGCACAGTCATACATTCAGTTCTCTTTAGACAACGTGTAAGGTTTTCTTACTCAGAGTATATAGTTTCATCAGTTCACAAAACATACTGCAAATTAATGTAACCACACAAATGTGAACTATCATTAGCACCAACAGAAGGGAGATAGCGGGTATAAATTTTGTTCTCCCTCTGAAAAGATTCAGCTAGGAACTCAAGAATCAGCCTTATTACAAAGTTTTGTGCACGAGTCCTCTGTTTACATCAACAGCACACAAAGTTAACACACACCAGGATCTATGTTTGATTATACCGTACGTCCAAATTGCAAACATGCATTTAAATTTTATTCAGGCAACCTATTCCACTCCTTTCAACAGACTGCTTGCCTAAGTCAAGATGAGCACCTTCCACAAAGGTTTGCAACACCAGGGCCTGTTCTGGGTGGGTACACGGTGTGTTTCTATGGAAGAACTTTCGTTTGATGGCTGCTTGCAGGAAAGGGCCACAAGCTAAAGGTTTGGCTAACACACGTGGCAAGAGGTGCATTGTAACTAAACTGACGATGACTCTTGTTCCAGCATTCACTGTCATTGGGAGATAATATAACTACCAACTAGCAAAAACACACTGAAAGACACCCAGTTACAAGGAAGATACTATTACTTCACACTTCTCACATCTGTACTACTGTTCAACCGAGCATATATCCTCAGCAAACACTCAACAGAACAAGCTGTACTGACTTGACTTGCTTTTCTTAAAGGAAAGCTTGCTTCTCTATGAAAAGCAAGTCTCCTTCAGCAAATGCCAACTGCTGTGGGCTTCAGTGGCTTTCAGGGCATTAATCAGGTTTTGCTGAGCATAGATGTAGCCTAGATGGGTGTCAAAAGTTATCTGCTCCTGCCGCTAAACATCACATATAAGGGAGTGTGGATACTCAGTACACTGAGATGTTATTTTTCTTTCAGTAAGCCTGAGGACTGAGACTTACCGCAGGGTTTATTCAAATAAGAAAAGCTATAATTAGGTAATAGCTGAAATGGAATTATCCTTATTTTCCTTTAAAAATATGTACATATGTAAAAATAAAACCATAGTAATAAAACTGGGGTAAACTACAGTTTTAAATAGTTACTGAACAAAGTTTTCATCTAGGCTAACTTTCAACTCTACCTCTAAATATTTAAACACGTTCCCAATTTTCAGGACAAGAAATGGAAACAAATTAATGAAACACTTTAAATCACCATTCAACCTTTTCATTTTCTTACGTAACTTTGTATTAGGAACATAACCATGGGTTCTGAAACAGCTTCCACCCTACTGCAAACTCCTCCAGAAACAGGAGATGGGCAAAACCAGACAGGTTTGCAAATTTTACAAAATGGTGATACAATGCTTAGAGAGACTACAGTAAGATAAATCTGTATTAATTAAGATGAATCCTATTATTGAAATCACCTAAGTTTTTATTAAACAGATGATGATCATTCAGAGGCGGGCATATCAATTCTTCTGACCCGTTAGTAATATGTCTTGTGCTTCAGCAGGTACTGTACATTTTCATAGCCAGGAAGTTTTACCCTACTCCAAGGATAATCCTGGCATTATCACCCTAAATGAGATCTGTGCAGGCAAGATACATTAATCCAGTTAGAATGATCTCAAGAGTTTTATAGACACATGTGGATTTGCAGAGTTGTGATGGTTCCTGAGTGATCTCAGATTCAGAGAGAACAATCTCCCAGAAAAGAATGTCCCAGTTTGGGGAGGGGAGAATAAGATAAACAGGTAAGACTTCTAACCATTTTTATGTGCATTGATTCACTCACTTTTCAAATTTAATGAAATGTCTTAGAGCTCTCTACTTCTTATTTTACATATATGAAAAAGGTACCATATAGCAAAGGCAACGGAGGAATTTTCTATTGTACTTAAGGGCCATTTTTGTATAAACAAAAGTATTATATCACTACAGAAATTTATTAAATTTTAAAAGGTAAAAAAAATTTTCAATTTATTTTTTATTTGTTAAAAATAACCTATTTATAGCTGTGGTATCAACTGTACCTACAATGAACACATAGCTGCTGTTTTCCCTGGAAGGAAAGATGCACTTACATTATCCTGAATATTGCAAATTATCTTCGCATAGCATTTGTTGTTGTCTCTGGATGGCACAGTCCATTCCAATGGCCAGAAATGACTATGGTACACCTGGAAATACAACACAGGTTAAAAAAAAAAAAAAAAAAAAGTTGTGTATTTTCACAGCACAGAGCATGACCTTCCAAAAACTACCAGATTATCTTAAATTTGCCTCGTCTGCCTCCAAAGGTGGAGCTTTACTACTGATTGCAATTGCTTTTGGAAATCACACATGTAAAAACTTTCAACAATAGTGACGCAGCACAAGGGTGAACTGTTAACTAATAACTCTTCATTAGCAATCAGCCATGCACATAGAATTTGGAACACTTGAAATTCAGGTGGGGCTCCTCCTCCTTGACAAAACAAGCACTAGTGTCATCCAATAATTTAAAAAAAAAAAAAAAAAAGAAGCCATAAGTCTATTAGACTTCCAGGATGCAGTTCACCATGCTCTCACTAAGCTAGATCAATACCAGCTTCTCTCACGAAAGGCTATATTGTCTCTGGGTCTACCCAGGATGAAGGCAAAAATATTTCTCAGAGCAGAAAAGGGAAGAATTGGCCTCAGAGTCTGGGTTTAGGAGATATGAGGGCATGGGTTTTTTGCATGCTCTCTTAGATTATGTATCACTGCAAAATGGAAAGTACATTAAAAAACCCAACACATTTTACTGTCTGCCCCAGCCAACATCACTGGACAGATTCTTAACTGCAGGTAAGGCTGCTCATCCACCTGTACTAGCATGTATTTCAGAAAATGACGGGGTGTTTTGAGGCACAGTTCTACCCAGAACTCTCAACAGCTCCCACTATAAGCTAACCTCAGATTGATTATTGCTTGAAAGAAGTTTTTAATTGATCACAACTCCAGTAAAAATATGTCCCTTCACAAACTAGGAGAGATGGCTCAATGCTTCCAATATTAATGGGGTTACAAAGCATTTATAAGCATCACTATCTGAAACTGAAATTTAAAAGGTCTGAACGACAGATGCAACTCAATCCTACTGAAGCTTGCAAAAGCAAAAGCCAATATGGTGACATGATAAAAGACGTCAGAATAAACTAAATTAGGGCTTAGTCAGAACACAAATGCTTCTAGATGCACATTTTCAAAAATGGTTTTGAAAATAAAAAGTGCATTTTCCACAAAGAAGGGTCCAGTGTTTCACATGTAGTGGCAAGAATTTGACCCAATAACAAAAAATTAGCTGCATATATGCAAACTTCATGGGGAGAACAGAATTTAAACCCCTGCCCTGTAGTCAGGTTAACAGTACTTGACGCACTGCCATTTTAAGTCATATTTAACTTCTTTTCTCCACAGTCCAAGTCAAAAAATATAACTGACAAAGCTAAGAGGGGGAGGCAAGTTCTCAACTTTATGAGCCACCACTTATCTGCTTATTTCCCCAAACAATGCTTCTCAGGTGATCTTCATGGGACATAAAAGTGCAGTTTATTGTCAGACCTCCTCTCATGATTTCTGTATGTGGTCTGTACAGCATTTTGGAAGAACAGCCTCAGGCACTAACTACTTGCATATATCTAATTTCACTCTTGACCAGCAATCCCAGTGAAAGAAAAGAGAACACTCATGTGAGTAAAATTAAGCACATATCTCCTTGCATAGTCAAAATAAATAGGAAAAATGTGCATAATAACATTTGGCTTTATAAAGCAAAAATCACCAAGGCAAGGAATTTGCCACACTGTAGCTACAAAAAGCTCCAATTTGACATTAAAACCAATGTATTGCTTCCAACACATACTCAGCTTTAATTTATCCTGAGTATTTATAGACACAAATAAACCTTTTTTTTTAAACCAAATATTCCACCTTCAAGCCCTGTTTGCCAAAGATAGAACATATTTGCAGCTAGAGCTATTGGCACTGGGGACAATTTTTATAACATGTCTAGGAACTGCCAAGGAAGATAAAAATGTACCTAGTCACCTCCTGCCCTTACATCAGAGCACAGAATGCTGTTTTAATTGACTCTTAACATTATTTTAAATTACAAATTGGGAACATCAAATCCAGATTAAATGAAGGCATTTACCTCAATGTTTTCCTCCCCAAACTTCTCCACTGCAGTCTCTTCAGAATACCCACAGGCTCCATACTCCAGAGGAGTGAATACAGTGGTTGGAACATTCACATAGTCACACTGCATGGCATTCAAAACAAACAAAAAAAACCCCACCACATAACATCAGTACAATGGGTAAAAATTCAGCAGTCTGAAATTCAGACAGGAAGAAAAGTTGGATTATTCGTAATTCTCAAAGCTACTTTTTTTTTTTTAAATAAAAAAAAATTGTTTTAAATTAAGCTACAGTTTTGGTATTGTCCCTCTCAGAGGCATTAATTAGAGCAAGAACAGAAAGAGAGTTTAAAGTCACACTGACATTAGTATGCATAGATTAAAAGGAAGAGGAAATTCAGTGCCCAGCTTTAAAATGTTCCAGATCACAGGGTGCACTGAAGATAAAAAGTAGACTGTTCGACTGCTTCTGCAGAGCATGCTATTTTTAACTGGGAATGCTACAAAGACAAAAGCACCATCCTAAAACCATCATCTTTTTTATCAACTGTGGCCTAGGAGATGCCAAAGAACCAAAGACATGAACTGCAGACATTTGGAGGCACAGCTAGAAGTAGAGCTGATACTGCATGCCCGATCACATATCATGAAAGCCAAACACTGACCCCCAACTTCACTGGAGCTTTAGAGTGTCCTAGAGGCTCACCTCTGGGCATCTTTCTTACACTTCACCACCCTCACGTAAAGAAGTTTTTTCTTATGTTTAAATGGAGTTTTCCTGTGCTGCAGTTTGAACCCATTGTCCTTTGTCCTTGCACTTTACACCACTGAAAAGAGTCTGGCTCCATCTTCTTTACTCTCTACTATAAGGTAGGAAGACACATTGATATAAGACCCTCCCAAGTCATCTCTTCTGCAGGGTATAAAAAGTCCCAGCTGTCTCATGTGTCAGATGCTCCAGTCTCTTAATCATACTCACTGCCCTTTGCTGGACTTGCCCTAGTATGTCCATGTCTTTCTTGTACCGAGGAGCCCCAAACTGGACACAAAATCCATACCTATCTCACCAGTGCCAAGTGGAGGGGAAAAGGTCACTTCCCTCCATGTGCTGGCAACGCTTTGCCAGGATGTATCTGCAGGAAGCAGTCTAGGATGCCACTGGCCATCTTTGCCGTGAGAGTACGTTGCTGGCTCACTGTCAACTTGCCCCCCAGACCCTCCAGAACCTTCTCTGTTCTCCAGGTAGTGGGTCCTCAGCCTGTACTGGTGCATGGGGTTACACCTCCCCAGGTGCAGGACTTTGCAATTCTCCTTGCTGAACTTCATGAGATTCCTGTCAGCCCATCTCTCCAGCCTGACACGACACAGGCTGGAGACTCTCTGAGTGACCACACAACCATCTGGTGCATCAGTCACCCCCCTCTAGTTTTGTATCATCTGCAAACTTGCTGAGGGTGCACCCTGTCTCATCATCCAGATCATTAACGGAGATGTTACACAGTACTGGACCGAGGATCCAGCCCTGTGGCACACCACCAGTGACTGGCCTCCAGCTGGTCTTTGTAATGCTGGCTACAGCCCTTTAAACCTGGCAGTTTAGCTGCTTTTCAGTCTACCTCAGTGCCCACTTATCTAGTCTGTGCTTCATTGGTTCATCTAAGAGAACATTATGGGAGACAGCGTCAAAAGCCTTACTAGAGTCAAAGTAAACAACATCCGCTGCCCACCAAATCAGTCATTCTGTCATAGAAGGCCAGCAGGCTGGTCAACATATTAAATTTCTACTAATTTTAATTTCTATGGATTTCAACTCTAATTAATTTCATTTGTGACTGAGGATCAACTAAGATTCTGCTTACTATTCTTTCCCCACCTATCCGTAACACTTCATTATGTTTCATACAATCACCCAGACTTGTTATAACAGCAATGTAAGTCAGCTTCCCATCTAAGTAGTTACTCATTTCTTGGATTCACTGAAAGGAGATGATGCTTTCTTTGGCAGCATAAGGATTTTCATACCTTGAGAGACAGTTATCTGGCATAAAATGTAAATTAAGACATATCCATAGTATTGCAGCAAGAAAAAAATTCTGGCTCCAGCTATGGTTTTCTTAAACTTTGCCTGGCTGATGTAATGACATTATGTACACTGATTCAGGATTCTGTTACCGCAATACCTGCCAACCTAAAATAAATGACTCAATCAAGCTCTAAATCTGACTGACAGCTGCACTTGATATGAATACAACAGGCTCTGAAGGAGAAAAATCTTTATGCTTAAGAAGGTGAGACAAGCACCCAGAGGGATGGTGCTCGGATACCAGTTCTTCAAAGGCACTCTCCTTTCCTCCTGGTTTAAAGATAAGGTGTAAATGAGTACCCATGTACTTATTTGGACTAGTACAACTTGGCTGAAACCTACAATTGCACTAGTGTGGAACATAAACACTGAATTGATGAATTCAACATCTCAGGTGAAGTACGTGCTGACTTACTGGTACATTTGATCTTCCTTTATGTCTATATTCAATTATAAGCAGAAGTACATATTACATTGAAAACATATGGATGAGAAGTGAAAAAAATTAGTGAAAATAACATTGGAAATGAAGAGCATCACAAATCCCTTTTACACTCTCTTTGGAGTAGGTAGGTTTAGTAAACTACCTATGAATTAAAGCATTTAATTGAATGATTGCTGACTTTTAGGGAAGGCGACAGAGCTAAAAACGAGTTCAATAATCTCAGCTGATTTTATTATCATTATACTCTGAGAGAAAAATAAAACCTCTTAATAGGAAAAAAAGATACTACCGCTTAATCCATAAGATATTAATTTAATCCTACACAATTAGCAGAACATATCTGCAGTAATATCTTTGCAAGCGGAAAATTAAAGTGATCATCAAAGCTAATCCTTAAAAGCCTACTCAGTTTTCCATAAATGAGCAGACTTGCACTCTGCACTTAGAAGTAGAGCAATGATAGTGTTTAGTGGCAAGCGGTTCCTTACCTTAATGGTTGCCCCAGCATAAAGCCTTTGAACCAACAATCTTCCTGCCTGGATTGCCACTGGTGTGAGTTCCAGCTTGTCCTGCAGTATATCTCCAACAGCATAGATATATGGCACGTTTGTTTGCTCCTCATCGTTGACAGGAATTTTTCCTGTTCTGCAATTTGATTTAAAAAGAAAAAAAGATGTAAGTATTCCGCTGTGAAGACTGGAGGTGTAAATAACCTTGCAGGAGTTAGGCCCTTTAGCTTTCAGAGAAAGACACGTATTTGAAGTATGAGGGAAAGAAGTCATATTCACAATCTTACAATCTTGGTCAAGAATGTAACGTAGTGCAAATTTGTCCAAAACTATAGGAATTTACACACTGGATAAGGAGGTAGCCCATGAAGTTGTGATTCATCTCCTGAATCAATTCTTTGGTGAGGCACAAATCCTTTCCTCAAATACCCTTTGCTACCAGCTGAGCTGTGTACTGGGAACCTTGAGGAGTGACAAGAAGAGACATTCTCCCACTCAAGCTGTAGACAAAAGAATCTCTCCACTACTGAAATTCCAGTCCAGTGGCTGAAGCAGTTTCTATAAACTTACCCTTCAGGCTTCTACACAGAGTCAGGTCAAGCTGTTGGACACCCTACTTCAGGGACAGCCAACAAGCTTTTTAGCATGAAGCGTACTGAGCTAATGGAAGTTTTTAATTATTCACATTTCCTACTTAATAAATGAAATCGTGTAGCAATCACTGCAGGAAACACATGTGACAGGGAAACCTAATCAGACAGGCACAGAAACAGTCACACAGTCACTTGAGGGACCAGTGGCGATTCCTGTATTAAAATCCAACTTTCTCAATTTTGCTCTTGTTAACAAATGCACAGTTTATGCTAATAATTTTATAGTTCATTCTATTAAGCTAGTAACAGGTGTCCTGATGTCAGAAAGATGTATACTGTTCTACATGACAACACAGGTCTGCCAATTCTGAGAGGACCAAAATTTCCACTTATTTAGAACACTGCAACAGTTCCCTTCAGCAACCTAAGTCACTATGTTCATATATAAGCTGCCCTCTGTTCTCCCACAGGCTACCAAGTCAAGTTCATGGTCCTGTGTCTTGTCTTCAAAGGGGACATCGTCTAGGCCCCACATGCCGAGAAGATGTTTTAGTTACCAATATTGAAAAAGTTACCTATGGCTCCACTCCCCGGTGCAACGACCTCACTACATTAAACATGAAATGCTCCTCTAAAGGAGACAGATTATTTCCAAGGGTTGCTCTAAGGCAAGAAATAAACTTCTCCAAAACCTAAAGCACATCACCAACTCTAACCGCGAATTTAAGGAACACTACTTTGATCTTGTATTTTAAAATAAACACATAGTAGCATTGACATTAAAAATGTAAACAAAACCCACCACACTAAAAGCCTGCATGAACAAACAGATCTCTGCCCCAAGAGGGGGTAGAGAGAAGGAAAAAAAAGGAGATGGGAATAAGAGTACAAGGAACAACTGACAGATGCTAGAAAGCCCAGTCACTGGAAGAAGCGGAGACTGACCTCTGAACCTGGAACAGACACTTTTGACTCTTAGCACTTAGGAGCTGACATTTCAGTATCAAAAAAGCAAACGTGGCAGTACTATGGGAGAAAACACAGCTATCTGCTACACTGTCTCCTTTCCAAGTGTATGCAAACAGGAAACAAGTTTTTCCTCAAAGCATTTGAATGTCTATGGACCACTACTGTTGCAATAGTAAATGACACAAGCTCAGCAGTTCAGTGGTGTACAGACAACTGTCCTTACTTTTCATTGATCTTCACTCCAACTTTGTCCAAACCAATTTTCCTTGTGCATGCATCTCTTCCGATTGCTAGCAAGACCTACAAAACAGCAATGCATGTTACTGATTTTTTTAAAACCTCAAAAATGCATTTGCATGTGGCTATCTATTCTTTTTGTTCTATACCAAGGATTAGTAGCTAAGGCTTGGTCATGGTAAGATGAATACGTTTGTTACCCATTGTATATTTACAGAGTTCAAGAGAAGCCACACCATCGCCATGACCTAACAAAACCAGGTTTTAATGATAAGATTAAATACCGCCAATTGGCTTTTTCTTTTAGAGCATTCTAAACAAACCGGTTAGGGTCAGATGCTTTATTTTATTTCTTCCCATTTTTATGCCAAGGCATTATACCATATCCCTGCCAGAGCAGATGACCCCAAAATGCTCCATAAGGAAAGGGCGCTTTACAAAGGAAACTCAGATGCTTATGCAAATCAAAAGACCATAAAGTAATTTTTGTTTTGATCAAAAAATATAATTTACTTATATAGGCTCTCAGCCACTGCTGAAGAATATTATTTGTTGAATATTATTTGTGTGAACATTTGTTCAGAATGATGGACAGACCATATCTTACCCATCCTACCAACGTGGCTACCTTGACAAGCCAAACAAGTTCTAGCCTATATTATCACAAGGAGAAGTGCTATGTGCTTTACAGTGTCAGACAACTGCCCCGGTAACTACACAATGCCGTACGAGAAGTACAACAACTAAGAACTGTGCTGAAGGAATCCAAGATCTGCTTCAAGTCTTTTAGATGTCCAAGCATGCCAGATCTTCAGAGCTGAAGGTCTTAAAATGCGTCACACACAGCTCATAGCTTCTGTGAGGAGGGACAGCTTTTCAGTGAAAGATGTAGTAGCAGTAAGAAATCAGAAGTTCCCTTAATGAAAAAATGGCAGTGATTTGCCAGCTAAAAAGCTTTCACTACCATGGACCAGGAAGAATAATATTACAACACTGTGCACAACACTGCTGTTATTGTTAAACTTTCTCATAACATCAGCACTCGGATGCACTGAGGCATGTCCTTGTTATGGGGTGACTGATGCACTATACAGGTAAATGAGGTCACTGGCACACAGTATTTACAGTCTAAAATCCCAGGCTGGCAAATGCTTATCTTTATGCATTCTGTGTAGTTC
Organism: Balearica regulorum gibbericeps; assembly: GCF_011004875.1. Taxonomy (NCBI): domain Eukaryota; kingdom Metazoa; phylum Chordata; class Aves; order Gruiformes; family Gruidae; genus Balearica; species Balearica regulorum. Next base: position 61,450,205 of record NC_046184.1, read on the forward strand.
CAAATACTTTATTGACAATTTTTTTCCTTTCAGCATCAAGGCCTAAGAAAACAAGTGGGGTGAGGGGTGATGGAAACAGTCATACATACAATGGCACACCTGCACACTGCAGTTTTACTGTTTTAAGTGTGTAATGAAGTTCCCTGACTGACTTGCCACAGGGCGTTAATTGTTTTTCTGAAGATGCTGCATCAACAACGGATCTTGAGAAGACATGTTTGTTTAGCTCTTGCAGAGACTACTGTTTTGTGCTAACTGCATAACATGCTATAGTTACTATGAAAGCTATTAAAAATCATTACTTATTGTTTATGACAAATACCCACTGGGGAAAAATCCTGCAACTGATTCCACGTGACCAAGCTCCTCTACATCCCTAAGCTAAGAAACAGGTTTCAAAAGCATGGAAGTGATTTGGCAAGGCACGCGGGACTCACACCCATGGATTCTGGCACTTTTGACACATTAATTACCTGCTGGTTGCATGCAATTAGCATATTATAATGATTAAAATAATTTTTAGAAATCTAAACTACGGATAAAAACACCCCAGAAAATCTCAACATTAAATGGAAGGCTATTTCATGTTCTTCATGTATATAGACACGACTCACAGTATTGTATTCCCCTTCAATTATTTGGTTCCCCTGTGTGGACTTGGCTATAACTTTCAATCTTCCAGGAGTTCCTTCCTCAATCTGCTCAACCTACAATATTTTGGAGGGGAAAAAAAAAAAAAAAAAGGAGGGGTTTAATTTCAAGTAAAGATATGCAAATGTATCTTTGTTCCACCACAAATCTTATCATTGAGAGTGTTTAACCATGACCTAAAATTAAGCATTTATTCTAAAGATATTTTCACCGTTCTCTAGATTCGTGATTACTACTTGCATATTTAAACATTATGTTTTATCTCCATGCATTTATTCTTGCAACCACCACAGTAAGACTTCATTTCTGTTTATAAAAGTTGATTGATAGCTAAGTTCTTGTCCAAGCCCACTACGTGAGCTGCTGGTATCAACTAGGGACAGAGGAGATGAGGAGGAAGGGAACTCTTGCAAGACCTGGAAACACCATCAGACATTTTCTCCAACCGCACCTAGAGGACCATCGTGCTTCCACCCATGGGAAGCCACAGTCATCGCCCAGTCCTTAGCAGTACAGGCCTTTGGCCCGTTTCAGTGACATTAGTCCGACCTATAAAGCTGCCATGGCCTTGCAGGAGAGGGCAGCAGCTGGCCCTAAATGGCTGAAAAAACCATCATCAGGTTAAGAAAAAAACCAAACTCTTCAGGGTTCCCAAGAGTCAGCTGAAATAAATATTCTTAGTTTTCTAGTTTTAGCTACGGATCCAGCTGCACGCTCGCTCTCAAGTAATGCAGTAGCTTACTGTCTATTCTAGCAAAGCAGAAAAAAAAAAAAGCAGCAAAGGTGAATCTTTTTGCAGCTGTGCTCTTTGTTCAGAGTAATAAAAAAAGAGAAGGTTTATTTAAAACAAAACCCAAAATACACTTCCTTCCACACCCAACCCCCCCCCATATATGAGAAAACAATAAGGCAGAAAGAGCAGTATCACTGGCTTTTTTTCCAAACACACTTTTTTCCTCTGATAAATAAGTCAACTAAAGAAGTTAATGGAATTTGAAGCTACATAGGTGGGTTAATTTTTGTCCTCATTAATATTCACTGGACTGTGAGAAAAGGACTGGATATCCTCAGCTTCAGTCCTTCCCTTTCCCTCTCAGGAAACAGCAAGGTGCCTGGCTGCTTCCTATGGCTGTACATACAAAAGATGTGTAAGTGTGCAACACTGAACTTAATTCTGGGAAATTTTAGTGTTCATTCTGCAGATGAAAAAGTACTTTTCAACAACTGCCCTAGTTCCTACTTCATATTCAGTATTTAGAGACAGAAAAAGCAAAGTTTCTGACGAAGTTCTGTTTCCGCCGTCTTTTTTTTTTTTAATTTAAAAAAAACACCAAACCTTCCAGGCCATCCTACCAACTTTAAAGGATCACTGTGTTAAACTGCTCCTGTTCAAAGGCAGCATTACTTATAATAATTCATCTTCTGTCTTCAAACATCCCAATGAAGGGTTTTAATAAGCACACCATGCATAACTTCAAAAACAACGTTTGAAACAGATGAGAAGACCTGCTAAAAACGTATCTGGCAATTTAAGTTTAAGGATATTCCCAACTAGAAATGGGGCCAAATATTTGATTCCCATTGAAATCAAAGACATGTAGTGAGTGGACAGGGTAAAATACACAACAGTGTATTTTGTGACTAAGGTGATGGACTGCTCTTCACAGGGTGCATCTAGAGGAGCCCGCTTGCCATTTAATTGAAACTATCTGCTTGTAAAACCAGCTTTCTGCCTTCTCATCCCCCATTAGAGCCTCCAAAAACTACATCTGAAACAAAAGCTAGATAATCATCCCTGCTTTTCATACAACATGGGATTTCTGCAATGCAAATGTGCATAAAAACAAAGTTCCTTGAAACATCCACTTTGACTTCTCACAGCAAATCTCTTACGCTCTGTGAGAGAGGGTCAGATCCACAGCACGGCAACTGGCAAGAACATTTTTTAAGCTGCTCTTGTTACTGCTAAGGGTGAAAATGAACAGTCTTCACTTGATTTAATGCTTTAATCCCCAAAGCGTTAAACTTGGTAATACGCTGGCTTAACGCCAAATTCAAAACTGCTTAATACATTATTTCCCATTTCATAACAATTAAGCACTAATTATTGTGAAAAAAACTTTAAGAAAAATACTGCTAGCACCCTCTGAAGTCTTTGATAAGGCAATTTTATATTAGAAAAGCTCCAGAACTTATCTGATCTGCTCTTCAACCTGAATTTGCCCATACACGTACATAACTAGCTGCCCAAGTACTCCTAATGAATTCAACGAAAACTGAGCAAGCATTTAAGGACTCTGCCAAGTGACAGATATAGATGGATACTTCTAAAGCCCATTTACTTTTCTGGACAGTCCACTGGTCCTGGGCACATAAGCAGTATTTGCTGGGTGAGAATTTGAGAACTGGCAATGAAAGATATGACTATTCATGATGCACTGGCCCTGATCTTACAGGAAATTATATATTTGCCTGCAAGAAGTTTCACAGATTTCAGGACAACTGCTGAAATTAAGTATATTCAACATTTGCAGGACCAGGATCAGCAGGAGTAACAACATTTTTAATCCAACAAATACTAACCTATCTAATTCTGATAAAAACAATGAATTCTGGAATCTCAAAAAACTTTGATAATACGACTAAATTGTACCTTTCAATTACATAAGGTTCATGGAGTTACTCAGTTTAAAACAAAAATTAACCCATACTCTATCATAGCAAATCCTGTATTGCAAATTCAGCTTTTGTATTCACTAAAATAATTTACATCTTAAAACAGGATGATAGGTATATTGCAATCAATTGTAGTCATATACCACTTTGAGCCTACCTTGATTGGCACAAACTCCCTAATAAATTTGATTCCGTGTTCTTCCATATATTCGCCAATTTTGTTTGCAATATCCTGGTCAAATCCTCTTAAAAGGATGGATCTCACCATTACAGTGACATCTAATCCAAGACCTGCAAGAAATCCTGCACATTCCAAGGCAACATAGGAAGCTCCAACCACCAGGGTTTTCCCCGGACAGTAAGGCAGAGAGAAAAGATCATCACTGGTAAAAAAAGAGGGGGAGAAAGAAAAGAAAGTTAGAAACAAGCAGAAGAATGTATTCTGTTTGATATTTATCTAATTTCTTTTGTAAGAATAGGACTTTATTCCTCTTCCTGCTGACTAAAAAAAAAACCCAACAATTTTTTCTTTTTTGAAATTCAGCTAGAATACAAGATCAGTACATGACACATTACATGACAGATTAAAAAGTTCCAATTATGAATACAAACAGAAAAAAGAATATGAAAATTCTGAATCACCACAAACAAAATTTGAGGTTTTGTTTACAGAAGCTTATGAAAAATTGTTTAAAAAAAGGTTGTGAGGTTTTTTCCTGAACCTTGCTTCAAATATGTTGCTGCAAATTTTAGCTCCTGAGAGCTAAAAGGAAGAGGAAGGGATTCAGCTTTAAGATACCATCTTCACCTCTTTGTAGACTTATCCACTGCCAAATATACACAGACAATAAAACAAATTAATGCAAACCACAGTTACACGCAGAGATAGAAGTACGAAATTATGGAAGACGTTAATTTGCCTACTTTCCATTTCTTTCAACTGTTTCATCAAGCTACATCAGTTCTACCACACTTTGGACCTCGACTATAAAACCAAGGCTTCTCAAGGAAACAGGGACTCATGGAGGCATCACGCTTGCTCAGCGGAGGCTTAGGTAGAGTTTGGCAATGCAATTCTCCAAAGATTGAAATCTAAAATAAGTGTCTCTCTCAGCCAACAACTGCAAAGGGTAAACAAAGATGCTCTCTGCAAACGTGGTGGTGGAATAAAATGTGATTGTGTAAATAAGGGCTACATCATGGTTCCTACCCCCCAGAGAATCCAGTGAAGATTACACAGACAGCCTCAATCTGATAGTCTTTAATTCTGGCATTCCTGACTCTTCCACCTGAGTGTTATTTTAAAGCATCACTGTACAGGCTATATTATCTGTTACCTTTAATTTCACTACTACTTATTAGAAGGGAAACATACAACATGGTGTTTTGGTTTCACAGGGATTATGCCAGTTATTTATCTCATTGCTGTATGTTTGCAAGCCTGTAATTCCAACCTCGGTTTCTACATTAAGTAACTTAGAAGCTACTCTGATACGAAAACACATTTCACCTGCATATCACTTTTGGGGGGGGGGGTCAAAATTGTGCTAGAATTGCTCGGTCTGATCAATTAACCAGACATTTGAAACCAGTTTTCCCAAAAGTTGAATTAACTTCACTGAGTAGCTGGAAAACAATTGGATTGAGTTTCAAGACTGCCCCAATGCACGAAGACAGATACATTTGTACCGGCTTCCAACATCAACTGCTTTGCAACTCCCACTTTCCCTGATACTTGAGCAGGGAGGTTTCTTCCAAGCAGACTGTGCTCTTCATTACCAAAAAAAAAATCTTCTGTACTTGAATTGAAAGACCGTAAGGAATAGAGGACAAGTGGGTGTACTGGTAACTGGGGCAGAGCTGATGATGGACATGCACATGATTTACAGTATTCTTGGTTACTGCTGTTATGAGTCAGAAGCAGAACCATCCTAGCCAGCCACCCACAGTCCTGTGCGGTCTACTAGACGCCAATGTTTTTGGCACCTTAAAAAATCTGTCTATAGCTATTCTCCTGCACTTACTTTCCCCTAATAAAAAGTTACAGAGGAATCAAAACCAGCAGCCAAGCCACCCTGCTCACCACTTTCTCTTACAGGTGAAGCATTTACACATGGTGAATGACTTCATATTCTTCCCTGGTTTTACCTGCTAATGCAGTATTCCTTGTCTCCAGGTATACCCAGGTAGCGTGGTCGTTCACCAGTGGCAATGAGAAATCTCTCAGCCGTGTACAGCTTCTCAACTCCTCTTTTATTTGTTGCCTGTGGACAAAGTATTAGTCCAAGGTGAGTATTTCACAGTCCGACCAAGGGAAAAATCATTCTATTTGAAAAGCATCTCTATTCAGAAAGTACTATAGGAAGACCCACCAAACATGGCTAGGGCGTACCTTAACTGTGTGTGGCCCGACAAATTCTCCATATGCATTCTCATATGTGACTTTCTTCTCTCTCAGTGCAACCCGATAGCCCCAGTTCAGTGAACCAATGTAATTCTGAACAGATTCTGTCATAGTCATCCAGTTGTGTTTGACTGTTAGAAACAAAAGAGAAAGGTTCATCTTTCAGCCTGTGGGTTCTTCTTTTTCCATAGCCAACCTTGTGTTCTCAGACAGACTTTTTTCATGACCCAGTCACCTTTGTCTTACTCCTTTTTTATTCCAGGGTAACTCTACTGAAATCCAAAGAATTACATCAGACAACACAAGAGATCACAATGGAACAGATATGACTTAAAACATGTGTCCTGGTTTTGGCAGGGATAGAGTTAATTTTCTTACTAGCAGCTGGTATAGTGCTGTGTTTGGGATTTAGGATGAGAATAATGTTGATAACACACTCATGTTTTACTTGTTGCCAAGCAGTCAAGGACTTCTCAGCTTCTCATACTGCTCCGCCAACGAGAAGGCCGGAGGTGCCCAAGAAGCTGGGAGGGGACACAGTTGCGACAGCTGACCCAAACTGGCCACAGGGATATTCCATACCATATGATGTCATGTTCCATATATGACTGGATCGTGAACCAGGAGGTGGGGCAGCTTGGGGTCTTGCTGAGCATGGACTTTGAGTGGTGAGAAATTGTGCTGTTCATCACTTGTTTCGTATATTCTTTTTTTTATTATTATTATTATTATTATCATCATCTTCCTTTTCTGTCCTACTAAACTGTCTTTACCTCAATCCACAAGTTGGGGTTCGTTGTTTTTTTTTTCCATATTCAATTCTCTCCCCTATCCCACTGGGTGGGGAATGAGCGAACATCTGTGTGGTTGTTTTAGCTGCCTGTGGGGTTAAGCCACGACAACGTGGAAAATTTAGACTTGCTGCATTATCCATAGTTTTCTATTGATGTACACTGTGAGCAGGTGACATTGCTCAACAAGTGAAGACTATGCATCTCAGAGGTCCCTCTGCATGTTTCCCACTACAGGATTACACCCTAAATGAATCCCAGTCCTATAACCATGCACATTAGGGCTAATATGAAGTAAAATTCATCTTCTTACATAGCAGTGACAGAGACTGAGGGAAAGGAAATCCTTGCCTGCAATTGTGAGGAAGTTTCTAAGAGGAGATTTTCTGGAGTATTCCCTTAGATGTTGTGTTACATTCAGAAATGGAGTAGTACCTTATTGTTTTTCTTCACGCAGCAATCTTATCAAATACTAACATGATCAGAAGCTATTAATAAACAGATCAAACGCTGCAAGGCAATACGCCCCATGGCATTAGACTTGAAAAGCACTTAAGTTTATGTGTAATCTCTTTGAAGGTGCCTCACATTGTTAAAGTCAGCACACGCTTCAGTGCAACAAGCACTTGATCGTGAAAAGAACCTCTGGATTTTCAGCACAAATGACAAAACTGCAAAAAAATGTTCTCCTTTACCTTCTTCTGTAAACTGCCATCCAAATTTGCGTGAATCTTGCAAGGCTTGTCCCAGTAAAGCTGCCTGGTGCATCAATTTTTTAGGAATACAGCCCACATTTACGCATGTTCCTCCAAGACCTGAGAGAAAGGAACAGAATTTGTTTTTCACATCAGTGTGGCCAATCTCAAAGGAGAATCAGTCTCTGAGTAAAGCTCCTTTATAACAGGTTTGCAATGAAAAGAAATTTACCCCATGAGTTTCCCAGAGGCGTAGGCGTGACAAAGTCCAGCACCATCACTTTCTTTTCATATTTGGCAGCCTCCTGCAAAACAAATTAAATAAGAGACATATCTAAATATTAGAGGTTAAATTTGGAGTAGATGATAACATCGTGCATTGCTGAAAAGCTTTGCGACTTTTAATTAAGTAATAATGAATGATTTGCAAGGGAACAGCCAGACAGTCATTAATCTTCTGAATTAATCTGTGCACTCAGTAGAAAAAAAAAAAAAGACGAAAGGAGAAAAACAGGCATTCATCCTGCTACACAACAGCATGGCACCAGCTGATACACAGAAGACTCTGGGAGTCAAACCTCCTCTCCTCCATCCTGTCAGTTTGTTCACACTATTTCCCAATACGCCATTTACTTTTAACATATTTAACAAATTCTTCACTTATGCAGTTTTCCCTTCAAAGATGGTTTCCCAAACATTTGTTTGAAAACCACATCACACAATGACACAAGCAGTCACGTGGCCAAGCATTACAACCGTGCTTATTCAATCTTTTTTCTTGTACTAGAAGGGAACACTCGATTTTGAGTACAATCTGTAGTTGTCAGGATCAGCTCTTGCTCTTCAAGCTAGCCAACCTGCGGCAAGTTGACTTTACTGTCAGGATGTGTGGATGTCATCCAGAATAGAAAAGTGATGGTTTATTTCATGACATTTCCCCTGAGAAGCTTCATTAGCAAACCTACAATCTATGTGTGTAAATGATACTGAGAACTGGAATTTCTACACTGATTTCATTGTTCCCTTTGTGCTTTTTAAGAAAAAGGCAAAAATCGACAGCAATAACTGGTACCAGAGAAAGTTACTTAAGTAAGCACTACATAGCTAAGAAACAATGACAAGATGCCCATGAGATGCAGCAAATAACTTTGGTACTTGGAGTAACCACAACTGTGCTGCAGCACATGATGAGTTCTTTGATATGTAAGCAATAACAACTATAGGCACAGGACACTACCCTCATAAGGCCTTGAGTTTGGTTTGGGAGGTGCTAGACAGCCTTCAGCATTATGTTACCAGTAATACTTGTTAATCCAAATAGTTGGCAATCAGAATTTCACTTTGAAATGTTTCTTACTTCATGCAAAATACAAATCATATTTCAAACAATGCAGGCTGTAGACACCTTTGGAAAATATGTACTGGATTTCTGCTTCTAATAAAGGACAAGGTTGGCCAAGAAACTAATTTCTATCCATTAGTAGCACTTCTGACAAAATTCCTCAGAAAGGTGCTTAGGGATATAAACGTCCCTTTATAATGATAAATCCTACGCACAGCTCAAAAGAGCTTTACTAATGTTAGCTAACTAGAATGCCCAAGCTTACACTCAGCTATACGCTCAGATAACACAGCGCAGCGTTGCGTCACCACCTCGGTAGAGATCACACACAGATATAACCACTTCTGCAGAGTGACACGCCCGCAATGCAAAACCTGCCCCGTAGGCTTTCAAACCTTGCTGGGTTCAGTGCAGTGCTGAACACAACAAGGTCGCTTAAGGCTGGAGCTGTTCTGTGTGAACTGATAGTAGTGGCCTGGCACTTTAGTTGGGTTGCACAGAATCAGCTTGGCAGCGTTTGCACTCACCGTGGAGACGCGCCTCCAAAATAACAAGCTCTGAGCACAACATAGAAAGGAAAAGGAAGTTGTGCACACAAAGCTGCATGTGTCACTGTGAGAAGCACACATTTAATCAACCTAGTTAGCAAACCCGAGTGTAGATATCTTGAACTTGGTGTAAGAGCTGTGTAGTTGGTTTTTTTCCCCTTTTGTTTTGCTTTTTAAAGCACTGTTTGTTAATTCACTAAAAAAAATGGAATAATCTAAGTGTAAAACAGTTTCACTTCAACTTCATGAAACTGATTTGAAATACACACGTTACTACTGATAGTGATGTTGACTTTATTGATCTACCATCTTCTGTTCTACCCTACAACCACTTGAGAACACTAAGAAGCAATATACTTTATACACCGAGTCGAAGGAATAAGGCAATTTATCTTCCTAGCTACACACCTTTTCTGTCCCACAGCTGAAAAATGATGCAATAAACATCCCTGCTGTAGCTTCATAACCTAGCACAAGTATACAACAAAGCAGAGCAGTCTCCTTATGGAAATTTCAACAGATGGCTTTTTATTACTGCAAACTGGTTTTGCATTACTGCAAGCTCCCTTCTACTCCTGTTCCTCTCTTCTGTCCTAAAACATCCCCATCCTCTGAAGTGTCTGTTTCTCTTGGCAGGTTCTCAGAATTTTTATAGATCTTATCCTCCATCCTGCACCATGAGAATAGTGCCTCTGTCGATGGGAATGCGGTAAACTAACGAAATAGATTATGGACATACAGCACATTACAGCCCACCACTCAGCACTACACTCCTCCCCTTATAATAGGAGTTCTACGGGACCAAGGTTTAGTGTGAATCCAATGCTATGCTGAAATATTTTCTCCTCATTTTCTTTCACTCCTCAATAACCTTCTTCACTTCTTGAGAACAAAAGAAATGCCTCCTGTCTGGAGGAATAATCCAGCTCCAGGTCTTGAGTAACAAAATAGTTTTACTTCTAGGAATGTGCAATTCACTTCTACATAGTTAATTCTACCACAGTGAGAAGAGGCAAAGTGTGCCTAACTACTGACATAAAGGAGAGTTAATGAACTACATTGAATTTCAGCAAGTTTCAAATATTTGGGACAATGACAACTGTAAGAGCTGATACATTCTGCACCACTGTGGATTCTTTTAATTAATTCTAGATATGCTTCTAAAAGCAAAATCCTAACCAAAAATCAGAAATTATTTGCTACATGCAGGAAGTACCAGACTCTAGAAATGAAGGGCGAGATCCTAACTCTGCCTAAGTCCAGGCAAAATCTCCATTTATGCAACTATATAAGCTCACAAATCACAAAATCCCCCCCACCTGCAAGAATTAAAACAACATTTGCAACTATTTCTGAACAGATATACTTTCAGTTAAAACTAAAAACCTCCTGATGTCAATTTTGAATAATTTTTAAAACTTTTTCAATTATGAGTTGAATTTTAATTCAACTACTAATAAACACTGTTGAGAGATCTACCTGCTGTTTTCCAACAGCATCGTCTCTGATTAGTGGGGACTAACTTTTATTACTCTTAAGTATACCATGACAATTTTATGTTTTTCTTCTTCAGAACATAACGAAAACAATAATGTACAACTGGGGTTAACTTCAAAAGAAATCCCACTGATCAGGCAGAAATGTTATGCCCCATCAGTGTTTAAGATACCCACATCCAAGACGTTGAGGATGTCACCCACCTACTTATAAGGAAAGTATAAATCTGTATTTTCTCTCTCATACCTTGGCAGCTGCCAGACCACCTGAGCCCCCACCAATGACAATGAGATCATAGTCGTAGGAATGCGGCACCGGCATATGCCCGTTCATTTCCAGCAGTTTCTGAGGCTTGCCTTCCTTATGTGCCTGAACAGAGAAAACGAAAATGGTGAGGGAACATTGAAACATTACCCATGGTGCTCAAAAATTACTATTTTCAGCAGCAAATATTGTGATAAGGGAACATAAAGTGCATCTGAATTTTCTGAGCTCTGCTTTTAATTAGCTTTTTAAAATTTCATTTTCTTCATCCATCCGTGAGTACCTCAGTACCTATTAGATACTGAACTACGAATTTTCTTGTTTGTTGGGGCCCTGGGTTTCCTTGCAGAGCTTAGTTTTCCACATCAACACAACTCCAGTGCCTCCTCATACTGTGTACTCCAGGATAAGATATATACCTGCTGACACAGGCATTCCATTAATTTATTTTATTCTTTTCATCTGCCCTGGACTTTCCTAATTAGTGTTTTTCCCCTCCTCCTGCATATATTAGTAGGAAAATACAACAATCACATACAACATTGTAATAATCTGCAATTACCAGACTTACCAACTGAATGAAGAAAACAATTTCTGAAAACTACATTTTTGTAACATGCCTGTGTTTATTATTACTTTGGTTTATCATTGTAACTAACTTTGGCACCAAATGGATCAAGAGTTTCACAAGAGTTTTTTTTTTTAAATCAGATGACTACTACCACAGAAAAAGAACCCACAAGTTCTAAAATGCATTTTGACAGCTGTATGCCACAAAGAATATTGCATTGTGTTCATGCACTCTTTCTAAAATGAGCATTTATACTTAATTTACAGAGCTCCAATTTATCAGGGCTTCAGACCTTCAAGTCTTTGGAGCTGCTGGCAAAATTCTCCATGCCTCAAGATCCTGAGTGAGTAAAAATCAGATTCCTCAGCTGACGTAAATCAGTGAGTATCAACTAAAATAATGACAAAACTTTTAAGGCCAAAAAAGCAAATGAAGAAACCCATACTTAGTCACTTTACAAATCTGCTTGCTTTTATTCAAGTGTTTCTGACTGCCTAACTAGGTAGGACTTGATTCGGTACTACTGGAATAGGAACAGCAAATAAATGGAAAGAAAAAAACCCCAGAAGTTTCCCTTCTCTTTTCATCTTAATTTTATTTTGCATTAAGCAGCCCTTTGTGCTCAACCCACTCTACTGTCGCCTTCCTCTGAGGTTAGATTATTCCCTCTCTAAGCACAACTGCGCCTACCCTGGAGACTGCTACCAGCGCCGCCGTATCACTGACAAAAATCCCCTATCCCTCCAGCAACTTACACAGCAATGTCAGCAAAAATTCAGACTGTGCATCTGCCTGTAGAAAGTTACATTTTAATAGTATTTCATAGCCCTGGGTAGCAAGTTACTAGTAGAAACAAAACCTAGAAAGCACCTGTGGCTGTGGTGAAGACATCCAAAAATACCTTGCCTTCCTTCCTCTTCTCCTCCTGCTCTGCCACCCCAAAAATCTGTCCCTACCACTGAATCTATCTGGCGCTCGGTTCCCCTTTTTTCTATTTTCCTAACATGGCCATTGGCCAGGCTCAAACTACTGCAATCAGAGAAAGAGTGAAAAGGGAGCATATTATTGTAAGGTGATATGCAGTTTCACTTTATTCATATTTAGGGACATAAAATTAGACAAAGTGTGCCATTCTTTTCAAAAGCACTTCTTCTTTGCGCAGTGGCAACAGGATGGTGAGAAGCTTAAGGGCAGACTAACTCCCATATGGTCATCAGACCCAACTACCAAGAACTGTATCTCTATGATGCGTATAAAGAAACCACAACACCTATTCATGAAATTTGCTTAGATCACTACTTATATCATGCTACTTCTTTCTTAAGAAAAATGCTTTGTTTTCACATGTATTAAGAAACTTCAGCTTTTATTCCCTACCATTTGGTTCATTTTTCATTAGTTCTTCATAATCATTCTTCATGAAAACATATTTAAAGTTTAGATCAGACAAAGCAGATTACCGTCTTCCCCCCTGAAACCACCTCCTAGAACCCCGCTCCAAAGCGGCCAGGATCTTGCCAAGCTCCGCTTCCCATTTACCGGGGCAACTTGTTCATGACCACGACCCCATCCTGAGAACAGAGTTCCTCCATTCTTCTCCTAAGAACTACAATTTTTAAAAGAAAGCGTACATTCTTTTGATTTTTCCATTCATAATTAAATTATAGACATTAACATGTATCTTCCCCTACCTTTAAAGTTTTCTCATGATCTCCTACTCGCTTGCCCCGTACAAAACCAACTGGCTGTGACGTTTCTGCCGTTACTTCGCACCGCCCTTCTTGCCGCTTCTCTGCTCCCTCTGTGAAATAAAGAATAAAATAACGTAGTGCCTGGAGAGACGTCCTTTATGAAGGCTGCGCTCCTCAAGCGAAATGGGCTGGGGGAGTGGCCTGGCAGCTTCATCGCTTCCTCATCAGCGGCATGCCTGTCTCAGGGGAGCACTTCCTAAGGCGACTCGATGAGTCATTTGCAACGTTAGGATGACTTGCTATATTTTTTCCCTTTAATAAAATCCCGTATGAAATTTGGCTGGGATTTCAGTAAGTTTTGCCAATCCAATGGTATGCTTGGAACAAAACAAGGAAATAAGATTTGTTGTGGCTAAGCCTGAAACTTCAGTCTTAAAGGAAAATGATGATTTTCACCTTTCTTGCCCAGAAAGTGATTTTCTTACGCTGATGTGCTGTCATTCTGTTCAGTCTCGTACTTTATAAACTGAATTAGAAGTTTTTATTTTCTCCTGCAATTAGTGTCCTGGAAACTTCTTTCAGTTCCATTTATTGTTATAACTGGTTTTGCCATGCATCTCCCTGCCCAGCGCCCCCCCCCAATAATTTCTGCCATATCATATCGCTTATACTATGAAATCCTCTAAACAAACATCTTCAAAATCCTGGAAAAGATCTGTGTTTGCTCACTGCTTATAACTGATTTTATATATATATATATAAAAAGATATATGTATATATCCAATAGAAAATATTAAGCATATTAATAAAAAGAAAAAACCCTAACATTTCTACACATGGTGATACTTTATTTGACATGGCATGGAGAAAGAAAAAAGAAGAAAATCTAATGCTTGATTGGAATCCATTATCAGCTCTGCCTTCTTTCACATAACTCTCTGTTAATTTCCAATAAATGGGTCAGTACACACTTGTCTGTACTTAATCACCTACATACTTTGCACTGCACAACCAGCATTAATTAGCAAACTCTGACACGTGCACATAGTTATACAAACAGCCATACTGAATTCATGTACATTCCTTGGGCACTGAGCCCACAAACCTGAAGAGCATTCACGCGCACACAAATGCAAAGCGGCAGTCATTGAAAAGCGGTCCATAATCTTGTCTCTGATTTCTTCTCTGAAACTTGGTGATAATCTCACAAAAGTATTGGGAAGAGTACTTTGCTGATGTTGGTAAAGGGGTTTAAAGATCAGAATCGTTACACAATAGTTAGTAGTAATATTAATGATGGATAATACTATAAGCCAATTCTAGCTTGGGGAAGGAACACAGGAATTAATACACATGCATGTGAAAAAAGAAAAGCAAGAACACAGGTTTTGAACAGTGGTCACAATCTTAACAAAGGAGAATTTTTTTCTTCAATATATTATCAAGGCTACAATCCTGCATATACCTGAAGCAACTGAAGCCTTATATTTTATTCCTATAACAAGTTTGAACAACCTCAGGAATGTTCACCTAAAACTCTATCTTTAATGAGATAGAAATCTAGTCATTAGACAACGCAGGCATTTATATAAACATCTCTAATTATTTTCAGGTAGATCTGTGCTAGAGGTGCCTAGCTTTAGCAACCCCAAAACCCAAAGGCAACCATAACCTCTGGCAGAGAGTTGAAAGAGTCTGCACGCAGGCTGCTGCTAGGGGCCTCTCCCTTGTTGGTTCGGGCAACCTGCCACAGGCAGGATGACAAAGCAGAAAGTGCTCTGCAGGTCACGTGCTCGCTCTCCATAAAATTCTGTCCATTAACAGCAATTACAATAACTCACAGTCCTGGTGAATCGATACTTTCCAGAAATCAATATCTTTTTGCAGAGTGAGACTGCTAAGGAGAACCTGGACCATGGAGACCCTGTGGATAATCCTCAGAGACGTAGCGGTGAGGATGACTCTCTTTGCCCATAAGCATCAGCATTACTTCAGCAAGCCTGTAGCAACTCACAGCCATTGCAGGAAGATCCAGTGAGGCTCTCACCCTGCACTACCACCATCTTTGGGTTTTGTTAGTCCCATCTAGAAGACGGTGGTTGTTGAGTGCTACCTCCCCTATGACCCGCCAAGTGCTCCTTGACACGTCAGGGTGAACCGATCTAACAAATCACTACTATCAAAACGGGACAAGCCTACTCTTCTCTACCACACTGGGGTTTTTTTCTTCGTTTTGCTGTCTGCACACTTGGCACCAGCTCTGGCAGCCAACAGACCCTTACATGAGCTAAATCAACTCACTAACCTAGGAGAAAACTAACCCAGGAGAAGAAAAGATGTGGACAGTTTCCCACCAGCCTAACAAGCTCAGCCAGCCCAGGGAAGGATCCCGTGAGCACCACAGCCAGCGCCAGGCAGACGGCATATCCATACAGACCAGCAGGGAGGAAGGGGAGGCAGCAACATTTTTCTTGCTGGTAGCAGCAATACTGACAGTTTTGCTCAGCAGCTTGTTAAACCAGCAAAACACCTCACCTTTTTAGCATTTACCTGAATCCATTTCTGAAGCAGACTACACTAAGCTTCACTGCCATTTCTTGAGCAGAGGGGGAAAAAAAAAAAAACCCACAACAACCAAACAGTGAAACAACTATGGTATTTTTAATCCATACCCTTCCTTATTGGGAGTGAGCTTCCTCACAAACCAAAGTCCTCCCTGGCACTAAGGCCTCTGAACTTTTGACTATTGGTTGTGTAACTTCTGGTGGGGGTAAAAAAAGGCACGATTTGTTTCAAAAGGCCTTGACCAAGCAGGAACATGACCACCTCAACACAACAGCCTGGACCAACTTCACGAGCAGAACTGCTCCAGGATAAGAACTGCCTTACTCTGCAAAAGCGTCCACCAACGGGATGCCGAGGTATGACGTGGGGACCCATGGAAAGCACCTGCCCTTCAACTACTCGCCATGAAGGTCTGTAAGTGGCACTTCAAGGCAAAGGTCTTCATTGATTTACCTAGATTTTCTGTATCACATAGAAGGACATTATCAATAAGAACAAACTTCACATTTCAGGCAAACAATGTAATTAAAAAATAGCTGTGCCTACTCTAGTAGTTCAGAGGATGCCTCTAATTTTGTAATGCTTACGAACAAGCATGTAACTTGCTTTACAGATGTAGCTCCAGGCATATGAGAAGTACAGGCTATTTCATATGACAATGAATGTTTACCTTACACTCAAGTGAGCTTTTTAGGTGGAGAAACTTTCAGCTTTTCCTCCTCCTAGATTTGCTATTTCTGCCCTTTCAACACAGGTCACTACCTCCTCTGTTGCATAAATTCAAACATTTGGAAGTGATGGTAACAGACCCATCCAGGTTATGACAAGGGAAAAAACCCAAGCCTTCAAAATGCACGCCTCCAGCCTGGATCACATCACAGATCCACACTGAAAGGCTGCCTTGCGATCAGCTGAACTGACAAAACTGCGAAGGAATGGAAACCAGGAGCAGAATGCAGGGAAGGATGAGAACCTTTTAAACTGCCTTTGCCCTTAAAGGAATCACAATGCACTGGCACTTCCCTGAGGGCCAGGCTCAGTGGGTGAAAATTAAAAAATAATACTTCGAAACTGTACTTTGGTGTAAATTAGACTGTCAACCGACCTCACACGTTTTATTTTTTACTGTGACAGAGTGCAGCCTTATGGCTAATCAAGAGAAGCAACAGAGTTGGCTATTGTAGAAGATGTGTCAGGGCTTGCTTAGATAAGGGCTGCATGTGCTGTTCTCTAGTGATCCTGGCCAAGAACCACTGGTACCTCTGGCAGGATAAACTAGCACAGCCCTGTGGCTATTCTCTTTCTTTCCAAGTGCTGATTCAAGTACTTGGCTGCTCTGTCAGAGGAAGTATAAAGACAGCTTAGCGGTATATTTGCCTCCTCACCTGAACTCAGCCAAAGTCTGAACCCATAACAAGTCAGTGATGTTAAGACACGCCAACCCAACAGTATTTACACACACAGAATTCAATGCTCACTGACAAGCACTGTTAATCAAGAGTGAACCACTGATGTCGCATGAGTGCTACTACTGAAGGCTAGTATTTGTGAGCCTTAAATCCTGCTGCCCACGCACAGGACCAAGATACATGTTACACCAAATGACAAGTACCTCTAGCCTTCTCTCTGAAAGTAGCTACTTGTCCTTACCTATGTGTAAAGCACCACGTGTAATCACTGCACAGAAATGATACGGCTGGAGTAATATCTTTACTTTCCCTCCTAAATGTCATATATTAATAAAACAAAACCTAGAAGGTAAAAAACCCTACCTCAGAGCATCTTTTGCACCTACATATATATGAAGAAGCTTGCAACAGCTGTATATACTCCGTACGGTTCACACTTTTAGCCTGCAAGGAGAAAGGTCCATGGTGAGTGAAACAAACAAAACCACTTCACCAATACCACAAAAACATGCATTTTCCCAGGGCTAAAGGCTGGTTTTTTTCCTAAAGAATCTCACTGTCTGCATATGCAAGCACTGAGGAAGGAGAAATTAAGAAAGACTGAGCTATGCACTCAGTCCTTCAGTCCTTAAGTCCACTCGCGTGCTTATCTGTTTGATGCAGTTCAAGTGAAAAACAAAGAACTTCTGAGCATTTGAATAGCTCCTTCACCTGCAGAGTGCAAACATTAACAGATAAGACTGAACAGTGAAATCACTTTCACCTTTTTCTTCCTGGATCACAGGCCTGCTGTACTATCTGCTGGCTTCCCACACATGCAGTCTTCACGTAGCACAAAGAAAGCACCATACGCATAAGCCCAGAAAATAGCCTTGATGCTCCTCTGGTTCTGCCAGTGACTTGCTTGGCATGTTGCTGAAATGTCCAAAAGGTGTTTAAGTGTTTCAAATTATTGTGATAGGAAGCATGCCATCAAAAGCAGATGCAGAGGTTTTCTTGGCTTTATGCTCTCTCCATGCCTGACCAAGAAGCCCTTAAAACCATTGGTAAAATTTACTTCATTAAGTTATCGCATTTTTCCTAGCAATCCCTGACTATTGATATAAATGAAAGCAGATCCAAACCAGCCCTAACTTCACTAAGAGACTGGTTGTGTAACCTGGCTCACTGATGTCCTTTCCTGCACTCATTTCTCTAAGCCTACCAAATTCATGAGCAAATGTGAATAGGGTGTTTCATATAAAGTTTGATTCTGACTCACTCTCAAATTCAAAAACCACCAAGCTTCAAGACTGACAAGAGCAAAGCACATTTTCCTAAGAAATCAGAAGTTTTCCGAACTATGTTATTGCTTGTATTTACTCAGTGTGTTGCTGCAAAGTGCTTCAGTTTTCATCGTATTCTTGTTAATCCACTTTTCATATCTAAGAGCTTGAGAGGTCCTCCATGTAAATAAAGCAGAGCTTGAATAGGATCAGTATCAAGATATAACGTGGAATAACTTAACTTTGCACTTAGTTGAAACAGGGTACACAAACAGAAACTGAGGAGCTCTACTTTGGCACAGATTTCTGTTAATGGAGTCCTGGACTGTGGTCCATAGTGTTATTCCACAACATCTACCTTCTTCATAAAAACAGAAGTTCTTTTTTACCGCAACTATTTGAGTGTAAAAGGCATTTAAAGGCATTTTCGTAAGTTGCAGAACATGTAGCTACAAATTCTGGGAATTTTTCAACCTAATTATTAAGTTTTCTAAGCCAGAGGAGAAAAACCTAATAATTCACAGCAAATCAAATGCAGTTAACATATGAAAAAGGCAGAAAATGTCAGAAAGCTTCGCAGCACTGTTTTCTCAAAGGACAATAAAAATCTACTGTGAACTTTTAATCTAACCCCTACATAGCAGGGCAGAAATTACAAAAACAAGCCAAGCCAAAGAAGAAACGCTGACAGAGGAATGACGAATGCCAGACCAAATGAAAGACAAACTTTCAAGTGACATCTGTCTGCGGGCCTGATTAAAAGCTCTCTATAGCCAGTGGAAAAGCTCCCACCCAAAGGCCTTAAGAACAAAAAAACACACCCCTTTCAGGTCAATTTTCTAATGAACATCTGGGGACTGACTCAGCAACATCCTCCAATCTGCCTTTCATTTAAAGACGGGTCAGCACTGTGTTTTGAGGGCTGCGATCCACCAACTTTGCTAATGTAGGGCAAGAAGCTCAACACTAAAATCCCACCTTCTCAGCCTCTACACAACCAGGCACTCAAACTCATAACCTGTCACATCCTGACAGTCTGCAAAAGAGGTTCTGAAATCGGCCTCAGTTCCTAGTTCCTAGCAAAAGAAGTAATTCCTATTTCCAGGCATTTCTTTTCCTTTTGCTTTTCTAAATATCCACGCAGCTACCACGAAAGTCCAACCGTAATATGAAAAAGTATTTTATTTTACTGATTTCAACAGGGATGTCATTGTACTCCTTAGCTTGTTATGAAAAGTCCATCTGCCACAGTAATTACAGAGCTTGAAACTCCACTTCAACAAGACCCAGGCTTTCTCGCAGACTTTCCTAGTAATGCTGTCACCACCAAAGTCCTTAACAGTATCAGACTACTGGTACTTGTCCTAGAAAGTCTTTAGCCTTTACTCTTTTCTTATGTAATTGTTTACAGTAAAACATATAGGAATTAGCCAGGTTGCTCTAATTAGCACTAATAAGGATGTTTTCTGTGAGCATAACATCACATGCTCACCTCAAATATTTCTAGAACATCTACAATACAAACTATTGGCTTAAACAGAACAAGCTGTCTACATTAAATAAAGGTAAACTTGGGATTATCTCTGACTCTGTAAAAAGGCAGGCAGTGCTAAATTAATTAGGACCACTTCCATCTTCCATTTTATTTCACTGTGCACTAAATTAACTAGGTTATGAGAAACTTAACTGAACCAGAATGAATGGTGCCAGTTGTCCTGGGAGCAAAACAACTTATTCTTGTAGGTTATGAGAAACTTAATATAAAGCTTCTCTGCCTCTGGAACTGTAGTAAAAGCTGTAACATCTCATATAAAGATTTCTATGCAATCTTTATGGAAAACATCATCTTACAATACAATACAATTTTAACATGGATTTTTGTCTATTTTTGTCTATACTACCCATAGTAGTATAATGCTTCCTCTAATCCAAATCAAAACAAAGGAAGCTGATTTCTGGTGTGACTACCTGTAGGTGTATCATGCTCACAGTGGCATCCATACTGGCTCACCCTTCATTTGGGATGACGTGAAAAAGCTGAGCTTCCTGATTTTTTTTTTTTTCCTTGAAATTCCTGCGGCCAACACAAACCTGTGGCTCCCACAGACTGTGATTAATACTCTCATGCTACTTTTTGTTTTCTGGTCAGTAAATAAACAACTCTCTGACAAGAGGAGGAAGTATCACCAGCCACACTTGAACAAGTGTGGTACCTGAGGCAGAGAGAGGTGAAACAGAACTCAGCAGGGCTGGAACAGGATCTCCTGGTGCTGGTGCCATTCATTAGTCTCCACCGACATCAGCCATGCCTTTATTGTCTCGACCACAACTAAAGCCATTTATTCATTCCCACATGTCTCTCTGTAATCAGGGTTGCATTTCAGTCACAGAGAACATAAAAAACAGTGGAAAACAGCTCACACACAATCAGGAGATGGTTAAAGGAAAACAAGCTTTTTGAAGGCAATCTCCTATAATGAGCATGAAGTTTAAGCCAGGTACTGCACTGTGGAAAGTACTTGGGTACTTGACTTAGAAGCCTGTGATTATTTTTTTTTTTTTACCCAAGCAGGATTTTTTAAGAGGGAAGGTGGGGGGGAAATACTTATTTTAGTTCAGAGTAATCAGTTTCTTGTCTTTGAAAAACAAAAGAACTTGGGTGGAACAATTTAATCCTACTTGTAGCAGCCCAGCAAACAATGACATAGCATTTCTACAAGGTCAGCGAAGCAAGATAACCTAACAGGTCATTGCCCTCCAAACCCTGTTGCCACCTAAGTGATACGACAAACCAATCTGATGCACACAGGTTCTGACAAAGGTCTAGCTGGAAATGGTTGTGAAAGATGGGTGGAAAACAGTAAATATGTTACACTTTTGTGAACTAGAATTACAGAGATGTGCTTGCCTTGTGTCAGGCTGTGCAAACAGTGGAGGAGTTAAGGAAGTTAAGAGCTTCCTTCCCGCCGTACTGGGGATGCAACGCCAGGACACAGGCGAGATGACTGTGCCAAACAACACTTTCTTCTCCGAGCAGCTGACTCAACAAGTAAAACAGGCAAGTTTGCTAGAAGATGGAATGAGATGATATCTTAGTTCACCATGTAAAACCAGTTCATTAGCAGATTCTTAAGAAAAGCTTAGGACTAGACTAGACTAAACTACTATTATTTTCTATGGAAACAGAAATGTTTGCATACTTTTCTTACTTCCTCCCTTTGCATTTGTATCTTTTTTATGCAAACGAAAGGCTGGGTCCGATAGTGCTGTAACAGCCAAAAGTTAAAGGGAGTCACACAGTTCCACAGGGTTTGCTGTATAGGAGTCTGACTACAGAGTCAAGAGTGCAAGGCACAGAGAGTACATATAGGAAAGGCAATATGCTAAGGCAAGCAACAGCTGTGACCTCTTTGGAAGAAAAATGGAAGGTAAAACCAAGCTGAAGAGGAGGAAGAAGAGACCACATCAGATCTAGCGCAGCAAGTTAAAGAATGGCTCTGCGAGGAAGACCTCCAACGTGACACCACATTCAAAAAAAGGAAGTTACTGAAAAGTATGAACAAGGAAAAACCTGAACAAGCACTGAAAAAGAATTTCACAGGAAATGCATGAGTCAAGATGCTAAAGACTGGAAGGCAGCTGCATTACAACAGGTAGATATCAAAACCCAGATATCAAAACCAGGGGACGCATCAAAGATAAAGCTTTCTCAGGAGATAGCAGTGGCAAAGTGCACTCACTTTAAACCAGTGGAAAAAGGAGAGCAAGTTACCAGTTCAGCATACTGAATAAGCCAAAGCGCACTATTTTCTCTGGTATTTGTTTTGTTCTCTGCAAGCACAACCGAAAAGATAGCAAGACACCCTACCAAAGGATGTCCAAAATGGGCTTAATGGAGGAACAACCTTCAAAGAGAAACAAGCAGTGAAGTTTTATCTCCAAGGAAGTCTTGAAAATAAAGAAACCATAACAGTGGACTGGAAAAAAGGTGACCAGTACCATACAACGTGAAAGCCAAGCACTGTTCCTGTTCGCAGCAGAAATCAAGGGGGGGGCATAACTGTAAACAAGGGTAGAGGAAGAACATGGGCAACCATGACGCACCTCCAGGAGTCGAGTCCACTCTGCTCTTCTCCACAATGAGTGCAATGACGCATCTGTTATTGTTAACCCTGAGCAGTTCACATGTAAATTATATGGTCAAAACATTTGCAGGAAATACTGCAAAAATAAAAATATTTGGGGCCTCATTACTCACACACTCACCACACATAAATGTCAACGCAACTTAATCACCATCAGGGTTCGTACTCCAGCACAGAACTAGCACCACCAAAGTGGATCCCCTGTTACTCTGTCTCCCAGTTACGCTGTATTCAGAGGCTCTCACATTAGCACTAAAACCGAGGAGCGATGATTTTAATACTTAGTTAATTCACTTTGTTGAATCCAACCCAAATTTCCTTCCAAGTCTATTATAACTTTCCAGGTCCATCAGTGAGCATGTGCCATGTCCCAAGTGCTCAGCCCTGAAAGGAGATGAGCAACTTCAACTTACACGAAAGTCAAACTGAACTGAAAACACAGCTGCTCATAAAATTCATCCAGCGTGAAGATCTGAGGGGAAAAAAAAAGCAGCACTTGAGGTGATATCAAGGTAGACTCCCACAGAAACAAATAATATGTTTTACAGAGCAAAAGCTGCAACCTAGGCTATCTTAATTCTGAGATGTGTAAGCTTACCCCCCTAACTGTGTAGCTTTGATTTTTCTCATTAATCCTTTTTGCAGTAAAACGTATGTTTATAATACAGAAAACTAAAGGATCATGGAGATAAATTAACAAAAAGTCAGGAGAAGCATTATCTTCTGAGTTATTTCCAATTTTCACGCCTTTACACCCACAAGATGTCATAAATATTGCATATACAAAATGCAATTGGTGATGTAAACTGAATGCTATTTGAAGATTGTAGGATAACCTTTTTGAAAGCACAAGCTAAGGACAAGAGAATGTCATTAATAGCTATGGTATGCAAAATATATACAAGCATTTTATCTTAACATTTTTACTTTTTCCTGTGCTAGTCATCATTTTCCTTGCCAGTTTTGCTCATTACCAGCTTGCTACTGTTTGCTTTTTTACACATCCTTTTAGATCTTACAGTGAATTAATAACTCTGAATTTATTATTCATATTGACAAAATGATGGAAGGGTGGGAATAGATCCAGAGAGTAATTAAGAAATTATTATGCCTAGAACAGCCCAATTTCTTCCTCCTACTACACAGAGAAGTTTAAATACACCTTGTCCAAGAGATGTATGCAGATTTAAAGGAAAAAACCTACTGCCTGGCATGAGTAACAATAGAAAGGGGTTAATTTAAAATTGTTCATGTTTTAGAATCACTTAAACAATGAGTAATTAGCTTATTTGAATTATGTTTAAATTTTAAGTAAATTATGTGTATCTATTCATATTTCTGTAATTATTTGGTTTTAATCTTCTATTTAACCTCTTCAACAGCACCCACAACTCTCCTCATCTCTTGTCCTTGATGAATATTAAAAAAATTAACATGTTCCTTTGGGAAATGGACCTTGGGTTTGACATAATAATCCACTGGTAAGTGACCAGCCCAGAAGCAAAGCCGCCTAGATACTACAATATAAACCTTGATATCACAGTTTAAACCAACTTTCCTGGAGAATTACTTTAAGATGCTGCCAGAGTTTCAGAATGGGCAGCAAGGAGTAGCAATGTCTTAAACTGAAAGCCCAAAGATATGGCAGAGCATATAAACCGAAGCCTAAACAACATGCTCTTTTAAGTCATTTAGCCTAAATGAGTCAGCTTCACAAGGCTGAAAAAGCTTGTTAAGGTGCAGGTTTCATTTCTGAGTTTGTGTCCGCAGATACACCGTCATCCAAAGGAACTGGGTTTGAGCGTAAGTCCATAGCAGTTTACTCTGCCCCAAACACCTGCCTAGCTTTCAGTATCTGATTTAAAGCTACATCGGAGATTTCTAAATCACAATGTGGTAGTGCCGGCATTAGGTGAGGGAACTACTGTTGGTTAACCCTAACTGGTCTCCAGGTGCCACACTGTCCTGAAAGTACAAGGGCAACTGGACTCTCTCAATAGCGCTTTGAGAGTTTTCTTTTTTGCCAGTCCTTCCTGTTAGGGTCAAGGAACATCCAGTGCTTCCAAAGCCAGGCCTTTAACTCAGAGCGGAGGATTTTATGTTGGTATAATTGAAAAATACCACAGAGCCATAGCAAAAAGCCTATTTCACGAGTTTTAATTGTTATAAACCTCATCTTTGTATTTGTCAGCTCCTACTGTGCTGCCGCCTTACACAAATTCTTACTGCAGACACGTTTATTCTCTGTTTGCAAATACATATTATAATATTATACATTATCTTAAAGTTACCAATGCATTTTAGAGTCAGTGTTCTCCAATTATTGCATATCTAAAAATACCTTTAAAAATGGACCCCGTTCCCAAGGATTTGGTAGAGCTGAAAACACTCCTCTAGTAGTAGATGCTCAGTGAAATCCTACATCCTAAGAGCGCTTTTTCATTTGCGCAGAACTGCTGTACAGCGCCAGATGTAAGCATAGCTTAATTTTCAGGCATTCCTTACTTCAAGCTCCTAATTTCTTTTTTTCACTGGGTTTTACAGCCCCAGTGAAAGCACGGTTAATACTCTATCCAAAGAGCATCCGAGACTGACGTTCTGACTCCAGGGAGGTACAAAGCAGCCAGTTGAAACACAAATTTGTCCACTGCTGTTGTGGCAACATGCCTCAATCCTGGTAGACAGAAATTACCCCCGCAGACCAGAGGGCCATTCAGCTCCCATATAACTCCGAATCCTTCTCCCCCCATCAGCTCACGCAAGCCACGGTCTCCCTTCTGGCAGCCCCCTGTGCCCTGGACACCTGCACATCCTCGGGGCCTGGGTCCCATCCCGACTCTCGCTGCGCAGCATCTCCCCTCGTTCCTGTAAGCGAGATGATGCACACAGCCCTGTCCGGCCCCACCGCCACCTACGTTGGCCTCAAATAAAGTAAGGAAGGAGGAAAAAAAAACCCAAGCGTCACACGTTGTGTTTGGTTACACTTAACTGAACACAGGCGGTTGGATCTATGGTCGCATAGTGTTGTTATGGTCACATTAAAGTTGTTTTGCAGCGCGGCACTCCCGTACCCAGAAGACCCACCTGAACCCGCCCGGCCGGCAGCACGGGAAGGGGGCCCGGCCCGGCCGCGCCCTGCTCCGACCTCCCGCGTTTTTTTACCGGGAAACCAAACTGACTTTCTTCGACCGTCCTCCCGCACTCGAAGCCCACCGCCCCCGTACGAAGCTCTACCACGCAGGTGCCTGCCTGCCTGCCCACCGGCAGCCGTCCGCTACCTACCTGCTGAGCACCGCCGCTCCGGGCCGCCGCCGGGCGCTTGCCGCACCGCTTTGCTCTTCCACAGGGCGCTGCCCATGGCGCGGCCCAGCGCGCAGCACCGCGCAGCACCGCGCAGCACCGCGCAGCCACCCTGGCCCCGGCGGCGCCCCCTCGCGGCCCCGGCCGCCCCTCCCTTCTCCGTCCCCCGCGCAGCCCCACGGCGTCCCTGTCGCGATGGCGACAGACGGGGGCGCAAACCCAGCCCCAGGGCTAGCGCGACCCCTTGCGGCTCCCGATGCCGCGCTGGGTCCGGGCGGGCTTCGGCGAGGAGCCGGGGCCGGCCTGAGACGTCAGGCCCGGCGTCCCGAGGCGGTGCCGGGCCGCACCCGCAGCTGGGGACCGGACGAGTTGCGCCTGTGAGTTCCGCCTTCCTTCCGTGAGGCGGGTAGCCAGGGGCGCGATGCCGGGCAAACACCGGCTGCGGCGCTTCGGAGGGGGAGGTCCCGGCACTGAAGGGAGCGCTTTCGGCAGCGGGGACGGGGCGAGGGGCTGACCCTCCCGGCGGAGCCGCAGGACGGCCGGAGGAAGGTCGTTGCCGGCTCCCACCGCCGAGCGGAACCTGCCTGCTGCAGCCTAAGGGATGCTGGCGTTAGGAAAGCGTTCAGGAGGTGTTTTAGAAACATTTTTTCTCGCAATTAATGTTTCATTCTAAGAAATCTGTATATATAAAGAGGACACTCTAACTGAAAGATTAACTGTGTGAGGCAGAAGGTCTGATGAGGCTTATCGCACTGCTCCTTCTGGGCTCTGGACATTACTTGTCATCATTATCTTAGAGTGCTGCCCAGGTCACGGCCCCATTGTGGTGGTTTTCACATGAATATGTGGCAAGAAGAGCGCCCACCAAGAAGGATTTCTGGCAACAAGCGAGAAGACAGTGTAAGGTGAAAGCCATGACCCCTGCCCGCAGCAGGGGCGTTGGAACTAGATGATCTTTAAGGTCCCTTCCAACCCAAACCATTCTATTCTATGATTCTATAAACCACCAACAAACCCGCACACAAATGTCCGCTCTTACTGTCAGCTCCGGTTTGAGCCTTCTTCACTCTTCGTGTGGGAGCGTGCGACTTGTTAAACAAAACATGGCAATGTATCTGATCGGTATTCTCACATACAGCAAATACTGCCATTTGTTTGAAAGGTTTTAAAAAGCCGCTAAACCAACCGTTGATGTCTCTGGTGGATGGATCTTCTTTTCAGTCGCACAGATTGACCACTGGGCTGTACGCTGAGCCAGCGTGAAGGCTGCTGTCACGCCAACGCACTGCAACCAAATGCGCGCTCCAGACTCTGGAACTCTTAGTCCGATTCCTAACACGACCATGGGGCTGCTCTGTGGTCCTGCGTAGTCCCTCATGCCAAGTGTCCCCCGGTGTAAAATGTAAACGTCATGCCTGCTTATCCTACAACCCCTTCAGAGCTGTGATTATCTGACTAACGCTTTTAGGGCAGGACCCCAACCACGTCAGCTCTGAGTACTCTGTAATAATGAGCGACAGCGAAGGACCAAAAGAAACAGAAGAAAGAGAACGGGATAATAACTTTGAGGTTTAAGAAGCAATTGCTTCCCTGTCCTCGGCTTTTTTGCATAGCGGAGTTCAGCAGTTCCTATTTCTGGCGCTGTATTACTCTTCCACTCTGCAGTGGTATCTCCAGTGTCAGCTGGAGTTTCTAATACCAAAAAAAAAATTATAACTAAACTTAAGACGATAAGGGGGAAAAAGTCCCTGAACACTGTGAGAATGATCACGGAGATTTTAGAAATTATGTCTTCAATACAGATATCTATAATAGCAAAAATTATTACAATAATGAAGATAATAATTGTTATGGGCATTCAGGGATTATTATAGCTTCAGAAATAAAGTTATTCAAATAATTTGCTGAACAAGCTTAGGGAAGGAACTCTATTCTACCAAACCTCATCTTAATATTTTCATTAAATGTGACTACCAGCTGGCAACTGTCAACTTGAGAAAAATCAAGTTTAAAAAAAACACCTTGGAGTGCTGTTACTGTCCTTGAAATCATTCATAATATTTCATTTTGCCTATTGTTTTGCAATTATGTTCTAATCATGTTTCCTTTCATTAAAAAAAAAGGTCTTACGTTGCTGTGGTGAAGATCCATTAAAGCAAAGGAAAAAATTAAGTTTTAAGTAAGCATAGTATCCAAGGGGTCTGTCACTGCAGAATGGAATCTTGATGCTGCACCCGAAGACTAACATCCATTTTCACTTTCTTTACCCCAATCCTCCAAATCTGTTGCTTCTCTGTACAGTTTTACTGGCCCACATCTCCGCTTACGTTAGTTATTACAACTCCTCATGAATATTACCTTCAGGCCATTCAAAGTACAGCTGGAGAACTTACGCTCCTTAACTCTTATTTTAATCAGACCACTCCTGATCTTGGCCTCTTAAAAGATAACTCATTTCCCATTTTTCCACAGGCTCATGCCTTCTCCTGACTCACAGGTTGTGGTCAGCTCCAAGGTCCTATAAAACCTCTTTCCTTTTGGCCGATTTATTATCTTGCCAGATCATCCTCTCTCCAGTTTCACCTACTTCTTTACCTTGTTTGTGCGCTTCTCCACAGAGCTCTTTTGTTTGCTCTTACAGTGTCCCCCAGGTTAAATCTGTTTTCTGGGCAGATCAGAAAAGCATCTGCCCTCTTTTTGTTTAATTTTTGCCTAGAAATTACACTTCTAATAAGGCTTATGAAAAGCCAGGCACATCAATTTATCTTATAATTTATTCTTAGGTGACTGAACTGCACACATACATAAGGTCCAGTGTTGGACCACTGGAATGTAAGCAGAATACGATGACAAGAAGAATGGAAATTGGAAGGAAGAGGATAGAATTAAAATGCAGTATATTCCAGTTATTACTGATCTCCTGATGTTACATACCTTTTTGTCAGTCTTTGCCCTTCTCTCCCTGTTTAGACACTTTGGGAGAGAGACTTTATCTTCCTCTGGGTTTAGAAAACGCTTGACATTTCAATTTCTACTGCTGTCCTCCTCATAAATAATCTTCATGCTGTCCTTTTCCAGTAGCAAGGACGCACATAGGAGAGCAGTCTTCAGGATCATAATGTTGAAGGACACCCTGGATCCTGTAATATCTCCTTGATACAGACACCAACTTAAATCCCTGTTGGAGTCAGAGATAAGTCTGCATACTGAAGTCACTAGGAGACTGAAAGCCTATTTCAGACCGATTCTGAAGCACTGATTTAAATGTCACAGAATCCCAGAATGGCAGGGGTTAGAAGAGACCTCTGGAGATCATCTAGTCCAACCCCCCTGCTAAGGCAGGATCACCTAGAGCAGGTTGCACAGGATCGCATCCAGGTGGGTTTTGAATATCTCCAGAGAAGGAGACTCCACAACCTCTCTGAGCAGCCTCTTCCAGTGCTCGGTCACCCTCACAGTGAAGAGTTTTTTCCTCATGTTCAGATGGAACTTCCTGTGTTCCACTTTGTGCCCGTTGCCCCTTGTCCTGTCACTGGGCACCGCTGAAAAGAGTCTGGCCCATCCTCTTGACATTCACCCTTTAGACATTTATAAGCGTTGATGAGATCCCCTCTCAGTCTTCTCTTCTCCAGGCTAAACAGACCCAGCTCTCTCAGCCTTTCCTCGTACGAGAGGTGCTCCAGTCCCCTAATC
Source organism: Balearica regulorum gibbericeps (assembly GCF_011004875.1). Taxonomy (NCBI): domain Eukaryota; kingdom Metazoa; phylum Chordata; class Aves; order Gruiformes; family Gruidae; genus Balearica; species Balearica regulorum. Next base: position 61,479,712 of record NC_046184.1, read on the forward strand.
CTCCTCGTAGCCCTCCCCTGGACTCTCTCCAGTAGTTCCCTGCCTTTCTTGAACTGGGGAGCCAGTTGAACTGGACACAGCACTCCAGATGTGGCCTCACCAGGGGAGAGTAGGGGGGGGAGGATAACCTCCCTCGACCTGCTGGCCAGACTCTTCTTAATGCACCCCAGGATACCATTGGCCTTCTGGGCCACGAGGGCACATTGCTAGCTCATGGATAACTTGTCCACCAGGACTCCCAGGTCCTTCCCTGCAGCGCTGCTTCCCAGCAGTTCAACCCCTCACCCGTACTGGTGCCTGGGGTTATTCCTCCCACGGTGCAGGACCCTGCACTTGCCTTTGTTGAACTTCATTAGGTTCCTCTCCACTCAACTTTCTATCTATGTTCGGGGTTTGTCTATTTCTCTGTTAGTTCCACCTACATGAAAATTTAGTGCAGATCTTCAGAACTGCTGTATTAAGAAGCAGGAAAGCAAAGACTGTCTCATTAGAAATATCTGCAGAACAAAGGAAAGTCTTGAAAATCTGTCACATTGTGTCCTGTTTTCAATATTGGACTAGTATAAGGCATAGACTGCATAAGCTACTGTGTTGGGTTTGTGTGGCAAAGTTTCAGTAGCGGGGAGGGGGTCTACAGGGGTGGCTTCTGTGAGAAGCTGCTAGAAGCTTCCCCTGTGTCTGACAGAGCCAATGCCAGCCGGCTCCAAGATGGACCCGCCGCTGGCCAAGGCCAAGCCAATCAGCGCCTCTGTGATAACATATTTAAGAAGGAAAGAAAACAGTTAGGGAGAGCTTTTGCAGCCAGTGAGAAGATGTAAGAAACTCTGCAGACACCAAGGTCGGTGCAGAAGGAGGGGGAGGAGGTGCTCCAGGCGCTGGAGCAGAGATCCCCCTGCAGCCCATGGTGAAGACCATGGTGAAGCAGGCTGTCCCCATGCAGCACATGGAGGAAGGATGAGGGGGTGTAGAGATTCCACCTGCAGCCCATGGAGGACCCCATGCCAGAGCAGGTGGAGACCCAAAGGAGGCTGTGACCCTGTGGGAAGCCCACACTGCAGCAAGCTCCTGGCAGGACCTGTGGCCCCGTGGAGAGAGAAGCCCACGCCAGAGCAGGTTTGCTGGCAGGACTTGTGACCCCGTGGGGGACCCACGCTGGAGCAGTTTGCTCCTGAAGGTCTGCACCCCGTGGGAGAGACCCACGCTGGAGCAGTTCGTGAAGGACTGTAGCCTGTGGGAGAGACTCACGTTGGAGAAGTTGGTGAAGGACTGTCTCCCGTGAGAGGGACTCCATGCTGGAGCAGGGGAACGATGAGAGGAGTCCTCCCCCTGAGGATGAAGAAGCAGCAGAAACACCGCGTGATGAACTGACCATAACCCCCCACTCCCCGTCCCCCTGTGCCGCTGAGGGGGGGTGGAGGTTGAAGCCGGGAGTGAAGTTGAGCCCGGGAAGATGGGAGGGGTGGGGGGAGGTGTTTTAAGATTTGGTTTTATTTCTCATTCCTCTACTCTGTTTTGCTTAGTAATAAATTAGATGAATTTCCTCTCTAAGTTCAGTCTGTTTTGCTCATGACGATAATTAGTGAGTGATCTCTCCCTGTCCTTATCTCGACCCCTAAGCTTTCCGTTATACCTTTTCTCCCCTGTCTGGTGAATGAGGGGAGTGATAGAGCAGCTCTGGTGGGCACCTGGCCCCCAGCCAGGGTCAACCCACCACAGCTACCAGTGTTGGGATTAAGAGATCAACTGTGATAAATTCAAGTAATGTATTAAAAGCCTATAAAATACTTGAATGACTAATAAAAATAGTAATTACATTAAGATATTAACTGATAATGTTCTTTATAAAGATGAACTGTAAGCTGTTTTACTCTGTCTTGAAATCTCGATAAAGGTGTTTTATAGCAAATGTATTTGGTGCATGATTTGCTGCTGAAGAACCCCATAACAGAGCTACAATAATCTGAACAGTATGTCAATGGGATCAGTCCCCAGTTGTTTCTCAGAAAATTGATTCCCAGCTCCCTGTGGCTATTATAAGAGTGATCATTAAAATAATATTAGAATGTCTGTTCCCACAAAGATTTCTATATATTCCTTCTATATATAAACTGGGAGGAAGGCTGTCTTCATAAAAGAAGAGCCCACAGTGCCAACTTCTTATGAAGTACAGAATTTTTGGTGCTGAATGCAAAATCACCTAAATATTAGCATTATTAAAGCTGACACAGTCCTTGCATTTTCAGAATATTCACGTCATTGAAATACCACCAGTCATTTTTGCAAGCTTAGATCCATCTTACCTTACATCAGCCACTTAAAAGTTTGGCCTCTCACATAAGCTCTTGATCTAAGCTCTTTCTGCAGCCAACAAAGACAGGCATGTCCAGATGGCAACTCATCCTTCCAAAGACAGGCACTTCTAAAGAGTGAGCCTAGCCCTAGCCCTTAGTTTGGACAAATTCAAGTGAGAAGAATTCCAGCTTTCATGTTTAAGTTGACAGAAGAAATCTCTGTCTCTGCCTACACTGCAAATGTGACAGTGTCAATCAGTATCTTAGTAACAGTTAAGGGGCACAGTTAAGATCTACCCAGTGCAACAGATTTCATGAGAACAATTTTGGTTTAGTGATGCTGCTGACACAGTGGTAATGTACGCAGGCCTTTGAAACAATGAGGTTTGGAATCCCATAAAATCACCTCTACAGGAAGGAAACTACAAATACTGACAAGTGCCACAGCCTCTGGAAACCTCTGATGCTTCCAGGTAAGTCCTGAATTCCTCCAGTCATGCCAAGCAAAACTAAGTGATCAAATCTATCACCATTGTGCAATTCACCCATACAGACAATATGTGTGAACATAGACTTTATGAAAAGAAATTCTCATGATACAGAGCAAATCTTAGTTCTGTAGTCCTCCAGAGCCTCTACTCCATAACTCCAGTATATCAGCACTGACAGTCTCAGGGCTTTTGTAACTATAACTATGTAATCAGAACCAAACTGGGCAATAGTCTACATTTCCTCACTTCCCATCTTCATCTGACCTGCCTTCTGTGCTCCCTCTGCAGTTCCCAAAACAGAGCTGTAATGGAACCCAGCTTCCCCACCCATGGGAGATACAGGGTTTCACTGCATAGCCATTAAGCAGCTGCTTGTCACAGTAGAATTAAATAAGACGTCTTTCACCATACTTATGCTACTGAGAAATTTCATTCCCTCATGTAGCTGGTAATAGGAGAAAATCCAAAACATAACCATAGAATGTGGCTGATAACAAATAAACCCATGTGAACAATACTTGCAAATGTGTCATAAATTTAGCTACAAAAAATTAAGTTAAAATTTTACTAGAGCTACTTAGGTTTTTCATATTATACTTTGTATTACTTCTCATAAGGTTTGAAAAAGCAAAATGATTTCATCCTTTTCTATTTAAAATGAGCATTGATTTTTCCCCATGTTTTGAAAAGGGCCAAAACCAAAGCAAATGTTTTTTATCCAGGAGGCTATAATGGCACAATTGCAAAGCAAGGCTCCTGTCAGATTGCATCTCAAAACTGTGGCATTGCTTTGTCGAAAACAAAGCAGAGAAGATATTGTTATAGTTTCACCTCCAACTGTTGCTGTATTATTCATGGACAAGTTAGAGGCTTTTGCCAAGATCTCTTCTAATCCTTCAAATGGTTATGTCTGGACCATCATCTTGCACGTGTACTTTGAAGTTCTTTGTTGCTCTTGTGGAATGCTTATACTTGATGGTTTAGACATGTTTAAACATATAAATTACCTGATTACAAGTCAGTTCTGCTCCAGGTACATTTCAAAGAGATTGCTGCTAGCCACATTTAACCCCATCTGGCTGAGATTAACTAGCATGTCTAAACTTCAAGCAGTATCTTTGGATCTACTTGCTTGACTACCTGTTCCACTGGCAAAAACAGTAAGTTGATTTTTCTTTTATCTAAAGGAACAAGACTTAGGCATTCATGTACTGCCTATCTGTCTTAGCCCCCCCAATAACTTTCAAAATGTTGGCCAATTTTAATCAAATTTACTATAGTGGAATATGTCTCAACATACATTTCTGTATATCTTGTGAAAGAAAGACAGTTGAGCAGTGGTGAAGAAAAGGCTCAAAAATTAGTTCAGCTTTTATTAGAGATTCTACACAGGAGCTCAGTCTCAAGAAGTCTTCAGGAAATGGCTTCACTTGTCATTTGTTATCTATGGTACTCTTACCTCTCCTGTTCTCCTAGTATCTAAGCCATTCACAATTCAGCTTAAAATAGGAATTTACAGTCATATGCCCAAGGTCATCCAAGAAGCATGCAGTAGCCTTGTGAATTGAATCCAAGCTTGCACCTTGCTCCTTGGACCATACATCCCAAATGAGCTGTAGTAATTTCAGAATCGCACTCTGCCCAGCCCCCTCTTTGGCTGGATACCAGTTCACTGTGAATAAATACATCCTTTAGTCCTCATGGTGTGGATGTCAAAGCTGGCCTCTCTCCTCTGCAAGTCAAAGCTCTGCCTCTCAGGCATTACTGTCACAGTACAGACCCTATACACAACTCCCTTTCAGAGCTGTGGGACCACACGAAATGAAGGTCACCTGAGCACCTAGGTCCTTCCAAGTGTAGTAAAAATTTTACTGTTAAAGAGGCAATACTATCTAAAAGTAAGGTATACTTGGGTAGCTATAGAATTTTTCAACACAAGTGAGAGCTACAGATCCTTAGAAAAATGAAAAATGTCCTGAACTTCAATTAATTCCAGATGATCTCATACTACTGTGACTTGGTTAATTACCTGTAGATAATTTCTTCTGGATTTCCACATTCAATCTTTTCACATAGTATTGCCTGGATCTGTAGCATCTTAGAAGTATCCTTTAACTAGGATTGTCTAATACAAATAAGAATGCTCTAATCTGAAAAAAAAAAAAAAAAGAAGACATAACAAGCATTAGAAAGATAACTGTTAAGAATGAAAATAAATTCCTGAAGCACCATGGAGTTTGTAGTTTGACAACAAACCTATTTCCAGTCTTGTTACACTCAGAATTTCACAGTAATGAGAACTCTGGAGAATGTTAGATGAACCCCTTGCTATCTCCCAGTGCTATTTCTACAAAAACTGTAATTTCTTATTTCAAACACATACTTTTTCCAAATGACAGAGTCCAGACCACAAGTAAGGCACATTTTGGAGCAGGCTGATATATCTGTTCTAGTTTAAAGAAGAATACTTGCTCACCTTTGACAGCTTTCTTAGCTAACACCTACTATGTATAACAGAAGGTAGCTGAAGATTTTGATTTCCCTACTGAAAATTTCAGACACAAAATGACAACCTCACCAAATAGATCACAACCTCATGAAACTCTCTCTTACATCTTACTGCAGTTAACTCCACCTGTTCTTGAACGTTCTTCCCCTCTTTTTGTACAGACAGAATTTGGGCTGATCTAAAAGGAGAGGTAGATTGGGTACAGAATATGAGTAACACACTGCAGACTGGAGAAATTACATGCGAACCTGGAGAATATAACATCTGAATGACATGAATGGGAATTTGAGACTGTAATTGATAAGCAGCTAGATAACAAAGCAACAAGCATTATACTAGATGATTTATCAAGGTTCACACAAGACACTGCTGATATTGTACAAAGGAGAGATGCAGATCAGACGTTGAAATACACCTCTTCAGGATATATGGTATGAATAGAACACATGGCGCTGCCAATATATGGAGCTTGAGAATGTATTTAGCATATGGATAAAATAATAAACTAATTAAAGACTGCATCATAAATGTGTAACAGAAATTGTTACTAATGGTGGAACACAAGATAAAATGTACGTAAAGGGGAATGCTGGCTTGGATTCCCCGGCTTCAGTTGGCTGACAAGTTTAACCACCGAGTGCTGTTCTGTCACCAGTAACAGTGAACACTTGTTCCCAATATGCTATCCTAAAGAAAATTGTTGAGTAAAATAAGCGGAGAAGTAGTTTTTCTATCACTACAACACTGATTAAAGGTCAGCAAAAATGCCACAGGAAAAACAAGATTTTTGTTTTGAGTCTTAAAGATACGCAGTAGAAAGATTTGAGGGCCACGATTTCAAGGAAAGATTTGAAATATCGACTAGCTGCTCAAAGGCATTGTCTGCTCTGTGCCCTGAAGAACCTGCACACCAGTCAGTCTTCATCTTTCTGCTTTCCCTACTTGTGAAATTCTGGGCAGAGACGACAGAATCCATCCAAAGATCTTAAAATGCACAGCAAGATGAATAGTGTATTGTCATGGTATTATATTTAGTGAACACAAGCTATAAAATAGATAAAGGGGAAAATGCATTCCCTAAGGTCCCAAAGTTAGTGAATGTTCTTGCATTACTTTACATCTTCCGGGCATTTTCAAAAAAAATATCTAATTACTGCTCACGGTACCCAGGAGGCAGAATCAAGCTGCATATACCATTTACAGTAAAAACTTGAGGCCATGCAGAATTTGTCTCATTTGATGTTTCAGTTTAAACTCAAAACAACCCAAACACATGGACATTTTGAGTGAATCTGAATCTTTATGATGTATCGAAACATATGAAACTAATGTTGTTATGTGAAACCAAGTGGAAATGTGTAAGGTTTATTGAGTTTTCCTTTAAATCCAAATGCCAGAAGAAAGCTAGGAGAGGAATGTACTGTATTTATCAGGTATTAACCAGAAGAATGCCAGCAGAGGCCATTGTGAAACATGAGTTTCATTCCAGTTTAGGTAAAATACTTAATACCCTCAAGTAATGAAGAATGACTATAGGTTATTAAGAACTCCACAAAATTATTGTTGTTACCTCCATTGTGGAGATTGCACATACATATGTTGATGGCAGATGCCTGGAACGTCTTTAGCTGCCTTCACCTAGAAGAAAAATCCCTAATTCTAGTGAATGGCAGGATTGGTGGATTATGAAGTGTTTCATATAAATGCTTCATAAGAGGGGTTTATAAATCTCAGTGGAGAAGTCAGTCCAACTATCATCTTCACCCAGCAGCCCATATTTCTTCAGAACAAAGCCTAAAAGTGGAAGGAAAACGTGCTCTTCAGGCCTTGTATCACCAGAGGGAAATGATGCTTTCAGGTTTGCAGTAAGAGCTTATTTCTGTAGAGGGAAAGGGCAATGCAGAACTGCAGATTCTCTCAACCACAATTTTGTTCCACCAAATAGCTGGTTGGGACCCTGGCCCCATGGGCCATCCTCCTCCTTCATCGACCTCCTCTTCTTCATCAACCTCTTCTTTCTCATTCTGTGGGAGGCATAGGATGTCACTGGGGGATGCAACGCCTTTTCCTCAACCCATGTACCTAGAGGCAGGTGTAGGACAGCCCTGAATAGAGCTGAGGAACCTCTCGGCCCTCTACAAAACCGGTGCCCGCCTTACTGACAGCAGACCCCTGCCGCTGAAGTGATCGGAGGAAGAGGACGGGGATGAGGCCAGCGGGACGAATCCGAGGACGCCACTCTCCCGTTCGTCCCCCACTCTCTCCCTCGTCCCCCACCTCCCAGGGTCGCCTTTACCACAGCCCCGGGGACGAACTGCGCCGGGTCAGCGACCCCACTGCACTCCACGGGAGTGAGCCCTTTTGCCGGGGACAGGCAAAGGAGCCTGGAGACCACCCCGACAGGAGGTTTTACCTCAGCCCAGCCGCGGGGACCCCTTCGCCCCTCGGCGCGGGGGAGGCAGACCCGGCTGCCCCCCCAGGCCGGGCGCCTCCGTCCGCATAAAGGAGGCGGGCAGAGCCGGGCAGGGCCAGGCCGGGGCGGCGGCGGGAGGGAAGCGCGCTGAGGGGAAGAGCCGGCGCGCGTGGCGGGGAGGCGGCGCGGAGGGAGGGCAGCCCGGCTGCGGGAAGCGGGGCTCCGCGCTGGGACTGGTTCCTTCGCAGCCATTTTCTGTCCAACCAAACAGCCGATTTGCGGAGGGAGCCAACCAGGGCCGCACTGGAGGTTTGTGCCTGGCTCCGGCCAATGATTGGTAACCGGTTCCACTGCAGGCTCGAATGAAATGTCCGTCTCCCTCCCCGGGCCCCGGCGCTGCCGCCGCGCCGCCGCCGCGGGGACCAGGAAGTGGGGGGCAGCAGCCCCCGGGCCCCGCTACCGGCCGCTCGCTTCTTTGTGCGACCGGAGGCGCGGGGGCCGCGCGGCCGGGGGAGCGGAGCGGGCGGGGAGGCGGCGGCGGGGGGGTCTTGGCAGGGGTGGTGGGGCGGCTGCCCCCGCCGGTGTCCCCCTCTCTTCGCGGGGGCTGGGCGCGAGCTGTGGGGGGTGTGTGTGTGTCCCCTCGCTCCGGCTCCATTTTGTGGCCTAGGCGGGCGGGGGGGGGAGGTAGGAGGCGGAGACGGGAGCGCGGTTGCCCCGCGGCCGTGTCCGCTGCGGGCCGGGCCGCGGCCGCCGGTGCACGAGCGGTCGGGGCGCCCGGTAGCCCCCACCGCCCGCTGAGCTCGCGGCGGGGCGCGCGGCTTCCCGCCGGACCGGTCTGCCGGCCGCCGCGATCCCTCGGCGGCGATTTCCCTCCCGGCCCGCCGGCCGCGCTCGGGCTGCCTCGGGCCCCCTTCCCGGCGGCGGCATGGCGTGCGGGGGAGGCGGGAGGGGCGGCTTTGTGGCGGCCGCGCCTCGCCGTGCGCCGGCGGAGGGGGCTCCGCTCCCTTTTGTTTTTGCCCGGCCAGCGCCGCTGCCCGCTGAGCCCCCTCCCCTCGCCGCGGGAGCGAGGGGCCGGGGCCCCGCCGCGCATCTGGCGGGCCCCCACCACGCCCACGGCCCTTAGCCGGGCTGGGGAGTCGCGCAGCGGGGCGAGAGCGGCCCGGCCGCCGCCGTTGTTGTTGGAACCGAAATTTCCTTAAAGGTCTGGCGGTGTTTTTCATGGATAAAGGAGTGTAGGGGCGAGGCCCTGGGATGTGGTGAGGGCACCCGGGTGACCGTGCGGGCAGCCCGATCCGGGCACGGCGCTTCGGGGAGGGAATAAGGCAGTGGTCTGCGGGAGGGCGCTGGCTGAAAGCTGTCAGCCGGAGGGCAGGTCCAGGTGTGCGGCCTCCCCTCCCCATGGGCACGGGAGCCTGCCATGGAAATCGCAGCCAAGATGATTAACAATAAAGTTGCTAAATAACTGGGGGAAGTGTTACCTTGCCTTGTTTGAAAAGAAGGGATCGCGATAGATGAGGTATCTATCGAGGGGATGCGAGCTAGGTTCAAGGAAGACTTTGAGGCTATTTGTGTAAATAGGAAGGTTTCCCCCTCATGCCCTGCACTGGCTGCTGTTGCATCATTGAAGGACATGAAATCAGGAAGTGAGATCGATCGGCTGGCACAGCCGAGCAGCATCGACGGCTTATCCCGTAACACACATGGCAGGTAGGAGGGAGATGGGACTCTGCCATTCTCCGTGTCCACACAACTCATATGTTCAGCAACTGTTCTTGGGCATACCTGTGCCTACCAGCTACTGCTCCATCCAGAAATTACATAGTTGGTGATCCTGAAGAGTACTGTGTAGGTTATTCACAGCCAATTGTGTTGGGAAACCAAAAATAAATCGTGCTTTAGTAACGTTTTTGCGGCTATTAAGATACACTGTTTAAAGAAACCTTCCTAGGTCCTCTTGTAATGCTGCAGCGATAAAAAAAGCTAGAAGTCAACTTCTAGCTTTACCACTTTCTTTGAGGCTTAACCAAAAAGATTCTGTTCTGCAAAGAACTGTCTTGTAAAAGCTGCCTAGTGTGCTTGGATTGCTTTTGGGAGGACAAAATAGTTGATAACAATGACCTGAACTTTTTTAGGTAGTGAGGGACACAGAAATCTAGATTTCAGCCCTTGAATGGGCTCCCTTATATGTAACCTTTGCCTGTCTTGTTGATAGATGGAAGTTACTGCCAATTAAGAAAAAACAACTCTTCCTGAGCTTTCTCAAAAGAAGCTCAGGCTAAATAGTAGCAAAGAGCAAAATGGAAGGAGCTTCTTCAGGCGTTATTCACAGTCTGGCTTTAATTGGCTTGCAGGAATGGAGAAATGGTGTTTATGCACAATCATTAGCATAGTGTTCCCAAACAATAAGCTTAGTGATTTTTTTTTTTCCTTTCTTTCTTTGCTTGTGTGGCCTATGGCATAACAGTTATAACGTTAAGGGAGGATCCATCTGTAATTCTCTGGGAGATCTGAGATGGTTTAATCTGAATCGTTACTTATGGAGTCTGCGTGAGTTGCTTGTGCTCTGCATTGAGCGGGTGATTATATATGGTCTTGGCTGCTAGCATTTGCAGCTATGAAATTATATTTGAAAGAAGTCAAGAATACTGGATGTTACTCTTTAGACTTTAATATTTGACAATTACAGCAGTTCTTAGTTTAATAGATAACCTCTTGTTTGGGGTAATAATTACATGAAGGGGAGGCAGTGTACAGGAATTGAGAGAAAAAGATTGTTCAAGATACTGTGAAGATATGAAACGTGAAATACTATGAAACTTAAAGTCAGATATCTCAATTTGTCATGATTTTAAAAAGGCTTGCAAGGCTCGTTAGTGCTTTCAAATGCAAATCTCTAATGTCTCTTCACCTTTAAAATTTTGCTTAGAAAGAAACTTGTCTTTTCAATACTGACTTTTGTCATAGTACTTTAGAGAAACACAGCATTTGGAAATAGATATTTTAGTGGCAGGATGCTTGTAAAAAGCGCAAAACATGACTATATATACACATACTAAACAACATGTGTAAATAACATTGCTAGAATAAAAGGAAGTGTCAGCATAATTTGTAATTTTGACTGAAGATACTGGCCTGTTCTGAACTAGTTTTGTAAATCTCTTGCCCTGTTTCTTGAGAGGAGTAAGCTGCTTGGTGCACTTGATGTACTACCTCAATGAAGGAAAAACATAATCAACTTAGAAATGTTATCAAACTTAGAAAAAGGCAGGATTTAATAGACAGATAAGCTTAGTTTTTTACGAAAAATGCTAGAAAAGCATCAAAAACTTAATATAGAAAGGTAATATGAGGCTTTCAGTCAGTGCTGCAGGAAGAAGGAGGTGCTGGTGCAGTCTGTTCAGCACTGCTGCCCTCTTCCAGCTTCTGCAAAGCAACAAAACTGCCTCCGTTCATCTCTTGTTTTTTTTTTTCCCTTCAGCTTTTCTCTTCTACTGCCAAAAAAGAGAAGGCATGGAAACTGTTTCTCCTGCTTGCTCTGTGTCACTGATCCACTCCTACTTGGTGTAAAAACATGCATTGATAGTCCACCCATATATATAGAGAGCAGCTAACCATGCTTCTGAATGGTTATCCAGCCTAGTAGGGAGCTACCACATACTCCAGCACAGCTGGATCCATGCAGAGGGGACTTGTGGCTGGTGACATCAGGGCTCGTAAGATGAGCCATAAAGTTGGTAATACTGGTACATGGAGGGGGAAGGTGGAAAGGTGAACAGGCCCTGTTTGGATTTCATATGGGAAGGGTTTCTTCCCTGTGGTCCAGGGGAAGGAGCCTGGTACAGCCTAGATGCTAACGAGCCTTAGCGATGCTGTCAGGTCTTCTCAGCATCAGTCTGCTTCTCCTAATGTTATTCTGCTGTGGGGGAAAACACTGAATGTGAGAGATCAGAGGAGCCGGAGATGGAGAGAGACAGTGCAGCATCTGTTTGTGTTCTGGGCACATGCTAAGGGGTTTTAGCTTTATGTTTTTATGGATCTGCTGGAACAATGTCCCGTGAATGTTTACCAGTCTGTGTTTCTTGTTGCAGGAGATGCTGCTTTGCTGCCAACTGAGAATTCAGTGGGAAATTAGGTTGTCCAGAAGTCATTGAAAAATAAAAGGAAATTGTATTCTCAATTAAAAAAATTATATATCTGTGTAGGAGCAGTGAGTGAGTGTGCAGAAAGCTTAAATAGAACTTTGTTGTTTCTGCTGTTAGGTACTGCTCTGCAGCTTTACATCTCTTGTAATAAGGTGTGGTGCAAAATTAATCTACAGTGGCTGAAATGACTGCTACCTACAGCTTTAGCTACTGTTTGTGTACTGCTTCTGTGGCAGGGACAACTGCGTGGAAAGTGTGCCAAATGCTTCAGTTTATTGCATATAATTTTCTGCTCTTCCCCCTTGTAGGGGTAGCAGTTTTGGGAGAGAGACAGGGTGGATAAATACCATGTGAAGTGCTTAAATCATAAGCAGCCTTTGGTTTACCTCAAGAGACCAGTTTTGCAAATCATTGCCAGATAACTTCCCCATTCTAAAAATCTTGTTTTCTTTGATTCTATTTTTGTCTTTTTATACTGATGTAAGTTTTAGACCCTTCCTCCCCTCAGTGCTAACAGGTCTGGGCTTGCATTCTTCTTTAGCTGTCATTTAGCTGAGCCACTGATACTCCTCTCTCAAGATTAAACAAGATGCAAGATACTGAGATTTTATTAGTTCAGTATAGATGTATTCTAGGTGTAGCCTGAGTTTTGGGCAGCTGACAGAAGAACATTTTTTTTAAGCATCCTCCAGAAAATTTTCTACCACTTGTCAGTGTAAACCTGTGTGTTCATTCACTTGCATCTTATCACTGAGTTTTCTTTGATACCCTTGATCTGAAATGTTTCTCTTTTAACATATATCTTAGGTTAATTTCCCTGGATCCATTCATTTGTATAGTCCTAGTAATAGTCTTTTTCATTAGAGATTTAAAAAACCCACCCCAACAAACAGGGAACCACCACCAGAAAACTTTGTGCTGCTGCTCTATATTCAGATGCTTTTTGCAGTGTATCACTGAGTATATGGGTTGAATGTTTGGTACTTACTCAGTTTCTCTCCCTTGTTGATAAAAATCAGCTGATGGCACGGTCACTTTGGAGACTGACATGTCACTTCTGATATGCTTAGCTCTTAGTCTTGGTTCAGTTGATAACGTGTATGCATGGAGGATCTTTAGTGTTTTCTTGGTACAAAAGGCTAAGGGTAATGTACAACATGCAGCTAAGTGCTTCTTGTAGATGTGCTCTGTTTTACATTGGACTGCTGCCTTTTTAGAGTAACTTCAGGGACCCTGAAAGTTTAGTTTGTTTCATGTTTTTGGTTGGGTTTTTTTGTTTAAAGGGGGATTAATTAGCAACAGTATATTGAGAGCAGTGTTCTCTCATTTTTGGAATGTGTGTATTACAGACCTTGTGCTGAGCTGACAATCAGATATGTGGTGATTGACTTGAGTTTTGAATATCTGAAACTAAAACTGTAATACTTGAATGTGTAACTGTTCATTCTGAGATGACTAGGATGGCAGTAGCCACATTTTTCAGCAGGGTCACATTTGTGTGATCCATCGGGCTCAAAGAAATACTGGTAGAGTGACTAGATGGCATATTAATTACAGTTGCTATAGTCAGATGCCTAGATATAAATTTGAATTAAATGACAAAATTAAATCTGACTGAAATTCTTCCATCAAACTTACTTGGATTGAAATAGTGTGTAGAGATGCCGTTCCTTTTTTCCCCACGAGGCCAGCCAGGGCGACTGGGCAGGCTCCATCCATGGAGGTCTTCAACATGTGGCTGTATAAAGCCCCGAGCGACCTGGGCTGAGCTCAGAGCTGACCCTGCTTTGAGCAGGGGCTAGGCTAGAGACCTCCTGAGGCCCCTTCCAACCTGAATTATCCTGTGATCCTGGATTAGGACCTGGTTATGCTAAGCATTATGCAAAAGGGTGTTACGCTGTCTGTAATCCCCTGTCCCAAGGTTGTCCTGGCAGCTAAAAATCTTTCTTAAAGTAATACCCTCAGAAGTAATTTCAGTTGATGTTAAGCTGTCAGTGCCTGTTTTCTTTATCTGAGACAGATCCGCTTTTTTCTTTTGCAAGCCCTTTCCTGTCAATTTTGCTAATTGCTATTTTAGATTCATAATGTTGATAAGCTTCCACTCAAATTCTCACTAATTGTGAAATAATACATACCATAAGTAGATATGGAAATGTGCACACGGAAAAGAATAAAAGCAAAGATAGTGCCTTGAGGATGCATTAGTCTAATATGGCCAAAACTATCTACAGATGCAGCAGAGATTTAAAAGAGATTCAAGCAGGAATTGTCTTTTGAAGGTGAGCTAGGCTAATGAAAGCAAGATGGTTTCTTAAATAATATTGCTAGTGGGTCTTGGCAATAAAGATTCAGATAGGCTAGCCTGCAGAACGTTAATTGCTTCAAATTGCAGAAGGAAAAGAGACACAACTCTCTTAATGATGGACGATGTCAACTTTGGTGATCTTGACGTGCAGGATTATGATATCCTTGCATTGTCATTACAGTGAGCTGAGTAAGCAAACTGCAGACCCTTTGGAAAATTGAAAAGCAAAGTTAAATCTCCCAACAAAGAGTCTGCAGAATGCAGACAAAGCGAATTTATAGGAAAGTTGGCACATGAAAAGCTAATGCTTAAAATGCTACCCTTCCTTTGGGCAGACCTGCTGTGTGAGAATTGAAACTGTTTTACAAAAGCCCATCAAAAGGGACCAGAAATGCTTTAAAAGAAGCAGCGTGTGCATGTGTGTAATATTCTGTCCAGTGAAGAAGAGGTAGAAGAGGTTTTTTTCTTGAACAGCTTGTAGGGCTACATCCAGCTGTTGCAGTATGGCCTTGAATGTGAGCAGTGCTCGGGTTACGCGTGCATCTGCGGCCCAGCGTAGCACCGGATGTTGCCTAGAAGTTTGAAAGCAAAAACCCAGCCCTGTGGCCACAGGCAAAGTGCAGATTAGAGAGAGGTTAAATTGCTCATATTTCTGGGAAGGTATAAAAATAGCACGATTGCTTCTCCCTCCCTCTTCATGCTTGTGGTTCTGGAGTGAAGGGAGCTGCGAGGTCTCACCAGCAAAGACCACAGGACCCTTGGGGGCAGAGGTTGTTTTCCAAAGACACCTGGCTACCTGTGCAGCTGGTGTAGATCAGTGAGTGAATTGAGCTGGATTGCTCCTCCCAGGGCCGTGTGGCTGTCTTGTCAGTAAGGCTGGCTGCTCAGGTTGGCAGCAGCTGGGGTGGGAAGGGGGAAGGATAGGAAGTGCTGGTCCAGAGAAGGAACTGCATGAACTGTAGAATGGGAATGGAAGAGCTAATTTTCTAGCAAACAGGTAAATAAGCAAATGCTAACAGAGCTGTTTGGTGTTAAACATAGCCGAGAAAATGTAGGGCAAAGGTGAATCTGGTGCTGTGCATCTAAATGTGTTAAAAAATACCTTTGGATTTGTGCTCCAGTGTTGAAAGAGTTTGCATCTGGGAACCCCTTCTCCCTCCCTGATTTTTGCATTATTTCCTCTTGCTGAAAGAAGCATTATTAAAGCACATGACTGCAAAAATACAACATTTCTTGGGAGGGGGGAAGACATTTTGGAAGCATGGGAGCTAAATGTTCGGCAAAAGTTATTTTTAATACGCTAATTTTCAAGACACTTGCGACTGGAAAAAAGTCAAGATTGTCCAAGACTGTGAGACTTGAATTCCAACTTACATTTGGCACTGCTAAAATAGCCCCTTTGAAAGTAGAACTGTTGTCTGCTCTGTTTCTATATAAGTCTAAGCTTTCTACTGAGCACCTGATGGTCATGTTTAAGGAAAGTCGTTATTCCTGTAACAAGGTAAAATGTAATACAGTAACAGGTTACATGGCCTGGAGCATTTGCTGTTGCAGAAATGCACGTGAATCTGAGTTGTGTACTGTGGCAAAACATGGATGCAGAAGGCAGCGGTGTGTTGGGTTGCCGTTTACCTGTGGCAAGTGCCCACTGAAGAGGTGCAAACCTCCAAGGGAGGTAGGAGGCATCTTCATCTCTTTTGCCTCCGCAGGACCAGGAAACACAATATCGGACACCCCTGAGTGCCGAGGCAGCAGGCTGCTGAGGAGCCTCTGGGCAGCAGCCTTGGTTCAGAGCAGCGTTGCAAGACCTCTTTACTTGGACACAAAGTAGACTTTTTCTGGCAAATGTTGAGACTTGCCAGCAAATGGCTGCTGATGCTCTCGGCCGTTTTGCCCCTGTTGGAAGGGAGAAGGCAGGAAGGGCAGGCTTCACCCAGACTCCTCCAGCTGAAACGTGATCAGTGCCTGCTAGGGCAAAGATCCCTAGCCAAGGAGGGAAGTGCTGGCTCTTGCGGCTTCTTTCTTCCTCCTGGCAGTCAAATTACCTGTTAAACTGTGACCAAGTCTCTAAAGCCTTGAGGAGAAGACTTCTTGTTGGTCACTACATGAGAATGTTCTGAGAGGAGCGCTGAAGGATGCCAAGAGAAGTGATGTGGGACAGAAGCAGGGAAAGCAAAGGAAAACATGATTTAGAAGACATGTAGTAGTGACTGATGCCTCAAGGAGGATGAGGATGCAGAGCTGGTCCTGAGGTCTGGCTAGGAAAAGTTTGTTTGTCAGTGGGCTTGACAGAAGCTGTTTGGGTGCAGTGTAATAGTGAGTGAAGGATGCACTCTGTGTAATAATTGTAGGTGAAGTGTTCAGTGAGCAGTGGGCTGGCGTTAGGTTTTGAAGGTTGTTCAAGAGAAACAGATGCCTTGACCTGTTCTGGTCACACTCATGGGAACGACAAAAGGTTGTTATATATGTGCTGCATGAACCAAATGCTTCTGTGCCTCTGGTTGAATTTTTGGGGAAGCTTCACAAAAGAGTTTCACTGTTTTCACTGTCAGTAAAGCTCATTAATGAGAGAGTGTATACTGTTCTCAAATGGCAAAACATTTATACTTTGTATAAATTGGTCTCATAGTTCTAAGTTGATTAAAGTGCTGTTTTTCAGCAATAGATGCACTTAGAGTATAACAAACGTACCTGAAAGGTTTCATTCTTCTGGTTGTAGATGGATGGTGATAGCTCCACAACGGATGCTTCTCAGTTAGGAATTGCTGGAGATTACATTGGTGGCAGTCACTATGTGATACAGCCTCACGATGGTAAGAAATGTAACAGTAAATACTACTGTTTCTCTTGTGTGTATATATGTGTGGGTGTATATACATACATATATTTCCTTCTAGTTCTTGTATAGTTCTCTGCTATCTTCTGTCAAGCTAAGAATTTGCAATTGTTTGTATTCATAATGCCTCACTGTATAAAGCATTTTTTCTGCACTCTGAAGGTGGAGGTTGGATTTTTCAGTGATGACAAAAAAAATTTATGTTCTAGGAGGCAGTTTTTATTTTGACATGATATTAAGAATGCTTGGTGTTCAGCAGCCATATACATTTCTGTGCATAGTATGATAAAGATGATACCGAACATCCATAAATGGTGTCACATTTGTCTTTAAAATTCTTTCTGAGGTTAATACACTGTGCTTTCAAAGGTCTTCATCCTTCAGTGTAAGATTTTAAACTGACTTAATTATTGCCTGCTGTCTACCAAATAACAATTTCTGTTAACTTTTCTTTATTTCATTAGACACAGAGGACAGCATGAATGATCATGAAGATACAAATGGCTCAAAAGAGAGTTTTAGAGAACAAGACATATATCTTCCAATTGCAAATGTGGCAAGGATAATGAAAAATGCCATACCCCAAACAGGAAAGGTAATACCCTTGTCTGGTAAAGAAAGTGTGTTAGTGAGTTTTATTCCTTCCTCTGAATGAACTTGAGCTGGTAGAACACTATATTTTTCCAAATGATCCTTATTTATTGGAGAAAAGCCTTACCCCCCCAAAAAAAAAAAATTCTGAGCAGGAGGAGATTGAGACCAAATCCACTTTTCTTAGGTTTCTGAAAGCTTTTAATAACTGCAGTAATTACAGTATCCAGAACACTGCTCTTCCTAGGGCTTTCGAGAGTTTTCTTTTTCTAAGATGTGTTCTCTGAAATTGTCATACTGGGTCAGACTTGGTGACAATCCCCTAGCAGTAAGAATGTTTTCTATGCAATTCTCTTACAAAATTTAATCTGCTTTTGAGGTGCATAAAATTTGGAATAAGTGAATCATTTTGGATGAAATAAAAATCCAGTCCTCATCCTGAAGGAAAGAGAATGGTTAGTCTTCCATCACCCGAATCTTTACATATCCAAATACCAAAATGACCTAAGAAGTCTGCCTTATATCATGTAGCAGATAAGGCCAGATATTGAAAGACTTATTTTATTTCTTACTTCTAAGAATGGACTTTTTAATCCATTTTGCTGAGCTGGTGATTGTATAAGCGTTTCACAGTTCCACCTGTTTATCTTAAACCTTTGCAGGACTCCTATTCTTTGCCGTTTCTCTATTGTATTCCAGTACAATTCCTGCCCCAGTTAACATTTCCTCTAGCTAAAGTTGATTTCTTTTTTTTTTTTTTTTCTTTTTTTAAGATCACTCTAAATAGAAGCAAGACATAATTTACTTGCATCTGCTTGTACTTTCATAGTGTTCAGGGCTTCCTGGAGATCTGGGTGTTACATTTATATCTCTGCTGTGAAAATCTCTTCACTAGTCCATATTGGCATAAATTTTTAGTGATTGAGATTTTTTTTTTTAAGAATTTAGCATATGGGATGTCGAGCTATCTTGAAAAATCAGGGAGGTTTTTGTGAAAAACTGCAAGGAAAGCTGCTGGCTGATGAGTACTTCTGAAGATCTTGCCCTGTGTGTCTGAAAATACCAAAGGAACTAGTGAAGATTCTACATACAGTTACAGTGTCGTTATTTTTTAAATACAAACAGGTTCTTCTTATGTGAAGAACAAGAATCTTAATTATGATAGTCTTTCAGTTGGCTCCTGACAGCTTCCCAAATAATCATGAGTAATGTTTGCTGTTATTTTAAGTCAAGTAAATTACTTTTGTCCAGCTGAAAATCATAATCAAATTTACGTATTTCATTCTTGCCAGTGGCATATATTTCTTCATCTGAATTCTCATTTGGAAAACTTATACCAGAATATTAAAGCATTAGAGAGCCTTGCCGCTAGGCATATACTGTAGTCCCTGAATCTGGTCAGGATAAAAATACTTGTCATTGTGGAATTTGGGGGAATGTACTGCAGCAGGGTTGGAACTGCTGGGCCTATTAAAAGGAAGATGGAAGTGGACTATGACATTGTAACAAACAGGTTTAAAGAGAAGGTGTAGGAAAGCAAAGTAAGCGATACTGAGATGCATCGATATGTAAAAGCTTGTGCAGAACATACTTATGACTTGAGGAGATCCTGGCAGTTGGCTGTGCTGCTACAAATAGTAAAACTTAGGTTAAAATCCTATTGCAGCTGTGCTTACATAGAGCAGTGATGACATCCAGTGGTTCCCTCACATACAGGTGTTGCCTAAATGAGTATTATCATCAGGTTTTGAGGTGTTTCCTTTATTATCTAGTGTATTCTTTTTCTTTTTTTTAATAATCTTGCATCTTGATTGAACATTTTATGATACTTTGTCCTTCCTAGATTGCTAAGGATGCAAAGGAATGCGTGCAAGAGTGTGTAAGTGAATTCATCAGCTTTATAACGTCAGAAGCAAGTGAGAGGTGTCATCAAGAGAAAAGAAAGACCATCAATGGAGAGGATATTCTCTTTGCCATGTCTACCTTGGGGTTTGATAGCTATGTTGAACCTTTGAAGTTATACCTCCAAAAATTCAGAGAGGTTGGTATATACTTCAGTATTTCCTCATTTATTTAGCCTGGTTGTGTTTATCCTTAGCTCCCTGTCGTTGTAATTGTATTATGGGTAACTTGCACAGTCTCTCACAGCTATTGTCAGGGACTAATGTAATGTTTAAAAGCATTCCAGAGAGAAAAAGGAGTAAGTAAGCATTTTGATTAGACTTGCTGATTCAAAGTAGTTAGAGCTTTCAATTGAATAAATTCTCTAATATATTGCTGGTAGTAAATAACTCTGTTCTTTAAAGGTGCCTATTAAGAATACTTAATTCGATCTTTGGGTTCAATCAATAAAACTGTACTAGACTGCATCCTCTGAGGAACTAGCCTAATGCCTATTGTTTGTCTGGCCTTCAGATCTGCAAAAGAAAAAGTTGTTTTTCTCATGCTGGAGTAATGATTCACATGGAAGGCTATCTTCTTCAATGCTGTGGTTTTTTAATCTGTTTTGAGCCTGTCCCTCAGCTTGCTTGTGATAGATAGTACCTGCTAGGTATGCGATCCACGCAGTTTTAATTTATGCCTTCTTTAGCAGAAAGTGACTCTTTTTCCTTTCAGCAATTGAAATGTTTTGAAAAAGAAGTTGCTTCTGCTTGGGTTTCTTGTTCTGGTACCCTTGTTCCCCCCACCTCCTGTCTGGAGACAGAAGAGAATTATGCTTGCTTGCTTCATTACTTTGGTGTTCTTTTACCTCAGAATACCAGATTTAACCAAACAAATCAAAGGTATTTTTATCCCATGACTTCTTTTTCTTACAGTCCTGAGTGAAGAAGTTGTTCAGGGTTAAAATAATCCTGGGAAAAAAACCTGAAAGCAGCTTAATTTTTTATTTTAAGTGTGGATCGCTCTGTTGGTATGGCTGCTTGATTTTACTGGCATGAGTGAGGGAGGTATGTCTAAATCGACAGTGCTGTAGATAGAGATGCTCTTCAGACTTGTTGTTCTGTAAACCTAAGGTTTTTTTAATTAACGAGGTCTGACTCACTAGTGGTATTTAATCTGCTGATAGCACTTGAAGCTTCTCCTTCCTAGAAGGTCATTTGCTGCGATAACTGAGGGAACAGGAGGTGTAATCTAAAAGTTGAAGTACTGCTGTGTGTTATCTTCTTCCAGTTCTGTGTAGCAGTTGCACGTGCCGGGAAAGTGCTGTATGTGCTTTAATTTAAAATGCAAGTAGTGCCTACCTAATTTCAGTACTTCTAGCAAGTCTGAAGTGGGTCTATGCTTTTATTCTAAGTGGCCATATATACGCTGTGATAGCAGAGTAGCAGGATTGGGTTTTAATTGGATGATTTTGCTCATCAGTTTTAAGCCTCCATTCCAGCTAGTACTGTCTTCAGGGTACCATATGTAGTGAACTATTTCTGTTTTGTAGCTTAGTATTTAGTCTACCTCAAACAGCTGCAGAGAATGCTATCTATGCGTGTATTATTTTCTTAGATGTTTTTATATAATAGCATAGAGCATCAAACTTCATACTTGTAAAACTGCATGCAGATGACTGGAAGCCTTGGTTTTCTGTGCTGATATCCTTTCTGGCTGTAGTCCTTGACGTGGGAAAAGAAATCAAATATCTTGGTTTTAAATGTCAACTCTTAGTTGTATGATGGCACTTGTGTGTGGTTGGTAAGCAAATGTTGCACATTCTCAGTAGTTCTGAGAGTCTGTGATTTCTTGTAAATGCTCTTAACTGCCTCTTCTGGATTACTGCAGATCTTCGACTTTCCGCAGAAGGTGGAAGCCTTTCTTAAAACTACACAATCCTAGTTTGCGGCGTTTTTGTTTGAGGAGTATGGCCAAGATGAAAACCACCATGTATTTTTGTACTATGTGTGTTCTTAAATCCAATAGAGTTTTACAGGTCTTGGATTTCAAACTCCAGCTGCTACACAGTGACTCTTCTGCAAGTTCCAAACCTTGACTAGAGCTCCTGGGGTCTTGAAACAATCTCAAGCCAATTGTACTCTAACATATTTCTTTCTTCTTCTTCCTCTCATCGCCTCTCCAGGCAATGAAAGGAGAAAAGGGAATTGGAGGAACAGTTACAACTGGAGACGGTCTAAGTGAGGAGCTCACAGAGGAAGCATTTAGTAAGTAATACTTTTTAATTTATGATATTATTAACTATGGCTTTTCTAAAAACAGCAGTTCCTTTAGACATCAGAATTCTTACTTGAGGAATACATCCTGGACTGGTCACATGTTACACCTGTGATCCATTGACATTTTCATTGGAGGTATCTGGAGGATAACCTGTGCTCCGATAAATTCCTCCTAGTCAGTAGAATCTATGGTCAGAATGAAGTAATGTAGTGATAAAAGATGACACTCTAGTAATAGCTAATGTGAACTGTGGAAGATTTTTAAATGCGTATGTTAGTGCCTGTATTTTTGTCTATACTTAAACACAGATTGTAAGGAAGGGTGCAAACTCGCCCCCCCCCCCCCCCCCAGTAGCTGCATATTTAGGCCACATTTTTTCAACTTGCAAGATGTTAGAGGAAAAAGTAAAATAAACTCCACTTGATTACTTGAGGAGCTTGTCTTTGAGAAATGAGCCAGAGAACATCATCATCTTTGTATAATTCTAAACCACTTAGTATTTCTTGTATTCAAAAGAATTCACAGATTGGCAACTGAAAGGTGTAGGGCAAGGAGTATCATATGCATTCACTGTAGTTTTTCTTCCTTATACTGTGAATTAAAGCCCAACAGTTGTTGGGGCTTTGTGTTGGTTTTGTTGATGCTGGATTCTTGTATGTAGTCTTCACCTTGGCTTTTAAACGTTGTGGGCTGGTAATCTTGAAGCTGATACTAGAAGAACTGGGAGGCGCAGCTCTAGTCATATCTACTGACGAGATTTAGTTTTTCAAGTATCTGATAAATCTTCAGTTTAAAATCACTAGTAAACTACTGAAGTAGCAAAAATTCAAAGCCTGAGGATTGAAATGACCTATTCAGAGTCTGAAACACACTTTGCTCCCAATATGATGACTTGGGCTATCAGAACAGTACAGACTCCTTGGGTCTTTCCTAGCCGGGAAGATAAGCTCATAAAACTGGCTGGAAATTAAGAATCTAAACTTAACTATTGCAGGGGACTTACAGAAAGTTGTTGGTTTTTTTTTAAATATGACTATTTTAATTTCATAATTAAAGATTAGGCAATGCAAATAGTAAACTCTTATCCGTATTCACTCATATGTAATAACTCTGGTTCAGAAGTAGTAAGACACTAGCACAGCTATTGGTCCAACTTACTTACCTTGGGTATGTTGCTAATGGTTTCTGGATTGCAGCAGTTGGGAGTCTGTCCAGCTGGAAGCTGGTCAAATCAATATATAGAAATTGTTCTAAAAGCTTTATTTTGTATATATTCTGATTTGCACTTCAGGTATTTAATCTGCAGCTCAAGAGTTGAAGGAGAATATATAGCTGGAAACTTCTATGTCTGCATCCAGTATCTTGTTTTCTGTGGGCAAAAAGCCAAACTCACAAAAAGTTTCTCCTCTGGATGCTCATGCTCTGCTTAGCCTGAGTACAATGCCCACCAGAAAAAAAGGAATCCCCTTACATTTGTGGATCCTCTATCCCCTTCCCAAATTTCCTATGGTCCCTGTTAAATGGCAGAAGACTGAATATCTGCTCCTAGTCACTTGTTCAGATATCTCAGGCCTGGGAACCTCAGTGTCCTCCATGAAATAAGCTTTAATTTGCTCTGATTTGAAGGAGTGAATATTAAGTCTTGGCAGGATGCAAGGGAGATGTTGCTGCAGCAGAAGGAGGAAAAAAAAAATTCTGTAAAATAATTGATCGTGTCAGGTGCTGCTAGTATTTCTCTCTGTCGGGCCAGTTATAGATCTATTCAGAATGATGGTCTCGCTGCAGCAGCAGCACTAATAGCTGTGCTGCAGTGGCATAACCCTTAAGCTCTGTGTCTTAGCCTAATGCTAGGGCTGGGTCGGAGGCTTGGCATTAAACTGTGTTGGATGTGGAACATGTGCGTTGAAGGGTGGTAAAGCTTTGGACCTGCCGGAGCCACTTCTCACTATGATCTTAATGCATCTCTTAACTTGCAGCTTAAGTATTTGAAAATTATTACAATGAAGGTAGGAAAAGAAAAAAAAAAAAAAAAAAAAAGGAAAAATAATAATTTAAAAAAACCCTAGCATCAGCTTTCAGATGAAAGCTGATAGGATTATACTGTTTTCAGAAGTTTTTTATGGGTTAAGACACCTTATTTCTACATAATAACAGCCATACTTCTGAAAGAAAAAAGCCCCATTGTTTGTCTCCTAGCAGAGAATGTTATGCTACAGTGACTTAACTTACAACTTAAGAGTTTTGCTGCTTTGCTTCCAAGTAGCAGTTGTAACACATCTACTCTGAATGTTGCAGAGCTCAAAGTACATGCTACTGTAAAGGTTTATCTTAGAGAGAAAACGCGAGGAGCGATGCTTTAAATCTCAGACAAGCTTTTTTACTCCATTCCTTGGCCTCCTCCCTCCTCTATGAAGTTCAGAGCTCTTGTGTGTACCCTGAAGGGCATGCTGAAGTCATCCCACGTAATGTCAGATCGTTGGCTTCCTATCAATACTATCGCCTCTGGCAGTGCCTGGTTTTGGGGGTTTTTTTTGTCATTGTCTGGCTCTCTTCATCCCTGCTGCTTTCCATGGGGCTTCCACATTACAGAGTCCCTGGTGGATCCTGTTTTATAAAGCAGCGCAATGTTTTCATTGGCTTCCTCATGCACGTGTATGCTCAAGCGCTAACCTTATGTCTAAACAAAACAAACTCTGAATTCTCCAGGTTTCTTGGGATATTGAATGCTGGAGATTGCTTTTCTCAGTGGTCAGGATGGCAAACTCCACTCCATTCACCAGTGTACAGCTGTGTATGTTCTGCTTCAGATACGTATGGGGGAAGAACAAGGTGCAGTCTTACTTTTAGATTACCTGATGCAAAATTAATTTGAATTTTTTCCTAAGTGCTAATGGGAATAAACTTGTTTACTTGTAATGCTCAGTAACAAGCGTGACTGTAGGCACTGTGGGATGGTAGCTGTGAGGAGAGGAACTGCTCCATAGTCCCTGAGTGAACCACAACTAAATGTTATTTGTGACAGACACCTCAAACAAGGCTCCATGTATCCTGCAGTTCCCATCTAACTTTCTTAAAATGCTTTCTTTCAGCTAACCAGTTGCCAGCAGGCTTAATAACTACAGATGGCCAACAGCAGAATGTTATGGTCTACACAACATCATACCAACAGGTACTGTATCCCATCCCCTACTCTCCATTCTGCTGCTAAAATTCAAACGCTAATTCCGTCGCCCTGCTCTGAAAGATGAGAATGAATTGTATTTAGTCCTTTGGTGGTGGCTGTCATGACGTTCCAGCGCCGTGACAATTCAAGGCTGTTAGCTGCCAAGCAGTTTCAGAAAAGGTGCATTTGAATGTGAGCGCTTGCATTTTCTTTCTCTAGATCTCTGGTGTTCAGCAAATTCAGTTCTCATGATTTGAAGAAAACTTTGGATCTGGGAACACGAGACGGAAAAGCTGTGCAACTCTAACAAAGAGGCAGTTTTAATGACTGGTGAAGAGATTTATCTCTTTGTATATTAAATAGCTGTAATGTAGCTACCAGAAGCTTGACTAATTGAGGTGTGAATTCTGACTCAAATCTTTTTCATGATGATTTTAAAAAAAATTGGATTTTAAAGGTATTAAAGTATTTTTGTTTTGTACAAGAGTTTGTTGCTCTGTATAACTCCTGTATGCATTGTATATTGCAATTTATTACTGTCAGAGATTTGTAGACAGTTTCTTATTTTCATATTAAATCATGTTACTTTTGTAATTCAGGTAAACAGCTGGGTTATTTCATGTTTACCCTTTGAATAAAATTGTAAGGGTAAAGTTCATTTTTGAATGCAAGTTGCCTTTATTATGAAGATTGAGTTGGTCTTGGTTATGTAACTTGTCTTGCATGACAACCTCAACTAACTTTACATGTCAGCATATTTATTGAAATTTTGAAAGGGACTTTTTCCTCATGAAACAAGAAGCTCAAAAGAATTGCTACAACTGTGGGGTTTTTTTAATGTAACTTGAGAATTAAAAGTTAATCAAAACCAACTAAGGCTCTACTACATTCAGAGACTTAGAGCTTATCAACAGTGTTGATGAAAACACTGTGTGCGATGCAGGTCTTCATTTCACTTTTTTTTTTTTCCAGTTACATTAACTCTCCTTAGACTTACTTTGATATATTTGAGGTAGTCTTTGTGCTACTGAAATAACTTTTTTGTGTATGGTTTTTAGAATCCAAAACTTAGCCATTCGAGGGGGAGGGGGATTTTATAGTCCTTGCCGTAAAAGATCTCATTTTAACTTTTTACTGAAATGTTTTAAGGTTTCTTGTGAGACTGGGAACTCGACTGTGTTAGTGACTTTCTGTGTACAGGCTGCGTGCGCGCGTGTGTGTGCGAGTGACTGAAACAAGTGATACAAATCTGAAATGGGAGACAGACTTAGAGTTTGCTGTCTCTTTCCTGGTTTTGCAATAAACTCTACCTAGATAATGTAGTTATGTATATTTAGTGAGCTGTTCTTAGTAACATTGCTGGTTCATTTAAAAATCGGGTGGGTAATTTTGTTAGATGCAATGTCTTAGCCTGTTAGGATAGGGGTGGTGGTTTTAGTAATATATCTTCTTCAGACTGAATTTTGGGACCTTTGATATTTTTACTGTTTGCAGTGAACTGAAATGTAATATAATAATCTTTTCACATACTGTCATTAATTTAAGCAAACTACACCTTGAATCTGTTGCCATATAATTTCTTGCTAGTTTTGTCTTTTTTTTTGGTTTGTTTTTTAAAGTTACAGTTTAATATTAGGGAAAATAGTTTAAGACATCCCAGAAGCCTGAAATAGCCAGTTCTTTGGTAAACAAAAATCTCATGTATGTGCAGATTTGAACAGTGTTTCTTACAAATCAGCACCGTGCTGGCAGAGCCTCTGGAGGGGGACCCAGTGTATTTTGTGGTGATCTGGGCGGATGTTCTGGGGTTTGTGGCAGTCTGTCAATCTTCAGCAGCTATGACTGAACAAATGAAGTTTTTCATTAAATGTACAAATGAATAACACAATCACTACATGAGCCCCTTCTGTTTGTATTCCATTTATTTTATTATTTATTTGAGGCTGTCATACCCTGTTCTTGTTGTTCCCAAATTTGCAATGGAAAAAGCTGTGATCACAGCTAAGGAGAAGCTAGGAGAGGTTTGGCAATTGGGTGTGCAGAAAGGGGGCTGAGGTCGTTGTGTCTCGCTTGATAACAGCTATGTTTTTCAATCTGCTGTCTCTCCTTTGAGTTTAGGTTAAAGCATTTTGAGTTTGTGGTTTACATATCATATGAGCAAAGGAGCTGATAGTGCTTTGTTTTTCTCTTTTCTTTTTCTTTCTTCCCTGAGATCCAAGGACAAAACTGCAACCAACTTGCTCATTCACTTCCTGAAAATACACATGCAGAAGTAATTGTACCACACTTTGTTTGATCTCTCGCTGAAATCGTTCACCTAATAAAGTTTGCAGAGTATTGTAGTGCTGGTAAAACAAATATGGTCTGAGGAAATACTTGCCTAATTTATATTAATAGCAGCACAACCACTGTCGAGTCTTTATTTTTAACAATTGGTATGTGTTCTCACCTTTCTGCTTGTAAGTCACTTAAACCCAAACCAAGAGCTACCCTTCCTGCTGTGTCCCATCTGCTTCTACAAAACTGCTGTCTTTAGTTCTCTAAATGTTTTGTTAGGCTGACATAACCCCAAATTGAGCTTGAGACAGCTGTGGCAGTCTATGCTAAAACTTGGAGAGAAAGGCTACAGTGATGTTTCAAGATCTTTTCCCAAGCACAGTGACTTTTTTTTTTAGGTGTCTTTCCATGACACAAGCAAATTTCACTACATCATTGATCTTTTTAATGAATTTGTGTGACTTGATCCTTCTGATCTTTCTTTATAGAGTGCTTGCGGTGTCTTTAAAAGCACAGAAACACTGTTCTCTCTCTGCAGTTATGAGAGAAGCTAATTTAGATGGCCGCCTTCCACATCCCATTTTCATTACAGGCTTAATGGCACTGAGGCTTTGCCTCTACCAGTCTTGCTGGTGCATGTATGCATCTTTGCTGTTTTATTTATTCCTCTGTTCTGATCTCTGCTGAACACTAAAATCTGTGGCTGGATGGTGTAGCTGGAACATAGAGGGAGTCTTAGCATGAGGCTGTATATCCTAAGTATCTCCTGACCTGTGCTTATCTGCCTGTAGCTAAAAATCAGTCTGAATTACGTGGGCTGTACTTCAGCTAGCCATCTTCTTTGAACTGCACCCTGGATACACTGTGAATATGTCAGATTAGTAGATGGTCCCTATTGCAGAGCTTCAAGATGATGCTCGTTAACATGTTGTAAGCATATATAGGTGATTTCTCTTGCCTTTGGCAGGAGAGGAAGCATATGGGCAACTGCACATGCACAGGAGATTCCTCAGTGCAAAGCAACACGGAGAGCAAAGGGGAGAGCCAAGGACCAGTATTTTCCCCAGCACCTTGCTGTCATGATAAAAGCTGGCAGCAGCCTTGCTTATAGCTATAAAGTTATTCATTTTGCAGAGCTTTGAATGTGATTAATGTTCTAGTTAAGTCACATAGACTCGCTATTTCAGTTATAGTTACAGCAATAAGACAACTTGCTCTTAAGTCACTGCATTCCCCAATGGTGCAGGCTAGACTTGTTTTGTTTTGTACTGAGTAAAGTTAGAGGAAAGGAAGTTTTTCACTTAAATTTGAAGTGGATTTTCCTATGTTTATAGATGAAAAAATACCCTGCTGTATGTGGATTCTAAGATGAATAATGCTATGGGGAAACTATATTTTATATAGGGCCTGAGCAGTCCTATAGGAAGAAGTTAAATATTGATAATGTGGATAATGGTTACTCTTACGTTCTTCTTTCAAATTGGCTTGGTGAAAAGAGTGGTGGAAGGATGCCTTTTGGCTGTGGTACAGTTTAGGACTTGTACCTCGTTGAAAACACGGACCAATTTCTCCTCTTTGACAGTAAGAGATGCTGTTGGCATAACCGTTAACACTTCCACCTTTCAAAAGGCTGAAAAAATTCTGCTAAAGCAACCGAATATTCATCTGTTTACCTATTGATTTGTGAAATCGGCATGATAATGGACTGCGACGTCACCTCTGACCCTCAGTATGTAAAAATTTAAGGGAAAGCTCTCTAGAAGCTCAGTGCCAGTTCAGCTTGCGATGACGTCTAAGGCCAAATGCTCTTGGGAGCCAGGGCAGTTTGCTCCTATGCACAATATGTTTCCAAATTGGTGTCAGCTGCACCACTGCCTTTATGAAATTGCTGTCTCCAAGTATGGCTGGGGAGGCAGGGGGAGAGGCCGGGCAGTGCTGCACAGCAGCTTGCAGGGAGTCGGCTATGCTGGTTTAGGAAATTTTCCAGGCAAATTGCCAGGGTCATTTCCTGGAATATCTTATTGCAGCACACTGGGCCAGGGGATCCATCTATCAGGAGCAATGGTACCTGACTTGCTCTTGTATGAAAGAAAACTATTGAGGGTTTAAATCTGCTGGGCAAAGGAGCATCCTCCAGGCTGCTGATCTGATCTGTGCGTGCCTTAATCTGGTCCAGCCTGTACAGCATCAGAGACAGCAGTTGCCTTTTAGGACAGAGCTGCCTGAAAGGGTTTGGTTTCTGGCTTACAAACCACAGTTTCTGGCTAACAAATGACAGTGCATTGCAAACAAAGTTTTATCAGCAATTTACCCCTGGTTAGAATCAGTCCAGGTTTTTGGTCCTGCTTAGGGTCAGACCGCTTTTGTTCAGAAATGCGTGGGCACAGCATGAGTCCTCCCCTGCTCTTGGGGTAACAGTGACTAAAGCATTTTCCTGCTGCTCCTAAGCTGTTGTCACTGTGCATCTTCAGTGCACACAATAAAAGAACAAAAAAAGGGGATGTTTACAACTTAAAGCAGTTCCCTGCCCTGCCTCCGAACCCAGCACTCCCCAAACTGAGAGTAGGGCAGGGGCATAGCCACTGGCTGCAGCTTGTGCAGTCACAACTACAGCAGAAACCCACTTTCTTAGATGTATTTGCTTTAAGTGTGTCTTTAGCGTGGCAGAAACGAGGCAAAACTACAGAAGACCCTTTTTTAAAATCAACAAAATAATTGGGTAAATAAGGGCAGGGAATCTATCTGAAATGACACGACTGGGATGATGAGAGCATCTCCCACCCAAAAGGACACAGAAACAGCAAATAAAAGCAACTTCCAACAGCACACCTGAGACTCGCAGTCCAGATATAAGTAAGTAAGTGCTGTGTCACTCAAAATACAACTGCAGCTACAACATGGTCACTGCTTTATGCAACAGCAAGTTAGGAGGAATACATACTAGTTTTACTCCTGTCTACGCCCTGTGCAAAGCCAGATAATCAGCCCCATCAGAACTTTACTCCTATCTCTGGCAAGAAGAGCATAGCGCAGATTTAAAGGACTTGGGGATGCAACAGGTTTGTTTCTGCAGCGTCCGACTCCCTGGCCCCGGC
This sequence comes from Balearica regulorum gibbericeps, assembly GCF_011004875.1. Lineage (NCBI taxonomy): Eukaryota > Metazoa > Chordata > Aves > Gruiformes > Gruidae > Balearica > Balearica regulorum. The sequence goes on from NC_046184.1 coordinate 61,509,986, forward strand.
CATGAAATCCAAACCCACCCAGATGCCCGAGCTCCCTGTGTAACGTAACGCACCAGGAAAAGCAGCCTGGTGAGCAGGAGCCAGCCGGTAGGAAAAGTTAAGCACTGAGGGAGAAGGAAAAGGATCCGAAATCTCACCTCTAGCTGTTGGAAAGCATTTCTGCTATGGGGAAACGGGCTCTGTCACTTTGGGACAGGAATGTGGAGACCGCAGGGTCTGGGGAACGCTGCATCAGAGGACAAGTCTGCTCTTACTCTATTCAAAACCAGCAGCACCAGCCACGTTGTACAAGCCGGGCAGCTGAAACTTGTCCAAAACGTCTCAAGTGGATGCAGTGGGATCAAGTTCTGTACTCGCCAGAAAAAGAAATACTGACAATAACTTGCAATTTTGTCTTGTCTGGCTTGACAGCACCCATGTTGCTTCAGATGGCTCAGCAGCAGCTTTCTACAGCAACTTCATATTCCTAACCTTCGAACGGCAGCACAAATACGAGAAACAGATCTCAGTAATTAATCTTTGAATAACTACATAAGTAGTCTGCATTTATACTAAAACATTTGTGCTGTAACGTAAGTAGGTGAAACCTCAACCTGTTAGATTGAAGTTTCAAGTCTTTTTTTTCAAGACAGTCATTTTAGAGAGCTGCTCCCACGGTCTGAACATTTTCCTTCTGGAGTGGACAGCATATAAAGTCAACATAGAAAAGTCTCCTCCCTACTTGGGCAAAGTGTAATGAAGAAATAATTACAAAGCTGCTACTAAAAAGAAAAATTTGGGGTACTTAATGCTGCTCAAAGTTGCAAGCTACTACTTGTACCAAAAAACTTCCTGCTCAAGGAGAATCATCAGCACTGCATATGAGAAAGAGGTGGGTATCCTAAAAGGTAGTTAGAAGTCCCTGACAAAAAAAACATTTAAATGAGAGAATGCAAACAAAAAAAGAGGATGCAAAGAAAAAAAACAAGGAACTGGTGACTTTGAACCTCCTCAGACAGCATGTACCCAGCGTGCCTCTTTTAAGAGTCACTTGGAAATAATTGTATATTGATAACTTCCATGTGTGGATAGCAGTATTTTCTAATTTCATCAGATACAGAAATAGCGCTCTCAACACTACTTACCAGTTGGGACACAATGAAATGCTTCATCTCTTTCTCTTTGAAGATACCATATCTGAGCCTTAATTTTCATTTCAAGGAGCTGCTGTACCAACTTAGCAATTATGTCATGTATTAAAAGCAGATGCTTGTGAGAGGCAAGAACCCCTCAGTAAAACAATGACAGCAAACTAAGCCCAGCCCCAATTTGGTAGATGATTTTTTTTTTGTTTTATTGGCAGGGCTCTAAATTCAACAAGTAGTACTTCAGGCTTTTGAAGGATTTTGGGAACAGACCAAGGAGCCACTTACCACCTTTTTAGCTGCCAGATTTTCAGGACCTAACGCTAGGCACATATGGACGGGGTTAGACAAATTGGCCCACTGGCTCACAGAGATCTCTGGGGTCTTCCTCCCATCCCAGCCCTCCTCTTCCTTCCCCCTCTCCCACCCATGCAGCCCAGCCCCCCCCCCTTTCTTGTGCTCCGCTGCTTCTGCCTCTTTGCTGAGCTGGTGAGCACAGCAGAGCAAAGTCACACAGTTCAAACTGAGTGCCTAAACCACATCGGCATCCCTCTGCCTCAGCCTTCCAGACATGAGTCTCCCCTTATCCATTCTTTTTCTCTGTGTGGCAATTCCCACTACCGTCACTAGCAGCACGGCCAAAGGATGGCTTGTGCGCTTGACTGGGGGGTGTGCAGGCAAGGCAAGGGAGGGAGAAGGGGGCAGAGGGGCCGTGTCTCCAGCACGGAGCCCCACAGCCCTGGGCACCCGTGCTGTTCACAGCTGGGGCTCCCCCCCAGACCCAGACCAGGAGCAGCATTTGCCAGAGACTGTTTCTAAGTGGATTCAAGCAACGCCCCTTAGTTTGAGGAAGACGGGAGGGTTCAGCCTCACATATGCTGCCCTATCCCTCATCCTTGGGCCAGGCGACACCCCCTGGGCCTAGGCTGTGATATTTTATCGCAGTGTGTTTCCCAAACCAGGCCTGCCCCAAGGCCCCAGCAGGGGCCTGCAGGTGCAGGAGAGAAATTCTCTAGCTGAGACCAGACACCGTTCCCTTACGCGGGGATCTAGCTGTGTGCCCAGCCTGCCCCCACCACCCGCCAAGGGCTTTCCTCTCTCTGGAGTAAGCACTGGAGGTGCAGTATCCTCAAGACTCATCCAGCGAGCAAGAAGATCCAGTTTAAGCTCATTTTCCTGCTACTTTCAACTAACTTCTGGAAATTCTAATAAAAGGGATCTTCCACTTAGCTTCACATCAATGGAAAATGCACCAAAACGAAGTTTTTCACAGCCACTAAGAAGAGGAACAACATATTAACTGCTAACGCAACGCCAGCAGTTTGTGCTTCACCCTGCCCTGGGAATCTGGAAATGCTTCAGTGTCAGAACTGGAAGCCACAGAAGAAAAGCTCTGGCCTTTAGCTTGCTAGAAAATGTTAGAAAAATACATCAGGAAAAAAAAATATTAGTTGTTTTAAAGATAAATTCATACAGCAAATTCAAGTCTGCCTTAAAGGGAGAAAAACTCCTACTCTGAGAATCTTATTAACAGAAAGAAAAAGGCACAGTGAGGGAATTCTTCAGTGATTAAGTTTTCCCCATTTGTTTTCCACTAATGTAAGGATCACAAATAATTGAAAATAAGACGAGTTACTGTATTACAATAGTTGGGAACACAAAGAAGGAATCAATTTGGAGCAGCTTTTTGCTCTAATGTGAAATCTGTTAAAGAGGTGTAGAAACAGTTCTGTAGACCTTTTAGCAGAGCTCCTCTCTGCTCCCGTGCTTCTAGAAACGTGTTACTTATATAAGGTCCCTATAGCCAACTGCCATAAAAATTTAGCAACTTGCCCCAAGACAGACATTTTGAGCAGAGTTGGACACGTGCACGCTTCCCATCCTCGAGGGCCAGAAGCCTTCTGAGCACACGAAGTGCTCACTCACAGCCTGTCCTTTTAACAAACGGTAACAAGGCAATACACCAAACTCTTTGTTGCCCATTTTGAACAGCAGCAAGGCAACAGCCATATAGGCAGGGGAAGTCATTTCAAAATTTCATTTCAGAGGCCGCAGCCAGTGAGCTGGGTGGCACAAAGGCATGGAAAGGGGCAGAGCAGTGGTGAGAGCACAGCAGCTGCAGAAGGCTGAGTAGGGAAACCAGGGAACTTCAACAAAGAAAAAAAACCCCATGGGGTAACCAAGAAGTAGCTCGGGAAATTATTGTTATGAACAAGTAATACTCAGTATTACAATCCTTATCATTACCCGCCCCCCCCCCCCCCCCCCCCCCCCGACAAATATACTCACTCTCTTCTCTGTATCATCCCCTTTTCTAAAGAACGGCAGAAAACTGAAGTTTGTACATGTACACCTTTGAAAAAGCAGACACAGACTTCAGTGCGTCTGATAGGACAACCACTTTATTACAAAGAACAAACAATGCTTCGAAATAAGACTGATCAACTTGAATTGTACAAAATGTCAGTTTCCTTGTAGAGGTCATTAAGTAACAGGCTGTAAGACGAAGTGCACGTCAAATTCGCTATCCTGAAATGTCAGATAACTACAGTAATACTTATGAGATCTTCAGAGTTTATGGCATGATCATGTGCTCTACTCCAAACTACATTCAAAAAGATATTGCTATAATTACTTTGAAAACACAAAGTGTAGGTTATTGTTCATTTCCACTTTCACAAGAACATTCTGAAGGTGAAGCTGTAGCAGCGTCTGCCATAGCTGGCACGACTGTCCTACGCTTACACAGTCACAACTTGCCTAAGGAGTGGAGTAAACCTAGACATTTCCACAATACGGATACTGGCATCTGATAGATTTCAGCTTCTGTTACATGTCCTTTAGCCATATATAAAATAAATGGAAAACACAGATTCTCAAAGAGCTGATGCCAACAGTCTTCCAAACAAATTTAGAAATCAAACAGTCAATATTTGTCTGATATCTAGTCAATAGGCAAACAGGTGGGATTTGGATGTTATAAATACAGTTCTAAAAACAGACCACAAAGTGTATTTTACAGCGTGTACCACAATTTCATTTTTAAAGTAAAACCATGAGGAACTGAAGATTTGCGTATGATCACTATTCAACGTCACCCAACTTGGACAAAGAAGAGAAAGTGACATCTCATGTCAAGTCAGCTGAAGAAAGCACACTTACAAGGAAATTACACTTTCATTGAAAACGCCACAGTTTTACCCTTTGGTAAGTTGTGACATACCCACTGAAAAAGAAATTGTGCAAAGCATGTGAAACCAAGTGCAAAAAAACTCCACCCAGACATACCCAACAGATTTTATTCTTAAATAACAACTCTACAATCACAGCTATCAACCAACACAATCAAAGCCACAAGTGTTTTCTCTAAAGGCTTCTTTCACAGTACTATTAAGAAAAACCAACTTCTATTCTTCTAGTTAACAGTTCATGTGTATGGTATTTTATTTATCAGACAGTATTGGTAGTGAGATCATACCTGATGAAATGGACCATTAAACCACAAATATTTTAAAGCCAGTTAACTTCAGGAAAAATCCTATACATTCATACTATAAACACTGTTTAAAGTGAATCTGGGATATCTGTCATTGTCATAAACACAAGATTTTTCTCTGGAGTAAAACCACCTGTATTACTCCTGTGCCACAATTAACACTATTACAGCAATTTATGGTCCCCAGCACTTTTTATATGCTATTATAGCACGTGATGCAATAATTAAGGCTGTATCAGCACTTCCATTACAACCCTGCCTTCAGGGTAGCTAAAACTTGGCTATTAAATCTGCTCTGGGATACTTGGGCTGTTAAGTCTCTAACATTTTAGCGATACTTCTCCCACCAAACCAGGCACGTCATTTATTTTAGTTTATATATTTACAAACGCTCTTAAGACAAATTTAAGTGGCAGAGGCAAGAAATTCTACCTTGATGTACAGTCTTTTGGGGCAAAATTAAAGTGCAAAGTATAAACTTCATTGCACAGTAAATAATTTAGATTTTATTTTAAAATATATCTTATTTAGGTGCCTCAATCTACTCACCTAGTGACCTTGTCTGACTCAGCCATCTTCCTCTACACTTTGGTAAACAAGGTTTATATATAGATACATAAATAGCATTTAAAACGTTTACCTTTATTTCACGACTGTGAACACTTTTTTTTCTTTTAGCACAGGAATGGATCAACCTATTCCTAGAAGTAATGCTTGTTGAATTTATCAGCTAGCAAGTTAATGTAAAATGATGCATAGTAAAAGGGAGATACTGAACTCGATTGGTAGAATATACTGGTAAAGCAAACAAGCACTTAAGAAGATTAACTGGAATAAATATGTTGAAAGTTGCCATATAATATGTGCAAAATTGCTTACCATGTATTCTAAACTTTGGTTAAAATTTTCAGATTGAAGTTTTACAGAAACATTATGGAAGCAACCCAAGTGATTACAAACACAGGAATGAGGTAAGTTATTATTAGTGCAAAAAGCAAGCATATGCTAAAAGCAAAGCATATGGATTTAAAATAAAGAGAATGAATTTCATGGAAGTTTTAATACAAGACCAGAAAGGTCTCTTGTAAACATTGGTATTTACAAGTTTAAGATTTATACAACTACAAAAGGATAATTCTAAATATTAGTAGTGCATTTACAATGAATTTATGTTTTTTGTAATAAGAGAAATTACTAAGTTTATCTTTTTCCTTTTAAATCTTCAGGGGATATCTTTCGAGATTAAGATATTTGTTACAAATAGTAGAAAAATCATTTCTTTACAAAAAAGTATATATTAAAATATTTATACATTTTAAGTTACTATATAATAACTGGAAATTTTTGCCTTGTACTCAGGCACCACAATGAAGAATGTGGTATAAGGAACTAAAACCAAACATAATTTGCTGATATACCAAATCTTATGAATTATCTAGGCAAGATCTGTAGCAATCATGGGGACTCCACCTCAAATACTACTGCATGTGCCAATTTTTTCTTTCTTTATTAACTTTTAATTTGAAACAGTGTGGTTTTTTACATTTTAACTATCACTACCAAAAAGAGCTACTGGATAGAGCGTGGTCCTCCACCCCACCACCTTCAATATAGTTTCTATATGGTACTCATACCTGAGCAAGGCTGTATAACGCTCATGTTTCAAATGTAAAAAAGGTTATATATTTTTAAGATAAAAACAATGCAAAAATAAAATATTTGTAGCATTTACAAATAGTACAAGAGTTACATTAAACACTACATTCGAAATTTGACATTTATTATGTTGTTTCTACTTTGAGCTTGACGTTTTCATATCTGCAAAAAGAAGGAGACATTGTTAAACATTTCATAATTTCACATCGCGTACATCATCAAACACTTTCAAACAACAGTTGTTTCAGAGTTCTGGGATACACATCATGGTCAAACCCCTTGCCAATTAAGGGATTAAAACAGCATCGGAAGATGACACATTATGAAAGACAACTTCTTCATTGTTGCTTTCCACCTTAGGGCAATACATGTTAAAAAAAAAAGCAGCGGCGTATTCAACAGTTCGCTTTCAACCACACGCCGTGGATCACGGCCCTCAAACTGAGGTCTGCTAAACCCATACAACAGTTCACTGCTCCCCGAGGGGGTGTGGGCACACTCCCCCCACTCTGCCCTTCCTAACCTTCCTCCATGCTCACAGGGCCCCTTGCTGAGCAAAGGCAGCTCCCAACTAGCGGAAAGCTAAGCCAGAAAGGAGAAGGAGTGGGATTAACAGGAGACACCAGCAAACCTTCTTGTTTTGAGCCTCTGGATTGGCTCGCTTGAAAGGTGCGCCAGAACTCATCAGGCTAAAAACTAATCTTTATTTTCAGTGGATCCACTCCCATCCCCAACTCATCACAAAGCTGCACAAATTCAAGCGCAGGGACAAGATGACAAAACCTCTTCTGGCTGCAATACAGACTTTAAAGTGTATATGCATCACAAAAATGCACCTTACAAAAAACATTTCTAATAAGGAGGGGGGAAAGATTGGAAAAGAAACCAAAACAACTGATTAAAAACTCACGCACATAACTAGATTACTTCTTATTAGAATGAAAAAGTTTTGAGCCAAAGCGAAACCTGGGGAAATCAGAAGCTTACTAGGCTTTTATTATTTCAGGGACTGGGTAAGACTCAATAACCCACATTTCAGTACTTGCTTGTCTTTGCTTGAGAAATATAAAAATTTTTTTTTAAAACATTATGCCAAATTCAACAACTAAATTTTCTTAAAACTTCTGTAAGGAACAAAACATTTCAAGAACTTCACACGCACTGCTGAGAAAAGCATTGGTTACACCATTTTCTCCGTCACATCTACAGCCCATTTAAATGCTGCATCTGGCGTTGACTTTACCTTGAAGCCATCGAACTTGCGTGGCTGGGCCGTATCCTCTCTCATTCTTTGCAGAAATTCTGAACACTATCGCAGGACGGGAAGTGTAATCAACATGAGCATTTGAAAGCTGGGCAGCAGTCACTGTACATGATGTTTTAAGACCACAGTATATTCTCATAAATACAAGCTGACTTGGATTTTCCTGTAATTGTGCGGAACGGATTGCTAAGTAGGCAGAATATTCTAAAATATTTCCAGAAGGTGAAGCAGGAGGCTCCCAAGAAAGATGAATACAGTCTACACTCTGAAGAAAATGGGAGAAAATGTGATAGTATGTAGGTAACCAGTAAATAAATATATATATATAAAATTATATATATATAAAAAACCCCATAAAAATACAAAAAACCTCTAAACATCATCTGAAAATTCTAACCTAACATTGAAGGTAAGGATGTGTCTTTTGACTTTTTTTTAAAAAGCATGATAAACCTCTATAGGTTTAAGAATGCTGAAAGAAAAATCACGAGGAAACTATCAGATGATTAAGATGTGTATGTGGTAACATGATCATTAGGTCTTCAAATAATTCTTTATAGCTAATTCCTTAAAGAAAATTACATTGAGCAGAATTAACCAAGTAACCATTTGACACTATTTTATATGACAATTTTAACTTGAAAAAAACCCCAACAACAAACCAACTAAACCCAAGCTGAGATTAAGCTTGTGACCAGAATTTTATACATCAGAACTAGAATTACCTATATTTCTCACCTTGGTGATTTTGACTGTTGAAGGAGCTCCTGGAAAACCTGGAATACAAGTCTTGAATTCACTGATTTTACTGAAAGGCCCAACACCACAGCCGTTAATTGCAGCAACTCTGAACCTGTACACTGTGCCTGGAAAAAGATCCTGTTTCTTAAGTAACCTGTAGTCTGGTACATCTGCACTTTCCATCTGAAAATAAAACAACATTTGTGTTAATTTTTAAAATATTCTATATGTTTTAGGCTGATTGTGTTTAAAGTAGGTAGTGATAAACTGAGATTTCTAAGTTTAATTGAAACTGAAAATCTATCTAATACTTTTGTACTTAAATCAGAATTTACAAAAAGGTTCTGACTGGCACTCGCTCACCTCAAAACATGTGATTTAAGATGCAGTATGAGAATACATTTCTAACAAAAAAAAAAAATCCCCTATTTTTCAGTCATTTAAATTGAACTGCACCTCTTGGTTATTTTTACTTGGGAAAGTAAGAGCAAAGTAGTATTTCCAACTGTATAGCTTATGATTTAATTAGCAGACTCTTCTGTCCTTAAAAAAAAAAAAAAAAAAATCAAACCCAGTTATTCCTATAGCTAGGAGTTGCAATTTGATGTGTAGGTAATCAAAATGTTTTTAAAGAAAAACACTCTAAGTTAGTAACAAACAGGTTTCTGAAACATTATGTGCTACTGTACTTCCATGTTTAAAATATACATTGATGCATCCTTGAAACTTCCAATGGAACTATTTTCCTTCTGAATAACATGAGAAATCACAATCAATGTAAACACTGTAAAATGTACTACACTCTTTGTGTAATATTTATAATGAAGTGCATTCAAAGAAAGTGTTCTGTTCTTCTGTTTCTGTCTCAAGGAAACATACACCCATTGTTTTTGTTTCTGGTTCGCTAGGACATCAAAACTACAACATTTTTGCAAGTTTCACAGGTATAGCTTTTTCTTATATAAACTAGATGTGCAACAACATTAACTTAGAGAAATCTAATGCAAAACCCACTACAGTTCCATATCTAGTCCTTTTGAACAGCCTAGCCTATGTCTTGTTAGTATCTTTAATTTGTAAGCAAAGATTCTGGAAACAGAGAAGAAACTTTGATTGAAACATTTCAATGCTGTACTGAAATAACATATTAAAACACTGTGGGTTTTTTAGTTTTTAAGAATTTTTACTGGTTTGAGAGTTCTCTAATTTTTTTCCCTAAGGCTAAAAATAGAAATATGAAAATAATTAGCAATAGCAAAATAAGATGTTCCATATTATCATAGAAAAACAACAGAAGAGAACTCATCTGGTTTAGGAAATAGTAAAAAAAGGCCAGCAAAATACACGAGGAACTACTGGTCACAAAATACAAGACTCCTGTAAGCACCAGATCCTGCTCCAGTATCAGAAAATCCTGCATTTTGTTGTCCACCACATAAGCAACAGATTCCAAAATACGTATGTGCAAGTTATGTCAGAGAAGAATTAGCGGCTACCTTGTTAGAGGTGCTCAGTGTTTCTTCTGGCAGCAAGTAGAACTGGCTCACCACAGCGCTGTTGTTCTTAAAAATTCCAACATCATACCACTGCCGGTCTTTTGTTTTCACCGGTGCCGTCTGTCTTTGTGGAGTTTTCTAGTATTTGAAGAACACGTTATGCAGACTACCCGTACTTCAATGTAAGGTAAAAAAAATGTTAAGACTAGTATATGTAAGAGACAACCCCCTTTTATACCAGTGTTGCTTTCTTATACTTCAAATGAATAGCATATATTATTAAAATACTCTTCGAAACCAACTGGTTCTTACACATTGACTTAGACACAGTCCATCATTTAAAAAAAAAATTAAACAGTTGGGATGTCACCTCTGACATTCTAGTTTAAACAGGGAGGAGGGGAAGAAGTTTATAGCTGTAGAACTAGGTGTCTGTAGCAGCATGTAGTTGTGAGTTAATTTCACTCAGAGGTCAAGAAGTTCCACAACGTGATCAAACATCAGTAGCTCTACCTGGGACTGAGCTATACCTCAGCCCCAAACATACTCCCTCTCTTTCAAGCCGCTGCTGAACTCGCTTGCAGCTGAGAAGAGGGCCTCTGCTGTGGCATGGGGCGATGGTGGTGGAGGGCATGGGAACTGTTCCTGACTGACCCAGAAAGACAAACCATCTTTCTTGCTTGTCTCCAGGCACCGGGGAGGGTGCTTGCACTGTCAGCGTGCCCAGCACGGACAGGCCATGATCCTGCTAGCATGGAAAAGGGGCTGCAGTGGCAGCTGCTCTTGGCAAAAGCACCGCAACTCTTTAGTAGCAGCTGCTTCTTCCCATCCTTAGCTCCTCTCTTTTGGTGGCAACAGTGGCACCTTGGTTTTGTGCATTAAGTTGTAAGCAGGTGAAATAGGAAGCATTTACTTTTTCAGGCAGTATTTACAGCTTGCATAGCCAGTCCCCATCTCCTCTAGGGAAAAACATCAAGATGTCAGTTTAGTTACGTTTCAAACCTATAGATCAGCAGCTAACACTAGTCTGATGCAATACATACTTCATTTTAAATTCAGTTGTGCATACAGAAAAACATTTTACATTTGCACATCATGCAGCAGAGAGACCATTCCACTGTGCCAGTCGATAAAAATGACTCAACAGCTGAAACACATACTTGGATCTCCTCCCAACTACACAACTGCTACTTAGACTCAAATCACACCCACACAATGCAATTAGTTTTACAACAGAAATGTTTACCCCTGTATTATTCACTTCAAGCCCTAAATATACATTGCTTTTTATTCAGATACTATTAAAGGAAAACAGAAGAGCCCTTACAACTAATCAACAGAACAATAAATGCAGCAATTTGATTATACTTTTTCAGACTTACAGAGGAGTGTGAATCATTTGTCTGTCCAGTATTGACCTTTGTTGAAGGCATGATATAAGCAGTTTCAGCAGCTAGAAACAAAAAGTTAGATTTAAATTCTTCATATCACTTAAGCTTTTTAACACAAAGTCCACAGAGTTATGAAAGTTGACCTCAATAGCCATTTACAAGTATTTGTTGCAAAACTGTGTCTCAGACTTCTTTTGCATGCAGTTCTATTTATAACATGAACAACTAACTTTGGCTTGCGTCACATTCACAGAACAATTGTAAGAGCCTGGCATTGCAGGCTGCTACAGATATTACAAACAGAAGGCAGGACTCAGAAAATCCTAAAAAGTGACAGAATTATGAAATCGATATGAAATATTTGCGAACAAATAATCTAAATACCAGATTGAGGCACATACTGATGATATTGTATGCTTAGACTAAGCATGAAATCTTAATTTGAATGCATTGTTTCTGACATCAATACAGTCTGAATTCTGAACATAAGCAGTTAATCTTTAAACAATCCTAACAAATGGGAAAAAACATTTATTAATTTTAAAGTGGAATCTTAAAAAAAGATTAAATCAAAGCACATAAGCAACTCAAGGGGATATTAGTATTCTATACTTGTGTTTCTGGTTTTTGCTTTTAAAATACAATACTGGGGTAAAAATTACACTGCTCACATAGCGTCAATAATAGAATACAGTTCTTTATTTAACACTCAAAACAACAGCAAGCACAGACTATTGGTAATCACTACAAACAAAACTTGAAAAACTACCACTATGTTTAGTTTCTGCATTGCTGCTTATTTTGGATATTTCAAGCAGACTGCGAAGAGGTCACCAAATTTGACTAGTGGTGAGCTGGCCCCATGAACTGGCCATACTTGTTATGGAGGTCAATTGTTTAAAATCAAAACCATCTAAGGTTACTATTTGTAGTCTTTTGCTGACTAAATAAACAGACAATCACTGAATGAGAGCAAACGTGCTATGGGCACCAAAACTGGCTGCCACTGCTATTTAGAAAATGGGCTTCTGCATAAATGAAGATTTAAAGGACTTTTCACTTAAAGGAAACAAAGTGGTTTACAAATGTATAAAAGGAACATCCTGGTTTTAAAAAATGTTTAAATCATAGCAGAGATCATCCAGGCTGCCTAAGGTCCTCAGTGCCCAAAGCCCTATCTCAATCCCAGGTACTAGTCAAGATGGGAATCCCACCACACTAGAGGAACTCTGATGGCCTTAGATACATATGGCTCAAAATACAGTATGTGAAACACATTTCAAACCTTCAGATTTTGAATTGAATGTTGTTAGTGAAGTTTCATCTTTAACAACTGCCCCATTTGTACTTGATGATTCAGTTTTAACAGCCTGCTGGGTTACCATAGTTTGTGCGCTGGAGACAGTACTGGATACAGAAGCATCAGGATTTACAGTTCGTTTGTCCAAGTCATGTAATTCACCTACATTTGCTGAAGTCTGAGGACCTTAAGAAGAAAAGAAAATATTAACCAGAATTCAATATTGATAGCACCTAAAAAATCTCAACTTGATCTAATGGCTTTAGTTTCATATAAAGCCAGAGGTTGGCTTTAGTTTCATATAAACCCAGAGTTTAGCTCAGATTTAGGTTAGAATGGATCTGATTAGATTAATTGCTAATGCTTTCTTTAGGTATGTAACTGTCCTGGTTTTGGCTGGGATAGAGTTCATTTTCTTCTCACTAGCAGGTATAGTGCTGTGTTTTGGATTTCAGATGAGAATGATGTTGATAACACACTGATGTTTCGGCTGTTGCTAAGCAATGTTTACCCCAAGTCAAGGGGTAAACAAGGGGTAAACTTTTCAACTTCTCAGACTGCTCTGCCAACGAGGGCTGAGGGTGCACAAGAAGCTGCGAGGGGACACAGCCAGGGCAGCTGACCCAAATTGGCCAAAGGGATATTCCATACCATATGATGTCATGCTCAGCATATAACTTGGGGGAAGCTGGCCAGGGATTTGGACCTTGGCTTGGGAACTAGCTGGACATCAGTGGTCTGCAGGTGGTGAGCAACTGTGCTGTGCATCACTTGGTTTGTATATTCTTTTATCATTATTATTGTTGTTATTATTATTGTCTTCCTCTTCTGTCCTATTAAACTGTCTTTATCTCAGCTCATGAGTTTTACTTTTTTCCCCCCAATTCTCTCCCCCATCCCACTGATGCGGGGCGGGGGGGGAGTGCGCGAATGGCTGTGTGGTTGTTTTAGCTGCCTGCTGGGTTAAACCGTGGCAATAACTTAACAAGAGTCTGTCTGCACGGTCATAAACAGAAATATGTAAAGAGTTATATTAAAACAGCAATTTCATTTGTTTTAAGCTTGCTATTCTATATCTATTTGGTTACAAAAGGATTAATTTGGGAAAAAATCCTAATATAAAGTATCCACACAAATTAGTATCATAGATTTATAACAATCAACTGAAGATTAACCTGTGGAAGCCTGTTTCTCACTTAGCACTAAGATCCAAAATTCCTACACAATATTTAAATTACGTGGTAAAGAAAATTAAAATCCAACAACCTGTAAATTACATGAAAGTCAAATATAAACAGATCAGGTAATTGAGCCTGGATTCACCACACAGAACTTAAAGCACTTCAGTGAAACGCCTAAATCGGTGCCTGGTCATCTTCTATTTCCTCTACAGTCAGAGAAAAACATGCTCGTCTCTACGCTGCCTAAAATTTTACATTGGCTAATAGCTTTTCACTATTAACAGACAGAAGGAATATCAAAGAGACCCTGCAGTTACTATCACCTTAATGTTGTAAAATGAATCTAGCCCTGTCAGTCAATTCTTTGATATTAAAAATGGCTATTTATGTTGAGACACATTTGCCACCATAATAATGAATATATTGAGAATTTCATATCCCTTACAACACTTCAAACAACTTAAGATGTCATTTTTCCTCATATCTTCTAAAAATATCTACAGTAATAACTAGTACAAGTTGGGTTTTTTAAACTACAAAGGCCTCTAAAATAATTTTAAATTGCAAGACAGAAATAATCTTATTTTATGTTTATGAGATGAATTTTAACTCTCACTTTTTCATTAATTTTTATTCTATAGTCATCTTACTTGATGTACAAACAGGCAAAAGAGAAGGGGCATTTGATTCTTTGAATCCTGTAGCATCTGCATGGTTTCTCATAGTCTCCTGTGTAATCTTGTTTTCAGGTGCTGCAACCTTTTCTTTTCCTTCTACTTTTAGTAATGAGTTGGATGAAAGGGAAACTTGGACCTAACCAAAACAACACATTTGTTAATGTTTAACTGCAATGTTCAGAAATTTCAGTTGCAAACATGGCATGAAAATCCTTGCTGAAAAACAACAAACAAAAATCCTCCAACAAATCCCCCTAGCACTTTTTAAATTAAAACAAGAAACCAACCTCACAATCCACCATATCTTAGCCATGATAAAGCAAAGACTCAAACTCTTGTGTTATTAATGGAAGTTCATTGATGCATACATTTAGACTATTGGGGAACTTGAGGGGATGGGGGAAAAAAAAAATAAAATCACAATTACAGAGGCTTTCAATCTTTGCTTTCCTGGCACATACCTAAGATACTTCTACTGTTAGTAAAATGTATAGTACTTCTGCATGTGTTTTCTACAAGGATACGTTATGGATCCCATACAGATCTGAGGCCTTACACAATTAAGAAAAGGTCTAAACTTCTAAAAATTTGATCCTTTAGCCAGAGTTAGTCTTCCTCCTTTCTTTTAAATTCGCAAAACAGTAGAACATGTACAACTGCACAACCAGAACAGATAATAATTGGGTTTATACTGTAGTAGGAACCTACAACTAAGCAGACTAGCGTACAAACACTAACAAAGAAGGAGTATGCCTTATCCTTGTTGCCTCTCACAGTAATTGCAGCAACATTTTGAGGATGAACAGTATTTCTACTGGTAGCAGGCTCCCAGTTCGCACTCTGGAAGTCAATACAATTGCAGTTTCCTTTCTGCATTACCAGGAAGAGGACTTTAAAGACTATCTGTCAATCATAAAAGTAAAAAGGATGTACGAAAACTGATGCAACCGATGCACCTTCAGCAGGTGTCCTTTTTTTGGTTTTGTTTTTGATTTTGGGGCTTTTTCTAAGGCCTAAAAAGTACGCAGGGACTTTTAAAACTGAGAAAGTGTTTTGGCAGTTCTGTTGCTTCCCACACTGCTTTGTCACTTAGGCATTTTTCAGTTCACACTTACGTTATTAGGAATGACATTATTTGTTTGGCTGGGATGATCCACCTTCATTTCTGGATAAGGGACACTAGGCAATGATTGTGGACTTTGATGTACAGAAGAGCCACCTTTCAGGTAAACAAAAGCAAATTCCAATCAGTTACATAAAATTTAATATTATGTTGGTTGGAATGTATTCCAGTAAGCAAGAGGGAGACCCAAAGTCACCTGAAAGAAGACTTGGTTGTAAGACTGAAATGAAACTGCATGGAGAAACAGTCAGATAAAATCCCTGCCTCACTGTTTCCTTTCTCAAATTGTGCCCAGCACTGTACAAATATCTTCATATTCAAATAGCTGGCCAAAACCCACAGTGACAAGTTAAAGCTGAGTTTTCCATAATTATAATGCATGCATTTTGTAAATAACCAAAGAAATAGGATCTCTCAAAATTATTTTTTAAAAAACAAACTCATATTAATTACTTGTGCAATCCTCTACTCTCTCTTTGCACAAACATTAGTGTAATGTGATCTGACTATTACCTTGTGAACTCAGCACTGATGTCTCAGGAACCCCAGTACCAGGTATTCCAGCCGCTGATGGCACTGGTGAGTCAGCATGTAATTGAAGAAGATATCCTTCAACTGTAGGTACTTCATCCCATTTCACTTGAAAAGAGTTGGTTGTAGCTCTAATCAGCTGTACCTGTGATGGTGCTGGAGGTTTCTCTACAAGAAACCAATAAAACACAGATGGCATGTTTGAAATTGCCCTCCTTTATCAGTTTAAGAAATATCTATATAATGCAAGCAAAATCAATAGCTCCTTTTTCACTGATGTACTATATATACCATACTCAACAAGAAACAGGTGTCAAAGGTTGCAAATCAAGTCAGAGATTTATAAAGTGCCATTCTAGAGTGTTCAAAAATGCTGAAGTTTTGTTGTTTTGTTTTTTAATGGGTCTTCTGCTGCCGGTAAGTCTTTGGGTTGTATGTACTTCCTTATAGGTATTACAGAGATAAGAGATCCTCGTCCTTTCCTAAAAGGCTGCACACAGCTCTCTGGCTCCTAAAGCTTTACATATTCCTGGAAAGGATTCACAGAAGATTGTGCTTCTTTTTTGCTTGCTCTCTGTAGCTAAAGTGAGCTTTCCCTCAAACTTCTGCAGGGGCTGAAACCTAGGCACAATTCAATGCCAACGACCTGCTCCTCTCACTTGCGCTGATGCCTGACTAGGCTGCACTCTCAAGCACATCCCTCCCCTGCTACTCTTTTTCATCTTCTCACCTTCCTGAGGAAAATAAAAATTAAAAAAAAAAAAAAAAAAGGAAAAACAAAAGAAAACATGATCTCCTAAATGTTTCACAAATCTCCAGTAACGATTCTCACACTTCCGCTTGAGTAGGCAACAACCCTCTCCCAAAAGTACTATTCTAGTTCCCTCTCTCCTGATACCATCTCAGTGTCCTGCCATCAAGCCAGCTACTAATGAGTGATTAGTGCTCCAGAATTCCCTTCAGCCCTTGGAACAATTTGGTCCATTCTCAGATTTGACAGTATCTTTTTGCAGTCCAAGAGATGAGGAAGCAGCAGCAGCAATGATCCCAAGAGAAGGAGAGGTTTGGTAAAAAAGAGTAAGTAGCAGCACCAAAGATCACTAAGAAGAGAGGCCAGGAACCTCGAGTTTAGGTAAAACACCCTTTAGCACCTTGTATCTACTGACTATGGCATGCAATGCAGAATCTAGACACAAAGTTATTTCAGGGGCTTTAAACAAGCCTTCTTAATTTTTTCAGTTTAAGTTATAGCTGTAGCCTTCAAACAATCAACAGTGAAGCATGGTTTATTTAAATAACCTTTAAAAATTAAATAATCTTTGAGTTTGCTACAGCTTTAGATGTTCTGATCATCAACGATGCCAGCTTCCCATATGTTAATAAAATATGGAACATAGTACAAGTCTTTTATTTATTTCTGACTCACCAGTATCAAGGTACCAAAGATCTTTGCAGCAAACTTGATTGTTCCAAGCTTTTCTGTAACCATCTCTACCACTCCAGATATACAGACGAGTGCCAACTGCTACAGCACAGTGTCCTGCTCTTGGCCCTGGTAACAAGTTACTTTTGTCCTCCTGGCAATCTGAGATCAGACCTATCCATTCTGTGGTATCTAGTAAATGAAACTCAAAAAATTTAGTTTCTAGATGTTTTCCAAAACAAACAAAACAGATGTTAATACACTTAACTGATCAGAGAAAATAAAAATAAATCACCTCTGTTTTTAAAGACAATTGCACTTAAATTTGCAATATTACAAAGAGAAGGTCGCTTTCCAATTAGTTGCAAGATACGATCAATTAATACAGGATGAATTTTCTGACCTCTGGTTGTCTCTCTCAGGCAAATACAAGATCAGAAGTTGAGCATTCAGGGATAGTACTATCACATTTAGAAAAAAACTCATTTCAGGATCTGTCTCTTGTGGTGTTCTATAAATTAAGTAAAAGTATTTATATTACTTAGTATTAAAGTTGTATTAACAAAGATTTGCATCAGCAAACCTGCTGAATGTTCGAAGAAAAATAATTACAAAAATCACTTCTTAAGAAAGATGTAAAAAAGTGGCATCTTCTTTAGTCAGCTAGGATTAGAATTGTATCCTCAAACTTTTCTCAGGATCTTTAAAATATTCATTCTACTCTGTTAAGAAAGTATTAATTCAAAATGCCCACTCCCAAAAAGATAGAAACACTAACCCAAATTAAGATAAGAAAATGAACCGGTACATTTCCATTCACCATCATGAGCAGAAATTTCACCTCCTGCTGACTGTGGAACCCATCCACCAAAAACATACATTCTGAAATATAGGAGAAGAGGGAAGAGGGAAAAAGAAAAGAAGAGCCAATTAACATTCAGATCTGCTGCATGTGCTCTCTCAAACTAGGACAAAACAGAAAATTTCCAGTGCTTTACAGTTCTGTTTTACAGCAGTTTATTTGTGTCTACTCTCTTTAGAAAGTACTGTCACAGACATCTACCTTCTGAAAATTCTGAGTAAATTAACTGATTAAAAAACCCAACCAAACAACACCTCCCCAAACTCCTCAACCAACTTCCCAGAAACGGAAGTTAATACTGTACCTTTTTTACAAACCACTAAACTGCTAATACTCTCAAAAAAATCACACATTTACACAGAATTTCTACAACCCTTTACTGCACACCTCTCAATAAACCATTCTAAAATTAGAAGGCTGGTATCTAAGTCAGATATCAAAATTTAAAAACATAACACAGGCTACAAACATTTTAAGTAAGTACTAAAAAGCTAAGCTGTTGGATCGCAAGATACAAAGCTTTCACACTTCCTTCCCCCCTTGCTTCTTTCTCCTCACACCAGCTTGTAAACTGATATAAAATGGACTGAAATCCATGTTTAAAAGTCCATTTTATCAATGCTATCTGCCAAAACAGACCATACTGGCAAGAAGCAAAGTAATGAGGAGCAGACTACAGAAAAAATGGCCCACAAAAACGTGGAATGGTTTTGCCTAGAACTAGTTCTACTCTTTGGGCAGTTTCTTTGCGTAGCTAGTTCATTGTGTCACAAACAGAGAGGGACTCAAGTAGGCTCCTGACAGAGCCAGCTCTGGTCCAGCAGAGACCGCCCCGGAATGCACAAAGGTGCCTTAAGAAACCTGGAAAGCTGCTTGTGGGTTGGGCAGATTGTCCTGCTGGATGGAAACACCGACAGTTTGATGCCCTTAAATTAACAATGGTACTTTTTCATTTCCACTGAGGTAGGATAATAGAAGCAGAAAAGTACTCTACAGGGCTGATGGTTTATACTGAGCAGTAGTGGATAAGCATCATCATTCTCCTACTAGGTGTACCTTTCTAGAGTTGAGCTTTTAACAACAGACATACTTGTTTCCTATTACATTGGCCGTATGGAGACTGCGAGGAAGTGGTACTGTCCCCTTTGTTTCTGGTCTTGACCAAGTCATGGTTTCTAAAAGAAAAAAGAATAAAAACCATCAAAAAACTTGTATATTTACTTGTTATTGTATATTTCACTACCTGGATTTTAGGAGGGATCATACCTCTAACATTCAACAAAACAAAATTTCACCTTTTTAAGATGGCCACTTTAAGAAAGAAGGCACAATAGCAAGCACTTAAAGCTTCTTTTAAAATTCACAGGAAATACAAAATAATTGTTTATGAGTTTATCAAAAAGATACATTGTAGTTTCATTATGGTTATTCAACTTGGCTATCATAGTGACAGTCTTTAAAGCGCTCTAAGGAAACAATCTCACCCTGTAACCAGAATCACTGAGAATAATATATGCAAACAATGCTGTATCTATTTAATTCCAAAAATGACAAAAGGTTAACACTATGGTGTAAGTCCCAATAATATCTGCACCACATCATGCCATTAATCATTATATTCTGTATTTTTTCCTCTTAGCTAGTAAGGCCCCTGCACTGACTTCTACTGGCGAATCAACTCACCTATGTCAAGTTCCCAGAGATCATTAAGCCGACAGCCACACATCCCTCCAAAAATATACATCTTTGGACTTCCCAGATCTTTTCTGCAGTATATGATGGCTGTGTGAGATTCTCGGGGAGACGGCAAGATCCCTTTGGTCATAGGAATACTCCAGCCAACGACGCCAGAACCGTGTTGCAGCTCCAGTTCATAGAAATCATTTAAATATCTAGAGTATTATTGTCAAAATATGAAAAATTCACTTATAAGCAAGATTACAAGTCAGCTTTTAACCCTGACCCCTTCCAAGTATTACAGATTTCTGTCTTGGGAGAGTGTAGAATTTTAAAATCTCAAAACATTTCATAACATTGTGGACACTACCAAAACTAAATGGATTTAAACCAAAAAATGAACTATTGTACCTTGTTGCCTCTAAGGAAACATGCTTTCATATCATACTTGATACACTGCATTACAGTAAAGAAACATTCAACATTGGTAAACATTCTTAGCAGAAACCACTACATATGGACATACTTGGAATAAACTGCAAAGTTGTGAGAAATACATGATGACATGGGACGTTAGAGATTTCTGCAACTCTAAGGCAAGAAAGGTGAAAAGAAGCTGTTTCTTTTCTGATGTCTTCAGGCTGGCCAACAATTAGCTATTTGTTGCTGAATCTATCAGCAAGCTATTTTTAGATAATGGTCTTTGAATCTTGGCATTCACACCAGATACCTCTTGTTTACTGAGCTTAAAATTGCAGGTTTATAGCTCAGTGGATATAAGCATGCTGAACTGCAGGTGAATGTGGATATAAAACTTCAGCATTATAGCACTGTTTTCCAATAATAAAGGCAACTTGAACTGTTACTTTAAAAAATTTCCAGGTGAATTCATAACTGTTTTCCACAACATTATAGAGAAAACTTTCATTGTGAATTCCCTGATGACTCATGAGACGTTGCTGATTTAAGTAAGTCTAACAAACAAGCCATTCTTAAAAATATCACCCAAAATATTAGGAAAAATACCAAAGTCTACTCAGGTTTCCCTCCAAAAATGTCAGAGCTGCCAGTCAGTTGAGAATACTGTGGGATTAGCAGAAGAAATATTTAAGCTCCTTAGCACGTAACCCCTCCACCACACAAATAATCCAAATGTGAATACTTGGTACACAGGACAGCCTCCCTAGAATGCCCCTCTTCAACACTGTCATAACAAGTAATTTATTTTTAAAGACACTGAATTCAAACCAAATCAGCATACCTGGGAACATTATTATTTGAATCCTCACTTTCATTTGCCAGGCCACCAAATAAATAGCACTTGTTACCATATAAAGAAAAGCTGTGGCCAAGTCGAGGACAAGGTGGTGATCCAGTGGAAGGAGCTTGAGGTTTTACTTTTTTCCAGAGCCATCGACTTGCCTTAAAGACAAGAAAAATAGATTCAGAAATATCTTCATTTATAGTCATTCATAGTCAACACAATTCAGATAGTATTAACACTCATATTTTCTGAATTATTTTTAAGGGAATGCTGGGCTTTTCTTAGGATATACATTAAAAGGGCACATAAGAGCTAACCTTCCTAAAACATTAAATATTTTATACTTTATATAGACTAGATGAAAGTCTCTTTTTCAAAGTTATTTAGATTTTTTCCCCATCTTCAGAATCTATTTAAAGAATGTATTCTTCCTGGAGCAAAGCAAAGCTCATCTAACTTTCCTCTGCAGTTGGTAATATAAAATGTGTTTGTTCATAAATAGATAAAGTAGTCCTCAAAACTGAAATATCTTCATACATTTCCTACCTGCAATTCATATAAATCATTACTGTATCTTCCATATTCAACCATTCCTCCAAAAACTAGTATTCTGGTACCATCACAAACAAATCCATGTGCTGCACAGCCTGGAGGAATATCTCCCCTTACAGCAGGTAGGAACCACTGATTTGTAACTATAGCAGAGAAAAGGAAAAAAGAAAAAAAATAAACACTGAGAAGGAAAGTGTATTTTTAAACACCTCTGCTTTATACCTGTAGATAACTGTGAGTGGGCTGTTTGTTTAACACTAAGTTTCAATTGAATTAAAACTTTTTTTTTTAAATAAAAGGAAAAGCACGTCTATCAAACCAATGCTACTCAATATATGAATGAGCACACGAGGTCACTGTAACTAAGTCAGTTACCAAGGGTCACCCAGAAATTTAATAGACTTGCCAAAAAAGAGGCTAATGAGGAACATAAGCGCAGATCCACACAAAAGCGGTAGCTATGCTAACTCAGAGGGAGCTAGCTCTAGAAACAGAATTATTAGAGCTATAGCAGCATGGCAGTGTGCCTGGACTTAATAGCCCTATTGAAAAACTAATTACACTGTTCAGGGACCAGTGTTGATATCTACAGAGCACTGCACTGATACATGGGAGAGAAGAGGCACAGAGACAAGAGCGAGCAACTGAGACTGCCTGATCCAGCAGCAGCATATTGGTGTTTAAACTGTTCTGGAATGAAAAAATTACAGGAGATACTGTCTCCTTTTTCCTAAGCTTTTTGCATGAGCCCAAAGAGGAAAACTGTGAAATTAGAAGCTTCCAGTCAATGTTGCTGCAGGGGATGAAGATGCCCTCGCTGCATCCAAGCTCCTCGGAAGTCATCATGCTCGTAGCAAGAGCAATGGATGACATCCCAAACTCAGGCAGACCGGGTCACAACCCTGTATCTTAGCTCCCAGAGAAAAAAAAGGTCAGTTTGAGCCAAACACCCATCTGGGAACTGGAATAACTGAGTCATGATCCTTTTTGTCACTGCCGCAAAGGGGAAACACCTTTACCAAAAACTCTGGGCAGAAAAATAAAAGTGATGTTAAGACTCACTCAAAAGGCACCTATCAGAACCTCCATTCTGAGAGATACAACAACCATTTGAAAGCTTTCTTTACATTAGTCATCAAAACAGAAAGGTCAATAAATTTGTTTTTTTCTCCCCCCAAAAATGTGATTGTGTACAGCAGATCTTTAAGCTACCGTGGAAAAATCTGCTTAGAAGAACTCTAACAGTAAGCATTTTCCTCTTAACAAACCACCTCCAAAACATGTTTGTGCATCCAGATTTTATCTCAAAAACACTGAGTAAAAATACCATCACCTTTTTTTTTGGGGGGGGGGAGGGGAAGGGGAAGAAGGGGAGTGGGGCATGATAAGAATAATTTTTTAATGATTCTTAAAAGTTGGCAAGTTAAAAGGCTAGTTAACATGCTCTCACTTTCATGCTTTTGCTATGTTGCTCAAGCAGCCAACAGTGGCTGACTGAGCAGCACAGATCAGTCACCTAACTCTCCCATCTCTGTCCAAGCTCTGAAATTACACAAAAGTTTTCCAGCTTCATACAGCATCCTGTACAGTAACTATTTAGGCATCTAATATCTCACGAATAAAATCGGTCTTGGGCAGCTTCCTGTTTGGAAAGGCTCCCAGTGCCAGCATGTTCACTTTGCTAACCAAGGTTTCCATGTCAGCGTGCTCGGCTCTCGCGAGCTGCCACCAGAGGGAAGAAGGGGGACCTGGACACTGGAGGGGGCTAATCCCGTCTGCACTCGTTCAGCCCAGAGCTGCCAGGGGAGACCCTGCACGCCACGGCGAGGGGCTCGGAAAGCAGAACTGATGCGAGGCGCAAAAAGAGATTTTCCAAGTTCCTTTCCCCCCCCCCCCACAGGAACGTTAACCCTACAACATCAGCCCGGGCACAGCCCAACCCCAGGAGGACCCCTCGCCCAGGGGCATTTCCCGCCTCCCCCCCTCCCCATTTTGGCTCCAGGCAGCTTTCCAGCCCGGGGACAGCCAGCCTGCCCGCCGCCCGCTCAGCGCCAGCGGCTCGGCCGAGCCCCCCGCGGGCAATCCCGAGAGAGGGCAGGAGGCTCGGGGGGGGGGGGGGGCGATGCTCCCCGCTGTGAGGTGCCCAGCGGCGGGTGACCGGCGCCACCGGCGGCTAGAGACGTGACAGCCCCACCGCTGCTCCTCCTTCCCGCCGCCCCCCCCGCCTCACAGCCCCGGGCGCCCCCGGCCCCGCCCCGCCCCACCCCACCCCGCGCGCTCCCTGTCCCCCGCCCGCGGCGGGCCGCGCCCGCCGCCCCGCCCCGCGCACCCGTGTTGTAGACGTGCAGCTCATCGGCGATGCCCTCGTTGCCGCCTCCGAAGATAATGACCAGCTCGCGGATGGCGACCGCGCGGTGCCCGTGGCGGGAGCGCGGCACCGGCCCCGTGAAGGAAGACACCCGCCTCCAGCTCAATCCAGCGGCGGCCGCCGCCATCTTACCGACACTCCCACAATGCACTGCGCGGCCGGGGCAGGCCCGGCGGGGGAAGGGGGAGCGGCAGGTGGCGGCGGGCGCTGCCGCCGGTCACGTGATGGCGGCGGGGCGGGTGCCCGCTGGCGTCGGTTACCCTTCGCCTGAGGGGGAGCTCGACTTCTGGTCTCTTCCACGTCGGTGCCCGGGGGAGGCGACGATCGCCTGCTGGGTGCTGGCCTGCTCCTCCTCGGCGAAGCGGGCCGGCTGAGAGGCGCAGCGAGGGAGCCGCGTCTTGTCCTCTGCCAGGGCGGGGACTTGGAGGCCGCCTTTTCGGCGTCCCCAGGCGCACCCCCTGGGCTGTGCCACAGCCTCCTCTGGCGCAGGCCTCTGCACGGCTGCCTCCGCCCCTCAGGAGCCCCCGATCTGGGCCTTGCTTCGGCAGGAGTCTTGCCCGGGGCGCCGGGCGGAGGCAAGCCTGCCCGCCCCGCCTGTGGGGAGCCTCAGCGCGCCGCCCTGGGCTGCCGGGGTGCTCGGGTCACCACGGATGTGGTGTGTGCAAGTTAACTTAGGGCACCCAGCTTTGCGTTCAAACCCTCAGAAATCTGTGGCAGGTTTTGTTGTGTTGGTTTTTCTTAACTCGCTAGTGGTAGGCGAGGTATGCTGCCTGATACATCTGAGAGAATGACTTGCTGGTTTAAACAGAGCAACTGGTTGAGATGAGAAACCAGGGTTTCAGTTCTACAGTTAACTGCGGATGATCTGAGTAAACCTGAAGATCTCATTCTGCAGGACAGAAGCTGCTCTCTTTCCTGTGTGAGGGGGGTGTTAAGTGAGAATATAAACACGTGAGGCTGAGGGAAATCCAGAGAAGGTGCTGCTGGGTTGCCTGCCAGGTGAAGCAGATGGTCCCAATGCAAGCTTGTACAGCTGTGTGCATCTTAGACCTGTTCAGGAGGTGCATAGAAATGGAAGGGAGATGAACAAAACACGGGTGGATTTTGATCAACATGAGCTTAATACAGCTTAAAGATAGTTGTACAGAAAAAGTAGTAATAATTGTGGCCATCTACATAAAGCAGATAACTATGAATAACTCTTCATTTATTTTTCCTTCAAGCAGCTCTGGAAAAGATGGATTTCTATACAAAATCAGACACAGAAAACACAGTTTTGGCATGCTAGAGATTACTGACAACCCAGCAGCATATTTTTATTTCTCTCAGCCTCACGTGTTTATTCAACTTAGACCTACATTTTCAGTTCCTGCAAATGGAACAACCATCTTCATTTAAAACACGATTATTAAAACCTTAACTGGGTATTCCTCATAAGTTTTGCACTGCCTTATGCTAAAAATGTGAAGAATAGTTTGGAATTAAATACTATTATTGCTTTCAGTACTCATGAAAGTCTTGTGACAAAACAGGCTTCTAGAAGGGATTGAATATTTGAATAAAAGAAGCGATGTAGACATAAAACTGCAAAAGCTTTCAGGAATGCTTAGGAGGCAGAGTATCAACATGGGCTGGTTACCTTCACCTAAGGTCCCTTTGAATCCAAACCTGTGGATTCAGATCCGCTTACCTGCTCAAAGATTCAGAAATGAGGTAATTGAAGTCAAAACACATGTTCAGAGTTGAATTTTGCAAGCTTCCCTTAGCTTTCGACTGGCAAGAACTCTGCAAACAGGCACTGGGAAAACTGGCTTTCAGTTTGACTTTGGCATATTGTTGTTTGGCTCTTGCACATTAGTTATCTGTTCACATTTACCGTAAATAATGACTAGAAACCTAACCTGCAACTAGACTGTTGAAGTAACTTCTGGAAGGGTTTATTTCCTTCTCTTTCCCCCACCCCCTTAAGATTTTTTTGTCTTTTGGGATTTGTTTGCAATCTGCTAGCTGAAGCTCTGAGGCAAGTTTGCCAGATCTGGGGCTGCATCATCGTTCTGCACATCTGGAAGTGGTTTATGGGCTCTCATTCCTTCAGTGCGGCGTCTGGACGCTGTGCTATTCCTCAGCAGCAGAGAAAGAAAAGAAAACCAGCACAACTCCAAAGTAAACTTTGAAGAGTTTGAAAGAGGAATTGAATCTTAAAACTGTTACGGTGCCCTGTAAGGCCCTTGCGTGGGGGACTTCAAAGGAGGATGATGGTCAAGGAAGCTTTGGCAAGAGTGCTTACAGCTGTGGGTTATCTAGGATCCAAGTAAATAGCTCTACAGCTCTTCAGGAGAGAGGAGTCCCGAATACTGTGCTGCTTTGAAGAGGTAAAAAGACTAATTAAGCAGGAAATATCTGAGCAGTAATGTCACTGTTTCTGAGCTTTCCCTTCTGCAGCCCCTCGTTTTGTTACAGGATTTGGCAACTGAGTTAGGGACTGCCAGGTTCCAGGAACTAATGTCTACAGTCAGAAAAAAATTGAATAAATATTTGTAGGGGAACAAATATTCCTCTCTTTCCTTAAAAATCAGTGGGTAATCAATCTGAGTTTCTGAGGCTTAGGAATGCTGTAGTTCTAGAACTCAAACTTGTATGAGAGTGTGTCTAAGTTTGGATTTTAAAATGTGGTTCAATTTATGTTGATTTAATAATTTCTGAAGATACCATGAAGCTGTGGCTATCCAACTTTCATCTTGCAGTGATCATTAGTATTGTTTGTGACTATCATTACAAATGTTAATTAAAAGATAGTAGTCAGCTCTATGGAAATCAGTGGAAGATTGTGATTAGCTAAAGTGGGGTTAGAAAGTCACTCCAAGAGTGTAGGGGGTTCTGTTGCCTCTCTGCTTACCTAAATGAGTAAACTTTTAAAATAGATAAGAAAACAATACTTGTGTGTAATGCGTGAGAGAAGGGCTTTCTCAGCTGTGTGGTTTTTTTGACCGATAAGCTTGATTTCCTCTCTGTGTAAATTAATGCCACATGAAGAGAGTGGGCTCCTGGAATGTAGATAAGTACTGTGGATGCAAAAGGACTTTCAGAGATACTCCTCTCTCACTACAATTTAGTCATTTGTTGGGACCTAAATAGATGTGAATATAAGTGGTTTGTAAACAAAGCCACATCTTAGCTTTTTAAAAAATGCTTTTGTCATTTAACTTGTTAGTCAAAGTAGAGATTAATTTAGGATGCTGCCTGAACTTGCGTATTAACCAATGGGAGGCAGTCAGATGGAAACAGGAAAAATTGGCTTTTGTCCTATATACAGCTACCATAGCATAAAGGTTAGATCACATAGTTGTATTTTCCCCTCCCCCTGCCCCAACTCCTGGTGCTGTTTTTTTACTGTTGGGGTTTTTTTGTTGTTATTTTTCTCTCTTTTTTAATTATTTTTAAATTTTTATTCTACCACAGATCACAGTTCTCATCCAACAGGACACATGGCTCTTTTAAAGAAAAGTAAGAGAGATTAAAAACATTTGAAATGTGTATTTTTAAAAGAGAACAAAAATGTCAAATGAATTGAACTGTTGTCGCAGTTGCATGCAAATTTATAGTCCTAATTTTGCTAACATGCTTAACTTTAAGTATACAAATAAGCCTTTTCCTGTTAACTAAGTCAGATAAGTACAACCATAAATCCCATTAATTTAAAATTACTCACTGCTTTAGTACATGACACTCTGGGGTCTGGAATTTCCCACTAAGAGTGCAGGTAGCTGCTGGTTTCATGTGGGTTGTGCCTCGAGCACTGAACCTGGCTTTTTTACAGATCTCTGCATGTAATGCTGTTCATACTCGGAATTGAGGTGTGGCCCCAAGACATTCGGGGTTCTCATCAGCTGTCAGGGTCAGTGACTGAAAATGGACCAGTGTGTGCCTTCAGTTATGTACCCAAAATTTCTCTGAAGTCAATGGGCTGTTTCCTCAGCTGGTTTAAATTAGTGCAAGTTCAGTGATGTACGTTTACCAATTTCAATTCATTCGCATGCCCAGTTCTGGTCAGTTGGCCCTTTTGATTAAAACAGCTCAAAACTTTGTTTCCTTTGCTCTTTTGTACTCCTTAAATACTTTTTATGGTGATGCAAAAGTAATAAAGTAGTCCCATACAAAGAACTCCCATCATCAAAGTCACTGCTGATGACAGCAATGTATTCCCTCCCTGTTGAACTCAGTGAGCTGTCCTGGTACCTGCTCATGCCTGGTGTATGTTGAATGATTTAAACTTGTACAGGAGAGTCTGGTAGGAACTGCAAATCAGAATATATAGTAAGGTCTTTGCTGTTGCATGCTTTGTTTTTATTTTACTAATGAAAGTAACCCTGACAAAACATTTATGTATTTTCAAATATTTTGGAACATTTCTACTTTCAGTAGCACGCTAGGTTTGTTTTTCTAGTATTTTTAATTTTGCCTAAATGCATCTTGAAAATCTGAACATTGAAATAGAAAAAAAATTTCCCCTGTGTTTGAAGTTTTATCAGGGAGGTATGAGGGAAGGAAAGGGCTAGGTAAAAATAATTAACTTAGGAAGTCATGTGATGATAAACAGACAACAAACTTGCCAAGAAAAGAAAGTTCCAGACTCCTGGTAAAAGTCAGAAACATGTGAATTTCCAAATATGGATAACCCATATATATTGGGAGCTTAATGATTTAGTGAGCAAATTATCCATGAAAATCAAATAGTTGGAAATTTTTGTAATGGGGGAGAGATACTGTTATGTTTTTAACATAAAATCTTTGCTTGATCAAGTAATAAGAGAAAGGAGAATTTCATAAACACAGCAAATCCAAGTTATGATATGTACTGGTTGCAAATTGGATTTTTTAAAAAAGTACTTGGGAATTAGCTATTACACTGATTGTTGCCAAATTCTCCCTTTTGTTTCAGTTAACCAGATCTTACTGTTACTTCTTGTCTTAACTGTGTGTGCCATTCTGTATAACAAAGTTCACCAAGTGCCATCTGCATTAAAGAACGAAACAGGTAAATGACTTGTACTTCTGGTTCATTTATGTTTTGGTTTATGTTTCTTATCTCTTCATTTGAACGGTGCTTTTTGTCTTGCTGAATCTTGTTTGACTTGCAGTAGATGAGCTACTCACACTGTTGCATACGGTCTGGGATGCGGAATTTTTTACTTGTGAATTACTTGAATAAAATAGTAGGAGATCGATAGTAATGACTAAGAATGATGAGTCACTGATGTAGATGGAAGCTGGAGTGTATCCTGATTTGTGCTGAACAGTATTGGAGTTGTCAAGTGATAATAAACTTTGATCACAGCTTACCCCTTTGGGAATGTTCTTGGCCTACTTATTCATTTCAGATAGATCATCAAATCTTGACATAATTTACAACAGAAGTCTTTACTGGAATTTATATAGTGACAGAAACCCGCTAGGGTTGATATGATTGGACTGGTATTAAATGTTTATACTAATAGCTTATTCACTGTTCCCAAGATAAACAAACTCTGTCTTGGTATAAACCATTTTTTTTCAGTCTATTTTTGTTGGGGCTGTTATGCGTTTAATGGTTATATTTTAACCAGTATAAATATATCCACATAAGTTCTGTAAGTTAATCAGTGCTAGGGATAAAAGTCTCCCTTAGCAGTAATGTGAATTGATTCAGTATTGTTTAGATTTCTTTCCTTTTATCATTAGCAACTTCCTGCTGGTACAAAATTTTGCACTGTTCTTTTCTAGCCTGCTTGCCAAAGAAGTGAAGCTCATGTAATTGCACCATCTTTTTGACTTACCTCTTTCCTTTGATAATTTTGGAACCTGTTGTTCAATTTGCACTAAATATAACTGAGAAGTAGAAGTCTCAAAGGTATTCAAACTTCTTCAGGTTTCATGTGAATAAGCAGCTACATGGAGGACAGGCTGAATTGTGCCCCTGCTGAGTAGAAGATGCCAAGAGCTGTGTTTTATATTCTGTTTGGAGGCATCCAGCAGTCCAGTCAACCTGCATGTAGTTCTGGATTAGCGACAGCTCATGCTGTGTGCCTTGCCAGATGCGGATGTGTATAGGATGTGGTAAGGAAATGGGGTGATTGCGATATGATTTCACTGATTGTGGAACTACATACTCATTCCTACGACCTAGATCTGATAAAAAAAAGATTCTTAATTTTCTATTGTAATGCGTAGTTTTGTTTCTCGTAGTTGATTTGGAGAGTCCTGAGGAAATGGAAGAAGAAATTCCAGTCGTAATCTGCGCTGCTGCGGGCAGAATGGGTGCAGCTATAGCAGCAATCAGTAGCATCTACAGCAACACAGAGGCTAATGTTTTGTTCTACATAGTTGGGCTGAAGACTACCATCCCGCATATTCGGTATATACCAGCCTTATTTTGTTTCATGCTGTAGTTAGGCCCATGTTGTGGTTCTCCTTAGCATGGGCATAGACTTTAGAGGACTTTTATTTAAGTAGTGCTATTGGTAGCAATCCCTAGGATTCTCTAGGTGTAGGAAAAAGGACGGTTTTGCCCTGTGCAAGGCACTGACTGGTGTAAAGGGGTGTGCAGTAGCCAGACCATGCCCATACCTGTGCCTTCTGCCTTTTGTAGATGGGCTGCAGAAGAATCTGCAGTAAGGTAAGTATATACGTGCTTACTTGTCACAATCCCACTTTGTGGCACTGCACTTACCTCTCATCTGGTGCTGTGTCTTAAACTTCAGAGTAGAAAAACTTGCTGTTTAAAGCTAACTTCAGCTAAGAAGGTGTATTAAAGGTTATAAATAGAGGCCCAAAGAAGCTTGTAATGAAAACATGTTTGGTGGTTAACATTTTCAAACATTGTCTAAAAGAGGAGGAAGGTATGAATCAAAATTAAAGCAGATTTCTTAGCACTTCTCGCCTTTGGCTGCTGCACTTCTGTAGCCTGTGTACCCACAATTTGTGTCAAAGTGAAAGATGTAATGAGTGGGATTCCACAGGGAGTTTTTCACACCCAGTTAATCAGTAACCTAGGTAATAGAGTGGATAATGTTCCTTATGAATCTGCAGTTGGCATGAAGCTGGAAAAGAGACAGCAGATACATTGAGGACAAGAGCTGAAAACAAAGTAATCCTGATGAATTGGAAAAATGAACTGTAAAATGGGATGACATTCAGTAGAGGTAATGACAAGATGATACAGGTGGGAATAGCTGATTGTATGGGCTTAGGGTGAAGCAGGAGTCTGGTAGCACTCATTTTGAAACTAAAGAATTATGACATAACTGACCACACTAACTGGAAAAAAAAAAAGAAGAAAAAAAGACATGCATCATAGTGGGTATACATATTGACATATATGACCACAGGAGATGTGAGGAAACTCTGTTCTTGCAGACATTATTAAAGCATCAGAAAAAGTGTGGTGTTTAGTTTTAGGTGCCTTCAGCAAGAATTTAGAAGAGAGGTCAGAGGAGAAAATAAGCAATAGTGCCAAGAAATCTGACAAAGTAGTGAAAAGAATTTGTTTATTCTAAAGAAAATATAATTAGGAGATGATGTGGCAGTTATCTTGAAGGACGTAAAACCGTAAAAGGGAGAAAACTAACCTCTACTTTAAAAGCACAGTAGATAGGATAAGAAAAAATGGTCTTAAACTATAGCAAGAAAGCCTAGAAAAATAGCATTTAATGGTAGCGATGGTGAAAGATGGGTTGTTTGGGCAACATGTGGAGTCTCTGTTTTTGGAGGTGGTGTGTGGTGTTTGCTTTGTTGGGTTTTTTGGGTGGGTTGTTTTTTTTGTTTTGTTTGTTGGGATGTTTTTTAAGAACAGGTTAAACAAATGTCCATGTGTAATAGCTGTATACATCAGTGATTCTGTCTTGGGATAGAATAGATGGAGTGGGCTTTCCAGGTCTCTTATTCTCCTATAAGTCTGTGAATTTAATATTGGAAGTACTTGCCACACACTTAGTATTTCTTTTATCACTTTTTTTTATCATAGAAAATGGATTGAAAATTCTAAACTCAAAGAAATAAAATTTAAGGTTGTGGAATTCAACCCTATGGTATTAAAAGGAAAAATCAGACAAGATGCATCGCGTCCTGAGCTACTGCAGCCTGTGAGTAAATGAACATCGCACAACAAATTTTCAGGGTTTTTAATGCTTATTATGGGCTTTAAAATGTCCTAGATCTCTGTTCCATTGCACAGGATGGATGTAAGCCAGAGAAGCCACATCAGGTCCAAACACCATGCACTCGCTCGAGAAGTACAAGTGCACTATAACAAGCTCCTTGCAATTTGTCTGTCTTGCTGGGACCTCATTTGGTGGCATAAACTTGGTACTTTGTTTTGTATCTTTAAGAGTATATTCCCAGTTTATTTAGAGGGAAGATCTAATAGATCTTTGTGCCTCCATGAAACTGAGTTGTCTGCATTCTGCTCATGTCCAGGGTTAATTCAGAGGCTAACAACTAATCTAAATATTATTTGCTGTCAGAAAAGGCAAATGAGATGTTAGAAATTATTAGGAAAGGAGTAAGGATCAAAGTAGAGAACATTATTATGCTACAATACAAATTCATAGTTTTCCCTCATCCTACATACTATTTGTAATCTTTGTCCTCTTACCTGAAAAAGAGGTAGCACCACCGGAAAATGTTCAGGTCTGCTCAGCATGTTTATTCTTCCTGCCCTTCTCTGATCCTTTGACATTTCTAATGTATGGAAAAGATTTCATGCAAGGAATCAGTGGGTTAAAACTGCTCAGCCTGGAAATACGACTTGTAGCGTGAACACAGTAGAGCTCTACAGAACTGAGGGGCATGGAGGACTGGATGGGGGATGGTTGCTCACTGTCTCTTCCAATGGAAGAACTAATGGCCATTAGATTAGATTAGTAGGAGTCACAGTCAGAACAAACAAGAAATGTTGCATGTTTTTCATGCATTTAGTACTAAACCTCCAAAATTCCTTGCTGAAAGGTCTTATGAATGTAAAAATGTACAGGGATTCAGTGAGGACTGAAGTTTATATTTAGACAGACCACATCTGGTTCAGGAAATCCCTTGAGTTGAAAATAGCTGAAAGTTAGGAGAATACTTGGAGCAACTTTTCTGTATACTTGCTCTATTCTTATTTTTCACCAAACATCTGCTTAGGACCACTCTGAAGGCAGGTGCTGGGTAAAATGGTTTGAATCAGTATGGTGGTTCTTATGTTCTCAGTTGTCTTTCCCTCTGCTGTGTTCTTTGTTGCTGTTGTAGAAGTTGTTATCCGATGTCTGTGCCACTAGTCAAATCATTCCTGTAGAGTGGAATGATGACATTATTAAATTTGAAGTGTTTTGTATGATACATGCTGTAAAAATGCATTAGGAAGAACATTGCCAGCTGGTCCAGGAAGCTGATCCTTCCTCTTTACTCAGCTGCATCTGGAGTATTGTGTTCAGTTCTGAGCTCCCCAGTACAAGACAGACATGGACTTGCTGGGGCGAGTCCTACATAGGGCTGCAAAGATGATTAAGGGACTGGAGCGTCTTTTATATGAGGAGAGGCTGAGAGAGCTGAGGCTGTTCAGCTTGGAGAAGAGAAGGCTCAGGAGGATCTTACCAATGTGTATAAATACCTGAGCGGAGGGACAAGAGGCAAGGGGCACAAATTAAAATACATGAAATTACCTCTTGGCACAAGAAAGAACTTTTTTTTTTTTTTTTTTTTTTTTTTAGTGGGGAGGGTGGTCAAACACTGGAGCAGTTGCCCAGAGAGGCTGTTGAGTCTCCATCTGTGGAGATATTCAAAACCCAGCTTGGCATGGTCCTCGGCAGCCTATTTGGGTGGACCCTGCTTGAGAAGAGGGGTTGGACAAGATGATCTCAAAAGGTCCCTTCCTATCTAAATGATTCTGTGAAGAAGCAACTGTTTTGCTTGGTTAGGGCCATAATAAATAAAATAGGGATTAATACTACTACTACTACTACTACTGGATTCAAGATACTAGTAAAGCTGGGGTGGAGGAAGCAAACGATTGCTGGCTAGCATTCAGTGAAGAGAGAAATTAAAACTGGTTGTTAATAGTGACAGAAGCATGACACTACTACATTTAACAGCTTTACCATTTAGTCTTTACCTTTTTTCTGTTTAATAGCTGAACTTCGTTCGATTTTATCTTCCTTTGCTTATCCAGAAACACGAGAAAGTAATATATTTGGATGATGATATCATTGTTCAAGGTAAGCTGTGATCTAAAAAGCAGTTTCTAGCAGAATTAAAATCAAAGTTATTGCAGCTTTTACAGTGGTTTGGAAATATGTTTGGAGATATAATGGAAATTAAGGCAGCTACTAGGAGTGTTGCACTCCGGGAAACTACAGATAATCCGTTTGTTTACTTAAAGGAAAGTCTGAAGAAGAACTTTTCTCCGTATATCTTTTGAATAGTTGATTTTGATCAAAATTGTGTGTATGGGTTTCATTTTAATTGAATCTGGTCAATTGCTGAAAGATATAGATTTCATTTAGGTGCTGCAATATTTACTGTTAAGTATGTGACATGCATTTCTTTCTAGTATTTGAATTCCCACAAATGTTACCAGTTCCTTATCCAGAACTGCTGTTCTTGAGAGCAGAAAGAATTTTCTCAAAGGGTTAAAATTCCAAACACTCAAAATATGATTTTAAGCATCTTCAGCTCAGAATCCATAGCAATTTTCAGAATCAAAGATTTCAGAGTTCTTAGACAAATGAAAGCAGTTAGAAGACATTCAAATCGTGAAAAATCTTTTTTTTTTTCTTCCCCGTAAGAAGAAATCTAAGTAGAGGAACAATTATTTTTAAAAAGATTAATTCATGTTTTTTTCTCTTCCGTTTCCCAGTATATTTTTTTTTCTCTGTAGAGTAGTTGTCCTCCCTTGATTTATCATATTGTTATATTATAATATTTTTTATTCAGAGAGTTGTGGTTGGTGGGCAGCTAAGCACCACACAGCCAGCCACTCACTTCCCCACATCCCCACCCCCAGTGGGATGGGGGGAGAGGAAAGGAATAGTAAAAGCAAGAAAACTTGAGGGTCAAAATAAAACAAACAATTGTGAAGCATAAGTGGAAGAAGAGAGAGGAAAACAAAACAAGTGATGTAAAGGAATATCTCTTTGGTCAGTTCAGGTCATCTGCCTGGTTGTGTCCCTTCCCAGTCTATTGCGCACCCCCTGATCTATTCACTGTGGGGGGGCAGAGTGAGAAACAGGGGTGGCCTTGATGCTGTGCAAACGCTGTTCAGCAAAAGCTAGAACGTTACTATCAGTACCGTTTTGGTCACAAATTTAAACCATAGCACCATATGAGCTGCTATGAAGAAAATTAACTCTATCCTAGCCAGGCCCAGTACACAGGAACAACAAAACCGTTTTACCTATCCTTGTTAAATACTAAAGGGATGTTCCGATTAAAATTTCCTTTGGAAAAGACTGAGTATGACTATAATAAACTTTTTGGCCTAAATTAACATTTGCTATAATAACGTTAAGATCAGTGAATTTACACATGATAAAAGTATAATTTTATTCTCCAGTGCTGTTCTGCACCTTTCCATGGTTTTGTGTCTTTAGTAGCAGATTTCAGAACATCTGCACTTAAAGGGGCCGCTATTAGCTGCTTTATAAAATATGATTAATCTGCTCTGCCTGTATCATTTTAATTTGCAATAGACTTCATCTCACAGTCTCTTCAACATGCATTTCCAGTGGTTATCTCAGCTTTCTGGTTTTATTCTGTCATCACTGGGCAACAGCAATCTTTAACTCTTTGAAAGGTTCTTAAAGTCTTCATTTACACTCCAGTTTCACGAGCACTTGAAGTGGAGCCCACCACTTCCCCTGCATCCCTCCTTGCACCTGTGCAGGCGTTCACCAGAAAGGTGATTGCTTTCAGCCTGAATTAGTTCCCTGGTAGGAGTCAACGTGGTGTGGCTAGGAGAAGAGAGGAGGTAGGCCTTGTTCTTTCATTAGGGGTGTCAGCTTATGTCAGCTGATGGTGTTTCTGGAGCCACGGGATGAAGGTGCAGTTTCATGTGATGGCTCATGGCAGGCTGCTGCTGAGAGAAGTGGCCTCTCCTGTCCCCAGGCAGCTCACGTTACTTGTGTCACAACTACAGTTGTGCAGCTGCGGAGTGAGCCGATTCAGCTGGTTGACCTGGCAGAAAACTAGCAGTACAAAAAAAATCCAAACTTTTTTTTTTCATTTTTTTTTCTTTGCTTCAGCCAGCCTAACTTGCAAACCCTTGGGCCATGCAATCATAGGGCCCAGAAGAGGGGAATAAAGATGGACACGTGGGAACGAGGCAGATGGAGGGCGGGAGCACGTTCTGGCAGCCGCTCCCCATGTCTTCGCTGTAATGCGAGACTGTGCTCTCTGTCAGGTGTCTCTGGAGCGGGAGTGATTGAGACTTCTGACAGGATAAGGAGTGAATGGGGTTTTCAGGGTTTAACTTTGGGATCATTTATTACTTTCTGCAAAACAGTAAGAATGAAACATACTGAACTTTGGCTGTCAGCCCAGAATTGTCTGGTTTGATTTTTTTTTTCCTTTTTTCTGCTTTTCTCTTTAATCTATTTAGAATCAGGAGAAAATACTTAGTAAGGCACGTTGATCTCAAACAATCAAGCGTCCCATTAATTCAAATTCTATTTCTTGGTGGGACATGAATCCTAAACCAAGTTTTCCAATCAGCTGATGAGTTCAGAAAAATAAATCATCTCTACTTATTTCAGAACTAGTAGTTCCGCTGTTTGCAGTATGGGGAATGTTTTTGGTTACTAGTCTTCTAATGGGCTCACCTCAGGCTACTGGGCCATATGTGGCCTTCCAAGATAATTCATCTTCCCTGTGACTGACCCATGCCAAGCAGCAAAGCTGGTAGCTGCAGGGGGTTGGATGCAGACTCCCTTAATTGCTGTGGCAGCACTGTGCTTCCCCCTGCCCTGAAACTGTTCTGGCACATCATGGGTACCTGCTAGTCAGCTGATGAGCGAGATGCCTTGCGTTATCTTATTTCCCTCCACCAGGAAGCAGTTGGGTGGTCTGTGAAGCCAGCAGGGATGGTCAAGTGTGACAGGCACGTTTCAACTGGCCAGTGCTGGCAATCCAGGTATCTTACGAGGAGGTATAAACGCAGTAACACCAGGAAAAACTTGATCTGTGCAAGAGATTGAAGCGGTGCTTTTGCGGGACTTGAAGAGGCTCAGAAAACTTGCCTGTGTGGTCCCTCTCCCAAGGCAAGCTCTGTGAGTGCAGAACTTTGTAACCAGGCTTCTTAACAGTGTAATTGGCCTCTGCTGTAGCTGATTTTGGACATTCAGACCAGAATGTGGATGTATTGAATACTGATGGTAACAACTAAATACAGACCTTAGACACCCAGGTGCAGGACTCAAATTTGAAAATTGCCCATGTTACAAAATTCAGCTTTCATTAATATCTGAGCCAGCCCCTAAAACTGGTATGTTCTTAAGTAACATATATGAGAACGGAAGTTATCCTATGAACTCTGTAGCTGTCAAGTAGCTTTCTTCTTATGCTTTTGACTTTTCTGTAATCAGGTGACATCCAGGAACTCTATGATACTAAGTTAGCGCCTGGACATGCTGCAGCTTTTTCAGATGATTGTGACCTGCCTTCTACACATGAAATGGTTAGAAGTGTAGGGATGCAGGTAAGATGCCATTTTGGAATTCTAATAATGAACTTATTTACCTACAAATGTAAGATGATTTTATACATTTTCCCCAAAGTTATATTTTTATTTTTATTTTTTTGATAGTTTTGTGATAGTTTTACAGATAATCAAGAACTACTTTTTGGAGTAATTCTGTAACGCTATGCAGAGTTTTCTCCTGTAATAATTTAAATCTCATTTGTTCTTTGTATTCTACTAAATTATGTTTGGCATTTTGCCATTAGTAGATCATGAGCAGTTGTGGAACGTCTAATGAAGACAGAATATGTGATATTTGTATGAGTCAAATTGGGAATGGAACTAAGGAAAACAAGTTTAAAGGCTAATTCCTAAGCTGAGTTCCCCAGATTTGTCAGTGAATCCCTCTAGCATCAGAGCAGTACAAGCAGGATGCTACATCATTGAGAGTAAGCTACAGAAAGACAAACACGTGGTGAGGGAAGAGCCTTATCAAACTCCTATGGAATGATACTGTGGAAAAGGTAATTTAGTAGCTGGAAGTATCCTGCCTTTCAGCCTTGTGTCATACGGAAGTCAAGACGGGTAACCATCATCTACAAACTCGGCTTTGGGAGCACGTATCTGGTCTCCGTGTGAGTGGTAGAGAGACGCATTTACACTTATCTTTATAGAGATTCACAGGAGATGAACATGCTTTTTATTTCTTAGAACACGTACATGGGATTCCTGGACTACAGAAAGCAAGCAATTAGAGATCTTGGCATCAGCCCCAGCACCTGTTCCTTTAATCCTGGAGTAATTGTGGCTAACATGACTGAATGGAAACATCAACGGATTACAAAGCAGTTGGAAAAGTGGATGCAAAGAAATGTAGAGTATGTGTAGAAATCTAGCTTTGGCCTTTACTTTTAATACTCACTTTACAGTTTTATTTTTCCGTTTAAGAGCTCCTAAAAGTTTTTTAACTCCAAGCAGTCTTTCTTTGAGATCTCATCAAGCAAAGTAACTCGTGTTCCAGAATTTCTGTCTGCTTAAATCTGACCAGTTGTGTACCAGGAAATGGCCACCTGGAATTTTAGTCTTGTGTTTAATCACAAACTATGTTTAATCTTGAGGAACGCTGGGAACACGTGGTCCTTGTTTTGGGTGACCAACCTCACTTGGGATCAAGCCACTTAGGTTTCTTCCTTGCCTGAGGCTGGCTTCAAGGAGGAATCTTCCCTTGTGTGTGTGGGGTCTCTCCTAACGCAATGATGTCAGCCAAACTGTAACTGGACACCATATTTCTTAAATACCAATAGAAAACACTTATTTTTCTATAGATGAAAGAAATTTGACATGAAAGAGATCTTTTTGGCATTGACCATGAATAGGTCATGACACAGTGAAACAATCACTGTTCATTTCTTTATGTTGGTTCACTGTTAACCCGTATTTGCAAACTTTACAATTATTTTCTGTCTCTGCAAAGGGTTAAATTTAAATTTAGTAAGGCTGAACTGAAACTGAACAGCTTGTGCTATTGGACTATGTCCATTACTTGTTAGTTTCAGAAATGGACCAAGGAGGAGGGACACAAATGCCAAGCATGTGAACAAATGAAAAGCCAAATGGCGCTTTTTCTTACTCCGCTTATGTAACGTATCCCGACAAGCTCTTGCTGGGCTTTTTAAGCGTTTGAAAAAACTCCATGAATATTACTGCAAATTTTATCTATAAAGTTGATTTTATACCTTATAACACATTCGTGTTCCTTTTAGCTGCATTTTTGAAATGACAGTGAAATAAATTGCTTAGCAGTTGAAACCCACTTTTGAGGGGAGCTTATAATTTTTTGTTGTTCCGTAGCCTCCAAGCAACCCTCGGTACTTCCCGGGTTTCCTGCCCGTTGGGCTAGGCGGGTGGCACAGTGTCCCAGGGGTGCCAGCTGGCCGGCCAGGCCTCAAGCACACTGCAGCCAGAGATCTGGCTGTTACCTCCTAATGGCTCTCCTTACAGTCACTTGACTTTACCTGGCCCTGGATTCATCATGGAATTTTTAGGGAATCCTTTAGATGTTAGTTTATACTGACTGGACTTCGGCAAAATATGATTTGAAGTTAATTCATGGGTCTAAAAGCTGGGGGATGAGGGAAAAGGGAAGAGAGAGGGAATGAAACACATGGAAACATGTACATTTTCTTAAGAAACCAGGCTAACATGTTTGATTCCTTTACGTAAACAGCTTTTTTCCTACTGTAAGCTTTGTCAGCCTGGTAGACTATAGGAGGTACGTAGAAGTAATTGGCATCATGTTGGGTCTGACTCCCATTTTCCTTGGTAGCAACAACTTACTCTACAGGAATTGGAGTTGCAAATACAAGTAATTAACAGCATTAGGAAAGAGTATGCTGAAAATTAGTCTGTTCAAAATTATTTTTAATTTTGCCAGAATACTTGTTTTTTAATTTTCTGCCTTTTGTACTAAAGATTCTTTGATTGAGGTTTTGAACCTTTTGGGTTTTTTCCCTTTTGCAGGGAAAACCTCTACAGCAGCACCCTTGGGGGAGGCGTGGCAACCTCTCCAATGCTGATTGTATTTCACGGAAAGTATTCCACTATTAATCCCATGTGGCACATAAGGCATCTTGGTAAGTTTAACTTCCCACTGTTTGCAGTTGGAACTAAATCAAGCGAGCGGTTCGTAAGATTCCAACATAGTACCTTACGTTACTTTACCTCAATGCATTACCTAATACCTCCGATCCAGAGCATGTAATCCCTGCTTCCCCCA
Organism: Balearica regulorum gibbericeps; assembly: GCF_011004875.1. Classification (NCBI taxonomy): domain Eukaryota; kingdom Metazoa; phylum Chordata; class Aves; order Gruiformes; family Gruidae; genus Balearica; species Balearica regulorum. The sequence goes on from NC_046184.1 coordinate 61,550,575, forward strand.
GTGCTCATTACTCCCGCTTTCTGCGGGGTAGGGCAGAGTGGGGAGGTTCCTCAGGGCTGTCATTATGCAAATATCTGAACAGCTCAAGCAAACAAAATAGTTGCACCACTGCAAAAACCCGAAACACTAATAGTCATTGAATTGGATTAAAAAAAAAAAGGGAAAAAAACCCCCAACTACCAAGGACAAGGTTACATGGTTGAAGACCAGCTAACCTGTACTGTCATAAACTATGGAAAGAATGTATGAAAGATATGAATATAGTGAGACTGGGGGGAAAAAAAAAAATCAGACATACTTTTGGTAGGCACAGTGGAAGAAGACGGGATGCCTGGCCACGTTTGTGTAGTTGGCAGTCTGGAGGATGTAGTTACCTTTCGTCTAGGAATGGTGAATCATCCAGGGAAAAAGATAATGGTTGACCTGGTATAGTAAAATGACTAGTAGAAGGATTTTTTTTTTTTTTAAACCCCAGCTATGCCAAAATGTTAAAAGTGTTAAGAGAGGGGAAACTAGCTGAGATTTTTTGCTGATGTAGAATTAGAGGCATGAAGCTGAAAAAAGCTACTTTAACTAACTAGTTGTCTATTAACAGGTGAAGCCATAGTAATTTGACTTCTTAAAAAAAAAAAAACCTGCATTTACCTCACTCTATAGTGTCTTCCATTATGGTTTGTTTTCTTTTTTTTTTAAATCTTCCCATGCAGGTTGGAGTCCCGATACCCGTTACTCAGAGCATTTTCTTCAAGAAGCTAAATTACTTCATTGGAATGGGAGATATAAACCTTGGGACTATCCCAGCGTTCACACCGATCTCTGGGAAAACTGGTTTATTCCTGACCCTTCAGGGAAGTTCAAATTAACTCGTCCCGATAGCTGATACTGAAAACACTTAAATGCATCGATACGCTGTTTTGCAGTATGTAATAGTTTGAGATGCAACATGTTGTACAATTAACAGATTTTAGAAAATGAAGTCTTTGTTAAATATATGAATAAATGACAATCAGTTTTGTGTGCTTATAGGTGGAGAGGGAGGCTGGAGTGACAGTGACACAGTTCAGGTTATCTCAACTTACACGTGAGATGAGGAAACAGGTTTACTTGACAATGAAGTATTTTCATTAAATATTTGTAGAAGTGAAATTCAGTACCAGACAGTGTGGTTTAATGGAAAGTCTTTATAAATAAGACTCCAATGCCTGCTGGTGGAAAAATCCACACAGGAAATACTTGCAGTATTACATACAAGGTGTCTCTAGTTGTCTAGCCCACAGTGAACAGCCTGAAATGAAGGCTTACGTAGCATTTTCATGAGTCGAGTACTGTTGCACAGTGACTGTTCTGTGGTGGTTCTGTGCAGTACACGTCCTGTAGCGGATTTAGGCCCCTGCGAGCAAGCTGCAAAAGTACATTCGCAGACACTGCAATACAATTCCTGATTTTATTGTGAAATATTGATAGATTTAAGACAGATTAAGAGCTTCTGCATTACTGTAATGAAAAGAGCACCAGTTCTGAGGGAGTACACACAGAATTGCAATATTTAGTGAAACAGTCATTGTACACTTCACTGTATTTTATACCTAGGTAACCTAGTAGGTGACTCCGTTAAAGAGGAGACCTTTCCCTTCCAATCAAACAGGATAGCCTTCCAGTAGTTATATCCTACTGTGCTACATACTCAGCCGTGCTAACTACATGCTTCTAATTCTGTTGAAAAATAAAATTGAATTGTAACAAATCCCTGATGCAAGATGCTTTGAGCACCTGCAGGAAAACGTCCATGTAAACAGCAATACATGATACAGTACACTTTAAATAACAGACAAGACAAATCCTGTACCTTTTTGACAATATACTGAACAGCTTTATGCTGAAGCTAATAAACACAGTCAGAATCATAATGCACACTTTCTTGATTTAAGACGCTCAGAATTAAGCCACGTAATTTGGGAAGAAAACTGTAAACATCATGTCCGCCTCACAACAGGTTGACAGTGTGTGATCTCAGTGAGAGCTGTTACAGCAGGATTAGAATCTACACCAACCAAGTTACACTCAATGCATGACAACTGTCACTGGCTGTGAGGAAAGGATAAAACACACTGGTACAGGAATCTGACCAGCGTGGACAGTGGAGATAGATACCGTTTGTATCTTATTTTTCAAGTATGTGAAGCACCTACTGTCATAAGATCATCAAAACTTTAATGTTTTGATCAGCTTATTGCTTTTACTTCATCTCTTCCTCACATGATAAAAGAGGGAAAGATGACGAGGTTAGGCACAAGCATGGACTCTCACTTCTTTCTCAGTCATTAATATTGGCCAAAAAACACGTATCGTTTAAGCAAGTTCCTCAGAAGAGAGCTGTAGTTTCTACAGCTGACTTATGTGTGGAACAGCTGCCCTTAACTTACTTAGTATTTCTTACTTCAAGAGGAGTAAGGAGGAGAACACCCTCTAAGGTCTTAAAAGATTGAAGAGAACTGAATGTTACAAACTGCTAAATCGCAACCCTTTCACCCTGTGCTAATTGTACCTGATGTGACAACATAGCTGGACGTGATTTTTACAGGGAATGTGGTCTTTCAATTCCCTGTGATGCAATCTGTTCAAAGGGACGGTCTCCTGCTAAAGGTTAGGTGGAGAGACTATTCGCATAGAAATGACTGAGAGTTTAAATGCCACAGAATTCAACAACCACCGTTGGGTTTTTTGTTTTGGGTATGTTGGTTTTGTTTCTTTTTTTAAGGAATTCCAGTTCCTTACATTGGAATTTAAAGAGGAAAGAGAAGGAACGGTAGGGACACCTTACCCTACGACAGCTCAGGTAGTGTATTTAGGCCCTGTCCTATGTGACACAAATTTTGCTCCCCAGTGTTGTGACTTGAGATGATGTCTCCACTCCCGTAATCTGGATTATGGTCCAATCGCTAACCAGACAGAGCCCTCTCTTCCCACCCAGAAAATACTCAGTACTCACAGCTGCAGAACACAACTTTCTGCACTTCTTAAGAAGGTAAAAGGCAGGCTTAAAAAGCACAATTTGCTTAATTGTGCATGATTAAAAACACCACTTTGTGTAAGATAAGGGTACACTTCCCATTTTCCCCTCTGGATATAAAAGGATGACAAGATAGCCAAATATTGAAGCACCAGGAAAAGTATCCTGCTGCTGTTACTACTACATGACCATTTATGCAATAAAATTAACGCCCCAAAGAAATCTTCACAAATGAGAAAGAAATTTGTCAAAAACTGCAAGAAATGGTATACATTAAATATAAAACTCATATACAAAAAAGGGTTAACTTTTTTAAAAAAAGTTTGGACAGTTCCTTAAAATTACCTAGTTCATTGATTTGAGCCTACCACACACTTACTTTAGACTAAAATAACTAGGGGAGATAAAATACTATTAAAACGCTTCAGTTGGAGAACCGAGGTACCAATCTTGATCACTGCATTAAAACTGCAGCATGTATGCATAGCTGAGAAGAAACAGCTCTCACGCACTGCTTCCCTCTTCTTCCCGTGTCACACCAGCACTGAACTCTGGGATCTGGTCTGCAAAGGACTGCGTCATCCATTGTCCATTAGGAACTTCACCGAAGGACGGCCCCTCACCGTACTGCGGATTGCTCGCTGCTAAAACAAACAAAAATAATAAAATGCAGTTTTTAAAATGTAGTTGATACCACTAAAACTAAACCATTAAAATACAGATGATGCTACTAGCAAAAAAACGCCCTAAAATCACAAAACAATCCCAAGCTCCCAAAGCAACCCCTAAAAAACCATAAAGATATTTGCAGTTTCCATCTTGCCTCTCTTTTTTTCAACCACCTACTGAGGCTGCAGTTCAAACTTATTTCTTCTGAGCATCTACTTTTGTAGATCCAGATCATTTCCTCAAATTAGAATTTCTTCAAATTTTCTTTGAAGGGTGACTGTGTATATATAAAGAGTCTAAATGTTTAAAATAACACCTCACTTCACAGTGTTTCCTATGAACAAATTTTTTTCAAAAGTAGGGTAGATAGATAGATAGAATGCAAATTTCAATTGAGAACGTAAGTGAGATTAGGACTGAAAATTGAAGACTTCAGAGAAAGAAGGTTACTCCAAAGTTACCACTTCTGCCATTGTTTCTCATAATTTTTTTAATTAGTTGGTGGTATTTTGGAAAGTAAAATGCCCAGCTTCTTAATTACAGCTAGATTATTAGACTCATCCTTTCAGCACTGCTCCCTCATCTGACCCACCAGCAACAGAACAACCCCAACTGCGCTGTCATTTTATCTGTCCTGCCATTCTCTGGCTCTGCTTTCCTTTGGGGTGAAAACAAAGAAGTAGCAGCCCCCTCTTTTGCTCTGGAAAGCACGACGTAGTTAGACAAGTCATCGCAGCTCAAGAGGTTTGCTGTGGAAGTCACTAGTTGTGTCTGTCTGTCAGATCTTGGGAGTCAGTCAGTTTGGGAAAACAGTCGGAAGTTGCAGACAGTTTATTTTAAATAAAGGACTTGTTTCCCTCTCACAGAAACTATACAGGCCTTCAATTATGTAAGAGTTTAACTGCTGCTATACTTCAAAAACATTGTATGAATTGTGGAAGCCACTGAAAGGGTAGAAAATTAAGTATTTGTTCATAAGTACTGGTTTACAGACCGAATACCCCAAGCACCGCACTTTACCAGTTCCATTTGAAGAGAAATTGCACTGGTCACTTTCATATGGTGCACGATCACAGTAAGCTCCTCCATATGCTGCTTCATAACCTGGATCATATTTCTCCTCTTTGACAGCCATCTTTTTAGCATCCTCTGCCGAAAGAGAAGACTTCAAGTATTAATATTCAGAACACCACCGATCAAAGAGCATTTTTATCAGAGAAAAAACAGCCACGCATTTTACAAGATAATGCCTGCTCCCCTTAGGTAAATAAAGCTGTACTAAGAGAGCGGAACGTGTAATTCTATGCCACGTGATTTAGAGAAGATGGCACATCTCTTCCCTCCCCTTAAATTCTTTATTTCTTCTTGCCTGGGAAACTGCTAGTTGTGTTGTACTTTACATTTTAATAAAGGACTAACAAAATAACTACTATACCTTGTGCAAGTTGCAAGTCAAATGTGTACTGCACCTCCTGCACCTCTGTGTTTGGTGCAATGCCTTTCAGTTGATCCCTTAAGTCTTTAAGCTTTATGTAATAATGAACTTTATCTTGCGCACGAGGAAACTGAGCACATCTTGCGCTGGATGATGGCATAACGTAGCAGAGCTTAAGACAGAGAGCAAGAAAAAGAGCATTACTGGTCCCTGAACTGTGAGTTAATATCCAGTGCATCAAGAATAACTTAACAGTTACGCTCACTCTTTTAACCCTTTGTACAAACTTCAACTAATGCCACAGGTGGTTGTGGGAGAGGATAAAAGGAGTCTTTCCTTTTTCTTGGCCAGCTAGATGTCTTGTCCTAAAGAGAGGGGCCGATTATCAGCTGCTGAAGCGAGAATAATTTCCACCAGCTGTTCATGTGCTGCAGGAGAAGCAGTACCAGCATGCGTTACCTGAAGTACACTTCACAAGTGTATGCCAGACAGTGGAGCACACTCCAGAGCTCCCTGAGCCAGAAAGTCCCCAGAGGAGTACGTGATAGCATGCAAACACCCTGAACCAGCGAGGGAGGCATCACAGGTTAATTAGCCTGGATTCCTGGCCAAGTGCGTCTGCATCACGCTTCCCAGGGTTTGAAACTCCAGAGTTACTGTGGCTGAAGCCAACTTAAGCGTCTTTATCTCTGCCAACACCTCTAACCAGAGACCTAAAGTTAGTTCAGAAGGAAAAAAAAAAAAAAAAGGACCTGTATCCAATACTTTTATTACTGTGCAGTATTTATGACTACGTACTTGTAAATAGGATTATTTATCTTTCTTACAAATAGATCTATCACAGAAGTGTTTAACAGCTACTTAAGCAAGCAAGCACTTTATCACCAACAGTTCTTCAGGCTCTGATGGCAACACTTCACCTTTTGAGAAGGACAGCTTAAACTTGCAGCACTAGTAATTTGGAAGAGAAATAAAACCAACCCAAACTTTTGAACTGACAAGGTAATGACGCTTTGGAATAAGCTACCTTGGCAGGCAGTGTAATTGCCTTTGCCTTAACTTGTTTATAGAACAGGTTAAACAAACTTATTTGTGATGATGCACAGGCATCTCTTGAGGTATCCTCCAGCACTAGTTGTCTATGACTAATGCAGTCTTCAAACTGTTTGTTTTATCTGAAGTGTCCAATTTAATTTCAAGCTGCGAATCAGCTTAAGAAGACTAAGTCTGATGGAACTGCTTGGGCATGCCCAGATCCAGCAATGCTGTAGCTGTAGTGCAGAAGAGCACAACGATGGATTTACTAGTCCTTCTCCCCCACTGTGGCACTACTAGCACCACGGTCGTGTGCGATATCAAAATTCAGTAATACAAACATACAGGGAAGCGGACACAGAGAATCCGATGAAAGTAGATGATGGTTATCATAGAAGTATGTATATTTTATTTGTATTTTAGATAGTCCTCAGAGAATGCACTCACGTACTAACCACAACACACCATTTCCCAAATAAAGTCTGCAAGTTTGAAGAAGCTGCATTAAAGACGTGTCTGAAAATTGCACTATCCCCTTTTCTTTATTTAAGTAAAAGCCTTTCACATCCCTTGTACTTTGGGCAAACTTTAACATTACTGCAAGTGCGTGCAAGTCCCGAGACTTTGTTACTTTTGAAATAACCAAAATGGAGCACCCTGGTTTTATTTCTCACTACCAATATTTACCGTTTCTGTATCTGGCACCTTGTGTGGCTGCAGTCCAAATTCCAAGTTCTTAACTTTTATTCCAAAAACTTCTTTACTAAAAATTTCATAAATACCTAAAATGAAAAGAAGATAGGATAAGGGGACCAAAAAAACCCGCCAAACCCAAACAAAAAAAACCCCAAGCTACTGACACAACAAATTCATTTAAAAATCAGAGTTCTCACATTTTCCATTGAAAGCTGCTATACGAGGTTTATACTTTTGTAACTTCTGCATCAGAATTCGTCCTCCTTCTCGAAACTCTTTGCTAAGAGAGAAAGTACTCAAAATTATAATCACAACTATTAATTCATTAACAAGCATGCTATTTCCCCTTGTTATCCTACCTGGAAAGGTCTTTGCTTCCAGGTGTTGTCCTTTCAACCATGTTTGTAAATCCAATCCCATATTTATGTGGCAAGGTGTGGTCATCCATATGGTTCAGCTGTTCATTACTTAGACCAGACATGAACAGACACTTCCCTGTGAAATAGGAAGATATATATGCATTTGCCTTTTTCTAAGAAAAGAAAACAAAACTAAAAAACCCCCTCAACTATCAGAGTACTTGAGTACTACGGGAAAAGTTTTTGTTAAAAGAGCATCAGCTACTTTTAGAAGACTACTGCCCTATCTAGAAAAGTTTAAAATAGCCAAAATTTATCTACTGCAAAAGGATAGAAAATCCCTAGTGAACAACAGGAATTCCTTCACCAGGATCCTGTGTATGGAAACCAGACTTTCTGAACCAGCTGTTCAGAAACAGCTCTAGATTTTGTGATTCACTTCATCAGGGAGTGAATGTGATCAATATGGATTTTTGTGGAAAAGAAGATAGCAAGTGCAACAAGTGTCAGTTTTCTTTTACAGCCCTGTCATCGCTTCTCCTGCACTGGGCCTCTCTGACAGACCCCGTTGATACCTTACTTTCATATTTAGCATATTAAAGTATAGTTTGTGTGTTGTGCACTGCCAATCTCTTAAACACAAATTAACCACAGCTAGCTCCTAATGATCTGGGAAGCTTACAAACACCTGGATTTGCCAGAGCACCTGTATCTGGTCTGCTTCTCCGTGAAGGAGGCACTGGAGAAATACCCAAGCCTGACTTACAAGTCTGCTGTACACCAGAAGCATTTTGGGCTGCACATGAGCCCATGTGGAGCTCCCTACTACCACAGCTGGAATGGCTCCCAGTACACAAAACAGAGCATTTCAACAGAGGTCATGTACGATCTTTCTTTAGGAGAATGTGCTGCAGGAAATGTAACTTAAAATGGAAAAATACCTAGGGAAAAAAATACCTGTCCAGAGAATCAGGTATGCTGGATGTATATGCCTGCTGGGAAATGGCAATGGTTTTTGCTTTTTCATCAGTTAGAAATCTTGTTTAGAAGAGATAATAAATGCAAACAGAAGAGGGCTTGCTGAAATGCATTTTTTGGAAAAACTCTGTAGTTTTATTTTATACGTATTGACTTACCCTTGGTAACTCAAGTACTAGAGATTTAATTTTTATTCTTTATGTTGCACACTAACACACAAAGATGTTATTTGGTAATATAATCTGGTAAACTGTGTTTACATGTCAATTCTAAACCTGCACAGAAAGTCACTGATTATTCCTCTTTTATTCCTTTTTATGTTCAGTATTTGACAGAAGTAGTTAGGGGATTTAAATCACTCTGGGATGGTTAAAAGCAAAATCCCTCTCTACATTAAAAAAAAAAAAAAAAAAAGAGCAAAAACCAAACCAGTTTGTTTAAAATGCCACAAGTTCTAACAAAGTTCTGCAAATTGTATAGGAAGAAAAGAAAACAAAAACGTACAAAAATGGTTTCCAGGTCCAGGGTAATGATGTCCTTTGTAAGCTGCCATCAAGCCAGGGTTTATGCCAATCTACAAAGACACCAGTCCATTTTAACAATGAGAACATGGCCTGCTAGTCAGAAATTTAATCAAGTTACCGTCAGGACACTTAGTCAATTCTCTTTAAGTAACTGTCAATAAACAAAACTGTGTTAATAGTAACTTCCATAATTATTTTAAAAAATTGACAATGATACAGCAGTGTCTCATTTAGATGTGCAATGTCAAAAGAGGAGCTGTGTTTTACAGCCACTGGTGTAGTGCTTCCAGTAAATAAAGTGTCAAGTAACGGTCTCTCATGACTATGTAGTAGCCTTAAGACTTCTCAGAAGTTAGAACTATGATTTTTAACAGAAAATGCAAAGCAGCTCTACAGACAGGAAACAGTTTATATACTTTATCTTGCAAGATCTTGCCACATAAGCAATACAGATAAGTAAGCAGAAAGAATGTAAATCTTAACCAGTGAGTACAGACTACTTCACTTTTCTACCCGATCTTGTAACTGTGAGTTACTTACTATTACAATGTCCAGATCAAATGTTAAGATGTCAGGTAAAGTCTTGGTCAGAAGTTCCGCTTCAGATACACCATTAAAACGGTCCACTTTTCTTTTGACTTTAAAAGTATCTGTGATCTTTTCTTGTTTGCCTTTTGACTTGGCTGATTTTTCTTTTTTAGCAGCAGGCTTTTTGGGTTGCTTTGGCTCAGTTGCTTTGGCTTTTCTTTTCCTTCCTCCTTTTTTAACTTCTGAAACACACAGCAAATATCCTTTTTGTACATTTCTAATGTTGCAGTGTGGACATTCAAAAACACTGAGCTAAATGTATGGATACAAAGAGAAATCAGACAGATAAATTTACCTTCAAAATTCATTAATTTAAACAATTATCAGATGAATCTTGGTTTTCCAGGCTCAACACACAGCTAGCTTGGGTGTTGCTGTACCACAGATACACACTACTCACTGGCAACCACACTGACTTAGGATACAACCAAGAATAACCTCATGACTAGGTTATGTTGCTTAGTTGCCATATGTAACAATCCCTCAGAAACAGTTTAATTTCTTTTGGAGGTTATGCCAGAACATCAAAGCTTAGGTTCCCAGGAATCGGACAGCAAGTTCTAGTCTACTATCCACACTTCAGCTTCTAAATATGAAAGTTTGGGCTGGTTTTGTTTGCACTCAAGCTTTCTTAGAAGAAGGACAAAAGTAATGTGAAAGTCCCACCACATCACTGGAGCAACTGCTTAGGAAAGATGTAAGTAGCAGTACTCAAGCTTACAGTGAAGGAGAGACGAGAAGGGCGCAGACTTGGTGAGGCACATTAGCAGCTTTTCTCTCCTACTCCTTGAAGAACTCGGAGGTTTTTCATGTGACGGCAAAATGCCACAGATATACTCTGACTGCTCTGAGTTGGATGTTTCAAATGAAGCAGGATAATGTTCTCCTAACTCTCACGCTGATCAGGTAGGTAACAATGAACCATGCCATGGCAGCCCTTCAGAGGGTAATACTAAAAATTTTACTTTTTCTATCACAGCAGGTAGGCTGGACTCCAAATGTTTGCAGTTCATAAATGCTCCTGCAGATTTCACACACATTTGGTAAATCTTCAAGCCTTGCTTTTGAAGGCCTTACTCAGCTTTCAATTCTTGCAAAAATATTAGGGAACAGCTTCATAACAGAAGATTACAATTGTCTAAAAATACTTGAAAGTGTAGTCAAACAGTGTGGTCATGTTGACATCATCTTACACAATAATAAAGCTGCAAAAGAAGCCTAACTATATAGCACTTAAGATGCTTCCTAGCTGTAGTGAATAATACTGTGAACGAATAAAGCAGTTGCAACAATTTTAAAAATTGAGGTTTTCTTCCTATGATTTCATTTGGCCAAGCATTACAACTAAAAAAAGAAAAATTGAAGCTTATAAAAGGATGTGATTGCATGAACTGGCTGATAGATTACCCTGGTACAGACAGCTCTGACCTGTATCTATATATGAAAAGCGAAACGAAACTCAGCATGTGAATATTTGCTATAGAATCAGAATTTAAGCATGGCAGACATCACTGCCTTTTTATGTAGTAAAGAGCAAGCATAAGAGTAACAGAACAAGAGATCTTTTCTTGGCATGGTTAGTATAAAACCTAAGTGTACAAAATACTGGTGGGGGAAAAATAAAGGCAACGTACAAGTGCATAAACTACGAAACTTGTGGCACATACAAGACACAGGCAAGACAGCATTGTTTGTATTTGTTTAAATAAGCCTCACTAAAACTAAACAAACCTTAGTGTGTATAAGCAATTCACTATTTGCTTACAGTGCAACTCATTAAAACACCATTTAAACAAAAATATTTCAAATAAACAGTATTACACTGTACTTCTCTTGCAGAAATTAAAAAAAAAAATTTGGAACTCAGACTGAAAAAAGAAAGCTTCTCCAACATATTAAAAACCATGAAATAAGCTAAAATTTATGTTTATCTATTGAAACAAAACCCTGCTTTTCCTAGAACAAGGTAATGTTGTGAGACTGAACAATATGTATACTATCACCTGGGTTTACTTCTTATCTTTTTAATTGTCTGGTGACAAACATTACTTAAAGAATACAATTAATCAATAGTTCCTCAAAGAGCATAAAGAAATCCAATAGGTCCGAAGAAGCAGTTTGAGATCGGTAATTTCTTCCCCCCGCAATCGATTACTAACGTTTTAGCTCACTTAGCACAGCCTGGTCAACCTACCTTTTGGAGGCTCCTGAGCAATGTTTGGCTCTGGAACGCCCTCTAGAGTCGGCTGCTCACTCATGATTTCCATGTTAGGCGTTGCAGTCATCATCTGATGGAATGGAAACGTGTAAAACGCTTGAGCTTGCTGAAGATACGCGTAGTATCTTAGAAAGGGAGAAAAAGAGAGACATAATTCATCGACAATTTAGAAATTTAGTGATGTACCAAACAGACTGTAAACATCAATCTTTATCAAGGCTGGTAAGTACTGCACTTACGTTCTCCAACGACACTATTAACAAGACAGTAAATTATCCAAACCCACTAAGCAGTCTGAGTGCTTAGCTGGTATCAGGGAATGTTAAACCCAACATTAACAGTACAGTTATCTTATGTATAATCTAAGGATCTATAAGAATCACAACATTTGCAAGTAAAGCGTAGAGCTTTTCCCTTGTTTTTCTGGAAAAAAAACCCTCTGCAGCACATGTTACTAAGGCAAACTGTCTGTCAAATGTACCAACAATTTACAACACAACTGAGTTAAAACCCTTTGGACTCTGAGTTTCTCAACTTCTAGATTTTCTTAACGTTACATCAGTTACTTTGCCTGATATGATACAGAATGGATGAATCATTCTGGGTTACAAAACATAATGAATATACATAGCATTAGTTGCTATGCAGATTATTAAACAGCCTTAACAAAAGTGCCAGATGTTGTCCAATTATCCTGCCTGAGACCCTAACACAAATATTGCACTTACTCTATACGAAGCGTTCAAACAGAGATTCAGTCTCCTTCCATCCACAAAGACGTTTTCCCATATACAGCTTTTTTGCTCCACAGATTTATTAGTCACGTTCAGCCCTCACACCCCAACACAAGCTTCTGCTTCATACCATCATTCCCTTCTACCTACGCAGTCACCTTCTTATCCATAGATTCTACTGCCATACAAATACATAGAAAAGATTTCCTGAACAGTAAATTTTCAGTAAATAATCTCAGGGCTATTCAAAAAAACACCAAATAACTTTTAGATATATAGAGATACCTCAAAAGAAGGAATCATTCTCTATTACGCAATGAGTATTTAAAAACCCACTGTAAATCAGATTTATGCAAGAATAGCCTACAGTCTTGTGATCAGGCCACTAGACTTTGAACCAGCTACCTGCCCTGAATCAAGTAGAATAAATTTGAACACAGGTCTGTCAGATTCCTGGGGAAGTTGCCTGACAAAGTCACGGAGGATTTTCAAAGCACAGTAAATACCTCAACCCTCTTTGCTGCAAGAGTTCCATTTTATATAAAATACTTGTGCAGTTACTGAACAGAACAAAACCTGATCCTTGGATCGGGGACATGTAGAATCCAGTTCATAATGTAGTAAATGCTTAATTATACAGAGCAGAACAGATTAAGTAAGAAAGATGTGAAAGCATCTAACCCAAGAACAGTCTATAACCAAGAAGTCTTCTTGTAATACATGTCTTCTTATATTACGCATATATAAAGTCTTCTTCTTATAAAGGGAATAAAATTCCCTTTAAACAGAGGAACATTCGCACCGTATCATGGAAAAGTCCTCTAATCACATGATAATGAGATGAAAGAGAGCTTTTACCCCTGTCTCTAACCCTCATGTGCCTGTTTTTAGATCATTTATCTTGCATGGGTTCAGAAACACAGTATTTTGTTATTGATGTATTATGGAACATTTAAATAAATCTTTTCAGTTCCATGAGGAAAAGGTAGTGATTTACCCCCCCCCCCCGCAGTTCATGCTAAAAATTAAAGAAGAAGAGAGAAGACAAAAAGATATGTTCACTGGAACAAAAGCAAATATTAAATCATTTACAAGTCCACCCCTACACACACAGCTCCCCACCGTATGCGTGCGCACCCACTGCCGCCCCCACGACCCCAGACGCCCCCCTCAGCCGGGTTACCCGCCCCCTCCACCCCCCCCCCCGCCCAAGAGGGCTGCCTCACCTGCCCTACGCAGCCTCAGCACCCCACCGCCCCCAGCCCACCCGCAGGCCGAGCTCCCCTCCGTCAGCAGCACGCAACAACTTTCCTCCCCTCTCCCACCCCCGACAAACACACGCATCCCCTTCCCACAGGTCCCCACCGCACGTCAATCCCCTTTTACCCACATCAGCACCCGTGGATCCTCGTCATACGACCCCTAACCCCACACACCCTCCCACGCAGAGCTCCCGCTCCGGGCACGTCCCCCGGCGCCCACCCGGGATACACGAACACGGCATCGCGCCCCACGCTCCCCACCCCCAGCGCCTCACAGGGCCGCCCCACGGCCCCGGGCCCATCTCGCCGGACCCCTCCCACACCCCACCCGGGAGCGCCTCCCCCCGCCCCTTTGTGCGCCCAGGACGGGCCCGGGGAAGGGGAGGAAAGGGCGGCCGCCACAGCACGGCCCCGGCTCCCCCCGGCTCCAGCAGCGGGGGAAGGAGGAAAAGGACAACGGCGATCCCCAACGCGAGGCCTGAGCGGGGCTGCGGGCCCCTGCCGATACCTGCCCAACTCCTCGGCCTCCATGCCCGGGCGCGGAGGCTCCCGGCGCCGATGGGGCTATTGTCACCGCCGCGCCGGCCGCCCCCCGCCGCCCCCTCCCCCCCGCGCCTCAGCGCCCCAACCGACCTGCCGGGCAGCCCCGCGGTCACGTGAGCAGAGGCGGCCAATGGGAGCGCGCAGCCGGCCGGCCGGCCCGGCGAGGGAGGGGCTGGAGGGGGCGGTGCCGGTGCCGGCGGGGAGGCGGCTCGAGGCGGCCCCGTGCCGGGAGCAGCCGCCCGGGGCGCGGGGGGAGGCGGGCGGCTCAGCTGCGCCCGGAGGGTCGCAGGGCCGCGTCCCGCCACGCGCTTAGCCCCCCCTCGCAGTCTCAGGGTTTCGGTGCCTACGTCACGACTTATTTCGCGTCATCCGCAGCAGGATACGCCTCCGCGAGGGGCGGGTCTCGACCTCCCCCCCCCCCCCGGCACCTCTGCCGCCATGCTGCGGCCGCACGGGATGACGTACCTCCGGTGCGTGACGTGTATCTGGGGGGGCGTGTCCAACCATCGCCGCCGGGCGGGCGGCGCTGTGTCCGCGGCCCGTACCCGGTTCTGCCGCCTCCGGGCTTCCTTGAGCGAGCCCCTCCGTGAGGCAGCGGGGAGGCACCGCGTTCGCGGGCCCTGCCCTCAGCCATGCCCGCCGGCGTGCCTTGGCCCACCTACCTGAAGACGCTGGCGGCCAGCATGCTGGCCATGTTCGCCGGCGCCGAGGTCGTGCACAGGTACTACAGGCCTGACCTTGTAAGTGCTCGGAGGGTTCCGGTCGGTGGTTGCGTTACGGAGGCTGGTAGCGTGTCCGCTGGATGGAAGGGCCTCGCGTAGAGGTTTTGTGTGAAAAAGGCCGCTGGCCTGGCTGCAAAAAGTGACGCTGAAGCATGTGCAGAAGCAGCGACCGGGTAGCGGGGTCGTCTCTTGGGCGCTGCCTTCAAACTGGTGACCTGGTACCGAAAATAACGCTGAGCAAACTAATTCGAAAGGGGCTGCTACTGCGGGAAGTTGATTTTTGAAAAGAGCGTGCAAAAGTGGCAAGAAGGTGCTATATTAAATAGACTATCCCCCCCCCCCCCCCCCCCCCCAATAATGGAAACGAAGATGACCAAAAGTTTGTATTAGAAACAATGACAGACTGAGAGTCAAGACTATCAGAATTACAGTTGCAGATAACTGAGCTCCAAATGAGACCATCTGCCAGGGATATTCAGGGTTGATTTGGTCTCTTGGAGGCCTTCTAACTTGTAAGCCTCATCTTGTCCTCCTGCTCTTATATACTTCTGGTTTTTAAAAACACGGTGCTATATTCAAATCAGAAATAAGTTAAAAAGTTACCGTGCTTGAGCTATCATGTCAACATTTAAGCAGTGAGGCATAAATCATTGATAGATGCATAAGAATTTATGTATTTTCATAGTCTCTACTGTAGCCTTCATTACAGGCAAATAAGCATATTTATTCAGAATGATTTAATGATCTACATTTCTTTAAACCACCATGACTTATGAGGAGGTATGGTTTTTAAAATGCCATGTCATCTGGTATCTTTTCCTTTTTTGAATTTCATCTCCAGTTTCAGCACTTAATTTCTAAACCAGAAAGGTAGAAGCAGTGTCACAAAGAGAAAGAATGCATAGAAACTTCAACTGGCGCTTTAAAGCAATACTAGACATCTCAACCATATTTAATTTCTTAAATGGCAGAAAGCAGCTTTGTTCCTTTAAACAAACTGCCCATTCTTCCTTTTCCTCTTTTTTTTTCAAATCATATTTTGCTACTTTGAAATAAAAGTCAAATTATAAAAAGGTAATAGGTTACTTTTTAAGATATTTTGCATGTAAGAGTTACTCTCTGCTCAAAAAAAGAGGGCAGTATAATCTCAATGTAGCTATAATGCTGTCTCTTACAGAGTATGCAAATTTATTGTTTTGTGAGTCGAGTTTTGCTTCTGCCACAACACTGACGTCTTTCTCTGTTTTTAACAGAGTATACCTGAAATACCTCCTAAGCCTGGAGAACTGAAAACAGAACTGTTGGGTCTAAAAGCAAGATCAAGCGAAGTTCAGACTTCACAACAGTGACCAGAATTTACTTACATTGTGAAAACTAGAACTGGTAAAATATTTGTTCAACTGTCTCAGCTGCAGAAATCCACACGTGAAAAACTCTACTCCCTGAATACTTTTAATTTCCTTTAAGCAGAGTTACAGGCAGCATTTAAAATAAATGTATGATGAATACTCTTCTTAAAAGTCCAATGGGTTCTGTGCCAAAGTGATGATTTCCTCATCTTGATGGCAGTGTAAGTATCCTTCAGGATGAAAGATGTGAACTCACATTGGTGAGTCTGATGGAATTTGAAACTTTCAGGCTGATTAACAAGTATAGAAAGTTTAGCATATTGAAAAGTCAAGCTTTTCTGGCCACTCATTAGCCTTCATAAGCTTACCTGTTCATCTGTAGTAGAATCCCACTTACCTGTTGGCATTTCTACCCTTTTTAGACTTTAACTTGCATTACTGGATGTAACCCAGAACCTGGTACAGTAAGTGACATGTCCAAGTAATAAAGATTCCTTATTGCAGCACTTCTTGCACTGGATGACTTCTAAGGCTGGCTAACTGCTGTACCAGCAGTTACATTGGCTTTCTGTTACTGACAGGAAATCTACTTTGGTCTGCTGGGGAGGATCTTACAACTTGGTTGTATTAGTTAAAGTGGGGCAAGTATGTACAGATCACACTGAAATTATGTACGTTTATACTCCATTTAGGCATCTTCTGTTTACAGCTTTGATAGCTGTAAATATACAAAACTCTGAGATAACAAGTGGAGATTTACCTTTCAGACCTGAGATAGGATTGCCACAGAACTCCCACACCAGGAACGTGGGAAGATACACAAAGTCAACATCCTGCGCAGATGGCGCGACAACCTGGTTTTGAATGGTATGCAGTAGAGCATGTGAAGGTTGGGGATTGCTTTCCCTTGAGTAAGATACCCAAACAAGGCACAGGCTTCATCCTCAGGTCTCATTCAGGTTTAATGTGGGAAAGAAAACCACAATCTGACAGATTACCAATTAAGGAAACAAAAAAGCTTCCTAATTCCTACTGGCAAAGTACTTGGAGCTCTTGTAATAGCAGAGGGATCCAGAAATGACCACTGAAAGTGCTTCTTTCACAAGTGTTCTAGCTGTGGAACTGTTATACGTGTTTACCTAAGTTGGAATTGGTTTTCCTAGAAAGAGAAGTTTATAGTTCCTCTGCATGTGTATGTGCCTCTGCTCTTGCAGAGTTTTGCAACTTCTGGCTGCTCTAGAAAAGCAGCTGAGCTGGGTTGAGATCCTCCCCTGCTCTTATGTGCCCATGTGGATGTTGAGGCCGCAGCCTGTACTTAGTATTACTACTAGATTACGTGCTCTCAATCTCAGACACATTTATCAATGAGAGCAGTCATTGATAAAAAGGCCTCAACTACATCTCAGATGTTAAGCCCAAATGAAATCAATTGATGAAAACATTTTAAGTCCAGTTAAAGTACTTTTCACTGTACCTAAAGAAAGCGGAGATGGACAGCCTTCCACCTCAGCAAAAGACAAAGTTTATTGAAGAGACAAGATGGGGCAGTTCAGTGGTATTTTTTCCTCCTCTAACTTGAGCAGGAACAGCAGTTTTTTAGTTACCCCTTTAAAGAGCCAGGACTTGCCAACCCTTCCCTGTTACTCACACTTTGTCAGAGTATCACTTCTGTCGTTATGTTGTTGACTTCTGACACAACATATGGATGCATTTTGCCCTATTTTCTAAAGGCTTTTCAGATCTAAATGCTGCAGAGGGAAGTTACTACTAATTTGGCTTTAATTTCTAAATATATGCTGCTGCTAATGGAAACTGAGCAACAGGGAGCATCTGTTTTGCCTCAGCCTTTTCTAGCACTGAGGGAACTGTTCTCATTAATGACCATTTAGGAGTGGCAAAACTGACAATACAC
The DNA here is from genome assembly GCF_011004875.1 of Balearica regulorum gibbericeps. Lineage (NCBI taxonomy): Eukaryota > Metazoa > Chordata > Aves > Gruiformes > Gruidae > Balearica > Balearica regulorum. The sequence goes on from NC_046184.1 coordinate 61,568,609, forward strand.
TGGGTTTTAAAAGCAGAGGTGACACCCCCAGAATCAACAGGACTCCAGCACTGAAAGAAACAGCCTCAGTATGACTGGGAGACACTGCTTCCAGCATTGATGCTATTTTACTTCACAGAGCTGACAAAAAAAAAGTCTACACCTGCATTTTGTGCTTATTAATAGCAAACACTTGTCATTCCAGTGTAGAGAAAGCAGCTGGACCACAGCTACATTGCACTTGGTATCCTCAGCTGAGGAAGATGAAGCACCACAAAGCATGACTCTCAAGTGTGCTCTTTATTGTTTTTGAAATTGAACCAGACATCATCCTAAAACCAATGAAGGCATTGAGCACTTCAGCTGTGCAACAGAGCAAAGGTTGGCTTAATTACTTGTGAATTTAACAGATTGAGAATACTGTAGCAAGCAACCCTAGGCTTCTAGTACTCCTCTTCGGTTAGTGAGCTGCATGAGCTCTCAGGCTACTGCATGGTTGAGCCACATTTGCTACTCAGACTGGTCAAACAGAGATAGAATGGGGTTTGTATTGACAAGTATGCTCAGAAGTATATTGCTGGAAGTGGTAATTTAAGCAGTATTAAAACCTCGGCAGTAGTTGATTGCTACAGAACACAAAAGACAAAAGTTGCACTGCCATGAGAAGAAATGGTGCACCTGCCCTATTCAATAACTTACTAACAAAGGACTGCTCTTAAAGCTGATAGTGCTAGCTGCTGAACTACACTCTAGGATTAGACCACTCAGCATGTTACAGCAACAAAAGGCTCTTACAGTGCATCTAATACTACACTGAGAAAAAAACCACCACCCCAAACTCCCTCAAAAAAACCCCAAAGCTCCTATTTCTTCAAGTCCCAAACAGCCTACTTCAATACAGCCAACATCTCTGTATAAACCCTAGCTCAGTAACCACACTGGTACATGGCACTTAGATTTGATTGCATGAAAATAGTATTCAGGCAATGTAGAAGTCTAGAAAAGTAAACAGAAAGCAAGTTCTTCATGTCAGTGTTTAGTGCCCTCATCTAATTGGAAAATTTATTTTGCTTCAGATTGCAAAACCCTCAAACCTCACAAAAAGTTCTGTTAACAAAACAGAAGAGTGCTTCTTAAGTAGATTCACTGTATAGAGGTACTACTCCTATGTACTTCTTCCATAGAGGAAGGCAAAAAAAACCCCCTTCAGTGTAAACACTCTCTACCAACCTCATGAAGATGTTTCAAAGCAGAGGCACTAGCAAGGAAGTGTAGTGCTTCATCCAAACACCACAAAGCTAATGAAATGAACAGAAGAGAAAGCAGTGCCTCCAGTTCAACCTGTCTACGTTATAATTTGTTGTCAGTGGATTTAGCTCATTAGATTAAGTCTCTACAGTGCTTTACTATGGTAAAAAGACATAGAACAGGAATGAAAAAGTTCAGTAACAGCAACATTAAGGAGTAACTGTAAGAGACAAGAGATTGCACCTTTAAAAAACCCCAAACCCTGTAGAAAGCAGGACTGCTGTACCTACACAAGTCAAAGGCAGGGTTACCAAATGCCAGGGAGGACAAGGATAAGCTCACAGGCAGCAAGCCACTTCTGGGTGGTGGTGTTCACACATTTAGTGCCTACTCTGGACAGTAGAGTCAAGTGACATAGTCCAGCACAAGCTGGGAGGAGTTCTGTTCTAATGCCATTTTTAAATGCCCTATCTCATCTTTCTTAAGATGTCAGGAGATACATAACTTCTTGAATACTTATGTCAACAAGCAAGTTCAGTGCAGCTCTCTAATATGAAGTGTATTTTGGCTAAACAGCAGAGCAGGCTTGTTTAGACAAAACCCAACCATAGGCATATGCTACACAGTTAAGCGTGGCCACACTGGTGTGAAAAGGCACAAGGGCTGCAAAGTGCCTGTTGTACAAAGGATCTGAACACTCGAGATGATCCCTTTTTCTTTGTGTGAACCCACAAGATCAAGATGAGCTTACTATGTAAAATTTAGAGTTAGTGGTGTTTGGGAACATTTTATTTTGTACATGACAAGATTTTACACCAAGTCAGTTAAATAATACAAATTTACATTCATGAGGAATGTTTTTAGAAAAGTGAACTTAAAAAAATCCTCCTTCACCCTTAAACCCCATACCATCCCTCAACATTTTACAGTGGAAAAAACCAAAACAATCTAATTCACATTCCCTCCTAACCCCCCAATGCAGGACAGTAGTTGAGTGCAGCTTACAGTTCATCTTTCACATCTGTGGATTCCTGTGGAGACAAAGAGAATCAGAATGTTGCTGCCTGAAAGTAGAAAAGGCTACAAGAACTGAACCCAAGTACTGCTGATGCTTTCCAAAGCATTAAATAATAATACTTCCTTAAAAAGTTGTAAAGTCAAACTTCTGTTCAAATGATGGCCTTTGCTATTAAGAGTAAAAAAAGGTATTCCATCTGCTCAACTGCTAGCAGTAGCTCTAGTATACCATGTAACCTTTAGTACTGTGGCTGAAAGATAGCTTAGAAAGTATTAGCAGTTAGCAGCCCCATTCTACTTGATTGCAGAGCTAGGAAGCACATCTGCTTTCCAGTTTAGTAGTCAGAAGCAAGCATGCTAATCCAACAAATACAACATAACTTTGCTCCTTTATATTACTGTCATTGCAGATTATACTGCTGTGTAAATGCAATAGTAATGGCATCAAAATTAAGTAGCTATAGTACAATTATTCCTCAAAATTACTCTTCAGTAACCTGACATTTAAACAGTAGGCAAGTACATCTCTATGTATTTGTGCTAGTCAGATGTCATCTTGCAGGATTCTTCCAAAAGCAACCCAAGAAAGCAGGTCCAATTGGGACCTCATGACTTTAAAAGCTAATGTTATCAAGAAACTGTGATGTTGGAATGTTCAGCATATTCATGACTTCACACAACAGCTAACTGCTTAAAGGTCATGTTGTTGTCTCTAGTGCTGTTGCAAGTCTGTATTCTAAGCATTTGAAACTATACTCTTGCCAATTTGTTGATGTTATTAAGCCCACAAGCTGTGGAAATCCAACAGATAACATTAAGTTCACTGTAAAGGATTTGCTGCTGTTTTCTTGCCATAAGGCACTGTTACAATCTCTTAAGTTTAATTTAGCTCCAACCCTGAACATATATCTAGTGTTTTCTTCTTATAATATGGTTTGATAAAGAATGAAGTATTATTTGTGCTGCAGTTTTTTTCCCCCGCCAAGAAAAGCTTGGAAAACCTCACACTAGAAACTAGTGTTAGAAAGGCAAAGTACGTAAGTTTGTTGCCAGGAAGCATGACAGACAAAACTGCACATAAATACTGGTAAGGAGAGTCAAACTTGAGACCTTACCTTCTGTATTTCACTGTCTTCAGCATCAGCATCCACCTCCTCTTCATCTTGTTCTGCCTCCTCAGCTGCATCTTCAGGCTCTTCAGGTTCCTCCTCCACCTACAGGAAGGTCACAATCAATTTGCTTGGGATGTTTAGTAGTTGCAGACTAGCTAAATAGAGGCTACAGAAGTATTCACTATCTGTTCCTAACATTTGCCCCGAACTACCTGAAGGAGAAAGCAAGTTCTGTTTAGCATTGACACACTATCATGCCTCCTCTGGCAAGGTACCCAGCTTAAGTTCCCACACCAGCACTGTGAGAACCCATATTACCTATACCCACTTATGAATTTCTCCATTAATGAGTAGGGCACATTTGCCTTGGCCCCTAATTCATTCCCACAGAACCACCACTTAGTTAAGGACAGGACAATACTGAGAAGCACAAAGAAAGAGCAGAATCTCAAGGAACTGAGAAGAGGAATGGAAGGGAAGACATGAGCATCAAGTACAAACTCAGTTTCCCACCCAGCTACCTGAACTGGACTCCTGGCGGCCCATCTAGGTGTAGGAAGCTGGACTTATACTGTGAAGTATAAGTCTATCAAGTATCTGCTTTGTAAGATGTAGCAGTAGTAAGTCAATTATCAGCCCCAAGCTGAAGGCAAACTAACCTTTGCATCCAGGTCAATGTTTAAACTTAAACGAAGCATCCTTTCTATTCTGTCTCCGTATTCCTTAGTGTCTGGTAACATATATCCTGATCTCAAAGTTGCAGTTTCAAACAATACCACTGCAAGATCTGAAACTGTTTTGTCATCTTCATTTTCCTAATGTGGAAGAGCATTAAAAAAACCAGAACTGTTAACTAGGTTGTATGCAACCAAATAGTCAATATTTCACTACTGCTATTTGTTTACCTTGACTCGCCTCAGCATGTCCTTGATCAGTGGATGCCTGGGGTTAATTTCAAATGTCTTCTTTTGGCTAGCATAGTAACTGAAAAGAGAAGTTACATAACTAAGCTTTGAAGTACAGGACCCAGCTACATCTTTAAACCCATGAATACTGATTACAGCTAGTGTAACAAGTGTATTCCTCTTCCCCCCTCCCCCACTTTAATTCTAGCTTAAGTCTAAGGAGTATTCATGTTACTAGGACAGTTCATCATCTTTTGTAACCAAATGACAGACAGCAAGTACCAGTGATGAGTCTTGCTGACCAGGCAGTTTTGCATACTGGGCTTTGAAATAAAATGTAAGGCTACAATGGAGACTGCAACTTGGTTGTAAGTGACCCAAAAATATGAAGGATCATCTGAACCAGGTGGAAGGGAGGCCATCAATTACATTTCACATCTGCTGCTAGATAACAGAAAGCTTACTTTGTAGATATATCCTTCCCAGTTTGGTAAGCTTGAGCCTTCATGATTCTTTCCATGTTACCAGACCATCCATACTGACTAGCCACAAGAGCACATGGAGACTGGGTTAAACGTTGAGATAGCACAGCTTTTTCAATCTGTCAAAAAAAAAAAGCCTAAATGTTAGTTCAGAGCTAATAGCTTATACAAGGAATAAATAACTCTGAAAATTTCCTGTCACTTCAGTATTTTCTGAAGGCTCTAAAGATACCATTCTAACTCATTATCTTCCTGAAATGAAGGTATTAAACAACATGTTTATTTATCCATAGAGAGACCGAGAAGCTACAGTCAAGTCTACACTCAAATAATTTGCAATGTGCGTTGTTGACATGGTTTAGCCCCAGTACAACAGTGTTTCAAATAAGCATTACATATAGCATAACATTTTACCTTGTCTTTTAGAGCTTTGTCTTTCATCCAGTTTAAGAGTGGTTCAAATTCCTTTTCCAAGGCTTCCCGACTCTCCTTAGACTTCTCGCTTTCCTCAAACTTAACTCCTTCTTTCGCTACATTCTGAAACCTCTTCCCATCAAACTCTGGCAAAGCCTGAATACAGTATTCATCTACAGGTTCAGTCAGGTAGATCACTTCATAGCCCTTTTTCAGAAGACGTTCAACAAATGGTGAGGACTCAGCCTAAGATGATAAAAAAGATGAGATGCCAGTTTAATTGGATTGGTACTAGCAGCTACTGAAACCTGTACAACTGTTTGACAAGTGACAGTACAAGGAAAACTGAACTGCAGTAGTAACATAAGCATGCAGTCTCCACATTTACAACGAATACACAGTTCACAATGTTTATGGCATTGCTTTAACTAGGAGTCATAGTATTTTTTCCCCCTTGCCTCTTTCTTCCATGCTCACATACCTCCTTTCTGCTGGAACCTGCCATGAAATAAATTTTGTCTTGCTTCTCTTTCATTCGTTCCACATACTGGTCAAGGCTTGTGAGGTTACTTTCATGATGAGAAGACTGGAAGCGAAGAAGTTTAGCCAGTCGTGTACGATTGGAGTGATCCTCAATAACTCCAAGCTTTACATTAGTACCAAACTCTTTCCAGAATGTGTCGTTGTATTTTTCTTCTGCAATTTTCTTGATCATATCAAGAGTTTTGCGAACAAGTTTCTTTCTGATCACCTAAAAAACCACCAATACCAAGTTATAACAATAAGCACTTGGAAGAATCCTCAATTCAACCTCACTGCAAAGAATGGATTCAAGACACTTAAGTGTCCATGATTTAAAGGGAACAGAGGTAGTCTGAAAAGAGTAATGCTTGGGTTTCCTGGACTAATTTCATGCTCCTTATATAAAGTAAAATGAATCAAGCTGCTATTCTTCTAAATCTTGGTACTGTATTTACAATGAAGGAATTTAAGATCAATTAGCTTACCTTTAACAATTTATGCTGCTGAAGTGTTTCACGAGATACATTCAAAGGAAGATCATCAGAATCCACCTAATTGAAGAAGTAACTTCGTAAGTATAGATAACAGTATTTGAAGATCAAAAACCCCAAAAATCTAATTCAAGACTTATAATACTTACAACACCCTTAACAAAGTTAAGATATTTGGGCATCATGTCATGGAAGTCATCAGTGATGAACACTCTTCGAACATACAGCTGAATTAGGAGAGAAAACAGCAGCCAGGTTATGTTTGCAGGGGTGTTTTTTTTTCTGGACGTGAAGCCATAACCACACACTTGATTGTCCTACCTTAATGAAATCACTTTTTTTGGATCCATATTCATCAAACAGGCCACGTGGAGCAGAATTAGGAACAAACAAGATAGATTTGAAAGTTACTTCCCCTTCAGCAGTGAAGTGGATGTAAGCCATTGGGTCATCGTGTTCCTGTGAAGAGAAAATTCTTTTAATTGATATGGGGAAAATATCAGCGATTTAATATATTTCCAGTAATAACATGAGTTTGCCAAGTGCAACTATTTTAAAATCAAACTATCTAACCATGCTTTGTTAGAACCTACCATGGAGACAAAAGTTCCAGATTCAGCCAAATTACTCGCATCGAAGTAACATTCCTTGAGACCTAGCAGTTTGTTTCGGTGTTTTTTTCTATTTTTACAAGCCAGCCACCATAAAGTTACCAAGAGCAGAGTAACCAATACAGTATCATGACAGCACAGTAAGAACCTCCCAAGTAACAGATCATGCTGTATTTACATATAAAGACAATGTTGTTTCTAGAAACCCATCTTCCTCTTTCTTCCACCATGTACAAGCACCACCACTTTCAGACTAACTAAAAATTTCCCTGTCACCATTTAAACACATCAGTAAGCACCATATGAACTGAAATATATTATTTCTCAAACTTAGGCCATTCAACACTTGGTGACAGTACCTTCTCTCTGGAAAAAAAAAAGATTAACTCCTGAATAGGATGCTATACCTCCTAGGCTCTCTGCAATTCAGTCTATATACTGACTCCAGTTACTTTTTCAGAAATAGCCCATCCTATAAGCACTCAGTTTTGTTTACACAGCAGGAGATACTATAGCCAATCTCTTGCTTTGGAGTAATCTTGAGATTCAGAGCTTACCTTGGAAAAGGTTTTGTAAAACGCTTTGTATTCATCTTCTTCAACTTCTTTAGATGGTCTCTGCCAGATTGGTTTTATGTCATTCATGAGCTCCCAATCCCAGACAGTCTTTTCAACCTAGGTATGTAAATGCCAAGGTACAATACAGACTCATTCTTTACTTCAGGTTAAGTCAATTAAAGACACTCCAGTGAAGCTATGTTAAAAATACATGCTCTAATTTACAAAATTATGTAATAGCCTGGATATTCTCATTCAAGTATACAAATTAGTGTATCACACAGGAACTAAAGTCTACACTATGGTGCATCCTATCTACATTAACACATTCACCAAGTATCAGTGATTAACTGGTATGTGATTAACACATTCACCAAGTGCCATTCTGAAAAAAGCCTTCCAGCAGTGTATACTCAATTTAAACTACTCAGTGTCAGATTACCGAGCCCACTACCATTTCAAGCAGTTCACTCATTTATAATTAGTTCTGGGAGCACAAGGCTATTGTCAGTCATTTGCCTGATTTCAACCAAGTCCATTTTGTTTACAATCTGCTTTCCTGACAAGATGTCTAGCTGCACGTAAACAGGACTGTTGTTTGAAAGCACACAAACTGAAATGTACCTATGGAAGACTACTGAACTATCTGACATGAGTTACTGCGCTGGTTTTGGTTGGTATAGAGTTAATTTTCTTCATAGTGGCCAGTACAGGGCTAGTTTGGATCTGTGCTGAAAACAGCATTGACAGAGATGTGTTTGTTACTACCGAGCAGTGCTTACACAGTCAAGGCCTTTTCTGCTTCTCACACCACTCCACCAGCAAGTTGCTGGGGGTGCACAAGGAGTTGGGAGGGGGCACAGCCGGGACAGCTGACCTCAACTAGCCAAAGGGATATTCCATACCATATGACATCATACACAGCATATAAAGCTGGGGGAAGAAGGAAGGGAAGGACATTCGAAGTGATGGTGTTTGTCTTCCCAAGTCACCATTATGCACGATGGAGGCCTACTTTCCTGGGGATGACAGAACACCTGCCTGCCCATTGGAAGGAGGGAACGAATTCCTTTGTTTGCTTTGCTTACATGCAAAGCTTTTGCTTTCTCTATTAAACTGTCTTTATTCTCACTTTTGCCCTTCTGATTCTCTCCCCCATCCCACTGGGGGAGGAGTGAGGAAGCAGCTGCATGGTGCTTAGCTGCTGGCTGGGGTGGAACCACAACTGCTGCAAAACCCCAAGACTGACAAAGCTTACCTTCTTAGTTTTTGGTTTCTTTTCTTCCTCCTCTTCTTCAACTGCAGCTTCATCATCATCTGTTTCTTCTTTTTCCTTTGCTTCCTCCTCTTCAATGGGTTCTTCAACAGTCTCTGTCTAAAAAGACAATTGAAAGTAGGGACTTTGACAACTTTGCTTCCTACCTGTTATCTTCCAGTATTCTCTCGAACAGCTTAATCTCTCAGAGCCCAAGTTTAACTGGTGTTATTTGCTTATTGCAAGTATTTCTCTATAGGCAGCTATGTTTTTAGTTGAATTTTTCATGAATACATGCTTTCTTTCAATACACTGGGAGGTCACTGTACTCAAATTTAAGTTTCTCCGTAACTATACGCATAATGCTAATCAGAGACTTTGGTGATTTTAAGTTAGGGCTACACCAAGAAAACACCAAAAGAATATGCCTAGAAGTTAAGACACAGCTCTATTTTCAGGACACCTAACTATGGCCCTGCTTGACAGCTGACTGCAGAAGAAAAATCGTTCTTGACTATTACAACAATCTTGGTCCTTTAGTTAAGTTGAATCAGAATAAAATTAAGTTCCTTGAAAGACTGATTTTAGCAACACACTAACTTTTGAAAAGCAAGTAACTAGTAAAATACTAGTGAGAAGAATCAGGAATGGAAGTAGTTTACAAATTAGACAAGTTCTATAGTATGCCCTCATCGTTTCTGAGAGATCTGGCCAGATAGCTTTCACAACCAAAGCTCATACTGTGGTCAGTTAAATATACTTACCTTGCTGCTCCACACATATATGGGGAAGTTTATGAACTGTGAGTATTTCTTTACTAGATTCTTAACAGTATCCAGCTCAAGATAATCAGAAGCTTCCTCCTTCAGGACAAGGCTAAAGAAAATAAAAAACTTCAATCAAAGTGCTCAACAAGTATTTTAAAATAGGTTTACAGAAGAGATGCATTTTCCTACTGTTGCAACTATAGCAATTCAAATTCACACAAGTGAGCTTTTACTAGTTCAGCTCTAAATATCTCTGAAAAAAATACAATCCCTACTAAACTCTCCAATAAGAAACACGTAATTGTTTTCAACAATTGGGGCAGAACACAATATCCAGAAGTCTAAATGACAACCTCTAATGACAGTGGTACTTATCAGGACCTCAATGCACTCTCCCTGGCTTTATGTAAAACTAGAGCACTGAGATGAACTTTTTCATCAAGTGCCTTCTTCAGGAAGAAGTTCTCTAAACTCAGATCAAATAAATTTATCTGCTCATGAAAACAGTGACAATAGAATTCTCAAACTACCTCCAGTTTGAGATTTGCATCAGAACAGTCTCCCTGGTATATAAACAGCAGCCAGTTTTCAAGAGGAAGCTCTACAGCCCCTGTGTAGGTTTTGATGGGCCACAATTGCATTGAGGAACTGAATGAGTGTGCAGGCAGCTCAACTGTCTGGAGTTACTCGCCAACAGTTAAGTTGTCAAGATGCTCATTGTTTTCTTAGTTTATCTAATGGAATATAAAGTGAACTACATTATCATTCCATGCTCATTTTGGATGCAGTTAGTAGTTCGCATGTTTGTACTGAACCGAAAAAAGCTCTAGTACAAGAATCAAACAATGTAGGAGTCACAATGCTGAAGTCATCCACATATTCCAATGAGCAAGGTGTACCCACAGGACTTTTTTCTTTTGAACCCAAAGAAACTTAATACTTACGTTATGGTTGTGCCACGTCCTAAAGTGTTTCCTCTTGGGTCATCAATCACAGAGAACTCATTTGAATCTGACTCCCAAATATGTTGAGTATCATTGTTGTGTTTTGATGTGACAATAACTCTGTCTGCTACCAAGAAAGCAGAATAAAAGCCAACACCAAACTGGCCAATTAATTCAGATGTTGACTGGCTATCATCCTGCATTTCAGTCATCTTGTTTAAGAATTCACTTGTACCAGACTTTGCAATGGTACCCAGGTTTTTAACTAACTCCTCTTTTGTCATGCCAATACCCGTATCTGTAACATGAAGCATGTTCTTCTCTTTATCACACTGAAAAAAAAGAACAAAGAGAAATATGCCCTTTGACTTCACTTTGAATCTTAATGCATAACACATTGCCACAGAAAAGTGGCGAGTAGCAGCTATTCCAATTCAAACATGCCTGGCTACAATAAATTTAATTTGCAGTAACTACAGAAATGAGGAAAACCTACCTTCAAAGTATTTCAATACTTCAGTTACTCTTTATAGAATGAGAAATTTATTTTCATCATTAAAAGAACAGTAGTCCTTGTTAAGTCAATTGCAAGGGTCCTGATTTGTTTTGTATCTGCATCAGTGTTAAGCCAAAACCTAAGATTTAATGATGCACTTTTTTTTTTTTACATTCCTCCCACCACTCCTCAGTAAAAAATGATGATACCTAACACTTCTTACCTTGATTTTGACCGTGAGTTCCTCATTACCAGCAAGAGCACTTTCATCAGTTAAGGATATTAACCGTATCTTATCTAAAGCATCCGAAGCATTTGAAATAAGTTCCCTCAGGAAAATCTGAAATAGAAACAAGTAGTCAGGAATTCCAGGATGCACACAAACAGTTCTAACATGTTCTACTGATAAAGGCACTAACCTCTTTATTTTTATATAAAGAATTGATAATGAGTTTCATCATTCTGTTCACTTCTGCTTGAAAGGCAAACTTCTCAGATTTTTCTCTTATTTCTTTGATCTGGGACGCATTTAGGCCATCTAGCTGGATAGCTTCTTCCTCTCTGTTAGGATAACAGGAATCTGTCAAGTAGTCTTGTCCACATACAGTATCACTAATTTTATTGTCTAGCAACAGCAATATTAGTCTAGCTAGAACAACAGTGAGATCCTTCATCACTGACATAGCCCCAAAGTTAGATGGTCAAATGAGATATGTGCAAGAGTAGCTATCCTCAACTGCATAACCTTAACCTAAAACTGAGTTAAAATCCATGCTTGCAAGTAAGGCTTTTTTCCTAAAAGGAAATTCATGAAAGAATACAGGTATGTTAAAACCACTATAATCCTCAGTATGTGGTATACCTCACAGGAGGTGAGGCAGTTCACAGGCATAATAAGCAATAAATTCACACCATTTACCACACGCAATAATAAACCCTTATTAAATTATTGGGTTTTATACTACTATTAATATTAGACAAAACCAAACTGAATGTTTCTGAATTCAAGTTCCCAGGCTCACTTCTGTTTAGAAGGAAACAGTCTTTTCCATAAATATTTTATTTCTCCCAGCTAACTAGATCTTTTTGAACGGCATTCCACACCCTCTCCCCCATTTCTGAGGCCTTAGGCATTACTAATGCTCTGACTGATCAAAAGAAAGAAAAAGGCTTAACATTTCAGAAGTAACTTACCCAGAACCCCAAATACTAACCTCTGAACAACTTCATCATCTGTTCGAGACCCTTCTCTGCTTTTACCCAAGTCATCTTCCACGGTCCCATCCACATCCACCTCATCAGCTCTAACCGATACTGGGAAAACAAGGAATCCAGCGATCTGAGTTTGATCCCCACTACACACTACCGAAGTTCTCCGTTTACCCTTCCCCACGGTTTCAGGCTCAGTTCTGTCCCTCCACATCCCTCCCTCCTCGAGTAAAGTTCAGCCCAAACGGAGACATTAGAGATGGGGGAAGGGGACGAACACCCCCCACACCCACCCTCCGCCCCCGCTCGTGAGGGTGCAAGAGCTGCGCTAAACATACCGCTCCCCTCTCCCCGCCACCCCGCTCCCTAGAGGCCAGCGCCGGCAGCAGCCCGGGGAGAGCAAGCCAGGAGGCCGGGCACCGCTTCCCCCTCCCCTCAGTCCGCCCGCACGGAGAAAAGTGGGGACGGGAGAGACCGAGGGGACCTCCCGTCCCGCAGACACCAAGGGCCCCACTTCGTTTCTCTCCGGCCACCATCCCCCTTACCCTACCAAGAAGGGGGGAAAGGACAGAGGGGAAGCTTTCAGCCGAGACCCCGACATCACACCCCCCCCCCCCCCCCCCCCGAACCTTCTAGAAGCCCGCGAGCACTCACCGGCCAGGAGCAGCGTACAGGCCAGAGCGAGCGCCCACACCGACTTCATGGCAACGTGGGCTGCAGTTACAGAAGAGAACGGCCCTAAGCGCCCGCGCTCCCCAGGCCCCCCGCCACCGGCCACAGTCCCCACCACTGAGCCTGCCGGAGCGGCCGCGGCCCTCCCCCTTCGCCTTATCAACCCGGGGCGCTGGAGAGTGGGGGGAGCCGCTCCGCGACTGACCAATTGGAGCGTACCACGCCAAATATAAGGCCAATGGGAAGCCTGGAAGGGAGGGGCCTGCAGCTATCGCCGCCAATCGTGGCTTTCCATGTGCGGTTTCCTGCGGACGGAGCGTGGCCGGCGCCGATTGGCCGGCCGGAGGGACGCTTGGCCAATCGTTTCCGCGGAGGCGTTTAACGGGCATGGCCTCTCATTTTTTTAATGAATAAGCCATTAACGTTTAACGCCGAGGCCATGTGGGCCGCAGCCGGTGCGGCCGCGTCCATGACCGATAAGGACAATCCCCACATGGGAGACAAGCTCCGATCGCTTCCGGGGGCACCCGGGATGTTTACTGGCGAGACGGTTGCTATGCCAACGGGCGCTTCCGGTCGTGGCGGCCTGCCGCATCCCCGGGTACAAAAGAGAAGCGAACAGTTACGGGTAGTGCGACCGTAAACAGTGCGGCTGAGCGGCGGGAGCAGCGCCACTCTTGGGCCGCCGCAGCCGCCAGCAGCGGAGGGGCGGCGCTGACGGGTCCCTCCTGTCAGTCTCGCCGGATGGGGCTCTCCGCCCCGCCCCCAGCCCCCTATGGCAAGCAGGGGTGCGAGGCCGGGCGGTGAGCGCATGCGCTCTGGTGCCGCGTTGCATGCCGGGAGCTGTAGTCCGCACTCCTGTACGCACGGCGCCCCCTGCCGGTGCGGCGCGGGAGCTACGCGGGGCGAAGGGGCGCGCCATTGCAGGGGCTTCCCCCTCCGGCAGGTATTTAGGGGCCGAGCTGGCTCCTCTGTTGGTCTTGTTGCCTAGGCCTTGGCTTCCTGCTTACCTTTAGTATGTGTAGTGCCTCTTATCGCTGTGAGAGAGACCGGTTGGCTGCAGCAGAACTGCCCTGTGGCCCTACCTGTGGGGACTGTGTTGATGGAGGGTAAAGCAAGCTGGGTGTTTAGCAGGTCTCTGTGTCTTCCTGTTTTCCACTGCTCATCAGGGTGAACATTCTCTAGTGAGCTTGTTCGTGCTCCTTAGCCTACCCTTGGGGCTGGTTTTTATCCATTATTGGTCCGTCCTTCCCTCTGTGGAGTGGGGGCTCCAGCAGTTGCCTCAGCTGCCTCCATGTGCTGCTGGTGTGAGGGGGCTTGGGGTGTGTGCATGCGAGCTGCTCCTCTGGTGCCCCTCTTGGGGAAGGTCAGTGTGGAAAGGAACTAGGATTTCTGGAAGAGTAAAAGGTAGGCCTGATGCTCAGGGGATGGGATGTGCCTGTCCTTTTGCAGCGTCCCTGTCAGGGATTGTAGTTTGTAAAATGAAACGTGCTGTGTGCAAATTCTGCAGTGCACTGCCACTGTTAACAGCTTAAGGTTTTTAAGTCATGAAAGCTGACAGGTGATTAAATATAACATGCTTATTTTCTATGTTAATAAACTACTTGAATTATCTTATGGCTCCTCCTTGCTTTCCTGAAAAAGTCTGTCCTTTCATGTGTTGGTCACCTGTTTTGTCTTACACATATTCAACATTAGATTGGGGTAAAAAAAAGATACCAGTCAAGCAATGATTTAATGAACTCTGTACTTGGAGAGGAATGTGTTTGAAAGCTATTGATCTGAGATGTTCAATACAAAAAATTTAAAAAACCCTCACTGTTTTTATGACTTCACAAACACTGGAGTTAGTCTATCAGTAGTTAAAAGTCTTGGCAAAAATAAGCTTAGCATATTTATTTATACAGTGGGCCAGATAAATTCTTTTGGCCTCAAAACTCAGTGTTGTACCTTTTTCTCCTACTGATAATGAAAGTTTATAGAATTGGAAAGGAGCCTCTGTATTACAGTAAATAATGGTTATCTTTGGGTTCTTAATAAAGCCAAGATGTGATTGTGACCTATTTAAAAATAATCATAAAGCTTTTCTGTATGATTTGCAGTTTCAATAGCTGTTCTTCAGAAGTTGCTGGTTCACTGATCACAAATTTTAAGAGAAATAAGGAAAGATACTCTTCCAAAACATATGTGAGAATGACTGAAAAATAAGTATGAGAGGTCAGTGTCAGGGTTATAAGTAAAAAAAACCTCAGTTTTTTGTGGAGACCTGTGTGAACTCAGAGAATTATTTTCCAAAGAGTAGTCTTACTTAATTGAAAATACAATTTAGTTATTCAGGAGTTTAAGCAGAGAAAGTTTGTCTTTTTTTAAAACTCACCTACAAGCAGTTTCTGGATTTGATTTCCTAATTATGTCTGTATGATTCCCAGAGTGTTGCTCTATGACTGTGAATAGGCATTTGAGGGACGTGAGGATTCACAGAGTAAATTTATCTCCGTCTTGCAGAATTCTTGCACTTACAGGTTTTTATGGCCGTTCTGATTTAGCAGTCATTTTGCTGGCAGCGGGAAAATGCAATGCTTTGAGACAATCTGTTTGAACTTTGGTAACTGAAATAGTAGGAATGCAAACCAATACTGTTATTGACTATGTTAAACCAACAGAGATTTTAGATTAAGTTTGGTGGAATCCAAATTTTATTGGTTACTTTGCTTTTATGATTATACAAAGTAGAATGTTGCTTTTGAGGGAGATATGAAACCTGATAAACCTGTGTTTTGTGCTTTGAATTTAGAGGTCAGACTAGTAAGAAGTGTAATGTGGTTAACGGTATTGCTTGCTTTATGTAGATTATACTGTTTGCTTTCATGAAAGCCCAGTTGGATTACCCAGGACAAAACTGATAGGCAAGAATGAGGCAGCTGAGTACTTGTGCTCTCACAAAGTTTGGTCTCTTTACAGGGAGGTTGGCAATTGAAGAAAATACCTTCTTTGAATATCAAGCTTCTAAAAATACTTTCTTTTATCTATTTTAAAACTAGGAACATATTGTTAAATACTGCTGTCAATGTTTTAAGCAGATCTGAGTAGAATTTCTGCTGAAAATTTATTAATTTCAGCTTAATTTCTGCTTAAAAAACTTAAGGGAGTTTTTAAGATCTTAGTTGCACTGACACCAATAGCATTGACTACTACTGCCATTCAAAAGAAGTCTGAGTAGCACCTTTCAGGATTTTGTACCAAAGGAAAGGTGTAACCGTTAAGTGGTAATAGTTCTTCAGCAATTTAGCTATGTTAAAGGTTTCTGTAAAGTAATTAGATATACTTTGATGATTGTGTGCATAATGATTGAAATAGTGTATTTAAGTGCTGTATTTGCTCTGTTAACCAAAAATTCAGGGGCACGTGCTGATAAGAGAAACAGAATAGAGGTAGTGTCTTCTTCCATGCAAACAGTAGAGCAAGCCCCTCTCCAGTCCTTTGAATGCAACTTTATCAGCTCATCCACGTGTCTGAGGGGGGAGTCAGCTCACTAAAGCATGCCACATGATTCCAACTGTAAGTTGTAACTAGCAAGAAGTATTACCTTGCCAGAAATAGCTGTAGAGATAAACTGAGAGGAGTTCATACAACCCAACTGTGGGTATTTGATTTAACCAGCTAAATTAGCCAGCTAATCTGCCTGGGCTCCATCTGTAATAGACAGTCCTCCTTTCACTGCCCTAGCTTTGGCATATGTCAGACTCTTTCCTGAGCTGATTTAACTCTCTAGCCCAGCAAAATACTCTGCAGTTAAATCAGCTTACGTCAGGTCCAGGATGCACCAGACTGGAGCATGGTAAAGAGTGGGAGTCTATGGCTAGGAGAAGGTGATATCCTGGTTTTGATGGTGGTGGGCTGAGCCTGGGATAGATATTACATAGGAGAAAGACATTGTACATAGGTGCAAATGTATTAAAGCCATAAAACTAAACAATGAGTTTGCATTGTCAGAATATTGCCTCTTTTAATGCATGGTTAAATTGAAATCCGTAACTAATGCAAGTTCTGGTTTTGTTCATGGATAATAAAAATGCTGTAATTTGTGTCATTGCTGGCTAGCAATTTACTGTCATACTGGTTTTGATAAAGATGTCTAAGTGATTTTATTTGAGAATAATTAATGCAGTCTGAAGTTTGTACTACCAAATTGAATCCCATGTTTCTTACATGGTAATGCATTGGAAATATGAAGAACTACTTATCTGCATTCTCTGTAATGTGAACTTCATTTGAATGTTTATAAAACAATACATTGAGAGTTAATAGTCCCTTCCTCTGCAATGTTTGCTTCAGGGACTAAATATTGTACCTACAGTACAAACTGAAGACATATCCACTTATTTAAGACCATCTCCAATATTTGGGACTGAGTGTGAATATGAAACAAAATAAATGCTGCTATTAGCTAGCTTTTTGAGCTGATTATCCCAATACTAGAAAACTTTAACAGTAACTACATATGAGCAAGGTTAAAATATTATTGTTTGCAAACAGTCACAGCTTTACTAAATGCCCATGCTATGAATTATTCTTACCTGTTCTCTTTTTATCAACTTTATTGACCAAAACACCATGTTTTGACTTCAACCTTTTTCTGCTTAGGAAGAATACATCCTGTATCCACTACCTACCTACTTTAGTCTCAGAACTACTAATCTCCACCAAAGAGGGATTCCAGCTGTAGTCTAGTTTTAAGAGTTGAGAATCCTGACAAAAAGGTTAACTTTTCATTCCTGTACTGTGAAAGGTTACACAGCCAAGTATTTTACAGCTTCATGTACAAACATCTTTAGACCTTTTTCTTCAAATCTTCTATTGTTTGCAAAGAAACTATAATATGGGATTTTTTAATGACACACACCCCCCCCCCCCCCCCAGTTATAATTAATGTAACTTGCTAGGTAGAGGTACATTCAGTGTTTCCAGGACTCAGCAGAGTGCTGTATGAGAGAGGTAGCCAAAGTGGAATTTAAGACTTGAGGTACTTTGAATTATACCTGTGTGAAAGAAAACAGGAAGCCTGGAGTGTTTGTGTCGGATGCTCAGATAGGAGACAACTTCTTCACCTTTTTTTTTTTCCAATAAATGTAGGCCCATCAGCTTCCCTGATAACAGCTGTTTAGTAGATTTCTATTAGCAACAGTAGCTTCACCTCCTGCTTTTGCATCTGTTTTCCTGGGTTTCTGAAATTTGCCGGTTTGTGCAGCTGAATATCAGTGCATCTCACCAGAAAGCTACTGAGTATCCATAGAGCTAATCTTACTATGGGGCTGTGAATCTGACTCTTCCCACAGTGTATCAGTAGTATGGGTGATGCTAGATGGCCAAGGTCTGATGTATCATTTTTTCATGTGATGATGTTAGCAAACGTGTAACCGCTCTTTTCCAGAGGGTAATATGCATCAGAGAGTGGTATGAAACATAGTTGGTTGTGGGCCCACAGACCATGAGCTGTAGTGAGTACCTTCCTTACCCTGTGAAGCTAGTGCTGTATGTATCCGTCACCCCATCATAGGCAACAGGGACAGTTTTGAGAGAAGCAACGTCTTCCTTGAACTCTGGCAACGAACGATGACGGTGGGCTGCTGTCTAAAAGAGCTGCTTGCTGGGCTGCAGTGGGGCGTAGGAGTCCTGGATCTGGTTAGGCATGAGCCTACTTTCCAGTTCCTCCTCCTCTAAATCACTTCTGGACCTTTTGATCTCAACTAAAATAGGCAATAGATGTGACATACCTTTGAAGATGGCACAGTCAGATGCGGAGCAGAAGGAAAGATTTTACGAGGTACAACAGGACTCACTACAAGGTAAGAGGGACTATGAAGGTATCCGCTTGCATAGAAACAGGTGCTTCCTGCTGAGATAGATTCCTTATTGTATTGATTTTTCAATTAAAGATTTGAGCAACAGGCAAGTTTATCCTGCTACTATCTGGAGATCACGGTAGTGGGACTTCACCTGTGCTCACCAGCTAACAATTATGATACAGTGTCTGTAATGTGACATCTTGCTGTATATACATCATATATATACACACACCATACTTTGGTAACCACTGACCATGACAAAGTATTCTGCAACCTGCAAAACTTGCTTATCTTGCAGAGATCAGTCTTAAACATGACACTAAATTGGAATGTTATTTTTTAATTGTTACAGTAATATCAGTGCTGTCACTTTACCTATTTTATTTCTAGTTTCCTGAGAAAGAATAGGGAGAAAAAATAACAAAGCATATGGTCTGGGCTTTTATTGATTTGTTCTCCTCTTATCCTGCTGTTCTTGACAGGGCATCCACAGGTGGCTACCCTCAGAGACAAGATACTAGGCTGATCTGAGGTGGCCATTCTTAGTAACTTCATATATTTTATATAAACTTCATCAGCTTGAATAATTTGAATGCCTAGGGTTCTGAATGTAGTGAGTGTAGAACACAGTCAGAACCAGATCCACAAGGAGCCTTGGGCACCATGAGGTTCAGTCAAATCGATCCTTCATCATTCATCACAAAAAGTGGAACAACTGCAATGAAACATGTTGCAAGTTACCTGTATGTTTTTCTTGTCCCCATGATTTTTATATCACTGTTCAGGGTGGTGAGAGATATGAAGGTGAATACCCTAAAGCAGAGAATGAATTGAATGGAAGTTTCTCTGACCTTGGATTAATCCTTTAATCACTGGATAGAAATAGGGTAAATGCTATGAATACCAGATGGTTTTTGAAGGAAGGCAACAGTCTCCACCTTTTTTGAAACCTGAACTACCAGGTATTCTCTGGGCTTCCTTTCTGGACCAAAATCACTCTGGTATGAAAGATGGAGAGAAGTTTGTTCTGTGAAGGTCAGGAATGAGCTAAGATTGTCACTTGACACAATAAGCATTTGGCAGTACCAGAAAAAGAGACTTGCAGTGCTTGGGGAACTTCAGAATGAAAACTGAGGTGCTGACAGACCTTAGGTGGTTTCAAGGCTAGGTAACTGCTGCAGAAGCATTTTGGAGACAGCAATTTTGGACCCATATGTCTGAAGAGGGAACTAGACGTGAGTTACAACTTCCTGTGAATGTAAGGTTCAGGGATTTCCAGGAGGTCCAAAGCATCTTGTAGGAATTTGGTCTGAAATGCTTAACTTTTCAGACACTACACTTGCAGGAAACATAGACTTGCAAGTCCTAGGAGTCTGATGAAAAGTTCACTGATGTTAGGCATGCAACACACGTGGTCAGAGCTGGTGTTTAAACATATAAAGGAGTTGTTCCTTCAGCAAACACTTTTGGTATAAATGTTTCTTTCAACATTGAGACTGTTGTTCAGAACACCATCAAAATCACATTAGGAAACCCCCTTCATCTGTATCTTTTGCCACAGTCATAATAACCTTTTAAAAAATGTTAAATACTGACTTAAACATCAGTGTCATACTTCCAGTATTTTAAATTTTTACTTCTGCTCTAAGATTGGAAGAAAGTGTTTGTTCTTCAGGTATAATTTGGCCTTTAGTTGGCTTTATCCCATTCCTCACAAGACTGATGATCTGTGTTGGGTTTGCATGGCAAGGTTTTGGTAGCAGGGGCGTGGGGCTACAGGGGTGGCTTCTGTGAGAAGCTGCTAGAAGCTTCCCCTGTGTCTGACAGAGCCAATGCCAGCCGGCTCCAAGATGGACCCACCACTGGCCAAGGCCAAGCCAATCAGCGCCTCTGTGATAACATATTTAAGAAGGAAAGAAAACAGTTAGGGAGAGCTTTTGCAGCTGGAGAGAGGAGTGAGAAGATGTAAGAACATCTGCAGACACCAAGGTCAGTGCAGAAGGAGGGGCAGGAGGTGCTCCAGGCGCTGGAGCAGAGATCCCCCTGCAGCCCGTGGTGAAGACCATGGTGAAGCAGGCTGTCCCCATGCAGCACATGGAGGGAGGATGAGGGGGTGTAGCGATTCCACCTGCAGCCCGTGGAGGACCCCATGCCAGAGCAGGTGGAGACACCTGAAGGAGGCTGTGGCCCCGTGGGAAGCCCGCGCTGGAGCAAGCTCCTGGCAGGACCTGTGGCCCCGTGGAGAGAGGAGCCCACGCCAGAGCAGGTTTGCTGACAGGACTCGTGACCCGTGGGGGACCCCATGCTGAAGCAGTTTGCTCCTGAAGGTCTGCACCCTGTGGGAGAGACCCACGCTGGAACAGTTCGTGAAGGACTGTAGCCCGTTGGAGAAGTTCGTGAAGGACTGTCTCCTGTGAGAGGGACTCCATGCTGGAGCAGGGGAACGATGAGAGGAGTCCTCCCCCTGAGGATGAAGAAGCAGCAGAAACACCGCGTGATGAACTGACCGTAACCCCCACTCCCCATCCCCCTGTGCCGCTGAGGGGGGATGGAGGTTGAAGCCGGGAGTGAAGTTGAGCCCGGGAAGATGGGAGGGGTGGGGGGAGGTGTTTTAAGATTTGGTTTTATTTCTCATTCCTCTGTTTTGCTTAGTAATAAATTAGATGAATTTCCTCTCTAAGTTCAGTCTGTTTTGCTCGTGATGATAATTAGTGAGTGATCTCTCCCTGTCCTTATCTCGACCCACAAGCTTTTTGTTACACCTTTTCTCCCCTGTCTAGTGAATGAGGGGAGTGATAGAGCAGCTCTGGTGGGCACCTGGGCCCCAGCCAGGGTCTACCCACCACATGATCGCACTGCAGCTGGCACTGTTAGTGAAAAGTCAGTAATCTGTGGGGTTTTCCCTCATCAATTATTTTTTGAAATCTGAAAGGTGTCCCTTGAAGCTCAATGCTCTTTATTGTTATAATAGAGGAACTGACAGAAGGGAATGGTTTTAAGGAGCCTAGCATAAAGGGCAAAATCTGTTAAGATGAAGACTTGTAACTAGAGGAACCTTTGTACAGATAAAATAACCATGTTTTGATAATTATGAAAACCTCCCTGACTCTTCAAATACTAAAACCTCTAAGTTTCAGTATCACTTGAAATCTACACCTGCAGCAACATATTTCTGTGGCTAAGAATAAAAAACATATCACAGGGAGCATCATTCTTCTCAAAATAGTTAAGCCTTATTCTGATCTGTAATTACTATTCCCCATGGCCGAAGAAAGTCTTAGCTTAAAATGGCTGGTCACAGCGAGTCCACAGGCAGTGGTATCTGCTACGAGCTCCCTTTGGTTTCACAGCAACTTCTGCCTTGTGGTGCGTGATTGGTTTTAGGGGCTCAACTCTGGCAAAGTACGTGTTTCAATTAAAAATCAAGGAAACCATTCACACCTTTGAAGTTAAGCACTGCTCCTGGGCTGGGCTGGGCTGAAGTGTTAGTATGGAGAAGGAGTGAAAATTAAAATGGTCAAATACTCTATTTGTGGAAGAGGGCATGTCTCTCTTAACTGAAGAGGAGCTTGTCGACACCTGCAGTGAAATGGGCCCAGCAAACCCATGTAAAACCATGTAAAGAGTATCACTTCTGCTTCCCCCTCGAGGATGGCAACTGGGGACCCCTGGCAGCAGAAGCCCTGCTGATAAGGAGGCGTCACACCTTCGGCTGGTGCAGGTCACCAGCGCTAAGCTGGACTCAGGAGCAGCTGCAGCAGCGTAGAGTATTTGCATAGCGTCACCCAGATGTGTCAGTATGGCTTCCAGCTTGTTCTGGCAAGCTTAGCCAGCTTCTTACCGCTCAAGTGGATGCTAAAAGTTTTTGGAGTAGAGCCTGTGCCCACAAAGCTCACTGGCTGGATCTGAACATACCCTTGGGAAACGCCATTTCTGCGCACCGGCACTCATGTTTTGCTCAAGAACCGAGGCGGGAAGATACAAAAAGATTCAAAGAGAAGGCATTAAGCTTTAAATAAGCTTGCTTTTTCCGCTCCCCTGCCTGAAAGCACGGAGGAGAGAAGAACCCGAAGTGGCGGAGCTGCAGGGCTGGGGCTGGATTTGCTGGGCGAGAGCTCGCCCTGGCGGCCCTTTGGGAGCTGGGCCTTTCCAGAGATCCCCCGCCGGCTCCGGGCGTGCAGATGGCTGGGTTACGTTTGTTGTTCCTGCTACTTTTAAGAAATATTTTATCATTGAATTCTCTTTTTTTCATTGCCTTTGTATGTTGATCCCCATAAAGAGACGTTAAGATTGGAAAGAGCTATTTCTCAAATATTTCAGCCATTCTTTGCACGTACGTATGTGTGTGTGCATGTATTTAAAATATTTCTCTAACTTTTCAATAGGGAAGATTTTTTTTTTTTTGTGGTTATACAAATTGCCACCCCTTTGCAAATGCGTCATGACTTGTCCCTCCTCGTGTCCCAGGAGGAGGCTTTTTGCAGTACTGCCAGAGAAGGTTAATAGACAACCTTTCAGCAACATTTGTGTCAGGAGAAACAGTCCTTATTCCTCCATTCAGAGACGTCATAAGTAAACTGCAATAGCCTGTGACCTCTAGACCTGTTGACTGTACAGAAACGAGTGCCAGGATCTCAGTGAATAGCTGGAAGTATAATTTGTTATCTCTGTTTTTTGTTACTTTTGTGTTAGGTTGAACCTAAAGTACCTGGAAAATTGATAGTAAAAGAATATTAATCAGAAAAAAAATAATCTTTGAGCTTTCTCAGGGTAAGGCAAAATATTTTCTTTTGTAATTAATTTTGTGAAATCCAGGTTTATATCAAGCTAAAACCTGTGTAGTGATTGGACATCCAAATATATTTTTTAAAAAAAGATCCTTATATTGGGACTGTGAAATGTACTTTAAGTATGAGACCACGATTTTTTCCTTACTAGGCTTTGAATGATGATAGTCCATATTGACCAGGTGGATGTGAGTCTAGCCAGGAAGTCACCTTGGCCAAGCCAGGTGTACCAAGGCACAGGCCTGAGCTTAAACCCAGCTCAAGAGCCAAAGGGTGCGGGGTTTGTGGGTGAAGGCACAGATTTGGCTTCTCACAGGACCCTGGTCCAGGTTACACAGCTGTGCTGTATTGTAGCTTGAACACTGGCAGCTGGGGGGGGTGGGGTAGATGGATGATGACGGTAACAAAGATTTTTGGAGAGAAGAAAGGTTGCAGCCTGCTCAGCGTAGTAGAGCCCCTTCGTGTGCCTAGGGTTTTGACTCTGAAATGGTATTTCCTGCTTTGAATTAGGGGGGAATGAGATATGGCTTATAGATGTTGTAGCCATTGCAGAGAAGTATGAAACTTTTCTCTTGCTGCTACTACGGTGTGAATTCAGGAAACTCTGTAAAAACTTTCATCACTGTAAAACTGCCAGATAACACGAGCAGCTTGGTGAGTAAACTACAGGATAACATAATGAAAAAGAAATGAATCATTGGTCAAGACAAATCTCTGTTTCTCTAGGGTGTGTTACTCTTCTACACCAGACTTGGTTTCTTGGTTCTGGAGCACACTAGTCACAAAACTCCTTTTCAGGTCTTTTCTATGATGTTAGACCCTCCTTTCTATTTATGGGCCAAATGATTGAATTATTTCATGCAAAGTGGAACAGCTTTAGCAGGGGTCAGTGAGAATATCTATAGTTTGAACACTCAGGATTACATGCCCAGCTACATTTCTAATCTGCTTTTAGCCTGGCATTTCTCAGTTGCTGTAAGTACTAATTTGACTTTCTGTTCCATCTCTTGGTGTATGAGTGTTTCACTGGTGGCTGCCTTGCTATCCTTATATATTAGAAGCTTTTTTTCAGCCTTTGTGAAAAGTATATGTTTCATTTGGTGGCAAGGCTGCTGAAAATTGTTTCCTTGCCAGCATATGAGTTCTTCTCAGGATTGTCTCTCTTTTGAATATTCTGTGTGAAGTAGAATGGGATATTTAATAGAAGAAAGGGTGCATCTCCTCAGATAAATGGTGTTGGTAGGATGAGAGTATCCTAGCTAGGAGATGAGTTGGCTGTGCAAACCTGGCTATAGGATACAATGCTGCTCAGACTGATCAGCAGTGGTGAATAAAAGTTGTAAAATAGGTTTATGAGGGGGTTGATTTTGTAAGCTATCTTTTATTCAGTTCTATTGGAAAGGTAGCCAGTCAACATGCGGTTGTAACTCAGTACTTCTCAAAGCAAAATGATTTTTAGAGTGTATGAGTACTACTGTGATAGATGGAAAAACTGCAGTTCTTCTGTGAGTCACAGGTAATTGTCAGCAATCTGACACTGATGGATGCTACAATAAAGCCATTATACCTCTGTTATTTATCCAGAGCTATGATGTAGATTTGGAGGTTTGAATATAAAGAATGAGTTTTGAGAATTTTATATAATGATTTTTTCCGCTATTCACTCTGCTTGTATCCAACAGGTAACAGGTTGTAAAAACACCTGTAGGAATGATTAAGTAATGAAAGCAGACAGTAATAAAATTTATGATAGCATCTTGTCATATCCAAAGTCTATTTTTCTGTGCAGGATAAAATACTGTCATGCCTGAGTTAGGTTCATTAAAGCTACAGGGGAAAGAGAGAGGGAGTGAATCTTCTGCATTCTCCCAAAAGACGGGAACTGTCGAGAGACATGTGCTGAAATCTATTGTAGTACTTTTGTACCAGATTCAGAAGCTTTCCAGCTACAAGACCTAGATACTTTTAAAGTAGTGAATTCTTCTTGCTGTGAGTTTTATTAATAGCAATGCTAAATATACCATTGTTTTAAAGAAGCACCAGAATGCAGTGGATGATGTGCTTAAAATATCAATCTTATGAAACTAATGAACTCTTTAAAAGGATTGGCAGTGCATTTTTAAGAGTGAATGTGTCTGGCTTTAGATTTTTCTGAGTAACTTGTGTTTTAAGAATGATATGTTAACAGGCTGCAATAGATTTTAGTGTACATCTTGGAGGAGAATTTCAAAGGGACCCATTATCTGCATTTAGATCTATCAATAGGCATCCAGATTTTCAAAAGATATCAGTGCTCCATAGGACACGAGATGCAAATCTTAAGCCAGGCTTCAAATTCATTCTGTACCCAGCAATTCCTTATTATTGTTGTTATTAAGCGAGAGCTGCTAAGCGTTTAAGTTCTGGAAACATTGCCTGTAGTAGTTATGTGGCTCATTCCCACTGAAATAGAGCAAAACTCCTGTTGATTTCAGATGCGCGTGATCAAGCCTCTAAGGTCTTATTTCATAATTTCATTACACTGCAATGACAGAGATCTGTCATAGTTTAATGTGCTATGCTGTAAGTGTTATGTTGATACTGAATTTTCCTGAACTCTGAAATGCAGAAGTTTTGTATTTCTTCTAATTTATGTAAGGTTGATCTAGAGGAGACTTGAAGATAGTTTAAGTTATTTGCCAAAAATGGATTTCCATGAGAAATTTTTGAATTATACACACTAGAAACTAAGGGTAGACTAGAAAGTAAGGTCTTTCAGGCAGGGTGAATTATCATTGATTTTAGAGTGTTTCCTGGCAGGCCTGTCAAAAAATATTTGTAGTCTTTAATTCATGCAAGTTATACACCATGAGCTTGCCAGATGGCACGGTGACACACTGGATGGTTGTAATGTTCATGTTTCTTCTGTGTACAATCCTTATCAGTAAGACATTCCCAGAATAAACAGACTGATTAGCTTTATGGTGCTCTTGCTTTATGCTGATTACAGCATACGACTCACTTTGCAATGTTTTGGACATCGCACTGTTTGCCAAGTCCACATCCTCCCTAACTACAGAATGACCTGCCAGTGATTGTCATCACTGATGGCATTTCTACTGTGCTTCTGTGAGACTGTTGTCAATAACCCAGCAATTGTGCAATGTGTTCTACAAAATATGGTTCAGTTCTTTAGGATATTGAGACTTCTTGGCTGGGCATCTGCTGCTTAATATATCAGAAAACAGGACAAATGCAAACATTTAATTTTGTCTTAGAAAATGTAGAGAATATGAAAACCACCATAAATTAACTGTCTATTTACTCTTTGTGAAATGAAATAGTCTGAGCCTTTCTTCCAGTAAAACTGATTATAGGGTTCAGAAATTACTTAGATTGCAGATTGAAGCTGTACCAGTTTTATCTGAGATCATTGTAATTGCAGCAATAAAGTGTCTGCAAATTCTTGTTGCTTAGTAACAGTATGGACAAAGTTATGCGGAAGGAGTCATACTTTTTACCATATACTTACTTGCACTGACTTCTTTGAATGTCATTCACTACTTGCATATCACTATTTTGGCATTATGCCCTGGCATGACAGAGATTCCTGCATCCAGTTTTCCTTGAACTTGTGCCTGTGAAAACTTACCTGAGTAACTCTGCGCAAGGAGTAGTTAAAGCTTCGGAGACTGTCAAGTCAAGTGCATCCATAAATCTTCGCAGGTTCCAGACGCAGTGTAATTATGCTAAAGTTAGTTACAAGTGCAGTATAATTGCTGTGCAATGTAACATAATGGATTTTGTGGAGAAGATGCACGGGCTTGCCCCATAAAAGGGAGAGCCGTGCAGGGGGAGATGGATGACAGATAATAATCACATGTAAGGACCATTAGGAATAGGATGCATCTATCTTCACCTTCACCTCACTTAATAGTTGTGCTCACGTATGCTTATAGGTGGTAACTATCAAAAGTATCTGTTTATCAACAGAAAATTATACTAGAAATGAACTAAAAAGTTCAATTCTATGCACCTACTCTCAAACCTAGGCCAAAAAGAGGAAAAAAAAAAATAATGTCTTTCAACCAGTGAATACTAGCATTCTGTTTTTGCCAAGTCTCAGTGCTGTACAATGTTGTGAGGAGGGAATCCTTGACAGACTACAGCAGACAGCTGTAATCTCCAGAAAGAAAAGTAAGTAGTGTGCTGAAGGGAGGTGATTCTGATTTTTAGGAGGAAGATAAATTAAAATATTCACATATACCTGCTTGTTCTCTGGAAGATCTAGGCTAAATGAAAGATTTATGTGTTACGTTTCAGAAAAAATATGATTAATTGATTGGCTGCCTCTTAGGAGCCTCTTAGGAGCTAGTCTTGTGTAGCTAAGATATGGAGGATCAGATCTCTTTGATTCAATTCTTTGAAGATCTTCACAGGATGGGGAACAGACATGGCTGTTCTTGACTTCTCTTGTCTTCAGTGAGCGTGCATCATACTTACATTTGCAGCTCTGCAGATATTATTTTAGTTGTATCCCAAGGCTTGCATATTTTAATGGTGGGGTCATAATTGTAATAAAACCCTCTGAGTATTGAGGAAGAGGTTTTGGTTTTTTTCTTGTCTTTTCTTTTTTTCGTTTTTCCTTAAATTGGTACAGGCATATCTTTCATTTGTAATAACACCAGATTTTATGCCAAAATGCACAGGACTTTAATTAAAATGGAGAATTCTATCTTAGGCCATATTTTTAAAGTAATATGTGTTGACACAGCTTTTATTTGTTAGTGACTTGGTCTTGTACTTTTGCCCCAAAATCATGTTTAAAAACCCCAATAGCTTATTGTCATGGTACTAGATCAAACTTAAAGGAACTGTAAAAACAATGCAACCATTCCACACTATCAAGCATGAAGCAGTGAGCTCGTTGTTGTTGGTTTTTAAATGCCTCTTTTTCCTAACTGTGTGGAAGGTTATTTGTTTCAGACACAGTCAAATTAGAATAAAGTTAAGGCAAAACTTTTCTGTGCAGAAGATATTACAAACAGTTAATTTGATTTGGGTAGAACAAAATCTAGTTATTGTAATTAAATGAGGTGTGTGTTACAAGGATCAGAGAAGAGTCAGCACTATGATGAGTGCATTCTCATTTGCATTTGCTCTAAGGCTGTGAAAAGGTTGCGCAAGCGTAACTAAGCAGTGTGGACGCTTAATTTGATATAGGTTCGTGTTTTGCTTTAGGTTAGAAAAGATATCCCCTTGATATAGGGTGAATTGCAATAAAACATTCTGAAACCAACATAATAATTTTATACAGCTTTAATTACAGCATCTGAAAACTGAATGAAGTTAAACCAGTGCAATTTTTCCAAGTAAATGAGGCCTGAGATCACCTGTACGTTTCTCTAACAGAGTGTAAGTTGTAATGTGTAAAGTACAATTTATGCTTCCTTTAAAGCCCATTTATTCTAATAAGACATCATTAGTTTTCCTTGCAGAAGTTTTCCTCTTTATTCTTTATTATTTGAATCTTTTTTATGCTGATAACATTAAAACATGCTTTCCTTCCTGACTAGTTAGCATTGCAGTGAGAGAGTAGTCATGCTTCTCAGGCAAACGGTTGTGTAACTGGATGATAACTCAGGGATTTTCCAAAGCAAGAGCAATGGATGCTGGAGGAGGCTGCTAGAAACTGGAGGGGAAAAAAAAGTTATTGACCTATATCATAGTTTTCCAAAGCCTCCAGAAGCAAGAAGAAAATATTTCTATATGTTTGATATGATGTGTACGTGAGCGTGCTATTGCTGAACTCATTACTTTTACTGCAGAGGAGTATGCATTAACCCAGAGATGGATACGGATCAGGAGTATTTATTATTATATAGAAAGATGAGCAGTCTTTTCTGATATGAATAAAAAATTTGGAAATGCACAAGACCAGACAAAGTAATAGGACTGCATGGTTGCACACAAATCCAATAGATCTGCCATTAGAGAGTAAACTTTACTATTTATTTTCTCTGAATAAAGTATCTGTTTTCAAGGAAAAGTCTTTGAAGAGAGGTTGCATTTTTACAGCATGTGTGTGATATATTCAGTTTGAAGCAATACTGTACACCCTTATGTTGCCTCTTGGCTTTGAGATGTTGATGTTGTTTAAAAGAATCTGAACCCGCCTCTTTTTAAAGGCTCTTTTGAGTTATAGGCCCTGCTTCTAGTAACAGGAAATGTCACACAATCCTAGTAAGGCTGTTTTCAGATGGTTTCGACTTTGGCAAAGTTTCAGCATGCAGACTTGAAGGTGGTTATAGCAGGCTTTTATTCTTTATTTTGTAATTTCAAGTAGAGATTGCGTAGGAAAAAATAGAAATTGTTAATTAAACTATTCTGGTTTAGAACAGGGACTGGAAATGGGAGGTTGTGTCCTATGTGCTCTGAAAATGAGCTTGACTGCAGCTAAGTTGCAAGTCTCTGCACAACTGCAGTTTGCACGTGCTCAACAGGGACTTGGCTAAACCCCCCTGAGGGTGTCGCAGGGCGAAGGCACAGCCAGCCCAGTGGGTTATGGGCTGGCATTCATACAAAGCTTGTATTTGTGTCATATTTCAATGTAACTGTCTTTGATCAGTTAAGTGTATTCAGGCAAACAAACTGTCCATCAAAAATAATCCTTATTTTTAGAGCCGAAATTTCCTTTTGCTTGCTTGTGTTCAGGAAAAAAAGAATGGTTTTAGTAATTCAGTTCTTGTGGTATGGGGTTTTGGTTTTTTATTACGAGGCTTTTTAGCTTGAGATTTTTTTGGGTGGGGAGGGAGTGTGTAGGATATTTCCTCTTTTGCTTCTATGCAAGTTACACTTTGCGTGGCAAGATTAATCTTTTAGTTGGAGGTCAAGGACAGCTGGCAGAATTTTCAAGTCATCTCAAGAACAGTAAAAAGTCAGGGCTATATATAAAGTGCTGAGCAATAAGTGACATACAATTAAATGATCACCTCACCTAAATTTGTCTATAAAGGAAATAATGTTTTATGATACGTGAAGAATTTGAAACCTTATTCAAATTTCATTAGTCGCTCTAAAAATTAACAGCAGTTCACCATTTTACCCAAGGTCTTCAAATTTATTGTCAGTGTTCTCTCTGTGTAGCTGGGTGAGTGAAAGCAACCCTTTTCCTCGGGTATGGGGGGAATCCTGCCAGCTCAGAGCTTACAGCATCTTGTTTCTTGCCTGCTCATAAACTCATTGAAAATTAGATCATAGGATGAGTGTTTACTGAGCTCTGGTCAGGTATAGTGGTGGGGGGGGAAAAACCCAGTCCTGCTTAGTGTCATGATGTGATGAGACATGTTAGGCTGGTAATTGAGTCAGTCATGTACAGGGAGGGTTTCTAGTGATGGAGAGCTGTCCTGGTTTTGGCTGGAATAGAGTTAATTTTCTTCTTAGTAGCGGGTATAGTGCTGTGGTTTGGATTTAGGATGAGAATAATGTTGATAACACACTAATATTTTGGTTCTTGCTAAGCAACCAAGTCAAGGACTTTTCAGCTTCTTGTACTACCGAGGAGGTGGGGGTGCACAAGAAGCTGGGAGGGGACACAGCCAGGACAGCTGACCCGAACTGGCCAAAGGGATATTCCATACCATATGATGTCATGCTCAGCATATAACTTGGGGGACGCTGGCTGGGGGTTTGGACTGCGGCTCAGGAACAAGTTGGGCATCGGTTGGTTGGCAGATGGTGAGCAATTGTGCTGTGCATCACTTGTTTGTGTATTCTTTTATCATCATTATTATTCTTTTCCTCTTCTGTCCTATTAAACTGTCTTCATCTCAACCCATGAGTTTTACCTTTTTTTTTCTTTCCTTCCTCTCCCCCCCGCCCCCATTGTGTCCCATCTGACTGAGGGGGGAGTGAGTGAATGGCTGTGTGGTTGTTTTAGCTGCTGATGGGTTAAACCACAACAAGAGCCAAGATAGCAAACGCTATGACATCTCTTTCTGCAGCCCTAAGGTGAGGCATGCCTTGGGGAATGAATTTCCTAGCTCCTGCGCTTGGAACTCCTTGGCAGTCACTTTTTGAGAGTGAAAAGGCAGTGTCAACTGGTATAATTTGGAGGACACTCTGGCCCATGCCTGCTTGTTTCTGGAGACCGGAAATACTCTTTGTTCTTTGAGCTATTCTAATTCAGATTGGTATAATATAGAGAGACCTGAGCTACCTTTCCAGGACCAGAAGCAGTTTGGTGTGCCAGCACCAGGTTCTGTATAGGCTAATTTGCTCTGCTCAGAGGCAGATATTTTGAATTATTAGCTAGGAGTGCAATAAATTAGCCCATGGGAACTCTGGGCTGCTGCAGCTGGATTAGTTTTCAGCTAGTTCTCGCTAGAGACCAGGGTAACTAATTTTTTTTTTTTTTTTTTTTTTTTTTTGCTAGATATAGGTGGGCCCTTCTTCTTGTGGAATGTCATTTGACCAGAGCTTGTTCCCTGGGGTTATTATGTGACAGAGCCAGAAAGATGTCCCTCCAGCAGCTCGTGCTGGAAATGTGCAGGGGGAAACATGCCCGCATTAAGTTGTGACCTGGCACAAGTGCTGAATTTGATAGGTTTTTTTCCCCTTCTCCCATGTTGAGGATGGATTGTCAGACATACTGAATGTGGGGATGGAAAATCCTCTGCACTAGTATAAGGCACGATGAAATCATGTCCTGACTCTTAGAGGAGTGATACCTGCATTTTGGGATGGCCCTGGCCAAATTAAGGGTCTATCCACGTCTGTCACATTATGACATGTTTACAATGCAAAATTGAATTAGATGTCGTTTCATGAGGTAGAACAGAGCCCAGTAGACTTGTCTTAGTTCTGGATATTTTTTAATGAGGGTTAAACGCACTTGTGCAAGAGCTAGTGGGAGTGGTTGAGCGCAGTACCAGGCAGAGACGTCTAGGATGCGACCCATCTTGCCTCCAGACAGTTTGGTTGCCTCTGTACGGTCTTTCTTTGCATTTCCTGTCCACTGTGAATTTAGGTAGAGACACACTTGGCTGTGTCTGCTTTGCCAGCATCGTTGTTTTGAGATCTGGTATGAAATAATTCAAGATTGCTTATTTTTTACCTTGCAGAATCAGACTTTCCTTTGGACCAGATGCTGGATAAGTGCTCACCTGTCACGTAACAGGTAGCATGTACTATACTGGATAGTATTAGCAGAGAAGAATGATGGCCTTCTGACACCTCTGGTAAGTTTGCCCCTGAGTGGATATATAGTTCAAAATGTATTTTATGGAAAAAAACAAAAAAGTTTTAAATTGCCATTTAATCTTCTTCTCAAGAAAAGATTAGGCTACAAAGCTAGGAAGTCAAGCAAAAGCAGTCACAAAATCTGTTTAGGTTTGCTTGACGTTACTAGATCTGTCTTTTTTTTTTTTTTTTTTAAGGCTGTACCATAAGCACAAATTTCCTGTGTCGTTTCAAATTTTATTAAAATATGTTTAGAGTCTTGGCAAGTTCTTAGGATGTCTGACCTAATAGCTAGAATAATATACCAGAATTCACATGGCAAGGTGCCTGTACGGTAAAATTGTGCCACTTAGGTTACCATGAAATCTCATGACTTTTTTGGGTTAAACATCTTCTTTTGGGAGGAGGGAGGGCTGACAAATGCTCATCTGGCAGAACTAAATAGCCAGAATCTTCTCTACCCAGCTCTGCTATGGCAATGTAACATTTAAAGTATTCAGCTCTGGTTTATATTGGAGTTTGTGAGGAACAGTACGGACACTAATGTTTCTGATTTCAAATGCTCTGTTCTTCTACTCTTGTTTTAACCATATAAGATACGTAGGTAGTGTGAGCTTATATTCTTGCTTTTCCACATTGGATGGGGCAAATTCATTTCAAATGGTGTTAGTATTACTGGACCAGAAGCGAAGGAAGCAAATAAGTAGCTCAGAAAAAAGATTTTTCTCCAACTAGTTAAAGATGCTTTTCCCAAATAGTCGCACGTAAACATGGTTCTGCTTATTTTTAAATACCAAAATGAAAAACACTTAAGAATTTAATGTATGCAAGAATTTTCCATATGGAAACATTTGTTGGTGGGTGGCTAAAGGGACCATAACAGGGTACAGTTTCAAAGAGGACTCAGGTCAATAATGCCTGAAAACTGTTACCAGCACCTGATGGTTCTGTGGTCTTTAAAGCAAAATAATTTTTATGAATGCATTTAGGACTATTTATGTAATCAGGCAATATATTACAGATGAAAAAAATTACATTTCTCAGAATCTTTTAAGGCAGTAAGAAAGACTTCTGATTATTTCACAAGAGACTGTTCCTGTGTTGGTTTTGCCCATTCTCTGTCAGTCCGAGGTCATTCACCTCTAATGAACAACTGTCTGATACAATCTGTCAGATGGTTTTATTGCTTACCAGGCTGTTCCGTTTGGAACACTGTACCGCAGAAGCTGCAGTAAGACATTGCTGGCTTTCCTTGCGTTGTGTTTTAATTTCATTCGGTGGGACTTTAGTGAACTGTAGTATCTGTTAGCCCAATCTTAGGATTTACTCGAAGGCTGTACTAGCTGATGAGAAATCCATCCTGCAGTCACTTAAATGCAGGATTGTCTATATTAGTTAAGTGGTTTCTGAGGTGTTGAGTGCTCTCAGCAGTCACCGACGTGAGGAGGAGCTGACGGGGCTGAGCAGGATGCAGGGAGATTTGCATGTTTTCCCTGTGTGAACAAAACTATGAAAAGCAAAGAAATTAGATAGTGGTGTAATTATAGATCTGATTTGTCATACATAGTATATGTGAAACACTTAACAGGTTCTCAAAGGTGTTTTATGTATGCACATATGGAGATCACATGGCATCCATGTCCTGAACCTTCACCAGTATTAATAGAGCTGGTGTTTGTGAACTGAGGATAGTACATAGCCTCTGCCTCAATTATTCCTGGTCACACGATTCAGCCAAAAGTACAACGCTTGGTTCATAAGCATTCTGTTTATCTTGAAAGAAATGGTGTATATTATCCGCACTCAGACCCTAGTTAATTCCACAGGCCCTGAATAGTAGTAGGATGGCAGATATAAATGGGGTATGTGGTAAGTACTTAACACAACTGCATGCCTTTTGGGGTTTAGGTCTATGCTATCTCTTGCTCTATCCATGCAGTAAGACAGCCCTCTAAGATTCTTCCTTGAAGGATAATTCTTTTGTGAAGCTCTTTAAGTTGGGTGTGAGCTTGCTTTCTTTCTTCTTTTTTTTTTTAACTTGCCAGCCATACCTAAACACCTTTCAGTTTTAACTCGTACCAAGTAAGCGTCATAGGTGCGATCAGTTCTGACAGTAACAAGAGGGAAAGTCTGGGTTCTTTTGTGCGTTGTGTAAAGGATTGGATACATCTTTTTCTGTCATCCTGTAGCTAGGATCATTTAGACTGACCTGATTAAGAAGGGACAGTTAAATTAGCCTGTAGGATTATATTTCATATTGTGTGCAATTTTAGAAAAATAATGTTGTTTGACTTCCTCTACTTCTACGTATCCCATTTTGTTTAAATAAAAACTGACATAACTTTTGGAAGAAGGAATGTATCTTCATCTATCTTCTGTGGGTCCCAGATAAAGAAGAATTAATTTCCATGTGTGCTCCTTCATGCCAGTTTACATTACCACATATTTTCCAGTATTTGAGTCATTACTCAGAGCCCAGCAGACAAGGGAAAGGACAGAGTTGTCTGAAGTTGAGTTGTTTAACAACTTATTTTTAAACACCACCACTACCTCATGTTTTAGTGCTGTCTCTAGTCTCGCTGCTAACACTCAGGGATTACTTTGATTGTTAGGCCAGTGGGTTATTCACACAGGTCTTCATACAGAAGTCGCTCTAGGTGAGAGAATTACATGAAGGAAACAACTTCTCTTTTTATTTGTATTGCATATGTCAAGCATGTGCTAGCATTACAAAAGCACGTTGTCTGAAATGCGGGGAGAATGATCTTTGACAGGATTGGGACTAGACACTCAAGCACACATCTCTCTTTATAGGTTAGTGTATCTGGGGAGCTAACCACTGGCTGTCTGCAGCAAAAATGGGGATTTCTACCCACAATAATGGCTTTCATATGAATGGCCCTGTCTTACTTCTATTTTTTTCTGCAAGTATATGCAATATCATTCTAGTTTGATAGTATAAAAAATAAAGGAATGTGAATGTTCACAGCCTTCAGGTTTCAAGGGGTGAGTGACAGCGCTATAGAGCACTGTATTGTCTTTTTCCAGACTTCTATTAGAGACGTTTTCTAACGTTAATGCTGGTGTCATGGGAAGGGAACATAAATCCCTGGCTCTGCAGTATTCTCTTACTGCTTATGCCACAACAGCAGTGCCTCCGCTGACTGCTGGAAATGGCTTCTCATTACCACTCCTTTTTGTACGATTCAGAGCAGTTCTTGTAACTCTTCTTTGAGAATGCCTCACCTACCAATGTGGTTATTGTTTACAATATTTACAGTCTTGGCACTTGGAGACCAGTCTAGGCTGTGTTCAGGAGAACAACAATGTACCTTTTACTATTAATTTCAATTGAAATGCATGTGGGATTAATTAGCTCATAGTCCGGAGTGAAAGAGCTGTCCAGTTCTAATGCATTTTTGCTTTGTTGAAAGTGATTGATTAATTAGGTGTTGGGGTGGCAAGAAAACTTGCAATACCCTAGAGCTATACCATGAATTCAGAATGACTTTCACAGTCTCCTAATTTCATAGATGACTTAATTTTTTTTTCTAGTTGTACATGGGAAGTCTGATGCTGAAAGGTAAATGGGAGTCTTCATTTTCTCTGCCTCAGGGTGTTGCAGCAAAAGAGTTCTGTGTAAATTGTCTCTGACTAGAAAGATCAAGAGAAAACAGGTACCAGTTTAGAAATTCTCTATGAAGTTGTCTTTCCTCTCACCTCATCTATTTTCTAAACATTGACCATCTTGTTCTCCCCTTGTTGCCAGAATTTATCATGACAGATTCATGGTAATGTATACCAGAATCACATACTGCAATAACAAAATGACAATATAACATAAATGGTAACGTAGGAACTTTGATGAAAACTGTATCTGGTCTCCACAAGTAACCCAGTCTGGAAGTCCATAGTGTATCCGACTTTCGGGATTACAATCACAATTGTAATGTCAGTCAAGAATTCACCCTTGGTTGGAAGGATAGAGCAGACAGCTACCCACTGAAAGACACTTTGAAATCCAAGGTTGATTGTTTTTCTTTGTTGTGGGTTTGCCTGTAAAAATAAGGTGAGCATCACTCTTTGTAAAAAAAGAGAATGCTCAGAGTGATATTCAGTCTGAAATCCTTCAGATTTGTATAGGATTGCTTTAGAGATGTATGGGGAGGAATGGCTGAGTACTTCTGGATGTGTCAGTAGGTTATATGGATCTCCTTGGTGTAAGAACAAGTCATGATTGATATTTACTGTATTGGAAAAGGAATATGTTCCTTTTGTTGTAGAGAAAGTTTCTGAGCATATCGGGAGTTCTGCGTGTGGAGCTGTAACCTTTCTGCTGTGGAAGTGGTCCGGTCTTTGTTCTTATTCATCCAGGCATCATCTAATTTTTTTTTTAACAATTATTAATAGATATGGTTCAAGTTCTCAGACTGCCAGGGTCTACATTTATCAGTGGCAAGTGTTTCCTGAGGAGCTGGGGGCCTCAAAACAGCACTAGGACTTCTGTGGATTTCATGGCATTGTTTGTATTACGCATTTTATATCTAGCTTATGTTTTGAGCTTATTTTGTTCACTGATGTAAGCAGGTGTAATAGCACTTCTCAACTGCCCACTAGCTGGAAAAGTAAGTATTTGCTGTTGATGTGTTTGTTGTGACAGAATCCCAGGCAGCTCCTAGCAGAGCTGGAGACCCCGGGAGCAGTGGAAGTGTGAAGTTGGGGTATGTTCCCACGCAGCTCCACTTGACCTTGAACCCAAGGATAAACCTTGAGCAGTTCCGGAGGAGAAGCTGCTCTGCTGGGGGTTCCAGACGGGTGGGAGGTTGCTCTCCCTCCTAGGGAGGCAGACCCGAGGCCCGGGCCCAACCGCACCTGGGTTAGCTCCCCTCGGGGGATGCCAGCTGGGCTCGGCTCTTTAGAAAACCGCTTCCCGGTGAAGCCAAACAACCAGCACCTCCTGTGCCCCCCAAAACCCAGCGCGCTGGGGGCGAGGCGAGACCAGCGGGGCGTACGGGCGGCCAGCACCGGCCGTGCCGGGGCGGTCCCGGCGCTCAGCCCGCAGGCGGTTGGCGGGACAGCGATACCTGCCGCCGCCGGGCCGGGCCCCGCCTCCCGCCTCGGCGCTGCCCCGGGGCGGGGCCCGAGGAAGTGACTTCAGCCGGCGGCGGCGGCGGAGCGGCACGGCGGGGCTGAGCGGCGGCGCGGAGCATGGCAGCGGCGGCGCGGTCCCTGCTGGCGGCGGGGCGGATGCGGGCGGGCGGGCGGCGGTGCCGGGCCCTGCCCGCCGCGGGGGCCGCTCCCTACTGCACCGTGGCCCCGCAGCAGCAGCGGCGGCAGCCGCCGCCCGACATGAAGAGCTACCTGTGGTCGCGCTACAAGGAGGCCAAGAGAGTCACCAAGGGTGAGCGGCGGGCCGGGGCGCGGGGCCCGCGGGCGGCAGCGGCACGGTTCCCCCGTCGTGCCGGTCCTCCTCCTGCTGCAGGTCGGAGTGCCGCCGGTCTGAAAGCAAGTAAAGACGTGCTGGCGGCTGGGAGAGGAGGAACGGCGAACCCCGCGGGAGCCGTTCCGATGGCGTGAAGGGTTCAGGGGCCGAGGCGCCCGTGGGTGTGAGGGGGCGTACGAGCAAGTTTCACCTCGTGGGGCCGAGGCCAAGCCGCCGTCCGCTCCCGGAGTCGTCGCGGCTCTGGTGTCCAAGTTGCCCTCCTTTCTCGTGGTCTCCAGTGCTCTCCCGGGGTCAAGCTGGGAGCGTGGGTAAGACCGTCACCTCGGTGGGTCCCGAGGGCCGGACGCCCAGTGGATAGGCGCTGGTGGGGGCGGCTGCCCCTTCTCCTTCCCCCCCTCTGAAGAGGGGTGAGCCCTTCAGACCTCTGCCCGTCTGACCCACTGGGGCTGTAGCTGTTGGAAGTGCCTTGGGGAAGAAGCCTTTTCTACGGTGTAGCTCGGGCCGGGCAAAGTGGCTGGTGTTGGTCGGCTGTTTGAGGGGCTTTCTGCAATAGGCTGCTCTTCCAAAAAGTTAAAATGCTGTGAAGTTTTAGATGACTTGTTTGTTTTGCCTATGGTTCCATAGAAATACTGGGAAGCGTTGAAGCCAGGGTGAAATGCGAACGATACGTGCATGGCACTGGGAAGCCCTGTTCTTCAGCCCAGCTAGGCAAAATGTTAAGGGCCAAATACTTGCTTGAAGCTTGCTTGCTTCTCTGATGGGAAGAATATTACCAAGGTGCTTGAATACGTGATCTTTTAGAGAGCCGAAAAAGAAGAAACAGTGTGTGTTCCACAACATCAAGTGGGAAAACTTGTCGCGTAGTGGCAATTGGTAGTGCTTTAGTCTTGCATGTTTTGCCCTTTTAAAGAAGGGAAAAAAAAAAAAGTAAATATAGTCTTATCCTACACTTAAGACTCTTGAGCGTGAACTGGAGCTTACGCTGTGCTGGGTGTAAACATAGCATTTGCAAACACAAAATAGTGGCAGCATTTCACAAGTGAAATAAGAAGCGGTGTTAGAGATGTCAGAAGAACGCTATGGACTTTGGAGGGTGGGATAAGGGATAGGAAGAACAGAGTAAGTGCCTTTTAGTTTTAATCTTTTTTTCTTTTCCTGTTTTCGGAATCAACTTTTTCTCATTCTAAACCACACCCAAATAATACTTAAGAGCTGTGGTTAGAGTAGGGTAATGTTAAGAGAAAATCAGTCAGTCAGTGGGTGTGGGTTCGCGAAAGATGAAGCAAATACTTCTAGAATAATTCAGAATATTTTATTACAGCCTAAGTCACCCAATGGCTTCAAGTATGTGACGTTTTGCTTAGTTACAGCATTAAGATGACAAAGCTGTCCTGATTTTTGACCCAAGGTTTATAGCACTTGGGATGCTGTCTGCCAGCCAGAATGTCTAATAGCAACAAAGTGTTTCTACTGCCTGCTTTCAGGCAGATGCTAGTCAAGCTTTTTTTATCTGAAATATCTTTATATATAGATATATAAATATTTTTATTTTTAAAACAAATGTTGACTCACCAGGGTGCACAATTGACATCGAAAAAATACTTTATGATACAGAAAAGAGTGTTGTAATGTGATTTTTGGAAGTTCACTCACAACTATGGTTATGACTTCAAGTTAATTAAATGATTCATGGCTCTTTTTACAGAATAAGAGTACTTGCCTTAATAGGAGCGTGTCAAATTGCATTTCATTATTTTGTTACCTCAACTGAGCATAATGTTTATCTTGTGTATCACTATAAACAGTGACTGGAGATAGTAGGAGCTAATGTTTCAGTTGAGGCTGATTTTGTTAAATCCCCTGAAATGAAACATAGAGTTTGTCATGTCAGCTTAAGCATGGGGAACTCCTGGGATCTTTTGTGGTGAAACACATGCTGGACTTTATTTGAAACTTGGAATTAAACTCAGTGAAATTGCTGTTCTTTCTCTCTCTCAAAAATTAAAAGACTTGAATACCTGCATCTGATAAAGCTGAATGGTTTTAGGTTACAGTCTGTTGTTGGGCATCTGTGTAACTTTCTGTTGTGCAGTAGTCTAAGGTATTGCTTTTACAAAAGAAATGTTATTTCCCTTTCTATGAGTTGACTGGAGTTTTCAAAACACAGCACTATCTTTCTAGCAGATCTGGAGTCCCCACACCTACCTGCCTTGTTGAGATGGTTTTCTCCTGTGATGGAGCACGTAGTGTTATCTGCCCTCAGAGCTGAAGGTGTTGAGATAAGCTTGACCAATTCCTTCTAGGCTTATATGTAGAAAGCAACCAAACAAAGCATATTCCCTTTAAACTCACCCTTCCGAGCATGGGTTTAAGATGAAAGCTCCCCTTTTTTCCACTGGTAGGGAAGGCTGGATCATAAAGATAGTATATGGGAAGGAAAGGAAGGAAAACATGCTCATGTTTTATGCTTCCAGGAGGATAGTGTTTAGCGTCCTAATGTTGCTTTCCCAAGTTTTTTTAAACAAGAAATACAAACATGCTTAATACTGATGTTGGTGTTGATCCTAAAGTTACTTAGTATGTTACATCTCTATGTAAGTGGCCTTACCTTCTCAGTATTTTCAAACAAATATCAAGAGAAGTATACCCTTAAAAATGGAAGTGATTTACGCACACTAGGTACATGTGTGTAGAGAATAAGTAGAATATTTTTGATTTCCTGATTTGCTAGAAGGTTAATGAATGTAGCAATGTGTATGTAACTGTTGTTTGGAAAGTATGGCAATCACTTAAAGTTTACTTATTTGAGTTGAAATTGAGTAATGTGGTAACCTTGAAACAGTGAAACAAAAGAAATTAAAGCAATGTCAAATTAGAACAATGTCACTTCTGTTTCTGGGGCAGAAGCTGGACCAAATAATGGGAGAAGACAAGACTCCTATAATAATATCCTCCTCCAACTCCAAAGTTAATTTTCAAAAGCAGTAATAAATGTGTTAATGGAGTTAGCAAAAAATTATACATATTGAGTCTGGGATTCTCAGATAAGCAAGATGCTGAAATGCAAAGTGTGCTTCAAATAAAAACTGTGGGTCATCAGGACAAGTTACAGACAGCATTTTCAATAGCATCATATTGTTAAGAACTAGCTGGTTAGTGAGAATTAGTTTGATTATTTCCATCATTGTTTATCTATATTTAGAAATTGCTAATGGATTTCTGTGTATTCATTTAAATAAAATTACAAGGCTGGTATAACTCTTTGTTTTGTTTTTCTTTTTCTCCCCGCCTCCCCTGTTCCCAGAATTGGTTCCCTCAATTATGAGTAACATGCTGAATCCAGATGCTATTTTTTCAAACAATGAAATGAGCCTGTCAGACATTGAGATTTATGGTTTTGATTACGACTACACGTTGGTCTTTTATTCTAAACATTTGCACACGCTGATCTTCAATGCTGCTCGAGATCTTCTTATTAATGAGCATCGGGTAAGTAAAATTAATGGAATAACAATAAACTTATGAATAAATAATTTCTAACTGAGAAGGGTGTAACTCATCTTTTTATGCCTCGATCCTAGATTGGCTCCCTTTATAACACATTTTGTACAACAGCTACATATGAAGCACAGAAGTCCTGGTTTATTCTCAGCTGCAGTTTTGAGCAGAGCTCAATCTGTCAGCTGTTAAGGAATAGAGTTTTATTTGGTTTATTTTTTTTATTTTGGTGGTGGTGAGGTAGTTTTGGGGAGGTTTTTTTTCTGATTGTCAGTTATTGGAGTGACCCTAACAGATAAGAAGCTTAAAAGTTACCGTTACTCTGCTGCATGCATTGCTGTGAGTGCAGTGATTAATTTGCATATGGAATATTTTTAGCCTGACTTCTTACGAGGTCTTTGATTGCACTGCGTGCTTGCGAGGTGCTCTGTATGCATGCAGTGTTTCAGCTGAGTTAGCTGGAGGGGCAGCCTGTGCAGTGACGCTGTAACCGGAGAGAGCAAGCCCCAAGTAAGCGTTCAGCTGAGCGGTCCCTTCAGAGGGAGCGCTGTCCTGTTGCCCCGCCAAGCAGCGTGTTTGCAACGGTGACCAGTGGACATCTAAGCAGCTTGGAGCTGGTTGCCGTGTAGTTTGGGGATGGGAGAAGGTGCTGTGTGTCAGGAAGCAGGGGGGGAGATGAGTGACTTGGTAAACTGAAGGTATTGAAGGGAAAAAGATTGAAGAAAATCCGGACTGAAAGAGAGAAAGTTTATAGAACTGTAGGACTTACAGCAGGGGGAAAAAAAAAACCCCACAAAAAATTCCAGTGGGTAGCTTAATTAATAAAACTGCTTGTGTATTTTATACAACCTAAATCTGAATGAGTGGTGGTATTCTACATTCGTA
Source organism: Balearica regulorum gibbericeps (assembly GCF_011004875.1). Classification (NCBI taxonomy): domain Eukaryota; kingdom Metazoa; phylum Chordata; class Aves; order Gruiformes; family Gruidae; genus Balearica; species Balearica regulorum. The sequence goes on from NC_046184.1 coordinate 61,610,968, forward strand.
TTTGAATCTAAAGGTTAGGAGCTATATATAAACATCTATAAATATCCCTGGAAGAACGAACGAAACTTCATGGGCGCTACAAGCATACACAACTTGATCCCCCTAAGATTTTGACATGACTTGGTAGCAATGTTACTGTAGCATGTGTAAATACACTTTTTTAAAGCTATGTGATTCTTGCAAAAAACAATGCTACTGTAGGAGTCAAGATTAATTCTTGTAGACAAAAATTCAAATGGTGCTCTGTCTTTACTGTTTGAATGAATTCAGGTAGTAATAACTTTCCAGTTTGCCTCGATTAAAATCTCTTGAGTTCTAGTAAATGAAGCTGTAATTACTTTTGGAGACAACTTATTGAAATATGTTATCTCCTGTTGGAATTTATTGAGGGACAACAATTTTTATTAATGCTACCTCTGTAGCTCCTTATTCTGTTAATGTTTTTCTTGCCTTTAACATTAGAAAAAACTTCTAGATAGTATTGCCCATTATGACTGTCACAGTCAACCTGAAAGATGGCCAATTTTGGTCATGGCAGTGTAAGGTAATTCATCAGAAATAGCAAAATGCTGTGTAGGAAGCAAGGAATTTTGAAGTGTGTCCAAGAGAATAAACATCGATTTAATGCTAATCTCGAAGGTGGCAGCAGGTGTTGAATGTAAACTCTTGGTCTTGGGTTTATTTCTTTCCTAACATACGGGTCTGTGCCACCTTATCTGGACAGCTGTTTCAGTTCAGATATATGTATCCCCACCAAGAGTGGGGTAAGTAAACAGTGCAATTTTTATATATATATATTTTTATTTGGCTTGTAAGGAAGATTTGTGTGCCAAGGTAGTCTCAATCTTTTTCTCATACATATCGGCATGCATGCAAAAAGACAGCATTCTAGTAGAATAAATTAAAGTAGGAGAGTCAAGTAAGCAGGAATTTGAAAAAAAAAAAAAAATCCTGGTTCATGCTTGATGTGGCTGCTTTGGGGCATGTGCAGTACATCTTAGTTTTTAATTGATCACATTCTATATCCTCCTCCGTTTTCCCTCTTTTCTGCTTCGTGTTCCTTGGCCAAATCTACACATCTTCCCAACCTGTCTGTAGCCTTCTGATGCTGTTCTTCATTCGGATCAGTAGCCTCCCCCATGTTTTCTGGAAGCGGTAGTAGGGATGATAATTCATTTGGGAGAAGGTACTGTTTTCTTTAACTGTAGATGCCCGTGCTCAGTGTAAGCACAATCTACAGCAGTTGCAGAGCAAATCCTCTTCGGCATAGATAAAGACTTTGTGGAGAAATTGCAATTTACTTATTTTTTTGTAAAAGTAGCTAGAGCCTCTGTTGAAGTGCAATAATCTACCTTTTTCCCTGAAAGCTTGTAAATGAGCCATATATGTAAGGAGACTGTTGTAGAGAGGTGGAGAATGTGCCTGAGATGCATTTGTCAAGTTCTAAGACTGCGGTAGCCTGTGGGACGGAAATGAAGGATCATCTTTCAGTTGGTTAGTCAAAGAAATGATAGTTTTCTCAAGCCTTGTCAGAAATGACTGAAGAATTTTACCTATTAAAACGACATGAACAAACCCCTTAGCCCAAGGCACGCATCTAATGTATATTTTTTTTCATGGCTAGCCTATGCTTGATGCAGGACAAAATTACAATTGACTGAAAAATGTTAGAAAACTCTCTAATAGGTGGGGCAAGCTACTGTGCTATCTGTAAAGAACCCGAGGAAAGAGTACGTGGCACAGATGTTCAATTCATGTGCATCTCTAGACAACGAGGTGTTCCAAGGTACCCTGCTGTCCAGGGTAAAAGTAGTTGGGTCACTGTGGCGTTTTCCTGGCTCACCCTTTAATGCCCAACTTGCTTTCAGGATATGATCTTTGTGACTCACAGTATCTTGAGGAAGGTCCCTGTTAGGGGAGCCTGGCTTCTCCAGGTAACATTAGCCATTGTGAATTCTCTTCTTCCTTCCTCCCCCTCTGTGTTTATTTGAAGTGCACTTATCTTTAAACACCACTGGGGTCTGCATTTCAAACGTGACAATCTAAGATCGGGAGTATGATCTGCACTGAGGGAGTCAAAACAGATAGCTGTGCTTCTTTTATTTCTTGAAAATGCTAGTTAATGCTCCTGTTCATATTGATGATGATGTATAGCTTTTTCTTTCACTGGAAATGAGCAGTAAAGTTTGGGTATCTCTAAATGAGGCCATGTTCTTGGGTTTCTAGCTAGAAGGTTGAGCTGGAAACTGTGTTTGTGTAGTTTGTTTTATGGGGAGACTTCACAATGCAAGGCAAGTCAGCTATTAAATTTTAGGAAGTTAATAAAATTTAGTTTGTTTTCAAAGGTGCATATATTAACTTTTTAAACAACAGGCTAATGTTCAAAGGTGATGACCTCAGAGTACCTGGATGTCCAACTTTAGGTACTGTGCTTGATTTACATTTAAAACATTGACCTTGGGGAAAAATGTTTGACTTGTCTTACACTGTACATATGTTCCTGCAAATCTCGCCAACCTATCGAAAAGCCTCTTAATGACTAGTGAAAATGAGAAGCATAGAAAACGTAGGCTTTTAAAATTCTGCAGAAACAATTTTTTAATTTGTTTTTATTGTGGAGGTAAAATCAAATCATTGCTCTCTTTTCTTAGTATCCTGCAGAAATAAGAAAATATGATTATGATCCCAATTTTGCAATCCGAGGACTTCATTATGATGTGCACCGGGTATGTATAAATAACTTTGTGATGAGTTATATCGTGCTGAGAACTTAGCCAAAGAAAATAAACAGGACTTTTAAGTCTTCCAGCTTTTCACTCTGTTGATGTGTAAGGATGTTGTTTCATACTTTTCTCTTTCATAGCAAGCTTGATTTTTAATTTTTTTTTTTTAATAGCTCTTAAGTATGAAATGTTTTGGGTATTTTGCTGTCGTGGTTGGTGGAGGTAGGAAAGACAACTTAGAGTGCAACAGAATAAACATAAGCAAGCATCTGCTAGTAAGAAAAGTTATTTCTTCATGGCTTAGCTCAGGTCACTGGACAATGTTTTTCTTTGTGATTTGGCAAGGCCTAGGTAAACGCCATTGATAAAAGTATTTTGGAAGCTATGAAGGGAGTTGAAGTGAAGGTGCTAAAGTGTTCTTGAGACAAGGGGCATAGACAAAATTGTTTTGATTTTTATAATTTCATGACAAATAGTTAATGTGATAAAAACTGATTTTTTTTTTTTCCCCTTGCAAGGCATTATTAATGAAGATTGATGCTTTTCATTATATTCAGCTGGGAACAGTTTACAGGTGGGTAAAATTATTTTCTATCTATAATAAAAATGTCTACTCTTGGGTTTTTTTAATCTCTTAGTTGTGTATCTCTTATGTTCGTATCAGGAACAGAGCCCTGAAAAGCAGACACGTGAATGAACATGGCAGGCTTACTGGAAGGGGGTTTCTTTGCGCCTCTGTGTGTACACACAGACATGTGCACACGCTTACTGACTGATACAGTACCGCTGATTCCCCAGTTCAGAGCCGGGGAAGTTGGCAAGCTGGTTGGTCACATAGTGCTGACTCACTTAGTTTCCGGCTGTTAAATTGTGCTGAAAGACATCTAAAAATACGCCGATGACTTCTCCGCTGTTGCTTTCTGTGTAAATGATTATCGCAGAGTGCCTGTTAGCATGATTTTTGGTGTGGTTGTAGGGACACTTGAGAGGTCTTGCTATGTTTGCACAGAGCTTTTAAGTTTGGACACATCAACATCATACTTGCAGAATGAAGCACAACTGCTTTGTGTCCCCACAGCCTGACAGTTCCTGAGCTTACTGAATTGATGTAAAATTGGCAATCTCTGTGCTGTTCTTCGTTACATGATACAGACATACTGTATGTGATCTTTGACAGGAGAATTTTTACTATGGCTCAGTTTGCTGTCATGAAGCAGTACGCATTTGACTGACATGAACACCACACTTCGTACCAGATTTTAAATTAAACAAGGCCTGAGCACGTTTCTTAATGTCATTGGACAGAAAGTTTTCTTTTGGGGCCAAAAGATAATACAACCTTAGATGATTTGCTATGGGGGGCTGTATATGGTAGTATGAAATGATGATAATGTGCTCATTACTTCTTGTATGCCAGTGGGGCAGATAGGTAGTAGTCAGCTGTAGTCATGGATCTGTTCTTCTATGAGTTAGTCTGAGACACACTTTGGGAGAAGGGAAGGAAAGTGAAAGAGGAAACAAGATGACATGGTCCAGTATTAGCCTCATACTGTCAACATAGTAGTGATCTAAAGCTGCAAAACTAATGTGTTCTGTATGTATCATCGGAGTCTGAGTGAAACTTTATATGATTTTATTTGTGTGTTTCATACCTGCTGATGTAGACTAATTGTTGTGTATTTCAACTGACAAAACCTGTTCCTGTGGTTTTTGAAGGAATTTTTTATGCAGGGCTAGGAGGGAACCAGAGAACTTGATATGAAGGTTGCTGATTGTAAGGTTCATTTAAAAAGGCTGTCACACTTTCACATTTTTCACTGTGAAAAATGCTAGTTTGCTAGATTAAAGACTAGGTGAAGTGATTAAAAAATACATTTATCTGTAGTTATGTACTAGAAATACTAAGATTGGTATGAATGGAAACACACATGTGTGAAAGCACCAGAAGAGATGTTGATAGAAGGGACAAAAGGATGGTGTGTGTTGGTGGTACCTGGATCAGTTGGTCATCAGGAAATCAGCACATCTGCATGCTGTTTCTCCAACCACCCATATGGGTGGGAGGGGCAAAAAAGAGGTTGAAGGCTTTGAGAGATGAGGTCAGGAAGAACAATGGTATGACTAGAACCATATAGTCACCTAGATGAGAAGACAAATGGATGGTGAGTCCATCAGCAGTGTGTTACCTTATGACTCAAGAGTGGGACAAAATGAAGAGGCAGGAGATCACAGTTGCTGTCAACTCCTAGTACAAAAGGCACATCCAAAGCCAGCACATCATGACTGGTCAAGAAGACTCTAGAGAGGTGTTGAGATTTGTTGAAGAGCTGGCATCCCTTGTTCTGTGTGTCACCCAAAATAATTCTGGACAGACTGCTAGGCCACGCATCTTGGTACCTGTGAGTGTGAGGGAGAGAGTGAAAGCTACCATTTCACTCAATACTTTCTCTTAATTTGGTTTAAAATAAGATTACCTTTCTCTTCTGTACTAACACTGAGCTTTGCTGTCAGTTGCTGCATATCTCTAGTTCTTAGTTTTAAGCTTCCATGTGTTCTGTATGTGTGTAGGTCAATCATACCACTGAAAGTAGCAGGACTTGCCCAAGCGTACAACCTCACTTGCACTGAGAGGTGTAAGCAATTCTGGTATCCCTCTAACAATGCACGTCTCCAAGGGCGGCAGTGGGAGCACTGCTGTGGGTGAACTGTGGTGTTTTTAGTGCAGTCTGTCCATGCTGTCAGTGGAGTAAAATATACTTTGTGGTTATACAGCTGCACTGTGAACTGTCAAGACTATGAGTATTCTGGTAAAACTAATCTACAGCTTTGCCAACACAGTCATCGCTCCTCTGTGGATTTCACGTATGTCTATTGTCAGCTCTTGATTTGCGCTTAAGTAGCTCCTGATCCACGCATGTTTTCTCCAGCAGTATTCAAATGGCATAGCTGTCTGCAGACTAGAAGATGAGTCAGTCCTCCTCAATTCTGATTGTATTACTTAGTATATGTTTAACATTTTGGTTGCATTTCTTTGTATTTACTGCTGTGGATGGGTGATGCTGAACTCTGTATGTTAAACTAAAGTATTACCTGCCCTGTTTGTGCACAATTCTAACTGAAATGCTGGAGTCCTACCTGCAGTAGCACAGAGCTGTGTACAAGTCGATGTATCATTGAGAAGTGCGGTAAAGGAGCTAGGTAACGTGGGACTCTGCTACCATCGCAGCCCTGACAAAGTTCATGTATCGTGCCCTTCCACTGCAAAGCTGGTGTGGATGCTGAACACTGAAAGTACTAGGCTTACTAATTAATTTATTTTTTAATACCTCACAAGACTTCTGGGTAAGACCAAGAAAGGGGGGCATGAAATAACTGGTTTTTTACAAGGTTGCAAAAAACCATAAGTAGGCTTGGAAAAAAGGGACCATTTGCCATTTGTGTTCTTTAGTCTTGAGCAAAACCTCAACACTTCTGTGTCCTCTGGTGAGGATGTTTACCTGCCTGTGGTGTTGGAGATGCTTTAGTGCAAGATGCTTGATACATTCAAAACAAAGCCTTTAATCTTTTAATAGTTGATAAAGAAACTCTGGGGAGAGATAATGTTCCCTTCTTCTCCATTTGTTGTTATACTTTTATATTTTAATTGCTTGTCAACAATCCTTCAAGTAATCTTAAATGTTAGGAAACTGAACTGTTGATACAGTTTAAAAGAAAATCTTATTTAGTTAAAAGTTGTGTATGTTTTTCTTTCCCTTGAACCTTCAAGGTCATAGTACAGAATAATTTGGTTTAAACGCTATCACATCATCAGTGCTGTATGAAACAAAGGCAGAGCGAGGAATTACTTTGTGTTAAGAAACTGGAAGCTCTAACTACTTACAAACCCTTAAGGCATAGCTTCAGTGGAGACTAATTAGCTCTTTTCCCGTAAGAAAGTAAAAAGGACTTAAAATTGGAATGTGTTCTGTGTGCGTCAGCCTGTTAAAATGTTACTTGTTCTGTAAAGAAAGATGCTGTTTTAACTTACAGACTCAAGTGTTCCTATGACATTATTAGTATTTTAATAAGCTCCAGATCCAAGTGTTAATCTGTCAGACTTTCATTTGGTAATTACTTGAAAATTTTAGTCTGACTTTTGAACTAAAGCTAATGTTGTTTTCCAGAGGCCTCAGTGTTGTCCCAGATGAAGAAGTCATTGCAATGTATGATGGTTCCCATGTCCCTTTAGAACAAATGAGTGACTTTTATGGAAAGGTAAAACCACAAACTGCTCTTTAAAGTGATTTTTTTTTTTGGGGGGGGGTAGTGGTGTTAGTATTTTGTTATTACTAGCAGTTATATTTTCTCAATACATGATTGACCTATAGTGCTAGATGTGAAGTTTGCCCTCTGAAGTGACAAAAACCTTTTCTTTCTCCCACTTGCTTTAGTTTCTTCTTTCAGTGTTCCCTTGCCCAGTCATACAGACAGAGAACACAGCAAAATCAAGTGACTTGCTCAGTGTTGCACAGCAAATCAGATAAAGGATGGGAAGTGAACCATATCTGATGTCTTACCCCAGTTATATACTTCTTCCTGGTGGTCTAATGGCTTAGCTGATGTAGCAGCAAGTAAATGTATGGAGGCATCTCTTGCATACAAGCTGACATAGTGACAGTAAGAGGATTTGACAAAAGATGAATGATAAAAGATAAAGCTTTTAAGTTTAGGATTTGACTTTGTGGGGAAGCTTGATCTTGCTGGTAGGTTCCTTCCTCTTTCCCAAATGAAAAGTGGTGCTGTCTTTTTAGTAAAAAACAAGTTTATTTTACCCCTTTTACTTATAGATGTTAATGCCATGTTGACGTGAAAGGCCCTTCTTTGTGCTGTGGAGCATTTTGTTGTTTTCACACTTGTTCTTTTTTTAAGGAGCTGAACTTAGACTTCCCAAATCTAGTCTCTGCAGCAGTTCTGAATATTGCCCTGGCATTCCCTGTGGGATCCCTCGGTCTCTGCACATGTGTGCTTTCTTTGATCTTGGAAAGGATGGTGACAGGACAAGAGGCCATGGGCACAAACAGAAACACAGGAGGTTTCCTCTGAATATCAGGAAACGCTTCCTTTACTGTGAGGGTGACTGAACACTGGCACGAGTTGGTTGCCCAGTGAAGTTGTGGAGTCTCTATCTTTGGAAATATTGAGAAGCCATCTGGACAAGGTTCTGGGCAACTGGCTCTAGGTGGCCCTGCTTGAGTAGGAGAGTTGGACAAGATGATGTCCAGAGGTCCCTTGCAACCTCAACCATTCTGTGTTTCTGTGATCTTCAACAGTGTGCTGTCTTGAGCGGCTTGCTTTACCTCTTTTCTTCTTGAGAAGTATTTGCTCTTGTATAATGAGATTCTCTTCTGTGAAACTTAACTATAGTTACAGCTTTTGCAGACTAGAAATATTTTCTTCTGTTCCTGCATTAGTTATTGTAGACTTGTACAACTTTTCATTCTCCCTTTTCAAGGAGGTAAATTGTTTTGCAGTCCTAATCAGTGTTCCACCTATTGCAAAAAAGTAATAAAACCTTCATCCCCGCATCACTCTTATTTACAGAAGTGCAGGCTTCCAGTGAAGGTCTTCTCTTGACTTTTAGCTGATCTCTGTCTTTTATGTGTTTATGAGTTAAAATACTGCTAAGAGTAATGAGTCATGATAAATTCTTACAGTAAAGCCAACCTTTCTGTTGGAGTTACTTTGTTGGAAGTCTGTTAGTTCAAAAAGAATCTAAAGCAATGTGAAAAGTGACAGCAAAAGCTGAATATCTGCAACTAAGCTGACATGTTTATACTGAATGAGTGAAAGTTTTCTAATCTGAGAAATGCCTGACCTTTTTTTTTTTTTCTTCTTTTTTTCCCCACCCCTGTAGAGCTCACAAGGAAATACAATGAAGCAATTCATGGATATATTTTCCTTGCCAGAAATGACACTCCTTTCTTGTGTGAATGAATATTTTCTGAAAAACAACATAGACTATGAGCCTGTTCATCTGTACAAAGATGTCAAGGTACTAGCTTTGAAGATGGGGTAAACCTTTACATTTCTGCATCTTCTCTGAGAGTACTTCAGGAAGCTTCAATCTGTTGTCTCAACTCCAGTGAAATACATCAACTTTAGGTTTTGTATAGAGCAATTATTGCTATACAACCATAAAAACATAAGTAAAATGAAGGTAGACCTTAGAAAAGAAACAGAATAATTTGAAAATTTGTTTTAAATCTAATGTTCTAGGGCTGTTGCTCTTTCTGTAGGTTTGAGGTGTGAATGGGGAAAGTGAAGGAGCTCTTGTATATTGATAAAGCTTCTTTTGATTGTTATTAAAGATACACTTTCCTCACTAGCAGGAATTGTAAGAGCCTATAGGGAACTCCAGTTTGGAGCTTTCCATTGTACTCTCTCTGTATCTTTGCTAGTATACGATCATTTGCTGCCTCTTACTTTTGGCATATCTATTTCACCTGTTTTCCTCTCTTCCTCCTCCAGAAAAATCTAGTAATAATGATTAGAGTAATTTGACCCTCTTGATTCCTCAGGATGTATCCTGCAGAGGAGATAAAAATTATGTCATGGTTATTTAAGAACAGAAGAGATCATGTCGGAGTTGATGGTATTTGTCTGCACAAGCTTTAAATCCAAAACCTTTTCCTGGCCCCTTGTTGACATGTATTAAACTCATGTAGTTGTTCAGCATATGTGATGCACCTGAATGTTGAATCTGTCACTTTCCCAAGTAGAACAGATAGATTTTAAGTAACATTTGACCTCCAGAGTAATTTTTCCCTTCTGCCTATGGTTGCATAGAGTCAGAAGGCTAGTTCTTGTGGTTTTAGCTGAAGTGTTTGTAGAAACTTCTGTACTGCTCAGCATTACCAACGTTTTGGAAGCCCTATAGTGGCATTTTTGGAGGATTTTTAGGACATACTCCGTGTAAGTACCAAAATGGCAGTACTACTGTCCTGAACAAAGCAATCTGGTGCAGAGCTGGCTCAGGAGAGCTGCCAAATGCCTTCAGAGCTCCTTATGGGTACTTTGCTTAAGCATTTAGCTTTTCATTTGTTTATAAATTTCTTTTTTAAATAACAAGGGCATTTAGGAGTGATCATAATCTAAAATCTAACCAACTTAAAGATTTTGGATTTTGTTTTTGCAAGAGGAAAGGAATGTGTTCTGCTCCAAAGCTCATTAGAAATCTGTGATGACTCTGCTTCTGCAGAGGGCTTTCACCCCACCTCACTCTTTTCACAGTTGTTACATGAAAGAGCCCCTTTGCTATACAGTTGTGTACTTCCCAAAAGTATGAAGTTAGTTTCTTAGAGGACGGGCTTACTCTTTGTCTAGTGGTGACATATACATAATGAATACGACATGGCATTTCTGTAAAGTTGAAAGTGTAATTTAGAGAAAGGAATTGTTTTAAAAACAGATTACTACTGCTATGCAGTGAGCATGGGTTTTATAGTTGAAAAGATTTTTCAGTTCTTTAGTGCTCTGTTGCTTTCCTGACAGGATTCAATCAGGGATGTCCACATCAAAGGAATAATGTACAGAGCAATTGAAGCAGATATTGGTAAGTACTAATGAGATCATCTGTCAGAGCTTTTTTCACTGATAGTATAGTGATCTTTCTGGCTTCCTTATTTGAGATTACAAATTCTAAATTTTAAAGCTTGAAAGAGTTACTTCCACTTGCCTAAGGTACTTTTGGTGAATATACCTTCATGTTCTGAACCCTTGGTTGAATGCAGAGAAAATTCTTGTGAAAAACTTTTTCAATTAATACTGTATTTTCCTCAATCCTCACAGAGAAATACATCTGCTATGCTGAACAAACTCGTGCGGTGTTAGCAAAGCTGGCTGATCATGGCAAGAAGATGTTTCTCATCACAAACAGTCCCAGCAGCTTCGTGTAAGTGAACAGTTGTTTGCTGTTCAACTACACCTTTTTAAAGGATGGGGAGGATGAGGTTCTCGAATATAATTCATTATATTGCACAGATAACCACTACTGTTAACATCCCTCTGTCCTTTTTAGGGACAAAGGCATGAAGTTCATAGTTGGCAAGGACTGGAGGGATCTCTTTGATGTGGTCATTGTACAGGCCGATAAGCCAAACTTTTTCAATGATAAGCGAAGGTGAGTATCCAGTCAGTAAAGAACGATTCAAGCAGCTTATTCCATATTAGGCTATAGAACATGTTTTGAAATGTTTTAATTGGGATGCAATGTAACAGAAAATTATATTTGGTGAGATCCTGTTTAAGGTCATTACATAATGCAGTGACACCCAATTCTGAAGTCCAAATGTTCACCATTTCATGCCTGAGAAAGTTCCAGTAGCTATTACGGGTCTGCTGGACTGAGTTAGGATCACAGAAGCTGTTTTTAACATCCTAGCTTGTAAGTTGAAATGTGTTCCTTTCCTAATAAACTTGAAAAATTTTGGTGCCTTTCAGAATCAGCTCCTTATCTGGAAATGTCTTTCATTGTGTCTGGTTTTTTTAGTCACGCATGATATTTAAAGGGCAGACTGGCTGACAGGCTGGAGTATTTGGACTAGTTGTTCAATTAAGTAAACATATTTGTAATGCGTATGCACTATTCTTACACTTGAAAAAGACCTATTCCTTTATGTGTACTTAGGATTTGAAAGTGTGATAGAGGGAGGTGGGATTTTTTTCCCTTTACTTTTTTTTTCCCATTTAATTTTAAAAAGAACTTTTCTTTATGTCTTGCCCCCAGACCTCTGCCCTGTTCTTGTTCAGTTGTACAAAATGAGGTATTGGGCAGGATTTTTACATGTCATCACTTCTTTTGTATTTCTCTCCTTCTTAATGGCAGACGATTCAGTTTCTTCCCCTCCGTCTGGGATCCCTGTCTTAGTTCTCAACAATTGTTCTCAAACTCCATTATAAATATCATAGGTATACTGGAGAGATACATTGCATTTCACGGGGTACAGTGAAGTTTTGGAGCCTTGCTTTTTCTGTCTAGTACAAAAAGTTCAGATGCTAGAGACCATGGTTTCCTTTTTGAAAAATGAATATTTTTAATAGTAAAATGCTAATCTCCTTCTAAAAAGTGACAGAATTTCTACAGTAATGTAACAATTGTATATAATTCTATTCTAGACCGTTTCGGAAGGTGAATGAAAGGGGAGTGTTGCTTTGGGACAAAATTCACAAGCTGCAGAAAGGTCAGATTTACAAACAGGTATGCTTTCATAAACTCTTTCAGTTCAAATTTAATACCTATTTCCTAGAATCCCAAGCTTCTTTAGATATCATAAAGGCTTCTAAAAAGTAGATATGTTTAAGAGAATTATTTTAATGACTGAAGTGGTACAAATTCATTGTTGGTATTCTGTGTCTGCAGTTTATTTGTCTCTTGAAGTGATAGTATTGAACCCGCCTGTAAAATTTGGGATTTGTAATATATAAACTGAGAACAAGATTTTTAATATGAAAATATTTTCAGGGGTGTACTAAATTGCTTTTTCATGCCTGTGAAGGCGCAAGTTGCATGCCACTACAATGTATGTGTCATTGTTTCTGCAGGGTAACTTGTACGAATTTCTGAAGCTTACTGGCTGGAGGGGCTCTAAGGTTCTCTACTTTGGTGATCACATTTACAGTGACTTGGCAGTAAGTAGTTTACTTTCGCAAAATAGGATAAAAGATGAGGCTTTTTGCTAGTTTTCCTCTCTTTGTCCCCAGTTATTCAATATAACACTTTCATTTAAGATTTCTAAGTACAACAAAACTTGAGTTGGTAGTTAAGCCACACTGCTTTTCTTGCAAAAAGAAAAAGTGATGAAAATTGGTGCCATAAAAGGCTGACCATGTTTTCCACCTGACTTGTAGGATTTAACTTGTTTACAAGCAGTGCTTAGGAATGAGTGTGGTGTATTCCTGATCCAGGTACTGATTGTGTCAGATGTAACATAAAATCATAGAATGGTTAGGGGTGGAAGGGACTTGAAAGATCATCTAGTTCCAACTCGCCTGCTGCAGGCAGGGACACCCTCCACTAGACCACGTTGCCCAAAGCCCCATCCAACCTGGCCTTGAACACTTCCAGGGAGGGGGCATCCACAACCTCTCTGGGCAACCTGTTCCAGTGTCTCACTACCTCATAGTGAAGAATTTCTTCTAATATCTAATTGAAATCCACCCTCCCTCAGTTTAAGGCCATTATCCCTTGCCCTGTCACTCCATGTCCTTGTCAACAGTCCCTCTCCAGCTTTCCTGTAGGCCCCTTTAGGTACTGGAAGGCTGCTGGAAGGTCTCCCCGGAGCCTTGAGTAAGCACAGATATCCAAATGCAAAGGATTGTCACTGATTTGGATGACACTACCAAGTGTAATAAGAGCTGAATGAACTTCTGTTTTGACAGGCAATCTTCCTGTCACTAATGGTAAACTTACTTTCTTCTTGAGATCTTGCTATGGTTTGTAGCCCCGCTCTCCAGGCATTTTCTTACTATTTTATGAACAAATATACTGTTAACTGTTACTTCGGACTAAGTGACCACCACCTAACTCTTTTGTAATTGATTGCATATGAATGCCTGGATATGACTTTCCACAACCAAGCTGTGGTAACATGTTTCAGCAGCAGCACACGTTAACATTTTTGCCCCAGTCTGCTTTTAAAAAGAGATGTAAGTGTGGGTGCTTCAGAAGGCTGAGGGCCAAAGGAAGGAGGTGGCAGCTCTGTTCTTCTCTGGCGCGTTGGAGGAGAGGGCACAGGTGGCAGCTGCCTCATCTTGTAGTTGTCAGGAGGAGCTTGAATAGCTGGGGTCCGCATAGGACCCTTCTGTCAGCTGAGTGCATGGGTAAATACCACAAACCCAATACACTGTTTCTTACAGATACTTCTGACAGCAGCAGAGGTCTCATCTACAAGAGGAATTTCCTACTGTTTGTTTTAAACATAATGAATTAGTGCTTGTGTGTTCTTTATGTCTGTCTGTCTCTCTCTTTAAAACTGGGATTTGAAGCTTACTTGGAAACTAAACTATTGCCTGTTGGCACAGTTAAGTCCCACTGTTTAATATTTCTGCTTATATACAGGAAGCAATTAAATTGGTGCCCCTTTGGGATAAACAATGGTCAAATTCTTCAGTTCTCTTAAGCAGCTCTTTTTAAGACTAATAAATTTTATTTTGTAATTCTTGGTAAATAGGATTTGACCCTGAAGCATGGCTGGCGCACTGGTGCAATTATTCCAGAGTTACGATCGGAGATTAAAATCATGAACACAGAGAAGTACATTCAAACCATGACCTGGCTGCAAACCTTGACAGGATTACTGGAACACATGCAGGTTTGTTCTGTGCATGTAATATATAGCAGAAGGGATTCGGCCAAGTTTCTAAATGCTGGACATGACTAAAGTTCACCAGTTTGACTGTAGATAAATAAATGCAGTTTTATATATGTGGCTAGTTAATAAGACTTTTCTCAAAATCTTGTCCCTTTCCTCCACTGGTCAGCCTGGATTGATTTCTGCTTTTCCTTATTTAAAATGCACGTGGATAACTTCTGCATACTGATTTCTGAAGCATGCTTTTGTCCTGTTAGCTGATAAGGGTTTATGAATGGAAAGGCTCATTTATGAGGGCACCCTTAGTTACCTGTCATCCGTTCTTTACATTCCAGGTTCACCGTGATCCTGATTCACAAATGATTTTAGAAGAGTGGAAGAAGGAAAGAAAGGAAATGAGGTAAGACACGGGAGACGAAGAATTTGCAATATGCTTCATGGTAGCTAGGTGTCCTGTCCACAGATTTCTTCAGAGTATCTCTCCATCCTTGATTTATATTCCCCAGTAGTTACAGACCTTCTGAAATTGTGTAAAGCAATGTTCTACCTGTCTCTTGTGCAGGTCTTCTCCCCTCTGACCCTTTGTGCATATGAACCCCTACTTTGGGGGTTCCCCTGTTCCCCTTCTTTGGAACAGATGTTGACTTTCTGTGTGAAAGGGTAACACCAGATCAACTACTTCTCCTTCTCATCTCAGTTTTCTTGTCACTTTACTTCAGCTGTCACCGTAGCTATTCATTACACAGACTTAGTTCTGTATTATTTAAAAATGTGTTTCTGTATCAAGACTTTGGTCACTTCAATTTTTTTAGATGACTTCTTCAGATTACGTACAATATATTTTAGAATATGCAGAAACTGGGCTCTGCGCTACACTGGATTTAGCAGTGGACTCATCACAAAGATAGTAATAGTACTAAAAATCCTAAAAGTCTACTATCGTGAAGGAACAATCCCTAAATGCAGGGGGTGTGAAGTGCGCAGTCGGCAAGGCCAGCAGCTGTGCAACCAGCAGCCTTCCCCAGAAATGTGGAAGTAAATGAAATGGGAATGGTACTTGGCAGTGACTAATAACGGAAGTTAATTCCAAGATGTTTAAGTTTTTTGTGTACATTGAGCCAGATCTTTGTGGTAAAAAGTCTTTTATCTTTGGGACAAGTGGGTGTCATTAGGATTTAGATGAAGGCAAAAGTCTTCTTTCACAATCTCTAGAAAGGAAAGCTTGAGATGTCATGTTTCTGAAGTCAGAAGCAACTTATCACTGGTTTTAGTGGGAGAAGTGTGAAGCTCTTCTGTAATCGTTAGGTCTGGGCTACATATGTGCAAGAGGTGCAAAAATTTGTGGTGCATTTAAGTGGTTTGATGTGCAATGGTAAGAGAATAATGCATAGAACAGATTATAGGAACTGCTTGCTTCAGGTTCTGGATGCTAGCTGGTAAAGAGATGTGTGCAGGTATGTTCACTTCATTCTCTTTCTTTTTTTGGGGGGACAGGGAGATGAACAGGAATTTCTTCAATGCACAGTTTGGAAGCTTATTCAGAACTGATGAGAATCCAACTTATTTCCTAAGACGTCTCTCTAGATTTGCAGATATCTACATGGCATCATTGAGTTGTCTCTTGAACTATGAGCCTGACTACACGTTTTATCCAAGAAGGACTCCTTTGCAGCATGAACTTCCTGGCTGGTCAGACCAGCTGTGCACTGGAACATTCAGAATACCTTTCCTACAAGAGACAGTTCAAATCAAATAAACTCTTGGTGGCTTCTTGCTAAAATGGGAAAATATATATATATTTTTTTTTGAATGTACATGTATTTAAGTCACTTAAATCTGTTATCTTGATTTAGATGTAATTAATACTTGTTCTCATAAGCATTGTACCTATTTTCTCCTCTCCTGCTCAGAGATGTGAAAATTCCTCTTACAGAAGAGATGATGGACTGCTAAAACAGTAGTGGGCTGGGAGGGAGGACAAATTTGAGGGGAAGGACTGGTGGTGTTCTGAGGTGGTTGTTTTTGTTTGTTCATTGGAAATTTCGATCTGCAGCCTTGCAGTTTACAAAGAAATACCTGTACAATCTGTTCTGGCCCTGATCAGAACTCCAGCTGGAGCCTGTAACGGATCTTGGCACCGAAAAGCTTAAATCCAGTATTAGTAATTCAGCGATACGCGGTAGCCAGTTTACCGTGAGACTGAGAGGGATGGTGTACGCGTTTTAACTGTCCTGGCTGCCATAGCTAGAGCCTTACCTGCTGTAGTGTTGGTGTGGCTCTGCTGCGCTGCTGGGACGACGGTACCGGCGGGTTCAGGCTGATGGGCTTTTCCCCCTCTCTGTGCAGTTTCTGTTCCTGTAATGTCTGAGCTTGGCTGTAGGTGGACCTGAGCCGAAAACTGAACGTGGCAGTAACTTGGGCTGCTTCAGCTTCCTTTCATTAAGTTTTAGGCACCTTTCTTCTTAAGTTTCAAAACACTTTAAGTATCTGCTCTCTGATAATAAAGCCATTTCAAGAGATCTTGCATTTTGCATTTCAAAGTGGAGATAGATCTCTGTCAGGCTTCGGATCGATCCTAAATGCTGCTTCTTAAAATTTTAAGTGTCTTACAGTGGTATGCAATGTGGTTTTGCTGTTTCCTGGGAGAGAATGTATTTCATATAGCCTTCAGTAATGGACTCTTATAGTCAAAAGTAAACACGCACAATAGGCAAATGAGTTGAAAGAAGAATTAAGAAATGAGAAAACAAACCCCAGAGTTTTCTGATGACTTTTTTTTTTTTTTTTTTTTTTAGCTCAAGCCCTCAAAGCTGAATTGGGGGCTGGTAGACAGTTTGCATCAAGCAAAATAATTTTGGAGGTGCAAACATGAATTTTTATTCAATTACTGAAATTGCAGGTAATGCATGAACACAAACTCTGGGTAGCACATATGTTCCAAAGATTTGAGCTGAAAAATGTCTATTTTGCACAAGGAAAACATCTGTTGATGTGTTTCCTCAAACAGGCACTTTATAGAATTGCTATATAGTTGTTTTTAAATAAGGATGCTTTCTTTTCTCTGCATCCAAAGGAAACATTTTTTTTTAACTGGTGCTTCCCACCCCAGCCATTTTAGAAGGCATAATATGATTAATGTTTTTCAAATTCTAGTTATTAAAGGCTCTATTTTTAAAAGCATATAATTGACAAAATACATAGTATTTGATATTCTTAACTTCATTTTGGGATATCACTTGCTTCCTACCATGATTGTCAGGTAAACTTTTGGTGACCAAAAGTTTTCTTTTTTTTTTTTTTTTAACCCTGTCTGTATTATGTGCAAGTCCCTATATTGAATTTCATATGCAGTATCTTTCGTCTTTTTAAAAGCATGTTTGCAAACTAGGGAATGTATTCTAATCTAGCCTGCAGAATTTCATAAGCAGTTTTCCTGTATGCTTGAAATCAGTCTGAAGTTCTCAGAGATGGTTATAGATTTCATGTTCATGGTTTTCTTTGTGCTCCTGTTTCAAGCTGGACGTGCAACACTCTTAAAGTGTGTGTGTATTTAAACAGATGAATATACTTGAAGCGAGTAAGTTCATCTGACTGTTTTGGTGGAAGAAAAAGATAAAGTTTTGCAGGAAGTTAGTTTGGCTTTATCAGGAGACTTGGTGGGAGAAATATTTAGCGTAACTTGATAATGAAATATAGGGATGGAAATATCCCCAATTTGCCTTCAGTTCTTCACCCTGATGCTCGGCTAGAGCTGAACTTGGTGTTACGTGTCCGTAGCACCTCTCATGCTCCGGAGATTTCAATGCACTGTTTAAAAAAAAAAAAAAAAAAAACAAACTCCAAGCCACTGTATGTTCTCCATTTTACTACCAGCAAATAATAATATTGTGTTATTCAGTTCTGTGTTATTGACTTTGATAATGTTTTGCTGGTTAGAGCTCTGTGATGTTTATTCTTTTAAAGCTGGCTACGAGTCAGTTTGCCTAATTTTCCTGTGTTAAGCAGGAACAATTTGACTGGGTTGGATGATGTTATCCACATAATACATACTTTTGTTTCAAGATTACTTTTCTCCTCTCCCCCTTCCTTTCTCTTACCTTATAAATCAAACTTCTGTACAAAGCTATGTTACAACAGCCAGCTGAAGTAAAATCTTGTTTATATTGCATGACTTCTTGAAATAAACAACACTGCATGAAACTAAAATAATTATGAGAGGGTTATGTTCCTTTAAAACAACCCAACTATATATAATATGAATTTAAGTGAGAATTTTAAAATGCATTATTTATTTTTCAATTCTAGAATGCTCTTTAACTTTTAAAAATGTCTTGCATTTTTGTAATGATTTCACCTTGGCGCTGTCTGCATTACTTATTTTAACCTTGTTATGTTACTGACTTCAAAGAGATTTTTGAGCATGTTTAAAGGGCAGTGTCTCTTTATTTCGTTTTGGGAGTATAGTTCATTTGAACACCAAAGCAAGAAGAAATTTTCATTCTATTCTATCAAAAACATGGAAGAGAATAGTCTGCCAGTAAAAGAAGAGTTTAATGAACTGTGGAACTTTTTTGTGGTAAAAATATTTAATGATTATTACGAAAATAAATGCTTGGACTTTATCTTCTGGTCCCTATGAGCCTTAATAATTTGAGTGACTGGGGAGAAGGAAAGAACATGAGTTGTATTAATTGCAAAATTCCGTCGTGAAAAGTCCCCTAAATATGTTTGTGTGTTTTAAATTTTGTAATACCTTATAGGTAAAAAGAGGCAGGCGTGGAGGCGGGGGGAAGATAAGAAAAGGAGTTAGGGAAGTTATTTCAGTCTCTCCTTCACCCAGGCCCATTTACACATTAGATTCCCTTGGTTGTGCTTGACGGTTGTGTCAACAACCCTACAACCCTGGATTTGCCTGCGGGTCTTGTTTTGATAGGAGGCATCCCAGGGTTGCTCTCGGAGGTCACTAACGCTTTTCTGCAGGGACCCCTTCCCTCCTGCGCCCCATGCGTGGTAGATACCTGGAAGCATATCACAGGGAAACATTACTGCTGCCAGCAAGAATATCTTCCTTGTCTGGCTGTTTTGTGGTTTCTATACTGTTCTCACAATTTGCTATGCTACTGAGGTTTTGAGGGAAAGAAATGAAAGTGAATCAAACTTTACTGTACTAATAGTATGGTGAAAATCAGAGCTGTTATTGCTGTGCATTGGTTGAAAGGCAATGCTAACGTGCTTGGTAAAAATAGCGTGTGAACAAGCAGGTAGCTTCTGTTCCTCACAGACCCAAAAATCTGAATGCATACATGAGCTGCAAGTACATAATCTTCATTGTCCACTTTTCACAAAAATTGCTCAAGTAAAAATTGATTACTATCTTAATACCCTCATATAATCTGTATTTCTTGCTAAAGGTGCTACAATTACGATTTCCCTTTGTACAGTGAGGTGAGATGTAAACAAAACATGGTCAAGTTGAAGGAAAGACAGAAAAGCTAGGGTGGGCAAGCAAGGTAGACAGGACGTTTGCATTTCCTGCTGCTGAAATTCCCAGGAGAAAGCATATTAGCAAAATATCCTTTGAGGTTAAAAATACAAATTTAACCCATGTTTTGTTTCATACTTGCAAGTCGTAGTTGTAACTGAGCCAGAATGAAAGCGGAGAGCTGGAGTACTAGCAGATTTAGGATATTGGCCAAGCTAGCAGTGCGTTTGAGGCCATTTTAAAGTCGGTGAAGAAGAATGAAAGCGGTTAAATAGCAGGCTAGTGGAAGTCTTATACTTTTCACTGAGAATTGTCTGTTTGCTTCGTGGTAGGTTAGCTGAGACTCAGGTTTGTCTTTGGCACTCTTAGTTGATATTGCTCAGATACAGCCACTGCTTCTGAGGTTGGAAACTGTCAACTCTATAGACTGCATCTTAAACAAAGCTGTGCTCTTCTGGGTTTTAATTTGTAACGAGATTTTATTCCCTGAAATGTGTAGGTGCTGTTTTTCACAGTAAGTGTAAATAGAAATGTGTTTTAGAATTGACTAATGCCAAATTCAGCCTTTAATTCTGATCATGAGGACCACTCATCATAAGCTGCTGGTCATCCGAATCCTAGAAAATAGAAGAAAAAGAAAATCAGACTTGAACATTGCATTAAGAAAGGAAAGTCACCTTCTGGCAAATTTGTCCATACAGATGGCAGAGTTTGCATCTTGACATTTTTGCACTTGACATTTTTGCACCAAACAAGTCTTTTTACTGGATACAAAAAGGTTTATTTTGATTTTAGACTCTGCAGGTACACGAAGGTCTTACTAAAGTGGACCATTGAGGCTATTCAGATATTCTGGCTTTACTCAATCTTTCCTTCCCGTGTCTCCCAGCCCCCTTCCTGTTGCATTTCTTTGCAGGGTGCTGGCACGGCATTCAGCTGAGTTTCCAGCAAAGAGAAGGGAAGACAAAATTGAAAGGCTTTTTATGTTTGTATAGACACGTCACTGGCATCCAGCAGCATTTGAAGTCCAATTTAATTAGTCTGCCTTTGAAGGTAGGAGGACAGCCTCACTAGTCCTTACTTGATATACAGCTGTAGACCACAGCCTTGTGAGGCCACCCAATTTCTAGCAGCGGTGAGACAGGAATGCCAGGAACTTGAATGGTGTCTTCCCAAATTAATTTTGCTGCTTTTTTTTTTCCTAACTAGACACTTTCCTTTCATAAAGGAACCATGATTGTGTGTCAATCTCAAATCAAAATGAAAAAAAATTGAACACTTACTGAGAAAAGATCGTATGTAGGTTCTGGTGGAGTCAGTGCAGAAGAACTTTCGTATGAGGGGTTGGTGATATTTGAAGGCTGTGACTTGTCCAGTGATGTTACATCAGTGTCATCTTTTGACTACACAAAATCACCCAAAGCTGTTTAAAATCCATCCTCCTCCTGCAGTGCATTAAGTGGGGCACTTCAGCTTCCCCACCAACTGCAGTGTTGACTGAACTGGCTTTATCATCTAGATCAGTGTATCCAGGCATGAACCCTGTTCAGGGTTGTCGTATAATCTCAAGTTATTTAACACTGGTATCTTTTTTTTTTTTTTCGCTTGTTATTTTTAAGCCTCAGCAAAGTGTTGCCCGGACGCTATGCCTGGGATAAAAGGTACCCGGTTGGTCCTGGGCGTTCTCATTGCAACTATATAAAAATATGAGTGTTTCCCCTGACTCATGGTACCTGTTTTTTGTTTCTAGGAGGTGATTCACATCACATTACGTGCAGGGGCTAGAATAGGAAGAGATTTCTGGTTACTTCCAGGTAGACTTTCTTTTGGATTGATTCTTGTATCTTTTGTAACTTTTTTTTTTTTTGCCATCCCTCCTCTCTGAGTAGCTTGGCTATTGCCGGCTGGTTTCGCATTGTCGTGGTACTATGCAAGGCTAGCAAAATTACTTAAGGGAAAGCAAGCGTGACAGTATGTCAGTATAAAAATTTGCACTTTTCAATCCTGACAATTGTTTCAATTTGCTTGCCTTTTTAATCTGGCCTTTTTCCTATCAAATGTTTCAACCTCCAGAGCAGCAAAATCATTAGCAGTGCCATGGAGGAGGGGGAAGAGAACAGGTGCCCTTTCAATGGCTGTCATCACCTGCTTCCCTAAGGGTGAGCTTTCTGGTGAGGCAAAGGCTTGTGCACTGGTGCTGTGTACCTAAAGTAGCTTTTGGCCAGTCCTTGGTGTTGGAAGCGTCTGTGAGAGCAGGAGCCCACCCGGCACCCTGGAGGAAGAGGTCTGGGGGACCAGTAGATAAATGTCAGCTCGTGCTCAAGACAAGCGTGAGTCTTCCCTGCTTTCTCCGTGTCTTACTCTGAATGGTTCAAGTGGGAAGTGATTGGGAATGTTTCTAGCTTAATAAAATGCAAGGAGAAACTGGATGCTGTGAGTTTGGGAGGTGTGGTGGGTTTGGGGAAGTGTTGCCCCCCTGCTTAGTGTTCCTGTCTGCCACCTACCTTGAAGTCTTGGAAGCCTGTGTTTCTCTTCCTGAACCTGAGGTAAGAATATCCGATAAAAGCCACAATTCCAGTAACCAAGCAGATGCCAAAGAATATTCCTGTTCCAGTACTGGCATGGAGAGGAGCCTGGAAGCAAGAGAGAGGATGAGCGAGCTACAGCGTGGGCACTGGTCCCATTCAGCACCCAAGCACGTGCAGTGTCCTAGTCCTGAAGTGCTTTTGTGCTCCAGTTTCCAGGTACGTGATCCCTAGAGACAATTTAGTATAGCCTTTTAATAGTAATTACAAATTAATTTTTTTTCCAGGGTACTGTACGCTGGCTGTAGTACAGCTTCATCTTGTTTATGTTTTTGAAGTTACAGAGCATGCCTAAGTGAGCTTTTCTGGTCTGGTTTTTCAAAGCAGCAACAGAGGCTACAATGAGGTTGAAACCTCACTGGCCTGAGGAGGAGAAGTGGATACCAAATTCCCTTAAGCAGGCTTAGAAACCTGTGCTATAAACCCCGGAGGGCTCTGTGCGCTGGGGAGGTGTTGGTTATTGCCAGCTACTGGCAGCCATACCAGCCTCTGAGCCCTGCTGACCTGGGCTCAAACCAAACTGCATCCGAAACAGGCCCATCCGTCCCCTCGCTGGTTGGAGGGACTGCCAGCTTCTGCAGAGGGTGGAGGACTGACAGGAATTCACGTATGATCTAGATTTAATCTAAAGGGGAGAAATGCCTCCAGACTCTGACTTTGGTTTGCCTTCTGCAGCTCTGTGGCCTGATAGACTGATATCATGGAGGTGACCAGCAGCTTTGGGGTGATGATAAATTTGAGGGATCCCAGGGCATGCAGCCACTCAGGCTGCAATCTCCCCAAAGCACTGTGCTCTTTGCTGGCAGTCCAGGAGGTGAGGAGGGGTCTGGAAATGGGTAGGAGATTCATATGCTCTTACTCTTGCTTTTCTACGTGACGCCCTAGCTCCTTGGTCTCCTGCCTAGACAACTAATTATTAAACTTACCCTGGCAAAAATAATCACATTGTTTTCTTAATAGATATGCTCTGTTCATGTATTTTTTAGAAAATGAAGGAATTTACATGGTGCAGCCGGAGAACTAAATATTAGAAAACATTGAGTTGCCCTCTAGCATGTGAAAGGTATTATAAAGACTGTAATATCATGCTGCTGTAGACTGACAGAAATTGCCTATTATTTTGAATCATTTTCAGGCAGTAATTTATGCTTTTACCCAAGTGTGTCATTTCCTACTTCTGAGGATTGTAGGCTGCAAGGGATTTTTGTGAAGCGAGATTGTGCAGGCATATTACTGAGCTTCTAGGAACAAGAAGGCTGGTTTGTAAAGGAGAAAGGGTTGCTCAGAACAAAATGAAGGTGAGAAATAGCATATCGATAGGATTAACCTTGTGGACCAAGGAAGCAGCTGGTTAGCCGCTTCCGAAATCAGAGCTGGGATGGGTTGGCTGTGAAGGTAAGTGAGGCTCCTCCAGCGCACCGGGAGAAGGATCAGAAAGAGTTACCCCAACAGAAGGGAAGTTCCTCAGATTAAAGAAGTGGCGAGTCGTCTTGCGAGATCAGCTTGAGCCCGTGTTGGGCTGTCACAGAGTACCCAGAACAGAGCTGGGGAGTGCTAACACTGCATATCTGAACGCTTCGTTAAGGAAAACATGTTGTACTGGCAAAAGGTGCTCACTGTGCGCCTTTCCCAGGGGCAGCAGGGATCGCTTCTGTGACACGTCCCAGTTGTGCTGCAGGTGGACAAAATGTTTTTCCTCCCTTTTATACACAGCAGTGAACTTTGCTGGTGAGGAATGAAGAGAACAATGCTCCTGCCTCCCTGCTGCTGGGACCAGCAGCTGGAATTTTCATTCCAGCTCGAAGCAGTGCAGCTGCTAATTTGACTTGCCTCCACGGAAAGGACGGCACCCCTTTCTAAACTGTGCTGTTCTGCCATGCCCCGTTTGCTTTGGTCTTTCTAATGGGAGAGATAATTGGATAACTGGGGATGGTTCCAGGAATTCATGCAGGCAAAAAATATACCTCTTTTCAAAACACCTTGTTGTTTTGGATAGGAATGAACTCAAAGCCAAGAGTAAAAAGTTTTCCTTAGAAGCTTGAAAGATCTTTTTGGAAGAACTGAAATGGATCTTTATAAAACCTCCATTACAATAAACATGGGAAGAACTTGTTCAGGCAGAAACATTTTGAACAAGCTGCACTGGCACCTTGTTCTCAACCTCTAATTTTCTTTCAAAGTAACCTTTTAAACTGAAACTGCATGTATATGGGAGGGAAACTGGGAATGTATGAATGTCAGCAATGAGTTTGGGATGATATAAACCACAGCAACTTCCCACCACTCAAAAAATAAAATTACTGTGTACTTACAGGTGTTGGTGGAGCCTTTAAAGGCTCTGAAATGACATGGATTATCCCATTGGAAGCGATTATATCCCACTCAACAATAGCACTTCTGTCCACATATCTGATCTCGCTCTGTCAGGAAAAAGAGCAATGAGAGCTGAGCTTTGACCCTCCTCCCTTTAGGACTGAAATAAACCTTGAGCCTATTTCTCCACCTCACTTACTGACAAGGAAAAGAAAATCAAGTTGGGGGCTTACACTGGACATCAGCCTGGGGTGGTCCCAGGTTGGTCATGGCTCTCCTGTGCATGAAGTAGCCATCATCATTACCTGCATATTACCTGAACAGCTTCCTTTGAGTTCTGCGGGTCAGAGCTTGGGCATTTGCAAACTCATAAACGTGCAGTTTGCCAGCTCTCAATCCTGCAGTCTGTGGGCAGGAAAGAGCCTTCTGAAGTCAGCCTCTCATTGCTTCCCCCCCCTACAACCTTACCGAATTGCTCCCCGAATCGGTGTGTCACCCAGTTATGGGGTATAGCCTAAGGGGCAGAAAGCATGGAGATGGGAATGTATTAAAAAGGTACCTGTTCGGTGGGGGAGGCTTGGTGTTCCTGGCCCCTGGTGTTTGTAACGAGTAGTTTTTCCCCTAGACGAGTTAGAAGAGTGGTTCCGTTGGTCAAGTCCTCATAAAACATTATGCTGGCGTTAGATAAATGATACTCAATGTCTCGCCCAGAAAGTGTCTGCAAATGGGAGCAAAATACAAGGACCATTAACTGATCTCATTAATCCTCTGGATTTAGCAGGAGGCTAAGTGCCCATGACCTTTTTCCCTCTTTGCTATTAATGCTGTAGCAAGTGCAATATGGGATAGAGGCTATTGGGAAATCTGGATGCGAACAGTGGGATCTTCTGTCCCCGCTGGCCTCTGATAGCTGCCTGCAGCAGGCACCACCTTGATTCTGGTGGGACAAAGGCTTTTACTCTTTCGTATGATGACCTGAAGTGATGAGCTTGGAGAGATTCCAAACAGCTTGAAGATGTAAGCCAGGGCGTAAACCCATGTGAATTGTTTGAGACAATGTTTGATTGAAGGAAGGAAAAAAGGGATAAGCACAGAAATGAAGCTAGGAACAGCCTACCTAGATGCCTTTAATGTATTTGTGGGAAATACCAAAGCTGTGCACTGCTTTCTTCAAATAACTGTGCTTGATGTTAATAAGCCAGAGAAGGCTTCATCTCAGGCAGACTCCTTTTTAACTGGGTAACTAAAATCCCTGACGGAAGAGTCTCTGTAGCGACTTGAGCACTTGATAACCTTACACTCATAACTATGGAAAAGCAATGGAAATGATGAACTCGCCTCTTTCAGAAGCACAGCTTAAACTACGTGGGGTTACACAAAAGTCACGTTGTACTAATTTTTTTTTAAACTTCAATTTCACTGGGATACAGAAACCCATAATGGCTGTTTAAAAAGTGTTATTAAACTGAGGAAGGAATAAAAGAAAACCACTCTGACCTCATTTTCCCTTAACCCGCTATCGTTTGGAGCAAAGAGAGTGGCGTGCACTGACAGGTCCGTGAGGTACCGCAGGAACTCTCTCCCCTTCCTGGAGCTGTTGGAGTAAGCCATGATGTCCTAGGCAGAAAACAAAATCCAGCTTTACTAAAGAGCAATTGTGCGCTCCTGTGTGGGGAGCTGAAAAGATGAGACCGGATAAATAATGACAAAGAAGCTTTCTGTTATTAGCCATGAAGCAGCTCTGGAGTGACGTTACAAAAGAATGTTTGTATTCAAACCCCAGTTTTAGCTGCTGATGTGATGAGCACATCTTACGCTGACTTGCAGGAGTCGGGCCCTTGTTGTCTGTGAGGCTACTTATACATAGAATGCCTTTCCGAGTAGTGGCAAGAAAGGGACCCTTTCCTTTGACCCTTGCCTTTCCTCAGCAGCAATTCAATAAAGTTACAAAGCACTGTGCTCCTTGTGACGCTTAAAAAGCCAGGAGCAGTTGTGCACAGAATCTTCTTTAAGCTAAAGCTGCAGCAGCATTTTATTTCAAAAAAAGTTTCCTAAACCTGAAACCTCTTTGGAGCAAGTAATTAAAAAAATAGTGGAAAAAAGTTCTGATTTTGACGGTGCAGATTCAGATGTCGATTCAGATTTAGACTTTAGATTTGCTTTGCTGGTGCGTTGTTACCTGTATTTGCCGTGCTAGTAAAGCAAACACTGAGATACAACCCGGTGGCAGAGCCTGCTTCGCTCTGCTCGCCCGACCGAGCAGCGCGTCAGCTGTGGGCCGTACCGACAAGAAGTTGGTCAGCGTTGGGAAGGACATCAGCACTTGCAGCAAGTTCCCGCTGCAGGAGAAGCCGTCCCCCACGTAGCCTGGCTTGCAGGTGCAGTTCACCTCTGTAAGGTACAAACGCAGATAGCTGCATGGGCAAACGCCCTTTGCTAGAAGGCTTTAGGCTGTCCTGTGCCTGAAAAAACAACTTGGAGGCAACAGATTGATTTTTTTTTTTTTTTAATTAAAACGAGGCAGAGTCTCTTGCAGTGTTATTTAGCAGCCTGTGGCTGAGCAAAGGAACCTAAATCCAGGCTGCTGCTCTGCTTTGCGCAAAGGGATGCAGCAAAGGACTCTCTTACCTTTCTCCCTGTAGCAGAAGACGTCCCAGGTTTCACTCAGGTTGACTCTTCTCCCGTAGTCCACGATGCCGACGTACCCGGAGCCACAGTTTGGGGAGGAGAAGGCAGTGGGGTAGCCTACTCTTTCGCCATCTAGCCAGCCGGCAGCGCACAGGTGGTACCTCGCCTGCAGCCGGCACAGCCGTAAGGGAAAAAGCACAGGGGGAAGAGCTGGGTGGTGTGGCTGGGGTGCTGTGGAGGGAATGGACGATCCTCCCGGGGGCCCTCAGGCAGCGCCCACCCCGCCAGCCCTCTTTCTGAGGGTCTGAGCGGGCTCTGTCTGTCCGTCCTGCAGCCTGCCCTGTGCTGCGCTCTGGGCCAAGGGGACGCAAAGAGGGGGGACTCCCAAAAGTTAGTGGCTCCCCATGCAGGAGCCTTTCCTCGGAAAAGCTTCCCAAAGCTGGGCAGGATCAGAGGTGGGTGCAAAAGCCAAAGGGGATGTGTGATCCCACTGTGCGCCAGCCCACCTTCTGTCAGCATCGGAAGGGCTGACAAACCAGCTCAACGCAGAAAATAAACCCCAGGAGCACTGGAGCCAGCCCTGCTGCCCACTTTGCTGCTTCGAGGGAAATATTTAGACTACAGGGCTCAGATGACATGCAGCTCCAGCTGCAATCTGCATCTCCTTGGGCAGCAGAAGGAGGTTTACATGCTGGCCATGGTCCAGCCTCACATTTTGCTAAAAGTGTCTCTAAACAGTGATCATCCTTCTTCCTTCCACAGATGGGAAGGAGCCAGAAAGGCACATTCAGTCTGACCCACTCTTCTAAAACAAGTTTCACAAACCCAAGATGTGATGCTCATCCCACTGATGTCAGCCATTCCTTGTCTGTAACACAGTCAAGGAAAAGAATATGGAAATGGCTCTGTGAAGTTAACAGCCTTTGGAAAAAGATTCCTGGAACCTTACATTAGAAAAAAATAACCTAAGCATAATTCTGAAGTGTACATTTCTTTAAGAAGTGTTAATATTTAAAACTCCCATGAAAATACTCTGTAAGTGACTTTACCATCTCACCCCAGGATCACTGGAAATAAGAACTTGGCAACTGCTTTCAGTGCTGTATGAGCAAGCATGAAACCAGTAAACAGTCTGAAAACTGCTCCCTGGGGCACAGGGGAAGGAAAGGAGGGACAATGGAGCTTATTAGCACAGAGCAGCCCCTTTGCTCTTCCCTCCCCATTTACACTGTGGGTAGGTCAGCTCCGGGGATCTCCTCCCGCAGCAAGGCTACCTCACCTTCTGCGCATACAGCAGCTGGTTATACGTAGCGATGGTGGCTGATTCATTGGCACAGGCCTCCTTTGCCTTCTCGTAAGTCATTTTGTACTGCCCTTGTGGGGACCGTAAATGGAAAACCCCAACCGTGGTATCTGCAAAGAGAGAGAAGAACCAGTTCTTCCTGAGGGGGTTTCCATGTCTGGATGCAGTCAACTGTGCCATAGAAATACCTGTGAATTTTGTGAGCTGAAGTTAAGATAAATTGATCCCTTAGGTAATATTCCTACCCAGAATGCCCTCATTTATGCTTCATAAATCCAGTATTGCAGAGGATTTAAGCACATGTTCTAATCATGCTTAAATCTCATTGTTTCAAGGGGATATAGGTAGAGAACTGGGTGGACTTATAGATGCAAGGAACCTGGCCACTGGCTTCACTGCAGTGGCACAGGGATGAGGATGTCCCTGTCCCGTGGCATGCACAGTGTGTCATCCTCACCTTGGAAGTGGAGATCGGCACACTCAGCGTCGGGGTGGCACTGCCCATTGTCTTGCAAGCAGCGGTCGAGAGGGAGCTGCATCACCGAGCAGTTCAGCCCATCACCAATATAGTTATTTTTACATTTGCACTGGCGTTTGTCCTGGTCAGAGAGAGAAGAAAAAGGCTGAGCCAAGTACTGAACTGACATAAAAGTGGTATTTCAAGCAACATTCTGAACTATTGGAAAAATTTCACTTGATATAGCCAGGAACAGACAAACAGGGAAGTTGCTACTAACAACTGTGATTCAACAGAGCACAAACTCTGATTCTGACATTTATTCTTCTAAACAAAACATTTACACATGCGGTTGAGTGCTTTGCTGAATTAATAGCAAAGCATAACTCCATCCACGAAGCATGCATTGGAGAATTATATGTCACATAATTAACAAAAATAGATGGCAAACCAATCAAAATGATATTTAAATGACTGGGCATGGGAGCATGAAAGGAATTTTCTGCACTGATAGTAATAAAGCGAGGAACATAAACTAAGCAGGAGTTGGTGACATCCAGGGATTGTGATGGTTGGCAGCTGGAATGGATTAGCGGCAAGGCTTTTCTAGATAGCTCCTGGAAGACACATCAGGCAAGCCACCAAAATGGAATGGACAGATGATCCCGAAAGCACCAGGACAAATGCTGGATCCAGTCACCGGCACAAGTTTTCCTCAACAACTTTGACCGTGCGGGCCAAGGAATTTGTATCACGTGGCTGCAGAGCTTTTTAAGCTGAGTCCAGCCAACCAACAAGTGACACTATTCTCCCAACTGTCCCCAGGTTTAGCCACCAAAATATATTCAGTTTCAATCCAACAAACTCCTACTGCAAATAGGGATATCCAGTCAGGGAGAGCTAAGAAGAGGACAGAAAAATTACACATGCAAAATATCCCATCTGCTGTAGTACCCCTTTCCCTAGAGCAAAGATGCCAAACTGTTTCTCACCCCTCAGCTGAACGGATACTGAACTAATGTGGAAAGTAGGCTGGAGCTACGTAAAGGTTGTTTTGGAAAACAGGGACTTGGAGAGGTACACAGTGTGATCCAGCCACAGAAAAGACTTCTGCTGGCACCAGGAAGAAATGCCTCGGGCTTCCCTGCTGGTGACTGAAATCATTCAACTTACAGGTCCTATGACAGTGCAAATAGCATGCTCATGGCAGCCTCCGTTGAATCCGTCGGCGCAAGGATTTATTGGAAGGCATGTAAAGCCATCTCCCTTGTATCCTTTCTGGCAGCTGCAGAAGACCTTCACCCCGAGCTGTGTGCATTCAGCCGCCCTGTGGCACCCGCCGTTGTTTTGTTGGCACAGGTCTGCAGCTGCACGGGGGAAAAAGAAAACAGGTGAGTAAAGTCTGCTTTTAGAGGATGTCCTTCACAAAGACAAACCACTTCCAGATTTTTAAGACACACTAAAAGTACTAGAACACTTGTTTGGGGAAAAAAACCTGTTTGAGTTTCCTGAGGCATTCCTGAACTTGTGCAAAAGCTGTCTGTCCTTCTGGGCTCTGAAGCCCTTGTCAGGATTTAAGAGACATGGAACCATTCTGCTTTGCCTTTTGGTGGCCCAAGAGAGCTGCTCTTTTGGGGACTCTGCTCTGGCCAGGGTGACTTTGGAGGATGTGAGACACCTAGCTCAGAAAGAACAACTGTTTCTGCAGTGATGTCACTGGGGAACTGCCTTAGTGCCTAACGTCATCCAAGAAAATCCTGTAAGTGAAACACTGCTGAAAACCCTGCTGTCTCCAAAACCTGACTGAAGCACACTTCTTGCTCATACTCCTCCTCAGTAAAACCTGGTGAAGCCAGCCACTTGCTTCAGGCAAAACCTGATCTGTATATATCCTAAATTTGTTACACTCGCTGCACTGTGGAAGTTGTTAGGTTTGACAGCCAACATTTCGTAGCAGGCGATTACTGCATGCAAGTGCATGTGCGAGAGGGGATGACCTGCTTTCTTGTAGCAGGCTGTGCAAGAGGGAGCTCACCTGTGCATGTGAGCCCATCCCCATTGTAAAATGGCTTGCACTGACACGTGTTGTTCTCCATGCAGACGGCGTTGGCGGAGCAGCTCGGGGAACACACTGGCTGCAGAGCTGTGGGGAAGGCAGAAGAGCTGGGATGAAAATGCTATTTATATTGCAATGCCCTTGTTTCATGCAGAAAGAAAAGTCCTCACACCAGTCTTGCTTGGAAAAACCTGTAAGACATTTTTTTTGACTGCTTAGCTCTCAGGTAATACCTTCCCTCACGTAGCCCAAAGCCCCTCCACATGGAGGTAAGCACTTATATTCCCATTTCACGAAGGAGGAGGCAGGGAGGTGAAGGGACATGTTCAGAGTCCAGAGCAGAGTCCCTTCCCCTCCAGTGAAGGGTTCTGATGTTATTAACCCTTCCTCCCTCTTCTCCACACAAACCCTCTGTTGAATTGCAAGTGCTATTAACCCGTGGCTCCGCGCGACGGAGCCTGGTGAGAGGAGGCAGAGACCTAGCTTGGTTTCACACAGCCGGCCAGTCCATCCTGTTTCACAGAAACACCGTCCTGTTCCCGAATATCCTTCATCACACTGCCCGTTGGTCTTGCATTCGCAGGCTGCAAAAGAAACGCAGAGGGATCACTTACAGAGCTGCCTTTGGGAAAGGGGAAAACCTTTCCCTAGGGAAACGTCACCTAGATTGTCGGTTTACGTACGGTATTATTTAGCAATTATTTAAATAAATTTAACCTCATGGTTTTTCACCATGAGGCCAGTCAAGCAGTGGGCCAGACTGTCCAAAGTGGTTGGGCAGTTTCCATCCTTGGAGGTCTGCAAGCCCTGACAGGATAGATCCTGAACGACCTGGTTTGAGCTCAGAGCTGACCCTGCTTTGAGCAGGGTGTTGGACTAGAGACCTCCTAAGGTCCCTTCCAACCTGAATTATCCTATGATTTTATAACTGACATTCACTCATTGTGCCTCTGGAAATTAAAATTAGTATTGATCTGTATTGTGGTATTTCTTCACAAAGAACCATGGCAGGAAGGAGTTAATGGCTGAGCTGAAGATCCAGCCTGATCCTGTCCTAACGTGCAGCAGCTGCTGCTTGTGGGGAAGCCTTTTAGCCAGGGAGAAGGTGTGCAGAGAGAGAAAGAGTGTTTGTTTGTTTGCTGCTTGGGAGAAGGTCTGACTGACTAAGGGAAACCAAGTATGAGGTTAGTGACCTTTGCTGTAAGACATGGGCAAATTAGTTGTAACTTATTTATTTAGGTTTTAGATATTTTTATGACTAAAAGCTTCTGAATTCCTTTTGCTCCTTTTATACATGGAGTGTTACCCCTTGTGCCCTGCAAACTGAAGCATGAGGGACTGATTTAATCTATAGGTGATGCTTTTCCCAGTCTTTGATATCAGTTGCTGTGATAACTTACATGCTGAATCCTTCTTAAGGAATTATGGGTGGTTTTCTGTTTTATGATGTAATGAAGTAGCATTCTTTCTTGCCTTATCTCTCTTCCTGAAATATCGTTGCTCAAAGAGAAAAATGATGTGGGACTAGGGAAGCTGATTCTGTGAAGACCTGGTCCTGCTGAAAAGGAGTTTTACCCTCTAGTTATCTTAATTTTTGGCTGATGTAAATATGCATTAAAGAGAAGGGGCTATAAAACGTTTTTTCTGTTAGATACCACAACCTGGGTCAGACTGCTAGCTCACACAGTTTATGCTGTGTTGTGCTATAGAATTGATAAATTGCAGGTAAGCATACTCTTGAGCATTGGTATCCAAGCCTAGTGCCTTGCCTCTACCCCAAGAATACCTAGCCCATAAACCCCACCATATGTGCATCATGAGCACTACAGGTGCACACGGTTAGGATGGAAGGGTTAATGTTGTAGCTTCTCATCTGAAGGCTTTATGTTGGGAAAACACTTAAGTTTGAAGGGTGATATTGATCCTAGTTCTACCCAGTTTACATTTAAAACCACAACGAAATGGATTACGTGAACAGTTTCTTGGCTGCGGTCCCTCTTCACAAACTGCCTTCATTTTGGTGTCCTTCTTCTTCTCTTCCACAAAAGTAGTGTGTGACCTTGGCGTCCTGCAATCCTTGAGGAACCGCATCACTAAAACATTATTTTGCCCTTTATGGGGATGTGGGAGGCTGTGCTGTACTTAAAAACACTTGTTGATGGAGGTTCTGTCTCCATTCCCTGTTACTTATGTACCATATAAGAATAGGAGGGCCCTTGCAGAGAAAGCTAAGTAAGCCTCTGGCCCCCTGCCTTCTCCTCCTCCCTTCTGAGACCTTGTGCCATCCCTCCGTGTGAGAAGGCACTTGGCAAAAATGTTGGTGTTGAAAGGAGGAAGCATTTTTTTTTTTGTTAACCCATTGCTGACCAAACAGTTTAGGTGTGACATGGGCAACAGTATGGAAAGGGAACTTAAACGTACGCCTGCAGCTGGAGCCGTATCTGCCTGGCAAGCACAGCTCACATGAAGTCCCATTGAAGCCACTGTCACAGCGACACTCTCCCGTCCCAGTGTACCCATCATCGCAGGAGCCGTGGTTATTGCATGGGGTCTCTGAGCCTCCTGGGCAAGCTGAAAAGTTTAAAAAGAAAAAGTGGATGTTTAGCTCAAGTGCATGTTTATTCATCGTCACTGTTCTTTATTTATTGTTCTGTAAAAATCCTTGAACAGGGAAATGCCTGTAAATGCATCTCTGTTAGGGTGTGTAAAAGCAGCTGTGACACTTGGGACTGCAAGCCTCCTGCTCAGAATTCCTTGATAGACTTTTACAAATGCTGTCAGATCAGAAAGGTGTTGCAGACCCTTCCAGCCTTGGGTCTGGGTGCTGTTAACCTGGCTGCTCGCTCATTCAGACCCATCAGAGAAGGGCACTGCCCAGCCCCTGCCCAAATCCAGCCTTGCCTGTGTACCTCTGTGTGCTGCTGGGGTGAGCCCAAAGGGCAGCTTGAGCTGGGCTGGCCAAAATTGCTTGAGACCCTCATGTGTGCATCCAAAATTTGGACAGTGTGAGCTGGCAGGGCTACGTGTGCCTGGATCTGTCTGCCAGCAGAGATCCTAACCTGGATCCTGACGCTGTGTGCCCTCATGAAGCCTCATACTGTTCCCCTGTGGGGCTGGCAGGTGAAGACGAGATGGTTAGTGTCTGCTAACAAACAGCTGGAGATAAGGCCTCCCAAACTGTCTCGCATCTGGTTAAAGCTACAATTTCTGAGCTTACATGCTAGTGTGTGTGCACTTGCATGGGGCTGAGGAATCATACGCTGTGTCTCTGGTGTGTCCTGGTATCACTGCCATGAACCTGATGTCTGGTTCTGTGTTACAAGCCCTTTCAGCTGGTGACAGATTGAGTTGCTAGGCTTGGTTATAGCAGGGCAGTCTTCACTCTCTATAGCATTCCCTTAGCTTGCTACTAGCATGGAGTTTAAAACTTGCTGTAAATGTGAAAAAGAGATTATTTGGAGTGGAAAAGCAATAATACTTTCTGTGTACATCAGCTCTTGCAACAGAATTTCCCCGTCTTGTGGCTGATGTCCCCTCATGCCCCTATCCCAGCTCCCGCAGTTCAGCCTGCTAGGTGCTACGCAGCTGTGCTCGGGGAGGCCACAGACCGGCGGCGGGGAGGGGGGTCCTACCTTGGCAGTCTGGCCCAAAGTAGCCCTTGCAGCACTTGGCTGTGTGGATGACCATGGAGCAGTTCCTACGGCAGCCATCCCTCCACAGCCCGTAGGACTTGTACATGCACCAGTGGATCCCTTCCTGGGCATTGCGTGTGCCAGCGTAGAGGAGGGGAAAAACAGGAAGATGAGTGCTATGTGGAGGCTTTTTCCTCTTTAAAGCACAGTTTCTGATGTACATTGAATCAAAATGTGATGTGTGAGGCCCCCACCTTCTCTTTGATTCCTGACTTGCTAAGCACCATTAATGAGGATGGAGGAGCTGCTCTGAAGTCAACTGAAGCACTCGCTACAGTGGATGCTGTGCAAGACGACAAGCCCTCCTCACCACCAGGGTCTGGGTGTTTGCCCAGGGACAGCTCTGTCCCAGAGGCTTCATGGCATCACTTAACAGTCCAGTTGCACTGTTGAGGGTTCTCTTTTTATTTTTTTTTTTTTCAAAGCAACTTATTCTAGTTTGCTTGTGTGAAGTACAGAGAAGAGCAGTTTAGACTGCTTAAAGGCAAGATTTTAGTGTCTTACCTTTGGTTTTGTTCCTGGAGGGCATTTAGAAATACTGAAACAGCTAACACAATGCCCCTGTTGTGCAAAATTGAAAAGGGGAAGAAAAAAAAAAAGTATATTAAAATAATGGCAACAAAAGGTTATTTGAAATGGACAAAAAGTCTGTTTTATGAGAGCAGCAAATATGAGCAGAGTGTAGGCTTATTATGCTTGAAATGGATTATAAGAACTCTGGAAAAAGAAGAGGAGAATAACAACAAAATAGTTGCATTGATTTAGTGCCATGAAATGCAATAAATTAATTTAGATGCCAGAATGTAAGCTTTGGAAGAAGAAACTTTGCCCTGGATTTAAACAAGCAGGGAGGAGATGGTGGATATTCTTCAAACAAATATTGACATGGGCTGCATCAGATCTGTATGTCTAATTTGGAATAGAGGTAAATGGTTACTTTTCAGGAAGCACTGACCAGATCTGAGCAAATAATATCTATTTCATTTAACAAAATAATGAAACAAAAGGTAATTTGGGCAGATGAGACAAACAAAAGTGGTGGTTTTATAACTGAAATATAAATTTCAATAGGTTAAGACTGACTACATGAGTTTTTTTTTTTTGCTTCTAGGTATTTTTCATACATTTTAATTAAACTGAAGTAAATTTGGTCTTGAAACCATTTCAAAATGGGTTTCAAAATTTCCTGTTTGTGGGACACATCAAAGTTCACAGAGGAAATTTTCTCTATGTTAACAGTCGCTGTTCAGGTGTGCTAAAGGATATTTCTGTGAAAGCAAGGAATGTGAGACTGAGAGCTCGGCCAACAGACTGGGCAGTTCTCTGTCTGGCGTCCTTAATACCCTGCGCAGCTGGGACAGCAACAGTTGTACTTCTCAACGTTAGTTCTAACCAGCGTGGCAGATGAAGTTGGCCTGAAGCGGTGGGACGTAATCTCAGTAGTGCCAAAGCTGCGGTAAGTGTTGCCCTGGTCCCTGCAAGGACAGGGTTTGGCCCTTGGGCTGTGTCTTTGCCAGGGTAGGGGGCAAAAAAAGGGGACTGACCATGAAATCCATGGTGAAGAAGCTGTCGCAGCGTCCCCCCAGGCTGGGGTCTGTCAGCAGGCAGTCGATACCGTAGGCGATGCCCCCGTCGAACTCCAGCTGCCGCTGCACTATCTTGCACTGCCCGTCGTTCAGGAAAAGCGCGCCCTGAGAGATGGGATGGAGAGAGAGGTATGATGAGTCATGAGTCAGTCTTCCTTGGGGCCGGGCTGAATCCAGGGCCTGAGTGGGAGTTGGGGGATAACCCTCGCTCTGCTCTAAACCAGTCTGGGGACCTCTCTTCCTATAGCTGAATGTGTGTGTGCCTGCAATCTTAGCTTGTAAGTGCTTACAAACCAGAGTTTGCATACAGATGCTGCATTCATAGGGTTTCTCCCAAAGCCAGGTTCATCTTGATAGTTTTCCATTGTGTGTTTCATTGTAGGAGAAGTTAAAATGTGCTGGTATTTCAGTTTTGAGGTAACTGAGAGCTGTTTTGAACAAGTAGTATCTTACAACACAGAAAATGAGAGCTCCAAGGAGTCTGACAAACCATCTAGTCTGCTGAATCTGTTGGAGTGGCTGCCCTGGTTTTGTGGCTGTTGGGCTGGCAAAGATCAATTGAGTTTTGGTGCCACTGACCCTTTCTGGGGGCTGTGCACACGCACAGCGGGGTTCACGTGAGCGGATCCTGTAGCAGGGGCAAGGGGTAAATGTGCCGGCGGGGTGAACACTTACAATCTTTCCGTTATCCCCACAGCTAACACTGAGGTTGGAGCCCTGCAGGGTCTTCAGTGAGGTGGAGTGGGGTAGCTGGTAGGCCAACACCTGGGAAGGAAAGAGGGGAGACGCACATGTACGGGCTTGCGCATCTTGGCCTTGGCAAACGCTCCTAGAAAGCAAGGGCTTACCGCAGCATCACGGACGATGTGGAATTTGAGGTACTGCACCAATTTGTCTGTGTTGGACTTCTTGAAGAGGAAGTCCCGCTGCTCCTGTGGCAGCCCACGGATAGCAGCGTCTGTGGGCCAGAAGAGCGTGACGGGTTTGTGAATAGGATCGTTGATCAGCCCAAGCAGGTTGTTTTTCTGCAACATACCAAAAATTGGGGCAGAGGATTAATGCTCCATCTAAAATGACACTGACCCTATGGGGTGAATGTCTGGTGTAACTGGGATGCAGTGGCCTGTGGGCTGCCTGGTCACCAGCCTGCAAACACCATGACTTTAAAAAACAGATACCTGAGTTGAGCTGCCCAAGTCGAGTTACATGCCCAAATTCTCAGAAGTGCTTCATCACCCAGGGCTGCCCACTGAAAACCAAGGCTGACAGCCCAACTTTGGGCTCAAAAAGTCATACTTGTGTCAAACCTTGGCTGTGTGATTTGACATATGGTAGGACAGAGCTGAGTGTGTGGGGTGGAAAGCTGGTTGTGGGTCTGTTCGACATCCCTCCACCTCTGTGGTGACCAGGGTTGTGTTGTGAGCCCTTTGGCTACACTGAACACCACCCTGCCAGTGATGCCATGTGCCATGTCTGTGCTCTTTTCTTTAAAAAGTGTTTAAAATCTTTGCCCAATGGCTGCTGTCTCTGTGTCCTTACCTCTAGTAAACTGCTGAACAGGATGTATCCATGTTTGGCTGCAACCATTTTAAGGCTTTCCTACAAAGAAAGGCATATTCAATAACTTATCTAATAAATAAACTATATGGCTATTTAAAAAGCATATAGTATCTTGCTTTACCCTGTAAGTCACCTTTTGTCATGAAATCAAGGGCACTGTAAAAGCCCTGTGCAGAAGTCCTCTTATACTGTTCTTAGTATAAATGTTATATTTTAAAATAATTCAGGAATTACAGTTAACTTATTCAGCAGGGTCTAACTATGATTGTATAGTATTGCTGGGTTTTTTGTGACTTGGATTATTTATATATCTAACAGTAACTGTGGAAAAGCCCCTGGATTGAGAATGATAATGAGATGCACATACCTTCTTAAGGGGGATATCCTGCATATGTGATGGGACCAGAATTTGGTTTATGACATGGATCACGCCATTTCTGCCAACAGCATCACTGAGTATAATTTCAGCTTGATTGTTCAAAACCAGTGAGTTCTGGAAAGGCAACAAAACCACTTTTTCTGTGGAACCTTGTGAGAGGGTGAGGCCAATGACAAAATTCTTTGAATCAGTAAGCCCTA
Source organism: Balearica regulorum gibbericeps (assembly GCF_011004875.1). Classification (NCBI taxonomy): domain Eukaryota; kingdom Metazoa; phylum Chordata; class Aves; order Gruiformes; family Gruidae; genus Balearica; species Balearica regulorum. Next base: position 61,649,280 of record NC_046184.1, read on the forward strand.
GACCATCCTTTATTTGCAGTAAACAGTAGCTTCACTTTTAATAAATCACCCTTTTCTTTTTCAAACTCTCGTTGTGCTCATAAAGCCAGAGTCTGAGGATAAAATAACTTGTGTCAAAGCAAGGGCTGTACAACAACACCCTTCACATAGCAGCTAAGTGCTGAACGCTCCGGCTGAATGGGCAATCTTCTTTTAATGCTGTTTGTTTATTTTTGCACCTCAGAGGAGGAAAAGGAACCCTTCAGGTTTTTTAAAGAAGCTGAATGAAAGCAGACAGTTTTATTATTCTGTCCCCTGCCTCTTCATGCTATGTTACCTGAGAGTAGCCGATGTGTATCGGGTCCCCGTGGAGAGAGGTGACGTTGGTGATTGCTGTCAGGTCGTTGTACAACAGACTGGCACAGCCCACCATATGGTACCGGAGGACCTGAGGCATCACTCCTTTGGCAATCCAGTACTTGACCTGCAGCGGAAAGTGGAGGAGTTGAGAAGCAGTTGAGCGAGGCGTCCGAATCTGAAAACTCAAGGCCAACTCATTGAAAGTGTCTGGCCTTCTTACTTACTCGTGGGTCACTGTTTAGTACGTCTGTGCGAGGTACAAACAGAGTGAAAGGGCCGGGGCCTGCAACATCTCTGATAGACAACGCCTGCCAAATTTAAGAGGACAAAGTAGTAATGAGTTGTTAATGCACGTAATGTCATGCGGCAATGGGGACAGCCCTGCTGCTGCTGCATGTTGGGTTCCCTTCTCTGCAATGTAGGGGTGAGAGAAACTGTCTTGTACAGTGTGGCCTTTCCTTCACAGCCCTGTCTGTCACCTCTGCCCACGGGTGTCAAATGGAAGATTTTTTTTTCTTTCTGCTCTTGTGGCTTATAGCCAAGTCTCTCTTTCCTCTGCAATAATGGCCGTGAGAACAAGAGGGAAAGCTCTCGACCAACATGAAATGCAGGGAGTGTGGAGAGGGCTATTCCCTCCTGGACAAGGGAAGGTGAATAAATGCTTTCATCTTGAGATAGTCAAGTGTGGATATATGCATGTGTTTGTACATGCATTTAGCTGATACATGGTTGCTTGCACCTAGGATTAGATTAATTACTGTGTGTTGGGTTGACTTTGGACGCCAGGTGCCCGGCGAGCCACTCTATCACTCCCCTCCTCAGCAGGACAGGGAAGGGAGAAGAATAAGATGGAAGAAAACCCTTGTGGGTCAAGATAAAGGCAGTTTATTAAAGCAAAAGGCTGCATGTGGAAGCAAAGGCAAAAGAAAAGATTTATTCTCTACTTCCCATCAGCAGGCAATGTCCTGCCACTTCCTGGGAAGCAGAGCTTCAGTATGTGTAGTGGTTGCTCCAGAAGACACGTGCTATAAATAATGAATGCCCCCCTTCTTCCTCCTCCTACTCCTTTCTCTCAGCTTTTACTGCTGAGCAGACAACATATGGTATGGAATATCCCTTTGGTCAGTTTGGGTCAGCTCTCCTGGCTGTGTCCCCTCCCAAGATCTTGCCCACCCCCAGCCCACTGGTGAGGGAGGGGAAATGTTGGAGAGATGGCATTGATGTGTGCCAGCACTGCTCTGCAGTAGCCAAACTGCTGGTGTGTTATCGACACGTTGCTAGCTACCAATGCAAAGCATAGCGCTATGAGGGCTGCTGTGGGCAAAATGAACTCCATCTCAGCCAGACCCAATACATACTGTTAGAGGTACAAATGGACCGGTGGTATTGCAGGCACTTTGCAATGACCACTGACAAACTAAAATAAGAGCTCTGCTGAAGTGAGAGAAAGCCAGCTGTCTGTCATGGTAGCAGAATCAAAGCTAGAATATGAGTCTTTGAACTAGCAGGCCAGCATATGGTTTTGTGCTGCCCTGAGGCTCGGGGTAAACAGAGAATTACTACCTGTACACCCCCACCCCCCGCCCCCAAAAAACCCCATTCAACATTTTCTTACCTCTAAGTGGAAATAAAACCTAGATGTGTTGGAGTCCCTGAGAAGTTCCTGCAATCAAGAACAAGACTTTGTAACAGTGCTGCAAATGTGAGGCGATATCTGTGGAGTGCAAACAAATGCAGTGCTCGGACAAGAAGGGGAACTTCCGGTTTGGAATAAATGCTGCCCATCTTACCTTCCTCTGTCAAAGAACAGGCTTCTTTGAAACCAAAAATTACCAGTATTAACTCCCTAGTACTGCAGTCATAATGATTGTCCATCAGATTTTTTGCTTGTTTTGGGAGGGGTGTTGTTTTGTTTTTTGGCAGGTAAGGTTATCTTGCAGCATCCTGTTCCTATTCCTGGTTTCTTGGATTTGGATTATTTCAATTTGTCAGGTAGATTTAACAATTTGTCCAAGAAAAAAAAAAAGGCATGTTTCAAGAGACAACCATTGTAGTAAATAACTATCTGAAGAAAAATAAGGGACAGCAAACACGTGCAGCACTTTACCTGGAAGATATTGCCTCGGCACTTAAATCCATCCCCAATGTAGTTAGGTTTGCAGGTGCAGGTCCTTTCTGTCAGTTCGGTGTCATTACAGATGGCAAATTCACTGCAGCCACCGTTATTCTTGTAAGATCAAATTTTAAAATATTTAATTCCTTCATTGCCAGGTGTACAAAAGAATTCTAGTTCACCACTTTTTTTTTTTTCCATGTATATGGCTTAGAAAGACTTAATCCCAACAGCTTTTTGAAACCTGATCTTACTGGAACTTATGACGGTATATACTGTCTTGCAAACAATAAAGAGCATTTAAGGTTCATAAGAAATAAGTCTCTTTCTATGCAGAGGATGTAGTTCTGATTCCCTCCTTATCTTCATTTCATGGTGCTATAAGGATCCAAAAGACTTCCATGCAAGTTTCACTCTGGACCTTTAGGGATGAGTCTTAGCTGTTCTGCCAAAGCAGCACTGACTTACACTGAAGGGAACTATTTACAGCTGTAAATCACTTTCATGGTGCCAGGAGCCTGGATTTCTGGAGGAACATTAGCACAGGACTGTGTGTTGTTCTCTATCTGATGGCCTGGGCCAGCTGGAACGGGGACCTGCCACGTGTGCTCTCCTTTAAAGCATCTCCTGTCTGCCCCTGGGTCCACCAGCAGTGTGACCTTAGGTGTGGAGCAGCAGATACACCTCACACAGCTGCCTGCCTCCAGGAAGGTCTCTGTGCTAAGGGGAGATGTTCCTCATCCAGAAACAGTGTTTTAGGGTTCAGAGCTCTGCCTAGTCACAAGTAGGTGCTCCCCAGTTAGCACCTTAGTTTGCAAATAAGCTTCTATCCTGGACAAGAGCAAATCAGGAAAAACTGAGAAGCCATCTTGTTTTCTTTCCTTGCGCTCATTTCATGGTGTCCTTTCTGTTGCCAGTCATCTCAGGGATCCTTTCCCATGGGCCACAAGCGGGAGCAGAAGCTCCTTTGGGAGCTATCAGTGGGGCCTGACCTGACAGGCCATAGTGAGTCCTGGCTGTAAGTAGTGGGTTTGGATGCACTTGCTATTTATTTGGCTACCTTTACATGGAGTGTTGGCAATCTTGAGTTTGTCATAGCTTTTCTTGAAGCTTTGCTGCACAGAGGTTTGGCCACAGTGAAGCCAGATTAACCTCTGGTCTGACAGTGACACCTCATTATATATGTGTGTGTGTGTATATAGATATATAAAATTAGCCTGGAATAATTGGCTGATTGGAAGCAAAGTTGCTGGAACAGGGCATAGGAAAAAGCAAAAGCGTACAAAATCATAGGAAACAGTAGATCATAACTTTGAGTTCCCCTTCCTCCAGCTTCTGGTTTTGCCCTTGCTCTTTCATCTCTGCAGCGTTCCAAGGTTAGAGAAAATCTGCTGACAGGCCAAGCTGGGAGGGTGAGAATTATTGTCACTGTGCTCAGAGCACAAAGGATTAATGTGCACAGGAGAGTGGGTATGTCCATGCTGCAGCTTGCCAAGAAGCAGAGCAGTGTGGCCGGTGCAGGGCATCACGTTGCTCGCAAATGCGTGGCTTGCAGTGTGTGAGCTAGCTCGTGCGAAACGAATGTGGCTAATTCTCAGCCTGCGGTGATAAGTGAGGGACAGAATGAGGAATGCCATGGGAAGCCCTGTGCTGCGTGTTGTGGGAGGGAAATGGTTTCTGTGGAGACTGCTTTTTTTTTTTTTTCTTTTCTTTTCTCTTAACCTCCCCATCAAGAGAGGTTTCCATCCTCCCGCCCCGTCTGCTGTTTCTGTATTCAGTAACCCGCCTCTGCTGCAGCTTGCAGCGTTGCTATCCCATATGATGCATCCACAGGGATGCATTTGGGATGCAGCCTACGTGTGGCCATAGGAGATGAGGGGCTCTGCGCTTTGACTGCTCCATGGGAGCTCTGCCCTAGGTGAGCCTGCAGGCTGGGACCTCTGCTGGAAACTTCTGCTCCAGGGAGCCGCACCGTGCCCAGGGCCCTGAGCCTGGATTGCCCCAACATGGATTTTGCTGGTAATGACCCAGCAATGTGAAGCCTTGATACTCTGATTTGGCTACAAACATTTCAGACTGAGAAGGGGGTTTGTATTTTGACGCTTGATTGTGTCTCTTGTTCAGACTGCACAGATAGGGTCCCAAATCACACCATAGGACTTAATGAGAGGAGAATATTAAAAATAAATGGGGGTTTTGATGTACCGTGGGTTAGTCTCTTTGGTTCCCAATTACCCAGCTGCTAGAACTGGTCCCTGAGCATCAACAACCTAAACTTTAATTTCTATTTATTTATTTAGTTACATTACAGGTAATATGCAATAGATTGCACTTCTTTTATAATTTCAACCAAGCTCTTTAATTGTCTTGCCTAGAAGCTGCATTTTTTTTTTCTTCCCATAGTAACTGAAACGTTGGCAAGCCCTCAGGGTCCCAAACACAAATTTATATGGTGGATTTTTATATAAATTCTAGCAATGACAAAAAAAATCCTCTGAGAAGACATGACTTGCACTTTACTACTACAGATTACGCTCTTTTTTAGATCTGAAGTGGTGGTGGTGGTGGTGGGGTTTGGTGGGGTTTTTTTGGTTTTTTTTGTTTGTTTTTTTTTTAAGACTGGGCTCTCACTTGTATTATGTCCAGGCTGTGGTGCAGGCAAAGTCCTTACTGCATGTGTAGTTTCTAAAACAGAGATGGCACTAAAGTGTGTACTGGATGAAGCACACCTAAAAATTAGCTAAGTTAATGTAAGTGGATTCTTGGCATATGAGGTCCCAGATCTACCCATCTGACTTAGTTTTGAATCCATACAACCCCCAAAATTTAATGATTATAACAAGACTGTAATATTCTCCTTAAATGGATACTTACTTGTGAACACAGACTGATATATGTGCATCTTTTACCATCTCCAGAGTATCCCTTCAAGCAATTACATACTGCCTACAAAGCAAAACCAGAAAACATGCATACATGGAAAGATGGTTGACTCTTTTCAGCACACTTATATTTAATTTACTTTTTTTCCAGATTATTTCATAGTGATATGGTGTACATCATCTCTCCCACAGCAGTTTCCAGCCAGTGTGAGTCTTACCATAGGCTAAGATTGGGGAATAACAATTTCCAAGAGGCTCTGTCTGCCCTTTTTCTGCCTATCCATCTCTTGTCTCTGCTGTCCTGGTCATTTGAAATGACTCCTCTGACACCTGCACACAGTCATCTTGCTGGCAAAACAGGCTAAACCCCTAATTTGTTTCCCTCATTTTATTTGCATAGGTTGGTACTCTTCTCTCTTCCCTTCCCGTTTTTTGATGGGTGGGGTTTTTTTGTTTGTTTGTTTGTTTTTTTTAAGCGATGAAACATCTCTTCAAAACGCACTTGGAATTGTGTCCTGATATTACTGACAGCTTCCCACGCATTTGCATTTGACATGTCACGGTTACTGTGTTTTGCGCTTGCAGTTATCACAAAGATGAAAAATTAACATGGATGCAAACAAATGACTTATCTTCCTCTCCAATTCACTGCTTAATGGTTCTCAATTTAGAATTCACATTTAATATGTAGGAGATTGAAAATTCAAGGAGATTTCTGCAGCAGAAATAAAACTGGTAGGCAGTGTAACAGCAGTGGTTTATGTATCTGTATGACTGAAAGCCCTACAGAAAGCAGATTCATTTCTGTCCTTTAAGTCTGCCTCTGCTGCAGTGGGATTTTATAGTGGAGGTTATTACTGCTCCAATGTTACTATATTCGCATGGGTAAGGAAGCATAAATAATCATGTTGTAGCTACTACTTCTATCCCCAGTGTGGGTGTATGGAAGAAAATAGCCATTACCTGTCTTGTCTAGAGGGATGGGGAAGGAGTTAAGTGGGTCTGTGCTCCCACCAGAAATGTACTGACTTGGAAGTGTTCAAGGCCAGGTTGGATGAGGCTTTGGGCAACGTGGTCTAGTGGAGGGTGTCCCTGCCCGCAACAGGGGGGTTGGAACTAGATGATGTTTAAGGTCCCTTCCAACCCAAACCATTCTATGATTCTATGACTTGCAAATGAGAGTCAAGGCAAAGAGTTAATTGATCAGTACTGGCAAAAAGTGCTGATGGGGTTATCGCCCCTCCTGTCCCTGGACAGCTGGAAGGCAGGAGGTGGCCTCTGACTCCTGGTCACTGTTTCCTGAAGAAATGCTGTTGTGCAGTGTTTGCAGGAGGATTACAGTCCTGCCAATGTGAAACTATAAGGGGGGATGATAAGTGCTGAAAACAGGGAGTTCAGCTTATTCTGAAACTGTTAGAAAAATAAAAATGCTAATCTGTGTCACTTGATTGCTTGGGTCAATTTCCTGCTTATTTCTTCCCCCCAGTCCTTTTATACCTCTTTCTTTTGGGACAGTATGTGGTACTTCTGCATGGGAGATGCAGAACAGCAGAGGGGTGAGTGGATGCTGGTATGCCGTTACCCCTATACGAGAATTATGATTCAGGCCGTTTTGTTTCCTTGTGAATATGTTTGTGCTAGGCTGGGAGAAGGGCTAGTCTGAAACAATTTTTTTCCATAACAATAAAAGTAACATTATCTGGCAATACTTTTAAACTGACAGGTTTTCACAACAAAACCTCCCAAAGGAGAAAACAACCACTTGAAACAGCAAAACACTGCTTTCCTCTGCAGCTCTGAATTTCTTTTGCTGAAATTAATTTTTTCATGTTTGTCCACACTCCCCCTCAAATACTTTTTTTGAGGGAAGCATATACTTTTCAGAATTTTTGTTATGAAATCCACTTTTCCATTTAGAAACAAAGTTGAGATGGGGAAATCTTTCTTTGCCCATCTGTAAAAACACAATGGCCAGTCTTACTTTTCTGCACGGACAGAGTACTCACTTGGTTGGGTCCAGTCTGCGTGCATTCTGCATTTCTATCGCACCCACCATTGTTCTCCAGACAAGGGTTGATTTCTTTATAAAACAGAAACAGTAAAATAAAGAGTGACTTCTGAAAACCCAAGAAGGGAGAATTTGAAGTAAAGCATACTAAGAATGCAGATTTCTGACAACTGTGACTCAATGAAACTCATTCCCTTAGCTACTTAATACCTCAGCCTAGGTCTTGCAGTTGTCTTGGTGAAGGCTAAAACCCTGCCGTCAGCATTTCTAAAACCATTCCTGGGGAGGTGTGGTACAACAATGTCTAAAAGTCTTAGTTTGCAATGGTCGGAGTGTGAGTGTATCAAGCTGCTGAAGATGGGGCTTTACTTGTTGAGATGTCTTTAAATAAGCTTTGGTGTCACACCCCACTACTGTAGTTGCCTGGTTTGCCAAGTAGTATCAACCAAGCGGCACATAGAGATGCCTTTAGCATCAGGGTCTGTGGTATGAGGAAACTGCACTTCTGGGTCATAGTGGAAGAAGGATCTTCCATCTACAGGAAAACTCCCTCCTGTAATTTTCTTCCTCGTGATATATGAGACATTGTGAATGCTTACCGATGCAGACTATTCCATCTCCAGTGTACCCAGCGTTGCAGATGCATGCTCTATTGCCAGGCGTTGTTCTTCTGCACTCTGCCTTGGCAGAACAGCCACCGTTGCTGGTCTTGCAAGCATCAATAGCTGAACAGTGACAACAACCCAGATTAAAACAATGTGCTTAAATGCCTTTTTGCTTTTCAGGTTAAGCTGTCTCTATCTTTTAAAGCCATTTGCTAACATTTTCTGAACACAGAACCTTTCTGATCTAAGAGGCCGTAGACTTCATTAGTGCCAGCTATTCAATATATCTTACTGATTACAAGAGGGAAAGCTGAGAAGATTGTTCTAGTCTGGAAGATAAGAATTCATCCAGGACTGACTTTCAGTAACTTTCCATCTTCTGATTCTGCCCGTTCCAACCAAACACCAAAAAAGGGACCCTCACGTTCTTCTCTAGCTTAAATAGCCATTTGAAGCTTTCCCTTAGCTTGCCTTTTTCTGCACACAGATCAAATGGCCTTCTCTTGTGTGAGGTCTGGACTCAGATACCACCCAGCCCTCCTGTGACAAAAAGTCCTGGTTGTTCTTCAGATGGATATTCCTGCTGTTTCTGCAACCCTGGATGGGTAGAGGCTGGCAAAGAATTTGCTTGGGTTACCCCGAGAGCAGGGAGGGAGCCTTTTCTGATCTTCAGCAAGAATAAAATCAGCCCAAACATTGCTTTTGTTTTTGCCTCAAATGAGCCCATATTGCTGTTTCAGCAGCTCTAACAGCCAGACTGGGGAGATGACTTGTTCTTTAACTGGTTTTGCCTGGGAATCTGGTATAGGAGAACTAAGGGGTAGTGCAGAGCTGCTATGGGTGACCTGTCATCCAGCTCTTCCTGTGAACGGGGAATTTCCCACCAGCAGATTAAAATGGATTTGGTTGATTTGTGCCAGAAGAGAAAATTATAGTCAGAGTACGAGTCCTAAAATCTTGGATTAGGACGCTGCTAGCCATTGTAAGTAGACAAACATGCTTCTGTTCCCAAGAGAATGAGCATTTTAATCAGTTAAAAATTAAGTAAAACAACTGTAAAATTAATTACAATCACTGTAGCCAGAAGCAGTCCATTTTGTAAGTTTGGATATCCCAGATGTTGGGAGGGACACCTAGGATAAGCTGCTATTACCCCTTTCTGAGGGTCTCTCAGGTATCTCTGTTCTAAAGAAGTTGATTTTACCACCCCAGAAATCGGTACAAGTTCAGAAAGCTGAGAAAATGGTAGGTCTGTACAGCTTCCAATAGCTGGAAGTGCTATTGTACCCTGAATTGGCCTCTCTTTGCTGGGCTTTGTTGGGAAAAGGAGTAAAAGTCATAATCCAGGTTTCATTACTTTGCAAACAATGGGGTCTGGGTTGTGCACGGCGTGTTCCCTTTTCTCTGGTCTCCCTTAGCACAATGCCTTGTGACTTGGACATTTTGAGCCCTTTGTTTGCTCTGAATCTGCACCTGTTGAGCTCTTACTTATTTTGAACAAACTGGCAGCAATTCCTGTGTTTTTGGTTTTGGTTGTTTTTTTTTTTTTTTTTAAGTGGTGCATAGGGACGTACTCATCTCTCGCCAGCTCCACTGTGACCACAAAGTATTTCAAGTGTTATCTTTTTTTTTTTTTTTTTTCCCCCAAAAGAGAGGAAACAAAGTCCACTTGCCTGTGCAGAACGTCCCATTCCCCTCGAACCCAGCTGCACACTTGCAATAGGCAGTGCCATTTGATAGGAGAAGGCAGCTAAAGAAGTAAAAGAAGGGAGGTGACATTTAGGAAAAAAAAAAGTAGTCAGGAGCCCTTGGTTTTGTGCGTTGTTCTGAAGGTAATGTCGCATAGAAATACAAAGCATTTAATCATACTGTATGATGTAGTTACAACCATAAAAATGAACCTAGTTGGACCAAGCTTTCCAGATGCATTCTGGATGTATTATTTTAAGTATTAAAAACGTATGCTTTGCTCATCGAGCGTCCTATTTTCTCATGCAGAACTCCAGAAGTTGCATGCCTGCTCACCCAAAAACTGTGCATAAATTCTTGTTTGTGTGCACACAACTTATGGAGGGATGCAGCAGAATTGATCTGCAGGGATGGGGGCCAAGAGTCTGAGTTCCCTGGGTTCAAGCCTGGTTTTTTGGGACAGTTTGTCCTTCTGTATGCAAGTGTGGGTTTACTGCCCCACGAGCTCTGTATAATATAGGGATTGCTCCCTGGTGTCACCCAGGGACAACATCACAACACAGCCAGCACAATCTTGTCCTTCCCCCCCCCGCCCCGCTCCTGCCATGCTGGTGCCTGTCCTCGTACCTATGGGTGGTAGGTACAGGTACAGTGGGTGGATAAGGCTCAAGAGAAGAACAGTCTGCTTCTCCTGTCAGAAACACAGTCTTGGTGTCAGAGCAAATCTAAGAGTGGAGTTTTGACAAAAAAGCCTGGTAAGGTGTCACTGCTGTGAACTGCAGTTCACAAACACAAGGGGGAGAGAATGATCTACGTCTGGGAAAGAGGGGGCTTGCCCCTCTGGTTTCTCTGCTCCTGAAAGCTGAGAATTTCAGCTGTGGCTGAAAATGAGGAGTGTTTCCAGCCACCTTTCCTTGTTTTCTACATGTCTTGGGTAATGTAAATCTCGCTGTCTGGTCAGTGATGGGGGGTGGGCGCACTTCAGTAAATGGCTCAGTGCAGGTGACTTGCTCCTTTGAAAACTAGTTAGTGTCCCAATACTGGTGTTGGACCACCAAGAGTGGGGTTTTTATGTTTTGATGTGAAGGAGAGAGCTGTTTCTTGTCAAATGCAGCTCTGTGGTGAAGTCCTTAGTGCTGATAGCATTTCTCAGTTATATGTGTGGTGGCGGATGGGGGAAATAGGAGGGACAGATAGAACCCACCTGAGAAACCCACCTTTGTCATCAGCCTTGCCCTGCCCTCCTTTAGTGCTGCAGGCTCCATTTCTTTTTATGCTGCATGGTAGGATGTCTCATGGGTGGGGTTTTTTTTTTTCCTCCCCACAAAATCTCATTTGTTTCCCCTTTTAACATGCATATTTTGAACTTTTTGGCCTAATAACTGAATATGTTAAATTAACATCATCTCCTATCTCTGTGGCAGAAAACATGAGGGTTATCTATGCTCCTGGGAAGTTTTTGTAAAGAGCAAGATGGACTATGCTTTCTGCTTGCAAAAGATCTCCTGTTCCGCTTCCCCCCTTTCACCGGAGGAAAAAAAAAAAAGAAAGTGGATTTCATACATACTTAGCACTGGTATGGCATGAGGTGTTACATGCATCATCTTTGATTTCTGCAAGAATTAAAAAAAAAAAAAAGAAACAGGGATCAGAACCTTTTGGGTCAACATCCTTCTAGTTTCCCAGTCTTTTGCTTCCACCATGCAGAGCTGGCGTCTGTTACAAGTTCTGCACTAGACAACTGCACTCTCAGTCTGTATAGGGACTCCATCTGTATAGATCAGTGGGTAACACTTAAATTCAGTTGTGGGGAGGGGGCATGTCAACATATTGCCAGGAAAACATTCCACCTGTTGTCATCTTGTCATTTACCTGTATTTACTCTCTTGAGTTTTGCACATTATTAGTTTAATTATATAAGCGTAGGTTTTCCAAAGGAACTGAAATTTGTTTGGATAAAGCAACTGTAGCAACTCTTTAACTATAAAGTTAATTTCATTACTATTTTTTCCCTAAACAAATTTGAAACAGATATTGAATGCTATTATTAATGTGCTTATACATTTTTTATTTTATACTATTGTACACAGAGTTCTGAATAGTTATTTAATACATTTTAATTATGTCTAAATAAAATTTAATTTTATTTGATATAGGGGCTCTATTAAACGAACTCAAAATTATTTATTTGCTAATTAATTTTTATTGTATTAGCAAGAACATAATTTAATATCCAGTGTTGTATAGCTAAATCAACTTATGGAACACTGGAGAGGCTTTTGATCAGAGGATCAAAATGTGCTATGTAACTCTGCAAAACATATAGCCTTAACAAATGGGATATTATTTTGGGACAGATACAGGGTGATACAGTTAGAGAATTAGTTAAGGCATTTAAGTCTCATGAGCAGTATCTCAGCTGGCTCTCTATTAATATGGTAATTAATTGCCATAGCACGTGCATGTCACCTGTATTTCACTGCATGTGGGAAGCTGCTGGGTATCTGGTAGTGCACTTGGACCTTCTGTACTGGGATCTAATCACGGCTCTACTTCTGGCATTTCCTGAAATGCTCACTTCTCTCCCCAGAAGAAAAAGGAGGGGACACTCACCGGTCTCACACGTCACTCCTCTCCAGCCAACGTCACATTCACAGGAGCCGTCCCCGTCAATCCCGCTGCTGCATTTCCCGTGGACACAAGCGCACGCTGTGGGGGGAGATGGGAGGAAACCACTGTCCCTGGGCAGGGTAGCAGTGTGCACAGTGAGGGGAAGGAAGGGCAGGAGGATGCCCCAAATGTCTTCTGCTGACAGCACCTTCTGCTCCAGGGTATTTTGAGAAATGCTTTGGCTTGTGCTTATTGGCTTCTTCCTACAGATAAATCTAAATTCAACATATGCTTATCTTTCCTCTGTTCCCAAGTAAAGGGACTGAAATGGTATTTTAATGGGAAAGCATTGGTGAAAAAGCAGTGCTAAAGAGGATTATTCTCACCGGATGCTGTTCTAAGCCTGTAGTGTGTCAGAGTAGGAGGCACTGTCTCCAAACAAGGGTGTAGAGAAAATACCATAATGGGGAAAGAAAAGGGGTTAATGATGTTTTTAAGGCTGGCCAGTTACCCTGGAAGTGATGTATCTTTCCAGGATCTAGAATGGACATGGTTAGAATATCTAAGGGGAAGGTTTTGACATCTGACGAGACTAACGAAGGTGCCTGTGTGGTTCAGGGATGCTCAGTACCTTGATCGCAGTTGCGGCCGTATTTGCCTTCGATGCAGCTTTCGCAGGCTGTACCGACAAACCCCTCTCCGCACTCGCAGGTGCCTGTGCCGTTGATGCCATCCAGGCAGACGCCGTTTCCGAAGCAGGCGTTCCCTGCTTTCCCTGGGCAGGGCTGGCACTGCTGCCCAAAGAAACCTGCGCAGCACTCCCTGGTCTGGAACCAAGAAATGCCGTGCTGAGGGTCGGGATCAGGGTAGCAAGCATGGCAGCAAGCATGTGGCAGCTGGGTATTGTCTCTTGGGACTGCTGCTGGGTGGAGGTGAACTAGAGACCTGGATTTTTAGCAGTGCTTCAGCTCTGCTGGTCTCTGGCCACGCTTCTTACTGTGTCGGGGCTCAGGCTGCCACCCCAAGTCCTTGGTGGGACCCAGGTACCCTCCACCACCGCAGGGAAAGGTGAATGGGATTGCTAGGGACAAGCATGGGGTTACCCTTCACAAATCTGTGCTCCCTCTGTGCCACATCGGCTCCCAGCCCTTCCTATGCTGCAGCTATCAGCAGCCTTTAACTTTCCAATCTCTGCTGCATCCAGAATAAAGGCCAGTAAATATTTGGTCAGGGACTGCCTTGACACACTGTGCATTTAGCATGGATTGCAAGGAAGCTGAAGTTCAGGGATGAGGGTTCCTGGCTTTTACTCACGATGACGGTTTTGGCACACTTTGGCTGGCACCCGATCTGGATGGGGTACGTTGTCATGTTGTTTTCCGAGAGGACGCAGTATTTATCTCCTGCCTGGACAAGAATTGAAGAAACAGCTGCACTTCTGAGCAACATTGATAAACTACTTTCAAATGTTTTTAAAAAATGGGACATTAACTTTATGCATGCTGTGCAATGACTCACATGTTCACAATGAAAATGAAGGAAATTTAGAAATAAAAATGCATTAGCTAAATGATTTTTTTTTCCCTAGTGAACATATGATCAATTTAACTCTGTGCCCTGTAGCATTTTAAAGATGTGTCTAATACTGCCTTTGCTCAGAATTGAACAGGTTTTGGGGTTTTTTTAAGTTTGTCAAACATTTCTTTTTTTTTCCTGATACATTTCCTGTTCTTCCTAATTCCTCTTGGAAAAGAGAGTGCCAAAGTTCTGCGAAAACAGCTGTTGAAACATTATCTTCCAGGTCTGGACACAGTTGGGAAAGATTGCTTGCTGAAGATGACTTGCAGGTCTTGTACACTTAGGAGATTGAGATAAGCATCCATCTAGCTGTTCATTGTAAAGGAAATGGTAATGTTTTTGAGTTTTATCCATAAGTAGTTCAGTTTGACTTTGCCAGCCAATTACTTTAATGGGATGGATGGGACTTGATCTGCTTTGGAATCCTATTACTGGCATAATTAATTAAAAAGTAGTAAAGAAAAATATGCTTATATAATCCTAACAGAGGGGCTTTCCCAGGGAAATTTAGATGCCAAGAAACTCTTAAGTCTTATCGTGGTTGACAGGGACCTGCTAAATATCTGCAGTTCTTGTGCATTGGATGCGGGCACCCAAAGTCTCTATAGTCTCCTTGTGACAATAACTCACAGCATGTTGCTGGGGACAGCTCAAGTTTGTCCTTCTGTACATCTCTGATCTGAAGGGCTAAAAGCTGCTTCTGTAATTCCTCCCGTAGCAAGCACACTCCCGACTATGTTCAGCTCCCTCAGTTTTGCATGGTAGAAGTAACCTTTGCAGTTTGAGGAGTCTTCAGTTGTCCCAATGCATACTAGAAACTGGGCTTTCAAGATAAAACTAAGCTGCCCTCAAATCTGCTACCTTGCTCTCAGGGTGGATTGAGTCTATTGACTGACTGTTAGCAATGCATGTAGCAGGCTGAAGTAACTACGATAATATAATTGCCTCAGTTTCAACAAAAGTTAAAAACAGTATTGAATGCATTTATGCTCAGTTTTGATTAAAAAATAATTAGCATTAATGATAAAATACTTACTATTTCTCTTGTTCCTGGGGGACAACTTGATGGCTGTGAACAAATTCTGCACTTTTCCTTAAACAACACAAATGGGAGGTAGTTAACAAACTGTACAGAGCTGCAGACAGGTTGTTTAACAGCAAATGCATTATTTCCAGCTATATTTCTAAACCTAGCCCGCAGGGCGTGTAGTCAGGATAATCCCTTTGGTGAAGGTAGCTGGACTGCTCAGCAAGGAAGAATGTCCCTGCCAGGGAGTCTGTAGGGACACCCCATGGGAACCCTTCTCCCAAGGGGAAGGAGAAAGAAAGCTCCTGTGGATATTTTGCTTTGCTCTTCTAAAGCGATGCCTCCCAAAGACCTCCCCGCTGAAAGCACAGTAAGAGGCAAATGCTGAGCTTGGATGTAGTTTGCCTGTGGCACAAGGGCAATGGCAGCTTAGAAATGGGAAAACTCATACAGTGTGTGTATCCTATGCTGTATATGTGTGTGTGACTCATTTGCACATCTAAGGTCAGTTTCTGCAAAATGCTTAGGTACATCTTGTACCTAATATACAATGCTTAATATTATTCCTGCTTAGGTAAATATGTGCTTAGTTTTGGTAAGGCTTAAATGAATGTTCAAGTATGTTGCTGCGTTTGAACATAGCAGGGAAAAGAGTTTTCCATGGGAAAACAAAGGACTACGTGTGAAGCCAGGTCAGTATCCGATAGAGCAAAGCTGGGGGAAAGCCTTGAGTGAAATACACTCAGATAGGGGACTGTATTCCAAGGAAAAGAATTAAGCTTCAAAAGTTCATGCCTGTTAAATTTGCACAAGTCTCGCTTTGTCTTCCTTGGCTAGTTTGTGTCATGCTCCATAAAAAAGGGAGGTACCTGCTGGTTTGCTGTCCTATTTGACTCACTCAGGAGAAAAGACAAAGGGAACCTTTCTCTGCCACTTTGAGGAAACCACATCCTATTCTTTAAAGAAATGTAAACCCATTCGTAGTTCATATGTAAAAGGAACAAAAGAGGGAGAATGCTTTACTGAGAGGGCTGGAGGAATTTATGTGTATGTATAGTGGTAATCTGCACCTGGAATGAAAACTTACTTCTTACTACAAAATATTTTTATTTTCCGTGGTGGTTTTTTCCCCCACTTGTTTACTTTGTTTACTTTGTAAACAAGTGGCCTGGCTAAGAAGATGTATTAGAGTAGCGCATTGCTATTATTTTCTGAAAATTAAAGCTCAGGAATTGCTTATTCTTGTGCTACTCTAATTTTATCTAGGCTGTCAGTACGCTGCAGGATCAAAGCAGTCTTAAGCTAAAACTCTGGTAGGAATATCCTTTGTGGAAAATGCTTGCATTCCTTACTGGGAAGTACAGTGTCACTGAACATTTTAGCTGTGTTTGGCTATAGATCTCTCTGATAGGCCTTTTAAACATCTATATGAACAGAGCCACTTACGGTGATCACGGTATCATTGATATCACATCTGTTCTTCTGGATTTCCAGGACTTTTCCCAAACCATGAATAATTCCTTTGTCTGTTGCAACATTTGTATAGCTTATAGGTGCATCATTGATGAATAGCTGCAAAAGAAATACAATCAGTTAGAAAGCAGCAGAGCTGCTGAGGACTTTTATGGTAACGGCAGCAGTAGTGGGTGAAAGAAGGAGCAATGTACAAGCCTCACTTCAGGAGAACCCAAGAATGTCGTTAACTTCAAGCACTTGTTGACGTCCCAGTTTTGCTGTGTTTAAGAGCTTCACTGGACTGGAGGGCATTAGATGACATGCAGCCTGTTGAAGTTTCTTAGCAATAGGATTTGGCAGAGCAGCTTGTTCCACTGTGGGGTGTAAAGGTTTTGAAGAAGGAGCCTAAAGCAAGTCAAGAGTTGGGTTTGCTGTCTATGGGGATGATGGGCTTCAGGGAAGACCTCCTAAAAACTGCCCCCACATTCCCATTGTGCCCTCCCCAGCAACAGCCCCACAAGCAGATGTTTCTTCCAAGGCTCTGCTGTGGGCAGAGCAAACAGCAGGACTGAAACTGTTTTGGTGAGAAGCTTTCTGTCCTCCTTTGCCCATGCCCAGAGGGAGCTCTGGGACAGAGAGGGGGAACCAAGTTCCCTTCCCAGCTGTGCCACAGAGTTGGGTGTGTCACTTAATCTTGATCTGCCTGATTTTCCCATGAGTGGTGTTGAAAGGCAATTCGTATTTGTTGCCAAGTGCTTCGAGCTCTTAGGACTGAACATGGAGTAAATCCACAGAAAACAGAATTAATGTTTTATAATTGAAGGCAGGTTTCTAATATCTCTTGGAAGTCAGAGTAATGACTTCTTTGTGATGCAGGCTTGTAGCTGCTAGAGATGCATGTCCACCACAGTAGATTCTAAAATGGAATGCTAAATGGGAACAGTATAACTGAAATCAAATTCAATCAAAGATCCCTTCAAGGGTGACTTTGAATTAAGCAGGCCTGAGAGAGACATTGCATTTGAGTGACACCTTTTGTGCTATTAAGTTCCAGAAGCTAATGGTGGGTGCACAGCTCCTTTTGACTGCATGTTAGTTTAAAGTTGAAGCTGGATACATAAAAACCAGGAAACCTGTTTAGCTGAGCAAGTGCGGACAGCAGTACCTGGCCGTTGTGGAGGAAGAACCCAACCTGGTAGGAGAACCCCAGCATGGTCTCCCTGTGCATGCCATTGTGCAGGTTGTTCTTCAGGAGCTTCTCATCCAGCACAACGTGATAACGGATTTGGCCTTCATCCTGCAAATGCATGATTAAATTCAGAGTTACATAACAAAGCACGGAAAGTTCTTTGGGATAACTTTTCCCACAGGGTATAAGCCAAACATAGATTGCCTGAATTTAAGGAGAAGCTTCTCCAGCTGGCAGGTTCATATTTCTTACTGTGGAGAGTCTACATTCCTGTCATAATGAAACTTTTATTCATCATGGAGGACAGAAGGCTATTGAACTGGTGGGACCAAGGTTTGCTTGTGCCTGATAGTGTCCCTTTCTGTGTATAGGGCTGGCTGACAGATTCAGGGAAAAGTTAGTCAGATGATTTTTTTAGGACTCTGAACTTCATGAGTTCATTTGACATAAAAAGTTGTGTATTCATGAATGCTTTTATAATCTTCCCCATGCCTATTCCTTCTTCCTTTGGGAATCCCTGAATAACCTGTAGATGAACATTTACAGCAATTTATAGGTTGGTTCTTTTTTTTTTTTTTTAAATCTTCAGTTAATAAAGTGATAGAACCACACCTGTTAATTGAAAAGTTTTCTATGTGTTATTGCTGGAGTATTAATTTTTCATTGATGTTGTGAAATTATTCTCTGTACATCAAAATTTTGTGAGGGCTTCCTAAGGTTTTCGCATCTTGTTCCGAAGCAGGGGACTCCCAGAGCTCTCCTTGACTTGGAGGAGGAAGCAGATGTGAGAGAAGCTGGGGCATTTGCAGGGTTTAGGAGCTGCCTAGCCAACAGATACAGTGCTGCTGCAGCTGTATGTCTTTGCCATAAAGGGTGTTTGTGGGAAATCCCAATCCCTGCTGTCCTCCTGTTCTGAACATTCATACTGCTCCTTGCTTTTCAGCTCCTTCAAAAGTGTGTGAAAGCATGAAACAACCCCAGGCTGCAGGATCTGTGATGTTGCCTGGCTTTGCCCACAGGGTGAAGTAGTGGTCCCGTAGGCTGAGACTCATTCTGTTTTGTTTTCCACAGATTTAACAAAGAAATACATGCAGGCAAGAAGTTGGAAATTAAGATAGAGCTAATCTGTTAAGGCATAGGCCTCCATCAATGTCCAACCCTATTTAATCCTCCTGACCTGGATGCTTTGGAGGGAAAATTAACTCTCATGCATCTCCATTTCTGTCTTTAATCGCCAGCAGAGTGAGAACACAACCTTGCTTCCAGTGAGGCCAAGAAATGGGGTCTCTTCCCTCTGCAGCAGAGCTCTCCCAAGGTGTTTTGAAGAGGATAAGGCTTAGGCAGGCTTAACCTTATTGTTGTTTTCTGATTCTCTTTGGTAGATTGCCACACCAGGCAAGGTTGGGAGGATGGAAGAAAGACAGAGGAAACATATTGGTAAGTAGTGGAAATGAAAAGGATTTCTGTGTGTGCGTAACCTGAATCCAACGGGATTGATGTCGTAAAGCTACCTCTGTGTGTCTCAAAGTTTGCTATAAATGCTTCTTACAGTCATGCGGAAATGATGATGTCGTGTCATGAAACTAACTAAAATAGTGTTCAAAAGTCATTTGAACAGATGTAGCTTGATCATGTGTGAATTCTTCCGGTGAGACAGCAAGCGGGACTCTTGCTGTGAGTCTGCTGGTTAGTGGTAAATGTTTTGGGACAAGTCATTTGAACCCTGTGCTCCTCAGCTTCCTGGCTGCAAATGGAGACCATGAAAATAGGGACAGAGTGTGGTAGGGTAAATATTTATGGAAGAGGCAGGGAAGTATTAAGGTCATTGAGCAAGTCATGGGTGAAGCTTCCTCTGCAAAGCGTGACTCTTGATACGCATGTTCAATAAAGATGTTTCAAACTGGAGCAAATGCAAAGGAAGGTGCTGGGATGACGCAGGAAACAGATAGCTTATCTTGGGAGTAGACCGACAGGATTGAGAAAGCTGTTTGGCCTTGTAAATATGTGATGGCACTCAAGATGATCTGCTCCATAACCTTCCCTGGCACCAAGGTCAGACTGACAGGCCTGGGGTTCCCCAGATCCTCCTTCTGGCCCTTCTTGTAGGTAGGTGTCAGAGTGGCTAACCTCCAGTTCACTGGGACCTCCCCGGTTAGCCAGGACTGCTGATAAGTGATGGAAAGTGACTTCCGCCAGCTCCCTCAGCGTCCTTGGGTGCATCCCATCTGGCCCCATAGACTTGTGTGTGTCTAAGTGGTGTAGCAGATCGCTGACCATTTCCCCTTGGATTATGGGGGTTTCATCCTGCTCCCCACTCCTGTCTTCCAGCTCAGGAGGCTGGGTACCCAGAGAACAACTGGTCTTACTGCTAAAGTCTGAGGCAAAGAAGTCATTAAGTACCTCAGCCTTTTCCTCATCCTTTGTCACTGTGTTTCCCCCTGCATCTAATAAAGGATGGAGATTCTTCTTAGCGCTCCTTTTGTGGCTAATGTATTTATAGAAACGTTTTTTATTGCCTTTAACTGCTGTAGCCAGATTAAGTTCTAGTTGGGCTTTGGCCCTTCTAATTTTCTCCCTGCATAACCTCATGACATCCTTGTAGTCCTCCTGAGTTGCCTGCATTTTCCTGGCATAAGATTAAAGGGATATAAACTGGCCAGAGGTGTGCTGTCAAAATAATATAAACTAGCTCTGGGCATGAGGGCTGAGGTTGGTGGAGGAGGTGGGATGGACATGTCCGTGCCGGTGGGAGGAGCTTGTGGCCAGGTCAGGCATGATCCTGGTGTGCGGCTCCTGGGAGTGGGCAGCAGCAATGGGGTTTGCCTGGGGAAATTTTTCTAGCCAGGAAAACTTCAGAAATTATTCTGAGCCCTGGGACTGGCCAACGGTGCTTGTAAACTGGGATTAGAAACGGTCTGCAGAAAGTGGCTGGGCAATAGCGTTCCTGCAGGAGTGACAGGGCAAGCATCTGGATAGTTTTAAGGAAGAGTCAGAATATTTTTGTGGCATTATTAATGATGGGGTTGCCAGTGATCACAGGGGACTGGACATGTTCATGTAGGAAACTCACTTCAATGTTATTCCTGGTCATTTCTGTACTGATCATCTTTGGGGAGGGGGGGAAAAAGTCTACTGATGAAACGTCTTGGATATTATCAGCATAGTTTTACTCTAGAGAAGGACAAAACCCAGAACAAATAGCTAGGCTCTTCTAGCAAGGCAGGAAAGTATAGGTGAATCCATCCCTCCTCACCTTTTCTGGTGTTAAAAACAAAACCAAACTTACTGGATTTCTGGAAAACAAATCCCTCTTCCTATTTCTGTGTCCCCTCAATCTATCCACTTGAAACTGAGGTAAGATACTGAGTTGTTAAGACAAGTCTTGTGAGTAATACATACCAGAGTAGCCGACTTTTTATCCCTTAGGTAATTTTCTATGGCGTCGTTGCTTGGGGCAAAGATTGTGTATGAGTTTGCAGCTTCTATTTCATTTGCCAGGCTGTACTGCTGTTGTGAAACACATAAAAACAGATCAGAATGACCACTGATAGTCCGATACCGGTCCAAATGCAAATGAAGCAGAGAATTGCTTCTACTCTTAAGAGGATGTGAAAGCTTACAATAATGTAGCCCCTGAAAATGGAGTAATCAGGCATTTGCTCTAGACGGACCAGCAGCCTCGGCATTACGGTGCTGCGGAGGGGTGTCAGAACCTGAAAAGGGAGCAGATATCCCATGTCAGTGCATGTGCACATGCTGTGGTAGCAGCTGCAAGGAGAAAATGCTGTTCTGCACAAATACTTTTTTCCCAAGAGTTGTTAATTATTTTCCGCTGCTTGTGGTGCAGAGGAACAAATCCTCCCTATGTGGCCGTATACCTTATCAATAACATGTATGATCCCGTTTGTGGATGTGATGTCACCAGCCACGATGTGAGCTCCCTCGAGGGTGAGGTTCTGAAAGAGGGAAAGGAGAAAAGGTTTGCTTTTGCATTGCGGTGACGGTGTTTTCCTGGTGGTTCGTGCTGTGGATTTCCACACCTTCCCAAACACTTGCCTGGGCCTCCACCACGGCTCCGCTCATGCCAGTGTGTACCTGCCCCCAGGGAACTGTGCACAGGAGAGGTGACTTTGGGACTCAGTGCTGCTCACCATGCACAGACCAGCAAAGCCATGGGGTCGTTTGCACTGGGGTGGTTACTTGGGGTAGGTGCATCCCATGGCAGGATGAGCTCCTGTGCTAATTCACGCCCTCCTGTGTCTGTGCAGCTTCGAACCCTATTCATGATTTTTTGTACCCTGTTCATGGTTTTCCCTCAGGCAAGAGAGGCAAAAGGAACTTCTTCTTGCCTTAATGGGGATGAAGCGCTTAAATGTGCCATGTGGATTACCAGAAAATCCTCCTCAGAACACAAAGTACTAAATGAAAAGGCTGAGGGGGAAGGTCTGTCAGTTGTAGTTATTTACCATTAAAAATACCTTTGGGTGGTTTGGGACTATCAAGTTGCACATGCAGACATGTGCACGGTATCACTGCTTCCTCCTACCTTCCTAGTTCCCTAAAATAAGTTACTTGGTTTCCTTGATGATCTTTGTCTTAAATTAGTTCACACAGGCCACTCCAGGCAGGGACTGTGCTTCCGCTTGGCTCTGAGACTGTCCAGCGTTTGCAGTAGCTACTGGGACATTAGGAATAAATAATATTGTGGACAAATTTCAGCTAGGTAAAGTGATGGAGAAAATCAAGTTATTGTTTCTCCTAGAGAGGCCAATATAATTGATCTATTCCTTTAATTTTATGACATGGTCTTTGTTTAAAATACAGGTACATAAATGTTTGTGTGGTTTTGTAACACAAGAAAGCTGGTGGCAGTGACGGTCAGGGTTTGGTGTATGATACCACAGTGGTTTGCAGGTCATCTCACCCCACTTTCTTTAGACAAGTGTAGGAAGTTGCTCTGTAGAGATGTTGGCAGCGTGTCAGAGGACGAGAAATTCTGGAAATCAGCGAAGCTGTAAGATCCTGTCAATATATGATACCTAAAGAAAATTAACAGGATTTGATGGTTTTGCATATTTTTTTTTTTTTAGATGAATATGTCTAAAACTGTGGTTTTTAAAGCAGGAATTGTTTATACAACATCTAGCACAGCTAGGTTCTGATCTTAGCTTGGCCTTTAAATGTTTCTGACATAATACAAATAACGGCTTTATTTTCGGTGGAGTTGCTACAGAGATTTATACCATTGTAACTAGAAAGAAAATTCTATGTCCCTCCCCTAAAAATGTAAGAGTTATCTTGCTTTAGAGGCTTCAAACCAAAGTCCTGTTTGGAATGGAAAGCAATTCAGTAAAAAAAACCCCAAACCATTAACGTACTTCAGTAGGGTTGGGATGTTACTTTTTGACATCCAAAAGGCTTTCTCATCTTCATTCATGTTTTCAATTGCTTGAAGAGAAGGCACGAGGACAGTTAGGTTTGAGGCAGTGGACAACACCGAGTTTATCTCAGCCTCCTGCATGAAAGTAAAAAGCGTAAAATAATGCATCCTGAGGATGATCTATAAAGAGCAGCCAGTGACTTTTAGCAAGGTGCAGTATGTGATGTGCTTTGTGACCGGCTGGGAGAGGAAAAACTATTACACTGAGCAATGACTTGAACAAAAGTACTTAGAGCTGTACAGAAATGTTAAATGAGTGTCCTTTTTTTTTTTTTTTTTTTTTTTTTTTTTTAACAGAATAGATTGCCAGCATTTAAAGGGCAGAAGCAATGTTTAGGTCAGAATTGTTTGTTATTATGAAACACAGAATTTGCCTCCCACAACAATTAGTCTGTCTCATGGATTCTATTTTATGCACTTGAATTGTTAAATAAATAAATCATGGTGATAAATACTACTGGTTACTGATAACTTCAAGTAACCTGTTCTTACAGAGCAGAACACTCCATGCTATTTAATAGATAGAAGGATTATGAACCATGAAATAAGAAACCCACATGACACAATGTTCCCATTTGGAATAGGATTATTTAACATGGCTGGGATTTTTCAAGATGTCCAAGGGATATCTGTGCCCACTAGCACTGCGGTGGGGCTTGTTGCTGACAGCTCTAATTTTAGATGGGAGATGTGCGCTCTGTAGTATGCATGGACTGATTAATCTTCCATATATTTGTATCTGCCTTGAGGATGGAGAGAGCCTCCGCTGGAGAGGATTTTTCTAGTTGTGTGGATTTTTTTTTGTGGGGTAGAAAAACGACAACTCAAGGCTTGAATGTGATCTTGCTGAAAGTGGGTTCTTCAGACTTTTCACAGGCTCCATAACTTGTCATTTTTGATACTGCAGAACTTGAGGAAGCAATATGAGCTTGGGTTCTACCTTTTTGCAGCTGGTATGCTGCCTGGAAGCTGGCTTGTTTTGGATAGTCCTTCAATACCCATACTGGGTTTTAAGTCAAGAAGAGAATTGACTCTCTTAAATAGCTGGGAATTCTGTCTCTGTTAAGATCATCTTTCTTTCTAGCTATCATCACTGTCACCTTCCAAATATTTAAATGTAGAAATAGCAACAGACTTCCCTTTCTTATCCTTCTTGGCCAGCAAGAATAATATTTGGTTATAAAAATCGGTAAACATCACATTCCTGCTCAAGTATGAAGTTAAAAACCCCACAGATGGATATGCCTCCCTGTTTTGCTCATATTTGTTGCTACCATTATTTAAGGGATACCATTTCTCTGAAGT
Organism: Balearica regulorum gibbericeps; assembly: GCF_011004875.1. Taxonomy (NCBI): domain Eukaryota; kingdom Metazoa; phylum Chordata; class Aves; order Gruiformes; family Gruidae; genus Balearica; species Balearica regulorum. The sequence goes on from NC_046184.1 coordinate 61,673,520, forward strand.
GTAGCAGAAATTTCCACAGCCCTGTTTCAATAGATTATACAGAATCTGCTCCCTGAATTTTCCCCCCTGCTTCATTACCTAAAGAGCACATTAGCAGGTGCACAGTCTTTCCTATTCTGCTCATTTCTTTAACTTCATTAGCTTCTCTTTACAGTGTCCAGTGCTGCAGCCTGAGCCCAGGGCCAGGCGGAACACTGATTTAAATTAGCCACACTGGCCTCTCTCTTAAGCAGCTCCCTGAGGTCCCTGTTGCAATTGCAAGCTCTAATGATCTTCGAGTCATCTAACTTTGAAAAGCATGAAAGCAGGTAATATGCTGTGACTTCTGCTTCTGATGCTATTCATTAACATATCCCTGTTCCTTTCTGTTTTTCATGTATTTGTGATACACTTATATTTAGGTTTTAAGCTCTCTGTGGGAGAAGCTGGTTTTGGTCTTTACTCATACAGTGCCAACCACAGTGGGACCTCTAATGTTACTGCTGCCCTCATAACAGATGATAGCACATGAAAATAAAAAGTAGACAGTGACAATCAATCTATCTAGAACTTTTTTTTTTACATCTAAATTGGTGTTTCTTCCCTAAACTGCAGCCAACAAGCAGATGTGTTCCTTCATTTCCTGCACCTCAGTCAAGCCCACATAGACTGAGTTATTCCCTCCTTGCTTGCTGTGGCAGCAGCACGCTGACCAGCCATACAGCTGCATTTTCCTGGCACAGGGCTCAGTGAAAATGGGGAGGGTAAGGCATTTTGGGAACTACTGCAGAGAGTCCAGCGGAGGGCTACGAGGAGGATTAGGGGACTGGAGCATATCTTGTATGAGGAAAGGCTGAGAGAGCTGGGTCTGTTTAGCCTGGAGAAGAGAAGACTGAGAGGGGATCTCATCAATGCTTATAAATATCTAAAGGGCGGGTGTCAAGAGGATGGGGCCAGAGTTTTTTCAGTGGTGCCCAGTGACAGGACAAGGGGCAATGGGCACAAAGTGGAACACAGGAAGTTCCATCTGAACATGAGGAAAAACTTCTTCACTGTGAGGGTGACCGAGCACTGGAAGAGGCTGCCCAGAGAGGTTGTGGAGTCTCCTTCTCTGGAGATATTCAAAACCCATCTGGATGTGATCCTGTGCAACCTGCTCTAGGTGATCCTGCCTTAGCAGGGGGGTTGGACTAGATGATCTCCAGAGGTCCCTTCCAACCCCTACCATTCTGGGATTGCCTTCCCTCTCCACTTGTAGTTTTATTGCATGAGGGAAGCTGGAAGGAGCCACGGGGGGCATAGTCAGGCTCTGCTTGTACCCTGCTGCTGGTCATCTGGACGACAGTGTATTTATGTACAGAGTGAGTCATGTCTTATGTAGCCCCCTGACTCAGAAAGCAGGCTTGTAACTTGCTTTTCTGCTTGTGCAGCTTCCTTACCTACCTGAATTTGGGATCAGAAATTGGTTTTCAGGCAGAAATAGGGTACCAAATGATCAGCTCTGCCATGACTGGTGGGAGAGGCACCCCAATGCCTCTCCAGAATTTGGGCCCCTGGTGTGTGATGGGAGGTTCCCATTTCTAAAAGCTAAAATGCTCATGTTTTTCTGCAAACTTGAACATACTAAAAAAGAAAAAAAATCAGCCATGAAGTGTACTTACATTAACCCATTTGTTAAATGCAGCTGCTTCTGATAGAGTAGATAACTCCTGATTAGAAACAGAAAGAGACCGATGAGTATGTAAGCTATAATTAGCTGTACTAAAGTACTCTTGCTATAGCCTGTGGTGTAACCTGCTGTGTCTGGCCTGGCTGATGTGACATGGAGGAGGAGGAGGTTTTCAGTGTGTGTGTGTAAAGGGCAGACGTTTGTGTTTTTCTAATAATGATGCTTTCTGATAATGGTGAGTTACTAACTCTTTTGAAAATCAGGCCATCTATTGCTTAGGTATATTAGGTGTACCTGACCTTGGTAAGTAACGTGTACTGACCTCAGGCTAAGTATTAACTTTCTGGGAATGTAAACCTACATCTTTTTTTCAATGCAATATTAATTGAAAAAAGGTATGTTGTTTTGCTTGGTATTTGTACAGCATCTTACATATCATCCTGCAAGTGGAGAGCCTTTATTCTGCCACAGTTCTTTGAACAGAGATATATGATGGTATGAGCAGGGATGGCAGATAGTGCTAAAAGCCATGTAAGATTATTGCCAGTGGCTGCGACAGCTGACACTTTCATTTTTCCTATGTTGTTAAATGTGTATTTATTTCACCAATTTACTTGTTTTGGTTTTATTTGCCTGCCAGTCAGCATGGTTTATTTTAACATGATAAATTGACCATTTCCACTGAGAGACACCTCAAGGCAGAGCTTCAGAAGAGCTGGGTGCTTGCCCCTCCCAGCTGAGAGGTGAGTGCTTAGCACTTCTGCGTGTTAGGCCTCTGGGGATGGCATTTTTCAATTTATCTTAAAGAAATATACTCAGATCCCTTAGGCCCCTTTCCAAGCTATGTTTTTAAACACAACAGATCATTTTCATATCAGGCAAGAGGAACAGTTCCAGCAGGAATGCTGTCTGCAGATACAGTGGCGGGCATCATATTTTTCTGTTTATAATGGCTTTGCTATCTCTCTGATTAAGATCCAGTGTGAGAACTGTGCGGTAGGTCCCATGCTCAGAGAAGATGACCATCTTACTTACATCTGCAGCATTTCCATAGCATATGTTCCCGTCTCCTTCATAGCCCTTTGGGCACACACACTCCCAGCCACGTGAAGATTCAAACTGACAAGTTGCCTTTGAACCAGAAAAAGAAAACTTGTCAAATACTCAAGAGACCACTCAAGAACAAGGGTGGCCTGTAAACTGTCTTCCTGATACATATTCATATACAGACATAACCTTAACAAAGGATCTTCATACCATCTTCCATGGATGTTCTCACCCTTCTGTAGGACAAACTCCACGAGCTGAGGGCACTAGCTCGCTCACCTGCCCACCATGCACTATGTGTAGGAATCTAAACCTTTGCTCCACCCTTTCTTACTTCCTCCCTACATAAATTGGGCCCTGTTCCTTCACCTGACTTTGGCAGACCTGTCCTCTGCTCCCCAATGCTCTTTGCTTTAGCTCTGTCCCTGCGTCCTGCCTGAGGCTGATGTGGCTCTTGCAGGCGCTCCAGAGCACAGCAGAGCCTGCACGTCTGCTCAACACGTGCAGCTACTGATAAAGGTGATAGATGCCAGTGTAGAGGTGTGTGACGTGAGTAAACATCTCAACAGACTATTGCATTCAAATTGTAATTGCTGGTAGAGAAACAGCATTTATTTACTCCAGGCTCAAGATAGTCCTTCTGTACAGGCAGAATTGGCTGCTGCCCTTCCTGTCTGGCCTCAGCGCACGTACCATGCTGACGTGGTTCACATAGTATTTTTGGTGCTTGTAGCACTACTTGGAAAGCTTTCTTCCAACTCAAATAGAAATTGCAGGCTTGAAATGGCAAGGAAACTCTATGGTGTGTGCAGGAGGCGAGTTCTGATGTGTATCTGAACACTTTGTTCAAGGAATGATTAATTACTCACCAGATGATGGCATTTTCCATTTTGTTCCAGGCATGAGTTTATGGGTGTGCATTCAATTCCGCTCCCCCGAAATCCATCCTTACACTTGCAGTCATTCTGTTGTTTCAATAAAACACAGCAGTTCTTTAAAATGATTAAAATAGTGTGCATATTCTAGATGTGATGAATTAGTTTCTCTGTGTTTCTGCGTAGCTCCATTGACTTCAGTGGAATGACACTGATTAATATCTCCAGAAGACCTTTATACCTGACATCTACTACCGTACTTACTAAAAACTATTTGCTGCCCGAACACCACCACGTAGGAGGGAGGGAGGGAGCACTGGGACAGGAACTGGAGACTGCTTGGGGTAGAGAGTGCTGTGTGGAAATAGCCTTGTAGCTGGGAGGAAGAGGAGAATGTGGGGAAGAAAACAGGGTAGGAAGCACCAGCAGAACAGAATTGTAAGAACTAGTGCTGAAGGTGGCAATGAAAATGAGAGGACGTACCTGACCCGGCCCAACGTATATACAGGTGGCGTTTTCATGGCACCCTGCCACGGCGGGCAGGAGGCAGTTGTTGATGGCTGAGCAGTCCCTTCCATCGCCTGTCCATCCTGCCTGGCAAACACACGTGTGCTCTCCTGGGCCCGTCTGAATGCACTCGGCCTGGGAGGGATGCAGAGGCATCTGTTCAGGACAGCTAGCGTTGGCTTTAGGTGTAAGGCTCGTCTAAGAAACAGCGATGCTGCTATTGAGGGAAAGAGCTTGAAACTGCAGTGAAAATTGTGACCCCTTCATCTGCAAAAGTCTCTGGCCAAGCCCTCCTTACTGCCTACTTTTCTGTGGTGTCAGGCTCTGTGGGAAAAGCACATACTTACATTGCTATTGCAGCCACCTGGGTTTAAAGCAGCACAAGGATCAACTTTGCGGCAGCTCATGCCATCTCCCTCGTAGCCGGGTTTGCAAACACAGCTACAGAGACAAGAGGAGGAGGGAGGCATTAAATATGATAGAACAGCTGTAAAGTGAAGCGATTGTTTTCCACTGTACCGTGCTATTTATAGGCAGCTTAAAATTGGTAACCTTGGATTCATGATGCAAATAGCTTACGTGCATATATTTTTTTTTCCCTCAAAAATATTCACTGGGTTAATTAAGTTAAATCAGGGATCCATTCTCTGTGTACGAGATGGGGAGTAAAATTAATTCTGCAGTGATGTGATCATTGCAAAGGTGAGCTAATAGCTCTAAATTAGATATCAGCTGGGGTTGCTCTTTCAGTGACACAAAAGGTAGATCTCTCCCTGAAATGCATGCAAGACAACAAGCCCCCCTATTTCCCTGAGTCCCCCCAAGATTAACCTACATTGGAAGGAATTTCTTAAGCACTTAAGTTACACAGCTTCCCACGTTCTGCTTTCTGCGGTGACTCATAATGAATACACTGCAGCAAGAGGCAAACTTGCTGTGTGTGAAAGTGAGCGTGAGGCAAGTTCAAGGCAGCTGTAGCAGTAACAGAGTTTTGTGACCAGGACTGAAGAGTCTGTGCTGAAGGCTGTGGTGTTGTGGCATGCAAATCTTACCTGAGCTGACCAGAGTGAGCTATCTATCCCTAGACTGCTTGAGAGTTTCACTGTTTTTCAACAAGGCTCAAATTCCTAATTCAGTAAGGGATGGTTAGAAATAATAGGTTCCTGAGAGTCTTTGTAGATATTGGTAGGAAGGCAGCCTTCTGACCAAGGGTCAGATCAGCATGCATCTAACATCTATCTTATCAGTGTTAAATATAAGGTACAGGATAGGACATTGAGAACTCTTAATTACTACCTTGCAACTCGAAGTCGATGCGGTGCTTGTTTATGCTTATTTGCTGCATAGCAGGATTTCAGTGGCTGATGTTTGTGTACTGCTACAAGGTGCTGTTTTGATCAAGCAAATGGAAAAGAGCTGCATCATAGTTAATATTAATTAGATGCAAATTACTGACTTACCTCACTGCACCATCACTAAGCTGACAGTCTGCATGTGCATGGCAGAGCCATAGGGAGGGCTCGCAAAGAACAATCTGCTTATCACAGAGTTTCCCCGTGTATCCACTTCTGCATGATCCGGGAAGACAGATCCCATCGCTGTCTATTCGGTTATCACACTTCCCATAAATGCAGAGGCACTCTACCAGAGATAAATTACAACGTACAATTCCATAGTGGTAAAAGACATCTATCCTTACATAGCATTTCTTATGAATCAGGTCATCCTTTTTTTCTAGAATCTAAACTTCTGTATTTTTAAAGCCTCACTTTGTTGGTGAACTTATTCGTTATTTACAATATCTATGTGTTTTATGGGTAACTATTTAAAATCTATTTTGTCTTTATAGTGCACTTATCTATCAATAAAAGTCAAAGTACTTAAGAGAAGTAGGAACAAAATACTATGTCCCAGGCTATTATGGCTGAAGTTACTTCATTGCACAACTTCTGGCGTACTTTCAGTGATAGGGGAAGCCTTTTAATACTGAGTCCACAGTCCTACAATTTGCACAGTGCTGGGCTAGTACACAGAGCACCAGCACTTTGCCGGGGCTGGGCTGATTAGTGCTGCTGGGAGGCACAGCAGTGTGCCCAAAGAACATAGTAGGTAAACCTTCTGCAATCCTAAGAAGGGCCAGCGGTGACTAGTTAAGCCAGTACACGCTGCTTTGGCAGGACTGGAGCTTAGGCAATCCCAGCCTTTCTTACGGAATTTGTCTTTTGGTTTTTGTCCGTGTACCTCTCAACCTTCAAGTGAGCTGTGCTTCGTGAATGACAGGCTGTTTCATAGCAAAAAAGGCTAAAAATTATTTTGTAGATGGGGAATGTATCTGTATTTGATGTTGTATATTCTGTAGAGTCTCAAACGTAGTATGGTTTGACAAAGCAGGATTAAATCTGTCAGCACCTAGAAGATGACTGCTAGAACTACAAGCTATTCATTAGATCAGAAATTATTCAGTAAAGATGGTTATGAAGTGGCCCTAGACACAATGTGTTTATAGATCTAGTTGTTCTTATATTACTTATGTTTGTCATTACAGGCAGAATCTGTTCTATTGTAGGCAATACCAGATGGGAATGGAATAGCAAAGATTTTCAATTACTTATGTGAGGGAGACAGAAATGAAAAGACCAATAAATTAAAGCAAGCTACGGCCCCTGCAGAAAGCCCAATGAAATCAGTGAGAAGATTTTCACTGACTCTGGGCTTATGATGTATCCCCTTTGAAGGATGAAATGAAAGTACCCCAGAGAGATCTTGCCCATCCTCCGTAGAGACAGTTTAGTGAGCAGTTAACTCCTACCTTAATGTTACCAGGGCTCAAAACAAATAGACCCTGCTCTTGGGCTGAGGAAGTATGGCTGCACTTACCTTTGTCACACTCAGGTCCGTATTTGCCAGGGTCCGAGCAGAACTGACAGCGCGAGCCTTGAAATGCCTTGGCACAAATGCAGGTCCCATTTCCATCCAGGCCATCCATGCACTGGGATATGGAAGAGAGGTGATTTCTTTGTATAAATTGAAATAAATATTCTTCTCCCAGAGAAGAGCTATATGCCTGTCCATATTATGACTGTGATAGACTACCAGGAAGAAGCTCAGCTTTGATGAAAAAGCTGTTTCAGAGCAAAAGCTTTCCTTGTGCTTGTACTTCGCTGCTGTGTATTCTACCTTCTTTTGCAACTTTAAAATTACCTGAGTCATTACCCTCTCCTGTGCAAAGTAAAAGCATCAGAGAGGGTCACCTAGCCCCAGCCTTGCCTGTGTGCTGTGTGTTGGAACCACAGAAACCTGCCATTTAGACATCTGAAAGGAGACTGATTCATTTTCCCTCCTCCATATAACTGAACCTGAAATTCACAGCCATCACTGGACATAAATGGAGTGTGCAGCTCTTGCTTGACATTCCTGTTGTGCAGAAGTGTGTCAGGGGCTTTTGGGACACAGCCTGTCCTTCCCCCTATGTGAGTGCCAGGTGCTGCTGGGTGTTCTGCTTACCTGCCCATTTCCTGAGCAGGGTTTGGAGAAACCTCCTGGGCACGGACTGCAGTCAGGGCCAAAGAAGCCTTTGCAACACTTTGGTTCCTGTGAAATAAAGCAAATATCCTCTTTTCCAGTGCCTTAGCGCAGATGCAGTACGCAAAAGACAACTCTCCACCGTGTTTTGGCCCTTTGGAAAAGGCCCATAGGGGTAGCTGGATCTTAAAACTGTTGGACCAGAATCACCTCTGCAATAGCCTTGTAAACCAGGAGGGGTGTTGGCAGCCCAAGGAGGGGCTGCACAGACCACCAGATTCTTCCCTTGTTCTTGCCAGACTCATCAGCATCAGAAATCCCTGTCCTGTCACCAGTGACGAACGTGCCTCTGTGTGTGTGTGTGTCTGCTCATGCTGTGGGAGTGCAGTGCGATTCAGAGGCAGGCAGTCTCCTTTGCATCTGAGATCGGGAACTGGAAGATATGTTTTACCCCAGGGAGATGCTGTGGAAGCTAGACATGCTGCTTTGATCTTCCTCCTTCCCCTCTGCACCACTATGGGATTTAGCCACTACACAGCCCTAAATGTTTTTCTCAGCTGCATCTTTTGTTTTAATCATGAATTGGCTGCTTGATCCATTTATTTACCAAGAGCACAGAAAGCGTATTAGAAAAAACTCTCATTTACATGTGTGAGTCAAGCAAAACAGGAATTAGCAAAAGGCTTTCAAAGCTTATGGATTTGTAGACTTCTCTGCTTGTTACTTGATGGTGGTCATGAAATGCAGAAGCCTATTTGGAGCCCCAGGAGCCAGAAGGGTCTAAGTACTTCTCAGGGGGTAATAACTTCTGTGAGGACTAGGCTTGTCAAGCAGAGCAGGTGGAGTGTGTTTTCGGGAGTGTTTTCCATTCGTTGTTACCCAATATTGTGTGAAGTCCTGGGACAGGAAGGGCTGGGACCAGGGGGGACCAAGCTGTCCTCTTCTTCATGGGTGAAGCTGTATGGGTCAATGACAACATTTGTGTTTGGAGCCCTATGTGAGAACTCCTGTGTTACAGAGTATGGGAGTTGTTGTCAATAACGTATGGCAGCTAAACTAACTTACTGGAATTTTCCTGGTATTTTGCTCTAAGATTTACAGTAGCTCCCCCCTGTAGAAGGGTAGGGAAACTACATGGACATCGACATCTCCAAACGTCTCTCAACTCCAAAAGGAAAGTTCACAATGCAGAAGACAATATTTTGGAAAACTTTTATATATGTTTCACTTTAAGAAACTGTAACTCTATACCTTTATTGTTATATTGCAGGCTCTAGCACAGCCGGTTTTTTGAAAGCTTGGGCCTTCAATAATGCATCTCCGTTTTGAGAAAGGCTGGAACATGCACAAAATGGAAGCATTAGTATTTCTAAGCAACGTAGTGTTCTCTGATACAGTCTTAATATTGCAACATAATGTGACTGGAGAACAGGAAGCACCTTGCTATAGTGCTGCATTTTAAAAATTTATTACATTATTATTTTTTTAAATAATATGATCTTTTCATTATTATGGAATAATGGCATATAGGTTATTACCGAGTATGGCGTATAGGACCAACTACCAGTGAATTTTTATAACATGGGGAATAAAATTCCTGTGGCAGCTAGACTTGAGTTTTGTATGTGGAGAAACACGCAGCCAGATTTACATCTCTTAGAAGCAAAGCAGATGGAAGATTTTTCAATCCTTTCTGAAGCTGCTTCTGCAGACAGTTACTTCTGGGAGGATGCTTAATGAAAAGGAAATTTTTAACAGATGTGAGGTCTATTTTAAATTTGTCTGTCCTCTATTTTTTGGTTACTAACTCTCAAAGCATAATCGTAGCAATTCTCATTCCTCATCTCTCTCTTCTGCCAAAGCCTATCTGAAATAGATCTTACTTTACCTGAGAAAAGAGTTAGAGCTTCTATGAAGTCTACGAGGGATCTTGCAGCAGCAAAAAAAAATATGCTGAAATGACCTGATGCTTCAATTGTTGCCAAAAAGGGACTAAACTACCATCTTTATTTGTATTTTTATGCAGTCTCCTGTATTCATATCTGATTCTTTTGATGGCTATATTGGGAGAGCAGTAATGAACGTACAGGGACCCCTTTCCTCTGCATTTTGTACAACTGGGGAATCTGTAAGGAAATGTCACTTACGATGGGCTTTGAATCCTGTGGACAGGAAGCCAATGAATGCGATAAACAACTTGTACAGACACCCTATATGGAAACAATAAGGATAGTAATTTGAAAAGGCATTATATCAACTATTGAGATACATACTTATGGATGATATACCTTGTAAATTTTAAGTGTGTCTGTTCTATAACTTAACTGTTACAGTCCCTTCTTTTTAAGAACTGTAAGCTTCCTAAACAGAAGATAAACATGGGCACAAATGCACTGGCATCCTTTGCTCAACCCAGTATAATCTATTAACTAATATTGTCTGAGGGTCTAGTGCAGTCTGCACGCTTCTGTAAGAATTTTTTATTTCTGCCAAGGAAGACCGCAAATTAGTTGTGTCCTGTGTATAGACAGTGTGAATGATGTTTGTTTTGTGTATAGGCAGTGAAGGTAAAAATATTCTTTGCTTCCACGTTGTAGATCCTGAACTCCACTATTATCCAGCGATATATAGCTATTTTTATTTCTTCACTTTTTTGGTTGCCTTTCCCCACTAGCTAATTTATCACCATGCCAGACAGAGACTGGCAATTACAACACCGAGGAGTTACAAACTCCAGCAGCAGTTTTAAAGGTGAGTCCTCTGACAAGTTCAACATGCAATAACTTCAGAGAGGTTGAGCCTTTCAGTGCGTGGATATGGAGTTTGTCAAAGCCGTGTTGCTCATGACTGCTAATGTCTTGTGTTTCAACCGAGTTAGAATAAATCCTAGAGCTGGCATCCGACGTGTTACTTCACTGCGTTTCATAGTCATTGGACAAATGACCATGAACCTGAGTTATGGCATTTTTTTTCCCCACAGATTTATCTCTGGAGCTGCTGGGAAAGAATGAGGTACTGGTTTGGATTTAGTAGTCCCTCACGTTGTACAGCACTTAAAAGAATAAAGGACCAGACTTAAAAAAGCATTTGGGCATCACGTAGTTCTGGTACCAATGCCACTACTATGTTTTAAAGGTCTGGGTGGGTCAGACGTATTTTGTAAAATACATTTGGGTGTTATAAAAGCTCTTTGAAAAGCTGTGTAGTCATGGCTGAAGTTGACTTAGGCTCTTAGCTTTCTTTGTGTTTCTGGAAGTCCCTGCAAGTGTCTCTTTGCTCCTTTAGAACTTAAAAATCTGGCTGATTTGCTGTGGAAAGTGTTTCCCACTGTTGGCACTGCTCTCCCTGCCACTCAGTGCACTCAGTGTCACCTCTTTGCTCCCTTTCTCCACCTGGGATGGTGTCAGCCATTGACATGTACCTGCTCCCTCCTTTCCCTGAGGATGAGAGTCCTGTCTCTCCCTTCTGCCATGCCACAGAGGGGGGGCAGGGAAACGTGTCAGCGCTTCCACACAAGGTCCAATCTGCCCGTTTTCAATAGTAGATAAAGATACTGGTTTTGCACCAAAGCGTAGATGTATGTTCCCTTCCACTAATTCTGCTGTGGGGGGGCAGGGAAACGTGTCAGCGCTTCCACACAAGGTCCAATCTGCCCATTTTCAATAGTAGATAAAGATACTGGTTTTGCACCAAAGCGTAGATGTATGTTCCCTTCCACTAATTCTGCTGTGGGAGTGATGGCCTCTGGGAGGAGGTGGAGCAAGATGTTGAGTCCTGTGGTTACTACCAGCATTCAGGTACAGTTTCATCTTTAGGGATGTACAGTTCTTGTAGGTGTGTACAGCTTGCAGTTCCTACAAGGTTTGTCACTTTTCACTGGTATCACAAGTAATATTTACAAGGTGGCATTGCTCTTGTTTTCTGAGAGTGATCAAGATGCACAATGGCAGGTAAGAGCAGCAAAGCCACTGCTCCCTCTGATATTCTCCTTGGTATCAGTGCTCTGCTTAAAGCCTTGGATATTAAACTATATTTCAAATTATGCATGAAGCTCTCAAAACTGACAAAAGTTCCTGACTTCAGTTTGGGGAATAATTTTTGTGACAGATGCCATTTGTTTTGTCTTGAAATAATTTTTCATAGTGTTGCTTTAGGATTGATAAATGTCAGACATAGTTTGTAGGTAGGTTCCTGGTAAGGAATTGGAGTGTAATTTGAATTTGTAAGGTGTTGATTGCTTTTTGTATTGAGTTTGCGGCTCAGTGCTCTGCCTGGTTTATGATTATATTGCACATACAGCACTTTGTAGTTACTGCCAGAGGTAATAGTTCTTTAGTGCCAGCTCTTGTGTTTTCTTCATTAAATTTTGATGCTGCCCAGCTCTGCTGGGAACCTCTTTCAAGGCTGTGGTTCTGGACTGTTGTAAGTTAAGATAGTAAATGTTTTGCATTACTGTACTGGAACTGTTACTGGCCCAGATACGTGCTTGGACACCGTCCAGTAACAGCTCATTGGAGCCATGCTTACTGCAAACTAAAAGCTCAGTCGGATACTCGGTCTTCTTACCAGAAATAGCATCTGAATGTTACCAAGTGTAAGGGCCTGTAGTGTGTTACCAAACTGAACAAGGTATGCTGAAATCCACCCTTTGAAATATGAAAGAGTTTTGTAATTCCTAATTTGAATAAAACTGGAAGAAAGTGGGACTAATGGAAATTGTGGCTTCTGAAAAGAACATATTTCTAATATATTAGTATAAAATGAATTATTACATTAATATTTTAACTCGCTGGCTCCTTTCCCTGCATATTTAGTAGAAATGAAAATACTGATCCAAAACAGTTTCCCTGGGAACTTGACACTACTTACCATGTACTTGCATGCTCAAGTGGGAGTCAGGAACTGGAGGAAAAAGTTTGACCAACATATTTAAAAGGGCTACTGCAAGAACTAGATGAATTAAAGTGATATAGGATGTGCTCATATGAATTCTCTATTGACAGGTTATTTGTGTTTGTGCAGTACTGCTAGCCAGGTGGCTGTATGTCATTGATATATTAATATCCAAAAACACCCCTCTTTTTGTCAACCATATCAGAGAAGGCAGTAAAGAGGAAGCTGGAGTGCATTATATGGAGCAGTGAAGATCTATTGATTTGTTGTGATTCTCTTACCATTGCAACTTGACTTCTTGTCTCATCGCACCGATGTGGTAGAATTGGAACAATTGTGGGTGGGATAAGGACTCCTGCAAGAGTATAAATGCGACCATTTTTTGCAACCAGATCTGTTTCTTCTATTTCTTCTCCACTCACCAAGACTTGTCCCTATGAAACAATAAATTATTATTAATGATAATTTTTCATAGCTTCTCAATTTCTGATAATTTTATTTCAAGAATTTCTAGCCATACTTCTTTTTAATTGGCTATCTATTTTTATTATGCTTGTTTTATGCAAGAAGCATGCATATGTTGCGCATTTTCTTGAACATTGGTCTACAACAGTGGCATCTAAACTTTTCCTCTTAATCTGCACTGTTAGCCTGTGCAACTGGTGACTAAAAGACTGGCCAAAATGAGAAGACTACTGGTGACGTCAGGCACTGATTTCAGTGGACATAAGCATGCTTTGGTGCTCTCTCTGACAAAGTGGAGGAAAAAGTGAGAGAGGATCTGGGATCTGTCCAAATTCACAGGAGAAAAGCAACTGCTCTGCCTTTACAAGAATTTTCATAGCTGCATCTCTTCTCCAGAATGTTCATATTTGGCTAAATTATGCAAAGAACAGAAGGGAGGTAGCAGATAAGTTTGGTTTTGCAAAAGTACTGACAAATTAACATCTTTAAAAATGCGTTCACTAGGTTCATCAGGATTAGAGACTATAATATTAAGGAGAATAAAAAAAAAAAATCTGTGTGCATTGAGAAATGTTTAAAATAACCAAAGTATGTAACAGAATGATTTAAAATAATTTTAAGTAGATTTGATTTTTTTTTTTTAAACTAGGCAGAACATAAATGAGGATCATTCCTGGACTGGGGCTAATCATAAGAAAAAAGAAACTGCAGGCTGTCCTTATATACCAGTCATTTGCTCTGCATCCTTATAATAATAATTTCTAACAGTAGGTGGGAATGGCAAGTTAAAAATTTCTGCCTCATTATAGCAAGAAATTCCTCTGCTAATGTCCCCTCTCCTTCTCTTTTTTTATTTCCCCCTGCGTGCAAACAGTTCCCGAGATCAGAGCGAGCTGTTCGCAGGTGAAAGCTGCCTTTGACTTACAGTGTGGGTCCTGTTAAAGTAAATGAACTGCTTCGCCATGCTTCTGATGTGCTCTATTGAGACGAGGCTGGCAACCTCTAGCTGAAATGAATATAAATTGATTAAAAGAAATGTAATATCATATACTCTTTTCAAGTTTCACAAGAAAGACCACCTTTCTCTTTAGGGTGAGCGAATGAGCCTATCAGCTTTTTTCTAGCTACGTGGGCAGCCTTGTATGTGACTAACCTGCATGTGTAGCGAAGTTAGAATGATTAAACATGGATTGAGCTTGCTGGTTGCTGTGTCTGAAGAGCTTGTTGCTCAAAAGGATATTAATTTTTCTCCTAATTATAGCAATCAGTCTAAGTAAAGTTATCACCTCTCCCTAAAAATAGCCCTATTTGCATCCTTAGACCACTGTGGAAGCAGCAGTGCTGATGTCCCGTGAAGGGACACGTGGATCTCATGCCTCTGCTCTCTGCGATCCCGTTCTGTGCCGGGAGTGAACCTCCACCTTGGATGCTGCGAGCGGGGCCTTTCGCTAAGGATACGGGCACATCCTTCCTTCCTTCCCTGCAGCAGGGGCTGGGGTGGGGATTAACTTGTCTCCTCTAGCCTTAGTTGCTGGTGGTGTTGCTGGGTTCTGCTCTTTGTTTCCAGTAGAAAAATGAGGGAAAAACAGGGGCCTTACTTAGAGGATGACAAAACCTTCTGATAAACAGAAGACTAATCTTAGCAGAATTGGCTCAGAGAGCGCTTGAATTTGATAGCAACAAGTACTTTTCCTGCTACTTCTTCCTGCAGCCCTGCCAAGCTGACAGTACCCTCTGACAGTGGTTCTTGCTCCACAGCAGGCTAAGGTAGTGGGTCTCAGGTTCAGGATGTCTATACATCTATATATATTTTTTTTTTTTTAATTTTTTTTCCCCACTTGGACTAAGTCCCCATCACCCAAAGGTATATTTTAAAGTGGAAATAGTTACTTGCATGTAACACGTTAGTGTGACACAACACAGTTTTAATTTACCATGGTTCAAGGACTGCCCCATGCCTCCTACCAGGGTTTTACTTTGATTAGTGAGACTGAGTGTGGTGGGTTGACCCTGGCTGAGGGCCAGGTGCCCACCAGAGCCGCTCTATCACTCCCCTCTTTCATTAAACAGGGGAGACAAGGTACAATGAAAAAAACTTACGGGTCGAGATAAGGACAGGGAGAGATCATTCTCTAATTATCATCACGAGCAAAACAGACCGAACTTAGAGAGGGAATTCATCTTATTTATTACTAAGCAAAACAGAGCAGAGGAATGAGAAATAAAACCAAAATCTTAAAACACCTTCCCCCACCCCTCCCATCTTCCCGGGCTCAACTTCACTCCCGGCTTCAACCTCCGCCCCCCCCAGCGGCACAGGGGGACGGGGAGTGGGGGTTACGGTCAGTTCCTCACGCGGTGTTTCTGCCGCTTCTTCATCCTCAGGGGGAGGACTCATTGTTCCCCTGCTCCAGCGTGGGGTCCCTCTCACGGGAGACAGTCCTTCACGGCCTTCTCCAACGTGAGTCTCCTCCACGGGGTGCAGACCTTCAGGAGCAAACTGCTCCAGCGTGGGTCCCCCACGGGGTCACAAGTCCTGTCAGCAAACCTGCTCTGGCGTGGGCTCCTCTCTCCACGGGGCCACAGGTCCTGCCAGGAGCTTGCTCCAGCGCGGGCTTCCCACGGGGCCACAGCCTCCTTCAGGTGTCTCCACCTGCTCCAGCGTGGGGTCCTCCACGGGCTGCAGGTGGAATCTCTACACCCCCTCATCCTCCCTCCATGGGCTGCAGGGGGACAGCCTGCTTCACCATGGTCTTCACCACGGGCTGCAGGGGAATCTTGCTCCGGCGCCTGGAGCACCTCCTCCCCCTCCTTCTGCACTGACCTTGGTGTCTGCAGATGTTCTTACATCTTCTCCCTCCTCTCTCTGGCTGCAAAAGCTCTCTCTAACTGTTTTTGTCTTTCTTAAATATGTTATCACAGAGGCGCTGATTGGCTTGGCCTTGGCCAGCGGCGGGTCCGTCTAGGAGCCGGCTGGCATTGGCTCTATCAGACACAGGGGTAGCTTCTAGCAGCTTCTCACAGAAGCCACCCCTGTAGCCCCCCCGCTACCAAAACCTTGCCACGCAAAACCAACACATTCCACCCCTCGCCTCTGTGAATCACATATTTAAGAATTACCATTAAAATATACATTCAACACAAAACTTCACAAACACTAATCACATCAACAAAGAAAAAGAAAAAAAAAAGAATTCCCCACACCAACATCAAAACAACACTATCACAACACCAAACAAGAGTGGACAATCTACACACAAAATCTACCTCTAGTCCCTTCACCACTATATCACTCTCAAGTTACGTTCAGTCAATGTTTTGCCCGTTACCTCTTCCAATTACTATCCTTATCTCGATTTTCTCGTGCCCCACGTTGGGCGCCAAAAAAGACTGTGGTGGGTTGACCCTGGCTGAGGGCCAGGTGCCCACCAGAGCCGCTCTATCACTCCCCTCTTTCATTAAACAGGGGAGACAAGGTACAATGAAAAAAACTTACGGGTCGAGATAAGGACAGGGAGAGATCATTCTCTAATTATCATCACGAGCAAAACAGACCGAACTTAGAGAGGGAATTCATCTTATTTATTACTAAGCAAAACAGAGCAGAGGAATGAGAAATAAAACCAAAATCTTAAAACACCTTCCCCCACCCCTCCCATCTTCCCGGGCTCAACTTCACTCCCGGCTTCAACCTCCGCCCCCCCCAGCGGCACAGGGGGACGGGGAGTGGGGGTTACGGTCAGTTCCTCACGCGGTGTTTCTGCCGCTTCTTCATCCTCAGGGGGAGGACTCATTGTTCCCCTGCTCCAGCGTGGGGTCCCTCTCACGGGAGACAGTCCTTCACGGCCTTCTCCAACGTGAGTCTCCTCCACGGGGTGCAGACCTTCAGGAGCAAACTGCTCCAGCGTGGGTCCCCCACGGGGTCACAAGTCCTGTCAGCAAACCTGCTCTGGCGTGGGCTCCTCTCTCCACGGGGCCACAGGTCCTGCCAGGAGCTTGCTCCAGCGCGGGCTTCCCACGGGGCCACAGCCTCCTTCAGGTGTCTCCACCTGCTCCAGCGTGGGGTCCTCCACGGGCTGCAGGTGGAATCTCTACACCCCCTCATCCTCCCTCCATGGGCTGCAGGGGGACAGCCTGCTTCACCATGGTCTTCACCACGGGCTGCAGGGGAATCTTGCTCCGGCGCCTGGAGCACCTCCTCCCCCTCCTTCTGCACTGACCTTGGTGTCTGCAGATGTTCTTACATCTTCTCCCTCCTCTCTCTGGCTGCAAAAGCTCTCTCTAACTGTTTTTGTCTTTCTTAAATATGTTATCACAGAGGCGCTGATTGGCTTGGCCTTGGCCAGCGGCGGGTCCGTCTAGGAGCCGGCTGGCATTGGCTCTATCAGACACAGGGGTAGCTTCTAGCAGCTTCTCACAGAAGCCACCCCTGTAGCCCCCCCGCTACCAAAACCTTGCCACGCAAAACCAACACACTGAGGTAAAAGGTTTGTGTTCTCTGTTAGTGACCTTTATGTGATTACCCTTAGTAAAGGCAGAGGGATAGCTGTCATTTGTAGCCTTGCTGTGCAGCACTGAGTGGAGCTTGTTCTTGGAAAACCTCTGCCTTCAGAGTGGCGAAGGGCTTGAAAATGGTCTTTCACCCCCAAGTTATAAAGCAAGTTATAAAACAGCCACACTCACCTCAGCGTCGGAGACAATGTGGTATCGGACCAGCTCCAGCAGCTTCCATGAACCCTGCCAAAGCACAAAAGAGGCCGTTTTAGCCCAAAATGTGTCACACAAACCCAACCTGGCCTGTGAGAGGACATAGGGATGAAAATGGTGTCACTGGCTGGTACACCAGAAACCTCTAGGTCAGTGATGGTGCTCAGCTCACGGCAGGCAACCTGCCCTGTGGCGTCTGCTCCCCCTGTCTGTCCCTGCCAAAGGTGAGACCTCCCAGGAGAGGGTTTGGGGCTTTGCCACATGGCTGTCCAGGCTGTGCTGGCAGGGTGACAGCAGGGGCAAGGACCTGGTGTGGGGGATTGGTGTTGCTTCATAGGATGGGAGATCCCAAATCCCGTTCCTCTCTAGGTGTTACCTTGATCTTTAATTGTTAGAGAAGGCTTAAGCCTCGATCACAGGAGCTTAGTTTAGATGAACGCAGGAAAATGATGTATGTATGCATCTACTATACACCTACATAGATATCTATTTTCTAACAAAGATTTGCATTATAGAAAGACTATACCTCTGCAGAAAGCAGGTAATCCAGAGCCTCAGCTTTCATATTACTCAGAGCTTCATTACTTGGAACAAATATGGTATAAGGTCTGTTGTCCTGCTGTAAATCCATTCCCAGGCCAGTTTTCTGTTTTGGTTTAAAAAGAAAAGTGAAATTACATACAGATATTGAAGAACATCTGAAAATAGCTTTATGGAATTGTTTTTCTGGATCCTTACCTCTATCAAAGATGTAAATTGGCTGTATCTTCCATTATCTTGAAGTACTGACATTATGGTTTCCTGAAATAAGATGAAAGTCAGATTCATTTTAGTTGGGAACATATAATAAATACCAGTTGTTATAAGACACTTTTTGAATTACTGTATGAGTCTTAGCTATTACAGATTGAATACACTTGAGTTTCCTTATTGTTGGTGGCTGGTGGCATCTGGAAATGGTTGAGATGGTAGCACTCTTGTCCTGGTGCTATACTGGCTTATAGTTAGAGTTTATCATTGTCCTGAAATACGGTGTAGTCATAGAACATAAAAACAGTGTGTGTATGGGGAAGGCATTGTTATCTTTTCATTCCCAATGAGAAAGGGCAGAGAAATAAAATATTTGCAAAAACACCATATAAGAAGTGAAGTCTCAAGGAAGTACGCTAAGCAGGGCACCAAAAAACCCAAAGCATCCAAAATTAGCAGTTTTTATAATATTAGCCATTTGGAGGGAGGGATTGCTGCGTAGAATACAAGTTTTGCCTGCTATCTGTCTAGATGTCCCTCCTTTTGTAGTATGTTGTTCTGGAATTTGGTGAGATGCACTGATGGTGACTGCCAGTTTCCCAAGGAACCACTCAAACGCAGTGAGTATGACCAAATCCTCCATCGACCAGCTTGGCAGAAGAGTATCTGTTTGCTGTGGAAACTGTGTTATTACCTTTCACTTTGAATGTGGCTTCTCCGAGTTGATGCACAATGGCTCAGTAGAGTTTGTCTAGCTGCTGTCAGTCATCCTCCTTTGCATTCAATTAATGTGAAACTATTTTAAAACAAAGTCTGACATTGCATGTATGTAGCTTACGGCTCACCTCTTTGCTGCTTTCAAATGTTGGCTCCACGTTGTCCATGGCTTTGTCAATAATGTGCAAAATCCCATTGGAAGCAATAATATTTCCCTGCAAAAGTTTTCCTTTCCTCCTTCCTCCTTGGATTCTAATTCTCAATTGATTATCCTGAAAGCAGCCAGGCAATGGATAGTGAGCAATTTATTATGGAATGACAACAGAGAGAGTATGAGTGTTGAATAAAGTCTGACACCCCCTTCCATTGCCAACACCTGGGCTGTTTAAATCTGGGGAGGCTAGAGGTCGTTTCCAATGCTTATCAAGGAAATGGAAAAAATTCCTTTGACTTTGGATCAGGACCATGTTATTTTGTTCAGAAGAGAAGTGGGGACAGGCCTGTGGGCAGTGTCGCTAAAAGGGCTCTATAACTGCTAGTAATAGAAGTCTGCCAGGAAATGATTTAAAATGTGATTGTACTGAAAGGGTCAACTCCTGTAATCTTATGGGACTACAACCCATTTCCTTATATTATATGTATATTTAAAACAACAAAATGTTGCTGATTCTGCAGTGTACTGAAGCCTGCAGGAAACTAACAGGCCTCAGACAGCAATGATATTTTCCTGTTAACAAATGGAGTGTGTACTTATTAAAGAAATAAAATAGGTCTCAGATGCCACTGATCTACTAAAAAACATGAGAAGTACTTAATTGCAGCCTTCGCATAGGCTCAAGTCACTAACAAACATTTAATGGACCAAGAGCAATAATTCTAGATTATAAAATCTAGTATATCAGCTGTAGAGAACAAATTTTCTTAAACTGTGGCATCGGACTGCCCTGGTGCTTTCTGACATCAAATAAACTGGGATAGTGATGAACTGTACTCCGTGTTTTTCATGATGAGTTGCCATGTGCATTTTATTTAGGTTGAAGTCTTCTATTTGCTGTGTCATTCAAAGGATGCTGATGCTTAGTGGGAGGTGGGGTCTGCAGTGCAGGTGGTGGTTGCCCTGTGTGAGCAGCACACACGGGTTTCCAGCGTAAGCTCTGGGCTTTTCCATCCCCATGCCCCTTCTTACTTCACTTAGGCTTTCTTAATGCCCCCCGCCGCAGCTCTGTTGTCGTGCCTGCCGATTTAAGATTACTTGAATTTTAGCAAACATATTTAGAGCGCTCTGTGTTAGATCGCTA
The DNA here is from genome assembly GCF_011004875.1 of Balearica regulorum gibbericeps. Lineage (NCBI taxonomy): Eukaryota > Metazoa > Chordata > Aves > Gruiformes > Gruidae > Balearica > Balearica regulorum. Next base: position 61,693,949 of record NC_046184.1, read on the forward strand.
TGTCACTCAGTGGTGATGCATCCCTGAAGGTAATTTTTGTTTTCACTGACTTTAGTTGGAACTTTAATGCCAGTGAGGTTTCAAGTTTCACTTGAACTCCTTGTAATGCATGGCTACAGCTGCGGTATTTCATAATCCAGCAGCTATCTGCAACCTCATTTCTTGCTGTGGAAAAACCTTTCATAGTCCTTGTTAAGTGAACAGAGAGTAGTATTCTTACCGAGGTAGGCTTACCTTTTCTCCCTTTGATACCTCTCCTGACTTGCCAGTCAAAGTATATATTATGTTAGTATTATTCAAGGTACTGGTATTCAGTTGACCAGCAATTACGTGGAGTTTCACAAAATACTGTGCTTTCAGTTTATTATTCAGAAGATCCTTTAGAAGAACAGAACAACAGAGATTTATTTCAATACAGGCTTCATCTAAACATAATCTCATGGTGAATGCTTTTTTACCTCCAGCTGTTACATCCTGAAATGATACATTTTCTTCTGAAGTGAGGTGAATAGGGGCTGAACCAAGTGGAAACCTCTCTTGGTTTCAATTCAGGTCAGATTATACCCTTATGTCCCTGCATGTGCAGTAAGTGCTTCCAGAGTTCTCCTGACTTCGGGGGAAGGTACTGGATGCTGACCACTTGCATATCAGGTCCCTTGTTTTGTTTTTTTTGTTTTAAACTAAAAATACTTTTTTTTTTATCATCCATACATAAAAGGTGACCTGTCGGCCTCCCTGCTGAAAATTCCAATCTTAATTCAGACCCAGTCTCAACGAAGTGAAAAAACCTTGAGCATAGCCATGTAAGGCAATCAAAAACTTACTTGAAGCATGACTGCGTTCTACCCTCACCCGCCAAATTGTTTTGTTTTTCTTTCAAGTAGGGAGAAGACAATCTCTGGCCCCTAGACGTAAATGTATTCAGAAGCAAAAAGCTCTTCTGAATCTGTTGCATCAGAACACTCTTAACACAGATGAGGTTTCTGAAGGAGCTAACACACACAGAATTTAAAAATATCTCTGTTGTTTACTTACTTTTGTACCTTTGAGCCCCTTGTTTGTCGGTACAAGCACCGTAAATGGTCCCAGAGTACTCAGCGGCCATTCATAGACATTTTCTGATAAGGAGAGGGGGGGGGAAAAAATGTTTATATGTGTATTGAAAAGCTCATTGGACGAAGGGACTTTGTAATCTGTGCCAGGTATGCAAGGGCAGAATAAGAAAGAACATTATCTGTGATTATTAAATATTAATTTAAGATTCCAAAATCCAAGTCATTGAAAGATGAGAGGCAGATAGGACACGAAATCCAGGTGTTGCTGCATATTTGACACAGGATGAGGCACAACATTCAGAACGCTTCTGGCAGCCCAGATTTTGTGGCATGCAGACCAGGGTGATGGACATGAAAACAGCGTTTCTTTGGAGTTGTGTCTTTACAGGAAGATGGCCTCCTGCTTTAGATCAATTCAGTCTTCGTGGGGTGAGTGATACGCTGCTGATAACCTGCTAGTAGTGCAAATATCAGCAAACACATAACTGGTAATAAAAGCTGATGCACTGAAAGTTAATTAAAGTTCATGTGCTACCCAGATAGTATTTCCGTTTCCAAGATAGCAGTACGAGGCCACTGTTCCTGCAGCTGAAAGCATTAAATATTCCTAATATTCAGCTCTTTTTCCAGAGGGTTAAAATCAGACCTAAAAACCCCCCATCTTTACAGTTGTTATATTTTCTGCTACAACGTACCCATATCTCAAAATTAATATGCTGTCTTACAAAACAATGTGAACTATTCTGATGTGCATTCTTAGCTTTAGAAAGACATTAATATGGAGTGAATATATTGTAAGATAACTTGTGCTGTTAATGTGTCCTTGTAGCTTCTGGATAGTAAATCAAATGGCACATTTATGTCCAAAACTTAACCAAAGAACATAAAATCTGGATTGTTGGTAACAAATGGTGGTCCCTAGCATGTCAGGCACTTTTCAGACACATAAAGAGAAACGCACAGAGAATCTGCAACTGAGCTCTCAGCGCTGAGGCAGTGGATTTCAGTCTTCAGTGCTGAACGTGAAGGTCACTGCCAAGTTTTGTCCTTGGCCAGTTATGGGGGATTCTTACTCTGTTCTAGTCAGGAATTCAGGATCTTTATTTTCATTGCTGGGCTCAGTGAAAAGGACTGAGCAAATTGTATTACATAGGAGGAAATTTTTCATGTTTACAAATTTAACTTGAAGATCCAGCTTGATTCTAGCAGTGTTTGTTCATAGCTCGCATTTGTGGCATTGCAACAGAAGACGATGAAGACAGTTATGCTGTTCTCTTCATGAGGTGGTTGCAATAACTGTGGAAGCTGTGAGCCCTGACAAGGCCTCCACCTCACCTCTGCAGTCAATTTGGAAACCTGGAGATCCCCCAGCTGTGGCCGAGGTGCTCTGGTGGGGGGTCCTGATGGTGATGGAGAACATGGATGGGATCAGTCTCTTCCCCTTGCCTCTCTCCTCTTTCCTGGTGAAAGCAGTGCCACTGCTGATGGCTGGGGACTGGGGAAGAGGGACCCAGCTGGGAATCCTGGTGGTTTTGATGGACTTCTGTGTGTCTTTCTAGATCAAATCTCAATTATCTAAATCAATGAGGGCAGGGAGGGAGAGGAGGGGGGATGATCCCACTTATCCCACTATGGGATAAAACCCATTGGTGATACTAGCTGATACGTGAGAGGTTGTGGTAATGTGTTTAGCACCTCTGCTTGGAAATTCTTGCAGATTGCATGGCAAGCTGAGTAAAGGCAGCTTTAGGTGGTCAGGGGGAGTCTGTGGCGAGTAGTGTGCACTCTGTGTCATACCATTAGCGGCACCTTTCTGCAGCTGCGGGTGTTGGGGGAAGGCAGGACAAGATCAACCCACCCAGCAGGAGCTGACCCTGCTTGTGCCTGGTCACTTACCCATGAGTGATAAGGCAGATGTCAGCTTGCCTTGCCACCGTCCACCCACTTCGGCATTCAGGTCTCGGAGGCGGTCCATGATGTTTCCGTAGCACACAAACCCGTTCCCCACGGAGCCCCCCTGGCACGTACACCTGTGAAGGGATTGTCATTTTAGTTGTGCGCTGATGCCCTGTGGTGTCAGAGAGGCTGTAGCTAAACCTGCGCTAGGTGTTGCCTATTGCATTTCTGAATACATTTTCAGGAAGCACCAATGCATTTTAGTTTAATCTACAGCTTCTATATGCTGTTAAGTACGTCAGTGTGTAGGGCAGCCTGGTGGCTGCTTGGCTGACATGATGTTCTTCTGTCAGCTGGGCCAGGAGGCAGCGGTGTCTGTCTTGTGGGACCTCTTTAGGGGCTATGTGATGCCCCTGGCTGTGGTGCAGCCACTGGTCCCCAAATGTTGCGGTTGCTGGAGCCCAGAAAGCCACTGAGCCTGCCTGCCTGTGGGCAAGGAGAGGCTATGGCATAAAAGCGTGGGGTGCCACCCTCATGGCAGGGAGGAGGTTGTGTGAAGCCTCCACTGACTACATGGGGCTCGGCAGGATGAATGGTAGTTGTGTATGAAGAGGGTTTTGGCAGCTCATCAATCCTTGTGATAGCTGTATGGGACTGGTCAAAAAAGGCAGATGGGTGTCAGTCCTTTCAACAAAGCAAAGCAGTTGTTTGTTCCTCTGCCCTTTAAGTAACACAACCATTTTGGGCAATGATACTGGTACTTTACCATTATCTTTTTTTCTGAAGCTGCTGAAGCAGAAAATCTCACACTTTTTCAAATGTATACTTTCTGTTTCTGCTGTCTCTGCACTGGAAATAGCATCTCAGTTGTAATACTGACTGTGCCCCAGGGACTCCAGCCTATGAGAGGTGTCAGTGATGTACAGTTGTCCTACATATGTCCAAAGCAAGCTCAGGTCATGGTGACAGGCAATGCCTTGGGACGGGCTGCATATGAAGTAGCGTGTTGCAGCCAAGGCAAAATCTAAAGGAAATTTATGGAAGAACAACCCCAAGTGTCAGTCTGACATTTTCTGTCCTATGAGGGAGGGAACATGCCTCCTGAAAACTGAATTTTATGGCGGTGAAAGACCTCAGTGTCGCAAGAGAGGCACGGAAGAAATTGTTGGTTGTCAACATGATTGATGGGTGCTTGCTATTAGGCGCTGACAGGTACAAATAATTGTGAGTTTCGAAGAGCAACTAGGATTTGCATGTGCCTTGATCTTGTGTCACCCTTACTGTTCACCCGGAGAGGTGGTTAATACTTCCTAAAAAATCTGGACTCTGTAAGCCTGCCTCGATGTGAAGGGCCATCCATGCCTGCCGGTTTTGCTAATCTCAGCTGTTTCTGTTGCACTCTTTAGAAAATCAGCCCCTGCTTGGCTGCTCCTGGGAGACTGGCTGGTGGTGTCAGCTCAGTCATTTACTCATCTTCAGTGCTAAAATTAAAGCAGGCGCTTGTCAACATGTAGCATGTAGAGAAAGAAACCCTAACTATATTTAGGAGGCTAAACAACTATATGGTATGCGTTACCAAACATTGGCTTTAGTAGTGCCTTTCCTATTTAAGTCTCTGTATAAGCCCTCTCCATAGTGAATCATCTCTCTGGATATTTTTTCCAAAGGCATCATTAGAGAAGGAACATTACTCCATGCAAGCAAAAGATGTTCTTTATATAACTAATGACCTAATCATTTGCATGTGCTGGTTGTTACAAACACACATCTATCATTCACACCCCACAAGTATGCCAAACTGCTTCCCACGTAGGGTCTCTACCATAGCTGTTCCCCTGATGATAGAAATCTTATTTGAAAGCCCCTGTAGTCTGGAGGGCTGCATATAGACTCAAAGGGGTGCTGGAATTTTGGCCAAGAGGCTCAATGTTTGACTCCCCCTTGTCCTTGGTAAAAATACATGTCTAAAAGAATGTTAAATTTTTTGGATGCAGCTCTGATGGTGAGCCCTCTTGTTTTTAAGAGGATCTCTTGGGTAGAGGGTATGACTGTGGAGCCTGGGTGTTTAGGGCTGGGAGAGAGGAGCAGCTCCTTCTTGGGGGCTGACCCCTTTATTCTGATGGGGTAAATGTTGCCGTGTTGATGTACATAGTCCCCTTCACTTCTGAGCAGAGAACAAAAAACAGGCTGCAAAGGAGCTGAGCAATAGTTTAGTAGAAAAAAGAAACTACCCTTGAAATATTGTACAAATCAGATCAAGGTTTCAAAATAAACCTCTTTCCTTTTCAGTAAATGGTTATAAAGAAGCAGGTGGTTAAACATAGTGATTTTTTTGACTACCATTTCCAGGGGCACAGTGAACTGCAGAAATACCTATGTAGTTTGAAATTTCTTTTCTGAGGACAATATTGCTCATAACTGAGTGGGCGTCCAGTAACACAGTTTAGATTTGGCTGCTAAAGGAAAGCACGCAGCAATTACAGGTTAGCACCTCTCGCATGGGATTGAACCTTTCAACGTGTCTGTTCCCTCACCCCTTCCGATGGAGTAATTTACTCTGTGTGGCTGGGATTGGGAAGGACCGACTGGGTGACCGACTGGATCAGTTTTGTCTTAGCTTTGTCTGGAGGCTCTGGTTTGCAAGTCACACGGCATATGGCTGTATTGCTTTGGCTTTGAATGCACTGCGTACTGCAAGGGCTGGCTGCCCCTAAAGGGAACAGCTTTACCACAAACCCTGCTGGACTATTTAAACTTAGTTGTTTGATATTTTCATGATGTGCTGCAGGGAAAGTAGAGGCAGGACTGAAAAAGACAGCAACTGTCACTCCTTCGTCATACTCAGGACGGGGGGAAGAGAATTGTATCTCTCTGGAAGTGGGAACCTTGGCTTTCTGTCTCCATTTTACCTGAAACTCGTATAATAGAGTTTTGGTTTATGAAGCTACTGATTTCTAACATTGAAGACAGAGTAAAAATAAGAAATTAAAAAAGAAAATAATTTAGTTGAGGGGAAAACCAGCTCTTCTTGGAAACCAGAGGGGTCACGGTTTAATACGCAGTGTAATTCCACACCAGTGGAAGCTTCGTAGCTTCTGGGCGGCGCTGAACATAATTACTGTGCTGAAGCAATGCCATAGAAAGTGTTAGCACTCATTCAGGAAAGATCTATATGGAAACATAGAGCAGACACAATCTTGATTTTTCAGGAGGTTGCTGTGTTACAGTCACAAGATAAATGTTTGTCTTTTCTACATCTTTGTCTGTATAAGAGATTTATTGTTGTACAAATCATTTGTTTATGGAGAAAGAAGTGACTCTATATGGAGGAAGCTAACAGCACAACTGCATCTTTAATAAAAACAAAACCAAAAACAAAAGAAAGGAAGTAACACAGGTTTGTGGCCTCTGTTAGAGCTTTGTGTTTTAGAAGAAAAAATCCACCAAAACAAGCCCTCCCAAATACATTTAAAATCTGGGATGCAGCCAAAAAACAGTAAGTGTCTGTCACTTATCAGAAACAATTTACTGTGCCCACATCAACAATCCATGTTTTTCTTTGCAAAGTTCCTCTTTCATAAATGGACTTTCCTTAGTTGGAAACTGTTCAGTATAGTTTCATTTTTTTTGCCAGATAGATAGATTTAGTTTGATTTGAGTCCCACTACTTTCTCCTGTATTCATTTCTGCCATTAAAGGTCATTGAATGAATGATGTGCAAAGCATTCGGATTGCTTCCCCCCGCCCCCCCCCCAGCCACAAATTTTTGATTTTCCCATTCTAAAATTCTCAAAACTTCCTCAACTGTTGAAAATTGGGTTGCAACAGTGAAACAGCAACAAATTAGGAAAGAAAAGTCCTGATTTAGGTGATGTGGAATTTTAATTTAAATTTTCAACTCATGTTGTGCAGTATAGTAGCATAGTAAACTAAGTCTAGTGTAAGTATATATTAAGTGCAGTTTGAGTAGTATAGTAAGCTCTAGAAATGAACTAGAGGATATTCTAGATAAACTTGTTTGAAATGCACTATAGCTTACACAAAAGTGATGTTGATATTACACTATAAGAGAAAGCTGCAAGATAAAGCAAGAACTGGCAATAAGAATACTCTCCAGAGTGAATGCTTTCTATCTATAGATCTATATGATAAATAATTTGTCCCAATTTACCACTAATGGCCTGTCTTGTATTTCACATTCACTCACCTCCTGAAAATTAACATTTCAGGGACACCTCTTTAAACCCAGTACTAGCCATCACTGGGCTATAGAAACATCTAATCCAAATTCTTTGGTTTAAGATAGTTTTGTTTAGTGTTAAAACTGACTTTCCTCCTGACATCCGTGTAGCAAATTTCTGTACAGGAATACAAACCCTGCCACAGGTTTTGCAGTTTCCCACACGCTTGACTCAAGGCTTTGAGGAATCTGTCGAGGTTGGCGTTGCTTTCACAGCACGGGGGTCAGATTCCCTAGTTGTATCTGTATTAGTATACTAAAAAGAGCCAGGGCTCCAGTGCTGTCCCATGATAATTAATGCTGATTAATTTTTAGCCTGCTGCCTGGCATGTTTCTGGCCTGCACCAAGTAGGATTTTCCCAGGCAGTGCCCAGACACAGTTGAAGGGAGAGTGTGTGCCAGGGACTGCTGCCAAGAGACAGTTACTCTGTTTTGAAAGAAGAAGAGACTTTAGCTGTGAGCCAGACCATGCTGCTTGCCCTGAGGAACAGAACAGAGGTCTTGGTCTTCTTCATTTACTAGTGTAGAAATGACTTCTGAGTGCTGTAAAATTAAAACTTAATAGCTATCAGCAATTGGACTGATGAAATCAAACACTATGCTAATTGGTTGACCCTAACCCCATTAAATCTTGTAATTTATCTTTGATAAAGAAACCGTTAATGATAACTTCAGGAGGTGTTCATCCACTAGATTTGTTTTAGCAGCCTGTTTACTAGGGGGAGGAGGGAGAAACTGGGTGAAAGCTTTAATGAGCAAAAATACTCACGTAATCTGTCCTGGCGCAGCCATTGAGCATTTAGCTTTTTTATGGCAGGTGTTGTTTGTTTCACAGATGTCCGTCATGCTGCATCCTTTCCCAGGTACAAAGTTTGTATAATGCTCCTTGCATTCACAGTGGGACTAAATCAGAAGGATGGGAGAGGGAAGAGAAAAATTAGACATGCACAAATTGTGGATTTCAGTATACTTTGTGGAACTAGGGTTTAAAGACAGTGAGCTTCCAGAGCCTTAGTTAATCACCTGCTGAGTTCAGATGCCAGTATAAAGCTTATGCATATTTATACAACTCCCTTCTAGGTTTTATCCGCTCCAAAAAACTACTGACTCTCAGACAAATTTCCTTCAGATAAAGCCCTTTAGATTCACTTCTGTGACCAGAGAACATTTAAAATCAGCATGGGTAGATTAAATTTTTTACCTCTGTTCCCACAGCCCTCTGCCTCCCAAAATGAATGCCAAAGCATGCTATTAACAAGCGAGGTGCATCAGCGCTGCCGTTGTACACACCAGCCTGTGTGCGCCAGCCTCCTGCAGCTCACTGAGACACCCCTGAGAAGACCGACTTGTATGACCATGAACTGCAGGACCACCCTGGGTGACTGAGTCCGTTTTTGGCTCTTCAGGGTGTCCAGGCAAAACAGGCATGGTCTTCTGAAGTCACGCTTTCTTGGTGGTGGGAGTTTTACACACGGAAATCTCAGTCAGTTCCTAACAGCATGAGTAATATGCAGCCGTTATACACTGTCTTTCATCGGTTGTCCTTAAAGACCCAGGTTACTTCTTTCCTAAATACACTAACTTTAGGCATGTATCTGTGGTACTTGTGTAAGAAGCCTACTGGTCCTACAAGCCCCCTGTGGTTAGAGAGACAAAAGTGAACTGGGAGAAGCTTCATTTCAGTGCCTACATTTTGGGGAGGCAAATCTGAGCCAAAATATCATAGGAGAAAGAACACTATTGCCATTCCCGTTTTCAGAGCGGGAAACATGATATACATACATTGTGAAGGAGGTAAAGGGACTCACTCCTGGTCAACAGCAGGGCTTATACCAAAGCTAGGAATAGAACTTGGTCTCCCTGAGGCCTGCTCCCGTACCCTCATGACTTCTTTTTGGAAAGAAAACATTATTTCTTCTTAGGCAGTTGCCATAGGAAACGTCTGAGGCACCCATTCAACACTAACCTTTCCTGGACTGTCGTATATGCAAATGGTGGACTGTGCAGGGCAATTCCCATATGTTGCTTGGCAAGGGTCTACGGGTAAGCAAACCTGACCGTCCCCTCTGTAACCTTCTCGACAGGTACATTTGTGCTGATTTGGTCCGAGGTAAATGCAGTCGGCATTAGGATCGCAGACCTTTTTGGAGCATGGGTTGATAGCTTGTGAAAAGAGAAGTGAAGTAAATGAATTATTGCCTGCAGTTCTCAAATTGAAGACAAGGATTTGCCAGAGCATCTCCATGCCAAACAAAGCCCGAGTAGACTAAACTTCTCATAACAGCCAAGTCCGAAGTATTGTGGTGGCATGAAGACAGAAGAGAGGAATGTGTTTATACTAACGTAGCAACCAACTGTTTGCTTTTGAGCAGAAATGATCTCTTAACTTGGCAAATTGAGTTATAAACAGATTAAAACATGTAATGTGCTCATTAAAATATCACAACTATTTTCCTGTTCTCTGGTGGACTTTAACCAGAGAAGGTCAAGTAGGTGATATGAGGTCCATACAAACTTTAAGCACGTGTTAGATCAGTTGGAAAATATTTCTCAATACAATAGGGCTTCACTGTTTTCTTTCCGGTAATTAAACAATATAATGTCACCTGTTCAGCTATATGGAAAACTGGCCAGCAAGTATTTTAGTCATGTCTTCCACACTGCTGTAGTTTCAGGACTGGACTGGAAGCTCACTAGTTATTTCTATGAGCCCTTTTTTTCAAGGCAATGGCATTGTTTGTCCTTGCTCATGGTCCCAGCAGTTCTTGGAGAGCATCTTCTCACACCTTTGTGTCCAGTTTAGGATATGGTCAAGCACACATTGTAGCTAGAAGGTGGCAGGCCCTGGACTCACCTAAAAGGTGGTGCTGCTCGCTGTCTTCCCCTCTCCTCCTCCCTTTCTTCCCCATCAGCAGGGACTGAGAGACTTGGAAATGCTCAGCTCCACTCTTTCAAGCCTTCTCTTCTGTTCCCGTGTGAAATCACACACATACACACATTCACATGCTGAAATCGACCATAAGCAATGCCACCTCCAAGCTGAGTCTGGGGCAGTTACTGTTATCCTCACTTATGTGCTTAGCTGCGCTGGAGCTGCTCGTTCTCTGTTTCCCAGCCAGTCAAATGTAAAAGACACTGGCTTGAGCCACTGGTGACCCCAGTATCTAAAGGAACTGGGACAGAGGAGCAACATCCATGCAGGCTGCATCAATGCAAAACCCAAGAGAGGTAGGGATTCTAGCATTTTCCTTCTCTGCTTGTTTCTGCAATTTCTTTGTCTCTCACTTGTCTATGCTGCCTACTAGAAGAACCTCACTTTCCCTGAAGAGTGACTTTCTGATGTCTTGCTCTTGGGTGCTATTCAAGTCTACTTAGAGAGGACTACACCATCGTTAGGACCAAGAGGGTTGAATTTATATAATGTAAATATTCCTGCAGAGGATAAGAAGTATTGTATTTCTGGCCTGATCTAAGTCAGCATTTACTAAATAGTGCTTCAGCATCAGATACACCCATTTTCTTCATTGCAATTGGTCTAGAAGGAAGAACTGGTGCTGTAAGACATAATGTAAGAGGAGACTTTTGTAATACAGTTAATTTGAGCGTTCAATGGCAAGTTGAGGAGTCTATAAAAACAACTTTAAGGTAGACTTTTACGTCTAGCTGAGATGCTATTGGCTTTGTTTCATAAAAAATAGGAAAGCTAAAATGAGCTTTTCTGTAGAGTTTATGCTTAGTGATGAAGCTGAGCTGCCACACAATGGCTATTCAATAAATGTAAGTCCTTAGTTGCTGTTACTGATTATTATGGAAGCAAACTATGAGGCTGAACTTCAGCAAGTACAGTGATGTGATAGGAGTAGATTGGTAAGCACTGATGACCCAGTTTCCACACTACACATTTCAAGGGGATTTACTAACTTTAGTCCGGCTGCATGGACTGAAGCTTGCTAACAGTTGGACTGATGTGCTTCCGGAGCACATTTTAGGGTTTAGTTTCATCCAGAAGGAATCTAGGTTGTGCACCTGAGAGTGCTTTGGGTTATGAACCCAAGAACAATTAAGTCAGGACAATGGTGAGATTTTCTTCAAAAGTGCACTCATATATCCAAACTATAATACTAATGAAGTTTTATCCAAAGAACTCAGTGGACATGAAAATTACTCATGTTTGTGGGTATGAAAATTACTCACGTTCACATTGTGTACCATCCCCGTGGTAGTTGGGCAGACATGTGCATTGCAGTTGTCTTCCATCATCACCCGAGGCAGTGCATCTGGAGTTTGTTGGGCACCGCAAGGCCTCGCATTCAGCTATTGCTGATGGACAGAGGGTGAGAGGGTTAAGCTGTGTCTGTACATTGTGCCAGGAGATCTTGCGTCCTGCAGGATACCAGCTCAAAGTACACCTGATTGAGGGAGCATCGATCCCATTTCTGTTGTCGTTATTCTGGTGATTGCAGTGCTCATGATGGTTATGGGAGCTCACACATAGGGTTTGAGGTTCAGTATATGTTTGGTTGCTCTAGAGAGACTAACCTGAGACTAATTTTGTGTTCATCCTCGCCAATTCTAACTGTATCAGAGCTGTTGAATATATCTTATATAGAAAGCAATCTACTTACGCTGATCACATCTGAGCCCCTTGTATCCAGACAAGCAAGTGCATCTTCCATCCCCTGTAATTCCACTGTTGCATACTCCGTGAATGCAGTCGCAAACTATAAGGAGACATGGATTGGTGTTATTGAATAATAGTGATATTTGGAAAGACATCATTAGTGGTTACCCGTAGCAAATAGTGTCCTGGCCAACAACTGTTAAATATTACAAAGTGTGATGTTTTCCAAAACCAAGCATTGACCTGAGTTCCTGAATTTATAGGCTTCCACTAATGAGAAAATCAATACTCAGGGTTGCATGCATCAGTAAATAACATATTGATTTTTGCAGGCTGATACTAGCTTGAGGGTCTGAAAGTCTTCATGACACATGCTAGAAACATCAAAATGACCAGTTGCTAATACCATAGAACTTGTAAAAATTGACATACAGTCTTGAGCCAAAATTGAATACAACATGTAACATAGGCCATTTTTATAACTCTTAAAAAAATTGCTCATTTTTGCTTCAATTCTATTTACCTCTCTCTCAAACACCCCCAGAAGAGCTGTGTTTTGTGACTTTTCCCCATCTCTAAATAGAATTTATTTAATTAAGAGGATAATTAATCACTGTGTAGGCCTCAGGCTTTTTTCTGGTCCTGCTCCTATATCCTGTCATTTCTGGTTATGAACATTGTGAGACTATGCGCACAAGACTCCATATTCAGAGTCCAGGCAACAATGAGACATCTTTATAAATGTTTTCTGAAGCCTTATGTATACTTAAAAAGGTTTACAGTTATAACTGTTTCAGTTATGGTAGTGATGCTTTTTAAAAAGGCGCTGTACAGTTACACTTGGAAAAGCCTCTGAGATTTACAGAGTTGTATTGGTTACTTCATGTTTAAGCTGCAGTGTAGTGTGTCCTCTTTCCTTTACAAACATATCCTGTGTTCATGCAAATCACCTACACTAATTAATTAGTAATATTCTACCTATGTTAGCAGTCCTAATATAAAAAACAGCCATCTCTAAGATATTACTGAAAAGCAGTTAGTCACAAATGCATAGTATTTATAGGTGCTTAGAAAGCTTAGAGGAGCTCAAATATCTGAAAGCCAAAGTGTAAAATATTGCTTAAATTAATACGCAGCTGAATCCTCCAGTAGCTTCTTGGAAAATAATTACATTTATGATATTGAATTCATTCAAGTAACCTATTTTCATGACAACGTTGGCTCAGTTATATTTCTGTGTATCAACACTGGCATCCAGTGGACAGCTGGTGGAAAAAGGGCCTTTGAGTCAGCAGTGGTGTACAAGTAGTGTAGAAAGCCCAACACAGATCGTTTAAAGTGAGGCCATTCGTGACTCTCTTTAGAAGTAACTTGATGTAGGTCTTGAGGGAACAAAAAGAGTTTTACTTAAACAACTATTACCACTTAAGAAAGATACGTTTCTTAATATTTTTTTTTTTCAGGGAGTTTTGTGATGTGTCTGTTTAATGCTCAGCAGGGGTCAGGAAGGAAAATAAAATACTAGAACTCATTAAGAAACAGACAAAACTGGAAAATTATACAAATATATACACTTGTGATACATATACATTTTTAAAAGTGCACATAGCTCTGATCCCTCCCTCAGTATCACGCTTCTCCTAATAGAAGTATGGTCAACCAATGGAACCATCTACCAGCCAAAAAACTAAACCAAATTAATCCTTTTTCACGCTTTTAACTATATTATGGAGCTCCTTGACACACAATATTGTGGAGAGCAAAAGCAGAACTGGACTCTGAGGCAAGGTAGATAACTTACGGAGGATGGATCCAGCAGGAGCCTTTAAACACTACAATTTCATTGCAATCTCTGGCTGCTTGTACTCTTTCCCTACATATCAACTATTGGCCTCCAATATGGGGTACTAGCCTAGAAGGAATTTTGGCCTGATTAATAATGGCCTTTTTTTGAGTCAGATAAACTGATTTCTATACCACATGAGTATTTCATGCCTTAGTACAGAAGCATCAGTTTGTAGATGTATTTAAAAAAAAATTCAAAATACTGTAACCCACTATAAATTATGCATTTGATATTTTAAGTACCATAACAACCTCCTGTATTTAGATCAAATAAATGCAAATCCTTAATTTAGGATGAAAAGTGGATAACATGATAACTAGTTAACAGGGAGGCATACCTGCAGGAACCCAAAGATTATTCTAATCCATCATTTATTTGACTGTTGGCTATAACAAAGATATTAAAGATAAGATTAAGATATTTTTGTAATGCTACACTAAGTGTTGTCTGTACGGTCCTGAGCTCGGTCCAGCCCCACTGTGAATGAGGAATTGAGTAGCTGCCTTTTTTCCTTGCCTGTTGTGTTCCCTTGAAGCAGGTGGCTTCTCTTGAAACCCTTAGACATCCTACCCATTTCACTGTGATTTCTTAGTGTCTGAATGAAGTTTTCAATCGCCTTGTTTTCCCTGCTTCAGTAAAGCAAGGTCAACCTTACCTGATGTGCAGCGAGGACCAAATAAATTATCTTCAGCACATTTTTCACAGGCTGTCCCACCAAATCCTTTCTGTGAATTACAGAATGGAAATCAAAACTTAAATCTCTCATCACTCTCTATATAGATAGATATATGCTTAGCAGTCTGAAAACAGCATCCTTAGCTGCCAAAAGAAAATAACATGAAATGTTCAATCAGCAAATCAGAGATGACTACTGCAATCTAGAAAACATTGTCTTTTGAATGATTTTTTTTCTCTTTGCCTTTTTTTTATTTAAAATTTTTAGCTCTTACACTTCAAATCAAACCAGATGTTCTGAATATCAAGTTAACAATAAAGAACAGTAATCAAGCCTAAAGTCCAAATAATTTTTACAATTATTACGTTGTATTTTCTGACTATTTCTCATTTTGTCTCTTTTTTTGCATGTCTCCAGAAGATGTGCTTTTGATGTAATGGAAAGATTAACCAGTAGAGGGGGAGATAGAAAAGATTCATTTGAGTTGTTTTTTAAATAAATCTTTTTGGCTGAACTTATAAAGCACTGCACATCACACTCTCAGTAAAGGAACATTGTATTGAGCATATAATCCCAAATATAAGTCCTTTCTAATTAGGGAAAAAAGTTGTAAATAATAGCATGCTTCAAAAACCAGAGGAACTCAAGCCACCTGTTTCAGGCAGGCAAGATGGAAGAGCTCTTTAATAATTTCATCTAAACATAGAATCATTTAGGTTGGAAAGGCCCTTAAGATCATCAAGCCCAACCGTAAACCTAATACTGCCAAGTCCACCACTAAACCATGTCCCGCTCAAGTCCCGAAGTAGAAATAATAGTGTGAAGATTAGTGCAAACCACGCAGAAAATGAACTCCAGGAAGATCATCTTTACAGTTTCTGAAATACTTTCCTTTAACGTATGTATAGAATGTAATATGCATTATTTCTTAGCAGAGCTTACATGCTGTTTTTATATATTTTTTCATTTAAAAGAAAGGATGTACCTGACAAGTGCATGTTCCATCCCCATTTATACCCTGGGAGCAGCGTCCTCTCCTGTTGCATGGCGATGCAGCTCCTCCCGGACAGGCTAGAAATGACAACGTTTAAGCCATCAGTCAGCTCGCTCTGACCCTTATGCTCCCCTTGCACATTAGGGGTGACAACCTCGGAGGCTGCGGGGTTTTTGGGCCAGATAGGGACCTCCAGTGACTGCTGCTATTTTGCAGCTGCCCGAATCTCTTCACTAGAATCTCAGCTTCAGCAGAGAACATCGACCTCTCTAGTCTGGGAATATAAACTAGTGACCATAGTCAAAGGATTGCACAAAAAATAGTTTTCTTATTCTGAAGTACCATATTGATTTTGTTCCTGCTGATCCACCTCTGTCTGCAGACACTCGAAACTGTTAGCTCTTTTGATACAAGTAGAGTTTGCCTGACCACTTCTTCTGTATGTTAATTCAATTCTAATTGATTGAAAATTTGCTGTCAGTATTATACTTGATGCTAAGTCAGAGATGCATAAGCCTTTTTCTTTTCCCCACAAATTGCATTTGCTTTATGTGGAATTTTTTTCCTTTTCCCTGCTACCTCCCATAAGACTGTGATATTTGATTCAAATCATCTTGGAAATTGAAATTTGGGTATCTCATAACCCACTTCTGTCCAATGTGCTGTGGTCACTAGAAAAACTTGTGTGCCAAAGATGTGCTGTGCTCTTCAGATCCTTTGGCACTAGAGCTGTGATTACAGGCAGTGGTATACTGACCAAAAGCCCCAGCCAGCAGGAGAGGATAAGAAACAATGGCTGCATTCCCAAATCAAAATAGTCTAATTTTTGGCTGAATTTTTTCAATATTCAAATTTTTACTGAAAGGTTGCCTATAAGAAATACTCATTACAGTAATTTTTAGTCACATTGTTCTGTCAGGTTTTTCCTCCTGTAGGGATATCCTTATTTTTTATAGTCATGCAGCCTCTCCGTGGAAATGATTTATTAACTCACTTCCATAAGCCCTTCTTTCCTGTAACTGGGCTTCCCATTAGG
This sequence comes from Balearica regulorum gibbericeps, assembly GCF_011004875.1. Taxonomy (NCBI): domain Eukaryota; kingdom Metazoa; phylum Chordata; class Aves; order Gruiformes; family Gruidae; genus Balearica; species Balearica regulorum. The sequence continues at coordinate 61,710,313 of NC_046184.1, forward strand.
TACCATAATCCTGATGCAGGTGGTATCTAAATGTATCAAACTCCCACTGCCCTCACAGGTTCTCTGCTGTACCTTACTGGTAGATTTATTGTTTACAAAGAGTCTCAGTCTGTTCTGTGTGGGTGGAGATGGGCAGCACTGGATTTATGCTCCCACTGAGTAACTTAATCCTGACTTAGAGTGTTTAAGTGATATGGAAGTTTTCATGAAAATTAATTTGATTTGGACAGAGTGATGAGCAAATAAGTGGATGTGTATATATATACAACTAATTTTAGTGAAGGCTTTGGCTTTATACCAATCTGTTAATAATTCCTAATCTATTCCTTCACAATGGCTGTGTGAGGTCTGCTGGATCTGAGTAAGCTTCTCGTGAAAGAACAGTAAACATAAAGATAAAACTTTAGTGCAGTTTATCTCATACATGCATTTATTAAGAATTGAGATGAAACAACCAGAAATGAGGTAAAGTAATAAATACATATACTTTAATCTTCAGAGTGGCTTTTAGTGAATCTTGTTTTCTGGCTACCATGTGATAGCTAAATCTTATCTGACATAGATGCCAACTGTTTAATATTTGCTCAGAATGGAAACGGTTTTACCTGCACTGATGCTTTTATTGAAGATAGAGAAATCATGAGAAAACTCATTTTATGATATAAGTACTAGGAAAGGATACTTTAAAATTGCTGACATAACAGGTTTTTTGCAGTTAATATTCACTACATTTCCTCTTGTCTTCACTACCACTTGTCTCTTGTTTTGATACCACCACCGAGGGACCGCTTTATCAGAAGTTTAGCAAATTACTGTGTTGTTGTACGAGTTTGGTCAGGCAGGTAAAGGGCTTCCCCCCGGCCGGCGGGGCCGCAGGAGGCAGCGCTGGGATGCTGGAGCGGTGCTGGCACCGTCACCTGCTGCCACCCACCCCGGTGCTGGGGAGAAGCGGGACCTTTGCTTTTGTTGAGGATGGTTTTTTTTGAAAAGTAGTGAGAAAGAGATGTTTCTGCTTATCTCCTATAGCTGTCAGAGACCAGAGGCCAAATCTTAATACCTAGACTAAAAGAGCTTAAATCTATCAGCTTTTTTGTCTCTTAGAATTTCATTCAGCACTTTCTAAGCGTTCTCAAATGCAGCCTCTTGGATTACTTCAACTGACTCCCTGCAGGCTGAAGCAGTTGGTAGAACTTGTAAAGATGTATTTTGGATGTAGAATTTGATAGAATTAGGTTTATTATCTATCATCTTGGATTTTTTTTTCTTTATTCTTACAGTGCTTTCTACTCAGTTGCCCATACCATGCACCTTTCAGTTTGCTCCCAGGCTTTTCTTTGGAGCCGTGCAAATATTTGGCCAGAGCTGAGGTAGGCAGAAGCTCCCACTGAAGCCCATCAGTTACACGTGTGGGGCATCTGAGCTCCACCAGCTTTGGCATCTGTGGTCAGACGATACTGGCAGTGTTAAAAGGCTGTGCTCTTTTTCCCTGGACGTTTTTCTGCCGTTCTTTTCCCTTTTTCCTTGACATCTTTTTACAGAGGGATGGGCGTGCGGCTTGTTGGCTCGGAGTGCTTTGCGGGGAAGAAAGGGGACAAAACATCTTTCATTCACACTGTGTGTTTCAGCGTGTGCTATCGTTTAAGGAAGTCAGAGTGCATTTAAGACCTAATTTTGTCATTGCCATCAGGTGCTGAATGTGAAGTAAACCCCTAGTCAGGGATTTTTCTCTGGCCTCAGGAAGGACCGGCTTTCCTCCAAACATTTCAAGGCATGCCTTATGCTCTTAGAGAGATTGCGATAATGCAAAGAGCTATTTTCTTCCTCCAAATGACAGCTGGAACAATGCTGAGACCTTGATTCTTTGCTTTTTGGGGTCAGGAAGTTTGTCTGAAGGAAGAGAGGGCTTCCTCGCCTCTGCAGCCTCCTGCCCACGGCGGTGCAGGCAGGGCTGTGGCTCAGGGGCAGCGAGCTCTGCCCTTCTCTGGAAAGACCCACGTCCCTCATGGGGCCTCCCAGAGCACCCTGAAGTATGGTGTGACAATCACACGTAGCGTTGCCTTCCTCCTACTGGGCACTTTGGCTGCATTTGGTGGAAAAATGGTGAATCACCACACAAGTGGTTGTCTTCAGAAGAAGACAGGACTACACACGATGTACTCAGCTCTCCGCCTATCTTTTCTATAGAAGTAGCCCTAAGTTGGGATTTGGCTATTTTACTTTAGTAGATAAATGACTGGTATGTAAATCATAGCTTGGGCCATGCTAAAAATAAATTTTTTATCTATTTTGTGGACAAAAGGATTTCACATATGTTGAACCAGACCTTTACCCCATTATCTAAACCATTAACTGAAGGAGGAAATGCTTTGTCTGGGCAGGGAAACTTCCTCTGCGGGTCTTGATACCCACCTCAGTGAGGTTTGATGCATTTGTGGAGATGCTGAAAGGCTTTTCCTGGGGAAGGGGCAGTGGGAGGAGAGGCGATCCTGATTACCCCTGCTTCAGGAATGGCCTTTAGCATTCACTGGAGGTTCAAAAAAACTTGGAGGGAAAAGCTGTTTCTAATCGAGCTGAAAGAAAAGACACTCCTTGCATCAAAAAGTAAAGAATTAAAGAGATTTTTAAATAATTCAGACTCAGATGAGGGTATTTTTGACCTAAAATTAAACATTTAAACTTGTGGTTTGAAAATTTTAATTTTTAAAATCTGTTGTGGGGATCCTCCCAAATGAAAAGTCATTTTACAGGCATTGACTGAAATGATTTGTTTTGAAAATCTCAAAAGCAAGGGGGTTCCCTGAGTTTTTTTTTTTTTTTTTTTTCCCCTTATGAATTTTTCTTTTTAAATGAGGCTTTGAATATGGGTTTTTCTCCAAATCCTCTAAGGTTTGGCTGAAACTGCTGTTTATTTCTATTCCTATAATAAGTTCTGAGGAGCAATCTTCTCATGGCAATAATTTCTGAAAAGAAGAAAAATCACTTTTACTTCTACTCAAATTCTATCACACACACACACTCCCCACCCCCCAAACCCAAGAAAAAGAACTTACCCATGCAGTCTGGGCCCCAGTGTCCCTGGCAGCACTCAGGTTGTTCAAATTCCTTCATACAATGATGCCGACATCCCAGAAAAGAAAGTGTGTGTGTTTTAACTTCTAGATAATACCTGAGGAAAAGAAGTTGGAGCTGCTTTAAAGTACTTAAAAGCCTCCTCTGGGGAAAAATGAAATTCTTAACCTCCTCTTCTCCTTTCAGTGTCAGACAAGAACACTGTAAGCTTAGTTGTATTGATCTGGTTTTTTTTTTCATTAAAACATACATTGCACATTGAGGTCTAAAAAAAGATCCTTGAAGCTGTTTCTTTTGCATAGTAATTTTTTTTTCATTTCTGCAACCTAAACACAGCAGTTTTCTCTAAGTTTTGATTTGAAATCGTTTTTTTAATCTGAAAGGCAAGATTTCAAATTTGTTTTGAGATATTTCTTCCTGCCCTTCACCCCCCACCCCTCCCCAATCTGCAGTTTGAAAAATCTGTTACTTATACGATAATATATATGAATGATATATAAATATCATTTATATGGTAATATATAATTATGATATGATATTTATATATCATTCATATCAAGTATGCAGAATAAACAAGGAAGTGATTTTATGATATCACTCAAAATAAAATCTGATAGGCCATCGATAGCAATGTTTATTTTCCTCTTATACCATTTGCTGATTAACTTTAGGCTTGAAGTACTCTGAGTGAAGCTTGAGTTTGGGACTTAGTGAAGCCAATATAATTTGTCATATGAATTAATATTATAATAATCATAATATATTCAATATTTAATATTACTACAATTATAAATAATATTATAATTATGAGAAAAGCTCTGACAGAACAGATACCTGCAGTTTGGTATCCCAGTCCCATTGGTAATTTTGGTGTAACCAGCAGGGCACTGGGTTTCGAGGTTTAAAGAGCAAGGTAAGCATTCAGTTTTCATTTGAATGAGCAGCTTTTGTTGACAGTGCTTCTTCATCTGTAACAGGAGAAGATTAATTAAACAGAAGGAAAAAGTTCTTTGAGTTGGTTTAGCGCTGCCCCCAGTGGCATTGCTGAAAAACGACAAATTTAACTCTCTTCTCACTCTCAGCCACAACAAGCTCTATCCTGTTCAGCAGGAGCTCCCTGCTCTGGAGATAAACTAGATAACAGACCACATATTAGGGCTTTGCAGTAATCTTGTCCGCACAAGATAGGTCCAGCCACTGCAGGATAAACCCTTCCAAGTGTCATGTTTCTCCTAAGAATGCTTTATCAACAAACGCTAAGTTCAGCAGGCTTGAAAGCCAGGTTACGGACACAGCATCAGCCTACGGAGCATTAGTTCTGAAGTTGCCTTGCAAACCCAAAGCAGGATGGAGAAACAAGTGCCGGCAAATGCCTTCTCCATTCAATGCAAAATGAAACATAAGGTGTGGAGGAAGTTGCTCGTGGCTCTGTGCATACAGAGCACAGCACAAGCCTTTGCTCATATCAAAAGGCTGGGTTTCATATTATCAGCACCACCATACTGAACTAAAGGACTATGGCTGGTATGTTCAAATTGGTGTAAAAGAACGATGTCTAGCTTTGCACCGAAATCTGGTAGAAATTAAGGGCCTGAGCCCACCACAGCACATTGAGAAGCGCAGCCTCCTCTTTTTTTACCTAGAGAAAGCCACAGAATGAACCAGCCCAGCTTAGGAAACCTGGCCATAGTCTTCCAGCTCGAATGCCAAGGGCTTGTGCCCCTTGCTGTGGAGGTCCCAGTTTCAAGAATGCAAATCTGACAAATGACTTGAGAAGATGGCAAAAAGGACAAAAGGCTTAGGGTGTTGTTGCAGCGCTTGCATTTTATTTTGTGGTTGTAGAATTGTAGATTTGAAAATGTCTATATACCAAAAATAGTGTCTGTTTCCTACTACTAAAACAGTTGATCTATTTAAAGCAAAAGGTCTTTGCTGAACTCTGTCTAATATTGGCTTTATCTTCTTTCTTCCTGGTAAGTATTTGTAGAAGTAAGTTTATAATTAAAAAATTGTGAGAAATTATATAATGCAAAATATGATCTTTAAAACAAACAAAAAGTAATAAATGAAATCACCATTCTTGGAGAGGACGTACTGCAAAGTGTTCCATTTTCTATTCCGAGATAACCATTTATCCACTGTGCTCTAAGTATGGACCCATTTAGGTGGTCTTAACTCACTTAAGCAATATTGACCACGACAGGTTTCCTGTCTGACACAGTAGAATTGAAGTGAACTCTCTGAAAGGGATTTCAATTAAGCAGCAGAGTAGTCAGTTAAGGCAATGTCTGAATCATTGCCAGCCCAACATGAGGAAGTGCTTAATGTTTATCTTGAAAAACTGTACCTGCCCACTGTGTGTGTGTGCGTTCACGTCTGTATGTATGTAGGCGCCAGTTCTAGCAGCATCATCCATTTGAAAATATTTAAATCTGTTAGTAGTTTTCTGTGGATGTGTTAAGTAGTTTCCAGATTATAAAGCCAGAAGGACAATTATACCAGAGGAGCATAATACAGGCTAATGGAGGTTCTTGCATGAAATTTAGTTCGAACAAGAAGATCTTTTAGAAAGCATTAATTTGATTTGGAAATGGTCAGTTGTGGAAAACCAAGCTCTGGTATGTTGCTTCTGTCATAATTTGTCTGTGATGGCTTTGCCTCAGTCTCCAGCCATTGCTTTTCTGTAGTTTGCGTGACAGGTAGGAAGCTGTTCTGCTACCAAGCTTACTACTCCCTTCCTATGAATACTTACAGTCTGAGATCAAAGTAAACTTTCTTTGTGCACCTAAATAAGTAGCATTTCTTGAATTCCCTGCTATGACTCTGTTTTCCCTGTTCTTGAGTCATTTCCCAGCTCTTCCCTGGAGCCTGCCCAGTTCGGCAATAGCCCTCCTGGATGGGGAGCGTCAGGGCAGGCCTGTCTGGGCAGTTCCTGTGCACATGAATGGGACTTGTGCACCCCCCCCCGCAAGGTCTTCCTTGTCCCCCACCTCGGCAAATTGACCATTAACCCTCTGTGCAGCAGCGTCACAGCAGGCAGCTTCAGGTTATTTGCTATCTAGGGTTTAATCCAAGCCACTACTTCCAAGGATGGAGCCCATTGCAGTGCTCTCATGTCTTGCTTGATAGACATCCTCCAGTATTTCTGTCCAGGGATTCCTAAACAACATCTGTGCATGTGCAACCTCGTGCTGTCCAGGTACTACTGGACCTTCTGGGCACGTGTGGGATGCTGCAGCCTCATTGCAGCAGCTCACAGTTGGCCTGGGTGGGTACACTGGCACCTTGGGCAGGATTTCTACATGTGCCACACCGTGGTAGTCCTGGATGAAACCCTCACTCCAGAGGTTTCTCCCCTTGTTAGTTATTCTTCCTTCACTGTTTGTGATAGCAGAACATTTCAGTAGTGAAGATTGTAAGGATGTATCACAGACACTGATAAGGAGATTAAGTTGTATGAGTTCTGAGGGAACTGATAGTCATCAGCCAGGCATAAGTGCATTTCAACATCTATTTAGTTGTCAAATTTTAGTCTTTATAAATGTACTGTTGAAATCTGATTTGACTAACATTCAAGTATTTGGTTAGTGAAACCTCTTACTGTTGCATTGATGCATTTCAGGCATCTTTGAAATAAAAATGAGACCTTTTTCTGGGTGTGGGTATAATGTGGATACAGCTTGATCAGACACTTGGCAAAGCAGCAGCAAGCAGTGCCGTGCTGGGAGGACCGAGCAGCCTCCCTGCCCCCTCGGCAGAGCCTGGCGCTCCTGGGGCACCTGGGCTTTGGCACTCTTCAGGCTTCGAGTCTAAGGTGGCTCCACAAACTCAAACCAAAGCATCTCTGCACCTTGCTTCCTGTCCAAAACCACCTCACGAGGCACCAACATAAGGGGAATGCTTCAAGCCTTTCAAAACCCTGGTGCTCAGCACCAGTGCAGCCACCTTAATGGCCCATCCTTAATGAGAAATGACTCGCGCACCAGAGCAAGAACCAACAAAGCAGAAACACACAGTCTGGGCATCTTAACTTCCCTGAGCATTTCCACTGAGTCAAATCAGTACTGTTAATGTTGAAGAATCATAAACTCAGAGCGTTGGCTGATTTCTCTGAGTCTTTAAGCATGTATGCTACTGAAGCCCTGCTCCTTGCCGGTGCTCAGAGTAAGCCATTAAGGGTCTGAGGCTGGGTAAACTGCTGGGCTGGTAGGGTATTCACGTTCAGAAGTGAAAAAGCTGTTGAGAGGAGTGACTGAAATTATCCCATTGCAGAAATTGTCATCAGAAAGGCACCCCACAAAATTTCATTTTTGGAACAAGAAAATTCAAAGAGATTTTGAAAAGGTAAAATCTAGATAAAAATAAGTTATACCCTTTCCCTACCGCCAGCTATTAAACATTATTTATTTTGGAATGGTGGAGTTATTTCCACTTTCTCCCATTTCCTCATTTTCCCTTTTTGTTATTAGGGAAAACGGAAGAAAGGTGATTTGTTTGTGGCTCTTTTTTTTAGAGACAGAATAAGTTTTAACACATTTCCCAGTACTTGTTTGTACTTTTCAAAATATTTTTCCATTTAGAAAACACAAACAAACAAACAACAAAAAAATAACCTGAGTGGTTTCCCCCCTCCCCCCAATTTCTCCCTGTTCTTTTGTTTTCTGTTCTACAAGTGGGTTTTTTTTTTTTTCTCCAGAACGCAGTAATTTAAAGCCTTATGTTGTGAGACAGTTAAGATGAGCGAATGTCTTGCTGTTGAGCTCCTGGTTCAGATTTGTAACCCAATGCTTTCTGCCTCTCTACAAGGGTGGTGAAAGCAGATTTTGTGAAATTCCACAGATCCATAGGATTTGTCTGTGACAAATGCACCACTTCCCCAAAAGTCTACAAATCTTTTACTTACATTTATAACTTCATACAATTACTTCCGATAGCTCAATTCCTTAGAACTTTTCCCCCACCTATCTGAAATAGCTTTTCCTCCTTGTGGTTAGTAGAGTGGATAATTTTCACTGTGGAAAAATTTCTGCTGTCATCTTCTGACTTATCAGAAATTCTAGCAATTTTGTTGCTTTCGATGAATGTGTCAGCTACGGCCTTTTGCCATTTTTTTAGACACTTTTTTGGTGTACTCCTTTGAGCCAAATTCTCATGTGGAGTAAACAGATGCATTTCTGTTATTTCAGAGGACTGAATTACAAAGCTCTTATTTTATAATTCAGTGTCATATGCATCAGTGGCTGTTAAAGTGGGCTTTTCTTCTATAAGATACAGTATCTGGTAACTACTCTCTCTATAACAGTGAAATAATCCCTACCCCTATAGTGTAATACAGACATATAATAATTCATTACTTAAATAAAAAGCTGCTTCTTACCTCATCTGGGACTTGTGATGTCAAACACAGTTTCACTGCAGCCAAAAAAGCCAAAAAGCATAAAACTTCCATTGTGAAGAATTTTATTTTTTTTTGCTTCAGAGCCCTCCAGACAGGAGAACTAAAATTCTGATGTAAAGTGATTGTTTGTTAGAGGTGCTGTTTCTTCTGCATTCTTAGGCAAATAGTTGAACAGGACTCTTGTCTTCCTGAAGGAAAATGAGTGAAGGATACGGCATGCGACGCTTGCCTGCAGGCAGGAAAAATTCCCAAACGCAGGGTATTTGCCGAAAGTTTTCACTGCAGAGCTGAATAAACCCTTCCTAACTGAATGACAGGATATCCTGTCGGGGCTCTGTCCATTTATCCCTCTCTCTGAAGCTGTTGACAGTACAAAACCAAGGACACTGAACTGTCAGGACAGAAGATGTTTCCTTCTTTTAGGTGGGCATGGACAGGGGATGGGAGCAACGGCTGTGCTTGTTATCGGTACATTTGTTCAACTGCTCTGAGGCAGAGCAAAGCATCTTTGGGAGTTGGATTTTCAGCCCTAATAACGTAAGGGTGGGTCCCTTGAATGTGGTTCTGGGAGAAAGGCTACTGACTTTATCTCAGGAGGCCAAAAAAACAGCTTTGGTTAGGCAGATAAAAAGGGAGATTTTTTTTTTTTCGTTTTGCTATTTTTCTTAAATCATTTTGACTGATTTCCTGGAGCTAAGCAGAGGAAAATTAACTCAGCTGTGTTACTTGCATATGATTATGAGGGATGAGTAGACAGACATTTTCATTTGCCAAAAGCAAGACTAACATTTCTTTTTCTTCTCAGAGTTGTTCAGTTCTTTTCTAGTGCCACTCTTTGCTGCTGCTCTGCTAAGTCTTGTGAGGGCAGCCCCTCTCATGTCTTAAATGCATAATAATTTGGCTGCCTCCAGTTTGCTAGCTTTGCTTGGTGCCACTGACATTATCATTTTGCAGTCATTTGAAGGCACTCCATAAGGGTGCCTTAATACAAAGTTGTGCTTTGAAGCTAGGTTAAGTTTTTGAAGAGTCCGCAGTGGCTGTAAACATAGTGCTTTCTCCCAAAGTCCAACCTGTAGTCATGGATAGATGCTGCATTCACCTTTAGACCACAAAAGTAATGTTTGATGCACTTGTAACCTATTATCTTGAACTCCATATTGTTTTCCTAAAGAACTCACTAGTGGTACACATATAATGCACAAATTAATCTACTTTTGTTATATGCTCTGAATACTGCAAAATTGCTGGTAGGAGGTGGCAGGGCAAGATGTTTCCTGTGAGTCCATCAGATCCTGTTCCTTTCTGCTATGCGATGAGGAAAGAAAATAATTTCTTGTTTATACAAACAAGATAGCAGCCAGGGGTTGTGATGTACGTGCTGACGGTACGTATGGCCCTGAGAAATGCTGTTTCTCTTTTCTGAGGTCAAGGCCTCTCATGTTACTTTGGTTTTGCATACAAGGTACAATCTGGCCTGGCGGAAGGAATGGTCAGGTTTTTCTCCAAAAGAGTAGAATCCTGGAGGATCTTCTCCCCCATGTGAGATAGCCCATGGCTGCGTCCCATCCTGCGTGGTATGTTTGGGAGTAAAACTTATCCTCCATCTTCTGCAGCTGTACCTTGTTGGAACGTGGGCAGGGTGGCTTTCTGGGCAGGGTCTACACTACCTGGGCAAAACACATTTTCCTGGTCCCTGCGTGTGTGATGGCAGGAGCTGACAGCTTCTGCAAGCAGCTTGAGGTCAGCTGGGTTTCTTGCCTGTTGCCACTTCAGACAGCACAGCGATGAAAGGAGCTGTAAATCAAGCACATCCCTTTCCTGTCCTGTAGATCGAGATAAAAAGCAACACACATCAGCTCTCTTGTTATCTGCTCCTACCTCCCGTATAGGCATTTGTGTCAAGTAAACCCTTTTTCTCTTTCCTTCCTCTCCCTTCGTGTCGGAGTGCGGTCTCCCCGCTAACCCCCATGATGACCGCTTTCCCTGCTCTGGAGGAACCAGCCACCCTTTCCTCGTGTTGGTGACAGGGACTTTCCTCGTTCGCGGGGGTTAAATACAGACCGTGCCAGGCTCTAACTATAGCTCTGCCTGGCAGCTTCTGCCCTGCTCTGGGCAGAAACACAGGCTAATACATCACCCGGCACTCGGGACGGGCTCCCCGGGGACTCAGAAGGTGGGGAGGTGGCACCGTGACACTCAAACCAGCCTGTGCAGTGTGGCACTGCTGCCGATGGCTGCCTTGGGGGCCTGGCCAGTGCCCGAGGTACTGGGCAGCAGCTGGCTCCGGCGCTGCTGTCCATGCTGGTGTTGGGTGCTGGCATGCTGTCAGCGTGGGCAGGAAGCCCTGTCTGCTGGGTGTCACCCTTTGCTTTGAGAAACGTGACGCTGGTGGTCTCTGCAGGCTGGGACCTGCGTCTTTCCTCCTCTTCTCCTGCTGGTGCCCGGGCCACAGAGTGCTGAGGGGTCCGCGTGTCTCAGGGATCCCCAGCGGGGATTTCACCCATCAGCCCGTTACCCTGCGCATTGCTGCATCGGTGCCGACTTTTGTCTTGGCCCTCCTCCATCTCCTGCCCTCGATGTCCAGCCCGTGTATTTCAGGGGCTGTCCTCCTCCGGGGTCGTAGTGGCAAGCTATCACGTTCTTGTTACCTCCCTGCTCTTACAGCTCAGGTCTTCATTTTCTTGCATTTCCTACTCTTACTTTTTCCTGGATTTAATGAGATATTTTATTTTAGCTTTGTGCTGTACCTCTTTCTATGTCCAGCCGGAGTGGTGGCGAGATCTTGGATCTCTTCGGTTCCTTGAAGAAGGTGAAAATTTTGGAAGCCTTAGACGACAAATATCAAAATACGAATGTGTTTGTGGAGTTCGTCTCCTTGGATTTTTTTTAAAATAATGTGGATACAGGTGAGGGAAGTGAGAGCAAGGAATGTGGGAGTGACAGTGACTGTGGGCACAGATGCACCCGAAAGCTGGGATCAATTTGATACAGAAGACCCCAGCCAAGCCTTCCTGGGGACATCCCAGCCACTCCGATGCTCCGTGTCGCAGCTGCTAGTCACCCTTCTACCTCTGAAAACTTCCAGGTTGCAAGCAGCCCAGTGAAAAAGATCAGTAAGCATCGTTGTGTGTGCTATAATACTGCAAATACCATGTGCTGCGGCATAGACTCATGCATGTCACAGACTGTCACAGCCTTCCTCTGCTCTGCTATGGCATTGCTGGACGGGATGCTCAGCAGATGTGAGCTGGTTGCCTTTTTACTTTCTTCATCCACCTACTGCCTCTTTCCAAGTTGCTCCTTCTATTTCTGTGCTGAAAATGTCAACCAACCAGAGAAAATGCAATGGTTCATTTATGTAGGTGTTTTTGAAAACAATGTTTTGTGCTGCAATTTATTTCAGTGTAACAATAACCTAGTTGTTTTTTCTCAAAGCAAGGCATCTGGCACATGATGTCAGTTTAAAAGTGAGTAAAAACCAGTGGAGATACAGGCATGATGGTTGCAGCACTCACTGGTGCAACTACATGGTGTTGGTAACCACGTAATTTCTTGCATTTTAAAAAATTTTTAATTGATTATTGACTATATGACTTGCATTGTATATCATTTCCCCAAACTTTCTGAACATGAAGCGCTCTCAGAGATGATTGAACAGCGTATGATGAGCTCTCAAAGACTCATACAAAGCTCAGCCATTTCACAAGCAATCATATGACAAAGATACCATTTTAGAGGAAGAAATACAACAGAAATATGAGCATTTGGAAGCAGAGCACTCATTGCAGCCTGGACACCCATGAGCTCTGCATAATAAAAGCTGGTACTGCTTTTCTGGTACGTACCACCCTACTTGCAGCTCAGCTCCTCTCCCAAGGGAGCAGCCTTGTTAGTGAGGTCTTAGAGAATACCAAGGGTGAGGGTAGTCTTGGGCTAAATTTAATATTCTTCCTTAGTAATTTGAAAGTAAGCAGCAGAAAATAAATGAATTACTCTTTTTTTACTGTATGTGGCTTCTCTTTTAGGGCCAGTCGCAGCAGGAAAACTGTCCCAGGGGTGTTTGAATACAGTTTGAGGCTCCACATGTCTGAGGAAAGTCACTTTGCTCTTTGTTTGGAAACTGGCTAAAGCACCTTGCAGAGGGGTAGGAAAAGATAAAATGTGCTCAGAAGAAGAAAGCTTCCTAGGGGGAGGGAGGCTTTGGCTCTGCCAAGAGAAACGTCTGAATGCTAATTGTAGGTGGGAGGAAGGGGGGCACAAACCATCAAGTTGCATAGGAGGAGGCTCGGTGAAAGGGAAGGGGGGAATATTTGGGAAATACTGCCTTTGATTAACACAGACTTAATTGGAACATAACAAAGAGATTAAAAAAAAAGGTTTGGCAAGTTAAATCTTTCCAGTGCCATACATCTGAGGAAGCCAACGGTGGCCTATGGAGAGTCTGAATGGGCAATGTGGAAAATTCTAGGGGTGTGTAATTTTATCTGCGGGGTTATGACAGCCATCATTTTGAAACATGGTGACTATCAGAACTAATTAATTCTCCAAGCCCATCGGATGCATTAAGATAGAGCTGCAGCTGGTATGCTGAGGAATGCCGTGCGCCCGGCAGAGGCCATCGCTTTTATCAATGTTAATGAGGGAGAAGGCACAGACAGCTGATCTAAACCCGAATGTGTTCATGATGCATACAGCTGATGGCAATGCAGACTGCCAGTCAAGGGGTGGTCTTAGCCATAGATTAGATCCTCATAGTGGCCTCTTCAGCTTTCTTTCTTTCCCCTCTTCTTTTTTTTTTTTTTTTTTTTTTTGTTCTCAAAAGAGTCTTTCAGCTGGTGAAATTGTAAACAAAAGGCATTCTAGCTGAGGCCGTGGCAGAGAGGGCTTTTCTAGGAGGACATGAGGAGAGTAGCGTACGCGGTGCTAACTTGGACAATGTTATTTGCTACAAATTTTAAAGGGGTGTTAGGTGGAGGAACTGTAAGGCTGAGCTTATAATCAGCACTGTGCTTTAAAGGGAATGACCACAAAATCAGGGACTGCTCACAGGTACCTCTGCTACCCTCTCATGCTGTAAAAGCACGTTGCTTAAAAAAATGAGTGTCATGCTCAAGCCGTAGGTAAGGCCCCATGCCCTCTAGGTCCAGCAGGATATAGGACTTATTATAAATAAACTCCCAATTTGTGGGAAGTATTCCCCACGTTCCACTGTGAAACATTTAGGCCAAGATGTACAGTGGGATGAAGCTACAGGGCTCCTGGGTGGCAATGCCATGGGGGTGAAGGGAAGGACTTAGTAACCTGGCCCTGGAAGTGCAGGTGATGTAGAAGAATATTAAAGCCATTTTTGTGTCCCTGTCTCTGCTCTGAATCTCCTGCATTGCAGTTCTTGATAGACCATGCATTGACTCTGGTCCCACGTTGCTGCCAGCTAATGGCATGATAAACTCAGAAGATACGGTCCTGGTACAAAATCTTGACTTTTTTGAGCACTGTGGCTCTTCCTGGTGATATAGCACTCTTCAGAATCATTAAATCTCCTATTTAATGGAGTATAAATATAACACATATTCCTTGCACAGATTCGGAATAAAATGAATCACAGTTATCAGCTGCTGGATAAGTACACCAAAAAAACCTTGTAGTTTGAATTAACATCTGGCTGTTTGTGTAATGTCAGCATGTAAGAAGCTTCAGCTTTAAGATGTGATCAAAGGATAGCGGAAACAAGGAACCAATAATGGGCTTACACAAGATGAGAAGGTGGCTGAAATGGATCTTGATGGCAATTCTTAAGCAAACGTATTTTGCAGTTTATAAACATCTAGGCAGGAAGGAGGCTGGGGTTGTTTGTATGTGTGTCTTGTACTCCTGCAGTTCTGCTAAGGTTGCAGTGTGTAAGGCCGAAATACCAGGAAAACCTCGAGATTCTGGGATTTGGGATGGACAGAGGGATGTGGAGCATGGTTTGCTGCTGCTTTAAATGTACGTTAGTCTCCATCCCCGTGGTAGAGAAACAGGACAGAGTGCGGCACGCACATTTCAGATCTTTGTGGTTGGCCGTGGTAGGACGGGGGATGTTTGGAAACCCCAGGCACTGTAAGGTGAGCGAGCTTGTGGAGTCGGGGGAAGCAGCAGAGGCTGCGTTATTGCTGCGGCGTTATTACCTGCTGACTTCCTTCCTTGCTCTAGACAATGCAGAGAGTTCACTGTAATTTTGGCCTCTGTAGAGCTTGTCTGCTTTCGTAGTAATGCTTTTGTTTTGACTAGTCAGACTTAAACAAGGTTAGCTTAATATAGTTAATAATTTACTAGTAATAGAATTGAATTGCAGATAATGATGTGGAGCAATCAACCTTTGCTCAGTTGTTCCCCCCCCCCCCTTCCTTTTAAATGCAGCCTTTATAACATTATCCAAATGTGTATGTTTAAGGCTATAGTGAATTGATTTCATCCAATTATCTTGTCTAGGAAAAGCCATCTCAAAATTTGTTCGAGAAAGAAAATCATACAGAAGACAAGCTGGTGTAATTTCCACAAATGGAATAACACAATGTTATCTTTCATTGTCTTCCTCCTTACGATACACAAACTTGCCATGGTTTACATCAGGCTGCCGGGATCTGTTATGTGCTGTGCTAGATGGGTAACTGTGGGAATACAACATGGCAATCCCTAAGCCACGACCCAAGGGCAACAAGTTGCCCACAGGGACATCTGACATGGGAAGAGCCAAGCGTGGTGCTGCCCGGCGTGTGTTAGCTGGCTGCAGGCCAGCAAAGGTTGCAAACCACTGCCCTAAGAAATAGAGCCGGACTCAGGATAAGGAAGCTTCAGGCTGCTTTTTTTGGCTACATTGCTTAAAAATGAGGACAAGCCGCTCTCCCCTCTGCCGTAGCTACATCTTCTTTGCTTTCTGCCTTTCTATAGTTTGTCTGCCTTCCACTATGGGTGTGTGTCAGTGCCTCCAAAAGTGACACCCCACGCTAGGGTGGCCCCAGTACAAGAATAAAATACGATTTCTCCACCCGCATCCTCACTCCCTCCCTCCCCCAGTTCAGTGCATGCTTTTTCTTAAAAAAAAAAAAAAAAAAAAAATTCTCTTTCCTGCTGCAACCTGCTGGGGAGGGAAGAGACAAGGGTGGGATTTCTACCTGGCATCTCCGGGGTCCAGTTTATCCTGGGGTGGTTTTGCGGGGGGGGGGGGGCTTCCCGGGAGGGAGCATACGCTCCCTCCCGGGACGCCCCCCCCCCCCGCCTCCGAGCCCCGGACCCTCCCCAGCGGGACCACCGGAGGGCAGCAGAACCCAAGCCACGGCTTCAACACCCCCCCCCACACCCCCCACACCCCCCCCAACCCCTCAGGCAACAGCAGATGGAAGTGGCTCCTCGGTCCCCACGACCCACTGCGAGAGCCATGCCGGGAGGCAGCTCCCTGCGTGGGTAACCCCACTGCAACCCAGAGGAGAGGCGCCGGGGTGTG
Source organism: Balearica regulorum gibbericeps (assembly GCF_011004875.1). Lineage (NCBI taxonomy): Eukaryota > Metazoa > Chordata > Aves > Gruiformes > Gruidae > Balearica > Balearica regulorum. Next base: position 61,726,263 of record NC_046184.1, read on the forward strand.
AAAATGTGAACACGTTTGTACGAATGAGGTGTACTGATTTCCTAAAAAATAGTCTGAGAGCATGTGGGTATAAATAAATATATAAAAGTAAATATATATAAAAAATAAAAAAATGAAATCTAATTAAAATGTACAAAATAAATATATAAAAATGCAATTATGGCGATATTAAAATGTTTTTTTTATATGATGGAGAAGTTTGGAAGCATTCATCTAGTTGCAGAGAGTACATAGGACATGAGTTAGAGGGGAGAGGATACATCCAGATACCTGCACAAACTTACACTGCATCACAAAAACTGATCACCCAGGGAACTATGCCCTTTCCCCTGACTCCCACTGACTTGTCTATACACTATGAATAAAAAAATTTAAGTGATTTAAAATACCCAGGAGCATCTACTGAAGTTCCATCTAAAAGTATCTCCTTTGTACCTTGCATGTTGACAACGGAACTTGGTTAGAAAATTTACTGTTTTCTTACTGTGATGAAATAAACATACAAGGACTCTTTCCAATTATACAAAAGGTATGGTAAAAAGACTGTACTTTGTGTTAAACACACTGGAAAATCTAAATAAACATAAAAATGTAAAGTCAGTGTAACTAGCAATGAGATTAAGCTGAGCATGCATATGCAGAAAAACCTCTTCAAGGACTCACATATGTGTAGCAAAGCTTTGTACAGAACGCACGTGTGAAGAACTGTGCGAAGTCCTCATCTACAAATCTAGATAAGTTCTGGATTTGTCCAATATGAAAAAAACCACCAAACCCTACAGTTTTGAAAGTTTTGATGGTGAAGTCAAATATTTAGAAGTATGAAGAGTCCAGAATTAAATGCCCTCCTCAAGAGGATTATTCAATTGAGCAGTTAGAGGCAGTAACATAAAGTATTCACCTGAAGAGAGGAAAAGCTAGGTTATATAGGGGTTATAAATTAGAAATGATAAATTAGTTTTTGAGTGCTTGACTTGTTTTCAAATTTTAAAAAATGATTTTTATTTTTTTTTTTTAAGTTTTGGAGTCAGCTAACTTACACTAAAAAAAAAAAGACCAAACCCACCTGTAAATAGAGCTTTAATGTAGTAATTTCAAGTCTACCAAGGTTACAAGCAATAGAAACAAGATCCGATGGTGTGAAACTCCAAGCAGGAACAACGTTAACTCTTTGGCCCCAGTGACATCACTTGTCTTTGCAGATGTATCTTTTCCTGGCCCTGCCAGATAGTCTTCCAAGACTGCACAGAATCATAGAATGGTTTGGGTTAGAAGGGACCCTAAAGATCATCTAGTTCCAACCCCCCTGCCATGGGCTGGGACACCCTCCACTAGACCAGGTTGCCCAAAGCCCCATCCAACCTGGCCTTAAACACTTCCAGGGAGGGGACGTCCACAGCTTCTCTGGGCAACCTGTTCCAGTGCCTCACCACCCTCATAGTAAACAATTTCTTCCTAATATCTCATCTAAATCTACCCTCTTTTAGTTTAAAGCCATTTCATAATTCCAGCACTATATATCTGTCTCTGTGGTTGCAGAATGTATTTTAATATCATTTAGTATCAGCAATGTTCTAGCAGTGTAAAGACAGACTCTTCCACATTCACATCCTCTTTAGCATCCTCTTCTTGTGCATCATCAATGACGTTAGACCGGTCAGAATCTGAAAGTCCCTGCAGCCCCAATGACTTGTACCACGTGAGTGTACATACATGACAAATGCTGACTAGCTGTGAACAGTTATTTAGGGATAAGGAATAGCACTGCAGGACAATGCAAACCAAACTTCAGCTTTTATGTTTATCTTTAAATTTTGACCTGCAGATGTGAAATTACGTAAAAACTTCAGGTATCAGTTGGAGAAATAACATTATCGCAGAACACCACTGTGGCATAACCTCATGAACCTCACCTTGTTCAATAGCATTAATATGTTAAGGTGCACTAAACGTTAGCTTCTGGTTTGACCTCCCTGGGGGAAAAGACCTCCACTTCCTAGGAGAAGACCAAATAGGCAATTAAAGGTATTGCCTGAATATTTTAATTACTGAAATTCTCTTCAGCTGCCTTCTGGCTGTGGTGTACGGTTCTGATCATCCCATCCCATGAAGGATATAGAAGGATTTGGAAGGATCTGGAGAATGAAAATGGGAATGATTAAAAACACAGAAGTGATAAATGCCCATGTGGAGTAGATAGAAGACTAAAAAAGACATAAAATGAATAGAGGTATTATGAAGTGTGTAGACAAGGTAAATAGGAAATTCTTAGATTTTATTGTAATTCTTCAATAAGAGAATGTTTGAGGGAATTACCTTTAAAAAAGACAAAAGAAAGTAGTTTCTTTGTAAATTGGAGGTTAAAAAACTTTTAGTCCTTTCTGATATTTCTGCTAAACTTCTTATTTTATTACTGTCTAATTGTAAGTAGGTAAGTCTTCATATCTCTTAGAAGTTTGTGGTTGAGAGGAACCTGGCAGAAGACTGTTTCACAGACTTCCTGTGCAGCATTTAGCTAGAATCTGTAAGAAGCAAACTTTGCTTTCCTGTAGAAAATATTTTTTAATAACTTTGCTTTGTTCCAAGTCAGAATGTGAGTACCCACAGGTTGAGTTGAAGAAATTTTACTGTAGAAATAAATGAAAATGTTCACCTTTATCTACCTTTATCACCTGCTCGGTAAAGCTTCTGCTTGGCACACTGGGCCTCAGAGATGCAGTAGCTTGTCTTAAACTCTGCCGAGGAGCAGAAGGGCTTGGAGCAATTCAGGTGCCTAAACACAGGCATCTAGTGCCTCTTTAGATGCCTTTGGATGTTCAGGACTAGTGAGTGCTGTGGCTTTCTGGAGTAGTACCTGGCAGCCATGTAGGATACCATGAGGCATCTGAAACAGTCCAAGGCAACTAAAACACACACTGTGGGCACAAGGACTCCGAGGAACTAGAAACCTGAAAGCATGAAGAGCTACAGTTTATGGTACTGCTGAGGGCTGGGCTTAAGATGACCACAGATGTCTCTCTTCCAAGTTCCCATTGGGCAAAATTCTACAGAATTGTGATTTTAAAGACATAGATTTCATTCTTGCTCGCTACCTTGGCTTCTGTGAATCCACAAGTTTGGAAGCACAGGCTGCCTGGAGGTCCTGGGACCTGCGGACCATGGAAGTGATGTTCTGAGGGAAAATCACACCGATACCTCAAAATCAATATCTTCTCTCAGAAAAGGTTTTTTGGAACCCAGATTTCCTGTTGAGAAATCAATATAACGGAAAAATCACAACCGGTTGTTCATCTGATGCAGGCTGCAATCAGAGGGTAGAGTAGATACTCATCTGTTCCCATCAACCACCGCTGAGTATTTCAAGAGATGTTATGATGCAAGTTTTCTGTGTGAGATCCAGCTCTCACTGGCTTGGCAGTCTCAGCTGTGACTAGTTTTTCAAAAGAGCTCAGTTCCCATTGTGACTATTATGACCAGGTTTTCAAAAGATTTCAGCACACTGAGTGCTGAGATCCTTTGAAAACCTCCTAATAATTATTTAGGTGAGTAAATAGCATCTGAGTCTGGTTGTAAAAGCTGACTCTTTCTGGAAATTCTTACTACAAAGTGATGTATATTATCAACCTTAAATTTTCATGTTCCCTGTATGTGATTTGCCTTTATATGGTCTCAGCATTTGAACTGTTTTACATACAATTTCTGCAAAAAATAGAATAGTAGAGCAGCCAGCGGTTGCACTTTAGTGTACTGTTGTTAATTCAGGATCAATGCAATGCGGCCTTTTTCCAATGATGGATCTATCATGTTAAAACTTAAATGCTATTATTGAGCAAAGTTTCTGGATTTGCTGATAAGTAACAGGAGGAGAAATGGTAGAAGAGTGAGAGTGACTTCTTCAGTTAGTGTTACACCTCAAAAACAAGACTAAGGGGAAAAGAGCCTGTGCTGATGACAGGCTTGCACCCAAGGCCAGCAGCACTGAGGACAGCAGGGAAGGTTTTAAGCACGGTCTCTGTTATGAAGTTGGATTTAACTAATTCCTGTCACAGTGCTTAAGAGGCAAAATGCCCAAATTTGTGTTCTTGGCAAAACTCCTGAGTGAAGGCATTATTCTGAATTTAACCCTTAATGTATATGAAAATGCAAGAGCATAGCAATGACACCATGTAAAATCAAAGGCCCCATTCAGTCTGGTATCCTCTTCCCGACAGTGCCCAGTACCGGCTGTCTAGCAAAAGAGTGTAAGAAACAGGACGAATGTAGAATAATGTTTTAAAAGTTCTTCTTCAGGATCCCACCTATAACCAGCTATGTTTAGGTGTTTTATATTCTTACATTTTCCTCTATAGCGTCTTGTAGCAGTGACTTCCACAATGTAGTTGCACACTGTGTGGAAAAAAAAAAATCTCTGTTATTCCAGACCTTGTCAGATACTGTGGTTGCATGTCCCTACTTGCTGGGGTGTGAGAAATAGCTGATAATCTCTTTGTGACTTTGTGGAATTGTATCCCTCCACCCGCTGCCCCCCATTATTTCTTTTCTGTGTACAAGGATTATAGTTTATCCAGTTTCGCCTCATATGAGAATCTTTCTAGACCTCTGACCTGAGTTTTTGCCCTTCTCTGAGCTAAAACCTTTTCTAGTTTACCTTTGTTGCTTTGGAAGTGGGATGAGCCAAGCTGCCTACAGAATTCATAGATTTATATGGCTATATAAGAATATTTTTTCTGTTTCGGTCTCAATTATCCTTAAAACCCTTAGCATTGTATATGCTTTTCTGCCTATTCTTGAACATTGAGCTGATGTTTCAGAGAGGGACCCACAAGGCTCCCAGATCTTTTACAGAGTGCAAATACTGATTTAAAGACCATCCCTGGGTCATGGTTATTTTTCCTATGTTGTGTGGATTAACACAGGATTTCATTTGCTGTTTGTTCCCTCTGACTTGCTGTGAAATCCTGTTGCAGCTCTTCACTCAACTGGCCTTACAATTGACCTCCCCAAATATTTTTGTAACATGATATGCTTTGTTGCCTCATCATTGACTCCATTTTCACCTGTGCTTTCAGCATAGGCACGCATCTCACTTCCTTGCCAATATTTTCTCTCTAATGTGAAAAATTGACAACCTATTCCTTTCCTTTATTTTCTATGTGTCAGTCAATAATCCACTGGAGAAACTTTATTTCATGACCACGTGGTTACTTTCAGAAGCTTTTGTAAAGGATTATTACGCTCTGGAGCCTAAATGACTGGGTCATATAAATGAGTATAGCTCCAATGGAGTTGGGGATCTACGCTCCTTGGAAGAGCAGACTGTCTGTCTGAAAGAATTCACAAATCTTTAATCATCTATTCCTATTCTTGCAAATGCTACATAAGAAAATCTATTATCTCAGTTTCTTGGCCAAGGTGCTTAGATGTGTCATCATCTCGCCATAAAAGCTTCATATTTCACCTATCATTTCTTTATCCAAAAACAAGGTGTTGGTCCAGACTTATAGCCCCACTTATTTTTACCCTCTGAGGCAGAAAAATTAAGTGTTTGGTCATTTGGGACTCACGCAGACCTAAAAATAATACAGTAGTGGTATTGTAAAGTGAGATATTTATTATTTTTGCTTAAAGTTAGGTAAGAATATCTAAACTATATTATGTTGGTTTTTATGAAAACTCTGTCCAGTGAGCAGCATATTGGTCTATTCTTTGAAAACAAAGGTTGCACAATAGATAGAATTACAGTATTATTTTGAGCAGTCTTTGAATAATTTGGTTTTTTGACTGGCTTGTTGCTATAACTTCATGTTGTCCCCAGTGTAATGTCTTAGATTGCTTGGAAATTAGATGCCTGCACAGAGCTACAAACATCATCTGCAGAAAAAGAAATAGAAAATCTCAAATGTATTTGGAGTGAAGCTGCCCTATATATTACACACAAGGAAGTGTGCTTTGAGACATAACATTGTGGAAGTTGTATTTTCTTCTTTCTATTATTTAAACCACTTGAGCTTGTCTCTCAAACTTAATAACACCATGAAAATCCCTTGCTGAAACTATAGTTTATGATACCAGGTAGGGTGTATTTTAGTTTCTATTTCCTAAATTATTATTTGTCAGCAAGTGCTACAGATTGCTTTTCTGTAATTGCCTTCCATGTGATAGATGCGCCGAGATCTTTTATCTCTTAGGCTCTTGGTCATGCAGAGTCCTTTACAGAAGTGTTCAGAAATGTCTCTCATTCTGGTTATTGCTGACTTCAGAAGGGGTTCGGGTTTTGTTCTCTTTACTGAGTTAACGCTTAGGAAGTGTTTAGATGTATGACCATATCAATTAAAAACTCAACTGAGTGCCGCTGAAGAAGACATGGAGACCTGGGATCACAAACCACTTGGGTGCCTCTTCCCCCCGCTCTCTCTGTGCAGTAGAAAATGGTGAGAGGCCCAGAAGCACCATGTGCTCCTGGGCACTCCGTTCCCGTGTGCACCCACTTTTTCTCCCAAAGCCTGGGGAGCCCCTTGCTCTCTCGGTCTGCAGGTGTCCAGAACCACTGCCAGCCTGGCAGGAGCGGAGCAAAGCCTGAAAAGGGGTGAAGCATCATTTTATAAGCCTGTTGCACTTAACTGGCTTGAGTAACCCGGTGGAGAGGTGAACAGATCTCTCTCTGTCCTTCATAAATGCTTGCCAGGCCTGTCTTAGTCTATGTGTTGTGTTAATAACTTGTGGTGGTTATGATATCGTAGTCCGTGCCTGCCACCAAAGAGTACAACAGCTCTTCCCCCCCTGTAGTGCAAAGTAGCGTGGGCAGTGTGGTCTGTGCCAAATTCAGGATGTATGTGGTTCACAGATGCCATATTTATTTACATTTGCATGTGCCAGGGGTGTTGCTGGTACCACTTGACTCTTGTCTTCTCTTGAACAGCCCAGTTGTTAGAGCAGTCATTTAGTAAATGAGGGAATTGATATTTTGGGCTATTTTCCCATTGTCTCTCTGCTGCAAAATGTGTCACCAGCCCAGGGACAGGACATGCTGCCATGCTGAAAAAGTGTGTTCCTAAAAGGGTACCTCTATAATTGTTTGTTTGGTGGAATGCACTTCTTTCTCTAAACCCCAATTAACATTTATGGGAAACAGAACGTTTTTACTGAAATATTTTTTTCTTTTAGGAATATGAAGCATGATTAAGATTTTTCATGAAAACTTTCATATTGATGCCATTGGTCCAAAAGTACTAGTTTAAATATGTTGCCTGTTTCTATTATCAACATTGACCATTATGAATTCTGACATGAACACATAGACAACAACATAGTTTAACTCTTATTGATGTTATAAATTAATTGCCACAATGGACTAATGTCAATGTGTTAGTATTAAAATGAAGCTTGGAAAATCTGGTTTTCTGTAAGAGATTAATGAAGCTAAGTCTGTATAATTACACAAAGCCAAGAAGTAACCAATGGCAAAAATGCTAGCTAGTACCTCTATAATAAAGGCAGTAATGTAGGAAGAAAGGATAGCTAGACAATTTCAGAAGACAAAAATAATGCAGATTGTTTATAGTTAGAGCAATTAGTCCAGATAACAACCTGTTGGGGTAAGCTGGATTCTCCAAGCACTGAATGAAGATTTTAGGTACCTTTTAAAAGCAGGTGCTGTAGTTGTACTAGTAGTTACGAGTGGGACTTAGCGCTGTGCTGGAGGGTTTAGGGTACGTTGTGAGGACTGGTCCTTAACTTCTGTCCGGGTTGCACTTTGACACTTTAGCCCTTTCACAGATCTGGGCTTAGGTGCATGTTTGAATTATGACTAGATACGATGGCACGTTTCACTTAAATCATCTGATTTTGGGTTGTTATCAGAGAGATGTTAATGGTGCCAAAGCTGAATTTATCAGGTAGGTTGAATACTGTATTTGTTGCAACCCAAAAAGCGGTTTCGTAGCAGCAGAGAGTAGCGAAATCGCCCCTGAATGTAACTGAAATGTTTTCAGAACAAGGGGAAAAAAACTGTGATTTGTGACTTAAGGAGATATTTCCATTTAAGAGGAGCTAGAACAAGAGCCAGTTAGTTGTAAGAGAAGGAGAGATTTATCCAAAGTTGGTTAAAAAGGGAGAATAGGCTGTTGGCTTTGTGTCCAGTTGGCCTAGAGATGTCCTAGGTGGGACCACAAAAATAATTAGTGTTGGATCCATTCCCCTTAAAATCAATGGTAAAATACAGAAAGCCGCACAATGCTGTGATACAGCACAGGATGGATCTGGGAAGAAATCCTATTGCATATTTACATACTTTTATCCTTATATGACCCCTCTTGCAGCAAGACTCTTTTGAAACCTAGAAATTCCTCAGCCGGACCAAAGCTACAAGAATACTGGACCTGCTACTACCTAATTTCAGCCTTGGCTAAATCTTAATTAAAATCCTGTTTTTCCTTTGTGGAGATATTAAAAAACGTCAATAATGTAATTCATGAGAATGTGAAAATTCTCTGATCATTATAGGTTTGGAAGTCAGACTAAGCAGGATGGACGCATAAAACACAATTTACACCCTGCTGAATGGGAGGTCAGCAGCACTACTGCTTCCTCTCGAGCGATAGAGGTATGTGTTTTGGCATTAAGGACGTCAGATTCGTACTCTGGCAACCTGTGTGGTACGAACCACTGTAAATCCCTCTCTAAACTTTCATTTAAAAAGAAGTACTGGAGTCTGTCCATAAAAGCTATCATTCTGTTTTTCCCAGCGATAAATTACCGTAACATTTGATAAACACAGTATGCCATAAGAGGGTATATCAGCCACTGTTATCAAAAGTTAATTTTCTAGACTAAATATTCATTTGGATCATTACAGCTATTAAATACTGTGTCACTATTTAAGGAGCTGGCTGTGCCTGAGTGCTAGAAGGAGCCTGAAAAGAATCATATCCTGTCAAGATAAATGATTGAACTGTTCAATGAACTCTTTGACTGGCATTGGTTCCAGTCATGCCAGCTGAAGCTCAATTCCTCTTTGTCTGTGTGGTCTTGTTTTCACCTTGCCTGTGGGGTGAAAGCGGTTTGATGTGACCTCCTCGCAGACGGAGGCATGAGCCTAACCTCTATTTACACCCTGTCATAATAGGGAGCTGGCAAACACCGCCGCTTGCTGCCGCTCTCCTCATTTTCTCTGCTTTTTTTTTTTTTTTTGTCAAATAGTTAGAAGTTGCGCATTCTAATAATAATCTAATTAGCATAGTGGGCTTATAACATCTTGTTTATGTTGTCTACTCTATTTTGAACAAAAAGGAGCAGAGAAAATACGCTCCTTTGGATAGCTTAAGTTCTGCCTAAGGGACTGCATATGAAACGGAGCCATAAGGTAACTGGGTGATGTATATACAGTTTTGTCATTTTGAAATTAAAATTTGAGATGTGAACTAATTCCATACTGTACCAAGCCTGAGGCTCAGACTTTAATGTGAAAGTTGATATATGACACTTGATACCTGGTTTATTTTTAGCATTCAGCAAGCCTTCTCCATACAAGCTGAGCTTGTTGATAGTGCCGTATGTTTGCACTGACTCTAAACTCATTTATTTTCTGTAACAGTAAAACTATTGTTCAGCCCTTTTTCTTTAGTGCCAGATTTTCTGTCACCTACCATCTCTCGCTTCCTCCCTCCCTTTCCCTCTGGTTCATCGATTGTTTCACGGGCCAGATCTGGAATGGCAAAGCAGCAAAGCCCCCCAAGATCTCCCAACTCAGCGCTCTGACCGCGGCTGCCCTTGGGGCACCCAGGCTCCGGCCGAGCTCAGTGGAAACGAGCATCTCCCCCAGAAAATGGAAAGGAGAAAAGACTTGCCAGGGACTCTTCTGGAAAATAACTGCGTTTGAGGATTTTCAGGTGAAGCGGGATACTGCAGGTTCACTTGTATGCGTTGCTGCATTAATGTGGGACAGAGTCCTGTTTAACTATACAGTAGCTGCCTCCTGACAGTGATTTATCACCGTAGTGTGTTACAAGTTTGTGACCTACAGCAGTGACTGATAGCTACCCTAGACTTCACAAAAGGGAAGAAAAGAAGCCTTATTTATAACTACAAAGGAAAGAGGTGATTTTAAAAAGAAAGAAAGAAAGGAAAAAGACCCCGATGAATCTCCTTTACGTTTTGAGGGATCATTTTCTATTTATACAAGGACATAAGTTATAAATAGAACCACAATATGTATACCATTCTTTTATTGCTGCATTAAAAGGAAACAAGATGCAAATGAGATGGTACAATGCGAGAAGACAGCTAGAAACCTGTCGCATAATATATGCAAATATGATTTTAGAAAACAAAGAGTTCCTTTGTAAATAACAAAAAAAGAAAATTTTTAGAAAAAATATTTTTAATCTATTCAGCCTGTAATTCAGATTGCTAAATTCTTTTAAAAGTAAATCCTGACATGAGCAAAGGGAACAGGGACTAGCTAAGTTTGTTGGATGCCCTCTTGAGCAATTATACATGTGTCCATACCAGATGGGAGATCTAGTGACAATTGTGTCAAAGTGCTGCCGTAACTGTGCAGCAGGTCGAAGAAGGCCCCTAAATTTGGGGCTGTGGAGAAGACACTAAATCAGGTTGCCTCAAAGGGTGAAATTCATTGCCCTCTCAGGGTGCTCCTGGAAATGGAGGAGATGGGTGGGCCGAAATCTTTGGTAGTGCTCAGAGGGAGCCTTAGCAACTCCTTCCCCAGCATGCCTGATCTCTGCCCTCCCGGCCCAGGAGATGCTGAGTGATTTAGATGGTCACGCGTCTGATCACTGACATCAGCAGAAGGCCTCTCCGTATCTCTTCCTACATTGTAACACCTCAGAGGGGAAAACTTCCACTTCTCTCTCTTGTCTTCCTTTGTCTTGTTTATATTAATCCTGGAAGGCAACATTATCCAAATTAGCTTATGAATTTTAATCCTGTTTTAGACCTGCTGCCATGTAGGCTAGTAAGGAGTCGTCTGCTCTGTAACGCTTCACTTTTTTGGTCCAATTATTGCTTCTGCTACCACAGGTCCTTACTGGCATGAGCTGCGGGAAACTGGCACTTCTGTTGTGCAAATGTTGTACTGTACTGCTAGTTCTGTGTGACTCGTAAGCGCTATGAGGGACATCTGAACTCAGTTGTAGATGGCTGTATTGGGAATGGAGGTAGGTAGATGCCTCCAGAAAATGTTCGTTCTTCTTTTCTTTGAGACGGTATTTAGTCACAACAAAGCCTGTTTTCAGGAAAGGACAAATTCTTGAAACTGCATATTTCAACATTTGCTAGATGAAAATTTTTATTTTTCTGGTCTGGAGCACTTGAGATTATCAAAAGAAAACATTTCGGCTGACCTTCTCCTTCCTTCTCTCCCTATGGCTATTGATATGCAAACCTTTTCAGGATTTTGGCTTTTTGTTCCATTGGGAAGGGAAAGATTTTGGATCCTTGGACGGGCAGAGGAGAGGAAGGCTGCTGAGACCGGCTCTCACACCCAGCGGTGCCATTGCAGGGGTTCACGCACATCAGCAAGGCGAGGCCTTGTGGTACGTTACCCCGGCCGCCTTCTGGTCCCCGAGCGGGGCTCTGGCATGTGGCAGCAAAGAAGTCAGTTGCTAAAGCCCCCTCCCGGAGCAGCTTTGTATGCACAGCAAAGCCTTTTTACTTGCGCTTTCCTCGGTGGCGTGGGGTTTGTCCCTGCGTTGCGACGAGCTTCGTGCTTCCAGGGGCTGCTTGGTTTCGGAGTAAGCCGTGAACTTAGAGCACCGATTGCATTAATTGTTTTCACGCCAGCATATTTCCATTGTGGCTGCCATCATAGTTGTGTAATGTTTCTTCTCTCTCTTCTTTCACGGCTTTCTTTGCCATGACAGGCTCAGTCAGATTCCCTCATTCACATCTGCTAATGTGAGGGCTGAATAGAATAAATCTATGCAATGATGGCTTCAGAAAAGGGGGGAGGAGGGTGGGGGGAGAGGGAGCTGTCTCAAAAAATAATTTCTACTCAATAGATGGGATTTCAATAGACAATTTAGCTTGGTTTGTCCAAAGCAAGATGCTTATGGTATGAATGGTAACAGGGCCCCAAATCCAAAAGTCTTATAGCCCCCCCCCCGTCCTTTTTTTCCCAACTTAAAGTCACCCACGCGAAGGAAAAGACAATGCACAGATTACTTTATTTGGCTTCGTCAGGTTTGCCAGGAGAGGAGAGTGCTGCCAAGCTCCTCAAGACAAGCTATGCTGGGTGCTTGCCCTTGTGCCAGTGTGAAGACAAAAAAAAATCAGGAGCCTTGAAAAGAAGCTGGTGCAGCACATGGCTCTTTCCCACTCCTCACAAATGATGGCTGTTGTGCTCGTTAACCTCTTCTGGGGCTCAGTCAGTTCACGCTGTGCAGCAGCGGATAGCTGAATGAAATAAAAGGCTCGCAGGACCCATAGAAACGCCATAACTCCTTCATTCCCAACGCACACGCAAAGGCCGCCTTCCTCGCAGAATACCAAGTGCCTCTCGCCAAACTCCTAATAAGTCAATCCTGGCTCCATGTGGCACTGACAGCTCAGATTCCAGCACAGGCGCATGGGGCCAAGCCCGGCTCCCGATTTACCCCACCAGCTTTGGCAAGCCACCTCGGGCTCGTGCTTGGCTTCACTCTGACGACACGCTCCAACGAGAGCATTTTCATGCTGGGTCTTCCACAGGCACGGGTTCAGCTTAGTTAGACCAGCCCCGTCTAGGCTGTGTGTAGGCTAGTCCTGCTCAGATCCTTAGCAGGGGGCTAAAAGGAGACACGTAATGAGCCTTTAGCTTATGAAATCATTAAATAACTGTAACTCCATAACATCACTTATAAAAAAATTTTCTTTTTTTATCGGAGTGGCTGCAGTTCTGATAAATGAAAGACAATCTCCTCTTTGTGGTTATAAATGAACAAAGAGGACTGTACAAGCTGATCCGAGGCCCGCAGAAATGAAAGGAAAACCAAAGACTTCAAGGCACTTCAAATGTAGGCTCTTCTAACTAGTAGCCTTTGATTTTAAGGATTTTTATCTCAAACTGAAGAGGACAAAGCTACTGTTTAAAATGAACTATGAGCAGTTGAATGGCATGATAAACTCCCATCTGAGGCTGCAGAAGGAATCGGTGTGCCACAAACAGAGTAAGATATGAGCTCCAATGTTTAAAACAAAAGGGAAGAAAATTTGAAACAAAGCATAAAGATAATTAGAAAAAACTCAGAAAATATAACAAGGAAAAAATCTAAATGAACTTCTCCATGGCAGTTCAAATGAATTGGGGAAACACATTGCACAATGACTGAATGCTTCCCATTCACATTTTTCACCTGAATTTAAACATCAAAGGGAAAAGAAAATGGGGGGGGGGGGGAAGGAAAGAAAATACCACTGCAGCAAAACATGTGTTAAAACACATGAAATACATTTAATTATGTAGTGTTTAATGCGTTGCCTTGTGACCTTAAAATACAGTATTATCCAATGATTCTTAGACATCGGTGAGTGCAGAATGGAGAGCTGCTTTCCCTGCCTTGTGAGTCTGTTGCCTTTCTGGATGATGCACTATTGCTGGAATCACTCTTTTCCTTTTTTCACCCACTCCAGGTCCAAATCACCATTGATGTACTGAATTCTGTGAGCTTTTGGATGGTGTCCCTTCTGTTGAGTCAATGTTTTTGCTGTCAGAGACTGAAGGAACTGTTCCCCTGATGCCTTGGTCAACCTAAGAATGCTCTCTAGGCTCACCATGCAGTGAAAAATGAACCAGATCAGGAATTTTTATAATGGCAATTTTCAATTTGAAATCTACATCAAAACTACTATTTTAATAATCCTGTATATCATTAAAGGAAATGGCATCAGAAAGCTTTTAAATTGTCTGACTTACCCTTGAGAGTAACATTTAATTGAATTTATTTTTGTTTCATTTCAATTTTAATCCATGAATGTATGTCTGTTAGTCTAATGCTCGGTTGTGAAAACCAGAAAGTGAAGCCTAGTTAGGAGAAGCAACAGCAAAATGGTATGAGTGTTTCTAAAGGATGAAAAGTGTGTGGTCTTCATTCAGATTTCAGACTGGTTTGACCCCATGTCATCCTATTGGCTTTAGTTATTGTCCTGATTTATGTTAGTGCAGACAAGAGCGGGATTAGATATAAGTGTGGTAGTCCATTGTTTAGAAGAAACATGTTAGTTTTCCATACTCTTATGCAGAGAAGTTGACTAGAACTAAGTTATTTCAAATATCTTCAGGTTTGTTTTTTTTTAAAAAAAAGATGTATAGAACCATCCGCATGCCTATTTAATGCAGAATTTAGAATTAGAGACTGAAACATTAAAGAAAAAAACATAGTTCTAGATCATTAGCAAAGCATTTTTAGACATATTTCTAGTCTCAGTATTTCAGTAATTAACATACATGAAAAGATTAATTCTATAAGTGAACTACAAATCTTATTGGCTGCAAATGCTGTGATTATACTTTTGATAAGTCGGACCCAATTAACTGAAAAATTATTTAAAAAGTGCTATATGCCTTTTCATGTGTACCTAACTTACCAGAACATTGTGCTGCTACTAAAGCCCACCTGACTGTCCTTATTCTTCTGAAGAGCAACTTTTTGAAAAGAGAATTATTTATTGCTTGCAAGCTGAATGTGAAATGAGGCTGTCTTAGCTTGGCTGATTTTTTTGAGTTTTAATATAGTTAGGGAAAAGTTGTGTCCTCACTTGTCTACCACCCTATGGACACTGGGATTGGGTAGAGCCTGCTGAGTGCAGAATATGGCCCTTAATGTAAAGTCTGATATGGCTTAAAATTAGAAAGCAATATGAATAATATACATCACATTTGTATCCATAACCTGGGCTGATGAAACTAGGTGTACCAGCAACAGGGAACTGAGAACACTGAGGTGTATGTGGCACTGGCTAACATGAAGAGCCCAAGGTAGCCTGGTAGCATGTCAGTAATGTGTTGGAACATGAAGACTGGCATGAAGTTGACAGAGAAGAGTCCTATTTGAAAGCCAAATGGGGGTAGATAAATATCTTTCCATTTTAGGGAATTATTTCTGTTAATTGGACATGGTGAAGCCTGATGTGGTGGCCACCGATGTCGTCTGGTTTAACTCTGACTAACTTTAGTGGGAGCAAAATGGGACTGAGAGCTTCTAGACCTGAAGTTGCCTCCTTCACGTTCTTGCTGCCTCCCCATCTCCTGCTGGGTGGCATTTCTGGTAGGTTATCTTTGAAAGGTGCTGTTATGCAGGATCAGGCCAGTCTGAATCCTGTCCTCAGCCCTAGGGCCACAGAGAGGTGAGAAGAGACAGGGCCGGAGACCAGCTGAGGAAGGTGGAAGGACTGGAGAGAGCAAGGGAGGGAAATGGGGAAGAGGAACTTTCCCAAGGAAGAGTGATAGGACAAAAGGAAATGACCTCAAGTTGTGCAAGGGAAGGTTTAGATTGGATATTAGGAAAAATTTCTTCACTGAGGGGCTTATCCCTTTGGAAAAGGCTGCCCAGGGAAGTGGTTGAGTCACCACCTCTGGAGGTACTTAAGAGATGTATAGGTGTGGCACGTAGGGACACGGTTTAGTGGTGAACTTGGCAGTGTTAGGTTTGTGGTTGGACTCCATGCTATCAAAGGTCTTTTCCAACCTAAATGATTCTATGATTCTATATGTTGGCTTGAGGCGAGACTTCGTGACCTTCAACTCGTGATGTTGCAAAGCTCTGAGCAGTCCTGCTCTCAGACTGACGTGAGACAGCAATGAAAGGAAGTTTTCTGCTTTGTGCTATCTCACATTCAGCATTTTGCCCATAAAATTTTATTAGAGAAATTGTACATGATACTGTCTCAAAGATATGGCTCCTCAGATAATTGCGCCTCTGCCTCTGGGATTTATACTTCTGTTCCTAATTTTGTCTAAGCTGTTTCAAAATGCCACATCAAATTATGCTGAGAACATTAACATTGTGAAAAAGATGTGTAAGAGTCAAGGAACACTGAAACTGAATCACCTTCAGCAATCTCCTGCAGTATATATGTTATCATATATCTTTTAATTGAAGAATGATTCTGGTTTGCAAGAGAGGGCTACTGAAAAGTGAACAGGGCATTTTAAAAAGCTTTTTAAAAGCCCTTTTAAGATTTTTTGTTTGTTTGTTTCCCCCTAAAGGACTAGAAGTAGACATTTAAGAAATAGGTGGACTAGGAGCCTTGCTTATATGATGTTTAGTGTGGATGTATTTGTTTAATGTGATGAAATGATATGAATGCTCCTCCGGACGTACAGCTGAGCTACCTCTCAGCTAACCGCAGCAGCTACTACTGCCTTGTAGCTCCAGCAAGCACCTAGCTGTACCAGTGTAGTCTCAGTGTGACAGAAGAAATGATAATTTATCCAGCTTCTGTGTGAACTTCGGAGCTTACGTTGTGTTTTGTGCTGCTGAAGCCCAGGTAGTTTTAGTGCCTGAAGCAGCAAGTTAGAAGCAAACTCTGTGGTGACCTGCAACCGTTGTCTGCAGGGTTGAGATAACCTGTCAGTCACTGAGCTTGAATTTGATGTTGATAATGAAGTTTCCAAGAGATGATCCCCTCTCTGGTTTAAAACTTGTATGTAGGGAAGGATGGGGTTTAGCTTGGAGTGCCTGCTATGGTAAGAGAGGACAACACATGGATGTTCTGGTATTTCTGAGTCCTTTGAGAATGCAGTTTCTTGGGAAAAAAAAGTAGGTGTTACAAAGATTGTGTGCCTGAATGTTAGGAGGCAGAATGACTAAAACAGAGCTCCTGCAGGCACAGCGACTGCCCCAACCACCACAGTGTGCCAAGAATAAAGATGATGAAGAAAATAGAAATTAAATGCTCTGTCAGTGGTGAAATTCTCCATAAATATGGGAAGCCTTAAACGGTGCACCATTTTGTGCTTGCAAGCAGTGTGTGCCTGTAAACGAGGACTGTAGAAGTCTCACTATTTCTGCAGGCAAAAGTTAGCTCCGTATTCTGGTGTGTTTTAGTAGTTTCAGTTAAATCTGGCAGAGAGGACTAGCTGTGAAACTGCACTGAGGAGTGTCGCACTAAATCTGTAACAGAAACCAAAATGAAAGATGAAACATTTTTCAGTGAGCTGAGGTTAAATCTCTCATCTTCATGGGAGGCAACTGATTTTCTGAGGGTCAGGTCCTGACTGCAGCCTGGAGTTGAATGCCCCACATCATTGAGCAGTTCAGAAATAATCCCAAACAGCACAGCTAGACTTTGCCAATGCACAGAAATTATCCTTTCCAGAATGAAGTTTATGTTAAAGGATCAACACTTCCCTGAAACACAGTTGTGTTGGATTTGCAGTCAGGACATCAAGAAGAAAAGAAAGGCTGAAACAGAAAAAGAGATGTCGACGTCAGAGCCCAAAGAGGATAAAACCTGCACGTTGTCAAAGGAAGTGAAAAGCAGGACAAGGTCCAACATGAGTGGAAAGGTACAAAAGTTGGGGTAGATGTGGTCAGCCTGTGAGAAGCAGAACCCTGCAGCCAGGGGAGGCGAGGGCAGATGCCCACTGCCACCGCTCCCGTGGATGCCGTCCCAGCAGGTACCACACTGCTCACTGCTGAGCAGGAGGAACTTGATGCAAAACTAGCGTGTCACCAGAGGCAGGACTCTGGCTAATAATAAAACTAAAGCCATTAGAAAAGGAAGAGGTTAAATCAGAGCTCCTTCTGATTGAAAGAAGATTGAAAATACCTATCGAGTCCCCTTGCTGCATGATTCCCACAACAATGTGGTAAGCAGCGTCTCTTATGAAGACAGAATTACTGGGTTATGTATGCTAATTAGGGCTCTGATAGACATTGTCTATTGATTTGTCTATCAGCCTTCTGATTAACATTCATATTTTTCCATGAAGGAAAGCACTGAAAAATAGCTTGAGTCTTTTTTTTCCTGCTGTCAACTGGCTGAGCAAAGAGAGAAAACCATTGCTATGGGTGCTTGCCTGGCTCCTGCGTGTTTCCGCATTCAACTTTCCTGCTCTCTAACTACTCCTAACAACACAATGTGATCTTTTTTTTTTTTTTTTTCTCTGCCATGTTTACAAACATTTCAATCAGCAGAGGAATCAAGCACAGTACTTACCTTAGTGTGCTTGTGACAGGTTATAAATCATGGGGTACTCTGATAGAAAGTTGCTCAAGGCATTGGTGTGGGCAGGAAAAAAAGCAAAAGAAGCCTACAATGCTTAGAAAATGATGAATTTAAATACAAAGCAACTATTTATGAGACAAATACTAGCATAGGTATATCTATTGCCAACTTTGTTTTGATCTTTGATTCTGAGATGCAAAGAGAAGCTAGTCTGTGTCCTCTTTAGTAACAGAGATTGAGAAAGGTTACTTCTGGTACCAAGAACAAAAGAGGAGACTTGTCAAATTATGACCATTCCTTTTTTTTGTCTTCTTTTTTGGTGGTGCTACTTTAGAGGAAGCTTTCCCCTTTAAATAAAGGGTTCTCTGGCTGTCAGATTATTTTTCTACATGATTTTAAATCTCTCCTATAGCAAAGAAAAATTAAATGGGCTTTTGCTAGTTCTATGGCATTTGTAACAATGGAGAGAAGAAAAAAAGCCCATACAATGAGCAGACAAAGGATAGGTAGAAGGAACTTCAAAGAATAATGATATACAAAAGAAGATTAAAGTGGTAGGAAAAAACAGTTAATGGAAGAGGCAAGACTCTGTCTGAAATTAAACCCTAGATAAACTGGGCCAACAGACAAATCCTGCAAATGCAAATATATTAACTGACTTGTATTTGTGAAAGATGTGCTGTGTGGAGTCATGTTTTCCATTTTACTTTGTCCTTCTTGAAAAGGCTACTGTTATTTGTTCCCACTAGCATTGATCAATGCAATGGAAAGCCTGTTTTCAAATAAGATCATTTATTAGAGAATTAACAAAAAATGAAGGTTAGTTAATGAAGCATTGATGCTGTTATTGGGTCTCTGACTGTGGGAGGCAGGAGAACATTAAAAAAAGCCATGCTAATAGACTGCAGTAACAAGATAACACCTGTGTAAGCTGTCTAGAAGCCACTTTTAACAAAACGTATCATAAAGGGAAAAAACCCTGTTCATTGGTAAAGATCAGTGTGTGCTTGCTATCCTGGTTTTGCTCGTGTCCCATGATGAAATGAGCGTAATGCACTATGTCACTACAACCATCCCTCCCCGTGCCGAGCTCTTGAACTGAAGTGCCGTGATTCAAGGGGCTTCGGAAAAGAGCTCCTGGCTTCTTCCACATCCATGCCCATCCAGCCCTTCAGAACTTGTGTCAAAATGTAGACCTCTAAATGTGATTTCACCTATGTGCTCACCTGCATTTATATTCCTTCTCTGCAAATGGAGCGCAGGTGGTACTTCATGTTTGCTTAGAAGCAGGCAGCCCTCATCCTCTTCTTGTGTCCATTGCATCCATAGCTTCTCTTCAGTTCTTGTTCCCCCCCGAGTAAGATTTTTAAAGCAGCTTAGAAATATAGAGTCCTAAATCTCAGAGAAATTACTGAAATTTGCATTTGTTAAATGCTTTGTTTGGTTTTGAAATGGGACATAGGACATACAAGACACGCTTGTACCAACTCTACCCCCACATCTCCACAGATTACTTTTGCAGGCATTGTGGACCAGCTGGGCTCCATCTCCACCTCTTTTCTCTTAGAGAAAGACAGGAGACACTCTCAAATGAATCCACAGAATCTGGGACATGCTGAGTGCTAAGGGTATTTTGATGCATCTAAAACCTTAGTGTTGCAGTCCATATGCATTCTCACACACAAGTGCGTGGACACCCACACACAAATAAGCAAGACTGAATTGGGCTTGTCTGTTCTCACCCTAAATGGTGAGTTAAGATACATGATTTGAAAAAATTGAAGGACTGACAGTATGAAACTTCAGGTTATTCACATTGCAAATACAGTGTATTTGTCAGTTCATAATAAATCATCTCATTGTCATGTAACAGACGGCATGGAGAACATTAGTCTACATAAACATCCAATTTGCCTACTTGTAATGAAAACGCTGTTCTCTGGGAACGCTGCTGCAGCGTTTTACATGCTCTCTTGCTCACATGCACATGTTATATGAAAGGATGCTGTTTTCATAACTGAAAAATATCACTGGAGACTAGGCAGTTTTATTAAAAGTGTGTCTCCTGCTGGCAGTTTACATGTTTTGACAACCTCTTGGAAAGCAGCGATAATCAACTTGAGGCCACGCTGCGTATGGCCTCAGTGATGCATGGCAGAAGCAGCGGAGACCCGGCTCCGCATCCCGCCCGCACTCGCCCCCAGTGTGCTGGAGTGGAATACCAAGTACAGCTCCGCATTCATTACCACCTAATTATCCGGCTCAATGTCTTTCAAAGTCATTTTTCCTCATCACTAAACTCGGTCCAAATATTTTTATTTACCTGTGATGACAGATTTTCATATTTGAAAGAGTTTCATGTCATCCCGTCTTTGCACGCTTGTGGCTCCGGTCTGAGCAGAGGCTGCACCCGAGGTATTTGATCTGTGTTATTTGGGGACGTCAGGGAGCTCTGCTTTCTGCTTGCCAACTGTAGGTAATTTTGCAAAAAGGAGAGTAAATTCTGGGCTCCCCTCTCCATATCCTAGTACAATTTGAACCATTGCATACATAAAATTAATAATTTTTGGTTTTCCCTAAAATTAATTAGAGTGAATCCTCGGCTACAGAGTAAAGTCAGTAAGAGGGTGACAGCACAGATCTATCGCAGGGAACTGTAGCTTAGCTTCTAAATGGACTTCTAAATGTACAGGCTGTTATCTTTCCAGTGCTTAACTTATTAGAAATTAAACTGTAAAAGAAGGCCTTTGGTATTATGTACTTTATTACTTACAGATGGATCCTCTGAGTGCGAACGAGGATGTAACACAATGTTTGTATGTTGTGTTTGTTGGGTACAATGAAATTTTGTTGCGTTTCATGGATTTACTACTGATTTTATAGATATTTGTACAGAACTTACAAACAATAAACTTCCAAGAAATAATAGTGGAGGAGATGGAAACAGTTTTGAGAACAAGGATAACCTATTCCATACAGCATGAGTTTCACAGGACTATACCTGTGATCCCTGGGATTAAAGAAAAATACCTAATTTGTTATTGTGACCCGTAGTTTCAGAACTGCTGTCAGTACAGTACTGGCATATTTTGGCTTTTGAATATGGCTCGATTTTCACCTACATGTGAACACAGTGAACAGTGCTGGATCAATTCACCAGCAGAACAAACAAGGGTGTAACCTAAACATCATGGATATCAGTTGGAAAAGAGGTGAAAATATAAACCCGCCAAATACATCCCTGAAAAGCGTTGTTTGGTGTTTTTTCTTGGGAACTCTAAATGACATCTTGGGTAGCAGAAGACTGCAAAGCATTGAGGATGGATAGAAGAAAGTTTCTCCTGTCTGGAGACCAGTCACCACAACATAGTATAAAGGAGGGTTTTTTAAAATTCAAATGTATTTTAAAATGGATTTTTTTAAGTCTCTGCTCATCCAGGCTCCAATTAATAGAGATATGAAGGATGTAGTGTTACTCCCTGATTATCTCGAGAGACCTCAGTAAAATTTGCCACCTTGCATTGCATGCACAGAATATGGCTTTTGGATGATGTGGGTCAGAAAAAAAGGAAGATAGTATAAAAAACGGTGATATTTGTAGGTCAGTGAATCCGAACTGGAAGAGTTTCCTGCAAACCCATGTAACTGCTGTGACCAAAATAAGAGAGGTTTTCTTTTCCTCTAGTGAAAAGGAAAGCAAAATTCAAGGGAAACTTTCTACCCTACACATGGCTTTATCACAGCCAGATTGCCTCTGCCGAGACCCAGAGCTAAGCATGTCTTCTTATGAGGAAGAGTCTTACCATGACTGGAGCCTTTCTTCAGGCTTTAACTTGTCTTTCATTTATCCTTCACCTTGGTGCTATATCTAAATCCATCTGATGCTGCTCTGTTATGCCTCATGAATGTAGGCTGCTCTTCCCAGTCCACGCTGTGGAAACTTCCACCCAGGCCCTCACCTGCAGATTAATTTAACTTCTGTAGATTCCCAAGTGCCTGCCCCATCCAGTGTACCTACCTAGGTCTGTCTTTTGCATCGCATGGAGAGTATCCCCATCATCTTGGAGTCATTTCTGCAACTTCCCTCATATTTCAAGACACTGATTTTGCTTCTTATCTTCACTTTGTTCTTTGCAGCATCCCTATTTGTTTTATGTAGGCTCCTTTTAAAAAATACCTTATGTCCCCTTCATTTTATTCAGTGATGCTGGTTGTGACAAATGGTCTGTCTGTCTCCAGCTACACTTCAGCTGCTTCTTTTTCCAGGTCTGCCCCACACCTTTTCTTTGTTGAAATGTAGTTGAGAGCAAATGATCATTAAAATAATTCATACGCATGACAGCCTGCATACAGCTGGACTTTGCAACTAAGAAATCTTGCTGATGTTACCTGCATCTATTTCTGTTTATCCTTTCAGAATTTGTTTTTTAAGGCATACTGGCTTAGGTAATACAAACTTGTTTGGACCAGAAATTGTCCTCCTTTTTCAGAGATTGCCTGATAATAATACCCAAGGATACTTGGTGTTAAATGGAGACCTGAGTACTAATTTGGTATAAACAGTAAAACGCCTGATAAATGTGAGCAAGTCTATACATTTCCAGAAGGAAATATAGGGTAATTCCTGCTCTATAGCTGGTGCCATCAGCAGGATGTCCTGCTGATCCTGGTGACAAGACAAGAGGTACAAACTGAAACACATGAAAATCTGTCTGAACACAAGAAAACACTTGTTGTTGTTGTGGAGGCTGCCCAGAAAGGCTGTGGAGTCTCTGTCTGTGGAAATACCCAAAACCTACCTGGACACAATCCTGGGCAACCTGCTTCCGTGGACCCTACTCAAGCAGGAGGTTGGACCAGGTGATCTCAAAAGGTTCCTTCCAGCTTTGATTTGGGAATTCTGTGATGAATTATGGTTGAAGCAGTGAATTAGCAAATTGATTATGAGACCAATGGGAAACTTTCTGTCAAGATGGTTTCCCAAGCAAATGGTCAGGTTCTACAAAATCAAAGTTATCCCGTGCAAAAATTTTATTAAAAAAAAAAAAATTTATTAAAATTGTTCAGTGTTGCAACAAGAAAATTTAAAGGGATTCTTTCACTTTGAATTGTTTAATCAAAACAATCTCTGGATTTTGGAGCTAAAATCCATGCTAAATTTTAAGTATTTTTAAGGAAAGTAGCACTCCGCAGACTCTGGGTGCAGTGCCATAAAGGAGGTACCATTTCAGCCTGCACATACAGCCTTGGCTCTTTGGGAGCACCCATCCCCTATCAGGCAGGATGCTGGGGGTTCCTGGGGCATGCCTGGACACGCCGGCTGGATCCAGACTTACTGTTGTGTTCAAAGCTTAGGAGAAATAGCATGCTTTACAAGGGAAAGAGCTGTAGCTTTGCATTCAAAAAACCCC
The DNA here is from genome assembly GCF_011004875.1 of Balearica regulorum gibbericeps. Lineage (NCBI taxonomy): Eukaryota > Metazoa > Chordata > Aves > Gruiformes > Gruidae > Balearica > Balearica regulorum. The sequence continues at coordinate 61,749,839 of NC_046184.1, forward strand.
CGATTTTTCCTCTTCTCCAGAATTAACCTCTTGGCTAAACACAAGCCTCTGTGTTCCAATTATTGCAGTACCTGCTGGTTGTCATTAACATCTCAGCTGCACAAGGAAGCAGGTTTGCTGTTTGGAAACCACAAATCTGAATGGCCTTTTGACATCTCACTGTGTTGCTAGACTTTTATTTTAAATATCACTGTTGTTATTTTCTAGCTACTACATCATGGGGCAAGTCTAATTCTTGCTTCAAAATGCAGACAAAACTTCAATTAATTTGCATGGGTCATTTGTAGGGAAAAAGTGGTACCGGTATTTCAGATGTGTTTTGACACGGTGAAAGCCTTGCATGACTTGCAGAAAGCTGCTTGTATTTCCAGTTTGGCCCAGAGAGCCTAGAAATTACAGTTACTGCCAGAAACATGGTTAGTACTGGCTAAGAGGAAAAGACGACTTCTGAGTACAAGATAATACATGCTAAGCAGGTAGGCCTAAAGATCATGGCATATTGTATCAAATATATTTGAACTTAGTATCAGAGTTGCTTGACTAATGCATTAAAAGGTTTTTTTTCAACACCAGTCACTTGCCAACATCAGTTATGGGTCTTACTCAATGTATTTGCTGCTGTATACAGCTGCCTGGCAGCCATAACGTCAGTTCAACAATATTGTCATGGACTTTTTAAAGTATTTTGGGTATACTTAAATTCTGACTGTTAATACTGGAGATAAGTGTCCTTAGGTTGCTCCTGTAGGTAATGTGGAAAGAAATACTCTTATTCTGTATGACCCTCTAGCAGAGCTTGATTTAGGTGCTCTCTCCTACCTGCCCTTTTGAGGTTCAGTCTCTCCATGCTGCACGCAGGAGACTGGAGTCTGCAGAGCCATGCTGCAGCCCTCCACATTCCCCAGCCTCGAACATGTCTGTTATATTCATTGCCCCGTTTCTGTTAGTTTTCCTGTAGTTTTCCACTTCATAGTTAATTCACATAAATATTGAAACATGGTCAGTCAGAGTAATGTTATTTTCCTTAGATAGGCTTAATTAAAGAGGAATAATGACACAATTTTCCTAGTGGATTTCTAAGGGACTTGGAAGGGTGAGCTGGCTAGATGCTGGTAGCGTTCCCCTTTGTTTCCAAATGGAAATAACAGCCTGGACAAGAGGTGGCTGTATGTGTAAAGAAAATCAGTATCATATGGAAATTCTCAAATGGATAGAGTGCTTGTGTTTGTCAAAATACATTGTTCATCCCAGGTTTTATCCATGCAAGAAAGCTCAGCACTTGTATGCAGCCTCTGAGTGGAAGGTTGGTGTAAGAAAATTCCCAACCCTGTCTCCTGCACACAATCCTTTCATGATTGGTCCAAACATTTCCAAAATGCAGAGTTCCCTCGGGAAGTCTCTCTTTCATTGCTTTGACAAAGCACCTCATCACTAACAACTCTGATTTGAGAAATGAGCCCATGAATCAGTGTTTATGTTATCTAATGCATGTCATGTTCATTCCATACAATGCTGGTTTTCCTCAAGGTGCTATGGTTTGCTAAGTTAGATGCCTTGTATAAATTCAAATGCACTCTATCAAGACAGCCTGTGTGAAAAGAAAAGCGTGAGGAACTCAAGCTAACAACGTATCCTGTAGTGATATTCATCGACCCAAACGGCTTATTTTCTCAAGTGCACAGAAATGTTCACTTTGCTCCCCTGGTGCAGGGTAGGTCTTGATGTTTAGACTTCCAAGGCTCAGACTGGAAAAGGCATTCAGGATATCACGTCCTAGTGGATGGAGTCTTCTAAATGCCTTCGTGAATCTGTGCATAAGGCAGCAAAGAAATAACAGAAGCCCTTTGTATAAACCAGGATGTTCCTTTAGCTTTCTTGTCCTGATGCTTTGCATCTTGAATTGTAAGCAATGAATGCATTGAAATATTTTTTCTGGAAAAAAACAGAAAAACAAGCTAGCACTGGAGATACAAACCACTTCCTCAACAAGTTGGTAAAGGAGATTGCAGAAGTTGTACTTTACACATTGTCATGAGATGTGTGCTTTACCTTTGTTTCTCAGTATTAGTTACCCACCTATTGATTTTAGTTTTCCTAGAAGTGATTCTTGCTATTTCTTCCACATTTACTTTATAATTGATGCAGTAACCTTTTGTTGGCTTAGAAATACACTCTTTAAAATGCAAGTTAAATCCAGAATTCAAATATTCCATATTCCTTCTGTGTGGATTGCTCTGAGCTATATGGTAGGTAAAAGAATAATAATATTCTGAGCAACAAAACACCAGTTTTTAAGAGTCTGGTTTCTTTGTATTGATTCATGCAAGTAGTGAGGTCTGTTACCTGTGACACCTAAAAGCATGTACTACTTGTGTGCAGAATGTCAACAGAAAACTCCATTAACATTTCTGAGATGCGAGTGTGGCATCATGTGAAAAAGTCCTTCAACAGTGATTACAAACTTGTAAGAAAGCACCTTTCTTCATCTTGATGGGTTGTATGCATTGGATGTTTTGATTTAACTGCTTGGAAAAAATTTCTGTGGTTCTTTAAGAAGCTCCATTTGCAGGTACAGTAAGTTGCCATTTTCACACAGATTATTTAATGAAAACATCTCATAGCTTTAGAACTTTAAAAGCATTAGGTTACTAGCCCTTATTTCACCTTAGAAGGATGAGCTGAGTGCTACCCTGTTTGACTTACGGTGATACTGGAACAGTGGTAACATTAGATTTGCTGAAGGTCATGTCATCTGTGAACTCGCAGCCTGTCTGTGCTTATGCCGCTGGACTCCATGTAACAGGAGATATTTTTAGAACTGGAAATAGTTGCTTGTCTCTGCTCAGTTGTAGCGTTGCAATGCATAACAATATCCAAATACAGTTGTTTGTAATGAATATTGCTGATAGCTTTTCATCTGAGGAATCTGCTCCCTGATGAGTGATGTAGAAAGAGGAAAACTCTGCAAGGGTGAAAGTTTAGCTTGGCTTCTTGTGCACTCCTGTTTATACACCCCTTGTACTTGCCTGGAACTTCTATTTGCAGAAAATTTGCTAATGAGAAACTCAGCAGACCAGCAAGATATGCCAAGGGATTTTGTTCACTTGATTATTAGGCAGGAGAGTGTGACGTTGTCCCAAGATCCTGGTGGTGTTGACTTAGAAGTGTAACTCCATATGGACCCTCATTGACTCCAAAGGGTGAAGAACCTCAGCCTACTTTTGGAAGAATCTGCTTCACAGGTGATGTTTGTAACCAAATGCCCAAACATGATTGCTGTGAGCATTTGGGTTGGCTGTACTACGGCTGTTACACACAGAGAACAACAGGAGGCCCTGCTTCAGTAACGGTGGTGTGGGATAAGACAGATGCAAGGTTTCTTGAGAGTATGACGTGTGTTGGAGTGTGTATGTGCAAACATGCACATATATAGGTACATAAACCTCTATGTATGGATATATAATCTCCCCTTCCAAATCAGTGAAACTGTATATTACACAGACCGGTGTGCTCATGCAGTTGGTGCAGGGGTGCTCCCACAGCCGGTGCAGGGGTGCACCTGGCTGCAGGGAGGAGCAGGCAGCATCCCTGTCCTTGTGCACGTGCCAAAACCAAGGGCACTCCACACTGGCAACATTTTGTCTCCTCTGGCAGTTTCTGAAGGATTGGTTAAGCTCTTTGGTACTGCCCAATCTGGGATTCAGGGAGCTGTAATTTATCTGCTTACTAAGTGGATGGTATTTAATATCCAGTGTACTCAAAATTATCAAAAAATCAAATAATTTTGGATCACATGCACAGACTCAGCACCTTATTTGCATTCATTGCTATACAACATCTGAGGGTTTCTGCTTTTTTTCTCCCTTGCATTCAGCCTATGCAAATGCACTGATTTTGTGGTGGCATTTAAAAGACTTAGCAATATTAGCACTATTTCAATGTCTTCTTCCACACCGAATTTTCTTTCTGGGGGTATGCGAGAGCACCGTGCCTTGTTTTCCTTTGGTGACTCCGGCGGTGATGCGCCTGGCTATGCGGGGACCCCTCTGCTGCCCTTTCTTCCCCGGGTGTCCATTGTGGCAGGCTCATTCATGCATCCCTAAATTCAGCGCGTGCAGCAAAACGCTGACTTCCAGGGGCAGCAAGGGCCTTCCTGAAACCGCCCCGCTGGCCACAAATACCGCATTTGTTTTATGCCCTCCTCTGGAAATAGCCGAGCCCCAAGGAGCCCGCCTGGCTTCCCACCTAGCCCGGGCGAGCCTCCCCCTGTCCCGGCGGCGGCGGGGGGACACACACAGCCCCTGGCCGGGCCCCCCGGCCCCCTTAATCCCCCCGCCCACGCGTTGCCCAGCCAACAGGCCAGACAAGCAGGTGATGCATTGACAGGGAGCAGATGGTCTCCCGCCGAGGTAAGCGGGGCTCAACAATGAAACCATATTGATCATATTGCTCCTTTTCTCTTCTTCGGCTTCAACTTCGGTCTTGAGGTTTCGCTGCTAATAACATCTCTCCCCCCGCATCGCCCCCCCTTCCATCCCAGCTCAGGAGAGAGGAGTCTGAGCGCTCGCCCGGCCCACCCAGCTCCAGCTCTATTTCCTCCTCTGCTGAAAAGCCCTCTGCAAGCAGGGGAAATCAAAGGGTGCCCAAGATTCCCCTTCTTTAGCTGCAGCCACCTCCCTCTACCTCCAAGGCCCTTTAACCCTGCTCCCCCCACACCCCTCTCCCTCCTGCCCTCTTTCCCATTCAGCATGGGGGTGAGGAGACCGAGAGGCCCCTTCTGCCCCCGGCCGGACCCAGGGAGGCACGGCACCCTTGGCCGCCTCATTGTGCACCCCGCCCTTCCTCGTTGTCCCCCCTTAACGCTGTTTGTGTGCAGGCCTGTAGAAAACAGACTGAGGGGATGACAAATTTGCTCCCACCTGCCCTGGGGGGGGAGAGCTTCAGGGACCCCCTCTCAATTTGCTGTCCTGTCTGTCCTCTCCTATACCTGTCTGTGGCCACAGCTCCTTCAGTCTGCTCAGGCAGATTTAAGTGAAAGCAAAAGCTGATGCGTTTCATTCCCTGTTACGTCCCCTCATGACAGCACTCCCTTCTCTAACAGAGGAGCAGCCAAACACTCCCTGTGCTCGTTTCTCGCCCCTTCTCCCTAAGCGTGCACTGGCAGAAGCACAAGAAGGAGCCCTGGTGTTTGTGTTTTGCTGTTTCCATCATGCGGCCACCCCCGCCCCCAGCCCCCCTCATATGCTGGTGTACAGATAAATAAGAAAACCCGGGCATCAGCCTGCCTGCCCCCCTCGCTCCCATCCCACTTACCAGCCTCAGCCCTGTATTCACTGCTGTGTGAAGGTGCTAACACCGAGGGCATGAGCACTGTTAGCCACTATTCACAATTTTAATACTAGCTTCATAGCTGTCACATAAATTCATTACCAACTTCAGGCTTAGAATGGCAAGAGGGACTTAAAAAAAAAAAAAAAAAAAAAAGAAAAGGAGCATGTAAGGAAAAAGAAAAAAGAAATCCTAAGGACAGTTTGCTATGGTATCTGCACTTGTTTGCAGGTGGTTTTTGAAACTGTAACTACTGTAACTCCACACAGTGTTCTCTAAAGTAGCTGTCACATTGTGGGGTTTTGTTTTTTTTTAGATCTATTACCCCAGCACACACAGAGGTTTGGGTTTGTTTTTTTTTACAGTAGACAAAAATGCCTATAAAGGCTTCACCCCTCCCTTTTTTTTCTGAGGGAGTGGAGAAGGGGGGGGGAAGAAAAGCAAAGAAAAAGGCTTGTGAATGAATGGAAAACAATGCAGGGTCACAAAGCTGTCGCAACCAATGTCATAGTGGCACTGCTGGGCAGGCTTACAGAGGACTTCTTGTTCCTTGATTTTTATGGTGATCGGTAGAACGCATGTAGCACTTTGCGAACAGGTTTAGGACAAGTGGCAAAGAAAAGGCTCCTCACAATAAACTCCTTTCTACAGCATCAAGAGCATTATGCCCACAAACACCTGTGGTTTGCAAAGAGGGAGCTGTAAAGGACACGCACAAAATATATATATATAAATAGAGGGGCAAGACATTGTTTTCAAGTTACACTGCATGCCACAATTGTGCACCATGGTGGGTTTTTTAACTCATCTGAGACTATGGAGTTTAGAAAAGCCCCAGAAATATTACTGAATACAAACACCAGCATTTAGAGGATACTCAGCTTGGGAAACAGAGAAATGAGATGAAAAGAGAAATGGAAAGATCAGCCCAGTAATCCGGCAGGGTATCAGTACTGCTCTGTGATGATGTGGCAGGAGCTAAGACTCTATTATTCCTTCTGAAGCGTGTCTCTGAAACGGCCACCAAATCCCCACGCTCTGTGAAGCAAGGGCCTGCGCTGAAGTCCAAGGAGCATCCTTACATATACCACCCAGCCCAAGGGGGCCCAGCATCACAGCGTAGACTAAAAACTAGTTAAATCTGATTAGACTGTAAAAAAACCATTCCTCTTTCTCTTTAATGTTGGAATAAAGTAACAAAATATGATTAAGAGAATGTGTAAAAATGCTCCTCGGCTTCACCAAGGTGAAATAGGTGTCTCTGCACCCCAGGATTTCTCATTCCGGTAAGTGTATTGTAAGTCAGGTCTCAAAAACTTCTTGGGGTAAACACCCCCACTCATTTTAGAACAGGCAGTTGTTTTCTTTCAGAACCTGTAAAAAGGGTGCTCATTTGCATCCAGGAGAGCTCTGCCCAGGGAGAAACCTCTTCTTCCCCCCCTAGAACAGCCAAAGCTGTTCATTATTTCCTAAAATTAAAATATTGTATGAAGCAGACTTCCTTGCCATTTGAAAAAAATTAATATAACTTATGATTCTCTAGATCCTTGGGCCGTTCCTCTTTTCTGTTCCCAACTTTTCCTTTTGGATGCAATTCCTTTAGGACTTCACATTTCTCTCTGTATGGTTATTTTTAAATTTTTTTTTAAATTATTTTTTTCATTCTGCAGTCTTAAATTTACCAAAACCTGGTTTACTTTGATAAATTATAAAAAAAAAACAGAATTCCATGTCTTGAGTAGTTCTGTTGCTAAGAACTTTGTTTAAAAAAAAAAGAAAAAAGAAAAAGACTCCTCAATCGCCCCCAAACTTCTTCCTACCTGTTTGCAATTATCAATATAATTATGCATGCAACTTTGTTGATTTATTGAAATATGGTATATTTGAACCAGAGAAGATTGCTGCATGTTTCACTTTGCAAATAATCTGATATTGTGGCTAGGGCATTAACCAAATCAGAGCGCGATCACCCATCGCTTGTATAACACTCCTCAGTACATGGAACTATCATGTCTTGACTCATTTGGGAGTCCCTGGACTCAAGCATGACTTTTTTAACTGGTACACAAATAAATAAAGCAAGCAGGCTTTCAGATCACTTGAAAGAGACTTGCATTTCTGAGGGATCCAGAAAAGAAAGCTAATGCTTGGTAGTTTAAGATGGCTAGCTTGAGATCTGCAGCACCTCTTGTACTATTTTCCTGCAAATTGGAATGAGTCGGGAGCCACTATGATAAAGGAGGAAATTGGAGAATTTGATCTACTTTGCTCTTAATAAATGAAATCATCTTCTCTGTTCCCCAAAACAATTACAATATGTTTTATTAAAAAAGAAACTCTTTTTTTCTTTTTAAGATGAGTTGAAACTTTTCAGTTTTATCTAAGCACTCTGAAGATACTGGCACAAGAAGAATTTAGCATGAAAACTCTACTGCTGTAATTTAACTTTGTAGGGGTCTGGCTTGTTCTATTAAACCTACAGTTCAAAGTACTGTAGTTCAAAACATTGGTTCCTAGTGCAAAATTCTTGCTTTTCTAGTAGTTATCTCTTGTATTAAGATGACTGGAATAAATGTTTTTTACTACTTAGACCTTAACTATAGAGTTTGAAACAAAGTACAATGAATCTTTCTGTTGACCTCGGTGGACTTTATCTCACAACTTCTGTGAAATTGCTGCACAGGGACACACTACTCTCATTCTGTGAGTTTTTACCCCTTTCAGCAAGTCTAATCACCACAGTACGTGTATGACATCTAAAAGTTTCAAATCAAATGTACATGCATGTGTTTCTCTCCCGTTATGAGTTAAGCATATTTAACTTAGAATTGACAACTGCATTAATTACCCTGAATTAAACAGCAACCTGTTGTCTTTGGCTAAAGCATAACCAAAATTTTTTGTTTGGGACAAGCTTTGGGATATTTTGTGAAAACTTGATTTTGACTGGGTGCGTTGGTGATAACACCATCACTCCCAGACCTTAGCATGCAGCATCAGATGGGGCAGGGGAGCTGTCGCTGTTCCCGGTGTGTGTGGGCTTTACCAGAACAGAGTGGTGAATAAATGGCATTTTCTTGCAAGTTTAAAGAAATTGTACTGCCACGTGCAGTCAGGGATTTTAGCACCTTAATTATGTTACCAGTGAAACTGTGGTTCTCCGATTCCTCTTGAAATGCTGATGTGCTTACCTGTCCTTTGTTATAATGAGGTTAAATAATTTCAGCATGACTAGTAGTGATTTACTAGAAAGGTGATATTTTGCCTGTAAGTATTTTAGACTGATAGCTTGATTGTGTGGGGTAGATCTGCTTTCTGTATGCTTTGCTAGTTGTGGCTTGAGCATGGACTGAGATTAAGATAGTTTCTTTGCCTTTGGATCTGTTCCAGACACTTTTTTGGACATCCCTGGGCCATTCATCTTTCAGAAGTCCAGAGAGATGTATACTATGGCCTATTTTGGTCAACTTGATCAGACAATGAACCTCATATTCAAATGGGTATTGGCCAGGACAATTACAACATAATTAATTATTGCAATTTATCACTTTGTAAATCACTAGTTTGCAGCCTGATCCAGGAATTCTTCACAGCCTTGTGTAGTTCTGTTAATACCAATCAAGTGTGAGATCATGAGACCAGAACCTTTCAGGATTATCCTTCTGTATACTTTCATATATAAATAGTATTACTGAAGTTGATGGGACTAGTTAGAAGTATCAAGCTATGCATAGAAGTAGTTGCAACAGTGAATCCCTAATTTGCCTTTGTTCATTATGAATTGCTTGGCATAATTTGGTGTATATACACAAATACCTTCAGACATGTAGATTTATATACGTGCTTATGCACATAAGCAAAATTTATCTTCTCTTCCAGCAGTGCCAAACTAGAACTTTCTTGACCATAAAGCAAAGAACAAGTCAAGGTTTTTGAAAATGGCTAAATACTATTATTTGTACTTTGTCATTTAGTTTTGGAATGTCTATATTCATGCTTTTTTGCAGTTCTCGTTGGCTCTGGGGAGTTTGCTGACTGCGGAAAGACTATTCTGTTTGAGGTGAGTCCTCCTGACACTCAGAATATACCCTTTGACCTATAGCCTCTATTTCTGCTTTCTCATATGCACACTCTTCCTTTTGTTCATGGCAAGGAAACGGATTAAAGAGATAGCAGGAAGTGTGAATTTTCAGCTCTGACAGAGCCTTGAAGCATCATCAAATAAGATTATTACTTTGAGAAGGGCAAGCAGTGTGCTTGGCTCAGCAGCCTGACGGCATGTACTGACTTGTTCTTAAAGGTGCTCTCCTGGGCAAGAATTGCTACCCCTGAGCTGAATTTATCTGAGTAAGGAGTGCTGGAGTGGGCGCTACACGGTCATCCACTACACGGCTTTTGGGTTCAACCAGGTTTCTCTCACAGGTTTTGTAAGCAAATAGTACTTCAACTTCCAAATGCGTCAAAATATAGCCCTGCCACATCCCTGGTAACTGCTGCAGTCATTGGTTTCTGCACTGTGGCAGCAGTCTGGTTGTGTGAAGCAAACTGAGGGACAGGATCCCAAGTTTCCTAATTGTTTCCTGACTGCATAGAGCAGGGAGCCTATAAAAGAGTTGGGATTAAATCTGCATCTGAGCAAAACAAACAGGACCCGTTTATTGTACGCTGAAAGAGGCAGACTGGCTATAGTTTCTGGCTTTCGCATTATTGTCACCATGGTACAAACACCATGGCTGCTTCCTTCGCGCTGACAATTGAAAACTCCAATATTCCATACCTTAAAAATCTAGTGTTATAGTTTGTTGGATGGTTTTCCACTCATTCATGTTGCTCCTCAGTAACTTAGCAATGACCAGTCAAGATATGCACACACCATATTGTTTTACGTGTTTGACTAGAACACTGACAGATTAATAGGAAGGGTAAATAGCTACGCACTCTGTGGTGGCTCAGTGTGGGCCGGCAGGATTGACTGCTGCCAGACTTTGTTGTATTTGCACAGAGGAAGCCGCAGCAAAAGCCTGCTGGGGCAAGGTGACGTGGGTCATGGGTATTTGTTTCTCATCTCTATAGAAAACAATTGTCCTCTCAATGGAAGACAGCTTTTGGAAACTATGTGGTTCCACTAGTGGGGAAGCGTTTGTACTTCCAGAGCCCTAAATAAAATGCAGCTATAGAGTGGCAGATGCATTAAGTGTCCGCAATACATCGCATATCATGCCTGAGAGTTTGGGTTCATACACCGATAAATTATTTTCATCTATTTCTTTGACTTGGTCAGTTTAGAAGAAAAAGGGTATTGCTCAGATTTTCATTGATATTTTCCTGGCAATTTCTTCTATGCTGAATACTGCTCCATGACATCAATTTAAGAGGAGCACAAGGGGCTGCATTTGTCCATGAGATACCTACTTTGGTTATTACAAAAGATCATTATTTTAACAATTGCTAGAGCATCACCTAGGAAGCTCATCTGAGGCCACGTCTTTACAGAATTAGATACCATAAAACCGCACAGCGACACTGAGCTTCTAAAGTAGTTATAAACTAGACAGGCACCTAAAGAAGTATTTTTTGTCCCCTAGTTTCTGGTGGGAGGTGCGTCACAAAGCCAGTTTTAGACAGGTCAGATAACACAGCTCTGAGGTGTAGAGCTGGGAGCATGGCTTCTTTAGCTGTGGAGATGCTGAGAGGGCAAACTGAGGCACTCAGGTTAGGTTCCCTGGGTAGATGGTCTCAGTGCCTCTCCAAGAGATGAAAGACCTTGTAAAGGTCATGTGAACATATATTGCCTGGATGTACATTAGGTAGTTTAGGTACTGCTAGTGGTGGTGGTGTGGCAGTACAGAGTGCTGGGGAGGTTGGAAAAAAACAGCTTAGGAGGTTACCACGTGTTGATTTCCAGGCTTCCCCTCCTGCCCCCCTCGGAGTACCTGAGCTGCGAGGTTGGCGCTAGCTTGGGGGTGCATCCACACAGACTGCAGCTGTGTTATCAGGCAAACTGGATGTCATTTCCAAAGGTCACACAGAGTGGCCTGCCCACGGCAATTTTAAACCACAGTTTCTGAAACTCAGTCTTGTGTCTTAACCTCCCTCCTTTATCCTTGAGGATAAAACTGAGTTTTGCCATTAACTGCAAAGATGCACAGACTTCCCACTGTGTCTGACCACCACAGAGTGTGGATTACACACTGTTAGGAACTTCTCTGTGTATAAAGGTTTGTGCAATGTTTGCTCATGGGATGTCCTGTTGTCTATTTGGTTACTAGGTATGATTTTATTCTGTGTACGGTAGTGGCTGCATGCAGTGTGTGAAGAGCATCAGCCTCATGCAGTGTAAGCATATGCCCAATATAATATTGTTTTGTCTCACATTCACGCGGTTCATTTCCTTGAGGCAAAAAACCCCCAAACCCAACCAAAAGAATGGATGACTCTAAGTTAACACGTTTTTGAATTCATGAGACTCACTTAAAATAATCTGTGGTGTCTAGAGAAACTATCCATCGCTTATGTATAATTCTCAACAATGTTGACAGCCCATAAGAAAATCAGTGTGGGAATCAACCCCCTATTGTTAAGATAATGTAAATACAGGACAAAGAACATTAACTCCAAAATGGGAGGAAAAAGGCAATTCCTGTCTCTCCTTCCTGTCCTCTGTTTTACGCCTTTTCTGCTCCAGTGTAGTTATTTGCACTGTAGCGGATAAGGTGGCCATAAAGTACCATCATCCTGAAAGCGGGTGGCCGCGAACAGGTTGCTGTGGGGTGAAGTGGTGTGTGAGCTTGCAAAGCCTCAGTCACTCCCTGGTGAGTTCCCCTGGCTGCACGCTAAATACCAGAGGGCTCGACTTTCAGTGCAAGCTGCAAAAGCTACTTTGCATGGCTTGCAGGGTAAAAGGTCGCGCGTGAGGGCTGTAGACAGTAATATGCTATATATTCAAGCTTTAATTTGCCTCACTGTATTTGTTTTATATAGATGTGATCTGATTTGGTGATGTTTTATGGTAACTTTATAGCGGTTAAAATGACTACAGAAGACCTTAGGATCCAGACTGGGCCCCAGACTTTTTTTTTTTCTCCTCAAGTAGAATATTTGAATAGGTTAATGGCCACAATAAACCTGTGGACAGTCCAGAACCACATCATGATGTGACAGTGATTAGTTACTGCTGTTTGGTAATGGAGACAAGACTCTCTTTTTCCCTCATTTACAATGACCTCGCCAGCTGTCACTGGATCTTTTCAGCATATGCGGAGACACTGTGAGGCCTCCATGCAATGGAAGAGGGCTCTGTTTTTTGGCCATAGTAAGTTTTACTGAAACTTCAAATGCACTTGGACTATATATATATATGTCTATAAAAAAAAAAAATTTACATTTATATGAAGATTCAGGCAGTGCAGTCATGAAGAAATTAAACGTGTTGCTGCCCTAAACTCTTCCAAGGTTTCTGGGGTTGCAACAGATATATTCAACTTGTTTGATGGTAAAGGCACAACACAACTGCATCATAAAGAATCTTTACTTTTATGCCTGGTATGCCAGACTGTGAAGTCTGTAGAGCCAAAAGGAGAAGAAACATAAATAAAAACCAGTGTCAAATATGAAGATGCATGTAATCTCTTCCTAACTCATACAGCTGGCAAAATACTGGAAACTGTTTAAGTTTTATGGTGTTTGGAGGCTTTTTTATTTTCCTTTGTTCAAAATGGAGAACCCCCCTGCCTGTCTCTCAGCAGCTTTTGCAATACTTTCTTCCCAATGTCTCCTTCCCACGGGGCAGGGTCGGGCATCCTAGGAATGGCAGCACCTCCTGGGCTTCAGGTATTGCTGGAGTAACTAGCTCAGGTAGACATCTTGCCTTGGGAAAGGAAAATGCCGTATGGCTTTATGCATCAGTATTTACAGAGGTCTTTACAGAGACCCATGAAATTAGGGTATAGTTTCATGTTCCCTATGAAGACTTCTGCTAGTAGGGTCTGGTGCTGGCCTGCTGCAAAGGGTAGCATTTTCATCCCAAATATTTTAGCGTCTCAAATGATACAGTTCCTGCATGAAAAAGCTGTGCAGAAACTGCTCTGGGCAAAGCATTGGCTTAAGCTTGAGCAAAGGAATTATTGCTGTGACCTTAGAGCCCTAATAATTGCCTCTTTCACGGTAGTTGCCTATGTGTGTAGAAGGAGAGGTGAGACCTATGTGGCAACTGGGATGTGAGCAAATATACGAGAGGTCTGAGAGTGTAGGGAAATTTTGCTCCTTAGATCATATCTTCACTTCCCAGGGCGACTTTTGGCTGGCTGGATCTGTACAACATGATTGAACAGATGCTTTTCATTAGTATCCATCATATTCATGATGGATCTTCACCTGAATTATACATGGTGGGATTCATCAACAGCTGTACATGTAGGATTGGTAAAGAATGGAAGTAAACAAAAGGTGTATCAAATTTTACTGTTATAATTGGATTTTCTTTACAGGCTGCCTGTTGTAAAGTTAATTGTTTTTAGTGGACTTTATAAAGTATTACCATTGATCCTTTCTGGAGAATGCAACCCTGTTTTACATTTTTTGAGCCATTGTTTTTTGTGTTTGCAGAAACAGATCGCACAAACTGGCACTGTCAAAATATCACTGGGATTTAGGCACCCAGTCCCCACAGAATTTAAATAAAATTGTGCAGAAAGGATGTGTCCTGGTTCATATAAGTATATATAGTACAATTAGAAAAAAGTACATAGTACAAAAAACCCCCAACATATTGTACATAGTACAATACATATTGTACATAGTGCAATAAAAAAACCCCAGACAAAACAGACATCAATTTACCTTCTTTAATGAACTCACAGCCAGCATCAATGCAGGCAGCAAGGAAGAGTACAACATGCCGCAGTACACACGCACAACGGCTGCTTTCTATTGTGTGTTTAATAATTTAAGGCTGATAACATACCCTGATAGAGGCCGACTAGCTCCGGAAGACTCCAGACAGACACTGATTAGTTATGAGCAGGACTAAATCCATAATGTTAGTCTAATTAATTAATTTATTTTCACTAATTTGCTATTTTTGCATACTCCTTGCCAGGAAGAAGAGGAATTGAAAATTGCTGGTTTACTTTCCTTTCAAAGCCTTTGCAGGAGCAGGGCATCCCACAGTATATTTCGGTACCACTGTCCAGGCTTGCCTGAGCCCATATCAGAGGAGTCGTTGTGCAGCGCAGGGGCTGAATTCTGACCCTCTCAGCGAGAAAGGGGGTACAGGAGGGGTACGAGCCTGAGTACTGGTGAGAGAGAGGAAGGAGGGGAGTGGGAATAGGAATAAGCCTGTGTAGTAGGAACTGGCTCTGATCACCAGCAAGGTTTGAAAGTTTCAGAATTGGGAAAGATGTATCACTTTTGAAAACAACTTTGGCATCTCCCAAATGTTATTACCAATGTGAGTGGTTAAACCCCCCAGGACTTGGTTCTGTTACCTTTCCTAATTCTACTGCCAGATTAGTCCATCTTCCATGGTAGTAAAAGCAGCAGAAATGTGGTTGAGGGTATGGAGTTCCCTTCAAATGTACGACAGAAAGACCTCTATAAAATGGACTGCAACTAAACGGTTCAACGTTTAAACCTTTAATTAAGATAAAGATGAAATTTAGAATCCTGGAGCAGAATGCCTGGAGAATAACAAAAGGTACGTGAGTAAACCTGTCAGATAAGAAAGTCTTGCAGAGAGGAGGACTGGACTCACTGCAACATGAATTATTTGGCAGTGTTGCCACCCTTCAGTCTTGTTGGGAAACGTATGTACGGCCGCAGGAGCAAGCCTGTAGTTCTGGATCTCCATCGCAGCCCTGGAGCCCCGCTGACAGAAAGCGTGTCTCTTCTCATTCAGACACACGGCCGCTGCTTTGTGAGCTTGTCCTCTTTCCATAACTTACAGTGCCACTAGCTCTGGGTTTCATATAAATAATCCTCAAGTCGTTACCCAGCCCTTTCTGTCAAAATGGTAAACACTGACAGCAAACCCACTTGTTACTGGAGCACTGGTTCTTTGAAGGCTAGAAGTAACCCCAATCTTCTCCTACAGAGCAAACATTATTGATAGTTTTGTGCCACAGCAGTTTGTACAAAGTCCTGGAACAAAATCAAGACTTGTTAAAGAGGGTGGGTTACTCTTATTTCCAGTTCAGGAGATATTTTTTAGGAGCTTTTATTTCTTGTATTATGCCCCTAAGCTGAGAGGCAGGACAGGCCGTTGTTTTGGAGGTCCTTCTTGCTAGCTGCTGCCACTTATTGCTGCAGAGCTTCCCTCATCTGCAAGAGAGTGGGGTGGAGAAACCTTTGTGGTTAGGAGAAAACTGTAGGCATGGAGACCGAGGACTGAATTTTGGTTTCTGTGTGCAACTCACGCTGCTATTATTAATTGAAAATTTGCAGTCACTGTATTAAAGTTCATTCAGGCTGAAATTTCATGGAAGCAAAGTTGCAATTGGGAAGTCATTTGGTTTTGTGGTGGTTTTTTTTCTTTTTTTTTTTTTTTTTTTTTTAAAAAAAGTATTGAGCCTTTCATGCTGTTTCTGAGCTGGTTAAAGTTTTTTTTTTTTTTGGTGGGTTTTAATATTTCTTTATCTTTAAAATGCTTGCAAATAAAATTATAAAAAGCTACCACACAGCACCATTCAGAATGCATATAAAGGCCAAGATACAAGATTTCCTTATTTGTTGTACCATATTCTTCCAATGGTCTTGCAATGAACAGGAGGGTTCACTTTTGCTTGGCCATATTCTGGCTCACTGGCATTGTCTGGCTGTGGAGACAGTAGTCAACTTACATGCTATCAAATTAGTTCCTGCAGAATTTAATTAAAGGGGTCTGTCTACACCAGCACTTTTTCTGGGTAGGGTTTAGGAAAACCCTTCCCTCACATAAAAATACCTTGGCTCTCAAGTATCTTTATTCCATGTGAGGTGTTCTTTTTATCAAAGCTTCTGCTGCATTGAAAACTTGGTCATGTACAAGTTCGTTGTGGAGTCTCTAACTGTGATGAGAACTTATTACAGCGAAAGAAAATGCTGCCGAAAGTGTCGATGCTTTTGCAAAACAACCAGCTGTTAACAACTAGTCTGTTTCATTCAAAATCCAAAATATTTGCCCTTCTGCCACTGGTTTGTTTGTTTATTGATTTTTCAGAATATCAGTTTGTTCCTTCAAGAAAAGCTAAGATTTTAAAAGACAGACGTGAAAAGAGTATCCACTGAACTCAAAATCCATTTTCTTTTTGAAATGAGCAAACATGTCAGACCCCGTTTGCTTATCGTGCCCCAGCTCTCTCTGAGAAGCAGGACCAAGGACTCTGTGCGTGCGAAAACCGTGACACTGAGCTAGCTACACATTTTCCCTCTCCTAAATTTCCACGTGAAGGGTGTGCGTGGCCCTCTGAGATCAATTGCCTAAACGCTCGGTACGACAGCAGCCTGATGCCTCACACGTCCAAGTCCTCCAGCTCCCCACTGGTGGAAATGTGTCACGTATGAAGGAAAAGGAAAACACAAAGGACAATTATAGATCTTTGCTGGATTTCTGACGCTGGAAAGACCCAATCAAAATTTCTCATCCGACTGTCCTGAAGAGGGGAAAAACACTTATCTTAAAGATTCACGATCTGAGAGCCCGATAGGATCTGCCGTTTCCATAGAGCCAGGCCCTAGATTTCCCTTTAATGTAATTAAGCCTGAAGATTTATGAATACAACAGGCCAGAACTTGATCCATGTTCATTTTCAATTACTGCAGTGAAAGGCTTCCATCCAGATGTCTCTATTTACAGCATTCACACAGGCAGGACCAGGGGCCGGGGGGGGAGGGACCTCAAATTGTCACACTTGTTAATTCTTCACTGAGGACACTCAGCAGAGGTCTTGGCTTTGACCCCGTGACAAAAGGCAGGGGTCCGCTGGAGCAAGTGCATCAATGATGAGGGGGCTGACCCGCTGACCCACCGGGGTCACTCCCTCTGCTTTGTAGGTATTTGGGTAATAATGGGGGTTCATTCCTTATTTTTATTTCTGTTACAGTGCCAGGGCATGGAAAGAAAGAGAGGAGCTCTGATGTGAAAGACAAACATACATAATGAGAGGATCAAGCTTCCCCTGGCAACAGTAACGACTATGAAATGCTACAGGGGAAATACACAGTACTTAGTGACCCACATAATCAGGCCTATTTTAGCAGCATTGTTTTATTTTCCTTTTGAAGCCTTTTTTTCCTCCTGTTTTCATGGTCCCAGATCCATAACTTAGTTCCACGAGCAATATTTGGGCATTACGTCTTTTCTCTGTTGTCGGACCTATCCCGGTGCCCTAGGTGGGTTTTCAATCATGCGCGTGGCAGCTCATGCAATACCAAGTGTTGTACTGTCTGTACGTATTTTTATTCCAGTTCCTCACAGCTCCTGACAGATTCATGCTAGACACTTTTTTCCCCTTTAAAAACGCTTAAAGAAAAGTAACTGAAGTGTCACTGTAAAAAGAAAACTGTACCTTTCAGATATCTACACAGAGCTCAGTGCTTTGTTCGTCTTTGACAAAGCTAGCGAAACATTGTGTGTTCCTAAAAGCGGCAGTTTCTCTCTCATAATGGCGTTTCTATTTTCACAGCACAAGGAACAAGGCTGTGGCAGCGCAATATTGTTTTCACTGAACTATAATTGCTTGTCATAAATTAAAATATCTTAATTAGAGCAAACCCTTTACAAATTTTCCAAAAGGCTAGATTATTTCTTGAAATAGCAGAAAATGTTCCACTCCATTAGCATTTCAAAGAGATTTATTTCTTTTGCCTTCTGAAGCTGTACCTTTTTGGCTTGCAGATAGATTTAGAGTTTTTAAAGGGATTTGAACAAACTTTGCCAACGTGAAATTGTGAGCAAAACCAGAAGCCCAAAGCATCCTCTCCACTTTCAGACAGTGAATAAAAGCTGTACAAATACTGCCCAGGAATGGCTGCTATATAAAACTATTTGGAAATGAAAAACAAAAAGGGGGAATCAACATGATGTTATAAAAAATGTCATTTTTTTATCACTTATCAGGATGAAATTCGGAAGTTCCTAAAAAAAAACCAATAGATGAGAACAACCCTGGAAGAGTGGGTGCTGCTAATTAGGATAGCCATGTTGTAATCTGTGTAATACAAGTTTGGATCCTGCTCAGTTGTCTTCAGAGATAGGATCTGAATGTGATTTATACTTGACTATTGCTCTCACCCTGAGGTATATTTTAGCTTTAGGCTTAAAACCTGGTTTAGCTTTAGGCTCTCTTGTTTTTTAGCACAGATTTCACCTGGGACTTGCTAAGCCTAGGACAGTGAAACACGTGTTTCTGTGGTGAGGCTTCTTGTTTTCATAGACAGAATGCAGTCCTACCTGGGATAGCAAGGCACAGCCATTGTTTCAGAGTCTCTACACGGAGCGTGCAGTTCTTGCCTATCTTTTTTGGGATAGAGTCTTCTTGTCATGCTCCTGGTGTCCCACCCCAGCAGTAACTCTGAGGAAAGCCAAGAAAGGTGGCTACAGGTTGTCAGGGAGGACCTGGTGGTTCAAAGGACAACAATAAAGAGAAAACCAGATAAAAATATTTCAGTAAAAGAAAATTCAAGATTTTTGCTGTTGTTTATGGCTAGGGTGAGAAGACCAGGATCCTCAATAGCAACATTTGTGTTAAACAGATCCCAAACCATCATGGTAAAAGGGATGGAGGGGGTGGTAAGAAGGAATGAGAAGCATCTTTCTTCTCACTAACCACCCATGGGAAGGATTGGACTGATCTCAACCAGTCATTCCAGCTACAATTTACAATTTTCATAGGAAACAACTGTTTTACTTCCACACAGAAAGACAAGGATTTATATTAGGAACTAATCAGTGAAGTTGAAGGTATGTGGCTTGATCTCACTGCACTCATCCGTTCAATTCTTGCATCTCTTACAGTCAGGAGAAAGGATCATCCAGTGATGACAATGCTTTCTGTAATCTTTAATAACCTCTGATTGTGTCTTAGAGAGTACCTTGTGCTGGCCTACTGGGAACAGGGCCAATGCAGAGCATTTCAGAAAGCCCCACCTGCAATGGCCTGTGATTAACATTGCAAGTGTAGACAAGTCGTTGTAAGTATGCATTTGTAGTGTCCATGCCATCTTGCTCAGTTGGTGTTCGTATATTGTTTTGTTCTGCATAAGTCATCCTAAACAAACTTTGTGAATTTTTATTTATCATAAGAATAGCACTTCCATAATTTTAGTTATTTCTGATTAAAAAGCATTGACAAATATGACAAAAGAAACCTCTAGTTTTAATATCAACATGCTGGAAAAGAAGGTAGATGTATGCTATTTGTAAGATTTGTTTTACTAGAAAATACTTTAACTTCACATTATTTAGTATCATAATTAAACGTGATTACATCTTGAGTACAGTAAGTAAAAAGCGTACAAAATTCACTTTTCTTCCCTCAGGGAGAAGACACTCTTTCTCTCTCAAGCAGGGAACTGAGGCAGTGCAGTTCGAACCCCTCTTTGATGGAGGAGGGATTTGAAGCCCACAGTATAGACCACAGCTAGCAAATTGTACTGCGTTGTTGAAACAGCCCAGGGGTTGCTCTCTGCCCAAGATTCACTTGTGATAATATTCAAACCAAAGTTTTCTACCAGATTCTCAAGAAGCATGGCCCTGCTGAGATCGATAGGGTGCGCTGATTTAAATCAGCCATTATTGTTTCTTCTTCTGCATCCCAGGACTTCAAAATATATGTTCCAAGGCTTCATATTCAAAAAGTTGCATATTTGCACTGCAGCTGCTAGGTGTGACATTGCTTATGGACTTGCATAGTTTTGGTGACTAATGGAGTCCAGGAATTTGGATGTTTGAGATGCTGCCCTCTGCCAGATAAATGGAGTGCGAGGTACAGGCCAGCATCACAAACCTGCCAGATCTTCAAAGGGAGACACCAGTTCCTCTGCCTCCTCCTTCCACATTGGGAACTGGCATTTGGGGACCTCTGTGGTACTGGTCTGTCTCACTCATGCCCTTATGGATGGCTCTGGATTTGCCTTTGAGTCTTCAGGGAAGACTTTGGGGTAAAAACAGGAAAGGGAAGGTGTGGCTGAAGTGTGAAAGGAAGCAAGACTCCTCCTGCTGTCTCCTCCTGGTCTCTGAGGATATACCAATATATCAATACAGCCGGCGCCCTCATCAGTATTCTTTTCCGCAGTAAACCTGGCTGCAATGGTCAGGGGTCCCACATATACCCAGGTTTTATGCATGGGCTTAACCTGGATTTAGTTGGTTGAACAGTGGAACCACTTTTGGTACAGATACCAGATATCCTTTGCAGGTTCAAAACCAGAGCTGATGGGTCTGTAATTGCGTCTCTTCCTTACACAGTTGAATTTGCCACTTGGCAAAATGACCTGAGGTGATGTAAGCTGCTTATTAATAAGACATAACCCTCCCTTTTCCCCCTTGCCCTCTTGAATTCTGCTTCAGGGATGACTAAGTTCATCCCAGATAATCTCAGCAATGAAATCTGGGTGCTTTACTCTTCTTGGAAAGATAGTGGAAAGGCCTGAGAGTGGTAAGAAATTGCGATTTGCTGCCGGCACCTCTGACTGATGCCAGTAGACAGTCTGTTTTCCAAGTGTTCCTCTTTATTAACCACAAACAGTAATGGTATCTTGAACTTTGATATACTGGACGATTTATGTTCTACAAAATGTTGGTTTCTTCTTATTGTTATTTATCCTTTAAACAACCAGCCTTTATGCCTGTAATCACATTTATTGGCTTTTATCATGCCTCAAGAGTGTGCATTCCTCCTTTAGTTTATCATTTACAAGATGAGCTCATACCCTTGCTGAAAATACCTGAGAAAAACCACTTGGCTGCCATTGGCACTATGTGGATAATAGTCAGGTAAGCATTTATTTATTTTTCCCACTGTACCATGCCTCTCCCTGAAGATTTTGAATATCGTGTCTTGAGCCACAGCACAGAAGGTTAAGATACACTTATGGAATTCTTTGAAGTGCCAGCAAAGACACCTGTTTTGTTTTCTCAAAGAAATCAGATCAAGTAATCTGCTATGCAAGGTACAAATTACTTCCTATTACAGGGAAGATGAAAGAAGTTTTATTTTCAGATAGACAAAAAAAAAATCTTAAACTGACCAGTGGCTCGTATGGCAGCTTGGTGACTCATTTCAGAAAAAATATTTTGAAGTAATTTATATTAAAGAACTCTACTTTAAACAAGGTGAGTGTGAGCTTGAAGATCTTGCTCACTTACTGGCTCAAAGTCTCCTGAAGGATGTTTGTAAACCTCTTTAAAATAGCCTGAAATCCAGTGTCATGAAACATGAAAGTGTTTTCCTTACTTCTACACTGAACTGTACAGAGTTGTGGAGGACTGATCAGTCTTTCTCTTAAGTATTTTTTTCTGACTTAGGTGAGCTGTGCTTGTTCCCTTGTTTTTTTTCCAAAATGTGTTTTTTATTAAAAACATTTGATAGAGTAGGTAGAACCACAAGTACTCCCATTTGCATTTTTGTGCTGTCAGTGTAATATAATTGCTATTGTGAGGATGGTTTTAGCTTGTTCTCTGAATAGGGCCAGGAGTCTGTTGTCATGTTAGTGTGTTATAGATACCACCGCTCCCTTCAATATTCAATTGTTTTATGAAAGTAAGAGCTAGAAAATTAAAATAATTAAAGTTGAAAATCCCCAATGCAACTTCATTTTAACTGAGATGCTGTTGATCACTTGTATTTTGTTTTTCTCCTTGCGGGTTTGATGAATGAGGGACTCACCATACCAGTTCAAATTTCAAACAGCACGTTTTGCTATGAGGTTTCAGATGAAGTTTATTTGCTGCCTAGGTAACAAATCCAGATGTGGCACTCGTCTGTGTATTTTACTGAATTATGTGGAACAAGCTGAGGACAAACACGGGAGACTGTACTCAGTTAAAGTATATGCTGTGGTATCCCAGGGCGTTACTAGGGAAAACAAATATTGTACTCCTTGTCATTTGGATTTGTCTGGAAGTGAAACCAGAAGCTTGGCATTTAGACATGAATAACTGTCTGTATGATTTCCATTATCTTTAGCTGACCTAAGATTGTTTTACTTTAGAAAGTAATTGCTCAGCATATTGATTAAAGCCTCATGACTACAGTGTTTCAACAGAGGAGAAAATTCAAGCAGAGGGAATAGGAGGATTGATTGCTGCTGCAGAAAACTAACAGTAGTGTGTGTCTTTTTATCTCTGATAACTTTAATCTTGGAACTGGTTTTCTAATTGCGATTCACTTTAAAATGTATGCTTCTGAACTGCAAAGCTTGGCTTGCTGCCTGGAATGATACAGTTATTGATAATAATTTTGCACATCAGTGTAGTACAGAGATATGCCTTCTTAGATGACCAACTGCATTTTCTAGAGAGTAGTTCATGTTGCAAACAAAAGCACCAATACTTTGCCACTAAAGGGATTACTGAGAAGGAAAAAGAAAGGCCCTGCCATAACATTATCTAACTTTCTGCTCTGTGCTGTTTAGCATGATAATGACCTGAGATTCAATACTATAGACATTGAGAAAATATAAAAGGTATTTTCTGTATTTAATGAGGTTAGAAATGAAGGTAATATTCACAGTATGAATACATTCTATTTCTAATGTATTGTACTGATTTCAGTGGGAGATTTTGCAGTATCACAGCAAATTATCCTTCCATCACCTGACCTCTCCTCAAACCAAAATGAATGTGACCTAAAGGGGGGTAGAACCATGTCTCTTCATTTTGGTGAATAGCTCAACTGCTAAGAACAAGAGGGTTTAGCGGCCAGGATCGTGTTTGTGGTGATTGTGGTCTCAGGCTCCTTCTCTGGGCTGAGACTGCCCCTGCTCCAAGCCTCTCCACCTCTACCCTGGCTTTGAGAGCAGAGTTGAGTCTTTCACACTTTAGAAAGCAGACTAGTGGGATTGGAGAAGGAGAGAGAACGAGCTTGATTTTGAGCAAAGAGCTGGGAGCAGTCCTGACTCCACTGAAGTCAATGAGGGTTTTGCCATGGACTCTGATAGGGTCAGGATTTTGTGTAATGGGGGGATCTATCAGCAAAGCCATGGATGCCATCCCATGCTGGATCTGAAGGAAGCTGCTGACAAGTTTTCTATGATGGAAATATTCAACAGAAGGCAGTTTGCTGGGCAGGAATGGAACAGAAAAATAAAGTCATGAGGGACACCAGCTGAAGAGGTTGGAAATAGTTTTAAAAAAACACCAGCCCATCACTCACCTTGTGTCTTCTCAGACAATAACAGAAACTTTGGCTCCTAATGTCTAAAGTTCTTGCACTGTAAAATGATTAAACCAAATGTGAAGGTTGAACAATTCCCTTTTACCTTGTCGTCACTAAAAGGATAACTAAATTCGGGAGGCAATCTCATTAATATTGATGGGAGTACTTTAAACATAGGGTGGCGGTGTAATAGTAGATATTCTGAAATCTTTGGAATTACACAGATTTTTCCTTTGGATGCTTCAGGTCAAATCCTGTCTATTCTGTGCACTTTGATAATCACAGTGACTGTAGCACACATTTGCTGTGACCAAAGTAACCCGAAGGAGGATCCTGACAGTGTTGTCTCATCCTCCTCAGTAGTTTTGCTTGCTGTGTTGGTGGTTTAAATGTGGATTTGTGCATCTGTGATGATAGCTCTTCTATAACAGTTCAGAGAAATATTGAGAATACATTATATATTCAACATGGATCTGTAGTCTGAATTATCTTCCATTTTTAAAGGCAGTTGTTTGACTTAACAGTGGTGTGTTGGAGAGGCTCCATAATGTAATACTAAATTTTAAAAAAAGCGCACATCTGTCAGCTCTTGACAGCGATGAATCTTAAGTAGGTTTGCAAGTTATTTATGGGTATCAAAGTGATGTTCCTATTGTAGATCAAGAGCTGTAGTGTGCTTCACCTCTCTCCTGCTTTCCCCCTTGCAGTGCTGTAAATCTAACTTCTGCCCATCCTATTGTTCGAAGAAAAGCAGCCATATTGTGCTGATTGCTATTAAATTAAAGCAGAAAGGGAAGGAAACAAATGCGGAAGCCAATCTTACCAGCAGGGATACCACTATCTTTTATTTTGCCTTTTGGGGGTCACAAAGTCATGGCAGGAAGCTGACCTCTGATAACCTTTTCTGTGCCACAGCATGCAGTTTCTTTCGGAAGAACTTAATTAAATACAACTGAAATTCCCAGCTAACATTTGTTCCTGAAAAGAGTCGTCTTTGATTGGTGTTTTCTGCTGAGGGGACAACAGAGATGCTGCTTTTGTTCTGAGGAGAAAAGTTAGCATATGTTAGTTAAGGATTTGTGGTTTCCTATAGTGGTGCTGGGTCTTTCTGAAGATTCACCGGGGCTTCTCAGCTAGCACTGGAGCACCACAGCAGTGGAAGAAAAGCACACCAAACGAGTTTAAAACACATTGTAAATGAGGCTACTCCGACGTATTGAGGGCTATGTGTAGTTTGGTCCATGGTAAATAAAATCATATTCTCCCTATAGAGTTGGTGATGTATCTATGGTAGTCCATGTCTTTGATATGAAGCATGCAGTATGGAACATGTATCCACCAAAGCTTGACTGTGAGTCCCAATAAGATTAATTGCAGCAAGATGAGATTTATTTAGTTCTTCTCTTGTGGAAATGTGCTTGCAATGCAGGAGAGAATAAGCAGTTTTTATGGTATAGGATATAAATCCAGAACACTGAATTTAGACAGTGCCAGGTGAAGTGTGTGCTGTCATGAGTAAAGCTCTTTTAATTGCAGAAATATCTGGATATAAGTCATCTTCTGTATGCTTTTTTTTGGTTTGATCATATTGGCATTTTGTGTGTGGAATCAGTGTCAGAACATGTGACTAGAGAGAAAGGCTGTTAATGACTCTTGGAAATGGAGCTGGGTTCTGTACTCGGTGTTTGCTGAATCACTTTCAAACAGGAAGCGTTGCTGACAGGTCTCGGTATAATTGAGGATGTGTGGGCATCTGTATGAGTCTTCGTTGGAGACAAAATTAGAATTTACTGCACTAGCAGTAGGCAGAGGGAAGCCCTTTCCTTCTCTCAGTGGCACGGTGGTCCTGCTCAGCTGGAGGTCCTTTCTCAGCGGGACAGGAGCTCCCTGTGAGCTCTCGGGGCAGACGGGAGCAGAGAAGCAGCCCCTGTACTTGTGGGTTGTCCCGGGTGTTGCCGTGGGAGGTGAAGCGGCACTGCTTCATCAAGAGCGATGGGATGGGGTGCGGGAAGAGACTGGGGAGAAAGGATTAAAACATACCACAAGAGACTCCTCTTTCGCTAAAGACAGACCAGCCTTAGCAAATCCCAGCTAAGAAAAAATTTTCTCCTTATTTGCTATTCAGTCTTCTCTTTCCTCCTTTTGCCCCTGATCTTTGATACTGTATGTCTTAATCTTGCAAAAGAGACATGAGAATGATGTTTGCTGAGGCTGTGTCGCCTTCCTCGGAGTTAATGCATCTCTGTGCAAGCGAATGGTACGGAAAGCATCTGTTTTCAGGGCTGGGGCCACACCAACCAGAAATGATGCGGTAAAAACTGGCTGGAAAGATCAGGTTACCAACTCATTAGAGGGAATGCATCCTGGTAACTGTAAAATGACCTTCCATATTCCCTCATTTCTAGCATCTAATTTGCTAGGTGGTTTCATTTATTAGCATACATTCAAGTGTGGGGGCTCTTGTATGGCTCTTTCTTTAAGAAACAAAAACATTAACCCTCTAGTACACCACCTGTTTGCACTTCATTGTCAACTGTGAGGGGTTATTTTATTGGCTTCATTGTTTCACTTTTCATTAACTTGTTTCTTTATTAACATGCAGGCTGCAATCCGATTTCTTTCCGCTAGAAATGGACTTTGTTTGTCATTAATACCATACTTCTGGCTGTATTTCTTTATTTAAAAGAAATAAAGCCTTTCTTTTATATCTAGTCTTTATATCTACCCTTGGTCTGTGTCTCTGTCCTAGTGGCTTTCCAAATGTACTTGATTTAGCTTTTCAATATGTAATTAATGCCAAACAAGTTAATTGCTTTACAAGTGTCCAAAATTCCCTCGTTTCATTTCTATTCATTTATCAACCTTCATTATACAGCCACTGTTCCACATAAACACAAATGATTGTTAATGAATGCCTAATGTCGTATTCATTAGAAAATCAGGTTAATGGCTAGTAATGAATATCTGAGCTACTTGTTACTTTCGAGTATGGTTTTTTTCCCCTTGTAGATTACAATACTTCTTTAATCTACAAAGAAATCATACCTGTGTGTTAGGCCAACTGAAACATGATGAGGTCAAACCTTTGCAAAAGCCCACAACCATTCCCATATTGCAGGTGCTTTCTCTTTAGGTGGAATGCTAAAGATGTTTGACAAAGACAACCTGAAACTGCTGGTTTATCCTCAGTTTGTGATTCATCTACTTAGGGGGACAACTCATGTTCTTAAAACCATTTTATGCTAGTCAAGAGGACAAAGATCATTCCTAGATACCATTCTACAGTCATAAGAGATTTCATTATGCAGGTTTAATATCTGTAGCTGGCACATACTGAGACATATAGTAATTCTAATGAAGAGCACATTTTTCATTGTGGGAGTATGTGGTGCAAACTAGTGCTTTCCACCTAGTTTTGCAAGCCACTAAGGTTCAAGATAGGTGAGCACTCAAATTGAAAGCAGTGATAATTTTTATACTAACTAAACTTTGACAAGATAGTACTATTTCACATGCTTCTGTATATCCATGTACTGTTACAGATCAATGGGAATGAGCAGGTTGTACGTAATCTAGACCACAGATCCCCAGCTGCTGTATATCGTTTCACCGCATGAGGATGATCTGCCCCTGTGAACTTCTAAAGCAGCTTCAGAAGAATACATTTGTATGGCTAAAACCGCTGCTCCGATAACTGATGCTGTGTGGAAGTTTTCTAGGAAGTGATCTGCTTTAGGGTAGTTTTGTGCATGGACGTACAGTTCTGCACTGAATGTTGGATAGGACCTGAGACCTTCAGAAAATATGCTTTGGGAAAGACCTTCGTTGAATCACAGGTAAAACTGGGTCCTGACTTTTTCCGTAGTTCAAATTTCACTTGATCTTATCCCAGAGCAGATGTGAGACTCTGCCCTGACCAAATTGCTTTCTAGTTAACAACCTTTTTTGGCCTCTACCAGAGGTAGCACGTTTTAGCTTCTGGTCTCTATAATTGTTGTATATTATGTTAATTCATTAGCATGGTTGCTATCTCCTGCCCCAGTTGTGGCTGCATTTCGATGATTGAAGTAATTCTCGGATGTCAGCTACAGTGAAATGTTTTAAAATGTTGTGTTTTGACTTACAAGGCTCAGTAATCCCGATCATGTTAGATTATTCAACTACAAACGTGTGTATGTGCATGCATGCCTAGTGTCTTTTCACAGATATTTAGAGATAAGTAACATTGAATAACATCTCTTGTCTTGCTTTATAAGGCTCTGCCTGCCAAAAAGATTTGGCTATTTGAAGTTATATGTCCATAATAACTAGGCTATATTTCATATTTTGTTTTATAAAGTGTTCGCTCATCTTTGTTTGCTATCGCTTCTGCCATGGTAACATGAAGGCCTGAAGATCCAAGGAGCATTTGAGCTGGAGCTATAGCTCTTCTGAGGGCTCAGGAAACAAAATATCTTGTATTGTTTGCATTGATATCCATCAACAGCCTTCCTGTTTTGCCTTATTAGACCTTTAAGGGATTTCACAAACATATTGAACAATAATGGTGATGAACATGGTCCTGATGGACACCCCAAGCACAATATCTCTTTACAGTTATAAAGAAATTACTCCTTATTGGTAACTAAACCTTGAAAGAACACATTTTTCCTAATTATAAATGGTGTGAAAAAGAGTCCCCAGAGTGACTGTGCAGACTGCTGTTTGTAAGACATTGCAGATAATTTTTTTAAAAAAGAAACACAATACAGTTAAAATGTAATTGACTCTTTATAATGTTCCTGTCAAATTACAATGTGAAGTAAGATGAGAGAATTTATGCAATGAAAGACAGTAAATTGTATTTATTACTTAATGAAAGTATTTAAGTGGCTGTGCTGCATCAGAGGACATTATCTGCTCCCAGTTAATGCTGGTAGTTTGGTAGTAACCACAGGCAGGATTAGGATCCTATATCAACATAACAGCTAGGTGTGTGTTACATATGTTGTTTGATCTCTGGCAGCAGCACTTAACAGTGCTTGTGGTCAGAGTGATTCCCAAGGGTGTATCTCATATGTTGAAAGTCAAATATGTGCTATGGGATTTTTCTGAATCATTTCTACTGACATCCCAGATTTCACCAGCCCCCTCTCTGTCTGCTCAGCACTTTGCATGACTGGACTTAAAAGAATGTCCCAAAATGCACATGTGCTGGGGTTGCTCATTAGGTAAAGGCAGCTGAAATGGTTACGAGATGCAATATGGAAGAGCGTTGTGGTACCTCCAGGCAAATCTTTTGTGGGTGGCTTTAGAACAGATGTATGATGGGTTCCTGGGTCTGGCCTGGAAAGGTGACCAATTAATACTGATATAGGGCTTTAACCTACTATGAGAACAATAGTGAGTTAAGTCCCAGGTATCTGATTCTACTTATTTATGTTTATTTTGAGCAAGTCAAGAGTGTCAGCCAATATATGATGGAGAAATCTTATGCTTTGTCTTTCCGTTGGACTTGGGGAGTGGAAATTGCTATTCAGGCAGTCTGGTTTTTAACAGTGTCTAGCCCTAGATGATTTAATTTCTAATAAATTATCAGCTGAGTATTTGATTTCAGAAACAGTTTACTAGTGTGACATGTACAGAACTGAGAAGCCGACCGAGGAAATCTGATTATGACAGATCACCCTGCCATACTGCAAACCTGCATGAAGCAAGACTAAAATATGAGCTAAAATTTCTATTGTGCCATCTGAGAGTCTCCTTAGATCTTTTATACCTTTGAAACTTCTTTTTGAAATATCTTCTAGAAGTAATGTGCTCAGCCCGCAAAAACAGAATAAATAAAACCTCAACTACTTTTTAAATTCATTACAGGCTGTCCCTTATTACACAGCCTGTGTGAGTGGAGTATCATGGGATAGAGACATTTACTGCTGCGTTGTACGTACAATCTCACAACATTCAGTGATGCTGCATTCAGTGTTGGTTTGCTTGCTCTGCTCTACCGGCACCAGTCCTCCTTTCACAGAGGGTTGTTCGGCTCTTCAGTGCTTTTCACTGATGCCCACCCTACACGCGCATAGAGATGGCTTGTATTTTTGACCCTGTCATTCTGCTGCAAGGAGGAGAAAGACCTCCAGCAGCAAAACGTGTAGACTGTAGACATCAGACGTGCTTGGTAACTCAGTATCATAGCTGGCAGCTGAGAAAGGGTTGGTGGGGCAGGTAAGGGTGAGATACCAGGGCACCTAGAAGTCCTGGACTGAGGGACAGAGCTTGGCACGTAATACAGGGAACTCATGGAACAGCACAGCTCATCTCTGCCAGACGAACCAAACCTACAAGCTGACAGTAAGCAAACATCCAATAGGAAACACCATCCTAGACCTCCCTTTTCCACCCACAAAGTTAACCAGTTTTTAACTCTTTTAGTAAGCAGTATAGAGCGTATACAAAATTCCCATCATAACTGTGGGAGATGTTTTTTGCTTATTTTTTTATGTATGCTTCATTTCTCGTGTAGTTTTCAGGAATTTCTGTTTTGATTGGGCTTGAAGCTGGTATTCTCATGCTATTGGATAGCTCTTGATCTTCTGACTGATTAAATAACCACTTTTCCACACACAAGGATTATAAAGCAACACACAACAAGAACAACAAATAAAACCTCACTTGGCATAATCTTTAGTACTATTTCTCGTACTATCACCTTTTGCATTTAATATGCTATTCAGATGACTCTGTGAAGAATATTTTAGGAATACATAGATGTTGATGCATTGATTTTATTATTCATCTGCTGTGCAAGAATCAAAATCAGCTTTATAGGTGCAATTTTCTCTTCACTAGAGGTACAAAGCACAAAAATTACAAGAATAATTTCATCTTTCTCTTTCAAATAAAAATAAATAGATGAGTTCATCAAGGAAATTGCTGACCTGTTATATTTTTTCTTTCATTTGCTAATGATCCCCTTTTTCAGTGAATGAAGCTTGAGCCTGGTGATTTTTCCTGAAATGTGTACATGTATATCTGGTAAATTAATGTCAGTGTGCTGGGGAAGATGGTAGCCATAGGCCAGGGCTTTTCGTTGCCATGGATCCATTGCAGACCTCTCTGATTGTAGCTTATTAGGGCTTTGTTTAAACAAGTAGGAACTGGGGAAAAAAAAAAGGTTTTCAGCTATTTCTGTCATTTACATTTTAACTGTTCTAATTGTCCTAATTTCCTTCCTATTTACGATGAATGGTTAGGGGAGTAAGCCTTCAGTGGTGACCACTATGCTCTTCAAACTCAGGCCACACACTCTGTCCACAGTTTTTTCCTGTGCTATTCTGGCATAGTAGGTTTTAGCCTGCCTCGGTCTGCCTATGGGAGACAACATGCTATACCTTAGATTCATACATACTCATCACCTATAAAATATTGCGTAAGAACTGACTGTGCTGATTTGAGCATCAGTTTTAGAACATAATGCCCAATTCCACCATGCTATCTGACTTGGTGAACTGTCGCACTTGCTTGAATTCACCAGAGTATTTTAAATAAAGAAATACACCCTCTAATATTTTCCATCGCTCTTTGTATTGAGAGCGGGTTTATGCTGAACACAGTTTGCTCGTATGAAGGCCAGTGACCTGCTCTGGGCGCGGCGGTGGGTACCAGCCTGTGCTGCAGCCGCTGCTGTTGTGCCAGTGTGGGGGACGGTCATGGTGACAAAGTGGGCGTTTGGCCCTCTACAGATGGCAATAAAATGTCTGTGTCCGAATGTGTCCCCCAGCATGGCCTTCCTGTGGGGTCCACAGTGAAAGGTAGGAAATGTGTGAAGTTCTGCAAAGGTTGTGAAGAATCAGATTTTTGGTTCATTGCTGCTGGTCTGAACTCCACCTTCCACCAGAGGACCTGTGTTATCTCTTTGTGTTTCCTCTCTGTGTCCATGTCAGCTATACCTGTGTAGAAATGCTTCTCATCTCTTTCTACAGACCTTCTCCTGTGTGAATAGAGAATTACTGTATATCAGAATATCTGCTAGTCCTTGTTTTAACTGCAGCTAAAGTCTTTTTTACCTGGAAAGCAGGACCCAATCTCTTTCTCCTTTCTTTTTTTTTCAGCTGTAAGATGTAGCTCACTCAGTGATGGCATCTAGCCTTTCTAAGACTGTGTGTAACCCAAAAGACTCAAGTTGGCTGCAGAAAGTGGTCTAATGAAGTGTCCCACCATTAGTAGAAGGGAGAGGCAGGATTAGGGCTATAGTTACACCATTTTCTTCCTCTTTTCTCATGACATCCCGAACTGTAGTCACCTTCTGCATTTCCTCCGCAATGAGGTTTTTAGGGCGGAAGCAGGCAGGAAATGAAGCTGGTAGAGCAGCTGATGAAACCTTACATCAGATGCTACGCCACTACCTTTTGCAAACGTCACTGTTAACGTTACTTGTGATGGTGCTGAAGCAGTAGCTGTGTTTGGCCTCATGGCTTTGGTGTTCCTTCAGCTTGGCCACAGACCTTTCTTCCTGCCTGTACTGTTTGTTTAGGCTGTGAGGGTTTGGGGCAGGATCTGTCACTTGTTTTCCATGCAGCATTGCACCTGGTAGATCTTGGTTCATCTTGTCCATCAAGCTGTATGGTTGTAAAAATCATAGTCACAAAGGTGACACTGTCCGGGAGGGGGAGGAAAGGAGATGGACTGATAAACTTTAGCCTAAGGAATTATCTAGAAAACATTTGCCTATATGAATCCAAATCACCATTCCAGAAAATCATCCAGCATGATTCCAGCTCACACTTTTATTTGGCCAGCATATGGAAGATTCCCCATCTGCCTTTCTATCACTGTACTTTCCTTTCCTCTGCAGTACAAATAATCCAAGTGTTTGTGGCAGCTTCTTCACATTGCATTTTCCTCTACTATAAATGTCTCTTAAAGCAAGACATAGTTTTCCTCTCCAGCTGTAAGGACATGCAAAAGTAAGGTCCAATCTTACAGCCTTGAGGTGTGCAGAACGCTGCTAGGGTCAGCAGTGGATGTGTGCAGAGGTCTGCAAGGCTACCCTGATAATTTAAGTCCTGTCTGTCTAACGGCACC
Source organism: Balearica regulorum gibbericeps (assembly GCF_011004875.1). Classification (NCBI taxonomy): domain Eukaryota; kingdom Metazoa; phylum Chordata; class Aves; order Gruiformes; family Gruidae; genus Balearica; species Balearica regulorum. The sequence goes on from NC_046184.1 coordinate 61,782,586, forward strand.
TAGAACAAAAAAATTTCTCGCTGGCCTAGGTATGTGGGAGCTTGCAGGCACTCAGTGCATTTCTCAGTAATGCAGCAGCTCGGGAATGTCACTCTGAGTGACTGTAGAGCTGCGCGGAGGCTGCTGGTCCCTGATGGGCAAAACCTGCGGGTTTTGGTGCAAATTATGACCCTGGGAAGAGGGGAGGTGGGCGGTGCTGGTGTGCGTATGGCAATATAGATATACTGGTAATACCCTCTAGTGGAGACACGAGGTCTGCCAGCGAAGGGAGCGGGCTTGCCAGCAAAATTAAACACCAGCTTGAACAGCTTCAGGACAGTTTTATCAAATAACTGTATGGCTCCTGTAGGTTTGTGTATAGGAAATATTTTACTAGTACATCTGCGCTAGTGAGAGAGTGTGATTTAATTCTGAGAGTCCTAGCCACGGTTATCAGGCAGGCAGAGCTGTGTAGTGTAGACTAATCTTTTGCTACATCGTTCTTAGTGTTATACATTTACATGGGGCTAAAGCATTGTATTTCTAATTAAATAATTTACACTCTGTATTGCATAACTACACAATAGAGAGGCTGTTAGCACTTTGACTGCAGGTAGCAGAGGTGAGAATTTATTGTGTGCTGTTTCTCACTGCTATTACTCGTCCACTTCTCGGGAAACCCCATGGGACCACTGAAATTTCTGCTGGTGAAATAGAAAGAGAAATATGGGAATTCAGCTGAATAAATAAGTAAATAAGTGAACAACACCAAAAGTTTATTTTTTTTCTCTAAATCATTTGCATGTGGAAGATTGCATGGTATTTTGTCAAGATTTGTAGCAATCTTATACTGGGATGACTGGATATTTTTCAGTAATGATTAGTCTGGCATATCTTCTGCTTCTGTTATAAACCACATAGATTTTAGTAGGAACAGAACTGAGACGTTGCTCTTCTGTGATGTCTCTCTTATTAAGAGATAGTATCGACGTTGTGAAGGAGTCTCAAGAAAGGGCCAATATACATGAACCAAAAAATCTCTAGTCTCTGCTTTGAATGATTTATTGCTTAAGTAAAGGATATTACTTCCAATTGGAATATATTATGTTGGAGGAAGAAAATAGGCTGGAGATCTATTATGCTATTTTGCTTCTTGAGCGATTTTACAAGTTACCTTTCACTTACAAAAGCTATGTGAGACATTGTTTATTTAATAATACAATAGATATAATTTGGATATTATTTTACAAGATTTTTATCAGTGATTACATTATTTTTTTAAAAAAATGGAAATCAAACTGCTGTAGGTATTGCAGAATCAAAAATAAGAGGAAAAGAGCAATGCTGATCCTTTGGTATCAATACTTAACATATCAATGCTTATACTGTAATTAGCCTTTTGATCTGATTACCCAGTTAAGTGAGAAAAGTTTCCATGACTTCGGATTTTGAATCTTTTTTGCATGCAAAGACCAACCTTTACTTCGATGGTTGGACTTGATGATCTTAAAGGTCTTTTCCAACCTAAACAATTCTATGGTTCTATGATTCTGCTTGTATCATTTTATTTTGCACACAACTGGAATGGATATAAAGGATGACCTGGTTGCCCACACTCTAAGATAGTTCAGTGGTCTAGAAGTTTGCTTTCCAAGGTGAAAGTACCCAGGATTCAGCTGGGACCTGGTGTAGTTTTGCTGACTTCTGAGGACTGGCTCTAGTTTTACACCTCTGTAAACGACAAGCTTAATTAGGCCTGTAGCATTGCCTGCTTAAATTCCTATGGGTTCAACTTTTTAAATTGATTCCTAGGGTTTTAGTCAAGCTCAGAGAGGGTGGGATTTAAAGGAAATGCTTAGTGTTGGCTTCATGCCGCTTCCTTTGAAATTAAGTGGAAGTTTTGAAAATCCCATCAGTGTTGTGTGATTGCTGAAGCCACTGTGATTAATTATGCATAAGTGTGCTGGCACACTAGGTACAGCATCTTAAATTTCTGTGAATGCAACGTAAAGCCAGGAGCCAAGGTTACTTTCTGAGCAGTGAAGCAGGTATGTTGGGTTAAGATGTATTGATTAAGACACGCTGTTGAATGAGATGACGGCTCATTGCTGGAGCAGCGCTGGAGTGATGAGCTTGCGGATGGCTTGTTTACTCTCTACAGAAAGCTTCTCTTCAAGGGAAAATCACATCTCTAAAGATAAAATGATATGAAATTGCAGTTTGGGATTGTGTGAGGCTATTATATATTATATGGTGTGAGAGGGATAGATGGCAGGGAACAAGAGGTGCAGTGGCAGAACTGCATAATCTTCTCTCCAGGTATAAGCAACTTAAATTCACCTACCAGGCAGGTCCTCTGAGGCACTCCCATTCACAGTTTGTGCTCTGGAGGTAATTATTTTGGCTGTGATCTGAAAGGCAATCAGCCTGCAAAGTGCCAGCCTGCTAGCAGTTCACTCATTTTTATCACAGATTTATGGAGTTTGGTTTTGCTCTATTTCTGTTAAGAACTACAGAATAAACTCCAGATTCTTTAAATTAAAGGATGGTGGCAAATAGCACTAAAATATTTGCCTATTTTTCATTTACCATTTTGAAAGGGACTCCTTTTTCCCCTGGAACTATATAACTTGTCAAGCTCAGACAAAGTATGAAGAAATTAATCTGTGATGATTTTTTTTTTAAAGCTGTTACAAAATGAAACGATGAATAGAAGAGGAAGGGCAATTCAGCTTTTACTGGAGCAGCTATGTTGCTTGCCCTGAATCCCTTTGTCCTTGGACATGTCATGGCCATGAGCTAAATGGATGAGTGGAAACATGGGACTGTCCCTCTTCTTTGGGCAGCGCATCACCCCGGTCTCCCCAACCCGCTCTGGAGAGATACTGGGGCTGGACCACGGCCACTGCCTCGGGGAGCTCACAGTGCAGGACCAAGCGTGGCAGGGCAGTGCCAGGAAGCGAGGACATGGAAGAGGCAGTGCTTATCACACCACAGTTACTGTGGCAAAAATTGTGAAACTAACTGCAGTGTATACTTTGGACCAAGACACAAAAATAGCCTCTAATCCTCCTTTTTGTATATAAAATCCTAACGGAGTAGTAAACAGTGTTTTGTATGATGCCAGCTGTAGAGAGAAAAATGCAGTAAGTTCTCCTGGTGTTTTTCTTTCTCTGTATACAAAGGTATGTTTTCTCTCATGAGAACAGTCTAAATATCCCATTAATGCCTTATGTGTAATATTAGCAAAACCCCTTTCAAGATAGATTACAGTATTTTGATTCGTTACTCATCAGTATGTATAATTATCGTTTAACAATGTTATGAAGGACTGATGAAGGGAAGCAGGTGTTTAAACATGCGGTACCAGTAGTTTGACACAGCATTTAATTCTCTTTATTTGCGCTTTTTAAAGACATCTATTCAAGGAGGGAAAACAATGAGGCACTATATAGTCATGAGTGTTTGCAAGAGAAAGAAAGAAGATGTTTAGTCAATTTTTGGAGCAAGTATTTTTTGATTAGTAAGGGTGAGCTTTTTAGTGGTAGCATAACATTATATAAAAATAGTGAAGGTAATGAAAGGTGTTACAATTTTAGATAAGCAAGCAATTGATATCCTCAGATGGGCTTTAGACCCATAAAATATTTCTAGGTATCAAGGTAATGAAAAGTACAGCTTGGTCCTAAAAAGCCAAGTAATCATTTTTGAAGTCCACACACTGGAGGGTGCCACTGCCAGGAGGTGGCTACCAGTGCCACAAGGAGGGCCAGTGCAGCCCTACGGGTGATCTCCACCCTGCCTGCCCCATGCTGGCCCTCCAAGAGGGTCAGCGTCCCTGCTGGAGAACTCCAGGGGGAAAGAGCCACCTCTCCAGAGCTTTATATGTCAGAAGTTGGGATTTTCAGGACTAGAGAGTCCTGTGAACTTCTGCCTGACCATCTCCTTGAATGAGAAAATTCCCACTTACCTCCAGGTAATGCTTTCTGGGAAGAGGCACTTGAAAACCTCCATGGCTATGAGCTAAGCTTTACCAGTAGCAGTGGTCTCCCTAGCCATTGCAGTTTGTCTTCTCATTAATTATTATTATTCAGCTACCAAGTTTTAATTAATATGGTTTAACAAAGCCTTTAAAAATAATCTTTATTTGGGTTAAAAAGACATGCTCTTTTTTTTCCTCTCAGCAGATTTTTCTATAGTGTCGAAAAGAAGTCGAAATGAACTATTTTGCCTCCTGAAGCAGCAGTTTTTGTGTGGAGGTCTAGCAGGCACTCGTGTAGCCACAGTCGGCTGTTTGAAACAGTTCCATAATGCAGCAGTGCCAGCGCTGAGCTTCCTTTGAACAGCAGTGTAGCACGCCTGGCTGTTTCTTCTTTGTGGCAGACGGGCTGAAGTCTTACAAGGTGATTCAGGACACCTATATTTAGGGTTTTTTTGCTCTGTTTTGCTGTGGAAGATCAGTTTCAACAGTCTGAATCAGGCTGGTTGAGTATGGTATTAATGCTGCAGCCTGACAGTTCTTCCAGGGGAGACTTTCCTGCCTGTTGATGGAGGAGACGTAGGTACCTCCAGAGAGATGGCGGTTTAGCCATGTCTCGCAGTCCTGGTGCTACTCTGGTGACTTCATCTCTCTTTTTTTTATCACTCTCCAACTAATATTCAGCTGGTTCTGTCGTGCTTCACTTGCTCTGTTTCTGAAGAACCATCCCCTGCATGAAAGGAACGTACAGTTACAAACCCAGTGATTGCTCTTCTAAGAGGCAAAAGGATTTTTGCATTAGTAAACGTGCTATTGCCATTGTGACTTGCTTTAAAGGTGCCAAATCTATGCCCTGCCTTATGGTGAAAGTCACTGTAAGTGATCCTAATGATTCCTGTCAGCCATAAAATGCACACAAATAATAAACGTAAGGTGGTGTTTCATGATTACACCTGTGTTTCCCTTTGCCTGATAATTTTGTTTTCCCTGCATGATATTCCATTATTCATGAAAATGGTGTCTTTTTAAAGTGACTTATGTTATGGGCAACCTTAGTATTTCTTTTCCTCTATTTACTTTGTCTCCTAATTGCTGTTACATGTCATTAAGAGGGAGGGTAGAATTATTGCACCTGCCGAGCCAAATAAGCTGACTTTTTTCTTTCATTTCTCATTGATCACCTTGTTCAAATTAGTTCTCAGCATGCCTGACAGGTATAGAAATCTTCCATCTTGCTTATGCTTTGCTTTCATTAGGCAAATTTATTTATTATTTCAAGGGTAATGCTTATGGTGAACCGAATTGCAACTTTGAGCAGGTGTGTATACTGTAGATACGGAATCAGGCCCTGGGCAGAGACAGTTCAGTGACCCCACGCCAGTTCTTACCGTTTGTCTTGGGGACATATCTCTCATACCATTTAGCATGAGAGACAGCCAGAGCAAGGTGTTATTCTGCTCAACGATCAGTCCCTTCCACTTTTGATGGGTTCTGTGCAAAATCCCCTAAAGATGAGGCTGTGAGGTTGTAGTTTTCTTTGGGACAGGGTTTCCCCCCAGTCTGCCCCTCTGAGAAGTAAGAGGAGGTAAATATCACAGTGTAGGCTATCTGTGTTTTATAAATGTTCTCTAGCTGCTAAGGACTTTTCCTTCTTAACATGGGTGTCAAATGTTTTTCTCGGGGAACTTCTTTGCTCCGCACATGCGGTTGGCTTGCTTTTCATCTCTAGCGTACATCAGGCCCAACCAAGCCTTTCGGCTACCGTAAAGCACTACACAGAATTTGCATGTGGAGGTGGCTGTGTGAATGCCAAGTCCTTTAAAAGCTGTCTTTGAGTTAAGGAAGGAGTTTGGGGATAAATACAGGTGGTCAGCACTGACTTTGCCTGAGGGACCTACCCCCTGCTTCGCCAGGTGGCTGGTGCATGTGGCATGGCAGATGTGTGCTAACATTTTGCTGAATTGCCTTCTATTTTTCACGGCATTTTGAAGACTTAAAGAGCGTGTTCCTACAAACCTCAGCGTTGGTAGCTGGCCTGTTATTTCCCAGTGGGTTGGTGGGGCCTTGCTGCTGCTTGGGTGCACATACCACCCTTGAAGCTCCTGGAGCTGGTGCCCAGGAGGTGCTCGGCAGAGGAGTGTTTTGGAGAGCAGCTGCTGTAATTTTGAGCATGCAAGTCAGATCCCTGCTCTGAATCCTCTGCCAGAGATGTCTCTCTCTTTTGGTTTATATTATAGGGAGTTTAGGAAGCTGAGCCTCCTTATTTAGGCAGCTAAATATGCACTCTGCTGCTTAATTTCCCAAGGTTTCCATCACGGACAGACCCTTGCAACACGCATGTTGCGGGGTCCCATAAGCGACAGCGGGGCTTGCAGCTCCCTGCCCAAGGTGCCCTGCTGCCCGCAGTGCCAGCGCTGCCTGCACCTGCCACGCTGCCTATCCCTCCTGGCCAGGGGGCTTTTCCTTCCCCCCCCCGGTATCTTCCAGCCTGTTGAAGACAGTGAGTATGAGTTCAGCTCCTTCCTTCAGATGACGTCCACTACATCATATAATGAGAAGCTGTCAGGGCGCAGAGCTTGTTTGACACACCATGTCAGTGATGCGATACCCAGAAAAGCAACAGCTTTTGTGATGAAATATTACTGTTTTGTCAGAGGGCTGCGACACTTAAAAGTTAGCTGGGCTGACTTCAGCAGGAGCGGAGGGCTTTGGGCACCCTGCGGACACTCAGCTCAAAGAGCGGATCCTGCAGCGATGGGCTTGATGTCGTTTTAATATGGCTTTTGTGTCTTCATAAAAAAAAAAGTAACTTCTGGTGTCAGTTGCATGAGAGTTGATGTTTAACTTTTTGGCCTTTAAGAAATTATAGTTTGACATTAAGTTTAACTTTCCTGGCTAATGAAATTATCATGATGGAACAGCCCAAGTAAATAATAAATACAATAACTCTTCTTTGCCTGTTGTGTGCTTTTACTATTCATAATTTTTAGGACCATAGATATTAGATACACTTACGTAAGACTTAACGAACAGTAATTATCTTTTGGCTAAAGAAAAAGCCCAAACGAATGCTAAGCTGCATTATCGCTTGGCTTCTGACATGAGCTGATAATCAGATTTTCTTGCTTAAATCCATGGTGCTTGAACAATGCTACCCACTGTCTGTCCTTCCCGATATTACCCTTAATTAGAAAGAACAGAAACACAAATCTGAATTATTTCAAAATCTGGTTTCCATGGTCAGTGGTTGGAAGGGCTTAACTTTATTACAAATAAACCTGGCTTTATTTACTAATGAAATCTGAAATGCTAGGCCTGTAATAGTAGATAGCCTAATAGTATGGTGTTTACATGCTGAAAAATCTTGTGTGGGCAAAGTATTTTGTAATAAATCGTTAAGTAATTGAATTATGATTCTTTTATCCAATTAATAAAGCATAAAAGGAGACCCATAGGAAGCCCTATAGCATAGTGTAGGGCGAGCAATGACACATTGTTCTCTAGCCTTGCTCTTTGTATGTAAGCCTTTTTTTTTTTAAGATGCATTTGGCGAATGCCTGTTTCTGTCTTTCCATACATTTGAGATTTTGGTTTGTCTTTTTTCCTAATCCTTTGTATTTACTAGCTTCTTGTTTCTGAACACTTGACACAGTAAAAACTTTTTTATTTTTTATATATATAGCTGGGGAAATCATTGTATTTGGTACTTTTTATTTGTTTAGAGGATCGGAAACCCCCTTTTCACCACTCAATACAATCTTTTAGTTCACAGCTATAACTTTTATTCTCTATAAAACACCAGAAAGATTATTTTATGCTACCTGATCTCTCTTACTCCACTCTGATATAATTGCAAATCTGCTTCCATAGTTACTGTTGTGGTAAAATGTAACTTTAGCAAACCGTAACTTTAAATCTACCACAAAACCAGAAGAGTAAGAGTACATAAATAATTTCTTTAGTGCATGCTTTTTGTTTCATAACTTATACATATTTGTAGCACTCATTAATGTACCAGCATACATACAAACCTCATTTCAATAGCTGGTGTTTTCTGCAGCATTTTCAAGCTATCGTCTTTTTCTAGTAAAATACTGTGCATCTTAAATAGATATTTTGTGCATAATAAATAGTTATTTAAGAGAAAATCCAGGAAGAAAACCGCAGTGTTCTTGGCAAGCCAACAATTGAAAAGTACAGGTGCTAGGAGCGGGTATAGGCCTAAAGTAAATAGTTATGTTGGTTTTTGTTTTTTTTTTTTAATCAAAAGAAGGTACCTTTCATTCTGAGAAATTTATTTCTTTTAAATATTTGCAGTCCACAACCGATAGCACATAACACCACTTTTCTTTCTTCCTTGACAAAAGGAATAGCTTGTGGTAACAAGCAGTTGCTTGAGTGGGCTGTGTGGCATGAAGTGTACCATCAGCCAAGAAAATCAATATTTACTGTTCTAGTATCTTTGTGGTGTGGGAGTTTGCCTTGTTTAAAAAGAGGATTGTGTATAATATATAAGGCCTTCCTTTTAGTTAATCAAAAAAGGGGTATTACTGACAAAAGCACGTTCTCTACAATGAGTCACACTTAACCGTCCATGTCCTCTAGTCCTGGTCTGTTCATTTATTACGCAAAAAAAATCAAACTAAAATCAGCTGAGTGGTTAGATCAGAGAAGTGCTTGCAGTCATTTTCTTCTTTAAAAGCATTTGTTACGACATAATAAATATGCCTAATAACAACAATGGTGAAAATGGTACTTGTTCACTAGTAGGGAAGGTGGGTCCCCAGCTGCCAGCAGAGACCCCCGGACCGCTGCCTGGTCACGGTTTGCGAGAGCATAGTTCTCCTGGCAGTGATTGCAGCAAGGGCCAGCGGAGGATGCATCAAACCCGCGGTATGGAGAAGTGCTGAAATACAGGTCTATGCACTACTTGGGGAAATAAACTTCTGCCCTCAAGGAAACATTTGTAATGAATAATGCAATTAAGAAATCTCAGAAACAGTTTCCCAGTAATAATGGTTTACTTTTCGAGATTACATTTCACTGGAAAGACTCAGATCTCTGGTTTGCATTGATTTTCCCCCGCCCCCCTCTTTTCACTCTACATTATGAAAAGAGAGTTTAATCCATTGTGATAAATTCTTATGCTACCTTTTCCTGCACTGGGCTTTTCATCCGTAATTTTTTAATTCATAGTGGGGGAGTATAAACAAGGAAAACAGATGCTAGAGATGGCTACAGGGAAGCTATGAAGTTTGTGGGCCAATTTGGTGAAATGGAAAGGTACTTACTCATGGAATGGAAATTATTGTTCATTTCACTGTTCAACTTTGCTCTTCTCTCTCTTTTTCCATGGTGTATTAGGCAGATGCTGTTTACAATGCTGCACTTTAACCTCTGTTTATATCTCAAATGTGTCAGAAACTATGAGCGCTGCTTATACTTTAATGAAAAAACAGAGTGGGGGAGAGTAGTAAGAGTCCCTAAGTCAACCCCCTTGCTGCTTTTCACTGCATTCACTTTTCTGTTGTCGTCTTTGCCAGGATTGCAGGATTTGGGAATCCAGAAGGGAGGATGGAGTCTGTATGTAACTAAAGGGTGGAAATGTTTTTGAACGTGTTGTGTGCAGAGAATGAGACCCTGCAGAGAAGGGTGCTAAAGGAGCGTGTTCCATCTCCCAGGAGCTCGGGACCTGCGTTACCTCAAGTACTGAGCCTGGCTCAAAGACCAGGGCTTGGCTTTGGGGGCTGGTGGAGGAATGTCTCCCACGGAGCTACTTCTTCCCACTAATTCCCCATGAACCTCGCCCCCTGATGCTGCCAAAACCTCCTCCCTTGGCTTTTCATGTGGTTTGCTGGCTTATCCAGGAGATTGGGGTTAAGTGCCCAGGGTGAATACTGCAGAGCTGCCATGCATAATATAGGCAAGAAATTTATTTCAGTCATCGATGCCTCTCTTGGCAGCCAGTGGGTTGAGCAGCATCGAGGGATGTGAGGGGAGGTGGAGGGCCAGGCTGGCATGGGGGAGTGGCGGAGGTCACGAATGCTCACCTGGATCCCAAAGCTATGGGGGAAGGACTCAGTGAGACCTGTGGCAGACACAGGAGGGCTAACATGCCAGGTTAAATGCATGGTTACTGCCCATCTGAAAAACATTAGTTCTGCATAAACCAAAACAGATCCTCCACTAGTCATTATTTTGTGATGTTTAATCGGTCTCTGTGTAGCCTCTGGGAGTCTGCAGGCCTTATCTTGCCCAGCTTCTGCTGCTTAGCCTTAAAAAGCCCACCTTGAAAAAAAAAAAAATGAAGTTACTTTTTGGAAAATGAATATGAGAAGACAAGACGTGAAGATGAATGGAGAAACCTGTCTAAATTTCAAACTGTAGCAAAGCAATATAGATATATATCTTCCTTCTCTTTATAAACTCTTCATCTTCATATGCCTGGAACTTAAAAAAGACAGATTATGCTGGAAAATACTTCCTACACCTCCACTTCAGTGCTGTTTCTCTGGGGTGGTAGGATGGTGTCTCGTGCAACATGCACAGCGATGTGTTGAATCTCACTGGTGTTTCACTTTAGACAGCACTCACAGAGGAGGAGCCTTCGCTGCCTGGCCCCAGACTTGCGGCATCTTTGAGGATGTTGTGTGGTCCTGGGCTCAGCACTGAGCTCCATGGCCTCCCAGCTAAGCCGGGGAGTCAAACCTTGGGAGGGTTCCCCTTCTCAGGAAGAATCCAGGTAATCAATTTGTGGTTTCATTCAAGGGAAGCTTAGGATGTGTTATAATTGTGGAGCTTTGCTGTTTGACTGTTTTTAAGAAGAAAATAGTATATCAAAGAGAAGTTCAGATGTGTGCTGGTAGTGTGGGTTCACAAATACAAATTCTATGCAAAACCATTCAGTGTTTAGTGTCTAATAGGACTCAAAGTGGAGAGGAGTTATTTACTATAACTGAACTTGTACAATAAAATTATTCTTGTATTGCATGTGGTAACATTGTCTTGTGACATAGACATACAGTAGAATCAGATCACATGCCCTTTTTATGGTAAATTTTTAAATTTCAGCAATTGTGAATGGATAAAAAAAAATATGGCAATGAATTCCTCTTTCTTGCTTATTATTCTCAGCATAAATGCATCATGCATTGCTTATTGAGTCGCTTTCTTGCTACCCTTGTCTTTTTCAACAGTGATGGTTGTAATTTGCCTTAACATACCTGTACACTTTTTCATGCAAAGAAGAACTATTTCAATTATCTGGTTTAGTCTTGCTCATAGTCTAGAACAAGTCACCTGATGGATGGCAGTAGCATTGGATCAGTGCAGTCCAATCTCTCTTTAATGAGTTCTCAAGAGTGAGGAGGCTGCTGTATTCCCCCCAGGCCAACAGTCCCGACAGCTATGTCATCCTCAGCATCTTATACTTTTCTACACCCATCTTCCCACTTTTGGATAACACTGTGCATTTATTGATCCATCTTCAAGATAAGATAATTTTTTTCAGGCAGGAATTTTGGCCTTTCTCTCCTGCCATGTTGCAGTCCATAGGTGAGAAAGGCTTTCAATGTGGTTTCTCTTTTCTGTGTTTCTGTATGACACTAAATTCTACTTTTTTTACAAGATGGGCTGAAAGTGCACCAGAAACATGTCATACTGATTTCCATGAATACTATATTCTGTGTCTTGGAAAGAGCCATGACGACACCTCGGCATGCAGAACCTACTTAAGAATATTGCCTTGAGTTGTTAGGACTCAGCAGGAGGGACTGTGTAACCTTTTAGCTTACCCTAAAAAGCAGAAGGTCCAGTTTGTTCCTTCCCAGTAGTCTAGGGTCAAATGTTTGCTCAGTGGGGAGCTAGACATTTTCTGTATAGTCTCCAGCTTCAAAGGAGAATTGGTGTGAGGCCAAATGCCAAGTGCTTTGGAAATTTCTCCCAATAGACTAAGGGCTACAGCTTATCTCAAATTATTGCTAAGAAAGGGCAGAGATTCATCACAGGGGAGCCTTGATAAGAAGCTCAAATTTAGGAACTGCCTCAAATCCTTAACAATACATATTTGGAAAGATACGCTGAGAACAGGAGGGGAAATTCTCCCTTTAGAAAGTCTGCTGTTTCCTTAAGATAAACTCAGATTTTTGTGTCTTCTAGACTGAGAAATATGAGAATTTTCTGAAGTGTATCTTGAAAATGACAAAGCAAGTGTGACCTAGACATAGAATTTCCAGAAATACATGGGGCAAAATCAAAATCCCCTCCTTGTGTTAGGTTGCAATATTGTTTAGCATTAATTCATAGTGTATTTAAGTGTTCTCAGACTTCATCTATGTATAGATTGCAAGTTGAATGTCTGACATAAAGAGAAGACTGTTATAAATAGATACGAAAAATAGTTGATTCATAGGCATCAAAAAGAATGTTGGGAAAATAGACAAGTTGGAGCATTCTGAGTGTTTTTCAAATTTGTACATGAACTAACTTCAAAGTATGTGCGTAAATAAGTTGTAGAACCTCAAATAAGATGGAAAATATTTTATTGACATATTGATTATCAGATATTGCTGCTGAATTTTTAATCTTTATTCATTGTTATAAAGTATGGACATCCTACTCTTAAAGTTGCATGCGATTATCAGTGATTGAGGGCAGCAAGGACACATTGCCAAATTTTAACTATTCAGGTTTAATTTTTGTATATTCACTGTCAGCCTCAGGCAGAGTCTTTTCTTTTTGACAGTTTCAGCTGCAGCAGTCATGCTGCTTCTGAGAACACTATCAAGGAAAACAACTTTACTTTGCTGATGTGGAAGGATTTAGACTGTTGCCTTGAGAAATGCCAGCGCTCCCTGGGAGCAGGGACTAGATCTCAAGCAGGTTTTATGCCTCTATCCAGGATTTGTCCTTTGCCAGAGCCCTGAACTTTGCCAAATATCTAATTAAAAAAAAAAAAAAAAAAAAGTCTGTGCTTAGAGAATGATTAGGCAGCTAAAGTCATGGAAAAGTCCACAGATCCTGAGACTTTCCTCCTTTCCTGCTGCCTGTGCTGTACCCTTGCATCCCTCTGAGCCTTCCTCCCCAGGCCCGCCTGCGTGGCCAGAGCTGAGGTGGTGCAGGGCTGGCAGCCCAGGGACTGGGGACATGTTCAGGTGGTCTCTTATTACAGCTGTGAAGCACAGAGGAGGGTAAAGATGCTGCAGAACCACAGAGGCAACATAGGAAGTTACAGAGCTTTGAATCAGTTACAGAATCCCAGAATGGTAGGGTTTGGAAGGGACCTCCAAAGATCATCTAGTCCAACTCCCCTGCTAAAGCAGGATCACCCAGAGCAGGTTGCACAGGATCGCATCCAGGTGGGTTTTGAATATCTCCAGAGAAGGAGACTCCACAACCTCTCTGGGCAGCCTCTTCCAGTGCTCGGTCACCCTCACAGTGAAGAAGTTTTTCCTCATGTTCAGATGGAACTTCCTGTGTTCCAGTTTGTGCCCGTTGCCCCTTGTCCTGTCACTGGGCACCGCTGAAAAGAGTCTGGCCCCATCCTCTTGACATTCACCCTTTAGATATTTATAAGCATTGACGAGATCCCCTCTCAGTCTTCTCTTCTCCAGACCCAGTTGCTGCTCCTCTCCACCAGCTGAGACCTGGTCACTCCCCATGTGAGTTGCCTTCCTTCCTTTCACCACAAATCACCCAAAGGCACAAGATTTCTTGTGATCACGTGTGCCTGACATTTACGCATTATTATTTAGAGCTGAATTAGCAGAATTGCTCCTCTTGGTTTGGGCTGGTGAAGTTAGCCTTTGTATTTGATAGCATGTGTTTCTTTTCTTGTTCTGAGCATAGGAAGAATGAATGTCAGCTAATTTCCCAAGAAAAAGTTCACCTTGATTAAAACCAGCAAGATTCAGGAGTAGTAGGGAGAAGCTACACCCAAGAGGTGGGAAAGAAGCACATCACAGGAGAAAGAAGAGGGTATATGGAAGCCTGTAGGTAAAATTCAGAAATAGAGGTAGAGACTGTTGATGGCTTTTGAGCATGGCAAGGCAAAATTTAGACACTGGCATAAGAAATGAGCTGTTACAGTACTGGATAGAGTTAGAAACTCTTGCATGCTTCTGCTTAGATGCTTAGCAAATAAGTTGTTCCTCTGAATGTGAGTGGGACGGCTCACTGGAAATCAGATCCTGAATTTTTTGTCGGTTAGGCTGAAAGGTTGTCCTCTGACTTTTAAATCCAGTTTGTTACAGGGAAACTCGCTGTTGCAGTCACTCTCAGTTCAAACAAGGGGAAATTCAGGCTCTGTACAGCAAAGCATTTAAGCATGTAAAAAGTTAAATTCAGAGCAGTTAAGTCTGGGTTTGGTTTTAACCCCAAGCATAGACCTAAGTACTTTGTCAGGTCCCATGTCCCATGTCCGAGTCCTTTGCTTTGCCAGAAAGAAATCTACTGAATTACGTTGTGGGGTTTTTCCTCCCCGCCAACATAAATTTTGAAAGTAGCAAGTGTTTCTAATTATTCTCTGGTTACTTTACACAGGTATATGCCCGATGTAGAGAAATCCTCCTCAGCAGCGTGACTGTCATTCAGGATTTGGCAGAAACAGCCTTCTATTATTTGGTAGTGGTTTGGTTTCTGGAGGGCAGGCTGTAGACACAAACAAGAGACGTAGCCCTCAAAAACATTCATGCAGCATCCTTCAGGAAGGGGGGGAGGTTATCCAAGTCCCCATGCTGCTGTACTCATATAAATGCTCCTGCTTTTGTTGCTGCTGGACTCCAAAGAATAAAACCAAAACACAAAGCAGAGGCGGCACCACTGAGCGAATGCCACAGTGTTCCCTTAATCCATGTGGATCAAAAACACGAGCGTTTTGATTCTGTAAAGAATCTTCCTCAGCATGCTGGATTAATCACATGGATTAATAAAACACTGTTGCACTCACTCAGTGGTGCCTCCTCCGCTTTGTATTTTCTTTTATTATTCTTTGGAGCCCTGCAGGAACAAAAGACGGAGCGTTTATAAGAGTACCAGAGGCACTGGGAATTCTATAAACCTCTCCCTCTATAAGGTATGCTTCTTGAATTTTTCCCAATGGATCATGCACTGCAGATTTGTCTGCGTATACTAAGCCTTGTGCTAGTGTTCCTATCTGCCTGAAATATGCCGAGTTTAAAATCTGTGCTTTTTTGTTTTGGCATGTTTCTATTTAGTTCTGCAAAGATCGTGGCAAGCAGCACATGTGGAACGCTCTCAGTTAGCTGCTTTTGTGGAGCAAACACTTTTGTGTATCATTTCAGTCACGGGCTGGAGAGTGGAGCTGGTGGGCAGGGGCCAACTTCAGAGAAACCCTTAACTCTATCAGCTTTCCTATGCAGCAGTGCTTCAGGAGGTACAGACTCGCACTTTTCATTAAAATATACTCACACGTAAAAATATATGCTAATGCTAATGTTAGCCTTTGTGAAGCCATGTGATCAGCTACCAGTGTCTGGCATCTGACTGTTCAGCTCCCTCTCTGTTCTCCGATTCCAGCTCTCTGTATTTTTTTACATCTGCTTTCCGAAAAGCATCCTTTTCTGCCTCGTAAATGTGAGGCTGACTCCTCTGCTCTAGGCCCCCACTTCTTTTGACTGGTGCAGCATGTAGGATGAGTCGTCATCAGTCTTATTTTCTAGATAGGTTAAAGGTCTGAAATCTCAGGGTTTAGCAGGGCTAAAATTGGAGCTTTAAACCTTGCAAACACTATACATTAGGGTCACTGGATGACCGTAACAGAGTTAATGTCAAAAACACAAAACCAATTCCTTTTCATGAGTAGAGTGTACTTGAAGGTGTTTTGATGCATTTATGTTTGGTTTTATCACTCATAGGGTTGGGTATACAGTAATAAAAAGGAGTCCTAATCAAAAATAACTCAAAGGCTTTCCAAAATATTCTTCTTGTGACTTTGCATACCCAGGTTTTATATACACACAAGAAGACACTATATGTGTTCCTGTGTTTATTATTTGTCCACTGTAATTGGAATTCTGGCCTTTATCTGTTAGTTCAGTCTCACAGCCTTCCACCTTTCAGGACACCTGGGTTACATTCACCCTACAAAATTACAGTGGCATGGTCTGTTATGATAACATACATATGAACTGATATCCTCTATCCTAGGCCTTCTAGACACTATATTATGTATTCTATGGATGAAGATCTGTTATAATGAATGGAGGTGCCATAACAAATCAGTCCAACATGCTAGTTTTCTGAAGCAGCGAGATTCTATATCCTTATGGAGATGGATATTTTCTCACATGACCAGGGGAACATCTCTCTTGTTATCTTCCTTGTCATTTCTCGGGCTTCCTAAACTCTTTCTGTTCCCACGTCCCTACCCACGCCTCTGTCCCGGCATGCTACTGCAGCGTCCCATTTAGGCAAGCCTTGCTACAGTGCTGGATACCTGTCATATTGCACCCAGTGCTTACAGAATGCTCCAGGGTCCATCACCGCTGATTTCAGTCATCCAGCATCCCCTAACCTTCATGGGATACAGCTCCTCAGACTCCATTTCTCTCTGTGCCTCCATTTACTTCCCCTAAAACCAACTTACCTCCCCTCTGTCAGAGACCAGTGACCTGACTTTCCTTTTTCTTTCAAATGCTGCTCTGAAAATGAATGTCTTTTAGGCTGATAAGACCAATTTCAAGTAGGACGACATCCTGCAGTGAGCTCCTCCTTTGCTTTCATAGTATATCTGCTTTGCCTAGGATTCCCTTTTTTATAGCCTACTTTATTCTTTGAATTTTAGAAATTCTCCTATGAATCGTGTTGTGCAATTGATTCATACTACATGATAATTTTTCTACCACGTATTGCAGAAATTGTGGCACTTTGTTCTGTGGTTTTATTGTGCTAACCACCTTCTTCTGCTATCATGTTTTGTAGCCAATATTGTTAAAATATTGTTTGGGACTATTATCTATTGGTGATAAGTGATTCCAGGGTTATGCAGCATAGTTTTCCATATAAGTGTAGAAATTCTTAAAGCAAAAAGGGTAATGGCATGGGAAGAATTATTCATAAACAGAATTTTAAACGTATGGGCTACAGGCTCTTTCACTCTGTGGTAAGTGCCATTCATTAATGATGAACACAGAAACATTTTCCCCTCTGGACTGGTGTCACGTGAGTGTCCACTATAAAGCTTCCTCATCGTCCTTTCATCTCTTAGGTGCTGACCGAAGCATGTGGTGAAAGGAGAAGCAATGTCTCTGATAACATGGTAAGGCTACTGACATATGTGATATGTTGCAAGGGCATCACAGCTGATATCTGGATATGTGTTACTACTGCCAACATGACCAACAACTGTAGAGTTATTGTTGCCTAAAATGGGAGCAATGACTGCTAGGTACTGTAAACACCTATCCATTTACCTTTAATGTTTTCTTGTTCGAAGGTGATTCTAATCCACCAAGACGAAAGAAAACACTTCCTTCCCCCAAGTGTTTACATTATAAAACAAACATGTATATTCCTTTCTATTGCTAGATGAGAAGTATTAGACTTACATGTTTTGAGCTTACTAAGGCTTGAGACAGCACCTGACGTGACACTCTCCTAAGCAACTAAAGAATCATACTCTAGGTCACTCTAGAAGAGACCGGGTGCACAACTGACTACACAGTTATTCAGCCAGGTGATCAGCTACAATTTGCAGTGGCTGTGATGATGACTGAAGAAGTGTGGCGTACGCTGGCAGACACACAGCAGAGCCTGTTTGTTCTACTCAGCCCTGATCGCTGGAGTGTTTTGTTGACTTGGGCAGCAGACCACAGGAAAGATGTAGTACCCACTTTGGAGCAGAAGGGATGATAAGAGTCTTGGCAGATCAGAGGAGAATCTTCAAGAATATGAAATATCTTCTGTTACAAAGAAGAAGGAAGTAATTTTTTTCTGTCTGTCCATGACTGAGAGAGCAAGACATAGTACTTTTAAACGACAGCCTCAGAATTTAGTGTGGACTTTTTTTTTTTTTTTTTTTTTTTTTTTTTTTTAATGACAAGGATATAAACTTTGAGTGCTCATCATTTCTCAGAATAGCTTTAACAGAAATCTGTCAGGACTAGGACAAGTAAAGCTGATCCTTCTTTGGAGCAGGGGATGGAATAAATGACATTTGACCTCCTGTGATCCTGTACAGATGCCTTTATAAGTGTTTCTCTTGATACTGTTGTCACATTTCCCACCAATAACAGAATAGACATTCTGCCTCTCATCAGGCAAAGCCTCATAAACCCAGAGTTTAATGTTTTGGAGAACTAGGGTTTCTTTTAAGACCTGGAGTCTAAATAAACTTGTTTTCTCAACTGAGTGCCTTGGGTTAGGTTCTAAATCTGTATTTCAGCATCTGACTAGAGACATGTTTCACAGCTGCTGAGTGTTTACCAGTTAGTAAGTTAGTTCGTATAAAGAAGCCATAAAGGTTTTATTCTAACATATCAAAAACATTTCTGGGTGGGCTGGCAGGGGAGAGGTGAGATAAATTTTTTAATACTAATTTGATGCATCACTGTAGCTGAAAGGGACAATAGCAAAATCATTGGCCCAATGCATTCTTGTAGTGTTGTTCTTTGTTCTTGTCGCTTGAAGTTAAATGTTAATATGATCAAGCATAGAAGGAACAACATAAGCCAGCATTAGGTCAGTCTCATCTCCCAAGTTTGAGAGTATAGTCAGTTTAAGCTGGCTCCACAGACTTCCAAAATATTTCCTTTGTCTCAGACGTATTACCTTCTGAATTTTAGATTTGTTTGGTTTGTGTACTGCAGGGCTTTTGTCTGCTGGTCCAGGGCAGTTAACCTGAGGGTTATTGTGCATTTTTAGTGTATGTATGCTGTACAGTCTGCAGATTTTGTAGGTAGCAATTAGAGTTAACGTTTTCTCTGGCTATCCCGATTGCTTGTAAATGAAAGGATAAAAAAATATGTGTTTTTTCACTGTGTTTAAAAGAACTATGGACAAATTTCTGGTATATATTTGGAAGGGAGTGATAGGAGAAACATAGCTTTCTTTTTATAAATGCAGGTTTTAGAAAGAATTAACCTTTAGACAACTTCTAGGAAGTGATTTCCTAGCAGAACTAAACTTGAATATGCATTCCATATGCAAATTGAAAGCTGAAAAAGGAAACCAGCACCCAACTTTTTATTAGTAGTACTGTTTGTTTAATGTCGGTTGCTTTTAGCCTTCCTCACAAATCCTAGGGGCAAGCCACATGATTTCTAGTATATGGGATGCATAAAGTTGTGGTTTAAAGACTGCATACCAGTTGGGCTCAGGAGGAAGAGCTGGGGTGTGAAGAGAGAGGAGCAGATGCATCTTACAAGGCTGTTCCTGTCCTTCAACCAAAGGTCTGATACATGGTGATTTTGGGCCTGCTAGCTGAAGTTTTTGGAAGTACAGCTGTGTCCCATGTCTTCAGTTAATGAGGTAAGATTGGAGGTGAAGCACAAATCTCTGTTCTGCAGACAGGTAGACCACTGACCATGTGGTGGGTCTGGAGAGATCACTTCGCATACTTTTCTGATAAACCTGCACCCTTAGGAGATGAAGTGAGGAGGGTTACTGTATGTGTGCGCTCTACAGAGAATACAGGACTCACTCCCAGAGAGGATATGTAGACATATGGCAGCAGCTATGGATATTAGGAAAAATTTCTTCACCAAAAGGGTTGTCAAGCATTGGGACAGGCTGCCCAGGGAAGTGGTTGAGTCACCATCCCTGGATATATTTAGAAGATGCATAGATGTGGCACTTAGGGACATGGTTTAGTGGTGGACTTGGCAGTGCTAGGTTAACGGTTGGACTTGATGATCTTAAAGGTCTTTCCAACCTAAACAATTCTATGATTCTATGACTTGGGGAGAAAGAAGAATCCCACCAGAAAATAGGATAGCAGAAATCAGTAGTTGCTCTGTCTTGTTCCATTAATTTCTCTAGATTGATGTGATATTTTTTTCTCACCGCACTTTAGCTATCTAGAAGTTAGGCAACCAACCTAACCTATTTGTCTAAACTCATTTTATAGACAGGAGAGAAAGATAAGCACCTTCTCAGGTGATCCCTGCTCTCTGCATTAGATATCTACCTTAGAAGCAGGAGTACCTGTCTCTGCCCAGTGACCCTACATGGCTGCCTTGTCCTTCATCATTGGAAGAGTCCCAAAATTACAGAAAGGTAGCAATAACTCTTGCAATGTAAAGCAAAATTTGGGTATCTTGTTAGGGCTGGATAAAAGCTATTGCAGAATGGGATATGGAAAAAAGAGAAGAAAGGAGAGGGGAGCGAAGAGCCTTAATCTAAGTCACAGGTAAGTTGAGGGTTCCTTTAATAAAAAAGAGGCCTCACACCCTCTGTAATACATGCCAAAAAGTGAACAATTGACTGTACTGTAAATGGCCTCTCTTACTGGAGCAGTGATTGTATTCAGTGCAATAGGAAGCACTGGAGAAGCTAATTGCTACATCCAGGAAAGAAAAGGAAGAACACGATTTTGCTGGGACTTTGTTCTGAGACAATGCGTGTTACTGGAGTAAGGAACCGACCCATCCTCTTGAAGGAATGCGGCAAGATCAAACTGATAATAAATAGAAAAGGCCGATAATGCCAGTTCTGGTTACTGAGAATTGCAGCCCGTGTCCTTCCGCTCAGCATTTGAGAATATCTTTGTGCATTTATCTTCTTGTTATGTAGTTGTCTGCGCATATCTTCTAGCTTCAGTCAGTAAGCAGGTTTTTGTATTTCTGAGTCAACCCAACATTGTATAGGATGAGGAGTATGATGAAAACCTAACGCAGTATGTCTTTCCTCCATTGCAAGTCATAACAATAGTACTGAAGCTATTAAATTGAGAAATTAAGCAAACACAGCACTTGGACATCTTGTAGAATTCTTGAAAAGAACATTAAGAGGTTATTTTGCATGAAATACTGATGGTATGATCAAGCTAATAATGACCTGATGCAATTTTTCAAGAGTTGTTCAGAGCAGATGTGCAAGCATCCTGTATCCAGCTTCAGTGATTCATGTGGTACTGAGCCATATCACCATGTGTTGATGGTGCCAACAAGGAATGACTAGGAGGAGTTTTTTGAGGCCCTGATTAAGGAATTTTTAAGTGCTTTTAAGGACGTGTTGAGTTGTATTCTTTTCCAGGAGAGTATTTGAATGGGATTTACTCCTATGCTCAAGCACTTTTTCTGAAAATGGTTGTCTTCTGGAATCAACTTTCATTTCCATTTGTGGTCTAGTGACAGCCCCCACCTGGATTTGAAATGAGGTCATTGGACCTGAAAGGTGGGGGTAAAGGTATCTAAGTAGCTTTCATGGAGACTTACTCTGTTGCCTATAGCTACTTTCATCTTAAATAAGGAAGTGTGGCATGTTTGTATTCACAAATCCCGTTGTGCAATGCTCTGTCTCAATTGGGGCTGTCTGTGTCTCCATATTAATTCTGAGGGCAGCTGCAATTTCCTCCATTTCATGCAAATTAGCTTCAGCCTTAAAGCTCCTGGCAGGTTGCCAGCATAGACCTCTTTGGCAAAATTTGGATTCATCTGGGCAAAGGTATTAGCCCTTTTGCTTCAAAGGCTTTTATTTAGGCAAATATTTCAGTATTTTAAAGACAAATACTTAAAATCTGTACCTTTTAAACAGATGCATTCTTCACTAGATTAGTTCTAAAGATAGAGAAATAAACCACAAATAAGTAAAATAATGGTATACATTCTTACTGCTTATCTTGAACGTTACTATAAATGCCACTGCACCAGTGCCATTAAAATGCATGTCAGGAATTTTCCTTGGCTGCCTCTATGCGGCCTTTTAAGATCATTCAACTACATAATGACTTTTAAAGATATTCTTTTTGAAATGGAAGGACTTTTTTTTTTTTCACAGCCTAGCTGAAAAAGATATTCCACAGATTTTCAATGCAGGTTTTAAAGATATCTTAATGCCATCCCTCTGATTTTTGGAAAAAAGTTTAACTTTTCAGATTGCACAATGATTTTGTGGTTTTATGTTTCCTACAATTATTCTGAGCATATTTTTAACTTTTACATCATTATACATTTTTTGTTTTATTCTGGGTATATGCTATTCTTTTTAAAAGTCAGATTTAATTATTTTTTTTAAAGATGATAAAGATACTTAATTCTTCCTTCTATTCTTTTCGCAAGGATCACATTCATAGATTTCCCAGGTGCCCCTTATTTAAATTCTAGTTCTACCTGAACGGTGACAATAAAATCGCATGAAAGGTTCTGCATTCAGGATGTCACACTGATTTTGAATTTAATGAGTTAGCAAATAAGATTTCTTTCTTTCCACATATCGCTGCCATATAGTTTCTTGACTGCTTAAAATCAAGATGTGTTTGTCCTGTATAGATTATCATGTGCAGAAATCCTGCAGAAGAAAAATGGAGCTGCGGTTCCACTTGTGCAAACGTATTATTTTTACCTGACACCCCCATGTCTACAAACCCTCTAAAGCACATTGAAGTTCCACAGGTGTTACCAAAACCACCACCTGAAGATACTGCTCGTCATTGAAACATCTGACTTTTCTCTTTCCTATTACTGTTGACATGCAAGGCGATAATATCCCAGGCTGTTTGTAGCATCTAAAGTGTTTTCCAAGACTGCTATTTAGAAAAATGTCACTATATTTGCACTGCAGTAGCTGGAGGCACTTTGCAACTGGCTGTCCCCTTGTTCCTGTAGTCATTGAGCTAGCATTAATAAAAGCTCCAATTTTTAGGCCTTCTATTGTTGTATGCACTTATATCATGTCTGCTGTTATCTCCTAAGATACAAACCATGCCAATCATTTCAGTTTCTATTTAAGAGCTTTTCTGTGTCCTTCTCTGGGACTTTCTAATTTCACACAGTACCTAGTCAGCCATGGAGAGCCCTCTTCTCACATAGAGGTGTAGGCACCTGGTCTGCCTTGTGATTTTCCAGGGTGATAAAAGTCATATCGATATTCATTCTTCAGGAATTGAAAATTTGAGAGTAATACAGGAAAACATGGTAAATTGTTCAGTAAAATATGGTTAGCTTTCGTAGCTGCTGTAGCTGGTCTCCTGGCTGGATGCTTTAGGTGGTTAGATTTTTAGAAACATTTCCATGACAATGGACAGATAATATAGTCTACTGTTGAACTTGTGCTGGAAAATTGGCTGTGGCACAAAGTGAAGAGATGAGATAAACATACCAGCTTGTTAGGGACACTGAAATATCCATTGTGACCAGGCATGGCCAGCGGATGTGACATCCACAAGGTGATGGATGTCTCTCCTTGAATGATTTAAAAAAGGCTAAAAACTTTCCTTGTGTTATTTAAAATTTTGTAACTCTGGGGAGTATACTTTTGCCTGAGGAAGATCAGAATTTGATTTGAAATATATTCTCAGCCACGGTCAAACCTGGTGGATCATAAACTTCTTGAAGATTCACCTTCTTTTAATCATAATCGGTATTTTAAAATGGATATTTATTTACCAGGCAAGTAATTTTACAGGGAATTAGTTAGTGGCTTGGGTACAAATGATATCAATTTGATCACAAAGAATCAGAATTTCATTTAAATAAAATACAAAAGTTCTCAGACCTTGGAATACTGAAAAAATATTGTTGATGTACTTTCTCAATGTGTTTTGTGTATGCAAAAATCCTACTAATGCAAAGAATTGAATAACTGGTCAAATATATTGTTACTAGGCATGCCTATTGGCACAGCTCACTTTTATTTTGAATGCTACTAATTTCCATAACACAACTTGTGTCCCAGCTAATTGCTGGTTGGGGTGGAGTTCCAAGGTATTTTGTTTTTTTAAAGTTATTTTTTTAACACAGAACATTTCCCTGGTCATGCACAGCTGAAAGTATGGTGGAAGCAGTTTGAAGGCAGTAGCGCAGATAAGCACAGAGGACGGGAATGTCTTAAACCAGCTTTGCCTGCAAGTTTGTGAGTCACGAAACTGTATCTTGGAGTTAACAACCTTGATCTCAAGCTTGGCCTGGAAACCAGGTCAGAGCTTTGTACTTGACAACTGCCACTCCACCTCTTGCAGTGTGGAGATAATTCTGCACTGTGTAGTAGAATTATGCTACCTGTTAATCAAAATTAAAATACTGTCCCCAGAAGGTCCAAACCACTCAGAAAGGTCCACTGCAAGAAGCCGTCCATATCCAAAACCTGTATTTGCTATAGCAAGGTGCTACTAAGGAACTTATGGCAATAGTTAAATCACCTTTATGATTCTGTGGTCCTGCTGTCCTGCAAACTTCAAACTCCTGCAGGTAGTGAAGAAAAGAGAATAAAAAGAATAATAGAAAAGGAATAGGTGCAGATGAAATCTATTTTTCTATAGGCAATACCACTGTTTGACATAAACAGGATGAACTCTTGCTTGTGCTAACGACTGTTATTAACAAGATTTAGTGGAGCATTCAGCTGTCAGATGATAATTTCTCCATATAATACTCTCACACAAATTAAATGGAACAATCAGTGCCTGGGACTGCACCAAAAGAAGCTAAACTGCAATTGCTTTCTGTTCATAAAAATATAACAGAAACCAAAACCATCAGCACTGCCCATGCATGTCAGCTGTGTTCAAAATTCGGGATAGTCTTGGGAAAAAACTGCCTATGTAATGGACAGGCTTAACACATGACAAAATAACAAGTGTAGATACATTTCAAGACTTGCCTGCTATTCATATACAGAAAGTGAGTTCAGACCTGTGCACAGCTCGCCTCTGTGGTCCAACTGACTTCTGCTTGCTTCTGGGTTACTCATATGGCCAAGAAGATGCTTTGGGGAGGGAGATGGGCACCATCGGTACCATGGTCTAGCTGGGCCATGTAATGCAGAGAGGCTGAGCGACTCGCCTGAGGTTTGGCAGTGACAGTGACAGGATCTGAACGGGAATCAGGCTGCACACCGGGGTTTACTTTGTGCCTTTCACCATTGAATCCACATGAAGGACACTGAGGTGTCTTGGCTGCCTGTACTATCCCCTGTCTTCTGAAGAGTAGCTTTTGTCTACTATGTTTTAATTGTGATGCATATTAAAATGTGCATATCTGTACTACACACAATGTATATGCCAGAGTTGTAGTTGTTCCCAACAGCAGTAGTTGATTTCTACAGGTCTGTTTGTAAATAGTTGCTTTTATTTTAAAATGGCTTTGGGATGCATTTGACACTTTATTAACGACAGACAATAGCCAGAACCATCAGCTTTCCTGGATCATCGAATCATTTTGGTTGGAAAAGACCTTTAAGATCATCCAGTCCAACCATTAACCTAGCACTGCCAAGTCCAACCACTAAACCATGTCCCTAAGCACCACATCTATTGGTATTTTAAACACCTCCAGGGTGGTGACTCAACCACTTCCCTGGGCAGCCTGTCCCAATGCTTGCCAACCTTTTTGGTGAAGAAATTTTTCCTAATATCCAATCTAAACCTCCCCTGGCACAATTTGAGGCCATTTCCTCTTGTCCTATCGCTTGTTACTTGGGAGAAGAAACCAAGACCCACCTGGCCACAACCTCCTTTCAGGTAGTTGTAGAGAGCGATAAGGTCTCACCCCTCAGCCTTCTTTTCTCCAGGCTAAACAACCCTAGTTCCTTCAGCCGCTCCTCATAAGACCTGTTCTCTGGGCCCTTGACCAGCTTCGTTGCCCTTCTTTGGACATGCTCCAGCACCTCAATGTCTTTCTTGTAGTGAGGGGCCCAATATGATCATCAGTTCATGATGTCTGCACAATATGGGGATATTTCATCCTATACAGGAATGTAGGTAAGATCTCTTTTTAATTAGAGGGCTAGAAAAAACCCTAGCACTTCATGGAGTGAAATGTGCTTAGAGGTCTTAGCTGAGCTTTTAAGTCCATTTGATGGAACCATCAGACATATTTACCAGCCTCAGTCCTTGGAGGTGAGTGTTTGCTCAGAGGTCTGGGACTGACTCTTCAAGGGGCTTGCACACTGCAGGTATTCAGTATAAATTCATATGCATCAAGCACTCAGACAAAGAGAAGTGTGGAGGAACCTGCATCCCGGCTATTTACACAATGCACCTCAATTGTCTGAGAACAGAAGACGTCTGTTTGAGAGCTCTACATTGCCAATCCTTTATGTGGGTCAAATTCGTCATTTGAAGAAAGAGAGCGGCAAGATGAGAGGAGCAGGTTGGTTTATTGCAAAGTTGCTTTAGTGCTTGAAAAATTGAGAAATTTGGTTGAATTGTACTTTTCAGCCATGACTTGCCGTCCATCACTCGGTGCTTTAAGTCATCGGGATTCTTGCGGTGAGCGCAGCTTGCTGCTAGAAAATCTCAACTTTTGTTAATGTATAGGCATTCATCATCTGCTGTTCATTAACACACATATTGCTAATGCCTGGCAATGGAGCGAACATTTTTCTAGAGTGGGGTCGAAAAACTAATTATTCACCATATGGTGGCTGGCTCAGCAACAATGCTGAAGCCATGGAAGCAAAAGGAAGTTGGCTGGTTGATTTCTTTGGGCAGTTTGCACAGTGATGACTCTCTTGACACATGCCATTCATGTGGCCGCTGCATAACAGATGGGCTAAGGCTGGGAACTGTGGAAAAATCATGGCAGAGATCTGGTGGCAGCCTCTGTCTTTTTATCCTTCAGAATGACTTTGGGTCACGTGGGCTGTGAAAATAACAAGTAGGGGATTGTGCTCTGAGGATTTCCCTGCTTCTTTCATAAAGCCAGAGCGTAATTTTGACTGCCTTTTCGTATTTTGTTTATTAAAGGGATCAGGGTTTTAGATGAAAGAGATTACTTGGTTTGTGGTAGGGGGTTGTGCTGTGCCCATGACACTCGGCTCATTGTTAGCAGGAAAAATGCTGGCAGTTTGATAAGGGATAAGAAAATGGAGGGGTTTTAAATTAAAATTTAAATTACTCCTTATTTGTTCTTTTCTCATTTGTAAATCTCACATAGGCAAGTTAAGATAAGAGCTGTTTTAGATTCAGAATACTCAAACCTGAAATGAGTTAGTGTTTTTTCCAGAGGAGCTTAGTAAGGGAGGGTAAGATTAATTTGAGCACTCTGCCTTTGCAACTTGTATGCTTTCTGGATTTCATATTTTCCCAATAGAGCCTGAATGAGGAAGGCACTGAAAGTTTCCAACCAGAGGTTTGCTGAGCTTTAGTGCCATTCAAAATTAAATCGGGTATATTTGAAGTATCTGAAAATTAAATTTTAATTGATTATAGTAAATTCTGGGAGTTGAGAATTTTCTCATCTCTCTTTTCACAAGAGTTGGGAGTTGATGAGCAGCAAAGGTACTGCCAGATCCATTCTGATGCTGCGCAGCCTGCCCAGACGGGTGCTGGTCAGACTGGTCGTAGCAGATGTAGGATGGGAAAGGAAAGGTGAAGTGAAAGCAGGACTGCGCGTGAAGTTGCCCTGCATGAGGGAAGGTTGGCAGGTGAAACAATCACTTGGGATTTGGGTCCAACTTGTCAGGAGCAAAAGACGAAGTTTCTTAAGTGAAACGTGGTATGTGAGGTCTTGACTCCGGATTCTCATTCTGTAAACATTTCTTACTGTTGTATTTTATCTAAACATATACTGGACCTCCACCCCCACCCCAAAAAAAAGAAAAAAAAAAAAACCCAAACAAAAGGCAGAAAGAAATGAAAACCTCTTACATAGCAAACTTCAAGCAATATTTGACAATGCACTGATTTAGAGATTTCTCTATAAGCAAATGGGCACATGAGGCTTATCGTTGTGTCGTTACACTCTTGGCTGTTCACAAGCAGCACGATCATTTCTGTAGCTGTGTGCTGCAGAGACATCATAGTGACACTGAGCAGGCTGTTGGGTGAATGCCATGTAGTTTTCAGGGTCCTTACATCAGCCCTCATGCAAACCCCATTTTCCATCCTTCCATATCAAAACCTGGCCTGTTGGTTTCGGAAGCGGGATCTGCTGCTCTTGTGGTGGTGCTGAGGGGGAGCCTCTTCACAGGCTGATGTTCGCTGCATCAGCACAAGTACACAGGAGAGATTGAGCAAAAAGAAAACAATGTATTTTTATCTCGGATTCTCCTGTCACTGTTTATGACAGCCTGGGGTAAGTAGGACTAGTTTTCATTAGGGTGTGATACTTTCCCATAGGTGATCAGGGGAACACATTTTACCAGGTCTGTCTCCTCTTTGAGAAGGAAGTTCACTAGCCCATGACCTACTGGCACTAAGTCTTTCTTCTGGAGAAGTAAACCAGTGCATTTTATTTGATGAACTTCCTCATCAGCTTTCTTTTGCCCCTGTGTTGATCTGAGCAAGCGCAATGTGGGGATACGCTGCATTCCCCTTAGCCCTGCCGTGCATCACCTGCATTTCTGGGCTCTTGTGATCTCCTCAGTCTGTGATGGCTCTTTTGCTCAGCCAGTGTGTACCCCACCTTCCCTCAGTGGTTTTCCTATCTGTGTTAAAGAGAGGGATACTCCTGTTTTCAGAAAGAAGTGGGTCCAGCAGAAAATTAGGACCATTATCCTCTAGCAGTTGCTGGAGAAAATGTCCATGTCTCAGTGCGCTGCTAGGGTTAGCCTGCTAGAGGGCTGGATTTTCAGATCACGGCTTCTCTTTAGCTTTTGGAAGTAACTCCAAGCCCCCAGCACCTAATCAGGTGTTCCTCCATGTGTGCTCCACCTGCTCACCTCAGCTTGCAGAGTGCTCTGCTCACCTGGCTGGAAAAAGTCCCTCAGATTTTGCATTCAGATTTGCAAGGAATTCTTATGGTTGCAATTTATAAATTTGAATGCCTGCCAAATGTGATGGCTAATAGTCTCTTTTCCCCTGAGAAAAATCCAGAAGAGGATAAATATTTATTAGGAAAATTCAATACAATTCCTAAGGCCTTAGGTGAGGTGTAGAGGCATTTTGCAGATTTGAAGAGAGGAGAAGATGGCATGAAAGCATGTCTATATACATGTTTACACATAAACATGCAATATACATACATGTACACTTCCATGCCATTTTCCAGACATGCACATACATGTATGCAAGCATATATTTAATAGGAAAATAATTGATTTAAAAAATAAGTTCATCTTAGCAATACTGATTGACAAAGAACAAAGTCAAAGAACGTGAATGTAAGAGCGGTCCTTTTTTAGAATGCCAGATGTTGCCCTAAGACGGTGATGGAAAAACATTGCAAACCAGTATCTTCATAAAGTGCTTCTAATCCAAAAGACGAATTTGTAGTGATTTCACCGTACACAACTACTCATCTCTTTGACTCTTATCTGACTATTTTACTAAAAATATGTGCTTTCTTTTTTTTACAGTGCAATTAGGGAAGTGTAATCTGTGTTCCTACCCTGCTTATGGAATACATTAAACATCCAGGGCAATCTTTAGACTTTAAAATCTAAAATCCAGTTTGGTATGAAGGAGGTGAACAGCCCAGCTATCTGTGTTGGGGTCAATATCCCAGATTACGTTCCAGTTGCAGAAGACATAAGTTCAATCGTGCCTGTGTTAATTGCTGATGGGACTTCAAATGATACAGTTTTTCTTTTGTAATCGGCTGGAATACCACACATCATGGGAAACATAGGATTTAATATGTTGACTGTTTTGCTGGAAGTGCTCTGGAAGACTGAAACTTGGCAGAAATGTTTCTCAAATCGGATTTTACTATTGCTTGCTCAGTTTCCTACATAAACCGGAGATGGGGATGGGTTGTACAACAATTCCTTGTGTGAAAATTAATCTGTTGCTATGCTTTGGTACTTCTGCTCCTCGCTGAGCAGTTTTGTTTTTAAAGTTTGTTTCACCAGAACCTTATCATTGTGTTCAGGCTTTTAAAACAGACGATAGCTGAGCATAATGTTTTGTTTTCTGAATGCAGATATGTTGTAGGAAAACATTTGGGGTTTGTTTTTTTTTAATTGAACTAAATACCAGACATTGAAGTGTAGGGTTTAAGTTTAAATTTGTTTAAGCCCCGCCCCATGCAACCAGCAAGAGAAGAGCTTTGAAGCCCAGATATAACAAAAAGCTTCCCTTTTGTGTTGAGGCACAAGATCTGCCATGACCTTCATCTAGGGAACCAGTGAATGCTTGCCTGGCAAAAAATCTCTATAAATTGCCATAAATTATGGGTACAGAGCAAGGCAGCTATTTCTGGCTAAGACCTGGAGCCCAAAGTTTGCTACTTTATCCAGTCCTCTTAAATCATAGCACAGTCCTTTGCTGAGCTGATGGACTTACCCATATGGATAGGTTATGCTGTTTATTCTGTTGCGAGGCTAAAATGCGTCTTACTTTAAGGACAGTTGAATTGTGTTACTCTCATCCTTAATAAACATCTTATGTAGATTATATGAACCAAATTGGCTTAAATGGGAGATTAAGTGAGGGATGTGTGGTGATTATATGTGCCTTAAGTGTTAGGTTGGGTATTTAAAACTTTGCCATGTATATTTTTTCTAAGTCCTTTCATATAGAGAGTAATTAAAAATCCCCAATCAGAGTATAGGGATTTTTCCAGCGAGGACATCTTAAATATTTCTTGAATTAGCTTCATTTCAGCTTTGTCAGCCTTATTCGCTGAATCATCACAGATGTTTCCTGGATGTTTTGGCTTTGCTACCATCTCCACCATACTGAAGCAGGCTATTAACTCAATATAGTTTGGGAAATACTCCACTGTTATTCTCCTGTTACACATTAGCAGTTTCAAGCCCATAAACAATGAAAAAAGAAAAAAAAAAAGATAAAGATAGTCTGGATGTTTTTTTCTGCATTCCCCTGTGTTTTATTTACACTATGTTTTCCTTGTCAAGAAGTTGAGTTCAAGCAGATGGTTTAAATGGGAGATTAAGCTACAACTGTACAACCCCTTTTTGGGGAAATCTCAGCCAAACTTGAGTGCTCATTTCCCAGGAAGCAATTCAACCTGAATTTGATTTTAATTAGAGTAGGATGGAGAGCAAACCTCCTTGCTGTTACTTATAATTCTTCTCAGAAGAAAAGTGAGCACAAAACTAGCACTCATCACTGAACTTGGTGGTTGCAGGGGACCTCAGGGTGTTTGGAAGCCCTTGATGAGGCAAAGATCAGCTATAGTTGTGCTGCTCCTGACTAATTTGTCTCATGGGCTTGTGAAGGCCTCCAGAGGTAGGGCCTCAGGCAACGTAACCCAGTTGCATGTACCCTTCTTGCATGGGACTAGGTTTCATGGGTTTGTCACTGCACTTGAAAGAAATTTAACTTGGAGCCCTGGAAGACTTTTGGGTTTTGTCTGGTCATTGGGGTTTAAAGCAGGTTGCTTCAGATTAGCAGCAAATGGCTTGGCACATAGGGACTTTTTTTTTTACACAAATAAGGTTAATCCCATTACCGTGCTCTCAATGCTGCTGTGGCCACATAAACCAGTCCTCATCCTAATGCCACAAAATGCCTTGCTTGTTATCTGATCTGGCCACCTTTACACATATTCCATCTGATGTCTGTGTCAGTGTCAGCTTTTTGTATCGCTTGTCAACTGTACCTAAAAAAGATCGATGGTAAACATGTCTTGTGGTTTTCTTCTGTTTGCCAGAGAGTGTGTAATGTTATTCCATTTACGATAACATTCTCTGCATTTTACAAAGACTGTACGATGAATTATCTATGGATATGAGACCAGCTTACATTGTATGACTCTTATTGGCAATGTGCTTCAGTGCTGCTGAAAGCTGGCAAAAACACAAGCAAAGTGACTGGTGAGCAGATTGTTGATAAGAGTAAAGGATGTCAGAAAAGATGTCAGACACTTGTATATACTGCAGGAGTCCAAGTCTATACATATCCACACAATTAAATACAATAAATGTTTGTAGTAGGTTGATTTTATTTATTGCATTGGTAAAATTTCTGAACACATGATGTGGTGGACACTGGGATGGACAAAAATGACAGAAGTGTTGGCAGTAGTAAAATCGGGTGATAGTTTCCTAGTGGCTTAAGTGATAGTGGTACACTTATGGCACAGCAGAATGAGAATGCAAGTATTTGTGGTCTGCAGATTTTGCATATAAAAAGACTCAGTTTTGGTCCATCACAGTTTAGCCAAGAAGTGTAGCTTTGGTCTCATGCAAATTTATAACAGTCCTGTAAACATACATGTATGGACACAAGCAAGCACATAGACTCTCTTAGACTGAATAAACTCTGAGCTTATTGATATAGCTGTGTGATATGGCTGTAGCTGCAAGACAGGAATTTTATTTTCTCTGGTTGCTTAGTGCAGATGATAGTTTTCCATAACCCAAAAGTAGTTTCTGGCACCTACCATCTGCTAAGGAAATCCTCATGAACTGTATTGTGGAAAAAAAAGCAGAAGCTTAAAGACCAACAATAGTTTTGGAGGGTGGAGATATTTTTTCCCTGTCCTAATAATGAAAACTTTACTAAGCCCGTGTTTTTTATTGTTTTGGGTTTTTTTTCCCCAAAAGACAGGATTTGTTGGGAGGGGAAGAAATTGATCTCTCTGAAAAAAATTATAAAAAGAAGATATGTGTGTTGGCAGCTGGGATGTGTTGATGTGGTGGCTCTTTCTTGTAGCTATCTAATTTTTGTTCTGAGAACGTTACACAAACTCAAGCACTCACTAATTCAGCAAATAAGAACCCACTGCCAAAGCAAATTCCAGCTGCAAGCATGCAATTGGTTCTGTGGCTCAAATAGGAAAGCACCCTATGCCTAAATGTAATTTCCATGCACATTTGTCTATTTGGCTGCTCCCTCAGTCTTTGAACAAGTGCAGTTTTGCAGTCAATGCCGAAGCTGACCCTGTCGTTCTAATAATAATGAAAATATTTGTTGCATGGGATGTTAGGGTTTGCACGTGGGTTTTCATTAGTATTACCTGAGCGAAAGCCAAATCGTCGCGTACGGCTGCGTGGGTGCGATTTGACTGGCAGGCAGGTGTCCGCCTGAAATGCAGGTGGGAGGTGTGTGCAGCCTTGGTCGGGGTGGCAGGGACCGACTGCTCCCTGGCAGGTCATCCCCACCTGATGTCCCCTGGGTGTGGGGATGCACCTCCAGAGCAGGGAGCTCTCAGGAGATGCCTGCTTTTGAGATGACGTTGATCTTCAGTGCTGAAGTGCTTGTGGGTTAACGGGAGGTGCGCAGCAGGGGTCCCTTCCCACTCTGTGGCAGCATCAGCAACACGTACTGGCACAGCCGGGGCAGCGGGGTTGCTTCCCATGCACCAGCCCTTCTTCTGGACCCTCCGGTGGGGACAGCGCTGGTGCCTGCTGACCTCTGCTCACAGCCTCGGAGTGTGGGATGAGCTGTAGCCGATGGTGGATAGACTGGTTCGTGACCAAACCTGTCCTTTGCTCCTGGCAGGCACCCAGGGGGATAAGAACAGCAATGATCACAAACAACATATCTTCTGCAAGGTTTTAGGCTTGGGAGAGACCTTTTGGGAGCCAGGAGCCAAAAGAAAAGGCCCTGAGAACCGTTTCTGGGCTCAGGGAGCTCAGCCGTGCATCCAGGCGCTTTGACATGAGGTGGTAGGCACTTGTGCGCGGCATGGCTGCGCAAAGGCTGGGCCAGGCCGGTGCTGCTGGGGCCCCCTCGGGAGGGGTGCGCTGGCTGCCCCCCCGTACCCTGCGGCAGCCCTCCTGCTGGGGGGGCTCCCGGCCTGAGCCAGGTTCAGCCGTGTTCTCCTGAAATCCTCGTGAGGTTGGGAGCGGGACCTGCCTGGAGAGCAAACCACAGTGTCTGCTAAATCTAACACTTGCTGAAAAAATCAATTAACCAAAAGTCTTGGAACATGACTATCAAGAGCATATAGGCTTGTAGCTGAGTTTGGTAATGCTTTTACTGAACGACAGACTTTGAGTTCTGATTGAGTTGTGTGTCAGTCTCTGGACTGAAGGTATTTAACACTTAGTTTGTATTCTTTCTGAATGAGCTGTGTAAGTTACGGTATAGTTAGGCCAGAGCTGTAACAGCCTTAATAAACCATTGCTGTCTGAACACAAGGATTGATTCAGCTTGGCTCCCGCTGAATTTGAATCTCATGTTTGTCACGTTTTGCTTAGGGCTGCAGTTTGCCTTTCTTGGGGGCACCCTTCCCCCAGAGCATGTACTGATGTATTTATTAGAGTGGAGAGGAGCCGCTCAGAAGGAGTCTTGATCAAAAGTACGGGTCCTCTGGTGCCTGGGAAGCCACGGCCTCGGACTGAATCTTCTCCGTGGTGAGGAAAGAAGCTGTTTCCATCCAGCCCTCGGCCTCTCTGTTGAGCAGCGAGTGGCACAGTCGTGTGCTTTGCTGGGTCTGAAGGCTGGTGGAAGCCCGTCCGTGTCGTTCGTGGTGCCTGCCCAGGGATCCCTCCTGGGCTGCTTCGGTGTAAGGCTGTAAAACTGAGCTGGAAGCAGAGTGTTCTTCTTCTTCATTGCTCAGCTCTTAAATAAACAGTCTGCTGAAATTTAAAAAAGGAAAAAAAAAAAAAGGAGATTTTACAGAAATGTATTATGTTCAGATTTATTTTTAAATGTATCTGTACAATTCTGCTGTATATTGAACAGCTGTTAGAACCAAGGTGACCAATAAATAATACTATATTTCTGGCTTTTAACTGTTTAGTGGGGCAGAAAATGATTGGGAAGCCAGTATTTGTTCAGTGGACAAAGGAGTCAAACTAATTAATTTAACTAAATGAATGAACACCGATAATGCAATTTTCCTGTCATCTATTAATTTTACTAAAGAGACCTCTAAAACGATTGTAACGGTTTTGTCCCTTCCATGCCATCTAAGGGCCAGACTGTGAATGTCATATACTGAGAAACAGTTGCTGATATTAGTAATACAACTGGCATTTAATTGGTGTAACATCACCATCATTATTTTCATGGCTACTGAAGGGTTGGGCGACGATTTTAGCCCGCTGCACTATATCCTTTTTGTTTCGATTTTCAAATGCTTTTACAAGTGACCAGTGTATTACTGAGCCTCAAATCCAGAGCATTGTTGCTGACTACTCTGTTACCAGTTAGCCAATACAAGAGCTATTGTGGGAGCTCTACCTTATAGGAAGTACTGCTGTTCAGCCTAATTATTACAGATTATTAGATTAATTTTTTAATTGAGTAGCCTAATTAAAGTAGCCCCCCTACTAGCAGTTAGGAAGAATATATCTATTATCTTGCATTCTCTTTCTCCACTGCCGCTGTGCATTCAGCCCCTTGCAGAATTGCTGCTAAGGAAGAGGAGGAGGACTGTTCGAAGTGGTCGCTGTGTTTGCATCAGTTGCCAACTTTCAGACGTATTCTGACAACAACAGGTTTTGACAGGATTTTTAAAGTGTTTTGCCCCCCTGTTTTGGGGCGATGATGAATGTGCCATACAGATGACCTTTACACAAGGCCGCATGCTAATATTCAGAACCGTGCTTTTGTTTGTCTGGAACAATGGCTGTCATTAAGAAAGCTGAGTTTGCCAATATGCCCCCCTGTTTCAGCGCTGGACCCTTCCTGATTGGGCACTGGGAAGCATCATGTGCCTTTGACTGAAATGACATGGAAGATGTATGGTCCGAGTGCCGTCCTCAGCACCACTGCTGTGATGGGAAAAAAACCATGCTGACCCAAATAGACCTGCGCTCAAACAATGTCGCACCAAACGAAGACAACATATTGGGAAGAAAAATGCTTGTAAACTGTGTGTGCTGGAAGATGTATTGGCCAGACGGCCATAGGGCAAACTTTGAACTATTGAAATCTTTAGAAATATTGTTTAGTTCTTGAACAATACTTACAAACCTAATTAATCAAGCATAGATGGTTATTTTCACTCTTTACATACTGCATCATTTTGGGACAAGAATAGGGCTGTCACATTTATTTTGCTGACCACTTCCCAGGTGCTTGCTGGCAAAAGCAGGGTTCGAACATACATTTCCACAGCAATCCTCAAATAACAGCCTTAAGAGAGCTCCTGGCCTTCTCCTAACCCTTAATGTGCTTCAAAACTTCCCGTGTGTTTCCATGTTTCTGTTTGTGCATTTCTTAGGCTATGACACTTCATTTTCTTTTTGGTTTAGTTCATTTTGTGTTCAAGTATTGCTAGGAAGAAATTTGACATCTCATCCAGAGCATAGTTTAACATGAACAGAATGAGTGATGGAGCAACTAACGGCATAATTTTAATGTCTAATCAATTGTATATGTACCTCTCGAGATATGCAGATAAGGAGTTCAGTATAAGACCTGTTGTTACTGTTAATTTTTTCCCTAGTGCTTTTAATACAGTCTTATCTGTAGAAGCTCTTGGGAACTGCTCATGCCACAAATTCCTCTTGAACTGGACAAAAGCTAAGGACTTAAATCTCTTTCCAAAACTCAGATTCTTTCAATCTACAATCCTACTGATTTCCAAATTCTGGTATCTCTACATTTAGATTACTATTATTGCAATAAATGTTTACTGGTTTCAAAATTTTTTATGTATACCTTGTAGCCAAAGCTTTCTGGACTACTGAAAGTAAATAACTTGACATTTTGAATTACTTTAAAAAGCTATCATAATGTTTAGTAAGTCTTGGAACTAATTTGTACAGACAGTAAACAATTTATGAAAATGTTAAAAACTTTACAATTCACCTCACGCTATTATGTACAGCAGGAGCCATAAAATATTGTCTCTTGTTATAACTAAAATCAATGAAACAACATTTTAAGAGTTAAAATACCAATTATAATTTTTAATACTTATTATAATAGGCACACTAATATGTTCAAGCGACCTCCTAAAGTAAGCTATCATTCAGAAAAATGTGTATTTTAAATCACATCTGATTTTGGACTTGACTTTAAATGAACAGTCAGGGTTAAAAACATGTGTGTGAACTACCCTCAGAGACAACACTTTCCCAATTCAGAACGAACTTACTGTAGGAATGGACATCCTTAAGAATCATAGAATCATAGAATGTCCTGAGTTGGAAGGGACCCATAAGGATCATCGAGTCCAACTCCGGGCTCCACACAAGACCAGACAAATCAGAGCATATGACTGAGAGCATTATCCAGATGCTTCTTGAACTCAGTCAAGCTCGGTGCTGTGACCACTTCCCTGGGGAGCCTGTTCCAGTGCCCGACCACCCTCTCAGTGAAGAACCTTTTCCTAATATCCAACCTAAACCTCCCCCATCGCAGCTTCATTCCGTTCCCTTGGGTTCTATCACTGGTCACCAGAGGGAGGAGATCAGTGCCTGCTCCATCGCTCCCGCTCATGAGGAAGTTGTAAGCTGTGATGAGGTCTCTCCTCAGTCTCCTCTTCTCTAGGCTGAACAAACCAAGGGACTTCAGCCTCTCTTCACGTCTTCCCCTCTAGACCCTTCACCATCTGTGTTGCCCTCCTTTGGACACTCTCCAATAGTTTTGTGTCCTTTTTGTACTATGGCGCCCAAAACTGCATGCAGTACTCGAGGTGAGGCCGCACCAGCGCAGTGTAGAGTGGGACAATCACTTCCCTAGACTGGCTAGCAATGCTGTG
This sequence comes from Balearica regulorum gibbericeps, assembly GCF_011004875.1. Taxonomy (NCBI): domain Eukaryota; kingdom Metazoa; phylum Chordata; class Aves; order Gruiformes; family Gruidae; genus Balearica; species Balearica regulorum. The sequence continues at coordinate 61,820,170 of NC_046184.1, forward strand.
CTTGATGCACCCCAGGATACAGTTGGCACATGCTTCGTTGTATTTGAATGCATTGCAGTGAGATGTGTCCATAAAATATGGAACTATTGAAAGCACCCAGGAACATTTTTTCAGTTCTAAGTATATATATTAATTAATATGGATTGCATGTTTGTCACACTCTTTTTTTTTAAAGTACTGATTTTAGCCTAACCCCCTAGTAATCTCATGTATGCTTATTTAATATAATAAACAGTCCATATAAAAGCATGTCCCTCCCAACCAGACTTGAGGTGGTGTGGGAAAATGTTCAGCCCTTGCTTGTCAAGCTCTGCTGCACAGGAAACAGGAGCATCCACTGCTAGAAATCTTCCCATTTGCAGAAATGAATGGAAATAAGCCATACAAAAAAGCTGTTTTGATCAGGCTAGAAACATTGAAGTCATGTGAAATTAAAAGCAATCCAAGGATCTTCAGGGTTTGTGTATACAACCTCATTGCGAAATAAGGGTAGCTATGTGGATCTACGGGCTAATTTTAAAGAAGCTGAGCTGCTAGATCTAAGCAGACAGCATTTCTGTCTCCCAGCACTGAGAAATCATGAACTGAACCACCTCTTCACTTGGCATTTAGAAATTCAGGATCTTTGATTTTATTCTACAAAGACTGGAAAGGCAGTATTTTCACGTTAAAGGGAAAGAGAAGTGGTGAGTTAATAACTTTAGCTTGGTGGTTGCTGCTCTACTGTATAGGGTTTTAACTTTTTTCTCCATCCGTTTCAGTCCTTTTTAGAGGAGAGGACAAATGGGTTGTGCCATCATGGCGTTTCCAAGTCACCCCCAACCAGGGGGGCTTCTGCACCAGGCTGAGGGCGAGAAAGGACTCAAACCTCCTCAGATCCTGCGCACCAACGTAGGTGTCGGATAAAGATGCTGCTGTGTTAGGTGTGCTACCAAAGCTTCAGGAGGCTGTGCGTCATTGGTGGGACCAGAGGTGAGGTGCTCCCTCAGGCTGTGGTGGGGCAATGCCCAGGTTAATCAGGCAGTGCTCAGCTGCAAGAGAGCGGCTGCTGGGCCAGGTAGATGTTACCTCTGTTTTACCTCCTCCTTGCCTGTGTGGACTCATTTGCCCTGTTTTACTTTCAGTCTTGTCTTCAGCAGCACCAAACCAAGCCTGTCTGAGATTTCTTTTTATCAGCTAATATTCTGTAGCATATTTCAGAAAACAGTTACACCATTCATCACTTTTAAATGCAAAAGAAAACTCTCTCTTTAGAGTGCATTTTCCATAGGTTGGAGCTTCTCTCCCTTTCCTCCAAGACCAATTTAAATACTGATTACACTGGAAAATGGAAATTTCTCTCATAAGGAAGCTTATGGCGAGATTAATGCAAAAGAAGAGGAACTGAGCTGCAAACCTGTCTAATTGTGAGACGTTACTCTGGCTGATGACCTTATGAGTCAAATGATGTTTTGGTCACTGTCTCAGTATATCCATCCTCAGATGAGGATCGAGGTGACTTTCTGGCCCTGCTATGGTCAGAAGATAGTCAGCCTGTGTGTCAAGTGGTCTGCAGGCACCACTTCATCCTCCTCCATCATTCATAAACCTTCTGCCTGCACCAGTTACACAGGTTTTATATATATATATCTGTATGCATGCAGTGGAAATGATATATGTCTTTCTAGGTCCAAACCCAGCGCATCCAAACCTGCCAACCTGCACCGCATACAGGCTGTGTCTGGGTGGCGGAGGGTGGCGGTGACGCTGGCAGCCCCAGCAGCCCCAGTTACCATGGCACTGGAGACATTCTCCAGGCTTCTTCATATTCGGCGAAAAAAAATGCTCGGGGCAAACACCTTCTTTTGCAGAAATTTGGCATGACCGTCTCCTTCGCCGCTGGCCTGTTCTTCCACCCATCTCCCGACAAAGAGGTTAATAAATGTTTACTTTTTTTCCTGTTTCCATATGGTTTGTTCACAGGCTTTTGCTTGTGTCTGTATGAATGCTCGCTTGCATTGACTGCTGTGAGGGAATTGTTTACTAATGCTGGCCATCTTCAAATCAATGCCTGCACATAACAACAGAAAGTGCCTCAGATGTAGTGGTTTCCACAGGACTATTGTTAAGCCTTTGTTAAGCATTTTTGAACCTAATAAATAATGTCAAAAGTCTCTATCCTAGCCAGAAATGTTCCTTTTGAAACAGTTCTAATAGTATTTTTGTTCTGTGGTGTCTCCCAGTGTTGTGAAGAATTTGTGCCTCACAATAGGAATCTGGTATATCGCGTGCCGCTTTGCCTTTTTTTTTTTTTTTTTTTTTGGTAAAATTCATTTTGAGATGTGAACCCTTCTATTCTGGACAGGCATTCCCGTTTCTTTACATAAATGTTACTTTTTCTTGAATAACCGTATCATTTGGAACTTCAGTGCTGTAAGTGCTACTAAATTTCAGAAACTACAGGAGGATTGAATCTTAATAATGATGGAATGAAGGGAAGAAAAACAAATTGCTGAACTTAATTATATGCTATTTCAGTGAACCTCCTTTGTCTTCTGTTGCATAACTCATAATTAAATTAAGTCTAAAGCAAGGTTTTAACAATCGCTTTATGCACTGAAAAACAGTGATAACAATGGTCAAAGATGATCACAGTAGTCCCCTCTGGCTGTAATATCTATTTATCTAGACCTTAATAACTATTTGTTCTGGAAAAAACCCTCTAATTGGAGACTCACTGCAATTCATTATATCTTATATAGTACCTATTAATGATAAATTTGAGCTGTCCTTAATCTGTAGTTTAATTTGTGGATAATATTCCCATTTCTGCAGTGCAATAGTGTGTAGAAAATCAAGCTAGGATGAAACATATTTGCTAGACATATTTTATTTCTGTGCATTTTACTTTGCTTATTTTAATTGGACTCTGGGGAAAAATGTCAAAAAAAACCATTTCTGTGCATTCATTTTTTCTGTGGCACCGAAGATGTTGGATGCTATCTGTATTAGACAACTGTTGTAGCCAGGTGGGTGTTGGCCTCTTCTCCCAAGTAACAAGTGATAGGACAAGAGGAAATGGCCTCAAGTTGTGCCAGGGGAGGTTTAGATTGGATATTAGGAAAAATTTCTTCATCGTAAGGATTGTCAAGCATTGGGACAGGTGCCCAGGGAAGTGGTTGAGTCACCAAAGTGCTGACAAATCCGGGAATATCTTCACTTCATCTGTTGATGTAGGAAAAGGGGATGAATTTTGGGGTGTGGAAAAAACACCTGAAGTAGCCCCTCTGAAAACAGACATGCATGTTACCTATGCATAGAATCATCAATTTTAGCAGAAACTTAATAGAACTAGTAATAGAATTTTTTGTAGATTTTTTTTAACTGCTGTCTTCCAAATGTAACTTGTGAGCTCAAACCAAAATAAAAGATCTCTCTGGGGAAGTTTTTAACCACTAATAATGGTTTGCTGTCAGAATTTAAATAAAAGTATTATCAAAGTGTCTGGAGGAAAGGAGAGGAGAGGGGAGGGGAGGGGAGGGAAGGGAAGGGAAAGGGAAACACCTTAAAAGCTGTTGGAAAGTTTAAAAAGAAGTATTAAGAATTTATTTTTACTGTTGAAATTATGAAGAGGAATACTGGATAAACGAGCTCTATGGGATAGGATAGGTACAATAATAGTTTTTTAGTACAGTTGTGTTTTTCTTTTATGTTACAACATAAGAAAAAATTACATTGAACTTTTCCCTAATATTTGAAAACTCAGTGTAATTTTAAATAGCAAAAATCTCTCTCTCTGAGAGATATTCTACCATTCTTGTAAACTTAGGTGGATCCAAATGAGTTTTAGAGTGAGGTTAGGGTTAGCTTAGAATTGTTTTGTGTTTCACTGAAACAATAATTCTAATCCCTTCAAGTTTTCATTGTATGTTAGCAGAAACACTGCTGCAAGGCATGACCGACCAGGTCCCCCAAACCATGATACAAATGCTGCCATTGGTCTACTGTAATAAAGTGAAAAATAATTTTGTTATACATAGTGGAAAAAAATATTATAGCCAAATAAAAGAGGCTGTGAACAGCACCACTCTCAACACTTTTATATATTTCTACAGTCAGATAGACCTATCAAACTAATAATATACAAAAATAGTGGAATAGCAGTCAACTTCTTAAAATATACCAATTATTATCCACCGTACCAGGGTACGAAGCCACAGTTTTTAAAATGCAGGAGACTTCTGAGGTTAAAGTTTTGTTGCTTATCTTGTGGTTGTTTTTTTTTTTTTTTTTCCTTAACGACTTTCCTTCTCAGGAACCTGTCCCTGTCGTTAGGTAGGGTAGCCCTGGGGAAGTAGCTGTTTTAGAGGTGGGTGGCAGTGGCTACCAAGCTGTGACATGCGGACCCAGAAGTGGGTGCCAGGCAGAGGCTGAGTTGTGGTGGGTAAATTGCTGTCTGGGCATGGGGATGCCTGGCTGTGTTCCCAAGAGGCAGGTTGCATGGACCTGCGTGGTGGTCTTTGGGAAGGCTTTGGGAGGTCTTCCCCCTCCTCCTGCATCCTGGTGGCTAGTGCTCTGGGGCAGACTGATTCCTATCATGTCGATAGTACTAGGGCAATGGGGCTCTCATCCCAGCTAGTGCCAGAGGGTGAACAGTTATTGAAAAATTGAATAATAATAATGGTAATAATCCCCTAATGGCATTCTCCTTTTTTCCTCAGGCAGACTATCTGCTGCCATGCAAGGCTGAGACACTTTCTGGCCATTGCTTCTGCCAGTGCCTTGGGCAAGGGGAAAGGGGTGACCCCCAGCCTCCTGATGTCAAACTGACGTGACCCAGCGACCCTGCCTTCCCTGCACAGCATGCAGAAGCCGCAACCTGCTGAGGTCTCTGCTCTCAAGGAGAAGATGACATTTAACCACAATTCACCTGGGGTGAAGAGGACGGTGGGTATGAGCTTGCTTTCATGTAGTTAGCTTCAGAAATGCACTGTCACTGATGCGAAACAGGCCCCGGAAAGTGTTTTGGGCAGGTAGCCCATGCTGCAATTGGTGTTTCATTAGTACCTGAGGTGGCTAGCTAACATGACAGTATCTATATGCACAGTCATTAATCCCCAAGGTATCTTAAGTCTCTGCTGCCTGCTTGCTCAGTTACATTGGTAACAACTATTGTTTTCTGAGTTCGCATTTAGTTACTGTAGGAGGTAGTCAAGAAGGTCAGAGTTTGAATGATTTTTTTTTTTTTCTTAGAAAATCTCAGTCTTTTTTTCCTACAATATGGGATTTTTTACAAGTTTTCATCTGGTGGTTTTTTTGTTGGTTTTTTTTCGGGCAGCTGGATGAAAAAAAAAAAGGAAGGTTGATACGGTCTGTACTGAGACTATCTCTGGTAATACATGTGGTCTTCTGAGAAATTAATCTAAGCATCCTAGGAAGGATTCAAAGACCTTCATGGTGTGGATTGTCTGATGCATCTCTAGTACTTTAATATACAGAGCAGTTGTCCATATAAGTTATACTGTATAGGTCGATTTAGATGGTCCAAAGAAATAAAGTAGAAATAAAGTGATCTTTTGGACATCCTAGATAATTAGACCACATAGCAGTTGTTTGTTTTTATCCTTTCACAAGTGATTGATGGAATTGTTATATTGCTGGAAGAAACCTAAAGTACTTATCTTACCCATGAAACATCTTTCATTTGACTAAAGAGATCTGTAGATTTCTACCTCTCTATACTGCAAACAGCATGCCTAACCTTCATGCTCAAAGAAAGCCCCTGTCACACAGATAGTAGATGCAGAACAGTCCTTCTGCAATGGGCAGAGGCCTAGACTGGACCTACAAGTCAGGTTTAGTTCAGTAATTAAAACCACAAAGGTTACCTGGTGGGCTGGAAAAGTGAGAGGACACGCAGACAGCAGGGAAAAAAATCTGTGCGTTGCTGTCAGCCTTTGGCAACAAGTGTAGAGGAGCAACAGATCTGAGCAACCTGATTAACTTCCAGTGTGATGAGTGAGGCAGCATCAGGTGTGCTGAGCAGTAGCTCTGAGCATTGCCGAGCTAGTGACAGTGCTCTGGGTGCTCTGAACGTCATATGCCAAAAATCCAGCTGTGACTACTGATACATCTCTGTGTGTGCACAGTTTAAAACTATACAAATTTAATTTGAACCAAGACAAACTGCCTTTCAGATGCAAACATGATACTATATTTCCAAAGGCAAGATCATACATTTCACAGTAGTTTTCCTTTATATGAAATATAATTCCTGTGGGGAATCTTTATTGGTTCTGGTAAGATATTTTTTCTTTCAGTCTACGTTTCATTAGTGTATAAAACCCAGAGAAAAAACATTTAATTAAAAAAAATTGCAACTGCTGATGAAGGGAAGAAGATGATAACCTTAATATTAAATTGTCTGTGAGAAAGAATCTAAAGATAAATATTTTTTGAGATGGGAGTCCTTGGTGATAGATACCTGCTGCTTCTTTTGCTGTGCTTATTCCTGCAATTTGTGTTTTCTCCTTTCCTGGAGACTGCAGGAAGAAATGAAGAATTCAGCTCTTCTAGTCTCACTTTGCCTTGCTTCTCCCTTCATCCATGTAGAATGAATACGTTTGAATGTTGCATTAAGCAACATGATTGTCATCTGTTGTTCATAGCTGCTCTCTTCCCAGCTCGCACAGTCTTACCAGTGACCTCTTCAGTTCTGGTTTTGAGAGCCTTTGCCCTGCTGTGATGGCTATTAGCATCGCTTGCCGGCAGAGCCCTGAGGAGGCGCAGTCGATGCTGTCGGGGCTCCTGCGACATGGCTGGGAGGCATGGCAGCCAGAGCTCCCCTCTGGCAGCAGGGTGGGAGCCACATGGAACTCAGCCAGCAGTCTGGCTGGTGTTACGCATCAGCTCTCGGCCGTGTGCTTTCCGTACCCCTGCTGCTGTGGCTTGGCTGGCAAAACTCTGCAGTGTGCACCTGGCCTTGATGCCTTTGGACCTCGCTCATGAGGGAAATTATCTAGCAAGACCAGGAGAACACTGTATGTGATTCCTTGTTCTCATTAGTGGACAGAAACAATTTTTTTTTTTTTTGTGAGGATAATGGGAATTCCCTAGCAAATCAAAGGTTTTGATAGAGGATTGAATGAAATAACTGGGATTCCCCAAAAGACATTTTAGCCATAGACCCTTTCCACTTGGAACCTCCTCCTGTCCACCCCAGGCTTTTCCAAGAAGGAATCCAGCTTCAGGTCAAATATTAAATGTTTACGAGCTTCTTGGAGCCTTAAATCAGAGAAGGACTTTCCTTCTGCTGCTTGAAATGGTGTCATCCACTCAGCTGTTTAATGTTTAAGTAAGTACCTCAAATCAGCCTCAACCACAGATTTTTACAGTAGGGGCCAAGAGAAGTGAGAATGTGCGACCCTCCAAACTCAGTTTGCTTGGCCTCCTATTTCTTGAAGGCAACCTTTCCAAAGTTACAAGGGCTCTCTCTCTTGTCTGGGGTCCTCAAAGCACAGTTTAAATATATTATAAAAAAAAAAAAAAAAAAAGTTTTCCTAATTACCAACAGTAACTGTGTTTGATGGAAATTTGAAAATCAAGACAAGAACTTCACCTTTTCCTAAAAAATCCTGAAATACGAATATAGCTAATCAATTTGATGATGACACATGAAAGAGGACAAAGCTGTATTTGTTCTACTAATGACAGAAGTGAATTGTGTTGTGTCAGTCAGGTGTACACTCCTGAGATCAGAAGAAACAGGCTTTTTTAGAGAGGAAAACCCCTGATATCTTATGAAAGCACTGGAAACAGCTATCTGAAGGTGATCTTTTTTTTTCTGTCCTCAGAAGTGTATCTGAAATGCACATATGCACTAGCTGGCTAAATGATTCATTGCAAATATATTATCAGGTGGATTTAGCACTTGTTCTTCAGTCGTTAATTAAAAGACTCGGGATTTTATTACCCAAGTTATTTATTACCTGCAACAATTTTATTTCAGAAAACTTCCACTTGTATTTTATGTGAACTCTCCCTTCTGATCCACAGCTAGTCATTATTCATGGAGTATAATTGCTTTCCTAAGTCATGTGTGACTGTGTCCTTCCCCTGATTTGAGGACTGGGTCTTTCTAAAAAGAAAAGTAATGAGCTGTGATTAAAGATTGTTCTTGGGCACATATTCATACATGAATACCCGAGAATGGAGGATACTGGAGAATTTGTCTGCCTTAACACTGTACAGACATATATGAAAAACACATGATTGTGGCCAAGTTAAAAAAAAAAAAAAAAGGACAAATTCATTGCTTGTGCAACTCTACCTTTTACAGAGACACACCAGCAGAAAATCTGACCCAGCATTTTCATGTTATCTACAGAATGCTATCAATCACAGGGAAATTTAAATCCTAATTATACTGTAATTAGAAAAAAACTACAAGAAAATCAAACCCACATTTGTCATGAAAAGTCTTTGTACTTGATACTGCATTTTCAGTTTATTCAATTTATGGTGCTGTTAGTGATGTCTATACACACTTATGATCACAAAATGTTTTTTTCATATGTGTCACTTAGCCAAGCTAATATTAAAGCTGAAATTTTTCTGCCAGGTATCAACTCTAGGATAAAACTTTTTGGAAAATTCCAGCAGGTATTATTTATCAATGTCTGGCAATAGAAATGGATGCAGGCAGAATGTTGTTTTTCTTACAGTGACAAAAATGTACGACTATGATAGTAAGTAGAAAAAGGGAAAAATGTGCCTGTATTTTGTAGCTGAAATATAGTGAGGATGAAGGTGTGACATCTTATGCAGAATGTGAATTTAGATTCATTCTTAGATCCTGAAAACAAGAATTTGCACATGTGCACTGTAGCTGTGTTTAGAGTTTGGCATCTCTCTTCTCCTGAGATGCCACTGGCCCTGAGCACGCACAGGTGAGAAGACAACTGCGTGTAGCATCTACATTTCATGATCTCCAAGGCTGAAGGTAGCTTTCCTCTTTTGCCTCTGGCTGCAGCAGCCTGCTCTCATCCTCAACATCAAAACCCAATGAGGGGACAATTGTTCCCTTATTCTCCAGACACCCTGTCTGATGAGACTCATGAGCCGTGGAGGGGAAGAAGCTGCCTGAAGGAAATACAGAGTGCGGGGAAGATGGTGCTGTGGGGGACGGAGGAAGAATATGAGAGGGAATGGAGGATGGAAAAGGAAAACCAGAATAATGGCATAGCCTGAGTTGCCTCACACTGCTGGTGGGGGGAGTTTTGTACTTTGACCCCTGCCAAGGAGGTTCTGGTGAAGCTGGGTTAGTCACATGTGTCTCAACTGCACAGGAGGCCAGCAATTGTGTAATGATCATTTTCATCACTGTTTTGAATGGTCTAGTTTGAGACTGCATTTGCAGCAAGCCTAAAAATCACAAATGCTGTTGAAAACAGTTAATTCTGAAAGAGGCACTGATGACTCCCATTACTTTTTAGTACCGGGTAATCGCTTACATAAGGCCATAAAAAGCTCATGAAAAAAATAGTTCTGAATTCAGAGGCAAAAGGCATACAAGGATTAGCCTACAAGGCTTTAAACTCAACTTACATTCATAGAATTGTTTGGTGCTGGATGAACACTCAAACATGAACATTTTTGAGTATTTAATTTTTTTGTTGGAATCCAGAGTATGACTGCAAAGAAAAGAAACTGAGCAGATGAAATAAGTATTTTGTTGTATCTATAAAAAACTAACCGGGGCTTGCTACAGGACAAGTTTCCAGCACTATCTGAGATGAAATAGTTTGTCAAAAAGATGGTTGAAGAATATTTTGTGCCTGAAAAATTACTTTGCAAACTCTTGAAAATTTTGAGCTTTGATTAGCATTTTAGGAATGGCTGGCTTTGATTTAAAGAAAATACAAGGGGAAAAAAATACATTTTATAGAAGTTTTAAGTGATTGAAGTTGGGTTTTTTTTAACAGGAGGGAAGATAACTGTGAATGGTTTTTTACATTCATTATTTCTTACTCTTGTAGAAATCGGCTCCCATTACAAATCTTGATTTTGAAATTAGATGTGAATTTGAACTTCCTCAAGTCTCAAATAATTTAATTTTTCATGACCTTCATGCATTTAGTGTCTAACACCATTGGTGACTAAAAGAAAACACCCCAGACTACGTTCTCAGCAGCTGAACATTGGCCCATTGATTTTGGGGAGATAAAAAGTTACACCACATAAGAGGCCAGTTCTACATCTTAGCAGATATAGGAAGATATAAGAAATTCCATCCCCAGATAGAAGGATTTTCCAAAATTTGTGGACCCATTCAGTTTGGTTACACAGTTTCAAAGACAATTTTCTGTTCTCATTGTTGCCTGAAGGTTTGAAAGAGCGAAAAGGGAGAAGTTGCCTAATAAATAACATATGTGAGACCATCACTGACCTAGTTCAGAAGTACAAGCGTGTGAAAACTGAGCTGACTTCTGGCCCTCAGCAATGGTACTGGAAGTTTTGCCACTGACTTCAGCAGAGTGGAAATTTCAGGCAATTTTTTCCTGTCTGAAGTTGCTCATAATGGAACGTCCCTTTGCTGCAAATGCGGATGCAAATGAATACATTTCATGACTAGTTCTGCTGAACTGAGGCTTTTTCAGGCTTGGTGCCTATATTGCTATGCAATGTTGCATTTAAGAATCAAAAACAAGACAAAATTTGATTAGTAGAGAAATTAGACTTCTAATAATAAAAATAAGAATCAGGTTTAGATAAATAAATGGCTTTACATAAATCTTGTATTTTATGGAAGATTTACCCTAGGAATTAACTTTGTGTATATTAAGTCTAGAAGCTTTTTAAAAATTGTAACTTCTGTCTTTCACACAAGTGTGAAGAGAACATGCACACACAAAGAGGTTTCAGTAGGCTGTATAGTATTGATTTAGATAATCTGCATGTAAGCAAAAACATTTTTGCAATTTTTCATTTTTTTCCTTTAAAACAGTTGGTATTGACAAATGAGTAAATCCATTTCAGTACTTAAGATGCACCCATTCCATCTAGCTGTGCAACACACAGTGATTCTCAGGGAATGCTGTGAAAGTTGGAAGCAGACAAATGAAAAAGTCACGGGAAAATTATATCTATTTCTCTCAGTGTTGCAGTTGTTTTCCCCTTTGTTAGTCAACCTGTATCTCTCTTGTCTTTTCTATGCTTTGGATGCATGTTGCTAAGAACTGCCGTATCTAGACTGAAATTCACCATTTGTCCTCTTGTACTGCTTTTTTATCTCCATTTCACTATGAGATTACATCAGTATTTTGTGTTGCCCCCCCCATACTTCCCCAGCTTAAAGATGTGCTCTTTTAGAATTTTTTGTGTGTGACTTTAACAATGTTCTGTTCACATTTCCTTGGATAGACCCAACAATTGCTTGTTGACCCATTTTAACCCCTTTTGAGCATCATCTTCAAAGTGTAACTGTCCTTGACAATGAAAGAGACCTTCCTATTGTCTGGTCCTTCCAGGCAATCTTTAGCATTGAGTTAAATGGCTTTCAGATGGAGGAGTTGGCTGGAAGGAAGGAGACAAAGTGGTCTGTTGTTTCTGAGTGACTTTGCTAGAGTTTCCCTTTTTTCTTTTAGAATGGTGCATTTCTATAGAAGATGACAGACGTTTTGACAGGTGCAATATGCTTTGAACTGTTGTGTCAGATAATTCTTTTGTCTTGGTTTTTCCCAGCAGAGTGGTACGTCTCCTTAGGATGCTGATATGCATATTGTTTGCTTTTCATTTAGTGTGGTGAAGCCTTCCATCCTCCTTTTCTCTCTCCCTCTCTCACTTTTTTAATGGTTCTTTGCATATATGTAGCTAATCCAGATGGGAAGGCGGAGTGACCATGACTTAAACCTCTCTCTCTAACCTTTTGATTGTGGTAACTGACAGTTATAACTCAGGAAATTATAATGGTAATAGAGAAAGAGCTGGCAAAGACACATGAAAGCATGACCTCAAATAAAATTCTGTTATAATCTCATCTCTGGCTGCAATGAACTATGCATGTATAAAAAAGACTGTTTCATGGCTGCTACTTCAGAGTAGGAAAGATTTAGCTTTGCTCATCTATGGATCGGCCTAGGTGAAAACAAACTGCAGTCCCATCACATAATCAAAACTGGTTTGAGGGGAAAAGGAGAACTCCAAAGATGAAGTTTTACAACTTAAAAAATGCTTTATCTTACTCCTAGGAAGGGTGTTTTATTTCTTTCTTAATACTCTTAAAGTTACCACACAGAGTAATTCTCAGTCAGGTAGCTTCATTTATTTGGAGTGTGTAGAGCGTGTTCTACGTTTGTGGTCAATGTTTTTGCAGTGTCAGTTCTGCGAGTTTTTAGTCCTGCTATGAATTATTGTATGGTAAACAGCAGCACTGTTAAACTGGTCATGCAGAGAAGATGTCAGGATTTGTGCCTGGTAGTATCTTTCTGTATCAGTCCCTGCTTCTGCCTGCCTGCCTGTTTTGGGCTTAAACAGACTTTCCTACTATTACCTTTGATGTTCTCTTTTTATTTTCAGAGTTAACATCCCTTCTTTTGGTTGCCTGGTTATGACCCATTCATTGTGTCATGAATGACATCCGTGTTACTGAAAGACAACCTGACCCTGAAAAATTGAAAACAAGATCTTCTTTTGCAGTTGCTTCACATGGCATAAACTCAATGGGGAAGAGAGATTTAAAGGCTGCCAATCAAACAGGGGAATGGACAACATAATTTACTGTAGCAGGGAGAGGTGACTTGGAAAGCTTTGCTTTATGAATCCTTCCAGAACATCTGAGAAGTTGATTTAATAGCTCATGACATATGTGTTTGAAATATTTGTACCAAAATTTTTAAAAATCAGGGACTAGCAGCTAAATCTCTGTAAACTAGTTGCGTGACCTGGTGGCCTGATTTCAAAAAATGTCAAGAACCCATCAACTTCTGTGATTTCCACAGACATCTGCTCAGCTTTGAGGAATGCTTTGCTTACTTTAGCATTTTAGCATATATGAAAATTTTAAAATTGTATGTGTTATTATGGTATATAGTGGGTAAGCTTGCATTAAGAAAAGTATAATTGCCTCTTCTAAAATGATAAAATTTATGGGAAGCTTTTGACTGGTGCTTATGTTACCCCAACCAGTGAATGGCTCAGGGCTGCCAAGTGTTCTACAGCAGAGCTTAAGCATGTGAGATTAATTGGTCTGAAATACATGGCTAAAGCATTGTCTGAAATGGTGTCTGCTGCCATAGAAGGGTCCCCTATAATTGTTATACTTGATGGTTAAAGTGCTTCTTTGGAATCACTGAAATTTTCTGTCTCTTCAGTTACTTTTTCTCACGTAATTCCTGTTTATATTGTAACTCTTGCTTTTGTAAGTCAGTCATGCAAACAAGATACAAAATCTCTCCATTTCAATGGCTATTCTTCTGAGCTGAAAACACAGTATTTTTGCCATCCATGTTCTATGATCACCTGTTACCACTAGTCTCTGGTTGCAGATTTATTAATGTATTGACTGATAACTGGTTGAAACTCCTGATGTCACAAGACTAGAAAATGTATTTGCAACACTGGAAATGTCAAAACAGATTTTTGTAGTTATATATTGTAGGCAGCTGAGAACAGGCTCTTACGAAGATTGTTGGATGGTCTTAACAAGAGGCCTATTTACTGGCACCATCTCTAACCAGTATGTGTCATGGAAAGTTCTCATCTTATGAGATCTGACATTGTTCAGGGAAGCCAATGTTAAATTGTCTTCAGCTCTTTTGCAAAGTAGAGTATTTCTGAAGCTGGGAGAATTTTGCCAAGGGACTCACAAGGCATGAATTTCTTGGGACGATGTGCATCACATTCGGTTTTATGGTTTCCCTTTCACTGTTTGAGGATGTTGCATAGCTGAATAGGTTGAAGGGGAACCCACGCCTTTTTCACAGGAGTCCAGTGTAAGCATGGCAGAGTCCTTGTTATGGTCATCAGTGAGACGGTTATTTATTACTTGATCAGTATCTGAAATTTCTATAGGGCTCTCATCAACAAAATGAAGGTGGTTACTCTTTTGATCAGGTCTAGTAGGAAAATATGCAAAGAGTTCTCACAGGCTGCTGATGTCTCAAAATATGCCCACTGTAACAATTCACAGGCTATACGAACTTCATGGCTGTCAAGTATTCTGCTTGCCCTTGCCATATAGACGTCATGGTTGTCACTGGAGATAGAGCGCTGTACCTTCTGCTCCAAAAGCATAGGCTCCTACTGTCAGGATTGGTATCGTGTTGTGAGCATGGGGACACTATGCAAATTGGATAACATAATGCTGCTCATATGGGAGCTGGCTGTGTTAATTCCCATGTTAATCCTGTGAGTGAATGCAGTATGAATGAGACACTCACCCCAAGGCTGGCTGAGGCCAAGCCATGTGTTCCTGCCGTTGAGAAGAGCTGTGCCTGCTCTCCAGGTAAGCAATCTGACTCCTGAGTACTCACTAAAAGGTGCACCTGCCACCTGATACCATTTCCCATTGTCACTGAAGTGTCAAGTGTGGAAAAATCTGTAAGGATTTTTCATCCACTGATGAGCCAATTAAAATCAACTGGGAATCTTTTTACCAATTTTGTAAAATTTGGATCACACCATTAGCAAGAAAGCCATGGTGGGCACATCCGTTCCCATGGAAATCATTTCATCTCTCTGGCAGAATAAGACCAGATAGATGCGGCTTTCTTAGAGTGACAGAACATGAGAAAGCCCACTTTTTTCCCTGGTTGGTGTTCAGGAACCATCCCAGACCCACAGGGCAGGAAAGGGAGTTCTACTGAGTCTTTCCATGGATAGGAGTAATTTGTCTGACCAGGTCTAGAGCACTGAGTTAAGCAAGAGGCAACAGCATCAGTGGTATTACTGACAGCTGATTTCTGGTCAAAACCTTTGATATTTTTTGCTTTATGAAACTTTGAATACCATCATCTGAATATATTTTTGTTTGAACACAAACTTTAACCTAATGTTAATGTGACCATTTCATATATTTTTGCATTCTTAGACCCCATGAGTGAGATGGCAACTTGAACATCCAAGTTTAGTGGCTCTCAAGAGCCCTTTAATGAACTGGGAGAACTTAATCCATACACAGGCTCCTCTTTGTCTTAGCACAAAATGACTCATCTGTTCAGACAGAGTCATACCTCTTAGGTATGTTTTCCTGCTGATTCCTACTCATACCCACCATGTTCTATTAGCAGACCCTATCGTACTTTATGAGTGTATTCTTCACCAAGGTTTAAAATCAACCAACAAAACCTTAAAATTAAGTTTCTAAGTCCACTTTTACTTATTGAAGTTTCTACTGTGTTTCAAAGCATGTTAGCACACTACAAAATTAATGGTGATAATGAAATCCCCATTAAAAGGCATAAAAAGTTATGAGTCTATTTAGTAGAGCTTCTTGCCAACAAAGTACGCTGCTATGTGACTGGATTCAAACAAAAGAATGGACCCATAATTTTTCATCTTCATTATTATATAGGTCAACATAAAATTCTCTTATCAATCATCTCAGTTCAGTACTGATTTGATGCTGCTGACATATGGTCAAAGTTAAGATGTCCTTCTAGCCTTTTATTCAAACATGCTATTCTAAAGTTAATCCCTTTTACTAGGTAAGGTTAGTCTCAGATGTTGTACTCTGCAATGTTTTATTTGAAATATTTAATCAAATTGGATGTGTAAATTAATAGCTACAATAAATAACTACAATCTTATGTTCCATAGCTATTCAAAAGTTTATCTATGCACTGATTTATATTGCCTATCTAGTGAAGAAAATGCTGAGAATTAATTGCCTCCGGTCTCTTGTCTACATCATAAGGATGATGTTCAATCATTAAGATTTTTCATTTATGGATGGTTTTCCTCATGTAAGATTTTAAGGATGAACTGAAAGAAATTATGCATAATGCCAAGCAAAGTTCTCCTCATTACTGTGAATTCTACTGAAATAGTTTAGGTAGGAGTTAGATGATTTCTAAAATGATTCTGAAAGACTTTGCACTTTTTATTCAGGCTGATTGAAAATTTCCTGTTTTAATGTATTTTCCTTTTACAAAATTTTGATTTTAGAAAAACATTATGTTCCCCAGAATCATACTGATTTTATTACTATTTTAACTAAAAATTCCCAAGTGATATTTTTTCTTATAAGTTCAGATTACTTTGCCTTGGATTTTTTTTGTTCATCATTATTTCATAATTTATGTTATGGTACAAGATAGAAAAAATAATAGAAGGATGAAAGATCACTGTGAAACATTTGATAATGTCAATACAAAATCCATCATTATATGGATCTCTGCAACAAAATTTTGTAATTCTGATTCCATGGGAAATATTAACATAAGGTATTTTAAGTTAGAAGTATACTAGATGCTGCTCATCACTTTTCCTGTATGTTTTTCTTTTCAGGTTTCTCAGACTTGAACATGATATAGAAAATCAATAAACAAGCAACTGTTTCTTTCTCTTTGTTCCACTGAGTTTAGTTTATATACAGGTTGCTGGTTCAGGGTTTCTTGATCTTCTTGCTTGACTGAGAATTGAAATCAATCGCTTGGCTAGGGTTTCATCTTCCTGTTTGTAGTCTTGAGGGTGACCACTAGCATTACCAGGGTGACTGATAAGTAAATTGAAGGAATTAAGTTCTTACTATTTAACTGAGACTTCTGTTGATAATGTCATTCATTTCAATGAATGCTAGTCCAGATCACCTGGTCCTGGAATATAACTTCAGCTGAAATACACTTGCTGATGTTGACTGTAGAGAAAAGGATCACAAAAAACATCTTAGTAGTGTGTTGCAAGAGGAATAGTAAAATTATTTTCCTAAAAAAATAAAGATTAAGTTATTTGAAGATCCCTTTTTCTTTCTCCTTATGTCAAAAACCTATCTGTGAAATTTACAGTGAAATGTAAACAATTCTTGAACACTGTCTCTTCCCTGTTACCTACCTTGAGTCAACACTTAGCAACTCTGGACGTCAAGCACAACCGATGCACTTACTTTGCATAAACTACATGACTACGCATGCAGAAAGGCACTGGAGAATCTGGATACTATACTCATTCTTTAACCCCTGATTTGCTGGAATTTAATTTTGTGGCATATTTTCCTTCCTTATCTCCTAAGAAGCCAGGACAGAAGGGACTGTTTATGAGGGAGTGTAGTGACAGGACAAGGGGTAATGGGTTCAAGCTGAAGGAGGGTTGATTTAGATTAGATGTTAGAATGAAATTCTTTACGGTTAGAGTGGTGAGGCACTGGAACAGGTTGCCCAGAGAGGCTGTGGAGGCCCCCTCCCTGGAAGTGTTTAAGGCCAGGTTGAATGAGGCTTTGGGCAATGTGGTCTAGTGGAGGGTGTCCCTGCCCACAGCAGGGAGGTTGGAACTAGATGATCTTTGAGGTCCCTTCCAACCCAAACCATTCTATGATTCTATGATTCTATAAGTGATATTTCTTAGGAATTCTCTTAAGTTTTCGCTGCAAAATTAGCAAATCTCTGCAAATGCCTTTTTCTCCTTTCAGAAAATTTTAGTGTAATTAATAGTATTTTTTTCCATGTTTGAACTGAGCTTTGAGCATTGGTTATATATGCAACAATGAATGAGTGGCTGGTATCAGATTTTCTTTGCTGGAGAAATAGGAAAAGACACACCATGATAAGTATAATTGGAAAGATTTGGGAACAAAGCAAAGTTTTTTCAGGATATGGTCCACATTGTTGGACCTACCACCACCAGCAAAAACAGTAGGAAGACATTTACATCAACAGAGCTTTTGTTCGGAGTGACTCTGATCTTCACCTGGACAGCAACTAATATATTTGCCTGCAAATATACAAAGATCAACCAACTGGCAAGGCAGTCTTGTTGAGGCTTTTCCATCAGCCAAAGGAAAGAATGAGGAATGGAGAGAGAAGGGGAGATAATCTCAGATCAAACAGTGGTGGTCTGGGTCTGAAACTGGTCCCAGTATGTGATAAACAAACACGTAGAAGGCGCAGCTGAATAGAAACTGAAAGGATGCAGTGGTGAGGCTACAGAAATGGGAGAGGAGAGAGCACATTGGCAGGATAGTGAAACCCAAACCCTTGCCTATGAGGGTATGTGTGTCAGCTGTGCCAATCTATTGAGGCCAAGGATGATTTCACTGAGCTCGGATGTCTCTGCCTTTCACTGACAATGTTACAAGGCCAGTCCTGAAGGCCGCCTTTGTCCTGCGTATAGTCCCTGTGGTCAAGGATAACAGTTCAGTGGTTGAGATTGAGGATGTAAAATCATTAATGCTATTTAGGCATACTTTTTTTTTTTTTCATTCTAGCATCATGAGATGTTATTGACAGGGCTCATAAATTGGAAATTCTGAGCTTAGGAACTCCTCATTCCCTCAGAAATACTGAAATGCAAACCCGTAATTTGGGTTCTCAAGGCCCAGTGCTTTCCTTGGTTATATATATAAGATGTTTGAGTGTAACTGAGAAGGGAATTTGATTATTAACTAGGGCTTGTGCCTCTCCTATGCTGATGAGTTACCTCCCTGGTACCATCACACTTAGTTCCCAGGCATCAGCTCATCCCATTAACTTCAGGCACAGGCACATTTTTCTTCAGATTTTGCTACAGCATTACTCTCTCCCTTCTCTAAAATGTGTCATATTGATTTGACATGTACATTGAGTTTTCACTGTCTTTGGTTTCCTATTATGTACACCATGTGAGAAACTGAACTAATTGTGACATAGTCACATCTGCAAAGAGGAAATCTGCCTTTCATAAAGTAAACTAAGACACGGACAGACACACTGGACGTATAACAAGTAAAGGCAGGACGTAATCTAAATTTGCTAATGAATTGTTTCAGAGGGATGTATAACTTGAAAAATCAATGCCTAAATGGTGAGCTATCTTTCTTTGTCTCAGCATTACTTTGTCATGGTGGTATGATGCATAGTTCGGAGGAAATGCAGATGAGATTAAATAGCACACAGCTTTTCAGGTTTCATTCTGAACGTCATGCACTTTTCTGAACATAATACAGATGAGAATATAGATCTTGTGAAAGCTTTAAAAAATGTTTCTTAAATGGTTTTCATCTTGATAGCTTTAAGGTAGCTTTCCTATTTGAAGATGAAGATTTCCGTAGATGAAGTGTTTGACTTATGGCCAAATTTCAAAATATAAAGATTACTGTAAGTTATTGTGGTGCAAGAAGAGGAATGACATTGATCATCAGTTGTTCAATTTAGATTTAATTTTACCAATGGATGAATGTTGAAAACAGCCCTAGTTAATTTTTGTGTGTGTCAGTGTTCCAGTAAAATGCTGATGTGGGTTTCGTAGTCCCTACTGATTTGGATAAGATCAGAGCTGGATGCCCCAAAGTGATCTCTGTATTTAGATTTTAATTATATGAAGTGGATCTATGTTTTCCATATATATTTTCCATATATATTTTCCATAGTTGGCAAAATCCAGTATAGTTTTAAAACAGATGGTTGAATGGAGCTTCTTCTTGAACTGGCTGTATATGAGCAGGACTAGTTTTGCTCCCGAATGGTGGGGGACAATGCAGCACAGCATGTTTACAGTGTGTTGAAGCCTGTTTCACTACCAGAAGAGGGTCTCTGCTTATACATATAAACCTGATCCTGCACCACTGCCCAGACCAAATAAACCAGGGATCATTCCAAGGCCAAGTCTTCCAGTTATCCTCCAGAATACCTATGATGTGGCCACCTAGGAAAGAACAGACCAAAACAGATGGGGTGCTTCAGCATGCAAGGACCGTCCTTGTTCCTGGCAGAGTTTTGTTCCTGGGAAGCAAAATGCCAGCAGAACATCTGGTGAGGCACTGGAACAGGTTGCCCAGAGAGGTTGTGGATGCCCCATCCCTGGAAGTGTTTAAGACCAGGTTGGATGGGGCTTTGGGCAATGTGGTCTAGTGGAGGGTGTCCCTGCCCATGGCAGGGGGGTTGGAACTAGATGGTCTTCCAACTCTAACCATTCTATGATTCATGATTCTATGATCACTGCCTGTATCTTTGGCTATAGCTTGGCCTTAGTTGCCTCAGAAGTCAAAGTTTTTAAGATCTAGAGAGTTTGCAAACTTATGTTTTCTGCACATACTCTGTTGCATGCACAAAGGAGAAATAAAATATGTGTTTGTTTTGCTTTTATTTGCTGGATTAGGGAAGTGGAAAGTATGTCTGTGTGTAACTTAGCCTTAGACTGATATTGATATGATGCCTGGATGACCTAATTTCTAATGTCAAAGTGTTAAGAGCCCATTTTTCATGAAACATTTTCTTTATTTTAGGTGAACATGAATTACAACCGTCTCACTCAATTGGCATTTTGTGCAGTATTTAACTCACATGTAGGTACCCAATTGCAAATTTGCTACAAGGCTTATCTTTTTTTCTCACATAAACTAATGCCAATCACAATTCTTTTCAAAGTTATCTCATGTTAGTCCAAATTCAGTGCAGTAAGGGATAAACAGTAGACAAGGAAACTTAGGACACTCTGGGCTGGGCCCTCTGTCACTTCCAACTACACCATGATCTAGTTACTGAATGAGCCAGTTCACCAAGGGAGTAACACTTGCCAAAATGGGTAAAGATTTAAAAATCTAGGCCATAGTTCTTTGCAATTATTTTTCTGTATAATTTTATTTGAATTTCTTAGCTTCAAGATTACTCCCCTAGCAGAAAAGCAACTGGTATCATTATTATATAGTTCCATGGCTTGTAAGTCATAGGATGTTTAGCAAACCTATTTTATTTTGCTTGTAATGAGACAATGACAATGTTTTATTTTAGATGTACTAGAAATTATAATGGATAAAGAAAATGGAACCAATCTGTTTAATGGGGGATGAGAAGTTATTTTCTTCCTAGTTTCTTATTACTCTACTGCTTTAATTCCCGGCAGCATTGCATTAATGTTAAGCACTGGTCCCCAGCACCGAGTGGCAATTTATCATCTTTCTTGGCAGGCTTCCTGCTTCATCCTGCACCTGCCTCCTTGAAAGAAAACAAGACATCAGATACTTATTCAAATAATGCAATAGCTGATCAGCAGAGTATCTACACAATGGTAAGTTATCCATGATAAAAGGACAACTTTTTCATGCATTATATGTGACATATGTGTCCTTTCTCTTAAGATTTATGACATTCATGACGGTTAGTATTGTTGCTATAATCAAATCTTTTACAGCCTAGCTGCAAAGGTTCAACTTATTGTCAATAGATTTCTATATAAGAGTCAATCAAGCAATTTCATAAATGCTTTGAAACACCTGCACTCTCCTTGGAAGTGTAGAAATAGCAGTATCATGGTCTCATCTTTCAAGTCATGAAGCTACTGTGTCTTAGTAATTCCCTATAGGCAAACAAAGTGGAAGAAGAGTCAAAACTGTATGTTCATTTGCATTTGTTCCATATGAAACGTACATTACCTACACATGTGAGTGTGTATATTTATATATGTATTCATCCCCAGATGTATATGTGTGTGTGTGTGTGCGTATATATAAACTTTCTGAAGAACAGATTATAGCCTTAACACATAAATAAAGAAGTAATCAAAGGAAAACTATATCTATGAGTCAAGATGTGAAGAGAATGGTAGGAACTATTCATAAAAAGGATATATAAAATCTTATTCACAAATATGAAAGGAAAGGTCATGTGGCTTACCAGGAATTTGCATTTTACAAGCCTCGCTGGAAGCAAAATGTGTAACTGCTGGAAAGCAGGATGTCATGTTCCTGCTGGCATGGGAGGTGGGTCCTTTGGTTAAGACATTATTAGCCTGAGGTGTGGAACCAGTTCTCTGCATTGCCACTGATCCCCTGGGACTGGCTTCTAGCTTCTCTGAGCCCCACTCGCCATCTGTAAAACAGTTAATCGTAGCCCTTCCCTATGCATTGTCCCTATGCATTGTACACTATGATGTGTAGTTATCAAAGACACACGCGGGCATCCGTCAGCTTCTTGTATTTGACCCGAAGCTTTTAAAATATTAGAACAACGCAGCTGCGTATGGCAGCAGGGTGATCAATAAAGCCAACTTACATTCCACTGTTGAATACTGTATTATCTATGATTATTAAGAATCCATATCAACAACCTACTGTGTTAGGAGCTGTAACTAAGGATAATTCTTGCTTGAGAGCTCTCAGTCTAATGAGAAAAACAAAGCGGGGTAGAAACACTCAGTGAAAATGGAACAATTAAGAGAAAAGTGATGAGAGTGTGAGCATATGTAGACAAGTGGTGTATAGACAGAAGTTCCTGAGCTTTTAAAATATCTCAGTATAAATGCTAAGAACGTAATGAGATGACAGGAATCTGACCTCAGAGAATTCTGTCTTTGCCATAAATTTGCCAGAAGGAGAGAGAGAGACATGGATCCTGATGGAAAAAAAGTCATAACTCAGGGGAAGAGGTACTTTGTAGAGCTATCTTGCACAGTGAAGGGGTACTGTGCAGAGCTGCTCAAATCATTAAAAGACAAAATGCTTCTTCCAGGTACCCACCTCAAGGCAGGAACTTGGACTCAGGAATCCCTGTGCCAGGCAAATGCCCTGGGGTTGGGGAACGACCCGTCTCCCTCTTTCTTATCAGAGCTGTTGCAGTTGTGCATAAAATTTTGAATGTGGCTACAGAGAAGGACTATCATTGTGACAATAAAGTATTTTAAGGCAAGCACTTTATTTAAAGCTCATGTTGTGAAAGATATTAGCTCAGAATGTCACATTTGCCTACTGAAATACTATCTGTAAGAGCTGTTTGATCCAGAGGCTAAATCTGGTCTCTGTCTCCTCTGAAAGAATTCTTCATATTGATATTCTGATTAGGAATTTTCATTTATCCCTAGCCTGGTCTTCAACTGAGGTCCTGTTTTATTTTCTACCCATGCAAAGGGAAGATGTGCTAGTTTCCTGCAAAACCAATTCAATATCTGTCATACAAAAGGTTTTTCTAATTTGTCCTGGTGTGCTAAACATTAGAAATATATGCGGCCTCCTGAAGATCTGCAGATCTGGTTCTGCATTTATCCTCAGGGTTAGGAGAGGGTGCCTGTATATTTGGCAGGCTTCTTGGAAGACTTTCCCCTGTTGTAGTGCTTGCAGTGGTGCAAACAGCTGTGCCAAAAGGCTGATGGAGGGCTAACTTGCTGTTGTAGTATGAGAGCTTTGATGGTATATTGAATATGAGCCTTTTTATTGCTCAGTTTTGACTATCAAATTGGTTTTCATTCTCCCAGACTGAAAAGACAAATTTTGCTACATTCATGTGACCTTGATGTTTGACAGAGGCAACCCTTCCTGCCAGGAGAGTAGAAAAGAGAGAGAAAACTAAGGCATGCTAGTCACAGCGGCAGTGCGCTTACCTTACAAAATCATCCTTTAAAAAGCGCCAGAGGCAAGTATTGTGGATTCCTGGAAGCTGACAGACAGTACCGATACAATACTTAAACAGCACTACCAAAGTTCATAGGTCTCCTGGGTGACAATGAATTTTTCATTTTTTTTATGTTCTCCTGTTCTTGCTATAGCACTGGTGCAGCTCAGTAGCAATGGGCAGGTTTGGTTGCAAAAGCTTTCTGCAGTCCCCACACAAGCCAGAGCCCTCCACTCCTCATAGTGTGACCTAGGTCCGTGCTGCCTCGGGTGGTCTGGGGAATTGGTCCTAGCTGTGGGACCTCAAAAATTTAGAAGAGCAAAACTACTGGAAATGCTCTTTTTTTTTTTTTTTTACTGTATATGTGGCTATTTGATTTCTCAGGTTTCCTTGCATGTTTGGATACCCTAATTTTCCTAACGAGCCCTCGTGTGCAACTGCATAGTAAATACCAGCCTTAATGCTTGTGACTTAGAAGCTTTGTTCAGTAGCAACAAAGGCAGAATAAATGCATAAGGCTTTGTGTATCTGGTTGCCTTACTTAGCGAATGCAAAGATATTAAATTTCTATTCAGATGATTAAAAAAGAGCTTCTTCATGTTTTACCGCATGACTTGCTCTGTTTACGGTGCATTAGGTGTTTACTATAGTGATAGAAAAATGGCACCTTCTCCATCTCCCTCTCTTCTCCTTTGTAACATGTTTCTTCAGAAGAACTTGCCGATCACCTGTGCCTCCAACAGCATCTAACGAGACTTCATTTAAAGAAGAAAAATGTAATAGGTATGCTTGCCTTTATTTTGTAAAGTTTTGATTTCTAAAGGTAACAGCTAGTGTCAGGTTTCTCAAACTGCTCCTTCTATTTCTTGTTTTCAATTGAAACAGTGTGCTGTGTCAGCAAAACCCACAGCTCGCTGCCACGCTCTCTTTTGTGTGGCAGTCGTTTGACACATAAAACTAGCAGCTGCTCTTAAAGGACCCTGCAAATTAACCGTATTAAAGATACAAAACATGAAGGGGTTCTTTTTCATGATGGTGGGAAGCTTTCTTAACTACATTTAATTCAGGGGTAAACCTTTCCTGCCATAATTAAAAAGAGGAGTGAAATGGGAGCATGTTTTACATAGAACGAGACTGCTAACACCGAGAAGATGGGATGAGATGGGATCAGAATAGCCTGTGGAGGGGTCATAGGCTCAGTTCTTCCAACAATTATCCTGACACCTGAGCTGTAGTTGTGCACACTTTTTGAGCATAAGAGACAGTGTCCTCTGCCTGCTATCACTGCAGATGTTTGTGTTGTGTTGTGTTCAGCTCATACACATGAGTGTCACCAGTGTGAGAGCTTTTGGGAAGGGTTTGATGATGCTCTAAACAGTCTCACATCCTTTGGGGCACTCCTGTTTTTCGGTGAAGTTATACAGGACCTGTGGGTCTGCGCGATCTGTAAGCAGATACAATCTGTGCAATGTACTAGGTGTGAAAGATTGAAATAGGTCCCAGCAATCAGCACTTGGAAAACTATTTTGTTGGGGGTTTTTTTTGGCCAAATTTTAGCTCAAACTGGAAAAGGTAACTGTCAATGATTTTGGTAATTTTGGGGCAGGAATTGTTGTATTTATCTGAGAAAAAAGAAAAGACCCCAAAAGATAAGTCAGGCAGGGTCTTTCTATTGTGATGATTTTTTTTTTTTTTTTTTAACATAAAATGCAGCTTTTTACACTCGAATTTCTGTGAGGAAAACTCACCCTGGTTTAATCAGTGCCGTCCAATCTGTGCTTCAAAGACAGTTCTACCTCACAGAGAAGATATTACAACAATCTGTGGGCGATGAGGCAAGAAAGCACAGCCAGAGGAGAGGAAGCAACCTGGAGATAGTTTTCCAGAAGAGAAAAGGCAAACCCAGAGCATGAGTACCAGGAAGTCAAACTACCACTAGAAAGTTATGGTTGCCCATTCCCAGTGCAAAAGCTTCCCACTGTGACAGCATCCAGTCTTCTTCTCTGTGCTTAAATCTGAACCAAACTAACACAGATGGTGAGAAGAACTTCCTTACCCCAAAAGGATAAGAGCCACAGGTTCCTCAAAACTTACTAAGCTCTTGACTATTGCCAATTTGTTTTATCCTGCAGATACTTGGGATTCATTGCATTGGTGGGCAGTGGGCCAAAGCTTCAAAGCAGATAAGATGTGTCATGTTGCTAGAACCACAGATGTGTCCACTCACGAGTGGTAAATGGGCTTAAGGTAAGCATCCTTCCTTTGAGTAATTCCAAATCAATGTGAAAGTTCTGGTAAGTATTACAGATTTTGAGTGAAAATGGAAAACTGCAGACAATTCATGACAATATTGTGCATTGTTTTTAGACAGTGCTTTCCCCCGCAGCATTAAAGCCAAAGAAGGATGAAAGCCTTCTGCTGTGTTTCTTCAGAACATTTAAAAATGTTAAACATCCACAGTAGATTTTAAAAAATATATATGAGAATTAGTTTGTCCTTGTGCTACTGCTATTCTCCTGGACAAGTTATCCTGTCATGTCAGTTACTTTATGAGCTGGACCTATAATTTTGATAAATATTAACTGATGCAGTGTTTTATAGAAACCAGAGACCTTAAGGGATGTGGTTCCTCAGGCTCCCAGCAACCTCTCATTTTAATGTGTACGAAACATTCATCTTTCATCAGAAGTGCATAAAGTAGTTTGTTAATTTGTAGTAGGAGATTTTTGTCAGCCTAACATGTTTAATTTGGCTCTCTTATATAAATGATGCCAACCATACAGCATTCAACTGGAAAATGCCTACCGAAGGTCTGTTTCATGAGTGGAGTGGAGCTTGCAAGTAATGAAAAAGCCATAATGGTCTTGTAAAAGAAGTGACATTTGCAAGGGAAAGAGGAAAGTTGGTAGTCCTCTCTTGAGATCCCAGCAAAACTTCTCTGCTGGTAGCATGAGCAGCACCAACCCAGATAAGACAGGAGGAATACATATGTCTGGGCAGACCACAAAGGACTGACAACCTTTATTCACTGGAAAGGGAAAGTAGTGGAAATGGAAAGTAGTGGGATTTAGGGCTGCAGTAACTTCCACACGAAGGTCCAAGTGTAGCCTAAAAAAACCCTGTGAGACATTTCAGGGAGGGTGAGTAGGCCCCATTGGCCTGGAAGGCACTGGAGATCTGGAACGAGAAGAAACTGGGTTAAACTGTAAACAGGGCCAGATCTTCTAAATTAGCAGAGCTCCATAGAACATATCAAGTGACCTGTTATCATTAAGCAGGCTGAGGAGAGCTGCTGATTTAGTCTGAGAGTGATGTGCATATCAGGTGAGGGTCAGTGATTTGAGTATGACATGTTTGATCTGGACCCTGAAAATAACTACTTGTTTGTTTTCCACAAAGATCTGAGAGGATCCTCCCTTCCTATCCCAAACAGGCCTGCAAATCAATTTTTTAAAGGTCAGGCAGTCCCTGAAAACATCAATTTTGTTGTGTGTTGTGATATAGAAGTTGCAAATCCTGGCTGCATTTTCCTGGCTAAGAAAAGCATAGTGATGTTTTTCCTGTTTCTCACTGATGGAATTGCAGAAGGAATGAGCAATATGCAGGCGTGGCCTCATCCAGGAGTGATGCAAATCAGCAGTTTTTCCTTTTTCTTGAGTGACCTTTTATCTGGTCATTTGTAGTATTAGGCAAATGATATACAAATTAATTGATTTGTACAAATGAACACACAATTAAAATTTTAGATTGGCCATGCAAATCACGAACCAGATACTCAACTGGAATGTCAACATATGAACAATTTGCAAATCTGAAAATATTTGGTGAAAGCATTTGTGACTAGATTTGAATAAGTTGTAAGTTCAGTATCTCACAGTCTGTCCACAGTGATCCAAGTACAAATACATGTGAAATTCATCAAATACGTTGCTAGCTGCAGATTATTCTTTCAGTAACTTTAAATGAGGCCAGCCACTGTTTAGTGCTTTTATTTAGTAATGAAAAAAAATGTAGGAGCCCTCCGGTGGTCAAAATACACCTCTCCAGCTAACTCATATTCTCTTTATTGCTAAGCAATTTAGCTGATAAAAAGCTTTATTCTAGTTAGTTTATTAGTTGCAAGCTATTGTAAAGCTTTTTAAAAATTATTAACACTTCTGTCATCCTGCAACTATGGCTAAGCTAAGCCAATTATTTTGAAATTTTCCACATCAAAATCAAGAAAAGCTATCAGCACCAAAACCAAATAAATTAAGCAAAGGTCTTAGGTAGCAACAGATGTTCCCTGAGTTACCAATGTTGTGTGCTACACATCATACCTGAGCACAAAGGGAGTCTAAAATAAGCAGAACAAGCTCCAGGTTACATTCTCCATAGGCATATAGGTCCCAGTGCACCGAGGTCCTCATCCCTGCCTGGAGACCTCACATATTGCATAAAGCAATTAACTACTGATAACAGTACTTTGGCATATATTTGACATGGAAGCAAATGACTACCCATGGGGCAGTATGACTGTGAACTGGGACTCTGATGGTTCTCTGGGAATAAGGAGAGTTTTTTGTTAAGTACTTAAGAATACATTTTCACACTTCTCTATTACTGAGGAGTTTTAAAAGTCATAGAGAGAGGAAGAAAGACACCACAGCAAATTGTGTGTGTCATGGCTAGAAAATGAAACTCAGTAAAAAATTGTTTCCTACTCACGTTAACAAAATGTAGTTACAGCCAGCTTGATTTTTGAATTCAGCGCTCCCTTGGTGAGGATTTATGGGAACACGGTATTAGGGTTAGTAATTCCGTTCTCACTGAAGCACTATGGTAGCTAAAACATGTGAGGTAACTAACTGGCACAGACATTGCAGCCCAGAATCAGTATAAACCACCATTTTCCTTAGCATTTGTGGGAAGAAGGGAAGAGGAAACATTACGGCTTGGTGTCTTTGCTCTCCTGGCTGTGAGTAGAAGGCTGATCCACAAGGCCTGCTAACGCAGTCTCTTCTGGCTCTTACTGGCACTGTGTAGGCATAAGTCAGCCCCAGTTTTGAAGTGCTTCTCCTTACTTCCTGCCTTTGACCATGGCTGGTCTGTGTGATGACCATCCCCTGGTTTGGGAGTTCCCGGAGCTGAGTCCTGATGTGCGCTTACACCCTTGTCCTCCTCTCGCTGTCAGCAGAGTGTTTCAGCATGCACAGACTGCTGGTTTACGGATCGTTGTCAGTGTCGCTGCTCACACGCTAGTTCATGGCCAGAGCACTCGGCACCTTGTGCAATTAAGTCTTCAATCTGAGTGTCCTTATACGTAGTGCAGAGTGTCTTCATAGGACAGTCCTGTAATCATTAAGAAGGATGCTAGTGTGCACTATGTGTCTGATCTACCATACTGAAATCAGTGTAAAAGATCCACGCTTTTATTTTGGGGTGGGACTGGATCTAACGTAGCCTTCACTATCAACTTTACCAGCAGATAATTGCAAGATGTAGTGTACTTCTGAAGGTAAATTCTCATTGTGCTTTTGTTTGCAGTCTGCTGGAATAAAATCACCAAACACCCTCAGAAATGCTTTATCTACTCCTGAAATGCAATGAATCATCTTTGGTTAAAGATTGCTGCTTGCCCTACCAGTTACCAGGTAAGTAGGAAGCAGAAGCAGGTAAACTGTAGTGTTTGAAGTGCAACGTGCTGCCTACCTTTCTTTCCCTAAGAGAAGAGAGAGGGAAAGACCTACAAAAAAATAAATGGGATTGATAGATACAGAACTGGTCAAAATGGTAAGATAGCTATCTTAAGAACCCAGTTGCAGAGGCATATTTTCCTTTCACTAAATATCCTATCTTCATGTTGAGTAGATCAGATTCTTGGGGAAGTTCACCTGAATTCTATGAACTGAATGAACTAACAATAACAATCAATGAAAACCAACTGTATAAGGTTATTAAACAAAGGGAAATTGATGGTATAGCTAATATAGCACTCTGAAAAATCACAGTTAGCTCAGTATTACATTCTTGCCTAATGCAGGCAGGAGGTTGCTGTGGTTTGTCCTAATGAAGTGCTACTCGTGTCACTAAATGTGCAGTTTGTCTTAGTGGTGTCTGGCATTAAAGAAGAGAGAAAACCACTACGTGCTCAAACTGTTGCTGTTTTCCCAAGCCAGACTGCAGTCAGGGTTTATGCTGCTCCCAGTGCTGACCACCCGCGACTCTTGCTCTCCTGCGCAGGAGCACTGAGCCTGTCACTTTGTAGGACTGAGATCTCAGGAGGAACAGAAATGGCCTTTGATGAAGGCAATTCCTCAGCCCTCAAGAGGACAGGCAGGGAGGCGTTACATGCGGTGCTTAACTGTGAAGGCACTTCAGCTCCCTGGGTAAGTTCTCCACTCATATTGCTCTCATTGTAGAAACTAAGAAAGGAAATGGGGATAAAAGGGAAGGTGAGATGATTTTTTTAAATTCTTACCATTTTTATAACTCTTGCTGAAAATTCACAAGCTGATTTGTATATATAAATATATATATATATTTAGTTAAATTTGCTTCCTTTACAATTGGGGTTAGTATGTATTGTATAAACGACTAATCCACTACCATTGAACAAAAATATAGTGAGTGCTGTCTAACCTGGTAGCAGCAGGAAACCAGCTGTAAGCCAGACAGTCTTCAGTGATAAAACCATTAAAAAAGTGAAAGAAAAAAGTTGTAACTAAACCTATCAGAAAGAAAATAATGAGCATGTCATTGTTTTGAAACAAAACCAACAAATGCATTAAATGTTGTCAAAAAAGCTCCTGGGAAATAGCAGTTGTTCTCTACCTCCAGCATTAGAGGCCAGCTCCTGTCAAGCTCTCAGAAACCTAGAGAGAGGAGCACCAAAATGTACTGAGTTCTCAGCTTGGTGTGCTAAGCAAGCATGGGTAAATGACTTCTCCTGTCGTGTTTTGGCTCACCCCAGATCTCTCCTGCTTTGACCCTCAGAGCAACATCTCTTTGATGTGGCCACCACTATCAGGTGCTCAGACCAATTTACTCTTAATAGCTTCAAGTACATAAATAGTGTTGATGCCTCAAGAGTTATAAGCTCTTGGTTGGCTTTTCCCCACTTGGGAAAGTTGCTGTCAGTGCTTCCCTACTGACGTTCACTCATGGTAAGTCCAGAGGTATTGCAGATCTACTTCTGCCCCCGTTCAGCCAACGCTAAGCTGCTCCATCCCTCCTTTGTCCTGAGCCTGAAGGAGAACAGGGAGCTCCGGCTTCCCCCACATAACCCCTCTGTAGGGTTTGGTCCAGCAGGCATCCTCAAAGCTTGCCCAACACCACCAGCAGGACTGAGCTGAAATGCAGTTCTGGTTGCATTTCCTAAAAAAGCCCAGCAGCAGCAACGGTGGAGACAGCTGTGTCACAGAGCAATCAGGACTCTCAGGGTCAGATTCAACCCCACATCATCCACGACAGGGTCCTGCGTTGCAGCCACTGGCCCTTATAACCCACCTGCTGAAGCCATACCTCTGTGCAAAACAGAAATGTAAATGTACCAGGCAAAAAAGAGAGAAAAGAAAGAGTGTGAGTGTGTTGTTCAACACTGAGGAGGAAGGAGACGTAAGGCTGGTTGCTGCCATCAGTCATTTTATCAACAATTGATACAGGTACAATATACAAACAATCCTGGGACTCTACCAGGGCTATTTTTCATAGCGGTAGCAAATTACTTGTGTTGGAATTGCATGATAAATGGCTGCAGATCTCATCTGGGGGGAATGCACAACGGCTCTGTGGTGATAGCTCTCGAATATAAACTCCTGCTTCTTTCCCACTTCTGACTGTGGAAATTAATTACCCAAATGACTTCATACTGAACAAGAGCTGATTTTTTCAATGTTATGGGAAAAGACATCAGAAACAGCTTATTTTCTGGACTGCATTTTTTTTTCTTTCCAGAACAAATAATAATTTTGATGTGATCCTGTAAGAATCTGTCTGTGACCTGTTTACAGTATTTTAACACTGAACATATTTCCTTCAGCAAGTGTTATACTATTCCACATAATATTGAATTATTATAAATTCAGTCAGTTTCAATGTTAAATAGTTAACGGAACTATGGCAGTGGCGTTTTCCCTCTCTGAGGACATATCTGAATGGGTAAAATAAGATGTTTGGATTAAGAAGGATCAGCAGTAAAAGGGCTAGCAGCTATGACATCACAGACAAATAATCGTGTGTCTTGAATTCACTATTAAGTATACATATAGCAAGCAAAGCAGTAGTTGAAGGCTCAGTCTCTCAGTAATGATACAGCTGTACCTACAAATAGAGCATGTTTTTGGACCAGCCCTGCAAGGTTAGCAGCAAGGGTAGAATTGCTGGAGTCGTGGTACTTTGCTGCTTAGTTAAAATGGTGAAGGAGCAAGGGAAGCAAGGACAGTCCTGGGGAAGGATGGCTCTGTGCAGGGTCCATGAGGTCATCAGCAGGCATCTGTGGGGAATGCCTTCTCCTCAGCACCCATCAAGCCTATCTACTATTGGTGAGTCTTACAGTTTCTTTCAAAGTGGTGAAGCAGTTCCTACCCCTCAACTGCAGTGAAAGACTCTGAAAATTTTACAGAGATCCACCAGTCAAATCTTTTCACACCTGTTCAGCTGCTCTTGAGTATTTATGCCTTAGTCAAGTAAATATCTTGTATGTACATTTCCTGTCACTGGTATCTCCTACTACACCAAACCACGTAGAGCTGCTTTGTTGTCTACTTGCACGCAGCAGGGCTGAATGCCACCCAGATTTTCTTCAGTCCATCGCCAGCCCCAGGCTCTAGAGCAAACCAGACCTTTGCTGCTTTGGCAGGTAATATAGGAGAGGAGGCGAAGGAGGGTGGCAACCCAGTGCCTGTAGCTCATGATCTGCAAAATGTGACTGAGAGTAACATTTAATAACCAACTATTAGCCCTATTGCCAGAAGCAGTCTTCAGTCTTCACCCTGTTCTGCAGAGCTGCCCAACCCTGTCTGAACTTTTTTTCTTTATGTCTTTTTTACTGAACCACATTTAAAGTCCTCTGCTAAAAAGTGCTCAAATTCAGATGTAGTCAGGGGGATGGGGGGAATAAATTGTATTGACCCTTTTGAAGAATCTGGAGTACATGGGTAAGAACAGGCGTTCCCTATCCCTGTCACTACCCCATGCCTGTCCTGCTCAGGGGAACACGCTCCACATGCACCCAGAGATGCTCTGATGACAGCATAGGTAGGGTCATGGATGGGGATTGCCTCTGCAGACCCGGGGGCTGCACTGAGACCAGCTAGCAGTTAAACTGCCCTCTTAAGGAATGATATAGCTGTTATTTTTGTTAATTGCCTAGTGTTTTCCTTGTTTTGCTGAAGTTTTACAATGAATTTGGCCACAAAAAGAACATTTAGCCGTGTAACAGAATAATACATTGTTGTAGGGATGAGGGCAGAAATAAGAGCATGACAGCTTCCTCTGTGTAGTATCATGGATTTTTTAATGTGAACCTGTTCAAATTACTCTTTTTCGAACTGACTGCTTAGCAGGGGCTGTCTAAGTAGGAAATGTGATCCTGTTTGTCACAAGGTCTGTCAATGTGTGAATGGAACTGCTAAATTGATTTACAGTGTTTTAGCACAGCTACTCCTGGACATGCAAGGCTAGAGTTACAGAACAATTAGTGTGAAGACATCAGTGGTATTTTATTTATGAAAGGTCTGTTCACATTCTGTAATTAGGCCAATCTAAGCACAATTATTTATGAGCTGCAGTTGGCAACAAATATTCTGAAAAAGTTAATTACACTAGACAGTGACCAAGGAAATCCTGATCTGTAAATATTTTGCAGCTAAACCACTGCTACTTATATAGACATTTTCATTAGGAAGTTTTTATATCCTCCCTACTTTTGCACAGGATATGCTCAGAGATCACATATAGAGGAGATGATGCTTTTCAGACCAGATGCAGAATTGGAATATGTGCATGGTCTTAGCCCTAAACAGGCTTAAAGCCTCACTTACGATTATTTTAGTTAACCTTTTTTCTTTTCCATGGAGCAAGGGCGGTGTACATGTCCTTCCAGCAAACATACCACTTCTGTTATCTCAGTCTTTACAGATAAAGTTTTTACATCTTCTTCCTGATTCTTTGGGAAGTTTTGCCTGACTGAAGACCAAGCAGTCAACTATGACCTGAACACGAGCTTTTTTAAGGTGCCCCAGCAGCAGACCAAGATGCAGATTATAATTTGTTTCCCTGAGATCCCTTGAGAGTTCTCACATTCAGAAGTAGAGCACTTTCAGTTCCTTGCATTTTTACCTGACTTGAACGTACCGCTTATTTTGGAGGTGATAGTACTTGATGCTGTTTATCAATATGGTATTTAATTATTTTTTAGATTTTTCAGCATTGCCACGTAAGCCATAGGTATCTGTCCTCAATGGCTTGTACTGTGGGGAGGTAAAGACCCTTTCTCTCAGTCTCAGGTTTTTTAAAGGCAAAAGGATTCTATATAGGAGCCACCACCCTTAACTGTAATATTTTCATTGTCTTTGGCAGCAGCACGGCAAAACATGCAGTGAAAGCAGATCAAACTTGGGGAAGAGAGCTAATGGAAGTAAGATGACTGAAGTGATGTTGCCTGCAGGCTTGTGTTTTGTTTGAGAGATGTCGTTGTCACATGCTTGGCTCAGGTCTGAACCTAAATTTGTGCTGTACCTTGTGGTCCATCTGTCCAGCTACTCCCTCTCACTCCAGCAGCCAGGCTGTTGTGTCCCATAGCTTGGATTTGAGGGCTTTGCAAGAGGGACAGCCTGAGGCAAACCTACCTGAGCAGCTTGGCCCCCGTCACTGGGGATGAAGCCACAGTGAGTCACACACAAATTTATACCAAGTGATGGCAACTGGCAGGAATATCTTCTAAAATCAGCTTTCTGTTGTGCAAGTGGAAGCGCCCCTTATTGCAAATTCAGGCAGATTGCCTTGAAGTGGCTTGCACAGCCCTGTTTGCCTTTGCAGTGGCTGGGGAGAGAAGCTCTCATGTAGCCATGCAGGCAACATGCACTTGGTCCTTGCTTGGGAGACTTGTTGGGGCATGAGGCAGTCTGGACTAAACTTGCATGGCGTCCATCACCTTTATTAGAGAAACTCTTGCTAACATGCAAAAACCTGGCATACAAAGCATCCAGATGAAAGTTCTTTTTTTAGTACCGTTTCCTCTTGCTTTCTCAGGTATATAAAAAAGAAAACAAAATAAAAAATAGGCCTCTTAAAAGGTCTTTTAAATGTTAGAAATGGTTTTAAAAAAATTGATAATTCCATTGATCTTCAAATCTTCTATCACTGTTATTGTCAAGTATTTCTTCAGGTATCTTTGAATGGAATAATATGGAAAACAAGGTCGATATGGTGAAATAAGAAGTTGGTGACTTGCGCTGATAACCTTGATAATATTTAGAAAATGATAAAAATCTCTTGGCCCTTGTTCAGTCTTATTTATTGTAACACTTTCTGACAGGTTTGCATGAAACTGAATCCATGCTGGAGAAATGAGACACTCACTTTACTGGACAATTGTCTAAGACTTGGGATGGTACAGGTAAGCTGAGGATTGTTTCCTTAAGGCCTTCTTAACTGTTATATATTGTGTTTACATTCTCATTAAAGCATACCAGCCTGTATATCTAATAATACACACTACTGATTCCCTTGTTAAACTGCTGGTTTATCCCCTGGTTTCCAGTCCCTTTTCTTATCTGATCTCTGCTCATGCATGGTGGTTTTTTTCTCTCTGATCGCTCAGTTTGCCTTTATTATACATCTCAGGGGTTGCTGAATGAAGACTGGTCTCAAATAGCACTTGCTTTTGAAGGTTTGATTGCTTGATTTGGGGACCTAAAAGCTCTTAGCTGGCTTATAATTCAATGATTGTCTTCTTTTCTCCAATATTACGTGCATTTGTGTACATTCTTTCTCTGACCTTAAGTATAGTGATATATAGAGTTAGTGTATTTCATAAACACTACAATTGGCAAATTTCAATGAATCTTATAAGATACTATATATGGATTTGTGTATCTGTGTGTGTTATCACAAGTTCCAAATCACTCCAATATTTCTAAAAGTTCACTGTGTATGAGTTTTATTTCTGTGTCAGTGAAAAGAAACATATGAATAGCTGCTGACATATGAGCCTTCATATCACTATGTTGTTTCTACTGGTGAAAACCCCAAAACAAAGATCTGAAATAAAAAGTGACTGGAAACTTTACTAAGCTATCAGGTGTATCAGATAGTGCCAACAAGTTCTTGTCTTAGCAGTTTTTGTCTGGACAATTTCCCACAGAGATGTGAATGAGAAGGGTTTATACATGGCGATAGCAGGCAGGAGTGGTTTGATGCAGAGGCGAGTAGTGATTTGGTAATTCAGGTTGGGACTGTCACTTCCTACATCAAGTAAACGTGGGAAGCCAACAATGATGTTTGTCAGAGATGTGGACAAATAGGGGCCTGGTCAGGTATTGCTGGTGGTGCATGGAGGATGGAAAACAATGGCAGGTAAGAGAAAAAAAACAGTCAAGACTGGTAAAATCACTATGAAATTGATGACACAAACCTTGAACTTGATGTAGAAAGATAAGATGGGGCAACAGGGTAAAAAGAGGATCTTAGCTGCTGTGGGGATCATACAAAAACTTCCTGGCCCTGGCCTTGCTAATGTATAAGGTGATGTAAGTTGGTGCAATTTCAATGTCAAGGGGCTTGAAACAAAATTCCTCTCCCCTTCTGTCCATTTGTATTTTCTTATGGCCTGTTACATGTAAATCACATCAATATACTCTCCGCTGTGCATAGGCCGAGCAGATGCAATGTTGATTTAAGAAAGCTTACCTGAGTCTAGAGAAGTCTACCTTGCTTTAAGAGGTCTCATCCTTATACATCCCTTCTTTGAAATTAGTCCAGTGTCCCATAATTGCCCTCTTTAATTCTGATCCATATATTTACATGTTTTCTGAGCAACTTTATATCATTTTTCTACTGAAAATATTTCCATAACTGTCAAGCTGCATAAACTGTTTCTGAATCCAGCACAACTGTTGTGCAAATGGGAGCAGAATTCAGACTTAGGCAAATATCTGAAGCTTAATTATTATCCTGATCTAATGAAGATTACTGTGAATCTGCTTATAATAATACTGAACTACTGGAATAGTACCTCTGAAAACACGTTAACAATGCAGGTCCACGGTCACTGTCTCCTATTGTACCCCAGCTTTTTTATGCTGAGACTGACAATGCAATTGTAAGACTATGTGTGTATCGTTTTCATTGTGATTAAACAAACTCTTGCTGGATCTTTTTGACATTCAGCTGTTGCTGAAGATGTTAAAGCAAAAGTAAATGTACTAATCATTGGTAACAAAGCAGCCTAATCCATGCTGACCTACAATTTGTTTAGGATCCTTTGGAGCAACAAAGAGATTAAAGTATATAAAAAAGAAGAGGTAAACAGTGGGTCAGAGATTAGAAGTGAAAAAGGAAAAGGCTGGCTTCCCCCAGACCACACACTGATAGTGGACCTTTGGTCAGTGATTGTTAGAAAATGTTTCATGTTTCATTTTCCCCCAGAACCTTAGAAACAGAAGGTTTGATTGGCACTTGTCATGGCTGATAGAGAGACGAAGATGCTTTGGTAAAAAGGAGAGGGAGGCAGCCGTGTCAAAAGCAAAAGTAGTCAAAGGATGATTCCTCCTTTCTGCGGTTTTGTCTCTTTCTAAATTATTCAAATCTGGGTGGCATCTTAGGATAACTGGCATTTTGACACAGCTTAAAGGATTGTCTCACTAACTCTATTGAACTAAGGCTGCCATCCTTTTTAAAAAAATTATAAAGAGGCAGATCTTCTATAATCTGATATGTATACAAACCAAAGGCAGCTTGATGCAGGCATCTTAAATATTTTGGGGGGGGGGGGGCGGGCAGCAATTTTATCCATCTTGGGACTGATTGTCTTCTGCATCCATCTGCAAGAATGCTACTTATTGGTTTAAAAAAGCCTTTATTTCATTTTCTTTAGAATACCCATAGTTATTTGCAATGCATCTGGTGGTTACAAATCCAAGTCAGGCCAGCTGGATTAGAATCAACAAACATAGGGAATTTTCTCAGTCGAAAGAAGGTACCTCACCAACGGGGAATCTCCTCTATTGATAGTCATCCTGATTGTGGATTTTTCTTTTAGGGCCAATTTTCTTTCTTTCTTTCTTTTCAGAAAGGGACCGTGTCCTCCCTTAGTGCTTTGTCTGAACCACGCTGGCTGGCGCAAATGGGCTCCCCAGGGTTACGAGCTCCTCTGTCATTCTAAGCTGCCATTTTATGCTTTGGTGTCCTCTTCACTTATCCATAACCAAACCCAAATCTTGCTCATTTTGTTCACAGGAATCACCCACTGAAATAAATAATTGCATAAATTTAGCAGGATTAGATGTCCAGTGGCATTCTGCGCTTAACTTATTAAAATCATTCAGCAAAGCCCATGCTTCCACACTGTTACAACCATTGCAACTAGTTGTAGTTAGAAGGAAAAATATCATCTTGGCCCCTGTATTGATGTATTTGCTTTGAGCTCCTAGCAAGCCGACCATGAGCCGTCATTGTCTGCCTCAGGTTTTTAATTCCTAAGGAAGAAAATCTTTGGTTTTCTGAAAGGGCTGGCTACACTGGGCAGACTCCTTGCACGTAGGGTGCCCAGGGGGTTTCAGAGGCCTTTCATCCCCACCCAACAATGGCTGGCAAGCTAAAGGCTGCCTAATGGACAGATTAAAGTGTCAAATACAACTAACTGGTAAGGCACAACTTTTAATGATAAAAGGCTGAACTCTAGACAGATTGGGGGGTTTTGTTTTGTTTTGTTTTGTTTTTCTAGCAGCCAGTTTAGCCCATAAGACGAATCTTCCAAACTTTTATGAACAGGGCATCCATGTTCATTATTCCAATAACACAGACCAAAATAGTTGTGCAAAGTTTCTGAGGAGGCAGCTGAGAGTACTTCCAAAACTGGGAACATGAGGTAAGCGCCTTTTTACTTGACAGCCGAAGTAGGAACACTCAGTGTTTTGAACTATTACATTGTGTGTTTCTTAGCTGTTCACCAGGGAATGGCCAAAAGAGATGCACACCTAGTCTCTAATCTTTTTTTTTTTTTTTTAATTTGGAACAATTCTTACTATTCATATCTTTATGTATGATTTACCTTTTGTCATCAAGCATTATAAGAACCAGTTGAAGATTCACATGAAGAGAATGATAGCTTTTGCACAGGAGATGGGATTTCTGAACTCTGCAGAAGGTCTGCATGAGACTCTTCGTGTGGACTTCAGTAGATATCCCAACTTGGATTACAGAAACCCCCAAGATGTGGAGCAGCAGTAGGAAGAAGAGGAGCAAGAAGCTCAAGTCTTTCATGTTAATTCAAAACCCAAGAAGGCTCAGATCCTCCTTGCCAAGGTGCTGAAAATGTGACCATCTCCGGCTTCCAAGACAGTGAGTTTTTATGTCTAAGCTTGTGTTTGATTCCAGAGATCAAACAGGAAGAGGGTATCTGTACCATTAGAAACAAACCCCTGCCCCCACTGTTTTCTATTATGTTGCCATACTTCAGACATGATCATGATTATTTAATAACCCTTAATCAGCAGGAATATGCTTCTGAAGATTATGTCCTCTGTAAAGTGATATCTTTCACAATAGCAGAAGAGAGACAGGGGGTCTATTTTCAAAACTAAATAATACGCTCAAAACCTGAGCAAGCCTTCCTTTTACACAACTGAACCTATTTGTGTGTATCAAATAGTTGGATTATCATGTGCAATTGCCCAGAAGAAATTCTGAGTCTGCATCAGTGACATGCATAAAGGTTACAGTTTTTTGCATGTGCAGTTTAAGCTGCGCTGCTATATAATCCTGACCCCAAGAGTTTTCAAATGCACTCTTTCATCTGATTAGAACTAAAAACATCCTTGTTGATGCCACCATGTGACTGGCAAGTAAGACTTACATGCTGTAATGTGTAAGTCTTCAACAGGCTCCGGTATTAGGTCCCAGATTTAAATTAGCAACAAATAAAGCAAAATGCTGACTGACCAGAATATCTTAAACTGGAATTATTTGTCCAGATTGCTGAAATCAGTGGCCTTATAGTGCTGACTGTATGATCTGTATTTCCCTCAAACTGTGAAATTAGATTCCTTTTATGGATCCATCACGGTAGTATTGAGCCATTAGATACATCATACTACACTTGTCAGCCAGCCTTCCCTGTTCATCGGGACTGTAAAGCATATTAAGCAGACAATAATAGTACCCTTCAGGATGATTAGGTTGTCACGTTTTCCAGTCGAATAATGTACTTTGCTCCTGTATCCCACAGGCAGCAGAGGGCTTCTTTGAAACCCGGGTGCTCTGTGCTCCGCTTGCAGAGGATGGTGACAGGGACATTTCTTCCTCCTCTGCTGTCGAGTTTCCTTCTCCGGTTCTCCCAGTGTGGTACCTATGAAAGTCAACACAGATGCCAGGTCTTCATCCAGCCACGCGTCATCCCATGGTGCCAGTTCCTGGAAAGAGGCTGAAATGTGCTGGCAGGCTGCAGAGTCACAAAGCAGAGTGAAAAGAGAGTTGTTCAAACAACATCTAATGGACTTAATCCCCACTTCCTGCCCTTTCAGGATAACAACCGAGTTACAAAGGCAGTGCAAACTAATACACAACTCCTCGGAACAGTTTGACAAAGTTAAAACATCCATCAGACTGAAACTGGTGGCAAATAAAAGTCTCTCAAGAGGCTAGAAAGGTAAAAGACAAATTTCTTTTGTGAGTGTTTCAATCTACCCAGCGACCTGCAGCCTGGCCATAGCCAGGCGTGAAAAACGCAGCCTGCCCAGAGCAGTCCCTGCCCTCCTGGGCTCGGCAGCTGCGTTTCCTTGCAGTGTATGCCAAGGCCTGGGCAGCTCTGGAGCTGTTTTGGTGCCATGCAGGGAAAATTGCATCTGGGTCTTGTAGACGTTAAATTTAACTTAAGTGGGGCCAAACTTGCATCCAACTGTGTTTCCTGTTTAGAGTCAATAAGTATTTCAGCGGCCAGTTTCAGGTATATCATCTTTATGTTTACCTCTTCCAGTAGCTGCTCCCTTTATTTGGTTGTATCTTTACAACAAAAAACCACAACCCAAACCCCACTGAGATGTGATCCCTGTTGCTTCTCTGGAAACTCCCTCCCAAGGTGGTGGGTGGATGTGTTGCAAAGTCATCATCTGTTGTAGTGAGTCAATTTTGTACTTGCCAGTTTTATGTCAAGTAAGGTGATGATCATCTGGGCCACTTTTTTTCCTGTATCAAGTCTTTTTTATCCTCTTTCAGGTGGCATTAAGCCAGCATGGCTTAGTTAGTGTTGCATAATTCCATGTTGTACCTTTCTGGCTGCCAGAAATATAACTGCATGTTCACGCCTGGTTTAGATCCCATTTGTAGAGCTGGGGGCCTGCTACAGCATGTTCTGCTGTTAATGATCATAGCGGTGTCACATAAATCTTTTGATGTGTCAGCATCAATTCAAGCTTTTCCACTACCACAGGGATATGCGTGTGTGCAAACGAGCCGTGGGGTTTCATGCCCTGTTGTCAGCTGTGTGCGTTGTGCCAGAGCTCCTCTTCTGGGCTGGGGCATCCTCCTCCTCCGAATCGCTGCTGACAGCTCCTAACAGCGCAAGTGGCGGCCCCGCAGCCACTTTTCCCATCCACTCTTGCTGTCGGCCAGATTCATGCTGAAAATGCCAGCAAAGCAAATTATATGCTATTGTACGATCACGCTACCATCATTTCTGTAGAAAATGTGCCTTTAATAAGTGCATTGTAAGAAGTTCCCTTTTCTTTTGTGTTTAGCATAATGAACCTTCAGACAGCATTTTAAAGAAAGCATAGCAGTCACTAAGCTCCTATTTCTATGTTTATTTATCCAGCAATTTACATTGAGCAACAAGTATAATTAGCTTTTCTGGACAAACACTAAGAAAACTGGGAGTATTTTAAAAACATAATAGGGCACCCTGCAGTGATTATCTTTTTTTTAATAATTTATTCAGAAAAGATATTCCCAGATACCACAGATTCTCCTGGTTGGCATCGCTTAATTTCTGGTGTTTCAAGACTCTTGCTGAGCCTTGTCTGCAGGCAGGCGGCTGCCCTCCTTGTCTAGCAGAGGATTTAAAGGTGTGCTGCTAGATAGTTCGGCCAAATTAGCACTTTCTGACGGTCTGATCAAAGCAAAGGAACTGGGCCTTGACTCAATCACATCACGAGGAGGATTAACGAGGTGGAGCAAAGGCCAGAGAAAGCTCCAGCTGGGACTGTGCACAAACCACCACAGTGGAAGTGCAAATACCAAGGGAGGGCCTGATGCTGGTGTCTCCAGCTGTGTGTAGGTAGCACAGTGCAGCTCCTGGCTGCAAAGGTCCAACGAGCTGGTGCTCCTGAGCCTTTGTGCCTAACCCTGGGGAGTAAACCTCAGGTGTGGAGCTGTTGTCTGGGATCATGGCATGCACTGCTCAGAGGGTTTTGTCCCTACTCAGGTTATTATAGATCATTTTTATGATGATGTGCCTTTATTTTCACAAAGATGATCATACAAATACAGAACTGGCTCCTTGCAGCTCCTATGTGCTGTTCTGAGCTTCTAGATGAGAGTCAGGTGTACCTGTCCTCTAATCCCAGCATGTCTCCCTCCTCCTGGTAGACCCCAGTTTTGCAAACCAGTGGGACCCTGTGATCTTCGGAGCAATCTGCACAGCAGCATCCGTCCCATGGGACCTTGCGTAGCCTCTGCACTGCTCTTCCTGCCCAGGGACACGTGGAGGGAGGTCAAAAGAGTGGAGACCTCATTTGCCCATGAAACTGTAAGTTGGAAGTGAGTCTTTATAGGCTGTCTCTTCAGTCAGCAGAGACACATAATTTGTGCTACCTGTCTGGAAAAGTCTACTTTTCTCCGTTGACCACAGAGAGAGCCTGATGTGTCCTAATTTAGGCTACCTACTGACACTAGTGAGTAAGAAGTGTTTTCTTCCTTCAGTGGGCTGCAAACAAGCTGTTACAAAGCCCTCTGCGCTGGCCTCCCAGGAGCTGTTAGCTACTGCTTTGCTCTGGCAGGGATGCTGGTTGGAGCTGTGTGCCCTCTCTGGTAGAGCGACAGCATGACCTCCACAATTTTGCAGGCTTGTAACGAGACAGCAGCAGTTCCTTTCACCAGAAGAGTAGGAAGGGGAAGTAGAAACTGTGTTTATGCATCAGGTCTTTTCCTCTTTCACACCTCCGTAGTGAACAGTTGGATGTTGCTTATTTTTGGAACAAACAAAATTCAGCAAACACCATCTGCTTCTGACAAAATGAGCAACTCTCGCTAAAACAGAAACAACAATATGCATTCAAATACCTCTGAAAGAACAACAGGCCCCATAAAAATATAACAAAGGCTGAGGTTTTGTTCAATGCCAAAAATATGGATAGAAAGAAATGTTTGTGTTAAATCTAAAATAGAGCTGTACCTAACAGAATCCTAAAATTACTTTTTTTTTTCTACATGAAGTCAAAGTCAGAAATTTAGTAACTGCTAATTAATCCGTCTCCATCACAAGGCATCTGGGACACCACACAGAAGTTACAACAGCAGTTTGAGTGCATCTTCGCTTCCGTGGTGTCATGAGCCTGTTTTCCCCTTACACAGAACTGAAAGCACTTCCATCTGATGGGCAAATTCCAGTTGTCATCTCACACGTTGTCACCTGTTCAGCTTGCTTCGTCTTTCTGGAAATGGTGCAAGCCAGTGAGTGCCCAGTCCTAATCCTTGCCCTAGCAAAACAATTCACTAGATGAAGACGCTCGGAGCAGCTTTCTAACTTCACGCTGGGAGGGTGCCTTGATGCTTCTCTGCTTCTCAGAGTATGTCTGATATAATCATCATTCAGGGTCACAAAGAGAGAATCTTCAGCAATTATGTAGTTAAGAGCATTGCTCTGCTGACATTGCATGTCATGGCTCTTCTCTGATCTCATCTTAAGTGGACTGTGAAGAGGAACTTGGACAGCTTTTCTGTGATATTGGCATCAATATCACATTAAGACTATGTGGACACTGCTTACTTCCGAGGGCTGCCTCTGTGAGCATGTCATCACCTGAACTATCACCCACATAAAAGACACTTAATGTGCCCTCAGACTACTCCAGGCCTCCATCTCTGTTGGACCAGCCAGGTAACAAGATGCTTTTGCAGGTTCTAGTTTTGGAAGACCTTGGCAAGTTTGTAATGCCACCTCCAATTTATTCATGTCAAATTGTATTAGAGCTGTTGTCCATGGTATTGAGCTGGAAGTTCATGTTCAGCGGGCTACTCGTTATGACCCTCGGATCTTTCTATTAGGAAGTCCTTACATCTGGTCAC
The DNA here is from genome assembly GCF_011004875.1 of Balearica regulorum gibbericeps. NCBI lineage: Eukaryota > Metazoa > Chordata > Aves > Gruiformes > Gruidae > Balearica > Balearica regulorum. The sequence continues at coordinate 61,864,143 of NC_046184.1, forward strand.
TTCAAAGCTCATATCGCTTTCCTGTTTTCAGCTGGCTAAACCATCCAGATTACTCTAGATCAGCAACAAAGCTGCTTAATAATTTATCATCCTCCTGAGCAACCGGCCCTCTGTGGTCTCCTTTAGTGACAAGTTTTTCTTCTGCATCATTGACAAAGATGTTAAATAGGAATGGGCCAAGATACAGCTCAGTAAATGTGCTTCATTTTTAATTACATTTTTAGACCTGTCAGCCAGTTGTTAACCCACTGAATAAGTAGCATGATAGTTTTGTGTCATTCTGGTGTCTTAATCAAAATTTCATGTGATACCAAACGAAATACACAGTAGACATCCTAAGTCTATTACCTATATCAAGCAAACCAGTAATCTTATCCAAAAAAGAAATCAAGTTAGTTTGACAAGATCTATTTTCATAAACCTGTGTTGACTGGCATTAATTATATTTCCCTCCTTCCATTCTTTATTAATCAAGTCCCTTATCAGCTGCTGCACTGTTTTGCCTGGGTTTGATGTCAAGCTGACAGGTCTGTAATTACCTGGGTCGTGCCATTTACCCTTTTAAAACAGTGGCACAATATTAGCTTTCTTTCCAGCTCTGGTGCTTCCTCAGTGTTTGGTAAGTGAGGAGCCAAAGAACTACTCCAATTTCTGTTAAAACTCTTGGAAACAGTTTTCCAGGTTGGCTGATGTCTAACTTTTGTGTTTGCTTTTTAATATCCCTGTAAGCTGCTATTACAATGAAAGGCACTTCATGATCATTGTATGATTTCATTACATCAGTGAGCTCAGTATAGCAGTTTGGTGGGCTTTTTAATTACACCAAAGGTCTATATATTGAGCACTTCTGCTTTTTCTTTATTTCTGTTACTGGCATATATATCCCTTCTTCTTACTGTCGGTAGACTAATGCCATTGTTAGGATTTCTTTTGTTTCTGATATTGTTTAAATCTTCCATTGTGCTCATATACCTCAAAGGACTTTATGAGCGTTAGGAGAACAGACTTCCAAAATTATCCACAATTTGACTAAGGAGCTCTGCCCCATGGAAGTCAGCAAATTTCCTAGGATCCTTCACAGCATACCTAGATGTTGCCACCATGAGATATTATGTGGCTCACCCAAAAGAGCCTGGGCAGTCAGGTCTTCGGAGGCTCAGCCCATGCTGGCTTCATGGTGCATCCTTTCCTGGGGGGAAACAGTGGTAGCGGTGGGGGTTGATGGACTGTACTGTTTACTAACTGAGCCAATGACCAAATTGATCTTTCCATGCAACCCCTGCGGAATACCCATTGGAAATGTATTCATGATCTTCAGAAAAAAAAAAAAATAAAGAAGGAAGAAATGACTATGCAATAATGGGGTAGAGGAAATTCTCCAATGTTAAAAAGGGGGCAAAAGAATGATTTCCTTCTTTCAGTAGTGTGGGTGGGAGATATGGAAAAACATGGCATAAATCTTTGCTCTCATTCCTCCCATTTTGTTGAGAAACACTTTGGGTTTGCTGTGTTTAAACATTAAAGATGTCTTTTGGGGAAGGAGAGGAGAAGATAATGGGTTTTTAGACAGGTTCCTGCTGTAGATTACCATTTCGTGCTACACTGCGCAGAAGAAAGCAACCTGTATCCTTTAAAGGAAAGTGTGAGGGGGTGGGCAGGGTGCTGGTATCGTGGAAGGGGAGGCGAGCGCTCAGTTTGTAATCAGATAAAGCGAGCTGTTTGGTATTAGTGTGTGAGCTTTTTCCAAGTTCCTGGCATCTTCAATGGGCCAAAGCACACTCTTCATTTGTCACCCCAGCGCACCTTTTGTGTGAATAATTTCCCATTGGTATTACCCAGAGCTTGGAGTCGATAGCTGACTAGCCTCTTTGCTTGTACTATTATTTCCAGCAAGCTTCATACATCTGCAATAAATCCAGGAGGATTTGCAAGTGGGCTGAGGAAGTATGAGTGACAGAATGAGCTGATAAGGCCCAAGTCCCACAGAAACAAAAGGCTTCCCGTTTTGTCCTGACAAGACAGGTGTTGCCTTGGAATTGATTTGATTTGATCAAGTTTTTGCCAGCTGACCCCAGAAGTTCATGCAAGTGAAGAATTAAGCCCCCAAGCGCGCTCTCACGCTCACTAGTAAGCCTTCACATCAGTGCCAAGGATGAGAGTTTCTGTTGTGAGTTGGGTTGCCTGTTTGTTTTCATAAAGCAGGATCCCTGAGGCTTTTTTTGCTGAGGCTTTTTTGATGGTAAGAGACTGAAAAGTGTCCAATGACCCACAGCTCTATGGACAGACCATCTTGGAAGAAAGCTTAGTTGCAAAGCCAGCTATCAAGCTACAATGCTGTTGAACTTTAATACACTCCGAAGGGTTAAGACATAATGAGGTAAAGCATAATAACTTTCTGTAAATCGTTATTCTTATGTTTGTGCCTAATGAGGAAGGCATGAGACAGAAGCAGCGTGAATTGGAAGGCCTGCCTGATATTATAGAGCCGGATCATGTTTGAAAGTCAGCAGAAAATCTTTGGGAGGGTGTAAAAAGGTGCAAGCCTCCTTCTGCTTTGGTAAAAGTGAAGACAAACTTGGCATGTTGGCTTGCATAAAGTATGGCAGGAAAGCATGACTGGACTGGAAAGCTGGGTTAGCAAAGGAAAAACTGGTGTCAGAAAATTAGACCTTTCTGAAAAGAATGGGGTCTTGAGAGAAATGGATTTTTTCATAACAGATGCCATTATTTGAGCTGCACAATATGGTAATGCATAAGTTCTATCAAGGGCTACAGGTGCTATGAAATAGATTGTCCTGTGCATCTACTGGGCGTGGGTGAGGGGTACACACAGACCTTCTTCAGTGTCGTCCCATTTTACTGACAATCTTCTCATACCTGCGCACTCTATCTAATGGGTTGCATTTATATATTTATGCTGAAGGACGCTGAGTTTGGTGATATACAGGTGAATTTTTTCCTCTTGGCCTTTCATATTACATGGCAGAGCTTTAGGAATGGCAGACTGGCTGTCCCTTGCTGTTACAACAGCAGTCACACCCTTATTTGCAAAGAATAGGTAACATTTGCATAATCTAGGGAGATATATCCAAAATATAAGGATTTCTGTGTTTATGTGTACATGTGTGAGAGAGAAGAAAAGGGGAGAAGCGAGGAGAAACTAGTTTCAGATCAAAGTCTGAATCTTAAATTTGTAAGGTGTATTTCTTTTTAAGGGGGAATAAAGTGAGTTATTTACAATGCCTCATGGATGCCACACCTGGGAGTTACAGGAGTGTCTGTTGGGGAGGCCTGTAAAAGGAGGTGCCCTTTGGACCCCCTTACCCTAGAAGAAAGGTCTCCTGTTTCATATGAAACAGTGTTGCTGTGTGTCTCAATTTGCTTTTACTTGTGTAGCATGGAAGTACAGGCTTTACAGACTCTTGAACATATTCTATGCTTTTATCTAGCAGTGGTGACGTGTTAAATGTAACTCTGCACAGAGTTCCTGGCAAACATTGAAAACTTGTAAAAGTGTTTGTTGGAAAGTCCCATTTAGGAAACATTTTTAGTTGAATGAATTGTCATGTTTTGCTTGTAACGGGGTGCATCATAAAAATAATTTATTTTGGTTAATAATACTAACACGAGATTTTGAAGCCATTCAAATGCAAATAAGAAAAGAATTCTCTTGCATTTGCAAAATATTGATGGACTTTCTTTAAAGTGGTCTGATTTTTGGGAAGAAGTGTGTGTGCTTGTGCATATACTTTTGACATTCAATTTATATCTTTAGACAATGTTATTTTACCCCCTCGTTCCATATGAAATGCTTAGTTCTGAAGAGCAAGTGTGTTAACTGCATGGACAAATGCAAGGAATTGCATAGTGATATTTCAGAATTATTGCTGGAAACCTGAAGGTTTGAGTTCTCAGCCCCGATGTTTGAATAGCCAAGTTCCAACATAAGGCAGTTTCTACTCCAGCAAAGCTTCTTCAGCTCCTTGTAAGTGGTATACTGGTTTTAGTATTTAATTGAGCCCCTGATTATTCTTTCCCTTGTAGTTTCCTTTCTATCTGTCTCATAAACATCTATGATTGCCCAGTCAACAGCATTACTTAATTGGCTGAAGATCCTAATCCAGCTTTCCTGAAAGGAAAAGCATCATAGACACAGTTGCCAATTATTCCATTATCTCTATTGACAGCCTGGTGTAGTTTGATGTCCTTCAAAGCTCTGACACAGATATCCCGTGGGAGACCATTGTCTCCAGTTAAAGCATGGTGCTGAAGAGCAGTGATTTTCTGTGTCTGCTACCACCGTGTTTTCTGGCTTTGGAAATGTTACTTAATCTCTTGATTTCCCTATCTGTAAAACAGGAATAACGTGTTGTTCAGGGAAGGTTAAGAGGGTTAATCCTTTGATGTTCATAAAATGTTACAAGATCTTTTTTATAGTTTTAAGAACATACAAAAAATGTAATCAAAAACTAAGTGGAAGTTATGGAGCTGGGTAAGAATAGAGGTTGCTACTGAGTTCATGTTACAGCTGCCCTAGTTTTTCTCTTGTTTTGAAACATTTTGAAATGACAAAGCTAAAGTTTCCAGTATAGTCTGACTTCTGCCCTCCTTCTTGCATCATGACTGTAGTATTTTCCATAATTTCCTAGCCTTTAAGTACTTGACTTTTCAATTTTAATATTCTTTTAATATAAGAAGCTTACTGTGAGTATGAGATTTTTAGTTTACAAAAGCAAAGTAAGCCACCTTCCCCTCCTCAGGAATGGGGCGTGCTGCCAAAGCTGACGTGGCCCATGAGTTCTGCATGGCCACAAGGTCCCCACACAAGTCTTCCCCCAGCCTGGGCGCTCCCCCTGGGTGTGTCCTGAATCCTCTTTTATTTCCCTGGTATTTTACGTGCCCTTTACCTAACTACCCTTGTTCATACTCACCTGCTGGGCCCTTTCCTTCTGCAAACTTGTGCCTGTTTTCAAGGGACATGTCCTGTGTACTTTATGAAGCACACAGGAGGAATGCAGAAAGCAGTTATACAGGCACGACTGTGTGGATGGAGTAAATGCTACAGGTGGTGCACAGCTTGTGAACAAAGGAGCAGAGACTAATTTTCCTGTTCTCCACCGCATTAATATATCTTATTTTTCTCTTAAGTGCCTTTTTGAGGTAGATCTTAGAAGTACTGGACTAGAAAAGTGTTCTAGCACTAGCCACTTTTTTTTTTTTTTCTTTTAAGGGATTAAATTTTAGTTTTGCAATCCTCTCTGAAATATTTGGTTAGAATGATTTCTGATTTCAATAAAAACAATCTTTTTTCTCCTCAAAAGTACATTATTCTACCTTTACCTAAGGAACTAATAGCCTTGCAACTGTGTAGCTGCAAAGCTAGAATACTTGCATGCTCTGGTGTCGAGACTTGACATTTGGCACAGGATGACTGACTAGTACAGCCTGCGGGATGCACCCTCTCACCGCCCCATAAACCTGGCCAGTTCACCACACTATTTCAGTACAGACATGCTGCTCAGTACAGATTTATTTTGAGTTTGGCAGGTGATTTTTCTTAGGCTTTCCTCAGCTCTGTGCAAACTGAATAGCTACGGGGAGAGGGCCTGAGCATGACCTGGGGGTGCAATCACTGCTGTCACCAGCTCCGGGCTCTCTGGTAAGGACGGGGAGCGGAGGCAGAGCCTGATGGCGGTAGGGCAGAAGAGCGTGCCTGGCTGTAAAGTACCGAGCAACAGCGGGACAAATATGGCAGACCCGCATTTGGGTCTGCCCGAGCCCAAAGACCTCTAGCAGCCTTTTAGGGGTATGTATTATGAGAGGTACAATGCACGTGGGGCCCAGTTTCCCCTGACCTCAGTCTCCATGACTCCTACTGGGGGCACTGCAAGCAAGCTTATATTGAAAGCTATGGAGCTGTTTTTAAATGGTTCTTTACGGCAGAGAATAATTAATTAAACAGGTGGTTCCATGAGCGGTGCTACTAATGATGGCTGCTTTCCAGGGTCTCTCTCTCGTGTGGATTTCCAGGCTGTAACAAAGGTTGAGCTCATGCTGAGGTCTTTCCCTCAATGAGGGAATTAATAGGGCCTCCCTCCCTCCCTCTCTCTACTCTGCTGCCTATTTTCATGAAACTTGTAGGTACTTAATTCCTGTCAAACCTCTACGCCTCTGTCGCACTTGGTCAAAATTGATCGACGATTTTGAAACTTCCTGGGTCGAGGGGAATAAACAAAGAGGGAGGAACAGATGCATGAGGAACATGGCTGGAGAAAACCCGTTCCCTAAAGTCAAAATTATTGCCCAACACTGGAATGGCAAACCGCTCTTTGTTTGCCCCTTTGGCCATACCGGAGGGAAATAATAAGTAAGACACCTGTGTTGCTGGTGAGGCAGTCCCCACACTTTTGGTGTCCATGTTTTAAAAAAAGTCAACCTTTGTAGGGGGCACAAGAATCACTGAAAAATCATTTAAGGATTTTTTCTAACAGAAATACTGACAGAGCTCCACTTAATTTCCTTTGAGTGTGAACTTTACTACAGCATTTAAGCAATTTTACAGGAGGATATACTGGATATTAAAGGGTTCTTTAACCTTGTGACATCTGCTGTTGTTGAGACTAAACACAGGTTCAAGTGACATGTAAGCCAAATGTTGATCTCGGAAATGATGTACCATACATCCACATGGGATTCTCCATATTCTGACAGCTTCAGATCAACACAGGACACTCTTCCAGAAAACTGTGCTCTAGCTAGGTACAATTAATTGAACTGATTACACAGCGATCTGTGACATCCTTTGGCCTTTATTATGCACCAGATCAGAGTAGGTCATCTAAGAGCCTAATCTGACCTTAAAAATTGATTAAATAAAAACTAAACTTGCCTTCCGGATGCTCCATTTCTGGGAGATAGATGAACCTCCCTCTTCCCCTTCCCAAAATTGATAGGGATATTTGGTTAGCAACTCAGTTGAAAGTGAAGTTGCAATGTTATGAAATACTTGCTGAGAAGAAATGTCAAGATTTTATGAAGAGCAAACATGACACGTTTTCTTTTATGATTTGATATTTTCCAGAATCACCAGATGGCGCCAATGCAGATCATCCTACCAGTGATGTTATACAGAGGGTTGGAACATCTACACCCCCCAAGCCCAAGTCGGTGTGCAGACAAAAGAGGGCAACTTCTGAAAATTTCTTGTGGGGAAAAGAGGTGTTGGATGCTGGCGAAGTGCTCAGCAGTAAGCATGGTGCAATTCTTTTCCAGAAGCTATGCCACTAGTGCAGTTGGGCCTCTTTGACTTAAATCTTTCTTAGACGCTGCCAATAAGATAGATATGTGCAAACCCAATTTTGTCAGAAATTACTTTTCTCATTCCTTTCAGTATCCTAGTTTAGTTTGGAATTCAGAAGCACATCATGCAATAACAACAATCTTGGAGCATCTGTCAAGTTGTGCTTGAAATAGAAACCTCTGTTGCTGTTTTGCCATGGAGAGCCAAGATATTTTTGCTGTTGTTATCATACAGATTTGATTCATCTGGAGTGTATAGGATAAGAAATAATGGCATTTAGGGACCCTTTTGTACTGTTTAGGGGACAGCTATAAACAAACAATGAGCTTTCCCTCCCAATAGGAACCTTTCTTGCACATGCCCCAAAACACAACCTGAAGACAAATGTACTCTTTTAAAAAGAAGCAGGAGATGTATGCTGTGAGCTTGTTTAGTTACGAGTCAGAATACTGCATTGCCACAACCCTGTGAATCACTGCCTTTCTCTTTACAATAAAATAATGTTACCAATAATGATGATTATGATGATCACAATAATTCAGATTTTTTTCTGGCACACTTTTGCAAATTATTACCTCTATTTTCCAGTTCTCACACTAAATGAACAGGAAATTAGAAAAGCTGAGTCCCAACACTTTTTCCCCATCAGGTCCTGAATTAGCTGGCAGTTTCCCTTGAAGTGAAAATGGAGTTTCTTTCATATGAAGGTGATGATGAAGTGATAGAAACAGCAGCCTAGGGACACAGAGAAAGAAATTAGAAGGCAACAAATAAGTGTTAGAAGGAGTTTGAATGTAGAGGTGACGTAGTCGGTACCATCCGCAGAACTCATGAGCTCAGCCTGTGTTTGTGGCATGACCTGACATTTCCCTCCAATTTTCTCATCCCACTTCCAGCAGGTTTTCATGCTGTGTTAGGTGTGAGGAAGCAAGGCCAACTTCATACAGCTCAATACCTCAAGGTCCTTGTTTTCTTGGATGATAGGCCTGGAAATAAGCAAAGAAAAACTTAAGGAGAGGGAATCACATGTGATATTTTTAATGGTCCAGTGTATCCTACTTGATCTCAGTCAAGAGAGAGAAACAGGAAAAGGCATGTCATTTCTGTGATATAGCTACTTAATACTGGTAGAGAAAAGTTTATGTTGGTATACCAGTCTCTTCTGAGTGGAACAGAGGGAATTTTGTTTCTGTTGGTACCTTTGGACTTGGGACTATATATGGAAGATGCTGCTCTGCAGAGCTCGAGTCTGAAGAGGTTCTTTTCTGGGACATTTAAAATAAACAAACAACAACAAGCCCTCGCCACGCTCCAGACTACCGCCTGACCAGGATGGAGCTCTTATGTGTTATACATGTTAAACATCTCCTATTCAGAGCTAACGTTGACTTTGTGCCCTGGGCCAGGTGAAAAGACTTTTTCAAATAAGAAAGAGTAAGAAAAAAACCCAAAGAACAAAACAACCACAAAATAGCCAAAACACAGGAAGCAAATAATAAATTGAAATTTCTGCAAGAGGAGGTTGCTGTGGTCAGCGTTGTGGTGCATTTTAAAAAATAGTTTTCTTTATGGAAATTTAAAAAAATGCTTAAGGAAAAGTGGGGAAAAGAGTTCTTTTATGGGCTATTTTATCCTTTTTTTGTCTGCTCTTGCAGTCAACTTTTTGGCAAAATACTGCATCTTCAGCCAGGAGAAGTTGGCGAAGCACAAAAGGGCTTTTGAAGCGGTAAGTGTAAATTCAGACTTCTTTTCTTTTCTTTCTTCCTTTTTTTTCCTCTCCCTCTCCCCTCTCCTCCTGTGTCTGTAGACAGTTAAGCAGAAATAATAAGCACCATTGCTTGCAGTACACGTCCCATGAATTACGCTGACATCAAATGTAACTTTAGAATGGAGGCACGCTTTATTCTTTTCGACGAACTGTTCCCCTATCCATTCTTTATTTACATGTCGTGAGCCTAAGCGCTGCACAGCCAGTCAGAACACACACATAAGAGGGGGGAGAAAAAAGGAGGCCATTAAACAAATTAAAAGGGATGGGGATGACTAATACAGTACTCTTGGAATCTGCAATTTGATTAGTCTGAGTTTAATACACAAAAGCAGCGCCGAAGCAGGAGGGGAGTCGAAGTGCTCTTTAATAACCTTCTACAATTAAATTATGGTGATGAATTTAACTATTCTGTGCTTCTAAAGGGGTCTTATTATCTGATTGACTCTGAAAGAAAGTCAGTATTTAACCAGGGTTCTTGAGTCCAGCTATTGGAAGACATACAGTAGTTTTATGCATTAACAACTATTTTTTTTGTTGTTGCGTGCCTCTTCCCATTTGAATTCATGTGTGATTTGAGAAAGATGGCTCTTAGAGTTATTCCCACTGCTTTTGATGGGAGTGTATGCTGGCCCGTACTGCCCAGAGAGTTAAAATGAAAATTGCATGGTTGAGTTTGTCTCCTGATCTGTATTTTCACTTGTAATTTGTAATTTTCATTTATAATTTTAGACTACTTCCCTCTGCTGGCCCTCTCCATTGTCTAACAATGCATCATTCAAATGTAGACAGTGTGTAAGGCATACTGGGATCTTTGAAAAATACTTTTGCCATTAAATGGCAGTAATATTATTCCACAGTTTATCCTGACTTCTGTTTTTCTCTCTATCCTTCCCCTTACATACTTTTACATATGCTGAAGGAGGAGTAAGATGTTTCACGTACAAAATATTAGTAGACAGGGGAATTGAATGCATTTCTTAAAATAGTATATTTCTTTTCTTTTTCTTATTAGCAAGTATATCTTTCTTTGATATTTGACAGAGAGAGAGAGACAGAGAAAGGGGCAGAGACTTCATGATTAGCCTGATGTCGAAATCAGAGCGCTGTTTTTATTCAAAATAGAGGGATATGATAGAGGCAGAATCCAAATGTTCCAGCTTTTACTTTTAATGGCCAAAATGCTGGAGCTCCTTTGCAGAGTTTGATCTGAATATTTGGAGAGGATCTAGGCTGAGGGAATGAAAAGAGAGAATTATGCAGAGTACTGACTATTCAGCTAAGGCCTTATTCTGATACCTATTTTCATGCTAAGTTGTATCTTTCTCTGCCAGTAGTTTTGCTGGGGGAAAAAAAAAAAGATACTATTTCTGGTGCTAAAATACTGTGCTATTTGAATGAGGGTGCTATATCCAGCCCTCGTTTTGTTCCTGCACGCAGTGCCCGAGCAGGAGGCTTCATGCCTCTGCTCCACTGCGGCAGCTGATGGCCCTGGAGCTGGTCCCCTGGCACGGCCGAGGGGCAGCGCCGGCCCCGGCTGCCTGCACAACACCCGCGCGTGGGGCCGGATTCGGAGGTCTTCATTCAGCTTTTGCGCAGCTGGCTGGCTCCGGTGAATGAGGCCGGAGTGTAATTTAGACTTCTGCTGTTGCGCAGAGGAGGAAAGGGGCTCTCACCCTCTCGCTCTGTGTTCTCCACGGCGTCCCCTGCTCCCTGGCAGGTGGGAAAGAGTCGGTCTGAGCGACTGCTTGCTCTCCTTCTGTGGCATTTTGCGGTGCTGTTGTTTCCCAAAAATATGTGAGGTCAAAGTGTAGTGGTATGCAGCTATGGGATAGCTCGCCATGGATAGCAAAGGAGCAGCTAACGCAGCTGAGGAGTGCGTTGCTTCAGCCAGCAGCAAGTGCAAAGTGCAGGCTACATCTCTGGCAGCCTGATGTTGGGTGCCTTGAATGGCTTAGAGGGGGTTGAAAATTGCTCTAATTTATGTTGGGTGTCCGCAGGAAATGTGAAACCATCTCCAGATGGTCATTGCAGCAAAGAAAAGACCAAGCTGTATCCCTTCTTCCCTGCCAGGGCTACCTGCACACCCTGCAGAGAGGACATGGGTGCCTGCGCTCTGCTGCTGACAGGACGGTTCCTTCCATCCCCTACGCCAAGGGAGTTTGTTCACCCTGAGAGCTCCTCTGGACTGCGCTGGACACCGGGGGTCTCAGCACGGTGAGTCTGTGTGCTGTAGGTGCCCCCTCCATGCTGCTGCTCACGGCTCTTGGACTGCTCTACTGCTGTTGGCCAAGTTTCTGGACCCCGGTGGTCTCTATAGCCCCGCTAACCAGGGTGGAGCCATGGACAGTTTATGTACATTCAGAGGCTCTGCTCTTTATTTTTTGGCCATGTTTTTTACTCACGATGATCTATCTTTACCTCTGCAAAGGGTCAGTTAAGACCAAATACTTTTGACCAAGGGTACTGGAGGAAAAATTGTATTAGTGTTTTCATATTGCAGTTTATGTTTTGTTTTTAACAGTAAAATCCTTCCCTCTTGCTTATTAAATCATAGCAGAAACTTCCTCGTGAGCCAGTGATGACAGGCAAGCATGATGTCAGTTTTTAACAAGATGCCAACCAGAGGTTTAAGAGAGCTGATTTTTTATCAGAGGCTTTTATACTATTTTGTGTAGTAAAAAATACATTGTGAGTAGCATCCATGGCCCATGCTTGGTGAAAAGGGCAGCATGCTGCATGAAACCTAGGGATGCTGGGCTGAGCAACTCTTCCTTTTAAGAAGATTGTGCTCCCAAATTAACTTGTTCCGATGCTAAGCATAGCAGAAACAGTGCTGCTGCTATGCAGAACAATTGCTTTTCCTTTGTAGTCTGCCTGCTGGTTTGTTCAGGCCTGCTTTGTGTTCAGCCTTGGCTGGGTCTGGGACAGTGGTTCAATAACTGTGAAGCTCTGTGTTTAGATCCTAGCCAAATCAGTGACACACAAAATCAGGGCAGGCAGTGAATCCCCAATGTGCCAGGTTTGGGAAATCAGCCCTCTGAATAAATGAGCCAATATCCTGTATTTATTTTGCTGTTTTCTGTACCCATTTCTCTTGCATCTGGGTATTTAATACATATTTCCAACCAGCAACACATGAGCCTTAAATTAAATTCCCTACTACGGATAGCGAAAACCAGGGTCTTCCTTCCCTGTGCTGTTCCAGCTCCATAGCAGTCACCAAATACAAGACCACACTCCCCCAAGCCCCCTCCCTCTTCTCTCCCTCCCCAAAAGCAATTTTAAACTGCTTGACTGAAAGCAGTATTTGAATGAGGATTTCAAATATGGACTCAGGCTCTCTCTTTAGCTCACCATGAGACAACAGCACAGAGTAAATGGTAGATTGCAGTGAGCATGCCGACTGTAATTAACTTCAGTATTCACTAGGTAAGAAGTGAGGAATGAATCAGATGCACCTAAAATGAGCATAGTAGGACTAAATATTAATAAAGGGTTTAAAACAAGGGGGAATTTTACCAAAAAGATAAATGGGGACTTCTGCCTCCTTCCCCTTAGCCAGCCGTGGTGGAGTCACAACGCCAGGAATATGCAGCGTGGAGAAGGAAGCAGGGGAACAAGGCACAAATGTTGTGGTGAAAAGGCAAGTGAGAAGAAAGAGTTTGGTCTCCACAGGTATCCTCCCTTTCCCAGCCTGCTGCCAGCCTCGGGGGCGTGCTGCGCATTGCTGCACTCCTGTAGGTATTGCACAAAGGAGACCTTGGATCTGGCCCTCGCTCTCCATGTTGTATAATCTCTTCCATGAGCTGCTCGGGCTCCATCTGAAAGCTGTTGTGCCTGCTCCCTCTGCACTGATTAGCAGGTTTTTCAAGACCCGGACTGCTTTGATGGTAAGAAATCTGTGTCTTATTTCCAGATTACATTTGTTTTCATGCTAACATTGCCTGCTTGTTTAGCTTGTTCCTCTTTCTGTCTGCTTACCTTGGAGATATTTATTGAGGCAGTTGTGCTCCAGCTCGGCCGTGGTATTGCAAGGCTGACCAAAGCAAGCCCCTTCAGTCTCCTTTGTGCTCCTCTCATCACCCTGAACCTGCTCCAGGTTGACTATCTCCTCCTCCGGGGTGCAGCAAGGGCAGGGGAGTCAGGAGTCAAGGGTGAGGGCAGGGCAGGCAGGGCAGAGGACTCGCTGGCAAGGCCCCTGTCCCACAGCACCAGAGAGATGATCAGGGCACGTCCGTCAGCAGTGACCAGGGTCAGACACAGCCCGGTGATTGCAGACACATCCATAGCAATGAGGCAGGTCTGAGGTCAAGCCAAGAAGTCAGTCCACAGGTCAGGGTCAACAATGTAGCTCAGGCGGGGACCAAGGGGAAGTGTTGGAGCTTAAACACAGCTCCTGAGCCGATGGGTCGAGGCCCCAACGAGGCTCCTCGCTGCCCTTTCCACGGCAGTCGGATCAGCAAGGTTAGCCAACGGCGCCGTGTCAAGGCTGACCCTGCGCTGGAGCAGCCCAGCCCCAGGAGCAGGAGACCAGCAGCAGAGCCCATTGGGGTGATCAGGGAAGGCTCTGGTGGTCTGGAATGGGGGGTAACCAGACCTCCAGCCATCAGCACAAATAAAGTCTTTCCACTGCTACTGGCTAGTGATTCTCTTCTGGAAATAAACCCCTGACAGACCTTATGTCACATTTTTCACATCTGCATCGTATTTCTGGCTCATAGTTCACTCCTGCTTGGTCACACGAACTTCCAACTGGTCTGTCACCTGCATTTGGCACATCCCTGTCTAACAGCAGAAGATCCTATTATTAATCCTGAAATACATGCCTTTGGACATTAACCTGAACTTTGCCCCTCCAGTCCCCAGTAGCTTCCAATTCTATGAGAGTCTTCGATTCTTCTCCCTTTTTAACCTTTTGCTAATTGAATGACTGCTTCTGCTAGGTATTTCTTCACCTGAGTCTGGTGCAGCAGGTCAGGAAGAGGAAAGGAGCTACAGGATTCATTCATCCTGTGAATATTTCTCACAGATGCCCTTCTTTATTCTGTTTCTCTCTATTTCCTTCCATGCCCTTCTTTTCTCTTGTCCTCTCAACCTACTCTTTTAAAGATGGAATAGTTATAATTGTAGGAGTCACTTTTCATTCAGAATTTTGGGTCTGGAATTGCATTTAGATGCTGATTCATATCATTTGGGCCGTGCTTTTAAGAAAGTGTGCTGATTAGTGAGAGTTATCTCTTTTACATTATACTGGGGACACTTTGTTGAGTTGTATTTTGAGTAACGAAGGTGGTTTTGCCTTGCTGCAGAGATGAAAGACCCTTTGGCAGAAGTGCAAAAATATTAAAATTTGGTTTAAGAAAAGCAGCTTGTCCTTTCAGGAGAACAAACTTGGTCCTAAACTTTCAATTGTCAAGGGCAGGGATCATTGCTTAGGGAAGATGTTAATCTGGCAGGTTGGCAGTTTTGAATCCAACAAAGTTCTTTAGGTGTGAACATTTACTCCCATGTTTCTGATCCTTCGAAAGCTTTGGGTGAGATGAATTTGGGCACTGACATTTTTCTCAGGTGAAGTGCCACTGCAGATCTGCTGGGACCTTCTGCTGTTTGGGGGGTGCTTGCAAGAAGTCAAAATATTGGGTTTCCCAGCATAAATGTTTGTGAAAGCTGACAAAACTCATGTTGTTGTATATCACATAAGTTGTGAAATGTGCGTATTTGTGTGTGTGTGTTTAAGAGAGAGAGAAGTAGAATACATAAAACTAAATACAGCAATACACCAACCCTTCTACTTCCCCCCCCTCCCCAAACCATGACATGTTCACAAGACTTCAGGTTTTGGAGGGTCTACTTTAAGACCTTCGAATGTTAGGAGTTCACAAGCTGTTCCTAGTGATTTCCTAAGTCCCCCTTACTCTCTTTCCATGATATTTTGCTGGAAAGACAGTCTTCTCCAAGAAGGTGAAAGGCAGTGTGGTGACTGGTTGTGGTGACTGGATATGGAGAAGGGACTATGTTTTCCAGTCACACGGTTACATCACTTTCCACAGTGACAACTGAGCTTGCTCAAACACACTTCCAAACAACGACATTTTTGTGGCAGAGTGTAACAAAAGCCTTAGTCCCTAATGTGCTGCCAGGCCCAGATCATCTGTGTGCAATGACCCCGTGGTGCTGCCAGTGTCAGTAAGACCTGTGTCAACCTGTAGTCTGAGGGCTGTTTGCACAAATTTGCCTAGCTGGTGAGGGCAGCTCTGTGGAGTTTGCTTCTCTTTCAAAGTTTCTAAGAAGAATGCCCTTGTGTTAACGGTGGCAGCTCCCCTCCTTTTTGGAGCCCTGCCTTGTTCATTGCATGTCTTGCTGGTGCATGGAGAGCAGGCAGGGTCCCATGGGGGCACTGCATGGTCCTCCAAGGATCCGCTGGTGCAGGGTACCCGTGCTTTGCTTGCCTTAAGTTTTGCTGAACAGAAAGCTGTGGACAATTTTGACTTCTAACCTTTTTAGGGTGAAAATTTATTGGAGCAGAGGGTGACCTGTGCAACAGTGCCAGAACTGTTCATCAGACTGGCTGTGTAACGCATGCTTTCCCCTGTGCTACTCAACACTTACTACATAACGAGTTCTTTAGCAGTGGGGATGCATGTAAATGTTTAGTGAGAACCTGAGCTCATTACTCATGAGTAATTATGGCATCTTTTCCTTTCTGCTCTTATACTTTCTCTGTTAAGAGTTTGTGAAATGCACTGGTAGTCAGCCATCAAAGTATTTATTGGCTTGAGCAGAAAGGTATACTGGCTATGCATGCAGGTTCTCAAGGCAGCGAATGAAGGAACTGATGTGACGGGATCTGACAGCTTCTTCATTGTTGATTTTCAGTACTGAACGTAAAGAGCAAATGGCTGCCTGGAAAGATGTTGAATGGGGACAGAGATCAGTAGTTCAGTTATGCTCCAAAAGGACAAGAAGATGCAAATCCCCAGGTTTTATGATGGTAGAGCAGTTACTTGCTACTTGCATATATGACTTATTTTTTTCCTCCTAATTTTATCTCATATATTACATTATTCTGTACCCAAATTAAAATGTGCTTTAGTAGTCAGACATACTCCTCAAAATAGGAAGTTGACTCCACTAAGGAAACTTCATGGACATCTTTAAAACTGACACTAGGCTCTTATTTCTTGGTAAAATTGAATGGGAATGACTTCACCCTGGATGGGATCTTGAAAATCCTTTCCATTTCCTGACTATCTCATTCTCGTGTGGGAAGAAAAATTGCATGTTGCCAGAGAGGGGTATCCCTGTTCATCTCTGCTGCAAATCACGGTTCCCTGATGCTCGGGGTGATTCTCCCCCGATGCCTTGACACATCTGTACTCTGACATGCCTGATGCTGCTTCTTCTGTGTGTATAAAACAAATGAAAAAAATCCTCGTTGCTAAGCTACCAACCTCTGGAAGATAAACTTTAACCAAAGGTTACAACCTGCTGCTTAGCAAAGCTCTGGTTTTGAAACTCCATCACTCCAACCCTTTCTTCCAGCTCCCTCTGAACATTTCCCCTTGAAAATATCTGTCACTGCCGTCACAGGACTGCTCACCCCGCCGGGAAGGCCACAGCGTGCTGCCTTTGGGGCTGCCTGCCGAGGGCGAGCTATGGAGCAGGCAGCAGGGAGTGCTGATAGTGCAAAGTGGTCACCTCCCTCCCTCCCTCCTGCCTCTCTTCTTGCCGCCTTTCACTTTCCTTGGAGGGGAGGCACAAAAGGAAACTCCACTTTTCAAGACTGTTCAGTTTGCATCCGGCCGAAATGTGTTTTCGACCGAACAATCACTTTCTGTGCAGACAGTGACAGCTCAATTGGTCCAAGGAGGGGGGCGGGAGGGGGTGCTAAGGTTTTCTTTCACTTCTTGTAATGTTAGACCATGTCAAATGAGACAGTTGAAACAACACCCGGTTTGTTTGTCTTGGGGCCTGGACCGGGGTGTGAAATATTAGGACAGCAGCAAAGTGTTTGCATCTCTCCACAGCTGGAGAACACCTCCCACACAGCTTCTGTCCCTCTTCTCATTCAGTGGGGACCTGCAGAGCACCTTTCTCTGGATAAAGGCTCCCTTGGGTGCCAGGTTTCTGGCCCTGGACTCTCCCTTGAGCATCTGAACAGATCAAAGGCATATTTGAAGGGCTTTGCTAAACTCTCACCCTTAGAAGTTCCTTACTTGGGATATAAAGTTGATTGAAGTAGGATGCTCAAGTTTCAGGTTATCCCTGAGACTATTCTTTCACTCTAGGCTTCCTTTCCATGCTTCTTTCCATTAATGCTATTGCTACATTATGGTCTTGATTGAATCACAAGCACAAACCAGTGCAGCTGGTGAACTTGAGAGCAGGGGAGGGAATCTACAACTTTGTGGTTATAAGAAGCAGGGAATACCTTCGTATGTCCTTCTCAAGCTCTCTCTTTCCCCATAAAACACAAGCTATGCTAATTTTGCCCAATCTCTGCATTACAGCAGTAGTGCAGTAGTGTTTATACCCTTTTCCTATAAAATATTTTCCTAGTTTGTGAGCAAGGCCTGCTTTAACATAGAGTGAGTTTTTGTGGTTTTTTTTAAAATTGCCATTAGTAATTATTTTGTGAGGTTCTAAGGACCAGCAGAGGCTGATAAAAGTCTATAAGAGGTCAGTCCTGCCCCTACTTAAGCTCTTCCTCAGGAAAGCCTTTCCCGTCTATCCCTACAACAACAGAGCACTGATCTACCTTCTGCTCTAACTCCCAGAGAACCAGTAAACAGAGGAGTGAACACAAGAAAGCTCACAATCCCAAACCATATTGTACTCAAACTGTTGAATCTGAAGAGGGAATGGTTTATATTGATCCTATGAGGACCATATAGTCAGTCTGACTAAGACAGGTGAGGCTGGGTGAAGCTTCAGGTGTAATAAGGGCACATGCCATTAATGTGAACAGACTTTCTCCACCGGGCACATTTACTTACCTTAATTTGTGCAAACCTCTAAATAGGACATGCAAAGATCTGTGGTCCAGACGGAGCTGAGCATGAAGCAAAGCAGGCCCAGAAACTCAACAGCTTTGTTAAAAGGTGCACAGCCTAATGTGTCCTGTTGGGGATGAGGGGGGTGGACTGAATTGCGGCACTGCCCTTACCGTGGATAAGTTGTTCGCAGACCTTTGCTGTCTTACCTTTGGCGTAGGCTGTGGCACACTGGAACATGTGGGTATAGCAGTTCAGGTCTTCATCAGCTGTGGAATCTCTGCCTCCAGTTTGTGATGCAGACATGACTGTCATGTCCCTTGTGACTTAAATCTTTCAAATCTAGTAAGAGTGCTGTAGATTATCGCTATGTCTTTTCCAGTCAAAAGCTGGGTGCTCCTTATAATTAGACACGTAAGCACTGAAGCTCTATGACAGAAGTTAATGCTGTTTTTTTTCAGGATTGCCCTGAGTTATTCTAGACTAGTGGGGATGGCACTTTCTGAAGGTTGAGGAAGGCTATTTATGCTGTAGGGAGAGGAAAAGAGAAAAGAGAGGAGGAGAGGAGAGGAGAGGAGAAGGAGAGAAGAGGAGGGGTCTCAGGGAAATTTCAGAAGGTGCACAGGAGACCTCTCTGACTTGGTTTGAGGGAGCACACTATGAGACGCAGCTGAGGTGACAGAAAAAGGTAATTGTCTTGTCTTATATATGAAAGGCTTTGGAGTAAAAAGGGTTGGTTTGGGCAAAAGAGGCTGAAAAGCACATCAGTTCTTGCTTGTTCAAATCTTTTTTTCTCTGTCTACATGTCTTCTCCAGAAGATCATAAAGCCATTTAGGCTCTGCAGTGCCTAGACATATTGATGCTTCATCTCACTGAGAAACTTAATGAACAGTAGTGTCTCTGTAGAAAGACTAGAGTTTACGGTCTGTGTTAGCTCAGTATAATGGCAAATTACAGACAGATGTCAACTCCCTCCTTTCTTTCAGCAGTTCTTTATATTCACATGATTTTTGAATTTTCAAAGTTATTCTGCTGCTGCTACTCTGTTGTATTACATATTGGGAAATGACTAATTGGTGAAGAAGGTGGTGTGGAGCCAAAAAAAGCTGAACTACTGTGCTTTTGTGCTCAGCAGAGGGAAAGAGTGAGAGGTTTTGAGGGTTTCCCTCAGCTTGAACAATGAAAGCAGAGCTTAACTATGCATTGTCAAAGCCACACTTCTGAGTACTGGAGTTCTGCCCAGAGGCAACTGGCTAATTTTCTGAAAACTAATATTGTGAGTGTCTTTCCAGGCTGATACTGATGAAGATAGGTACTTGAACCACTGGCAAGTTTTTATGGCCTTGAGAGAAGTTTCCCTTTAAAAGCACTGACTTACACAGTAAGTAAAGCCAACATACCTATTCCTCGAAAGGTGTGAGAAGGGGTGGCGAACACTTCCAGTATTTGTACCTTCATCATTTATTTGTGATACTTGGTTGGTCAAAGTTCCCCTTAAATGAGGGAAAGCAACCTGACCAGCACCAGCACTGGTACATGTGTGAGGTATTTCTTTATTAGAAAATTCCATACATAACCCAACTTATAAATGAAATAACACAACTTTCTTCAGTTTTGGGAGTAACAGTAGTGTTAACAGTCTGAAAGGCCGAAAGGAGAAATCAAAGGTCTGAAAGAAGGGGAAGGCCAGAGGTCAGCAGTGGAAATGGGAGTTTTGCCTTGGTTCTTACGCAGGCAATTTTGGCCAAGTAATTGGGACAGGACCAAGAGACAACACTAAGGGTGCAGTCTACTCATGCTACTCAATGTTTTGTCTTTGCAGAGATTTTTTTTCTTTTTTTCAATTGATAGCTACATTTTGAAAAGTGTCAGGGGATTTGGGATCTGTCCCGTTTTGGTCAGCCAACTTGGCATAACGTAGAGGAGTCTAAATATAGCTGTAGGAGATGTTACTCATTAGGCAACTGAAACCACTAGACAAGATAAAAATATGTCACATACTCTCTGGATTTAATTTCAGACTGAGCTAGTCTCCCTGTATAGCAACTCCGTCTCTGCGTTAGTTGCTTTTATTTACTTTCTACAACACAGACATTTGATTATATCTAAATGTTTTGTACATGCTCAAGTATTAGCAAATTTTCCAAGTTTCATGGTAGTGGTTGCAAGATTTTCATGTCCAGCATTAAAACATTTGGCTCTTCAAATGATTCAGGTTTGTAGCTGATGTACACCAGTGGAGCTGTGCCAGCTTCCTCCAGCTGAGACTTTGGCCCTTCACTGCTGGCCTTTTTGCAGTTCTCTTATCACGATCCTGTTTGAACCATCCAGACATACAGCACAAACTCTGTTAATACAGAAAACCGGTACTAGGAAATACAGACATCAAGAAAAAGAAGTATAAAAACCTCCGTGATTTAATCCAAACCTTACAAAGGCGTTGTTTCTTTGGGCACTTTCTTTGAAAAGACTACCATTTCAAACAAAACAGAAGGAAATTAGTAGGAAGTGATTATGGAGACAGGAAATCTGAAAGCCATGAAACTGTAAATAAAGTGTTATTTGTACTACTGTACTTGGTGCCCTGCTTTGCATTCCCAGCACGAAATGTTAGACAAGGCTTTAGCACTAGAGCAGGGACCAAGTTATTTGGATGGTGGTTGGTTGGGTTTTTTTTTTAAAAAAAAAGGAAAAAAGGCTCCAACCGCATATTTTATGTGATTAAAAGAAGAAAATCTTTTGGACAAATTATTTTGCATAGAATTCATCTGGGCAAATTTTTATCTGAAACTTGGAGGCCCGCAGCCAGTTTCCATTGCAATTTGTTCCTCTCTGCAAAGGATGTGTCTTGTTTAGACATCAAACACGTATCAAGTGGCTTGATGTTAGTATTCTGAAGCATCAGCTCTACAGCAGGCGCCAGTGCTAACATCATTACACAACTCATGTTGCATGATGACAATCCAGTTCGGCAGCACCTGCATTTATTTTTTATTTTTATCAGACCTATAAAGCTCATCTTTTCCATCTGTCAGCATTATCTTATGTGATCCATTTATACAGCTAAGAGGGGTGCATTACACTATACACTTGGATCTCAGTTAATGAAACACCTTTCCCTATAGTAGCGACAATGAATGAATGAGCGCAAATTTTAATTACTTCCATTATGATACGTTTGCTTTGGCAGTGGTTACTGCCATATGAAGAGTTAACCGGCAAAGTTATCCCTACATCTTTAGTTGTTTGTATATGTGCATTCAGAAAACATCCCTTTCCTCTCTCTTCCTCAGCATCCATGTATTGTGTTTTCTGCTGTAGTTTAAAAATGATTTGCAAAGCTCAGAGGAGTAATAAAGTAAAGCACCTGAGTGAGAGAGCACATACGACTCCAATGTGGTCTGAAGAGATGCTCGGAAGCATATGAACTTTACAGAAGTTAAGATCATGTGTTTTCATTTTGTGAGAGGTCACAGAAGTCCTGTGGGCAGCAGTCAGCCCCTGAAAGACAAAGAGGGCTGACAAAACCAAACCCAAAATCCTAATTGTTGTTTCACATTACTGTTCAAGCAGAAACAACTGCCTGAAACTGCTCTAAGGACTTCAATTCCCAGTGGTCTTCCACTTTCATGGTAAGAGAGTCTGTGGCTAAAATTTGGACTGTGATGTTGAATGGACATCCATTTGGAGGGAGTTCCAAGGAGTCTGGTGGTGAGACCTGCAGTGTACCTGGACTGGTACATCCCCATATGCCAAGAAAATCAAGAACACCACCAGCATTATGCTTATTGCTGGTAGAATAAGCTCTGCAAGCATTAGCAGGTGGAGCAAGTATAAGACTGGACAGAGCTGGACAGAGCAGACATGTCAACTCATGGTAGGAGAGTTTTAATACAGCTGGGTGGCTCACCCAGCCAGTGTTATTGCTGGTACTATTTCAATGACTGTAGAGGCATTTAAACGGGTAATATGTCTCCTGAGATAATTTTGCACTGGATATAGTTAGTCCTGTTTAAAATGTAAATGTATGGCAAGACAAATATGAGGTAGCTGAGCCCTACTTACAAGTCCTCACCATTCTGATGCCTTCAAAATCAACAAACACCTTTGCAAAGGGAGGGGGAAAGAAGGAAAAGACAAGGAATGGAAGGAAAAAATTACCATTATTTCCCTGTGGTACACCAGAGAGTGTGTGGTGTAATACCAAGACACAGAAACATTTGAGGTGGGCTTCTTTACTGATTTAGAGGGTGTTCTCAAAGACTCTTCAGTGCCTGGTTGTGTATGGCTATGCCTATATTATAGCTGTAATGCTTCAGGGCCTCCTTCAGCTTTCCTGCTCCAAAGCATTTTTTTTCCCCCACCAGTCCGGTGTCCTTGTCAACTTCCTTGGTAACTAACATTAATATTTTGGGGGGTTGTTTTGCTGGCTGTGCTAATCGGGCTTGTCTCTGCTTCCATCAGGGCTTATTATCCAGCCTCCCCCCCTTCCCCCTTCCCCCTGCCTCCCTCCCCTCCAAGCAAGGCAGCAATCTGTTCTTTTTAAACCCTTCATCATCTTTGCTCTCTCCATCTCTGTTTCCCCAGATTTTAGAGATTGTTGACTATTATGTAACAGATGGCCTGACAGACCTCCGACTCTTTGCGGTGATGGCTAGCTTGGCGCAGAAAATAGCAGCACTGGAGTAAGTATTCAGCGGCATAGACGCTCATGAATTTTAACTCCTCAGTGACAAAGGAATTCAAGGGGGTAAGAGCCAATCTATCAGTAGCCGAAGTAATTAGAAGACTTAGATGGCTCTCTAGAGCGGAGTATCCCTTCGCCGCTACAGGCTGTTCATAGTAGATTAGGATAGTCTATGTCCCATTGATCTCTAAACCATAACTACGCTTCAAAACAATGGGACAGCTTAATCCAGAAATTGAGACATTCAAGTAAGCATCAGCGAGGGCTGTTCTTTTGGCTTGTAATGAAAAGTACTTTGCAGCATCAAGCTGGGGCAATGTATATTGAGCAGAGTTAAATTTTTATTTTTGTTTCTATTGCGTTCCTGGTTAGCAGAGGAAATCACTTGCACTAAATGACCAGTATTCTGTCTCTAAACATTTAATACTTGGGGAATTAAATTTCCTGCTCTCTACCTCTTCTGTTTTCTTTGTTCTTTGTCGTTCTTGTTTCTGTGTGTATATATATATAAAGGGTTCTTGTAAGTGACACAGATTTGGTACACTTATATAGTTTTTTTGTCATCTCTAAGAAGTTTCTGCATATCTCGTTCCCTTTCCCAGAAATCTGGCTGCTTGCCTTTCAGAAATATTTCTGTGTCTGACCAGTCAATGGAAGTTTTTTCTAGTAAAGTAGGGGAAACCAGGAGAAAAGACAGTCAGCTCAGAAGAGCATCTTCAAAACAAATCAGTCAGATATTCGAGCCAGAGCTGACTTATGTTATTTTTAAGATTAGATTAAACTAAAATAAAATATAATGCCTGGACCAATGTACTGCAGGGGCAGAAGAGTGTAAAAGTAAAGATGATCTTCCACTGAACTGAAAATAAATGGAGAATTGAGCCTGAAACTTGGCTTCTCATAGCTTCCTGTTTAGACTGTGCTGTATTTATATGCCAGTCTGTGAAACCTGGCTAAAATCTTGTCAAGAAGCGTAAGAGAGCTGGGCACATGCCCTAGCAGGCAGCGTATGGCTGACATACATAGGTGCTCTGTGTCTCCCATGCCTGGGGCATGGCCAGAGGTACCATGTCCTCACACATGTGCTCACAGCAGGAACTTTGGGGGCTTCTTTTAGCCCAGAAATGTTTGAATTACCTTGAATAACCTTCATTTTCAGTAGGAACTTCACCAAGTTATCAACAGAGGGGAAAGTCCAGGGATGGAAAACCAACAGAAATCTCCTCTTCCCCCTCTTAGATGTGCCCTGGCACCCCTAAAGATGAGGGATGGGCTTTACATACGTGCTCCTGCAGTTTAGGAATACTTGTCCCATGGGTAGCCACTTGTAGAAAAGTTTAAATCCAGGCCATAAAGTCTGCAAAGAATAATTACAGTATATATTTCTCAGCAAAATACGTTTTCATCCATAGTTTGCATTGGATCCTAACCCAGAGCTAGCCCACAGCCCTAAATGCTGGTGAATGGCATAGACTATCCTGGAGGGCCAAAATTCTCTCAGAAGAGCTCAGTTACCCCTTGTACACTGCCCCTGCCCATATGTGGATGCACACGTACACACATACACACACTCTTTCCCTCTGCACATCTCCAACCTGCAGTCAGTGCTGTAATACAGGGAGACCCCAGAGACCCTCCATAGCACCTCTGGGACATAGAAAATCATCCCTCTCCCTGCCAAATCTCCTTGGCTCTGTGCAAGTGTTGAGTTGTCCAAGTATGGTGGGTCAAGGGGAGAATGCAACGTAGAAGTAAGCTGGTGGCTCCAAGCTCAGAAAGAGGTAACGATCTGCCTAGGCTCTATGAGTGCTAACAATGTCATTTAGCACATTTAGCATAAATCTCTGTTTTAATTTGAGTGACAGTGTCCCAAATGGCCATTTTAATAAGGTTTGGGGATTCTGGACACAGACCTTTCCTGCTTTTGCAGCCCATAACAACTAGTTAGTTATGCTTAAGGTCAAACAGCAATGCCTGGTTAGCAAAGTCTTCCTTTTACAAAATAGCTTAGAATGAGATGAGCAAATGGCATCATTCTTGTAAAATTGGCTTCTCTGTCTCTGCCTATTGTTTATCCAAGTGTTACAGCTATGAAATAACTCCCACAAAATGAACTCCAGCATTCAGTCTTGGGCAAAAGAAACCGTGGTAAACGTTCCAGCTGGCTGGATATACCAAAAAGTGACACTGTCATTTTGTTAATTCTTATTCTATATATATATATATTTTATTATAAAACATTATATATTTTGTTTCATGTAGAAAGAGAAACTTGAAACATGATCTTTTTCAGACATTAAAAATAAACATTTCATTCTTAGGTCACACCTGCTTCTGGGTGCACAGCGCAGTGGGGCTGGGATGGAGGAAGAGATGCTCTTCCCTCCGCAGTGCCAACACATGGGCTAATCCCACCTGTGGCCCACAAAAGGAGTGCTGTGGGTGGCTGTTGATGGCCAGTACTGGCTTCCCCAAATGGGAAAGGGCAAATTCTCCCCATAATCTCTGGCCAGCAGATGAAAGTGGGCAGGGGACATGCTTCAGTTGCTTGTAAA
Organism: Balearica regulorum gibbericeps; assembly: GCF_011004875.1. Lineage (NCBI taxonomy): Eukaryota > Metazoa > Chordata > Aves > Gruiformes > Gruidae > Balearica > Balearica regulorum. Next base: position 61,889,450 of record NC_046184.1, read on the forward strand.
TTTAGTAGGGGCTAATTTAATCTCTTCTTTTTGAGATCTATCAGAGGGCAAAAAGAAACCGTGCCCCATGCCTCTGCAGTTGCAGTTTGCTCATGTGTTACCTGTTCACAGCGCTCTCTCAGAGGACAGGGACAGTTTAGGGTGTTTTTCACCTCCATCTAACCAATCTGAGGCTGCCAAGGTCACTCCTCACCAAAAGTCGTGGCTCTCTGGTGGCTGTTGAGCAGTCTGCATGAAGTGAGTTTGGTTTCAGCTCAGTTGCTGAAGGAGAACCAGACACTTCACGAAGCCCACTGCTCTGCCAGGCACGCTGGGTGTCACAGAGCTGCCCAAAGCCCGCTATTGCATGGACAGGGGAACCTGACTCTAGCAAGAACATCAGTCACGGCTGAGGTCCCTCTTTCAGCAATGGGAGCAAGGCTGGTTCTGTGACTTGTGGGGGCTGCTGCCAGGATCCAGGAAGCTGGGATCTCTGCACCATGGGGCAGGCGCTGAGCTCTCCTCTGCTGTGGTCTCCTAGATGCAAAGTTGAGAATAGTGGTACTTACCCCTTCAGGCAGGTATCAGCTGGGGGACTATAAGGTGCTTGAGAATAAGACCCTTAAAATTAAACACAGAAAAGCCAACTCACAAGTAGAACCTGCAGTGTAACTACCCGTAATGGGTCCATTCTGCAGCTCTGGTGAAGTATTTAGCATCTTTGAATCACCACCAGAAATAGCGGACTTCTGTCTCCAACTTTGCAATGCAAGTATTTTTCATGCATATTTGAACCTTTTTTTTCCTCGTAATAATACGCCCAAAACTCTTTCCATGTAATATTTAGGTAACTATACCTTGCAATTGAATAGTTCGGGGAACTTTTCTTATTGCTAATACAGGGCAGCTAACCGAGAAACACAGTAACACGGAAATCTCCTGCCGAAATTATATTAGATATCCCGGGATTTTTCTGACAGGAACCATGCTGATCTGCTTTATTTTTGCTGGGCTAATGTTTACACTGCCATGTAACAGCAATAATAACAATTAAAAAAAAAAATCTTTTTGCATTATTTGTTGTTGAATTTATCTTGTTTAGACAAGCCACTTTCTGAACTTTAAGCAAGTAAACAGATAGGAATAACCTACATCTAAAATCCATGAAAGACAAATGCAGTGCAGTCTACTGCTTCTTTGTGAGTCAAATGTTCCAGCCCTAAAATAAACATCTAAAAAAAAAAAAAAAAAAAAAGGTCATTTTGATCAGGCGTCACATGTGAGAACTACCTGAGGGCAAATAAATGTGAAGATCACATTCTTATCAGCTCTTTCTGATAATAATAGCCTGGTCACTGGGGACAGTCTGTTAGTGTTGGCCCACTGGGTCAGATAACAATCCCGAGCCTCTCCCTCTCTTCCCCCGCTGTGACCCGGCCCATCTGCTTCTCTCTGGCCATATGGTACAGAAGTATCTGGGACTGGAGACATTATAGTTTTATGTATCTGAATGCTCCTTGCTTTCATCGAAACTTTGCTGACACAACATTCCTTTGAATATTCCCTGACAAAAGTGGGTTTTGTTTTGGTTTTGGTTTTCATTTCAGACAGAGTATAAATGAACACTGGGGCTTGTATCAACAGAGGAGACACCTAACAGATACATGGGTGGGTAAGAAGGCTGGCCACACATTGCCTCCCCAGCTTACCTGAAATGCAATGCTATTTATTCTGCCTGTTAACAACTAAAACAGACCCCAGCATACACAAAAGAGTGGAGTTTGTTTGGGTTTGTTATAAATAAGCCCAGCCTGACAGGGTGCCTGCGTGCCACAGACGAAGCGCAGTCCAACCTGAAAGCTGTAACACTGCTTTACAAACAGTAAAGGAAATAAACCCACTGGGACAACTTGTGCTCAGACCAGGCATCCCTCCCCTACTCCAGGCAGGGCAAGGAGGGGTCCCGGGATGTGTCAGCGCTCTGCCTTGCTGTGGCTGAGGGCTCAGCCCTGGCACAGCCCGGCCGCAGCCCTAGCACTGCTCCCGGGGGCCGTCGGCCATGCTCCGGCTGTGCTGGCCCTTGGAGGTCTCCAGCCAGCCAGTACAGAGTGGTCCCAAAACCTCCCCTAAGGAGACATCCCGTTCATGGGAAACACACAGGTATATCCTCCGCTGAGGGTACGTTGCAAAAGTCCAATTAGACCTAATGAGAGTTCAGCCCAGGCATCAAAGGAGGGAGAGACAATAGCAAATGCACAATACTCCTCTTCAATGGTCCCTTTACCAAGAGGAGGATGTAATTATTGCGTGGGCTTTAACATAACAAAGCCTATATGTTCATACTGCGCCAGGCATCCTGGGGTCCCTCTCAGCTGGGACCTCTGGACATCGCAGCGACCACCTGCGCAATGGAGGTCTATAAACTGGAAAAGTAAAACAGGGATTATTACACAAATATTACCACAACAAGCTGATTTACAAATTCTCTGAGGAAAGTGTGCAGCAGCACAGTTGTCTTTCAGTTGCTGTAACAATTTTAAATATCAATAAAACCCCAAACAGCTGAATCCATATCTATGTCACCCTCTCTCCTCAGATTTCTTACAGAGTCCCCTCATGTTTTCACCTGCCTTGTGGAAAGGCCCACAGAATATGTCATGGAAAGCTCCAGGAAATTATAAAATCAGTTTTGGCTATGTTTTCATTTTGTCAATCAAGCCTGTTATTTCACAGTTCCAGGGAGGTGCCTAAAATTTGTTAATTTAAAAAAAAAATAGTGTTTTTAACTATGACAGGCTCAACAAATCTTGAGATTTGCTATCTGAGGCTATTTTTAATGCCTACAAGTCAGAAACTAATTAACAGATTTTCTTGGGACATCTGAAAATTCAGACTTGTTTGAGAGTCTCAGTGCTGGAATTTGATGTAGATAGGCTGCCTTTCCTGCCAGACAAAGAGGCTGACCGCCTGCTGCTCGTGTAAAATAGACCCCCAACCTCATGATGTCAGAGTGAGTTTTGCCATGCCCTGGGCCAGCATTTAATGGATCAAAATGTGTAAGTCCATCACCCTCTACAGCCAGTCTGGGTGTGCTGGAAGGGATGCTGGAGGCACTGTTGGGGGAAGAAGGGGAGATAAAGAGGGAAGTAGGGAGAGGGTCTGTTTCATCCTCCTCTCCATCCACCCTGTTGATCAGTGAAACATGATGAGACTCACATTACCGTAAAGGTAATAAGATCCTTTTGCATTAGGACCTTGGAAGATTTTATACTTATACAACAAGACTTGGAACCTATTAAGCAGTATGCTATTTCAAGTAGTTTTGCACCTCAGCAGTGATTGTGGAGCAATGCTTGCTGCCCCACTGCCAAAGGGAAAACCAGCTTCCTACCATAATCACAGGGCTGACTATAATTTACCTCTTTTCCCTTTGGAGAAATTAATACTCTGAATCTTGATTGCATGTGCTGGGGGGAGGCAGGGAGGGATGAAAATCCGACATGATTATTGTGCCCATATTAAGAGTTTGAAAGGAATATAGCTTTCTGATCAAACTAAATGTTTAAGTTTTCCAGATTTTTTTTTTTGCTCTTCTTTTCCCGCTATCACCTTCCTAACAATAAGGCCTACAAAGATGTACACACGCACGCACATGCACGCACACGCAGAGCCTGCATGTGAAGCAGCTAGTGACTGTATGGCGCTAGCACTGGCAGTTTATAATTGATACAATGCTAGTCACTAGTATGGCCCACGTCATAAGATCATTCATTTAGAGAAAAGAATCCTCTCTTTATGTAAGCTTCCATTGCCTAATTTTCAAAGGAAAAGAAGAAAAAAAGAAACAAAACCCGAGAAAATCTGCCATAAAAAAATTAAAAGCAGATAAGAATGATGACACATTTCTTAGATGATATGATAGCATCTGCTATGACGTTGGTATTTCCTTTAAATATGCTGCTTCCTTGAACAGGGATGAGGACGGAAGAGATGAAAGCAAAAATTTGTTTGCTTGGCAACTGTATTCAGTGATGACTCAGAAACCCTCTGGACCAGGACCCTCTTGTATTAGATGCTATATGGACATGTTTTAAGAGTCATACAATATAATTATGTTATATTGTATGCATCGTATTACAGAGTTTAATATAAAATATGAATAATTGCTAAAGTGAGTTTCTCAACAATCTGCAACAATCTCTCTTATTATAGCTGTGACCTACCTCCCTCTCTACAATATCTTTATTCCTGAAAATGTGCAAAAAGATTTATGAGAAGTTTCAAAATAATGTACTATTAAGAGCTTGCGTAATCTTATGTTTTATTCAAGAAATTATTCCTAGTTCACGGTGTCACATATATACATACACTCCTATGTAACCTATTGTGGAACTAAAGTGGTTATTGCAGTATACTTTCCACAGTTTAAGAATACATACTGACAAAACCCCCAATGCCAAATAAAAACCCACTGCCAAATACTTTGATCTTCACTATTCTAGTCACAAATACACACTGTTTGTTTCACCACTTCAGTCTCTGGTGGGAGAACTTCTGCAAGTGCCCTGGGCCTTTAGGAACTGTACTGTGTATTTATGAAGCATTTATACTGTGCCATAAGAATATATAGTCAACAACAGTCTTGAGCGAACGGGATTTCTTATAGGAAATCAGACTCGTGCTAATCCAATATCCTGTTGCAAGAAGGGACCGTACATGCGTGTTGTTTCACAGAATGATGCAACCAGCCCAGAAGCTGGTGATTAGGAGATAATGTGCTCTTGGGGAAAGGCTCTTCCCAAGCCAGTGGATGGGGATGATGCCCTCAAGCCAGAGAGTTCATTTCTCATCCTGACTTTTTGCTTCTAATGCTTGATACTTTGATGCTGCGTTCTCTTGTTTTCCCAGATAAGTATTCAGTGACTGATCAAGAAAACCAGGGGTTTGAGTTGTAAGGTTGGAGTAAGGTTGGATGAATAGAGTGTGTTAAGAGGCTGATGAAAGAGCACATAAAAAGGGCAAATTCCTTATGGATTTGTTTTCAAACATGTTAATTGATAAGTGATTTTTTTTACTGTTGTTTTTTCCTTTTTCTAATGTGAGCTTTTCTGCATAAAATCTATTTTTAACACAGGGTTATTTTCGTATTTGCATATAAAAATCTCTAGTACTGCTTCCACATGCAGTCAGGATTTCTTATGGTTTGTGAATATATGAATAAAACCAAAATCAATTTGACACCCGTCTGTACAGTACAAAGACCGTGATGGGGTGCAAGCTTGAACTTGCTCAAAGCTGAGTAATGCTAGACTGTTATCTTGTCATTAAGAATTGCTTTGAGTCCCTATCTGTTCAGCAACTCTAATTAATGATCATTTAACTGTACTGTCAGCCCCGTTTAAATCTGAGTGTTGCCAGTTGCTTCCTTCATGCAGGCAGCCAATAGGTGCTGGGGGAGTCGTTCATGCATAGCATTGCCCCAGTGGCGCTGGGCCTATAGCATCCCAGTTTAATAGGGCATTCAGGGCTCATTAGCGAGGAAACACATCAGGAGTGACCGCTCCACTGCCACACGTTGCAACTAATAGCCTCCCCGAACAGAATCGTTTCTGTTTCTGCTCACTTGTTTTTGAATCCTTTCAATGTCAACAAGTGGTCATGTCGGCAGGAGCCCGCCATTCTCCCCAACAGTTTTATCCGTTGCTCTCCTGAGCCAGACTTGTGTCCTCCTCCATTGTTCCAGCCACAATGGAGCCTGAGCAATCACAAAGGCTTCACAGCCATTCATCATCAGCTCACGAATTCTGGGGTTGAGATTACCCGCCAAACTTTTGGGCCATCGTTTTGGCATAATGTTGAATGCCCGTGAAATACAAATAGTTTCTGAAGTTTACACTTTTGTTGCAAATGCACAGAATGGTGTTTGGGGGGTGGAGGGGCTTGGGGTGAGAGGGCTGGACAGAGGGAAAGAAGAGGAAATAAAACCTGACATCGGTCTGGCTAAAACAAGAAAAGATCCTGTGGAGGGGAGATAAGAGACAATGAGATTGCTGCTGGAATGGGAGGTGTAGAAAGGAGCAACCGGGCAAATGGAGGTGTGTCCAAAAAAGTGTAATCACACTTTTGGCTCAGAGATTTGGAAATGGTCCCCTGGCTTTGCGAGGAGGCACAGGCAGCTCTTGTGTCACTGGGCCCCGGCAGGCGCAGGGATGGGGCGCCCGTGCGCAAGCTCCCCAGAGCCTGTCTTCTCCTTCCATTCATGGGAATAACCAGCATTTCTTCCTGGTTACTGGAATCATGGCTGGCAAAAGGCTCGCTGGAAGCGTACACCTGCTGCTTGTTATTTGTATTAGGTTAGCATTTAGCCCCTGTTGTGCTAAATGGAGAGTGAATGGATGTTTTACACCTGGAAACCTGAGATCTGAAGATGTAGTGACTTTACCAGCATCACACGGTAAAGGTCAGAGATGACGACCAAAGGTAGCATGTGTGTATTCCAGGTTATTTTGATGTATTACTTTTATGGTGTCATGCTCTTCCCTACATCTGAAGTGATGGGGCTGGATCCTGCCTGCTTGAATGCCAGACAAAACAGACATTCATTTATTGTGTACTGGCTACTGCCCAGACATGCTCAATACACCCAAAGTATCCTCCAAGTGCTGCACTTTGGGTGATGCAGAAAGAGTGCCCTGTGACCACAGTGCCGTCACACGCTTGCTCAGCACGTGTCAGAGAGCTTGCTGGACACTTCTACCTCTTCCTTACTGTGTGCTGTTTCATGGAGTTTATGTTGTGTTGATTTTGCCTGAGTAAGGACTAATGGCTGAATCCTACTCAAAAGGATCTGATTTTAGGATCATTTGGAAATCCCTGTGGGTATCCTGCAGTCTCTTCCTGGTTATTTTAGCAAGCTAGGGAGTTGCAAGAGGACAAAAAGTGTTCATAAGAAAAGCAAAGGTGATTTTTTTTTTGTCTGTCACTGGAAGATTAAGTTTGTCATAAACCACAATCACAGCAAAAGATGCTTTTCAGTACAAGCACCTAGAAATGATCTCCTATTCCACTGTCCACCGTATATCGACTAGAGAGTTCTCTTTTGCCTGTTATGATAATGAGAATGAAACAAAAATAATTAACTGCTTTACTCTTTTTTCACAACAGGACAGTACTCACTATATGGCCCACGCTGTTATAAAAGTAACAAGAAGTATTGCATGCCTATCGAACACATTTCCTGGCAAAAGTTTTGGGTGCAGAGCAACAGCAGTGTCCACCATCAGAGTCAATGGAAAACACTATGAACATTTTTAGGCTGTGTTTTATGTGATCATTGCCATTCTAAAACAGTCACAAACCACTAATTTTGTAAATATATGGTTTCCTGTTATCACATTAAGACCTGCTGAATGCGTAAGAGACTAACTCTAGAAAGCGGGCTGTGTGTAATTCCTAGTTGTCTATTGTTTGTTTCTCTCTTGATTTCAGTAGAGTTACACCCAACTGATACTGCAGCAAGGCAGGTGTCTCTTCTTGCCTCCCATGGTGTAAAGCAGGAATACTCAAAGCAAAACAACTGCCTGCAGTATGCCTCAGTGCTGTTTACAGTTTGGGTTAATGAGCCTGATCTGGTCTTACTTTGAAACTGGGCTGGAATCATTCCACTGATTCTATTCATGTGTGGTATATACAACTGTGAGGAGTCAAACTCTTGCATGAAAAGCTTGAGTTCCAGTTGTCCTGGTAATTACCACATATAACTGTTGGGTGAGTCATCACCAGCGGTAAAATCTTTATGAAGCACAGTAAAATAAATACCATGAAGTCAAAGTCCCAGCTACAGCAGGCCCCCATGCAGGGATTTGTTGAGTGAAGGACTCACAGCTGTGTCCATAAACTGCACCCTGCACCTTCAGGGGCCCAGAGTATTCATCACCCAGGGGCATCCACAGCCCCAAGTTAGGTGCTGAAACTGTGTAAGTAAGACCGAGGAGACAAAGGCAGGCAGGAATGGAAACCACAAAAGCAGGGGGCTAGAAATACCCCCTTGCTGCATTTTGCACGTGGCTGATCTGGTAGACGGGCACAGGGAACACTGATTGTCAAGTCTTGCAGACAAGATAAGCAGGAAAACATCACAACAAGGAATCTCAGAAGGTTTAGGTGAAATCTAAGTGCATTTCAGCTGTCAGGACTTAAATGGGCATGCCCATACTCAACACAACACCTTTAGGGATCCTTAGAAATACTAGTACAGGAACTCCACCTGTCCCTGGGGTTAGGCAGCGGATCTGCAGCACTGAGGTGCAGATGTGTCTTGGGGAGCAATGGAGCAAAATCCTGACTTTAGTAAATCAGATAGTGTTTTGGCCTCAGTATGTTTTCAGGTTCTTGCTCCAGTCACTCCTACCAGAGCCATAATGATATGCATCTATTCAAGCTTTTCAAAGACAGAATTTTTCTTTTTTCTTCTCTTCCTTCCCCCCCCCCCCCCCCCCCCCCCCCCCCCCCCCCAAAGCAGCTTATGAAAGAGGTAACTGCTCCTTTTCACAGTCAAAGCAGGATATTCTGAACTGAATGCTAACTAGACTTGGGGCCAGACTGAAGAAGGGTTTGAGCAGTTGTCCAGATCTGGGGGTTTGGCTTCAGGACACAGAGGGAAAACTATATATGGAAAATGTATAGTTAGCAGCCTCTGAAATTTCTTTAGTTTTTCTAAAAGTTGGAAGTTTTCCCTAAGAGAAGGGAAATCATTGTATGTAAAAATGTCTCTTTTGTTGTTGTTGAATTTTGCATCAGTTTTACGAGATTGTTGATTAGCTGCATGGACTTGAAGGCCTTACAATTGAAAATGTGCCAGGCTGGGTAGTTAAAGCATTCTGGTGCTCTTCACAAAGCTGCTCTCTGAGTTTCATGTAGCCCTCTACAGCTGGATACCAGATCTCCTCTCAAGTCCAGGTCCTGCGAAGACTTCACTGTATGCATCTGCCTAAACATAAACTGCTCATTTGCTTAAAATTCTGCACATTGCAATGAGGTTTGGTTATTCTGAAAAAGAAATAGAGTGAAGGTTATGTGAATGCCTAAATCTGTGGATTTGGGGTATGCATGTGGACAAAACCAGAGGTATGCTTGCCTCCCAAACCAGGGTTTTCTCATTAAAAAATGCTTTTTCTTCATAGCTTCTAAAATTGCATTGAAACAGAATGTTTCACTATGTAGAATTGATGACTGAAAATTCTTTTTTTAAAAATATAATTTAGAATGAAAGTAGAGAAGACATCAGAAGGAACAGGTAGGGAATTATTCTGAGCTATGTTGAGCAGCTGGCTGTGGGCAGGCTTTGTCCCTGATACTGAACACATTAGTACATGATACTGATTTCTAGTATCAGATACCACACTGATATTTCAAAACGCCACATCTGCACCATGGCTTCTTTTCTTGTCATCAACAGATACATTATTCAATGGTAAGTAAATCGGGCACCAGAGATGCGATGTGGGTATGTAAGAACCTAAGTCCAGTATCGCTCAGTGTCTTGCCTTGCATTCCACATTTGGCCGCAAGTGTTATTTTTAGGCCCAAAAGTTAATATCTAGGTGGAGTCAAATAAAAATCTCCCTTACCTCTATCGTGATGCAGAAGTTCATTCTACCTTCTTTTGCTGAAATCTCTTCCATGCTTCACAAGTGGAGCTCCCGGGATTAAATAACTGTATTTATGCCATAGGAGTAACCATAGGTTTAACAACAGTGTAAGACAGCTAGAGAGTGGTGGTGAAAGGGAAAGATAAGGCTTCAGTACCGGTCCCAGGAAACTGATAAAAGAGTTAATATGTTGATCAAACATGAGCCAACCCAGTTTTCACAGGGGAGTGCCTTTGGTACAGAGCTTTTACAGCCTCAAAAGTGCAATTCCCCTCACACTTTCTAGGTATGTGAACTTGTTTTTTCTGACTTGGGAGCAATTCTGATTATCCAGTGAAAAAGTAAGTGAGCAAACCAAACCTTATACTTCTAGTGCAAACTTTGTTGCATAGCTGTTAGTTCCTTTTTTTTTTTTTTTTTTTTTTAGGGCAAGTTACTTAAAGAATAGCCTTTCCTTGTTGATTGCTCTACCATTCATCGGACAGCATATGGTTTTTGTCTTGGGAATCATCCAACATGTCACAAAGGAAGTGATACTGGACAGTTACTAGGCAGCTTTTGTATACTTTGGGGATAGGGGAAGATGGTATTTTAATAGATTTCCTTGGGGATCTCTTAGAAGGGTAATTTAATTGTTGAAATCAAATTTTGGGCCCCTGTCACAAATCATTACCTTATCTTTCATCCATCTATTCCCTTGTTGTTCAAACTAATAAAACATGCACACTGCCCTCCATTCATGTGATTCCCTGCATACGTTTTTAACTGGCTAATAATGGGTAGGTGGTCTGCTTCTGGTTGAGGATTTTTCTGAAGTAATGGATAGTTTCTCTAGCTACCACATCAACAAGGGTGGCAACACTCATTCACTCAAAATGAAAAGCTACAGAACCATGTGAGTGTTGGTGAAATTCAAGCAGGAAAATGACTGAAAGAGGAGGATGCAACCTGGAGCATCTCCTCAGATACTCACATTCACACTTGCAGACAAATTCTGGGCGAGCGAGCCATCAGTGAAGTGATCTCGAGACCCTTCTTGGTGGAGCTGTTTGTTGCCATTGCTATGGTAGTGTTTTATCAGTTCTGGCTTTCCCTCAGTAATGCTTTCAGAAGTTAGTTCACTGAATTTTGCTACAACTGTTTGATTGAAACATCTGAGATGAGGTGCACCAGGATGGTGGGAAACAGCTTGTGGTCCCACTGCCTCAGCTGCTCCTCTCCACGTCCAAGCAATGTGCCACCTGCAGAAATACAGTCAGGCAGCACCTGTGTCCATCCTGCCCCACTCTCACCAGCCTCCATAGCTTCTCTCGTTTCTTCAGGAGCTTCAACTCCCCGCTGTCAGTCTGAGTGCTGCAGCTCTCCTGAGGACAGCACGAAGGAGTGAGGACCTTCATTCCAGCAATTTGGATGGTGAGAAGATGGGCGGGAGGAGCTCTGACCTGGCAGAGGCAAGTTAAAGCAAGAAAAAGTGAGTAGGCCGCAGAGTCAGGGCAGCACATGCTGAGAGGGTAGTGGTGCGGTCTCAGGGCATCCATAACCCTTTGCAAAAGCTCAGATGAACTTGAAGCTGCTTGAATTTGATCCGAAGACTGCTTCAGCCTTCTAGCTGGCCCCTGAATTTAGGAGCGGAGAATGAAAATGTGTGTAGGCTGCTTATTTCTCACTGTTCAGCCACATTGTTCAGATGTCTCTGATCATGTGGGCACTGAGGGATTTTGGGTTAAGTGACTGTGATTGTTTACAGACAGGATTTCTGAAAGTGCTAAGGCTTGGCTCAACTCTACTCACATGGAGATAACTGGAGTTTTAAAAAAGGCATCACTGTTTCATTAAAGGACCCAAAGTCCTCTTTGGCACTGAACAAGCAGCATCCATCCCTACTGTGAAGTATTTCTCCTCCAAAAAAGCAGAAAACAGAATATTGAGGAGTATCAGGGCCAAAAATAAAAATGTGTGTGGTCAAACCGAAGAGGTGATAGGCAACAGCTGCACACTGTTTGCTCACTCATCTATGGGCCACAATTCTTTGGTCACTTCTTATTTTTCATTACAACATCCTTTCAAATTCTGTTCCCTTTCACCTTAAGGAATATTCTCTGAGCTGTTGCGAGCTCAGAAAAAATATATTTGGAAACACAATAAATGGCTTAAATTATAATGACATTTAGGGGCTGTTTCCACCAAAGTCTGGCTACAACCTCTATCATCTTGGAGTGGAAATCATTATGCAAGTTAATAGGTGAGCTTCTAAAATAAAGGGATTTTTTTCTAGTTACTTTAGTGAAAACAGGATCAAATCCAGTGCTTCATGCACTCAGGAGCTGACGCCTGCTAAGTGCAGTCCTTGCGCGCTTCTTTATTCCCAATGCTAAGAAAACCCTAGCTTTTTTTTGTGTGTGTGTTTCATCAAAAATGTTTTTCTGGCACAAACCAAAACAAACAGAACCCAACCGGTCTTTTGTTGGTTGCTCCACTTCCCAAAAGGGTCCCGGGCACTTAGTGACACAGCATCTGTCTCAGATGCTATTGAAGGCATTCAGCCCCTAAATGCTCTTCCACTGACGTTCTTTTATACTGTGGTATTTGACAAACTCATACAACTGGGGTAGAGGAAAGGGGAAAGGCGTCTTTTGAAAAGGGTGGAAAATATTTAATCTTCTCTCCACCTGATTATCAGTTAAAGTTCTCCAGAACCTGTGTGCACTGTTTCTACTTGTTTTCTACTTTGGGGGAAGCCAAGTATCTATGTGTCTTTTCATTATTATTAAAATTATTGTTGTTCTTGCTGTTAATCCCTGTAGGATTTAAAATTGAAAGCTGGCTGAGGTCTCCAAGTCTCAGTGCCCTTTTACTAAATGTGTGTTCAGGATTAGACCCTAGATTCATGCTGCTTAGTTCGAATTATATTTTCACTAATTTTAAAGGAGAAAATGACTGAATATGGTTTCTTCAGTAGTAAAGATTGTAGATGGAGCCTAATGTTGGTCTTTTGAAGACTGTACCGCTAAACCATCCGAGGTGTTTATTTTGTATATGAAGAAAGACTTCAGTGCTCTGAGTAACATAATCCTGGCTGTGTGTAGAAATGGAGTGTGTATGTGTGGAAAGAGGAAGGACAATTGTTCTTTTTGTTCTTAAAAACCAATGTTCCTTTTTATAAAGAGATTTTTAGTGTAGCCCTCTGTATTCTTCCCCACTACAGAGAAATCCGGTGAAATAGTATCTGTTTCCTCAGATTGCTGTCCTAGATACCATAACACCACATGGGTAGTAGATGTGCTAAATTAGAAGGGATTTTTTATCACCTTTGTGGAAGTGTTTGTTCTTATATCTTTTCTTTTTCCTCATAAAAAGAAAAAAAAAAGAAAGAAAAAGAAAAACTTCACAGAATAGTAAACCTGAGACACAGATTCGAGTGCCAGACAGTTGAATGAACAGGATAATCGGGGTATTTTTTTTGACAGGTGCGACAGCCTGCCTATGACTGGCATTATAATCATTACCATTTTAATAAGGCTCTAATAGGGGGGCCGATAATTCAATGGGGTGTGAGGATCCTAATTCAACTCCCAATCCCACATGAATGTGCTAGAATTTGTGGGCTTTGTTTTCCTCTTTTGTACCCCTGAATGCAAATAATTACTGGCTATAGATTCAAAAATTCTTAGAACTGGAAGCTAAATTAGCTCTCCTAATACTGCACAAGAATGTCAATACTCAGGGGGAAAAAAAGGAAGTAAGTGGTTTTTGGTTGTTTTTTGTATTACACTTGTGGTACTGCAAAGGTTCTGTAGCTTAAGTGGTTTGGTTGGCAGCGTGAATAATACCAGCACTGTTTCTAAAGGACATGCAGCTCTCTTTTTCTTTTTTTTTTCCCCTCCCTCCCCAAAAGGAAAAGTAAATGTGTTTGAAAATAATTTCTGAAAAATCATATGCTGCTTTCTACCTGCTATTTTTGTTGATATTGCCTCAGTCTATTCCGGATGTGTCTGTCCACTCTGTATTGTTTCAGCAGTAGCATGTGGTATGTTCAGCATCTGTGGCCATACTTTCACAGGAGCCCTTTGGGCTCTAGTGTAGTCGTTTTATGCCTTTCAGGCAATTTCACAAGACAATTTCAAGTACTGTGGCAGTGCCCCACACTGCAGTTTGAGGCTGGGTGCTGAAGGCACTCTGTCCCTGCAGGAGCCGCTCAGCACCTGAAAAGAATTGGTCTCTGAACTGAGGAGCAGACACCAATCTTTGCTCAGGAGAATACTTACATTGGGGCTCAATGGGCATTTGAACAGCTGTTTTAAAACCCAGGAGGGCAAGGGGTAAGCAGCCCTTCTTCCTTGCTCCTGCTGACTCCTTCCATGTGCCTGACTCTCGGGACACAAGACCGGGTGAGTGGGGATGGACCCCTCCTCACCCCTCTCCCCATTAACAACCAGAACAAAAACCAAAGGGCCTTTTGCTTGTTTTGGTTTGGTTTTTTTTTTTTTTTTTCTTCAGCAGGCCAATGCAATGAATTTCTCCATTCATTTGTGATCAATAATACATATTATAATTTCTAATTAATGAACAACAGTGCTACATGGGACAGGACTTTGAAAAATGGAGAGGGAGATTTCCATATAACCCCTTGCAGCTGGAATCAGCTTCTCCCGCCCACTATTTCTGATCCCAAATTAGCTGTGGAGTCTTGCCATGATTTCAGTCCTCTTGCTCTTTTTGCACACACATTGCCTGATGTATAAGGAATGTGAGCAGCGCTTCATGTACAAGGGAGTGAAAGATAAGCAAAAGCACTTTTTACCATGTAAGAGCGGGAAATAACTAAGGTGGATGAACTGATCTGGGAAAATGAGCCTGAACCTTTGCCCCAAACTGAAATGCAGAGTTTTGGAGGTTTGCCAAAATCTGGTTAATCTTTTTCCCTCTCTGTCTTTTAATGGTATTTATGGTTTCGCTGCACTTCCTGGTTTCAGCTGGGTCCAAAAGCAAGAGACTGAAATATCATTGAAGAGGCTATTCACAGTGTTTCCAGCTGGCCAGGACCATGGAATGAAAGATCTCTCACAATAAAGTCTGTTCTAGAAGAATTTTTGCCCAATTTCTATCTTGACAAGATTCTCATGAGCAGCCAAACTATTAGAAAATTATCCTAATTAAACCGAAACTTTGAAAATGTGCCCATCCACAAAATAACCAATGTTCTTCACCTGAGGAACCTGTGTACAGAGAATTCATTAAGTTTCTCTTTTGCCTCTTTGCGTGGAAGACGTTATTCTTGCCTGACCTTGGAAAGGTCCTCACTGAATTGATATGAACACAGGCTATTTGTGTTTCCTTCAGGATAATTTTTTTGATGCACTTCAGGATTTCATGGACACTAAACTGCAAACCTAGATAGTTTCTGTCTTGATTTAGACATTGAAACTCATTCTCAATCCCCTGGCCAATGTGAGAGTGGGACAAATGAACGCCTTATCTATTATGATGAGGGCCTGTCACTCCAGACTATGACCTCAATCACTGATCTTACAGTCTGTCGATCTCAGTCAACTAATGACATTTGAATTGCCTCAGAGAGCTCTAGGGGAGCACCCTGGAGATTACTCAGGACTACTATATGAAGATTTTTTTGGTTTTCAGCTCTCACCGAAGGGCCCCCAGGCATCCTCTTCATCTTCTGAGTGTAGAGAGTCGGATAAGGCTTTTTACCATCTCCACAAAGTTTTTGCTCTTCTACCTTTTGAGTCCTCAGCTCAAATTCTGTACGCAGGACTGATAGTTGTTTGATTCAGTGGAGAGGGTATCACCATCCAGAGGTGGAAGTGTTACATCAGCATTGACTGAAAGGCTCATAAGCATGCTTTAAATATTGTGCTATAGCTGCATGGAAAGAAAAATGATTTATTTTTTTTAAAATCCATACCTATCACCCACAAACTCTTGATCAGCAGATTTGATCTGAACATTGGACATCTTGGTTAGCCCAGATTAGCTGGTGCCAAACAGCTGTCATTGTGAGGAAATACCATGTTTCTTCAGGCAGAAAATGCCAGGAATTGGAAATGATCACTGCCTTTCTGCAAGTGTTGTAAAGAATATATGGAGATCCATTCTCCATTGCAAATAGTTGGCTTTAGGCTAGATGTTGTTACAGAGCAATCTGAGATGCTGTGACAGGCTGTGAAGAGCAAAACCCATAGCTGGAGAGGTTAATCTTTCCCTCTGTTTTGTCTTACCTTTTGCTGACATTGTGGCTAATTGTTGTTCCTGTATAACAGTTTTCCTATTTTGGCTAAAAAGATTGTTGAGAAGTTTGTGAAGAATTGACTGAAGATGTCCTTCTCTTCTTTATGCCTTATTCAGTCTCTCTGGGGGACAAGGTGATGTCTGGTGATTTGGGAGCTGATCTTGAGAGTACAAGAAGCTCTCCCTGCTGACTTGGAGCACATGACATGGTTGATTCACTTCTAGGCACTGATTGATAACTTTATTCTTCTGTCTCAGAGATCACAGGAGGCTGCACTGGGCTGGTTCCTGTCCTGCAAGCACTGTCCTTGGGGACTGTTTGTGACTCTACTTGTCACCCTTTTGGTTCAATGTGTCCATGGAGTTGTTAGGTGAGATAGTCAGGGGTCAAGGAGCTCTACTGGCTATCCTCAGTTCTCAGTCTCAGTTTCATTAGGTCTGATCAGTGCTGCTGGAAATTGCACTTTTTGTCAGCTACCAGATTTGAGGAAGGCCCGGACGTGGATTACAAGCATTTGGCTATGTTTGGGTAGAAGTAAAACCAGGTAAAAAAGGTATGTTGTTACGGCTGAGAAAAGGTGCTACAAAAATTGACAAATATTTTCAAGATTCACTGAGGATGCATGCTAATTTGTGATTCAGTGGGGAAGGCTTTAGGGCACGAGGTAGGGGTCTGATCTGAGCTGCTGCCAGGTGCTCTTAAAGCATGAGAGTGTAATGCTTTCAGATAAACTTCTCACCCAAAAAATGGAGGCCATTCATTTTGCATGTCAAATTTGCTACTGTTGTCATCAGTGTATAATCACCCATCTAGCTGTGGGCCCAGAGATAAGCACCAGTCTAGAACAGCTGTCCTGACCCAAGTAGCTCAGCAGTCTGAGAAAAATAAAACATGCCAGAGGAGCATAAGGGAACAACATTTGTCTATCCTGTGATGATATGAATGTGGTGGAGAAAAACTGGTTCTAAACTTAGATAATATAAGAAAGAAATTCTTTACTGTGAGGGTGGTGAGGCACTGGAACAGGTTGCCCAGAGAGGTTGTGGAGGCCCCATCCCTGGAAGTGTTTAAGACCAGGTTGGATGAGGCTTTGGGCAACCTGGTCTAGTGGAGGGTGTCCCTGCCCATGGCAGGGGGGTTGGAACTAGATGATCTTTAAGGTCCCTTCCAACCCAAACCATTCTATGATTCTATGATTTGTTTAGGCTATTGAAAAGAGAGCACAGGGTAATTTGGCTTGTTTTATAGCCCTCCATGAGATCCCTATTGCCTACCTGTTTGAATGAGGTTTCTTGTCGGGTCATCTTTCAGCCATTGCACCCACATAAGACATTCAGGAAAATGCTCCTGTGGGTTTAACAAGGGTGGCTGCCAGGCTGGAATTTGTGAGGAGAGACCCAAGCAACCAGGACTCTTCCCCCCGATACCAGCCCCAATGAGTCCAAACCTGCTATGAGACACAAACCAGAGCAAAGCTTGGCCTTCTCTCTTAAGGGACAAAGGGGAGGGGAAAAGGGATGTGAAGATGCTGACTTTCCCTAATGAGGGAACTAGGCAACATTAAATTGTCTTGTTGATCTTTCCACACATTTAGTGGGTAGCAAACTTTCTCGCAGAGGGAAGATTAGTTAAAGTTATCCCCAAAATACTGAAAGAAAGCAAACACCACCTGACTGGTAAGTTTTAGTGACGTTATCCAGTCCCAAAGGATTATGATGCAGCAGCTAAAGATTTTGTTTCTGCCTTTGCCACTGGCTTTCTACCTGGCTCCAGCATTTCGTTTCCCTCTGTCGTAGCTTCCCCTTGTCAAAGAAGGATCTAATAGTAAGCTGTCTCTGAGCAGGTCTGTTCATCAAAGTTCATAACGTGTTTTGGAGAAGGTGCTGCTGCTAAGACAGCTGCTGTAAAAGTTTTGACCATTAGCATTCACTTTGATGTGTCAAAAGTAACCATTTTTCCCTAAGGTGCTGGAAGTTTCATTGTGCGAAGAATTTAGATTAACATTAAATACAGAAGATTTTAGAAATCATTCACCTTGAAGATTGGCAAAACTGGCATATTCACAGCAGAAGTGAAAGACATGTTTTATCTGTGTTGTCCTTTGTAATTACGCTGCTGAATAACAGAAGTATTATCACACCAGGGTTAGTGCCAGAGGATTACCCAAAGTTTTTCAAATGGGATGGTAAAGTGGTGCAAACAGGTGCACAGACAAAGAGCAAAAAGAGGGGGGAAAAGTGAGAGAAAGAAAGCTGAGGCCTTCTAGTTTCAGCCACATAGCAAAATTAATGGTTTCTCTAAATGAATAGCATAGCTAGATTACTATTGAGCCTGTAAAATTAGAGGAATGAGTCAGATTCTTCGTTTCACTCCTGTTTTAATTTAAGCAAAGGAAGTCGACCTTAATTGTGCTTCACCTCAAAAAAAACCCAACCAAAACCCAAACACTTTTCATTGGAATAATTTTGCAGCAGACGAAGTGACTGGTAAGAATAACGTGGTCTCTGAAATCTGCTTGCCAATAGCTCCCTTTGCAAACTGAATCCTGCTACCCAGGACTTCTCTTTGAATGTCCCGCACGTGTGTATTCAGAAAGAGGGAGGCATTTCTAAATGAAGTTAAAAATGTCTTTACAAGCAAAACAGCCAACATAAGCACATGGTCCTTTTTATTCTTTTTTGGTGTTACCTTTTTAATCTATCTCCGTGTGTTGATTTATTTGTGTGCATTAGAGCCATGGGGACATTTCCTAATCTCTTCATCTCAGAAAATAACGATGTAGTTTTGCACAGTTCCTTTGGAAGATCAAACTAGGAGAAGGTTGTTGATGTTACTTTTGAATATGAAACATTGTGCATCAAGAGGTGTGTTTTGGTGTTTACTGTAAATTACCACAAACATAGCTGTTAAGGATTTGGATGTCAACATCTAGGGGAATTTGGGGAGGGAGAAAAGGGGGCATTTGGGTCTTCCTCATGGGAAGCTCGCTCTCGCATGGTAGCTTTGGGAACATTTTTTGGTGGGAGGAAGCAGGACTTCAGGGATTTGGGTCACTGAGGAAGGCGGCCCATCTCGCAGATTTCTGCTTAACCTCCGTCTGTTGGCTGCCACTGAGAACAGGGGCATATTTTTGCTTATTGATTGCCTTGCATTAGAGGAAAGCTTCCAGGTAACTATAGACTTGTTACTACCGCCTTGCTCCCCACAATGCCAGGAAAAGTTGCAGAAGCTTTCTATGAGTGAGTAATGTGGGGTGGGACAGGTCTGGGATGACGTATTGATGCTTCCCCTGACTGATGCCCTACAGTGGGATTTCTATGATTCTAAGCAAGACCTTGAAGGCACCTATGGCTTTGCTTTGTAGTTAGAGAGTGGTCGTCCCTCAAAAGAGACCTCCTGAGAATACTTGCTATAAAGAATTGTCAGTATAAAATCTGAAATTGCTGGTCCCTGAATCACGTGGCGTGAGCAAATCATAGGCTTCACGGCTATGCAAATAAACAGCAGCCTTGTGATGCCCCATCCCCTCTGCTCTCCTGTCGGCTCTGTTCTTGTGCATCACTAAAGGGCATTGAAATTGCACAAGTCAGTCCTCTCAGCGGGCTCGGAGCCCTGCTGGGTCACAAGAAAGGGGACAGCGGGGAGTTTAGGGGCAACAGAGTACACGTGTATGTGCTCACTCCACATGCACGCCCTGCCTGTCATCCCAGCAAGACCCGTCACCCTCCTGATTGTCGTTTTGATCCTACTTCTTCAGCCGACATGCTCCGAGTCCTCGAGCTAGGGTTGTGAAGGATTGACACTTTCCTGTCCCGGAAAGAGCCATGAGGTTACACACAGTAGACTTTATGGTGAATCAGATTTGGTTTCTATCTGAATTTAAAGTGGTGGTGTTAACTTGATGACAGTAACTGACCATTCTTGTCTTATTTTGTCTGTGTCATAAAGTAGCCAAGAGGGGACATCTGAGATCAGACTTTGGTTTAGCAAAACTCAGAAACCAGAAATTAATTTGCTGTGTGTAACTTTATAATTTCTATGGATACATGTGAACAAATAGCACTTTCTTACAATTTGGAACTTTATGAAAACAAAATGGTTTGATGTTATCAAAACAAACTTCTTTTTCTTTTTTTTACTATTTTTTGTAAACAAATCAGTAAACTCCGATTGTTTGACAGGGTCTGTATTGCCTAATGGGTAACTATTTCATGTGAAAATGCAGAGTAAGTTCAGCTGCATGGTTCTCAGGACAGTTTCCAGTTGGTGAATGTTTCATGTTCAAGCCCTTTATGATATTTATATTTCATATGTGATACTGCAGTACCTGGGATCAGCTGAGGTGCCTGAGACAAGGCAGTCCTTCACTGAATGTGGCTGACAGCAGAGCTCACCACGTGAAGCATTCCTGCCTTGCTGGTTTGCCTGGAGTTTGGTGCATGGATACAGGGATGTTCTTCTGCATTCCTCCTTTTTTAGCCCTGTGCCCTAGGAGGCAATGCATAGGTAAGCTGGATCTACGTCTTTACATACCAGCTCTCTCTAATTTTTGAACTTGACTGCTGGGCAGAAGAGAAGCAGCCAGATGAATGTTTCTTATGGGAAGAAAGTCTGAAATCTGATCTCAGCTGTGCTGTTAACAGCTGAGGATCTACACGGGGGGTGAGGGAGATGCAGATGCAGGTTTCTGGCTGGTCTGCTGGGACAGCGCCTCCTTCCTTTGACCTCTTGCAGGGTGTCAGGTTGTATGGGGGTGTTTCACTGAGAAGGTTGAAGGCAAAATGCCGTCTGCTGTCAGGCTGTGAAGGTCATTCCCAGTCTTTTCTGTAATACTTTACAAAAAAATAAATAAAAAATTATCTCATTTTGTGTAACCCAGACTGCCAGGGGACACAAATCAGTGGTTCTTCATGGACGACCCCAATTTTCCATCAGCGATGGGTCTGGACCACAGAACTTGCCTAGATTTTAGATTAGTATGTTCATAGGACTTATCAAGTAAAACTAAGAGAGTAAAGACCCTGCAGAGAAGTTTTTCAGAGGCAAAACCCCCCAGCTATTAAACAATTCATAATTGAGGCTCAAACACACTGATCACATAATGGCCAGTTTAGAGCACAGAGAATTTGTCCTGAATAAATAAAGATCACTTGGTCAAGTGAGCTGAGACCTGCCCCTTATGCAGCATGTAAAAAAGCAAGTGCTTTAAAAAAGTGCTATATGACAGGAATAATTACGGTGTGTAGAGCACAGCGGTTGTCACATTAGTAAGCAGAACTGTGTCCAGAAGCAACATGAGAGCCCAGGAAAACACAGCTAATGGAGAAACAGATCCTTGGAAACAAGAAGCAGTTGTTTATTCTCGAGGTGCGAAGGAATAAACAGAGTGAGAAAAGCGGTGCCTGTCAAGTTGGCTGTGTGGCACAAAAAGTAAGACATCCCAGATGCTGGGAAGCGCGATGGAGCTATCGTTACACGGCGCTGCCCGGGCAGCGTGCGGCACGTTCGCGATGAGGAGCCGCACAGCTCTGACGTACAGCCGCGCGCGTGAGCCTCACTGACAGACCGACGGCTCTGATCATCATTTCTGTGGTTTGCTTGGAAATGCAGCCTGCTCTTTGTTCACCGTGTGCGGGGAATACCCTGCAAGCCCAGAGGGCTTTGGTTTTCAAGCCTTGGAGAGAAGTAAATTTTTCACTGTTCCATACCAAAGGAAGAGTGTTACAAAGGAGACAGGCTGGTTTTAGCTTTGTTTTGTTTTTTTGTTTGTTGGGTTTGGTTTTCTTAGTAATTATTCCTCACTTTAAAGTGTTTTTCTGGAGCCATTTGAAAGACTTCTAAGATTTCTTGCCAGTGTGCTTATTTTAAAAGAGGCAAACTCTAGAATAAGCAATATTCTCATCATGATCCTCTTTACCTCTCACAGCTGGCTGGAGCTGAGGTCTCTGCTCAAGCCTTAGGGGGATGAGCCAGATGAGAGCTTATCCCACCTTGCACACAACCAGCTGTGATGGTGTCAAACCACGGGCCCGAGGCACTAGCAATTTGGCCGTTGTCTCTGTGTGGGGCTGTGATACCTGGTGCTGATTAGGCAGGCAATGCGTGCGCCTGGCTGTCCCGAGAGCTGTGCCAGGCTGTGCCACAGGGTGCTCGTCAGATGTAACTGCTGTCCTCCAACCATGGGCATTGTGGTCTGGAGTTTGCAACTGGTGGGTGCCTCCCTGAAAATGATAATGTCATAACAAATGCACTCCTCTGCACTATGAAGGGTGCAGGATAGAGGAGACTAGGGGTGCATGGAGTTACAGGAGTGGCTCACTGGGGCAATCTTTCTCTTAAAGGGGTCTGAAACACTGTATTCCCCCATACCAGGCTGCAAAGGCATAAATCAAAGGGTGATGGGCGTGTTGAGGGAATGTATTCTGGGAGTTCAGCATCACCCCCTGTCCTAGCAAGGTATTCGTGCTCTCACTGGCAGGTTGTATTTGCTTTCCAGGATAAGTTTTCTGATATAGCTAAAAGCACTCCAGGCTACCCATGTTTATTATACTCATTCCCGCTCATACACCCCACACCCCCACACCCCCATTTATATATTCTTAGAAATTTGCAGCAGGAGAGACTGTACATCAGAAATGACAAATGAAATGCAATTTTCTCTTTTTTCTTCTTTTTCTTTTATCTCAAAGAGCACACTGCACCTGCAATGTCAGCTTCCTCAACCAGCCTCATCAGTGACCCTCAGCCTTAATTTGGAGGGACTGAACTCTGCATGAGGGAGAGGTCAGCTCAAGTATTGCCTAAGCTTGTCCCCACTTCACTATGAGATCCCATGCTCTTTTTGAGCTTAATGGTCTCATCGGTTTCAGTCCCCCGCTGGCACACAAGGCTGGAGCTGGTAGGGAAGCAGGGGGATGTTGCAGTGTGTACCCATGCGTTCGCTCCCCTTCCTTAGTCATCTCTTAAAGCAAGCTCAGCTTCCTTCTTTGGTTTTCTATGGGCCAATCAGCTTGGCAGCAAGGACAGACCGTGAGTATAGAAGTATGATACAGGGAGCTTTTTTTTTTTTGTTCTGAAGCTGATATTAAAAAGTGTGTGAAAGCTGTTGTTAACATGCTCCTTGATATTTTTCAGGATCAGGAGGACATGAAGGCAACCACTGGACTTTTAAGTTCAGAGCCTGACATCCTCTGAAACTGTCAGCCAGAAATCTGTGCTCATAAATTAAGTACCTGGGATACAGGGCAAGTGGATTTGTTTAAACAAGTGGTTTGTTCATTTGCAAAGGTAAAGACCGGTGCACGCACACTCACGCACGCCCTGCAAGTTTGCAGGTGGGAATTCAGCGGCTGGACTGAAGTCCCTTTGAAACTCTGGCACCTTAGCAATTCTTTAACCTGCTGCTTCTAACTTATTGTCCAGGCACTGTCCCGGTTTCCAATGTTTCCTAAGCATAGATCAGTGTGCTGCAGTATAGCTAACGTATTCCCAAGCTAGCTCCTGCCATAGAAGTACATGGGAAAGAAGACCTTCCTCCTTAGCCAGCTTCTTCTGCTGCCTTCAGGCTACCAGACCTCAAACACCCCTGTATCCCTAACAGATATCTTTAAAGCTCTCTTTACATAGTAATAACAAAGTGAACTTTATCTAGAGGGCTTTTAATTCCTCAGAGTAAGTGACTCTCTTGTAAGCTGTCATGTTTTGCTGTACTGCACGTTAGAGACAAGAGAAGATGTAGGAGCGTGTGTGTCACACAGAGACAGGAGGATGGGGAGCCCTCCACTGTTTTCCAGATGGAGTGCAGTTTGTAGGTGAAGTGCTTGCTTGTCCTTCCTAAAATCTTGCTAGTATGCCCTTGTCATCCTCATGTGTGAGCTGCTTTAGAACTGGTGGTCAAAATATCTTGCTGGAAGCATGGCCACCTGCCCTGTCTCTTTTCTCTCCAGTAAATGCAAGGACAATCCATGGTTCCTGCTCATATCACTCTTTCTCTCTTGTCATCAGTTGTCAGAAGCACTTTCCTATAACTTCTTTTTATGTTCTGCACAATTTGATACTAGCACTTTTGCAAAGTATGAAAAAATGCTGTCTTCCTCCCACTTCCACACACACTCTTCTATATGCCCAGAGAGACATAGAGTTATTTTCTGATGTTACTTGAAATTTGGATGGTGAAAGTCATGTGTTTCCATATCCCTTCAGTGGGAGCAGGACATTGAGTTTTCACTGCAGCGGGATACAGAGCTTTTATCCCACCACATCCTGGTGTGGGCAGTTTGCATCACCAAAGAATAAATTACAGCAGTCCTGTGGCTGCTCTGTCTGATGCAGAGGGATCATCTCACCCTTGGCTGCCCTCAGTGTTAAAGGGATGAAAATGGCCCTGCCACCCTCTGCCACGCTGGGCGTGAGCTGTGACTCACACCAAGACGGCCTCACAAAAACCTGACGTGATTAATGGAAATCACAAGTTTAGAACCAGCCAAAGCTGAGCAGAAACTGCTAAATAAGAATAATAACCTCCTTGTTTTCCAGCAATCATTTCTCTGCAACACCGACTCCCATTCACACACCACTGGAGCAGTTTTGAGGGGAGCTGAGTGCAGGAGGGAGAAGCGAAGGACAGGAGGGAGCTGTGGGAAGGGTGCTACAACACACCTGGCAGCCGGGTGTCCTGAATTTCCTCACCTGCCTGACCCTCATCCTTCAGACTCACTGCCAACCCACTGGGGGATTTTAGGACAGTGTGACAAACTAACCCAGCACGAGTAGGAGGGAAAACAGAACCTCTTAAGGTCTTCCGAGGTAACATTTTCTTGCAAGGGCCACTGTGGTAGTGGCACAGAAGTTGAAAGGAACCAAAGCTAATCAGCAGCCCATGTTATGGTGGCCTGTGGGAGCTCATCCAAGAGAGGCTGAGATCTGACTTCGTGTCAATGTACATTTTGAGAGAGAAAAGGTGCCCCTATAAAAAGGGTACTCATACTTCTCAAAATGCACCCGGGAATTCAACACGTCTGTGAAGGCACCAAAAAAAGAGAGGAGTTTTATACAAGGCTATGGAGATTTCCAAAAAAGCTGGACAACCACAATTGTTCTTGGTCTGTATATTTTATTTACATGACTTCATGGAAATATCCTAGGCTCTGGGAAAAAAAAAAAAAAGAAAATAAAAGAATTATCTGCCACTATCATATATATTCTAACAAACAAACAAACAAACAGCTATTGTACAGGAGGATGATAATGCCAGGAACTGACATCTTCCTTCTTCTCCATTTATCTCAGCAATGCACTCTTAGTCTGGTGACTGTGATATTGAGTATTGTCAGGTTGGGTTTCCACTAATTAATGAAAAACAGGCTGAAAGCACAAAGGATTAATTTGGCCTATTCAATCTAATCACAAACATTTTGAGAATCTGTTCAGACTTTTTTTGAATGGTATGAGGTAAACTGAGAGGAACAACGTCTTGTTTCGGCTAGTCAGTCACAAAAACGTGGATTTACCTAATGGAGTCAAAGCTAAGAAAAGCAGAGCGTTGTTCCCAGGAGCCAGACAAGGCTGTTATCTTATGGAGGAGGCTGATACAGGGGCTCTAACAACTTTAGAGCCACTAAATATCCCTGTGGATTTAAAAAGGGAGCTTTGCTCTGCCTTCAGTGGGAGTTTTGCACTGCCAGTATCAGGTGCATCTAACAGCACCTCCTGCGCCTTGCGTCCAGGTCCTTTTACGAGGATTGTGCCGTCTGTGTAATACGAAGCATCTGAGCCAGGCTCTCAGCTGGTAAAATCAATGTACTTGGCCTGTGAAGAGACTGGCAATCTATATTCAGGTCCTTGCATAGCTTTGAGTGTCTTTGATTAAACTATAATCAGAAATCAGCAAAGAGATAACTGGCGTATGTATTACAGCAAAACATGCATAAAATGATTCTCCTGCGCTTAGGCTATAAATATCTACTTAGGCTGGTGTGCTAGCAATGAGCTACTTGCTTGCTCCAAGGAAAGGTGTATGCCGACTTAATTACATGTTATGCCAATCCATGAAAGGTCAAAACAGTTGAATCAATATTTTATTGCACTGTTGTAAACTGTAGTTATAGCACATTAGACTACAAATGGCTGTCAAGTTTAAAAGCATGTAACTGAATCAAAGTCTGAGTAACTGTTATGTGTGCAATTTAGAAACAGTTAATACCTTCCAATTGAGAGGATTTGTTTCTAATTAATATAAAAGCTGTTTATTTAAATCCTAGGCAGGCAGTATTTAAATACAACAACAAGTCACCTGGGAATTCCATCTAAACCACTTCGTGGAAAGTGGTTATGTTGTGCTGAAATAAATCCAGCATGGAGCAACTGTACCTGCTTCGTTCAGAGCATAGAGTTGTTCTCTGCATGCTGTTTTCCTTTCTTCTTCTTCTTCTTCTTCCTGAATATACTAAAATATTCTTGGCCTCGTTCCTGATTAAGGAATGATGTAAGTTACAGCACGGCTGCGGTTTCCTGTACTTTTATTGCCTGCATATCCTCAATCATCCCTCGGCAGCTCTGGTTTTGAAGAGTTATCATGTACGTACAAAATGAAAGACAAGCCCTGGCAAAGGAAACGCACGAGGTCAGTAAGCCAGAGAGGTGCACAGGGACACGTGGTGTGCTGACCAACAACATTTACACATTTAACAAATACTAGTTTCTAGACCTTCTAGAAAAATGTGAGACCTGGCTACATTTTCTTGATGGAGCATTTCCAATGGATTTTTAATGAAATTTTTAATATTTTTGTGAAGTTTGGTGGGACTACAGGTAATGAGGACAGTAGCACCAAAAGGTTTTATAGCCCTGTCACTAGAACAGTCACTGATTATTTTTTTCCCCCTTGCTTGAAAAGGTGGTGTGGAATAAATAATGCTTTGATAATTTTTTAAGAAATCAAAAATACACTTAAAAGATGAGAATATTTTTGCATAATCTGGAGTGAAAGAGTATGAAAATACATCACAATTTCATGTAAGTCCATCTTTCACCAGCAGTACATTCCTCATTAATTTTCACCAGATAGCTTCATTTTCTCCCCTCCATTTTTTTCACCATTTCATCTAATCTCTCCATTCCATATCTATGTACACTGTGGTGATGGAGACCTGCAGCTCATCCCAGGTCATATCAGGATCCATCTGGTCCCCCCAAAAAAGCCCACAATACTGGTCAAAGGTGGTATTGGTAACTCTCTGCTCCACCTGTAATTCCTGGAGTAGGTTGTGAATCTTAGCAAAGTTTCTTATGGAGGGGAAAAAAAAAAAAAAAAGGAAGTTGTTTTTTTCCCATCTGATGGTTTGAACTAGATTTTGGCAGGGTTTGTCAAGTGCATCTGAGTAAGACGTCAGCAGTGACCAGTTCAGTTACACTCTCATTTTTAGCATGCCTATCACATGATGAACAAACTTGCCCCTTGCAAACTTAGGGGAGCCAATGCCTTTATCTCATTTTCACCTGCCACAGTTGCAAAATTAGCCTCAAATACCTTTCCCTGCTTCTTAATTGTGTGCTAATGAGGTGTTTATGGAGTAGTTTTTCCTTTGTACACCTTCCTCCAGCCCTTTCAGCTGAGCTCAAGCCCCAGCACTGCTCACAGCAGCCAGAGCTCACCCGTTGCCACCTGCCCTGAGCCCAGGGACGGCCACCCTGCAGGTAAGTGAGAGCGATGTCAACAGGGGTTTAGCTGGCAGGTCTTTCAATGGCACGTAGCATGTTCCTCTGGAATATAACAAACCAGTAGGTTAAGCATAGAGCTCTGTTTCTGCAGGGCTTCCCTGCCACGGATGGTTTCCTTGGTGTGTTTTGTGGCACCTCTGTAACGTACAGCTTTAAAGTGTCTCAGGAGAGTAAAGCTTGGTATTTCAATCAGTGGTGAGGAATGGCATTGTATCAGGACTGGGGGGCAAGGAATGTTGTGGTCCTGGTTTATGGGAATGTTAGCCATGTAGACAGTTGTAATTTACAGGGAATAAATGAATAAATTTAGATAACAGAAGAATGAGGCCAAGCCTCATCTGTCTCTCTTCTTTTTCTCTGCATAAACGTAGTTGCACTGCCTCCTAACAAACTTCCTTCTGTACGTCTCTGCATTTTCCTGTCTGTTGTGCCTCTCAGCAGCCACCTCACGTTGCATATTGTAGGATGGATGTGTCACTAAGCAGGGGAAAGTAATTTCCCATAAAAATTATAAATCCCACTGTACATTGAGGTCCCATCTCTGGGTGAAAAGATTTTGGATTTTTGACTATTGACTGAAATATAAGCACAATATTCATCAGCTTTCAGGATGCCTGGGCTCTCATAACAAGCTGGATAGCTGATGGCAGGAAGTTACATGCTGTCTTCAGCAGCACTTGGAATAGGTCGTCCATAAACCACAGGTGCATGAAATGGGGTTGGGCCATTTGAGGTTGGACTGCATGCCTTGGGGTGAATCCAGAAGGAATCACTGTCAGTGATCAAATATGGATATATTGACATACCCACTGATGTTACTGTAATTTGAGTCATTTATGAGTCTTTGCTTAGCAGAGACTTAGAACTAGGCTAACTTAGAGCTTGAATTATCTCTGTGCCTGAAGAGCAGGTGGCCAGTCAATGCTCAGGTGGGGATTATTGCTGCCGACGGTGTTAGAAAGCTTGCTTTGCACCTGCCTCCTCCTCATAACAAGCATGCAGATAAAAAGAGTCCGGTTCCCTGGCACTGCCAACCAACTCCTCCAATCTTTCAAAAACAAATACTCAACCTTGACTGTAAAATAAAATAGAAAATAAGAGTTACCGCTACCTTCTATTGACTGTTGATTGACCTGAGCACTCTCGAAACGCGAACATAAAAGATTAAATATCACTTTCCATACAGGTGTTTAAGCAAACCATCATTTGTCTTACCGGGAGACTGATTTGTTCAAAGTTCTGGAAAATGTCTGCGTGCAGCTTTACAAGTGTACTTAGTAAAAGGAAGGCATTGCCTTATGCCTTCAAAGGTGGTGATTTACAATGTCCTGTCTACTGTTTCCAAAATCAAGAGTTTAATTTAAGCTTAGCAGAATGTACTGAAAGGAGATTTCTGACACGATACGTGTGTTTACATTGTAAATACAGGGACAGGCTTTTTAGAAATGAATTACTCAAAGTGATCTCACAGAGGAAATAGCCAGCACTAAAAGGGATGGGGAGTCAGGGTTGTCTTCTTAGAGACTGCCATAAGCCAAGAGAAACCCCCAAAAATACGAGGTTCCACGTGGTAAAGTCAGCCTGGGGGGATATCAGAGTGAAGACACAATTTCTGCTCAGAGGAGATGGGGAGCATCCTTGGCTGTTGTGCACGGTTTTGAATCACAAATTCAATAATGGTCTTCAGTAAAAAAGTTATGAAAATTAAAAAAAATATATATAGAAAAGGAGATGGCATTTCTTGCAAGGAAAAAAAAATCATAAAATACAGCAACAGTGTTGAAAACAGCTCATGAAAATTTTGGGATCAATTTTCAACAAGCACTGGTCGTTTCTTTCAGTAAAGACTGTGCTACATCCTTCATATGTAAACCTAGTGATTTCTAGCTTATTTCTTTAATGGTTTGCTATTCCCCATAGTACAGATTTCCTCAGTTTCCCCTTTGGTGCTTCTGAAAGCAATCTTTTGCAAGAATTAGAGATGGAATTTTTGTCCCATAGTGGTGGGTCACCATTGAACACGTATCACTGCGGTTGAATTGCTGTGCCAGAGAAACTTTGCTTGAACAAATAAGGCTTTATAAACTGGCATTGAAGAATTAAGGGGGGGGAAAAAAATGGACTCAGCTTCGGTCCTCAGCATCAAAGGGAAAGGACATAATTTCTTAATAAGTGGTGAGTCTGCAATAAAAGGCCTACCTTTGCAG
Organism: Balearica regulorum gibbericeps; assembly: GCF_011004875.1. NCBI lineage: Eukaryota > Metazoa > Chordata > Aves > Gruiformes > Gruidae > Balearica > Balearica regulorum. Next base: position 61,919,251 of record NC_046184.1, read on the forward strand.
CACTTACCTCAGCAAAGAGAAAGATTAAAACTGTCCCTCTGCTTCTCTCTGCAAGAATTAGTTATTTCAAAGCCTAACTCTCCTAATCTGGAAGCGTTTATTCATCTAACAGTTAAAAGAAAAAAGCTATGTAGAGATTGCTACCTGGGCAAAGACAGCTTTTTTCCTAATTGAGACAGACAGTCGGCTGCTGCTGCCATCTATGTCCTTGTGGCTACTTAAAATGAAGGAGATCACACTTTACTTTGCCAGTGTGTTCACATAGTGTCCCCTGATACAGAGTGGCCCCTGAGGGGGGGGGAACAACACTTTAGTTAGTGACTTGTTTCAGGGCACAGCCTTGCAATGGTCAGGGCGTGGAGCGAAGGCGTTGAACGTGTTGTGGTGAATACAAGGTTAGGTCCGCACTGCCTGTTGAGGGTCTCCACGTGGACGTTCTCCAGGTCTGTGAGACTACACGCATGGACAGGTGTGGAATGGGTCTGGGCTAGATGTGAGCTCTGAAGAGCTGGCACCAGCACTCCCACCTGTGCCTGGCTCCATGCTGCTGCCATGCGTTCATGTGGGAATGAGGCGAGTGGGCAGCATATGCCACCATCACAGCTAGTGTGGCAAACACTTTTCCATACGATATTAACACAGCAATTTGATCTGGTCTGTTTTTCAGACGCATTTCAGATGGTTCTACCTAAAATTGCATTTCCTCTCTTTCATGTGGTCACTGTCTATCTTAGCTTGGAAGACAATATTCCTACTTCTTTACTGGACATTGATCCTAAAAGGTTTTACTTTCTTTCACAATTGTTTTGAAAATGCTTTCCTATGACTATTCCTTTTGTGGGCAGTTTCTTGACTAATGATTTGAGCTGGGAGATGATCATTTGTCTTTGAAGGCCTTCATACCTCTTGGTCTCTCGATATTTTCCTTTCAGTGAGCTCTACAAATCACAACTGCCCATCCACCCTTCAGAGGAAAGGGTTAAGGCCTCTTCTGGAGTTCACTGCAGGATCTTTATTCAGGAATTACATAACTGTTCTTCAAAACAGAAATACATTTACTAAGTGATGACCAACTGCGGACTTTAGCCCATCCTAATGTGGTGTCGAGTTTTACTTTGCATGCGACACCGATACTGTAGGCCACTGTTAGCACCAGTCAGGAATATGACTTTATTTTTTGTGATTATGATGTTTTAATTGCCAGTGATTTATCTAAGTAGGAATAGATTGCCTGGAATCACGTATGGCTTTTTCTACTCTTCAGGCTGTAATATTCAGGATGTTCAGTCCCAGCCAGGAGTTTCAAACTGCAACTGAGTGCCCTGCTCACGGGGCTGCGTAGGATCTATACTCATTTGTTGGACATGTCAGACTCTGTATCACTAACCAGCTATTCACCAGAGCAGAGAGATGCTGACCTCCAAGCTTGTTTGTGCATCTGCTCCTTTGCCTGTGGGAGATGCGTATTCAATTCTCCTTTCCAAAAACGCAGAGCAGAGATCTGCCTCTCCAGTTTCTTACACTTCTGTGGAACATGCTGACACTGTACTGCATCAGCGGGCAGGGGCTGGAGTCCTGACTGCACCATGCCCCCATATCCTGCAGCAGAGAGGAGCAGATAAGCTGCTTAGGGGATTGGGCTGCTGCAAACTTGCTTCCTCTCTGGGCAAAGGCCAGCTTGGGCTTTCCAAGCACAAGCTGCATCCCGTGCTGCCCAGTTCTGTACTGCCTACGTTCAGCCCCTCTGGGGATGCCCTGAATTAGACCCAAATGCTAAGTGATAGTCACAAGTCTGAAAATAAAAATGCAGTAATAAATTCGGCGCCTATCTGGTACTGTGTTTGCCATGTAGGTCTATTGCAAAGAAATCTATAAAGTTAGGGTTGATGATAACTGATAGGAGCAAACTATACCTCAAACAACAAACAGAAAGCAAAAAAGGGGGAGGGATAGTGGAAGGACTTATACTCAGCATTCTTGGCTGAGCCTCAGACAGGGTGAGAGAGATCATGGCTGTATTGTGAGGGAGTTCAGTGAAAAGACACTCTGTTGGCTCTGAACTTGCTAGTCTGAGGCTGTGCGTGTGCTGACAGAGTGCTGAGCCCAAGCGAACACGCCTGGCTGAGAGGAAAAGCGTGTGTGTGTGTGTAAGGCTGATAAAGCTGCTGATCCTGCTGCAAATGTGCCTGCATGGCAGTGTGCTCTTCCACACAGATGTGCAGTCCCCGTGGGCACCGTGCTCCCCTGGGCTCTGCCCCTATTTCAAACTGCCTCAGGGAATGGGCAGTTTGCTTGTTATAAAAGGGTGGCTGCAAAGCTTCCTTTCTCCCACCTTGTGCCTGTTTAAACTGTCACATCTGTTACAGTTGTGAAGGGGGTGTATCTGGCATATATACACCCTTATTTCCCACAGGCATTGCTAGTTCAAGGGTTTCTGGAGGTGTTTATGGATGGCAGAATGCCACAGAGCGCTATGAAGGGTCTCATGGCCATTGGACAAAATCCATGCTCTGCAGAGTACCCTCACAGAGACCCCCAACGCCCTTTCTCTTAGGCATATTTATAAAATTCCAGAGGACTGACCAGACACAATATCTGAGAATCACAGTTTAGTTGTGTATTTAGTCCCACAGCCATTGTCCTACAAGGCTCGAGGTTTGGCCGGGTGAATGCTGCTGCATAGCGCTCAAAATCCGTTGCTTCTGGTACCAGGAAAGATGATGTTGACATAGAAGAGAGTGTCTGTATAGTTGATCAATAAAAATATTGACTGAGTCCTTGATGTTGAAGATGTTAGATTAAACTTTGCACCTAAAATCTGAGAACGTTGCACTACATCTAGACCAATGCAGTATTAGCATGGCATACATCCAGTCACTCTCAATCTGCTGACATCTCTCAGACCTGCCTGCCAGTCACGGAGCTAATTTCTAGACATAGACTCCAAGTTTCCTTCTAACACATATGAATCTGCTTTTCTAACCATCACCAGAAGGCTCAGCTCACTTAATCTTGCTCCTGAAGCAGCCTCTTTTGTGGCCAAGTAGTAAGCATTAAGACTTGGTGAACTTCATTCAGCTGTTGTGTCTAGATAACGCTAAATGTTCTTCCACCGTTACATGTTCAGCAAGAAATGCTTTCATTCACCTGAAAGCTAGGAGTAGCATCTCAACCAGGACATCACTTTTGAAGTCTTCACTGGCTAAGGAAGTAGCTATTTTGTGGCTTTGTGCTGAGGCATGAGGAGATGCACTATTGTTATGGCCTGTACTGCCGTGCTGGATATGAGTTGTTAAAAATGTACATGAGAAGGCATTACCGTTACCGGGAAAATGCCCGCACCTTTGCTGTCACGTTGTGCAGCGTGGAAATAAAGCTCTTGTAAGAATGGTTTCCAAGTAGGTGTATTTCCGAAGCGTTTGAACCGGGTGGTTCTAAAAATACTCCCTTTGAAACTAAAGGGACTCGGCAGGGATTTTGGCTTGTGCGTTTTACTGGGAAACCGACAGTAGTTCCAGCATGACTTTGCCTCTGGCTCCCAGAAGCGTTTCCGTGCCTGTCTGGCAGGGCTGGCGGCACAGCGATGGGGGGGGGCACTCCGGCGCTGTCCGTGGTGCTGCCCCGGCGGGGCGGGGCGGGACGGGGCGGGACGGGCCGTGCGGGCGTGGGGTGAGCGTGGGCGGCTGGGCGTGGGGTGAGCGTGGGCGGCTGGGCGTGGGGTGAGCGTGGGCAGGTGCGCGCAAATGCGGTTGTGCGTGTGGTTGTGCGCAAGGGTGCATCAGCGTGGGTGTGCGTGCATGCCTATACCTGTAAGGGTTTGTGTGTGAAGCTGTGTGCGTATGCGTGTGGGCGCGCGCGCGTGCGTGGGAGCGTGCATGTGCTTGTGTGCGGGTCTGTGTGCTTGATGAGTGGGTGCTTATGTGGGTGTGTGCACGCAGGTAGGGGTGCGTCTGTATGGATGTGCATTCAAGTGTGTATCTGCGTGCAAGTGCATGAGCACCCACAGAGGTGTGTATGGGTGGGTGCGTGTTCTGAGGTGTACTTGTTTATATGCGTGCATACGTGGTCATTGGTGCGTGCAGGGATGCATGCATACACATGCAAGTGCGTGGGTGTGTCTAGGTGTGCATGTGCACGCATGTATGTGCATATGTACAAGCGTGCCTTGGGGATGAGTGGTTGTCTGCATGTGGTGCATGTATGTATGTGTCTGTGTCCGAACATACGCACATTCATATGTATTTGGGTGGGATTGACTATGCGTGTGCGTGGGCAGACGTATGTGCAGGTGTGCATGCTTGTGAGTATATGGGCTCCCATCTACTCACAAACATGTGCTTGCTCACACAGAAGGCTGGTTAAGTAGTAGAAGATTTTTCCAGTGAGTAGGCATTTTAATAGCACTTAAAACGGGTAAGTCCTTAGCAGTGAAGTAACATCTTTGTCGCACTCAAAAGCGTACTGAAATGACAAAACAGTGAGTTGTTAAAATTGCAAACAGCACCAAAAAAGCCATCACCTTTGTTTATCATTATGGCAGCTCTATGTAGAAGCCAAAACATACAGCTCTACTATTAATATTTAAAAGTTTTATCACTTTTATATCTTATCATTATAGACACAGAGTCAGACTCTCAGTGCAACCCTCAGAAGTTCCTTACAGGCCTACAGTTTTCAAACCCCACGCAAGATAGAGAAGTCAGCCAGAGGAAACAGTATGAGTTACTGTTGCCTTCATATCCCTCTACTTCTTCTGTTAGAAATACCACACAAAGGTGGTTGTAAAATAGATTGAAATATTTCAGAAACCTTTGAGTGATTCTGGTGAGCGTTCTTTCTCTGCTCAAAACTGGTAGAGAGCAGAACTCATCCCATTAGTTTTTGTAGTATTTCAGTCACATAACAGAAAAGCTGTTAGTTTTTAACAACTTGCTGAAAAAAACCCCCACCCCTTTTGCTATGTCCTGCCCAGCTTGATTCATTCCTGCAGGTACAGGCACAAACACCTGTGTTAGTTGCAGCCCAGGTGTGGGACTGAATATTTAAACTGTTTCTGGGGTACCAGAGAAACCAGCCAGCAAAGGGAGCCTGGCAAAGGTGTTCAGCATAACCCATTTTGTGGCTGATGAGATGTATCCCATTTCTTCTGTTGCCTATCAGCTAGAAATGCATTCCTGGATCTATTCAACAGAGATGTGGCCTGCTCAGTCTGTTGTGTGCTGCTGGTGGCAGGCATCTCTTGATGCCCATGCTCTCTTATAATTAGGTAATCTGCAAAAAATAACCTTTAGCCTAGGAGGTGTTTCAGTGACAGGAGAATATGTCCCCCATTGTAAGAACAGACTATTTGGGGGTCTGAAATTCCATCACTCCTTGGGGTGGTGGAAGGGTTCTTAATGGAGAACTCACCATTCATGATATTCATTTACAAGCCACCCAAGTGGCAGAGTTACCCAAATGCAATCTCAGCTGAGTTGCAGTGGAGAAGCCATTAAGCCTTTTTCTGTGTGTGTCTCTGTGTGTTCTGATGGTGTCCTGTGAGGCACCAAATCCTTTCCCAGGATCATAGCATAGGGAATATGATATAGCCACCAGGAAGCTATTTTGGTCTACAGGATGCCCACAGCAGCCGGATCTGGAGCACCACAGAGGCAGCTGCTGGTGGGCTTTGCTCTCATCAAGGATCTGGGGAAGTTGTTCCCATTGCCTCGTGCTCTTGGTTTGAACCTTTCAGTGTCTGTATGCTGACCTTTGTGTACTTACCATCCTCTTACTGGAGTGAAAGGGGTGAGTAGTTCTTGCCCCTTTGTTTCAGAGAGCAGGTCATTGTCCACTCTGTTTTCTAACACAAAATAAATAAGGAAATAATTTCATCGTTATTTGTTAGTCTGGCTGGTTTTTAATAGGGATGTAGGGCAGCTGCACGGAGCTCTCAGAGTTCCCTTAGAAAACCTCAGACCTTGAATACTGAAGTTAAGTCTTGGAGAGGGCAGAGAATGACAGTGATGTCCTGTGCTCCCTGTGACAGGCAAGACTGGCAAGTGGATATATAAAGTGTTGCCTAATTACAAGAAAATCTACCTTATCAATTATCCTTTAGTTTCATCCCTTTACTAATACATTTTGCATTTGTGACACCATCGTACAGCACATATGGCCAAGGCTGGGGATTTGGCCTGTCTCAGTGAATAGGGTCAGCTCGGCCCCATGCCTGCACCCAGTATCTCAGAGGTGGAGGTGCCTGAGGGAAGGTGGGGGGCTTTAACTTTGGTCCCTTCCCCAGAAGATTCATGTTGCTAGGCTGAAAATAAGTATAGGATGTAAGGGGAATTATACACGACTAAAAAAAAAAAAAAATCCATTCTGATTTACAATTTAATTCAGGGTTTTTTTTTGTTAGAAACCAGAAAAAAACAAAACAACAACAAAAAAGCCCAGCCTTTCTAGGACCCCTGAATGCAGGAAAGGTATTAATTTTAGCTATTTGTCTGGCCCATTGCCTGGAAGCCTCACACTCTAATATTTTCTTCTCTACCACCCCTGAATGCAAAACGGATGATTATCCTTACTTCACAGATGGAATCTGAAATACAAGGAGGCAAACCGTAGGGCCAAATTGTAGGCCAAGGCCCCGTTTACTTGACTTTTCCAGCTTGCCTTTCACTGTAACACACCTCAGCTTCCACTCTTCCCCTTCCAGATGCAACTTTAGTCGAAGGTTAGTAATCAGGATATGAAAGGTAAATAACGCTTTGCACCAAAGTATCTCTGTGGAGATAAATACTTCTCCGTGAATCGGACTGGCATCAGGAAAACAGCTGAAGACACAGTCTGAAGCCTCAGCCTTGCAGGATCGTTAGGAATATTACTGTCCCGACCTAATGAGCTACCACTGATCCTAAACAATGTCTAGGACAAAAGACTGGAGGGGGATTGGCTGCCCTCACCCTGCTGCCAGCAGACTTCTGACAACCCATTAAGGTTATAGCTATTCAGCCCTGTTCAGACAGCCCTTTTTTTCTTCTTTTTTTTTTTTTCCTCCCCCCTAACAACTCCCAGCTAATGAGCAGACAGCATTATTTTTATTTTGCACAGGGAATGTATGGCTAAATAGGCATCTGTGCATGGCTCTGGAAGGAGAGGAAGAGAGACTGGAGGTCTTTCAGAGATGTCCCCCTCGCCTTCACCCGTCAGGCAGAGACTCTTGGCTGGGGAGCCCTCCTCGTGGGGGTGGGTGAGGATTTGAGGCCGAGTCTGTGGTGTGTTGGGCTAGCTGAGAGATGGCAACCTGGCCCTGCTGCTTCCCTGGTTTTGCAGAAATGAGCAGGGGAGGCGAAGCCAAGCCCCAGCTTGGCATCTGCCTTCGGCTCCAGGCGCTCCTCGGGTGCTGCCATCGCCGTGTGCCTCCATCCACTTTTACTATAAGAATTCCTGAAAGCACCAGTCTCTCTCTCCCTGTGCCTGCCACCCCCTTTCCTTCGTACTTTACTGATTGGAGTTGCCCTCTTCCTTTTGCATCTTCCCACCTCCCTCAAGCTCTCTCTTCAGCGACAAGCAGCATCACTAATTGCTTTTTAGGGTCTTTTTTCTGCTCTCTGTTCAAAATTCACGGGGCATTCCCTGGCCCCATTATGCTCCTTTCTGAACCTTTTCAGCTTCTTTTACAAACTTAGCACTTTCTGTGCTTCTCTTAGCCTTTGCAAAAAAAAAAAAAAAAAGTTTGGATTTTTTTTTTTTTTTTTTTTTTTTTTTTTTTGCCAAGAAGGCCCCCTCCCTCTGCAGCCCCCCTCCCTGCCAGAAAAGCACACGCACGGACCCGCCTCCCATTGAATGGGGGGCTTTGTGCGGGGAATTTCCGGAACACAGCCCAGGGCGGGAGGCGCAGTGTGAGTGGAGGGGCTTTGGGCAAGGAGCCTCCCTTAAGCCCACCCCATTACCACGGTCACTGTTTGCCCTGAGCTCTCTAAAAGGACTATTGTTGCCTGTTGCCAGGTATTCCCTAGCAACACTTAAGCCAAGCTGCCTCTTCTATTTATGGCAGAAACTTTTCAATGGTCTCCAAAACACGTGCTTGTCAACTTGGGAGAATACCTTCAAACAGACACAGAGGGGGGAAAAAAATAATCCCAAGCGCTTGCTTTAGTTGAAATATGTGTGTTGGGGGTGTTTTTCGATTTCTTGTCATTTACCTTGGATCAGCAACCCAAACAATTGCAATTTGAAAAAAAAAAATCCCTCCCCATCACCCTCTCCCAGCCCCAGTCCCCCGCACCACCGAGCCTTTCTACTGGCAGGTGGGTTGGGGGGCGTTTATTAGATAGATGAACCTTTGCTACACTTGGAAACTTTCTGCACAAAAGATTGCTTCATCATTTTAAGAGCTATTTTGATTTCTTTTTGTGTGTCAGAGCCCTTACAAGAACCACCCTACTTGTGTTGTCCGCTGGCAAATGGCCTATTACAAAGAGGGGTGTAGGGTTGGGGAGGGGGACAGTTATATGCCTGTACAGCATAGATATAGCACCACCAAGTTACATCACCAAACTGTTGAGGTACTCACTTGTGGTGGCTGCCGGGTTTGAATGCATACACACGTGTGTGTTTATTCCAGAAAGGACATATTTTCACGCTCGCATTTCTGCAGTTTGTCAGTTAAAGACAGCCAGTGGTCCAGTCAAGTTCAAAGAGGGAATTAGGCTGCTGCGTCTCCAAAAGGATGCATACACATTTTGATGACTGACTGTAACGATGTGACAAAAAAGCTCTTTACAGTAAGTCTCCCCTGATGGAAATAGTCTTTGCTCTTTGGGTGGCATGCCGTACAAAGGGTTCTAGCGTAAACTGGTGTCTTTGCCTACTAGTGTCATATTACTTGCAGATTGTTACTGCTACAATGCAGTAAAGTCATTGTCACTGTTGGGAAAATCTTATCAGATGACGGGAAAATGTGAGGTAAGGTCAGGATTTGCAGAGACAGCTGAAGTAGTGTGGTACCCAACTTGTAGTGAATTTCAACGGGCTGTGAACATCTCTGAGCTGCCCACCCATATGTCCGTGCTAGCAGTGGGTGCATTTCCACTGCCATGGAGGAAGGGCAACACGCTGACACATGGCGCAGTGTCAGCAACATGCCTGGAGCGGTAATTTGCAATTTTCCTATCTGCAAATTCATACTAGTTTTCCCGATATGTCCTTTAAAGTTTCGGTACATCAACATGACAGTCTGACCCGGGAACTTGTTTCTTAGCTGTAACCTCCAAGCTTCTGTGGTGGCCCTGAGAGCTGAGCTGTGCAGAGTCGTGCAGAAGGCCAACCTGAGGCAGATGCCCACAGTGTGAGCACCACGGAAGCTTTCGGAGCTGAAGCAAAACCCCAGGAGAGAAATGGGACTGGTGCTTTCAGATAGCCTCGTGCCTGACTGACAGGGAAATACTGTGCTGCCTTTTCCTGCCCTCTTTCCAGTGTAGATGGCAGAGGTCACCTCTCTTGTTCTGGCTGAGAAACTGAAAATATTGCATAGATACGATTCGTTCTGCATGTGATTTTGGGTTCGACCCTCTGGTGAGCTGCGGCAGGCTCAAGATCAGAGCATATAACAACATAGCAATTCTCTTTTATGACCTATAACTATGGAAGCTACTCAATCAATGAGACTGTGTTCTTACTCCAAAATGGCATGCACGTTTTGTGATAATACACCTTTTCCCGTGCATGTATGCCAGTGTCTCCACAGAGAAGTAAAATAGACTGTACCCGTCAGCATACAACTGGCCCTGGTGCTTCTGCATTCTCGTCTGCCATGGAATAGTCTCTGCTCTCAGCTCAGCCTTCAAAGCTCAGTTTTGTTTCTGTTTTACAGAAGTACTGTAATTAGAAGATGCTACATTTCCTGCGTTAACATATTCCCCTGCAGAGCCTGACATTAGAGTGAATGTAAATGGTTTCATGAAGTGCAAGATTAGGGCTGTTTAAATAATTGTTGTAATTGAAAATATGTGTATTATTATCTCTCAAGATGTTTTAGATTAAATTAATGAAGTTCACATCTGGAGGAGCAGATATTAACCCTTTATGTGATTCTGATCCCTTAACTAGGTAATCTGAAGCTCAGATTTTCTGTCCAGTCCTCATAACACAACTGTTGTTAGCTTTGAAAAGTACTTTGTCTTAGCCCTTGCTATTTATTCTATTAATCTCTGGATTACAGTGCTCAGCTTAAAGCAAATAAAGGTAAAACTCAAAGTTGGATGTGTGGAAAGTCACCCCCATAGTTCCTATTAAAACCAATAGAGTATACAAGACCTGATACAGATGTCTGTCTTGCCTGCATTTAGTTAGCAATCAGAATCAAATATATTAGATTTTAATTTCTGGAACATACACCGTTGTGCTTCTGCACGATCACAGGCACTGTGGAAAAAAGGCGTTCCTATTCCTTGCAAAGTCTCTCCCACGTTCTTGCTATTTTAGCCCCGTGACCCCAGTTTACCTATCTTTGGCATACAAAGGTGCTCAAATAACTTCAAAAGAAGCATGGAAAAAGTGGATTCCCTCTAAAGGGACGGATCACTCAATCCTTTCTATTTATTTACAAGGGTTAACTTCTAGCTCCTGTCTTTGCAACTGGCTGACGTGCATCCTAAAGGTGATTCTGTAAGCTGGGCAAAAATGGTTCCCAAGTGAAGAGATACAACTCTGGGCAAGCTGTACTTCTGTGGACAGGCTTCCTTAGAAATAGCTGTGATTATCCCTGTTTGCCTGTCTCAAAGTGTATGCTTGTGGCTTCCAAAACAAGCCACAAAAATGGCTTTTGCAACTGTCAGCCACTGTTTGCCAACAGCCAGCATAATTGTTTGTTACACTCATTTCAAAGAAATGATCTGCTAGCTCAGATATTCACTGTGTGTTAGTTTGGCAAATAGCCAACAATATATATGCCAGTGCTTAAAGTAATTCTGGGTGATTCTGTGGCAGATTTTTCAGCTTCTGATGAAATTAAGAGGTTTTTTTTCTTCTTGGTGCCTTGTGGGAAATTACTCACTTGTCCACATTCTTGAAGCTACAATACTTTTACCTAAACTCTCTTTCTCTCTCATCAAAGGAGAGATCTGGCTTAAGTCACTCTCAGATTCCAAAACACATTAGTATGTGCCTTGCAGCCCCGTGCAAAAATCTCCATCTTCCTTAAAACTTGAAGCCCAGCACTTGAAGTCTGGCCCTCCAGGAGTGCTGAGCCATCACTCAAGACCAGAGCCTTTCCTCCTGGAACATCTGGACTACAGAAAGTTGCCAAGAGTGAAGCTGGAGTGATTCTTATTCCTCCTGTGTTCATATGAAGGTCGTTCTTGGAAAGTAACCTGTGGCTACCAGTTAAATTTAATATCTATGCAAACTGATGGTGACCTCAGTATGACATGTCCATATAAATATAGTTTCTCTGTCTTTCATGCCACCCAGTTTCAAAGAGAATGACTAATTTTCTCTATATTTTCTTTATTGTCCATCCTTATGGCTGTTGCATACTGAGCCATATGCACAAACATATTTACACAAGCACCGCCTGGGAACTTACAGTGTATGAAATGCCTTGGGATGAGAATTCATAGGAAAGAAATCCTGCGGTCTCCCTGTCAATAATCCATGGTAATATTTGAGCCACACCAACCTTTTCTGAAGGTTGGAATGGTTTAAATTACTTCCCCTTCTCTGCCACATGATCCTGTTTGTGCTCCTTTTTCTGAGTCTGTAAGGAAAATGCCAAAATACTTCAAAAGACCTAGTTCTAGCAGGCTTCCAGTCTGACTGGATCCAAGGTGGTGTGCTAAGAAACTTGACGGACAACTCATTTTCTCATCTATAGTCCAGTTCAATTTGAAGACGTGCATGGTTCATGTCAAGTGTGAAGCTGACTCACTCAGATAACTGGCAATATCACCAAATTTGCAAAAGAGCTATTCAAAAACTGACTAGTAGTTCTGAGTGTTCACAGTGAGATACCTTGAAAGAGCTTGGTTTGCAGAAAGCGTTGAAAACATCCCTCAAGAAAATGAAACTCCTGAAATGTTTCCTCTTGCATATTCAGCCACCGTGGTCTTCAGACTCACTCATGACCTCTGAAAATCTCGGTCCAGTTCACCTTTAAGCAGCAGTTCAAACTGAGGTCAGTAAACACAAGGAACTGAGAGGTGATGACCAGTGTGAAACAAGTTTGACCTCATCACACTGCCTAGCAGGCGGTTGGCTGTCTCACAGAAAACACGTCCCACATTTGAAACAGCTGGTTCCAGTAGAAAAGCCAAGGACGTAACTGTTGTGGGGACTGTATGTCCCCCTCAGTGCCACGCTTTCCACAGAGGGTGGTGGAGGTCTGATGCCAGTGCAAATCCTTGTCTTGCTCCCATCCAAGTTATAATTCATGTGGACGTGGAGTTGCAGAGCAAGCTCCGCTCACACAGAAAGCAACTAAAGATACCTTAAAATTATCATTCATTGTTTGTCAACTTTCTCATCTTTTTCAGAATCACCTGTGGGCTCCCAGGCAAACTATTTCGTCTGGACAGTCTTGCTCTGATCCTTTTTCTGTTGTGTGGAAAGTGCATAGTTTTGCTGCTTCCTGACTTTCATGAAGTCAAAGGAGTCCCAAATAGATTTGGAGACACCATCCACCTGAGAGGACAGGTACTGATTTTCAGAGGCACAGGCAAGGCTGGGAGCTAGAGGCCATGGCATCCTGAGAGTGAAATCTGAGGGGTGTAAGGGCTCCGGCTGCTGCCTTTGCTTCGCTCTCTGAGTCAGGAGCGGTTGTTTCGCACAGCCCAGTGATCCCACTGCAGCAGCAGGTTTTTGCCTCTTTGAGAGGCAGTATCTTCGAGCTACTGATGAGCTCTCGCTGTCCTGCGTAACCTCTGCTTCAGCGCTGATAACCACAGGCTAGCAGAGCACCACTGAAAGGTTGTTGACCCCGATCTCGTCCATCCCTTTGCCCTGAAGGCAGTGTCAGCTACACAACCATTCATAGATTAATAGACTTAAATGCACAGCAGCACTATCGTGGCTGTACAGCAGTGTGCTCACAGCTGATTTTATTTATGTATGTATATATTTGAAGCAAAGATTAGTTAAAACCCTACAAAATAGTAGGACCTCCATGGTGCATCGCTGTGGGTTGGCTCTTGGCATAAGGGTGAAAGCCCCTGTACAGAGAGGGGAGGGTAAATGCTGCTTTGCCTGAATCTGTTCATAGCCAGAGGTTTCTGACCCCTTCCTCCTCAACAGCAGGAAACCGTGACAGCTCTGAGCCTTCAGGTTACATATTGTGCATTCCCTATTTGTATTCAGTATTAAAAATGTTTCTTTAAACGAGCACTAACATGTTGGGCATTGAAGCCAGAGTGGGGGGAGGTTGCTGTTGCCTATAGTGGGATCAGAGAAAGCCCTTCTTCCCAAACGGCTTGGAGACATCTTGGTCTCCACTCCGGACATAGACTAAAGTGTGATGTATTTGCTTATGCCTGGATGCAGAGAAGCACTTACACTTGTACTTAAATCTGGAACCATGAAGGCTTTCCAAAATCAGGGTCTCAGCACATTACATACAGGATTAAGAGATACCTTTCATTATGAGGGCACAAGACTACTATGAAGGGCCAGTGTTAGCACAGTGGAGCTCCACCCTTGTTTAAAGCTTCCAGGCACCATAATACAATAATAATTATAATAACAATAACAAAAAAAATTATATGATGATGATGTTGTTGTTGTTGTACAGGATGGATCTGCTATATGCCTTTCAGTTCCCCTCCCCTCAAAACAGACAAAAGGAAACTAAAACTGAATGAATCATGAAAGTGAATGTGACTGCAGTGAACTAATACCAGAACTCTTTCAGCTGTGTCTGAATTATTTGGGCTGCATCTAATAATTAACAATGGAAACAGGAACATATATAGATTATTCTGTAATTATTTTTCATAAGATAGCTGACGTCCTTCTGAAAGATGCACTCCGTATGTAGCTCTGTCTTCGCTTTTGCTGTTCGCATGTATTTTTATTGAAAGCAACTTCACAAACAGGAACTATGGATTTTCCAAGATGACTCTCATCAGGACCCATGTTTTGAATGAAAAAAGTTTATAAGGTGGTTATTCTACAGGCAGTTTTTAACTGGATACAGATCCAGTTAAATCTATAAATAAATCCTCATAACCTATTCCTATATGGAAAAAAATGAAATGAAGACAAAGCTTTTGCTTCAAAATCTGCTTAGATTTTCGGGTTTCATTTATAGCGTGGGTTTCCAAAGATTAACTTTTCTCTTTCAAACTGCATTAATAGCATTAGGCCGCAATTAATCAGATTCAAAATTTCCAAACAAAGAAAGTATTTTGTCCGTATAATCACTGAGAGGCCATATACGAGGATCTTTTCTTACCAGCCTTTTTAATGATTATTTCAGTCCCGAATTTATTTTTTTTTTAAAGGAACCGCTGAAATCTAGGCTTTGAATTTTGTAAATGAGCCTGCTGCCCAACGCACTTCTCAGCAAGATAAGGGCAGAATGGCATTTGCAGAAATGCTTAGCTATCTCTCTAACAATCCTGCTTGGTTGTGGGCCCCTTGGTAACAGCTTGGCAAATCTGCAAAAGGAATGCGACTATATAGTTTGTGTGTGGATTGTTGAGTCATTATAGCCTCCAAATTGCACAGCAGATCATTAATCATAGGCCAAGATAGGCAATCACTGCAGAAACCTGATGAAAAGGCTCCAGAATAATGCCTGCTAAATCATGTTTAACATGCAGACCTTGCCTGTGCAGATATGGAAAGGGGGAGGTAAGGAAAAAAATCATTCCCCTTTTAGGAAAGAAAACTTCTACTTATCTTTGATTTGCATTCAGCCCTCCCTCAATAGTCCTTAAGCCTGTTATTTAATTCATTTTGGTGCCAGGTCCCATCACAAAGCAAAAACCCTAACCAGGACCTATGCAGTCTATGACCTCCAAACCCCCTGTCTTTTCTTGTCAGTTCTATGTCATTTGTGCAGTTGAACTCCACCAATTTGAAATGCTGACCTCTTCCATAGACAACCTTATTCTCCTTGAGTGAAAGAAAGGGCCAAGGCCTACAAACCACTCAAGCGAGAGATGGCAAGAAAAGAGAAAAGTGGTTGACTCGTAAATCAATTTCCACAGCCCACCCAAAACCCACATGGACAATAACGACGGTATTTTTTAAAAGTTGTGTTGTTGTGGTTTTCTTAATTGAGCTCATTCTCTTTAGAGAAAGTTTCGCGCAAAGTAAAATTGTTTGTTCAGGGTGGAAAATTAGACTAGATGCTGCTCACAACCCACTTCAAATCAGGATATACTTATATCAGACCTCCATCCCCACCTGTCATCCCCGCAGAAAAGGAGCACAGCCTCACAAACAGGTCTTTGTCCGTGCTGGAAGAGGTGGCAGTATCTAAAGAAAGAGAAACATTTGGGGTGTAAACGCGCACTCAGACCACGCAGTACCAGCATGCGGGAAGAGCAATGTTACCTGGCTTTGTGCCGCACAGCCTGCCCGCGGGGACGTAGCTCTGCCGCTCTGGTTTTGGGCTCCCGCAGCCCCACATGTGTGCCTGTGGCCTGTACCAAGCCCCTGGTGTGCTGTAAGAGGGGAAGGAACGTGCGTGCGTACGGGCTGCCCCGAGCCAAGCACACGCGTTGTGCTTTAGAGACATGCGAGCAAGCTTCCAGGCGCACAAACCAGTTAGAAACCTGCCACCACACAGCGAGGTAAATTTTTAAAGACCCATATTTCACTCCCTGGGGGTCTGATTCTGTCTATGTTACTCTCTCGGGAAGGTTTTCTACTCCTTAGGTGGTCTTGCTGGATTCAATGGTTGTGTCTTTGAAGAGCAGCTGCAGAAATTGCCTGGAGCATATCGTGGCCCAGGCCCCCATCCCCACTAGCAGCTTTCCATTTTTCAGAAGCCTGGATCTGGCCATGCTGTTTCTTACTGGACAGTCACAGCTCTGGGTTTAAGGCTGGGACATCCTTAAACAGCTTTCCCCATCTTCCCAATGGGAAAGAGCACCCATCCCCTGCCAGGCTGGTGTGTCTCTGTCTTGCTCTCCCAGGATGATAATCCTCTGGAGCATGGGACGACTAGTTAGTCTCTGTCAGCAGAGGTAGGTCCAACCCTTAGGTTGCACGTAACAAATGATTCTTCTAAGATTTCTCATTGATTGGTCTTAGTTTTAAATGCACCCAAAGCTTAGTGCCACTTACAACATATTTAGACAAGTCCGTGGCAGAAAAACTTCTCTGGGAGGAATTAAATGCAATAGCCCTGTACATCACTGAAGGTGGTATCACCAGGTGCTACCTTTTTCTTATTTTTTTTCTTCAGTCTCTGGCATTGACCATTTCTGGACTACTCAAACCCTCCCTCCAGCTTCTCTCTCTTTAACAGAATAATGGTGCTTTGTGATCTAAAAATCCTTGATGCTTTACAAGCAAAATACAGTATGATGTGTTGTTACGGAGGTAGGAAAGTTACTCCACCAGAAGAGCAGTACCTACAATGGCAGACTAACTCCTCCAAGGAACCCGGGCTATTGCATTGGCTTTTCTCTAAATTGCTGTAAAAATGCTGATGGGATACAGTGAATGGGAGAGGTTCCTCATCTGGGAGAGCAGATGCTCCGAAGGAATCTGCCTGTGGAGCCTGCTCAGCCGATGTGCCCCCATTGGGTCTGCGCCTGCTTGCCGTGGGGCTTACCGGCTCCGAGCCCTTGGGCAGAAGGGAGATTTGGAGCTGTTTATACCACTTGACCCTCCATCTAGATGACCTTCCATCATCTGGGGCCAGCTGATGCTAAGCAGTAAATTAAATTCAGTGGCATGCTGTCTCACTTCTCAATGGCGTTTTAGTGTGAGAGCCGGAGTCCGTAGAGCAGGGCTCATTACACGCTGCTACAGCAGCTGGAGCTAAGGGGAGTGTCAAGCTCATTACCTTTTATAATATGCCCACCGATGGAGCTAGGTGTGCTGTAGACGGATTTATTGCAGGCCAGCACTTTTGTTTGGGGGTGAAGCACTGCATTAATCTGACAGGCAAGACTCCACATTATGCAAAAAAGAAGAATTCAACAGGAAACAGATGCATGTGGCTAAAAATCATCAATGTTTTCACAACCTGCACCTCTGAGTGTAGCAGCATCTGTAGCAGTTGAAAGGACATATCCTCTCCTTCCTCATCTTTTCCTCAGCAAATCAAGGCTTATGGCGAGCAGTTTGCAAAGTTTTACTCCAGTTCAATGAAAACCTCGTACGGTACCAAAATTTTCAGCAATCATTTTCTTGCTCTGTCAAGATCTGTGTGTGTCATTGTCTAGTCCAATAAATCAGAGATGATTTTGCTCCTGAATGTCTGAAGTAATGCACCAAAACCTGTGTTTGACTGTGTTTATTAGTATTCTAGCACACACTTCCATGCAAAGCTAACCTTGCAATGCCATTTTTGTTTGGAGTGCAGCGCAACATATTTCAATAATCCATGTGCATTCACCTAATTCGCCATACTCCGGAAAATAATGTCACTTGACTTTAAGGGAGAGAAAATGGCAAAACTAGAGAAGAAAACTGGCTGTGTCCAGGTTCCCTGGGTAGATAATGCATATCTTGAATCTGTTGATTAGTATCTAGATCTTTTGGGAAAAAGAACCTCAGATGTACAATGAAGTCAGCAGAACAGGGCCTGCAGAAAGTCCCTTGCTGGCTACTGTCCATGCAGTACAGCAGTGGACAGCTGAACTGGAAAATTCAAGAATAATCCATTCATCATTGCAGACTGTCTTCCTGGGAGCTTTGTTGCTTAAGATCTTGAGGCAACAGCAAGAGGCTGTTTCTGAACTGCTGAGCTCATTAGTACTTACTGGTTAAGGCCACCACATTACTGATGGTGTGCAATTTCTCTGCTAGAGGATAAGGACCAGTTTGCTGAGCTAGGAGAAGGTGAACTTAAGGGAATGCACTGATATTGTAAACCTTGTCCTTTCTGTGCCCCGTGATTCATGTTTCGCACATCCCTGTTAAAAGAAGTAGGCTGTTGTATGGTAGGTGGGAACCTTACACAGGCCCATCGCTGGGGTAGCCAATTTTAATTTCCTGTTTTCTTAGACAGGGAGATGGCAAGGATATGTGTGCGTTGTCTCAATTACAGCGGTAGCAGCTAGCAGACATGCATTTAACAGTGGTCCTAATAAGGCACATGCTCCTGGTCGTGTCTCACAGAGGTAGTTGTGCAGCCCTTGCTTCTTTTCATGCTGTGGTGGCATCTGGCACAGCTAGATCCTTGTTTGGGTTATTTAATTGCTTCTTTGCCTGCCTTATGCAAACTACATTTGTAGCCGGGTCTGACGTGGGCTTTTGGGCACTCAGGCCCATGACTGCACTGCATTTAGTAAGCACTCTGCTCTGTCCTGTAGGCAGTATTTCACATAGTCACCCAGTGACTTTATTCAATTCGCTGGTCCCCAACGTTATTGTCACTCTGCATCATTTACCAATACAATTTTCACAAACAAAATTAGTCATTGCAATGTAGGTGTATGGAAGCTGTCCCACTCTGGAAGGATTCATTAAAATTCCCATAATAGTCTCCTTGTCAGGACTCTTGCCTGCTGTCTGGGAAGTATTTCAACAAGTCTGTCCTACTGTTGTGTTAATTAAACATTGTTCTATTTATAAATGCTCCATTGGTCAGTAGCAGCTCCCCACACAGAGAGCGAGAAGGAGCAGTGGTAACTAAAAGTGATGTGCCAAGAAGACAGGATTTGGCCATGCAGAGAAGCCAAGGGACAACCCAGACTGAGCAGAGTGCCCCTCGTGGACCTGTCATTGTCCTCATCACCTGCCCCTGCAGCCGCGGTGGTCTTCCAACAAGAAACTTTGGAGCAGGAGAGGAGGGGAGGTTTGCTCACTGCTTCTGCCAGCAGCTATTTTGTTTCTGTTTGTACATCATAATTCCTTTTATGGTGATTGCCACAGGGTGTTGTAGAAGGCAAAATTGTATCTGGATTCAGAAAGGGAACAGGTAGGTGAATGGATGATAGAGCCATCAGGGAGTATCAAAGATGGGCAAGTGCAGCCTCCAACCCAGTGCCCAACTGCGGGAAGCCAGGAGGCTGCGCAGCCCCGGGGAGGCTTACTCCTTCCGTGCTCCTTCGCTGCCGCCAGCCTCCCCTACGAGCCACTCGCACAAACACATCTCTTTCTGACATATGCATGGACACAAGGAGAAGGAGCCTTGGGGAGCCCCAGGGTGTTGCTTGCTGCTACAAGATCATCTCCTGGGGCTGGCACTGCCTGGGTTTGCGCTGCTGTTTCTGTATGGTCCTGTTTTGCTCATCAGCAGCCTTGCTCTGTGCTGACGTCCTGCCCAGCAGCACGTGGCGTGGCTGTTTGGTAGGGCGCCTCTCTCCCTTACA
This sequence comes from Balearica regulorum gibbericeps, assembly GCF_011004875.1. NCBI lineage: Eukaryota > Metazoa > Chordata > Aves > Gruiformes > Gruidae > Balearica > Balearica regulorum. The sequence continues at coordinate 61,938,729 of NC_046184.1, forward strand.
TGATTACTGTGACTATCTGCCATAGCATCCTGTGATACTGCAGGTCCATGATGTCCCCCTTTCTGCACAGGTGGGGGCAAACAAATGCCAGCATTTTTAACCATCTCCTACATGCTCGCTGGCCTCAGAGACAGAAGTTGGCCATCATCCCCACCAGCAGGTCCGTAAGAGGCAGAACCCAAATCTGTGGTGAAGCCCAGGGGAATTTAGAATTCTAGTGTTTGCAATGAGATGCTTCTGAAAGTCATGTTTGTGCTTTCTTCTTGATTTTCTGTCTCCTTCCACTCCACACTTGTTCTTAATATACTATGCTGGTGAAGGATGTGAGAGTGCCTGGATCAAGATGAATGCAAATAGATACTGACCCTGGAAGCTGGTTCAAGGTGTAACTCTCGAGCTGCTGCACCCCCAGGTATGAGAAGCAACGGAGGCTAAAGAGGCTTCCAAAGTTCTGAAGGAGAAGGAAGCAAAAATTTGATAGCAGAAAATGTAAAGTGCTGCCAGGCTCTTCCATGGACATACATCTGTCTAGGACCTTACCTGGGTGCTCAATTCCAGCTTCAAATCATTGAGCATGCAAAATCTGTGAGGACCACATGAAACATGGGGGTTCATCTCAGCGGCAACACAGTCAGCAAGTGATGTGAGAGATAAGCTGAGCTTTTCAGGATATGAAACACTAAATCTCTTTGCTATGTTAGGGCCCATCCATGGCCGAGCAGACCAACCCGATGTGCATTATAGTAACCTAAAATGTGGTTTGCTATGAAAGTTAAAACAGGATGAAGCAAAGTGTGTCCCACTGCCTGTTCTTCAACCTCTTGGGTCAGCAGCTCCAAATGCCGTTTGTATGGCATGGAGGAATATGCACAGACACTGATGAGAAACTTCAAGTAAAAGTCTCAGGTCTCTGAAGAACACCCTTCATCTGAAAGGCCCAGGGGGTTCTTGATAACCAGTGACCCTTTGCTTGTAGATCAACGGTCTGATGTTATCTCCTATATTGTCTGAAAGCTATTGCTGTCCCACAGCGACACAGTAGTGGATGTGGGAGAGACTGTATGTTTTGTGTCGACTGGTTATACTATCGTTCACTGGTGTACCCTCAGACATGCAACAGCGAAATTCTCCGGTACAGTGAAGCATTTAAGCATGTGCTTAAATGTTACCAACACTTAACCAAGGCCTCCTGCCTTGCTCAGGGAAACCCTCCATCACCCTCTTGCAGTTCCTTGGCAAAGCAGGGTGGGGAACCTCTCCACGCTATTGCCCGGGCCGTGTTTGTCCTGGATACGATGCAGGACTTTGCTCTCCCGCGCTGTCAGTCGGGCACCTTTCAGGAGCACCGCGTTCACTTCTTCAAGTGCACATGTGAATTGTTGTTTACTCAATAACAAATCAAACAAATTCCCTCTCCTATTCAAAGCAAACCGCAATTATAAAAGAGAGCTGATTTCCAGTATTATTAGCGCCAATTAATGTCTTCCCTTCACCTGTCTTTATTTCACACACAGGTGGCTTTTTTCTTTTTTCTTTTTTTTTCATTTAGAAATGTCATCACCACTTAATTAGCAATGCGTTGTTACCTGAAAGTAAAAGCAAGCCTATCTTAGGCCATATGGCAGGGTTTTAATCTACACTGTCACGGTATAATCCTGTCGAGATGGCTTCCCTTTTCAGTCAAAACTGCATTTCACACTTTACTAATATGGGGCTTTTCCTTTCCCGTTCCAGAGTAATATAGCCCTGCCGGTGCAGCAAGTGCAAATTAAAATAGCTCATGGCTTTGACCAGTAGCAGGAGGGGAGAATCAGCGAGAGAGTGGTGTGGCCAGAGGGGAGGGAGAAGGACCCCATCCCAAAAGGAGAACAAGGGCTTTTTCTGTGATCTGCTTCTGTGAAATCGGACCAAATGAGTTTGGGCTTAATTTCAGAAGACAATCCCCAAACCTGTCGCAGAGGGCTGGACTACGCCACTGGGGCTGGTTATAGGGGTCTTTGTGATTTTTACCTTTCATTCCCCAGTGCTATTGGGAGTTTATAAAAGCAGAAAGCAAGAAAGCAATGTGTTGCTGCAAAGTAGGAGTGTCCAGCAGAAAGCCTGGGCAACTTGACTGCTGCGGTTGTTCACAGGGTCTAAGACAGGGTTGAAACACACAGCTTGGTGGGTCACATTTTCAAAGGAATTTTGCTCCCAAGCAGCTTACAGGTAACATATAGGACAACGCACAGACGTTTGCTCTGATGTTTTAGTGGAAGTGAAGCTCTTCTGGGAAAAATATGTGACTGTCCCTTTACTGCATGGTAGGTGAAGAGCACAAAAAGGATTGAATCCTGCTTACCGTGGGGTGAAGGGAAACATGGATTGTCTGCCCCCAGAAAAATAAGCCAGACTGTTAATATGCACTGGCTCTTCCCACAGCACTTTGCACAAGAGCAGACTCTGCAGCAGTGACCCCCTTCGGTCTTGCCACCTTTCTCACCTTCTCCCAATGCTGCATGTCCCCAGGCACCAGTGAGGAGCTACTCATGGTCTCTGTTTAGCATTTGTGTATCTCAGGCTAACGTAGACTGAGACAGGACCAAATCATAGCCAGCAATGAATCTAGATAGCTTCAGTCCAAGATTAATGCCTTGTCACACACACACCAAAAAAAAAAAAAAAAAAAAAAGCAAAGCGTTTTCCCTTAGTTACCCTTCCCTGCATTCTCACCCAACCTCTCCCCTCGCAATTAGCATAGTAACTACCAGGTAGGCAGGTAGAGGGAGAAAAGAAGAGACCCCGTGAAACTTCTCCCCTCTCCTACTGGTTGCTTGCGTTTGCCCGGGACAACAGCGCCAGAGCCAATGAAAGTACCAGTGCTCAGTGGGGCTCTTCCTTACATCCTTCTGGGGACACACCTGGCTCCAAAGCCACAGGAAACACCCGCCTTCTCTGAAGGGGGACAGCAAGCACCACATTGCCTGGATGCGCTGTGCTGCCTCAGGGTGGGGGTGCTGCGTGGGGCTCCCCTCCCCGAGGCCAGAGCTCCTTCCCTGTGGGACGTGTAGGAATCACGCAGCTCTTTAACCACGGGCAAAGTCTGGCTTGTGTCTCTCTCACACGTTGTCCGAGCTGTGTTGCTGTGTCCCTTTACTGGTATAACTCTCCAGAACACCTCACGTGTTGTTTGGAGATTTTTTTTTTCTTCTACTTTTTCACTACTTTTTCTTCAGACACTTCCTATTTTGCTGTAATTTTTTTTTTTTTTTCAACCCACATGTGACTACTACAATACACAGCAGTACTCTCCCCTGCTCTTCTCCCCCAGCAAAAGGCTGGCTATGGGAGCTGTACAGTAGTGATCTGGTCCTTAGGAGATATTAATATATACGTGTATTTGCAGTGAGACACCAAAAGTAAAAAGGGGAAAAAAAAAAAAAAAGGGATTCAAGTGATGGTCTGAGGTTTTGCTTACAGTAAGAAAAGGAGCAGACCTCTCTTGTAATTGAGATGCTTGAGCAAAATCCATGCTTTGGCCAGGAAAGTCAAGGCCGAGATGTTCACTTACAGGCAGCGCAAAGGAGGCTTTAAATAGTTTGGTGTCCTTGTCGGTAGGTATTTCACTAGGGGAAAGGATTCAAGCATGTGAGTAGTGGGTCTGGATAGTTAGAGCTGTACATATGAAATATGTTTTCCTAAAAAAAAAAAATCTAAAGAGTAAGATAGCTCTGGTTCAATACATGGATGCAGCTCTTCTGACGTAAGGTGCTTCGGCCCAGCTGTGAATCAGCCACACTAGACATCTGCATGACCACAGACATGGAAACGTGGAAGTAGGACTTTGGAGGGAACAGAAAGCGAAAGGTGGGAACAGCTCTGCCGTGCTGCTGTTCCACCGGGTACCTCACGTGTGCTTGGCAGGACCGAGGCAGGAACGGGGTGAAGATGTAGAGAGACAGTGTGTGTGCGTGTGATGGTCCTGAGAGAAAATATAATTCTGGAGCATGAAACAGAGGGATGAAATTCAAAAGAGGACATCCAGCTGCAGGTCCTTTCCCTTTCTTTTTCCAGCTTTTGGATGAACTGCAAAGCTGAGGGGGACTGTTAACAGCCTGGGCCTGTCCATTTGTCTCTCTCTACTTCTCTGTCCCTAACCCCCCCCTCTCCCTCTCCCCTCCCGCAGCTCCGGAGGGTGGAGGTACGATTCGCTATGCCAGTTTTTTATTTCCAGCACGCTTGACAGGCTGGGCGAGGAAGGCGTTAATGTTTTCTGACAGGCCCCCTCTAATTGTTGGAGCTTTTCTTCTCTGCCTTTTCTGTGAAATTCTGACTTAGGCGAGCAGCATAACAAAATGCTCTGGCATTGAAATGTGCGCTTGCACTACACTGGGCTCGGGGAAACAGCATTATTCATGAAGATTTTCAGCTGTTTTTGTCTTTTAACTAACCTTTGAGTTTGATCAGAGGCTAGCCGGGCTCCCTTTCTCAAAAGGCGGTCTTGGCAACCCGACAATGGAGCCAAACTGTTTTCCCTGTTAAAGAGATAACTATGCCGTTGAGTTGGTACATGGGGGAAATTAATCTTCGGGCGCATACAAATGATAGCTTTACCTCGGTCTGCAATTGCCTGCATGGGATTATTAATAGGACAGGGGTAAGGAGCAGGAAAAATTCAGTCTGGGGCAGGGAACTTAAAAAAAAAAAAAAAAAAAATCCCAACCCCAAACCCATCATCCCTTTTGATTGCATAAAGCCTGCGATTGATTCCTCACCACTTGCCTTTTGCAGCAGGAATTAGCCCTGCATTGTGCGGCCTGACACGCTAAAAGCGAGCTCGCTTGGGAGCAAGAAGTTGCTGCGCGCCGGGACGGACCGGGGTGGCGGCCGGGGGCGCGGGGGGGCAGTGGGGTGGGGGGCGTTCTACCCGCTCCCCTTTCCAAGAGGCGGGGAGGGGGGAGGCACAGAATACCCCCTACACTTCAAGGCGACCTAATCCCTGAATGCACTGAGTAATACGCGCTGCATTATGGAGCTGTGCGCAGCGGCGAGCCGGGGCGTCCCCCCGGCCATGGCCGCGCCCGCTCGCCTTGGGCAGGTGCCCGCTCTCCTCGCGTGCTGCCTGCCCCCCTCCCCAACCCCCGACCCCCCCCACGGCCAGACACGGGACCCGCGGAGCGCGGGCGCGGAGCGGGGCGGGCGGCAGCTGCGGCGGGCGTACGCCGCCCCCCCCCCCCCCCCCCAGCCCGGCGGGCCCCCGCCGCGCCGCCGCCGCCGGAATAAAGGCTGAGGCGTGACACGCGCGGGGGCAGCGCTGGCCGCTGCCTGCCCGGCCCCCGCAGCCCCCCCTTTGTGCCCCTGGGAGCCCGCACACAAAAGGCAGGACCTGCGCCGCGGGGAGGGGCGGGGGGGGGGGGGGGGGAGGAAGAAGAAGGCAAAAAAAAAAAAAAAAAAAAGAAAAAGGGGAGGGGGAGAGGAAAAGGAGGGGGAACAAACAAACAAACAAATTTAAAAAAAAAATTAAAAAAGGAAAAAGAGGGGAAAAAAGTTTTTAAAAGGGGGGGAAAGGGCCCAAGGGTCCCCAAAACTCGGTGCTTGAGGGGCTGGGTGCGGGTCGGCGCCTCTCTCCGAGGGAAAGGTGAGAAAGGCGGGCTGGGGACAAGGGGAGGCTCCCCGGGGTGCCCGCGCCCCTTTCTGGGTGCAGGGCCGAGGGTGCCTCCCCCTCCGCTCTTACCTGAGCGGGGGCGGGGGGGGAGCGGAGGCTCCGCGGGGCCGGCGCTGGTCCCGCGCGCTGCCAAAGTTTGGGCAGGAGAGGGGCCTGTGGGAAGGGGGCAGCGGCGGGAGCAGGGATGGGGAGAGCGGGGAAAGCCCACGCCGCGGGGAGCCGTGTCCCCCCCCCCGCAAGGCTCCGCGGATGCGGACCCCGCGGGCTGCCGGACACATCGGAGCGGGGGAGCGGCGCTGCCCACCACCTCTGCGGCCCGACGCGGCAGCGATGGGGGTCTCGCCGTGCTTCCCCGTTGCTGCCCGAGGGTTTTGATTTGGGGGGCGGGGGGGGGGGGGGGGGGGCGCGACTCGGGGTGAGGCATTTGTTAACGGGACACTTTGCCATCATTACGATAAATAAATACACAGGTAAATAAATTAATAAATCCGTGGCCCAGCAACCTCCATCTGCATATCCACCCCCCACCCCAGCCCTGAGTAGCTCTAAAACTTATACTGCGCCCAAAGAAGTCCCTGATTTATGGAGTTTACTAATGCTAACTGAATACTGTCTGTCAGGCAGCGCTGAAAGGCTCTCCGCGCTAATACAAGAAAAGGCTTTGTGTTGCTAAGCGATTAGAGCAGATGTAATGAGATTTACCCCAATCCTGCTTTGCCCTTTCCCTATCTTCAGTAAAATTGTGTGTGTGTGTTTTCTTTCTTTCTTTCTTTCTTTCTTTCGGGAGGGGGCTGAAGGGAAAAGGGAGGGAGGAGGTGGTGAATTTCTGAGCCTGCCTTATACATTGTAGCGAACAACAGCGTAACTTTGCCTTTAGTTTAATGAGTCTGGATATTTACTATTCAGAAGTGAGCAAAAAAGAACACCTGTCTACACAAGGAAGAGAAATTTCGCCTTTGTAAGAGAATGAAACATTATCCTAATGTTATATTCATAGCTATAAATTACTCGCTACACTTTCTTTGCATACCTTATCTGTACACTTGCAAAAGTGGGTAAATAAAAAAGGAGATGCTGTAAAGGGAGAGCGGATGGAGCCATATAACGGTTATTATTTTCATAACTAAACATTAGTTCCACGAGCGGTTAAAACAATGAGTGTTTGTGCTGAAGTAATGAGGGATTTCGTGACCCCAGCGTGGCCCGTTCCCGTCCACCCGTCCTCCCCCCCCCCCCCCCCGATTAAATCACGTATTGATCATTTCAGGGCGTGGGGGGAGGAGGCGAGGTTGCAAATGTGCGTATACTTTTAAAGTAATGCAGAAAGGACTATACATTTATATGCACACATATATATGTCCATGCATGCATACGTGCGTGTGCATATGTATATAGTTACACATACATATACACAGAGAGAAAATTCCGGGGTGCTCCACCAAAGTTTTTCCCTCCTCTTTTTTAAAAACAGCGCATCGTTCGCAACTCGACGGCACATTTGTAGCGGAGCGGGCTAGATTTTTTTTTTTTTTTTTAACTCCGTACGACACACTGGCTCTCCCCGGTCTTTGTTGGGGTTTTTTGTTTTGTTTTCTTTTTTTTTTTTTTTTTTTTTTTGTAAGATGCATTTTGCGCTTTGCTTTCCGCTTGGCTTGGTGCACGCAAACTGAATTTGCAAGTAATGCAGGAGCCAGGCGAAAAGGAAGAAGCGAATTCTGGTCACGTCCTTGCTAACTGACAACAAGCAGGCTAGCCAAAAAAAAAAAAAAAAAAAAAAAAAAAAGGAAAAAAGAGAGCGCGGGGGGGGGGAAGAGTCCAATTTCTTTTTGAGTCTTGGTAATTGGGTACTTTTACAGGCAGATCACGCTATTTGGGTAGAATAACAAGCTTAGAAAGACCAGTGTCTCTAAGCTGCCACCCATTTCTACTACTTTATTTATTTATTTATTTATTTATTTAATTTTATCTCCTTTCGCCTCTCGCTTCCCGTCTTCCCCCCCCCCCCCCCCCCCCCGACGGTTTTATTTATCCAGCCACTATCTTTGCAGAGGCAACACAGCAGCCCGTGTTTTCGGTGGCGGCGGCTGTGCCTTCCCCCGTGTTTTTCTGCCCCGTTGGGTCAGAGCCGCGGAGGACGGGGTTACACCGCCGAAATGCGGGATGGAGCGCCCTCTTTTTTGGGACTTGGGCTTCGGGGGGAATTCTTTAATGTGCAGTGATTTCAGGAAGGACAATGCAATCATTAATCATCCCCTCGCCTTTTGATTTGGATACACATTTGCAACACAGAAGGGCAAGAAAACAATGGTGATACCGCTAGATCTTTGCATATTTATATAGAGATAGATAAAGATATATATGTTACATCCATCAAATACAAACACTTCATATGCAACTTAGCTCTGGCATAACATCATTTAACAGTTTGTCCTTACATTCATCGTTGTCAATGGCAGAAAGAAAAAAAATTGCATGCAGTAGGCAGCCGATCATTTTAATTAAAAAAAGTTTTATTATGAAACTAGTTTGTATAAAACAGGGTTATACAGGACCTTTGTAAGTTTGTAATAAAACAGTAAGAAAAGGCAGTAGCATGGGGAGGGGGTGGTTTGTTTGCTTGTGTATTTATTTTTTTTTTTTTTTTCAAAAGGCAGCATATAAAAACAAATGGCTACCATTTTGCGTTTGGACAATAGCTGCATAAACTTTGTTCACTTTGAACATTGTTTAATAACATTATTAATACATTAACAAAGTTTCTATAAAGTAAGACACGTTGGTGCTAAAGTACATCTGGAGGAAATCCAAGTCCTTTACAAAACCACATACAAAAATGGCAGTTGTAAGGTAACGTCGACTACAAGTCTAAACATGAAGAGGTAATAAGCATTACATATTAAAAAAAGTATCAAGATATACACATTTTAAACCATTTGTACAAAACCTCTATAAATCTCTCTCTCTCTTATGTACAAAAATAGCTTAATATATCCCCAACCTGGTTAGGATAGATACAAATAGATTTTCTTATAATAAAAAAATTAACAAAAAAAAAAAGATTGGAAGCATTCTATGATGGAAACGAGAGGAAAAGCTTGGAGAGAGGGGAGTGAGAGGCGCAGGGAAGGGGGTGGGGGTGGGGGAGACGGGGCTCCAGGGGCTTCTTTGAGTACAGCATAGCTTAATTTCAGCATCTCCACAAACATCGGGGAACTAACTTTGTCCACAGAGTGATGAACGCCAGTCTCTGAAGGGCCGGGGTGGTGCGGAGAGGAGAGGATGCCTTTCTGCTGGGGAGGAGGAAGAGCTCCTCCGCCCGGCCGGGGCCGCCGCGGTTCGCCCGCGGGACACCCGCTCCGCCGGGGCGCAGTCCGTGGCGGCGCGACGGAGTGCAAAGGCCGACGGGGCTCCGGGGGCTGGGGGCGGCCGCCCCGACCGCCCCCGCGGCGCGCAGCGCTGTGCCCGCCCGCCGAGAGACGTGCCCGCACCGCCCTCCGACGGCGGGGGAGAGGGAAATGCAACAGGTTCTTTTTCTGGGTGGATTTTTGTCTGTCTTTCTGTGTGTGAGATATATATATATATATATTTTTTTTTTCCCTTTTGCAACTGTCCTGTAACAATAAAAGAGAGAGGAGATCAGAGCCGCGCCGGCACCAGCGCAGCGCCGGGCTGCCGGAGCCCCTCGTAAGTACCGCGGGACGCGCGGCGCCCGTCTGCGGGGGCACCCCGGCTGCGCCCCCTCCCCAGCGGCTGCGCCCCCTCCCCAGCGGCTGCGCCCCCTCCCCAGCGGCTGCGCCCCCGCCGCCCCGCGTCCCCGGCCTCCCCCCGCCCCTCCGCGGGCGCGCACCCACCTGCCGCGGTGGCCGCCGGCGCTCAGAACCAGCTGGTGAAGTCGAGCAGCTCCTGCTCCTCGGGGCTGAGCGGGTCGTAGGAGCCTTCGTCGGAGGAGTAGGAGGAGACGGGGGAGCCCGCCATGGAGTTCATGTCGTGGGAGTAGCTGGGAGAGATGGTGGGAGAGAGGACGCCGGCCTGGAAGGCGGCGCTCACAGCGTCGTGCTCGTCGAGCAGCTGCTGCAGGGCGCGGATGTACTCGACGGCGGAGCGGAGCGTCTCCACTTTGCTCATCTTCTTGTTGGCGGCGCCGTTGGGGACGTGCTCCCGCAGGGTGGCGAAGCCCAGGTTCACCAGCTTCACCCGGTTGCGCTCCCGCTCGTTGCGCCGCGCCACGGCCGCCGGCTGCTGCTGCGGCAGGCTGTACCCGAAGCCGCTGAAGTTGAGCCGCCGCTTGCAGCGCATCAGCTCCGGCGAGGCCGAGCGCTGCCGCTTGGCGGCCCGCGGCGCAGAGGGCTTGCCGCCCGGCGACGCCTGCCCGCCCGCCGGGCTCAGCTGCGGCGGCGGCGGCGGCGCCCCCGGAGGCGGCCCCGGCGGGGCGGCGGCGGCGGCGGCTGCCACCGCCGCGGCGAAGAAGCACGCCGGCTGCAGGAAGGGCGGCTGTCCGGCGCCGCTGGCCATCCTGGCGGGGCTGCCGCTGGCCATGGGCGCGGGGGCGTCCTGCGAGGCGGGGGCGCCCGAGCGGCGGCCGGTCCGCGTCCTCCCACCACCAAAAAAAAATTTAGAAAGAGGGAAAAAAAAATAAAAAAAATTGCGGCGTTCGCAAAAAAAAAAAAAAAAAAAAAGAGAGAGAGAGAGATAGGCGTCGGAGGGCACGGGGAAAGGGGCAGCGGCGACCAAAAGGAGCGGGCGGCGGAGCCGGGCGGGCGGGCGGCCGGGGATGGCGGGCGGCTCTGCCCCCCCCCCCTCGCCCTCCGTGCGGCAGCCGCGGGGAGGCTCGTGGCGCTCGCGTGTGCGCAGGCTGCTTTGCAAAGCCCCTTTTGCAAAAAAGTGGCTGGGGATTGTGTCTCTTATAAGGGGCGGACGGGGCTCGCCCCCCCCTCCTCTCCTACACACACACACACACACACGCACTCTACCCCCGCCGCCCCCCCGTGCTCGCTCGCTCTCACACACACACACACACGCACGCACACGCACACTCTGCACCTTGCGCCTTCCACGCTCCCCGGCTTTGCCGGCAGCGGCCGGGGGCCACGGAGCGCCACCGCCTTTTCAGCGCGGGGGGGGGGGGGGGAGGACGACACACAGCACACACACACACACACACACACACATACACATATACACACACACACGCACCCCCCACCCCCACGCGGCCCCCGGCACACACGCGCTGGCCGCCGCACGGCCCCGCCTCCCCCCGCCCCCTCCGCCGCCCCCCGGTGCCCGCTCCCCCCGCCCCCGCCCCGCCGCCCCCACCCCTCGCGGGTTTGTTGTTGCAAGTGCGTGCGCCCGGCGCGTGCCGCGCTCCCGGCCCTGAGCAAACACCCGCGCCGGGGCGCCGCGCGGGGCGGCGGCGCTGGCGGGCGCGGCCCGGCGGGGCGGGAGGCGGCGCGCGTGGGCCGCCGCGGGGAGGGGGGCTGAAGGGGACGGGGAGGGGGGTGCGGGCGAAAGGCAAAGCGGGGAGCGCTGCCCGGGAAGGGGGGTGCCCCAGCGCCGTTTGCTGCAGCGTCCTCCCCGCCGAGGTGGGGTGCGCGCCGGGGTGCTGCTGCTGCTGCTGCGGCGGGATGAGGGCTACGGAGGGGGTGGCTGCCCCGGGGAGCCGGGGTACAGGCAGGTGCGGACAGCCCCGGGAGGTGCGGGGCACCCTCTGCTCCGGCTGCCGCCGGGACGCTCCCGAGCTGGGGGCGACCTTCGCGGTACCTGCCAGGGTTTGGAGGGGAGGAGTGCCGTGCCCACAGTGCTGGCACGGAGGCGCCCCGTGGGGCGGGCAGGCGGGCTGGTGCACGCCCGCCGGGGAAGCGCCCTTACCAGCGCCGGGACGCGGCGTGTGCGTGTGCGCAGGCAGCCGGGGAGAGAAACTTCTCCGTGTGCGGAGAACCGCGAAAGAGCCGTTTTGTCCCGGTCCCTGGGAAGCACCGGGATGCCCGGTAACGCTTCCTTCGCTCACCGAGTGCCGCGAGCCTGAGTCTCCCGCGTGTCCGCGCCCCCGGGAAGGCGGCGGGGGGGGGGGGGGGAGGGGGGCAGCTGCCCTCACAGCGGCCGGAGCCGCGTGTGCCCGGCGCTGCACGCGCCCCGCGGGCGGCCTGATGGCTCTATTAGCCTGCGACAACGGCGGGTGAACCGGTGCGGTGTGACGAGGGGTGCTGCTCAGAGCTGCAGCGTGCATAGCTTCGGGAGAAGTCACCTTGAGTTACCCCTTTGAAATTCTGAGTGCCAAGGGGCGAGCCTGCCTGGAGAGAAAGGACAATCCCCCCCCCCCCCCCCCCGCCCCCCAGCCTTGTGTCCATCCCAAGCGGATGGTACCTGTAAAGCCTGAGTGCCGCAGCACTGCCACGGCCGCGGGAGGAGAAGGTTTGTCTCAGAGGACGGCGTAACGCCTGGGTGTGCTAAGCAGAGCAAGCGGATGTGGAGTCAGCGCTCCCTTTGCTGCCAGAGCCCGTTTCCCAGGTCACACTGTCTGCTTGCTGGTCCTGGGGGACTCTCCGAGCCCCTGCTGCCTTCCAGGGCACCCTGCAGAGTGGGAACAGGTCACCGCCTTTCCCAGCTGGCGATGGCATTTGCTTGTAACCGGGGAGTCAGAACGGGCCTGGCCTATGCAGAAATTACTCTTGCTGTCAGGTGAAGTCTCGCTTGTGGCTCAGGGCCACACGTGGAAAAGCAGTGCTGAAGTGCTGAGAGCTTGAGGTTGCCATGACTCGGTGGTCACACCAACCCTTGGGGCTCTGGGGGTGCGGGCACCCTGGGAGACATGGCCAGGCTCGGCACCGGGCCATGCTGGTGGCCCTGCTGTTGGCACGAGCAGCAGTGAGGACCTTCTCTCTCTGCCCTCCTGCCTTTCACTTATCCACGTACCTGTGCAAGCTTTGACAGATTTTCTGCCTTCAGCTCTGTCTCTCATCTCCATCTCTCTCTGCACCTCTCCACTCTGAAAACTCAGAGGTGTGCGCTCTCTAGCCCCCTAAAAAAAGCAGAGCAATGGCATGACAGCCTTGCCATGGGTGAGATTATGGCTCTTAGGAAGTCCCTGGCAAGTGGCTTTCGTCCCTGGTGCTCACACCAGCCATAAAGAATGGAAGGAGAGGGCCTGCATAGTCCCTGTTCAGGTTTCAGTGCAAATGAGTGCAAGAAATAAGCCCTGCTCTGCTGCTGGCCTCAATTACAGCAGCCTGGAGCTGTAGAGATCATTTCTTCTCATCTGCTACTGCATCCCTGAACCTGGCTGGGCATGTGAGTCTAAACAGTGATAAGCAGCAACGTTTTTATGGCAGAACCTTAAGGTGCACCTGCTAACTAGTCTTTCAGTAATTTTTAACGTGGCAGCTTTTACTGCACCTGTATGATGAAAAAGGTGAAATAATTCTGTCTCGTCTAACCTCTATCATCGTATTTATTTCAGGGCCCTCTTCACTAGTCACTGAGTTTCTGATTTTTAGCCTACTGTCTCGTTGCACGTGAAGCATATTAAATGATTTTATTCTCTCTTGGGCAGGACAGCCAGAGCTAAGCAGGATAAAACAATTCGTACAGGGAGCTCTCCCTCTTCAGTTCCAGGTCTTCTGGATGGTTTGTTCGACATCCCTTGTCTGACATCAGAATTCTCTGCACTGGAAATAGTTGTTGCATCATCAGCTCCATGTTGTGACATCACTGGAGTGAGAGAACTGTACTGAACCAGCCCTGCAATTTGCATCCCAGTGCTTTGGGAAGCGGCAACAGAAATATCAAAACCATTGCAGCCCTGTAAACTGTATACGTATTTAAACAGAGTAATTCTTCTGGAGCAGCCCACTACCAGAACTGGTGTGGAAACACCATGTAGGGAAATTCCTGCCCTTTTTTCCCCTGAAATGGCAGAATGAGAGCGGCGTTTCTGGGTCCCTCCTTCTCGAGTCTCAGAGGGCTCTTAAAAAGGGAAAAGACGTGAAGCTCAGAGATCACCGAGCGTAACTCGCATGTAATTTTCCTCCGTGGCTCTGTCCCCGCAGGGCTCCCCTGACTCCGGGGCCGGAGGGGTGAGGAGGGAGAGCAGAGCCTTCTCCTCCCTTTGCCCAGCACGACCCTCGCTGTCCGCTGCCACCGGGGAACAAACTCACCCCTCGTGTTGTCCGAGGTAAGGCCAATCTTGCCAGCTCCCCTCTCTGCTCACTGTGCAGAGTAAGGGGTCTGGGGCTACCAGGTTTATAGATAATAAATATTGTTTCAAGGTTCCCTCGCTTCCACCCACTCGTATGCACAGTCCTGCACCTGCACTTTGAAATTCTTAATTCTAACATAATGATAAATAGCCCTTGCTCTTTTCATTTGGCTTCCCCCCCCCCCTTTTTTTTTTTTTAATCTTGAACTGTCATTATTTTATAGCGGCTTTTTGTGTGCCTAAATTGTAGCCACACTCATGAGGTCTTTTGAAGTCCTCGCTTTTTTTTTTTTAAACTTTGGTATGCCGGTGGTTTGTTTTTTTTTTTTTTTTATGCCCCTTTTATTTTTTAAAGGCCATTTACGTTATGATTAAATGCCGCCTTGGAAAAGCAGAACGAAAGTCGTTAATCTATATAGATCTTCAAAGAATCCATACATTCGGGACTTCTGTAGGATTTGTTACACTCCATTTTGTTACAGTAGGCAGCTCGTCTGGATTTGGGCACATGTGTTTCTCTCCCTCCCCTCGCCCTCCCCCTCCCCTTTCCAGCTTCCCCCCCAAGAGTGAAAATAAAGTAAAAGGTCTTTCATGGTAAACAAAACCAGCTTATTCTCCACATAGAACACATGAATAGCTGGAAAAAAAACTTACAATAAATGGTGCATTTTTTTCTCTGCTGGGTATAGCATTCAAGATCAGTCCAGTATTCAAGAAGCAGTCCATTTTTTGCTCAGCAAGAGAGTTTAGAAAAGAAGCGTGGGGTCTATTCAAGGATCTTTTCCCCCTTCACAATTGCTGGGCTTTATGAAACCTATCTTCCATGCCTTGTCAGAGTATTTCTGGGGACCAATTAGTGCTTTGTTGCAAGGCTTCTTTGCTGAATCTTTGAGCAGCAAGAAAAAGCTCTCTTGAGTCTCCCCTTATTTTGACTATTTCAGTCATTACTCAGTGTAATAATTAATATGACAACTGGACGCTGAAGTTTGTATAGAAACACCTCGGCTGCAGGAGTGAGCGTGCAGTGGGTGGTAACAAGCTACAGATCAGACCGAGAAGCCACACACACAAGGAAGGAAAAAAAAAAAAAAAAAAAAAAGGAGAGAGAATAATGAATGAAAAGAAAGAGAGAAAGAATAAAGATAAATAAATAGTTGGCGCAACCTGAAGAGACATAATACAGACTTGGAAGGAGGGGGAAAAAAAAAAAAAAAAAAGGCAATTAGGAGGGAGGGCGACCCCAGAGAGGTAAACTTATTTTGAAACAGTTTCTATGTGAACATAATTTTCAAAACTTTGCTACTTTCAGAAGGCAGGAAAGCGACTTCTCCCTGACGACTAGTTCCTTCGGGTAAGTAATTTTCAAGGAGCATCTGCCGACACTTTTCCATACTTGATGAACTTTAAGGTCTCTTCCTAAGCGTCCCTTCACAGAAAGGAGGACTTCGAGCATTAAACCGTGTTCGTGAGTAATTGTTGCCCTTCCTGCCCCGGGCGGACAGAGGCTAGTCCTCGGGATAGCGAGTTGTACGCGTTTCTTAGCGTTGTATCGTCTACCAGAGGAATAAAGTCTGTGACCCAAATGAAGAATTAAAAATGACGTTTGACCAGGGACACTGCTGAATTCTTCTCGAAAGGCGTCTTGGGATGAACACTCATCACTTTGCAGACATTTCGTGGGCTGCCAATTAGGGCATAATAAATAATTAGAGGTTTTAAGCATATTAGATACAGCTCATGCTAATGAGCTACATCAGGTCTTGTGCTAACCTGAAGTGACAGTTTGCATATAGGGCTAAAAAAAAAAAAAACCACCAAAAAAACCCAGCAGCCGCGACAGTGGCCCCCACCCGCCGGGCTCAGCCCCGGCCCGCCCGCCCCTCCGCCGCCCCCACGGGTCCCGCCGGGCGCTGCCGCCCGGGGTGCGGGGTGTCCCCGGCCCTCCGCGCCCGCGGAGCGGGTCCTTCGCCGGGTGGCCCCATTGTGCGGCCACGCGTCCCGCGTCCATCACAGCCCCGGGGGATAAATCACACCGGGCTGACCCCCCCCCCCCGCCTCCTCCCATCACCACTTTTTGGAGAGCTAAATTTCGGAAGCGGGGGGGTGTTTTTCTCGGCGCCTCCGCGGTGGTAGTCCTCTGGAAGGAGGGGTGGGGGGGGGGGGTTTGGGTGATGCCTGCAGTAGCCTGGGAGGCGGACCCCCCCCGTCCCCCGGGGGCAGGCGGCGGGGAGAGCCGGGTGTCCGTCACCGCCCCCCCCGGCCCCCTTCCGCGCTCCCCCTCCCCGCTCCCGGCTTGGGCGGCCGCTGCCGTGAGGACACAGTGCCACCTCCCGGCCACGCCGCGCTCCGGAGGGAATGGGACGGGGGAAACTCCTCTGGGGAGGGGATGGGTGCTGCCGAAAGACGTTTAGCAGCGGGCTGCAGGAGATGTCGGGGAGCCCGGCTCTGCAAGGATGGGGGATGTGGCTGGAAGGTTTTGCAACCGCAATGTAGACTGGGGTGCGAGGAAAAGCAGCCTGGCTGGCATGTAGTGGAGAGCTGCAGCACCCAGAGACCTCTGGTACGTGCATATACAGTATCGATATGGGGGGACCCTCCCTGCTCCTTGCCATCACACCCCCTTCCCCTCCCCCAAGATACTCACTGAATCCTCATTTGGGAATTTTTCAGGAGCTTCTGATTCTACTAGTAAAGCTTCTGCCCATTGCTCGCTTCTCCCTCAAACTGACTGGGACATCCCGAGGCAGCAGGGCAGGCGGGGAGCTGCAGGCCAAGGATAGTCCCAGTGTCCGTGCACAGGAAGGGACATCCCTGCCCAAACTAGAAAACACACAGCTCTGGGGAAGACGTCACTCTGCAAATACTGGCTAAAGGCAGAGGCGGGAAAGAGCAGTCTGAAAAGCAGCCAAAGTCTGTGGCCCTTTGAACTCGCATCACGCCGGCCAGGGGAACCAGCCAAATTTCAGTGCAAAGAGCCCTCTTAGCTGTGGCTGAGCAGCACAGCCAGGAATGGATCTGTGTGGTGCGTGTGCGCGCGTGTCTGTGTTTCCGAGGGCGAGAAGTTGTTTTTAGGCGGAGGCGATGTGGGGCATCAGTCCATATCTGTATATGGTTGAAAGGAGTGGGGTTGCACAGCGCTGCAACAAGAGCCCAGAGCAGGACTAATAGACCCAAAGCTCAAGTGCTCACCCTGGGGCTGGGGAACCAGACACACGGGGCAACTTGAAACCCAAGTGGGAAATCCCAGTTAGCAGTGTCACTGCACGGGGATGGACCCGTGCCTGGTATGCTGAACTAGTAGTTCAAAGATGACAGGCAAGCTCAGGCAATTTGGATTCTGAAATTCTCCAAGGTAAACAGTACTGATGCAATTGCATGTTCATACCATAATGACACTGGACAGACACACACACAGCTTTGCTCCAGAACAAGATAATTTGGGAATTCCTTCTGGCAAGAAGGAGCTTTACTTCCCCCAATCAGTGCCTTTTGCTACCAGGCAACCTCTGACAGTCCAGGCTGATTAAACAGTGAACTGGTGGCAATACACTGGTGATATTATTATGATTGTTTAGGAATAAGAGTAAGAGATAAGCTTGCAACATAAATAGAAAAAGCAGGGGGTAAGAGGAGTCAAAATAGATAATTACGAGGCTTGAGAAGTATTTTGCATACCCAATATTTCACTTTGCCTTGCCATTACTGTCAGGGTAGAGTGAACAGAGGGTGTAATATGTAAGAAAAGGAGAGGGAGGGATGGAAGAAAGGGAAAAAAAAGACTAAATGAGTGTAAAAGCCACAGTGAAGGAAAGGAAATAGATCAAAGATTAGTGAAAAGAGAAGGAAAAAAGAGGGAAAGAGGGAGGCACAAACAAATGACAGAAAAAATAGTTTATGACTTTGGATGCCATGGTTATTTTGGCCAGCCGTAGGACATGTGTTTAAGTTTTTTAAAATCTAGTTGAAAAATATGCCAGGTAGCGAGGCATGGTGTGTGTGGAAAGTAAACAAGACCAGCTGCTGGAGGCTGTCTTGTCCTGCACAGGGACTACTACAATCAGTGTTGTCACCATCCTCATCTCACTGTTTTCTTTTTTTTTTTTTTTGCAAGGTGGCCTTCAATATCCCTATCATGCATAGGACTGTGCCTGGTGCTGCACAAACACAGGACGCAAAATACTGTCTCCCATAGTGAACTTAATTGGGTGAGCAGTTCAAAAATAGTAGTTTTTATACTGCTGGCAATTACCAAGGTTAACCTCCCTTTCCCCTACTGCCCCATCTCTCCTTGCCCCAACCTGCTGCCATGGTGTCAGCAGGGACCAGCGTGTTATGGGTGTATCGCGTCTGGGTGCCTGCCTTGACCTGTCAGCTCACACCACAGGCTTGCTGCTCGCTTCAGAAAATAACTTTCTACTCCTGCGTGTAGTCTTAGGATGCACAAACAAGCAGCTGCTCTGAAAAAGGTATGTATTCACATCCAAAGCACTGAGCTACTTCAGATGCACATTATACAGTCGATAATTTTAGTGGACTGGATTCTGACTCCATAGTCATGGGGTTCCACATGGGTTTGGACTGAGATCCCTGAAAGTGTTTTCCTACTGTGAGGCTGATCAGATTTAACAGTTATTGGATTTTGTAAGTACAACTAATTCACGGTAAGTCTTTGTTAGTACTCACCAATCTGAGTTGGCTCTGGTGCATACGGTAGAGTTTCCCTCAAGGCTAAAAAAACCTGTAAAGACGTAATTCCTCTATTTCACTGAAGTATAGCAAGTTTACCTACCTTGACATAGCTTGTCTCAGTACAGATTTTATCCTTCCGTATAACAAGACAGATACTTGATCAGCTGTTCACCTGCCCTCTGGTATTGGGCTACAGTGTTCCCTCAACCCTTTTGGTGACTCTTCCTAAATCTGAAATCATTCACGCACCCCCACCCCATTCCCCTTGTAGCTCTCCACAGCTGACACTATATGCAAATACACATATATCTTCTGCAGTTCTTCTGCATCCTCCTGCCCTTTAGCTCTGACCTACTCTTCCCTGCTCCTTTTCTTCCTTTACCTTCTTCCCTTTCTCCATGTCCAGACTCATATCGCAGCGTGAGGTTCACGCAGCTAACTTGTATTTCACACTTCCTTTGCGCTGGATATCTCTCTCCAATGTCTGGTGCGTGTAGCGATGTCTCCTGCTCTTTGACCTCTTGGATGCAGCCCAAAAGGTCCTACTAAAGGACAAATCCCGCTGCTGCCGTGCTGCACCACAGCCCTCCCTGGCCCCGTGTCTGTCATCCAAAGAGCAGATCCTGGAGAACATCTGATCTCTGGTCACGTGGAGTGAGCCCTGATGGGAAACCCACCTGAGGCTGAACACACATGCGGTGGTGGGAATGGACAGGGAGGGAAGGCTGAACCAAAGATAACATGTTGACATGCAAAAATGAAAACAGCAGCTGATGTTGATCTGGAGGAGGAAGGCTGTTAATTCAAAGCATGCTGCTCGTCCACATTGGGCGCAGATAGAAACAATATGCTGCAGAACCGCTATGTGCTGGGGTGGGACTTGCAGGGGCCGGACGGTGTGGAGTGGCTTGTCCATGTGCCAGGGGTGGTGGTGGGGGGGGGGGGGGGGAGGGCGTGTAGGGATAACGCCCCCTTGGCACCGTGTCCAGGGGAGGGAGCTGGGGAAGGGGCGGGGGGGGGGGGGGGAGGGGATGGCTTTGCCTCACTTGCTTCACTTTAAATACCTTTGCACAGAGCTCTGGCCACTGTAGTACGGTCTGAAGGCTTCACCTGCAGTGGTGAAAGGGTCTCCCTGTGTGGGCATCGCTGCCTCGGCAACATGGATGCACAGCACTGCAAAATGAATGGTGATGCTTTCCAGGTAAGCAAAGGGGTCTGTGTGCCCGCTTTTTGCATGGGGGGCTGTTGCTGCCTCCGTCCTGCCCTCCCATGCTTGCAAATCTTGTTCCCCGCTCTCTGAGAGGCAGTCCGACCTGAGACGGGAGGAAACAATGCGCCCGTCTCGATGTTTTGCAGTGCCTGGTTGCAACTGTTCTCCCTTTTGGCAGCCGGCATACTTGTCTGTTGTAATCGTGCTCACAGAAGTGCAGTGAGAACAAAAATGAACGTTGCAACAGTATCCTTGCATATATGGCAAATAGAAGAAGCAGAAAAGTCAAGCAGCTAGTTAGAGGTCTTAGACGGGTGTGATGAAAGGAAGCTGTTTTCTTCTGTTAAATGAAAGCAGCTGAAGTTATATGATCTCCTGGTGGAGCTATGTGTTAAGTTTTGGAAGTCCAACATCCCTTTTTTTTTTAACGTTTACTGACTTCAAACCCTTCACTTTTGAAAATACAGGAAAGTCCTGAAGCCCTTCGATGTGCCTTTCGATAACAGGCACCATAGCTTCTGCAGGGGCAAGTGACGTACCCTGAGGCCAGCATGGTTAATTATTAGGACCAAATTCTGTGTGCACATGTCCTCTGCAAAGCCGCTGAAGCCACCAGAGGCAAGCTGCAGAAGACGTGCAAAAAAAGGGCTTCAGTTTCTACGGGCCTTTTTAAGAGTGCAGAAGCCAAGAAAGCCTTGTTTCCTACTGCTTTGTGTGCTGAGGCTGAACTCCCACAACAATTCTCTAGGGTCTCACCTTGCTACTTTTCCAAGTTGTGTAATTGCTTGGTCCCAATGAGATCTGTGGGACCTGAGCATCTAAACGCTTTGAGAAATCTGACTTGGAAACTAGTTCCATTTTCAGAAATTAGGAATCCTATTTCCTTTGAAATATTTTTTTCCCCCATTTTATTTTCTACTATTTTGTATATTTAGTAAGTCAGGAATTTACAAAACAGAAGTGAAAGTTTTCTGTCACTGAAACTGTAAGCAAAACTTCCTCTGGCTTTAACAGTGTTGAAATTCATTCTGAAGGGCTTTATCTAACCAGCTCAGAGATTGAGCAGAAGGCTGACAGGTCTGCGTTACTGACCTCCAATACTGCCACATGTGTCAGGAAGGGAATATCAATCTATGTGTGAAGTGGTTAACTAAAAATGCAGATTTGCATTGCGCTCAGGTAAACCTGTCCTCGCATCTACACATCACCTATCTTTGAGATTGTACTAGGTCCAGGAATGGATGTTCATGTTCCCCAACTGTTTCTTATTTTACTTTCTGATAAAAGGTGCTGGAAGAAAATTAGAGCTTAATTTATTCCACACTACGTTTATAAATCACATATACACATTGTATAGACAATATTTCAATGACAATTAAATTATTTATTCAACTCTTAATCATAATCACAGTAGTAACAGAACAGTAGAACTGTCCCAAAGTTGCAATTCTTCTCAATATAAGAGGTTGAAACCCAAGAAATTTGAATCAGAATTGATAATGGATAAACTGTGATCAACAGTTAAAGCTATACATACGTACTACAAAAAGCACGTGTGTATGTTGATGTGTATTACCTCCAGTGGTTATGTTGATGTATATTGTCTCCAGTGTGTATTGATCTATATCACCTCTGTATATATCGATAAGACCTGGGTATCAGGAAAACAACCATTCTACTCTTCTTCCCTCTTGCAACGAAAGCTGTCATCTCTGTCGGCATGAACAAACTTTTGTACAAAGACTTTCCAGGGAAATGAGTGCATATGCAGATTTGCGTGAGTTAAGCAAGTATCACCCTGTTTGCAGGATTAGTGCCTACTCCTTACTGCAACCAGTCCTACTTTTAAGCACTAACATAAATCATTTTACAAGAGCAGGAAAATGAGTGAGGACAGCTTGAAAGTGGCTGATCTCATCACATCAATGCTAGTGACCAATGAGAATCTATATCTGAGCTGGAAAGAAGGTTTTTAAGGCATTTTTGGGCAATCTTATGGTATAAAGAGCTCAATTAAATTCAAAATGACCTTGCAGGACTTGAACCTTGAACCTGCCACGGAAGTTGATCCTCACAGCATGCCTTGGCAGGAGTATTTTAAATACGCAACTGCATGGCTTCTAAAACAATTCTGGTGCAGACCATGAAACCCAAATTTTTGGTCCAGAACAGCAAAGCCATGCAGGGATGATATTTCAGATGGTGGTTTTGGTTACACTAACAATCATAACATTTCCAGACTACTGACCTTTGGGTTGCCTTTTGACAGACTCCTGTCATTGTGTCCCCTTGTGGTTGCTTCAGGTGTCGATGGATTTCATTAGCCAGCTGCCACAACACTCCTGACTGCTCTTCCTCTTGGTGCCCACCAGCTAAGAGCTTGGCCAGCTCCCTGGCTGGCTGAGGACCCAGGAAACACAGAGATGCTGTGGGAAGTGTCACAGTTGAGCAGGTGACAGTCTTCCCTCCGATGCATAAACCCAGTATTTCTACTACAGCTCCCACTACAGGTTCCCCATAACGACGGAAAATATTTGGATAATCTTTGCAACCTTTGGAAACAAAGCCAGGTAGAAAAATCTGTTGCCAGTCTCTGGCAATGAATTCTCAAGTTAGCAGCAGCCTCAGAGACAGCCAGAAGAATCAGCAATTATTTACCTTACAAAAGAAAGTAGTTCCTTATAACACTGCCTCAGAAAATGTAGTCCCACCAAGAACTTTATGGCTTCAGGGCAGCCAGATTTGGTTATTAATTTGTCTGCTATAAAGACTGTCTTTTCTAAGGACAATATTTGCGAACTGAGACTCTTTATATTTTATATATTAAATTAAGCAATACTATAATGATGACAAGCTCTGACTGAAAATACAGATCTTCACAAAGAAAAATTGAATGGATACCTGGAGTCAACATCAGGATTCTTCTGTGTTGCAGATGCCTGGTGTGACCTTTGAAGTATCAACCAGGGGCAATTTGCCCAAGGCCAATAGATGTTTAAAAAAACCCCAACAAATAAGGCATTAATGTGACTTCCAAAAGTTTGTGATAGTTGTGCATAAAATTTACTCTGACTTCAGAAAAATTAAGAGATTCTGGAAATCTCAGCAGGCATTTACCTGCCATATCAGGTACCCAGATAATTTTGAAAATCTGGCCCCACTCCAGGACTCAGTTTCCTATTTCTGAAGTGGTGAAATAGCTCTTGCCCACTTAGCAGGGTTTTTGTGAAAAGAAACACATGTACTGAGACATACTAAGACATTTTGGTAATGAGAACTATGTAAATAATTAAAATAAATGTTCTCCTTGGTTGGGAATACTGGAAATTGCCTTTTGGAATTTGCGGAGCAGAAAATCATTAAAAGAAAGGGAACAAACATAAATGAAAACATGTCTTGCCCTGAGTCTTTAGTCACTGTGGGATTTTGGGAAGATAAACGTTTGCTTCAACATTTTTCCTTTTTGTTGTTGTTGTTATTGCTATTTTTTTTTTTTAAACCACCTTCCATATCCCTCTTGTGAATACCACCTCTCCTGGGGCTACCTGGAAGGTACAAGCAGACCTGAGGGAAACAGATCATGGCCTGCATCTCTGCACGGAGCTCATCGACATTGCTCTGCTTAATCCTGAGTGTTAATGAGAAGAAAGCCTGAGGGAAGGTCTTTGCACTGGAGCTGAAACCAAAGTGCAGTAATGCTTCCAGTCATCCCTGAGCTCGATACGCTTGAGAGGTGAAGCAAGGCAGAGATGATATTAGACTATTTTCACGTCGTTTTTGACTACCTCGCTCCCACATGGGCCCTAGTTTGAGAGGAGGGATTTGTGTCTCTACCATCATAAATCAGAGCATCCCCAGAGCTGCTCTTCTTCTGGCAGCAACAGTTGTCTTGATTTCCGCTTAAAGCAACTTTATACTCTCTTTACGTTGCTGCTGTGTGAAAGGGAAATGGAGCAAAGCAAAACTGAGTCCTAGGGTGAATGTAAATAATTTTTGTTGGTTTGTTTTCTTTTCTTTCAGGAATCTATGTACATTGAAGAGTCCTCAAATAAAAATGGTGTGATTTCTTTGATTTTCTCTCTGAAAGAAGAAGTTGGAGCATTGGCCAAAGTTCTGCGTACATTTGAGGTAAATATTTTCCTTCAGGAGACCTGACCAGATCTTGACATTTTTGGATTGCAGCAACATTTGTTCAGGGTATTTGTGGTCATGTTTGTGATTTCATTTCATTGCCGTAATGGGGGAAAGCACCACATGTTTCTTTTCTGGGGTGAAAAGCCCTTAAAGTCTTGGAGCAGAAGTAGCCTTTTTAAGTTAAAATTTGATTTCTGAGTATGTATATGCACATGCACATGTATATGCATATGTGTATATATATGTATAGAAAGGCAAACATAACCTGCATATGAGCTGTGTGACTCATATGCACGTGTTGCATGAAATATTTCTACTGGAGACTGCTACTGTCCTGTTAGCCCTTGTTCACCTCCGTAAATCTAATATAAACAAGCCCACCATCTCCCACTAGTGGTAATTCTACAGAGGAGGTAGTGGGTACCTACAAAACAGCATCAAAATGACAGCACTTTGTTTACACCAAAGGGACTCTGCAACTTGTACTGACTGATTTGGAAAGTTTTGGGGAAATAAGGAACCATTTACCTTTCAGGACATTGTGTGCCTATTTATTCTTGCAGAAATATTTCCCAGATGTCATGGATGCTTGTTAAAAAGCACAAAATCCTTGCAATTCAGGATGGATATGTTGCAACACACATAGCTGTGTACCCTGTGCTCCCGAGTAAATACACTGTTATGTTGGGTTTGTGACTTCTTTTTTTTTCAGAACATCATCATGTAATAGTTGTACCTGAAAGCAGCTCTTTCTATATAACACTGTAAAAAGTCGTGGCCTGCATACTTTCCTCTCGTAAACTGAATTGACTAGGAAATTAAAGGTTTGTGTGTTATTAGTACAAATGAAAAATAATGATGAGTGATGGTTTTCCCCAGTGACCCTGATGGCAGCTGAGGGGATGAGGCTCAGCTAAAGATGTCTGCACTGGTGGCTGGGTGGTTTTCCATCCCAACAAAGTCAATTCTTTCCGTGCAAACTTGCAGTCTTCTCCAGCACCAAGGCTTGACAAGAGACCTGGCGTAGGCACTCTTACATCAGTTTTGCATGCTGTTGGCAATGTAGTAGGGAAACGGATGGGTGGCTGGAGGAAAGGGATTTAATGGTACAAGCCTGACCTGCAGCTTCAGCTCCTCAGGGCTGTCATTAGTGAATTCATGAGCATTGGGGCGTGTGAACCGGAGCAGCCCTTGGGCTGTTCTAACTCAGTGCAAAGGACCTCACCCTGTGTACAGTGCTGTAAGACTCATGCACATGCATGGCTGAGGTAAACACCACCCTTCCCACTGGGGCCATAACCATGGTGCCTCAGAGACACAGACTTTGTGCTCAGTGACATGTGCAACAGAGACGGGGAAGGTGGTGATACGCAGGTGAAGGGTGGGGGCAAGGAGGAAGACCTCAGGAGGATGTTTTCCTCTTGAACCTCTTCCCTGCTTAATATAATCAACTGTGAAATGCAAGTTAGCTCCAGGAGTTAGTTCAGAGTGTTTGTTGTCTCTCTGGGCAGTGAGACCCCTCGCCTTGTCCCCAGGGTTTCTGTCTCCAGCTCTGTGCTGACCTGGGGAAAA
The DNA here is from genome assembly GCF_011004875.1 of Balearica regulorum gibbericeps. Lineage (NCBI taxonomy): Eukaryota > Metazoa > Chordata > Aves > Gruiformes > Gruidae > Balearica > Balearica regulorum. The sequence continues at coordinate 61,964,169 of NC_046184.1, forward strand.
GCAGCGGGTTTGTCTCAGAGGGGTGGCACAGGGACGAGATGTGGGGATGGCTGCTCTGGTTGTTGCTCTCTCACACAACCACATGAAGTAGGAAAAAGGAAGACACAAAAGCCACAAAATATGATGAGACTGTTCCCTGGAACAAATGCAGCACTGCAGCTGTTCACCCCCATGGAGGGCCAGACCTTGCACAGCCGCTCATGCTAATGGCCGTGTGTGGCGTGTTTGGAGCCTCTCTGATCCTTGCTGAGGCTGGGGGCTGCCCAGGCTGCCGGGGTCTCTCTGGGCATTTGCGTGGGAACTCAGGCGGAGAGGACAGCTCAACACTCTCTTCTTCCCAGCTCATGCTTGGGAGTGATTAAGGGACAGTGCCTCCAGCACTGGCTCTGAGGATTTTCCTCTTCTCTAGCCAACCTATAAATTTACTCTGGGACAAGAAGAGGGGAGGAGGAGGATTAAGCTGTAAATATGAAAGTCTTGAAAATAAATCCTCTCTTAAGACAGGGAAGAAAGTGTGGAAGCGAGATCCAGACTGAGACACAGGGAACTGAGTGGATGCCTAAAGAAAGGAGAGGTCTTGTGGTGCCACCTTTCTGTAAAGGAGGTGTCTGTGTGGACCTGGGGAGCTTCATCTTCTCCTTGGTTTAAGAGCTGGAGAAAAAAATTCTGTTACTGTGGGAGGGCTGTTCAGTCACCCTTGTGTCTCTGCCCGGGATGCAGGAGCAGCTCCTCACTCCCAGGTTCACATCCCGCCCATGCCCTGTTTTTGTGCTGGGGTGAAACTTGGCCAGGCATTAACCCCTGCCACAGCTTGATCTCCACAGGGAGCAAGAGCCCAAAGGGAGCTGCGCTGCGCTCCAGTCCTGCCCTGCACATGGATAACAGGGGGTCCAGGACTGCTGGCTCATCAAGCACCATGGCTGCTCCCGAGTCCAGACATAACCTATACTTGCCCAGGAGGCAAATTTCCCAGGGAAGGAAGTAGTGTCCAAATACAGCCCAGAGGAATTGGGTAAGCCCTCACCGTGGGCCAGGATGGACTGAAAGCAGAGGAGCCTCCTATCCAGGTAGGTGAAGGAACAAGGCCAGTGGCTACTGAGAGAGCTCTCACGGCACAGAATCACATCTTGTAACTGAGACACCAAGTTTAAGAGAATTTCATTATGTTTTAGGGAAACATTAATGTTTGTCCTATGCAAACATCCCTCAGAGTTGCTCATGTAGTTGACAGAGTGCTGCTTGCTCTCATGTTTGGTTTTTTGCTCAAAAACCCAAACTCTTCGTTTCTGTTCAGGTCCCAGTTGCACACAAGTATGTGGCTACAGTGACAACTGTTGTTTTTTTCCTATATAGCTTGAAGGCTTTTTTTCTGAGGAATCTCCTCTATACACTCAGTTCCTTATGTCTGCTGGCTTTATGTGCCCAAATGTCCTTGATTATATCCACTTTTTTCTTATGTTTACTCTTGATTCATATTCTCTTTAATGAATTTCAGTGTTGGGCCAATGCAGTGTCCAAAAAGAGCAAGCAGTCTGTATGGAAGAAGGGCTGGACCCTCAGAAGTCCAGGCACGTATTTAAAGAAAGACTATATGGCTTTTTAAGCTGAAAGCATTTCTGTCTTCAAAAGCAAATCAGACCATGTCTATGGATGTGTTCAGCAACCACTTTGGGTGGGAGGAAGGTCCTTTCCCAGACTCATACAAAAAATAAGCAGCACTCAGGAAGACCACCCCCAAACACCAGACCTCAGCAGGCTCCTAAGCTCTTCTGACCCCTGGCTTGTGTCTCCCCTCTGTTTTGCAAGTCCTTGCCTGGCTGCGTGAATCTGCCTCTCCTGGGCTGCTCTGTACCCGGGGTGCCCTGTGCTGCTGCTGACAGTACAGTCCCTGCAGTCCCTTCTCCTCCTTCCCGCTGGACAGGCAGCGTCCGCAGGGCCAGACTCACCCTCTGACACGTGCTGTAATGTAAAACCAGCTCAATCATGCCCAGCAATAAGCATATTGTTAAAACTGAATCCACTTTATTTCCACACTAGCTGCTCTGTGTGTATATTAGGATGTGGCAAAGATTCACCTTCTACTTATCAAACCCAACTATTTTGCACTTAAAAAGCCCATTTGTCGATAACCTTCATCTGTCCTAGTATACATACAGCTTCCTTATGGGTTCTGCTTGGGCAACAGCTCTGTCCTCATTGCAGGGTTGAGGGTGGCTGCAGAGACAGCATAAACCTGCTGGCAGAGTCTTTACACCAACTTTGTTTTAACAGGACCCACTGTACAATAAGGCACTGCTTGGTGCAGCCATATGCTGTTTGTTTGTCCCTTGCTATTATAGACTGTGATAGCTAGGGACACAAAACTTGACTAAATACCTTAGTCTGAAACAGACTATCACACAAGCAAAATGGCATGCTTAAAATTAGGAAGACAGAATAGCCATTGTGGAGATATGTTTCTTTTTTGATTTACTGGACAAATCAAAAAGTTACAGAGTATTAGCACAGGTCAGAAAAAGACAGAAATCTTCCAAGTTTCTTATCAAAACTGAAAAAGTGAAGCAGAGCATTTTGGGTTAAACCAAATGTTACACTTGATGGGAATGTTTATTTTTCTCCGTAGTGATAAAAGCCTATTGAAATTGAGATCACTTTTTAAAACAACAACAAAGTTCATTATGAAAGAAAACAAGTGAAAAAGTTGTCTCCCCTCAAGGACTGGCATTTCCAAAGTTAAATCAGTCATTAGAAAATATCAGAACTAAGCACTTCAGGATTGCCCTCAGTCTTAATTGAATTTTTTCCACATGAGTTTGTGAATACATTAATCTCCTCTGAAGTTCTTTTCCTGTTGGATTTACAAGTAGTAGAAGACATGTCAGCTGCAGTGAGTGGCAAACATTGGGTTGGAATATATTACAAGTTTGCCTAACCCATTCTTGGAGAGGAGCCTTCCACCTTCTCTTCACTGACATGACCTTCCCAAATAGAGAGCAAGACTTCAGTACAAGGTCCAGCTGTCAGTGGTGTTACTTACAGTGTGTAGGGCTCTAGCTCAAAAGCAGCCACACTGAGTTGCACCAAGTAGTACTCCTGCTCCTGGAGTAAGTTACTGCTCCGTGGGAGGACTGGATGAGAGTAACAGGCTGCACTAAATAAGACCCTGTGCTTTCAGAGCCAGCAAAGATGACTGTGCTTTTTTTTTCTGTTTAGGAGCTTACTTTATTGAACAGAAAGTCCAAAGTGATTGTTATCTCTTTGTCCCTTGGGATGGTATTGGCTCTGCAGTGTTTTCCGTTGTTTCCAAATCAGGAGAAGCAAGCATGACCCCCTTGGGCCAAGGGGTGTGTTGGAGGTATCTGCAGTGATAGGTGAACAGGCCAGGCATGCCCCTCCCAAGAGACTTGTTTTTCATCACAGTATGCATATGCACCGCTACAATCATTTCACTACACCTGAACTTAGTGGTCCAAATCCGTGTCCTCAGTCTGAGCTCTCCTCTTTCCAGGACCAGGAGAGCAGGGCTCCTTGATCTAGCAAAACAACATGGGTTTCAAGAGAGGAGTGCCCTCTTGCTAGATGCTTGTGCAGTGCTGCATGTTCTCATGTCTGCTTTTTTGTTTGTCCCACTCTACGTGTTTTGTGGCTAGATTGTGCTGAACGCCTCATACCAAACTTTAGGGCTGGAGCAGAAGTGCTGAGCGATGGGCACCAGGGGCTTCTCCAGGGCCGGCTGCCCTCTGGAGCTGTTTGCTGGCAGGGGCCACCTCTGGGTTCCTTTGTCTCTGGGCGCTTGTCATGCAAGCAATATCCTGGTGGATGTGAGGGAGAAGATGGGGAAGCACTGTCTTCAGCTGAGAAGGTGGCTGAACCAGATGACTGCCTTTGTCTTCACTTTGGGAAAACATGGCTGAAGGCATCGCTGTGATTTCCTAATTCCCCTGGTCTGTGAAAATTAGGCACTGAGTTTCTACTGGTGCTTCTGAAAGTGTCCTCCTTCAGGAAGCCCTGAACTAGTCGTGGCAAGGGTTAAAAGAACATGTCACCTTTTTTGGTATCAGGAAAGTGGAAGTAAATCCTTGTTTTGGGAGAGTTCACCCAAGTTCTCCCTGAATGTTGATTAGCAACACTGTAGTGCTGTTGATGGTTCTTCATCTGGTAGCAATGTGGGGTCTCCTGATGAAGCCAAACTTACTTAATGACAACAGTCATGAAAACAAGCTGCAGATGGATTTCACGGCTGTACTTAGTCTTAGCAACCATGTACAGGAGCACTTAGTAATGCGTAAACAGAAGGACGTATGAACGCCATGGGAAGCAGTAGCCCATAACATTCCCAGAAAGGATCCATCCCCACTGAAAGCTTCCCCATGTAGCTGTTAAAACACAACTTTTATTTTCCAATGATCAGGCCACTAAACTCTCTGAGGGTGGGATGAAACTCTCCTGGCAGTGACCTCTGCAAGACTGCCAATGTAGTGTAACACCAGGTTGGTTTGATCCTGCTGGTGTGGGACAGCTGTAGCCTGGGAGATGCTCGGTTGGGATGGCATAGCTAGAATAAGCTGGGGAAGGGCCTGGAGCTGCTTCATGACCTCTGAGAGGGAGCCAAGGCTGAGGTCCAGCACTGTGGGGTAAGGCAGGCAGGGAGATTGGCAATCTCCCCCTGCATCCACCACTGCCTCTGTTGTGAATTGATATGTCTATTGCTAAACCCTGTCATTCAAAAATCATGACTTACACAAAACAGACTTAGTTCTAACTTGATTTTTGAGCTCTGAAAACACGTCTTGGGACTTCTTTCTCTAATGGGGAGTGATAGAGATAGAGTTAACTTGGATATTCAAATAATAAAAGCTGAGATATTACACCCTCAGGAGTAGAGGTTTTAAGAAAAAACCCAAGAATTTTGGAGTTACTTCTGCTAACTTCAAGGGATCTGGCAGTACTGTACCCCTGTGGCCTCTATTAGGTATTATACCTAATGCTACCCTCAGTCCTCAAGGCAAAAATCTGTTCTGAATCGTTAATACTTGCTAAAACGTATATTAGAAATGGCCTATTACACTGCTTTGAAATCATTACAAGGTGAACAGCTACCCCTCCTCTGCTAACACAGAAGCACTTCAGCAGGTATGTGGTTGTGTGATTGGAGGTGTCCATGTAGGAGACACTCAACCTCTATGCTGGTCATAAACCAGATGGTTAAGAGAAGTACGGAAGCACCAACCTGCTGCAAGTTCTTTGATGGGGTCAGTTCAGCAAAGGCGTGTCTAATCTCAAGCCGTGGATTTATCTGATTCCTACTGGCTCTAAAATAGGAAAGGCAGAGGAGACCAAGTGTTAATAGTCAGGGTGCAAATCCAGCCTCAAATGTGTGACAGCCCAGATCTTCCCAAACCAGTTAGGTTAGGAGTTAGGTTCCATCAACAAAAAAATAGCTGAGAAATCATGAAGTCCTATAAAATAAATAAAGGCTTTTTATTAGCTGTCTTTTGAGGGCATATATTGTCAAGATTTCAAGCTTTACTAAAAACACAGAGAGATTGAAAACTGCTTGGAGTAAAAAACTAAACCAAAAAATTCCCACATTCTCCTTTCTCAGGTAACAATTTGTCTCCAGAAGTTGGAGCTTTAAATAAAACATCAACTACTGTGAGAAACCTGATGCAATTTGGCAATGCTAAGGATACAAAAAAGTTTTGAACAATATGAAACTATGAAAATTAAACACTAGATGGAGTAGTTGGACTAGAATGAAATTTAGATATATAAAGCAACTCTAGTAACAGAGCCATTGTAAATATTTTGAAATTGGGGACTTAGTAGCAAGGCACAGCGTATGAGAGCATGTTTCTACAGGAGCACCAGTTCAGGGAGCTGGATATACGCTGCTGAATTTTCGCTTTGAAAACAGTGACCAGATAGGTTCTCCCTTCAGCTTCTCTGCCGTGAGGTCCTGAAGTCTCGGCACAAAGAGGTAACGGGTTGGCTCTGGACATTGCTGAGCTGCAGGCATCCCTCAAATAAACACCAAACCAGCTTCACACTCCGAGTGAAGCTGTTTTGCTTATCCCAGGTGTAAGAAAGGAGGTGATTCTCTCCGTGACCTCCTCCTTCCCTGTCTTCTTTTTTTCCCCTTTTCCCCGCTGTCTTAGGTGGTGGCAATACTTTGGGAGATACTGATGCTCCTGCTGCCTTAAGCATGCCTTGTGCCCACCCCGCAGCTTGTCTCTTCATTCCCAACCCCTGCATCATTCCCTCCATTTTGTAGGCACTGCTGTTTGGCTCAGCGGGCAGCTGCACCGGTTGGAGAGCTGGTAGAGCAGAAAAGTCACCTAGCGAAAAAAATAAAGGATATAGTTGAGGTACCTTTGTGACCTCTCAAACAGCTCTGCTGTCTCCAGGGGAGGGATGCTGAGGCAAGGATGAACATTTGTGGGTGGGTGAAGGAAGCAGGGGATGATGGCCACCAAAGAGAGGTCCGTGTTATCACAGCCTCTGCAAGATGTAGAAAGCCCAGTTAGGGACCGGGAGCCCATTCCGTCATGAATCTGCACAGAGACAGAACACAACACCCCGACACATCAGTGCAAGGTGAAAGTAAAGCAGCACCCCAGTGAGCCTGAGCCGAGCCTTTGAGAGCGGGAGGTTTTACACCCATTCTCCACCTATGCAGAACGACCGAATGGCCTCGGGCTCCGGGTCCAGCCCCATGTTGCCGCACTGCTGTCCATGGCGTGGCCACGGAGCAGGGGGTCGGCTGCCCCCCAAGCCTGCTCCCTGTCAAAAGCTTTCCAGCCCTGAGTCATCTGAACTTCCAGCTCTGGGCTGCCCCACCTCCCCGCGCCTCACCAAGCAGTGGGTACAATGTGTTGTCTGTTTGTGAAACGGGGCTTTGGAGGCCTAAAACAAATTGTCCTCAGGGCCCAGGACAGTGGCGGCCATTCTCTCCCCCAGACGGCCCTGTGAGGACAGCATCTTTCGAGAGCAGCAGTTGGTGAATGTGCTTCTGACCTTTTCAACTTATTGTATTGGTATCTAGCCAAACAATTTAAGTTCATCTGTAGCGTGCGACACTCAGGAAACAGAGGAATGACATGCATGCTGTGTCCTACCAAGTAATAAACTGCCTTTTGTGGTGGAGTGAATGGCGCCTTTGCCACTGACGGCCAGATGCCCCCCTGCACTGTGCAAGCACTGAGAGGAGCAAAGAAAACCTTAAAGGGCTTGAGAAGCTCAAACTAGAGGGACGTACAGAAAAAAAGCTTCCCTCTTTCTTCCCTGTAGGTCACAAATAGATCCTCGCAGCGTTTCTTCACGGATGAAATCCTGACCCGACTGCAGCGGGGGGGTTGACAGTGACACCAGCGGGGCCATCATTTCACCCCATGTAGTTTGCTGTCTTCTTAAGCCTGAAAGCACAAACCAGCAGCTTCTCCAGGGCTGCCAAGCACCATGTGTCAGCTCCTCTGGGTTGATCTTCAAGCCCAAATTTCCTCCAGGGTTTTGTCTATTCCTCCAAGAAGACAGAAGCCCAGACCTGGCCTTGGCGTGCTGTGGCTGTGGTCCAGTGTGAGCCTGACGGGAAGGTCAGGTAGTAAAGTTAGCACCAACTGAAATCTGTTTAAAAGGTTTTTCTCAACAACAACAACAACAACAACAACAAAAGTAAATAATATTTTTATATTCAAATTACAGTGCTCAGGAAAACATTTGAGTTCAGCTAAACTGAGGTAGATTTTCCTGGACTTGTGTTTAAGGGAGTGGAAAAATAGGATTTTTAGCTACTTGTTACTTTACACATTGACATGGTGGCATGTTCTGGGGTCAGGTACCCACTGACCATAGTCATCAGGACTATAGTTGCCAACAATCCCTTTCTTCAGAGCTAGGAGGCACTGTGGATATTTGGTGAGACTGAATTTGCATTTCCATGCTAAAGAAAAGACTTCTTTGCTGTGAGAGTTGTCAGACTCTGGAGCAGTTGCCCAGAGAGGTTGTGGAGTCTCCATCTGTGGAGATACCCAAAACCCGACTGGATACTGTCCTGAGAAATCTGTTCCAGCACACCCTGCCTGAGCAGATTGTTGGTCTAGATGATCTCCAGAGGCCCCGTCCAACATCAGCTACTCTGCGATTCTGTGATTTTTTGATTGTGTGATTTAAAACACCCATGTTTTTATTTGCACAAACCTGGGTTGCCTTTTTGGTGCAGATCCATGTTTCCCATTGCATGTCTGCCCAACACCTGCTCACAGCCCTGGAAAGTGTGTAGGTGGCTTTGCAGGTGACTGTGCAGTGGCTTGGCAAAAGCTTATCTCACATGGTGCCCAGCTGCTTGCTTTTCCAATCTCTGTTCAAGATGCTCATAAATACAGCATTCACTTTCTCAGGAGAGGGTTCTCTTGAGGGGAACGCCTGCTTCCCATGTTGATCCTGGGGAAATGTTCTTGTCCACAGAGACAAGCTCCCATTATGTACTTGCAGTACTGGAGTCACCATTTACAATACAAAGCCTGTTTACAATTTGTATCCTGCTTCCACCTTTTTCAAAGGTTTATGTAGTACATAGTCTTTATGTTGGTACTCTGCACAAGGGTGAATCCGACATCCTTCTCATTCTTCCTTTTTGTCTCTCTCCCTGTTGTGAAAGTCCTCAGTCCAGTGGCCATCAGAGGCAAGTCTCTACTTTTGAGTTATTTGGATTATATGGTATGGGTTGTTGACTACCACATGAATTTTCGCTCGTCTTTATGTCATATTTCTTCCCCCAAAACCTGTGAGACCAAAATCTCTCTCATAGGAAAAAGGTATAAACCTGACCCACATTGAGTCTCGACCTTCTCGTCTCAACAAAGATGAGTATGAATTCTTCATTAACTTGGAAGGCAAGAATGTCCCAGCACTGGACAAGATCATCAAGTCCTTGAGAAATGATATTGGAGCAACGGTCCATGAGCTTTCACGAACAAAGAAGAAGGACACTGGTAAGGATAGACTGACAAGGATAACATTGACAAGGAATATTTACATCACATACTTAAATGACTTTTTTTTCCTGTAGCAAAGGAGTTCCTCTTGGATCTGTATGGCTGCATTTTCCTCCCTCTGCCTATTTTGCTGATGTTGTAAGCTTTTTCACAAGAAGATTTTCTCTCAGTGTAAACTGCCATACTCCATCTTTTGCTGCGCTTCTGACTAGGTTTCCTGGGAACTGGTGTTATGGTGTTATGTTGTCATCTGTCTGGTTGGTTGGCAGCACTCAGTCTCTTAAAGACAGCCTTGTGGCAGTAGCTTGTTACACTACCTGCAGAAGTTAACAGCGATCAAAGGATGATTGGAGTTGCAGGCTAAGGGCTCAACTTGTAAATCCCTAAGTAATGGCGCAGGAAGTTGTAGGTACATCTATTTTCTGCTCCCAATCTCTGTACTGTTTTAAAACAAGCAGCATTTATATACAGAGCTTGTAGTAAGTCATGCAGGGTGGCAACTTTTGTTCTTGACACACACCTGTAACGTGAAGGAATAACAGGGGTGCAGGTGGGATGCAAACTGCCATGTTTAACGCCGGTATGTTAGCTTATCAAGCCCGATGACATATCCCCTGAATTTCTGACTACCACCCCCTAGCTTTTGGACCACTGAGAACTGAAAGCCACTGCAGGGCCTGTACACTTTTAACCTTTTCCTATTTTCTCTGCCCACATGAGAACTTAAAACAGAAGAGAGACAACAAGGATCTCCATGTGGGATGCACTACATCTTTCTAGTTACTGTCTGCCCCGAGTCAAAAAAAACCCACATAAACTCAATCATAATTTACAAGGGCAAACAGTTGCAGTAAAATCTGCAGGTGCATGGATGGACTTGGCTTGCAGATGGTAGATCAATTCCCCCAAGAAATCTAGGCCTTGATCTTCCTCCTTTTCCCTCCCACCCCATCCTCATAATAAATCTGTGCCTGTTCAGAACCCAGCAGAGTCAAGCCTCTACAGTGCCATTTTGTGGAAAAATGTCACCTATTGAAGACTTCCTTTCACCTTCCTAAGGAAGGATGGCTCCCTGAAGTCCCAAGGGAGGTCACCAAGCGGGCGTCCCGAAGACATCTACAATGCCTGTGCGTTGTGTGTACCAGCTCGGGGACTGCCCTATCTTGAACGCTTCTCTCAGAGAGCACTCAGGTGAAAATAAGCTGTTTTTTAACTTTTAAGTGATACACAGACCCCGTAAATCCAGTCAGACTTTGCCATCTTGTACAGCGAATCTATTCAGAGTCAGTCCCTACAGTGCCAGCACTGACAGGTGAGTACCTTACAATTATCACACGGCATCTTAGAAACAGATGTAAAATTTTAAATCAGAAGATGGGGATGAAAGTCCTGCAAGGGCTTGAGTGGTCTTTCCCCTGGCAAAAGGCAGGACCATCTGTCCCGAGTGGTGGAGATTTCCCGGGCTCCACGGCTCTGCACTGCAGGGCTGCCAGGCTCTGACCCAGTCTCGCTTGCTGCACTGAGAGCTGATGACTTCTCCTCCCGCCTGCCTTTGACACTGGGAACAGAAGATACTCTTCATCTTTAGACCAGCCTTTTTCGTGGCTGGTGATGTATCCTGCCCAGCCTCAGGCTCCTCTTCTCAGGGCACCAGGTTTCTGGGCTTGTGGTCAGTCTTGTTGCTCTTTTCTGGACTGTCTGCAGTAGATTAGATAAAATCTAGGTGTAAGTATGGTCTATAAGGATTCTATTGCTCTGATGAGCAATTAATTAACTATTTATTAAACCACTTGTTGATCATTTGCTGACTCTTTATAAACTGTTTATTCAATGGGTCCTTCACACAAAGTCTACTTGCCTTACAGATTCTCCTTATTCAGGTAGAAACTACTGGTAAAGGGCAGCATAACAAACCAAAAAGTGACAGTGAAGTGCTGTCACAGTGCCTTCCCCCTTGCCAAATATCTGAGACCTCACAAATCAACCTGGCACAAACCTAGTGCTGTAACAGATATATCATGAGCCTGGCATGAAGTGGTGGCATCCTCACGGGGCAGGAGGAGGAACTGCTGTCCTGTGCTCCCTGGCTGGCATACCGCTGTGAATACCTGGATTATTTTCGATTTTGGTCTTGTGGACCCTGGCTGCTGCAGCCCCATCCTTGTGGGACTCTTGTATCTCTGGGCTGAGATGAGAGGAGAGGAGGAAAAGTCCCTGGGGGTGACCATCTCCCCTGCTCCCCCCTGTCCCTCACACAGGTACATGTGAGTCCAACACCATCCATCTGCCTCTCCACTTTTTGGGCTTGTGGATGTCCCTCACTCCTGCTATTGAAACTGGGGAGGCTTTGCCACCCACTTTGGTGGGAGCAGGAATAGCTCTCTGTTCCTGGAAGAAATCACAGGGAGGTCAGTCATAATTCTGCTTTCAGGGGGAAATAGGGAAAGATTTTGTGGGTTGTCCATGTTTCTAATTCTCAGAGATTTTTGCTGGAGTTGAGGTTGCTTGGTACAGTGGTGGCTGCCCAGCATCCAATCTGAGACATACTTAAATGCCTCTTCAGATAACAGATGTGATTTTAATAGGATTTCAGACTTTAAATACTTTAGGTCTGGATCTTCCTCTTCCTTCCTAGGAACAACATGAAAGGACATTAATACCTTCTTGAGATCAGTACTGGTAATCCTTTTACCGCTTCCTTTGTGTCCTACCCATGACATGACATTTGAAGATGAAAAAGAAGAAGGCAGATACTCTTCAGAGTCACTTCTCTCCATTCATGAGATGGAGGGACAAAAGGTTGATTAGGTGATTTATGATCATGTCAAATCAAAGACGTTCTCTTTTGGGGGCTTTTTTATTTCCGGAAGAAAGCTACAGGGCCTAGCAGTGCTTGCCATTACTTTTTTTTCCTAATTATTTTTAAGAAGTTAATAATAAACTTTATTAAATAATAAAGTTGTGTATAAGTATAGGCCAGAGTTGGATAGAGATACAGCTCTAAATATCAGCCAAGAAAGCCTTGTGAGTGAAATTCTGACCTCACAGAAGTCAAAACTTCTGTGGTCAGCTGTGGGATTAGGATTTCACTGCATGTTACTGTGTTGATCAAAGGTTTTTTGAGCTAGATTATCCTGTCAGTGCTGCAGAAAGGGACTTGATCCCCTTCTGTCTGAGAGGATAACTTGTGTTTGTTCATTTCAGTAATTCAGAAACAGTATAAAGTGGAAGCAATTTATTGCCAAGGGTAAAGAGGAAGATTGTTATTTCTTTTTGCCCTTTCCCTTTTTCTCTTCTCCCCCCCCCAATTTCAACTTCTGTCATGAGTAGTTAGGGTCCAGTCAAACTGAAATCTCCAAAGAGCCATATTTTGAAAGGTCAGACAAGTCCTGCTTAGGGTATGAATTGTGGGTGTCAAATTCTGGGCTGAGACAGCTACAAGGGCAGAACCCTGGCAAATCTGGTCATAATCCACAGATGTGATTTTGTGATATTTTATTCCTAAAACACAGAATGACAGCAATATGCCTTCAGGGAGCAAAATCTCAGGAATATCGTTTATGGCAACATTGTCACACTCTTCTCAGTTGGCAGGTAAAGGCTGGGAAGGTTTTCTCCTGAAGGCAGTCTGAGATTCCATGGGACTGATTCTTTCATCACTGCCTGAAGATGCTCTCAGCCCTTCTTTGCTTATGTTTATGATTTGAGAAAAAAATGCCTATTTGACTCAGTTTCCTGTAGGAAGCACACAGTGCCATTCTTGGGACAGTGCTCTCTGGACAGTCAAAAAAAATATTGCCTTGCCCTTTCTGTATAGTTCAGCATTAAACATGTGTGTATGTGCTTTATTGGGCAAGGTATAAATGAACAGGGCTTTTTTTTTTCTTTGTTGTCTGAGCACTCTGTTTTTAGGGTCTCTCTTAAACTCAAAATGTAATTTTGGTTTCCCATTTACACATCAAAATAGTTATAAATACCAGGTTTAGATCAACAGTGTAATTTCAGCTGAGAGCAAACCAGCAAAATGCTCTAAATCCAAAGGTAGTTTTAGAGCTTCAGATGAGATGGGGTAGCAGTCACTGGACCAAAAGCCCTTTGTAGAGGTGGAAAGATTTGTTGTGAAAACACAGTGCATCTCTTCATGGCTCTTTTTGGAAACAATCTGGATATCTGCAGACCACTCAGAGCCTGTGAATAAAAAGAATTAAATATTATTCTGGTGCAGCATTAGGGAAATGCAGACAATTTATTGCATTTCTGAGACAGGCTGGAGGCTGAGGTTCTGTAGGGGCCTTGTTTGCTAAACCCTGAGGCTGGCCGAAGCATTTGGGACCATTTAAAAAAGGGCTAAACCTGGGCCTCGAACTGCTATAAATTGCATAGACCTGTCTTTGACCCTCCTTACAATGGTCCAAATGGAGGAGTTCTGCAGAAGTCCTCACTGCCCCTGCTTTGCTGCCCCTCATATAAATGGCTTATTAGCATTCTGCTAAGCATTTGACCCCATGGTAATTTGGTCACCACTTGGGTGTCCAGCACAATCCCATAAATGCTGCTGTTTCACTTACAGACAAATCAATATTTATTACTGATCAGCCCATGTTTGCTCCTCAGACCTTCACAGAGGCCCAGTGTTGCAACAGCTTGCCCTGGCAATTCATTAATGGCAGACAGACAGCGAGTCTGGCGAACGGGGCTGGAGGAGGATGTTGCAAACAAAATACGCGATAGATTCAGCCAGGGGGTAATTTGATTTGATCTTTTAAATAGTTGCTGGCTCACCACAGCTAGGCAGAAGACCCAGTAGCCCTTTTGCACCCTGGTCCCTGATGCAAGGGCTGTATGGACTTGGTGCAGTACCTGCCCTGGGGTTGTGCTCAGCACCTTCGATTCTTGTTTCCACAAGAGCTGAGAAGGTTCAGGACTTTCCATGACCTGACTTAACATCAGCTGCGCTGGTGCAAAAAGCGCTAAGCATCCAGGATTTCCCTTTCATGGCCTGCCACTTTCATCCAGCTCTGTGAGCTCAGAGCTGCTCTCCCTTAGCTACCGCTGGTGTCTGGGGGCACCTGAGTGGAGGGCAGAGATCTGCTGAAAATAGGTCAGGTACCTATAGGGGCTGTATGCCTAAGAGATATGGTGCTGCTCCTGTCTAGGGGAAAAACAAGCCACCCACAAGCCTGGCACTGACACCGCATCAGTCCGGGAGTCAGTCTGTCCCAGAGTTTATCATGACCTCTGCACCAAGTATTTTGGGGATTTTGAGAATAAAATGTATTTAATGAAAGTAAGTCACTATTACATATCCATTTTATCCTTTCTTGAAGTTGCAATGATTCAAACCCTGCCCACCTAGACCTTTCTGATTCAGGGCAGCAAAACTCTACAGACATCGCTGCTGAAACCCACTGCAGACTTCAGCTCCCACCAGTCTGTCTGCACAGCCCAGACCCTTCAGGTCATGGTGTGTCCCTGAGAATAGCGGTTATTCAGTCTAACACTGACAAATCCTTTGCTGTGGGGCTGCCAGACAGCTTTTTTTCCCAGTGCATAATCCCAAAACCTTTATCAGTATGCCTCACCCCACCCTGGTAGTGGGGAGTCTGAAGCACAAAACAGTTGAGCGATTCCCCCACCATCACACGAAGCTCAGTGGCAGAGCTGGGAGATAAACCCAGTGCCAGCTGCCCATACAGAGAATAGGAACAGGGTGGCTGGGTGTGCTCACCCTTCCCATGGTGTGAGTGAGTGGTGACTCATCTCTAGGACTCAAACAAACCCTTTTCTACTCACCCCTCTGACTGGGTTAAGTCAAGGGGCTGGAGGTGCAGGAAAGATGCTAACAGCAAGGTGAGAATTTCTGGAGAAACTAGAGCTAGCAGTACACCCAGCAAATAGTGTCATTTGGGGAAGATCTTCCTGGGCCTGCTGCTGCCATCTAGTGACTTGTTCAGGGCTGGTTTTTTAGGGCAAAGCAGAAGGCTGTGCAGCTCGGAAAGGGGCGGGGGGGGGGCAAACCCCACTTCTGCTGGGCGGGAGAAGGGGAGGCACAGCCGGGAGCACTGCCGAGCCGCCGGGCTGGGTCTCTGCAGCCCGGGGAGCTCGGGCAGCTCGGGACCTCCCCTGGCTGGCTGCCTGCTCTGCCTGGCCTGCCTCGAACAAATCTGAGGGCTCCCAATGGGAGCATTGGATGGAGCCAGGCTGGTGGTGGGACTGGAGGTCAGGGGGGTGAGGACTTTGCGTGGGGCTGAGCCCAAAGCGTGCCTTGTAAATCTGCTGTTGTTGTGCCGGCCCCTCTGTGCAGGTGTCTCGCAGAAACCCAGCGCCAC
Organism: Balearica regulorum gibbericeps; assembly: GCF_011004875.1. Taxonomy (NCBI): domain Eukaryota; kingdom Metazoa; phylum Chordata; class Aves; order Gruiformes; family Gruidae; genus Balearica; species Balearica regulorum. The sequence goes on from NC_046184.1 coordinate 61,979,491, forward strand.
AAGTGCCCTCCGTGTTGCTGGGCTCAGCAGAAAGCAAGGCTGAATAGTCCTGGAAACAGAGTGATCCTCTTATCCCGTAGGTGGTCCATCCAGGTCTGGGATGAGCCCCATCAGCGAGGCGCTGCAGGGAGCTCATGCAGCAGCTGCCAACTGGGGATTAGGTTCATTTGGCACAAAACCCAAAATCAAATGGGGAGGTATGGCTGAGTGGCAGTGCTCCCAGCTGAGCAGAGAGCCACACAGGGGAATGAGCTGCTTTTCCAAGCACTGACTGAGCAAGCGACACCCATTCGTGCAAGAAAGTCACTAAATGAGCTGCAACATCTTATTGATAGACAGACTGCTCAGAGTCCCTGGGCTCGGACCGGCAGACCTTTGGGTCATATTAGCCTCGGAGACCATGGAGCTGACTTGTAGTCAGTGTGGGGAGCATATAGGATATGATTGCAGGGACTGAGCATGGGGTACATCTTTAGATGGAGGTCTTGTGCCCTTTCCTCAGAAAAAATATGGTAGAACTGGAAGTGGTGCAGAGAGAAGCGATGAGAGTGCTCAAAGGTAATGCACAGTTTCTGTGCCTGAAATACATAAGCAAGGTCTCAGCCAGGACAATGGATGGTAGATGGAGGATCTGACAGGGAGCTATAAAATCCTAGGTGGCGTGGAGAAGGAGAATAACAACAAATGATGTTTGTATGCTGGAACTAATTAACATCATATGAAATAAAGTTTAAAACAAAAGGGAGTTATTTTTCATATCACGTGTAAAGAAATGATAGAGCTCAGTGCTGCAGAGTGTCCTGGAGACAGAAATGTACATGGTCTCAAAGGGCAATTAGTGTATTTGTGAGGACAAGTTCATCAGAGCCTATTAACTTGAGGTATGGCTGTAACCTCTGACTCAGGCAGAAGTGAGGGGAAGGGAAAAAGAAGAGAGGCAGGCAGCTAGGGTCAAAGGGCCAAAAAATGTAAGAAAGGGCCAGCAAAAGGGAAAGGTAAGTAAGCAGAACCCAGCAGCTCCCAGGACGTGCCCAGCTGCCAGTGGTACCTAGTGGTGACACCTGCAGATATGCTTTCCTGAGCAATGATGGGACAGGGGAGGGAGAGGGCCCATGGTCCCTGTGCTCCTTCCATCAAGCTTCCCTGTCTCAGGGTTGCAGAGGGTTGGGGTGGCCAGGCCCAGTGGTGGCTAAGGGGGTCTCTGGTTTGGTATGCAGCCGAATCCTCCCGGAGGAGGTGGAAGAGGAGGCTGCAGCCTGGTACAGCCACTGCACATGTGTGCCAGGCCTCTTGCTGGTGAGGGGACACGGGCCAGGGTACTGCCTGGACCACTGGGCAAATACACCTGTGCCCACCGCTCCAGAAAGGAGGTCTGACCTGGGGTGACTGCTCCATGTCGTGTACCTGCTGAGCTGCAAAGAGCCTCTCCTTGGAGTGCCCTTGCCTTCGGCTTTCCCTGATCTGAACATGTCGCATCTGGAAAGCCCTGTGATTCTTCTTTGCCCTCCACCGTATGTACTTCTGTAAAGGGAGGGCCACATGGGCATTACATGCTGTGTAGTCGGTGTGGTCCCATTTCATAACCTGGCTGTGCCATAGGAAATGTGCATAGTACATGAGTTACAAGGCAACAGAGAACAAGGCCTAGAATGTTAACTAAATGAATGCATTATTGTATAATGACTGCAGCAATACAATGCTAGCCTGAGGTATTAGGGTGCCATTTATAATTTTATTTCATCATCCTAGCTTAAGTGAGGCCACCAAGTAAGTCTTCAAAATAGATTTTCAGAGGGTCAGATAATCCTGTATCCTTCTTGCTGTAGGGTCTCTTGCTATTCCTTTGAAATGGCTGACTCTAGTTAGTGTGAAAGGAAGGATACTCTGGAAAAATTCCTACAATTTGGTAAGCTAAGAAACCAGAATAATAAATAGAAAATCATAAACATTTCAAGTCAGATCTGCGCCAAGGGCTAGACATTCCTGATGCTCTGTATTCTTCCAACAGTGCAAAACAGCCACAGATTCAAGACAACTTGCAGGGTTTGCTCTTGCCTCCTATTACAGAGAAAGGCCATTGATGCCCAAAGAATTTAGCCGCTCGCATATGTTTCTTTATATTTATAATGAAAAAAATGGAAGGACTAGAATAAGGCCCCAAACCAAGTAATGAAGAAGCATACCATTCTCTATTTCTTTTCTGTTTTGCAGTGCCATGGTTCCCAAGAAGTATCCAGGAGCTGGACAGGTTTGCCAATCAGATTCTAAGCTATGGAGCAGAATTGGATGCCGACCATCCTGTGAGAAACAGAGCTTTGTTTTTTTAACATGTTTCTAGTTATTGGGACAGATGTTTCTCTCATTTATGTTTGCTCTGCTTTAAGGCAAATCTAGTAGACTAAGTCCATGTGGTTTAGGACAAGAAAGGTACTACATTTCTAGGGTTAGAATCATCCCAAGCCCTAGTATGAAGTAAATCAGACCAAAGGTTGCTTTAATTTGGGGAGACCTTAAAAGTTATAGCGGTCATCAGAGAATAGAACCACCACAGGGATACCTCTGGTTTTCCCAAGTGGCTCTGATATGGTGACTTCAGACTCATTTTGTGAATTGCTAGCAATAAAACTTCAGAAGCAGCATATCACAGCCCAGAGATAGGAAGACTGCTTTTTTCATCCTTCATCACATACACACGATTGAGCTTAGTGCCTCGTTATGTGGTTGTTAAATCTGCATGATTCTTGTATGGTGAGACAGAACAAAAGAAAAGGTCTCCGTTTCAAAAAGTTTGTGGTTTAAATAGTAGAGTCATACAGTTTTGTTCATTGGCTTGTCTGATAAAAAAAAATTCAGCATTTTTTCAGGTCTTCCAGATACAAGAATACTTTCTGCCTCTATTCCTTCTCCAAGCAAACAACAATTTATTTTCATGTGTCAAAACACACTGAGTTCCATGCAGTGCAACAGAAATTGCTGCTATTAGTTTAATTGAGATAGGGTGATTATAAATAAATTACATGCAGCGCAACAAAAATTGCTGCTATTAGTTTAATTGAGATGGGGTGATTAGTCATTCACTACCTATTGCTTAATTCGAGATGTGTTATGTATCATGTACAATGATTCATGATGTTCAGTGTGGTCATATGAAAGGCAGAATGAAAGGAGATACACTGAGTCAATGGCCCCCTTGTGTGTCATGTGGGAATAGACCAAGATTGTATTTGAAAAAGGAAACAAAACAAAAAAAGATATTAAAAGGAATGAAGATCTCTGCTCCAGTTACTAGAATTAGTGAGCAGTTTAAGCCTTAAAAAGGAAAACCAGCTGCTGGGGTAAATAGGTATGACAGTACATAGAATGCAGAAAAAGAGAAATAAAAGGACCCTGTGTTTTTAGTAGTTAAGTGATATGGGATTTAACCACAAATACCTCTATGCCAGGTTAATCTTGGAGAGTTCATTTTTTAGGCCATTGGCAGCCTCTTTTTGACTCAGACTCTTAGATCTGCACTCTACTTCAGCTGTCTCCGGTACTTGGTTGTGTTTTGTGGCCCCTCAGTTCAGTTGTGCTGTGCACCACTGAGCGATGCGTTCATGAACTGCCCCACTGCCCAGTCAGTTGTTGCTATCTGCCCTGCAGAAGTATGTCCTAGCTTGGAAGGATGTTTCTCCACTTTAGATGGTGAAGACACTCCTAGTCCTGAGGAGCTTTTAGTCTAAATAGCAGGCACACTGGGGTAGGAAAGTGGTTATCCTAGATGAAGATTTAAAGATTATGTTTCTTATCCCTGGTTTTATTGGTAATTAGCTGCAAAGGTCAAGCTCCAAACCACAAGGTCTATTAGACATTCTCTGTAGTAATCAAATCCCTTCAAATGGCTGAATTTGTAGTGCAAATAGGACTTTTTGGCCTGCTAAGTGCCTACTGTTCTTCTAACAGTTTGAAAATGAGCACCTTTAAAGTGTGGTTCATGCTGAAAATTGGCCTAAAAAGTCTGACTGAGTTGATGAGTGTGTTTCTAATGTGGTTTAACTCTCCTGCTCTAGGCCAGCCCACCTCTGCTAGGAACTGCAAAAAGCTTCCTGAGAAACCAGGAGGACACGGTTATCTGAGCGCCGTTAATGAGGTGCATTGCTCTTGCAGGAGCACCTTGCTGGCAATGTAAGGGAGCATGTTTCCCTTTTTTGTAGCAAGTGGAAATGAGAAAATGAAAGGACTTGGGGGGCAAGAGGTGCTGGGAGGCTGCAGCTGAATGATGCTCTGGTGGCCCCACAGGCGGGGAAGGAGCGGTGCCCTGGGTGCAGCGGAGCGGGGCAGGATGAAGGCAGCTTCCCCAGTCACCCTCCTGCACTTCTTGGGCTGCACCAGCTGCGCCCAAGGGTGCTCAGTGAGAGAAAGGCTGATCACCACCAGCACTTATGCAGGGATTGACCATCACTGTTTCTCTTTAGGGGTTCAAAGATCCCGTGTACCGGGCCCGGAGGAAGGAATTTGCGGATATCGCCTACAACTACAAACAGTGAGTGCTCAGCGTGTGGGCAGAGAGCAAGCCCACATCTCCTGCCCTCTCCTAGGTCTCTCACCCTGCTGGCAATCCCTATTTTTTCACAAGCGTCCTCCTGCTGTTGGCTTTTCTCTACCATGTGTTTAAATCTTCCTGTTCATGCATTTATCCCCAAATTGCAGTAAAACAAAAGTAAATTGTTCCGGGCACACGTTCAGAAGAGAACGTCGCCTCCCTTCTTTCCCCACAACACCCCTTTTCCCCGGCTTTGTTGTCTAATTGAGCAGCAGACTCTGTTGCTACTACAAAGACCTGAACATTGAATAAAGCTGCTTCTGGTATTCTCCACATTAAACCAGGGCTGGGGGAGGAGCGCCTATCATTTACATTAAAGCAGGAGCTGCATACACTATTAAAATAATGAATAACTTATGGTTCTGATGCTAATCCAGTGCCTGATACTCTACTTTTATCAGGTCTGACCCAGCTGCAATCAGCAATTTGGGGTCTCATTTCCCAAGAAAAATAAATGGAGATGATAAATTCAGTTAGAACAGGCTTGCTTGATTGCTTTCAGTGATCAAATCCGGAGGAGATAAAATTCTGTTCTCAGAGCCACTCACACATTTACATCGGTACTACTGGGCCTGATTCCTGCTGAGACTGCTAAAAATTGTGATTGCAAAGGATAAAGTAACATATGTTGTACATTTAGGGCTCCACTCTGCACAGGACTGCAATGAAAAGATAGTCCCTGAGCCAAAGAGCTAATAATCTAATCACAAAATGAGAGACAAAATTGGACTGATTGATGGAAAGTGAAAAAAGTCAGAAGCCTCATTTATAGTTAGAAAATTTGGATAAGACTTTGTGGCCAGATGTGAATGGATCTAATGCTCATTTATAGGTATCCCACATAAGATTTACCTTTCCTGCGTAATGGATAGCAAATTCTTGTCTCCAGTTTGCAGGCTTTCATCAAATCTCATGTAGAAATAAAACAAAAAACATGTTAACAACTTCCTCTCTGCAAGATTCAAACTGAAACTATCTTAGGAAGATGAAACCATTATATTTCAAGATGTAACTAATTAATAGTTAGTCTTTTATTCAGATTCTCAGACACATTGGAAACAGAGCCTATACAGACCTGGACCTATGTCCCAAAAGCACTTTCTATGTGAAGTTCTTGGGCTTTCCAGTAAGATCTTTCAGGAACAGAGTAATAAACAGGGTATGAAAGATGACATCTGGGCTTCTAGGGCTTGTGGAAAGAAGGCATATGGGTTTTGTGACTTTGGGTGTTGATTCAGGAAGGCCCAGATGGATCTGTGATGTCCTTGCCCTGGGTGCTACACCTGGCAGACCTGCCTTTCAGGGTCTACAGTGGGGAGGAGAGGTCTAAGGGGTGTCTCCAGCATAGGGGGACAGAGATGCAAAGAACTGGGCAGGAGGAAAGGGACAACCAAAGTTAGCCTTCATGGGAAGCATCTGAAAAGGCAAATGTGCTTAGCTTGTGAAGTCAGCTACAAAGGTGAGGTGGGTCCGTGGTTGTTTGTCTCATACTTTTCTTCCTGCCATCAATTTCAACCTCCTCTGTGTCCCTTCTTTTGCACCTGTTTAGTTCTCTTTCCTCCTGCTGTTTGCCTGTCTCCTCTGCCTTTGCTCTTTTGCCTTCTCTCCCAATACATTTACTAGTCATTTTTGTTGAATGCTTAATTTCCCTGAATTCTCTTTTCTTTGCTTTTAGCTTGCCTCTTCCTTCTGCCTTCCTTTGCTCTTGGCCCTGTTGATTCCTGAAATTTTTTAATTGAAATTTGAAAGATTTTTAGGTCATAGTTTCCCCCTGTAGCCCTAGAAGGTGACTGAGGATTACTTAGGAATGCTATAGGAACAACAATTCCCCAGCAATCCTTATAATTCAACATGATGTTTAAAGCTCCATAGATCAAGGAGGGCTGATACAGAGAGACAGAAAGTGACGGTGCTTCAGAGGAGCTGCCCTGAGGCTGAAGGAAAAAATGAGGGAGTGGGAGATGGTGGGGTGTCATCAAGAGTTTAACAATGGGTCTCTGGGGCTTGGAAAGCTCCAGCATTATTCCAGCAGTGATGTTAACCCTATTAAGTTACTTAAAACCCTTTGATTTTTCAAAGCTGCTGGATTCATCTATGGCCCTATCATTATTCCTAAGAAATTGACTGTTCACAGGAGGCCAAACTACATTGCATGTGATTGTCTAATTCCTGCTAGCTTCAACATGAGCTAAGCACATGGAGGCCTGAGGGTGAGATTTGACTCAAAATTACTCATTACAATTATAAAAAGTCAAACTGGCTGGAGTCTGCATCTGTTACCGCATAAAGCACAGATCAGAATTTCTCTGCCCCTCCAAGAAACAGTTTTCTGGAGCTGATGGTTTTCCTCTCGTAACCAAAACAATTATTGTAATGTGTGTTGCAGCAAGAAATACAACAGCTGCTCCATATCTAGAAATGTAAGCAAACTGAAACCAACTGCCAGAAAATATTTCAGAAGATCTTGATAAGACAAATAAGCACTAATTTATTTTTACCACAATAGAGCAAGGAGTTATCTAAAGGCCAGTGTCTCAGCTGAGGTCAATAGAGTCCTTCCCAGCCTGTGCCTAGGGCCAAGTGAGGCTCCTTTTGCACCTGCATTTCAGACCAAAGGCATCTCCCGTCCCACACCAGCAGCTCCTGACCAGCCCATGTAAAGCTTCTGAGTATGATGCTGGTGACATAGGACATTATCTCTGTTGCTCCTATGGAGGGTATTAATTTTCTTTCCAGTGGCCAACCTATTCCTCGAGTCACCTACACGGAAGAAGAAAAGAAAACATGGGGCACTGTATTCAGAGAGCTGAAGAGTCTTTATCCAACTCATGCTTGTTATGAACACAACCACGTGTTCCCACTGCTGGAAAAGTACTGTGGCTACCGGGAGGACAACATTCCCCAGCTTGAAGATATTTCAAAATTCTTGCAGAGTAAGTTTGAAGTGTATAAAACAACCAAATTAAATGAAAGGCCTCAGCTGTCACCGGGGGTGGTGCTTTCCAGAGATGGAAGAGCGGTCCCTGCTTTATTGCAGGCTCCCTGTGGTACTTGGATACATCACTTGGCCTGTGTCCCAGGTCCCTCTCTCAAACTTCTGGGGGTATGATGATACAGATGCTCAGATACTGTGATGGTGGTACACACGGGTAGAAAATTCCCTGCTCTTTCATATCTAAATTCTGTTTAACATAAGAAGAGCAAAGAAAACAATTAAACTTTTTCCACTGTTAGGAGTCTGGATAAGGATAAATCAAGCACACTAGCTGTTTTTAAGATGCCATTTTTTTGTCCCCTCAGCCTGCACTGGATTTCGCCTGCGTCCTGTTGCAGGCTTGCTCTCTTCTCGTGATTTCTTGGCTGGGCTGGCGTTCCGAGTATTTCACTCTACGCAGTATATTCGCCATGCATCCAAGCCCATGTACACACCAGAGCCGTAAGTACTTTGGAACAGAAAGTGTATAAAATTGCAGCAGACCAATAGCGGGGTCAGCCTAACTGGTGATAACCATGTGGGACTCTGGGGCACTCCTGGGAACAGAGCTAATGGAGAGTGGCCAAGTGACTGCTCTCTTGTGAAAACATTTTTTGAAGATTTCTAGTCTTTTTAACAAGCTGCATCTTCTTCTGAAAGTTCTTATGGGACTGATCAGACAATTTTTCTACTGAGAGCATGATTGCATGGTGTCTGGGAGGCGAGAGTGATGTACAAAAGCATTTAGCTTAGCTATTAGCACCCAAAGAGTGGTGTGAAATCTAGTGCAGGAATGACACAACATGTTGCAAGCAAGCTTCTGGCAGTAAGATAGAGGAAGCCCAGATCATTGATCCCATCTCTTTTTCAGTTTTATATTGTAGTGTTTCTCTCTATCCCTGTCGATTGTCCTTTTCCATTTGCCGTTTTCCAAATGGTTTTCTTCCTTGGCTTTGTATTGTTGCAATTCTTTCTCCTCTCCCTTACCATTTCTTTGGTTCCTACTTCTCCACACAACCTCCTTTTCCCCTCCATTTTTCTATCTCTCATTCTTCTGATTTTCCTCCCTGCTTCTCCTCACCCCATTCTCATTGTGCACAAGGCCAGGCTGAAATACCTTGCATAGACCTTGCTTTCCTGGGAGCATTTTATCCCCTTCTTTCCATTTCACCAAATGATTTCTCTGTCTTTGAAAAATCTAGTAGTTCCTACGTCAGTCCTTCTGCAAATATGCCTGTCCAGCTCCCAACTTTAACTTTTGATGAAAACAGTCCTACCTGAGGAAGGGTGAGCTTTTAGCTTTCAGTGGGAGGCTGTGGTCCTGAACATGGACTACAGTTGAGCTCTTGAGGTGCATATTGACACCATGGTGAATTGTCTTAGTAGCCTGAGCTTCATCTAAAGAGGATTCTTGTCCTTGAGACTGAAAAGCCCATGTTCCCTTTAGTAGGGTGGTTTCTTTCTGGGCTTTCCTGAGCTGGCTGGGCAGTTGAATGCATGGTTTTCTTCCATAAGGAAAAACTAAATAATGTATCATCCTTCCTCTGAGGTATATATGATGACAAAAGCGCTGAAAACCCTGGCGTGTGCAAGCCTTTCCATCACAAGAATAATTTTAGAGTAAAACATTTTCCCGTGAGTCTTGAGCTTTATTTACTGGTAGGAGCAAATGCACGGCACTCCTGACTATGTGCAGACTCTAGGGCATTCAGACAGCATTGATGGACTTTTCCTAAATTAAAGTTATTCAGATGTCATGTTTTCCTGCAGTGATATTTGCCATGAGCTGCTAGGACATGTGCCTCTTTTTGCTGATCCCAGTTTTGCTCAGTTTTCCCAGGTAAGTTGCTCAGTGGTTTTACTATTTTTATGACTGAATGCACCAGAGACTAGTTAACTCAGAGGATGAACCAAGAGCTATGAGGGGTGGGGTGTTTACTAGTATATTGTTTAAGAATTGCTGAGGCCGATTTATTTATAGCTTGAAATCTTGACACAAATCATTTAGGTGAATTCATACACCCAAACTCCAAATGTCTGTCTTGTATGAGTTGTTTTTTTACAGGCAAACCCTTTACAAAGCCGTCATCTAAAACCTTTTTGTAGATGTTGATCCTTCTGAGCAAAGTTAAATGGCTTATGAGTCAGATGAATTATTGCCCCACCCTGCAGTCCAAATGTTAGGGAAAGTGAAGATTTTTTTTGTTTCCTATTGAAGCCACAGAGGAGGCTGAGTAAAGTGGGGAACTGTCCCAGTTGCCAGCATGGGAGAAGGCTGGAGAGGAGCTTTCTCTTACGTAGTGTTAATTTTTCTGGAAAAGAATCCAAACCTTGGTGAAGGAGCAAACTTTTGGCTGCATCTTACGAGAAAACAGAAAAAGGCAGAAAGGCAGAGAGGCAGAGAGGAAGAGTAAGAGAGAGAGAGAGAGAAAGGGAGAGAGAGAGAGAGAAAGAAAGAAAGAGAAAGAAAGAAAGAAAGAAAGAAAGAAAGAAAGAAAGAAAGAAAGAAAGAAAGAAAGAAAGAAAAGAAGAGAAAGAAAAAGAGAGACAAAGAAGGATGGAAAGAAGGATGGAGGACAGGAGGGAGGGAGGGAGAGAGAGACAGAGAGGAAGAATCACAGAATCGTAGAATGGTTTGGGTTGGAAGGGACCTTAAAGATCATCTAGTTCCAACCCCCCTGCTGCGGGCAGGGACACCCTCCACTAGACCACGTTGCCCAAAGCCTCATCCAACCTGGTCTTAAACACTTCCAGGGAGGGGGCCTCCACAACCTCTCTGGGCAACCTGTTCTAGTGCCTCACCACTCCAACAGTAAAGATTCTTTCTAACATCTAATGTAAATCGACCCTCCTTCAGCTTAAACCCATTACCCCTTGTCCTGTCACTACACTCCCTCATAAACAGTCCGTCACCATCTTTCCTGTAGGCCCCTTCAGGTACTGGAGGGCCACAATTATGTCTCCCCGGAGCCTTCTTGTCTCCAGGCTGAACAACCCCAACTGTCTCAGCCTGTCCTCACAGGAGAGGTGCTCCAGCCTTGTGATCAGCTTCATGGCCCTCCTCTGGACTTGCTCCAACAACTTGATGTCTTTCTTGTACATAAGCACTCAATATTACCCTCAGGCTCTGCCCTTTCCCAGAACTGAGGTTTCCATCAAGATAAGCCTTACCACACCTTGGCTTATTAGGATTTGACATGGTGATGGCTGCTCCCATGGTCTTGGTGTGGGTGTGTGTGAGGCTCTGCATTTTGCACTATGCAGCCCTCAATGGAGCAAACCAAGAAAGGTACCTGTTTATGTACAGTCTTGTGTGGCTGTCTTCTGAATCCAGCTATTGCATGTCTTCCAAGGAGTCTCCATTATCTCCTAAGGTACAAATAAGTTCTTTCAAATCGTGCCCTGCCATTCAGGAAAAAAACCTCATTCAAGGCTCCAGGAAAACTCCTGCAATCAGGACCCATCAAAACGAGAAATATTTAAGGTGTGTGGGTGTGACTGATTTATCTCCTTTTGACTCTATCATTCTCTGGTGTGCATTGTAGACTTGATCAAAAGCCTGTCAAAGCAAGAGGAAAATTTTATTTGACCTCAGTGAGCTCTGTACCAGGCACAAAGGATCATGCCTTGTAAATGACATTTGGATAGGACCCTTTGTTCATTTCTGGAGAGATTTCTGGTTTAAAATTGATGTTGCACGATAGGAACATGTCCTGTAAACATTTGTGTGTGGTAGTAAGTGATGGTAACATTTAAAATGTGAGAGATTACATAAGACAAGACAGGAAGAATGTTTGTAATAAACAGCCTGAAGAATAATGGTTTATTGTTACAGGAAATTGGACTGGCATCTCTGGGAGCTCCGGATGATTTCATCGAGAAACTCGCTACGGTAATTTAATAAATGAGGGCTCAATTTTCCAAAGCACCCTGTGTTGTCTTAATTCTGCTGCCACTGAATTCACTGATAGAACTCCCATAGGGTTGAATGGGAACATAGTGAAGTCCATGCTTGGAAAACCCCACCCTGAAACAGTTGCATTAAAGGAAAATAACTTTGGCACTCCTTATTCAAAGTGACAATTGTGATTAAACACAGAAGCCCAGACAAGGTTTCCTCCAGCACAGATATTGGGCAAGAAGAGACTACATCCCCACAGGAAATTTCAGGAGGAAGCTTCAGTACCTGCGAGTGTCTCTTCTCTTCCACCCTGCCAGGCAGATAATGTCCTCTGCAGTCAGTGTGGCTCACCTGAATCCTACTCTGAGACTACTGAGAGCCAGAATTGCAAACTTCAAATAAAAACAAGGACATGCCTGTGAGATTAGTGTCCCCAGTGCCAACTCACCTGCACAAAGCATTGCACCATCTTTACTGTTTCCGATAGATGCAGGAGCTCTTCTGAGCCAGAGCAGGTATCCCTTCAAAATGACAGACCAAGAAGTCGATCTAGGCCACACACCATCTTCCTTCAATATTGCACTAACAGCCCATTCCCTTTCCTGCTGCTGCAGCTAGACACCCTCTGTGTGAAACAGGGCACAAACTTCTATCAACTAAGGTTCAAACTTCAACTGGGTTGACCAGCCAAATTGAAATCTTATTGCTATAGTTTCATTGTCTCTGCGCTGCTGACAAATGTAAGCACAGTAAAACATAACATGTGTTTGTCGGGGAACTGAGCTGATTTGCAGGTACATTGAGTCTAGCACTGTGCCCCTTCCAGGTGAAGAATTTCAGTCTGTGGGGACATTTATTTTTTTTATACAGTTGATATTTGACACATGGCAACATTTTAAATAGAAATGTAAACTCCAAATGTATTAAAATCAATGATGTGTGCCTACTCTTTTTGATCAAGAAATCATATGTTTCTGTCTAATTTTCTTGCTAGGTTTATTGGTTTACAGTGGAGTTTGGACTATGTAAGGAAGGCGATTCACTCAAGGCATATGGTGCAGGGCTGCTGTCTTCATTTGGGGAGCTGCAGGTGTGTTCTATAAAACAACATTTCAAAGATGTCTACAATTGCTCAAATTTCTCTTCTGAATGTCTTCATACATTGTGCATAGAAGTAGCATGAAATGTCATACTTCATGGAAGAGCTCTAATAAATGTGTCAGTGTATCCATACACAGGGGACCCATACCTGCTTCTTTCCTAGTAAAGTGACATTGTCATTGTATTCCACAGGAGCAATTCTTTCCTGTCCGAAAGTGGGGAATTTCAGTAGCTCTATCTTTCTTTCACAGCAAATTCAAGCACTTTTAAACTGAAATACATTTCTTATCATTTTGCTTGTAGTATTGTTTATCAAGTAAGCCTGAGATTCAGCCTCTTGTGCTGGAGAAGACTGCTGTGCAGAAGTACCCTGTTACTGAGTTCCAGCCTGTCTACTATGTTGCTGAAAGTTTTAAAGATGCAAAAGAAAAGCTAAGGTAACCCAGTCGTTCCATATAAGATCCAATTTCTTGTCCATTGCCAATACAATGGATCCTATTGCCATAACAAGTCTTGGGAGTAATGTTTTGAGAGGCATTAGAAAAAGTGCAATGCTTAATGAGACAGAGCAATCGTTACACTCAAAAATCTTGTTATGGGCAATAAGGGGAACATACCTTGTACACAAAGCCAAGGATTTGTGGCTAGTGTAATCAAGAGTTTCATCTGTATAACCAAAATGCAACAGGAATTATTATTAGTCTGACTGCAATGATGCTAACACTTAGGGTCAAAACTAGCTAATTAATGCAAAACAAGTCTCTTTAGCAATACTATAGTTATAAGTTCTTGCACACAAAATCTCCTAGTAACTACTCCTTTTCCTCTGAAGTTATGCTCACCCTTATTCTTTCTTTTGTGTCTTAAGTCAACAGTTTCTGTCTGGTGGTGGAGGTGGAGTTGTCAAGTAATCAGCATCTTGAGGTCTTCAGAGCAGGGTTGTGACGTTAATGAATGGAGCTTCTTCATCTCTTTTGTGAGGAGGTGGATCGTGCTGATGCTTCCTTTCTTCTCCTCAGCCCAAGGTTTCCTCAGGGCCATTTTTATGTTTTCTAACATGCTTTACATCTTGTTCTTTCTACATTGGTCTGCAAATCTATGTTACTTCTGATTTTACAATTTATGTTAAATATTTTTTTTCTTTGTCCATTTTGTTTCCTCTAAGACTGCTTTTTTTCCTCAGCTCCTAAGTTTGCTTTACTATGAATAACTGACCAGTGGGGAGCTGTTGATAGCCTGGGGAAAACCAGCATCATCCTGTGTGTGCACCTCTAAGGCCACTGTTGTCAGCCCATGCTGGTTCTCCTTTACGCTGCATCATTACTTCAGGGCCAGACTTAGTTCATTCTGTACAGCATAACTACTTGCTATTCTTGCCTATATAACAATTATTACTTATAGGCATTATACCACACAGTTATTCAGAATTAAGCAAAACTAAACCAAATTAGGTAATAGCTGCGTGGTCATTAGACAATTGCTATTACAGCTAAACAAAACCGCAAGCAAGCCTAATAAACCCACTCCTGAGGCCTGTGTGGTTAGCTTAACACAGAGCCTCCAGCTTGTTACCAGCAGTGTGTTTACAACATTACAGGGCTACACAGTAAATCTTTCAGTCATCTATGACTGAAACACAGATTGAGTTCCAGTTCAACAAGGCTTTGAAATAATGGTCCAGGTTCAGTTCTTCTTCTTGAAAGAGGAATGGCTCAAACTGTGTTTAGGGGTGAGCTTGGGTTCCACCTCACAGCAATATTTCTATTTCTGTTTTTAAAAAAACACCACCATATTTCTGGATGTTAGCCAAACCACTGGGGGTTAGCCTTGGTTCACACTTAACAAATTTTTCACTTGGAAATGCCACACAGGGACTTGTCCCAGACCTGCAGTCTCTTTTCTCTCTCTCTCCCATTCACAGATAAACACATACCAAACCCCAAGATATTCTGCTGCCCCAGGCTCCCCAGCTCCAAAGTCTTCTTTGCTACCTCCCCTGCTGCTTCCCCAGTGATCATAAGCCTGCAGCCTCTTCTTCTGCCCTTTTCTCTGGGGCAATACCTGAGAAAGATGGCCTTCTCTTCTGGTTTGTGCTATTAATATCCTGCCCACAGTTTCTATCTTCTCTGTATAATTCTCTAACTGAGTGGCAGGTTCCTTGAGAAAATGGAAGATGCTGCCTTACTCAATAAAAATTATCTTGGAGCTTCTTTTAATTGTTTCTGTGACCAAATTTGAAAACTGATTAAATTGAAATAGATGTCTGGGGGTTGGTCCAGTGCCTGCGTTCATGTCTTGCACCTGGACATGTGCGTTTGTGTGTAATGGAAAACCTCCCTGAAAAATTATTCTGAGGCTGACCTAAAATATTTCAGCTTAAGGCATTCATCTAATTAGGATCTCTCCTTCAGCTGAGATTTAGGAAGACTGTCTTCCAATGTGGATTTCTCCCCTAAAAAAATTTCTCCCCTGGACTGATGCCACTTAAACACTTTCATCCTAGCCAACATAAATTTTTTCCACTGTCACACCTTGTGGTCTGCTAACGCTGAACTCTATTTGAGGCAATGGCCTTAGCTGATAATAATTAGGACTAAAATGAAGGACCAGTGTGGAGGCGGTGCCCAGCATCTTCCACTGTTCTGGGCATATGGGATTTACCATGCTGAGTCACAGTCTGCATAGTGGGGCTCAATAATCAACTCCTGCGTGCTTTTCTTCCTCTTTCAGCAATAACATCAGTAATCTGAAGCAGATATATAAGCCAGTATCCTGCTGGGGTCTACAAGGAGTCTGGAACAATAGCTCTGAGCATCTCATCCCATTCAGAGTCCTCCTTTCCACAGTTCTGTGGTTATGCAAATTAATGTTTTCCCCAGATACCAAAATCTTAATGTTTCTGCCATGCAATTAACTATTTTGCAGAAGGGAAGGCTGCAAATAAGGGGTGGCAAGACTGCTGCTTCACTCCATTGACTATCTCCTATCTTTGCAATGACCTGGAAGCTACTATCAACCATGCCAGAAGTTAGCTTGCTGCTTGGTATGCCAGGATGGCATAGGTACTTGACCTTACTTTCCCAGAAATCTCAGACTTGGATCAGGGTTCCTATATTTTGCATTACTGAAAGGAAAATGAAGTTTTCAAGTTGGGCAAATCCCAACAGCTAAATAGTTGGCCTATACCAGGAGCAGTGTTGCCATGCCAATAGCATAATTAGTCCTGTTTGGAAAAAAACAAAGCTAGTAAGGACAAATGCAGATTCAAGCATGTTACAGAATGCTGTAGGTCTCAGATCACTCAGCAGGAATTTCAGTTATTTCCTCTCACAGATTTTCTTATTTCCCTCATCAAATGCACACATCAAGAAAAGAGTGAGTTACTGAAAAAAGGAGCTTTTCAAGTTTGTATGCGTTTTTGTATTTTTGCCTCAGGAAATTTGCTCAAACGATCCCTCGTCCTTTCTCTGTTCGGTACAATCCCTACACCCAGAGGATTGAAGTCTTGGACAATGCAAAGCAGCTGAAGAACTTAGCTGACACTATCAATTGTAAGGAACTACAGATTTGTTACCTTGAATTCCTTAAAATTTGGATCAGAAATAGCAACCACAAAGCAGATTTTGTCTGGTTGCACTTGATGCTCTGAGCCTGACCAAGTTCAAGCAGCACACATCTCCTTTCTGGTGCAAAAATTGCTTCTTAATTCTAGCTAAGCTTCAAAATAGTATTTCCACTTGACTGTAGTTTGTTAAATCTGAAATATCCAGTTGTAGTGGAGGTGCTAGGAAAGTCCAGAGGGCCTTGAGATGGATTCTGATGTGTGGCTTTAATTACATTTCCTTTTGCCATCCTAGCCTTTTTCCTGATACGTTTTTCCCCTAACATTGGCTAGCCTGCTAAAAGCCAGCATCCCTGATCCTGTCAGTCATCCTTGTATGGCTGATGAAGGCAAAGGGCTGGCTCTGCAACCGTAATAAATGTGTCCAATCCAGTACTTCTTTGATCACCTTATTCTTTCAGGGAATGGATAGAGAGTGTAAACATATACAGGAGTGTTAGAAATGGGCTAGTTGTAGGATTAACTGATCTGATTCTTTCCTTTGCAGGTGAAATGGGGATCCTTTGCAATGCCCTCCAGAAGATAAAATGAAGATTTGCTGTAACTTGCTAATCACTGGCTACTGACTAGAAGATGCCATGTGCAAATACCAGTCTTCATCTAGTCTCAGTCTATTATCTTCCCGTATATTGCATGAATGCTTATGTTATATATCTTAATTACTATAGATTAGCAGACAAAGAGTTACCTACAGGTGACCCTTGACTATTTTTGCCTTCAGACACTAATCCATTTTTTCTCACTAATGCAAAAAAATCACCTTAGTTCTGGGAATCTGAGGAAAGCCTTCATATCTCTTGTGCCAAAGGTTAGCAGAAGGAGCAGATCCCCGTGCAGAGCTATAGCCTGCTGTGGCTGTGAGGTTGCATTACCACCCTGGGCCCAGAGTCAGGATGCTGATGGCTAACAGACTAATCCACCTTGCTTTCTTTCACAGTTATTCTCCCCTCAGTCCCTCACATCTGTGCAAGGTTCCCATAGACTCCCAAACTCTACACCTTTCAGGGGGTATACATATACTGCTTGGCCCTCTGTTCCTCTACTTGTCTACGCAAGCACCCCTAACCTGACTTTTTTTTTTTTTTCCTAAAAATATGATGTTGCCATTGATCCAAAACACAGATGCTAGTGGAAAATACAGCAAGTATGCTGCAACCTCGTTAAAAAAGATTTATCACTGAGTAAAAATACACTGTATTTGCACAAGGACTGATCCCCAGAAGGTTTGTGCAAGTCAAGAACGCTGTATGCTGTGATGCATCATTGGTTTGCAGAGCAGAGTCCCTAAGCAAGGCACTGAGACTGCCTATCCAGAGCATGGAGTCTGTGCCTCAATACAGTACCCTGCAGAGGAGAGTTATCTAAAGCCAAGTGTGTGTAGCTTTTTGCAGTTGGATGTGAGGTCAGTTTGTCAATACTTTGTGCGAGGAAGGAACCATGCAGATGTTTTAACAGGGCATGAAGGCCTTATTAGTCCAGTCTCAGAGCTGTGCTGGCTGTAATGTTGTGTAACACCGTGGATTCAGAGCTGATTCAGGACCAGCCAGCTTACAGGAAGGGGATAGTCCTCTTAATAGATGTAATCAGCTGCTCACTGTGGAAGGCTGATGTGAGAAAGCTACCTTGTGTGTTTGTGTCCTTCTCTGAGAGTGCTTTATTCATCACTGCTACAAGGTGTCTCCTAACTTTCTGGACTCACAATCCAGGAGATGGATACTTGGAAAATGGAGAAGTGCTTCTTACAATGCAGCTGAAGACATCAGAGCCTTCCAACTCTAACTCACTGTATCTGTGGCTAGAGTCCCCACCAAAGCTATGGAAGACCTGGGTTAGCTGCGTCCTAGTCTGAGTGCAAACTCAAACGTGATATCTTTCAAGGCAGCTCCTAAGTCATGATACTTTGGGTGTCTCCTTCCTTCCCCAATGGAGCTTTAATCTCACTTTTTTTTGGTTCGAGCAGTTCTATTCTTCCTGAAGCATAGCTTGACTGAGGCAGCAAATGGAAGCAAAGGTGAATCCAGCTTAACTCAATGGCTGAGTCACGGAGAGAGAAGAGCTTGGCTGTTCAGAAAGCTGTTTCTGTATTTTACCCAATAACTTTCACTCAAAGCAGCTAAATGCCCTCCTGGACTGGTCCACATTGTATAATGCCTCCCTGTACCTCCCTAGTTGAAGGAGAAAGGAGATCAGCACTTGCACATTGCAATAGAATGGAGCAGAGCAAAGCAGAACAGTACTTCCAACTTGAAACAATTCTGCATCATGATACTAACATGATACAGGAGTCACATTTCTGTTAGAAGATCCAAAGATGGAGAGGGTTTTGAAAGTCCACAAGTCTCATACCTACTATTGTAGTACTCTTGTATTTATAGTTTGAAAATCAATAGAGATTTAACGTAAGCATGATCCTTTAGGAAGATAGAAAGTACAGCTGTTTCCATTATATTTATGCTGGGTAATAACATTAATCTAAGCATACCAGCTGGAACCCTTTTCAATAGACATATACTTATGCAAAATGGTATCATTTTGGTGCTTTGAAGTAAGCTTTTTTATCTCTGTATCTTTTTTCTTCCTTTTTTCTCATGACAATGTCCGTGTAGACCTTTCAGTCCTGCTTGGCATGTATTTTCAGTGTGAAAGTAGCCCATATTTTTTTCTCCTAACATAATAGGACCCATAAGGTAACTGTGTACCACAAAGAGACAATTTCATCTCAAGGGTGAAGTCTTTCAAATGAATCCTCAGACAGCTTTCCAAGCTCTTCTGCTTCTGGCTGTTGGTATGAGTGACAGCAGCAGTAAATCTATAGTGATATTGAAAACCCAGGATTCATGGTTGTCTTTTATGTGCAAGTGGAATGGTTAAAGAGTATTGATGCCACATGTCTGATTCTGTGTCCCTTAATGCAGATTTAAATGAGCAATAACTCCAGCCAAAGCAGCATAACATAGCTGTTCAGCAACACTGAGAGATAGGAAAAAGTTAAATGCTCAGTATTTTAAAAACAGAGGAAATATACTGAAATTAGATTTTCTTGCAGAACAAATTAGCTTGTGCATATGTGCTTTAAGTAGTACAAATAAGTTGAATTTTAAATAGTACTTCTTAAATGGTGACTTCTTATTTCCATGCTAAAGAAAATTAAAGTTGTGTAGCAAATTGGTCACTTATCTGGCCAATGTACTTCCTCTTTGTAAGGTAACCATACAGGTTGATCAGAATTAAATACCTAGGTAGAGAGGAATGCCCATTTGAGGTGGGTTCCAACTGAAAAAAGCTGGTGTGCACTTGTTGATTATCACTCATCCAGACAAGATCATGAAACTGATGTAAAAACAAATAATCTTGATGTGTGTAGTTACCTAGAAATGTACAGCAAAGCCTTGATTGCTCTACTTTTGCATACTCAGTACATCTTTGTATGTTACTCTGACTAACCTATCTCAAGCTACTCTTTTAAGTAATCTTCCTCTCTTCTATCCCACTATGATCACATTTTTCGATGTCCCCATCTCCAGCTCTATTTGATGTGACCAAAGAAGCCCTCTCATGAGGCCCTCTTCCTTTGCAGTGACCTTGGCCAAGGTCAGTGATGGTGATGGAGGGGGAAGTTGTCAGCACAGGTTACACAGAGAGATGGTCTCCTCTGGGTGTCTTAAGATGCCTAGATATGACAGCAGCCTTGGAGTAGGGATGCAGAAATTGTTGAAAGAGGAATTAAGCATAAGAGGACCCCACAGGAGTGCACTCTTTTAAAGCCTGGCTCTTTGCTTCAAAACATTCTGGCAGTTGGCGGAGGAGACTTTTTCATGTTCAAATGTAACCATTTAAACTAACATAAATAAACAGAAATATTAATGCCATATCCATCTTAAATGAATAGCACTGTGCTCATACAGGGTGGAGATATTCGCAATGGGAACAGATCAAAAACGGGCAGGTTGGTTGTGGCCATTGGCCATGGCCTTTTAAAGCACCTGGCTCAGGGACTGCACAAGATGGGGTGAGCCTACTCTTGGGGTGGGAGATCCCCACCTTCTGCAGGGAGAAGTTATCTGTCTCCATTGGAAAGGATGACACACTGTGTTCCAGCCCTTGTATAGCCCTTTAAACTGAAGTACCCAACCTGAGACGTCTCCTGTGCTCCTAGAGGTCCCCAAAAGTGCTGAAAGCAGGAGTCTGACTTACACCATGACACCATGGGTGAGGCCTTCTTGGGTCAGCCCCAAGCACGGATTCAAGGTGGTATTAGTGTGTCCAGTGTCTGGGCAAGAACATTTCACCACCTGGAGAGCCAGGCCTCTCTGTGATGGTTTTGCAGTGGGCTGGAAAGCTGTGCTGTAAGCTCTGACTATGCCACTTTTACTGTCACTTGTCTGATGAGTCCAGTCTGGCTCTATAGAGAAATCTCAATTCATACACAGCACCATGATTAGTGCTATACAAAAATATAGAGATGTGACTCTGACACTAGAGCATAAAGACAGCCATAGGAGCCTGATGTCCCTGCTCTGCCAGTATTTGTGACCAGTGCCTTAAACACGCATCTTGAGCCCTAGGGCTTTCACCTACATGTCCACATATATATCTGGAGTAGTGCTATTTGTGTTTGTGCCATGCCTGTGGCCTGGATTTGGGGATGCATGCACCCACCCTTCATGGGAAATGCCCAGTTTGAACTCAGTCAGAACCAGTTCAGCTCATTCTCCTGTGCCCAGCCTTGCCACCACTGCTGAGGGAATGTGGGAGTGGGAAGAGCCTTTTTCCCCCCCTAAAGCCCACTACTTCTTCCTCCGCCCCGTCCAGCTTGCAACTGCAATTCAGCCGCCTCTGAAGTGTCCCTTTCCCCTCCGGGATCCCCCTGGGACGTGAGCCGGGCCGGGGCCGGGAGGCCCGGGGCAGCCGGCGGAGCAGATGGTGCCGCAGCCCGGAGCCGGGCCCGGTTCAGCACCGCGGACAGCGGCTTGCCCTGCCCTGCCCGCGGGCGGCGCCGGGCCCCGCAGCACCCTGGCCCGGGCCCGGGCTGGGCACAGCCGGGGGGACACCTCTTCCCGGGCTGGGACGTACCGCGCTCTGCCCGAGGTCTGAATGGGCCGATGTACCTCAGGAGGCTGAGACCTGCCTCCTGGGCAGGGCGTTCCAAAATTCACTTTGAGTTTTCTGTCTCAGCCAGGCAATAGATGGGGAAACGAGACCTTCCCAGTGTTCTTGGCCAAGAGGAAACACTGTGCTGTCATGGTCTCTGGAGAGCAAAATTTGGTTGCACTGTCTTTATCTTCCTTGACCAGGGAGGAGGCAAGAGCAATACAGTACTGGGGAGTGCATCAGCCAAGATATGCTAAGGTGCACATCAGAAATAGCTCCATCTGCAAAGGGAGGACAAAGAGATGGTCTTCTCTGTGGGCCTGCAAGATGACTTTCACAGGGCTTCCCACACACTGTAACTTGGGATATGAAGATGTGGGTACTCATAGCCGTAAACATGTTTGCAGATATCAAGGGATGCCATGCCCTGGCAGGAGCAGAGCTGATTCTCCCCTTGAGCTTGCCCTGCCAGCTGTGAGAAATATGTGACCCTGGGATTTTTGAGAGTCTACTTCATTAGAGATAAAATCATGACAGAAACAAGTTCCAAACTTCACCTAGAGGCAGCACTCAGCTCTTGTAGGGCTAGGGTAGAACAGGACAGATCCTGTGGGCAGGAAAAGCTCAGAAGCAGGCAATGAACTTTGGCTGTGGCTCAGGTCTCTCTGGCACGCCCACAATTATATCTGTGCAGAGGGGACACCATTTGGACTGGGCTAGAGTTTGGGGTAAGAGCCCCTATGGTTCCCTGGGGGCATGATCAATGCAGAGAGGTCCCCAGTGAGGTAAGAGAAGGTGGGGAGGAAGGGCACTCTCAGACATTATGCAAGGAAGTCCAGGCTGGGAGATGTAAGTGGGTCTTAGGCTAATTGCCTCTTCACAAAGGAGCCCATCTCCAGAGTTGAATGGCTTGCAGACACCTTCAAACAGAGCAGGAGGGCCGCACTTTGAAGTTACCCAGAGGAGGAGGGTTATCTTGAGCTCTTGCGTATATCTTACGCAGGCGGTTTCCCTTGATGTGTCTGGCATGGCCAACATAAATGTCCCTACACCTAACACAGTAGCAACCAGCTTGCTTCACTGCTGTCTGGCAGCTCTGATCTCAACACCTACATATACGCACTGCATCTCCAGTCCCACCACATCCCCTGGACATCGCTCTGGGAGAAGCACGCACATCCCCAGGCAGTTTCCACTCAACAGCTGGCAATTGCAATACACTCCCCTGTCTCCCTGTGAAGACTGACTTGGTGGGGATCTCAGGCCAAAAGGAAGAGGCCAGCAAGGAGAAGGAGATGCGTGGCATAGAGTCATTGAATAGGCAAGGCAGCCTGGACTCCAACAGGGAGGATGGCAGAGCCACTCTCTTCCTGACCCTCACTCTCTGCAATGTGAGGAAGATTGAGCTCTCTAAGGCAGCCAAAGTCTTTGAGGTACAGACTTCACAGTTCCCTTCCTCCACTGAGCCCTCTCTTCTGTCCCTATTGCCTTCACCTGTCCCACTTTCACCTCACCCTCTCTCACCCTTCTTCTGCTCCTTGCCTGACTTATGTCTCTACCTGCCTTCCCCCTTTCTCATTGTCCTTGTTTCTCTCCACTGCTCAGAGAGGTTGGCTGGCCTCTCCAGGTGAAGAAGGAGAATGCTCTGGAGGGAGGTAGAAGCTGAACAGTCATTTAGAAGAATCATCATTTTATGTAAAAGCTGTTTAGAGCAGATACCAATATACTATTTCTTCCTAGCAGTTGTGGTGTCCAGCCATGACTAAACAACAAGCCAGCATTTCAAGCACTCAGATTGTGGGGATGTTAGAAGCCAATGAATTTTCTCTGCATATTTGGCAGGAGATAGATACAGAGAATACAAGAGATGTAAACCACACAGGCATTATATATTCTGGGCACTTGAAGTATCACTACCAGGTGCTCACTCTCATCTGTGAAAATAAATAACTCAAAAGAAAAGTATTATACTTGTTACTTATTTTTAATTGTTTGCAATTATTTAATGATTATGGTGTTATTATACATCAATAGATCTGCTTTCATTCTGCCAGGGTCTTAAGAGTTACCCAGCCACTCATTTGTTATTTCTGCACAGATGAAATGCTACTGTCAACAGCATTTCATCTTTCATCTCCATCAATCTCTGCTTAATTCTACAGTGTTTAATCTTTAGGTCTGCCCATATTTTAGCTCCTTCTAAACTGGCCATTATTTGGCTTCATTGCTTACCATGCACTTCTTGTTAAGACCTCTTTTAGTTGCCTTATAAAGACATTGTAGAAGTGTATGAAGACTTACCTGGATTTTCAGTCTTTGGGGAATCTTCATCATATGAATATCTGGCTCTTGCAGATGTTTGAAACTCAGATCCATCACTTTGAAACCAGACAAGCCAAAAACCCGAAGAGCTTTGCTGATGATCTTGACATTTTTGTTGAATGTGAAGTTCACAGTGCTGATGTTAGCATCCTTATCACCTCCTTAAAGAGAGTAGCAGAGGATGTGAAAACTAGCAGAGAAGACAAAGGTAAGAAACGTATCTGTTAGTGATGCTTTGTTTCTTTTTGGAGTAACTTTTTAGCATTGGCTTCATAATTGGCTTCATTGGCTTTTAATTGGTCTGGAAAGCAGGTGAGCATGCATTCATATTTCTTCACTGCATGACTGTTTTCCCTGAATTGGGACCATACCCATTGGTGTGGAAAGGGAGGGACTTCGTCAAAGCCAGTGGAACTCAGGTGAGAAAAGTGTTTCAGCAAAAAGGGAGATGGTAAGGATAGAGAGCAAAACAAAAAGCTGAGGAGAAACTGGAAACTCCTCAATGACAGGAAAATTGTGGGCTGAGAGCTGAGAGCTGTGCAGAGAACTGACTGCTCTGAGGCAAACACAGACACTGGATGGGAATGCAATGATACGGCAGAGGGTCTGAATGTTTCATTTGTTTTTAGTGTATTGTGTCGGTTTTGCTAAAAGAAGCGGTAGCTGCGTGTTTATGGTGTCCACTGCCATCCGGGTCCAGTAGCATTGTCTGTAGGTAGGTTGCTCCTTCATTGAAAAGAGCTAAATGCAACCAGCTTAAAGAAGGTGCCAGAGTGCAAGAGGGAGAGAGGGTCAGCAGAAAGCTTGCAGGGCAGGCTAGGAGAAACAGGGGATGAGCATTTTGTACACAACAGACCCACTGCCAAATCTGGAGTAACCGAGCACCAGGCATTTTCCCTGGCACCTGAAAAGCTTGTTTGGAGGTTGTGCAGCTTCAAAGTTTGCACTTTTGGAACAGTATTTCACCTGGAAAAGTGCTGCAAGTGGCTACACCACTGCCTGTGCTGTATGAGTCACCATCCCTACCAGTCATCAGGAAGGAAAGTGAGTTTGCTAGAGGTAGACTGGTATTTTTCCTGTTTACAGGCAAGTAAGGGATCGGTGAGTACAACAAGCTGTTAGAGACCTTTAATACAAACCTGAGGATGCTAGAGGTGCCCTTGCTAGATGAGAAGGCTGAGGGTCCAGCTCATAAGTTGAGTTCTCTGAATACAGAATTTCCATGAGGTTTCCCACCCTTGACAAGGCCAGGCAGAAATCCCCAGGGCCCTTTTAGCTAATACAGTCCTGTTTGGACACCTTTGGGAGTTGCTTGAAATTCACCTTCAGGCTAGTGATGAGAGGCAGTCCATGCCAAGCTGCACTCAGGGACTGCGGGGATATCAAAAGGGTACCACTGTCATCAGGGAAACTGGAGAGCCACAGAGGGTTTTGGAGCTGAAGAAGCATTTCTTTAGGGTTTCCTTGGGAGTTGAGAGGTTTGTGCTCAGAAGTAGCAGTTAGTTTCGGGTGTGCTGGGACTGGGATCTACAATAAAAAACAAGGGACTGTTAAAAGACGGTGTGTTTATGGTTAAAACAGAGGAATATTAGGGACATATTTTTCTTCACATTTTCCTTTTTCTTGTGGTTTTGAACAGCAATCATAAAACTAATCAGACTTATTTTGGATGTAATGGTGCTAGAATTCATATACCTGACATGTTCAGACTTATACACAGCACTTCTTAGTTTGTAAAGAGTCTTTTCTGGGTGTTTCAGACCCCAGAGTTCAGTAGTGCCCTAAGCAGTTAATTTGATTTAAAGGTGAAAGTGTCAGAGAGTTGGTATTTGTGACCCACAGAGACACCTTAGGTGCGAGCAACAGCAAGAACTAGGACTTTGGAGGTTTTGCCCTTAAGGCTTTTTGTGGTTTTGGTCCTATTGAGGTGAATTCAGGGGTGCTAAAGTGTCAGAGGACTTCCAGCTCAGTTAGCCCCTAGGTCTAAGATTGGCTAGTAGCCCATTTTACTGAATCTTATTGAAAGCGGTGGTGCATCTTATTGAAAGAGGCTAGCTGCACCTTCACTTTCTAGTGGGGTTTGCAGATGCTGGTGAGAGCATATTGGTAACGAGGAAATAATCTAACTTGTAGAAACGTGCTCACTGGTCAGCAATTATTTTACTGGGAAGATGCAAATATGTACCTTCTGGCTACCCCCATCACCTGAGGCCCCAGCTCCTGGATTAATCTTTTTTTTTTTCCCCCCACATGGACTTTGTATTCTTTTCTTTGGAGTTTAAAAACCTAAAGGTGAGCCAGACAGCCCTTTTCAGGCAGTTTGCTGAAGGACAATGATGAGACAATGCCCTGCTCATAGTGGCTTTAAACCAAATTAATTTGGTACTCAGTTGAGAAAAGCAGTGGTTATCTCTGCTTCCATGAAGCAGAGACAGATGCAGCCAGACTGGCATCTGTCAGCACTATTCCTGTTTTATTGGCTCCATCCATTTCTGCAGCCAGGCCAAAGGTTCTGCCACGGTCCTTCCTCCCCTCTCCCTTAGCCTGTCTGCCCTCTCCTAGGACTCAGTAAGTGATAGGCAAGATGTATATGGGGACACACACTGGAGGACTTACGATCAGGTACAGTGTTAAGGAGATATGGCCATAGATGGCAGGACAGGCATCTTGCACGCAGAACCATTGGTACAGCCAAAGACGAAGGCTCAGCATAAATTTCTGGGGTGATGGAAGACATCTGTCAGACTAGTATTTCTTCCTTCTTATTGCAGAACTGCATGAAAAACTGAAATTTCCCAACATCAGTCTGTACTTGTAGCCTTGTATCTTTGTGAACAGGCTGTGCCTGGATATAATATAATAGGCCTACAGCTAAATTTGCCATTAAGTGCAGAGGTGCCTGGTCTCTTGTCAAGTATGAGATTAAGATGACCCCAAATGGACCTTTTCTGAGCTGTAACACACCAGGTCGGATCACAGCATCAATCTGACCTCAGAAAGCAGAATCAACTTTGCCTTTTTTTCAGTATTTTTTTAATTCATTCATTATTAATGCTGGCACTTAAATTAAAATGAGCACACTTTATTTTTATTTTAGTCACCAGAAAAGGTCCACATTTCAGGAGAAGGAAATTGGAAATTCAGCTAATGCTAGAATAATTTTGCTGAAAAAAAAAAAAAGCCAGTAGGAAAAAACTTGAAGTTAAGATACTTCTTGGCCTGTTTTGTTTCTAGAAATTAACATGTTTTCCTTTTAAAATATTGTTTTCACTTTTAAAGGTATGAAAATTTAAGACTGCTGTTTAGACATGATCAAAATACTTTCTTAAATACAAAACGTAGAAATAAATTTGTTTGACACAGAACATCTCATTTGGCCTAAAAGGAAATTATTTTGCCTTTAAAAATTGTTTCTGCTAATTAAAACTGAGAGATTGTAATTGTGAGTTAGTTTCAGATCATTTTTCATCCAGTCTGCCAGTTTGGTTGGCAAACGAATTCAACTACTGACATATGGTGACATGTAGATATGAATATTCCTAGGTATTGATGAAAAGAAAGTTTGTAATCTTCAGCACAACTTTCATTTTCTGTGTCTTTTAAAAATTATTTGATCCTGCCTCATTTAGCTCTTGCTGCTTTCTCTCCAGTGCCCTGGTTCCCAAGAAATATCCAAGATCTGGACAAGTGTCACCATCTGATCACTAAGTATGATCCAAATTTGGACAATGGTCACCCTGTAAGTTTGATGCCACTGTTATTTCAGTTTTAAAAATAAATTCTCTGTAGGGAAATTTTTGTAAGGAAAATTTCAGGAATAAAGAAATACTCATGAAAGGAATAAGGAAACACTCATGAAATACTCCCAGCTGAAAACCAGCTTTGTGCTGGTGCACATAGCAGTCAAGTTCGCCAGCCTTCTGCTTTTTGTGTTTTCTATGTTTTGACCATTCAGATATTCCGCATCTGCATTTTTAATTTTGTGTCTGCCAGGAATATCATTCAAGTGCAGATGTACAGAGGATGGTAATAAGGACAAATGGCAAAGAGCTAGTCACTAATAAATACCAGATCCTCAGATCCCACAGAGGGAAGTATTATGCTTAAACTTGCAAAAATTGTCTAGACAGAAAATAAGATAAATACATGGCAGCACTGATTAATGGATATAATACCTGAACTGAGATTTAAATGTGACTGGAGAAGCTCAAAAGGTCTAGTGATTTCAGTTGAGCTAATCATCCAAAGTTTAAATCGGAAGCAAGTTGGAAAGATTATAATCTTAATTTACATCTGACTTTTCACAAGGTCTTTGGAGCCAGGATTTTGGCAGTATTTACTGATACTACTCTGCAAAATATTGACAGAATGTTTGTAACAGTCTGTCCCTTGGATTCAGGCAGTAGGTCTTGGTTATGAATGGGACACAAAAAGGGCTTTACTCATAGCAGCTCTGTGTGTGTACCCTTAGCCTTGCCATAAGCAGAAACTCGAAGAGAAGGAAGAGGAAAAACGCACTGGAGCCCTGCCATAGTGATGCTAATAGTAAGGCAAAGTACTGGGAATGTACAAACAAACACATACTCGTTCTCATCAAAGTTTTCCAACTTTAGTACACATGAGATATGAGTTAAGTATGGACAAATAAGGGACTCCAAAGGGCCATTTGCTGATTGACTAGGCAGGTCACAGAATTGTTGTGAAGCTTTCTGCCAAGCATCACATAGAAGCGATGCATGAAAATGAAAAAAAGCACAGACTTTGCACTGAAAAATGCAAGGAAGGTTTAGATGGATGTCAACAGAATCTGCGAGATTTTGTCATTTCCTTTTCTAAATGTCTGAATTCTATTTAGACCCTTTTATTAACCTATATATGTTAATGTTGTTAGCTATGCACAATCCTGTGTGGTACAGAAAAACTTTCCACATTTGTCTTCTATTTTTGAGATTCACTTATTAAACTATAATGCTCTAGGAAAGCTTTGTATCCTCCTTAACCAGGACATCTTTCATTCTTCCTCATATCTTTCTGATAGAAACAATCCAAGTATTTGTCATTTTCCAGCTCTGAGGCTGTTTCTCGTGAGATAAATGAATACACATCGGAAATTCTTTGAATTGGACTAAGTTCTCCTCCTACTTTGCCAATAGGAGGTATGAGCACTGAAGAGGATGAGAGAAAGCACCTATGGTGCAGAGGTACCGAAGTATTGGGTGGGGATAAATCTACGCTGCAGAATGCAGTGCAATGTAGAAATACCTAAGCTAGCTTGAAACCAGCTAGCTCAGGCACTGAAAATCAATTGTCTGTGGCAGGAGGGAACACAATGTGGGCTCACTCACTGTGCTGCTAAGCATGGCTCGGAAACGGACAGGTTGGAGGAAAGTACAAAATATGCTGGGTCAGCAGATATTTTGTGGATACATTTACTACCAAATATGCAGTTTGGGCTCTCCATCTCAACAGCTTCATTTTGTTCTTTACTGTCTCTTTAATGGCCAGACAAGCAAACCGATGACACTGTGGCACCGGTCCCTGGGGCACCCTGGCACTGGCTGTAGCAGTGTCCCAGGGAGGCTCCTGCTGCTCGGAGGGTGGGTACAGAGCCCTGGGAACAGCAGGGACCAAGCTGAGAGGTCACAGCAGCAACCAGTGCTGTGTCTGGCCCGATGGCTTTTCCACGTGTTCTGCATGGACTTGTTATAGCTACTGACAAGCAAGGGTGACATCTGAATAAACATATTATCCATAGCACAAGACAAAAATAAACATGCTCTTGGGATCTGGTTCTTTCCTCAGATTCACGCACACAATGCTCACTAACTGCAGTATTACTGGTATTATTGCTACACTGAAAATTATGTGAATAAACCTAAGGGAGAAATTTGGCTTGTAGTATGTGAAGTGGTTCCAGTAAATTCTGAATATTTTAGAATAATAAATATTTGTACAGTGATGCTGATCAACACTGCTTTATGAGTTATATTAGTAACACAGTGCCAGATTTCAGATTTTATTCCTATTATGAATGATGTAAAATTCAAAGTAATTTGGTTCCACATCTCTATTCATATTTAATAGCTGGAGAAGCCTGCTTAAAGCTCAACTCCTAGTAAGCACCAAGGGGCCAAAAAGAAAACTCTGGTATTTCATAAGTAAAATGCCCCTTTAAACAGTCACCACTGAATCTGTCTTTATCATAACATGGTAATAAATGGGCAAGGGGACATTGAGCTGAAAGCCTGTACTTTCTACAGATTCAGTGGTGGCTCTAATGATTTCTAGCCAGTGAGGACGCCTGCTTCGCCCAAAGCGCAGGGTATTGTGCAGGTGCAATATACTTTCTCTGGCTTGGTACCGTCATGTCTATCACAGCCCTATATTGCAACCTTCTTGCTTTAGCGCAGGAAAGAAAAGATTCAGAGATTCATCTCTTCCCCAGCAGAAGTGACACCCTATTTCAATTCCATTTTTAATGTGATTTGCATTTAAATTTGACTGTAGAGTATAATGGCTTGTGGTGTAGTGTTTATGAACAACTCCAAAACCTTCCCACCAAGCCATGTTACTTTCCTTTCTTGTCACAGGCTCCAAATTGTCATCAAAATGTCACGGATGTAACTGATTGCAAACTTTGGCTTACAGTTCAAGATTCATTGCTGCATAGAAAACAACCTATTTGAGGCCTAGGTTTTCTGAATGCTTTTGTCAGAAAATTTATTTATGCCTACAAATCTCTCTTAATGTAAAACTTTTTTTGAATTATTTTCTATCTCAGGGATACGCTGACCCAGAATATAAGAAACGGAGGGCATTCTTTGCTGGCCTTGCCTTTAATTACAGAGCGTAAGTACAAGGCTGCTGAAGAGACTTCAGCGGTACACACGCACTTTCAGAAATCTTCGTGTGCAAGAAATACCAAAGACTTAATCTTTTATCAGTGTATCAATGGGGCTGTCTTTTAGAAAACAGAATTAAACCACAGAAGATTTCACTCCATACGAAATAGACTTTTCCCACAACACAGCAAATATACCGTAAGACAGAAATCTTAGGATTGCATTCATATCTCCTTCAGTGCTCTATTTTATCTTAGCAGAGGAGATTTCTCAATATGACTCTTTCATTTCAATTTTGTAGTTCCTTTTAGGACTGGCTCCTGAGCTGAGGTTAATATTTTTCAAGGAACAATAAGGAACAATGTTTAGGAACGTATTTTTGACAAAGAAAAGCAATTTACTATTTTTGTTATTTGTTTGACAAAATGTCTCTATCCATGTACATTTAGCTACTTAAAAACCTAAAAACTTCTCGGGTCTCCTGTGGGTGATTAAAAATGTTTCTGCCTTTATGGGTAAAACTTCCCCAGAATCACACTGCTGTCTGACAGAGTCAGTCAGACGTATAGGTAGAACTGGCTGTGGATTATCAGCTTCATGGTCTCCAAGAACTGGTGAAATCTCCCAAGTCTTGAGAGACTTCTATTTGAGTACAGCTCTCTCACTGCCCCCATATATCACAGCTAGCGCAGCACAGAGCAGCACAAAAGCACACGCTGAACTGACTCAGAGCCACGGAGAAGCAACAGTGAGGAAGAGGAGAGAAGACTGCCCCTCAGAGAAGTTAGCAATAACCCCACAGTGTATGCCTGGGCAGCTCTCTGCTGATGAGTTCAGGAATGCTTCTCGGCGATGATACTGTGCCGATCGCACCCTCCAGGGATGGACCCTCCAGGCTCACGTTGCATTTTAGTTGCTAGGTTGCATTCAGCGGAGGTAAGGGTAAGCCTGAAGGCCTCTTTTTTCTTGTGTAAAGCATAACATGGCTCCCTGTCTTAGCATATCCCTCTGTTTCCTCCCCACATTGGAACAGAGGAGAAAACGCACACATTAGAGCCTACCAAGACAAAGAAGTTGTTACTTATGTACTATTTTGCTGTTTCTGTCTTCATCACAGCAAATATTCATGGTGCATGCAGAGAAACTAATACTTGGAAACTGAACTTGAAACCTGCTTTAGACACATGCATTATTTCCTCTCTTCATTACAGAGGAGACCCTTTGCCTCGCATCGAGTACACGGTGCAGGAGACGGCAACTTGGTGAGTTTGTTACCTATACTCCGACTCCTGGGCCATTCCACTGCAGTCCCAGGAAAGACTGGCAATGTGAGACAATTATAACATTTAAAAACCACATTTATCCATCTCAAATTTTATTCCTTCGTTAAGTGTCACCTTTTGGTCATTTGTTTTGCAGAAAGCCATTCTCAGGGCTGGTCTTAACTATTCACTTTCTAAAGCAAAACGCATTTTCCTGACCATCTCCCTGCCTGCCAATCCCATCAAGACATCAGAAACCAGAAAACACCTGGAGCCTATAGTATAACTTCTAACTGACCTCTAACTAATCATAGCTATGGTGGTGACAGAAATATCACTTTTCCAAATCTGTTACCAGGAGAAGATGCCCAATCACAGGATGGAAGTTCACTCATAGGATGTTCCTAATCCAATGTTCACAGGATAGACCAGCCTTGCTTGTTCTCCTGCGAGTATTCATTGCTGTTAACATGAATAGGTATCATACTCTCAAACTGAAGGCAAAGGAAATTTTGGAGTCCCCTTCCAGGATACATTATTTACACTGTAAAAAGGCCTTTGATGTCATATGAAATGATGGCAAGTTACTTTTACATGGGTGCAGCATTTCTTCACTGGTGCTTTGTTTCTCCTGAAGATTTGCCACTTAAAAAACCCCCCAGACAACCAAATCCCAAACAAACAAATAAACAAACAAAATTAATTCAATGCAAAGTATGTTTGCAGACTTTATGTGAAGTATGTGGCAGATTTGAAAGAGAGCAGAGTTCTTATTTCATATGCCTCTGTTTCCACTTTCTCCCACTAACTTTAACAAATCTCAGTAAGCAGCAATAATTACACATTTGTATGAGAATACAAACATAAATATGTCCAAATGTCCCAACTAAGAGCAGAGTTCCAGGATTGTGCAAGGCATCACATGTGCACATAATAAGAGGGAGTCTTTGTTCAGAAAAGTTTACAATTTAAATGGAAAGCCAACATAAAGGTGGGAAAAAGGAAGAATTATGACCACATTTTATAACTGTGGAACTGAAAAAGCTAGAGCTGAAGTGATTTGCCCAAAATTATACACAAAGTTTATGTCAATGCCAGGAATTAAATCCATATACTAGATGTCTCATGCCAGAACCTCAACGACAGGGCCATCCCATCTTTTTCAGTGATTATTTTATTTTAAATAAAATCTACTGTGCCATAGAAAGCTTGAGGGGTGTTGCCCACAGTCACATAGAAGCCTTGCATCAAACTCATCCAGGCAGTCACGTTTTTATTAAGCTCAAATAGGTTTTTATAGCATCTTTCGATTATTAAAGATTGATGGTCGATGTCATGCTCGTGATTGCTACCACCAGCCAACAATCTTGGCATGGGATGGTGTGTGGGAATGTCATATTTAAGAAAATTTAATTTTGTGTTCTTTCCTGTTTTTCCCTTTTGTTGCCAACCTCCGTCATTCCAGCCCTTCTCCACCTAGAATTAGTCCCACTGTGGTAACGGAATAGACCTTTAAAGGAGTATCTGCCCATTTCCCCAAACAGCCAGCCCCAGCAACCCAGGTTGTCTTGTTATGTAAAGCTGTTTCCAAAATTAGACCTCCCAATGGTTATCACAGCCCCCTGGGGCTGTGCCCTGAGGTCAGCTGCATTACAGCACAACTTAATTGAGCACAGTGAAATTGAACGGGAAATTTGTAGCACAGAATAAATTCCCTTGGTGTTCACTCTGAAGAGTTGTTGGATGCCTTCAGTTTGTAGCAACATGGTTATAAAAATGAAAACTAATCAAGTGAAGAAATATGACTTTCAGAAAACAGAAGGTACAGATGATCCGAGTTTCTGTTTTCAAGCAGGCTTCTTGGAAGGCCCTGAAACTAAATAGTCATAAAAGATGTCTTATGGGTAAAAGCTATGTAAGAAAAAGGGAGAATCTAGGATAAAATTATGGGGATGCACCTGTCATATTGACATAATAAAGCTGAATAGTGCCACTTTTTTCTAAAAGAATAAGGAAATTTATGTAAAATAAGCTCATTGCCTTTAAAGTCTTTGAAGTGTCTGGCTCCATCCTTTGTTATGAGACTTCTTTCTAGAGTATTTCATAGACCGTGCCTTCAGCAGTTTCTTTTTCCATCTCTGCACTGAAGTACTATCAAGTAGCAGCTTAACGGCCCTTTGGGTGATAGCACCTCCATACTGTGAGGTGTCACACTACATTAGGGCCAGCGAAACTGTTGTCTGCAAATACCCACTACTTTATTGACTTTAGAGTGAACTGAGATGATTGCCTTAGAGGTACTTAGAGAGGAGGGACACTAAGCTTTGGATAATTCGTCACTAGTCTCTGAGACTGCCTATGCTTCTGTGGTAGTCAATGTTTGGACACAGAGTAGAATGATGCTTTGGCAAGAGAGACCATATGTGCAGAAGTGTAAACACGCCTGCCCTCTCTAGACTCTGGTCTGGGGATGAACTATGTACTGGTTCAGATACTATGCATTCCCACTGAAGTCAGTAGTATTCTATGGGGAAATAAACCAGGGCAACATTTGAACTCTAGTCCTCCTCATTTTTTCCTAATTCTTCCATGGAAATGGCCCAGTCTCCTGTGGCTTTTGCAATAGTGACAGCAGCCACTGTTTCCCTCTGTTCTTTTATTTTTTTTTTTTTCTCCTAAGGTTTTTCTCCCCCCCACCCTTCATTCTGGTTCATTACTCCCACACTAAGACATTTGTACAAGTGAAGAAAGCCATTACCAGGGACTGGCTATCACCTCCATAGCAACAATAGCATCACAAAAAAAAATACAATACAAAAACAACAAAAGGTCATTTTCCGTAGCCAGCATTTCCAAGAATGATCTCAATTTTCATAAAACAATGTTTATAAAATTGTTAACACCCTAGGGCCATGTCTGAACAAAAATAACCATTTCTATAAGGTTCTTTGCCATCCTATTACTACTTGTTTATTTTGCAACAGCTAAATATATTCCAAACCACAGCTCTAAATCCAAGCACCATCAAGTTTGGGAGAACCTTGAAGCCTGTGCCCAAATCTAGTTATATATATTTTTCTTCAGCTGGTGTCTTTTTGTATAATAGGCTAAACACTTCAAGAAGTTGGCATGTCTTTCAAATACACAGCCCATGCCAGGCATTTTGAACTGCAAAAGTATGAACCTCTTTGCCAGTCCAGATGTTACTCTTCAGTATCAGAAAATGTGCTTTTTTAGAAGGAGGTTTGTAAAAGTCCAATATAGACAAGGCTTCAGCATGGAGATGGAGGGGCTGGCATTTCAAGTTGCACCCTCATATAGAATACCTGGGAAGGAATACCTGACTCATTCCATCCCTAAACTGTGCAACATAGAGAGGGCCACAGCCTCAGCTTCCTCCCTGGGATTTCCCTGGCACCTCTGAAGCCTTATACCTAAGTAAGAAACACTTCCGAATCAGGATTAGAGCCCTGTTACATTAAAGGTGGGTGTAGGAGGGGATAAAACAGTTTTGATGAGCAGCATCCACCTTCAGAGAAGGGGAATAGCATCTTCAGTCACAGACTTACCAAGCTGGTGAAGAAGGCTTTACAAAAAATGTTGCTGTGGGAGGGGAACCTCAATTCATCCCATTCCTACCAGTTTGATGCCAGTGCCAGCAACAGATGCCCAGAGCTGGGAGAAGGATCACGGGTCAGCAGGAGAGCACCTGAAGTGCAGCACAAGCAATTCCAGCCACTCCAGCCAGGAAGTCAGCTTCACTGGGGCCCAACTTAAATGCCTCTATGCAAACATGCACATAGCATGAGGAATAAACAAGAGGAGTTAGAGGAATTCCAGAGGGAATTGGCGGATGAAGTTGCTAAGCTACCATCCATCATATTTGAGAAGTCCTGGCAGTCGGTGAAGTTCCCACTGACTGGAAAAGGGGAAACATAACTCCCATTTTTAAAAAGGGAAAAAAGGAAGGAAACTACAGGCCAGTCAGTCTCACCTCTGTGTCCGGCAAGATCATGAAACAGATTCTCCTGGAAACCATGCTCAGGCACATGGAAAACAAGGAGGTGATTGCTGACAGCCAACATGGCTTCACTAAAGGCAAATCATGCCTGACAAATTTGGTGGCTTTCTATGATGGTGTGACAGCGTTGGTGGATAAGGGAAGAGCAACTGATGTCATCTACCTGGACTTGTGCAAGGCATTTGATGCTGTCCTGCATGACATCCTTGTCTCTAAAACGGAGAGACATGGATCTGATGGATGGACCACTCGGTGGATAAGGAATTGATTGGATGGTTGCACTCAGAGAGTTGCTGTCAGTGGCTCAATATCCAAGTGGAGATCAGTGACGAGTGGTGTTCCTCAGGGGTCAGTACTAGGACCGGCACTGTTTAACATCTTTGTCGGCGACATGGACAGTGGGATCGAGTGCACCCTCGGCAAGTTTGCCGACGACACCAAGCTGTGTGGTGTGGTCGACATGCTGGAGGGAAGGGATGCCATCCAGAGAGACCTTGAGAGGCTGGAGAGTTGGGCCCATACGAACTTCATGAAGTTCAACAAGGCCAAGTGCAAGGTCCTGCACATGGGTTGAGGCAGTCACAAGAATAAATACAGGCTGTGTGGAGAATGGATTGAGAGCAGCCCTGAGGAGAAGGACTTGGGGGTGTTGGTGGACAAGAAGCTCAATATGACCCAGCAATGTGTGCTTGCAGCCCAGAAAGCCAACCGTGTCCTGGGCTGCATCAAAAGACATGTGACCAGCAGGTTGAGGGAGGTGATTCTGCCCCTATACTCTGCTCTCATGAAACCACACCTAGAGTACTGTGTCCAGCTCTGGGGTCCCCAGTGCGACAGACGTGGAGCTGTTGGAGTGAGTCCAGAGGAGGGCCACGAAGCTGATTGGAGGGCTGGAGCACCTCTCCTATGAGGACAGGCTTGAGAGACTTACGGTTGTTCAGCATGGAGAAGGATCCGGGGAGACCTAATTGTGGCCTTCCAGTACCTGAAGAGAGCCTACAAGAAAGCTG
The DNA here is from genome assembly GCF_011004875.1 of Balearica regulorum gibbericeps. NCBI lineage: Eukaryota > Metazoa > Chordata > Aves > Gruiformes > Gruidae > Balearica > Balearica regulorum. Next base: position 62,016,219 of record NC_046184.1, read on the forward strand.
GAGAGGGACTGTTGACAAGAGCATGAAGTGATAGGAAAAGGGGTAATGGCCTTAAGCTGAAGGAGGGTAGATTTACATCAGATATTAGGGAAAAATTCTTCAATATGAGGGTGGTGAGGCACTGGGAACAGGTTGCCCAGAGAGGTTGTGGATGCCCCCTCCCTGGAAGTGTTCAAGGCCAGGTTGGATGAGGCTTTGGGCAACCTGGTCTAGTGGAGAATGTCCCTGCCCATGGCAAGGGGGTTGGAACTAGATGATCTTTAAGGTCCTTCCAACCCAAACCATTCTATGATTCTATGATTCTGAAGAAGTGAAACAAAAAACCCTTATGCTTTTCTATGTCCCCAGAGGCATCAGTTTCCAAGCATCAGGTGTCCTGAGTTCAGATTTTTAGACAGTTGCCTGTGCTGGGGGTTTATGTCTCTCTCTGTGGATCTGTATATAGGGCAGAGAAGTACTGTTTTATTGTAGTGATCACGCTATATTGCTTTTGCTTTTCAGGAGAGAAGTCTACAGGAAGCTGAGCAGCCTTTACCCTGCTCATGCCTGTACACAGTACCTGGATGCTTTCCAGCAGCTGGAGAAATACTGTGGCTACCACGAGGATAACATACCTCAACTTCAGGACGTCTCCAGATTTTTAAAAGGCCAGTCATTATGAACCATGGTTTACTCTAGGGTTTCCTGGATGTCTATTTTCACCACATACACACACAAACCAACTTGTTGGACCCAAGCTGATGAGCACAGCTGATTAGCTGTAGAGTTCCCTCGTGGCAAGATGAGCTGTGGCACAGGACATTAATACCAGGCATATCTAGGGACCAAGCTATACGTAGGTTTGTGTTTGCTCTGTGAGTGGCTGCAACTGATGTAGCAGTAACCAGCTAATTGCAATACCAGCAGCATATAGCCACAGCAGCACAGTGGCCAGCATGACTTCCACACACAGGTTTTCTATGGGTTTGGCTGTATCTTACGCTTCTATAGCCATTCTGCTAGTAAGACCCAAACACAAGAACAGGTACATACCCTTCAAGTCCACTTTTTTTCTGATGCATGAGACAGGATGGCAATGTGTGGTAGAGGAAAATGATTTCCAGGAGGTCCTGCTAGTCAGTCAATAGCTGCCTTGAAACAACGCTGCTTCCTTCTGTCTCCATGGCCCCACTTGCCAGACTAAACTGGTACCCACCATGTGGCTGACAGGAGAGCAGAAAGGCCGTGGTGACAGTCTGTAAATGCATGAAGACATGACCTCAGAAGGAAGGACACGTAAGATTGCTACGCTGACTTAATCTGCTGTTAGCTGGGGGCTGACTAGCAAAGAGCAGGAGAGGAAGGGAGCCTGCATTACTTTTATGAGGCCACTGGATGCATGGATTCCCAAGGACAGTTGCTTTTTGTCAAACCGCTGATTTCCTACTGTTATCAAGAATAACTGAAGAAAGGTGGTCTTTAAAGCCTCCTTGCTCCTTTTCAGTGACAAGGAGATGTGTCACAGAGTGGAGAACAGCTGATCACTATGCTGAAATAAATAATAAAAGGTATGGCTTAACTTTAAATAAATTCAATTTAAATACAATTTTCAGGAAATCAAATAACCTGCTCCATGTATCAGTAGGTGATGCTAGTAAGCTTGAATAAGCTTTCTGTTGCTGAAGAGTTTTCTAAGACATTGCCATTTTTAGGGAGGATTAAGCTGTTTGATGACAATTTTTTTATTTCATCTATAGTATAAGGGAACGAAGGGTTGGCATATTGGAAAGCATCTCTCATGAGCATACTAGCACCATCATATCCAGCTGTAGGAATTTTTCTGTGTATGCATTATGTATTTTCTTATGTATTTTTCCTTCTATTTAACTATCTACCTTACTCCCCTCCTGCGGTTACTGGGCTTATAAATATTTTTTCTCACGAAGTAGCCAATTTCATCTTATATCTCATTTACACAGCAGCTGACAGCAAGGACCTCCAGAAATCATGTGATGCTGATTTGATTAGCACAGATATTCATATTTTTTAAGTGAACCAGGTGATTTCAAAGTGGGAGAATTTAGGCTAATGTAAGAATATCCTGTAATAATACTACTTGTATTGCTCATGTTGGTTGACAGGATTTGATTGCCTGGGTCTGGGCCTGCTCACTTCTTTTGCAGACTCTGGTTCTAAATTTTCTCTATGCCATACAAATTGTCCTAAGTAAAAAAAAATGCAGTAAAAATGGTCATTCTGAAAATTTTGCTAATAGCGATTGGAAAGATGTTTACAGTGAGTATCAACTCATCTACTATAAACACGGTGTGTCTAGTGTAAGTTTCATCCAAACTATTCTGACTAGGAATGAGAATCAGGCAATTTAGAGGCATTTTATTCCATCCTGGAATGGGTGTCTAAGGAAAATGGAAAGAATGGCTCTCAGGTGCTGGTCCTACCCTCCTCAAGCTGTAGCTAAAACCTAGATATCTGGTTTAGCCTAGAGACTTCGGAAAAGATTAAGCATAAATGGAACAAAGTTGGTTCATAAGAACTGTGTTTACAGCTAGACACAATTATGAGTAAGCTATTTTAGTCCCATTATATGGGGCTTTGAACTCATATCTTCCTTATCTTCAATGATTCCCTCTAATAATGTCATTTCTAGAATAGCATAAAGATTGACATCATAGCAAGGTCCCTTTGTAACAAACCCATCTAAGCATCTGCAAGGTCTGTAAAATCTATGTCAAAGACAGCCTCATGTCAAGCAGCCACTGGGTGAGGTGTATGATTTATAAGGAGTTCTTCTGATTTATTACTAATTTGGGTGACTTTTACTACCAGCGTCAGCAAGGACAGAATTTCTGCCCCTTACAACTCACCAGTCAACTGTGTGCTTAGGCTCTTTCCTGCGTTACAGGTGTGCAGCGCTCAACCAGCCAAACCTTAATCAAACTATAGGCTGTGATGTGTCTCCCAAAATTCCTTGGCATTCAGTGGATGTGTTTCAGGTACTACAACCTATGTGGAGATGCATAGAGTGGTTCCTCCTGTCACTAGTTAGCCGTGAGCGAGCTCTAAACTGTCCCACTGCCCCAGTTAGGGCATAAATCCCGGCACGTATCTTTGCTAAATACTGCCTCTAAGAATTTAGCATATGTGATCATGTGATATTTAGCATATTCTTTAGCATATGTGATCATGAGCCTTTCTATAATGAATTACAGCGATGCAGAGAGAGAGGAATATCCTGGAGAGAAAGTGATCATGCTCTAACCAGCCAACCCAGCCAGATAGATAAACTTCCATCTTTTATTTACTCAGCAGTATCTGTGAACTCAACCAAGCAATTCATTTGTCTTTAATACAGGTTGAACTACAAGATCTGTCTAGTGGTACCTGGCCTGCTAGTGAGGCTGGTTTGAACAGAAATGATCTCTACATCATGAGTATTTGTTAATTACTTAAAGGGAATGTAAATGTTTAACCATGTGACCATTTAACATGGCAAGTGTTTTTCTCAAGGGTTAAATAGATGAACCTAGGCACTTTCTTTCTAGGAAAGATGTTTGGATTGAAGCATTCGCTGTCCTCCACAGCTGGAAGAAATTACAGCCAGTGAACTCAAGCAAGCTCACACTTCAATGCACAAACCTGTATACATGATTTTTTTAGGCCAAGACTTAAGCCTTACAGATCACTTTAGGTGAACTGCTCAAGACCTTCTCTTCAACTCATTTTGATTTCAGAGATCTTTGGGCAGCAGGTCCAATCAGCCACACCCCCAATTCTCTACTGATTGCTGGTTTTATTGTGCAGTAATGAAATAGAAGTTCAGATTTGCAGATATTACCTTCAGCAGATAACTTTTTCCTATGGCTTTTCAAGGCAACTGGCCAAGTCTGTTCCATCAGCAGACTGTCTGATTCACTGGCCTATATTTAAAAGGGCATCTCAGGGAACATAAGCTGTAATTTTCATTTTCCCTCCTGCTCCTCCAACATGGATGCTAAAGCAATATAAATTTCCCTAGACTCTTTCATAGTCCTTCCAAAACTGAGTTACTTTGGGCTTGGTGTTCGTCTGATACATTTTTCAGCTGGTGCAGTTTTCATTTCACTCAGACTGAGAATTCAGCCCAAAGATGACCAGATTTGGAGCTTTTCACGTTCCTCTGGATTGGCTTAGTATGGCATCAGCAGCAAGGGAGTACCCTTCTTGTGCCAGCTCCTGGCCAGTGCCTAAGAACACATAGCTGATGGTCTGTCTGCTCCCCCAAACACCCTGCTTCCTTAATTGGGGAGGGGGAAGAATAGTAAACTGCTTTACAAGCACTTATGATTCCCTGGTTAACTGTGATGCCTTTGCTCAGCATATAGACAAAGACATAACCTCCATAGTATTTTTTTTTTCTGCTGTTCAGCTTTGAGGCAGTGCTATACCCATTACCTTTGAATTCAGTGGAGCAATAGAAGATAACCATGGCAAATGCTAACCACCTAGTCCCTCACATTGTCAGGTAGAGGCATTCCTTGCTGTCCACTCTTTTTTTGTCCTGTATAGCTTCAGATGTTTTGTCACTTCTAATTCTTCCAGTGAAGCCTTTTTTTTTTCTTTTTGTTTCCTTTTTTTTTTTTTTTAAAAATGAGAAAAGTGTTACTAGCCAGACAGAACAAGACAAGAAATGCTGGAAGAAACATTAAAAACCCAAACAAAACAAATCTTGTAAATGGCTTGGTTTCTGGGTGGGATTTTTTTTGTTTGTTTACATAAAGTAAATTAGGTTCCAGGCTTCATGACACAATAGAATATGGATAGAGAAAGGAGAATAAAGCCATTTCTGATTTTTTTAAAAATGTAGTTTTATGCTTTAAAGAAGCTGAAATGTCATTTATGGGAGCTGAGAATGCAACACAGATTTTGAATATAGGACTTCAAAAAGATTATCATTGGCTCTCTTTTAAAGCAGTGATTTTCAATTTTCTTCGCTTTGCAGACCACCAACATGTTTCCCATGGAAATGTAGATTTTGTATTCTGTTGACCATAGGATTGGTTATTTTGTTAGCTGTCTCCCACAGACCTTTCACAGTAAAGTAGGGTGTCCTGGGGTAACACTGATAGCACAAAAGTATTGCATTCTTCTGTCCTGTTCTATGGACACACGCAAGGCAAAACACGTACGATCACATCATTGGGAAGCTGTGTAGTTAGTTCTGGATAAACATAATGGTGAAAAAAAAAAAAAAAAACAAAACAGAGGGGAAAAATAGGTGAGAGCACTGATGGAAACTCTGATGTTAAATGGTTAAGGGCCAAATTCCAGCGCCCTTATCTCTGATGAGGGCCCATTTGCTCTTTCTCCTGTGTGTTCCCATTCTAACAGAGTCCAGGCAGAAAGATAAAATTGATAGCAAGTTTTGCCAGTGCTGAGCTAGTTTATACATGTGGAGTGTGCACTGACAAGGGGAAATGAAGTTGAATAGTATGCTCCAATTCTACCTCTGGGGTATGTTGAACTAGACCCACTGAGGAACAGAAGAATGCTCCAGACTGGAGCAGACCCATGGTCCACCTACTTCTGTCTTCAACAGTGCAAGTTACAAGGGGCTTCAGTGCAGGGAGTACGAAAGTCCGTAGGAGAGGGCTAAACAGTAACCTAGCATCAGGGAAGAGCCAAGTGCTCTCAGACAAGGGTAGGGGTGTGGTGTGCCCCTTATCTAACTCCTGTTTTTCTTTTACATATTCTATACAGGAAATGAGAGAGATAATCCAAGAATTAATAGACTAGCCAGGACTAAAAATGCAGGTTCTGTTTCCTGCTTGATCATATGGGACCTCAGACACATCACTAACACGTGGGACAGAGTAGATGATAAATTTGTGTAAATGTGCTAAACATGTAAACCAGGGTAGGCAGTACTCCCATACTTTGTATTGTTGCTGTGTGTATACGTGTAAGATGGATGGCTACGTGATTTGATGTTGCAGTAATTGTACCCATAGCAGTACAGGGACATGTCAATAATGGTAAGCCAGCATGTTCCTACTATGCTTAGGTGGAAGGAGCTAGTGCAACAGAGCACAAAGGTCTTCTGAAACTGCTTACCTGAACTAAGTGTGCCATGTAGTTAACCCTAGAAATGCCTAAATTCAGTCTCACTTCACTTTGCAGAAAGAACAGGTTTCCAGCTGAGACCAGCTGCAGGACTGCTGTCTGCTCGTGACTTCCTTGCCAGCCTGGCATTTCGTGTCTTCCAGAGCACACAGTACATAAGGCACTTCTCTTCTCCTATGCATTCCCCAGAACCGTAAGTTTGATGCCCTGGCACAATCCCATCCTTCTGAATGTGTTGGGGATGATTTTCTTGGGAACGGCTCTGGAGCTCTATCCAGTAGTCCACAGAATGAAACAATTTGAAAAACTAGTAGCTGGAGAGCTAGAAGGGGAAGTCATGCATGAGAGGGTGTGGGTCTCTGTCTCTCTTGCAAAGCTGTCTGGGGAAGGAAAAGACTGGAGAATATCTGGTTTAATCTTTTCATCCTGCCTTCAGTTACCATCTGCTGGGGTTTGATTCCCTGCTGTGAAACTCTCCCAGTAAGTGCTGGCCAGACAACAGCAATTACATTTCATGAGAAATTACAAGTTCACACAGACGCTTTTGTATGCTGGGACAAATCAGAGATGTTGTGACATAGGAGACTAGTGTCCATGCCATCCCAAGTGAGACAATAGCCAAGGTAGCGGGGGGCAGCTGGGTCCCCATGGCAGAAGGGAGTGCTCTGTGACTCTCCCGGCAGAGCCAGGCCAGGTATGGAGGCAGCTATTGCAGAGCAGCCCTCACACTAGCTCCCTTTGGGCATCTATCACCTGAAGTCCTTCATGGGAAGCTCATGTAGGGCAGGAAAAGAAACCTTTACTAAGCATGAATGTCACTTGTTTTCCAGAGACTGTTGCCATGAGTTGTTGGGTCATGTTCCCATGCTAGCTGACAAGGAGTTTGCCCAGTTCTCACAGGTAAGAAGGTTGTTCTGCTGGCTGTTTTACCAACTGCTCTGGATAGCAGGCCAGACGTGCCTCAAAGACATGCAGCTCACCATGCTTGAAACACTATTTTAGGTCTTGGTTGTGCCCGAGTCAACCTCCAGGGGTGGTGGGCTAGCAGTGCCTGGGGAGACATCTACTCCAAGGGAGTGGTAGCACCGCTCCCTACACACATCGTGTAAAAGGAAGGGCAGCCAGTGCTTGTGGGACTTCTCTGTGGGAGGGCCATGTCAGTCTGCAGAAGGATGCCAGTGGAACCTCTGTTTGAGTTGGACTGACCGCGCTGTTCCCCTGGCTTCCTGTCCTATACCACATGAACTTAACCAGCAACAGCCATGGAGCCCCCAGGCTGGTTCTGTGTCTGGGTGTACATTTTTATCTCAGATGATACTTTAATTGTGTCCATCACCATGTCATTCATTAGAATTGTTTTTGCTTTTACAACTCACCAGATTCTCACAGCATTGCTCACACTGGTGAGGAGTATCCAAAAAGCAAACACGGCTTCTTTGTACAATAAGGGGCTATTTAGTATGAGCAGTCAGTGTCAGACCCAAGTGAACTTGATGACCTCCTATAATTAAAGACATCAGAACTATGAATGTACCTCAAAACCATAGCAGAGGGAAGAAGATAACTCATATTCTAGGCTTATCAATCAGTGGCCAGTGTGGAAACTGTCAATAAGAGCAGAGGGGTTACATGATACTGTCAGAATATCTTAAAAAAAAAAAAGGGCAATTTATCTCATATAATGTGGTTTCCGGTTGTATCAGCTTGGATACATGGCAATTTCCATTTTGGTCATAAATATTGGTTATTATCAGATTCAGATGAGTAGTACTTAAAATATCCTAATGGTCTATAATTTATTCTGGAAGAAATCTCCTCAGTTAAGTTCAATACCAGAACTGAAAACACATTAGAAATAAGAGATTACAGCAATTTCAAAACTTTCAGCTTTCCTCTTTTCCCTTGTATAACACAGACTGTACAACACTGGATCACATTAAATGAATTTTCACTTTTTTTTTTTTCACAAAGTATTTTCACAGTTGAAATTCACCCCATGAAAATTCTTTTTTGTTCCATTCAACATGAGACAATGAATAGTAAAAATCCCCTGATTTTGTTTGTTTGCTGCATGATATGGCTGCTGGGATAGCTAAGAAGAGACATCTACAGATTCTTATTGTGAGAATAACAATTAACAGGGAGTACAGATGAGAGTAAACAGAATCCTCCCTGCACGGATCTGACCCACTTATAAGGGCTGTCAGAAAGAGAGTGAGAGACAGAAAGGTAATGGCAAAGGTAAAACCCACCTTGCTGTCCTTCCTTCTCATGCCTCCCTATAAATCTCTGGCAGGGGTAGTCCAGCATTAAGCCAAGAGATAGTTAACTTTACACAGAGAACACTGAGGATTAAACACTCATCTAATGTGGCTCCCAGTGGTATGTAGCTGGGGGCCAGGGAGAGGTAGGCATCCTGGAAGCCATGGAAGGTCATTTTGGGTGACAAAAACAATGAATAGTTCATGCTATTCATGCTAGAAATGATGTGGTCCTCCCCCTTCCCCTCTTTCTCTCCCTTGGGCTGAATAATCACACTAGTGTAACACTGCCTGCTTGCTTACTTGCTTTAGGATATTGGACTGGCTTCTCTTGGATCATCTGAAGCGGAGATTGAGAAACTGGCCACAGTAAGTACAGATGGCAGTTTAATATCTGAGGCAAAACCCAAACGATTCACTGCATATCCCTTACTGTGCAGGGAAGGGTCTTCTCCAGTGTCTCAGATTAGCTACAAAAATGGGAGCATCAGCAGGATTGTCTCTTGTCCTCACCCATAGGTTAGGGAGGTGCTGGAGCAGGGGCTGGCATCCCTCTTGGGAAGCCCAGAAGCATGCAATTGCATCTGAAGAAATAGTTACAATTTTTCCTTCTATAAGAATATATTGCTGAGGCTGTTTCTACAATTTCAGCCACAGGACGATCCCAACTCGCTTTCCAGATTCGCCTACTAGACTGGATACTCAATATAATTCCTGCATTTTCTCCTGCACAAGGTGCAGGGAACCATCAGAATTTGATTCACCCTCTATTCATTATCTCACAAAATAGGTGAGCACTTAAAAGCAATTTGAGAGCAGATACTGTCAATTGGTTCTGAATCACTAGGCTGTATACATCTGCCAAAACAACCCATGCAGCCCTTTGCTGCCATCTTAATTTGTTCTGAAAGTGGGCTGGAGGCCAGATGATTTTTTTTCTGATAATGACAGACATTTCTCAGTCTTGATTTTTTCAAGGGAGGAGAGGAGCCTTACCCTCACCCAGCTGGGTGAGGCTCATTCAGGAAAGGAGGTGGATGGAAGGAGACTGTCACTCCTGAAATTCCTCATCCAGCCCACAGCCCCACTCATGGTGAAGTGGAACGAGGCAGTGTGTGAAGGAGGTTATGGTTCACCTAAAATCTATCCGCATACATCCATCCTTGGGTCAGGACTAGGTAAGACTAGCAGTATTTTTAGGGTTCAGACATCAAAAGGTACCAGTGCTGAATTTTTCATAGCATTATCCAGATTCTGGGCTGGTGATGTGAGGGGACTATGTGGGAAGAGGCAGTGACATGTCCATATTTCCTCTGCAGTTTCCCCTCTCTGGATCTAGAGAGGCTAGCATAAGATTAAGATCCATGCCTTTGTTAGGGTTAAAAGAATTATGGGTCCCGGAGAGCCATTTTGCATCATTACCTGGGTCTTGGTGAGATTGGGTGAAGGCCAGTGGCTTACATAGCATTCCTCTGTAAGCACCCCTCTCTGACCCTGAACTTGCTAGGACTGGATTAGAAACAGGGTTAAGGTTAGAAGAATGATGGGTCTCATATCTGAAATTGTCATAGCATCATCTAGGGTTTTAGGAGGTAGAATAAGGACACCTTTTTGAAAGGGCTACCTGCAGTTCAGGATCTGTGAGAATACAATTTTGTAAGTGCCATTCAAGTATTCTGAACAGTAAACATATTATTCTAGATTAACATCTCAATCTTCAATTGTTTAAAAGTTAGACACGTAGTCTAGGCTTATTTTTTAGGTTCCTTCACTAGAAATTGAAGATAGAGAAGAACCTGTAAAACATTCGCTATCCTGACATAGATGTCTAACATAAATACTTTTTTCTCTCTGAAAGTCCCTGTCATTCTCTGTTCATTATAAAGAGAATGTAGGTAACCAGCTTAGATGATAGGCCAACATTTAAGCTAACTAAAAGTTTATTTAAAGAATCTCAACTTTGCTTGTTGCTATGGTCTATAACATTTGTAAGAGAAAACTTTGAAATGCCATTATGTCATTCAGTCCCTGGACTTCTCTAAGCAGATGGATCCATGCACAAGAGATGGGAAATTCCCAGCGTTCCTGTTGCCCACAGGGTGCCACTAGTAACGTGTCTTGTACCCTGTTAAAACAGTGAGAGCTGAAAGAACCTCACTAACTAAAAGCCAAATACATGATACCTAAGGAAACACTAGAAAGAATTCCTCCTCCTCTCATGTCTCATTCTCCAGTCAAAAAGACCTTCTGCAAAATGAGGAGGTACTCGAAAAACTTTTAACTGTGAAATAACAAGAATCAAGATTATTAACACAATAAGAACACAGAATTATTAGCTGAACTGTAGAGAAAGCAGCTCGGGATTCTGCAGAAAGAAAGATCTTGGCATGCTGTTTCTTTAGTGGTAAATCTTCACGCTAAAACCAAGTCATCAAATTATATAAGATACGTGAAAAAAGGGTGGGAGAAAGAAAGAGAAAGAAAGAGGCAGAATAGACAGAATAACATAGAGTTTCACGTTATTTTGCAAACTGTCTGCAGTTCTTTGAGAAGGGTGCTGAGAATGCAACACTTATGGCTAAACCAAAGCCAAGGTCCAGTCCTGTGTATGAGGCAGCGAAGAGCTATGTGTCCCTAAAGGAAACTTGAAGAGTTGTGACACAAAGCCATATTCTTGAAATGTCTCATGTTTTCCTTTTGCACAACACCTAACCAGCTGCTCAGGGGTCAAGCTGTGTCCAGAATTGGTCCTCCACTGTCCATATCCTTAGATGCTGTAATAAGGGAAGGGCTAACAGGTTGGCAGAGCCAAGAGTTGCTTTTATCCCACCACTGTCCAGCAGATAAAGGAAGTATGGCCCTAAGCATGCTTTATTGCAAGACAATCCCAGAGAGATGTATCTTTATTTTCTACTGGAGCATGATAAAGATGTAATTGGCATAATCTTAAAGGGTACATTGCTGCTAAGAGATGAATCATTCTTCAATTCTTCTGAATGCTATCACACAGATAAAGGAGGAGGGAAACTGTCCTTTCACTTTCCTTTCCTAGGGCCTTGAACCCCCTGTGCAGGTGTTCCTGTCCTTCTGGGAACTATGGGTTGAAAACTGTCAGCTTCCACTAAATATAATGAAGCTCAGGGCAGAGAGGTTGCAGGGTAATTTGTAAAATCTTCCAAAGAAAGAAGGGGATTTTCTTTCTTTCTTTCTTTCTTTTTTTTTTTTTTAATTGAGATTGGGAAGGATAGCAAGTTTTGAAAAATATGTTATAATTTGTGTGTTATGCATGTTGAGAGAAAAAAATTTCTTAAAATATACAGCTATGAAATTGGAAAATACAAAGACATTAAGGAATAAGAATAAAAGAAAATTAAAGGAAAAATGAGAAGCTTCAAAATGAACTGCCTGTTAAGACTGTTTTTCACAAGTTGTTCTTATTGCCAGCTTTATTGGTTCACTGTGGAGTTTGGTCTCTGCAAGCAAAACGGATCGATCAAAGCTTATGGGGCAGGACTGCTTTCATCTTATGGGGAGCTTATGGTATGTGTCAAATGTATGGTATTGAAAGATTTCTATAATCCAGTTTTCTGAACTCTCTGGTAAAAGCAAAATATTGTTTCCTCACATAAACTAATATGATATAAAATACTGAATTTTCTTTTGCAAAGAAATGTATTCTCCCTTCCCAGAAGCTACTGAGTAGGGGAAAAACTACTGTAGGATTGTACTTGTCTTCCACCTAAAAAGATGAAATGCAATGAAAGCAACCATCCTATAAAGAATTAGATTTGCTTCTTATTGCTCCTGGCCAGTAGTAATACAGTTGAATTTAACATAAAACTCATGTACATTTCTGAATTACTCACTAGAGGGCAATATTATGCCTATTATGAACTCTGCTACTTGTCCATGCCATTGACAGTCATGCCCATATGAATCAGAAAGGCACTGACTGAACCAAATAAAGTGTGAAGAAGCTGTAAATAACATGGACACTGGCAAAAAGAAAATGCTTTAGTATTTTACGTTCCTAAATATGTTTGAAAACTAATTCCAGCTCAAGTTTTATGTAGATGAAAATCTGCCTACTCAGTTTGACACTGCCCTGGCTGGATGTATTAACAGTGGAAAGAGGGACTGTACACCTTTAGAGAAAGCTTATGAGTTTCCCCTCCTTTGGACAAACAGCTGACAGGGGAGATATTAATTTCTCCTCAGTTTTGCAGAGCACTGAAGCAGATGATCAGTTTCTGAGTGCAAAAGCCCTGAACTGTTAGCAGTAGGTCTCAATTGCTTAAGGTTGTGCAAAATGACATTTTGGACTTAGGAAAAGCCAAAGGAAAATAAAAAGCACTCTTCAAGCATTTTTGTAAACTAGAAATCAATTTTTTCATGGGAGATGTATTTTAAGCTAAACAAATAGACACAACAGCCTAACAGCCAGCTACATGATATATTCACGTGGAACCGAGGCTGGATTAGCACAGCTTGAACTCCCATAACTGGACATAGTTGGATTGCTATGACAATAAATACATTACAAAACTCTCCTAATGGTATACAGGTCAGTCCGCTTCTTAGTCAATTGACAGAAGGAAGAAACAACATGTTAAAGTATCTCAAGAAATTTGTAATAGGAGTCCCAACAGAGGGGCAGTTGAGAGTTAATATATAGAAAGGGCGATTCTCCAATACATCAACTTTCATTTTATCACCTGCTGAATTTAGCATTAGTTTTCTCCCAACACTTGCAATTTGGAGACTTTTTTGAGCAAGCTCTGTGGTATATGATTTGCAGACCTGTCTCTCTTGATAAGCTGAGAGATCTGCATGCGCATTAGCCCTGTAGAGAAATAAAGGTTGCTACATAGCAACCTGATCTTGTCCCTGACTGCTCATGAACGTGAGCAGAAGTGTGCTAGCACTATCGCAGCACTCATCTGTAGAACAGTGAAACGCATTGTTTTGAAACAGCAGATCAATGAGAACTCCCTATAAATTAGGCTCTGGTGCAATGTGTTTGGTTTACGTGTCTATCTGTTCTAGGATAAGGCTGAAGCTGCTGTTTTTCCAAGAATCCTTCAGTACTTGTTATATTCACAGCCAACAAACTGGAAACCTAGGCTTACTTTTATTTACCTGGTAAAACCAAAAAGGACCGATATCAAAGCACAGTCAAAGACAACATTTATTCTACTCTGCCTGCCTGAATACTTTATAGGTTTAAATCAAATGCATTTACATATTAAACAGAGCACTAAATGGCAGAGGTAATCATCTCTCCGATACTTATGTAGCTTTCATAGTAATATGCACCACAGAATCTATCTGCATGATGTTACGTCCTTTCTTCTGTTTAATTTTGACAAAGATGAATGTAAAAGTCACATCAGAAATGCTCACTTTTGGTGGCTGGAGTTGAGCGTACCAGACTTGTGTTCTCTCTCCTCTCTTTCTACTTTTTCTTCACCAGGCACCAACAAACTCTTCTGCTTTTGATTAAAGTAGTAGGCAAGAACTGCTTGCTCACAAAAATGTTCTGTATAACACAAAAGTATAACTGCATCTCAAATTCCCTACTTTTAAGGTTGACAATGGAAGAAATAACTGTCCTTGAGTTGATAAATGCAGATTCTCGTCATTAATTTTATCATCAGTAGTTGTTGGGTAATGCTGCTGGATTAACTTTTGATATGGCTATGTCCACCTAGGTCTTCGTCTATCGTATTACTGAACTTGCATGCAGATGTGATAGCATTTATATTCAATAGGCAATGAAGAAGGATTTATCCCCGCTTCTAAAAGTCCATCTTGCCTGTTACACCTAAGACAGTCTGAAGATGGGCAATGTTCACCAGCAGTATTGCTATGTGCCATGTGCAATTCCTATGTGAGTTCTGAAAGTTCATCACTGTGTAGCTTTTGGGACAGCAGCTAGTGGGTTCTGTGCACGTTACCTTGAGCATCTGAAACTTCTTGTACACAAATTAATTATAGCTATGGCCTTAAGTGCTGAAGTTTCCTTTTATGGCTGACTGATTCATCCCACAGATTTTTTATTTGGAACAAAACTGAAATACGGAAAAGTTTCCATTTAATCATTCTAGTCTGCATAAGTGTCTGATTCTAACATCAGTAGAGACAGTGGCAGTGTTAGTGCAATGCTGAGGTCCTATGCCTAAGCACCTGCTAGCAACTTGAAAATGTATACCAACTGTTTCTTTTACAGCTGAAGAGAGGAAATATGTGTAGTGCAGTGTCTATTTCTTAGAAGGGATTTTTTTAGTAATGCAGCAGTGACTGGGCAGTTTTATTAGAGAAGATAAAGATTGGGAGATATTGAGGCTCATTATAGCCTTCGATTTCTTGCAATGTTCATTTTGCAGTCTTAGACTGGCTCTTGAGAAAGCTCTAGGTAAGTTTTACTACTGCTTGGGAGAAAGCCATTGTTCATCATGATAATTACCTGTCAGTCTTCTCAGTATGGGCCCAGACATGGGCTTGTGCGTGGAGGTCCCAAACTCGATTCCCTATCATTTAGTTGATCGGCACATTTGGCACAGGCAGACTCACTGCAGCTCATGTGACAGAGGAGACATGCTGCAGCAACCTGTGCAAAGGAGGGGTTTCCTCATCACTGAAGGCTTCTGAACCAGGAATAGCAGGATGATATGGTCACTGAGGAAGCAATAAAGGCATGAGTTACTAAGGCTAGGTGGTTGGCTACGAGGAAGATAACACCTAACGCCCTGGAGAGGGTGAGCAGCAGTACGTCCAGCTAATGTTATGTGAGAACTTAGTATCAGCAAGGAGCCTGGGAACATCCCTGATTTGCAGCCTGGACTGATTGTCTGTGGGAGTGTGACTGTAACCCAAGACATCCTGACTCCAAAATCTTCAAAACGTTTTCCTCTTCTCCACAGCACCCACTCTGACCAGACTGAACCCAGCTTCAGGTAGTTATTTTCTGTGGATGAGCTGATCCTGCCCAAACTCAGGGCATAACTTGGGAGAAAGGCAGAGGATGAGAGGCAGAGCTAGATGCCCCCTGCGTGAGACTTGCACTTGAATCCATTTTATCTAACAAATCATTTAGTGACAGCAGCTAGGTATTGGAAGGGACAGGATAACCATACCCGAGTCTAAACTGCACAGTTGTAACGGGCCTGACTGCTGGCCAACCTTGCCTCCTCTGAACTGTAAGAATTCCTCCCCAACAGCTCTCGGTATTGCACTGTTTATTTCACTATATTCTGTCAGCTGTTCTACATTATCCAAAATGCTTCTCCTGTTAACACTCAGCTGGGCTCTGTCCTACATACTGTAAAATCTTATGGCTCATACCACACTTCTGGCAGCACTCAGTGCTACATATGCTTTTCTTGCAGCACAACAAGTACTTAACTTGTAGAGGCCTTTAAGGCCATCCGGTTTCAAGCTGAACTTCCACTGAAATCAATGGGATTTCAGTTCTGCTTCAACACTGACAGCAAAGCGGGACCCCTGTCAGGTTTTGAGTTTCTGAAATCTTTTTCCATTAGTCCCCAGAGCTTCTAAGATTATAAGAGCAACCTCATGTATGTGTATACCATCCATCTTAGACTGTATGAGTGCTCTCCAAGGTTTATTCTTCAATTACACACTGCAAATGAAGAACAGGAAAACCAGCATTTTTTAGCATTTTATATTCTTGTTCTTTTTTAAAAAAAAAAAAAAAAAAGAGCCCTGTATTAATTTCTGCACCAGTTCTGCAGCAAATTGGCCTACTGGTTAAGGCAGGCCTCCAGCTATGGAGAGTTCAGGCTCAGTTCAGTGAAATATCTAAAAATGTGCTGAATTTTTCCAGTTAGCAGATTGCACTGAAAGTCTTATGCAGTGTCACCCACTCTTACCAGTTATTTACAAGTACCATGGGAGCTGGCATTTGGATCATAAAATAGTGAAGAGAGCCTTCTGAAGACTGGGGAAGAAGAGAGAAACACAGACAGGCAGATCTCAAAGAAGCGGTGGGTACCAAAAGAGTGTCCCTACGTGGATGGGACCCACTGTCCAGGCTGAAGTTGGAAAGAAACTTCTTGACGTTGACTGCGACGAGTTGCCATTTTCCTTTTAGTTTGTACCCAAAACGCAAACGTGCACACACAGAGTATGGTGCATATTTATATCTTGGGTTTCAGGGAAGCTTTTAGGCTGCTTAACTGGCATGGGAGATGTGCAGAAAATACCAGGAGCGTTCTGTCCTTCAGTGCAGCAGGAAATGTGAGATTTGTGACATGGGCTGGGGACTTTGAAATAGTGCTGTACAGGACCGTGAATCTTCTATGATACTAGTTGACAAAAGCAGCATGATACTATTTTTTCTTATAGATATTCAGATTTTGGGGGTGGTGGTGGCATTGATTTTCCTCTCCCTGTCTAAGAATGTGGCTACGGTACCCAATTGTACACTGCCCTAATACAGGAAATATATAGGTTTTTTTCTTTTTTCTTCTTTTTAAAAATTATTTATTATTTGGTTATTGACTGCTAATTATGAAAAGCAGCTTTCACCTGTGAAAGAACGGGACTTGATACAACCTTTAACTATTGCACAAAGAGCATTTCAGAGCCCAGCAGGCACTAATTCTTGCTGTGTTCATTCACCTGCTCTAACCTGTGTTGTTCCCGTTACAAAGCATGCTTTATCAAACAAGCCAGAGTACAAGCCTTTTGATCCAGAAGTGACTGCAGTTCACCCCTATCAGGATCAAGCCTTCCAGCCTGTCTATTTCGTAGCAGAAAATTTGGAAGATGCCAAGGCCAAGCTTCAGTAAGTGAAGTGTTTGTGGGTTATTTTCATCGAGGGGGGGCACACTGACTTGAATCCTAACCTCAATACTACTGCAGTAAGCGTGCCAGGCTAGGACGCTGTGCACTTCATCTGCACAGTGGTTGTTTTACATCAAAGCTAAACCTGAGATTGTTTATCTCAGAAAAGCTTCATAGAAAATCATAACTATATATTGTTATGCCCTGTCCCACGCTTCATCTCAGCAATGCCTCATTTTAGCAACTTCTGAAGTAAATTCTGTAACCAAATAGTGAGAGTAGAGCTCAGTCCCACAGTCTGGGTGCCTATGTGCTAGTCCATACAAATAACAGGTTGGGAAGAACTGATTTACCCAAGGTCACACAGAAATTTTATAGCAGACTCAGGAATTAACATGGATCAGCAGGGGGCTTAAAAACAAGATTGCCTTTCTCCTCTGATTATATCTGCACAAGAATGCAGAATCAGCATTCACAGGCAATCTAATTTCTACAAAGTAGCTGACTGCAAGCTAAATAACATTATTTCAAATTAGCTTGAGGTGTTTCTAAATGCATTTCTTTGACTGTGTTATGTTATGCAGTTAGGATTTTTTTTTTTTTTTTTTTTTAAGTAAGCAGGGTTTAAATTCTGGCCTTCATCGCCAACAGTTAGAACAACATGACCAATTCTGGCTGAAGGCAGGAGGCTGGTTGTGGAGCTACTGGGGAGCATGTAGGAGCTGAAATGAGGAATTCATTAGGGGAAAAGAACCTGGGCCAGACTTCTTCCCTGCTCCCCCCACCTCCTCCCCAGAAGCACTGCCTGCTGGGGTTATAGCAATGGCAAATTAGGCCCCTCATCTTAAACCTGAAGGTTCACATTAAATTATTAACTTGTGTAAAAACGTGGCTGAAAACACACTGGTAGAGGAGAGAGGACTTTCAAGAACATTTGCCTCTTTTCAGGCAAACTTAAAAAGAACTTACAAGGACAAGGAATACACCATTCTCAGTCCTGAAGCTTTTTCATACATTTTTTCAAGATAGTTGTGCAGCCAAAGCTGCTCAAAATAACTGAAGGCACAAGAATCCGTCAGAACGGAAAACATAAGGCAACATCAGTACAGGGGGTTCCTACCAGCATGTACTTAATGGAAACATTGTCGAAAATGGCAAGCAATCATGTTTTTTCTTTTAAAAGAGACAGTAAAATAGTCCAGGATGCCTAGTATCAACAGGTTTTTAGAATTTTATGCAGAAATAGCTACTCCAGGTTATTTCTTGGAAGCGAAGGCAGCAGACATGCTGTGTTCCTGCATTCCTCAGCTTGTGGTTGTAATAACTCTGAATTGCGTTAACGTAGAGCTGTAAGAGCACAGGCGGATCTGAGCCAGCCACGCGGAAAAGCAGGCACTGAAGATCTTTAGGGCTGCAAGTAGTTCAGTCGTGGGCAGGATACACTGCACCAGACAACGTTAAGGGGTAGCAGTGAGGAGGTGTCACAGCAGCCTCTGCTCCCTGATAAGTGCATGCCTACGTACTGAGAAATTAGGTCCTGGAGGTTTTATGCTCAGGGAAATGGCTTCTGAAATAGCAGCTCTGTCTTCTTCCCCCTGCAGAAACTATGCGATGAAGATCAAGAAGCCTTTTTCTCTGCACTACGACCCATTCACCAGCAGCATAGAGGTTATGAACACACCTCAGAAAATCAAGAGGGCACTCTGTCAAATGAAAGAGGAACTGAAAAATCTCTGCTTGGCCCTTGAAAACCTCTCTTAAAACTACAGCAATACATCTCACCTGGCACTGAGATACTTGTAGACGGTTCCAGCACTTGAAGATTTAGTGAAGAAATTGTAGTTGCATGCGAAAATCTTTAACCTACAAACCAGCTCTGTCAAGCTAATCTTTTTACTGTAATTTAGTCTGCTGACTTAGCCACATTAGCGAGTTCCTATTGAGTATGTTTCAATGACAAACAAGACCGAATTACTCCAATTTTTGGTAGGCGATATGAGCTACAGCTGTTTGGAGTGTATTTATTTGTTATTATTGGACTCTTACAGGTTTTTTTATTCACCTGCCACCTTTTTAAGTTATCTGTCACCAAATAGCACAGCAACTCTTTAACCACACAGTCTTTTTACTTGCTGCTTAAATGACATGATCACAATCTTTTAGGTTGGCTAGCTGCCTACAGTTAGCAAGTTAGCGGTCCTTGCAGCTAGCTCATTTCTGCTAGCAATTACTATCAACTATTGTGCTTACAAACTATGAATGGTTCCCTTACAATGTGCAAATGCGAGAGTTTGTAAGAGGAACATTTTACTTCTGCTCACTATTTTTAGACACTCATTCGGTAGCCTTCAAATATGGCAAAATAATTTCTTGTCATATTTGAGATCGCAGAATATTTGTCCCTTGGCTAAAAAAAAAAGTAGAAAATAACAGGCCCATGATACTCTAGTGCTGTCACATACAAGGATGCTTAATTTGAAAGGGAAATTTGGATTCTGGGAAGGAAATTTGGGTATAAGGAAGGATTTTCTAAGAAGCCTGTAAGAAATAGAGTCCCATTGGTTTTTCATGGGATTTGGATACTCCTGGAGACCATTAAAAATCTTGGTTTCTTATTGATGTCATGATGATTGTAGTAATAACTAAAAGGCAAAATCTCTGGAATATCTAGTGTAAAACCTAAGATCAACCACTAGAAGCCATATAGCCTTGCTATGGAAACAATATCGGATATGTGCTCCAACTCACCTTGCCTCTCTCTCCGGTCCCTCTCTGAGATGTATCTGAAATTTATCTACACTCTGCAGGTCATCTTTCCCAGAATCAATCCCATAATTGCCTTTTCCAGACTTTTATGCTCTTCGTGTCCCCTTCCTTCCTCTACCATCTACAAGTAGATAGTAGTTCAGGAAAAGACGACGAGGCTCATGCCTAGAAGGATTCCCTCTCCTCTCAGCAGCAGTGCAAACAGACGAGGTCGATGCAGGTTAGTTATGGCATAACCGGGGGAAATGTGGATCTCATGGCTCAAGCTGGGTGACAGTGATCCACAAACGTCATGGTAGGCTTATCCCGTGCAGCTTAGCAGCTCTAATTATTTTTTCAAAAGTATATTTAGCATGTGGCAGGCAGCAAGCTTGTCCACTGCTGTCCACTAACTGCCAGTGTACACGGTGTGAACTCTGAGGTAAAGGTGAGGTGGTTTGGCTCTTGATGGAAAAGGAATCATCACCTCTGCCTTAACTGATCACTGTGCAATAGAAGCATGTACACAGAAAAATCACAACAGAGCAATTCACATGCTATTACTTCATACAGATCTTATCTCACTGTAATTTGTCCACATGCCAGGCTCTAAAGAAACTGTCTTATTGAAAGTTAATGGGATTTTGTCTCTTAAATTTTCATGTCTATAAGCACTTCAGAAAATTTTCCCATGGGCAGTCATAGAGTATTCAAGATCTGGGGAGCTGCTTGCAACTGCTCGGTTTTATTAAAATCTGGTGATGCCTGAAAAATTTGGAAATATCTTAGCAAAAATGACTATGACAGCCCTTCCTCTCAACAGCAGGAACATCCCAAGTTCTTACTTTTTTAAATTCCAGGATTCTTCTAGTCTACTCCAGGAGAACATTTACATAAACCCTGTTTTGCTAGAGATTCAGACAGGGACAGAGTTGAAGTGAGTTGCTTTGCTTCCAGTATATTTCTGGGGCAATGGAGGATGATCTCTCAGCATACTTTTATGGATTTAATTCTACTTATCCTGCACACGCACACACACACTTCTCTCCAGAGCAATTTGTTTTGTTACATATTGTAATAATTTATCTGTCTACTTCCTGCCAATTGGTGCATAGGCAAAAATGCTTGATAGCTCACAACAGATTGTTTTCAAAAGTATTACTTTCATCAATCAGTTGTTTTACAGTGAAAATTGAACCATGTGTTCCAGTTTTGTGTGTTTTCTTTTTCTTTCTTTTTAACTGGAAGATAATGCCAGAGCGGAAGAGCTATCAAAATATTTTCTATAGATGGAGTCTGTAGGCCATAGGGTCTTTTTCATGTATTCCCTCTGAAACGGTTGAATGTGGAGTTTAGACTTGAGTTTGGCTATTGCTCAGAACAGGCCTATATTTGGAAGAAATGAGAGACCTGATGGATTTGTTTTGCCCAAGGCCTCACACTTTCCTTGGAGGGACTCCAGGCCCGCCCACACACCCTTGTCTTTTCCAGTTCCTGTAGCAAGGAGAGAAAAAGAAACCATTTGGAGCCAGATCCTCCCACCCTTACACATGCTGAGTAGTACCCGATCTCTCGAGCAATCCCAGGGACAGTACTGAGCCTATTTAAGGTGCTGTACACAGACAATAAGAGCAGGATTATCAAAACCTCTGTGGGTGCACTTGCTTTTTTGTTGTTTTAATGACAGTCAGCCAGCATGCATGGCTAGGGTAGGTTCCAGTGAAGCTCAGCAAAGCTTCAAAAGTAATGAATTTGGCTACTCGAACTTTTAAGAAGCATAAATATTTTTCCAAAGGAGGCAAATCTTTCCCTTAGTAAAAAAGCAAATCTTTTTTACTAAGGCAAAACCTACCCTGGGATAGCCATGTTTGACACTCCCCGCTAAGGAGGTCCAAATTCTTCTCTTCTGATTCAGTGTAGTGACAAAGCAAAAGCCTTCAGGGTTACATCCTTGTGAGGTACACTGGTCATACAGCTCTTCCAATAGTCATTCTTTCATTTCCTCACAGAAGCCAAGAAGTACCTCATACTTCTGTCAGTCTAAGGCAGGGGTGATGGGGAAGGCAATGATGGGGCCTCCCAATGAAAATAATGGCACAGAGGAAAAAGCACCAACCAGTAAAAATATGTCTTTTTGTCAGTTTGCATTTCAGCAGTTTCACATTAATCTTGCACAAGAAGGCTCTAAAGCCAAGTAAAACACATCTTGTGACTTGAAACTGAACTGATGAACTCCCCATGGGTCCTTTGCTTATCCCGATAAACTTATTTTTCCTAGATGGAGTGCATTTAGAACAAAATATTGTATGTTATTAAATCTGTATTGTGTTGTTCTGTTATACAAGGGAGAGTTAGTAAATTCAGTTCGTGGGTTTGGGTTTGTTTTGTTTTTTGGCTAACCAAGTCTGTTCTCTACCAATTTTGGTCCACCTTCAAGCCTCCAGCTGCTTCACTGCTTCCCTGCAGATTTACTAGGGATGCCAAGGGTACCACTGTGTAAGGAGAATACACAGTTATGCAATTTGGGGAATTTGGCAGGACAGGAAGAGGAAATTTAGGCAGGCCTCCCACCCACTCCCATGAGAAATAGTATTGTATTACAAGGCAGAACTGTCATCCTCAGAAAGACCTTCTCAATAACTTCCCTCTGGTTCCCTTAACATTTTGACTTTTATACTACCTGGTGAACGTAAACCTTACTTAACAAAGTAAAGAAATGCCAGAGGGGGGAAAAAGAAAAAAAGACCTTCTAAGAAAGGAAACTTCATTATACTCTGTCTTCCTTGTCTCTGCAGATCCATGAATGAAGAAGCAAAACAAAAAAGCAAACTTCCGTTGAAATGATAGTGTATTCCTGAAGAAACCTAAACCATGAAATTGTTCCATGTATGACTATACACATGAAGATCACCTTACACCCATCACTGAAATGCCATAACTTACCCAGTAAATCATGACCACCAATTAACCATGCACAGAAGTGTTACATGACTGCTTGAGGCAGGAAATTAAGCTACCAGGAAAAACCCTTTGGTAGCTTTGCCTTATGCACATACTGCAAAACCAGAAGGTTCTCTGGAGTCTGCTTCCGTAGATAT
Organism: Balearica regulorum gibbericeps; assembly: GCF_011004875.1. Taxonomy (NCBI): domain Eukaryota; kingdom Metazoa; phylum Chordata; class Aves; order Gruiformes; family Gruidae; genus Balearica; species Balearica regulorum. The sequence continues at coordinate 62,039,230 of NC_046184.1, forward strand.
CCTACAGCATGGAGAAATTCCAGCTGGCAAAGAAACAGAGGGGTATGTACATACATCCCTAGTAATCTCACCCACCACTAATCAGGAGTTTGTAAGTGGACTTTGAGATTTAGTTAGAGGATGTTATTTCACAACGTTCTTCAGCTGGCACACGATCAGAGGTTGGCAGAAAGGGTTACTGGCTATATCGTATTAAATATACATTAACTTTGGGTAACGCCGGTGGCTGAAGCCCAAAGTGAAAGCAATCTCTGGCACTCTCTCCCACCACAAGAATTCCTCAGGGGAAAGACAGACAGACTAGAAAAGGAGTCTGGCTGACAACTGGCAGAGCAAAGGGACAAGGAATGGAAAGGACTGGTAGATATGCCTAAAACATGTTTGTTTTCCCTATGCTGTTTCATAACATTTGAGGAACATTTCTGTTTGAAAGGGAGCTTTTTAGCATAAAGGAGGAAAGTTCATACCTGTAAGAGTGTAGAGGAGTTGAGGTCAGTTAAGACTTCTAACTGTGCCCGAGGAGTGTTTACTGTATCTAAGGCATTTACTTTCAGCATAGGGTACAAAGGTTAGAAAGTAGAAAAGGGGTCGTTGGGAAAGAGATTTTTACATGGTGTGTGGGAAAGCTGAAGCTGAGCATGCCTTGCTGCCCTGCAAGACACAAGAGTCCTAAATTTTGAGTGAAGGCTACCTTATGAGGGGAAAGTGAGCACCTGGCCAGGCACTGCCCATCCAGCAGAAGACTGTAAAATTGTTATTGCTACAGCAGTATGCTAGGAGCTTTTACCCTGCTTAACTATTTTGTCAAGAATTTTCTTTTTTCCCTTTATTTAAAATGCTATTTATTGATCCCTTTGACCTGTGTTTGCAAATGGGGAAAATTAGCTCACCAAACATGAGAAAGTTCAATATTATTTTCCCAGGGTTTTGGGTGGAACTTGAGCAACAAACGGACCCTCTTAAACGTGGCCTTTGCCAAAGGGAATTAAGACCTGGTGTAATGGTTACGTTCGGGTAAAAGAGGTGACAGCTGCTACATGATGTATCCAAACCAAACCTCTACGCCCATGCACAACCAGTAGTGTTAGTTTTAGTCTTCAAGGTACGCCTTTCACAAAATTAGCCGTGATAGGTTTAAACATAAACTACTAAATATAAAACATAGCACATAACACTTGTCAGGTACAGTAGAAAAATCCTCCAGTTTGGAAGTTCAGTGTCTGAAATGGCTGCTTAGTAACAATTTTGGATACCATTTACAATTATGTGGCCTATTTCTGCTGTCGCTGAAGTCGTGGAGTTTGAGCATGGTGTACGCTAAAGCAGGGTACGCTGTTGACCTTAGTGAAGCCAGTTTGATTGATCCCACTTACAGACTCTGAATCAACAGCAAAATTTCTGTTGAGCAGGCTGATAGCTAAGATGTGGCAGTAAAAATAAAGGATCCGTTTACAGTCATATCACTGTGCAGCATTTAGTACTTTTATATTTACTGACAGAGAAAAAAATCCCAACTATCAGTATTGTAGAAATATTCCTTGAAGGGGTAGACTGGCACACTTTAAATACTCTGACGTAAATAGACAATTAAAATGAACTCGTAGAAGGAAAATATCTATTAATTTGTTAATTAACAAATGTTGTCTTTCAAGAACATCTCACAAGATGACACAGATGATCATCATTATGTTTTGTACAAGACTGCTAGAAACATTCTCAATAGAACCCGTAAAAAGAGAAAAAAGGTCTGTTTTTAAGTATTTCCTGAATGAATCCCAAAACTGATGGGTTAGAAATGGAATGTGTGTTGGATGATGATATGAATTTTGTACAGTGTTTAAGTCTTGTACTTCAGACATTTCAATTTGGTTCTGACTCTTGTATTAGTTCATATTTCTTGGTTTAAATCTGAGTAAACAAAATGATTTCACTTGGTTCTTGTGTCTCTAGTGTCCTGCAAAGGCAGGCTTTGTAACCAAATCTGAATTTTAGCCCCCTTTATGAAACATTGTATTAGCTGCAGGGAACTTGAGGAGGGAGGAGTTTTGTAAATGAAACTTGCTAGTCAATGTTGCTTGTTGTAATTTTCTTCCAATTCCCAATCTTTACCCCAGGGCAGGAAAGAAGTCAAAGGTTACCATAATAGGCTTTCTATTACACATGGATCATCCAATAGTGCTATCAAATGCATACACAATTTGGTAATAATTCCACTCCATCACTAATGTGATAATGAATTTATGATGATATTGCCTGTTTGGGTTGTGGGCAAACCATTCAGGCACGTTTTCTCAGTACTTTGTGGTACATCATTAGTTTCTGCATTGCTATCAGAAAAGCTGTCTTAGTCTGTGCTACATGGCCCACTATGCTGCCTGAGAACTGAGGAAAGGAAGTTTGAGCTTTCTAGTACATGAGTCTTGAGATTATGGAATCCTGTTTATATTTGTGTGCAAGACAGATGATATATCATTTAGGAAACATGGAGCAAGGAGAAATAATTTTTTACACGAGGAACCCAACTCATAGAAGTGAGGAAGAACATACTTCCGTAGCTGAGGGCACCAACAAAACCCATAAAACCTGTTTTCCTCTGAATTCTTCCTACAACACCATCACAGAGTCTTCTGCTAGCAATTTCTCTCCAGAGAAACAGATTCAGCATTTGTCACATTACCAGACTTCCACCCTCAGTAAAAAAGTTGTTATTTTTGGCATGACATGAAAATCTTTTACTAGCAAGATCTCAGTAGAAGAAATTAACACATCTTTAAGATTAAGGTCTTCGGTACACAACCCATTTCTCCATGGCACCTCTGCTATTTGACAGTATTGGTCAGTGGAAGAGAGGAGCAGAAGGACAGCAAGCGAGCATAAATAGGAGAGAGTCTTAGATTCATGATAGTCCTGTGTAGCAGTTTTGCTGTGCTTGAGGCAGAGCAAGAGGTGAGGGAATCCATTCCAAATTAAAGGACCACTCTTCCATAGAGCTGGAGTAGAAGAGCACCTGCAGTGCATTTAATGCCCCTTATACCCTAAGCTTATCCTGTGCTTCTGCCACACTGAAAAAAAAAAAAAAAATTATATATATATATATACACACACACACTTTGGTTTTTCCCATCTCCTTGTAAGACAGAAGCTGGGGCCAGAAGGGAGCTGTGATGTTTCAATAAGTTTCTCGGAGAAACAGGAGAAGTTGGGCAGGGAAAAGTGCTGAAGAGAGGACTCACAGATGTCCCACAATACCTGTTGGCTGAATGTTATCCTGAAAGCAGAATCAAAAGATAGAAATGTTTTTCTCTCTCTGCCAAAAAGGGAACAAGAAGTTGCATGTAGGAGCATTACTCCTATCATAACTGTGTCTGGAATAATGAAGATGTCACAGAAGTTGCAAGGGACCTCTGGAGATCATCTAGTCCAACACCCTACTCAGAGCAGGGTCAACTAGAGCAGGCTGCTCAGTATTGTGTTCAGTCAGGTTTTGAATATCTCCAGGGACAGAGGCTCTACAACCTCTCTAGGCAGCCTGTTCTAGTGTTTGACCACTCTCACAGTAAAAAAAGCTTTTTACATTTAAATGGAATTTCCTGTATTTGAATTTGTGCCTATTGCCTCTTGTCCTTTCACAGGAAACTGCTGAGAAGAGCCTGTCTCTGCCTTTTTTGCTCTTCCCATCAGGTGTTTATACACATTGATAAGATCCCACTAAGCCTTCTCTTTTCCAGGCTGAACAGTCCTAGCTCTCTCAGCATGCTCCAATCCCTAAATCATCTTCATGGTTCTTCATTAGACTTGCCCCAGCATGTCCATGAGTTGGCTGCAGCACTCCAGATGTAGTTTCACCATTGATGAGCAAAAAGAAGGATCAACTTCCTCCATCTGGCTGCAATGGTCTTCATAATGCAGCCCAGGATGCTGTTGTCCAACTGCCTTAAGGGGACATTCCTAGCTTGTAGTCAACTTGTTGTCCATCAGTACCACCAGGCCTTTTCTGCCAAGCTGCTTTTCAGCTGGTGGATCCCCTCAGCCTCCACTGGTGCATGGTGCTAATTGTCCTCGGGTACAGACATTGAGTTTCCTGAGATTCCTGTTGTCCCATTTCTCCAGCTAAGAACTCTGTGAGCTCCTCACCCTTTTTCATGACCCCATTCAGCAGCGAGCCTACATTTCCCCCAGTTTTTTACTGCAGATATACTTGTAGAAGTCCTTCCTGTTGCCCTTTACATTCCTCACCAGATTCAACACCAGCTGGGCTTTGGTTTTCCCAACCTCATCCCTGCATGATATAATTTGTCTATATTTCTTATGGGAGATATGAAACTAATTCCACCTCTTGCATGTTTCTTTTTCATTTTTGAGGTTTGTCTGAAGCTCCTTTTTACATCCATGCAGGCCTCCTGCTGTTTTTACTTGGCTTCTTGCATGTCAGGATAGACCATTCTTGAGCTTGGAAGAGGTGATCCTCAAAGACATGCTCAAACTATCTTATGAAAATGTAGAGGTTGAGGGAGGTGAGACGGAAAGGAAGCAGAAAGAATTCTACTGCCTACCATTAAGGCAATCTGTAGTCATGTTAGAGACCCAAGTTCATGTGCTTGCTCCAGTGGACACCTAATTTACCATGTGAAGAGAACTACTTTAATAGAAGAGCTATTGAGGAAGGCTTGTTCTGTAATATCAAATAAACCGGGTTTTTTGGACATGTTCTCTGGGTTTGGAAAGCCTCGGTTTGATTTTGTGTCACATCAGACCAGAGAGAATTTGGCATCAGTATAAGACTGGTTCTCTAGCCTATTGACTAACAGGAGGCTCAGTCCCCCAAAAGCTTTTGCCTTCAGCCATGTAAGACCCGAATCAGACCATGCCAATCACCTTTGGCATGCAATTGAGATTTCTGAGTAACACTTGTTTTTCTCTGTATTTAATGCATGAGGAGACACATCAGGCAGTACCTTTCCTCCTGATTGTGCAGAGTTTCAGACCTGCAGGGAGATTTCTTCAGTTTTAGGGAAAAGGAAGATAAGGTTGTGAATATACCTTCTTATCTTGGAATCTGTAAAGCGCCATAGGGCACTTCATCCTAATGGGATGAAGAGGCTACTAATAATATTCTTATTAATAACATGTTCAATAACTGAACTTTTAGGTGGCATTCAGATTTCCGTTCTTCCCTGAAGCACAGTAATGAAATCTAAGAGAGATGCTGTAATACCAGCATGTGGAGAGAAGACCATGGAGGAGCGGGGACTTCAGGGTACTGCACTGCCAAAGGACTTGTCAGTTGAGCTAGCAGGTGGAAGGCAGTCAAGGAAGCTGCAAGTGGTTCTGATGATTGCGCTTGAGAGCAGACAGATCAGAGGAGTTGGCTATATAAAGGCGTTTGTACTCTAGTATCATAGGAACATGATTTCATTCCTACTTGCTTCTGTCTATGTCCTAGAGGAGAATTAGACTGTCATATCCCCTTGAGGGGTCCCTTTCACCTGCTATCACACTTCAGAACTCCAGCAGATTTTCACAATCTGTTCAGCTTCTGTTGACTGCCCAGATCCTGAACTGGCTCAATCTGGAGGATTCAGACTATACTGCCCTTGTCAGCTGGACTGCCCAAAGTCACATTCCCAGTCAGTGCTGTGTTTATTTCATACGGACAGTGTATCTGCGTGTCGAACAGCTCAGTGCTATTTACCTTTTGTCCACAAGGTGGTAGCGCAGCATTAGCATTAATGTAAACATGGTGACTCGCTTAACTTTTGCCCAGTTTACCTGACAGACTCCTACTACTGGACAAATGTTGACAATCTTCTTCCTTTTGTTAACTTTCTAATTAAAGAACAGCGTGATATACTAGGTCGAAGATATATACACTGGGATAGTAAATATGTGGGAAAATAAAGAAGAGATACAGAAATCTGTTCCATGCCCAAAAGGGCTATTTGGAAAGAATGAATGGTAGGGATAAAATCTTGTAACTCAGCTTTGAGATTTTGAATTGTTTTCAGAACTGGTGAGGACAGATATTATCAAATGCTGCTCAAGGGGGATGAAACTAGTTGGGCTGCAGTGGCCGCTAACATCACACTTGAGTGGCTCCCTGGCTGCAGAGTGCGGCATGGTAGAACTTGTTATTTCAAGGCCCACCAGAACCCATATCTAGCTGCTTGTAGGACCATATGTTGGTCATCTCTTTAGTGAAATATTTAGGCTCTTTTCTAAGGCTATTTTACATTATATTTTTGCCTTTGGCAACACTGCTACTGGCTTCAGAAAGCCCCATCTACAACTTCCTCCCACTTTCCACTGCTCATTGCTGCTGCCACACCTGGCAGCATGACTATGACAGATCAGGAAACTACTTCAACATTATTATTCTCTCCTTTACACATACTGCTTTTTTCAACCAAATTTCAGAGGTCTACTTCACAACACAGGGTCACGAATGGTTGCGCTGCCGCTAACAAGAAGGTATTGTGCTTGCAGCAGAGGGTCAACAGTGGGAAGGAACACATTAAATTGGAGTTAAGCCCATGAACACTTTTTATCATCGACCTGTGGCTGTAGTTTCCCATGGTGAATCAGCTCTCTTGCAAGGATTTGTGTCTTATTTTTTCATTCTGTTGCACCAAATGAGGTAGAATGTCCTTTAAGATATGTATTTCACATTAATGTTATGGAGATCATTACTTAGAAAGTCACTTAACAAAATATTTGTTAATTTTTCATACCATTATTACAATATAGCCAACTAATGAACACCTCATGAGGATTCATACATGCTCAAAACCTCTTCATATTCTTAGGTCACAAAATAAAAGTAATTTTGAGAGTAATTTTTAGTAGTCAGTCTTTTTTCCACAGAAAATCAGAGCATTCATATAAACTCTTTGAGCTGACATCCTACCCCCAGTGAATTGTGCTCAATCCTGGGATATGTAAACTAATCCAGTAGTGATTTTTGCTGCAGAGGGAGGGGTAGAAAGAGAGCTTTATCTCCTAATTAGTGTGGTCTCCATCTCCATATCACATCATAGTTTGTGCTGATTAACTAGGGCACTGTCTAGACTGCCTAATTTCACATCTCCTTTAGCAGGTTACTGAACAAAGTGGTTCTAACCTCAAACCCAGGCTGCTAGGCTTTTTACACAAGGTTGAAAGGATGGAGTGTATTAAAGAGATCAAAAGAAGCTTTTCAACCTAGCTGGTACCAGAACCTAGTACTGGAACAAAATTCCCTTGTTTGAATCCATTTACCAGTAATTCTAGGTGGTCTCCCATCAAAGTGCTGGAAGGTCCTCCTTAGTGTCACAGTGACTGCCCACAATCCTTACAACCAAGACAAAGTGTTGCACAAACTACGCAGGCTCCTAGTTCCCAAGGGCATTACTACATACCATGGGTCTGACTATAATTCTTCATCTGTTACTGTAACTGTAGTAGGAGGCCTTTATTTATGTCAGAGTACCCTTATAGTATGCTGATAAAGTATTATGAAGTATTCCAAGGAATGGACATAGCCGTCTCCAAGAAATGGAACTGCTGTTCCAGTCTAGTGAAACTATCCAGTTTAGTGAAAACACTGACATCGATGGAAACAGTTTTGCCAGTATGCTCATGCCACTGTTGAGGATCTCAAACTCCTGACAGAGCCTGGCAGGAATTTGGAGCGTAGATGGAGCCTAGATCAAATGAACAATTTGGAGTTAGAAACATATAGCAATGATCCTTTCAAAATGCTTTTATTTACAGAAACATTCAACTGAAATAAAGTCTCTTAACAGGAGGTCTTGATTACTTTTCCATTTCCAAACCACACATCATAATGGGGATGGAATGTGGTTACCATAAATTGTTAGTTTACAAATCATCACTGACTTGTTAGCAACAGCTAGGATGTTAGAGTTAGAGCAACAGTTTGGATGTGATAAAATAGCAAGAGCCCATTTTTCATGGCATCGTTGGAATGAATATAAATGAATTCTTCCCAGAGATTCATTGTGGTGGTTGTGGTAAATAGCAAACTGCATATTTCCTGCTCATGTTGAAATCAATGGGAGTTTTATTATTGACATCAGGAGAAGCAGGATTTGACCTTAATAGAGAAGAGAAGAGGAAAAGAGAAAAAGATGAGGGAAAAAGAAAAGAATGAGCCTGAGAGTTCTAAAATGACTAGCGATTCAGATGCCTGACTGGAGACACTTCAGAAGAGGAGTCTGAAAAGCAGAAAGTACCAACAACCTGAAACTGGGGCCCCTTTTCATTTGGATTTCCTTCCAAATTTTACTTTGAATTCTCTGTTTGTGAACTTTGAAACTGAGGAATAACCAATACTAGTCACAACTGAAAATGCAGATTTTCAAATTTTCCTTTTTCTTGGAAAGGCTTCTGCCTCTCTAAAGGCACAGAGGAGTTCTCTTATTGGGTTTTGGATGAAGCCTATAAAAATCGGCAAAGGCATTCTTTCAGGGAAGCCAGCACAAACTTTCTTCCATACTTGTATTTGAGTCATGACATAGATCACTATCAGTCACTTAACTCTGCTCAAGCAAAATCCACATCTGCTAATAGACAGAATTAGCAACCTTGCTCTGTCATATAGGTAAATCTTTACAAGAGAACTTCTGCGTTAGAAATAGAGGAAACAAGAAGATCTGGCCCAAAAGAGATCACTACACTTCCCTAACTACTAAACTACTCAAATTTATTGATTTCTCCTCAAGTACTCTATAAAAACAGACTAAAGCAAACAAAATAGCAACGTATGCATTCTCACCACATGATACAAAACATCACAAACTTATTTCCTTTATCAGGTGTATTAAAAGCATTCACCAACATCACAATTCCTAAATATAGTTGTTTAAATATTTAAAAGAGTGAGTGAAATCTGGTCCTCTAAAGCCAACAGCAAAACTTCCAATGACTTCATACAGACCAGAGCAGATGCTTAGCTGAATATATTTAATATCAGTGGGCCTAGGATGATCTATATTAGCTGACCATTTAGTACTTGCCTACTTAGATTTTAACACAACAAACATATAAGCATCCTTCCCAAAGTATAGATGCCCTTAAAAAATAGCTCATGGGGAATGCCAATAAAGATATGAAGAACAAATGCAAAGAAAAACTCTTCTACCCAAAAGAAATATTGGTCCATTTGACTGATGTTCTATCCTTCAATACTCACAAACCTCATCTCCTGAAATACAAGTCTATGTCCAAGTACTCTGACCTTAATGGTCACAAAATTACTTGTCATGAACCTCCTTTTGGGCCTTCAGACTGGCACGCAGGTGCTGCAAATTACCATTCTGTACAGCTACTCCTAAGCATGCTGGTAAAGAATTTGGATAATGTATCAGTGTTTCAAACTAGGTCCTGCAGCAATGCAAACCAGCATGAATTTAACCTTTACTAACAAAAAGTGACATTGCAGTATACATTTAATGAACTTTAACATATGGTGAGAGAGAAGCCAAGTTCAATATCACTGTGGGGTGGTTTGGGGTTTTTTTTGAGGTAAAGGGCTAATGCAGTTAATTCTTTCCCATCTGATGCGATTTTTTGGTTCTCTATACAGAATTCTCATTAGCTGCAAGACAGCCCTTTAAATAGAACGTGTTGTCCCAGCCAGATAAGGAAGGTTTGTAAAGGAAAGTTGTGTCCAATAAATGTCATTTTTCCTTAACAGAGTCAGACATTGTTGAGTTCTAACATGTAAGAGCAGATGATCCAACTGAGATTATCACAGGAAATCCAAGAGGAATTTAATCCAATCCTTTGAACTTTCAATAAGATTTCTTAACTGTGAAGTACACAAGGAACTATGTTGACTATTGTCATATTTGGCTAGAGACTGCTTGTCGTACCAAAGTATTCTCTAGAAAATGATCCTTTATCCCCAAAGTGTTTCTTATGCTGCTTGAAAGAGACAGGAAACACAGCTGAGACTGATTTTGGAGGAAGGATATATTCTGTGTTCTAGAAAATCCTAACCTGTCAAAAAATTCACCCTCCCAAAGGTAAAAGACAGTACTTCTCAGAAGATGCACTTAAATTTATTAGCTTCATTTACCATTTGCCTGGACAACTTAGCCCAAATCTTATCACTGGTGCACACAAGGTATATACTGAAGAGGTACCCACTGCCCATTTCACTAGTCTATTAAATTTGTTTCTCATTTCTCCAGAGTGGAACAAAGGTCTTGGGTCCAAAAGAGCAAAATACATGCATTTCACAACGAGAAGACTTATCTTCCTCAACAGTTCACTGGTCTGCGGAGGTTTTCAGAAACAGTATTTTGTATGCAGTTTCACTACTTTCCCCATGACAATTGGGATGTGCAAAAGAGAAGCATTCAAAGGTGTGTCGGTCTCCTTTTTCAGAAGTGGATTTGATTTCACTAATTTGATTTAAATACTGTGAGTATTTAAAATATGAATAAGTCTGGACTATGGCTTTACTAGGTGGTACAGTATCCCAGAGTCATTATGAATAAAGTTAGTGCTATTAGAGGAATTTCAAAATGTTTCAGCATTTCTTTATACAGCAGACAGAATGGTTATCTAACCTAAGCCGTCTTGCTTGCACACTGGTAGCCGACTCAGTGTGCCAGCAAGGAGCTTAGTAAGGGCTACTTTGCCCATCTTGGGAGAGTTTTGCAGCCTCTGCTGAATTCCCCGCTCCCGTGACCAGACTCTCCCTGCTGACACTCATCTGCAGACAGAGGCCAAGTCTGCTGCCTTGACATTTTGGTGGAATCAAAGCTCACTGTTAAGATGTCCTAGTATGCGCCATAGTAATACCATAGTTAATAAAGTACTTGCCTGACGTAGAGCAGTTTTGATTAAGAGCAGAACACCTCCAAACCCAGACTTGGGACTCTGGGAATTACAGACCAGAGTATTTAGAGGCTGTGCAGACCTTACATGGCAGACCAAGTTGCCTTTGAATGTACTAAGATTCAGGCATAACAAAGTCACTTTCCCTATCAAGGTGTTTAGGGGCAGTTTACCCTAATTCTGTACCTGCCATATGTTTATTTGCCAGTAACCAAGGAGTTCAGGTAATGACATTATTTCAGGATTACCTTTTTATTCACAAGCACTTCCACACGCCCACCTGCCCTTTTAGCTACTGCTTTTTCCTAGGACTTAATTCTAGATTAGGGAACTTCCACATTTCAGCATTCTGGGACTTAAGAGAAACATGCAAGTGCTTCTCTAAAAGCCACAGGTAATGCAGGGAGCTACTCACAATCAAGCGGTAGCCAGGAGCAGGGTGCATTGAGACCTCACTTTTGGGATATGCCCAGAGAGGCACTGAGGGGTCTTCTCAGCTAGCACAATCCTGAGAATGCCTGTGAAGCTGACAGACTCTGTAGAAACTCCTGTGGAGATCAGAAGATGCTTCAAACTGAGTGCTGCTTACATCCTGCTTGATGGATATAATAGCAACTGTTCGGGCATCTGGTAGCCTTTGGCTATGTGCTTCCTAAAGAGTGTATAGTACTGCATACTGCTTAAAGAGCACAAAGGCTGTTGGTATGTGGTTTATAAACAATGCACAAGGCAGAATGTGGTATTCAGAAAACTGATTTGTTTCTAATGTATTAGACATAGTTGTTACTAATATCTAAATTATAACCCCCCCTGTACCTTCCAAACTGAATCCAAAGCACCTATCTGTGCCAGGGACAACAAAGTAACCCAAATTTGGAGTTTCTCAGTCAAGATAGTTTTGAGCCATGACATTTCTTTAAAATAAACATTAGGAAATTATCCAAAAAGTGAGATCACCCCAGTTTAAAAAAATATCTTCCTATCTCCCAAATGTTTTGCCTAATATCAGTCAAGTTTTCCTGAAAAATTGTAGTCTGACAGAGAAGGTTGCCTGTGCAATTTCAGGTGGATTAATTTCAGCTTTAAAATGTCAGGGTGGGATTCAAAATCAGGCTCATAATGGAAGATCTTGCATCAAACTAAACTGTGGAAGAAAGAAGCATCTCTCCATCTTGTATTTTCTCTCAGCCAGAGCTAACAATAACTTTGCCTCTGCTACTGAACAGCCGAGCCAAAGAACCAGAAAGACAAAAGCCAAAGACAAACCAAAAAGACAAGGAGCAGAGACAGCAAAGAAGACAGAGTGAGAAAAAAAAAAAAATATAAAAAAATCTACCCTACATACAAATATTGCTCTGAAAGCTCAAAGATAAGAACAACAGCCTCTGTAAAAGTCAGTTTTGACATTAGGAGATGACAGAAGCAGCAGAGATGGCAAAGCACCTAACCTGACCTGCCGTCAAGAAAAGCTAATGAAAGCAAGATGGGAAAAATAAGGGAGGTTTGTCACTTTAAAATAAAAAAGTAATTTTTAACAGACAGTATGCAAACCAATAACATACTCAGACGTTGGATCAGGTCCATATCAAAGTAAGTCAGCCTATAATTACATGAGAATCAAAAAATGTCAAAACACAATAATAAAGATACTGTGGAGTGCTTTGTCTTTTGTGGAGCAAACCCATCCATACCACCAAATAAGGGAAAAAGTTAAACAGGAGTTCAGCATGATGATTACAAGAAGGGAACCATAATGGATGGGAATGGGTAGATGTGGGAAGAAGAGAAGGAACAAAGGCAGAAAAATCACAGCAGTGAAGAGTGAGTGGGGAAAAAAAAAAAAAAGAAAAAAAAAAAGAGGCTGCCTTGTGCCAGACAGATACCTGAGAAAGAGTTGCAAGTCAGTCATGTCTTGAAGAAATCTCCGTATCTAAGTTTGCAGAGAAAGATCTCCCATCAGTCCAACTAATATTAGAAGAAAACAAGCATACCTTCAGAAATATGGGCCAACCTTTAGGTATGAAAGGGAAAAAGGGGTTTATATGCCCTGAAGGTTGTCTGATTTTCCAACAATATAAGCTGGAGTAGCAAACATATCACTTCTTCCCACAAAACTGATTTTGCCTGTATACTTATCCCATCATAGCTATATCAATACTGTCAGTAGGAATTCCCAGGACAGGTGGTCAGATATGAATTGATCCAGCTACACTAAGTGAATGCATATCAATTTTCATTGGTTGATAAATCACTTCAGGATCCGGCCAGCAGCATGCTTAGTCCTAATTGCTTGACAGGGAATGCTCTCAAATGTGCTCATCTTTTATCTACCTTTGCTCTTGTTGAAGTGAGTCAATGCATTAACCTTTCACTTTGGTGGCAGCAGGATAAGGCCAGCCCCAGGTGCTTTGAAAAATCTTAGCTATTTCAAAGAAAAAATTCTCTGCCTTATAGATGTAAATCTCCCATCATTTAAAAATCAGACAATAGTGTATGATTTAACTCCTTGTTTGCGGGTACAACGTCAATTATGTCTAACATTTCTTCATCAGACTTTGAACTGTATATCAAATGCAAAAAAATGGAGAACAGGAAGTCTAAGCAAAGTAAAGTTATCGTTAACTGCTCTACCCAATGACAAATGGAAGCATCAAAAGGCAAAAAACCCTGACCAAATAAAACCTTCTATGCATTCAGATTGCACATTAATATAAAAGGGACAGCAACCTTCCGTCCCCCAGAAGCTAGTCCTTTTTTCTTCTTGCAAACACCTCATTGAATCTTGGAGCATAACTAATAATTCTGAACTTCCAGCATTTTATCCTAGATCTACTACTGCAGTCAATGGCAATTTTGAAAGTGCAAGGAGCATGCACTGGACTAGAGCCTTGAGCTGTAAGATCTAAGTCCAAGTCTATGCCTTTTTCTGTGACTGAAAAGTGCCCACAATTTTATGGGTAACCTATAAAAACAATTGAAGTAATTGTGGTGGTCTTACATTGTTTAGATTGTTTGCTTTCCACTCCCCAACCTCGTAACACGAACAGAGCTATTACAATGATCTATTATAGTTGGGGCTATAGAAAACTCTGTACAAGCTGAGAACTAAAAGGCAGTCACATCTCCAAACAGCTTGGGGACAAGATGAATTCTTTGTCTATCCTGCATCCTAAATGCATCCAAATTATTCTAGTATCTATATATCTACGTGGACCACTTAACTCCCTCTTGAACTCTCCTTAGTGCTTTAAATTGCTTGCCAGCCACATGTGAAAAATCTCTACCTCATGTGAAATTTACATTCCAGAGTTTTCTATCACTGATTTCTCTCAGCAGTAAGGTTTCTTCTGATCTCAGTGCCACTGGAACAATGGGACCAAGCTGCTCCTGCCTTTTGCACAGATACTCAGAGTTGTGTGTGGAGCAGAAATGTAATCAGCCCCAGGCCAGAATTTCAGCAGTCCCTTATTTAGTGCATCAGCATGGGGGAGGGCTAGCTGAGATAACAAGGTAACATGATTGCTGCTGCTGGCAAGAGGACAGATGTCAACATTGCCTCTCCTTTTCATAGAAATATACCTGGCTTTATGAAGAATAGGTTAGCAAATATTTTAATACAAATAGTAACCTCAGCTGAGCTGCCAAACCAGGCTCCAAGGAGACTGACTTGTTTACAGTCTGGACCAGTGCCTTAAAACCTGACATGCTTATTCAACAGAAAATTAACCCCAAAACGGGTATCATCATTACTGCAGGGAGAAGCTCCAGAAAGATAATATCCTAACTCTCTCCAGCTGAACTCAGGACATTGTCCACGTTTTATCACATCAAGTGTCCTTGTAGTCATTCAGAATAAACAAGCAAATAAAGTGGTGAGGTATATCGCATGTGATAGCTTGGGTCACTGGGACTGCATAGATGTTTGGATGTGGCCCAACCCCCTGCCTTCACTTGAATTACTACTGGAATCTGACTTCTTGCATTGTTTTAAGAGACTAAATTGTTCTCTCTATGTACTTTGGTCATCCCAACTCAGATGTTATCTTTTCTTTTCCCACTCTAGTTTTTGGCTACAAAAAATATACATGAAGAAGAGTGCTGAGAAAAGCCTTTTTTTCCCCAGCTGCAGAGCCTGTGTGACTGTGTCTATGGTACCGTTCTCCTCCAAATGCCTTTGACAAAGATTGTCATTTATGAGGTCATTTGTTTAAGAGGTTACTAGTGATTCTCATGAAAATGAATGCTGGTATAGATTTGACCTTGGAAGCAACATTGGTAATACCAAACCGGTGTAGGTAAAAAGGGATAGAAGAAATAGCTTCTCAAGTTACTGTAAACATTCAGTGATGGATGAAACCTTCATAGAGAATGGTCACTGATCTGGAAAAGTCAGTCTGCAGAAATGTCATAATCTTTAGCTATCAAATTTCTTGGAAGATGGCGGGAAGGACTGGTCCTGGAATTATTATGCAAAGGCCTGTAATACTGAATTTACCAATAGAGACCTCGGTCAGCTTTCGTTGCATAATTCAGTTGATTTTGAGCAATCCCATGGGGGAACAAGAGAGAGAGCTAATGTGGGACAGGTAAGAGCCAAGACTTTCCTATGTGACCTGGTGACAGAGCTCTATAGAAGGCCATGCATTGCCCCGCATCCTCCATGGAGTCAGTGGCAGGCACTAGTGTGGCAGCGTCTAGGTTGAAACAAATGAGGGTAGTGCTTTCCATGCCCATTACTTGGTATGTCAAACTTCACTTCATTGGGAGAAACTGATCTCAGAACTCCATATAACCTGGAAACTAAATTAACTGGATTTGGATTCGTGGGTCATGAGACTTTTACTGAAACTAGAAAAAAAGTATTTCTTCTATCCCAGTCTATTGCCATTGGGATCCAGACTGAAGCCATTCATGAGATGTCAATATTAAGAGATTGTAGCTGTGATCTAGATGAAAGAGTGAACATTGGGAGTTATTGCTTGGGGCCGTCAAAGGTGATATTAATTTATGATGACCACTTTTGATGACCAGCATGGAGGCACATGACTGACTTCCTCATTCAACTACTCTATCAGTGAACTTGTAGATGGACAAGCAGGCTTCCTGGGGCTGCAGCAATATGTCATTTCTTTTAGGGATAGAATAACAGTCCCTGTCAAAATGGTGAATTATTGTTAAGAATGCAAAATTGAAGCACCCTGTAGTTATCAGGTCACAGGAAAGTTGGAGATTAAGCACACAATCCAACTAGTTTTTGATGAAACATGAAAGCACATATACCCACTTCCACCAAAAATACCTGATGGCACCTTCTCTATACTGAAAGTGTAATAGAATGCAGTGAAAATGGAAAGGTTTCCCACAGTATCCTATAAAATTTTTAAAAGAACTGTATCCCTTTTGTAGAATTCCATAACTGTTTAAAAACAAAACCAGGAAAAAGAGCATTGCTTCCTCTTCTGTCTGTATTTTTAGAGTACAGCAGAAACCTATTAGAGCCAACCCTACTAAATTCCTTACAACTGTCCCACAAGGGTGGTTCTCAAAGTGAAAAAGAGAAAAATGCTGGCAGTTTATGTAATGTCTTTTTCACTTATACAATCTGAGAGGCAATCTAGGAAGTTTAATGGTATACAAGTCTCTGGTGGCAAGAATCAAGCTGGAGAGCTTTCTCTACAAGCTCAGCCTCGTTTATCCACATGTCCTCCTGTACACCCTTGTCCCATATCTCTCCCTGCTCCTGAGAGGGCAAAACCACCACATTCCCTTGAAAAATGACAGACTGAACTAGAATGCAGTATTTGAATGACTGAAAAAAACCTCATACGTTTTACGAGAGCTACTTCTGGGTCTGTTTTGCTGGAAGCAAACATTTGCCTACTAAAAAGTCTGGTCAGGTTCAGGTGGCATAGTAAAATGTTCCCTAGCTAATCCTTACTCCATTCCCTGCCTTTCCTGTAAGTAGCCCAGGTTCCCTAATCTTTTCTCTCTAAACTCACAAAGGGGCAGAGTCCCGTCCTCTCTTCCTTGCACCATACATGATCGGGAACTCTGGACCTTTAAATGCCTAACTCGCACTCCTCTTGCCATTCAGTGTATTAATGACTCTGTGCCCCTGTGCTATTTTCTCTCCTCACATGTCTGGTACAAAATGTTAAGCATCCTTGTGACCTTTAAACATCCTGCAAAGCTCTCCATCTCCTCTTTATGTGATCCAGACTCATCTCCACCTCCTGTTAGAAAATCCTGTGCATGCACCTGGCTTGATTACATCAGCATGTATGCACACAGCTGAGCTAACACATTTCAATGAATCTACTGCAGAAGCAAACGGAAATGAATACCTCTCCTTCTGTCCGCAATCCAACAGTTGCTCTACTATGGTATAAATTTGGCATGAAATTAGAGTTATCTGTAAATCTATTTTCACTGTTACCTGAATGCCATGATGTGGGAGCTAGAAAAGAACAATACTGACAAGATTTTGATGGTGGCCACTAAAAATTGAAAGCTTTTCAATTCCTTGTGCTTGAAACATCACTTCATATGGGCCTTGATGTTTTTTTCTTCTTTTCTACTAGATGAAGTAGCTAGATATTCTGGGAGTGATGTGTGAATAAAGCAAGAATTGCACAAGAGATCTAAGACACATACCAGTCACTATGAGCTACTACAAAATTTATCTTAAATGCAGATAGCTCATCAGTTGTATTTCTCAAGATCTCTGCTAGGGACATTACATTTTTCAGCGTTGTTTTACTGTACATAAGTGGGTGATGGCAGTTTCTTTAACCTGGACAATGAGTATGCAGGAAACACCAAGAAGCCCAAGAGTCATACAAATGTATGTGCACAGCAATACATTTGATCTGTAATTCTCAGTTTGACTTTAGAGCATACACAGTCCTTTTTTCTCCAGCATTACTGGATTGGAGGGTACTGTAAATAACTCCTGACTACTGCTGAGCAGGACGAACCAGTGAACAGAAGTGTGGGTTCATCACAGGCACCAGTTAGCTGAAGGAGAGCAGCAGTGTAGGAAAACAAGTGTTATTAGGAATAAAATGTCTGCTCCGGATTCTTGTTCTGAACTTGACACCAGAGTACCAGGAAAGTCTCTGTGGGAGAGTTTGGAAGACTTCAATTCATGTCTGGTGGAGCAAACAGTTGTAAAATCTCAAGGGATGAGGGCCACCCAGAGTGTGTCAGTTTATCAACTGGACAGCTGTGGCGCGTCTACAAATGCCAAACCATAAGCATATTGGCAGGGGAAGCAGGAATTGTGGCCAGCACACAGAGAAGTGGCTCCTGAGTTTCTGAATTGCATGCCTCTCGGAATACGCTTACGGTCCAGGCCAGCCTGCCAGCTCCAGCAGGACTACTGTGCAGCAGGCCAGTGAGATAAATGTGCCTCACGCCTGGCTTCACAGCCTTTGGGAAGATTTCTCTAATATATAGGATGGCAATTCGGGAATATTGTAGCACTCTGCTCACCTCCCTGCCTTGGGGAGGGTAGCAAGATAATGACATTGTAACTGGAAAGATCTTATACTCTTATTCCTTCTCAGCTAGAGAAACAGCACTTGCAGAGCTACAGACGGTGTAATACAGGGACCTTCTGGTGGCAGAGAAACCACTGAGGGGCTTCATCAAATGCTCTAGGATCATGGGACCGTGAGCGTAGCAGTAAAGCTACTTTTGCAAAAACACAGTGGTCTTACCACAAAAGAGAGCCCTGTGTCTTAAATGCAAAAGGGTCAGTTGTTGCTGATGGCTGAATTTTCCACCCACAGGAAAAAAAAATAGCTGGAAAGCAAAACAAATTAATCACTAGAGAAAGACAGAGAATCATGCCTTGAAGAATAACTTGGGCTGCAGTGACAAGATAACCGACGTCAACAACAAATGCCCAAGGAAAGCGGGCATGCAGTAGATAAAATATTGAATAAGTGTTATCCAAAATATACACGATATTTTATATCAGCCTTAGGTGTCCTTCAGATACTGTATAAGCTGTGATATTTATGATTATTGGTGTTCATAGTAGTAACAGTAGCAGCATTAATGTATCAACAGGCTCTGAAGAGAAAAAGTCTATTCCTAATTGAGTTCTAGTGAATCTTAATGGATTCCACCTAATCCATTCTGAGGACATTAACTAGGGCTCATTTTGTCTGGACTTTAAGCTCCTAACACTGGAAGTAGGGACAGGGGATTATCCAGGCTGCTTAAAATCCTCTAACCAGAGAAGAGTTAGGCAAAGGCAGGGGGGAGTAGGTGGTGGTGTTGCCAGTCCTCTGCTATCCTCAGGGCTGGCCTAGTGGGCTGTTAGATATTCTGGCCTAATGTTTCCTCTTGTATACTTTCATTGGAGAAGGACACACACAAGCAGACTGGGAGGCACTCTGGACATGCCTACAGTTGTTCTGAGGTTGAGGGAGAGAGGAGGGTGTCTTTAGAGACTAACAAAAGATCCAGTCTGTCTCTCCACTGAGTCTGCTTTCCTCCCTTGTGAAGGATCAGTGTCTCTAGAATCCTTGCAAGTAACATGGACGCTTCTTCCCTGCAAGCACAGGGAAACAGTCTCGGGGCATTATATCAACCAGGAAGCAGATACTAGTGGCATTGTTTTAATGGAACTGTCGGTAAAAGTTTGCAGCAATTACTCAAATGTCCCAAACTCCAGCTTACAGTGATGTTCATGACGGCAACATACAGAACAACACAGACTGATTTAAATGCGTTTCCCAGAGATGAGATGAATCAACACATGGTCCGCATCAGGGTGGTTGGACTAGATGACATTTAAAGGTCCCTTCCAATCCAAGCCATTCTATGATCTCTGCAGTTGTATAGGCATTCTGGAGCTGTAAATTTGAGACATGGGTGTTGGGGCCTGTTAGGGAGCAGATGGTGATTTGGGATAGCAGGGGACATCAAGGTGTGTGCCAGTGAGAGAATGAGGAGACCCCTACTGCAGTTCTACTTTTCTATTTCACCATGCCTGTGAGTTTTCCCGTATTCTTTAAGAGCAGCACTGATGCCTATTCAAAAATAATGTTGGGGGCCCAGGCAGCTCCCTCAGGTAGGTGTGAGGGCTGAGCAGGCACCAGCTGTGACCGTATCCACAACGGCCAAGTGGCATCATAGCACTAGGTGAGGACCTGCCACCAGAGCATTCTGTAGTTTGCTGGTCACTGAATCAAATGATTGTGAGCAAGATGTAGATCACCTAAATAATGTGGTCCTGCTACTCAGCTGGTGAATCCTTTCTGCTCTCCAAATCAAGCGGAAGTGGGACCATCTGGCATAGGCTGACTCTACTCATCTTACTCCCTGGATCTTTTGTCATAATCCCAGGAAAGGATGAAAAAGGGGGAAAATGCAACCACAAAACCAACCTCACTTGTTTGACTCTACCCATAAATACCACACCTATTAAAATAATCTTTCGGCTACTGAGGTCAGAGTGAGCAGTGAATTTTGCCTGAAAAATGCAAACAGAAGGAAATTCTCATTTGAAACTTTTATGGCAATATCCAAGCACAGCCTTGCAACAAAATCCATCTTATTAGTTACAGTGCACAGCTACAGATTTTATTAGAACAGCTCTAACAGGACAGGAGAGGAGGGAAAGAGTTGATGATTAGTTATTAACGAGATGCAGCCACAAAGATGACAGCTATGACTAGCATGGCTTGCTAAAGAAAGGGAAGTATTAATGTCATTGCAAAAAGCTTTGGCAAGTCTCCATTATGAATACAATACATTTCTGACCACCCATGTGCAACAAAGACATATTGAAAATGAAGCAGGTACAGAGAATGGCCACACGGCTGATCAGAGCCTGCCTTGTAGAAGAGGACCTAAACTGATGAGTTGTTCAGTCTAGCAAAACAAAGGCTGCCTGAAGTCCCAATGATTCTAACTTCAGCAGACATAAGGGAAGGTATAAAAGTAGGTACAGAGAAGAAATTTGAAAATCTAAAGACATTAACAGTGTCAGTGGTTATAAATTGGGCAAGACTAAGTTTAGGCTGGAATTAGAAGGGTTTCAAACTTTTGGAAGAATGAGTGGAGCTTCAGTGCTCCTCTCCCTGCATTCCCTACTCTCAGTCCTTTGTGGTCTCCTCTAGTGGCTATTGCTATTTCTCCCATGCACATCTGATCATCAGACTGAACGGTGCCCCTAGCTTCCATGGTTCCCAGGAAATCACACTCTGAGTAGAAGCTGTCCTGCACATGAGGAGCAAGCAGTTTTTGCCCTACACTATCCTGTAATCCATAGTAGAGTCAAATGGATCACATTCCATCCCATTCTGTAACAAGGCATCTAGGTTCACAAAGCAAAACAACACTTTTTTTTTTCTTTTTTTTTTTTCCTCCAGATATGGTAAAAAAGCAAGTCTTAAAAGCAAAGCTTACTATGTTTTCCCCTAGACCACCACCACCAAACTCATAAGGAGAATCAGATTTTTTAATAAAGACAGAATTCTACATAAGCACTGAAGATAGGCTGGATGCTTTAAGATTGTCCACCACCCAGTACAAAATTTGTTTCCTACTAACTGCTCCATACCAACTATTGAAATATCATTCATCCACTCTGTGCACTGCTTTCATCCCTACCACACATTACATAATGTAATACTAAAGATAAGAAACCATCAACAGCAGCTTCACTGCTTTCAATACATCTGCTTGCTGCTCCTCTAAGAACCAACACCAACATCTGGATTAATCTTTAGTTATTTGCAGTAGCAAATCCTTATCGTTAGTCTGAATTCTGGCATAAACTCATATAAACAGAGACTAGCATAAGAATATTGAAATGCATTTTATTTATCCGCATAGGAACTTGCTATTTTGCTTATAAACATGGGAACTGTCATATTTAAATATTTCTCCAGTACAGTCATAAATCTCTCTTATAACTGAATGTCTGAGTCTAGCTTTCTCTTTGAACATTATCTTGCCTTTATGGAAATGTATTGTCTGTGGTTTTTTGGGTTTTTTTTAATTATTTTTAGTTTAGTTTAGTTGCTTGCTTGTAGTTTTGTCTACTGTCTGTTACAGATGTCTGCGACTTGCTGAGTATTCCGATGTTACAAATGAAGACGCTATCTCTACACACATGGTTAAAACACAGGTATATACAAGGATTTACACTGGAAATATAATATACTCATCATCCTGATCCCAAGTCCAGTGAAGTCAGAGGCAGCTTTTACCCACTCCATTTATTTTTAATTGAGCCTTCTAAAAGTGATTGGCCTGAGGCATGAAGCATAGATCAGAATTTCATCTTCTGCAGGGGCTCTGATTTGAAGGCTTCATTTAGGCCACACACTGCTATGGAGCAAAGAATGGTGCTGCAACTGAGGAAAAAATTCTGCCAAATATACAAGATCATATGTAACACTACATAATTCCTTCCTTTTAATGTAGATTAGGAATTCTCACAGAAAAAAAAATGAGATGACCACTGTTCTGAATAAATTACTAGTGAAAAATGAATTATCAAACTATTGTGTTGACATTTAAAGAAACGTCAGTGGTTCTGTCCCAGATTCAGGACTTAAACTGGTGTCAAAATAAGAGAGGCACAGGGAAGCCAGGAGGCTTCTATGTAATTATTAGTCTTAACAGAAGCCTGTAGAAATACAACACAATGCAAATGTTCTCTCTCAGGATCCTTGAGTGAAAACTTTTTTGTGAGAGATCCATTTTTGGACATGATATCATTTGCTTTTCTTTAGTCCTGTACTTAATGTAACCTATCTGTATTTCAACTGGATTTTAACAAACAAGGCCCTGGGAATTATTTGCATCTTCTAAATAAATTACGATCATTATCAGGAAGCAGCACAGGGAAAATTTGTTATCATGCCACTCCTCAAGCACAGATTTGATCAGTGAACATAAAATCTTCCAAAGCACAGGATTAGCTTAATCCCAGTGCACTCTTTTAAGATTTGCCCCAGACTATTGTTAGCTTTCCATGAATCAAACACCTGAGATTTTTCTCTTTCTGTAAAAGGAGATCTAGCTAGAAGTGTGTAAAATGCCATGGTTTAGTTCCTGCTGACAACATCCAAACATAATCACCTACTTCCATAAGAATATACTCATCCTGTATACCACTGACAGTTCTGAACTTGTGGAAATGATGTTCTAATGAAATGAGGATGAAACTCATGTTTGGCTCATTCTACCACAGATAGCAGGGCAGGGAGCAACTCTTAGGCTCTGAGGAACCCCACATTTGAAAATGTCAGCGGTTGTAACCAGTTCTGCCTCAAGACTGGGATTAGAGGACACAGTACTTTAAAGAATGCCCCTTCCCCCCTCATCTATAGAGTTGAAGTGTAATGGCAAACTCAGTAAAGTTGTTAGAATATGTTCCATAAGTCTGGTGAAATGCCTGTGTGTATAGCTTGATGCTACAGGAAAAAAATGAGGGAATTTCACTAGAGTCTACTGGATCTTCAAAAAGCTAGTGCAGGAATCAAAGAATTTCACTCATTGTGCTGTGGTACCATTAAAAAAATTCAGCAGAAAGAAGGTAAATGGTGATATAGTGTCATTTGTTATATACTGCACCAATAGCAAAAACCTGGGAAGCTAGCCAGTTACACAGGAAGGTTCTCCTATAATCTGTATATTCAATACATCTTCTCCCCTGAAATCTTTATAATTTCTATAGGGAGGTTACATTTTCACTTTCTCTTCTCTGGCCATAATCAAATATTCTAGTGCCAGACATCATTGCTGGCCACAAAAGGATCACAAGAGCATTCATAAGTTCATAAAATAAATGGATACTATTGCTAAGAGACAGGAAGTTGAAGGAGAAAAAAGTCTCTATTAGCAGCACCACAGAAATCAAATTGTCAATAGCCAGTATCACTGTAAACCCTATTTTACCATAGCTTTTTTAAAAGGACTGTATCACCAGCCACTAGTCTTTGCCAGAGACAACCTGCCTTGATATCCAAAGAGAAGGCTGCTGGGAAATGTTATATAAACTCTGCTGGTTTACTGAGGTAAGTGCCTTGATATCCATTCTGACATAAAGGAGGTGGGAGTGATCCCCCAGAAGAGGGGTCCAGAAGACAGGCTGAAAAATCTGGTGGAAGGAACCCTACAACCAGACAAGCCTGGGGAACTGGCAGAATATATGTGAAATTGTTGCTAATGAACAGATTAATAACAAAAGCCCAGGGTACATGGACTTTTGCAGCTTTGGATCCAATTCGAGTACCATTCTGCACCTTCTGATCCCATGCCACCCATCACAAGCACTTTGAGGGCCAGTAGGGTTCTCTTCTGACATACTTGAAGCACATCCAGCCCTTTTCGCTTTCAATACCTCTTTGTAATGTGTGCAGCCTTAAAGTCGTCCTGTAGGAAGCAGCTGCTGTATGAAAAGGTTTTGAGCTTCCACTGGAAAAAAATTTGCTGTTATTGAAAATAGTCATTACTTCACCACTCAGCATGCTAAAACATTAAATACAGGAAATTGCCTCTCTCGAATCTAGTATTGCTAGACATATCAAAAAATATACAGTCTTTGCAGGACTCCATCTTTGCTACTCTTAGTTTAAAAATCAACTTTCACCCCCTGTGGAGGAAGCAAGCAATTCTATTTGCTTATTTTTGGAATATCTGCGAGTACACTTCGTGACACGGATACTAGCAACAAGACTGATACTACTGTGATCTGCGATGAAGAAAACTACGAAGATCAGAACAGCTCCATAACAGAGCAGGTCATTCTGATGGTGACAGTCATGCTGCCTATGGAAGACCAGAGCCCAAGACAATTTTCATGTACCCATCTGTGTGGGTCATCAGAAAACATTGTATGATGAAAGGGAAAATCTAGCAGATTTCCTGGATCATCTCAAAGGAATATTGTTCCTACAGCACTATCAGCACCTTACCCTAACACAGAGATTTGTTTCCAATCCTGCTCTATAAGGAACACTTAGCTCAAAACGATTGTTGTAAATTACCACAAAAAGCAAGCCAAAAATTGTGAAAAACATCAAAACCAATTTTTCTTCAAAAGGCACTAAAGCCTGAGTAAAGAATCCTTACAGTTTTCTTTTAATCCTTTTCTTTTGGGCATGTTATTTACGTCTTTTCCCTGGCCACGTACTATCTTATCTCAAAGCCAAGGACTAAATAAATGCATACACGCACATGTAGTAGGGTCACTGAATGTTGAGGAGAGGAAGAAAAATTTATCAGATCACGTCTTCAAATTAGAACTGGATCTCCTTCTAAAAGATACCATAGTGATCAAAAAGAAGAAATATGTTAAATAAAGGAATTCCTAGGGAATAATTTATGGCTGGTGTTATACAGGAAGGGCTTGAAATGAAGGGGGAAAGATATGAATTCAGTATAGGTTGGTATAAGGGGGAACCAAAATCATTTGCCTCTCACACAGAGAAGGTTCCACCCCTATGGGAATTAGCGCATATGGTAAACTTTGAAGTCAGCTGGAACTGAGAGCCGGTACCGTGGAGTCAGGCTATGGCCTCTGACGTCAGGCAGCTGCTCCCGGCCCCCAGATTCCTCTGAGCTCTCAGTCCGGGGAGACAGGCAGCCATGCTTCCCACCGTGGGAGGACCATGCCGTACCGGACTGCAGCAGCTCCTCTTTGGGTCTCAGGGGTTTTGAAGTGATTTTGCCATAAAGGAAAGCAAAATACTGCCTCCTAGGTAGCCGGGTCTCACATAAGAAACACAAGAACACCTGTACAGGCTCAGATAAGCTCTGTATAGCCCAACAGCCTGTGTCTGACAAGAGATGCCTAGTTAACTGTTTAAGCCCAGGGAAAGCACACAGTATCACACTCCCACGTAGACGCTGAGGTCTTCTCGAGCTCAGCATTTGGCAAAAGTTTTTCCAGTCAGTATTGCCCCTCAAAAAATACAGAACACTGTATATGGGAGAGGCAGCATCTCTGAGCCAGCACGTGCCATTTCCTATGTACAAAAGGTCTTAATAGGAGCAATCACTGAATTTCTGGGGTACTGCAAAGAGAGATCTTTCCACAAATAATGATAATACACTTGCATTAAAAAAAAAAAGGGGGGGGGGCAAACCAAAAAACACCCCAAACTTCCATACACTCTTGAAATACTTGCTGTAGGAAATCAAATTAAATGAACAGCAGCTGTTCTTTCTGCTCTTCTGGCAATAAAATCTGAGAATTTCTAATATTTGTTCACCTTTTCAACATAAAATGTGTAGAGGGGCTGAAACCTCAGAAGCCTCAGGAACATATTTTATCATGAGTCAAAAAATGGTTTCCATTTCATTACATATAACACAGTAACTCATCTCAGTCTTTCTTGCATCTGATCACTATCACTTGCAAGTCAAAGGCCAAGACTGTAGTAGGAAAAATAGAAGTCACTTTAATCTATACGGGAAGAATGGATATTTGTTCTAGTTGACAGGCTGGCAGGAACTCAGAAGAGCTATATATGAGACAAATCTCAGAATAACGGTTATTTATTCTCGTTTAACCGCAGTACAAATTTCCTGATGAAGCTGGAGTTTTGGAATGCTTGACCAGATCTCTGTGAGCCTTATTACCAAGGTTGAAATTATCATGAATTACTGTTGTACTCATTAGTGGAAGTTCTTAGAGACATTAAGTCACCTACTGGCTGACCTTTTGGAGTAGTAGATTTACATTACCCAAGACTCAAAAAATACCAATATCAGCACTTAAACGCAGAAGATTATTATATAAAGTCTGCCAAGTTAAATCGAAAGATTTAACGTATCAATATCAGATAGCAGTAATGGTGTATTCACACCTGCTCTAAAAACCCCATTATTGATTAAATTTTTCTAAGCTGTGTTTCATTTTCATAGATTTATGCCAGGTTAAATGTCACAGTGATCCCAGATAGTATAATACAACTTCAATCACATTTTAAAAGACAGTTCATTATTGGGTGCAGGCAGATGGTTAAAGAGAGCATTTGAGTGGGGACTGGAAACATGTGAAATATCAATGGCTAGTTCTTATTTACATCTGAGAAAATGACAGTATTGGAAAGATGAAGAATGGCAGGGGTAACATCTCAGTCACCCTAAGGTTAATGACACAAGATCCTCAACCCTGAAGAAGTGTTTTCAGTAAAATCTCTCCCAAGGTTTTGTAAAACTTAACGTCATGTGGTTATGACAGTTACATACCTTTTAACAGGCAAGAAATTTGCATAAATGTTTGAGGCCAGATTCATTTGAAAGTAATACAAAATGGGAACAATTAGTCCCTTTTCTTCCAGATCCCAAAAGTTCAGGCAGTAGTTGGAAAAGATCAGATCTGACCCTTGTTTCCACCTTCACATTGTAAGTTCTAAGTGTACCAAAGAAAACAGCACTGCTCTTCATTATGGCATCTTAACAGAGCCTTTCAATAACTAATTACAAAGATTTTTCTAGTGATTTTCCTTTCCACTTCTTTTCCTCATAATGCCTGATGTAACTTTGTCTTTAACTTGCCCATGCTAAAATAAACATGATTCCCCTTCTCTGCTGTTGGCTTTTAAAATTCTACAGCATTAGTCTCATACAGTTCCCTGGCTTTCAGGCTATCAGGTGAATTTCTCTAGATGTGTACAGCTATAGATCAGTATATTTTGTTCCTCATTTGTGTTGGACATGAAATTTTACAGTTTGGTGTTATGCATTATGGAGAGGCTGGAAGGGAAGGTTGTTCTCTTTGCGCTTGGCCCTGAGGCTTGGCAGCAACACTGCAAAATGACTTTATCCCCAAACCAGATGTTCAAGTTGTTTTAATAATATCTTGTGTTTCCTTCACAAAATAAAACAAAAACTCACTGTATCAGAATGTTCCAGTGTTATAACGATATGATTTTTGCTGTCTGCATTTTGCCCACCAGATGGTAGCACTGAAATTAGATCAGAAATTTTCTTATCAAAGTGCTTATCACTCTCATAGGGTGGACAAAATTCCTCCTTTGAAATATCTGTAGGATTTAATTGCAGGTAATTCACTAGGTCACCTGTATCCTACCAGCTACTGTATTATCTGCAGCAACCACAATACAAACATAAGTAAAATGATCTAAGATGGTCCCTCGCCTTTCACGGCTTACGTGTCACCCAGTGCATTTGCAATTTAAATCCTCCTTATTTCTTTCTCATCCATCTTAATTTTTTTTCCTATCATTATAAAAGAGACTAGCAGAAGGAATGTTATTCATATAATGTGACTGCTACTGCTAACTTTAGGAGGCTTTAAATTCAGTAAAACTGAAAAGACAACATTGATTTTCCTAGGAAAACCTTATTCTTGGTTCAGAAAAGACTAAAGACAACCAGAAGACTACTAAAAATCACACACAGAGCAACTAATTTGTTGCCCTATGCAGAAGTTACTTTTCATCTCTGTGTTATCTGCTTTTGTGTTTTATTCCTGGACTAAAGATACTATCCTGATTCACATTTGAGATAAGAACATTGCTCAAATGCCATGACAAGTAGCTTTTTTTATCTCATTATGGATCACAGGCAGCACAGGAACCAGAGGCAGTAGAACTTCTACCCAGAACTCTTCAAGTATGTCTGTGCGTACAACTTTTCATTCAGAAAATAGCTCTTAATCACAGCAAATTCAAATCCTTCATTAAAGTGTCACCATTAGTAGAGTTTCCCAGGAAGAAAGACTATGGAAATTGTAGTGATTTTTTCACTTGATTAATTACAAGCTAGTGACTATCTAGTTTGGACTTAAGCAGAGTACTTTCATTCTATGAAGTAGTGCACATATTTTCAGTGAGATTTGAACCAGGATCCTTTTCTCTTAAAAGGCAAGTTTGTTCTTTTCCAGGGCTCTTACTATTCTTAAATGGCCGCTATATCGTTGTTTGCAGATCTTTATCTAACACTGTGAACTTTCAGCAAACACATTTTTAGTCCACAGGAAGGATTATTGTCTCACATTCCACCAAGAAAATAAGGACCCCGTAGGATACCAAAGCTGAGAGCTGTCAACTGCTGCAAGAACTGCTTCATGAGCTCTAGCTCTACCAAAATAACTGGTTTGATGCATTTCTATAGCCTTGTCTTTTACAGGCACAGGCTGGTGGCCTGCCATTATGGAAAAGTCTTGCACTATATTTAATTTAGACCTCAGTGTTTTATCTCCTTTGCTGGGGTGTACCTGTCTGGAATTAAAATTCTTAACAAGATCAGTGAGACTCCCTGAGGAAGGAGTTTTAAACGTAAATGCCAAAAAAATAAAAAACAAAACAAAAACACACCCAAACAAACAACAAAACAAACCCCAAAAAACTACCTTAACGAATGGTTTGGTGGAGGATACTAAAAATGTCTGGTAAGTATCTTGGTACTATACCATTTTAGGTAGCTGCTGGATTTATACCAAGCTTTAGAAGTGAAATGAACCTGGAGTGGTGCAGGTTTAAAATATTTTGAATCTTTGCCATCAGCTTGGAACTTGAGCAGTATTACTCAATTTTCCATACCTTCTTTGTGAATCTGGCTGCACAGTAAGAAAATTTGAGGTGGTTTTCTATAAACCTGGGTGGCTTCATGCTTTTTTTTTTTTTTTCCTTCATACAGAAACCACCTGAAGTGTTGTTTTCACTAGGTTTTGACCCCAAACCAGGCAAAAAAACTTGGTCATTTCAGCTGAATTTCCTTTTGAGGTTTATGGATTCCTTTCAACCCTAAGCTCACACTCAGGCTGCAAAAGGTTCATATGTGCCTTCTTTGTGAATCTACTGAGTTTATTCCTCTCGCAATCAGAACTCAGAGGTTCTACCAAGAGGTGAAGGGAAAGGATGTACAAGGGATGAACAGCCCAAGTCTGTAGGCCCTTGACATGCACAACTTCTATCAATTTTATTGAGCACGCCGTGTATGGAGCACATCTAAATCATCCTACACCTTTGGCAGGAAGGGTGATGTCACCGAACAGGGACTCAGAGTTCAATTCCTGTCTCTGATGCAGACTTCCCCTGTAGTTTTGGACAAGTCAGCCAGGGAAGAAATCCAGGTCACATGGAAATGAATGACAAAACTCTCATTGACATGAGGCCAGGATTTCATCTTAATCCGCTTGCATTGTAGCTCTTGATCTTCCACCTGAAGTCGTTTTACTTCATCCTTTGTCATAGCCATTTGGACTATAAACTCTCTGAGTCAAGGGCTGTGTCTTAGCATGAGTCTCTGTGCAGCATCTAGGATCAGCAGGAGCTGAACCCAGGTGGGGCATCTAGGTGTTCCTGTCATGCAGATGACAGACAGTAATAAATGAGAAGCACGTGCACTTGACCTGAATGGAAACAGATGGAGAATACAAGTCCAGAGGATTTCATTTGACAAGATCACAGCACTGCTCTCCATTGTTAAACTCTCCAACGTCCCGCAGAAGCGCAGAATTTTCCTGTATGCTCTGCTTGCTAACACAGGAGAGCAACACTTCTGGCACAACAGAAGGCTGTATTCATTTACACAGTATTCACATTAAAAGTTGTTTTTACTCAATATTTTCTTTCAGCTGACTGGTTGGATTTAGGCAAAGGCACAAATGACGTAAGTCAGTAAAACAAAATAATTTTTTAATGTATTAATTACAAGTTTATAAAACATCTTTAATCTTCAACATGTGGACATTAACTAATGTTAAAGGAGGTGAAGAGACACCTGAAAGCTATGTACTTACTTCCAGGTCTAGTTGTACCTAACCTCCAGGTCTCTCCGTGAGATCATCTGCCAATTTGCAGGTTCAGCATTTGCACATTTCACATCAGATTCATGTTGCATGTCCTGCCTACAGCACCACAATTCACTGCATGTACTTACATGAGCACAGCATTAGAGAAGATGCTAAACAAGTAACTCCGCCCATTTCCACGTATAAT
Organism: Balearica regulorum gibbericeps; assembly: GCF_011004875.1. Taxonomy (NCBI): domain Eukaryota; kingdom Metazoa; phylum Chordata; class Aves; order Gruiformes; family Gruidae; genus Balearica; species Balearica regulorum. The sequence continues at coordinate 62,070,021 of NC_046184.1, forward strand.
ATTCTGCCCTAGTGCCTATGAGCATGGGCATGAACAAGACCCCATATATTATCACCTGTACAAATGCAGCACTAATGCTTCTCAGCATGGCAGGCAATAGTTTCAGCACATCCAGATACAGCTCTATCTTCAGTTTAACTCCCCTCTAAACACACACCACCCCCACCCCCTGCAAGATTTATACAGGCCCTTCCAATTTCACAGTCCCTGATTCTTCCATTGCCTGGAGGTGCTTCTGCTGTTCTTTGTGTATCTTGCCTCTTCCCCTTCAGAGACTCAGGGCTGTTCTTCCAGCAGCTTTCCAACTCTTTACCTTTTCCTACCTAAAGGAAGGTGACCTTGTTCTAAGCTAAGAAGTAACTGCATCTTCCCTTTTAAAGGGAGGAAACAACGCACTCTTTGGCTGCATCCATGCTAGTAAACTAAATGTGCTAAGGAATGTTCCCTGGCCCACAGCATGTTTGGCACAGAACAGGCTGCCTCAATCCCATTCACTTCCCTTACCCGCCAAACTGGGGTGAGTGCATCCAAACTGCCTACTGGGAACTGCCCTTGGCATGCACTAACTCCCGAGCCATGCTTGGGAATTGTCTAGGAGAGTGCTATCTGACCTGGGTCAGAGTGTTGCCAGCATCCATGCTAACAATTTAATAGACTAAAGTGGTCTTCAGCTCTCAGGAACATTCCCTGGCATTGCTCAATTTGCTAGAGTCAGTCTAGGCTTGATTCCTGTGCTGTTAGCTAAGCACGCATGGTTGACAGTATGTAGTCATATTCTTCTGGTTTCTGCATACCAAATCCTCCAGTGGTGGGTATAGCTATCAAACCAGCAAAGCTACAGGTTCAACAGCATTGACGGAGAAATATAACAAAGAATTGTGAGGAGGAATATTTTAGGATTAAAGGCAGGCTGATGTAGGCATTCAAAGAACCATTCTTCTTTTTTTTTTCTTTCCCTTCTTATTTTTTGTCTGCTGTTTGTTTATACCCCACTGTCCTCAGTGGGGTATTTCTATCTCCAAGTTCCTCACTCTTTTCTAATCCCCATGTGTTTTCTGTATCCCCTGCCACTTCCTCTGATCTTTTTTCTTCCCTTCACACCTACTCAAAGCTATTATTTCTGAATCAACTTTGACACACATTTCTCAAATCATTACTTTTCTTTCCTATGTTATGTTTCTCTACTTGAAATTCTCCTCTCCTACCTATTTTTCCTCCTTCCTCACAACTACAAAAAGCTTTTCTGTTTGAGTCTCTTACTCGTTTGAATTGTTTTCTTCCTTTAGTCTTTAATCCTGATCATATATTGTTTAAAATCTAGAATCCTTCTTTGACTTCTTCCTAGTCTCAGTTACTTGTTGCCACCTCTGTTGACATACTTTTCCTGCACCCATACTATAAAACTCAGGATACCACAAAAATCTTTTCTGTTTGCTTCATAACCATAACCAACTATTGTCTGTTGTCTCTGTGCCCCTTGACTCTTCTCCCAGATTTTCCACTATCCTTTCTCAAATAACAACAGCAACAGCGAGACTTCAGTGAGAGCCTGGCACATTCACAGCCTGACACCTGACTTTCACTCAAGAAGCCCCAGCAGTAATGTGCTGTCCTTCTTTGGGGGTCTGCTTCAGGTGTTTCAATCACTGTGACCTTGCTATCAGCATCCACTAGGTCTTTTTACATGGTCATGTAGTGATAGGACAAGGGATAACAACTTTAAGCTGAAGGACAGTAGATTTAGGTATTAGAAGGAAATTCTTCACTATGAGGGTGGTGAGGCACTGGAACAGGTTGCCCAGAGAGGTTGTGGATGCCCCATCCCTGGAAGTGTTTAAGGCCAGGTTGGATGGGGCTTTGGGCAACGTGGTCTAGTGGAGGGTGTCCCTGCCCACAGCAGGGGGTTGGAACTAGGTGATCATCCAACTCAAACCATTCTATGATCCATGTTTCATTTGTATTCAATCCATAGATTATGCCAGTTTAATGTTTTCGCAGAATCCCATTTACTCCTCTGATATTGTATGTTATCTAAGGTCTAGTAAAATGTTTAAGCTTGTGTCTGAAGATATCTCTATGCAGCAGTAAGAACAGCAGTACAAAAAGACCTGAGATGCCTCAGGCAGGAGTTCATCTGCAGCAGGCTGGAGTTCAGTGCAAACCAAATGCCTAAGCATTTATCCGCATCCTTAGGTTTGTTTTTCAGCCACAAATCCCGGTATCAAAGCTAGATGTTTCTGAAGGAACCCAGGCACGTCTATACTGAAACTCAGCCATTATTGCGAATAGATTATAAGATTTAAGGGAAATATATAGCATGCTACAGCTCTCCAGTCTTTGCTGGCCAATGGCAAGATTATTAGGCAAGTTTCAAGTGGTGGTCAACAGCAGCTGCAAGCCTCGGAAAGCTTGTGAACAAAATGGAGGTCCATCAGCAATCCCAGAAGTCCCATGTTAACTGGGCGCAGTTACTAAGCTCACACAGAAGTAACTGGTGACATGCTATGGCCTCCAATCTACAGGAAAACTGGATTATTTGATGGTCCTTCTTGCCACTGAAATATATGACTCTGGAAAAAACATTTTTTATAGAAGATATCAATATTTCATATGTGGCTTGAAGTATGAGGGTTTTGTATTTTTTTTATTTTTGAGCCCATTCTTTCTCTGTGAACTTAATTTTATTCAGCAGAAAATCTCCTATTCTGCAACTTTTCAAAGCTTTCTCTACTTTGAAAAAATTTGAAGGGTTACAAATAAATATATTTTCCCCCCCTTTTGTTTCCCCAAAATTTCCAAAGTTGAGAATGTTTTGGAAGATCACAAATGAAAAAAAAAAAAAAAAAAATCAGGAGTTGTGAATTAGTCTTTACATTGTATTCAGTGGCAAAATAAAGTAGGGTGCAGGGAGTAATAAAAAACCCAAGAGGAACTGAAGACCAAAATACTTGGTTCCAATAAAAAAAAAAATAATGGAAATTTAGAAGAAACTGAAAGCTTTTCCTGAAAGTTCTGGTTTTGGAAAAAAGCCATTTTATATTGAAATGTTTTACTCCAAGTATTTTTTTTTTTTTTTTTTTCAGTCAGCTCTAGATTAAACTGTTCAAGTTGAACTTTTGCTTCATTAGCTGTTTAGCAGTTTCAGGGCAAATCAACAAGATATAGACAAGTCTCAGTACACTCCCCAAATATTCATTTGTGGTCCAAACAGTTTAACATTTTTTTCTTTGTAGGATTCTACCCCTCCTCTCAATTTTAAGAGCACTTCACAGATCTCATTTGATCTTTCTTGTTCTTTGGGCTGTCTGAAAAATTTTTGTTGAAACTATGCAATAGAAAATTGGGGATTTGGCAAGAAAAAACCCAACAACAAAACCAACAACTTTTTGCAAGGATACTTGCTTTCTGTACGGGATTTTTTTGGTGTTGTCTTAAAAAAACTATTAAAAAATACATCCAGTTTTCACTTCTGGCTGAATTTTCTAAAGGAAAAGTATTTCCAGTTGAACTATTTAAATACTGTCAATGATGAATTCTTCATAACCTTTATAAGTTAATGGATGTGTATAGGTAATCACAATTTTTGTTGTAAGCAGTGCTTTCTATTTTTATAAGTAACACAGTCCCGCAGTGAGCTACTGAACACTCTCCATTTCAACTTAACTGGGGGATAGTTCTCAGTCACGCTACTGCTCCAGGCATGTAGAGCTACAGCTACTGGCTTAGCACAAACCGTAGTTTCTTTGCAACTGTAGTGATACAAGGATGCAATGGAAATGTGAGCAATACAGAAGAGAGAACTGACTCAGAGCAAGCCCACTGTATCTAAAGTGAAACGTAATTTTGGAATCATGCAAGTTATACAGCCTATTGACTGCATACACCGGACACTAATTTTTGGCAATCTTCTGTTACATTCACTTTGTCTTGCACTTGTTCTCCACTGTCATTAAAAGTTTTGCCAAAGAAAATTTCCAAGGAACCTGGGGACTGTGTGCAATCTGAGGAATTTCAGGGTGGAGTTAAATATTTTACTTATCTGGGCCTAAGATCTTGTAGTTTGCTGGCTGTTCTTACAGATGTGGTCCTTTACCAGGATGGGGGGAGGGAAACCTATATCCTGATTTCTTCACTCTCTTCCCCACCACCTCCCCCAACACACAGTTACTGTATGGTTATTTACTTTTCTCATACTAGGATATTTCTGCCCAGAGCTGGATACAGCTGTAATACCAGTGGGAGCGGGGGAAACACAGTGGCTCAGCCTTTCTTGCCAGTTACTTCAAACCAACCGCAGCCAAGATGGTACTAGTGAATGGGGCAAAGCATCCCAGTCTTCTCCCTCAGAAAAAAATTATGAGCCTCTGCTTCTTTTGCAGATACACAAAGGTTTAAAGACATAACAACCGTCCTGTGCCTTTCCCATCTATCCTCTCATTACAAACACCAGATGCTTATGATCTCTTACCATTTGCTTACAGGTCTTTTGGGACTTTAATTAATCAGTGGCATACTCCAGTACCCAATATGCAAAGGTCTTTTCTTTATGCCTGTGAGAGAGACCTTCCCTCAAACTTGGTATTATCCTTTTGGCAAGGGCATGGAGTTGCTGAGTCTCATCTTGCTGTTTTCTTTGCTTGTGGCTAGAAACCTTTCTTGGCTCCCTACGCAGCCAGCCAGCACTTATTCTCTCAACAGTAATAATCACATCCAAATTAGATTTGCTGTTAAACAACATCTCATTTCTTTCAGAAACAGGAAAAGTGAAAAAATGTATAGGAAAGTCTTTATTCCTATTCACAGCAACAGGATGTGGGGTTACAATGGGTCATGAAAGCATATGGTGCAAAAGGTGAATATTTGTTGAGAACCTCTGCTGTTGAGATCAGACCCTAGAAAGTGCATTTTCTCCATATGGGTTTGAACATTCCTATTGGCAATGACTATTTGTTTCGATTCACACAAAAATTTGATTTTGGGCTGACCGCAAGTACTTATTTATTTTGGGTTTGACCACTGAACCTCCCCCCTCCAGTCCCAAGTAACTATTTTGTAAAAAAAAAAAAAAAAAAAAAAAAGTAACAACTTCTATAGTTCTAATCCAGACTGTATTAGGCCAGAGTTTCACACTGCTTCCTCCCTCGAAATAAAGGGGTTCCTGATTCTTTTTTCCTTATTACACCCAAACCTTTTTTGCCCTGAGAAATGCAGGCCGACACAGTAAATCAGATAATAGAATTGGGGTTAGTCTTTACTGTAGACATTTCTAACTGACAAAATTGCTATTCTGCTACTAGCTAAACTCTAGGCACTCTGAGAATAGAGTGATTCCGTATTATAATCTTTTCTAATGTACTTCCCTAAGCATCTACTGTCGGACCAAAACAGAAAATATCATGTCATCACCATGTGAATGGTTCTGGTGACTTTTTCCTCAAAAAGAATATGCCAGAACTAGAAACAGTACAAAAAGGGATGACAAGGAGGATCACAAGCATGGGGTAGCATATGTTTGGGGAGAAATCAGTCTAGAGCTCTTCAGCCTTGAAAAAGAGACAAATGAGAGCTATTGACATGTAAGACCTTCTATAAAGTCACAATTGTTACCATTCATAGTAAAAAAAAACCACCAGGGGTCAAAATAGAGTGTTAAGTAACTAATTGAAGTAAATGAAAAGAAGTATTTTAATTAACAAGATGTAATTCAACTATGGAACTCCTTGCTGCAGGATTTGCAAAACATAATTGCATACATGAGCTCATTAAGTGTTTTCATATATTTTTATAAGAGGCAAATAAATCAAACAGCTTTACATACAGAGATGTAGTGTCTGGGCTTATAAGTTTCTATCTCATGGAGTTATACCAGTAGAAGTATCTGTCTGTACACTACTTTTTTGTATTCTTTCCCTAGGTACATGCCATCAGCCAGAGACAGAAAACCAAGGCAGAGAGTATTTTGTAAAAACTGCTATATCAGATCAGTGAAAATCTGTCTGGTTTATCTCACCAGCTCCCAAAACAACTTATATCCTTCATCTCTTAGACTGCATGCAGAATTTCCAATATTTCCCTAAAAATCTCAGAGTTGGCAGACGAATAAGTGTTTTGGTTTACCTTTATTTCTTAACTGGGATAAGAAAATTTCCATTGGTGACTGAAGGATGAAGTCTGCATTCCTGTGGCATGCAACAATTTAGTTATAGAATATACTGTTTTCACATTTATCTGAAAACTAAATTAACCTTCCCTCCAAAAGTTTATTGTCCCTGTTAGAGACACCATTTTCAGCATTATAGTTGTTACTGCTACATCGTTGATAAAGGTAAATTACTACACTTAAACCTTTCTGAACCCATCAGGTCCTAAAATTACTTTTCTTTCCCATGTCTGCAAGGGAGAAATTGTTTCTGTCGTTTTTATTTACAAGCAGAAAATACCTTCTGAACTTTCTTATTGTCTAGGAATATAATTACTACTGTTCTTCACTAGAATGTCAGGCTTACACTTTATTTAATATTAAAGTTTTTCAGCAAGGATGAATGTATACACATGCAGAAAGAATGAAAGTTCAGTGTTCTGCAGTACACCATGTAGATACACTTTAAAGAACAAGTTTATTAGAAAAGACTGCACCTGTCTCATAACATTAAAAATACTGATCACTAATGCTGGGATATGCGATATGAGCATAATTATGTCCTAGTATATCTTGAAAAATATTTGAAAATATTTCTAGGCAAAGTTATTTGAATATGAGAAGCAGCACAGAACACCACGGAAGAGTTAAAACTGGTTGGTTTTTTTCCAAATAGATACATTGCTCCATTGAAAGGGGGTGTGATGTGCCAGAGGAACACTAACAACTAAGAGCTCATTCACATGAATACTTATGGTTATACGACACCGGTAGTCCTCTGCCAGCGGGCATCAGTAATACTGGAGCAACAATAGATTACCCATTTAAAAAGTCCTACTGTTATGGCTTAGGAGCTGGGTGATGATTTTGAACTGCAAAGTGGGCATCTCAGCCCTTACTGCGGAACAAAAAATTACTGGTTATGTGTCTTATTTGAGGAGCTGCTGAAAGATTGTTTCATTTAACGAAAGACAATATTCTTTCAGCATATTAGACATTGTAATGCAACACAAAGGATGATATTTCCTGGCATTAGCCATAGGATATGGGTTGGGTCATAAATGACCCAACCACTGGATTTAGTAGCTAAATTATATCCCCTTGCCCTCCAGATATTTTTTGATCTTGGAAAATTAGATAAGAAAAGCAAATGTTTCAACCAAACCCAACAACTACCACAGATGAATTCAAGCAATTAGTAAAGCACAAATCTATAGATGAGAAGACAGGGTAAACTCTCAGAATTCCCCACACCCGTAAGCAGACTGTACTGATGCCTTTAGGATCTCTGTTAGCAGTAATCACCTCTGATCCTCCATGGTTTACCACCACAGTGTCACTATGCACTCTGAAGGTCATGAGGCTGCCTAACCAACTCTGAAAGTGGAAGCACTGCTGGAGGTTCATGCTTACTGTTCCTGTGGCTTTCCATTTGTAATGGCTGCATTGGCTTCTTTACATTTGTTCTCAAGAAACAGAAAGCCAGTGACTCCTGATGTTCTCTTCTGAGAGCATTCACCAGTATGAGTGCTTATAAGAAAGGGCATTCTTAAGATCATCAACTTATTTCCCTAGCAGAAGTCCCATTACTTTGCTTGAAATATTCTCACACACTAACTGTAACTATTGTACATGCTTGGAGTACTTTTTCTGCCCTATTCGTCATTCTTGATGTATAGTTCTTTTGGCTAACCATGGTTAACCACCTTCAGTTCAAGAAACCCATTACATTCTGGCACTGAAACTTTTGTTCTTCTGCCTCTAAGTCTCTAACATCATCTTTGTACAGCAAGATGTACGATATGTTTTGCAATAGTGCTCCATGTGAATAAATTTATTGAACTCTCCAGAATATATTCTCATAACTGAACTATTTCTGCTAACCCATGCAAATACTCAAAAGAGGCTGGCTGAAAAGAGTAGAAATTTATAGACTGCTGAACACAATCGGTTATTAATTCATCTGGAATCCTGAATGCTGGGGGGTGGGGTGGGGGTGGTTATGCTACAAATTTATAAATGGTTGCTTTATGAAATGTACCATACAGCAATTTAAATTTAAACAAGAACGTTTTCATTAAAAAATGGAATCCATACAAATTATGAATCAAATTGAGACAAAAGTGAACAAGATCTGCCTATTGTTTGAACTTCTTGTTTGTTTTCCAGCATTCTGTTTCTTAGAAACATGATAATGCTTAAACCCTGATAATGTACTCATGTCCTTGGAGTAAAAGTTACACATTATGAAACCTAAGGAGCAGAAAATTCCATTAGCGCTTCTCCAGTCAGCACAGGGACATTTTGACACTACCTAGTGACGCCCTCCCAATCTCAGCATATTCCATTACACTTCCAACACCTTTGCAAAAAATCTATGCTTAGGTAAGGATCTCCCTGAAAAAGGCCCTCATAGACCACTTCATGTTTCCTCTCCTAATCATGGATATTCTAATTGTGCCCTTTTGAAGCCAGGATTTTAAATTGAAGGGGTTTGGGGGTTTTGGGGTTTTTTTTGTTTGTTTGTTTGATTGGTTGGTTTGTTTGGGGTTTTTTTGTTTGGTTTTTTTTTTTTTTTTTTTTTTTTTTTTCATTTTCATGGACACTTTCTGAGGCTAAAAGGGGCTATCTGTAGAGTAGTTTCTATCATATAGATTCCCGGTGGTATATGGTCTGTTTCTACCTCAGGTAATTTACAAACACATTCATGAAACTACTCATAAGTCAATCCAATAACCAGTAGTTGTATTTCCCAATCTGAGTACAGTTCTATTGCAGCTAAATCTGTGTGTTGAAAGGACATGGCCCCGGACTGTCTGCTTTCAGAAGGGCAGTCTCTAATCCATACAAACTTGTATCAACTTTGACTCTTTGTTAAACTGAGAAAAATTAGTTTTAGTTCCTCTGTTGCAGTTCCCCAAGTCTTTCCCCTTGTAATCACAGCAGCATTCGCTATTGTCCCCTAGCAGTATGCTCAGTAGAATACTTATGATAAATCAGGGAATAGGTTTGCTTAGAAATAATGAGTCCGTGAATCTATGGGTGGCCTTTTTCTTTTGACGTCTTTCCACTTGTCCAATTACCTTACTTACGTTCAGTCAAATTCCTTTGTCACAACGCACAAATCATAGTAGGTTTCCTAAATAACCAGTCTTACTCATCCCAATTGGATATTAGTTCTCACTCAATTTAAGGCTTTTTTTGCTTGGCATACATTACATAGATTTTTATAACACATAATTTCTGTCCCAAATAAGCACACCATCAATCATTATTTCCAGTCAAAGAGATTTTGGTACATCTTATGTGTCAGTGGAATCCTGCAGTGAAAGCACTTGAAATTATCTGCCCAAGGAGAAGTTTCTAACTCAAGATGCCAAAACCATAGGCTGGAGAAAAAAAAAAGTTAAAAAATAAATAATAATAATAAAAAAAAAATCTAGGTTTGGCCTTCTCAGCTCTGCTCACAGGCTAAGAGATAATTTGATAGCTTTGACTCCTTCAAAACATGTATATGGTGGCCATACCATCATTTCAGTCAGCTGACATCTGACTTCATTCAGCACATTCTAATTCTACTAACCCTTTTACTTTCTTCCACAAGGCACTGAAAGAATTGTTTGCACTGCATGTATGTTTTGGCAAAAAATTAGGATCTGTATTGCTGCTGTATTACATCCTTAGTATATTTCTCACCATTAAATTACTCACATATTTTTAAGACTATTTATGTCCTATTCAGTAGATCTGCTAAACACCTTCTTGTTATCAGAATAGCATTCAACTTTCTTTTCCACTGTTTTAAAACCTGAGTGATGTCCATTTAGCTTTACTATGTTAGTGTGATTTTTGCCACTCGGGCTCCTATTATCTTTCCTGCATAAAAATAGTTTTGCAGTTTTAATACTACATAGCCACTAACCTTTCTGTTAACCATTTGATATTTCAATTGCACTATTTTGAAACTGACTCTCTGAGCACTGTTAGTTTCACAAAACACTATTTTGAAGAAAGCAGATATACCACAGCAGAGAATAATCACATCCATGGCACCCTACTGCTGCTCCACACCCAAGCTCCCACCACCCTTAGAAACAGGATGCATAGAAACAGATTGAGACTCACCTCTTTCCTCTGTGCTCTCCCAAGAAGCTTCTCGTGATGGTTCTTGAAACTTTCATCTAGGAAAGCAATTTTCTTTTGTTCCCTGGCATGCCCCAAGAAAGCACATAAACTCTGCTTAGCAGTTCATACTTCCTCACAGAAGTGTTGCATATTAGGACAGTCAAGCAACAGACCAGGTGACCAAGGGAGGTTGGAGGCTTTCAAAACTAGACTAGATAAAACTCTCAAGTAAGCTGGTCTGATCTCAGAGCTGGCCCTGCTTTAAGCAGGAAATACCTTCCACCCTGAATTATTCCATGATTCTACATTTTAAGGTGTGATAAAGTTATAACTTCCACATTACTGAGGTTAGAGAAAAATCCACAAGTTTAACCATGACAATCCTCCTAAAAACCTCCTAGAAGCTCTATCTTCCTAACATGCCTTGAAGTAGTCAGCCTTCATTTTCTTTATTCAGACCTAGCATTGCAATCAGCTGTGGATATTAGCAATCTGGGAGTCTGTTAAGGATGTGCCAACTAAAATGTTATTCACAGATGTACCCTCTTTACACAACAAGAAGCATGTAGTACCGTTCTTCTGATTACTGACCCATTATTATGATCAGACAACAAATGAGATAGCTATTACTTCCTATAAACTTTTTGCATCTTGGTTTTAGAGTAGAAATATGTCTTAAAGCAAGGTCTGGAACAAAATACAAGATTATAGGAAAGTGGTCTGGAAGTCCCCAAAGAAAACTTAAAAACATATACGTATTCCTTACAGTTTATGGAAGCTCATATATCATGGATACCAGTGCAAATCCTGACTCTGCTGATATCAATTGGAATTCAATGAGAAAGTCAAGTTTTCACCCTTGCCCAGAGAACCTTATCCTGCTAATATTAACATACCTTCCAACTTTTTCAGATATGGTGAAATTAAACATGCAGTAAGTATTTGCAAGATTCGGGCCTAAGATCTAAAACATGCATTTAGTTCTGGACAGACAAAGTAATAAACTGGACCAGAATCTAAAATAAGATCCAGATCTAATAACTCTCTTCTGCAAATTCTTAGACTCATAAATATCTGTCCATATCTGAGCAGTTACATATTATATATGTGAGTAGCTTTGACTTTTGTACCCCTTTTAGGAAATTTGACCCCAAATATGCAACTGATTCAGGCGGATGCCCCTCCTAAACAAAATGGTCCAAGTTGCATACTGAAATGTTTGCAGAAGTGGGGTCTTACACATTGAAATAAAGTTACTTATGTGAGAAAAAACACTCATAGATACTGCAGTATGAAATCATACATATTTTCCTACATATCTATCCAATTTCTAAAATGTTTTAAGTTTCCAACATGAAAAATGGTGCAATTACAGATATTTTATTTTTCTTTTTAACTATTACGTTTTGGGTATTTTAAATACAGTTTTGCTTACATAAAGGCATCATTTTCCATATACATTCACTAGTTTCATGTCATCTAGGTATGTTTGCATTGATTTTTTTTATTTTGCATATGGAATTTAAACACCACAATGACCAAACACCAAAATGAAACTAAGATAACAATGTAGCAAAATATTGTCCCAGAAAAATCTCTTTAGCAAAGAACTTCCAGAGTTTAGATTCAGAATAAGTGCAAGGAATAATTGTCTCAAACACAGAATCTTAAGGGAGGTGAGAAAAGATAATTATAAACAATAATTTCCTACAAAAGACTTAAGTCTAGCCTAGCCTATCAGGCTGTGTACTTCTACATTCTTAAAGTATGAAATATTTCCTGAGTTTAATTTTTGTCACAGATCTCCTTCTAGAATCCATGCTTTTAAAGACTGACCATTCATCTTGATTCTTCCTTCTAATTCTTATTTTCACAGTCTTAAGACTTTGATCTGGCTCAGTTAATCATTTTAGACTACTTTTGGAGCCTCACTTTGATCTACTCTCTTAATTCTTAGATTAATTTTATAACCCCTAATATCACTATATGCATTAGTGGAAGGAGTGATTTACTATGGCCACTCTGCAAAACAATAGTCTGTGATCCTTAAAAGAATCATGCTTTGGTTGCCTTTATCTTCCTTATTTGAGACTTCTGCCAGAATTATTTCCCCCTCCCTGCAAGCTGCCCCTGCTGAGTAATTACTCCAGGAATTTATTTGGCCTTTACCTGCCTACATTGGACATGTGAAATTGTAGCTGGCCTTGCAAACTGTGTACTGTTGTATTAAAGGACCAGTTCCTCATTTTAATTTTTCTGCTATTAGAGTAAATCAGAAAGAGTCTGAATGGATGAGCCTGTTCAAACCCTATTGTACGACTGGACTTATAGGAAGGACTTCTTCAATGTGAATGGAAATTATAATTCTTCGCTATTGATTTAGGGCATACTTTTTAGAAGAGCCAATGTCCTCCATTCTCACCCCATCATCCAAGCTAGACTCTCGTAAGACTTCAACATCTGGGAGTATCTGTTGAAATTCTGACTCTTGTTTCTCAAAAAAATTATCCAACGTTCTACATTTCTGGAAGAAAAGTTCCACGCTCAAAAATAATGCCATTGTACCAGAAACTGGCAAATGTCACCGCGGCAGACATGATTTTTAAATAAATGTGCTTGTCTTTTTATGGATATTTAATCTTCCTAAAGTACATTATTAAAAAAGGCTATGGTTTCTTATTTTGAACATAACTACTTTATATGCAGCACTAGTGTCTTCCCCTTAGACAAGCAGAGGGCAAGGATGAGTGGGTGCAGAAAGCAGAGATCAGTTGGTACCAAAGTAGCACTAGGAAGGTAAAACGTTGCTGTACTCTTACTGGGGCACAATAGAATTTTGCATGCATATTCAGGGAACTCTGACAGCAGGAAGGTGAGAGGTAACCATAACTTCAAGCCCTCTCTTTCCTAGTCACTTGTCAGAGAGAGTCAAGAATGACATTTTGGTCCTGTTGGTGCCTGGGGCCAAGACCTTAGCCATGACAACCTGGCCATCTCTATTTGTCTGCAAGGCTGCTGGACCTGAGCACAGTCCACCTCCAACTTATCCCCAAACACCCCAGACAGATTAGGGGTCTGCAGCATTTAGCCAATCTTCAGTGTTCCTCTTGAACCAGATTTACAGCCGTGCCTCTTAAATTTTTCCAGAAGATAGTAATTATCTGTCATTAACAGCTCACTGAACACAGTAGGTTAGTAGTGTCACCCTCCTTCCACTGTGTAATTTCATAATCAGATCAAGTTGTATTTCACTTTTATTTCCCATAATCATTACAAACTCTTTTTTTGTCATATGCTAGCCAATTTACATTAATTCTAACGTCTACTTTTTTTTGTCTCTTATGCGCATCGATTGTGAGCTAAGACAGTTGGATAAGGCAGTACAAGCATTTTGTCACAGTAATATACTGTTCCCCTCTCTAAAATCACTCCTTTAGAAAGCACTGAGATTCTGGCAGTCACCGTGAATTACCTTTTGGTCACATCCACACTGCTAAAACAGTGTTCCCAAGCACTGCTCTTGTTACGGTATTTGGCTGAAATGCCCTGTCTGTCCTCACAGTGCAGGCCTTTGGCGCACCTTAAATGAAGCCAAGTTTAGTCCGTGCTTTCAGGTAGTCTCAGGGATACTCTCAAACCTTTGCTACATGATTGACAGTGCCTTTTTTTTTCTGATGTATTTGCACCTTGCCAACACTAAACCCTCCAAGTCTGCCCTATATGAAAAGTTTGACCCAACTCAGAACCTTCAGGATGCTTTAATCAAATAGCAACTGTCTCCATTGGATAAGGCAAGTTGGCCATCAAGGGTCATGCTCATGCTCTGTGAGGAAAATAGATACATCTGTAAGCTCTGAGGGCAACACACAAAACTTGCTTTGACAGGCTACAAATGAAGGCATTTCTTGAGCCCTTCCTTCATAATTTATGACAAGCACAACCTGACACTTAGTCCCCCCTCCAACCAAAGTTCAGTCCAGGAATGGGATCAGCAATGCTGTTATTAGTCTGGTCTTCCACCAGATCACAAATATGTGCTGCTGGTTTCACCTAGTCCTATAGAGGTGGCACCAAAATCAGTGGACTTCTTTGCTTATCTCTGTTTGTGGCAGAAAAACCTCTTCACTCTGCCTTCCTTACTTCTCCCCTGTGGCTTGACTACACCTGTGGTAGTGAGTCAACATCAGCCAAAATGAACTCTTTCTCCACTTACATGTAGTATGTTAACTACGTGCTACCTTTGAGACCTTGGAGCCACTGCTAACTGCTGTGCTCTCTGCCAACTCCCTACCATATGTCTGGGCTTCAATCAGCCTTTTCTTAGAGGTAACCAAAAGATTTGGACCAGAAGCAGCAGAGTTTACCAGCATGAGTAACACAGAGTCCAGGTTGAAAAAGGTGAAAATTACACTAGCCACTTATTACAGGGAAATTGTTTTTCCTGGTCTGGCTGAGAATTCTCTGGAACTAGTAAGGAGCTTAAAAATTAGGCTTGCTGGGTCCTCAGCTAACTATCCTTGAAAAAAACCAGAAAATAAAGAGAAGCCTCTCCAACTCTAACCCTTACTTGTGCTCTACAATGCAAAACAAATAAAAAACCCCAACAATTAACTCCAAAGTGGTTTTTCAGTCCTTTGCCCAGGCCCCTTTCCTCTGCTCAGCAGGTACTTCCACCCTCACCCTTAGTACCTCTCAGGGATTCTGGCCAGTGCCAGCGATAGCCTTGACGGTGGTTCACAAAGGTCTGGGGATTGTAAAGATTTGTCTGCAGAGAGCCTAAGAGCAAGGACATCTGCCAGCAATTTCTGCCCTGACTGTTCTAGAAACCTGGCAGAAATCATATCGCATCAATTTCTGCTCTGATCAAGGGCATCTCTCCCAGCTTTACGTGCTCACCTTCTCCAAGTATTCATTCAATATTTAGCCAACCACCCTTGCTGTTACTCCCATGGTTAAACAGGATTTGGGCCCTTGGGTCAAGAAATCTCATTCCTCAGATTCACTTATTCCCCTCTCTGTGATTAACATACCCTCCTTGCTTCCAAAGTGATGCTGTTCTCTATCCCACATGCTTCTCTAAATTTCTGTGATCTTTGACTCTCCACAGTTCTCTGACCTCCATATCTGTCATTGCTGCACAGTCCTGTTGCCAGCACCTCCCCAATTTCTTCTGAATTTCACGCAAACATGCCCACCTTCATCACTTCCTGCAATCCTTCACCACTACCACAAGAGCTTAGGAAGAAATTCTCTCCGGGTTCTTTCTTCCTCTTATGCCTGCTGAAAAGCAACTTTGTATGTTTTCAGAAAGACTAGCTAAGCAGTGAAGAAAAAAAAGGGGCATTTTCTTGCTCAGACAAACCAGAGAATGGGAATGCATGGAGACATTCTAGCATGTTGTAACCTTCTTGTTAAGGAGGAGTGCAAAGACCTTTGCCTACTTCTTCCAGCAGCCCTTACTGAGCGGTCTCCCAGGCAGGTTACTAGTTAGAAGGACTTTGCCCCAAACAGGACTGACATTTCATAAAGAGTTAGAAATTTTGTATTATTGACCAGAACACAGAACCTTAGCCTTCGTCAAAATACTGTCACTTACAACAGCATTGCAGGAGTTCTCAAAACTCCATTGCTGTATGTTTTCCCCAAAACTACAAGTTATATTATTTAGGAAGTGTTTTATCCAGAGATGACTTCTAGAGATGAATCATAAGAGAAATATACTCCAGGAATAGAATAAATTAACTCCTTTGCATTTCAAAAGATAGAAGAAAGCCATCTTTACCTTCCAGCTGAAAAACAACAATATGGAATAGTTTTTTAATCCCACAGAATGGCTGCCATAATCTTTTTAATTTCCATTTCATTATGACCTTGACAACATATAAAAGAAAGTTTTTGTGGTCCAAGTTTCAAAGCAGAGTTTTACAATGAGGGACTTGATCAACCTTTGAGATAGATAGACTTTGAAACCGCAGAATTAAAATGAAGAAGCTGGATTAAACTCAGACCATTACCTTAACAGTAGTCAATCAAACGGACAAATCATGGGCTATAAAGTCTTGTCTTTTTTTTTTTTTTTTTTTTTAAATTGTGCAAAACCCTGGGGCTTGACCTTATTGAACTTTTCTTTTGCACTGATGCTGATGCCTAGAACATGCCACAGATGTAACTCTTGAACATAAGTTACATTCTACATCATGTCACAGGAGGATGCACACTATCAGAGAGATGCAGGAACATGAACTTAAGTGACTTGTGAAACAGTAAACTTACCTGGACTGTAGCCTTAGTGTTTATTTGCTTGTGAGTTCCTTATCTATATTCTTCCAAGAAAAAAAAAAAAAAAAATCAATTAAACAACACAACTTTCAGGTACAAAGACTTTAAACAAAAAACAGAAATTGCATGGTAGAACAAGTGGAATGCAGTTTTAAAGAATTAAGGTGTTCTGCACTCACACTGACTTACAGTTGCCATGGGTAATAAGGGCTTAAATTTTCTCTCTCTTGGAATGGACACATTCCATTAAATGTTTCTGGTCTTGGATTACCCCTTTAACATTCAAAACTACAAGGCAGAAAACATGCATCATTCCTCTATCTCATAACAAGGAGAATGGAGGGGTATGCACGAGGAAGACTTTCCAGGGATCAGCTAGAACTCTAAAAACTGATCAGGATGCACAACAACATCTAGATCAACTCTCCCAGCAGCAGAGGAGGGAAGATGGTATCAGCACTCCCCTTCTCTCTATGAAAGGAAAACATGACTTTGTCCCTTTTTGGGAAAAAAGCTTACTTTCATCTGTGTACACAGGTGCTGATCCAAAGCCACTGAAATCAACACAAATATTTACATGGACTTCAGAGGACCCTGAATCAGACCTATAGCCATTTGATCTAGCTGGCATGTGGAGGTGGGGGCAGAGTCATGTTCCCTGCATCCCTCATAGTTCTTTGCCCTCCTGTTCACCTCATTAGGTGAGGAGTCCCTGCACCACGAGCACCCAGGCTGGGGCTACTATCCCAGTAGTAAAAGTGGTCAGGGATCAACAAGGGTGTTAGAAAGAGAAGTGGGGGAAGGGATGATGGGAAGCTTATTCCCCAGTGGTGCTGAGTAAGGATTGTGCTTACTGTTTCCCATCTGATCACTACAAAACTATTTATAACTGTCCTTGCAGGAAAATATACAAGATATTAATGAATGCTATACAGCAAACAGCTGAGTCACAATGTCCCACCCTCACATTCTCCAGCACTTGAGCTCAGCCATCTAGGAAGTGCCAGAAGCTATCATGCATTTTTATAAAAGAGAGCACTCATATCTTTTAGACAGCTGATGTTTGCCTGCCGTTGGCTGCTGGAGTCATAGCCTTCATCTCAATTAAGAGTGGTCACAAATATTCCCATAAACTCAGCAGTCATCCAACAGTGTGGTGTGAGCAGACAGATGTGTGACACACAAGAGTCAGAACAGAGCTGGCAGGTGAGCCAAGGAAGTTTTGGCTGTCCCTTAGAAAGGAAGACTTCTGCAATGTCATTTAAGCCTTCTCTAAAATCAACTGCACTGCAGTGGCAAAAAAAGCCTACTTTGTAAGACTTCCCAGCCAGGAGGAAAAGATCCTGTGAGATGACTCTGAACAGATGGACTTTGCAATTTCAAATGCTAAATCTACTTGTTAGCTAAGAGTTAAATTCAATTGTGCAATCAAAAAATATGGCTTAAAACCTGACTTCCAAATCAAACAGCCCCGTTCTCATCTCTTTGTAAGTTCTGACAGCCTTGCCTAGCTGACTGACTGCAGTTGTTACCAGCCTCAGCCTTCATGCTCTGTGTTGCTACTTGGGTTTCCCCCAATTTTATTACACGATCACCTATAAAACACTGTTTCCAAACCAAGCTGTTAACCAATGATGTGTTTTCCGTTTATCAGTTAAATAAACAACATTTGGTTTAATATTAATCAATTGTCACATGTTTGTCCAGGGAGAAGGGACACAGAAGCTTAGAGAATAAGGTTTGTGATTAAAAACATTTCCCATCTGGTGACTCCAGAACTATTTATAATTGGCCCTGTAGGACAACATGTAAGATACTAATGACACAAGAACATCCTGTAGATTAGATATGCCTTATCCCTGCCCACAGAATACTTTCCTGTGCATCCCATGATGCTTTTTAACCCTGTAATTCCCACAAGGTAATTTTAGATCACGTCCTCAGACCTCCAAGGGCAATACAGTTCCAGCAAGATTAGCATCAGCACTGATACCAGATCAGCTTGCTTGGAAAAGGGAAAGGTTTGTCCAGAATGAGGAAGAGTGGGAATATGAGGAATGTCTGGTGATGACTGTGACAAAAATATGGTATCCTGAGGCACAGGGGAAACAGAGAGGACATTAATGTCCAGCATGATCTGTGAAGGAAAGGGAGTGTTCGGACCCTACTGAACAGAAAAAGTTTCTGGAACATGTTACTTAGTCTTGGTTTGTCATTGTGATGTTTGGGGTGGGGTTTTTTATCATTTTTTGTTTTATTTGATATTTAGTTGCAATTACATGCCAAATTTAACAGCCCTACTTCTAAGGAATATAAAGTCAGATCAAACAAGCTCATTCCACAATGCAGGAAAAGATTGCCTAGGGAGGCTCAGGAAGCTGTGGACAGATAGCGTGGAAATCACAAAAGATAGACAGGGATGTTAAATCAGACCTAGTGTGAGTTAGTCTTTTAGGCCTTTGTCAAGACCATAACCCTATGGAAGCTCTTAAGCATGACAATGTGTAGGTATTATAAAATGTGCATACAGAATAAAAAAGCAATTGTAGAACAAAAGGACAAAATAGAAAAGACAGTGGGTGATAAAAACAAATACCCTTTTTTGTACCATTCAGGAACATCATATTCTGAAAATCATATGTGTCAGAATGCTGGTTAGAGGGAAAGAAGAATTTGTTATGCCTCAGAAAGACATAGTGCAGAGATCTCAGTCTAAGAGCACAAACCTGTCACCATGAAAGATGAATGTAAGTCCTTGGAACTCAACCTTATCCAAAACCTGTAAATTGTGGGATTGAGGTCCAAGGTGCCTATATATTTTCAGGTGTTTCTGTGACAGAGGCCATGAGACAGAGGCCCTGATGCAAAGTTACCAAAAGTAAATGGACGTCTCTCATGGAGGACTATTCAGTGCACTTTAGGGACTGGAGTTCAAAACTACAAGTTATGCCAATACTTCCTTTTTCCTTAGCTATGGTGAGTTTGTCCCTTCTGCCCTTCTCAGGTAAAATAAGACAAGGTTTGCAATCTTCTTTCAAAGTCCTCTGATAAAGTATAACTGTTAATCAATACACAGAATTTGTTCAAGTTACTGACAGCAGTCTATTGTGAATAATAATATTTCCTTGAATTTTTTACCTTGTTGTTGCTTTCCCACATTGTTAAATACTAGGATGGTAGAAAATAGACGATTTTACCCCTGTAAAAGCTTTCTTGAAGTGTTTGGTTTCAGTCATTTGGGATCTATGCTATTCGTTTTTGCAACCAAGAGGTATCACTTCTCCGTACTGCCCTTCATTAGGTGAATGCACTTGGAAAGCCACCTTCTCATGATTTCTTTTGCTCTAGCTCTGTTAGCACTACCTCGCACAGGAAATTTTGAGGTGGTCACATCTGGAAGCAGAGAAATGCACTTTGTCCTGTAAAGAACTCCCAAAGTGAGATATATGGAAGCATGTGTCCACACCTCAAATACTGTGTTCAGTTTTGGGCTCCTCACTACAAGAAGGACATTGAGGTGCTGGAGCATGTCCAGAGAAGGGCGACGAAGCTGGTCAAGGGACTGGAGCACAAATCTTATGAGGAGCGGCTGAGGGAACTGGGGTTGTTTAACCTGGAGAAGATGAGGCTGAGGGGAGACCTTATTGCTCTCTACAACTACCTCAAAGGAGGCTGTAGTGAGGTGGATGTTGGTCTCTTCTCCCAAGTAACTAGTGAAAGGACAAGAGGATATGGTCTCAATTTGCATCAGGGGAGGTTTAGATTAGATGTGAGGAAAAATTTCTTCACTGAAAGAGTGGTCAGCCATTGGAACAGGCTGCCCAGAGAGGCGATGGAGTCACCATCCCTGGAGGTGTTCAAAAAACATGTAGACATGGCACTTTGGGACATGGTTTAGTAGGCATGGTGGTGGTGGGTCGACGGTTGGACTTGATGATCTTTGAGGTCTTTTCCAGCCTTAAAGATTCTATGATTCTATGATTCTATGCTATAGACCTTTGATGATAATCTATGTGTGAAAAACAAACGGAACATACAGAATGAAGTCATAAGACAGCTGCCAACTCATTAAAATCCAGATAACTGCCAATAGCTACAGGTTAGTTTATTACTTTGTCTAAATCACCATTAAAAGTGGTAGCAAATCTCCAAGCAGCTCTGCAGGGGCTATTGCAGCTTTTGATCCCTGCTGTTCACGGCTGCTTACCTCTGCACAGGTCCGCCGCAAGTGGAACCTTGGTTCTTCCCATTTTTCTGTCCAGCACAGATCAGTTTGTCAAGAGTGATTTAAGATGAACTCCTCCTTGGGCCCTGAAGCAAGGATGATATTTGAATAGGAGGCATGTTTTCATCATAGCCATCTGTGATTCCATCTTCTGGAAAGGTGCAGTTTAAACAGCAGGCTCCACCTAAAGACCCTCTTTAGTACTCCAAATTCTTCTGAAGAAGGATAAACAGAAAGGCAGCTAAAATACTGTCTTCACAGTGAACACTGTCAGCTAGAGATTAGTGTCAGTGACACTGAATTTTTTCATACTTTAAAAATAATAATTCCACAGGTTTTATTTTTAGGTCTGCTGAAAGGCAAAGCAACAACTAAAAAAGCCCTCCACTTTTTATTTCACGTAATTATTGAAATATTTATTTATAAAAAAGAAAATAAAGACATCTTAAGCTTTCTTCTCTATTATTTAATCTAAATTAACAAAACCAGACCAAAGCAACCCCTGCCTGCTGCCCCAGGGTTTAAGATAACAGGTTACACCTAAATCTGAGGCTTAAAGAAGCCCAGCAGAGATAGTCTAGATATTTCTACTACCCCATGAGGTTTTGAAGAAAGCCTACTGCAGCTGCCTGTATAATGGCAACCAGAAATGTCATTCAGCACTTGAAACACTGTATGGGCAGCAGGAATGGCTGAACACTGGAATAGGCTGGCAAGCCTATGGCATCTCTGTCAACAGAGAATTTTAACAAGAAGGCGAAAAAAATATTTGTCCGGAATGACATGTGAGTCTGGCCTTGGGTCAGAAGAAATGGCCTGGATGGCCACGGTTGTTTTTCAGCCTATTTTCAATGATTTTTTTTTTTTTTTTAGTAGAATAATAGATTATTGTTTTTTTGCAAACTTTGTGTTCATGTTGGATCTGACTATGTTTACAATGTGCCCTGCTAGAAAGGTCAGGAAATAGGGCTGGATTTCCTCTACCATGAGAATTCAGTTTCCTGCTATCACATGCTTTATATCATATGATCTTTTTTCATAAGCCTGTTGACAATCGTCATTAAACCAGTTGGTTTTCTTCTTTACCTTCTTCCCTTCGCTACCCATTTAGATACCAATAATACAGAGGTGGCTAAGACAGTTTTCGAATACTTCAGTGCAGAACGCAAGGCTAGCAAGAAGTAAGCTGCCAGCAATAGTACTGAAAGGCCAGTTTTCTGAGTTTCCAGAGAAGGAGGATGTGTGGTAGACTGGTCCCAAATCTGAACGGAAATAGAGTCATTTACCTGTAATGGATTATCTGGATTGTGGGTGAATTTATAGCCATAGGTCAGATTTACTGGTATTCTTAGTTTGAAAGCAGTGCATCACAACCACAGCAGTGCTTGCAGGCTCAGTTTACAGGCAGGTGTAATTTAGTGGATGGGAAATGCTGCCAAAGCATATATCACCCTATTTGTTTGTTTGTTTGTTTATTTATTGCTGGTACACACTGCAGTACAATGCTGTAGAACATTCTTTACAAGGGAAGCAAGAGAAAGGAAGGGTTCACAAGGTTATAACTGTGGTTTAGATCTTCCCTGGGAAGGTATAATACTTAATAAGTTTACCCCAGTTGAGTTCTAGAGAAATCTCTCTGCAAGTCTATAAATCAACAAAAACTATTAACATTTCTGGAGAAATCTAGGACAGACTGTGAATGCAATAGAGAATAATTTTCCTCTTAGAGAATCCTATACATTCTTGGGCAAGATTATCATTCCCCAATAAATTCTGCAGGACTTTTACATAAGAGGACATCATAAAAAGAAGTAATAGGTACATACAGTGCTGGCCATATCAAACCAAGAATAATAATGGGCAGATTTTTTTGAACATATATCCAAACCAAATTCTCTGCTGATGTAAATCATCCTGAATCAACTGAAGCTGATTAATAGTAGGTTAGGAACCCACTCCCAAATTCGATCTTATTGGCTTGGAAAAGATTTGCAATATTTATTTTTCTCCCTAAAGACTGGATTCATGTAAGTTAAATTTTTAAGAAAGGCCAACACACAGAGTTGAAGCTGACATACTGTCTATTTGAAAGACTGGGCATGATCAAATAAAGATTTTATTTATTTATTTATTTAATCCCAGAAGATGAGTTTCAGTGGGTTAAGCCTAAAATATAGCATACTTTTCACAATCTCCTTGTGCCATGCCTTTATTATATCTATAAATTAAGTGGCACTCGAAAAAGATGCTCCCCTGACATCGCAAGACCTCTGACTCTTGAAAATGTTCCTGACCCAATGGGGGAAAGAAAATGAAAAAGTAGAAGCAGCAATATTCAGGTGAATTCACTAGGGCAATGAAGGAGAAACTAACCAATGAATCTGAACTCAACATGAAAAGACAAAAAAGGGGACAAGCCTTGTACCCAAACACATGAGAGTAATCCGTCCTAACAAACCAGGAGTTGCCAAAGGAAGGAGAAGATGAAGATGAGGTGCTGGCAATGGGTCAGGCAATGATTTTGGAAGCACGAATACCAGAGTGTTAGATGAAAGAAAATTCAAAAGCAGTGGGAGTAAAGTATTGGGTCACAGAGGGAAAAAAATGGGCTGAAGAAGAAAGGCACAGGAAAAAACATCTGCAAGCAGCACTAGTGATGGGGGAGAAAAGAAGCAGGAGACACACACCCAGGTGCACCATTGCCAAGCAGCCTGAAATGAAAACCAGCATCATTTGTGTGGTTTTTTTTTTTCTCGCACTCGCTCTTTAGATCAAAAGGAGAGCAGCAATGCAATCTGCTCTTTGCGCAGAGAACTTTCAGCCAAGGGAAGGAGAGTGCACACATTGGAACATCTGTTCCAAGAAGCCACTTGAAAAATAATCTTATAATAGCATGGGGAAAACATCTGTGCAGCATGCACCAGACCACCAGTAGTGCAGCAGTGGAGGAGTAGCAGGGGGAAGGAAGGCAGGAGGGAGTGAGGGAGACAAAGTGGAACAAGATTAGGTCAGGGGCAAGTACCCCAGTGAGGGGCATGACCCACATGTGAAGAAACTGCTCATTTGGTGTCTTTTCTCTTCTAATCCTCAGCAAGAGGCAGACAGATTTCTCACCCACTGAGCTGTGTTTATTGGCAGATATTTCTCAACATGTGCAGCTTTGAAAAATCCCAAACTACAATCAATGTGTTTGAGAGGCTGCATGAAAAGCTCCCTGCCCTTGGCCTCTAGTGTAGCCCCCACCCCTTCTTCCTCAACTTGCTTTATCTCTGCTGATACTGGAATAAACGTTCTGGAAAAACAGTCACTGCTAACTCAGGTGGGGAGGACTAGGAAGCCAAAGCACATTTACACTGTGGGTGAATTTGACCTACTGTGTCTTTAATAAAAGACAGGGCCACTTGTTTTCACCTTCAGTCTCAAAGCAAACAAATTCAGAAAAAAAACACCCTAAACATCACACAAACATGCACGGACATGTGCAGCCTGCAGTATGTTCTTGGCTTCTCCATCTGTTTTATTTCAAGAGAACTGTACTTATATCCACCCCTATGCAAGTGTGAGTAGCCGTCAGGACACTCCTTATCCCCACCTTGTGACACATTTTACAGGAGTTTTCTAAGAAAAACAGTGTCAAATTTACTCAGCCATTGTTTGACTTTAGGTTCTCTAAACAAGAAAAGCCTTCCCAAATGCATATCTTCTTGCTGATAAGAAGAAGAAGGAATCAACAGGTCTTAGACATAAAACCTGCTTATAAAAATATAGGTGATGTGACTAGGTACATAAAATTGAACAGGAAGCTACTAGGAGTTGAAGTACTACCTGTGTAGGTAGGTGTAGACTTCTGTTTCAGCATAGACAGGAGGAAAAGGCCAGTCTCCCTATCCCCCACATAATCAGATTTCACTGTGGGAAAAGTGACAGAGAAATGAGAAAGTCTGAGTTATTTTAGAAGTTAGTTGTTATGTTGAATAAACTAGATACAAAGACACATCAACAGTGGGCAGAAGAAAACATACTGCATATTAGGACAAAGCAAACATCAGGTACCTATCCAGAGAGGCATGCATAGATGGGATATAGGGTAATTAGACTGCTACATTGGAACAGATCCCTGGGAAAAATGACCATAGTTACAGTTAGCAAAGTCTACCATGGAAAGCTCTTCTTTATACCAGTCTTGTCTTAATGCTGCTCTAGATGCCCATCTCTTCTATACCGTGCCTAGAAAGGCAATAAGCAGAGACAAAAGTAGCAAAGACATGCTGGGAAGTTAGGAGGAGGCACTGAGCAAGACAGAGAGGAAGAGAGAGCTTCTCTCCTGATCCCAGACCAATAAAAAACTTAGTAAAGAGGCAAAGTGTGAGAAATCAGCAAACACCCAGGATCCAGACTTTCTTCAGTTTGATTCACAAGGAATCAATCTTATTATGCCCCACTGTCATGTTCCTGGTGCAGGTCTTTCTCATTTCTAGCAATGTTCTGAGAACTTTGTTTCAATGGGAAGATGGGATTTTTCTTTTTTCTTTTGAAATCTCAAAAATGTACAATGGAAGAAAATTATTTTCTTTTCAACTCTGACAGTCATATTAGCTCTCAAAATGGTTTTATCACTTTAGCTTCCACATGCCAATGCAAACTAATGTATCATAAGCTTAAACAACGATAGAAGGAATACACCAAAAGAAAGCTGCCCTGGTTTGATTATATTGGCCTAAAACATACTTTCAGTTAGGCAGGTATAACTTGCTATGGAAATCAGGGCTTTGATTAAAAGCAGTGTCACTCCCATCTTTTCTTCTGTGGGCCACAAATCCTGTGAACTGAGGTCATTTCCAGATAAGGCATGTGGGAGGGGGAGTCAGAGGAAATGAAACCAGATATATAGGTGGGGACACACGATAAGGGTGTTGTAGGTAAAGATGAACAGCTTGAATTTGACATGGCAAGTGAAGGGAATCCATGGAGTGCTAATGTGTGGGAGGAAATGAATATGACTTTAGCAGAAACTTTTAGGACAGATGTGAAGGAGAGAACAGAGGAACCATGGGGCCAGACAGGAGAAGCTTAACAGTAACCAAAGAAAAAAATGAGTCACTAACAGCAACCTATTTGGGGAGTTTCTGCTTTTCTCTCTCATGGACAAGTCAAAATTTAAGTAGGCTGCTAGGTGTTATATGAGGTCTAAACCTGTAACAGCTCCAGAACTAATTTTATGTCACAGTGTATTGTAATTGAGCGATGGGTTTTCAAAGAGAGAGCATCATGCAAGGCTGTATCTCCCCTATTCCATAATCTCATTCATCTGCATGGTTATCAACTGGAACATCATCCAAAAGATCAATATTCAGAACACTCTCCCCCTCTTTTAATTAGCAGAAGTATCAGAAATCCCACTCTTTAATCCCTTGATTGGGAAGCATTTGCTCAGGGTGAGTGACATAATATATTTCACTAGCATTAGTGTTATGCCTGTTTTTCTCTAACCCTGAAAAAGCCTTCCATTAATCTAGGATAATGACAGATATTCCATGGAATCAACATTCGACAAGCTTCTTGCACAATACCTCTAATGCAAGCTGGGCTTTGGCATGCTAGGCATGATTACCTGCTTGAGTAAACAAACACTTCTCCAACTCCTTTGCATGCTAAAAGAACTTATATCAAAACGTGGATCCACAACATGCTCCTGTTGGAGCAAGTCCAGAGGAGGGCCATGAAGATGATCAGAGGGCTGGAGCACCTCTCCTATGAGGACAGGCTGAGAGAGTTGGGGGTTGTTCAGCCTGGAGAAAAGAAGGCTCCGGGGAGATCTAATTGCGGCTTACCAGTACCTGAAGGGGCCTACGAAGAAGGTGGTGAGGGACTGTTTATGAGGGAGTGTAGTGACAGGACAAGGGGTAATGGGTTTAAGCTGAAGGAGGGTTGATTTAGATTAGATGTTAGAAAGAAATTCTTTACTGTGAGAGTGGTGAGGCACTGGAACAAGTTGTCCAAAGAGGCTGTAAATGTCCCCTCCCTGGAAGTGTTCAAGGCCAGGTTGGACAACGTGGTCTAGTAGAGGGTGTCCCTGCCCATGGCAGGGGTGTTGGAACTAGATGTTCTTTGAGGTCTCTTCCAACCTAAACCATTCTATGATACTATGATCCTTCAAATCTTGGTAGAGAGTCTTATTTTCAGACTAGTCTTGAGAGAGATTCCTCATTTATTGAAAATCTACTGAATGTTCTTGAAATTAGTTTCTCTTACGTTGAAGGTGAACTTGCTTCCCTTCTGAAGCAGTATCTGTTTCCATAGCTCCTTTAGATTTATGTGCAACAATAACACATTGTAAAGGTGTTACAGTTACTTGTGTAACACATTTAATGTAAAACAGAAAAGAAAAACATGGAAAGGTAAAGCTACCATTAGCACACATCTTTGTTCCATAGGCAGAGGTACGTCTCCCTGATAGCACAGCTAACTTTGCTTGTTCACGGATGCATGCCTCAAAATTCATCAATACTTTGTCCACACAAGCAAGGCAAGTAACTTGCCTGCTGACATGTATTTAGAGTTGTCTCTACCTAAACATGATGAGCACCACGGTGTTCACTAACCAGTATCTTCTTTGCATAAGTTGTGAAGTCCTTTACTGCCTTTTTCCCCAACCAGGCAAAATCTGTTTTTTATCCCCAGGGATACAGGGAATAGCAGCAAAAGTAATGCATTACTGGGTTGTGGGTTTTTTTTTAGATTCCCTTTCTTCTATCTTTAAATGGAGTCAGAGGACAGAAGTTGAGTAGAATGTTTTTACCATTAGCTTACTGCAGCATAAATAAAATTGCTTCTGAAAAATAAAATTTTTGTTGATTAACAAAAAAAAATAATGTTGTAACCCCAGCAAATCTATCAAACTTACGTTCCATACAGGTCTTCTACTTTTTGAAATGGTAAGGTAGAGGATCCTGGAAAAGTATGCAGTTCTGAATGGGACTTATTGAAGAACAATTTTTAATTTATTCACTCAGACATTCATTCATTCATTTTTTGAAGCTTCTCAGACTATTCTCATGGATTAGAGAGCTGTAAATTTTCACAGACATGCTACATTTGATTGTAAAAAAAAAATAGATCGAATGAGTTTAAAACAGAATACAGCCTTCTATTCCTGCATTATGATCACAAAAACCTGGACCAGCTTATGAGATTCTGGAACCACTTTAAATAATCTCCTGTGTGTGAAGAGAGACTACAGACTCATCTAGAGGAGATGAAGATAGCAGATTCAGAGCACTACAGTTCACTAGGTGGCACTTATCTTTAAATATCCTTGCACTCCAATTTCATTTGAGCTGAAGAAGATGGGTAATGGGTTGTAAGGCTGTGATCATACTCCAGAACCCTGACCTCTACAACCTACCACCGAGTTTGCCTGCCTGTGGAAAAGACTGTAGGCACACGTAAGAGCTGACCCTGAGCCCAGGGAGCTAGGTATGAGTGTCTGTCTTCTGAGAATCTCAAATGCAAATAGCACGTTTTTGCAATTATGAGGGGCGGAGAAGGAGTCAGCTTTAGTGATGTTGTTGTGAATATTATAAGACTTGTTCCTCACTCAAGGAGTTCAAGGAGGAGTCAGAAAACAAGAAGCAAAATGGTAGTGAGGGAGGTCCCAGTGCTAATGAAGACTTAAGCAGCGTGTAGGAACAACAGCCTAAGAATCCCTTTGGTTATGGTGACAGGAGTGAAGAGAGGAATAAAATCTCATTCTAGCAAAATAAAGATTTTTTTCTGATCCTGTGAAATGATTATGTGTCACTAGAAGAATAATTTCCAGTGAGTGAAGCAATGTGGAGACCTGTCTCTGAATGACAATAGGTCTCTGTGCAGTCATGGAGTGACCAAAGGGTCTATGCAGTTGGATCGACAGTTCTTGGAAGATATAATTTTGATTTCAGTGGTTCAATACCAAAGACTTCCTACTGTTCCTACTGATTTTGTATCATCACAGGAGCCCACTGCCATATATCCGGGTTGAGTTATTGATACAAACGTACATCTGAACCTCTTCCAGAACAATATGGCTACAGCTGCACTAGCAAATAAAACACCCCAGGGACCATCTTCTGGCCTTTAGAACAAGTGGCAAGTTGTCAAAAGCAAACTTGTGCCCTCATAGCTACACTCCATACCTATCAAAACAAGGTGGTCTTACCCATATTGTTTTCTAGGAACATTCCCTGGCCCTTATTATCCCCTGAACCATAACTGAGTACTTCTTTGGAGACTACTAGTTGGCATGCATCAAAACTGTGCAAAGGTGTGGTGCTATCAGCTAAACACTGTGGATTGTAAGAGAATGGTAGTCAAATCCTAAATCACAGCCTTTTACAGTACACTTCTATAGATGTAGCCTGTGGGACTGCTAAGTCACGGAAGATAAAAAGCAAGTAAGAAACAAGAGACATTTATTTGAAGACTTTGGATTGAATTATCTTCCTTGAACTCCCCATGCACTCTACTGCACCAAAGGAAAACTACTCAGACATTAATGAGAAAAAAGACCTTCCAAGCATGGAATCCTTGCCTTCTGAGATGTCCCACTGGTGTCTGAATTTGTCCTCGTGAATTTCCAGTTAAGATCAAGAGACTGCACTCAAGATCTTTTCTAGCTGAGGAAGTGAAGGACTTGGAGGTAGCAGAATCTCCAGAATAAGAGATTCTTGCTGACAATAAGGAATTGTATTCCTGACAACAAGGATTCTTCCTGACATGTTCCCTCAACACATGTGATGGGAGGTGCAAGCACAAAGACCTTGTCACAAAAAAGCCATGTGAGATAGGGGACTAAACTGTTCTGATGCAGAGACCTAAAAGGCTATTGGAAGCCACGTGGCTTAACTCAAGCTGAAAATCTCTTTTCCCTGTTTGCCAAGAGGGAAGTTCTTGGCAACAGAAAAAGCCCAGGAAAACAAAGAAAATTGCTAAGTAACTAATGAACAAACTAACAAGCAAAATGACAGGAAAATGATCACAAGGCCAAAAACATTGCAGCCTGTGATGAGAGCACAGCTACATCTGAAGCCAAAGGCAGTTAAAGCAAACCAAGAAAGAAGAAGCTTGCACCACTCTTCATGACTTCAGTGCAGAGCACAAATAGAAATAGGGCGTATATATGCTGTTTGGGCACTCCAAAGGCAAAAAGTACCTTGGCTTGAGAGCACAAGGCACTTCGTCATCCCACAGTAGATATACACACATGGACCAACACTGGAAGGAGAAATATGGTGTTTTACTATAATAGGAAAAGACTGAGTTCTCACTCTAAGTGTAAAACAGAATGCAACCTTAAATATGGTCTCACAGTGGCTCTACCATAATTGCTAGTTCCCTGCTGTGTTCCCTATACAACAGGTCTAGTACTGACATCTGGTACTAATTTAGGGTTCATCTGCTCTACAAAAACAAACATATTGTGGGGCCTCGTTACAGCATGCTTGTCCCTCAACTTGGTTAAACCACGTTCCATCTTGTAAAGTAGATGTGACATAAGTGTTTGCATTTTGGCCCTGAACCACACTACAGATGTTGCAATGTTCAAGAGCCTGAAGTGGCTTAAACTGCAATGCTGGGGATCTACTAGGAAGCAGCAGCAATTCCAGGTCCTTAAAGAGAGTAGCATTAACCCTTCCCCCCCACACCGTGAGAATACTCCCATGTTGTTAAATATACTTATCAGCATGACTCTAACACGAGGTAGGTTAATTAATTAACTAAATAGCTGTGGCTATTTGATATCAAGTTAGAAAGTTTTATGGGAAGTTATTTTGACCCTGTACACGTACACATTTGCCATTTATATGTGAAAGGTTATATACAGAATTCTCAGGCAAGAGGGACATGGATATCGAGAACTTTCTCCATTTGTTCACATAGCCAAATACATACATTCATTTGGGTTTAAACACAAAACAAATGAGATTTGGGGCCAAATGAGGGGCTGCATGAAATGTGCAAAACTTCATAGAAAGTACCTGAGGTACACCCACCTGCCTTAGCAAAGGATTTATCCTAAATGCCTTTTTGAGTAATCAGAAAATTAATTAAGATTTCATTCTAGGATATTTCAGTGTGTACATCCCCACTTACTGCTCCAGGGACTGCATGCTGACAAAGCTGCTCCAGTTCCAGCTATTGCAGAAACTTCTCACGCTCTGCATGCTGTTCATTCTCATGTGGCATTCTCTTTCACTTTTTTTGCTCCAGCTACTGTTTCTCTTGCCAATAAAGATTAGCATAACCTTCAAGAAAATCTGGCAGAAGGTCACGGTCATTTCAGGGAGAAGTAAACAGAGTGAGAAAAGCATAGAAAGGGATTACTAGAAGAGTGCAAGAACTCTTTGCCCACTATGTATAGGTCATGCTGTCAAGCAAAAATATATTGGTATTTAACTCAGTCAAAACTTACATAAACTCTGCTAGACATCTGAGAAGTTGCATGGATCTGGAATTCAAGACTGTATTGGACCTTAAAAATACTCACAACCTACTGTCTCTTTCTCAACACAGATTGTTTTTCCATTACTTGGGGGGTAAGCAGCAGAAGAAATAACTTGTAAATATTTGGAATGTTTCTATTTGTAATTTTAAAATCAATACATATCTCTTGTTATTCTCCATAGGGTCTTTCTCTGCCTCTTATGTAACTGGTAAAGCAGATTTTTTTTTCCTTTAAGAAAAAAGAAGTTGATCATATCAGTCCAGGGCTTTTTCCAAAAAACCTGGAGGGAGTGAGGTTTCCATATACCAGGGCCAAAATACAGATGTTTGGCCTAAAATTGGTTTTATTATTTTTATTTTGGATTTTGGAAAAACAAGCACACAAGTCTCCACAAAAGTGCACAAGTACATGTGTTCTCTCTATTACACTGGAAGAAAATGTAGCAAATGAAAAGGACAAAATGAGCAGGCCTGCTTTCTCTAAGCAGAGATCTCAGAAATGGAAAAACCAAGCAGGCAGAAAACAAGTGTAATGAAGGGACTCTGACCCCACAAGAATGTCCATTTTTTCCAAATGAACCAAACGGTCTAATAAAGGATATTACCTTCCTTATAAATCTTGCCTTGCAGAAAACAAAGGCATAATGATTTCAAAATGCTTCTACAACAAGGAGCAGAACCAGGCTGTAGAGCAGCCAGGGCAGCAAACAGGGAGAGACCAAAGGTGAAGTTTAGGCGGCATATCATCATGAGAGGAAAGAGCTGAATATATGGCCCAGTAAAATCGTCCTGTTTGGATCTTTTACGAACAATTACAGGAATGTATCATTGATTCTCATGCATACCATCTGAGGTGTGTGATCTTCATCTGGTGTTTGAACTTTGCTGACAATTCTTGACACAGGATGGGACTGACTTAAATGATGAATAAAAGTTAGCTAATACAGACACTGTGAAGTATAAATAGAGGAGCTAGCAGCAGAGTTTCCATCAGAATTTGCAGAATAGTGTTTATAAGCTCTGCTGTATACATGTGGTTTTGCTATAGCAACAAAGATGAACAGTCATAATTTTCTAAGACCAGCACCACATCTAGTATTATCTGTATCCTGCCTTGTGAAGTGAAATGATTTAACCTCTGTGTGAGATTCAGTCTGGTAGTCAAAACAGGGAAGAAGTCTGTGTGACTGAAGTTCTTATACTGTGCATATATGGGATTTCCTAGTGGATCAGCTGGGTCAAAATCACAGCAGATCTTCCAGTCTTCCAATGAAAAGTAACTAAGTCAAGTGACAAAACACTAAGATTAGTCTGTTCTCGCTGCCAATTTTAAGAGTGTCTAGATTCTATTGTCCCAGCTGGAAGCATCAAATAACTACCTGATACTGAGTAAGACATCAGAAAAGACCAGCCTGTAAGAACTAATCTATTAGTTTAGCAGAGGAAAATTCAGAGAGATGATGTTCAGCTCAAACCAGGCTACTCAGAAGTGTCCCAGAAGTATCTTGGGCATGTGCCTAGGATGTATTCTACAATACACCACAGGCAGCAGGATGACTTCTCCCATCCAAAAGGAAGCACTAAAGGCAATTAAAAAGCTTTGAATATTTATTTGTTTCAGGTGATTTTCAGCCACTAACAACATTCATCAACCAGGGAGCTGAGAAAAGCTTAAAAAAGCTAACATAGCTGATACTTTAGAAATATTAAGCTGTTTTTAAAGTAAGACTAAAAGCAGGCAGAAGATAATAGAGTTCAATAGTATGGGTGGTAGATGAAGTAAGGGAAGATTTTGGTTCAATAAACCAGCAAGGTAACCTCTAAGGAAATAAAAAAAAAATCACATGGTTTTATGGCCTTCATCTCAGCAAAATACGTACCAGTCTTCTGGTTGACAGATGAAGTAGTCAGGAAGACTTAATCTACTCAAACTACATGAAAGGAGAGAATCACCATGACAGAATAAGACATACATATCCAACCACATAAGCCAACTAAAAGCATTGTTTTTTATGACAAACCAGAAAAGCAAAGAAGTACGCTGAGAGGTATTATGACTACTGTTGTGTGGAGCCTGGAGAGTCAATAAGAGTAGTTGGAAGTGGTCATGTAGGAGAAGAGTAATTATGTGATTAGTAATAAAGAAACTTGATGGGCTATGTCCTATGGGTTTTGGAGGATTGCGTTTCATGTCTAATGTGTTCTATAAAAGCTACAGTGGAAAACTGGGTCAGATGGTGGTGATATTTTGCATTCAATATTCTGTAACACGATTAGAAAGTCATAGATGACTGAGCGGACTCCTCAGTGTTTGTGGTTAAAGTATTAATTAGTTAAACAAACAAAATCAAACTAGGAGGTATCTGTAACAGACTACCACATTTCATAAAAATATAGGACAAACTTCACCTCAGAAAATCTGTTTATTTAGAGCAGAAAGTAAAACTTTGCTACCATAAGTGTCTTTCATCCTGCAGATCATTTTCTCAGTCTACACAGCCAGTAATACAACTTCAGAAATTTCTAAAAATAATAGATTTTTTTTTTCTTAACACAGAAATCCTTCATGGGATATCAAGTAACTCAGTAATGTCTATTATCAATTACTCACCATAATGGACCTCATTATGATAAATAAGGAACAGTTAATGGCTTTTATAAAAATTGAAAAATTGAAAAATTGCCTACTGAAATGAGATTTGATTTATTCAATGCAAACAGGATATGTCGCCAACCTGAAATATCTCTGGTTGGATGTTTAAAAACCTGCAGGTTTTGAAACTTAGAGGAACAGCTGAGATTAGAGTTGGGAACATGCATTTAACTGAAGAAGTGCTAAAACAATTGGGAATTTTTCAGGAACATCTTGCTGGATGACCAAGAAGCCAAGATTCCTCAGATTCAAAAAAAATATACTTGATCCAAGAAGATATATTTCTTGGTGAAAGCAATGACAGAAATTGTATATTTACACCCATATACGTACACAAGCATATAGTACATGTGCACATGTAATTGTTTGTGCAAGTAGAGAGGGAATTAAAAACCAATGAAATGAGAATGATAATAAAGTACAAATAGAAATAGGCAGGTAATGAAGTCAGTAAGTCAAATGAATAAATGAGTAATCATAAATCAACAAATTTTAAATAGTAAGGCATTTAAAAACATTCCAGAAGCAATAAACTCAGTGAATTAATTATAAATCAATAGCTAGATTCTGACAGCAAGATAGTGAAGTGTGCTCAAGTAAAAGCAGAAGTGTTCTCTAGGTATTCCAGTGGCATTTGGAATGAATCAAGTTATGTATCTACTCCTTAAGGTATTACTGATAGATGTTACACCATGAGTAACAAAGGAGGATATGGTGTAGTCACTGTGACAATTAAACATTTATAAAACCACAGACTCAGACATCTTAGGTTCAAGTGTCTTAAATAAATTAGCTGAGGAAACCTCTAAGTTCCTGATATAATTTTCTGGCAAACATTGGAGAGCACTAGAAAAATTCCATAAGATTGGAAAATTGTCAACATAGTCATGAAGAGTTTTGTAGTAAATCTTCATCATTCTGAACAAAAACCTGAAATTTACTAAGGCAAAATGCTGACTATTTTGAAGGTCATCTAAGATGCAAAATGTGAACAGCAGACACCTGAATAGTGGCACTAAAGAAATTAATTATTTGGCCTTAGAAGACAAAATCAAGTGAAAGAATCTCACTGATAAAGTGTTACAAAGATAAGCAAAATAATCATATAACCTTTATAATGTTGCTGGTGAAAATAGCTTCATTAAAACAAAAATTGGAAATTCACATCTTAGTATTATAGGGCAGTCAAAGACAGTTACCTTGATTTTGAAAAAAGGAAACAGTCTCTTTCAGAAAGAAATTGTGACTCCAATAATTGCATAATATAGTCATAGATATTTGTCATGAATTAATCCAATAAGTTGTCCTGTTTCTTTCCACCACTGCCTCTTAGAAAATTTAATGGTAAGTTTCAATAATCTAAGCAACTTCCAACTGAAAGGGAAGATAATAATTGATAGTAAATCAGATCAAACAACAGGCCTTGGGGACAGACAGAAAAGTAACTTCTATACATCTACACTAGGGTTCTAGTGTGGCATTTGAAGCAAGTACCCCATTTATCCCTGCTTACCAGGTATTGGCTCAGATTGTGGAGCCAAGTCAGAAACTCTGGTCCAGGTGACTCGCCACCAATGCACAACTGCTGATGAGGAGACTGCATTAGTGTAAAGTCTTCCGGATTGTTTCAGCCATACATACAATAATACAATGCTCTTGTACTGTTGAGATCTAACACTCTGGAGCACTTCTCATACAATATAAAATGACAAAATACATATGTGCCTTTATGTGGCTATTGTACACCAGCTCTCAAAACTGCAACTGCCCTACTTCATCTATCCAACCTTTCTCCTGCCTCAATATCCCTTCTTTCTTACCTGACCTTGCTATTTTCATTTCTGTACTCAGACACTTTTATTAGCTTCTCTTTCCCTCCCAACACATTTTCAAATGCTGTTTTCCCTAATGACAAGGGGAAGCTTCTCAGAAGACCCTTCAAGGTGTCACCTTAGCCTCCAAGGACACGAGACCTGTCAGCCTGCACTGTTTCTCCAACAGCAGGAATACCCAGTAGAAACGTCATGGCTAATTGTACAACTGCTGCTGGGTCTGAGAGAACTGGTGCTTAATTCTCAATAAAGTTCATGAAGAAGACTGGCATTTTCCTGAAGGCAGAGGTAACAAAGAGGTCTTGGAGATGGTACAACAACACTCCACTGTTATGGAAAATCTTGACCTCATCTGGTTGGAAGCACTCCACTGAGCCTGACATCTAGTTGGACATCTACACCGTCTTGCAAGATCTTCCCATCGGAGACTCTAAATAACAGTGCAGCTTGTCACACTGGTGTCCAGGAGCCCCACCACCAGACCCTGTAAAACAGCTGTGCAAAGATCAACCCCTGGGAAAGCCTGCTTCTTGCCACAGCCAGCATTGACAACACCCTGTACCAGTGGCCAGGATTCCAGTCTGGGTAAGGGTACAGCTTCTTCACACATGTTCCTGCAGTGTAAGGAAAGGATCCTATAGGATTTCTGGTAGAACTTGCCCATAGGCTTGAAAGCAGGAAGCTCTGGAGAAATTGTGTGACCAGTGGCTCCTGTGGCACCTCCAAAACCCTGCTCCCTGTCTGCAATGAGTGACAGAGACACCAGAAGGGAAGGGTCAGCTGAACCCTGACATGGGATCTCCATCCCTCCAAAAATGAATGCTATCCATCCTCAGTACTCAGAAACACCCCTTACACATCCAAATTGGCCCAGGGGAGCAAGATATGTCAGCAGATTTCACACAACAGGGCATCTGCTGGGACCTTTCTACTCCTCCCAATAATCATGAGTGTATAAGAATTGCTACGCTGGCATTTTGGGGCTATTTTTAGTCCTTAGTAGGCCATGCTATCTTACTAAGGAATTTCTGAGTGGTGGGCATATTGGCTTCCCCACTTTCTTTCTTTTTTCTATTTAGTCACTCCTCAAAAAAAATCTCCCTCCCTCTTCATGTCCTGACAAGTTATGGGTCATGTTGGCCCTCTCAGGGAATAATAATTTGTTGTTGTTTGAACACTTCTGCTGACCCATTTCTGTCGAGCTGCAGGTGTTCCTCCCACTCAGATATTTGGCTGTTGCTTAAAGCTACATGCCTGGGCCATGGGCTGTTGAACAGTGGTCCCTCTCTGACTTTGCAGGGGAATAGGCATGCAGAGAGCTTGGCTGCTGAATGCATTGTGAGTGGGAGGATGGAGGTAGTTGCTGGGACTAAGGAGGTCCAGCTGTGAGGACCTTTAAGGCAGGGTATGCAAGCCATGGGGTGTTAATGGTCCATCATTAGGCTGGAAGGGTGTAGCAGCTCTAGGAATAGGTGCTTCAGCCAAAAGCATAAGCACAGGACAGATTAATCATTTCACTGAAGTACTGAAACAAAAAGGGGGAACAGAGGGAGAAAGGCTCTTTTTCCAGTAGGGGCAAAAGTTTTCCTTTTTGAGGGTACCTTTCCACCCCACAGGGAGTAATCAGATGGCTGTGTGCAGCTATCTTTTATAAAGTCTTTTATGAAGTCATGCAAAACAAATACTAGCTTTATCCCACTTCCCTGCCCTCACGCCCCCTTCTCCCCTGCCATGTGCCAGTGAAATGAAGGGCAAGCAATGCCCCTTCTCCCATCCTTTCCTGGT
Source organism: Balearica regulorum gibbericeps (assembly GCF_011004875.1). Classification (NCBI taxonomy): domain Eukaryota; kingdom Metazoa; phylum Chordata; class Aves; order Gruiformes; family Gruidae; genus Balearica; species Balearica regulorum. Next base: position 62,107,541 of record NC_046184.1, read on the forward strand.
AAGAAAGCACCGCTTGGTATGCTGCAGCTTTTCAACTCCTTTTTCCCCTCCCCAGTAACCATTCAGGCCATTGTGGTTTTGTATAACCTTAGCTGTCCTGGGCTGGGCACCAGATTGGAATGTACATCCTGTCAATGCCACCCATAAGGTGCAGAAACAGATAGTGAAGGTCTAGTCTTTCAGATTAATGTTTTTCAGATTACATGGTTTTGGTCCAGGGAACCTTACTAAGTCTTGTCAAAAGCGAGATCCTGGAAACGTGGATAGTATATATGTTGGGTCCTCAGCACCAAGTGCTTTGCTCTGCTAATCTGTCTGTATAGCAATGCATACTTGCTAAAACAGACCTACTAGCAATCTACCAGCTTCTGGATTTGCTACACCCTCTACTTTCTATAGTTGTAATTCAGAACCACAGTTTTTGTCTAGCTCTCATAGCTAGTAAAATAGGCATGTAAAATGCCTATTATATTATTTTTCTTCTGGAGGATAAGATGATTGTGAAACAATAGCTCTGAAAAGTATGGGTTGTCCTGTTCATTTTAAGAAATTGACACTGAAACTGGAAGGTGATCATTTGAATAGCAATATAAAGAATTATTTCCCTGTTATTTGTCAGACATAGAGAAGTAATGTGCTCATCACAAAAATCTAGATAGCTGCTTCTTTGGGTACACAGAACCTGACATTGTTTAATCCATCCTGTCTAGCAGTCAAAATATCCAGGTTTCAGGAGCAAGAGCAAGATTATGGAGAATACAGGTGGGCTGTGGATATAATTACAGCAGGTAAGGGAAGAAAATGCAGAGGTACCTAAACTGTTAACTATCTAACTCAGGATCAAAGCAGGGCAGGACAACCCTATGTAGAGGTAAGAATAGCCATATTTGCCCTGTCCAATGCAGATATAGCCAGTCATTTCAAGTTAGCTTGGAAACCACTAAAATTTTGCATGGTATAGACACTGTTCTTCACACAGTGTCCTGGCAATAACTGCATAGGGGATCGATTTGAATGTTTTCCTCAATGAGACTGAAGATGTTTCAAACAGTTTTAATTGTCCATTGGCTCTCTGAGCAGACAAGGCATGCTTAAGACATAGGGAATATTCATAAAATGTATGTGAAAATTTGTTAACAAAACTGTACTGAGGATGTGTAAATTAAGACTATTCAAAGAATTACATGTTGGCCAAAACTGGACAAATTTTAAAGGGCAAGTAAACGATCCATCCCTACAACTCAAACAACTCTTGCACATAACAAGTCCCTGCTCCAAAGTACAGACTCGTGATCATTGTCTTACACTTGTTGCCATGACAATGTGTAAAACTTATCTTTTGAGAAACTGAAACTTAAAATGAACAAAACCAGCCCCAGTCAGATAAGGAAATTCCAACCCAAGCAGTTTAATTTTAGCAAAGTTATAAACAATTTTAAAAGCATCTTATAATGGAAAATGTCAGCATTTTCTTGCATATAATTCCTCTAACATGTCAAAAGATCTTAGGCTGTCTGGACTTCCAATCTCTGCAGCATATGACTAAGTCACAATAATTTCTTTGATGTTGTACAAAATACAAATAATTTTCCCTCCATGTCTCGAATCACAGAGCAGAATTTAACATTGTATTATTTGATATTTATTGCAGCTCATTGTAGTAACTTCGGTATAAATTTGGGTCAAAGAAAATCACTGACTCCAAAAGGATAGATAGTGTTTGTGGATTTTGTGGCAGAAAAGAGTAATAAAGGTGAAAGCAAGATGAAATTAGAATGAAAATTAGAAATGGTCAGTTGAATTAGAATGACATTGTACACCTAAGGGACAACACAGCAGATGAAAATATGAGAGGTAAGAAGGGAAGATAATTTAGTTTGGAGTATTTCACCTTTCTTCTGCACATATCAAAGGTTTTGTTTTTTTTAAAAAAAAAAGGGGCGGGGGGATTAGCTGATATTACAGCTTTTACAATTTGTATCTGTTCAGAGACATATTTAAAATAGGAGAGAGGGTCGATAGGGTCACATCATACACTTTCAAGTCCTATATTTAATTGCACTCTCCTACTCCCAATATGTGTATTTATCCGAGTCAAAGGTCTTCTCCAGCATATAATTCATTATGTTATAAAGTTTCTCTGTTTTTAAAAAAACCACAAATTACACAGAGGAATTTGCATCAGATCACTGCACTTGAATCAGTTTAAATTAGCAGTAACTAAAAAGAACTCATCAAAAATGTGAAATTAGCACTAATGTTCAGCTTTTAGTAAGGTACTTGTGTCATTTTATTTTTCTATGCATTGAAGTCATCTTCAGGACCTATAGAATTAATCTTTGGCCATTATTTTGTAACTGATGAAGAGCTTTTTTTGAGAGAGAATAGAAGTTACATAGCAGTAACTATTCTCTTGGGATATGCTAACTTGAAAATTGATATAATATTCCTTTTTAAATAGAGGAGGAAAGGCTGAAAGTTCGTTTGCCACTAATTTCCCCTACAGTTTTGTCTTTGTAAACATACAGAAAAATTCAATTATGAAGTAGCATCAGATTATTACAGATTTAAATTAATAAACAAAAAGGACTCTTTTTATAGTATCCATCAAGCCTTAGAGCTCAGCAACTTTAAAGAACTAAAATTAGCATCCTAAATAATTATAAATAAGTCACATAAATAATCTTATAGTGTGGTTTTAGTAAATGGAGCCATGTCACATTCATAAATACTAGCATGAGAAGCTTCACAGCCAAAGTATACTGTGGCAAAAATATCTGCACGTAGAAGCCTTGAATCATTAAAGCAGATTCTAGAGGGTGGATGCTTCTCTGACAATTAGTTTGAAACCTGAAATAATACAAGTATAGATTGCTAACCTGAAGTCAGATTTCATACTTTCCCTTTAGTGTCTTACAGACAGGTGTTACCTTGAATACAGTGAAGCTCAGCTGATCTGCATCATATAAACATGTGTTTAGAGCTCAAGCAAATGAGCAGTCTTCACCAAAAGGGACCAAAGGTATGAATAACAGATATGCCTGGCGCAGAAGACTATTGCAAGGAAAAAAACCCTAAATTCTATGTCAAAGGTCAAGTAGGATTTTTGTTCTTCCAAATTAGTCACTAAATAACTGATTTCAAAGGCAGGAATCAACTTTTTAATTCTAGATTATATCTAAACCAGAAGTATTCTGTTTGAAGTGCAAAACTGGCTATAATTCATATTCTTTAAACATTTACATGTAGAAGGTAGTCAACATTGGCTTGGACATCATATGGTAAGGATTGTCGGTTAGTTAGTATTTCAGTTGAGAATTTTCAGTTTATATTCTAGTATGTATTTGAAGGTTTTCAATTCAGAAAACATGACAATATCCAGCCTTGGCTTTCTATCAAGATAGAGATAGAAATGGGCATTTTGAAAATAAGCTTGAGCTTATTGGTCTTAACAACATACTATGCATAATCCAATATTACCTGTTAGCTAACGAGAAACAAAGGCATGCATCTGTCTCTTAAGCAGTACTTTTCAAGCTATAATGAATCTACAGTGACAGAAAATACTGACAGAAATCTTTTTCAAAGGGTATCTGAAAATCTCACCAGTGCCAAGTGAAACATAAAAATTCAAGACTACTAGCAGTGAAACTAATCTTACACAATTTTTTCTTATCAATGCTATGACCAGAACTAATATTATAGTTAAACTAAAACATATTCTCAAGGGCTTTAGGAGATAAACGATATCTTGCTGTCCATAGTTTGAGAGACCACATGAAACCCTTTCATTTAGCCGTTTCTAAAGCCTACTGAGTAAGTAATTTAACAAAAGATGCTGTGGAGATAGTTTTGAAAAATCACTGTAGTGCATCGGGAGTGGTTCCAGGTTGATTTTTATGGAACTTAACGGCAAAATGCTGGTCCCACTGACATGAGCAGCAAAATGTGTATTTAATTCTAAAGGATATTCACCTTTAGCTGAAGACTTCTTCCTCCACAGCTACAATATAAGCAGTAAAAATGTACATCCCACTCCATCTATATCAAACGTGACACCTCAAAATAGTGCAGATTGAACTCTACTATAGAGGAAAAGATACCCATTCCTCCTTGATTTCTGCTGAACTTGTCAATTAAGGTTAATTCTAATGGGTCTTTGTACTGCCTTCAAGTTGTGGGCAAAGTTCTCACACAGTAAATGAAACTTCTGATTTCTTTAACCGCTCTCCAGATGATAAAGATTTTTGTTGCTACAGAAAATTCAGTCAGCAACTCAGAGCTGAAAGACTCATTATACGGTAATAAAACCCATGGGATGATTCTTTAAGAAGTTCTAATATCCAGACTTTTAGAAATCTAGGAAACAGCAAACCAAATGCAGGTTTGACACTTGTTGGTGCGTGGCGTCTAAGCCACAGATTAGGTCCAAGAGCTCTAAAAATGCACTGTTATATTTCAAATCTAAAAAAGTATAAAATTTACCTCAAAGTGTCATTTAAAATGTTCTGTTAAAATGTACTGCTATAACTACAGTACTATGGCCTTTTACTGAATTATGGAACTAATGTATTCCACACGTTCATGGTATTCTCTCTCTTTTTTTTTTTTTTTTTTTTTTTTAAAAAAGACATCATACTTTCAGGTTTTTGAGGTAGAGTTAATTTCTGAATAATTTGCCAAGATGTTCTGCAGATTTTTGCTGGTGCTGCACTTTAGCAGCAGAAGCAAAAAAAGATTTTTCAACAGTTTAGTGGAAAATCAATTATAAATTATGTGAGGTACCTCCAAAATTTTCCACAGAAATGGGAACGCATCCATTCATTTTCTGTAAAACAAAATGGCAAAGTTCCCTGCAAATTTCTTCCAATTTTTCACCTCGATTTTTAACTAGACTCAATGATATTCTTGTTTCATTTGGGCTTAAGACATCTTTTTACAAGACAGTTTTGTTTGTTTTTCATGTGATGTTTTCCCATTTCACTTAGGTGGTAATTTTACTTCAGTAATGCCCATGAAACCTATTAACTCCAGTCTTTCTGAAATTGGGTTAAACTTTGCAGTGAATACCACACAGAGATTTTGGATACCTGGACAACACATCTTGATTGAATATGCATTTGAAAAGGAAAAAAAAACCATTAGACTTCATGTAGGTTTTGTAGGCTTTTTTTATCACAGTGTGTGGAGGTCAGTAAGTTTGAAAGAGGCAGATGAGAACTTAAAATATCTGGAAATATGGAATACACTTATGTGCCTTGTCTGCCTGAAGAAATTATATTCATTCAGGTAATCTACATATCCTATTAACATTCATAGCCCTTTTTCAAATACATAAAAATCCATTTTAATTGTAATTGGAATCCATATAAGCAAAACAAAGAATAATCTGCAAATGGAACTCAGTACCTCATATGCATAGCCCTGGTGTTGAAGAAATTGAAGTTTCTGGCTCTAACAGCCTAGAACCACCTCTGTTTCGATTAATGGGGTAATTTCAGAGCAGAAAAAGTTCCATTTGAGAAGGAATCAAAACAGCCAGTCACAAGATACATGGATGTACACTAGATATATTCATAGTATGAATGCAAACTAGATATATTCCTTGTAGGGAGGCATTCTAGAGATACCTGCATAAGGGATACGGCAATTATATCTTCAGTCTGGTAAGGGTGCCACTATTGCTAGTATGCTTACAATCAGTTTTTTTTGAGAAGACAGAGTAGTTACCCAAAACTAAAGTAAAAAGAAAACAAGGAAGCTATCTGAAGATCTTCAGGAAAGGATAGCTGATCTTGGAATCAAGTTTCAAAGAAATGGGAGGATAACTGAACTGATTACCTCCTGCTTAAAATTAAGTTTCTATTTTGATAATTGTAAAAAAAATAATTTTAAAAGCCCTGCTCTTTTCACATAGAAATATAAGAGATCATTTGAAATACAAAACATGATCAAATTAGAGGCCATTCTCCCCCTCTCTCTATCACACACAGTTTCAGGCTTTGTATGTCATAGATATGAAATAAATAAAAATCCACACAGTTCATATGCCGAATGACTTCGTATTTTTAAAATGAAACATTTCCATTGACTGATTATTATCTTCCAGTGTCACCGAAAGGAAGGAATTGCCCTAGTGCTTTACAAAATGTATTCAAAAGCAATTCTCCTAATCATAGGAAAATAATTCTGCATACTAGGCCATGAACACAGCACAATCTACACAGGTGGTGGCCTACTCTTACAGCCCCAGGTCTTCAGAGACTAAAGAGAACATGAACTGTCACATTCAGCCCATTTCCTCTACTAGCAAAAGTTAACAGGATCCTCTGACAGGTTGTATTTACTGCACCCATTCCTTGTCTAGTGTAAATACTGAGGTTTTCATTGACATCTTCAAAGCTCATTGTTGTTTGAATACTCACACTGTGGGCAACTTCTTTTCAGTAATATTCCTCCAACACATGTATCTTAATTCTGTTCTGACGAGAACAAAAGTCATGGATCTCCCTTCTTCAGAAAAAAAAAAAAAAAAAAAAAAAAAGGAAAGAAAATGTTCTTATTAACTCCAGACAGAATGAAAACAACCTTTTTGCCTAGACGTCTCAAAATGATGCTATGCCTAGAAGTTCCTTCTCCAGATCATCTTTCATATTCCACCTTTTCTATTCTTCCATGTTGCTAAATCCTTGATCCAGGCCCTCATCACCTCATATGGGGATTCACTTTATCCAACTATGGCCTGCTAAATATTTATCTAATCCAAACTACTTGCTTTTGCAGTCCATGTATAGTTAGAGTACACAGACAGGCATGTTCAGAGACAGATTCATCCCAGCCCAGAAGGAAGGTCTCAGACAGTAAAGACACATGCAGAGCCTGGATGTGAAGATCTGGAATAAAGCCCAACCCAAAGGTTATGCCTGGGTTCTGTGACTGAGTAAACAGATTAGCATTATTCATACTGATTAGAAAGAAGGTGAAAGAGATTAACAGGGAAAAGATTATGAGTCTTTATTTATCCATATCAGATTGGAGGTAACATCTGGAAATTGGTAGAAAGTTCTTAAAGAGACAGTCATTAAAGTCAGTAAAGTGAAGCATGTTTTAAAATATCTAGCTGGAGTGTGAACTTAATGCTCTGGCACTATTTTTCAACTTCAATATTTATTTTCATATAAAAAGTATTTGGGGATATTATAATAATTATCGTCACCATCCAAAGCACAACTACTACAAATCACTTCTCTCTTCCATTTCCTTTCTATTGATGTCCAATGCACAGCCATTTTTAAGACCTGGAAAATAAGTTCATGTGGCTTTCAGGAAAAATGTTTTGGTTCTCTGCTAGGCAACAATATATATAGTTTCTCTTAATGTTTTTATTTAATCACTGTAACTGGCACGTCTCCTGTGTCCTACCACTGAAACTGTGTCATTAATCTGGAAAAGGTCAACCACAAAATAAAATTTTAAATTGAGTTAAGCACAGTTCAGTTATATTATTCTATAAAAACTGAGGCACATTTAGCACACTGAAGATCCATCTAACCTTTCTTTTATCTTTCCTGTTGACAAAATCCTCGTGGATTGGTGTGTCCCAGAGTGTCTCTGTTACAGTTTCTGAGTTTAATGCACCTCTAATCCATTGTCTCTCTTTCAGTGGTCCTGTTTAAGTCTTAAAACCTTGAAATGACACATTATTTTTTTTTGGTAATGAGCCCTTTATTTTCCCTTCAACCAGGAGGAGATTGAGGCTGTGGGTCTTTGAGATGATCTCTGCAAGTCTGACTTCAGGGAGGAATTCTATCAATGTCCTCACTGGGACAATGTCAGGACTAATAGGTGCAGAGTCATCTGTAACAGTGCTAGTTAGCATCTACTTAGAACAAGAAAAGCTTCGGAGAAAACAATTCATAAAGCAATGAAGGACTTCTATGCGGATCTAGTTTAACAGGCAGGTAATCATCTTCAGATCTTTTCACATGTGTCTTTATCTCAAACAGACCCTTGTCCTATTGTGGAATATATGATGTCAACTTTTCACCCATAAGTGTTGGTAAAGACAGTTTTAAGATCATGATCTGCCAGACCTCTTTAATCTAATCAAATCAGTACGGGTTATTTCTCAGAGAAAAAAGACTATGAATCACCCTTGGAAACTGAGGTTAACCACCCTGTCAGGCTCCCTGAGTCCATGAACTTTCCCCTTTCCCCAGTAACCTTAGTACCAGCAGAAAATGTTCCTTTACCACCTTTTTTACGCAGGAAGATAGTTCCTGGAAATCTCTTAGAGATATTTGATAACCTTTACAGCATCAATATGATGCTCTGCACACGTAATCCTGCCAAAGTATTTCAAAGTACATTTTTTGGCTTCATTCTTCAATATGACAAGCTCCATGAATTACAAGACAATGCCATATTCTAGAATATCTTCATTACTAGAAGAATTTTAGTAAAATTATTAATATAATAAATTACAGTAGTGTTAATAAATTATTTTAATATACACTTGCATTTTTTTCCAGCAAAATATGCATCAGCTTTAACCTGGAGAGTTCAGAATGCTGCGGAAGGTGTGAAATCCTGATTGTTCATAGACTCTGTATCAGACATACTATCTGTCTGAATTTATCCCTAGAATAGCAGATGGGAATACTGAAGGCTTAAGATCCATCCACTCTGTTATGCAGAGCATTTCCATTTAAATCAAGAGAGTTTTGTGTGAGGACTGAGTTATTAGTTTGTTTCTAAAACTGAAGAATACACTTCTTTCAATTTCAAGTGGAATTCATAGCACAGATGACATTTGACCAGTCTGCATCAGGCTAACACTGTTTCAGCTTCCTGAATTGGGAGAAGAAATAGCCTTCCATTTATGTGACACTGATGATTATTGCTTGATTATCCAGTTTATAAAACAGTATTTGCAGTCAGCCTTAAAAGAGACAGATACAAGTACATCCCCAAATTATACACTCAGCACAATGCCTATCATTGCAAATGATATCCTATCAATGTTTGCATGAAATAGAAACCACGTCTAACAGTATTATTCTGGAAAAACAAGTAGGAAGAGATGCTTCCAAGTATTGCTTCTCCACTACTTGCATTTTCTTTTAGCTGTCAGCTAACCAGGCCCAAGCTGAAGACAGTTTTGTTCTGAATTAGGTATCAAAATCAGAAGTGGTCTGATCAGAATCTTCTCTGAGGTACTATACTATTGACACTGGGTTCACCAAGCAGCTCCTTTCTCTTGCTCTGTTCCTGTCATCTCAGACTTGTCACCTGAAGGCTGCTATTTCCTCCATGTGAGGAAAGGCCCAATCCCACCCTCACGCGCCCATCTCTTCTGGCACCCCTCAATACTGTTTTGACAGCAACCATGCTAAAATTTGGTTCATAAATTTCACCTTGTGAATGATCCAGCTGTATAACCAAAAAAAAAAGGAATGATGGGGAGAGGAAGAATACTAGGTGAATCCTTTAATAAGGCTTAAAATTATCACAGTCCCAAAGCGAACACTAATTGTTTTTAATCAGCTTCCAAGGAGCATTATAGAACACTTCTAGCCATTAAGCACATTTCTATTCCTAGATACAAGAACTGCTATCCTAACATAGTCTGGTACAATGTGAAATAAGCCTTCTCCATAAAATATTGAATAGATCTACAAAAGTAGAATAGCAGATAATGAGCTATCCCCGTAAATCCATGGAAAGTAGGATTTAGTAATTAGATTTCATTGTTTCTTGACTTCCCAAACAGATTATCCAAACAACATAGCCTACTGTACATCAGAAAAAATACTCACATCCTAAAGCTGAGATGGAAAAATATGTGGGGATGTTATTCCTATAAGAATTTCACTGGATTTTTTTATTAATTTGCAAAAATAGATTAGCTCCATCATCATTGAGATGAACAGGTTTCAGTCCTCACTGAAACTCCTGAAAGGTCTATGTGGATAAAGAAAGATTTACTGTGGTTATACGTACCAGTATAGTATTAAAATATTGCCTGTATGACTTAATTGAAGAAGTATAAATGTATATTACATGTAAAAATCTCTCCCATATAAACTAGATATTGAAAAAATCTTGCTGTGTGTAGATCTACTCTCTAAGGCAACATTTGCTTACTTTACTCATCCCAAAGCAAGAAATGTGATAAAAGTTCCAGTATTCTACATAATGATACTTGTATAAATCAGGCTGGATTTACCCCTGAAGTTAGAATGTCCCAGAAGGACAAAGAAAAATGTTTTACTATAGAACATATCCGTCAATAAATAGTGAAAAATCTCCTTAGTTTCCAAAGTCTACCTTAGAAGCTAGGGATATTAATTGGTTTCTCCTCATAAAGCTAGATATTTCTTTTAAATTCAGTAAGAACTGTAAATTTCCTAAAAATACTTATGTAACATACAAGAAAGGGTTGAGGAAAAAGTAAAATCCCTGTGAGCTGAAACTTAATAGATTGCAGTTGGTTGCTCTAAACTGTTTGTGGTTAAAAGCATTTTAAAAGCACAGTGTTATTATACTATGAGTAAGTCAGGTTTTCTTTTCTTTCTTTTTTTTTTGTTGGTTTTTTTGGGGGGTTTTTTGGGGGTTTTTTTTGTTTTGTTTTTTTGTTTTTCCTCTCCAGTGTAATTTTTTACCAGGAATTGTCACCTTGTGCAAATCCTACATTAACCCAGTTGCCAGATGTTAATTTCCCTAACCTGTTTTTGTGTGACTGCCTTTCCTGAAGTATCATGGAAGCCATATGCCTAGTCTCAGGGGTACTGAGCACCCAAAGCTCCAGTTAAGTCAGTGGTGGCTGTGGATACTGGGCGACCTTTAAAACAAGTTATAAGGCAATGCTGCTGACAGAGAGAGAGTATCCCTGGAAGCTCCTAGCACAGAGAACACCCATTGACTCATCTGGTATTTCCATACATGAAAGCTTGGAAAACTGCTTTCTGTTCTCAAATCTTAGGAGGTGCTGGGACTTCATTCAGTCTCATTATGGATTTTCTTAGTTTCCATCTCACAAATATGCTTATGCATTTTAAAGTAAATTAAAACCAGCCTCTCTGTGTGCATTTATGTGTGGTTGTATGTGTGTACATACATACATACACACATTACTCCATATTGTATTTTGAGGTAGCAAACATAAACTCCTTTTGCTATGTAGAGTCCAGCCCAAAAGAATGGAAACAAGATGCACATATCCATTTTAATACCTTTGGCAATAATAAAGAGATGATCTGTCTCCTGGAGAAGCAGCAAGACAACCACCTTATTGCTATTCACCTGCCACAATATCTCCACTGTCATTTTGGTGAGATCTTCCAACTTTGAGAATCTGAGCAGATGTCCCCTTTACTGGGATGTCACCTTATTTTTGGCAAATTCACAGTCTTATGAACTTTTGCTGTTCTCAGCAAAACCATATGGATGAAACACTTAAGTTTAATGTATCTTGCATCAATGTTACTGGGAAGCTATTTTCTCAGTCTAGGATTGCCAGAGCCCCCTGCACACTTCTGCTAGCCACCAAAAAAGAAAGAAAGATTGAAGAAATAGATCTGGTAACATGCAGTTTGCTACCACAGCTTTGTATGTGTTTGGAATTCCCCCGTACTAAACAAAACAGCTTGACATCTTTGCATTGTCAAAAAAGTACAAGGAAGTGATAAAAGGGGTAAGTACACAGACCTCAGAATAGGTGAGAAAAACTGATGTCCAATAAGATGACAAAAAATGAACATTTAATATGCCAAATGCCCACATTTGTGGGTATTTCACAACTCTGACTGTCAAGAGCAAAAAGGCATTGTTTCTCCCCCATGTTACAGATGTTCTGTAAAGTGAAAGCTACATCAAACAACAAAGAAAGAGGGATTTTATATGGGTTTATTTTAATGGAGGAAAAGACAGCTGCAAAAAATGAAGCTTTCTTAAGTTCTCCTTAATTAAATTAGCCAGTAGTGAGCTGAGACCAAAATCTCTGAAAAAGAGATTTCTCCTGCAAATATAGCCCTTACACAGTGTTCTGAGCAATCCCTTTTAGCCAGGGGCTGGCACAGGGATAAGGCCTTCCAGATCTTTTGAGAATAGGCCTGAAAATCACTGCTCCTAAAACCTCTTGTCTCAGTCTGCTTTGAAATGCTGACTTACACTTTTATGAAAAGATAAGGAACCAAGTAATTTGCCAACAACAGTTGCTTTTCCAAAAATAAGTCAATGTTTATTGACTTTTCAGATATGCAACAAAAGCCTTTGAGTTACAAAAGTCACTTCAGCAAAGCTTTTTGGTCAGACAGAGAGCAGATTAGCTGTTCAAGATTTTTTCTAATCTGTCTCTGGAATACTTCCTTTTATCCAGCTTCTCTCTGCGGCTATATTCGTGTTGTATGAATGAACGCTGAATGGATGTGAACGTTACAGTTAATTCAATGGTAAAGTAGAATTACAGCGTTTGTGTCCACTGCCCCCTCATTCTTCTCTCAGCCGTTTATGGTGCTTCACTGTAAACAGATCATTGAAACAAACAAAAAAAGGCCACCCGTATAGATAGACCAGCACAACGGAGGGTCAAGTTCCAGTCCAACTCATATGCAAGGTGATATGGAAAAAGGTAGCAAAAAAGGGTCCACCTGTAGCCAGATCAGTTCACTGAGCTGACTTACCGGGCGAATGCTCTCCCTAATGCCTGGAGAGGGGAGCTGGCAGGGCAGGAACGTGCAATCAGAAGGCTGGGAAGGGAGAGGTTGCTGTTTCAGGGACAGCCCTCACTCATGTTGCATTGAAGTGAGCATAAAATCACTTCCTGAGAGGAAAATAGTGTATGGCATCGTGGTGGGGTGAAGCTTGGATTTGGAACTTGCATTTCTCTGCTTGTATAGAGACACAAATTGTACCCATGGACTCTTCAAGAACTTCTCTTTCTTCTCCAATTGTCCTTCCCCTGGTCCCCTCACTCATTTTCTCCCACAGATGTCTCCATTCCTTCGGTTCTCATGAAACTAGGTTCTATCCATATAGAAGAAGATCCAGCATCTTCTTCCTCAAGGAAGAAGCGTATGGGTTTGGTACATATTTTGTTCTGCAGGCAGTCAGTACTACACAGGATTGGTCTGGCAAGAAAAGGATTTTTTAAAAAAAATCATGTACGTACGAGGGAAGAAGAGCATTCTGCTGGAAGTGATTTGACTTCCAGCAATAGAGTTCAGGTCTGTGACCTGAGCAGACATTAGGAGGCAGGACTTCAACATAGGATTTATGTCAACATTCACATGTAAACATGAACTTATTTTGCTATGTGATGTAATATTACTCAGACAACTGAGACCTACGGTTTTAGTATGAAGACGTATTTCACAGTATTTATAGGTGGAGATAGGCAGACTTCAACCTGAAAGCAGCCTGTAGCATTAAAATGTTCAAACATAGCATAGAGCAACTATGGAATCAGCTAAGGAAAATCAAATTAAAAGACAAGAAAAGAATTTCTAGTATAAAAAAAAACCCCACCCCTTTTTTCATTAAGACAAGGTCTTTTGCTATGAATAAAAAAAGAAAGGAGAAAAAGTACAAAGAGATTTTTGTTCATTTGTTCACCTTTAACATTCAGGAGGACAAATAGTCTACAAGTTGGATGTGGTATTGACATAAGAGGTATCATTCTAATTAATACGGAACACTGAACTTTTATTGGAGAACAAGAGCAGTGAGTGCAGAATGGTGACTTTCTGTTTAAAATATTTGGAAGACAGGCTCACACTATGACCTGCTTCCAGTTTCCAGTGGTATTAGGGATGAAGCCAGTATAAATCCAGTTGTCACAAAAGAACAAGTTATAATATATATTAAACCACAAAAAAATACTTTCAAATAACATTAAGGGTATGACTTAAGCCCACAAAAGCTAGGAAATTCAGAGTTAGGGCTGCAACTCTGTCCTCAACTCACCCCATTTTGTTTAGGTATTATAGCAGATATGAAGAAAGCTACATGAAACATCATGGTTTTGGCTTACAAGGGTTAGCACAGAATTTGGCATTCATCTGTGTTAGGTAGGGTTTGCCAGTTAAACTAGAGCTGACAAAGCCTTCTCATGGAGTGGAAGACTATATGACGAATAAACCAGATCTCTATTAACATTACATGTTAATAATAGAATGCATGCCACCCTTTACCTGATTAACTTTGTGATCCATGTTCCCAGACTTTAGGTAGTTACTTTCTTTTGGAGACATTTGCTGGGAGACATATGATTAGTGGGCTAACTTGTGTCACATATACAGGTCTGGGCTGAGTGAGCTGGTGATCACAGTGACTGCTATTTGAATATGCTGAAGATAGCAGCCCAAACACAAATGCAGCAAAGTGGTTTGATAACTAGCAATAAATCTCTAATAGAGAATATGTGATCATTTGATGAAACTGAGATTCAACAAAAAGGACACGTAAGAAGTAATAACAGATTTAGACATGAGCTCAAGAAGCAACTAAAATCAGAAAATTAGCTACAGAAGTGAGTTGAATATTTTTCTCTGATACCCAAGAAGCATATGACATGCATCAGTTTGACTTGAAATTGTGAGGAAAGAGAAACATATGCACATGTTTTATTTAGTTCTGCCTATGTCTTACGCTTGCTACAGTGAAGAGTGACTACTTTCTGGAACACTCAAAGCTTTTGTATGTTTGCCATCTACACAAGGGTTTTCATAAGTATTGCTAAGTCAGGTGACTTGTAATTTTTTCACACTCCCAATAATGTAACATCAACAAAAAAAATGTACACAGGGCCTTGGCTTAATGTTCTACATTATTTTTAAGAAAGTCAATAACGGCTGGCTTGGGTCCACTAGATACCCTGGTGCTGTCAGCCCCTCCACTGGATTTCACAGGAGCTCTTTTGTGACTTAATCACATAGAATCATGTGTTGACTGATCCCCAAAGTTCATTCATGTATTGATTCATCCTTTCAAAAAATACAGACCATGAGTTATTTTAAAGGTTTCCCAAACATTTCAGAGAGCTGGAATTGGTTAGTTTGCAATTAAATTCACAACTTGCTGAGTTTTAAGTAATTCCATGTTTCTCGATGTGAGCTTCATTGCTCTTCATAAAATACAGTAACCTGTGATTCTGTGCTTCTTTGCAATAGCTATGCATGAGGATCTGAGTAATAGCTCCAAAATTCTTGGGTTGAAATTTGTATTTTAATTTCAAGACATAGCAAAGAGATTTAATAAAACTAATTGATATACATGGGATTCACTTTTTTAAATCCCTCAGTGCTACTTGAAGTTTTGGTGATTACTACCCGCGGAAAGAACATTTCTAAGGTTTGATTTCCTTACTCCTTAAAGAAACTGAATTCTTGTAAACATACTGCTGCCTGTTTATAAAAATGACATAAATGAACTGACAGCTTTATTTTAGCAGTCCTTCTGTCATCCATGCTCAGAGTGAAGATGACGAAAGTACAAAGTTGTCATCACTCTCCCATTCAGATTTAGAGATGAATTATGGAACCTACTCTTCTTATGAATTCCAGTCTCATTGAGGTTTCAGAGCTAGACTGAACAGTTGCCAAAGAAAAGTTTTTCCTTTTCATTTAAGCCTATCAGTTTGCATCTGATCAAAAGCAAAAATTAGCCGAAACAGGCAGGCTTTACACAGTTCCCCTCCAAAGAATAAATTGCCCCATATTTGCTGGAAATCCAGCCTATTTCACCAAAAGGTTTGCAGTCTTTGTTAAATTCCATGTAAGACTTAGGGTTCATTTACCAAAAGTTTCATACTACTAAATAGATACCACAAGACAGGTACTTTTTAACAGCAATCTACATTACAGGCATATAGACAATCAAGTTACCGTGGACCAGTTGAAGTTCTGTGACATCTTATGCTTGTCGTCTTAGCTTCCTTCATATGCGAGGCAATATAGCCTTTTTCCTTGAGATGTAAGCTAGGTTTTATTAATATATGACTGACTGGCTGAGAGGATACACAACTTCAGCTACCAAGACTGAACAAAGCTGCTATAATTCAATCACGTGCCTGAACATTCATGTTGGATGACCTTATATTTGCTTTGAGCAGAAAACATCCTCCTATGCTGTAACTGTTGCTCTGCTGATGCATGATTTCTTGTTCAACTGTGACTTTGTGGTGAGTCCTCAGCCTGACCATGTTAAACCCAATTTGTACAAGGCAATGTTTTGAGGAAATCATAAATTTATTGAAAAAGAGACCTCAATTTCATTCCCTTTGGAGTAATTTTCACATTCAGTAAATTTAATTTAAATTAACTACACTCAGTCTGCCACTTACCTTCCAAATACGAATATATTTTAACTTCTAGTTTCAATCAGTAACTCACCAGAAGAAAATGAACAGGAATTAACTTACAGTAGCATATTCTGAAACATTAAAAAGCATAGTCATTTAAGTCAGGACAACGTTCACACATCCACCTGAAACTCTCTTAAATTCAGAATCTGTTACAAGCCCTAAGTACAACCGATGTTCCTTGAAAGGGCTGCAAATATTCTGAACAAGCCATGACCCAGTTTTCAGCACAGTTGCGCCAAACTATTTTTGTGTTTAAATAAAAATAACAAAAATGCACATTTTTGCATAGTTTCAACACAAAATTGAGGGGGCAGAAGGGGAAGAACTGTGGGCTGAGATGAGTTTCACTTTACAGTTTTGGAACAACCAAAACTCAAAGTAAAATGAACATGGTGAGTGCATAGAACCACAGGAACCAAAACCAAAGAAAAGGTTGGGAAGGAATGTTATTACAGCTTTTATATCTATCAGGGTAGCTAGGTACTATCTGGCCCCTATCTCAATAGTATTTGAATAATGCATTTTGTAGCGATTTTTACATGTGATTCTCACCAGTGAGGCCATTACTGGAATAGTGTGTGTAATTCTGATGCCCACACTTAAAAAAAGATATTAAAAAATCATGTAGAGCTCAGGAAAGCAAAATAAGAATGAATCATGGTATGGAAAATTAGTCTTAGAATGACAGAACAGAAAAGCTCAGTCTAGTTAATTTATCCAAGAGAAGCTAGCTAGGTCACCTGATAATAATTTATTAGTGTTTAAATGAGAAGACTTCTGGTAGTGATTTTGTTGATTTTTTTAATTAAAAAAGATAAATATCAGAACTAATATCTAGAAATTGAAGCTTGACAAATTGAAAATAAAAATAAGGTGCATCTTTTGGATTATCAAGATAATAACAAATAATTTACAAATGTTAAGGTGAATCTATTCACCACTTTGAATCAAAAAGAAAAGTCTTAAACCGTTTTTCCTAAATCCACCAAAAGAGGCTAAACACTAAGTTTATTAAGGTAAGATTTAGAATAAGATTGTGATAACCTCAGTCACAATGCAATGAAAACCAGAATGGAAAAATTCCCGTAAATGTCAGTATATGAGACCAACAGATGACAATGCAAGTTGAAATTTTCTATTTCTCTGAAATTTCTAATGATTTGTTTTCATTCTGGTCTAAATTCCATCAAAGTTAACACAGTTTTTCCTGTTGACTTGAAAAGACATAACAAAGTAAACTTGAGGACTTCTGAAAATCTTACCCTTACTGTCACAAAAGCTGACATTTGACAAGGAGCTGGCTGTTTTTCTCATTTACATTCTTTTAATAATAAGTTCTTTAAGCAATAAAAACGCTAATTATTGTTCTCCCATAAGGTACTTTTGCATTGAGAACAAAGTAACAATGCATGCAGCCAGATTAGAAGCCTTCAAAAATAGTCTTTAAAGCCATATTTCTTGCAGCACTAGTCCTTTCTTCCAGAAGTATGCCAGATCGTATTGTTTACTGGCTGTCATAAACAGAAGTGGAGGGAGAAACCCCTGCTTTTATCCATCAGTGAAATACAACCATCCTCGAGTGCAGCACAACAAAATTTCCCAGTCGTTTGCTCATCCAAAATTATAGAGAATTTGAGGTAGTTAGCTGGATTAGCAGAAGCAATCATCTTGCAAGAATATGGAAGTAATTTCCAACTAGATTTTGTTTTTACTGAAAAACAATCAAGAATTTTACTCTTGCTCTCCCAGAATGTCGCAGTAGTAATTCAAAAATAAACTCCCAGCTACTATAAAAGAGGTACTCCGCATCACCAGCAGCTGAGCATATTAAATCAGGCTGAAGCTAGGACATAAAAGCTCTTTTAGAAGAGGGCTGTTAGTGACCCATTTTTAGACTCAGGTCCTCAAGATTAAGATGTCTTTCCCTGTGTATCTTGCAATAAGACTAAGCTAACATGGAACAATGATTCAAGTTATGCAGTCAATTGAGCAAAAGTTCCTCTCAAATTAGTGGGAGTTCTGCTCAGTTGAAGGAACCAGAATTTGGCCCAGTAATAAAAGACCCTACTCTAAGTTATTCATTGTTAGCCCTAAGCATTCCTTTTCCTCAGTGGAGTGTGCCAAGAAAACTAAAAAAACTGAGCAGCACAGAAGTAGTATTAAACTTTAACAATGCTTTGTACTGACACAGGGAGGAATCTCAGAGCTATTTAGAAACAATGGCATAATCTGCAACTGGAGCCAGGGCATTCACAGTATATGAAACTTACAGATGTGCTTTTCATTGGGACCATCCCCTGTTCTCATATGCTGAAGTTCTCATGCTTCGTGCTCCTATGCATAGTGCTTGACCTAACCACTTAAATCTCACTGAAGTTACTGTTAGTTACGTGCCAAAGATTGTAAATACCCAGCTAGAAAGTTAGCTGTTTATTTCTTACATATTACTCAACTGCAGTTAATATATTTCTACCGTTTTTATATTTAAAAAAATAATTTAATTGAATTGTATTTTAACATTATTGCTTTGACATCAATTCAATGAATACTTAAAATTTGTCTAATTTTTATTATGTAGATAGACCCCTGATTCAGTTGGTCCATAATACATAATACCAAAGCAAGCATGAAAATATTACTGTACACAGTTAGATGTCAGATTTAGGTTAAAAATAAACAAGAATACTTATAAAGCTTTTAGAAACAATTATTTACATTTTGCAATGGTTATTTTTTTCTAAAGTTTTGTTTTTTCTATGAAATATTTTCAACTTTTTAAAACCGTTTCAAGTTACTTGCATGTAGCAGTACAACAGCATGCTTGACTGACATATGTTCTTACTTGTTTGTTTTGTCCTCCTCTTGGAATTTGGGGAGAGGTTACTGATTTCATTCTTCCAGGTATGTCT
Organism: Balearica regulorum gibbericeps; assembly: GCF_011004875.1. Lineage (NCBI taxonomy): Eukaryota > Metazoa > Chordata > Aves > Gruiformes > Gruidae > Balearica > Balearica regulorum. The sequence continues at coordinate 62,126,813 of NC_046184.1, forward strand.
GGTTTTGGTTTTTTACATAGGCATGCACAACCTTTAAATTCAGGGAAATATGGTGATCTTTAATAGGAACAGTGTAAACTCCCACCTGAGGTCTCCATCCCATGGAGAGTATAGCATGGGTGACGATCCTTTAGGTATGAACTTAATGGCAATTCTCACTCTTGAGTGATTAACTTTGAATAAATGCCTCTGTTTTTTAAAAGAGTGAAGTATGAAATTGGCAATATGCACCAAGTTGCACTATTTAGATACCCACATGAGTCATGACTAGGGCTGATATATCTTGCTATCACTTAGAAGAGGAAGGGAGCTGGTAGTTGATTGTTCTTACTGGTTGTTCTTGCCTTCAGCCCCATTTATTCCCAGCTGCATCATGAATTTGCCAACCAATTCCAGTCTCTCTCTGACCAAATCTCCTTGCCTAACCAATCCTTGAATTTACCAGGTTAGATGGTTAGGCTTTTTGATTGGCTTCATCTCATATAACAGTGTATATGTCGTCATGTGACTGCTCATCTGCAGAGGATTATTTTTTATTTACTTAAAAGACCAAGGTAAGCATTTTTAGAGCACGATTAATCCTTCTAAAGACAGATTATTGAAACAGGTCCCAATAACATTTCGTTGATGATTACAGGGAGCCTAGGTGGTCAGCTCAGTTTTCAATGTTTACATTACAGACATCTGAAGTTAAGTAAAATGAATTCCATCCTTCATTGCCAAATTATATGTGCAAATCAGGTGGTCTGTAATTCAGTAAAGGAAGTACAGGCATATAAAATTACTATCCCTAATAATTTTCAAATAGCAGATAAGATTCGCTAGTGGTATATTTAAATGTTGTTGATGTTTACCAGCCATGTCTTATCCACTAATCTCTATACTAATGGACTGTTGCCTGAATTCAAAGATTATATATAGTTAATGGAAAGGTGAGGAGGACATGACTGCTAGTAATTATTAGTTTAAGATCATTTCAGCTGCTGATTATGTGAGCTAACATTCCCTGTCCCTGCCATAAGCAAGCAGTCTTACTCCCACTCCTGTGCTAGCATCTGCATGGCTACAGTGTCAGCAAAATAATTCAGCCAAAAAGTTAGTAGTCTTTATCTGGATTAATTCTCTAAAAGTCAAGAAGCAGCAATATGCCACCATTGTCTGGGGATAGGTGAGGTCACCACTTTTGGCAGAAGCATCTACTTAGATCATCTTCAAGTGATTGTGAAAGCACAACCTTAGCTACATGCAGAGAGCTAATTCTCATTATCTTCTGCATTGCCACAGCATGTAACCACTCATTCTCAGATTCCTGCTAAAATGCAATGTAAAACTCAACACTGAGTGTCATTTGTTAGTGTCTGAGAAGTCATCTGACAACTGGGGAAGGACCAAAAGAGCACTGAAGAGGTAAAAACCTTGGTGTTCAAGAGTAAACAGAATCAGATCAGTGGAAAGCTTCCTTTTTAAGTGGGAAAAAGTTAAGTGAAGAAAAACTGCTGCCAGAACAACTTATAACATCCTGAAATTTAACAGGAAGAAAACAGGCATCCAACATAAAGATCACCTTTTGACAAATTTTATATCCCTGCTCCAAAACACAAAGTTAAAAATCTTCTCACTAAAATACTTGCATTTTTTTTCTCCATTTCTTAGAAACAACTGGACTATTCAGAGTAAAATTTGCTCAACGAAGTCTCAAGTAGATACACATCACTGAAAAGTTTCCTTAAACAGTTAAAGTTTAGCTACTGAAAACAAGATATTATAATGAGACACATCTGAAAACTTTAATACTAGGCAGTGCTTCCAGTCCCAATAATAATGCTTTTATTGTAGAAACCTGTGTATGAAAATTCTGGTGTTGAAGTGAAAACCAAGTCATGCAGTAAATATGGACTTTTTCAGGATTCTTTCTATAGATGCTACATGATCATCTATAGAAATATATATACTGAGTGCTATGCAACATTAATAACAATAATAAGCACATCACATGTAATACTCATCCTTGCAAATATATATGGGATACAGAACAACTGACACTCATAAATAGCCCTGTGGACTAAGTGTATAGAATCACAGAATGGTTTGGGTTGGAAGGGACCTCAAAGATCATCTAGTTCCAACCCCCCTCCTACAGGCAGGGACACCCCCCACTAGACCACATTGCCCAAAGCCCCATCCAACCTGGCCTTGAACACTTCCAGGGATGGGGCCTCCACAACCTCCCTGGGCAACCTGTTCCAGTGCCTCACCACTCTAACAGTAAAGAATTTCTTTCTAACATCTAATCTAAATCAACCCTCCTTCAGCTTAAAACCCATTACCCCTTGTCCTGTCACTACACTCTCTGATAAACAGTCCCTCACCACCTTTCCTGTAGGCCCCTTCAGGTACTGGAAGGCTGCAATTAGATCTCCCCAGAACCTTCTTTTCTCCATGCTGAACAACCCCAACTGTCTCAGCCTATCCTCACAGGAGACGTGCTCCAGCCTTGTGATCAGCTTCATGGCCCTCCTCTGGACTCGCTCCAACAGCTCCATGTCTCTCCTGTACTGGGGCCCCCAGAGCTGGATGCAGTACTCCAGGTGGGGTCTCACAAGAGCCGAGTAGAGGGCCGGGATCACCTCCCTTGACCTTCTGGTCACGAACTATACGAATGAAGTATAGAACTATCATGGTGCAACTACTTATGAACAAGTGAAGCTACTCCTCAGAAATAACATCTAACTTTAGCTCTCATGTCCAATAAATAAATAAATGTTAATTATTATTAATTTATATCACAGTGCTGTTTAGAGTGTCCAGTAAGGCACTGTATGGACATATTGAAAACACAGCCCCTGACTTCAAGAGCTCACAGGATTAAGTCTGACCTATTTATCATAAAGACACCGATCCAGATATTTATAGGATTTGCTTGAAGTAGTGTTTTGATTGCATGTTTCTCAAGAACACGTATCACTTCAAGATCTTCTAGGTAATACACTGGTAAAAGGAAATTTACCACACACACCCCTCTAAGCCTGATGAGGGCCCAAGGGCTAATCAAAACCACTACAGGCCTTTTAGCAATGAATCTGAATTAATCAAATCATCCCTGCTGTTTTTTGTTAATGTTTGGACAATCTAGTTTTTCTGCAGTATGCTCTTGCTGTCTGAGTAGAGGACAGGGAGCCAGAAACTCCTTGAGTTTTAATCCTGGCTCTGACACTGATTCTCTCTGCGGCTTTGGGCAAGGAGTGATTGTTCTATAGTAAAATGCTTGTATTGGCAAGATGATGAACTACTGTAGATGATCTAATAAAATTTTTCCATCTTTAATTTCTGTGATTCTGTAATGCTAACAACCTAAGTTTCAGCCTCTCATCTGAAGAGAGGAGATAAGTACTTACCCAGTTTGCCTGCAGGCAAAGAAGGATTAAAGTTATAGGACGTAGGACTTCACAGGATAGAAGCTACAATGCATAATTAGTATCTTGTTTAGTATCTTGTTAATCCACAACACCTATAGGGACTGCATAAGACAAGGCCAGATTGAATAGCCTCCTTTCCTCTCTACTAATCACTGTCCTAGCTGGAGTTTGTTGGAAAATTCTGCTTGTAGTAATTTGGGGACCCTTTCTGTTGTGTTTAGGCCTTGCTTCATTAGAATATTTCAGAAAAGTAAAGCAACCACCAAACTAGCCAATGGTGGATTTTTTTTTTTTCTTCTGGGAAAGGTAAGGGAAGAGGGTAAGCACAACAGGGCAAAGTTCCTAAAGTGATGCTTATGCCAATGCATACAATGACACAGTCATTGTACGAATGCCTACATTCCCCAGCTGTTACAACCAGCTCAGTTACACTCACTGGTTGCTGACTGAAGATGGAGATTCTTACGGGTTACTCTAACTTGACCTAGGGAGCAGACTGAAAAATAATAGCTCCAAGTTTAGGATAACCCCCCAAAAGTCCAATAATAACAATATGCATCTGAAAAATGTTACTAAAAATTCTAGGTCTTGAAAGACAGAAGACATGCCGTAAAATGAATGGTCCTGCACATATAATTAGCTTCACGTTAGCTTAGCTTCTTCACTTGCTGTCCAAAGAACACCAGAAATAGTAAACATCATAGTCTACTGCTACGGACCCCATTCTGCCCTTTCAGTGTATGTGCAAAAGACTTAACAGTGGGACTGCTGCTGCTGATATGTAATAAATCTTGCTATCAGCTATACAACACTGGATGTATCACATGGAAGGAGACAACAGAAAAGAGTAACCAGAATATGTTTCAGTGAAGGACAGTTACAAGTGGATCTACCTAAGGACTTTGTCATACCCAACCACAGTGAAAACTGGCTTTCTCACAGCAGGCAATGCATAGAAGCAACTACTTATGGAACTAGTTGCTAATGAGTTATGTCAATGTTTGGCAGAGATTTCCCTCTCATTGTTTTAGCAGGATATATTTCCATAACTGTATTTTTTTTCTTAACCTACTTTCTTTGATAAAGGATGTCATCTTGGTCCTTGGCTCCAAGGAAGATACAGCAGAAAGAAGCGTGATCCTTGCTTGAACAGTGGCAATCTCTTTGCAGGGCCAACAAGTAGTCGAACTTTCTTTATTCTCCACATGGAAAACAGGAGAGAGCAACATAGAGAATGTAGAGATATATAGAGATAGCTTGCTATTGTTGCAGGAGGATATGGTGATCTGCAAGATGAATGCTTCAAGACAGTGTTCCATCAAACTGACAGGGGTAAATAGGGAGACAGAGGTGATTAATGTCTCTCTCCAAGTTACAGTGCATTTTGGGGTTCTAAATGGTATCCCAACAGCCAGCAAATTACTGTTTGCAATCACATGACTATCCTGACATGAAAATACTAACAATGATGATACATTGCTTTTATAAATGGAAATTCTGCCAAATGAATTTTCAGTCCAGAAGCTATCTCTTTGCCATACTATTTTAGTAGATTTATATGACTTGTGTCAATAGACAATTGTTGCCTTAAACTGGTCTGTAACAACATGACATTATCATGAAAAATACATATAATTACTGTTATTTACAGCAAATATCAATGGAGTTGTTAGGCAATCAGGCCAACTACAGAGGAATGGTTGGTTAACCAATTATCACATTTTCTTAGAAATGAATGCATAAACCTCAAGACACACCACAGTTAAAAGCTATTTCAGTCACTGAAAAACAACTGAAAGACATGTAGAAACCTCTGGAAAAGGATACCCCTCCCCCTAGAAAAAATTTACTTCATGCAAGTCACAAGAAAGTTATTATCCAAGCTAGGTCACTGACAAGAGATGTTATTAATGATCCCATTGAAATTATTAATGCATTTAACAATCACTTTGCAAACTATAATATTGTATCCTGGGAGAATACTGAATCATGCTGGTTACTTGGATGAAGATCAAATAAGCTTAGGATGAAAAGATCAGACTCTGAGAAAGTTTAGAGTACTTTGTGATTAATAAAAATTAAATGCCAGAACTACTTGATTTGCATTTAAATCCACAAAAGAGTGTTAACTAGACTTTACCACATGATTCAGAATTATACAATAACTAAGCACACCACTGCACACATAAAATATTAACATTAATACAATATAAGGATGAGTCTGCTGCTATAGTTGTAAGTAAATATGATACAGGAATATTGCATGCAGGTGATGTGTAATTAAAACCTCCCTTCAGTTCACAAAATGGACCTTACTGTAACACTTTGGTAATACATAACTGTTATGGCACTTTGCAGACAAGAATTTCTTGATCTCTCTGTTTACTTCCCAAGTAGTTTAATTATGAATAGCCTAAGTTTCCTATCTGATCATGTGATAATAAAATACTGTATGCATACAGATTTTATATGGTATCTTACAGCATATGGCAAGACTTGCAGCCTGTTATTCTGTAACAATCCTAATTAAATTGTAAAAGATATCTTTACATTTTAGATATCATATGGACAATTAATAAGAATTTTTGCTATGAAATAAAAATGTAATCATTGTAAAGAAGGTAAATGCTTAAACCTATTCTGTCAATAATTTGGGGATAGTGAAACCTGCTAAGGAAATGAATACTGAACTAAAATGCTTTTTTTCTCAACCCTCTTTAGCTCGTGTCTCACTTCCATTAAAAAAATCCTTTGTGCCTAATCACAGCATGGCTCTGAAACAAGCAATCGTGAGGCTGCTTCATGTTTCATCTGCCATTCAGAGCACCTCCAAGATGGCAATGCTTCCTGGTTGCAAAGAACATGACTAGATGCTCTCCTGAAGTCTCTTCCAACCTGATTTTCTAGAACATCCAAGTCCAGGAGTCATGTGCCTTCTGTTTTCTTTCTTCTTATTCTTTCTACTTTGTCACCTGTGCAACTTGTGCTAGCTCAGCTGAGCTACTGCAGATATTTTAGCACATTCTTTTACCTCTTCACGTATGGAAAGATGATTTTCCCTATACCACGCTCTTGTCTTATTCCTTTACTTTCCCTTTAGGCCTTGCATCATGCTTCCTAGAATCCTAATAAATTACATCCATCACACTGGCAACTTCCTCCTCTGTTCAAATTAACTTTCATTACTACTCACCTGTCCATATATCTCTCAAATCTGACCACGGTTCTATTCCAGATTAGGCAGGTCGTGACAGAAATATATAATTCACCAAACAGCATCCCATGAGCAGTTCACTCCTCTTTATCAAATGAGTTAGGGGATGTCTGTCAAATACTTGTTGTCATAAGTACTACAGGTCAACAACCACCACCATGACTGGAACTCTTTCCAGTAGAAATTTCACGGAATGGCTGTACCTTAACCAGTTGTCTCAGCTCTTATTTCTTTAAGTGGCCCGTCAGGTGAAAAGGAGGTACTCTGGCATGAAAGAATGTGAGAATTCTATATTGCTGTTGCCTATCATGAACCTATTTAGGCAATGAATGGATTATTTCTGTCTAGCATACAAAAGAAAACTGCTCATAAAATATATTTTAAAAAAACAACAAAATAAGTTTTTATGTTGACCATATCTATGAAAGCACCAGTGGGAACAGAGTACTCTTCAAAGAGAAAGAGCCTGTTCCAAGGAAAAAGTACTATTCAGCAGTTAGTGAAACATACTGTTAAATGTACTGTTGAACAGAGATACTACTCAACCACATACTAATTTTCTCTGATGACATGAGTGCGGAATTAATACTGCAAACCCTCCTAAAACTCACATATAAAAGAGAAAAGGTAAAACCTCAGTGCTACAGGTATTTCCCTCCTTCATGCATACATTTTCTACTCATTATCTGTTCTTAAATTATAATGAATAATCAGAGATAATTATCACAATTCTGTAATGACAGAGAACCTGCATATGCTAAGATAGTGGCATAATTTGATATTTATGAAATGCTTCTTTATTTATGAAGCATCTGTCTAGAAATTTAATTCCCCCCACTGCAGCATTTCATTACAATTCTAACATAGATGAATAATGAACAAGATTCCTATCTAGGCTATTAAAATTTGAAAAACGAATAGCCTTTGATGAATCCAAAGCACCACCTCACCCAGCTACTGTATGAAGTTCTTAGTACTTTCGTTTATTTTTCTGTTTCCTATTTCAGTCAGAGAGGTTAAAATAGGAAAGCCAAAAGCTGGAAAAGAAACAAAATGAAAGAGGGACAAGGGAATGGGTGTGTGAAACGTTAGGGAGGTTAAATAGCAAAAGGTTCAGATTACAGTGCGTAAAGAGGCCAGAGAAATATTAAAAAAATATGAAGTTTATAATATTGGACAGAGAATTTTTTTAAAAAAACCTAGAGAAACAGCATAAGAATAGATAGACGACAGCTGTGGGTGGGTGAAGAGAGAGAAAGAATAGGAAAGGCCAGATCTCATTCCCACGGAAGTCAATGGCAAAGCACTCGTTGACTTCAGTGGGAACTGGAGAGGCCCACAGTGAATGAAAATTCATTGCCACGAGGGAAGCAAAGGGAGGAGAACTGGCGTTAATAGAAGAATGAACGGGGGTAGGAAAAATAAAAATTGAGAGCAGTAATTGAAGCCCAAGGTGACACAGTTAGAAGAGCATCCATAGCCAAGACTGTTAGAGAGCTGAAGACATTCAGCACATCACAGGACTGAGGGCCTTGCTGAGACCCAAACTCAAAAGCCCTCCCAGCTTTGGCAATCAAAGGTCCCAGAACTGGGATCTTCAGATCATTAGTGATTTTGGAAAGTTTTTTTATACTAAATGTCAGGTCCTGTCACTTTCGCTTCATAGTAAATTAATGTAGAAACCACTGGGACAGCTTGTCAGGTAAGATGCTGTTGACTCTAGTGAATGGAGTAAGGGCAGCACCAGGAGGCTTTGAGCTGTTCTGTGTAGCACAGGAACTGATGTCTACGATGGAGGCTGCTCAGTGCTTTTGAACTGATGACCCCGCTTTCAGTCACCAAATATGTAACTAAATTTCACCTACTCAGACACTTTTACTGTGCATCTTGTAATACTTGATGTTTTTCTTAAAGTCCTACTTTTTCAATTCTTTTCCCCTCTTAGTTGCAGAAAAAAGTTTGACCTGACCATATCCCAAAGTTCTCAGAAATCCAGAGACAGATAAAAGGAAACTAGGTGTCATTATTGGGGTGTGTTTCTATTTTTAGACTATGACTTTCTTTACCTTAGGACACCAATTAACCTATTACCCCCAAGTGTCATAATTTCTTCATGAGCTAGCAAAGATTTATTAAACTCACCAGCAAAGTATGTGTATCCATTCCCCCCTAGTGGAAGATAAAAGCCTTCTGCTAGTACAAATTACTTTGTTAGCTCAAGTGCTAAACAGCTGTGTTACACATTTTAAGAACCCAGACCCACTGATGACCCACGTGAGAATCCACAATATTTAGCCAGATTGAAAGTTCAATTTTCTTAGCCTAATTTTTGTTCCTGTGTAGATACTGCAAGGTAACTTGCTTTATGGAGTTGTGATTGACCTCCTGTGCGTGCGTATATGGATACATTCAAGGGCCATGACAATACTGGTCTTCCAAGTGAAGTCAGGTCTTAGTTGGTTCATGGTGCTCAAGGCTGTCTGGTGAATAACGAGAGCTACCAGAGTCTTGCCATAAAGCATAACATTGAGACTGGAACATGCAGGAGGCAGAGGGATGTCCCCAAGGTTAGAGAAGTTAAAGCTTCCCTGGGTAAAGGGATTCTGTCTTAGCCGCTGTTCCAGCTCTTAGTTGCTGCTGGGAAAGTCAAATAATCTGAAATTTTCTGAAGTGGACAAGGTGGTTGCTCCTTGTTTGTTCTGAGTGTGAAACCACACAGCAAGTGTGCTGAGCTTTTACGGCTGTAACTGAGGTCAGTGAGACCAAAGAGATGTCAAGAGCTCTACTCTTCACTTTGTTCTCATAATGCCAACTCATCTATGTCAGATTGGCCACCTTATGTTCTTTCCCTGTTTTAGCTATAGTCTTTCATAGCTCTGTGATGATAACAGTCTCTACTAGACAGCACTGTCACTAAAATAAAATAAATATTTTTAAAGTGCTATGGACAGATTGAAAGGACTAGGATAATGACAATAGGTCTTCATGTAAATTTAAGCCAAAGCCTACTTCTAATTCTGAGATCCTCTAACACCCATTTGTGTTTCTACCCAATCTTGGAAACACCTCATCTCCATAAGAGTCTCAATTACCTCACAGTGGAACAAATATCTAAAATTCTGATTCTGCATATTCACAAAAAGAGGTATGTCACTGTAAATAGGGTTTATTTCAAAATACATACTTTCCTCAGCCTGATTTGAATCTAGAAACTGCCATCTATGTCTATTAAAAGGCTTACTCCCACTGATTTGTATTAAAACCTTGACAGGCTGGAGAGGTGGTCCCATGCAAACCGCATGAAGTTCAACAAGGCCAAGTGCAAGGTCCTGCACATGGGTTGGCGCAATCCCAAGCACAACTATAGGCTGGGCAAGGAATGGATTGAAAGCAGCCCCGAAGAGAAGGACTTGGGGGTATTGATTCATGAGAAGCTCAACACGAGCCGGCAGTGTGCACTAGCTGCCCAGAAAGCCAACCGTGTCCTGGGCTGCATCAAAAGAGGTGTGACCAGCAGGTCAAGGGAGGTGATCCTGCCCCACTACTTGGCTCTTGTGAGACCCCACCTGGAGTACTGCATCCAGCTCTGGGGGCCCCAGTACAGGAGAGACATGGAGCTGTTGGAGTGAGTCCAGAGGAGGGCCATGAAGCTGATTGGAGGGATGGAGCACCTCTCCTATGAGGACAGGCTGAGAGAGTTGGGGTTGTTCAGCCTGGAGAAAAGAAGGCTCCGGGGAGATCTAATTGCGGCTTACCAGTACCTGAAGGGGCCTACAGGAAAGGTGGTGAGGGACTGTTTATCAGAGAGTGTAGTGACAGGACAAGGGGTAATGGGTTTTAAGCTGAAGGAGGGTCAATGTAGATTAGATGTTAGAAAGAAATTCTTTACTGTTAGAGTGGTGAGGCACTGGAACAGGTTGCCCAGGGAGGTTGTGGAGGCCCCATCCCTGGAAGTGTTCAAGGCCAGGTTGGATGGGGCTTTGGGCAATGTGGTCTAGTGGGGGGTGTCCCTGCCTGTAGGAGGGGGGTTGGAACTAGGTGATCATTGAGGTCCCTTCCAACCCTAACCATTCTATGATTCTAACTGGCCAAGAAGGTGGTGCCTCCTGTTAGGTAATAGTCTAGTCAGTATGCCGTTTCTTAGGGATGTAGGAGGTACAGACTCAATTTCCCCTTTCTTCTGAGGTGAGTCATACTCAGAGCTTCCACACAATAGACTTTTGGGGAATGCAAGGAAGGGATGGTAAAAACACTGGTTCCTTTTGAAACTGTGCCACAACATGAAAGGGTGATGCGTATAAACTTTCTGGACAAGTTGTTAGGCTCCAAGCCACAGCAGGGCTGGATTACAAAGCCCTGCACTCCACTGTAGGTTTTTCATATTTTTAAAGGATTCCTTATTAGGAAAAAGGCAAAATAGATACTCCCTGTCTTAGGCAGCAGGTGCTCACTCATTTCCTCCCTTATTCTCAACTGCATGTTCTAGCCATTAAATTAAGGAATTACAGTTCACCTTGTCCTCTTTCTTGCCTGATCAAGTAAAACCTGAATGCTTTTTTATACAGTGGAATGCCTGTTGAGTATACATTTGATTCCTCTGTCAGAGAGAGATGGAAATTAACTAAACCTGGATTTCTAACCTGTCAAGTGAATGCTTAACTAGTAAACTGTTGCATCACCAACATCACTGCAACAGTACTATCAGTTCCATTGCTGCCTCCTCCTCTAATCAAATTTGGAAATAATAATGTTCCCTGCTCTTTACTGAAAGCAAGAACATAGATTCCTCACCAAAGGTGAGGGATGGGCTTTTGTGCAAGAATGTACCTTCCTGTACCCTTGAGTAAGATTCTTAAGTGTCCACAGTGGAAAGACTTAAACTGCACTTTTGTTTTCAATAATCCTCTATGTGTCATCCCTGGACAACAGCCTACTGAACTTAATAGTCAACCCGCATAGCCCTCTTTACTCTCCCTTTACATCATGTACAGAGTCTGGTCACATAACTCCAGGGTTCTGGAATCCCGTCTAAGGTCACATATTCCTTTTGAACTAATCCATTTGCACTAATGCAAGAGCCCAGTAGAAATATTTCTGTACACAGTAAAAGTTCTATATTCAGTACAGGGTTTGGATGGCACATGATAAATAATGCATAGGGTCATATATTGAAAAATGAGACTGTGAAAAACTACTGAATAAAGACCACTGTTCAATGAGCACCATTTGTCATAGCCATTAATGAGGTTGGAGTTCTGTAGGAAAAGTGGGATGTGGCTGTCTAATTAGAAGTGCTGTGTAATTGAAACTGGTATTATATCACATGTATGTACGGAAAGCAAATTTATGTTGAAACAGAAACTTCATTCACTGCAGTTCCTATTTTCTTAAAAAAAACAAACCTTACTAAAGGATATTTTTTTTAAGATGTCAGTTTAGAGAAAGAAAGAAAATTTTCAAAGGTTGTTAAGGTTAACATGTAGACGTAGGACACCTCTATATGCCTACTGAGTAAGAAACAGACAACACAATGTACTGCCTGCAAGTATTTAGAAGCTGTCTTGGGGTTCTTTTTGGGTTTTTTTTTTTTTTTGTGTGTGTGTTTTTTTTTCTTCCAATGATTCAAAACACATAACATGACCCATTTATTGCAATTAATACACTGTGATAAGGTGTTGTACTACACTAATAATCTCACCAATTTTACAGAGTTTTCGTGAAGTTTGATGAATTTATTGGCCTGGTCTTGCTTTCTTTATGCACTTTCAAGACTGGTTTTTACACAAATGGAAATTTTGGATAGTGCAAGAAACATACGCACCTACCTAACACATGAAACAGGTTTTGAAATCTTCCCATAAATTTATTTTGAGAAGTCAGCTGCAACCCTGCATACATTGTGATTTTAGCTCAAACCTCAGTACAATACTCTTATTGCCATTGCTTATGCATTTTACCCTAGTCCTGTCACTCCCCAGGCTGTCATTTTCAAATCAAGTGTCAATGATTCCCAGTGGTCTTTATTAACTTTTTTCTTTTTTTTTTTGTTGAAAGACCAAAGATTAAAGCTGAGCCCGTGGGGTATTATCAGATGGGAAATATTAATTTACTAAAGCATCTGAACATTTGGAGTAAATTTGAAAACAGAACCATCTGTTATATAAACTAATCCAATAGACTCCACACTTTGTATAGCCAGCCGCTGTCAAGTAACAGATTATGAAACCAAGTAATAAATCTTAATTCAAAAAATGTTTCGCCATTTGAAAGGTTTGAGAATTTATTTTTCCTTTCTTGTTTTAATGTAAACTTGATGCAAGTTGGCAGAACTCTCTGACCTGTAGGGGGTCTAGTATTCACTCAGATCCCTATGGGAGGCTTTGGATGAAGTCTCACAGAGGTCAGTTGCAAGGCAAGTCTTGTGATACGTGCCTCTCTTGTGCATCACTTTTACTCTCATGCACATCATGTGTAAGGTGCTGGGTCTGGTTTTGAGATGGGTACCCCAAGATGCTGAAATTCAAAACAAGTATTCTACCCACCTTTTCTAAGACTAGTCAAAATAATGAAAAAAAATCTTTTCTGCAGCCAAGATTTAAATTAATAGTTCAGGATTCTATTCATCCTGGGTTGTGATCCCTGCTAAAGACAAACACCCTTTACAATAGTCAGCATTTAAATGGACTCCAAAGAGACAAAGTTCCTCTCTTTTTGATATGGAGGTTATGGCTCCATGTACTAGATACCAGCAGGTTTCTTGCAAGATGCCAGAAATCACTCTGTTCATGGCTGCTGGTTCAAGACACATAACCTGACATTTCCTGCATCTAGTGCATCTAAGTCTGCCCTTTCCTCCACTCAATGACATGGCAGAGAACCCTTCTCCTTCTAGTTTCGGGCATGGTTTGCCCTCTCTACCCACAACACATCAAACTAAAAGATGTTGTGTAACCCATCCCCCTTCTTTTTATACTAATTTATGTTCATGTGTGTCAGTGTAACACTCAAAAAGGGAAAGAACTTTATATATATATATGTATATTTTTACTGAACAGAACGAAACAACCTGGCTAGGAAGGATCCCAAAGAAGGTGTGTCTCCTAAGTACAAGAAGGATTTTAATCTTTGAGTCCTAATATCCCTGTCCAAAATATAACAACAATTGCCACATCATATTAGAAGAAAAATTGTACATTGGTAGTTACTGTGAAGGCATTTTGCTTTCCTCTTTTTTGTCTTCAGAATATATTAGTTATAGATTTGCTAACAGGTAAAAACCATCATTATTATGTAGTTACCTAATTATGAAACCTGTGAAAAAAAGTGTGGGTATTAGTAGATGCGATCTTGGAGATTCATTGGGATTTAGGTTGCTTTGGCTTAGCTCAGGCTGCAGCATGGGGATGTAAGCCAACAATCAGATTAAATGCAGGAGGAAACTTTTCAAAGCACTGTCCTGATACACAGTGAAAAAAGGAAAATAATTAAATAAGTTTTTAAACACATTATTTCCTCCTCATCTGTATATGAAGAACAGTACATTACTTCTCAAGGCTTTCTGCTGCTTTCAGGTATCCCACCTGAAGAGTGAGATACTAATTGTTACTAGCAAAGGAAGCAGATTCTTTTCCTAATGTGATATATCTGATTAAATATGTATAATTGGATAAATTCTACAAAACTTTATAGCTTTCAATGGAGGAACTATGCTGTTAGCAGAACTCCTTTTTTTTCTTTTAATAACTTCTTTACTTCTCTGAACCCACCATAATCAAAGACTGATTAGTCTATTCCAGTATTCGTTGAATCCATTAATCACTCGAACTGCTTAATTCACTGTCCAAGATAGTCTTTGGGAATGCAGTGTACAATTGTTTTTCACGTAGGGGAGCACTTTCTGCTGGAGTAACATCACTGACAATCTGACCATGTTAGTGATTAAGTGATTCAGAGTTATATCATCTAGCCATTTATCAACCCTGTGTATTTCACAATTAGGTATCAATTTCTGCATTTGTAGCCTGCATGAATTAAGCACATTCTCAGTGGACTTTTCCAAAAGTTTGCATATTCTTAAAAATTCTAAATAGCAAGAAAAGAAATTGTCAATGGAAAACTACTCAGAGACATCTGTTCTCCCATCGATTTATTCAACAATTTCCCATTAACATGTACACTGAAGGGAGAATAGGCGCTGCAGAATGCAATAAAAATGTGTTTCACTAACTAAATAAATTCCTTTATATATTGTGGCAAGACAAATAAATAAACCCAGAGATTTACAGACAGCCACCTTGGCTGACATTTCAGAGAGTTGGAGCCTTTAGCAATATTTTTTGCTTAACTCCATCCTAGCAAAGCCCTATCTCCTCTCCCAAAACCTCATTTCTCAATTCTCCCCTGCTCTCCTCTTTCAGGCCCACTTCCCAGTTTCTTTCTCTTTTTCCTTCCAAGGTGTGATTGCTCTCTTTGCTCCCCAAAGTCTCCTTCTTGATTGTTTTGCTCCACTTTAATGAGTCCAAGGCTTCTCTCTACTCCAGAAATTGCATTTACCCTTTTTGTTCCCAAGCACATCTGTCTTCTCCAAGCTTTCTCTCCTGTTCTGACCTTCCTGCACTTCAAGATTTTTTTTGCCAAGTTTATTTCCCTTCTTTTTAGTCTCTTTTTACTTTACTCTTTTTCTATTCTCAGTGAACTAAAAACATGCCACTATTTTAATTTTTTTTCTCTAGCGGTGACAAGCTAAAATTTGAGAATTCAGATTTGTAAGCACAATAAAATAGCAGCCATTTTCACATTTTTTCCACCCTAGTATGTACAGGGGAGAGGGAGGCTTTTAAAAACTGGCCCAATCTAGACACCACTGAAAACAATAGAAACTTTCAAGCCTCATCTGTGATATCTCATCCATAGTCAGAAATTCATGTGGAAATGCCATTTGATTTTTAAATTTACAATTTCTAGTTCAATAATAAACTATTCAATGATGAATGTAATAAAACCTATTGATATAATTCAGATTTGATAACGTGCTATCATCTGTACGCTAATTCTTGCGAGCATCTTGTCCTATAGATTTGCTATTTCTTTCATGCATGCTGTGGCATGCAATAAAAATTTACATTTCTTCTGCCTCTAAGATGAACATTCCTACCTTGTCCTTCACTGATGGGCATTACTAAAAAAAGTCTGTTCAATCTTTTACTATTTTGAGCCAAAATAACATGTTGTAGGCTATTTGCAGGTTACCTCATGTTTTACTTTGCTGCTAACAAAGGAATTAATTTGTATCAGAGGAGAGAGGGTTCTTCCCTGTTCCCAGTGATGCCAATAAACATTTTGCTATCTAATTCACTAGAGGCAGTATTAGAATGTAGGCCAACACAACAGATATTTCTTATCTAAATTCATTACTTTCCTAGTGCTCCATGCTATGTTCCTTAGCCAAGCAGAACTCCTACTGACTTCCTGTATTAGGTCCATCTTTAGTATTTAGCAGATTGACAGAACCAGAGTGGTACCATCTATTACTACTGGCAAATAACATTTGAATTCATCTTCCCCTTATTCACAAGATGACTCATTCTGTGTCGTACACACTTCATTTTTGATTTATGTAAGACATACATTTTAACATCCTTTCTGAGACTCACAATTATTTAATCTATTTTTGTCATTCTATTCATTCCCTTATTCAAGTCATTTTGCATTAATAATCAGTCTCCATTCTTCTTCATTATTTAGTATTATTTGGTATAATGGAGTGTGTGCCAACTACGACTTCTGGATGAAGCTTCTGGATGAGTGACACATTTACTGCTGAAAGTTAAAACATATAAAACTTCAGACATTGAAAAAAGCAAGATATTTGTAGAAGTACTGTCTAGTTTTGAACATCATAATTGTGACTTGAGCCAAGTTAGTAATAACAGTATGCTTTTCCCAGCTATTTGTGTCCATACAAGAAATAAATATGTTCTCCCCAACAAGTCAATACTGAGAACTAGAAATGTAGCTTTTCTCAATTTTTGAAATACATTGTTAGGTATATCACAGGGAATGGGAGATATTACTTTAGCAGAAATCTTATCTATGAAGAGACAAATATTAATCATCTTATTAATTAGTCAATATATGTAGTCTACTTTGCCTGTAGGACTGTGGACTCATGAAACCTGAAGAATGCTCAAGAGTTTCAGACTTTTACTTTACAGACTCTGAATATTGTTTCCTGTAAAGAACTGAATGCCAAGACAATTGCAAAAACCTTCTCATGGGCTAAAAGAGGAAACAACACAAGCTTTTTCCAATCAACTACCCTAATCATAATTCTCTGCTCCCTGTATACCAAATCAATTCTTTACAACCCCAGAAAAAAGGTCAAGGCTAAATTCTCATGCACTGTGGTTCACAAAACAACATTTTGCTTTGTCAGATACATGACTGAAACAATCATAAAATGTAAGTCATGAGATTTTATGCAGACATACTAGTCTACATAGTGTGTGGAAAGTGTAATTCTTGAGTCATTTCACAGAGTCACAGAATCATTGGGGTTGGAAGGGATCTCTGGACATTGTCTATCAATCCTCTAACAATATCAGCTGCTCTCCTCTCATCCACCATCCTTCTGGCCTGAGTAGGCCAGACCAGTAGGTTGCTCAGTAGTATATCTGTTCAAGTTTTTAATATCTACAAGGATGGAGACTCCACAATCTCTGTGAGCAACCTCTTCCAGCCAGAACACTCTCACTATAAAAAACTATTTTCTTATGTTTAATCTGAATATACTGCTTCAGTTTGTTTTCATTGCCTCTTATGCTTTCACAGGATATCACTGAGAAGAATCTAGCTTCACCTTCTTTACTCCCTCTCCCCCTTACCACTTTGATGAGATCCTCCTAAGCCTTCTTTTTTCCAGGCTTAACAATCCCAGCTCTCTGTCTCTCATTCACATGTCAGATGCTCCAGTCCCTAAATCATTTTCATGCCCTTCACTGGACTCACTCCAGTATGTCAGTGTCCTTTTTGTGTATGGGAGAGTCCAGGACTGGAGTGGAAAAAGGGAAAGGGTCACTTCCCTTGACCTGCTGGCAATGCTTTGCCTAATACAGCCCAGGACAGTGTAGACCTTCTTTGCCACAAGGGCACATTCTTAGCCCATGGTCCACTTGTCCACCAGGATCCCCAGGTCACGAGGTCTTTTCTGCAAAGCTGATTTCCAGCTGGTTGGTCTCCAGCTTGTACTGGTGAATGGGGTTATTCTTTCCCAGATGCAGGACATTACATTTTCCTTTGTTAGAAATCATGAGATTCCTGTTGACCCATTTCTCCACACTGTCAAGGTCCCTCTGAGAGGCAGCACAACCATTTAGTGTATGAACCATTCTATTTTTGCATTATCCTCAAATTTGCTTTGTGTGCACTCTACCCCTTTATCCAGATCATAAGTGAAGATGTTAAACAGTATCAGCACCATTATCCAGTCCCGGAGCACGCAAATAGTGACTACCCTCCAGCAGGACTTCATGCTGCTACCCTTTGATCCCTGCAGTTCAGCCAGTCTTCAACCTACCTCACTGTCTGTCTATGTTGTCCAAACTTCATCAGTTTGTCTCTGCAGATATTATGGGAGACAGCATTGAAAGCCTTGCTAAAGTCAAAATAAACAATATCAGCTGCTCTTTCTTTTTGTCCTTCTTGAAAACAGGAGTGCCTTTGCTGTCTGCCAGTCCTTAGGAATCTCGCCCAACTGTCATGACTTTTCAAAGATTTTTTTTAGAGCAGCCTTCCAATGACATTGGCCAGCTACCTCAGCACTCTTAAATGATAATTTCCTCAGCACTGTTACAACACATTTAGAACACATTATCAAAGCATTCCTGTAGATAATTGATAGATATACATGGAAACATGGAAAACAAATCTTGAATTGTGTTTTCTGATTTATGTTGCACAGGTAAAGAGTTAAATCTACTTCAGGAGGTTCTTTCATTAGCCATTCTCAGCAAAGCCATTAATTACTTATTCTTTCCATTCTTCCCAAGATGATGAGAGTGTCACCTGAGTTCGAATAAATTATGAAACAAAAGCAGAAGAAAGTTCATTTCAATAAATAGGTGTCAATTTTTTTAAACTGTCCATGGTAGGAAAGGATTAGTTATATAAACAGTCAAGAAGAGATAAGGCCAACTTGGCTGCTGCAGGTTAAATGTTAAGAAGGTTAAATGTTAAGAAGGTAAGCAAATAATATCATGTTTGCAGACTTTCACTTCTCATCCAGAAAGAGTATAGTTGGAAGGAGTAACTACTCAGATCTGTGATTCTCATTATGACAATGCTGACCATTATTGGACATTGCCATTTGGCATCAAAAAGATAGTTCTCTCATACGCTCTAAATTATCTATAACAAGGTGTCAAATTCCCAAACCAAAAGAATATCATTCTTTTTTGACACAAACCTATACAAGTTAGCTACCTAGAAGAGGCTTGCTAATCCTTCATTATTAGGCTAATAGAGACATCTCAAAGATATATGCACTGTGAGCAGAGCCAAATATTTTTCTAAAGTATTAACGGCATTATCTTCAGCATAACTGATTTCCAGTTCCTGCATATTTAGCCCGTGTCACTGTTTCCCATACCTCTATATCTGTTCATTTTCTGGCTGCTTTCACAACTGGAGTTCAAAAACCATTAATCACTTTGGTGACACTAAGGAAACCAACAATGATACTCATAGACTTTTAGGGAAACATGTGTTCTTTTTCCTGTTTACATTCTGTGATCCCAGTAATCCAATAAAATGTCCCACCATTAAGAACATGGGGTGGTTTTGTTAATTATTGTATCTGCATATAAATCAGCTTTCTCTGTAAATTCTACCAGGCATAAAATTTTTTAGAATATTTAGGATATCTCTCAATAAGGACTCAGACATGCCATCAAGTTGCTTGGCAAATTATCATATAACACACGATCTTTGTTTGACAGTTCACTCTTAGCCAGAAACAAAGGCAAAGTACTGTGCCTTAGCTTAGTTCACAAAACAACTTAAACTGAGACTCATTTTTGCTCATGCTACAGGCTAAGAAGACCCCCTTACATTTGCCACAGTTCAGCTGACAGACAATAGCATGTTGACACACCATCACCTGATCTGAAATCGAGGGTGATAGAGTAACACTAACAATACTGGACCTTCAGCTGTGCAGAAGATACAGGGCTTTCACTGCTGTTTGAAATCCCTGCTTATTTTTTTGTCTTCTGGAACATTTTGTGGGGGAGGAGGTATCACCCAAGATCTTTAATTAGCTAAAATTTAATTAACAAGTCTGTATGTCGAGGTATTATTGAACTATAGTTTCTCTGTGATCTTTCTGGATAATACTATGTGTAAAGAGTTCCCCACAATGAAGAATATTCCATACATGATCAAGATGTTACTAGCACAATGTAAGCTAACAAACATGTAATAATAAAGTGTTTCAAAGTGAGAAATTGTTATACATATCAAGATCATTGAACCAGTTCAATTAATTTTGAATATTCCTTTACTAATTTGAGGAGATTTTAAAAGTATTAAAGCTCTTAAGTTCTGTTTGGCTAAAATTTCACACAGTGGTACATTAAACCTTTTCAATGATCTCAGGATTAGCCTTAGCTTTCAAAGCTCATACAAAGGAAAGTTCTATAGTCCTTTCATCTGAGATCTTATTTTCTTTAGGATTATGAGATAATGCATCTGGAACAACATTCATTCATCCAGGTTTGTGGTTTAGCTGAAAGTCAGTCCAAATTCCTGTAATCGCAAATGACATCTGGCTAAACATGCACTTGGGTCAAGTTTAGACCTCAGCCACTATAAAGGGCTGTGGTTAGATAGCATGCTCAACTTGACACCTCCCAAACAGAGCAATACATGCTCAGTCCACACCAACACAACAGGTTAAAGTTACACTTTTTTTTTTTTTTTCCCTGTGGCTCAACATTTTCTTTCAACAGCATTCAAGATTTATTGTCAAATGTTTTTGTAGTGTTTGTATGGTGCTTTGCACAAGAACTTATGCTAAAAAATTGCTCAAACCTATACCTGATGCCTCCTAGTGTCATTCAAATCATAAATCAGAATTCCAGAGCATTAACCGGTAGTTCCAAAAGTAAAAAGCATGTTGCACAAACAGGCAATCAATTTATGAAAGGGAAAAAAATGAACTAGTTTGATAGTAAAGAACATATCAGAAAGTCTGAAAATTCAAAATCAACTAAAAATCAGCTGTACTTCAGTCAAGCTGTAACAAAACTAGGGAGCTACAGGTCTGCTTGCACCAGGTGTTTCAGATGAGACTTCTTAGTGACAGGCCTTAGCCCGTTTCATTCTCATTACCCATTTTATTGTATGGATGCATATTGACCTTCCGTCATCATTATTTTCTTTGGATCTGAGTGAGAGACTGAATATCATCTCATAGTTCCTCCAGGGCTTGGAACTGGCCAGTGTTGCTTATATTTTTAAGGGTTCATACAGAAAAATTACTCGCTCTGAATCAGCAAAAGTGATAAATCTCTTTCTGCATCTAACTTCACTGCAGACCTGAAGATTAATATATAATGGAAACTTAAAGAAGATCAATTCCAGTCCTCTCAGCTATTTAATGATATCTGTGCACTGATTATAAACACAATTCTGTCGAGTAAAGACTATGAAAAATGTAAAATGCATCTGTCCAAAACATAGATGTTAACCTTCCAGTGAATACCTATGCTGTTACATGAAGTACTATTGTTAATTTGTTTGCTGATTATTTTTCTTTCATGTTAGTTTTGATTAATACTTCAGCAAGACATTGAAGACACAATATACTATTTTAAAGCAACATAAAACTACAGTCCTTGCTGTCATTCATCCTAGGCTAATTACACCACTGATCCCACATCTCAGTATTTTCACAAGATTGAATCTATCACTTCTTCAGTGGTCATACCACACAAATCTTGTCTCCCATTAGCCTTTGGGCTCCAGAGTCTTAATATTAACTGAGTACTTTTGCCGGTACAAGTGACCAGCCATGGCATTCAATGGTTGGACATCCCTCATAGCAAAAAATATTGTTTGATTTGAAGCAAAGCTTTTCCAAGAAAAAACTCCACTGTCCACCTGGACTTCACTATCCCAAATGCTGAACATGGTTGTAGTTAGTAAAGAGCAGTGAAAAGGAGAAATTATTCTAAAGGAGTCAGACAACCCACGGAAGTACACACTAATAAAAGTGAAGAAGAGCATATAACACAAAAGAACTAAAAAATTACTTGCTGCACTGCAAAATACATAGAAGGGGAAAACAGAAAATTATATAGCAAGAAAGAAAAAAGTGCCATTAACCCCCTATAGAAAGAATAGATGAGAAAATTAGATAAGCATTTTATTTAGGTTTTGGGTTCAGTTCTTTTGGTAACACATGATTCAGCCTGACTTTGGACAACTCTCAAGCCATTTCTACATTTTTCTGCTTCTTAAAGTGTGTTTTTCTTTTGAATGTATATATTTTCTATTCCTTGTATGTTCTCTACTTACTCCTACTACTTTCTTTAAGGTGGCCCTTTATGTTATTATATTTACAGCTCTTTCCTACTCCTTCTCCCCAGAGAATGTTTTTAACTGTCTCCTTTTCCCTTTGGCTCCAAACTGAAAGTAACACCTACACTGCTGAAGGCTTGGTCATGGTCTTATAATTACCCCCAGCTGTTTGTCCAGGAGGTTTTCTTTCTAGAACTTTAACTTTTTTGTTCATTTTTCTATTGATCAGATGTGGAAAAGCCTGTAATGCCAAATAAATGTACAGTAATTAATTTACTAACCAGATCACCTTCTGTTTGCATATGATTTTCACTTAGCATTCTCTTACTTTCTTGAAGAGAAGCTTCAAGTTCAGAATTATTTTCATTAAGCATTTCCTAAAGGTTTTTCTGGGAGCTGGTCCACTACCCATTTATAACTCTTTTCATTACGTTCATATCTGGTAATACTGCAAATAGAGTTTCACACAGAATAAGGACTGCCCAGGCAGTATCATTGAGAATCAGGATTTATTTTTTTTCCCCCTAAACTTCTGTTTGAGTTCCTTGTTTTGCTGAATGCAAAACAAATTGATTTCTGAAAGAACCATTTTTAGAAATTTATCTAATAGTCTTTGGAATGAAAAAAATCCAGCCTACCATATGGAGTAAATGTGTAGAGGTATACGGGGTACAATATTTTAAACTGCAATGATACAGAACTATGTATCTTTAGTGAGATAAAACTCTTCCCTGTAAAAATCAGTAGCTTACACAGAGTTAAATACCAGCCATCCAACATTAAGTCTATGAACACATTCTTCAGCTCAAATTCTCTATCTTTTCTTGTCAGTATGATTAAAGGCTCAGATTCAATGTAACTGATGTCTAAGGAACTTTAATTTTCCTTTGATAGACTGACAAAAAATTATTTCTTTAATGTTAATCCAAAGGGCACAATGTTACAATGGACTCCTTGTGATGCACTAAAACATGTGAAAATCTGTTCTTATCTTCAGAGCCCTTTACTAGCAGTCACTACAATACCTTGCCAGATACAAGGGTACATGCAGTGGATTAGTCTGGAGCGATTAGCTATCAGCACTTGGTCATTGTTGCTGTGGTGGGGAGAGACGCATATATAATTTCCCATAATGATGACAGTAAAATAATAATTGGTTCAGAATCACTCCAGGTAGAACTGGGAGCGTACGAAAGTAGTAGGAGAACCTGAGGCCCTGCACATTAAGGATATCTCCTCCTTATCATCTTCTCCAGTGTTGGGGGGCTGTGAGGGTTAGAGGTGGTGGTGTTTGATTTCTAGGTTCTACCAAATTCACTACTTTTTTCTCACTGTTCTTTCACAATTGTCTGGACAGATAAACACACAGCCTTAAAACCTTTGTGCAGAGTAGGGCTACACTACTGCGATCATTATAAGGGAATTACAGGACATGAAGTCTATAGCAAAAGTGAAAAATGGAGTGTTGCCCTCATGATTCTAGGCCAGTACCATAATGTAGGACCACCTTTCTACCCTCTTTCTGCCTTTTCTCCATAAATACATACATACTCCAGAAATGTACATACCCACATTTCCTGCAGACGTGTACATGGCACATGTAATATTTAGCTGTATTTTAATTTGTTTCCTCTGATATTTTGTGCCTTGCTTCATTTAAGAAGAAATATATCATGACAAAAGTTGGGCTCAAAGGAATTCATCATGTCCATATCGTCACTGGAATGAAATGTCTCTTTCTCCTATCCCTTGTTTCCATTTTCACTCAAATTGGGCGAAAGAAACAGCCCTAGCAGATTCAGCTTGTCAGCTATATTGCTGGTAAAAATCTATTTGGAAACCAGATTCCTCCACATGAAAATGTGTGTGTTAATTAGCCCCTTTTGTGTCAGCCTGTTTCTGAGCCAAGTCTGAAGAGTCAATTGAGGGCACCGAATGTCTGTTCTGAAGAGAGGCTTACGTGATTGAGAGTGTCATGACCACTTGAAAAACTTTCTTCAAGGATGAGAACTTTTCTGTTGGCAACATGTTATCAGGAACATCTAGTCCAGCACCATCAAGGATTTTTCTGTTTATTTTAAAAACATGCAGACACTACAGCTCCTTTTGGTTGTAGTGATATGGGGAATTGAGGGCAGGAAAAAAAAATGCTCAGGGAGAGACTGATTTAATGAACTAAATGCATTTTATCATGAATAAGTGCCTGGATTTAAGTGCCACAAGTTTACCTATCATCAACTCCTGCTCCATCTGTAATGCTTTTAAGCACAGACCAAAGCCAAGAAATACAGCTATGGCTTATGAATTTCAGTTCCCATAAAGACTGGCAAGGATCAATGGAGGGGTGTTGGTCAACCTGTTACCAGCAGAAAGAATAAAGTCCAGAGGTATCCGCATGATATGTGCCCATTTTTACTAAAAGACTGGAGTTAAAAACCTTCCTTTTTTGGCTTTTGTGGCCAATAAAGACAATGTATTCCAAACCATCCTGACTTCGTTGGCTCATATAGGGCCCCAGTCCTCTGGATTGAACTGGAGTGAGCAAGGGAAAACTAACCAATTTCCCAACAAAACCAGCAAGTTTCTTCACTCCCTTCCCCCACACTAAGTCCATGAACTCACTCTATCTTTCCCACAACTCTTGTCTCAAAGAGGCACAAGGGTTATTTTTTCTCATAACCACCCCAAACTGCATTTCTGAGAGGACACTACTTCCTTCCATTCTCAGCAATTTCAGAGGCTGCCAGAGGCTGCCCCTCTTCCCAGAAGTCACTCACAAAGTCAACAAGCAGTTTACCCTCTAACTGTTTTGATGTTGGCCTGCCTTCCAGCAATTCTCAGTTGGCACATAGTCTCCTGCAGACTATAATCAGCTTGGCACATGTTAAAACAGCCATGCCAGGGCTATGGCCAGAACGAGTCAACTGCTGTGTTGCAGTTACAGTTTGTCTTGTTACAGTTTCAGCAGCACACTCAAGACCAGATTATTGGACTGCCCACATTGTCTAGCACTTTGAATCTCCTTTATGTCAAACTGAGAGCATTGCAGTTTTAATGTCGAGAAATAAACCTTAAGAGAGCTCTCCTCCAGCACGTTCTGAATTTTTTAAACAGTTTAGATGATCTGCACTCCTGCCAGCACACCCCAGTATTCCAAAACATCATGCCTAACACAGCATAGCCCACCCTGCCCCAATCTCATATCAGACTGCTTATGCCCGTACGTCTACATGAGATACGTCCCTTCAAAAACTGCTGAACAGACTAAACTTATAAGGCAGGCATTCTTTCCTTTGGAGACAAGATGTTCACAACTGGAGAAGGGTGTCATCATGACCTCAGGGAAAAGCAAGAGGAAGTGGACCACATCATTCCCTGGGGGGAGGGCAGGAAATGTAATGAGGCAGATGCCCAGGTCTGTAGTCGTGAGGATGCAGATAAAGGCAGTGGAACAGCTCTCCTATCTATATCTCCACAGTCCCCTTCCCGCTAAGGCACAAGGACAGCCTTAGTAGGCAGGATCACCATTCAGCAAAAGGAAACTGTCAGCACAGACCGAACTGGCCACTGTTAATGGGATCAAACACAGAGCATCACTACTCCAGCTCAGATCACCTTCCTCTTTACTGCAGTTCTATACACATACAGCACCGGGGAGTCCAGGCAAATGATTTTACCCACAAGACTAAGAAAAGAGTACAGAGGGGGCATCCAGAATATCCTCAACAGTGGGCAGTAAAGTGACTGCTAGGTACAGGTTTCCCAAAGGAAGGGAGAAGGGTCTCTTCCTGAGTCTTGATTTTGTTTTTTGTACAGCAGGATGTGCTGTTTGCAGTCATATACAGGAACTGTGATAATAGACATTTTTTAATGAATACTCAGTGGAGAATTCAACAGTCTGTATGACAGAGAAGGTTAGTGGCACTCACTCTTTGCCCGTTGTTCTTCCACAAACACATGTTGCTGTTAGGGGATGTTTTTTCTTAAATACTTTGAAAAAAACATGTCACTACATGACTTATATTTAAATTTTCTGGTTTTCCCTGATCAAACTGCAAAAATTCATTAACATTATGAAAACATCCAAATAAGGCAGCCCATCAAGGACATGAATACATCACAGTGCTTCTGTAAAAAGTCAATGCTTAATCTGACTGTGATTAATATGGGTAGCCTTTTAAAGTAGATTCTGGCTGTATTGACAAAAAAACATCTTCTGTCTTTTTTAGGGGGAGTGTCTGTATTTCACAATAGAGAAAAGAAGGTCTATCTTTCAGGTTTCACTAGTTTTTAAGATTCTTTTTCTCCATGTAAGGCTAACAAAATCTGCTTATATTGGAAAACAGAAGTGATTTTTACACTTAACCAAAAAAAAAAAAAAGTTTTTGCTGCTTAAAAAAGACTATTATTTTCACCTAATGCCCAATATATGTTGACACAGATGGTGTATTTCCCTTACCTTGCAAGAGCAGTATCTACCAAGGTCAAGCTCTTCACTGCATTGGAATACACAGTGACAGTCCATGATCTCCCTACAGGCATTTTGAAGAACTCTGTAGTCCTGAGTGATCCTCACTGCAGTCTCCACACTGCCAGCTGACCTGCTTCATAGGCAATGCCTTTGTGCTTTGAGTGAACTAGAGGAAAACTCAGCAGGTACGTGACAACTAAATTCCTTGTAGTCTCATCGTATGATAGTACCAAGGATGCTCACAATGCATGCCCAGAACGACTGAGACACAGTTGGTCAGAATTTTTATGTTCTTGGTGCAGCAAATAGAAACTGGGACTTGACTAGAACAAGCACTCTCCATAAGGACACAGTCCTCAAGATACAGTGACCATATGTGCAGAGGGCAGAGGAATGTTGCTTTACTTCTGGGCAGTAGGTTCACCTCCCTCCTTGGAGCCTCCTGCTTCCTTCCTCACCCCTCTCCCACCTTGTTAGTCATGACTAATCAGAAGATGCAGTCACACAAAGATCAATGACAATGTTGAAGGGAAACAGTGAGAAAGCTCCTTTATGAAAAGCAGCATGATGTGCCACACAGTGTTTGCAGTATGGAGGAAAGAAGAGAGCAAGTACCCTTACAAGAGGTGCTACAAGACACTGTATCCCAAGGACATCCTGTGAATGCGAATGGTGTGGCTGAAAATCATGGGATGTTCGTTGTAGTCTTGCACATGTCCTCTGCCTGAGATCTCCCTATTGGGGAGATCCTATGGAGCAATGTAGAGGAGCTATATAACTGTAGGAATCTAGGAGCCAGAAATAACTTCCTTTCTTGAGCTTGTCCTAGTGCAGGAGAGTTTCTGAGCCATCATACCTTTTCCCGATTTATGCAGGGAGGAAAGGTCCCAGAGAAAGGTATTTCTTACAGTCTATTGTAATGACTAAGATATTTTCCAGCTACTGCTGCAACATAGATATATGCATAATATTTCACCACCACCCAAGATTCCGATTCCTTTCTTTCCTGAAGTTATAACCCTTAAGATCAATGTTTATTTAACATTATGAACAAGCCTGGAAATGTCTATCTAACAGAAGACTAGTGAAATGTACCCATATTGCTGATGAGGCACTGAGTGTCAAGTTTCTCTTGGATTAATCTTTGAAATATAAGCAACTAATAAATAAATAAATAAATGGGTTTTTTTTAATATAGATCACAATCTTAGAGTTTATCAAAAGTCAGTCATTTAATGGTATGCTTGAATCTGTGTGTGGTTTGCTTTCTTTTTTCCTTTTGATACTTTTGGTATTAGCTCAATTTCAAAGTTCCTACAAATTTACTGTAAAG
This sequence comes from Balearica regulorum gibbericeps, assembly GCF_011004875.1. Taxonomy (NCBI): domain Eukaryota; kingdom Metazoa; phylum Chordata; class Aves; order Gruiformes; family Gruidae; genus Balearica; species Balearica regulorum. The sequence continues at coordinate 62,154,826 of NC_046184.1, forward strand.
GATCTGTTTGACAATGAAAGAAGAATTTGCCAGCCATGTCAATTATAGTGATTTTGTGGTGTGGGACTTTAGGCCACTGGGAACTAAAGGCCCATGCCAGAAAAAGAAAATGCTTTTCTAGGCATCTCTGTTTCTTTCACAATTGTATTCACATATCCAATTCAAGCTATGCCTTGCTAGTATGTTATCTAAAGAAAGAGATTAGGTTTACATTAGGACTTTTCTGAGTAACTGATATTAAACAGGGACATAGAAGAGATTCTTTTTTTTTAAATATTTTTTTTTTTAGCCTAGGAAAGTAACATCTGGAACAAATAGAGTCTTTAACTGATTATCATTAACACAATTGTGTTGTGTTCTCAAAAAGCTATTAAAAAGTGTTAACATGGTTACATCATGAACTTCAGCTGGTTCTTATAACACATGAATCAACTCAAACCAGAAGTGTTCACATAATGCATATTCAAATTCTGTATTGTAAAACATGATTTTTGAGAACATTTTCATTAATATTAGGATTACTTACCAGTTCTAGCAGTTATTGTGAGGATAGATTTCACTACCCATATCACTTGAACAGTACTTAAGCATCAATGTAAACATATTTACAATTCTGTAGGTAGAAAGTAAACCACTGAACAGTTTGGATGGAAGAGACAAAAGCATATTTTTTTTCTTTTTATCAAACCATTCTGTCTCACCTGTTATTCAAAGACTGCCTTTAAAAAAGAATCACAGATGATCAAAACAAAATACAGACTTAACTAGTTTTGAAATAAATTAATAAATATTCATAATCAGTATGTGTCTTGAAGGTCTATAAGAATGTAAAAAATGTCTCCCTGTATAGAGCCCCTGTATTACATGACAGCTTATTTTTTCACTATGCACAACATCATGTATCAGTGCAAGATAGGAAGGAAAGAAAAACATAACCATCTGTAACTGCAATGATAAAATCAGGGACCTAGGACCTATCATTGACATCAGCTACAACCTCTCTTGGCATTACTTTATGCCTTCACAGCTGTATGGAGAATAACAGTATCAACTAAGCCATTTTTTAGCAGACAGACCTTCTCGACGGACCTTCCCAACTAAATCATGAGAACACCTTGTTTAGTTTGTCATATATAGTAGTGTGATAGCCAAAGGCCATGTGCTTGCTGAGCTACAAAAGGATTTCATGTGTTTGGAATGAAGGTTGCTCTGGACTTCTCAATTCACCTGACAGCCATGAAAACCCAGTAGTAGTTATCAAGTACAAGTAATTAGTACATAATGGATCTGGATCATGTCAGTTATTTTTACAGGCAAGGTCATGTAACGGTTGCTTCCAGGAGGACTAAGCCACATTAAAATTATAGGAGGCTGTTTACCCAGCAATATTTAGTCAATGAGGTTGCAGTGACTACATATGGACAGGGAAACCGAGAAGCATGTCTAAGTTCTGTAGCTGAGGTGCACATCCTGAGCACACACCCTTTGCTGTGGTTTCCAAAGAAAGGTGGTGCCTGCTTTGTGAAGTGTAGACACAACCTCCAAAACCAACATCACTGGTAAGTATGGCACTGAACAGTACGGGCTGCTTTTTCCTATCTTTGGGCACTACATGCCATGTGCAGCCAAGGAGAAGCAATAGTAGGAGGAGTAAAGTATGAGCAAAAGGAGCGAGTCACATGCTCAAAGCCCAAGAAATGACATGTTTGCTATTCAGACGGATGTTTTGCAAGACTGGAAAGTGGCCTTGAAAATGCCAAATATGTGGCCGCTCATGTAGCCTTGAGTTCATCCTTTTATTAACCTGCAATTACATGACCACAGAGTATTTTCCCCAAAGAATTCCTTCTTCATTCAAGGAAGAAACCGAACGTACAGTGGGGGCTGATGAAAGGGTTCAGGTGCAACTGTAAATTTATCTATATATATTCCTATCACAACAAAAAGTAGACAGAAAAGAACCTGGCACACTTTTGTTGCCATATAAACAATGTATATATTTATAGCATAAGAATAGAAGAAAATTATAAAACTTATCAGTAAAGATTAGAATAAAAACCCCAGAACCTTAACATACCTATCAGAGCACTGTAATCTTCTACAAAAAGATTCAAAGGTAATTTTTAAAATAAATAATATCCAACTGATTCTAAGCCAATATGTTCCAGTCTTGCTAGAGTCCATGGCTCAATGATTAGTACACTGAGTTTTAGGGCTTCTCCTACTATATAAAAATATTCCAGGCATACATGACACAAAGCTTCAAACAAAACTCACTGTGCCTGTTAAAGTTTTGACAGGTTAATTTTGTACCTGCAGTCTTTATGCCAGCTCACATAACAATTGCCTGCACCCCTCTAATGTTATGAAGAATAAAATACCATGTCTCCTTCTGCAACCAGCGTAAAACCACATCAACACTGAATTCTGCTCTTCCTTGTTCAGCTAAATGCGATGTTGTGTTCACAGCTGATCTGGCTCAGACTTGTATTTCTGAATGACCCAGTAGCATATAGATCAGGTACTAATGATTATAGAAACATAAAATAACCCTGTTAAAAATCTGAATCATTCACTAAAAGACAGAGAAGTATAAAAAAAATCCACAAGCATTGCAAAGTATAGGTAGATACGATGCTTTTCTGTCAAAAGACAAAAGAATGGAAATAGGAATTTATAAAGAGAAATCTTTTAAATCAAACAATAAGCAAAGATTTTTGTTCCACTGATAAAATCTGCTACACAGCCTGCTACACTTTTCAAATCTTAAAGGAGTGTTTTGAAACTTGTTTGGAAGTATCTCAAAACTGCAACAATATTAAGTTCTTTACCTTGATGATGATGCTGTTGGCCATAAAAAGAAAGATTTTAAACAGTAACATTTTTCTAAAGAAGCAATAATAATTTTGAGCGAGAAAATATCCTATGTAACAAAAAAAAAAGCAAGAAAAATAAAGATTTAACAAACTAAAGATGTAATATTGTAAAAGTAGACACAGAAATAGGAAAATATTGTCTTAATAGATAACACAGAATATGAAGTAAATATGTTCTCCCTCAATCTTTTTTCAGAAAAGCTAAAATTCTAAACAATGAAATAATTTGGCTTAAGATTCTTATTGCTCTTCATCATTTAAACTTCTAACACATGATACTTCTCACAGAACTTGCTCCTCTTTAACAAAGATAAAGCATGTTTTCTTACTTCTTTCTGTGTTTTTTCATGTGATAAACCCTTTCATATTCATGACTTTTTTTTAATTTTATTTTTACAAAAAGATCCAATATTCTATATAACACTGAAGGAAAAGAGGTTAAACTATTACAGGAAGGGTAAGATTCAAATCAATCTTACCAATCTTAAATGGTAACCACCTATTAGCATCAAAAGAAGTCGAGTCTGCGCTGCAGGTGCTCATCACCACTGAAGAGCAACCCAGACAGTAGCCTCTTTGCCAGCAGGTTTTTCTTCTGCACAGGGACATGGGTCAACCCATAGGTGGGTTCAGAGACTGGCAAAAAATTTCATTCTAATGACTTTGCTTGTAGAATCAGGACCCTATTCTATAAATCAGCCATGTGTACCAAGGATTATTTATTAAATTGTTCCCTATACATCCCAAGTAATACATAGCTAGCTGTCTGCATCTGCCACCTCACGGGATGCAATTCCCTTTCCAGTTATATTTCAGTTTTCAGATATCTTACTCCTCACTTACATAAGTTTAAATAACAGCATAGCTTTCTTAAACAGCAGAGTAATGAAACTTAAATTTTTAATCATACTTTTAGCATCGTATAAAGAGCAGTCATTCCAGAAACAGTTTTGCAAAGAAGGTCTTTGACAAGAACACTTGTGAATGGTATAAAAGAAAAAATAAGAAACTAAGTAAAAGGAAGCATCTGTTGGGAATTCCTCCAGCTATGCTTAACACTTTTGGAAGATGAGAGAGACATAATATGCACAGGGTTAACACAGTAACTTGTCACTTCCTATAAACATACAGAGGTGGTTTTTGGCCACCATGATGTTTTCCAAAAAATACATAACGTGACTTGCTCTGCTTTCCCTCTACAAGTCTCAAAGTAGATTACAAACCATTTCAGAACTATTATATCTGTTTCATGGACAGGAAAATATGGAACTGATTGGAGAAATGGCTCAACTGGCTCAAGGTAATACAGTAATTCAGAGGTAGCAATGATAGTAAGATTCAAGTTCAACACAGTAGTATTTAAGATGTTAGAGACCAAAGATGCATTTTTGTTTGTTTTAATGTATTCACACACAGGATGCCCTGAAATGCAAACCCACAGATCTGCAAAATCAGTTTCAATGGCCTAAGCCACCATCGCCTCCCAGAAAACCTAAAAACATACCCAGTGACAAAATAACATTATCAAAGACAAAGTAGATGAAAATAAAGGTTGAAAAATACATCAGTGTCACTAAGCAGATATTGTCAGAACCACAGAATCTATGTGTAAGTTAAGATAGATTCACTCCTGTTTTGATAAATGCAGAGCCTCATTCTGCAACAGCCCAACATACTTCGTATTTTAAGATGGAAAGAGAGAGAGGAAATCTGATTTGGTCATTTGATCAGATAATACCATTTAGGATGACATTTGAAGAGATGGTTGCTATATCCTAGGGCTACACTATAGATTGAAGTCTGAACTTTAAATGACACTGGTTAAGTCTTTATTACAGAGAAGCACTCATGAATGAGGATCAATATAGCTTTTATTTGGGGCAGCTTTGTCATTCTGTGGGTTCTTTTTAGTAGTTCAGTAGTTAAATGAGTTATTCAGTAGTTTCTTAATGAAAGCATAGTTGACCAAAATCTAAAAGCTATAATTAAGTGAGGTTATTTATGTGTTTGGGTTATTTTTTTCATTGATCAAAATAAACCAGAGCATCACTGTCAAACTACAGGTGACCAATGTATCTGTAACTTCTATTTGAAGAAAACAGAAATTAAAATGTCAATAAGGGGGCTTATTTTTTGAAGGTACAGAACATACTGACTTCAGCCCACAAAACACTACATAAATTTTATGACATAAGCCCCTTCTGTGTAGTAAAATCAGAGCAGTGAAGTGAACCCAGAAGAAAGAGTCCTAAGCAATGCAGTAGGAGCCAAATTAATTCTAAGTTAAAGAAATTAAAAATGGACTAAGCAGATGTTCTTTTTGTTTGGAGACGTCTTATTTGATCTCCAAATAGTTTTTGTTTATAAGTACAGATTACAGAAAGTATTCCTTATTGTAACTCATGCAAAAACTCTTCAGGCCAAGATAAAATAATTAGGCATTTCTGCTGTGTCCTCACACTGAGTTGTATGGAAATATGCAACTTACTTGTGATAAAATTTACAGTATTCAGTTTGTTCTCTTTTACAGTCCTTTCTGAGTCAGCAAACAAACAAACAAAAAAACCCAAACCCACACATAGGCATTAGAATTCATGTGTTTAACTTATGGAAAAAGCAAAATACCATCAAATATATCTGTTAGACCGCATTTTGTAGAAATCTATGATCACAGATTAATCCTTGAGATGACTCAGGGAAAAAAAAAGAGTTTGTCTCTACATTTCATCTAAATGCAGAGGTAAAACTTTAGGAAATGAGAGGAATATCTAAGGCCATGCATTTTTCTTCCTGTGAAACAAACATTTAAGTGACTCATGGAAATCATCTTTCCCCTACCAGGAAGCTATAGACATATATGTAACCCCCAGCCTATCACAATTCCCACTTGTTTTGTCTTCTTTCTGTGCATGCAAGCATAGAGCTTATGCAGTCATATTTCTCAATTTTCTTTCTTTGTTAATTCTGACTTTTTGTTTCTTTTAGGAATAAGAAAGAAAGCAACTTTTTGGAGCAAAGATGATCTATTCAGTGCTTAACATTGGGAAAGGGAGAGCAATACTACAGACAGCTGAAACTGGGAATTACCAGTTTAATGGAAAATTCTGGTATTCTGATTATTCTGAATCAGAACAAACTATTTCAAAATTTCCCACAAAACAGAAATTAAAAAAACTGAAAAAATGCTTTCAAAAATGTTGAAACACATTTTGTTTGAGCTTTTTAGTTTTGGCTATTTAATATTACTTTTCATATGTTGTATTTTTGTTTTACCAGTCATAACTACACATCATCTCATGCCAACTAATAACAATCAATAAGTAAATTCCCTAATATATTATAATGTTTTTAAAAATTAAGTATTTAAATTGTGAAAACAATATATTCAATAGCTGATGTATATTTCCTTTAAGTAGGAAAATAAGATGAAAATTTGGCTTTGCATTATTTTTAGCAGCAACTGTTTCTAAAACCTAGGGGAAAAAAACATACAAATACAAGGATATTCAAAATGGTAGCTACTTTAACTTATACCATAAATTAAAATTATACATCACTTCATTTTATTCATCACAGCATTCTAACCACATGCTTTCTCTTCATCCTAGTTACAAGCAGTAAAGTCCTTGCCTTCTTGTGATCTTAGCAAAGATTATTACTCCACACAATCTGAAGTACTCAGTACTTTCAGTTTACAAGTCCATGGATTAATTCTGATCTGTATTAACACTGAGTGGTCCTACCACTGCTACCTATAAGCAGTAATTCTGGACTGAGGTTCTCACACATCCATTCTGCTCTTGAAACACTCATGTTTTTCTTGATCAGCATATATGAAAGATTTCAGTTTGCACAATCCTCATTTAATCATGAAAATTGCACTTTCCCTTTTTTGCCCATGTGAGAAACTGTTTTTCATGGCACTGCTCTCTCCTTGGTGTCTCTTCAGTGTTGCCAATGTAATGACAGCTCAAATTGCACACCCTCATCTTCACCATCAAATTTGCTACTTATTTTTCACATAGTGATGATGCTACTTAGGCCACCATGAGAAAAGGTGTGTAAGCAGTTCATTAGCTCAAATGAATTAGTAAAATTATTTCCTTCTTGATTTCCTGACTTTTAACTTGATGAAAGGAATTTTCCACTGTATACTTGACTTATCACTAACTTCAACACAACATTCCATATTAATAAAATACTCCCTTTCACCCCTTTCTCCAAAGTTATTTCCTAGAAAAGAAAGCCAAACTTCTCCAATAGTAAACACATAATATTTTACAAATAATTCACTAGAGACTATAAGAATTAAACAATCATTTGTGTGTTTCAGGAAATAATATTAACATTGTAAATAACATTTTATCTTATCCAAAAGTAAGCAAGATGATTTATGAAGCAAATAAAAAGAGACAACTCTAAACCCAAAGAGCTTAAGCTGGAGGCTAAGCAAAGGAGAACAAGGAAAATATACACTCAGATTATGCTGAAATTCAATGAAAATTGTTGCTCTCCACTTTAAAACCTCTTCACAAATGGATCACAAAAATAGTAAAGGACAGAAGACAGAGTATCTCTATTTATGAAGAAGCCAAAGGTAATACTCAGGCCAAAGGCTGCACTTACAAGAATCCTGGATCAGCATGCCAAAAGAAGGCCTTATGGTGGGGTTCAGTTACCTGCAGGTGCTGAAGGCCATTTGAGATGCCCTAAAGTATGCAAGAAATCCATATGAGGTCAGCAGATAGGACACAGAGACTTACGGGAAATAAGTATCACTCTTTAGTGGAAGCAGGGGGCATGCAGGGTATCCCACAGCACTAAAAAGGATACCAGATGCCTAGATTTAGGCAAATTAATAATGTCTTTAATGTCTAGTATCATGACTGGGACGTTGAAAAAAACCCCAACAAAACAAACAAACAAAGACAAAAACATACAGTTCCCACTGGCCCAGTGAACCAAACTCAGTAACCAGTCAGTAAGCTAAAGGAAGACTCATAAGACACCATTCCGTCAAAGGGCCCTTCTGCTTTTTGGTGGGGAGTGGAGAGGACAGGAGACACGTTACTCATGGCATCCAATATAGCTCAATCTTCTGTTCACCCTGCATGAATCTTACTGCATCTGTGTATGTTCTGTGCAGGATGAATGTCCTTTAAACAAGGTAATAAAAGACAATCTTGTCTCTGCTATTTTCTTATAATGAAGAACAGCTGTTCACCAGCCACTCTGTTTATTGTCTTCCACCCTGTCCTCCACCATACTCTCAGCCCTATCACCATCTCAGGTGATATCTATTATAGTGGTTCTATCTTGATTCCAGAAAACTTAAAATACCAATGTAAGAAAAGAAACAACCATTACAGATAACAAATAACTGCGTATAGGTAACAGTGATCCAAAATAGAAGAATGCAAGAGGGTGACATACTGTTTGCCTTACTATAGTTCAGATTTTTTCAGGCATTGTGGCAACATTCCTACCTTTTAAGGAAGCATTTAAGGAGGGATAATATATTAATTAGGATAATTGATTATTTGTAGTTTTCCTAACTGTCTGCTATAAAATGGCGTTCTCCCCAGAAAAACTGACACATGAGCTTTACAGCATTACAGCATGTTAGTGATGTCATGGGAGCATTAAAGTGCAAAAGATGAGGCTCAGAATGTATAAATACCTGATTATCTCTCTCATGCATTTCATATATCTTTGTGGCTATTATATCATTGTAGGTTATACTTAAGAAACCAAACAAAGATATATACGCTATTGCCTTTTAATGTAGAATACATATGCACATTCCAATTAAATAATTTTTTCTGACGTGGACATCTTTTGTGAGTATTTTGATAACTACCATCCATTCTGTATTTACAGGCACATTTCATTCAAGGGAATCCATGTAACTGCATAAGCACTCAATCATAAAGTAGTAATTATACAGTATCTTATTCTAAATGGTTTATAAAGTAAATGGTTTATAAAGTAAAAGGTATAATATTTAACAAGGGAGAAATGAGCAAATGTCCATTAGTTAACAGACTGCTATACTAACTAGGATACTATCACCAGAATAGAAGCTATATTTTAGGAAAGTAGTGAAATACTGATTCCCAGATCTATATGTCCTGAGGAATGTTTAATTTTCTGGGGGGGGGGGGGGGGGGGGGGGGGGGGGGGGGGGGAGGAATTACTTGTTAGTGAGGAAAAGCACTGCACTAACAGTAAGCCTAAAAATTGCTACCAAAACCCTCTCTTGAATCTATTCTGTTTTCCTGCCTTTTCACAATACCACTTTAAAACAAGAACTACAAGAAAGAACTGAAGTGCATCAGAAACTTGGGCTGGTCAGGTGGAATGAAGATAGGAGTTCAGAATGGCCCCACGGACAGAAACAGGATTAGCAGTTATGTAGAGACACCACGAAACCCTGAAAGCCAAACGTTGCATCTTCTACTGTATGCTGTTCTCATGACCAAGAGAGAGGTCTGGTGAAACCTAGGAGAAAGCAAGCAGTGAGGAGTGAAATGAGGGTTTGAAGCTCAGGCAGTGGGAAAGCGATGAATAAGTGGATTCCTTGTTATATAGGAAGAAAAAGGCAGAAGTATGTGCACCCATCTGTAGTACTGTAAAAGTAAAAAATAAAGAGTATCAGAGCTTCGATAATTTGCCTGCCCACATTCTTCTATTAGGCTGGTGAAATAAGTGATATACGTGCTGTGAGTTGCAGCAGGCTACGTCAAGCTATGTGTAGAATGGTGCCGCTATTCAACAGCCTCTGAAATGCAGAGGGAAGAATTAAACAGACCAGAATATTAAAATACAGTACCTGTAGTACAAATGTGTATTAGTATACTTGAAATATTGGTATTAGCTGAACTACACAAACTTACCTCAAAGCCCCCCATGATTCTGCCGTTATGCCACATTAGAGGAAATCTCTTCCAAAGATTACTCAGCTTAGCTAACTGTACACCATTTAAAACTGCACAGAGCAGAGTATTAGCTATTCATAGAGGATACAAACAACTCAATGTGTCCTTTCTGCCTGGCAAGCACCATATAGTTCAAGGTGGATCTGAAAACTGAGAGTGGACCTGGGCCAACATGATCTCAATTGTTATTTTCAAGAATAAAGTACGGCTAGCACCTCAGCATGCAACTCTCACTTGAGTGGAAGGGGATGGGAACAAAAGCAATGTTCTGAAACAGCTTTTATGGAAATCATGCACTGTATTTGGTCTCTGGGGCTGCAGTCTTGTTTAATCCTCTACTTTTAAATGCCATCTTCCAAAACCAAAGGGTAACAAGTACAAATTGTATCTATAAAACAGCATCACAACTTTATTCTCAACAGCTAAGTATTGAAATGCAAGCATACATTATAAATAGAAAAACAGCTGGCTTGGAGCACATTGCAAGCCACTAGCACAGTTGAGGGATTTGAATGACATCATAACCCGTGAGAGCATGTTGCTGGCCAGCTGGTGTTATTTATAATATACTCATAATTGAGGAAAAATAAAAAGGCAAAAGTTAGGTATTGCAGAACTAACAAAGTTAAATTCTTTCTTTCCCAGTGTCATTTAAATTGTTATCAAGAGTCATTATGAGGATTACTATTAAAAAGGGGGAAAATCACTTTATAATTACAACAGCACATTTAAGATAAATGTCACGGAAACCTCCCAAACTGGGCTACTTGTGTTACTGTATTCACGGTACTATAAATCCTAGGAAACAATACCACTTCTCCTGTGTAGTTGCTAAAAGATCACAAAGCTATTTTGCCCTATTTACAAGTAGTGCTCAACAATTCTGTTATTTTTAGCAAATTAGAAACTGCTATTTTAGGGTTAATAGCACAGAGAGTTGGAGGTTTTAATTGTTACTCAGCATATAGGCGTGCCAAGTTTAATAACGTAAAGATGCATTAAGAAAAAAGTAGATAACTGACTGCATGTATTTCTATATTCTATAAATAAAATATACATAAAATACCTGTGCCTCTATGCATAAAGAAAATGTGTACATACATACAAAGGTATGCATATAGGCAAACAATGCCCTTACGTATATAAGTTTTTATATATTTGAAATGCAGACACACACACACATAAATACAAATTCTGAAAGTTAACCAGAATACATTTTCTTATTTTTCATGGCAGCACAAGCTTTTTTGTCTGCTAACCCCTCAGTCACTAATTCACATTCTTTTAAAGGGAAAAAAATATGCTTCTGTGCTCTAGTTTTAAAATGCAAAGGTATGATGTTATTTGTCACCATGCCCAAAAAAGTCCTTACTCGGTAACTTTGCCAGAAGAGGGAGAGAGAGAGAAGGCAAACGCTCCCCCAGCTGTTTCCTGTCTACAGTGTCTGTGTAATGTAGATAAATGTGAGGATTTTCTCTAAATCCCTCTTCTGTTTGCTAAATCTCACTGTCACTGCTAAAATCAGAGCAGATAGAGCCTGCGCAATGGAATAAAGTCCTCAATATTGAAATGTGACATTGCTCTCAACATCTCACATCTCTCTGGATTTCTTTTTTCTCATCATTACTGCTAACAAATTCATTTCCAGACTTTGCACTTTTAAGAAGCAATGGAAAATATCAACAGTCTTTCAACACAATTAGTTAAGTGCTGCTTATGTGATTTCTTGAAGGTAAATCTTTAATACTATTTCAAATAATTTTTTAGTTTTATTTTACTGTGTATTGTCTGCTTCTGGTTTGGAGAGTATTGTGCACTTTTCAATAACATTATTTTAGAACTGAGAATTATTTATAAATTGCTGAACATGCAATTTTATGTGATCTGGAAAATGGCTGTATGTAATAGTTGCAATTACATAGATAACTGTAAGGGTAAACTATTGCAGATACATGTCTTAAATTTCACTTCTATTCAGAGAACTTTGCAATATTTCAGTTATGTCATTATTAAAGGGTCCAATTACATCATTGTCTATATTGTTAATTAATGCTTCTGAAAACAAGAACTTTTAGCTATTTTCTGCAGGTGCAGGGTTTTATAGGCAAAAAGGTATTATTCATATGTTAAGTTTCTGCAGTTTTATTATACACAATTATAGATAAAATGTTCATGCTTTCACAGGGAAACTTTTAAGGGATGTTGTCACTGCAGTAATTTTCTGGCAGCATTGTAGCATTTACTTGGTTTTTGCTTTCATAAATTAAAAGTAAATGTGAAGTTCAGTTTGTTTTCTACGTTAGAAACCAGCTGCGACTCTTGCTGACCTTGCATATTTGTATAGCTTAAGCAATTGTACATAAAGAAAATGGAAATTCCCCTACATGTTCATCTCCAAGTTTTCCCTTGTAGGGAGGGCTGTTTCAGGAAAGTTTGCATGTGAAGTTTCATGTTATGACCCTATAATTTCTAGACATTAATATAAACTGTCTTTAAGCAAATTTGGCTTCAGTAGGTGCATTGACCTCTGTTTCTGTCAATTGGCCCTAGTTCAACTTTCCATTATCAGCAAATTTATATCCTTCAAGAACAACTTTTCTTTAATATCTTGCAAGGATACTTATGCAGTTGACAGATTTATCCTATTTTAATTGTTTAGGGCCTAATTATTTTTTTGGAGTGTCTTACACTTAAAACACACTTATCTCATTCCTCAATGTGATTCAAAAGAGCAGGTCTGTAATAGCAATGGATGAAACCATTCTCTTAATGTATAAATGGGCATCTCTTCCAATATACTTGAAAGATGAAGATGATTTTTTTTTTTAAAGTATTGAGCAAGGCACTGAGAGACATAAAAGTAATGTGCTAGTTTCTCAGCTGGTGCATCCTGCCAAGCTTCCTTGGAATCAATGGAACATATTGATTTAGGCTAGGATGTAGCCCAGATTCTTTAATCAAAGTTAGCAGTATTTAAACCTTGATCTGATCCATTCTAGAGTATATATGCTTTATTTACATAATAATTACTAATGAATACTCTTATTACATACTAATTACATACTTCTACTATGGCTTGGTAATCAGATCCAACCTCTATGTAGCAAAATGTAATTTTGAATATAACTTGATTTTTTTTTTTCTATAGCATATACTACCCATAAAAACATTGCCCCCTTCAAGATATTTATAATTATTGTAGATGTTCTTATATGTTATTAAATGACCAAGCATGTGAAGAATTCTTATGCACAACTTGTGCCAACTGATAGTTTGTTAGATGAAGAGGACTTATATAGAAGAATTAAGAACTAAAAGAGATGCAGAGTGTTCATATATGACATTCCTCTGTGGTGCCACCCTTCTGGACTATTAAAAGAGGAATGCAGCAAAAGCTGGTTATTTTACTGAAAAAAGAGGAAATTCCAGCTGTGAAAATATGGTCAGTCATTCTATGCAAGTAAAAGAAGTGCTTAACCAGGCTCATCCTGAACCTGTATTCAATTTCCAAATGTAATTAGATGCTTCAATAAACCCCACCCACATGCCAATGCGTTTTCTTTTAAACTCTCAACTTTCTAGTCAAATTGAGGACATTGCAAGCACCCTGCCTGTTTGTAGAGAATCTGAAGCAATATTGGATTACAACTTCGTATTTTCTTAAGAATATTCCCTTCAGACATAAATGGGAACTTTGATTTTTATCACAAACATATTTAATCAACTAATGTTATGTTTAATTAAAATGATGAAGTAAAGTTCAAGTTTTAAACTATGTTTTGGAATTTGTTTTGATGAAACAGCACTTAATTTCACAAATAATTAATTGAGCCCTAGAAACATGTGGGTCTATTTTTTTTCCCCAAGGTTTTTACTTGTTTGAAAGTTCTTGACTGTTTTTAAATTTGGACATAAAGTTAGAAATTCTCTGTGGTTTATACTGTGCAGCCTTTTTGGCTTCTACTAAAGGAAAAACAGTAGATAATCTGTTTTGTTGTAGTTCAGTGCTGATATTTATCTGAAAATGCAACCCAGCTGAAAAGTCTTGAAAAATACAAAATTGTTAAATGGCTAAGTTTTATGTTTATTTCTGGCCCAAATGTTATACAAGAACAAGTTGTTAAATACATAATGTTCTTGTATTTGTAATGTCTTTCAGCCTTCTGAGGCGGTGTGCTAACCAGCTTTCTGCTTTACCTCCTCAGAACTGGGAACCATCTTAAATTGCAGGTGCATCATGCTTATGGAAAAGGAAAAAACAAATTGATGTTGTTAAGATATGGAATCATTACAGGAAATACTGCCTCATGTTATCATAATTTATTTATATTCATATCTTCCTCCATCTGCCATTGAAGTCATATCCACGCATTAAAGCTTGTTGGTTTTTGAATGGCAAAGTTGGCTAAGGCTCTTGTGAATGGGAAAATAATTATTCCTTCATTTTATGGTAGATCATGGGACTTAGATTTGTTCATTATTTTCACAGTGGAAATATCAGGGAAAAAAGGGGGGATAAATTCTGACTTATTTATAGATTTGTCTCTTATTCAGCTTTGACTTAAGTTGAAATAGGGGACTCGTCCAGCAAGGTGCTAAGATCCCTTGTCAAGAAAATAAGAATTCTTAAAAATTATTGACTAGATATGGCTCAATACCCCACTGGATGAGATCCCATATGAGCGGACAGTAGATAATTTCATCAGTTTTTCAAAAATTCAGTGAAAAAATAAGATTAGATGGTCCCTGAAAGAAAGTTTAGGGAAGATTAATCATTTTACTCCAATTTCTTTGCACTAGTCTGCAGGTTTAGGCCAAGATTAACTGTATGTGCAAGGAAGTTTTGTAACTTCTTACCTAGCTGCAATACTAACGTTAACCTTCAAAGACAATGAAATTAAATGCAGATTTACACCTTTTGAAATAAGCGTTTTTGGCAGGTGATCTAAATCACTTCAGAATATGCATTAAGCACATTCTTCACTGTCCTGCTACTAAATAGAAATAGCTTTTCCTAGTATTTAAAAAAATAATGCTATCTTCCTTGACATGTTGGGTAAGATCTTTGGTTGATATAAATTTATATAAAAGGAAGTGGATAAAAGGAATAGTGCAAATTTACACCCATTGAGGACTGGCCTTTCTTCAGTCATAAGTCCCGAAAAAGATAGTTTGTAACCAAATGTAAATGACCAAAGAATTATCACCTCTGTGTATACCTCATAGCCAAAACTGACTAAGAGGATATAATGGAGGTCAGTGAAATTATAGCTGCTTCCATCAAGTAAAAATACAAATCCTTAACACTCCGACTAGTGTTGTTCTTAATTTCTCAAATGCTTCCAAATGTTAACTTGCTAGTAACAGAGGACTGTAAGAGTCATTGAATGTGGTCCCCTACTATGGAAGGTCCCACATCAACACTTCATAACTTTGGCAAGCTCTATCTTTTTTTGTTTTGTCCTGGTATTTCCCTTTTTAAGTGGCTGGAGAACCATGGAGTACTAATTATGAACCCTTTTCCTACTGGGACAAATATCCTTCCATCCAGCTTACAGCCAGTTATTCTCGTGCCCATGCTGTTCTTTAGTTTAAATAGCTCTTCTCTGTCATATGCCACCTCCATCTCCCACAGTACATTGGCAGGCAACTGTCATATTCCCTCTTAGCCTATATGGTCTCAGACAAAACAGTTTAAGGCTGTCTAGTCTTCCTTACTCTAGTTATTCTGGACTTCTCTTTGCCTGTCTATTGCACTCTTCCATATCGTCCTTTTGCAGGAACCATAAATCATAGTTACTACAAGGTTCGCTAACTGCATGTGAATGCGAACCAAGAATATTCACCAGAGGAAGCAATCAGTTTACAAAATACATGGAGTAGAATATGTAGACAGTTGCAAAATTATGGTGAGGCGTTTCTTGATACTGTGTTTATTGTCTAACAAATTACAGTACATATGCATTCTCAACTCACAAGCAGGAGTCATTTTCTTTAGGACTCTGTTGGGAAATTCTGACATTGCTTTTGCTTCCTTGACAGGTGAAGATGCACACTGTGTCCTACATTCATTTCTTCTATCTTGGCCTGTGTTTGCTTACCTTAACCAGTTCTGCTGCTGCTGGCCCAGAAACACTCTGCGGTGCTGAGCTGGTTGATGCTCTTCAGTTCGTGTGTGGAGACAGAGGCTTTTACTTCAGTAAGTCAACCCTTTCTTTCATTCAACTCCTGAACTTTTCCATGTAATCCACTGGAGTTTGCAATGGCTCCAAGTGAGGTTAGAAATGATCAAACCAGGGTGCCGAGTAGGACTAGTATCCTCTGTCTTGGATATGTCCAAATCTTCAGTGACCATGAAGTCTCAGTAAAGAATAGACCTGTGCCTGTGTTCAGTCTCTCTGAGTTTCTGACAAATTTTCCTTTTTGGACGTGTTTTTGGTTTTAACTGCTTTCCAGCTGCTGCTATTCTACCTGCTATATTACTGCTTTCTGCAGACCTGCAACTGAAATTAAATGAATGAAAGCCCATACTAGACCCAAGATATTCATGAGGCAGAAATCCATGTACTTGCTATGTCAGACTACTTGTAAACAGTTTAAGAACACATATCAAAAACACACTAAGGTTCAACATCTGGTTTGAAAAAAAGAAAAGCTGGAAGGCAGCAAGCAGAAAGTTACCACATCAAAGTATCCACCTACTTCATCAGTTAAATACAGGTGAAGGAAAATTCATGCATGGTAACATAATACAGATTAACACCAGTAGAGAAAACAGATTAAATTAAGTCTGCAACAGTGTAGATATATTAGTACTCAAATAACTTTTTGGAGCAAGACCTACACTTTGGAACTGAACATCATATTTTTCCTTTGCTGTGTTTTAGATTGTGCAAAGCTGGACTAGTTAGATAAGTAACTTCTATCTTAGTACCTTCTTACAAGTGCTGTCAAGATCAAGAAATACACAACTTGTAAATAACAGAAATCTATTTCTAATTTTCATCCATTTGCTACTCAAATAACATAAAGTTAATGAAACTTTTAGCTAGGAATATATTAATTTTGAATTCATTCATTTATATATGTATTCAAAACATGCAAGAATTAGTGCTTTTTGAGGCTCTGAAGTTAGTGTTTATTTTTAATAATAATATGTGCTTATCTGAAGTTACCTCTCCTTCAGGGCCTCAGTTACCTTTCCAAACATGAATATAACTAAGAAAAGGAAATATAAGGTGGTTAGTTTATAAAAACAAGAAATAAATGGAAATTTTTTTTTCTGTTCATTTTTATATTCTTTGTGAGCTCTAGCTTTTTTCTTTTGTAGTCCTCATTTGATCCTAATAATTCTTGCCTTCTAAGCTATCACTTTTGTTTTTCTGATCTTATTCACCCCATTCCTATTCATTTCTATTCATGGAATTATTGCTTTCAATATTTTTCTCCTTGCTTGCAATAAAAATAGAATTAGGGAAATTCAGATTCTTGCATCTTTAATTTACAGAAACTCCTGATTTCCTCAGCATACAAGCTCCAGATATTTTCACTATCTTCTTGGCATTTTCTAATAAAGTTTACCTTTGAAGCTGGAAGCCTTAATTTCCTATATGCAAAGTAATTCACTAAACAATCCTTCTTTTCTGTATTTATCACTTTAGCTGTTGTTAATGAGCATCTACTCTAGGGTGTTGTTTAACTTAGTATCTTGGTGCTAAACACAATATTAAAAATACTGGAATCTCTCATAAAGGAATTTACATTTTTCTACCAACTCTTTATGTGCTCATTTGAACATCAAAATCCGTAACATTTATCAGCAGCTGAGTTACACTTAAGGGGCTATTTGAGTGTCCTACAAATAGGACACTGTTGGAAGGAATGTAGCAGAAGACTTTCATCTCCCCCTCTTGATTCTGCACCAGAAAACAATGAGACAACATAATGCATCCTTAGAACAGCATAGCACTTTTTTTTTCTTTTTTTTTCTTTTTTTTTTTTTTACTGTGCATGTATCTTAGGCATTTTCTCAGTCATTTCTCTCCCAGAAAAATGTTTGCTGCTTGTTCAGAGAACTTTCACACTTCCTTACCACAAGAGTGGCTGCTACTGCCAAGCAATCAGACCTACTGTTACTTGTACCCTTGGTGTCCCTCAAGGTAAGAGGACATGTGAAATGCTAATCATCAGCAATAACTCTGTTTGCAATCATCTCAGCTATTCTAAGGTTACACAATCTGTTTCAAATCTGTACATTCCCTAAACTAAATCATCCTTACTTTAAAGTACCAAGATGTGTTTCTGAAGTTTTGAAGGAGATCTTTACCCTTGCAATCTTGAGTTTTATCTGCTGTCAGTAAAGACTTTGTATCTAGTTTTCTTTGTTTTTTCTGAGTTTTCACTTAGAATTAATGTAACTGTTGACACCGTAAGGTCTACCTTGTTTTGTATGAAAGACTATGGAAGGTTTTACTAATGAATGACCACCCTGTTTTAGGCAAGTCTTGCACTGTTGTAATCAACAGACTGCAACATTTGACAGGAATTCTATGAAGTTGATACGTGGCCCTTGCATGCTAAGTAATGTGTGTAATCTACCTGACTACTGATTCAGGAGGCAGCAATTTAATCTGTTTTAGCCTTCTCCCTCTTGCTTGTTAATGTTTAATCTAAAATACTGAATTGTAGAAAAGTCAATCCAGTAACATTAGTAAAACAAATTGAGATCCTTCTATCAAATGTACTACAGAATACAGCATATTATTGGAAGTTAAAAATGTTTTTCCATTTCATGGGACTTCTTAAGAATGCTGTATCATTGCAGACATAAATATCCAGTGAAATTTTTTCTTTTATTGTGAAGAGAATGTCAATTTAAATTGTATTTTAAGCCTTCTATTCTCATACTTTCGTTCCTTTATATAAAGTATAATCAATGGTAATGTTTGCCTTTAACTTGCACAGGAAATAGCTGTGAGGGAAGGTTTTTTCTTCCATCATTCTGTATTTCACTAGAGACTCCAAATATAAAGAATACCTTTTGGCTGAGGTGGAACTCCTGGTTCAGATTCAAGGTCAAGGCTTCTAAGTATTCCTTGGGAGTTGTGGGTGGAAATGAAGATAGAAATAATTGAGTTACTTTCTGTTGAAACTCTGTACTTCACAACCACAAGGCTATATCTACAGCTAGGACTAGAAGAAAAAAATAATCCTTTATATAGTCTACTCTGCCCAACTTCCTAGCTATAAAAGGAAATTCTTTACAGCTTCTGAAGAGATGCCCCAGCTGCTTACCACACACAAAGGAAAGTATTGACTTCAAGAAGTCAAATGTGGTTTCTACCACTCCCTTTCTTCATGAGGTAGACTGGCAAGGAACATTTTTTAAAATTGTTTTAGGGGAGGACACGGCACAAATCCCAAAATAGAGCATCTGCTTTTTCCCTTGGTCACATTTAACCCCAGCCAGCACTGGCCTCTTCTTGGACAGCTTTTTTGCTCCCATGATTCACCAGTGAAGAGCAGTTTGTTGCCACCGTCTATCTAGCAACACCTCTCTAGCAGAACTTTTGCCACTCAGATTCCTGTGTGCTAGCTTGTGTTAGGAGAAGCCAACAGAGAGCCTGGCCACAGCTACACAAGTGGCTACGCTTAGACACAACTCTTCTGAGTTAATGTTTCTCCAGTCTCAAAAACTCTGGATTCAACAGTCACGATGCGAAGTGGGATGACTGCTATGTTCATTTGAATTTTAATGCCAAGAAAGGTCTACCATGCCACTGCTATTACAAAACAATCCTGAGGGCAGAGAATGTCGGAAAAACTGAAAGGATAAATTACAGGAAACTTACAGAAGTGATAGCCCAGGAGAGGCAAAATTTTGCTTGAAATAGTCTAGTCTTATCACAGGAATTTACTTTGTAGATTAATAAAAAAAGAGATTTTTTTTTTTCTTCATACAAGTTGAATTTGATGGACAATCAAATGTCACTCATGTTGTTTCCTGAGGACTATTACTACCAGGAGAAAGGAATGAAAATGTAGTTTGCTCTGAGGAGCAAATGCTATGTTATTTTTTATCTAGTTTCTTCTCCTTTGAAAATATACCTTTTCTTTTTCCAATAAATGCATACCAGTTTGGCTAGCAATACACATGAGTACCAATAAAGAAATAGCTTTTTATTTTTTTAGACACTTTTGGTCATTCTAATTTGTAAAGCCCAAGTTAGATGGCAATACTTATTTGAAACCATGGCAATCTATTTCATGAATTAAAACCCCACCTTTTTTCTGTTAAAAAAGCTCTGCTTTGGGCTTGTCGTGGTTTAACCTGGCTGGCAGCTAAAACAACCACACAGATGTTCTCGCATTCGCAGGGCTTATGGTGAATCTTCTGAAGCATTGCTTGCATAGAAAAGAGAGTTTATTTAGATATTTGACACAATGGAGTTCCTCTGATATTCTCCAGAGAATGGAGAATGATCTAGCACATGTTTCCATATGTAGAAGAGGGAATCCTATAAAAGACAGGCTTTTCTGGTGTGCAGCCTAATGCTCCCTATGTCAACTGCTTTGTGGGGAATCATTACAGATTTTTACGACATTTTTTTCCACTAAGGCAATCAGAATAGTGTGTTGTCCTTCTTGTCCCCAGCTGTGCGCAACAGAAGACTATTGGTTTATAATCATCAGAAAATCAGAATAGGACAGCGAACATAATTTTGGGTAATCAGAGCTGTCATCAGATCTCATTTCTTTGTAGAATTAAGGTATATACAAAGGAACTGCTGCATTACAGAGGAGGAAATAAGGGGCATAGTAATAGGCAATTAAGTTTTGCTTCTTCCCTTTCCCTTTAGTTAACAGCTTCTTGTTTACTTCAGGAAGTCTGCTTTTAAGATGTTATTAAAGTTTCTAGGCCTGTCAAACCTATCAACATAATTACAAGAGATGGCATGGCACTCAGTTCTTTAACTACTCCATACCTGTAGGAGCTATGAGTCATTAGCTCCTCTCTGTGTCCCTGACTGAAAGGAATGTTAATGTTACAAGCCCAGGAGAGGCATGCTGAAAAGCTGTGGTGGACATACAGCCTGTGGTGGACATACAGCCTGTGGTGTCAGTGACTGTCTTGCAAATCTTTGCAAAGAAATGCTAGTCATCTTGGCTATGTTCACAGAGCAAGATCTGAGAGCATTTTTAAGGTCCTTGGTATGGCTACATGCCCCATTCATGTCCAAATCCTGTATCCATGGAAGATTTGAGTGTATTCTTCAATCTTTATCCCGAGATTCCTTACTTCTTACAGGAAAGCTAGCCTGGAAAGGAGTTAAGATGTGCTTTAGCCAGGTCTGCATGGTCAGTGATTAGGGAACCAAAACTATAGGCACAGTTATTGATATACCTCTGTAAGAAAAAAGACAGCTCTGGCTTCTGGAATGTTATCACTGTATAGTCCATTAACTGATACATAAGTTTGGTGTGTGCACTGTTGCCCCTGGTAGTAATCGCTGAGGAAGCTCTCTGAAAATAAGCCAGTCTTTGAAATAATTTTATCCTATTTAGCACATTAAGAAAGGCTAGGGAGTGTCCATAAAGGCTAACCTTAGTTTAGTGAGGTTAATCTTCTTAAGTTACCTCTTTAATAACAGAGAAAGAGGTTCTGCCTTCTTTCTCCATGGTTCACACAGTAAGTCTAGGAAAATTCAGCCTCTAAAACACACTAAATTTACACTCTGCAAACAGGTCTCCTCTACAGCTACTTCTCAGGTCGCCAAGGATTTCATAACTTTCCAACCTTTTCATTAAGAGGAACTGTAGTAGTAATGATAATTTTAATGAAGTGACTGGAAGCAAACCATTGATAAAAATTTCAGCAAGAAACATGTCTGCAAAAAGTCTCTACTACCAAAACCAAATAAGTACAGTTCCTCCAGAAGTTCAATTCATACGTGTCCTTATTAGCTGTTAGATGTTAGAGATGCTAATAATTTTTATGATGTCTGCCTTATCTATGTACTAGACCAAGTTTCAAATTTGATCTCAAATAGCAGAAAGCTGTTATTTGACATTTGATTCCCTAACTGCTATATGTGTATTTAATACATTGTTTAGTCTCATGATGGATAAAGTCACTCAAAGAAGCACTTGGCAAAAGCAGCATTAATTCTTGGCATAGCTGCCCCTCTTACTTTTCCACTGAATCTTAAATACCAAGAAAAACCCTTCACTGACTTCAATTCTGGCATATGCTTTATGCAATTGGCCAAAATTTTTGCATATAGACCTCTTCATTTGTTCTGGTATTAACCATGCATTTGCAATATTTGATCAACAGCAGCAAGAGTCACAAAGCAAATTATTCAGTTTAGCAGAACTGCACAGTCTCTTAATTAAAACCTTTTGCATTAACTACTTGATCATCTAGGGCAATCTATACAAAGTACTCATTCAAAGAAGGAAGTTCATACAGCCATTTCTCTAGAGCTTATTCAGCATTTTAGCTCTTATGCGTGGTTCAAACCCTCTCACCTCACTGAAAATCAGAGACTTAAACCTGTTTTCATTTCAGAGCTTTGCTAAAAAAGGTTGGATCTGAACTTGTGTACTAAACCATACTCAAATGTCAATATTTCCCTATGATGCAAACTCAATTGTTCAAAAATATGACAACAAATGAAAGCAGTAACCAACAGTTAAGTCCTTTCACAGTCTAGAAATCAAGACAAAAGAAATACCACAAATGTATGCTTATTGAAGAATTTATGCTAAATTTATCTTTGTTAGTAACCACAGGAGCTTCCATATCAAAAAGAAAAGTTCTTTAATTTGTACTTTCTTTGCAGTGCTTTTAATGCAAAATGACTATGTAAGATATAGCCCAAGTACTGGGTCTAATTGTTTAGTAATGACAGGCATATTTCATGTTTGCATCAGTGAATGAGAACAAGAATTTAACACGTCCATAGCCTTTGGAGGGGCATAACACATACTGACTGGTGGGTCACTCCAACCCAAATATAGAAAATTTTGCATTGTCACTGTAAGTAAAAGTTTAAATGCCTATTAATAGGCAGTTAGATGCCTATTTCAACCAAAAGGTTGTACATTAGGCACTGATTAACACGTAACTTTCAGAATAGTAGGATAAATTGATCTTCTTCCTGTATCAAAGCAAGAAAAGTCAAATGTTATCTTCTTTTCAGACTTCTTTAAATTTTAGTCAAATTCCATAGACGAATTTATCTTGTCAATTTTATCTGAGCAACTTTCAGGTTAAATTTCGGATTGCCTCTCCAATGTCAATTCCCAGGAAATTGGTATGGAATACCTTAGAAAACTACTTTTTGAATTCCTTAGTAGACTTAAATTCGTACAAAATCAGACACAAGTCTGAAATACTTGCTGTATTTTCTGATTGAATCTCATGTACAGTCAGATTTAATATGTTTTCAATGCTTTTGTTCTTACAAGACAGAATGGAAGCTGTTTGCCTACCTCGTATTAATTCCTTTGCTAGTGAAAACTGGAATAGCTTCCTTTTATCAAAGAAACAATTTCGGGTTCATCTCCCTTTTCTTTTTTTCTTTTTTCTTTTTTTTCTTTTTTTCTTTTTTCTTTTTTTTTCTTTTTTTTTTCTCCTGAGTCTACAGCATTTTTTATATATTTCCCATCTTACTTTTTAAATTCATCTGTGATCCCAGTTTTCACATCTATGTAATATAACTGTGCTAGAGTAAGAGAATGCCTCCAGACAGCAGAACCTTCTGCTTCCTTACATATCCATACAAGCGTGGAAGTAGGAAAAGAGTGTCCTGTTAAAGCCCTTCCATTAGGAAATTACAGCTCACACCTAAACCTGAAATTATATGATTTATTTTTTTTGTATATGGAACTATTTGTTTATAGTGTTTGTATCTTCGTGTGTTGGGCAGAAATTTACACAAGTCTGAGTATGCAGAAAAAAAAGGGGTTGACTCAGACCATTCTGACTCAATCCAACTCAATGAACAAAACTGTTTTTTTCCTGAAAATAAGTATTCTAGCAACACTTATTAACTATTTCTATCTCCAAATGAGTAAGCACTTACGTAACACCCCCAGCTCCTATAAACAACTTCTAAGGAAAGTAAATACTACTGAAAATTGTTTCAGCTTCCAAAGAATGCTAATTAACTGCCATATCCTACTAAGACAATGGATAAATGCTTAAATTATAGACACAAACTCTGTATTTCATATTAAGTCTGTAGTCTAAAGAATATTTTTAAATGTATGACTTATGCAAAGGTAGAAAAATGTATAAGGGTTGTTGGGAAAATGGTAGAAAAGATGTTGTTATGGTTGTGGATCTAAAAAGATGACTACATACCTAGTTAGCTTTGATGGCTGTGTGGTACTATGAATAATAAATCCACTTTACAACAGAGGAATTTTTTTCAGACTTACATTAACTATATTGAAGGTTTCTTTTAACTCAGCCTCATCAAAATGACTGAATAACAGCTTCTACAATTATAATGAATTTTTTACAACTTCTTTTTGTAAGTCTTCATTGATTACTTTAGGTTACATGTAAGCTAATAAGGACATCTGTTTTAGGTTACCATAGCAGGTTTAAACTGAATACGTTTCATACCTTGAAACTTCTGTAGACAAGTAAGATGTAATAACTTGTTTCTACATCCCCTGAATTCCTGAATTACTAGTCAACAGGTCTTCCATGAAAAAACTTAGTTTTTCCTACGTATTTCAAGTTTTATGTTTCTTTCCATTAAAGTTTCCAGCCTTTCACAGACATATTTAGTTTGGCAGGAAGAATCTGGTGACTCATAGACCGAAGAGATTTGAGAGCAAGCTACTGAAAATGTATCTAATTTCTTCTTGTGTAATTTGGGAGCAAGCTACTGATAGTATGTCTAATTTTCCTAGTTTAATCAGATGTATTATTGGCAAATACATGTCCTGAATAAAAGCCATGTTTATTCCTGAAATATATAGCTAAGGTTAAATGCAAGACCAGCATATATATTTGCTTTTACAACACGTCTGTTTTTTCTAAATGTTTCTAGCATTTTACTCTAAATCAATGGGTACTGCACAAAAACAGAGTACTACTGAAATAATTTGCATTAGGACACTACTTATATTTTGGAACTCAGTAATATCAAAGTATTCCTGACTAATATTTTTTGATGTTTTTCTTTTCCCCTCTGATTTCCAAGGGAAGACAGAGGTGTAAGAAGAATCAGTGCTGTTATTATACCTGCATGATTCATATAGAGAAGGATAGATGTATTAGCAAACTCTCATTTGTATTTTATGTGGTCGACTGTATTGCTCCTTTCACCTCTTTTCAGACAAAAGACTTTTAAATTCAGTTCTTTCTAGACAGACAATCTGTGACAAACATCGTTTTCATTTATCCATGTACAGACTGAACCTTCTGAATAATAAAGACTAAACATAGCTTGATCCAATATACACAAGGAGATTCTGGTTCAGATTCATTCCATCTACTTTTGGGCACATAAAGCAGAATTATGAGCCTACTCAAGGTCATCCTACAGCCAGTGAGAGAAGTTAGAAACTTTCAGAGATCTCATTAAGTTCTGAATATCCCATAGGACATACTTTTCGTTCTCCGCTAAATTAAGCAAGGAAGCTATGGCAATTGTACCCTTAAGTTAGTCATGTCAATTGAGTAAGGACTGTCCATTAAAAGCCTAAATTCTGGTAGGATGAATCTATTTAAAACCACACAGTGAACTTCAATGTGGAGATAAGGATGCACTTATATGGAACATATTTCAGATCAAAGCAAATACAAGCTTGTTTTAGCTGCCATGGTATAATGGCAGTTAAGCAAAGACCCAGAATGTGCCTTATACAAGTAACACCAGTTAGAGTTGCTCCTTTGGCTTTAAAAAAACTCCCAGGTCTTAGTCTAAGTGTGAAACCTGTTGGAGAAAGCACTCTACTCTGAGACAGTAATAGAGGGGAAAAGCTTATCTATCTTTTGTTTCTTGATATAATAAGTAGAATATACACTTACATGCCAAAATAAGTAACACTCCTTCATGATTTAATCCTGCATAATGAGACAAGGTGCACTTATTCATGCATAAATAATGTAGCAATTTTTTACACTGCTGTTCACATAGATTCATTTCTATTCCTATGAATATACATAGCCCGGCAGTTTTTTAACAAATTGAGACCATAACAATATTTAAAATCTAAAGTGACCTCTAAATATCAGACGTCACTAAGGAAGCATTTTCTCCATTAGAATGCCATGCCATAAAGTATGATCATGGACAAAGGACACAGAATGATGCTCAAGTACAGTTTTGAGATACTCATTGAAACAACAGGCATACAGTTTTGAGATACTCAGGCAATTAGAAGATTTAAAAAATAGCTACTGCTGACCTAATGAGCTCATCTATAAAAGCAATAATATGACTGAAGTAAGACAAAACCCCACCTGAGGTTGTTAGCCATTCAATGAGTTGAATCAACAGCACAAAGTCCCTCTACCTTCCTTGCTTCAGTTCCTCCCTTCATCCAAGGAATACAATAACAGTACAGAACCACTTCAAAGATTCCATGATCTTCTCTAAAGTGATCCCTTTGCAGGGAACAGTAATTGCAGGAGTTAAAATTTCCAAACCAGATATAGAGGGTAGGAACTGTACTTTAGGTTGCTCAGAACTTGACAAACCTTTTGTTTTGAAGCAGAGTACAACACTAAATACCAGAAAGGGTTATTTATATTTTCTATTAATAAATATATATACAATTTAGCTTATTTCAGGCTACTCTTAACATTGTGCATTGTACCCTTCCTAGTTGCTCTGTTTGAGGGAAATGGGGTAGAAATGAGGGTAGTGTTTCCACAACATTCTCTCACTTTACTGTTATGTATTGACTTATGCATTTAAAAGTCATGAAGGGTGATCTTGTATAAGATACCTGAATGATTTTCATACACTTGTAGAGTTCCACCAATATTTCAGGAACTAGATACAGTAGATTTAATATAGCTATCCCAAGATACAATAATTTCAAAAAATGGAGTGGTCAAGATAATATGGTCATTCAAACAATAATAGGAAGATATTTTTGTAGAATTTGACCCTTATCTGTCTTTTTGCAAACAATGGAATGAAATTCTACAACTGCAGCTCTAATGTCGTTAAGTCAACTACTCTAATTTTTGTTACATAGCCTTCTTATTTTAGTTTTTGAAAGCAGTAGGAGTTGATGTAATAAAAGACAACTATTTCCTGTTATCACTAAGATGAAGACTAATAAAATGAGATGACTTCATAAGTGGTGATGTTCTTATTGTCTGCTGCTCTTTTCAAATAGAAATTTATACTTTGATATGAAACAGATGAAGCTCAGATCCGTTAAAAAAAGAGCATTTTTTTTTCAATAAATCAGGTTTGAACCCTCCATCAAGAATCAAATAACCTGCAACTGACTTTGAATGTAAAATTATTACCTTTGAATTCTGAAATAAGGGAGTGCCCTTGTTGGGTTTTTTTAGGATATAATATTTTTAAAAAAGTGTATAACTACACTTTCATATGGCAGAGAAAAGAGAGACATTGTCAAGGAAAAGCTGATATGTAGTATAATAAAGAAGGGACAAAGATGATACCAAAGAAGTGGAAAATACTGCTTTAATAATCCAGGCTGGCCCTGTCCAGGAGTTTCTTCACTTCATAATCCACAATCAGGAGTCCACGGATACTTACTCAAGGTAATGTGTTAACTTCAATTGCCTTTTGCTCAGTGCACTGAGGATAGTCTGAGGTAATTTGAGGAATTCTCTATGCTCACTAAAGAAAACATTGATCATTGATTTTCCTAGGTCTTTTGGCCATAAGTATCATTGTACCACAAATATTTTCCCTTGACTGGATTCCCACTGGTTTCTAACTAGTCATCTGATTTTCCTAAGAATTACCAGCTGAACTTCTGATATTTTTCCTTCTGTATTAAAAATGTAGCAAATAATAGAGGCTCTTTTGAGCAATCAATAGGTACTATTTGTGCCTGATTTGAAAAGGGCACATGCACATCAAAAAACTCATTTTTAACGTTTATTCAAACCAACCTGAAAGGTTTGTAGTGTAATTTTAAGGTTCATCTACCATTCATGACACAAAGTATTAAAAACTATCAATTCTTCATACATCAGTGTTTGCTGAAGTGCCTAAATTGGTCTTGATTTTGTGGCGGGTAGATGGCTACATCTAAAAGACTGAATACGAACTTTTTAGAAGTGTGAATCTATTTTCAAAAATTAGTACTAGTCTCATGAAAAGTCAGTGAGACCTTGGAGGCTCCTAAAGGCATAAGAGGCAGATTTTCAAGGTTTTTTTAGGCACTGAAGAAACAGGTGGGAACTCAAGAGATTTTTCAAAAGCAACCATGTATCTAATTTCTTCTGAAATCAATGATGATAGGTGGTCATAGGGAGAGGGTTTTTTTAAATCCTTCAAGGCATATGCCTGTGTTTTTAGTCACCTTACTATCTTTGGAAACACAAGTCAGGGCCCTTAGCTACTTGTCTAATTTTTTCTTATGGACCTTATTGACTATTTGTGAAAAAGCTATCACTATTAAAAACTCTTTAAAATAAGAATTGGCGTAATGACTTGGCTTCCTCTCTGATGTTAAACATACTAATACGCTTAGGATGAAATCTTCTTATTTCTAGCATAAATATGTGAGGCATCAGATGAAAGCTAATAATATCCCAAGGGAGCTAAAAATAATGAAGGCTGAATTTGAATAAATATTCTAAGAGGCATTCTGGAACAGACAGTGGTTAATAAGTACTGCAAAGGCTACCTTTCTACAAACCTCGTTTACAAGATGCCAAAGACTAAACATGGACAACAAAAAATATGGGTAAACATTGAACATAAGAAAAATTATAATCATTGCAGGAAGTTGGAGACAATGCATATTTTGTTGTTTCTTTGTCTTCTGATCAGACAGATATAATTAAAAATCTTTTAAAGTTATTTAGGATGTCTTATTTTGAAGTTTCATATACTTACAACTTAGACCTAGACTCCATGGAAATGAGACCATCTGACAGCACCTAAATTTACTGCAATAATTCTAAGTACATTGTAATATAAGGAGTAAAAGAATATGCAGGTTTTATTAAAAAGCATTAGTTTGTGTAACCACAAATAATGCAGGAATGTGTGAATTAAACACGTTTTAAATGTGAGCTGCAGCTCAAACAGAATAGCCTAATGAAAGAACTAGTGACTTAAGCTGTTGTCTTAAGAATCCCTTAAAATCAGGGAATATTAGCCTTAATTTTGATCACAGGCCAATCAGTTTTACTCTATGATACAGTCCATCACTAAATGACTACAGTATTGTATCCATAGTTATGCAGGATGCATACTTCTTGGGAGAAGGAAAAATTATTCAAATATTTATTCTGTCTTCACTATGTAATGGGTAGTCTCATGTCCTTATTGACTTCCAAGACCCAAGCACTGCAGAAAATAAGAATTAATATTTTCCTCATAAACTCCTCTAGAGTGCTCATCGTAGAAGTATTTGATTGCAGCACTCAGGCATATATATTATAGCCCACAATTTCCCAGGAAATCATCTGTTTCTCTAAGCATTTATAAGGTTTTGTCCCTAGTAATTGCATATCCAACTGGAGACGGCAAGGGTTAATTTTGCAAAATAATTTTAACATTTTGGCTAGTACTTGGTGTGTTCAAACAGAATACAAATGTCAAATAATTTAACCTAGAGAGACAGTGAAATAGTACCTTCCCTTTATACATGGGAAACTGAAGCTAAAAGGCAAAATCAGATTTTACAACATGCAGCTGCAAGTGTGCCACTTGCTCAAAAGCAGCTTCAGCATATACCCTATCCTACCTGAGCTAACAAACCACTTTTGCCAAGACAGCTGGAAACAAAAGTAATGTAATCTTACTCTCTTTTTTGTTCATCTCTAAGCACCTTTCCAAAGGATCTTTAGCCTCTTTCTGCTCTCAGTGGAGTGACAGAAATTGCCTCATTCTTGCGAGCTGCAGAAATTCCAGAGCAGCTGCTGTTCAGGGCAGCAGCAAAGCATTGATCAGGAATAGTTCTTCTTGCCAAGTTGCTGGTGATAAATAGAATTCAGCTCAGAATCATTTAAAATTTTAAATGATTGAAATCTCTTGGTCAAGAGATCTGACTTTAGATGAAAAGGTTAAAAATAATTAAGAAAAAAAGTTTGTTTTCCTTTTCAACTAATGATGGAGGTCATGAAAGCTGGTACAGAAAGCCCTATACCTGTTCACAAAAAGTTCATGAAGTGCTATGATTGTGTAAACACCTCTCAGAGTTGTATGCTAAACCTTCAGCTGGAATAAGTAATTTCCTATCTATCTTCAGTAATTACAACATTAATTAGGCTTAGCCATTCATGGGTAGTCAATTGAAATGACCAAGACAAGATTGATTCTGGACAAGAATTCAAGAACTTGTGGCTGAAATAGGCAGTTGAAATCTGAAAGTCCCACTGTTTCTTAGTTTGAGCCAGTACGGAAAATACACCTTTTCTTCGAACCACCTCTACCTCTTCAGTTTGCATTATATTCTTGTACCATGTTGAAATCAGAGTCATAATGCTGTTTTAAAGTACTTCTTGAATTCGTTTTAGACACATTTAAACTACAGTAATTTAGCTGATGGCTGCTTGATTTCAGTGCAGCCAGTGAGAAAGCAAGCAATCCAATGACCCCAAGTTCACTGAGATTGCTGGGAAATAAAAACAAGGGTTTGGAAGGCCAGTGCTTCAACACATAAAGAAATATATTGAATACTTCAAAAGATATAAAATTCTTAGAACTGTTGGAAAGGCTTCTGTGTGTGAACTTTCCTGTCCAAGTGGCATTGCTAAATACCATGACACCAATCAGAGGGCTGACATCATGTTGTTGTGTAACTCATAACCATAGCAATGTCACTTTTTAAAATGCATTATACGTGCATTCAGTGTCTTCAAATCTCAGCTGTGTCAGATGTTAAATAAAGTACATGTTAGGAGATTTATATTGAAATATGAGCTCTTTATATTTTTTTCATAAGAGGAAAAGAAAATGTAAAGCTTGTTAGTCCAATGTTAACACTGGAAACTTGGATTCAGACCACAGACACAGTGAGAACAGGTTTCATCACCAATATAACTCATAGTGATATAGTCTAGTAAGAGAGCTAATCCTGATCATTTTAACGGACGACAATAAGCTTGAACTTCTACATTGCACACGGGCCGTGATGCACCTAAATGTATGCAGTCAATAAATAGCATAGTACTCCCAAATTGCTGAGTAAATGGTCTATCTATCAGTTCAAGTTAACGTAGTATAGGTTATGGCCAACAACTATTAGCAAAAGAGAACAGCATGTATCACAAACTGGGAATATAATCCTCCTCTCCTTTTCTTCAAAACTAAGCACCCCTCCAAAGAATCTTTAGCCTCTTTCTGCTCTCACTGGAGCGACAGAAATTGCCTCACTCTTGCGAGCTGCAGAAATTCCAGAGCAGCTGCTGTGCAGGGCAGCAGCAAAGTACTGACCAGGAATAGTTCTTCTTGCCAAGTGGCTGGTGGTAAACAGAATTCAGTAGTGCCAGGTACTAGTAAAGGGAATGACACGTACCCTTTGCCTCAAATGCCATGCGGTAGGGAGTATCTGGTGTTATCTGTTACCTGTCCTTTTAGAATATCAGTATATTTGAGCTGTAAATCAGAGGCACTATGTTGGACTGATTGTCCCTTTATGTGATCAGAGTCATCAGCAGTGGTGTAATGTAGTCATTGTTCTCTTGGTGATCCAGTGAGGAGACCGCTAATACTGCCTTTATGAGGCATAAAAATATGAAATAATGGCTTGCTATACCCTGCAGGCTTCATACTATTCAATGAGTTTTGAGGTTGTGCTTTCACAAGATAAAGGATGATATGCCCCATACAACACCTGGGTTGGTTAGACTGAATTACAGCTTCTTTGGCAAAGATAAAAGGACCTGAATTTCTCTGGTAACAAAGAACAAGATGACCACCTGGTCTTTCAACACTTGGCAATTTTAACTGCTATTTAAAGTGTAGAATTCTGGACACAGATTGCTTCCAGTATCAAACCCACAGTCACTTGATTTCTTGATACGCTGCATAAGATGATCTTGTTCCTAACCAATTTCTCATATGTATGGAAAATTTATTTACAAACTTTGCACCCATAAAAAGAAATGGTGAGATGTTGAAATGTATGAGTCCAGCAGTACACAATTATGGCTAACACAGTCCCTTTCTGTGCAATCCATGAATCCAGAAATAAGACTTCTGAATACAAGAAGCCTAACTGGTGAAAACTCTCTCACACCTTTTGTATTTCAGAGGGTAGACCAAATGCTTCTGTAGATAGACAATGGATAAAGAACAAAGCAGCTGGGAGGGCTATGGCTATTTCTAGCTCTAGGACTACCTAGCTTACATAACCTTGAACAAACCAAATTTATCTGTATTTATCTTATTTTCACCATGTGTGAAAATGAGGCGATGATGTTTATTCACCTTTTAAATCCTCTCGAAATCCCGCGATTCAAGTAACCATTCAGATCCATCCAAATACTATTTCTTAGAAGCTCACACACACACACGTATATATCTCAACCACTGGAAGGGTTAAAGTTTTAAACAAATGCCACATTGCAGTAAGGATGATAAATTACAGGTAATAGTCTATCAGACTTAGGGAGACAGTTCAGTACACACAATAAAAATAGATCTGTTTACATAAGGGATAAAAATTGGCTACTGCTTTCAAACTAGAAGTTAATGTATGCCATATTACTGCAGAGAATCCCTCAAACCATTTTTAAACAATACTATAACAGTTACATAAAACTTAATGGCAAGTTAAGTAGAACACCCCAGCAGGCCCTCTGCTTACTGCAAGTATATGGCACAGAGTTCATAGGTTACTTGAGACTCATTCTCCCAGCCAAACGAGTCAAACAATAACACTTCTAGGCACTGAAACACTTTTCCTTGGATTTCAGCAGAAGCAGATGTGGGGCTGACTACACACTGAACAAAAAGAATAATTTTTGAAAAGAGGATGGCAGCAAAAACATAAGCTCAGCTTGCAGTTTATCTGTAATCATCCTTGCCGTTCACCTTGACACTAGCTTTCCAATATTACCCTCTTCATCTGAAGATCAGTGCAAAGCTTCAATAAATCGGAAGCTCATTTCTTCATATGTGCTTCAGATTCCCCTGCTAAACAAATTGGTGCAGTGTTTCAATCTTCATTTTAGTTTGGGGTGTAAGTTCTGAGTCATCATCATTTAATTTTCTCCAAGCCTCCAGCTCGTGTTTTCTGTTTTTCTTCCTGGATGTGTCATAACAACTGAATTGTACCACCCCAGTAAAATGGTAAAGCCCAGCAGACATCTGCCAGCAACAAAATACTGTGCTCTCACTCTAATTCCCCACACATTCCACTTTTCACACCACTTTCCTCGCATCCTCTCAGTAAAGTGGTAGAGCCTAGTAAGCAATTTCTTTTCATTCTCCACAACATTCTGCCAATGCTAACACAGAGATGAGGCAATAAATCAAAAAAGTCGCCTCAGAGAAGAGTGCACTTGCTTTACACACTCTTTTCCTAGCCCTGTTTCTATCAATATTCCAATAAGGTTAAATTCCCTGAAGTCAATGACTTCCCTGTAGGTAGGATATCTGTCAGTTCTGGGTCAATGCTGTGTTAATGAACTGTGAAAGTAGTATTTTTCAGAACTTCTGAGTAATTTCGATTTGGGAAAAATCAGCTGAGAAAAGTTTTACTCTTTCAAATTTAATAGAAACTCTGTTCAAAAGTTTCCAGCATTGTTAAGGCAGGAACAACAGAAAAAAAAATAATCCCTTAGTCTGAGCTTTGAGATACCATAATTAATGTAAAGGAGTTCATACTCTAGTACAATTCTTTTAAAAACAGTCCTTATGTATCAGAATTGCACGCAGAAGAAAAGAAGGCAAGAATTAGCAGTAAGAGAAAGGTGTTACAAGCAAGGCAGAAAAATTTCATCTGGAAAGAGGTAAAAAACAATGAATCAAAAGAAAACATAATTTAAGACAGAGGAGCCTTTAAAAGTTGCTAATAAAGCTCTGTATTTGGCAGCTACCTTACCTGAACTAGGACTTTGATTCCTTTGAGGGTGAATCATGTTTGAACCAGGTTTCAAGGACAGTTCTCCTCTCACAAAACGCACAGCACATGCAACTGCGTCCAATTTTTCCTACCAGATCTGGGTTGGGCAGTGACTGCAGCGTGTTCTAGCAACTGCATGTCAGTGGATAGCTATATAAGTATCAATCTTGCAGTCCCGGTTAGCACAGACTGTGAAGCATTTCTCTAGAAATACCCACACCAGATCACCTAACCACAAAGCAGCCACATCTCGTTTAACTTCAATCTCAGTAGAGTTGAAGAAAAAAACATTTTTAAGAGAAACCTCACCTCAGTGCTCAGATGGGGCAATGTCACTATCAGACAGCAGGTTCAGTTATGATAGCAGTAACAAATGATAGCAGCCATTCTAAAGACCAGGAGAGTTGCCAGATGACAACTCCTTGAGATTATCTTGAGGGGCATATAAAAAGAAAAACACTTACAGCAGCCCAGCACTTCAGAAAACTGAACTGATAAATATCTATACCTACCTTTACTGATAAATACCTCAGAACCTTGGAAATTTGCGAATTTTAGGTGAATTTTCACATGCAGGACACAAGTGCACATATTTGAACCAAAGTAATTTCCTTTTTTACCTCCTCCACAAATTCCACCTTCACATCATGGAAGTACAAGTGTTATTCAATAAAACAGCCATACACTTCAGAGAAGAGGGGGGTTACATTTTAGTAGGAGCAAAAGCACACGGCTTCTAATCTTATTGTTGGAAATGACTGACTGGTTTTCGCTGCACCTTTCTCTCCCACTTTTGTACAAGAAGACAACAAAAAACTCAGAAACTTATCAGAGATACACAATACACAAAACCTGAAACTCAGGCAGTTAAAATTTGGTTAAGTTATGACAACATTAAGGCAGAGATTAATATTAGAAAGTGTCAGGCAATCTGAAGTTTAGGTGGTGTTACCTGCTCCAACTGTTAGGGTCAATGGTAGTATTATGGTGCCAAACAATCATAATTTATACGTATGATTACCAAATTTGTGTTCTGCTGCTCAGTTGATGATAGTGTTATGGAATATTTAGTTTGCTTTTGCAGAAGTATTTAATTCTCAAACACTTATATGCACTTTGTGCAATAAGAGAGGATTAATTGCTCTTTAGGGATTGGGCTGCCCCTCACTGATTCCAGCTTGAGCTATACCAGATGCCATATAGCCCATCCAGAAGAGCTAACTCTTAATCTTTCTTCTTCTACATCCACTAAATATGACTTTATATAATTGCGCCAGAGCACTGAGACAATAATGAATGAATGGTGCATGAAGAACTCTGGAGACGTTTCAGCAATTTCTGTAAGGAAATGAGTCAAAATGCATCTGAGCAAGATACAGGACATGGTGCAATAATGTCTGGTTTCTTCCGAATAAAAAGAAAGAACAAGTGTCCTATCACTGATATTTTATCTTGAGCCAGTATGGTGTCTAATGTGAAAATTTACAATGTGAAATAACAAATTAAGAACATCTGTTCTATTAGGAAACAAATATAGTACTTAATAATTACTACCAGCTTCAACACTAAAATGTTAACAATATGTTTGAATTTTTAAAGACTGCATTTCTTAGCAATTTTACAGCATATCACTTTGAAAGGCCTTGTAGATACTTGCCAGATGTGATGCAGTGGTAAAGGAACACTACAGCAGACAGTTTATTTATCCTTATATCACCCCACTCGTTTTCTCTCAAACCAGAAAAAATATTTCTGAATTTCCTAATGATCTTGCAAGATAAACATCAAAAATTAGTACAGCTAGAAATTACTATATTAAAAGGAGTATTATATTCTTTAATTCTAGTGCTAAGAACATAAACCTTTCCTAAGTCCTACTTATCAGCACAATGACGTCATCCTGGAGTAGGAGAAAGGATAATCTTCCTTGTTGCTGCATTATTGAAGAATGGCAAGGAGTTCTGATAAATATACTGTTCATCATGAATATAAGTTTAATTACAACCAATACTAAATGGTCTTTTACATAAGACGGAACAAGTTGTGGATTTTAAAAGCCATATATTGTTTTCTATATTTCTAGTATTTTTTTCTCCCTACAATACAGCAACACATTCCAAGCATTTTTCAATGCTTTCTCTCTGCTCTTTGCCTTCACTCCACCAGCTGTCACTCCAGTGACATTTCCCAAGCAAGAGGCTGACAAAGAGCAGGGTAGGGCTTAAGTGCTTAAGCTGTGGAGATCAGTAGTAATATTTTAAAATATCAGCAAAACTCAGTATTTTAGGAACAATTTCTGGTATCGTTAACTTGAATGGACAGTACTGTTTACTACACAACCCCTCGCACTGAATACAGTTCAGTTATTTTAGAAATTTAAAAGGTTACTAAGCTACTGCACACAGCTATTCTGTCTGTAAATTTCCTGGGTTTCTACTATAATTCTTCATTTAAATTAGAAATGAAGAAAGCCTAGCCTGATTAACACCAAGAAATTTCTGTATAGACAATTAAGAAAACTATTAATAATGCAGAAAAGAGGCCAAAGGACAGAGTACAGGACAGATATTTGTGAAGTGTTTTACTTCCTGATTTGCACATCTTCTCTACCAATTTATTTTTCAAATTCCAGAACTGTATTTACAGGTCAAAATTATCTGAAATTCTGGTCTAAAAAGGGTCAAGAGGAGTTATCACACGGGGGTGCCTTCCTCCAACAGTAAAGATTTCTTCTCACTTTCTGGTTCTTGCCTGTTATTTGAGCCACTGTAGTCCAAGATCCAAATACTGTCAGGAAAAACTACTGCAACATGCAGAGCTAGCATAAGAATTTTCTTCTGCCTGTCAAAATGCCGGTCCCACCACTGAAATTAACTCAGCCACCCCAACAGCAGAAAGACAAGTCGATGTGATTTTCAGTATCCTCCAAATATCTTACCTAGTGACCATAATTTTAGAAAACATTCAAGGTAAGATTTCCAGTTTGTCAGCTGGCTTGATTATGGCATTTACCATTCTCATGCGTATCTATAAACCAAACAGTGAGCAACTCTTAACTTCTCATCATTGAGAAATAGTTCCATACTGTTCCTGTTCTTCCCACATCATGTGGTAAGAAGGAGGGGAAAATCATCACAAGCCTCTCTGATACTGCTCACGAGGTGACAATACCATGATACACAGAAGCAATTTCCGTGAAGCGAAGACACAGCGAGCCGGTTGCGTCCCATAGCACGGACATACCC
This sequence comes from Balearica regulorum gibbericeps, assembly GCF_011004875.1. Classification (NCBI taxonomy): domain Eukaryota; kingdom Metazoa; phylum Chordata; class Aves; order Gruiformes; family Gruidae; genus Balearica; species Balearica regulorum. The sequence goes on from NC_046184.1 coordinate 62,192,149, forward strand.
TGACACTGCAGCGTGCTTCTGCTGCTCTCACTTGTAGGTGCTGCCACGCTGCTAACCAAGTGTGAAGGAGCCCTCTAGTGTAAAAAAGAAACTGAACCTACCGCCCATGTTTTGCACACAAGTAACGCAGCAAAACAATGAAGTTGCAACAATTATAAAGCCTCCTGGATCTCAATACTGAAGGAAAAAAGGTACATATACTTACAGATAGTCTTAATGGGTATTACGAATAATGTCATTTCAGGGTTAATGTGTGATTGGCCATAAGCCCGGTCTTAATTGAGAAAGGAATCCAAAAACTTGAGAAGGATGCAGAAATAAACTGCGGTCCCTATCAGCTAAATATTTTGTTTAAATTTTTCAGTAGACCTTGACCTTAAGAGCAATTGATAAAAAACATTTAAAGGACAGAAAGCCTTTTTGTAGACCCTGTGTAACAGGGTAAATTTTATCTATTATGTGCTGATCACTCAAATCTTCTGGAGGTGTAGCCGGTTTGCTCTATAATACAAATAATACCCAGGAAATTCCAGTGCTTGGATCTATTTGCTAGTAATACAGCTTCATTACAATAGCTCATATCTCATATGATATAGAAAAAAAATTTTTGTATACATATCACTACAGCATGTAATTCATGTATTATTCCCATAACATATGCACTTGAAGACACAAGAAGCCATTGGAGAGGCAGCGTATGCCTTCGTGGTACCTGTAGTATTCTATGAAGATGCTGCATAGTAGCTGTTGGCAAAAGATCAGTCACACAAGTAGAGAGAGACAGATACATAGAGAGAAAATTAGAGATTCAGCCCCACACAAGTCAATAATATGCAGCTATTTCCTGCATCAAAACTTTTGGGTTTGTATCACTAAGATTAGAAAAAAAAAAGCAAGGATGATGCTTAAGTTGAATCTATTTTATTGTCACTAATTCTAAAAGTGATATACATTAAATTTATCTGGTCTACAAACAATATTGTTCTGAAGTTGTGTAGAGAAAACGATATGCAATACTTTATTTTTGTGTTTTTAATCTTTAGAGTGATCACAGTTGATTGCATAGCAGTTTTATGATGCCGGATGGAAAGTCAAAACAATTATGAAGTTTAAATTGGTAACAACTTCTTTAATGCCCTGCTGTCTAACTGCTAGAGGGATAAACAAAGAATACCTAGAATGCTGGAATGAGTTTACGAAATTAATTAGAAAAGTTATGAAGTGATATTAGAAGAAGACAAGAAGTAATGCATGAGAGGCACAAGCAACTGATAAATGAGGAGACATTGCAAATAATTAAGTAAAATCACAAGAGATGCAGTTTAGATAATCATTTAGAAGCAAAGAAGAGAAAACTCAGACCCATTTTAGACAAACAGAATTGTGAAAGTGACTTCATTTTACTTCCATTTAGGATTTTATCCTGGATGCTGACCTGAAACTTTTCTGAATTTCACAAATGGGGAAAAGGAGTTCTGCAAAATTAAAGTGTCATCCTGGTTAAGGCCCTTACGCTGGAAATCTTATGTGAACAGCCACTTTCACTAAACTTGCTGAACTTCTCACTTCCGGACAGGCTGCACAGCCTCCTTGGGTTATTTTGGCACCTCCTTTTCTGGCGCGCAAAGAGGAGTTCAGAGGAATGCAAAATGAAAAACAAGGGGAAAAAAATAATCCAACTTTCCCAAACCACAGAAAACTTTCATTTGGTATACATTTTGACCAAAGGTTCAGTGAGAGCAATGGTCATATTTTATCCAAAAAATCACTCTCAGTGGAAAGAACTCTAAAAAGTTTTGGTACAGGAGGACTAAGAGAAAGAAATATTGTACTGCTGGCATCTACATCCACACTCAAAGTGTATAAATACTAAAAGTGCAGGAGGTTGCAAGTATTATCACAATTACACAATAGCACTTTTAGGAGGCAGAGTCAGAGGAAATTGTATAGATTATTCAATTTTTTAATGATATTTGAGTGGCTAATGACAAAGTTAATTTGAATATGTTATAAAAAACCCCAAATTTTTAACTGCACATCTATAACATCTTAAAATGACTTAACCTCCCCTGGACATTTGCCCATTCCTTTAGTTGTATCAAATTAGATAGAAGAAGCAAAAAAAGAAGGAATTACAGGGATTTGGGAGTTTTGGTGGTGGTTTTATGTGGAAGTATTTTTTTCTATCCTATGTGATTCAGTTTATATGTATCAATATCAGATTTAATTGTAGGGTTAACTACAATTAACTACTTAAGGATAGTTATTTGAAAATATTTATGATCTTATTAAGTGAAATTTTGGGTACCAACAAAGTACACCTGAACATAATTTTCCTTTGTACAGCTTGACTGTTAATGTCATATCTGAATACTGGATTATTAATTTCAAATACAGCTAAGTAATTTGTAACTACAGAACTAAATATCTGAAGACTCACAACAAAAATATTTGAAAAGGCCTTAATACTGGTGCCTACAGCCAAGAAATATCTTCAGACACAACTCAGAATCTATGCTTTCAGATGATCAAAAGCTTTCTTCAAAGTCCTCCAGGCTTGGAGATTTATTAGCATTTAAAGGAATAAAAATTGAACAATAGGTGTTGAAGGCTTAAGAATTAAAAATGGCTGTGATTTCTAACCAATACAAGAATAAAAGAGATTCTTTAGAAATGCACTTCATATGAATTACTAGGTTCTATTTTCTCGTTTTCTGTGATACCATGTAAGCCCTCCACTGGCCAACTATGCTTAAGACAAGTATTTTTTTCATTTTTCCACAAGACTTTTTTTTTTTTTTTTTTTTTTTTTTTTTTTTTTTTTGCATAGCCATCATGGAACCTGAGCAGGGATAGGCTCAACCTGATGTCATGATGTGGATGCCATGATGTATAAAAAATATTGGCCCAGTTTTGGGAAGAACATCCTACTTCTTTTCTGCTGAACTGGATTCCCTTGCTTAAATGATTGTGGATGCAGAAAGTTGTGGCTCAAAAGAAGTCAGTGAGCACGTGGAATTTAAAAAGCAGATCAACTTCAACAATGCCACAGCCCTTTTAAAGTTTATAGTATTCCTGTAGGACCCACAGAACAAACCTAGCAAAACAAAAGGACAGCAAGATTGCCAAATAAGAGAAGCCATTGAAAAACACCTTTAACTGATGTGGAGGTTTAAATCATTAATCAAGTCTAAACAACTTGGAAAGGAAATTGTAAAAGAAAGGAATAATTCTGGTTACTTAGAAAAACTTCTCTTCAAATGGAAATGAACTTTTAAAACCTTTAAACTTCCCTGAATAGGCCATTGAAACTTAGCAAGTGAGAGTTTAAAAAATCTACTCAGAAACTGTGACTGGAGAGGTCATTGTCAGCCCTGTAAAAGAAGGATTACTTCCTCTTTGCTTCATAAACCAGTTTTACTGCCTATAAGCACTTCCATTTTCAAGGATCCTACAGAAACTGTAGCTTTAGTATTGAAGATGTTATACCGGAACTGATTTCTCCCTGCACTACACCAGTGTTCCATTACAATAACCCCTGCAGGTCTTCAGTCATAACAAGGTGAGCTGGATGGTCAAGGAGAACAGGAGTAGTTTCATTTGTTACTCAGCAGTGACTTTCTTTATGTTGCTGTCACTAGAATTGATTCTCCTACCTCCTTTAGCAGTATTCAATCGCTAAAGAATGGAGCTGCAGCTGGTAGAAAACCAGAGTGAGTGAAAGGTGAATCAAGCATAACAGTATATTTTAGCTAAGTCTAGTTCTGGTTTTGTTTCCAGACACAACTCACTGTCCCTTTCTCATCCCAACGACTTCATCCTCACTCCCTAATGACTATGTACTTCACTGGAAAGTTTCACTTTTTCTTTTATCTCATCAGAGAAGTTTAACAGGAACATCATGACCTCAGAGGAACGTTTCATTTCAAGATCAGATTTTTACATGCCCTACTGATTCAAAAATAAGGTTAAAGGAAGACAGGTATATGGTTAAAGCATTGGCCTGGTGCTTATGTTGATGTAGGTTCAGTTCCTGGCACTGCCACAGCCTTCTCCTGTACAAATAATTGGTAGGTAGATTCCATAAATATTACTCAAATTATGTACTATCTTTCTCTGCAAAGAGCTCTCTTAATTTAGGATAAAGTACTGTTTAACATCAGTGAAGATAAAAGAATCTGTCTCTAAATCTTCCCGTCTTAATTCCCTTTTTAAACATAGTGCTTAATTTGTCCTTGCTAATCAGGAATCTTGTACACCAATCTTCAGAAGTATCCCAATGTGCCAAGAGTAGCAGACAATAAAACATAACTTTTCTAGAAAATAATTCACATTTAAAATGATGGCCACAAGAAAACTACATGCTGGACTTTTATTAAAAGTATTAAGTCATCTTACCACACTTAGAGTAATTTTTTACGTACTTAAGTGATGTCATTCTGACTTGTACAGAAAGGTTCAATAACTGAAAGTCTAAACACAATTCAGACAATACTACACAGGTACAAAGCTGAATCTTGTTTGTTCCTGATGCTCTGTTGCTGTATCATTGTACAAGGCTAGATGCTTTTTGCTGACCAAGACCTTGGCAGTGATATCAGATTTAACTAAACAGAGCTTGTAGGTCTAGAGCTTAGACCACATTCAAGTAAATCCACTGAAGTTAATTGCATTAGACAAATATAAAACTAGTGTGAGAAGTTAGCCAGGCTCTTACTGTTATCATCTTTCTCCTTCCTGCTTTCTTTTTCTATTGTCACACTTGTTTCTAGTAAGGGAATGAAAATTGTCTACCTCTATAGCAGATAAGATGATAATGGCCTGCTCTCAACTGCTTACCCTCCTGTATTACTGCTGCATAAACAGAAATGAGAATTTTAATGTGTGTCAATATGTGCACTCCTGGATAGTGTGAAAGGTATTAGACAGGAGTTATTTAATGCAACAGCCACTCACAGCTTCTGTTTCTAACCAGATGATGATTCCAAATTGCAGGAAGAAGAGCACCATGTTTGTCATTTGTTATTTGCTTTCATTTCTCAGAATACAGCTGAGAAAGATTACCTATAGACATAAAAATCTTGATTACACAGTGCAAAGCAATGCACTGCTTGTTATGTGGTCAGTGGCATTAACCATCTCGCAGTCATTCTGCTTCACATTGCACATCGGTATTCTTTTGTTCTTATCTCCTTCAAGAAATCACATCACATCCATTCCCTGCAAATCTCTCTCGATGCCACTAAGATAGTATTTACTTACTGAACTGTAAGGCTGGAAGATAAAACAAGTGATTGTTCATTATCAGCCTGATGCAAAGCCTACTAAGGGCTAGGGAAGTCTTTTCACTGATTTTAGTAGACCTTGGATCAGGTTATATATAAGTAACTTCTGGCACTGGATTCATCAAGACATAGTCCTGACTGCACTAAAAGATTTCCAGTGACTTCAGTGATGCTAGGGTTTCACCCAGTCATGGGTTTTGCATTGTTATTCATCTGGTAATCCAAATACAATGTGGTTTTACATTGGCTATGGGATAAGAAGGATATGAGAAGTCCTATCATGATTGATCATCCTTCCACCACACACAAGGGTAAGCAGTAATTATTTATTGTGAGATGATATACAAGAGGAGGAGAGACTGTATTCTCATTACAGATGGATGACTGTATTACCATAGTCCTTCCTGATGCACTATAGTGGGCAATATTAAAATGTAGCAATAACCTACTGGTTTCTAATTATCTTGTCCTAAACCCTGATAAACCTGGCTATTCTTGCAATAGTGAATTTCCTTCCAGCAAAGCATTTCCCTTGCCAAAGTATATATTTTTTGGCAGCATCTGGCACTTTCCAGCACTGGAATCTGACGTAGGCTTGTAAATTGTGCTAGGTTGGCAAGGTTTTCACCCTGCAGAGCACTGAATTAGTGCAAAATAATACATTTATTGTTTCCCACTCTTTCTGCTATTTTTTTTTTCCTCAAAAGAATTCTAAACTCTGAAATTTCCGTTTCATATCCCAGTGCAATACTCACAAAAATATAGGTCTTTCTCTTCACACGTTGCAACTGGCTTAGGAACTACTGTGTGAAGCATAATGACTCTATCACATGCTTAGTACACTTAATGGCCTCCAAAGTAGCTGTTCCATAAAAAGGGCAGAGTACAGTGCAGCTATATGTGAGAGGAAATTGTTACAAGTTCTGTACTTTGGAAATAAGTTTAGGGGAAGAAGTTTTGGTTTGTTTTTTTTTTCCCAATTAAATACACAATGAAGAAAAAAATCCTTCTGAAATCATAATTCTAGAGGAAAAAAACCACCTTCTTCAACTGTGTGGCAGACTAAAAAAACAGGCATACAAATGAAAAATTAAGACACCTTTTTGGAATAAATCTACATTCGTCAGCTAACTGACTTTAAAGAAGTGAAATAGTTGTTTTACTCGCCATTTGAAACATCAAAGAATTTTTATTTTTTCATAAGGTGCAGCTTAAAAATCTTAATTATTCAGTCAAAACACTCTGTGAAGTCTTGAAAGATTTCTCTTATAGATCAGTACTGAGTGTGTAAGTCTTACTCACCTAGAATTTCAGAGCAACGAGCAAACATCATCTTGCCTTAGACTCAGTAATTAATGCAACCCAATATTCCACAAAGCAGTAGCTCTAGTGCAATATCTCAGTATTAACAAATGCATATGCTTTCATAAAGATTTTACTTGTGCATACTGATAAAGCTTATCCTCTGTTCTCATGCATATTAAATTAGACTTCAGAGCTAGATCATCCATTCATTGAGCATTTATAAATGCTAATATATGCTCATTCTGATGAATACAAACAAAAATCAGTCTAAGCATAATTATTTTTTTGGCGCTAACAAAACATTGAAGGAAAATGGAAGCTAAATATTAAATATTGTAGCTTCAAACTGCATGCAACTTATTTACATGAAAATCAGATTGCCTACTTTGCAACATTTAAACCTTGAGGTATTTCTGTTAAGGGACTTAACAACAGTTCACAAGATTTGTTGTTTGCTTGTTTATTTGTTTGTTTTAACAGTTCATAGAAGTATCAAAATACAGGCATTTCCTGCTGATTGAACATTGACTCATAATTTTCCAAATACAGATTAAAAATTCCAGAGTACCCTCAAGAAGTATTACCAATATAACATTAAGCCATTTGTCTAAGATCACAAGGAGATGAAAAGTGATATTAACAATCTCTTATTTTGCATATGCATGCATTTATAATGCAAAAATAGACAAGAGTACTAGCCTGATATACAGAACCTAGTCAAAGAGGTACACAGATACATAATTGAACAGTAGACTGGCTGGTATGCTTTTTAGAACAATATGTGTCATTATATTTAATTCTTAAAATGGAAATAAAAGAGAATGGCTTTGTACTCCACGAGTGACGTACATTTTGTGATTTAGAACAAATTGCTTTCAATGGAATTGAGTTTCTTTTACTTCAGTTACCTAGAAGAAGTTGTGCATGTACTCTAAGATTAGATCAAGTAGCTTTATCTGTAGTTGATGAAAGAACACAGGCTCTTTCAGAGGAAAATTCGTGTCATTTTAAGCAAAGCATTCAAAACAGGAATAAGTCGCTCTCCAGACACACCTGCTGGTTGACTTGACTATCTCAAACTAGTTCACTTATTTTCAGATAGTAAAGCCGAGTAAGATGAATCTCAAACTCAGCATCCCTAGTCTTCTGTGCCACCATAAGGCAGATAGTACACGCAACTCAAAAATACTCCATCCACCAGCTTCCAGTCGGGATCTAGTGTACAGGATGTGCTTGTTCAGTTACTACATTGTAGTATAGCACTACAGACTCTCAACCTTGTTGTTCAGGTCACAGAAAAATTCTGACTGACCTACTGCCTCATAGTATGCTTATATACATCCAGATACCGTAAGCTACAAACTGGACACAGTGGTAAATGAGAAAAAAACGTTTCCATCACACTTCTCTGGAGGATCCCTCACACAGGTACCCCAAAACTGCTATCAATGCTTCAAAATTGTACAAATTATATTACCCTGATGTTTTGATAGAAACATTTTGAGTTTCTCAGTACAAGATTACAGTACACTGATAGGTCAATAGCCTGTCACATTAGTCTAAAAGCTGCAGCTACAGCTGAAGATTGACTCTAATAGTAGGCTAGGAATAAGTTCCCTGGTTTTCAGATTTATGATGTTTTTCTGAATTACAGTCTAAAAGGCATTCTCAGGTTTTACTGCTGGACTAAAAAAGACACTGTGTACAGCAAATATAAAGAGTCACATAAAAGCTCCAGGACACATTACCCCCATTCTTCCTAGAGTCCTCTAAACAGTAGATTGGCTTTGTGTTTATCCCAGGCTATTTCTCATGTAATTTCCTAACATTAATGCTACAACAGTAAATTATAATTCTCCACAAAATTACTAGATAGTTTGACAACTGAAACTTTTATAGTCCACCTACACCGGTGCTTCTCACACTGAAACCATCAGCAGAGCCGAACCAATGGCAGCGCCAGTGAGACAATTTGGAGGGAAGGGGGAGAGCAAAGAAATCAAGCATGAGCAAGCCCTACTGAATTACTCCACTGACTTTGCATTATTTAAAGGGAAGTGCTGTTAGTACAGAAGTCAGCTGTTTAACTATTGGAATTCTGTACCTTGGCCTGCTTTCAGGGGACTTCAGAACAGCGTGACTAGACTTTGTATCTGCTTGTAGCACATGGAAAGAAACATTCACATATTTGGTACAGTAGATTAAATGAGAGCCAAAAATTCTATTAAGTAAACTTTGACCTACATGATATGAAACCTCTTTTGAGCTAGCAACTGACAAAAAAGGAAAGAAACCTCCAAGGAAACCAGTGTACGTCAGCAAAAAGGAATGCCTAGGACTGTTATATGTCCACAGACAGCACTTTGAAGGTTGAGTAAATATAAGGAACTTTTTGATAACAGCTGGAAGGCAGCACTCAAATTGTGTCAGAAAGATGAGAAAGAACTATATGGGAGTCCAGTATACTGACACAGCAGGATCAGTCAGTATTTTAAGGCAATATCACAAAATAAATTAAGGAACAGAAAACTGGTATTAAATGTGCAGAACTAGCAGCCATTTATTTACTAATATGGATTTTGGTCTAGAAATTAAGTGCTTAGTTATGTCAGTCCCTATGTAGGAGAGCACTCAGGCATGTGCTTACTGTTGAATATGTGCTTTAGTCCAATAGACCATGTAGGACCTTGAACATTTGCCTAGATCTAAGTGCATACTTTGGTAACTTGCTGAACTGGGACCATCTGATCCCACAGTCCTTCCAGAAGAAGACGGGCCAAATACTGATAATACCTGTAGAAGTGGTAGTATTTCCTTGTAATTCTTTATCTCATCTTTGTCTGTGATAGCATGTTTTGTATACTGCAGCACTTAAGAGGACAGCAGCAATTTTAAATCTATTGGTTTAAATTTAGTTTAGACATCAGATACTTCTCAAAAGTAGAGTCCAGAATCATGGTTACTGAAGAAGAATATTTTTTCCTAAGTTTTTCTGTGTATTTGCCAGATCTGTTGTACAGCACTTCAGGTAATATTACGTTCTATTTATTTCGTACAAATTTTAAGTATACTTGTTGCTTATGTCCTTCAAATACCTTTGAAAAACTTATTTGAAGAAAAAAATAAAAACATTTGACTTCACAATACTAATGGTATCTTTTTATGAAGAATGAGCATTTAGTATGCCATGTAATACACGAACATTTAAGTCTACAAATAAATGACAAGTTTTGTTGCTGACCACATCACTGATGTGTTAGCAATTCCATTCCAAACTTGTTACATGTACCACACAGGGGTTTTAAAGAGCTATAAGATATTACATCCTCCTTCATAAAGTTATTATTCTGTCAGAAAGAAAAACAACTCATAAATGTCTTTGGAATGGCTAAAGTACAAGTAATTTTGCAGTACACTGAGATTTTTCACCTGAAAGATTCCAGGATTCAGGATTTGTATTAACTATTTTTGCATACAATAGTGCAGGAGAAATATTGCTACCGATTACTAAATAATGCAGGCAATGCTTCATTCAAGGCATTCAAGGTATTTTATCAACTTTATAAATGGTTAAATGCAGACACTGAAGGGTAAAATAACTTCCATGTAATCACACAACAAGATACTATCTAGGTGAGAATAAAACTCAGAATTGACAACTTCCAACTAACAAAAAAAATGTGTGTAAGTCCCTGCTTAACTTATTGGGAAGACATCATACACAAATAAATCAGTGATGTTATTAGATGTTAGAGTGCATGGCTCTAGTTCCTTTACTTTATGTACCGTCAAAGAAAAATCAAATGTACTCCTGTTGAAATGAATGTATTTACCAAAAAGTCATAAATTTTGTACAATAAATGATACTGATAAACTAGTAGAACACTATATAACCCATTGCATGTCACTTTTTTTTTCTTATGTCTTGAATAAAAAATAATTAAAGAAAGAAAGCAAGCATCAGATTATATAACTGAGCTAAATTTTAAATGGCAAAATACAAACAATGCTGTATAAGTACAGGCTCAACACAGACAAATTGGAAAGAATTGGAGATGAAAGACTTAAAAAACTCCCCAAACAACCTCTAATAACCAGTACCTATTTAGCTTTAATCATGACAAAGCTAAATGTTAATCTTATTAAACAACAAAATTTTTGAGACCTTTCAAACTTTACATTTCATGTGACTATTACCTTTATAACCCCTTCATATAACAAAAAATGCCACTACCAGTCATTAGTCCTTCTTAGATCATTCTGACCAAAATGTAACACTGAGAAAAAAAACCCAAAACAATAAGTGCTCTACAGGGTAGATAATTGGCTTCAGTAAAGAACAAGGACACTTGTTTTACTAATGAATTTTACAAGTTAAAGACATTTATAGTCTTGCTACTCATGGAAGGAAGATTTCTTCTATCAAGTTCTGTTGTTAACTCATGGAAGTTCTTGACCAACACGTTTTCTTATTGATTCTAAATTTTGTCACCTAGAGGTAATCCTATCTACCTAGCATGAATGTCATGAGGAGCTAACATTTGTAAGATTCTTAGAAGTGCAAAATAATCCGGAAATCTTCTATTGGATTGGTAGAATTTTTAAATAGGTAACTTCTTTTCTTGGTACATAGGTCATGATAAGCCAGATGAAACCAACCAATGAACTGTCCATCCTTTTTTTTATTGTTAGCAGTAGCCAGGGAATCAACCAAACTTTTATGCCTGTTAGCTGCTATGTAATACCATTTAAAGGAAAATTCTTGAACAGAAGCTTTTAGAGTGTTTTTGCCTATGACAAATTGGCAGATTAAGGAAAGAAAGGTAAGCTTAACTAATCGACTATTTGTACCTACAGTTCAGCTGGATCCATTAGAAAGAGTTACATCTGCGTACCCAGGAACAGAATTTGCCCTTCCACGTTTTAAGTAGGAGCAAGACAAAATGTGGAACAGCTCTGGGTATCCCACACAGTAATGACACTCCACATTTTCTCATGACTGCTAAATTTTGAAAGTATTAGGCTAAGACAACCTGATTAACAGACTTTGGAAAAATCTCCAGGGAAAAGCTTGTACTTTATAATACAACTCAGTGAGTGAAAATAGTTTGGAAAAAAACCCCAAAACTCTGTGCCTTGATATTTATAATACTTTTCAGTGATACACAGAAAACAATACATACACACATACAAACACACACACAAATCAAAATATTACTGTAATCTACTCCTGGCTTGCTGTTCTGTTTAGTCTTATGAAACAAATAATTTAGCAGGCAACATACCATATAGAGGCTCTCAGTGGATTGCAATATACTAAGTACGCATGTTTTTCTTTTTGTTTAATTTACAGTCCCTGGAAAAAAAGACATTTAAAAACCTATTGTCTGGATTTACAAAGCTCATAGGGATAGCTAGTTCTTAGCTGACTGTATTGCTGGCTGAAATGTTAGACATACTTTACCACTAGAGGTCTTTTCATTTACGGATGTACTAAGGCCTCAAGGGTTCTTCATCAGGAGACATATGTTTTAACCACAGAGCATTGCAAAATGCAGTGTTGTCTTCAAATTGACAACTGCAGGACAAGTATATCAATATTAACCTAGAATTTGCTGTATAAACATTGGAGGTAATACGTTCCCAAAGAGAAACTGAATTTTCATCTTTTTTGATACCCTTATCCTTTATCTAGCTTTAGTAATTTCTTAAAACATAAACTCCTGCCAAACTCTGAATAACAGATTTTTGGTGATAAAACTGAAGGGGGGAAAAAAAAAAGCAAGAAAAAAAATTGGTAGAGCTGTCTGAATTGAGTTACTTCATTTTTTGGCTCTTGGTGCAATTTTTCTTTACTTTTTTCCATATTTTTGGGTTCTTAACCAATGTGGGTAATTCTGTAAATGGAAACATTTAATGCTGAAAATGTCAAACTAAAACATTTAATCTTTTCAGAATTTTACTGTCTTAAACCAAATTCTACCAGAATTTTAAAATAGATGTAGTAAGCAGGCAACTACTTTTGTTTGTTTGTTTTTGGTTTTGTGATTGCTGTTCCTTCATGTCTAGTTGGTCATAAAAGGGCAACTGCACATCCAACTGGGTTGCATACAAACAAGCCCAGGAAATAATGGGTCTGTAATCTTGGGCCGGGGAGGGGGGGTGGGGAGGAGAGTGTAAGAGTTATATGAATGAAAATATCACCCTAGACCTGAGTGAAAAATCCAAATTATTTGCCAATCAAATAGTTTCTACAGATGCCCAGTGCCAACACAACACAGAGAAAAATCGTGTTATGTCAGTCTCATTTCCTATCTTGTACAGAGCTATAGAACAGAAAATCTTCTGCTTGTACATGTACCATCAGGCATCTTCCTATTTTTGCTGCATTTCAATGGTTATTTTGTTACCTTATTTCCTGCTTCCGACTAGTTTTTGAGTTTGCAGATCTTACAGCCTGTGCAGTGGTATACAGTATTTAGTTCCCCTTTGGAACACACTCTGGCTTCACATAGTGGCTTGGTGTAGCCTTTCTCGTTCGAAAATACTTGCGTACACCAGAGGCATGATCTATGATCTTTAAACACCGGCTACCTCAGTCAGCACAATCAGTTTTCATCCAAAAGCTAAAGGGCAAATTTCCTTTCCAAGGCTTCTAAATGCCATTCCTCCCTCTCCATTTTCAATGCCAAAACAGTTCACGAAAATCTTTTAATAATACTTTTCTAAGAAGATACAATTTTGCTCAAATACTTAAATAGCAACCACCCATAGACAGAGATCAAAGCTGGCCATTTCCAGGAATATCTTTCGAAGATGTATCTGAGAGCAGGGGCTTAGAATAGATACACACAGGCAGCCTCTACAACTGTCATCGGTGATTCAGTTAAAATAATGCAACTTAATATGATTGCTGCTGAGATCTTTGCGTTTTCTTTCTAACATAAAAACTTTCCATTTGTGTTTTGAATAGGTAAGCCTACAGGGTATGGATCCAGCAGTAGACGCTTACACCACAAGGGAATAGTGGATGAATGCTGCTTCCAGAGTTGTGACCTGAGGAGGCTGGAGATGTATTGTGCTCCAATAAAGCCACCTAAATCTGCACGCTCTGTACGTGCTCAGCGCCACACTGATATGCCAAAAGCACAAAAGGTAGGCCAGGCCGGGGGGTGGGTGGGGGGGAAATAAAAGCTCTACCTACCTATTTCAGGGAAGGAGAATTCTGTCAATGCTGGTAACATAGCAAACCACTGATGTGTTCTGCCTACTAGGGACACTGAGATGTAGTGGGTTTTTGGGAAATAGTGTCCATGGCAGGAAATAAGTAGGAAATGGTGTGTTCTATCTATCTCATCTCTTAGAACACTGAATAAAACATGGAATTGCTAAGCTAGTAGTTGTGAGGTTTTATCCTCCTACTGGGTAGTAAATGACAAGTACTCACATCATCCAATCATAAATAGCACCTAAGACTTCTTTCAAAAGAGAAACCAAACACTGAATGTTTAACAACTCATCTATCCAGAACCTCCTCACTCATCCTTCCTTCCCAGGAAGAGGTGGAGTGAATGATCAAGAGGGAAAGCAGAGCCCTTCTGCTATTCATTTTACATGTAAATGAACAAATTATTTTTTTCTTTCCTCATTATTTTAGCTTTTTTTAAAAATTTATTTATCTATCAGAACTATAACTGGATAGTCACTGCAATCATTACATACTTCATTTTAACTATTTAATGTTTAATATGTATATTTGCCAAGTGCTTCAAATATTCATTGGTATTATTTGTACAGTTTTGGAGTTCAGAGTATCCAGATTTTTGGTCCTGTTGTACTAGATATACTGTACATATATGTAGTTAAATCTCATCTCTCCTCAACAGTGCCTATAGATCAGAAAACCCTTCTTAGACTAGAATACCATTAAGCTCATGTCCAACTGTGTCTCCTGTTCTGAACATCTGGTTCACATGTTATCTGTCATCTGCTGTAAGCCTTTAGTGATATATTTTATTGCTGTTGACCCTGTCTGTCCTACACATATGTTGGCCCCACTCCTGCAGTTATCTGAAAATTTTCTCTTGTAAGAAATGGAACTGCATGAAATCCTAAGATTTCATAGGAATTCAGGAAACAAGCACTATACACTAATTTCCTTAATATCATCCTTATGAAAAGAACAATTGTAATCGTTCCAGCATGCATTTCTTTTCTGTGAGTCAATCCATAGAATGGAATCCTTTCACCTCTTTCTCAAAAGTTTTCAGCCTTTTAAAGTAGTGGCTGTATGATTCTTCCTGGGAACTATCACCTTAGCCATGAACATCTCAAATGGCACACATGACAAGTAGCAAGTCGTCTTCACATAGAGCTCACTAGAGCCAAGAGAACCCGCAGTTTATTCCTATCTGGGCACAGATATATTTAAGGCTTGTGGAAAAAAAAAAAAAGAAAACAGGCCTGGCCAGTAATTTGTGTGCTCCTTCCAAAATTGTTGCTAAGGTGCTGGGTAAAACATTCTGTAACTTCAAGTAAAAAGAGACAAGATACCTGCCAGGTCTCTGATGGACCTCCACACCACTCTCCTTGGAGGACTAAGAAACGATGTCATTCTTTAGGCAGCTGTCCTCTTCCGAGTTCTAAAGATAGGCAGGAAAACACTTTTCTCACAAAACAGGAAGGAACACAAGAAAGGCCTTGCATCTTTCTGCAGCAGCAGAGGAGGTAGTGTTCAAGAGGGGATACTAGAAGAAGAAAAAAATTAGGAGGAGTATGTAGTAATTGAGAGAATCTAGTTTCCAGGAAATTAAAAGGAGAAAAAAAATCAAGGGGTGAAAAGGACAGTAAAAGGACAGTGAGGAGCAGAGGAAAAGAAAGGGGAGCAAATTAGATCAAAGAAGCTGAGAAAAGGAGACATAGTGAAGAACTAAATGACCCATGGTGCATCACACAGAAAAGACAGGATTTTGAGGAAAGGGGAGAGAAAATAAAAATAGAGAAAAATTCATATTAAAGAAAACAACACCTTTAAAGAAAATATATGTGAAAAGGAGGAGAGAGGTGAACAGAAGCAGTAATATCATAAATGCTTGTTGATGGGAACTTGGCGATAAAATAACAGAAATTTGATAGGAAAAACAAACTGAAATTTTCATTAATATCTGTGGATGAAGAAAATTAGATTGATGAAACAAAAATACAGAAGGGGTAGGAGAAACTATTATTCAGATAAAAGGAAAATACAGGGAAGGGAAGAGAAACAGAATTCATTATGAAAAACTCTATGTGAAAAAGCTCTGGTACATATTATCATGTAATTATTTTTTCTTTCTTTTTTGTCTTTTTGAAGTCAGCGGTACATGCCTCCATTAAGAAAGACAATGCTATGTTCATACTTTCTTCTTTGCATAGGCTCCTCCAATATGAATGCATTTAGCTAATTCATAGTGTTGATATGTCACTAATTTTAATAAAAAATTAATTATACTAAAGTAAAATTATTTTTCAATTGAACAATTTTTTTCTGCTTTATAATATTTTTCTTTCTTAATATTATATGTTATATATGAGATACATATATATGACCTCTTCAATATTTTTTTGTTTAGATACAAGATTTAAGGCAGGATTAAGTGGAATATATAAGATGTAGGCTTACTCTCAGATTTCATATACAAGTTTCTTATGCCTTTCATACTTCTAATACAGTTTTTATTTGGTATCTCCTCATAACCTTTTTAATAAATCCATGATTTGATTTTTGGTTTAAGTGGTTTTGTAAGAAGTGGTCTGCTTTCCCAATTCCTTGATCAGATCATTCCTCTTATGCACAATTTGGTAGAATAACTTAGTTCAATGAAGCAGAGCTGGTGTTCTCTTTATAGGTTGTGTTAATGCTGATCTTAGTTATCACATTACAAACAAGTGTTGCTACTCTACATGCACAGATCTGAATGATGAGGGCCGGGCACTGAATGATTAGCATGGGCTGGGAACCCCAAAAATGCCTATTTGCTGCTATAAGGCCAACATCAAGAACTAGCTTTAATCCAATCACAGAGACTGTATGTGTAGAGTTTTGTTTGTTTGTAGCTAACAAACAAAATATTTCTTTCTCCATAGGACCATTATTTGTCCTGTTCTAAGACCTTTACTCACAAATAGATATAAAAGTATATTGAAAAGTAAAAAATAAACACATTGTTATAATATGCTTAGGGGTATTATATACACAGCATACTTCAAAGATTCACAAACAAAAGAAATGAAGAAAGAAATCCAACCAACCTGCAGAATTTGTTGTTCACTCATTAACTGATCACTCATCAATTATGCTCATCCAAACCCTGTTTTGTTTACTCTATTTGAATATTCTGTTGAAAGCTTTCAGTAAAATCCTTACTGTTAAAAAATGAGAGATACTTAGGTATTCATCTTGCCAGACCTGATAAAAAATAGGAAGTGTTCAACTGCATAATACTAAGCCATTATAAAATTCTATCTTAATTGCAGCTAGTTATGTATATGAGTGGAGATTATTAAAGGGGACACAATCATATATCAGCATTTTTAAACCCACGAAAGATGTCCCTGAATTTTTAACAAAGAGAACAGGCATGAAACCAAAGCACATTACAGATCAAGAATTTTCTTTAACCTAAAACCATGAGAATATTTGCTGACATTGCTTTCAGAATAAAATATCTTTTAATGAGCAAATACATCAGCTAGTAAGGTAAGAGTAAGGAACAGGGAGAAGATTTCAGTATCTGTGCTGGAAAGCAAAGTAATGGCTTCACCTATTTTTGCACTAAGTTTATGTTTAGAGTTTTAGACTGAAAGAGGAGTAAGAAGGGAGATTAAAGTTCTGTCTTCAGTGTACATGGCTCTGTCTAGTTTTTCTTTCATTCGTTTCTTTCTCTTCTGAGAAATGCTAATAAAAGTTTAGTCTATTTACCCTTAAGTAAATTAAGTTTTAAGAGCAATTTGGAAAACTACTGAATAGAACTTTGAAACACAACTGTTCTCTATTCAAGCAAAGGTAATAATGGACCTATTTCCACAACAGCTGGGTACGTGAGGGAAGACTCTGACCTTTTTGAATGAAGCAGTGTCACAGAACCAGTGGTAAAAAGTTCTTATTTTAAGGCTACAAGGTACCTTGAAAATTATTACATAAATGTGAACACTGGTAAGGCTGATTTTAAAATCCATTAAGTAAAGAAAGAAAGGAAAAAAAAAAAAAAATAGTGCTATGCCCTCCCCTTGCACCCTGAGCAAAAGGATCAAAGAGGTGTACATCTTCGTATATTTTTTCCTCTTCCTCAGATTTTTAGTCCTTCTTCTTCTTTAGGCCTCATATGTGGAAAATACACAGAAATATATATCACAACAATGTATCGATAAAAAGTGGATTCTCTTGAAAATCCTTTTCAGGTTTTAGTTAATCTTCAAAAATTAAATAAATTCTAAGTAGGACTAAGAGAAGGAAAAGATGTTAATATTTTTAGTTTAAGAAAATGCCATTAAGAAAACAGAAAAAGTATCACATTATTTCTCATTAATCTTTCTAAAATTGGCAGATTCTTTTGTAATTGGCTCAGTATCAACTCACAGATATATTTACAGGCCAAAATATGCACAATGGCACTAATCCTAATTTCTATTACAACCATGCCACGTTACCAAGCCAAAGAGGGAACCTTTAGGTGTAACAGATAGAACTTGGCCTCTTCACTTCAGAAAATTACTTGCCCCATTGTTTACTTTCCAGTCTTATTATTACGTTACTGATCACAGTGCTCACAGAACTAAAAAGCTTTCAAAGAGATCACAGAGAGTTCATAGCTAAGATATCGTGTCTGTTACTACAAACATTAGACTTTCCATCTATTACCAATAAAGCAAGAGATCTTTTAATGCCAATATGAGGTTTGAATGCCCGTCCTAATAGGATGCTGCTGCATGCTTCCCAATATCCTTCCATTCTTAATTAAATGACCTTTACTATCACTGAGGTAGTTGTTGTCCTTATGTTACTACTGCCCTGTCTCCAAAAGATCCATGCTTAAGATGACAG
Source organism: Balearica regulorum gibbericeps (assembly GCF_011004875.1). Classification (NCBI taxonomy): domain Eukaryota; kingdom Metazoa; phylum Chordata; class Aves; order Gruiformes; family Gruidae; genus Balearica; species Balearica regulorum. The sequence continues at coordinate 62,210,821 of NC_046184.1, forward strand.
ATTAGAAGCCTGCACTTCTCTGTTCATCAGCCATCAAGATGCAAAGCTGACATTTTGCATCTGTCTTAAAATGCTTATTGCCTTTGCCTGGGTATGAACATCAGCTCAGAGGATCTGATAAGGAAACAAGCATCACAGATAATTTTATTTCTAACTACCTTTTTTTTCAAAGACTTGAGAAATAAGGCAAGATTTTCTATACCAGTATAAATGCAGGTCTGAGAACCTGATTCAGGCATTCACACTTTTTTTTTTCCCAATGGTCTCAACATTGCATACTTGAAAAAATGTGTTATGTGGGTCAAAGCATTTCCTGGCATGCATGTTACTGCTGCCACCACAAGTGCCACTTCTTTATAGTTATTCATCAAAATGCTGATTCCAGAGGAGAAACTGTTCTAAAAGTAACCTGCCATCTTCCCTCAGTTTCAAAGCTGGCCTGTGTATTATGACAGCTGTTTTTCCATCTACATGTCAGTATTAAAAGCTATAACTGAAACCCTGCTGCATCTTAGTATTCACTTTGTTTGGATGATAAAGCCATTTTAAAGTCAGACAACTACAGTAGTGGAAAAAACATTATTTTTCATTTGGGAGACACAGTTAATTTTCAATCTACTTTGAAAGCCACTGAAATAAAAATGGCTGATGTTTCATAATAAATATGTTTCACTATCCATGTTATAGACCATGAGCGTGCAGCTTCTAAGAATTTTGCAAGTAAAAGGTAGCATATAACTTTTCCCATATGCTAGTAAACTCACTTCAAAGAGGAGAACCTAGGGGTAGCATTGATGATGATATTTTGCTTTATTTCCATGAGAAAAAAAACCCAGAATTCCAGTTTTCTTAGTTCACTGTTACCAATATAAGCATTTGTAGCATAAGGTAGGATCCTTAATGGTGGCAGATTCCCATGAAGTGCTGCAAGTGAAAATCAGTGAAGAATTGAAGGGTTCACCCAGAATGAGTACTTCAGAGTGAGAACTAACAACTTAGGGAAAACTAAAGACAAAAAAAGGTAGTTTTGGAAAAGCTGGAAGAGGAACAGGCAACAAAACAGCAAAAGTTATTAACAACAATAATTAGCAGAATTCTGTTGACATTTCTCTTTCTGTATTTAATCCATGCTAAGGAAGATATTCTATAGTAGTATTAGCAAAATTTGATGAAGACAAGCCAGTGTCCTACTGAACTGATCACGGGAATAGTGACTAGATGATTAATCTCTTCTTACTCATTTAGTATTGCATTTCTGACTAAGAACACCTAGAATGGCAGATTCCTAACAAAGACATTCCTTCATTATGAATACTTTGCTATTAACAAGTTTGGCTTGTCAGTGATGATAAATTTTAGTTTGGCTCAGTGTTGTTACTTGGTGGTAGTAAAATTAATTTAACAATGACTAGTACTGCTTGGGGTTTTTTTACATTCTGAAAATAATAGTTCAACTCATCCATTCAGAACCCAATCCAAAACCAGTATAAATTAATAAGTTCTATGTGAGCTCAAGTTTTGTGATCTTTTGCCAGTTTCCGATTTATTTTATGTTTAATAGATACTGGAGGCAAATGGAAAGGTTATATATAGAATAGTATTTTATATAGCAAATCATTAAAAAACCCCACAAAACTACTGTAATGCACCAAATCAGCTTTCATTTTCTTTCTGTCCACCAGAAAAGCAGGCAAAAAGCAAAACTTTAATTACTTTTTAAATTTTAGAGATTACATTTCTTTTTTTGCGGGGGGGGGAGGGGTGGTTGTTTAAATAACAGATAATGGAGTGGTAGAGCTGCATATGCATGCCTCCCCTTTCTCAGGGAGATTTTTTATTTTTGGCTTCTCTTAGGACAACAGACATGATTTCAGTTAACTAAGAATTTTACTTCTGATGAGGATTATGAGGATATGGAGAGTTACTTAACAATTCTGCCTCTAGTCTGGTACAGAATGTGCAAAGACTTGGGCCCAGCTAATATTTACCAGCATGGCAAATAAGGACATCAAATTGAAAGATATATGCCACACCCATCGCTGCTGCTGGAAACTGGCCTGTGCATGGAACAACAGTGAACTGAGGGCATTATTCATTCCAAAGCCCTCTTGATTTGCCTGGCACATCACCCAGTCTCTTTTTGAAAATACAAATTATTTGGCTGCAGCTCCTGCAGTGAACCCACAGTTTTTATCCTCCTAAAGGCCTTATCCAACAAAAACCTTACATATCTAATATAAAATTTATGCAAAATGTAGGTAAGAGTCCCACTCAGCAATTTTGAAAACCTCTGACACTGGGTACCAAAGCCCAGGAGGCTCCACAAATCCTGCAGTTACAACTCTAAAGTTCCCTGACCCCTGCTTTTGCAAATGTCCTTGTTCTGAAAGAAAGAAAACCTTCAGTACCTACTGCATGTCTGAGCTCATCCAGGTTCCAGTATGCAGATGTTTCCTCTGCCAAGATCAGCAACAACAGCAATCAAAGTGTTTATGCCTAGGAGAACAGGGAATTTAATGTACAGAGGTTTTGTATAGTTATGTTCTCTGTGCACAGGCAGAAGGGCTCTAACATTTCCAGCATTCAGGATAACTGTTTTCCCAGTAATCTAAGTTTTGTGGTCACACAGTGTATTAAAACCTATCTATCTATCTGGATTTTTTTTTTTCTATACCTTCAGGAAGTGCATTTGAAGAATACAAGTAGAGGGAACACAGGAAACAGAAACTACAGAATGTAAGAACATGCCATCCACAAGAACGAAGAATGAATGTGCCATCTGCAGGATACTTTGCTGTAAATAAATTATTTGTTAAACATTGGAAGACTTAAAAAAACCTATGGTTTAATAAGCTTGATGCAATCTCAACCAATGGGCATTCTCCCAGTGAACAATGCAACTAAACATTCCAATATTAAGTCTTTAGAGAACAGAACATTGTAACTAGCCCAGAGCTAAAAATTTCTGTGGTTGATAGATTACTGTTAACCTGTTTTAAATGTCCTGCACAAAATCTCTTAAAGTCCTGTGCCCCTCAAAAGCCTACAAATTTATGGGCCTTTGATGGATCCAATTGCACTAAATTAACCTATGAACACTGGCTGCTGGAGTCATTCATCAGCCTTGTCTAAGTGGTGGTTTTTTTATTTGCACTTCTATACAAGCAACAGGCTGTTTGTTTTACAGTGTCTGATAACATTGTTTGTCTACCCCTTCATATTTGCACAGTTTGACATTCCCAGTAACAGCAGCAGTAAGGTAACATACAGTTTTAAACATCCATTAATTCCATCTGTGGCATTTTGACAGAATATGGGTTATAGATGCATTTATTTTAAGACAGTTTTATTTTTCCTTCTCTTGCAAAGATGCAGTTTATTGCAATTTGTGAGACAAAAGATTTTTAAAAGCAGTTAAAGCATACATAGGCTCTCAAACCATTAATGATTCTTCCAGGTAATTATTTTGCAACAGTATAGGTAACTTCTTTCTTCCTCCATATAACGCAGTATGTAAAATTTAGCATATCAATAATACACATATATCAAACAGTATGTAAAAATCTCTGTTTTATAGTACAACGGTGCTATTTTATAGTTTGTTACATGAAAGGGTCTGGCCAAAATGGTAACAGGTAAAAGCAAATATGGAAAGATCAAGCCAAAGATCAAATAACAAAACAGTTTTTTAAATATTCAGTTTAAATGAACTAAAATGGCTTCAGATTACAACGTGGAAATAACTTTCCCATATGCAAAAGAAAATTCAGATACTTGTTTCCTTTTAGATGTTTGAATGGTGGTGGTTTCACTTACAGTCATGTGGAACACAAATTCACAGATGCCTAGGCCCAGAGAAGGCCTCAAATTTGAAAAACAGCCCTCAAATGCCTTCAAAGGGTAGCCCATCAGGGCCCAAATCTTTCTGAAACATCAGCACTCTATTCAAATGTAACAGAGGGTTACTCAAGTTCTCTGCCATTTTAATTCTTTCCACAATCAGATGTGACTAAGTTGACTGGTAATTAGGCTGCTGCATCTCTCTGTACATCAGAAAAGGTAAGCTAATCACCAAATTACAGTGTAGAAAGAGTCCCCAAGAAGAGATGAACCTTCGAACTGCTGCTTACAATAGCCTTTCATGCACGCTTGTGTGAGACATGTATTTCTGGATAATCTCTGACATGTAACCTTGATAGCTACTGCACTGATTCTACCTTGACTAACACTGTGTCCTATGCTCCATTTTTGTAAGTCAACTCAGTGCTAGATCGGCCATGCAGTGAAGGGGGATAGGTAGCCAACGTGTCCCAAGGTGAGCAATAAACTTCTCTCTGAAAGAAGGGAAGAGAAGGCAGGGGACAACACACTGTTCCACCCTGTCCAGAACTGCAACGTGATTCCACTCAACTTCTTCCCCCCCATCACCCTGTACGCGGTAAGCTCAAACAAGGGATGAAGTATCCTTTGGTCAGCCCCGAAGAGGATAGGGAGCGTACTGTATGAAGGGAGCAATTAGGCAGATGTTAGTTTAGATCTGTAAAGGAAGTATCTCTTTTTAAAGGCTCAAATCTGCCTTACTTTCTACTACAGCTGTGGCAGTAGATGGCTGAACTATTGATTAAAACACGAGAAGCATCTCTGCAGACTGCATATTGTACAGCTCCTCAATAGTTTCTTGTGAAACAGACAGGAAAGGTAGGTCTTAAAAGTCTAGCAAATTATTATAGCTCCTTTTTTTATTCCCACAGAAAATCTGGGGTTCGTATTTTTTCCAAGGAAAGTGTGATGTGTTCCTACGCAATCCTTTAAACCCTCTGCTTTCTGTGAGATGCATGTTTATAGGCACAATAGGCTGCCATCACAATGTAAAAGCAGAACAGTGAATGAATAAAAAGAACATGCCACAGCTGTCACTGACTGAGATAGTTATGTTGAAAAAGTACAGAGAAACAGATGGGGAAACTAACCTAAATTATTTACCACCAATTCAATAAACAGAGGTAGCAATTCTGATATCTATCACAGCTCATACACGACATTTTTTGGTGGAGGGGATGGAGAGGGAAGTATTTTTACTTCAGTGGCTGTTAAGAATTCTGAAATGCATTCTAAGAATAAACCGTTATTTTGATGTCACAGACATAATACATACTTCATGTCCTGTGATTCTTTCTATCTCTTATCTCCTCTGAAGTTCGAAGGGGAGGAGGGAGGAAAGATGTGAGCGCAAAAAGCAATTTGCGGATCTCTGTGGTGGCAAGTTTCTTTGTAGATAACATTTTATGGATGCATTGTTAACATAAATTAATAACCACACATCATTGTGCTATTTAATTCCTGTAAATTAATTCACATTTTGGTCTTATCTTGGGATTCATGCACTCGCATTCATGCCACCATATTTCTCCTGTTGAGAAATCATAATTTGAAAATGTCATTCACAGACAGCAATATCTAACATCAGAGCTTGGCAACTGTCTAAACGAATTAGACCAATTCTTGAAAGAAACTACAATAAATATGAATAGCTACAAGCTTCAAAGGCAACACTTTTCTTTACTAGAGAATAAATGATATCACAAAATGGAGAGTAGCTCCACCACCATAGAGATGAGAAATGCATGGATGGGAAATGCACTGTTTTATAAGAAATCTCCAGTCATATGGCAGGGAGCACATGATATACCAGTCAGTGTGAAAGATAAAGGGCTGCATTAGCTTAATAATCTCAATAAATCCGCTACTTAAAGAAGTTGAAGCATGAGCCAAAACATCTCTCTCCCAAAAGTACAAAGTAGTCTGACTTGAAAAACTTCTAATTAGAGAAATTGAAGGGTTCAGCTGGATTTTCAAAAGCACTCCAGATATTTAGGAACAGGGCCCCAGTGGATGCCATTGATAATCATAAATCACTTAAGTGGTAAGGAAAATCCCACTCCCCATCCTTCCATATCATGTAAATCACATGAAAGAAGTCACATATTTTTGCATTCTAGAATAGACATAAAACTCCAATTATTACACAGAATGTCACTGAAGTTAATACATCTCTTTTATCAAGGTAGCAAAATTTGAGCCTCATGTCCGTAGCAACAATAATTAATCATTAAGAGTTTAAATGGAAAATGAATAAATTCTATATTCTGCTCAAAATGTACTTTACAAACCTACACTTAGATTTGTGTGAAAGACTTGTATGAGGCTCAATTGTATCATTCAGTCAAGAGAGAAAAGAAAATCAAATAATGGGATATTGCATTCAGTCCCTGTAGATACACTAAAGGCGGTACCTTTTGCCCAAGACAGATTACAGCGTCAATTCCTTTTTTAAGATTAAAGAATAAATAAAGGGTAGGCTTTCTTTACAGAAGTGAATTCCATACACAACTAGTAGCTATGTTCAGTTGCCCCATGAGCCAGTTGTTAACTTAGTATCAGTGGTTAAAGTTGATTAATGAAGACTCTAGGCCAAGCACTGAGTCTTCTTGATTCTCCATTTTAACAAGAAAGTGCGTGATAAACAAGTTCAGAGAAGTGTATGCATATTTACTTTACCTGTTACTGATTTGGCCAACAATGCCAAAGTGGTGCTATTGTTTTGTTTAAGAAAGTACTTGACTAAAATATAAAAGAAAGCATAAATATTTTTTTAATGTATGAAAATGACAATTATATAGGTATGGTTATTAAAATAGAAATACAACTAGCCATAACTTTTCAACTTTTTGTCACTCAGCAAAGGCAAGGAAATCTTAAATCAATGGAGATGGGGCAGGAATAAGAGTCAAAATGCCACAAAAATTCATAGACTTGAAATGCAATTCTGAATCTTTACTCCAAGTCAGAAATACAGATGAAGAAAAGCATTTAAAGTCAGGGAACAATGGATATGACTGAAAGCCTGTTCAGATTAATGAGAGTCCTATATCATACCAAAGATTTTTAAGCCACAATCTAGCCTGAAATCAGTGTAGAGTTTGGCTTAAAGTCAGTGGCATGATATGATGGAGACTTTCATTAAGCACATGTTTTTATTTTTATCTGATTACCTTCTCACTCATGCCATGCCCCCTAAAAGTCAATATTCTTTGGGGGGGAAAAAAAAAAAAACCACAAAAAATGCATCTGATTTTAACAAGGAACAAAAAAATAAAAATTCTTAACATGAAACTGATGCTATTTTTAATTCTCATCAGTTCCAAATTGTGAGAAAAAGTTGAAATGTATGGCTAACAGTCTGTGATTTTTGTTTTTATTTTTTTTTTTTAAACTTTATGTGGTCACTATGAACATCCTAATGTGCACAATTTCACATTTCATTGTTTTGTTTTGAAATGATGGTAAGTTAAGCCCAAATAGAGATTCTTGGAACCTATAGGCTAGATAGAATACTTATGTTCTGATGAAGGTATAATCAATATATTTAAAATGTTTTATTTTTAGTCTGAAAAGGAATAGTAATAATTTATTTGGGGACTCAACCTATACTGGTCCCTCTTTTAAGGATACTGTTCAGTGCAAACAAGTCTTCCAAATGCTAAACTTCTATTCAAACCCAACACTCATTCCTCCCTCCCCCTTCCCCCAGCAAACCTAGTTAAAACACTATTGCAATATAATTTTATTGTTTGTCTGTTTGTTTTATTGGGGGTTGTTTTGATTTGATTCACTTTGCTTTGATTTGGGGGGCAGGGGTAAGGAGGAGGAGATGAGGCTTTCAAGCGATTAAGAATTTTTCCTCTTGGGTATAATCCACAAAAAATAAAGAATTTGCCTTGATGAGATTACTAATTATCCAATTCATGTGTGGAAGTAGCATTAAGTAAAGCAACTAGATTAAAGTTGTCTTGAAAGAAGGAAAAAAGTTATTAACACAAAGTTTTTACTCATTCAAATCCTACACTATACATTTTGCTTCTCACAGCATTGGAATATTCTACTGGACTATAACTGTCTGAACACACAGTATCTGATATATATAAATCTTTGATTTTTTACATGAAGGGTGTTATGGGAATATCTGAAACTTGATTACATATAGTACAGTATAGAGATACCAGTCTAGCAGAGACCAAAACAAGAAGGACCTCCTTGATGCTTACGTTAGGAAATCTTATACTAGTTGCATAAAGTATGTGTGTATGTGTATATAGATATATACATATATAGGCATATGTATGTATATGTGTATATATATATACACAGTTATAATGTGTGTATGTGTATGTGCATGCGTGTGTGCACGTGTATATTATGCTTTTTTTTCTTTTTCCTCTCAAGTAAAATTTGAACTTCTTGCTTTTGACACATTATTTCTCATGGATGATATTCAGTAATCCAATTGGAATTTAATTGTAGAAGAACATTGTATAAGATGGGTGTCACAAGTTAGATCCTATCTTTGTTTTTCACACCTAAAGAAATGACCTGATTTTGAAATCATAAGACACTTTGCTATCATCAGGCAAATCTATGTATCTGTTTAAGTATAGATACAAAATATTAACTGAGGGCCTTATTATGAAAACATTCATTTAAAAATTTTGGTTTATTTCATTCTTCTCCAGATAAAAAAATTTCACTTAACAAAAGTTAAGTATAAGCATTCCTTCAAAATAAGAATAATGGGTAAAATAAACAGAGAAGAATGAAAATACCTGTCATTTAATAATATCACCTCAATTATTAATTTTTAATTAGACCTTTTTTGTAAGAATAATTCATGCCTCTCTATAGGACCCTTAACTATTTCAGAAGTGGAAAGACTTAGCACTGTAAATTCCTATATCCCAAATTATTTATAATAACTTTTGATTTCTCTGTATTTTTCAGCAACTTTTTATTTTGCCAACTTGGCTCAGAAAAGTCATAAAAAGCATCAACATGATACTTCTGCTGCTAAACATTCTTTCCCACAAATATTTAACATACATACACCCACCTACAATATTTACATATTCACACTTGACTGAAGTTCTTAAGAAACAACACAATTACAGTTGGGATATTATTTTTTTTTTCTGCATTTTAAAGGTATGAACCATTTTTTAACTAAATCAAAGGCATTCGATCTTACTGTATTTTACATTCATTAGTATCATCTCATTCCTCTAAAGCAACAACAAAATACCTGCAGAACAAAAAGGACTCTATCTTGATAAATAAGATCATGCTTCACGTACTCGTGTTAGAGAAAAAGGTTTAACCAGATAACTATATTTACATCTGATTCAATGAAATTCATATTTTGTAATGAAATATTTAGCTTTGTAAATTTTAAAATCAAATGAATGTTCCACTCTTCCTGGTTCACTGGCATTAACCTGGTTTACGGTATGAAAAATCTCACTTTAACAATGATCAAAGACAAAGGATCCAAGACCAATAGACTAAAGTGCTATCAGTGAAAGAAGTCCAATATGTCCTTATTTTGTGCACATGGATGAATTCTATCTTATTTTTTTTTCTTTTTTAGACTAGAATTTCAAATCAAGTTCATATAAAAGCTGCATAAGAATTATAATACTTTTCATTATTTCCACTTAGAGACAAGTTTGAATATAATAAAGCACGTGCAAGTTATGCTGCATGATACAGTATATAAATCTTACCTTTTAATTTATTACCATTTCTAAGGAATTAGTTCAACTGAATTCAACTGAATTCTATAGAAATCCTGTGCAAGATGAAAAAACAATTGTTAAAAGTGTATAATAATAATGGTTGCCTGATTAAACTGAGTCTCATCAAACATGAGTCATAAAATGCTCTACTGAAAGCATACTGGTACTTTGTAATGTTCTGAACAGCTTCACCTGTGGTCTGATACTTCATGTTGCTTTTATCAGGATGTGATGATTCTGTGTTATAGTTTCTTAATCCTTGGAGTCTTTGGGTTGAATATTAAACATGTTTGTCAAGCCTCAGGATTTTAGGAAACAAGTTAAAGTAGAAGAAGCAGCACCACCTGCTGCTGATAATCAAATCATACATGAGCTTTCTCTCCCAAATTATCTGCAAAGCCACTCAGAAGTGCTAAATGAAGAGACCAATAGCACTTGGTTTTCAGGAGGACACCCTTTCCAACAGGAATGTTAACTGTCCTCCCTTTCTTCACTGTTGGACTTCAGTTGGTATCCTGACTAAGACTGGGGTTTCCATGATGCAAGCATGAATGTGGATACATGAATTTCTGATTTCACTACTGAATAATGCTACTATTAACATTTCAAGTCATTATAACCAAACAGTGACAAGTGTTAAATGTTCATTCACTAAAAACCATTTAAACTCTCTATTAAAGTTCTAACTGGATTTATTCTTTCTTTTTTTATTTTCTTGTGCTTACTCATAGTACAATGTCACTACTTGATGACAAATAATATTTCATACTGTGTATGTAACATCATTGTGTTGCAGAATCCCCCAAATACCTCAACAATGTCTTTGTTGCGCTATTCTCCCCATTTAGCACTTATAAGCTTTTCTAGTAACAACCAATAAATCAAAAAACGAAGCTCTTAATATGTACAAACATTAAAAAAAAAATCAAGAATTTTTGCTAGTTTGCAGTTCATGTAATGCCATCTAGATCATTCTCTTCCCCTCTCTCTACAAGCTGTCTAGAACAGTAAACTTTGCTCCATAAATAATAGTGTATTCATGCTTTTAAAGGCTTTTATATGCATTTATGGTAGGTAAAGGTTGGAAGAGGTAGTTGACTGATTTTCACTTTTATCTACTTTGATTTCAGTAAAGGGCTTTGTCACTCTGTATACATAAAGGCTAATGCACCCTTTGGTTTGTAGAATGTACTGAAATGTTTGCAACCCTCTTGGTATCAGGTCCAAAATGTGAAGCATTACTGTTAAGAGGGTATCTTTCTAATGTATTTGTATGTATAGTTTACACCTCTGTGAGGTCTAATAAAGGATTATGGTTAATAAAAAAATGCGTTGAAAATTCCTCATCCACATAGATTTTGCAGTAATTTGCATTCTTCCTAGCTCTTCCCTGACATATACATTTCAATTCTCAGAATACACCAAAATCAGGACATACCTTAACAGGATGAGCAGGCTTCACTCCTGAGATAGGACTGACATGGAGAGTTAGCTAGCTTGATAAAATGAAGTGTCAGCAGAAGGAATTATGGAACCTATAGATAAAATTAATAGTAATGAATAAACAGGAACAGACTGTATTTACCCACAGATGAAGATATCTGAACTCTGGTATACAGCCGCTCACTCAAAAGCTCCTTACTATATAAGAACTAGGTGGTAGCTGATGTATACTTACTCTTCCAAAGATATCCAAGGGACATTTAAAGAACTACAAACTACTATGCCTTCTATCTCTATCACTTAAATTGTTCTCAAGAACAGAATCCGTGGGTATGTGAATAAATATTATGTGATAAATATGGTATCTTGCAGGAAAAGAAAGATGGTTATTGTGGAGTTAAGACTTCAGAAATCTGTTGGGAGTTCTTTGGAGGAAAGGACAAGCATGTAGTCAAGGAAGATCAGAGTCATCTTGGATTTCCAAAATTCTTGTAAATTAGGTCCCTCATGCAAAGTTCTTAAAACCACTAAACTGTGATGGAATGAGAGGGAAGTTCTTCATATGTGCACGCGGCTGATTAAAAAGCAGAAAAGATAAATCAGGAGGGGTCCCATATGTGAAATCCTGATGCAATCTGTTCTAGCACCCATATTCTTCAACGCTTTCCTAAATGAGCTGGAGAAGGGATGAATGGTAAAAACACAAAGTTTATGGGTGATACTAAGGCAATCAGGTCAAAGAGGCATGGTTACGCCTTGGTAAATCTATGCTTGCTGTTCCCCTGCCGTCTTGTCTTTCAGGTTCTTGTAAACAGGCTCCAGGAAGATTTTTTCTATAGTTTTTCGGGTACTGAGGCCAACTTCTATCTCCACAGATCTTGGCCCTCTCAGATGGGTGCAATGTTTGTATTTTCAGTCACTAAGCTCCCACACTTGCCATAACCTTTCTAATATGATAACAGGCTCACAACAACACTGCATAGATCCCTCATCACCCTCATACGTATTCCACGTGGTCCCAAGAACATCTGTGTCTGCACTTGATTTAATAATTCCATCTTCTTTTGTTGTGGGCAATGCGTCACTCTGCCAGTGAACTCATGGTTCTGGGAGGCCTGAGGACAGCCTTACCACTGCAAGCGCAAATAGACACAAAAAGGCCTCTAGCCCAGGAAGTTCCCAAATTGTTAATCAACGGAGCGTAGGAAAGTCTCACTACATGTTGCCCTGTTCTAGCCTTTTTCCTTAGATATTGATTTTGGCTACAGTGCAAAACTGGTTTCCTGGACTGGTTTCCCCATCTGATTTTTACTCTGACTTCTTGTATTTTTATCCTGCTGACATAGTAGCCATTCTAGACTCTAAGTGCACAATCTCTAAGTGCACAATCCCTAAAGTAATAGCCTTCATAAAAAAATTCACAGCCAATAATTTTTAAACCTGCACTGTCTTATCATAAAACTTGAGCAATTTATGGAGATTTCAGTTTAAAAATAATCACTCAACAATAATAAACATATTTTCATTCTTACTTTCTGATGATGAGATCCAGTTAACAGAAACCACAACAACTTGAGGATTTGGCAATGTGGCCAAGGAACATTTCAACAATCCATTCATTTGTAAACTTAATCACAATTTTTCAAAGTTTTTAATCATATGTATTGCATATATTACCATAAGTTTTCAATCTTGTGTGAACAACATGCACTTGTTAATAAATACAACTGTATAGTAAGCTATGCTAACACAATCAAAATAAGAACACTTCACCAGGATTAAGGAAATGTCTAAGAACTTACTAATAGTTCAGGAAAAATCAAGACTTTAGTGGCCAGCTCCTTTCTTCAATTGTGCACTTCCTCAGATGCAGATAATTTAATTTATAGAAGCTTTTGATCAAAGAGTTGCTGCAGATTAACCAAGCCTGGATATTGACTTATTCAGAAATTATTCTATTTAGTGCCCTAACTTGGAACTCATTTTGGATCACAGCTAAAGAGAAAAATCAGTCTAGAAATCCGTTGCTACTTGAAGGCCAGCAGGATTTCTGGAAGCTTACTAAAAATTAGGACTATCAACAGCAGCTGTTAAAAATGTCATGGAAGAAATTCTTATTTTATTAGTGCAAAGTTGATATTGTGTGTGGAGATCTAAACTGATTTTTTTTTTTTTACTTGGGCAACTTCATTCAGCTATTTGCGGTTTCATCCTGTATTTTCATCCTGGTTTACACTTGGTTAAAAATACCTTTATTTACACATTATTGTCTTAATTTTGGCTTACAACCTTATAATTTTTTGCTTATTATATCTCTTGTATATACTTTTTAGATGAAGTTGATTAGTGGTGATTCTAAGCCAATCTTTCATCTCTGTGAAAAGGAGTTACCTCTGAGAAGTATGTTTTACCAACTGAGAGGGTGACAGCAATTAACATTCATAACAGTTTGCACATGTTGCACTATGCATCCGTGGTACACAGATTTTCTGCTGGCTTTCTGAAAAGTCATTTGTCATCTCTATATTTTGACAACCAAAACATTGAGAAGAAATTGAACAGAACAGGAAGAAAAGTGTTAGTCAAACTGAGATAAAACAAAGATTAAAGCAGGATTTCCAGATTACCACTGGGTTGGTTTTGTTTGTTTGGGGAGTGCTTGAACTTAACCTTAAATACAACCATTTCAGTTAAAATGCACTGTCTTTGGACCAGACTCCAAGCCCGCCAGGACTCAGCTTCTCAGCATGTGCTCTCTCCACTAAGTAATGTTTTCACTCTCTTTGTTTGCTTTTTCCTTCTGTTCCATATATCACCTATTCTTGCTACATAGTGACCCAGTACAATAGGAGAAGCAGCACGTGCCTTCCCAGTCCTTCCAACAAAAAAAAAGCTGCTAAGTCTACTGATTGGGTCACGTTGTCAAGAAGAGAGAGATAAAGGTTTGAATGCCATCAGGTTGAAAATGGAATCAAATCAGATCTCCCATTGATTCTATGCATCCTGTAATTAGCTTGCAATTAAAAAAAAAAAAAAAAAGCAACAATGCCAGCATTTTTTGGGTGCCCAATACTACACCATTAAGCATGCCCTCAGCCTTCCAATGGGATCAGGACCTTTGAAGACTTAAATGCTATACAAGATGGATTTCACATCCAGGTGTGACTTATAGAAGAGAGTATTTTAGTTCTTGAGGTGGGACAGTATTGGGCACACAACACACTTTACAACTCTAATCAGTTTAAGATCTGTTAGATTTAAAAGCCAATAGAGGAGATATTGGTTATTTCCACAGGCCGCAGAGAAACTGCTAATTTTTGTTCAGCATTGGTTGAGGCATTGGTATTTCAGATATAATTTTCTTTAATTTTTTCAAATAGTTTATGTTTCTGTCACATCCATCATTTGTATCTAGTTCGCATTACAGAAGAATCTGTCTGTTACCTGTGTTTGGATTCATGTGGATTTTATAGAAAATACTTGACTGCAGAATCCCTAGCAAAATCTGTATTTATAATGTGCAAGGGAGATAGTTTTCTTCATTTTACATTCTTCAAATCCTTGCTTTTAGGAAAATACTTTATATCATTCCCTTTCCTGCAGGTCTTCATCTGTATATTGTTATCATTGCTGGTACTTCCCAGCTTCAAATATTTTTTCGTACACATAAATCATTCTTAGCTCTGAGAGCCAAATCAGTCAGTAAATTTCTTGGTAACTTAACATGTTGAACACAATCCTGTACTGCTTTAAGCACATCCCATTGTTGGTTTGGTAATCAAGAAATAAGCAATTGACTTCAGACAAACACTTGAATTAGCCTTTTCTGCAAATATAACTTACTATGAAACACATTTCTTGTTCTGTCTAAACAGCATTTAGCTTTTTTACCCAGCTTTTTAACTTACTTTGAATACTGCATATTCTCTGCTATGCCAGCCAGAACAGCAGCACCAGTTAATATTAAAACATTTATTCCAATCCTTAATTTCACTTTTTGCTCTTTCTGTTTCAGTGTCCATACTGTCTATAATCACAAAATCAAGATAACAATAGCTGAACTTGCAGCATGCTAACCTTATCACTACCCAAGGACTCCAGTGAGTCAAGGAACTTCATCAGCATCTCACAAACTTAGATCTCATATTCAAATGGGGACATTTCTACTGCCTTTCGGGGTAACCACTGACGTCTAAGGTTTTCCTTTATATCAGTTTGAAGCTCATATTTCTGTGTCCTGTAGAATGCCAGTGGCCAGCAATTCTGGCTCTGAAATACTGCTGAAATCTTTAGGATAAGGTCAACCCACTTTCTAACCATTCTATTCCGAAAATGGACCAGAACTTTCCTGGGCACTAAATAAAGAAAATCTCTAGTTAGCATGATTTGTCTTTCAGTCTTTTTGCATTTCTATTTCCTTTTAACAAGGAAATGGACTGGTTCTTTAAACTTATTTGCTCTGACTACCAATACAGTAACAGAATTACCGGTATAGAAATGTCACTCAAGTCTTTGGCCAAGATTCTGTAAGGTACTTGAATCAGTATGTAAATATGTACCATAAGTAGGCTCGTTTAAAACGTTTCTCATTAATAAAAGTGATACTATTAGAATCATTATAATTCTATATCCATAAGTATTTTTCCATGTAATGTAAGACTATTAATATAGTTGTACTATTTTATTTTTTCTTTATTAACTCATCATATGCTTTTGGCTACTTCAACAGAAAGCTACGCAATGAGTTTTATTCTTTTTTTAATTTCTCTCTCTGGATATTGTTTTTACTTCTTTCACTGATACTTTTCAACAATATTTAATAAGAGCTATGTTTAACCTTATTTTATTTAAGGATTTTAAATTACTGTATGCCTTTCAACTAAAGGCATACAGTAATTTAAACTATACTAACAAAGTATAAAATTCAGGCTTCCTATATTTCATATAGGTCTGGTTCTTTACCCTGTCAGAGTACAAATCCCTTGATTTTATTTTGTTCTGCTAGTTACCTTTTTTAAATATGCTGTCTTACTTCTTTACTCTATTCCTTTACTTCTTTCTTCTTTCTATTCCCTTATCCAATGCAAAAACCATCAAATCCACATATCTTTTTCCTGATTTTTGAAAGAGGATTCTTATAGACTAAGGTTCTTCACTGTCTCCTAACAACAGACAGACTCTTAATTTCCTTACACTCCCTGGTTTTCTTTATGCAGCTGGATCTTTGCTTTTCAGGTAACACTGTTAATTAAGAAGCTGCCACCACCATTTGTTAAAGTCAGCTTCCTAGGAAGTATCCATAGAATCACATTTAGCTAGCGCAATATATCCAAGATAAGAATACTCTGCAAATGTGTGTTTAAATTTTCATCTGAAAGTATTTTTCCAATGTATTGACAAATTATTACTTTAGAAAATGTCATTTATTACATATCTTTTTCTAAAACTATTCTTTCTGGCATATTTTGAGCATTCATCGGTACTGTAAGCACCTTCTTTCTCTCTCTCTTTCTTTTTTAACTGTTGTTTTGTGTGTGCACAAGCTTCTTTGTACAGAAAATATCAGTGCTAAACATTCTTTCCCCATCCCTCATGTTCTAGTAATTATACATCCAGAGAATCTCTCAGGAACCACTTTCCATGCTATCTGGCTTCCGCATGAGAGTAAGTCTAGGCCATGAGGAAGAAACTTTGTCCTCCCCTTTGCAGTACTCTCTATTCCTTCAAGCTTCCCAGCACAGCAATTTATTTGCTTAAAGCTTGAAGTTTGCAAAGAATGTTACAAAACCTCCCTCATTATGGCTCTCACATCCTTAAATGTGGGAAATGAATTGCGATATTTTCATTTTGTTATGGGTTGGACGGAGTAATTTGCCCAATATCACTCAGAACACTAGTGTTGGATACAGGTAAATTATCCCTGGTACCTTGATTAAAAAATTCAGAGTTTAACTGATGACACCACAGTGCTTCTCCAGCATCTTGTGATTTCATCCTCACATTAGTTTCCTAAATTCTCTCAAGCACTAGAAAGGGTGAGAAACATTAGAAGTGCATGGATGAATGCAGCACAAACTTGTGCAGATGAGGGGTTTTCCAGCTGCACAAAAAGCAGACTTAATGTGTAATATAAAATTTTAAAAGGTTCATAAATCTATCAAGGCAAACAATGGAACAAACAAAGGCAACTTTTATTTGGAATGTCTCTCCCATTCTAAAAAATTCTGTTCAATATTTGGCTAAAAACAATACTCAATAATTTATAATAATACAGTGGATTCTTTCTTATACGACTTGCCCCCTTACACAGAAATTTTTACTGCTTGCTCAGTTTCAGAGTATACATGCAATTAGAGACACTACTCAGGAAGAGAATAAATCTGCAAAATTTTAACCTCAAAAGTTTCAGGAAACTGAAAAGCCAAATGCAAAAATGTAAAAGCTGAAACATAACAGTAATTATATAATACTCTATGATGAAGGCCCCTCTGTAAATCTCAGTTTAGAAATGTGTCATGTGGTGCTTCAGATTATTGGAGCCTGAACACATTATCAAGGTGGTATGCCATATAATTTGAACATAACATAAAAAATTGACAGTAACTAGTACAGATAATTACGTTATGAGATCATGAATGAATAATCCTTTCTACTTATGGAACATCTCATGGTGTTTTTCAGAACAAAATGAAGCAGAATTATCTTCATTTTGCATGAGATGAAAGTGAAAGACAAAATTCTAGCTAACTAACTTGCCAAAAAATATACAGCTAGTCCATAACAGAACCAAGAGCAGCACTCAAGAATTCCAACTCTGTTTTTATATCTGCTGTTAAAAAGAAATATCTTGCTGCAGATATTCTATTATTCTAGATTTGGGAAATAAAGTGTGAAGTGTAGGATAGATCTGATGAGAAAGCTACTGAAATCAAGGGAAAGTACTGTCAAAGCCTTGGAAATGTTTATGACATCTTTTTCCAGTTACAAAGAGATTATCTACTTTTATATGTCATGGGACAATGCTGCTTCATACATTTAGGTTTGTTGCCTGTTTCTTTAAGTTCACCTTTTAATCATTCCTAGTCACTGTTTCAAATTCTGTCTTTGTTGATGAAGAATTTAATCTGTGTATGAAAATACTTACATAAAGTCAACCCAGATATTTCAGAGTAACTTCAAAGAAAAAGTAATCTATTACATTCATTTGAACATAGTGTTAGATAAACATATCAGATGTATATATAGGGAATATATTTATCCCACTTTTAACATACAGGGAATATAGTTATCCCACTTTTAACATATCATCCTAAAAGTAAGTATGGAAGTCTCAGACATCAGAATCTACCAGATTATCAATTCAGAAGGTGAAAGACAGTAAGCTGGTATCCTGACATCAGCCTAGAAGTCTTACTGAAAGCACCATATAGTACAGACTTCTAAAAAGTCCTACCAACAAAACCAGATATAGGTTTCTACAAACACTTACATGTAGCAGTTTCAGTTGCATTCTAAACTATACATGGATTCGATGGATGGACCTCTCGATGGATAAGGAATTGGCTGGATGGTCGCACTCAGAGAGTTGTGGTCAAGTTCTCAAGTGGAGAACAGTGATGAGTGGTGTTCCTCAGGGGTCAGTACTGGGACTGGCACTGTTTAACATCTTTGTCGGCAACATGGACAGTAGGATCGAGTGCACCCTCAGCAAGTTTGCCGACGACACCAAGCTGTGCGGTGTGGTCAACGTGCTGGAAGGAAGGGATGCCATCCAGAGGGACCTTGACAGGCTGGAGAGGTGGGCCCGTGCGAACCGCCTGAAGTTCAACAAGGCCAAGTGCAAGGTCCTGCACATGGGTCGGCGCAATCCCAAGCACGACTATAGGCTGGGCAAGGAATGGATTGAAAGCAGCCCTGAGGAAAAGGACTTGGGGGTATTGATTCATGAGAAGCTCAACATGAGCCAGCAGTGTGCGCTTGCAGCCCAGAAAGCCAACTGTGTCCTGGGCTGCATCAAAAGAGGCGTGACCAGCAGGTCGAGGGAGGTGATCCTGCCCCTCTACTTGGCTCTTGTGAGACCCCACCTGGAGTACTGCATCCAGCTCTGGGGGCCCCAGGACAGGAGAGACAACGAGCTGTTGGAGAGAGTCCAGAGGAGGGCCACGAAGCTGATCAGAGGGCTGGAGCACCTCTCCTATGAGGACAGGCTGAGAGAGTTGGTGTTGTTCAGCCTGGAGAAGAGAAGGCTCCGGGGAGATCTAATCGCGGCTTACCAGTACCTGAAGGTGGCCTACAGGAAAGGTGGTGAGGGACTGTTTATGAGGGAGTGTAGTGACAGGACAAGGGGTAATGGGTTCAAGCTGAAGGAGGGTCGATGTAGATTAGATGTTAGAAAGAAATTCTTTACTGTGAGGGTGGTGAAGCACTGGAACAGGTTGCCCAGGGAGGTTGTGGATGCCCCATCCCTGGAAGTGTTCAAGGCCAGGTTGGATGGGGCTTTGGGCAATGTGGTCTAGTGGAGGGTGTCCCTGCCTGTAGGAGGGGGGTTGGAACTAGATGATCTTTGAGGTCCCTTCCAACCCAAACCATTCTATGATTCTATGATTCTATGATATATACTCCTAACAGGTTTAGTTTTTATTATTCTTCTTCCAAAATGTAGCCTCATTGGTCCCCTGGAAAAACATTCACAGAAATTCAGCTACCAAAAGAGATGGTAAAGGGTTTTTGTATCTCTTTCTAATAATCTCTTGATAAATCAATGCCTAGATGGGACCAAACTAAGAATTTACATCATGTAAGCAGCCAAGTGCTATTCAATTGGGAGAAATCAGCAACTGCTATATATTTCTCAACATTTGCTCTGTCAGTAGAGCTGCACAACAGACATTACTCTCTCAAAAGGGCAAAAGCTTCAAAACAGACAAAAAAGAAAAACAAGCTAATTCAAGAAGATAACAAACCAATACTTTTTGAATCACTGCTAACTGAGACCCCTCTTCTAACCACCATGTGGCTGGTAAGATTTAAGAGTCTTGTAATATATTTATGAGGGAAACAAGAGCATCAGACAAATCAGCTGTAACAAGTACACATTAATTTACCAGCTGATTAAAGTTTCCAACTTTAATTGAAAAAGGAAATGCTTAAAAAAAAATCTCACCATGAAAACAATTCCTTCAGTCTCTGGAGAATAAAACTGTATTCATATAAGAGGAAAGACTAACATGCAATTTAACAATATCTTCTCAAAACCAAAATGAGACAAGGAAAAATTGAATATTCATCAATACTCCTAAAGGCATTCACAGAGGGTTTTTTATGCTTAGTCAAATGAGATTTGGACAGCTTTTTAATATGGAAAAGACGAAACACTAAATTCAAATGCCAATTATTAGTCATGCACTTTGCTCAGAAAAGGACTAAGATTTTGCTTATTTTAAAGGCTTGATAATGACATCTCTGTTTACTTACTGTGTCAAAATGAAAGCAGTAAAAACATGTAAGCATCTCATTATTGATTGAAGAAAAACATTAATCTCACCTTAAATTTATGATCTGAAGAAGATCAGATTCATAACTAAGAAATTATAGAACATGTTTTCCTACTTAGAAAAAAGTCAGATGACTGCCTCAAACATATTTTGAAAATATTCTATGGAACAGTTCAAGAATTTAAACTTGTCATTGAAAAAAACATTTTTATATAGAAGATTATGTGTGTAGTTTATGTATTGACAAAGCAGCATTTTCAGGTGAAAACATTTGTTTCAAAATTCTCATTCTGAAGTTCTAGGGCATGTAAAGGACCTAGTCCACAGTAGAAACTTGAAGAAGAATTCCAACTGACCCAGGGACACCTCTAAATGTCAAGTTACAGCTTTGGGGTTAAAGTACTAATTTTGGTCATCCATAGTAACAAATGCACACCTACCTCACTGTAGAATTTTAGACATCATGAGATTCTGAAAAAGTCATTTCTGATTTCTATATTACAGTTCATTCCTGCTAACTGTAACTTCTAACTTTACTTTAGCATCTGCTTGACTCACTAGAGAGAAAATAGAGAGAGGAATTTCCAAGAAGTTTCCATCTTTCTCCACTGTGGATTTGCACTCATTCATCACACCTACATGTAGACATCGAAAATTTTAGTTTTTCAGGCCTTCACTTTAAGCAGTGGAGAAAAATGCACTCTGAAAGTGTCATAATTTTGTCCTACCATACATGGGATGAATTTAATAGATACTTAATATTTTAAATATTAATGCTTCACCTTTCTATTAGCACAAAATCTAGAACTGAGAAACTGTGAAGGAGCCTTCTCATATAGCAACTGAGAACACTTTATCTCTCATGTAACCTGATGCAATGGATCCAAAATTACAACTCCTGTGGTGAGTGATGAGGAATTTCTCACATTCTAATATGAAAAGACCACAGTGGGAAAAAAAAAAACCACCAACAAAAAAAACACCAAACAAACCAACCAACCCAAAAAAACCCCAAGCTCTTCTAATACTTTACACACATAGATTTAATGATACAAGAAGAAATACTCTTCGTCTCTAACAAAGAAAATTATTAACTATGCCACTTCTAAAGGAGCTAATTCATGGTAAAATGCATCTTCCAAACTAGGGGAGGAGGAGTGGAAGATGATAGGAAAAAAATACAGAAATTTTAGAAGTGTGAAGTGTGAAGGCTTCCACTGGAATAATACACTCAGTTTTTGCAACAAATTACATAGATAGTGTTGAATGGAAAGTACCCAAAGGGATGCAAAAACAACCAGAGGTCAGGAAAACATGACATACAAGTCAAAAAGAAAGGCTTGGGGGTTTTTTAGTCTTGGAAAGAGACAGCAGAATAAATAAAACACATTAAATAACTGTTGCATTCCATTAACTGCATTGTCTGAAAGGCAAGTGATATTAATGAATCTATAGAGTGCAAACCATAAATAGTAAAAATTTAGCAGAATGTTACAGATATGCATAGTTGAGTTCAAAATTTATATTCTGCACATTTCTTTTAATTCTGCATAGGAGATATTGAAATCTGTTTTCACTGTAAATTTTGAAATTCATTTTGCACGCAGCATTCTGACAAAATTACCTAATTTGCTGAAAACAATAAATAACCTACCTTCAAAACTTTAAAAAATGTTCTTCTAAACTGGACATATGTGTAACATAGTAAGCCTCATTTTACATCTGACAAACAAAAAGCTATTTCCTTTGTGCAAAAGCAGTAGATGAAATTTGAAACAGGCACAGATTTCAGATTTATTCAGTATCCTTTCTATGGTTATATTATTTTAGGTTCTGTCTCTGGCGCAAATTCTCAGCAGACACTCAAGGCTATGCTCGGCATGCAAAATGTTCTGCTCACTAAAATAAGACTTTTTTTTTTAAATGCATGATTTTGATGACTTGCTACCTCTCAATAACACAGAAATCAAAGCAAGCTCTCTACCTTCATAGCAATGGAAATCCTAAAAGTTTAAACACACTTATTACAGCGCCAGTGTGAAGATATTCACAGCTAGTAGTGCACTTCACTGTTGTTGATTAGAAAAACATAATCTAATTTATCCCCTTGGAATCCCACAGATGTGAAGCAGCCAAAGGCTCAATTTTTTGCATAAGGCAGAATTAAGGACAACCAGACAGGAAAGGAAAGCCAAATATGCCAGTGGAGTGGGAACCTACATATTAGAAAGTATCAGGCTGCTATGATTAAGAAAGAGGAGCATTAATATCAAGGAGAAAACAGTCTGAGAAACTGATGCATAGGGAAAGTATACCAGGGATGACTGACCAGAGTATCTCTGAGGAGGCTTAAGCAGTGCGCATTTGGTTCCTCTCCTCATTGATTTTTAACAAATCATTTTTTGCTTGCTTGCTCTCTGCCCTGACTTTCCATTTCGTGCCTTCTCCTCCACGCCACCCCCATTGGCTCTGTAACTTTACTTCTCTAGCTTGTTGCAGCAAGTGTAGCCTTAATATAGAATTATAGATCATAGATTTATGATCTACTATTCAGTTTGGTGAGCTTCAGTGAATTTGGCACTCACTTGACTGTCTAATATGACAGACACAGAACCTTTAGGGGGTTTTGAGAGGAGCTGCAGCTCCTTGACTTCAGT
The DNA here is from genome assembly GCF_011004875.1 of Balearica regulorum gibbericeps. NCBI lineage: Eukaryota > Metazoa > Chordata > Aves > Gruiformes > Gruidae > Balearica > Balearica regulorum. Next base: position 62,234,041 of record NC_046184.1, read on the forward strand.
ATAGCTGAGTGTATGACAGCTCAAATGTGATGCAAGTCTGACAAACAGAATAATACCACTCATTTATGCTATGTGCAGTAGGTGACAGCAGCTCTGAATATTTCAATTATACATTCCTTATATTAGAATGAACTAAAAATAGTTCAGCTATAAGCCTGCCTAAGAGCCCTATCCATAATCCAGTATGATCAATGGAAACTTCTCCTTTCATATTAATGGAGCTAAAGAATTATTTTAGGTTGTCTGGAGTTCGGTTTTGTTTGTTTTACAAGAAAGAATAAAGCATGACTATTCAGCAAAGCAAGTATTTTTACAGTCCATTAACCTTGTAACAGGTAAGTACAAACACAAGTTGGGAAAAAATAATCTACAGTCATTCTGAATGTATTCGTATCATCCAATTCAGAGAGGAAATCAACCCTTTGAGTTGTGGTGTCCTGTTTTGAGACTGGTTACGTGAACAAGTTATTGTTCTCTGTATGTTACCAGCTAGAGGTTCAGCTCCTGCACATAACAACTGGTCAAGGCACTGTTAAAAGAAAAATTCTGAGTCTGTGCACAAGAATAAACTGGAAACTCATCCTTCCCGACATTATGAAAAACACACTCATGATATGGCACCAAGCTTTAGAGTGCTAACATTCCAAGGCTCATGCACCAGGCAACATTCCTGTCAGCCAATTTTACATGCCAGATGGCTTAGAGGAAATGAGATCCTGGAAAGGAAAACCAATAGAAAAGAATACTAGGTTTATAGCATGAAAACATGATCAGGTTCTTTTAGTACAGGAAAAACTACAGGCCAAATGCTGGAGGTCTTAAATTGAGCAGAACTCCCACTATAGTCAAGAACTTCACTGATTAAAAATCATAGATTTTTGGCTCAATGTGATTGATGCAAGACAGATCTGAAGTATTGTGCGGATACTGAAAAATTTTATATGGATAATATTATCATAACAGTCCCCACAGTAACAAAGGTCATAAACACATAGGCAAGGGGAAAAGGGAAGGGTAAAAAAAAAAAAAAAAAAAAAAAAAAGAATTAAACCATTAACTTAACTGGGTTTCCAAATAAAGCTATATTTGATCAACGAAAATGCTACCTAAAAGTTACTATGACGAAGAACAGCACATGGCAGGAACCAAAAATTTAGAAAAAACCCTTCTATATCTATAGCTAAATTTGCTTAATTCAAAACCTGTTCATCATCCTTATAAAACTATGAAATAAAAAAGTAAGGATAGAAAAGTCCATCATGGGGGCGGAGGCACATGGACTTAAAAAGACTTTGCAAAAAAAGGAATTGTTTTGCTGTGCTAGAGGCATGTGCTTCCAACACTTCAGCAAAATCAAAAGTGTAATTGCTGCAAAAATTAGAGGAAGAAAGAGGATAAATTCTAATAATCTGGTAAATATTTTACACTTGAATCAAGAATAAGAAAAAGTTCCTACTATATTATTTTTTCCTTGCTGTGTTCCCTGACAACATATGGCAGGAATACAGTTAACTAACCTCATTTCAGTTACTATCAGAATGTGTGGGAATACCCCAACAGCAAAAAGAGATGGAGTTCCTATATCTTAATTTTCAAATCAATGAGAAAAAAAAAAAGTGAGGATGCGATATCCCTAATCCTCAGTACTTAGGAAACCACAATATCTTGATTTATTTTGTAATCATGTGTTTTATTATTTTTTTAATATCCTGGAATTTTCATAAAAGTATGATTCTTTTAAGGCACACTCCAATGGAAACAAAAGGTGGGGGTTTATGTTTTCATTTGTGAGTATAAAGATTTGCAAGAAAGAGATGGAAAACCTCTTATACATTTCCACAGAATGAGATTCTAAGATGCTTGATCAGAATGAAATATCTCCAAATAAACACCCGAATTAATTAGAGCAAAAATCTTAACATTTAGCTACTAGCGTATGGAAGCCCCATGAAAGGCCTTTTACCTGGTCTTTTTCATTTGAGTTCACATTGATTGTCCCTCACTGACCTTTATCTGTTGAAAGACAGTGCATAGAAGAGAGTAGATAAGAGTGCAAACTTGCAGCATTTAATACGATTGGGAAGTATTTATCCTGAGAAGTTACAACTAATTCAGGGGACAGAAAGTTTGAAGAAGGAAAACTAGTTAGAAATATGATAGTGTTACTGAAAAAAGAAATTAGGGAAAAACATAGATAGCTTCTGTCAGTGGTTTTGCTGGAATTTTAAAGCACTTAAATAAAAGAGCATTTTAATAAATATTAACCAACAGTGACCAATTTAAAGGGCCAAGAACTAGAGATGATGTCCTCACAAAGTCTTTTAGTAAGAAATGAGAGCTTAATTCCCTAGGGCCAATTGAATAACCCTAACTCTTGGCATTTCCTGGGCAATTTCAACTCCCTGAATTCAAGTGGACTTAAAGGATTTGGCTTGAAGGGGATTCAGGGCTACAGTGACCAGGCTGCCAGTTTGGAAAGGTTAGCTTGGAGATTTTATATTTTTTTTAAAGTCAGGCAGAAATGCTGGAAAAGCAAAGGGAGGAAATGCTTTTAGGCCATTTTGAGGGAGGGAAGAACAGATTATCAACCAAGAGGAAATGATTGTGTGAACAGGGTGAGCCACAAACACTAAGGAAGCATTGTAAAATAAAACCGAAACACAATACATTCCTATTCTACTAAAAAGAAAAAGAAGATGGTGGAGGGATAGAAAAGGCACTGAGCAAGACAAAATTTTCCTAGTGCTGATTATGTCAAAGGACCACTTTCACCTCCTAGTGGCAGAAATCAAAAGCAGAGTAGACCTTTTAAATAAATGTACTTCAGTATTCCACAATATTATTTCCAAGCACTACACCCTAAAAGTAGTACAACTACAGTCACTTAATATAATTTTTTTAATGTTTCAAACCATAATGAGGAATATTTGATGGTTAGACATATCCTTTCACTTTGTATTACAAAGATATGAAAAATAGTTTCCTCACCTATCCAAAATAATTTCCAATTTCTGGCAGAAGAGGAGAGGATGAGAGATCTGTGACTGTTTAGCCATGAGAAGAGAGGTTCAGGGGAAATCTTAGGAATGTGTATAAATGTCAGACGCAAGGTAGTAGAGAAGACAGAGCCAGACTATTTTCAGTGGTAATCAGTGAGAGGAAAAGAGGCGATGGAATGTAAAATAATGGAAATTGCACTCAAACCTAACAAAAAAACTTTTTTACGGTAAGGGTAATCAAACACCAGAACAGGTTGCCCAGAGAGGTTGTGAAGTCTCCACCCTTGGAGATATTCAAAGCCAGCTGGACACCGTCTGGAACAATGTGCTGCAGTTGACCCTGCTTTGAGCAGGGAGGTTGGTCCCTTCCCACCTCAATGATTCTATGATTTCATAACAACAGAATAAAATAAATGAGGTTCTCGGGGGAAAATTATAGTAACTAATTGAAGCTACTTGAATTTATATTTACGAAAAGAAGTGCAATGGAATTACAGGTACTTTAACAATACGTTGATAGGTGGAGAAATCTGAACAGCAAAGTTTGCCGTGTCTCTTTCCAAAATCACCGGTCTCACCCATTCTAAAAGAACTTTGAAAGCAAGAATTATTTGCATTTCTGGGTGTTACATATAGAACACAGATGTCATCTTAAAGTATCATCAAAGCAATTTAGCTGTATATTTGATCGTATCAGACTTTAGCTATTGTTAATGAGATCTGCAATAGATTGGCCTTAAATAAATGAAGGATATGACAGGCCACTGAGATGATCTAATGTTCTTATGTCCCATAGTGCCTCTACCACTGTTTCTTACCTATTTAAAACATTTAAGTGTTGATCATCTTCTCTTCCCCAAGTTTGCATTGCATTATTATTAAAAAGAAGTTGTTGATTAGCTAAGACAGCAACTGCCTCTTCATGATACATTTCTTGACAATTTTACCATAAAAATGGAATCCCACTTACACATCAGAACAAATAAGCAAAGGACATGCTGATAGCATGATGCCTTCTAAATTGAAATGTCCAAATTTTTTGCTTTTATTGCTGAACTTCACGTAACAAAAAAGTACACTGATGGCTATCAATTAAGTGCAATTTGCAGATGTTTAATGTTGCAGAAAGATTAGAGGTGGCTAGAATGTGCCCAGATTTCTGTTTGAAGAAGATTTATTTGTGTTAGAGCTGTGTAAATCCCAGGAGTGAAGTGTATTTTATGTCAACATGAAGATTTAAAGGGACCCATTTTATTTCTGGTATCCCTAGCAAAATAAAAGGAAATTATAAAGAAGAAAATGTAAATTATCAAAATAATGGAGAATCATCAAAATTCTGTTGTTTCCAAGAAGATTTTTCATATTTGATCAACACACACATTCCCATGGTGGATGAGCTTTCCCCAATATTTTTTAACATCTTACTTGACCTACATTCGAAACCAACATTGAAATACTCATATTCCTGTGTTTGCAAATTAATAAAATTCTCCTAGAAGTTTCTAGTCCAATGTCCTTGAAAGCACTTTGATGATGAAGAAAGCAGTAACCAGCTGCTGCTTCACAGATGCTGAAAAAGCATGGAACAAATGATACTGATTGTAATGATATGTTGCAAAAGCAATAGCAGTGGAGCACTTCTGTTGAAGACAGCCTTCCTGTTAAACAGAAGACCAAGCACAGACTCTTCCTCTTGTTCTGTATAATATGACTGCTAGATTGCAAATCTCTTAAAATGCCAACAAGGTTTCTGACTAAAATTGAAAAGAAATTAGAAGAAATCCAGCTAAGGGCTAAACAATATGAGCTGAGACTCCTGTGTTAGTGGAAATTACATAAAGATTTCGGTTAGCTAGGAGGAAATAGGAATTGCAATCAGACAACATCCAAGTACAGATTTCTTAAATTTAAGTTAATTTACTAAAGTTATTTTATTTTCCTTAACTTCTGCTGCTTGACACTAACTTCCACTGGCAGCTACAGATCTTACTTTTAAATAATGCTAATTTCCTTAGTTCTAAAAGATCTATCATTTTTTCTTAAAACATGCAAATATATTTGATTGAAAACTGGTCTGCTGCACAGAAAATGTCAACACCAAAAAAAAAAAAAAAATCCAGGTAAAAGCAAAAAAAAATACTAGTCAAGAATTAGTCTCGGTTTCATTTTTCCACTAGAGAAAAAAACATTCTTACACAGTGTTTGTTGGCCTAGATTAGAAACATAATTTGACATGGTGCAGAATGAACTCATGTTAATCTTGGAGGAAATATGGGATGTTGAGCCATGTTAGGAGAAATCAGTAATTGAATCTCATTGCCAAATTTTATGCATATGGAAATACTGACATTGATAGTAACGCTTAACTTTTTTAAAAAAAGATATAGTTATATTGAACTATACTCCTTTGTGGAGCCTCTCAAAATTTATCATATTCATACAATGAAGATAAATGTGCAGACAGTTACTACAACTGCTGCTTTATGTGATGGTTCTCTGAAGAAATCTATAACTTATAAACTGGGAATGATGAAATGTTTCCAAACAGAGATCTTATATTCTGTACAAAGAAAAGCGAAGTTTTGGCAGTGAATCGCTGGGTAGGTATATAGTTTTATAGAAAACAAGTTCACATTCTTCGGTGCGAGAGCATTGCGTAGTTTGGATCACCTCTGCTTGAATAGTCAAGGACTATTGGTTAAATTAGAGAGAAACACATTTAATAACAAACAGGGATGGTAAAGAGTGAGAAAAAATGAACACTTTTCTAAGACAAACTTGAATCACCAAGTACAAAATCTTGCCACCAAAAGGTATGTAAAGAATTTATCTGCCTATTACCTAGGCTCTTAGAACACTGATATAAACTACGGTTAGAATTGCGATATCATCACTGAGTCTAACCTTTTTAAAGAGAATCAAGCAGATAAAAAGGGAAGAGCAAAAATTTGTGTCAAAAAAAGAAATTCTGAGATTACTGACAAACCTCAAACAGATAGTCTTTAAAAGCCTATCAAAGTCCAAGATGCAATTCTTGTTAGTGGTTGAGTGCCAAATCAAGAAGACTTCAACTTTGTTCTCGCTGCTGGGGCAGTTTCAATCCCTTAACACTTAATTCATTGACTCTGACCGCAGGTAAAGATGTCAGAGATCCTTTGGGCTGAAATTTGAGGCAACAACTGTACCATCTTACTCTGAGACAAATATCACCTCTCCATGCTGTCTATGCCAGGTTTTGGATAGGTGGTATTGTGTAAGCCTCCCAAAATAAGATCAGTTTTGGTGGGTCTACAAAGTATCTTTCCACCATCACCAAGGCCAAAGGTGCTGCCAGACGCTGTACAAAACTTGACAGATGCAAGCAGAAGCTGAACTTTGATTTAAGGTCTTACAACTTCCTTCCACCTCTTAGTTGTAAGGACTGTACTTGGCCATCATATTGCACTAAATATTCTTTGATAGGGCTCGCTTGACCTTATGTTCCTCTTTTCCTGACAATCTTTTTTCTATTTGCTGATGATATAAGAGATGCAATAAAACTTCAGTGACCTTAAGTAATTTTGCTTCACTCGGGAAAATTCCATTTTGGTATCTACACATATCACCAGCTGAAGGATTTCAAAGCACATTCTCCATCTTGCTGACTCTTCACATCTTGGCTGCTTCCTAAATTCTAAAAGTAAAATAGCTCATTAAAAAATTATCCCTGATTTTTCAATCCTTTACCTGCTTTCTGTTATTTAATTAGCTTTTCCATGGGATTCTTTCTCAAATGTAGTATGAGTGCAGAGCCTGCCCTCCATGTGGGAATCCAAGTCCCCATGCTGACAGCCAAAACCGGATCATGCAGCAGAAGCAACGTGACTCTCAGCAGTGAAAAAGAGAAGAACTACCTAGGATCCTGACAAAGTTCTACACAGTAACTCTAGAAGAAAAACTGTCAAAGATAGCTTTTCCCTTACAATGGTCTGTTTTAAAATGCTTTAAAATATTTCCTCCAACCACAAGTTTCTTACTACTATTTTCATAAAGTCAAGATTTCAATCAAACATTGTTTTATCTTTTTATATATATATATTTTTTTATATTTTATATATATATATTATATATTTTTTATATAATTCATTCTTACCATGTCTGGAATTGTTCACTGCTTTAATTGATTCTGACACTTTTAGTGATTAGGAAAGTTGCTTAGTAAAGGTTATTATGGGCAGACAAGAAAGGTAGACCTCTAATGTATGTATTCCAAGATTAAAGAAAGAAGGACATAATGAGTCAGAATAATGAATAATGCAAGAAACTAAATCTACTAGTTGGATCCACATTCTAACACGAGTTATTTTAATTATTTTTGGCATAAAATATGACAAAATATATTTATTATTAATGAATTGTCATAACTATGCATTCATCCAGACAAGGGACAGCAATGACCCTGGCACAAAGCAATTCGAAATCTACGACAATCCTGGGATTAGACATTTATTTCATTAAAGCAAAGACAAGCAAAAATAAAAGGCACTGATGGGTATAGCCATGACTGACTGAGAGATTGCTAGTGATGGTGATTCTATGACCTTCCCCTACAATCTTTTTCAGTGTTTTTGCATCACAAAGGAATCCACAATATTCCAAGAAAACAAATAGATTATTTACTAATTACAAAATAGCCAGACACAGTGCAAATGCTCTTCTGACTAGCTCTTTAGTGTTAAATAGAAACAAATTAAGATTTCACAAAAACATGGGGGCGGGGGTGGGGGGGAAATCTTTTTTACTTTTAATTACCAACTTAAAAAAATAAAATGCTTATTTTTGTTGCTATCAAAATGCTATCATCATGAAAACAAACTTAAATGATAAGAAGCAAAAAACATTCCATGAAGAAAATTAGTTTCATCATCTAGATCAAGCAGACTTTCAGAAAAGAGCTGGTGGGGATTTTCCATTTATGCAGCTCATATTACCCAGAAAAACCCAGGTGTAAGTACTCTTTTTACCTGCTTAGACTTCTAGTAGCTTTCTAGATTTTTGACAGTCATCCAGAGTCACTAGTAAATAGAAGCAAGCAGCTATAGAGTAGTTAATATCCTTTCTTGTAAAAACAATATATTTAAAAATCATAGTAACTTCAGTAGGAGTAAGTAGCTTCCAAATGCTATGAGTTTAAGCAAGTTCCAAAGACATATTTTTGGACTATAACTAAGCACTTTTTAAACATATTTGGAGCCAAATTTAGATCTAGTCTAAATTTATATTTGAACAGCTCTGGCCTACCCAGTGTACACTGAACCAGGCTGATTTAGTAAAGGTTGGATTTGTGGGGGAGGGATTACAGTTTTGTTTGGTTTTCGTGTTTTAACCAATTAAAAAATATTTTTAAAATAAACCAGCACATGAATGTTTTGTAAGAGATGTTAGAATAGTATAAATTCCTTTAAGTGCTTTAAGTGTTTATGCTATGAATAGTTTTGCCAGGTGTTAGGACTTTGCACAAGTATACAAAGCTATCTTGTCTCCTTTAGGCAACTAGATCAGCTGGTCCTATGAGTTCTCGCTCAGATTGAAGAATCTGCAAGAAAAACTGTGGAAATTCCTATGGTGAGGAACAAGCTTGTGCCAAGCTTTGTGCTCTACTACAATTTGCCTTGACAGAAGAAGAAGAAGTTGCTCGACGGTGTGCTACTTATATATAAGAAAAAAAAGTCACTTTGCAAAAAGCATCTTAACACCTTGAATTTAATTTTTAAAATTCTTTAATAGAACCTAATTAAGAACTTTCTAACATTCTTTGGTAGAAGGATACACAAAAGTATCAATAACATTAAATTTAGTTTGTTTTAATTTTTATAAAACAAAAAGGAACAAATCCTATAAAAGATTAAATTTTCCTAATTAAAATATTTTATAGTGGTTTCATAGGGAAATAAATCTTGTGTGATCATGATACATGTAGCAGTGCATCTATCTTTTTCTAACAACTTTGAACTTGCTGCATGTTTCAAGAAATTCGGTAAAATGTAGACATGTCAAAGATATAAGTTTCTACAAGTTTTATATAATAATAATGGGTAGAAGAATGAGATCCTCTTAATGCTCCCACAGAAAGAAGGGCTATAGTCTGAACTCTAAACATAAAAGTTTACATAGAGCAATTTGGTTTTCTTTTTTTCCTGTGAGGTCTACAGTGTTGATGAGTCATCATGATGCTATTGTTAAAATACAAAGTAGAAACTAGTATCTTATTCTATTCCAAACTGTTCAGTTTAAATTTTACAAGTTCTGTCTTTTAAAGGCTACATGTTTTCCCAGCATTGAGACATTTTTTTTTTTTTTCAAAAGAATTTAAGATCAGGTTTTCAAATGGAGGTACTGCTACTATTCTGTATCTGAATGTTAGGAGTTTCTATGTGTCCTCCAGCCATGTGCATTTTCTGGCAAAAAAAAAAATAAAGAAATAAAGCTATCCAGTGAATATTTCCCTCTATTAAATGCTTACGAAAGTGCCTATGCCGATGAAAAATTAGTCATGAAACGTCAAGAATTGTTGTAAAACATGAAGTAACATCATTATAAGCAGTATCACTGCATATCATGATTATAGAATACAAAAGCATCAACAAATATGTAGATTCAATGACATTAACACCATTGACTTGACAAAGTCAATGTTGGACTTTAACAGTGCTAGTTTTAGTAGATGAGGCCTCCCAGCAGCAGAGGTTTATAGCAGCAGCCTTCCCTATTACCGTGCAGCCTGGCGAGCCTGTGCTAAAAAAGCTGATACTATTTGCTCTTTGTCATGCCCCACATGGCTGCAAACACAAGAAGTCTCCAGGAAAAAAGAACTAACCAGGATAGTGTTGTGAACACTGGGTAGAATAAGAATTCATGCAGTTTGGAGTAGAAACGACTGAAAGGTTAAAGGTGGCGTAGGAGATTTCCTCTTGTTTCTACAAGAAGTGAATAAGAAATGTATTTGTATGTAATTGCTATCAGTAAACAAAACTCTAGATGTAATTTTATCTAGATTAAAGATCCCAAACTATCTGCTGCTAAAAGAGGGTCACATCTATTTATACTGAAAATTCCCCATCTAGATAAAACTTCTACTGCTTGGAACTCTTTTGTCAATTTTAGCATAGGATAATCAAAGCCTATTACTCTGCCAAAAGAATTTGGTTTATCTGTATTTGGCCAAAACGTTGTAATTTAGTCAATTAACAGAAACTATATTTCCATGGGATAGACCCTAAATTAATGATTTGCTCCCCATAAATGAAATCACAGTATCTTCCACTTCTTCAGTTCCAAATCAGTGCTTACTTCCTTCCTTTCAAAGATTTTCCTATGGAAAACTAGTGAATTCACACAGTGAACTCTGAAGAAAGATCTGTGTGTATCAGAAAGCATTGGAGGCCACACTTCTCATATTCTCAGCTAAGGCTGCCTAAGAAGCAAACAGTAAGTCAGAAACTGAGATATGCCCAGCCTCCTTAAAGTGTTATCTTGCCTCTTATAGGAGCTAAGGGTTAAACGATGACTAACTTTTTTTGATCGTCTGCTAATATTGCCATCATCATCATCACCATCCCAGTCCATTTCGCATAGTTAGTAGCCCATTAGAGCAATAGACAACGGAAAAGTGAACTCGGGCACAGCAGAGTTCACCAAACACTAGTTTTCTCTGTTCTGTTGACAATGGGAACACATGACAATTTCAACATGCAACCCAGAAGGTTGCCATCACTGCTCTAAAGTCATATTCAAGGCAGGTAGTTGAATTGTCTGGGGAAGATCAAAATTCTGCTGTGCTACATCTGTTCAAAGACACAAATTGCTGCTGCCTGTGCTGTGTCTGTTCAAGGACGCAGAGGAATTGTTTCAAAACTCCAAGTCAGTACCTTTTACCAGCACTACATTCATATTTTGAAAAACAACATATAAAAAAGCAATTCAAATCTCTGATCATAATATACGAAATCAGATGCAGTACTCTGGGCAAACTCTATTTTTTTCCTTCAAGCTGTAATTCCTCATGTCACTAAGCTTTTGGTGACTCACACCACCATATTGCACCAACAGTGCTCTCAAAATGCAAATTGCTAATGACTTCTTTTAGCCCAATATAAATCTAGGAAGTAAGTGCAATTCAATGCAGTATTTTGAGGAGTATCATAAACATCTTTGCACATAAGTTTAAAATAATGGCAATCAAAGTTTTATTTCATGCCTAAAGCTATTGGCATACTGAATAGCTATGACATAATATTTGGAAAACAGTGGCATTCTTGCATGTGGTACACTACTTCACAGAGTTAACATACCTTTTATGTATTTGAACGGAGTTGTGGTTTAACCCAGCAGACAGCTAAAACACCCACACAGCCATTCACTGATTCCCCCCCTGCCCCCACAGTGGGATGGGGGAGAGAACTGAAAAGAGAAAAAAAACCTCAAAAAGTAAAATACATGGGTTGAGATAAAGACCGTTTAATAGGACAGAAAAGAAAGATGATGATGATGATGATGATGATGGTAATAATAATGATAAAATTATATACAAAACAAGTGATGCACAACACAATTTCTCACCACCCAAAACCAATGCTCAGCTAGTTCCTGAGCTGTGAGCCCACCTCCCAGCTAGCTTCCCCAGTTATAAATGGAGCATGACGTCATATGGAATATCCCTTTGTCAGTTGGGGTCAGCTGTCCCAGCTGTGTCCCCTCCCAACTTCTTGTGCACTTAAACTTCACTGCTTAGAGCAAAGGAAGTTCAAATGCTGTTTTGCATGCTATATTATGACAATAAACTATGCAATTTATGCAGTTAAATCAAGATTTTACATTAGACACTGAAATGTAGAAACCCAACCCATATAGTCTAACAAAGGTTAATAGGTGACTTAGTTTTTTCCAGTATAGGAAGATAAAAGTTTTAATACTAGGGGTTTTTTCCTGACCAGCCAGCCACAAAGATATTGAAACTAATGATCAGAAAATCAATAACTTCATTTGAGAAGTAAGGAGCACACTGTCAGAGTGGGACTTCTCCTTTAATTTAAATCTTCAAACAAGGACATAGGTGATATTTAAGATCCTTACTCAAGGTTATTTACAGATATGTCTGACATAAATTAGTAAGTGAAGTTCTATCACCTAGGATATGTATGAACTATTGTGGCTTTAAATGTTTACAAACAATTCAGAATTGTCACTGAAAACATAATCATTTTATCTGCTAAACTTCGCTGTCTACAGTCTTCCAGATATAGACATATGAATTCAATAAATATATGAATGCCAATCAATGACTAATATATCTGTCTAGCTATGTATCAGTGTATATCATTAAATGACAAAGTAAAATTAAGATTTTTTTTTTTAAATAAGTGAGCTTATAACTTTCCTTCAGTAAAACTTTCAAAAGCACCTCAGCAGTACAGAAAACAAAGACACATTTTCAAAAGAGATTCAGGCTCTTAGATGTTGACAGGGGAGGGAGAGTTACCAGCAGCCATGTGAGGGACTGATGGACCAAGTTGACGAACAAAGGGCCTGGAGTGGTATGAATGAAAGTGAACACAAAAAGCTTAAGCAAGACCATCTCAATTATTTGTCCAAGAAAGCATGAACTCCGACAGAAGCTTGTCTTTCAGTTGGGAAACTTAATGGGTCTCTCTTATTCTACCTACTTACTTTAATGAAACTGATAGGAAGTTATTAATCTGCAAGATCAATCTGCAAGATCCCTACTTCTCCACCTTCCAAACAAACTTGGTTGAAATTGGCTGAGAGGTAGAAGCTGACAACATGTTCTTACAAAATGCGCACACTCAGTGTGACTGCCTAAGTCTCATTTCCTTAAGGAGTCAGGCTAAAAATCATCAGGTATATGTCAGAAATTTTAACATTCCTGTTCAGGTTAGACAACATTGAATTTCTTGTGGAACATCCTTCTTGTGCTCAATCAGTCCCAAGTTTGTTGGGGTTTCTCTGTTCATTTCACTGTTATATACAATGATCTTAAGGGGAGAATAGGAAAGGATGTTCACAGGAGCCATGATCAGCTGTACTATTTTCACTCAGTGAAAACTAAAGGATGTTCCATCAAAACCAGGTAGTACACAAATTGCCTAACCATTGGGCCATGGGTAGGAGAATAGCATCATGATCATTTTGTGAATTTTGCCCCCTATTTGCAGATCAGACAAGGTTAGGTAGTAAATTCAGCTTCTATTCAGCCACTAAGTTAAGCCACAAGTACGTTTCTCAGTGAATAATATACAGGTGAATGAATTACCTAGGTCTAGTGAAGCACATGTCAAATATGCAGTGCAAATGCTCTTGCTTCCCATCAGTTTCTGGAGCCAGCCAGATTTAAAAGTAAGAATTGAATGGTACGGTGTACGTCAGGGAGAAGTACTTGTTCCCCAGCATCCTGTTAAAGAATAGTTTTTTTCAAATCAGTGTAGGGTTGTGTTACAGTTGAATTACACTAATACAGTTTTTTCATTTTAGGGTAAAATTAAATGTTAGTGGCAAGAACTAATATTCACCATCATCATACTGAATTTCCCTGATTACACAAGAAATCACCAAACTGGAACTAGGAAAGAGCTGCTATAATGTTACTGGCAATCCTATTGTAGTATACTACCTGCTCCAGTGTCCTGGTCCCAGTTGAGATAGAGTTAATTTTCTTTCTAGTAGCTGGTATAGGGCTGTGTTTTGGATTTAGTATGAGAACAATGTTGATAACGCACTGATGGTTTTAGTTGTTGCTAGGTAGTTGTAGCATGTAAGTCAAGGACTTTTCAGCTTCTCACACTCTGCCAGGCCCACAAGAAGCTGGGAGAGCACAGCCAGGACAGCAGACCCAGACTGGCCAAAGGGATATTCCCTACCATAGAATGTCAGGCTCCATTTATAACTGCGGAAGCGAGCCGGGAGGTGGGATTGCTGCTCAGAAACAGACTGGGCATTGGGCTTTTTTCTCTGTGGGTGGTGATCAATTGCATATGTGCATCACTTGTTTTATACTGTTGTTGTTGTTGTTGTTCTCTTCCTTTGTTATCCTATTAAACTGTCTTTAACTCAAGAGGTTTTATTCCATTCTCCTCCCCATCCCACTGAGGGGGGGGATCAGTGAGCAAGCGAGTGGCTGCGTGGTGCTTAGCTGCTGGCTGAGGTTAAAGCACAACACCCAGTTATGCAACAGCAGTTGATGAAGAGATACGCAATGATGTTAAAAAACATTTTAGGAACTTTGATGGCAATAGAAGAACAGTGTAATCATTGTAACACAGGGCAGTAACACAGGACCAGTGCAGCAAAATGCAAGAGTTGTCCGAGTTAATCACTGCCCATACTGTTGACATGCATAAGTTAGAAATGGGGTTAAGTGCTTTGTTGATATAAATCCACTTTTCTTTTTTATTCCCTAAACAGCGTGAAGCAAATGTGGTTATTTACTGTCTCATTTGCAGCAGTTCTTTGTCACCCCTTCCACGAATAGTATTCCTGCTACCAGTAGTCTCTCACTTTCAGAAGCACTTAGCACAAATACACTCCCACAGAATAAATTCTTAACAAAAAGTATTTTTATGGCTGTATATATATGTACTTTACATGAAAGGTCACACTATAACAAGTGTTCTAGTTAAAATGTGATAATTGTATATCTCTGAATGCTTCAGACAGGCCTTATTTTGACTCTCTTACAAAGTGCTTAACTAATACATTTCACCTCTGGAAGTGACAAACCAATCCCATGAATAAATTATCCAAAATCTAGTTATGTTACCTCACCCAGATCCCAAGTCAACATACACGTCAGGAAAGGGATGATTAAAAGGATGAAGTTATAAGATTTGGCTCAAAGCTTGTCATCTTAGCTAACTACAGCTCCAACTCCTCTTTTAAACTTTGCCATTTATAGCTTAAACTCCTACAGTTGGATTAGTACTCATTGCCTTATTATTTTAGAAGGTCAAATTCTCCATAGTGTTGCAAACTCAGAATATTTTCAAGGACTGCAAACACGCTATGTAGTAAAGGAATTAACAAAGAATAAAATGTGTTCTATAATTTCCTAACTTTTGTTGTCAAAATTATCCTCCCAAATAACCTTTTTATCTTATTTAATTTATCCTTTTAAAATGATCTTGGTGTTTTAACCTCGGTTCCATATAACTTAAAACCAGATACAATGTACATAGGCAACTATAAAACCCCCCTGTGTTTCTTCGCTAGCCTATAGCTAAAACAATCTAACACATATTTTGAGATTTTTGAAAATGAATTTGAAATATGCTAGCTAAATGGCAAGTTACCCACTAGAAATGATCAGAAAACCTTAAAATTACAATGCTTGTTAAAAATGCAAGGATGTTGTATTGGAGAGAGCACCCCAATTCTTGGTATAAATTATACAGGAAAAGCAGAGCATGTTACACTAACGGAGGAATGATAATAAAGATTAGGGTGTAGAAGTTAAAGAATGGTTCATAACATCTGAAAGCATACTTTTGCATGTTGTATGCCAAAAAATATATGCAAAATCAAATATAATGCCTCTTGCATACCTACCTATGGCAGATGGACAACATTAGAAGTACAGTTCTGGTTGTTACCGTTACAATTTTAAAATATAGCTTCTATTCTCTTCACTCCAAGGATTTTTTCTGATATAAAAGACCAAATACTGGGCTCCAGTCACACTCTCAGATATGTGTGCATGAACCTAATCACCTATGCAAGTATTTCTTTTGTTAACAGGACATATTTTTCAATGGCAGAATACACAGTCAGTCATTCTTAAACATGATTGTTAGGTACCTACTGTGCAGTTGCAGCTTCTTGCTCTTAGTACAGCCTTTTGGATAGTTCACATGGCACTGCAAAGACTGAAGAGGGATGATCTCTCATTAGTTTTGTGACTATCAAGCACCATAAGAAAAACTGTATATGGCATACTTCATGCTGACCCAAGCTTTATATAGAAAACAGAGAAAAAATATATTTCTGCGTGTACTTTTTATTATTTTAGGCATTACAGTTGATTCATTATTTACCAATTAAATCTCCTTCCTAATTTGAAAACTTAAAGGAACAGAAAGTTCATAATTTACCATAGGTGTCTATATGAACTTCTGATTAAACCGAGAATTATCTATCAAAGAAAGACCTGATATCTCACCTACTCCCAAAAGCACACAGCCATCTTCCATGAACTTCCAGCATTATCTTGCATTTTCAACTCAATGTCAATTCAAAAAGTGCATTCCTTTCATAGGTTCTGCAAACAGAATATCATTCAGCAAGATACAGTTCCATTGATACTGGAGCTAATAAACACGCTTGATTGTAATTGACAGACTAACCATGAATCTTAGAAAAGAACACACAATTAAAAATAAGCTATGTTTATAAGAAAAGATTACAGGAAAATGAAGGAGGATTATAATTTTTGTGAAGGTGAAGAGGAGCCATGGTCCTCTTTTCAGCTGCAAAAATGATGTTAGACATGCAGGTAGAAGGTACTATTAGTAAGTAGAGAGACCTTCTGCTTGTTCAGCAGGAATGGGTCACATCAGGAAAGGACTTACAGCCACAAATGAACATAAAAATTTAGCAGTAATGAAAGGAACCACTCTTACTTAAACAACCAAAACATATAAGCACTCTTCTCCATAAAGGACATAACATTTGGTCAGCTTGAGAGGGAAAAAGCTATCTTTAGTTCACAGCATAACCTTTCTTCATCAGCAAGACCTACAAACATCTCTGAATCACAAACCAGCTTTAGAGTCCATTGACTTGATACTTTCTATCTTCACCAGCTGGCAGGAGTTGATCTTCTAGGCTTTCCCTTTGGAAGCCTCCAAGGACATATGTCTTCTGCCCAGAGTAGCAAACATATCCCTTTTCTCTTCTGCAAACCAGAGTGCTCACCATTAGAATTGATATTTGTACACATACCTGATCTCTTACTCTTCTTTTATAAAAGTAGCCAGCTGTCTCCAAGATCCAGGATTGCTAGACACTTACAGGTGATGTAATATTACAAAATTTATTACTGACTTTTGACTGCATTACCTACTTTATGTCACCCTGTGCCACGACTAACATGCCTAGCATTTGGGGATTCCAATAAGCTAATAACTAATACTAGTAACTGCTGTTATTAATATTATAAATAACTTTACAGAGAAACATTTACACTTCTTCATGTGAATTCTCCCCCGAAACATCAAATAATCTGACTCTAGGCTGAGTTTTATTCAGTCATATGCCAACAACATTCTTTTATAAGCTTGTGACATTTTAACATATACGATCAGATATTTCTAGAAATGTCAAGTCAATGCAAAGATCTCAATGAGACCCATTTCCTGGTACCAAAATACTCAAAGATAATTAACTTTACTAGGTTTTTGTCTATGTATACATTTATACAGATAGTTTTACTTTAATGAAAAGCTATTGCTGGTCACTGCCAGAAGTGTTTTGCACTTATATTCATTCTGCTGTACTGATGAGCTCTTTCCAACTAATAGTAAATAAATATTCTGGCTGGTTTTGACCAAGGAATACAAGAAAGTTGCATTCAGAATTTTAATTCTTAAAGCAATTGTTCTATAGCAGATGGTATATACAGAATGTATTCAATGACACTACTTATATATGTCATGGATTTGACATTTGTGAGAGCATAAGACTTAAGCCTCCCACGCATGAAATTTCTGTGTGACAGAGAGCCACTGTTTTCAAACTATTGTAAATCCAGGCACATACACACAGGTAACAAAACACTGGATTCTCATTTGCAGGCTTAGTTCAAAATACATCATACTTTTCAAAATAAACAATGGAATGCATCATCAACATAAATTTCTTATCTTTATATTTAAAACTATAGTTAACAATTACTTTTGATATAAAAACAACCTGCTTTCTATTTCACCACATTTTCACTATTCTAGTTCATTATCTGATGGCCAAATTCTGCTGTTGCCTAAAACAGGTGCATGTCTAAGTCTAATTATAAGTTGAGCTTCAGTGATCTCTGTTGGTTGATGAAATTCTTACTGATTTGACAAGCTTCTTCTCTAAATGATTGTAGGAAGTAACAAGTTAGTGTTTAAAATGGGAAGGAAATATTATATAAGCTTCTCTTGATAATTAAAACCAATTTTTCATTAAGCACTACAGCTCTTACAAAAATATGTAAAGCTAATGACAATACCTAGCAAAATGTAGAGCTTGCCTATTTCTAATGAAAAAATATTTAAAGGACTGCAATTAAGTACGTCATCGGAAGCATGATTTTGCACAATTATCATGTGGCAAATACTGCAGGGACAATCTTATTCAATATAATCAATGTCATATGTAACTCTTTAGCTTTTGTACCCATTTTAGTATGCTGATGATAAACAATTTCCTCACCATTTTAGAAATGTTTGCCTGTTTATGAAAGAAAATTCAACAACAGGAAAAATCCAGATGATTGCAATTGATACATTTTTCTAGCATCAAAACACTGTTGGTTTTTAAGATTATCTATGACTTCATCTACAAAAATATTCAAGAGATTATGTAATCAAAAATGATGGTGCAAGGAGAGTGCCAAATAAAGACTAATACATAACTGCTCTTAAGCACCAGTTTACTATAAAAATATCATAATGGTAAGAAATTTTTTTTTTTTTTCTTTCAACTTACACATGTGAGGAGGCGGCAAATGAACCAGCTTGGCAACTACCCTGGACATCTTCATATCTTACCGCACAGTTGTTCACATATTACCCCATGATATCAAGAACATATATATCCAGTTTAGAGCCATGTTTTTATGTTTCTATTCATGCTTAACAACCCTATGAAATGTAATAAATATGCAGTTGTTGCCCGTTCATTAAATATGAAGAAAAAAATGGTTCTCCATCACTTTCCACTAATGAATATGTGTGTGTGTATATATATATATATGGCTCTCCATCATTTGCCACCAATAAATAGAACATTTCCATATTCAGAAGTCTTGTATTACATTTACTGGAATTTTCTATGGCTTTATTAAACATATTAACATAAAATATGTTAACATAATTACATTTTAAAATTGAAAGTCATGACAAATATGTATGAAGTAGAATTCACAAATACAAATGTTGAGAAAAGTTAACGATTAAAATTTTTCTTGCAAAAAGCAATGATATTGCAAGACATTTTTGATTTGCAAGACAATAAATCCATGACTTCAGGTTAAAAATACTTATGCTAAATGTTAAAGTCAGACATTTATTCATTAAGTAAATGAACAAGAATAATTTTCATTACAAAAGATCAGAAAGAAAACGAGTTCACTCTGATCACTTACAGATCATGTTGAACTTGTCTCCACTCACTTTTACCTCCTGAAGAAAGCATTTTTGTTGAATATTCCAAATTCTTTGGTAGATGAACTAATAAATTAGGTAGACAATGCAGGTTAAATATACATCTGCTGAAGCAGGACACATAAATTAAAATAAAGTTAAGCTAATTGTATAGTAATGTTTAGGAAAATTTAGCAAACATGAGATTCCACTGAGATGTAAAAATAATTCAGAATTATGAATCACAGAATGGTTGAGGTTGGAATGGATCTTGTGATCTTCTGGTCCAACCCACTGCTCAAAACAGGGACATCCCCCTTATGCATGTCCAGTTTGTTTAAATGCCCCCTAACTTGATTCTCCTCTACCGAGGGAAAGTCCTTGTTACTCCAAATGCTCCTTCTGGACTCAGGAACATGGGATTCTTGAAGGCAAGTCCTATCAGTAGAGACTGAGGCAAAACCAGCATTGAGTACCCGAGCCTTTTTATGTCCTTTGGTACCCAGTCCCCTCAGCAGCAGTCTCACATTTTCCAAATTCTTCCTTTTTCTGCTGATAAAGCTATGGAACACATTTTTGCCCTTCGCACACCTCACCAGATTCAACTCCATCTGATCTTTGGTCTTTCTAAGCCAGTCCTCAGTCAGTGTCTCTCTATAGCCTCCCAGGTTACTTGTGCCTAATTCCACATCCCTTATGATTATGTTTGAGTTTTGTCAGGAGCTTCTTGTTAATCAATGTAGGCCTCTTGCCACCTTCCCATGACTTTCAGTTGGACAAATCTTGAGTTTCGAGGAGGTGACCTTGAAAGCATGAAATCTGTGAAATCGTAAGTAGCTCAAGTTTCCCAAAATTATAAATTAGGCTTGGGTAAGCAATGGGTAAATGCAATCTCTGTCTTCCATTTCGGTCAAGAAAAACATTTACCAAAACCATAGGTGAGATCTCAAGATTGTATCATCCCTACATAATACTAAATAAGACATTGTGGGGATTTTTTTTTGTAAATTTTTTTGTTGTTGTTGCCAATAGGCCAGATATTTTGAAGGGCAAGCTGGTTTGAAGCGTAATACTGTAAACAAGGGTTCAGTAGATGATGAGGAACAAAATCTACCACTGAGTTCAGATCCTAAGTAGAACAGTGGCAAATCACTATATATCTAAAAAGAATGACTATCCATGCAAAGTAGCAATGAGTCATCCAACTGAAGCTGTAATCTATATTCATTCTATTCTTTGTGTATATGTACCACTTCCATTTAAAAAAATTGAAAATCTCATATATAAATACCATGTGTACTCAGCTGCCTCATACCCACACACATAGCATAAAGGGCAGGGAACCCTTGCTCTTTTAAAAGTCACGTACAACTCAATGTCCATAGCAGGCAGGGCCAGCAAAAATGAAAACAGAGTATGTTATGGGATTCATGCTGATAACATATCAGAGAATCAGACGTACCGTCAGCAAGTAATTATTCTTTGAATGTGAATCAATGTGAATACAACTAGGAATGGCAGACAGCATCCCCCAAAATAGTGAGACAGAGTAATTTCAGCTGCAAACAGTACTTTTATCCAAAACTTGGCATCTAAATGAACGACCAAGTTGAAGTCATAATGTTTGGCAAAAGCCATTTCAGCAGTACATTTCCCAAAGAAGATAGCTGATGTTGCTTGTCTTTGCGCAAAATGAGCCTTACTATTCAAAACATGAGGTATGCCAAACAAGTGCAAAACACAGGGATATACTAGGCTAACCATTTTAATTTTTTGCTGGGAAATTAACAGAGTCTTACAAAATATAACTCTGGCTAAGGCAAACCTTCTATATCAGTGCAAATAATTATTGATATTTCACTGACAACAATGTTATCTTCCATGAAAGACATCCTTGATTAAAACAGCATTAGTTCATAACTAGAATGAGATAATTTAAAACCAGGTTGGGTTTGCTTCTAATTAACTAAAGTTTTGTGTAACTCTTTATCTCATGGCATTGATCTTTGTAGACCTTGATGCTCATCTGTCCAGTGGACTGCTGCCACAGTTAACAACCCTGGCGCCAGTGTTTATAGACTTGCTCAAGGCTTGCTGAAAGCACTGGATAACAACAATCCACCCATCCGGATTGTCAACACTAAAGAAGCAGACATCTGCCAGAGTAATTTGGCTGACTCCAACAGGCCCTCATTTATGGGAATTAAAAGGCATACTGGCATAGAGCGACATAATATGTCCCGAAACTTATGTGATTTCTCTTGGACAGTTTCCATTGGAATCTCCAGTGTGACTGCCATTCCGTGCGGTAACTCTTGATAACTTTTATTAGTATCTGGTTATACTTTTGAGTATCAATGGTAGCACAATCTCATCTGCAGACAAAGGTTACACAGTGTAGAAACTGTAGGATTAACAGCCTGCAACACCTCGTCCTCAGAGTTTGAGAGACAGATGTTTCAATTCTATACAAAGTCCACATGCTTGGGATGAAAAAGACCTGACTGCAATTGATACAACAGAAGCAGGTACAATTTGGCTAGGTTGCTGGCATAGGTAATAGTCAAGAAAAAGTGTTGCAAGAATACAATAATCACTAAATCATAATGTCACTTCTAGATCTTGGATAACAATCACAAGCATTGCAATAATGACCTACTGCTGTAATTAAGATACCACAAATATTTGAGGTTCTGTACACCACAGTCTTAATACCATATGAATAGCAGAAGTAAAGAGTAGAATAGTCAGGGTCAAGGACTGGTATAGCAAATGAAAGAGAGAATACCAGATGGGTCCTTTGTAGATTTTGAATTTCAATTCACAATAACAGAATGAGAAGATATCCGATTCCTCATGCTAGGACCCAGGAGGAGAAAGCCAGACCCACGCCTTGGGTATGTGACTCAGCTTATCACACAAAAAGTATACTAGAGCATTCTATGTTCTCTTTAGGCATCACAGCTTCTCGTAACACCTCTGACCTTTGTGTTACTTTCAAGACTTACTTTCAAAATAGCATATCTCAAGAATGTACCTGACATCCAAAGCAGTGTGTGTAAAAATACTTTGTGGACTCATAATGCAATGTTCTTGCTTCAAAAGAAACAAAATTCCTAAAACCTGTGACTTATACTGTCATAAGAACAAAACATTAGTAGAAACAACTTAGATGAAGATGCAATTGTTTTTAAAAGGGAACGAAAGGTAAAAAAGAACTAAATAAAAATTAACATTATTGATAAAAAAATAATCAGATAACAAACAACCAAGTGTTTGGATTTTTACAAAGTGCTGATTTACTGTACACCTGGTCTGTGAAAAGGAATTGTGGTAGAGTTGGATGCATTCATCTTATAGCCCTATGTGAGCAGTATGTCAACTCTCATCATGCAAACAGACTCAGAGCATTCGGATCACTAAAAGAATCCGTACTAACGTGCATGCAACACAAATACACCTCTGGCAGAATTCACGGATAAGATCTGTGACAATATTGGCAGTAACATTCATTTACCCTACCCAGACTTCTTTCAACTACAGTTGCAAATAGAAGAACTTCTGCTCCTCTTGAATGCAAGCCATGGTCAGTCTTACAATCATTGTGTATCAGCAATAGTATTCACTGCTCTTTCGAGGGCTTGACCCACTAATGGTGTCAGTAGCACTGGTCCAGCACTTTCAAGCGGCAATGCTTCAAAGAAATTCTCCTCCTCAGCACTATCAAAACCGTATGAGCAGTAAAAGGTGAAGAGTAGAAATCACTTTCTAGCAGTCTTCCACTAGATAGCCAGATTTATGGCCTCTCCCAGATATCACGTACTCAAATGAAGTTCAAAATTGCAGTTGCACCTCCTGCTTTTTCCTGTATTTTTTCTTGGCTGAAATCCTCTCATCTGCCTGCAAAGAAAAGGGGCCCGGTCTTTCCCAGCTTCTTTATTATTCTTATAAAGAAGTTCCTGCTATTGGTTGGTTTCAGAAAAATTGGCTGTGGGTCACCCACAATAATTTTGTGCACTAGGGACTTTTCTCGGAAATGCAGCTTCTTACATCAAAACAGACTAATTCAAACTCTTTTTATAGAATATGAATGTAAGTGCAAAGATAGACATATAAAATTGCATTGAGTTTGCATGGCAAGGTTTTGGTAGCGGGGAAAGCTGCAGGGGTGGCTTATGTGAAAAGCTGCTAGAAGCTTCCCCCATGCCCGACAGAGCCAATACCAGCCGGGTCCAAGACAGACTCGCTCATGGCCAAGGCCGAGATCATCAGCAATGGTGGTAGCACCTCTAGGGTAACATAGTTAAGAAGGGGAAAAAGTTACTACGCAACAGCAACTGCAGCCGGAGAGCGGAGTGAGAAGACATGAGAGGAACAACGTGGCAGACACCCAGGTCAGTGAAGAAGGAGGGGAGGAGCACCAGAGCAGAAATTCCCCTGCAGCCTGTGGAGAAGATCATGGTGAGGCAGGCTGTCCCCCTGCAGCCCATGGCGATTAATGGTGGAGCAGATATCCACCTGCAGCCCGTGGAAGCCTCCACACTGGAGGAAGCGGAGGGTCCTGAAGGAGGCTGTGACCCCATCGGAAGCCCATGCTGGACCAGGCTCCTGGCAGGACCTGTGCCCCCATGGAGAGAGGAGCCTACAGTGGAGCAGGTTTGCCAGCAGGACTTGGTGACCCCATGGAGGACTCACGCTGGAGCAGTCTGTTCCTGAAGGTCTGCAACCCATGGGAAGGGACTCCATGCAGGAGCAGGGGAAGAGTGTGAGGAGTCCTCCCCCTGAGGAGGAAGGAGCGGCAGAGACAAGGTCTGATGAACTGACTGCAATCCCCATTCCCCATCCCCCTGTGCTGCTTGTGGGGGAGGAGGTAGAGAAATCAGGAGTGAAGTTGAGCCTGGAAAGAAGGGAGGGGTGAGGGGAGGTGTTTTAAGATTTGGTTTTATTTTCTCATTACCCCACTCTGATTTTATTGGCAATAAACTAATTTTCCCCAAGTTGAGTCTGTTTTGCCCATGACAGTAACTGGTGAGTGATCTTTCCCTCTCCTTATCTTGACCTGTCATTATATTTTCTTTCCCATTCAGCTGAGGAGGGGAGTGATAGAGCAGCTTTGGTGGGCACCTGGCACCCAGCAAAGGTCAACCCACCACAAAAATAGTTTGTTTGATGAGGTACAGTTGACTGAAAAGAAACCAAATAGTCTAAAAAGACATACACAAAGGCCAGGCATTCTGGCAGACATAGCAAAACCTTCTAAAGGCAGACCGAGGTTAATAAAGCTTAAAAAATGGCATAAGGATCCATACTCTGAAGTCCAAAGCTATTCCTTGCGTTATAATACGAATAAACTTCTGTGCTTACGGATTTATCTTGAATCGAACAGCAGATAAAAATCTATTTGAATCTGCTGTAATCAATAGGTCAATACTGATAATTCTGCTATTCAGTTTTTGCCCAGTAGTCTAGCTTTTATACAGCATGTTCACCATCACCACTGCTTTTTTCTTCATTAAGAAACTAACATTGCTTGAGGAATCTTCCTTCCTCTTTCCATTTTACTGATTAATTGGGAATCCCTTAATAGAGTTACATATGGACTGTTTTGCAAAAGGTTTGTCAGAATAAGAAACTTAGGTTTTGGGAGGGGGGATTGGTTTCAGGAGGGTTTTGTTTGTTTTTAAACAGTACTTTTAAACAGTGAAAAGAACAGTTCAATTAATTTTAAGTACGGTGTATTGGCAAATTATTCCCATGAGAACAGACTGAATTTTATCCAGTAGGAAGAATCCTAAGAAAGGACAGACATAATGACCAATATGCCGATCATTACCTTTTGCTAGAAGGAAGTATACATGCATTAACTCAGTTGTTCCACTGTACAATTCTTTAAGAAATACATACTTTTCTATGCAGTTCCTCCAATGAAATTCTGACATTCCTTTCAAAATAACAAACTGCAGAAAATATTTTAAAGTTTTCCCAGCTGTGAAATTTATAACACAAACAAATGCAACATTTCATTCTATAAATACATTGACTATAATTCAACAGAGGACGGAAATAGCTATTCTGGATCTTTGGCAGAAAATCAGTAAAAGTCACCTAGTTTGTGGGGAATTCATCCCCACCCTTTCCTTGTACATTCTCCTGCCATGTAAACAGAAGACCACTTTAAGTTCTCCAAATATTTAGAGCCATGCTCCTGCACAAGTCCAGAGCTGTTCTGTTATGTGCAGCATAGTGCTCGCTTCATGCTAAATCAACTAGTTAAGAGAGGAGAACTAGGAGTTACTAGTTGATTCAGCAGGGAGGAACAATGAATTGGTGTTAGGCAAGAGTCTTAATTTCCTACAGTCAATAATGAAGTGTGCTAATTATCTCTGTTAAGTGCTGTGAACTGCTGATCAGAAGATCTTTCCTTTAATAGCACAAGGAAACTCCACTTTAACGCCTGTTGGATTAGGAGTGGGAGGGGTTTGGAACTGTAACACTTATGATAAGTATTAAGATAGACAGTCTATATAATAAGGTGCTAAAGTCACTGAAAGAAAGTGTCTACCTTCAAGAGAAAGTTCCAGGCTCTGGGTCCAACATGAGTATGGGTAAATACAAGTGATTGCATTGGGTCTGGCTGAGATGGAGTTCATTTTGCCCACAGCAGCCCTCATAGCGCTATGCTTTGCATTGGTAGCTAGCAAGGTGTCGATAACACACCAGCAGTTTGGCTATTGCAGAGCAGTGCTGGCACACATCAACTCCATCTCTCCAACATTTCCCCTCCCTCACCAGTGGGCTGGGGGTGGGCAAGATCTTGGGAGGGGACACAGCCAGGAGAGCTGACC
Organism: Balearica regulorum gibbericeps; assembly: GCF_011004875.1. Lineage (NCBI taxonomy): Eukaryota > Metazoa > Chordata > Aves > Gruiformes > Gruidae > Balearica > Balearica regulorum. Next base: position 62,260,276 of record NC_046184.1, read on the forward strand.
CAAACTGACCAAAGGGATATTCCATACCATATGATGTCTGCTCAGCAATAAAAACTGAGAGAAAGGATGAGGAAGCGGGGCATTCATTATTTATGACATTTGTCTTCCGGAGCAACCGCTACACATACTGATGCCCTGCTTCCCAGGAAGTGGCCAGACATCGCCTGCAGATGGGAAGTAGAGAATAAATCTTTTGTTTTTCCTTGGCTTCTGCATGCGGCCTTTTGCTTTTGCTTTATAAAACTGCCTTTATCTTGACCCATAAGGGTTTTTTCCATCTTCGTTCCCCTTCCCCATCCTGCTGGGGAGCGAGAGAGGCTTGGTGGGCACCTGGCATCCAGACAAGGTCAAGCCACCACTGTCATACAGCTAATACCCAAGAAGGGGTTGAGATTTCAGATACAACTCATAACCTCATTACTTCCTACTGACCAGCCATAGCCAGCTTCTTGTCAAATGTGCTTGCTAGATTCCATTTACATTCTAGTTTGAAGAAAAACAACTGGCTAGCTCAAAACCAGTATAGCAAAATCTAGGATTCCTCTTCAAGGCTTAAGAAGGAATTGCAGTTATTAAACAAATAAATCTTTTCTGGAATTCTTTTACCTCCGTTTGTATCAGTGCTAAACAAAATGCACAAATCAATACTACCAGTCTATTCTTTTTAGACTGTCCAAGATCACAAGAAAAAGGATCAGGGGGGGAAAAAAAAATAAATCTATGCCTGAGAGATTAAAATAGATTCACCTAAGTCTCTGATACAATGCACAATGTATAATGTTAAGTCCATTGCCAAAATGGATCTCTTAAATAAATGCCACAAATTTCTTTTGTCTAATACAAAAAAAATCTAATATATTGTTATTTATCAAGGTAAGAAAATGCTCTGTTGTTACTCAAAACTACTCATGTTTGAAGTGCCATGGAAATACATGTCTCATGCACAGAACTTCTGTAGGGATAAGAGTGCATTTCTTTCTCTGCTACTAGAGGATCACTCAAATGAACAAGCACATTATGAAGAGTTTAGGTTTGGTTTTAAATCAGTCTTCCAAAGTCTCAGTACATGTGGCTCTTGGTTCAAATGACAAATATCTTCTAACCACACTCAAAAAGGACTGAAACACAGCTGTTTGTATTAAATTCACAAGATCCAAACTAAAAAAAGAAAAAAAACCCTGACCCCCCAAAAAACCAACCACCTTTTAAAATCAGAAATAGTACGCTACTGGCAAAATGAACATTGACCAGGTATTTTTGTGCTATTTTATGATTCAGTAAAATGGTTTGTTAAGGTTTCTTATTCTTTCTTGCATTGCAGTTTTTCAATTCTGATAATAGTAAAAAAAATAATATTTGGCTTTATATAAAATACACCTGTTTTATTTATTGTTCAGTCAATACTAGGCATTAGGCTCAAACACTTCTACATGGCAATTACAGTAGTTACAAGACCAAATAAAATTATTACAATTGTTTCAGAACCAATTCCTAGAAGAATTCAAAATGAGAATGAGACAAATTCCAGGCACATTATCACCTAGATTTTATTTAATCACATATACCACATCAGATTTGAAATGTTAAGAGTTCATATTTCATTGTGACAAGACGCAATGTCAAAGCAAGAATGGTTTCTCAAAATAATTGTTATTGCTACGTAAGCAGCACTAGGTTATTATTTACTATAAAAATAAAAAGCCAAATTGATAAACAATGATAAAAGGTAGAAGCTGGTATATTAAAACAATGTACATTTTTACTAAAATTGAAAGTTTCAAGATGAAAAGGAAAAAATGCAGACACCAGAGTGTCAGGATTCCCAAAGACATTATGAAGAGATGTACACAGTGCATTGCAAATCTGCAGGCATAAAAATGTTATCTACTGCTCTGAACAGGCAGAAAAGTCACAGAATTTATAGACATATGCCATTGATTTCATAGCAGTCTAATTATGAGGTTCTACTAATTATAACTAGAACTACCCCAGATCTTCAACAATCTCTAAAAATTAACAGCCAGTTCAAGAAGCACTAGAGGATACTGGGGGCAGTACCACAAGTTTGCCCTGATCTTATATTCTTCAATAGACATCAGCTTATAGACAGAGTAGACAACTAAATAGACACTGTAGATGGACTTTCCAATTGATCCAGGTCAGTTGTTCTTATTTTACGTGTGCTTTGTATTAAATGAAAGAGCAGGATTTGAAAGCAAGCCATATGTGTTATATACTGCATACCTGTGGGTATTACAGCTTCAGATAAGCAGAAGCTCTTGCCACATACACATTTACTGGGTGGATATCTTGTTACTCAAATCTTAGTTCATATACTAACATATAAAAAGAAAGGTTTGCTGCCAATGGCAGCTCCAAAGCACTTCTCCTGGTCTGCCTAAGCTGAGCTAAACAAAATGTACCATTACAGAGCATACATGTCTTTTGCTTTATTAATTGAACAAAACTACAAATACTGAATGTGAGGGAAGAATACAAATTAGCAAAGGGAGGTTGGATGAGAAGTATAAAGCCATATACAACTGGCTTTCAAATTTGTCTCCTCTGTAGCCAGACAATTAAAGTCAAAAAAAAGAAACCACTTCAGTTACCCAGAGGCAAGTACAGGCTCTACAGCAAGGAAATGAAAAACAATGAGAAGCAATAATTCTATTTGTCAGAGATGCTCTGCCCAGAAAGGATTAAATACATTTCCTCATTTGGGGAAAAGTGGGTATACCCTACCCAAAATGTCTCTTAGTCAGAATCAGCTTAGTCCAGCAGGGCATATTTTCTCATGAAGCTTCTTACCAAGAAGTTACTTTGGCAAGGCAGCCTGCGTTCCCAGGAAGTTTAACAGTGATTAAAAATACCACAGTTTCAACAACGCTGGCCAGTTCTTCTACATAACATCCTCAGTCTGTGGATTAGCATTGTATCACTGCTTGTTTTCAGCAGGAATCATTACTATTCCTTCCATATGCAACACCTCTCAGCAGCACTCATATTTCCTCCTTGGACTTCTTGTAACAGGTATAAAGATCAAACATGTATTCGCTATCTGTGACTACCACTGATATGTTGTAGACTTGTCTAGACTATTAAATATCACTTACTTTCTCCTTCATAACACATTGGTGGTAGGTACTAGTGAAGAACATCAGAAAATCAGTATGAAAAAAAAAGACAACCACTGTAAGAAATCACCTTTGCTAATAAAAATGTACATTTTGTTCCTAGTTTATGACAGTACAGAGAAAAATCAGGAAAAGCAAAATGGAGCGTGAGGGAGGAAAACAAGGGGGAACTAGTACTCTTTCTTAGTCAGTTTCTTGGTCAATTTCCTAGAGGTTTGCCTTGACTAGTAGGATGTTTGGTTCCCTGCACTAACCTGAAGCTTAAACATGATTTTAAGAGATGGGTACCAGCTAAGAGGCACACAGCCACTGAATATGTGGTTTGTATTGCTGACATTAAGAGATTAGCTGAATTTGAGCTGGCCCCATTTGCTTTCCAGTTAAGGTAAAAAAAAAAAATGTTATGCAGAAACTCGTGCATTTCCTTCCACAGCGTAATAGGTAGATTTCAAAGGCTTTTTAAATTAAAAACTGAAGTTTACTGTTCTTTCTACATTCTTAGCAAGTATATCTGACTACATTATATTTGTAGCTGGGAAAGGTCCATTTTCAGAAAGATAATGCAGACAAAAGTAATTACTTAGGTATTAATAAAGATTTCTAGACATAAGCTCTGAACAATGTAACCTGACATAATGGGCATTGAAATACAAATTAATGATTTCAGCTCTAACACAGTAGCAGTCTAACCTATTGTTAAATTTCATGCTTTTCAACTCTTCAGTAAATCAGTTTTGATCAAAACCTAATATAGATCACACCTTTACAACAGTCCTGCTTACTTATGTAGATTAGTTCCTTTTCTTAAATTGCCTTAACTGGAGGTAAGGCTTCATGAACAACACAAATGGACATGACTTTTTGTGAACTTTGTTATACTGATCCATCAAAAGGAACTAATCTGTGCTGTTCTAAAAACATATAAAGAAACAAATTATCCATGCTAAAGAAATGTTTAAGTAGTTCTAAACAACAGATGGGATTAGAAGGATTATAGAAAAAGGTTACTCCTTAATATGAGTCATTTTAAGAGAGTGAACTCATCAGCCATTGAAGTAGTTTCCATTCAATCTGTAAAATATATAAAGTGGGCACAGATGGAGAACATACTAACCTACAACTGGAAAAGCTTTCTTAAAATTTGAAAATTGCTTAACTTCTATGCAAGCATAAAGCGATACACATAAGAATGTGTATCTCATCGTACATGTTAATTCTCCCTCTCTCTCTTTTTTCTCAAGGTTTCCTACTCTCAGTTTCAAAATCTCTGCAAAAGGTAGAAGATGAAGATATGTTGCTAACCACATTAAATCTAGGGAAAACTCTTCGAAATGGAGATAGAACTGCGAACAGAGGAGCTATTCCTTTGCTGAAGCATTATGAGACTGAGGACAGCAGTGTTTTGGATGAAGAGGATGACAGGAACATGAAGTTTTTGGTGAGTTTTCAGTTTTACTTTTTGACTTAATTGTAAAATGGAAATTCTCTTTACAGCCCTTTAGAAAACAAGAACAATAATTTAAAGCAATAACCTGGTGAATATGCAAAAAAAATCAGTTTAGCATACTATAGCAAAGAATAAATTTTCAACTGTAAGTATCTAAACTCCAAGATTTTAAATGCCTACCTTGGGCAGTTGGATACAAAAAAATCTGATTTTTACAGAACTATATGTAGCCAAAACTTGTGTGGAAAAAAAGCCTATATTTATGTTTGATTCAGCATGTTCCTATATGCAGCAAGAGGTTTTTAACTTCACCCAATATAAGACTCATTATTTCATCATGTTCTTTATCATAAACCCATTTCAGCCAAAAATGTAACGCTGGTCACTACTTTTCAAATATAATCTTGAAAGATAAAATGCTTGCACTGCTAAGTGTAAAGTATAAAAAATCAAGTATAAAAAGTGAACACAACTGACTTTAAAGATAAACTGCTACTCTTGTTTTCCCTTAAAACAGGACATGGGTTCCAGACACGATTTCTTAGATCACGTTATGCCAATCAACTTCGGTAGAAAGCAACTGCCTTATCTTGCACTGAAGGGAGCCATGGCTTTTCCAGCTGACACTGAAATTCGAAATATTGAATCAATACAGGAAAGAGAGACTGCAGATGAAGAAAATTCAGCTAAATTCCCTATAGGAAGAAGAGATTTTGACAGTAAGTATATTTTCATTTTTATACAAAAATTATTCCATTCTGGTAAAGTATAATGCAATGTCTACATAGCAATTTGCTAAAGGTTCATTTAAAAACTCCATGTCTATTGTGAGATGGTACTCAGGGGAAGAAGCATTTGTTAAATTTCCTAAATTAATATTTCCAGAGGCCATAAAGAATTCTAGTTCTCTGATGATTTAAACTTTTGGATTATTTCTTTTTCCCTGTAGTGCTCAGGTGTATGCTGGGAAGAGTCTATCGACCTTGTTGGCAAATCTGAAAACTACTGATCTACACCACCTTCTTTGAAGATTAAGTATTTTATTATGAATTTAATGTAATTTGAAGTTTCTGTGTTTTAGTGTGAACAGTGTATAGTTTAGGCTATATGTATGTATCCAAAAATAATTTCCCATTGCATTGTAGAGGGAAATCTAATTCGTTACCAAAAAAAGAACATAGCTGTGATTACTAATGATGTATTGTTATCAAAAAATAAAAGACTTCTGCATAATCCAGACTTGTATTTGTATAATATTACATGCAAGCTACTTCCACTTATTTGAGTATGAAAAGAAGCAATTAATGAATTTCACCCTTTTCTCACAAAATTTTATACCTTCTGAAACCATCAACATACCATGTATGTCAAAACAAAAACTTACAGTCGAAAAAACTGAGTTAACTTTGCCTGACCAGCAATCAACTTGTTCTCACTTGCAGTTTTGCTGTGTTTTCTTTTTCCACCGATTTTGCTGTCCAGTTCCTTCTGAGGGTTGGTTGAAGTCTTAGGTCTTTTAGCATTTTTTTGCAAAGATGGTTCACTTTCCTTATCACAGATTACTTTGTCATTATTCAAATCCATCTGTTCATTCTTGGAGTTCTTGTTTCTTGGCTGACAACTCAGCTTTCCCATTTCTGTATAACTTCTAGTCTGGTGAACATTTTCAGAAATAGTTCCAAGCACTGGTACATCAAGACATGAATTCATACCTTCTGTCATGTAAGAATATCAAAAACATATGTGAAGAAATAAGAAGTTACCTGGGATTATTCATACTTTTTCTATCAGAGGATTGTCATGTGATTTTTTTTTAATCAAAACTAGTGCTTTATCAGTAAAACAAAACTATGCTGGTCATTGCAGTTACATTTGCTATGTGTTCATAAGTGTACTGCCAATTTAAAATGACATTGCTCAAAAACTTGTAATAGCAACTAACTTAGGGAGGTGGATATATAACGTTAAGATATTGGAAAAGATGCTTAAAGGGCCTAGAAATTATATATATGATATGGTTTATAGTGGAGTAAACCCAATTTTTCCCTTTTTTAATGGCAAAAATACAAATTTCACTTAGCTTACTTGTGTAAAATAAGAAGAAACATTATGTAACATATGTAAAACATATCAATTTTTTTATCTCAAGATAGCATCAATACATACTTTTCAGATTTATATTTTCACAGTATTAGCATTACAATTTTAATGGAAAGACATTTAACTAATCAGAGTTAAATGTCTTAAAACTAATATACAGACAAATGAGACATCTGTTCTTGAAAACATATTTATACTTGAGTTTTACTAAAGTCTTGTTTGATAACATTTGAAATATTAGCTACCACATTTACATATTCAATCCTACTACAGCTTACCTGTAAGATGTCCAGCTTTTGAATGATGCTTTGGTGCAGGATGTATGCAGGTTGCAATTTGGCTGCTGCTGAGGAAATGCTGACCTTTCATTTCACTCAAGTCATTTTTATATGTACATGCAAATTGAGATTTGATTGAAGATTGCTTCATCTGCAAAGAACAATCTGGTATTAGCTTTAATTATTTAGAAAAGTAAAAGACAACACCTGTGATACTAGTAAAATAACATTTCCCCATTCTTCCATCTTGAAAGTTTATAAATCAGAGAAAATACTAGAAAAATGAGTATGCTTACATAACTAATGTTTATGAAGCATTAATTTACAAAGTGCAAAGGCTTTCAAGAATACTAATAAATTATTCTATTAAAGTCTTAAAATAATTTTAAATTTTTTTTCTTCTCTTTCAGAAAGTTACACATTAACTATTAAAGCTTCAACCTAAGATTTTCTGTCAAAGTTAGGCCCCTCTCTTGATAGACCGCAAACTCTACCCTTCTGAGTAGCTGTCATAGCTACTACAGTCAATTATCGTATTTCTACAGGTCATCACCTTTGAGATGTTGGTTCATAAATGCCAAGCATAGGATAACTCTCACCATTTAACCAATTTACACATAGAGGAAAGCATAATAGCAACAATGAAAAGGAATAATCGATAATATCAACTAAGCTTCAATATACTTATAACTCAAACTGGAATATTAAATATTCAGATATTTCTTTGGCAAATTTCAGATTTAATATTCCTGTGCATATATAGTTTTACTTTAAACTCAGTATTCCCTTCAAGAGTTAGAGACCCAATTTTCCCAGTTGTTCATCACTCCCAAAGTGCAATTTCTGTGCCAGATAACAGTCTGAGAAAGGCAGATTTTACAGGGAGAACTAGTCAGCCTGACTCTCAACAATTTGAATCTTTTTAATTGTTAATCTACTCTGCACTTAAAACATTTACCATAAGGTAAGACTATATATGTAGACATTTACAAGGTTTTGTGTGCTTCAAGTTTATGCCTTAGCTCACCAAGTCATTAAATGTATGTCATTAACTTTATATTCTTTTCAGAAAGTGTTTTGAAGGATATAGAAGCTATACCCAGAATAAGCTTACGAATTTGAAATAATTAAAAATGCTACTCTAATCTAGTTTAAACTGAATCAACAACCTATTGTAGAATTACAATATTCAGAATATAAGGGACTTACATTTTCTCTAAGCTTAAGGTTACTTGAATATTAATGAAAAAATATTTTCCTGTATTTGCTGTTTCTTAAACACTTCATCTTAATCCTTTAAAATTCACTCAATTTATAATTATAGTTCAGCAAATGACACACATCAAAAATTATGCAACAATAACTTGCACAGAGTTGTATCATATTGCCTCATTGCAAGAGGCAAATAAGCTACAATTTCTGCTGAGCTGATGAAGCTGTAATACACACAGCACAAAGAACATCAAACTTGAGCAAGAAATCTCGATAGTTACCATTCTATAACCAACACTAAATCCAGAGGGTTTTGAGACATCAAGGTTTCTTTTTATGACTCTCATCCGACACTTCACTAACTCAGTTTGCAGGGATTAGACTATGTAGAGTCAAAGGACAGAAATCAAGCTCAAATACTGAAAGACTTGCAGCACAAACCCACCTGTCTATTTCAACTTCATGGAACCTTAAAATAGACCTCAAAATTTCACTCTGTATTGCGTCACATACCATGTAGTGATTTGGAAACAGTATACAAAGCTCTACCAAATACGCCTGTTTCAGTTGATGCTAGTAGTATCTAGAGGGTATATATAAATCAAGAGTGCAAGACTAAATTTGTTGAAGCAAACTTCTCAACTAGTCTAGGAACGCATATTCACTAGTAAAAATGACTGTATTACATTGAGTGAGGTAGCAATAAGTAAATTTTAATAGCCTGAAGGCAGAACAAAAGAGCGCAAGTCTAGCACTGAATTAAAAAGTGGAGCTTCACTGGAATGTTTTTAAAGAAAAAAGAGCAACTTAAAACTTGATCGAAGCACACAGAAGCCTGTCAACAGCTTGAAACAGATCTTAGAAACTGGAGTTCTTTTACATTAAATTCCCTGAAATCCACTGCTCTGAGGGCACTACCCCCATGACCCACAACTCTGGGAGAGCAAAAAGATGTTGGGAGCTCTATTTGCTAATCAAGTACTTGCACACAAATGGCATGCAGTGAACTCAGACTTACTATCCCCTCCTCCTCTTCACGAGGAAGTGGGACGTTGCTTTTATCCCTATACAAAGAAAGAAATTCTGCTGCATTTCAGAAAAAGGGGTTTGCTGTTATTGCTGTTCATCTGGATGAAAGTATGATAGAATTTAAGACAGTGTTTCAGCACATGTAGGTCAATTAGTAGTCCTAATGAGCAGATAAAGCAGGATATTCTCCCACCTTGACTTCTATATCTAGAGAAGTTTTCAGTTGTTCAAGATGCCAATATAAAACATTCACTTTTATATGAAATATTAATGGTGCATGCTCTATTTATTTCTAAAAGTTAGTTGATAATCTGTTCCAGATCTCCTTCCAGCATCTCCATACAGACAGTACTGCCAATATTTAGTCACTAAGAATGTTAAGATTTGATTTTTATACACTGGAATGGCATAATAGAATTTGAAAACCTACATCAGTAACAACAAACACATGTGTTTATTTTCTAGCCAGAGTACTATTTGGAAGAGGAAAAGAGATAAAAAGAGAAAATGCTTTTTCACCCTTACCCTTGTCCTTTTATTAAAAAAAATAATATTAAAGGTAAGTTGAAAGAGAAAGTTGAAAAAGGGAAGGGAGTGCAAAGGGAAGAGTAACAAAACAGCAAGTGGTAATATCATTGCCAAACCAAGGCACCATGTTATTCAAACACGAAAAATGTCCTGAATAGCTCAGGTAATAGCCAGCTTTTATTGTACTGAAACTATCATTTTTATTTTTATTTTTTTTTTAGCATGACTGGTACCAGCCTTTTGCTATCCCAAATTAACCTACTGCTATTCTGAGGAAGTTTAGCCTCAAATCACCTCATTATTGGGTTTTGAAAGTACTCAAAACTCATAGCTATAGATCCTAGGAAAGTAGTTTAGGGGTCTTATAGAAACAAAAATGGTATTTTCCACACAAGTGCGGTTTATCAACTAACACTAATAATAAAGTCTTCAGATTTTGTGCTGAACACAACCTTTTTCTTCCCTTCTCCTCTCTCCTCCAGATATTCATTTTTAGCATATACCATACACATTGAAACTACTAGTCAGTTTAGCGTTCTCCATAATTATATTCCACTTAGAAATAAATATTTCTTGCTACAATAGATGAGACTACTACCTGAAGAAGATTGCTTTCCCTATTACTATGAATTTTCTGCTCACAATTATAGTGGGCATACAGAAAATTCTTGATAACTTCCTGTTGATAGTTCTCCAAGTCACAGTTTATTTGTACTGGAATCACAAATAGGCAAAACAATTCTCTCAAGTAACAGCAGTCAGAGAACTAAGCAATGAAAAATAACAGCAGTGCATGAAGCTACATATTAAGTAATTTTATATAGGCATGAACAAGTCACATGAGAAAGGCAGACTGGGATTTTTTGCTTTGTGGAGCTTTTTCCTTGGAAGATTTCTATACACAGTAAAATTACAATGAACTTCAAGCATGCCAAGATTTGTTAGACTTCTTAAGCCACAAATTCTTTTTAAAACTAAAACTACAGTTATGTTCCCAATTGGAGGAAAACAGTGCCTCATATAGGAAAGGTTGTCTCCAGTTACATTAAGAAAAAAACATGCCAAACTACTGAAAGTCCTTGCAGCTGTTTCAGGGTAAATGTGTTAACAATGCAGCAGGATTTCTAAAATAATGTATCAAAAGGCCAAAACAATTCGAAGTTTACAAAAAAGATCTGTTACTCTCTCATATATTGCATGCTCACAGCCTAATTAATACCTTTTGTTCCTTCTTTCTTTACTCCTAAAATTCTCAGTTTCACCCAATCCCATTATTTGGAAACAGTATTTCACCTACAAGTTGAAAGTCTAATTAATCTTTTCTGGTGCAGAAGAAAGATGAAAATCTTATTATGCAACATTTTTGTTGTCTTAAGCTGCTCTTTAACCTAAACAAAGCAGGTGATTGTAACAGTCCTCCCATTACTGTCTCTCACCAAGCAGGACATACTAAACCCCATTGAAATCAACAAAAAAAGTAGTCAAACTAATAGAGTATCTACCCATTTCAGATAAATGGAAGTATGATTCAAAGAAGCAGACATAAGGTTGGATGAACCCCTTTTAGATAAAATACCTCTCTCCTGTCCAATTAAACTTTCTACATACTTTTATAAAGCAGAAAGGAGTGATAAGGACAACTGACAACAAAAGACATAACTCAACAGATATTCTATAGACCTTTCTGAAATAAAGACTCCTTCCACAAAATACCATTCACCTAAATAATAGATAACAAACTTGAAACTCTAAATTGCCTCTCAAAGGAAGACTGAGTTTCTTAGTATTACTCTTACCTGCTTCTGCTGGAGGGAATGAAAAAATGCAACATGCTAGTTCCCCAGACTTCCTTCTCCTCAAGGGATAAGAGCAACAGCTTTGCCTCCTAACAAATACCGTTATAGTTAGGTGATCTTTCTGCATCTCTTCCAGTATTTAATGAGGATTGAAAGACAAAAATACTTCTTTGTCTTTCACTGTTGCCAGGAATTTGTTTTGGCACAATGGAAATACCCACAGATTTATTTTATTTTTAAACAACAATTCCAGTTCATAGCTACCCCTTTACTTTATCCACTTTCCATATTTTTAGATACTAAAAACATATGCATGACATTGTGCCCTAGGTCTAAATATTGTCAGTCTGCACTCCTCCACATAATTCTGCAGAAGCTGAGAGAGATCCATGCCTCTTAAGGAAGGAGAGGGATAATGATTTCCCCTCCCTCCCTTTTTTTTTAATTTAGAGAAGTGTTTCTCCTTTCACTTCCTAGATTTTCCTGAATTTCTTTATTCAACACATACATCTTGATGGGACTCAGCATTCAGTCAAACTAATCATCACTGCTGAGTTTTTCTTCCCCTCTCAAATACATGGAAAAGGAGACTTTTATGGGACAAGTTCTAATGAGAGATCATTAATTTGCACTATAGACCAACCATCTAACCACCCATCAGAGACAGCATGGTAAAAAGGTCCTTAGGACAATTTTATGGAACTAATGCTACCAACACACTACGGCATAAGAAATTTCTCAGAAGAATCATTTACATTGAGAAGAAACATCATGTTGTGATTGTCTTATTCAAAAAAAGATACATATGGTATCTCTTCTGAGTCAACTGTTAAAATGAATGCATTATGCATAACAATTTACAACCGCGAATTTTACAAGCAACCTGACACATTTCAAGATGTTTGTATGAAATAGTAACGAAGACTGATATTCACTGTAAGAAGGTGATAAATATTGCTACAGCACTTGAGATCTATGGCCATGGACAAGGAATTCATTGTGCTATGTGCTGCACAGTAAAGACAGAAAAAAATTTATTTCTACCAAGAGACATTACGATCCAAGACAAGAAATATATGGATTCATAGAGAAAGAAACTGAAATTAGTCATTGCAATGGCCATCCATCTCAACACAAAGCACTGCTAAGTTTTGGGGAGAGGTTGATTTAAAGTTACTGAAAAAGGTTTTAAAGGATAATGAGTTCTGCAGATATCTATAGGAAATCTCTTCAGCCATAAGAAACAGTATAAACCAGGCAGCTGAAAGAGCTAGTCTGAAAATTAACAAATGAACAGTGAAGACTGGTATTGCAGGCTGAATGTAACCAAGGATAGATATCTCAAAGCAGCAAATCAGAAATAAACAATGGGTTGGGATAGGTTAGAATGACTAGCTTATATCTACTACAACTTAAAGGAACAGATTGAGATGCAAACAGAAGAATGGCATTGAGCGTCTAATCACTTTGATAAAAACTTTTTGCACAGCAATCTCCATGAAGAAAGATAGGCCAAAGCTGCAACTACCAAGTCCAATAAAAATACATGGCAGCACATCAAAAAGCAAAATGAACGTTTAATAAGTTATAGTTGAGTGAACATAAGGATAGAGAAGAATACATTCCAGAGGTGTTATGGAGTGAAAAAGTAACTGGTAGGATACCGTCCTCAATGTTAAATATACCAGGACAGACAGACATACCACAAGATCAGACAGAAGGGACACTTAGGTCAGATGTAGATCTGTGAACATTCATATAAAGATGATAGCTGAACTTCTGTTTGTTGATGTATTCATCCGCAAAGAAGACAGAGGAGAGGGGAGAAGGAAGGGGAGAAGGGAGGACAGGGGCCTATAAAGTCTTCAAAGAAAATGGAAGAAAAGGATGGAGCAGAAACATGCAAAACAAATTGTAGAAATTGTTAGAAAGGTAGAAAGAAAACCAGAAAAAGACAAAATGAAAGATGGACGTTTCAAGAAAGCAAGCAGGATTTTATGTGAGAGGATGGAGATCAAAGATGAATGGCAGAGAACTACCCGAGTTTTAGTTAGGAAAAAAATCATTAGCTGTTTGGCAACAGCAATTTTAGTTGACTGGAAGGAGAAGCAAGACTAAAGTGAATACCAAAAGAAGAATTCCAGACTTCACAGGAATATAGTGTAGTTTAGATGGCAACATTTGGCTGATACACATAGAATTGCAAACATAATGTGAAACAGATATCCTGAGTAAGAGGACTCTAGGCTGATACATAATTGAGGAACATTTACACTCTAAACTGCATGATTTTTTTTCCCCCACTTTTTTAAATGGAAAAGCATCTTGAGATATTTGGCCTCAGTTCCATGCTGTACATTGTCTCTCTGGTACAACAGAATACACTTGCAGAAAGCCATAAAGAAGACTGATTGTGATTACTAGAGGCAGTTTAGCAGCCTCAGTGTTTCTCTAATATATGAATGGTATAGCTCCAAGCAGCCATTAGTTTCACATGTTAATCATTTTACCATCCATATTGCTAAAGTTGGGGAATAGGGTCCACCATCAGAGATATAATCTACAAAAGATAACACTATATGCAAGCTTTACAGTCTTCTAAGATGCTAAAGAAAGTTTAGAAGTGTGAACCACAGACTTTAGACCTGTTGCTTGTTCTTTTTGAATTTTGGTTTTCATAAGAAAAAAGGTTATTTATATTTCAATATAGTCATCTCTCAATTATATTAGGCACCTGGTGAGCATCAAAATCAGTTCTAGAAGTTGATTGAAAGATATCAAAAATTATTGGCTAAAAACATTAGATGTTTCATTCTATTTTGCTACAGGTAAATTCTATTTCATCAATCATGGTGAAGCAAGACTAGGACAAGAGTCCTACAGAAAAAGTCAGATTCTTGTACTGTATTAACAAGGGTCACTGGAGTCACAGAACCTTTATTAGAGTCAGGCACTATAAAAGCAGCACGAGAGAGTGTCATGATGAACCTTCGTATGCAATTCCTGCTCCTCAAATTATTCAGGGACCTCTGAAAGAACTACTATTTGCACAGAAATTACGGTAGCTAATCTGGTATTTTTGATTAGCAAAAAAAGTATTTCCAAAGAAAAGTAAAAATAGTTTCATAATATGAATCAGCCTCAAGACTCATATTTTTGATAGCTTGTGTTGGACTTGATGATGTTAAAGGTCTTTTCCAACCAAAACGATTCTACGATAAAAACCTTGTAAGTTTCCAGAAAAGGTCTCAAATATGACAGGTAATTACTTTTAGATAATAATTTTTGTACATTGATACTGAAAACAGCTGTCCATGAATCCAATTTCAAAACCTCCATTTAGATAAGAAAACTATCTATTTCAATGTATTATGCAAACAGCATATCACATTCTTTGTTATTTGATGAGTAAAGTTGAGACTTAAATATGCTGTTTATCTTAAAATTAATATAATGAAGATACTTTATCAGCTTCAATCTTTCATAATTTGCCTATGACTTTTAAGATAAATTTCACCATAATTACTGCATGTATTCAAAATGCCCATCATCAACCCCACCCTCATTCCAAAAAAAGCACTCAGCATGAAGTTGGAGTATATTTAAAATATATGCTGGGAATATTGACTGTGCTTTAGTGCTTTTCATTTTACTTCCTTATAATGACTTTCTTCTTCTGAAACATGTCATTCTCATGTCCAGTGGCAGAAAGATATTTTCATTGTGCTGTTCTAGAATTCTGATGGCTTAAAACACCTCTGTTTTCTTCCTTTACACTAGTTACATTTATGTTTTTACCTGTTGTCAGGACTAAATTTTTAAAAAATATTGTCATTACTTCTATTTATCTCTGTTGAAATGCTGTGGAAGATACAAGCTCTGTCTCTTTCCATAGTCCCAACATTCAAGTTTGACAATTTTGAGGAAAAAAGAACTGTGTAAAATGCGGTAGTGGAAGATTGCAATTTTCAGAAACACAAGTTGTTATTTTGAATAGCGCCACTCAGAACACCAACATACTTTTGTAATGTTCCATTTCATCTATAAAATAGCAAAAAATTAGCATCTTTATTTTATTGTTCACAAAATGTCCTCAGAATGTTACAAATAAAAAGCAAACCCCCAAAAATGTAATGAAAAAGTCATTATTACACATTTAGGATGGCTATATTAACAGAACTGAAATCAAGTGCCTGTGTTCAGTTTTATGTCTGTTTTCACATAGTTTTATTTCTACAGTCCTGAAATACACAGATGGTTAAATTAAGAGATACATATTAACTGTGTGTACCTCCATTAAGAGATCTTCATTAAGAAGTTTAAAGCCTTTCTCTTCTGGAGTTTTACATATTACAACACTGTTTGAAATGGCCCAGTTACCACGAGTTAATCACAATTACATTTCTTTAGCTATGGGATACATTTCAGCCAAGTATTTGAGAATTTTAACAGTGTTGTTTTCATTTTAGCATTATTACTTCAGTGCATCTATAGTCATATAGCAATTCCTACACAGTACCTTAATTTGTTTTTCATCCATAGATTTCTGAATACATTGTCTAAGAGGTTTTGGAGAAGATCCATTGGATTGTGCTGGAGATCTGTATTAAAAAGAGATAAGAAATATTTAGAACATGTAAAAGCAATTTGTTAGGAAAAACTAATCTACCATACCAAGTTCCTCAGAAACAAGAAGGCAAGTATCTTTACTCTCCAAGCCTTTCTTTGTTTTCTCCCTTTCTAAGTAACCACGTGTACTGTGACAACTGAAGACAGCATAATGAAACCAAACCTACAGTTCCAATATCTGTTATCATTTTGCAGTATGTTTACAATACTGTAATTCTGCAGCCACAGTATCATTATTTGTAATGCTGGTGATGAGTCACCACTCTACTCACACCCCTTTGAATACCATCTGGTTGACATGAAGAATAATTTTCCTCATATTTACAGACTTTTCAGTAGAAGTACTCAAACAAAATGCTTCCATCCTGCTGTATTTCAGTATGTGAACAGTTACGTATATTAATGAAAAATTTCAATGCATATAATGCAAACAATTATTGGTGCATGTAAAAGGGAATTTTGTGATCTTAAAATAAGAACTGATCTGTGCATCTGTTCTCTGTTTAAACTCATGGTAGGCCAGTGTGCATATGAGGACAGTTTTTTCAAAAATAACTCATTCTTTGTTTTATTTATTTAGCTAATTCTATACAATTATTCCATAAATAAAATTTATTTTATTTAGCTCATTCTTTATTTTATTTATTTCTATTTGTCTGTGGTGCAAAATTTCTGCAGGACCTTGCAATGTTTTTTGCTATTTAAATTGCCAAATTATGTAGCTTCATCATGCTTCCATCTACACTGTTGTTCTGGTTCATGAGTCCTCTTTGTAACCCATGACAAAATTCTCAGCATCCCACTCTTCCAAAACTGATAAGCAACTGATTAAATCATCACTGCTTCTCCAGTGCATGGATAGGTTAGTTTCCTTTTTAGTGCCCACACAAATGGTTTTTCCAAGAGATTCTTTGTTTGGACACCAGATTAACATGGGTATTCCTCAAATAGCAGGAGATTTAAAAAACAAAACAAAACACAAACCACAAACAAAAAACAAAACAAGAAAAGAAATGAGCAAGTAATGACTAGCTTTAACATTAATAGGATAGGAAGATGATGGGAATGATATAAAAACCGGCAGCAAAAAGTTGCCCCAAACCCTGATTATTTGTTGAACCTGCAAAACCAGAAAGAGAGAACCTTTATTGCAAAAGATTATGAAAATATTTAATCCATGGTCATGCAAAATTTAACTCTAAAACATAAATATCATTACTTTGATTAGAATCCCCTTACTTTGATTTCAATACCATTATCATCATTTTTATGTTTGCTTAAAAAAAAATTAAAAATACTATGGGAAAAATAGCACACTTCTGCCTTGCACGCAGCTTCAAAATAAAAAAAATAGCAAGAGAATTTTATATGAACTTCTATTATGCAAATCTAAAAAAAAATATTTTCCAGAAGATTGAAATGAGGTGCTTAGAGAAGGAAAATATTTGACGGATATACTGAAGGACAGATTAAGTAAGAAAAACTTCAGTTTGGATAGGATGTTCTAAAACACTGAGAATGTATTGTCAGTGCTTACGTTTTCAGTTCCCAAATATGCATGCATTTCACAAATTACAATGAAAATATTTTTAATTAAAGAAAGCCAACAAAAAAAAAGCTACTTCTCAGTAGTAGCTTTTTTGCAGGATTTCACTGCAGAGAGATAAATCTACCCAGATGATACAGAAGTTTATTGAAAGAAGAGTAAAACAAAGCAAGAAAAATTCCCAAAATGCTGAAGTTTTGAAAAAGAGATGGTCTCATTTAACCTCAGTCCTCACCTAAAAACTAATAGTGCTCTCTCAAACTGACCAGAACTCAGACAAAACTACTCACAAACTTTAAACATATTTTGGAATTCTTCAGTAATGAAATCTCTAGAAATAACAAAAAGCATTGTGAAAAACTCAAAACAATAACTACTATGTCATCAAGAAACATAAAACAATAACAAACATAGAGGTGACCAATCTAATACACAGAATCAGATTAGCAAAAAGAATCTGAAAGCTGCAGAAACCTTTACTGCCAAGGTACTGCCATTCATCCTGTAAAGCACTGCAGATTTACTATTAAATTAAATTGGCAAAAGGACTAGATCAAATATTTGAGACATAACCATTAACAAAAAAATACTGTATTGTAGAGGTGCCTGTACATTGACACAAATCAGGGTGACAGCTACTATCTTCTGCAGTACTAATGTTTTCAGCATTCGTAAGACAACTGGAGCCTTACAGTAAAGCTTCTAGAGAAATGCAGAACAGAAAGATTTGAAAAAAATTGAGAACAGGTGCTGTTTACAAGTTTTATTTCATTTCTTGCAAAGTTTTTTATTCCTAAAACAATAATTTAGGATTATAAATTCAATACTTTGAATAAATTACTTCTAAATCAAATTTTTCAATGGAAGCACACAGATAATATTCAAATAAATATATACTGGAAAATAAAATCTAAAGCAAATTGACCACTAAGGAAAACACAAGAATTGTCTAGATTACAATATAAATTCCCAGATAGCAGTACATGCTTATACCTACATGGAGAAGATTTTAAGTCAAACAAATGTTTTATACTTTTGGGGAAAAATCAAACAAGGTAAGTGAAACCACAGCACTCAGTGGGCACTGTTATTCAGAAATAAGTGGTTTGAAACTCATTTTAATTTAAAGAGTTACTTTAAAAAAATAATCAAGAATTCTAGCTCTGAATAACAGTAGCGTTTAATTCAGAATGAGAATTCAGGTGGGCCTTGATTCCATTCACATAGAGCATTAATCTAATACCGATTAAGCTCCTTTTCATTCTGATAAGAATACAACCACAGTGAGGTTTATTAAATTAATGAAACAATTTAAAAATTAATGTGGATCAATTTTCCTGCATCTGAGGTAATAGAAAAATAAGACTGAAATCAGGGTTATTTTAAGTTTGTTACATAATGAAATAGAAATGTATATCTACAACTATCCACAGATATTTGAGAGGTGAAAGAATATTCCACAATATGTTGTTAAAAGCTGCTTTTTATATTAAAAATTATTACAGGTTTATTTAGAATTCCTATTAGTGAAACTGATTTTTTTAAGTTTTATTAGAATGTGCTAGTTCCTTTGTTTTGATAAAAGAGGTCAAATGAGATATCTAATGGAACCCTTAAATTCTTAAACCTTTAGGATCCTCCATCTTCCAATTTAGAATCTATCACTGTTTTTCTCTTTCCTTGCTGTTATCCTCACAGCCTTGCTCCTGCACACTCTGATGGTGTTGTTATGGTGGGATCTCACGGGAAATAACTGCCACAGCATAAACAAACACACCCTTCTTCCCCACTTTTCCTACCCTTTTCATTGTAGCTCTTTTATGTTAGGGAACCCAAACATGTGCATGCACAGAGGTTAATAAGCACGTAGCCACACAGCCCTGATAAAGAGATGCTCCAATCACCACTAAAGGCACCAAAAGTGGGGACAGCCAATAAGGGGTTTAAGCAGGTCCTTGTAAAGACAATATAGTTACCCTGGGAAAAGCACTATTGGGGAACCAACCACTGTACTATAGAGGATGCTTATCTGGGAATCCCGGCTGCTTTACTTCCCAGCTGGCCACCAGGGAGAGTTTTCTCTTTCTTCTCTCTCTCCCTCCTCTTTTGATTTTATTCTTCCCCAAAAGCAACTTTCAGCATTTGAGTCAATGTATGCCATCAGCTACAGACCCTACTAATAAATCTTCATGCATGTGAATTTATTTCAACATCCTTTGTGCAATACTATCCTGATTGGTGGATCAGGATATGAAAAACTATTTAACTATTTCAAACTGTCTTCACAAAATAATTACTATGTAGGAAGAAAACAGGATATAATACAAAAATCCCTTGTGTCATAGCTAGACAAAGGAGCCATCTTCACATTGAATAGTAATGCAATTAGCTACTGAACAGAGAGTATTTGAACTTAGGAGTTCAAACTCAACTTAAAGAGTTGAGTATTTGGAAGGTTTTTTTGCAAAGGATATTCCTTCATGGGTTTTGTGCAGCCCAGAAATGTACTAGCTCAAAAAGTCTGTATTAGAAAAACATCTTGAAGATACAGAAAATGTGAATGAGGAGGTAGAATACTCTTGGGAACTTGAGACTGTTCTAGGAATACCTTCCCTTTACATCTAGCCTCACAGCAGACTGCACTTTGGTCATTTGCTTTGCATAAGTAATAATGCTTTGCTAGCCACTTGGTATAAGATCTTTAAACCCCACCCCACCCCACCCCCACCAAAAACCTTGTAGTACTCACCTGAAGAGTGTCAAAACAGAGGGGATTCCAAATAAATTTAAGCTTTCATTGTCATATAATAGTTCTTCTTTGTTCTGGGTAGGAGGATTGACAGCTTCTTCATCCAGAAGAACTAGCAAGACCTTTACGGTATCTCTGCCACAATACACAGTGCCATGATTTATGGAATGCAATTTTGGCTGAAAGTAAATAAAAGGAACATACAACAGGAAATGTCAGCAAGACAGACCAATAGTTCACCTCCAAAAGCAACCCTTATCTGCATGGGGTGTTAGAATTCCTTCCTTCCCTTTCCCAGTAAGCATTAATGGGGAACCTGCCCATGGGAAAGTTTCTTCCTCATCCCAAGCAATTAATAGAGTTTAGATCACTGCCAGCTGGAGGTATACACTGATGAGCAAGTCACACAGATAAATATACAAATCTGTGATGAACCCATGCAGGAGAAGTTAACATTATTTTCTCACAACCAGTTTGAGTGCTATGGGGTACACAAGCACATTCTGGTGAAGTCCAACTGCTCTGACTAACTGAATCTGCTAAAAGCAGTTGGTTAAAAGTGAGATTTCCATCAAGATTTGACAACAGGGGTACTTGGCACAATCTCCTGATGTTTGGAAAAGGATGAATTCCTCATAATTTTCCACAAGAATAAAGAATTCCTTAAAGAAAATAATAATCCACATCTGGAAGTGCTCAATGCTACAGTAAGCAGTACAGATGTAGAACTCCATAGCCACTATGGGACTGCAAGAATTGCAAGTTTGCTATAATTTTCTTTAAAAGTACTAGGAGTTCCATAGAGAAATTTAGTGCTTAATACATAGTAGTAAATTTTAAAAACTATAGGCTTTCTTATTTACACAGAAATGTTGAAAAGCCTGACTTTGTTCAGAAGGACAGGACAGGCAATGAACTGCATTTATCTAATCAGTTAACTGCTTTTAAACACAGTCTTGAAAAGATCAAATTCTATTTCTCTCTCTATTTGATTACATCAATTAGTATATGTAGCTTTCAAGAAACCATAGCAACACATGTCAGTCAGTTACTATAAGTTATAATCAATAGCTAGAAATAGCAATTACAGAAATGGTTGTTACTTGGCTCTACAGAATTGGCCTATTTCAGTACCATTTAATTTCCTCAAAATTTATTCTGAACCTCTTCAGTCATTACATCACCACATCATAGATTTTTATAAAATGTCATGTGTGTCATGGTAAATTTGTCTTAATGAGAAAAGAACAAATTTGGCATCATCTTAACTGACTATACACAAAGGAAAAAAAATAATCTTTAGAATATAGCATAACCTTCTAACTGTCATAAGATGACCTTCAGAATTCTCATGTGCTACAACAGTGACTTGATGTCTTAACCATAGACTACAATCCCATCGTCCAAGGCACTATTAGAACTTCAGGCAAGACAACAAGCCCTGCCATAAGAATCTTGTTTATTAGTAAGCTTAAAATCATGATTCAAATTATTTTTTCAAGAAAATAGTTGATCACTCTTTCGAGGTTAGTGACCATTAGCTGCTCCAGACTATTCTGGTTAGTTCCAGAAACACCAGCCAGATTCCATCTACAGTACTAAATTTCTCAGGAAGAAATTAATCATAATTCCTATTAGTTACTCGTGTAGGCTTCAACACAAAGTAGTGCTTCCTACTGCATAAAGTAGTAACTTTTCCTGGAGGTCTAGATACTTATAAAACAGGTATTTGCAGGAAAACTGAGCAATGATGGAAGAAAACTGCCACTGGCAGGAGAAAATCAAATATTTTTCTAATGAAGTAACTCTTTTCAGGTACATTTTATGAGGAAACAGTCTTCCCAGGAGCTAGTAGAGGCATCATTTTCAGGTCTATAGTTAAGATCATATTTTAAATTTGCACTCAAATAAATGATTCAATTTCTTATGCATGAAAAAACATAACATCCTATCAAACCCAGAACTTATTCTGAATATGTAAGAATTTTTCTGAAAAATCATAGCATCGAGGTTTAAGGGTTTCTTTACAAAGTAAAAAACAAAACACATTTAAAAAAAAAAAAAAACCAAACCCAAACCCAAGCTTATATGTGAAACTCAACACAGAGCATTAATCTTTGCTGTCCTGAGATCTTAATGGAACAATACAGACGCTCCAATTTTTTTATACAGCTCAAATTGGAAAACTTATAGAGGTTTGGTTTTATTTTAATTAGTGATGGTAACCTACCCCTCTATATGCTTAGTAAAATGATCTTCCACACCAAGCTCCACTAAAATACGTGATTTGGTATCAGTCTCCTAATATTTGTCTAAGCTCCCTTTTGCACCCCCCAACTCTGTGAATTGCATATTTAAGAATTATCATTAAAATATACATTTGTCACACAATCTTCACAAACTTCATTTACATCAACAAAAAGAATTCCCCACAACAAAATCAAAATAGCATCATCACAACACCAACAAAGGTAGACAATTTGCGCACATTCCACCCTTCATCCCTTCACAATTACAAACCCCAAAATTCCACACACTTATTCCACTCTCTAGCAATGTTCAGGCCACATTTTGCCCGTTACCCCTCCCAATTACTGACCTTATCTCCAATTCCTCGGGCTCCACATTGGGCAGCACAAAAGACTGTGGTGGATTGACCTTGGCTAGCCACCAGATGCCCACCAAGCCATTCTATCGCTCCCCATCCTCAAGAGGACAGGGAGAGAATACATGATGAAAAGCTCATGGAGTCGAGATGAGGACAAGAGTTCACTTATCAATTACAATCATGGGCAAAACAGGCTTGACTTAAGGAAATTAATGTAATTCACTGCCAATTTATCAGAATAGGACCCCTCCCTTCTTCCCAGACTCAACTTCACTCCCAACTCCTCTAGCTCCTTCCTCTGAGTGGCACAGGGGAATGGGGATTGAGGGTTGTGGTCAGTTCCTAATGCTTCATCTCTGCTGCTCTTTCTTCCTCATGCTCTTCCACTCCTTTGTGGGGTGCCCCCCCATGGGATACGGTCCTTCATGAACTTCTACAACCTGAGTCCTTCCCATGAGCTGCACTTCTTCACAAACTCCTCCAGTGTGGGTCCTTTCCACAGAGTACAGTCCTTCAGGAACAGACTGCTCCAGCATGGGTCCCCCATGAGGTCACAGGTTCTGCCAGAAAACCTGCTTCTGTGGGGGCTCCTCTCTATGGACTACTGTTTCTGTCAGGAACCTGCTGCATGTGGGGTCTCCACAGGGTCACGGCTTTCTTCAGGGCACGTCCATCTGCTCCTGCATCGCCATGGTCTTCATGGCCTGCAGGAGAATCTCTTCTTTGGTGCCTGGAGCACCTTCTCCCCCTCCTCCTTCACTGACCTTAGTGCTTGCAGAGTTTCTTTCATATATTCTCAGTCCTCTCTCCCAATTGCTGTTGTACAGCATTTTTTACCCTTTCTTAAATGTTATTCAAGAGGTGCTACCACCATCACAGATTAGCTGAGCTTTGGCCAGCAGCAGGTCCATCTTGGAGCCGGCTGGAACTGGCTCTGTCCAACTCAAGAATTGCAAAAAACTTCAACATAGATTCACAGTAATATAATTAAGTTCATAAGTTGCCCTCAGGTGCCCATTTTGAGAAAAATATAAACTTCACACTGCTCTCAATGGGATTGTTTAACCCATTTCCTAACAACATCAGGATGCAACCATCTTTGCCATTTTCTGCCTCAACAAGGATACTGGTAAACATTTCTACAGAGTCATTAGATTATGAACTCAAGCTATGGAGAACAATAAGAAGCACAAGCAATTTTGGAAGAGCAATTTTTTTGTTAATTTCTTTGAAGAATGAAGTTTTGTTAAAATCATTTCACCTGGCTTATAATAATCTAAATAATTTTAAAAAAAGGTATTGATAATACAATTAGCTAAATAAAGACAGAACTGATAACAGTAATCAATTTTTCAGACAGGAAAGAGAAAGAAATAGAAGGATATGAAATAGAAACAGGGAAATACAAGGATGAAAGATTCAGAGGAAACAGGAAAATGAGGATGAAATACATATTCCAACTGTTCAGTGGAAACACGCATTTAAACCTAGGGTTTAAATGGTTTTAGCTCTTTAGTAAAGAAAAAGCATATTGGAAGTCTGATTAAATTTGTTAAAAATCTTATGTTACCATGGGGTAATTCCAGTGATTTCACAAAACAAAGCATTCTAACAATGTATGTACATTCAAAGTGTCCATAAGTTTTAAAATGTTTCCTAGACAAAAATACATGACATTAGACATTTTATCTATCAACAATGTAAAATAAAATAATTGAAGTTGGTTGATGACAAAAGGATCATAATATAAACCTGAGTAGATTCAAAGTACAGAAACCACAAATAGAAAGCCTGTATTCTGTTCTCCACATCTGACAAAGAACTTTAAATATCCCGATTCCTTCCATGAAACTAAAATCATTAATAGTTTCATTAGTGTCTTGAAACACTAAAAGAGAAAAACTTACACGTTGATTGTTTGAAGTTTTATTTTTACTCCCCTCCTACTCCATATTTCACCATGTTTTTCACTTCTTTCATATTTAACCTTATTTTGAATGCATTACCCTTAGAAATACTTGATGCTGAGCTAGTTAAACCCTGTGTCCTTTAATCAAAATTACTCATTTATGTTCTCAAATCTTAATTCCACCTTCATGAGTTTTTTTATTTGGAAATTTGTTATAGCTCTAATGCCTTGGAATTAGTGGCAATCCTGACAGTTTTAAGTATCTACATCTGTAACAACTGCACAAATTAAGTTTTGAAGAGTATTTTATTTACAATTTTGAGGTAAAAAGTTTAGTTTAAGTAAATCAGTATTTTGAAATCCATACTGTAATCCTCAAGTATAAGTCTTTCAACAAGTTTAAAACCACAGCATAGAGGAAATGACACTGCTCTGTACTGTTAGGAAAAGATAATACTCTATATGAAGTCCTTCAAAAAAGAAATAAAAAAAGGAAAAGACATTTGCTTTCTTGTAAAGCTAAATAGTAAAAAGAACAAAAGATGTCCCATTACCCGTGCTGGACTGACTCCAGTAGTGCTGGCAGTCAAGACTTCATGTTGTGAATCGATAATATTTTTAATCTTCAAGTCCAAATCTTGTACAACTTCCTCTACTGCCTGACAGAAAGGATCCCCATTGCTTCGGTCTTTTATCAAATGCATCTTCACTGTTGACAGAATTCGCCCCCCTGCGATTCTGAAAATAGGCACAGGGTCATCTCCACATTAATCTTGGCAGCACTTTAGTATACCTATTAGTGTTGAACATAGCCAGTCTTCACAGTTAATCAAAACTCTTCAGAGAACAGCTTTGATCTTTTAAATCAAACAGCAGTGTAGAAGTATTGTCCAACATAATAGCTTGCAAAAAAAAAAAAAATTATAAGGAAAGGTAATGAATTCAGCATTTAGCAATATTCTGAGCTGCAACACAAAACTAACTTCTCCATAAAAGTTCAAAGAATAGTACTTTCTTTAAACCTACAGTTACCTTTTTGCTCCTAAGCTGTTAAGTGTAAACAAAATGTTCCTCTGGAACATGCATTCCAATTTAACACCCTATTAGATTTTTGAGTCTTTTGTGCTTCGTGAAAGTGCTTCAAAATATCAATCTGCTTTCAATTTTATTTAAATAGATAGTAATTAGACTAGATGAACATCACTGTTTGCCATAAAGGCACACACTATTAATCTCTTTTTTCATCAACTAAAAAAAATGCCTACAGAAAAGAACTTAGTGGTTTATGAGATGTCCATGCAGTTTGACAACAATATAAATAGAGTCTGATGCAGACGCTTTATTTCAACTCTTCTTATAGAAGGCATTTGTTTAAACTGTGTTTAGACAGTTAATTTCATTTCATGGTCCTGTACCTTGAACCATCCACATTGCATATATGATAGACTACTTTTGGGATCACTTTTTGATTAGAACTACCATGTCTCTCCCCACAGAAACTCTTGAGTGATTAGCAGTTACAGGTGTACAGATGATGCTCCAATAGGCAGTATTGAGAGAATTATACCATGTGTTGCTCCCTCAGACTTGCAAGATCCACATACTCTATAAAAATGGAAATATAACAGGCTGCCAAGGGAGTCCACATTATCCCAAGAATGTAAAAAAAGAAACAGAGAAATCAATTCTTGAAGAATCACAAGAAAACCCAAAGATCTTGTGTCCAAAAAATGGCTACAGGGACTGAGGCTCTTGTGACAGTGCACCTTGATTTACCCCAGACTTGGTGAATGAGAAGCAGCAGTTACAATTCCAGCAATTCCACTGGCCATTATAAGTGCATCTTTCCACTCAGGGGTTGAAAGTGCTGCCCTGAACAATGCTGCTCAAAATTAATAAAATAATAAATCTTTATTATAGAGTGAGCATAGTCCCACAAGAATGGAAAATCCAAGTGCTAGGAATGAATTGCTCATTTTGCATGCGTAATGTGTGGTGAGTAGGTGCAAAAGCCATATGGAGGTATGAAGGTATGAATCACTAGTCATGAGGCACTACTATGAACTAGGACTATGAACCAGGTTAAGTAAATCAGCTAGGGGATTGCAGATCTTATCTCAGAGATGAGTGAAAAAAACTATATTGAGACAGCAAATGTGTCTTGACTGCTTTAATGAAGATTTAGTGAAAGACAGAATAAACCTGTTGAGTTAAAAGTTTAATACTTCTGTCTAGTACCTACACAAATCATTAAGTGAAAGACTGTATGTTTTACCATTGTTTGAGTTTGGGCAAATAAAATAAAAAAGCATTACAAGAACCACCCAGCTCTCCTACATCATAATGCATCTCTTCCCAAAAGCTTTTTGAAGTTACATGCTGTTTAGAAACTCTCTCATCAATTCTCCAGTCTTCTCAGAACATGAGCCCATCATCCAGACTGACAAAGTTGATTATAATCAAGATTCCCCTCACTCCACCAAGCAATCATTTATCGTCTGTTTAACATCATGTATACATAAGGATTTCATTATTTCACCCTTGACATTGTCTTCAATTTCATCCTCTTTCTGTTTATTTTCCTCCTTTTCAGAGTGTGGTAGTCTATACTTTATTTTTACCTCTAATTTATAGGTGGGGGTTTTTTAGTGGATTCCCTCCTCTTCTACTTTTTCACATACAAAGTTATTTTCACCTTTGAATACAAGCTGTTAACACATGCAATAATTAAGGAAGAAATAAAATCATAACAAGAGACACGAAGGACTCATTCTTTAAAAAAAACTGATTCCCAGCAAAAAACAGGTAGAACTCTGTCAGAAAATACATTGAACGGAAATTAGAGATTGAGACAGCACTCAGGAGAAATATCATAAACATTTTCTCTGTTCTTACAGGACATGTATTTATTGCCAGTGTCTGGAGACAAGATCTTGTGCTTGTAGACCCTTCTTTTGAAGTTGTACAATCACATTTCATATCCATAAAGTAACATAGATTCTCTACAGTGACAGCAGTGATTAAAAAAATAATAAATGAAAACAAGCAATAAAACCCCCAGCCTTCCAGTCACCATCTTTTTGACAAAAAATTTCCAATGAAGCTAGATATGATGCAATGCTAAGTTCAGTTATGAGACTTATTTCCTATCAGATTTTCTTTTTTAAAGTTTTATAAAGCCTAAGTATAACATCAGGCAAAAGCAGCAAAAGTAACAAAAGCAATTCTGTTCATTCTTAACTCCTGCTCTAAGAATTTTTCCTTTGCAGTCAATCTGCTTCATCATCTATTGCAATAATCCATCTCTCCTTTCCAATTAAACTACAGCTTCTTTTTTCAGACTTTAAGAAACACTAGCCACTTTCCTGCAACATCTAATAATTGGATAGGATGGCCAACCCCCCAAAAGGTAGCCCATTAAATCTTGCCTTTAACAGCAGGATTACTGAAGTTTTACTTCTCCCCTCCTGCCCAAGTTAGGTATATAGTCCAAAGCAGAAAAGCAGCGTGTTGAGTGTAACCTGGTATCAGTCTATCTAGCTCAGATACCAATACTTTTGATTTAACTATACCATGGACTGTATAAAATGACTCCATATTTATTCACACACCCTGAACTCTTGAGCTGCTATTGGCACCTATGGTAGAATATTTAGATATACCTACAATGCTGCAATCACAACTCTGCCAAAAAACCCCAAAACCTAAAGCAATGGTAATGGCTTTATTACTCCAACTGACATAGTCAAGAGTGAGGTGATGACTAATTTTAACTTCCTCCATGCTCCTACCTACTTACCCTAAAAGGATACCTAGCAAATTGAAAGAAAGGTGTATTTTGTACTCATCAATTCTCATTCTAAAATGAATTTTAGAACTCTAGTTGGGAGAACCTACATCAAATGAAACTCTGCACATCTCCATTCATATAAAATATAAAATGAGTGGGCAGGGCTAGGTAAGAATAGGAATTGAGTCAGAGGAAGACTAGTTTGTTTGTATTGTTTCCCGCTAAAATACATGACAGGAACTGGGCCAAAAACCTTGCTGTTTTGGCTTACTCTGGCTGAACAAAACTCCTGTAAATAACTTAGCTTCAAGTTTTCTAACTTGAAACTTTTTTTGGCTTTTTTCCACATCAAACCCAAATATTTCCACACAATTCTCAGCTTTAACTTTCACAGATTAAAGATTATTCAAGTCACATTAGATTTGCAGGCTTGGTTAAACAGAAAAACTTGTGCTTTGCAAAAATTTAAGCACAACATATTCACTTAGCCAAAAGAAAAGTCACCAGGTGAAGTCTCTTTGCACACAGGTCAAGAACCATTGAGATCTTAGAAAGGATAGTTTAAAAAAAAAAAAGAAAAATTAAAAAAAATATGCTGGTGTACCTCTGCTCCAAAACCCACAATTCAGTCTAACCACAAGAGAATGAAAAATTCAAGGGGGAACAAACAAAAAGTCATCCAGTGCAAGTTGTCAAGAAGTAAGAAGAGAGCACTGCTGAAGAAAGTTCTGTCTCAGAGATGCATATAGGAACTGTAGCCAAGTCTCCTGATGCTTCTTGCCAAACTGCTTTATTTCTCTCAGCTCTAAACTGACATTTTCCAAAATAATACCCTCAAATGAGAAAAGTATTGTATTAAATGAGTAGTATCTGTTCCATAAATACTGTGCTGAATCAAGAACTCCAAGATAAACAAACAGGTGAAGGGATTGACTGAAGTTGTCTTTTAAAGCCACGTTCAGTTCTTTCTGTCTACAGATATATTGAGTTTATCTACATCATTATAATTTCCACATATTTTACATACATATACATGCATGTATGCTGGAAGAAAAAGTATTATTATACATATAACACAGGGCATCAGTTAATTAAGATAATCATGCCTTTCATTTAAATTCTATGCTCTGACTATTACCTGTAGCTTTTCACTAAAGGAAAAAAACCACTGTGATAAAAACATTTTCTATGTTTATTTTTTTGCCTCTACTACCAAATGCCAACTAAGGATATTTGCTATTAGAAGTAAAGTTCATTTAATCTCTTTTTCTCCCCATATTCCTTCTTCTTTTCCAGGAAAGAGTTCCAGCCTACCATCAGATATACACAGTGCTAACTGGAGTAAGGAAAAGTTTATTCGTACTTCAACTAGAATTTATATAAACAGGCCAAGACATAAAATGCTGATCTAATGTGTGTGGATTAGTGCTGAAACATTGTGCCATAGCTTATGCCATTTTACACCAGGATATGATATAACAAAATCAGTTATGTTGTGTGGTATTTTTTTATTAGTGTTGAATGTATTTATAAAACATTTAATCCACCTCAACTTGTGCTATTTCATGAATGTTTCAAAGCTTACTACAGAAAGCCCTAATTAACCATGTCTAGCAGTTTCAAAAGTATGGTCAAGCCAGTCTCAGTAGGAGAGGCATTCTTTTGGGTTTTTATTGGTTTTGTGAGGAGTTTTTTTGTGGGGTTTTTGGGGTTTTTTTTGTTTGTTTTTTTACAAAAAGAAGACCCCATGCCAGATTGCTCTGATATTACTTTTATAGATCCATATTCTTTAGAAAATCAGTTGAACCTAAATGAATTTTAAAATATCTGGCATTGTACTAGAAAACAAATGCACCTTGCAGTTCCTAACTGCTAAAAGGGCAGCAAAGGCCTTTTTCGAATATGGAATTACATAGGGAAAGTTATCTGTCTTCATGTAATTTTTACAGCAGCAGCAGTTCAGAGTTTTCATTCTTCTTAATTCTGAAATAGGAGCAGGAAACCTAATTGAAGTCAAGAATGAACTTGATACATTAAACAAGACAATGCCATTTGTCTAAGGCAATAGAGAACTGGAGACCTTGTCCCTTTTCCAGTCAGGGTGCCTGTGACAAGCTTTCTCTGATGTTTCATTCACATCATAGGCTGCTGACATGAAATATTCTAGGATAAAGTGCTTCAGTCTCACATCCATGGTCTTTTAAATGATACTGAAGGAAGACTCTTATCAAAGCCAGCCAGTAGTAAACATCTGTCAGTTACTACTATGACAGATGTTGTAAAATAGCAAATTTTTTTAAAACACTAATAATATGATCTTCTGTTCAGAGTCGCATGCAACAATATTTCTTTGTTCAAGAGGTATGAACTGAAAGAAACTTCAACTAGAAAACCCACTGCTATCTTTATCTATGATAGAAATAACTAAAGAAAATCCATCAGAGTAATTATAAATGCTAAAAACCCCAACTCTTCAGAAACAACCACCTTCCACTGTCTGGCACAGAATGTTCAGACACAAAAGCCTGGATCCAACAGTACAATGGTGATCTTCCACTGAGGGGACTCAGCAAAGCCCAAATGTGATCATCAGCATGTCTATCCAGTATTCCATCGTAAGTCCATAGCAGAAGAGACCTAGAAACAAGTACCCTTACCCTTCTTTGATGGCCTGCACTATTCTGCATTTACTTCAGCAGCTGGAAAGGGTCCAGCAAACACTAACATCTTCCATTACACAATCTCAATTTACTCTTGCTTCCTATCCACAAAAGCCAGGACTGCTGAGTGGGTGAGGGGAAAACATGTGATTACACAATTAAAGACTATGTTAATGCATGCATCTCAGGCAACTGAACTAAGACATCATTGGCATCCTCCAAGTGTTTAGTTTTACAGACAATGTTCAGATAACTGTGTGTTGTTTTGGTTTGGTTTTTTTAAATTAACAAGTTCCCAAACATTTTAGATCAACTGACAGAAGGAATGGCTTATCTTCAGCACGAACTAGCACTAAAAGAGGAGTAGACAGTTCAGGTGGGATTCATCTCATCTGTCTTGTAGCCAGAGAAAAACAGATGTCTAGATGAAGATAAAATTAATCACATGCTAAAAATGCCTTATTTGCATCAGTGCCACTAAATGGGGTTTAAAAAAAATAGTACAATGTAAAAGTCTACCTGTTAACTAGGCATCGTATAAATCGTATCTCCATGTCACTGGCTGCTTCTACTAAAAATATTCAGATCTTGTGCCCACTTGAACCCTTTCACTTTATATCATCTGTATTCCAATCCGATCTCTTTCTATCTCATTTTCCTTATCAAATCGTCTTTTCCTATGTTGAGGTAACTCATAAAAAACCCCCTATTTGCATGCCTTGTCTATTTTTGTTCCTACTGAGATTATCACATAAACAAGCTCCTCTGCCTACCTAAAATGTAAATTACATCAACAAGAACTCTTCTTACAGAACTGGGGCCTTAGTGTTCAAAGTTAATATGATGCAGAAACACTTCTATTTATTTTCTGGAAATACATATTTTGTGGAAAAGATTAAAGTAGCACACACAAGGAAAGAAAAAAAAGTTGAGGATATGGACAATATTCAAAACCTGATAAAAAGCAGAACAGACTCCTGAAGCCTATTCCAAGAACAGAAAAGAATATATCAAAATTCTTTTATACTAAGGTCAACATTTTTATCCATTCATTTCAACTTCTCCAACAGAGGTAACATAGACGACATATATAGCTATCTAACTCACATAGTGGGAACAAGCATCTTAAAACAGATGACGAGCACCTAGTGTTCATGGGCTGGGAGGGGATCACAGACTTTCTTTGTTATGGCTTTAGCAAGCTGTTTTAGATCTTGATAAGAACTGAACAGTTATCCAATTTTTTAAATTTAAAACTATGTGAAGAGAATAGCAATCTAATTCTATTCTCAAAAGCAAAGAAGCAGGATGTCAACCAGAGCTTCATCTACCAGGGTAGAAAAGCAGGACAAAATTTCTCTAAGAAACAATACAAAATCCAAATGCTCTTAACAGAGCAGTAACTGTGCCTTTAAAGCAAACCCAATGTTTTTTCTAATTATGTTATTTGCATAAATTTTAAAAAATTAGTATTTCATGTTAATTTATATTTCAAATTCTGCAATAAAATTGTACCAGTCAGCTTATCTAGATTTTAAATATATCTAGAAAAGAAAAAAGTAACTATATCAAAACACTCATAATACTCAATTTCACATCAAACCATGGACACATGCATTATTACTCTAATTTTTTAAACCACATAGAACTAAATATTAGGTGAAGACCCTACCTTAGGCCCTTCGGAATTTTTCAGTTTATTAGATCCATAATAAAAGCACAGCAAAAAAGAACCCTGTTGCTAAGTATTTTTCTGTGCTGCTCCTGCTGCTTTTGCTATATTGCCAAAAATTTCTATTTTCTTCCACCACACTAAAAGTGACTCTTCCTCAGGAAGTGCCACCATCTAAAAAGATCTGGTACCTTCCTGAGAACTTTCTGCAAGAGACAAAGCTGGTGTTCCATCAGAGTCTGCTCTCACCAAGATTAATTTTGGATATTCTCCATACCGAGCAATGTGACTCAAGTCCTGTGATGAAGCAACTATAAAACTAAACAAATATTCTTCTCAGAATAAGATTCTTGACGAGCAGCTATATGCATTCTGTGCTACAGTTCCATTGCTCCACCATAAAGTGTCCAACTTCATAGTTCCCTCTAGACATAATCACTTTCCTGCAATTCACTGAAAGTTATCAGGATTGGAATTATGGGCAGGGAAGAAGCAGACTGCTTCTCAAATCTGGATTAAATAGGAGCCATGGAAACAGATGAACTAGTAGTTTGATATCTGTATGATGGCATAAGGATAAGATTTCTCAATCCAGCACTGATATCAAAGTGCCATTGAGCCACAGGCTCCATGTCTTCTTTTTAATTAAGGGACTTGAATTTACTTATATACTTGAATTTCCATATTTAGGACATAATGGTCAGGGTATTCTCCAGCACCAGCCTAAATTAGGAAGTTAAGGAAAGCGACAGTAAATTACAGAAATCACAATTTAATTAAATGCAGTTTTGTACAATTGGAGCACTTCAGATACCATACTTTAACTGTGACGTCTTCAGTAAGACTTGCCCTTAAAAGATCAGCTTTTTCAACCAAAACTTTCTATTTTCTTGCAAATCCAATTTAAACCACAATTAAGTTTATTTTAAAAATTATTTACTTCTAAATATATTTTAAACATTTTCAACATTAAGTATAAATTAAGACAATCAGATTAAAATATATCAGTATTTCCATTATAAAGTTAAATGCATGTGTAAAGCAGATAATTTACCTCAAAATTATATTAACGCACATTAGTATTTGAAGTGGCAACGTTTTCAGGGAAAATTTTTTTAAGAGTCTGGTTTAAACATAATTTTTTGTCCTTATAAAATAATTACTTTCTTACATAAGCCTTTCTGATATTTCTCTATTTCTTCAAAACACGAGAACATTTTTAATTAAGTCACAAGCACAATCTCTGTTAAGATGGTAAAATGCTAATATATTCTTAGTTTGGGTCATTCTATATAATCAGTAACTTTCACTGTAAATATTTAAACACCAAAACATTCTTCATTTCAACCATGCTATGAGTTGAGCAACTAAGGTTAGAGTGTTTAAGTTCTCTGTATTTTACTGAGAAACAGCACATTACAAATACTCTAAACCAGTGTAAAGATATTTATCCAGTAAAACACAATAAAACGTATTCTGAATACAAGCTCCTTGTGGTTACAGAACTACAACTTCATTGGAATTACCAAGAAATGGTGGGATAAGTGTTAAGGGATACACACAGGATTACACATAGCTGGGTCTGCCATTCACTAACAAGGAAGAACTATTCAGGGATGTAGAGAAAAAAGTAAAATAAAAATAAAAATCAATGTCAGCTGTAGCAATCATGAAGTAGTGGAGTTCAAGATCTTAGGGAAGCGAGGAAAGCAAGTAGCAGAGTATAGACTGTGACTTCAGAATAGCAGATTTGAGCTTATTAAGTGAACTGGTACATGAAATCCCACGTGAGGAAGTTCTACATGGCAAAGGAGCTCAGGAAAGCTGACACATTATTAACAGCAGCATATTACAAGCACAAGAACAGTCCATCACAATACTCAGGAAAACATGTAGACATCAGTAGACAACTTGGCTAAACAGTGAACTGATGACAGAGATTCAATACAAAAAGGCTTTACACATGATGGTGAAGCCATCCTGAAATAATCTGGAAGTGTTGCTCAGGCATTTAGGGATGTTTTCAGGAAAGTCAAAGCTCAGCTTTAAGTTGAGACTTGCAAGAAATGTCAAAGCAGCTTCACCTGCTGCTTTTGTATTAAAAGGCTGAACAAAGAAAATGAAGGACCTTTGCTGAAAGGCAGGAGATTTTGCAACAGTGGACACAGATAAAACTGAGGTACTCAATGCCTTCTTTGCCTCATTCACCAATATGATATCCCAGGCCTCTGATTAGAGAAAGTTTTCAGATGAGAACTACCAGCAGTGGATAAGGATCAAGTCAGGGTTTACTTGACAGAACTAAACCCATATAAATCCATAGAACCAAATGGGCTGCATCCAAGAGCACTAATAGAACTGGCTGATGCCCTTGTAAGACCACTCTATACCATCTTTGAAAGGTTATAGTGATCAAGAGAGGTCCCTGACAAATGGAGAAAAGCAAATGTTTGCAAAAGAAACCAAAAGGACAGTTTGGGGAACCACAGGTTCAGCCACCTCACTTTGTTCCCTGAGAAAATAATGTAAACACTCCTCCAGGAAAACATATCTGGGCATGTGAAGGCTTAGGTGGTGGCTGGTAACTGTAAGCGTGGATTTATCAAGTATAAGTTACATCTGACCAATCCGTTTCTCTCTTATAATAAAACAACTGGCATTGCAGATCAGGGGAGAATGGTGGATGCCATTTATCTTTATTGTAGCAAGGCTTTCAACACTGTCAGAAAACACTTTCAACATACAAGCTTGGATGTTACAGTCTGGATGGATGGACAACTAGATGAGTTAAAAACTGGTTGGATGATCAGGGTCAAAAGGTAGTAAACATGTTGTACTGTACCTGGAGGCCAGTAACAATACCATAAGGGCCTCTCCTGGAACCTGTTTTTTTTCTTTTAAATATCTTTGGCAGTAACTCAGTGATAAAAATACATGCTCATCAAGTTTACAGATGACACCAAATTGCACAGAACAGTCAATATGCTTGAGGGCAGAGTCACCTTGCAGGGATATCTAAACAGATGGGAGGAATGGGCTGACAGGAACCATATGAAATTCAACAGGACATGGGAAGTCTTGGAAAGAGATAACCCCTTGCAATGATACAGGCTGTGGAGCAGCTCTGTGTAAAAGAACCTGGGAGTCTTGGTTCATGTTCAGCAAGCTGTGAGTCAGGAGTATGCCTTGGCAGCAAAGAAGGCCAACAGTATCCCTGGCTGCATCAACAGTAGCATAGCCAGTAGTCTGAGGAATGTGATTATCCCTTTCTAATCAGCACTGGTTGGACCAAATTTAGAATACTGCATCCAATTTTGGGCCCCCAGTCCAGGAAAGACACTGATAAACTGAAGCAAGTTCAGTAGAGGGCTGCCAACATGGTCAGGGAGACATGCCCTGTGAGAAGCAGCTAAGGGAACTGCTTGTTCAGTCTGGAGAAAAGGCTTCAGGGGGATCTACTAACAGCTTTGCAATACACACAAGAAGATGCAGCCATGCTCCTCATGTTAGCAGTTAGTGGAAAAGAGACAACAGACATAAATTGAAACAAGAGAGGTCCCAACTCAATATAAAGAAAAAAAAATTTCTCACCATGAGGACACTCAGGCAGTGGAACAAGTTACCAAGAGGGAGATTGCGCAGTCTCCATCCTTCAAGGTTTTCAAAGCTTGACTGGATAAATTAACCTAGGCTGACCCCATAATTGACCCTGCTTTGAGCAGGGTGTTGAACCAAAAACTTCCTGATGTTTCTTCCAAGCTGAATTATTCTATGATCCTAAGTTGAAAGAGTCCTATAGACAATGTTTTGCAGACACTTGCACAACTTTCCAGCAACCTTAGAACACAAAACAGAGCTGCATGAACATTATCCAAGTAACTCAGACATTCAACACAAGGCCAGATAAAGTCTCATATGCTTTCTCTCCCAAAATACTACTCCATATACAAATGCAATCACAGCTTCACAAAAGCAACACATCAGAAATAGCATTTTCCCTGTCAAGGGAAAGCTCAATGCACTAATCCATCTGCATGATCAAGTGAAGCTCTATAACTTCTACAATTGACTGTAGAAGACTGCTCACGAACCTGAAGACCCATTCCAAAGCATCACACTCACTCAAATGCGCTGAATGAAACAATCCAGCTAACTTTAAACAGCTACTAATGTGAGCTGTGCAACAGTGTCACCTAGTGGTCAGTGTTTACACCAAAGTTAGGGCCCAATTAAAGAAGAAAATTTACACCCATCTACCAACTTTGCTACTCTACAAAATCAGTGGGGACACTTAAATATATATATGTATATATACACACATATATCTATATCAACCAACAATTGCAGCAACCAATAAGACAAATGCCTTTCCATCATTCAGTTTTAAGTCATACACATCTTTCACAAACTTGAAAAAAGTAATTCCAGAAGTTCTTTCAGGATGCAAGAAGCATTATTGTCTGGCCTAAAAGAGAATAATGGATTAGTACTGCACTTTTTCATTTATACCAACAGAAAAGTTTCCCGATCCTTGGTGTATAGTAACCACCCATTTCACTGACAAATATAATATTAGTATGTTTCTTGTCAAGAAACAGGCACAAAAAGTAGACCATCCAAGCTATCGACCACATAAATATTGTCCAAGTCTCTCATGTACAGAATCTGTAAATAGTTTTGGGGTTATGAGTTTTACAGTATCCCCAAACTTTAAGGAATGTTCATGCTACTGATTCTTGAAAGATTAGTGATTTGTTCTAATCTTAGACATCTGGAGAATGAGGAGAGGCAAACCTGAACTATTTCAAAATTCTAGAGATTTGTAAGAATGTTCCTTCTGCTCATTGAATATGCCTTGAAACTACCAAAGTTCATTATAGCTTTCAATTTCTCCTGCTATCAGGTCTGCTTACACTTTGTGCCATATTTGAATCAAATCATGATAGCTTCATTAAATTTCCACTCTGACAGCTTTCCCTTCCCTCAACTCATCTACTGTTCACTTTCTTAGCTGAATGACTTGGAGATGACACACATTTTTGTTATTCTCCATAGGTTAGCAGATACTTGGTTGCACCATATCTCCTACTATGTTCAAAATATTCTTAAGCACATCCCATCACTGTCCAACATCTTCAATTAGGTTTCTAGGTTTCCAATGCAAAGGAACTTGACTCAGGCAGATGAAGAAAGCCTCTTTTCAACATGTGTTCCACAATGGCCTCTCATTTATTTGGCTACTTCATATTTTGTGCATGTGCAAGTCCAAGTTTCATTAGGTCTTCACTGTATCAAGATGAAACTGAAATAACAGACCTCTAATAATTAAGTAAACAACCAAAAATACTGCATTTTTCCTGTGGTATAGCAAATACCAAGTCTCCATTTTTGCAGCTTAGCTAATCTCTACATCAGAGAAACACCACCACTGCAGCTAAGTTGTCCGGTTTGCCTTTAGGTTTCTCAGCAGGCTTCTAAAGACTAAGCAAATGAAACTTTTGCTGCATTGTTGCTTTTTTTTTTCCTCTGCTCTTTAGATTGCAGTAATTACAGAACTAGAGAAATTTCTTCTGTAAAACTGTATCTTCTGGAATTCACAACTGCCACATCGCACGCAGGGCATGCAGACAGTCCTCACTCATATGGCTTACCAAACACTTAAATATCTTTCTGTTCACCAATGTTGTGAACCTTACAGTTTTTAAGTGGTATACTAGTCCTATAATATTTGAGAACTTCAGCACACTAATGAAGATTCTTTCAAAGACAGCCAACTGATTCTTCTCACATGCCTTAGAGAAGGGTAATTAACAAGATTATCATTTTATGTTACACTTTGCGGAATTGTACATACCTCAAAAAGTGGTCTTTCCACCCTAAAAAGTAAGTTCATGCACACAAATGATTTTCCATTTCTCATTTTTATCAATGTACAGTGCCAGATATGATTTAAAGACAAAAGCATACATTATATGTGGAGTCAAAAGTTTTCTTTAATTACCAGCACAGATAGCATGTGTCTGGCATCCAGGATGTTGAAATGAAAGAACAATGAAGCAGAATTAAAAAGTAAAACAAACTGCAAAACAACTTCAGAAATACTTCCCACTTCCAGCTTTGATGCAATCTGAACAGTAATTTAAATAATGGTTATGGTATGCTTAAAAAATTGTTTTTAATTGTGTGAATTAGAGCCAATTCAAACTAAAAAAAGATTCTTTAATATCAAGGACAGAACTATTATAGTTGATTTGCTGAAAATTTGTATAGAAAAATTACTGATTATAAATGAAAAAAATTACTAACTTCTATAAAGCTTAAGAAAATTGTTCTTCTCTTTGTACTAATGCCAAAGTACTTACAAATTCAAATTCCTGTGCTACGCTTACACTTCTCCCTGATAATCTCACATTTATAAGCCTGCCCAAAAGACTAACTTCAGGTCTCCAAAAAACATTCAAAATCAGTGACTTCACCAGAGCCTTCCTAAGAAATAATTCTTATGCTTTGCTTATGTAGTTAGAGAAAAGAAAGGCTAAATAACCAATGTCATAATTTGTCAACAACAATAAAAAGACTCCTTTATATAAGGTTATATACAATGGAATTACAACAAGGAAGTAATTAACGAGTAAAGAGTAAAGCACATATCAGTTAATGTACTTACCAGACCCACAAGACTGAGATTTTTGGATTTTTTCATTTGCAACTAGGGAACTAACCAAATAGCCACACTTACATTGATTTGGTAAAAATTTAATACAAAGAATAACCTCAAAAATCTATAAAGTTACCCCAATTGTTTTTCAAATAGTTGTATTTGCTAATAAGGTTTAAGTTGTAAACATTTATTCTGAAATATTACATAAGTAAATTACTAGATTTTCTTTCATTCCTCCTCCTCAAGACACATGCACAAGAAGGAAAAAAGTGCTCAACAACACAAAAATATAAGAGAAATTTTATTACCTTGGATTTAAGATTTCACCAATAATTTCTTGCAGCTTGTCAATAAAATTAATGAAGTCTGAAAGCCCCTTTACATGGACTCTTAAAGGATCAAATAATGAAGATGCACAGCCTCTTCCTCCAAGTTCTACAGTTCGGATAAAAGATGTTGCCATCTATTAGGAGAAATATTCAGAAATATTAAACTAGACATACACAAAAGGTATACATGTTGAAGTGAGCTTCTCCTACATATTTGCAAACAGTGTATAACAGCTGGTTGATAGCAGAAATAAGCTAACTGAAATTAATAGAATAGCTCTTAATGGCAAGCTTTTACATCTCACTGTAAATATTTGCAAGTTCAATATCAAATAGTGCAGCAGTATTAAAAACTCACAAGCCAAAGCAAAAATTACCCAGCTAATTTGATTTGCATTGGTCTT
This sequence comes from Balearica regulorum gibbericeps, assembly GCF_011004875.1. Classification (NCBI taxonomy): domain Eukaryota; kingdom Metazoa; phylum Chordata; class Aves; order Gruiformes; family Gruidae; genus Balearica; species Balearica regulorum. Next base: position 62,300,760 of record NC_046184.1, read on the forward strand.
TTGACAGCTTAGAAAAAACTTTATTAACACAAGGTATATAATTTTTTTTGTTGTTGCTGCTGTTTAAATGCTCATGCTGACCTCACAAAAAAACACTCTTATATTCAGAGAGTGTTCTATGACCCAAGAACAATTTTAACATAAGCATGTAAATGTTGACTTCAGCAGTATATTTATTTTCAGAGGTGCGAATAAAAATAATGTATACTCAACATTTCTGAAAAATTATGACAGTTACATCTTCTGTATCCAATTCTGAAAGTTCCCATATATTTTTATATGCTATAAAAGACACTGAAAACAGGAGATGTCCTAAAAGCAGTACGCCTCAGAGGACAACCCCTCAAATTTTAAGGCAACAGTCAGAATAAAAAGCTTAGCAGTTCTCCAGAAAGGTGAAAGCAAAGATAACAATCCAATACACTTGACACAGATGCAGTAATACTAATTCTACATACAAATTTTAATTTCAGACTATACAGCTAAATCATAAGGCTCTTAGGACTGGAAAGAGTACAACTGGAATTACTCTAGCAAAGAAAGTAAACCTGCCAGTATTCCTGCCTTTGTGCTAAAGATTTCCTGTGGATCAAGTACAGTTCATAGGACCTTGCCTTCCCAATGGAAAATATTATGGCTTTGCAGGATTTCTACAAGACGCAGATGCCAGAAAAGACGACTTCTTTACACGGTAGAGAAGTTTCCCCTCTGGCAACTGTGAAGAAGAGGTAATAAATCCAGTCCAAACACATACTTTTTTTATACAATGTTAACAGAGCATTAGAAGCTAAAATAATTAATCCTGGAACTGAGATTTCACAAATTTTCCATATTTATTCAACCATAAAAATCTGAGAATGCAGCTGCTTCAGTGACTGTTACATACCCATACTGTTTTTCCTTGGTCTGCTGTTGTCTGCGCTGAAGCCACTGTGCATGCAAAATTTGTTTATTTTGAATATGAGGGACTACAGTGGTTCTTTGGAGAAAGAATTCTTACTCATCTTATTCCAACTATTTTTGAGATGGCTCTGTGCTGACTATAACTACACTAAGTATAAATGCACCTCACATACCAAATTAGATTCTTTAGCAACAAGCTTCTGGGAGCCCTGCATATTGATGTTGTAGCTTTTTATATTCCTATACAAGGGCATTGAGGAAAGAGTATACCACTGTCTCAAAGTGTTTGGTTTTTTCCCCAGCCCTGTGCCTTTGAGAATAAAATGAGCAGAAATATCCCATATCAATTACATCTTGAAGAGTATTTCAGGACTGATCAAGCTGCAAATGACTGTAAAGCACTACGCTCCCCAAATTCTGAGTCAAAGCTGAAAAAACTGCAATACTGCCCTTTCAAATTTTGGCCTCTGTTCTAGTGTACATGTCAAAGGCAGGGTTTTGTCACTAGGTTGCTCTAAGAAAATCAATTGGTATACAGAAATACTTTAGGTTCCAGATGTCTCAGATTTAACCAACACACAGAAAAATGCTGGTTTACTGTTTAACCAAAATACTTACAGCACTTTAAAACTGAAACACATTGTAATGCATTGTTAGTGGCTTGGTTTTGTTAACGTTAATGCTGCTTTGTGATATTTAAACTTTTTCAGGATTTCAGTCGCTGTTTGGGATGAACAGTTTTGATGCCTGTTTTTACAATATCATCATTTAGAGCTCTAGAGGTACACAGGCACACAATTATTTTTCTGTGCATCTTTAGATCTCATGACCAAGAAGCACCCATTTCCTCACATAGAATTTCTGATGCGTCTTTTTAACCTAGAAACTATGTTTATGGTGGCATTTGACTTGGCTTGCAAATGGTGGTTTTGCATATAAGATTAAAGAAACATTTTATGTTTATAGATCTATTTCATTGCCTGTGATCTACAGCAAGTTTTATTTAACACACATACCAGGAAAATGGACATTTTTTTCTTCTGTGAAGCATGCTTTAGGTTAGTGAAGGCTTCTCTACCAAGTCCTCTGTCAGGAACATTTAGAATATGAGCCAATGCCAAATCATCCTTAGAATTCACCAACAGGCTTAAATATGAACACACACACTTCTTTGCCAGGATTGTCACCTACATAAGAAAACATCACATAAATTGGTCATCGTGCTGCTAAATTATGGTTTTGGGTTTTTTTAAAGCTAATTAGATATGTACTGATATGATTTTTGGAAAAATAAGAATTTCACCTTGCGTAATTTCAAAATGCTACTTCATGTATGGGGTTTCTGACGGAAGCAAGCTGACCTTGCTGACCAAAGCAAGCATGGATTAATGTGTTAAAATTACGTATACTGTAGTTGAATGTTCACCAAATATGAGGATTGGATCTTTAGCTATTAAAATCGGCTATCAATTTCTACTTAGAAACCTTTTCACAGATATTCCTTTTCTATCCCAAGGCAAAATACTAGCACCATTAAACCATATAAGGATTTGTCATTAACTTCAAATAGGCTAAGATTTTAAACAACTCTCCAGCTCCATGCCAGATTCAGTGATCCCTTAGGTCCCAGGGGATTTCTATCACAGAAACTCTACTGATTGAGTTTGGTCATAAATTGTGACCCAGCACTACCCACATAACCAAAACATAATGTTGTAATTGCTTATATTGCAGCACTGTTCTGGACCCTGTAAGAAAAACAATCCCCAAACTGAAGAATTTATAGTTTTGTTACAAGCAAAGAAAACAAAGACACATAAAGGTCATTAACAAAAGGAAAGATAATGAGAAAACCTATATTTGCTATGGAATTTCTTCTTATTCAACAGGATGTATACAACATAGCTGAAGGAGGGTTGATTTAGATTAGATGTTAGAAAGAAATTCTTTACTGTTGGAGTGGTGAGGCACTGGAACAGGTTGCCCAGAGAAGTTGTGGAGGCCCCATCCCTGGAAGTGTTTAAGGCCAGGTTGGATGGGGCTTTGGGCAACATGGTCTAGTGGAGGGTGTCCCTGCCCATGGCAGGGGGGTTGGAACTAGATGATCTTTGAGGTCCCTTCCAACCCAAACCATTCTATGATTCTATGATTCTAACAAAAATATAGGCAGTAAAAACACCCAAACGTGTATGTATGACAGTCTGAAAAGATAGATTTAAGAGAAGGAAAAAAGAGCAAGGAATATTTTTTACTACATAAGTCAGAGCAGCAAGAAAGCCATTATGTTAGTGGTAGAAGTGCTATTTAGGGGAGAACTTTAGTTCAGAAAATATTTTGTTGTTCAGAAATATTTTGAGCTGTACCCAAATATTGAATTGAAATTGCTACTTACCATGAGAAAAGCAAGTTTGGAAATTACTAAAGCTCCAGCATTTCAAGCATCATTATATAGTATTCTGAGATTCTTGTTTTAGGGGTTGAAAGGGTAAAAGGAAAGAATCCAGTATTCCCAGAAAGTTCTGAAGTCCTCTACAGGGACAGACAAATCTTGTTTGCTTTGCAACAGCTAACACTGCAAAGGCTATTCAGGTTTCTTCTGTACATAATGGAGTACAAGCTAACGAAATGAAATCAAAGAAATTTACTTCACCTACCACTTCACTTTGCAGCATTGGGCAAATAATTTAATTCTTAGTCAAGACAATGTTTTAATGATGGTGTACTTGTAGAAAAATTTATTCTCTGGTGTTTCAAGGCAGATTAAGTCTACATCGAGTGCCTGCCATAAAAGGATTGTCTTCCAGAATATGTTTCTGCACTTAGACCCATATAGACACCTACAATATATTCAAGTGATACACGTTCTGTTTTTTTTAAACCAGCAACATTTTAATACCAATAATCGGAAAAGGAAACTATGTTATATTTCATCTTAAGTTTTCAATATATGCAGAAAATTACAAAAGAAACAAAAATTATTACCTTCACATTCTCCTGGCCCTGTCTGCTGACTGGTGTAGGAGTTGAAAGAACAAAACCACTATTTTCTTGTACATTCATTATGCCAGAAATAAATTCCAACAGTTGAACCTTTAATAAAAAGATTAGAATAAACTTAAATATTAAGATGACTAAAAAGCAAAAGTAGTATTAAAACCTGGTGAAACTATGTCTCTGCCAGTTTGCTAGTGTTCTGACGTTAAAGCAGTCTTTACAACCTATTTTTGGTTTTAGTCTTTAAAAGTACAACTGTTTTAGTAAAGAAGTTACGTGTGAGATTCAAACTAACTTAGAAAAGATCTCAAACAGTTATATAATACACTTGCACTAAAAGCACCTGCTTATGTTTTGGAAAACATTTGTTATACCATGTTTAGGAAGAGCTCATTTACCCAACCACCCAAGTTCTCTATCTTCCCCATGAAAACAGGAAGGAAAAAAAATTTTTTAAATTCACAGCTGCCATGCCCTTCCTGAACTTCAGTTCTCCTTATAATCTCTTTTGTGCCTAATCATCACATAAGTGTTTGAGTGTAGGTTCTCTGAATCTTTAAGGATGTAGGCAAGCTGGTTACAAGCATACTTGTCAGAATCATACAATAATTTGGGTTAAAAGGTACCTATAGAGATCTAGTACAAACCCACGCTTGAAGCAGGACCAGTTTGACCACGTTGCTCAGTGATAAGCTGAGCCAAGTTTTTAATATCTCCAAACATGAGATTTTACATCCTCTCTAGGCAACCTGTTCCAATATTTGATCACTTTTTCATGGAGAAAATTTTTTTGTTCTTACTAGGTTTGGAAGGTAAACAGTTTTAATCATGCTGTAACTAGTAATTCATGATATGTTCATAATATACCTCAGTTCAACTAACATTGTTACTGATATAGCTTCCTCATATTAGAATGACAATCTAATTAAACATACATCAAATTCAGAAGATGAAATAAACAGTAATTTGTTTAAATCTGCAATGCTGAGACAATTGCCTGCTTTTACTGCCTACTAACTACTCTCTAATTTTCATTAGAAGCTGGAAGTATGTGCATCTAAATCTAACATTTTTTTTTTTTCCCCATTATCAATATCTTTTGTCTTTTGACCTTTCCATGCTCTAGAAAGCACAGAATCAAATAAAATCACATGGAATGCTTGTATTTTGAACTTATTTTAATTGCTACTTATATATATAATATATAAATTACATATATTTCTTATATTTCTCTAGTCTCATGGCCTCACATGCAGTGTCATAAAAACATGTGAGCTGCAATAAACTGCAACAGAGCTGCTTGATTGAGTGACTGAAGTGGAACCTCTTCTGGTTTCTGGAAAAATCTAACATGGAACTGCATGTAGTATAGGGAAGTTTTTGCTTTTAAGAGCATAGTATGATAACCATTAAAAATATTTTGACTGCTTATCAACATAGAACCAAAACTCCATGGCATGTGTTAATCACTAAGCTTTGTTCCTGTCTTATCAAATCAATATAGTTCATTTTTCAGTTCCATTTCTGGTAGACTGATATAGTCCTAGAAGAGCTGTGGGACCCACCCATCCAGCAGGACAACAGAGAGAAATAATTTGAGTTAATTTAAAATCTCTTTAAAAGATTTGGTAATTTAAACTCATCTGCTTGCCCAACAGAACAGCAAAGTAACTTCTGAGTAATTCAGAGCTCCAGTGTATATTTAGAAGTGTCATACATCCATAACTGGAATAAAAAAAAAGTCAAAACAATATCACAGATCAAACGAACAAAATACTTACAGGAGCTATGCTTTCATCTTCAGATACAAGTCCAAGACCATAGCACTTCTGACATATGTCTATTAGATCTAATACATTATTTCTTGCTAAGAAGGCATCATAGGCTTTTTTTAGATCAGCATAATTTTTAGGTTCTTTCATGTTTTCATATGATAGTCCCAGTTTGTCATGTAAAAAATATTTCCAAGTTTCCAACACATCACTAAGTGATACTGTGAAATCTCCACAGTGCTAGTAAAACAGAAAAAAAAGCAAAAATATTATGTTTTATATTCAGGATAGCTTTAAAAATAAACCATGCTGCATATATATAGGTATATATATTTTAAAAACCATTATAATATAAATATTTAATTTCATAATAAACAAAGTCTTACTTATAGTTGAACTTCTTCCAGTGCTTTGGCTTTACAGTTGAGTTTTGCTATATACAGTATTTGCTCCTGATCATTAAAATACCAGGTATGTATATTGAACTTAACTCATAAAGACGTACTGACTGTTGCAGGACTAATGCTTACATAAAGTTATGTCACTGCAGAAATAGTTTTCAGCATGGCAGGCATTTACATCTCAAAGACAGTAAATATCGCTCTATTACCTTGCTTCAAGCAGTAATCCAGGAAAATATATTGTGCATCCAAAAAAATGAGCTTTTTCCCCCTGGGTTAGTAGAGTTGTATTTTAGCATAACATTCATAGTGGTGCTACATACATCTAACAAATACATTAAAGCAATGCACACCTATCTGTTACTAGTACTGTAACTAACATTAATATACAGCATAGGCTACAATCTTATACCCAGCTTCTGGCTCACTCTCCCTGTCAAAATTATTATATTACGCTCCATGTGTCCCTCTGCCATCTCCCCAACCTCCAAAAAGGAAAAGAATTACAGCTTGTCAGAAAATTAGCCGAGTTAATAGACATTAACAGAGAGTTAATTTAAAAGAGCAGATAAAGTGGGTAAATGACAACAAATAACTAACAGCATTCTATTAGCAACCGAAGAACCTTTTCCTATTCTAGGCAAAAAAAGAAAATTCAAATTTATCACAAACTTAAGAGGCTTGTATCACAGCAAGCAGTCCCTTTCGTCTTTCCAAAACTTAGAGTAGTGGCTGTTGACGTTTGGTGGACAGACACAGAAAATGTATCAACAGGTATGACTAAAATCATGTTCAATTTACATATTAATCATATTTTTTAAAGAATTTACATCAAAGTGGAGACACCTGTTATTACTACATTTCTATGTAGGGTTGTATTAAGTAATCATGCCTAAGCACTTCATAGATGAGTGAACACTTAATTATAAGGCAATAAGCTCTCAGTTTTGTTGTGCAGTTCTAAACTAAAAGAAAAATTGAATAAACTTTAAGAAAAGTTATCTCTACATGGGAGAACAGAAGAGTCTAAGAATTAGAGAAACTGTACGTAGTCTCTAATGCTACATGTAATCTCATTTATGAAGCAGAAGTAACTAAAGAACCGAAGTTGTTGCCAAATCTGGCATGGTTGGAGGTTTACAAGTATGGTAGCAGGGCACAAATGGCAAACAAAAAACTGAAAGCATGACAGCAGATAGGAACAGATAGTAGAGCTGGAATTCACAGAAATTTAATTACAAGCCAAATAAGTGACAGAGGCCCATTATTTGAGTCACAAACGAAATGATGTGTTACTGAAGGAAGTAGGAGGCAAGCCAGTTACCATCCAGTTGTATCAGGAAGAAGCTAGAGGAAAGAGCAGTTATTGCTGCGCTCTGAGAAATAAATAATTAGGTACAGTACACAATCCTATTTGTTTCATTCTTGTCATTGTCTTTTTTACTTTCAGTGAAGTACTGGTTTTTAAACCAAATGATTCAGTTAGCGGGGGGTAGTGGATCAGCTTACTGAGCATCAGACATTCTAATTAAGTTTTCCAGTTCAGTGTAGGGATATAAGAAACTGCAAGAAATCTGAGCCTGTCTTGCAGCTGCCAATAAAGATGAGTGTATTGTCAATGGTTAAAGACGGCAGCACTGAAGAAACCAGAAAATCCGTTTCAATCCCTATAAGCCAAACTATGCACATGAAGAAAGAATTGCATTAAGATGCTACTTATATAAGTGAAAATAGTACTAGAGAATTCTGCTACTAATTAGATTGAGCTAAGGTAACAGAGACAAAACACAGGGTTTGGGATGCAGGATTACATACATATTTCTGGCCTCTGTAATTCAGATTTTGGTCTGTTATTCACTAATTACTTGTTAACCTGTTTTTCATCTCTTGACCCTGGACTTTCACTCCTGTACTGTTCTCTGCCTTTCCAAAATTCTAGCTAGGAGTTGCTAATCTCCCTACATACCCATATCATTATATTCTGCATCTGTTTTCACCTTGCTCCCAAATCTTGGTGTCTTACCCAATGTCCATCACAACTTTGGTTTTCTCACAGCCATGTTTATTGCAGAGCTTTCCATACTACCATACTCTACATCCTCCCAATGTCAACTTCCTCACCACCACTTCCTCTTTCCCCTGAAACCTGCAACTTCTTCTTATCCTCTCCTCTTTCACAACTAGACTCGTTATCCACACTCTGCTCTTTGACCTACATACCAGTGCCACTTCATGCTGTTAAGCCTTTTCAGCTGATGTCTTTCTATTTGAGTTAGACCTCAGAATACATGCAAGAAGTAATTTTTGCAACTGTAGCAAGTTTTCCAGTTTCCACCAAAGAAACAGAGTTCATAGTACTAGCATCTAAACCATTCCCCAGCATATAGCAGCAAAAACTCCCAACATTAATGGTCATGTAATTCATTATGTAACATAAGATATCCTGAGTTGGAAGGGACCCATAAGGATCATCAAGTACAACTCCTGGCTCCACACAGGACCAGCCGAATCAGAGCATATGACCGAGTGCATTATCCAGACGGTTCTTGAACTCAGTCAAGCTCGGTGCTGTGACCACTTCCCTGGGGAGCCTGTTCCAGTGCCCGACCACCCTCTCAGTGAAGAACCTTTTCCTAATATCCAACCTAAACCTCCCCCATCGCAGCTTCATTCCGTTCCCTCGGGTTCTATCACTGGTCACCAGAGGGAGGAGATCAGTGCCTGCTCCATCGCTCCCGCTCGTGAGGAAGTTGTAAGCTGTGATGAGGTCTCCCGTCAGTCTCCTCTTCTCTAGGCTGGACAAACCAAGGGACTTCAGCTTCTCTTCACATGTCTTCCCCTCTAGACTCTTCACCATCTGTGTTGCCCTCCTTTGGACACTCTCCAATAGTTTTGTGTCCTTTTTGTACTATGGCGCCCAAAACTGCATGCAGTACTCGAGGTGAGGCCACACCAGCGCAGTGTAGAGTGGGACAATCACTTCCCTAGACTGGCTAGCAATGCTGTGCTTGATGCACCTCAGGATACGGTTGGCCTTCCTAGCAGCCTGGGCACACTGTTGACTCATGTTCAACTTGCTGTTGACCAAGACCCTCAAGTCCCTTTCAGCATGGCTGGTCTCCAGCATCTCATCGCCCAGTCTGTATGTGTAGGCAGGGTTGCCCCTTCCCAGGTGCAGAATCCAGTACTTGCCCTTGTTAAACCTCATGCAGTTGGTGATTGCCCAGTTCTCTCCGCAAGGCCTCTCCACCCTCGATGGAATCAACAGCTCCTCCCAATTTGGTGTCACCTGCAAACTTCCTCACGACACCTTCTAGTCCTACATCCAAGTCATTTATGAAAGTGATAAAAAGAACTGGCCCTAAAATGGAGCCCCATAAATGCCCTGCGACTGAGTGACAAGCATTGCTTTGCTATGTTGATAACTGCTGATAAAATCTTTGGACTAGATAGGAGTTATTTTATTTCATGACATTTCCACATTAAGAAACTTTAATCTAGATAAAATAATTATCCATAAGCACCACTAGCAACTAAATACAAAATTAAATAAAAACAGGTTAGGAGCAACTCTAATAATTTAAGTCCGGCAAAATTCCCACTGACTGGAAAACATAACCCCCATTTTCAAGAAGGGAATAAAGGAAGACCCAGGGAACTACAGGGCGGTCAGTCTCACCCCTGTGCCTGGCAAGATTATGGAGCAGACCCTCCTGGAGACTATGATTAGGCACATGGAAAATAAGGAGGTGATTGGTGACAGCCAACACAGCTTCACTAAGGGCAAATCGTGCCTGACAAATTTGGTGGACTTCTATGATGGGGTTACAGTGTTGGTGGACAAGGGAAGAGCAACAGATGTCACCTACCTGGACTTGTACAAGGCATTTGACACTGTCCCACATGACATCCTTGTCTCTAAATTGGAGAGACATGAATTCGATGGATGGATCACTCGGTGCATAAGGAATTGGCTGGCTGGTTGCACTCAAAGAGTTGTGGTCAACGGCTCAACGTCCAAGTGGAGAACAGTGACGAGTGGCGTTCCTCAGGGGTCGGTTCTAGGACCAGCACTGTTTAACATCTTTGTCGGCGACATGGACAGTGGGATCGAATGCACCCTCAGCAAGTTTGCCGACACCACCAAGCTGTGCAGTGTTGTCAACATGCTGGAGGGAAGGGATGCCATCCAGAGGGACCTTGAGAGAAGGGCCCATGCAAACCACATGAAGTTCAGCAAGGCCAAGTGCAAGGTCCTGCACGTGGGTCAGTGCAATCCCAAGCACGACTATAGGCTGGGCAAGAATGGATTGAAAGCAGCCCTGAGGAGAAGGACTTGGGGGTAGTGATTCATGAGAAGCTCAACATGAGCCAACAGTGTGCGCTTGCAGCCCAGAAAGCCAACCGTGTCCTGGGCTGCATCAAAAGAGGCGTGACCAGCAGGTCGAGGGAGGTGATCCTGCCGCTCTACTCCGCTCTTGTGAGACCCCACCTGGAGTACTGCATCCAGCTCTGGGGGCCCCAGGACAGGAGAGACAACGAGCTGTTGGAGTGAGTCCAGAGGAGGGCCACGAAGCTGATCAGAGGGATGGAGCACCTCTCCTATGAGGACAGGCTGAGAGAGTTGGGGTTGTTCAGCCTGGAGAAGAGAAGGCTCCGGGGAGATCTAATTGCGGCTTACCAGTACCTGAAGGGGACCTACAGGAAAGGTGGTGAGGGACTGTTTATGAGGGAGTGTAGTGACAGGACAAGGGGTAATGGGTTCAAGCTGAAGGAGGGTCAATGTAGATTAGATGTTAGAAAGAAATTCTTTACTGTTAGAGTGGTGAGGCAGTGGAACAGGCTGCCCAGGGAGGTTGTGGATGCCCCATCCCTGGAAGTGTTTAAGACCAGGTTAGGTGAGGCTTTGGGCAACATGGTCTAGTGGAGGGTGTCCCTGCCTGTAGGAGGGGGGTTGGAACTAGATGATCATTGAGGTCCCTTCCAACTGAAACCATTCTATGATTCTAAGTTGTTCCAGCCCAAAGGATCCCTCCTTATGGTTCTAGCATATTTAGCACAACTTTCCCAATAGATCTGATTAAATATACAATTCCAAAGTCCTGGAAGTCAACTAGTTTGATATTGCATAGACAAAGAACTAGGAGTGAAGAGTACTCATTCATATTACTTTCAGAGCACTTTTTTGCCCTCTAATTTGTGCATGGATTACAGTGCTATGAACTTGCATGCTATTCTACAGATTACCAGAATATTAAAATGGAAAACAAGTGTTTTTTCAGAAAACATATGCCATTTCAGCCCCTCAAAAAATTAAGCAATTTAACCCAATTTAAATAGATCAAAACAGCAGTAGGTTAGAGGGGGAAAAAATACGTTGTTTTCCCACTTTGTTTTGAAACAAAATCCTCTAGGAGTACCAAGTTAAAGTACGACTTCAATATGGTATCTAACAAATCAAAACCTTTCCTCACCAGACCAAGTACCTGCAGAGATTAGCAAAGTTTACATTAGTGCTGCAAAAACATTTTCAATCCAAATAAAATTCCACTCCAGATATTAATCTTCATGATCAGATGCTCACTGTGACAGTGTATTCTATTACACAGTCAATTTGTCAAGCATCTGGTTTCAAAAATAATTTAAAAAAGAATGTGGTGTTTTGCAGTAAGTATATGCTAACTGGCCAATAGCTTAAGAAAGTTGAAAAAGTTCCATACTTTCATTCTATGATAGACATTGCATGCATTGTGTTTCATAGGTATAGAAACAATAAAGAACTATAAAGCATCTTCACTTCTTGGTACTGCAGTATGTTAAGTTTCCTTGGACTCTGATTTTAGAATGTCTGAAATCCAGAAGCAAGATTTCATGCCTAGAGACACCATTTTTCAGTATTTTGTAGGTATTGCAAGATTTCTAGGGCTAACTACATAGCAAAGCAGCTTCTATTTTGACAGAAAATAGTTTTAAAAACCAGAAAGTGATGTGTATTTCAGCAATATCATGTTCTCTCCTGCCTTCCCCAAACAAATGGTCACTAACCATTTTTGAAATATGCATGTTCAAGACTGCTGTACTTCACCACCACCCAAGTGTTGTCTCTGGTTCTATTACTTCCAGACATACTCCTAGACTGCATTATTGTTGTCAGGCATTGCCCTTGAGTTGCACGATTCTGCAGTCTTGTCACCTCTGGTTCTACTGAGCCTTAGTTGCTTGTAGATGCTCTCATACAAGAGAGAAGTTCCCAAACTGCAGTACATAAAGCACATTAAAGTAGTATAAAGTAGCATTTTGAATAAGTTTCCCATTCCACTGAATGTTTACAGTGCTGTGCACAGATTTAGAAACTGGTTCATGTAAGCACAAGTGTACAAACCTAAGCATTTGATAGTTGTTATATTGTAATCTGCTAGAAGCAAAGCCAGTGAACTTACAGGCCAATATACCAAGCTTAGAGAAATGCCAGTTTACCTTGCATGTGTAATTGTTTGGGACTGAACACCTTTTTTTTTGTGGAGAGTAGGGTGGTGATGTCAAGCAGAAAAAGAACCAGGGTCAAAGACAGTAGAGGTATGCTGCTTAAGGAGAACTGGAGAGCTACAGTACATATGGGTCAATAGAACAGTTAGTAGTTGCAGTAATAAGATCCTGAAACAGACAAAGTAAAAGTTGTACTAATCCAAGCAGCAAACTATTGCATTCTAAAGTCAGCACTATCCACTACAGTGGTAATTAAAACAAGGTGGAAAATTTAGCACAGTCTTGGTTAAAAAAACCAAACAAAACCCACACACTGCATTCTTGCTTCCCCTTCCACCCCTCTATAATACTATAGAGAAGGGGGGTGGGAGGGAGAAGAGAAAGACCTATTGATAACCTAGGGAGGATCCCTCAAGATTTAAGTAGCAGAAACTCCAGCCGTTAAGCAACACAAAAATACAAGAAACAATAACTACTTATGATTTGGTACACAGGGTATGGGAAAGCAGTAGAACAGTCTCAGTCTATCATTTGTTTTAAAAATCCAATGAAATATTCATTACCTCAACATTTTTCTCCAAAACTTCAACCTTTTTTCTAAAAAAGAGCCTGTCATTGTAGTGAACACTACTCGGCACTGGTGAGACCACATCTGAGTACTATGTACAGTGCTGAGCTCCTCAGTACAATGGATACACACTAACATACTGGAGAGTGTCCAACAAAGTCCAGTGAATCATCCACAAAGATGATTAAGGGACAGGAATATCTCACATAAGAGTAAAGGCTGAGAGAGCTGGGTCTGTTTAGGCTGGAAAAGAGAATGCTCAGGGAAGATCTCATCAATATATACAAAAATCTGAAGGGAGGGTGCAAAGAAGATGGAACCAGGCTCTTTAAGGTGCCCAGTGGCAGGACCAGAGGCAATGGGCACAAACTCAAAGAAACACAAGAGGTTCCCTCTGAACATCAGGAAACACTTTTACTGTGAGGGTGGTGAGCAGTGGCACAGGTTGCTCAAGGAGGTTATGGAGTCTCTATCCTTGGAGACATTTGAAAGCCATCTGGACATGGTCCTGAGCAACTGGCACTAGATGGCCATGCTTGAGAAGGGGGGTTGGACAAGATGACCTCGAGAGGTCCCTTCCAACCTCAACCATTCTGTGATAAATTAATCATACTGAAGAACAGCCAAGACAATGTCTCTTGGTAGCATCATTACAGTATGTTACAAGCAACATACCATATAAAATTGCCATAATCGTCTCATTACCAAAAGGGACACAGGTACAACAGTTTAAGGGAGTAATGCTGTAAAACAACTTTGCATTTTTCTTTGACAACATGGAAACAAGATGATTTGGAAAAACATTTCAAGAAATACAGGATATTGAACAGAACATAATACTCTTCAGACAGCGTACCAAATGCACTCATGGAAGCACAAGGTAGAACTATACCACACATCAAACCTGATTTCACCCAGAATCAGAAAGAGACAAACACAAATACCTAAAAGGAAAATATATCTCTAAAAATCAACAGTGAAGCACTTTTTCCTCTGGTGTAACAGTCCTAGTGCTAGAAGACAGATTTACAAAACATTTAAGACAAGTCTGAGAATTTAAATTCATAGACTCAGGAAAAACAATTGTTTTATATGGTGTTTCCATTTCCCCCACTACTAGCTGAAACAGCCCTGGTTTGAAAATGACAAGTGATTATTTGTCCTAATAACCTATCTGCTACCCTTCTTGATCCACAGGTGCAAACAGAGTCAACTTGAAGCAACTATCTTCAACTCAGCTTCAACTTGAAAATCATTATTTCTATTTCAAACCTTAAGAATGGTTCTCCCGCATGAAAGTTTTCCTAAATTTTAGATCTACACTAATCAGTCTAGCTAAAAGGTATTAACTTTGACTACAGACCATATGCCGCTTGTCTTTATGCCATATGGCTACAACACAAAGTCTTTTCAGAGTAATTCAAAGCACAGATTTTTTTTTTCTTTTCCTTTCATCCCCACTATTTGATCAATGCTTATCACATTGTTTGCTACCCTTATACTTGGTGAAATTTAAGACTAATAAATTATGAGATTTTTAAACTTTTCTTGAGTTCTCCCAAAAGGTTTGTTATTTTTTATTTCTACTGCAGATACAGATAATGGTTAAAACACCAAATCCATTTATTTGTCCAGACTCTTGAAGAAAGAGAATAGGTTTTTGTTGTTTATGGTAGTGGTTTTTTTTTCAATCCAGCCAGTCAATAGCTTTTTAGCACAGTTATTTTTCCTGCACAAACTGACTTTATCATAATAGACTTCTATTCTACAGGTGTTAACAATATGAAGTTATTGTACTTAAATCAGAGACCTAACAAGGGACACGTGTACAACTGTAATACTCTGCATCTCTGTTTGAAGTTTCAGTGCTGAACAAATAAACCAGACGTATTTTACTCTAACACTATAAACATCAAAATGGACATCCAACTGAAGAAACTGAACCTCAGAGGTAGCACATGCAAATGCTAAAATAGTTTTAATCCACATATACAAGACAAGGTTTATACATACTGCTAATTTGTCTCTAGTATAATCAGAAAAATCAAGTTAGGCCTGACTGCATGTTGCAACAGGTATTGACAAGCCACAGTGCTTCTTGCAGAGGTATCAAGGGTTACATCTCCTATTCATCATTTGACAGACACATCTTACATACATGCAAAGAAGGCCATATATCTCCTACTGGTACTGGGTGCACACTCACAACTCACATGTATAGGTCTTTGTCTGAGGACCCTCGGGAGGAACAGCAGCCAAGAACGGACTGCTGCAAGCACAACTCATGCAGCCTATACCAAATCAGTTTTATACTCATACTCTTCTCATATCATTCCAAACGATTTTCAGAGCACTCAGAAAAAAGATGCATCTCAAATGCCATAGTTCTCCCACCCTGATCTACAGCACAGAGGAAACATTTGATAGAAATAAACAGAAGCTACATGATTAGGAAAAATACACTAGTATTTAATATTAGGTTTTAGATTTCAGATATATATTTAAAATGCTTCCATCCTCCCATCTGTCTGGCAGTTCTTTTTCTAAGCCCTGAATTAATGTGTTTAATCATATGAATTTTAATGCCTTGCTCATTTGACCCTTGGTTAAAAAAAAAACAAAAAACAAAGTGAACAAACCAGCCATTTTAAGTAGGTGCCTAAGCAAAAAGTTGAGAAAGTGAACCAAGTTTGAGATGTACTAAGTACCAAAAACGTACTGAAAGAATGCTAACCTGTTTATTGACTTCAGCCATTGACAGTTGTAACGCCATCAGCATGCAGTCTGCTCCACATACAGTAGTCCTTTCAGAGTTTGAAAATAAAGGCCATTGTCTTCTGAAACACTTGATCAAGTTTAACATTTTTTGCTGGAAAGCAATCATTGTCTAGAGTAGACGACAGAAATAATGAAGAGAAATTAAAAAATAAGTAAAAAATGAATATATGCAAGAGGCCTACATGCATCTTCATCTTGCAATAAACTGTACAAATACTGTCATTTCTTGCAGATCACGTTCCTAGAATAAACTCTTCCTACTAAACCAGAAGTCTAGTGAGACTCATCTCCCTATGACAGAACAACTATAAAAAGAAGGGGGTAAAAGTGCTTATGTATGACAAGTCTTCATGAAGCCTCCTTACTTTCTTTGTAATTATACCACCATTAAAAAAAAGTTATCATAAATATGAGTCTTTGGTCTCTGAAAACAGCCAGTCTGAATGCCCCAGAGAGTGTCCACGTTCACTATACATTCAGACCAGTGTCTATCAGACTATTTAAAACCTGGAAACAAGAGAATTAATATTTCTAAGACTTACAAACAAAGATATCTCTAAATCTTTTTGTTGCCTATAGAGGTCTTTTTTTTCATTCCATAAATCATTACCTTCCCTAATTCTTTTGGTAATGAGTTTCAGTATCCATTTTGAATTTGCTTACTTCATGCTTTGGTCTTTTTTACCTTCTTGCATTTGCAAAGACACAGGTACACAAGACTCTTTAAAAAAAATTTGCCCTCTTTAAGACTGTTCTTTCCTGAAAGACAGTTGCCTAACACCACATACAGTGTAGGAGCAACACTTATACCATTCCACTTTCAAAACAAAAAATTTTAAAAAAATCAATCTTTTCCCTTATTTCAGCTAGCTAAGGCACAGTCCACAGCATTTTTTTCCATGATTGGCACAATAAGGAAAAGCGATGAAACATGGGAAAGGGGCAAGGAAAACAGAAGATATCAGGTAATAAGTAAGACTGTAACAGCAGCTGCACTTAATTACTCAATGTTTGCACAGGACAGGTTATTTTCTTTTACTTTATTTTATATCACATAAACAAAACACATATGCCATATGTGAATGAAACAGGTGGGCAGGTGCAAGTCAGTGTGGGGCAGACAAAATTCTGTCTGAAGGCATTTCTCTCCCCTCCTACTCTGAGGTGTTTTCCAAGGGAAAAAGACCTGTCACTCGGAGGGAATGCCCAGCGAAAATAGCCCAAACTAGCCAAAAAAGCCTGTGAAACAAGCCTCAAACCCTAAACCCATAAGGGCCGACGTTGCCATTACTACCGCCGCCCCCGTCCCGCTCCCCCAGCTGGGAACTCCGGCTGCGGCCGCCTCAGGGTTCCCCCCTCACCACAGCTCAGCCTTGCGCAGCTCCCCCGCCTCAGGCACACCGCGAAGCTGCAGCACACCCACCTCCACCGGAACCTTTACACCCCACCCGCAGAGCGGCTGAAGCGCTCCCGCTTTTCTAGCGGAGCTGCTACCTGCGTGACCGGGAGAACAGAACCACTCGCACAGCGAGTCGGTTGGAACGCATAATTGTCCTCACTGGCGGTTTAAATTTAAATCCTCCGCAGCTGCCCAATTAGAGAGTGGGAGCCGTTGACCCGGAAGCAGAGGGTTGCAGCTGCTGGGGTGGGAGGTGCTGCTAGCTCTTGGCGGGAGAGGTGGTGCCGGTGGGTGATTTGGGGCTGCAGAGGTGCGTGTGAGGCGCGGGTAGGGGGGTGTCCTGTCCCGGGGTGCAGGGGAACTCGGAGCTTCGCCCGGTCAGACCCAGGAGCCGGGCCGGCCTAGCCGCTGTGCGGATGGGCCATGGTCCTCGCCCTTGCCTGAGGACCGGTAGTGCGGTGGGACCGGTACAGCCTCTGGCAGCCTCACTCGGGAGTAGCAGCTGGGCCCTGAAGGGAAAAGGAGGGAGTAGGAGGTTGGGGGCGGGGGGGGGGGGGGGAAGGTAACGGGCAGCCACACGGCTCAGTTGCCCGAATTGTGTTTCCTAAAGGAATGAAGCTAATAGCGTTGTTGGTATTTTCACTTAAAGCTAGTCTGGTGGCCTGTGTTGGTGGGAAGCCTTAAAGGAAGAAAGCTACGGATAGAGTTAAAATTTGCATTTGGCCTTAGGATCATAGCTATACAAGTTGTAGGGCTAAATTATTTATGTTAATGTGGTGGTTTGTCGTATTAATTAATAAATAAACATTGCAACTATGGAGAGCCTCTTTGCATCTCAGTGATGCCTGTGTCAAACCTGGGTGGCTCCCAAGCAAAATATTCAGACTTGGATGCTGAAACCTTCACATCGTTAACACAGCAAAATCTGTCAAAGGTCTTGAGATTTAAAGCTCTTTTTCCACGTGGTATGTAATTAAAGGTCTGCTTTGCCAAGAAGGCTTAAACTAGTGTCCAGTCTGCACTGGGACTAAAAGGCGTGATTCTGAAATCAGTTGTGTGTCTCAGCCGCTTGTGTTCTAGCACAGGAACCTGATTTTCTTGAAAATTGGTTGAATACAGTAAGGTACAAGTTCTTTGGTACACAGAGCTATTGGTGCTCTGTCTGCAGCTGGGGTGGCTTAAGACATGAAATCATGTTTGAATATTATGTGTGACAATATTCTCATTTTCAGTTTTGCAGCCTTGATCAACTCTGCTTTTAGTTAAGACACATAGTCTTTAAAGAGGTACACAAGTAAAGAGGATTTGAAGGTAGTAATGTGGAATTTCTTGTCATTTAGTTGAAAATTTTAAAATTCTCTATGCCACTTTTTTGGTGTGTAGAGTTACTAAATTTCTTGTCTTGGTGTTGGGTTGGCAACAGTAGCACAAAATTTACAGTTATTGCTGAAATCCGTAGAGACAGTTTTGAATATACGTTAAGTTAGTTAATCTTTTGATTGATGAAACTACATGCTACATATAAAACTAATGAGCTTAAGTGGAGCTTTTGTGTTCTTAAATATGATGTTACAGGAAATTTTGATTTGTTGTGCTACAAATACCTTTTACATTTTTTCTGCATCCTTTTTAAAACTTTCTATGTAGGAATGTAGATTTTCATCCTGGACAAGACATCACATCCATGATACCTTGATTTAGTCCACTGAAAATGAAGCAAGATTCTACTAGGAACACTGCTTACACTGTGGATTGTGAAGATTATGTGCACGTGGTAAAATTCAATCCATTTGATAGTGGAGATGCATGTTCCCTCATTGCATATGGTGGCAATAATTACGTAGTTGTTGGGACGTGCAGATTTCAGGTTAGTTTGTGTAACTATTGATTTTATTAGTTGCTTTCTGAAACTTACTTTGCCAGCACCTCTACTGCACAAAGACTTTGATCACCTCCATGTAATCAGGGGGTGGTTTTACTTGTTTATTACCTTACCAAGTCTGGGATATTTGTTCTTGAATATATAAGTATAAATATAAAATACACATCCTGTTGGCATAAAGTTCCTTTCGAATAGAATCATAGAATGGTTTGGGTTGGAAGGGACCTCAAAGATCATCCTGTTCCAACCCCCCCTGCCATGGGCAGGGACACCCTCCACTAGATCAGGTTGCCCAAAGCCCCATCCAAACTGGCCTTGAACACTTCCAGGGATGGGGCATCCACAGCTTCTCTGGGCAACCTGTTTCAGTGCCTCATGCTGTTCACAGTAAAGAATTTCTTCCTAATATCTAATCTAAACCTACCCTCTTTCAATTTAAAACCATTACCTCTCATCCTATCACTGCACTCCCTGAATAGACTGCAAAGAAAACAGGAGTGCTCTCCTGGAAGAGCAATCTCATCTTAGTATCTCTTGCTAATGTTGGTGACTGCTATTTGAGAACTTAAGCTTGCAACTTTGCAGATATATGACTTAATATTTGCTGTACATTGTTCTTTATCATCACAGGGTAATTGGCTCCTTTTTTGCATGGTTATATTTTGTTCTATGTATGTTTACTATTTAGATTAAATTATCTTCTAAAGCTTTCAGGTAGCTTGCAAACCAGCAAAGATTACAACTACTTTCAACTTTACATCTAAAGTGTGTGTGTTAATTTTATAGATACTTCTTTTAAGAAAGACACTGTAGAAATAATTACCTTTTTTTTTCTTCCACTTGTTTTTATTGGCGCTCTCTCACGGACTATTAGAAACAGTAAAATATGTCATCTTGAAATTATTTAGTCATTATGAAAATTTTTAAAATGTAAAATACTGTGTACTGTATATTTTTATATTGTATAAGATATTTTTAATTAGGGTTTTTTTTTTCCTAGATGCTTGAAAGTCAATAAGAGACAACTGTTATCTTTGGAACCTACTTTTACACTTTTCTTCTTCAACTCACTTCTCTATTATACAGTATTATTTTTATACTTTTATATTTCTTATTATATTTATATATTCATATCTCATATGAATAACAGCATAACTGGTCTTTTTATTATTGTTATTTCCCAAAGTCTTACTGTTCAAAATTTTCTGAAGAGCACCTAGTACTAACCACAAAACCCTATTGTCATCTGTATTGCCCTCTATCTTGTTTCTGATGTAGGCCTTGAAAAGAAACCAATTAAAGTTTTGACAACCACTGGTACAAGGTAGCTTTTCTATAATTTTCATATCGTCCCTTCCCTTTCACATGTGGAGTCATTGAGTATTTCGAAGTAGGGGAAGAAAATGCTATTCTTGCTCCTTGCTGCAAGAAGCATTGAAAAACTCTGGATAATTTCATGCTTTCTCAGCTAGTTTCTTCCTAGCCTCTACATTATGCAGAGGGCATACAGAGAGGTTGTTTACATTAAAGCAGGATTGTGACTTAGAGAAAATTTTGTAGAAATATCCTTTGAGGTGCTCCATTAGATGTTTTGGAAATTTTTTAAACTTTTTTAGAGGTCAACTGGTTGACTGAGTCCAAACCCCAAAACTTGTTTCATCTTTCCCACCGTCCAGTGTGCTTACCACTGGGAAGAAAAGACAAGTTAGTAATTTTGGTCAAGTTAGATGACAGAGGGTACCTTTCTAGCTCCTGCTGTTTGAAGAATGTTGTTCTGGAAGTGCTAGCATTTTTCCACAGAAAAACAACTTGGAGAGAAGATAGCAAGCATGTTATTTAAGCTTTTATTTCTGTTGTTTCTTCTCATTGCAGTGTGTACTTACTTACCATGCTGTTATAAGTGGCCATAGTTGTATCTGTGAAGGTATTACTTGTACAAAGAATGGGGTCAGCATCTTTGTAGCTCAGTTCTGATTTTTATGCTCTGCATTGGCCTCTGGCTTTAGAGTGCAATCATTTAATGTATTTTTAAGTACTCGCATATTTCAAGTCAATTCTTTATATTCCAGGTTTCAACTTTGAGGGTGTTACAATCTAAAAAGATCCCAGATACATGTAATTTTGAAAGCCTTTCAATTTCATATTGATCTGAACTGTTAGAAGTCATAAGGACATTGTTCTGGATTAGCTAACTACAGTATTTCTATAGGAGGAGGATGCGGAAGTGGAAGGCATGCAGTATAAGACACTAAGAACGTTTCATCATGGAATCCGAGTTGATGCCATAGCATGGAGTCCAGAAACTAGACTTGATGCTTTACCTCCCCAGATAAGGTATTTATAGTAAATGAGTAAAATGAATCCTTCTCTCTTACCTGTTTTCCCTAATTCCTTAATATTGGACTAAGTTTAAAGCTATGGGTGAAATCTAACTCCTTAGAAGTCACTGACCAAGCCTCTGAACACTTCAGTAGAAGAACGTTTTCATTCTTAGTTGTTCTTTTTTAGTTTGGTTTTTTTTGGTAAGTGTTCTTCTTCTCGTGCCCCTTGCCTCTCACGCCCAGTGAACTAACACTAAATATTTCTTTTTTCCTTATTCATTATTTTAATGGACCTAAAATGTAGTTAGTTCTTTCTTTGTACATGTGTGAAGAAGGAATTATTTTAAGAACTCTGCTAAGGATGAGACTATTGTAATGGCCTGCTTCTTAGAGCTATTTATAATGGTCTGCATAGTATGGGTTATGTTTAGGAGTAGGTCAGATGCTATTTGTGAGACCTTTTGGGGTGTAAATCTAGATAGATAGTTTATTAAATATGCACTTAAGAATTAAAATGTTCTCAATAGCTTCTAAGCCTCTTCAAAATTATGATGGTTGCTTACTGCTGCATTTTTGTACAGTCTTTTGTTTAAAATATTTTAGAAATTGGTTTATGAATTTGTGGTTTTGGTATTTCAAAACACTGATAATGAGGGTTCTTCTTTGTGCTCTGCACACAAGGGAAGTCTCAATGGCAGTTGTGGTGGGTTGACCCTGACTGAGGGCCAGGTGCCCACCAGAGCCGCTCTATCACTCCCCTCCTTCATTAGACAGGGGAGAAAAGGTAAAACAGAAAGCTTGTGGGTCGAGAGAAGGACAGGCAGAGATCATTCTCTAATTATCATCACGAGCAAAACAGACCGAACTTAGAGAGGAAATTCATCTTATTTATTACTAAGCAAAACAGAGTAGAGGAATGAGAAATAAAATCAAATCTTAAAACACCTCCCCCCACCCCTCCCATCTTCCCGAGCTCAACTTCACTCCCAGCTTCAACCTCCGCCCCCCCTCAGCGGCACAGGGGGACGGGGAGTGGGGGTTATGGTCAGTTCATCACGCGGTGTTTCTGCCGCTTCTTCATCCTCAGGGGGAGGACTCCTCTCATCGTTCCCCTGCTCCAGCATGGAGTCCCTCTCACAGGAGACAGTCCTTCACGAACTTCTCCAACGTGAGTCTCTCCCATGGGCTACAGTCCTTCACGAACTTCTCCAGCGTGAGTCTCTCCCAAGGGGTGCAGACCTTCAGGAACAAACTGCTCCAGTGTGGTTCCCCCACGGGGTCACAAGTCCTGTCAGCAAACCTGCTCTGGCGTGGGCTCCTCTCTCCACGGATCCACAGGTCCTGCCAGGAGCTTGCTCCAGCACGGGCTTCCCACGGGGCCACAGCCTCCTTCAGGTGCCTCCACCTGCTCCGGTGTGGGGTCCTCCACGGGCTGCAGGTGGAATCGCTACACCCCCTCATCCTCCCTCCATGGGCTGCAGGGGGACAGCCTGCTTCACCATGGTCTTCACCACGGGCTGCAGGGGGATCTCTGCTCCAGCGCCTGGAGCACCTCCTGCCCCTCCTTCTGCACTGACCTTGGTGTCTGCAGAGTTTCTTACATCTTCTCACTCCTCTCTCTGGCTGCAAAAGCACTCTCTCTAACTGTTTTCTTTCCTTCTTAAATATGTTATCACAGAGGCGCTGATTGGCTTGGCCTTGGCCAGCGGCAGGTCCATCTTGGAGCCGGCTGGCATTGGCTCTGTCAGACACAGGGGAAGCTTCTAGCAGCTTCTCACAGAAGCCACCCCTGTAGACCCCCTCCCCGCTACCAAAACCTTGCCATGCAAAGCCAACACAGCAGTTATGAGAGATATTTCAGGTAATTGATTGTTGATTCAGATTTAGCTTTGTAAAATGTTTTGCATTTCTTTCCATGAAAAAGTATTCCTGGCACTTGATATACATTATTTTGTAGGTAAATTCCAATTATAACGGTGTTGCCAAAGCAGAAAAGTTAAGATAGAAGCTTTTGGTTTTTTTCAAAATCTGAATTTTCCTTTCCATGTCACTTTGCAGGTTTAAACTGAAGGGAAAATGATAAAAGATTAACTATTGCAGTGTTAATTGACTGAAGGGGTTTTCTTTGTCTGTTGAGTATAGGTTTTGCACTGCGGCTTCTGATAAGAAATTAAGGCTATTTACTTCAGACCTGCAGGACAAGAATGAATTTAAGGTAAGGGCAGCTAAGCTGATTTTTAAAAAATTACTTAGTCTTTAGCGAAGTCTAATCTTTAACTGCCCTTCTGTCCCAATTTCCTTACTGTACTGTATGATACAGAACACTGCACTGTGACAGATCCTACATCCATCATCTTTAGGGAAAATCATTGTATAGTATATACCTTTCTGTCTTTCAAGTAGGAATAACTGTAATTATCAGCTATATGATCTTTTGATTTAAAAGTATTTATGTAACAATTTAACCAAATTGAAAAGCAAGTAGAAGCTTATGGGTCATCTAAGATATACTCAGAAACAGTATGTTCTACAGGTGGGTTTCAAGTACCACGTTGGATAAGGTTCTTTCATATACAGACCTGTAAAATTTTATGTGGTATTGGTTATTGAACTCGTCTATAAGAAAAGCAAATTTAGTACTTTCTCTTTCATGGGGAACTGGAAGTTGCAATTCAGCTCTTTGAAACAGTAGAAAATTTAAAGAAAGAATACTGAATTTACTACATAATGGCAGACAGGTACACTAAACATGTCCGTAGGCACTTCTTAATTTCTAAGATAGAAACACAGGAAATATCTACTTCAAATACAATTTCACTTCCTCTTCTTTCAGTGTAGATGGTAGTGGTTTTAAACCAGTGATATAAAAGAAGTTAGGTCTAAACACTGTCTTCACTTTATAAACTGAAGATTGGTTTTCTGGAGATTTCTTTTGTTTGCAAGACATGTCAACTCCTGTGTCATTTGGATGTGTACATATTCTCCAAAATTCTGCCTTTGAAATAATAACCAGGTACTAATATTAATTAGATGTTTGTGCTAACCAGTTTGGATTTGTTTTGTTGAGGTCTCAGCAAAAATAAGCAAGGCTAATTAATACTAAAAAATCGGGGGAGAGGGTTCCTTCTTTTTTAGTGCTTTGGAGTATGATAATGCATCTTTTAGTGAGAGTTGTATATTTAGTATAAAGGAGAAAATAATAGACTTTAATTTATGGTTTGGTAATTTGTATTACTAAGACAATGATATTTGTCTTACAGAAACTAAGTGAATTGCAGATGTCACTTATGTGGCCATACTGATAATGGAATGAATAAAGGCATGGCATAAGACATAAAGATGGACGTTACTAAAAAACAGTACATCTTTTCTTTAAAGAAAATACTTTTTATGTTACTTCATACATACACATACCCTTAATTTCCTTCTTTCATGTTTCGTGATCTTATATGGCTGTATCACCCAGGCAGTGGGATAACTGACATAGTTAGAATCAACTTGGGTGGCACTTCTGACAAAATATTTCTAAAAGTTCTTAATGCTGTTTGCTTGTGAGTTGATGTCCGTCATTCCTTATTAAAGTTATCTATATAATATCTGCCAGTTTTATGATATTGCAGACAACAGGCTTTAATGTTAACTTGTGAATTAAATCTTTTAACTTTTTAGCAGAATTTAAAGTTCCTTATTAATTATGTATGCCTATTGCAATTTGAGAAATTTATAGAATTGTTCATAAGCACGCAGAAGGAAGAGAATGGATGGAATCGTTGATAACAGCATAGATGATGGATAGTTAATAAGTGGAAATAATCAAATATATGGATGAACCTGGTACTACAGGCTTTATTCAGCTAAATTCAGCATCTAAATTCAAATTTTTAAATTTATTTTGGATTAATAAGGGACCTGCTGGACTGTCTGCTAAAATCAATGAGAAGTCTCTTGACTTCAGTGAACACTGGTTCAAGTCATGTATGAGTGGTTTTTTCCACATGTTTAATAAATATGAAAGCTGTTAATTACTTTTATTGGGGGTTAATTAATGATCAACATTTTTATGTGTTTTTTGCCAAAAATTGAATGTGACAGCTGTGATAGTTCATAACTTACATACCTCGTCCTGTCCCTACATCTTCTGGTCCTTAGCAAAATTACTCTTCCATACCTTCCAGAGTAGACTTCATGTCTACACCAGCTTTCAGACTCTCCACATTGATGTGGGATACAGCCCAGACTTAACACTGGGAATTACCAATGGGATCTGCCATATTGCTCCAGAGCAACAATCAGTATAACAACTTCACACAAGCACACCTTTGATAATTCATGAACTTAAACTTTTAACATATGAGTTCAAAAAAGCGAGTTTATTCTAATGAAGAATTCTAGTAAGCTGTTTATTACTGAATTAGAATGAGATTACAAGCAACACACTTTTAAAATAACAATAGTTTTGAATATACCCAATGAGATAATTCTTTTCTAGCTTATTATCAATACATATTACAACCAGAGAAGCAAAGAGGGCAACTCAGTAGCACAGTCTGCTGAGTGCTGTTTTTTCAGAATAGAAGTTCTGTGATGGGTTATTGTTTTCCCAGTTCTGACAAGACAAGATTTTTTTTTCTGGTATCTGACCAACACAAATGACACTTTAAAACATGCACTTCTAATTTAGGGGAGTTTTATTACACAGTAGCTTTGACTGGATGCCTAGAAATAAATTTGAAATGCCACATTTATATTTCCATTACGATAGCAATTATTTTTCATACAAAAAATGTTCGTTGGAGAACTGATTCATCTACCCTTAGGACTTCTTTCTACACTAAACGCTCTAACTTGCAGTTATAAACTTCTACGGCAAAAGTATGTTCATTGCATAACACCTTAGAATAATTTTTTTGTGATAGGTAGTGAGTATAGAGACCACAGAGTATTAATACAGCAGGTGTTGGACACTAGAGTGTGGTATTTAGGCTGAACAGCCACCACTGTAAGTACTAGGAGTATAGAAGTTATTTTGCCCCAGAAGGAAAGAAGTAATTACAGTGCCTTAATTATTCAACTCCAGTTGATATGAATAAGCTCCTTGGTGTCTAATGTAGACAGAAGGATCATAGAATTTGATTTTTGTCAGCTGAAGATATCATGGATGCCTCTTCGTTTTTGACACTACAGAAGACTGAAGATCGTTTGGTGCTTATGCAATACAAATGAGAAGTGCTGGCTTGAATTTAACAGTAAGGCTATTAGCTTTGTTTATGCCAGCTCTATCACTGGAAGTAACAGTCTAAGAACTTCATTAAGGATGTACTGAGACTGAGGAAAAAGTAAAAATGCATGTTGTTACTGGGCCAGGCTTGGTCTAATGTTGAAAATAATCAGAAAACAGCTAAAAATACATATTTTTACCTAATAGTGAGGAACTCATTAATGAACAGGAAGAATGTGGACTAGTGTGTTTGTATTGGTTAAAAGGTGTCTTGGAGACTATCTTCTGGGGTTTTTTTCTGACAAAAAGTGTGGAAAATACTATCCCTGGGTAGTCATCTTCGTTTCTTATACCTGGATGATCATTGCACTATATACTTCTTGTCAAGAAAAAAGTAATACTTAGCTCTGATTTAAAGTATTTGCAAAATCTCAGATGTTCACAAGTACTTGATGAGCTATGCTGAGCTGGCTTTCAATAAAGTTTGATACAGTGGTTTCTTAATAACAGTGAATTGATACCTCAGGAAAGCTATTTCATAGCCTGAAGTTGAACTCAGGAACAACACAGGGAAGACTTTGATCCATTGTATGATGCACATTTTACACATGGGATTTTCAGGAGAGGTACAAAATGTGCAAACAAAGCTGAAGGAAGTATGTGATTACAATCAAAATGTAATCTCTGAAAATTTTGTCTTTTGTAGTAAACAATTAGTGTGTGTTGCTTCTGGAGGGATAGACGGGGTAATCTTACTCTGTTTTCCCAGTGGAAAAACGGTCTTGATGTAATTATCAACAAGGAACTTGAAGCATACTGACTTTTCCATTACTTTGTCAACACAACTAATCCAAAATTTATGGGTTGGATCAAGCCCAGAACAACAAACAAAAGGTAAAATATGACTGGTGGATCTTCATGAAATCTTTTTCTTTTTTTGAGGTTTTCATTTGGAAATGAATTGTGGCTTCCTTCTCCTGCTTCAAATTTTGTTTAATAAAAAGCATATTTCATCAGAACTGTGGAAGTAAAATGAGGCAGGATATTTGAATTCAGAATGCTGAACATTTTCAAAAGACTTGGCATTTCTGTCTAAATAGCTTAGCATCATCTTAGGATGTATTCGTTCTAGTATAATCCACTAGGTTTTAATAAAATTATGAGCTATTGGAAAAAAATTAACTTGACTGCTGAAAATGTTTCTATATTGAATTGATGAGGCATTCATAAAATTTTTAGAGAGGGGGATTTAGTTATTGTGCATGCTTGAGATACTTTTTTTTTTTTTTTGATCAGTTCTGCATTTGCTCTTCAGAATAGCTACAGAGAACAGATAGTGTGTTTTCCTTTCAGAAAACCGTGGAACTGGTTGTTTTCATTTGACCTTGTTTTCCTCTGCAATCTCACCATGTCATGTTATTATCCAGAGAATATTTTTGTCTGCTTTTTATGATACCTTGCTGGACAAAACAAGAGCAGCCTTGAGACTTAATCAGTGTGACTGAAGAGGATAGACCAATAACAGATACAACATCTACACATGGACATTTGCCTGACTTAAAATTTTAAGTGAGATTTCTGTCAAAAAGACCAGAGATGTAGTTAATGAGAGAAAATACATGTAAATCCTCAGATGGACCAAACTGATACCTTAACTAGCTACAGATTTTCTAATGACACCAGAGATGATTTATTCATACCTAGCCGCCATGTGAATGAACTTGAATGTACTTTAAACTTTGACTAGACCCTAAATCAGATGAGTTTTGTATGCTTGTGTAATGCTAAATGTGTGAAAGTTCTTTCACTTAGGTTTTTGAGGATACTGTAAACCTCAAAAGATTACTGATGTCTGTAGGTAAATACAAAACATGTAATAGAATCGAGAAAAAAATGTCTTGATATTATGGCCGAGATAGCTGAAAAGCCTTCGAAATATTATATAACTTCTAATTTTTCTGAAACTGGCATTTTGCTTTTATTCAGAAAAGCTATGCTGCTAAGTTGGTTTTTGTTATAGATAAATTATTCTCAATACTTTGAAATAAAAATGCCATGATTAGGAAGCTTCAGGCGAGAATAGTAACTTTCCCTTTGAAATTACTTCATGCTTTCTGATACAACTGTAAATGTTTGCTTTTGAGTGACAGTTCACATGTACATTTACACCATGAGTGCTCACATCCTATTGTTTGAGAATGGATGATCCATTAATTCATAGTTAAAGAAGAGTGGACATTATACCCCATTTTCTTTCTTCTTCAGCACAACAGCATATAAAGCAGAGAGCACAAAGCACTGTGTCTCTTCTCAAATGCTTAATAGAAATTGTGCTTAATTGCTAAGGTGTTGTATGGCTTTCTTGGTTTTGGTTGTACTGTTGTTCCTCGTGTTGGTTTTCTTAGCGTTCAGCGTGCATTGTCTTCTTTCACTGAGAGTTTTTTCACTGTTTTTTCTAAAGGTAGCCCTTTGGTCTACTACCTTTAGTGGACATATCCTTTTAGGTAATTTGTGTGCTGGCTGCTTGGAAAAGGGCATATACTAGACAAATGGCTGGTTTACTGCTCATTCAGGAAAAGAAAGCTCTTGCTACTTGCAGGAACCCCTAATAAGAATTACGATTCAGAGATAAGAGTTACCAGTAATAAGAGTTCTTTAAGATATGTAGATCACACATACATTTACTTCCTGCTAATTTTCCTCTTTCTTTCTGAGATTTATTATCTTCTACCTTCAAAATTCAGTGGTTGAAAGGAAGAGTATCAAGCTGAGCTCTGTGGTAACTACAAGGAATAGTGGGAGGGTCTTTTCACCTACAGTATGATAAATACTTTGGGTCTATTAAATACATTGGGGACTGATGGCACAGTCAGGTCTAAGGTAAAAGTGTTTCTTTTTTCTGGTTGACAGACGTTTGATGGCCACTCAGATTACATTAATGATCTGGTGTTTGCTCCCAAAGAAGGTCAAGAAGTTGCAAGTGTAAGTGATGATCACACCTGCAGGTATGCATTTTGTTCAAAACCTTACTGAAATAGTAGTGTTGCTTTTTCTGTGCGTGTATGCTTTATATGCTTGCTTAAATAAATAAGCACTTAGTTATTTTTAGTGGGCCTTCATAGTCCACTAACAAGACAAGTGGACTAGTCTCGTTAACTAGGTTGTGGACTGTTTTTTTGTTGTGACTTGTAGGTTGGGTGTTTTTTTTTTTTCAAAGCAACATTTTGAACTAACTGGATACAATGTGAAGAAAACTGTTCTGTCTTGGAATTACACATGCTGTAATTTCACCTGCTGGGACAGGAATAAACGGCATGAGAATAGGACAGAGAAGACATGCATAGCTCAGCACTGAACTGTACAGACCCTCTCTATCCATTCTGTCATCAGATGAGTCAAGTTTAAAACCAGTATAAACCATGATGTACATGTCATCAGATGAGTCAAGTTTAAAACCAACCATGTGAACTTGTCCGCTTACCCAAATTTATTAGCCTTATACATAGCTTAAGGACAGTACCATACTAATAGAGTGGTACTGGCAGCTCATAATACCGTGATTATAGCTGCTTCTAACCCATGTATTTAGTTAATTGTAACTGGAAGTAAAAGGGAAACACAGTTAAATACTTTGAAAAACGCTGGTTAAGGTTTTGTAGTACAGAAGTTTTTCCTTGTTAAGACGTCCCTCATCCCCCTCTTCTAGTAGTGCACATAAGTCTATCAAGCTGCTATTCTTATCCCTCCAATGCAGCTCTAAGTTGGAGAGGTCAGGAGGGCAGTTATGCAGGCTTTGCAAGTCATTGCAGTAGCAGCAAGAAACTTGAGAAAGCATCATCTTTGACTTGTAATGGCTGTGATAATTCAAAATTTGTCTCGGTTAAGGAGCTGGTTTAGTTTTTTTCTCTGATTATATAAATAATGTATTTGCTCTTTGAAGTTACCACCATATCAATTCCTATATAAAAGACCAGGTAGTACCCGGGGTGGGAGGAAAAGGCAGTTTTCACTTAAGCCATCTGCTACCAGCTAAGAGAAAAGGGAATAGCTCTTAGAATGATTACTCTGTGTATAAGATTTTCTAAAGGGTAGATCATCCACTGGTATAAATCAGAGTTTAGTAGCTTTAGTTGAGCTACTCTGTCTTACATAAATTGAAAATCTAAAAAGCCTATGATTTTAACCCCTAGGGAACACAGAAATACTACTTTGACCAGTAGGCAGATTTTCCATAGATAACCTGTCCATATTCCCAACAAAATCATTAGGAATGAATAGTAGAAATGTATGACTTATTCGTAGCTTGTTCTGATTTATTTCCTATCCTTGATTTCTTCATCAAATCTAAACTAATATTTGGCTTATTCAGCAAAGAGCTATTTGAATGTGTGGCCTTTTTTTGTTTATTTTATGAAATGCTCAGTGTTCATGGAATGAAAGAGAACTATTTTAAAACCAGTAGTCTAATTGATATTAAATTAAAAGGAAATAAAAATGATATAATTAATGTGTACTATCAAGATTTCAACTTAGTAACTCTGAAAGACATTTTATGCAGTAAACCATAAAGCCTTTGGTTAAAAGCCATGGGAAATAAGTAGGATTTTTTTTGGCTACTTGAGTTCTTATTTTTTCCATTGATGCATGTGGAGCATGAAGACATTTTTTATTGAATTTAAAGGTTACACTTTCAAAACTAATGGAAAATGCATTCCCTGGGACTTACTAAAATCATTCCTTACTTACTGTGTAATTTGCTTCAGCGGTAATGTAAGAAGAGGAATAATTCTTCTGTCTGTACTGAGTTTCTAGCCTGAAATTGTTCTCAGGATACATCATCTGTTAATATCTTTGGAATAAAGTTCTAGAACAATTAGTACAAAAACATGAAGTTTTGAGTATTTGGGTATTTTTCTGTTACAGTTCTGCTTTTAAATCTTAATAATGTATTAATACAGTATCTCAGTATGTACTGAATATATACAAACCAGATCTTCCCTGGTTTTTACTCAGTAGTAAGTTTAGCAGAAATCTCAACCCAAATTTTCAGTTTTCGTGCACTGAACAATCTTGCCAGAAGCTGCTGCAACAGTGATATCTGAGATCTGGGTTCCATCATTTGGGTTGAAAGACAGTCAGATACTGGTTGAAGAGGCTGTGGTGATATATTCAGTCTTCCTACCTTTAAATTGCTGCTGTGTCATTCAGGAGTTCTTGTTTCTTGCACATAGTCTTTGTTGGCCTTGTTGGTCTCACAACACACGACTTTTTCCCAGCTGTGAAGTAGAGCTGAATTAAAAATACTCTTGCATAAAAATAATTGCAGTAGCCATCTATGTTATGTAGTTGTGAATAAAAGTGTTGTGTGCATTCATAGACAAGTGAAGAGGTGTTGGTATGTAAATATGCTGTATGCTTTAAGAATCTCATGTTTCTCTGCACTGAGAATCTCAAAACTAATAGAACCTTAAAAAGAATTGCTTTTCTGAAGGAAGACACCTTTGGAAGGCTCTTAAAACCTACCATGTTGCAGTTACTCACAAACTGTATTTATATTAAAGATCAAAATTCCTGTAAATAAAATTGCATATGCAAAGTTGATTGAAAAATTCAAATCCTGGTTCCTAAATATCGTATATTACTTCCTTTGTTTTGTCCCAAGGATGGCTGTGTTACAAGATGGATGAAGCTGTTCACGAGCATATAGTTAATTTTTGTCTTTGGCAGGCTATTGTAATTTTCAAATTCGGCTTATTTTATACTATAATATATAGTAAACTAATATTCAGGAACTTGCAGGATAGTTTCCTATATTTCACTTCTTTATGCATTTCATAATTGCTTTAGTCTTTCTTAAAAAAAAGAAAAAATTATTTTTAAAGTTTGATTGCAAAATTTAAAGAAAATGGTAAAAGACTGGCAGAGGAAATAGCTAAAATAACTGCTGTTATATTAAACAAAAATTTGAATCAGTTTTATGTATAAGTCGTGTGCTAACATTGAGTACAATTGAAGTAAAAATATTTTTTGTATACATTTTAAAAAATCAAATATAGGGTATTTATATGTTTCTGCTGAAAGCCAAATTGGTCATGGCAGAAAGATAAATTACCTCTTGGATTTAATCTAATTGTTTTCCTTCAAATCTAGTTGTTTTTTCTTCATGATCTACCTTTCACATATCAGTTTCAAAATTCTATATAATATTTATGTGTGGTTTCCTAGTCCATTTCTTGATATCATAAAAGAGCATGTTTAATAAATGAGAAACTAACTTTTATCGTAGCTTTAAGGAATATTTCATTTAATTCCATAAAATTATAAAGCAATATACAGTTCTTTGCATTATGTGTAGGAACACATGCGTTCCACTTTCCTAATGAGAACTGTTTGTGCAACTTCCTTTGCACCATTCTTAAGAAAAAAAAAGAAAAAAAAGAAAAGAAAAAAAGCTGGCTTTTTCATTATGATTTGGAAACATAATATAGGAGGCTGCAGGGATTGAGATGTACGAATAATTTTTTTCTGATACTTAATGAAGCCTCTGCAAAAAGAACATAGGAAATGTTTGGAAAACAGCATGATCTTAACAGGCACCCCTCTACTGTTGGTAGTTTTTGACACTATCTGATGTTTCTTGAAGTATTTAATGCAAAATACCATTCTGGTAAAACCTGCTAGTCTCATATGCATGGTAAATAGTAACCTCTGACTGTTAAAAAGTTAATTCAGTCTGATCGATAACCACCTCATACTCCATCCTAATATTGAACTGAAAGATTGCGGACAGTGTCAGGCCCTTAATAATGGCAGCATGGCAGTTTCTTATGGTCATCAAGTGCTGCATGGGTTTATATATTAAGAAGCTGAAAAGGAGTCATCCATCCCTCTCCCTTCGTCTCTGTTTTTTTTTTTTATTATTCCTTAAATTACATCATCTTCCTGTCTTCTTGTGTGTATAATAGAAAAGAATGTACAGTTGACTTACCTTCCACTTTATCTGTG
Source organism: Balearica regulorum gibbericeps (assembly GCF_011004875.1). Lineage (NCBI taxonomy): Eukaryota > Metazoa > Chordata > Aves > Gruiformes > Gruidae > Balearica > Balearica regulorum. The sequence continues at coordinate 62,334,487 of NC_046184.1, forward strand.
AATGTACTTGCCCTTCAATTCCTTTCTGAGTTCTGTTCAGTTACGTATACTGTGGCTCATGTTGCTTCATAGAGAAGGACTTTGAACTTTTTTTATCAGTCACTTTCAAATTCAGTGTTCTATGTGGCACATACCACAAATGCCAGTCCATCAGAAGGTTAGTTTTGCTCCCTGGATGGAGATTCAGGGGAAAGGTTTGATATCACTGGAAACAAAATTAACTAGAGTCTCAAAATTTATTGTAGTGTTGCATCCATTTTTAGAGTTTTTTAATCTGTAGTGTATTTGTTTACATGATACTCTTATGCCTTAGTTATTTTGTGTAGGTCTTTCTCTAGACAATATGAAGGAAAACCAATGGTAATTCTTGTTTGGTTTTTTTTGTCTCATGCTCTTTAATCTGTTGGCAGTGCTTGTTTCACTTGAGTCTTACCTTGTTAATTCAATAAATATTTCAGTCTTTGGCTATATTGAAAAGTTGCCATTCTTACTTATTCCTGCCTCCAAAATTATATTTTATTTCTATCTTCCCATTCCTATTGTACTCAATTAGGGATTTTTTGCCAAAATTTTTAAAAGATGTATCTTATTTCCTGTTGTTCTATCTTCATCTGTTGTGATAAAATTCCACAGTGTATCTTCATATAAGAAATGTCATACCAAAATATTTATCCTTTCTGAAGTATGCTGATTACAATTATCAAGCTACTTACGCATTATAGTTGATGAAAATAAAGGAGAGTCTTGGATTATTTTTAAAAGTCTAGTCTTTGCACGCTTTTTGTGTACATCCCTGTATGTGCCCCAAACGTAGTCATACACAATTTCTGTTATACTTTACAGCCACGATGCAAGTATTAACTTCTGTTGTACTTCACAATCACAATGTGAGTATTAACTGGTGTCCTGTTAGAGTATCCAGTCAGCTTAAAAAAAAAAAATAATTAAAAAAATCACTTTCCAAATCAAATATTTGGAACTTGATTTCAGTCTGGTCATAAGTGTGGATGAATAAGCCTTTAGTTAGGAACTCTTCAAAATATGCAGATGAAATAGTAGTTATTTCCTGTGTGACACATTATGACTTACGTTAAGGGTCACACAGTCCTAGAACATAGTCTAGCCTATAAATTGTTCTAAATAGAAATCATTGCATCAGATATGTTTAGCAGTTATCTTGTATTTTAGAAATTAATTGGCAGAATTGTAGTTCAGTTTCTCAGTTAACAGCCATCCCACAGAAGCATTTAGCTTTATGTCTACATTGGAAGCAATAAGCTGATAACTCTAACATCTAATATTTTTTTGGTTGAAAGGATACAACTGAAGCTTCACATTTTTTCAAGAATACTGCTTAGTCTCTGGCTTTGCTTTAGATAACTTTAGGGTATTTCAGTAGTAGCGGTAGTGTGTATTTCTTGGACTTCTTTCTGAGTGTGAATGTTCTGAAATGCTTATTAGGAAAGAACAGTCAGTTGAGACACTTGACATAGTACATGGGCAGCTCCCCTGCCTCTCCTACCTCTACCAATAACAGAATTACATCCCACAGTTACCAGTGAAAAATAGATGAATGCTTGCATATTTGAGTAGATACTACAAGAAGCTAGATGCAACACGGACTTTAATGCCAAAATCCCAAAGATTCTAATTACTAATTCTTTAATAACATTGACATTTCCTTTGACCACTAAAAGAAAATGGAGAACATGGGTCAATTTTCTGAAAGAGTATTTACACATTTACTCTATGAAAAGGCTTTTATTTCATGGATCAAAAATAAATGAAGGAAATGTTCTACAGGCACAAATTTGGGAACCTGTATGCTGAGTCAGGAGATAGTGTAAGAGGGCTGTGCCTGGTAAACTAGTGCTCGGCAGCACACATGAATTTCCCCTTTCTCCCCATGCAACCATTTTTGTGGCTTGTTTCACACGCTGTGCTGAATAGGGAGTTCTGCTACCTAATTCTGCAGTAGTGAACTGTTAGTTGGGCAATGTATTACCTGATTCATAAAAACTTAAGTTCTTTCTTTTGTCAGTAAAATAAAATAAATTACTAGAAGTTATCTTTAATATTACACTTTTCTTCTGAACAGCTAGAGGGGATTTCTACAGTTCCAATTCAGCCTTCTGTTCTTTCATGTCCTACCTAGTAACCTCTTCAGGTCTTTGATAACCACCTCCATATGGAGTTGGCAGAAGACCTGTGACGAGGCCAGTGTTGGTTGTGTTCTCCACAGTGTTAACTAAACTCTGCACTTCCATTTTCCTTTTCTGAGATCTTCCTGTCCTCACTCCTTGTGCTCCATAAGGAACAACTTTGCTTGTTACCTTTGTTGTGTGATCTTGGTAACAGGAATCTGTCCCTTGTCCATAGTCCTCTAGCCTTTTCAGGGGTGATAGGATTTTCCTCAAACATGGAATATGTCTGATGGAGGAGTATTTAAGTTAGATATTATTTATTAAAAAAAACCTATGTTGGGCATTTTTAAGATTAGGTCAGACAGTAATCTGTGCGTAATCGTTCAAATATAGTTGATCATGCTTTGGGGTTGGGAATGGTATCAGATGTCAAGGTTTGTTCTAGCCCCCAGCCATTCACTAAAATCGTGGAAAATCTTATATTGAAATCCCTTTTTTACTTCCATCTTCTGGGGATTTGAGAAATGCCTGAAGGTTGCAATATGGTTTTGTTCTTTTACTATTGCAAATGATGTTTTTTATTCAGTTAAGATTTGGGTTTGCTCTCTAGCTAGAATTATTCAGCAAGTTAGTATATAAAATAAGGATCATCTCCATTGCCACAGGACAGGTTTTCAGATGTTCTAATGAATACTGTGCCAACTTTATTAAAAGTCCATTGTGTGATAAAATTACTGCACATATGCAGCACGTCATTATCCATATTCACACATACAACATATAATACAGTTGTTCCAACCTAGTTTGAATATCTTTGTGCTTTGAGATTACTGCAGTTGTCATTTGTTTGTTTAATCATAGGATGTGAGTGACAGGAGAAATGTACTAATATCTCAAGAGTTTTCTTTAACAGCATTTGCAACTATCCATATTTTGTGTTAGTTTAAATTTTGTGAGGACTGCAGCATATAATTTCTCAGTCCTTAGTTACTTTAAAAAATAATGAATTTACTGAGCAGATTATGTATTATTTTTGAGGCTTTCCATTATTCAAACTTTGGCCCTTATTTCAGCTGTGATTATTCAAACTTTTCTCCTTTAAATTTATTGTGGAAGCTTTTTTTAAATAGAAAAAAAATACCACAAGCCCAATAACGAGTCTATGCAACAATGGTTGGTGGGGGGAGTAGGAGAAGTAAGAGAGTGACACATTGCAGGGTTACAAAAAATAAGGATGTTTGGAGAAAAGTAGATGCTAGTTTGGTATAAAATCATGGTAATATTAGTAAAGTTTCAAGGGCTTTGAATGGGAGACAAAATGCTCAGTCTTTTTGGATTGATTTACATGATAGGAATGTGGACAAAACTAGAGAGTTTTTTTAGCATCTGTAGCTGATTTGGTTATGATTACTGAGTAATTGAGTAACTGAAATTCAGTTTGGCTAAATTTTTGGTCTTTGCACATTTTTTACTTGGGTTAGTCACAAAGAAATATTGAAAAGAGTTAATTGAACACATATGTAATTGTAAACTTCCATACCAGCATGGACTTGATGTGTTCAGACAAGGATCTGTTTTGATATGTATTGCCTGGGGTTTTTTTTTTCCAAAACTAAGCGATGCCATCTTTGTTATCAATAAAGAAAAGAAAATACAAAAGGGGCATTTATCCCTTTTTTCCCCCCTCCTATACTGTTTGTCACTAACAATCTTACCATTCCTACAGAGTAAGAGATACAAGTTTGGCATTTTATAAATAACAAAGTTAGGGAGGTAGAAAACATAAATTTCTGTCTCAACACCTAATAACCTCACTCACTTCAGGGAAGGAAACATGATGGCATGCTTCTCTGGCCAGAATGATTCACCATCTTCTGTTATATCATAATTTTCTCCCTGCACAGTAAATACACATGGAAAGTGTTGATTTGACTTGGACAAATCTACAAGGCAAAATTTTTGGCAGTAGAAGAAAGTATTGTATGTTTCTAAATTACCTAATCAAGTAGATATTTCATTTTTTAAACGGTTGTCAGGTTTTTGTTTTGACTTTTTTTTAATAAGGACACTGATCCTTCAAGATTAGAGACCCTGTGTTTTCTACAGGGAAAACAAATATTTGATCTGTTGTGGTTTGGCATAAGAAAACAACATTGTTCATTAAATATATTTACTTTATTCCCATATATTTTGTCTAGACTTATGATGTATTATTTAAGAGTTTTTTGAAATCTCTTAAATATAAGGCTCTAAGCACCCTGGTGAGATATAAACTGAAAAAGTCTGGAGGAAGTCAGCAAAAATCCTCTAGAATAAACAATAATAGTATGTAGCCACTCATCTAACTCAAAAGACTGAGCAGAACACTACTTAAAAAATTGGCTGTTTCTAAGGTTTTGCATGTCAGGGAGGAAGGATGTATGTGTATGTTTTGGTGTGAAAATGCATATAAATAGTATGCAGCCTTGTGGTTCAGACTGATGTTCACAACTGTGATGTCTTTGTCTTACAACTGAGCTACTGACTTTGTAGGAGAAGAGGCAGTTCAGCAGTGGCTCTGAGGTAAAATAGGTCGGTTTTGGGTTTGTTGCATTTCATAAATGAAGTAGCTTCGTGGCTCATTAACACTCACATCAAATGCATCCAAAGAAAACTCACTCATCACCTAACCTAGTTTTGGTGTTTCAGCATATGCTTCCCTGTCAATCCATATTGACCAAATAGTGTTGATGATTTTTTTATTTTATTTTCAACTGCTTGATATGTACTGTTGGTGCTTCTAAAGGAAAATATTATACTGGCACATGTGATTTATTTGTTGAAAGCTTGCCAAGACCCTTTATGGGCTAGTGTTACCTCTGCCATAGATCCTTTTGTTTGCCTTAGCTTCATTTTTAGTTTCTTGCATTTCTATTACTTATTCTTGTCTTACCAGGAAAAAAATGGAAATTCATATATTAGACAAGCAAAATACTTTAGTGCATGGTCTTATCCTTTACATGGTAATGTCGATGATTTAAGATGCTTGGTACTTCACTCTAGGTTGCTTGTATCAGCTAGATCAACACTGACCTTCCTGCTTTGTGTTGTCTCACTGTTATTTTTGGTATAGTACAAAGGCTGTAGTGTTCATTTACAAATAAAGTGGGAATGTACTATCTAGATTTCATGTCTAGACAACTAAACTTGTCAAATTATTTGGATATCGCTCTTTAACAATGTTAAAATGCATTATCTTCAGGACTGACTGCTTTTACTGACTTCTTGAAGTGATAAAGCATAAACACTATTTCATTTGGTCACTTCCTTTGTGAATGTATTGAGGTACTGAAAGTTAATGTATTTGCAGTCAAATGGCAATAAATAGCTTAATACTTTGCCTTTATTTTTCTTTTTTTCTTTTTTCTTTAGGGTCTGGGATTTGGAAGGAAATGAGAAGGCCCATTTTGTTTTACGTTCTCCTGGAATGAGTGTTTGCTGGCATCCTGAGGAGGCTTTTAAGGTTGTGTTTTCCAGCTCTTCATCCTCGCTACCTTTAAAATAACAGGAGGGTGGACTTATCTAAACTATGAATTTTTGACGCTGTAGTAAGATTGAAGTTTGGGGAGCTAGCGTACATTGTAACTGCATATTGATTGGATCTGCTAATGTGAAGTCACTGGAAATGAATTCTCATTCTCGTCATTTTAGCCTCAGTCCCTTGCTCCTCCCATCAGAAATATTCCTTCTTGACTACATACATCAATTGTTGTTGATAACTATTCTGCTGATTGCATATTAACTTACAGTTACCAGAGAAAAGTTCAAGTGTTTCTCAGTCATGGTAACATGGTTCACCAATAACATAGACTCTTAGAAAGCATGCCAAGTTTTGAAAAGGATCTGTTTGAAGTTAGCAAGGGATTTCTTTTGTTGTTGTTCTTGCTTGGAATATATGAAATATGTGCTGAGAAATCAAAACAAATCAATAAGCCATGATTTTATACTTATCTGTTTATTATACTGGGGGAGGATTAATCAGCTGATACATACCAAAATATTCAGCTTCATTAATGGTTTAGTCCTTGCAGTCTTGGATTTATTATTTGTGTTGTGCCAATCAATAACTGCCTTAAGCAGCTACAAATAGTTGTTCAGATTACCATATAAACACACACTTAAAACAGAGAAAAGCAGTCAAATAAGGTATCAAAATATTTACATAGCAATAGGGAAGAAGAATTTCTATTCTTACTACACTGTACACCAGTATCAATATCCGGTCCTTACTAAGAAAACTGGGTAAACTGTTGATTCAGGTGGTATCACAATTGAATGTGTTTGCTACTCTTTGCTACTGGGCAACTTTGTTAGCACAACAAAATTACTAGATTAGCCAAAAAAGATTGCAATATTACACCAATCTTACATATTAGCTTGTCTTTTCTTTGACCCTTATCAAAGAGTAGGCACAGGATTTATTTATTTTTTTAAAGAAAAAAACCCTTCAAAAAGCTAGTAAAACTTGACAGACTGATGGTTACTGAAAAGCTTATTGCACATCAAAATGCTTACTGCACCATGTCCTTTAGTTTGCAGAAGAGCATGTTTTGGTGACAGCTTGCTCCTTCCAAACTTGTATGTCATTGGAGTATTGTTTTTAATGCTTCTTTGCCTTCCTTAATTATTGTTCATGACTATCTGAGAACCATCATCTCATCATGGAGAAAAGCTTTTTTCATCATTTAATCAGAAAGCTCTTTCTACAATGCTTAATAAACAACTACTTGAATGTATTACTTCAATAGAAAAAGTTTAGGTAAAATCTGTTGCAAACTGTTACAGGATGAAGCAAGAGATGGTATATAAGTTCAGTAAGCCTGAATCCAGATTCTGCAGTTACACTGATCAATACTGTTGTTTCCTTGTAGAGCACTATGTCTGTCAGTTCCTTGTAGTCAGAACAGGAACTTTTTAATTTTGAAAGAATAACTTTTTGCTTTACAATTCTAAAAGCACAGTGCATCTGTGGTTAAACACTGGTGCCAAAATTATATACACAGATATTGAAAGATATATATATGAGAGATAAAATCATTTAATCACTATGTCTAACAATGTGTCAGTAGTATAGATTAAAGTACTTTTTATTTATTGGTGGAAGTGTGTTCAGGAGAATGTTACAAAGTCAAAAATTGTACCTATTTTAATATTAATATTTGCTTGAAAGTATGCTAGGTTTGCTATAGAGTAGAATCATAGAATGGTTTGGGTTGGAAGGGACCTTTAAAGGTCATCTAGTCCAACCCCCCTGCAATGAGCCCCCTTTAAGTATTGAAAGGCCACAGTAAGGTCTCCCCGGAGCCTTCTCTTCTCCAAGCTGAAAAACCCCAATTCTGTCAGCCTGTCCTCCCAGGAGAGGTGCTGCAGCCCTCTGGTCATCTTCGTGGCCCTCCTCTGGACTCGCTCCAACAGGTCCAGGTCTTTCCTGTGCTAAGGACCCCAGAGCTGAACACAGTACTGCAGGTGGGGTCTCAGGAGAGCGGTGTATAAGGGCAGAGATCACCTCCCTCGGGCCTGCTGGTCACTCTGCTTTTGATGCAGCCCAGCATACAGTTGTCATTCTGGGCTATAAGTGCACATTGCCAGATCATGTTTAGCTTCTTGTCCACCAACACCTCCAGGTCCTTCTCCTCAGGGCTGCTCTCAATCCATCCTCTGCCCAGCCTGTATTAGTGCTTGGGATTGCGCTGACCCGTGTGCAGGACCTTTCACTTGGCCTTGTTGCACCTCATGTTCACATGGGCCCACTTCTCGAGCTTGTCCAGGTCCCTCTAGATGGCATCCCCTCCCTCAGCCATGTCAACTCCACCACTCAGTTTGGTGTCCTCTTCAAACTTGCTCAGGGTGCACTCAATCCCACTATGTCATTGATGAAGATATTAAACAGTACTGATAAAACTATTAAGATTGATTATGTGCTAAGTTTACAATGTTCTATTAATTTCTCTTAACAGCTGATGGTAGCAGAGAGGAATGGAACAATACGATTCTATGATCTAATTACACAGCAGGCCATTCTCTCCCTAGAGTGTGAACAAACGCCACTGATGTCAGCAGACTGGTGTTTAAAAAATACTCTCAAAATTGGAGCAGTTGCTGGAAGTGATTGGCTAATCTGGGATATCAGTCGCTCCAGGTATTTTTATACATGAGAGCTTCCTTTGTTTTCTTCTTAAGCAGTAGATGAAGAGATGTGGCTACTTTGCTAATATGTATTATATCACCTATTCAGTAAATAAATGAACATTCATTAGGAATTATGAAATCAATAGAGATCATTCCCTGGTATTCTTTGCTTCATCTTTATCTATCGATATTTATCGGTTAAAAATAACGTTGTCCATTTGAGACAGCACCTCATTACTGTTTACCTCTCACTGTAAGTTCTATGTGTTTGTTAAAATTTCATTCCATCATAAATACATAATTATTGAACCATAATAAACTGAATAACTCCTTCAGTTTTCCTATCCCAAATTGAGATGCAAGCTGCAGGAATGGTCTGGTTTTCCCTCAGCTTATTCACAGAGAGTAGACAATGTGTTCCCTTCTCTGTTTAAATGATACATGCTTTTGGTGCTTACAGTATGAGCTGTAGTTGTTGCAGAACAGGTTTTTTTACTCTGAATATCTGTTTTAGTTATCCACAGGATAAGAGACCCGTCCATGTTGATCGAGCCAGATTATTCAGGTACAAGTGTTGTCTCTATTCTGTGGGTTTTGTCTATATAAATCTATGTATATGCAAGCAGTTGTGAGTTGGGGATCTGGTTGTCTCTCACTTAAATGATGTGTAGGGGAACCTGGTCTATAAACTTTGTGCAATTTGTGAATGACATACATTTAGTATATATGTGTAACATTCCCATGATTTTTTTCGGTTTTACAACATTCTTACGGGGCTGCAGGTGGTGAGTCATTTACAAGCTGTTTCTCTGAATTTATTTCTCTGGTGTTTGTGGAATATCTGACAGCTTCACATGGTTAACCACAAGCGAGGGAACCCCACTTTGTGTGCACTTCTGATAGTCTGATAGGGACATTTGAAAAGTATGTTCGTTTTATTCATAGGTGGTCCCGAGTGAATGAAAATCTGTTTGCAACCAGTGGATACCCAGGAAAGACAACTACTCAGCTGCTTGTTCATCATTTAGGACATCCCCAGGTAAATTTTTGAGTTCAGCTTTTGTCTGGAATTACATCTGTTCTCTTCAAATCAGGCTCATAAATAGTTAAAAACTACAATTAAAAACTATCCCAAACCATCCAGAAATGCTGCTTGGTCTACCTATTTTATTTTGGTTTGTGTCATCCATGCTAAGGGAAAAAAAAATCACACCACACATCCCACTATTTTAAAAACTGATTGATCTATATGTTTTATTTTGCTTTCCCTTATATGCTTTGCTGTATTGGTACTATGGCGAAGAAAAACACGTTTCACCTGTTACTTAATAATTTTTTCAGTATTTCTAATTCTAAAGAGACTAAAAACAGTTTGTTGTGTATTTTACAGGTTTGAACTAATTATATTGTAAATCATTAATGAAAATATATCCAGATAGAATGAACATAAAGCATAGGAAATATTTTGGCTTTGCTGGAGTTAGTATACATTTGTAATGCTTACAGTAAAAATATTACCTCTAACTATACTAGTTACTATACAGTAACTATATAGTATACTATATACGCTTAAATAACGGGACGTGCTTTCATTAAAAAAAAGGTTTCTAAGCTTGAAAGAATGCCTTTGAAATAATAATGAAAATAGTTGAAATAATTTGTTATCATGGAATATTGTGCTGATTCTTACTTAAATGTAGTAACTAACTACTGAAATTAAGTAGCAGATAATCAGATTTTTCAGTTGGATATCTGCTATATTTTTACTGTATTTGTTAAGGAGTACTACATCTATGGTGCTTATTGGTCTATGCAACTTGGAATATGTGGTACAGAAATAATTTCTACGGTAAGTTGTATTGATAGTGTTCTCTCTTTTTTTTCTTTTTAAAGCCCATTCTTACTGGCACTGCAGCTGTAGGATCTGGTTTGACATGGCACAGAACTCTTCCATTATGTGCAGTCGGAGGAGATCATAAAATTTTCTTCTGGGTAACTGAAATGTAAAATAAGCATTTGCCTTCAGTATGAAACTTTACAGCATAATGTCTCTTCTCTAGTAAAACAAAGGTATTTACTCTTTGTACTGGTATTTATTCACTTGGAGAACATAAAAAAGGAACAAGTAAAACTTGAAACATTTGTGTTTGATTTTTAGCTTGCAAATACAAGAGCTTTTGTAAAATCGGTTAGCATACATCTGATACTTGGTTACTTCCCTTAAAATAAAATGTACCCTATTTTAACACAGTGTTTGGTGTGAAATGAATTTTTAAAAGTGTTTTTTTAAGAAATTTTGTATCCAGCAATCTCAGTCTGGCAATCTCGCTCAGTTAACACAGTTCAATACTTTGAAATTCCAGACAGAAAGAACACCTATCTCTGTATTAACTTTCCTGACCATCACTATCATATAAGAAAGAAATGCAATTACGTACTGTTAGAAAATGTTGTCTCTGAGTGTATTTGCTGAATAAACTAGTTTCCACTAACAGTGAATCTAATGGTATAATCAGAATGATCATTTTCAGAAGTATTATTTCTCTTAAGGTGACAGGGGGATTTACTTCAAGTATGCCAAACATTGTGTGGGTTTTTTCTGTTTACAACCTTTTACTTCCAGCTTTTCACAGGAAAATCAAAGACATTCTCCTTTCTAGAAGCATATGTTTCTTGCCCCTCCCATACAAGGCCCAGAAATGAAGTAAAAGAGGAAAGAGTCAAAGACAGAGACAACTCCTGTCTTCAGTATCCTTTCTGCATGCTTTTGCAAGTGAAGTGATACCAAAATGTTCAGCTAGCGTAACAGGTCCTTGCAGCATCATAGCCATCCTTATTAGCAGTAGTGAAATTTTAAAATATTTGTTTGTCCCTATTTATGCTGGACACATGCAACCAATTAAGAACTGGGACAGCAGAAAGTGAGATTACAGTCACCTTTTAAAAATTTCGGGCTGCTTCTTCCTGTCATACTGATGGAATTTCCACTGCATTCAGCTTTCAGTTAACAGATATGAATTAGCCAGGCCCCACCTTCTTCTTGCTGCTGTGCGGTAGCTTGTGCGACAGATTTCTTTCATGGGACGCCTCCAGCTGCTCACTGCTGTTTGAACTTGCCCTATGTTCTGTCGAAATATCCCTATTCATTACAGGTGAGCATAGGTGAAATGTATTATTTGTGTTTTAAATTGTTATTTCCCTCCAGAAGGCTGGCTATGTGATGCAGAACCCATCTAAACGATGCACCAGCGTACAGGTGAAATTTTCACGGTGAGAATAAGCAGCCATGGTGTAGGGACCTTCACCAGTCTTCCCTTGTAATGCAGCAAGTGGACTACCTGTGTCTAATATGCTTCCTGCACTGAGCAGCAGTCTGGCTCATCCCTTCCCTGCCACCATCCCGGAGACCTTTCCCAGGGAGGTACAAATAAGTGGTGTTACTGTAAGACTCAGGTCTTTGGAGTCCATATAATGTAGAACTCTTCCATTTGCCAGATATGCACAAAGTGTTTGCCATGTGAACTCAGCTGACTGAGAGCCACAAAATAAGTTTTTCCTGTTTTAGCTTGGGCAGTAGAGAGTTAAAAGCAACTGGCTGAATATCTGCAACCAAAAGGAAATCCCAGCGTGTAGGAAACTAGAAAATGCTGGGATAGAACTTGTACAACTTACTAACTTTAAGATGGGTTTGGAAGACACTCCAGTCTCGACTGGTGTGTGCTTAAACTGCAAAATAGGCAGACTGGAGGATGTTTCAAGATACAGCACTTTGTTCATCTCGTATCCATAGTTTCGCCAGAGAGTACAGGCTTAATGGGAGGTTTAATTGGCTAGCAGACACAGCTAAACATCTTTGTGGGTCTGAGAGGAAGGATTGGACTGGGGCACTGCAATCCTGGATGCGTAGTGAAACTGAAACAGATTTATTTTTTTTTTTCTGTCCACTCTCAGAGCAAAGCTTTACATAGCACCTAGCTATGCAGGATATCACGCACTATACTCAGTACCCATATTGACAAAGGCAATTTGCGTTAGGTATTTGCAGGTGCATTTTGACTAAGATTTTTTTTTATTTTTTTAGAATTGCTCAAAACCCAAGGGGGCAGAGGGCAGAAATTCTTTTGTTCTGTCATTAATTCAGGAGCTAGGATGCTTGTTTTTAATACTCTATTTTTAAGGACTACTTAAAACTATTTACTAAGGATTGGAATGATCTTGCCAAGTTCACGGCTCTTCATATTACTTCTTTCCAGTATAAAATAGTTATTTAGAAAAAAAAAATTAGCAATGTTTTTAGCATGTTCCCCATGTTCTTCCGTACAGAACAGAATAATTAGTTGATTAATTATCTGATTATCTCTGATGTTGCCTTAGCACAGTACTTGGAAAATTGAAACTCAGAACCATTTTCAGAGAACGGCAAACCATCTATCATTTAATTTCTGGGGGTTTTTTTGTTTTTTTTAATGAACCTACATAAAACCTGACATTTGTATTTCTCAGCCTATTTAACTGCCAAGGGTTGAACCTTCTGTTTGCTAAATTTGTACATATTCTGACATACCTAAATTATTGAGGTAGACTTTTTCTTTTTAATTCAGTTGAGGGAAAAATCATTGAGGCAATATCAGTTTCATATAAAAAGCTTTGCCAGAATACCCTTTGCAAGCATGGATTTGGAAGACCCCATGGGAAATCAAAAAAATGTTAATCCACACTCTGACCTTTTCAGCTGGTCATTGGACCACCTTAGTAAAAACAACTGTTGCCCCTATGGAGGATCAGGTGACACCACGTCTGGAAATTTTTTTGGATCAGCTTTTTGTTTCTGTTTAACTTGCCTCTCAATTGTATAGCTATTTGAGTTCTGTGCTGATTCTAACAGAATATTGTGTCTTGGGACCTGTAAGAGTATATAAGAATACAAAATGCATAGGAACGTTGTAAGTTACAGTAGCACTTGCCAGGTTTTTCAGCTTGTGCTGTTTTGTTTTGCAATTGACAACAGGCTCTGATTTTGTGCAGTATAAAAATGTATGTAGCAGATCAGTTTCAGTGCTTTGAAACCCATGCTGTTGCCTTTACTTTTTAGTATATACTAATCACAAGACAAAATATTTTTTTACTAATGACAAGGACAAATCTTTGATCAGTTTTCTGTACACGCAGCTTTTGCACTCCAACTTAGCCTCAGCATCTCTAAGGATAACATCTTCAAAATACTAATCTTCATCTGAACTGCATTTCAGTAACAGTAACAGTCTTTAATCTTTCCTTCACTGAAAGGTGGAGCTACATGACTCTGTCTTTAAACGCCTGCATATATATACATATATATACACACATACATAGGGTATGAACTGCCAGCAGTTACATACTGCACAGTATTTATTCCTTAATTTGACATTATCATCCAGTATGGGTACAAAATACACTTTCAAAATGTCCACATTGTAAATCTGGATATTATCATTCAATTATTTTTTCATAAATCCTTCCATTGGGGCTTTAGTCATTAATAGTTCCAGTTTAACAAACCAGTTCAATTATAACATTTTTTGAAGAGGTTTTGGAAAAATTTGGATCATTTTCCTTTACTCTCTGTTTTTCACTTTTCATACCCTGCATTTCCTAATTCCAGCTGGGAGAAAAAGTGCTGTGTTGCACTTTTCTATGCAGTATTTTTGGCCAAATTAAAAGCAGGAAGTACCAGAAAGTTCACAGAAGAGCATATTCTTGTGAGATTTCTTGTTCAGCTTTACAGACCAAGAGATTCAGATAAGATTTGACTAAGTATTTACATTATTAAATTTCTGTGGCATTGCCTGGAAAACTTGTATTACGGACATCTTATGGTAAATGAGATTAATTCTTGAATATAACTTAGGGGTTTTTTTGAGGTAATTAAAGTGGCAAGATAATTCACTTAGATAATTAAAACAAACAGTTCCTTTGCCCAAGAGAAATTTGCACAGTTCCTATAAGCTAGATTTAACCTACTGAACTTTGTAGGCTAACCCTCTGTCCTTTGGGAGATGTGAGAAATTGCCAACTACATGTCATTGCTCCAAAACATAGTATGAAAAGCAGGTTGTGCAATAATTCAAACAGTATGGGCAAAAAGACTTTGCTATAGTATTTTAGTAAGAGAGTAATAAGGGTGCCTGTATGACAGCAGGCTAGTAATAAATCTGTTATGAAAGTAATAAATATAAAATCAAAGAAAAGCTGCTTCAGTACATAAATGAGAATTTTATGTAAACTTGAGTGACAGATCTAAGTGCTCTGTGTACAGCTAACAGGGATTCTGTATATGGGTTTCTAAAATGCTTAACTGAAATAATTTGGAAGTAAATTAAGAATGCTGTTAAATTTTAAACCAAAATTAGCATAGCACATTTGGCTTCTAATCTTCAAGGCATTAAAGTATTTAGTGCACTTTTATTCATCTCATCCCATGAGAAGCTTCCTACTGATAGCCTCAGACTATGCTAGGTTCTTAACTGCTCTAAATTTAGATAGTTTTTTTATTTAATGTAGCAGTATTTAGATGTAGCCATGAAGAATTTTCACCAAATACTTTTTCCACTACACTGTATTTGGATTCACTGCTGTAAACAAAGACTCCAAATCAGCCTGATTTGTCTTGCCTTCCAGTAGTACACAACCTTAGAATTTAAATGAAGTAAAGTTTTACTTAACAGGTTGAGCTGTTGGTAATCTTTTGTTCCAGTGTTATAACATAGCACACATCATCATTCTAGGATTTTTCATTACTTAGCATAGATTCTCCAAAACTTAGCCCAAACGTCAGAACTGGGAATTAAGTGTTCAGTTTGACATCCCATCCCTTTCCCAAAGGATAGATTCTTTTCTGAATTGATTATTCCCGGCTAACACAAGAATAAATTCTGAGAGTCAACGATAGTTTTCATGGAATAACCCAATAGATGCAATTTCCGTCTATTGTTCAAGTTGGGGGTTACTTACAAATGCAAGCGTGCATAATGGTCTGTCTGGGGCCATGTCTTTGGGGACATTTGTCATCTTTCATTCACAGTTCATCAGCCTGAGGGTTCGATGCATGATCCATATGCAACTGCTATTCCTGTGTCTCCACAGAGGCAACATGTCCTCAAATGTTTAATGACTTGTTCTTTAACGGCTTTGATCCCAATTGGTTTTCTGGCCCATCAGTCCCAGAGAACAGATGTCTTAGCTCATAGAAAGAAGGCCTGTTGAAGATGCAGAAACCAGATTATTTAATATTATACAAGATAGATACAAGATATTACACATCTCTGTTCAGCTCTCAATCTCTTGTACGTAACTGTGTATAACTGTACATATCCCATTCAAAATTTTATCAGCACAGATGATAGGCAGATTGGCAGTACCAGGAGATCAGGTCCCTTTCCTGAGCTTTCACTGTGTCTATCAGTTTCAGCCAGCAGAGCTTAATTAAGCACAACATAAAAGATCAGATGTATGTCCAACAAAGTATTTCTGTTGCTGTTCTCCTGAAATGTCATGGGTGACGTTGCATGAGGTAGCAGAGTTATCTGGGGTTTTTTGCTACTAAATCCAGCAAGGTCTTACTGTGTGACCCTGCTCACCAGACGTGTTCAACACACACTGTGGCTGATTTGATTCAACACGTGAATCAAGCAGAAAACAGGCCCTCCTCTAACGATAGTTCTCCACCAAGATGGCAGTTTGAACTGCCTCAAGGAAGGGATCGCCATGTGCTATAACTGACAAGTGGTAAAATGAGTACATGCAGCCATCAGTGGGGAGCGAGAGGGGAAACACATTCTGATGATGCAACCTGTGAAGAGTTCATATTGGGACCCCACTTCTAAATGGTCTGATCCGTCCTTTGAATCTGTCATAGAGAAAAATAATACAAGCAACCAGTTGAAGATAAAAACCCAAGCTGGTTATTTTCCAGTTAGGGAGTTCTTTCAGAGGAACATTTGCAAGCCTACAGGCTATTCTATCTTTTCCTGGAGCCTGGTACTCTGTGGTTCCTTGGCTGAAAAGGAACAGCCCTACTTACACCCTAAGCTTGAGAGTCAAGTGAAAGCAGTGATGGGTATTGTTGAACAAAACAAAAACGTTAGGCCACAGCTAGGTTTACCACAGCCCCCTTCTCCCTTTTGCATAAGCATTAAAGTACAGGAACCTTTCCTAATGTGCTTACAGCCATACTTTTGTCCTTCTCAGAAGATTCCAGGGTCCTTGAGTGCTCGTTATTTTTATTCTCCATGTTCAAAGCATGGCCCTTAACCACCCCAGTGATAAGAGCACAGAAGCAGTTTCATCGCTGGCTTGTCTCGTTATTACTTTGATGTCTGACCGCCAGGGAAGATGCTTTATCTTCACAACCTGCGTTATCGAGGGCCTCGCCCTGAGGCTGTGATGTCCACACTCGGGTGAGGCAATGTCATCTGAAGCGGGACCACGCTCGGGGCCCTCCTCGCCTCACCGGGGCCCGCCTCACCCTCTGTGGCGGGGACGATTGATGGAACAAACCATGCAAGTTTTAGGAAAAGCAGGGCATTTGTACTTCAGGAGCATCTAGCCACGATGGGTTGGTCTGCACCTTGCCCTGCCGTAGGGGCGAGTTACAAAGAGACGGGCAGAGGCCGGAGGAGGTGAGGAAGGATGTGCTCCGCGGGGCGACGGGCGCTCTGGCCGGCCTCCCTCCTGGCCCGCTCGCTCCCTCCCTGGGACTACACTCCCCATGATGCATTGCGTTGGGAGAGGAGACCGCGCATGCGCAGACCCATGAGCACGGCCTGGAGTGGAGGTTTTGTTTCCGGGCCGGGGTCACGAGGTCGTGTACGCAGCGCCTGGGGCTTCCGGGGTGCGGCGGGAGGCGGCCGGCGGGCGCGGGGCTGCTCTCCGTCCCGCGGCCTCGGCCCCGCGGGGATGGACGAGGACGGGCTGCCCATTGTGGGCTCCGGCATTGACCTCACCAAGGTACGGCCCGCGGTCGCCCGGGGGTCCGGAGCTGTCACGCTTCCTCCCCCGGCGGCGGCTGCGCTGGCCCTGGTGCTGGGCGAGCCCCGTCTGCCCCCCTCCCCTCTCTCCGCCGCCCGGCCCGGCCCAGCGGTCAGGCTCGCCCCTGAGCCCGGCCGCGGCCTCGCCGGAGACCCCTGGCGCCCTCGGCCAGCCGGGGTGCTCTGCTGCCGGGGCGAGGCGAGCTGCCTGCGGGGGGATGTGCTGGGGGCTGCCGAGGCGGTGCCGGCAGCGGCCGCTGCCCTCCCACAGCGGCCGGGTTCCCGCGGCCGGGCCGCAGGGGCACAGGGCGGTTCGTCTTGTCTTCGGCTCTGTCTCCCTCCGGCACTGCGGTATCAATGTTTTCCAATGGCGTTTTGCTATAAGTTCTGTCATAGCGTTGTATTTAAAGGCTAAGCCATCTCAGTATGAGAACTGTGAGGCAAATCCCGTGCTTATTCATGTCTTTTTATGATGCAAAAGCATTTTTTTAGCCTCGTTTCTCAAATATAGAGCATAAAGATTGGACAGTTGCAATTGCCCTAATGATCGTTCCGTCCTCTGTGCTACCTCATAAATTTCTGATAAGGTCCTAAGCACTGTTTGACAGTTTTGGAACCACAGAACTGAACTTCAGCAAACCCTGCCACACAGGTGCACAGACTGAAAATTTGGGATAGTAGCAACAGAAGTCTCGCAAAAAATCAGGATGATTTAGGATTGGCAAAGTGTAGTGAGTGGTTACATCGGCAAATGGAAGACCCAAAAAGAGGTGAAGAGCAGAGAGACACTATATTCACAAACTGTTGTTCAGTGCAGCTGAAGCTTGGCTGCAAATATTTCTCCTTCTAAATCCTTCACTTTAACCAATTATGATTCCATAGAGTAATTTCCTGTGTGAAGTTCAAGACTCAAACAGTTGTCCAAGGTAATTAACCATGAGGCACTATACATTTATACATAAACATTTGTGTGACTGTTCCCGATTCCAGTCTTGCACAACAGTTTTAATAAAAACACCAACTGTCTGTTACCTTATGAGTACCAGATGGGTTTTTTTTCACAAACATAATATTCTACCTTTTAGTCTGAAAAGTATGTGTGCATCGGATCTGACTTAGAGGAGTGACACTAAAATGTGGTAGTCTGGGCTTACAAATAAAAAAAAAGTATAGGTGCGCACTAAAGACTGAGACAGCAATTTCACTACTCTTTATTTTTTATTATGATGTTGGTTGTAACTGAGTATTTGTATGGATGACCAAGTTTTTTTTTCTTTCTTAAGCTTCAGAAGGAAAGATTCTGATTTCCTCTCTGGTTTTTGAAAAATTTAACACCGATTTTCAGGAATATTCACAATTTCCTCTAGAAGTGTTTTCTTAAATAAGATAACAGTCCTTCATTTATGTGGGTATTCTTGCCTTTCCTGTGTATCTTGCACATTTTCAACTGTGATGTTAGTACATTTTCAGTGAAAAGGGAACATGCATACATATATGTATTAAAAAACTGTTTATATATATATATATGCATTCATAGCAAGCACACTTAAGGCAGATCTCTAAAATATTTTTTTCTAAAGCATTTGTATTTTTTAACAGGTTTTTGAATTCAAATGTGAGAATTGACATCTACGTATAATCTAATTTTCTTACATTATTTAATGCAGGTTCCTGCTATTCAGCAGAAAAGAACTGTAGCATTTCTAAACCAGTTTGTGGTTCATACGGTGCAGTTTCTCAACCGCTTTTCTACTGTTTGTGAAGAGGTATGTTTATTATTTTCCCAGCTGTCAATTTATGCAATGAAAAAAATCCTAGAAATGAGAACCATTCACTTCAATATTTTGGATGCAATAATACTGGTAGCTTAAACAAAAAAATTTAGTCTGCTTTCTGTTCAAGTTTTCTCTTGAGTAAGTGCTTAAGACAGATTCTTTCCCCAAGATATTCACATGAACTGCTGATTATACCACACTTAATCCTGTTTCCTTAAACTTTTGCGTTTGGCACAGTCTTTGAACTTTTTGATACATGGAATTTGTTCTCAACAGCTCCATCTGTGGATATCATCTTGTTTTGGAAGAAGAATGCCATATTCCTATGGTGCTGAATCCATTTTGACAGTCAGCATCCCTCTCATCTGGTTTAGGATATTGCGTCAAAACTTGCTTTCACATTTTAGCACCTTTAATTTCAAAGGGTGATACACTAAGCTCTGAATGCTGATAATTTTGATGTGGGAAAAAAAAGACATTTTTAGCGAGTGATTAGTATGGAAAATGAAACAGTTAATTTTAGTATCTTGTAAAAAAGAGAAAAAAATATTTAGTGTTAATAAGTTTTTATGGTGACTTTAGTGTCAATAGAAATATACCAGACTGACAAGAGTAGAATTGTCTGCTGAACAGGACTTGAGTGCTTCCTTCCTTGTGAAAAGGTGTTTTCTATTGTGGCTTTGAGCTTAACCTTTTTGTCATTAGTGGATTTTTTGTTCGCTAGTTTATTCAACAAAGACTACTATACAGCCCTAGCCAGCAGGTCTAGGGCAGCACTCAAATCCAATTAAACTAAACCATGTAATCTGAGAAAAGAGCGAGACCTATAACAAGTATAAAATTTGGCTACCGCATCAACATATGGAGCTTCAGAGGGAAAAAAGTTATTTTTTTCTAGATTTTTAAACTTATTGTAACTTGATATGTGGGACAGTGTAACTGCTTGGTGATGCAGTTGTCAGTTGTCCAAAATTCAGTTGTCACATGATCTCAATATAATCTCTTACGTAGGCACTTTGGAAATCAGAACACATATTTAAAGCCATCCTGAGCACGCAGCAACGCTGTGAAATCTAGTAATAAAACAGTTATTAGTTAACCTAAACATGTTGTTACCCAAGAGACTAAATACTTTCTTTATAAACTCTTTGAAAGGAGGTATTTTTAATGTGAAAGGTCTCAGTGTAAATCAGCAGAAGCCCAGAAGTTCAAAATTAGGGCTGACACCATTCTTAACTCTAAATTTCTTGGCTCTTGTCTAGTCAAACTGACCCGTAAAGTTGTATAACTGTCTCTTGTACATCTTTCCTTCCCTTTCCCCAGCTACATGTAGGGCACATAGTTCCTTTCAATAGGAACTAACTCCTCTTCCTGAACAAAGAACCATCTGTAAACAAGTCAGTGCACTCTCCAAAAAGACTAACTCTTGTCAGTCTCCTTTTACTTTTTCTAGCATGTTGGCAGAACTGCCATTTTCTTAGGGTGTTAAAGTTCTGCTTCAGAGCCAGGCAGAATCTTGCCAACATGCCAGGAAGCTGTCAGTGATACGTATCTGCCAGCCGGCATGCTAGCCAACTTCACTTGGACAGGTCTGGTGAAGTATGGTAGTGATTAGTTAAAAAAGTGACAGTTCTTCTAGAATAATTTAGAGAAACTTAAGTTGTATTCTTTTTTTTTTTTTAAGTGTCAGAATTTGATTGAGGTGCACCTGGAGCATATAAAGCTTCTGGTTAGTTCCGTGTCACTGTGCATTTTGACTGTGTAGGACTTTCAATCACCTGCTGTATTCTTTATCAGATTTTTCTACTTTGTATTTGCCCTGTTACTTACACACACATCGCATCTTTTCATCTTCTACATTTGGAAAAAGCTTTGAAGAAAGATGTTTTGGTAACTGCAAGAGTACAATATGTCTACCATTATTCTCCAGTTGCCCAAAGTAATACCCTGTTTACTTTGGCTTTCTCCTAGTCTGTCTTCATTTCTGCCAGTCATTATCTGAGAAAACTAATTGTCTGGTAAAATTATTTAAAATTTGAACCAGTGTAACTGCTGTACTAAAAAGGGATGTCATCGCTTCATTTATTTCATAATGTTGTCATCTCATTTACACTCTACTCCGCCTTCAGCAGGTAGAAGACAGAAGTGATTTTATTCAGCTAGATGTGGACTGGTTTATATGTACAAGTGGCCTAGGGGAGTGTTTTCATCTGCTAATTGTTTTCTGTTCTAGAAATTGTCAGCGCTCTCTCTCCGTATCCAACAAATTGAAACAACACTCAATATTTTGGATGCAAAGGTTTGTATGTGTACAGACTTTGTCTTCTAACAGTGACAGCCTCCTAGATTACGTGAACTAGCTTCCCTTTCATACTCTGAATTGAGCAAATACTTTTTCATAATGATTTAAAAGAGCAAATACAAAATGCTTACATGGCAAGTTCTCTCTTTGCATGCCTTGCCACTTACATTGTGTAACATTTGAACATGCAGTTGATATGGAAGAGAGGAACCAACAGCACGTAGTGGAAATGTTGGTTTTGTCTCTGCTAAGTGTATTGAACAGGAAAGGAGCACTTAGATCTTGAAAGGGCAACCGAACTACATGGCAGCTTACTTGTCTTGATTTTATTGTAATGTTTGGTTTTAAAAAAAACGGAGGGAAGTTTTCCGGTATTAAAATTTGCAACTTCTGTTGCAGGGTTGCAGAACAAAATTGCATTTGCCCTGCAAACTCTTAATAAGAAATTTTTGCCCCCTTGGTAAAGCGAAAGTATCTTTGTAAATGTTACCTGACTGTAGGGATTTCAACTGATATAAGTAACTATATAGATACCTTGTAAACCTTTTGATACTGAAATGTGACCTGAATTGGATCTAAGGTAACAGAAATGCATCTCATGTATCTTCTTTAGCTAAAATGACAAAAGCATATAATCTACAGTCATTAATTTGCTAAAAATAAAATAATATAAAAAGCAAACAAACAAAAAAAATCACGCAGTGTACAGTTTTACCCAATCCTTCTTTCAGTAATGATGGAAGCAATTTCAGTTGGCTTTTCTGGGAGCAGGGGTAGGACATTTTGAAACCATTCATTAAGATCTTTGTGAAAAAAAACCCCTGTAATAGTACAAACAGTGCTTACTAACTCTTATTTATTTCAAAATATTTAGAAATTATCTGTATTGTTAATTTTTGCAGAATTCTTCATAATCACATTAAATAGAATTTCCTTCAAATAAATGTGCAGCATATTTAAAATCCACTCTCAGCATTTCCTTAAAAGAGTGAAAGATGTAGAAAATTGCAAAATCTGTAACCAGTGGCCCATCTGTTAGGTAATAGAGCTGTTCTTGTCATGATTTCTTTCACTGTAGAGGAAGTAGCAGAGAAGACATCACGGCTCTTGTGTGGTTGATAAGTGCAGTAGTAAAATGGTGGGAAGGTGTTGAAGCCTTTCCTGCACCACAACCCTGCATAACAGTGAAAGCTCCAATGGAGTGTTTTGGGGATTTTGTCATAGAAGCCACCTGAATAGAAAATTATTATTTTTTTGCTAATCAAAATGCAAAACTAGTGATAAAAAGTTACGATTTTACTAATGTGAAAGTTACTTGGGGAATATGTGGTAAAGCAGCATTCTGCAGATTTTATTGTACACGTAGACTTATGATATGCTCATTGCTTATTTGATGATGTTTTGTACATTCAGTTGTCCTCTATTCCTGGCCTAGAAGATGTCAAATTTGAAGTGTCCAGTGCAAATATGAATAGTGTTACAAATGGTCCTGTGGCACAAGCTACTACAGACCAACAGACAGCTGTATCACCTCAATCTGGAGTAAGTAATGAAGCAGAACTAACACATTGAAGGAATACACCTTTCCATGTAACGTTACTGGTCTCATTTGAAATAGGTGGAGGAAGCACCTGTAAAGATCTAAAACTACATTTTTCACTAACAAAACTGTTTTAACGAGTGACTTAAAACAAAAAAGGGTATCCTATTTCTTGAATATGTGACTTAAATAATTAGAACTAACTCAAATCTGCTGGTAAATGCCTGCTTCCTCTTCTTCAATCACGCTAAAGTATGAATGTGAATTACATCAGAGGACTGAGAAAGCCGTGAATGAAAATTAACATTCGAATCACATAATACCAACTCTTTTCTCTCTCCTTTAGAATGTGAGCTTTCAGCTCAAATTGGAGTTTCTGGCATACTTTATTTTAAAGAGGTTATTACAGTGATGTTTTCTATATATTATCATCTATGTACGGAAAATACCAAATTATTCTAAGTGATCAACATTAAGTAGCTGGAGTACTCTCCTGCCTTTCCCTGCCTGTTAAACATTGTAACTCTAATTTGCAGCCAGCAACATCGGAGACAGAATGGACAGTTAGCATTGCATGTTTCAGTCATATTAGGGAATGACTCCTGGTTATTTTGTTTTCTTTAAAATGTTCCTTCTCTCTGATATTACAGTAGGGACAGATATTTCTGAAAGGAGGTTTCCAATGCTACTTTCAAATGGTTAGTTTAATAGCAAATACAAGTATTCTGTTGTCCTTTAAATAGTACTATAGCTTCTTGTAATTGTTCTTTTCTTTTTTATTAATTACTCTCAAGGGTTCTTTGATTTCATTATGTTATCCTTTAGGTTAATGGTTTGTACTAGAAAGTATAGTTTAAAAGCTATATGATCTGTATGAAATATTTGTGGGGGAATCAAATAAATATTTTGAGGAAAAAAGGTGCTGGACCATAGATAGAATCCTTAAAAAATTATTTTTTATAAAGTGAGCATTTAAGTTAGTTATATTTTATTCATTAAATACAACAAACTTAACAGGGCTATTATAGGCTGATTTTTTTTCATGCATTGTGCAATAACTTAAAATTGTGACTAAAAGTAGAGTGTCACACTTGTAACAGTCAGTAATGAAAGAGCTGGGTTTTGTGTATTCATACATCTTGGAAATCTCTCATACTATGAGTGTAGATCAGAATCATCTAGATGTTAAGAGGAGTTGCTCTTTACCCTTAAATTACAAATTTTATGGATTGAAATCTTTCCACACTTCCATTCTGCATACCTAACCGTTAAAGCATTACCTTCTTTGTATACAGCAGAACAATGTACATGAAGAAGGGTTACAGAAAACGGAGGCAGTAACAGAAAACGTCAGAACTGTGGCCAAGGATCCAAGATATGCCAGATATCTCAAAATGGTACAAGTGGTAAGTCAGTTCTCTTACCATTCTTTAGGTACTCCCTAATTTTTGGGTGGAATGGCACACAGAGCTCTAAGGGAACATTAAGTGTCTGAAGATGTATATTGCATCAGTAATCTTTAAGCTAGGATAACGTCACAATATTTCTAGCACATCTTCTCTAATAAATGAGTTGATGGAATATATTCCCTCGGACTGCTTTAGGCAAGATCTTTCTGCAAAATTCTGCCAATATACTTGTGAACTGAAGGTGTGAAGATGTGTAAATGCAGAGTGATATTAGCTGGAGTCACAGAAGATGGCACTGAAAGTTGCATTCTGGCAGAATTGGTGTCATTCCCTACACACAGATATGGTTACAGTTTGGTTTTGCTGTAGGGTACAAAACACAGCTTTGCTAGTATAGCCCGGAGCAGGAGTATTTGATATTTCTGCAGGGTTCAAAATAGAGATAGAAGAATTGCTTCATTACTTGGTTCCACTTCAATTTCCTGTTATTCGTGATGCAGGTTTTGTTTACCTGTTTGTCTGTGGGCTGTTCTGCAGATAAATAGGAAATAAATGAATGTAATCTCAATATTTACAGGAGTGAAAACTAATAAAGTGGTGAAAAAGTGAATGGGAGACTGTTGGTGATGTTTTTAAGAGCTTTTTTTCACATCCACAAAATTAAAAATGAGATTGGAAACAAAAAAATCTGTCTTTATTTTCAAGCTGTCAGTGGAAATTTTCTTCAGAAATATATGTTATCGTTCTGGAAAATATGACTATGTCATAGTATTAGTAAAATGTTGCTTATGTTAAAATTAACTTCATGGTTTCACTCCCTCTTCAGAGCAATTATTATAATCGGTGTGCTTGGTACTTTGGATGATGTTCCATACCTTATTTTTCATTTGAATCACAAATTGGCACTTCATGGGTAGCTTTGCAAACCATTTGGAAAACCTAGCAGTGGGGTAGTAGCAGAGAGTAGAATGCTATGTTAGTGTGTTGATTTAATGCCAGGCTTCAAAGTGGATGTGAAAGTGCTGGATAGTCTAATTACTTTGACTTTTTTTTTGGTGACTGCTAGAGTGAGATCTCACTTTCCACATTTGTCCTTTGTACTGGCAGTTCCTGGTGACTCTTCTGCCAGTTGTAAACAGTGTGGTAGGAAAGTCAAACTAACATACTACAAATTAATGTGCGTTTTTGTATTTGCCAAACTTGTCTTCTCATCCAGTCAAGTATTTCAGTTAGTGTAATTTATTTGCCCAAATTAAGTTTCTAGCTGAAGATTTGCTTGAACTAATCAGTTATTTATTGCTCACAATATTTGTAGTATTTAAGAATTAGCACCATGAAGAGATATTTCTTTTACACTGAAGATAGCTGTTGAACCAACAAACTCATTTCAGTGGAGTGCAGTTCAGCATACTAAATTCAGATTTTTAAAAATATGCAACAATAATATTTAAGCAAACCCTACAAAAGCAATATCATACTTGCTACAATAAATATTCAGAACACTTCTATTGACAGTGTGAGAGGAGCAGTGTATGATTTCAGATAACCTTCATGTTTAAAGTACAAGTACTCTTACTTGATTCTAAACACCAAACATGACTACATAGATGCCAGGACACTGTCTGGCCTGATACAGATTGATCCTTTCTTTAAAGGACTGAAATAAAAAACAGACATGGAGAGTGCACTCATCTTCAGGAATTGCCAGCACTGGTGGTGTGTGACCTCTTCCTGCGCTATGGAGAGCCAAACTCGGTTTTGCAACAAGATTGCTACTTGCACTGTGGCTTCTCCGGACCTGCACGCTTCCTGCGCTGCAGGACCAGGCTGGGACTGGGGCTGGGGTACACTGTATGAATGTGTAGGGATTTGGATTATTTCAAATCTTAACTGGGCAGAAACAAATGTGATGGAAATTTAGTATTGGCTCTTATGTTAGGAAAGTACACCTGTGCCATTTCAGTGGACCCGTATGCTCTATGTAGTTACTGTTTAGATTTAAAATAGTTGTCACGTTTATTTTAGTAAGATTTAGGGTCACAGCAGGGTTTTAGGGTCACAATCAGGCTCTGGTTTTCCAGATTAAAACTTATGAAAGTATGAAAGATAAAGTAATTGTAATGCCCTAATTGTATTATAAACAGATATAGGTACAATCTTAATTGTTTTCCTTCAGGAAAAAAGTGCACTGTTAAAGGGCATTTTGATTCAATTTAAGATTAGTTTCATAAATCTGTGATACGTGAGGGTATTGAGAGTTTTCTTACATATTTTGATGCATATAATTTTGGAATAAAACACTTCTCCAAGCATCAACCTAAAACCAGTTTCCAATCCATTCTTAGAAGTTCATATACCAAGCTCCTTTTCATTGAGAGCAAATACGAATTCTGCTTTGCGTGGTCTGAGTCAATCTGGTTTTCACGTGGTTTGAATTGATGCGTAAGTACTTCATCAGTGACTTCTGAGCTGGGGAAAGGAACCCTAAAAGCTGTCAAGTGAGGGGAAAAAACATGAGATAGTACAAGATGGTGTATAGACACTCAGTCCTTGGTGTCCAAATCTATACTACAATAAGTGAGTATTTTAAACTGTCATGAAGTACTCAAATGCTTTCCCCTTTGTAGTGTACATCAGTTGCGAATTACTGAGAAATTCTTCTATTACAAGCTAATTCCTTGCAACTATTTGAGTCACATTTTTGGCACGATGCCTAGTAGACGCCTAAAACTACGTACCTGTCTGTGTGCTGTTCCGGAATCTTCAAGCAAAAGTTTTGATTGTGATTCTTACTCTGAAACTGCACAAGGAAAACAGAGTAGGAGAGCTAGCTTAGTTCTCACTTTGCCAGGTTAGCAACTGCAACTGTCACTAGTACCACGTGCTTCTTTGGAACGTTAGTCATGGCTGCCCTTTATTTTATCACTATTTTACTTACTTTGGACAACAGATACTTGTCCTGTGCCAGAAGAATCCTACACTACTTTTCGTTTAGGTTGTGAGGCCTCTCCTGACTTCCCTAGACCACCAGTGGCTTTGTCTCTTGGAAATCAGAAATTGTATCCTCTTTTTTTTTATTATTTTATTTTATTTTTTTCCCCTCCTATCTTGGCACGCAGTGGTCCAGATGGTGTTTCTGATGGTTTGCAACAGGGGATGGCAAAGCAACAACTTGTCTTTGAGCAACTCTAGTGGAAACATAGGAGCAGTTTGTTGGAATGTATCTCGTAAGACGACGTGGGTCAAAGTGTTCTTGGGTATGCGATCCAAGATGAGGGGATGTTTAGGTGTTGCAGAATAAATAAAGTGCAGAAGCTGTGGAAGGACTTGCAGTGAAAGGAAGGAATTTTTTTTAACACGTACATAGTTGGCTAAGATCTGTCCACAAGTCATAGAAGATTCAAGCCTGACTGTACAAGCACTTGTATTCAGAGGAATCTCTTTTAAATTGTGCTTCTGTTCTCGTGTCCTGTTTGCCTTTTTCTGCATGCTTTTTAAAGACTTTTCCAATTTTTAGCACTGCCTTAAGGTATCCTTCCTGAGCTGTAGCAGATGCACTTTCCTGGTTTTCCTCCCTCTTTGGCTATACCTTCAGCATGTGCGAGGAGTCTTCATCTTTCTAGCACAACTGTTCTGTGCCGTCTGTGCTACTTTGTGCTTTCTTCATGTTCTCATCCATACACATAACTTCAGCTTCCTGGTTTTGTCTGCACGAATTGCAAATATATCTGTCCATCCCTGATTCTCTCCCTGCAACTTTCTCTAGATGTTTTGCCATAAATATAAGGATTAAAAGGGCCTTTGATCTCAGTTATTTCTCGCTTCTAGGTTCAAACTGATGGCAAATGAGATGATTATCATTCCATGCTCTTGTTCAACAAGTGACATATGTAAATTTGTATGAAAGTGTAGCCTAAAAGAACCCGTGGAATTTAGTTCGTCTGTTTGTGTCCAGTAGTTTCATATTATTCTTCCTCCTCCTACACAGGGTGTTCCTGTAATGGCAATACGAAACAAAATGATTTCTGAAGGGCTAAATCCAGATCTTCTCGAGTAAGTAATTTGTAACTTTCAGTAGGGTGGAATTCAACCACGTGTTCAAAAAACTTGGAAAGTAATGCGCTTAGGAAAGCTTGTTGATGGTATTGTGAATCTAAATTATCAGCATTAAAACAGGTTTTGAAGTCTTCCGTGAAAAGGGTTTTCAGTATTTTATAGGTCTGAAGAGGGCCATCAGTACCAAAGGAGGAGGGATGCATTCTCAAGTACGAGCTGTCTTTTCAGAATTGACTAGTCCAAGGCAAGGCCCAGGAAATACAGAGACCGGAACATAAATGGGTAGGTGCTGCACCTTCCCAAACAGAAAGTTGAAGGACTTTACCATTCAGACTTGAAAGGAAATGGGAGGGCTTCTTCCAAGCCAAGCAGAGGTGGTGCAGTTCAAGGAAAAGGATATAACAATGCCAAGGTAACATTTGACAATGTGCATTTAGCGATGAAGAATCAAATAATACATTAGTAGCCATTTTCGCTGTACTGTTTAGAGTATGAGGTTTTTCCCAGATATTTTCTTCCAATGTTTCAATAACAAAATGTTAGCATTGTAGAGTAACAAGAACAAACTCTCTATTATTTTGCCGGATACATGACGGACAGCACAGTTGTTTCGAGATTCCCTCAGTAGATGGAGTTTACAACTGCACTTCAACAATGACAGTGTAAATTGAAGTCAGCAATTTGAAATTGTGACTGTTGATTGAGCTAACCTGATGTGAAGACTACTAAGAATAGACAGTCATTTTCAAAGCTACTTGTGTGGCCATAAGCATGAATTTTAGGCTTATTTTACACTTGACATGTAATTTAGTTTTAGTGTACTATTTCACAGGATTTGTTAAACTGATGACAATACTAATTTTTTTTCTTACATTATAGCCACTAAACTGTTTGAAACACTTTGGCATCCTCTTCAGAAACTGTCAATGTATTAGAAAGTCCACTTTGCCTTTCCAGGGAAGTCTTTTTACATTTTGGAAAGACTTATTCTTAAACTAGTGACTTGTTCAGTAGAATAAATAAAAATATAGGAAAACTGAAGTATTGACCTATGATGAGTCACTTTATCTCCCAGCTACTTCCTGGTGTCTAAATAAGCCTAAATTAGTTAATCCTCATTTGATGTTTTTACTGATCGAATGAGAAATAAGAAAACACAAGTAAGAACCTGTGCAAGTCTGAAACATGCAAACATGATTTTACTGTATGTGCGTTAAATGTGTTGTATTTCTTACTCTGTGTTTCTGGTCTATACCTTTCCGTAAATGCTGCTGTTTCTTCATGTTTGGCTGGATTTTTATAGTAGATAAAAATAAGATAATAGGTTAAAACTTCAAAAGCTTTTTTGAAAAAGTACCTGCTTGTGGATCATCTGTTTTGGGTTAAGACAGAAGCGTTATTACTGTGGATTGGGGCTCACAGAATATGTTTGGTGTTTGGTCTCAAAGTCCACTTTCAAAGATTCTGCGCAACAGTAATGCTTAGGCAGATTTTCTTTAAAATGTTTTTGGTTTGAAAACTGTATAGCAAATCCACCTGGTTAAAGAAAGCTAACGATTTGGCAAGGTGCATAATACATAATATTTTAAGGAGTCAGGGGTGACCTTTCTTTTAATTATTTTGCTTTCTTGTCTCAATATCGTAGACTTTTTTTTTAATATGTATCTTACCGTTCACACCACATTTCTTGGGTCTTCAGGTTCCTTAGGCCTGCTCACTCAGTCATAGTGAAAATTAGGAAAATGTACATACTGCAGTATGCTCAGTCACTTACTGCAGACTCTCTCAGCTGCTTACCAGTGACTGAGCGTGTTTTTTTTTGTGGCTGCAGAGATGCTAATTGTAATAATACAGAGTTGTTCATACTCTCTTCCTTCAGCTGTTCTACTTCTGTTATCCTTCTCAACTTTTTACAGAGTTTGAAAACTGCCTACTCTATCAAGCTCCCAATTTATCTATTTTTAACTGTTTTTTACCCTTCCCGTCTTGCCTGTCTACAATTCCAGGAGAGTTTGTCCTGCCCTCGTGAACTAAAGGAATTCATTGCCATCTTCCTTTCCTTACTAGAGGAGAGTTTTTGCTCTGCTCTCTCCAGATCACATGTCCTTGCACAGCTTTTCTGTTTTGTCATTACCACGGCAACAAGGAATAATATTGTGAAGTGGTATTTGTATGAGAAAGCAAACGTTTTCTTAATTTATTTTGGAGGTGTGCACGGGGGAGGGAGAAGGCTCTCTTATGGTTCTTTAATGCACTTCTCAGTTTTGCACCCAGAATGTTTAGAAACACTTTAAAGATACCTTAGGGATTTCCAACAGAGAAATTATAATAAACAGAACTAAAGTTGGAAAAGGAATTCTGTAGCATGTCACACAGGGGTATCCCCAAGATAAATAACAACGGGATGAATAACACAATTGTCAGCTTAGTTTAAAATGTAATCTTTTATCAAAGAGAGCAGTTAACTATCATACAGGAAGCTAGTTTCTGTGAAGATCATTCTTCCCCTTCCTCAAGTATAATTGCATGTCTATTTTCTACCTTGGTTTCAGAATTTACCAGGCTGAGTCTTGCTTGTATTGTCAAACTCATTACATACTCAGCAGGGAGACTCCAGGGAGAGCCAGCATCTTCAGTCAGTAGTGTTAGGCTTTAGATGGCTTCCTTCTCTCTCCTTCATTCCTAATAGATCGCGGAGCAAATGTTTTGACACAATGTTAAGATCCATCTTAAATATTCCCTTCAAAACTAAATACAAGAGATCTGATCATTTATAGTCAATAAAAATCCCATGGCTGCTCTTGCATGTCAAATTTAACCCAGTGTTCTAGCCAAATTCCACTCTGAGTAATTCTTTTTTGCTTCTCTAAATTATCCCTACAGTTTTAGTTGGATACAATATTGCTCATTTCCTGTCTTATTTTTTTTCATGTACTATTTACACTGCTTGATGGTGTACAGCATGTTCCTTTCAGCCTTAATACCTCTGAAGATGAAAAAAATAAATTGAATTAATCAGTATTGCCTGCTTTCAACACTTTCTACAAGTGTTTGCCACTTCTTAGTGATCAAAGGTGTGCATTCAAACCGATAACCTCAAAGGTGTGCATTCAAACTGATGTCTGCAGTTTTGATGGCCAGTGAGTTACAGTTTCTAGGGTTTATCTTTCAGTTGTAAGTGAAGCAAGACCAATAAGGTGTGAGATTGTAAACCATAAACAGTTAATGTGTTAAATGTTGTGCATATAGAGTGCATGCAATTGTAGTGAAAGGACATGAGCATTGCGTGCGGAGTCACTTGTGTTCTCAGCCATCTTCAGGGATTTACCACTTGGAATGTTTTTTGTTGCCTGCAGGACCCCAGATGCCCCTGTGCCTGCCTGGGGAGATGATGGGAAAGCAGAAGACAGTTCTGATAGTGAATCTTCATTTAGTGACTGAAGAGGCTGATTTCGGCCTTCGGAAACCTCTGTGAAGTGCTAATGTGTTTGGAGCTGTAGCAGACTATGGTTTTGCGTGGGTCACATGGGTGATTTATCCGACAGCATTTTTAAGAACTAAAATCCTCTGTGTTCTCTCCCCGAAAGTTTGAACAAGCAGCGTGTTTCAACCTGAACCTTTCCACCATGAAAACTGGTAGTGAGATCCTTGCAATTCTTATGCTGCATCATTTCAGATTCCTTTCTGATTCTTCTGAAATTACTTTGTAAAGCTCTAAAAATTCCACGCCTCTAAGCCTCCAGGTGTCTAAGACTGCATTCTAGTTATTATTGGATATTCTATGTAACACTTTTAACCTAAGTTGCCTTCTTTCTGTCCCATATCATACAGATAAAGTAACTTTTCAAAATGAAATTGTTAAATTGTAATCTGATGAACTGTATTTTTTTTCTAATATACTACATTCTGAAGTGACACAACAAGAATTGCATGGAAGTCAGCTATCTTATGGTGATTGCAAATTAGTGATACTCTGTTTTGAGAGAAACTAAAATAGAAGTGAAAAATATATTAAAGCCCAATATGAATCTGTTTTCAAAGTATATACTGATACTCAATTTCACATTAGAGTCTGTACAAAGTAGTTAATGAAATTCCTGCTCTGTAGAAGAGTTCATTTATCAAGTTCAGGTTACAGTGGTGTAGAAAGCTACAAACATTGCAAGACTGGTTGAAAACAACATTGTGAAAGAAGCAAGTGACTGGGAGATTATTAATGGAATACCAGATTCTCACCACTTGCTCACTGTCACATGGGTCGGTAGAAACCACTTTCTGGCTGCTGTTGGGCTTATTTGAAAGGAGCTGTGGCTGAGCAGTTTGCATGGGATCAAAGCAATCATCTCCAAATTGGTGCCCTTGCTGATAAATTCAGCAAAGAAGTCAAAATTCAGTTCGTATAATGAAAAAACTACCTTGCTACCTCTTGAGGTGTGCATTGGGGAAAACTATGAAGAAATCCACTTGGAGCCTGACTGGCCCTGAAGGCTTCCCTCCAAAGTGCTTAATCTACTGCATGAGTCAAAAATGACATTTTGTGAAAGAATCTTCTTTAATATAATTTGTTCCACATGAAATTCTTAACAATCTATTTGAATTCCCCAGATTATTATGATTATACCAGAATGCTGTGGGCCAGGCAATCATTCACTTTCTGTTATTTCACATTCTTCCTGAGACCAAGAAAAGACTAAAACTGAAGCTCTGAGTATATAAATTTGTTAGCTTTTATGACCGAGTCATTATCTTCTCTCTTAGTTATTTATGCCACTTCAGTATGTTAGCTGCTTTTTTTTTTTTTATAACTTAAGCATGGCTCCCATTTGAATCTAGCAGACATATTTAAGCTCTTCATAACCTGTAAATCAGAGTAATACCTGAATTCATATGAAAGCATATATGCACTAGCAAATGTCTAGAGATGGCATTTCAATGATGAGTTAATTACTATTGAACACTTAAACGAAAATATTCAATAGTTAACACTTGGTAAAACCTGACAAATATTAACATGTTAGCAATAAGTATTTCAAAAGTAGATGTTATAATGTTATTTCAGAAAGCATATATTAAAACACTGGTGACTTCTTGAAATCTATATTTGAAAACTCATTGAAGCAATCTGTATAATTAAAGCTATGTTTTGTAAATCAAAGTTGTGGTTCTATTTTATTCCCATACGTTGTTTTGAACATGATGAGAATTCTCCTAGAGTCTCTGTAATACATGTTTCTCCAAAACTATTTATGCTGAATGTGCGTCAGTCTGCTACCTGAAGGGGAGAGTTTTGAAAATAGGGGACTGGAGTTTAACCTAAGCCATGTTAGCACTCTGACCAGAGGAGAACTGGACATCCCAGAGCTGCCACGCTAACAGGAAAATGTAAGGAAGACCAAAATTGATGAGAACTGTATGTTCGATACTCTTGAACTGATATTAACGTATGTGTGGAAGTAGCATGAGTTAGAGTTGACTTGAGACATAGTAGTTAATTTTTTTTTTAAAGAAATAAAACACATTTAAGGAGGTATGACTGCCATTTATC
This sequence comes from Balearica regulorum gibbericeps, assembly GCF_011004875.1. Classification (NCBI taxonomy): domain Eukaryota; kingdom Metazoa; phylum Chordata; class Aves; order Gruiformes; family Gruidae; genus Balearica; species Balearica regulorum. The sequence continues at coordinate 62,368,431 of NC_046184.1, forward strand.
ATTTTGAAGAAGCTTTTTGTGTAAAGTAATTTGAGTCTGAAGAAACTCAAATGGATTGTCTTTTACACCCCTACAGATGTATTTTTATGTGAAGTGGAAAAGAAAGCCTCTAGCTTACTGGCACTTGTTATAATGAGGGATAATTAATTGGTAACTATATATACATATGTCACAGAGCAACAATTTCATTAGCAGGCATGCTGAATTTAATTGCTTAAGACTTGGGGGTTTTTTTCAGGGTAGCTGTTTACTTTGGAATAGTGCAATCTTGGTAGGCTTGCAGAAATGTTAAGAAAAATCTTGCCACTTTGTCTCCTCTCCCATTGAAGTGGTGGCAAACTGCACAGTAAAAATCCAAGTGTCTGAACTGTGAGGATCCAGTGAGAAACCGATAAAACCTTCCGTTTGCCTTCAGTGCATCAGCAGCCATGGTGCTGCCACTGCCTGCGGAACCTCTGACCACATTAAGCCCCTCTGTTCCTGCCAGTCTCATCTGCTGAACGCATCCCTGTACTCTTCAGTTGTAGCCAAGTTCAAGCTGAGATGTTTCAGTGTAGAACACATGCTGACACAAGAACCTATTAAGTATGGGAAGGTTGGTTTGAGACTGAATTATGTCAGCTGTGCTAGTCCTCCTTGATCTACAGCAGTTTTCTAGTGAGATGGTGCTAACCCAGAAAGTTGGAAAGCCCTTAACCGCAAGCTAAATACTATAAGCAGAGAATATTCCAACTTGCTCATTATTTGCCAGCTATTTTGGAATAGAAAATGGAGGGAGTATTTCAGCTTGGCTGCATAGTAATCAGATATACATAGTACTTTCAAGGGAAGAAGTCCATTTTTAAGTTACTTTTATTTTTAAAAAGCTTCCAACAGCAATGAACTTTAAAAGATGCAAGTATACATTGAGAGGTGCCAGTCATACACATCTAATATACTCACATTGTACATGGAATTAAAATAATCATCCAGGGGAATATTACAATTTGTAGGCATGAGAGCTACTTCTGCTTGTTGTTGGAATAACTGTTGAATGCATCTGTTAATACTAATTAGGTACTATTAGTAAATTCTGTACTCAGTGTTTAAACAAACTTTTTTTTCTTTACCCCATCACCATCTTTCTCATTTTGCAGGTGAACTGGAATGCAGAATGTATAAAGGCCAGTTTCTTAAAGATATTACAGGCTTTTTAAATGCATGTAGGTGCCTTAAGACTGGATGCATATCTGTATTTATGTAAGTGAAACCTCAAACAACTGTCAAAGGCAAAACCAACATCTAGACATGATAATAACTTTATACTGAAGTCCTAGTTTAGCACTTGTAATCATTAATCTCTTCCCTCTCAACTCTCCTGTTCAGCTACATTTGAAAAGAAAATTGATGCTTCTTTTTCCAAGCTGGGTCTCTTCCTCTCTCTTGTTTCTTTTCCCAGTGTGTGTTATTTACACCAGTGATTAAGTGTATAGTTTGACATTCTGTGAAAAGAGAGGCGTAAGAAGCTATAGCCTGTACTTGGCAAAAGAGAGTATCACTGAGATCAGCATTTGAGTTGCGTGTGAGCAGGTCGATTTTGCTTTCCGTGATGTTATGTGGCAAGAAACTAAAGTTCATCACAGTCTTAAGCTTTCTGGGAATCCAGTTTTATCCCTGAAAAGCTGATGCAAGGTTACAGCTGTTACAATGGATTTGTCTGCAAAAGGGAACACGCGTTTTCCTACTCTTCAAAAAATTTGGCAACCTGTTCTCCGAGACGACTGCAGGTCAAACGCCTGCACTAGTGCCCTGAGCGTTATTCTCCTGATACTTCATGCGATGGTGTCTCCATTCAGACCGCTTTGCAGGCAAGACCGGATCCGCCACATTAGCTCAGGCCCGTGGCTCGCTTAGTCCTGCTGTTCTGCCTCTGATAAAAACCGATAATTGAGCAGAAGGCGTGGGGAGTGCCGCGGTGCTCCGGCAGTCCCTTTTCCTGCCGCCGGGATTTTACTCCAGCTGTGAGCAGAGATTGATGTTCAGTGCTAAATTACACGTTTGTTAGTGCTTCCAAAAACTTTTGCATTAACTTGGGAAACTCTGGATATTTCTGCCTTGTGTTTGACTCTCTAATTTTGCTAATACAATATTGCTTGAAGGGAGTTCCATGGGCTAGCTCATTGTGAGGGAAACTGAGCAGAAAACTAAAATAACATAGCCCATGCCATACAGAAAACAAATCACAGAAACAAGCTTAGCAGAGGGTGTGTCTCCACATACTCATTTTGAGGAAACAAGTTTAAATGGCTATAAATTAAAATGCAGGTCATTGGGTGAGGACAATGCAGCATGAAACACTCAGGGGGGGGTTTTGTGTGTTTTTTTGAAGTTAAGTCAGAGTCTCGACCTTAAACAAGTGGATTATTTTCTGATTCAGCGTATTTCCAATTTTCAGGTAAATGGGTGGAAAGGAAAATTCTGATCATTGACTTTGCAGACAGTTGATTATTTTTGCATCAGACTTCATAACTGGTACCCTCCGCCTGAAGGAATGAAATGGGAAATAGTACTATTCTCTGATTTAGGAAATACACTTTTTGCTTATCAAGCTCTTGTATGTTCTAGCATATGAGCTTGTACTTGAAAGCTGTCTACTCTGTCTGAGGACATGATGTTCCCTGTACACTAGAAATCCCTTTTTGTGCTTCATTATTGACTTCTGTCCTGGTCTGTGGAATCAGAAGTTGTAGGAAAGTGGATGCTAGCCTTTGGGAGGCTTGGGACCAATCTGTTACTGGAAAGAGCACGCATCGAAGTGCTGAAAAGTACGGGTCAGAAGAAGGGGATCTGGGAGTAATTTGTTATATTTATATGAGCAGTTCTTTTTATAGGTGATTATCATCAACTGTTCAATAAACCTTACAATTTATGTTACTTGTAGTGGTGAGAACTTGAGTACACTTGAATTACCCTGCTGTGAAGAATTGGACAGTGGAAAAAACTTGTAAGGCCCATTTTAAATGATAACTCTCCTAAGAATTGTGATTATCCTTTTTGCTTTCAACCAAACGATTTCTAGCGTTCAGCTGACTCCATGCTCCCAAAAGATTCCATAATCCTTGTGTGATTTCTTGTAGCACAGTTTACACTGTTTTTTTCAGGGGCATGGGGAATCCTTCCCCAGTGAGAGAGAAGCTGTTTGCAATCAACATCTTACGGTGTTAATTTCTCTACACCACTTCCCAACACCTCTTTGAAAAGGAATACTTCTGCGTGCAGAGGTAATCCTTCTATTTTCAGGATCCAGTTCACCTACCTTTAAAGTAGAGTAGAAGTAGGGAGGGGGATGAACAGAGAAAACAAGGAGTGTCTTTTTCTCAGTTGCTTCATCATTTGCTTTTTCCCCAGTGCAGCACTTTTAGGGAACTGCCAAATAATAACAATGGAGGTTTTTTCCAAGAAACCTTGAACAACATTGTCTTGTTTGCCCAGCATGATGCCTGGCATCACCAAAAGCAAAGGGTGAAATAGGCGGCAGCCAGTATTATTGTCATAATGGATTAGGTGAAAAATGGTTCATAACGCTTTATCATGTGTTTTTTGTGGTTTAGGGAACTGATGTCAAAAGCTTGCCTGCCTGCACAAAAGCATGTATCGAGAAGACAGTTTCCAAGCAGCTGAATGCAGTTAAAATATCATGGAGGGGGGTGATTGTTAGTATTTTTCTTACTGTAACTTCTCTTTGCCTCTGACTCGGCTTTCATGTCTGCCTCCTCTTCTATCGTTCTTCCAGCCTCCTGGCACCCTTGCTCTTCAAACATTGTTGAGTTTCAAACTAAACCATAGTTTAAAACCATGCAAGTCTCTCTTTTGAGCTCTTCCATTTTATAGGATGACTCTGTGATAGCTTCTGCATAGTATTTTAATTATGGAAAGTGTTTCAGCCTGATTTACTGTGAAAACACCATCACTTTGTACATGTGTCTGTCCTTAGTTTTCCTCAACTTTCAGAACCTATTGCCTTGTTTCAGTCACACTTTGGTAGGGGAGAGAGGAAGACATGTCTAAAATTGGAGTCCCTCTGGATTTGATGAAAATGCATGGGTAAAAGGGAGAGATAACGTAATAGCATTTGAGCTGAAGAAAGGCTGCATCCCTGGCTGAAGCCTTCTTACACCTGAAGTGATCGATGCCGGAAAGCATTGTTACGAAGTACCCGTTTGCACTTTTCCCCTAAGGTTAGGCCCTCTTCTCAGCCAGGAGCCCTTAGACCTCTCTAGTTACAGCCCAAACTCAATTCTATGGTTGTCCCATGGATTTTCTTTGTTCAGGCAATGGCTCAGTCGGCACAACATGGATACACTGCCAGTGAGATTATAACCAGCGGCAAGCAGTCTGCCCAGCAGCTAGAATCTGAGGTTCACTATGCAGGGTTTCCATTGTCTCCAACAGATTTTTATGAGCGCTAAGGCCATGGTCTGTAGACCTGCTATAGGAAATGTACACGTAGAGCTTGCATCTTAGCACTCAAAGCCAGTCAGGCACATGCTCGAGCTCCCTAGGACATCAAATTCTGTTCATTTCCCTGAACTTCTTGCTGTAAGTATACAGTTACCAGAAAACATTTCAAAATGTGACCAGCTTGGATGAAGAGACATGCCACGCTTTTGTGGTGACTGAAGCTTTGGCAGAGAGGACAGGAACAACAGGACAGTTCTCTTTGGGCATTATTTATATTGTGCTCACAAGTGGACCACGCTGTGCCAGTGTTGTGTAAGGCAGTCCTCAGAAAATGAGGTAGGAGTACAAACTTTCCTTTTACCATATAAACAGAATGGGTTGCATAACTGAACTTGTCTTTCTCCTATTCTGGATGTTTTTCCCATTTTAATAATTGTGTCTATATCGTCATACATATCAGCACACACTGCACTAGCTGTTTTTTCCAGGACCTGCCTCTCCTGGGCATCCGTCCCTTTGCTCCATGAGATGCTGTTGCTCTCCGCAGGATTTCTCGGTGTTACAATGAGCCTCAGCCACCGGCAGCACAGAGCACAGCTACCCGTCCTCAGGCCCCAGCTGGCTGCCGCACCGCACCGTGTGTTGCTAATCTCACCTCTCCTGGGAACTGGATTACTCAATCTTGCCCAAGTATTTGACACTGGATTCTTTCATCAGATGCCTTCACTAGGGCAGTGTGGTAAGCAATGGATGCGCCGTCAGTAGTGGGGTTTGCCAGGTTATATACAATGGGGCTCTGCTGACCCAATAACCTGACTCCAGGAGCTATGAGCCCCACCTTCCCCCAAGAGGGCTTCCTTCTTCCTTTTTTAAGAGACATTATGATTCTTTTTTTTTTGGCTGTTATCTTTCAGTATGTCTCTGTTGGGCATCGTGACTACCATTGTACTCACACATTGGGCACAGAATCAAGCTATAGCCACAATTAATGTCGCACGATCAGCTCAGGTACTAGACACGCAACTTTGAATGCCACACTTTGGCCGTTTTTCAGTATGCATCCGTGTTGTGTGAGACTCCTTATCACACAGGAATCACCTGCCAAGAGTGTCACCCTGCCATAAGAGAGTCATTTTGCTCACCCCTTCCAGGTTTCGTATCTGTCAGTTGCAAGCAGTTGGCCACCGATGCAGTTGATGTCTTTCTCCCATACCACGTGCACTTCTTAGCTAGCAGACAGACAGCATTTCTGATTTTAGGTTTCCATAGCAGATTCACTTTGGTGCCAGTCTTCACTTAATAGCTTTGCTTGATCTCTTTTTCTCTGGCCTACATATGAAAACACAGTGAACTGGGCAGAAAAAAAAGGGTTCGTTGATGGTTAGCTTGATTATGGACCGAGTTTTTGTCCTTAGATTTTGAACTTTTTTTATTATAAAAATGCTTTCACTTCTCAAAAAAAATGCATCTGCACGTACACATTCTCACATACACACTCCTAACTTCCCAACATGTTTACATTTTTAGTTCCAATTTGCAACACTTCATTTGTTCCTGAGCAGTGCACATTCTTTATTTATGTCCAAGACCCAAGCAAACAAAATTCCTTCAAACATCTTTCTGAATTAGAGGAGAGATGACAGTGAAGGGGAAAAAAAAAAAAAAAAGGCAAAACAATTAAATTCTCTCCCACTTTAATGAAAATTTTGCTGGGGCTTGTTTTGTTACATAGTGTTACAGTGAAAACAGATGATATTTGAAACTTGGCTTCAAAGCAAAACTCCCTTCAGCCTCCACAGGCAACCAGACATTCCCCCTCTGCACATCACTTCCAACAGCTCTTTAGTGCAAAATATTTCCGTGTTTATCCTCTAGACAAATTATAATTGCTGATCTTAAGTCATTTGTGTACTAAGAAAATTATGTGTTGTCAACCTCAAATCCCACTCTTCTTTCTAAATGCTTTCCTTCATAAAGAATTGAATGAAATCAAGAGGGAATTCACTACCTGCTTTCTTTTCTTTTAAAATATTAAGATGGCTTCGGTGGAATCAGCAGCTCATCAGTGGGAAGTGCCGTGAGCAGCATATACAATAATTAGCCGATGTAGCTTGACCGACCCCAGAGTGCTCTGGTAGCTTGCATCTTGCCCAGGCAGAGGCAGCTGAGGTTCAGCAACACGGCTGACACTGGAAGAGCAGATGTTGGATATACCTCCCCTAATCTGTGTCCTTTTCAAAATGCCTGTGAACCATTTATCAAAATGTTTAGCTTGTTTTGATAGCTGGACTAAATTGTAAACAAATGGTAACCACATGTTATTTACAGTGGAATAATTTTGCTTTGTTTGGTTTTATGACAGCATTTACACAGTATTTTATGCAACCTTAGTGACCTACATAAGGTTTTTATACTCTTTTTCTGAAAAAAACAAAGAATTAACAAAATACATGATGGCAGGATTTGTTTTCAACCATAGCAGCTGGTAATTCGATGGGAAAAAACCCAGTAAAACTTCTTTAGTGTTTTCAGAGATCAGATATTCTCTCTTCTGCTGTCCCAAGGGCCTTTGAAAATATTCAGGCTTGTTGTTGAAGTTCATTAAGTCACAGAGTGATAGCAATAGACATTACCATCCTTAATATCAACTGAGTTCCCCTAATTCCTGCCATTACAAACCATTTTCTTCTCCTCACCTTGGTCTGAAGTGTTTTTTTCCTTTGGTTTATGGTTTTTTGTTACTCAAGATTTAGGAAGAAGGGGGAACATTGTGATGAAACCTTCTTCTGTAAAATCACTGAAACCATTACACCACAGTTACAGCTCTGGTCTATTTGCCTTTAGGCACAAGCCAAGATCAGATGGTTCTAGATCAGTAAAGAAGAAATGGGGAAGGGAAAGCCACATAAAAGCTTTTCTCCTCCCTAGCACTTCCATTCAAGAGTCCCAGAGGGAAATCACAAATACATTAGGTCAGCCTTACAAAATCATTCTTTAACAAAACACAAGTGAAAAAAAAAACCAAACCCCAAACCCCAACACACTAAGGCATGAAATATCTGAATTATTTCATAGTAATGTTGGAAAAGCAGTAGCTGAATAATTCTGGGGCTTGGTTGTTTTTTTCAAGACAGTTTTGTAAAGTTGCATGAGAGGGAACAGAAACCTCTTGGTTAGGATTTGTAAATGGAAAACATCCTAAAGCTGCTCTCCCTTTTCTCTTCTCCTGGAACATGACTCTCAGGAAGCCACCTGTAATTATCTTTGTAAATGGTCTGTGCTGCATGCGAAAGAAGGAAGAAAGAAGAAACGGGGGAAAAAAACACAAACAAACAAACAAAAAAATAAATTTGCTGAACAGAACACAGAAAAGTAAGTATTTTTGAAAACATTTAATTTTCCGGGAGGGAGGTCTCCATTTTTTGGTTCTCTGGTACATGGGGAGGGGAAAGTTACAGCTGCTCTAAGTACTATCAGCTCCATTTTACTGCCAAGACGACATACTTCCATGTGAATTGCAAATATGAGAAAGACCAGCGCTAGTATTTCTCAGAGTTGGTCTATGATTTTTGTAATGTTATATACACAAGCTTTTTCAATGAAAGGCAAAGGATTAAATCATTAACAAAGGCTTTCTTTTCCCCATAGTTAAATCAGTCACTGAGCTTAAACAAAGGCTAAAGTTAAGGATTCTAACTTAAGAGTCCCTTTCACTTCAACCACCCAATTTAATGTCTTGACTTACAGGCTGTGATATTCTTCATTCCTTCTAAATCCTTTCTGCATGACATTCATTTGCATAAACAATCCCACGGCAATAGCAGGAATAATATTTAGCTCTCTAAACCAGACCGTTCATCCACATTTCCCAGAAGTATGTCAGCTCTGAGTGCGACTGGTCAAGATGCCACTTGAAATTCCTGCCCGCTCTCTCACACCGTGATGGTGAACCTGAGCAGGTTGCAGCAGCCTGAGTCAATTTTCAGCTCACCTTTCTTTCATAGGAATGGCTGGGGCTCCTGGAGAGGAAAGACTGACCTTCTGCTCCTTTTGCTTTCTCGAGCTCCTTCACGATGCCTCGCTGACTTGCCCAGTCCTCTCTTTCCACGCTTCTCCTCATTCCCTGCATCTGTTTCTTGCAAAATGGCGCAGAACTATTTACAAAAATTTCAGAGCCGCTTAGATCAGATTTTTAGACCTGCCACGTTTCAACCATTGGGGTGAAAAGTTCCAGTCCAGGTGCCCTTCTTGGGAGGATTTGGTTCTGGAAAGTTTCATTCAAAATGTCTTCTTGAGAAAGTTTGAGAGAAAAAGTCAGTTGCTTTTTTTCTGTATTTAAAAAAAATAATAATAATTTTGAGAAGCCACGTTTAGATCAGAGGGGAAGTCTTTGCCAGGGAGCAGCAAGGGCAGGTTCCCTTCCCTGGAGGGAGGGCGAGGCAGGACCTGCGGCTAGTGGCGAGGCGGGAGCAGGGCACGGTGCTGGTCAGCACGGGTGCAGTCCCACAGGCCCAGGGCAAGGCGAGCAGAGAGGGGCCGGTGACGGGACCCAAGTTTGACCAGGAGTCCAGATCACCAGGGAAGTCCGTAGTGATGAGACAGGTTTGAAGTTGAGTTTGCAGTTCAGGATCGGGTCCAGAGACGAACACCCTGGTCGTTACACAGTCCAGTGATCACCAAGCATGTTCGTAGTGTGGAGGAAAGTCTGAAGTCAAGTTAAAAAATCAAATTTGAGGGTTTTCTCAAAGAGCTCCAAGACTGGTGATTGGCATCCTCAGTCGTCTCTCTCCTCCCAGTGAGGTCCAGCCCCACCAGAACTTCAGAACCTTCAGTAAAATCTTTGCAAGCCCCATTTTCCCTCCCTCGTGCTCGTGGATATGATGCCCATGGCAGCCCCCAGCCCAGCACCACAATGCACCGGAATGGGAAGGAGGACGCAGCACCTTCACACAGCCCTTGGCAGGGATTTCCCTGGCCATTTCTGCTACAACATTTTCTGTTGAGTTCCCCTCAGCTTAAAAGCATCAGGGCACCATGTGCAAAATCCATGAAAGTAATGGCTGTCCCTCTGCCCAGGAAAGGTAATGCATCGGGAGGGTCCCTATGGAAATACAGAGCATAACTGCAAAATTAAAAGACAAATGGCAGTATGCTTGCAGAGGAGGCTCAGAGTGTACTGTCACACAGGTAGCTTTAAAACTGGCGATTTACAGCTTGCATGTTTATGGGAAAAAAACACACGACGGTTGCAAAGCCCAGTTTTGGCTTGAAATTTTAATACGTATAAGCAGCAGAGATGAAGAGAAAAGGATTGACTCATTCTTCTTGTGTGGGGAGGGATAGTGTGGAAAAGATACCAAATAACACCTAATAAAAAATAGGCAGTGGTGCATATAAATTAGATGTTGGGAAGAGGTCTGGTAAAACTTTGTTTTTTGGCACTAATAGCACACACCAAACGACTCTCTGAATTTTGGAGGGGTTTCTTGAAAGAAAACTGAAAACTCCAATTGTAATAAAAGGAAATAGTTTTCTGACAGAGCAGTAAAAAGGTGCAACAACAGATGCCCTGATAAACATACCCAGTTGCCACAGGCACCTATAACGCATCCTCTAAACACGTTGTTTTGGCTGGCGAAGTGGAAAAATGGGCAAATCTAGGATTAAAGAAAATTGCATCCCACTCTGAATGTCTGGAGAATGCCTGAATGGTATAAACTGTGTATTTTGGCCATCCCCAAATATATAGGCAAGCACTTGAGGAAAAGAGTTAGAACTGCATTTCCTCAGAGTCAAAACTCAGATGCAGCCTTCAGTAAACTTGTATTTTTCCATCTAACATGGTTAGTGACTTGGATTCCTAATGAGAAAAAAAGACAGCAGCAAATAATAAAACACAGAAGTGGTGACGTATGCCCCATACAGTAGCAGGTTTTCTCTAATTAGTTAGGTGGAACCACAGAGATACTAAACGTTAGTTTTTCCCTAAAAGCGAAACACACAAACAAACCAGCAATCTAGGAAAACAACAGCCAGAGTGACACCGTGTCATTCATTGGAGCTCCAGGGGGACAGTGGCTTCAATTCCACAAATGCAAAAACATCCATCTATGTTTGTGTAGACATTTTGTGTTCAGCAAGTGAGTTCAATTTATCTGACAAAGTGAATGTTTGAAAGATTTAATGGAAAGATCTGGAAAGAACATTTTTTTAACCAGTTTTCTGATTTTGAAAGACTTCAAAGTACTTGGAAGGAGGCATAATTGATGTGCATGAAACTTTAAAATTATTTTTGTCACATTCCCTTTGGACTATTACGAATCTTTATGGTCAGTCAGAAATATTTGCATAAAGCTGCTACAATTGCCTTAATGAAGATATGATGTATTTTGTTCTTTTTACGTTATACTGTGAGACGTTTTGGCTTTCTTTTTCATCCCAGTCCTGTCTTAAATTAAAAAATAGGAGTGGAGAGACTCCTATTTGTTCTAAATGCTTAGCTTTTTAGATGGATTCATACTTAATCCAGAAACATTTTATTGCCAAAGAGGAACTAAATGATCAAGAGAGCCCATACTTTGTCTTATATTTAAAACATGCAAATAAGAAATAATGTTACGTGATTTTGCCTATTTGAAAAGCTGTGAGTCTTTATAGTATTTATTAACATCATCAGTGTAAGATCTGTAAGATCTGCTTATTAACTTCCCTAGCATCCTTGCAGTAAGAAGACTTGTGCTTGCAAAAGGATGGATTTAATTGCACGCTAGAAGTCATTTCTGACTGACCAAGTTCTGCCGATTATTGCGTTCATTCCTTTGGTTGTCTATGTAGAAGATGATTTGTACACATGGCGGGGAAAGACTCAAGGAAAAAGCGGGACTGTGTGACAGTGTGTTGCAGGTATGAGCTTTTTGCTTTTTAACATCACTTGCTCTGATCATGTACTCATCACGGCGAGGCAGAAAGAGAGTGAGCGACTCAGACCAGCATGATAAATGTTCTTTAAGGTCCCCAATAGGGATGGATAGAGGAGAAAGTATGAGTTCCCGTTGAGAAAAAAACAAAGGGTGACTGCTCCAAAAATTTGCTTGGCATCACCTGTTTTAAAATAGCAGGTATATTAATGCTTAAACTGTTGCAAAAGTGCAGACACGCTACCTAAATAGAAATTATCATGTCTGCTTCAATACAGTTAGGCGAATATATGACAAAAGATGAAATGAGAGGCAGGAGCTTTTCTGCTGTCAGATCATTGTAAGGAACTTTAAAAAGATTTAATGTTAATTTCTCAGTTTTGTTTTCCTTAGATGTCCTGACTTGGCAGCATTCAGTTCCAAAAGTGTCTGGTTTTGGTACAAATGACTCATAAATAAAAACTTACTGTAGAAGTTTTAAAGTTGGCGCATAGTTTTCCACAAAGCAAAATCATAAGGAACTCATTCTCAAAGTGGTAATACAAATACTAGAGTAAAAACACAGGGTGGCTGGGGGGAGTGGGATGAAAAGAGTTAATCACCTTAGTACAGAAAGCTAAACTTAAAAGGTCGGGGGTTTCTCCTTTTTTTACTTTTTTTTCCCCCCTTTTTTTTAACTTCTTTATTGCTTCTTTTAAAGGCAAACACTCCAAAAGTGCTCAAAAATCACATTCAATCCAAACTAATTCAATATTTAAAATACTTGCATTCCTTCGTTACTGTTTGAATCACAGATACAAACCTTGGATGAAGGACTCCTGTGGTGAGAGGTGCCATCAGAAATGTGGCAGACTAGTCAATAAAAAAACTTTAGTGATAGAAGAGAATCAGATGTTGCTGCTTTATGATAATAAATGAGGACTGAAAACGAGCCTTAGGATAATTTCACATTTTCCACATTTCAGACCTTTCCAGGCAGTTTATGGTCCCTGCACTCTGCTTTCTGCTAAATATAACAATAATTGCCTCCCACTGATTTTGATCCACCAAAGGCAGGAAAAGTCGGAGTCCTCCTGCAGGCAGGCTGCCGGGAGTTGCCAGAGTTTTAGCTGCCATTTGGTCTAACGTGCTGAGAACAGAGCTGTACCTGAGGTTTATAGCGGAGTCGTGCTACTTAACCAAGCTAAGCGTTATCAGCAAGACACCCAAAACCGAGCAAGCAGGAACAAGACTGGGAGGTTATAGGAGAAATATTCTCTTGCATGCCAAGATTATCGTAGTGACGCACTGAAGTGAGGATGAGGGCAGCAGTAAAGAAGAGCGGCTTTTTCTTCACGCTCTCCCACAATGGCCCCTATTCGGGATCTTGTCCCCCTTGTGCTCGGTTTTCACAAATTTTTCTGCCAGCCGCAGGTGTCTGCCCCGGCCACCATCTTATAGGAGCCTGCTGGAGACAAACCCAGGTAGCCCTCGGTCTGTGTCTCACAGCCGGCTGCCCTCTGCTCTGGTTCTCACCAGCTGCTGCTGCCGGACGTTCGTGTTTTCTGCTGCTTTAAAACCGCAGTTGAAACCTTGTTTTGGTGAACTAAGATAAAGTAAATGTAGCGTGGTTCCATCCTTCCTGCCGCTGTTAGGCTGGCCAGATGTGGAAACACCTGTCCACCTTCATGTCCTGGCAAACCTTCAGAAAATAACCCCACCGCCCTCTAACTTGAAAAAGGCGAGTATTCAGAGAGCAAATTCTCTTTCCAGTCAAATGGAGTGAATTACTCAAATTCTCATTTGATTTCAGCTTTTATATTTACTGATCTGTCAGCATGTTAACATTTTGGAAACACACTATGTAAACTCTCACCCATGTTTTTAAAGAAATTATGTAGACAGTGCAAAATAAAGCCTGTTTTCTCCCGGTACAGCATTAGTCGCCCTTGAAAAGCTTGTCTTATTTCTAAATTTCCTGCAGGCAATTTGCAATAGCCGATTACCTAGTAAGGACAAAAAAATATGCTTCCTCAACTACATGTTGTAGACCAAACTCAGTGTAATACCTAAATGACTGCAGAAAGAATTTGTTTTTCTGAAAAATAATTGAGAGAAAAAATATTCCCACTTGGTAATAATTTAAAAAGTTAAAGCAATGAGCTATTGTCAACCTTCAGAATTTGTCCTTGCCTGCCAGGAGCCTGGAGCATCGGTGGTTCTGAGGGTGGCTGCGGATGACTAGTGGTCCACAAGGTCTGCTTGGGAATCACTTTGCCAAACCGTAACTGAAATTATGGCAACTTATAACTCTGATTTGGCTTCTATATGAAAGGCAGAAATACAATATCACTGTACAATTATTCACGTGTCATTTGGTTTGGGTTTTTTTGTTTGTATCCAAGGACAACTGACATTCTGGTTGTTTCCCTGATGAAGGAGTGTGAATGAGTGCAGTGTCTGCAGCTAAGGCGAGGTATCGATTTACTGGGACATGGAAATATGGACTTGACTTTCCTTTGAAACCTGAAGAATGCTAAGTCAGCATTGTGACAGCTGCGCCTCTGCTCACGTTTTGAACAAACTTTGTTTTGGATTCCTGGGCCTGACTGCTTCTTAGCTTTATATTTATTTTACACTTTAAAGTTCATGTTACAAGATAGGTGCTCCTGCCTCTTCTTTCTCCATTTTCTTATAAATAAACAAATCTCAGCATCATACAAAGTTCATGGAGTTTACAGTTTGATTTTCTTCATTTGGTTGGCCTGCCTCCAGAGAAGAAATAAATACTTTTTTTTTTTTTTTTAAGTAAGTTCTTGGTTTTAGGTGTATTCTTTCAGAATGAATGGACTTTCCTGCCCAGACTGTTGCATTTGTTCATCAAAAAGCCCAGAGTAATTCCTGTAAACACAGCTTTCCTCTTTCATCTCATGAGGTGTAGCCTGGCATATGGATAGTTAAGGACAGTAGTAGTGTCCCAAACTCCCTCATTCCCAGGAAAGACTTTCCTTGACTTTGTTAATTAATAATAATACTAATATAGTACTTTTCTATTCTAGACTAATTGAATTCTGGTAACCAAGGGTGTAGATTTTCGTAAGAAAAGTTTGTCACCTATCTTTGCGTGCTTCTTTGTGAATTGCTGCAAGAACAAAAGGTTTGGTACTGAATGGTATTAGGTTACACGTAACATAACCAGGGAGAACGTCTTCATTGCTACTTCCACCCTTGCGCAGTAAGACTGCAAGATCTGTTTTCTGAATGAAGGTGTTTTAGTTACTCCTCTCACAGGTGACAGACACCCTGTGCTTCGTGAACCTGCACGTTCTGAGACTGCAAGAAAGCTTACGGGCTGGGTAAGAGAGAAATGCAGCTGTACTCTTTGGGATGCCCCCCTAAATAAAGGCAAGTGCTCTGAAGCCCACGTGCTTAATAGCCTTCAAGGGCTTCATCCACATGAATATAGAATCTTTGCTAGATCTTAGAATCTAGCAGCTGTGGTACAAGCACATAAAAGAATTTTCCTGATCTAATATAACCACAGCATAAGTCTAGGGAGTTTGGTTTTGCAATCATATCTGATGAATGCTTGATTTTTGGTTATCTGTGCTCTACTTTTCTGTCCCCATGTAGCATAGAATAATTTAAAATGCAGGACTGATACAGAAACAAGGGGAAGAAAAAAAACCCATGAGGTGGAAGAGTACCAGTCATTCAAAAGGATGTTATGCAAAGATACCATTGAATCTTTCCATCCAGCAGTCATTATTGTTGAATCTGGACACATGATCCAGATCACATTTGGATAGTTCTGATTGCTACCTAATGAGGTAAGATTTTTTTTTTTTTTTGACACTATTCCAACATCCAGGTCAAAGATGAGGTCACATATGCAGACTGTGATGAAGACAGCTGTCCATGACTTCTACATCTGCAGCCTTATGAATGTTAAAAACTTAGCCTGCCAAGTCTGCTGGGCATTTCAACACTGTTGCCATAAAGATATCAGCAAGCTCTTTTGTGAAACCTGTAGTTTTTTGGCCAAGTGCAAATGAGCACAAAACCTATGTTAGCTTTGGCTCTAGGTTGTCTTGCAAATGAATACGTTTTTATCAGTTTTGCTTTACATGAAGCACTATTTCTGGATAAGGGATTGAAAATGGTGGTGAATGGAGTCCCAGTTGTAATCAGCTAATTAAGTCAGTGTGTCTAGGTGGATAGCCCACAACACATGGTGCCATCCAACCTGATCTCTGCGATAGCCTTAATGTTATGCCATTGTATAGTACAGATGATAGTTAATTCTTTTTAGGAGAAGCTCATTTTAATGTGTCATTTCACAGCAGTGCACAGAACTCATGGCCAGCCCTTCAAACATACCTATGAACACATATGTATTTGTAGAACTGAGGACAAAATTTAGTTAATGCATTTAACTGCTGGACAGGTGATGACAAACAGGAAACACCAATTGTACTAGACCAGCCCTATCAGTAACATGTACGCACTGAGTAGTTAGTCAGTAGTCAGTAACCACTGCTGCTTACCTGCCTAACTTACTGTCAGCCAAAAATAGTAAGCAGGATTTTTTTTTTTTTTTATTTTTTTTTTGCAAATGGCTCTTGAAGGCCTTTTCAAGGTAGTTAACATTGAGCAGATGAGTGTGACAGGAACAGAATGTGATTTAAGTCCAAGCAGAGTGGAAAGGTTCTACGGGATTTCGATGGTGTTGAATGAGTCCCCTCATAAACAGCCTTCTTAACACAGCAGCTACCATGTAGCATGCTTAGGAGATCTCGTTCTCCTCTTGGAACCAAATTTAAGTAGTCCCAGTCTCTACTCCTTCTCTCCAACGAATCTGAAAAGGGCAACTGCTGCATAGCCCACTGCTCAGCCTGGTTCTTCATCTCTCATAATTGCACCATTATCACCCATAAGGAACCCATTAATGACGAAGAGGTTTTGTAACCAAAGCCTCTCTTTTCTGAGCCCTGATCTAGGAATGCTTTACGGGTATATGCCAGCTCAAGAATCAGATTCATTTCGGTTCTGGGAATCAAACCACAGCCTCTGAAAAACAATGGAATTCATCGCTCGTTCCAGAAAGTTAAGCAACAGCCTAAGCTTTTTGCTAAAAGAAGGCTAATAAGGTTTGATGTAACATCAGAGGAGCTAATTCAGATCTAATAACAATACTTGTTTTTTGAACACTTTAGCTTTAACACAATCTCTCACTTCATAATTTTCCTTCTTAGGGCCGTCTTTTGGAATATCCTACAGCAGATGTCCTACCTAACAGGAGACCCCTCAGCACCTGCCAATTTCCAGCTATGTTTAAGCATTTACTGATTGAGAGCATTTCAACCATTAGGCAAAGAATCCTCTCTTTCTGTGTGGCATGCCAGATGTCAGCTGCAATATGATCTGCAGAAACACGCGCTGTCTTAAGGCTACCTGGGCAGCAGTATGATGGGCTTAGTCATTTCTGCCTTATGTGAAACAGCACTGTCCCTGTTTCGAAGTAGATGTTAGGAAATCATGAGCTGTATACAAAGCAGCGTGTTATGTGCAGAGTTGAGTGGCAGAGGAAAACTGTAGTTTACGCTGCACCAGCAGAAGAATTACCATGAACAATATGGAGAATCAAAAGCAGCAGCAAACATGAAATGATCTCAAGGAAATGCACGTTTCAGAATGTGATTGGGTTTGTATTTCAGTTTTAAGAGGATTCATTACAAAAACGGTTGCTCCCATTGCTGCAAATGCACATGCAAGAAGTAGCCAGCTACTCTGACCTGTGTAAGCAGCCATGAAATACCATAAGCCTAAGTCACTCCAGTTTGTCCTAGGATCTGAAATTGCGGTTCTGATAAGGGGTGGGAGCAAAATGGGTGGGAGGAAGATGACACCAATTGGTATCCTTTAAAAAGATGCAGGTTTAAAGACAAAGTAGAAAAATACCAGGGAGGGAGGGGCAAGTGACAAAAATGGGTAGGTTTCCTGAAAGGAACTTACACTGGAATTCATGTCCTGTTTACAATATCTGCTGTAAAATTCAGCCTCTATAGTTTCCTGTTTGTACCCTGCACAGGTCCGGTGTAGCTGTACGCAGCCGAAACAAAGCTAGCTCTGTGTGCCTGTTCATGGAAAGAACGCAAGCTGTACATGAAGTTGTTTTAAGAGCAGGTTTTGTGATTATACTTTAATTACTAGTGAATCAGCTGCTCTCTGTTCAAATTTGTGCAAATCTGAGATGAATAAGTTGGTTAAAAAAACACTTAAAAATCCTAGGAAGTTAAAGGCACTAAAGTGGCCATAAATAAATGTTAAAGAGTAAAACTAGATGTTGAAAAACAGACTCCCCAGTTATGTTGGACAAGAGCCTACAAAAGCCTTCAAAAGAATTTTCTTCAAAACACTATGAAAGTTAACAGGAAACGCTCTATAGGAGACTTCATGATAATTATAAAGATGATGTTTGGCACTCTCTGAATAATGTGTTCCCTTGTTTAAAGAAAACGATACTGACAATTCACAATAGCCCAAAAAGAAATGATCTGGGCAGCAATAAATGCATACTAAGGAGTGATTTCAGATTAGCAATATTTTATGTTAAACTGTGGTTTAGTGGTAGGCTAACAGAACTACCCCCTGTGCAGAGTATCTAGGAGATGAGAATTAATTCCACAGGTTTGGTTCAATGAAGTACGACAC
This sequence comes from Balearica regulorum gibbericeps, assembly GCF_011004875.1. Lineage (NCBI taxonomy): Eukaryota > Metazoa > Chordata > Aves > Gruiformes > Gruidae > Balearica > Balearica regulorum. The sequence continues at coordinate 62,386,481 of NC_046184.1, forward strand.
CAGTTTGATTGATCCTAACACAGCCCAGTACAAACACAGATTAGAAGAGCCACCTCCACCCTTTTCTGCTGGAGTCTCTATCCTCCTTCTGATTGTCAACAGATGTTATAAGACTTCATTACGTATTATTTGATGGGTGGTCATTTACCTTGTGGCTCTTCCAGTTGCATCAGCATAGTTCTCTTCCCTTTCCTCCTCCTCAGATCAGTACTGGTCAATTAGATTCACCAGGGTTTGTAGCTTTGTATCTGTTTTATTTTCAATTTCACTGTTTTTCTTTCCCCATTATTTATTTTATTTTATTTTATTTTATTTTATTTTATTTTATTTTATTTTATTTTATTTTATTTTGTTTTGTTTTGTTTTGTTTTGTTTTGTTTTGTTTTGTTTTGTTTTGTTTTATTATTTTTTAATTTTCTGTGATGAGTGTGGGGCTCCTGACTTAGGTTTTTGTTTTGCCATCTTGCAATGTGAAGGGTTCTTGTGCACTGACTCCTTGAGATGTATATCTCAGCCATCATTTAGCTGCTGGGAGTGGAGGACCCATCACAGTCAAGCAAACCGTCCTTGCACCCGCAGTGATACCCTTTTCAGAGTCTCCCACGTGGCACCAGAGACACGAGCAGATCACCACAAACATCTTTCTTCTGTAGCTCATTCCTCAGTGTTTCCTTCCAGAGGCTCTGTTCCTCTTCCAGTTCTGTCATTTTGCTGGCAAAACAACTCCCCCGTGTTCCCTGTTGGACTGCCAAACAAGCTGGTGTCTCCCCACCAGAAGCTACACGGGGACCTTTACAAGCAAGCACCATCTCCTGTTGTCCCAAATTCTACACTGAAAATCCACAGATGGTAAAAATCCTCCTGGCTCTGACTGATCCGCTGCAATCTGTGAGCAGGTATCTCTTCTCCAGGTCCTGTAACTGCCTTTCTCCTACGAACCCTACCAAGGTATTGACCCTTAGCATCCGGAAACTGGAGGAAAAGTGCTTCATGCTTCCTCTGTGTAATGTGCTGTCATTTAATGTAATTGATTATGTATTCATTACAGGATCACAAAGAGTTCTTTATGGTTTTTTCTTCATTTCCACTGGGGCCAGTGACAAGTGGCATGTTCAGGCTGTGAGGCAAACTCTTGTAGTCCCACCTTCTCCTTCTCCTGTTTTCTTACATGGGGACTTTCTTTCTTAGCTGTTCTCTCAGCTTCTAAACTTTAGACCTGTTTCTGAGTCCGCCTGTCTTGGGAGTAACTGACAAAAACACAGGGGAACTGCTGATTCTATCATAAAGTTACATAATTTAGTATTCCAGATGATGATCCATCTCCAGCTCCCCTTGAAGAAAATTGAGACATCACTAATTCCCGTTTTGCCACGCCATTTAACTGCTACCATGATTTATGGGATGCTTTCAATAACCCATCCGTGATATTGCTAGGATTTTGGTTTCCGAGATTTCTGTTTTTCCAAAGCCCGGAGGTATGCACAGAGGCAGGGTTTCTGTTCTTTCTAGAAATCTGGGAGAGAGTTATCTGTCCCCAGTCCTGAGCTGAGTGCTTGACGCACAGCACTCTGCTCACTGAATTTAACTGGGTGGTTTGAGAGTCAACCCCCTTTCATTCTTCAACCCCTACTCAAGAAGACTCAGCGGTCTGCAGGACTGCGTTTTTACTCCAGAGATTGTTTTTTATTTGTCTGTTTGTGCATTTTTCCATACTGCATTTTTATCTGACAGTGCAATGAACAGTTTCCAACCCTGTCTTTCTTTAGTTTCCTCTCACTCCTCTTTAGTCCTAACATTGTTAAATATTTTTGCAACCAGAAGGTATTTTTGGAGTGAATATACTGCCATGACTCTCTGTTTTCAATGGCAACGCTCAGTTCTGGCTGCCATGAGCAGACACAAGATGCCATGTAAAACTGTAAGTTGATTTTTAAAAAATCTGATTATATAATGTTGTACCATTCCTTTTGGTTGAAATTCCAGGAAAGTAGCAATGGGGATTTTGTATTGCCTACCCTAAACAGTAAGTATATTTTAAATTCAGTTCAAGACTAAAAAGCTACGCTAATGCAATAATAATGTTCAAATTTTAAAGCTGTTTGGCAAGGAGAGCTACTGAAAAAATGTCAGCTTCACCCTTTGACAGCATTGGCAATCACCCTTTAAAATTTGCTATAATGCTATAATACTATAATTACCCCAAATATTTGGTTTAAACACTTTTAAGCTAACCAGCCATGCCAGCTGTAGGCAGGATCTCAGTTGAGAGTTGATTTTGGTCAGCAGTCAGGTCAGAGAGCACCCATGACTTACTACCTGCATACATTTAAATTCCCCAGACATCAGATTGAGACCACAAAATGGAGGAAAGTAAGGCTAATTTGTTGACTGTCATGAAGAAAGATGATTTCTGGAGCAGAATCATAGAAACCACATCCTAATACTAACATACTAGGAGAGCTGTTTGCCAACACCATTTGTGTGAATTGAGTATTAGGTAACACAGAAGGACAGAGGACAAAGGGAGAAATAAGAAATGGCGCCATCTCCATGCCCCCAAAACCAAGAGGAAGCCATGCCAATGGAAAGTTTCCACGCTCCTGAGAAAACGAGTGCTTGCTGAAGCCTGGCTCCTGGTTCCTCGGTTGCTTCTAAGACTGACGCAGCTACTTGGGGACTTCTCAGATCTTGCCACAGCACGATGATCTTTACACACAATAGCTTTTCCACCAAATTTTGAATTAAATGTTATTAGAGGTTTAATCAAAACCACATCCTTTTGCAATCTGTGGTACCAGCTCTGATACCTCACATCTAAACCAGAACAACCAGACAGTCTTAGAGTTTGATGCCTACTTCAAACTGCTTACAGAGAAATAAATTATTTCCCAGATTCATCCCTGAGGTTATGCTACTGACTCCAGAAGCTATCCAGGAAACATCCCCAGGCCCTATGAACAACATATGCACTTGCTGAGCAGAGCAAGAAATACTAAGAATTAAAGACAGTAGGAGGCCTGTAATCTCATTTTAGTATGATCACTTTCTTTTCACGTGAATGTTCTTATCTCCTGTTGAATTTGCATCTTCAACAATTAAATAGCTGTCTATAAGAATCGAGTGGTATTCCATCAGGAGGAATTTTTGAACATTACTTTTTTGCCTTAAGATCAAGAGCTATGGTTAAAATCAGTTCTAAGCAGTAAAGACAACAAGATTTTACGTGTAATCCTAGTGAAAGTTCAAGTCTGTACAAAATTCTGTTTGTAACTTTTTAAAAGAAAAAAGCCCACAAATCACTATGAAAAACTATCCTGGGGAAGAGACTAGCAATTGTGTAAAACAATATTTATGGTAACCCTAGAATAATAGTTTTTGACTTTCCCAGGTCACCTATATGAATTAAATCTAGCACAGATTGCTAGAAAAAACAGAGTCAGCCTAGAAATGTTGGGATATGACAAAGCCGAGCTGCGTAAGCCCTTGCTTCACATCATTTGACTGGACCGTAGCCAAGGTTTTTGAACTATCTACACATTGGATGTTTAAAGGGGAAGCTGGTTGATTTGAACAAAGAAAATTCCTTTAAATTGTAGCATTGCTCAAGAATTGCATCATCCAGTCACCCATAGACAGACAGAAAATAAATAGTTCCAGATTCTAGCTAAAATGAACAAAGAAAAAAAGAGCCTTTATGCACAAAGATAAAAGCTAAGGCACATATTATATCTCATTATCACTGTTATTTCCTTTTTTTCTGGTTAGAATTTCCCTAGTTGTCCACAAGATCTTTAAAATTAACATTAAACTAGACAAGAAACTACTGGAGAGAGTCCAGCGAAGGGCACTGGAGCATCTCTGATGAGGAAAGAGCAGCAGCACACTGACCAGCCATACAGCTGCATTTTCCTGGCACAGGGCTCAGTGAAAATGGGGAGGGTAAGGCATTTTGGGAACTACTGCAGAGAGTCCAGCGGAGGGCTACGAGGAGGATTAGGGGGCTGGAGCATATCTTGTATGAGGAAGAGCTGGGTCTGTTCAGCCTGGAGAAGAGAAGACTGAGAATCATAGAATCACAGAATCATAGAATGGTTTGGGTTGGAAGGGACCTCAAAGAACATCTAGTTCCAACCCCCCTGCCATGGGCAGGGACACCCTCCACTAGACCACGTCGCCCAAAGCCTCATCCAACCTGGCCTTAAACACTTCCAGGGATGGGGCCTCCACAGCCTCCCTGGGCAACCTGTTCCAGTGCCTCACCACTCCAACAGTAAAGAATTTCTTTCTAACATCTCACCTAAATCAACCCTCCTTCAGCTTAAACCCGTTACCCCTTGTCCTGTCACTACACTCCCTCATAAACAGTCCCTCACCACCTTTCCTGTGGGCCCCCTTCAGGTACTGGTAAGCCGCAATTAGATCTCCCCGGAGCCTTCTCTTCTCCAGGCTGAACAACCCCAACTCTCTCAGCCTGTCCTCATAGGAGAGGTGCTCCAGCCCTCTGATCAGCTTCGTGGCCCTCCTCTGGACTCTCTCCAACAGCTCAATGTCTCTCCTGTCCTGGGGCCCCCAGAGCTGGATGCAGTACTCCAGGTGGGGTCTCACAAGAGTGGAATAAAGGGGATCTCATAAAGGCTTTATAAATATCTAAAGGGCGGGTGTCAAGAGGATGGGGCCAGAGTCTTTTCAGTGGTGCCCAGTGACAGGACAAGGGGCAATGGGCACAAAGTGGAACACAGGAAGTTCCATCTCTACATGAGGAAAAACTTCTTCACTGTGAGGGTGACCGAGCACTGGAAGCAGCTGCCCAGAGGGGTTGTGGACTCTCTTTCTCTGGAGATATTCAAAACCCACCTGATGCGATCCGGGGCAACCTGCTCTAGGTGATCCCACTTTAGCAGGGGGGTTGGACTAGATGATCTCCAGAGGTCCCTTCCAACCCCTGCCATTCTGGGATTCTGGGATTCTGTGACTTTTTGCATGGTTTCCACCTTTGTCAAACAGAACAACATAATACAAAGTTACCCCTGTTGCAGACAAATGATCTTCTCATACCGACCTGCCTCTGTATGTGACATTGCACACTTGGGTGACACCTGCTGTGACCACCTTACCAAGTTGATGTTAACCTGTGGTGCCACCACTCTCCTTCTTCCCATTGCCATAGCAAAATACTCTTGATTAATTCAAACGAAAAGAAAAAAAGTCCACTGAAACCATCTCATGTGTTTCAACTGTTGATGCAGTGTAGGAGGAAGGAAAGATACCTCTTTGCAGGGAGGTCTGTCAGCTGCTAGTATCTCTAGTAAAGGTTGGGCTACAGAGAGACTGTTCCTGCACATCTCATGATGAAAGTCTAGATGTTCATCAGAGCAATCTGCTTTGAAATGTACCTTCCAATTACCATTAATTTTATTAGTGTGTGTTGGGTGAGGAGTCATCTTGTGGAGTAAGAAGGTTCTACCATGTTAAAGATGTCTATCAAAACCAAAGTATTCATACTTTCTTAAAGCACTTGCTATATTTATTTAAAAAAAAAATCCATGCCACATTTGATGACAGTTTTTAGAGGAATATCTGTGGTCAGTGTGGCTTATTGAAGACCAAGAATGCTGAACTTGTATAATTCCAGGTAAAATAATAGATGTACCCGTGCAAACTGCATGAAGTTCAACAAGGCCAAGTGCAAGGTCCTGCACGTGGGTTGGCGCAATCCCAAGCACGACTATAGGCTTGGTGAGGAATGGATTGAAAGCAGCCCCGAGGAGAAGGACTTGGGGGTATTGATTCATGAGAAGCTCAACATGAGCCGGCAGTGTGCGCTTGCAGCCCAGAAAGCCAACCGTGTCCTGGGCTGCATCAAAAGAGGTGTGACCAGCAGGTCGAGGGAGGTGATCCTGCCACTCTACTCCGCTCTTGTGAGACCCCACCTGGAGTACTGCATCCAGCTCTGGGGGCCCCAGGACAGGAGAGACATTGAGCTGTTGGAGAGAGTCCAGAGGAGGGCCACGAAGCTGATCAGAGGGCTGGAGCACCTCTCCTATGAGGACAGGCTGAGAGAGTTGGGGTTGTTCAGCCTGGAGAAGAGAAGGCTCCGGGGAGATCTAATTGCGGCTTACCAGTACCTGAAGGGGGCCCACAGGAAAGGTGGTGAGGGACTGTTTATGAGGGAGTGTAGTGACAGGACAAGGGGTAACGGGTTTAAGCTGAAGGAGGGTTGATTTAGGTGAGATGTTAGAAAGAAATTCTTTACTGTTGGAGTGGTGAGGCACTGGAACAGGTTGCCCAGGGAGGCTGTGGAGGCCCCATCCCTGGAAGTGTTCAAGGCCAGGTTGGATGAGGCTTTGGGCGACGTGGTCTAGTGGAGGGTGTCCCTGCCTGTAGGAGGGGGGTTGGAACTAGATGTTCTTTGAGGTCACTTCGAACCGAAACCATTCTATGATTCTATGATAGGAGTCTATGTTCAGAGGCCTGGATTATTGCTACACTTCACGGAATCAGGCAAAAAAATGCCATCCAACTGTTTAGTTGGGCAAGGAAATAAATGAAAATAGACTTATTGTGTGTAAAAAAAAAAGTGGTTTTTAAATAGATACAGCAGCTGCTTTGGATTTTTTTTTTTTACAACCTGACATGACACTGTTTCTGGGTGGAAAATGGCTACAATTTTGAAATGTTAAAATCTTGTCCTTTTCATATTGTCATCTCATGAAAATAAGGTCTATATTGTCTTCTGATATTCCCTTGCAAACTGACAGAAGACTATTGAGGCTAATGAGTAAAATGGACCTTCTTTGTAATAGGGTAGAAAAAACTTCGCAAGGGAAGTGGCTTAATAATGAGGTCTGAATTGCAGCTTGCACCAGTGCTAACTACAGCAAGTGGCTCCTTTCATTTAGACAAATTAATTTGAATATTGAAGTTGCTATGAAACTACATGTTGCAGTAGCAAAACATATTTACTTAGATTAAGGCAGGAAGGGATGGCAAGGAAACTTAGATCTGACTTGTTTTCCGCAAAGGCATAATAAAAAAATCATTTAACTGGGTCTCCAGATGACTATTAAAACCAGTTAAAGCTACTAGAAAACTATTGTACTTACTAGCCTGAACGTGGAAAATAAACCCTGATCATGTGGTCTACTAGTGCCATCTATTGTGTATAGGGGAAAATACAGATAGCAAATGTGGAAGTTGCCTATTTTCTCTTTAAAATGTGAGAAATACTCTTTCTGCATTACAGTACATATTAGAAATCATAGCCAAAGCTCCTAAAATAACTTTTTTAAATAAAATATGTCAATTATTATCATTTATGTGTATTACAGCAACATGCAGGACTCTAACCACTGTCAGGCTTCATCATGCCAGTAGTTTGTGTATGCGTGTATGAACCACATGGGCACACACACAGAAATGCAGTGAAAGACAGACCTAATTAAAACCTATTGCAACTTCCTTACATTAAGGGGACATCAGATCATCTTCCAAGGAAATGAACATTACCGCGTCTGCAAAATCTAAGTACCGCATCGCCTTTCACCATTTCTTAGAGGAGAACAGCTCTTCCAGCTCTCTCAGCTTCTTCCAGAAAGAATATTTGTAGTGAACATTGTAAACCACTAGGACCACGTCACCAACCCCAAACACTCTCAGCTCTTCAAGCAGACCCTCCAAACGCTGAAGGCTTGTGAAAATGTGGTGTCTATATTGAGACTCTGTATTTACAGAGCACTTTTTAAAATACCAAGCTCTTGAATATCTTTACAAACTTCATACAAAAATGTCCAAAACTTTACTGACATATATTACCATAAACCTTCTAATCTGCTTGAAAGTTTTGCAACCAGTATTACCACCAAATAATTAAGCCCTTGCCATCAAGATCATTTTACTGCTATTGAACTTATGCTGCTGTCAGAGATAAGACAGTATGCAAACAGAGCAGACCAGAAACAAAAACATAGCATACCTCATGAGAAAAAGCAAAGGTGCGATATATGGTGATCCCCGGTGAGCACACAGGGGAGAGAAGACCAGAGCAGAGGGAGTAACGGTGTCGCAAGACAAAGTGGGTTTTAGGTATCTTGAGTTGTTTGAGTTTCATCCTTACATGATTTGGAACTCTGATAGAGACTGCAATGGTAGTATTTTATCAGTAGATTCAAGTTGCACAACCTAGAAAAATGAGGCTTTGTACTTTCGGAAGGGGTAGACAAATGATTTTGCATAATCACCAAAAATAACTGTCATGTGATTCACAGTAGTTTATGCAAAAGAATTTTCTCAATCACTCATGATGGGTTGAGAAATTGAAAACCTCATGCAAACATAGTAGACAGTCAAAATATTTCTAGCATAGCTCCCAAGAAAAAATAGCTATTTCTTGTTGCTAAGAAATGTCAAAATACAGAAAAAAGTGTCTCTTGCAAAGTAACAGAAGTGTACTGCAACACTATCTGTACTAACCTGTAGAGAACATTTGATTGTAAAAAGTTAAATAGCGTTATTTAACAAGAGTCTTCCACAGCTAAAATGGTACAGCTTGGTAGAGGAAAATATTTTTCAATTGCTTGTAGCATGTGAACTCGTATTTCAACTGAAAAAAATAATTAGGATCTAGACAGAAAAGCTGCCTGGAGCCAGAGAATAATCAAAATGTTTTCAATAGTTGTTCACTGCACAGACAAAAAGGTAATAATTCATTGTCTCCATCTGCATGTAGGTGCATGTTGATGGGTTTGGCCTAACAAATTAAATAAAAAGCAAACTGTTGGTGGCGCATTCTTTTGGTCATTAATGTAACTCATATAAAAACATATCATGATAAAGCTCAGAAAAATGGGAAGGCTGATATTTGGTGGTTCTTCAGTACTTGAATTAACACGTTGACTCCAGCAAACAAAATTATTTTGATTCAGCCAATTTCTCTGATTTTTTTTTTTTTAATTTAGAGACTGTAAGCACTCTAAAGGTTGACAGACTCCTGGGGATATGATTCTTTTGAGGAGGACAGAGTACTAGGAGATTAAGTAAGTGAGAACTTGTTTCAGGAGCCTTGTATTGGGATGATGATTTGTTTTCTCAGTGTTTTCTCACCTAGAAACTTGTGAAATTTATTGATTTCCTGCCTAAATCAGAACAATACAAAGAATTCTTTTCCTGTTTAAGTGCACTTGGATTCACTGTAAAAACAGACTAATATTAGTTAAGGCTGAACTTCAAGTTAAAATAATTTCTTTTATGCATGTAAAGGGTTTAGTAAACTGATGAGCTGAAATCTGATATAATTTGAAATAAAAACTTCAAGCTCCTTATACTTAAGAAAGCTAGGAATAAAAAGCAATAAAAGAATACTACACAATGCACTAAGAAATGTGGTCTTTTCTTAACACGGCCTTCAAAATAACAAGATGTCACTTTTTGTGGTTGGCATACATTTTCTTGTGGATATTTCTGATCTTCATTTGAAGGAATGTGGGCCCCTTGCAGAATACCTAATCAGCAAGACATAAGTGTTGCATTCAATCAGTACTCGATTCGACTTTTTTAACATGATTGTAACTATAAACATCTGCAAGATAACCTGAACACTGTGGAAAGCAAATCTGTCAGTGAAAAACATTTTTACTATTTTTATTTGGAAGAACTTATAAAGAAAACATGGAGTCTTTTAAGCTGTGAAATAGCTGAATTTAATACAACTTAAAATACACATTAAAAGAAATATCAACAGATGACTAGGCTTGACACATCACTCTCCAAAACACACATTTGTTTTATCTCATGGAAAATTAGCAACTGAAAATCATCACTATTTCTGCATAAACTGTGATAGACCATGGCAAATGTAATTTTCAGAGAACTTGATTGATAGCCAAGTGGTTAATGCACTAAAGGGAGGTAGTGAATTAGTTCACGAAAGACCCTTTTGCCTTTAGATACTTGTAACATCTGACTTCTCAATTAGTTCCTTTCCAAGTCTTTCATTACAGTAATAAGTTTATAGCAGCAAAGATGCCATATCTTCACTAGAGAAGCTTTCCAGGATTTTTGTTTTCTTCAGTTTTATATATGTATATAATACTCATCTATATATAACTGAACACCTGAAAACTACTGGCGCCTCTTTTTGTTTTCCATTCACTCCCAATGACTTCGTGGAGGCCTTCTTCATTCCATCATTGCAGATTAAAACACAGGCTGGAAAACTTCTGCTTCGTATTAACCAAATTGCAGTAAGATTTCTCTTTAGTAGATCATGCATAACTGTAAATTTACTTTCTATTCCCACTTCAGGTTTAAGCTTCCTATGGGCAGCAGCACATAAAGGGGAAAAAGGGTTAGATTTTTACAACATGCATTGCAGTGATGATTAGAAAACAGTTTCCAAGCAATATAGTTTAAACTGCCCCTAGGATTTGTATTTGTATACAGCATCCACTATCAATCAGAAACATGTAGCATAGTGTTGTAATTTACTAACTGCAAATTTCCAGTCGTGAAACCAAGATGCCCACTTCTGCTCACACTTTCCTCCACAGTCCTCGCAACTTAACAGCGTACGAAGGAATTCGGCCTTAGTGTCTTCCATTCTCTTCAGTCTTTCCTAACTATTTGCAAAATATACTTTCTCAAGTTTAAAACCAATGTTACTAACCAGACCATAACAAATGAAAAAGTATGGATACGTCCAAAAGTGAAGAGCTGAGGAGATCAAAAGTCTTTGAAAGACTTTCAAGTGCTTTTACAGATTGCTTCTATTACAGTATTTTTACTATATCAAACAGTACAAAAATTACAAAATATTGCAAAAAGGTAGCAGGAACATTGCTGTGACTTTTTAAAATATTTTAGTGGTTGCTGGTTTAGATGCTGCAGAGTCAACGGCATGGGTTCTTTACACAACTTTGAAAATACCTGTCCCTCTGCAACATTTTCTACAAGTAAAAAGAAACCTAGAATATTCATATATATAAAATATAATTTTCTCCACTATCAGGAGTCTTCATGTATTTCTGTTGATATCCTTAAAGAAACTCTCTAAAAGAAAAATAAAACAAGATCAGCTTAAGATAAATGAATTTTACAGTTTTGTGATATAAAGTACAAGGAGATAAAACAAAAAAATATATTTAAGTGAAATACCCACTGTGAGAAATAATTTTTAAAAGGCTTATTTTTCTTAATTAAAAATTTGGTTTTCTGTGAGCACTGGTAAGGACAAAAGGAGGATAGAATCTAAAAAAATGGACAGTGTCAAACACTAGCATTGGATTTCATGCTGTTTTATAGCCTGTAAATTAAAATGTCTGCATTTATCTTTAGTTTAATTCCATCACTTTTTCTCTTATTTATTATGTTCACAATATTTGTATATAGTTAAACTTTCAATATTGAACACTGCAATCTGTGATCTGAAGCAAACTTATCAACTCATTTAACTACTCTGAGCACTACAGCATTGTCCACAAATATATATCTCCAAGGGAGGAGTATGACTTTTGATGAAACAGATACCATCATATAGGTACACATCAGAAAGGAATGGACTGGCAATAAATACCTCCTCCCAAAAACTGTAAGTCTAGTGATGCATGCATTTCTGAATGGTACTTCAATATTTTTGTCAGGTTTAGAAGGCAATTCAATTCCTTTAAGATAATGCATTGTGTAATTTGGAACAATTACTTTTTTAAAAAAAGCATTTTGTTCTGCAGAACCTAGCCTTTTTTTTTTTTTAATAAGGGAAAGTCCTATAGCTGTGGTCTATTCAGTATACTATCAGCCAAAAGTAAACAGGTGTAGAAATGTTTGCTATCGGTTAGCAAAATATATGTTAACTCCGAATCCTTAGTTGAAAATTGATTTCTGTATATGCTTATAAAAGTTATATACAGATTATATGTAAGTATTAACCATTTCCATGCTCAGCAAGCACGTTAAGTGAAGAAGCATGTAAATTAATTACAAACTTTTACATGATCTGATGTCAAACTTTGGTTTTATGCCAGAGGACTTAGAGGGTTCTCACTATTTTTCCTCCCTTCCCACCTCCATGAATTCTGGATATGGTTTCCAGCAATTTATCTCAGCACCAATTGGCTCACATGTGATCTTGATTCTACAGTTATGCAAGTACTTGGATCTAGCTGTCGACTTTTTGGGACTTGAGTGAGGCAATGGTGTGTATGAAAGACCTACGTATGGGGTATGCCATCTACAGTTACTACAACTGAGTTAGTTCATCTCTGTAATTACGGTATAAAGCAGCAGTTCTCAGTCTTTTCTACCTTAACCTCCCTACTCCAGTCTTGCAAAGATCCAACTGCTTTGTGGGGAAAACAAATATCCAGAAGTCTGAGAAGGATAAGGAGGCCACAATCCTCCTAACATCTACAGTAATATCCAGGAGGTTTTGTCCTCAAATCTCCACAAGGCACTTTGCCATGAGCAATGCGGGTTTTTTATATTTTTTTTTTACAAGTTCTTTTTTGCCAAAGTTAAGCTGCACACCTTGGTATTTTCAGCATTTTGCATCCCTGTACCAAATAAAAACCGCATGAAACACTGCAGCTAGAACATGCCGTGTAAACAAGAGTTGGCGAGGCAAAGCTTGGGACAGTAAGTTCAAGGCATGCCTTTCACAAATCATATAAAAGCGTTTTCTTTTTAACTAATCTAATATTCTCTCTTCCTTAAAGTCAGACTTGATGCATCACCAGATCCTGCTATCCAAACCAGAAGGTTTTCATGTCAATACTTTTCAAAAAAGTATTTGATATTCTTCACATTGTGAGGGAACATATATCAAAATGTGTAATTTTTTTTTTTTAAAAAAGGAACCATCTACGTTTGAAATGAATTGGATTATTATATAAAATCCCTCAAGTAGAAAGAAATGCAGTTTTAGTTGCATCATTTATTTTGGTATTATGTCACCTTTAGAGGGCCTCTTTCTACAAAAAGTGTGCTAAATAAGTAAAAGATATTAACTCACCAAACAACTTACAAGAGCAGACATCTATTCAACTATTAAACTGATTTATAAAATTGATGATTTTTTATGTTTTAAAACACAGGGGAAAAATATTCATTAGGTAGACAGAAATCAGTTCCTTGTCTGACAAAATTTGTTTCTGTACAGCTTTGGTATATCTAGCTGAGATAAAGAATGGTAATTTTCTATTGCATTTGTTGTTACACAGTTCATAGCTCTTCTTAGTCACTGCTAAAACATGTAGATACCAACCTGAAAATCTCTAATGAATGTTAAAAAGAAGAAGATAAAACCAAAGGCCACTGTCCATTCACAGATCGCACTCACAAAATGATAAGTGTAATCCTGATGGAATGAGACATAAAATAAGTTTTCAGATAAAACAGCTAAACAAAATAACTGTGGAATGCTATGAAAACAGACATTTCCTTTTGTAAATTCAACCAATATTCTACAACTTCTGACTCATCATCCCAATACCCTGTGGTATAAAAGTCAATTCAGATTTAGTTTTTACAGAGCTGTAAGTATATTTATCAAGGTTGCATATGTTCCATTAAGCAACATGTCTTGTGCACTAACATAAAAAATAGTTCAAGAAAACTGCAATTAGCACAAGATCAAAACATAGCTTGTATATAATTTGCACATGAAAAATGCAGTTCTTATGTGAAGGATACCAAAGTGCCCATATTCAAAACTTTTACTCAGAGCCACTGAGCTCAGTAGTACTGTCCCGTACAGTAAATTCTCACGATGTTTTAAAATGGAGGGCTACCCTTGTACTACAGTTCCTCACAAGACCTTTGTTTTTAAGTAGACCATCATAGAAAAACCTATGTAATATGACACAAACAGAATGTAAAGTGTTTCTTAACATGCCATCAACAAATATGCCATCTGTTTCAGTGGGCAACATTTCCTCATCCTTGCACCTCAAGTGAAAAAAAACCTCGAGAGGTAGATATTACTAAGATTATCTAACTTGTGAAGATTTCTCTCACAGCTGACTTGCTTTGGTTTGAAGTGCTTGGTTTGGTTAAGTACATTTGCCAAGTTTGCTTTTATTAAGCTCTTCAAGCAGGGTATGCTCTCTGCATTATTTAACCTGTTTTTTTAATACCTCCACGTGGCAAAGTGGAAACTTACCTTTCATAGTTATCATTCTGAGAACATTGAAATCAGTTCAAATACCTGATATTGACTTTAGTATGTTTCAGGTCAGAGCCCCAAAGTTTATCACAATAGTAAAGATTATTTAATGGAGAATGGTGAAAAAGCTAAGAAAAAACAATGTTGTGAAAAAACCTCAAAAACTTCAGAATCAAATTGGTCCAAATTTGTTTCATGTGTGAAGTTCATTTTCAAGAAATGTGACTATAAAAAGAAGTAGAACAAGTCACTTCCAGATTTTTTTTTTTTTTTACAATCTATTCCACAGGTAAGTTTCAAATGCTTAGTTAAAATGAAAGTCTAGCTCTCTGAAGATTTACCCATCCATGACAAGTTTTCTTACCCAAGCCGCAGACAGTTTTCTAATGAAGAAATAACTAGAAACCAGCATTGCACAAATCGGTGAGATTTCACAAATCTGTTCATCTGTTCACACTTTCAGATAAACTTAACAGCATGCCCCAAATAAAATGACACAGGGTAAGTTGGCTACCTAATGAGATTTTACCTTTTCACCTGGAGTCCAATCAATTTTTGTCATGGAAATTTGTGAAGCAAACACAATCACTGGGAAAAACACAGTGTAAAGGAAACTATAAAACTTTAACATGTAATAGTGACAATGTCTTCTTACAAAAATATACTCCATCTCTGCCTTCTGCAACACAGGAGATCCTGAATAATCAGAATATAGAATCAAAGTATTAAGAAGACACGTAAATGAAACACATTACTGAAAGGTAACTGATAGCAGCAATCAAAACAAATTTCTGCACAAATAAATGTTTCTGCAGGTTCTTCCGAAGTACACAGGGGAGACACTCCAAAACTCAGATCACATTCATGACCGAGAACTGTGGGAGCTGGGTCCTCCATTGTTGGAAGGGGAACCACACTGGTTTCCATTGGTCCACAATACGGGCCTTGCTATATTTGTACAACTTTCTCTCAGGATTGGGACCCTCCTTCACAGCTGCTGAAACCAAAAGCAGGCTGTAGCTGGCTGGCTGATGCAATGAGCTGCTGTGACCACTTTCGAAAACTGGCAGATCATCCTAAGCCCAATAAAATCAATGGAGTGACTCTGATTTCAGCAAGCTGTGGGAAAAGACAGTAAGTGTCTTGACTGTGTCTCTAGAGGAGGCATCTAATGAAGACAAGCACCAATCAATGTGATCCAAAGCATCTGCTTAAGCTTAAAGGAAATCTTGAGAATACCAACTGTATTTTATATGTCCGTGTGTTAGGTTCATTTTAGAAGTGGTGCCCCGCTTTGGCAGGTCTTTCTCCATATCCTCCTTCAAATGAAGGAGGCTGGAAAGTTGGTCTAGCTGACTTGCTGAGATCCCTTCCTATCTGAATTATCACAAGTTCCTATGAAGAACACTGGGGCACTAGATTTAAATATACTACTGAAAGGAAGAGATACAGCTTTTTAGAAAGATCCTGAAACTCATCTTTATGCTATTACTGGTGTCTCGACATGCTATATGCATTATTGTAGCAAAAATATTAGAGAGCCCTAAGCAAAGATTGTAACATTATTTTCATCCTTTCTCAGCAATGGTTTAACTTAAAAGGAAAATCATGAATGTACAAAGAGAAAACCGTGGGATACAACATAAAGGATACTGGGAATGAAAGCAATGCATGATATTACAGATATGGCCATCCTTATGTGACACACAAAGTAAGTATTCCATTGTGGACAGGACTTGTAAGAGATTATAGACTGAAGTGTAATGTATATAACACCAGAGCCAAATGCCACCAAAGCTCCTATGTCATGGACACTGGGAACAGACAGCTCCTGGAAAGAGAATCAGCACAATAGTTAGCTGCTACTATTTGTACGTGGCAGGAATCAATGAGCTCTGAGAAGATGGTAGACACATTATGCTGGGCATGTACAAGCAGTGGGAAACAGTCCCCTCTCACAACAGTCTACACAGGGAATAGGAAACAAAAGGAGGAAAGAGTAGCTCAGATAGGTTAACTAAGCATGTTCAAAGCCACCAGGTCAAAGTCCTTTCCTGTGTTCACAAAAAAGCATAGATCAATTTTAGTTCTGTTCAATAGTTGGTCTATTACCAATTAATGACTCCACAAACACGAACTGGCTTGCAGTTTTCTTAAGAGGTTCCTATACCTCCTTTTTCCCTTTACCCTGCCAAAGATTTTGATCCTTTTGTGGTGAAAGTCTAATCTGCATTTGTGTGGCCATACTCTAATGGTAAAGTTTCATAGGAACTGTTCTAAATAGACTAGTAGTCTAGTAATAGCATAGTAATAGTGACTGCTACAGCTCTGTCCCTCACCCTCCAATAACCAGCTACAAGGCTCCAGGAAATAAGTCAGTAGAAAATTAGTTATATATTAAAAAAAAAAAAAAAAAAAAGTGTTAATTAAAATGAGCTCTTGATATGAAGGTCTTATACTGTCAGTCTCTTGAATTATTCAGCTTTCTTACTCTTCCCCACATCATCAGACACTTTTATTCAAGTTCTGCAACAAGTGAAAGTATGTATAAAATTCCAGTATCACTACATGTGGCCTATATTTTTGTAATACCATACCTATGGACAATTCTCTCCTTTAAAACACAAACAAGTAGAATACTTAGTAACAAAACAGATGAATATTCCAGAGAAATTATTGTATTCTAAATGTTTCAAAAAATTACAAATACAAAGTTAACGCCACCTTGGAATCCAGTATCAGACAGACAAGTGTGCTTTAAAGCTCCTTTCTGTCACCAGAGCATAGCAAAACATGTGCTATGATCTGACCCACTACAGTTCTATTTTAGTGATTCATGAAAACACATCTATATCCTTTCATTACATATTTTAACATCTTTCCTGCCTAGAGGCCACTGTTTTCTTTGTCTTGTAAAGGTTATTATGTTCACATGCTCTTTTTATTTTTTTTCCCTGTGTTTTCTTTCTACTCATCCCCTTCTATCTCTCTGTGACGTACTAAGTTCTGTCAGATTTTAAGGCATGTTCCTTACACAGGTATTTAAGTGGCATCTCATCTATACTTGCATTTTTTTCTCCTCTGTCCCACTTTTTGCCTTCCAGATAGGAATTACAGGATTTGGTATGGAAAGCATTAAGCAAGCATAACTGCTGGCTTTGCATTTAGCTCCATATGTAATACACAGAGCTTTTGTAACATAGCTCTCATGATTGTTCCTATCAAACTGCCACCAATTCCCTAAAAAGTCCATCACATTCAACCCCTATAGAACCCGGGAAATGTTGCTACATCTGCTATGGTAAGCCTCCTAAGTGTTCTAGTCAAAGACAGGAAGATCTCTCTTTAATCATGTGTAACATCTAACAGGCAGAAACAGACCTGCTATGACCTAGGTTTTCGCTTTGCCTTATTCTTTAAGGATTACGGGATTTTTCCTTCCATATCCAAATATCTTCTTAAAGCTAGCCCTCCACTGTCTGCCATTTCTGTATTTCAAGCATTGTGTTATTTAAAACAGAGAACAAGCACCTGATTCATGACCATTACTTATTTTCTCAGAAACTCTTTTGCTTTTAGAGGACACACTCCTAGTGTTTTCTCCCACCTCTTTCCTCATTTTTGCTAAGTGTTCAGAGACCAATACCTTTAAAACCCCATGCTACCTACCATATCTTACCTTGAAGCAAAAAGGGTGAAAATATTTTCCTTACAACTAATTACGCTACTTAAAAGACTCACCGTAAGTGGCACTAGATTTGAGTAAATAAAAGCAAACCTTAAATATTTCCAGTATAATTTCACATCAAAGTGTTTTTAACAGACTAGATATTTTGGTTTGGGAAAAGAGAAAATAAACTGATGCCCAATAGCTCTACTACAGTACTCAGGTATAGTGTTAGCTCACCTGCTGGGGAAAAATAAATGTTAAGAAACAAACACGGAGTGCACGTGAATGTGAATTTTCTGCGTGACCCACTGATTATAGGGACTAGGCTGAATGCTAAAGAAACAACTTCTAATTCCAGCTTTGCTTTGGTCTCCTGACCTGAAACAATCACCTGACCTTGAGCAAATCTCACAGCCTATTCATGTCTCAGTTATTCTACTGGTAAAGGGGATAAGAGCGTACCGTTCACTAGTAGTATACTATAGAGTAAAAGACTGAAGACTTGCAAGCCACCATTTCCATCTTCCTGGGCAATTAAGCACACTCAAAAACCTGCAAGATCAGATCCTTAGCTAGATTAGATCCTTACTGTGTTCTGAATCCTTCCTACAAACTGCACCTGACATGGAAAGACAGGTGAAAGCAAAGGAAAGAGAAATTAGGTGAGGAAGGAGTTTATGAACAGGCAATGAGAGACAATAGAGATCAGATAAGAATCAATGTTATAACTGTCAAGAGACCCCTTTGGAAACTTTAGGATCAAAGTTTCTGCTTCCTTGACTCTCCCACATTATTTTGCATTCCTGATTTGTCTTTTCCTTATTGAAGCTGAGTTTGTTTTCTATTTCAGCCAAGCAACACTGTTCCCCATCATCTAACTTTTTTTTTGTGCCACCTATAAACCTCACCAACAAAAGTATATAAAAGTAGAATAGCATGCTTAGAACAGACTGCAATGCCTGTAGTGTTTGCAATCCAGACACATTGCCTGGAGATAGACTAAAAAGAGCAAGATACCAGTCTCAGGCAGAGGGGGTTTTGTCTGAAAATATCATGTCAATCACATGCAAAATTGTACTGGCTGCTGAAGTGCTGACAATCTTTCTTTTGAATTTCTCTGTATGTTGTCAAGTCACTATGAGCACAACAGTATTTACCAAATTCAGCTGTTTCCACAGATTTAAAGCAGTATCTCAAACTATCTCCCAGTTAAACTTGACTTGATTCTCAGCTGAAGTTTTGAGTGCAATTGTCCTAATACTTCTTTGTGTCAGTATCTACCCTATTACACACTTCCTCACTAGAAAAGGTGAAAAGAATAATCTGTTTCAATATTTTTACTCTCTGATGAATTTTCTGTCAGACACTGAGGGCTGGACTTCTTTGATTTATAATGAGATGTCTTATGCTTTCTGGCAAAGTGGCAATTCTACATGTCTCTATCAAAAGACTTAACATGTTGTTATGCCATCTCCTACAGACTCAAAACAATGGGCTAATATTGTGCTCAGTGTTCTAACCTGTCACCTAAGTCTAGTTTATTCTGTAGAAAATGCTGCTAGCATGCATGCCATCATTCAGGTAAAAATACAGGTGTTTTTCCTAGTCTGATTTATTCTGCCCTACCTGACTGTAAGCAAACTATACTGCTAATAGTAAAGCTTTTTTATGGTTAAGTTTTCCTAGTAAAAATTTTACAGCAAAAGCATCTATATTCAGTTGTTTTCTAGTACAGATCTGTTACAAGACAAACCCCTTACTGACACAGCTGTATAAGCAAAAGATCTAGTATATAGGGTGAAAGTAAATTTGTCTTTTTAAAGCTACAGAAAAAAGGCAGGAGCAAGCAAGACATTCTTACTCCATTTGCCAAGTATCCACACTGGGATAATGTTAACCACTCTGATCTATTTGATTTTTTAAGTGGTAAAACAACTTTAGTTTAATTTATGATACGAAATTTATGGTCATACCTGAAAAGTTGCAACTATGCCCATTCCAATACAGCCCATCAATCCAATACATAACGAAAATATGTTGCACGAAGACCTAACAAAGTGCGATGACTCATTTTGCTTCTCTATTAATAAATATCTGATGTACATTGTAATTACACCTGAAAAACAAAAAATACATTTTTTTCAATGATCGCGTATTGCTTACACTGTAACACCTTGCACTGCAACACGTTAGCATACAGAATAAAATTGTAAATATAATACAAATATAAATAATATTGCCTTCTACTGGGATGAAAAAGTAGTGAATTTCAGATGTATTACTTTCATTAATATTATCTTAGTCTTAACACCGCACATTAATGCTATCTAGAAATAACTGCACATCACTACAAGAAAACCACTAATTTAAATCCCATTCTCCTGTGCATTTTAGGCACAGAGGCATTGGCATTCCGCAGTAGGAATAGCTGTTCCAGGGAGATGAACGATAAGCTGGAAGTGAGAGAATTTATTCTGCTCTGATATGCAGTCTTGTACCAGAACTACATCTCCTTATAATGGATGCCCTGAAGAATTAATACATTTTTGTAGAGTGTAAACAGAAAAAAACATAACTAGCTGTGTATCCAGAAAATATTTTCAAAGCTTTTGGGCCAATTCTGGCTGTCTTTTAGTACATACAGCATTCCCAAACCACTACACACAGATTGTATTCCAGCCTGTGTGACCCCAATATGCAGTTCACTCCTGACAAACACCTCTACTGAATTATCGTAGAGATAACAACTGAAAGAACGTGGTTCATCAGGATATAATAAGCTGTAGACTGGATTCCACAGTTCAATAACACAGAACAGTTTCAGTCTATCTGCAGTTGGAAAAATAAATTGGGTAACTTTCTTCAGGCACTGTGAGGTTATGTGAAACACACCACCATAGCGTGACTGAATGAGACTCATAGAAAAGGTAAAATATGTGATTTTTACTTTGTATGAAGGCTATCATGGACTACATGTATACAGAGGTACTCAGCTCTTTAACCTCCATCCCCTAGCAGTGAATAGAAAATGCCAAGCTTCCTGAGTCAAAGTCAGCAGACATTTAGTGGAGGAGTAGGCATCTTGCAAAGGAACCCAGGTGTTGCTTCAATACTGTTCTTCCCTTTGCTGCAGCATCCTAGAACCTAATGTCTCCCTACATCAAAGATACAGTTTTTGCAAAATAATTGCTATCTTTCTTCCACTTTTTATTTCCAGGTGCATTGACTACTATGCACTGATGAGGTGCTCCTAAGAGACAGAAGCGCCTCTAAGCCTGCACTTACTGACCCTAAGGACCTGGCCCTCTAGATACTACTTCCATCTATCCGATACTACCATTTGACTGTGCAATATCATTTCTGCAGGATATTGTATGGACTGCAATGTAAGCAGACAGCTTTTGCTAGCTTTCATGTCTTTGCTGTGCTCAAACCAAGTACCTTATACATACCTAAAAGTGCTGAAATATTGATCATAAAACCAAAGATACCACTCTCTGGAGGTTTAGTTCCAGTGTCACTAAAGCAGGAAGAGAAAGAAATTAAAAGTTAACTGAGATCCGTGAAACATAAATGAGATGTACACATGAAACCCCAAAATAAATGTAACTTGTGTGAACTGCTGCTATGTACATAAGACATTTAAACACATAAATTGGAATGCTGTCCAATGCATGCTTAAGCTCCATTTGTAGTACTGAATCTTTTTTTTTAGAAAAAAATAATATTTTTAGAGCATACTATTTGAACTGTATTTCTTCCTTTTCTGTATGCAATATGCAGAGATGTTACCGAGCAACACTTTGCTCATCAATGATATAAATGATTACATAAATGACATTTTAGAAATTACATTTTTTTAATCTGCTAAATTAACACCATGATTGACGAAAACATATCTAATGGCATTCGGTATCCTAAGATATGAGAGAATTTGGCTTAATTTCCTGATTTGTTTGAAAGGACTTTACCCCAGGAAAGCAATTGCACTCCAATGCCTGGGAATGGTCCTAGGCAATGTTTAATTTACTAATGTAGATACAGAGTACTCTAGGCCCAAGGTGTGGTCTCTTCTGATGAAGCAATTCACCCTTACAGGGGATAATTAGAAGTTCACTGGAACAGACAGACAGAGCATGAGTGTCAGAATATCTACAGAATTTATACACATACATACATGCATACATATATATGAAAAAATCATATATACAAAATATATGTTACGTAGTGTATTGGGTTTGCATGGCAAGGTTTTGGTAGTGGGGGGGGCTACAGGGGTGGCTTCTGTGAGAAGCTGCTAGAAGCTTCCCCTGTGTCTGATAGAGCCAATGCCAGCTGGCTCCAAGACGGACCTGCCGCTGGCCAAGGCCAAGCCAATCAGCGCCTCTGTGATAACATATTTAAGAAAGAGAAAAACAGTTAGAGAGAGCTTTTGCAGCCAGAGAGAGGAGTGAGAAGATGTAAGAAACTCTGCAGACACCAAGGTCAGTGCAGAAGGAGGGGCAGGAGGTGCTCCAGGCGCTGGAGCAAGATTCCCCTGCAGCCCATGGTGAAGACCATGGTGAAGCAGGCTGTCCCCCTGCAGCCCATGGAGGGAGGATGAGGGGGTGTAGCGATTCCACCTGCAGCCCGTGGAGGACCCCATGCCAGAGCAGGTGGAGACACCTGAAGGAGGCTGTGGCCCCGTGGGAAGCCCGCGCTGGAGCAAGCTCCTGGCAGGACCTGTGGATCCGTGGAGAGAGGAGCCCACGCCAGAGCAGGTTTGCTGACAGGACTTGTGACCCCGTGGGGGACCCACGCTGGAGCAGTTTGCTCCTGAAGGTCTGCACCCCGTGGAGGAGACTCACGTTGGAGAAGGTCGTGAAGGACTGTCTCCCGTGAGAGGGACCCCACGCTGGAGCAGGGGAAGGATGAGAGGAGTCCTCCCCCTGAGGATGAAGAGGCGGCAGAAACACCGCGTGATGAACTGACCGTAACCCCCACTCCCCGTCCCCTCTGTGCCGCTGAGGGGGGGCAGAGGTTGAAGCCGGGAGTGAAGTTGAGCCCGGGAAGATGGGAGGGGTGGGGGAAGGTGGTTTAAGATTTGATTTTATTTCTCATTCCTCTACTCTGTTTTGCTTAGTAATAAATTAGATGAATTCCCTCTCTAAATTCGGTCTGTTTCGCTCGTGATGATAATTAGAGAATGATCTCTCCCTGTCCTTATCTCGACCCACAAGCTTTTTGTTACACCTTTTCTCCCCTGTCTAGTGAAGGAGGGGAGTGATAGAGCGGCTCTGGTGGGCACCTGGCCCTCAGCCAGGGTCAACCCACCACACGTAGAAAATGGAATACTTCATCATAGAATCCTTTTCCCTCTTGTCCCTACATATGTGCAAACACTCACACCAGAGAATGCCCCTTCCTCACAGGAAGGACATACTCCTGGGGATATGCGGGTTCAAGTTCCTTCAAGCAGGATTCTTCTATACAAGGTGGGTGTTCTGTTGAAAGAATACTGCAATGCCATCACCTCTTTATGCTATTTTTTTCTTGTCTAACATACAACCAGTTGATATCTATTTGATCTGGCTCTGTTGGTCAAGCCAATCGAAAAGTTCATAAATCTTTACATAATTTGGGTGTGAGCTGAGTTTTCAGTTACTGAGCAGTACCAAGAGGCTTGATTGTGTGTGTAAACAGAGGCACCCAAGGAACTCTACTATCAGAAACGTAAACACGTAAGGATTTTAGCTAATGTCAAAGTTCAGTGGAAACTAAGCAAAGATTCTGAGAACAAAACTTTCTCTTAGGTGTATGATGCAACAAGTAGCTAGAGATTTTTTTTTTATGTGATTCAGGAGGACGAATACTCTTCACTCCAACAGTGAGGCTGGATAAGCTTTTAGTGCTAAACTTCTGAACCTACCACTGAGTGCAGCCACAATGACAGGCGCTGACCATGAATGCCTGTGCTCTTAACACCCAAAAGAGAAAGCACTCTCTACATAAGCAATCATTCTTAAAGATTTTGAGAATTTTGTTAAGTTCAAGCCAGAAGAGCATGACCATATCAAAAGCTTTAATTTTTTAGAAATTAATATTTGCTCTCAAACCCCTTTTATGTTACAGAAGCATTTGTATAATCAGTTGCTAAGATGATTTATTAAGAACAGGTGAACGGAGAATCCTTTCCTATGAAAAGTTGATGCAAAAACTAGAGAAAAATCTTGTGTTTCTTTTGACTAGATTAGATTGGTTCCAAATTCTCACACAACAAAAGCTCGGACCAGGCTTTTAGACAAGTTTTTACAACTTCTCAGGCATTAAGAATCCCTATTCATCTGTATTTTCTTGTTGTAATGCTTTCTGAAGACTTGCTCCAGCTTGTACTCTGTATGAGTCTTGTTTCTCTTTCATAGTGGAATTGATGAAAACAGTACAGTAATTCTCATTTTTTTGTTTGACGCTTCTGAAAATCATCTTAATCCATGCTTCATTTAGCCCGTTTTCTAACTTTGAACTTCACATCTTTTCCTCATGTGCCTGGAGTGTTTTCATTAATATGACAAAGGACTCCATTTAAAAAGTGGGCCACTTGTGACAATCTTGAAGGACTTTTGCAAATGAGAAACTGCTCTATGCTAAGTACAGGACTATGATCACTTCAAAGCTTTTGAAGGACTTTAGGTGAGAAGAGAATGGAACTGGCACACGGAAAGAAAGCCATTTGAAGTTCTTGGAACACTTCGGATCATAAGAGCAATCCAAATAACCTGAAATTGCACTGAACTCCAGTCATTTTTTAATTAAAGCTTTTCTCAAGCTAAAGCTTTATAGATGAATTTTGCTAATGTTGATTTTTAAACTCAATAATCTTAGATGTATGCTTTCAAGAAATTTCATACCAAGAACACTATATCATATCTAAAATGTATTTGCAAAGTACTGCACTAGACTTTTAAGGACACAATCTTTTTAATGCCATACTTTCCACTAAAAAATCCCCGAAGCTAAATGAAGACTGAGGTACATTTTTGTTTTACTTCTGGTCTGCTGCTTTGGAAAAAAGAAAAAAAAAGTATTTGTGACAGTTACTTTCTTTTCATGAAAAAGAAAAAAGCAAAGGGCGCATATGAAACAAAAACATATGCTCACTTATTTGCAATGGTGAATAGGTGAGCACAACTGCCATGGAAAAGACAAGGAACCATGAAAATGAGCATTTGTGTCACCATCTCATGTAGCAGAATTCTACAAATGGTTAAGCAGTCTTCTGAAGAGTGGAAAGATAAGAAGGTAGAGCAGGGAATAAATATTTTAGGGCTAAAAGACTCATCATCATCAAATTTTCCTCATAGCCATCATAAACAATTTCTCTCCAAACTGAAGTCCCAAATTTTTAATGTAAGAAGATTATATTCTGCTGCCAGGGATTCTGATGGATCCAGAGGTACCAACTGGCAGCAACTACCTTAAGCAAAATTCCCTTTAGTCCTTCACTGAGAATTCAAACCACCAAATAGCCACCCCAGCACATCCAAATTAGTTTGGATTTTGAGTAGTATGAGCAAAAGAACTAATTTGGGCACAACCTAGTCATCTTTCAGGCTTCAGCTGCTAGAAAACACAAAATCATATTAATTTTTGTCTACCCAGAAATGTATTTATATGGTTTACTTGATGAGACATTAGCACAGTTTCAATGACAAATTTAGATGTGGTCTTATCGCACTGTGACAGCTGTTACATGGTAAACACAATTAACAAGTTACCTCAAGGCATACACAGGATGCTTGAGGAATGTAAGTAAGAATTACAGAAATGTTGAACTAAGATCTGTGTTTTTCTCTTTCATGTAACTGGAATTTCCCCATACAAGCTCTATTTAATTTTTATAGTTCATTTTAAGATATTGCACAACTGAAATGATGCAACATTCTTCCTCTTTCTTTTTAATCACTCTAAGTTTCACTAAATCACATTCTTAATCCCATGATTCAGCTTCTCAGGCTAATGCAATGACCTGCAAAATAAGAATATGAATTATGGTATGACTATTGGCCTCAGTACTTAGAAGGAATCATCATATTACTCCTAAGTCCACCTTCTACAAAGATCATATGCTTAGACCATGCACCTTTAGAATTATTACAGATTGTTCACCAACAGTCAATGTATATGCTTAGTCCAACTGTTGTGTTAAAAGGATGTAAAATAAACAAGACATCTGTCTTTCAAAAAACTTCACTAACAAATGCAGAAGGCCTGAAATGTGAGTGGGTTTGTTTTGGTTTTTTTTTAATCACTGACACAGCCTCATATGTCTTGGGTTTTTTTAGGGTATGTGGACATTTACTGTGATGCCTTAGTTAAAGGATAAGAATGATTTTTTCAGTGAGATGTTCAGTTAGATTGACATAACTATGGAAGCTATGATACATTCATCAGCATTACACAGCTGTGACTTGTAGGTTTGGTCTACCTCTTTAAAAAGAATGACACATTTTGAGAGATCTGGGCTGTCAAAAACTTGACTGCAAACACAATTATACAGAAAAAAACATGTCCTGTTCTCTCACATATTTTATTCAAGGACATGGCTTCAACATCAGAAACATCATTTGTCAAATTTCTTACTACAGGACCTCAAAATCCTTCTGAGCACAAACCGTGTACTGAGTATTGACACAGTTATATGAAATGGTTTATTTTTCTTGGTTAATAATGGATAAATTACACTGGTTACAAGTGCTTTTGTGTCAGTAAAACTGTGTATGTCATCAAGGAAGATCATGAGTATAACCACAATTGTTAAGGCAGCAGGATATTTGTGCATGCACAAATACAAGGTTTTCCAAGAGCTGAGTCCAGATTTGGGCAGATAATCTTAAAAAGTTTTGCTAATATAAGCATGAAGCCCAACTTTCTTTGGCTGAATTTGAATGATGCTCAACTTTCCTGTGGGTTAGGGTGTCATTTGCACCATCTCACTTGCTTGTGATGACAGACCTTAATGTTCAATCCAATGTACGTGTATGTACAAATTAGGTTAGCAGTCTTCAGAAATCATGCACGTCCATAAAGTCCTTCAAGGAATTAGGTCTAGATGTATCTTGAAACATGTGTTTGAAAGTCTTTTTTAGATCTTCTATATATCAGAGACCACTCTTGGATTTCTGGCTTATCTTTAATCTATTAAGAGCTAAATACTCATAATTTCACAGCTCAGATTTAAATGTTAACATAAGCAATGTATAAACAATGATTTATACAAATTGCGCTTAAATGACTGAGGTTATAGAAAAGAGATGCCAGTCATCTTTCCAGGAGCCTTTTGCATTCATTGTTCCTATGCTGAAATTTTAAAAATGCATGTTTGTCAGGGTGTGTGTCTTCCAAAAGCTATTGTAGGGTTTTGAGTCCTGTCACCATCCAGTGCAGTTTGCCCAAGTTCTAGAGCTGCACAAACAAAACTGCGTTTCCACCACTGACTCCAAGGCAGATCCCTTAAGTTTTGCTAGGATAAGGCCTACAGCACACTTTGGCTCCAGCAGAAAACTCTTTCTAGTCCTTTCTACCACGACTGTTAGCATTGGGGTACTATGGCTCTCAGAGTTGCCTGGGTGCTGGAGGTGTGATGGGTGACAGGAGCACACAGCGGGTCCCTGCTCTGCCTGCCCTCATGGGGAGGCCCTAACACTGCTGCCTCTCTTCCCCTTGGGAACCCCACAACCGCGCCGGGGGCCGGGCCCCAGCCGCCGAGGGTAAGAAGCCGCGGAGCCAGCAGTGAAAGAGCCCCTCAGCACCTCGCGGCTAAGCCGCCGCCTCACAGCCCGGGCGTCACCCCCCTCTCCCACCGCCGCCCCTGCCTCACCTGATGTAGGGGACGAGGGGCTCGACGTGGCCGGCCAACACGGCAATCACATAGGAGATGATGAAGGCGGCCGAGGACCAGCTGACAAGCAAAGCGGGGACAAAAGCCACGCCGGGCATGCAGCACAGCATCGCCGGCGGCTGCCCTGCCCCGGGCATCAGCGGCTGGGGCGGGAACGCCCGGCCGGGCTCCGTGGCGGCGCCCTGAAGTCACAGACCGTGAACGAGGACTTGCGGGACGCACACACACCCCCGGCCGGTTCCCACCCTCCCGTCTCACGCTTGTCGTCCCCTGCCAGGCAGCGGCGCTGCCACCTCCGACAGCCCCGGGGATCCCCCGCCGCCCGCTGCCTTCCCTTCACTTTCGTTTCGCCTCAGCGCTCCCACTGGGGGGCAGCGCCCGCGCCCGCCCCGCCCGCCGCCGCTAACGGCCGCCAACGGCTAACGGCCGGAGTGTCCTGGGCGGTGGGGAGCAGGGGCCGGCCGAGGTGGTCCCGTTCGTCTTTCACCTGTGGCGGCATCTCATAGAGTTTCTGGTCGACAACAGAATGTCTCCCCGCAGGCCCGGCTGTCCTGCCGGCTCTCCGGACTGCACACGCCTTAGTCGGGGACACGGAGGCCGGCCGTGCTGCCGGGGAGTGCTTGGCAGCGTCTGCGTAGGGTCCCGGCGATTTGTGCGTTTACAGTTATCTTTCAAAGGGAAAGGGGCTAAAAATGCATCCAGCGTTTGCGTTTATCGCTGTGGGCTTCGCAGCTTGTGCTCGCTGCGAGGCCGGCTGCGTGGGCGAGAAACCAGGCCGAGCCCGGTTAGCTGTGGAGCACCGCTCCTCGTGGGGCCACGGTGCGGAGGAGCAAACTGGTTCAGACACCCGTGGTTTGACGGTCTCATTGTGGAGTTCTGCACAGTACCAAACTCATCCACCTTGGACTCGCATTTCAAACACACAATGCAGGCTTGATTTGCATGTCTTCCGGGGGATTCACTTTTTCGCACTCCTAGAGGGAAACCGCAGTTTAATTCAAAATCACGCGATGTTCTGCATTTTTGCTTTGGTTTAACCTGAAACCATGGACAATCTGTCAAGGTTTTTTCTATTTCGAGTGTTCATATTCATCTGCCCTCCAAACTAACACCCAAATGCAAGGTCACCATTCTGAAACAAAGACGCATACAGCGTACTCCACCTCTCTCCTTTCCTCTCCTGGAAAATCTATTGTGAGTCTTGTCTTGCTTCTTTCGGTACACATTCCTTGTGGTGGAAGAGTAGTAAGCTAGAAGGTGAGTACTTTGCATGCCTTTGAAGATATCAGGAAGTGAGTCCAAGCAATCACACAAATTATTCTACTGCTAAGACTAGAGGTACTCTACACCCTGTGCCTTTTGGCAGTAGCATGTTGCTCACATTCTTAATGTATAACTTGAGTCTAATAATTCACTAATACTTCATGATTACACTCGAGCACTTTAAAAAAAACAAACCAAAAACCTGTCCCTTTTCATATTGGCTAATACTTCTGTACTGAAGTAGAGGTATTTTAGGGAATATATTTAGGGAAAGCAAGGGTTTGAAAAAAAAAACCCAACAACAAAACCCCCACAAATTCATACTTAATCTTTCCGTAGGTAATCTGTCTTCTAGTAATTTTCAGTGGCAGAAATTTCTGGCTGAAAGAAAGGGTTTATTTCTTTTTAAGTTGGAAATGCAAAAGTAATGGAGTGAAATTTGTATTTGATCTGCCTTAATATATGCTGATTTAAAACTTTTTGTTTAATTACACCTCAATATCTTTGTTTTTTCCCTTGAAACAGAAAATTAAGAGAAATACTATACGGGAACTATATCTAGTCTTTTTGGTAAATAAATGGACTGCAGAAAAGTATCAATGTTCACTGTATTTATAGAAGTAGAATTTGACCTTTTTTTTTTTTTTTTTGTCAGTAATGTAGCATTCTGTTTTGGTTCCTTGTAGAAAGAGGATCGGGTTAACTTGATTTACTGCATCAACATTTAAGTGACATTGTTGGAAAAATGTTTCATCTACTGTTCTGGAAAATTGCATTATACTAGCTATAGTTTTGTAAGTGGTAAATAACTCACGCTTAAGTGAGAGTTCAGTACTTAAATTCTTCACATGACTTTTTGCAGTGCCTGGACATTATTTGGAGCGAAAGAAAAAGACACGTTTTTGGCTCAAGCAGGTGGTAACTTACTGTTTGGCAATCACTAGCAAAGGCACT
This sequence comes from Balearica regulorum gibbericeps, assembly GCF_011004875.1. Taxonomy (NCBI): domain Eukaryota; kingdom Metazoa; phylum Chordata; class Aves; order Gruiformes; family Gruidae; genus Balearica; species Balearica regulorum. The sequence goes on from NC_046184.1 coordinate 62,416,397, forward strand.
TTGTTGCTATGTAAACATTTATTACAGCTCATGTGATGTTTCTTTATACTTTTATTCTAGGAGGTAGTCGGTAACAACACATAATTTGAGCAGTGATCTTTAATCTGTTTTTGTCAGCAGCATTAGTACATTTTTCTTCAAAAGATCATTAGGAGCTGCAAGGAGTAACAAATACAGGTCTCAAACTTGGGGGAAGTAATTTTATTTGCTGGACTTGAGAACATTAGTGTGGTATTTCAAAGAAGGTCTATGTATTTTGATTTATTTGATTTACTATTGTGCTTTGGACAAATCATATTAAAACACTGGCAGTATAAAAATGCAAAATAACTATGGACTTTAATGTAGCTTCACTAGATTTTTGTAGATGAAAAATTAGAGAGGAGCCGTCAATGTGCACTCACAGCCCAGAAAGCCAATTTTATCTTGGGCTGCATCAAAAGAAGTGTGGCCAGCAGGTTGAGGGAAGTGATTCTACCCCTCTACTCTGCCGTGGTGAGACCCCACCTGGAGTACTGCATCCACCTCTGGGGTCCCCAGTACAAGACAGGCATGTTAGAGTGGGTACAGAGGAGGGCCATGAAGATGATCAGAGGGCTGGAGCGCCTCTCCTGTGAAGACAGGCTGAGAGAGTTGGGGTTGTTCAGCCTGGGGAAGAGAAGGTTCCAGGGGCCTTATAAGAAAGATGAAGAGAATTTTTACCGAGGTTTGTAGTGACAGGACAAGTAGTAATGGTTTTAAACTGAAAGAGGGTAGATTTAGATTAGATACAAGGAAGAAATTCTTTACAATGAGAGTGATGAGGCACTGGAACAGGTTGTCCAGAGATGTTGTGGATGCCCCATCCCTGGAAGTGTTCAAGGCCAGGTTGGATGAGGCTTTGGGCAATGTGGTCTAGTGGAGGGTGTCCCTGCCCACGGCAGGGGGGTTGGAACTAGATGATCTTTGAGGTCCCTTCCAACCCAAACCATTCTACAATTCTGTTGTTTAACAAAGTGATCAGACTACTTTCTATATGCTTGAAACATTGATATAAATTTATGCTTGTCAGAGTAATGTCATATTACAATCATTAGAAAAATAGATGTGTCAAGACGTGTAAATAATAACACCCCCATCAGTGATTTGAAAACCTGTAAAGCTAAAGGAAATAGTCATGGAAGAAACCTGAAATAGGCTATGCTGGTGATACTTGTATCCCCACTTTCCTTCTGTTTTATTCACTATCTGGTTTCCATGGATTTTATATTTATTATATATGACTATTTTCTTTATCACATTACCTTCTGAGGAAAGTCAGGTAGTTTTAATTAGCTAAGGTGCATAAAGAGATCTTCTCTGCAAAGTGTCATGTAAGAAGCTCATTGTTTTGTTATGTCACTTACATAGCACTCTTTCATTTTTAAAATATTGTGTGCTAGAATAAATTTTGCCTTGGCACCTCCAGTTTGAGAATGGTTATATACTGATTTTTAAACCTATCTCTTTCCCATTCTGCTCTCCTTACTGTCCATACCTGTATGTGAATAAAAACTAAAAAAAAAAAAAAAAAAGGGACTCTACTCAAATGCGCTCCTGCTACCTTGTGGGACTCTTTCTCCATGGACTTTTTCAGCTGCTGGTGCAAGGTTTAATTGTTTGTCATTGACAGCCATTCTCTTTCTAACAGAAAACACAGGTAGCTAAAAACAGTTTTAGGTGAAGGGCTTGAGGGCTCAGGGATTGAAGCAATAGTGAGGCAATCACATATTCTGGATACATCAGCATCTCACTGAGCATTGATAAAAAGAATATTGAATAGTACTTGCTAAATTAAACAGATTACTTGCACACTTCACTTGTCTGGTATTTATCTGTCACATCCAGACTATTTTTTGTCTGGTGAATCCATTCTGGTATTTAAACAATGGAGGCTGGGGGGTTTCTGGTCTGGCTGGTAAATAGTCCTGGTTTCCTCTGAGAGAAGCTGAGACAAGCACTGCAAAGGTGTCTCTTGTAATGACGTGGTCCTGGTACTGGTTTGCCTCTGTCCTTCCCCTGTTATACTTGATGCACTTAAACTTTTCACTGCCTGAGAATTGTGTTTACAAGAAAGCTGTTTAAAAATAAAGGCATGGAGAAGCAACACAGCTTAATTTAGGCAGATTTTGAAAGAGATCTAAATAAAATAAGAAAGTGCTGGCTGCAATGTGTAATTCCAAACTCACTTCTTATAAAGTGATATGGGACATGAAAGACCTACTTAGAAAACTCCCCCTCCCCAAACATGTTGGTCTTTAATATCTCTGCATGGTGTTCAGACAAATCCTGTGCAGAATAGTTGTGGTAGCTCTTACTTCCCTGATTTGGTAAAGAACTTGCTGGAAGATGGAAGAACAAGCAAGATAGAACATGACAGTAATGAAAGTCTGGACCATAAGCAAGAGAGAGGATAAGTATTTCAGTTACTTCTTAAAATCTTGTATTATGCTACACACAAGCACTAGGAAAAAGGCAGCCTTGATCCATGAATGGAATGCTTAAATATTTTTTTCTAACACCTGCCAATCCTTTAGCAAACTCTACAGCAAAGCCACATGGTTTTTGCCTTACATCATATATATTTTTTAAAGATGAGTAAAGGCTACCTCCCAAGCTTCCTTTGTCTGTCATACACAGACATTCGAAATGTTAAACAGAATTGAAAAAAAAACAATTTACTGTTACTTCACTGTTCTAGCACTTTTACCCTTTCTTTAAACTTGGAAGTTTTTCCAATGTAGAACAAACCCAAAAAAACCCAAAAATCTGCGAGAAGATTACATTTAGAATGTAAAAACATAAGGTCTGCAGATTTTGCACTCAGACATTACCTGCTGGATTTATATATACGTAACCAGATCTGGATATCCAGGGAGCTCCACCATAACGACACACCCTTTGGAATTCACAGACTTACGACTGCTGGTAAGCAGAACTAGATCTTCCCGGGGAATAAACTGAGAGAGTTCTTGTATAGAGAAAAGCAGTGTATGGTGAAATAACGGCAGGAGGGTGTGAGAGCTGCACAGCAGCTGGGGACTGCTGTGATAAAGATGGTATTGGCTGGAAAGAAGGAAACAGTTTCCAGCCGCAGGTTGTGCCAGAAGGACATTTACAGGAGGAATCAAACACACTACCTGCAACTTCTGCAGATTACTGTGTGAAAGATCCAAGCTGATTTGTGGTATCTCTTCCCTTCCTCTTTGGTCACATGCCAAATGTCTGTAACCTTCTCTCAGTAATAAAAGCATGTGTAAGCTATTCTCACTTCTGACATGAAGTTCACAATTGCAGTAATAATGACTTACAACATCTGCAAAGTCTTATGCTGTGAGGAATTCATGGCATTACATTAGTATTTCTGGCAAGTAATGAGATTTAGTTGTAAAGTAGTTGTCAGGTGTTACTGTTCAAGAGAACAGTTTGTTATGGTTCCCTCTATAGTTAACTAGATTGTATCTAACCAAATGTCTAATTAAAATATAGACAAAGACGTCTCAGCTGTTAAAAAGAACAGGCAAGTTAAAAATATTAACAAGTCCCTTAAGAATGAAGAGAGGTAACTACTGGGTTGAAATTGTGTCATTTTTTCTGCAAAAAAGGATAGAAGCTTCGTGTGGTGTAGGGCAGATTTGGAGCAATATCTCCTGATAATGCTGAGATCTGAAAAGTATCATTCCAGAATTCCTAGAGAAGATTAGCTCTCAAAATGCATATTTTTAACTCCTCTACTTTCTATTTTCACTTTCTTTTCAGGTGATGTTTTTCCAAAAAAAAAAAAAAAAAAAGTGTTTAGTGGGAGAAATCCTTGTTTCCAGAATGCATGAGCTGTAGACCAATGTGGGCTATAAAGGGCAAGAAAGAGACTGTCTAGCTGCAGACAAACCATTCTGCAGTGGCTTTGTTCTCCCTCACTCTAAATGAGGTACTCAACATGCTGCAACAGGTAGTGGGAGAATTTGGCTCAAGCATTTTAACAGTTTTGGCACTACATTTTGAGAGGAGCACATTTTTAGGGAAAAGGCAATCATTCAAAGCAAAATGGTAGCTTTTTATGTGGCCTTGCTATCTGAGAGGAGTACTTTTGCAGTTTTCTTAGTGGAACACAGTAACTGACACTAAGTTGCTTGCTGAAGAGAAAAAAGAAGTAATGAAATTCATGACCTTGAGTCCAATTAGGATGCAAAGGGATTAAAGGAATCAGAGTCTAAACTGAGATAATTTGATCAATCCTAGGAAAAGCTATCAAAAATATCTTTTTCTCAACATCAGAAGTGGCTAATGATGTCCAACATAAAACCTCGTGGAAATGGGGAGTACCCAGTGCTGAAAAATTAGATCCTATTTTCATATGTTAAACTAGATTTGCCAGAAAAATTTACAGATGTTGGTTTGTCTGCCTTTATTGCAGCATATTGCTAAATATAGAGCATTCAACTATTTCTTCCTGTTTATACCATGCTTTGCACATTGCTGGCTGCATTACTGCTTGCTCCTTTCATAAACTTCCTGCTTTTGTGTCTGGACACAGTTGACACCAAGGTCTAACAAGGCCATAGAGAGCAGCTACATGTGCTTCAGGGTAATACTACCAAATGTCTTTATGTTGGAACTGGTTTTTTCAAGCTGATACAAATGTAACAAACAGACTTACTAAGTAAAATGTAATTTTACAAAACCTAAATATTTTGTCCTTTTTTTTTTTTTCAGTTTTAACAAACTGTGTTTTCCATCCTTTCTTGGACTTTGCCAATGTCATAGAATCATAGAATGGTTTGGGTTCGAAGGGACCTCAAAGATCATCTAGTTCCAACCCCCTTGCCATGGGCAGGGACACCCTCTACTAGACCACGTTGCCCAAAGCCCCATCCAGCCTGGCCTTGAACACTTCCAGGGATGGGGCATCCACAACCTCTCTGGGCAACCTGTTCCAGTGCCTCACCACCCTCACAGTGAAGAATTTCTTACAACATCCTTCATAGTTCTGTATCAAAGGTTTGTGCTGTGTAGCAACTCTGATAAGACCACAAATAATACAGAATAAAGGCAGAAGGATTGTTCTTGTTCAGTAAAAGTGCAGTGAAATCAGTATCACGAGGCACAAGCAAATGCTCAGCTTTGTACCCTGGCCATGAGCCCTGTGATAACCTTTGAGAGCAGAGCATCACTGCTTCTTATTTGGGTGAAGAACTTTGGGTCAAGGAAAAGCTGGTGCAACTCTGGAAGTCCCAGAGAAAAGATCATGAGCTATACTTGGGTCTTGTCCATACCAGTTTTTCCACACTCATGAACGGCAGTGGCAGATAGAGGCATCAGTTTTTCCAGTGGTTCGAGTTGTGGATTGTTGCAGCCTATTACCAGGTTTCGGTGGGAGGTGGGAAGTGGTGCCATAGGCAGCAGTGGCCACAGGCTTCCCATTAGAGCCCCCTTGAGTGGGTTGCTCCATCTCATAGGACCACCCACCACCGTGCTGGAGAAAACCCCATTGATCCTTCTCCCTGGGTGGGCCCTAGCGAATTCAGGTTGTTCCTCGGAGGCTCATAGAGCAAGAATTCAAAATCTAGTTTTTCTGGGGATAACAGAATAATTCACTGTAGTTGTAGGGTAGGTGAAAATAAAGGACTCATGATGAATTCTTATCATGTTCTGAAATAAAATAGACATGAAGAACAACAGTTAATAGGGCTTTCCAAAAAGATCTTGTAGTAATTATTTCTACTCTACTCTCTTTGTAGTCTTTCAAGCATTTTTGGACATAAAAAGCATATTTCCAAGAAACAAGGGAAATTGTTCATCCTAAACAGGTCCTTTACCTATTTCATCCTTCTGTCTGATACTGTGATCCATATCAGCTGATTGAGAGCTAACTAACCCAAATTAAATGTTCTTCTAATGTTCTGAGTCTCCATCTTACCACTGTCAAGTATGTGCCATTTGATAAAGCCACAAAATCTTGACCACTGCTCATCACTAAAGGCATCTCCATCTTTTCCTAAGTGAGCTGCAGAGTGGATATAAAAGACTACCCTGCCCGTTCTAACCATCAAACCCATACGGTCTGTTCTCAGTGCTATTACAGCTTGGTAGGATTAGCAGAAGAAACTTAAATTCCGGCACTGTTATGTAACAATGACATCAATGTACTAAAGGCCCTGTGGTTTTAGTGTTAAAATACAAAATGATACCTTATTACTCTTTAGAATAATCAAACATTTCAGAGAACCAGACTTTACTCTGAGAAATTCTATTCTATTCTATTGTGATAGCTGAATATAAAGGATAATGAATTCTAACTGTATATTTTCCAAAAGCATGATGAAATTTAATACTTAAAAATATTATATGTAATATAATATAGAAAATTATATATAATTATATAATATATAATTATTATATTTATATATTTTTAAAAATATACATTACATATATTTAATCATAGCTTATTTACTTTTCACGCTCTTTCATCTACTCCATTAGGGACTTTGGAAACAGACATACAGATATGATGTGGTTTGAAGGCCACGATCTATTTAAATTGTCATTGCCTGTTGCTGGGAGTGTATCCCTTTTAAAAGCAAGGACTTGCTGTTAAAACAAACAAACAAACAAAACCAAAAAACAAAACCAAGAACAAATGCCAGATTCTGCATCTGGGACAGAGCAACTCAAGGCACAAGTATACATTGGGAGAGGAGTGGCTGGAGAGCAGCCCTGCAGAAGGGGATCTGTGAGTGCTCATCTACAGCAGCTCAATATGAGTCAGCAGCGTGCCCTGGCAGCCACGAGGGCAAACAGCATCGTGGGGTGCATCAAACACAGCATAACCAGATGGTCAAAAGAGGTGATGATCTCACTGTTTTCAGCATTGGTACAGACTCACCTCAAGTACTGTGTGCAGTTCTGGGCCCCACAATTTAAGAAGGATGTGAAAGTACTTGAATGGGCCCAGACTAGGGCACAAAGCTGGTGAAAGGGCTGGAAGGCATGTCCTGTGAGGAGCAGCTAAGGACTTTGGGTTTGTCTAGTTTGGAGAAAAGGAGGCTGAGGGGCAACCTCACCATTCTTTACAGCTTCCTGAGGAGGGGAAGCAGACAGGGAGGTGCTGAGCTCTTCTCCCTGGGATCCAGTGACAGGACGCGTGGGAACGGTTCAAAGCTGCACCAGAAGAGGTTTAGACTGGACATGAGGAAGCATTTCTATACCAAGAGGGTGGTCAAACACTGGAACAGGCTTCCTAGAGAGGTGGTCAATGCCACAAGCCTGTCAGCATTTTAGAGGCATTTGGACAATGCCCTTAATAATAAGCTTTAACTTTTGGTCAGCCCTGAAGTGGACAGGCAGTTGGACTAGGTGATTGTTGTAGGTCCCTTCCCACGGAAATATTCTATTCTATTCTAAATATGCTGCAACTGAACTCCCTGATTAATTTAAGTAATTTCAGTACTTGATGGCTCTTCATCCCTTCTTCCACAGAAGACAGAACAGTTGATATTCTGCAGAAGAACTGGACCAGGCCAAGTTGCCCACTAATTTAGCCACAATGCCATTGTACAGCTATCTGTAAAGTTTCAAAATATTTCTTCTGGCTTTCTGCAGGCATTTGTTATTTTAGTTTGAAGTACTCAGAAAATAATGGGGTCTTTCAGAGTAAAATGTTGGCAAGTGTTATGCTTTGAAAATTTGATTTCAGTGCCAGGTGCACACGCTGCCTCAGCCTCATCTAGATGCTCACTTTCAGAGATTTTCAAAATGCCATTGTTCCAATCCTTTGCTCTTCAGTCACTGCTTTTTCTTCTGTTTCTAAGATATTAATGTTTTCCTTTTTTCTTTATTTATACCTCATATTTACCAGCCATGCTCTTCAGCTTACTGTAAATATCCTTTCTAGTATCAGCAGAAATAAAAAAGAAGTGGAAAGGGTAGGATGAATGATTGCTGTTTAAGAGATAATAAAATGTTTTTTTTTTCCTGTAGAGAAATGAGGTCTGAAGCAAAAAAAGCATTCTATATTTTATCAACAAAACTTTCAAGTAAGAAGTCATAAATGTTCCTTGGAGACCTATCCAGAGGGTTAGGAGCTGAACATCTGAGGATTTCCAAAACTAGTGACACACTGAAGTACTGAGCACGATTTTAAAATTTCCACTTTTGCTGGAGTACTAAGAGAAAACTCTCACTAGCTGCATATAATTAGAATGCATTCACTCATGAGGCTAAAATTATTGCAGACTGATTTAGAGATAATCCATTACAAAACATACCATCAGAGTCTAACATCATCTCTCAGAAACTGATCACTTATATTCAGTCTCTGTTAGAGGTAATGTCAGCAGGATTGAGTCTTATCAAAGGCTAAGATCTCTATAAATGGTGAGTCAAAATGAGAAGATTTTTTTGAAGGATAGAATACTGCTCGGTCACTGTCTTTTACTCTTTTATGTTCTGAATGACTAATATGATTTAATCATTGTATTTGATAGATAGTGCTACTACCAAATTCAGTGTGCTGTACCGAGCTACTCATTCCAATATGCCTAAGGCTACTGTTTTAAATTTCAGCAGTATAGATATTAACATTCAGATGTAGGTTTTTTTTGGGGGGGCAGGGGCAGGGAAAGATGTCCTAGAAGGCCCTATTGTCTCCAATTTCTTTCCACAGAAAGCGCTAATACAGCTCTTCAAAACAGTGACAAGAACACCAACCTGTTTTGTCTGCTGTTTAGGGCCTAGCCCTCTTACAAAGTCCTTTGTTGGCTCCTAGGGGTACAGAAGATACATAAATTCTTAGAGGAGCTGGTCCTTTAGAGTATATTAATGTAGTAAATGAACATGCAAGTGCAGCAGAGAAACCTTGATGGGCTTTGGCAGGGAAGAAATGGGCCAGAGCTGTGGAGAGGGGCTGTAGGTCCTTGTTGATGGGTCAGCAGCTGTGCCCAGCTGCCAAAACATCATACTGCAACTCAGCTCGTTTTAACCCAGCTGCTACAGATCATGTTAGTTGTGAAGATCTGGCAACACAGCTTTTGCTGTGGACTATCAACTCACATGCTTCTTACCAGGAGCTCATGGAACCTGCCCTGAAGTCCACACTGGCAAGGCTTCACTATTACTCATCTCCTGCTAAACAGGGCAAAGCTACTGTAGATACTTACACATGTCAATTTTCTATGATATAGAGATGTAATTTCAATGGTAGGTACTCACAACCATTAGGAGGCTTTCTGGATTACATTTAAATTAATAAAACTGTTTTCATTACATTTTTTCCTTAAATGTTACTGAAAAGAGACTGTTTGGACCAGATGCACAAAGGTAATTACAGAACAGGCTTTTAGGCAGGTATCTAGATTGTCGAAATTCCTATAGATTTTAGTGGCACTTTTATAGGAGCTTTTGAGGACTTTAATCCTTCTGAGCATGTACATTACAGGAATGAATGGTTAAATAGTTGGCTGCTTTTTTCTCCTCTCCATCCTTCAGTGCATGTGGCGAAGTTTGGCTGTGTAGAAGAACTTCTAGGTTTTTTACAGAAGTTCTTAGAAGATCTCTTGTGTATAGGCCAGGAATAGAAATGATGGCTGCATAATTACAATAAGCAAATATAAATTGGCCCCTGCCTCTGCTGCAAAACTCTTCTATGATGATAGCCAAGTCCTTCAAACAAACTTTCCAAGGGTAAGTCTTTACCTCTGTGTTATTTACTTTGCTTGCATCACTTGAGACACCTCTGAATGCTCAGAAGTTCTGAGCATTGACAAATGCAACCAAAGTCCCTAAGAGCTTTGTCTTTGCCTTTGTGCTCAGTAATACTTGCTTCACAGAAGTGCTACAAGATTAATTCATGTCTGTGAAACAGACCGTACAGTGATGAACACTGGAAGCCTATGAGGACATTAATTCTCTTTGCTTTAGCGCAAGATTCAAGGAGTGTGCAGTGAATATTATTCTTGGCTAACAGAGAAGCTTGAGGTGCTAGGTTGATCATTTCTGGTCTTCTGCCTCAACAAAAGATAATTGCATTATTGTCTTGGATATTTAGCTCTTGCTCTTCTCCCTTGCCAGTAAATTAGAATGCAGAAGATTTGGAAAGAGTATTCCACAATATTTCAGCTTTTCTAAGGAAGGAACAGTGTGGGTGATTGCTGTTTTCCCAGGGTAGACATGAGGAAGAGTAGCAGCAACTCCTGCCTTCCTCAAGCCTTTGAGCATTACAGGATATCTACAGTCCCATTTAAAAGTAGTAGTTATTACCTTCCTTTTGAAAGTAGCTTCTACCCCCTCTTAGAAAGATGGTCTAACTGTAGTAAGAAAAACATCTCAAATTCGGAGAGCTTTATGAGATCTAAGAGATATAAAATACTAGTGAAGGCAACTTGCAGAAAATCAGGATCAAGATAAAGTGTGTTTATAATTATGATTGCTTATTTAGATTACTTCATATTCCACAGAAGGCATGCCTTTGCTTTAAGTGTTGCTACGTGCATTAATACAAATACAAGTACAGTTAAGTGGATTATTCCAAGAGCCCAAGAGTTTACATGGATAGCGATTTGGCAAGGCCCTTAAGTGTATGTGGGATTATAATGGCAACTAATTTTTAGATATCCTGACACCTAGTGGAATTTATTGCCACAAGCAGAGTATCTGGGTTCATCTGTACAGTGACTGGGGAAAACGAAGAAAATTAAGTATCCCATTTGTGGATACAATAGCAAGATACTCACCTGGACAGCTGCCTAACAATGCATTAGATAAAATGTGAAAGAATTTGGCCCAAGCCCTGCCCCTTTCAGAGATGTGCTCACAAAGCCGGTTGCAAAGTAATACAAGGTCCCTGACCTGGTTTCTGGTTTTGAGCCTGGAAAGATTTTCTAGTGACAGATGCAGAAGGGTGCAAGCACCTTGGATTCAGAGTGTCTCAAAGAGAATTTGAACCTGCATCTGCTATGTGTACTCTGTAACTTGCAGTTAATTAGCAAGTTGAGGGTGGCCTTGTTTTCATCCATTTTGCAGTCATGCCTTTGTGTTGCATGGAATAATTAAGCCTTTAGTGGACTGAAGATGGCAACAGTGTATGAAACCATGGCAAAATGGGAATAGAGGGTGACATCTGCAGTATAGAGTCCCATCTCCTGTCACAAGCTGGCTAAGCTCTCTCTGCTTGATAAGTATTCCTGCTATTCCTATTTAAAATATATTCCAGAACTTGGTTTTCTCTCCTTTTTTTTTTTTTTTTTTTTTTTTGGGGGGGGTGGTGGTGGTGTTTGCTTTGTTTTAACCTGGTGGCAGTATTGCATTTAGTTTAAACTTCTGATCTTCATTCCTGTGGTGTGAACAAGTCAAAATTTTTTAGTATCTCCTCAGAAGGCAGGAGCTGGTTGTTCCTTTTTGTGCATCTGTTTCTGTTTAAATATATATCCCTTGAACATGAGTATTCTGCAAGCAAGGACAAGGACAGATATAGTCCCATCATGATTTGTACAGTAGCTTTTTACATCTATATATCTACTGGAATACTTTGGCTGATACCTTATAAAATCATATAAATTTTAATGGCTTTATCACATTGATATTATGTGGAAGTATTTATTAGTCTGTATAAATGTATCATCCCACACTTTGCAGTGATTATTATCCAAGCTTTGAAGTCATCCAGTTTTTTCTGACTGATTTTCTGCTTGACTTTGGTGTTATGTCTCTCAGCTTCCTATCTTTTAGTCCATTTCTGCATTTATGCTGTATTGTTGACCAGACATAATGTTTTTGTCTTCATAGTGTGCATACATGCTATACCTCAGTTCCCAATGAAAACCTCAGTCTGCTGACTCGGAATGCCAGGCCATCACTAGTACTGCCGCCACAATTCTGTAGGCGGTGGTAAAGAGATGTTGCCATTCAGCAATAATAGCTCAATAATAATAGCTCAGTACTTGAAGAGGAGGTGAAGGTGAGGGAAGTACCAGCAAATATCTAAAGATTATATTCCTCCGGGGTAGTACTTTGACACATTGGTGAGAACATGTGAAGGAAGAAGACCGCATGTGTTAGGAGAGAGTGCTGGCTGTGCAGAACAGGTGATGACAACTTAGCTACAGGCTTCTGACACTGGAAGGCTGGGTTATCATGAAGGGCCAAATAAGTATAATCATGCTGATAAGGAGGTGGAACACAGCACTGTGTGGTGGGCTCTGAGACTCTGAAGGTAGCCCCTAGTGAATTTACCATCCTGTCCCATGGCCCATGAAGAAAGGAAAAACACTGTGACACCAAAAAGGTGAATAGGCATAGGGGTCAGTGGTTTGGGAGGGCTGTGCCAAACAGCCGTGTGCTCTCAGATGCTCCTTAAAGAAGTGCAGCCAGCTGCAGCCCTCTCATACCACAGCTGTGTAAATATACTAGGACAAACTTCTGGAAATGGTCAGGCATTGTTACTTTACACAGGGAAAAATAAGAACACGTGAGTGATGTTTGTTACTCAGAAAAGTCACTGCATCCTGTTGTAAGAAATACTTAGAAGATGACCTTTCAATGCAGGGATAAAGGATTACAGAGATAGGTGCTACTGTCTCTGGCCTCATGAGGGCCACCACTTTATTTTGCTCTGGTAACCAGAAGTGCCTCTGCCTGATGAAATTTGTGACAGTGGTGATACCAGCAGTGTCCTATGTAGATGGCTGAACTTCATGGCAGAAACCAGTGATGCAGATTAAGGACTTGCAGAGTCTGCTGTCAGCTAATGACCTCTAACTAGTTTCTCGTTACCATGTTTTTGCCTCAAGAACCATTCTTAAAGAATAACCTCCTTCTGCCCTGGTGATTCCCCTTTCATGAACCTGTCCCCATACTTCATTTCTTTGCCGAAACACGAATGGGAGTGCTTAAATGAAATCTCAGCAGGTACTCTACTGTATCTTTATGATATTCAAAAGTCCTCCCAATCCCTCTTAGGTAGGGAAAATAAATTTGCTTTGCAGCCTATCTGGAAGCATGACAGGATGGTGCAGCTCTGCTGGCCACAGTGAAATGAAACCAGTGTGATTTTTCATTCGTGGGTGCATGTTCTCACCTGCATGGATTTACTTTTCAAATGTCGGGGGGGGGGGGTTGTCAGCAAAGCACCACAAATGCAGAGGACAGCATAACTGTCTTGGGACAGTCACTGAAGGATTCGGGAGCGCAGGTAATATTCTCCTCCCTCCTTCTAGGTGAGGGCAGCAATGTTGGGAGGAACAGGCAGACACAGTCCATAAATGCATGGCTCCATGGCTGGTGTCAACGCCACAACTTTGGGTTCTTTCTTTGACAATGGGACGGCCTGCACTGCACCAGGCCTGATGAACTCTTATGGGATTTACCTCTCTCAAAGAGGGAAGAGGATCTTTGTCCAGGAACTAGCGGGCTCATTGACAGAGCTTTAAACAAGGCTCGAAGGGGGAGGGGGATAATATCAGGCTTGCCAGCGACATGTTGTGGGACGACATGCCCAGGTTGGAGGGACGGGGTGCTGGTGAGGGCCCTCAGCCTACTGCTTGGAGACGTGCTGGATGCACTGCAGCATGCTCAAAGCCTAGAGGAGATGAGCCAGGGGCTCCAGATACAACTGGGGACCAACGGGGAAGCACTGGGAAGATACATCAAAAGAATTCCAGCCACTCCAGCCAGTAAGTCAGCCTCATCGACAGCACAACTGAAATGCCTCTACACGAACGCACATAGCGTGGGGAATAAACAAGAGGAGTTGGAGACGTGTGTGCGTCTGCAAGGCTATGACCTTATTGGCATTACAGAGACATGGTGGGATAGCTCCTATGACTGGAGTGTTGGGATGGAAGGGTACAGGCTTTTTAGGAAGGACAGGCAGGACAGATGAGGAGGGGGTGTTGCCCTCTACATCAATGACCAGCTGGAGTGCATGGAGCTCCACCTGGGGATGGATGAGGAGCTGACCAAGAGCCTATGGGTCAGGATTAAAGGGAGCACTGGGGCAGGGGACATCATAGCAGGGGTCTGCTACAGGCCACCTGACCAGGGAGACCAAGCAGATGAAGCCCTCTATAGGCAGATAGGAGCAGCCTCACGTTCACAAGCACTGGTCATCTGTTGGAGGGACAACGCAGCAGAGCACAAGCAATCCAGGAAGTTCCTGGAATGTGTCGATGACAACTTTCTCCTCCAAGTGATAGAGGAGCCCACGAGGAGAGGTGCCATGCTGGACCTTATTTTTACCAACAAGGAAGGCCTGGTAGGGGATGTCAAGCTCAAGGGCAGCCTTGGCTGCAGTGACCATGAAATGGTGGAGTTCAAGATCCTCAGGGCAGTGAGGAGGGCACACAGCAAGCTCACTACCCTGGACTTCAGGAGAGCAGACTTTGGCCTCTTCAGGGATCCACTTGGTAGAATACCATGGGACAAAGCCCTGGAAGGAAGAGGGGCCCAAGACAGATCGCTAATATTCAAGGGTCACCTCCAAGCTCAGGAGCGATGCATCCCAACCAAGAGGAAGTCAGGCAAAAACACCAAGAGGCCCCCATGGATGAACAAGGAGCTCCTGGGCAAAGTCAAACAAAAAAAAGGAAGCCTACAGAGGGTGGAAGCAGGGGCAGGTAGCCTGGGAGGAATACAGAGAAACTGTCCAAGCAGCCAGGGATCAGGTTAGGAAAGCCAAAGCCCTGATAGAAATTAATCTGGCCAGGGATGTTAAGGACAACAAGAAAAGCTTCTACAGGTATGTTAGTGATAAAAGGAGGATGAGGGAAAATGTGGGTCCCCTCTGGAATGAAACAGGCGACCTGGTTACCCAGGATGTGGAGAAGGCTGAGGTACTCAATGACTTCTTTGCCTCAGTCTTCACTGGCAAGTGCTTGAGCCACACTGCCCAGGTCACAGAAGGCAAAGGCAGGGATGAGAGAATGCAGAACCACCCACTGTAGGAGAGGATCAGGTTCGAGAATATCTAAGGAACCTGAAGGTGCACAAGTCCATGGGACCTGATGAGATGCATCCATGGGTCTTGAGGGAACTGACGGACGAAGTGGCCAGGCCACTCTCCATCATATTTGAGAAGTCCTGGCAGTCCGGAAGTTCTCACCGACTGGAAAAGGGGAAACATAACCCCCATTTTTAAAAAGGGAAAAAAGGAAGACGCAGGGAACTACAGGCAGGTCAGTCTCACCTCCATGCCTGGCAAGATCATGGAGCAGACCCTCCTGGAGACTATGATCAGGCACATGGAAAATAAGGAGGTGATTGGTGACAGCCAACACAGCTTCACTAAGGGCAAATCGTGCCTGACAAATTTGGTGGACTTCTATGATGGGGTTACAGTGTTGGTGGACAAGGGAAGAGCAACAGATGTCACCTACCTGGACTTGTACAAGGCATTTGACACTGTCCCACATGACATCCTTGTCTCTAAATTGGAGAGACATGGATTCGATGGATGGATCACTCGGTGCATAAGGAATTGGCTGGCTGGTTGCACTCAGAGAGTTGTGGTCAACGGCTCAACGTCCAAGTGGAAAACAGTGACGAGTGGCGTTCCTCAGGGGTCGGTTCTAGGACCAGCACTGTTTAACATCTTTGTCGGCGACATGGACAGAGGGATCGAGTGCACCCCCAGCAAGTTTGCCGACACCACCAAGCTGTGTGGTGTTGTCAACATGCTGGAGGGAAGGGATGCCATCCAGAGGGACCCTGACAGGCTGGAGAGGTGGGCTTGTGCGAACCATATGAAGTTCAACAAGGCCAAGTGCAAGGTCCTGCACATGGGTCAGCGCAATCCCAAGCACGACTATAGGCTGGGCAAGGAATGGATTGAAAGCAGCCCCGAGGAGAAGGACTTGGGGGTATTGATTCATGAGAAGCTCAACATGAGCCGGCAGTGTGCGCTTGCAGCCCAGAAAGCCAACCGTGTCCTGGGCTGCATCAAAAGAGGTGTGACCAGCAGGTCGAGGGAGGTGATCCTGCCGCTCTGCTCGGCTCTTGTGAGACCCCACCTGGAGTACTGCATCCAGCTCTGGGGGCCCCAGTACAGGAGAGACATGGAGCTGTTGGAGCGAGTCCAGAGGAGGACCACGAAGCTGATCAGAGGGCTGGAGCACCTCTCCTATGAGGACAGGCTGAGAGAGTTGGGGTTGTTCAGCCTGGAGAAGAGAAGGCTCCGGGGAGATCTAATTGCAGTACCAGTATATACTGCAATACCAGTACCTGAAGGGGGCCTACAGGAAAGATGGTGAGGGACTGTTTATGAGGGAGTGTAGTGACAGGACAAGGGGTAATGGGTTTAAGCTGAAGGAGGGTCGATTTAGATTAGATGTTAGAAAGAAATTCTTTACTGTGAGGGTGGTGAGGCACTGGAACAGGTTGCCCAGAGCAGCTGTGGAGGCCCCATCCCTGGAAGTGTTTAAGACCAGGTTGGATGAGGCTTTGGGCAACATGGTCTAGTGGAGGGTGTCCCTGCCAACATCAGGGGGGGTTGGAACTAGATGATCTTTAAGGTCCTTTCCAACCCAAGCTATTATATGATTCTATGATTCTATGAACTTGTGGCTCACCTCCTGCAAACACGGTACTGGATGATTTCTTTTTTCCCAGAAGAAATCATGAATGATTTCTTAAAATCTGGATCATTTCTTAAAAACTGCAGGGACAATCTCCCACCTCTGGCAGGTCCGTACCACTGATACGTCTCGAAGCTTTGTGCCTGGAGCACTCAAGGCCATGAGAGAGGAGCCAAAGAAGTAAAAAAACCCCATATAGTCTGACCCCTTATTGCCTTCTGGCGCTGAGCCCTTTGGGAAGGCAGAGAAAAAACCCGAAGAAGCGAGGGACGGCAGAAGCCGGGACCGGTCCGATGGGGGCGGCGGGAAGCTGAGAGGAACGAGATCCGCCGCGGCGCGGGGGCGGGGCATCCAGCGCCGCCCCGCCCCTGCCCGCCCGATCCGAAGCCGCCGCCAGGTGGCGCCGCGGCGCTGCCGGAAGCGGGGCGGGCGTTGAGGGCGGTGGGACCCGCCCGCCCGCCCCGGCGCACGGCAGGGCGGTGAGGCGGGCCGGGCCGCGTAGGGCCGCGCCGGGCGAGGCGGTAGCGGCTGGCCGTCGGCGGGCCATGCTGCTAAAGCTCCTGCAGCGCCAGACCTATACCTGCCTGTCGCACAGGTATGGGCCCTGTCTCTGCCTCGGGGGCCTCGTCCTCATGATCGTCTCCGCCCTGCAGTTCGGGGAGGTCAGTACGGCGCCGCGCCGGCGTGGCGTGGCTGCCCCCCTTCCCCTCCCTTTCCCCGGGCAGCCCCGGTCGATCTGAGTCGTGCCGTGCCGAGCGGTGCCGGCGAGGAGAGGCGCCGGCGGCGCTCGGCGGTCCCGCGGCTGCACGGCACGGGGGGCGCGGGTGCGTGTCTATTTGGGGCTTTTTTCCCTTTTGGGAGCCGGGTGGTTGTCACGTCCTCTTGAGCAGCCAGTTCCTTCAGTAAGCGGCTTGGTCGGGAATGCTGATCGTATATATATATATATAAAAGACATAAGGGAGAAAACGGTGCTTTACGGTGGTGGTGCTCCCTTTTTGTTCTGGGATATTAACCATCGCGGCAGAGAAACGACACGGAGCACCCCTGTGTGCCGTGTTTTCGGTGCGTTGAGCGGTGCTGGCTATGGGCCTGCCATAGCTATAGGGGCTTTTATCTCTCGCCCCCTGGGAAGCAGCTCTGTGGCGGCTCCCTCTCCTCAGGCGACCTTCCCAGTCGGTGGGGCGGCTGGCGCGCAAAGTGCGCCCGTGGGGAATAACGCGACTCCTGGGAGCGCCAGGTGTGACACGACCGTTAAGTGCCGCCACACACCCCCCGCCACACACCCCCCACACACACACCCGGGGGTGCTTAACATACACCCTTGGCGGGCCCTGGAGGGGAGAGCTGAGAAAAATCTGCGTGCGCCGGGAGCTCCTGTATTCTTGTCTTGTGCAATTTCTTCCACTTCCCTTATCAGGTGATTTATTAGTGTTGTTTTTTTTTTTCCTTTTTATTATTTGACTCTTCTAAAGCCTGTGCTGGATATGGCCTTCAAATGGCAATCAGGAGTGACAGAATCTTTCTCCTTTCTGAAGTTTAAGGAGTTAAACGTAGCCCCTTTCCAAGCTGCCTGTAGTTCAGCAGATGCTGTATTGCGTTTGTCACTCGCTGCTTTTTACTCAGTTTGCATGTTATTTTGTAAATGATGCAATATAACTTCTACTTTTTCTATATATGATGTATATTTAAAAGCTTCATTTCATATTATCCTGTCTATTTTGGAAGTGATCAGTGAAAGAGTCTGGAGGGAAAAACCCCAATCCTGCTACAGTGTAGTGTTTGACTATATAGTAAGTATTCAGGGAATTAAAGTATTTTTGTCAGTGTAAAAGGACGGCAGTATTAAATGCAACCAAACTGGAATTTCCTGATTCTTAAATTGTTCTCTTTTTTCTCCTTTTTTTTCCTTCTCTGTTTTATTTTGATGGGTTCTTTCAGATAAAAAAAAAAAGAGCCAAAAGATTATTATCTGAAACTCGTGATGTAGCACTCGAGTGTAGCACAATCAGAACTTTATTTTGTGTATCTGTACATCTTCTTTGCGTAAAGTACTTCATCCCTGCTGTCTTGCTGGGTTCACAAGTTCCTGAACCACTTCAAAGCCATCAGCGAATTAATGAATTGTGTAGTGCTCTTAGGCACCTGTTTGTACATGATTATCAGTTTGGCTTGGTGTATACCTGTTGGTGCTGTGAAACTTTGGCTATAGTTTTGCCTTTTTTTCAGAACGGGGACTTAAACCCAGCTTTAGGATTCCATAGAACTTTGAATATTTTTTTTTAAAGCACTTCAGTAGTTGTCCAGGTTATGGCTGATTTCCCTGAGAATCAGTTAAAATCACTGCTCAGAATTATTTTCTTACCAAATCTTAGTTTGCTACTTCCAGCCCTTTTAGAGCTATTTGGAAAGCTTAGATACTATGTAGACAGTGGGCAAAGAACTGGCAGATTCATGTAGGAGTAAACTTTGAAAATTATATGTTAAGGAAAAAGAAAAGTGACCAGAAGTGTTTAAAAAACCTCAAATAAAACAAAACACCAGCAAAACCCCCACCCTTTATAGAATGACCATACAGATATACAGAAAAAACTTTTTTTTTTTTTACAGTGATGGTAAATGAGCGTGGTAAGAGATGTTTGTGTACATTTTCTTCTTTTATGATTTAAAGTGGTGTGTTTTGGTAAACAGCGGTAGCTTAAGGTTTAGGAGTGACTGGGCTTGTGAGAGCAAACGCTATTAGACCTCTTCTGACAACTATAGTGGGAATGGAAAACATTTCTTCAGTACACAGTCTGCAAGGCAGCAACTAATAAAAATATATGACTGTTTTGAAAATGAAACCAGAAATCTTTCTAGTAATTATTGGGTCAGCCATTTTTAACAATCTGTGGGGAACTGTCAAGCAATAAAAAGCAGCATGAGGCAACGCTTATCAGACCCTGGTGTCTGAGCAGTGTTGCAGTTCTGCTTTTCCCTGACCCCCAGAGCCACCTTTTTCATTCTAGTAGGCAAAATTAGATCTGCTTGCTTAAATTCATGCTAATATCAATATAAATGCTGGCATAAAAATAAATGCCTAGGGCAAAAAATTTGAGATTGATAATGATGTCCTCAGACATAAAAATGTCCTCAACATGAAAATGAGCTTGACTTCAAGAAAAAATTTGAGCTTGATGAAATAACAGTGCTTAAGCATGATTCAGGGGCATTTCTGCAAAAACACATAGGGTAGCCAAGTCTAAGCAAATGCTGTAACAGAGTCGTAGGATGAACTTTAAGTTTTAGGACAATTTGGTTCTAAACCCTTTTTGGCCATCTTTCCATAGGTCGGCTAGCTTTGTAAAGTGTTTTATCTTTAATGTTGTTCCCTTAGTGGTTTTATATCAGTATGTAAAGTTGAAACAAAGTGGCTTCCAGGCATTATTGCAACACAAATAATGGGACAGGATGAAATATTTACAGGGGAAAAAAAAAGTATCAGGTGGGAAGAGCTTAACTTTTTTCCTAAATGTGTTTCTAAAGAGAGCTGTTCTTGGTCTTTTTGGTTATAGTTGCACAAAGGCAAAAAGCAAACATTTGAATGGTTAACATTTTTCTTCTGGAGAGCCGTATTACTCATATAATAAATTACATTCTTACTCAAATTCTTCTGTATTTCTTCTAGAAGCAGATCAGGGTGTGTCAATTCATCATTATCAGTAGTAGGAAATGTTTCTGCCTGGATATATTTCTATGTGTGCTGTATTAAACTGGCGTATTTGGCAGAAGGATGCAAAGACTTGCACGTGAAAAAGTGTAATAGTGTGTTTTTTAAGATCCTTCCTGACTTTGGTATTTAAGGGAGGGGATTTTATGCTCACCTGGGAAATCATGTCCTTTGTGTAAGGGGAATGAACTTGTACAGATGTGATCTAGGTTACAAAGAGACCATTTGCAGCTTTGGCAGGAATTGTGTGTGTGCGCGCTTGCCATCCAGCCACGTGATGGGGCTTCCCTGCTCTCTAGAAGGCTTTAATTTGCTTTAGTGGGCATGAGGGTAGAGATGTGTGTCCTCTTAAAAGGGAGAGAGGTAGTCTTTAGGTTATGGTTTTGAATGTTATCTTTGAGAAATAGTATATTTCATAGTTCCTGTAAGACAAGAAATAAGCAATAGTAAAATTTAAATCCAGGAAGAGTGGTGTAAAGTAAGTACTGTCCTTTTCTGATATTTTTTTTTCCACTCCAGTACATATAAATACATACTTATCCAGGTAAAATAAGCCATTTCTAAAGGAGCACAAGATGCCACTGAAGTTTTTAAAGTTGGACTTGCACTGTAAAAGCTATCGTAGCAAGTTTATCTCAGAGTAGAACCTAAATGTTTTATATTATTTTCACCTCAAATTAGTTATGGGGTTTTTTTGCTATATCAAAGCCTGTTAAGCCTTTTTAGCATTGAGAAGTCTGTTTTTCTTTTTTTCTGTTTAGAACCATGATGTCAGATACTTTGTTAGTAATGGAAATGTAACTATGTGCCTTTGCTTTGTGTGTATACATTTAAGAATAGAAATGGAATGTAAACTTACAGCTTTCCAACTTAAGAATCAGCTTGTGATTAGTTTCCCATATAGCTAATTTATGAGTATGCCTAGGAATGGGGACAGCTGGCAAAGGGCATGTAAGTTGGGTGCAGCTTGGCATTTTGGCTAAGCGATCTTGATGGCTGGATGAAGGTGGGGAAGACAACCCTGCCTTCAGCTGTGTGTTCCCACCGTTTCTCATCTGTTCTAACACCTAACTAGAGGAAGATAAAGTGCTCTGTGTTTTGAAGGTTCATCTTTCTGTTGGTTTAGCTTCGTGACTTGGCTCGCTGCACACCCGGTGAACTCATGTCAAGCTAAAGGGGGTGGCAGAAATGCTGGGGGATGGAAGAGAGCCTACAGCTTGCAGAAATACTTTACTGTTGGGTTAGTCCAGCTGCAATGTAAGACGTCACCTGTATTGGGAAAGAGCTATTGTGTTTTAAGTTTGTGGACGGGTCAATTTGCATAATTGGATATGTCCTGGCCTGGCTGGCTGTTTGCAAAGCTCAGATTTCAGAGGTGTATATACTTCAATATGTTGTTTATGAGAATAGAAAGGAAGATGAGCAAAATTATATGTGGGGGGAAACATTCCTGAATTTTTGAAGGCTAAGAGGTAAGGAGGAGGTAACCTAAATGAATAGTAGCTTATAAAGTATGTCCATAAAACATGAAATCATTTCTTGCAGAGAAAAACCAAAGTTTGTTTAAATCCAGTGTGCTCCTAAGTTCTGAGTCTGATTGCTGGCTCAGTGTAATAACTTAGTTTGGATCAAGGTTTGGTCAGTTGTGCGTAAACGCATAGATCAATTTGAAGGAAATTGATTGTGATTAAATATTTCAAAAGGAGAAATGTAGGTGTCTAGTTCTAGAAGGTGGTGACATCAAGTGATGGTTGGTTTTTGTTTTCTTTTCTTTGCAGGTTGTCTTGGAGTGGAGTAGAGACCAATATCATGTTATGTTTGATTCATACAGAGACAATGTTGCTGGCAAATCATTTCAGAATCGGTGAGCTTTACTTGTAGTTGACAGTATTGCACATTTTACTGTTCAATGAATTTTCAAATATTTAAATCAAATATTCTAGATGAAGTAACATAGTGTTGACTAGGACCTTATTGTATGCACTCAGCTTTTAAGAAACTTTTTAAAGCTGAGTGCATGTGAGAAGTCACAGCAAGCTGGAAACCAAGTCATACGGGTTATTTATTTCAGTTGTGTTAACTGCTGCATGACTTCTTGTGGTTTCATCATTTGTGTCTGAATAGTCGTGGGGTCTGTTGCTCAGGAAGTCAGTGGACTGTGAATTGGTAGGTGGAAGAAGCTACTAAGGAGATATCATCTGACTCAAGTCAGATATCAAGTGCTGATAGACTCAAATGGAAAAAAAAACCTGAAAACAGATGCTTAATCTGCCTTGAGGTTTAGTGAATCACGGGACAGTAGAGATGATCAGATCAGTTTGTCATGCTTTAGCTGGTGCAAGATAACTCTGTAAAAGTACATTGCATGGTGTCAGTGAATCCTATGCACTTTTATAGTGTCATCTCTTACCTTCCTCCCCCATTTTCAAAAGATGGCAGATGATAGCAGAGTGATATAGCTCATATGGATGATTAGCTTAATGTTTACATGTTTCTGCAGTACTGAAGTGCAAGCTTGGTAGTTTGTTCCTGTCAGTACTAAAATGCCTCACTGTGATAATTAAGTACAGTGCTTTTATAAAATGGTTGAGTTTGTCCAAGACAAAATCACAAATCTTACTGTTGTGATGCAGGTATAGTCAGTTTCCATTTCTACAGTGTGTTTTCTTACTTCCTTTTGGTTGTGTAAAGCACTCCTTAGCTAGTGTTGATTTCTGTGAATTGTGATCAAAACATCCAGTGCCTGGGGAGGAACTATTGGCTGCCTGAGCAAAAGCTTAAGTTTTTTGTGATGGGTGCTTAAATTATTCCAGTTCACCTATATGCCTTTAATACTCTTATGTCAGGTGTGTCAGCGAGGTTTGTTGTGGTATTTGTATGCAGATATGAACTTCCTCAAAAAAATTCATACCAACAAAAAAGTCTTTGTGGAGACATACTTGTAGACATCTGTTAACTTTTAGAAGTCCCTTGTCAGGGTTCAATTTTTTTTATTATCAAACTTCACGAATGCAGTAATGGATGCTGTCTTGCAGTATGCACCATATCAGTGGTGGTTTCAGGGAATTTTTAAGGCTGGTATCAATGCAACATGTAGGGTGTCACACATTTTTTACATAAAATGAGGATTGTGGACTTCCAGTTTTGATCCTAGCTTATCTGTTGATTTTAATCAGTTCTTATTTTAGTGTTAGAGAAAAATACTCAGAATTGGCGAACAGGAAGCTTGTTGGTTTGGAAATTAAGCAGATCCACCGCTTAGTGGAAAGTAAAAGCTGCATGGCCTTTAGGAAATATTAATGGACCTTCAGCTGAATTAAAGTAGTGTTATCTTCTAGCTTTGCAGGAAGACGTCTCTGTTCTTGTTGAACAGTTGTGTTATAAACTTTTATAAAGAAAATCTCAGTGTGAAACATAGACAAATTTGTGCATGTGGGCAAGCTCCTTATGATGATAAATTCGAAAAGCTCCTCTTCCTGAGTTAACGTAAAAACAGTGATGTTGCTAGCATCATTAGTTACACCTATTGAATGCTGTTCTCTGCCAGACTAAGGAAGACTACTTCTTTTGCCTTGAAATTTAGTGATTGCTTTGGTTTGCTTTTCCCTCCTGTCTCATGTCCTCTGGCATCCCAGCTGTTGCACTTTCCAGGTAGTTGTGTCAGCTGCTAAACTTCCTAATTGCCTTGCCCAGGTTCTTACATAGCTTGAGACAGTGTAATAGAAATTCCAGGGCTTTTTACCAAGCCATCTCATCCAAACTCATGTTTGAAGACTGACTTAATTTTGGTATGAAAATAAAAGGGAGGGAAGGAAACTAAGTAATGGAGTTGCAATGCATGAGAGTCTTGTCCAAGAACTCTGTTTTATTTTTCTCCACCAGCAAATTCTGCATTTTGGCAAATGCTGAAGTATAATTTTGCTATTCTAGGACATGGCCAAATCATATTTAAAACTCAAAAATATGTACGGAAACAAAATGTGAAGGAACAATCCTCAGATTTTAAAATGTACAAACTGATTTCAGTATGGTACAGCAAGTGAGAGCCATCGGTTGTTGGAGAGCCATTGAGCAGAGTGAGGCTGGAGAGAGGAAAAGATGCACAACTTAAGGAGCCAAGAAGTACTGGAGCGGGAATAGCAATGGAACAGTTGAGTTGCTGTTGGTGGGCAATTACAGAGATGGAACAGGCAGGAGGGCTGGAAGGTTTACAGTGGGGACCTTAAGTGTGTAATAGGCTTACGCTCATTCTTAAAGAGGCTCAGCAAGGTTAGAGATCATGATATGGTAGCTTGGAAGAGATCCAGAGGCTGCTGTACTCCTTCAGCAACTGTGGGTGCTGAGACAATGAGGCTTTGTCTTCTAGCTGCAATTGCGGCTGTGAGCATGGCTCTCGTATGTAAACAAACGTCACAGGTATGGAAAATGCTTCCCAGCAGGTGTGTAGAAGAGGCAGCATGTGGCAGGCCTCCTGTCCTATCTGGGAGAGCTGGTGGCTCTGGCTTTGTCTTCAAGCAAGATCCTATTGATGGTTTTGGGTTTGCAAGTAAAAAATGGGTATGTTTTTGAAAGAGGGAAGTGTAAAGGAGTATCTAAACCAAGCCTCGTTAATTATCTGGGAGTCTCCAAGGAAGTTTCCAAAGTCCATGTTTGCTGATATTAAAATCAGTGGCAAATAGGAAAATCTATGCTTTTTCTGTAGAAAGGCGTTACATAATTCCCATTAGGCAGCTCATCTTGGGCTTAATCAGTTTGCAAGACTGGTATTTGTGATAAGGACCAAATGCATAAATCCACATGAAGGAGAAACACAGCTACAAAATTTTAAGGAGAAAGTTTTTGATCTTTTCTGACCTTGAACAATTTGCAAAAGACTCTGCTTCTCTGTTTGAGAAGGATAATGTGGAAGTGGATCTCCTGTTCCTTTTTAATTTTAAAGCAAAATGCCACTACATGTTTTTCAAGATAGAAAGTCTCAGTACTTGTTAAGAAGCCATGAAACCAACCAGAAAGCTTTGGCAAAGACCGAACAGGTGAAACAGTAACAGTGTTACTGATCCTAATTGGAAGCAACAAATTAATTTGTGTATGATATCTGTTTTTTATTATATGTTTGATAACCACTACTTTCCCTCAAACAATGTATGCTGTAAAAATGCATTAAGAATGTTTATCTGAGTATTTGGATAAATTTTAAGCAATTAGACTAGTGGATCTGCAAACAGTTCACTTGCTTTAACAGCCTTTTTTATTGATCTCTATTGACATTGGTAATGAAGAAAGAGCTTGCCATGCTAGTGTTAATTCAGAGTTGACATAACTGCATCTGACCAAAAATGCCTTTCCTCTGTGGAGTTCTTTAGAATTTGGCTGTATGTGACATAATTTCAATACTACAAATTAAGTTTAGCAAATTACATAGTTCTATGTGCTATTGCATAGAAACACACTTTTAGCGAATGATAAATTGGTGAGGGGCTTCACAGAAGTCAAAATTGCCTCATACACTAGAAAGAGTTAGAGTTAACACTTTTTTTGGACGTTTTATGTTCTTCAGTGAAGCCTGGATAAATAAACTCTGCACTTTGTCCAGAAGACAGAGTTGGGCATTTTTGAAATCAGCTGACTTGAGTCAAGTGCTTTGACCTAAAACACTCTTGTCCTAGCTGTAGCAATCAAGGGACTGTCAATCAAATAATTTAACTGCTCACAGCAATTGTGGAAAAGCTGGAAGAGCTCCAGCCATTGGATTTCTACTCCTGTGGAGGACTATTTTGTTCAAAACATGCCTTGAGTTGCACCTGTTAATGAACAAGAATCTAGTGTCATCCCCTGAGAAAGAGGGGAAATAATTGATTAGAAGGGTGGTTGTATTCAGTAAATTG
The DNA here is from genome assembly GCF_011004875.1 of Balearica regulorum gibbericeps. Lineage (NCBI taxonomy): Eukaryota > Metazoa > Chordata > Aves > Gruiformes > Gruidae > Balearica > Balearica regulorum. The sequence goes on from NC_046184.1 coordinate 62,442,568, forward strand.
ACTTTTTTTTTTTCCCAGTTGAGAGGGTAGCCTCCTGCGGAGTGTTGCATTTCAGAGGTGAGAGACTTCCTGGGGGAAAACCTCATTCTGTGACCCCATGGATCTTAGCCTTAGAGAAATGCTCAGTGTTTGCTAGGCCATCTACTGTTTAGGAAGGTTTTGAATAGCTTGACACTGAACTTTTGAAAATAATAGCTGGGGTATCCTCCTGCTTTCTGGGACTGAGATTCAGCTATGGCAGCAGCCTGGTGTACCTGCTGAAACAAAGCTGTGGGCCTCAGAGAGGATATTATCATAAACAAATAGAAAAAAGGTACCCTTACCCCTTTTCTTCTGCCTTGGGTATGCTAGGAAATCTGTAACTGTCCTGAAACAGCTCCAGGGTATTAAATTGTGTCAAGAATGAATTTGACTGAGTCTGAATTCATGCACCCTACTTATCTTGTTGGTTTATGAAATGCCCTGTTATTAATGAGGCAGTCCTAGGATAGAGACCTGGTCCTCCTGAGATATTATTCGCTCTGTGCAATTAAGTAACATCAAGTATGATTTAAGTCTTTATACTTTGTGCTGTCCTGTCTAATGTAGTTGGTGAATTAAGGATGTGCCTGGATGCTGGTATTGGTTTGAGAAATATTTTCGGGGTTCGAAGGAGTTGGGTTATAGGTTAATGTTGATGAAATTTAGAGCATAAAGTTCAGATTTCATTTAGTTAGTGAACTGTTATAGCCACTTTACATCCTTTTTGGTTAATGTCTGTGCTGTTTTTTCAAAGGCTTGTGTATAATTAAGAGATGATAATACAGCTAAGAGAAGCTTTTTGCTTTGTCTTGTTTGTAGCCCAAACACCAAGTATTTCTGTTGTTAGACAGAAATTGCTATTGTAGGATGCCACAAACACTTGTAATGTAATATTAAACAGCTCATGTAGCTTTCATTTGAATTATGTAGACTTTGTTTACCCATGCCGATTGATGTGGTATACACCTGGGTGAACGGCACGGATGTTGAACTGATCAAAGAATTGCAACAGGTCAGAGAACAGATGGAGGAAGAACAGAAAATAATGAGGTAATAATCTCATGCATTTTTTTCCCTTTAACCGACAGCAGCATTCTAATGCAGTACTAGCACTCTTTTTCTCCCATGTTACTCAACATGAAAATTCAAAGTGCATTTTCTCACTTCTTCATTTGATTATTCTCAAAACTTTGTTTCAGTTCTACATTTAGCTATGAAGTAATGTCTAAACAGAAACCTGTTTAAAATTACAAAGCATAATAACTTAAAGTAATTAAGGCTGTTCTGTCTTGAATTTGTAAAATTCAGAAAACTGTGCTTTGTGTATGTCATTTTGTATTGATTTCTACAACTCAGTTTGTAAATAATAAAACTATATCTCAAATGATTCTATGTATAACCTCTCTTCATCCCCTTCCCCCCCCCGTATTTCTTTTTCTAATGGGCTTAATAATATCATAAACATATGGTTCTTAAAAGCCCCTTTTTTAAAGTTAGATTTGTAGTCTCCCAAACACTGAAACTGAGACGAAAACAATTTATTCATATTATAAAGGTATGAGTCAGCCTTCTAACTAAGGAGGGAAACACGTGTGTTGCTGCATGGTGTTATAGATTGTGCTATACTGTTCTGCAAAATTGCTGATCTGAGGCTTCAAACACAGGCTGCTGCAGTTACCTTGGATTGTGTCTTGTAAACATTGATTTAGTTCTTAACAGGCAACTTTGTGATCACATGATCTGCTTTGGCCAGAAAATATGCTAAATTGAAGAACAAGTGTCTATTTTAAGGGTTTTAATAGTTTAATTTAGAATAATCTGAAATCCACAAGTGAGTGGATTGATCTGATTTTTGGCATGTTATGACTTGCAATTTAGGTACCACTGACAATGTGATCACAAGTGAAATTTTGGATCTTTGTTTTGCTGCTTAAATATTAGTAGCACTTTAAATCCATTAAGTTTAAATATCTTAAACATAGACATGGTATCTGCTCTGAAAAGATTTCAAATTTAAACTAATCTTTTCCTAGCAGTTCATGTGGCAAATGTTAAAAATGGGGTTAGCTCTGTCATTGCTCATGCTGTGATTCCTATTTTACAGAGGGAAAAATGCATAATGTTTTTTTCCATAATGCTGATTTGGAAAGTTGATATCAAGCTTATGAGTAAGACTCATGTCCATGTCACATTCCTTATCTACAGGGGCACCTGGTTCTCTCCCTTGTAGATAACTTTTTTTCACGTACTTTGAAATTGGTTAGCACTGTTACAAAAAGAACTGTTTCATGGGATCAAGATAACTGCAGAAGACAAAGGCAAAGCTGTTATAAATCTCTGCTAATGAGTGTATATTTTGTATTGCATAGCAAAACTTCGTAAGTTCTGACTTTCTTGTTGATATGCCTGAACTGAGCTAGTCATGGTTCAGGTGCTTTATTCTTCAGTGGGAGAGGGTAGCTTGATGGATGGTGGTTCTCTTTCTGTTGGTGGAAAGCTGCCCTGTTGGTAGAAGGGTGCCCTTCTGATGCTGTGATTATTATTTAACATCAGCGCTGCACAACCTTCATGTTAATAGTCATTAGCTTCTACATCCACATGAAAAATACATGATAGACCTTATCAGAATATGCATGTTAGGCAAAACAATCCAGTCAGCCTAGTTTCAGGTCACTTCATCCTGGTTTCTTACCAGTGTTTTTCATATCAACATCAGTTTCATTAAGTAATGTAATAACAACCCCTGAAAATCCTGTTAGCAAAAAGAGTGCCACTGCCACAGCTGTCAGCACAACGGAGAATTTTTGAGCTACACTGCACGAGGGCGAGCAGGGAGGTGCACGTGTGTGTCAGCCTGTGCTCGCCTTGGCAAGGCCAATGGCAAGGCCTTGGCAGTTTTATAACTGGGTTATCAGTGCTTTCACAACCTGTCCCTGACTCAATTAACAATCTGAAATCAGACTAAATTCCTTACTGTCAACTCAGTGTTATTTAATGTAGTTGTTTTGATTTTGTAATAGGGAAATCCTTGGAAAGAATGCAACAGAACCAACAAAGAAGAGGTGAGTTTTTGTGGGTTTGGGCATAAATTGGAATAAATTATATCCTACACATTGTTAGCTGAAAGCAGATGCTGGTTGGGGAGGTGGTTTGGTTTTCTATAGCCTGTGCATACTTTCCTTCTGCATCGCTTCAGGAACAGTTGACAGCATGATAATATATATGTTGAATAAAGTAATGTTATTGTGACATATATGAATGAGCTTCTTAAGATGTGACAGTTTCTGAAGTTCAGAAAGCATATCCTTGTCACTGGTTAGGCATAGTTCCTATTCCAAGTGTGCATTTGAATTCATGTGTACCTGGAGTTATATAATACAAAAGCATGCTTTCGCCTGCCATTTGTATACATGGCACTGCAAATAATGGTTTGTGGTGGGGCAAAACCTCTTGTGTCTCTGCTGCCAGGAAGTGACGGGGCCTGGTTTGTCCTATTACTCATTTTGCTTGGTCATTCTGCTAGTTAGAGATCTTTATAAGGTCTCCTCTGTGGGCAAACTTGTAATCTTGGAAACTTTTGAAAAACACTTGTGGGAATGAACTAAACTGTAGCAGTCAGGTATATGCCTTCTGCAGCAAAATAAGCATGCTCTTAGTAATTTTGCCCTGCCCCAGCTGATGTTAGAAATAATTGATCAGATTTTACAGAACATCTCTCATTGCATCTGACACTGATTTTTGTCGTAATTTTTCTACTAGTGTTTTTTATATATATACACCTTTGGTATTTTGCTGTAGTGAGAAGCAACTGGAGTGTTTGCTGACGCACTGCATCAAAGTGCCAATGCTTGTCCTGGATCCTGCGCTGCCTACCAATGTCACACTGAAAGACCTGCCATCCGTTCACCCTGCTTTACAAGCTGCTAACAATATGTTCTTTGTAGCAAAACCAAAAAATCCTTCTACCAATGTGACAGTAATTGTTTTTGATAGCCCTAAGGATGGTAAGAACCTATTTGTCAGATTCCAGCTAGTATTCTAGAGGAAGCTTTTTAGTAAGTTGCTTTGAATTAGGGTTTGTTGGGTTTTTTTCTCCAATACTGACTCTGCCACTAATTTTCTGTTTGACTTTAGCAAGTCATTCAGCATCTCTTGCCCTCAGTCTGTTCCTCTAAATGATGACATTAATAATACTGTTTGCTTACCTCCCAGGCAACTGATTACCAATGATTAGAGTTCCATGCTTCAGAAGACTATTGTAAAACAGATTTGATACCTGAATATTTGTGTTGCACTGATAAACTCAGAAGGCTGAGGTTTAGACCAAGGAAGATTAGTTTTAGAAATCCTCTTAATTGCTGTGAAGTCTAGTTTGAATATTGTGCAATAAGTTCTGCCCTTGCTCAAAGGATTACATACCTTAAAATAAACTTATCTATGTGTTCAACATATATAAGTAGGATGTGGGAGCAGGTATGAGCTGTTTATTTTAATGTCTAGTGCCTGACCACTACCACCCACTAGCCCAACCAGTGGTGTTTATTTTACCACCAAGAATTATTTACCAGTTATAAAGACAACTCTTCACGCCATAAATATCCAAATCTTTTTAATTTGCAAGAGTATATCTTAGTTACTAGAATATACAAAAGAAATTACATGCATTTTTTGATTTGGAATGCATTTTATATATTCTAGTTGAAGCTGCTCATTCTGGAATGTTAAAAGACAACAGCAAACAGATAGTATGGAGGGGTTACTTGGTACGTACTTTTAAAATCTGTTGATTACATTTCGTCTATGTTAAACTTTTTGTACATATTTAGAAAGTGTTTCTGTGCTACTCTCTTTCCATAACTCACATACAGTAAGAAGTGAAACCTTTTAAAATAACCCTTATTTCAATTTTGAAGCTCAGGTTAAGTGGCAAAATATATGATATTAAATCTGTCACCCGATGAAGGATTGACACATAAATGTTAATTACTGTAAGTTTAAAAAAGTCTTTATACCCTGTTTTATTGTTTTTAGACCACAGACAAAGAAGTTCCAGGTCTAGTATTAATGCAAGACTTGGCCTTCCTTAGTGGTTTTCCAGCTACATTCAAAGAAACAAATCAACTGCGAACAAAACTACCGGAGAGCCTGGCCTCTAAAGTAAAACTGGTAAGGGTCTGGAGGAGAGAGTGACTTAGTGGTATTAGTTTTTTGGTATGGTTCCCATACAGGATATCACCCACCTAGGAGACTTAGGATGTTTCTGATAGTAAACTGTTTTTCTGTGTGACTCTGTTTTCTTGAATTGTGAAGAGTAGTAAACAGTGACTCAACCAGTTGCCCTCAAAAGACCAATTGTCCGTTCTGTGACTGCAAGTTATTGGGCATTAGATTTGCTAGCCTGCAACTGATTAAAAATTACCAGTCTTATCAGTTTCTCTCAGACATTTGCTATAGGCTGTTGTCTTGCTGAAGTATGCTATATCACTGGCTTGTTTAATGTGGCAGAATTTTGTTTATGTAGCTTCTTAGCTTTTTTCTTTCCTCTTTACTTTTAGAAGAATTATCTTAATAGTAACAACACTGGATTGTTTCACAGCTGAATGCTGTATTTCTCTCTGCCAAGTACTCTGTATGGTCTTGAGCAAGTTGGACTTCAACTTACCCATCTGCAAGGCAACAGTAGATCACAACTTATGAGACATCCGTTAGTATTTCATGCCTTCTATTCTTCCCTGCCATTTGGACACCTTTTCCATTTATAGCCAGGTTTAACAGATAGGTAAAAGTTTCAACAGTCTGTGAAAATCATTGGCTCGTGTATTGGAGAGAGATGTGCTTGGTGGTGTGAAAGGGGCTGAGGCCAGGGAGTTTGTGGAGGAGTTAGCAGGGGTAAAGGAATGTCAATCTATAGGTAATGTCTTTGAGGCCCAACTGTAGGATTTGCTAATTAACTTTATGGCTTGTTCTTGGTGCTTGAATGAGCATGACTTCCTTTCCTTGTCTTTTTTTGGAAGGCTGCGTTAACAAATCATGTATTCTGCTATTGCAGAAATTATATTGTGTAACCCCTTTTATCAGCTGGTCACACTCCAACTTAATGCAAGCTGAATTTCTTCTTTCTTATCTCAACTTGTGTTAACAGGCTGTCTTAGAATCTCACTAATGGTAGAAACCTTCCGAAGTAAACAAATTTGTACCTCTCTTCCTACAGGTGCTTGAACAGCTTAATAGAGCTCTTAAACGGTTATTAAAGCTTAAATAGCTCTTTTGCCTTTGTTTACATCTCTGGTGTATTCATAAAGAGTGGCTACGGCTTTTACTAAGTTAATCAGGCAGTGCTCATCCCACAGCATTGGCTCTCCATTCCTCTCATCCTTCTGACAGCCCTTCCCTGCCACTTCCATTGTGGATTCGTCTGCCTTCAACACCATTGACTGGAATTTTGTACAGCATTTTAAAGGAGGCATCACCAGAACTTTTTACACAGTGAAAAATACATAGTACATAGCTAACCGAAGGCCAGCAGACAGTCAGAGACTTGCTGTGTACTAGATTATGCTCCTTGCAAACAGCGTTGCCAGTGTATCTGTGTCACCTCCCTTGCATCCTTCCACTGCTGTGTATTGGTGCTCTTCATAAAAATTTTCTCTTGCTACCATGAATCTTGTTAGATTGGGCGAGTGACGGCAAATGTGCTTTGGTGTGGCCAAGGCATCCTTCCTTCTGTTTCTTATTGGCATATTGGTTAAATAGCAGTGAATATTCCTATGGTCAATCTGCCAGTCTCTGCTTTTTTTTTTTTTTAATATGCTGTGGGTATTAATTGCTTTAAAGAAATGGTGTTTACTCTAGAGAAATGAGATTGTTATCCAACAGGAGATGGCACTTCAGTTTTGCTGTCCAAGATGCTAGGTTCTTCATTTCAAGTTTGCATAAGGAGTGTTGTTGGTTGAATGCTTCCTGACATTGAGTCATCTGAAGAATCTTCGAGTGCAGGTCCATTTGGGTTTGGAGCCTTTTCTAGTTCCCTCACGACAGCTTAAGTTACAGGTTCCTGGTAGTTTTAACACATTTGACTTAATGGAGCTGAAGAGCTCAGAATACCTTTGACCTCAATTGCCAGCTCTTTTCATTGTAAACTTGCCCTTTAGCATTCAAGAAATTTAGTAAATTCAATTAAAAATCAATTAGCTTATGTTTTCCTGACCCAGGGTTATTATCTAGGAGCAGCTCTTCTGTAACTTTCTCATTAATTACCAAATTGGTATCTGAAATAATAGTGCCTCTATCAGTTCAGAGATTATTTGGTGGAAAAGAAATCTGTCTGCTTCCACATCAGGGAATATATTGGAGCACCATCCTAGGCAATGTTTGTTCTCTGGTTGAACATCATCAATATAAGCTCTCATAGTAACTTAGTTCTGAGGAACGTCCCCCCCCTCAAACAATATTTGGAATTTCATTCTCTGTCTCTCAGCAGATGTTGCTTCATGCTCTTTTTCCAAAATGATTTTGACTTAAGTTTTTATCCATAGTACCCTACTTTTCTTTTTCTTTCTTTTTTTTTTTTTTAAGGTTCTGGTGCCTTGTGTGGTTGACGCTTGGTGTTCCTTTGTCAGAGTAACTTTTATGTCTGTCTTGGACGCTTCAGTATCTCTCTGTCCTTGGTGTTCTACCACCTTCTCTTCTTCCCTCTGATGTCTGGTGTAGTGGCTTGTACTAATATTTCTGCTGCTAAAACATACTTCTTTTAGAATAAGAATACCTGTTGTGGGAATTTTTTTCTTTTTTTTTCTTATTTTGTTCCCCAGCTCTCCCCAGGCACTTTCTAATTTCATTAGTTGTGGTTATTCCTCTAATTGTGCTATCTAACTGTTGTTTGAGTCAGTGTTGATGCTTTTTCTCCTTAATACTCCGGTGTGGATTTTTGTTTCCAGCACTGAGAAGTTCATAATTCTCTCTAGAATTTCTGCTGTAAATCTGTCAAGCAACAGACTTTATTCTTAGACTAGCCTCTCTCTCTTGTGCTGTAATAGAGACCTTCCATCTTTCATGGACACCTTGGAAGAACGACCTACCCAGATTTCTCCTAATTACTTTTGAGCCATCTGCTGGTTTTTATTATCTTGTGGCTTTAAGACTTGTGGAGTGATTCTGCCTGGACCTTAATTTTTTGATTGCAGTCATCTTTTTTCCATTTCATCAGATGATCCCTTTCATCGTCTTTTTTCCATTCCAGTAGGATCTCCTAGCAGGATTAGTCCAACAAAAAATATGATGGAAGGATACTTCATGTGCTCTGCTTCTCACGTCCAAGCAGCTGGCTAATCTATTGTCTGCATCCAAGCTGATCACTAGCTTAACTCTTAACTCTTATGCTGTAGTTTCTCTGTGGTTTTGCATTGCTGTCCAGATGAACATAAAGGCTGCATCTCTGGGGTGTCTTAGATATGTCTCTATCTCTTTTTTTTTTTTTTTTTTTAATGGAAGCGACATCCCATGCTTATTATCTTTCTACATGATTTTTTCTTACTGTCTTGTGGGGTTTTTTTCTCTTTGTTGTCAGTAATGCGTTATCCAGTTGATCGCAAATCTTTCTGTTTGTGCTGGTTCTCATCCTTGGTGTGTTCTTATCTTTGTGTAAACATTACCTTTGTGATCAGTTTGTTACCTGTTCCTAAGAGCTCCTGCAATTTAGTTAAGCACATCTCTGTGTACACACATTTTTCTTCTCAGGTATCCACAGCATTCTGCAGTTTCTCAATCCAGTCATCATTGCTGTATGTGTTACTTTTCCTGGTGGTGGATGCTTTAGAACAATTAAATTTGGATTATTGTACTCTGTGTGGTCATAGCAGCAGATTCTTCCCCAACCAGTTCCCTACTCTTGATAGGAGCAGTTTATTCCTACAATGGAATATATGTATGTAAATGTAAGAAATGTTTTATTTACAAGGATAAAATTTTTTACATATGAAGTGTGGATGAGGTTGTTTCTGTAGAAGCATTTACTAAGATCCTAGCTCAGAATCAGTTCTTCATTCAGTGGAAGTTGTAGGTAGGTGGTTATGGTAAACATAACCCAGTGTGGTTTCCTTCTTACCAAGGAGAGAGATGCTAGATTAATGCTGCAGTTAAGTAGCAGAAAGGTTGGTTGTTTACAGTCTCCACTGAAATTTGCAGCAATTCCTCTGCTGTTATCACTTCTGGCATCTAAAGTCTGTGAGATGCTTGGTGGAGAAGAAACTTGCACCTGAGGCTAGACTTGTGTCTCATAGCCACCTCCTGATGCTTAAAGGGTTTCTGCATGCTATAAGTGACTGTTTCTTAGCATAATGCTGGAAGGAAAAAAAAAAAAAAACCAAACAAAAAACCCACAAACAACATCCCCCCCCCAACTTCAACAATGCTGCTATTAGAAGGTAGGAAAGGGAGGAGTGTAGCTGTTGGTGAATTTGTGTTGAATGTTGGTAATGCTGCTTTAATTGGATCGCTTTAGTTTGTTTGATTGAAAGCACTTCTGAATCCAGAGAGGACCAAAAATTGCTCAGACATCTGGGTCATGTGTTTCTTGTTTCAAAAGACTAAAAATCTCTGAGAAAAGTAGCTGAGCTCAACTAGAGGGGGGTTAAATTGTGAAGATTTAATATATAATGAATCACTTTCTAAGGTGAATTATGTATGTTACGGTCTACTGAATTTTTGTACTTATCACCTGCACTGTAATGTAATGATATGGAAGTTTATTTCCAGATGTGAAAGGTAAGCAGCAGTGTGTCTGCTGATTATTGTTCTAAGTTCTGTGTGTTATGACAGATGTGGTTGAAAATTGTATTTGGCTGCTTTTTATTTTCCATGCTTTCTTAATGGTGCATTAGTAAGCCACTAGATGGAGGTGTTACTTTGGTTGTGTAGCTGCCTGCTGCTAAGCTATATTTCTTTAAAGCCTTTAGAAATGTTACCTATACTTGAAGAACAACAACTGAAAATTTCTTTTCACTTTTGCTTACCCCTCCTTACCTGCACTTCTAAAGAAAACTATCATTATTCAGCCTAAAAGAGATGCTTGTGACTTAAACTAGGTAGTGATGAAAAGACTGGCAAGGGAAGGATTGAAAGCAAGGGGGTTTGATTTCTCTGATTTTGTTTTTTGACACTATCATGCTAACACTTTTTCACTGAAATAGCATACAGTAGTGTGAAAATTTTTGGAGAGAGGTGACTATTTATCCTTCAAGATTTAATATCCTGATTGCTTCAGGGAAAACTAAGAGCTTGCAGATCTTCCTCTGCAAAATACTGTTTCCTCTTTAATCTGCATATGCACACATGTACACATATATGGACAAGTTATGTTGAAAACTAAGGACTGTTAAGTGTCTTTAAATGACCTTGTCTTACTAATGGAAGAACATCCACGTGGGAACCTGGCGGCATGGCGATGCTGAGTGTTTGCTGTCCTCACTGCCTTGAGGGTGGAAGCCCTAGGATTTTTACTGCTGCTCTTGTCAGTGTTGATGGAGCAGACAGGTGGCTTCAGGAGTTGGTGTTGTATGTTCACACAGATGTAATAAGTAAGCTTTGTAGGAAAAAAAAAACAACCCTGAGGTATTGCATTACTTTTGGCTCTGAGATGACCCTCCTGTTAGTTACCTTATAAAGGGAGCTTGATAAATTTGTAAAGACAACAGTATTTCTACTTGTAAAGCTTTTGTAACTCTAACACAATACATGCTTCCTCCTTCCCTTGCTACATGAGTTATCCCAATATTCATACTGGAGTGTGAAAAAAGGGGCATCTCATTTCCTTAACAATCAGCTTTGGCCGTTAAGAAGATAAAATGTAATAATTTATACACTGGTTAAGACTCCAAGTTCCACCTCAGAAAAAAAATCTGCTTTTTAGGCCTTTTTCCTTCAGAATGTGGAAATGAAAATTTACTTCTGCATGGGGTGGCTTAGTCTAGTAAGTCTAAGCATTGCCAAACATGCTGGCTCCAAAGGAGACCTGCATTTACAGTTACCTTGTAGGGAGAATGCAGTTTTCCTGTCTCGTTTTCAAGTGCACAATATAAATGTGCACGGGTGGCAGTCTGTACCTGTGCCTGCACGGCGCCTTTTCAGCCTGCTTGTCTTAGAAGCCGAGGCTCGCATGATTACGCTGACTCTGTACATCTACCTGCTTGTTCTTCTGTTCTGTTTTCACAATACCTTTAGATCTGCTGGCCTGTTTTGTCAGGTGGAAGATGATCTCTAGAAGATAATATTTCAAGGGAATGGGCCGTTGCATGCATTTCCACTGAGAAGAGGATAATACCTGTGAGACATCAGAAAATCTGCCAGGGGAGAATTCCATTTTGAATATACCAGCAACAAAATGCTCTGAGCAGAGCTTGCAATTTATTAGAATCTAGTTAGTTATGTCACCAGATAACTTCATTGAAATTTAACTTTATTGATAGCTCTGCTTATGAAAAGACTTGTTTCTTAAAAAACGTACTGGTGGAAAAAAATACTGATGTAATAAAAATAATCTGTTCAATGCAGGGGTTATCTTAATGCTGATGCTAAACAGTGGAGGACATTTTTCCACTACTTCTTTTTTTGTGCTTGGACTGTTACATATTTAAAAACCTAGAGCATATATGCTGTGTTAGTGGGGGGAAGGGGAAGTGTTTGTAATAAATCTAGTTAGGAATCTGTAGAACAGGTTGACTTTGGAAACAAGTTAAAGAGAAACTAAATGTTCTCTAAATGCTTTCAAAGCTCTAGAATGGTAGTATTTTTTGTTTGTTGTATGTATGTTTTAAATGACAGATTCTAAGAGACTGTGTGACACTGTTGTATTCCTAAATAAAGCACATACACCCATGGCAGCTTTGCAATCTGTAGCATTTCGATATCGATATTTTTGGAGGTTGCTAGCTGCAGTCCGTAACGATACCTCAGCCATTTAGCTACTGAAGCCATCCTTTCCACCCGTAGGTTCAGATGATTCCCTGGAAGGTCTGAGATTTATCAGATTTTTCTAATGGCAGGCCTCATAAGTCAGATTGAAAGATCTCAAATAGCATATGAGTCAAAGCATCAACAGCTTTAAAATGTCACAAGTAGGACAGCTGGCCTTGCTAAGGGAAGGGTGCTAACTCTGGGACAAGTGTTTTAAAATGAGCAGAAAGGGTCAGACTTAATAAAAATAAAGAGAAAAAATCACTTAAGGTTATTATGAAATAAACTGTGATGGTTTTGCTGTTTTCAAACATGACAATATTCAAATTTTGTTAACTTATGAATTGCTTTTATGTGTGTTATGCAACTGAAAATCTGGTAGACATGCTTATTTGTCTTACATTGCATGAAGGCACAAAAATTAAGCATAGCAGCTAATAAATATTGTTAATGATTAACTGCATTTATTCTCATGCATTTGGAGAATCAAAGTGCAGTTCTGTTTTTAGCTTGTTTAGCTCACGCTACTTCATATGGTAAACACAGCAATTTATTGGGTTATGCTATATTTCTAGTGAAATGTTTTGATGCCCTGCAATCTGAAGCTATACTAGTTGTTAAAGAGGGCATGTAGTGTGAGCCCCTTCTTATCCTGTGCATTATGAAATCTGATATACAGACTTACTAGTGGCAAGAGATAAAAACAGCAAACAGATCAAACAGTCCCCAACTAAGAAATGACCTTAACAGCATATTGGCAACCATCATTAAGGACTTGGAGACCCACATGGATTAGTTCTGGAGCCCTTTGTATCTCAGATTTCTGAGCTGTAGGTTGATCTGTAAACCATTCTGAAAATTTCACGCTTCTGACAGCAACGATGAATTGCTGGCCTTAATTTTCTGAGAAAAGCATGACTTAAGACAGAAAAAAAGTATGATTCTTTCAGTCATACAATAAAGTTGTAATAAAATATGAATTTTATTATTGGGGAGAGGGAAGGAATGGATGGGGACTTACTAGTCAATTACTCCAGAAATATTTATAACATGGACAGCTTTACTGTTGCTGGATTGTTGTATAAAGAGAAATATTCTTTGGAAAGTGAAAATTAAGCATTTAGAAATGTTCTGTATCTTTAAATGTTTTTAATTTCCCATTTTGCTACCCCTTTTTATGTTCTTACAAAATTGTAGTTCTTTTAAAAATTGTTTTCCAGTTATTCCTATTAGTAACTCTAGTAAGAAAGATACAACAAAAAGATGGAATTGGCAAAGGAAGAGTGCTGTTGTTGGTACATGCCAGAAATTATTTTCTCTGCTTGTATAGTTGCAGCTTTATTCAGAAGCCAGCGTGGCTCTCTTGCAACTGAATAACCCTAAGGGTTTCCAAGAACTGAGCAAGCAAGCAAAGAAGAACATGACTATAGATGGGAAGGAACTGACACTTAATCCTGCTTATTTACTATGGGACCTCAGCTCTGTCAGTCAGGTAGGTAAATTCTGTTACAGCATGTAAAGGTTGCAGTATTTAAACTGTGAGTAGAGGCTGACTATACAATGACTAGGAACATGGGATTTCTTCCAGAAGCTTGGAAGTGCTAAGAATCCAGTATTTATGATGTTGTAAGAAAACATCACGAGAACACTGTCAAATCCTGAAATCAAGGAGGAAGAAGGATCTGAGTGACATTCAATTGAAATTTTCATGTTCTCCACTAAGTGAAAAATTTTGCCCTCTGCATACATTCTGATAAAGCTGTGCGCAGTAAACTCCTGAAAGGCTTAACTGATACTGACTGGCAGATAAGCAGGCTTCTTGTGGGGAGAGACAGAGGGCTTTATTAACAAACATGATTATCTCTTTTCCAATTTGTTTCTTAGACATTGTTGCTTTGCAGCATCGTATATGCTGAGCAAATGTTAACGGCTTCTTTTCCAAAAATTTTGAAGACCTGAAATGCAGATGTCTGTAAGGAAAGGAGGTTTACTTTGAATGTTTTTAATACAAGCAAAGATGTTTGGTTTAGCAAAAGGAAATAAAATAACAGGATGTCTGTGTCAAGATAAGATCTTCTAAAATCTTGGTGGCTTTGTCCTGCTAGAATTTAATTTTACAGTGAATATCAAGTGGCACGGGTAAAGTAAATGTGCCATCTCCAGTAAAGCTTGCAGTCTGTCTTTATATCCTGTGAACCTGGCTTTTGGGGAACTTTCCTTCTTAATACAAACCCTGAACTCAAACTTTATACTTTCCATGTTGAAATTACGTGTTATTTATACGCATATATTATACCTAGCCAATGGATGCTAGTGTTGCTGGAATGTTTTCAGTTATGTTTTTGAGAATGTGTAAGCTGTGTTACTGTACATACTAGAAAAGGAGACTTATTTACAGTGTGTAGAATCTGCAGTGAAAATGGTAATTGTTAAGTGTTCTTTTTCTTGAGTTTCCTGTTTTAGTTGGGCATACTTCTTTTAGAAATACTCCTTTTAGGCAGCCTTAATTGTTGTTCTTAGAAGAGGTCATTAAGTTCTAATAAATTGGAAAAGAAACATATGTTAAGGTGTCATGTAACCTAATTTTGTTACTTACTTGAAGAGCTTCTAATTAAAATGTTGTCTTTTTAACAAAAACATATAGAAACATTTAGGTATTTGATAGTGAATATTAGGCTCAGTTTTGTTAATAACGGGATAATTGAAGAGCTGCTACATCATGACACTTCTAGTGTATCTGTATTAGGTGACATATACGGCTTATGACACAATGTACTTGGAAGGCCTCAGCCTCTTAAAACTGAATTTCCAAAAGGTGATGTTATGGATTTGAAATGCCACTTGGCTTTTGATAAAGATCAGGAAATGAGACTAATAATCCAGGAGAACAGGAGGATGTGTGGTTTCTGAGGTTCTTTCTTCAACAGCCAGGATCACACAAGGCACTGTCATCTTGCAGTTTGATCAGCAGACATCCTAATGATACCAGGTGGTCAGCCATAGATGTCAAAGTTTGTATTGTTCACCTTGATAATTCAGAAGAATAATGGTACTTGATTAATATACTTTTTATTTTGCTTATGCACCCACATGCTAAAGCACACTGTTGTTATCTAGCTGCATCAGAACTTGAATGTTCTATCTAAAAATCTAACAAAGGATTCTTTCTTTTCATAGTCTAAACAGGATGAAGATATTTCTGCCAGCCGTTTTGAAGATAATGAAGAGCTGAGATACTCATTACGATCAATAGAGAGGCATGCCCCTTGGGTACGACACATTTTCATCGTCACTAATGGGCAGATTCCTTCCTGGCTTAACCTGGATAATCCTCGGATAACCATAGTGACACATCAGGTAAAAGCCAAACAAAAAAAACCTGCCAAAAACCTGAAACAAACAAAAATACCAGCATGAAAGTGCTACTAGTAAAGATTCTATGTTTGTTTCTAAGTTATGCCCTTTCAGCTAAAGGCTGCATTTATTTGGAAGGTAGAAGTGACCACCTCTTCCCTGTCTCATCCATGGTTTTGTTAAACCCCAGTATGCCATTGTATTTTGGTTAAGCAGATAACTGAAAATGTATGAAGCCTTCATTTAGTCTTCTCCCAAATACTGAGATTTAAGCTAACGTATACCCATGTCTAATTTCCTTATAAAGTCTACTTATAAAAAACCTGGGCAGAGGAAAATGCAATTTGAATACAAAACAGTCTCTCAGAACTACTAACAACCTAATAAGCTTGTGTTGAGACAGGATGGATTACAATTACCAGAACTGAGATGATGGTTGCAAAAACAGTAGCTGTGTATTCTAAAAAGCTTATTAAAAAAGAGAAAGGGAATCCTGCAAGCTTCCTGAATAAGTGAAACAAACATACTCTAGTAGCTTCTTATTACAAATTTGGGAGTAATTTTGGTATCTGGACATGCCATAGGAGCCCTGAGCAACCTAAGTAGTAACAAGATACTAATTCAACTTCTGTCGCTGTCTGCTTGTGAGGTTACTTGAAAGAGATGAAAGAATCCTGGCTTTTTGAATGTTGGAACCTGTTCAACTGGCATGAAATTTTGTGCAGCCTGTACTGCATGGGAAGTATAAATATGTATATATAAATATGGGCCTGATCCAGTGGCCAGTGAAAGAGAAGTCTGTGTCTTTGTATTAAGCCAGGTGCAGTTTCTTAGTTAAGCAGCAGACGTGAAAATGGTTTTATGTGGGAAAATGAGATAGCAAAAGGTTTGTTGGGGTTTTTTTTGCTAAAATGTTTTTACTTTTTTGTCTTTCATTTCTTTTCTTGTTCCTGATAAATCTCTTTTTTTGAGTAGATAAATATCAAATATATCTGATGTGCCTGTACTTTTATGGTTTGGGGTTTTTTATTTATTTTTGCCTTCTGAAACTGTTTGGGGTTGTTGGGGCTTTTTTTTTTTCTTTTTTTTTTTTTTTTAGGAAATATTTCAGAATGTGAGTCACTTGCCTACCTTCAGTTCACCAGCTATTGAAAGTCACATTCATCGTATCAGTGGTCTCTCTCAGAAGTTTATCTATCTCAATGATGATGTTATGTTTGGGAAGGATGTTTGGCCTGATGATTTTTACAGTCACTCTAAAGGTCAAAAGGTAAGCCATTGTGAAAGGATTTTTTTACCAGAAGTAGATGTAAAACTTTTCTATGCTAATATAATAAAAATCAAAGAAATGCCACTTTCAGAAGGAAAGCAAATATAAGATTTGCTTTCACTCCCCCTTTTACCTCTAAAGGTTCATTATTCTGAACTAGACAATTGTTAGCAAAGGTACAAGGTGGGGAGGGCTCTGTCTTTTTTTTTTTTTTTTTTTTTTGTATGTGTGCTGCGTTGATGTTTGGGTTGCCTGACTACTTTTATTCATAGTCACTCACAGGTTTCTGGTGGTGTAATGGTTCTTCTGTCAGGCTTCATGCTTTAGTTTATCAGTGTCATTCTCTAATTCTTCCATCTTCCTGTTGAAGCACTGGTAAGACTGATGTGATGTTTGACAGCTGTCAGTCTTCCATCCCTTGTAAATTTTTTGCTTTATGGGAAATAAACAGAAATCAATTCTTCCATAGGAGCACTGAGGTCAGGTGACATTCAAACTGATCTAATATTTAAGTTTATCATTAATTACTGCTGTTCCAGACACCCAGAATATCTTTTCCTCAATCTATATATAATCATATATATAATTGTTTACTAAAAGATACATTGTGGCATGATCATGAACATCAAGTAACTTAGTCTTTCAACAGACTTACTATCAACAACTGGGGTTAAGCAAGAAAAGCAGGCTGAGGACACATTAGCAATAGTCATGCATAAAGACTCTGGTTACCAGCAGAGTTTTAATCCATCAGCTTGATCTGCAAGAGCGACATGGAGGAAAACAGATTTATATTTATTATTGATATTAAAGCAGTAAGTGCACAAGACACTAGAGACCAGTGAATAAAACACTTCATGCAGGCAGGTGTGCATGCTTGTGTACACACACAGAAGGGCTGTACAAAATTAGTTTAAGCTACCCTAAAATTACTGTTTCAATACTTGAGGACGTTAGAAGGCTTTTAGTTGTTTTAAATCTTTAAGGATGTAGGCACATAACTGCAAAATCGTCTTGTTAGCACATTTCTTTTGTTCTTCAGTTATTCTTCTCAGTTATGATGACGCTTAGATGCGATGTTGTTTGTGATAACCTGATCAGTAGGAAATGTGCTGCTAAAATCTTGAAACAGTAAGGCCTAAAGGAAAATGTGTGTGGTTTTTAATGCCTCCCCAGTTGAAAATACGCACACCCACACACTTTTTTTATCTTGGCAATTCTTAGAATTATTTAAGTTATAGAGGATCAGATGCTTCAGGGATTATGTTCAACATGTGCTTCTTATCTCATGACTGGTTAGTAATGAAGAAACATTTTGAGTCAGGAGAACAAGTGAACTGCAGAGCTATTTCAGAGTTTAAGTCCCCTCTTCTTATCTGATAAAAGATAAAATATTAATTTGCATTGGAATATGGTTTGAGGAAGTGGATTTGGGAAGTCTTGCTTTCTATTTCTGGCTATTGCTGCCTTGCTGTATGGCCTCGGGAATTCATCAGTTCACTGGTAACATTAACTTCACAGGTGATAGGGTTTAAATGCTGTTTGTAAAGTTTTGTGAATTCTTAAGGCACTATACACAGGGAGGCGTTATTTTAAGTCTCTGTATTCCAAGAAACAAGCTCAGTTGACTTCTATTTGCCAGTCCTTGTCTCAGACTGTAATGTCGTTCCAGGTTTACTTGACTTGGCCTGTGCCAAACTGTGCTGAGGGATGTCCTGGCTCATGGATTAAAGATGGGTACTGTGACAAAGCCTGTAATAACTCAGCGTGTGATTGGGATGGAGGTGATTGCATTGGTAAGACAGTAATGTTAAATTTAGAAGTGAACTGTTTGTTTTTTCTTACAAGAATAATTCTGTAATTTATCAATCCTCTGTAACTATAAAATTTGCTTTATTTGATAATAAAAAAAAGTTGGCATACAGATGTAAACCTTATTTCCTGCAAATGACAAATTTCTGTGGAAAATTACAGCAGAGAGTAGAGTATATGAAAAACTTACTTTGGGTGCCAAATTTGACTAGATGAAAGGAAGGTATTTGAAATTCAAGTTGTTGTTATTATTATTTATGATAGATATTCTATTAAAAATGTTTTATATATTTTAAAATATATTATTTGGACTCAGAATCCAAATACTCACAGGACTGTGAATCTGGACCATTAGTTCCTACATCGAATTTTCAGGACAGCAGGGTAGGAAAATGAAGTGATACTTCTGGATTGAGGAAGAGATACCGCTAGGATGCTGTCAAATCAAGAGTGCAAGAGACATAGTAGATCAGTTTTCTGGCTGCCTTTTTGAAGTTAAGACAAAATATGTTGGAACTTTTGTTGCAATTTTAAGTTGGTTCCTAAACTTCTACAGTGAGATTGTGCACACTATAGATTTTACACTAATTCACAGAGGTCTAGTTAGTGTTTGCCCCACTTTCATTTCACCAGTGATAAATAAGGTTTTTGACTCTTCAGTGTAACTTCAATAGTGTGGCTTAAAATATGCCTTTCCTCAGAAATAAGGATTGCAAATGAGTGACGGTTTTTTTGTTTTTCTTTTGTCTCCCTGTAGGTAACAGTGGGGGTAGTCGCTATGTTGCTGGTGGAGGTGCAGTTGGAGGTATCGGGAATGGACCACCATGGCAATTTGGTGCAGGAATAAGTGGTGTTTCATACTGTAACCAAGGCTGTGCTAATTCCTGGCTAGCAGACAAATTCTGTGATCAGGCCTGCAATGTCCTCTCCTGTGGATTTGATGCTGGTGACTGTGGCCAGGGTATGTAAAATACATTGCCGATAAACTTTCTGTAGGGATTCTCTTGAATTGCGTGATCTTTTCGGTTCATCGCTACTCTCAGATTGGGCTAAAGTGCCCTGTACAGTTGTGGAAAAGAGCTGCTAGCAGCTGAAGAAAAAAGATGCTTCTTGTATTCATTAATCCAAACCTGAATCAATATTATATGCTGCTTTATTTAATAAAACCGTTATTGAACAAGCATGGGTGGAGTGCTTGATACTCTACAGAGCAGCGAGCATCAAACTTCTTGCCCCAGGAGGCTTGTATTTTAAACAGGGAAATTACATTTCAGCTATGCAAACAGTCTTTACCCAAATAGAGCTGATTTGATGATGCCCATAATGGTTAAGAAATTTAAAGAACCTCTCTGATGCTGGCAGCACGAGTTCAAGCCTGGCTCTGGGCTCTTGCCAAAGGCTACTTTCAGTCACCTGTCAAGTTGTCTCTGAAGTTTATTTTGATACGAAAGACTAGCAGGAGTGAATGAAGTGATTGAGAGTGCTGTCTGCTATAGGCAGGGGAGCAGAAATGGAAGAATTTGGCCTGTTTGGAAGAGTAGAGGCTCCCTTGCATCTCAGCTCAGACAAATGCATTACTGGCAATTCTGTTGCTGGCAGTGAGATTTTGTTCATGTGAGAGTTGACAGATAATCTGTCTTCTGCTGTGGGAGGGAGAAGTTCGATTCAGCATATCTGATTTTGGAAGTTTCAAATCAAGATGCAATGCAGTAGTGAAACCAAGTGCTGTAACATTAGTCTACTAAAATGTGGCCAAAATGGGGCCTGTTTCTTATGACCGATACAAAAATTTTAAGTGACATGTAATAATGAGCTGCTTAGGCTTTTCAGGTAGAGACTGAAAGAGGGATTAATTAAACTGGCTTTTAGAATTACCACTGAAATGTCTAGCAGCTTTATATGTCTGAGTATGGTCTAGTCATTAATTATTAAAGATAGGTGAGCAAGAAACTAGAAGCTACAGTAAGTGTTCTTTCACAAAGCTGTCTTTCTACTAATTAGTGAATCTAGCTGGGCGTATTACAGTTAAAAAAGACTAAAAGATAGGTGTCACAATGCAAACTGACAAATTTTTTTGTTTCTTTGTTTTTTCCAGATCACTTTGAAGAGATGTACAAAGTGACACTTCAGCTTAATCAGACCTACTATGTTATTCCCAAAGGAGAATGTCTGCCCTACTTCAGCTTCGGTGAAATAGCCAAGAAAGGAATTGAGGGTTCGTATAGTGATAATCCAATTATCCGACATGCTTCAGTTGCTAACAAATGGAAGACTATCCACCTCATAATGCATAGTGGCATGAATGCAACTGTGATCTATTTTAACCTTACGTTTCTAAATAAAAACGATGAAGAGTTTAAAATGCAGGTAGCTATTGAAGCTGATACTAGAGAGGAACCAAAACTGAACACAACTTCCATGCAAAAAAACAACTCTGATTTTAAAACTGTAACTTCAGTACCAGAAGCTGAAATGATATTTGAGGATATTCCTGAAGAAAAACGCTTTCCGAGAGTCAGGAGACATCGCAATGGCACAAAAGAGATTCTACATGAAGAGGTGATAATACCATCAGTAAACGTGTCTCTCCTTCCTGAAGATATTCAGCTAGCACTGCAGAACCTGGACTTAAAACTACTAAATGGTGATATCACTCAGAAAGGATTTAACCTATCCAAGGCTGCTCTCCTGAGACCTTTCCAGTTCTTAACTACAGTAAAGAGTATTATAGGCCTGGAAAAGAAGGGCGTGCATAATCATTCAGAAGATCAGAAGAACCGTACTGGCTGGCAGAAGCCTTATAAAGATGTAAATTATGGCAAAATAAAAACAATAAAACCAAATGAAGATGTTCCTTCAAGGCTTAAAGGAACAAAAGGGACTTTTGTGACAATTAACATAAATAAACCTCTTTACAAAGTAAAGCCTAAACCCACACTTCCTTCCCAGAGCATGGGAAATAAAAATGAAACTCGAGAAAAAGTATTGAATGCGCTCATGTTAAGGGAAACCCAGAAATCAAAACATACTGGGATTTTAGATACTGGAGAAGACGCACAGGGAGTGGAAGGAGGAAAAGGACGTGTGCAGGTGGATACAAAAATAAGGGAGGGGATAGTGGGAAGAAAATTACAGTCTTATGCTGGAAGTTACCAAGGCTTTTTACCATGGGAGAAAAAGAAGTATTTCCAAGACCTTCTTGATGTGAGTGTATTAATATCATTGCTTAATTGCAATAGTTGCATCTTTCTGCATCTAGTGGAATAATGTTAATATGATCTGTAAATTTGGAATGTGTCTTGCCTTTCAGGCAAATACCGAGATTTTTTTGAAAGCTCCTTTTGACTTTTCACATAAAATCGAATTTGTTTATGATTTGGGCCTCTCTCTGAGCTAGGTGGTGAAAGGGAATAGAAATGGCTCTTCTGCTTTCTACTGCTGTTTTCTCGGAGTCACTTTTTATTTGTTGTATGTTGGCACAGTGCTATTGTTCAGACATATATAGCACTACAACAGAAAACTTAATTTTTGTTTTGCTTGCATTTATGCAAATATGGATCCAGTCTATTAAAAAAATGTAAAAAATATGTATAATGGTAAGTACTAGGGCTCTAAAAATTAAATTGAATGTCTGCCAACAAAACTGAATATCCAGACCATGTCAAGAAAACATGTAGGAAGCTTCCTCTGCTTCTAGCCAAAGCATTCTGGCAGAGTTTTGAAAACCTCTAGAAGAGAAGATACTGTGCTTCAGTTGGTAGCAACTGCTTTACACTACTCCAAATGGCAAAGAGGCTGTGCTTTTTAAAAGGCTGCTGCTTTCTGTTTCATTCTTTCTGAGATTGGATTTTGCATGAATCTTTATACTCATAGCATTTCTGTTTATCAAACGGGAATGAATAATCAGCAAAAAAAGAGCAATATTACAAATAAATCAGATAGCGAACAGGGACTGTGTGTGTGAGGTGCTGGAGCACAAATGTTAAGGAAGTGGGTGTTTTTTATAGACTACTTTTCCTCAAATCATGAACATTTTAAGGAAAAGATTACTTTTTGTCTTTTCTTTTTAAAGAGAGAACTAAAGAATATGAAGAAAAATATTCAAAGCTTCTCTTCTCATTTTCAAATATTGGAAAGAGTTGGCACCTGGCTGAAATGTCATTTCTTTCCTATGTGTTCAATGTTTTTGGTCTTTTTTGGTAATGTAACCTTGATTTATGCCTGTCCTGCTCTTTAGGAAGAAGAGTCGTTACTCAAACAAATGTCATACTTTACTGATGGTAAACATTTTGGAAGGCAGCTGAAAGATACATTTGCTGATTCCCTTCGATATGTAAATAAGCTTTTAAACAGCAAATTTGGATTTACATCTCGGAAAGTCCCTGCTCACATGCCTCACATGATTGACCGCACTGTTATGCAAGAGCTACAGGATATGTGAGTATGTCTTTGTTTGGCATAATGTAAAACTGTAGTTAATTCTGCCTTTCTGTTGATGCTTTGCTTATAGCTATTTCTAATATGTTGATGACTGCTCATTAAAATTGTATTTTGAAAAGGGTAATAGGGAATTTATTACAACATGAATTGTGCTAAAATAAGGAGACTTCTCAGGACCTTTTTAAAATTCTAGATGAGAATTTGTTTTTAGGTAAGGAATGTTTTACATTAAGAAACTGGAGTACTAAATTAGTTTACATTCTTACACAGGTTTCCAGACGAGTTTGACAAGACATCGTTTCACAAAGTGCGGCACTCAGAAGATATGCAGTTTGCTTTTTCGTATTTCTACTATCTTATGAGTGCAGTCCAGCCACTGAACATTTCTCAGATCTTTGATGAGGTTGATACGGACCAGTCGGGCATTTTGTCTGATCGAGAGATTCGCACATTGGCCACGAGAATCCATGAACTACCATTAAGTTTGCAGGTACTCTTTCATTACTGGTAACTTTTAGAGTAACTTCAGTTTTAAAGTCCAAAACTGTTAAAATAAAATGAGTCAAATCTTTATTCTTGCTTATAGCATCTCTAACATTTGCCAATTCTTAAATTTTACCTGGAGGGTATAATGTTGTGTTCTACTTTATTGTTGTTATATAGAGTCAGTAATTGAGTTCTAGCAACATCAGAAAAATGGATCACTGGTGTCCAAGTTCAAGAAAGCGGTTAGTGTGAGTTTGTCTGAAAAGGTGTTCACAGGTAAAAACCACTGTGAAGAGTGGGATCCTGCTGTGCTTACTCTTGTTCTTGTACATAGTAAAAGACAGTCCTTGCCCTGAGGAACTTGTGGCCTGAAGAGGTGAGAGAAAGGGTAGCAAAAGAAGTCATACTAGTAAACACTATTACCACAAAGATTCACATTTCTGTGTTTATGAGAACATGATAGAGACACGTGGTCTTTTAGAACTTAACACTGTTAGAGACAGTAGAAAACAAAGTGTACTATTTCTGCTTTACAGAGAGGAATTGGCACAAACAAATAAAAATTTGTTTTTGAAATAGCAAATAAAATCATTGGCATAGCTGGAGCACAGCCCTACTTCAGCGTGTTCCTGACCTCTACTATAGTCAGAAAACCTTTTTCCTGTCCTTTCAGTTCACTTGTCTGTTTGTTTGCTTGATTTGGGATTTAATATGCCACTGCTGGTTTGGGAATTCTGTACTGTCCTGACATCATCAGTAAACATGTGTGTTCTGTTTTTAAATGAAAATTACTAAGCCATGCTTTATCTGGTCTCAATTCAACTATGCACTGAGCATTTCCTTTACTTCAGGCGTATGCTGAATATTAAGCCTTCTTTTTCTGACAGTAGCATGGAAATTTTTTATGTAGATAACATTAAATATGTTTGTGCACCCTGGACTTTTAGAATTATGTCAGTGACAAAAGAGGATTATCTTTTTTTTCCCTTCTCTTTCTATTAGGATTTGACCAGTCTGGAACAAATGCTAATAAATTGCTCTAAATCTCTTCCTGCCAACATCACTCAGATCCATGTCATTCCACCAACTCAGGAAGCATATTATGATCCCAATCTGGTAAGAAACGTTGGTCTTAATATGCTTGGCTTCTTTACTGAGCATAGATTTACTGTGCTTGAAAAGCTGGTTTGATTTCTACAAGGAAAGTATTTACAAATTTTTTACTTCTGTGTACGCGAAGCACGTGTTATAAAATGAAAATTTTACAAGCTACTTCCTAACTTATGAAGCCATTTATTTCCTTCAAAAACAGAGAAAAGCTGAGCTTTAGAATGTTATATATGAGATTTAAAAAGTCATCCTTGTTAAGAAAACTCACTGAACCAAAAAGACAGTAAGCCCAATATCTCTCTGACTAGAACTTTCAAACCATCAGATGGACATCTGTAGAATAATTCTTCTGAATTTGAAGGCTTTAGACTAACTCCTTTTAACTTCCAAAGATGAGCTGAAGTTAAGAGAGAAGTGCAAACTCCTGCACCTGGGGAGGAACAACCCTAAGCACCAGTATTATGCTGAGGGCCACCCAGCTGGAAAGCAGCTTGGCAGAAAATGACCTGGCGGTCCTGGTGGACACCAAGGTGAACATGAGCCAACAGTGTGCTCTTGCGGCAAAGAGGGCCAGTGGTATCCTGGGCTGCGTTAGGAGTGTTGCCAGCAGGTCAAGGGAGGTGATCCTTCCCCTCTACTCAGTGCTGGTGAGGCCACACCTGGAGTTCTGGGTCCAGGCCTGGGCTTCTCAGTACAAGGGACACATGGATGTACTGGAAGGAGTCTGGTGAAGGGCCATGAAGGTGATTAAGGGACTGGAGCATCTCTCTTAGGAGGAAAGGCTGAGAGAGCCAGGACTGTTTAGTCTAAAGAAGAGTAGTCTCAAGGAGGATCTCATTGATGAATATAAATATTTGAAGGGAGGGCACAAAGGTGATGGAGCCAGGCTCTTCTCAGTGGTGCCCAGTGACAGGACCAGGGGCAATGGGCATAAACTGAAAACACGACATTTCCTCTAAACATTAAGACACTTTTTACTGTGAGGCTGACCAAGCACTGGTGCAGGTTGCTGATCTGTGGACAGTCTCCATCCTTGGAGATACTCAAAAGCCATCTGGACATAGTCCTGGGCAACTGGCACTATGTGGCCCTGCATAAGCATGCAGGTTGGTCCAGATAAGTTCCCAAGGTCCCTTCCAACCTAAACCTTTCTTCGATTCTGTGAAAATTGAGGTCTTAGGACTAGATGTTCCTTAAGGATTTAAGTCCTTAATTTCTATTTTAGTGGTTAAATTCTCATTAAAATCTGCTGGAATTTAGGAATCTAGAATCTTTAGATGTGATACTAATACCTAGATTTCTTTTACAATGAGAATCCCTGCATCAACCTATGCATTTGAAAAAAAATGTATGCATGGTCTTTGCTAAATTGGTGACCTGGTGTTGTACAGCTTCAAACCAATGCTGTATCAAAGCAAAAATAATTTTGATGAGTACTTATTATGAAGTGTTGGGTAGTAGAAGAGCATTATTGATCCCCAGCATGTGCAAATCATAGTACAGAGATCCACAATATGTGGGTAGATAAATGTATATGGACATGGACTATTTTCTTTCTTTTTTCTTTTTCTCCCCTCTGGACACCTATCCTGCCTTGTATTCTTAGCAGGCTATGTTACAAGGTTTTAAAAATATTTTCCCCCAAGTCTGAATTCCAGTGAAGTTACATGTACCAAATAAAACCATTCTGTCAGCCTGATTTGAAGAAATGGAAGTGTGAATTTGAGAATCCTGCACAGTCTGAGGACATTACATCCAGTGTAGCCTTACTTCATTTTGCCTCTTTATGACTCTCAATTCAGTTTGCAAAATTCTGTGAAGTAAAAACTTTGAAGAGTGGTAATAAAGGATGGCTGACATGAATATGTTTTAAGATGGGGTTAAAAATAAGTCTCAGTGGTTGGGAATGACATTACATCTTTTTGGAGAGTTAGTAAAATATTACTAATCTAAGCAATAATGCTTAATGTACTAACGTGATCAGTCAGTTCAACTAGTGACAAAGTAGTGTTCTAGCACAGAGGCCTAATTTATTTTTACTTCTGTTGTCTGCAACAGCTAAATTTCCTGGAATGAGTCTACTACCATAGAAATATCCCTTGAGAATAGGGATTTTATTTCTTAGAATTGTTTCAACATAGCTTATGACAGAAATAAGGCCTAACGTGTATCAGCTGTTCTGCAGAGTTTGCCTGGCCAGTGTTACTGGTGGCCTCTACCAGAGGAATGTCAAAGACAGCTGTCAAATAAGCTAAAATTTCTGAATATTTTATTGAGGATGAAATCTAGAAGTTGCAGTGGTTTTGCAAAGAAAAAAATCTGTAGTTTTCAAGTAATATTTGTATGCATAGGAAATCATGATGATATGCACCAGTATCTTTTTTTCCTTGGTTGTTTTTCCCCTCAACAGTTGATCAAGAAACTAGTGCTTTTCATTCCAGGAGAGTAAAGTATATGCAGACATTTCTAGTTGTAATACAAATTTCCTGCAAATTACATCTTTATAACAGACTCTCTAATTTTCAGTAACCTATAATCTAAGCAGTGTTTTCTTCCAGCCTCCAGTAACAAAAAACCTAGTGACTAATTGCAAACCTGTGACTGACAGAATTCGTAAGGCATACAAGGACAAAAACAAATACAGGTATGTTGTTACAGTCCTGTGAAAAGCCATGCTACATTTTATAAAGCAATAAGAAGAGGTATAAATACATACATGACCAAAGATTTTGTGTTAACACATCTTAGCTCAAGTTATTTTAACAGTGGAACTGAAGAAACATACTGATATGTACTTATGTAGTTACGTTGTGCAGAATGATGTGATTTTTTTCATAGCTTCTTATTTAGTAGACTAGATATTTCTGTGCTACTTATGTCATCTAGGGCCAGATCCTAATTTGTGTTGTACAAGAGTAAGCCAGACTCTCTTTAGATGGCTATAAAAATTGACTATGTGTAGTGAGCGAGGGCAGTTAAAGTAGCATAAAAAAGAGGAAAGAGCCTGTCCTGTACCTAGAAGTTGTAAATCTGCTTCATCCTTTCTTCTACTGAAGCTCAAAAAAAGAAAAGAAAAAGCACATTAGCCCAACTACCTCGTGGTTTTCCTGCAAGGAGGAGGAGTGACAGGGAGGAAGGGAAGGGGACAAGAAAAGGGTTTCCCTCCCCTTTTGGAAAGGGCAGGACAAATGATTATTGTGACCATGGGTTTGTTTTTGAATAATTGTATTTGTGTAGATCTGCCTGACATCAGATTCTTTAGATCTTTCTTCTCTGAAACTTGCAAGCTAATTGCATGCCAGTGAGGCTGTTTGGTGTGGAGCTTACAGCCTTGTCTCCTGTCCATTGCCTTGCCAGCAGTGTTGGGCAGGGGAGAGGGCTGGGGAGTCTCTGAAGTGTGCGGTTCCCCCAGGAGTGGCTACAAACTTAAATTAAACTGTAGAATGAAAGAAGGTTGCAGATGCTGTTGAGGGCAGCTTTTGGACGTTATTATATGTTCATTCATAGTACCTCAAGTTGTGCTGTAAGCTTTATAAAGAGTTCTCTTCCCAGGAGAGTTTATGCTAAAACTGGAAAGCTAACACAACAAATGAGATGATTGAAAAACATTGGGGTGGAAGCAAGGATTTGTTGTGCTTAATGATATATATATATACACATTACTATAGTCAGTTTAAGATATAAGCTGCTCTTTTGTTCTGTTGAACTTCAGTATTGGATAACTATATTATTAATTTTGTGATCTTCATAAATGGAGTATGTTCTTAGGTGAGACTTCAAGGGGCAGGCAGGGTCTTTTCTTATATGAAGATAAGAAAGGTGAAAAATTTAAGTGTGGTGCCTCTAGTAAGACTGTTGAAAGACTATTTGACCCCCTTTTAAACTCAAGATAGCCTTCAGAAATTATATACTTCTGCATTCCATATACTTGTTTTGTCTGCAAGTTACTGATTAGGTGGGTGAGGATGGTTTTATTTGTATTTAAGGCTGCAGTTTTATATACTCTTCTAATTTTATTTTAAGATTTTTCTGGGATTGGATAATAAGAACATGCTTTCTCATGTCTGGATTGTAAATTGTATTTTTTAAAAAGCATAGTAAGTGTTAGGTCTGCTTTCAGACTAATGTTACTTTTATGTCAAAACTTGTAGTTTACATAATTTTATTAGAATTCAGTTCTTTGGTTTATGGGTGGCTACTAATGAATACAGGAAAGTGGTTCTGTACAAGAACATTAGCTGAAAAATGTAAATATACTATATCAAACTATATATTCCAAAGCTTACAGAAATCAAACTATAAATTCTAATGAAGATTGGACAGTCAGATTAAAAATAAGTTATTCAATAAAATATTGAATTAATATTTATTGAGCCTGACTTTAGGTTGTTCTACTAATAGGTGATTATATTTTATTTTTTTTAACAATAAGGTTTGAAATCATGGGAGAAGAGGAAATTGCCTTCAAAATGATTCGCACAAATGTTTCTCATGTGGTTGGTCAGCTGGATGACATACGAAAAAATCCTAGGTATCCTATTTCTTGATTTTGATGAAGTTTTGAGGTGGTTTTAATTTTCTGCTTCAACTGTTTGTGCATTGAAAAATAATTTTTTGCAATGTATTTCACACTGTGTATTACAGAGCAAGACCAATTTTAACCAAAAGTACTTATTTTTTTTATTTAACTGAAGCTAAATGGCTGTTCTCTGTGTTATGATAGGGATTATCTCCTTAATTTCTGTTACATTTTTATATATCTAAAACCTTTGAAAAGTTATAGATAAACTTCAGCTATTTTTAAGGCTTTCATTTTTGCCATTCTAGAGGGCATACAGTTTATATTGCAGGTGGTTTTATTTTAAAGGAAGAGCATTTTGATCTGCTTTATGTAGCAATTTTAAAATAAAACTTAGGCGTGGATTGTTTTGTTACAAAATCAGTTTTGCATATCCATTATGCTTTCCTGCTCTCTGACAACATGGCAAGAGGTATTAATTTAGTTATTTTTTTAATATTTGGTGAGAAACCATCCAAAGCCAGAAGGTAGTCCTCTGTTTCTCCACTCTGCAATGGTGAAAGGTTTAGATACCCAAATCTGAGAGCAGACTGTGTAGTGTTGAATTAGGCTCCTCAAATGATTGTGAGATAAATGGGGAAAAGAAATGTCCTGGAACACATTTCACAGCAACCACCTTGCAAAGCAAAGTATGCTGTATTTGAGACTCAGGTCTGAATCTGCTTCACAGAAGCATTTAATTGTAGTCCTGAGCCCATTGTCTAAGAGTGGGGTTCAATAAGACATGGTGAGATAATTTAATAGCCAGCTGTCTTAAAAGTGAGACAGTGCCTCCACCCATCTCCTCTCCTTCCTTTGTCTCAGTTGCACACTCTTGTCTTACATCTTGCTTCTGTCTTCAGAAAACTAAAGAGTTTTATGCCAGTTTAATGAGTTTAGTCTCAAGGAGGGGTCTGACAAGTGTCAAAAAGTAGAACAAGGAGGAAAGTAGGACCAGGGAAAGTGAAACCTCCTCTTGCAGGTCACTGCAAGCTATTGGGTAATCTCAGCTGCCTGTAAAGCTACACCATTATTTGCATTTGTAGATAAAGAGCAGGTTTTCACTTGCCTGTTACACTGTACTGCTTGTCTAGGCCATTCCCCCAGAAAGGGGAATGCTAGTCTTGAGATACTTTGCAGCCAAGGTGGTTTGTAACTATTGCTCCTGCTTAACAAGAGTGCCTTCTGGCCACATAGCTCCTGGATTCCATTTCCCACAATGACTTGGTTCAAAAGTGGGCAGTGTCCTAACTCATCCTGCCACTTCCCCTTCCTCCTCCATTTCTTCATCTGTTGGCTAGAACTTTTTCTTGAAATAGAGATGTGATTTCAAACTGCCTGTTAGGCCCAAGGAGGGCACATAATGTAAGTTTCTCGCCTTCAGTGTTCAAGTTCATGCTTGCAATCACTGGCTTCTTTTTTTGAAGGGTGGTTGCTGATGTCAGACTTGATCCTCATGCTGTGTTGGTTGTGATATGAGTGTGCATAATGGATTGAGGCCTTTTAGCAACTTAAAATAGAGCTGCCTATTCTGTGGAATGATTGCATCCTAGATGAGTATGTGTTTGAGTAAGGGTGTCTAGTCTAGTCTCAGGAACCTCAGCAGGCAAGATGAGGCAGGTGGGCTGTTCTGTCTTGAATCTTCCCTAATTTTCATATGATGCACTGGCATGCTATTATGGACTCAACCTGAGACTCCATATGTGCATACCCTTTTGTGGTTTTTGTTGTGGTTTTTTTTTTCCCCTCTGAAAGAACAATAGTGTATTGTAGTCCCAGATTGTTTGCTGGTTTGTGAAGTGAGGTTGAGTCAATTGCTTGGGCTGTTTTCCTGCAGTGCAGTGCTGTAGTCATTTTGTTAGCAAAGGAGAGCTGTCATGGCTATGTAGGCATGCTATTTCCTTTGCTATGCCATGCTTTCCTGCATATAAAACAACATAATAATTATAGAACAGTCTCTAAAAACAGGTATTCAGTGTCTCTCTTGGGATGAACTAAAAGTATTGTTCACTTATTGATCTGCCCAAAATGTTTGTTTTGCATCCTTAAGGAAAAGTGGGCCTTAATCGTCTAGGCATTAATTCTGGAATACCCAAAGGAATTTCAGATTTGGTTTCTTTTGGATGGATTATAACAACCTTTCCATTTGAAACAAGTTAATATCCTCATCGCTCCAACTTACTGTGCTTTGGTTTGCTACATATGGCAACCTCTTAGTCTGTAAACTGCATCTCATTCAGATGAAGTTAAACAGGGATGTACGCTCCAGGAGTACAGCTACTGTGTTTCCAGGGCTAATGAGCTACCAGTCCAAAGGACAAGGTCAGGGACAGTCCAGAGTGAACTCCCAAAATGCTTATAGTGTAGACATATGATTGCCATAACCAGCTGCTTTGCATATTATTACTTGATAGTGTAGACATAGCCTGCTCATCTTTGAAGAGTATTTGTTCTTCTCAGATGTAGCAATTTTGAATGACTGTTTATCCTTTGCATGTAATCATCTAGAGCAAGGTTACCAATTATGCCAGATTCAATACAGAGGAAAAATGGTAATGCCCTGTGTAAGCCAATTTACATGCTCTAGAGTTCTGCTTATTTCCAGCTTCATGTAGGAAGTCTGAACTTTGCTCTTTGAAAGAGCACACCATACTATAAAGAATACAGCTGACCAGAACTACTTATTTACAAAGGTTAGCAATTACAAGGCATATGTCACCAGATACGATTTCTCCCTCTGGGGAAAATGTAAGGGTCTTGTATCTCACAATATAAATAAAGCACATAACCTTGCCCATATGTGGGAAAGGGATTTTTTGTTGTCCAGCACCAGGTCAGAATGGCCAAGGGTACATAGCAGTCTAGCACACTAGCTGCTGCTTTAGTTTCATTAACTTGCAGTAACTTAGATTGTTGTGTTTCTTATATGAGTAGCAACTCTCTGCAAGAGGTGTTATTACGAGCATGCTTATTTGGTCACAGTGATTTCCACATAAATTCTATCCAGGTTGTTGCTGTTTGTATTTTGGTTACTTATGCAAGTTCAGCTTCGGGTCTGTGATTCAAGTCTTGTTCTGCCCAGTTTATATAGTGTTCTCAGTAACTCAAAGACCTGGGGACCAAGCTTTGCCTTCTTTTGTGCAATCTTCTATAGTTTTTGTGTTGACCTTCTCTGAAGGGTGCAGCGTACACAATAAAATATTAATAATTTAGTATGTTTATCTCCTACAGTGGAGCTCTTCTGTTATTAAAGATCCTTCTGATAATTTATTTAAAACTATAAAAGCCCTTACCCAAATCATAATGCTGGCCATCTGACCTACTGTCTGTATCCTTGGTGGCCTCTGGGATGAAGCATACTAGTGTCCATTAGATGGCAGCATTATATAAATAGAAGGGAGAAATGTGGCTTGTCGTGTAATTCCTCAGAGGTTTTGACTCGCTGTCAACCTTGGTGCTCTAAGAATTAAAATCAAATTAATTTTAAATAATGCAACAGTAAGGAAACTGATTACCAGTATAATATATATCAATTTGGTTTTAAAAGGGTAATCTATCAATTTTGTTTGAAAGGATCCTGTTTGTGTTCTTGGTTTGCCAATACCTTTGCTGTATTGTTAAAGGAAATAGTCTAACAAAGACTTCTTGTTTTCTAGAAAATTTGTTTGCCTAAATGACAATATTGATCACAATCATAAGGATGCTCAGACAGTGAAAGCGGTGCTTAGGGATTTTTATGAATCAATGTTTCCCATACCCTCCCAATTTGAACTGCCAAGAGAATATCGGAATCGTTTCCTTCACATGCATGAACTCCAAGAATGGTATGTTACACAGATTCTTTTTGAGTTATTCCAGTGTGATGGGCATATAATTATAGAATATATTGCTACAAGTCTTCCCCCCCCCAATATTGTCATGAAGGACTTAACATTGAAAATAACATGCAAACATTTGAATGGACTAAAATTTCAGGTTTGCAAGATTTGGCTTTTTTCTGGTGCTCATGAAATCATTAACATTTCATTGATTGGCCCTAACCTACTTCAAAGAAAAAGTTTGTGGTTTTTTTTTTTTTTTAAGAAAAAGAAGTAATTCAGGACTTCTGGCTTTATTTAAATGTAAAAAAACCTCCTATTGTTTGTAATGCCTGTTGCACAGGGTGATATAAACTGTTACGTTTCTCACTAAGTGATTTTTTTTTGTCAGCAGAAACAGCTGGATAATCATCAGAAAAGATACATGTGTGTGTCATTTTTACATTAATGTGTGAAATTTTTGTGTGTGTTTACCTCTTGCCATTTCATAAATGATAACTTCAGAAACTGGGGTAGTTGAAAATGCAAACAAAAGGTTGGCAGGTATGGTCGTAAGAGTGAGAGAAGATGACTGGTACAGTAATTTCATTGTTGATCAGCAAATTATGAGAAATAGCTGTTAGCAAGGAAAGAGAAAATAATTAGAGAAACTGCAGAATGAATCAAATGGATCGTAGATGACCAGAATAGGCGTGGACAGTAGTGTTACAAGCCCTGCTGTAGCAGTGGCAGAGGGAGTGAGGGATAAACCCATTTCAGCAGTTAACTGCAGAAATTTGGGCTGGAGGAGTAGACATATTTTTGTCTCCCTTTTTGAGGACTCCCACTCCAACTTGTACCTGTTGCCCTTTGTCTTCTCTGTGTGGCTCTTTGTGAAGAGTCTCAGTCGTCTTTGTAGCCACCCTTTAAGTACTGGAAAAAAATTTCTTTGCCTGTTTCATGGAAATTCTTTAAAGTTTATAACTTTGCATTTATAATATATGAAGCTGTTTTTCTGATTATTTCTTTGTGCAGGAGGGCATATAGAGACAAGCTCAAATTCTGGACCCATTGTGTTCTTGTAACACTTATTGTATTTACAGTCATCTCATTTTTTGCTGAACAGGTAAAATTAATATCTTCTTATGAAATCTATAACATTTAATAGGTTGCTGTATCTTCATGATAATGTAAGATGGGTTTTTTAAATAGGTTTTGAAGAGTAGCTAGGATTTTTCCTTCATAAAGGAAGCAAAGATGTTACATGAGTAATGATTGGGTTGCTTCAATGTTTAAGTCATCAAGTTGAGACTTGAAAAGAGTCATATGGAGGAAGGAGTTGTGGTATTCCTTTTTCACGTTCCTTGTGACTGTCAAGTCCATCATCAGTGTGCTAAATTTGGATGCTCAAAATCAGTAATTGTTTTTTTAAATTCTGGGGCTTTTAACACACATATTGGTAAAAGTGCAAAGTTCACAGGAAGAAAATTTAAGTAATAGCATTACTCTAGTCCTGAAGAGAATCTTAAGGTATTTAGAGGCCTTATCTAAATCTCATCCCTAAGTAATTGCAAAGACTCCTATTGAATTCAAAAGGTTTTGAATCTGACTCGAAGGAACAAAACCCTCCGCTTCTGCAAGCATAAAATGGCTTTCTTGAACATGATTAATCCTGCTAAACTTAGAGGGAGTCAATGGAACAAATCATATGGGTAATTCTTTGCAGGTTGGGGCCTTAAGTAACCCTTTCCGTGGTCTGATGAAGAGGGTGTAATTCTTGAAAGGTTGGCTTTTGATTATTTTTTTTTTTCCCCCACTTGTAACTTTTGCATGAATCTTTCCCTTGATTTTCAGCCTTTTGTGTATATTGGAAAACTTGCCCTCCGTTAGTAACTTGGTTTTGGAATGGGATACTTAACTCAGTAGTATAGCTAGGTATATAAATACTGTTTTAAGATGCCAGCTTTGTGTTTATCTTTTAGAAACTGAGTGTAGCCTTGTGATATATTAATTTAAATTCACATATTAACTTTAAAATAATCAGAATATAGGCATACTGTATTTTTCGCTTTCTGCGTGTATTCTGGTTATTGAGAAGTCCAGTAGAAATGTGCATGACTAATAGATGAATTTGAGTAAATAACTCTCTTCCTATGCAGTGAAGAAAAAGAGCAGTATTGACTTAATTACCATGGATGGCACAGATTTTATAGTTTCTAGGATGAAAGCCTGACCATCTGTGCACCTCTAGCCCAGCAGAGAACTAAATATTGTATTTTTTTTTTTTCTCTCCTCAGCTAATTGCACTTAAACGAAAGATTTTTCCAAGGAGAAGGATCCAAAAAGAAGTTGGTCATGAACGAATCAAAGTGTAGAAGAGCTTTATTTTGGAGATCAGTCTACCTCAAGATGTGATAAGCATTTAAAATCTGTCTCTCAAGTGTCTTTTATGGTTTGATGTTTAACTGCGTTGATATGAAGAAAAAAAAAAATCACG
Organism: Balearica regulorum gibbericeps; assembly: GCF_011004875.1. Lineage (NCBI taxonomy): Eukaryota > Metazoa > Chordata > Aves > Gruiformes > Gruidae > Balearica > Balearica regulorum. The sequence continues at coordinate 62,477,862 of NC_046184.1, forward strand.
CATCTACAGTTACAATCTCCGCAGTACTCTTCATGATATACAAGCTGCTGGAGCTGTGACAATGCAAAACAACAACAAAAATAATTGCAGGAAACTTGTACATAGGCAGTTTTCAACAGATCTTACTTTACAACTGTTAGTTTATGGCCATGTTATCCTTTTTTATAAAAAGGGTTACCTAAAGAAATCTAGCTGCATTTATTGCAGTGGATGTTGCCAACTAGATAAAATGTTGGAAGGCAAAGTTGTTTGGGATCAGCTTAACAGGTCCTTGATCTTGCATTCCAAAACATTTTGCAAATTTCTGTCGTTGCTGCTGGTTTTAATTTTTTTTTTAGCCCTACAGGAAAATTGAGAATTATGTAACTTGTAATTTAGATTTAGTATACATTTATTGATGTGGACATTCTTTAAAGCACAGTGACAATTCATCCCCCTATTTGTAGTATTTACTTGGGATTTGAAAAACGTGTGCTAATAAAAAAAAATACACAGTAAAAGAACAGTTAATGGTTATTTGAAAGATACTTTATATATCTTGTGTATTATATTCCAAAGAAAGTGGTGTTATTTCTTGACTTGATTACAAAGAGAGGGTTGTAATCAAATGAAAATGATCAAGGTACAGAATTTTACAAGCATTGTAAATACAAAAGCAAAAGTGCCTCTCTATATGAATGCGTAACAAACTTTTAATGTAGCAATGTATGGGAGCAGTGTTTCACTTCCGAAAACAATATTTGTACTGACCTATGAAGCTTTGGTGTTTTCAAATTTACCAGGGTTTGGCCCTATATTTTGCTGAGACATCAGAATAGTGTGGTTTTATGTGGGAAAGGATACTGAATCTTTTCAAGCAGAAATTTTTGGTGGTGTATCTTCAGTTAATTGTATTAGCAGTATTCAAAAAAGCATTAATTTTTGTAAGCAGATGATGTACAGAATGTATGTGCATATGTATTGTAAGATACTTGGTTTGCTTTGAAATGAACTAAAATGTGATATAAGTTTTGTCTGTTTTTGATAAATTAGCCATTAATATGTATGAGTCCTTATGTTAAAAGTTCTTATTTTTCCCTTAAAAAACTTTCAACAGTAATAATTTAATATTAATTTGAAGTATGAATGGATTCTCAAAGTAGAATCAAACTTTTGATCACTGTAAAAATGCAAGCACTTTTAATTAAGGTTGTATTTCATGCTAGCAAATAGACTAAGATCTGTGGGCTTTTTAAACATTTGGCATTCTAATCAAAATAGTTGGAAAAACTCGGTTGAAATTTCAAGACAGTTTTCCTGCTGAAGTTATGTGCAAGTAGTTTGCATAGGTAGCTCAGCTGTCAGCCATTCATTTTTGGTTAAGCAGTTTCGAAGGTAAGTTCATGGCATTTTGTTTAACTTCAGCAAAAATAGCCAAAAGATGTTGCATAAACTTACTAAGCAGCATCCAGTGAAAACCAAAACAAGGCAGGTGAGATTAAAACGAGTTTAATGCTGAGCCAGCACAACATGCCCGACCTGGGCCGCGGGTCCTGCTCCTGAGGGCCCTGTGGGGGCTGTGTTACTGCGCATGCGCCCCTCCGGCCGTGTGTGGCCTTCCCGCCTTTTTCTCGCGGGTGACAGCTGCTGAGGCTGGACCGCGTCGTGTCCTCCCTGTCTGCTGCGTCAGGCTGTCAGAGGCTGTGGTGCTGCCGGGGGTGAGGGGTTTCGGGCGAAGCGGTGTTCCCTCACGCCTGTGTGAGGCGCCCTCGCTCCCCGCCGCTGGTGGGTCCCCTCCGTGTGAGGCGGCGGCCGTGGTGGGCGCTGCACGGGGGTGAGGCGGTGAGCGAGAAGAGCCCATCGCAGGGCAGAGGTAGAGGCATGAAAGGTGGTTGGGCGGAGAGTGAGGAACAGGGTTAGGACACCGCGGTGCGCCTCAGCCTTTGACATCCCAGTGGCTTCCCCTCAAAACCTATTGTGGCTGTGGTGTGGACCCAAGTCTCCCTTGCTGCTCTGAGGTAGAAACAGGTGGGCCCCCCTGGTGAAAAGCCCCACATGGGAGACTTACACAAATACTGGTTTATTTCACATCTTTTTGGACAGGGTGGAAAAAAAGGAGGTGAATTTCTCTGAAAAATCACTATTAAATACATAACTGCGGATTCAAGGTACTTGGCTAAACCAGGTAGCTACACAGGATGGGTGAAGGCTGTATGAGGTTGTGAGGTGGCAAGATTGTTTTACAGTCTATGGAAGGAGTTCTGCTTTGTATACTGATTTTCAGTACAAAGAAAAGTGCCAATATATGAGATAAAAAATATGCTTGCAGTTTACAGTTGAAGTGCTTTGTTCAGCAGCACAGAGATGCACAGCCAGGTGCTGTACCAGTACTTTACCCTTTAAATCACATTTTCAACAGCCACAGTAGCTGAAAAGCAGAATGAGTCTTGAAATTTTTCTCTCATTTGAGGATAATTTTAATGCAAGAGCTTTTGTTTTTCCAGTTAATAATTTAAAGGGGTTTTCAGGGTGTTGTGTTTTTTTTTTTTCTTTTTAAAGAAACTTGTAAGGTCTAAAAATCTTCACACTATATAGAGAAACATCAACCACAGAAAAAGCTGGGTATTAAAAAGAAGTGTTCCTTACTTAGTAGCTTAGTGTGATCACATTGTATATATCTATGTAATACATGGTTAAAAAAAAAATTCATGGCTATTGACAACTAATTCATAAAACAGAAATGGTAAACTGAGGTGTGAGAGACAGCTGTTAATGTTGGAGGGACTTCACAGCCCTAGAAGTTCAAAAGATCTTTACTGCAGTTCTCAATTTCAGTGTGTGAACTTAATTTTCAGATCTATCTTTGCCCTGGCTTGTGGAAAACCTATTGATGTTTCTAGCTGTGAATTCTGCCTAGAATGAGAAGTTTATCCATTGCTGAGTCATGTGTTGCTTAGTTTGGAAAACAGGGTACCTGCAGCTGATTTTTTTTTTTTATTATTCTTTCCATCTTCCAAGTAATCCTGTTATTTTTTGAAGGATTTTTAAAAATATATGTCATGACACTTAACTTGAAATGCTTCACACTGCTTGCTATCAGACAAAGGTAACAAGAAGAAATATTTCAACAACAATTCAGTGGCTTCCTATTTCCTGTTGTATTTTATTTCTATTGTTGCTAAAGTGCTAAGGAAAAAAATCTTTTATTTTGGCACTCATGTATTTACAAGTATGCTCTTTTCCTTCTAAATAGATATTTTACTTCTTAAATATTTATAAAAATAGACAGAATATATAAAAATTAGGAATATTGCTCTTTACTAAAATAAGGAATATTGCTCTTTTTTTTTTATTTGTAAAACACAGATACAGAAACTGCATTAGTTAGATTACAGACTGCAGAGGCATGATAGCTAAAAATAAAGGTAATTCAGGAAGTTGCCCAGGATTTTTAGAAATGGCATACGTGTGTGTATATTTGTCTGCCTAGCATGAGATGGCTTGTAGAATCAGACTGTGCTTTTATGGTTTATAAATGCTATATTTTGCAAAATAGAATATTGGCATAGTTTTGGGGAATGCCATACTGGATATGACAAAATACATAATAAGCTTTATGGAAGCCCAGCAGGTAGGAACCTTAAGAAGGTTCCTAATTTACTTCCTTGTTTTTCAGCAGAATGAAGTATGTACCTACTAGCTTTGTTTTGTTTTTTTTTTTACCCTGATTTTAGAAGCACCTCTGATAGGTAATCCTGTGGATTACCTCAAAACTAAACCAGTTTGAATATCCTTACAGGTGGAGACTGTTACAGGCGTGTCTGTAACAGGTCAATGTAAGCATGAAAACATATTTATCTTCAAAGTATTGTGGGGAAAGTTAGGAAACAAGTACAACACACTGTTTCAGTAGGAAGAAAATCTCATAATGGCACCATCAAGAAGAAAGCATGCAGGAAAAGCTGGTAAACCAGAAGAGGAAGATCAAGCCATACCTGCCTATGACTTTCAGGAGGAAAGAAAAGAGCTGAGTGGATCAGAGGAAGATATTAGAGAAGGTGCTTATATGATTTTAAATTTTTTTAAAGTGAAGTTTATAATATTTCTGACTGAACAGAAATGAAGACACGTATTAGCAAGTGTCAGAGTAAGAATGGTTCATAATGTTTGTGACAGCTGGTGTCCTATTTTATCATTTTAATTGGTAAGAGAAGACAACACAATAGCTCTGTATAGTGCACTATTGTGTCCTAAAATTATAGATGGAGTCTAATAAAGTAGGATATTGTTACATGATTTTGTTACTTTAATGCCATATCCTTCCATCACGGGGCTGCATATAACATTGTGAGGTCAGGATAGAAGAGGAGCTGTGCTTGTTTGTATGGAGTGCTGAGTCAGGTAGGGTAGCCGGAGTCTTAATGCTGGCAGCGTTGAGTACTTCAGGAAGAATCTGAACTGAAGATAAAATAGAGGAAGAAGCAGAGGAAGCTGAGGGGAAAAAGTAGACAACCAAGGGTTTCTTGTTTGAGGGAGTGTCATAAAAAAAGTGGATTTTGCTTAAAAATGCAGTTCTCATTCATCACATGATAGTTTGGTTGGGTTTTTTTTTTTAAGTTTGATGTAATGCCATTTCTGGATTTTTGTCTTCCAGCAGTTATCTCTGGATTTGTTTCTCTTAATTTCTCCCCTTCTTCATTTGTTCAGACTAAATTCCCTCCCCTCCACCCTGCCCCCATTAATAGAAATCTGACAGCCAAGGATTTTTATTTTTTTGGAAAGAATATAAATATCTATTTGTGATTTTGCTTTTTTTAAAGGTCAGAGTACACAATTTCAGTACTTACTTTACAGTAAAATGAAATTCTTACAGATTGGGCTTTTTCAATTTTTAGATTATTTTTGACCTTTCTGATGGTTTTTTATATTATTTAGTTGGGAGTAACTGTGTAGTGGTGGGCAGAGGAACTTAAACTGGTTGAGACTAGTCTAGAGGAACTCTAGGCAGTGCCAGCTCAAATCTAGCTTTGCAGAATAATTCACCATCTGTCAACTCCAGATTCAAAGTTTTAGGAACTGCATGTGTTATGGATGGGAACTGAAACCTGTGAGACATGTTCAGAGAAATGGCATTACAGAAAAGTAATTACACTTTTAATGATTCAAAAGACCCCCCACAAAATATATCTTTGTAAATCTTTTTGAAATGTGTATTAAGGTGAAACACCAGTAATAGACAAGCATGGAAAGAAAAGACCTTTGGTGACTACTCATGTGGTTCCAGATGATGTGGGGTAAGGTTAGGATTTTTTTTTTCCCCCCAAAAATAAGCAAGTCTTAAATAGATACTGATTCCAGTTATTCACTATGCTTGTTTTGCTTGGTTTTTTTTTTTCCAGTATTTGATTAAAAAATCAGATGACAGATAATACAGTGGTTGTAAGTAAAAAAAGGAAAATGTAACATTTTAAAATGAGTAATTCTGCGGTTTCTTTGTAGATACTTTTGAACATCCATAAAAATTGATCCATTTGTGAGAGTTCTTAAATTTTTTGTTTCTTTCAAAAGATGATTTAAGATTTATCCTAAATTGTTTATAATTTCATTATTTTTTTCCCTCTGATCTTAGTTGCTTGAAGATATTAACAGTACTTTAAATGAGTCAACTATTGCATGAAAAGTAATTTTTTTACAGATAAATCTTATGAAATTCAATATTTATGGGCAGTGTAAATGTAAAAAAGTGTATTATTTAAATAGCTTTTTTTAACTCTTCAAAACAGAAAGTGATGTCTTGTGGAGAAGATGATATAAAAACAAGATAAACATTTTCTTTACCCACCATGTCCCTTTTTGGACTTGTCAGCTATAGTACCACTGCTTTACACACTGGTGTTACCATCTTAAAAGTGTTGTAAAAACTGATTTTATTTGTCTTGGATTTTTCTCACTGTGCCAGCCATGCTAACTGTCATGGATTTGTTTTCATTTGATATTCCAAATACCTTTTGTGTTTTCTTTTTGTATAGGGAACTATCAATTTTATTTACCATCCTCCCTCCCTCAGGACCCTTTAATTCTTAATACTGCCTTTTCTATTGGGGAGTAAGTTAATAGACTCTAGTAATTTTTCTTAAAAAAAACAGCAAATTAGTCTAAAAAATAGACCTCTTGCAGGAGGAGAGTTATTTTTGTATCTTGTAGAACAGTAGCAGCTTTGTCATTGCTTACAAATAATAGGCATGTGAATAAAATTAGTTTTAAGCATATACAAAAGATCTTATTCCAAAGTCAGAAAATGGACAAATAAAAATTTTAAACACTATTTTGTAGGGGCGAAGTACAGAATATGCTGGAAAGATTTGGAGGTAAGTATGTTTACATTCTAATAAATTAAAAAACAATTCATGTTTAAGTTTTAGAATTGGCAGTAATTCCTTACCATAAAATAACTTTCAAGATTTACATAAAATAACCAGTCGTTGTAGCATTTTTCAGCCTTTCTGAAAAAAGCCAGTTTTCAGAAAAAAAGTTATATCTAAGTAGAGCAAAGGGAAAGAAGAGAAGGGAATAACTGCATATAAAGTGAGATGTAAATATTAGTGTAGGTAATTACAAAGGAAAAAGGGAAAGATACACAATTGCTTTTGATTATCAATTCCAATTTTAAGATGAAGTTTAACAGGTAATGATTATATTGTAAAGAGAAGGGGCAATATGAGTTAGCTGTTGTTCTTACTCAATTTTTTGTTACAATGATGTAGAAGACAGTGAGGATTGCAAGACTCGAGTGAGAAATTAGGGGAATGTAAATGTTAATATAAGCAGCTAAACGGAACAAATAGCTCTAATTCTAGACAAGGAATTTTGGAAGTAGGATGTAGTTGTGATACAGAAGGAGCTGGAGAGTAGTCTGTACTCTGCACCTTCAGAAATCTAAACAGGGAATGAGTAGAAAAGAGAATTTCAGCAGTCAGGAAGAAGAGTACAAGTTTCTAGAAGAGCTAAAGAATGAGGCTAAGTAATGCCAGTCATCTAGTGATGAGAGATTTATGCACATCACCTGGTTGGATTTAGTTTAGTAATAATCAGATCCTCAGATGGCTTTACTTTCAGTTAAATTTCCAGCTGAATTCTAAATAGCTGGGCAGGTTAGAGAAAAAACACATTTCACTTGTAAAGAATTTATACTACACATCACAGTGTAACAAAGCATCAAAAAGCTGTGGAAGGAAGGGATGCCATCTTAATGCCAGTATTTCATACTCAGTACCTACTTAATACTTTCACTGTAAGTATAAGAAAATGGTGTACACAGTCATTACCTGCATGTAAATCTTAAGGTGAAAGAGGAGTTCAGGGAATTCCTTAATCCAAGAATTAAGATTTCTTTGCTGTTAAGGGACATATTAGAATGCTATTGTAGATCTAGCAATCTAGATAGGAGGAGGATTTCAATGTTAAAAAGCTAGGATTGCTTGTTAGTAAAGACTCAAAACTAGAAGGCAGGAAAATGAATGGATCAGAGTGAGGCATGCTATCTGCTCAAAAATAGTAACTTTGACATTAGCAGAGGCAGATGACTCAGCAAATCAGAGAGGTTTGGCACGTTTCCTGTAATCTACAGTGAGAAGGAAAAGAACTTGCTGATTAACCTTAAGCTGTGACTTGTTTATTAAATCTCCAAATGTAAATTAAAGTAAAGCAAACATACTAACTTATATTAACTTAAATACTTTTTCTAAAGTACCAACTCTCTCTGAAGTATTGAAAATAGTTTGTAATTCATTCAATATGTTCACAGTCATAGTAATCACATACTACCTTTATTTCTGAAATCTAAGCAATTTGAGCATTACTCTGAAATGTATGGGTTTTGTAGGGGAAAAAAAAAGTGTTAGGATAACTAGATTCCTTGAAGGTCTGGAAACTCTGAACTGGCACTGAAGTTATGCAGCTAAAGGAATGAGGATTTTGATGGTGTGACTAAAACATCATTACATACTAGAGAAAAAAGCAAGAGGTCTGTAATCAGACAGGTTTATGCAAGGTGTCTCTAGCTTTGAATGGAGAATTTACAGACTGTGAGATGTCCGAATACAATGTTTGAAGGTATGCAGTGTGAACTGACTCCGAACTGAAACACTAATGCTTCTAGAGTTTCAAGCATATATGTGTGCTTATTGTATGGATACGTTAGAAGTTGGACCATAATAATCAGTAGGGGAACACATGATGACAGTGCGCAAGGAACTGATTTAAATGTACTAATGGCAGCACTGCAGCTACCCTGAGTTCAAACTGCTGGACAGTTTCACTTTACTCTGCGTGTCTGCTCAGAGCCAGTCTGACACCATACCCACTATCATCCTGCCCAGAATGAAAGCAGCTAAAGCCGAGTTACATCATGGTTGGTCATATTTGGTCTTCAAATAGGGCCTACCTACTGAGGCCCCTAAGCAAGGTGGGACTTGAAGCAGATGCTAGAGTAGTTGGTGGGGCTGGGCAATGAGTAGTTGCAACTCCAGAGGCCAGGTGTCAGGGTGTATTGTGAGCTTAGGGAAGCAGGACTCACACCAATGCCGACACCAAGTTGAGGGACGCTCTAAACCCAGCAGCTAGGAGCCCAGATCATTAGCTTCTTTTTGTTAGAACACACCTCATTTGCTTATCCAAAGTGTAACTCATCAGCATTTTTAATAAAAAGCACAATGAATCTCGACATGCTTAATTTCTAAATATTCTTTGATTTTTAGCTGACATTAACAAGGCTCTCTTAGCTAAGAGGAAAAGATTAGAAATGTATACAAAAGCCTCGCTCAAAACTAGTAACCAGAAGATTGAACATGTTTGGAAAACACAGCAGGAGCAAAGGTAACATTTACCCTTGCTTTTCAAACCTGTGAAATCAAATTCCTTTTTGTGTCACGGCATGGATAGTTGATCCATCTTCTTACAGTTAAATAGCACATACTGTATCTACTAGTTAAATGTCTGCTCAGGTCCTCTGTTTCTGCTGCCTCCAGTTGTGTCCACTTGGTTAAACTGACATTAATGGTTTAGCATAGTGCTCTTTTGAATGGAGAAACTTAAGATTTGGAATTTTGAGAGCAAGGTACCTTAAAGAGCTGGTATTACCTTTGCTTTATCTTTATGGAAAATTACCTTTGATGTTATTTTTGTCTTTTAAACTATTTTTTTATTTTCTCCACTTCAGTTTGAATTTTCTGTTTCTACTTCACTTAAAACTTTTCAGTAAAATTTTATACCATTCTGGTTAAGAAAGAAAATAATTTTCATTTTCACATTGTAAGTAACCTTCACTCTACATAACATTCCTCTCACCTCCTAAGGCATATTTAATTACTACATTTGATACTACAGGTAGAGCAAAATGAAAAATGAAACCGCTAAAAACTGAAGGTCAGCAATACTTCTAACTGCCTTGGTGGTTTTATATATATATATTTGAAACTTGCATTGACAAAATTTAAGTTTACATAGAGAAACTAGACCATAACGAACTAATGAATGAACTAATAAATTTTTCATTATAAACCCCTTGTGTTAAAGCCAAGATCTGTAGCTGGGTTAGAAAAACACAGTAAATCTCAGAAAACCTCACACTGTTAAGAAGAAAAGTTGTAATTTGTTTTTTAACCTGAGTTTTGTACGAGTGCTGTCTCCTTTTATGTATATAATCCACATTCCCTCAGAAAGCATGTCTGTATGTATGCGTGTTCAGTTTTTCAAAACATAGTCAGGGCCAGGTGTCAAAATAACCTGTTTCTGTATCTATGCCAGCTCCTTTTATTCTATTCCACGTGTGTGTTGAAACTTAGCTTTCCTTGTAATTCTTTGTAGCATTTGTCATACTTAGGCTAGTGTCTGTTTTTAGGCAGAAGCTCAATCATGAGTTCTCCCAGCAGTTCCTGACTTTATTTCAGCAATGGGATGTAGATGTGCAGAAAGCAGAGGAGCAGGAAGAAAAACTAGCGGTGAGTTTCCAGCATGGTGTGAGTTTCACAGTATTTTCACAAGGAGGGAATATTGGTTTTTTAGACACTCAGAAATGTAAAAACACTTTAGGTAGTTTAAACATATGATTGTTTGCCTCAATTAAAAAAAAAAATCATTCAAGTTTGGTGGCTCTCAAACTGTAAATGTTTAAGTTTTGGGATGTATTTTAAAGTGAAGGGGGGTGCATTTTTAAACTTTATTGCAAGTTTATAAATGGCAATAAGTGATGCCCTAGGCCAGCATATGGCTTGAGAAAAGCCAAGACCATTTATGGAGAAGAAAGATGTGTGCTGTGTCAGTGCATCCATACTCTTTGGGTTCAGGAACAAAGGAGTAAAGATAAGTAGTGGTCTTTTAGCATGTATTGCTTAAAAATATGCCTGTATATAATAAATGTATGAGAATTTGATTCTTGAAAGGGGATAGGAGTTATACAATGGAATGTAATCACATGATGTTGCTGTATTTGTACTCCCAACATATTTGCAAGTTTTGCTTTTCCCTAAGCAGCACATTGCTGTGGGATAAGAACCGCACTGGACAGCGATCCTCGTAGGATCTCATAGGGATAATTCAGGTTGGAAGGGACCTCAGGAGGTGACTCAGGGCTCAATCCAGTCTTCAGTCTTTCTAAGAACAAGGATGACTCTCCAGGCAGAGATCTACATTACGTGACCCAGATTTCCCGTGAAGGCAGAATTTCTGATTCTGATAATGACATTAGTGTTGCTGTCCAAACACTTTTGGTTAACTAATGTGATTATTTTTTCTTTTGCTTCTGCTTCAGAATATGTTTCGTCAGCAACAAAAAGTTTTTCAACAGGCAAGAATAGTTCAAAGTCAGAGACTGAAAACCATTAAGCAACTCTATGAGCAATTCTTAAAGGTACAGTAAATTTTCTTATTAGAAGGCAACTGATCCTTATCATATCACTTAAGAAAGCTGTACTAATTAACCTTGATGAAATACAGAGATCTAAGGTTCATCTAAGGAAAATAACATCCTTGCATGAATATTCATGTTGGTATCTTTCCCATATTTGTACATGAGTGCTGTTCTCTCTATACCTGCATAGATGTTGCATCTGTTTCATAAATGATTTAATTAAATGTGTTCTCACAGGGATCTGATTGGCTTGCCTGTTTCAAGTATTGAACCACAAGCCTCAGAGCATACTTTCTAAACAGGACACAGTTTTGTAGCAGTTTAGAGGTTATATAGGTCAGTTAAATCATCAGGATTTTGTCTTAATTATTCCCTTAGGTTTTTCATGTGTTTAAAAATGTGAAACTTGACAATCTATTAAAAATACATCTTAGGCTGCAATTTGCTGCTTTTATTACTGCTGACAGGTGCATCCCCCATAATGAGAATTAGATACCAATTTTTTTCTGCCATTAACCTTTCTAGCTATTGCTGCTTCAGGTAAGAAAACTGACCCTTGAAGAAAATCAATTGTACTTCCCTTAAAATTACCCAGTTAGAACTCCCTTCATCTCTTCCTAAGCAACATTCATTAGAAAGGGTTTTCCTTTCTGTAACTTGGTACTCATGGTAAGTATTCTCTGAAATGTCAACAGGAAGAATCTGATGGAAATGACTTATGGTGAAAACATGCTCAGCTAGGTGATTATGTAATCCGTCCCGTTAAACTTTCCTGGTTGCTTCATGCATAATTTTTGTATTTGGTGGGAGTCCCTACAAACACCGTTTTTTTTGGGGGGGGGAAACAGCACTTACAGAGAGAATATATTTTAAACACATGATTCATACTGATCAACTATGATGTGTTTTGATTTGCTGGGTTTTTTTCCTAACAAAGTAGCTAACATACTAGATAGCAAACAAAAAATTATTTTAAGTACAACTACTCAAAAATTTTACTTTTTGGTTAAAAAAAAAAAAAATTCCTGTCATTTTACACTAACAACAGAACGCTTTATTCCCAGAATTTCCTTCCTCCACTATTTTTCTAAGAAAGATATTAGAAATCTAAACCGTAAGAAAAATGAAAATACCCTAAATGATTGGTTTTGTAATGAATTCAGAGGCACATGACTATAGAATGACTGAAGGACTGAGGTTGGAAGGGACGTCTGGAGGCTGTCTGGTCCAGCCAGCAGGTGGTACACAGGGGCTACCAAGAGTCAGCTGCCCAGGACTGATGTCCAGAGGACTTCTGAATATCTCCAAGGATGGAGACTCCACAGCCTGTTCCAGGGCTCTGTCACCCTCACAGTAAAAGTGTTTTGTGGTGTTGGGAGGGAACTCCTGTGTTTCAGTTTGTGCCCATTGCCTCTGGTCTTGCCACTGGGCACCTCAAGAGCCTGGCTCCATCTTCTTTGCACCCTGCCTTCAAGTATTTATATGTGTGTATATATACATATATAAAACCCCCTCCAAGTCTTCTCTTTTCCAGGCTGAACAGTGCCAGCTCATAAGAGAAATGCTCCTGTCCCTCATTCATCTTCATGGCCCTTTGTTTGGCTCTGTCCACTATGTCCATGTCTCTCTTGTAGTGAAGAGTCTGGAACTGGATCCAGCACTCCAGGTGTGGTCTCACCAATGCTGAGTAGAGGGGAAAGATCACCTCCCTCATCCTGCTGGCAACACTTCTCCTAACATGGCCTAGGAGACCATTAGCTGCCTTTGCTGCAAGGGCACACCGTTGGCTCATGTTCAACTTGGTGTCCACCAGGACCCCCAGGTCCTTTTCTGCCAAGCTGCTTTCCAGCTGGGTGGCCCCCAGTATACACTGATTCGTGGGGCAGATTCATGTCTGTGAGTTTCTGACAAACCTTAATTTCTGTTCAAGTCATTTCCTAACTGGTCCTTTTTTGAAATTTCAGTTAATGATGATATGGTTGTGTTGGGTTTTTTCAAGTCTAGTTAAAATAGATCTGAAATACAGCAACTCTTAGTTTAAGATAGGGTATTACAGAGGTATTAATAAATAATAACTGTTCCAAAATGTCAAAAAGGTCTTCCTCAAAGATGAAAAACTGAAGGTCAAGTATTACTTTGATTTATTTATTTCTCTTCAAAAAAGATCAAAAGGTAGAAATCAACCCTCAAAATAAGCTTAACTAAATAAAAGTCAAGAAAATGCAACTACACAGTACACAGACTTAGACATAATTTGTATGTACAAAAGGGAAGATAACAAGCAAGCTTTACTTGGCTTATTTGGGGAGAAGTGTGCAAAAAGAAGGAAATTTAATGGGCTTTACAGTCCTTACTTCAAGTCTCCAAGGTTGTCATAATATTAAAACCCTATCATTCCTGACAGATGTCTGTTTAATCTTTTCTTGTAGAACTCTTATCTTTAGTGAAATGCAGGATAACTAGCTGAGACCTCACAGATGCTGAGTGGAGGGGACCGTTTCCTTCACAAGGTCTGCATTGTTTAAACACGAATGTAGACTGGAGTACGAAGTCCTGTATGAATTGTCTGTCAAGTTCATGACAAAACTCACCAATTATCACTGACCACTGCTGCTGTAAAAATTATATTGTAGTCTGAATAATGGTTTGTTTGTTTAAAATTAACCCTTTGACATTGAACAGTTCTGAATTAAGATTATCCTTAACTTCAGAGCATGGAAGAGCTGGAGAAGAGCAATGAAAATCTTCTAGCTGGTGCACAAAGTGAACTTCGCAAAGAAATGGCTATGTTGCAGAAGAAGATTATGATGGACACTGTAAGTATCAGATCTATGAAGAAGTCAGTTAAATGCAAAAATAGAACATTCTAAAAAAAAGTCATTTGACATTCATTTAATTAGCTCAAAGGAATCATATTGATAGGGCATTTGTTCAGTATTATCTCCTTTTCTCGTAACAGCAACAGCAGGAGATGGCAACTGTTCGCAAGTCTCTTCAGTCCATGTTATTCTGATGGCTCAATGGAGAAACAACTTGTACCTAAGTAACATGATACAAGTATAGGCATTAGCCATAGAGAAGTATGTTAAGATTTAAATGTTTCAAAGTTCCTATTAAATGCTTTCATTATGCTTGTGTCTGATGATAATGATTTAAGAATGTATATTAGTAAATTTATTACTGGGGGAGGGAAGGGGGAGAAGGGTATGGACCCCAAACCATTTACTGTCCAATTTATCTTTAACTACTTAACATTCATTTTCAGTAGCACTGGATTGTTTAAATTGTTTCAATTTTTATAGTGCCAAATTGTAACAATGGGCAGAATTAATGAATAATGTATTACCCAGATTTTACATACTAACTTTAGGCCTTCAGGTACATTGTACAGGTGGAAGCATTTTTGACAAGCTGCAGACTGTAAAATTTTCATAGTTTCAACATTTAGTCTGCAGACATAGCAGCAGTTATGAAAGCTGACAGAGTACGAGATGGCTCATGCAAGATTGTTTAATAATATGTATTGTAGTAAATTAAAGTAAATTTTGTTAAGTCTTTTGTTATGCTAGGCACTGTAATATCTTTTTATTAGTAAGAGATTTATGAACGGCTGTAGTTTGTCCAAAAAGCAGGTTTCTTTAGTTGAATGATGAGCTAAGTATCACAGCTTTATATGACAACTGCTCAAGTAAGCATAACCAAACATTATGCATTTTGTGGTATATAGCTCTTGCACAACCACTGCTAGAAGTAATCCAGCTCATTTATTTAGTACAAGCTATTACAAGCCTTTGAGATGGAATATTGCTTTTTGCAATTCCAAATGACTAGCAATTTAGGGAGGCCCAAGTTTTAAGGATAAAGCATTTATCTTTCATGTATCTCATTACAGTAAATCAGTATAAATTAAATAATTGGCTTAGCTTGCATGCAGTTTGTTTTTACAGAAAACCATTACGCCTGAATATCCACTTTTACAAATTCGGTAGTTCCTAACATATTCAATGCCTAGACTGAATACAACTGTAGATAAACCAAAAACCATCCATGTACCCCCAAGCACAAATGTGCTGTTTCATAACAATATATTTCAAAACCAGTCTGTACAGATTCTTCTCCTCAGCTTACTAGCATTTTTAGTTCAGCATCAAGTCATTTGATGATGGTTCTCCAGTTCTGGGAGCCAGATTAGCGATCTGTAACTTGCAAAAACTTCAGCTACTAGCTTGCAACTGAAGTTGAACAAGCAACCACTATGGAGCTCTTTGTTCTGCGTCTGCTAGGACTTGGGGAAGGAGCAAACACAGAAGTTACATTGCTAGAATGATGCATGAGGCAATATAGGCCTCTAGTGGGTAATGGGTAACTATGCCAATTTGTAACTGTGCTGCTGAGTTTCAGCCCTCTAAGCATGATTAGATGATGCTACGTAATGCAGTCAACAGTTTTTGCTTCCTATCTTCAGCAGTAGGTTATTTGTTAGTATTGCCTCATGTTTCTGGTTTTCTGAATGATTTCTGCATTAGCTTCCTATCTTCCACATACCTCAATCAGCTCCTTAAAACTATTTATGCTTACTACTACGTGACACATTTTTAAGCATTTTGGGGAAACAACCTTCTCCTTCTAAAATAGTTGCCTCTGTCTTTTCATCAGGTGGTTAATTTATTCACAGTATTCAGACAAACTGAAATGGTCTTTACCATCTTCTGTTCTATTTGCCCATGGCTTGGGTTCTGGCTAAGTTCATGTGCAGATGCTCTATCTTTCCCAGCCTCAAACAGGAGGAGTAGGATTAATTTGGAATTGATATTTATCACTTAGAGTGCTCATCCTTTGGCTGTAACTGTTACAGTTATACCTCAAGTGTATATAGTGTATTTCACCCAAATTTAGAAGACAATACACCACTTTTAAATTTCCTTGAACACCTCAGAAAGTTCTTTTGAATTAATGTGCAGCTAGGAGGCTGCAGTGGTAATATTTTTAAAGCAAACAATAGCATTCTTTATTGTACAGTTCAGGAAGGGCTTTATAAAGTCACAGCTCAGCTACATATCAGCAACTGAAAGCACTAACTGACACTTATATTCAACAGCTTTTTACAAAAACCATATTCAAATAGTAGCTCTTCAAAGGAGCTTAAACTTACAGGGTTTGTGTACAAGTCATGATTTTCTCATACAGATAATATGCTACTTCTTTTATTCAGCTTTTCTTTCATGACAACAGCAGCCCTTTAGGTAGGCATATTATGTCAGCCAGTGGGTCTGTTCTTAAAGAGAAAGGCTGATAGTGGGCCTGACTTTCTGTTTTGGAGCGTTTTACTAGTTCTGTACAGTTTTGTTTGGATAAAGTACAGCAACAGTTCAAAGACAAATTCGACAGATTGTAAGGTAGATGAACACAGTGATAGTAAACACACTTCAGAGGGAATTACATATGGGTGGATTGCATTGTCACAGTCAAACAGTCACAGTCAGTTAAGTTTATCAATGAACTTGTGCAGTTTCACAGATACAAGTCAGGGTAGATAAAGTTAGTGACCTCAAAGTACACAACTACTGGTAGTCTAGATAATGAGGCAAACCGTATGACCACAAAACCAGAAACTGGCCTTGAAAGAAAACACAAGCTACAATTGTATTTAGTAACAGTAGGTTTATACTGAGGTACTACAGAATGCATGAATCCTAAAGGCACTCATAACAGTATTTTGAAATAGGAGAAAGTTTTCCTGAGCTATACCTTCTTCGTCCTACTGATCCAGTAGCTTATTCTTTAGAAATACCAAAACAGAGACCAATGAGTAGTTTTACCTCATAGATGCCTCATTTTACCAGTTTAATAATGTAGTACTATATTCATTGATACCTTTGCCTACCACGTCACAGTAGTTCCAAGACAACTTACTTTAGAAACTAATGCTAGAAGATTAGTCGACTTGGTCTAGGGAAAAGCAAAATTCCTCTTTGAATTCTGGTTGGTAGACCGTGGTTTGCAGTCTATCTTCACCAGACCAGAAGTACAGAATTAAGGTTATCTAACAGGAAATGGCAAAAGTTTCAAATATGGTATTCATGATATGAAATAACAGCTGCAATGTCTAGAACACAGGGGGAAATACATCCTGGTTCAAAAGTACTGATCGCAGTAGAATCTGCAGGACTTTATATTTTGTAATTCTAACATCTGGTAATATCTGGGATAGAGTGAGCTTTCTCATAAAACTATCTTCTTGAAAAGCTTAATCTGTCTTCCCAAAAAAGAGGCTGCTTCATTCAACATTCACCTAACTGCTTCTCCTTTCATCCTTGACCTATTTAATCAGTCATTGTGGTTTTGAACCTGTTCAGGAGCTTGATGAGATGAAATTCTGAAGACATGTATATGAAGATGAGCAGCAATCTGTAGGCATACACCAGTGGCATATCTCAGCATATCAAACAAGGATATGAACTTCAAAAGAACAAAACAGAACAGATTAAAAAAAAAGTTTTTAAATTGTCCCTACTATAAATTCATCTATAATCCATCTACACACAAGTGACAAGTTTAACAATACATTAACATATAGAGTAGTCTATTTTAGAAGAAAAAATACACCCAAAACCCAAACAGCATTAAACACTTACTTACAAAGTCTGATAAAGAAAGGTTGTTAGTCTGCAGTTAGCAGAATAATCAAATCACCTGACCTAAGCAAGAAAGATCTGAAAGTTTACTGTCCCATCTCTGCTCCAAGGAAAGAAAGCCAGACAGCTCTCAAAATACATGTTTACATGGTGTCCTGGCATACCCTCTGCAGTGACAACTGAAATCTGAGCAAGTCAGAAGTGGCAGAGCAGAATGACAGGGACAGTTCTCAATCCATTCCTTTAAGTACACTCCAAATGAAAACTATAAAACAAAATGCTTACCAATGCTATCCACAGAACAATATATTCATCAATGAAACTGTTGAAGTACTGGTCCAAAAACAGAAGTCCTGGCCCAATAAATGCAGTGTCCTGAAGACAGATTTCACTTTTTGTCATGTGAGCCACCTATGTTAAAAAAAGAGAGAGACAAAAATGCATCACCGCAAGGTCACTGTAACTACCAGAAAGCCTCCACCTTAGTTATAGTAAGGGCATGACATGCTGTCCCCAGTTCTTGGGAAGCAATCAGCAGGCAGGGCAAGGGCTTCATAAATGCTTCAGGGCCTGCTGCTCCCTGACGGTTTCTTTCCCAAGGACCAAGTAACCCCTTTCCTGGTTAATCAATATATAGCACTTTAATCAGTGATACCAACTGATAATTCAAATAGCTCTTATTGTTTGACTTTATTACATAAGAAACATGTACATGTCCTTCGATGTTCTTTCGTAACATGTTACATCAATACCAGTGCATTTTAGCTATTTGCACGGGTTCCCCATTTTTTCAGTGCTGTATTTGAAGGGTAAGAGTATGCAAATGTATTACTGAAAATGAATTTTACTATTCACTTGAAATGTTGTTTACAAGTCTTAACTTGAAAATTTTGGCTTTACTTAGCCAAAAGCTAACTAGAAACTAGGCTTCTGCCTAGGTGACAAGACTTGTTTTCCCTGTTTAGTACAGCTAGTGATGTACACACAGAGACACTTTACAGGATGACCAAGAGAAGAAGAAAGATTACTGGTAAAAACCAGCTGGCTGGATTACTGTTGTTAGCAAATATGTAGTTAAGGCAGATTTTATTTTTTTTTAATCCATTGATGAGGTTTTTAATTACAAAAGAGATAAAGATAGAAAAGTTCATCTCTTCATTTTAACAATTAAAGTAAATTCCTATTTCAGATAAATAAATCTGAAGTCACAGCACCATTAGTAGGGCTTGAGGGACCACAGTTATGATGTTACAGACAGACAGTGTATTTCTGGGACTAAGTTAAACAGAGTTCTAACCAATACATTCAACAATAACTATGTGTTTGCATCGGTGTCATATATAATCTCTCTGTAGGAGCCTGAGTCTAGTTCAGTGTCTTGGCCATCATGAAACTGGCAGAGCAGAACAGTAAAACTTGCAGTGCCTGCTGATCCAGCAAGCGTTAAGCCAAGAACCAGTTTAGTTTTAGGAGGTTTAGGACTGAAACAAGATTCCTTACCACCAACTTCTGTGAGATTTTAGCATTCACAAATCCAAATGTCAAGACATACAGGCAAGAATGTTTTTCAAACAGCTGAGTTGTAGACTTTTTATAGATCATAACAGCTAATACGATAAGTAGTCCAATGTGCAGGCCTGGTGAAAGAACACTTGTTCCCTGAAATACAAATCGACAGAAAATTTGTCTTGGGCTTCAGTTGTCACACAGTAAGGTCCAGATTTTATACATATTGCAAATCCCATTAAACAAAACCAGAGTTGTCAAAACTCAGGGAAAGTCCGTTAGCATTATGCCAATGCTACTCATATCCTTTGCAGTGACCACTAATAAATTTTGTAAGAAAATTCATTGCTGGTTTCTCTCATAGAAGAAATTCAGTAACAGGGAGAGAAAAGGTAGATAACAAAGTCTTTGCTTTAGCCATCCAACACTCATATGCTTGTCTGCTTAAATGCTTAAACAGATAAAACCCTTATGATCATCTGAAATCCAATAAATTATGGACCTAAATTATTCAAACCTCATTCATGTTTTTAAAGCAACTTACTGCTATTGTAGATCCATTCTTTCCAACCCCTCCACCAAAGATGACACGGAAGTAATTGAAAAAAGAAAGTGCCGTTCCACACAATATGCCCAAAACTGCAATGAACTTGAGTTCTAAGCCCACCACAGGGACCTTAGCAGGAAAAACAAGAGAAAGATATTAAAAGTTAAGAATAATACTTTTTTTTTAAAAAAAGTGATTAAAAAAAGCTACTGATGCCTACTAAGCAGTTGTTTTATTTGAACTCTCGCTGTCCCAAGAACAAGCTCAGGAGTACAGTGTTTGGAATTTGTTTCCTAAGGAGACAACGAATTTCTTTTGTAATGTTTAAACTTGACTTTTGAGTACTGAGTTCTGGTCCTGAAATTCAGCTGATCTTACTGTGTTTGTCTTTATGATGTGCTTCGAATATTTTTACTACGTAAGCAAAAAACTTGACACGGACTACTGCATCACCAAGGCATGGGAAAGGGGAGGACAGTTCCTTCTCTTTCACTAGGTAACACAATAGCGAACCACAGGAAACACAAACACCATCTGCCTGCTTTGTGTTTTGGTACGTGTTATGTTATGCCGTATCTTTGCATTTAGAATAGTCTCCAGATACAAATTTTAATTAAACAGTTACCTTTCTGAATCAATTGCAGTTTCAAGGGAACTTCCGAAGGCAGCAGAGGATTTAAAAAAAAAAAGTAGTAGTAATAAATTGAAACCATTGACTATATTTTTGAATATAGATTGATTTGAGATACAGCATTACTACCACAGATTTTAATACTGAAGAAAAAATCAATCATAATTGAAGTCTAATGCACTTTATTTTCCAACATGAAAATAAGCTGTTTGAAAATAGAACAAAAACATCTTGCAGGATGGGAAAAGGAAACAAAGTTTAGCTAAACATTTCTTAATTGCTCATGAATTTAAATTACATGGAGGTGTATATTTAGATTAATTTGCATTGGTTATCAATAGCATGGAATGGTCTCAGCTCTTCCATGTGCTGTAACCAAGCAGAACTATACATTTCTGAGTAAAGGATGAAGATGTTAGTCTAACATTCTTCTGATCCCGTCCACTAAAGTGCATCTTTAAAGATCAGAGTAAAAGCCAGAGATGGGGAAATGCTGTTGGATGGAAAACATTCTTTAGATACAGATATTTACATTTATGTCAGCTCTGACATAATGGAGATGTACTGATTTTTAACAGTTGGCATGTAAATATGGATTTCTTAACCAAAAAAGCCCTAACTTCATCCCATGGTTTTGTTAAAGTGAAGCATTTAATCTTTACATTTTAAAATAAAGTATCCCATAAATAATTTCACTGAACACAAATGTAAGTCTTACAATAAAATATACAAAAGAAATAAAACTAGAACAAAAACTATTTGTTAAAGCTTAAGTATCTGCAGAGTATTAGCTCCAGATCAGAAGTTTATATGTGGCAGATGGGGTCTTTTTTCCTCTACATAGCTCTAAATTTGTGCACAGGAAGTCGCACTGTTATATCTAAGTTAACTACAACATAAAAATAATCTATGTTTGTATGATAAGCTAAAACAGAACATCAGGCAACTAGTAGGTGTTGATGCTCAGGATAGCTTCAAATACCATAGGAACTATGAACGCTCAACAGGAACTGAATACTCAACCGGAACTCCGAATACTTAATACACTTACCTTATAGTCCCATATTGCTGATCCACCACATGCAGATATCAAGAGCAGCACTGTTATGGCAATCTGAACTTCAGTTACATCAACTCTATGAAGGGAAAAAAAGGGAGATTTAGTTAAAGAAAAGCTCTTTTTGCTGGAAGTGTCAGCCGGGCGAGTGGGGAAATAAAAAAAATCAGTGACTTTCAATTATCTCCTTTAAAGTACTTAAATTAATATATATCGAATATGATTTTCCTTGACTGAGAAAGGTACTCTATATGGAGGCACACATCTTTGGTTCAGATTTAAAAATAAACCTATACTCCTTATCTAAAACAAGCTACATATAATTTTAATGGGGGTCAATCTTTAATGAATACATTGTTGGCTATTTGAGAATTTTGTATAAATTTACAGACTTGTTGCTGTGCAAAAATCAAAACAAACTTTAAGGCAAGCTCATAGTAAATGCAATCAAACATTTCCATTAAAAGCATATTATATAGAAGTACTGACCATGCAGGCTGGGACAGAAGGGATTTCTTTAAGCCATCATATCATGAAAACTTGACAGATACAGCCTGCAAAATGTAAGGGCAGTATTTTGAGGACTGAGTCAGCGGATGGCTAAGCATCTGTCCTGTTTCAGAGCATGTGTAATTGATATCTTGCTTTTTTCCATAAAAACATTCTTAAAATAGGGGGCCTTGTATGCCCCATAAAGTCTAGGCTCTGGATTCTACCTTTTTGGTTCTCAAGATGAGATAGCCAACTCTTTATTACTGTATTTGATTGCTGAAATGTTTTGAGAAGATCTGAATATATTAAAAAAAAAGTTAAGCAGAGGCTCAAGAGAAAGAATCAATACTTTGAATAAAGCTTTAAAATAAGTAAGTGTGCACATCTAAGGTACCTTTTATGCCACCAAAGGTTTTGAGACAGGTACCGGATCTTTGTACTGAAGCAGTGACAACGGATGTTTAAAATGCAACATTTCTTTAAGCAGTTAGAGTGAATTTGCTGTTTTAAGGTATTATGACCAAAGTTAACATGTATCATTACTTGCTTAGCACATGAACTGTCTGCACAGGAAACTGTCTTTTTAAAGGGAGATAGGAATCAACTCTTGGCTAATGGAAAACATTTATCTGATCTTGATAATCACAGTAACATTAAACTCTCTTCTTTCATTGGAAAGACAGTGATAAAATACACTAAGTTTCACCACAAACTTCAGACTCTTAGTCTTAGAAGAGCCAAAATTTAAGCTGCAACTAGATGCTAAGCTGAGGTCCTCGTCGCTGCTGAAAGCCGTCGGAATGGGTAGTCCTCTCCTTCCTACGCTGTTGTGCTCCCTCACTTCTACTCATCAGACTGTATGGTGAACCAGTTCAACTTGCTAGCCTTGTGTACGTTTTTATGTACGTTTTCAAGAATTGTCTTGAAGTGACAGAGTCTGTGCAGGGGGAAACCAGACAGCACTGCTGGGAGCAGGCTTTTCCCTCTGCCAGCAATGAAGCATCACATCTGCCCAGTCATTGCTGTAGCTGCACACCGAGCTTGTCGGTTACGTCACACAAATCACCCATAAGCAAGTGTTCAGAGTTTGCACTCTGTACTATTAAAACCTAGATTTCTAAGCTGTACTGCATTTGCTGTTGGCAGACAGAGACTCGAACTTGAAGTTGAGTCATTATATGTGCCAAAGTTTGGTACTTAATTTTACAGAGGCTCAGACTGTTGGTTGCAACACAGCCCAAATCAGAGTCCAAAGATTTTAATCAGACACTGTGCAGTATTCTACATAACCTGACAGCGGGACAGTACCCAGCTGCTCTGGTCCTTCCTGGCCATCAGCACTAGGCCTCCCTCAGCTGTCATTTGACTTCAAAAATCAAGTGCTGCTAATTCAGGAACAGCATCGGTAAAAGCTTCCGTCCATGTTGTTATGTATTATCATATTTAGAGCAATAAACTAATGCCTCCATTTAGACTCTCATCTCTGCTGAAGAGAATTAAATTCCGAGCCTCAAAAGAACTCTGACCTGTTCTCACTAAACAGAAAGAAGCTATTTCAGAAAAAATTTGTGTCTACTTAACTTCAAATGAAAGCATGGAACACCAGGCCATTCTGAACTGCTTGTACTATGCACTATCACTATATTTATGTAGAAGCCATTAAGTTTTTAACGAAGAAATTTTTATGTGATATAGGAGTTTCAGTGCCTTCTTGATGGAGGGAAATGATTCTCAATTTTATGCAAAGGCACAGAAAAGTAATCATGTATGCAGAACCCCAGAGCTCATAGCATAGCCCATCTCCCTTCAGTGTAGTCCACTGTCATGTACGGAAATTATCCTATTGCAGCCATCACTCTAAAGCATCTATTTTTGTTTGCAGCACAAGATCTCCTTAAAAAAAAAAGCAGGAGGGGTAGGCAGGTAGAAGAGTTATAGTTTGTGTGGTAAAATGCTTTATCAGGAAATAAAAAAAGAGCTCTCAGCACTACTACAGAGACCACTTTGTTTTGGTACAGACTTCCAACAGTGTGCAAGGATAGCTGATCACTAGCCTGTGCACCCAGCGATGCTCAGATTTGCTAAGGTGTTTCTTACAGGCCAGAGCTAAGTAGGGCTATAAGCAGGTGACTTAGCAAGTGACTAGGAGTAGCAGAAGGATAGCCTTCATCTATCACACAGTTCCAATTTTGCTGCTGCGGAATTCTCTGATCTTTTCCTCTTTTCAAAAGTCATTACTAAAGTGCAGCTCTGCTTAAAACCAGAAAAAAGCCACGACACCACCACAGCTGTGGGAGGGTGCAGCAATCCCCACGCCATTACTAGTGAAATGGAAATTGTTATCTTCTACATGAATGCCATGACTCTTTTTCCTACACTGCAGTGAGAACAGAAGAAATTTCTACTGTCATGAACAGCATCACAGCAATCTCTAGAACTGTGATCTAACACAAAACCTAAAGGACATCAAAGCCAGTATGAGCCAGATTAAAAGCAAAGCCCCTACATAAACCTGGGGTAACTCTCCAAGCACTGCCATAGCTCTGTGGAACTCCTTGCCAAAGGATGCAATGGATGCAGAGAGTTTGTTCAAATGAAGACTGAAGATGTCTATGGAAGGGAAACCCATTAGCAGGGGAACTTCTCTAAAAATGCATGTGCTTCACAGTCCCCTGGGCTAAGAGTATTCTGTGGCTGGGAGGTTATGAAGGGAGGTACTGTATCCCTACTCCTACACAGAGCACTTATTTATACTGCAGGCAAGACCTCTCTGGCCTGAGCCTGCATGGTGCTTGTATGGGTTCTGAGAACAAATCCACAGACAAAAGAGCCAAACGCATGCAAACAAAGCATATACAGCTAAAATCAGCTGCTAAAAGAACAAGTCCTCTGCTCAGTACTATGCAGAGTTTTAAAGTTCTTGCCAGGTAAAACACAAGTCTGCTAGGGTGGAAGGGAGATGAGGAAGAAGGTGAGAGGAAAAGAAAGCAGGGAAAAAAACCAAGAAGAAACGGAGTAGTCTCAGACATTGAGCCACATGTACTTCTAAAGACACCTACTTACTTTCCAAACCTTAGAATGCCTGATACATATGTCTGCCAGTGAGCAGAATAGAACATGAACAGTCCCACAAAACAACAGAAAAACAACCAGTCAGGATTTGTTCCTAGTCGGATTGCTATGCAGGATCCAAGGACAACAAAAACTGAAAAGCAGAAATGAACATGTTAGTCGGATGCCCTTTTTGCTTGCAGTTAATTAAAAAAAAAAAAACCAAAAAACACAAGGCATTTTACATCACTATAACAAAGTAATGGCATGACTGATACTTTACTGAGTAGCTAACCTCAGAGACAGTCCTGGCAGGAGACACCAAAACACAGGACTCCTCCCAAGCGAGGGCCCCGCCTCCTAGCCTACAGTGGTCATTGTCCCTTCTCTAGGAAGTGAGCCATGAAGAACATATCAAATGTTTCAGCCATTAAGCTTTTATAGACATACAAGCATTGCCACCAACAGCAGCTAAGTTCAGGAAAGTAAAACTGAGCAAGGCTTACCTTTTAAGGGTTCCAAGTCAACTTTTTTTAAACTCATTCTTCTAAAGAATACAAATTATCCTTCTCCTAAGTGCCAGGCTGGATGCCCTATTACCAAACTGGTGTTTTGGCACTTCACTCCTAAAGCAGAATCCTTGGTTTCACATGCCAACGTCAGTCTTTTAGGTCCTTAAAATCCTTTATTAGGTATCACCTGTACCCCACTGGAAAACACAGGCTATGTATAGTAAAGAATCTCTAAGCATGCTCTTATGGAATTCTTTGTTCACCATCTAGCTCGTTCGAAGAACACTGTACATGAAGATGCACAGTAAGTAAGAGCAGCACGCATGTTACCTAACATCTGTCAAAGGTATTTCTGAAATATCCTCCCTGATCCCGGTCAGGGACAGCCTTGGCTGCAGAGACCAGGAGATGGTGAAGTCGTCCTAAAAGAAGGGAACATGCTGACCCTGCTCTGAGCAGGGGGTTGGACTAGATGATCTCCGGGGTCCCTTTCCAACTTCAACAAGTATGTGATTAATCAGCTCCTCTTGAAAACAGGTAACTCTTAAAACTCAGATGGGTAACAGTAGGTTAAGTCTACCTGTGGAAATAGAGTCGCAACCATGATCAAAGAGTTCTCCTAGAGGAGAACTACTGTTTGTTCTTCTGGCTTGCTTCCCATCAATGGCATCCAGGGACTGGTAGATAAAAAGTCCTAATGCTCCCAGGATGTATGCCCAAGAAGGTGCCTGAAAGAGATTTACATAAAAGGTCACTAGGCAGTTCCCAATTTCTTAGCTGATAATCTGTTTCATTAAAGGTAAAATATTGTTCAGCACAAAACTATAGTACATTGTGCTATTTGTTACTTAGTTAATGGACAAGCCAAATTCCTTGTGCTAGTTTCTACATGAATTGTAGTAACTACTATAATGAACTACTCCAGATACACCAATGAAACACAGGTCCTTCTATTTATTTAAAAAAAATTAAAAAAATAAAAAAGTTAACCTCTCTTCTGCATCAATTGACTTATTTTTCCACCTAAAACCCACAGCATTTCTATAATTATTTGTATTCTTTGTGCTGAAAAATGTTATGAAAGTAAAATTAATCTTTAAAAAAGAAAGTAGTAGCAAGGCACTTACTAAAGTTCTCAGCAGTTAACGTGATAGACGCTTAGATGATTTGCTCAGACTTATACATATATATATATATATAAAAAAAAAAACCCATTACATTTTGCTAAATAAAGACTTCAGCTTTTAGGGAAAGATTTTTTCCAACATACAAAAATTGACTACATAGACACTTTGGACTGGGGTTTGAAGAAATTAAGTCATTCACTAAATATGAAGGAACAACTATCTACTTAACATGGACTATCAGAGTTTCAAAACAAGCTGTGAATCAGTTACGTTAACACCAGTCTTAGGTTCAAAGGAACTGTCCTACAGTAGTACCTTTCAAAAGCAGTATTTCCATACGCACAGTCAGTATGTCTGTCTAGGAATTAGTTTTTAGTAAAAATTATTTATAACACCTTTTGAACAAAGTACAGGTAACATTTTTGTCTCGACTAGTTTCCAGCAGTATCCTTAACATTTAGAAGCGCTGTTCAGGAAAAGAGAGTCAAAGTTAGGTATAAATGCTAGAAATGGAACTTGCAGGTGAAAGAAGTGAACAGCCACAGGCAGCCACAGAGCTGAATCCTTTCCCACTCCCAGGTAAAGGACTGCTGCTGTGGCCCTACACCTCTGCAATTCCTCTCCTGCAGCACAGAGACCAACATGATTATGTCTATTATCTACTTCGGTAAAGTCTATTAACCAGACTTAGGCAACAGATCAAATCTCAGCGAGCTGAGATTTGTCCACACTCATATAAACCCAGTGTCACTGCTGGGGAAAAAGGAAAAATGACAGTTGCCAATCAGTTCATGGGCAAGGACAGGAGCAGACAGCAAGAAGAATGCAGTTGAGGTGAGCTGCTCCTCCAGACATTCCATTTTCTCATCATTGGTATACTCACTGACTTGAGTTAGAAAAAAAGTTATGCCTCCAGTTAGACTGATCACGAAACACATCCTTCCCAAGAACCAGCACGCTTAAGGGACGTTCAGTTCTGAACAGCTTTTTTGCTGTTACTTAAGACTTCCTCACGTATTCAAGGCTGGCTGATACACTATGTTATTGCTTACTTTTGTGTTATTGCTTAGTTTTGTGCTTTTAATATGGAAACAGTATTGTCAGCAAATTTATGATTTTCCAGCTAACCAGTATTTGGATGATTTCATTAATACAACATTCCACCATTTAAAGTCAAATGGTCCGCTGCTCCCCCAGCTTTGAAGCAAAAGACGGTTAAAGAATTAGGGACTCCAGGTATAGGTGAGAAGTCTGGATTTGTATGTACATAGAAATCTAGAAAACTCAGAAAACTCTTCAAAACTGGCAAAGCCATCTTTCCCCTTAATCCAAAGAAACTAAGAAGAATTGTAATCACCAACCACATTGGAAGCCTTCAGCAGGTGGAAGAGGGTGAATAGATATTTTCATGCCAATGCACATCTAACACACTGGTATCCGATAACCGCCGCAAAGATCACACTATAGAAATCCAGATCAAGTGATGACAGCAATACGTTTGATGTTTACCAATGGAATTAGTCGAGTTATTCAGGTTTCTCCTCCCTTGTTAGTCCAGTTAAACAAAGGAATTTTGTGTTGGGGGATGGGGTTAAACCAGGGAGTGACTTCTTAGCCATCTCTTGAAAAAGTTTCTCTCCTCTAATGAAGAAGGACAGAGCCTGTGGACAACAGGAGCAGCCCACTGCTGCCCTGGGTTCACGGATGGAGCCACACGGGGGAACAGCGAGCTCGAGGGCCTCTCCTGGCGCAGGCATGCTTGGTCAGATGTTCTGCAGGGAGGCAACGGCCCCGTTCTGGCTCTCCACCTTTCCAAAACAGAGAGCTGTCAGCCGCTGCCCAGGTATTTCAGAACATAAAAGCATGGTTAGGACCCTGTTGAAGGTAAGATCATTTTACTTGTGATATAATCCATATACTAAAGCTACCACAGTACCTATACTGGCTTTTTCAGAATTACCTGTTATTCTCCATACAATAAAGTTTTCTCAAATAAGGCAGCTCCTGACACAGACCTATGAACAAAGCATTATGAGCAGAAAGGCTAGGAGAAACTACCGGTTTCACTGTAGTCGTTTAAAGTAGTATTTTAAAGACATTTCCAATTTTACCACCAATATTACTACTGTGGAGTGCAAAGGTGATCTGCAGTGTTTTATGAGGGGTCCTTACTGTGCTGAAAAGATAGCTTGAGATCTATCAAAACTTATCACGCTAATCCCTGAATTTTGGCAAGTAAACTAGGCCACACCTGGTAATTCTGTCCAGGACCACTGGTTTTTTTGCATTAGGCTCCCCTCCTTATGCAACTATCTACCTATATCTGAAATCGATTTTAGTTTGCTTTAAAATCATCGGGTTCTCCATATTACAGACAAAAGTAAACTGCATTCAGTGCTAGTCAAATTCCTTACTCACTCTACATTCAACACCTGCCCCCGGCCCCAGCGTGGGGCACATCACCAATTAAGTCAAATGCCAGAGCGTGGGCAGTTTCCTATTTAACTGGATCATTTCCATAATTAAAACACCACTCAGAAACAGAAACTTGTTATGGCACATTTTTTTTAACATTAGCTGTAGTGTTCTATGCTGTATTCTTGGTATTATCACAAACTTTTGAAATGCAAGCTCCATAAAATACAGCCTCGATTCTAACCAAAACAGAAAGCTTGCATGCTGGTTACTGCAGTCACTTTATGAAAGTTTCCATAACCCACACAATATGAGGCAAGAATTCTTGTTCAAGGTAACACCGTCTACATTTACCTTACCTCCAAACAAGTTTAACACATTAAATGTAAAAATAAATAGATAAAGCAGTTTCAACTCAAACCTCTCATCACATCTTTTTGACAAAGAAATGGCTTTTGTTGACTTGCAAGTTACAGTGCAGGTGAAATCATTAAGACTGCTGATCCAAGCCCGTTTGCATTAGCTCCTGCTGGGACAAACCAAAGCAACAGTCCCCCCAACTCCAAAACTAAAACACTCTGCTCCTTGACTATCTGGAAAGAGGGGGAGAGCTTTCATCCTCCTCTCAATAAGGATCACTGGTGTCCATTAACACCTGTAGCGGATGCATCTGTATCCCCGCAGTTGCGGAGAAGGGAAGAAGATCCTAGCAAGAACAGAACAGGTGTCTGAGAGAGCTTAGAAACACAATCTGGAGCATTTCATCCCTTGGCTGTCAGTTCAAATTTAACCCAAAGTGGTAAGAACCAAAGGTCACTTGTGATTAACTATGCATTTAGCAGATTAAATGAATGCTCTAATGTTTTAATTGGTAAAATATAGTTTTCCAAATCACTGAAGGTGCACAGAGGTTTCCAAAGTTCCTAATAACCATGAATTCTCTGTTTATCCACTCTCTCAATACAGCTACAGCTGCCATCTCCTCCGCCTTCTCACATGCCTGGCTCTCCATCCAGGGATGTCCCCTGCCGGCTTCCCACACTGGACCCAAGTAATTTGCAAATTAGAGAAGTGGAAGCATTTGAGAATCCTGACATGGCTGACAGACTCAGCAGAAAGGTCAGGAGGCTCCCAATAATCATCAGCTTTTCACTGATGAGGTGTTTATTATCTCTGCCCAGTTATATCCTGTCCAAGCAAATGTATTATTTGGCCAGAGCTAGATGCTATTCTCACGGAACTAGAAGAGAACACAAACCTGGGGGAAACGGAGGGAGGGGGAACACTTCTCTGCTTCAATTAAAAAGGATGTCTGAAAGATGATAGAGCCCCAGAAACTTGCCACATGCAGATTTGGTACAGCAGGTCTGGTCAGCTACTGAACCAGAGGTCAAAACAAAAGTATGTGCATATTATGTTTGACAGGTATGTGTGGCATGCCTCTCCTTCAGGAAAAAGTGCAGGTTGAACAGCAGTCCTTATTCTTCTGCTCCTGTGATTCCACCCCACAAAAGAGCATGGACAGCTGCAGACTACACATACCAAGGAGATCCCTTACCACTTATTTCAAGCAAAGCTCTCAAGTCCAGAGAGTTCAACAGTCCAAGCTTTTGCAGTCTTTATAGATTCAACCCCCCTTAATTACTCAACACATTTAGTCATAATCTTGCTTCCTCAATCCACAGCTACTAATTTTGCCCTAGTTTACATGGCCCCTCTCTGAAGCAGATCCAGAACAGAGACATTTTTACTGGATTCTCTTCCTCTTTCCCCCAAAACATGGATCATTTCCCTCACTTCTGTTCAGCACAAAGCACAATGTACAATTGTACTACTTCATGAATATGAATTCAATACAAAGTAATAAATTACTGTTAGCATGAACTTCTGTCCTGAAATTCTAGCTTCCCATGGTATTTTAGAGACACCTGTGGCTGAGCTCAAAGGATTACCAAAGGTAGGGCCCTCCATGAGCAACCATGAAAGCAGCAGGATCAGAGTTTCTTTTCTCCTTTTAAAAAGGTACAGAATTATGTTTACGCAGTTTTCTTCCTAGTGTTGATGCAAGGAAAAAGTTAACATGTCAGTTTTCCCCAGAATGGGAAGGGGTAACGAGAGATTCACGTGCAAAACCTAATGAAGTAACTCTGGCTACTTCAGAGAAGCCAGCTGGAAGTACAGCAAAACAGTTCACTGTCAAATGGTGGGGATAAAAAGGAAATCCTCACCTAAGAAGTGCTCCTTTTACATTCTAATGCAACAAATACACACCGTTCATACTTAAAGTCAGCAAAACTTTTAATTCCTAAATATTTTCTAACTATTACCAAAGAAAAACAACCTCAAAACAACAACACCCCCCCCCGCCCCGATCCTGCAGTCACAACAAAAAAAGACATTTCAACCCTCCAGAGAACATGAAATGTGCAGGCAGTGTCCTCATCACCGTCACACCTGGTGTAGCAGTCTTGTATATTATTTCTATAGATTACTGTCCTAAGTTACACAGGGTAGGAAACTGGAAAAATACTCTACAAAAATTTACACACATGGATTTTAGTTACAACAGCGCTTGAGGGGTGTGGCCTGCTAATGGCTTAGCTACAAATAAGAAGGCTTATGTTGAAATGTGCATTTACAGGATACAGTGATACAACCCATGTTCCTACTAGACAAGGAGACATTACTGATGCAGGCAATATTTTATAAAGCCAAAACATATTGTGCTAGTCTGTTACAAACTGGCTTCTAGTGGCTACTGATGCTGATGAAGATAAAAAGAATAGCGTATAAGGAAATAGTGGCTACACAGTGAGGGAACAAGGCAGCATTAGTTTTAGGTATTAATTGCATGGGGGGGGGGAGTATTATTAAATTGTGAAATTCACTGCAATAGGACGTAATGAAAGCTGAAAGTACAAACAAGTTCAAACCAAATAATTCAAAAGGCAAAATCATGAGGTGGAAGGTGTCTGTGGGGAAATAGATCCATCAGTTGCTGTTCTAACACGTAACCCAAGTAGAATCCCTCACTGAGACACCTCTAAACTACAGTCTTTTGGCAGCTGGAAGGGTGTGTTGGGGAAAGATCTCTAAGCATCTACTAGCAGCAACTCTCCGAGGGATTTCAGCTACCAGTCTTACTTGTTTTGGATGGTTTGTACAAACATCAAGACTTCAGTGTCTTCAATAAAGGACTAATAGAAATAGCCCACTTAAGACTGCTTAGGGGAAAAAACAAACCACCACACAAACCAACTCATAAAATAAAACCCACCTAAAACCAAAACTTGCTTGTTATTTTATCCGAGTTTTCCATCCAGTAGTCCTACGCTTCCACCAAGGGAATATAACAAGTCCTTGTTAATCCATCAGGTAATCTAGACTTGTTCATTAACAGTGGCTTGGCAGTATAAAGCGGTGATGTTCAAGTGCACTATGCTATTACTTAAGTCTGTGATTCAATCACCTTCAACATCATTTTCAGTTCCACCTTCCCCCTAGCCCTTCCAACCTACACATCCAAGTCAAAAGTACAAAGTAGATATTACAACAGTACCTGTAGCACCTATTAGTGTTGCAACAGTTTAGCTCTTTAAAAAAGCCATCCAGAACCATGACATCTTAGGTGGAAGACAAACTGAGTCATTAAACAAAAACAAGAGAGATAACTATGCCCTAAGTGATGCAGCAAGAGAAAGGGAAGGCTACTCTCACAGCACAGAGGCAATAAAAACCAACAGGATAAGGAGTCTGGCTTTACACTACATATTTATAAAGGATATACTGATATCTGAACAAGGAACTTTAGTCCAAATTGTTCTTATAAAATTCAGCTTCCACAATTAAAAAAACCCAACAACAGTAAAGTTCCTAAAACTCAACCTAAGCTTTCCTGGAAGGAATAATTCCCTGGATGTCTGCAAAACCACCTTTTTCTTTTTGTACAAGAGTCGTCAAGGGAAAAATAACTTAAAATATACTTTCTGCTTTTTTTTTTTTATTGAATAGCAAAGAGAAGAAGCTAAAATGAACATCCAGACACATAGCTGGCACATGATTGATATCTACATCACAAAACTAAGCTAAATGTGGCAGTTCAAACATTTTAATTCTGAAAGTGCCACTAGAAGACAACCTGCAGTTTCCAACCATTCACTCGCATCTCTATCCTCCCTTCTCGTACTGCGCAACACCACAGAGTGCCTCTACATGGTGATGCAAATCAGGGAAGTGATTAGGGTTAGTTAGACCAAAGCAAACTTAATTTTGATCAACTGCCTGATTTGTCTGCCACAAACACCTCTGCTAACACACAGGGCAAAGCCACTAGAGAAAAAGAAGGGGTTTTCCATCAACAAGAACACTCAAAGTATGTCTAAGTTATTTAAAAAATCCAACCAACCGCCACCTCTGCCATTAGGCTTTAACGCCATCAGAACGCAAGAAAAACAACAGCCACCCTTCAAGGTATTCTACCTACACAAAGCAATTTTCCCCTGATGTTTCCCACCCTAACTACCATGAAGACTCTACACTGGGAAACTCATAACAGGCTGGGAAGCTCTGACAGAGCTCCTTAAATTGTCAAACTGTAGGCAATCCAGTTTAAGCAACAGCAGCATCAGCCCATGTTAACAAACCTATTTTCCCTCCAGAAGTTAAAGCAATTAAACGTTTCCCACACGAGAACGGGAAGCATTTGAGCTACTGTCAGCTAACACATCTGCGACACAACCGAACCTCAACTCTGAACTAAGCAATGCTGAAGTGGCATCAGCCATGCCTCATGGCCAGCTCTGCCCCGCTCCTGGGCACATCCCACGCTCTCTCCTGGCTGGCAGCTGTGTCCACCTCCACAGCCCCCCTGTTACAGCCCTCCTCTTAAGAAGGGAGTTGACACAGGTTAAGTCTCCTTCCCAGCAAGCTGCCCAAGCAGAGGCACACATGTGGGATGTAAGATGGCCCCCACAGGAGGCTGGGGTCCCACGCACCAGAGCGAGCCCGGCTACACCCTTGCTCCACAGCACCCAGCACAGGCCAAGCGCCCAGGCAAAGCCTTTTCCCCACAGGGACCTCTGGTCAGCGAAGGGCTGAGGAGGAGAGAGGAGCTCACTGAAAACTCTCCTGTGATCCCCCAGCATTTCGGCATTCAAACCTTCACACTCATCTCCAGCTTGACCCCTGCTACCCCAAAAAGTGACCCCTGCATCACCACTCCCCTGATTTCTCAGGGCAAACCCGCAGTGCTACCTTAGCCCTCCCTACCACGGGAAGGGCCGCGCATATTACTGCGGTGGAGCGGCAAGCGGCAGGGCACCGCACCCTGCGGTGGGCACCAGCCCGAGCGCTCCGGGTACTGCCAGGGGTTAGCGGGGCGGCTCCCCCACACCGGGCCGCCCAGGGGCCGAGCTGCGGCACCCGCTCCCGGCGCTCGCAGGGCGGGAGGGCAAGGGGGCCCCGCGGGGCGGAGGCCGGGGGAGGGCCGCCGGGCTGCGGGGAGACCGTGCCGGGAGGAGGCGGTGGCGGGCAGGGAAAGGGGTCAGGCTGTAACAAGAGGCGGCGGCGGGCCGTGGCGGGCGGTACCTGCTCGGTGGCGCTGGGGCAGCAGGCGATGAGCGGCAGCGCCGTCAGGCAGTTCAGCAGGAGGCCGCCCAGGGTGATGGCGTTGGGGGCCAGCCCCAGCGGGACCTGCTCCACCAGCCAAGCCCAGTAGGGCTGCAGCCACGGCTCCAGCAGCGAGCACCCGGCCGCACTGTAGCGGTGCTGCTCCAGGCGCTTCAGCTGTGCCGGGCTGAGGGGCGCGGGCGGAGCCCAGAGCACGGCCATGCCGGCCCCGCCGCGGGGACCACCGCTCGCTGCGCACCGGACAGGACCGAGGTCAGACCGCTGCCGCCGCTCGGGGCGGGGCTGAGCTGAGGGCAGCGGCGTGAGGCGGAAGAGGCCGACGCCCAGCGGCGGTTCTGCTGGATGGGAGCCCCCGCCCCTACGACAGCTAACGCGGGGCGGACGCCCTCCACCCCGGTCGGCTGTTGGTTCCTTCATGCCGGGTGCGCGGCTCCGTCCCTCCCCCGCAACAAAGGCCCAGTTTCTGGGCGGGTTGCCCTGGCCCTGGCGGCTCCGCCAGCCCCGCCGTGAATGGATGGGTATCCCGCCTGGCGGCGGGGGGAGCCCTCGGTCGTCGAAGGGCTGCGCCCAGGGGGGGCCAGTCCCGCCTGCTTCCCGCCTACCGCCATTTCCCCAGGCCCGCGGGCAGTCGCGGGCGGTGCCGGGGCCTGGTGCGGTGGGCCCGAGCGCTCGCGTCCCGTCACCGCTGCGTGCGAGCGGGGTGGGTTGAATCCCCCTCTCCCTTGTGATTTCCCTGATTCATCTTATTTTCCTTTGGCACGTTTTACAGTGCAGCTGACGGCCTGTCAGCGGGGTGTGCACGCAGCAGGTGGCCGGCGAGGCTTTTTGCCGGAGCAAGGCATAAAGCATGGGCAGCGGCCGACCTCCCTGCGGTCAGCAGGCCGCCGCAGCCATGTCTGCAGGGAGGCGATCCCCGCTGTGTCAGCCAAGGGGTCCTCTGCCACCCGGAGGGGACCTGCTGCCCCAGGAGCGGCGGTCTGAGGTGTTATGGGGCACCTGGGTGCTGTGTTACGCGGGACTTGGCGTTAGTTTACCTCCTTGACCTGCCTAGAGAAGGCGCTTCAAAACAAATATGCCTTTTCAGAAATTGTGGCGCATCAAATATTGTAATTGGTCATGTGAAGGTGCATCCCTGAATCTCAAGGAAGGTATGTGGTTTCTGAATGTGGCCAAGGAAAGGTGAGCACTGTGTAGCTGTATGAAAGATGAAGTAGAAAGGGTAAAATGCAACCTCTAATGAGTATTACATACCAAATGGCATCTTCTTAGAATCAGAATCCTTTTTCAAGTTATTCAGTTGTGAGCCAGGGGCTGCAGCATTCTGGCCAGACACAACAATTTCCTGGACAGAACCATTTCCTGTTATTCAAAGTCAGCCCATTCACTTTATCAGATAAAGTTAGTATGTTTTTGAGTAGGTTTCTCTACTGCAAGGGTCAGGAATGCTTGACATATGCAAAAGGGTGGTTGCAAAATCTCTTGACATGGTATGTGCATCCCAAGTGCCATGTCATTCATCAGCTGATTTCATTTACAGATCACTAAATATAGTATGATACGGCAATTGGGGTTAGGGGCCAAAACATAGAAGAGAGGAACTGCCAGCAAAGGAGGGGGTAATACATAACATAATAAAGAAAGATTAACGGCCAGCTAGAGAATGGCAAAGGGGAAACGTGACAGGTGGACTCACAACCAGCCAGATCCCCAGTGCACTGGAATCACTGGGTTTGGAAAAAGGTAAAAACGCCGTTTCTTTTAATACCCTGTACATTGCTGTGGTCCGTGAACATAATGGTACTGGTATTTATGGAGAGATTGCTCAAGCTCTGTGTGATACCAAGGGGAAAAGAAGAGAAACTAGGAAAAGAAGTGGAGGGGAAAGCAAGGGGTGTAAAAAGTGAGGCCCACATGAGTAGAGGAAGCACTAGAATTCCTACTATTGAGCTTGTGGAAGGGTTTGTTTTAATTAAAAAAATATCCAGCAACAAAGCATAGAACAAGAGAACATAGAATTTAAAGTCCAGTGCGTTTAGACTTCCAGCGCTTCCTCAGTATCCAGGGTACGGTTTTGCTTCCAAATGCTCTCTGCTTCAGCAAAGCAGCAGCTTTACTTGTCAGTCAGGAAAGCAGACCATGAAAATCAAGTGATAGTAAATACACTGTGCTTAAAATAGAATGCCTTTTGCTCCAGAATCTCAAAATGCAACAAAAGGTATTCATAAAGCACACACACTGCTCTGTAAAAGGTAACAATATTATACTTCCCTTAAAGGATGTACAGGAAGCTTGAAACATTTTTTTAATAAATATTTTTTAAAATTTCTGACTCTCAGTAAAGACCTTCTTATAAACAATATATCCCAATCTGAGCATTCTTTAAAATATTTGCATGTGTTTTTTCTCTTCCCCTTTCTATATTTGTGAGATTGTTTTCAATGAGGGAAAAATGGGCTGGCATTGGCCATGATCTTTCAATGCAAACAGGTAACTACAATGCCCGTAGCTCCACATATAGCAATTTGAGAATGGATCTGTATTTATACAACAGGAATGTTTATATGCCAAATGCCCTTCTGTGGGCGAGGAGACCAAGCCAAGAGAAGACAAGATATTTTCCTCTGGCTTTCTTAAAAATAACCCCCTTTTTTAATTAACTTTGATTCTTCTATTTCTTTGTGTGTATCTGTGTGTGTGTACATGATTGGGTCTGCCTCCTTATT
Organism: Balearica regulorum gibbericeps; assembly: GCF_011004875.1. Lineage (NCBI taxonomy): Eukaryota > Metazoa > Chordata > Aves > Gruiformes > Gruidae > Balearica > Balearica regulorum. The sequence goes on from NC_046184.1 coordinate 62,515,071, forward strand.
CCAAGTAATAACTTTCTTTGACCTGTGTAAGTCAAACTAAACACCAAGGCAGAGCTTTCAAAAATACTAAATTCCTAACAGATATGTGAAAATGTGCAGGAAAAAAACCCCTTGTTAAAGGTGCTACTGAACTATAACCTCAGCACATAATAGTTGATGGAGAGTGTACAGAGCAAACAGATGAGATGAATAATGCGACTAGCTGAAGACTTAAACTGTTTTCACATGTTATGAGACATCAGGGAACACAACCATGAGCCATAAAAGCACTACTAGTTTCACTAGTTTTGCTGTTACTTTATCTCATGTGACCAGGTTTTATTTGCTGCCTTCTGTTACTCCTACATCTCTTTCAGGTTTACTAACTTATGGAAATTCCATGTGAGCCTACTTAGGAGAAATTTCTTCTTGGAAGCATTGGGCCATATCTTCTACAGCATGATGTTCTGCTGCTGCTCTTCTCTCTAGGTTGTTTTGCTTGTAGTTTTTGTTGTCTTTGGTATGTCTTTATTCTCCCAAGCTGGTACTAACTACAGATTTTATGAGCATTTTCTTAGCTCTGTGGTTTCGGTCACTTTATTTCACCTATCAAACACCATCCTTGGAGAATCCCATTAAACAAATCATCATAAATCAAAACTTTATCTTTTGTTATTCTTTATTTAAGGTTCTGCAGCCTGTTTTAGATCTACTAGAAATCCCTTTCCTATCTCACCCCATCCTATCGTTCCTCTCAAAGTAATTTTCAATTAATTTTTGATCCGGAGGCTTGGCCAGTCAGCCTAGTTAGAGTATGAATTTATAGCACAGTAATGCCCACTCATCTCAATTCCACCCACGGGCCGATACCCAGTACTTCCTATCGGCGTGGTGCATCTCCAGCCCCAGGGACAGCCAATGGCAAATGCTGGGCAACGTAACCAGGGAGGAATTAAGGGCATCCGAATATAACGCTTACCGTTCACACCATGAAAAGTAGCTTAGCTCAGCTTGTCTTTTAACACTGCTGGCATCTGGTAGAAATTAGAATAGCTAATTCGCTCAGCAGGGAGCCTACAGAAGCTGAGATTTATGCTGGCTTTCAGGTTATGATGTGTGGTATATTAAGACTGAGGAGGCAGATGCAGATGCATAAGCTTGAAGTTATAACTATAGCTTTTGGTGCTGACTATAATATACCTCAGCAGACTGATATGGTTTTAAATGAGGGCTGTGGGCTTAAATGCTGCATGGCATATATTCAAACTGACCCTCTCCTACAACCTTATGTGCTTCAATACAGATGAAGGGAGTCCTGATTCACTGGTGAGATACAGAATAAAGAGAATTTATTAATCCTTTATGGAATTTTCTTCTTAGTAGATGTGTTGCCTTCTTTCATGTGTAGGTGTGAATGAATGTGTAGGAGAGAACTGATTTTGGCAAGAGCGGGGTGAAATGCAGGTGTGTGTGTTTGTGGGGGGGGTGTCCAGAATCCCCGGGAACAGAGAATTGCTTCCTTGCACAGATGGCAGCACAGAAAAAATCACAAAAATAGCAAGGAGGGAAGGAAGAAAAAGGATCTCGGAGTGAGTAAGATCTACAGAACATTAAGTGAGAAAATTCTTTTAGCTCCCCGAGGGGAAAGAAGTGGTAATTGAAGTGAAAAAACACCAGTTCAGCAGTGGTGGTTCATAGTAAACCATTTTTTTATTATTGCATAATTACTGACTGCTGGATGTTTGAAAATATGCTGACGTCACATAACCATCTTGTAATGTACTACTGGTCTAAGTAGACCTTTATCTTTATAAGCCATAACTGAAGATCAATCATTAGTCAGTAAGCACATAACCTATGCTATCTATGCAGCCAGAGTGAGAACTGGTAAATAAATGACAGGGCAACAGGGAATCGACAGCCTGGCCAACTTATTTGTGACCTTGTGCCTCACGTGCTTCGGAGTTTGCTGGAGACTTACAATCACTCCCACTCCTGAAATACTTGGAGGCTAAAGGTTCTAGAGCTGGAAAAGTAATGTAGCCATTTTACCTTACCTAAGGCATTTTTGCCTTGCACGGTAAACTGATTAGTGGTATGGTCTGAGTCCCTTTGCTGCTGTGATACCTGCAAGAGCTCCATGAATTGCTGAGAAAGGGGGCAGATCCAGAATGATGAAAGCTGTCGTGATTGGCATTTACAATATTTTATATATTGAAAGCACATAGATTGAAAACATATAGATAGAAAACTGCACGTATCTATAGCATTTATCTTCACTCACATTCTGTGTCGTGTTTCTTGAAGTGTAAGCCCATTGGGTTAGGTGTGACTGCTGATACTGTTTTCCTCTCAATATGGTGGGCGCAGGTTCCTGCTTTGCAGCATGTGGAAATTAAACAAGAAATGTGGTAAGATGAGACAGAAAAAAACCCTAAAAAAATAGTGAACAAGAACTTGATAGATCTTAAACACTTCATATTTATTGTACATTAAATAAAACAGTTTCAGTCCAGTTGAGAGACTGATGGGTCGGATTTAGGAAATCAAAACTTCTAAAGGAAGGTATGTTCAGCTTAAATGATCATTAAGTACGTATGTATTAATTACGTTACAGTAAAACCATATTCTGTTAAACAATTCTCAGGTGAATAAGATACATTATCAAAGAGGTATGTATTCCAAGGGTCTTATTGCACAGCTACTGGCTAATCCATGTACTTTCAGTCTGAGAAAGATAGGCTTTTTACCACCGAGTACAAACTGACTGCCTCCTCATGTTTATTACACGGCTTCTCCTCTTTCCTCATTAAAAAAACAGAACACAATATCAAACAGAAAATAAAGCTGAACATTACAAAAAACGTGTGTTGTCTTCAGTTCATTTCATTTCAACCCCAAAGCAATCCATGCGTATTCTTTCTTTTCAGTAAGAGCAGGTAGGGAAAACAAAACAACAAATAGGAAACAAAAAAAAGGAAAAAAATTCCCCAACCACACGTTTGTTCTGTCATTGCAAGAACTAAAATGCTGTAATTATTCTGCTACCGATTTCCAGTGCAGTGGGAGGAAACACTGTGGACGGACTCTCACTTCCCCTCAGTTTTGTCTGCCTGTACTTCACGCATATATGAATCAATGATATGCGGAGGCACTCCATCCATCAATAGTCTGAAGAACGAAAGCCCACCTACAGAGAAGGAATAAGACAATCTTCAGGTTGAAGGTCCCTGGAGCAGTAGCTTTGTACCTTTATTTTCTGGCGTAAGTGACAAAGATTTAGTCAGCCCTTATTGCATACTTCATTTTGAGATGTGATAAAATTCAGCCCTGTTCAAAGGTCCAGCACAAGAATTAACCATTACTTGAGTTCTGTACTATACAGAACTTCCCTGTCCTCTTGCACAGGGTGAATTTCATTTCTAGGACGTCATATGTTGAGTCATTTCTCTCACCCCATGCAATAGTCTATGATAAGCTTCACCTCAAATAACCCTCCTGGATTTCCATCAGGCTGGGTGAAGTATAGTCAGAGATGGAGGTCAGTTCAGAGGGAACAATGTAGAAAACACCTGACTATGATGAGTTGTGGAAAACATGCAGAGACATTCAAATTATTCTAGTGTTGGGTCTTACAATGGTTTATAAGTATTTAGCAAAATATTTACCATGTTGCTTGATAATAACAAGTGGGATGACATATGTAAAACAGTATCTCATGAAAAAAAGCCAGGATTTTAGATATAGGTGCCTTTAGATTCCAGAGAGAGATGATGAAAGTCGAAACTTTCATCTGCTGGGGAAGTCTGAAGAACGATTTTGGATTTGCTTTTGAATAAAAAATAGACCACACGTAATCACCTCGGATCCAGGTGCCTACTCCCTTAACACTCCAGAGTTTTTGCAGGGCTTGAAGCTATTGGTATGTGATCTCAAAGCTGTGGGAGATCCTGCACCGATCCGTAGGGGAGTCTTACTCCAGACTTGTGGCCAGCACCTTCCTCAGCTGCAGCAGCGAGCGTCCATGCTCACAAGCTCACAAAACAAGGGCCTCTTGTATTCTGCGTTTCCTCCAGCCCTGCCAAAACTTAGTTTCCTGTTTCCATGAAACTAAACTTTTTTTTTTCCTTCTTCTTTTTTTCTTTCCATTTTCCGGTTTTATGTTGGTTGGAGTCAATATTCGCTGAACAGGTAACCGAAGCACCATTCCCAGCCTTTCAGGTCTGTGCGCTCTATGACTGTGGCTGAGCCACACCGTGAGTAAAAATCTGAACCAAACCTAATTTAAATCCCTGCTGTAATAGAAACCTGAGCTTATAAGAAAGCCATTGGAAGTACTCAGTGTTTTCTTTGGTGTTCTGGAAAAAGGGACAAGGCAAAAGATTTTTGAAGAGCATTTAAAAATTTTAGCAATCCAAGACAAAATATTTCTCTCCGTGCCCAGAAAAACATGTACATAGTGTCTAACACACCAGCCAGGGCACCCCAGATCCCACTGATGTGGAAGCAGTAATTTAATATAAATAATCCGAATCAGGAGTGAAGTTTCATGCCATTGAAAAAAATGTCATGGAAACTAAACACGTGGGTATTTCTGTTAATTTCATTGAAATCCAGGGACATTTGGAAGGAACAGTGTGAAACAGATAAATATTTTGCTAAAACATTAGTCTGCCCTTTCTCAAGGCGAAGGGTGGCATTTGTTGTAAGCAAGCTACGTACCATTACTATTCCTCTTACAAATCGGCATGAGTATTCTGTTCTGCAAGTTGCAAAACCATCCACTAATAACTGCACTTACCTTCGGAGCCTTTTCTGGAACACACCAAAAGCTTTAAAGCAAAAGTACATTGCCAAGGTGAAGATATCACTGTCTCTGAATGCTTCAGCTAAGCACAACTGAGCTGATACTCACATACAGCATTTGTCCTGAGTACAGATTTCAGGAATTTGTAACCTTTATTAACACAAGGATTATCCAATTAAAGTGCTATTAGTTACTAGTGATTATGAGACTGCGCTCTCTCATTTAACACCGTCATTGTTGCAGAACTCTTCGCTCCCGACCTTAGGTAGATGCACAATACAGACCAAAAAAAAAGCATGCTTTTTGGCATCTTTTCAACTCATGTAGTGCAAGTTGTGATACAAATCATTCATTCTTAAATGAAATTAACTGTGGAATAAATATTTCATTTATGTAGAGGTATGTTCCTATATGAAAATAACTGTAAATGCAAAATGCTCCTTTATTGCTTGCATTTTATTCATGCTAATTAATCATGCTAACTCGTGCACTGTTAATTTCCATTGAAACATGCACTATTAGAAGGTAGTGGGATGTACTACTAAGAGGAGTTACTGTAACAAGCAATTATTATAAAAATCTGGCTTTCTGTGCATTAAAACTATCATGCTACTCATTTTAAAAACCATTTTCATTAAGTGAAATAATGAAAATCATGCCATACTAGGCAGACATTGTATGACGTGTAAACAGACATAAGCTTCATATGCAAGAACCATATGAAAGCTTACCTTAGATGACAATATACATTCAAAAATCCTTACTGTGTAGCTAAGGGAGAGAGAGAAAGAGAAGTAACAATTTGATCGCAAACACAAAAGTAGAGAGAAAACGTTGAGTGAAATTATGCTTACAATTATGTCAAGGTGATGTTTTAATCCTTAGTCATGTAAAATATGTAGGAATAGAAGCACATGAAGAGTAAAAGGTAGGGATCCAGTTCCACTTCAAAATTATCATTAATATGTAAAAGCTATATTAATATGTACAAGTAACTATAACTCCTGTAATTAGTCTAAAGTATAGATTGGAACCAAATTATGCAACTGACATTTATGATAAAAGTTTCCAAACGTAGCTTCAAGGAAGCTAACACATATATATATATAGTATTTTCCACCAGGGAAAAAAAGCACACACATAACACCGAAGCATATATATATATGTCGAAACTCTGTAAGGCAAAATAATCAAGTACAGACTAATAACATTCCTGTGCACTAAAGTATGTACTTTGTCACATATTCACATTTATGTTACTTAAAGCATGCTATTTACTCTGTAGGAGCCCTTACAATTAATTAAACATTTTGACTCTTATAAAACATCTATATATATATTTATATGTGTAATATATATATAAAAGCACTCAACTTTATGCCTATTGCAGCCATTTGAGATAGATAAATACTTTAATACTTCAAATACTATAGGAACATTATCTAGCCTAATTTCTTAACATGTTTTAGGTTTAAATTTGGATGCATAATATACTGGAGACTAGTTTTTGGGCATCTCCAACATTTTAAAACTGCACTGTAAATATTCTGGATTTGGGCAGGGTTACAAGCAAACACCTTTCTATAGAAGGAACCAAATTCTCTGAACCCCACTGAACCTGAATTTAAAATAAACTCCAGAGATTATATGCTTGTAAGTAAAAAGTTTTCACTGATTTCAATTGGAGCAAGATTTCGATCTTAGATTCTGTAGTGCAAGCTTAGGCATGGATTATCACTCTCAGCACTAGCTTGTAACTAAAGATGACAATTCTGTAATAAATAATGCCTTTTAAGCACAGTAAATGACTTTATGATACTTCTTTCAATAATTGTACAAGCTTACTTAATTTTCAAATTTCTATCTCCTGGTCTAAGTGTTCTGGTCAAAGGTAGTCACAGTCACAGTCACGGGAACTAAATAAATTCCTTACAGGTACAGGTAGTTCTATGCCCAGTGGCATAGCAGAAATACATCTAAAACCTTTTAAACTCAGATGTTAAATACCCATATTCTTGATTAATTTGGCCTTCTTTGCTCATGTGACATAGACATTGTATGCCATGAGACACTAGCTAGTTTAATCTAAAAAAGCAAATAAATACACACTTTGCATGCAGAAAATGCGTTTACGTGTGGAAAGAGAGGAAGGGAATGAAATGGAATGTCCAGAGGAGTATGCTTATTATAAACCTGATTATTCCCCGACAAGAAGAATGGTTCTCCTGGGTTAATTACTCCATGATATATCACTGCAGAATTAGAATATTTATAGTGGTATTTATTCGCATTTGAAATTCTTCCCAGTTGATCATAACACCTTATTTTTTAATATTTCTTATACAGCATCTTTGCTATCATCAACCTATTAGAGTGATCGCCAACCTTGATTCCACTCTTAAGATAAACGTTCTCCAAAGCCATTTGTTTCATGATAAAAGAAGCACAGTGCTTTATCTGAATCGTTTCACTGACCTCAGTGAAGCTGATCAGGAGTCAGTTCCTTACTGCTTGTTATGAGAGATTTACAGCCATAGTTAGGGATCTACCTCAAACTTAAAACGATACATGTTTTGAATTTTTCCGTATATAATGCATATAATCAGATTCTGTGTATGCATCATCTTTCAAGACATATGAGGTAGAGTTATTCTTTTGTCTAAGATCTATTGCATTACCTTTTTCATCACGTTTATATTAACAAAAAAGCCATTGTACGTGCAGTTGTGCTGAGCAGCTTGCATAACTGACACCTTTAAGTTCGCTCAGCAAAACTGAAAAACAAGTTGAAGTACTATCTGAAATAACATCAGTAAATGCAACCCCTTTTTTCTGAAGGCAGAATAAGAATTTATTATTTTTATTATATTTATTATTGTGCTCATATTGTGTGTTAACCATCATTCACTATTTTTCAAAAAATGAGCATTAAATTTAGTAACAACTAGGTAGGTACTAAAACTAGGGGTACTAAAATACTGTAAGTGAATGGCTAAAAAAGAAGATTGTAGCAAACTGATACTATTCAAAGCCAGAGTATTCATGGCTATTCAGTTGTTCAAATACTATGTACAATCAGAAATCCTTGACTGTTCTGTGAGTAGTTTGATGACGTTTCTAAGACTACGCTTCTATATATATATGCATGATAAAATTCAGATTTCCAACACCTCAGAAATAGAAGGGTAAAATAAATTCTAGCCAACATAAGGAAAATTCACTTACTGCAATATATACGGTTGCATGGCATAGAGCTCTTTAGCATGGCTTACTATCTAAAGATCTGTAGGAACAGCCCTATAGCTAGTACATTCACCGGATAGGTAGCATAGCCTTGAGCCTGTTGGTCTTAATTCAGGCAGCATTCAACTGTATCTCATCATTTTACAAATTCAGACCTTGATTGTTACTTGCTGGAGTAAAGCTGAACCAGTTTAAAGCTATACATATGAATACACACGCACACACACACACTGCAATCCATTCCCAGTGAGTCAGAAATCTGTAACTCTTTGCTCTCCATCAGTGTGATGAGAAGTCATCCGAAGAGCCCTCCTAAATGAACAAACAGGCTGGGAAACTTCAGAGAATGATAATTCAACACATAAGTCAATAGAAGAGTGAAATAAGACATAATTATGCTTTTATGCTCTGGCTGTTTAATACTCATTTGCATTTGCTTGTGTTACATAGCAAACCCTGAGCCCACCCTGGTCCGCCAAGCTACAGCCGCTGTATTCACTTAATCCTATTCCCTTTGAATTCATCAGCTGAGCTGCCAGTCACGTTAAGAGCATCAGCACTGAACCCTTACAACAGCTGTCCTGTGTCTAAGCCCTACAAATTGCTCGCCTAAGCAGTCTTCAAGCAGGAGGCTGAAGTAATGGCTAAACCTCCCGGCGTGGAGAGAGGAATCTCAGTGAGGGTGACCACTCACAGCCCAAACCGTTGGGAGACAACCGCAATACCAAGCTTGGTGGGAGTGAGTGGGACTGCAGCAGGCAATGGTTGATACAAGATTGGGTTCAAAAACCAGCCACTAATTAGGGGAGGGGGTATTTATGTTAATGAAGCAGCCCATCACATAGCTAAGAAGAGAGAAACAACACAGAGCCTAGGTGTGCTCCTAGCAGCCTGCATTTTTCAGGGCTTCTTTCAGGTGTGATGCAAAGCTAAAGTACTGCTCTGAGCAAGATGTCTATGGTAGAGTATTCTATTTTTTCAGTTAATCTTTTAAAGTAAATATTACTTTATTTGAGAAGAAAGAAGGCTTTTTAAGTGTAGAAATGTCTGTGCTATAAGCCTTTTGCAGTCAGTGGGTGTGGGAGATTTTGTTTAAAAGTGGGAAAGGATGAACTAAGTCTTGTTGAAAGGGAGTAATTCTTACAGACTCATTCTCACTGTCGCAAAGGTTTGTTCAACTGCAACTCCAAGATCCAGTGCCAGAGGAGTTGAGACTGTAGGATGTGCTGCAACCAGCTGATAGGATGATTAATACAACCCTCAGGAGATGTAGCAAAGCCCATGCATCTATCCAAGGTTTCCTGTGGGGTGAGTGATCAGGGGGGGATACTTGAATCTGGCTGAGGTGCTAGGGTGTGTTGGCAATGCTAAGAACTGAGTCAAGATCTCAGACTCACAGAGCTGGAACAATCTTGAGATGTCATTTAGTGTCTATCAATCGTAACAAATTGTACTGCTGTTGTTCTTCTAACCTGCTCCGAAAGGCCCTTGGTACCAAAGGCTCTACAACCTCTGCAGGAAATCTGCTCTAGTGCTTCACTGCTCTGACTGTTGTCTGCCCCAAATGTTTGCTGCCATGTTGCCAGATGTAACGGTTTTGGTTTAATCTTTAATGCAGCCATTATGGAAAGACTCAGCTATGAATGGGCCAGGCCTGGCAGCCTGTGACCAGAGTGTATCATGTGCTCTCCATTTCAGAACACTATTCAGAAAACTGGACCTGTGAAAGTTAAATAAACATTTGTCAGCAAAAATCATCAGGGGCATCATCTCAGCTGTACCTAGTAACCACTTTAATGAACAGAACTGTAGCTTTTTTTTCCTTTACTTCTAATTGACTGGGAAAGGATCTTAAGCATTCCCAGCCTATTTCAGATACCAATCCATAAATATAAGAAATTAAATTCCCCATCGGTATCAATCAAAGGCAAAAATCTCTCCACGTTTCTCTTAACAACCCTAACATAGAGCAGCTTCCACTTGCTGCTGAATAGTTTCTTGGAAACTGTTGCCTATTATAAGAGAGCCTGAATGAAGACATGGTGTTTGTATGACGCTTCGAAAGCGTAAGCAAGCTAATTCATCCTGATACTCAGAGAAAAAATGTTCCAAGATCAACAAAAGCGTCTATACTTCGCAACAGCTGGAAAGGGAATTATTGAAGAATGATATGTAATCCATGGCAACATTTGGGGTTTGGACTTTCTGAAATGGAAACATATTAGTTAAATTATTTCTTATCTTAAAAACGTTTCACGGTATTCTGCACATCATATGTAAAAAATTCTTTGTAAAACAAAGGAGAGAACTAAACAGCTTCTTGTATTTAAAATGTAGTATTTCGTTGTACTACAAGCAAAGTGCTGAAGACTAAAGTTACAACTGAGTATAAATGTGTGTAAGAGCTTTAGGGCTTGGCAACTTGGGAAGTTTAATGAAATGGCAAACTAACTTTGCCTTTCAGTATAAAAAAAAAAATCAATCAGTGAAGCGGCCTTCTCAGGTGATGACGTCTTCTGTCACTCTGTGAAATAGAGAGTTTGCTTGTGATTAAGGAAAACAATCATACTTCCAGGATGAGGGTAGCACCTTTTAAACAGTGTCTTAAAAATAAATCATGAAAATTAAAAATCTTATTATGCTTATTTTCATTACATTGGTTAAATGTTCAACTTCATAGACCAAACATTTATTGCAATGGCTTCTTGCTAGCAGATTTGAGCTGTGGGACAAGATACATCAGAAAATACTGAAAATGGAAATCGACATCCAAAATAAACACAATACAATCCATAAGGATATTAAATATTATGGTTTTCATTATAGACTAGCATGATGGAAATAATATAATTAGGACCATATTCAGCAAACCTAAATTCCTGAGTTAGACACTTCCTATCAGCTGGCTTTAGGCAGCTTTCCTTACTTATAACCTCAAATTGTTTTTTTCAGAAATACTTAGCTTATTCCACAGTTGAAGCAAAAGCCTTCAGGGGGAGTTAGTCCAGCTAAATATGACCCCGTCTTTTTCTAGGAAGTAATTTTCTGAAAAATATGGTCCTGAGATGATTCATTAGTAGTCCAATCCAAATCCTATTGCCATGCATGACATCCCAATCAATGCTAAACTACCTGGAATTCATAAAGAGTACCTATTAATAAAAATAAAGATAGGTCTTCAGTTGTAGAAGGCTTCGTCCTCTTTCCCTGCCTTTGCAATGTCCATAGTTCTGATTACTTAAAACAAATACAGCAATTCTATCAGCTAGCTTGTGTCCTTAGGAACAACACTGCTACATGATTTTGCCAATACACTACATTGAGACGGTTTCCTTGGAAGCAAATGTTTGGTATGTTTAATACATAATTTTAAGGCAGACAAAGACTGCCCTGAACTAATCTTTCTTCCTTCTCTGTTTTCCCCTTGCCATTTCCTTCAGAGATCTGTCTCTTATCCAAGCTGATTTTTTTTTTTTTTTTTTTAATGTTTTCCCAAAGAGCTCTATGGCTGAGTCTTACTAGAGTTTGTCAGGTAAGTGGCATAGTTCTAAGAGGTATAGTCTACCATTTTGTCACTTGTGGAAAAAGTCCTTGCGATCACTGAATATGTGGATTGGTGTGGGGGGAAAAAAAGACAATATAACATAAGCACAGCATGTTGGTCCTCAAAAAGAAAACAAAGCAACAAATACAGTTTATTTTGTCCTAATCAAGTTGTTATTTTCATTCAGGAAAGTTAAAAAAGTTGTTTGAACTCCTTTCTGCATTTGCCTTGCGTACTTTTGACTTCTATGCAGGTGGTGTTCAGACAAACAGGGCATTTGCAAGGATTTAAACCCCTTACCTTTTACTTCCAGTTTGCAATCAACTTCTGCCTCTCCAAGTTCATTGACTGCTCGGCAGGTGTAGGTACCTCCATCATAGGGACTGGGTTTGCGGATCTCCAAGGTGCAGACACCTTGGTTGCTGAACATTCGGTACCTTGGGTCATTCATTATAATGACTTTGTTTTTCAGCCAGGTTATTTTGGGCTGTGGTAAAAACAGAAGAAAACCCATATGCACAAATCTTATGAACTTAAATATTTTATCATTTTTTGGGGGGTTGTTCTGTTGAAATTGAGTAATCCAGAAATGATACAAAATAGATAAAATAGAAAGGAATCTGTAATTCTTAACTCAAACGTAATCATAGGCTGCATCGTGCATTAAGCACATTTTTTTCAGTGCAGCTCTTACCATATAATTAAAGTCAGAAGTATAAGCGTGTTATCAGTGTAAGAGGCGCTGTGTAATGATAGCAAGCATCTGAGCAGTAACTTTTGACATCCGATTACTCTAAATCAATAAGAAAAGCATGGGTTTTCACAGTATTGCACACAGACCAGTTAGAAACTGTGAAGGTGAAGAGTGAACAGCAAACATGTCCTTAAATACTCTTCAGTTCTCATTTTACTAGGTCAGTTCAGTTTTTCACAACAGAAAACAGATCACAAAAAGACACAACTCAAAAGAAACTGGAAGATGCATTGCACAGTGAGTCTGAGAACCAGTGTGGTCCCTGGAGAATTCCTGCAATGCGCTTTCTTAAAGCATAATTAGCTCTTTATAGAATAATTATGGCTTTATTTTAGTAACAATCTTTACTCATATATTAACTATACAGCTGTTGTCAGTGCTGGTCCAAGTATAGCCCAGCCTTTTCCTGAGGTTCTGCCCTTTCACTGAGTTTTCTGTGGGTTTAGTAATTATTATAACGCCTGTGACACAGGTAGGTAGGTCCTTTGTTGTATTCTTTAGAGTCCACACCACTCTTTTTGCCTTCGGACTGGCTCGTGAATGAGAAAAACAGTAAAAACGGTATTACAGTTTTCACTGTCAGGTTAAACTCTCTCGTGTTTTAACTGATACCGTTGTGAGCTATACTGTACCTTGGGGTTGCCCCGAACACTGCAGTTCAAAGTAGCGTTGTAACCAGCTACAGCAAACGTGTTGACTAGAGGCTGAGTAAACAACGGCCGTTCACTGAAGTCAAAATCGTCGTAAACTGGATATTTGTAGACTTTACCTATGAAATGAAAATAAAAGATTTAGGAAAAGAGTGTTGGCGTGTAGCTAAATACCCAAGCACCTTAAAAAGCTACAAAGAGTCTGAATCCGTTCTCATCTGCACTGCTTTAGGTACCAACCTGCCTCTAGCAATTGCACTTGCAGGGGAGGCTGGAAGTGAGCCTGGGAAGTGACCACAGCCCTTGGTCATGCTATAGGGTAGATGTCTGAGAGCTCCTCTTTGTTTCCTGAGTAGGTGGTATACCAAATAATACGCATTTATTCTGTGTATTTGCCTGCATGCCCTGCATATTACAGAACAGGATGGATCCTGACTGGTGTACTGCAGGATGCCTGCCTTGACAAGCCGTGCTCACTCTATTGCCAATTACTTTTCACAGTTTGTTCTGATTGCAAAATGGCCCTGTATTTGAAAATCCATTTTTCTTTCTGCTTCATACAGTGCACAAACAATACAGATACATGAACGGATGTAGTTTCCGTACAAGGAAAAAGTGGTAGTAAAATCTAGTTTCTCACTGCCACTTTTTCCCTGCTCTGCTATGGAGATTACCATCAATAAATCATCTTCACCCACAAACTAAGCTGGCACGAGAAAACGACCTCAAGTTGTGCCAGGGGAGGTTTAGATTGGATATTAGGAAAACATTCTTCACCGGAAGGGTTATCAAGCACTGGGACAGGCTGCCCAGGGAAGTGGTTGAGTCACCATCCCTGGAGGTATTTAAAAGATGTGTAGATGTCGTGCTTGGGGACATGGTTTAGTGGTTGGACTTGGCAGTGCTAGGTTAACGGTTGGACTCAATGATCTTAAAAGTCTTTTCCAACCTAAGCAATTATATGATTCTATGATTTAGAACAGCTGGAGAGACTGACATCTATTCCTGTGCACAGGTGTATTAATCATCTGCCTGAAATGGATGGGAGCACTTGCACACCTGATGCCAAGTCTCCACTGCGAGGCAGTTATTCACTGCTTCTACCAGAACAGCTTCTCCACTCCTCTTCCAGCTCTGGTGTCACCACTGGCAAGTCTAAATTGACGAGTCTGGGATCCAAGATCGTAGAAAATGTCAGAACATGGGAAAAATGTCCCACTCTTGATTAAAAAAAGCCTACTATGAACTATGTGGACAAACTAAGAAGTCCTAATATGAAATGTCCTAGCTGTTACTAGTACATGGCCTTGGGAATAGGAATGCAGCTGAATGCTTTAGAGATACAGCCTTTACCCCCCGATCCCCTTCCAGCCTCTGAACACAACCCTTCCCTTTTGACAAGGAATGCATAATTAGCTAACCATCCTTTGCAATCAAAGCACTCTCTTTGGTCATCGTTGCATCCTCACTGAGGCCACACATGTTTTCAGCGAAGATTCGGAAGTAGTACTCATTTCCTATGACGAGCTCGTTAATGGTGGCACTGGTGCGGTGGTAGTGCTCAATTACTGTGAACCATTCCTGAAAGGCACAAACACAGAGAGTAAGCTTCCCCGCAGCGCCCTGTAGTTTTCAGCCATTAACTGTTTGGAAGAATCATCCAGCTTGTGGGAGTAAGATTTTTCTTTTAAGGGAATGTTAATGCATACTAAAATAGTGAAGCTAGCAATAATTAATTATTCTGTCCAAAATGAGTGATAATGAGAATACCACAGAGCTCACTGCTGAGTAGTGAAGGCCAAATGGAAAGTGAACCCTACTGAATTGTTACACTCTCTTAGCTGGGAGGGTTCATTTTAGGAAATCCAGTATTACAAATGTTGTATTGTGCAAGGCAAGGCAGGCTCCTTCATCCCGAGTGCACACTGCTGACGGAGAAGGTACTGCTGCAGATAAGAAAAGTAGTAGCATGTACTAGTCTGCAGTAGCATGTACTCACAAGAGGCCAATGCAATAATCTACCCCCTGTTCCACAGGTTGAGTGTTCATGAGAAATCAAATTTTATGCAGGTAGTCCTCTGACATCTAAAAGGCTCAGATGGGGAGGTGGGTTTTAGCGTTTTAGTCTGCAGCTGTAACGGGATATTTGAACTCTATCCTAGTAAACAATACCTAAATAACAGAGATGAAAGAGGTTAATGCTAAAATGTGATTAATGTAAAGTGCAATATGACCACAGCAATGTGTTTGCTTTTCTTTACTCTGTCCTACGTAGTTTTCTTGCTTTTCTAAAGGTGAACTTATGCCAAGTTCCCTGTGCCACAGTTTGCGTTGATATTTGGTCATCTTTAAAAGCCGAAGTCCCTTTTGGGAAAAGAGTTTTCTGCAGAACGCCAGCTGTGCCAGCATTGCAAAATTCACCACCACAGGGAACGTGGGGAAACTATGACCTGAATGATCCGTGACATGCTGGACCCTAGGCGCTGCTGCTGTTACTTTCTCCTTAAGAGAGTAATTTAGAGACAGGTGACATCATTGTTCTGATCATTGTGCAGAGACCATCTCTTCCTACAGTCTGAAGAGAAAGAAAATATGAAGGATGGGAAGGGAAACAGCAACACAGGAGGAATGAATTGATCAGACCATAAAGTAGATCAACATATTAAAGTGGAGGGTAGCGCAGCAAAAAGATTCCCTTAGGTAAGGCAACTCCCAAAACATTATTCTAGATTTCCAGTGTTTAAATTTGCAGTAAGTGTTAAACGTAAGAATCCAACTACTCTCTTTTAAGGAAGTGTAAAATTCATGTTAGTTTAATGAAAATAATAAACATCTCTATATTGCACTTTTCATCTGTAAATCTCAAAGCACTTTACCAATTACAAATGTACCATGTTGCTATGGGTAGTAAGGAGTGGCAACGACTTACACAGTGTGACATTACAGGTTTGAAAACAACAGCACTACATTTTGATTCTAGTACCAACTTACTGACTTTAATATTTTCGGGGTTTATTTTCTCTACTGAGACAAAGGGAAAAAAGCAGAATTACTTCCCTCAAAGTCCTTACCTTTTTAGTCCTCCTCTTTGGCATCATCTGAAAACATTTCCATGTCTATGCTTTAGATACAGTGAACAGGAGATTTTTAGAATTTTTTGAGATACCTTGCAGATTTACTGAACACTGACTAATCAATGTTTTGTCCACATGCATCAATTTAAACATGTAAGGTTTTTATTTTTAAAAGGGAGAATTCATGAGTACATCAGCCTTTTAAACATCTCCTCATTACTTACCATACTCTTTTTATCCGCTTTTTGAATAGTGTACCCAGTGATGGCAGCATTGCCATCATCTTTTGGTGGCTTCCATGATAAATTTACATTCTCTCCCCAGACATCCTCAATAGTTACAATCTCTGGTGGGCCTGGGCGATCTGTAATGAAAATATGGCAGCTGACATTTTCCACTATTTGCTTTCTCTCTCTCTTTCCTACACACATCTTAGTTTGATTTTTCTCTCTCTTACAATACTCACATGCCAAGACCAACGTCAAAAGAAAGATGAGGTTGCAAAATAAAACTTTCCATAGTTAAGGCATGTCAGAATTATGAAAAACTTAACTTGACCACTTTGTGAGTATGGTTTCTGATATGCATATGCCTTTTAATTGCATAAGGACATAATATTTTGGAAAAGTTAAAACCAGTTGAAGATGTGTTCCTAAAAGACAAAGTTGGACAATTACTCTAAAGGTTGTGTTATCAGCTTTGCCTATTATGTAAAGAAATAGATTGGTAAAAATGAAAAGTAAGTGTGTTTTCTTGTCTGTCTTTCCTACTTTCATTTACTTTCAACATTTAGGATTTCTTCCACATTACACTTGTGACAAAGTTACTATGGATTTACTACCATTTCTGGCTATGGATAGCATTCAACAAGGAAAAGCTTGCATCCTGGATGATAGACAAGAACATGAAAAGCATAACAGTGAAAAAAGAGATGGGCATGTTCCAACAAGCATCAGCCATTGTGTGGGGAGGTTTACTCAGAGACCACAAATCTGTAGCCAAGGAATTGGACATGGAGAGTTACCACTATTGAGAAAGATGCTCTTTGGGATTCCTCTGTTTTCCTATAGCCTTGGAATGTGGAGTCTGCCTCTCTGGCATGCATTTATTTCTGTTTCTCAAAACATACCAACAATCTGAATATCTATTGTAGCTTTGTCCTGCAAGTTCTCTACTTCCACTTTCATGTCATATTCTCCAGAGTGGCTCCTTTCTGCCTTTCGGATGAAGATGATAGTGTCATTTTCAGTGTTGCGGATGTTAATTTGATTCTTGTCGATTGGAGAACCATTTTTCTGCCATGATACTTTTGCCCTAGGTCTTCCCTGTAAGAAGTCAGGAAACAATTTGTATATGATTTTGGGAGAGAAAACAGGTTTATTTCCCACTTTTCCCCAACGGGAAGTAAAAACCATCCTGAAAGAAACAGAGAATTCTTTTTTAAAGCATACAGCATTTGAGATGCAATCATATTAATTAACCTAAAATGGAGATTTTTTTTCTTCTTTTTTTTTTTCAGGAGACTGAAAATATTTGCAAATTCTGCCTAAACTGGAAAATTAACTATCTGGCTAAATTTGTCAATTAATTTCCAGTTTTCCAAAAGAAAAAGGAGAAAAAAACCAGAAAATGCAGAACAAAATATTTCACCCTCTGGAAGTGC
Source organism: Balearica regulorum gibbericeps (assembly GCF_011004875.1). Classification (NCBI taxonomy): domain Eukaryota; kingdom Metazoa; phylum Chordata; class Aves; order Gruiformes; family Gruidae; genus Balearica; species Balearica regulorum. The sequence goes on from NC_046184.1 coordinate 62,532,785, forward strand.
CTCCATTCTCTACACTGCCAGTGAAAGAGGAAAGTAGTGGGCTGAACCTCCAGGGATCCCAAACTCTTTTCTTTCATTGCGAAAGCAGTTGGAATAGTTGTTAGGTAAACTGGATTGACATCTTTTGTGTGCCACTTTTGTGGGCCTAGTAGTGCCCAATTTAGGTACTTAAGTCACAGTGAATTCCACCTGCTTTACTGTGGGATTTGGCTGCCAGAGGCAAACAATTTGCAGATGCTGTCTGAAAGGGTAATCTCACACCTTTTCAAATGCCTTATCTTAGAGAATAACCATAGAATATTCCTTTAATTTCTCAAGAGCAGTGTATTGCTGATCAAGCCTTTATTAGGCTGTTACCAGCCTTGTAGAAGCTGGATTATGCCCACCCAGTATCTTTAGGTGTGCGGAGATGAAATAGAAATGTATTCTGCCATAATTCTTCCATTCAGAAGAATAAGGACCCTGCAGGTAGAGAGAAGTCACTGTTGTAAAACCTATGGGAATGAAGGTTAACACGATACTGTGGGAAAACATGTGCTATGTCCTTGGAAAGAGTCATGTTATAGCTGTGATCTCAAGGATTTAAAAGTTGCAGTTTCTGTAGGAGACAGTGAAACTCTGCCCACTCTTCCCCTCCCTTTTCCTCTCCCAAGTCAAGAAAAAGATTTAATGCTACAGTCCCAATACCATATCTAACTACTGCCAATGTAACTATTTTGCATTGTGCTAGCGATTATCTCACGTGTAATGTCTACTGGAAGGATTTATAAGTGTCCTTTGGATAACAGATGACAAATCAGTCTGTCTAAGCTGGTTACCTAATTCATTAATTAGCTTAGCATCATTTCTTTGAGACGTCAAAGCAAAAGCTTTCAAGCACCTGTGTACTTCTGCGTGCTTCCATATCTGCCGAAGTTAACTCACTGGCAGACCAAAGTTACACAGAAAGAAGTTAAAAAGCAGCAATATAAGAAAAAGTAGTATTTTCCTGTCAGTGTTTTTAGTTCTTACCTGGAAAGGAATAACAAGATTCACAGTTTCTCCAACTCTTCGAGTATAAGTTTGTTTTAAGTGTCTTGGTAGACGAATCTTTGGAGGTTCTGAAAAAAGCCAAAAGCTTGTGTTCGACATTTATCTTCTTTTCTGACTTAGGCAGTACTGGTAAGCATCAATATAAATAGGAGACTCTGTGGTCTACAATTCCCAGAAGTGACTAATTAGTGAAGTGTGTTAAATTTCTTGGTCCCACAGTGTTACATTTGGTACACCATTGGTTTTTGTAACACCAAATGTTATGGTGGTAGGAATAAGTGAGAAACTTAGTGCAACTCAAAAAAAGCAACATCAGATTCTGCAGGAAAAAAAGCCTTGAAAGGCTGAGCAATAAAGGCTCAGAAATGAAACAGTTAAAAAGAATTACAAATATTTTTAAAGACAGTTTCATGATTTCTAGCCACTGTACAATGGCTTTGTAAGGCCACACTGGCATCAGTTTCCAACAAGTAAGTATTAGCCTTAAAAACCCGAACTAAGTATGGGAGCAGAGTGTATTTGTGTGTCAGCATAGGCAGGAAGATCTTACCTATCACTTCCTTGACTAAAATAGGCTGTGGGTGGTACCTGGGCTCACTTTCACCCGCAGCATTCACGGCTTTTACTCTCACAAGGATTTTCGAGCCAGTCGGCAGGCCATTGATAGTAAACTTTGTTTTGTCGGTCAGCTCCGGGTTAGCCACGATCCATTCATCAGCTAGTTTAGGGAAAAGAGGAGGGGAGGACGAATCCAAAGAATAGGAAATTATAAATACATCCACTGCAAGGATGAGGAAAATTACAGAACGGTAATAGATTCATTATATTCTGATGAATACCTCGGTTTTGGTTTTTGAATTATGCTATAACATGGTATTGATTCACTTTAATCGCACATAGGAAAAATGTTTCAAACCTTTAAGGGTTTCTGCTTAATGCTTAAATATATATTTATATTTAGAGAAATAAATGTTTTTAGAATGTGTCTATCATTTAATTTTCAGAGAGAAAACTGGTTAGTCTTTAAATTCAGCTGATTGATAGAAAACAAGGGGGACATAGAGTATATTTCCAAAAGCACTCATCATTGCTTTAACAGCTTCCTTGGAGAGAAATGGGGTTTACAATTAATTTCACTAATATCACAATTAGACCAGTACTGAGTACCCTTGAAACTGCTACTGAGACCACAGGGATAAGAGAAACACAAATATTTACAAATTGCAATGAAATGCCATCTCTCCTGGTGCCTTTAAAAAAAGGAAAGCTCTGTCAGAATTCTTCACGCAATTACAGAATTCTTGGATTTTTTTATCCTACCCCTAAGTAGTCGCATGTAATCCGTAGAGTGATGGAAAGAAACAGTACAGTCTTTCAGAAAAGCTTCAACTACAAATGATACTTTCTTTTCCACCACGTCCTCTAAACAGATCACTTTAACACTGCTGGCGCCTTGACATTTGGCAGTCAGATTTATGCGGTTGCAAGTCAGTATCAATACCTTCCACATCAGATAAAGATAGCATTATAATATTGGCACAGAAGATAAGAGCACTATTATGAGCTAGAGAGCCCTGCAGACTTAGTGTGCAATACTGTGGTACATTTTCATAACTGTAGGTCTTACTTTTAGGAATTAAGCTTTCCTTTAAGCTGCTGCTTTCAGCTTCTAGCAATCAATGACTGTTTCTTGAAGACGTCCCCCTCCCCTTATACACGGACTACAGCAAATTCTGTAGACTTATTTATCTTTACTTTTATGAAGAGAGTTTTTCTTTCATTAAAGAAGATTTATATCCTTTGTTGAATACTGTACCTTCCAGGTTAAAAGGTGGCTCCATCAATTCCTCAGACAGATCTGTCGATATACCTTGTGAGAATCCATCTTTAAAATTAATCAGAGACACCCACTTTCACACAGATGGAGCATTTTGTCAGTGGTTAGCAATTCCTGTTAGTAAGTATGCAAAGATAGATGCTGGGCTTTAAAGATTTAGAGGACCTGTATTTAGGGATACTGCAAGGAGGAAAGAGATGGGAAGAGGTCATCTAGATCAAAGAAGAGTTATGCATGATGCTCACAGAAAAGCTAAAGGATAAAGGAAGAGGAGATTAAGTTGTTTTGTTTCTTTGGGCCTGACCACAGCCCTGGAAAGATGAAAAGAAACAGACAAAAGGAACATTTTGAAGAGAGATAAATGAAACAAAATGATGATGGGAGAAAGTATAGGAGGAGAAGAAAACACATCATAGAAGAGAGAAGAAATTGAGAGAAGAAATCTGAGTAAGAGAGACAGAAAAAGAGATGTCTTGGAAAAAAATTTGGGAATAGAACACATTTAGCTAAAGGCAACATAGAAAGAAATTTAAAGAAGGCCAAAACCATGAATGATGACATATATGATCACTGAGGCTTTGTTTCCTGGACAAAGCTATGACTGCCCTGCATTTCCTGGAATCCTGGAGGTGGCTATTTTCAGTATAGTAAAAATACTATTCTAGCATCTGTGCATGGCCCTGGATGGGTACCAGTGGCAAAGATCTCAGCCAGCAGAGACTCTCCGGAGTGCTTATTTACTGGCTATGAAAACAGATCATCTGCAGATGGCTCTTTAAAGGCAGATAAACACAGTGTCCTAGGGAAAACTAGGGCCAAGCTCATCAGACTACTCTTGAAATGTCAAACAAGAAGCAGTTGGCAGCATATATTACTAGGAATTGACTTCTCCAGCGTCAGCAAGATTTGGTCTACTCCACCACAGCAAGAGATTCAAGTTGGATGTTGCAAACTAGCCCTGGGAAGGGGAGTTCTATGTTCACGTTATTCACACCTATGCAATGCCAGATCCTGATACTCATGATGAGACTCCAGTTCAGTAATACACACAGTGAGCTGTTAAAGGTGCTACCACAGTTAAGGAAGTCCAAGAGTCCACCATGTTGATAAAGTTATGAGGTTCAGACTAAAGGCAAATGCCAATTTTTGCAAAGCCAAACCAATGCTCATGGTACATGATTACTCTAAATTATAAGGGTTTTTTTTATTCCTATATTCAGATTATGATATCTACTAATGATTGCTATGATAAGGAAGTCTCAGAAAAGTCCTCTTTAAAACTACTTCAGTGACAATGATGAAAGTATGGAGAAGGTAAAGACAAATGAGTTTACAAACAGATAACTAAAAGAAAAGAACAGCAGAATGAATATAGATAGTCATAAAAAGTACCTTGAAATTAAAAAGAGTTATTAAACAGTATAGAAGAAATTAGTTTGAGGCAGAACAGGCACTGAAAGGAATGAAAAAGGAGGCACTGAGATATTGCAAGAAAGAAAAAAAGGACTGAACAGAGAGAAAAGGATGTATGTTTTAATAACACATCTTTTTTAATTGGTATTTTCTACTAAGCTTGCTTCTTCCTAACCATTTTCATAACATATATACATAAATAATGTCAATTGTGTATATATAGATGTATATGCATATATAGGAGGCATATATAGATATACATAAACACTCAGAAAGCTATGTAAAATACATTGTACCCATTGTATTTTAACTGAGGTGGGTAACAATAAAATGACAGAGTTGACTGCCATTTTGTTGTATCTTCGTATGTTTTAAACCTATCTGAAAAAAGAAAAGTAAAGAATTTGTTCCATTCAACAGATATACAATGATCTTCTGTCTAATAGTCCTTAAAAGAGAGATTTGGAAGATTCCTCTGAACACCATAGTTTGCATTACTGTTTATATATTTCTTATCCTAATTTGGAAATCACACACTGTAATGTCAAGGGTTTTATGACAGTGACATATTACAATCACTTTTAACTTTTCCCCTGCCATCCTACCAATGCTAAACAGAGCATAATATACAGCATACACTGAAGTCCTCACGCTGACAGCCCCCTTTATATTCCCATACATCTTGCCTGTGCAATGGAAACATTATAGGAATGCTGCATCTTGATGTAAGACCACATGGTTACTCCTCCTGAGCTGTTCCCGCAGCTCCCTCCCAATATACAAGGAAAACCCTTCCTACCATTCCAGGTGTGTCTGCCTTCAGGTAATCTTCTCCAGACCTCTGAGCTTCTTGCAGTCTGTTCCTGCTCCTTACAGATATTCAGCTCAACACTACAAGATGCTGAGTGCTCCTGAGAAAAGCCAGTGGTTCTTCTTCACTCCCTCTCCCACTTGGCTGAGAGCTGAGGGCACTCTGCTCCTGTGGTATCTGACCACTTTTGTGAACTACTGTTTTCCTGGATTGTCTGAATCTGAAACACGTGACAGTGTGAAAGACAAGTTCTGTCCTCTACCCATCTCCAGGCTGTGGGCTGCATTCATGGAAATCTTTCATTGAAATAAATGCCTTTATGAAAAAAGGTGTCCAACTCATCACTTGACTTACAGCGCAGTGAAGAGCAGCAGCTAGCGGAGCTGAAGATAACTGTGTCCCATTCATCCAAACACACAACACTGCTGGAGTCCCACTGATTGACATTTGCCCACAGAGGCTGGGTATTGCACATATCGCTCCAGTCTATTTGATACTTACCCAGGAGTTGGTGGATTTTACTTTTTGAAAATAGACTTCATTTGATGCCAGAAGAAAATCTGCTGGAAAATCCTAAGTTTCTGCTGCCTGTTCACCAAAGACTCTTAGTTGTAAAATATAAATTATATTTCCCTATTCCTTGTTATTTTACTCTCCTAAGTTTATTCAGTCTCTTACATCTTTATCTTTCTCCTTCAGTTCTGTATAGATTTGTGTCTTACAGGGACATAGTTAAAGATCCTGTATGCAACTGCATGGAAATGTTGGAGAAATTCGATATCCAAACATGAAATTTGCATGCGTAGATAACTTCTACAGCCAGCTACTGGGGAGGCTGTCTGTCCTCAGTATTGGGAACTGGCACTTTAAGTAGCCAATTAGTAATATGTCAAGATAGGGATTACCAAACTGAGGATCTCCTGTCCCTAAAACCCAGCCAACCTGCACATATTTTGGACCATACTTCTAGCCATTCATTATTTCATATTCATTCATCCGTCCACTCTTTACTGCATCAACTCTTCATTTAGCTCAAAAAAGAGGATGGGAGTTTACACAGTACTTGGTGCACTACAACAGATTATATGGCTTTCGATTTAGATTTCAGATCAAATGTAAGATGGATTGAACTACAATTAACGTGCAGGATCTGGGATACAAATAAAAGGAATCCTGAACAAACCCTGCTGCTTGAGGTTTTTTGACTGATTAGTCTCTGCCTTAAAGTAAGAGTACCTGACACCCGTAGAGAAAAATTTGAGAAATTCTCACGTACTTTCACTGAGTAACATACCACAGTCATCGTCACTTACTTCCTTCAAAGCAGTACTCTACAACATAGCCGTCTAACCCTGCGGCTCCAATGTGGTCTGGTGGCCTCCATTTCATTGTAACTGAGGTGTCAGTCACTCCATCCACTGCCAGGAGAGTTGGTGGACTGGTAACAGCTGAAGCAAGCAGGCAGCGGGGAGAAGGCAGAAAACAATTAAAGGTTTGCATTTATGATGTGTATTCCTCTAATTGAGCATCATGGGTGACAGGCTAAATCCTGCCTACCAGGCTTTTCCAACCATCCCTGGCACTTCTTTCCCAATTAGGACCAAACTAGTAGAAACAGGTACCTCATCACATAACTGCTCACAGCCTAAACCAGAGTTAAATTCCTCCTGCCTGGGGAGTGAGAAGGACAAAGAGCGGTGGAAGGTAAAGCAGAGAAGTTGTGAGTAGCGTATTCTCCAACTGCAGGTATTTTCCGGGAAGAGGAGAGCATGCTCTGGCACTAATGGCCACCTTCTTCTTCCTCCTTTGCATTGTGGGGGGTGCCGCTGGGCAAGGTGGGAACCTTTGGTGGCCTACAGAACAAGGCACCTTTCTTTTACAAGGACTTGTGGTTGTCACGATAGTTTGAAAATCTGTTTCTTTATATGAAAAGGCCACCAGATTAGTCTGTCACTAGGTGAATGACAAGGCCCTCTAGCTGTTTCATTAATACAAAGCAATAAGATGACATGTAGAATAGCATAAAATATGACCTAGCCTAATCTGGATTGTCTGCAAAAGGACATTGAAAATATTTGAATCCTTTCTGGGAAAAAAGCCCCTACTTCAGCTAATGGGGATCCGTGAGGCATAAAGTGAAATTAGAGACTATTCAAATGTATCTTATCATACAATTTGTTGCAATATTATTGGGCAAATTAATTTAATTTTTCCATAAATTTCTACCTTTATGATAGATCGCATAGCTATGATTTTTTTTTTAATGGAAATGTATGGATTATTTGTGAACACATAAATTTTTCAATGACAAGCTACTATGTAACAGCAAAATGTAAGTAGCAAAAAATGAAAGAAAGTCTCATTTTCGTACAGTGCAGCCTACAAATAGTGATCTTTAGAATTCTGGTCACTTTTCCTGACCATTTTTGGCCAGTGCCTGACTGAACTTATAGCAGGAAAAAGACACACAAAACAACCAAGACTGTAATCCACCATGTTTATCAGTTCTCTAAATTGCCAGTTTGGCAATAGTTTGACTCTACTGACTCAGGAGGTACCTATGATACACAAGAACGTGGAATTATTAGTTCTGGTCCTTAAAACATACTGACCATAGTATTGACCATATCAGGCTCACCTATAGCATGTCACTTTTTTATTGTAGTGAACCGTTTTTCTGTCTATACATCCTTGTTTCTTGTTTACAAAAGACTATAAACCCTTCAGGAATAGACATATAGTTTATGCAGCACCTAATACAGACAGGTTCTGAGCAACACAAGTGCAACAAGAACTACAGTTATATCATTAGATGACTGTAATAATGTATCAAGGATAATTTTCTAAATGCATACCTATCTCTATGTTCTTGATTACTTACCTAAAGGAATAAAGGACTTTGAAGGCATACTTGGTTTGGAAATGCCTATTGCATTAACAGCAAATACACGGACCTCATAAGCAACACCTTCAATCATCTTCTTTGGCTCAAAAGTTGTTTCTTTACACAGTTCAAAATTCAACCTCATCCACCTGGAGCTTTGTTTCTTTTTCCTTTCAATGAAATATCCTATTGACCAAACAAAATATTATTACAGTAAGTGGTGGCATAAAGCTTAATAGTGAGGGGTCTATTTTTGGACTGCCCAATGGTGCTATTTCTGGATACACTTCAATATCACCTTCTAGCCTCAGAGTGGTGTAGGGATTATTAATTTTTTTTCCCATTGCAAGCTATCTGATAGTCACCTGTTTGGCTTTCATGGCCACTTACAGCTCTTTTTGGACTTCACTTACAACACTGCTGTATTTAGTTCAGAGTGAAAAGGGCCTGATTCTGCTGGCCTCTGGGCCCCCCTGACTTTCCTCGTGGTTCAATGTATTAGAAGATATTCCAACTTACACAGTAAATTGTTTCTGAAATTCCTGCTAACATTCAAACAGGGTAACTGTTCAAAGTTTGGTATTATAAGAGGTTGCCTTTCAAGTAGGGGGTTTGATAATGTGGCAACATACAAAATCACAAATCTCAAAGCATTAGAAAACCAGGTATCTGATAAAGTCGAAGACTGGGTAGAACATTCTTGCAGCTGAATATTCAAAGTGCAGTTCTCCAGGGCCTGAGGTAAACTGTGATTCTATAGCACCCATTATTTGGAGTTTGTGTCTTTTGTCTATATTAGGGCATCACCACCAAAAAAAAAAAAAAAAGTAAAAAAAAAAGTATGTACCTAAGATGGGTGATCCACCATCATTTGCCGGAGGTTCCCAGGTCATAACACACCAGTCTTCACCCACCTCAGTCACAGTTGGTGCCTGAGGAGGATCAGGGACATCTGTTGTAAACAAAGTAAATATTATTAAAAAAAGGTATCTTCTTTTTGCATAGGTTGAAATAAAAAATGTCAAATAAGAAACAACTCTCAATAGTTTTTGATGTGCAACAGGAGTTCCTAATGAGGAGAGAGAGAGAAAAAAGGCCTTTGTGGATCCTGGCAGGTGGTTGGGAAGGGATAAATGCCAAGCTCTTCAGCATGGTCAAGACACTTGAGAGGCACTTGAGGGCATGTGGTAAGACAGAGCCCACAGCTGCATGGAGAATGGAGAACAGGGAGTGCTAAGGGCAGCCTGAGGCAACTGTGCAAGTTTGGCCCCTGCAGCGTGAGGTGGCAGTGGGGTGATAATTAACCCCTTCTTGTGTCCTTCAGTACACTGGGCCTTGGTATCCTTGCACCTCAATTCCACATCTGAAAAGGGGGACAAACAGGGAAATGGAAGTTTTCTGAAAATCTACAAGTTTGGTAGTTAGGGAGAACAGCATCTACAGAAGAGAGCCTTCAGGTAGAGGAGGAATTTCTCTCTTTTGGGGTGCAGAAAAGTAGGGTTCTTCGAGGAGCATTTATTGAAAAGGGCTGTGATAAAAGACATGGCTCATGTGCACTGTTCCACATCATGACTTACCAACCACTTTAATGTTGATTAGAGCTGTGTCCTCTCCAGCCTCATTCTTTAACGTAATTCTGAAAGGTCCTGAATCTTCCCTCTCAGCTGTATCAATGACCAGACAGCTGCTGTCTGGGTATGTTTCTGCCCGTATTCTTCCACTGTCTGTGAGCCACTAAGAATCAAAGTAAGCAGAGGGAAAAGTCTTATTTTCTGGATCTGAGAATCAAAATGCTCAAAAATAAAATCCAAATGCAGTACAGGACACTTCAGCAAAAATACTAAAGCAACCGTAAGAAAAAACACACTAAAGCTCAGAATTTCAGTCACCTAATGATCACAAAAATTACAAAATATCTGAGGGACAAATAACTAACTTTAAAAATACAGTAACTGTTTAGTACTCAGTTCAGCCATTGCATCTCAAAGGAAGAGGCACTAGGCTTACTTGTGCTGTGAGCAAGAACATGCTTTTGTCAACACTACTTGTCATTAATTTGATGGAAAAAGAGTAATGCATTCTTCCAAAAGTCAGATCAAACTGTAATTTGTTGAGTTTAAAGGTCAAAATGATTGTAACGGTCAGTAGTTTGTCCTTACAGATTTCAAATTCTGGCACATATTTTGGAGTAAGAGCTCTCCAAGAATAATCCCCTATTTGGACAAGTCCACAGTGGTGATACTACAATTAGTATTTGAAAAATAGTAGTCAGAGATTTGACCAGATAGGGTCTGATGAATCCAGTAATAATAATATGTTCCAGCTTCCACATACCACAATGAAGATTTAAATGCAAAAAGTGGGGTTTTTTGTATTACACAGTCAGGGATTGATCTGCACAGTTTTGTATTAAGACACCAGATGCAAGACACCAATTGCTCAGCCTATTGTTTCATTTGAGACTTGACACTCCATCAGAATTTATCATTCATTTTCCAAAACCAGACCATACCATGGCTTACTGGCAAATCCTGGCAGCCATTCTGGGCAGTACGTACAGAAAAAGTAGCCATTTGGTAGATTTTCGCTAGTTTTCTTTTGCATCTCATATGTCACTCTTCTTTGGAATTTATTTATAGCAAAACCATATATTTTTCCTCCATTAATTTCAGCCTTTCCTCAAAAAGACCCAAAAGTTACTAAATAATAGTTATCCATTTTACCCTTCATTTCTAAGTGAGGAGAGCTTTTTAGATAAAATGCATTTCCTCCTTAATTTCTGCCATTAAAATGAATATCTTCACAAGGTTAAAGGTTATTTTTTGAAGGAAAAAGCTCTTGTTAAGCTCTACAACTGCCTGAAAGAAGGTGGTAGTGAGGTGGGTGTTGGTCTCTTCTCCCAATTAACAAGAAGTAGGACAAGAGGAAATGGCCTCAAGTTGTGCCAGGGGAGGTTTAGATTGGATATTAGGAAAACATTCTTCACCGGAAGGGTTATCAAGCACTGGAACAGGCTGCCTAGGGAAGTGTTTGAGTCACCATCCCTGGAGGTGTTTAAAAGACATGTAGCTGATATGGTTTAGGTTTAGTGGTGGACTTGGCAGTGCTAGGTTAACAGTTGGATTTGATGATCTTAAAGGTGTTTTCCAACCTAAAGGATTCTGTGATTCTAAAGAAACATCTATAATGACAATGTACCTTGTCCCCTTTACTCCACATGACTTTTGGAGTTGGCTCGCCAGTGATGGGGATCTCAAGTCGTAGTTTGCTTCCTGCCACTACTGTCACAGTGTTATTTTCCCCAAGACCATCCAGGTGGAGTTTAGGAGGATCTGAAAAAGGAGAGATTGTGCAAATTTGCTGTGTGGCTGCCACGCTGAGAGTTCAGTGACCTGGCATAGGTCTGCAACATAGAGAAACATATTCTATGTTTTGTGTTTTCCCACTATTTTTAGTCAACTGATTTTTTTGTTTGGAAGAAAATTTGTGAAGAAAATTTCTTTTTAAGAAAATAGTTGTGTGATGAAAAGTAAATCATGGCACCATGGAAATTTTGGAATAGTAGGACTATTAAAAAAAAAAAAAAAAAGAAAATCTATCTTCCTGAGGCAGAATGATGTATATTCAAGTAACTGAGATTTCCTCTAAGTGGCTCTTGAGAATTTCCATTGCAGGCTTTCTACAACACCTTTTACCATCCTTCAGACATCACTGTTCTTAGAGTTTAAAACTTTTCTTAACCCAAATCCTCTTTCTGAAAATGAAACGGTCGCTTTTATTGTACCCCATGTGCATGGAGAACAACTGTTGAATATCCACTTACAACTTTTTTTTTTTTTTTAATTGGAAGTTGTATCAGTGGGCGTATCCCTCTAGTACCCCTTCCCTCTTCATTCTCCCTAAATTTTTTGCCAATATTTTTTCTAACACAGATATCCCACTTCTTTCAGCTTCAGTTACAGAACATATTTTCTGAAACTTTGGTCATTTGTGTTGCTCTCCTTTTCACTTCCAAGTTGCTGGTTGCAATTAAAAGCCAGTGAGGTATTTTTGTGGGAAGAGCCAATGCCTTATTTTGTTTTTGTTTGAAAGACTGGGATCATTAACAAGCCTTTTGTTTTGCTGACTGAATACAAGCTGGCCAGAAACATTTTGCTCCCTAGATATCATTTAATGCATTTAGGGAATAGGTAAATATGTACCTATTTTACTAATCTTTTACCAAACTAAATCACATTTTGCAATGTCAGCAAGCCAATTCTTCAAAGATGACAACACCGTATATCTGAAAAGAGGATAGCAACAGGTGTTTTACACACTTTTAACAGTGGTCTAGGTTTAGGAATTCAACACTAAGCAGCCTTCTCCAGGAGCTCCCCCAGGCTTGTAAACTATAAGCAGATCCTGTGCACAGGCAAAGTGCTCCCTCACTAGCTCACTTGCACTTTCCCAATGAAACAGGTCTGTTTTCTGTGGTAGATGCCTGCTCAGAGGAAACAAACTGATTGTAATCAAAGATATTTCACATTGCTTTTAATTTCCAAAGGTCAGAGAAAGAGGTGTTATATATAAATAATTGTGACATATACTTACCCACAACATGCACTTTGCATGGAATATTAATATTATAGGCATCTGGTACAAACATGTATTCACCCTCATCATCAACAGCAGCGCTTGCTATGACAAATCTGTGGATTCTGTAAAAAATTGAAACAGAAATAAATGTAAATTATTTTTGAAGACTCCTTGAAACTATAAGGAAAAATCTGTGAAAAGTTCAGGAGTTCTGTGCAAGTGTGTAAAATTACTGACAAAAATCCTTTGCTGTCTGCTTAATGGTATTTTAGCTGATTAAATACTGTGTGATTTGTACAAAATATTATTGAGACAACCACCAAATAATGTAACCAATTCAAAAAATTTTGTTTGAACACAGAAGTAGAAAAATACAGGAGTGTAATCTCTTTGACACAAGGATTCTGTGCTGATGCCATTAGATAGTAATTTGGTTGTTCAAGAAGAAATCTTTAGGTGATCCCATTGTGGGAATATTCTGACTTCTGTTAGACCGTCTTTGTGATGGAATCCAATCTACTATTTGCTTGCCAGAATAAAGAAATGAGTGAGCAAAACATATGCTGCTCTTACTGCCTAACTCCATCCTCCAGTACGATGATGTATTTGCTCTCCTATTACCTGCTATGTCTGAGCTTTGTTCAAGGTAGGACTCACCTCTGTGCCCTTCCTGCTCCCCTTTCCCTCACCCTATGGGCCTACATGGGTTGTGGGGAGCTCTTTCACCTTATGTCAATCCAAGGGGTCATTGCACAGCTGGCACTTGTCCCTTCCTGCGACTTAGTGAGCGTTATGGAGTCAATGCAAAAATGTCATAACCTGTTTAGGAACACCTTCACAAGTGCAGTTGCCCGCTGTATGAATGGTCTGGTAGGCTGAAGTGAAGGGGACGTAGGTAAAGGTAGGACCTGGTTTGGGTTTTTTCTTTAAACTGACAAGCTTTCCATGAAAAAGGATGGATTTTAAGCGCAAAGCGACCTGATATTTCTACGTACTTTGCATAGGCAGAGATACATGGTCTGAGTTGACAGAAACAGAAGCTAGAAAAAACCCAGACATTTAAAAGCTGTGTATTTTTAATAATGTCTAGCAATTATTTTACTTTACTACTTAATATCTCATACTAACAGCAACAACGTCAATAAAAATTAATAGCTTGAACTTGGATGAAGGATTTGATTATTGTCCTCCACAGCCAAAAGGCAAAAGATGAAAGGGGGAAAGGAGACATGGCTTTTATGATGATAAAAATAGATATGTTTGAGGGACAGAGGCTAGGCTTGATTACCAGTAATTTTCAGTGAAGTATCCACATATTGGCACATCTCTGCAGTGTCATTCCATCAAAAGTCAAGTCAATACACAACAGGCTTACCTTCCTTTGTGATAAAGCTTTACACGGTCACTAGCTTCGATCAGTTGCCCATTTTTGTACCATTTCCCTTCCACGTTCTCAGATATCTCGCACTTCAGGTGGATTTCCTGTCCAAGCCTCACAGTCTGGTCTTCTAGTGCAAGTGATATCTTCAGTGGTCTCACTTAGGAAAACAGAGGCGGAGATATTAGTGCTAGTATCAAACAGTAGCTCATGATTCTGTCACAGAGCTGCTACTAGCCATCACGATAGTCTTCAAATCAGAAAAATGCCTCCAATAATAAAGTTCTCATGTCGAATTGCCGGTAATATGTACATGTAAGCTACATAAATTAACCTCTTTTCATGTAGTCTGGTACCTTAGAAAGGGTGTTCCAAAATACCCATGCCCTGACTGGGGAAACTCCATGGATATTGCCAGTAGAAGAACTAAGCCCAGGATCATAATTTGAATGCTGTACTCTCTTTGGTGTTTAGGTGCTGGAGTAGGATGTTTCTATCCCCCAGAGTCCAGTAAGAAACTTTCAAGAAGTGAAAGACCTGCGTCCCCAGACCTATGCACTAGAAGGAGTTACAATCCGCCTTTCCTGTGATCTAACAGTGATCTAACTGCTCTCATAGCTCTCCCAGCTGATCTGAGATAATTTGGAAACTTAACAAAGTATTTCGTCACAAGTGGGGACTGCAGTTCTCAACCCGTTTTGTCAGGCTGGTGGCAAAGGTTGACTGGCCGCTAAGCTTAATTCATACACTAATTGTTCTCATGTTTGCTGAACTGCTTTAACTCACCCTACAAATACCACAGATATTACTAGCTTTTGTAAAACTTGAGTCTGACAACTGGTGCCCCAGTTCACTTCCACTTTTTGGAAGATTACATGCTGTAGACCAGAGTCCAGTCTGAACACGTAGTACCATCTGCATGCAGTAAATATCCCTGACCATAATCTGACACAGGAAACAAAGAGTGATGGGAAAGGCAGTGTTTTATAGAAAGCCAGTTGGAAAATCCTCAGAAGCAGCTGCATGAAAGGAAAGGTGATGGAACTCAACAGCCATGGAGGATAATTTCCAACTTTATAATAGAACAGCATGAATTGGTTGTGCTTAGGATGCCAATTTGTACAAAACGGTCAAAAAGCAGTATGAGTATTACAAAGCAGTGTATGTTTATGCATAACATATGATAACTTTAGAGGATGGGCACATATATTTCGCTAAAAAACACAAGCATTTTAAAGAGATGCTGCACAAACAATACTGAGGGAGCTACACAGTTATGTGTTTGTGCCTATGAGTTCAGCTCAAGTGACCCTGATGCCTGTTAACAGTATGCCTAGTTATAGAACTGCGTATTTTCCCAACATAGTTTTTTTCTGATTTTGGCTAAAAAGCCTTGGTTTGGCTTTCCTGTGAAAACCTGAAAGGATTCAAGAAAAGCAGATACTTCCCTTGAAAATTTCACTTTGTTAGCCTATTATATCTTTGGATGGATAGCTTTGTTTTCCATCTTAATGAAGTAACAGTTTTCAAGCAGGACTAGTTCATTGCCCATTACTGCAAACAATGTCCAAAGGAAAGTCACTGTTCTGGAGATTAGCAGCAAAGAAATTGGTATGGAAGTTAAGTTTCCCTTTAAACCCCCAGGAAAAGGCAAGCAAATTATTTATTTCTGTAAGCTAGCAAACTGTGACATATGAATTCACAAGCAAGGTGGATGATACTTACAATCAACAGAAAGCTTAGCTTCTGACTGGCCTCCAGTTGTCATTACTGAGTAAGTTGCATTGTCATTTTTTGCAGCTTCCTCTATGATCAAAGTGTGTTTTTTACCCTCAACCTTGATTCGATACCGAGATTTAGGTTCATTGGTAAGTTCTACACCATTCTTAAACCTAATGGAAAACAAAGAATGATTATTTTTCCAGTAGAAGTCCTGTGCAAATAAGACTCCCAGAGACTGAAACTTCCAGAGAAGACTTTATAAGGCTGAAGGCACAAGAAAAGGTTAAACAAAGTCATCCATGAATGTGTAAGGGTATTTTTACTGTTGCTACATTTTTGAATAATGTTTTCCCGTGGTTTTCTTAACAAGTTTCAGGTTTACTGTATGGAAAAAGCTGTCCACATTTTTGCCTACAACTAAAATATTTTGGGTTTTATTCTCAAGGAAAACAGTATCTGTTCAAAGTGTGGCTTACCATTTCACATTTGCATCATCCTCAGACACTTCACAGCTCAGTTCTACTCGTTCACCAACATAGGTAGTAGTATCCTCCAGGCCTTTGGTCACCAAAATTGGAGGATCTTTGGGAAGAGAAAATTACAGATTCACAATCTGAGAGAGAAAACTAAATGAAAGAGATTTTCAAAAACGTGCTATAGAAGATGGTACTACTTTAAAATTCTACTATCAATCTCAGTGCAGCTTTTTCTGCCTTAAATCAGAAAAGCAATTGCTCATTAAAATGCTAGTAGCAAATATGCTAAATAAAAAAATAACATTTGTTCAGATTAATACCCGCTTTGCATCCTGTTTTATTGACATTTTGTCCAGACAGGTCAACATGAAAAGCTGACATTCCCCTCTTGCCTCCCACAGATCCCTCTCATAAAGCTGTGCTTTCATTAGGTCCTATAAACTGTTATGCGTAATAAGATGACCTGATGACATAACGCGGTGCCCTTATTGGTCCAACCCATTCCTGTTGTCGAAACTCAAGTTTATTTAACAGCAAGAGATTGTACAACAGTTATCCTCCTACATTTATAGGGGCAATGGGCTCCATTATTTTAAATAGCTTTCTGATATATTTGATGATTTTTTTCTCTCACTGTAAGTTTTGTTTTTCTCTTTGTTTTCTTGTGCATGTGTGAGTAATGCCATGAATATTATCAGTAAGACTATCAACACTGTGGGAGCAAAAAAGGTGAAGAAATGGCCACCCATTCATAGCTTTTGATAGAGTCTTCCCTTAAATTGGTGCAGATGGAATGAAAAATATCTGCTAGACAGTCTGATCCGAGGGTACTTGAAACAGATCAGTTGGACCAAGAGTATCAGGGTCACCACGTACCTAATTGTGGTGTTAGGGAAAGCCAACGCTATGACAAATGAGCCTCCAAAATGGCTTTAAACCTACGAAGGGGACCACAGCTCCTCTAGATCCCAATGCACAGTATGAAATCAACCATATCCCCATTTCAGGGTTTTCACTATATTACTAAATATAGGATGAGGGGGAAAAAATGATCAGGGATCACAGAAATACAGAGTGTTCCTAAGGGCTGCTAATACAAATACAAAAATAAGCTCAACCAGATCCTCCCTGTTAATTTCTGTTGCAGCCAAAGAAACCACACCAATTTACAGCAGGTGAAATAGGAGCAAGCTTTACACAGTTACCTCTCACAAACAGTTCTGTGGAGCATTTCTCATCACCAGCTGTTACGTAATAGCGAGCATCGTCTGTCATCGTACAATTATTGATGAACAAAATTCGCTGGTTACCTTTGTGCTCAAAAATGTATCTGTTTGAATAGGAATGCAGCAAAGACACATTAGCAAAACTGCTGGACCCCTTTTGTTTTATGTAGAAAGTGCTTTAAGGATTATTAGCGGCGAAAATCCTATTTTTTTACATAGAACTAGAAAAATTGTCCTGAGAAGCAATTTCCAAGATTCAACAGAACTGTCATAGACATTTTAGCAAAAAGAGTTCTGGTGTAGAGTGACAACAAGCATGTTCTGGATTGTTCCAAAATCTCAGGCTTGCCTGATACGAAAAAATAAAAAAAAAAAGGGGAAAAAAAAAAAAAAGGAGTAGGCTCTGAACATTGGCAAGTAAAATGGAGTCTGAAACTCTAGATGAGTAAAGATGAAAATAACCAGTAAGAGGACACCATCTTCATTCCAACACTCTTAACATTTTTGTGAAGTATAATAATAGCCGAAGTTAAGAAGTTAATATTATTGGTAGGCCAGATGGCACAAGAGATCAGTAATGGGATATGGGGTTTTGGTAATGGGATATGGAGCCTTTCACCTTTATGTCACCAGTTTAGATCTGCTCCAGGTTTGTAATAGCCAAAGCTCATTAGCATCTGACAGCTGCTTCAGCAGGCTGGAAGAAATGCACTGGAGGATTCAATCCAGGTCCTTCTCCTGGAGAGGTATCCATATAGCTGCCTGCAAAACAGTTCTGAACTGCTCATGGCAGGGGCTAAAGAAAAGGTACCCAGTTGATTATGCATTTTTGACAACTATGAATATTAATCAAAATCCTTCATTCAATTTTGCAGCAACACAATGAAGGAAGTCTTCCCCTTCTCTGTAAGAGGGCTTTTGCTAATTACTATTTTTTCACAGACCCAGAGGAGAAAGTTGCTAGGATTTTGTGCTGCTGAGAAACATTACCTTGTTGTGCACTACTGGTTGCACATCATCATTTCTAGCTGTGTCTGACTGCGGAATGAGATTTTTCTGCACCGGGTTGTAAGAGCTGATTGTGCCCACACTAGGGACTAGGCTCAATTTCCAGACATTACTCTACCTGTACTCAAGCATCTGCACCTGAAAAGCCATTTCTTCTAGATAAAGCCAGAGCATAAACCTATATGCAGATGACACAGATGATGAAGCAGCTTGGGTACATTAGACCAGTTGCACACGACTGAAGTCACTTTGAGCTAATGCAGGTTGCTGACTTCAGTGTGAGCGTTAACTGGGTAGTGGAAGGTGAGACAAACCTCAGTTCCCTTTCCTCAGGTGGTTTATGAGCCAAGTGGGTAAGTATGTGTTGTTAAACACCTCTCCTCCTAGCACCAACTACTCTAGAAAGATTCTGACCTCCTTCAGACATAATACTGAGGACAAGAGATTTATTTATTCATGGTGCTTCCCAATTTTTTTAAAACTACTGAGTAGGAAATGGCTCCATGTTTTGTTGAGGATCTTTAATTCTTTTCTCTTGAGGCAAAGGAGATAATCTGCATTAACATTTAGCATACAGTGGACTTTTCTGGGTCATGAGCCATATAGCATCATTTACATCTTTTTCACATATAAGGAAATTCAGAAATAAAATTGGTGCAAGCTCAGCAAAGAGATAGATCTATGCAACATACTTGTCAAGGAAGTACATGTGTACCCGTTTTATTGCTTACATACAATAAAACCACTTACTTTGCACTTGGTCGTATTTCTTGGCCATTTTTATACCACTTGAGTTCCACTGTTGGATCTGCTAGCTCCACCATGAACCTTACTTTACCTCCTTTGTCCACCTGATATGCAGGATCAAGACCTTTGGCAAAAGCTGTTGTGGAAGCCAAGTGTTATTATAAAAGAAGATCGGAAAACAAGAATATGAATGCTGAAATGACATTGCATAAATCTCGTAAAATCTGTCAGACTACATGCACACAATGTTACGCATCGCTCTATATTCTTAGGCTAGTCCACATGAATCAGTTTATTTTCTGGAAACATTAAAATAAGTGCAAAGCTATGCAGATCTGATTATCCTGACCAAGTTGAAGCTAGTGTCTCTTCATGACTTTGCAGCGTGATTGTTTCTGAATAGCATTGGCTAAACATAGGTTTGACAGCGTGCTGAGAAGTGCTATGTCAGAAGAAAATGGTATACAGCTGGTGCCGTGGAATCATTTACAATTAATCTGTTACATAGGACTTCTCTATTAGCACTGTCACGCAAGTTAACAGGGAATTTTAAACTAAAATTCCTATTGAGCTTCCCACTATCAGAATAAACACATTGGTTTATCTAAAAGCCAAATTAGCTTTCCTGATTCATTCTGTAGGTTGCAAGATGTACATTGCACATCTCCACATGTGATAAATGTTACAGCTGCGAAACATTTGCAAAAATTTTTGAAACCAGGCAAAAGTTGTCAGTCTGTGAATCCAATACTAATGGGGCTTTTTCAAAAAGTTTCTTTGAGATGTGCAAATGTAGGCCTAGTTGTTCTGGGCAAGGTGAGGCCAGGTCCAACTCAAACAGTTCAAAACACTTTAACACTTAGATATTGCCAGCCAGAAATGTTAGACACAGGGGAGCAGGTATCCGTAGCTCAAAAGTAAATAAATAAAAGGTGCCTCAAACAAATTGCCCACAGCTAAGTAATCAATTTCTGCTACAGTTTATATCATGCATATGTCTGATTGCAGGAGACTGAATATATTGACACAACAGGAGTAGAGCTATTTATTAAATCTGAAAAGGATTTTTCGTGTCTCTTAATGTTTCCAATTCACAATAAAGATGGTGCGAGGGGAAGAACACCCTGCTCTCATCCTGTCACTACTACAGACATTTTTCCCAATGTCTAGAGCCCCTCCTGTAGGGAAAACCCTCTCCACTGCAAAGTCCTGGTATGGCTGGCAGCTCCATCCTACTTAACTGGGAACTGGGGAGAAGGACCAGGCAGACTGGTCCCAGGTGCTAAGAGTTGCCCCTTTCCCAGTAAAATATTCAGGCACTTCCACGTGATGCGCCTGGGTAGGGAACAGCTCTTCCTGCCAGCTGCGCAATTCCTGCCCCAGCTTCCAGCCTTGCTCCAGACTCCTACGGGAAGGTGAGGAGTTTTCGTGGGCTTTGACCCCTTAGAGAGCTCCACTGGATACAGAAACTGCCCCAGTGGCTCAGCCAAAGCCCATCGACTCCATTTCTCCCTCACTCAACTCTGCCTAGAATCAGATATGCCAGCAAATGGAAAATATAAACAAAAATGAGTGTGTAGTAACATAACGCGTGTTATGATGTGAGGTAATGGATGAAGAGAGAGGGTATATCGGGCAGCTGGGTTACAGCTGGAGTTGTGGAGGATTTTACCTACACAAAAGGGACTCCTCCAGGAAATCAGTGGAACAGCAGATGTATATATTGCATCCAGATCTGAAATACTCTCCAGGAGCAAGCAAATGCCACAATAGTGTAACGGATGGTGGTTGTATTAATATGTGTGTCCATGTGTGTATATGTATTATGCAACATATGCATATATTTTATATACACATATATATCCACATACATATAAACACATATCTATATTTATATATATATTACACCACTCATGCTATTCAGCGGGGTGGATGGGGAAAGACAGGCCTGAATGTCCTCACCCAGTGCAGGGTCGAGGGTTTTTAGTAGAAGTGGGATTTCAGATGAATGTCAGGTTAAGTGCAAAATGAAATCATAAAGAGCGAACAATGTGTTTGGAGTGACTCTCTTTTAGAGCAGAAGATATTAGTGATAACACAAGGTTTAATTTCCATACTGTTTAATCCAGTAACAACTTTCCACACAACTGCGGGACTTTGTTCCAGTTGGAACTACTGTTTGGCCAAGAGGGAGGGACCCTTTTGGTAGCGCTGAATGGGACAGGGTGTTTTCGCTAACCACAGTGGACCAAAGCCACCTTCTGATTAACTCCTTGCAGTAATAAGGCTTGAGTTGTAGTGTGCAAGTCCCCTTCCATGGAAATGAAGCAAGTTTGGGTTTTTAAGGTGGATGCTCATGTTTGACTACTGAACATAAGAATATTCTGCCTTTCCATACCTGCACTCTTCTTCACTTCTCTGCGCATGCGCTTCAGACGCTTTAACATGCCTCTCAGGTCAGTGATACCATACTGAAAAGCAATCTTCTCATATTCACTGGGATTTGCGTTCTTCAGGAGTTCCCACACATCTACTTCAGGTTCTTCTTCTTGCTGTTTAATCTCCCTAACAGTAGCAAAATAAAATTATGGGAGAAGAGTTAGGAAGGCTTTATCACACCATAAAAAAGGGGAAGCTGAATCTATGGTGAGGTTAGAAATGTTTTGATCAAAATTTGAAGGCCACCATCATATTTTTTTTATTTCACTCAGTGTGAGTGGAATAGCTCAGAATGACATTCACAACTTACTTTGCACTTCTTCAAGGCAGAATTTGGATATAAGTTTTAATTTGATCTTTTCTGATGTAATCAGTTACAAGAGTTTTTATATTGCTTCATTGTTTAAAAAAAATACAGTTTGAAAATGTAGGACTATAATAGCAGATTGGCTAATCCCACTTAAATCAGTTTTATCTGCTGTAACTTGAGTGGAATCAGTTACAATTTATGATGGCACCACTGAGATCTGAGTCTAATCCGTGCATTTTGTAGTTATATACAAATGCTTTCAAACCCTGAGTCCCTGTAGCAGTTACTAGGGGTGACCAATGAAAAGACATTGAAATCCAAGGGAATCTGGGTCTGTTTATAGTTACACTGGTGCTTCTCAGAGTTACTTAAAGTTGGCATATGGATAGGAACTGGAGATTTCCACACCAGCTTGGACTTGCAAGATGGATCTGTTGGCTTCCATGTTTATCTTAGTCTTAAGAGCAGGAAGTGTTTTCAGAGGCCTGCGTGAATATCATCACCTTTATACAGAAGTTTCAATATCGTATTTACTATCTGCAACTCCAGGCTAAGACAACCAATAAAGACAAGTGTAATTATTTTCACAATGGCAGCCATTAAATGAGAGAACAATGGAAGCATCCTAAACAAAATGACAATTTTTGAGATTGACAGCTCAAAATAGTGAACTGCTTGAACTATCTGGGAATTGGAGCAGAAATCTAGGCATTTTTCCCTGTAAATTCGTTAGGATCAGACCAGGATCATTCTGATTTGATCTGGCTGGCCTAATGAAATCAGTACTTTTGAGAACAGAGGGAGAAAATAAACATTTGAGAATAAAAAAAGACTGAGCTTTGGAGTGAGACACTGTTAGAGCTGAGCTCTATCAAGCCTGACAGATATTTCTTTAGCATAAACAGAAAAAGCACTAGGGGTCCCAGAGAACGTCTGCATGATTGGGTGAGGAACTATGGAAAACCACTTTGCTGTTTAATCCATGAGGTTTATTAATTTTCGTAATATGCCAGTGTTACTTTAAAAGGAAATAAAGCTTCTCACTGAGGAGTCTTTCAAATACTTGCATCGTTACCTTAGAATTATTGTTAGACAATCTCAGGTATGTAATTTTATGTTTTGTTCCTTTTACTTTTATCTGTGCTCATGCATTCTGGAGGGTGACTATGTACAGTGAACACTGGCGTTTCAGCGAGATTCCTTCTGCATGGCAGCAAGCGGAGATCAGCTTGCAAACATACGTAAAAGCTGATGCACCCCATGGGGTGGCATTCTCCTCTCCCAGGGCTGGCCGCTTGCCATGCAATGCCTGGCCATGCTAAGGAGAGGTACGCTCCGTGGGAATCCAGATCATGTACCCCTTTAAATCAGGCAGTAGTTGAGAATAAGGATCAGTTAGGGTATCCTGATTTTCAACCAGCTCGAAAGAATTAATTCCAGACTCTTTTTTCCTCTGGTGTAACTGGAGAACAAATTTTGACACATAGGGCAAACCATCTTCGTTCTGAAACCACAATAGTTTCTGCTGTGTGTAGTGGGCAAACAGTGCTTGGTATTTCCTAGGTGGACTGACCTCTCCACAAAATCGCTTTCAGATCTTTTCCCTGAAAATGTGCATTTTGTTGAAAGATGTACTTTTTTAAAAAGGACCTAAATGTTTGAGTGTTTTTGAGATCTTGTGCCTTTTGGAATTTCGTGCCATTACTGATCCATTGCATTGATGAAGCATAACCAGTCACAGAGTGGCTGACTGAGATAAGGACTGGTTTGTCTTCCTGCAAGACCAGCGTGAAATTAGAAAATAGGCAGAATATAGATTCTATGCATTTAGGTTTTTTTAAAAAACATGTTTCAAGTATTATGCACCACAGGTGAAAAGTTCTAGCTCTTTCCTTGGAAATGTAACCATGCAAGAGAAGGATTGCACCTGCCATGTTGTCTCTTGAAAAAATTGAAATGAAAACATGTATTTGTCTTCATAAAAATGGGTAGTAATATATACACACCGGGGCTTATTCAATTATGCTCGGAAGTATGAGGTTGCATTTCAGTGCCTGAAGCAAGGAGATGATGAACTGATTTGACCAATATCAAATAATGATGTTTAAAAGTTTGCTTTGCCCATTAACCACACGATAGGTATACCATGTTTATATGGCTATACAGTATTTATCTTACAAAACATGTGAGTTACTTGTTAGTGAAGTGATAATGACTCTTAAATCACATTTCTCTTTCCACAAAAACACCAAGACCTCTTACATGCAACTCTCATGTTGCTAATGAAACACCCCACAGGCAGTCATGAGAACTGTCATGGTAAGTCGTTTTAGTATGATAAAAAGTCAAACTGAAGATCCTAATTAGGGATGAGAAGATTAAAAAACCAAAGAACTGGTGGATTTGAATTGGTTCAGATAATTCTTTCACTGCCTACTTTTACCTTCAGCCTTTCCTATTTGCTTTAGTTGCTTAAATAGTATCCTCACCATGAGCCCACTGTGAACTTTTAATGTAATTAATAGTGCATATTGGGTTTTCCTCTTTCAGAGTAAGTGGTAGATGAGATAAAGGATCTAGTTCCTTTTCCAATTCTCTGTGGTCAGTTGCCATTGATTTCCATGGCATCTAGAATTTCTGTGATAAATTTGAAAAATGACAAATTAACTATCTCGTTTTAACCTCTTAAAAGACTAAACTGGGTTTAAGATCTGAAATAGCTAGAGGCATAACTATCATAACACCAGATTTTTCAAAGCAAACCAGAGAAATATGTGTCCAAGTTTTTCTCTGTCAAAGCATTTAAGTTAAATAAAACACCATTGAACATTTGTGTGAACATATTGAAACTGAAAGATACCAAGAATTAATACCAATGTCTACGGTTTGAAAGCATGATATATGATTTTTCATATCAGGATGCTTATAAAATCAAATTAAGATGTACCCAAAGAAGTAAATTTAACCCTTGCAGTTTTTTACTCTTGCACCAGACTCAATTTTCTGAACTGCTCATCCCTGTGTAGGAAAATGTCTGTCCCCCCCCCGCCCCATGCAAACACAAAAGAAATAGCAAGTAAACTAAATGTTATTGGCCTCTTTAGGTGGTGGCTCACTTTTTTTTCCCAGTGCCCTCAAATCTGAGGTTTCTTTTCTGCACACTTAAAGGTACAATTAACTGAATATTTGCATATTATAATATGAGAATTATAGTTAGAAACATTGAAAAAAATGAAAGGTCAGAAAATTCTTAAGAAGTTATTAATGCTACACCTGACTCCTTCTGTGTGCGAACCTAATGGTTTGCAATCCACACCTGCTCACTGCATCACTTGGTTCTCACCTACGTTTCAGGAGACCACTAAAGTCAAGTTCTCCTGCATCGTCTTGTCCATCACCGCTGTTATTAATAGAAAAAGATCAAATCTTTGTTTAATACAGGAAGACTTAGACAACACACATTGCAAACGCTCTACATGTCTCATATACTCAACGCTGTCTGGACACACAAATAATGGTATAAAATCAACACAAACTTGTATTCTTTTTCACACGAATTATGTTTCCTTCGGCAGCTGTGAAAAATAACACAAAGGTTTGTATTGCTTGTTATTATACTTTGGTGACAAATTTTTGTAACTGTATACATAAATTTGCCAAGATTTGTGTTAGATTTCAGTAACACAAATAAATGTGAGCTAGTCAACACAACGAGCTTTGTTTTTCGTTTCCGTAGTGTACGTGTGTAAAAACAAAGGGCTTGTGCTGATCTTTTGCTATGAATGTAAAACAAAGATTTGCATTGCTGGGTGGTGCTTTTAACAATGCATAGCTGTGTCAAATACTGATTGCAAAGCATTACACTTCAGATTTAACCTTTCTCTAAATGACGGGAGAAATCAGTTAAAAAAAGAAGAAACAGTACATTGTACATTTTTACGGTTAGAATCACAGTGCTGTGAAGGTGCATTTCTTTCTATAATGTGACCTTAAGCAGTAATACCTGATTATAAAGCACAAAAGACAAAAGAAATGCCCTTAATATTTGTAAAAAGGGCAAAATCCTGCAAATGTTAAGTCAAATGATGCCAATATTTCATCCTAGATTTTGCATGCAAGGTATTACTTAGAAAATCAGAAAATATTCAGATATCCTCATCTGCTTGGGCAGAATAGTTATTGCAGGGTTGGTTTTTTTTTCATATGTGCTCAAGAAAGGAGTGCACCTTGAATGTAATATCTTTTGCATTTACTCTTTAAATCAAGTCCCTCTAAATAAAAGCAGTTACTTCTGAATCACAGTTTTGCTTGTATGCGTAAATTAACAAATTGCATTCATTTTCTCTTTGTAAAACATTTTCTTTCTGAATATTTCTGTCCTTGTAAGATAATTTTCTCCATAACATATAAAAATGACATGTACACTAGTTTGAGTTGCTATTTTATCATGAAGGTAACAAAACTTAAGACACAGGGCTTTATCTTACGTCCTTTGCAATATATTATTTGCATTTTTTCTGTAATGATTCCCTTATGATGCACTTTGTTACTGTAAAATAGCATAAACCCATATCCTATCTTCTTGAAATCACTATGTATTTTCTGTCTGGTTTTAATCAGTACAGGATTGGGATCAGGAACTTTCATATTGTAGATGACAATTTTCAGGAATATGCAGTAGAATATTTTAGTGAATTAAAATATGATTTTAAAAACCTCTAAAGAAACATATATTTAATTACCTTAAATATTCCCTCTTCCCTTAAAGCAATGACACCGTAATTTCACAGTAGAGTATTTAATATCCTACGTACTGTCTATGTGTTGTAACTATTTCACTCTACCCACTACCAACTACCCTAAACCCCACTTCTTTAATCTTGATTTACAAAAACATTTTTTTAAAATACTTGATAGAATTGCCTGCCAAGACTGATACCAGTTCTGCGCATGCTACCAGCATCCATTACTGAGGAGCTTCACAGGGTCGCTGTTTGAAGTTACCTTCTTTTGAAAGCAGATCTGATGTCGATGGATGGAGCAGCTTGGGAAGATTCTGTGAAATAACAGTAATACAGGAATTAAAAACATCATTTGAAATTAATGTAGTTTATGTAAATCAGTGTAATTTGGCATATGAAATTTGTTCAGTTTCCTGCTAAGTGACCACAGTTTGTGCTACTCCTTTGGCATTAAGTTCTGATAATTGCAAAGCTGCTCAGTGCTAAGCTAAGTTTAATTAATGCATGTCTCTAAACTGTTTTCTGCAGTTCTGCATAGGAGATCATGGTCTGTGATGTTTCTTTCTGATCCCCTTCCTGCCTATGTACAGGCTCTGGCCTTTTTGTCTTCCCAATCCCTATGCTTTCTCTCCTGCTTGCATCTTGCACTTTCTCGGTACGCTCAGCATCAGAGGAAAGGGACAGTGTTCTCTACAACTACAGACTCACGTTGATTCTCAGTGTGAGGATGAATGCCCCTTGTGTGAATTACCCATTTGTGCCAGCCTGAATCAGGTGAAATGGTGCTGATGCACAGCCGGTGGATGGATGCAGCCCGGCTGGCCCTGCCTCGCTGACCTCTGAGCCCACTCACCTACCTGTGCCCCTCAGGCTGTCAGTCAGCCGTCAAATGTCTCCTTAATTGTGACCGGCTTCCCCTGACTGGTGAATAAACAGTCCAGTCTCGGCCAGTTGGTAGGCGTGCTTTATGAGGGCAAACAACTATTTTGTCCACTGGCTGCTGGCCCTGGCATTTCGGAAGACATCCGTCTTTCTCAGGCCGATCGTGCAGGTATGTGTGTGCTGATGTGCTGGCAGAACTGCTCTCCAAGGAAAAGATAAGCCTGTGGGTTAACGTTTGCCAGAGTAAGGCCTTTTATAACACAGAAGTAGACAAAGGCACGACTCCCCGGTGCTCTCCACGTTGAGCTGGTTTTTATTTTGATGAGGAGTGGAAGAAATAGCTTTCTGGAGTATGATCATACCATGCCTGATCAGGGTGCAAAGCACTGGCGAGCCATGACCGTTCCGTGTCCCTCTGCTCAGACGCTGCCGGATGAAGCCTCTCTCTCTGAGTAGCCCTAAGCCCAGCTCTCTGTCTCATATGCCAGAGTCTGATTTGAATTCAATACTAGTCTTATCTGACTGCTTTTCTAATTTTTGGATAAATGTCTCACATGCTATCTATCCCAATGTTCATTTAAACAGTACATTACAGACACTTAAGAAAATTTTTTGAGCTCTATGCTAAAAATGTTCACTTTAAGCATTACTTCACTTAAAGGTTCTGAAAAAAATTAGGTGGCACTTCAGGTTGAAAAAAAAAAATAAAGAAATATTTATAAACCTTTACAGACACAAGTGGAATCTTACCTGTGACTTCAAGGTCAAAAGTGCAACTATCAAACTTGTCCTTATAAGATACTTCACAGCGATAGTTCCCTGCATAGTTTTCCTTAGCTTGAATGATATGCATCTCAAATGTATGAATCTAAAAATCGAACATAATTGTTCATTAGTGTGGGGATACATTTGCACAAAGCAGAAGTTAAAAGTTTAGTCTTTCAGACCTAAACCAGGAGCAAGGAATAACTTGAATAAAGGGCTCTGGAAAGAAACTGGAACGCAGAAATGGCAATGGAAGACTGATTTCCCCACCACTACTTGTCCTGTGCTGGGAAAGCAGAAAAGTCAGCTTCTGCAGAGGGTCAGACATCATCACTGAAATCTGCATGGGGAAGCCAGGGCTGGAATCCAACCAATTGCTCTTGAATTTCTACCTGTTATCTTAAACTGATCTTTAAGCTCTCTTTGGACCTTTGCTCCTGTAAGAAGGAAAAGCAAAGACGCACCTTACTGTGACGCTCAAAGGACTCTTTCAGCTGCAGGTGCTTCCCTGCTTTACTGGCCAGGTCCATCCATTTTCCTTTAAACCACTTAACATTTGGCTTTCGGAGAAGATCTTTGGCTTCTACTTTGGCTATAAATGTAATATTCCCACCTTTTAAAAAGAGAAAAGAATAATGCAGTCATTGAGGAACATGTGGTTGGTCAGTCATGTCTGCACAAGTTTCTTTTACTACTGCTCCTTCCAGTCTCCATGTGCTAGCTCTATCACGACGATAAGAATCAGATGGAGTCACACAGGCTACGAAAGTACTGCAGCGTTACAGAGAATAATGATTTTGGATCTGGAATCCTTCTGCCCATGTCAATGTGGAGCTTGAGATGCTGAGCAGCAGAATAAATTAGTTGAGGCAGAAGTCCTTGTTGTCATGGGCGGATTGTTCCCAATATTTGAACTTCCTTGCTTAAAACAAGCACAGGTGTTCCTAGGCTACCAGGCAGTTGGAACATGAATAAACTTCAGCCTGGAAAAGAAAGCCTGAAGCTCTTCATGCATTTCTATCATTAATTCTTTAAGCTGAGAAGGAAGGGGAAAGAGTCTTCTCTAGACAATAATTTGGGAATAGTAAAAGTTAGCTCAATTTTCAGAACACCACTGACCAGGCCCTCTTGGGTTTCCATCCTAACATTCATGGGTTCCAGAGGAGAATACATCTAACTCCTTACATTTATTTTCCAAATATATCCTCCCAAAATGCTCTTTTTATACTCAGAAACTGAGAATAATAATAGGCATGCATAACCCCCCCCCATCTGACCATGTCTTAGTGTATCCAAGTACACAACAGATACATTAAGTAGCCTGTACTGAACTTCTCACCATTGCTGCTACCCTGCTTAGGGTGCACCTACCTTACCATGATGGTATGGCTCAGGAGTGCAGTTTGGAAGTGAACATCCTAACCACCCTCATTTACAGTGCTCTGGTTCACAACACAAAAAGTCCTCACAGTGCTTGAACTGGCTTCCTCTGGGGTGGAATTAAAACCAAAGATGTGCTCTGAGAGTGTACCACCTGTGCTCCAACTGCTCATAGGTATATAGACCACTGGACTAAACCAGAGCTAGCCCAGACCAAATCCCCCAGAATGGTTACAGTGGGGGTGACCCTACCAGCTTCCCTACAGAGCTGCTCCTATTAGTCTACTTGCTAATTTACGCACCCGCCAATCTCTAAACTACGCTGCAGGCCTTTGGGTAGATCTTCCTGACGTATCAATAACAGTACAGCCGACAGCATCACAGTAACCAGCTCTCTTCTCCAGAAACTGTACCTCTTACCCATTGTGCTCAGTAAACTATTAGATTTCGAGCTTGTCTTGCGTGAAACAATTGGGTTTTGCTTCTCTTCGTGCAGTCCTTTTTGCCTTCGAAGAGTGGAGTTCACATCCAACTAAAATCCGTGAAGGTACTTGCAGCTGAGGGCAGAAGCTGAGAGTCACAGGAACTGCGCATACCATTCCCGGCTCTGCCTCAGTCTCTGTCTCTCTGGGACTGGCTTTTGATTTCTTCCTAAGCACTTACCAACACTCACTGAACCGCTCTGAGGTTTCTCAATGAATAAAGTGGATCTTTGGGAGTCATCATGTTTTTCTGTCTCTTCTGGAGTTCCTTCTCCAATAGACCATACTGAGATGCAGAGAGAGAGAGAGGGAAATGTCAGTCATCTGAGTGTGTTTTACTCCCTCCAAAATACACTTACCTGAACTTACTAAACTCTCTAACCCTATTACCTCTCTCTTCAGATGTCCTGAAAGATATGTAAGTTTTTGCTCACATTAACATCCATTGCTTGGCTGTCACATTGTGTACAGTTCCTGCAAGAACACTACCTCTGTGGTGACAGCAAATGAAACTACCAGGGAGGAAGAGAGGGGAACCTGATCAGCCAAGACGGGTACTGAGCAACTCGAATAGCACCAGCATTCAACCATGAGTGCTTTACGGAGGCAATGCGCAAGGGTCAGCTCTTTGTTTTTCAGAAGAGATAGAGGTTCTGAAAACACAAACAGCTATAAGCACAGACAAAACATGTATGATGCATAGTTTCGGTGGGTCTCTCTCAAGCCCAAACTCAGTCAATTGTACAAGCTAGTTTTTCCTTTTTGTCTGCAAAATACAGCAGGGGTGAAGCTTGCTTTTGAACTTTGTTCTCTTCTACCATGACAGAACCAGAGAGTTTGGGGATCAGTCAACACCATGTCCTGCCACGTGCATTGGCTGATATTTTACAGAAAAATAGCTTGTCAGATGGAAATGATTGTGTCATATGTTCAGACACAGCACCTTCTCTTCTGGAAATTGGGATTTTGGAACTGAAAAGGAACAACGGTACTGAGAGAAGCAGCAAGTGAGCAGTCTCCCCAGAACTGTACCAGCACAGCTGTGTGTTTCTGGTCTTTCTGCTCAACAGCCCTGGCTTTGCACTGTGCAGTTACATCTCAGGTAAATACATGCAAAACCATGGCAAAAGCTGATTCCTAACAGAAAAAGGCAGGGAGAGCAAGTCAGTGAACCATCTCTCTGTTACCTGTCTCCATTCTGCAGAGACGCAAAGCATGTGTTTCATTCCAAGTGAGAACTTGAGGAGTCCAAATGCCACATCTCCCATTTTTTTGAGGAGTTATCGCCAGTGCATAGGGGAAACTGAGTAAAGCCAGTGCTGCCCTGGTGGTACTGAAGAGCAAACCAAATGTGGAAATGTACAGCTATAATTAACGAAGCCATCTGTCTCTTTCAAATCAGAGTTGCATCTGCCTTGTTCCCCTTGAACTTGTAGTTGTTTCAGAATTGAAAGTAGCTTTTTATAGTATATCCAAGGCTCTTTTGGTTTTGGTTTCATAATTACCATAAATGAGGAACCAGTCACACAACACTTCTCACTTAGCCAAACCCCAATCTTGAAATTAAAAGTTCCTTTCCTTGCTCAGTATTTTCTGTAGAAACTCCTTTGCCGGAAGTCAGAATTATCTTTGTATTGTGTAGAGGTTACGGCTACAGGAACCTTTTTAACTTGTGAAAATTTCCATTGGTCACGAATGCAACACAACTCATGACAACCATGGGAAAATGCCACCAAACTGTTTTTGTTATCCTAAAGTCTATTAGGAATTTTAAAAAGGTGTAGAAATGCTAGACAGCTTTGCTCTAAAATCCTTGCCTTTCAGTCTTTCAGTGAATTATGAGCGGTGTGCCTAACACCTCTGTATATGTCTGCTTGTACAATATGTCTCACAGGTAAAGACGTTCATGTATATACACACATGTATATACACGTATATGAAAACATATACACAGACATACATGAACAGGAATATATATATAGATAAACATCTATATATACTCTCTATAATCCAGATGTTTAGATTGTGCCAGTACAACATGCTAGTATATGGAAACATAAGAACAAGTGATAGTTACTGATGTGAAGAGAATGATGTGACAATGCTCAGTACAGGACCCAGTCTCGTGCAGTAACAAACCTAACACGCCACGGGGTGAAATGGAAAAAGGATATTAATAAATGGAAGAAGCTTACATAGAGTCATTAAACCGGTACGACATAAAATAACACCTAAATATTATCGTCTTCTTTAGATATTAACATTATCCTATTTATTAAACAAACAGAACAAAACGTGGGTTTGACGTTGGCTCGTGGGCTGGCATAGGCGGCTATGCCAGGTCAATAACCATGGTTGAAGTACCTGCTGCTCATTTTGTTCCAGAGGCTGCAAATCCTGAAACCACAAAAGTGGGTGTAGTATGCGTTACCTGCCAGGGTAGGAAGAAAGAAGTTATGACTTTGCTAAGTTTTCCCCTCCGTCCTTTGGGCTCTGAGAAGAAGCCATTCTCCTACAGTCTCCTGGGGCCTGTGTGTGGGATTCAGGTAAGTCACCCTGTAGGCTGAGGAGGAAGGGAATAGCTGCGTATCTATCTATATGGAAATAGATATAGATAGATAGGTATGTATGTATGTGTAAAATGCTGATGCGTGTCCTGTCTTGTGCAGCAGAGCCTTCTCTTACTCTGGTTTAGCTGCTAGAAACCTATTTGCTCTGATACTTAAAAGCATTTCAACGGTTTCAGTTTGATACTCTATAAACAATGAAAATAAAATTAAATGCTATCTTTAAGAAATAAAGTATTAATAATAATCATGTTATGTAAATTTTGGAGTCTTTCATCATGTTTTTCAGGAGGTCTCACCTGAATCTTTTCTTTCCGCTGGCTTAGACATCCCATCTGAAAGGGAAGAGCAATTTAGATGACACCAGCTCAGAGATCACAGTCTAACTGACCTCAGATCATTGGGATTTTAAGAACATTGATTCTTCATGCAAGAAGATTAGACTATTTAGGATCAAACCCATGAAGAACTACTTGAATACCAGAAAAAGGAAGTGAAAAGCTTAGGGGGAAAAAAAAAAAAAAGCAGAAATCTTTCCCCCTTTTCTCTAGAAAATCTAAATTAGTTTAGTTTCATTCCCATTCAAGATTTCCTTTTTAGTAGTTCATATTTAGAAGGGTTCCATGAAGCTGATGTTTTTTCCATGATTTGTGTAGTTCCATATAAGAGATGAATTTATGTGGTTCTATATTTATCTGAGGGGACAGTACTTTGAATTATTTAAATAGTCTATTTATTTACCCAGGTTGAGCAAAATAATTATAACTAGTTAAAATTAAACTGTAGGGTTTTGTGATTTACAGTGTTTTTTATATATTTAGCTTTTACCAATGAGGTCCTCTAGTACTGTAAATCAATGTACTGCTACTGACTTTACAGGTGACTTTCAGCCCAAAGTTAATAATGCAAATAAATTCTTTTGGGAGAAAGCAAGAAAATGTGATTATTTAGGGCAGTGAAGATAATTAAGAGCATGTTTTTCATTTGACACACTGCAAAGCATTTTCCAGTGTTCAAAATTTCTGTTTCATCCACAGTTTATTTTTAAAAAACTGTATTAAGCAAGCAATGGAGAAATTTTGCCCGTGTCACATCTATCATGATGGACCCCTGTGCTGTTGCTTTTCTTTTACTGCCAACTACCAAGGACATTTTATCTGCCAGCTTGGTAGCAATGGCGTGGAGCAGTACCTTCAAACTAACTTGTAGGTCATATGGCCTAAGGTGAGGTGATAAACAATTATGTGGATAAACCTGTTTTGAAGTCATAAGGCGTCTGTTTTATTTGTAATTCTTGAATTTGCTTTCAAGACTAACCTTAAAAACGCACTCCATGTTTGTCTATAGGAAAAGATAAGGGGAGTTGCTTTCAGAGCTGCTAGCTGATATTTTACCTTCCAATGGCAGAAGTTCTACCAAAGATCTCAAGACAGGACTGGAAAGGAACATATCTGGTATGAAGGTCTTGTACTTCTGAAGAGAGACTAATTTAATGTAGGGCGCTTCAAAAAGCTTTTTCTCTAATTAGTATGTTTTGAGTTCAGTCCAACGGTTTGGACTCTTTCTTCATTAATAGTCAAGAGAAAAATACATACATACATACACACACAAAGCACTATCACACTCCTAACCTGCTGGTGGAGTACTAACTGAAGTGTCATCTTCATCTGTGAAAAGAGATACAAATAGAAAAGTACATAAAGAAACTGAAAGCACAGACGACCATCTGCTTTAAAACAACTAAGTGAAAAAGTAAAACCTGCAAAAGAAAGGGAAAGAAGTCATAATAGTCAGGAGCATTCACAATGGAAGCTTCAAACTGATGAAGAAAGCTTTGCATAATTCAGTAGCTGAAATGGTAAACCTTAATGTTTCAAGCAAGTAAAAGAAAAATGAGATGTGGACTGTGATCTATTATTAAATCATGAGTTTATATGAAAGCTGCTGAGTGGTTCTGTTTGTTAGAGATGTAATCCACAGTAAATACAAAAAAAGCCACAATGAAATCAAGGTCAATCACATATCTGACCTGAGGAAGATGCCATTTCTCTGATGTCCATGTCTGCAATTAAAATGTGCACCATATATGCATTCAGCATCATTAAATCAAGATATGCAACAGTTAAAAATAGTCCCCTATATTTATACTTTGTAACTTCTGTATTAGAAAATTAATTTAAAATACAAGGAATAAACAACTCATTTTTTTTCCCATATTATAGGAGAATAATATAAAATGAGGACAGAATTATTATCATCACACTGGATTTTCCTTTTAATCACACTAACAGTTGACCGTCCTTGGGTATTAAATCACTACAAGAAATTGTTATCCAGGTATTTTAAAATGTTTAATCTCATAAAATACCTTGAGGTATACATTTATGTAAATCAAAAGCCTGAAAAAACATAAAACTGGCATTAAACCTGAAATACAGTAATCATGATTATTAGAAAACCAGAATAAGGAAAAGATTATCTTTATAAGAGTCTTCTACATCTCTTTGAATTTTAGATGCTGACTAGAGACCTCAGAGATACCAGGTTTTGATAAAAATATGCAGAAAGTCTTAGTGTCTTAAAAGCCTAATGGTAAAAAAAAAAATAAAAATTACCAATGTAGTATTTGAATACACTAGACATATTTAGGATTTAATACATATGTAATGTAAAGGTAACATGTCTTTTATATGGTATCAGAAAATCATCTCATTTCAAAGTGAAAGAAAAGACAGTTGAATAAGAACAACTTTGGAAAAATATTAACCCACATTTTTAAAGAGCCTTTTTTTTTTTTAGATTTTAGATTTGGCTTTCCAGAATCAAATTTTAACTCTGAAGTTATCCTTTGATTTTGACCTTAAAGTTATAATTTGTCTATGTTTTCTCACAGACAAATGTAATAATTATGACCAAACCACATAAAACATATAGTTGCATTTTTGTAAATATTGGTCATATTAATTTTTTATACTTCCTTAACCACTGAAGGCTAATTGGAAGTCTGTTAATATAACTTAACTATTTAGCCATAACATTTTACTCATTCCTTTTTAATGATTCATCAAACTTCTTTTTAAAAATCCCCTGGGAGGAGGATGTCAGTTGTAGGTCTACACATGAAGGATTAATGTGTTATCTTAAAAAAATTATTTCTTACTCATAGCAAAAAAAATAAAAAAATTGTTTAGTGGAAGAGCTGTCACACCTGCATCATCCAATGGCATAAGCAGACGTTGAAGATGTTGATTTTCAGTGAAAGCACAGTAATGATAAAATCATGGCAGATGTTTTAACATATTGTGCTAGCAACTAAATGAGTGCCAGGCTAAGTAATTCCACTGCAAATCTTTCTCCATATTTCATGAAAGTATAAAGTGTACTTCCAGCTCTTTTTGTCAATAATGTCACCATTGATGTATATGAGGGCTTGAAGAAGTACTGAATATTCTCTCTGGCTAGAAAAAAATGATTAAGCATTTGATGTGATGCACCCTACATGATGATGTATAATAATCACATTATTAAAGGACTACTCTATTTGACTCCTATTTTCTTTAAATGTTTGAAAAAGTAAAATAACAAAAAGATGGTATTAGTTTTGCAGAGGGATTGCTGAGGTTTCTTCAGGGTAATCTATCATTTTTCAAACAAAACATTAACATCAAACACAAACAAATAAACACAAACAAACATTTCAGAAGTATCAAAATGAAAGCATGTGCTGTAAATGGAAAGAGTATGAAAACAATACATGCAAGTAGGATTGTTGTGACAAATGGGTAATTATCAATCCATAACTCCATGTATTGAATAAATATGAAAAACGGTTCAACAGCGATAACTGATTTGCTTTCTGTGATGACTGATTTTCTATGCTAGCAATAAATTCTTTTTAAAGGTAACAAAAATCACAAAAATACCAGACCTACCAGTAGAACTATGATAATTAGTTCACTATCCTTATCTTCTGCAAATAAACTTTTAATCAAATACATTTAGCAATCTGTGCATGACAAGAGCTAGGTGTGAAGAAATCGCTTTGCTCATCTGACAGTAGGTCTATAGGATGTATTACTCTACAAAGATTTTTGTTCTTTGCCTTCTGTTCATCTATGACACATTTCATTAACTAATAGGATATTTATGTTTATTTCCTTGCAGCTAAATGATCACATTAACTGAGGACCAGGCCTCTTGGAGCTCCATCAGGAGGAGAGTCTTGTAGGAGGAAAGTACAGTCCATATCTCAGAAGTAGCTAATGTAAAACTTTTTTATACTCACAGTTAGTGAGTATACCTCAATATTAAAATTTCTGACTGCTGACACAGCAAGAGTGTAGAAAAATCTCTCAAAATATAGGTAATAACTACTGATTTATGTATGAACTACTGATACCAAAAATTTTAGATCTTCTTTCCCTTGATGTGAAATCTTCCACACAAAAGTGGAAGCTGCTCTTCTGACTTCAGTCACATTGTTGATAAACTTAATGTTTTGCAGAAGTGATAAAATCATATTAATGTATTGTTTTACTTTTCTGGTTTTTAGCTGTTTAAAAGAAGACTTGAAAGCCATGTGTCAATGTCAAAAGCTGGGTGCTACAGAACTGAACAGGAGAATTTTGGAATTGACTCCACTGGAGCAGGATCTCGAACTTGATTTAATCCACTAACAGAGCCGGTAAACTAATTAATCTTTCTTTGTTGTTGTTGCCTGTTCTCACACACCGATGACCACGGGAGAGACCTGACAGGTGTATATAGGCAGAGTGGTGAACAGGGGGCAGACACTGTTTTGCAGCTGCAGGTGACTTCAGAGTGCCTTGACATTTACCTGTGCTACTGCACACCGGAGCGAGTGTTCAAGGCCACGGCAGGAGGTAGATAAGCACCACGAAGAGCGAACCCTTGTCTTCATGGTCCATAAATAAATACAGAGTAACTCAACGAACTGGCTGAATCATTTTGGTTTATGCTGAAATTGCCAAGAGTTTGAGTTGCCTTCAATTACCCATCTGATTTGTAAAGAGTATGCAGCAGTCCCATCGAGGGGACTTGGCACTATGGAAATGGTAAACGAAGCACGTACATACGGCAATGGAAGTTTTAGTAGAGAGACGAATGGATAAGTGAAACCTGAAAAAATACAAGGATGAAGCATGCGAACATTTTAGTAGATGGTTGGATGGAACCTAGAGAAAAAGGTATCGGTAAAACATGCAGAAATTTTAGTAGCTCTCTGAATGGCTGGATGTGACCTAAAAAAGGAATGAGCAAATTGATATTAAAATTCAGTTAT
Source organism: Balearica regulorum gibbericeps (assembly GCF_011004875.1). Classification (NCBI taxonomy): domain Eukaryota; kingdom Metazoa; phylum Chordata; class Aves; order Gruiformes; family Gruidae; genus Balearica; species Balearica regulorum. Next base: position 62,570,766 of record NC_046184.1, read on the forward strand.
TATTCCAGCTAGTGGGAACACAGTTATAATGACATTCAGTATGTAAGATAATGCTAAAATTAAAAACAAAGGCAGAAGAGTTGAAATTGAATGAGTATGGGATAACATAGTCAATTTGGTGGGATTTCTGCTGAGTCACTTTTTTTCTCTGAAAATAAAATGGATGATCATACATATCCTGAATTTTTTACAACATTAGTTCAGATATTTTTGAAACTAGAAATGGTATAAAAGTTTATTCTGTGCAAGAAAATTTTATTTTTGCTGCTCTGATCTACTAATTTACATTGAAATAACCACAAGATAACAAAGAATTTATCACAGTCTGCCATTTCTTAACTTTACGGAGAACATAAAGGAACACAAATATGTAATTTCACACAGACAATAACTACTAAAAAGAAATAGAACAGTAAACCAGACACACAGATAGGTATACTTTATCTTCCTAACTTCTGCTGTTAACTTCGTCTTAGAAATGAGGTGAAAATTATGGACTATGTGGTTTACGTGGACTACCACGCTTTCTTTCCTAGCTGCCAGGTTCCAGCACAGCCTGACTGTGGTGCAGAGAGGGGCTGTCCCAGGTTCCTGTGGTGTGCTGTTTCTTACAAATTATCAGCAAAAAGGTCACAACTGGTAACACACAGGTATTGTAGAATCGCTGTGGAATTCAGACATGAAATCCTTCCCATCTCATCCCATTCAGGGAAGTACCCAAATCTGTTACTTCTGAAGCTACAGAAACAGTTTTCTAAATAGCTTATACAGAAGTTAACCTCTAGCTGCTTCTGTCCTCATTTCCTTGTTGAACTGCTCATTTTCTAGCATACATGATCTTGGACACATTGGAAAAATGGAACCTTTTCCCATTTTGTGAATTATGCTCACCATTATAAAGGTTTTCTTCTGGCAGACAAACATGAAGGAATCACTCTAAGAAAATATGCCTTGCCTTACTTGGTGATATTCTGCAACAAACAGGAGCTGATAGGAAAAAATGCACTATACCTAATTAAAAAAACCAACAACAACAACAACAAAAAATCCAACAAAAAAAACTACTGAGTGTCTGGCAATGACATCTGCATTGCTTTGCAGAGGTGACAGTTTCACCGGAGGGTGTCGTAAGGTTATTCTTTCCACATATTGGTATTCAGACTTTCACTTGAATTCTTACTGAGGCAGCTGCTGCCACCATGGACTGAAACTGGAAACACTTCCCACCCTAGGATCTCAAACAATTTTTTTGGTAGCAAAATCCTCCTAGACAGGGTAAGCACCAAGAAAGTATTTTTGCCCTTAGGAAGCACCTGTGTTCTTCACTAAATTCAAAACAGAAACATAATCGTAATAATGTATAAAAAGATAATAGAAGTATTTGATAAGATACCTACCATGTTTTCTTTTTTATTCAGTAAAATGTAGACTTGTAAGCAGTGGGGAAAACACCATTCATGTTCAGTTTGGGAACAAACATTTCTTTCATATCAAAATTAAAGCAAGCAGAAGTAACTGCTGGAATAGCTTGAGGCAAGACCTTCATCTTTTTTCCTATCATTAGGCATGCAAATCAATCCTGAATTGTGTTTCCATTACGAAGATGACAGATTTGATTACTCACACAAAATTTTGTGTGTCAAAATAATTGCTCAATGCAAAAGTAGCTGGCAAAATAACATGCACTGAATCTTGGTTCAGCATTTTTATTTTCAAAGGGGTACTTCAGTCACACACTCTCAGTGTTTATATTTTGACTTTGCTGAGAAAAATAGCCATGCATGCCTTTGCCAAATAAATCTGCAAGTATCAAGTGTGCATCCAGTCTGTCTAAAAGGCAAGATTTTGTCTGGAAGAGACCAAAAGACATAATACATTTTCAGGCAAGCCATTTCTTGATTTAAAATCTACCAATGTGCATAGTACCTGAGTTTTAGCAAGCTTGGTCAGTGTCAACATCCAGGCTCAGTTAAATGTGGCTTTCTGCTCATGCAAATCACTTGAAATTTGATGTATTAGTTAACAGTCTATATAAATACTGTTGCTAAAGCGTCAGATACACATAAGTATCATAATTTCCTTGTGCTGGATAAGTCATGCAGAAAAAGGATCCAGGAAGCTTCACATCACACTTCTGAAATTTGGCACCAAAATTCTGAATTAAAGCTCAAGCAATCCAGCATCAGAACAGCATTTAGGAATGTTTTCTTTACTACCCATTTTTAAAATATGATTTCAGACTCACCTTTACCCTTTCCAGTTCCACCTTCCTGTGGTGTTTTTTGTTCTGTGTAGGAAGTACAAGTATATTTTTGAGAGGATCTTAAAGTAAAAAGAAAAACTTACACAGCATTAAAAAATACAGCAATATTGTGAGTTCTGCTAGTATTGAAAAACCAAAATTAAAGAATTATTGATATATGTGTATATGTAATATACAGTTGTAATCCCATAAAGCATTTTACAACTCTGTGCATATCAATGCATTTTCTATGTTTTGAACAAGTTGTAGAAGTTGTTGATGTTCCTGTACTCAGTGGAAGAAAAAGATTGAGTTTTTTAGAAGTAGTGATTCTTAGTCTCTTGTTCTTGGGCTTATTTACAAAAGCCTTTGAAATGAGTTACATATCATTGTTAATTTGAATGGAATCGGATCAGACATGAGATACTGCCAAATATTAATAGTTCCCAGAGCTCCATCACCCTAATTGGTTTATCCTTAAGATAAAGTACACCACAGAAAGAGTGTATTGAGGGTGTTCAGTTAAGAATTAACTTTATCATAACCTTCATTATCATTGTAATCTTTCCTAGGCTAATTGGTTTCCGTTTTCTTGATCAGAAGAGCTGTCAGCTTGTCCTCTACTCCAAGCAGGTGTATGTGAATTATCTTTGACCTCACATGTATAAGAAAACTCGGACTGGTTTTTTTTTTCAACAAAATAAAAATTTCGATGTTGCTTTTATTTCAGGACTTGATAGGATTCCTATTCTCTTTGGTTTCCCATCTCATTCAATTTGCGTACAAGGCAATTTAGAGAGTTGTTAAATCACATGAATTGTACTGTCTTCAAGGTGTAAACACTCAATATTTTATTGCCTGTGAAAAATGACTTTCTGTGGCAAACTTACCTGTCAAGTGCCTGATAGAACATGGGTTTGGATGAGGGTCAACGGACTAACATTGTTGAGATGGAGCTTCTAAACATGAAACTTTTAAACATGAAACTCCTCGTGGCAAATGATACTACTACCTCCAGACTTTGTCATTTTTTAATGAAAGAGTCTATCATTTAAACAAAAATGCCTTGAATCAGCCTTGTAAAATGCCAGTTTGCAAAACTGTAAGTAAGTCCAGGTTTAACACCTGGAGAGTATTTATTCTGCTTGGCATTGCTGTTGAGCTACACAGAGGATAAAACTCACCAGATGGTTACATTGAACATGCATAATGGATATATGTATTAACTAACATCTGAGAATATAACTCAAGTTACTCAATGCAAACCAAACCCACAAGGCAAAGGCTTGCCTACCTCTACCTTTACCTGAAACCCTGGTCCTTATGAATGAGTTTCACCTCACCTAACTTTGGCTTCCTGGAAGTTATTCACCCACTCCAATCTAGACAACCAAAGTCCTCAGGGCAATTCCCGATACATAGACATCCGGTGACATTTTAGATAGGTTATTCAGGAAATGGCCAGTGGATGAGCGTGTATGGCCCAGGATCTGCTCCATTGGTTATGGGTGGAGCACTGTTAAACAACTTAGACAAGATACCTAATCTTAGAAAAGGCTAAAATTAGGTGAAATGAATCCCATGCTTGATTCTGTCAAGTTTACTCACAGAGTACCTTCGAGGAGAAATGAAAGGCAATATTTTGGTAATTACATGCTTTTCAGCATCCAAGGAGACAGCATAATTTAGCCACAGAATTTAAGCATTTTCTCGCATACTAAAGGACATTTTCATCATTATGCAAACAAGTGTCTCGCAAAAAAGAATTGAGCCTGAAAAATCAACATTCAGGCAAAATGAAGTGAGAATATCCTATTTGGGCAGGGTTTTTTTACTTTTCTTACTATCCTCTCACTTTCAAAGGGACAATGAGCACAAATCATATTATGGCTATACAGTATCTAGTTTCATGCAACATGTTAGTGTTACAGCACAAATTAGCACTTTTTACACTAACCTGGAGCTGGTGGTGCACTTTCCGTTTCAGTCTCTGAAAAATGAGAAGACAGATATTCAGCTTCAAGTAAAAGCAAATATTTTTCACACATTTGGTATATGCTTGTTGAATTTGGACCCAGTTTGAGTTCATTTAATATTTTAATGCAGTTCTCAATTTTTTCCTGATTTCACACATGCCACACATGGCATCTTCAGAGTGACGTGGTCAGAGGCCTAAAGCTTATGCTGTGTGAAGAGAGGGTACTGGACTTGTTCAGTCTGGAGAGATATAATACTCATAGAATCACAGAATCCTTTAGGTTGGAAAAGACCTTTAAGATCATCAAGTCCAACTGTTAACCTAGCACTGCCAAGTCCACCACTAAACCATGTCCCTAAGCACCACATCTACATGTCTCTCACCTCCAGGGATGGTGAGTCAACCACTTCCCTGGGCAGCCTGTCCCAATGCTTGACAACCCTTTTGGTGAAGAAATTTTTCCTAATATCTAATCTAAACCTCCCCTGGCACAACTTGAGGCCATTTTCTCTTGTCCTACTTCTTGTTACTTGGAAAAAGAGACCAACACCCACCTGGCTACAACCTCCTTTCAGGCAGTTGTAGAGAGCAATAAAGTCTCTCCCTGACATGTAGGTCATCTACCTGCATGCATTCATATTAACTCATATAGGTGGGCCCCAGTATATATTGGGACCTTTTGGCAATTCCAGTTTAGGCCAATTCTGGAATATCATGGAATTCAAGTTGAATTTCAAGTTTGGGTTTGATTTGTTTAAGTCAATTGGTCTTGAAACTATGCTTAAATGTGTAACTTACCACATTGATATGCTTCTGTCAGTTGATAGCCTATGTTTAAGCAAACTTTCCATCAACTGGAATAATACCTGAGCTGACTTCAATTGTGAAATGTAATGGATCCATTAACTGAGGAGGATCATGCACAGAGAATCCAGAGACGTTAATATAATTTTCACCACACCGTTAGATCTAAGTTCAGTGTTCAGTGCAAGCAGAAAGTAAAACAATCAGCTTAACTGCTTTGCATAGGACCTACAGTATGTTTGGATTTTCTTTCTTTCAGTCATGGTTTTTAATCTAAACCACTTCCCTTTCAGATGTGTGATACAAAACCCAGGCTTTTTATCTTATTTAAATGTTATCCTTTTGGGATGACATGTTTTTCGATCTAAAAACATAAGAACAAATGAACTAGATAAAATTCATTTTTGAAATGTTAAAGGAAGCATATTTTCAACCTGCAAAAGCTTTAGGACTCTAAACTGGTTGAAAATAGTAATATTTATTTGAGATAGTGCACTGATTTACAGTTCAACTACTTGCAACAAGCAAAGATTTAAAAGGTTGAAATCCTTAACTGTAACATTAGATGGCTCTTACTAACCTTTGTCATGTTATGGGGATTAACATTTGGGACCCCACCTCAGCTCATATTCAGGAAATAAAGTTTCAATTTCTGTCACATAGAAATGCTGGTAAGGCTATTCCTCTGCACTCAGGTCTAAATATAACTGAAACATACTTCTCATTCTTAATAACTCCATTTAATGTTTAAAAGGAAGGAATACTTTTAGTACAAATATAATTTTAAGCTGAATGTGTGAATTTGATATGGTTTAGGAACTTCCAGCCACATACATGGTCACTATAGCAAATTCTTATAGAGGATTCAAAAAGAATCCCTTGCTACAGGGAAAGAGTTCAGTGCTGCCCATCTGCACATTCTGGTCACAGCACCCATCATACGGAATAAAAGGCCCACAGACACAGAGCCTGATAATAATAAAATAATTTTACTTAGGTTCATAGCAATTTATTTTCTGTGCTCTAATTATGAAAATACTAAGTTTTATTTTGTGGCCTAGGAAAATATGAAAAATTTTCGTATATAATATGAAAAATCCACCACAAAAAGTACACTTTGGAACATATCCCCTTTACTACCATGACATTTCTCACTGCTTCCACTGAGAACAAAACAACATCACTGTGGCCTGGAAGTCTATTTCTTGCATGGAAAAATAATGGCAGAAAATTATTGACTGTGTGCTTGTCTTTTTGAAATTTAATAGCTAGAAACAGGGATTATTCTTATGAACACTGAATTAGAAAATTCCCCCTGACTCACAAGCAGGAGCCACAAATTTATAAAGAAAAGCTCACCAAACTAAGCACTTTCCAGGCTCAGGTGAAAGGGTTATGAGCCTTTTGAGGGACTTGCCTTGAGTTTTTCTTTTAATTTGAAAAGTATTTCATGGCTTCATCACACAGCGGTGTTGGTCAGAAATCATACATCTTTCTAGTCCTGTCTTATCTAGCAGTAGGCACAGATGTTAGCCAAAAATCTACAGCACAGACCAGACCTGAAACACTGCTATTATAGTCTAAACTTTGTCTCATACTTGCAGACGTACAAGGAAATATTCAAAAGCTGAGCAATGTTATGGGCAACCTACTCTAGTTGACCCTATTCCTAGCAAGGAGGTTGGACTAGACAATCTCCAGAGGTCCTTTCCAACCTCAACTATTCTGCAGTTCTGTGGTGGGATGATGACTGAACCTAGGCCAAGAAGTCAGTGGTTTCTTTATTAAACCGTAGTTCAAGGCTGTTTCGGCTACTGCTAGGAAAACTGAGGCAAGAACTGAGCTCAGAGGAGAGACCTCAAGTGTGGTGTGGGATGAAGAAAGGAAGGTAGAGAGTTCAGGCACTGGGGGTGGCAGAGACATGGGAGATACTTCAACATAATCTTTTGGAGATGTGCGAACCCTTTCATGGTCATGCTTGGCTTACAGTTCCATTCCTGAGGACAGCCAGGAAAAAACCCATTAATAGCACCGAGTAGTTTCCACCTCCCCAAAGAATGATAGCCTTCTCTGGCTGACCTCTGCAACAGGCTTGTCAGCCAGGAAAGGGCTCCGTGCACTTAACCAGCAGCTTACTGTTGTGCTCCTTCCCCAGGAGGCATGCTCACTGGAGTCCCCAGATGCCATTCCCGACAGCCCCATTGCCTAATATGGTGCTCTGTCAAGGCATCGTCAGGGGGGCTGGTGGTGGAGAGAGTGTTGCCTCCACCATGCACTCCTCAGCCCTTTGGGAGAAGTGTTCTTCACTGGGTTGTAACGATGCCTCTTGAGGTACAGGGGATAGAGGATGTTGAAGGTCCAGTTACCGCTGGTTTGATACCATATGTCAACTGGGCTTTCTGCTAAGCAACTAAAGTTAACTTCTTGCTCACAGTTTCTAAAAGGTAATGGTCTCTTCTTAGCAATTCTATATTTAAGAAGCCAAGAATGTTGCATTTCAGTGGATTGTGTCATGCTAAACACAGACCTTGGGTTATTCATTGGTTGTGAAACTTGTAAAGCAGCTGGCTATGTATAATTCTAGAGCAAGAAAAGGAGTTAACTTAGCAGTCCTTTCTACATGGCTACTCAGAAAGGTTAGTATATTAAGAAGTGTAGTTAGCAAATAAAGTGAAAGCACAACTGTCACTTAGATAACATCTCCAGAAATGCTTTCATGCCTCAGCCATGTCATGAGATGCATTCAGGATCCAGTTTGACATAGGATATGAGCACTTAGAGCCAAGACATTTTTATTTGTGATTTATAATTATACATGCACACATACACTCTTGAAAATCAGCAGGAGATGCAACTTGACCCATTACCAATAATTTTCCATCACTATTCCACATTTACTATGTTAATTTTTTTTCAGATAAAATAAGACTTAAATCTCTTGCTATGCATATAGATAACTAAGCTTTAAAAAGTTTCATGAGATTACCCATGTGCTAAAGTTATGGAATGCTTAAGAACCATGTTAAATTAGGACTATCATTATTTTAAATTTCAATTCCATTTTAGGTCTGGCTGCACTGACATCTGAACTGCAATAACCACAAGAAGCTTTGGCAGGGAACTGGCTGGGTGCTTATGTGTGGTGGCCAATTTTCAAGGGCTCTAAATTCCCACTTCCACTGGCTTCTGTGACAGCAACAAGCATAGAAACTCCCTGACATCATATATATTACTTTTCACATTGGAGTGTAAACATAACGAGGCATGCTGACAGTTCTAAAACAGTGTCCAGGTCCTACTCTACTACTGTGCTGGGAGCAAAATATTCTGGAGACTTGCAGTTCATATCATTTGAGAGCTATAGGTTATCAGCAAGCATGCTGGGAAAGCAGTCTGGCTGGATAACCCTTCTCATCTCTCTATTCATGACCAGGTTTGTTTTGGGTAGGGCTAGGAACTCTAAATGTTATAGGAAAATGAGCAGTGGGGTGTAGGGGGTTTTCCCCTCTTAGGTGAGGGAAATGACCTTGAGCATTAAGTCAGGGCTTGCACAAAGTCTAAAGATAGCATTTCACCATCACCAGGCTGGAACATTCACAGGAGGGAGGAGAAAAGTTTCCTGCACTGATTTCTCCCTGCAGTTAGATATAGATTGGTTACAACCCAGGAAATACTCTGGTCTCAACAGCCAAGGGATTCAGGATCTCACCCAGTCTGACCAGAGGGCTTACTCCCATTTACCTGAAAGGGAAACCAGGACTATAGCTTCATCATCATGGATACAGGTATGATATCTCTCTGTGTAACAGCAGCATATTAAAGTGACTTTCATAGGTCAAAGAGCATGAGGATGGTCACTTAATGCGTTTTTGTCACAAAGACCTGTCAACTTGTGTCAAATTTAAGTAGGTGGATTAAGCTTGCGGACATACCCTCAAAGGATTAGACAAATATAACTATTACGTAGGCATTCCTAAAGTGCTGACTCTGCTAGTCAGGCAAAAATAGACAAAATACTAGTTTTGGGAGAGAGCATGGCTCACCCTAGCCCCTGTGCAGTTGTCGTGTGTAAGGATTGTCCCCTGTGTGCGGCCTCTGTAAGACACGAGAACTGCCTTTGTGGCACATGGCTTTCTTCTGGGGTAGATGCTCCACTGAAATAGGTGGGCAGGGAAGGACCAAGGTTGTGGAACAGTTGCTTGACAGACCTCATGCCCAAATCATCAGCAGAGACAAGCGGTAAAAGTTCTTCCTTTCAATGTTACTTACACTCCCTGCAAAAAAAGTCCTCTGAAGAAGAGAAATGGCTCAAAATGCTTTGACCATTTTTTTATAGGTCACTTCACCCAGGCCAGTACAATCACAGTGATGTGATTAAAAGCCATAGCCTCATCTTCTGGAAGACAGGGCATTGCTCAACAACAATCTCTATAGGTTACCAGAGCATGATGAGCATTTCACGGGGAAACAGTACTGTTAGCAGACCTCAGATTAAATGAGCTGGGAAATGGAAGGCTTGATTCAAAGTCATTTGTAATCAATAAAAGCACTCTTAATGCATTCAGTTGGACTTAAATTGATGTAAGTGCTATTCATATCAATAAAGAGCAGAATACTCAGCATGCTGTAAGACCCGTGCACAGTCATTGCAGACAGGGTCTGTCCCCTGCCTCACGAGTCTCTGTTCTCCACTGAGAAATAATCTGATTTGGTGCAACTTCCACAGACAGTTCCCAATCTGAGCAGAAGCAAGAAACTATAATACCAGCTGAAATTATTACCTTTTTTATAAATACCTATGGACATTTTCTATGTTACTTTAAAACCAAAGCTACAGAAACTATTGTAAACAGGCTTCAGTCCTAGGTCCTGAGAGCTAAAGTCGTTCTAAAGAGTGAAGTGAATAAGCAGCGGTGCTCTGGTGGCTGCCTGGATGACTATTAGTGTGGCCAACAGAGCAATGGAGCCAGACTGATAAATTTATGAATGTATTTCTGTTTTCTGTTTCCAGTTGTAATGATGGTGTAGACAGATGAGACTGCCTGTTTTGGCTTGCTGTGACTGTTTCTGGTTAGACATGAAAATGGCAACTTTAGGTTAAATACTGTCTCTTTTTGCAACAAAGTGAGTAAATCAGCATGTTGCCTGAAGCTGAAATTATTTTTATGTTCCAACAATTCAAAGTGTCATAATCCAGTGATGCATCTTCAGGTAGGGACTGGAGAAAAAATAAACTTAACAAAGGATTTGCTTAAAAATTCAGTTTTGCATATGATTAAAATTCAAAACCATTCCTAATGAATTTCAGCTTGTAGGAAAAAAACAAAACCAAGGATAATAATTAGTCCCAGCGTATAATCTCACCTACAATACACCTGTTTCAGGAATAATCTAAATACTTCCAATTATAAAGGATTTATGGGCCACAGCATGTGATCAAACCATCGTATAATATATGCAGAATGTTCCCTGACTTAAGGACTGAAAAACTGAATGAACAGCTGGAATAAAAGCCTAGTAATAGTGAATTCTGTGGAATGGGTTAGACACCAAAGAAATAGTTTAGGGATCCACTTGAGGAGCTGCAGTGTAATTGGTGACTCCAGTTTGTCTTCGTTGCCATCCCTAATTATGGAAGTGTATAAAGCAACTATTGCTTGTTTAGTGTTTTTTCCTTGCAGTTCCACTTTTTCTAAAATGATGCTATTAAATCAAATCTGATCATATGTAAGCTTCCACATCTTTCTCATTTCTTATGAGAGCTTTGCTTTCATATCGGGATTAATCTCTAAAGAACACTGTAACCACGACCTTGAACAAAAGTATTTTCTTTAATAAAATGTATGTTTACATATCTATATTCTCCTAAGTTTGTGCAAGTAGACTGTTCAGTGAAGGACTATGTCATCCGTGCATTAACACACACACACCCCCCCCCACACACACCCCCCTTTAATTTCTGGTAGGTAGGAGCCAGCCATCAGCAGTCAGCACCCTCCTCAGATGATGCAAGACTTCCTTGGGAGTCTTGAAGTTGTGTGTGTGTGCAGTAATTGGGAACTAGAAGGCTGCCAAGCGTTGACAGTCTTTAAAATAGATAAAGAAAGCTAAAGTTGGTGGCTTTACTCTAGTTATCAAGTTCCCATGCATTCTCAAATTCGTTTTTAACCTACTCAGCCCACAAGGCACCAACATGGAGTAATTAAATTCCATTTGTATTTCCATTGTATCTTTCTTCTCTTACTTTATATCAAAGAAATTAATTCATAAAAGTTAGTTCCTGAGCACTTGTGCATCTAAGAGAATCTCAGTCTCACAGATCACAGACTAGCAGTAGACTATAATTTGAGGGCCACACTTAGTTGAAATTTTTTGCCTAAATGTTTTTCCATTGAGCTTTTCACAATTGCAGTTCTGTAACATATTCCATCACTTTAAAAAAAAGGTATTTTTTTTAACTTTCAAAACCGAAATTTTGTGACGCTATCGTGCAAAATCTTGTAGGCAAAGTTTCGCTGGTTACACCACCAATATGGCAAAAGTATTTTGCTGAAATATGTTATAGTATTTACCAAAGTGACTTGTTCTGATAAGGTAATTCAGTTTGCCATCATAACTGACCTTTATGAGAAGATTTTGTCAGGGCAGCTGTACCTGTAAAGCCATTGAAAAATTCTCCAGGCCTGATTCTGTTTGTGGCTATATTGATTTATCTTTTATTCCACATCTTGATCTTGGAAATCAAAACATTTTATTTTGAACTATCATTGCAAAACTTATAAAATGAGGCATATGCAATCCCAAATATCCCTAAAAAAATTCTTAGTAGGCATTTTCCCCATAATATTCACACAGTGAAAACTGTGGAAATTCTGCCCAGAGTCAGCTTCTTCCTACAAATCGTAGTTCAATGATAGAAAGTCTCAAACTTTCCTGTATTATGGCACCATCTTAGTCTATATACCACTAATTTGATGTAAGTCTGAAATGATTCCCTAGTCCTGAAATTCTATATTCCTCATCTACCTGTTCTCAGTCATGTGAGCTGTTCTTTAATGCTGCTTCACATCATGTACCACATGGTTCTGACTCCCATCAAACAGGGGAAGGAGAAAACTGGCTGTGTAAATATTGCCAACCAGATAGCTGCTTATGTCTAAAGGATAGAAGCAATGTTCCTATTTTTACGTTGTAAAACCAACAACAAAACAGACCCGAAATACCTGATCTGGACTTCTCAACCTCATAGATTTAGCTCTAAAGTTTCATACCTGAAAGCCCTAACTCTGCTTAGTCTAGCACTTAGCACAGATTTCTCTCTTCTGCTGTATTAAAAAAGGGCTGTAGGTTTGGTGGAAGCTCTGCAGAATCACTCCCACTATACTGTAGTTCAGCTGTGAGTATTGACTCTGCCTTTTTCATAGTATATCTTCCAAAGTTTCCATTAAGGTCTGTGAACAGATTCACACCATCCACCTAAATGGTCTGCCTTGTATTTGCTAATGGCCCGTAAGGGGCGCTGCCGGCTAAGGGTATTGCCGGTGTCCCCCACTTGCTGCCGGGGTTCCCAGCCTCGGGTATGACTGCTGTGATTTCCGGGGAGCGGGTCTGACTCTTGTCTTCAGGTTAAAAATTAGTGATCTGGCTCATAGGTCAAAATTCGGGGAATCTGTATTTTAGTGTTTGCAGGGACAAAAGACGCAGAGCCATAGAGAGCCAGGTTTTGTTAGTTCCAATGTTCGTTGAATGTTGCAACACATTTTTAGTGGGTTAAATTGCCTGTAAAAATAATATGATTTTTTTTTGGCAGCAGGTGATAACGAGAAATCAAGCTTTAAAGATTACTCCTAGCCCAGCCAAGTGAAATTCTTATTTTAAATAACCCAAATCTAATTAATCTTTGTTATGTATTTGCTGAAATCAATTCACACATCAGAAAAGTTTGATCCCATGTAAAATAATAAGGCAATAGATAGACTTTATTGTCCATTTCCTATCTTTCCTTGCAATAATTTGTTAATAATTTTTCTCTGGAACTAAATAAAAATATTTACTTCCAGAGATTCCCTAGGGAAAAATGAAAGCAAAAACCACCACAATATAATACCATAGTTAGCAGTACATTGCGTAATGCTAACTTCTTTTCTGAAAGCTGCAAAACGTTATTAAGTGAGCCAGATTATTGCATTAAAAACTTCATAAAACAAAGAGCTGCTGCTCAGGAATGACAGTAATTTATTCATCAAATTTAACAATATATTTTCAATGACAGTTGCACTTCTAATTATAGGATAAAAGTCAGCAATAAAGTTGAAAGGGCAATTATTTCAAGAGATGAGTACTTAATGAGTAAAGAACTTCCTTTCAAATTGGCCAGATAATTTCCAAACGAGCTCAGGAAGCATTTTCCTAATTCAGAAAATTGTCTTCACTCTTGCTCAACCCAAATCACAACACTGTTGTTTTGCTGAGCTATCCTGAAATATTTCACTCTGAATCAAGGAAATCAACTGCAGTATTGTTTTATGGAAATCATGTTATAGACCCGATGATCTGCATAATTGGGGTGAGTTCCACAAAGCACTACGTCTCCTGTTGTTCAGTGCATTCAGGTTAGCCCTGAGAGCCATGTGAGTATGTGCAGATAGTGGGAAATCATTCCCCTTGACTCCAAGGGGAAAACAAGGGCGTCAGCATAAAGCTGTGGTGACATGAATTCGTGCAATCGAACTTATTTCAGCAAATTACAAGGAAGCGTTTGAGATGTGCTGATAGGCTTCATCTTAATCAAATTTCAGACTAAAATGTTTCAACAATGTAAAATTAAAACCTACTGATATTCTCATTTCATAGTTTCTGAAAGGTCAACTTTTCTTTGAGGGTCAGGGCAAAACCAAACATGCACATGTTGGGGTTTCCCCAGGACTGAATTTATCAGCTTGTTATCAGGTCTTTGTCTAAGTAATATGTCCTACAACTGTGTCTAAATACTGTCATGACTGTGTCCAAATACCAAATAAGAAAAGCATTTGCTTCAAGTCTATTTGACAGTGGGTGACAGATAATCTGATACTCTGTGATCTTTTCAAGAAGGAAGAGTCTTCTCAGACTTCCTTTAGATAAGAGCACTCTCCTGTCATCTGCGCTTCAGTACTCAGCCTCCTCTTGAGCGACGATGTCTTACAGAATGGGACTGTAATGAGGAACCCTGACGTGGGGCTGTCAGGCACATAGGTGATTAGAGATCGTTTCAAGTACTTAATCACTAATAATCCATTACTTATGGCAACCTGAATTTTTAACCCAATGCTATTTTTCAGTCGTCAGACTTGTGGAAAATAACTCGCTCAAGATGAAAAAGAGGGTAGTAGCATCTACTTTCTTAGTTTACTAAGGGTAACTCATATTTATGGGCTATGAAATTTAGGGGCTGCTACTTTTTGTGAGTGCTGATTTTCCAGTACATGCCAACCCAAGATGATTTGTAATTAAGCCTGGAGAAGAATTTTAAAAACCCCAAACATAGCTGGCAATGCTGGAAAGCTTTGTATCAGAGTTGCAGTATTGCTGATATCAAACACTAAAAGAAGTTACCCTAAAACTCAGAAACTTACTTATTTAATGGGAATTCTATGCACTGACTTTGGGGGTTTTGTAAGCTTGTTTGTGTATAAATATTTATTGTTGCTCAGATGCCTGGAATTCAGCATTGTATTGAAAAACCTTTAGGAGTATTTTGCACATGTGGGAAGAAAGGACTTTTTCTGTAGGTAAAAATTTAGGATATCTAAAGTCCCAGAGACCTATGGCACTCAGCCAGTCTTTGGTGGATCATGCAGCAATATTTACGTACATGAAAGTCACGTAAGTCCCCTTGTGGGTGTTAGGCATACGAAATTGCATACATCCCTTTGTGTTAATACTGGTACGTTTTCTACCTCTCAATCTCATTCTGCAGCAATGAAGATAACTGTGAGAATTATAAGCCTTCACTTTTAAAAAATCACTTAACTTTGCTTTTAGGGAAAACACCACAGCAGGATGTTTGCAGACAAACTGTGAGGGTTTGCATCAGTAAATCAGTAGGTGATATGCATAAAAGAAAGCTCTTACAAAGCACGACAGCAAAATGCATTTGAGATGCTATTGTGAATAACAGTCACAGCTCACTGAATATACTTTCTCTCCAGTTAAAAAAGCTATTGGGTAAGAGAGAAACCTTCATTGCAAAACATGGAAATGCAAAACAAGGGCAAAGAAAAAGGGGCAGAGGACAGAGGTCAGATTTCCCCTTTAAAAATAGGGCTAAGGAAAGCTTAGATGAGAGATTAGTAAGGCTGGAGGGAATGCCATGGAAAAAATGTCATCAGGCATCTGACCCTCTGTGCCTTCACTGAAGTCTGCATCTGTGGAGGAGTGGCAGCCACAGCCTCCGTTGGTATTACGCTCCTCTTTGGGTCTAAAATAAAGTTTTTGGCCTAGATACTGTGTTCTTATAAAAACAGAAGATACTGAATGTGCTACAGTTTGTGTATGTATATCTCTATCTATATGAATATCACAGCACGAGACCCAGAAGCTATTAGTCAATTAATTACTCCATCTGCATGGCATTTCTCGTGCGAACTGTTCCTAGATATCTCTAGCCACAGATATTCTCCACATCACCAGGGATAAGTGTTTTCTGTAATCTTTGCTAGGAACAATGTTTTAGTAGTACCGGAAACTTATAAAGCTGTTGAAAAAAGGACAGAAATGCAATGCTGTGTACTTTCAGGTGTGCAAATGGTTTGAAATGTTTCATTTTGGGTCAGAGAACAGTGAAAGGCCCTACCACACCTGCACAATCAGCTCAGACTGAAAAGAGGAATTTTTTTCTTCCTTCTAGAACAATTGGAACTGATGCTAGGGGCCATAATTTGTGCATTTCTCTTGCACAGAAAAGATCTCGTGGCAAAAAGTTAAGAAAATGAACACAAAAATACCCAAAGGTTGGAATTCAAGAACGGTTCCACAGCTATGTCTTACTGCTCTTTCTAGTCCACTAGCACACTGGGGTAGGTGACTATCAAGGAGTAAGGTCTATCCCGTCAACTGAACGAGCAAGCTTTTCATTTGGGGTCTCTTTCAGTTTTAGCTGCATCTGTATTCAGTTTAATTTCACCACAACTTCAGGGCTTTGAGAGAAGGCAAAATTTGGAATAGGCTTTCGGACTGGGTTTGCATGCTGGCTGAGATAAGCATGGCTCTCGTTCAAGAAAAAAAATAACTGTTTGAGCTGGTTTGTGAGTTGCTTTTGCTCAGCCCCTATATAACGTGTTCCATCCAGTCGGTTCCATAACAAGAAGTGGAGCCCATGTCTCTGCAATTTATGTCTATGCACACAGAGCTAAGATTTATAAACACAAATCTGTATGGAAAGAGAATCTTTGTCTGCATCTGTGTGTGACTGCAACCTACTCTTGGCATTTATGACCAAAATTAGGAAGTTATTCTGAGCCTGCAAAGTCTGATGACTGTGTATTTTAATACAGATCCTTCTCAGCAAGCACCATGGTACTACTGAAAAACCCTTTCAGATGCTCACTAAAAACACCATTTGATCCTACAGAGAATTAAATTAGAACGGAGCTTTTTGTAATAATCACCTGATCAAAATAACTTGCTGGAGCCATCACATATAAGGACAACTGTGCTAAGAAGTAGATCACATGCTATTTTCAATTAGTAATAGGGCCAGGGGATAGCAAATTATGTAAGAAATATTTCCTAATCTCCAGGGAAGGGAGAGCAATGACTCTCTTGAACATGTTCCATTGCTGCAAGATACAGCAGGACTCTCTTCTTGCTGCAGTGTCTGTACACTTTTGGGAAAATGGAGGTGGGACATGGGGGGACTCTAAACTGTGGAATGAGTCACCCAGCCATGCTCCCACATCCTGGTACTGCAACTCCCTGCGCTGCATGGAAATCACATGCATTGACCGACTTGCAAGTTATCGTATTTGTGAGGGTCTTTCCTGAAACGAATAACTTTACTCCAAAGCAGAGCATGGAACAATTTTTAGGATGGTGAATTTTTTTGAATTTTGGAACTTTTCTGAGATTGCGCCATATTTGACCTTCTCTTCAACAACCCTCCGACAGTAATCCAGGTGGCCTAATGTCCTAAATTAACCCCCGTCTAGCACTACCATTGAGCAGGGCATGCAACATCTCAGTATTATAACATCTAACACCACCATGGCTAACTGTAGCAGAGGCCAGAGGTTATTTTGGCACTTTGAAACGAAAATACACATAAAGACACTTGGCCAAGCAGTAGAGAATTGTGGATGTGATTGGCCTTCTTCAGAAGAGGCAGTTCTAAGCTGTGTGATGTAAGACATCCTGCATCACTTACTCTAGGTCCCACTGACTGCTCTCTGGAGATGCCAGAGAGAAAACACTCTGTTTTGTGAATGCTGCTTTTTTTTTGAGGGTTCTGAGAGGTCTCTGAGCAGAAATCTATCTTCACACTTCTTGAATACACAGTAACTTTCTTGCTATCCCTACAGCATCTCAGGAAGCAGTGAAGATTCACTGCAAATTTTACCAAAACATTCTTGCTAGAATGGCTTCCTAGGGCACAAAAATCCTGCTAGACCCAGAACTGGAAGTTACTCGAATTCACTCTCTTCTGTAAGCATCTTCATCTTTGCTGAACCACCTGCTAGTTCAGTGATCTCCAGGAGCTAAAACCACATCTGACAAATTAGGGAGAATAAATTCCAGAAATGGGAATTCATGAAGATTCCTAAATCTATATGTGTTTTGTTGAACACTTTGTAGAATATTCAGAAACGCTTTATTATTTAACATAAAAAGTGCTTGTTACTCATAGCTACAAATGTCCTTGATGTAACCAGTCATTCATCTCACAGCATAAAGCTGTTGAAGGCAGTGAGAGTAAGCTAGAGTAGAAAGGAAGAAGAGGACTTAATACTGATTTGAACAGAATGCAACTTTCTGTTCCCTCTCATTGAGGCAAAAAAGAAATTTAATCTTCAGTTGATTTAAACACTCAGCTTAGCCATGAAAAACAATATATAGACTCCTCCTTATAAAAAGTAAAGCAAGTAAAACCAGCTGGATCTCCCAAATAAAAAAAAAAAAAGGCAGTAGCACCTTTTTATTATTATTATTTTTTATTATTTTTATCAGTCCATCCAGCAAATTACAGAAGGGTACACTCTCCTTTGCTCAAGGGAATCTAGGGGCAATGTACTGACTCATTTATTAAGGGAGAGCAACTGAGTATCACATGCAAATAATGCTGGAGTGGAACTCTCTCCTTGTCTTCTTATAAAACTATCCATTGCAGAAAGTCCTGAAACACTAATTGAATAAATTATAGAGAATAACTCTGCAGCCTTATTGTTAAGGTACTCAGAAAAAAGGGAGACACATGTATGTGCCTACGGTGTGAGCTACGGAGTCCAATCTACGATTATAGTCAATGGAATTAGATTTTTATTCACCATAAAATATGGTTTAATTCATTTTCTTAAACATAGATGATCAATGACATTCAGATGCTGTAGCATACCCTTCTGGTTTCTAGCTGCTACTCCAGGGTGTTGCAGATCTCCCATAGGTCCTGAGTCATACCTGCCAGCCCAAAACGGGTATTCTGTGTGTCCTAGAGCGTCTCATATGGCACTAGGCACCTATGTTTAGGCAACTGCTGGCTGGTCAGCTGAGCAGCGGTCTGGGCTCCAGTGACTGCAATGACCTGCTGTCCATGACTCCAGCGGGAGTGGGGACACCTAGTTCACTTGCACACACTTCCATTTGGGTATCTGGTTCCTAACTCAGCAATCATCTGTGGCAGTGTAAAGACCATTAGAATCTTTGTACGGTTGCAAAGTTACCAAAATTTTCAAAGAACAAACATGGACATTCATGTCAGATCAGTCCTCTCTTCCCTAACTCTTAAAACACCAACAACTCTTCAAAAGGAAAGGAATAAAATCTCCTGGTGGTCACAACACGCGTCAAACTCCCCTAGTGAATGATGGAAAAAAGGCTTCAACTATTCGTTCCCTAATAGCAGTAAAAAAGAAAAACCTTCAGAAGTAGCACTTCAGTTGTGACTGGGCGCAGAGAGAGGGCTGGATGGGAAGAGAAGGGGCTGTTTCTCAACCACACAGTTATTCAGAACTGAGAGACAAAGCTGTTTGCAGCGGGACTGAGAAAACTCTAATTACAACTGAAGTTAATGATTCTATCCATTTGTCTTCTCCTTTGTTTTACAGATTTTTACATTCAGTGCAAAGCCACATCAGTGTCTGGATGACAGCAACCTTTTTTCCCTCACTCTAGAGCAAATATTAAATTAGGACCTCTAACTTAGTGGAATCTCTGCATTTTCCCTGACTGACGAGTCCAGTATTTGAGCCTATCCCTAGGGAAATTTCCCCAGGTAATTTATTCAAACTTGATTTGCTCTTCCACTTCAAGAAACTCTCTGGATGTCCCCTCATGGAACATGAAATATGTTGTACAACATATTTTCCAAGGACAATAATGTGCGTGGCAGCTACTAATGTTTTCATAACTGAAGTCTCTGCAGATTTCTCTGCTATTTTTTTGCTATGCGACCACAGACTTTCCCATCTTGTTTGGTAGATCCCTGAAACTAATATGAAGAAACTCATCCAGTTTTTCATGGAACAGAAGGGTACTGTAGCATGGTTGGGGTTTTTTTACAGCTCTCTTAAAGTGATATATTTAGGAGGTATGAAGGGAAAGAACTGGGCAGTCCTTTATTTATCTTCCCAACAGGTGCAGCATAGGGAGGCACAAAGGCAGCATTTGCTAAATTCAGTTTTGCCAAGTACAAAGCACCCTCTGGTCTGCTGAAAGACTGTTCCCTGCTTTCCTCCTAAATTCAATGAGTATTTTTATTTTAGTGTGACAATATTAAATATTTTTCCTGTGCGTAGATGCACCGCTTTTTGCACAGGGTGGACAAGATTTTCAACTCAAGTAAGAACAACAGTAAGCCAGATCAATCTTGCATTATCCTGCTACACTAGTATTAAAATAAAATCAATGCATTGTATAAGAAAAAAAATAAATCAATGTACTTCCTTCAATTTACACTATAATAAAACAAAACATAAAACCTCCAAAATAAGGCAAGTTTGAGGATTTCTCTTTGCCAGTGTAGGGTTTTTCAATCAAACTAATCTGGTTGGAAAAGTAGTCTAAGACTCAGGAGCAGTGGAGGCGGAAGGTCAAAGAATAAATCCGAGATGCTCTGGTATCTCAGAAGGAAGTGTGGGAGCAAAGACAGTCTAAGAACAACCCAGTTCCCAGCATGCAACAAGATCTGTGCTGGAGGACACTGCTCTATAGGGCCCAGGATGGGAGCGGGGCCCACCCTAACGGATCTAATTACAACAGTTAGGCGTAAGTTTGCTTTCCGTTTGTGAGGGCTTTTAATTTATTAGCTAGAGGTGATGAAGAGAAACTTTGTAAAGAATTGAGAGGGGAAAATAAGATAAGAGGTTAGGGTTCCTTCCTTCTCTCATCCAGCGAAACTCGTTTACCTGTGACACTAACACATTGCTTGCAAATGATACATATGGGCCTGACTTTGAGTGTGATTTGGCTCCAAGACCGAAGGTAGTTAGAAATAATGGGAATGCATTTTACAGCCAGTCCTGCCCCAGAGGGTGATGATGATGGCAGAAGATGGATGTCTGTATGCTTTTCTTTTGCCTCACTGAAGCATGTATCTATGCAGCAAGGACAGCAGCAGCTGCACTACCCAGTTTGGTGCCATAATAAAACACTTATACGGGTCCAGTCTTCCGCATGGAAAGCACTAAGTAATGCTATACAATGTTCATATGCTGGGTTCTTGAATTTCCAGGTAAACCTTCCATCAGCAGTGTTAATTTTGACACAAGCCAAATCCATATACGGCAGCAGAATTTCCATTTAACTTCTTTTTCACCTCTGAAAAATTGTCTAGCCTTGAAAACGTGATATTAAAAGAAATCTTACTTTGATTAACTCTTATCCAACCTTGATACTGAGATTGATTTCCCACTGGAATGCTCCTCTACATGTCTACTTATATGATTTATATGACTAGCTGACTTGTTTGACGGTGCCTATTATCTTGCTACAACAGACTGTGGTATTGTTTTAAATATTATAAATATAATGCAAGCACAGTTATAGAAGAACCATGCAATGAAAACAAAACCAGTCACGCTTAAAAGTCAATAGAAGTAAAGGCTGTTTCAACTGGGCTTCTTCAGAGAGAACAATGTTACGGTATACCTAAAGCAGTCTCTACTGGTATGTTTGTTTACCTCCTTTCACAAATTGCTTCATGTTTTCGAGATTGTCCTTCTAACAGACAATATATGCACATAGTTTTCTTCACAACTTTTACATCTGTGCTGTTTATAGATTGAAAAAAGTTTTACTACAACACTGCATACTGATTTTTAATTTTGATTCCTTGCCAATATGTGGATGCTCCAGGCGGTGTTCAAGCAGAGCTTGCAAACCCTTAGAAAATGAAGTTGGCAGACAGTTGATAAATGCTTTGGCTTAAAATTTGGAACGGTCGCTTAACTCATGGCCATGAGTTATTTCCTAGATTGGGGAGAATAAATAAGGCAAATTTGCAAAGCTGCCTACTGGGGACTGACTTGCACCTGTCCCTGTGGGATGATGCCCACAAATAGTTTGAAACTGTTGCTCTTGAGAGACTTGGCACTTTTACAAAGGCATATCCAAATGCCATGGCCTGTGACAGTTTAAGAGGGCACCTAATTAATGGGCAGCCCTTATTATGAATATTGGTTAAAGGAAAAGGGGGAGAGGAAAGATTGACTGAGTGATTACAATAAATTACAGGAAGTAATTATATGAGGGAAGGTTATTTTATTAGTCATCAGGAAAACTAAAGGCTGTTAAATTTAAATGCACTGGTAAAGGTCTTTGGCATCACAGTCCTATCCTAGCCATCTGCCAGGATCAGTTAACCCATTGATGTAAACTTCACCTTGCTAATATGAAATTTTGAACAGGCTAAGACAAAACTATCTTACAACAGCATGACCACATACTCCAAAGAAGCCACAGCTGATGTAATACATAGGACTTTGACTGTTTAGGAGCATAATAAAGGCCTTAAATCATTAGTCATGGAAGCCTGTTTCTACAGTGACAAATTCCATCAGGCTGAAGTGCTCCAGCAACCTTCTCAAAGCTGAGTGGTGTCTTTAATTTGGTGATCCTATTTGTTAAGAGTGCATTGTGAGGCTACACTCTCACCAAGTCAGGAAATTTCTCACTTTGATAATCTAATAATCTTAAAACAGCTCAAAGAGCATTTGCCCCCCCCCCCCCCAAAAAAAAAAAAGCCTGGGAACTTGCTACAGCACTGCCTCTGAAAAATCTAGCTACATACTTCAGAGACTGCAGTGACAAAAAAATGCAAAGTGGAGATTTTCTTAATGTTCAAGTGTTAGTCAGTTTCTGATTTCTCAGTTGCTTGCTCTTGTGTATGCTGTTTTTAACTGGCAGGACCTATGAGAATAAGGAGTATGAGATCATTGATGTAGACTGCTTCTTTTGGAAATGTCAAAAGAATACTGCTAAGGTGCCCATGTGATGCAGAAGCCTTAAGACTCTGTTTTTCCTCTGCTTTCTATGGTAGTCTTCCAACAAGTTCCCCAAAGGTTTCTCAGGGAGTCCTTCCAGAGGTACCTTCCAGAATGTAGACAGTCCAAGGTTTTACCTTCATTAATTAATTACCTTCAGTCCTTCACACCTCAGAAATTACCTTGAGAACAGGCATTTGATGGACACGTGAGGTTCTGAATTCTTACTGGTAGAGCTAGTACAAGTAGTAGCAGTGGTATTGTACTATTATTGGTACCGAATACTCCTGCCACTAAAATAGTAAGTACTTGTACTTTATGAGTACTGCCACCAGTTCAGGTGAGTTTTTGATCAACAAAGAAATCTTTAGGAAGCAGCTAATCTCTTAAGTACAATCAGATAAACCTGTTATCACCCTAATCTACTGGCTGCAAATAAGCTGGGTGCCTGAAGGAACAACTAGTGTACAAGCTGTATGTATCGCTCTTCCAGTGCTCATTACTATGTGTGAACTCTAGGTCTATCAGGACAGAAGACTTCAATAATTTTTATGTTGCTGAATATTGACTCATCAAAAATCACATTTATTCCACTGTCAATATAATGTTGTTCAGAGCTGCTAAACTTATTTTGTAACACAACCATGGAGCTGCATTTGTAATCACTGCATTGTAAGAACCTCTTTGAAATAATCTAGTCTTAAACAGAATAAAAACATTTAGAAACATGAGCCTCCTAACAAATTTTCTACAAAGCACATATCTTTTGAAAGTGCAGAAATATTTTAGGGTTTTTTTTTTTAGTTGGCAGCCACAGAATGCATTCTGATTAAACTGTGTAATATCCAGTCAAATAACAGATCAAATAAAAAGGACACTTAATACATGTGTAAATCATTTGAATTACAAATAAGACATTTTAGAAGGGGTTTGGCTCTAGGTTTGATATAGAGGATTAGGCTCTCGTATTAATACTTGCACTTGGTGTAGCTATTTTCAGAAGGATACTTCATCCATCATTGTCCTCGAGCACTAAGGAGGGCCAGTAAGTAAAATGATCACATTGGTCTGTCAACACTACTTGTTTAAGACTCAGTCGTGCAAAAAGTTTAGTTTTCATATGCCCCCAACCCAACAAGGTGCTGAAACTGCCTAGTGCTCCTGATAGTTGCTCTGCTCTTGCCTTCTACAAAACCAGAAAAGATTTCAAAAAGACTTTTAAAATAAACCAAATGATATTGATAGGTCAGTGTTAAATCAAATCTGCTAGTTCAAACTACACAAACGGGCCTATCAGATCTTTCAGAACTGATGGGAAATAAATGCTATTTAATGACTTCTATACTTTCCACAAGATTATCTTTAAGATTAAACTCAGTTTTGCATTTGGGAATGCATTAGGGAACCTGTCTGTATGGCTCTTGTTTGCCAACACATGCAAAGCATATACAGTTTGCACATTTATGGCTTTGCAGAAGCTATGTATATTGTCAATGCCAAACAAAAATCATCAAAAATTCTTACCAAAATGTCTAAATTTGAAAGAAAAATAAAAGAAAGGATATAGAAGTAATGCAAATATAAGAAGCTTATTTAGCTTAAATTTGCAAAATAATAAAAAATAAATGCTAGCTATTAAAAAGTTATTAATTAAAAGACCCCAAACATATTATGCCTGTTTGGGCAGCCTCCTGTATCTCGCTAGCAGACTACATACTCAGTTTCTTTGCTATGAACTTAATAGTACCACAACAGGGGCCAGTATTACTGCCTTTAACTATCCATTTGAAAGATGAAATAATCATTTCTGTAGTGTGGCAAAATGTATCATTCCAGTTTGACCTGTACAGAAAAACTTACTACGTTCTTCACTTATGCATTAGACATATAGAATATATTTTCATCAGAACCTTAAAACTGTTTCATAAACACATCCTTTCTATTCAATAAGTTATATAACTTTATGAAAAACATGTTAACATGCTGACTTTTCAAACCATAAGAAATGCTTATTCACAGTTTTCCAGAGTCTAGATAGCTCTAGAGAAACCACTAATTGCACTGCAAAGATCCTGCAGTCTTTAAAAAATGAATATTTGCCCAATCAAGCATTTGCCGAATCAAGTAGTTTCTCAGTATCTCTGCAAATCCATTGTTTATTGTCTAAAATAGTTGGAGGCTAAACCAGTTTTGTGCTATACCCCTACCTGAAAGTAATTTCTCAGTTTAAAAGGATCGGTGATCTGCAATGATATAATGATGTTATATGGCTATCACTCTTAGATATTATTTGCTGCTAAAATATGAAAGATGGTCTAAAAGGTGTTTTGTGTGTGTGCGTACTCATAATTCCTGTAATTAAGAAATGTTCAGGTAATATTTGTTATGCTTACCATCTTTCTTGGTGGGTTCCGGCATTGCTACAAGAATTCTTTATTCCCAGTGAGTTTCAGCCTTTCAGATGCACTAAGTAGTAGCCCCAAGTCCAGCTGAGAGAGTACGCAGATCGGTATGACAAGCAGAGGGTAAGAAGAATTCCTCTGCTTTATATACTGCGGCTGAAATATCAATCAAAATAGCACCTCCTCTCTTTTCAATGCAAACACTTTGAAAATTGACAGTTATGGGAACCCCTCTCACATCTGTTGTCTGCAGCCTCTGCTCCCTTGGCTTTTGGAAGGAATCTCTGCTGCATTGCATGGGGCTGATGAGAACATCTATAACTTTCTAAATTCAGCTGCACTGCTCGCTCTCCGCGTCTCTCTCTGTAACATGCAGACACGCATACACACGCAGATAGAGGTTGAAAAAGTGATTGCCACGCTATTAAAGAGCCCCTCCTGCCTGCAGAACTGATAGGAACTACCTGTATACATTTGCGCCTTTACAAAAGGGACAGATAAGTATAGTGAGTATGCCTGCAGTGAAATTTCATTTCCTTCCTTTAAGAGAAAGTGTTATGCAAAGATGGAGTGAGAAGCACTTTGCAGTATTGATGAAGAAAAAAGGATTATTAAGTTGCGGTTTGGAGCAGTGAAGACACTCTATATTGCCCTTCTGTTTACATTTGCTACATTTTCTTGGGTCCTTTCTCTGTAGCCATCCTCATTTTGGCTTCAGTAGAGACTATAGTGTTCCTTTCAGCACTGCTACCTCATTAACTGGAGAGGTCACTGCTGGGAGATGGGATATTCTCTTTTCCACTCATCTAGGAGATGCAACACTCTTTGCCTTTGCCAAGCCAGGAAACCAGACAGTAGGAATGGAAATCCTATCTGTAGCACATGCACTGAGCCACTAAACTAAGCCACTGGGCTGCCCTCCTCTTAAACTCCTAATTAAACTATGAATATGTAGGCAATAGAAATGCAGGTCAAGTTAATCAGGGGGTACTAGGATTTATTTTCTTATGTCCTTTTGGGATTTTGAAACAAAACTGTAGCAATTAGTGGAATAGATGAAGTAGTCCTCAAGGGTTTCATGCTATTAAAACACATGTTCCTATCATTATCACATATCAATAAGAACTAGGCTACTAGACAGACTGCTCAGTGTCTAAATACACCCAAATGTTATGGAAAACGTATTTTACATCTTTGAATAGGAGTTAGAGATGGAATAGCGGTCATGTGCGTGTTTATTCTGTACTCAATGCATGATTGTTTCCTCTACAATCTGTTGTTTTCTGACTATTTAGCCATTTTATAGACATAAGGGCTGGGCATTTCATTCCTTTTTTTAAGAGACCAGACTATCATCTGGCTTTTTCTGCTCTACTCATTGTGGTGTTTTATTATTTGACTGATTCATGTACCTATAAAATACAGAGAAAGGCAAGACCCCTGTCTACAGGAACCTAAACAAGGACTATTAAAGCTATTTTCCTCATTTGTTTCATATCACTATCTAGTTAAACCTCTTTATATCACTGAAATAATTCCTGTCTTTGGAAAGCAGAGTGCTACCCTGAACAGGTAACTGGGGATTTTGTCCGTCTGGGTATGAATGTGGTGGCAGAGGGGAATTGGTGCATGAAAAGACCTAATAACATTGCAGAGATAATTTTTTCTTGTTCCCCTTTTTTCCTACTCACATCCAGGCACCAAACGCTCTGATGGCTGGAACCAGAGGAGGATGAAGAGCAACTGCTGATTTTCTCCAGCATGGTGCTTCCTTAGTGGCCCCTTGTAAGATGTAAAGACGGTTTGCCCATTGTGCGCCAAGAGGTGCTGAGAACTGCGTGTCTGGAGATTCCTGTTGATATAAACAGGTCACAGCCTAGCACTGGATGGGTTAGAGAGGACCTCCATTGCAATCTCACGGTGAGAAAGGATTGGAGGCCAGTGCTTATCCTTACAGCCTTAAAGGGCTTCCTTTACAGGAAGAGGAAGAAGGATATTCAGGAAGACAGAATCTAACTAACTCATAGACTACCTTTATACTACTAAATACACCGGTACTGAGACCACTCACTGGCCCAGAAGCGAAGTGAAAGTGTGTGGTTCTCATCCGCACAGCAAAACTCCTTCTCTACCCCAAAACCGGGAGACTGCAGCCAAAATGTCCACAGGGAATGGTTGCTGGCACGTGCCTGAGCTATGCTTAGGCTTAGGTGGGAGAGTGCTAGCTGGCCCGAGCCAAAATGGCACCAGGGAGCATGCTAACCATCCCCCAGCATGGATAATCACAGGACAGCACCTGAACCCGTGTTCTAGCCCTGCTTTTTTTTTACGGATATAGACATAGCTAGAAAACCTAAATTGGCTCTATAACCTCTGCTAGGCAGCAAGGGAAAAAGACAGGTGTCGTGGTTTTACCCCAGCCGGCAGCTGAGCACCACGCAGCCGCTCACTCACTCCCCCCCCGTCCCCCCAGTGGGATGGGGAAGAAGAACTGGAAAAGGTAAAGTGAGAAAACTCATGAGCTGCGATAAAGACAGTTTAATAGGTAAAGCAAAAGCCGCGCGCACAAGCAAAGCAAGACAAGGAATTCATTCCCCACTTCCCGTGGGCAGGCAGGTGTTCAGCCATCTCCAGGAAAGCAGGGCTCCATCACACCTAACGGTTACTTGGGAAGACAACCACCATCACTCCCGATGCTGCCGCCCCTGTCCCTCCTCTTCCCCAAGCTCCTTATAAACTGAGCATGATGTCATATGGTATGGAATATCCCTTTGGTCAGTTTGGGTGGCCTGTCCTGTCTGTGTCTCCTCCCAACTCCTTGTGCTGGAGGACCAGTGCAAGAAGCAGCAAAGGCCTTGGCTCTGTGTAAGCACTCCTCAACAACAGGTCCATAGAACAAAAACATCTCTATATTATCAACACTGCTTCCAGCACAAATCCAAAACATAGCCCCATAGTATCTACTATAAAGAAAATTAACCCTCTCAGCTGAAATCAGGACAATAGGTGATAGGTAGAAAAAAATCATGAAATACTACAGTTGCCTTTGTAGTGTGTGGAGAGATGTGTTTCTTGAGGTCTCTGTTTTGTAAAGGCCAGCTGAGAGTGCAAGCAGAAGGCTCTCAGCTGCACCAAACAAATTGAAACTGTGGAGTAGCAACTGTCTGAAAATTTGCTCATCCTTTCACACTTTCCTACCTACTTGCATAATTCATTGCATTTCATGTTATGTTCTCTTGTACTCTGATAAAAAAAAAATTCCAGTGTTGCAACTTTCCTGTAATGTAATTTTTAATAGTATTATAAATGATGCTACCAGGCTAGATTTAGACTGTGATATCTCAGTGTACCTTAGCACTAGCAGTCACAGGGAAAGCAGTTTATTTCCTAAGAAAGCAAGCCATATTTTATTTGTTTCAGTCTAATTCCAAGCTGAGTCCATGCCTCAAGCACCTGCAGATACTTCATACTCCAATCTAGTATTAAGACAACCTAGTCATTGTAGCTTATTTTTCTTCCTGCACAAATGTTGTCACAATGTTGACCCCATCTTGCTTGTGCCCTAACTGTTGTTACTACTTTGGTGCTATTGGAATGATATCATTCAGGGCTTGCTTTTTTATACTTCTTTTCCACATTTGCAGAGTGCATGATAGTCACCAAACTTGCCTTATCACTGCATACAGGAGATGTGTTGATTTTGGCCAACAATTGTCCAAATTGCTTGAAGACTGGTTTAAAAAGAAGGAAAAAACTGAAAAGAAGGAAACACCTGGCCTTTTTCAGGTTTTTTTCCATTTTGGTCATCCTAAGCTTATGCTTCTTGGATCATGGAGATGTCTAACATACTTATAAATATCCATCCACCCAACCTGTACATTCTCTGTTAATAAATGCATTTCTCTGTTCATTCTATGAAGTTCAGGTTTTTTAACCATTTTTTCCCTGCAGCCCTGCTCTACTTCCCTGTATATGGCAATCACTCCACTGATGTGATTGCAACTCATCTTGTAAAGGAGCTGAGGCAGAAAATGAAGCATTTAGCTCCTCTGTGCTGAACAAAAAACTCCTGAGCAAGTGAAAGAGCCATGAACCACCTTCTGACTCAGCTGCCAGCCTGAGGACTGAGCCAGACCCTTCACAGAAATCATGAGGTGGAAAGAGCTGAGCTCCACCTTGTTTCCAGCCCATCTCCTGTACCTCAGTAGGTAGAAGGAGAGGCTGTGCCATCCCCAGCCGTCCTTAACCTATTGCTAAAAACACCTCTGTTTGCACAGGCTGCCTCATGTCTCTGGATGGAAACATCCTTTCTCATAACTTGATGTTCCATAAGCTGGCTTGTGACCTTGTATTTTGACCTTCTGTAAAGTGAATGTCTTCTGATCATCGCAGTCTGGCTTTTGTGTACCACCGTAAGCCCTCATCTCAGCCACCTCAGGGGCCAAACATGCTAAGCTCTCTGAGCCTTTCCCTTCCATGCCTGCCCCGATTAATCTTCCGTGGTCCCTTTCCAAAACATGAGTATCCTATTTTAATTCTGTTCAGCTCCTTGAGCAGCTTCCAAACAGCAGCTAACCAAGGCATCAGATAATTAAATCATTCTCTCTTGTCTGTTTTTAATAAATTCCCTTGGTCAAACATCCAAAGCCCCTATTTGCTCTTGCAGCTGCTAGATCTGCATCCATAACTTCATATTTGCTGCTATTCCTAGGACGGAACTCTCTCACTTACTTCAGTCTCTATTCTAGTAAGTCACTGTCTGTTTGTTACCAGAGAAAAATCTTCATCTTGTCACCAAGCCAAAGGATCAGGACATTCCCAGAAGACCTCAGAGACAAATTTTTAACCAAACTATTTAACCAAACAATGCTCTTAGTTATATGATTTAGTTTTAGGTAGTCCTGTGAGGAGTAGGGAGTTGGACTTGATGGTCCTTATGGGTTCCTTCCAAATTGAGATACTATATGATTCTATGATTCTATTTAAAAATTTTCCACTGAAAGGTTTTATTGGTATTGAGAAAAGCTGATCAATTGAAATAAGAATGCTGGGCAGAAAAGATCGCTTTAGACAGGAATGGGAAAGGATTCCCACTCCACACAGGACAAAATCTGGAAATAACCCCAAAATGCTGGTGTGTCTATGTGTTTTCATTAAAAAATAAACAACATCTTGGCTTTGCACTAGTAAAGAATCCAGAGTTTTGAAATCTTACATAACAGAAAACCATTTTTCACCAGTTTTCATATTTGGAGCGTTGGAGCCTCTAGGAAACATTTACTCTACTGAGTCCAAGGATGAAGGATAAGAAGCAGCAGCAGATTGAACCTTCCCTCCCATCAGGAGGAACCCATAAAGGCACTTCTCCAGGAGGATGCTGGAATGAGGTTTGACAGTGCCCAAGGCCCATTCCAGTCCCACGACCCCTCCCACCAGGCAGAAGGCTTGAAAACCTGTTCTCCATGTCTATAGCA
The DNA here is from genome assembly GCF_011004875.1 of Balearica regulorum gibbericeps. Classification (NCBI taxonomy): domain Eukaryota; kingdom Metazoa; phylum Chordata; class Aves; order Gruiformes; family Gruidae; genus Balearica; species Balearica regulorum. The sequence continues at coordinate 62,601,338 of NC_046184.1, forward strand.
GAATCACCTCATAATGACATAATTTTGTGCTCAGATTCTGCCTTCGCCACATACTTTATTCAAAATAGGAGATTATAAATTTTGATTTTATTTCTTTTGGTGTCACTGATAATCTGCAGAGTATTTTTTCTTTTCTACCAATGAAAATAACAAATCAGTTATTTCAATTTCTACCATCCTGGCAAGTGGAAGACTAGAAATGTACAACTGAAAAATGCACAACAACTCTTTTGCAAGAGAGGGAAGTACCTCAGCATGGAAAAATACTGCATCTCAGGATATCTGTTACTTTTTTAGCCCCCGTCTGACTTGTGAAGGCAGTCCTTTTTTCCTGACATATTTGCTGAACTTATTGGCATTGATGAGAGACACCTAGCTTTACCTGGCCAGCCTCGTTTAATACAGCCTTGCACTGTAGACCTGCCAGGAAAACAAGACTTTCCGACTCTGTCATGCACTCTACTTTTCTGCCATGTAAATGAGACATGACCTTGGTTGAGGAGTGATGAGAAATACTTTCTGTATAGATGTAGCATCCACAAATGGGATCTTACTCTATGTAGCAAGACGAGGGAAGATTAAACTTTAAAGCCTAGATAGCTTTTTTTTTTTCCAAGACAGTCGGCTTGGAGACACTTCAAGGCATGTACAAGATGTCGTTGACAGATAAACGCCACTTGTCAGCTCTACCTTCTGCCTTACAATGACCCAAAGGGTGACATTACTGTGTAAGCAACACATGCCCCATGGTGTCCTATAGCAGTCAGAGTGTTTCCTTTCTGACAGTAAATTCCGGCACACCGAGGCACTCGGCACCAAAGTCAAGAGCCAGTCCCTAGGTCAGGGCAGCAGGCAAAACGGCAGGAGGAGAGAGGAGAGCAGCTTCTTTCTGTCAACTGCTTGGCTGGATCAGTCAGAAAAAATTAAGTTGAGGGTTGCTAAGAAAAGAAAAGTGATGGGAATTTTGCCACTGACTTCAAGAGAGCCAGAGCTTATTTCACTCTGTTTTTAAGAGGAAACTTGAAAGAGGACCGTGCAGCCAGGAGAGGAGAGAATTGCGTCCCAGAATTTTGTTCTTACTTCCACAGGTAAAATTGGGAGCAGCTCCTCACCTGAGCTAAGCCTAGGTAAGCAAGACCCACGCTGGTTTTACATGCTCCATAATTGTGAATGCCTGATGTGGTATACCAAAGAGAAGTTTCTTCAGCTCCAATTTGATCTGTTCATTAAGCATGTGAAATTTACCTCAGCAGCTTACAAAGAACACATGATTTACCCCAGCAGATTATGCTGTATCACGCTGGTATGGTGTCTCCAGCGCTGGCCAATGAGGCTTGGGATGAGGAAAACGCCCCTTCAACATTATAAACCTAGGACTCTGATCTCAGGTTCTCTCTCAGAATTGCATTTTTTTGTGTTTTCTGATGCCAATATAGCATTTCACCATTGAACATGGTAGATTAATTTCAAATTATTTTCAGTGCATTTGATCTGTCTTATTAGAAGTCTGCAGAATTTCAAAATCATGCCTGTAGAAATTTAGCCCTGGAAATTCCTGAGATCCATAACTATCCCAGCAATAGCACAAATATTCCCAAATTATTTTTTCCACGTCTGTTTCCCTACTGGTTACAATTAACATGTTCCAGTGACAAAATTCTGCTGGTGCCTCTTGTACCCAAAGATGCACACCCTGTATTAAGGGAAATACTAGCACAGGGCATTCCAAATAACATTTGATTAATGATTGATTAACGTTTCTGAGACAATTTTAGAATTATTGCAATGACAGAGTCAGAGTTTCTAATCAGTGCTTACACGATACCAATCTTCTGTGTTAAAATTGTCACAAGCCTCCAAACGAATGTATTAGAAATACACTGGTATTAAAAAAATTTATTTGGTCTCTTTTAGAATTTTAAATATTGCAGTCTTACAAATTTTAACACTTCATAGAGGTAGATATATATTTCAACAATTCAGAATGAATGATGGAAATCCAAGTGTCATTCACTAGTGTTCAAAGAAAAGTATCCAAGGGGCTGAAAGGGGCTGAAAACAAAGGGGCTGAAAATAAAACTTTAAAATTCACTCTAACTATCTGATAGCCTGGAAATGTTGTCAAAGTGGTTGTTCCCATTCAGACTGCCACCATCTAAGGTCACCCTCGCTATATAATGATCACTCTATGAAGGTATTTAACAGAAATACATTCGATTCCCAGATGTCCAAAGGCGTTTGTACATATCATCATAAGCAACTTCCTTAACTGGGGCATACCTCAGATCTCTCTTTGTAAAGTGGGGGTGATTTCCATTCTTTTACCCTATGGCTGTTATCACACCTTCGCTTCCTTAGAGAGCCTATGGAGTGTGCATTAGTACCTGTACTAATAGTACCCTTAATCTCAGTTGCTACCAGGATATATTATTACTATTTACAATGCCTAAAAAATACTGCTGCATATGAATAGATGGAATAAAAGGTATCGAGTTCTGGGGCTGGTGTTATCTTTTATCTGTTAAATCACTTGTTCTTAGCATAACTGCAGTGTAATTGTAACAGTACAACACGCTGGGCTAATTTGTTTGACACATTAACGGTATAGTTTCCTGACACACGTAATCCAGCACCACTGCAGACTGCGGTTATCAGGATGGGCCCGTTCTCCCCTCCTTTCTCTCTCCTTCCTCCCTCATCCAGAAGGTCTTGTTCCCTTCCTTGTGCCGGACCTGGAGGCTCTGCAGGATGAGGCAGTTCAGCTTACTGATCTGAGTGAATCTGACTCACCTGGAGCAGGAGGCACTTTGCTTCTGCTGCCTTAGCTAGCTGAAGCAATACTCTCCAGCAGCCGTGCGATCGGTAGATACGAGGCAAAGGGAGGGCACAGCCACAGACAGGGGAGTGGGATTGTCCCTCTTAGCTGCAACCTACACACACATAGTGTTAGGTTTAACGGGAAATTATACCCTCGTTGTGTCCGAGGTCCACAGTTTATAAACATCCGCTTCCTATTCTGGAAGATAATTGAGATACGTGTGAAGTGCTGAATATTGATCTCTTAATTCCAAAAACGTCTGTTGCGTGGAGATAGATTTTTCTTTAATTTATCCAAATCTTTTTTCCTTTGTATTGGATGAAAAAAAATCAAATTCCTTTTTAACCTTCAGTGAACCACTGGAGGGTCCCACTGATTCACTGAGGACGGTGAACATGGGCTGCAGGGAACATAATTGAAAAGGCAGCACCATCCCCTGGGAGCACAAAGCAAACCCGCAATAATTAGCCATAAAGCCCTCTTGGTAGAGGCCTTCACCTTCTCACTAAGAAACGAGGGTTAATCAGTTTTCATCATTTGCTCTATGAGCCTGGCCAGTCCTCATAACTTTATGATTCCTCTTGAACTTGACATATGCTGAAGATTTACTTTCTTCCTATGTACATTATGTAATGAAAGGAACGGTATACTCCCTTTCCGCACTAACAAATGTCATCTTTTATGTAACATACTTAATATGGCTGAATGACAGGAATGTGGTGGCACCACCCTAGCTTCGTTTATGAACACCTGTTGGCTTTAACAGGAATAAAGTGCCAGTTTCTACTAATATTTCCAAACTCTTTGTAACCTCTATTCAATCTGAGTCAGCACTGGGCTGGAAAATAGTGATGTCTTTTAAATGAGTGATGAGGAGATTTTCCTGGGGAAAACCCTGTATGTAGAAGATTCTGACTTGAAGTTTTTGGAGAACATCCAGCATGAATTTTAAAGATAGGTTGTAACTCAAAAAATTACATGAAGTGGTAAGATTAAAGATTAAAAAAGACTATTAGAATCAGTCAGCAAGGACTTACTGCATTAATTAAGCTTCACAAACAGCCCAGTGAAAGTAGGCTAGAAAGAATATTTTATATATAAAGGAATTAAAACAGAGACAAGTCATGGAATTTGAAGATCCATTGGAGGTATTGGGATAAAGAACAGGACCCCAGAGATATGGCTCTCAGTCTTTGTCCTTGGCTCCTAGTCTAAGGTATATGCTGCTTTCTGGATCTGTGAACCCTGGAAGAGAAATCCCAAGGGGATATATTTCACTTTTGCCACGGACTGCACATATGAAGTTCAGAACAGACACTTGTTTTGACTTTTTGGATGAGATCCTTTGTGCTTAAATTTTAGTGAGTGCCAGCTCCCTTTTTAGTTTCAGTGTCAGCTTCTGCATCTGAACTCGTCTTTCCCAGCTGTGCAGTCACTGGAGATCTAGTCATGGGGCTCAGTTCAGTTACTTAAACATGATCACACACAGCCATCTGAGAGTGCCCTCTGGTATCCGTCATGGCCTCCCGCTGCCCTTGCACAGCATGTGGGTCATCAGTAAGTCTGGTGTCAAATCCACCTCTTCCATATGACTCTCTGAGTAACTTCAGTCACCTCTGATGACACTACACACATGTTTAGGGAGCTGAATACTTATCAAATGGATTTTAGAGGGCAATGCAGAAGTGAATTTTCGATAAGATGTCTCATATCTTCCATTTCAATGGTGACCAGCCCACACGTCAGTGCTCCAGTGGAGATATCCAGAGAGCCCTACACAATGCATCTGTCACAGAGATTAATGATTATGAGAGATTGTTGGGCTCATAACTACAACAATACATTGGATGCCCAAAAGTGAGCCCTCTCGTGCTCCCCTCCTTTTCCACAAGCTCCTCCCAGCTGCTGCCTGCACAGCAGATCAGCCCAGTCTGGCTTTTCACTCTTGCATTGGCTGTGCACCCACAGAATTGCACGTCATCCAAAGTCTTTCATCCATGCATACATGAGCCACCCAGCTCAATCTCTTCTCCACTGCCACCTCCTAGACACGCTGTTGGCAGTGCAATGCACCTCAGTGTACAGACTTTACAGTATGGATTCTGGCTATTCCTTTCTCAGTGGTACAATGATGTTCTGGGCCTAATCTTTCCAGTTAGCCTAAGTTTTACCACATGGTTCATTAAAAAAAAAATTAAAAAGTGGGCATTGCAGGCATTCGTCTATGGGAAAAATTCTTCTTCCAAAAATAAACCCTTACTGCTCAAGTTAGAGCCTGAGGCTTAAGGTATTAGCAGTCTGGAACCATAACAATACAAACATATGAGAAGCCCAAATGGGACCGAACAGCATTTGTGCATCATGCTGTCACTGCTTTCATATTACCAGGTCAATAAACCTTGTGGGATTGCTTCTGCAGGACTTTTTCCCTGCATATAAACTGCATAAGCAGGAAGACTGTGTGCCATCTACTGCACCTAAAAAAGCACAACAAACTTTTTTCTTTCAAGTGCTAAATTTAAAAAAGTTCTGTGGCTTGAAATATATCTACAGTAAAATGATCATTTATATGGTTGAAAATGCTCTTTTGTATAAACTTCTCAGGCAGACAGTGGCAGTGCATCCCTTGCCCTGCCCAGCAGGAACCAGCCACAGCCCCAGACTGTCAGCCACAACGTTTCTTCCTTGTGAGTCACGCAGCAAATCATTCCTACAGGCATTTTGGCCAAGTCAGCTGGACGGTACTCAACACTCCCTCTACTACTGCCTTCTCACAGGTATGGGTTAGCAGTTTAAGCAATTACTATCATCTCTGCTAATTTCTTCTCACCCTCCTTTGGCAGTTACAGATAGCTTCAGCACTCATCTCAGCTAGCGATGCTAGCTGCACGCTGAAGTGGACCAGGGAGACTCTCACGTTCTGTTGCATAAAGCTTTGCAATGACAACCTCTGTCTGTCTGGTATTTGGGACTACCTGAAAATGACCTCTTCTTAAACCCTCCTGCTAGTTCCACCAGCGGCCACCTGGCTAATGTGTCCGGGGGCTTCCAGTGTATTCCAGGAGAGACTATTAAGTCTCTTCTTCATATTCCTGCTCACTCCTATCTTCTGTCTCAAATCTCTCACCCTCTCTTGTTTCTTTTGTTAATATTCCACAATTATTGTCTGTCATGTGCTTTTGCCAAGGATCAGGCTGCAGAGAACTATAAAAATAGAGGGAAAAAAACCAAACTATCAGATTTCTGCAATGTCAAAAGGATCAGCCAGTAGGTTGTGTGTAGCACTATCGTTTTTCCTTGGCATTAAACATTATGAATAGGGATAAATGTCACATTAGTGAATGTCACATAATTTCCTGAATATGCTTGTGCCTGGTTCAAAAAAAGACAAAAAAAGACAGAATTTAAAGGTGGCTACCAAACCCAATATTCAAATTTTAGTCTAGTTTTCAGGAGCCCTAAGCTGTCACAGGGACCTGCAGTCTATGCAGCACTGTCAAAGTTAGTCACAGTAATCTGAATATGGGCTTAAGAACCCAAGTTCAGGCTCTCAGTTTTTAAAACTGTAGTCTTATTTTACTAAAAGTGATCAGGTACACCAATGGAACTTATACTGCTTAACAGTGAATATGCAAACCAGAATTTCTAATCCCATCCTCTACCACTGTCACCCTGAGGAAGCCAGTCTCTGCTTCTCATACCTAAAGAATTGAGAACAATGAAAAATCTCCATTTCCCTTTGCCAGTGACAATGAAAATAATTGAAATGGGAGAAGTCCACCTCTGTGTTCCCGCTTACTTAAAGCTGCTAAGCCCACCAACTGGAGTAGACATGTCATCCACAGGAACTGGGCAAGTTATACAATGGATTAGAAAGTTAAAATCCTATGTATCTTCTCCTGTTGCCATGCAGGTGGGCGGCACACCACACAGGTCAACTTTCATCCTGATTTGGGAGTTGTATAAATCTCAGGATAAGACTGCCTTTGTCCTGATAGTCAGACGTCTGTAAGAAGGCTACTGACACACACAAGTTTTAATTCAGAGGGTGTTAGTGGTTTCAGGACAATAAGAACTTAAGGAAGAATTTAAACAAGAAGATGGAAGAGTTATAGACTAGAACTAAGAGGTAATTCTGTTTCTACAAGAGGCCTCAGAAAAAGCGGGAATTGTGAAAGAAAACATTTGGATGTTGTGACAGGTAGGATGAAAGAGATGCAAGCAAAGAAAGATAAGGCTGGATTACAGGACCTTCAGACCTTAGGAGAGTAAGAATATGTAATACAGTTTGGCATGATGAAAAAGGAGGAAGCAGTAAAAAGATTGAAAGCGATGGAAAGTACCAAAGCGACGTAAATCACTCAAGTGATTTTATTGATAACTTCAGCCTCTTTTGGGTTACAAAGTGAGGTTAAAGCACAAAGTGTTATTTAGTCTGAAGATAATACAAACAACTTAATAACTGAAATACCTCTAGAGTAAGCCACAATGATGCCAACCAACATGTTAGATTAACCATGGTCATTCATACAGTTTTAGTGTATGAACAAACATATTTGCACAGAGGTATGCTTCTCCCCAAGTACTAATCCCACTGAACCTAGAAGTGTTCCTCGATGCAGGTGCTGGTGGGAATGTATGAAGAGGCCTCTGGGAATTCAAGGAAAATGCAAAAATCCATCATTCCTTGAAGAAACTCTGCTGCCCTCCAGGTAAAGATGTTATTTCCTAGCACTTGTAGAGAGCAGGGCAAGGGTGGCCAGCACTTGATTCTTGCACAGGAAGAAAAGGTTTTGTCAGAACAAATTCAGCTGTCCCTAGAGCTACCCATTTCTCAGGAGTCTGTCTCACCCACAGTTACACAAGCTAAAAAAAATCAAGGGTATATCAGCCATTGTGTTTCCAGGTGTAAAGGAACATCCAGCTGCCAACAGTTAGAAAGACATTGACTTAAACGAGATTTTGACCCTCTATCTGTAGCATCTCATACTAGCAAACACTGCAGACTAAATGGCCTCTGACAGGATGCAGAGAGTTCTTGTATTCTTACAAAGCTGGTTTCTACTCCTGTCCTAGACGCTAAACCCTTCCTGCCCTTAGCATTTTGCATGGAAAAACCGACTAACTTATCACAGAAAGGTCCACTGTAAATAGTATCAGCCCTTAATTTTGTTGCTATTTAGTAAATGGTGCTGCCAGGAGCCAGCAAGCTCACACCAAATACTGTTCTATTTACTCAGCAAATGAGAGCACATCAAAGAGCAAAGTGTGCTTGCTGGAGGTGATTGGGGGAACAAAATGTGCTCTCTCTCCTCCTTAGTATCAACTAAATATCTAATTTTATAGGAACTCATATCTGGGATGCCCTTTGACCAGTTGCATATATATCTCAGATGACATTTATTGAGTTGCTTAGCAGGTCACACATCCCATTTGATAAAAGCTCATAATGCTAAGAACTGAGCAATAATTTTCTAAAACCTTGTAGTTTTCTAATATTTTCTACATAGCAAAGATTATAAGGTTGTGGCTTTAAATTTTCCTGGGTTTAATTCCCTGTATGCTGTTCTGTTATTGACAGAATCTATCACGGTCGCTTTTTACACTTGCCCCCCCTCTTTTTTGTTAAAGTAAAGAATCTCCATCTTGGAATCTGCTACCTTGTATGTGCAGCCCACCACTTTAACCGTTCATTTGTCTACCCACAGTCTACCCACATTTCTCTTTTACAACATTACACGCAGTGAAGCTTCTGGAAGAAGGCACTGGAGGACACATCTTTGAGTCAGTGGGACCCTTCAAACTTGTCGATCCTGCTACCAGCAGACCCGCACATCTTCAAGTACATTCTCCAGTAAGCGCTGTGTAGCAGACACGGTCTGCCCGTTCAACTGATGAGGCTGACAGTGTCAAACTGAGATGAACAGGTTTAAATCTACTAACTTCCCTTCCAGGGGATGTAGGTCCTTTCTTGAGATCTGTCACTGAGGCATATTTTGGCTCAACCTTTCTAGACACCGCCTCTTCACTGACACTGCTTTCCTCCCTGGAGGTATCAAGGAGGTTGTGTTGCACTGGAAGTATCCCTTGGCAGAGTGTCAGTCTGACTCATCTTCCATTTCATTACAGGGTCTGAAAACAGCTGCAGCTGTCAGAGGTTTGTAGTTACTTCGAAGCGTTATGACAAAACTATACTTACTAAATTATTCTGGTAAACATAGCCTCTCTGTTATCAGAAGAAAGTACAAAAAATGGACTCTCTTGCAATGCATTATGCTCATGATTGCCCAGACTTACTCAACTTTGAGCAATTGCACGGTAATCAGTCATGGCGAAAGAAAAGCTAATGCCCTGTTGCAAGGTGAAGAAAAAAACAACGAAGAAAATATAATAGTAGAGCTGCAAAGTATCATATAGCATAATATAACACATAGTGTAATGTAGACATCTTTACAACTTAATCTTTTGCTATTACTTGAATTTATTTTTACTGTGTACTGGGAGTGTTTCATGAGTGTAGTATTTTTTCCTTTAATTTATCATTTCTTCTTAAGGGGACAATAACAGGCAACACTTCCTACCTTCTGCATAATTCCTGGAAGCCTTAATATCTTTCTTTTATGTGTAGTGAGTACAATTTTTCAGATGCATCTAATTTACAGCTATGTATATGCAAACTGCACTCGAAGTGCTGACTCTCTCCATTTGTTAAAAAGAGGCCCGTGCATAATATCAGCACCTAGCGAACATATAAGCATATGAATAACTTGGCTTGCAAGAACAGGTCCACTAACTTAAATACAAGAATTTGCACTACAGTGATGAGTGCCCTGTAGATCCTGCCATGTAAGCCTACCCTTTTACAGGATACTTACCCAGTATTGAAACTGGGTAGTGGTAGCAGATTTAGCTGTGGCAGCCAGGAATACAGCACAGGCTGCAAAACCCACGCAAGAGGTTGGATAGCTATTTGGAGTGGCTTTGCAGGCTGTACAGAGCTCCATGATAGTGTGACTATACTACAATCAGTCCTTGAAATAGTTTTCTTAAAACTGCAGCCATGACAGGGCAGAGTTAATCTCTGAATATGCGGTGGTTCAGCTCTAATGTACTGTTTCTGAACTGTCCCAAGAACAGTCGCGAATCTATTTCCACCATTCCAGCCAGGACCTGAAAAAAAAAAAAAAGAGGTGCACTGTCAAAGTTAGAAGACAGATTACGCCTATTTAAGAGACAATTTTTAAAGTTTATGTTTTCCTAAGTGTGCTGTTTAAAATTAACTGGATTTATCATGTCCAATTATTTATGCAATTTCAAACTAAGATAATGATGCTGGATCAAACACATTTTTCTCTAAAAAGAACTCACCTTTTACAAAATTGTCAAAGGCATTACATCAGTATAACATATCTTTGCTGGAGCATACAAAGATTCCTATTTAATTTCAGTGATTTTATACATTTTCCTGCCAAGGAGAATCCTGTTCCAAAGCCAAGCCTTTGGGTTCCCTTTCTGAAGTTTGATGATAACACAGAGACTGGGTGTCACTTTTTTCAATAAACCATTTTCCTCAAAACCAAACAGGGTGTCAAGACACTTGTTGCAGTGAGAGAGGTAACAACATTTAGTATTTTTTGTTTAGGATCATTTTATCACTAAACAGATAGAGGTCTGAGACAAATGAATACAGCCTTATGCTGATGGCCAGGACCAGCACAAGTGAGGTGAAACTGGCTGGGACCAAGAGGTAAGAATCTATGGAAAACTGTCCTAGCAGTGTGAAAGGGGAGGTGGCACAAGAAATAAGAAGCAAATTTGATTTTAACCATTCCTTGGGTTGGAATATTCTACTTCTGTTCAATTTTTTAAATATATAAGCATATCAGTTTGCCCACAAATTAGGTTCAGAGCAACGCTGTTTTCTCCCAGTGCAATATGTGCAGGCAGCCAGTTGACATTTATGTTGTTTTGGAGTAATATGTCACAAGGAAAACAAGCAGTTGTCATTCCTGATGATGTCAAGGTGATGGCATGATGGAAGTCTTTGTGATATCCCTGGAATTGCAAGGCAGGAGACACTTGCTGTCTGGGCAGCCCTAGGCAAAGGCTACTTTGCATAGTAGACATTGTGCTCTTGGAAGTGGAGGAATCAGAGGGGATATATCTGAAATCAGATAAAATAGGAATGGGTTTTAAACTATTGCAACATCCCTTGACTTTCCCGCGTTCTGTTTTAAAGGTCTTTTCAATTTTTATTTATCCCTGTATTCCCCACTGCTGGCTATGGCCAGATATTTGGAGGCAGGGTGGCTGTTTCTATCCTCCCTGCTAGAAGCTATAAGCTCGTACTGTGCCAAAACCACAAGATAGACTATTTCACGAGCGGTTTCATGATAACTCCGTACAAGAGGCTCTGACAAGATCTGAATAATCACTGCAGCTTTGGCACTTATCTAAACCAGACACTTCTCTTACTGTCATTTAATTCAGATTAAATATCTGCAGAGAGAAATGAGAAACATTTTCCACCCAGCAGGGGCAGTTGGGTCTTTGGATTCAGATAGCAGACTTCAATAGGGCCAACTTGGAGGTGGTGAGTAGGAGACAGGCAATGGTTGGCTCCATCCCCTCACCACTATCTGCCATGCAGAGTGGCTAAGCTAGTGTGAGAAAGAAGATTAGTAGCAAATTACTCCCTTCTTCTCCGTAACTCCTGGAAGCAAGGATGATGCAAGAAGGATCCTCCTGCTCAGAGGTTTGCCTCCAGCTCAGACCACCAGCTCACTCCTGTCCTAGCCCAGCTTATCAACCACCTGTTTCTCAGAGCTGTGCCCAAAAGTTGCATTCTAGTCCAGTTGCATCAAAAAAAAAAAAAGGGGGGGGGAGAAAAAAGATGTAAACTCTCACATTACAGAGAAGCTGGGAATTGGGAAAAGCTCTTTACTGATCTATAGAGGCGGACAGCACAGCACAGCACTGATGCAAGAGGATAACAGCAACAAGAGATTTAGAATTCATCAACTCTAAATCGTACAAGGGTATAAAATAATGAGAAAAGAAGTCAAAGTTCTTATTAAAGAGGGGGCAGCAAACAATTATTCTAGCAACTCTGACACTTCTACACATGTTCAGAAGAATGCTTAACTTTCTGTAAATGTCAGAAGTTGAAAAAGAAACAAAGTGAAAGAATAGAAATGTTGTGATCCTTAAAAAGACTAGAGAGAGAACTGGGTAACTCTAGCCCTGGCAGCCTGACTTCAGTTCCAGGTAAAATATTCACAAAACCTGAGAGGAGCATCTATTTTTAGATGGATAGAGCAGACAAACCTATTGGCTTAAAGCCATGAGGGATTTGTGAATCAGACAATGCCAAAGAAATCTGATAGCCTTTTTTAATATGGTATCTGAGTGGGTGGGTTTTTATAAAAAAGACCTGTGCCATATGGAAACAGTTTAAATAATGCCTGGATAAGAATTCAATAAAGTGACGAGCAAGCACTTTACATGCATACTGCGCCCTTACAAAAAGTCCTTGTACTTCTTTAAAGGATCTCCTTTTACCCAGGTGCTTTCTTTACAATAAGGCAACATAATTCAGAACATAAACACAGGATAGACATAGTAAAAGGCAGCGCTCTCCCACTTGTCTTTCTTTCTTTCCTTCTTTCTTTCTTTCTTTCTTTCTTTCTTTCTTTCTTTCTTTCTTTCTTTCTTTCTTTCTTTCTTTCTTTCTTTCTTTCTTTCTTTCCTTCTTTCTTTCTTTCTTTCTTTCTTTCTTTCTTTCTTTCTTTCTTTCTTTCTTTCTTTCTTTCTTTCTTTCTTTCTCCCTTTCTCCCTTTCTCCCTTTCTCCCTTTCTTTCTTTCTCCCTTCTCTCTCTTTCCTTCTCCTTTTCTCTCTTTCTCTCTCCTTTTCTGTTTCTCTTTCTCCCTTTCCTTCTCTGTCCCCTATTTTCCTTCTCTCATGCATGCTCTTGCACATAAACACACACCTTTATGCTTACCGGTTGTTTGAGGTGCTGACTGCAGGCTGTTGAGAAAAGCTACATTGAAGAAGCACACTTAAAAGAACTCAAAAGAAAGAGAAACTCAATATTCAGTGTCTCAAGAGATGAAATCAGTGTGTAATTTATTACCAAATTACACCCATGGGGTACAATGTTCACACCAAACTTTTTATTGCAATAAACCCATGGCATTACTGAAGTGACTCAAAACTACATCAGAATAGACCACCTCCACTCCACTCTGTACGGGATGGGCTCGGTGGAAAGCATTTCTTAAAGTCAGGCATTAAGTATGTGCCCCTACATGTGCTTGGACAGAGCTACGGCAAGCTTAGTTTCCTTTTCCTTGTGCATGGGGTTTGAATTCACAATGAGAAACAGACGTGGTTCTTCTTGTGTGGGATCAAAAGAAATTCTTCTTTCTTTCTTTCCATAAGCCAATAAAGCAATGGAATGGCATGGTAATGCCTCCTCTTTTTCATGTTGGAAGATGTTAAAACCACTTTGATTTTTCTTGCAGTTCTAGGGGAGAACACATTAGAAGCTGCATGCCAGGAAAATTCAATTGAAAAGGAATGTTCTGGCCTCAGCTGCCGCCATAGCTCACCCATGGGCCGGCTAATTTTCCCCTCCCCACTCTCCTCAAACAAAGCTTTATCTATTTGCTGTGGTACATCTTCATGCCTTACGCAAAGCAATGCACACAGCAGGCCACCGGGAGGTTGCTGTTCTCTCTGCTGTGCTCTGCTTTGCTCTCTCCCTGCTAGCAATGCAAGGTAATTGCATGTGCGTGATCAAGATCCAATACATTTTAATAAGACTTCCTCAACAAATGAGCTTCTCATGTATCTACGGTTTCTCTAAAACAACCTATTTGCTCTAATAATTTTGCCTAGAGAGATTCTGAGAGGTTTATATATTTATCGAGGATTTCTGGATACCTCTAATGGCTAGGAGGGGACCATGAGCAAAATCTCGGAACAGCCATGCTGGTGTTATAGTGCATGCACTCATGTCTCTGTTGGCATACACAGCAGATCCAGAAAGGTTACGGAAATTCTAGAAAACCCCTTGAAATGTCATCATTGCTTATGAATTTGTATACAGAAATGTAATACATAGAGACTGCCTGATTAGGCATAGCTCTGTGCCTAACTACTGCCTATCAATTTCTTTGCCCTTTATGATTAAAAAAAAAAAAAAGAAGAAGAAAGAAATCAAAGGATAAGCTTCTAAAAATGGCTGTGTCTGGCACAGAGAATTTAATCCCTGCTAGCACTGCAAATTTTAGGCAGTTACTTCTGTAAGCACTGTGCAGACCTGCAGAAAACTCCAAGAAGGAGTCCTCTTGGAAGCTCTTCCACCTGGGTTGCCTCACGTGCCAGTTTTACTTGCTTGCGAACAATCCTGTGCAAAATCGGCTTTAATGTCTCTCCATGGGAACGAGTATTTTGGCCAGAGCAACTGTCTGCAGGATAGTGCCCTCTGTCTTATATTTAATGCAGAACCACAGTGTGAGTAGCTGTCACAGCTGTAACATGTAACGATACGTGAAGGAAAGTTCACGCGCTCTGCTCTGGTGTGAACATACAATTGCCGCCTTTGCTTAGCGGTTTTAGAGGAGGACTTGCAACTTAAGCAAAACTGAGAGTGACCGTTCAGGCTAGATGCTGTGGTGAACACTGAATAATTCTCCCGGGATGGAGATTTTATTGCAGAAATTGGGAGGGAAGCCAAAACAATTGTAAGCTGGCAAAACCTGTGGATTTTCTCCCTTCTAGGAAATCTTGCAAGCACTCAGTTAAGAAAATATTGCGAACCACACAGGTATGTTGCGTTTCCCCACTCTACCAAGGCTTACTTAGTATTTTCTGAGCAGCAGAATCCTTCATTCTCAGCACATTGTCACTTCCAGAGACCAATGAAGGAAATCAAATTGTCACAATGAAGAAGGATCAGGTTCCTTTCTTAGCATCAGCCTAGCAATGCCTTCCCAAACGACTGAGCCTTCATCCCCATCTGATTCCCAGCTGTGCCTAAGCAGTTAGAGCCCTGCCAGACGTAGCAGAGCCTTCTCTTACATGTATTGCACAGCTAGGCAGAGCAGGGCCTTAGCGTATTTTGAGGACAGAACCAACATTACCCAAATACTCATTTCTCCAGCTATGATCTCACAGTCAAATTAGTCCTAGAGGTGACTCACAGGACCTATGTTCATATAATTATGCCCTTACATCCAGCCCAAATAAAGATCTCTATCTACATGTGCATATGTTGTATGTATATAAACACATACATATCAATGGGTGTTTAGACGTGAACAAAAACACCACTTAGTTTCTAATAGTCTCCTCAGAATTTTATTCCAGTTTCTTTTGGCTGCATTTAATTTCATCTCAGTTAAGTCAGCTATATTGTTAATTTATTTCAGTCTTTTCATACTGATTTCATACTTGATTTCTCTTGTACCTAGAGGTTTCAATGGTTATTGACAGCTCCTCTCCTGCAATTATTACTTACTATTGCTTATTACTCCTATAAAATATCTGCAGTAGGAAATGCTAAAACATAAAATTGTAAGAAAATAGGGCTAGAATAAATCTCAAAAGATTGTTTCATGCAGCCTCTATGCTAAGGCAAGATCACCTATCCTAGTATGATTCTTGGGTTTTTTTCTAACCTAACAAATACCTCCAGGGCTAAAGAATGACTACTGTCCCCAGAGATGTATTGCATTCCTTCATTTCCCTCACACTCCCAAAATTTTTCTTAACAACTAAATTGAATCTTCTGTGCTAATGTATCTGGTACCATAGTACCATACTTTTAAGTTGCAGATGTAATGGTTTCAGAGAAAACTCACAGAGGAACTGTGAAAGAAAATACGATTTTTACTTCATCCCAGCGTGAAATGACTTTTATATAATTTTTATAACTGGAAAAAAGACCTGAAAACCTTTGTGAAGATTAGTTTTTCTGAAGCTTATGTTATCACTGGTGACATTTAATGATGAGGTTGGAATAATCGCAATAAATCGTGTCACACAAGGAAATTAGAAACTCACATTTTTTTTAATATAATAACCATCATCTGTTTTATTCCTGCAGGATTTTCAGTAGTTATTGTTATTACAGATAAGACCTTGATACTCCTAATAACACCAAATGTTATTTTGGGCATCCATTCACATAATACTTTTGTAAGAAAGAGCTATGCCAGATTACCAGTGGGATGTGATTTGATATGAGTTACTTATCAAGAACTGACATCAGTGTTTCTATTTTTATTGCTGAAAAATTTCTATACAAAGCTATAAAAGATTCATGTCTAGCAAGAGGAAACAGATGAGGTATACCTTACACACAGATATGTGATGCAGTTACTGGAAAAGTGAAAAGCTGATATGTTAGGATTGCTAGTACACTGAACACTGAGTTGTCCTGGATAAAAGGCATGCTAAAACTTTGTCTAGGTCCACCCAATGTCAAACATAAGCTGATACCATTGAAGCCTGGTAGACAGTGAGACTAGGAGCTTTTGGGAGAATTGCAGAGTCTTTAGCAAGTATTGGAGGATGGGGACATAGGACTGGAAAAGGTCAAAGCATGGGAGATGACCAGAGAGAAGGGAAAAGGATGGAGGGAAAGCCATTAGGAATAATGCCAACAGTACAGTGAGCAGACCACATGTGAGCCTAAGATTCCTTATAGAAATGCCATAGGCATGAGCTCATGGACACAGTTACAACACTGCAACAATTGCTTTGCACTAAAAGGGGAATCTTTTCTTCCCATAGATATTTGTGTCCTCAAACCTCTGAAATAAAGCTTTAACAAAATTAGGGAGCACTGTTTGCATCCTATCTGTCCTACGTACCGGAAATGCATTAAAACCAGGATCACTGGGCAATGGCTTGTACTGGAGCTCTCAACTCACCATACGCAGGAGTTGTCAATTAGTTGGTGTCTCAACTCTTTTCCTAAAGAGAAAAGTAGAGCAAGTCTTCCGTCCATGTGAGTAAAACAATCTTTCAGAGCTAAAGCTTAAATTGCATACAAAGAGCATGAAAGAAAAATTATTAGCTCTACTGTAATCTAATTTATGCTCTTTATTTGCAGCAGCAACTCATTCTGATGATCATTAACCTTTGAAAAAAAATGAAGCTTTAACCAAAAGGATTTAAAGGGGTTTAGTGCTGAATTTTACAGATCTTGCCAAAGTGTAATCTGAAGTCTTACATTTTAGTTCCCATCTTCAGCATGCCAGAGTTTGAATCATAAAGCTAGCACCCAGCATCTTGGCTGTGGGTCAAGATCAGCTGGAGTCACATGCAGGGTGAAGTGGTGAAGGTGACATTGCTCCTACCTGGCTCAGGAAAAAAATTAATGACCTTTGCGGCAACCTGTGAAGGACTTAAGCTCGTAAGTTTGTGGCAAAGACTCACTGGTTCCAGTTTTCCACATCTAAATACTCTCTTTAATATCCAGAGTAAGAAAGTGTGCTGGACAAGACTGGATGTAAATTCATCACTGACTTGGGACATACAGTGCTGTGCTGTTTGATCATATGATTGACAACTGGCAAGAGCCCGCATTGTTTCTCTGTTACCTAGTGAGTATATTTGCAAGGTATTAGGACGTGTCAGTACAAGGCAAGACAGAAAAAGGGGGAAAAAACCCCAGCAATAAATACCCCCATCCAAAAGAGTGCTCCAGGGCAACATTAAGCTGAAAAGAAGATCAAATGCAAACACAAATTTTTTATATCCCTCACTCTCATGGAGTACAAGGGAGGTGGATCCTAATACAGACTTCACAGTGTGCTCGTCCCTAAATGGAGCAGACCAAGCAACGCCGCCTTTTGGAATTTGAAATGCCGATTTTGTGACTCCTAGGCCAGTCTAGTCATAACAAAAGAATTAATTAACTGGGAGTATTCAGATTATCATCAAAGCAGTATATGAAGCCTTTGCGTACCTCTTTATGAAATACTCTCATGAAATACTTGTAACTCCTCCAGGACTGGGAAAGAACTTCAACCCTCCTGCAATACTGCAGCTACCAAACAGCACCAACGAAGAGATGCCCACGAGAGGCAGGCTACCCTCACCATCAACCACTACCAGCCTTTCTTGCACCTTTCCCCAAGCTCTTGGCATGGGCCATTGCTGGACACAAGAAACTGAAGCAGCCCAGCCTGGTGGTTTCAGCAATACCTGTCATGAGACGATTGCAACATGAAAAGGCAGTCACAGCTGCTGACATAGAAAAAAAACCACTGAAAAATGCCTGTACCCATGCACCCCAACCTGCAGGGACTGACCCCACCAGGCTGCTCTGGGAGCCCTGACAGTGCTGCTGGGGACCTCGGTGTCCTCACCTGCCGCCATTTCTGCAGCCGCTGCATGGCATCTTAGGGTTGGGGGGACTTTACCTTCACATGCAGATGCATGAAGCACAACAAGATATTTACCACCCCAAGTATTTTTTTCCAAAACATGACTTGGACTAATACTTTGGTGCCTACAAAACACTTAATTAACTGGAGCAAACTCCCACTTCTATTTTAACTTTTAGTGTCTAGACAAAAGTCATTAGGAGGTATTTTGGGGTTCAGCTCACCTTGCCCCCAACACAGTGTGTCTCAGCACCGCTCAGACCTTTAAACCTCACAGGTTCTGCCTTCCCACCTCTGGCAGACCTCGGATTGGGTGAGACCCATCCCTGCAGAGGTGGATGACCAGAGTCACTTTGGGGTGATCCAGGGTTTAGGGGAACTGGAATTAAACTGTATTTCCCAATGGGACATGAAGTCACTGCAAAGATTTTAACTATTTACCTATATTGAATCAGGAAAAAAATATGAAAACACAAATTTTATTCAGGTATTGTATCTACAAGATGATGAGTGTGTATGCAAAGTTTATGCATGTGTGTGGTTGCTTTATATGTATTCCCTAAGAAGATCCCTTCTATCCTGCATTTGAGTAAAATTATTTCCAACCAATACAAAGTAGTACTCTCTTCCACTTCTAGGCAAATATCTAATTACATATCGCTTTATTTCAAACTGCTCTACAAAGCGTTTATTCATCTATTATCAAGTATTAACAACAGTACAGTTGCAAAAATAAAGTTCAGTTGCTTAACTCTTTCTGGTTTATAATGCAAAGCCCTCAAAACAACTAAAAGACAGTAACAGCTCTGAGTACTACTAGAAGTTATAATGAGTAATTGCAAGCAAATTGCTGTGTTTCTATAGCCACTCACACCTCTCATTACCTTGAAATTAAAAATTGATCCTGTTACACAGGCATAAATCATATAAAAAATAGACTCATTTTCAAAGGGCAACATGATATGAAAAGTATTTTCATGAGATACATTTCACCTATCTACTGAACCACTTACATCGGTAATCAAACAGCAACAATCATATATCATATTAAAGGAGTAGAAGGAGTTCAAGTAGCTCATGCCTTTCTCTCTTTCTGTTTCAATCTATACAGAAAATCTAAATATTTACTATATTCATGCCCATTTGTATATATAAACTTTCATGTGCGTGTATATGTTCTGCATTATGCAACATAAATGATGCAAATACGTGAAAACTTTAGACACTAGACATTGAATGATTGAGTTATGCACATCTGTATGCCCCTAACTGGAATTCTACATGCAATAAATGAGGTGTTTGGTTGTGTAATCGTATAACTTGTGTGTTTCTTGAGCTCCTGACTAGCTGGACTGCATTTAGCCTGTTCCATGGGTGTCCTCTGCCTGGGCCTAGGAGGACTTACATGAATTTTACACAATACAAAATTAATACTTACAGATAGAAATCCCTGTAGGAGTGGAGCTTAATCTACCTTCTTAGGAAGTACTGCAGCATTCCAGGCCTCTGAATATCTTTGAACAGCTGTTGTAAAAAAATTAACTATGGCACAGTAGTACAAAGTTCATGCCCCAGTGCAGGTAGTTCACAGTCTTGGCAGACTGAGACTGAAATGAGGGCTCCTCTGCTTCCAAATGACTCCGGCCCAAGTCTCAGGCTGATGAAATGGTTGTTTTTCTTCTCTGACCCAAACCCCACATCTGTACCTGGTTCCAGGCCTAAGAATCATAAGAAAGGGAGACTTTTGCCACTGGAAAGTAAGAAATCTACCCTCCTCATGGCAGGAAGTGCTTCTTCCTTCCAATCTCAGAAGATCATTAAATATAAGAGTTCAAGGTAATTGTGAGCACTTTTAAAGGTGTTCATTTTTCAAGTGGGCTAGTTAATCTTTCTTGCAGTTAAAATGCATAGAGAGCTTTGCGTGGCAACACCTTTCACACCTAATGCTGGAGAGTCAGGTTGCATGGGTATTTGACTTCCAGCCCAGCACAGGGTGGCAAAAGTCTTAATCTCAACAAAAGTGAAGATTGATGTGGGTTCCCTTGAACACCTGCTGCTGCTGAAGCCATTAGTGTTTGGGACACTCTCCTGCTTACACTGAAGTTGGTGTGAACTGTCCTCTTGCCCTTTGCAGAAAGAGGATCAGGCCCTTACTGAACAAGATTAATAGGAGCAAGCCTGCCATTGATTACGTGCTGCTGTCCTCACCATGTCTGAGGGCAAGCCAAGGGGTGAATTACAGCTACCCGGGGACTCCAAAACCTGAGAAGAAATCAAACCGACAGACACACAGTGCAAATTAAAGCATGTTGTATCTGAGAGAAATCAATACAGAAAGCAGAAAGACTTATGTTTCCAGTTACTTTCAGCCTGCAACAGTCCAAATCCTGCAGAGCTTAGTCCAGGTAAGGAAGTGCTACCACTTATACCACTGACCATGATACTTGTGTAATGCTTATTCCGGAGTGAGTGTGGATTTGGCAGAGACTCACGCGGAATAGGAACTCACATGTGGAGAGGGGAATACTGGCGTAACAACATTGGTTTAAATTTGCAGTTTAGCACATAATAAAAGAACTTCCTTCTGTAGACAAGAGCTACATAAGAGGTGGCTTTTTTTGCGCAGAGGTGTGAGAGAGAATTAAATGCTTCCCATATGCCAAACAATACTCTGAATGACCGCTTAGATACTATTTTCAAGTAATTCCATTTAAGATTGTGTTTCATTACACTTCCCAGAATGTGGTAGTGGCATTCATTCATTAGGACTGAAAATTTTAACTTGCACTTCGGCTACCTTTCTGTCTGTGAGCAGCAAGGGCAAGGTGCTCCACAAGGAAAAGGGAGCAGGATGCTGAGCATTTCAAGGTGGGCCAGGCAGGGACCTCGCTGACAAGGGCACAGTACCACAGCATCCAAGCAAGGTGAGCAGAATAGGTTTGGTGGGAGTAACGAGGTGTCATGGTTTAACCCAGCAGGCAGCCGTTTGCTCACTCCTCTCCCTGGTGGGATGGGGGAGAGAATTGGATTTAAAAAAAAAGGTAAAACTTGTGGGTTGAGATAAAGACAGATTAATATGGCAGAAAAGGATAATCACCATCATCATCATCATCATCTTCATTGAATAGAATATACAAAACAAGTGATGCACAGCACAATTGCTCACCACCTGCAGACCATTGATGCCCAGCTAGTTCCTGAGCCATCATCTAAACCCCTGGCCAGCTTCCCCCAAGTTATATACTGAGCATGACATCATATGGTAAGGAATGTCCCTTTGGCCAGTTTGTGTCTGCTGTCCTGACTGTGTCCCTTCCTAGCTTCTTGTGCACCTGCAGCCCCCTCACTGGTACGGCAGTATGAGAAGCTGAGAAGTCCTTGAGTCCTAGACTTGGTGTAAACATTCCTAGCAACAACCAAAATATCAGTGTGTTATTGACATTATTCTCATCCTAAATCTAAAACACAGCACTATACCTGCTACTAGGAAGAAAATTAACTCTATCCCAGCCAAAACCAGGACACCAGGTGAGACACAGTCCAGTGATTGACAGACAAGTCCATAGTGATGAGCGAGGTCTGAGGTAACATCACAAAGTCAGTCCATGGGTCAGGGTGAGGGTCTGGATCAACAAGATACATGGCCAGGGAGGGCATGGATGCAGCACAGCTCAGGCAGGGTCTAAGACAGCTTAAATTCGGCTCTCAAGCAGAGGACGAGACTCCCTACTGAGGGCTCTTTCAGCTTCTTCTCAAACAGCTCTTTCTTCACAACATTTTCAAGGCCAGATAGCTGTTTATCGAAACTGGCCCTCAGCCCAGGCGGCCAACCCCACGGGAGAGGGGCACGTGCAGTCAGGGCCCTGATGCTCTGTAGCCAGCCCAGCGCTTTCCATTTCTAGTGTGCTTTTCACAGGACACAGCATAATCTCACAGTGACACCAAGTGAATACTGCAGTTTTCCTGCAGGACTGCTTTTAGTGAGATGCTCAGACCTTCCAAGGCCTTTTGAGATGTTTAAGCCTGATTCTCATCTGGTCTACATACTGTGGACTGTTAAACCAGTGGAATGGACAATTAGATTCTCTGGATTTTGTGCTAGCATGCTGAAATGCTGTCTAAATCTTTTGCCTTAGTCTATGAAGACTGAGAGTATCTGCAGACCCCAGAGGTCCAAAGTAATCCAGTGGTATAAAACCAGTCAAGAGGAAACTGAGAGCAGGAGGAGCTGGGTGAAAGCGTGGCTGCCCGTGTGATTGCACAGACTTAGGTGGCCAGAGACCATCTCGCTGCCACATCTTTTCCTCCTTGTCTCTGCTTGCAAGTTACTAACCACTTGTAGTGGGTGGGTTTGCCTCCATTACGAAGCATGTTGCTGCTTGTACAGAAGATGGAATTTTCCTAACTATCCTGCATCTCTCCATATGTGCTGCGTTTCCAAGAACCTCAGCTCTCCCAGTCTTTGGTTCTTTCTGTTGAAAAGAGTGTTAGCCTCAACATTGCTGGGTGCAGACTGGAAATCTGAAATCAAGGAAGTTAAAAACTAGAAGACAAATCAAATACTTTAAATATTATTATTTTTCAGCAATCTCCTGTGCTTTCTGGACCTCAGCAAGACTAATGGGCTTAGCCAAATCTGTAAAGAATTGTGTCTTCTAGTTGTGATTGAATTCTGCTCTAATGAGGCAGAAAAGTCAACCTAGACCCTCGTACTACTACACGTGGCTAGTACTCCAAATAGGTTTGCTGAGTTTTCTTTTCCTCTGAAAGAAAATATTATATGGTTTCCCCAGCACTCTGCGTTGAGATAGTACTGTAATGATTAACTACGTTCCACTTTAAACTGTCACTAATATTCTCCATATGTAATTAATGCCTCTAATTCTACACAGAGGTATCATGACAAACAACCAGCTGTCTGTCTTTTTATTTCATTGTGGTTCTTGAACTCTTGGCTCAGGTTATGTGTTTCTGGAATGTCAAATAAGGAATTTACTTTTCCATCCATCAGTTTACACTCTGCGTGCAGTTTGATGGCATCTTGCTAATACAGCCTGGTTGCACTGTAATTCACCTTATAATCCATTGTATCAACACTGACTGTTCAATGTGCAACTTCCTAACAAGGTGGCCGGTGCCTCTTAAGCACTATAGTGCACTGGGAGAGTGGTATTTTAAAATGTATGCCCAGCACCAAGGCTGTCTGGCTTGAAGCTCCCAACTGTCATAATTAGGTATAACTTTCTTCACTAGAAAAAAGCAAAAGAAATACTCTGCTCAGGCAAAAAGGTTCCCATCTGCTTCAGGACTGCCCTTCTGCACTAGTGCATCCCACGTTTTAAACCTGAGGTGTGCTATTGAGTAATAATAAAAATGTGCTGCCTCCAGGTGTGCCTCCAGGCATGCCATATGCAGCAGTGGAGCACTGCTAACTTCTCTTTTGGGCACTTAACGCTTTCAGTGGATTCTGCTAATTATTTTACTTTTTTCTTTTGATGCCTCAAAAACAGCAGGAAGCTGGACCGGCACAACATGGTCCTGGCTGCTGGCTGCAGGACAGGCTGAGGATGCTGGCATTCTCCTCACACTGCTGTGTCCACAGACATCTGACCGTACCTCATGCGTGCTCTGCTCTACCTGCAGATACAATGGGGATGATGGTACTTTTACAGAGCCCTTTGAAATCTCAGGGTGAAGGTGATATAATAAAAGACATGATAAGACAGCCATGTTCAAAGATAAGCTCTGTGCTGCTGGTGATGCACTTTGGTGTTAGAGGTCTAGGCCTCTTTTGAATAAACCAATGGTAAGTTGGTACTGCTGCCAGTTTTTAGTTCAAAACACACCACATGAAATCCACAGCATGTCAGTGGGTAAGACAACTAGAAATTGGGTGAAATAAGGCTCTAAACCAGTAGTAGATTTCAGCAGAGGTCCTTACACAGGTAGATAGTCACTGCCTGTGAAGTGCCACTTGCAGGTAGCCAGTTGGTAACTCACAGGGAGCTCTGCTGGACCTGAAAACACAAGAAAATGACGCATTTTGGCAAACGCCCTCTGCTGTCACTATCAACAAGGGATTTCTCTACATAATACACTGACTACACAGTTTTCCAGGTCTCCTGCAATACACGTGAGGCCTTAATCACATTGTCTAATGGAATATTACAGGAAAGGTTTCAGTGTGAAATGCAGTGTCTTTGTAAACCTGACTGAAAGCAGAATTGGAAAACATTGTCCAAAAAAGATTTAAAATACAAATTTTATTTTATGGTCTCGGGCTCTCTCCAGTCCCTCGAGTGAATCTGTTCATGCAGACAGCAGTGGGCATGTGCAATGTCATTGCCCTCAGCTTGCGCACAGATGTAGGAATCCGCTCCTGCAGTTTAGAGTCTGGGAGTTTGCCTTGACCTTCGTCGTAAAAGAAAGTATGGAAACTAGGAAACTAGGCAAATTGCCAAGGTCAATGAAACATAACTAGAAAGTGGCCTGAACACCCAACTTGAGCTCCAGTGTTGCCTTGATACACCAGTGAGTGTTTGCAGTCATTCATCTATTAGGCAATTAGCTATGGTTGTTTAGATGTTGCCAGGAATGCAGGGGCAGCTCTCATTAACCAAAAAAGATGACATAGTTTTATTTACATCTGGCACTCAGGATACCTTTTAGGAAACAATCCATGGGGCAGTTTCTTGCAAAAAAAGCCCACCACTGTTTGTAGTATTTCCCATCCTTTTTATGCTCACTAAGCAATGTACTAATGGTAAACCCACACATGCAGCTCTGTGAGAAGATAGGTGAAGATCTCAGCTTGTAAAAAGTAGGAATTGATAACCCAATGCTCTCCATGAGGCAACATCCATCTGCACTTGGGTCGGTGGGGCAATCTGACCCATCTGCCACCAAAATACACATCTGGTAAGCGTCTGACAAGGTACAGGCAGGTACTTGATGTGTGCTCAAAGTGCTACCAAAGGGAAAAGTTTCACTGGAGTCAAATTCAAATCAAATGAAATGAAATCAAATAATTTTTCAGCTGGAAGCTAAGAATCTCTCCTGCTTTTTGTCTGCTGAACAGGATATATATATAGGTAAGTATGGCATAGGCCGAGCAAGATGGGGTAGGAAAAAAATGTTACAAAGATGATCTGGTTCTGCCTCCTTCACACAGTCTGTAAGGCTGTCAATGTAATCCCTGCTTGTAGAAATTCAGAAGTCTAAATCTGATCGGAAAGATCAGCTTTATTTCTTCTTCGTGCACCACCTTCAGCACTGTTGGAAGCCACTGCAGCCACGCTTATTTTGGAGAAGATACTGAGCTGCAGATATAAAATTGACTGTTATCCAGGGTGGTTCGACACAGAGTTGTGGATCTGCTGACATAATATATCTCCTTTAACTTGTGGGTTTCATGTCATCATCTCGGCCACAACATTTTCTATATCTGCCACAGCTGGAACTGGCCTTGTAATAACTTCGAAAGGAAAGGTGTTGCTACTGCCACATCTGCAGCAGTGCTGTGCATGATGAAGAAAAAAATTAAACTTGGTGGGGGGCGGGAGGAACCAACATGAAAGGGATGAGCAGAGAATAAATGACCTGGAGGCCTGCAAGCCTCACAAATTCCATGTGAAAAGCTGTCTGTTAGTGCCATCTTGTGGGCCCAGAGCCACCCCCCACACACACCAAAGAGGCAAAGCCCTTTCTACCAAGGTACAACTCCACGAGTTGGCTCCATACTGGTTTGTAGCACAGAGACCTTCCATCAGAGGACGACGCTGAAGCTACAGCAGTTATACAAGGCATGATACCCTACCTGCCATCACTTAAGCAAACAGTAACTGTGTGTTGGGGAGAGGCACCATCCCAGCACTCACCTGGGACTCTGATCTTGTCTGCCATGTCTGCACAGAAACCAGGCTGCAAAGTCAGCACAAGGGATGAGCAAGGAGACTGTCCTCATCTCTAGCTACACCTGCACAAGAGGACTTCTGCCATCCCTTCAGAGGCAAACTTCACTCTGGAAGGCTCATGTCCTCATTAAATGCCTGAAGCATCACGAGGCACAGTATTAGTTACGTGCAGGACTTCAGTATAAGGCACCTTGCTCAGACTGGGGTACCCTCTTAAGTGAGGTACTGAGCATGGGAGGTGGGAGGAGCCCAGCTTCTTTACTCATCCCCAGGCCCTATCCCAGGCTCTTCTGGGGCAAGATGCAGCCTCTAAGTCAGAAGTGAGTGTGAAATAAGGCAGATGGGTGGGCAGGCAGACTGCTTTCTGGCCCAATTTGGCTGCTGGGGGTGAGGAGAAAGGAGACAGGAGAGAGACAAAGGCGAAGTCAGCAATGGCAGCAACAGGCCAGTTATCAAGAGTTACGTTGATGGGATAAAGCCGTTGTCTTGGGAGCTGCCGCTCATGTTTCCCCTGGGTGCCTGGCACCATCACATCTTGTGTCCAAGTCTATGCAGATTGGAGGAAGGAGATGCAACACAGACACTGAGGGTGGGAGGACAAGGATGGAGGGTGAGGTGCACAGAGGATTGCACTGGGAATCAAAATGCCTTCCAAGCACCCACTACAATCCTGTTTAGATCTCCACATGTAGCCTTGACTTTCCTACATGGAGTTGCCTGACAGGATCCTGTAAATACTGATACTAGCAGGAGTCTGATTTCCTGCATTCAGTCTTGTGTCTTGTGGTATGGCTATGACTTTACAATGACCTTATTGCAGTACTGTACATCTTAGAAATGGATATGGTCTTGGGTTAAAGATGTTGAGAAACAATGAATCCACCACATCCCTTGGTGTGTTGTTTCAGTGGTAAACACTTGCACAGTTAAAAACAGCCTCATCTTATTTCAGACCTTAGCAAGTCTGTGCTTCAGATATTTGGTAATCTTGTCCTTTTCCTTATGATTTAACCTGTCTCTGCAGGGTTAAAGTGTTGCTAACAGTCAAGAATCTTTTCTGTATGTAAGCCCAATATCAGTGCATTGCACAGTTAAATATCCTTCTGTATAGCCACAGAACTACAGCAGAAGCTTCTAAAAGCTCTCCAGGTACTTTTGATTGGGGAGGGGACACAACACTACCTTTTTTGAAAGAAATCTCTTTCTAATACTGCCAGTCCCCATGGTTACTCCTGTGGCTGAAATCTCTCTCTTCCTATCCACAGATAATATGATTCCCTCATTTCTTCTCTGACTGATTTTCCTTCAGTTCTTCTTACCCCTTATGTTCTTCTCTTTCAGCTCTGTACTATTCTCCCAGCTGCAGCTATAGCATCTCACCTGGTTACCAGTTTTATAGGAAGTAAATGCTAATGTTTATACCTAAGTTAAAAAGGTAACACAGAATCTGAATAAGTATTTATTTCCTTAACAAGTAGACGAGGGTGAGGAAAGAGAATCTAAACATATTGGTAAAGTAAGCATTTTACACAAAGCAGACTCTTAACCTGGTGTATGTCGCCAGCCTTGTAAATAACATAAAGTCAGTGTGCAATGCATGACAGATGTGGAGGAACTAAACTGTGCCGTTTCTTGGCAAATTTATGTACATTATGACATTTGAAATGTTGTATTTATGTATGTGCTCACATAGTGAAGGCATCCTAAACTGAAAGACCTCACTCCTTTGTAAGAGTTAAATTCCCACTGCATTCAGTGCTACAGCAGGATCCAGATTCAGTTCTATAAGATCGGTGGCATTCTTGTGCTTGCTTTGTAGCATTGTTTACATTTTACAGGACACTACACTCAAAATACTAACAACACAGTTATGACCTTCTCATTTTGGCAGATGTTTACTGACTTAGTATCTCTGTCTGTTTTTAGTTCTATTTAACACACTTCAGATTTCTAAGAGTACACATCTTTTGTCTTAACACAACTTAACTCAAAACCTTGAATTTTGCTTGAGTGGAGTGTGTTGCACTGTGATTATTACATAAAATTATATCCCTGTACAAGTAAGCAGGAGTTAGAGCAAGGGGTAGCTATCAAAGTCAGTGAATTTCATCAAACATATCAGGCCACCATTTATACCTCGCCACAGAAATTAATTTTGTCTTCATTAATATCTGGACCTGCACTGACTTGAAGGAAAATGCAGAACTTGGAATTTAATGCAGTTGAATGGCAGTATTTTGGCACAACAGATAGCTCATATGATGATTCAAGTTGATCAGGTAAGAGAAGTATGAGAAAAAGTAGATTTATGGGTATCATCCTGGCATAAAGGATCTAATATTTTCTTTTGACCTAAATTTAGTCCTTCTTCCCCATGAAGAGAGTGTAAAATCACTGAGCCTTTCAGCTACGTTCCCATGTAGGAAAAGAGCTGGAAAAATGAAATTGTATTTATATAGAGAGAGTTATAATTCCAAAAGAGGTTATAAATAACAAAGCTATGTTTGTTAGGTGAGTACAGAACTGCTGGATAAAAGTTCAGCTTCTCATATTAGTGGAGGAAGAACTGTAAATAACTTCATGAAAAGCATAATCCTTCACTAACCCTCTCATGGTATGGTCACTTTCCTAATGAATCCACTGCCAACAGTGAAATGTGCACCTGGCAATCCTAATACCATATGTCAGGATCTGTGCTAAGATATGTTAATTTAAATGATTAAGGATTAACAACTTCGCCAACAGGTGCACCTTCATGTGGACTCTATCGTTCAGCCAGGCATTCACTCAGAAAATGTCTCTTAACAAAGAACATTGATGAAAAAAGCAGACAGTAGCTTCGTGCAGCTGGCAAATCTCTTCCTTTTCTAATTCAAGTGCACCGAACTGATAGGGAGTCCATGTGCTATGGCACAACCGCATCTAAATTCTGATTGGAAATGTTGGAAAGTTGAATAAAACTTCCAACGAGTGTTTTCAAGATGGGATCTTTGATGTCTGCTAACAGACAAAAGCCTTGATCCTGATCTTGGATATACCAGTTTGAATCTGAAGTAATTCCTCTGATTAATGTCACAGAAAATAGAACGTGCCCTCAGCTGTTGGTTTTCTTTAACAGTCAATGAACATTTATCATTAACTTCAAAAGGAACAAAACTAGGCCAACATCATTTTTAAAACCCTCCTCTTTGTGTGTTTGTATGATATCTTAAAGGAAAAGCTATGTACAGAGAAGAGTTCCTGTGCTGGAAAGTATTGCTAGCTAACAAAGACCTGTTTATGTAAAAGATATGTCTAGCTGTTAGCATGCTGTAATGCATAACCATTGTTATACATGTAATTACTGTAATTGATCCAGTCATCTGCACACTGATATTCTTGATTAGACTGAATGTACGGATGATAAACTGTTTCTTTTCCCAAGAAATAAGATGGAGCAAGTCTCTGTAAAACAACAGCACTGAACTGGTATGTCAGCTTCCTTCGAATTTTAATGATTTCACCTGTTCTTCCATAATTCCTCAGTGCTCTGGCCATTTTCTGATATGTCATGATCTTGCGGTTTCCCTTTCTTTCACCCCACAGCTCTGCAAGTTTCTCCTTGTTTTTGGAGACAAACTGGAAGACACCATTGGGCTTATCCACCCACTGGATGCAGTTTGCCATAGCTGGATCATACAGAGACTCATGCAGGTACTCAAACAGTCGAAGTTTTTTTCTACCTGTTAAGAAATAAAGTACAAAAGGTCAGAACAAAACTCATTTTAAAAGATGAGCAGTTGTCTTTTTCCTGGAAAGGATCTTACAGGCAAAAGCATAGGTCAACCTAATACCCTGTTACAAATTAAAAAGATCGGTATAAACTATTAAATGGAAGACCAGCAACAGCAAATGGGATGACAGTTCTGAAACATTCTGGATTTCATCTCTAAGCATGTGGAGGAAAAGAAGGTTATCAGGAGTGCTCAACATGGATTCACCAAGGGGCAATCATGGTGACCAATTTGATAGCCTTCTATGATGGGATGACTGGCTGGGCAGATGAGGGGAGAGCAGTGATGTTGTCCACCTTGACTTCAGCAAGACTTTTGACACTGTCCCCCATAATATCCTCATAGGTAAGCTTAGGAAGTGTGGGTTAGATGAGTGGAGAGTGAGGTGGGTTGAGAACTGGTTGAATGGCAGAGCCCAGAGGGTTGTGATAAGCAGCAGAGTCTAGTTGGAGGCCTGTAGCTAGCGGTGACCAAGGGTCAGTGCTGGGTCCAGTCTTGTTCAACATATTAATCAATGACCTGGATGAAGGGACAGAGTGTACCCTCAGCAAACTTGCTGACAATACTAAACTGGGAGGAGCGGCTGATACACCAGCAGGCTGCACTGCCATTCAGCGAGACCTGGGCAGGCTAGAGAGTTGGCCGGAGAGGAACCTAATGAAGTTCAGCAAAGGCAAGTGTAGGGTCCTGCACCTAGGGAGGAATAAGCCCATGTACAGGTGAGGGGCTGACCTGCTGGGAAGCAGCTCTGCAGAGAAGGACCTATGTGGACAACAGGTTATCCATGAGCCAGCAACATGCCCTTGTGGCCAAGAAGGCCAGTGGTATCCTGGGGTGCATGAAGAAGAGCATGGCCAGCAGGTCAAGGGAGGTTATCCTCCCCATCTACTCTGCCCTGGTGAGGCCATATCTGGAGTGCTGTGTCCAGTTCTGGGCTCCCCAGTTCAAGAAAGGCAGGGAACTACTGGAGAGAGTCCAGTGGAGGGCTACAAAGATGATTAGGGGACTGGAGCATCTCTCTTATGGTGAAAAGCTGAGAGAGGCAGGTCTGTTTAGCCTGGAGAAGAGAAGACTGAGAGGGCATCTCATCAACGCTTATAAATATCTAAAGGATGGGTGTCAAGAGGAAGGGCCTATATCTTTTCAGTGGTGCCCAGCAACAGGACAAGGGACAACAGGCACAAACTGGACAGGTAGTTCCATTTAAACAGGAGAAAAAACTTCTTTACTCTGAGGGTGACCAAGCACTGGAAGAGACTGCCCAGAGAGGTTGTGGAGTCTCCTTCTCTGGAGATATTCAAAACCCGCCTGAGCGCGATCCTGTGCAACCTGCTCTGGGTGATCCTGCTTTAGCAGGGGGGTTGGACCAGATGATCTCCAGAGGTCCTTTCCAACCTCTGCCATTCTGTGATTCTGTGTAACATATACAGATCATAGACGAAAGGGATTTGGTCATTAGAGTTTCAAGAGCAGGTTATTTGGGGATCATGACAAACATTTGGTGACTTCATTGTGTGGTAAGTCTCAGAAGCTACTTTCAGCAGTCTTCAGATACATGCTGTCAGGTGCATGGTGAAGGAACCCACCACAGGAAATTACATCCTCAGTGCAGGAAAGAGGTTCTGGAGAACCAGTCTGAATCTTTTGTAATAAATGCTTTCCCTGCTTAATTAAAGCTGAAAGATTTTGAGATGACTCAATTTTCTCAGGTTTGTTTCAAGAATGTTTTGGGGATGCAAGGTAGTCTCTGATATAAGAAAGAGTGAGTGGGAAGAGCAAGCTAGTTTTGAACCATAAACCTCACTTCGTCAATAAGGAGCTAGACCTTCTGGTACGCTGTAGTTTTCTAAAAATGTACAGAAGTGTCAATTTGTATTCCCATGCAGAATAAAGCAAGCTCAGTAGTACATTATTTGTCAGTTAGCTAAGTGCTTCTCCCCACAGGCTCAGCTCTCAAACTTCAGTTTACTAGTGAGGCTTATTTAGTTTCACTTAGGTCTTGTGGATCCCTCTCTCTGAAGTTCTTCTAGTTCCCTTCACAAAACGAAGGGTGACCAAAAAGCTGTCATAAGGAGGAAGAATTTAAGATTATGAGACAAAGAGGAACATTTTGCAGAAAGGGGAGTCTATGCAGAAGAACGGCTTCCACTTTAACCAAAGTGGAAGCAAGCAGCTGCACCTAAAGTTCATAAAGTCTTGTCTTGCAAGGCTATTTTAAACTAGGAAAGGGGGAAAAGTGACAGTTGCTAAGGAACACTGAGATCAAGCCAAGACATCTGTTAGGGATTACAGTAATTCTGCATCTGACGCTAAGGAAAGAGCAGAGAAGTGACAGTCAGGCTTAGGAAGAAGAAGAGCCTGAAATCAGAGGTACTTTCCAAAAAATTAACAAAGTTTCATTATCTAAATAAAAATTGGCCTGTGACTAGATGTACATATTCTACTAGAAATACATATAGTATTACCAAGATGAGCAGCTTAAAAGCATACCAGTGAAGGACACTGCCTGGTCACAGTAAACACTTCTTAGTACGTGACCTCCTTCGGTCCCCTCCAAACTGAATTATCCTATAAACCTATTGTAGAACAATTAAGATCAGGGGAAAATCTGCAGACTACTGCAGACTGAGTCTCTGCTGGAAAACAATAGCATAGCCATGTCTGCAGCAGCATCTGATTTCACGCTGTCTGTCGCCTTAGTTCAGGTGTCAATTCTGCCCAAGCTTTTATTTCTAGACACATCACCTCTACCTGATGTCCTGTTTTGAGGTGACTTATTTGCTCTTATGTGTTAATGCAGCTATGTTTCTAGACCCCCGCTATTATCTCCAAAGTGCTACACAACGTGGATGCACCAGTTTGAGCTGGGGTTAGTTCACAGATCTTTGCACTGTACCGCATTACATAAGCTAGTGGTATTCATTACCAGGCCCTGAACATCAGCCTAAGTTAGCAGGCTAGTGTCTGCCAATTTCTTACGTGGTCAGCGGAGAGAGGCAAGTTCCTCCAGAAGGTGTTTCAGAGCGTCTACATGAGATTTCTGTGCTGAACTGTCCCGAAGCAGCCTAATTCTCTCTGGGTGTGTCTGATACAGATGCATTTCTGAAGTACCTCTCTCGATTATCTCAACTTACTGAGCTTTAGTTCAGATCATTGAATGGTCTTGACATGCATGAACTGGACTCCTTCAGAGGAAACCTAACTCAAAGATGCTTTCCAGAAACATATCTAAGTCACTGAAGATTTCAGAACTTGTGGCCAGCCTAGAGATTGTCCTAAATACACCCTTGTGAAACACTTTAAACACAGACTTTGGGTCTTCAGTACTGATAATTTCATCTAAGATCTATTCCTAAAGGGCCACACTACTTGCTAGTGTACAGAAAACCTCTCATGTCTCAATAAGAAGCCAAGAAGACTAAATTTATTTACGTATAGTGGAAATAGTCCCCCAGATCACAAGTTTCTGGCAGGAATATCACCACGGACACAAAAAAAACCCCGTAAAAGGACACAAAAACCCCCGTAAAAATAGTCAGTCATTCTGAAAATTCATGCAATATGGCCTTCTGGAAAAGAAGCTTGATAATAATATAAAAGAAATATGAAATAGGAAATCTCTGTTTAACAGAGCAGTAACAACTGAAGGTGAATTCAGATATTGACACATAAAATCCCCAACCCAGTGGAATACTGGGTAAGACTTTAAAAAGCAGTATTTCTGGATTGAAAAGTTTTCATTTGCAGTGGTCAATTTCAAGCACTAGAAGTACAAAACTTAAAAGGAGAGGCTACTCTTCCCATTGTCCCAAGGAATTTGTAGTAGTAGTTGCTATTAAGCAACAGAAACCACAGTGTTCAGCATCAATGGGAAGAGATGATACCAAAAACTGACACCATGTGGTTAAAGTTGAGAGAAGGGGATTTCAACAAGCAGTAAAACCAGGAAGCTACTCAAAAAAACCCCACAGTCAAAAGTAGGTACAACAGCTTAGAGTGAAGCTGTGTAAATCTCATCTAGCAAAGTCATAGAAAGGATGCTGAGTCCCAAACAAAAAACAAAGAATGAATGCAATACACTAATGAAGTACTGTAATGACTAAGGTCACCCGACCTATTTTTTGCAAAATAGATATCCTCTCAAGTAAAGTCAACCAAAAGGAGCACAAAAATAGCTATAAAATGCACACTGGAAGTGACAAAATCTAAGAGGTAATTTGAAAAATAAATAAAGGCAGGCATAAAATCAGGTGCAAAAATATTCATGTATGTGAAAAACCTTCAAGAAAACTACTCCTTGTTGGACCACATGAAATAAAATAAGTTATTAAAGTGGATAAAGATGTTATTGATAGCTAGATTTACTTCTCTGCATCAGACTTCCTCCCAGACGATTTGGAGTGAAACACATCTCTGGTTTGTTTTTCCATGTACTAAACAAGAGGACAGAATAAGATGATAATAGATTTATCTTATGAGATTTAGCAGATAGGAATTGAACACTAGCAGTTGTATTCTAGTTACTACTAAATGTTAACTTATTTTTTCCTGTTACAAGTAAAAAAATTAGGAAAAAGAGAAAACATGATTTGCCAAGAGATTTTTTTAAAGTAACATAATGTACATATCAAGATACGCTCTTTCTACACACCTTTCCCTGCTTTTGGCTGGCCAGCAGCAGCATGCATCACTTGGCTTTCTGGAGTATTCTGCAGCGTATGGTAGACGGTCTCATCTGCATAAAAATCTGCTGCACTGTTCTTCAAGAATTAAGACAACAAAGAGTTACTAATAGAGCACATTCTCTGAGGAAAAAGAAACTTGTAGTAATTAATTGCCTGAAGCCTTCAAAATGCAACCTTTCATCACCTCACCCATGGAAGACTTTTCTCAGCCACGAAGGCATGCAGTGTGCTGTACCACTAACAAGCAGCACCAATTTGTGTGCAGTGGGATGGACTGCTCACCAGGGGAGAAGTTAAGAGGGAAATCAAAGTAATTGCCTCACTCTGGATCTTCAGCTCTTCTGCTGGAAGCAGAGGAGGAACGGTGGACTCTGTTTCCAGAGTTAGTAAAAGACAAGGGGCACCTGGACAGTGGCCCCTACAGACTCCGTAGTTCCCGTGTCATGTTGTCGCTAATCTGCTGGTTGAAAAAGGGTTTTTGCAGATTCTGTTTACCTGAAATTATCTCCTCTGCAATATGCACTTTCCTTCACTCCTGGAGGCCACACTCCCAGTGTTTCTAAGAATGAATATGGGCTCTGCAGGCTGAAGCTGAGCTCAGAGGACAGATAATGCTGGTCTTTCCAGCACTCTTAAAGCAAACTGCTGGAGAAGAAATCAAAGGCATGGTGCGTTCTCACAGCAGCTGGAAGTTGTTGTTCTCTGCCTGTTCCTCAGTCATGGAGAGAAGCCCTTTTCCCTACTGTACTAGTGGGTTTGTTTATTAGTTGTCATGTTACATGGTGAACTACTGAGGAGCA
Organism: Balearica regulorum gibbericeps; assembly: GCF_011004875.1. Taxonomy (NCBI): domain Eukaryota; kingdom Metazoa; phylum Chordata; class Aves; order Gruiformes; family Gruidae; genus Balearica; species Balearica regulorum. The sequence goes on from NC_046184.1 coordinate 62,636,729, forward strand.
TGAGAGGCAAACAGCTAAGATGAATCCTAAAAAGAGACTATTAAACGTGTTTTGCAAATATTTCCCAATGCAGTTTCATCTGAGTCATGCCTGGCCAGACTGAATTTCTGTTAGAGTTAGCAAAATGATTTGTATTAGAAATAACAAATTTTCCATTTATGTCTGACTCTAGTAATGTTTACTTACAATCACATTTCTCCAGCTGTACCCTGGGTCCTCTGTAGATGGTGCTGCAGAGTAGCTGGGACTTGCTCGGAGGTGGTGGTGATGGTTGATCACAGTCAGGCAATTTTTATAACCTGAGGGTTAGGAGGATGGAGCAAAAGCTGAGCAAATAAAAGGGAGAGAAGAGGGGAAAAAACCCAGCGGCGAACAACCTAATACGCTACCGGGTCTGTCAAAAAGCAGCTATCCTATGGCTGCCTTCTAGATAATAAACTCTTCAAAGTCAAGTTGTTTTATATCAGCAAGTTATCCAACATAATCTGTACTGTTACTGCTAATCACACCCTTAGGCTGATTTTGTTTGCCTTCCAATGAAAAGCAATATTTGTTAAGATAAAATGTCAGATATTGCATAGTATTATGAAATAGTTTGGTTAATGGCAAAAGGAGGGCCAAAGACATCATCAAACATAATGAATGGGATAATTATAGAGTACTATAATACATATATTAGAAAGGAAAATGGAATGTCACTCAGTTCTTCTGTGGGCCATTAGTACAACGCAAGTAAGAGTCTCCAATCGTGAATGAAGTGAAGGAGCATCAGAGCATCTGCAGTGCCTGAAAGAACGACACGGAAGGAACCCAAGACCTTAGGATGTTTCAAAGAAGCAGAGGAGAACACTGGACTGAGGCACTTGGAATAAATTATGCACCACAGGTGGTCAGAAGAAGATTTTGGAGGGTACATCTATTGCAAGTCGAAATGTGGGTGGAGCTGTGGGACATAGTAAACACTGAGTTGCAAGTGTTAAATACCTCTCTCCTTTGGCCCCAACAACAGATACTGGCAAGAACATTGCAAGAAATTATATATAGCGGGCCCTTTGGCATGTGTAAATTACCAGTGCAGTAGGGCCAAAAATTTATTAACAGCAGCTGAAGATATGGCCCAATTGGTCTTATTTAGATTTCAGTACATAATAGACAGTATCTAAATAAACTTCCTTGTATAAATTGCATTCCACACAGAAACCAGTATATTTTGTTCTGGACTTAAAATGTTTCTGATGTAGCCTCCTATTTTCCCTTCCTTCCATCTCTATTTATAATGTAAAAACACCAAACACAGATTTCAAATTTTATAGTAATTTAATTGCCAAAACTTTGCCTGAACTAGAACAAGTTACAGCTTCTCTGTATTTTAAGTCTTGTAAAGTAAAAAATTCTCGAAGCCAAGAAAAACACTTTTCTACTAATTATCCAGATTCAAACTATCATTTCTGCATAAAAATATTTAAAATTTATTTTTTAGTGTAAAAAAAGTAATTGTGGAAATTAATTTCACCTGTTGGACTCTTGGTCTTTCTCTTTCTTTCTTTTTTTTTTTCCCCCACTGGAATTCATTGTTATATGAGTTTATTCACAGCAAAACAGAAGGGCATTTTTCAACTGGAAAATGGCTGTTGGACTATGGTCATATATCCTCTGATTATAGGAAATCTGAGCTCAATGCACCAAGGCTAGTACTGGGGGGGGAAGGTCCAACAGTTTGCCTGTGCTGTGACATGGAAGATGTACGCCACACCAGGCAGTGCTAACAGAGGGGCGGAAACCCTCCAAATATTCTTCCTCTTTTCCATCCTCCCAACATACCCCTCTGCTGTGCATTAATCCACCACTGGGAAATTAGTCTCCCACCTACGTGCTTCAAGGTGTACTTTCCTGTAAAAACACCAAGTGGTGAATGAAATGGAATAATGGTCTTTTTTACCCGGTGAGTACTGCATTTCTCTGTCAGAGTGCTGCTGCAGTACTTCTAGCGCATCTTCGAAAGCCTGGCCCAGTACGTCTTGGTCAGGAAAACTCTGCAAGAACATTTTTCCATCAGCAGCCAGAAAAGACCAGGCCGGTTCTTTCAACATTGTCAATCAGAAATTGCAAAAAAAATACAGTGATTATATAGAATATACATCCTCCTGGAATATGTATTTTGCAGGCACTGAGGCATTACTATAATTGTTTACTATTATGAGAAAGTTCTCACTCCTTTGAGAAGTCTCTTTGAGGTCAGTGGGACAACTCACACGGGTAACATTACTCAGTCGTGCAAAAGTTTCAAGGTTCATTTCCTTAATTTGCAGCAGAAGTTTACATAAAGGGTGTTACTGCTGTTGAAGTGTTTTATAGTATGTACTACAGAGGTATGTATCACTTGTGTAACATGATTTATGAAGCCAAAGTTATCATTGAATAACATTGACATGACAAAAATTATTACCCACAAGTTATGAAGTGGCCATAGAATCATAGAATCATAGAATAATGCAGAGAAAATGCTATAGGAAACCAAGTGTGGATTTTCAGAAAAGTGTTTATTATAATTTTAGAAAATCATGTTCTAAAAAGCTTAAAAATGCCCCCAAATCTGAGTTTGCCTGAGAGTTTTCTGTAGCATATTTGAAGCACTTAATAATGAAAAAGAATAAAGGCATTGCAGACTTACCATTATTTAGATATCACAACTTGAATCCTGTTTAAAATAAACAATATTTTTAAAAATGTATGTTTCAAAATAACCAGTAATTCTCTCAGTATAAATAAAATTAACTAAACTAAATAACTCTGTATTATTTCCAATGATGAAATAAAATATATTTAATAACACAAATAAAAGTAATTGAGGATTAGAGAGTAGTATTTTAATGAAATTAAATACTTGCAACATTGCATTTTGTTTTATAAATTCATACTATTTTTTGGTACAAAAGTTTTGTTAATACTGTACCTTTTAGATTAGTATCCACATCATTGTAAACACATTTTAAAGACATTATGAAGTGAAAAATGTGTTACTGCTGACATTCAGTCTTAGCACAACTACGAATTTCCCAAAGGAAATACTGATCTGAATTAAACACAAGTGTTTAAGTCCCTTTGGTTTGCAGACACAGTTGAAACAAGCTTAGGGTTTTTTCATAATGCAAATTAGCATATGACTGTATATGAATATACATAAACTCTCAGACTAATTGTGAGTTCTAGAAGCAAATGTGATTGTTTAATAAACAGTGATAATAGACACATTTTCAGCTGGTTTAACATGGTTTTTAATTTATATACAACATTACTCAGACACAATTCCTTTGTACTTCTTTTTTGTCTATATTTGTTACAGATTACAATAATCAGGTTTTGTTGCCTTGCAGGTTTCTTTCCTGTTCTCATTTACTTTATTATTTCAAAATTGTAAATATAATAATCAAGATATCATTATTTTACTCATTACATGTTTGATCTCTTGAACATACTGGACATTTTCGCAGTTATTTCAGCAGATGCAAGATTGGTCTCTGTGTGATGTTTTAAAATGCAAAGGAGAGACAGGATACATAAATATAAATGAGGAAGAATTTTATCCAAGACTAACTATGAATGTTCTAACCTAGTAATTATGCCTCCAATAAATATGTTATAAAGTACTCTCAAAATTTGTTAAAGTTTTTTTAAATCTTGATGACCAAGTGTATATGGTGAAATCCTGGTGACTCCGTAAATTGACCTCATTAAAGTCAATGGGATTTTTCTCTTTGACTTCAGTGCAGCAAGTATTTCAGCAAACTGATCTAATATTATTCTAAAACCAGAATGGGCCACATTAATCTTTTAGCTGCAATGGTGACCACAGATTCTTGGGGTATAGAGGGTAGAAATTGAAGACATCAATCTCCTTTGTAAAGATCCCTGCATAGTGTTCCCCTAATTTTAAGTAATTCACTTTCCTTAAATTGCTTTTGTCTAACTCAAACTCCAGATATACTTGGTAACCTTGACGGAACACCCACAATCACTGTTGATGCCTTTCAAAGTCTTAAAAGGTTCAAGTACTAGCAAGGTATTGTTGAATGGTCATACCATTTACACAGCTGAATTCATACCAAAAAAGAAAAAGTCACACCTTAAATAAATTTAAAAAGAAGTAGACACTTACCTAGAATTTCAGCTCCACATGCAAGACAAGAATCTGTCTGGTTTCATAAATAAATGAAAGACTGAGTTCCCACAGCAATGGGCTGGCAAAGGGGCTGCATTAAATAGCTGATTTTAGGGAAGTGTTTTGGCTAGGGATTTTTTTTGAGAGTAAAGGTATAGTAAACTGCTAGCATGGCCTTTCATTCTGCACAAAAGAAGGATGATTTATACTGATATAAAATAAAAATAAATGTTTTAACTATTGTCCAAAACATGCAGATTCTAAGCACTGGGAGAGATTTCTTTTGGCTATGGCACATCCTAACAAATCTGTCATCGGTATGGTATGTCTAGGGCAAAAACCTACATCCCTCATGTGTCCCACACAGACTGCAGTGGACTTTGAGGTTTTATCTCATAGCTTAGCTCAGTGTAAGAAGCAGAGCTAACTAGACCTCAAAATAAGAGTTTGAGGGAATTTCAGAACTCTGCTTCAAAGCTCATGTTTGTAGCCCAAGCCCAGCTCTAAAGCATTCACTGAAGTATTCAGTAAAGATTCAGACAAGCTGTAGTTGTTAATTTGCCACATGCTTTCTGACCAGCTACAAGTCGTGGTGTTGCATCCTACAGGATGAGAACTCCATGTTTTCCAGTACAAAACTTCTTATTGCTGACGTAATCCATCCTGTGCCATAGGTCTTTGCAGCCAAGTCTTTCAGAAGCATGTTTTACAAAATTTCCTCAGCATTTGCCATGAAACTGCTGTAAAATAGCAATTACCTCTTACAATATTTATCTATACTCCCTCAACCAAGAACCATAGTCAAAAACTAGCCTGGCTATGAACGCTGAGTGGAAGCAGTTTGAAGCCACTGTTAGTACCAACAATTTCTGCTGGTTTCAGATGCAAGCTGCCTTTTCAAAATTTGCACCACAAATATCTTTTTTTTTCATGAAATACATTAATACGTGTATGTGGTTTTTTTGAACTGCAAGTTCCATTTTGTAGCATTTCTCTGGTGTGACTTGGGCTTATAAAGGAAAATTAACCACCAACTGTGCTCTTAAAACATCAAATTGTGACTCAGCACTGGATTTCAGGCCAAATTATGATTACAAAACTAACTTTGCTTCCACATACAGTTAACTTTCCTTTGCAACATGGAAAAGCATACATTTCATGGTTCAGTTCTTTCCTGAAGTAGAAATATGTATTTGATTTAAAATTATGAATGAGCTTCAAGATCCCTCCTGGGTTTCTTCTTGATAAATGATGTCCTAATAGGCCCTCTGATGATGCAATCTACCCTGCCTACTCCTTCATCTCTACCTGAAGCTGGGCAGTTACAGTTCAGGCCTCCTGTGCTCCCCACTCATCCTGGTCATGAAACTGCAGGGGTGGCCCCTGTGAAGGACGTCAGAGCTGACCTGTGCTGGTTACAGCCAATTCCAGCAGGCTCTGCAACAGACCCACCATGTGCCAAAGCGGAGCCCATCAGCCATGTTGGCAGCGCGTCTGTGAAAACATACTGAGGAAAAGGCAGAAAATGCCAAAGGGGAGGAGACAAACCTGGGATGGAACACCAGAGGGGACAAGGAGGGCACAAGGGAACAAGATGACAAGGATAGAAACAAGGTCAGAGGAGTCGGAGTTGCTCCATGACTGAGCAGGCACACCCGCAAAGGGACTGTGGCCCACAGAGGGACCATGTTAGTGCAGAGCAAATGAGTAAGAAGGAAGCAGCAAAGGAAGAAAAGGGTGAGAAACAAGGAGAGGTAGAGAGAAACCTCTTCGTCCTGACCTCAACCCCCTGTGCCACTCATCACCTCGCCAAAGGGACTGAGTGTAACCTGTGGAGATAACAAGAAGGGAGGACATGTGTCTGGAGTGCAGCTGAGCCTGGGAAAGAGGAAGGAAAGATGTTTTAATGTTTGTCTTCTTCGCTTCCCAGTACCTGAATCAGCAACCAAATATATTATGGCAATAAATTAAGTTAAATTTCCAAAGTGCGTGAGCAGCTGTGTGGGTGAGTGGCTGCTGGCCGGGGCCAACACACCTCAGTAGTAAAAGAAGGTGAAGGTTGAGAGATTAAAGCTAATGGTTTTAACACCATTAAAACTATCAGTTTTCCTAAATCAAATTACTCTGTCAGAATGTTCTCATTTCAAATAAGAGACTACACCATAAGGCAGGTCAGCAAAAGGTTTGTTTTCAGAGGAAATGGGAAGGTGCCACACGTAGCACAAACACACAGCATAAACCCAAGAGCAAACGCTGTCTTAGTAGGGTAGATTCAAACTCCGTAATCCATTTGTACATTGCATCTTTGGCCCATCACAAGCTCAGAGAGAGAGCACAGGCTATGTCCCAGGGAAGCCTGTAAGGGTTCGGAGGAGGCAGAGTAAGGTAGAGCTCAGGACTGAGTGTCAGCTAACACTGACTGCTCACTCCTCAACAAATCACAGCACAGTCAAGGCAGGCAGTGTGTTGGCCTCTACCAAGATATGTTATTATAGAAGAAAGCCTGCTTTGATTTTTGCATTGCATGGGAAGATGGATCCCAGATACAAGCCTGAGAAAGAGAACTTACTATTCACATTTTAATGTCTCAAACAATTGATGTGCCTGATACCAAAATTTGAATATCAGTTAGAAACCACAACATCAAGCTCTTCTCCTTCCTCCACGTTTTAAAAATAAACTTCCAACAACAGAATGATTGTTTAAGTTTCAGAACTTTCTTTAATCCTTGCTTGGCACTCAAAGCTAGTTCAAAGTAATGGTACAGAAGAAGCATTTTCACCTCTCTTTGAATAAAAGACAGAACTAAATAGTGTATTACAGCACTTGTCGGAAGGCTCAAGAAAGCATGAAGACTCACACATGAGACATTGTTCAAATGTAGAATAAAAAACAGTCTCCCCCCTCCTAAAGGAATGTAAAACTTGAAATGCCAAGTTTTCTCACCAGGCATTTGTAGCTTTCTCATATGTTTGGGGGTTTTTTGGTTTGGTTTTGTTTGTTTGTTTTTTTTTTTTTTAATGTCAGACAATTTATAACTGCCCAAATAACACAGATAGACCACTCACAATAGAAGGCACTTGATAGAAAATAAAACCGACTGGTTGTAGAAATGATTCTGTTCCAGGGAGTCATTTGCCCATACAGAAAAGACTGCCTACAACTCAAGAATCTCCAGAAATCAGAAATTGGTGAATATGACAGCCACAAAGAGCTTCTGTGCTTACATACTTGTTCTAGCCCTTGGCAGACCCCTTTGCCACCCCTGTACTGGCCACGCAGCTCTGTAATAATCTTTGTCGTGAATCCTTACGGGTGTAGGTTCGCAACAATTACACAACCACAGATGCTGTCTCCCTGAAAGTGGAAGGGTTGAGAGATTACATGCCTATGCTCACCTCCTGAGTCTAACCATGTTGGCCAGTGAACTTTCAAATCTCTGCCATTATACTGCTTCTGGTCCACTCCATTCAAGTTTCAAAACAAACGGGAAGTTTCTTGCAGGAAGGATGCAGCCTTTTCTCTACACAGCAAGAACAGGGATCGACGTATGGAGAGCTCTCTTCTTTTACACTTAGAGTGCAGTGATAATCCAGGCGTGAGTGTTTTGCTGTGAATTAGTCTGCAATCTGAACTTCAAATTAGTGGGCTCAGAAAATGCCTGAATTCACATTCCCAGCCTCGGAATACAATGAAAACTCCCTTTAAAAAAAAAAACCAAAACACCAAACAAAAAGGAAATAAATGCTGCTTAGTACCAGCCTAAGTACTATTGCTTACCATGATTTTGGTCAGGTAATTTAGGGTAGAATCCATACAGAAAAAAACTGAAATGGAACACAAAAACCAAAACCACAATTATGGCATCATATCATCATGGCAAATCAGTTGCTGAAACTGGGTCTAATGATTCCATTTGTGTTGGGAGACTTTATGCATTTCAACAAACATGATCATTTATTCAAATACCAGAAGATGAGGATATATCATAAGTTCAAACTCTTCATTTGCCTTACAAATCATTCTACAAATAGAAAACTCTCTGCAATGCAAAATACAGACTTTTGTTGTAATTAGTGGAGTTATAGTATCGGTTCCTTAGCTGGTGGAAATTGGTATAGAGCCACCAAAGCCAAAGGATCACTGATGCTTTGTACAAACAGGTTGTGGCTCATAGTTGACACTAGTATTATTTTCAGTACTGGAAGGGGAAACTTGCTGTGACAGCACTATTGTTGCACATTCTTCCCTGACTTCCTGATTTGTTTTAATTCTTTGGCTACCTTATAAAGCAATGCAGTTGGTTAAACAGAAAGAGTGGCATTTTTGCATTTTAATCCTTGCAAGAGCTCTTTATAGCTACTTACAGGGCAACGTTTTCTAAAAGAGCTTTGTCCAACCATTATCTCCAAGTACATCTTATGTATGATGCTTTTTCTCTTCTTAAGGAAGAAAAAAATACCGAAAATGTTTTACAAATTTAATTTTAAGCCTAAAATGAGATTATCTCAATCAGACTCATTTTCTTACCTTTGAATATGATACCTTTGCATATCACATTGGGATTCCCACCTCAGAATCATGTTTTTAATTTTAATATTGCTTTAAAATATTTTGCTTTTAAAATGCTTTAATCCTCTTAGAGTCAATAATTTTCTGGACCTTAAAGTCCAAAGAAAAAAATGTCTTGCTATTTCTTAAGAAGATACTCTCTATGTTTAGACTATTTCAGAATTACATATTATTATCTTAATGTAAAGGATATAAATGGAACCACTGATATGTTTGAATCTTAATGTTTTTCTGGTTTAAGAACTTATGATCCAACCTTAAAAGATATTTTAATTTAATTTAATTACTTGGCTAATTATACATCTGTAACATATTCCACTTAGAACCATCAAATAATTACAGTCATAAGTTTAGGTATTTGGACAAATCATTGCGGAGATTAGGTCTAAACATGGAATTACCTCTTCTGTGGCCTAAAAAGAGAAGTGCAGGATGAAGGCTGAAGTTTCATGAGTGGACAGATCAGCTCTTCAATGGAAAACCCATATCTAAAGCCCCTACTTTACAACTAGACCCAATATATTGGTCCAGTTTTACGTGTCAGCAGGGCTTCTCAGGAAGCTTCTTCTTTGGCTCCATATAACCAAAGGAAGTGACTTTCTGCTGGGAAGCCCCGTGAAGATAGAAAACCAGAAACCACAACAGAAGCACAAGGAACTAATAACCAAAAAGTGCATTGGGAAAAAAGAAAAAAAAAAAAAAAAAGCACAACCCTGACTAAAAGAAGGTTTTAAAGTGAAATATGAAATAATTACTTTGATTAATGTACAGGTATAATGAGTACTCCCTTAAATATTAGGATAGCTAAACACCCACAAGTCAACAATACTTCAGTGGAAAACTGAAGCAAGACAGGAATAACATGAGAGGGTTTCATAAACATAACAATGGATAAAGGAAAAACTGTAATTAGGAGGTGAGCCTGATAAGGGGTAAAAATGGAAGTCTTTTACTTAAAAAGATAGCATATTGAAAGAAGAACACAGTATTTTAATAATCCTTAATGGTGAAACAGGGGAAGCCAAATAAGAACTAATCATTTTCCAAGTAACCGAGCTATTTGTGGAAGAAACACATCTTCAGATTCAAGGGGCATTTAGATCATTCAAGATTAATTTAATACCCTACTTCAATCCCATTCCCCCTAAATCATAAAGCTGAGACTTGACAAATGTTAAGACTAGGTGACATAGCCTTTTGAACTCCAAAGAATGGAAGAAAGCAATTGTGTCTACTTTGGAAAAAGCTGAAAAGACAGGCATAAAATAACTGCTGCAGTGACTGCAACCATATTATAGCTTAGAAACCCTGCCTTTCCACTGCACAGACTTATGGCCAGGTCAATAAAAAACAGACTTTACAATGTAGGTACTTAAATACATATGCCTTAGCTGTCTCCAGAATGCAATACGTTACTCTCCTCTGAAGATCTTGGAAGTAGTTTTGTATCTCAAAATCGAAGCAGCAGCCGCAGCACCACGTAGGAAGTAAAAGCACTTTATCTAGCTAGGAAGAAACAAGGTGTCTGAAATCCCAGCCCCTTCTTTTCTTTGAAAGCCCCACTGGGGAACAGGGCAGTGGTGTGCATGCCAGCTGAATGATCACAGCGCTGCCCTGGACAGTGGTGATGTGGGTTGAGTTGCCTCCTCGGTTTCAGGAGTTTGACCTCAGTTCCCCACCATTCAGGAGAAGGCCCTGAACAGTAGATCTGTTTGTTAAATCCCGGCTATGGCACTTCTTCACCTTGAAGCTGTGCCTCAGTGGGACATCTAAATTTGAATCTCCATTAACCATCGAAAAGGCTGTTTCCAAATCTCTTATTTCCATAGCAAGCATTCACACCACTGAACCTCAACACTAAAAAGAGGCAGCTCTTACCCACATTTTAAAACAAAGTGTTTGAAATCACATTAGGTAAAAGCCCTGCTCATTAGCATTAGGAATGATCTAGAAACAGCTGAGAAGTATTAGAAGTATTAGAAGGGACACTAAAGGACACCACAGAGGAAAGTACGCAACCAGCAAAGGATACTGTACTTCACACAACAAACTGTTAATTTACAGAAGATACCAGTTATCTACAGAATGTTGCAGAAAATAACAAATAATACCTTTTCAAAAATAAATTGGAGGAAAATCTACTCAGGGCTATTAAATATGGAGATTTTATCAAATTTCTTAAGCTACAAATCTTTGGGGAATGCCAGGATGTCTGCACATGGTGACCCCTAAGATATTTTTGTGTTACATTCAGATCTCTAATCATTTAGAAAACTTGAAAGGCAACTGCAGAGGTGTTGATGAAATTAAATGCTTACAGACTCAGGCAACTGCAGAACAGTGCTTTCTAGCTCAGTTTGTGCAAGAGTGCAAAACCATTTCCTGATGACAAAACATTCAGGTAGAGTCTAGAAATAAATCTGAGGGGGTGAGTATTTGAGAAAAGGGAATATTCTCAGAATATAAACATGCCTTCTAAGAAAAAAAGATAAAAGCATGTAATAGTATGGTTGCTGGCTGCAGTTCAAGAATTTTGGAATTGTTGGTGGGACTCATTTTGTAGTTCAAAAAGCAGAGTATGTAGGGAATGAAAAAATGTGTTCTGCTTTAGCTGTGATATGGGGGAGGCAGCATTTAAGAACAAGGCTTAAGAAGAAAAGAATGGCTGAAATGACTCTGACCAAAAGTCCATCCAGCTCAGTATCTTGTCTCTGACTCACCCTGGATGTCTAAGGAAGCACCTAAGAACAGGAGAAGCATGGAGACCTAGTTCCCAGCAATCAATTGCACACAGGCCTCCCTGTGGCTAACATATTTGCTTCCATGAATTTCTTATTCTAACTTTCATATGAAAAAAAGCAGAATAATCACTGATAACTATTATCAACTCTCAGAATAGGTCAACTTTAAAGGACCTGCACCAAAGTTTTGGGTACAATGATGATAGTTATCACAAAACATTCATAATTGGGAAAAAAAAGGACAGAGATTTGAAGAAAAAGGAAAAGATCTTAGAAACTTTGTAACAGATAAAAAAAACCCCAACAATTAAAAGATCTGTAGCAGACTTATATAGAAGCAAACAGTATAAATGTAATGTAATCCTAACATTTTTAAGACAAGATACATACCAGGTTCAGGCAGACAGACCACGTAAGCATCTCTTGAAGGACCACATCTGTAGTTGTTGAACAAGAAGAAAAATCAACATCTTCTATTAAGCAGGCCCTAAATTATCTTTAAATCCTCTGTAAATTACCAGCAATGGAAAAATATGCCTATAATAAAAAGGCAGTGGAACAAAATCATGGGGCCAGACTGGGATTCCTAAGTCTGTTGAGCTAGAGAATAGAAATAATGAGTGCACTATTAATGAAAATACCCATATTATACATTATAAGAATATAAGGTGCTTTTTTCATTATAAGAATAGAAGCTGACCTTTACCTTAAATCAAATTCAACACTCCACAGGATACTAGTATCAGGCTTATGAAGAGTATGTATTTCATTTATAACTTAAAAATAGGCAGTAATAGTATAAGACACTATAAAAGAAATAAATTTCCACTTAAAATGGGAGGAAAACGTTTGTAACACAAATATGACTTTTCTGCACGACCTTTCATGGAAAATGTGCAATTTTATCAGAAGACCAAGAACTAAAAAAGCAAACTGTATGTAGGCATTAACCTCCTGAAAACAGAAAAGATAAATCAGTTTGGGCTTTCAACCAAAAGATGAAATGTGCCATAGGAATTTTCCTGCAGCTATTTCTGCTGCAGGTAATTTTGTCTTGAATAATTATAAATAGGGTACCCTGACAGGCTGGCCCGAATTCCACAATATACAACAGGAAGGCCAACTGCCCTTCCCAGGCAGATGCATTGCAAAGTGAATGTGCTCCTATTTTTTCTATTAAGACAAAATGTGGGATCACATTTGTACATCATTCCCATGCAAGTTATTACTATACTACATGACTGGTACCACAAAGTTAAGAAAATGTTTAAGTGTGCAACAACCAAAAGCATAGCAGTTCGAGCCTCTGACAAAATGTCCATTTTCAGGGACAGACATCTACATTAAGTCCCACCAGGGAGTTGGACAGATATTGCCTACACAGGGCTGAGATGGAAAAAGTAGAGTAATGAAGACTTGAAAACAGGTCATCTGAAAGGAAGGAAGCTGTATGATTGGGAGGAAGACAGTAATAAATAGTTCTGAGAGGTAACTAGTTGATCTAGTTCAATTGGAGACATGAAAACATGGCTGCCCTTACAGTCAAATGCTCTGAATAAAAGTAGTTAAAATACAGAAACTAGTTAAAGCCATTCTTGGTGTTATAATTGCCATATTACAAAAAAAAAAAAAAAACAAAAAAAAACCCCAGCATATTCTGTCTTTATTGAAGGAGTAGAATGAGGTCAGGTTTCTGCCAGAATTCTAGATAAAAGAAATACATTTTAAGGAACTGCAGAGCAGTAAAGAAAATTCTTCAAAAATCGAATTCCTCTCACTACTATATTCTGAAGGTGACTAAAAAACAGCTGTCGCAAATAATGGGGGTTTATGCTTTCATGAGGCAAACAGTTATGTGGGCATAAAGTGCTACGACTAGCAAATAAATGCTTCCTATATTATCAGGGAAGTGCTGAAGAAGCACTTAAGCTTTGGGGATTTTTACAAATTGGTGTTAAAGAAATCCTGTATCTTGATGGTAAGGTAGGAGGCATGTCAGTAAAATTGTTTCCTGGCTTGGAATCTTTTTTGGAAGAGAATTTTCTAAAGCTGAGTGGGTTTTAGTTTTAAATTTCAAATGAAACTGTCTTTTTACATTGGCTTCTATTTGGCCACACTCTTTCAATTTCTTTTTGAGGTAAAAGAAATGGTAAAATCTATCAATTATCTTGTCTATGAGGGTTTTTTTCTAAATTCCATTGGGTAAATGGGTAGAAAAGTAAAATCTAAGGGGAAATGTTATCAGTTAAGATAAAAAACTGGGAATGGTTTTTTGGCCACATTGCTGTTCCCACTTCCACTCATCAGCCACAGAAGCCCACAGAATCAAATAAACACTTTAAAATTTAATTCCTTTAAGAAAGACCTACAACAGAAGAAGGCTGGATGCCTGCATTTTGAATTACCATTGGATTCAACAAAGAAGCAAGAGACCTGACAGTTATGCCACACCTTAGACTTACATATGTCCTGTAAATGTCTTCCATGGAATTCCCCCAACCCACACCTACAACATGATCTCAGTGACTCTAGCTCACTCAAGTTTTCTAGCATGTACCTCATAAATATAGGTACAAAAAATCCGTGAAAAAACATGAAGTGAATTGAGAAGTGGAATCATGGGTATATAAGCTAAGGCTTCTGGTTGCCTGTTTCATGAAATTGTTATTAAGCTGTTAGCCAGCTAATTGCTTAATACAGTTGTATACAAGAATCTAGAATAAAGATATGAGAGGTTTAATTTAAAATTACTTCTTTAGAGATCACTTCAAAGATATTCAGAGCTAGGGACCCAGTTCTAGAAAACATTCAGGTGTCATCTTAAACTCATGCCTAATTAGAAGCACATTTTAACTTTATGCCCTTAACATGTCCGGACAAGTTGAGCTCCTGATTACTGCATGGTAAGAGGTAATGTCTTGCATTATAGCTCCCCCAAAAGATGTCAAACACCTTACAGAAAGAAATATAAATAGAATTCCAGAGAAGGCAGCTTGCAAGTTGAATCATTAGCATGACGCCTCAAGGGAAAATGAGAAACATTCCACATCAATCTTCAAACCAAATAGTATTTTTGACCTGTCTTCCATACTTTTTTCGTTTTAAGCCAAGCTCTTAACATTACCAGTGCAAAATATATGTTGGAGGCTTGAACAACTTTTAGATTCAGGGAATATAGAGCCTACTCAGTTAAAATAAGCACAACAGAAACATTACATATTTCATATGCACAGCCTAAGAGGTCAAACTTTACTCCATCCTATGTCAGGGAGTTATAACAATGTGGGAGGTGACTTGTAATTCTTGCCTGCTTTCAAGGTTGATTCTAAATACATATTGAGAAAGGCCTGTAAATGCAAATCATGACAGAAATAACTGGGTAGATTTTATGTTTTGATGCCACTGTGTGCTTCATGTTGCATATTTGTTCAAAAGTGTTAGCTGAAATGCACAGCACGTAGAAACGTTTTGTCATGAAAAAAACATCTTCTTTAGGACTGTTTAATTATGCTATTGATCAGACACAGAAAATCTCACAGGTGCTGTATGGTTTGTGTTGGGGACATGCTTTTTTTCTGTTCCATAAAAAACTCATCTGAATTTCGATAACATTGCAAGACACTGCAACTCTTCATCCATGCTCAATGAATTTTTATACTTCAGCATCTGGAGCTGCAGGACCCTGGGCAAGGGGACATGCTGTGCTTCTTGCCAGCTTCTTCCTAGGCACGGGACTGTGCATGTACTTTTCCACCAGCACAATCTGCGAACAAGTACTGCAAGGGCAAATCAGGACTTGCTCTGTAACTGAAGCATTGTACCAGGATACGGTTGAGCACTAGCAGTGTGAAAAATGTCTTTTCCCTGCTCTTTCAGATCAACATTTTCTTCTACCTGGACAGCACTGAAGCTTCATGGGACAAGAAGTTGCTTGGCTGGAATACAGGCACAAGAAGGTCTGAATTTTGGAGGAAGCACTACCAGAGACTGCTATGCAGAACTCCAGGTGAGGTGTAAGAAGGAAACTGCAATTGGTAATTAGAAGACCAGAAGGTACTGGGAAGACTGGGAGCTGGAGGTCATCGGAGATGGAAGCTGGTTGCACAGACACTGGCTCTGAACTCCAGTGCGCTCAGTGGAGTGGTAGGCAGAGGTGTCAGAAAGAGATTTGACCAGGATTTGAGAAGAGAGGATTGGGACCTATTTGGCAAGAAGATAAAAGGAAGGCTAAGATTCATAAGAGAATCTGGACTCATTTTATGTGACCTGGATGAAGAGAGTAGGATTGGGGATGAAAAGCCTGGGCTAATGTGTCTTGGATTGAGAGGGGCAAGAAGAATCAAAGCCAAAGATAGTGAAGAAGGAAGACAAGATTTTGAAAGATAAGGGAAGGAGAGGGCAAGCTTGAGGAATGGAGGGGGAAGGACCCATGCCGTCTTCCCACTCCCAAATTCCCAAGACTACAGTGGGGCCCTAGATTTCATCTGGACTCTTAATGCTTCCCTGCTGCAACAAATATCCGTGAAATTCTCTGGTGAAGTAGGAAGAGAACAACCTGTGATTGCCATTGGCTGAGCAGTTAACTCAAACAGTGGAGGTGCAGGTGGCAGGCTGAAAGGATTTTTTATGCCAAGGTTTTTCCAGATGTTACTGTTGTTAACTGAGGAATCTGAAAGCGGAGTATGGGGGAGCCTCTTCCAGGAGAATGCAGAAGCACTCCAAAGACACAAAATACCAAATCAAAACATAAACATCTCCCTTCCCTCCTCCCTGGGTGTGTATTTTAACATTTTCCTCTGAAGAACACTACTTTTTTTCTGTGCACGGAATAAATCTTGCTCTAATGGGACTGTGACTGTTCTGTAAATGAGACTCATTTGCAGAAACCCTGCTGCATCTGTTGCAGAAGTTATAAGTTGTCTAGTGAATAAGGAAGAGAGAGGATGCTCTCAAAATTAAAGCAGCTGAATGTTGCCCTGGAGAAGTGGGTTCTGACCCTGTCTCTACCACAGAGTTCCCAAATGATGCTAGGCAAGTCCCTTCGAACAAATTTTCACAGGTGGTCACTTACTGTATGTTCCTCATTTTTGGGATTTCTGACTTGAGACCCTGGTATCAGATTTGCAGAAATGCTGAGCAGTGCCATCTGCAACTGCAGTCCCTGAGCGCTGGTCTGAGCCCACAAACTGCCCACAAATGCTGAACTCTCTAAAACATGAGTTCTTAGGTATCTTATATCGAATACACAAAACTAGCGGGTATTCTGTAATTTAACCTCTTTGTGCCTTCATCCGTAAAACAGGGATAATAAGATTATCTTCACATCACAATGCTCTTATGAATATAAATGTCTTAATGCTGATATAGCATTCATATGCTGTAATGGGGGAAGCATAAAAAAAGTCTGTAAAGAGGTTAGCAATTCTCTCTTGAAAGCAACATCTGACTTTGTGGTAAATAAGGCTCGGGGATGCAATCAGTAATGAAATCGCACTGACTAATTAGTCACTAAAAGAGCACTATCCCATACATGCACCAAATGAAGGAAAGATCTTGTAGCAGAAACACCTGGTGATCATGTCAAAATAGCACCATAATGCACTGACACAGGGATGGCAAATTAAAGTTGTACTTCTCAACTTAATTTTGCCATTTGATTACTTTATTTGTAATCATAATATCCTGTTAAAGGAGTTTTGACTGTGTCCACAGACAGGAGGGCTGTGTTTTTACTAGTTTCTTTAGAATAAAGTCTCATCTTCCTTTTATAAAAAAAAAAAAAAATAAATCATAGACTTCTAAAGGAACTTCTTGATCCTTGCCAGAAGGTGCTTTAACAGCAATAACAACTTTTTTCCACAATAACAACTTTTTTCCAAAATGTTTTGAAGACTTTTGACTCAGGTAGAGGTATTTCTATAAAACAACATTAACAAAAACCTAACTAGCTAAAAATTCCTTCCCCTCAATTCTCAGCTTCTCACTGTTCATCTCTATTTTAAAAATTACCAAAATGACAAAATCTCAGATTGATTACAGGCACAAAGCACATACAACGTACTTCAGAAAGTTGTGGGAAGGGGAATCTCGGGGAGTGTTTACAGGTCAGAGATGACAAAGATATTGCTAGTGTTCTGTTTGGGAAAGTGTCTGGGCTGAGCTTGCAAATAAATTTCCAAGCAACGTCAGCCTCAGCAGCACCACGTGAGGAATTACGATTGCTAAACAGCCTCTGTCTTCATACAGACTCCAACTAGTTATGAGATGCAGTTAGAGCTTGAGATGTGCCTGTGGCCAAGAAGCCAGAGCTTTGGCACATCCGCTCTCCTCATTTCATGGTTTCATTCATTTACTAGCTGTCCCCGGTCTTCTAACACAAACATGACATGAAGATCTTGATATGTGTAGTGCAAAAATAATCCATTTATATACCATGAGGAAAGAGAGACGTCAGGTCTTTTTTTTATAAGCAAAATTAAAAGCCGAAAAAGAACATGGCTGTATTTTCCTCTATGCATCATTTCCAAGTAATCAGATTGTCTCTTATTCGGTACTATTTGCCTACAGTTAAATATTAACCATCAGTGATAATAAATCCCACAGGTCATCTTTTAGAGTTCTTCCTTTGTTATTTCAGAGTACAAAGACGGATGAAAAATCATTTGCTTGTGAAAATGACATGGACCAGTAATAACTTGGGAACTGAAAAGTACCAAATGAAAGGAAAATAAGCCAAAAAGAATGTCATCACCTTTGATTAAAATCATCTCTGTTGCAAGTATGGAATTCCCATGAGAATGCTAGGAAAGAATTGTAAATCTACTTTTAGAAGACTTATATGACTCAGCATAATGTTTATTACAAATAAGTTCCTCTTTTTTTAATAGAACTTGAAACTTGCTAACATATAGTAGCACCATTCTAGCAGAACAAAAGCAATATTTCCCCATCCTACATTTCAGCAGACATACTAGCTTTATTTTGAGACTCTTTTGAAGAAGTAAATGCAATCATTACACAAAAAATACACGCAATGTATTTTCATACAGAAATTATGAAGTACTACACAGATAGATAGCCCTTGTACTACATAGGTAGGTAGCCCTTGTGTGGCAAGAGGGAGTACAAGGCTAACAGCAGTTCAGCTGATAAACGTCCTTATTCTATGTCAACGTAGAACATTTGCCTTGCACAGATCAACCACAGATAATCCAGATTAGCCAGCCTATCTTGCTAGTTGGAATGGGTACCTGGGCAAAAAACCTTTCTCGTGGGTCATCTGACAGAAGAACAGAAGGTGCAGCAGACTTCTCTGAAATGATGCTTTTTTCTGCACCAGCAGTAAACTGTGTTATAGGGCATATTGTCTTTGGTCCTGCTGGAAGTGCTTTTCTGCAGGTCCTTTATCAGATGAATATCTGTGAATACATTCCAATTTCACTGCTTTTTTCCAGTTAAACTATACATGCTTAAGAATTATGTGTAATTTAGGTCTCCCTTTACCAAGCATCTAATTTAGTTGGGATTCTAGACAGCTGTTTAAGATAGTATATGTTAGTTATACATGTTAGTATACTATTGCAAGAAGCTTTTGAAAGCACAGATTGTTGCTTGCTTTTGATGAGATCCTTTGCTCCTTCTGTTTATCCCGTCACCATAAGTAGCTGCTACTGATTTCTGAATCATTTCCCCGTGACATTCCAGGTGATGTGTGACACACCGCATGAACAATTGTGAACTTAGCTGATGAACACATGGCGTAGTAAATGAACTCACAGAAGAAAAAGTCACAAGAAAATTTCTGAAAGTTTTCACTGAAACTAGGAAGCTTCCATGGAAAGTAGGGTCTAGCAGCTGGAAAATAAAGTGAGAAGTTTCTGATTTCTTGCAAAGGTAGTTTTAAGTGTTTTTATATTTGTTTAGGATGCCATATGCAGCTGGCTGCCATCTTCAAAGGCTTTGGGCAGAATGCCTGAGAAACATACCAACTCCTTTTGAAATGTGTTCCCTCTCCTACAGTAATGATGATCCTGCTTTTTCTGTGGTGTGTTCGGAGGCTACAGGTCTTACATTTGTTGCAAAGTGCTGAAGAGCTTTCTGGGCCTCAAGGTGTCTGTTGATTATGCTGTGGACTTTTCTGAATTGGATATATAAAGAATCAGTTGCTCATGATTGTGACTGACTAGAGTTGATGATCTATTTGATCCCTTCTCTCCTGTGTTCCAAACTGGTTTGATGTTATAAAAATACCAACAATCTAGCCATAAAATAGCAAGGGTTTTTTGAACTACTATGTGCATCATAGAATTGTCATTCATAAGTATTGCATATTGCCATAAACATATCTCTTCATACAGCTGGTGAAGACTGAGCAGAGGTTAAGTCCTTATCAATGGAATTTCACATTTTGTCTAACACAGGATAAAACACCATATGATGAGCCCAACTTCTGTATTATTGTTGATTGCAGCGTGAAATGAAATGTAATATAGGGTTCAATAACTTCTGGTTCCTGACAAATTACATTTTTTTAATCATAAGAAACTGAAAAAGTACTGAGCTTTTAAAAGAACTTTTTTTAACTGTTGGAACTGCTAATTTAAATGCATGCATGTTAGGTAAATATTTGTGATACAAAGATAAGTGGTTTGGTGACAACTCATACCTTAAGGAAAATAATAGAATCGCTATTCACTAACTGTCAACAGGGAGGTCATTCCCATCAGAAAGTGGAAGGCTTAAAGGAGGAATTAACAGGCAGATTCAGTATATTAGGACAGTAGATAACATAGACTGTGGATAATGTGGTGACAAATGCAGGCAAAACTATTGTGAGACAACTGAAGGCTTCTAGACTTTGGCCCTATTTGCACATTTCCATAAACTTATCTGGTTTTGGTTGGTTCCCATGCTTTTCCCCTTCACCTTGCACAAGTTTCACCTTCAATTTCTATTCTAAATGAAGGAAAACAGGAACACAAAAACTTAGCTGAAATCAATGGATTTGGGTTTTTTCCCCTATTATAGTCGTGGCACCTTCCCTATCTTTTAAAGGGGTGACTTTGTGGGCTAAGATGTTTTTGCAGTGATAAAAATGCTCGTGGCAACATATTTGGACAAAACCATTCAGAGTCACTTGTTAAGGGCATTCTGTAGAGCTGTAGCCAGCATATATACTACCATCACACAGCTTCTCCATGGGTGAATCAAACTACTGCTGCTCAGGATATGGCTCACTTAATGCACATTTGAGGATCTATTGAAGGAGTCCTTAACACTGTCAAGAAGTCCTGGAAGAGAGTTGTGCTTCAGAGGCTTAGTTCCAGCATACACAGAAGTTTTAGAGGCATGTCTACATGTGAGCTGACAGGGCTGTGCATTCCTCTTCTAGCAAGAGGTGAGCTTCCTGAAATACTGAATTAGGGAAACAGCCACCAGGAATGAGACCTGCAGCCTCAAAAGTAATGGAAAGATTCCCTCCCACATGTACCCCCATGAGTTTAGCATCAGATCTCAGAGAAGAGTGCACAACTCAGTCCTTAAAAGAATAAAGTAGGTGAGACACACGATCTGTAGAGGAAAGAAGAGTGTAGAAGAGAGGTTCTTAGGAGGTTTCTGAAAGATGGAGGAACCTAGTGTAGAAGGTGATGGGTCTGTGTGAATACAGTACCTTTCCAAGGGTATGAAACCAAGAAGAAAAAAAGTCTATGGCTTGTACAATAAACAGATATTTACACCTGCACCAGGTAACTAAAACTTCAATAGAATAAAAGTAGAGGTGTGCCAATGACAAATAACAGCATCACTAACTATACTGTGAATTTTCAGCCCAAAATTATTTTTACTTTCAGAAGCAAGGCCACTTGAAACATATTTATGCAACAGAGCAAACTGTATGCAATACAAATTCTTGCATGTACCATTAGGCTGGCCTATTCTTATAAAACAGACATTTTTTCCTAGATCCTATCCAGACTATACTGTTAGTATGTGAAATTAAGCCCAGTTCTGAGGCAACAGTAGAAAATGAGGATTTATCCTGCTCTTTGTAGAGGCTGCAAGATCTCTGGGACAGCCAACAGCCCCACAGTCTGGTGCTACTCATGTACTGCACCAGAACCGAGTTTCCAATTTCTTGCTTTTGAGTTGTGGGTGCAATGTGTTACCTGTTGGCTGGTTGATTTTTAGATTAGTGTGCCACTGGGAAACTCTTGGGACTGTAGCTGTAAGCTTGGGATGTTGTCAATTAGTCCAGATTTCAGAAATACAAGTCATAAGTGAAGAAATTAGAGTAGTACATTGAAATAATATATAGCAAATAAAAGCCATTATAAACAGACCAGTTGCAGACAAAATTACTGAAGGTTTAGACAAGTATTTAAAAGTAACCATGCTGTCAGACCATTACTGGGAAAATGATTAGCCCTCCAAACGTGTGTTTAACTGTAGGTTGAGAAGCAATCAAAAACATTTGCAAGCAAACATATCCCACTTCTAAGCTTCTGAACCCCTGACAGTCAGCAATGCAGCCGTATCAACCAGAAAGTGATGTTTCGTCAGAGAACATTCTAGCTGTGTCTAAAATCTGTCTTGTTCTGCCCATTTTCCTTACATCATCTGCCAGAATAGACAAGACAGAGCTAGGAGCTTCACCATGCTAGCTAGGAGAAGGGCTAAAACAGGTGGATGAGGTGGGAAGTGGGCGCACCATGCACTATTAGGATGATGGATGTTTTAAAGATGCATACAAAAATTAATGCGGAAAATCATTGAATCACTACATTTTGAAGATTGATGCATGCAAAATTATGAAATGATGTCGCAATTCAAATTAACATAATTATCCTCCAACTGTTCCTAAAAAGAAAGATACTAGTCTAATGACTGACACATGAAAATTTCTAGAGTAAATTTTTCATAGCACAATACATCAGATACTAGCAAAGGTGGCTCACTGAAACTGCAGTACCTCAAGTCCCACAATTATTAAAAATCCATGCATTCTGAGTTCAGCAGCCATTCAGAAACCATAGGAACTGCTTAAAGGGAGCTTATTACAGGGCCAATGCACAGAGTAGTCATTAACTGTAGGTAGAATAGCTCATATGCGATTATGCTACAATAGCATTTAAGAAAACAGTTCCAGCCTTACCTTTGATTAGAGTATTTGAGAGGTGAAGAGGATCCACTTGCCTTATGTGCCCTTGAGGTCTAATGTAACCCCTTCTTTCATTGCAGGTACTTAATGTTATAAATGAAAACTGACTTTTCTACTAGCAGAAAATTCTTCTGAAGAAGGAGAAAGTACAATTTTGCTTATATATAATTCATAGGTGGGGAAGTTCTATCAAATCAAAGAGGTACTTTTTTTCTTCCTGAGGAACATGCCACAAAACAAACTACAAAAAACTTTTGTGAGAAGGAATAAGCTATGATTTACTTTGGGTATGCGTTCAGGGATGGTAAGGTACTTAAATTCAAAGGCAGCTCTGCAAATCTTCTCTCTGCATCAATCATTGCCTGTTTTCCTAGTTTTACTTTTGTTGTCATGAAAAGAGATAGAATGATAGCTCTGCTCCAGAGCCTCGAAAAACTCATTCTAGCTGCAAAGCAGGAACAGCAATGTGAACTTCCTTGTGATACACACACCAACACATTGGAATGAATTGCAGTGGTGTAAAGCTAACTGTCAACACCCCTCGAACCTGACCTTACACTGCTATCCTTTGCACTTCTCTCTGTATAGTGTTGACATCTGCATTGGCATAGTCATTCATAAAAATTTTGTGATGAAAAAATGCCGTATTTCTGCCGAATGAGTGGGCTTTTTTTCGAATGCATGAGGAAAGGAAGTGTAACGGGGAGATGCAGTTGAAACAGCTACCTGGACAGCACAGTGATGCTGAGACAGGTCTTTAAGATGTAAGAGGTTGGGAACCAGTTAGATAGGATGGATTTAGGACACTGGAAATAAAAAGTAAATGGAGGCCTACTGGGGAGAATGGGACTGGCTTCAATGCTTTTTACCCTAAAGGGTTCCCTGAGTTTTGGGTCAGTCAAGGTATCTCCTACTGACATGGCAGTATACATAGTTATCCAACAATTTGAAAACATGAGACAAAACACCAAAATTGGGAGGCTTCAACCCATGTTCTGAACAACTCGGGGTGAAATAGCTGAATTTGGGTTTGGACCAGATGACCTTCTGTGGCTCCTTCCAACCTCAACTGTTCTGTGATTCTGTCCTCACTTAGAAGCGCCTAGCTGCCAGAGGACTTTCAGTAGCAAATGTGGCACCTGGATCTCAGGGGGGAATCCAGAGAATTGCAGAGCAGGAAGCCAAACCACTGAAACCTACAATTTGGAACACAAGTTGTTGAAAATAAAAAAGAGTAAGCAAAAGCCAGCAAGGCCTTTTTAAATTTATACCTCAGAAACACATGGGAACTATTTGAGGGCATCAACAAGCGTCTAGGCAAGGGTCAGAGGAGTTTGTACAGTTGACTTAGATTTCCAAAAGCTCTTCCCAGCAGAGGGCAGTCCCCCAGTGCAGGACTGCTCAGCCCTGCACTAGTCAGCATACTCATAAATCACCAGGAAAAGAGGATAAGGCAGAAAGATTTGCCAAGAACACTGTATTATTCAGGAAAAAAGTGATTATGGCAAACTACAAAGAATTGCTGAAAGACTCTATAGTACACTGGATGATGAAACAGCAGCTGAAATTCAGTCTAGATTTAGACAAGGCGGCAGAAACTGTCCTATCTTCATATGGATAGTGATGGCTTCTGAACTATTACTGATCAGGAATGAGATCTAAGGAAAATGGGATAATTCTATGAAAACACCGGCTCCAGTGTGTCCATTCACTCATATGCTGGGAGCAGTGCCATTAGGTCAAAGCAAAAGCAACACATAGGCAGGACAGGAAAGGATAAAGGTCATGGCGCAACCATTACCCCTGCAGCTTGCTGTTTCCTGCAGCCATTGTCTTCTGCATTCTTTTGTGCTTCCCTCGCCATGATGGAGGAGGAAGGATGAGCACTCTCACCCTCAGCTAGGTAACTATTTTGCTCATAGGTGCATGAGTTATGAATTAGAAAACCTGTGAGTTAGAAACTTCATGAATTAATGAAGTGATGAGTTAGTGAATTCACATTTTAGTGCAGTCTGTACAAAAGGGGATTGAGCCCTTGTTTGACATGCTTGTTTGTCTTCCTTCCTAATGAGCTCATAAAATAAAGTTCAATTTACAGAGTACATTGTCCTGTAAATTTGAGATATCTACATGAACCGTGACGCTCCAACCTCAAAAGTAATCAACAAAATCAAACAGTAGGGATTATTAGGAAAGCAACAGAAGACAAACCAAAAAAACACTGAAAAGCCACTGTGCACATTTGATATACTCTCATCTTGCAGACTATCTGCAGGTCACCTTCTTAAGGAAAGACAGTCTTAAGGAAAAAAGGAGGACAAAGCCCAAACTATGGAATGACTTCCATAGAACAAAAGACTAAAATAGACCAAAACTTTTCAGTTTGGAAAAGAGACAACGAAGAGGGATATGATCAGTGGATATAACATCAGAAATTGAACCAAGAAAGAAGAGCACTTTTTCCTTGTTTCAGGAAAGCTAATCAGTGGACTCTGGAAGGGAGGGGTGAAGGACAGTAACGCTACAGCCTCTCATGTTGCCTCCGAGGCATCTGTTGACGGCCTGTCAGATGCAGCATACAGATCTATATGAACCTCTAACTGACCTAGTATAGCTGTTCTTCTGTTCAATGTACTTGTCTAGCTTCTCATTTTGTCACTCCCTTCCTGATCTCACAGGGCAAGCAGGAAATAAGACGAGACAAGGGGAAAAGCGCAACAGAACCTGACTGGCAAAAGAAGCAAGCAGGCAGGATTCTTGCTCAATGAGAACCACCATCCACTTTAACAGTCCCCATGCCTACTGCTGCTGGTCTGACTTAAATAATGGTATTTTACACCGTTGTTTTACCATCATTTAAAGCATGCCTCTGAGTGAATGGGATGCAGTACCAGCAGTACTGAAATGATCCACAGGAAGGCACTTAAAAAAATTAAAAGATGGTCTGCCTCCTAAGGAGTTTGTGAGCTCCCAGAGGGTGAGCACATTACTTGGCCACAGTCTGGTGTCATGGCTGCAGTGACACCGAGGTGGTACTACACGCATTGCAACTGGGGCTGCTGCCTCTCCAGCAGACGCGTGCCCGTGACTGAGCTTTTAATTTAGATACCGAAAGGAGTGCGAAAGCGGCCTTCACGATGTAGCATCAGAGAACTGACACTGGTCAGAAACCTCAACTGAGAAGTTTTTCTGGTGCCTTGCAACAGTGGCATTCACACTCCAGCCTCCTTCCTGTAACGGAAGGTGGTGAAGGAGACTTGGCTGCAGTCTCTCTTCTCCCCTGGGCCACTTATTCCTATTTGAGATGTGCAACCTTGCAGCTGCCACCCCTTTTTGGTCGAATTTGGTTAAAAATGGCTGATACATCCCAAAAATCAGCAGGAGGAGGGAGGCAAAGGGCCCTCACACAGTACCACTGCATGTGTCTCCCTCCCTGCAATCAGGCAAAAGAAAACCAAACCAAACCACCCCCAAGCCCCACTGAAGAGATATCAACGCCTTTTGGGTGACCCTGGCTTTCTGGGACCGTCTCAGCAGGCGAAGGGAGACTCGGGCCTTGCGGGCAGCGATGGCCCCCGCTGGCCCCGCCCGTGCCCGTTTCCCCGCGCTGCCGGTTTCGTTTTCGTTTCCCCACAGCGGAGGGTGGGGCGTTCCGGGGCGGGGCTGCCCGGGGCCGGCCCCCGAGCGCGGCTCCGGCCGGGGAAGGAAGCTGAGCGGTGGTCATGGAGTTAGCCGACCAAGCGCTACGGGTATTGTGTGCCAGCGGCGGCTGCCTGGAGCAGGGAGAGCTCCAGCGGCGGCTGCCGGGGCGGCCCACGACGGAGCAGCTGGCGCCGCTGCTGCGGGATGCGCAGCGGTTCACGCTGGTGCGACGGCCCGATGAGGCGGCGGGGGCGGCGGCAAGGGTGGTGGCGGTGGTGGCCACCAGCCCCGTGCGGCTATGCCAGGAGTACGGCGCGGGCTGCGAGGGGCAGTGCGGGCGGCTGCACCTCTGCAAGTACCACCTGAAGGGGCTCTGCCGCAACCAGCAGGCGAGGTGAGGAGAGGGGCGGGGGGCGGCCCGGGGCGCCTCCATCGCCGCCTTTCCGCCAGGGGCTACCGGCGGGGACCCGGGTAGCGCTGCCAGGGCTGGGAGGGGGCAGGCGGGGCTGGACCCTGCGGGGTGTGTGTGTGTTTGCTTGGGCCTCGTGTGCCACTGCCTCCGGGCGCGGTTGACGTCCGCGGAGCCCCCTTTCCCCTCCGGGCATCGGCGACCTTCCCGGCCTTGGAGTGCAGCGAAGCGAAGCCGCCCGTGCTGTTGCGGCCTGTGCTGGCTGCCCTGTTGGTAGTGCTCACGATAAGTGTTTTGGAGAGGACAGTTGCTTTAAGGAGCCGTGGAGGCACCGGGGCGCGGGGGTTGCGACCGTTTCCGCCTCTCGGTGCGGGCACGGGGCGGCTGAGAGCTTGGGCCTGGACCCGGCTTGTCCTGTGGGGCGAGGGGGACGCTGCCTGAGGGCCTCAGCCTTGCGCTCGGTGTGCCCCCAAAGCTCGTTTCCGTGTCGGAAATGCTCCCCTCCTCCCCCCCCCCCCCCCCTTTTTTTTTTCCCAAAGGAAAGAGACACAAGCAGTTGTTTCACAGACTTCGGGTTGCGGCGTTTCCTCCCCGGCTCACCGCCCTGCTTCGGGCGCTACCCCGTCCCCCCCCGTAGGGTGAAAGCCTTCCCCCCCCCCCCGCACACAGCGAATCTGGGCTCTTTGTGCTGCAATAACCTGGGGAATGTGCTTATCGGTTTGAGTGGGAGGAGCGTTACTCTGGCGTTTTGGTGTTTTCTCGGGCGTGGTTGTGAGCTGCAGGTCAAAAATGCCAATATTGTCAGACTACACTAATGCCATAACAACTGTAAATCAGAAATAGCGTGGCAATTATCCTCAGACTAATTATGTAATCTGCTTAGCAAATCACATAATTACTTTATAAAGGAGCACTACAGTTTTTTCTGAAACTAGCTAATTTGGTGTGCTTTTTAAACTGTTTAGTGTAATAGAGTTGGCATAATGAGATAGTGCCTGTCTGTTACACTCATTTTGCACTTGGGTTTCTTAACTTGTAGGAAGGAATGCAAGTTTGTTCACAACTTCTACTCGGACCACAATCTCTTTGTTCTAAAACAATATGGACTTCAGCGTTTTAACAGTGATGAACTTCGCCAGCTTCTGCTTCAAAATGACCCTTCCCTCTTACCAGAGGTGAGTAGTGCTGTGACAGTTTTGTAGCCTTGTGTTTCAGTGAGTATCACGAAGTGGAAGAGGCTTGATACTGGCTAGAGATGTTAGGTTAGCATAATGCAAATCTAAAACTTCAAATCTGCATTGTCTGCGGTGGGTTGACCTTAGCTGGCAGCTAAGCACAGTGCTTTGTTCACTCCCCTCTTTCTCGCCCCAAAACAAGAAGGGAAAAAGTGGCAAAGACAGTTTAGCAAGTGGATGAAAGAGGGGAGAAAACAAGTGTTGCAAAGGAAGTTAGTCACCACGTCCCACAAGCAGACCAATGCCCAGCAAGTCTCTGAGCGAGTCCTGCATTGTAAGAAGGACCCACCTCTGCTTTCTCCACCTCTTTTTTTAATTTTTTATTTTAGAGCATGACATTACATGGCATGGAATACCCCTTTGGCCAGTTTGGGCCAGTGGTCCCAGCTGTCTCCTCTCTCAGCCCACCAACCCTGGAGTGGGGGGGGGGCAGAGTGGAGAAAAAGAGAAAGCTTTGACACTGTGCAAGCACTGCTTAGCAGTAACTGAAACATTGGTGTGTTATCAATGCTGTTTTGATCACAAATCTAAAACATAGCACCATTCGGTCTGCTGGGAAGAAAATTAATTCCATCCCAGCCAGATCCAATACTCCTTACCATCAAATTCAATTCAGTAAAGTTCACTATTCCAAAACTAGAAAACCAAAGAGTCTGGGTAGTGACACAATAAAATCGCCTATCCTACATTTATGTGACTTAGAACAAAATCCCATCTGCTTGAGAATGTCTATAAGATGGTTGTTGTCTGTCTGAAAGATCTTTCTAGACATTAGCAGGGAAAAAGGAAAACTTATCAAGCAATCATTTGGAAAACAAGAAGAAACTTGTATAAGTCTTTTAAATGCAAATGTAAACATGTAGCTGTAAAAATTTAAAAATCGTGAATTCAAACAGTCTGTATGATCACATTGTACTTTAATTTTTTTTTTTTTTTTTCCTCTACCCAAGGTCTGCTCGCATTATAACAAAGGGGATGGACCTTATGGATCTTGTACCTATAAAAAGATCTGCACCAAACTCCATATTTGCCAGTACTTTTTGCGGGGACAGTGCAAATTTGGCA
Source organism: Balearica regulorum gibbericeps (assembly GCF_011004875.1). Lineage (NCBI taxonomy): Eukaryota > Metazoa > Chordata > Aves > Gruiformes > Gruidae > Balearica > Balearica regulorum. The sequence goes on from NC_046184.1 coordinate 62,665,710, forward strand.
GCAGCTGCAAGCGATCCCATGACTTATTAAAGTCAGAATGTTATGACAAACTGGAGAGACAGGGAATGAGCTCAAACATAATTCAGAAACTACCCTCCATTTATAGGAATATGTATGACATAAACAATGGCAACAGGAACGTGTGTGACATACAAGATGCCAGGTCTTCACCAGGCAAAGGTAAATGAGATCAGCTTTTGAAAACATCAGAAGAGGAATCATTATAGTGAATGTAACATTCTCACAGATATCATTAAGAAAACAGAATTCACATCTTGACATGTCTTTTAGGAGGTGCCTTGCACCTTTCTGATTGACAGAGATTTGTGTGTTGACAAGTCAAGTGGATTTCAAGGCATTGTGGGTTCCTGAGAGATAAAGTGCTTGGTATTTATAAAAATCTTGAATTTGGGGTTAGAAATGCGTAACAGGAACTGGAAATAGGGAGTTTTGTTGGTTTGTTTTTGGTTGGGTTTTTTTTTTTGTAAAAACATGAGGGTAGTGAACTGGTTAAGAACAGGGATTATAAACTACTTTAACCATTTTTTTTCTTTAATGCAGTCATTGTTTAGCACAAGAATACAGACAGCAGCATCCTAGTTTTCAGAGATGTAATATTTTGTTCTTTTCTTCTGAAGTTCCTTAGAATTGTAAGATAAGTATTATTTAGCAGGGAAGAAGAGGATAGCAGAATGGAAAATCCAAGTGTGTATGTGTGTGTTCATCTCTGCCATTCTCCCTGCAGTTCCTTCTTCCCTTCTTTGTTTCCTTAGGTGTGCTTTAATTTACAGAAGTATCAAATTTTGAGACTTCAGATTTTATAGCTGCCAATGTGTACAGCTATGTGGAATGTGTGGTTAACTCAAGTCTGTCTAGAAATGTAAAGGCATTGGATTCTATTATTATTTTGTAGTGATAACTAAAAACTGCTTCTGAGGAATTTAGCAGTTACGGGAAAGTCAGGTTTAGAAAGGATGAATAAAGGGTTAGGACTTTTGAGTATACAAGGTTATCAAAGACTTCAGTGCCTTTCTGGAACTGAATGCAGTTTCATAGTTGTCAACACTGTTTGTAGGCATCTTCCCTACACATAAGTGCACTTTTAAGAGGGCTTATTGGAACAAGATGTGTTAATAAGGCTTATAATTCTGCCTCCCCCCAGAGAGAAAACACAGCTCTAGCGAAGTATCCTCAACTACAAATGATGATGATTTGGAACAGATCTGTTTATATCATCTGTACAGAAGTTGTGGCTTTAAAGGTAGGTTGTGACTATAGCAATTCCAGTCTATTTTCTCTTTTCTCATTGTCCTGGTTTCGGCTGGGGTAGAGTTAATTTTCTTTCTAGTAGCTGGTATAGGGCTGTGTTTTGGATTTAGTATGAGAACAATGTTGATAACGCACTGATAGTTTTAGTTGTTGCTAGGTAGTTGTAGCATCTAAGTCAAGGACTTTTCAGCTTCTCACGCTCTGCCAGGTGCACAAGAAGCTGGGAGAGCACAGCCAGGACAGCAGACCCAGACTGGCCAAAGGGATATTCCCTACCATAGAATGTCAGGCTCTGTTTATAACTGGGGAAGTGAGCCAGGAGGGGGGATTGCTGCTTGGAAACAGACTGGGCATCGGGTGGTGGTGGTTTTGTTTTGGTTTTTTTCTTCCATTGTGGTGAGCAATTGCATTTGTGCATCACTTGTTTTATTTAACTTCTTTTTTATTATTGCTGCTGTTGTTGTTATTATCTTCTTTTGTTATCCTGTTAAACTGTCTTTATCTCAACCCAGGAGTTTTTTTTCCATTCTCCTCTCCGTCCTCATGGGAGGGAAGGGTGAGCAAGCGGCTGCATGGTGCTTAGCTGCCAGCTGGGGCAAACCCATGGCACTCATAAAGAGAAAGTTGTAGATGTCTTTCACAGAAAGGGGAAACTTCAAAGCTTATGCTTATCTATAGTTAGATCTCATTGTAATCTTGAGGGCTGGTAGGAAAGTGACCTACCTGGTATACCAAATAAAGGAGCTGTTTTGTTTTACTCTGAAGTGTATAATATCAGCCTGTGCTGGACATTGGCTACTACACCTGTGTTCACCTAAAGGTGAACTGACACTGAATGACAGGAGTCCCATTTCCAAATAGCTAGAAAAGATACTCTGAATTCTACGTTCTTCCTTGTTTCTTCTAGCACTCTTCTGTTCCATCTGTCTGAGCTGTCTCCCTTTCAAAATGTTCCGACTTGTCCAGGAAAAAGGCTGCTTTTTCCAGCTTTTTCTTGTCCTTGTGTCGTCCTTTTCCTTCTTGATGTTCTTGACCTGCAGTAGCTCCCTGATGTAGTGCACAGCTTCTCATAAGAGCTGTGTGGTGCAGACTCCTTGACTTTCCCTGTAGTTAAGTTGCCTGTTCTGTTATGAAAGCTAGCCTCAAGTTTATGCATATGTGTACTGGTGATGGGATCTTATCTTCTATTGAGTGACTGCATACTGACTCTTCAAATGATTTCCGATTAACGCTTGCGATACCTGAGCCACTGCTACCACTACTCTTGTTCCTCCCCAGGTGGGGCCTGGACCCTTAGAGACTTCTTGAAGTCTCTAAATTAGCTACCTCCTGTCCTAAAACTAAGAAGTGTTTTGTGTTTAGGTTTTTGGGGGGGGGGGTTTCCCCCCTCAGTAATACCACTTTGGGACTACGTAGTTAAGCGTAGATATTTGAGTCTACACCGTTAATTCTGTATGTGAAATAATAGCTTTGTGTGAGCTTGTGATCTTGATGCATTGTAAATTTTTGTCTTTGAGAAGACAGAACGATCCTTCACCACTGAGCTCTAGCTAGCAACTTTGAGCCACAAAGAAAATCTAGTAGGTACAGAAACTGAACTTCTGCTTAAGCTCAAAATTAAGGTTTGCTTGATCATGCTGAAAACTTCTGAGTTCCTGCTTGTAATGATTCCATAGGTGAACGCTTTCCATAGGTATGCATTTGATACTTTGACAAGCTAGGTGTACAGCCCTGAAATGTTGGAGTTTTTCTCATAGACTGTAAAAATAATGCATCCCTTACTTTTTTTTTTTTTAAACTTTTATAGACAAGTGTATCAGAACTCATTTTCACTTGCCATATAGATGGCAGATCTCTGATGGTAATACCTGGAAGGACTTGAAGAATATGGAAGAAATAGAAAAAGCATATTGTGACCCCAGTAATGCCAGGTATAAACTCTTATAAAATTTAATTATGTTTGGAGTTTGCTATATTGGACCAGACCCTTAGTGGCTATAAATTGCTACGATTCTATTGCAGTCATTACATAAGCAGCTTCATTTGGTATTCTCCTGACCTTGCTATGCTGGAGATCTGCTCCATTGTGACTTACTTATGCCTGGAGTCTGTATAGGACCTTCTGGGTTACTGTACTGGGTTTGGCTGAGACGGAGTTAACTTTCGTCATAGCAGCCCATATAGTGCTGTCTTCTGGATTTGTGACTGAAACGGTGCTGACAATGCACCAGTGTTTCAGGCATTGCTGAGCAGTGCTTGCCCAGAGTCAAGGCTTTCTCTTTTTCCCCCACTCTGCCCTGCTCCTCCACAGTGGGTAGGCTGGGGGTGGGCAAGGGGTTGGGAGAGGATCAGCTGGGACAGCTGACCTGGACCGACCAAAGGGATCTCCCATACCGTATGACGTCATGCTCAGCAATAAAACCTGCGGCAGAGGAAGAAGAGGGAGGGGTTTTTGGTTTGCGAGGTGGCTGCTGTTTGGAGGCTGGCTGGGCATTAGACTGCCTGTGGGAGGTGGTGAGCAATTTGCTTTGCTTTATTTATTTGTTTGTTTATTTATACCACCACCCTCCTTCTTCACCTATTGAACGGCCTTTATATTGACCCATAACTTTTGTCACTTTTGCCCTTCCTATTTTCTACCATCTGTTGTGCAGGGGAGGCGGAGTGAGCAAACAACTTTGTGGGTACTTGATTGCTGGCCAGGGTCAATCCACCAGTTATTTTATGTGACTGACCCATAGACTAATATTCTTAGCTGTGAAAAAATGTATAAATACTTCCTACTGCTGCTGCCATAGGAAGTCTTAATCCTCACTAAGAATTGCTGGAAAGCTGCAGAGAACTGTGATTTTATCACAAGTACTTGTGGGAATCTCTTCTTTGGTTAGAGCTTGTCAATACACAGCTTGACCCCATGCTTAGAAGTAACCTTCTCTTTCACCTTTTGAGATGGAGGATGGAAAGGTAGCATGAGATTTGCCCCTCCAGCCCTCTTCCCTCCCCCAGTCCATATTGTGGAACTGGTAGAACACCTTGTGTATCTGGAGAGAGAGGTGCAGAGAACCGTTAAGAATACGGAAATACCTTTAAGAGTTTGGAACTGGAAGGGGCTCCAACCAGTATGCTGTGTCCCATGCTGGAGAATTTACCTAGCCCTCTTATGTTGTGTTAGAGGCTCTTTGAAGCCATGCTTAAGTTATGACAGTGTTCTGTTTAGAATATAGTTGGTTAGCAAGAAGAAGGCAGTGTACTTTTTCCACTGTTTCTGTTCATCTTATGTAACTCACTAATTTACGAGTTGATAATGGTTACTGCACACGGAACCAATGTGAGACGTAATACTGTAATGCAAAATATGTACAAACGCAAGACAGAACTGGGATTGTGGTGGAAACTGTAGGTTTGTGTTCTGCTTTTGAGTGATGTTGACTTAATTTGCAAATTTGTGGTGGGCTTCTAAACCTATGTAAAGCTTCACAGTTCTGATTTTTTTTTCTCCCTTTTTTTACAGATTTAATAATGATGATACTGAAAGTGGCTCTGTCTTGTCATGTATCTGCTTTGTGAATATGTGCTGTGGGTTTGCAAAGGTTAGACGTCTTTCTACAGCCTCCTCTGTGACCAAACCCCCTCACTTCATTCTTACAACAGAATGGATCTGGTACTGGAAAGATGAATATGGCCTGTGGCAGGAGTATGGAAAAAAAGTAAGTGTGGAGAAATGGGGAGACTCTCAACTCTGTGTTAAAAGTGCAGAACTACTGAAAAGTACACAGTGTTTATATATCATCCCCTCTTTTGTCACCCACTTGCTTCCTCCCTCTCACTGATACCATACAGATGGACTTTAGAGGCATAATGGGATCTTTTCCCTGAGAATTTGACTGGTTCATGTAGTGGAATGCTTACTGGTGAGTCACAAAAATTATTGACAGATAATTCTTCAGTGAGTCATGCCAGATAGGATCACATTAATACATTCTTTTCACCGCTTCTGACTAAAACTTCCTTTTTCTGAGGTTCCAGTAGTACTTTGTGCATCTTCGCTAAGGTCTAGTTGGTGAATGTGCAGTCTCAGTAGTAGTGTTCACCGCATGCACTTTGCAATGTAAATTTAGGCTTCATAACACTGCTTGGTTTGTTTTAGAGGTGGTTTCAACAGGGTTTTGCCTGACAGCCACTGTCATGCACAAAGGCTGATAGGTTAGTGCAGCCACCATACCATATGACAGTTGTTGGTTTTTAAACTTGCTTGTATATAACAGACCAGGCGAATCTTTTTTGGCCTGACAGGATGATAATCATGCAGCTGCCACTGTCACTAGCGATGACCTGGAGAAAGCTTATATAGCCAAAGGTTCTCCAAAGCTGAACTTCCAGGCTGGAAGACATGAATATGAACTCAATTTTGGAGGTATGTTCCATTTTCTTGGGGTTTTTTTTTGTTTTTCTCCTTTTCCCTCCCTCCCTGGTCTTTTGTGGTTTTAAACTACAATAGTGCAGTAGATAGGAGAGAGAAATTTGAACTGTGAACTGCAACGCTTACAGAGGCAGATCAAACTTCTCAGGATAAGAGCCGTTCACCTAAGCAAAGTAGCATTCCTATTCCTCCAGACCTTTTATTTTTTAGAAGTTCTTGTGCTAGGTTTCAAAACATCTGTCAGCAAGTCAAAGTGTGACATTGCCATTGATGCTAGCACCAACACAAATGGTGAGAAACTTCTGGAAGACTTGGTAAGCCAGCTTCTGGTCTGTGTTAATCACTGGCTTGCAGAAAAAGGACTACTTGGGCAAGGTGTGGGGTCCAGACAATCTTTAGCATTGCAATATTTATGTAGCTGTTTTCTTTTTGTAGCTCTACCTGTCTGAAAAGGCTGAGGAAATACCTTGACTGTGTCAAAGTAGAGAGATGGGTTTTCCAAGATTTCAGGAAATTTAAGCCACTTGTGATGGCACTGTCCTCTCTGAGCTGTTGCCTTTCCAGGTATCCTCTTCAAAAATCATGGGGAACAGTGGTCGTGGGAATCAACCTGCCCATACTGTCATTTTGGTGTAGTTGCCTTTCATCCAACTCTCCATTACTATCTCATTCTGCATGGGGCGGGGGGGAAACAAGCAGAAAGGGTATGTGATATGTTGTTTGTGATTCAATTGGAAGCAATGCTGTAATCTTCTCTGTAGGCTGGGGAAACTTGTCTGGCTTAGAAAAGAAAATTGCATAGTAAATCAATCCCTTTTATAAGGTTTGGGTTTTTTAGTAACAGGCAAACGTGCTCAATGTAGACATCTTCCAAAACTTAGCTTCTAGGCTTGGTAGTGCCAAGAGGTAGGTTTGTTTGTTTTCTTCCTGTGTGTGTATCTCTGAAGATGAGGACTAATTCTGCTGGCTGCTACTCATTCTTAGTTGCTAGTACGATATGGCAGTAGCTACAGAAAGAATGCCTCTAAAATTCGGGTTGCTGTGACTTGTTTCTGCTGGTAGTCGATAAAAAAGAATGGCCTGTGGTAGCTGCTAGGTTGCATTTATAGGGTTTGAAATCTAGAAATACATGTAGGAGGACAGTATCTTGATTGCAAGTTGAGAAGGAGGGCTGCAATCCATGGAGCAAAAGTAGATACTTATTTTACAGTGATCCTTTTCGGTTCAGTGTGGCTTTTGGAACAATGAAGAGAAAATAGCTACTAGTGTCTTACCATTCCTTCTAAAGTGAATAGCAAAACTGAAACTAAAATCCCTCTCAGTTATGTATACAGATAGATTGTGGGTTCCACATCCTGCTCTGACTTCCCTTTGTGTAGCAAGAAAAAAGCTTGGTGCCTTTTTGTCAACATTTTTAACAGCTCAGTGGCAAGTTTTGCTGCAATGTGAAGGCTTTCTAAATCTTATTTCTAATTGTTCAGGTTTTTGGTGTTTCGTTTTTTTCTTTTTTCCAGCCATGATTCAGAAAAACATTCGCTACAAAACAGAGAGAGAGATTTGCAGAAGACCTAAATTTGTCTCTCAGACAGAGGTAGAAGAGACAAGAGCAAGGTAAACTGCAACTGCTTATTCTGAGGTGATGGATTTAGTGCATTGTGAATGCAGTGTCTTCCAAGGGTGTTAATAAGGTGAAGGAGTAGTTGTTAAGGCTAGTAGTTGTTAATTGTGAAAGAAATTGAGAGGGGAAGGGACATACCTTTCCTACAAAAATGTCTGCAGTATTGCAGCCTAGCCAACAGTTTTCAAGCAACTTGGGAGCCTGGGGGGTGAAGGAAGTTTGGGCTTGGCCACAGAAAGTGTGGAAGCATAGAAAATAATTCAACAGGTAGCAATGTTGTAGGGAGCTGCTGATTAGAAGGAGCTGTCTTCTTAGAGCAGCTGATAAAGATGGAAGCAAGCAATAATGTTTGTGCATACTAGCCATTTCTGACATCTGAGATCAGTAATTTTCGAAGCTAAGTACAAGTTTAGAAACAATTCTTCTGAGAACAACCAATCTGAGAGGAAAGTAGTAGTTGTTACAGGTAAAGCAAAAGGAAAGAGTCTGCAAGGGGAGAAGTTTTATATAATTACATGTAACAGCCAACCTTTTTTATGCATTCCCTTGCAGCACGTAGTGCTTGCTTAAACAACACAAAAAAGAGCACCTAAACATGCTAATTAAAATTGAGGTGGAAGTAGGGGGGGGGCTGTATCTATTCCATTTCTGTTGTATTGATATGATACTGCATGCATTTTTATTTATCTGCTGCACTGTAGCAGAGCTTTTATGTATACATTCAACTCTTTGCAACTAAAAGAACTACTTCATGTTTAGTTCAGTACATATCTTTTTTTTTTTTTTTTTTTTTCTTTCTCATTTGGCATCTTACTTCCTGCCATAAGTCTTGACATGATTTGGAACAAATATTTTCATGTACTGAACTGAAAAGACAATTTTGAAGTGTTTCTGAGTGTGTTCAGTTGCCTATATTCTCCCTAAACTTGGCAAGAATATTTAGTGTTATATGTACATAAAATGTAGGGATTTGTTTTGTTTTAATTACCTATTTGTAATGTCTTGTAATATACAGTGCCTTTAAACATACAGAAGAGTTTAAGCACATTCCGGCTCACTGGGACAAATCTGCCCTGCCTGAACTGGGATTCAAGGTTTGGAGCTTTTTGTTTTTTCTGTCCATCCGTTTTGTCACATACAGGTTTGTTACATCAGAAGTTCAGTGTTTCTCATGCCTTTGTAGATGACCTTTTCTTACATAACGTAACGCAGAGGTGTTGGTAAATTTGAGCCTGGCATCACGCTGGGCAGACCTAGAGGTGAAACTAGACCCAAATTTAAACTAACAAATGGTGTCAGTATAACCATGGCAACGTTGACTTTCACTGCTACTATTTATCCCTTTCCTTGGCAAATTTGCCTGAAGCTTATACTGTATTAGCAAGACTGTTACTGGTTCCCAAGATACATAACTTTGAAGTCCAACATGTGCTGAAGCATCAGAAAGAAATCATGCCTCTGAACTTGAGGGTAGCCATTCCCTGAGCTGTGTATAAGTAGACTGTTGTACATCTATGGAGCACTGCTGAAAAGAGCAGAGGTCAGACTGGGATCATTTACTAAAATGTACCAGAACTCCAGTGGAGAGAACTTGTTTACCTTTGTAACACACCCAGTTAATATCTGCATGGTTTGCCTTTGCTGACTTCCTGCCTGCCTCCACCACCACCTCTGTCAACTCCAGTAATTATACCTACAGAACAGATCATCTTGTATTTAGCTTGAAAATTATGAACTTGCACAATGCAAATCCTCAAGAAATTGTCAGTAAAAAAATAGGGGAAGCTAACATTGACATTCTCTGTGTTCCTAGGGAAAACATGCGAGTAGAAAACTTTGCTTGCTTTCAGGACTGTCATGTCAGGAACTGATTTTTGGCACAGTGTCCTTACCCTTTCCTAAAATGATTGATTGAATAAAGGCTTTTCAATTTAAAAACATAACAGGCAGTGCAGGTTGTGTTCTCTGGCTGTAGGGAATATAAAGTATAAAGATTTAAAATGCATGGATGTAGAGGTACTCTTTGATTTGCTGCAATATAAATTCTCCATTTTTTTTTTATTTATTTATGTGCTCATTTCTTCTGTGTTTAGGTAGTTTGATATATGTATGCAAATGTATCTTAGCCCAAATATTAAAAGGGGCTGAGTGGCTGCACAAAAGCACGCAGCTCCTTTAATCTCCTGTGAGAGAGCAACCTGGCTATCTTAAACCGCAGGAGTTAATGTTCCCTAGGTAAGAGCTCACTTTTACAGAGCAGGGATCTCTAATCTGCCTTTTTTCCAAGAGTATTTTTGCTGCTCGTACTCTGCTTCACAGAAAACACTTTAAAGGTCTGAGTAGTGTACTAGGTAGGGTGATTTTCTTATGAATGATGAGAGTAACTTTTTAATCTTTTCCTTACAGCTGATTGAGCTTGACGGGTCTTCTGAAGAATACAAGAAAGTCAAGGTGGGCTTTCAACGCACAATGCCCAAAACAGTTATTAAAAGGATTTGTAGAGTTCAGAACCCATCTCTCTGGGTACTGTATCAATGGTACGTGTAAAATACTGCTCTAGTATGTGTGCATGAAATTTGTTGTCTCTGCAGTTAACTGTATGCTAAAGATAGACACGCGCATTCCTGAAATGCAGCTGCATTTAAGAATCTGCTTCCACTCCCCCACTGAAATACCTAGCCAAGGTCAACATGTAGATAAAGAGGTACTGACAAAACCAAAACTCAGTCAAGACCTAGAGCTTAGAATAGTCAGATGAGCTCTGTGGGAGGAATCCTTGCTCCTGAGTAAGTGGTTTTGACTTCTGCCAGGCCTGTGTCCAGGACAGCTGCCTTGAAGCTGGTAATCAGTCACATCTGGCACAAACACTGCTTTGTAGCTGGTCAAGACTGAAACAGCCTTCAAGACTAAATGCAAAACTCACTGAGGGAAAGTCTTAACATGAACTCCTGTGTTTAGGAAAAAAAATAATGCTAAGATTCCTCCCCCTCTCCTAATAGGCAGTGAATGAAACAAAACATTTTCATTATTAAATACCTGGAGGCATTTGTGTATAACGAAAGCATGTTTTTACACAGCTAGACAGCAAGATACCCTGTATACCCAAAGTTTAGGCCTTAGTGTAAGGATTTTCAGAATGTCCTCTTTGTGTAAAATTGTCTGAGTGCTCATATGGCTGGAACCTGTCTGGAACTGCAAAGACACTGCTGCTCATTGCAGGCAGAAGGAACAAATGCAGAAGAGCAATGGTGGAAAGGCTGTGGATGAGCGATTTTTATTTCATGGGACCAGTAATAAATACATTGATGCCATCTGTCATCAAAACTTCGACTGGAGGATCTGTGGCCTTCATGGGACGGTGTACGGCAAAGGTTGTTTTTCAGTTCTTTCATTAACCCTGGACTTGCTAAAAAATTCTCAGTAGTTACTGCAGAGGTGTGAAGTTAGAGGGCACTCAGCCAATCTAGGGCTTATTTTTGTGATGATGTAGACAACATAGCTGACTTTGGCAATGGTCATTTGGAGCTAAGGCATACTGAAAGGCCTTGGCCTCTATGCTCCACTCTGTCTTTGTAGGAAAAGACAGGTTTAGGAGAGGCCAGTTCTAGGGACGGTTTCTCCTAGAGTCCAGGCTTACTTGTGTTCCAATTTCTCCAAGCTCCTACAGGAAGGCAATGTGGCATAATTTATTTGCGTTTTGGTTGTTTGGTTTTTTTTCCAGGAACATAAATGTCATTCTGGTTACAGACTTTTTACTTTCTTAGCAAATTATATTCCTTTAGATTGTCCTGTGTACAGGAAAGGATAAACATACCAAATGGAACAGCCAAGAGACAGGCTGACTGACTGACTACCCACCCATCTGAATACTTTGTAACTCTCGGAAATGTTCTAATGAATATTAGTAGCCTCTGTCAAGAGAGGAACTTGGGTGAGATTGGGGGAAGGTGGGCGTCTAGGGTCAGGAGGAAATCTTTTTGAGGAATATGATAATATTTAAAACATTATTTGTGTGGCTTTTTAATATCTGTGCTGTGAAAAATAAAAGTGTAGGTAATACAGAGTGGTTGTTGTCACAAAGAAGGACATACAGGACAAGTGAAGGCTTTGGAAAGGTCGTTCATGAACTGCTTCATGGCTTTTGTTTATGAATTCATTTTCACACTGTATCACCTCCTTCCCTGCAATTTTGGTGTCTTATCAACTCTGTCTTGGTTTCTCTTCTGCAGGAAGCTATTTTGCAAGGGATGCATCTTATTCTGACAACTACTGCAGGGAAGACTCATACACTAAGACCATGTTTCTGGCACGGGTGCTGGTGGGAGAGTTCACTCTTGGCAATTCTTCTTATGTTCGGCCTCCCTTGAAGGACAACCAAAACTTCTACGACAGTTGTGTGAATAGCTTTTCAAATCCTTCTATCTTTGTCATCTTTGAGAAACATCAGATTTATCCAGAGTATCTCATAGAATACACTGACCAGGCATTGGCAAAAATGCTATAGCAGCAAAACCTGTCATCATTACGTTTAGCTGGTATAAACATTTTTTTTTAGTATTGGCTTAAGAGAGAAAAAGTGATTTTTAGAAGTTTTGTAATTGGGTAGGAGAGTGTTCAGAAACATTTATTCTCTATCCTTTCTGTGCAATAGGAAACAAGAGGTAAAAAGACACAAAAGATGTTCTAAAATTCTTAAAATTCCATTCTCCTATTCTTTAGCAGGTATCATGTTTCCCTGCATTACTAGAGCGTAATAAATTTTTTGGATGAACTCACTGATGGTTGTGACATGAGGATTGGCTGTGACTGCCAAGTTTAAACAATATTTAGTTACAATTGTTTCAGGATAGATCTTTACACTTGCTCGTTGGTCAGAGGTGGCTGTCTCCTACCTGTTTTTTAACTCAAAACTTGATAAACTTTTTTAAATAATCTGTCTCCTGTAACAGTAGACATTCAGATGTTTGCAAATGAGACTGTACAATCTCTGTCTCTGTGCTCAACTCATTGCATAAATTCTTAGCAGCACTGTTTTTTGTCCCTACTTAATCTTCACCAACAAAGCCTCAAAAATTAAACTTGCTTGTTGAAAACTAACAGAGACTTATTTTTCACTTGTTAATTGTCTCATTTAAAACTACTACCAAAGATAGGAAGCATAATAAGGGTTTCTTGGTGCTGTGCTACTCAGAAAATTGAGTTAACTCTATCAAATAAAGGCTTGTGCTGGTTTTGGCTGGGATAGAGCTAATTTCCTTCATAGTAGCTGGTATGAGGCTGGTTTGGATTTGTGCTGGAAACAGTGTTGATAATTCAGGGATGTTTTGTTACTGCTGAGCAGTGCTTACACAGAGTCGAGGCCTTTTCTGCTTCTCACACCACCCCACCAGCGAGTAGGCTGGGGCTGCACAAGGAGATGGGAGGGGACACGGCCGGGACAGCTCACCCAAACTGACCAAAGGGATATTCCATACCATATGATGTCATGCTCAGCATAGAAAGCTGAGGGAAGAAAGGGGGGATGCTCAGAGTGATGGCGTTTGTCTTCCCAAGTAACTGTTAACACACAATGGAGCCCTGCTTTCCTGGGAATGACTGAACACCTGCCTGCTGTTGTGAAACGGTGAATGAGTTCCGTGTCTTGCTTTGCTTATGTGTGTGGCTTTTGGTTTACCTGTTAAACTGTCTTTATCTGAGCCAAGCTGAGATACACAATGTAATTTGCTCACCGCCTGGAACCTGGTGCCCAGCCCATCCCCAAGCACCAACCTCTCCTTCCTGGCCAGCGCCCCCCCTTATAAACTGAGCATGACATCATATGGTATTGAATATACCTTTGCCTAGTTTGGGTCAGCTGTCCTGAGTGTGTCCCCTCCCAGCTTCTTGTGAAAATTAACTATCATCTCAGCCAAAAAAACAGGACACTGTCTCTCATTAGGTGTATTGCCGCTTTGGTTGAAGGAGGTACGCTGGTTACCTGTGTAATCAAGGTGCTTTCTTGCAGGAAAAAATGTTTACCTGGGGAGTGCTTTTCAGCCGCAGAGCTGAAACCTTTAAAAATCTGAAGATTAAGCTGAATATTTAATTGTTTCCAGCAAAAGATGTTAGTGTTGAGCAGTCAGCATTACATATATGCAGATAATCAAAAAACTTGAACTGTCATGTATTTCTTAAGATTAAAGTTGCTGATGCATAGACAGATACTTTATCACAGCTTTAATGCTCCTGAATGAGTACTTGATAGCTATAGTGTACTGCAAAAGCCTTAAGATGTACTTTGCATAGGACCAAAAAAAGCTCATCTCTACCTGTATTCTAGATGCACTTCTTTTTAATTCATCTGGATGATGATTGACAGGTGTACGCTGGCTAACTTTATTACTTCAGCACTGTGAAGCAATGGCTTAGCCATGATTAGCTGCAGTAAGGCTCTGCAGAACAACTTTTTATATGAACTGTAAAACTAGCAGAATGATATCTAAAGGAAAATACTCCTATTCCATGTTTAAACCCAGTAAAATACAGGATGTGGAAAAGCAAGTTGACTATGTGCTTTCTTTTGAAAGACTTGTAATAGAACATGCATGATAAATCTCATGTCAACAAATGAGTTCGTCAGCAAATACTATATTGAGGAGGAAAACATAATGTATGAAAGCTTTCATACCTGTGCAGAATAAGATTTTTCTGCCAAACCAAAAACATGCTTATCTACGTGTTCATGGCAAGTGAGAATACAGATGGTATGCCTTTCTTCTGCTGTACATGACCATCATTTCAGCTAAAAACTGGAATAACTAAAGTCATGTTCATCTTTTGCCAGAAAATTGAAACAAACATTTTTTTCATGTTGAGATATTTTTAATAACACTTTTGATGGCTAATTCAGGTAAAACTGGTAATATTTTAAAAACCTTTAACTTGATTCTTGGAGAGGATGCGTAAGTGTGTGTGCATGTGTGTGTGTGTATGTAAATAAAGTAACTGGAATAAAATGGCTGGTTGTGTAACTTTGTAATCTGTTATTTTGCCATTAACACACAAAGAAGAAAAGTTACCATGTTTTCTACTTTTGAAACTGCAGGGGTAACTTTCTTATGTGTGATAAACAAACGTACTCAAACTACTGAATTCCTTGTATTGTGTTTCTCCCTTTCAATACTAAAAGGACCATGTTTCACTACGTACCTGAATTCTTGGGAATTTTCTTAAAGATGCTACTGTTAAGTAGTGGAGTCTCTCTACAGCTGTTTGGATTGCATTTGGAAATAAACAGCTTAGAGTCGTTTGTATTAAATCCAAACTTTAGACAAAAATCGATAGTTAACCTCTTTTCTGAGTGAGGAGGATATCTCTTGGCTGCTTATGGCAAGAAACTGAGCAGGAACAGTGTAATAATCCCTGCCTCACTCCTACACCATGTGAGGAGAAAGATAAGCCATAAAAGTTGTTTCCTTTTGATAACAATCACAGCCTGGCAAGACAGATGAGAAGCCAGCAGAAGCCAACCAACTTTGCTAAGGCCAGTAGTGCAGCACAGAGCACTGTAGCTTGTGAGCTCCACACACACCCCCCCCCCGCCCCCGCTGGGCTGGCAGCCACCCAAAGCTAACCCACCACACTGTTTAATGAGTTTTACCTGTAATCAGGTTTGTCATGATATTCTGCCTAGATTTTATAAGATGTGGGTGTCAAAACCCTGTTTGTAAGTGGTGGCAGCAAAGGAGCAGCAGTACGCTACCCGCTTCGGATCCCTGCAGCCTGGCAAAGTAGGAGTGGGGGGTAAGAGGAACTTAGCTGGATGGCACATACCAACTCCAGTAGCGAATAGCTCCCTTGCGCTTCTTGTTTCAGGCCCCGTCATGAATTCATCTCTACTTGCAAAAATCCTGGCAATTTGAGGGAATCCTGCTCCCTCCTTGAACGTAGCCATAGCACCCAGCAGTGCAGGAAACAAACATCTTGGAGACTGAGCAGACTTTTCACAGTCAGATAAAAGAGAGCGGGGCCAGTGTGAACCAAGCAATGAAATAACAGTTTACAAGTCAGCTTTAAATTTTTTTTAATGTGTTTATTACTGTAAGTGCACAGAAGAGTCTGATATTAGGTGAAGCTGTGTCCAACATGGAAACATCGTTTAACAAAGGGAAATGAGAAGGTGGTCATTTCAGAAAGTATCATACAGAGGAAATTGTGCAGTTTAATGCCAAATAATAGGTAGTTCAAATTTGTAATCAATGAAGCATAATAATTTCTAACACCCAGCTCTGTTTTTCTAGGAATACTATTTATAAAATACAAAACTAAAGGTTTTCTGTATCTGCAGTATCATTAAAAATACCATTTTATACTGACAGCTTTCTGTAATCACTGCAAAGTCCCAGAAGATGTTTTTAATAGAAGCTTTCCTTTACCAAGCAGCCTTTGCTTCGTATCAGCTGTCAGAAAATGACTAAGACCCTTTTGTAAAACAGATATGCCCAGTTTTAAACAAACCCACAGCTCAGCAATGCAAGACAACACACTTATGTTTCTGAGGAGAGAAATTATTTTAAATCAGCTTCCTTGTTCCTCCCTAGACTCAACAGCTGTTGACTGAAGCTTGCTGTACCAGAACTGCTAATAGTCACCATAACTTAAGGATATAAAGATATGTTTTGATATTGCAACTATAAACATAATGCTTTTTTTGGTAGGTTGGTTTCGGGTTTTTTTATGAATCCTAAAGCCACTTCTGCTCAGGATCAGTTCAGGACCACGGTATATGAATGCACAAGGTCACTGTGATTAACATATTACTGTTTCTATCTTGGAGAGCTGCTGTCAGTCTCATGTCTTGTTTTTTGCAAATGTGTGCTTCCAGGGGGCTAGAGTAGCGCCAGTCCCTCAGCACAGCTTGCTCCTTAGGTACGTGGCTGAGCGCACACAGCCAGGGCGAGGGCCAGCATCATTAAGTATCCTGGTAAAATGTCCGTGCAGTGTCTGGTGACTGTATCAGCAGCTGTTGTTTAAAAGGAAGACATGGCTTGGGGCTCTTCCTATATTACTGGAAAGCTGGCAGCCTTTTCTCTGTCTTACTTAGCTGTCTCGCTAGGCCTGCATGTAGAACAAGGGCTGATGCACTTCCAGAAAGCTGACTTGGCCCACGGCTGCAAAAATAATTCCTCTCTTCCATACTACTACAAACTGACAGGTGAAAACAGATAATACTTCCCAAACAGAAAACTTTGCAGGACAGTTGAAAAAAATGTTAGTGCAGACTCAAGTGAGTTTACCTTTACGTATACTGTCCACATTCAACTTAGAAGCAGCTGGGAAAGACTCTTGGTGCAGTTCCCAAGCCTGTAAAATGTGATGCACAGTTGCAGCCTCTGCAGTACTTTTTTCCAGTGGAGTCAACATGATATTCAAGATGATAATGCTCTGTTCAGGCACAGAAATATGACTTGCTCGACTACTCTACATGTTAGTGGCACTATCTTCGATAAATATTGAGGATATAAGCAGCATTCAGACAAGCTGTAGAACAGTCCATACAAAAGTGTATAGAACAAAGGCACAAACTTGATTTAGACTTCGAGTATTTGGTCAAAAATGAAGCACACAATAATCTGCTAATTCACGTAAGGAAGAAAAACAGTAAAAAAATTTTGAAGGGACAAAGAAGCCTTTGACAACTGTCTTCAGACTGGAATGAGCTTCCTGCTCATTCAGGTAGGTAAGAGGTTTTTAGGCAAGGCACATCTAACTTTTTGCCAGTGGTAGATATAAGCTGTACAGTAAATCAGCTGCCAGCACGCTATTTTCAAGAGAGAAAAATGATGGATAACATGTAGAAACTAGGATAGATACAGTGTGTTGCTTTTCAGACAAATAACAATCACTCCATCAGTAATTCATATAATGGGTGTGTCTGTAACAGGACACTTGTGTTTAGCCTGCCAGAGATGCTCCATGGAAATAGGAAAAATTCCAAGACTGCCAGGGCAGTACTTCACCACTACTACCTGTACAGTTCTGGTTAAAAAGAAAACAAACCAAAATTTAAAAAAAACCCAAACCAAACCAAGAAAAAAAAAAACCCAAACCAAAAAAACCAAACCAAAAAAACCAGACATGAAAGAAAAAGGCAAAACCTTCCAGGAAAGGTACAGTAACTTGATCAGTGTTAAGGCAGCGTGTGGGAACAAGGCAGCTACAGGTGCTTGCTGGAGAGAAACTTGGGAGCTAGCTAGGGATCCTTCCAGCAATCCTTGCAGTGAAACTGAGCAGTCAGTCTCTTCCTCCTGCTGTCACGACACTTCTCTGTGCGTACCACCAAGAGAGATGCTGTACCGAAGGAAACCTTGAGCAGAGTATGTCAGCAGGCAGAAGGTCAACACTTGCAAAGAACCAAAAGGTGCTTCCTTATTTTTATGGTGCCATAAGATTTTCTGCTATTTATAAAAACTTTAAAAAGGGGGGGGGGGGGGGGAAGGACCCTAATACTGAGACCATCTTCTCTCATGGTTTTGTTGTACAGCCAACCAGTTTGTGGTTCCCACTGAAGGAAATGTTTTTGTGTTTTGCTGGGGTTTTTTCTGGTCAATTGATCACTGCTGTGTGATGCTCCACTAGCTGTGTGGTGATTGAAGGGCTTTGTAGAGGCGTAGGAAAGAGCGCGGAGGGAATGTGAGGAGTAGAAGCGTATTGCTGCTTTGGCTGTGAAGATGCATGTGCACAGTCATACGGCTTGAATGGATCCATGGTGCTGCTGCAGCTGGCAATTAGACAAGTTCCTTCCTGAGTGGAGGCCCTTGGGACATGACCTGCTCCAGTGTCATGTAAGGAATCAAGAGAGCTGCTGGGACTGATGATCCGGGATCCCACTCCCTCGCCATTGGCTTTAGTGCATGCAGTGCTCTTAACTTCCTTGAGTCAATGAGCTAGACAGGGATGGTGCCAACTGCAATGCTTGAAAAGGAGAGGCCTCAATGTGAAGCAGATGTTGTACCAACACCTTCTGATTACCCTTAAATTTCCTCCAGTTCTCCTGCTTTCTTTAAATTTGTATCTTCTTTTTCTCCACCTTTTCAACAGCAGCTCAGTAGCCAGCAGAATGGCTGTCACCTCATTTCTTTGGTCTTAGCTACTGGAACTTAACTGGTAAGCAGGCAGGGGAACTCTTCATTCCTCTTCAGTCATGTCGATGCAATGTGCCAAGTGCAAATTGTTAATCTAAGTGTATTTCAAATCACTTCAAAAGCACGAAGAATGTGCAACTCCTTTCACTTTACAGACACAGGGAGAGATTAAGCATTGTGCAGAAGACTCAGCTTTGATTTTTAGCAGAGTTCATGATAAAATCCAACGCACTGGATCCCAGGTCTTCTGCTGTAACTGTGGTGCCTCTTGGGCTTTTTCTAGAGTAGGGACTTACAAGCGCATGAGAAGGATGTGTGAGATAATGAATTATAATTAAAATCTATTTTAAATCGCGTGTACACTTAACACCTGCTCCATTTATTGAACTTGAGCATGAAGAAAGCATTCTCAAAGATGAGTGAAAGGAAGTGCAATGTAGAAAAGCAAGTGAAAGTGGGATGCTTCTTTACAGATACTATTGACGGCAATTTGAAAACCATCAAAAAGACTGTGGAGCCCACATCTGATTTTAAAAAGTGACTGGAGGCTCTCCCACAGGAGGGCAGTGAGGCAGCACCTATTGACCATCAGTGCGACAGGCTCCTACCTGTCTGCAGGGTTTTGAAAATATTTATACCCAGTGAGCCACTGAACAAGGGGTCCCATCCCAGGAGGCTTCAGGATGTACATTTTCTTTTAGCGAGATTCCAGCATAATGTAGACTCCATTTTTTGGTCCAAGTGTGGCTTTTGATTTCAGCTGCAAAGGAATCTGAAAGAAAAAAGAACATCTTACATACAGTTGTACGTATTTGTTCATGTGTGTATAACACCCCCACATACAGACAGACATTTTTGCTGGGGGACCAATTCATACCAGGATTACTGTGGAAGCTTTAAAGTACTTGTTTTACAGTCTGCTGTGGTAGTATAATATTAAACAGAATTTACAGCCAGGGGCTGAGGCAGTGGTTGCCCAGGTATACTGTAGATCTGAACAGAAAGAAATTAACTCTATAAACTCTTGAGCTGCTGAGTAAGTGCCAGGTGCAATGTATACAGGAATAGGCATATACTAAAGTGCTGAGATCCCATGAAAGATGTACACTCCTTCTCACCCCATATAAATCAAGGTCTTTTGACTGTGGTGCTGCTACACTGCTCTCCACTATAAGGCAGACCTGTGTAACTGTTTTGATGGAAGAAATCATAAAGGTTAAATCACATTTTGATTAAAACATGCAGTTGAAGCCTCTTCTCCCACCTTATTATGGAAGTGGCTCATGCAGTGTTCTCAAAATAAGAGAAAGTCACAAAGGCGAGTCAGTCACCCTGTCTAGGACACACTGTCAACTCCCTGAAGTTGACAAGTGTGGCCTTTAAGTCTCTGCACGTACAAACCTCAGTTTCTGGGCAGGTCTTAAATTGAAACTTTTGCAAAATCCTCAGCAGAGTAATTTTTGTCTCCAGCAAACCCATTTTCATGCCAATGCAGCCACGGGGTCCTGCCCCAAAGGGCAGGTATGCAAAGGGATGTCGTTCCTTCTTGGCCTCCTCCGTAAACCTAGAAGGTGCAGAGATGGAAACTGGTTCAAGAAATGTTTTTTGCTCCTGATTCCATGTTTTTCATCTACATCTCAAAAGGTAGTTATTTCAATTGGTTTTAATGGACAGGTTAAGGGGACTATTGACAGATTATGTCTTGATGGTCCTAACAGCCTTAAGTAAACAGATAATTGACTTACGGCCATCAGCCTGTGTGAGGACAGACAGACATTAGTAGTGCTTCCAGTCTCTCTCTAATGCGATTGCCTTCATTTGATGATCACGCTCAGAAGAATGATAACTTCAGGTGCAGACATGCTAGCTGTGTCGACCTTTGCATGTATGAGGGAGAGATTGCAGCTAAGAGGAAACTAACGGGCTGCAATGTGAACTAACTAGAATTAGCAACAGCGCTTCCCTCCTGTGCACTGCGGACACAGATCAACGGGAATTTCTCTTTGAAGCTTGCAAGGGGAGATGAAATCTCACGGGATTGGACAGGCCATGGAAGACAGTTATTATAGTTCAGTACAGCCCTTCTTTCTGCTCTGGGCCCAAAGAGACCAGGTTCCCCGCTGGGAAACACTGAAATTGCAGACAGCTCTGTTCTTAGAGCTGAAGTGCCTCAGTCCAATTGGAAAGACTGATTAATGTGGCAGTCTGTATGCAGATCTGCATCAACTAGCTAGCTTGGAAATACTTGATCAACCCATTAGAACTGAGCCATTTTTTTTTCTTTTTCTTTTTATTTTTTTTCACAAGGAAGGAAACAAAATTCCTATTTGAACAGCAGTCCAAAGGAAAAAAAGTAAAATCTGTTTGCCAACATCTGCAAAGAGGGATGTATACTGGACAGAATATGCACAGACAAGAGTACAGAGTGTGAGTCAGTACAAGTTATTAGGGCCAATGCATAATCAACAAGGTGAGACTCATTCTGGCCTGTGCTTAGTCCCTGATCAGAACGGTTCCTTAAAACACGCAAACCTTTACAGCAATGGCATTACGCTGGAAATCTACATACTCCTCCCATGCCATAAGGTATTTGGAGCTCTTCTGGTAGTACAGAACTACTTTTCTGTAGTTCTGTATGTGGATAAAGGTTCTGTCCTTCATGTATAGGGTCATCTCTGAAAATTGCTCATCTCTTTGGATACAGTTTGCAAGAACTTTAGACTGCTAAGGCCCAGAGAACTCACGCAGAGTAGAATGAGATGAGAGGTAATACAGGCTACTTTGAGGTTTGGAAAAAAAGAATATTGTGTATTTAACACACTAACTCTATCCCCATGCTTAGATATCCTAAATAAGATTGGGCTACTACTGCAAAAAATAGCGTGCTTCATTCCTCACAGAAATTTCAAAAGGGAATTAATCTCAGATTCGTAACAAACAGCACCATGAGTCAAGGGGACTGCAGCCCCCACTATCCATTTTTCCCTGTAATGTGCTTTCATACTATTGTTAAAGTGGTGAATAAACAATTAAGACAGCATTTCTAGATAGGTGTTGCTAAAAAAACCCACCCGGACTTCCAGTAATTGCTCAGATTCCTCCCCAGCAAAACCTCTGGGCTTCTCTAACCCTGGCATTACTGCTCTTCATGGCCTAAGGTGCCTGGTAGGGCATATGCCAAGATCTGCTCCAGAAGGAGTGCTGGGCAAACCCACCTACACCATACATGTGTTGTCTTACTGGCAAAGATGGTTCTGCGCTGCTGCCTCACACCCAGTCAGTCATTTGTGGAGCATGCACTTTTTTACTTAGTAGACTTTTCAACGTAGTGCTAGCTTAAAATGCAACTGCCCACAGAACAGCTTAAAATACAGCTGCCCACAAAACTAAATTGTGCTTCCACACAGCACCACATCAGTGGAAACTCTCCCTGTGAGCTCAACTCAGCATCTGTAAGATAGGGCCGAGTACAAAACCACAACTTGACAGTGTCCCCTCAAGTTGAAGAGAATAAATGCTCCATATGAAAGCATGTCTTGCCAAGCAGAGCTAAGAACCCAGGATACTAACTTATGGACAGAGAGAAAATTCCCAGTGGGAGATGGGATAGGTTCCCCACTCACATCGTATCCACATCATTACATGATCTTAGGTAAAAAGGCTGGTCTAAACCAGCCAGGAGCTGGACGAGTTTCCTGGGTACCTCTATGCCAGTGAATATACTATCTCACTTCAGAATTTCTCCATCCAGAGGTGACACAATTTGCAGCATCTGATTTGGAAACAGGTCTGAAAAACCGCACCACGTTTCAACCTTGACCAAACCTCGCACCCTCTGTGCAATGTGCCACTATCGCCACTTGTCTAATTTGGTAGAAATAACGTATTTTTATGACCCAAACTAAACTGTGCTCCTCTTGGTGGAAATACTGCTTCAGGTGAGTAGTGGGTTACTGTGGCTGTGAAGGAGCAGTAAGATTTGGTGTCTCCACTGGACAGGCTGGAGTCCTGTGCCCATGCTAATGCGTGAAACAGCATTTAAGGCAGGTCTTTGATCTAAACAGGCCCACATAAGGACTTCAACTTAAGAATGGAAAGCATTACTCCACGTACCTCTCAGGAATGAACTTCTCAGGCTCTGGCCAGAACTCAGGGTTGTGGTGGAGATGTCCAACTGCAGTTTCAATGACAGCCCCAGCTGGAATATGCTGCCCCAGCACTACGCAGTCTTTAGCTGCTTCCCGAGTGAACCTGCAACAGTAAGTGTCACATGTCCCAGCTGATTAATAAAGGTAAAAACACAGCAGGAAGGAACCATAAAAGTAAATCTCTTCAGCTGGACTGACCCTGCAATTTCGGGAGTAACACTTTCCCAGTAGATAAATACAGCAACCGTTGCTGATGCTAGTGTCTTCTCAGGTTACGATCACCTCCACCTAGAAGCACACAGCTCCAACCCAGCTAGCTAACTTTTGCCCTTGTCACAGTAAAGCATTTCTGGTTGCTTACGGTTTTCCAAAACGTTAGCTGTTAAACTGCATTTTTGCTGCTAATGTTGGTTTTAGACTCATTTTTTATGAAAACCACAGATGAAATGTGTCAGTCATCTCTAATAACAGGCAGAAAGAGTATGCTGCTTTGCTTTCAGGAAAAAAGTTATATCAAATAAATACAGTTTTGAGTTTGCTTATTTGAGAAGCTCCCCCATGTTGGGCCAGCACCTGAAACTTAGCAAGGGATGGTTTTAATATTAGGGCTAAGTGTTCTGCTGCTGCTACAAAAATACAAACCAATTCACAAGCCTTGGGAAACTGCATTTCACATACACTCATCAAAGATAGGCATGACGTTAGCAACAAAACTCTCCAGTTTCCTCCCACCCTGTGGTGACAGGTGACAAGAGTAGGACTGTCCTTAGGAACCTCATCATGACAAGAAGACTGAGAAAAGCCACCTGCCAAAGACACGCTTGGGTCTGTAAGCCTTGTAAAAAATGGTGCGTGGGTGTGCATGTGTGGTGGCAGATCCTGATCTAGATCTTTCGTCGCTGGGGTGGTGGCTACAGACCCCAAACCAGCCCAGACCCAGGCGGGTGCCCTGCTATCTCAGCCTGGGAGCTGGGAGCACAGGAGTGGACAATGTGCAGGAGCTCCTTTTGCTGCTCCCCACCCTGTGCCTACAAAGTTGAACAAAGATTTCAGTTTCAGGGCTGTCAGTCTGGTATCATTACAGGAACACATTCTTTCCTTGCTGTCACCCATCTCTCTCTCTCATAGACAAATAAATGAGACTCCGAAACTGGAACAAAACACTGGCATGCTAAAAACCACATTGACAGGCCATCCTTCTCATCTTTACATGAATTTGGTGATAGTGGAAACATGAGTTCTGGGGAAGAAAATTCTCTGGCTAGTAAGTTCATTTTTTTAAAAAGAACCTACTCATTTTGTAACAAGCTTGGCTGCAACTGAATTTTCCCCTAACTCAGCATTATCCTTGTCATAGGCAATTAGCATCTTTCCGAGGCACTGGGCCGTCCTATCCATTCCACATCCATCAGAGTAAAAGCCAGATCAATAAACACCACCAACAATGCCAACCAAAACTTCAGACCAAGTTTGCTCCGTTCTCATTCTGTTTCCCTTCTGACAAACATTGATTGTTTCCGTGTTTCAGCTGAAACTCAAAGATCCTTGACACTTTAACTGGCAAAACAATTTCTACTTGTATGCCATGTATAACAGTAAAGCCCAGTCATCTCATCCAGGAGCAAGTATATCTTTGACATCTACTCTCCTAACAATCCTGCAGATGTCCATGGAAAAATCTTGACTTCCAATCTTTGTGAACATACAAAAGAGAATAGGATTTAAAGCATTTTTATTTTAAGGTACTTGCAGTCATGGGGTAAATTTTTCAAAGGCTCTCACAGCAAGCTCAGATTTGGCTCCTTTCCAGTCATCTGAATTTTTCCCCCAACTTCACGAGAAGCAGTGCAACTGGCTGACCGCTTTGACAGGTTCCATTCTTAACATTTGCATTTATGCTTCTGATAATTTGGAAATTTGACAATCAAACAGTTTTCTAATTTCTTTTCCCCTTGTTTTCAGTTCATCAATATAACTTAGTAAAATTAGTCTTGCTATCCTCCATGCCATGCAAATGCACGGCCTACTAGAATTTCATGAAAATTCAAGAAGCCTTGTAAGAAGTACTATAGTACTAGTCTTGTGTGAATTGGGGCAAAACTCAAAATTTAATGGATGCAGCCATTAGCTTAGCTATATTAGTATAGCACAGTACTAAATGCAAAACAGTAGGGGTCCAAGTTAAACACACATGCAAAATACAGTTTTCTGAATGTGCAACCCTCCCGCAGATCAGGGCCTTAATGACCAGCAGGGTAACTCATCCACCAGCCAGCAGGCTAGGATAGGTCTTTGCTTCGTATCCCGGAAGCCTGAGGCATACGGAAGCATCATCTGGCTTCCAAAGGCCAGTCCTGCTGCAAAATGGCTTCATCCTCTAACCTTGGGGCATGTGAAGAATGGTGAGGAAGCAATCTTGGCCAATTCATTGTAAAAGACTCTTTTAGAAATACCAGTGCTAGCCAGTTTTCCTTCAATAGGCCACATTATATCTTTCAAGTGCACAAGCAGTATTGATGTTGGCACAGAGACCAAGGGCACTTTGGTCTTCCAACAGCAGATTTCCATTTTATAGACCTAGGGATCTATCCTGTGGAATCAGAAGGGGGGAAAAAAAAAGATACCTAAATGCAGGTGGGTACATGCGCAATGTCTCTGCAATCACCATGTCCAGGTAAGGGAGTTCTTGTACATTTTGGTAATCAGGGACCATCTGAAAAGGCAGGAAGAAAGGAACAATTACATTTTCTCACATTTAAGTGCCAAACTCATTTCAGATTAGCTTTTAAATCATCTATTTTTTACTGGGCATTTTTCCTGTAGAAGAACTCGATGTCTCATCTAAAACAGTAAATGATAAAATTATACAAAAATGTGGGCAGTAATTAAATGTGTGTATAACATTCCTTTCATCATCAAAACACTTTGGTCCACAGCCCAGCTGAAGATATAATAATAAATCAACTTGCTAGGAAGTATTAAAAACAGGGCATTACAGAGAGCATTAATAGCTACAACAGAGCTATTGTATTATACATGCACTAAAATCTGCACAGGACCCTTCTTTCTTCCCAAAGATGGGAGCGTGGCAGACCAGGAGCACTTTGTCTCCAGGAAACACCAAGTCCTTGAGTTATTCTTGCTCATGTTGGAGCAAACCCTTTGCCCTTTCCCAGTTATAGAAAAAAAGCAAAGTGCTAGTGGAGGGGTGGGAGGTGGCACTTGAAGAAACCGACACCCCGATGAGGAATGGCACGCAGTGGCAAATTGCTCTGCCGAGTAGAGGGGGCTGAGGTACAGCTCAAATCCCACCCTGCAGGATTGCAATAGTGCCTGGGGAGAGAAGCCTGTTTCCTCCCGTGGCCACCGCTTGTGTCATGCTGCTTAATTTTGCATGGTGGGCAATGCCAGAGCCTACATTTTTTGTAAGTCTACAAAAACACCCAGCCCTCAACAATGAGTGCTGGGCACTAAAACCCAAACAGTGCTGTAGCTCAGAAAACTTTGTCCTCTGACAGGCAGCAAACAGACAGCGAGAGACACCAAACCACAGATGACCACCAGCAGCAGTGGCACGACTTGGCGCATGGACAAACAGAGAATTTTTCCCACTGTCACCTTCCTTGGAAAAAGGACATGTTCCCTGTCTTATTCAGTGCTCTCAGCAGAGGGCAGCCAAAGTACATCTAATAACCTCATCAGGAAAGCAGAGTTTTGTTTTAAATTAGAGCATCTCCTAAAGACTGACACGGAGTAAATTGGAGAAAAGCACAGACGTCAGACTAGACTAAACCTTTTATGAAGATTTGGGGCCCCTGCCGTTCACAAAGGGGACTGGATTCCATCCTTCCTTTATTTACTACAGCACTTTTCATGTATAATGCATATTTTATTGAATTTTCATGCAAAAACATATGGTACATACTGAAAATACTAAGCAGAGAACAACTCCAGATGGTATGCAGAAAAGGCGTACAATAGAACGAGGATACCTTGCCGGATTAGGGTATCCCACTTATTCAGCACTAAGCCACCATGCACCATTTCACATTAACTGATCTTTTCTAGGAAGGAAATAGATACATTCTATTATCCCCGTTTTTTGACTCAGGAAAGAAACGCAAACCCAGAGAGAGCAATTTGTGCAGGCTGAGCAGAACCAGTGTGTCTGCTGCTCTCTAAGGGAAAAAGATGCAATTCAGCTTGTCAATAGATGAAGTATTTTGTCAGTATATGTCAAATATTATCAATACAGGAAGTATAGACTGTACCGACAGCCTTCCAATGTTGCTTTTATAATGAAGTAGTGCTTACTAACTCAAACCTTTGGCTTTGGTCGACAAATGACTAGGATACTAAAAGCCACAAATGGCAGCAATGTCATCAGAACTGTGGCTGAAGGCTGTGCGAGGAGCTGTGCTCCAATAATTTGAATACCTAAAACCAAAGACAGGAGGATGATTTTTATCATCCTTGTTTTGCAGAAAGGGATCCAAGAGATACATGGGAAATCAGCGGAAGGCTGGAAATGAACTGTGATTCCACTCAAATGCCAGGCCTTTGTGGCAAAACTACTCTTCTCCATGACCACACAGGTGCTCCACACTTTGATGCAAATGCACGCTGTGGTGTGTATTCATTTTTCTTCTGCTAATTTTACATCCTCTATCCTTTTTATACTGCTCTCCTACATCTCTTTGAATCCTGGGTCAGCATCTGAGTCCCGTCCCTGCAATTCCTCCTGATTTCACGGACAGGCTGGCTGAGGGAAGAGCTCAGGCTCAGAGTAAATGAGTGGTGGAGCGGAGAGCACACTGTGATGTGTTCGATTCTCTGAGCCATACCCTTTCCACTGGGCCTTCCTGTCTCTCTCATAATCCCTTGACTTACTTCTGGAGTCAATAATTAAGATAATTATATGGTAACCTGATATAATAAGTAGCCACTAAATCAAACCATACATCAACAAATAATATAACACTAAATTATGGGAGCTTTGATTTGCTCTTTCAAATAGCTTCTATACCTTCAGGGGATTACCAGTTCAGAAAAACAAAACAAAGGTGAAAACCAGCTGATTTTCCTTAGAAGAAAATTCCTTTTGCTTACATAAAGAAAAAGGGGTCGGTCAAATGGCAGCACAGTGAACTCTGCTATCGTGAGCATGGCAGACACATCAGTCATTTCCTGCATCTGATGCAACTTAATTATTGGCACTTCCATGCTTTTAGCATCAAAGTAGCTGGACCTAATTTAGTAGTTGTTTGCAAGGTCTGACCCAGGGCTGCGTAAAGTACACACCAGCCAAGTATCTCTATTTAGGAAGGACAGCTTGCTGGTTTTTTTTTCCTTTCAAAGAAAATATTTTCCATTTGTTTTCCCACTCCCTCTCTTCAAAATATTCCTTTAGCCAAGCACATTTCAAAGGAACTTAAACATGCTTTTCTCCCTAAATGTCCCTATTTATATCTTTGAACTGCTGGCAGGTTTGCTGGGGTGGGGGGTGGTGTTGTGCAAAGATGCCACTTTAAGCCCCTGGCAAAAAAAAATAAAAAAAAATCTACATTGCTTCTTACTCAAGATTGGGTGTTTTTTCATTAAGAAAGAGATTCCTTTCTGTAACAAGTAGAGATGTGGGGAGGAAGAAAGGAGGCACCACATTGCATGTAATAAAACATCCTATATTTTAATTTTGCAGCCACTGCACAGCAGTTTGTCTTATGCTTTGCACAGCCTTGTAGTATCTTTTTTTGTTGATGTGGAAGCAAAATGGCCATGTAACATCTTGTGGCATTTTCTGTGTGTGCACGTTTCCTCGGTTTGATTTCCGGAGGCGTGGTGGTACACTCTCACCCACCCCAGACCATTCAATCAAGCATCTAGTTTGATCACCAGTTCTCCTTTATGACTGACAGCAAATCCTAGGCCTCAGTGCCTTAGAAAAAGGTGGGAAATTAATTCTTCACCCCACAGAGTACCCTGAGGTGTAATACCAGCAATGATTATAAAATTGCCTATGTGCTACAAGGATGGTGCATGTTTTAATCCCCATATAAATTCCAAGAGCGATAACTGCCTTCAGATCCACCTCTGCTTTTCAGTATTGGCTTTAACGATTTCTAGGCAGGCAAACCTATTTTTTGCCACCACCCTCAGTTAACTTTTAATTCCTCAATGAACACCAAGGGAATCCAAGTGCTGACAGGAGAGGTCTGGCCAATCTTTCTGCTGCAGTTTGAGATGTTACTGTTCCCAGTTGCTCGCTCCTCTTTGCTGGCTGTGGTTAGCATCACCACAGCCAAGTCAGCAGAAGGGAACATATGCCTGCACCTCAGTTGCTTCCATACAACGTCCAGCATGAACCCATCTTCAGCGACAGTTTAAGACAAGATTCTAACTTTTTCCCAAAGTAGCTGCCGAGTGAGGCACAGATCCTCCTCTACCACCTCTGTTTTGGGAATGGTAATCCAAGTACACATCAGTGAATAAAAGATTTCCACTTATCCTACTGGTCATGGTCTGGTGGTGCTCAGAAGCCAGAAATGAAAAAAAAAAAAAATCAGAGAAAATTTTGTGTAGCTGACAGAGTGTGACATGCACCTGAAATTGATTTGGAAGCAGCGAAGGCTGCAGAGACCACATTCCTCATAACCAGTGCTGCTGAGTCATGGCCTGAGACTGAACCGTCTGCGGTTTCTGAGAAATTGCAATCCAAATCAAATGCCTCATGGGCAGGTGTGACTGTGACAAAGTCCATGTCAGAGAGATGACGTGCAGATCTGCCTAAGTGCAGATGTAGATCCATGAGTTATCTGTGTATGCATAGCTACACAGCCCACATCGTCTCTCCCTCAAATGTAGACTTCAGATAGCAACAGAATAGCGGAAGGGGAGTCAAAAAAACAAGCCAGCATCATCCCCAGTGTCTCTCACCCACCTCCCCTTCCAAATTGCCAAAAGAGCTATTCAGACCATAGCCATAGCTGGGCTTCACAAACAGGTCAATAATGTTCCTTGATCAAATGGATCAAAAGCTGTTGATAGATCAAAGAAACTGCCTGGGGTTTTGACCTCACTTTGGCCACCTCTAGGACCTGCTCGTCCCCTAACAGAACCAGAGCCTGCGTGCCATGCTCAGCCTTGGAGAGGGGGAAGAAACGCAAGAATACTATGTAAAGTGAGGGTTGCCCCATGACAACCTTGCTAACAACCATATCAAGAAAGGAAAGGTTAGAGACAGGATAACACTCAAAATGCAGATCAATGGAAAAAAACCCAAACAGGTTGGGTGGTTCAACAGACACCTGTCTTTAACTTGCTTAAAGAAAGCTTGCCTCATGTTTTACCACTTCCACAACGATATGCTGGAATAGCTGTAAAGCACCAAACTAAAACCTCCCTACAATGTCAGGCAATGAAACAGGGACAAACTTGAAGTAAAATTTCTTGGCTTCATCCTCAGAACTTGGATCAAATACTAAAAAATGCTTAAGGCAGTCCTCATGCGATACTTACTGGAAAATAGCTCTCTGCTGTCTGTAGTGGAGCCCGCACCTGCCAAGTGAGATGTCTCCCTGAGGCACGGCACCAGGCAGAACCAGCCTCACCGCTGGGGAAGAGGGACCCTGAAGGCCCAGAGTGCCACTCACCCCAGGAGGCAGGTCAAGGCAGAAGGTGTTGCTTTAAGATACATTGCTTTAAGATAAAGTAGCCTATCTAAAATCACAAGTGTCTGTTGGCCATTTCCAGTGACATAGGCCTGCAGAAGGGTTTCTTCTAGCAAAATATTCAGTTCTTGACTATAGAATTGAGAACTAGGTTCAGAAACAGAAGACCGGACAAGAAGTCTGGTTTCCAGACTAAGATGCAGCAGCAAGCAGCTTCCTGAGCTGCCTAGCACCTCTCCTCTTGAATCCTTACAACACTAAAGCTTCCCCAGCAGCACTGTGCCTTCTCACACGTTCCCAGACAGGCACAAAGCAAGTTTCCAGCTCCATCTCCTCACACCTCTTACCCCAGAAGCAAGAAAAGGCTATCCAAAATGTGTACTCCAAAGCTTTCTCTTTATTTATTCAGTGTGGGTTACCTGCCAGCTCTCTCATCTGCTTGGGCTGCCATTCAAACGCCAATGCAGCACACAGGCCCTCGACCCAACCTTCAGGGACTCAGGGACGTGGGCACCGAACACTCCCCGGGGCCGGGAGTTTCGCTTTGCTCACTGAGGCACTTCCCAAGCTGCCACAGCACACAAACTCTTCCAGCACTCACTGCTTCAGACATCTCATCAAACGAACTCCTCCCGGCTCCTCGTAAAGACCATGCATGCCAAATAAATTTAGTATTACAGCTTTTTGTTCAAATTGCCCGCCGCTCACCCTCACACCTCCTCTAACTCCACCCTTCCCGTTCTCCTCTCGCCTGGTCCATCGCCACACAAGTGGCGTGAGCGCAGGCAGAGGCAGGTGCCGAGTCACAGGCCAAGTTCTGAGGTGGTGGGAAAGGCCGGTGCACCAATTATGCACCGATAACCACATTACACGCAGACCTTGCAGCCAAATTCCCTCCATTACTTTGGTGCAAATCCACGCAGCTCCCTGGGGTTGTATCAGTGTAAGGAGAGGAAAATGCGGTTCTAAGTACGTACCCAACAGTGCTGGGGAAAGAGCCAGAAAATATAAGGTTACACCAATGATGACTCTCTTCAATGTTACTTTGCTTTTTGAATCAAAGACTTCAGCTCCTGACAGAAGACAGACCTGCACTACCTCCAGTAACTTTCATGGTGCTAAAACAAGGTCTTTGTAGCATCACTGCTCACAAGGAAACTTCTGTGAGATAAAAATACTTCCTGAAACTGAACAGTGTCCCAAAACCAAACAGATAAACACAAAAGCTGCAACCAAAACAGTCAGAAATGCGCTTCCACCTACATTACTACTGACACATGGTGATCAGCAAGAACAGAATGAGTGCCATCAGGTAGAAGATCTGGGGGGGCGGGGGGAAAGCAGGAAAAAGAGAAGAAAATCACTATGGAAATCCTTTATAAGGCAAGCTACAAACTAAAAGAAAGGAGAAAAAGATCTGGTTTGATCTCAGTTTTGTAAATTTGTCAGCCTAGACTCCCATGCCAAGGGAAGTGAGTGCCCCTGAATGAAAAGTGAATAAGTAACTGGGAGTCAGACCGGGCATCTGGGGTGCTCCGCTGTACAAAGGATGGGGCAGGCCCCTGGTGTGCTGATGGTGCCCAGCCAGGCAGCTGGTAATACACAAGTAACCTCACTATACCTTTTTTTTTTCTTCGGTTTGGTGGGGAAGAGCGGCTCCTCTCCAGAAGTGGCTCTCTACCTGTATGCAATGCGTGCCTTGCTCCGGCTATTTGTGGATGTGATATAATCTGTGGCCGTGCATTGTAGCAGGCTGAGCCCATCAGAAGCACAGAGACTGCCCATTTCTTGCCTCCTTAAAAACCACTCAGCCCCCAGAAATCCCCCCCGGTTCTCTCCTCAGCCCACCGAGGCTCGAAAGTCTCTCTTTCTACACTTGTCTGACACAATCAAAATTTCTACTTGGGTGGCAGAAATGCTGAATGGTGAAGGATCCCAGTGGGAGGGAGGCAAGGAGGAAATTAAACAGGAGAAAGGACTGCCAGAGGCCCAACAGGCTGAGAAAGAGAATTATAAAACTGGGGTAGGTCTGTCCGAAGGGCATGTCACCAGTCCAAAGCACATTAAGCACTGAAGTTCGTGCAAGACTTAATCCTTCCTGCTATAGAAGTGTCCCTTGGTGGTTGCTGCAGATCTACAGGAATAAAGAGGAGGGATTTTTTTCCCCCTCTCAGCAGACATTCATGGTATCACACAAGAGCCAGATGATTTAATTTAATCATTCCTGCTCCAGCTGGTATTTTCTGTATGGAGGTGACAGTGCTTTAAATTAGGGCCTTGCATATAAAAGGCCCGTGTGTTTAGTTTAATCAAATGTTCATTTCCTCATGTTATGTTATATTAAAAGACATCAGCATGAATTTTCATGCTGCAAATAGAGGCTATCATATGGGCTATGTAGTGAGGTCCTCTTTGGTCGTTCTTCATCTCTATGGCCTTGGACGCTTGGCAGCCTTACAGACTGAGAGGTGACTCAGCCTCAGGCATGCAGTTTTGGCAAAAAATGCCCTAGAGACCATGGTACAACCTATGAGGAGAGCAGAGCTTTACACAAAATAAATTACTTCGGTAATTCACCCTTCTGCAGATACTTAAATATTGGCTTGAGCCAGTGGCTGCTTAAGTCATTGGCTTCAGCAGCTGCTGGATGAGACCTTTTCTGAATTAGTAAATAGGCAAACATTCACAGCAAAGAAACTGCAAGATTCTCCCATCACTCAGCGTAATTATTATTTGCTCCGACAAGGGCAGGTCAGTTTTAATACCATACAACACTTATGTAGTGCCTGATGCCTTGAAAACATTTTATGTACTTTAGGTGCAGTACAACAATAATAAAACTTTGCCTTTCCATAGTTGCTTTTCCCCTGAGGCTCGCGAAGCGTTTTGCAAACATTAATTAGTTGGTCATCTTCCAAATGCATGTGTGAGGTGCTCCTGGTAAATACTCCCTCCCTGTACACAAGGGGCCAGCAGAGGTGCTGAAGACTGAGGCCTACAATTTACAACCTTATGAGTCAAGCACCCACCAACTCGAGCCTTCCTAAGTAGTCTGATTTTTTTTTTTTTTTTTCAGCCTCAGTGTGACTCCTGTGAGTAAACAGGCAAATACTGCTCTGAATGCATAGACTTAAAATGACCAAAAAAAGAAAGAAATCCATTGTAAGGCATTTAAATATGTCTTGAACAAAAAGGAGCTTTGTTTGTTTTTAGCTGCCAAGATCATAACTCTGGGCTCAGCCTGTCCTTGAGAAACTGATGGTACTCAAAGTACAGAAAATAAAGAAGCTTTTCTGGTGTCAAAGCTCCAATTCCTTGCTGTAGACTCCTGCACCTCCTACCTAATACAGGCAAAATCTTAACCCTTCTCCTTACTTTCCCCATAGTGAAATAATTTTCTTGTATATAGTTTAAAACTGACGAGCTGTGTGAAGCCTTGGGTCAGAGGAGTGCTGGTACGTCCCATCCGTGTGGCAACTCTTGACCTCCACGTCCTCCTTCTCCCCATCCAGACAGCACTGACAAAGTTTCCTAAGCGGGGCCTTAGTGCCCTGGTCACTCCCACTTACTGCCTTATTTCTGACGGGCAACGTGGCTTATGCCATGTCCAGTTCTAGCTCCAAATTTTAGTGTTATGTCCTTTCTACAAGGCACGAAGGAAAAGTCTGTACCTGTTGAAACTTCTCACATTTTATCTGAAAATACAAAAAATAGACAAAGAAAGGGGAAAAAGTTTTCTGACCAAAGCTATTCAATGCCTCTTCCTCTTCTGCTCCCTCTGGGAAGTGCTGACTGCCTTGGGTACAACAAAGTAATTTACCATTGGTATGTGAAAAAACTTGATAGCACTTAAAACAGCTTTTGTGTTTTACCGCCTCTATGCATGAAGAGGGTCTTTCAAAAAAAACTAGATGCCAGTCCGAAATCCACCACCCCAAGCTCAGTGGGGAGCTGGCTGTGAAAAGGGGTGTCTG
The DNA here is from genome assembly GCF_011004875.1 of Balearica regulorum gibbericeps. Taxonomy (NCBI): domain Eukaryota; kingdom Metazoa; phylum Chordata; class Aves; order Gruiformes; family Gruidae; genus Balearica; species Balearica regulorum. The sequence goes on from NC_046184.1 coordinate 62,699,929, forward strand.
CTAGCATGACGCTATCCTATGACAAACCTCTCTAGATATTCAGATAAAGCCGTCTGCAATGAATCCTGGCAGATGCCTATTCAAGGATTTCTTTCCCTTTCTTCCCTTACTCTATCTCTTCTCCATCTGGGAACACAGAAATTTCCCTAAGCCTGTTCACACTTAGATTTAGTGAAGCCATCATGGTGTCATGTTCTGGCGCTGTTTTGTGTCTTTGCTTTTCTCTACCCTTTGTAGAGCAGCATGGCATGGCTGTCCATCTGTTTATGATTTACTTCACACAATAACTTCGTCCTGATTACACTGATAGGCACAGTAGGTTATTTGAGGGCCAACTGGACCTCTCTAATGACACTCAAACTGTATCCAAATCGTGGGAACGTTTCCAATCAAGAAAAAGGCCAGTGGAAAAACTCCACTGGCACCTCCCCTAGGAGAGCCTTCCTGTCCTTAATCCCAGGAAGTAAAGACAAAAATATATTTTTTATATCTGGAATTCTTCTGCAATTATCAGTGTCAAAGTGATCCACAAAACCTAAGACAAGAAGAGAAACCGAGACTTGGGTGTTTCTGACATTTGACGATTCATACTGGAGAAGAGATTATAAAGAACAGCATTCAGTTCAGGTGGTCACATCTTTCTAAAGAACAGCATTCAGTCCAGGAGGTTGCCTCTTTCGCGGTCTCCTTTAGCACAGACGTGAATCACAGCGTCAGAGGAACTGTGCCAATTCGCAACAGCTGAGGACGGGTGTCGGGAAGCACAGCCGTTTGGGGGGCACAGCGTACTGCCACGGATGGGAAGCCCCTCCGTGCCTACTGAATCACTGGCCCTCATCAGCACACGGGAGTGAGGGGAAAAAAACCCACAACTCAAAAAGCTGCAGGATGAAGTCACAGGGTCAGCAGCGAGAAAATACAGAATTCATTTGTAATCTGAACAAGGTCATTTCTAGCATGTTTTAGGATGATATAAGACTTTACAGGGAAGGCAAATGGAAAGTATTGCTCACGATTTCTTCTGCTTTATGAGTAAGCTGCTTTGGCCTTTATTTATTTATTACCTCACAGTCCCACAACGAGCCTGGCGTGCTGTTCTTTCTCTCTTGCTTCTCAAGGATATTTTTGCTTCTTGAACCTGACCCTTTCCTGTCTCAGTGCCTGGTCACCTCACTCATTTACCTCCCCGTATTTCCAAGGAGACCCTTATTTTTACAGTTCCCCACACCTCATCTCTGTGCTGTCATTTCACTTATGGCCACACTACTTTAATAGCCAGTATTTTATCCTTTCTTCTCTTTTTTTAAAGCTCTACCCTGCTCTATCAGTCATAAAGGCTCTGGGGTGCCGTGTGGAGACCCAGGAGAACCTGCCCAACGTGGTGGTACCCACCTGGATTTGAGTCAGCCCTGACATTGAAGCCATTTGATCCAGATGCCACTGAGACACAAAGGTGGCACCCACAAAGTGACACATTTGGTGAATCATTCAGCACAAAAGAGTACTTTTAAGCCAGAGAAGTCCATAAACCATAGTAGTCTGCAGGAGGTTCACAAGCAATTTTGCCCATATAAAATACCTAACAAAATACTGTATCCTTTGCCCTTTTTACCACAAGTTGTGGCACAAGGATCTATGGATATCTATAGATGGGCTAATTTGTTGCGGGAGGGGGGGGCGGTCCGACCAAAGATGGAGCACAGCTACAGGCTTTTCCTGTAAAGGCCCTGTCACACACACCACAGCAGCTAGGCATACTCAGCTAGGCATATTACCAACCCCAATCATAAACATTATTATCAAGGCCCCAACACACTTAGAAACTGGCTAGAAAACACATGAGATTTATAAGAAATAATAGTATTTTGAACTTCATTTGCCTTCTGGCTTCTGAACCAGGTTTAATGTTTTCAGTCTTACCTTTTCAACTAGAAACCTTTTCCCTTTTTTTTATTGGTTGCTTTTTGTTTTAATAATGAAAGATGAGATTCTGGTTATACACCTGACTTCAGTGTTGAGTGATTTGAGAGAATACAAAACAAGTACCCAGAGACTTACAGTGGGATGGCAGGATGCTGGTAATATTCCATTTACAGAGCACCATGGGCCATCCTTGCCTGCCCTTTGGCCATCTGCTGCTAGCACTCAGCTAGAATCACACAGACCTTTTGAAAAAAAGAAAAAAAGTCTACAAAACTGGGAAGTTCATGTGAATAAACATCGCAGAAGCGTGAGCTGCCCCTCAGAGTGCCCACAGTTTTATAGCACACATTTCAGGGGGGGATGTGTGTAACTGCAAGAGGGGCCTTGGGGATTAAGCATCCCGTCTCCTCTTGAAAATGCCAAACTTGGTACCTTGGCAAAGCTTGCAACAGAACGAAATTGAAACGTGCAGACAAAGTAATTGGGGGGTAAACTGTGCTGAGTCTATATATAGCACTTTGTTTCTGCTGGGTAGTAGGAGGGGGGGGTAGGGAAGGGAGGAAGTGAGGGGGAGAGAGGGAAAAGAAAGATAAATTTTGGTTGCTGCTGTCATACGCAGATCCACTTATCTATGGCTGAAGCCCAGACAGCTGTGTGACTCTAAATGAAGAAATTTAATTAAAAAGTAAAAAATGAAAATCAGCAAGAAAAAAAAAGGGAGAAAAAACCCAGGACTTCATGCTTCCCACACCTACCCTAATGTATAAATAGAGACTATCTGACTGATGAAGGGTGCTTATTATTTCTTTGACTTCCATGTGTGTAAAGAAACTTACAATTCTTTCTAGTGAACAAGCAGGATAATGACAAAGCCAATGGCACATTGCTCCTATTCCAACTTTGCTGCTCTAGTTTAAATGGTATCATGCAACATTTTGGTAGTCCCAGTCATATAATACCTATGATGCACTAAAATAAAAAAAGGGGGAGGGTTGGGTCAATTATGAAGGAAAAGATTTTGGAAAGCAGGTTACTTGGGATTATATTCTGCCTGAGTTACCTCTTGGAAGAAACATGTGCAGAAAAACTGGAAGTGGATGCGATTCCCTTTTGCACCTCTTGCATACTTAGACCTGCCTTCTGTCAGCGTAACTTTGAGCAACCTCGCGGTTTTCCCTGCCTTAGCTCTCAAGGCATTTGCGATGCAGCTCAGAAGAGCCAGAGCATCTTGCACTTCTGTCCATACCCACTGCTTTTCCTAACACATTCGCTTCCCATTTCACATTATGACACAGTAAGAGAGATTGGTATTAGTACTTTTGGCCTCTCTTCATGTGCGCACACATGTATGCATGTGTATTTTCTGTAACACATCCATCAATTTGAAATGGTATAAAAACGACTAAAAAAAATTTTAAAAATCTTTAAATCTCAGAAGATTTAAAGTGTCAGTGCTGCAAAGTCAGAAAATTCATTCCAAGTCCTATTTATCTAGGTCAGGATGTGGGAAGATTTTTTTTTTTTCCTTCTGCATACGCACGTCATCACTTTTGCTCCTTGGTACTACACAGGCTGGGAGCTGAAGAGCCAGGGAAGACGATGGCTTGCTCCCTGCTTCCACTGGACTTGATAGAAAAATCCCTTTTGTGTTCCTTATAATGGAGTCTTGTCTCATCTCTACCACAAGAGATGCTTCGGTCAGTATATTACGAATACCATGCTGACAGTCAGTGCGTGTACACAGCTCTACCTCAGTGCCACATCACCACTGCCTCTTCTTTAAACCAGAAGAGAAAAGCGGCCTGCAAAGCAAGGAACAAGTTAAAAAAAGGCCTCATTTATCTCCAGCTGATACCAACGTGACAGCGGGAAATGCAGGGTCAGATTCCAGGCACATTATTGCGAGGGCAGGAGGAACGGGGGGAGTAGCTGCTGTGTGGAGAAGCCACGGGGCTTGCAGTCAGGAGGTCAAGTCCTGACACAGCTTTCCAAGCAAATTTGGGAAAGTGTCTTCCTCTCCTCCACCACTTTTAATAAGACTGGTAAACCTGAATCATGAGATTGTGTGGATACTGCTGGCATGCTCAAAGGCAGGCAACGTAGGATTCTTCTGTTCAAAGCCTGATCATTACACAGTACTAACACTAACTCCACTGCTTTTTTAAAAAAAAAAATTAAGTCATGGGTAAGGTAAGTCTTGGCAGTTAGTAGTGAAATTATATGAAATAAAGGTAAATCTTGAATGGACAACAAAATTATGGACAGACTACCGGAACAGAAATTTTACACATTCCTTCTGTGTAAATAAAGTAGTGAACTTAACCCATCATTAAAGCTTTGCTTTACGATGTGCAATTGCTGGAGGAAAAAAATTGTAATGGGTGTTATACACTCACCCAGACACCAGCAACGAACAGGCAAAGAAACTCACTGCTTTCCTACCTTTGCATGGAAAAAATAGTTGCAATTTGAAGCTTAAATGATCTGCTTTCAAGGATTATCTAACTATGATGCCCTTGGGTCCCAAACAAAGGTTGGGATCCACGGGGATCCTCCCTGCTTCCCGGACCTCTGCTCTCTCAAATTACAGAGAGGGAACCATGCAAGGAAACTGCTGCTGCTGCTGTTGTAAGACCTCTGGAAGAGGAGCCGCACCAAAAGTGCTCCTTGAGCAGGCACCAGGACGGGCTCCTGCAGCCAGTGTCTGGGTGCAGAAATCCTCGTCCTGCACTCCTCAAAATCCAGAGGTGGGGCTGTTGGGACAAGGCAACACCATTCCACCGCACACGGCACTACCAGCGCATCTCTGCTCCAGCCTGCATGGTGCTTCCCTATTTGATTACATTTTCCATCATGCATTTCTTATTTCATTATGGGTAGTTATTAATCAGGTGACCCAGGAGTGATGGGGCTTCCTGTGAACCTGGTGTTATCAACAGCAAGGGATGCAGCCGGTGCTCTGCTCGGTGTCGGCGCGCTCCCTCCTTGCTCGAGTTGAAAGATGGCTCGTGTTCAGAGTGTGCTGTGTGCGGCTGGGCTCCAGACAGGACGCAGCATGCTCGGCTCAGTGGGAAATGAAAAGGATATAGGCTCTTTTGTCAGCTTCACTTGGTCTTAATAATGTTTAAATATCTGAAGGTCACTAAATTACAGAGTGCAGAACTTTGGCACAAAGGCCTTTCTCTGAGATTATCTAGGTTTGCTGAAGTAAGACAACAAAAGAGAATAAACCAAACTGAGCAAAACCAACAACCGCTGCTAAGATATTATTCTTCTCATTAAGCTTATACGCTGAGCCTATAGAGAAGGCAGCATTTCCTGTCCCTCTTGCTGACGGTTCAGTATTAGGGCACAAAGGCAGGTCACTGTCCTTGGTGATATGGTAAACAAAGATAAGAGCTGAAAGCAACAGAGTATTTTTTTAACCCTGATAATTCACTCAGAATAAATTCCATTGTGGAGAGATTTATTGTTTACTTAGCACTCCTCAAAAGAGCTCCTCGGGAATGCAATCTCCTTCCCATGTGCCAGACACAAAACACGTGTTTCAGCTGAAAGCGCTGGCCAGGCCTGCTCAGGGCATCTGTTCCTCATCCCTGGATTCACGTGTATGAAACGTACACGAACCTGCTGGAAAAACACAGCCCCAAACATTTGCCCAGATCTGCTTGTTATCCTGGGTTGGGAACTTAAACAGATGTCTTCAATGGGCAGCCATGCTCATGAAAATGCTTTGCCAAAATGCCGACAAAAAACCCCCATTGCTTTCCTTTCCTGCTCACATAATGTCTGCAGCAGAGCAGCACAAGAGTGAAAAACATCGGTATATTTTTTGACATTTTTAGTAGAAGGAGGACCCTCCTTCCCTCTACCTGCCCCAAATAAATCTGTCCCATTCCCTTACCCTCACAGCCCATCTCCACAGACGCAGCCACACCAAGTGGCTATCGGGGGAAGCATGTGAGGAAGACATCACTGCCAACAGCAGAGACAGTCTTATCTTTTCCATGTAATGGCTCAGCCGCTTGAAGTAAGGCAAAAGTTTAAGCATTTGCTGATTTAGAGCCTATGGCACTGGACAAGAATTTGGGACCTGTGGGTACTGGCACAGAAGTGGCCATTAAACCCCGCCATGGCTCCTCTTCCCACTTGGGAAGCAGCAATAAAACCTCTCCAGCAGATTGCCTGGGACCTCTCCGAAAGGTGCGGTCGGTAGACTTCTCCTTGCAGTAGCAGACATAACAGCAAACCCAACTGGATTAGATTTAGGCAAACTGGCTTCCAGAAGAGCATAGTGTCGGGACTGGAGGAACAAAAAGGAATTTCTCATTGTTCGTGCTGTACATTTGACCTTCCCAACCTTTTCACAGGGCCTCTGGATTTCAACAGAGACATGAGTCTCTTTTCAGGACACAAGGAGGCTTGTTGCAATGCAGTTCTTAAACATTTATGTGCTTACTGGGGACATCCTAGGATTGGCAGAGATGGATTACCTATGGCCTTGGGCTGTGCTGTAAAGTAGATTGTGAGTTTAAAATGTTTCTGGTTCATTTTCTGAAAGACCTATAAGCTTAGCTGTTACTAAAGTTTCCAACAGCCTTCTTGGGGATAGATTTTGTAACCTGATCTCATCTCCAAAGCCTTCCTCTTTCATTCGGACTACTCCCTATTTCAATTAAGAACTCTCCAGCTCTCAAAGCACTGCAACACCCATGGGATGTACGTGTCCATATTCCTCTTGCACGTTTTCAGATCACTGCTGCTCCTGCTCAGTGGGCGCCCGTTGCTCTATCGATTGCACTAGGCATGTACTTGTTGCTTTTGAGCTATTCTCGTAACCTCTTTTTAGCAGCTCTCTTGCCAGATAATCTGGAAACTCAAAAATCTGTTCCGAAGGAAGTTTTTTCCAGGACCACACAAAGATGCCAGAATCACAGAGGAATTGTTTAGACTGTACCAGCGTGCCGTCCAGCTTCTGATTTTCAGGTCAGTCAGGGTTTATCAATATAAGCAGTTTATGCTGCAGGTATCTTATTGCATTGAGACCAGTTACCTACAAACAGAAGCTGAGTGGTTGCGGAGTCCTGAAGCAAGCAGCAATAAAGTTAAGCTGTTCCTCCGTACTATAGTTCACCCATGGAATAGGAGAGCTATGCCTACCTGTGGTCATCACCTCCAAAACACATTGGGGGACTTATCCGCTGTCTTCTACTCATCATTTCATGTGCTAAATATCAAACTGAGGCCCTGCACTCACACACTTATACTCAACGCTATATGTATAGCATATTTGTATTGATATGCTATCTGATATATGTTAGAGTTGTATCTACTGACTGGTAGAATGGTGCTGGGGATGAACCTTACTTTCACAAGCAGACGTAAATTCAAGCATAGGTGACTTAAAAATGTCAGATGGTGCAATAATTCAGGAAAACCCATGTCAGTACAAATGCCTTTTATTGACTCACTGGACCCATTTATCGCAATACAGTGAGAAGAAACAATATTACCAGAATGCTTTTGCCAGGGAACTGTATCTATGCTATAATACATCTCAGTGCAGATATGCAATATCTAAAGTTCATAAACGAGTGTTGGTAGAAGAACCACACATGGTACATCTGACCTGTGTAAACGTGAGGCTGCTAAATACAGCATTGTCCCATCCAGATACATATATGGAACATGCTCTACACAAACTACTGCACTTGGTAGGAGCCTTAGCAATGGCCAAGGGGTATTGCTCCACCGACATCTACTAGTTCTCACGGATCAACACTGAAGCACACGCCCGTGCCTTGTCTGCACTTCCTCAAAGGGAACTTCTTTTTTAAAAAGAAACGAAACTACAAACTTCAGAGCAACATCTGAAAAAACCCCACAATAAATAGATTGATAGAATTACTTCCACCTATGTAAGTCATTAGCCTATCTATGCATAGGAGAGAAAAGGAATCAGCCCCCTTTTAAACAGTGGTGACAGAAAGGAGCCATAGAGCACATCCCCTGATGATAGACTTGCCTAATTTGGCTAATAGACTGTTTTAGAGTTTGTATAATTATATCAGATGAGAAACCTTTGTAATTAAAATGAAATTAAAGTATAATGTAAAGGCATTATATCAAACTAAAGATGCTTGTACAGGAAAAAAGAAGTTATGCTGATAGAAGCAGTTTTACACTTGTATACTTCCATGTATGCTAGGAAGTTGCATGGCATTAACTGCGTTGGTTTCTAAAGTAATATAGCCATCAGCTATAGCGATACGATGTGTATAGATGTGTATAGCTATACACACATGTGTACACCCACCCACATCCTGTTCTTCCTTCAACACTGTGCACAGAAGTTTACTGTTCTTTTCTGTAAGAGCAGTCATGTGAGTAATCTGTAATACAGAAAGGGCAATTTATATACTGCAATTTCTATACATTATTTTTCAACAAAGATCTAATTTAAAAACAAGACCAAAAAAAGGATAGCTTAATAAAGCACCCATCCACACGGTATTGAGTCAAGTTTTCAATCACAAGCCACTTCAGAAATAAGCAACTGAGTCCTACATTAAGACATACAGTCACACAAACACACATGCATGCACACATGCACACACAAAGGAGAGACTAACAGTTATTTATATTTCCTACTTTGAGAGACAGGAAACCTCCCTTTGCATCTGCTTTTTTCTCACTATGAAGAATAATTTTAATTACAGTCACTTGGCAGGAAGCCAATTTTGATTTTTTTTTTAATGACATCTGTCTAAGCATTTTTAAACTTCCTGCTCAATGTAACTTCCTTCATTATATAGACCAACACCCAGTTAGAGCAAAAAAGAAAAGGGAGTAGCAAATGATTTATTCATTTTTCATGTTAACTCTTATCAGGTATATCAAGTGGTTCATTGTTCTGAGAACTGATGGTACAGAAAGCAGATTTACAGAGGGAATTTAGGACTCAAGCAGTCTGGGAAAGGAAAAAAATAATACATGCATGGAAAAAACCAACACGGTTGTAACTTAACCCTAAAACAACTCAAGAGTTCCTGTTCTGCAGACTGATTTTCCAAGATTTGGCTAAGCCTTTTTTCAGAAAAAAAAATATGAGGGGAGAATAGGACAAAAGTTGGGGCAACATTCTTAAAACTGAGAACATGAGGTGTCATGGCCAGTGAATGCCACCTACATCAGCTTAACTCTGGACAAGTTGCTGCTGCACCAGTGAAGTTCCCCTGGGCTTGGTCAGTGAAAGCAGAGGTAGAGTCTAGACTCGAAGTCCACATCCCAAGCCAACACAACCCCCTGCTTCGGTCAAGTAACTGTGACAGGAGGAAGAACCCCAGAGCTCCTTTAACAAAACTGACCTCAGAAAAAGCAAAAATTTAATTTTCAGACACTGAGTGTTAAAGCTGCCCTCCCTCCTCTGCCTTTCAGTCTGCCGTCAGCCATGGCTTACATGGCTTGCTGTTTTTCTCCTGTGCAAGGATCATGGTGAGCTGAGAGGTGAAAAAGAGGAGACAAAAACACGGCCAGAGAAGGAAACTGAATAATGCAGGAGCAGCGAAAGGAGAGAAAACAAGAGACCTGAATAAAAAGTGGATGCCGTGGGATAGAGAGAAGGAAGCAAGGACAGAAGCAATGGTGGAAGGGGTGTCAGGGGAGGTACCCCGTTAGTGGTCACAGCCTTTCCCGGTGCCTCAGCCTTTCCCTGAGATGTAGCAGGGTGCCACAGGGCTGGGGCCAGGGGAAGGGTGGGGGCCAGGCTGCACTGGGGAGCAGCAAGCAGGAGAGCCAGCAAGCAGCATAGAGGAGCACTTTTTATGCATCCTTCTCACCACTCATTCCCTGCTCTGTTGGAGCTCAAGCCACAGGCGCGTACCCACACCTGGCTAACGGAGGTCCCAAAGGGATGAGATTTATAACATACATCAGACACACAACCGGTGTTAGCTATAAGAATATCTGCCTCTTGGCTGGCCCCACGGCTGGGACACAGGTAAGCCTAATGAATTGTTAATACCTTGACACCAAAGCTGCATTTTCATTCTTTGCTCCAGACAGCCTAGATTTTATTCTTTTGACTTACATGTTTCCTCGAGTAAATCACCTTTCAGGACACATGAACAACACAATACAAATGACCTGGGAAAACTGTGTCTCCCTCCTGCACTTTCTGCCTCTGTGCAGATCTAACCTCCAGCCATCCTGAAAGCACTGCAAAAGTTTCCATGTGATTTTTAATTTCCTGGTCGTGGCTGGAACCAGAACTGTGAGTGCTGGAAGCCTCTGGAGGAAAAATTAGTATTGTCAGATTCTACCCTAATTTTCCAAGATTCAGGAGTTTCAAAGAATATCTCAGCTTTTTAAGTGTTTGGAGCCTTCACTCTCACAAGTGGCTAAACTGCCTTCTGACTTGAGTCAACACAGCTGGAAAATGAAGTGAAAAAAAAAAACCACCCCAAAACGAAACCTCACTGAAAACCAGATGTTGTCATTGAGCAGAGCTACTGTGTTAATAAAACACTAGCACCCCTGCACTCCCTGAAACAAAATGAATAGCTCTAATAGATTTCCCAAACTGTGCTTTATGCCAGAAAGAAAGTAGAAGAAAAATATTTTAAGACTTGAAGCAGACTGTGGAGAGGTATGGTTCTGGTGCTGGCACTGGGATTACTGCGCAGTAAGAAAGATCTCTATTTTTAGGAAGGACAGGCTGTGATTGTTATTTGGCAGGAAGCGATCAGGACCAGTGATTGCAACATTATTGCCGGACCCGTGGTCGGCTGGATATGAATGATGTGTTGTAACACATGGTTTGGTACCGGGGTGCCGAACACACAAATGTTGCTGACGTGCTCAGTGTCGTGTGCCACACAGTTTAAGCAGGGTCAGGAGTTTATATCTACCCCCGGGGCACACAGTGTTCCCCCAATGGTACTCACATTGTAGCTGTAAAAGAAAACGTCTCAGCGCTCTCAGCAGCAAGACAAAAATGTCGGGGCAGTTTTGCTTAAAAAATAGTGGAATTTCTTTGCATACTCCTATCAAAGACATTTTTCTATCATCAACTGCATATGCCTCACAGGATGTAGATGCATTATGTGATATGATATATACACAGCTAAGCAGGAATGCAAGCAAGAACTGAAAAACAACAGTGTTTTGTTTAAACGCCCTGTTTCATCTCATCCAGCCAACATCCCATTATGAGCCACAGGGGGCCAGCTTTCTGAGGCCACCAACATGTCAACAGTTGGAGGAAACGTTCACTCAAATGCCCCTGGGGTTGCTCTGAAAGCAGTCACTGATAGGACCGCCACAGCCTTCTGCAACAGAAGCAGTGGTGCAGATTTGTTAGCAGGATACTTGAAGTTGCCACAAACTAGAGAAAGCTCATGTCTTTGGAGAAAAAAGTTGACCTCTCTCTCCTTCCCATCACATACAACATCCTCACTTTTATTCTCCCTTAGCATAGCTGATAGAGGGCCTTTGGAGCCAATGAAGAGCGCAGACCAGATTCATGCACCACGTGGCCGCAGCCCATGTGCCTTGGCCACTGCACAAGTAGGGTAGTGCCGGTTTGGTCTGAACCAGATGCCAAGAGAAAAATGGGTTTCGCCCCTCATGCTGCTTTGTTGTGATTGAGCCCCGGGACCACTGGCAGTACTGACTGGTTACAGCACTAAGTTTAGGTTGAATCACTGATATGACTTAGACTACTATGAACATCAATATGTCCTTAATCTGTGGGTGGTTTATGTTTAGCAACAATAGCAAAAGTAAAGCCAAATTAAAAGTATAAATATGATGAGGTGTTTCAAATGCAGAGCTGTACATTATAAATAATGCACTGAATGTATCCAGTGCTCTGACACTTAACGAAATAAATAGATGACACCTTTCATCTGGTAATCTCCAGCCATTTTTTAAAAAACAGATGGGGAAGGTGACTCATGCAAAAGGTAAAATGTTTTGCGTAAGGTCACAGATCACAAATTCAGTGCTAGAAAAATCAGAGTTCCTTAAGCTAATTCCCTTGCTTTGTCACCAGATAATATTGGCTACAGTACACTTGAGCAATAAATTAGACTTTAAAAAACTCAAGGGCATTAGCAAATTATAATTAAGCACACATTCTGCAATGAGATGAATTGTTTTTATAATAAGAGGCAGCAAAAACTAGTGCCTATAAATTGCACATTGTAGGAGAGTATTACTCCATCTTAGAGGCAACAACAAATACTTTTGCCAGATTTTTGATGATACAGATGTGTGTGTATGCATGTGCGTGTTTAGAATACAGTAAAAGCAATAACAGCCTGGCCGCGCTCACTGCTGTGCACCTTGATGGGGAAGATAAGTGATGCTAGATCCAGAAAACACTTCAGGGCCTGGTTTAATTCAAAAACACACAGTATTTTTTACATTAACACTGCCAAACATGTGAATTGTGTTTCCTGGAGTGGATGATTTAAGCACAAGCCCCAAAGAGACACCAACTGTCTTTGATAACTGCATAAACTGTATTGACACTTAGTTATTGCTTCTTTGCAGTTAGATGCTGATTGCAAAATCAGGATAAGAAAATCAGCAATGACATACCATATTCAAACTCCGATGCTTAAAATGAGTTGCCAGATTAGACAACCCTTCTAAATAAATGTTTTGGTGCTAAAAGGCACTGAACATCTAGAGATCTCATTCATGTAAGTGGAAATTGCTGGTGGTTAGTCTTTCTAATGAACTCAGGCATCTATTTAGGTGCTTAAACACAGAGTTAGGGGCCTAACTTTAGGCACTGTGACTGAAAATACCACTGTTAAATACTATTTGTGTAGGCTGATGCTGAAATACTAGTATGAACTTTCCATAATGTCACGAAAAAGTAGGAGATATGATAAAATTATAATAAGCATATAATAAATATGCTCTCTTCCTTAATGCCCTTCAGCTGAGAATCTCAAGCATCCATTAAGAGTGACCAGCGGGTCAAGGGAGGTGATTCTGCCCCTCTACTCTGCTCTCAGGAGACCCCACCTGGAGTACTGCATCCAGCTCTGGGGCCCCCAACATAAGAAGGACATGGAGCTGTTGGAGCGAGTCCAGAGGAGGGCCACGAAGGTGATCAGAGGGCTGGAGCACCTCTCCTATGAGGACAGGCTGAGACAGTTGGGGTTGTTCAGCCTGGAGACAAGAAGGCTCCAGGGAGACCTTACAGCAGCCTTCTAGTACCTAAAGGGGCCTACAGGAAAGCTGGAGAGGGACTGTTGACAAGGACATGTAGTGACAGGACAAGGGGTAATGAACTTAAGCTGAAGGAGGGTAGATTTAGGTGAGATGTTAGAAAGAAATTCTTTACTGTGAGGGTGGTGAGGCACTGGAACAAGTTGCCCAGAGAAGTTGTGGAGGCCCCATTCCTGGAAGTGTTTAAGGCCAGGTTGGATGGGGCTTTGGGCAACGAGGTCTAGTGGAGGGTGTCCCTGCCCATGGCAGGGGGGTTGGAACTAGATGATCTTTGAGGTCCCTTCCAACCCAAACCATTCTACGACTCTATGATTCTAAGAGAAATATAAACATGCTCCATTGAACAGGTTCACATGAACAGGCTGTGGTCTTAGATCAAGTCAGAAGTTAAGAAAAGTCAGAAACAAAGAGTTCAAGTAATGCTAGCCAGCATGCACTCCCCAAATAAGAAACTAGCCTTCCCCCCTCTGTTCAGAGGAGGAGGAACTGCACATTCCTCAGCATTTTTGCTATGGTCCTCCTGAGAAGCCCAACACCATGGATGTTGACTGCTATGCCATAGGTCAGGTCTGTGTGCATGCCAAAGTTGAATCAAAAGGGAACAATATTTTCAGCTTAGAGTTTACTAAGACCCGCCAACATACTGATAAAGAAAACAATTGTATTGCTCACTGTGCTCTTTACTGATTTGTTCTCCTTAAATCAGGCCAAGCTACCACCTTCCCCTGGCAGGAGGGCTGGTCAAACATATGCTTCTGCAGATGATCCAAGTGCCAGCTGGCACAGGGTAAGAGGGGCAGTCATGCACAGAAAGGCTGGCCCACATCTTCTTCTGACTCTGAAGATGCTGTTATCTCTGTCACCCACTCCAGCTCTTATGTCCTACAACTAAGCTGTGGCACGGTGGGTCTGCTTTTCGACTTGTCACTCTGCCATGCAGCCATCTCTCTTCCTTGGGATTAACTGTTTAGCTTCCAGCAGGGTGCAGCTATTGGGACAAGCTTGTTACAACTTCACGAGCAGTACTGCTGATTAAGCCATTAAAATACATGCTGCTATATCAATCTGATAAACAAAGCCCTTGTTGTTCACTGATACACCAACAGTACCAAAGTGGCACACGTAAGGTAGAGAAAAGAGCTAAGGGATGTCTCGGCAATCATTAACTTTACAGCCACACAATTTCTTATGTACTCCAGAAACCCAAGATGCAGGGGCTTACACCCCTTGAAATCTTCCCCTCTTCCCCTTGGAGCTGTACGACCAGAGTTTGACTGCCAGGAGCCAACAGCCAAAGCTGCATGCAGGCTTCCGCTCAAGGTCATTGCTGGCACCTTCCTCCCGCCGGGAAGAATGGCTGGGTGCGATGGCCCTCCTGCCCAAGGTCTCCGGGACTGTCCCTAGGTCAACCCGGGGACAGGTGCAGCCCTGCCAGGCAGCCTTCCCCCATCACAAACCACCTGGGCTCTTCCTGCAGGAGCTTTAGCCCTGGCTAGTTCAGGGAGAGAGAAGGTAGACCTGTGCGTTTAATTCGGCCCATTCACTGGCAGAGGATCTGAGTGGCTACGAACCCAGTGCTGGACGCAGAGGCAACGCACCCTCTCTGCATCCAGGGGCCCCGACCAGCACCTGCCACTACAGCAGCGCAGGCCAGAGAAAGCGTTAAGCCCTCATTAACACAGCGATGAATACCATCTCATCTGGGGGACCAACGGCGTGATAAACACAAGCAGCTACTTCCTCACACCCCTGTTTTTGCCAGTAGTTACGTTGCTGGTCAGCAGGCCCGCTGCCTCTGATAGAAACGGGAGGGTTTGAACTCCACCAGCCCTGCGAGTGCCCTCAAGCAGCACGGGGAGCGGGGCTGCGCACCAGCCTGGGACGGCTCCTGGCAGCACAGTGCTGCTCCGCACGGCATCCGGCTGCCCGCGTTTAAAGCGAGGCAGCTTGGGGTGATGGGAGTTGTGGATAGAAAAGGGTTAGTCCTTCCTTTTCCCTCCTCTCCTTTCTGCTCCCTCGGCTTTCTCCGTGACTGCCTGTTAACACACACACAGCCTGCTCGGTGACCAAAACTGCCGCAGCAGAAAGATTGAATGAGACAGGGAAAAACTGCTTTTGCAAATTCAAATACCCATCTTTTAATAATATAAACAGCTTGCCTTGCTGAAGCAGCAAAGCCAGGCGTTGATGGGAATGTCTACTTCCATTTCACAGAGGAATTAAAAGATCACTGGCACCAGCCCTTGAACAGATGACCGCCTCCGTGTCTGCGCTGCTGGGGCTGGTACCGTGGGCACCGAGCAGCTGGCACTGAGCTCTGGGGGCTCAGACCCAGGCAACCACCGCTCAACCGGCAAGCCCACCTCACCTGAATCACCCCCTGAGCCCCCAGATTATTAAACGATGATAATCCTGTGTGAATGCATGCTTTTGCTTACTTCCACCCTGGCGTGGCTCTTTTACCTCCAGCCCCACCAGAACTTCACAACCTTCAGTAAAATCTTTGCAAGCCCCATTTCCCCCCTTGTGCCGAGTGGGGACGATGCCCGTGGTAGCACCCAGCCCGGCACCACAACATGCCAGAGCGGGAAGGACGCAGGAGCTGCACAGCAGCCCGTGGCAGGGATTTCCCTGGCCATTTCCAAGCTTGTAAAGACAAGCGTATGGCAACATGGGCTGAGTGTAAACACGGCACGTTGCAAAAAGTTACAAGGTCCTTTACAAGGCAATGGGCTTTTTCTCCCTCTGTTTGTCAGTGTATTACAACAAAATATTCTCATCTTGTTTGCACTGTTTGGATAATGAATAACCTGTACTGTGTTTGTTTTGTACAATAATGCTCTCTCAAACCTCTATCGCTTTATTTGTGAATGCATACAGACACAACATCTGCTACAAAATTTTCTGGTGAATTCTCCACTAGCTATTAGAGCCACCTCTGTTCCCACATGGAACAAGAAAATGTCATATAGGGGTTGGTTCTCCCAGCTGAGCTTTATTCCAGTTGTAAATAAAGTTATTAATACTCCAGACAGCATAAATAGCTACATACCTATTTTTAAACGTATGTAATTATCAGTCTGCTAACTATTAGTTTGCTTCTTTAGACCTTTCCAAACGGGCTTAACTGTGACACAGGCAGTATTTATTTCTCATTTAATCCCAGCTATTTCAATTGGAGAAAGGTGGCTGCAAAGAGGGTGACTTATCTGCAACACTACAGTATCTGTCAGAATGGCATTCTGATTTAATAGGGAGGTTACAGGGCATGGATGTTTTATTATGTTCTGGCCATTTCATGACACTTGCAATTACAGAATTAATAGTGTTGATGTTAGGGATTAGAAATAAACAATAGTTCATTTAATGATTGATATTCACTGAAAACAAGATTATCTTTAATGTAATTGAATAATTAGTTATTGATGAAGGGCTCATGATTAATTACAATTTACCTGCCTTAGCAGGATTTTAAAGATCCAGTATTCATTATTTTCAATGACAATGAAGAAATAAATAAGGAGAAGTTGCAACTGTTAAATGTCACGATTTCAACACTATGATTATTAAAAGCAGTTAAAAGATCTGAAAAACCTTCCTAATACATTAAAATCAAAACCTGCCTCAGCAGGGATAGTTGCCCTCTGCCTCTGGGCTACAGGTCCCTCTCCGTTGTGAACCCTCTGGATTCGAGCCTGAGGCTTTGGGCCAGGGTATCAACTGGCGCAAATCAGCATAGCTGTTTTGAAACCAGTGACACAAATAGTAAAAAACTCAATTTATTTGGGTGTTTGTGCAGGTCACTGAGATTATTCACACTTTGTAAGGAACCTGGATGCTGAAATTGTGGGATCAATTGAAAAATGCCAGATAAATATTTAACAGTCGTCGTGTAATCGATCAACGATGGATGCATAGGATTGATTTATATGACATCACATCACAGTATCACAGCTATGTTAATAGTATCCAGGAAAGGCATAAGGAAGCGACCATGTTTATGCAAGTAAACATCTTATGAAGACAGATGTTGCTAAAACACTGACTAGGTTTTAGCCCGTTGCTTTGATTTCTGCTTGCAAAAGGGACTCTGATACTGGCTAAAGCAGCTGTTAAATGTTCTCAGGCTTCCAGATGCTACATGCACTTTCTTTCTTAAGGCATTCATTCCTTCATTTTGGCTAGATAATCGGCGTCCCCAGCCTTAGTAGTCCTTGACCAGCTCAAAGACCTCAGCATGTTTTCATGAGTGGGGAGGAGGAATGACAGATTCATCACCACATAGATTTCACCACTGACAGCAAAGCAGTTCTGAGGTGGATCAAATCATTTTAGCACAAAGCACCACTGGTTTTCTGGCTGTATTCAAGAATGCAACGGGTGATGGGATGCCTCCCAAGAATATAAGAAAGGATCAAATAGATGGAAAATAAAGATGCAAACACTATAGGTTTCCAAAAGCACTTAACCTGGCTGACAAAAATAAACCCAATGCAGTTGATCCAAGACCTCTCCTAAAATTCTTTTGTTCTGCATGTCTCTGCAGGACACTTTCTCCTTACGGAGCCTGCTCTATTCCCTACATTTGGATGGAAAGGACTTCACTATGCTCCTTTCTTCCCTACACCGCCTAAACCCTAATTCAGAGGTGTACCTTGCCCTTTCCCTCCCCTTCCCTCTCTTCCCTAGAGAATAATTTTTTTTAAAAGAAGGAAAAGAAAAAAAAAAAAAAGAAAATGTAATTTACAAGGTGGAAGTAATATAACAAATGATGCCTTATGGGGAAACCCCACTGCTCTAATAAAGAACTAGTAGGATCTTGGGATCATTCCTTGTTGGGGAGGGTTAATGGAGGCCCTGCTCCTTTGCATCACAGTATTAAGCTTGACATTTTTAAAGGAGAAAACACTCCCCACTAAAACATAAAAGGCTTTGCCTACAGCGCTGCCTATATATACCACTTCTCTTACGACACAAAGCTAAAGCATGGGAAGCTATAAACCACTCTGCAGTCACTGCCAGCAGACAAAGGACTTTCTTTAGAGAAAGCCAGAGACTGCAGCAAGAGTTAAAACAAACAGTTAAGATTATACAGCTCACTTCATTTTCCCTTAGGAAACCGAAACATCCCTTTCACTCTACTCCTGCTCCCCCTAAATCAAGTTCAATCCACTCATATGAAAGGGCCACAATACAATACCCTTAAGGAAAACATATCCCAACTGTGATGTGCACTGTTCCTATCTGAAGACCTTGGAGGTCAAGGCTGTACGAAAAGAGCAACCAAACAACACATGAGCCTGGAGAAGTTAAGCAAGAATCCTTTGCAGCAGCTGTCTATGGGAATTTGAGGGAAACCTTGCGTAAACTGATGGCTTTGGGGAAGTGACCCTGGGTTGTGTGATGGCAGATTCAACCATTGCCTAATGGGAGCGTCCTGAGAAATTCAATTTTCAGAAAAATTAGCACTTGGAAAAGGCCCCCTTTTTATGACTTCCTCTGACATGGTAAGCTGTGAAAATATAATTTCTCTCTATAGTTTAGAGACATTTCACTCACTATTAAAAGGTTAATGTGAAAATGAAAACCATTAAAAAGATATCTGTGCTCACCCATGTACTAATAACAGCTTTGATCATTAAAGATGAGTTTTATTTAACAAATGCCCTGTTACTGCCAGGACTTAAGATCTAGATCTCTCTTTCTTTCTTCCTGTGGTACATTATAATTGCAGCTAGTGACGTTTTAATAGAGGTTTCAAGTCGGCTACGAGGGCCTGGGACCCATTCCATGGTCCACAATGTGTTGGTAGTATGTGGAGAAGGAGTTTTGTGGACCTTTTCAAATGAGACTCCAAGCATCTGCTTCCACATGAAGGCATGTGCCGTCTCCCTGGGTTCTTAAGAAAGGAGTGCAAAAATCTAAGATTGCATTTTACCTTTGTGCTATTTCTTTAACTTTCTAAATTTTACTCAGAATGCGCAGTAAAATTAAAAAAAGAAATAAAATTTCTTTATGCTAAATAGGGTCATTTTGACCGAGGTAGGTGTGGGGGGCAACTACTCAAGCTTGTAGATTTGAAGGGAATGTAAGCCGTGGTGCACACAAAAGGTTGGTTGACCAACTTTTGCTGTCCTGCATCCAGCTCGGGTACATCTAGAGGACTACATGATCGTAGTCAGAAGCTTTGATGGTGACCTTAGGAAACATCCAGGCTCTAGTACCACAGAGGGGTCGCTGGGAACCCAAGTACTGATTCGGGGTCCTAATCAGTTCAGTGGCGTTTCACTGAAGAGCAATGGTATACCCATCTGCAGTTCCTGTATTAGGAAAGGAGTCAACATTGCCACCAGCGATATACAACCTTAAATCCACATTGTTTTGTCAGTTTAAGTACACACGGCAACTTTTGAGAATCTATGTCCTATTAGGTTTTTTGAACATCGTATGCTCCAATAAAACCCAGATCTAGGGTGGAAATTCTCAGCGGTACTGTAGCAATAATCACAGGAATAGGATTGCAGCACTATTCCCTCAGGAAGTCTGCTTTGCTGTCTGGTTCCCATGCAGCAGGGATGTGTAAATTATTCAAATGTACCGTGCAGGAAAAGAGGGCTTGTATGAAAATAAGTATAATTGTTATTTAAGAAGAGAAGGAAATAATGAAGGAGGAGCTTTTTGAAACACATCCGTAATTTTTCCACAAAGCAACAAATGGAATTTGTTCACAGAACTATTTACTGTGAAAGTCTGGTTTGTCTGTTTTTAAAGAAATATATATTTTTCAAACAGAAACACCAGAAACAGGAATACAAAGCAAGTCTGAGGGACTTACTTAGAAGTGAAATGGCAACTTTAAAATATGACAGTAACCGAGACCTTGTTCAATTATTTTACTAGCAGAAAGCTCTTTAAATTTTAAAAGTTCATTTTACTTACAACCAAAGCTTTGCAAACTTGGGCTCACACCCATGATATACATTTCGCTGCTTGTTCTGGCACACAGGAGAAAAACAGGGAATTACAACTGACCTGGCACAAACCTCCAAACCAAGTTTGTAACAGCATTTACAAAGCTAATGCTGTGTGACATGGTTAGCAGGTCAAATGAAAGCAAACCAGCAAGTGGAAGTAAATGATGTAAGAGAATTATGTTTAATTTGGGGAGGTAGAACAAAACTTCAATTGCTGTGTTGTTGCCTTGAAAATAATACCGGACGGATTCAGAACTCTAAATGGAAGGAAAAAAAACCTGCCAGTGGCAGCTGTACTTTGCACTTGAGTGGCCACATGGGGAAACCAGGGGCAGGTCCTCAACCAGGGCAAATTGCCTTAGCTCTGAATGGGACCTGAATTCAGTGGGAGTCTATCTGTTCACCGACTTCAATGAGCTGTGAATTAGACCCGAGAGTGCCAGGTTTCCACCATTTCAGAATGCTCTCTTCCTCATTAAAACGTACTTACTAGTGACAGCAGCCAATGTTAACCTAATGAACAAAGAAGTTCATTACTGACAAAAAATGCTAATGCATTTTTATGCGCCACTCATGACAAAATCATCTTTGAAGAAAGCAGAGCGAGATCCTCACCCTTGGCTGGCTTGGACAAATTCCTCATCCAAACACTATGGAAGATATCCAACAACTGTCTTGCAAGCCTAAATGCAACGACTACCTTGGGCAGGGGAAATTTGGAAAGCATCAGTGCTGTGAAGACTTTATCTGGCCTTTTCCTGAAGATAGTGCTTTCACGTAGATTTCCCAAGGCTCTCAATATTAAAGGAGGTGTAACCCTTGCCCCAGGAAAGCTGACACACGGACAAGGTGCCAAAAGGACATTCTCAGGCTTTTTTACCTTATAATTTTTTAAAACTTTTTGATCCCATCTCCTTTGTCCTGAAAAACCACACCAAGCTTCTTAGACTAAGTCTATACTGCAGTTAGGGCCACTAATGTGGAGGTACCTGCTGAGCTAGCTCTGGGCCAGCTAAGAGTAATGGAAACCACACCAGAAGCAGAAAGGTTGTGGGAGCTGAAATGCACGAGTAACTAGGCGATAATTAACTTGTCCTGTCATCTGGGCCAAGGTTACTTAGCTAACCAAAAGCTAAGCAAACCCACTATCTTGATTATGCAGCAGCCATACTATCAAACACAGAATGTATACACAGCAGGGCCAATCCAGCATCTTTTTTGTGTTTGGGGTTGGTAAAGGCATGCCCCTTTGAAGGCTCCTCTCTTGTTTTGTTTGTCCTGCAGGCTGTTGGCTTCTCATGGCAGACACAGATGTTCTGCCATGAAACCAAGAGTAGTGTAAATTGCTGGCCCCCAACGCACCCCATACACAGCCATAACAGTATTTACAGCAGCAGCAAGACCCCGCTGGCCTGTCCAGCAACAAAGGGCGACACTCAGCCATCTTCAGAGAGAAAGACCAAAGGGGACATTTTGAAAGCCAAAACCAGTATGCAGGTGCCCAGTTTCCACCAAGGGACAGTGAGAGACTAGAACATTGGATTTTCCGAGGCACAAATGGCAGTTAGCTTGCCCAACTACCCCTTCAGCCTTTGAGAAGCAGCCAGTAAAATCTCTGGTCTGAATCTTCTCTGTCCACCACTCTGCTGAATTAGTGGTACTTTTACAAACTGAGGATAAAATGCACCTCGAGGTGCTTACCTTGGAGCTGCATAAGAAGGAATTACACAAAAGACAGACCGCAGGGCATCAGGCTCACCAACTCCTGAATGGAAGATGGGTGATAGCAGAAGGCAGTAAGTGAACATTAAAAAGAGCTTGAGTCACCTCAGGACACCGGCCCCTGAGGGGCTGCAGAGTAAGGAAGGATTGCTACATCCAGCCACATCCTTCAGCTCTCCAACGTGCTTTCAGTATGGAGCACACACCACAGGCAAAAGTGAGGAGCAGCAGTATTGCACCACACACATCCCACCCAGAAGCTGGAGCCATCTTTGAGACACCGCTGGCCATATTTTTGGCCCATGTACCAATAATTAAGAATGAGAGATAGGGCTTACCTATATACAAAACCACCAACCCAAAACCCAGCTCCACCCTCCCAACACCAAACCTTTAAGCAATGCTGGAAGTATTTAAGAGCGTTAATTGCTCTACAGCTTCAAGAACTCAACCTCCTGAGAGAGCCATATTAAAATATAATTCGGGCTGCCATCTCACAGCACTGTGCTGAGCAGGAAAGCTCCATAACCTGCCATAAATGCAGACAGGAATACAGTATTGCTGTAAATACCGTCATGTCTCAGAGCAAAATCATAGTGACAGGCACTCTGGTCTGTTGCAGTTTACAATTGCACAAAATAGGGGTGTGGGTAGGGTACAGTAACAAATAACAGGTATAGATTTCAAAACAGAGAAACCTATTATTTGTAAGAAAGATGCAGGCAAAAGAACTGAAAGGCAAAGTGTATTGATGGATTCTTAAGTCCCTGGAGGTTGATCTTATTATGCTAAAATTTACTTTATCCCCTTTTCCACAATGCCATGTTTACTTAGCAGGCATTGAAAAAGGAGGAGAGGAAAAAGGGTAAAAGAACAAAACCTACAATGACTGAAGCTAAATTTATACGCTCAACAGAGACAGATAAAGCATCCCAGGGGACCTTATCAGTTTTACACAATAACCAACAGGCTGTTTCCTGTATATAGCAGCTTAAGGTCGGCGGATGTTTATTAGAGGCAGAGGGGAAAGGAAATGCAGTATCTTTGACTGACACAGCATGGATATATAAGAAGTGCTATTTATGCTTTTGACTTGAATAAGAACTACTGTGACTCATAGTTGTCTTATACTTAATATTCCAATTAGAGCTCCAAGAACGCTGAGCACCAGTGTCCCAAAAACATGGGGCTCGTTTACTGTTCCTGACAAAAAATATTAGAGGGTAGGAAGAATTTCGGCTTCTTAAACCCATTACCATCTCTCAGTTAAGAACCGCTGGGATAGATCAACCTCTTTCCACCCTCTTTGATTTTTAAAAAGAGACATTAATTATTAAACATTTGTATCATGTCCAGTGGGAATCCAGTCTAGGTTTGAGGCCACACTAAATACAGCTCTGTGGTATGCTAGAGAAACCGGCTGGCTATGCGCTAATTCTTTTCATTCCTGGAAGCCCTGTGGAAACATGAGAAGAGAGGTAGGCATTTGGTCCACTGTTTTTCTATGAATTAACCTAATATATTATTGAATCAGGAGTTTTGGAAATTCAACAGGCATGAGGGAGGTGGGGGGCAGGAAGATCTTGTTTAACCACAGCTCTCCCCACTATCTGGCTATGAGGAGCTTTAACTGGAGGTGGGACAGCAAGATGGAAAAATTACGAACATAACGAGTATTTAGTAGGATCCTTCCCCAGAGAGGCAAACAGGCATTTGCTTGCCATCGTTACACTGCGGTGAGCTCCAAGAGGAGGTCTTCAGGGCTCCATCGTGCTGATGTAACTCTGGACTGAGCCTGGGGTACAGCCGTGGGTGTAACATTTTGGCCTCAGAGGGCTAACAGAGCACATGATGTTTCATGTTTCACGAGGAAACAAAGCATACAGAGAAGCATCTTGGGAAAATGAGGCAACTTGCTGCTTGGTCAGAAGAGGAGGGACAAGAAGTCAATGTCTGCTGGAGACTTTGGAACTAAAGCAATATTCATTTTAGAGAACATGAACTACCCTGTTGTATGTAACCAAATGCTTCCTTCGCTCTCCCCCTCAGTGTAAGACAGTAAAGCACAATTACACTCCTTACTTGCTCTTTAAAACACCCATCGTTTCCCACAGTGCTGTACAGAAAAACAGCGATCACACTGCTCTCAGGGTTTTACCTACCCTGGCAGAGGAGACAACTTCCTTCGTGACTCCGTGCAGAATGGACATAGTCCCTGAGGTCAGAGCCACACAGGACTTTCTTATTCCCAAAAGCCTCGAGGGGGACACAATGATGAAGGCAGGGACAAAGGTGAAATGGAACAATCACTCTTTTTTCCCTACCTCCAGGATTATACAGGCCTGCAAATAAGAAAGAACTTATGCCACTCTCCTGGGTGGGTGAAGCTGTACACATTGTACATCACCTGAAAAAAATTGCTAATGATTACTGTTCTCTGCAGAGAACAAAGCCCCTCACTCCATCACCCTGGATGAAAGGACAAATATTCATCCTTTGCTCCAACTACCTTTTACCAAAGCCGACATGCAAAGCTGCATACAGTTTAACCATATTCAAATATACATTGATGCAAACCTATCTGCTGCACGTGAATCATGCTTTCTCATGTCTGTCTTGAGACATGTCAAGGGGAGGAAAACTATAGCTGGACATTTAAAAAATATTTCAAATAACATCCCCAATAAATTGGAAGTAAACTTACCTGCCTCACAAGAAGAGCCCCTGCTGTAGTTAAGAACACTGACTTCTAATCGTAATTCTTCACTATTGATCTGTGCATTGTACAATGAGGCTTGGATGTTCAGAGGGTTTGATTTCTGCAATAGGTTTCCAGGGAGAGCTCACCTCCCATTTAGATGTCATGTAAGGGGCAGTCAAACATCTCAAATTCAAACAGCTGGGCATACTGGTATCATACTGGTATTACTACGTGCTAGATGCACACAGCTGTCCTGAAAGCCGGACTCTTACTCACATGCCTAAATGGGGAAAAGTTTCAGAGGCATCAAGCGCAGTTAGGCACGTACCTTTCTTGCTCTGCCCCACAAGCTGGACATCATCTGGGTAAAATGGCAGCGGGACGGAGCTTCAGGCCAGCCTGGGAGCAGCAGCGTGGTCCATAATCTCTACTCCAGAGATCAAGAACTCCAAGAGGCTGTTATGGTCAGCCCTGAGCTTATGGTCTGACCAGCCCCTCTAGATTCAAGCCTCACTTCTGGTTCTGGTTATGGCTGGGATAGAGTTAATTTTCTTCCTAGTAGCGGGTATAGTGCTGTGTTTTGGATTTTGGATGAGAATAATGTTGATAACACACTGATGTTTTGGCTGTTGCTAAGCAATGTTTACACCAAGTCAAGGACTTTTCAGCTTCTCACACCACACCGCCAGCGAGGGGGGTGCACCAGAATCTGTGAGGGGACAAAGCCAGCACAGCTGACCCAAACTGGCCAAAGGGATATTCCATACCATATGATGTCATGCTCAGTATGCAACCTGGGGGAAGCTGGCTGGGGAGTTTAGACTGCGGCTCAGGAACTAGTTGGGTGGGTGGTGAGCAATTGTGTTGTGCGTTGCTTGTTTTGTATATTCTATTATTATTGTTATTATTATTATTTTCTGTCATATTAAACTGTCTACCTTAATCCACGAGTTTTACCTTTCTTTTTTTTTCCCAATTCTCTCCCCCATACCACTGAGCGGGAAAGTCAGCAAACGGCTGTATGGTTGTTTTAGCTGCCAGCTGGGTTAAACCACACCTCTAGACTAGCGTTCTGCGAGGATCAATTCATGGACACCTCTCTAACATTTAGGCAAGTATTTGTACCATGGAAAGTCACCAAACAAATGTTTGGAAAAAAAACCTATCCTCAACTGCAGATGCCAAGCACTGAGTTGAAGCCACCTCCACTGACTATTTTGGAAAGGTGGAGACCTTGACTTACGGAGCAGTTAGCTTCAGCTGCACGTCTCCAGCTTTTCAAATAAGGG
The DNA here is from genome assembly GCF_011004875.1 of Balearica regulorum gibbericeps. Lineage (NCBI taxonomy): Eukaryota > Metazoa > Chordata > Aves > Gruiformes > Gruidae > Balearica > Balearica regulorum. The sequence goes on from NC_046184.1 coordinate 62,725,785, forward strand.
AGAAGCAATACATGTCTCTAGCTATGTCCAAGAGCTCAGCCTTGAGGAATACAAGTCAACCAGTGGTAACCAGCACTTCTTGCCCCTGGCAGGCCTGCTTTGAATAAAAACAGGGATATGCTGAATTGAAATGATTGAGATTGGAGATGGGAATGATTTCACTGTGAATCATATGGCTACAAAAAGGGTATGACATGCACAGCCTTCTGTACGGCACAAGGGAGGGAAGATAGGTGTCTCATGAATTATGAGTAAAGTGGGACAATTTAGGGAAAGTTTTAACTTTAAAAAAAAAAAAAAAAGAAGAGACCAAAAGCCATTAGATACATAACCTTGTAGTCTAATATGGCCATAAATTAACAGCTGCACTATATTATGTAAATTTATGTTAAATTATTCACTACCTGTCACCATATCCCCATAAAAAATCTACGTACTGACATTTACGAAAAATGACATCTTCTGATAATAGTTTTGCTACATATTTCAGTGGCTGCAATTGCCTTTTAACCATCCTGACTGCTGCTGAGGCAAACACTACTGGAACAGAGATGCTTTAGGAGGTTTAATGAATTCATTACTATTCACAGATTCACCCTCCAGGAGGGCACCGTCCATTTAAGCCAGTGTCCTTAGGGCAGTACACTTCTCCCTCTAGTTTCAGAACTTGCTGGAGAGGAGCCAGGAAGGATCACACAGGTCCCTGCATCACTCCAGCTATAAGCTGAATTTGGATGCCCCGTAAAGGCCCTGGCTATGCCTGTTTAGTGTTCATGTGCTGGCCACTAAACACAGCAGGGCTATGTTCACGGGATACACAGCCCAACTCATCCTCCTTCACCCGTAAGGAATCAAAGCGATCATCCAGTTGTGGAAACCTGCCTCAGAGCTTTTCTTGAGATGAGATGTCTCCTGAATCACACCTGGCTTGAGGCAGTCCTTCAGCTTTCCAGCTGCGTGCTTCTGCTGACTGTGGCTGATATGCAAGTGGGACTCCCCAGCAATCCTGACTCTAGCGTGGCGCAGCACACAGGAACACGTTATCCATGCTTATTCTAAATAGGACATACAAAGGGCTTGGGAACATTTGTGTGTCTCATTCTCCACAGCCTCTGAAGCAGCAAGGCACATGCAGCTTCACCACTTTTTATTTTGGCACCTATGTTATGGTTTTACTATCCGTTGGCTAGCTGACCGCTAACACCGAATTTATGCACAAATCTGCACCCACAGAGCAGACGTTTGCTAGCGGCGACTGTGTCGTGACTTTAGGTGGCAACAGCAACTGGAGTTTACTGAAAGAGTCCCGCTGGTTAACTTTGGACCAAGCCAAGAATAAGGAGGAAAGTTCTGAAGTTCACTGAGAAAGAAATGGGAAAGAAGTTCAGCTTGTTCTGCTTCTTTCTGATAAATTTTGAGTATATGCTAAGAAAAGAAGCAGAGGGCAAAAGATAAAAGAAAATTCAGGCGCCCTCCTATTAAGCCAAAAAACATGCAATAAACTACTAATGCACTTTCAGGGCCACTGTCCCTAATTTGACCTTGCAGTTCTGCTCAAAAACATTAAGCCAACATTTCAGAGACGAGAGAAAGGGAGAGGGGATATATGTTAAAGAAAAAGAATGAAGGGAGGGGGAGGGAAGGCAGAAGAATAAACAAGCTTTTGCGACAGCAGGAAGCACTCTCTTAATTCTGAGATAATGAAACGCTTCTAACCAGGCCCAACTGCTGAATATTACAAGAGCCATCATCTCGTGTGGATTGCATGCAGCTTTATTTTCTACTCCCCTGCATGGACTGAATATGATTCACAGCACAGTCACAGGAAACAGTCATTACTATTTATTCGGAGCGAGATGAGTGACTGCTCTAAACAGCATCAACTGCACCTGCGATAGCGCAGAGAATCTTTTTTTCATTAAGCACACCCATGCCCTCTTTTTTCCCCTTCTTCTCTTCAATATTCTTTTCACAAAGAGCATTTTATTACAGTGCTGGCTGCGTAGTTCAAAAAGGAAAGAGGCAAATTTACAGCGATCATTAGAGAAGATGCAAAAGTATGGCAGCAAACGCTAGCTTCGCCACTTTGTGCGCACAGAAACATCTCCACACCGTACACATGCCACACAAACAGTATGTACACAAGCACAAAGAGACAAACAATTGATAAAGTACAGCTAGTTATAATACAATTAGAATATAATAATGTATCTGGCTGTGGGCGAGCCTCCTCATCCCTATTTCGTATTTTTGCTGCAGCTGGAACATGTCAGAACACTCTGAAGTCACTCTGCTCCAGACAACCCCCCCCCCCCAAAACCACCTCATCTCCCTCAACCCCCAGCACAGCTCCTCCGTTCTCTTTGCAAGACACCGCTCGCAGTTTTGCTGCAGCAATTTATCTCTGGCTGCACAGAGAGGTGAGCAGCCTGCTCCCCAGCTTGCTGCTGCTCTTCCTCCTGCCGTACTTCAGCGGCTGATGCTGCAGCCTCCCTGGCCCCCAAAACACTGCACCTATGAGGTGACAGGGCCTCAGCTAATTCCCACCCCACCATTATTCCCCCCTTCAGCGGTCTCTGCAGATGAAGGTACGCTTTTAGGCTGCTATTTTGAATTTAATATACAGCTACAGAAAATTCAGAGCGCTCAAAGCACAGACCTCTCTCTCATCTATAGCCTTTATTGCCCAAGTGCATGCACCTGATGTGCTTACAAAAAATGTCCTTGCTGGCAAAATCCTCTTAAAATGGCACAGCTCCGTTTTCTGCTGGTTTCAGGCCAACGGTAAGGAGAAGCTAAGGCCATTTCATCCCTCTGCTGTAGGTATCAGTGTCTCAAGTACCTGCATCCTGTGATGCCATTAAAAGCTTCAGGAGATTAAAAGTGTGGGTTTTCTTGTTTGTCTAGCAAAGTAAGGTACTTCACAGAATAATGGATTGCTCTTGAAAACTAATACCCCTAATAGCAGTGAACAGATACACAGACTGGATTGTTTTTCCATAGTGAACTTGGGTACTTATTTTTGTAAATTATTTGTGGCCTCTGCAGCAAGTGTGACTTCAGATCACAACACTTACGGGAACGTCCTGTTTCTATACGGTCACTCCGATGCCACACATGACGGACACAAAGACACCTCCCTCACCAAACAGGGAGCAGTGCAGAGCACAGCACCCTCATGGACGAGGGACACCATGGGGAGACCAACAACACAAAGGAGAGCATGAAGCAATTACAGAGCTTGGAAAAGGGCATAGACAACAGAAGGGAGAAGGGGGGAGCAAGGACTTTGCGGAGACCTGTACAATGTTTACACTACAGCGGTGTGGTGATCACCCCTACGTGAGCACCCAGATGCTAAAGCAATTGGCATGGATAAAAAGATGGCAGAAAAAAAAGAAATTAATAGGGTTAATACATAAACCACTAAAAAGGGCTTTTGATTGGACTACTGCAAGCTATAAAAGTTCCTATTGCATTGCATGCTGTATGCTTTTCCCCAAATGGTTTTTTAAAAAAAATCTCTTAATACTGCTTCTCCTACCACAACCTAGCAACAAGTACTACAAGACAACTTACTTTCCAACTGAGGGAGGGTTGCACCCACCTTGGGTCTCAGCAACTGCAATCACTGCCCTGCGAGGAACGCAGCGCAACGACCTTCTCCACCGGGCTGAGAGCTCTGCTCCACCATCCACAGTGATGGACTGCGCTGACCAAGAAGTAAGGAGTCTCATTTCCTTGTTGCAAGAGTACATAGAAAAGCGGAAGAAGTCTCATACCAGGCAGGTGAGAAATACATCATTCTCAGCATTAGGTCTTTTCCTGATTCCAAAGAGAACATCTTAAATCCCAAGGCAGGAGGACCATCAAAGGCAATCCCAGCTACCATTTAGTTTGTTTTGCAATATAGGTACTAGCTCACTAGGAGCTGATCCCAAACTATTATCACTTCACTTTTGCCTTTGATAGCAATTAGTCAAGCAATATTTGGGGACAGATTCTCCTCCCAGTTCCAAGCACAGCAACCCCCCAAGCTGACAAAGTTATTCTGTATTTGTACCCCCAAAACCGAGAGGCAGGTCTCATTTTATTTTTTTGCAGCTGGAGGTAGCGGAGGTGAAGCATGGTAATTCCCTCACGGGAGCTGTGAGGGAGCAGCCCCTCACGGACACGAGTAGCACAAGGCCGTCTGTGCTCGAAGGGCTGCGCAGAGGGGAACCAGCTCCAACCTGGCTGAGGAAAGAGCTGCCCCACGTCCTCGGTGATGGGGGCTTCCCAGGAGACAGGTCACCATCACGTCAGCACACTGAGGGTCCGAGCATCCATCGCGCTTGCCACTGCTGTTGGAGCCTTCCCTCCTCAGCATGGTCAGGGTGGTGCCTTCTCCGACAAATTATTTTAAGCAAAAGCCAGGGTTTGAGGCAGAAACTGCTCCTCAACATGCGAACTCTCAGCCCGTGAGCAGAGTGAGAGCTGCGAAAGATTTGTGGGTCCCCCTCCTGCCCCCGGTGTTTAAATGATTAATTAACAATTTCTAGAAATCAATTCACAAAAGGAGAAAGGGCAGATTTTCAAAACTATCAGCTTGTAAATGGAGCAGAGCGGATTCTCTGGCAACTCTTCTAACAAGGTTTCTTTTTTTTCCACAGTATTTGTTTTATGCTTCCCAAAGATCTGTCCCTAGTCTAAATCCCAGCAGGGGGAGATGCCAGTGGAGTTTAATTACATTCCACCTATGGGGAACATTCAAGGAACAGGGCTCTGAAAAAAACCCCACAACTTGGTCTAAAAAAAAAAAAAAATAATAAAGAGGAAAAAAGTAATCAGATTAAAGCAACGATATGAATGTGCTGCATGTCCTAGCCATAGGTTTAAAACATTCTCTTCTTACATCTCTCAAGGCACAGAGCCAAATGCTCTGCTGAAGCAAATAGGGAATTTATACCATCAATTTACAGCAGACATTCAGCATCCAGGCCTACGGTTTAAGTAAATAGTTATGAGAAGTGGCAATTTAAAGGTTTTTTTTCTATTTTCTTTTTTTTTTCCCCTGCTTTTTTTCTTTCTTTTGCATAAACTAGACATGCCATGTGCTGTGGTGAAAATCCTTGTGATTCAGGACAGGTTTTAGCTTGGACGTGAACTATTGTTAGTATTTCACAGGATTAAAATGGGCCCTGTGCTCTGCTGGCTGGGGTGTGTGTGTGCACACACCCCGCAAGCCCTAGCAGAAGCTGGAGTCACGTCTCACCCCGGCCAGGAGGGGGGGCAGGAGGTGAAGGCACGCACATAAAATGCAAAATGGGAGATTCACCGACCCACAGCCATGTCATAGGAACCCGCTGCCCTCAGCACAAGTGTGAAGGAGAGGGAAAGAAAACTGCAGGCAGCCTCCTCCAGGTATAATTCTTTACATCTGGAAAACCCATCTAGCTGAAATATCTTTCTCTGCAGGAATCGGGCAAATGACTCCTGTGCGTTCAGCTGGGACACCTGAATGGTGGACTAGACAGCGGAGGAAAAATATTGCGTTCAAAGCCGAGAGGGAAAACTAGGCTTTTTCACCATTCCCCCTTCTGGTACTCCTAAATCAGACACCTCGGTGCTCTGCAACTGGCCACGATGAGACCCAACATCAGCGCGCAGAGAGCAGCTCCCACCAGGGGCTGCAAAAGGGACAGTGAACATCGCTTCTCCACCAACTACCTGGAGCTTGGTATTATGTCCTGCTGCACACAACGGAGAGACTTTCCACCAAACAAGCACTGAAATATTTAATCATTTGAAACATTCAAGTGCAACAAAATTATCAATGAAACTAATTAAGAATCTTGAGATAATAAGCACTGATGACAAAATGTTCCACTCTAGCGCCTGCCATCAGGCAGTCAGGATTTATAATATCTGTCATTTATAAAACTTATACCCTGAAGGATCTCAGTGCACTTTCAAAATGTGTGCTTCCACATACAGATAGTCCTGCTTCCCAAGGTGACTCGAACTACTCATGCACACCCCGCTACGGTCCCCAGATTAGGGGTCAGGACCTCAGTTCACAACGGTGGAAATACAAATATATATGGCGTTGCAAGCAGAGAAGCTGGGAAGTGCCAGCTTTGATGTCCGTGGGGCCAGGTCTCACCCAACCCAGCCTTGTCATGGAGACCCAGAAGGGCAGGACACGGGAAGGCGAGCAGAGAGCAAACAGAGCAGACATGGGGAGGGAGAAGGTCATAGATTCGACAAAAAGCCGCCGCGCCAGCATTTTATGTGCCGGAATTTTTTCAGCAATTTAGGACAGGAAGTGAACTGGTGTCAGGCGATCGACGCTGCAGATGGGTCTTTAAACAGCCAACATGTAAATGGAGTTTGGCAAAGATACCGCGACTAACAGCCTTTTTTTTTTTTTTTTTGTGAGAAATGCCATTTTTAGATACAGTCAGAGAAATGTTGCCTTCTGCCTGCTAAGAGCAGGTGTACAGATGTCGACAGCGAGTTCAGGCGAGTGCCAGGTACTCGAGAGTTGTCACTGGGTATGTAAGCTGCCTAACACCATCTCCAAGCTTTTGCAGGAGGCGGGTTTTTTTGTGAGTTTTTTGTTGGTTTTTTTTTTTTTTTTCCTGAGGTTTCCAACGAACTGCTTCTCTGGCAGACCCTGTCTCTGGGCTCATCAGCTCAGCATAGCCTGATTTTTATTTCTTGTCTTTGTTTCTAAGTTAAGCCCTCTCTACTCCAGGCCAGCTTCTAAGAGAGGAAGATGGTAGGTCTCTCTGACTCACCAGCGCGGCTCCCAACGAGCTGCCCACGAGACAGGTACAGCTAATCTGAAATGACGCCTGGTAACTGCAACATGTAATTTCAGACTCAAGGCACCAATTTCCCAGTCAGTTTGTAGCTACACTCTGTTACCGTAACGGGTTCTCTGCACAATTATCACAATGCTTAGTAAGTTATTCATTTCCGAGAGAGCTAAGAAACGTTGTAAATGATTTTCATTTTAAAGAAAGTAGGCATATCCCCCTCTGGAAGAAACAAATAGCAAAGTTTCTCCCCCTCGTGTTTTGTTTATTATTAATGTTTTGCAAATAATATTATTCCATGATTAGTATTAAAATATCTTTACTTTAAAAAAATCTAATAAACAGGCAGGAATTTAAAACCCAGGTGTGTGTGCCTTTGTGGCAATGGCATGCATCAGGCACAGGCAGTTTGAATATTTTATACTTCATAATTTTTTTCTTAAATAATTAACTAGCTTTAACTAGTGATTGTCCAGTCCTGCCAGCGCTGCGGGTTTAACTGCACATTACATCTCCGAGTGTTCCTTTGACGGCTCTGCTTCTCCCCGCTCTGAATCCAGGCAGAATACATCCTCAAGCCCTGCTGGATTTTTAACTTAGAGATCTGTTTCCTACCTCCCTCTGAAGAACAATGTAAATCCATTTCCTACAGCTTTCCCTCCTGCAGCAAACCCAAATAGCTCCTGTTAATATCTCTTGTGTTCACCGGATGGACCAGCACCCAGACTAGTGTCTCTTAGCACAGTGGAGAAACCTCCCTAGCTCCAGCTGGCAATGTGGGCTTATTTGATTCTCTGTTTGCCTCTTGCAGTCCAGAAATTAAGAGGTTAAAATCCCATAGCTTGGTTTGATTACTGCATGGCTGGCAGTAACGCAGGGTTGGACCAGGAGAGGAGGTGTACTGCACCACTGAAGAGTTGCACCCTTTGGGTAACGCATTGCAATTAAACCCTTTCTCCCCATTGCTGACTTGGAAAAAAAATTCCTCCTTTTTCAAAAAAAAATCCACTACCAAGAATGATCTGGTCTATAATTACCATCCCATAGCATAGTCCAGTGTTGAAGGATATATAAACGTACATATGTTTAGATACATATAGATGCGCATGAGGGCCTGGTAGCGTTTGCCAATGCACTGCTTAGGCTTTGTATATCTGCCTGTGCACAGCAAGTGTCTTGTGGCTACCACATTTCTCTGAAAAGTCTGAGTGTTAGCGGGATTAAATTACTTCTTCCTTAATCTGAAATGCTAAAAATACAAAAGACAGTATTCAGATTTCAATTCAGTTTCAAGCAACCATTTGGCAATTAGTTTTGACTTGGTGGGAGTTAAGCGATCTGGTAACATTGTTTTCCTGCAAAACAAAAACCTAAACTCCCAACTTGTGACAATACCTTCCATCTAATTTCTCTTACTGTGTTTATAGAACTATAAAACCAGGAAAATAACACATTGATAAAAAGATGTAACAACACTTGGAAACACTTAACTCCGACAACTACTACAGCACTTAAAACAAGGGCACACTGAGCAAAACCAGGTCTGTGAGGTAAGTTTGGTAAGATTTCATACTGGTGGAGATTGCTTTTAGAATACTCTATTCAAATTCTAATATCCACTTTTTCCAAAGGACATTAAAAACCCAGAGGTGAACCTCTGAAAACAGGCACATATACTGTCTAACTTCCAATTAAAAAAAAAAAAAAAATAAAAAAAAATCATTTTAGGAACTTACAGCTTTAATACAAGAAAACGCTAATGGTTGATATCACTGCTGTTTACAATTAGAGTCCCACGAGGAGAAAATACTTTTCCTATGCAAAGGGTCTTTTGTACAGCAGTCCATGAATGATGGAAATTCAGGAGATTCTGAGGGCAATAAATTGGAAATGGAAACAAACCTAATCTTTATTTACGAGAAGGATATTTAATTATGGGAAGAGATGAAACAAAACTGTGGTAAATTCTTTGTTTGCCAGAAAAGTTAGGGTAGAAGCAGGAGGATTCCTTGCATGACATTCCCAGTCCTATTTGTGCAGGATGTCAGGACTGGTGGCGAGATGAATCCTTACAGTGAAGTGGGGATGGAACCAGAGCTTAATTCCATGGAAAAAGTTCACATCTGAATGTTATGACCTGGATCTATCTATGGTTTTTCTTGTAAAATCAGAGCTAGGAGAGAAATCAGGATGTTCACTTTGCACCAAGTCTCTGTGCCCTTGCATTGTTCTCCATTTAAGTGCACTGCTAAGGCTCCACTGATAATAAAAGATTGATTTAAAAGACCATTCTACAACCTAAGCAAACCCTGAGCCTGGTTAATGTTACATATCATATCCTCTTGTCATTTACTGCTACTCTGCGTGTTTACTGTGTCTCTCACTCCCCCTCAGAACCAGCCCCAATTTACAGCAGAGCAGCTGGTCCTCCGGGGCTGAAGCGTACAACTGTAACCCTGAGCCCAGCAACAGCAGCCTCTTGATTATGAAAGCACAGCACTGATCTCAGGATCTGAACCAAGAGGCTTTGGGTCAAGTCTTTGCACATTTCCTAAATGACAGGCATCTCTTTGTTACTACTCTACAAGCTGAACGTAATCTCCGGTAAGATCCAAAATTTAATCAAACTATCTGCATTCCTATATCAAGGTTCCTACTTCAGTCCAACAGAGAATATAATAAAAGAAGGTGGTGTGAACAAAAAAGAATAAAACAATTGTTTCCACTCCATCTTTAACTTTCAAGAGAAAATTACTATTTTGCATGGGCTGCACTTCTTATATCAAAGTCAGTACACGGCACGACAAAAACATTCATGTTCTTCCCACTAATAAAGAAAGAAAACTTAATGGAGTGTGCCATGTTTTGTCTTTTCTTTCTCTTATCATTTTCCGAATTACTGGTTTGATTTGTGCTCCTTGCCAGCAAGATGCGTATTGCTCCTTTCCTTTAAACAACTGGATCGTAAGAACAAGAGAGGTGTCTTTGGAGCCTGATTCTCAGTCGCACTGAGGTCCTACTACGGTGGCATAAACAGGCCTTACCATAGTTGCAAGCACTTGTTTATATGTTAACAAGGTAGTATCACGCAGGAATGAGGTGATGATAACACTGCTGCAGATAAAGCGTGAGGATGATGTACACACACCTTGACAGTCCATTCCCATTACAGGAGTGGTGAAAGAGGACATAAATGTAAACTGAGAATCAGGCTCTTGGTCTGCAGTTGCCCTGGATACAGTTTGTAGGATTTATATGTTTAATTAACGCAAAAGGTGGAAGGTTCCACAATCCTATAAAAACAACATGCTAAAGACAGTTTTGCCCAACATTTCTGGAAAAGCAAAACTTGCAACAATGGAAAAAGGATAATTAAAAAGATCACTAAGGCATTTTGTTTCACTTGTTCTTCTCGGGATCCTTCATTTCCAAAGTCAGGAAAGACATTTTATGCTATCTAATTAAAACAATTGGGAGGTGGGTTTTTTTAAACAGATATACTAATTTAAACAGAATTAATTCAGTGAAGTCCTATGCCTTTGGTTGTACACAAGATAAGACTGCACAGTAACAAGCTTCTAAACTTAAAATCTATGGTTTAATAAATTTCATTGACAATACCTCTTTTTTTCCCCCTGCAGAATGGCGTGTGCTTTGTAGGGACTACTCAAAACACTGGCGAAAACAGTTTGCATTTCTGTCCTTGCATAGGGTGATGCATGCACATCCTTTAATTTGTGCCCATCAGTAGATCTACTGACTTCAGTGATTTGGATCTCTGATGAAAATCACTGTATTTTCACTTAAACCCGGGGGGGGAACACCAGATGATTTTACACAGGATTCCTTGTGGGATATAAGTTAACCAGAACATGCAAATACTGCTTGATGATTTCTTTATTTCCCATGCCAAAACTTTTAAATTCTCTGTGCCTCACCCCAAAAAACCCAGGATCATTAATTTTACAAGCCTTGTAGGTACATTTAGAGGTTAGTATTTATGTATCATTTAGCACAAAAAGTGCTAAAATAACCTAAAATATTTAGAAAAGATATGGTATTCGCTCCTGTTGGCAAAAGTCTGCTCTGCTGAAGTGGAAGAGTACCAAACCTAAAGAAAAGCCATTTGCCTGACAGTTACTGTTCGGGTTAAATGTTGTTGAAACCTGTAGGTAAAGCAACTACTTGTCTTGCTGGATAAATAGAAGATAGAGATAAGTTCCATTACAGAATCAAGTAAGGAGGATTACAGCCCCTGTGCAAAGTCACACAGGCAACTGTTGCAATGCAAAATGACAAGCAAGGTTATGCACGAGGCTTCTGCGGGCAGAGTGGCTTCTCCCGGTAGTTCTCTGCACAGACCTGTGTGTTCAGGAAAGAAGGAAAAGGATCAGAAAAGGAAAACAAAGGAGGAGACAAGGACGCACCAGGCACGGTCTCAGAAGTATGGCAAACCCGGCTTGCCGAGGGACTGCCACCGTCCACGCCGCTCCACGGAGCTGTGAGCGCAGGAGCCACGTCCTGCTGCTCAGCTCGTGCTGGGCTGGGCAGAAAGAGAGTTTGCACCTTCCTTGTAAAGAAGTAGGGTCACTTCAAAGATATTTGGATCTTAGCTCTAAGACAAACAACCCAAAGGCCCTGAAATTTCATCTGGCTGCTCTGCTCGACACAGGTAATCAACGTAAACAGCCAACAAATTATGATATGGCACAAAAACTGACAAATGTTGGAATTTTTCTCAGTTGACAATGTGGCCACATCCGCAGAGGTATGCCTTTCAGTACCGGAGCTCACACAATCCTTTGGCGAGGGATCAAGCACTCCCGGTTTGCATCCAAATTGCGCATTTTATCTCACATTGAGCTTGCTCAGGCGACAGGCGGTATTTTAGGTAACAACCTACTACTTCTTGTTCCTCGTATCTCCATAGGAAATTGCTGGTAGTCACGACTTTCTTATTAAAGAAGGTATCAAACACGTACAAACATTTTAAAATAACAAGCCGTTGGGGGAAAACCCCACAACCTGTGACACTATCTGAAGACGCAGATGCAACTGGTGTCAAGCTGTGCCACTTAAAAGCAGTTCTGCGGCACCCACCTATGACAGCCCAGCAGTGTATATTTGTGAATTTCTCACAGGCAGGGAGTAAAATGCTTTTAAACATCACCTTCTTCCCCCCCCTCCTTCTCCTCCCAGCAGGGATCTCCACTGGCTGGTTTCTACCAGGCAGGTAGAGCAAGATCACTTTTAAATAACAATTTCTCCCACTCTGCGATTTCCTCGCCCCAAAGCCTGGGGACACGTATCTGAGCACTGGGGTGCCGGCACCACAAAGTACCCGCGGCGTACAGCCATGTATGCTGGATCGGGATGTGACATCCTGGGCCACCCTGGGGGTCTGGCAGAAAGTCAGCCCTGGGGTCACCACATACCAGAGACTCAGGTGGTGAAATCCAGGGAGTTTGAACATTTCCAGAGCGTCTGTCGTAAGCAAAGCTGCTTGTGAAGACGTAATCTTCAAGAGCGGAGGGCAACAGCACGGAGCTGGGAGAGTGCCGTAATTTGACAAACCGCAAAGGGTTAGCTGGGCCCTCTGCCTTGGAAAAACAATGGAAAAACTCACCTTTGGGTGAAGGGGCACTCATACTGCCGGCAAATTGTGGAGCGAAATTCAAGTATACCTCTTGCGACTGCTCCCCTCACCTCCCCTTACGCTGAAACAACATCAGAGCTATCGGTCGGTGGTGCTTAAATGCTTGTGTTTTTCACATCACAGAGGCAGGAGTTTTGGACCCCCTGATTCCTATACTTACATACCTTTGGAAATTAGCATAAACATCTCAGCTGGTGACCGATGTGATTAAGATGTGCCTCCACTTGGCAATTTTTCCTTTGAAACAAAGCAAAGGCTTTCATTTGTTAAGTGAAAATTCCCTGGTGGAAACCCCTCTCTCTTTCCCTCCCATTTCTGACCCCATATTGGGCACTTTAATCTAATTTTGGTTTGAGGTTTTAGAAGCTGAAGGCTGCTTCTGAAGATCACTGAGGGAAAAGAAATCACTGGGAGGAACACCACACTTTGAACTGAATGTCCCTGGCACAATGCATATTGGAAAAAGCACTAAGAGCATTTCCCAATCAATGTAGCCGTATTTTTCACACCCGGTTAGAAGAAATGGAAACCTGTGGTAAATAATGCTGCTTTGCACAAGTCCAATTACCTTAAATGATAAATTGCCTAATTATTTCAGCTCTAGAGTCTTTCCCAAGTTCTTTATCCTTTTCTTTGTAGTCACTGTCTGCAGAACAAGAGCGTTTGACTGTTACTAATTAGCGAGAGAGAAAGATGCAGGACACTTAGTAAATTCACTTCCCTTTAAATCCATCTTACAGTTAGTTTTCCCCATCATGGAAAAAAAAAAAAAGTAATAATTTATTTAAAAGCTGCTCTGCTGGAAGAAATTTTTTCTCCATGACTACTCTATGATATTAAAGCAGTCAGCTATTGTTTTTTACATTCTCCAGAACACCAAAAGATTAAAGGCACAGCAAGGTTAGATTAACACCTTGAAATTATCTGTAAGGTTCTTTACTTATCAGGCTATTAAATCTTCATTCCTGACTGCACAAAATCTTCTTCATATCGTATCCTGAGTGCATATGAATTTGAAGCATCTTGAAAACAAATTCCAAAAAGCAAGAGCTCGTAAAAGTGTTTTGTTCCAGCTCACAGTACAATGACTTTCTGACATCTTGTTACTTCCTTGTTCCTACATTTAGATCAACAACAGCAGAAAGGGGCTGTGGATAATTGCCCACTGTTCAGAACTTTTCCAGTTCTTCTCAATTTTCTCCTTTAAATTTGAAGTGTAACAAGGATTATTGAGAAAGATATTAAAGCTTATTTAAAATTTCCATTTTGAATAAGATCAAAATCTTTTTAATGCATTCCTTCTTTTGACCTGAGGGTGTGTTAAGCATACGTACGTAAATAAAAAAATAATAAAAAGTACTATGTATTTTTTTCTCCCACTTATTAACAGAAATTTTCTGAAATTCAATTTTTGTTTAAAATGCATGTAAAATCAAAATGTTTTACATATAAAATAATATTAATATTTTGTCAAATTCTGAAAGCACAGATTTCATACAGGTAGAAAGTATTGAGTCAACAGTACCAAAGAATGAATTCTTCTGTTTGAACAATGTGCCCTAATGCGCTATGCCTCAGTGCCAGCCAGGAAGGGTAATTCCTAGGACTGAGAAAGTAACTGAGTTTTCCATCTCATTCAATCTGAGATCTGACTAAGGAAACTGCAGAATTCAGTACCACTTATTAAACGAGTCTTCATTCAAGCACCTATTTATCCACTCAGTGTTGGCTAGAACCAACAAACCAGTCCATACAAGCTACTGGCGTTTCTAGTGTATAAAAGTTCTGTCTCCCCAGACCAAGGCCCCGAATGCCGATCTCGGCAGCTGCTACAGTGGTGAGATTCCACTTCTGACCAGCCCACTTCCATAGAAAGCATTTTGGAGCACTGACCAAAGCATTCAAAAATGTGACTAGTTACATCGAGGTAGAAGTTTTTTGGTTGCTTTAAAGGATTTGATTTTGGAAAAGACCTGCAATCTGTCTTTTGAAAACCAGGTATCAAATCAGTTGGCGATATTAGTGAAAAATTGGTATCATCCAGTTCTCTGAGAGAGTAAAAATCTATTCACTGGTTTGAAATGGAAGAGTCCTTAAATAGCATGAATTTCCTACATTTCTTTGCGTTTTTCTGACCACTCCCTCTGCACCAGTCTTGCTATATGGTTAAGTAAGGAAATGTTCACTCACATCACTGGAAGACCACTACATTTCTAGAGCAAGGGCACAGCCAGAAATACCACTTTTTCTTTCTTTCCATATAAAAAGGGAAGCGTAAGATGAAGCAGGATGAACAATACAAAAGCCATCTCACGCTGATTAAAAGTAACACACAAACACATTGTTAGAAATGGAAATTATTTAAATACATATGTGCTGCCAGGGTGGTAGAGAAGGGGGAAAAAAAAGGAGGGAGGGGGAGGAGGTCACAAGAAGTTCATTCTACCAAGAACTGCTTTACATAATCATGAAATGCAAACTAGTTTCCATTCCTTCTGGCACAGGCTCATTCAGCCTTCACTTTGAATGCTTATTGACAAATAAATGGACTGGTTACTTCCTATTAATGCTACCTAATTTATGTACATACCTGGAGGAAAAATTCCATTTTGACCTCACATTCATACAAGCTAAGATCATTTTTAAGCTATGAATATGTTGAATACAAGTTTAATTTCATTTTGGTTGCTGCTGGGGATTTGCTGTTTCTTAACAAATGAGGCACGTGTTCTCCTCAGCTCAGCTTTCACACCTTATGCATATAATATGTGCAATTCAGGAATCTGTGTTGAACTTTCAGATGAAAGACCTTCTTTTCTTCAGCCATGATTCATTCTCTCCCTCCTCCTCTCTCTCATATGCAGCATGTGCGCGCGCACACATGACCTGTTAATCAGTTTTTGGTTTATGAGCTGTTCCCCAATACCACTCCTTCTCTCCTCTCTTCCTCAGCCCAGGAAAAGTCCTTACCAAGTATTTGTTTTCACAGATCTCAAAATCGCTATCGGCCTGACCTGGGAAAGTGCTACTAAAGCAAGATTTTATTCCCGATTCTTGAAGGCATCTCAGAAGTAGACAGTTCAGTGGAGATCTCCACAGCAGACGATGATGCCAGGGCTGGACCAACATCTTCATACCCTGAAGAATCTGCCTATTATGCTGGGAACCTCATGGTGGGATCTCATTCCAAATGGTTGCTAACTAACATAGAGCTTGAAAATGCTTCTTTATTTAGTGTATAATATTCCCCAGGAGACAACTTCCTGTCTGACGAATGCAATTGGCTGCTAACACTGAGATACAGTGTGGGGTTCTGACACAGATGTCCAAGACCTCCTTCTCTCATTTGTAAGTTCTCTCAGGGCCAGACGGCTTGGTTTCTCTGATTTCTTGCATCCAAGGTTGTGCCTATGGTTGGCTGTCCTCCCTTTCATTGCTAGGTATTTACAATTCAGCAGCACATACCTTATGGAAAATCTTTTGGTGCCTAAGTCCCACAAAAAAACCCCAATAAATATGTATTGGTATAGTACCTTTCTGGACTTGACCTCTGTTTCACACCCAAAAAACTCCCGAGTGCTAGACAGACTGCCATTAAAAGATCAGGCATTATACCTCTGAAGGCCATCCCCATTCCTGAGAAGCCACGCCATGTGCACTTCTCTTCCTGCCATACATAACTCATCTGGCAAGACTGGTGAGAGCGTGTCCCTCCCAAAGTGGTGGAGGGGGGTGGTGCTGTTCGCTGTCCTTTGAGCTTATGTCATTCACTTCTGCAAGGCTCAACTGCCCAGTGCAAAATTTGATCTACCTGGAACTATGCTCCACTCTGCAAATAATGCTACCTGCCTGTAGCTAAAAAATTAACACTGATGCTGGTAGTTAGCATTGATTAAACACTGATATTGGCATGAATTTGGTTTTCTCTGTCCCTGGGGGAAGTATGTTGACTGCCATATAATATCCGGAGTGGTACACAGGAGCAGTTGGGATACGAAGAAAATTGTAACCAGTTTCTTACTCAGCAGTGATATTTTTCCTTAGATTAAAAGCAAATATGCTCTTTCCTCCATAAAAGCCTCAGAAGGAGGGTGGGGAGGGAGGAATAAAAAGACAGGGAAGATACATCCTTCCCTTTACTTCCTCTTTAAACAAAACTGTCTAATCACATTTAAAGTACTGTATTATTAAGATCTTCACTATTAAATGTTCCATGTCACTAGAAAAATTTATTCATTTAACATGAACCCTGTAGCAGTGATAGCAGGTCAATTATTATGAGGATGGCAAAATACCAGGAAAATTCAGGGGTGAAAATGAGTATCTGTCTAGCATATATTACCTGAGACTCAGTTTTGGTCAAGAATAGCAATAAAGCAGAGTCACTGTGCAACATGTGACAGTGCAAGCAAAAGATAAATTAGTCTTCATGGGCAAGAGACTGATAAGCTTGAAGTGAACAAATGGAAAAATAAAAGTTGTGGGTGTCGGGGTTTTCTCTTTTTTTTTTTTCCTTTTTTTAATTTGGTGAAGAGGGGTAAATGAACCCTGCAATGTCAACAACAACAAAAAGTTCCTTGAAATATGAGCACATTAATCATCTCAAGAACACCTCATACCAGGCCACGTAGAATCAACAATTCTCGGCTGTCAAAAGGATTTCCCCAGGAAAGAAGCTTTTTTCATACCCAGGTTGTCTTTTTGTTAGGGTTCTTGGAAAAGTCCAGGAAAGGGGACAATACCCCTTCCTTGAAGATATTACTGAGGTTTATAACACTGACTCTGTTTCTATAAGCTAACAGTAGACTTTTCAAAAAAGCGAAGCCGAAACATTTCTAAAAGACACCCTGGACTTACCAGTTGATCAACTCAACTCTTTCCATAGTATAAATAACCTGACCCTTCAGGAAGCGCTTATCTTTTTAGGAGGTACCTGTGGAGAGCACAGACCTGTAGAAAACAGCGTAAGAACTACAAATACACGGTAAGCAAAAAGAATTGCCCTCACACGGCTCCTGGCAGGTCATGCTCTTCCTGCTTGCCTGTACTCCTGCTGAAGGATGATTGCAGCTGCCTACAAACCACAGCTTCTCTAAAGCGGGAGCAAGCAACGGGGATCTTCCAGAAAGGCCTCCAGGACAACTTCTGTGGCTGGCACTGTGAGGCTGCCTGGGACAGAAGGCAACCCATGCCAAGAGATACCTGCTAAGGCTTGCAAGGTGAGCAAACTGAGCCCAGGCTTTCCCCCTAAGTGCTCCCCTCAGCATCTGAGCGTAGGAACAGGCTTGTGGTGAAGCAGGCAAACATGAGGCGGGCTTGGGCTCAAGAATTTGCTCAGGCTACCTCGGCTTATACAGTAGAGACACAGTAGGGTCGGTAAAGAGACCAAGGCTCAAGTCTCAGAGGTCCTTAAGTGAATGAAAGTTAGAAAGAGTTAGGAACCAAAATAACCTCTGCCCAAAAAAAAGTGACTTTGGGTCTCTTGAGTCCAAAACCTGCATTCAAATCATTAGAGTGCAGATACTAAGAGAAGGGGGGGGAATGCAGGGAAGGGTTTATTATCTTCTCCTAACTTAGCAATCTTCAACCTGTATGTACAGAAGCGCCATGAGACAAAGATAATTACCAGATTTCAGACATTGAGCAACTGTATGAAGAGCTGCAAAAATATAACCTAACAATATTCGGCCTCTACACGTTTAAAAGCATCTTTTTATTTGTTAACAACCAAACTGATTGCTGACAGCTGACGCCCGTGCATAATGTGAGGCTGTGCAACATCTTCTTAAACAAATCAAGAAATCAAGGAGGGTCATTTCCTTCAACAAAATAAACAGCAACACCATACAATATTGTTTGTGCTTACTGGTTTTGTATGTTTTGTGCCTGCATGTGTATGCATGTGTAACAGCAACTCTCCTGTATGGACTTTCTTCTGCAAACTATTTATAGTTCAGTCTGCCTTGATAAATGCAAGCCTCCACAGTCAGCAATATTTGCTTAGTAAAGCTTAGTCTCTGTAGTGGCAAGCTTCTGAGAGCATAGTGCCTTGAGATACTGCATGAAAGGCACCAAACTCATGCAAATTGTTGTGGTAATTCCCTGACAGTGCCATCTTTCTGACTTTCACCTCTCATTTTCACTAACGCTCGGAGAAAGCAGTCTGTGCTACCAAGGAGATTCTCTGCATAAAGAGCTTAAAAATCTAAAGTACTCTATCAGACACAGAGACACCATAAAAATGGTCCTACCTCTCACTGCTCTCTGGGAATTTTATGGGAAGGGAAAATTCTGAAATGGCAAAATCTCTTTACAATAAGACATCTCCGTTAGGCTGCAGAAATATTAGTGAAGGAGCTCTTCAATGCAAAGAACGGAATCATAAGCCAGTGTAGAATAGTATGACTCAAGTCAATGACGGCGCGCCAGGTTACCCCAGATGAACAACTGCCACACCCAGTATGTTTGATAAATTACAGCACCGAAGTCATAAATCATAAAAGAGGAGCTTATGTATCAGTCCAGTTCAACCCAGCCATTCACAACTGACCAATACACAGCAGTTAAAATGGAATTAAACTGTACCTTTTCATAAATGAAGCTATAGATTGCAATGACTTTGGGCTGATGTCATTCAATATTACTGACAGGAAGGAATACAGTTGAAACATAGTCTGATCAACATTTTCAATTAGACAGATTGAAAATATTCCTGGGCCCTAGAGCTATAAAAAAGCAAATATTTGTGGGAACAGGAAGTTTTCTTTCCGTTAAAGAAAAACCTCCAAGTCTCCATTTAAATAGTGAGAGTTTGGCAGGATTTTGAAGTTTCTTTAAACTTTATGAGCTGTAGCCAGTGGTGAAAATGTTGATAAGTCACACCAGCTAGTGCTTTGTGTAGATAGGAAATTGGATGGAGTAGAGACATGCTGGGGCTTATCCTGCTCTTTATTACTCTCCACACTGATGTTTCTAAGTATCACATCAAGCAGTGATAAATAAGAGCTGTACATGGCTTTTTAAATATAGAATGGAAAACCCAGTTGGTCTTGCAGTCTCCAATGAATGTTTTACCGTAATAGATGCCCTTTCATCTCTTTACTTTTATTTACTACTCCTGACTCCTGTGCTCTCCTTCACCTTTGCCAGGGGTCCTGAAAGTATTCCTAAGCATTAGCAGCAAGGAGGAGCGAGCTGCTACTCTGTCCTTCCCCAGACCTCTGCCAACTAGCACAGAGCTGCTCCATCCTTGCGTATCAGTGCAGCAACGCGTCTCAGGTTCTGTAACCAGTGCTTAGCACTTTAATGCAACTTTTTCTTGTGGTGCTTGAAGTAATGAGAGGTTTATGTAGATACGAGCTAAAAACCAAAACTTTTAAGTACCAAGTCGTCCAATTTGTTAACGCAAGGCACAGCTGTCTACTACTGAGAATGTGCAGCAAATTATTCCTGAATCTGAGATTAGAATTCAGGGTGCTCCTTGCTCCAGATTTCTCTACACTCGACGCCTTCAGGTACACGTTTCTTTATCACATGGAGGCAGAGCAGTTCATTCTTACACCTCTTTTGCCCTCCTTAGCTGCCCCAAAGCATACGTGCTTTCCCTCCCTCAAAAAAATGACCTCATTTCAGTGGTTTAACCTGCTGTGTTTACTTTGCAACAGATCAGGAGCACAGACATAGCCACTTACCACATTTCACCTAAGGGCAACAAATAACTTCTTATGAGAAGTTAATTTGATCACCTATGTTTTTGCAATCAATTTTGTGCCACTACTCTTCCTGTCTAAAATTGTGTAGTCCAGGAAAAGAAAAAAAAACAAAACTATAATTGTGAATGACTCAGGCTTGAGAGGAAGGAGAAGGGAGGGAGAGGAGGAGGAGGGAGGAAGACATTTAAATGCTAAAATGGGAAGAAAGGTAAAAAAGAGAGACCTTGTATTAAGGGAATCCCCAGAATGGATTTTCATGCCCTAAGCACGGAGCAGCTCAGAGTGCAGCGGGGGTCAGAAGCAAGTGTCCATCTGCTCAGAACAAATCGTACTGCAGGCTTGCTAAGCTTTTGCTAAGCACACACACACGCAAAAATAAATAAAAAGCAGCTTGTTTTTACAATAAAATAATCAGTCACAAGTACAAAAACTGTTCATAAAGTACACGCCTTCTGAAGGGCTCTTTAACAACTCTGCACAGGGATTGTTTTTGACTGAAACGGAGAGGGTGAACACCATGTGTGTATTCCTTCTCACCTAGTTAATGTGGATAAAAACATCTCTCTCACAACTGTATAGCCTCTAACAGTTTAGGGATGGTTAGCCACAAACCCTATAAAAATCTGGTCTTGAAATAGCAACCTTTCCCTCCCCTGCCCCCCCCCCCAACCGCTCTATCCTCTTTTACTGCTATTTACCAGACTAACTTCTCAGCTGATGCATATCATCATAGCTGTTCTAATACCAAACATCTTGTGCCAGTTTACAACCTTCTGAAGATCTGAACCCTCTCTGCTGTCCTGGAAACAGATCTGTGGTCTCTGCAGAAACTAATATTCTTTTATACACACACATATGTAGGTATCCTGCCCCCACTAGCTCATATTTAACCCTCTTAATTTTGTTTATTTTGTCTTCATGATATAAAACCAAGCTGCACACCCAGCAACAAGCTTGCAGCAAATAGGTGCATCTTATTTTCAGTGGACGGTCCTTCACAGGTCACATACTACACCCCCAAGGGATTCATGAAGATGGCTAGGTCGGAGTCTCTACAATTTTAATTTCAGTCCGTCTGTTAGAGGAGTTAGCCTCAAACTTATCTTTCCCAGTGCAGCTGGAGCAGACACAGAGATTCACAGGTAGAATGGGAAGATGCAGATGTGGTGACAGTAGTCACCATTCAGTACCCTGTCTCTCTGCTTCCCCCAGAGACAATGAAAAGCTGTGCACTCCCTTTCCCTGCACCCCAAAGATCCAGACAGAGGCGAGGAGGGCAATAACCTGTGTGCCCTACCCTCTGCTATAACCAAGGATAGAGGTTTCTCCTGCTTGCCTGACTTTGAAATGGGCCAGGTGCCTCTTCTCACTTTCCAGCCTCCACACTGAGCTATCACCCAAGAAAACACCTAAAAAGCCCTTCAGCAAACAGATGAGGAAGGTCCTGGAGGTAAAAAAAAAAAGAGGTAGCAATGTGTGATGCACTCCAGGCACTGTTTTCGGAGGACACTTGCATGGAAGTGCCATTCAGGCAGCGTGGTGGAGAGTGACGGAGGGTTCTCCCGAGAAAGCTCCGACACAAACGGGCTGGACACAACACAGCAGTACAGCACGGTCAGTCGGACCTGCCTCTCCTCTGGGCTCCCGACTCCAGCACAGCGCTGGGGCTAGACCCCTTCTAGCACCTCGTCTCCTATTTCTGCAGCACACCACAGCAGCCTGCACCACGCTAGCATGGGGATCTCTAACACAGCAGCGCCTTGGCTTTCTGCTTCTCCTTCACGCTGTCCCATTCTGCTAAGGCAACCACTGTGCAAGCAAGACAGCTGAAGATCAGAGCAAACTCAGGGGTATCCGCAAGTACAACCCCCAGAGCCACCAAAACACCACTGTACGCCCAGATGGGTGTACATGTTGCTCTCCTTGCTGGCTATCACAAGGTCACTGTGCTTTGAGTTTTTGACTGGTGTGCCAGAAAAACTGGAACTGGGCCTGTCATTGATAGCACATTTTCTCAGATGGCTCTCAAACGTCTTTATAAACTTTAGTAAATGAGTGTATAAACTAGACCTATCTACACATAAATCACTGTCCACCACCAAAGTACAGCCATCTCTGGGATGATACACAGCAGCTGCTGTAAAATCAGACCGCAGCTCCACACCACAGATTAGGGCAATAAAACATGCTGCATGAGGCAGGAAGGGGGACATGGTGGAGAGCATTTTGTAGTTTTAATTACCCGAGTATAAATTTGGCTAAAGAGAGTACTGTGTTTAACACTTGCCTATCTGCAAATCAAAGCAGTCTTCCACCACCTGTCAAAACAACCTGACTGTAACATTCTCCATGTTTTGGCCTTCTAAAGCCCTTCCTGAAAATTGCAAAGCACCTTGATAAGAGCAAAGCTGATGTGCTGAGCACAAGCAATAACCTAATCAAATTTCTTTAGCAACTGACTTGATAACTGAGTCTGTAGCTGCTATGCCCCCTCCCTTCCTCTTCCCTTGCATGACAACTGAGCATAGTATATATTCCCAGTTTTAAAATAGTTTCTGCGCCTGTGACTTGCAAACCATTTACACAGATCTTATTTTCTAGGCTAGAAGTAGTTAATTACAGTCACTAAGGGGACTGAACTGCTGCATCCTTTTCCTTATTCTGGGATGGTCTCCTTGAGCAGTGCATTGCCCCCTCCTCAAATCACGAACTGTTTATAATAGGAAATCTTTAGAAGGATGAGGCCACACAGATTAGATCTATGAATTTCCTGGTATCGAGGACAGCAGATGAATAGTTATCCTCTCCGTCTTCTCCTTGGCCATGCAGCCGTCATCTGAAGCTAAACCTCAAAACTAGTAAAGTATGGGGAAGTGATTTGAAAGGTACTTCCACTGAGTACATGACATGGGACAGCATGGTTTGGGATGAGGCCACCCACACACAGTAGGCTGATGCACCACACAGAGTGTGCACAGTGCTGACCTGCAAAAATCATTCATTCGAGTGCCATCTCTCTACACCAAGTTTTAACTTCTCTGACACAAGTGCCCCTATTTCCACAATCTCTCCTAGATACCGCAAAAGCTGAAATTATTAGCAAAATATTCCTGTTGAAGAACCAAGAGAGTCCAGCAGTACACGTTTGAATTGGTTTATTATTTAAATACTGCTAATCGTGAGTGAGAGCTCAGACAGACCATATACAACACAGGGCCCATTCAGTTCCCTCGGCTGGATCAGGAGCACACTAACACGTGAGTCTCCTGCACTGGTTCACACGGCAGCCTCCACGTGCACAGCAAGGGCTCCTTGAACTGGAACTAAACCAGGAGATCGGTCCAACTCCTAAGGGGAATTTGGTACACAGGGCCAGACTCGAACTAACCCAAAATGAACTCCTGAGGTGTGTACAGTGTGCACCTAACAGTCCTTACTACCAACTGTGCTAGATGACGAATCTGTGTCTACGGGAGCACGCTACTTGGTAACGTAGACATAGCCATATACACGGTCTCCCTGTGTGAAATGTCTGTAGCAATCAGCCAGTTAATCAAGGAATCATAGAATGGTTTGGGTTGGAAGGGACCTTTAAAGGTCATCTAGTCCAACCCCCCTGCAATGAGCAGGGCTGACTGCTTGCAGGCAGCTTTCTGTGCACTTACATGGAAATGTTTATTAATTCATATACCCATCTACAGACAGATATGAATGACATCACGTACCTATCATATCGGATACCTCTCCCAGCAATTTCACTTCACTGAGGCTGTCAGTTTTCAGGAACTGGCGAGGAGGTGAACCATGTTTCCCTTGGGGCTGCATAACAGGGGTTTCAATGTGCAACTCTGCCACCAGTATTAACCAGTAAACTGCACATACTCCACGCCAAGTTGCACCTTCACATCTTTGCAGGCCTTAAGGGAGTCAGTTGAACTAACCGGACACGAGGGCATAATTAGGTCTGCTGTGTTTGAACGAAACAAGTAAACATGCTCCAGCTGGAGTGTTGCAGAGCTAATAACCTAAGAATATAACCCAAGCCCTGTGAGTTAGAACACGACACATCAATGGTTTCATTGTATTGAGTTAACTCACACCAGAGGTATGAGGCACGCACCGAGAAAAAGCTCTGTGGATCAGATTGTGCAGTCCTAACCTCTGCTGCTGTCATCCATCTGCACCCTCAGAGCAAAAGCAATCTTAGATAGAGAAACCACTACACTCAGAACTTCGTCATGCAAGACAAAAGAAGACATTTTCTGTGTACACAAATCCTGGCTTTCATGTTTGCACAATCAAAAGGAGGGAAATGGCAGCTTTTGAATGGGCACACTTCTGCATAGTTAAGAATTTTCTATTACCAGCAAAGCAGAAAATTATACAACTCTTTTCTTGTTCTGTAAGTACAACACAGGGCATGGAACGCATAAAAAGTACGAAACTCCCAAAATTGTATAGTTAAGGATTTCAGCATGCAAATCCAGCAGCTAAAATCCTACAAGACAGCCATGCCTGGTGTCATTTTATTCCTGTTAGCCTCGTGATCCATTATAAAAGTGTTCATGAAGAGAAAAAGACCCCCAATCTGAATTTTTATAACTAACAACTTGTTCAGAGAGTGTAAGGTGGAAGAATGGCTGCTGCATGGTCTGCTAGATATATAAAACATTGTCAATGGTTATCCAGGAAACATAAATGCCCTGGGTAAATACAGATAGTGAAGAGAAAGTAATTTGAACACAGTATAAGAGAATTAGATATTGTCTTTTTTTTTTTTTAAGCATACATCTATATTCTGCTGCTGAAAAAAAACAAATTTAAAGCTAAACTTCACAGTTTATGGTTTGATAAGAACACTGTTTATGTCCTTACAAAGATCAGTAAATAAAATTGACCATAAAAACAATAAAAGTATCTGGACAAGAGGAAAAAAAGAGAAATGTGTAGGTTTAGAGTCTGGTGACAGCTGGTTTATTTCAATAATGTAAAATATTTTGTAAAGGTTAAGCTTTCACTATGACACAAAGTTTCTGGGCCATCTCTTCAGTTGCTGTGACATTATTTACCAGTTTCCAAAAAGCTCTAAATAATATAGATTAATTTTTGGCTGAAAATCTTAACAAAATGTTAATCTATGCGTACACAACTGAGACAAATAGGGGTCATGCAGGTGCCACAGTGGCATGACAACATTCACATTGCCTTGCTCCCCGCGTGAAGCTCCACACCAGCATGTTGTACTCACGTGTTTTGCTGAGAACTCATTAACCTCCTGAAGCACCTTCTCCTGGCACTCCGGGTTGGTGGCTAGCAAGTATGTGGCAAAGGACAGTGTGCTAGTGGTGGTCTGGTACCCGGCGATCAGGAACAGGAAAGCTTGGCCTGCTATCTCATCATCCGTTAACGTCTTCTGAACGTTTTCAGACAGGCCCCTGCCAGCAAGAGGCTCCTCGTTCTGTCTGGAAGCGGCAGATGGGCTGATCGCATCAAAACACCCGGCTGCCAGGGTGTCAGCGGAGCCGCGGGAGTCGAGCATCCACTGAAGAAAATCTCTGCGCCTCTGCAGAATACAGGATGGGAAGAAGCACAAAGAATGGGTCACAGAGCAATGCCTTTACCCACGGGGGACGGAAGGAGAGAGCTGTTTCCTATTTGTACTGCCCACTTGGCTCCCACAGAATGGCCTCCGGCCTTCCACTGAACAAGACTTCTATAACTCAGCTAGAAATGCCATCACTAAGAGCCAGTCACTGCTTTCTTCCCAGTGGGATGAGACAGATCTGCCCCTAATACATAACAGGTACATAATTTCACAGAGGATTGCTAATGGCCAGCTCCGCGCAGAGCTTCCTTCATCCTCAGGGTGAGGTTTTGGTACTTGTGGAAGTAAGGGGATTGGCACAGTCAATGCACGGTCCCATGTGCACCTGCCAAGCGGAGGTGGCACAACTCGTGCTTGGAGGAGCTGGCCCATCCGCTTGGAGGCACCATCCTCATTTGTTCACATGGTCCAAAGCATGAAAGTCACCATCTAGGTTTAGGGTTGCATCTACAATCATTTCTGTGCCAGCTTAACAAGACAGGACTAGAAACTGATCTCAGTAAACTAGTGCATCTTTTTATGAGAAAGTACAGTTATGAACACTAGTACCGATATAGCTTTTTTGTTGTTGGTTTTTTACATATTTGCAGAAACGCATTACAACAGTAAGCATTCCTCTACCATAAAACCTGTTTGGGTGCCTTGTCTTTGCAAAATGCCCACTGAATGATTCTACTGTTATGAAAACTGCTTTCTTTCACACTAGTTTCTGACAGAAAAACTCTAATACACAAACCTATGGACAAGAGTGAGTTGACTTCAAACCAGTCTGAACAGCAAGCTTGATTAGGCTTTGAAATATAACCCAAAAGGTTTGAATTGACTTTTTGGGAGTGGCCATAATAGAATTGTGCTGAACCTAAGCCATAAGGCTATGTGATTGATTTTCAATTCCTCAAATACCAACAGAATACATGATAGCTCAAGGACTTAGAAGTGACTGCAGGGCCAGAACATGACAACTTGTGCAGTGGGATGGACAAAAGAAGGCACCAAGTCTTTCTTCAAAAGAAAAAAAAAATGCTGTAGAGCTGCATTTATCTGTTAAAAAGAAATCATTTGAATGATTTCTTGGATCTGATGATTGAGAGATAAAGTAGAAAAAGGAAAAGCCAGAGAAAAGGACAGGCAAACAAGATAAGAGTAAGGAAGGACTAATTAATTATAAATGTCAAAGGACTTAATCAGATTTTTTTTCCACACGACATGAGAAAAGAGAGCAGTGAGACAACAAAAGAGGAGAAATACTTATGTGTCCTGTGCTTAGCTCTGCTGCCAGAGCAAACTGTTCTGACCGATCTACAAGCAGAGAGGAATAGTTATTTTGAGGTTTGTGTAATACAAGGGATTAGCACACCGCCTCTTTAACAGCTCCTTCCCTCCACCCCACAGAACCTTTTCATTTTGCATGGGTACGTTATGCACCTTGTACCCATGACCATAGTGCATCTTGCAGCCTGGTGCAACCAAGAACCGATGCTCCGGATAGTTGCTAGTGCCAGTCACTGCACGCTGAAGGACTCAACAAATTGGCCAAACTGCATCACCTCCAAGGCATGGGATACATGCTTTTCCCCCAGTAAGTGAAGGCACACAAAGCAACATTACATATGAGCAAATGAGCTCCAGCTCTGAAAATAGTTCCTTGTGCCTAGACTTAGGCACAATTTCCGTATTCAAATTGGCCATGCTTCCTTGGTCCCTCATTTCTAATACAGCAAGCCAAAAGTTCTAACTAACTGCCCTGCCACAGTCATCCTCCTCCAGCGTGAAAGGATACCTCTGCTCTTTTATGTTCTTCTAAACTGGAGGAAACAATGCTTCATGCATACTTCAGCTGTATGGGTTAGGACAATTTTTAAATAAAATAATAAAAAAACCCAAAACAGTCCAGTTCCACCGTGTTCATTAGTGTGTGGATAAAGTAGTCAGGATATTAATGAACTGCATCTGTAGAGATATTCCCTTCTATTCATAAGACTAGTCATCATCACCTAAACTACCTTTATGACATCAAAATGTATAATTACATTCCTATTCAGTGGAGTTGTAACACTGTAACACACTATAGTTTGAATGATAAAACATTTGGTCTGGTTCTGCATTCACCCTTCTCTAGCTGTGAATTTTCTTGTAAACAAACCCATGGCTCTCTGAGGGTTTGCAGTTCCCAGTCATGAGCTGTTAGCTGAGTCTGGTCTTATATTTAGACAATACACTCTCTGGAGACCCTATAAGACGTTTCTCCAGCCTTAGACAAAATCAGGTCCTGGCCTTATACAAAGTGTCTGGTTATTGCTGTGATAGTAAAGTAATAATCCTAATGACTAGTGAATAAAATTTCATTCATGAGAATTTTTGCTGAAAGCAAACTTAATGAATGCTAGCACAAGTGAATACTCCCAAGAATGTGCTCTGAAATGCCTCTGTGGCCATTTTGAGGAGCTCTTTTTATTACTCACATAATATATTTGGTTAGGAATTTAAAAGCTTGTCTTGTTGCAGAATCTGTTTATAAGGTCACCCTATCGAGAAACAACTAGATACCTTATCTGTGCCATGTAATTTGTTCACAGGTGAGCGGGGGTTGCTGAGAGCAATGGCTTCATAAACAATCCTTACAAAAACAACATTCATTTGTAAAAACTACTTGAATAATAGTGGGGAAGAAAAAAAAAAAGCATAAAATTAGAAAGGTGCAAGCTTTTTTCAAGATAATTCTACATGCTGGAAGGAGCTATTTTTTTTAGCAAAGCTTCTCTTCCTTATGGTTCATTCTACTTCACTTTAGGCATCAGTATAGAATGCAACATAAAAAATCATCATCAACCCAAGCGAGAGGAAAGATTTCCAGGGTTATAACCAGTCATAATGAAACATATTTTTCTTCCGCATCATCAGGATGGAAAAATCACTCTGACTCAAAAACCTAACAATGGCAATAGAGGCAAACACTAGCATAAAAGCAAATATAATTGGATTGTTAAGTGCTAGAAATGAGGAAAAGGTATCTCATGAAAATTCACGGGGGTTTTCTCCACTTCAGTTGACAGCAGGGAAAAAAAAAAAAAGGCATTTCTTCCAGTTTGACAACAGACCAGGTACTAACAATGTCACTGCTTAAAAATATTCTCTGGTCATCACATACAGCTGCTGGCTTCCTTTTTCCATCAGGGACATTTGTTTGATTCTCCTTGCAAAAAGCAGAAGTCCATAATAGCCTCTATCCTGTCCTCTGACACTCACATAGTTATGTTACAGTGGCCTAAGAAACAAGTTCCCGCTTCAAAAGAACGGCGTGCCAATGCGACGGACTCTTGTTTTGTCCCTGTACAACACAGAGCCTATCATTAACCCAATGAAAATTGAATTGAAAAGCTACTACTTGAAAAAATCTAATTTGAATGCAGTATGGGACGGGGTGCATGTCTAACTTGGTGACATAGACATCCCCTTTGAAATATATAATAAGACAAGCCCCACTTTCAGCTTCGCCAAGATAGACACCTTGCAATATATTTCCTGACACCAGTGTTCTGGGCCGTATCATTTCTCTCATTAGTCTCCTTAAACATCACCTGGCCATGCAGAGAAATCATTCTGCACAGAACCGTAACGAGCTATGTGCTACACACTGGAAGAATAGACGCGTGCTATACTGGGGAAGGCCAATCCGGCAGCATCTATCACCCCTCCTCAAATCACCGCTTTTAAGTTTTGCTGCTGTCAGAAGAAGAGAGATATCTCGCTCACATGCGTGATGTATCATGACTTTTCTCACAGGAGGCAAGGGTCCTGGGGGGCAGGGGATGTCTCCAGCTCTTTCCATCCTAAACAGGGAACTGTATTTTCATATCGAGGATTGACATACTGGCTGACCTTTTGGCAAATTTACTGCTGCTTTGGGGATTTGGGGGACCCTTGGGTTATGCTTTCTGTAAAGAGATTGTGCCATGCAACCTCTCTGCAGGGTGAAGTAAAAAATTTACTTAAGGAAAACTAATATACTTAAGGTATATTATTAGTTGGAATTTTTGTAACTACTGTTGTGATTTCAGTTGTATTTTCTGCAAACTATATTCAAATTTTGCACCACTCTGATTGTTCAGTTCCCCAATTTGGGTTCAAAAGAGCCCAGAACTACAAAAAGCAACTTAAAGATGAAGAAAAGAAGCAAACTAGAAGACATAATCAGTTGGTATTCTGTAAAGCCCTTGCTGTGGTGCAAACATCATATAAATGCGATGCTGTTCATATACTACCACTCACAATAAACTGTGCAGACCCTCCTAGCCTTTCTCAGGTTCTCTGATGGCAGCTCAAAAAAAGCAGAAGCTAAGCTTCAGAATCCTTATCTTACAGGTATAAAGCTCACATGTCTCTGAAATATTATTTCAGTTTCCTGCAAACTTGTACAAAAACTGCTATATTAGTTTATATCCAGGTCACTTTTGTAAGTGTGATTTAGCAACCATCTTTTTAGGTGAGACAAACCTGTGTCACCCTGAAGTTCTCCCTAAAGTACTGCGGCAGCTACCCAGATCTTTTTGAAAAAGAAGAGCAAAATGCAATCTCACTAAAACTATCATTTGCCAAACTGCTTTGAAAGGATCAAATTCAACCTGTCCCTAACACTTGCAGGTTTAATTTGTTTTCTCCGTCAAATAACAAAAAAAAGCCAGTCTCTCTGCCAATACATCCAGTCCCATTTCAGAGCGATCATCCTTTTGCCTTGTGCTTGAACCCAGAAGCTGGAATTAACTGGGAGGCCAGAGCTGACAGCCCTCAAATCTGTGCGTCTGAAAGTTGAGGGCATGGTGCTCTCACGGGTGATGCTCAGCTCTGGAAGGACCTGGAGTCTGTTAAACTGCAGGGTACGGCCGTTGTTCGAGCGTAGCTGGGAGGCTTTCAGTCTGGCAGAAAAAAATCT
Organism: Balearica regulorum gibbericeps; assembly: GCF_011004875.1. NCBI lineage: Eukaryota > Metazoa > Chordata > Aves > Gruiformes > Gruidae > Balearica > Balearica regulorum. The sequence continues at coordinate 62,756,491 of NC_046184.1, forward strand.
TTTGTTTGCATTTGTTAACTTCAGCTGATGAAATCACTGTAATGTTTTTATTGTAAATGGGCTGAATGTCCGTGGGCAGGCACATCTTACAAAGCAGTATCACTTGCATTAAAAACCTGAGTAAATTTAAAGAAAAAAAAATAAAAAATTCTTCACTGAGTGTCCACTTGGAAAGTGGAGCTGCCTTTTGCCAGCCTGGCCTGATCTTAACACTTGTAGTGAAACCCCAGACTGAGAAGATTTTGTATAACTTTGGACTTGTTCTGATATTTTCATATATTATCATCACTAAACTCCTATGCAAGTTTCTGGCAGTAGTTCACAGCAACGAGGGAGTGCTGTGAGTATTCAGTGTCACCACATTTGATATCAGAAGTCACAGCAATGCCTTGGCTTTCGACTTGAAAGAAAACAGAAGTGTCCCTACAATAATGTTGCAAAAATGCTACATGAAATTCTGAGCAGGCACATCAGCAAATTGATGGAAGCACCTGAGCATGGAAAGTATTAAACATGGTAACAAAACATATCTTCTATGTGTGACCAATGCTGTTTTAAAAAGTAAAAATAAAAAACCAAGAGTAAGTGTAAATTAAAGTATGACATGGATTTTATTGGCTGAGTTTGCAACTAAATCTGCAGAGTGGCTGATACGAGTTACTGGTTAAAGCTCTGACATCCACAGAAGCTGGGATGCTTAAAGCTGCACTCCCTTTTCTGCCTTTAAAACACAGTTTTAACTGGTGCAGCTTGTCCATCTGTAAAATCAGTACAACATGCATCAAATCTTACAAAACCCCGTGAGGAAAAGCTAATGATGATCTCAGAAAACCCTCTAAGACCTAGGATGAAAACAGATTTACACAGACTCACAGAGTTTAAGGCAAAAGCACCATCACACAGGGGAAAGAGGTCTGGAAGGAACTCAGCAAGTTATCTACTCCATCCCCTTGCCAGGAGGCAGCATCAGCCAAACCACCCCTGACAGCTGTTTGTCTAACCTGTTCTTAAAAACCCAGCCAAACTCCAGCTTCACACAGCCTCCCCAGGCAGTCCACCCCAGCACTGAACCATTTTCGTCACCGGAGAGGTTTCCCCTCCTCCAGTGAGTCATTGCAGATCATTAGATTTCACCCAGCTACACCCGTACCATCTGAGGCTCCACCACCTGTACTTGTATGTGTGTCTGTATCTCTCTATATTACTTCAGGAGGTCTTTAACAAAGCATGCTGATAACAGAAAAATCATACTGCTGAAAAATACAAAACTGTTTTCACATGGTAGTGCCTTCCTTCATGAGGTGAGGGAGAAGAGTGCTCAGGTACTGCTGGTTTCTTCCTCAAAAATTTTGCACTTTTCTGACCTTCAAAATGCAAAGTTAAAGTGAGAGCATTAATGATCTACAAAGGCATGGGCAAGCCTAATTCGACCTGAAAATAAAGCTGGGGGAAATTCTTATAAACAAGGGATCCATCTCCCTTCACCTTAAACTGCTGCAAGTGGCTCTAGAGGGCTCCCACCCTGAAAGACAGCCACCTCCTCAAGATGTTCCTACACAGTCCAGGGATGAAAATAAATTTGAATTTCAGTTTTAATTGTTAGTGAATGGAGAGAGAGCAAAGACCTGTTTCTAGTTGAGACAAGCTTAACATAGCTCTTTATGGCTCTTATAGGAGGAGGCTGGTTCTAATCTTAACTGTGTGTGGACCTGTTGACTGTGAGCTGCAAAGATCCTAGCCGGAGGTCTAGGCTGAAGTGATATGTAGGATGAAGAGATATTACAATTATGGGAGAGAGAAAACAAAGCACACACCTATGTGATTGTTTCATTAATTATGTCAGCCCGCAGAGAAACCTATGGCTTACCTAGAGAGCTGGAAACCCTTCCCGTAGTTCTTCAGTGTAAAACCAAGGCACCACCTGCAGCCTCATCCGTTTACACCCCTAAGGGATTGACCGTTGTTTCCGACTCTGGGGTGTTCCCTTCCAACACCAGGCTGAGCAGAATGATCTAGGTGTCTAAGAGAAGCGCTAAGGTTCTCCATTAAATTCAGTTTAAGCAAACAAGCGTCACGCACTCTGTGGCAGCTGGTTGGCATCTCTGCCGCGTTGGGCTGGCAGCCTCAGCCCAGAGCGCAGCACAACAGTATAACCACCACAGCTCCCTCCATCGCACGCATACGTGGGGAAAGCTCAGAAAACAGCCCAAAATGCAATGGCTAGAGAGTCTTATCCAGCTTTCCCAATCCCTGCATCATGGTCAGCAAGAGACAGTGGCAGCAAATAACAGTGGACTGCCACCTTCTTATTCTGTATTTGCAAAACATTTAGGATAACAGCACTCCGATAACGACTCCTAGCATTATCAGAGTACAAACAATAAATATGGGACTTGTGCGTGCAGTAGCCGAGCTTCTCCTGCCTCACACACGTTTTGCTGCTCCAAGGTGGAGGAGTGAGGTTATCAGAATACACAGTGGGCAAACACAGCAAGAGAAAAAACAACTGGGCGCTGGGGAAGAAGAACAGCTTGGGACGTCTCCCCCCACGAACGCCAGTGTGTGGAACAGGCAACCGACTCCCAGATCAGCAGCGAGCTGACCGCTCTGCTGCACGCTGTATGCACGCATCCTCTCCCAAAGCTTATCTGGCCTCCCAGTAAACCATCCGACACTCCTCCCCTCCGCTATTTGCGGGGGGAAGGGAGGATGCAGGAAGGGAGTGTTTTAGGCCAAGTGTCTGACACCCAGAAGCCTGACCCTCTGCCGAATCAAATTGCTGACTAAAGGCTTCTCTTGCAGGCAGCCCTCAGTTCCTTTTCGATTTGCCACAGATTATAATTGTATTTGCTTAAATTTAATTCCTGATTAATAATCAGTTCTGTTTTTAGCAGTTGCCTGACATTCAAGAATATGCACAGGAATCTCATTATTGCTTCTTTATCCTTTGTTCTTCCTGCCCCATATGCTCTCTTCAACATGTTTGCAAAACCCCACCACTTGCTTTGAAAATCCATCAGGATGTTTCGGGGCCATCCTGGAAATTTACTGTTCACATCCTGTCCTCCCTCATGTCTCCCCATGGTTTGTTCAAGATCCTCTCTTTCTGCATCACATTACATATAGATTGCATACATTTTGTGGGAAGGAACACCTCATTATTTGGGTTTGTGATGGCCTTAAGTAATTCTGAGTAACTAAAAAAATATGTTATGGCTGTGAGACTGATAAAAATGACATGTACTGTTACAAAAAAGTACAGTTAATGTTATTTATGTTCTTTATTAACAATATGGAAAAAAACCCACTTGCCTTTTCTATTACTTCTCTGAGCAACTGCTCTCCACTGCTGGTGGGCAATCCTACTGCTGGCTTATCCATTCAGGATCACACCTGCACCCTATATTAGGATTTATCCTGGATCTTCGGCTATATTAAACTGGCTTTTAGCTACAGTACATAAATTGCCTCTACATCTGACTCTCCACTTGCGTGCGTGAAGGGGTACAGGTTTCTAACACAGTGGGTGAAAGCAGCATTGGGAAGGAAAAGATTATTTTCAGCTACTCGGTGACCAATAACAAATTGTGTTATCCTCCGCAGTTTCATGGATGCTTGGGTTCAGTTATGGGTTTTATCCAATAGATGGCTCCTCGGTAGCAGGAAGGATTCTCCCCTTGCTCTCCTTTCCTTCAGAGAGTTTCAGTACGACTTTCTAATATTTACATGGCCATTATCTTGCAAATATAGGCATTTTGCGCACACTGATAAACCCACAGAAGAAGCATGTGTGTGTGAATGAAAGAACAAAAGAAAAATTAAATGGCATTTTATACATTTCATGCCGTGTTGTCCTCTGCCAGTACAAGGATGTTTGAAAAATGACAGTCAGGCAGCCTGTGGTCTGGAATGCTTCCTCAAGTCAAACTAAAAAAATACAACTTCAGAAACACATGAATATTAACAGCATGCCAGAATACCAGCTGTCTTTCTCCCCGAAAATATGAGGACATCTCCCACACCTTACATATCCCTGACTGAGCAATACTTAAGGAACTTACAGGCATCATTACTCCTCTGTCAATGAAAGATTTTTCACAAGGGAAAAAAAAAAATCCTATGTGTAATTATTGATATAATGAACCAGGAGAGCTCTGTGTAATTGGCAGGGTGCGAGTTAACATCATTATGAGTAATGTTGCCATTTCTGAGATGGGGAAAGTGAATACGCTTTTGCTGTTTTCTAGAAAAGCATAATCAGAATAATAATAGCAAAACCCGAGACATTAATTACATTCAGACAAATCATGTTTATCCCATATACGCTCTTGTGACTTCTCTGAATCAGAAGAGCAGTTCCCAGTCATTTCTGTCCTGAGACCTACCTTGCATCTCACTCAGATCTTGTCAAGATCTCGTCAAACACCTGGCAGTAACCCCACTTCAGGGATTGTGACCCTCAAGTCAGACCACACAATCAAGTGAAAAGTGAAAACAGAACACCCACAATAAGTAATAAATCTCGTAGAAGCCAGACCATGGCTATTTAAATCCCTGCGGCTTAACAATTCAACGGGGCACAACTATAAGCCCACTATACCTGCTCTTAGTATCTAAAATAACAACATTCCTAGTAATAACCTTTATCCTTGAAATATTAAGCTGCTTTGTAAAGGGGTGGAAGGTACTAGTTTACTATAAAGACACATGTAAGTATATAGCATCTTAACATTAGCACAATTACAGCCATAACTGTCAAGAAAAAACCCAGATGTTTTGTCCCTGTTCAAAGCTGAGCACAATCACTGTTTACCTTTCAGCGCTCCAAAAGGACTTGCCTAATCCTATACCTCAAATCAGCTTTTTGCTAGCTAAAAATTGGAAAATTTGAACCAACCTGCACTTTGCTCACTCCGAAATACGCTCATTGGCATGCTTGATCACGGGCTGTTACACTTCTGCCCTTTATTCCTGAGCTGATACCCCAAACAGTCCTCCAGCCTAATCGGTATTGTGCAGAGACACAGCGCACGCAAAGGTAAGCCCGTGCTCTGGTCACCCCTCAGCTGGCATAAGGGCCCTCTGCATTCCCAAAGAACAGCTGTGGCATTGCTCTTAACCTGTGCAAGGAGCAGATTTAACCCCGGCCAGTCCCAGTACTGGTGAAACACAAAAGCTCCATCTTTCCTCCTCTCTCTCTCTCGGGATGCTGCAGCCAGCAGAACTTACCCAGACCCAAAGCCAAGCCTGCAGACTTTCACCCTCTTCCCCTTTTTAAGGGGCCAAGTTACAAACACGCTAAAAATCAGAGTTGGCAAGTGAAACACTGACAACAGTTTTCACCGTGGAGTAGTTTAAAACAGGCAGCAGTGATATTCATTAAGCTGTTAATAATGGATTGTGGCACAAAGCAATTTATCAAGTTTCCATTGTAATTAAAATTACTGAATATTTGGGCACTTGCAATGCACCTAGCTCTCCCTGCTTCTGCAGCTTTACATTTTATTGTGAATTATGGCTCTCTCTCCCCAGAGACCTACTAAAAAGCCCATTTTAATTGGTATGTTTTTAATTGAGATTACATTATTAAAAAGTGTACATTTCTGTTGAAGAGAGAAAGGAGGTGCTCGGCTCCCCTCTAGTCTCTGTCTCTCTTAGATATAGCTTGCCTATCCCAGCGGGAGGGAAAAACGAAGGGTAGTCGCTGCAAATAAAGTGGAGAAAGCCCTGCACTGTCGCAGGCTATGAAGCCAGGCAAGGCTGCCATCGACTGCTGGGGATGCAGGATTTCCTAGGTGGATTTTCAGGGAGGGAGAGGAATCACCACAATCGTTCAGGCTGCTCCTTAGCAAAAGGCAGACGGAGGAATGCCACACAGGGATTCCCACCTCCCGGCCAGCTGACATCGAGGGCACGTTTTAGAAAGCCTCTCCTCAAGGTTTCCAGTGACAGACAATCTGTCATTTTCCATAATAATGTTAAATTATCCTCAAAATCCAGATATGGTCATGAGCGGATGGGGTCTAGCGAAGGCTTCCAGCTCTGCTGGCTCTGGCAGATTGCAGGGGGGGAGAGGCAGCCCCTGGGGCAGCCTAGGCACGGTGGCAAGAAGGTAATTGTCTCGGCAAATAAAGTTGGTCACCTTTGGGCACTGAGATGGTCAGACTGACTTGCCACCAAGTTCAAATGAAAAGCAACTTCACGCACTAGGCATCCAAATGCTAGCCATATAAATGGTTCTCCTGTTGGCAAGACGGGCTGTCGGTGTCTCTTACAAGTAGGAGTATGGATCTGCTAAGGTAAGTAGACACAAGAGAAAAGGGAGAAATATCAAAGGAGTGCAAAGTAGATAACAACAGTTGAGATAGATCAAGGGAAAAACCTCCAGAGATCAAAACATGCCAACAGATGGACAAGACGGTTGAACCAGAATAAAATATCATGGAACGGCTTTTTCCTAACTGCTTCAGAAAAGGTCATACTGTGTTGCAAAAAAACAAAAAAAAAAGGCAGCGCGTGGGGCTGAGAGAGGTCACTGTAGGCAAATACAGACACAGAGAGACTAACAGAGACAAATCTGAAGATCACCCGCTAGTATCACAAGTGCTGCAACTCCCCTCCTAGTTCTGGGAGAGACTCCGGGAGGAAGGATGGTGAACCAATAACAGATAAAAAGAGAAAAAAAAAGGATGAAATATGAAAGACAAAACTGAAAATGTTAAAACTGAGAAAGGGGAAGCTCTGTTATTGCAATTAGGTCAGTAAATCTGTTATTTTTTTCTAAATTAAGAATTTAGATGTTATGCTCTAGTTACATATGTCAGAAGAAAGACTGTAGAGGGGAAGTACCCAAACATGCTATTGCTCTGAGCAGCAAGGTAAAATAAATACATAAAACTCCCATCAACAGATCCCTTGCAGATTTAAATCAAGAATAAGTAAAAATAATAATAATAAAAAATATGTAAATGAAGATTAGATCTTATATCCCACCTTGGCATCAAAGGCCACCACCCTGTTATGAAGAAAATTCATCTCCAGATGATTTCATTTTATGGCAAGATTCTCTTTCTTTGCTGAAATGAAAACCCCACACCCTGGATGAAGACCAGATCACAAATTAAGCTGGAAAAAGGGTGGGCTTTCAGTGACCTAAAGCAGGATCTTCTGAGAAACTTGGGAGGGACAGACCGCAAGGATAACGTCCAGAAGAGATGAGGAAATGTAAGAGAGAGAAGTTACAAAAGAAAGGGAACGTGCACAACTTCAGGGTGACTTTTTTTATCTTTCAGCCAAAGGGATGAATACTGAGACTGCACCATGAAGGAAAGCAAATGACAGGGAGTGGAAAAGACAAGTTGGAGAAGATTTACTTTATGCTGAGGGAAACACAAAGGGAAACCGCTTCCAAGCCTATAGGAAAATAACCCTGAAAGACAGACGTAACACTGCTTAGGCTGGATATTTTGCATAGATGAGAACACGTAACAGAAAGGCCAGATTACTTACTGATTTGGCATGTATCAACAGATTTACAACTGCATCAGATTCTGCCCCAAGAGCCATAAAAGAAAGGCAGCTAGAGATGCTTTGCTCCCTTCCCAGAAAACAGCTACCTATTTCTCAGGCCCGGGCATAGCAAAGTCTCATTGGGTCTGTGTAACTCCTGTGACCCAACACCCAGGAACATTTCCCCAATGACACACAGTGACCCAACAGGTTGCAACAGCCTTGATCCAATTATTTTCTCGGATCGGAGTGTCAGGAGAGATGCTAACTAACCAAGGGACAAACTTTATGTCTAAGGTCATGAAACAGCAGTACTGAGTACTAGGTATAAAAAGTATTAAAGCCTATGCCACATCCTCCTCAAACAGATGGCCTTTCAGAAAGATTTAATCAGACATTGAAATGCATGCTGCGAATACTCATTACTAGCACAGGATCAGGCTGGGACAAGTGGCCAGCACTGACGTTATTGCCTACAGGGAATTACCACAGGCATAAACAGGATTTTCAGTGTTTGAACTTCTCTCTGCATAACAACCACAGGGTCCCCTTGCCATCTTAAGGGAGGGTAAAGCAAAAAAAAAAAAAAAAAAATTATGATGAAGTGGAACAGGTCTGGTTGCAGAAGAGAAGCAAGAGACCCAGGCCCTTATGAGGAACAACCACCTTTTTTTTTTTTTTTTTTTTGCTTCCTCATCTTCCATTTTTCACCTGTGCTGGTCAAGCCACCACGAAGCTCAGGGACACAGACCAGTGTTTGCTGGATCACACCTTCAAACCACAATCAGCTCTTGCTATTCTTATGGACACATAAAACAGAGCTGTAACCACTCCCTCCCTTTCGGTATCAGGAACAGGAAAAACAGGGTATAGCCACAACAACCAGCACATAGAAGGAAGTGTAAATAGAGTTGGCAAAAATAAAAAAAAAAAAGAAAGAAAAAAATAAGAAGACTTTTGATCTCCCCTTCAAGGATGGGGTGGTTTCTTTGAAAAAGACAGATTTGCCTTTTAATTCTTTCCTCCTCCAGTTTTTCAGAGAAATTTTACTGCAAACATTATTTGAAAGAGTCCTTAAGCTATCTTTTGGCCTGGATTTTTGATAAACAGTATTTTAAGTGACTGATTTTACCATATAAACACAATTTTAAAAAGTCACTAAACCCCTTGACATTACCAACAACTGAGCATGTGGGTTTATTTATTTTTACTCTGGATGAAAAAGCCTTTTTTCAACACTAAAAATCCCACCCTTCTCAATTAAAAGATGTTTCTCATATGCTGTAGATCAGCAAAGCCAAATGTCCATTTTCACTTCCCGCACCGGCTGGTGAAAACAGGAGGGAAATACATGCAAACCCTATTGACAGAAGCATTTAAGTCCTTCCTCCCTGTAACTCTGTAGGCATCCTGTTGGCCTAATGACTTCTGTGGATTAATGCTGCTGTAGGGAGTGTCTGAACCTCCCCTGTTCTGCCCAGAAAGGGGCAAAAATACCATTTTTTGGAAGGCCCTCTAAAGGAGCTCCACCATGCATCTCTTAGAAAGTGAGTTTAGCTTTTCCTGCATAGATACTTACATTTTCCCAGTACTGTCTGCAAGATCATTCTTGGCAACTCTGGATACCCAGAAACTTCACCAGCTTAATCCATATGAACACCCTGGTCCTTTGATGTAATTTCTGTCCTTTGGTACAAGTCTATGTTCTTGCAAACCGAAGCATGTGAGCAGTGCTCCAAGAAGTCAATGAGATTGCTCATGTGCATGATGGCAGTTTGGACCCCAGATTGTAGCTGAGGTGGGAGGGCTGAAATAAGAGATAGGGACACTGCTCCTGTCACCCCCTGAAGAAGAAATGAAGATACACAGCAGTGGCTGAAAGAGAATAAAAGGGAGTGGGGAGAGGTGGAGGTATTGGATAAAGAGTCCCAGATGCTAAGATCATTTTGTTACGGTTGCTGCAGGGTTTACTGGAGTGGGGCCGATAATGTCTATATGATACCATCTGCCTGTTCCTTGTCTAGGATCCGTAAGGTACTCTGATCCATAAACCAGGAGGCAGTAGAAATGGTGCGATAAGAGCAAAGGGTGAGCGATAGCAAGCAGACCTGGTACGTGCTTGCTGGCAGCAGGTAACCAAGCAGATATTTGCTCTCTTCTTGCGACTGCAGCGCTCGTAAAGCGCTGGGCTCACAGGTGTGCTGGGCTGCAGAACTGGGACAGCTGCAGCAGTAATGCAAAACTCTTCCTGCTTCCCCATCAACACGTCTCAGGGAGGCAAGAAAGTCACCGTTCTCGTTACTTATTCTATCCTTGATCTCTTTTGAGCAGAGAGACTGCAGCACTGCATTTCATGATGAAAGCACCTCAGCCAGACACTTCAGCCCAGGCCTGAAACCAAAAGATCACATTTCATAGGCCGGCAATTCATCCTTGGAAAGATAACAACAGACTGATCAAGAAATTTCAACTGGTGACCAAAAGTAATAGGGATTTCAAATTCATCTCAATTCGAGGTTTCGAGGCCTTGCTATGTTTAAATGCCCACTTAAAAAATCCTGAGGAAGTTAGAAAATTCATTACATCTTTAAGAAGGAAGAAAAAAAAAAAAAGGAGGATTTTTCTTCAAATGTAGGAAGGAAGGAACACAATTTTAAAGCAAGCACTAATGCCTTGATTTTTAAAAGAAGGTGAATAACTAAAATGCCTTTTAACATAATGCCACTTTTTTCCCCTCTTAGAATCACTGTCTGCTGTCCAAGCACAGATACCAGATTTACTGTTCAAAAAGGTTTTTTAACATATTCTAGAGGAACGACACCCTTCTGCTTAGAACAGCAGAGATACAGGTTTGACATTTGGGTTCAAACCCCACATTTAGCACAAATTCCCTCTATATCTTTAAGACACACATTTACCTTTCTGAAAAGCCCACTCCACATTTCCACCCAACAAAGGCAGTGGATAATGACACGATCAAACCATGAGAACAGACCAGCGGAACAGAATCACAGCATCCCTCCTACAGACTTAGAAAAAAAAAAAAAGGATCAGACTGATCCTTTGTTTTACTGTCTTGATAAATCAATAAAAATGGATTATTTAACATTGCCATATACTGTGTATCCTTAAATGGACACCATCTCCTTTCAAATATAAACAAGTTTTGCTTGGTTTTCTACAAAGGCAGGAAAACTGCACACTATCAGAAGGTGTCTAATCCTCCCATCTGCTGTTTCCTTAGAAAAATATTTACTTTTTAACATCTGTACTGCATTTCCACAGTTCAAACACACACATAGCTCCTGGAATGTACATAGTATTTAGCAAATTTTTAACTAAGTTTTCTTAGTAATTGTATAGTTTTCCCTTGACAAGGAGAGGATCAGACTTTTTCAGGAGGATTACCTCTGCTCAACTCATTTCAAGCAGCTCTTGAATAAAATAGTTCATTAGTTCATGAAAAGGAAAAACTCCAGGGAACTGCTGGGGAAGGAAGAGAAAAGAACAGAGTGCCACAGTAATTAGGTTTTCAGATTGTCCCTTATCCTCCAGAATGCAGGTACACACACACGTGCCCCTCTTCCCCTTAGGTAAGGCATTTAGGGGAGCTCATTGCATGGTTTTCCCTGGGAATCAGTGTTCCAGAGATTAAAGTTGTAACCAGGCCATCTTCTCCCAGAAAGATATTAAAAGATACCACTTCCTTATAGTACATAAATATAGTACTATAGCTACCTAGTGGAAGGGCAGCTCTCTCCCCTTTGCAAGCATTTGAACAGCTTAGTATCAGAATTCCTCAAAATTCAGTTTTCCAACCTCTTTAGGCTTCCTTGGCCGATGCTGGAAAACCAAAGGATCTCCACACACCAGGAACCACTCGTGTCCGCCCGGCTGTGTGGGCAGCCGGGGGGGCAGCAGAGCCCATGCCTACTTACCAGGGATCAGGGAAAGGATCGGTAAGAATGAGGATGAGAAGTGAGGAAAACTGGAGGCGGCCACAACTGTTCACTGGCAATTGCTGACCAGAGGAAAAACCTCTTTTGATCTAGACCTATCGCAGGAGAGTATGGAGCACCCCAGGGCCGTACCAGCTCACGGGAGGCGAGATCATCACCAGGACTGACAGCACCATACAGCTTCTCAGTGACTTTACACCACGTGGCTCACGGCAGCACAGCCTTCACCCTCTTCTCCCGCTGTTCCTTCTGTCTGCTCTGCGCTTACACCAAAAGCATTCCAGTAGTCCGTAGGTCTCCAGCCAGATTGACTAAACTGCCAACCGAGATGCCAATGAATACAGTACTGGTGGTACTTCTCTGTGCTTTGTCACCCTCTCATTTCAAAATGGCTTGAGACCACCAAGAAACAGCTGTTCATCATCAGAAACATCATCAGGTCACTACCTGCCTGGCATGGATCAGTGACCTTGAATTATGCATTCACAGCAGACGGTATGAGTGGAAAAATGAGGAGATGCCAGAAGAATGTGTTGCAGCCTCTATGAACTCTCCAATTCTCCTTTTTCAAGGACACATATTTTGAAAACTGGATTTTCCCACAGATCTGTTGTGATTTTCCAAAACTCATGTTTTGCAATTTCCTTAAATTGTTACATTCCAACTGTTGTTATTGGTATAGATTACAACTGAAATTCTGGCCTTTCATCTGCTGAGGGGCCTTAATTTCAACCCACAGTTTTAGAAAGGAGACTCAATTTTGAGCACCATGACAGACTCCTTCATCTAGATATCATAATTTAAAAACGGACTCGTAAGTTAAGAACTGAGCTATAACATGATAGAAAAACAACTCTTACATGAATAATGATTTGCGTATCAGATTATTAAATGAAAATCTATCAAACTATCATTTATTGAAGTAAACAAACAATCTATCTGCCCTGTTTCTGGAAACATTTCGCCTAAGGGAAAAATTTAAACCTGGGCAGATAATCAGGATAAGGTATTTGAACACTTAAATCCTGCTGGAGTCTTCAAAGTAGGTGTTAAGTGGTGCATTAAATTTGTGCTGTTTCTTCTGAGCAGGGTGAATTTGCTCTTCTGTAAATAGTGGGAAAAGCATTTTACAATAATTTGAATCCATGAATAAACGTAATATATTAAAATTTCTAAAGCACGACCACTAAATGTTTTTGTACATAAGCCAAATGAGTGGAATATCCAGGACTGAAATTATTTGACTGACCACAGAAAGATAATATATAATTAAAATGACATCTGCAGCACTAACCGATGGGATAAGAGAAAGTGACATCACAGATCTCATATAAACTGCAAGCGTATTATTAGATCTAAACCTGGCTGTAAAATTACTATCTGCCCATGGGATTATCTTTAGGCATTCAGAAGCATTGTTTCATTTACTGATAGAACAGGGATGATAACAGGCTGACTTTGCTTGTCACATTGTTTTTTGGCCTTTCTTCTTTGTTCACGTTAGCTACAGATGAGAGGAAGACAAGCTTCAGCTGAATCACTTCTGTGGAGCTTTTAATTGTGTTACAGTTTGTTCCAAAGGCTTTTTAAAATTGTTTTGTGTACCCCCCCCCCGCGCTCCTTCCCCCCAAAAAAAGAAAAAAAAACACCGCAAAGCATTTTTAACAGTGCTAAAATCAATGAGGAGTAAAAGATGCACACAATGTAACATCTAGCAATGTGGCAACCTAAGGAATAACCATTGCCCTAATGCAGCACAGGGAGACCATAAGACTTTGCTTATAGCTCCCATTATTAGCACGAAGAACCAGTAGATACCAGTTATATCTTGGCCTCATTAAAATTCAGTGCCAAAATTCTGACTGACTTCAGAGGGTACATTTCATCATTTGAGACCTAGGACACAGGACATAATTCTCCTTCATATACAGGGCTATCTGGGACACCTAATCTCTACAGATTACATTTTTGCATTAAATTGGACACAGCTGCATTTTGATCTGTTTCAGACCATTTTTATGTTCCTGGCAAATTATTAAGTTGCCTATACTTGTAACAAGACTTGTGTGCCACCAACCTAAAATTGTCAAAATTCTAAGAGCACGTAACAAGACAGGCAGTGAAAGGGAGAAAAAGGAAGCTCCAAACTTTCCAGTCACTTTTGAAAGCCGTGCTAATGATCTTGAACTGCAAAGGGAACTTAATGTGCTCTCAGAAATCTGGTCCTAAATGTCTAACTCCCAACGTTTGAAATAGTTCCCATATGCCAATTTTACAAACTAGGCAAAAGTCCAGGAGCAGACGGGACCACAGCCAGTCATGGACTTGTGCATATACTGTTAAGGCAAACATGGACCTTGTACTTCCCTCCACACTGTCCCGACACCGGGCAGCTACTGCCGTGTGTTATCTCTTACAGCACCTCCCAACATCCCTTCCAATATTATCTTGAACCTCTGCTCCATCAACAACTGAAACCGGCAAACAGGCTGCATGTGCAGAGAATGCTGCCTCCTGCTCTTGCAACTACCAGATTGTTTTTCTTTGTGTTTTCTCCCAGCCATACCCACCTGCTGTCCTTCATCTTAGTCTGCAGTTTGAGGGAGTGACCATCTTTAGTGTAGTGAAGGATGCCCTCAGTGCTACTGCCACAGAAATACATTGCATTTTATTAATAGTAGTTAATACATTACCTACTTTAATTCACATTAGATTGTTTCATTTTCCCTTTTATCCTTTTATAATTGATACACAGAATAGACTTTTCATGCAGACCCCTTTGGCATAAATCTTTGATTCAAAACTCTCCGTACATTCAGCTGCACCAGTACACCACCAAAAGTTCACAATGGATCTGTGCACTAGAAATGAGGTGTCTGCAAGCAGCTTAGATACACCATCCCTGTTAGAAAATATTCCTCCAGCACTCAGCCTGGGCCAGGAGCCACGTTTATGAATCACAGAATCATAGAATGGTTTGGGTTGGAAGGGACCTTAAAGATCATCTAGTTCCAACCCCCCCTGCCATGGGCAGGGACACCCTCCACTAGACCACCTTGCCCAAAGCCCCATCCAGCCTGGCCTTGAACACTTCCAGGGATGGGGCCTCCACAACCTCTCTGGGCAACCTGTTCCAGTGCCTTACCACCCTCACAGTAAAGAATTTCTTCCTTATGTTTAATCCAACTCTGCCATCCTTCAGCTTAAAGCCTTTATCCCTTGTCCTATCACTGCACGCCTTTGTAAGCAGTCTCTCTCCAGCTTTCCTGTAGGCCGCCTCCAGGTACTGGAAGGCTGCTATAAGGTCTTCCCGGAGCCTTCTCCTCTCCTGAGGCTGAACCACCTCAGCTCTCTCAGCCTGTCTTCATAGGAGAGGTACTCCAGCCATCTGGTCATCTTCATGGCCCTCCTCTGGACTCGCTCCAACAGCTCCATGTCTTTCTTATGTTGGGGGCCCCAGAGATGGACACAGTACTCCAGGTGGGGTCGCATGACAGCAGAGTAGAGGGGCAGAATCGCCTCCCTCGACCTGCTGGTCACGCCTCTTTTGTTGCAGCCCAGGATATGGTTGGCTGTGGTCAGTCAGTGGTACATAAAACCTTTTGGATGTAAAAGAAGGACGGAGACAAAGACCTAAAGGCTAGTGGGGGCAAAGACTCATAAAGGTGAGCTGCAGGAAAGACAAGAAGCATGTAGTGATAAAGCACAACAAATACAAAAGTGCGACTTCACTGTAGAAAAAGTCAAAGAGCAGAACACGTAACACAGCAAAGAGCAGCAGTATCTTGTAAAACCAATTTGATTTTGAAATGTATCGTGGATGTAAAATAAACTAAAATCCATTTTTTCCTGAAAGGTGACAGCTGTGGGGCTAAGCTATGAGAAAAAGTTGGGAGGATCCATTCTCACCTGTGCTGTTACCCCATCAGAATTGTTCTTCATCTCAAAGTGGTAAGAAAGATCTCTTATATTTCAATATTAACAGCTTCTTAATGTGTATATTGTAGCGTGTTTCATCCCAACTGACATGCAAAACTTGTCTCAGTTATCTTTAAAATGGAATTCTCATTGATATTCTTTATTTCTCACTACACATTCATAATTAAGTTGTTAACTTATTTTTAGGGATAATATGTGCAGTCTGCAGTAAATAATGGTCCAAAAGGACAAGCAGACCTGAAGAACTTTTGCATCACAGAACTGAAGCACATGCCTGTGTTTCAAATACTTCATATATCAAAAATAGAGAGATTTTCATGAAAATGCATGTGCCTTCAGATACTTCATAAAGCAATGATTAAAACAAAACAAAAAAAAAACCCCAAACAAACCAGAACAGC
This sequence comes from Balearica regulorum gibbericeps, assembly GCF_011004875.1. Taxonomy (NCBI): domain Eukaryota; kingdom Metazoa; phylum Chordata; class Aves; order Gruiformes; family Gruidae; genus Balearica; species Balearica regulorum. The sequence goes on from NC_046184.1 coordinate 62,772,299, forward strand.
CTTATGTCCAGACGAAAGAGAAATACATGGGTAACAAATGATTTGCTGATAATGCATACTCATTAGTTTGAATACTTCTGGTAGAATCTACTACCTTTCTCTTTAGCCAGCTCAATATCAAGTGTCTGCTCTTAACCAGACGTTCAGGTTCTTTCCATTTTCAAAAGCAGCAGGAACTGTCACAGGACTATATAAAACCTGCCTCAGCTCCTAGGTAATGACTGGGTTGAAACACTCAGTGGGGGCTCCCTTTCCTCTGGTCGTTAAGGGAAAGTAGCATAGACAAAACACCTGACTTCAAGATGAGAAAAAATTCTACAGGGCGAATCCTTCCTTCTGGGTCTAGAAACTGGGTTGAAAAGTCATCCCAGATGTAACATTTTCTGCATCCTTCTTTGAACAGAAATACTGAGAGAAGCAATCTTTCTTACGTGTTAACAATTCTGCATCAGCACCAAGCTTGGTTGATGGTACATAAAGCTAAAAATGAATAAAATTTTCACAAAATTGCTTTGAATGTTCAAACAGACTGAGTTTCCTTTTTCAACTGAGTCTTATGCCACTTCCAGTTTTTCCTCCAAACATTTGCTTATCCATATATTTATCACAGAAATAGCCTTACCTCAGCTGCATCTTGCTGGTCTCTGAAGACAATTGCATTTTTTATGGTTTGGATAAAAAATCCATTCAGTTCCTTTTGTTTCTTGTTTGGCAAAATCCTGAGCAATGGGATCATTATGAATGGGAAAGAAACTGTAAGAGATTTTAAAGAGGAAAACACTGAATCAGACTTTAAAGCATATGATATCCCCGTCCTGTCATTAATATTCTAACACTCATCAAGTGGGATGTGTTACGTTTGTGAAACCTGGTTTTTCCTCTTTCTCTCCTCCTCTCCCTCTTTTTCTTCCATCCTCAGAGGATGGTAAAGGATTTCCTTTTAGAAATTCCATGTTGGCCAGGACTCCTCTGCCAGACAGGTGGCTTCCAAGCTTGCTGCCACAATTCTTCAGGATTTCAGTTCAGCTTCTTGATGCCACAGATCCACCACAACAAAGGGGAGAATTATTTTCCCTGCCTACTCAATCAATCGCATAGAGAAGGTGGGGGATCTTGAACTAGCCTAGGAGCTTATGGCACTGATGCATGAAATTGTGTAGTAGTCATTCTCATTTACAGTTCTCCAATATTAGGATATTGGTTTGCTATTTTATTTTGCTTCTCTAAACAGGCCACAGACTCTGGAAGTGGGATGTTATCACAAGGATGCTCTCCAGTCCATGGTCTTCATAATCAGGAACTAGAAACCTAAGTGAAGTCTTGCATCTTAATAAACCCTTCATTAACTTATGAACAGCTTAAAACTAACAAATCAGTCATCAGAAAAAACCCGTGCTGCCAACAGAGCAATAGAGTGTGGAAATTCAGACCACAAAATGTACCAGCAGAAAGAGGTCAACCAAGGAATCCAACCCCAAACCCTACAGAAACTTTAATGAAGGATGTGGTCTGAGACATAGAGGGGCACATCTCTGTTCCTTCAGAAATTAATCACAAATCACACCTTGCCATCAGGTTAAACAGGACATTTTGGATACACGGCTCCAGAAGGAAACAGTTCATGTGCTGCTAGTACAGGTGCAATCTGTAATGCCAGCAGGATCAGATGGGCACAGGAAACTTTGCCACTGTGCCACCTGACACTACTGTGAGCAGATCTAGATAACGAGATGGTAAAACCTTGATTATGCTGTGGCTTCCTCAGCTACAATTCTCACTGCCCTTGCATTAACAAGGCCATTGTCACCATGAAGCCTTAGCTTTCATGGCCTAGAACTAAATGGCTTTATACACCATTCTTGTATTCCCTATCTACTCACCTGAAAATAAATGCATTCTCTTACTGCCAGCCTGTACTGGCACTTACCATCTTTATCCTTTATAGCCATCAACCAGGCTGCTGCTGCTATTCAAATAAGAATTTGGAGGACTTATACTATGTGCTTATGCTCTTCCACCTCTGTTCTTTAGTTGGTTATTAACAACCACTGTTGTTTATGGGTGGGATTTAAATCTCTACCAAGCAAACTGAGTGCATAGAAACTTCACTCAGGCTCTGAAGGGCGGTTACTCTGTTTTAATGCAGAAGTGTATTAAAAGAGGTGTCATAGAAACTACAGGTTCCAGAAACTTTCCACTCAGATCAACCTGGAGCATTGCCCTCCCAGACTCTCATTTTCTGGAGGAAGTTGCATTAATGGTGACAAGAGCTGTAAAGCATGTGGTGGAAATCTTGAGGGCATGCTTGGCCTGTAGGTTGCATTCTGAACGCCTCTGAAATAAAGTCTGCTATACATCCTCCTGCTTCAGCGTATTTTGCAATTTGAGAATGACTTTTAGAAAATTAACATAAAGAAGTAGACAAAAGTAGACTATACTCACGGATTAGAATGAGGAGAGGCCTAAACAAAGACATTTCAAAGAATGTTCTGCAATTCTTAACAAAGGGGTCGTCAGGATTCTTCTGAGAATCCACCTCAGTACCAAAAGCTACGCTACCAACGACATCCAAGGTAAAGCAGTTGTAACACCTGCATTAAGTTGAAGAATGATAAATCATTACTTACAAATTACATATCCATTAATATTTTGCTCCTACAAACATTACATAACATTATTTTTTGCCTCTGATTTTCTTTTTGCTTTTAGATTTGAGCTTTGCCAACAAGAGATGTTTCCATCATTCTGACAAATGCTGGTGCTTAATAATGATCTCCGTCTACAAAGTGAACATATTTTCATATAGCTCAATAAATTCCACAAAAAAATTATAAAAAAATAAACATTTCATTTGTTATTACCTAGAGATCAAATGCAACAGGTCAGGGATTCATAAGCATTTTCTAATTATGCATCCTAATAAAGACATAATTTCTTTCTTGTTTTAAACTGCAGAAACCACATCTACTACCAGTCCAGTCGAAACTCTCAGTGACAACAGGTGCTTAAGTAAAATTTCCTGTTAACGATTTCCTTCATCTTCTTGATAGCTCCTTTGTAATGTAAAATTGTGGTCAAAACCAAGAGGAACTGAAACCATATGAAATCTGTATCTCTGCAGAGGAGCAGCAAATGCTTTGAGAACTACAATGATCTGTGGACCATGATCTAGAAACTTCGGAACTTACTGAATCTCTTCCTGTGTATCTGACCATCTATCCAGTTGTCTCACCATCTTTGTGTCTACTGGGCATTAGAAGCTATATTTAGTTTTGAGATAAATGGGCTGAGAATGTAAAATATCTTTGAAATTTGATTCTTCTGATCTGTGGTCAAGTCTGCGATGACTATTCTTCTATGTTCCCTTACAAAAGGCTAATATCAAATTCTCTAGTGTTTTAACCTGAGCGAGCATGTACTAAGAGAAGGACAGACTCAGGCCCAGTATATCCTGTATATACATTGTGAAGCAGCATTTCTAAACTATGATCTTTGGGCACTGTCATTCTGATGACACCAAAGCAGATTTGGAAGATAACAACAATACTACAAAGCTAAGTAACTTCTCTGGGTTTTGAACTCTTACACACAAAGAAAAAAAAACATTAGTAGAAGTTGGAATGTTAAAAGAGGGGGCACTGCAATAAAACAATAATTTCAGAAGCACTTGATCATCTACCTCTCCAAGCTACTGAAAAAGCTTGAAAACTAAATTTTGAGTTGTTGGTGAAACACAAAATGGCTAAGGACAACTAACGTACAAGACAACAGGAAGTTGCAGATAGGGTATTTACATCCAAAAAATAGCTCCCAAGTAAATTCTGGGAAACTACAGAGCAATGAGTATCACATTTATATATGTCAAACTTGCTGAAATGGTAGTATGATAAAATAACTGGAAGATCATATTCTGAGATAGTCAACATCATTTATACTTTCAAAAGGTCTTTTCCAAAGGGCCTCTTGAGAAGTGAAACCCTATCATGGATCAATAGCTAAAAGACCAGGCAAAGAAAAAGGACAAATGGAAAAAAGGGAAAAGCCTGGAAGGACTCAAAAGGTCAATTTTCATCAGAGCACTAGGCTAAGCATAATGTATCTCAAGGTTTCATCGCATCTCTTCAGATGTTTAATAAAGAGATCTCTGTGCACACACACACACTTGTGCACATACTTGAAAGGAGATGGATGAATTGTGGCTAAATATCTGTCTCTTTAGATCAAACAAAGTTATTTTCAATGCTGCCGTTTGGAGGAAATCATGAAGAACTCCAGAGGGCACTGACCAACCTAGCAAATGAAATGTATGCAAAATAGTGCCTATTAGAAAGAATGCATTTGAACTACTTATATGCCGTACAGGGTTCTAGAAGAAATGCATCTGCTCAGAGAAGGGACTAGACAGTGTTGTGAACAGTTCAGTGAAGACCTCTGATGAAAGAGCAACAAAAAACATAATAGGATATTAAATGCATAACAAATGGGAGAAAGCACAGTATGGAAAATATTAAAGTGTCATTTTATAAATCAATGGTGCATCTCATCTGAAAGTACCAATCCCGTCATTTCACAAAAGGCTAGTGTGCCATTAGAGGGGGTTAGGACGAATGTGGTAAGAATTATTAAGTGCTCAAAAAACCTCATATGAAAAAAAAAGTAAGAGGGTGATGGACTAGAGGGATTTGATACTAGATCAATTCCTATATTTGTACATTATTGGCAGACTGCAGAGAGCAGACTGGACAGGGACTGATGCAGCTTTCCTTTCTGCTTCCAGCTGTTAAAACGTCATTAAACAACAGCTAGAAATACATTAGATGCTTTTCCAAAATTACTTTTCAAGTATGCAATGGCTGCCCCCAGGAAGAAGAGGCATCTATCAGACACATCCTCTATTAAACTCTGATCTCCACTTATAAAAGTGAGGGGAAAAAAAAAAATAAATCTTCTTTTATACAGTAAGCGCATATTTAGAGTAACTGCTGCTATTGATTTTTTTTTTTTTTAAATCTGCTACTAATTTCTGGCATGTTGACCATACCTCTGGATATCAAAAGCTTTGCCAGAATCTGCATGGACTTTCAAGTTACACAGCAGGACGTCACAGGCCTGGTTTATTAGCGGTGTCATCTAGAAAGGAACACATTGTATTGTGAAAAACATTAAAATGTTAAAAAAAAAATCAATTATTCAAAAATAGTTTTATCCAGTTGATGGAACAGAGCTCTCAAGATCCTCTGCAGGTGTGATCAGGCACTTTTGCACACATAAGATGAAATGTTGCGACTTTCTGCTAAAAATAAACCTACACATTACAGGCATGCCCTTCTCCAGCTCTGGGCCTAAACACAAGAGGCGCTGTTGCTTACCTGACCTTTGGTTCTTGCCCACCTGTGGCTATATATACAGAGAGCTATCAAGCAAAGACATCCCCCTCTCTTTTTAATCACTCCCTGTTCCAACTGATGTTTTATCACGATCCATATTTACAGTACATTACATTTAGGTTACATACACTCCAGGGCAGAAGGAATAATATTTTCCATAGTCCCAAAGTGCTGTAAAGATATTAGCATCAGAGGCCCAGCATTTCCATCCTGCTGTCCCCCAGTTTGAGAGATTTAATGTGTACATTAGAAAAGCACCATGTATACCACTACAAGTTGCTGAGGGCAAACTGCTGTTGCTACCTGAGGAAAGGGTTTTCCGGAGTGGAGATGCCATTAAATGGACATTCACATGAATTTATGCAGCTAATGGTTCTTTCCAGTCACTGACACATGATGGTCAGGTAGACTTACCCACAGCCTGGCTGTAGCTAACAGTGCAATTGTCTCCTCTTGGAAACCATGACATGAGCAACCTTCAAGACCTCATTAAATTCTCTCTCTCTCTCTTTAGCTTTTTACATATGAAAGGCATCAGACACTTGCCTTGATTACTCCTACAAGGGGGCAAAGGAAGGGTGCAGCAACAATCCAGCTGTGACCCCAAAGGCATTATCTCTATGGCTCTTTCTCCATATAGACTGCTGAGAGATCCTTGTAGCCTACAATTTAATACCACAGTCTTGCCTCAACAATTATGCCAAGCATCAGCAGACATATGCACAGAAACTTGCCTTTCCTTCCCGAACAACCTCCTTCAGCATACGGATGTCAACAAACATGAGAACAGACTTGTCCTACTCCTCTGACATTCTTGTTACCAAAAAAGACTTACTGCAGCCTCTCAGCACACTCGGAGAGCTATGCAGCCTGCCCAGCCAAGTCCATTTTGCTTGGCACTCCTACCTCTGTGAAACTGGCATAACACTTTGTGCACAGGCACACTGCCATCCTAACACATGGGCAATACTATACGCAGTCAAAAGGCCAACGCGGGAGCATCCGACACGTTTTCCAAAGGCAGAAGTCTGAGTCAAGAATGCGTCTAGCTGCTCTCGAGGTCCCGTACCTATACGGGACGGAGCAGGTTGTCGTTATTTCAGTACAAAGCCAGATTGATTTTGGCTTTGCCACAGTCTCACAAGAGAATTCTGAAGCCAGATTAGTATTCGGTAAAAGTAGCTGTTATGTGTTGGGGAGGTGTACACCACGTTATGTGACAGTTTTCTTCCCCTTTTGGCTTTCTAAAGAAGGTCCCCTGCAGTGAGCTTCTTCTCAAATGGCTCAACAAAATTAATACATTACTGTTCAACAGATTGAACCAGGGTGAAATGCTTTATAATCTCTGGGTGCAGCCCCTCCAATGAACTGAACCAGTCAAGGAGAACAAAATGAAAATCCATATTTTAACAGGTATGATGTTTCCTAAACAGATGGTGATAATTTCAGATTTTCCTTTTATTGCCTTATTTTCTCTTTTATTCTTCATCACATCACCAGACCTGCAAACAGCCAGCTGGTTGCTATTGCTTTCCAACAGCTGGCTGAGATGGCAGGGGCACGTACGTCTGGCCAGGGCATCTCACAGCACCTCTACACTTTCCACTTTCCACCAGCATTTCAAAATACCGTTGCAATTAATTTCTACCCATAAGACATTTTTATCAGTAAATCTAACCAGAAAAATGGGGGGGGGGGGGGCACATGGATTTGATTTATTGTTAGCATGATAGGACAGAGTCATATCAACGAGACAATTATTTGCATATGAAAGCTACAGGGGATATCTACTCAGGAATCCTGGGTTTGGGTTTTTATTCCCCTGAGGGACATAAATTAGTCCAAGATTGCTAACTACAAAGACCGCAGACTGAAACATTCTCAAGTCCCTTAACACTTTAAACTCTTTGTTCAATTGTCAAGAAAAATAAAGTAGTGTTGGGGGAGGTGAACTATACCAAACTTTGAAAACCGGCACAGAAACAGACATGTTGATCTGTACTGCCTTGGGTATCACCAACTTCCTATACATTCTCATTTGCCAGTCAGAACATAAAAGCTGCATAACCTGCCTGAGATTCAGTTCTTGGTGGGTAAACAAACCCCAGCTGCTCTGTGTTCAGATTGGCTGAGGGTAACAGGATGAAGAAAAATCTAAACAATATGGTCCCTGTAAATATTTGATCTGCCAGTTATCTAATAGCAAGAGTAGCCCAGAGTCCAAATTTCTTTCTTTCTGCCAAAGAAGAGCATTTGGGGTTAGGGTTTTCATGATGCCAGGGGCTTTGCTGTATAAATCCTGCCAATATGCTATTTGGCACATAACAACAATTAGTTTCTGATTCTGCGTATGCACAGTTCATGGGGATGTTTGCACTGTTCAAAGGCATTGGAGTCATGTTCTTCTAGTTAGATGTAGTCCTCAGCATTCACTATTATTACTCCTCTTATTATTAGCACCCAAACTATAAAGTAGAAGGCTGGATCATATTCACCGTAAACAGACACACTGGAGCCTTTTCTGTTCATCTTTAGTATGCAGAGGTCATGTTTGGCCTCTTGTCGCACAAATGGGATGAACTATAAAGGAAGGAGAAGGAAAAAGAATACATCCCTATCATAAGAACTGCTTCTGTACCAGATTTCAAGTCCCTGACTAAAACCAGGAAAAGAGCAGAGTGTCATGAAGATGTTTGTGAGAAGATTTGTTTCCATCACCTCACAGTGAGGCCCTGCTATTCATGGGCACAACTTACCAAAGTGAGCAACTCAACTGGGCACTGACTTGTGGCTCAAGGATACGCACATTCCACATATCGGCTTTTACGTTAGTGATTTGCTTTGTCTCAGGTGAGCACGCTCACTTTGCTGAGTAACAATAGCAATTTCCAGAGACCCGTCCAAAATGGTTCTCACCAAGAAACAGAGTAAGAGCAAATCAAGGAAACCTCAATGGTTGAGCTGTCAGATCTTATGTTCTACTGCGACCTGGAAGATCTACATGCCTGAAAGACACTAGAAGATTTTCCTGCACTGTTCTGCCATGTTATCACAAGTTCTGCTTTGTGTCTCCCTTTGTTTGAAAGAAAATGCCTCAATGCAAACTCCACTTTGCAGGGGTTTGGGGACAATGTTACATTATGCTGTGCTCTTTTCTTTAATTTTTGTGTTCTGTTTTGTTTTAATGGTTGGTTAATGGAGGAGAGGATTCCTGGCATACTGATAGGAGATGACAAGACTACTGCAGCACCATCAGAATAAATAAAAATCAATAGGTTTTCTGCTGGTGCTGGCTGTAAAAGAGAGCAAAGCTATTTATCAAGTCTGACAAGGGGTCCAGAACTGCAGGATCATCACAGGCACCACAGCAAAAAGAAGAGGAACAAAATAAGAAATACTAAATAGGGAATCAAGATTGGTACAGCAAGATCACTAACGTATCAGCTTGTTTCAATACAATAATTGCTGAGGAAAGCATGACAGGAACACCGGGAAATGCATCTTTTACTTAAGGACCTCCAGGTATTTTACTTCACCAATTTCTCATGAATTACATCTTGTATCAACTTTCAGTGGTCAGTACTATTCCCATTTAACACATGAAAATAGTTTCATGCACAGAGAATTTAAGTAGCTTCTGCCAGATCACCCACAGGCAGTCAGTGGCAGAGCTGGAAGTGAAACTTCTTGGGTCTCCTGTCTCTCATTTCTCACTCTTAGTGCCCTCATAGCAATGGCACTAAGAGGTCCATTCAGGGGTCTCACTGGAAAAAGCTTATTAGCAACTCCAGTGGCATCTCATGTGGGATGCTACCAAATCTTATTGCAGGATCAAGCTTAGAAGTCTATTGATTTGTGCTATGCTCACCACTATAGTATTTGAATTTAATGTTACCTGGAGCCAAACCTTCCTTCGGTTGGAGTGGACTGCTTTACTAACCTTTACATACTTGTTAGAAAAAGAAAATTGAAAAAGGAGAACATGCAATTTATAGAAATCCATAAAAGCAACAGTGAAATGGTGCACAGCTTTTAAAGAGAAATTGAGGAGACCGAGAAAGCAAGCTGGAGAAGATGCCAGAAAAATCTTGAAAAATGTTAGGCAAACAACTCTCTGCATACACACACCAATCACTACACTAGCTACCAAACACCTCTATAACCTCTACTTTCAGTTAATTGCTCGTAACTTTGCAAACTTCAAAATTGCTGGGATCAACTTTTCCTCATTGGGTGACTGTCTGCTGGAGATTTTTGCCAGACTACGGGGAAATCCCTCAGGCTTAGTGAACTTCTCAGTGACGCTACATCACTTCCGTGGAGACACAAGGGCAAAGTACACCTCTGTTCCCAGCCACAGCACCGAGATGCCTCTGTGGGGCATTATGGGTCAAACCTTAGCAACATTCATTAGCTCTGTCTTGGGTTTCATCTTCCAGCAGCCAGGCCAAAGAGTGGAAGACCGGGTTCTTTGTGCTGCTGGTGCTGAAGCTGTCCTTTAGCCTAGTAGTAGATTCTTGTGTTTGTGAAATGGAGATATCAGGAACCTACACTCAACTCTCTGGCCCTCTGTGCACATTTTTATCTGAAGTGATTGCTATGGGGAGCACAAGGAGTTGTTAACATTTATTGCTCTGTCACAGGCTAATAGCTCCCAGTTCTCTCAGAGCATCCAGACGGACAAGTCTGTGTTTGCAGCGGCACTAGGCACTGTGGTGCTCAAGGACAGCCACTCTCCAAAGCCACTTGGGAGGTCTGCAGTCTCTCCAGCATCACTGGGGAGTTTGCACAGGGGCACAGAGGCAAGGCAGACATCCAGAGTGAACAGAGAGGAAGACTTCAGTATGGGGTTTTTGTCAGAGCTCAGATCTCTGTGGCAAAGGAATCAATGTCTTAGGAGAAGAAATGAGGAATGTGTCTAGCAGTATTTATAAATATGTATAAAAAAACATATCCAGGTTCTTATGCAATAAATTAATACCAAAAGTAGCTTATTTGTAACTCCTTTGAGATAGAGAGGAAGAGTTTATAATAAACAGGATGCTTCTACATAACTCTGAATACTCTGTAGTATGGCCAATACTAGAACACAGTATTTTTATTTCCATGCTGCTGTAGAGGTTCCGAGAGAGTACTAAATATGGGAGAGTTAAAAAGTGAGATCATAATTAATGAGCATTGATTTCCTTTGAGAAGTGTTGGTATGGCTTCTAAATTAAGCAACAGGAAGAGAAGCACATGGGCGAGGACTTAAGTTGCATTAACTTCAAATCCCAGGACTGTTCATGTATTTGGATAGAAAATGCAATGCGAGGCTGAGGAGTGCATCCATTCAAAAGAGGTTCTTAATCTCACATGGGCTTACTGCAAGCGTCTCTCTATGTATCGATGGACGGTCTTCTGGTGAAGACATGGGACAGAGGAACAAAGTTAGGCCTTTCACAGAGACCTTCCCCACTCCTTGTTTTCCCACCTTCTGTAGACTGGTAGGAGAAAGCGACCATTTCCAGGTCACCCTGAGTCTACTCACAACGGCACCCCTTCCACAGAGTTTGGGAAGAGGCAGCCCAGGGAAAGCTGGTTATCACGCTAAAAATGAAGATTTCAATTTTTGCATGTGAGACGGCTACCAGCCACTAGCCAGCCCTCCATTTTACCTCCTACCACTACTCCTGCGTTGCAGCTCCACCACCAAGCAGTGCAAAGTGAGCACCGCGACTTCTCCTCCCACCTTGGTTTAATCAGTCAAAACCTGCAAACCCGTGCCTGCCCGGCCCCAAAGCACGATGCCCAGGACCTCCGCCTGCTTGCCCTCACCACCGTCCTCCATCAAGTCTGCCCAGCTGGTGCTGGCAGAGGTTGGTCTTCGCAAGTTGAGGGGAGCGCGGCTTTATCTTTTGTTAGTCCGCCAGCAAAGAGCCGATGACCTGCAGTAAGGCAGATTAATTTCCGCTAGGAAAATGCAAAACTCTCCTCTCCCTGCAACGCTATGAGCAACTAATCGCTTGCATATTTAAACATCCTCGCCTCGCTAAAATTTCGCGATGGAGCCAGTGACAGAGCAAATGTCGGGGTGCATAACCAATGGCATTGTCAGTCGTGATTAATCAGTATCTCCGCCAGGCTGGCGGCCAATTAGAATTTACCATAATAAGGAGGTGACAGCCGGCGTTGCTAAGCGACCGCTGTCTATAGAGCTGGGAGAGCCAGACACATTTAGATGTTACTGTGGATTTCGACAGCGGCATGTCAAAACAACACAAGCGTCTGCCCAGTGGAAAATTTTACAACCCAGGACTGGGCACCGGAGTGAGGCATGGTTCCATTTCAGAATAAAATACATAAAGGAAGAGGTGTGTTTTTTGTTGTTGGGTTTTTTTCCCCCCTTGAAAGAAGACTTTAAGCAGTCAATCATTTATCTGGGTTTAATTAAGAGATATTGTGCCACTGGAATATGACTTTGTTACCGGGTAATGGGTTCCCATGGCTAAGTAAATGCTGAGACATTTATAGGAAATTAGCAGCAGGTCAGTGCGGAGACATTTATTTTCAGTCAGAGGTATTTATCTGGAATATGACATTCTGTTCCAGTGACTTATTTTATTATATGAAAGGATTAAAGAGTAAAAGAAGGAGGGGGGGGGAAGGAGATGGAGAAATGAAAATAGACTGACAGCAGTTCCCGTGTTAACGTGAGAGCTGCTGACTCTGCAAATCACAAAAAGCTATGTTCCAACTGGGAGCAATAACCTCTCCTGTATTTTAGCTTACTCTTAACAGGGCGGGGAGGGGTGTGGGGAGGGTAAAGGTGTAAAGTCCTTTTTGAGTTTGCTACACTTTTACGGACAAACTGGTTTATATAAAGACAGAGGATCATACTCTCAGATGAACTATTCTGATTTTCACAAATCTATGACCTGGACCACACTGTATGTACTCTCCACTGCAAGTGCTCTTCAGGTCTAAATAAACTGGCACAAAGTAGTAGTTTTTTGCCTGTTCTGAATATAGAGCTATGTAAGTAGATGCTTGCATGAAAGAAAACAATTATATCTTCTAAATTAGGAAAGCAACACAGCCTACACCTTACCTCTTTCAGTTTGGTATCGTTGAAGGCTGGGGTCAGGAGGCTCCGGACATACTTCCATCTGTCATCACGAAGACAAAGGATGCTGTCGAGCATTGGCTTGGAAATCAAGCTTGGCTTCTAAGTCAAAAGAAAATATGATTCGGTTTTAAGACAAATGCAACTAGAGCTACTCAAGACTCTGGAACTTGGAAAGACTGGCCACGAAGGCATTGCACTGCTGTCCCACAACAAGAGAGGTTTGAATCAGTCCCAAACACCAAGCTAAACATGGATGAGGTTAGAGAAAATTTCTCTTTTGCTGCATGCATTTCGTCTTGGACTTACACAAAAGCACTGAGCCAGTCCAGTAGCCCCTTGCTCAGACTGCTGTTCCCGGTGTTCTCCTGCAATTGCCAGTTCCCCTTTGCTGAACCCTGGCTTCTTTCCTCCCTTTCTAAGGTGACTAGCAAGAGGACCTGTCAACACTCCTTCTCCATGTGACATGAGTGCCAACGCACCACACGTGGTGTCGGTGGGGGACACGATTTCTGGTGACAGCTGCTATGTCAGACTGTTATATGCATTTTAAAAGTCTTCAGAAAATACAGTGATTAGAAAGCAAGTTCCAGTCCATACTCTGTCTATAAGGAACGCTCTCACTAAGAAGTTGTGGCCTGAGACTCTTACAGCTTCAGCAGTTAGTCAAACATAGTAGTTTAAAGCACTGCCCCATGAAGTTCTGTACCAAGATGACTGCTATGGATTTACTAAATTTTAATCATTTCCTTCTCCCCACCCCACCCCTCAACTAAGAAATTCCTATCCAGACAATAGTGTTATTCACCAAGGAGTAAAAGGATAAAAAAGATGAAAGAGGAAGCATGCCAGAAAACAACGCAGTTACACCTGGAAGAGGTGTCAGGAGATGTTCAGCCCCATAATGTAATCTACTGAAATTTGTATTAGTGCCAGAGGATGTTTCCTAATTGTTCTTGAAAGCCTCCATAAAAGGGAGATTCAATAACATCCCCACGCAAAGTCTTCCAGTGCTGAACTACTCTTACCATGAAGGCATGATCTCTCTTGCTGGAACTTGTGGTCTTCAGTTTTTGTGCTAACACGGGCATAGAAAACAGGTTATTCTCTCCCTCTTTGTAGCAGCCCATACATGCAGAAAGCTATAATAACCTATAACACTTATCAGTCATGCTATCTGGGACCATTTGTTCAGTCCCTTTGATGTCCCTCTGCATAGTCTTGTTGATTTACATCTCTCTCAAAGTATAGTCCCTATGACTTTACATGGTACTCCAACCAAGGAGGGATTTTTTTCATGTGTTCTGCAGGCTATATTTCTCTCTATTCACCCCAAAATACTACATACCACAGCATGGCAACATCGACTCATATACTAGTTTGTGGTTCCCTGCAACTCTCAGACTTTTTTTGAATAATTACTCCCTAGGAAGTTATTCCCCAGCCTTTATCATTAAAGTTGGTTACTCCTAAGAGTCATATATAGAATCATAGAATGGTTTGGGTTGGAAGGGAACTCAAAGATCATCTAGTTCCAACCCCCCTCCTACAGGCAGGGACACCCTCCACTAGACCTCGTTGCCCAAAGCCTCATCCAACCTGGCCTTAAACACTTCCAGGGAGGGGGCATCCACAACCTCTCTGGGCAACCTGTTCCAGTGCCTCACCACTCTAACAGTGAAGAATTTCTTTCTAACATCTAATCTAAATTGACCCTCCTTCAGCTTAAACCCATTACCCCTTGTCCTGTCACTACACTCCCTCATAAACAGTCCCTCACCATCTTTCCTGTAGGCCCCTTCAGAAACTGGTAAGCCGCAATTAGATCTCCCCGGAGCTGCCTTTTCTCCAGGCTGAACAATCTCAACTCTCTCAGCCTGTCCTCATAGGAGAGGTGCTCCATCCCTCCAGTCAGCTTCGTGGCCCTCCTCTGGACTCCCTCCAACAGCTCAATGTCTCTCCTGTACTGGGGCCCCCAGAGCTGGATGCAGTACTCCAGGTGGGGTCTCACAAGAGCCGAGTAGAGGGGCAGGATCACTTCCCTCAACCTCCTGGTCACACCTCTCTTGATGCAGCCCAGGACACGGTTGCATATAGAATATGTCCTTGTTGAACTGTGACCATTCTTTTTATGATTATATCTCCAATGGATCAAGACCACTTTGAATTGTATCCCTTTCTTTCATGGCATCTTTCATCCTTATCAGCTTAGTGCCCTCTATATAAATTGTTATCACACCCAGTGCCATCATCTAACCCATTAACAAAAGTACAGAATAGCACTTGCAAGGAAGCCACCTCTGGGATCCTCCCAGCTCATGCATCCCTTCTGACAGTGAACTGTTCCCAAACACTTTGCAAGTCATCTTCAATCAGTATTTCAGATATTGTACAGCAATGGCCTCCAGACAAACCATCCTAAAATTGGTGGGTGGGAGCGGAAGGTGTACAGTTCTGTAGATACCAGGCTGTAAAGAGACATTTGTCCATGTGAGATCTTCTGGCACCCAGGTCCCTGCCTGCCTGCCCAGGGTCACAGTGGCAGTACAGTCCCCCATGTTGTCAGGAGCAGCAGTATCCACTTTACTGGGAAAGACTCAAACAAACCAAAGACACTTTGGCCTTCCAATGCCTTTCCATTTCACCCTCTAACATTTTCTTTCAGTCTTTCTTTCATTACTAATGTACATGAAAAATGAGTTCTTACCACCTGTTCCACACCTGGATACTTTCATCTCATTTTGTGCCTCAAGACTTCCGATTTTATTGTCCCTACATGCTATTTTTTTATCTGTGTTCTCGGAAATCTGACCTACTTCCCACTCTGTAAAAAAAAAAAAATACTTCTCTTCAGGGGCCATGAAGAGTTGACAATTTAGCTACACTGGTCTTCTACTGCACTTCCTTAACTTTCCTCCCTATTGGAAGAGTTTGCACTTAATATCTTTTCTTTAAAGAGCTGCCAGCTCTCCTTAACACCTTTTTCCTTTACACTTGCCAGAATCTAACTACACTGCATAAGCTTGTAAAATGCAGAACCCTGTTTTATATTGCAAACAGGCTAATGGGATAGTTTTACATTCTCAGCAACACCACCCAGTGTAGTAAACTAATGTCACTGAACTGACACTACAGACCAGTTTTGAGCAAAGATGAGCTGTTTTCAAGTAGAAGAGTAGTGTAGCAGGATATTAAGCTGAAGGAAGAGACTGACTCAGGTAGTCTCATCAGATGACTGCTGTAAGAAAAAATATGGGCACATTTTAAATGTATACATAGACTATCCTATTGCATGCAAAACCAAGGAAAACTTGGGACAGGCTGTCAAAGCTGAGGTGGTTTGGACTGTTTTCTCTGAGTATCCTCTTTAAATAAATGATCTGTTTTCTAACTTGCCGGTAGGTATCTCTTCTGAGGATCAGAAGTGCAGCTAGAGAGACCATCACTCACTGGAGCGCTGCCTCATTTGTTACAGATATTCAAAGGCACAGTAGAATCAGAAGAAAGAGGCTCCGGACAACTGGAAATGAGCATCATCCTTGGAGAAAGTACTGTATGCTTGCCGCTGCTCCACAGTTTTTATGTGCTGCTAGGGAGCACTAGGGAACACTAAATCATGATTCACCAAATCATGGTCACCAAGTAAGTATTCCTTATATCTTTGGTCTTCAGTTTCAAGCCCTGAGGCCCAGATTGCAGAGCTCCTGAGCACTCACTAATGCCACTGAAATCAACAACAGGGAATGTGCCTTGATCACACAAAATGCATTAGTCCAAGAAATCAGATCATTGAACGGGGGCCCCCCCAAATTAGCAAACACTCTTGGACCTGTGCTTCAACCACTGGCCTTCAGTCCTGATTTATAAAGTGCAGATATCACATCATCTCCTTAGAACTGCTAACAACACATTAACATTTCTGAGGCACTCAGAAACTACAGTGAAAGAGCAGAATAACAATTCCCACAAGGAAATGACTGATTCTGTCTTCCAAGCAAGGTTTGAATAGTGTATAGAAAAAAGAAAAGAAAAAAAAAGAAAAAAGGAAAAAATTATAGGCCAACACTTGGAAAAGTATTTTGCATCCACTCCTAAATTGAAGGCTGCCCAATCTGTGCACTCTATAAGACAAATCTCCTCTGGACGACAAGGCTCCACTTAGATAATAACAGATGTGATATAAATCTGACTGCATTTGCCTTGAAAGCAAAAGACCATCCTAAAACCAAACATTCACCCTAAAAAATGCTCCTAATTGCATAAAGACTGTATATAGCGCATTCACAGAGAGGGGCCCAGTTACTGAACAAAATGGCTGTTAACTATAATGCTGTAACTATGACACTAACCATAGCATTGCCTTTTTAGCACTCTACTTTATGTCAGTAATGCTCCCTTAACATATTTTTGGTGTGTATAGCATTATATACATATAAGCGCTGCAAGGAAGGAAAGACAATTTTGGCCATAAATTATGTTACTCTGTCTCTTTAAACTGGGTACACAAAAACATGTTTGTGTTTATTGGAATAGCATCAGCGTGACAGACAGTGTAGAGCGGATTTCATTTATCAGGTTTTCCTTATCATTTCTGCAAACACTTTCCTCCTAATTGCATAACCTATGTTACTACAGGTTCATATAGCAGGAATGAAAATGGATTTGGTATGAGAATGAGCCTGAAGTATCTTAGTGAAAGATGAAGTGTCACCTCGCTCCGAATGGACGAAGTACTAGCTGTATCTGAGAATTTTTGAGCCTATAAAAATCACTAAAAAATTACCATGGAAGGCAGCTGTAATATTTTCAGGGGTGGAATTTTGGTTTTTAGGCAGGGAAGGAGGTTGCTTTTAAGCCAAAGGCAATCAGACTCATATTCCATCTAGCATTATCTAAACACTCAACAACTGCTCTGCGCTTCCTTCTCCTGTGTAATCAACCATTTCTGACCATGGTACAGTAATGCTGCATGAAAACTACTGGCAGCATGGTAATCTGCTGCAGCATACCTGCAGGTGCTACTGAGTTCCCACAATCACAGGCATGCCATCAGAAGCAACAAAGAAAATTGGAGGGATTTGCTTCCAAAGAGATCCTTTAAAACACCAGTGCTTTTAAAACAGAAAACAAAATAATGTTTGCAGATGAGCAGTATCTTTGCAATTGATGCAAGAATTCCCTCCCCATTAAGCTGCTCCTTAGGCTGACCCTTCAGACCCAGTTATTGGCTTGTTTGTCCCCAAGTCAATTTGGCTTGCTGTGTATTACTAAATAATTCAGGCAAGTGACTCTTCTCTGGGTCTGAGGCCAAGTGGCACAGAACATCTCCTGTCCCCAAGGTTAAATCACTTTACCAAAGAGAATGGCAATACCCAAACTGCTTATGGTCATGGTGTATGTTCACCTCCCAAACTGGGCCTAGATCATGCCTGAGGGACAACTAATTGATACAGGACATAACCATGCTAAGAAGCATGTCAGTATGGACATCTGTAGGACCTACTCATGCACTTAAATCCCGTCCCTGTTTTATTCTGGAGTGTAACTGTAGCCTTGTGCAATTCACAAATCATTTTCTCCTTTTCTGAGTTTGTCACTAGAAGGCTAGACTGAACCTCTGGCAACCAGCAATGACTGCCTGGAGCAGCAGGAAGGGTAGTAGCACCACAACGTTCCCTCAGAAACCTTCTCTTCTTCCTTTGGCGGAAAAACGAGGGATGAAGGTTTGCAACCAGCAGAAGAAAGTTAACGCAGCCATGCACTCTTAAAAAAAACCTGAATAGGTGAATCTTCAAAGAATCTAAAGGGCACCTCTAAAGACCTTTAAAAATCTACTAGCTCCAAAACCTACAATACAAACCATTCACCTCCATAGAAACAGCTGCTAATCTACTTCACATGCTTTGACAGCACAGCAAGAAATTAAATTCTATAAAACAGGATCTCAGAAACTTTGTTACCTTAAACTTAGACTTAATGATAGCCTAGTGCTAACAAAACCAAAGCCTGGTAAGATTCAAACAAGGAACTAAGCTCTAGAGCACCCAAAATCCCAAATCCTAACAGTAACTCCAACACTAACACTGGCATTAGTCATACCTAGCAAGCACCACTGGCCTTCATGTAAGTCCTCAGCTTTCTTCTAGCCCTACAGGCTTTGCAAGATCCAGCTTTAACTGGAATCCCACGCTTATGGTCCCCTGAGCTCTAGCCCTAGTCTCAACCTACAACCCATGCTAATGAGAGCCATTCACTCCTCTCACCTCCAGCCCTTCCTTCTGTACCCATGGACATTGCAGAACCCCGATTAAGTCCAGCTCTGGGATCCCTCCACCCCCACCCTTTTTCCTCTCTGGGACATTTCTGGGGTATGTTCCCAATGTGAAGCGTTGTCTTTCTCCCAGCCCTTGGGCATGCCATGCAGTATCTGTGATAGCTCTAGGGGAAATGGGTCTGGGTTTTCTCTCCCTGGGTGAGCTCCAGAAGTGATGAGCAGGCAGTAGTGCTGGCACATCAGTGGGTTAATTTGTTCATCATCTTATTTTCAAAGAGAGTTGCTGTCCTTGTCTTGCTAAAAATGGACTTGTGATTAGGCATTGCCATCCTGCTTAAGAAATTACATTTTAAAATTGAATTTAATGAAATGAAATTTAATGAAAAGAGAGAAAGTTTGTAGCATGAAGACAAAACTCTCTCCCCATCCCTCAGACAGGAATTATTCGTAAAATCTTTTCACAAGGTTACTTGTTCAACCCTGTTTGTACCAATTGATTGACAGGTCATCACCACCAGTTCAGCCAGCAGGTGGAACCAGTACGCCCATGAACTCCTCAGATGGTATTTAATCCAGCCAGTGGCAGTGGCATGACACTTACAGATCAACATAACACTTCCTAGTAAAAAAAGTAACAGGAAAAAAAACCCTGAGATATCTCCAGGAATACATCTTACCAAGCCTGCAGTAAAGTGGATCATGAAAGTGGGAATGCAGAAGATGCCTCCATATATTTGTTTTAAAAATTCCCTGTTGGTAAACTGATAGAGTATATTCCTTCAAACTTGCTTTGTGTTTTGTAAGAGGAAAAGTCGCACTCAGCTCTCCCTGCATTCATGACATTCAAAGACACATTGTGTAGTGGCTTCTGGTTGAACCAGGAGAGCACTGTGTTGCATGTTATTAAAAACAAAACAGAGTTTATTTATGTCATATACAATGTAGTTCATTAGCATTTTCATCTAGCAGATTCTTGCTTACACAGATGTTATAGCCACATCTCTTCAAAATCACTTTTCACAAATCATCATCATCTTGGAGCAAGACTCAACTCCCTACCCAAAGATCACAGCCTTCACGGAGGAGAAGGCCTGGCACTGCCCTCTGAGCACCATGACCCAGTGTGGGAGACCACTGGGTCCCTCCCACCCCTCTGCCCTGCCTGCGAGGGGCCTCCCACTCGTATAACACCAGAGACGATCACTACACACAGGCATTGTCTCTCCCAAAGTAGGTTCACTCTTCCAAAACTCCATATCCAAATCCTCAGCTGCCGCACTGCCGCTCCGCTCCCAGGTGACTGAAGTCACTCCTTCCTTTAGTATTAAAACTGTGCACACAAGTTTCTTTGCAAACACTTTCCAGAAAACCCTCCCAGATCATCATTAACTCTGCTGATAGTCTATTACACTTTTTCCCCTCTACAAAGGGCCATTTAAAACAAGTTTGATCTTAGTATCTATGATTTAGGAGGCGTTCTTATGGCTGCAGAGGGAAAAAGAAAATCACCAAACTAACCCCAAAAAGCTTATGTTGCTTTGCAATTTCATAAAAGTGTCTAGTAAAAGTTTTTAGCTTAATTTGAAACCAACAGGCTGCAGAGAAGAGGAGAAAATATCCATGCATTATCTGTTTCATTAAGTTTTTAGGTTCTCCTTGGTCATTCAGATACTTAGAAGTGTGTTACAAGGTAGAATTGGTTTCAGTGATTACAGCAGTTGTCTTCCACTCTACTGTATAAATCAGACTATACAAAAAAGACATCTCCAAGCCTATTCCTTTGTTGTCAAGTCAGGATCTTCAGCAACTGGCTAATGGCTACTGTTCGTCATTACTCATTGGAAAAATGGCACAGCCAACACCAGCTTACAAGTAAATACTGGCTTTTTTTCTCTCTGGCAAGCAGCCTGGATACATCTGTTCTTGTCTTCACAAACATTCTCTTAAGTCATGGTTTTGTCAATATAAACCAAAGCGAGTCATTGCAATGAGGTAAATATAACCATTCATAAATGCTAAAATAAACACATATGGCCTCCTGCAGTCTGACCCAGACTGATGCAAGTCACACATCATTCCATTCATTGGTGTAAGCAAGATCAAAATTAAGTCCACACCTTCATCAGTTTGCATATAGTGGTCAGCTTGCATATTTGGCGTCAAAATAATCAAACCAAAGAAACAAGTATTTACTATCAATCAATCAGGTGTTTTGGTATCACAAATTCAGGTTGTACTAGAGAACCTGTGCTCTATACGCAGTTGCTGCTCTGCTGAGAAGCAGTTTTTAAACACAATGTTTAAATCTACTTTCCAGCTGACGTAACTGGACTTTTTAATATTGGATAAAGTCATAAGACTATTAAAAGCCTCTCTGTTTATGCACACTTTTCCGAGAGGAAAGGTTGAGGACCAGAAGGTTCGTTTTACAGATTGTAAGGAGAATTTGGCGAAAAACAGTTCCCAATAACTTTTGCTACAGATATATTCCTATGCTTTCCATCACTGGTGTACATGGGCTAGATCTTTCCGTTACATAGGAATATCATATTCTGCTCACTCAGAGACATCACTGTAGCACCCTTGGAGATTCTGGAGAATACCAAGAGAGACTGTAAGTACTACGCAGCCTCCCACTGCCTGTCCCCTAGGCTGCCGACCCCTGTCATAATCTTGACTCAATGCCTTGGGTCTGCAGTTACATACCTCAGAAGAGGATTCACCAAAGCTGAGCACTGAACTGTCTGAACTGCCATGACAGCAATGCAGGAAGAGTCCCACACCTCCCTAGGACCTCAGCACCTCCCTTCTTATGGACATTGTAACACCAGAAGAAAGGCCACTACGGCTGTGATCAGGGATTACTTCCTTTATTTCAACTGAAAAGTGAAGGAAGTCATGGTGGTCACTCCCTTTCATAACGTCACTGATGGAACCAAACTCTCACACGGAAGAAAAAGTTTTAAGTCCCTCCTGGGTAGAAGGATGGGAAGAGTAAGGAAATAAGAATAACGAAGAAGTAAAAAGAACTATCAACAGCAAGAGTACAGGCTAGGGGAACATGCAGGGAGGGATAGTCCCAAACCCTCTTGTCCTCGCCAGGAAATACTAAGGAGTGAACTAAGACTGGACTTAGAGCACTCACTCCCCTTGTGAAATGGCCTACAGTCCCTGTCCCTCTCCAAGGGTCTGTTTATATAAAACTATCATTAGATAAAGATAGATGAGCAATATTTTGCAGTAGTATCTGAAACCTTGGCCTTCCTGATCAGCAATATTTTGTAGTGGTATCTGAAACCTTGGCTACCCTTATCCAGATGACTATGCTATTAGGCTGCAGAGATACACTACTCTACCATGAATGCCAAGGACTGCATGGAGTATGGAGTAGCTTCAACACATAATGCTGCAAATGCATCTTCCCAAGAATCACCTACAGGTTGCTAGGTAGGGCACTTTCCAGAGAGATAAGATGAGCACCTTGGAATAATTTCCAGAAGAAAAATGCATGAAAGCCTTCTTCGTGCCTTCTGGGCAGCTCCCCTTGTCACTGTATTGAAGAGGTCCAGTTCCATCACATTCTCTTGTGACTCGAAGGAACATGTTTGCTGCTGCTACTTTTTCTTCAGAGCCTGAACCACCAGCCCGTTTCGAAGGTATCTGTGAGGTCCATCTCCTCTCAAAACATGATATACATAGGTCTCCTAGGCTGAACATGAGGTAGGTCTTTGGCACCAAAGTGCTTTTGATGATGCTTAGAAAAAGAACTGCAGGTGCCTGAGAAACATCGGTGTTGAAATCACCAGCTCCAAGGGACTCAAGACACTTCCAAGCACTAGGTATGGTTGAGCAAGGGTTTTTAATCTGTATTTTCAAATTAAGCTCCTCAAATGGGGGTTAAATGCTTAAGATTTTCTGATTACTAGCAGAGGCAAGTTAGTCAGGTGAAGGGGAGACTTACCAATGGCTTAGTTTAAAAATATTACTTGTATGCAAAATGTTTCTTCAGAGCAGAGTATATATAAAAAATGTTACTTTTTCACATATTTCATATTTTATTGACAATTGGGGCTTGATCTCTTTCACTCAGATGTGGTAATATAGAAATAAAATTATAAACAAGCCAGTCTAGCTTAAAATCTCAAAGCAGTGAGAAACACTAAAAGTAAACAAATGAGTAGGTACTTAACTATGATCAAAAGCTGAGAGTCTTCTCAAAGGGTTTCTATCAGTCTTTCCAGGTCCCATGCAGCACCTAAAAGCTGTTGCCTAATATCCCAATTCCTGTGTGACAACATCCTGGTAAACAAAATACACTTCAAATCGTTACTTATCTAATTTGAAACAGAACATTTGGAATCCGTACTTCAGACCAATGATCTCCAATGCATGCGAAACAACTCAAGGAAAAAGTATTTCACCTTTTTTTCCCCCCAATGCCAAAAAGAAAATTTGAAAACAATGTCAAACAAAGCAAATAAAAGTTTTCTTGTGAAGAATCCTCATAGTTTTCAAAAATACGAATGGCTTCAAGATGCTATTTAAATCAAACTACTGGAAGAAAAGGGCTAATAAAAATTAAAAACATGGATGCAACCTCCAGCTCAGGAAGTCAGCCACGGACAGTCAGATGTTAGGGGGCTATTCTATAGGAAATGCCACTCTGCACTTGCCCTGTTATTCTGCTCTTTTTCTAAGCATCTGCTGCTAGTAAGAGACAGAGCACTCCCCAGCCAAATACATCTCTCTTTATGTTAGTTTCCCTTTCAAAAGTCATTCGGAAAGAAAACTCCAGGTCAGCTGTAATGGCAGCATGACAAGCTGTCAACAAATCACATTTACAATATCCGCTTAAATGAAGAATTTGAATTCCCTGCCTGCTACTTCACAATTGTTTCTAATTACATTAAGCGTATATTTACACATCAGGGGAAAAAACAAACTTTGTGTATTAAGATCTCTACATCTATCTGTCAAAACACTAATGCATTTTCCTCATAGTAGTAGCTGCTTTCATTCCTCATTTATTTGTCCCTCAAGAAGAGCTAGGCTATAAAACTTTGTAAGTAGTTGCATAGCACACTTTCAGGATTTTATCTTCCACGATTTCATAGTTGTGGTTATTTGTCTGGTTTCAATCAAGTAAAAAAAAATAATCCTAATTTATCAAAGCATGTGAAAACATGCTTATAAAGCTTACATGAAATAGCATTTGTTCATTTGACTCTCACAAATTAATTTGAGCACATCGAGAATTAAGTGTTTGTCATAAGATAATTTCAACAATAATAAAGTCCTATTGCGTACAGACAATATTACAGGACTTATCACAAGTTCCCTGGAGCTCGCAATTTCAGTAAAAGAGCCTCACTTCCCAAACAACCTGTAACCAGACTGTTCCTCACATCACTCTTATTTGATTTCTTCCAGGAGAGCAGCTAAAATGCTCCTCTGAGTATCAGCAAGTACCTTGTTCAAAATAAATTAACAGTATCAGCTACTTTTGCATTTTCAAACATATTAGGCTTGTAATAGCAAGCAGTGCGGATTATGAAGCGTAAAGCACATCACCATATCTTGTCATCTTAAGAGTTCTAGGATAAGATAAAATTTAAAAACAACCAAAAACCCTACAGATTGGAGCCCACGCCCCAAAACTCACCAATCCCTTTCTTGCAGAACAGGCCGCCTTCAGGCAACACAGCATTTGGAGGGCCCGTTTCACCACCCCATTGCTTCAGTTTTACTGTGTTGTCACCGTGACATGAACTAGAGGGATGGGTCAGATCCTGAATTCTCCCCACCCCTTTATGTTGCCCAAAAAGCCAGCGCTAGCATTTCAGGCATAGACAAGCTGGAGGCTCAGCAGACACACACTAGGACAGAGCAGCATTTGGGATTTAGCTTCTGTTTTATCGAGTGCCCAGGGAAGGAGCATGTGCCAGCCGTGAGAATGAAACGCCTGCAACCTTTCACTGCGTGTGAACCCCACAACAGCCAGGCACACACGGAAAGACAACGGGGAACTCGAGTGGAGGTTGCCATAGTCCTGCCTGCTAGGACTCCCCATTGAGGGAGGAAAGAGGACTTGCTCTCTAGAAGACCACGCATCCAGTGAAATTGCACCCATATTCAGCACGCACATAGAATCACAGAATGGCAGGGGTTGGAAGGGACCTCTGCAGCCCATCTAGTCCAACCCCCCTGCTAAAGCAGGATCACCTAGAGCAGGTTGTACAGGATTGCATCCAGGTGGGTTTTGAATATCTCCAGAGAAGGAGACTCCACAACCTCTCTGGGCAGCCTGTTCCATCATATTTGATTGCGCACAGCTAGTGTTTTTGCAAGTTATCGGTATCTGCACTTCCAAGCCCAGCTTCACTGGTGGGTGGGCTTCTACGCAAGGAAAGGGGTTTAATTTCCAACCATCAGTGCAGGCCAGTGCAGTGTGAACTCCCACATCACAAGAACTCATTTTGCATCTGCACAGCTGCTTCTCCCACATCTGAGGTCGGTGCTGAATTCCGCCCCCCCCCAGCATCTAACAGCCTGATAAATAAAAGGGATCTTGAAATTGAAAAAATAACCCTCCGCAACATGTCTAAAACCCTGCTGAAATTTTTACTTAGAATAAATCTTAACCCTGGGACCAGCCAAAACTGACTGTGCACTGCCAGTATAATATAAAAGCTCCCACGAGCACCAAGGGAACAACTGAAAGAAGTGAGGAAATGAGAGCTCGCTTGACCACTGAGGAGGGAAAAAACAAGGCTGCACCATCCAGCAGCCGGGGCATCCAGAGAACATGTAACCTGACATGGTCAAACACCAATTAGGGAGGGGGTCTTCCCTCTAAAAACCCAAATCAAACATTGAACAAAATAAAACCAGAGCTGGTTAAAGAAACATAAATAAAGTTCCATAGTTGAGAGAAACTGGAAATACTGCAAAACCAATTTGGTTTTCCAGGCTTTCTGGAAGAAAAAATGGAGAATAGTTCCAACAAAATATCTTGTTATAGATGTTTTTGGAGCAAAATTACTTTACTTTGCAAATTGAAACAACTTTGACTTTACATTAAAACAACTTTGACTTTACATTTACATTCTAACTAGCTTTTTATTTTTATTTCAACTTTTGACTCTTCAAAACCAGCCACAACATGAAACTGCTATCTTCCACACATTTCCTAATCACATCTCAGAAAACATTAAGGGCCATGTAAGGTTGGGGTTTTTTTAATTCCTGATGCTGGCAATATAGTATGACATCTATTCCTATTGCAGTCAATTAAGATTATATTACGAGGAAATTAAGAGACCAAAATAAAGTGAAAAATGGTTTGAAAAAATCTTAGACTGAGTGCAGCTTTTGTATCCTAAATCATATGCAAAAATGGGTCCAATTTTTAGCTATGTTATCCTATGCTATTTTTCCCCACAGGATCTCTATTTGATTTTGCACATGTAACATCTTAGAAGAAAATAATATCCAGAAAGGTTTTAATATTACACATATAAAAAACCCTCAACTTTCACATGAAATGTATCAGTCGCAAACTCAGGATTCTCAACCCTTAGTCATAAAGCTCACATGACAACTTGTAGAAGAAGTTAGTGATCTGTAGAGCCCTGTCACCAGAGAGTGATACTAGCAAGTGAGTTTCCACGGTCTTTAATAATTTTTGTTGAGTCTGTGTTTACTGAGAGTCTTCAGGGGCTTATAAACTTGAGCAGTTTGGTCAGATTTTCAAAGTGTTTTTTATATCTAGCCCTTACACTAGAGGGATCAAAGCCAAAGTCAAAGAAAAGGACTTTGGGTTTATTTCCCCCCCCCAACAGACAAATAACCCTATCTTTTTCCTAGGCTTCTCCAAAATAACGAGACCATTTTGCCTGAAAAATTCTAAACGGAAAATATTAATGGAAGCAGTTAAAGTTTGATAAACTACTGAAAGATAAACATTATAATGGAACACATCGGGCAACTTTAATTATAGATATCACCATTGCCTCTGCTACAATACATTTTCTTTGGAACTGATGAAATACCAGTATAGTCCTGACGATATTTAAAATGTGACTGAAGGTCAACGACTGGTTAAACTGGAATGTTTCTGAGCCATTGTTAAATTATTCAGAATTATTTTAGGAAAGCTGCATAAAAAGTGCAAGAGTGCAGTTTTAGCTTCATCTAAATGCGCATACTGAAAATGGAAAAGGAAATGGGGAAATTGTCCTTTGCAATTGCCTTGAAAAGGGAAAAAAAGAATATCTTGTGTATCTTCAACCTACAATTAATCTAGCAGAGGAGAACAGTGCAAGATAGTTCTTGTTTTTACTACTTATTTCCCCAAATCCTTTTTTGCAAGAGCAAGTGTGAAAGGAAAAGAAGAAGAATGGGACATTATTTCAGTAAAGAATGTAGTTATTTTAGTTTCTATTGCTTAACACCAGTGAGAGGAGAATGGTAGGAGTAAATAATTAACAATGATCAACGATCCTTTTCTTTTTGCTGCTGGATAGCTGTTTTCCTGATCCCTGTATATATCTGTTGCTGCGTATGTGTCTGTGGGGCTGAATGGAGCCTCCTCTAGCCATCACCGAGCCTTCAGAAACAGGTGAATCAACATGAAAATGAGCAGCGGCCAGGAGTGCTCAAAGCAGGGAGCAGTTGTTATGTGGAGAGCTGGGAGCAAGCCACGCAGTGTGAAGACTTGAAGTTTACATCCTCTCCTTCTCTTTCCTTTTCAAGGAAATTTAACGCTGGTGGTGAATTTAACGCTGATGAATAGTCAGCAGCACTGGCAAGTGCTCTGCAGCTTTCCTTGGTCATGGTCAGGAGCACTGCATAGCACTGCTCCAGCGCCTGCATAACACACTGCAGCGCGGTCCCTTCCTAAGGCTCAGGTCAACCAACTATTTGCTATCAACTATTTACAACAAACGGTGCCAAGGTATGTGGTTGCTATATAAACAAAGAAGAATTCTCACTAGAGACTCAAATAAGACCTGCAGACTCATTTTTCACTTATGATCCGTAAAATTTATAGCTGCAACTTACTGTCAGTGGTAAGGAGTGCGTTGTCTCTAAACACCCTTTCCCAAGGAGGTTTTACTCTTGCAGAATGAACATTACATAGTATAGGATCCCAAGCGAAAAAACCAGGATGGCAAAAGTTTTTGCTCAGAACAAATCGACTGGAGTTAATTGCTAGGTAATTTTGTAAAGATCAGAAGGGAACTTTCCAGGCTATGGTCAGAGAATGACTACAAAACCAGCTGCATCGATTTAAGATGCTACTACCCCACCAGCTGTTTGCTACTCCGCATCTATTGGAGATTACCCCTATTGAAATGGAGCTGGTGGAGAGCCTGTGTGAGCACTCATCATCTGCTTCAGTGCCAAGTCAGCCTGCATAGTTTTCAAAAAGTCTGCACTGATACATAAACTAGGATGGATTAGCTTCTGAGCTGAACCAGATGAGGAATGCTCACATGATTCATTTTGTAGACCTTGCTGTGGGAATGGTAAGTCCAGCTAAGACATCTTAACAAAAGGTTGTTAGCATTGTGCTAGGTAAGAATATTATCATTATATTAAAAAAAGAAAGAAAAAAACCTTTCATATGTTTAAGTTCAACTATAAGCATAAAGGAAGGTAAATGGATTAAGCTATCTGAATGAATGACTAAAGAGAGAATTATTCCCACTATTTTTGAGATGACAATTCTACTTTTAAATGACTTAAAATGTATAACAGAGACTTCCAAGGATTATAATGCCCACCTGTATTACATTAAGTCTCACTAAAGAGGAATGAACTTCACTTGCACACACACAAGTCCCCAAACATAACTCCTATCACATTCGAAACAAAAAGTTCATCCATGGTGAAAAAAAAAAGTCACCTGCTTGCATAATAGTTAATAGAAAGGATTCAAAACTGCTGGGGAGAAACCGATTTGTAGCCACTGGAACCATTAGGAGAAATGACGCCCAGTTGCAGCCTCTGGCGCTGGAAGTCACCACAGCACTGGTTGCTGGAGGCTGGGCAGATAAGGCAGAAGGAAGATTACTGTCACTGTCTGTCTTGCTGTTATGCTAGTCTTTTGATTTCTGCTGCTGGCCACCTTTGAAAGAGGACACTCAGCTAGGCTACACAGATCTTAGGCATGATACACGACAACCATTCAAACGATCATATATTGCCGTGTCACATCTGCTCCAATGCTCAGTGCTGAACTTGTAGGCTTCTGCCTAGGTACGTGTAAATGACTTCTCTGCTGTGAAGCATCGCTTGCATGGACCTGAATGGGTTCCTCTACCATCAGATGCTTCAAAAGGACTTTGTGTTCATGAGCAGGTGAGCTACCTCCAAATGTGGATAAAGACATGAAAACATAGCGAAGTATTGGGTCTGAACTCTGATTGCTCAAGTGTGTAAAAAGACCAACTTGAATGTTGTGATCTGAGCCTATATCAATTGTAGAACAAGTGACAAACTAATTACTCTTCTCCTAACAAAAGCAGACTGGGAAAGGCAGGAATCAAAGGACACGATGCTCTACTCTATGTCAAGAAAAGGGAAAAAACTGTAAACAAAACAACCAATCTGCTACTGACAAATAACAGTTTCAGAAGTCAGAAATGAGGGACTGTTGAAAACTCGTGCTATTAGAAAAAATATCCCCACAGTATGTGTCCAAAGAAATTGGTGTCGTGGTTTAACTCAGTTGCGTAAGTTGAACTTCCCTTTAAAAAACAACAAATCATCATAAATCAAAGGTCAGGACCAGCAAAGACCAGCACGAACTGCATCTCCACTCCCCATGTATCACACCTACTTGTAACACAGTCGGCTAAAAGAGAGGATTAGATAAGGAAGCAATATTGTATTTAAACAGGAAAAAAATATTTATCAGCCTTAAGATTTCACATATTTTCTCCAGCAATAAAACATACTCTTTACATAAGGAACACAACCCTGGGAATAGATAGTCCTTTCCTGTATATAAGTGTTGTTTGTCTTCAGTGCTGCAGTATTAAAAAAAAAAAAAAAAAAGAAAAAAAAAAAGAAAAAAAGAAGTACTGCAAAACCAAGAAATAAATAGCCAGTGTAAGTTTGATGAAAGATTGGCTCAGAAGACTGCTTTTGGCCTGAATAGAAAGACATGCTTTCATCCTGTTTTGACTATACTCATACGTTTACCTAACATAATTGGATGTGGTTAATATTGCAGGAGCCTTCAAGCAGTGCACATTTCCCTCATTAGTGGGTTTAAAGCCTTAATGATATCTCCTGTGCTGCAGAAAAGCCCAACGTAGGCTTTAAAAGTGATTGGCAAGTTTCAACAAGAGAAAAACTGGGGGATGGGAAGGCAAAACCTAATAAAACTCTGATCTTGTTTTCTTCAGTTGTTTAGAAAAGGAAATTTTGCAGAATGATAGAAGAAAAAAAAAAGTGAGGATAAACAAGCCAGAAGAGATAATTTCAAAAGTTGATCTTACAGTAACTCAAAGAAACATGTGAAAGAAACAGGGAGTAAGTAGAAAGAGGGAATGTCCCTTCACGTACCTGCAACACACTAAGACACACACACACACTTAGTCCTACACAAACTCCTTCTGACTTAAACAAGTCCATACACACAGACTACTGTCAAATCAGCATCTTCCTACACCTGCAGCAAAAAACACCTTTTTTTAGTTTCATTATGCAGCTTTTTTTCCCCCCCTTTAAGCCTCAATAGAGTTGGCAGGGAAGCCTTGCATCTAAGAAACAGAATGTCACAATATACCATTAACTAAGTACATGCAAAGGGTTTGGGGTTTTGTTGTTTGTTTGTTTTGTTTATGTTATTGACTAATTTTGACCATTTTCCAGGAACAGAAATTTCACAGGCTGGTTTAGTTTCAAAAGAAGCATAATTATGTACAGCTGTATTCAGTATTTCTTAACTGCCTTGAACAATCAGTGAAAGGGAGATTTGCACACATTATCAGCCACTATCATTAGTGCTGTAAAGTACGTAATCCATCTGGTGTTCTGGTGTCTACCTAGGAGCAGGTATTGAACCAACGATGGCTGCAGTATAATAGCATAAAGAAAGAGCATTAAAAACAAACAAAACAACACAGCAACCCGAGTCATTTCTTGATACCAGATTGTCCTTGTGTTTGTGTTCCCCCATGGTTTTGTAAACCATTTTTATACGTATAGGTGTGGAGAATGGAGAATTAAAAATGTAAATTTCATCAACATGCAGTTTTGCAGTCTTCACAGGGGAAGAAGTAGCAGGATACCATGGTGATGGCAGCACTACAGTCCATTAATAAACCAGAGAAAGACTCAGGAAAAGATTCAAATACTTAGACCCATGCTGAAAAATAACTCACTTCATAATAAATCGTGTAAAAGCTAAGATGGCTGTGCATCTCAACATCAGCCATGGTCTCAACCTACTGATTCATCATGTCTTGATGGGGGGCCGAAGAAAGAAGAAACTTTTTTTTAAGCCTTCTAGCCTCCTTACAGTGAATTGCTTTGCTTTTATATTGCCAGGGTTTATGGCCCATAGCATCTGAAAACAGAAAACTCATGTCTGGAAAAGAGAAAAAGTGGAAAGTTTTTTATTCTTGTATTCCATCTGTGTGTAACCCATCTGTTTCCACCATCACTGCTAGCCCTTTCATACAGGAGCAATCAGCTGGTTTTATTTGCTATCTTACCTGGAAATGTGGCAAGTATTAGTGTTTGCTTACTCAATTAGAGATTCATAAATCTTAAGCAAACAAATTCACATGACGTACCTGGACAACAATATGTTAGCCAGTTAAAACAGCGGCTTTACAAGAAGTGTGGCTTTCTCCAAGCCCAAGTATGGTCTGACCGCCACTGCTGGGGATATGCTGACCTCTTGCAGGAGAGCTCTCTCCAGCCATGACAACACAGAAAACCTTCCTCAAACAGCAAACCATCTAAGTAACCGCTCAAAGGAAATAAAATGTCAGTGAGAGGTTATCCTCTTTAACAGAGGGTCTTTCCAAGTCAGTCAACTAGACCATCCTCAAACTAATTGGACTTAACTACAGTCAGCATTTTTAGATTGATTGCTTGTAAGCCATTCTGTGGGACTCCAAACTATTGTTATCAATATCTTTATAAACTTTCACAAGTCTTTATCAAATACTTAAATGCCAGGTGTTCAAGGTAGGTACAAATGAGTTTTCCCACCTTGCAGGACAGAGATTGCACTTAGTTTCCTGTTCTGAATTAGAATTACAAATAAAAATTACAAACTTAAAATAATCCTCAAAATACATTCAATTGAATCTGTTAATACTAACTTTATTACTTCAGGGTTTTTTTAAATACTTCAAAATAGAAAGTTATTTAAAAGAAAAAAAAAGAGCTTTTCAATAATCTTTTTTCTGAAGCTTCTTTTAAGAACAAAAAACCTCCCTCCACAACTATTTAAATTAACAGATAAACCAAATCCCAACCCTCTGCCATCAGTTCTGAAGCACTAACATTCACTAATGATAATGTTCAGCTGGAAATTGCCAACATATTCTTTTACATTTGTTAAGGTGATAAAGCATTTCCTAAATGATTTGCCCTTGTAAACACAGGAATTCTGTAGCAAAGCCAAAAACTGAGCTCAGAGCTCCTAAATCCCAACCTAGAGCCCTAATCACAAAACCAGACTTCATCTCACTGGGATTCTGAGGATCAGGTGGTTCCCAGAACACGGTCTACTAACATGTCAAGTCATTCTTTAAGGCTAACTGAAGCCAAAGTCTGATTAATTTTACAGTCAATAGCAGTGATCATTTGACATTAGTTTTGTGCTATTAGCTGCAGCATAAGGGGAATAAGGGACAATTTGTTGTGCATGCATTTCAGACATACACAGTCTGAAAGAAATGGCCCTCTCAATATTTATTATTTTAATTTTACTGTGTCTATTGCAAGCGTATGCACTGCTACTTTAAAACATTTAAACAAAAATGGATTTAATTGCTCAGAAAAATTAACCAGCAAGCTCTGAAAGCAAAAAGAGGAAAGAAAAAAGAAATCCAGAATTAAAAGCTATTTTACCAGGTAAAGAAGGCAGCAAAATAGTTATGTATACATTGACCAGGCTAGAAAGGTATCCTAGTGTATCTAGAAGACAGCCACGGTGGCACACTGTGGGAAGAAAGCAGATATATCGTTATGGTCCTTGAGACTAGGAGATCCTCCTCCGGCACGGCCCAGTGAGAACCATCAGGTCAAAACAAGGATAAAAGCCCTTGCTCAGCTCCCTGGCAGGGACTGGCACTGGAAAATCTCTCAGGCATCTGGGCTCACATGGCTGTACAACAGCACCCACAAATATGCAGTCAAACAAATTAATATTAAACAGTTAAGTGCTATACAGCTAAACGCATTCCCTGCTAGCATAATTCCCTTTCTATAATGATGCCGTACCAGCCAAGATTTCAAACCAACTATGATCTAGCAGCTGTAGAAAACTGCTAGGCAAAAAAGTAAATCTTAATAAATTCACTGCTTGGACACCTTTTCACTTATCCTTGTAAGGCACAGAATGATTTTTGGAAGCACTGAATATTCTCAGCTCAGTGAGACCAAGCCTTATTGTACATGTGGCAGGATCGACACTTGCTTGAATTTGTCCTACAAAGGGAGAGAGGGAGGGAGGAGAGAACATCGCAGCTCTGTATCACAAAGAACTGGATGTTCAAGGCACGGCCTGCTATCAGGTGTGATGGCTTTGCTGCATCAGGAACTGAAATGTCACCACGACATGTACAAAGAGGCACATTTTGTGAAGTTTCCATAATAAGATAAGACACAATTGACGTCTGCAAGGCTCTAGCGAGGACTAGTTTCCTCATTTCTTCAAATCACAGAGAGACCCCAAATCAAATATGTGTGCATCTGTATGCATCCATAAATATACAAATATACATGCATGCACATGTGCAGGTGTAACAACTAATCGTGGGACACGTTGTGTCCAGAAGCGTTATGCTGGTCACCTTCCATGCCCTATGTGAATCCAACAAAAATCAAGATGAAACAAGATGAAGTAATGGAAAAATGAAGAAATATCTAAAAAGACTGAGGCAGCAAACAAATTTAAAGCATGTTCCTCCACTCTGCTGCTATGAAAACCAGCTTGTTTTTAAAACTAAGTATCACAATCAAATTATTAGCACACACTGGAACATCACTTGTGTACTAAACCGTCCCACTGAACAGTCATTTTAAAGGGTGGGAAAATGAAGATCTCATGATATACATTTCATCATTTTTCCTCATTTGTTTGAATCATCTTCCAAATATTGACTTACCCACCATTATAGTGTGTGTCACTAGCGCTCCAAACCACACGCCCATGCAAAGGTGAGCCTCCAACAAAGCACACTCATCATCTGTTTACAAACTGAGTTCATTGCGCTTTGCAACAACAATTTGGAAATAAACTAAGAAAGCCACAGGAAAGGATGATGATGATGGCATTGATGATGGTGATGACACAACCAGAAATAATCATAGGACATTTAATCTGAAGAAAAGAAACATCTGTAAACCAACCAACCAAGGGTACAGAGTCAAGCATGTATATGCATCTTTTGGTGACAGTACACAACTTTTCATTCCTTAATTATTTTTACATACCATGTCTCCAAATTAGTATGTTAGCGGGTTTATTTTTCAAAACAAAAACCATATCTGTGAGAGAGGGACTGAAGAAACAGCCCAGCCCATAAGCTCAATCAGACTACGGGTTTGGATACACAACCAAATTACCACTGTTTAATGAATGACAGCACATCAGCGGGGCTGCTGCGTACAGGCAATGCTTGTATTCTAAAAATCAAGGCAGAAGGCATCAAGTATGATCTTGCACAAGACATGCAAGTGACCCTTTATTTGCAAAAGTCCAAGTACACACACGCACACAGAGTCAGTTCCTGAGGGACCACACTGAGCTGTTTGAAGCCAGTCGTGCATCCCAGCCCTGCTCTGGAGATGCGTAATCGCTATCAGTCGGTGTGGGGTTATCTGAAGTTCGTGGAAGTACACTGGTTTATGCTGGCTGAGGGCCTGACCCAGAATTCAGAGAATTACAGGATGGTTGAGGTTGGAAGGAACCTCTGGAGGGCTTCTTGTATCAAATTTGGATAGACCTTTTGATAGAGCAATATATGGACACTTTTCTTGCCAGTACTGTGTCCCCTAGCAAGAGACCGGAGAGAACAGCTGATGCGGGAGTACATCAGCCATCCCAGACCACAGCTGAACCAGATGCAGAAAATAGGGGCCTTCCTATCTGGCAGTTGTATTTTATTTGTTTAATGCCACAGGTAGGCCTCAAGCTTTACAGATTTAACAAAATAAAGATGAAGCCAACAGCTTAGTGAAACAGGCAAATTCTACATGTGAAAAGAATAATCATAGCCTGTGGATGAACTAGGAGAGGAGAAAGGGGAAGAATAGATGAGCAAAAAGAAAAGAAGCTCAGGCAACTCCCTTCTGCTTCAAGAGGGATACAAGGAATTTGCACTGTCACGTTATATTAACTTCCATACTACATTTTTATTCTTACTTTTACCAGTTCATTATTACTTGTTGTTAATCTATTTTTTACCACTGTAGCAGCAAAGCTCCTGATGAGAAAACAGCGATGTTTTCTTACAGTTATTGGCATCAGTGTAGATTTTTGTATTTAAAAATGTCACCCTCCTCCAGCTGGTTGTCATGCAGATTTAAGGATTTGGTCTGGATCAACTACTAGTTTCCACTTGTGATAGCCACATGAATCCTGGCAGAGCGCTGACTCCAGCAGTCTGGCAAACCTTGACTAGCTAGTACTTACCTTTGCCTTATGGCTCACTGATCCACATTTTTAGCAAATACTTTGGCCTACAACTTCTGAATCATTTAAATTACGTACCAAGTAATGTCTCCCTTCACATTGCTCCATCTTAAAATTCTGCTCTTAGATTTTTAAAAGTACACTTTAATGATTCTCAAGTACTAATTCAAAAACAAATTTTCAATGCAGAAATTAAAAACAATCTGAAAACAGATTATGTATCATTATCTTGCCTGGCAGAATGCAACAAACATCATAAACCCATCTCACTCACAACACAATAATGCAGCTAAAAATGGTCTTAGTGCTCTTAAAAGAAAACTTTTATTCAAGAGATGACTTAACCATAGTTGTGAGAAAAAGGTATCATTTACTGCAGCACAGCCCTGCCTAGAATGCTGGCTGAGGTTTCCATGGTTAACCTAAATTAAAATCAATTCCATATTTTTTTTGGCAGAAGGTCTATAAGCTAATTTTCATCTTTTCTTCTTCAACTATAATTAAAAACATAGGGAAAAGGCTTCGTATGCCTCAAGTATGAAGGTACATTACAGTAGACATTTTTGGTTTTAAATGGCTACAATGCTCACCTTAATCAAGTGAAAATTAAGTGGGAAAGTAGAATGTCATTATTGCCTTCTTGTGATTACACAGTTAACAACAAATATACCCCATGGCTACAGGGGAATAACACCCTGCGTGCTAGACTTGGTTGCTTGTTCTAAAAGGAAGTGAACTTTAATGCAGATTTGATCTGCAGTCACCATACACTTCTGTCGCAAGAATTACTAATCAGTAACTCAGAAACAACAGAAATAGGCAAGGGAACCTAAAAGGCTTTCTACAGCAATACTCAAAAGATATTCATAGTAAAGATGTGAAATGTATAATATCAAAGGGAAACATAATTGCATAAAACGAACAGCAGTTTGGCTTCTGTTCACTAGCAAAATCTACTTTGTGCATATAACAAGTGAGCAGATAGGTTCGGTGTGAGAGAAGTGTACAAGTGGTCCAGGTCTCTCTGGATGTGGAGACAGGACACAAGGTGCTTCCAAAAGAGTCTTCTCAGCAGATTAAAACCACCCTGATTCCATAAATGTCTTCTGATGACTTCCCAGCAAACAGCCAGCAAGTGCACAATCCCAGATTAAGGTCATTCTTCTAACATGCACTCAAAGGCATGATATCCCATTACAGACAGCTTTCAGTTCACTGAATCATCATCTTATTCACTTCTATCAAGTACATCATCCACTGTTCGTAACCCTTCACAAGTTCTATTTCCCATTGTCTCTTACTCTAATGCATATATTAAGATTAATTGAAAGAACAGCAAAATAAAAATGGAATATAAACTTTTCCTATCTCCTAATACACTTAGCTTTTAGAATTAGTCCTGCACATCCTGCAACTTAGTGACACTTATGTTAACATATGATTGCTACAACTGCTACAGAGTCTGGTGAATAATCTATCTTTGTGGCATTCTGAGTTAGATAACTCACATTTCACCTCTGATGGATGAGGTGCAAATCTTGATTTTGGAAATACATTGGAGGAAGAAAAGAAAAGCACAGTGTGTTTTACGAAGGCTGGTTCAAACCCCCCGGTCTCACCCCCTTTCCCATGCTTCTTCACCCTTGAAGACTGACAGTCTTAAGTTAAAAAAAGGCTTTGCATTGAAATAACAAGTGTATGCCATGTCTGGACTGAAAGATACTAGCCTAGCTTTCTGAAAAGCACTAACTCCAAAGTCTAATCTATGACCACTCATCAGTAGACCATGTGGAGAAGGAATGGATAAAATACAGTAGGCAGATCTATTTTGCATTTTGAATTCTCCACCAGCAAATATAAACCCTCAGTTAAAGTCAAGGAACTTGCTTTGAGTAATCTTAAAAGATAGAAACCACTGTATTAAAAGTCTTAAAACATTTAATAATTGACAGTTATTCAGTCATTATGAGAAGAATTCTACTGCTTGGAAAGGGCTTTTCTCACTCTTACCTTTCAACCATTATTCACATACAACCCAAATCACATCTGAATAAATTCCACTGGCCTTCATTACATACCATCCAGCATTAGTTATTTTCATATAGATTCCTTAGTATACAGGACAGCCAAACACTTCATCAAGAGAGCTGATTGTGAATTAAAGAGGAGAGGCAGCTTCCAGTGTGAAAATTCAAGAAGGGAAAATGATCCCCAAGTTAGATGTGGCATGACCCAGAAACAGAAGGCTGCTTATCCTCAGTAAGTGAAAAACAATGGGTGGAAGAGGGGGAACAAAGTGGAAAGTGAGAAATAACAACACTCAGAGATTGCAGCTGTGTGAGGAGACCATGGAAGAAGCAGATAAAAGCATAGAAGATAAAGCAAGTTCATTTGAATTAGACTCATGGGCATTAAGCAAGCCAGAAACAGCAACAGTGCACAGGGGGGGAAACTGTTCACTTTGTTAGAGAGAGTGTAGGAGTTAAATTTACTCATCTGGCACAGGCTTTCTGGTTAGTGGTGGGGATGTCACGCCATCTGTGCCTCAGTTCCTCATCCACAAAGCAGGATGTTGTGCAGAAAAGCCAAAAATGGTTCAGGGGAAAGCCAAGTGATAAGGGTGAGATACAAACCTACACAGACAGGTATACCTAACAGATCCCTGATGAAGAAAAAAAAAAAAGGGGGGGGGGGGGGGAGAGAGAGAGAGAGAGACTGGCTATAGTGACCTAACCTACCTGAATTTTAGAGAGGAACACAAATGTTACAGATCATGACAGATGGATATATAACCACAAGAAAGAAAGATAAACCTCTGACCATAAAAGCCTGGAGAGAAAGAAAAAAATCACCAAATAAGAAGGGTGAGAATGCACAGATAGGTATATTCAATTGACGATGCTGACTAAAATTCAGAGCAGAACAAATATCTGAATGTACCCTCAAAGGAACACTCATTAATTTCAGGGAGTGAATAGTGAGTACAGTCTACTCCTATCAAACATACTGGAGAAAAGCATGGGAAAGTTATAGACAGGAAGAAATAGGGTTCCTGATTGGGAGTAGAAGGGAAGGGCTGGGAAATTCCTTCAGATGAAGAGAAAATGGAGGAAAGATCCTTGCCACACACAACAACTTCAGCCTAAGAAGCTTGCACACTGGGATTCTTCCATTCAGATGTGAGCTACAGGCAGAACGGAGGGTGACTGGTACAAGTGGTTACTAAATAAGGTACAGGTAGTCACAAGATGAACCTCATGTACCAAAAGAAGCAAGCAAAGGAGACAAGCAGTCTGCAAACAGACTGTCTGGTTGCAGAGAGGATCCAAGGGACGGAGGAAACAGACAGCTGATCAGAGATGAAATTTTCCCTGAGGGCAAAAACAACCCTCCCGAATACATCTGAGTTTATTTGAGCAGGTTTGAGCATACAAAGATGCCAGGAGGAAGCAGGGAATGGATGGCACTGAGGCAGCGTGCGGTCACAGTGACAATATTTCCTTGTGAAATGATGAGGAGCTGCTGGAAATCTTTACTATCCTTCTGGCCATTCCCCTCTCATTATTTGTTCTAACCAGTACTCGAAGAAGACCTTTTATGTATATGTATGTGTGTGTATATAGGTAAGTAAAATACGTAACCAACAGCATATGCGTAAGTCCTTGCTAACCCCAAATTCATTCTTTGCTATTTGTTATTTTATGACAAAGCAACACACGTTAGCTGCAGGAGGCATATCCCTGTCCCAAGCAGCCTGTGCCTGCCTTTGAAAGTCTAAAAACACAAAACAGACCGTGAGTGGGAGAAAGCAAATAACACTGTCTTCATGTTACGGACTGAGAACCAAAGAAGAGAGCTAGTAAGTGATTTTCCCAGGATTTCACAGGAGGTCAGTGGCAAAACTGGATATTGAAAGCCTCTCTCTTCAGCATCCATCTGGTGCCTTGGTCACAAGAGCACTGTATCTCTTTTAAGGACATTCTGTTTCATCCTCAGAGTGTCCTAGTGAGAGGAGTTTTTGACTGAAATGTATATATTGAGCTTGTATACCTTCAAGTTTCATTGAACCAAGTTGTACTTCTTCCTCTCTCTATTTCCAGCTCCCGTGCAGTCACTTTTGGTCTGAGCTCAAAAGAGGAGTACTACCACCTCCCTCCACAAAGCCAACCTTTCTATCTACTTACAGTTCTGTTGGTGAAGTTACTGAAGTCTGTCACTAAGATTTGCTTGATCATCTCTGGTGTGGAGACCACCACAAACATCTGGCGACCAATATAATATCTACAAAGAAAGAGAGAGTCATTTTAGCAGATAATGTCAACCAGAGAACAGTCATTTTCCCTAAAATACCTCTGTTGGCTTAAAAACACTTGCCATGAACAAATATCACAGAAAATACATTCCCTTGGGTAAATCAGTATTTCTCCCCATCCCTCTCAACTATTAAATTAAGCTGCATGGTCCTGGAATTTAAAGGAAACAGCTTAAAACCTTTTACTGATTTATCAATACTCAGCCAACATTTTAATGTACAGGTTTACACACTGAGTGCTCACTGTGAATTCTGTACAAAGTGATGTAGCACCACTAAACCAAACTACAGAGGAGCAAAACATTAGTAACCAACAACCCAAACATTCATGAAAGACCTACAAAATTGATAATCCTGCAGTCAGCCACATGAAATGTCTTTCCACAGTAAAGCCCTCTCTACAGTGAGCCTTTCCAGAAGTCCCCCAGCGTGGCTGCAGTAAAGGCACACTGCCACCACTTCTACTAGCACTGGAACTGAACGCATCTCAGACCCCAGGCTCCATGTTACCACGAATATAACCCTCTAACAGATACCATCAGAACCTCACACAACACCAATGAGGGGGAAAAAAAGAAAACAAACAAACAAACAAACAAAGGTTCACCAAGTTTAAAGGAATTAATAAACCCTTAGAAGAAGACTGGGTGAACAGGGGTCTCTCACTCTCTGTTTGTATACCCTCCATCTCCCTGTTCCTGATTTAATCTGATCCTGTGGAGCCAGGGTCTGTCCTTGGGGGACTTCACACCATTGTGAATGCCGCAGAGGTACTGGGACCCACCCCAACCCCACAGCTCTGAGCGGCGCAGAGGTCCCTCCTCCAGCAGCATTCCCCCCAAGGCCCATGGGCGCTCTGTGCTTGGCTGCTCTGCAGGGGAAGGAGGGAGTACCACCAGCAAGCAGAGGTTGCCTACAGTCCCCACCTTTGCTGACTGCTAGACCAGAAAGACTATGCAGGCAGTGCTGCCGTTCCTCTGCCATGAGAGAGGAAGAGGAGGCTGGAGGCAGGCACAGGAGGGCCCGGCAACTCAGAGCAGAACACAAGAGCAATACCACAGATGCTGCAATACCATAGTAATATTGACGCCTAATCATTTTTGTATGATATAGCTTAGCATCAATACATTGCTTATCACCTGTCTACACTGCAGCAACAGAACAGACAAGCAAACCCTGGGCTGAATTAAATTTAGTAACTGGAGGTTCCCATGGCAATGAAGCTGCAGCAGCACTGATTTCACTGGGGGTAAACAAGTCAAATATCTTGATTCCAAAGCAGGGTTTCACAGTCCACCTTGACCCCCGGTACCACCAAAACTCATAACAAACAAATGGCAGAGAACAAGAAAATAACTTTTTTCAGGTAGGAAGAGATCTTCTTTTCTTCTCTAGTGAGTTTCAAGAGGGAACTGTTATTTCCCAAATCCAACCCGCAGACTCCACTTGAACCTTAGATACAGGTTGTACATTCTATTAAAATAAACCTTTTTCACCTCTCCCAGTTTTCTAAACCACAGCAAAGGAGCTGTCTGTTAACAGTCTAACTTTTCTTCAGAATCCTAATAGGTGCATAAGAAAAAGCTGAGACCTCATTTTAAAGAGTGCTTTCACCACGGTCTTCGGCAAAAGAGGATAATGCCCTTCTGCACGTACTTTGTACAATTTCTGTGGCATTAGAGAGGCAAAGCAAGCTCCCAAGGTGAAGACCTGTATCGCTCCAAACCTACCTGGGATGATCAGCCATGAATACTGACCTCTCACACTCACACCTTGCTTTTCTCTTCCCCTCTCCAAGTTTATCAAGTTCCTTGTCTCACTTAATGGTTAGTGCCTGATGGTCCTCCAACACACAGCTTTTCATAGGGACCAAATCCCTAACACCAGATTTCAAATCTGAATCAGAAGCTGATTATGTCTACCCAGACAGCTTAACCCTGACCACCAAGAGGTACCACACAATACATCATGCAAAGCACACGTGTGTGAGAGAGAGAGAGAGACACTGCTAGTTTATTTCAAACTTGGGAAGCTGCAGAGCTCCAGCTCCAGTCCACTGGAATAACAGGACATTACTCACAGTCGGAGCCCTTATGTCACAGTGCACATTGTGCTTGAAAGCATTCAGGACTAAAATTTGGGACAGGAGCATCTCCTACTCAAGCTGCTTTTATGAGAAAGTGACTCACAAGCCAAGCTTATGCAAACAAATCTATTCATCATCCTCCAACTCAGACCAGTCACCCGAACTCCCAGTTCTGCTTCCACAGCTAAGATCTTTCTTTTTTATTTACTCTTCTCTAACTTTCTATCTATAGGTATCTATTTTTCCTTTCCTTGTCCAGTTATAAATAAGGGCAGAAAAAGAGAAAGAGGAAAAGGGAAAAAATATCCTAAAATTAATAAACTAAAAATAGTGACAAAAAAATCTTAAATTGCTTTTTAAACAAAGTTCTGTCTGCTTTTAAGGAATGCCTGCTGTAAAGCATACGCAGACTAACATCTTTTATTGTATCCCAAACAGTAAAAGCCTTCTCCCTAGCTTTTTTTCATTCTTTTACTTGCTGTATATAATCTGTCTAACCTTTTCTAGGACACAAGAAGAGAAGGGTGTGTATTGACATTCTTTGGAAGTCAAAATCCACAGGCTAGAAGCATGACTTCCATGATCTTCCCCTGAAGTTAAGGAAAAAGGACAAGAACAGCTAAGCATGAAACAAGATCATCTGAGCTATTTCATTTAGGAAACACAAATCCAGAACCAGCAAAGCCACCAGAAATATGCTTAACTGAGTTTTAACATTTTTAAAATCCTTCGCAGGATCAAGGCCTCAGTCACAAACCAAGAGTATTTCTTGCAACTAGATTTTTATTTTTTTTACTTGTTCCAAAATGGCAAGTAAAAGATAAAATCCTCCTGAACAATAATCTATTCTTCCCAAGTAAATAACATATTCATCCCTGCCATGTAACTTCATTTTGATTCTGTATTGCTACATGAGGATATCACCAGCCACACATAGACTTAGATTTATTATTGAACAAAACCCGATATTCTTGTCAGATTTTAATAAATAAGAGTTTGAGAAAAACAAAAGCCTCCCAGCAAGTGC
Organism: Balearica regulorum gibbericeps; assembly: GCF_011004875.1. Taxonomy (NCBI): domain Eukaryota; kingdom Metazoa; phylum Chordata; class Aves; order Gruiformes; family Gruidae; genus Balearica; species Balearica regulorum. Next base: position 62,815,381 of record NC_046184.1, read on the forward strand.
ATTACAAATGGATTCATGAATAATTTAGGACAGCACTTTTTATTAACTTTCTCTAGGTTAATCTTTTCACAGGCCTTGTCCACACACAAAAGTCCTGCCTTTAACTACAGTGATACAGTACCGTTACACTGCTTGACCCAACCCTTTGTAATATTTTCATGTAGGGCATTCGGGGCGTAATACAAATGCTCGTGACTATCTATCTCCCTCCTGCACAGAAACAAGAATGCATGAATGCAGTACAGAGCCTTCAGAGCGAGGTGACTCCGTCCACATGGAAATCTGTTGTAACACTGCTGTACCAGTAAAAGTAAATTTCATGATCCACACGTGAGTGGATATCTACACATTTTCCTGTGTAGATGAGGCCTCAGTTATTTAAGTTACGCTGTTGGGGCAGTATCTACTTGTGGTGGGTTGACCCTGGCTGAGGGCCAGGTGCCCACCAGAGCCGCTCTATCACTCCCCTTATTCACTAGACAGGGGAGAAAAGGTACAATGAAAAAAAAACTTATAGGTTGAGATAAGGACAGGCAGAGATCATTCTCTAATTATCATCACGAGCAAAACAGACCGAACTTAGAGAGGGAATTCATCTTATTTATTACTAAGCAAAACAGAGTAGAGGAATGAGAAATAAAATCAAATCTTAAAACACCTCCCCCCACCCCTCCCACCTTCCCGGGCTCAACTTCACTCCCAGCTTCAACCTCCGCCCCCCTGAGCAGCACAGGGGGACGGGGAATGGGGGTTACGGTCAGTTCATCACGCGGTGTTTCTGCCGCCTCTTCATCCTCAGGGGGAGGACTCCTCTCATCGTTCCCCTGCTCCAGCGTGGGGTCCCTCTCATGGGAGACAGTCCTTCACGAACTTCTCCAACGTGAGTCTCTCCCACGGGCTACAGTCCTTCACAAACTGCTCCAGTGTGGGTCTCTCCCAAGGGGTGCAGACCTTCAGGAGCAAACTGCTCCAGTGTGGGTCCCCCACGGGGTCACAAGTCCTGTCAGCAAACCTGCTCTGGCGTGGGCTCCTCTCTCCACGGATCCACAGGTCCTGCCAGGAGCTTGCTGCAGTGTGGGCTTCCCACGGGGCCACAGCCTCCTTCAGGTGTCTCCACCTGCTCTGGCATGGGGTCCTCCATGGGCTGCAGGTGGAATCTCTACACCCCCTCATCCTTCCTCCATGGGCTGCAGGGGGACAGCCTGCTTCACCATGGTCTTCACCACAGGCTGCAGGGGGATCTCTGCTCCAGCGCCTGGAGCACCTCCTGCCCCTCCTTCTGCCCTGACCTTGGTGTCTGCAGATGTTCTTACATGTTCTCACTCCTCTCTCCAGCTGCAAAAGCACTCTCTAACTGTTTTTTTCTCTTTCTTAAATATGTTATCACAGAGGCGCTGATTGGCTTGGCCTTGGCCAGCGGCGGGTCCATCTTGGAGCCAGCTGGCATTGGCTCTGTCAGACACAGGGGAAGCTTCTAGCAGCTTCTCACAGAAGCCAACCCTGTAGCCCCCGCCCCGCTACCAAAACCTTGCCACGCAAAACCAACACACTACTAAATTTCAGTTTAAAGTGCAGCCCTCCAAAATAGCTTTAGGTCCATTGGAAGGTGAGACAGGAAAGACCTGGTACCAGTACGTCACCTGCACGAGGACAGCATTAGCTTCCTCCAGCAGATGAAAGGGCGGGCGACAAGCCAGGGGGCTGCTGGTGCAGAAGCAGGCAGCTGTGTGCTGCACTGTCCCCAAGGAGGGCCGGGCAAAAAGCTTTTCAGAACTGCTCAACGGAGGGCACGGATTTACTCCCACAAGTTACGGAAAAGGCAGGCTGCCCTCCAGTGTGTTTACTAAAGGGCTCATAGGTCAAGGGGGTGGTTATGTTATAGTATATTGAGCAAAGGAAGTTCATCTGCATTCAGAGTGTTTTAATAACTTAAGAGGCTACAAACACCCAACACACTCAACCGCAGCAGTTTGGTTTGTAAGAGCAGACAAGCACCACTCTTACAGCAATTAACGAAAGGGACAGAGACTTCTGCCTCATGTTCAGATTTCACCCAGGTTGTTGTGGTCCTCTTTGCAATGATTTAGTTATTTAGTAAACATATTTTTTTCTTTTATCGGCAAGAGTAAGCAGCAATCCAGCAATGATTTCTGCTGTTTTGCACATGCCCCACCATTGCTTTCTGCAGAGCTGTGGGCCAGGTGTCCCAACCCACACCTAGTACCTGCTATGGCCACAGAAGTAACCCCATGAAGGTAAGGGACACCTGAGAGATAAGCTGCTGAGCCCAACCACGAGCCAAGGGGCACGCTGGGCTGCCCAGTCCCTCCTGCAACACCCAAGCACACCATCTCCCTTTCCAACTTTCACCAGGGAACCCCTGGGAACGCAGATTGAGCGAATCAATCAGCTACTTTTACTTCAAAGGACCAATTGAGCATTATCTTTTCTGTGCCCCCAAAAGCATTCCAGTCACACTGCATGGTCATCTGCTGCTGAGAGCATCCCCCAGGTCCTGAGCCACAGTCATCCTCTCCGAGCAAAGCCCGCAGCAATGTTGCCTTGCTGTGCAGGAAAAGATGAAGTGCGCACACAGTACATCATGGCAAAGGGCCATATGTTTTTGTGTAACACCCGTGTGGGAAACACCTGCAACCCTTTCGCCTTCTTTATAGTGCTGCTGTCAATTCACAGAAGACTTTGATCTCCCTGTCTATTATCAGTCTCATGTATTACAAACACATCACATTAATCATAAAACACATATATGCTGTTAGGCAATAAACAAGGCTTTGTTTTCTATGCTGCAGTCTGGTAAAGCACACAAAGATCATCTGGAAAGCTAAATGAAAATAGAAAATTTTATTATCTCTATCTTCCTCAGGGAAGAGCAAAGAACAAAGAATGAAAAAAAAGGGGGGGGCAAAAAGGAGAGGTATGCAAGGATACAAAGATACAGGGGAAAAGGCTAATTTTCTTAGGAGACATTTCCTTAAAAAAAAGTTCCTTGATCACTCTGCCTCTTTTGTTTATAAAGACCCATTCACTGCAGGCAGAGAAACGCAAAAACGAATAGCGCACTGCTTGTTTAAAATAGGACTCAAGCCTGGTGTTACTTGCTTAATTATTACAGAGGTCAGCAAATTGATTTGTTACGAGCACTGTCCCCTTCCAGCTCTTGCAGGCAATTCAGACTTGTAGGACTAAGCAATACGTAATGAGCAGCTGCAAAGCCCAGGCACAATCTTCACGGAAAGGGTTACTCTGAGCTGAGAGAAAAGGGAAGGAGGGGACAAAAAATTTCTCAGGTACCATGAGTCCCATTATTATTTGTGTTATATTAGCAGCTAGAGGCCTCCAAGGTCCCTGGGCCCTAATTTGGCAGGAGTTATACATAAGTAGAAGGTTTATTCTAGGCCTGCGGAGCCTACATTTTAAATAAGCGAGAACGACAAACAGTGGGAAAACCAACAACGTCCTCCATTTTCCAGCTGAAGGACTGGGGCACAGGCAGGTACAGAGGAGCCATGAATTGCCAGCAATCCCCTATTGTTTTTCTGTTCACACCCTGTGAGAACAGAGCTCCTCAGCTGCCACATACACCTGGAAATCCCACACCAGCTTTCTTTAGGCAGGGGAAAGTCTGCTGGAAAGTCAGGAAAGAACTCCCGTGCCACTTGTCCTGCGTCCCATGCTGTGACTCTAGCTGGCAGGGAACCTTCCTGGACTATCTTTATAATGCACTGACAAGCTGAGTATCTCCGGATTAGAGAACTGAGAAATACATGTTACCATTTAGAAAAAAAAAAAAAACCAAAACAACCCAAAACAAGAAAAACCCAACCAAAACACCCACAACACCCTAGAAACAGGTGAACTTATTGCACATGAAAATGAAGGCCCGGTAGTGCTGAGCAGTCTCAGGCACAGAGAAAAGTTTCAAAGCACAGCTCTGCCAACACACACACGCCTCAGCCGGAGACTAATCCAACCAATTGTGTAAATTCATGAAAAAGACTACATGGCCACAGTGATTTCTATTTAAGAATAAATTGTTCTTCATTTCCTTTTTCAATGAACTACGCTTCTTTTCATGTCGTGAAAGGTTTAAAATAAGCACATAGAACCATTAATTTAATTCCTGACTGTATTAAAAATATCATGTAACAAGATGCCTGCACACTTTCTGCGCTCTGTATTGCTACGCATCCACCTCTTTGTCCACATACCCGGGATTAAAAATGCTATCTTCTACATACCAAGAACCTCTGCGCTATCTCAAACTTGCACCTTGCCAAGAGACCTCTGCTTTCTGACATGCTTAAGGAAGTATCAAAAAAGGAAAAAAACTCTGGGATTATTTATATTCTCCCCACCACTAAAAGCACAGCTATTTTAAAGGAGCTCCTCCCTTGTCAGGTGCAGTAAGAGACTCAAGGTATGAAAGTAATATATTTATGGTTGACAATAAGGAGAAGAAGGGCTGATTGGGGCCATTACAAGGTACAGAGCTGGTGGAGTCTTTCAAGTACCTTACACCAGGGTGCAAACGAGATCTATTTCTGGGTATCTCTAACCCCGGCTGGGGTTTAGCAACTTGAGGGTGTCACACATTTACTAATCCCTTCCCCCTTCCAAGTGAGCAGTGCGGGAGACGCAGACTCTGCATGGCTGTGCTAATTCATTCATGAAATGAAGTAGATGACATTTACCCACATATAAGGGATGACAGGGATTAAATTAAGCTCACAAAATGCCACGAAGAGAGGAAAAAAAGAAAAACCACCTCTGAATTATACAAGCATATTTGGCAATCTATGTCCATTTGGTTTACTGAGGAAATCCGAGTCCAGATTCGAGTGCAAGTAGAAAAACTCAGGCCCACGTTCCGGGGTTGGGAAGAGAAGCAGCAAAGGGGACGGACAGGGATAACAGAACTGTTTCTTTTCTAGCTCCAGGTGGGCTGCAGGAGAAGCTAGGTGCCAGGGCAGCGCAGAGCCATGGGGTCCTGGGCTGTGCTCCTCCGCAGCTGGGGAGCTGCCGCTTCCCAGGGCTGGTGGGGGTTATTTTTATCCTGGCAACTGGGCTAAGATGATTGCCACCACCGCCACCACTCCGCACGCTTGCATCATACCGCTAGCGCTGATTAGCTACATCAGTATTCCACTTCATTAATGCGAAATGAAAGCTGTAAATAGGGTACTGCTTTTATAGGATGCCACTGGAAATGAGAAGTACTGTGCTATTAATAAGAAACCAGTTGCTCCTCCCGCCTGGCTGCACGATGCTATTGCTACTGGGTGACACTGAAAGCGCTCATAGCTCTTCACCTCATCGAGAGCACCAGAAGGTTTCTAAATCTTTTCCCATGGCATTTCCCACCAAGCTTGGACATTATTAGTCTGTGTTTTGTTACCCATGTTTAGACTGTGACATTTTCACCAAAGCTTGTTTTGTCTGCACTCATTAAAGCACGGTATGCCTGACTGACCTCATGTGATGGTGCAAGCAGACGTTTCCTGTGGGTTTCAGCATATTTCTATGCCTGGCCTGTCTGTGGGTTTGCGAGACGTGGCATGAGAGCAGTCTCATCTCTGGGTCTTTGCACCCAATTCACTACCAAAGTACTCCTCTGCCATACCCTGAGAGAAAAACCATCAGGTTACTATTTCTAGAACACTGAATTACTATTTCTAGGGAAGGCTACATCTGGGAGATAGCAAACTTTCTGTGTCTCCAAACTTTACTTGCTACCGTCTACACACTGTTCATTTGTATGGATTTGTACGAGTCTCTTATTTATATTCAACAGTGCTACATATTTTTATCAGTGCAGTAAAAAAAAAAAAAGGCTACAAGATGGCTGAGGAGGATAAGCAGACAATGTTACTCAGGCTAAACAAGGGCAGCCTTTTCTCCATCTTTTTTTTTTTTTTTCCCCACGTAAGGGAGGGAGGTGGATCTGCTCAGTGCTTATCCTGATTTCTAGTCAGAAGCTCTAAGCAGCTTCTCTTGACAGACAGGTAAGCAATTTCTGGGAAACAACAGGCAGTATTACCCTGGCAGGGCTACAGCCATTTCATACAAGATAAATGGAGACAGAGCAGTGTACTTGAAGAAGATGAGGGATATGACTGTGATGCTACATCGAATAACATGGCTGAGAGAACACACAGAAGAAGGGCGTGCGGCGCAGGGCTACTTTCTAACAAAGCAGGGGGGACCCATCCGAACCAGTGGCCGCGAAGCCAGAGAGGATCCTCAGTGTACCAGAAAGCCAGAGAGTGTACCTGTGTCGTGGTGCCGGCTCCAAGGAAAATTTGGGGACGGGGGACAAAAAGAGAAGAGCATACGTGCGACCATATGGAGAAAATGAAACAGGAAGGAGGTCAAAGGATTTAAATATAATATGTGATACTACGACATCGCAAGATACAGCATGCTATAAAACAGGTTGACTATAATAAAACCACAAGTGTAATAAAGTTGCTAGTTACACGCCCATCACTAAACTTCATATAAGCAAACACACTTCAAGATGACTAGAACGAAACCCATGTGATCTGACTTCTGCCTCTCATAAAGCATTTCTGACCATGATAAAATTGAGGTTTGTATTATTTTTCCTCCCTGAGACTTGACATCAGGGTACAAAGAAAAGCCATCCATAAAGCTGCATTTCTACAACCTTCATCTCTCCTATATTTTACATATCATGGCCAGGACTAGAGTGTGACTAGAGTTTTTCACGTCTCTGGTTTTGGTTAGCCATTTTAGCCCTGAAGGAAAGAAAAGGATTTCAGAAAACACTGAGTATCTCTATCTGCTGAAAAGTCATGTCCTCATACATATTTTCAAAAGAGGCATTCGGAACAGAGGCATTCAAAATCAGTAGGCTGTTTCTGTTTGTTTTAATTCTGCACTTTATCTTTGATTTCTTCATAGGCAAGACAGCTCATGTGCCTCCTGTAAATATGATCAGTGGTGGACGTTACAATATTTTATTTTTGCATGTCTTTGAAACAAACATACACATAATTTTCTTTCAGTCTACTCCTCCTTACTGGCATTTTGATCTTAAATCAATGTCAGAGTTACAATATATTGCACACCATCCCTTTTTATTCCTTTGCTCTGTTTACGTTAATGCAGACACATGCATTTCTGAAATAATACCATCTCAATATGTGAAAATTTTAATTCCTCAATGACAAATAGGACTCAATATACTGATTTTTTTCATCATAAAGATAACAGGATGAAATGAGTAAGCCAAACTGAGTTTTGCCTAACTACACATGCATACACCATTTTATTGAATAAGAAACAAAACACTTTGACTTGATCATGGCTAGCAGCCTGAAGATATCTGAAGTTTAAACAAATGAAAGCAGGGTTTCATAAATGGGAGGCAATGGGCAAGCCATTTATCTGATTTGTGTGCAATAAAGACAGACATTCCAGCCAACACTGGAGAGCCTTACTCAGGCAAGTAAAGGTTTGCCAGACTGGCCATGAGGGGGACAGTCACTGGGACTTGCTTTTCTTTCCCAATCTGCCTTAAAAAAATATGTTGAAACAAAGAAAAAAAAAGGGATAGTAACCACCTACTGAGCTCCTGGGAATGTACTTTTTTATGCTACAGCATACAAAATGCACACAGGAAAGATTCATTTTTTTAAAATCCTTGCATACCTATAGTAGTGTGTACTTTTCCTATACGTTCTTAAGATCTACACACGTACACACAAAATCATTTAATTTTGTTAATGCATTATTAAATGCATACTAAGCCCAATAAAAGTCATTTCCCAACGCTTTATGCATTTATCATGAAACCACTAGCAGAATTCTTTACAATAAAAATGCTAGCCGTACACATGACCAAACTAAATTATCTTGGGAAATGGCTAATATCTGACCATGTGGAAACATTAGAAAGCAGGGTTTTGTTATAGGACTAGAAGGAAAAAAAAAAGATGTATTTTCTTAGAGAAAAATTGCAATGATAGAAATATTTTAATAGTAAAAAATGCTGCAGCTCCAGGAAATTTTCCTGAATCAATTCAATCTGTGTCATGCCAGACTTTAAAAACCCATTAAAAATAACCATGATAAATTTCCTAACCTCTTTCAGTGCACCATGCAGAAGACAAAGGAAACTGCAATTCAACAGAGATAGAAAAGAAAGAAAAGAATGGAAAAACCTGATAGCTTGTGCATCAGTGGTAACATCGTCGCTAACAACAGGCAAATCTGCGCCACAAAGGACAAGAGGAGCAGGAGTGATGTGTACGGCTGACAATGGCACTCCAAAGTAATGACTTCCAGGAAAATGTGCTGTTACAAATGGACAACATGCTGCTGAGAAGTAGTTGAGTCACAACTTTCATAACATGGCAAATTATTTAAGCCTAAAAATGGACATACTGAAAAAACAGGATGCATACAACTCTGGTAAAGCAACTGCGGGGCTAACATCCTACAGACAGCTAATATGCTCACCTGGTTTAAATTATTAAACCTTGCTGAAATCCATGCACGTTCAGGGATTTTTCCCAATATTTAATGCGCAGTAATAAGACACAGATCATGTTTCAAACAGTAATATTAGCAAGAGCACTACCTAGTCGACCTATTTTCCATTTACTACCTTGTACATATTATCAGTTGTAACAAACACACTTCTTTTGATGTTCCCTATTTTGGGGGAGGGAGAAGGGGCAATTGTGCAACAAATGGCATATATGTCACCTGTGACAACCCAAATCCCTGAGGATGGAGGGATATTTAGCGCTCTCTTCTTCCACAGATGGACCCTTTCAGCACAGAGCAGCAGGTCCTGTTCACTCACCTCCTTCTTCTGATGGCCAGCCAGGGTGCAGCGTATCACACTGATGCTGGGACCTGATTCCCATGTGCACATTGCACATGTTTGAGCTCTCTTCACAGCTGCACCAAGCAGCTGTCCCAGGCCTGCATCTGGCGACCCAGGGACATGAGCAAGATGTAGGCTCAAGAACATCAAAGATGTAGGCTCTTTCTCTCGGTCACAGCTGCTTGACTAAAGACCTCAGGACTCCCATTGACCTGCCTCATTTCTGAGATGTCCAAGTAAATGTTATTGTCCAACACTGCTTTGCTATGTTATAGAATCATAGAATGGTTTGGGTTGGAAGGGACCCTAAAGATCATCTAGCTCCAACCCCCCTGCCACGGGCAGGGACACCCTCCACTAGACCAGGTTGCCCAAAGCCCCATCCAACCTGGTCTTAAACACTGCCAGGGATGGGGCCTCCACAACCTCTCTGGGCAACCTGTTCCAGTGCCTCACCACCCTCACAGTAAAGAATTTCTTCCTAATATCTTATCTAAATCTACCCACTTTTAGCTTAAGCCCATTACCCCTTTTCCTATCACTACATGCCCTTGTCAACAGTCCGTCACCATCTTTCCTGTAGGCCCCTTCAGGTACTGGAAGGCTGCTATAAGGTTTCCCCAGAGCCTTCTTTTCTCCAGGCTGAACAATCCCAACTCTCTCAACCTGTCTTCATAGGAGAGGTGCTCCAGCCCTCTGATCATCTTCATGGCCCTCCTCTGGACTCGCTCCAACAGCTCAATGTCTCTCTTGTACTGGGGCCCCCAGAGCTGGACACAGTACTCCAGGTGGGGTCTCACGAGAGTAAAATAGAGGGGCAGAATCACCTCCCTTGACCTGCTGGTCACACTTCTTTTGATGGAGCCCAGGACACGGTTGGCTTTCTGGGCTGTAAGCACACATTGCCGGCTCATGTTAAGCTTCTCACCCACTAACTCCCCCAAGTCCTTCTCCTCAGGGCTGCCCTCAATCTGTTCTCCACCCAACATGTATTTATGTTTGGGATTGCGCTGACCCATGTGCAGGACCTTGCACTTGGCCTTGTTGAACTTCATAAGGTTCACACAGGCCCACCTCTCCAGCCTAAGTCCCTCTGGATGGCTTCCCTTCCCTCCAGCATGTTGACTGCACCACACAGCTTGGTATCATCAGCAAACTTGCTGAGGGTGCACTCAATCCCACTGTCCACGTCACCGACAAAGATGTTAAACAGTGCTGGTCACAATACTGACCCCTGAAGAACGCCACTCATCCACTAGTCCCCACTTGGACATCGAGCTGTTGATGGCAACTCTTTGAGCACGATCATCCACCAATTCCTTATCCACCGAGTGGTCCATCCGTCAAATGCATGTGTCTCCAATTTAGAGACAAGGATGTAATGCAGGACAGTGTCAAATGCATTGCACAAGTCCAGATGGATGACATCAGTTGTTCTTCCCTTATCCACCAACACTGTAATCCCATCGTAGAAGTCCACCAAATTTGTCAGGCACGATTCGCCCTTAGTGAAGCCATGTTGGCCATCACTGATCACCTTCTTATTTTCCATATGCCTGAGCATAGCTTCCAGGAGGATCTGCTCCACGATCTTGCCAGACGTAGAGGTGACACTGACCGGCCTGTAGTTCCCCGGGTCTACCTTTTTTCCCTTATTAAAAATGGGGGTTATGTTTCATCAGACTGCCATGACTTCTCAAATATGAAGGATAGTGGGTTAGCAACTTAATCCGCCAGTTCCCTCGGGATCCATGGATGCATCTCATCAGATCCCATGGACTTGTGCACCTTTGTGCAATTTATTCCCCAAGCCTTCAGGACCTCTGGAGTCTGCTGGAGCAGTTTCCTAGAGCCTTCCCCTTCAAACGTTCAAGCATACATGAAACACCAGCAGTCATGCTTAGGATTTCTGAACCAAAAATTGTATTTTTAATTGCTCAAAGTCTACCTAGAAAAAAGGGAAAACTAGTAGATTTGAAAGCAGACCAATGTAAACACTTCATATTCCTTCTACGTATATAGGTACTGGGGCAAAATCAAGCAACTCAATCCTCACACAACAACAGCATAGCAGAGATACAACCCACTGAATCTATTCATAACCCCTATAAACAAAGCAAAAAATAAAATACAAGCACAACTGTAGGATGAACCATCACTGAAGTAAATATATTGATCTATCAAAAATGATTGAAGACTGACAATAAAAGGGTTATAAATGCTTAGAAGAAAGAGAAAGCAAAAACACAAAACCAACCCACTGAAAAACTCCCACCTGCATTCACAGGGAAAAATGGACTGGAACAATAAAACACAATGGCAGTGCCTGTATGTCTTTGATAGCTGCCCCTCCCAGAAGCTGGAACAATCTTGCTGTAAACCAAGCAAATGAAAATGTAAATGCATGAGCAATCGTCTGGGGGATTCAGATGCTTCATGTCCTGTAGGCAAAGAAGGAAGGGGAAAAAGGTAGGAAAGCAAAAGAAGGCACCACTTTTAATATTTGCAATTATTATTGATCATGCTTTCCTCACCTGGAGCCTTTTTAATCCAGGAGAGACCTTACAGTTAAATATGCAATGTTGCCTGCATGGCAGTTTTAGCGCTGCCAGCAACATTTGCTTGTCCTCTGACCTCAGCGCAAACCGCTGCTTCAACTTCTCTGGCAGGAGGCAGCAGGCAGGGACAGCCTGCAGATTTTGGGGGTGCCAGCCAGAATGAATCCCGTAAACAGCTGCCTGCAGAAATCCAATATTTAAAATGGCAAACTCAAAAGTAGCATGGGATGGGGCAATATGCTGAACGCACCACCCAGAGCAGTCCTGAGAGTATGTATAAACACATTGGTGTATCAAAGGGGGATCAGGGGCTACTGGAGTGCTTACAAAACTATGTATTTGTTTAAATAGCTTGCTAATAAAATGAACATGAGGAAAATTATGGTAGTTTCACAAACTCAGTTCTGTTCTTCAGTATTGGTGAAAATCCAATTCCATTAGTTATTGGGCAAAAGCAAACAAAACACCACTGATGGAGGAGAAAAGTTGGATCTGTAGTAAGAATAAGTTTAGGTACTTCAGGTATTGATCTTCCCATTTTACAATACATTTCTCTGCCTCAAAAAATCAGAATTTAAATTATTTAAACAGAAAATAATGTAATATTTAATGGCAAATGCCTTTTCATGTGACATTATGCTACCATCTGACCTATTTTAACATTTCCCTCTATGCTGTACCTGTAGACCTACTTTCTCTTTCTCCTGCCCCATGCATAGCTTATTTCCTACTGGGCCAAACGGACAGCCAGTGGACATAGAAAATTGTGAGGCTGCTTTGATAATATTTTACTTTGGCCCTTCACACAGCCTATTTCATAAGATGCTCCATGTGATAAAAGGTCCCAAGGAACCAAGATCATCTCATAATGTCACTTTGAAAGACTCTGCAGCAATTCCCAGTGTCCTTGCCAAGATCCTTTTTCAATAAAATAGATTCCAACATTGACAGAAAAGCTTGGATTATTGCTGAGTGATAAAATGTCTACTGCTAGCCCTTACAGAGTCGGAACATTGCTCCCAACTCACTCCTTTTTCTGTAAACTACTTTAAGATGTCTGGATATGTCTTAAAAATTGCTGCACAAAACCTAATTTTATTCAATAGGCACCATCATCCAAAAATCGAAGTTATATAACATAAGAGATCTAAAAACATTGGGTCAAGATCCTCAAATAGTCACCACTCTATACCTTTAATGGAGCTACACTGAAGTAAACAACAGCTTGAAGGTCCAGACCAGCATTTTCAGGCTTGTTTACATGGGGGAGAGAGGAGATTCTGGGACAAAACATGGTTTGAATCTTAATAAAGTTAGACTAGAAAAAACTCCTATGGGAGCACACCCCTATCAATACAATAATTGCTGGGGAAGATGGTCACTTTTTTCCCCTGATGTAGTTTGTGTCATTCCAGAACTGCTGTGTCTGTGCAAGGGAGGTTTTTTGACGTTACTATAGCTGTTTAATTATACCAGTACAATTTTATCAGTGTGACTACAATAAATCCCCCTTCAAGACAAGCCTTCAGGTTTAGCCACAAAATTTAATGGAAGGAAAGAAAGATTCACAATCCCCAGGGTAATGGTGGCTCAGCTCATTCCACACTCCCCAAGCTAGGGGGGAAAAAAAAAATAGAACAGCTGAAAACAACTTCTTCCTCTCCAGTGGAGTACACTTTTGCCTATTGCCTGATGAAATCATACCCAGTTCACCAGCAGAAGGTCTGACATAAAGCAGACTCTCCAGGGAAAGAAGAGAGGTAGTTGAACAGAGAAAAAAGGGTAATTTGAAGATGGTGCCAAACCAACAAAGAAAAAGGAGATATTTTGTTCCCCTTTCTACTAATAAAACATAGTAGACTAAAATTGATCCCCAGACTAATAAGGTAGAGGAAAAACTAAAACCTATATATGACAAAACAATAAAAAAGTAATGAAGATATTTATGGAAGTACATAAAAACCTTGGAATGACGTAAAAATTGTCAGGTCATGTTACTGTTTTCAGCTCAACATGGATAAGAAAAACAGGGAGGAATAAAAATTAGAGCATGGAGGAAAGATAGCATAGGCCTGAAGGGGATGGAGAGAAGCAAGAGAAAGAAAATAAAGCCAGAGCAAATATTTAGGAGGGGAAAAAATAACAGCAAGAAGCATGAATACAAAGCCCACAAGACTTGTTGACAAGTTGTCAAAGTAAAAAGAATAAAATGGAACAAACCCCAGAGCCAACAAAGTGGTGGCACCATCAAAAGACAACAGGCAGCAATGGAATGGGAAGTACCTCTGTACATATTGGGAAAGTGGCAAAGATGACTGTTTCTAAGAAACTAAATAAGAGACATCCCCAATCCATTCTTGTGCAATGCCTAGGTGTCCTAAGGGCCAAAGGCTCCATGAGATCTTGTCTGAGGACTCCCCAGCATGGGGACAGAGGGTCTAACCAGCATCTGTCTCCCTCCTGGAGTTCCTAGCAAGGTGGGCTTGATGAGGGGACAGTCATGGATGCTCCAACCTGTGCTGGGGCTTTCAGAGAACTGGGACATGCAACAGGCTGCTGATTTGCAGTTTCTTCTCTGCATCCTTCTTCTCCAGCCCCCAGTGGGGGATATGTGGGGATAGGAAACCCCCTTTGCTTGTTGCTTCTCATGGCACATGAGAAGGCAGTCACAAGCTGGTTTTGGATTTCTCTAGGCTGCCACAAAGAAGGGTAAACCAGCAGTAGGGAGTCACCTGGAAAGGCAGTAACATAGCTCTCCTGTGAAGAGTCAGGCGACCAAGGAAGGCAGGAGAAGCTCCTGAGTTGCATTAATTTAAAGCTGATCTGCTTCAAAGCCTGCCAAGAAATGGAAGGGAGGTGGGCAAGGGACATTGGGAGATGATGCATTTTCGTCCCTCTTTGTAGAGCGGGAGGAAATGATTCAGGAACGTCATTGACAAAAATTGCCATGCATGGCACTGGAAACAGCAGTTCATAATCAGATAAATAGCTGGTGAAGTCAGGGACCACTAATAGCTCCTGGACGTTACATATTGTATGAATTCACTTCATGTTTGCATCAATACTTCCTGGTGCTGTAGGAAATTCTAATGAAAGCATTTAGTATGTACAGCAAAATTTTTCAAATAGAATTGGTATACTAAAATAACACCCAGATTTTTCAGCCTTTTAAAAGCCCTCAGCCTGCTTTTTCCCAAATGGTGGAAAGGAGTTAAAAATTACAAGATGGACTTTACAGTCTGTTAAGAAAATTAACTAATACAGACTCTGGTAGATGGTGAAGATGGCAGATCAGGGTGAAATTAAGCCTAGGTAACTAGTTTTTATAAGTGTGGGGTTCACTCAGAATATTTTCTCCCCTTGCCTTAAATTAGGATGACACAGTCTGGTATGCAGGTGCTGATCATAACACTGTTACATAATAAGAAGAGGCAATCTGTTTAGCAGTCCCATCCCAAGCCCCTTAAAAAATGATGATTTTAAGCATTAATTAGCTAAGAAGCAGGCAGTACAGATCAAAGATCACCCATGTTGCACATTAGGTGTAAAACGCTTCTCAGGCAGCACATTTTCAAAAGAAACTTCAGTTTTCAAATAATATTAACCTGGAGCTCACAAGGACTATGCTTTAGCAGCTAAGTGCTGCACTACCGATGTTCAGGGAAACAGGGGAACTAAGAAACACTTGCCCCTGGGAGCAAACAGAGGTGAAACCACCTCTCAGCCAAAGCTGCTACCTGCACAGGCAGAAGCAGACCAAGATTTAATCAGGTTCTTCAAATACTAAGATAGGGTACAAAGGTCTGCTCTGCTGCTTCCCTCGTCAGCCTTCAGAGCTGACACAATTCTGGCCAATCTCACAGAGCCTTTCTGCATCTGGCCAATGCCATGTTTGTGGAGCTGTACTGACCAGGGGATTTCCCTCTATACAAACACTAATTCAAACTGCCATGAGTACAGAAACAAGCATCAGGAACATGGGGCAGGTGACAGGCACTGTCCTTTGCTGCCTTGCCAAGTGCATATAAAATATCTGTCTCATTTGGTTAGATTTCACACTCTCTTTCCAGAGGTGTAAAAGATTACATCAGATCTTTGACTTACATTGGCTTGAACAGCTGCAGTAGAGTCATGGAGCAGTCATGGATGGAGGAAAGAAACTTGGAAAAAGCGCAGCAGGGAGCACATGCCTGCACCTCAGCCACCCCAGGGCAACGTCTGGATTCTCAGAGAAGAGACGGAGAGCTTTGTGTGCAGAAGAGTTTACCACTTGCATCAAAATTTTCCATCTAAGTGGCTTTGCCTGCACTGAGGGCTGGAACTGCGACATTTTGGTGGCCCTTTGAGTTTCTGTTTGTGAATACCTAGAGCATGAGTGTCCCTGGACCTGACCAGGACAGCAAGAGACTAGAGTTACAAATCAACAGCCACCACAGAGCAGACAAGCTCAAGTTGCATGGTTCTCATGGGAGGTCATAGTAAACACATAACATTTTGTCCATGGCTAAGAAGAGGTCATTAATGAATGCCTTCAACATTACTAGTACACTAAGCATTAATTCACAATGTTCCAGAGACCCAAGTAGAGTTGAAACATGCCAGAATTAAACTAGTCAACTAATTTACCATAAATTCTGCCTATAAACTACATCCCACAGGTCTCTGTATGCAGAATGTAGAAAGCCCCATAATGATCAGGCAGCCCACAAAAACTATTATTACAACTGTAACAATAACACTAGACTCCAATTCTCAAAACTGTGTGGTATGACACCTTTTGGGTAAATCTTTAGCCATCAGTCCCATAAAGGGCTATGTTTCTAAGACCAATTAACTCTAGAGAGAAGAGGAGAAACTGATGATGATATACCCATAAGTAATTCACAGGACTTGTTCCAGCAGCTTGATTTAACCATTGGAACTAACTAGAACCAATACCTGATTATGGTTAAGTGTGAGGAGTCAGATGGAGGTGTAGCATTGTACTGTGACCTTACATTTAGCCAGGAATATTGTTGGGTTGGGCTCTTTTAAAAGACAACTTCTAAAAAATAGGTTACTATTAACAAATTCTGAAAGCGTTAATTAAGAAAAAAAGTTTAACTTCAGAATATTAAGATTCTCCTATTGTTCAGTCAATTTTTGAGATAATCTTTTCTATTTCAGAGAGAATGGCTAGCACATTACACAGAGGAACAATAAAATTGTCTACATGCAAAGTGCTGTCAAAAGAGAGGGTGGGGAGGGGGAAGACGCATTTTTCTCCCCATTAACTTCTTTCAGCTACAATAGACCTAAGTGTTTATGTGTACCAACAGCAGTTAAAATATTTTTCAGGCACAAATGCAATTGTTTCTTTTACAGCTCTGATTCAGCAAGGTAGATAAAACTTCTGCCTAACTTGAAGCATGTTGAGTAACACCATTGACTTTAATGGGATTACTCATGTGCTCAAAGTTAGGCACATGTTTCAGGGTTCTGCTGTACTGTATCCACAGCTTGCAGGTATTTCAAAGGAAAAGAGATAACTCTAATTCACAATAGCAATTCTGGGGCTGATCAACAATCCTATAGAGTCAAAGGACCTTATCAAGACACATAAATGAGGAAACACAGTGAGGAGAAAAAAAAATCTTGACAGAACATGAAAGACTTGACTCTGGCCATAAACGTGTATTGCTCTTTAAGAAAACAAAAATCTAGGAAGTGAGGCTACCAAAAATCTTTATCAGTTTAAATGTGAAACAGAAATTATAAAGAGCTATAGATCAGAAATAGGAAGCCTGTTCTTCTTCCTTCTCCCCTATCCTTGCTCAGGCATGATTTTTCTCTAGCTGAAATATGAAAAGTAAATTGTTTAAAATATCAAAATAAAGGAAGGACCACAGGAGAGGTAGTAAGTCCTTTATAACCCCAGTGTAAAAGAGGAAATCAAACAGGATAAGATTGTTTCATAAAACTAAATTATTTCTTTACATGAGCCTTCAGAGACAAAGATGAGAATACCTGTCCTGGGATTAGTCTTTCCACATAAAGCAGAATAAGGCTTGAAACAGAGAGGTTAAAAAAAAGTTTCTGAAATTAAAATGGCAATAAAGAGACTGTTTCTTTGGGTAAATTAACTGCATGATGAAGACATCAGCAGTTCCTGGCAGGAGGAGATCCTGCCCCTATCGTTCACCCTGAGGTGCTTGAGGAAGGCAGAAGGAAGGATAAGGCTTTGAGAAAAGTTTCAGATGCCCAAATCCCAGAAACGCATGCCCCTCTTCTGTCCACAAAAAGGGAAAGCCTCAAACCTCCACAGTGACCAACCAGTGTGCCTCAGCTCTGATGCAGAGGCCAGGAGCAGCAGCAAGAAAAGCCTGTTTCTGGTCCACAACTGTTTGATTATGGACTCAACTGCAGAAATGCTAACTAGTGCCGTCTGCAGCGACATTTTTTTGGGAGAGGAGAAGTCAAGCGTTAAGACAGAACCAACTCTGGCTGCATAGACTTGTGAAAAGCTGTCAGCTGCCAGTGTAGCTTACAATCACAGCTCACCCCTGGACACATTTCAAGTTAGCGAGTGGCTCCATGATCTAGCCTAATCCTTTAAACTACCCAACCATTTAAGTGACCAGGCTTGATCTTGGTTCCAATAATGACTTCTTAGGAAATCATTTAAAGAATATTAGGAAGTCTTTAAGGAAAAAAAGCCCCACCACCCACAGATCAAACATCGAGTAATTCCACAGACACCTTAAGAAAAATCACTTCTCCTATTTTACGTTGCTTTCTGTGTATTACTTTAAAACATGCTGAAGTAACCCACTGCAAACCAAGATACTCTTTATATGGAAATGGAGCTCCATTCACATCTGCATTTTAACAAGATGCTTCAGCACCCGTTTCGGTGCCTGCCCCTTGACATGCTTTCTGTGTTACTGTGCTGATCCTGGGATGCTTATGCTGGAGCCCAGCAGAGGCTCAGTTTGGGTAGATTCAATTTGCTGATGGTGGTGGTTTTATTAGGGACTGAGAATGGCTTACAGCTGGATCTTGTAAGAAACGTTCTCATTAGTTTCTGCCCCCATCAGAAAATGCAGATTTTCAGCTCATTGACTCTCTTTGCCAATTCACAGCCTGACAACCCTAGGCTCAAACACCCTGATTGTCTTCTGTTTTTTAGAGGTGGTTGAATCCAAACTCCATCCTCTTGCTACTCCTAGACCCATCTCTTCATCTCAACTTTACTTTGTTCTTGTCCTTCTTAGCACTTATTCTGCTTCATAGTTGGTCAGACTTCTCACAGCAGGTCAAAGTTGAGAGTTCAAGTGAAGGAAGAATAATAGGGTTTGACCTGCTTTAAGCTATTTCAGACACAAAAGGACATGAAGGAGTGTCACCCTACAAATTGCACCCACTTTTAATCTTCTGATCTGACTCTTTGATTATACACACAGAGGTCTATGTTATGAACTCTTACACTCTTCCTGACATCCAAATGCATTGCTACAGTCGAAGGTAGACTAGGTTCATTCATCCCAGAGGCAATCACCTGCCCGCTTGGGGCTATATCATATTTTCTGTTCCTGGTGTGTTGTTGGGCCAAGAATATATTACTTATTTTGGCACTATCTTCCAACTCCAAACCAGCCATACAGGCTTACAGTGCTGTAAAGTCATAATGATGCAATCGCAGTAGAGTGATCAAATGCATACAAAGTGTGTATATAAAGTAAAATTAACTCAGTGCCTCTACAGCTCTGGTCATGTTGTAGCAGCTGCTTTTTCTGATTTCATAAAGTACACTCTCCTCCTTTACTTCTCCTCTTTGTTTTTCTGTCTGCTTATACCACCTATTTCTAATCAGTAGCTGTAACCTGAAATTGAAATGGAACAATTAGATATGGTACAGGTGAAAGTAAAGTGTCAAAACATCAAAGTTTATACAAAAAATAAGTCACATAAGTCACTGATTTCCACAGAAACCGAGACTACTTTCCTGCAAAATTCTTACCATAAAAAGGAGAATGTTCAACACAAGTCTTAACATGTATCAATACATTGCTTTCCAAATAGGATATTTTTCACTTTTTATTTTTGGTAAGGAGAACCAGCACATATATTTTAGAGGAGGTATTTTTACAGAAGATACATCAAACTATAGCTGAACCAAAAACTACCATTCTGTTGCAGGATCTCTTCAAAAGTCACATCAGTGGCTTGGATTCCCCTGTTGAACAGAAATGCTCCAACTCTGCTTTTGCACCAAACCAGAGCTGTTTGTTTCTGCCTTGGCCTCCACCTTGGACCATCTCTGTATGAAAACAGACAGTTTTCACAGCACACACTCACAACTGAAGACTATTTCCATTGTCTCTCTCTATAAAAGAGTAATACCATCACCTCTCCTTTAGATCTGCACATGGAAGCGAAGAAAAAAATGCTTTTGTGACCTACAAAAGCCTTACTTGAAATAATTCTCTACGACTTGAGGCCTTTTGGAATGGAAGGGATATATTGTTTTGACTTGATTAAAGCTGAAAAGTTGATTTGACATCCTGTCGTCAAGGAAACCAATTCACACACAAAAGAAAACAGTTGTGATGGTATCATTCAGACTATTCAAGTGACCTTAGAAAGAAAAAAAGGCTTCAGTTCCAAAGATTTGTATTCAACTCACTTCATCACTGTAGAAATAAAGATCATTGCTCTTTATGCTTATTGGAAAGCAGTTTTCAATCTGGAAAAAGCAAAATGCCACATCTTCTTTCAACTGTCAGATCCAATACTTTGCTGGGACCATACACACAAACACACCTATCATTTATTGCCTATTTCAAAGAACCACAGAAAGAATCACACAGAAGACGTATAGGGAAGGAGAAGGAATTTCTTTAATTGACAGAAAGGTGATAAATACCCCCAGACACATACCACACTTACTGAACAGCAGCTCCCAAGCCAGGTTTTAAAAGATCCTTCTTCAACTACAAATAAAGCTTACCTCAAGCACAGCAATGTTTGAGCCCAGCTTTGTTTTCCTGAGAGATATAAAAAACTAGCATTTATTCTCTGCCAGCTTCCTAGATCCCTCACAAATTTAAGTTTTTCATGCACACAATCAATGGCTATGTATGAGTTATGCTCAAGCTGCTCACTCCTCCTACCTAGGGGATCCCAAGGATGCAGAACTGTCCTGGCTGACCACTTCCACCATCTTCCAGCTTTGCAGCCCATGCAAATCTCACAGAGGTTTCATACCCTAACAGCTGTGGGTAGACTGGAAAAATGAAACTTTCTATCTACCCGCTCACAAACTGTAATTATACAACTCTTTCTCCGATGACATAGCCTCTGCCTGGCCAAGTGAGCAGACAGACAACTAAATAGCAACTTGTCTCAAACTCAGCTTAGAAAAAAATAGGCATGATATTAATAAGGAGGGAAATACACTGAGGAATGAATGCCAGTGTTCTTACATTATTGTCATTTAAGGGCATCACACCAAAGGTCACGGAGATAATAAGCCTCAGTCATTTTCCATTTGTTACACAACATACAAATTGCCACAGTGTTAATGAATATCTTTCTCCATTCCTGCCCAGCCAAGACGCTGTACTATTTCATCTTAGACAAGTACCTAACCCTTGGAATTCATTATTTCCATCACTTCATCCTTAGGGCAGAGCATAAATGCCACAAGGCGGCTGTGACTGGAGCATCAAATGCTTCGTATGCCTGAGTCTGACTTCTTTCTGATAGAGTTTTTTTTTTGCTGGAAGAGCATATAAAGTATATGTATATAATTTATGATCAAACACGCACACACACACACACACACACACACATATTCATATATGTTCTCTTACAAGTGTCTTAAACCCCTTGCAGAAGACAGAAAAAAATTTTGACATTGTCTGTACTTTGTAACTATTGTTTGATACTTATATATTGAAATAAAAATTATGCTAGAAACACCAACTGACCACAACAATAGAAGCTACCATGAAATAAGTGCATTTCCACTTAAAATTATGACAACTGGAAAGCAGTTCTTGGAACAGAAATGACATTCACAGAAATGTGGAAGGGCTTGTATGAAGGGATATACTGCTTAAACCCTCTTTACTCCTAATAAACTGCTAAGATAGCACAGCTGAGCTATAGAGAGAGGAATGCCTCATTTCTAATCCGTACTTCATTGTATTTTAAGTTTAGGAATTTTGCATATATATAGATAGCAACAGCTGAACCAAATTCATACTATTTCATAAACTAGGTGAGGGTTTGGGGTTTTTTTTAAATGTTAAATTATTTCCACTGTTCACCATAAGTATAAAGAATATGCAGATGAAAAGAGAATATTGAAAGGCTAGTAGCTTTGTACAGTTCTGAAAAAGACTAAACTTTATGTTCCTAATTAAAATTAGAAAGAGAAGAATGAAGTCCAACACCAAATGCTGAACTAAAATAAGCCAAGATTACTTTCTGCACATAACCAAACAACCTCCACCTATGTCCCCCACACTGAAACACTGCAATCTGCAGTCTGATGAACATCTTATCTGGGCATTTTCTCCTCTCCCGCCCAACAAACCCAAACAGCAAGAGCCAGAAAAGAAAAAAGCTGATGGCACTGTTAAGCTTACCCACAAACAGGTCCATACTCTGTTATGAGTTTTGTATGGTTTTCCCAAAATCCCTGGATAAAAGAAAAATAACAAAGTATTTTAGAACAGTACTTAACAGAAACTCTATTATGCAGTGCTGCTAACACACCAAAGCTTTGAACCTCAACTGGGACAACCATGCATGATGTTAACTCATAACCTCACCTTTCTCTCATTGTCCATCTCTAACAGTAGAGTCTAGAAATGACTGAAAAAAATCCCAACCCCAAAAAAGACCTTTTCATGGAAAACCATGAAATATATTTTCATCAGGATTTTACACTCCAAAATATGTTACCATTTCATGATTTATTTTTTTAACTAATTTCACGATTGGGATCCTGACTCATAATTTTTTTCTGATATGTGTGTGGATAGAAAAACTGACAGAGAACTTAATGACCAAATAACTATATGACTTACTACACACAAGAGAAATACGGAAAATGTGGAAAGGTTGTCTTGTTTTGGTTTTAGTTCTCTTATTTAGGAAAAAAAACCCAAACCTGCAAAGTTGGAGTTTAGCACAAGGTAGTCACCTGGGACATTCTGCAGAACAGTAAGCAGATTTATTTTAACAAACTTTTAGAATTTTTACTGTGTTTCATTTTCATAATTGATGAAAACTGGTATCCATTTATATAAATAAACCTGCCACTATACTAAATTGTTAGCGTCCTAAATGAATTTAAATTGATTAATCTGAAAGAAGGTGTGTAAAACGTATCCCTAAAAGTGAATATAAAAAAAAAAAAATCTCTTTTAACAAAACCATGATATTTGAGAATCATACTGCATTGTGTTTGCAACTTGTCTATGGAAAAATAACACATCTGACTGCATTAATCTGCATTTATATTAATTCAAGAAAGACTATTGTGATTTATCTTCATTCTTCAGAGAAAATTCACTAACAAAGTAGAATACTTATGCCTCACATTGAATCTTTCTTATTTTTTTAATGACATACTGCAGAATATTAGCTAGAACAATATGAACTACTGTAAATACATTAACTGCAGACATAAATAAACAAGACTATATGTAATGTGTGTATGCTTTGGGAGCATTTTACCACGCTAAGCAAAAGAAAGTCTGGTAATCAGAAGTAGTTATCCTGCTTATCACCCAAATTAGCAAAGCACTTGCCATCACCTATAGTCCTCCTCTTATAGAATCCTTCAATTGGTTTTTATTCTTAATACAGTTGTGGCTTTGTTGGGTTTTTTTTTTTAATCCTAGACTTGCAATATCTACAGGACAATATATCTCTAGGTTAAGGGCAAGAACTTTAGGTTTTCCTTAAGCTACAGAAAGCTAAAACACTGGATGGTGTGTAAGAAAACACACTAAAGATAAAATTATGAAAGAGGTAGTTTAGATGATTCCCTGAAAAAACATATATTCTCACCTGAAAAATACTTTACTACTAAGGTAAACAGAAAAGCCTCATCCATTAAGCACACAAAAACTAAGGTAGACAAAGCCTTTGTGATACCATAAATACATACCGCTAACTCAAAAAGCCTTTTATCTGCAGACACCAAGGCAGGGGAAAAGGTACACATGCATTCACACCGACCTGCATTTTGCTACAGTGGTACTTCAGCAGTAGCAGGATTTCAGCCTACAATTGTTATGATTTCAGCATTACGAAGGTTGCCTACTGCCTTCCCCTGCTGATGCAAGGGGAAATCTTGGGGCCAAATTTCCCCCAGCGCTATTCTCCAAGCAGCCACCTAAGACTGCGTCAAGCAGGCTCAGCCCATTGGTGCACTCTGACCGCTTCGTCTGGGAGAGCGACTCCAACCTGCATAAGCACAGCTGACATTTACAGCTGTGCTGAGGTACCAGCGCAACACAGGGCACTGCTCGAGGTTACCGGGCAGAGTCGAACACGGGGTGCAAAGCGCTGCTGTATCACATGGTATCGGCTGTACAGGGCAGAGGGACTTCCAGTCTTGTGAGACGCTGCCAAGTCAGGTCTGCCCTCCAGCCCGCTTTCCTCCTAGCCTGAGTCTTCAGTGAGGACATCCCAAACTACAGCCTGAACCTTGCCTGCTAAGTTTTGCTTTGGATTGCGAGCACACACATAGGTATTGCACTTGCTGTATCCACCAGCTGCATTCCAGCGAGCCAGCAGGATATTAACACTTACAAGAAGCCTAGGCTTTAAATGATTCAGTGAAAAAGCCTTCCAGAAAGCCAGCTTCTTGGAAGCACTGCTCCTGGCTCACTACAGTAGAGGGGTCAGGCAGAACACGTCTCAAATCAGGCCTGTTAACCAATAACTGGTTTTCCACCTCCACGTCTCCTAAATGATTGCGCTGGCTTAAAATTAACCACACTTAGTCTTTCTTCCCCAAGTGAGACGTACAAGATGGGGGGAGGGAAGGTTGAAAAGAATCTGGGAGACAATGTGAGAAATCATCCTCAGGAGTAAAAAAAGTGCTTGTTCTCTACATTCCAGGATGCTTTCTCATGTCCTGTACTGCTGCACACACATACACACCGCTGCCTGTCTCTACTGTCCACCCCCCCCGGACCCACTGCTGTCCTGTCCCTCTCCAGGGGCACGTACAGTGCGGTGAGCGCCCCGGGGCAGGTCTCCTCAGGCTGCCTGGGAAATACGAGCAAACAGCACATGGGGAGCCCTGCCAGGCTGCGGTGACTGGAAGACAGGCAAGGCAGATGGAACACGTGCGCGGATTCCTAACAACCCAAGGCATGCCTTTCAGCTGGAGTCATAAGAAGGCATTTGTGTTTCTCCTCGATAGCCATGAGGAAGGAAAATGAACCTGTGATGGTCTCAGTACACAGTGAGGGGATACACCACATCCACATAGCTCTGCCAGTTTTGCAGCATCATCCCCGAACATGGCTTCCAGTAGACAGATACCTTGAAAACATCATCATCATCCTCCTCCTCCTCCTATGAGTCACGTTTGAAGCACAGCAAGTCTCTGAAGTGCTTCTGGTAACTTATTTACACTAGCTGAGGTCGGTCAGCTCTAAGGCTCATTATTGCAGGTTTGTCCAGGTTTATAATTGCATTTGTACTTAAGACTTACAGGATAACTAAGCACCTGCCCACCAGCAGCAACTGTTTTACAAGAAAAGAGAGGTAGAGACCTCTCTTTGACTCAAGATCACCCAGTGAGTAAACACGAGGAGAGGAAGCGAACTTAGAAATGGTGCCCGCTGACATGTACCCAGTGGCTTAAACAGCCTTAAGACACCAGCTATAATGAAGCAATGTGGGGCTTAGGAAGGGGATAATCAGGAAAAAATGGAAACGTGTATTCTGATTTTTTAGGGAAACTGAAATCAAAACAATGCATGGCATTAGGAGATGACACCATGTGCATCAGGAGGAACTGCAGCACTTTACACAGTCACTCGTAACAATTAAGTGTAAAAGCATAGTCAGTCCTGCTGTTCCAAGTCAGAAAAATCACTTGGCTTTTTCTTTGTTTGGAAGCTGCAGAATATGAATTGTCATCAACAACTCAGAAAAGGGTTGGAGCACGGGGGGAGTTGCTGCATGTGGCCCCTACAGTGAGGTAACCAGCCTGATGACAGCCCATTATCAAACAAGATAATGCAGGAGTATGAAAAGCTTCTTTCCCTGAAGAAAGCATATTTTACAGCATCTGGTACACCATGGAAACAGCAGCTCAAGTGGGCTGACTGCTGCACACCCAGAAGGCTTCTTTGTTTACATGGCTGGCGGTTGCCTCCCTACAGGGAATTTGCATTCCCCCCTTCCTCTGAGCGTGTATCATCAGCTGCATCTGTGGGTAGAACCACTTGCAAGGCCAAATCCTGCTCTCAGGGGTACAGGTGCAACCCTTATGGAAGGGAACAAGATTTGGGTCTGCATCAGTCAGAGCCAAGTCTGGCCGTTGCCAACCATCTATCCTGAGATATCGAGCATTGAGACTTCATCCTGAGCAGCACATATATGAAAGGGCTTTAGAAAGAACTCTGTTGGCTCAAGTATCCCCTTTCCTTTTTTCAATAGATTCTGTCACTGCAAGACAGATCCCTCGGCAATTTCCTCCTTGTTGCATATTCACCTTGCTAGTTCCTCACAGCAAGGAAAAATCTGCAGCAATGTCATCTTCCCTCCTTGCTGAAAATGGGTGTAGGCACTAAGCCAAAGTTTTCAGAAAGAGGCAACAGAATCGTGCATTTTGATTTTTGGGGTGTCTAACATGAGACATATCCAACGTGTTCTTATCAGTTGCTCAATACCTGCAGATCTCATGGCTGCAAATGGGGACTTAAGTGACTTTAAGCTTAAACTCAAGCTTAAAGTGATCCAGACTTCATGGAGGATGCTTTGCAACATTTTGGTTTGCTGCAGCTGGAAAACAAATCACAGAGTTTACAAACTTAGCTGCAGTCCCTAAGGGTCACTAGATAAAATGGTTCGAAGGGGCCCATATAGTTCGGATCCAGCAGATGCATGCTCCTTACAGTAGCTCAAAATTTGGACTCCAAAAAAGTGACTCAGAAGGCATGAGGGTAACCCTTGAATTTTGTAGTGTACTGAATGCTACAAAAGCTACTGAGCTGTGTGGAGAGCCATGTGGTGTGCCCAAAGTCCATTGCAAGTGGGAAACACTACCCATGCAAGAACGGTCAAGGGAAAAAGGCTTCTTTTGTTGCCCCTTTCTGAAAAGCATCACACATTACCTGATGTCAGTCACTTACCAAAACAGCCTGGATTCAAATCTGTGACTCAGAAGCCAAAGATGCCACATCCCATCATTAGTCCCATATGCGCTCCACCCTCACCACCCTGTAGTCAGACATGATGTTCTGTTTCACTGATATTAATAACCAAAGCATCATTGTTTGAGTGCACAACTCATATTAAGAGACAAAAAATCTATACAGTTATTTATGGTACATAATGACAATGAATGACATATATGGATCAGATTTTTAGTATTCAATGGGTTTCACAAGTCTTTTTTCCTTAGACCGCCTGGAAAAAAACCCCAACTGCTAATAACCTAGTACACAAATTGATTATTTTTTTTTAATACAAGCTAACATTTAATTAAAGCAACCTTGTATCAGACTGCAGCCCACTTTGAAGGAATGACCCCAGACTGTACATCATCTCCAGCATCCCCAGTAATAATCCTAGCGAAAACACTAGGATGCCAGCAGAAAAGAGGAAGAAAACAGCATGAACTTCTAACCAGCCTGATTCCGAGCCATGTACATAGTTTGTTTCCTTTGATCATTACCCTTAATGGCTGTCCTCTGTGTGTAATTTGGTTTAATTTATGTGTATGCCATTTCAGATTTTAAAAAACACATATAGCCCTTCCAAATTTATTAAAAGCAGCCTTCCTACCCTTAATAGTTATTAAGAGAGGTTAGTGTTATGTAATTAAGTTAATCCTCATCTGTAAAGGCTAATTAACTAAACACTAATTGAATCTGCATATGAAAATTCGGACAATGTGTTCTCATTACACAATTACAAAAAATTACCTGAACTAAATACCAAACAAATTTTTTCCTTCTACCTTTTCAGGTCTTTAATAAAAACTAAGTGGGCAGGTTTATTTCTGCGTGGTGTGTTAGCCCTGGCTGTCTGGAACAAGGAGCTGTCACATCAGCATTTGGAGAAACTGGTCCTTCCCTGAAAGATGGTTGTTTTCCCTCTTGCATGAGGTCTCCCTTTCACTCTGCCCTTACCCCATGCCTTTCATCACCCTCTTCTTCTGCTGTCTGTCACCGCCCTGATCAGAGAAGGCAGAGGCTCGTGGGATCAAGTCATATCACCCAAAGGGCCACATGGCATCAAGGTATCACCTCAACGGATCATATCACCCAAAAGGATCAGGTGGCATAATATGATTCAGTCATGCCAATTCACCAGCCCAAAACCTCCACGCAGCCAGCTCGAAGCCACCTGGGCAGTTTTGGCATTACAGAAGCAAGATACGTTTTGGATCCTTTTCAGCCTTTGCTTGAGACATTTACAGTTTAAAACAGTCAGGTTTCCAAGAGGGAATTATGAAAAGCACATCATCCTTTCTGGTATTTGCTGTCTCTCCCCATTAACCAGGTTAATGGCTGATTCTAATAGGTTGGTAACTGAAGAGTCGGCGGGAGGGAGGGGAAGCCAAGCAAGTAAATACAGAATTGCAAGCCTGACCTCAATAGCATGCAAGATTCCCCAGTGCGTGGAACACACACAGTCCTCAGATTTTCTCACAAACCCCACCATATGTTTTTAACATTTGAGTCGTAAGCACCAGCGCTGTGTAAGTGGCATGGCTGGACGGAGCAGCTGCAGCCAGTTAACAGTCCCTCACGCACCACTTCTGGCCCACTGGTAACAACTTGGCACCCTGCTTCACAGCAAATACCTAAAGGAATGATGGTCAGAGGAATGGGAAGTGGAATACATCCCGTGTTACCTTTCTTTGGGAAGATGATACATTTTCTAGGTGAGGGAATCATGCAAGATTCAACACCAAGCTGCGTGATGTGGTCGACACGCTGGAGGGAAGGGATTGCCATCCAGAGGGACCTTGACAGGCTGGAGAGGTGGGCCCATGCAAACCACATGAAGTTCAACAAGGCCAAGTGCAAGGTCCTGCACGTGGGTCGGCGCAATCCCAAGCACGACTATAGGCTGGGTGAGGAATGGATTGAAAGCAGCCCCGAGGAGAAGGACTTGGGGGTATTGATTCATGAGAAGCTCAACACGAGCCGGCAGTGTGCGCTTGCAGCCCAGAAAGCCAACCGTGTCCTGGGCTGCATCAAAAGAGGCGTGACCAGCAGGTCGAGGGAGGTGATCCTGCCCGTCTACTCGGCTCTTGTGAGACCCCACCTGGAGTACTGCATCCAGCTCTGGGGGCCCCAGTACAGGAGAGACATTGAGCTGTTGGAGGGAGTCCAGAGGAGGGCCACGAAGCTGACTGGAGGGATGGAGCACTTCTCCTGTGAAGACAGGCTGAGAGAGCTGGGATTGTTCAGCCTGGAGAAAAGAAGGCTCCGGGGAGATCCAATTGCGGTTTACCAGTTTCTGAAGGGGGCCTACAGGAAAGGTGGTGAGGGACTGTTTATGAGGGAGTGTAGTGACAGGACAAGGGGTAATGGGTTCAAGCTGAAGGAGGGTCGATTTAGATTAGATGTTAGAAAGAAATTCTTTACTATGAGGGTGGTGAGGCACTGGAACAGGTTGCCCAGAGAGGTTGTGGAGGCCCCATCCCTGGCAGTGTTTAAGGCCACGTTGGATGGGGCTTTGGGCAACGAGGTCTAGTGGAGGGTGTCCCTGCCCGCAGCAGGGGGGTTGGAACTAGATGATCTTTTGAGTTCCCTTCCAACCCAAACCATTCTATGATTCTATGTACACAGACTTGAGTAATGCATTTGGTCTGGTGGCAGGCAAACAGTCATCACACACAAAAGGATGAAGATCAGGCTAAAAATTGAGAGACAGTAAACATGCAAGCTGTAGGGAAATGAGTATGGACTGAGTTGAAAGAAAAAGTACAGGCATGAAAGAGGGAAGCCCATAGATTTCTCAAGGGTCAGTCTTTGGACAAACCTTGTTCAATGTTTTGAGGACTGACTGGCAGAGAAAGCAGACAGACTTCAGTGAAGTACATTCATGATTCTGGGTTGAAAGACAGATTCTTTCCTCAGCAGGCAGAGAGACTGAGATTGTCATATCAGAAGAACTGGATGACCTAAAGAACCTGAACAACTGCAACAGAGGAGAGTCTTCAGTTAAAAGCAAAGCTTCATGGTCTTAGAGTGACTATGTTAACCCCAAGAATTTCTGCAGTAGTAGATCATTGTTTGAAAATGACAGAGAAGGGAAAAACCTGGATGGACACATCAACCACAGGATAATGATGAAAAAGTATGACGGAAACTACAAATGTAGAATATCTGGGATATGCTTTCTCTGGAATGCTGCATGCAAATCTTATGAACCATGTTCAAAAGGAATGAATTAAAAATGGAACGAGTGGAGAAAAGGGTTACACGGATCCTCAGGGACCAGAAGGCCTGTCTTACAAGTAGTAATTAGGAGAGTACATTTTAGCAAACCAAAGGTTCATTTTACCAGACCAAAGGGAGGAGACATGCTTGCTGTCTATAAATGTACTGGGAGTAATCATCAGGGAAGGAAAAATATGTATTTAATGTAAAGGCCCACATTACTAAAAGATCAAATGAGTATAAACTGGCCATGGATAAATGTTGCTAGAAATTAGATGAAAGTTATTGACTATCAAAGTAGTAAGATTTTAGAACAGCCTCCTAGTCAGAATAGCAGGGCAAGAACCTCAAGGAGGGTTTTGAGGCACAGAAGATGTGGATACTTAGAAAAAAATGAAGCGCAGGATGAATAACCCTGCCCATCTATGCCAGTCCCTCAAGGTGTTACATAGCCACTTCCAGAGTAAGAGAGACTTTTCTCTAGTGGAAAAGATTTACTGCGCTTTCACATGTGCATGCTGCATTCACACTTCTAGTTGATTTACCTTAACTTTCCAAAGCATTCCCACATAGATACGGCCTCAGACATTAATTTGGCATACTGCAGTGAGATTCTCGCTTTCTTTTTGTCTTTCTATTTTCAATCTCATTTCACTTTACAAACTTCATTTCCACAACATCTCTGGGATGGTAAGTGCCCATCTGTCACAGGTGAGGAGTTGGAAGTACACAAGATTAAGCAATTTGCCAAATGCCACACAAGAAGTCAATGGTACAGCCAGAGACAAGTTGCAGGTTTCTCAGTCCTCCTTCTTGGTATCTTACAAAACTATTCCTTCTCTGCTACAGAAACACAGACAGTATATGAGATAGGAATATCAACAAATTCGATCTATTTCTGAGCTTTCAGACATATCACGTGCCTGAGGCTTCGGAAAAAGGCAAGAAGAAAACAACCATACATACACAGTTAACTCTAAAATACTTTAGAGGGAGGTTTCTCCCTCACCCAACTGTTAGCTTAAGATTCAATTACTCTTATCATAATATGCATAGCTACAAATGTAATTAGTCATAAAATTAGCCAGACCCTCAAATTATTCCAGCTGCTGTATTTGACTCCCTGATTCTTGCAATGATGAATTCTCCAGACTGATTACACTGGCTAAACCAATATTTCTTTTTATCTATTTAGAAGTTGCCTGCCATTAGCTTAGACCTTGTTTATATCTGCTGTAGAGCTATAATTGCAACCTTACTATTTTTATTAGGACTATTGTCTAGATAACACTTAAACCTGCTAGGCCTTTATTTTACTTAATAGTAAATGTCACAGAAGACACCTATTCAGGCTTCTAGGAACCTTTATGAAAACCACAAAACATGTCATTATGAAGACATGTACAAAGAGAAATACAATTTGTGCAATGTGTGTTCATGAAAGGCTCCATATGAGGTCTTACAGACTCACTGCAATTTCTGATCCTGTGATAAACATATATTTATAATAAGTCAAGAAACTAGAAAAAAGAGAAAGGAATGATGGATTTTTTTTTTTTTTACTAGAGTATGTAATTTCCACTAAATCTAAGTTGTCTTCTTTCCAAACTGAGTGCAATTCTCTCCTACACAATCTCTTCTTGTATGTAATTCCACTGGATTGCTAACCATCTTTGTTGCCTTTCTTAATATTACTACATCCTCAAATTACAACAGGAAAGCAGAGAATTACAGTGCTCTCTATAGGAGGGGATTCATTGCGCAAGAGAAGACCATTGCAGCGTGTATTTGCACTGTGTGCTCAATGTCTCTCAGATGGATTAGTGTAAGCATTCAGCACATCTTACTAATGGTGAATGAATTGTATTAGTTTTCTTTGCTGGCCTCCCTCAAGGGAAGCAAAGCAGTAATTGTATAATTTAAAGAAATGGAAACAACTTCTTGTAGGACAGAGAGACAGGCTAGCTAAATCTAAGGAAAAACATTTCAGGAGCACTCTGACAACACAGCACTGTTTTAAAGGACAACAAATTGGCATTTGGAGAAATGACAGTTAACTTCATTCCTAAGAAAGGGAGACAGGGACTTATTTTTTTCTCCAAGAAGTTTCTCCACTTCTGAAGAGTGTCCCCCCTCCTCCTCAGATCCATCAACAGCAGATTCCTTCAGATTATGAAAATACCATTTTTAAGGATAAAATATATTAAGTAATCCCATTGTGTAATAGTCTCTCTTAGGTGCCAACGAGTGGCACCTAAGTCTGCTATTTCAAAGCACACTTTGAAATAAGTACGGGGAAAATTACATGTCCACGTGCAACTCTTGCATCTTCACCTACAGAATTAGGATGAGAGTGTTTCAGCTTTCTTTTCTGATGCAAGCTCTGGGCTATCTCATATTGCTTTAACTCACCAGTGCCTAAGCGAATACTATTTAGACAGGTGGGTTTCAAGAAAACCTCAGCTTTAGGAAGCAACATTACTTATTCAGTGGGTGATATCATCTTGGCCTCCTCAGAGACATTTTCCTTGTATAGTGCTAGGGGTCTCTACCATTGTTTATGAACTGATTATAAAAATCAATGCAACTTAGTTATTTGTGACCACCAAGTTTGAAACTATGAAACATACATCTGAAAAAACTAAAGGTTATCGCAAACTCCATCAGTGTTCAGCTCTCAAATTTTCATCTTTTATTGTGATGACACTAAGACACAAACCAGTGCCCAAATCAAAGCACTAGGCTGCACACAGAGTACTCCATCAAGGGAAGAGACCTGGAAAGAGCATTACATGTCACAGACATTAATCATGCCACTTAATGCGTTACTGAAAGATATTAGGACTATTTCTGTATTTTAACATAGCTGGACAAGCCCAGCTTTCTCTTGTGTAATTCCCACCTTGTATGGATGCAGGCTCTCAAGCATGAAAGGAGAAAAATGTCCCTATAGATTGTACTGGCCTCTGATGCAGAACAGAGCATGCTGCTATCTGTAGCGTGGACAGGCCACGCATAGGCATGACAGGTCCCTTTTTACTACCATCTATCACATGGCACCTCTGTAAAAGCCACAAGGTTAAGGGCAGACAAGTCAGCTTGACACACACAAGCCTTGAGGTGAGCCCATACATTCAGCAGGGCACGAGGGGGGCATGTGGCTGCTGAGCTACAAGCACCTTTACCCTAGCCATGTGAACAAATGCTTGTTGTGCTTCATCCTGCTCGCAGACTGACAGTCCACTAGGTGGGACAGACCTAGCCTAAACCACTACGGACAGAAATGTGTTGTAAGATCCTGTGCAGAACAGAATAGTTTTATCCCTTCAGGAATAAGACAAGTTGCAGCTCCAACAGCCACATCACACCAGGCAGTTGACTTTCCACCCATCTTAAAAATAATTATTCCAACAAAATCTCCTTGTTTTCACAAGGTAAGTTACTCTTCATGTTCTGTCCTGAAGCCAAACACTGCTTAAGACCCAAGCCACCCATGTGGTAGCTAGTAGTATCCAAGCATGGAAAACAGACACACTAGAAAGCTGGAACAGGGGATTAGGAAGAAGAATGACAGAAACATGCAGTGCCAACCCCCGTGTGGGCTGGAGAGAGGATCACAGAGAGCAGTAGGAGCTGAGATAGCACAAGGAAACTAAATGGGAGGCTGCAGTGGAACGAGAATTTGGGACAGCTCTAGAGATCTTGCCAGGGCAAGCACAGGGGCTGCCAAGCAAAAGCACAGTCATAGGTTCAGCTGCAACAATTTCATAGAGAGAAGAGCTTGGTTTTGGAGGTGGGGATTGAACTGGCTCATGTCAGCCATTCAGTTCTGTTTCTAGATCACCAGTCAGGGCTGGATTCCGCAGCAGCATCAGAAAAAGCACCCTGTCAATTCATCTGGGCTCTTTTTTTTTTTTTTTTTTTTTTTATGAATGATGCTACACACCTGCAAATACCAGATATTTTCCAGAGGAACTGATCCATTTAGCTGCCCTTTCATAACTGCATTCATCTGCACCCAGAAAGGGAGAGAGGAGCTCGGCACCCTCATTCAGTACAACAGCTATGCAGAACTAAATGCTTTGGCACATTGCACGAAGTCGAGAGCAACCACTGCTCCTCCCTCTCCCTGTGAATTAATCGCATTCCTAGGGGATTGGGCCACTGGCAGAAAGTAACCGCTGCCTGGGACAGAAAGCAACTCTTCCATCACAGCCATAAAGCAACAACCTGGAAGGACTGTAGAGGAAAACAACAGCAAGGGACAAGAGCACAAAAAAATCTCATTGTGAAGACATCACCTCAAACAGAAAATTGTCACCACTTGCTCCATACTGCATTTCTTATGTATATG
The DNA here is from genome assembly GCF_011004875.1 of Balearica regulorum gibbericeps. NCBI lineage: Eukaryota > Metazoa > Chordata > Aves > Gruiformes > Gruidae > Balearica > Balearica regulorum. The sequence goes on from NC_046184.1 coordinate 62,849,812, forward strand.
GTACCAAAGTGCCACCACCCACAGAATCCAGGGCTTCCACATTCCTGGCTCCAAGACGGTCACATATTGTAAATATTTCCAAGGTAGGAGCTTTCTCCTGAGGGTATTCAAAGAAAAGAGGACCCCTGTCTAGTAAACAGTAAGAAATCAAATTATGAGCCATTCAAAGGACAAATTTTGTCCGAAAGAATGTTAAGAAGTGGTGCTCACAATTTAAGCCGATATCAGTGTTTGTCCCCCAGGAAAAGGGCCATAGGAGAGACCACTGGAGAACGCGGCATCCACTCATGCACTGGGAAGTAAACGGGCATCCCACCATACCACTGGGGGTAGTGGGGCTCCCCACAAAAGCCACAGAGAATCTCCTGCCAGTGCAAGACCTGGCAGCAGCTACTCTCTGCTGGCTGATCTCTAAACCCCAGCCTTGCACAAAAGGTACATCATAAGGAAACAGTAGGACAACCAGAAGGTGAATGGACTCTTGATCTACTGTAAGGTCCCTGAGGACTTTCATAGAGACAGGACAGTTTAGAGGCTCCTTAAAATTCAGGAATTAAACTGGGGATTTTGACCACTCTAAAACCTTGGCCTTTCCATCATAGACTGTTTAATTCAACGCATCTTTTTACTTCAAGATCAAAATTATGGGGTTGATCTGGAAGTAAAAATAAAAGCAAGATGAAGAGTTTATATATCTATTTCTCTGACTCTCCTGCTAAAATTTCAAGCTAAAAGTGTTATACACACCCCCCTACTTATATGTAAGAAAATATACATATTTATTCATAACAACCTCAGGTTATTTATATGACAATGCGGGATGCACAAGAGAATCAGGTCCTCCAAAATACAGGCAAATAGCTCCTGTAGAACAGATCATTTCTAGAGGATGATAGATGAAATTCAATTAAAGGAACAGCTTTGAAGCACTGTCTTTAGAGCAGAGTTCCTCTCTCTCCCAAATCCTTAATACAGTAGCTGGACATTTAGTTTTGTTACGTGCCAAAATCTTTACACCTCGTAAAGAAAGATGCAGGATGAGGAATGTTAACGGCCTCTTTTTACAGTAGCCAGTTGTCAGAGGAGGTGGGAGAAAACAAACCACATGGAAAACAATTGCCAATTTGTGGTCTTGACCATTTAAAAATGGATCCCAAAATAGTGTGCTAAATTGTTTCACCCGGAGCAAAATTACCCACGAATACATATGCATGCACACAAAAACAGCATCTCTTGACGCAGTGCTGATGGTGACTGCAGTCAAGGAAGAAGCGTTATTGCATTCCACATTGTGAAAAGACCACAATGCAGTAATTATTCTGAAAGGTTTTCACAAAGCACAATTATTAAGCTAACATTATCCCATTATTGTTTGTTGCTATGGAGATAATATAATCAATATATTTTCTGGATTGATTTTTTTAATACTACTAGCACATTGCACAATATAGCAAGATTTAACTCAATGCATTAACTGATTTTAGTTTATGATTGGCAAAGTCTTGAGGCAATAGATTGCAATCCATCTCACGCCTATTATTCTATCAAGACACTTAATGTCAAAATCTCTGCTGCAAAAGCAAGTTTTCCTCGTTGAAAATGAGAAAAAGGGTTACAAATGTCTCTGAAGAGAGGCAATCTTTTAAACATGAATTTAACACTTATTCCTATTTTTCCTAAGCCAAACCAAAATTACCAGACTGACTACAGAAGTTGTAGAAAAGCAAGTTGTGTTTGAACTCTCAACTTAAGATGCTTATTTATTCCAGTGGGGATGTTTTGAGGCATTATCCTCCTCCATGTAATAAACTTTTCCTGCAGCAACAGGAAGCTCTGAGAAGGTGGCAGCGATTGTGGCGCTGAGCCAGAGCCCACTGGATGCAAATACAGTTTGCAGCCTTGCCACCACCTCTTTCTGCGAAAGCTTAGAGGAGTCACTCCCTACCTGCTCCTGTACCCAGCAAAGACAGAGGGCACTCAGTTATTGGTCTCAACAGGTGGTGAAACAAAACTGTTAATAGCCACAGCCCTTAGTTTCCTTCCTTATAAAACTGCAAGAACACTTCCTTTCTTCCAGGTCTGCCTCTGCAGACGATAAGCTTTCAGCAAATCAAGTGACTGCTCCTGTGCTAGGACAGTGGTAAGTCTGCTGAGTCTCAGATCTTTGCAAGACAGTAATGTAAGATATTAAGAGGCTTCGATTCTGAAGCTTGTTTCAGCCTGTTACCTCTCGTAGGAAGAGATTGGCTTGTCACTGTGCAAGGTCTCAAAGCCTTTTAACATACATTTGCCATAATGGTCCACAGAAGGATTTTAACAGGTTTTCCCCTCCTATACAGCCATAGTGTGGTAAGTTGCCTTCGCCTCAGTCCCAGAGGTGACCATATTTTGCCAGCATGGTTTGTGCTCATCATTGCCAAAATTTACAAGTGCAGCACGCCAGATTCTGCATACCTAAATAAAAGGAGTTACAGCAACATTTGAAAGTAACCACGCCTGTTAACTCCTGTGAGAATCATACGGTTATGCTTTTAGGTGCCACAGAGTGGCTTTAGCTGCCTTGGGTTAGACACCAGTATATAAGCATTTGGGCCACAGAATGTACAACTGCTTGCATAAAATGTGAAATTATTAATCATAGTAATCACAGTAATTCCACCTTCTCCCTTCCCTAAAGGCACCAGATTGGGTGGTCCTGTCTTTCTACGTGAAGTGGGCTGGGGCCCAGTAATGTAACTTTTGGACTGGCTGGAGGGGATCCATCAGGAATGATCATTCACAGATTAAATATGTTGCCTATGCAACACATCTGGCCTTTCTGGCCCAGGGGATAAGTAATAGAGTTAGGAATGCACATTCACAACCCACCCCCTGTAAGATTGCTGTGCTGCCACTAACTCGAGCAGAGCTAGGGCTGGTTTGTCAGTCACCGCTGCCCTCCTTGTTCTGCATGGCACAGATCATTTCTCAATGATGCCACTTTTATCAAAATGGTTCTGAATTGCTATGTGGGCATGTGCCACAGCGTATAGGACAAGCACATACGTAGGGTTGCTTGCCTTCCCACCTTGTTTACTTTTACGTTATTTTATAAAGGATTTTTCTGCTGGATGAGGCTTAGACAAGTAGGTACGATACTCATTCAGACAGGCTACTGTCACACGTGCAGCCTTAAAGGACACCATCTGCTAGCTCATCAGCACAGCAAAGCATTGCTTAATACACATCATTGTTTCAGATTTGAAGAAAAACTTCATTTGTTTCAAACCACTGACCGCATGCTGTCCACCACAATGCCTTATCATGCAACAGCCCAGAAATTCTGCAAAAATAAAAAATTCATTTAACTATGGTCGGTCAGGGGATATCAATTTTGGTAACATGAATGATACAATTACATTCCTAAGCAAGCAGTCTCAATAACAGACAGACAGCACCTCCCGTAAATAGGCTACAGGCTTGATTTTACCACTCTCATTCATACCAAGTAGAGTCTACCAGTGAGTCCTCCTTCATTCCAGCGCTAGAGGACTAAGACTCTACTTAGCAAAAGTAATCAGTGTCCCGCCGCAAAGGTTGAGGCTAATCATGCTTTGCTTTGTTACATTCTGTAATTGCTGTGTATCATCTGCTAGCCAAAGATTATGATTTTCTTTTTTTTTTTTTTTTAAATTAATCACATCTCAAAGGTACCTACAAAAAAAAAATTATTACTCCACAACAGAGAGATTGAACTTTTCTGCTGGAGGTTGAGCTTACACTTAGCAGAGAGTTGTGCAGCAGCAAGAGGCATGGCACAGAGGTATCTGTCAAGGGGGAATCCTGCCCCTGTGCAGCAGGACTTCTCCTGGAGCTCAGCTTTTCCAGCCTCGCTGTCCCTGGCCAGTACATTGACCCAGGCTGCTATATAAAGATGTTGGAGTCCTACAGCCTCACTTTCCCGACTTTTCCTCATCTATACATATAACACAACCTTAGTGGGAACAGAAAAAGGACAACCCTCACACAGGTCACACCATGATGCAAAAGGCTCTCACAAACCTCCTCTCTGCTAAATATAATTTAACCTGAAGAACTTTGTCCATAATTATGCAAAAAGGTGGATTCAAGACGGGAGGTTGGAGGGGAAGCCAGCAGCGCGTGTTGCAGAGCTCCCTTTGCCGGCTCCGCAGCAGCGCTGTGCTCCAGGAGACGGGAGCTGTTCAAATGTTTTGACAGAACATGCCGATTCCTCGGGAATGTTTTTATTCTAGTCGATGTGCCAATTCCGCACAGATTTCCAGTGGAAAGCAGGCAGACAGTCTGGGTCTGCTGAAATAAAACGACTTCAACCAGAAAGGAGAAAAAGTTGCGTTTTCATACTATTTTTACTCTATTCGTGATTGTATTTTAGTCAGTTTGTTGGATTGTTTTCAATTTTACCTGGAAACTCCATTTCCTAACAGTGTCTAAGAACAGGCCAAAAGGCACCAAAATACTGTAGAAAATTAAGCTCAAACAAAAGACCTCAGAAGACTTTTGAGATATAGGTTTGTAAGTAAACAGTGCATAAACAGGGACACACCCCCCCCCCCCAAAAAAAAAAACCAAACCTTTACACTAAATTAATGATGTTCTAAGTAGAGCTGCTTTAGTCTGGTTCTGCAAGAACCCAAACACCTCCATTTTTGCATTTGCGGTTGTCTTTCAAAGGCTTTCTTTTTTTTCCTTTTGCCTTAGGGAGTTATTTATAGGGCTATTATAATTTGAGGTCTGGTCTTCTCGTGGCAGGTCCTCCATCCAGGAAATGAAATAGCATTAGAAAATGAAATCTCACGTTTATGAGGTCTTCGAGATGGCTCCCTGGGGCACTGGGGGGAAAAAAAGGTAGTGAAAAATATAAACACAAATATAACTACAAGATACTTGCATGGTCCCTAATTCTATCTGTCATGAACTATACGAGACTCTTTATTAAAATAGAGATCTCTGGTATAAGGTCACCAACTGTAGCTTTTTTCCCCAAAGCTCTCCCATTTCCCCCTTATGTATGATCAAGAGCCTTTTCCACCACACCTTGGCTGCAAGGTGCTCCTGTCCCACACTGTCCTCCAATGTGGAGCACAAAGAAGGATAACTCAAATGCCACCCTTCCTCCGACCACCTGGCCACACGCTTTTCACAACACATTATATGATGCAGCGTATTAACTGATCAAGGTAGATTTGCTCATCTCTTTGCAAGCTGTAACCTTTGCAAAAATCATATATCGATCATGCATTTCGTGTTCATACCTCTTTGTACTTCTTTCCTAGGCTACCATCTAAAGCTACAAGGTGCCTCATCCTATCCAGGGCTTACTCTTTCCTCTCAATATATAGACATAAAAGCAAATAGAGGCAAATCAATGAAGATTTTCGGGTTCCCCATCCCCTTTTCCTGTGTGTCCAAAGGCATGCTTCCCTCTGAACCCTGCTCTTACCACGTACCTTTTTCCCTTGAGTGGAACATAATCACTGTGTTTAAAGTCCCACTCAGCTTCTCAGAGAATAAACTCCTTAAATCATCATCACATGTGACTTCTTACAGCTCCTGTAGCCCAGCTTTCACTAATCTTACCTAAATCACCTCTGGCATCATGCTACCTATGAGAAGTTAACAGCTTTGCATATGCCCAGAATTGAAAAAAGCCATCAGATACAATGCACGGAAACTATGGAAGCTCATAAAATAGTAAAGACTAATCTGCAATTATTTTAATGGGGTTTCTGCATAGTTTATTATGAAAATATTTATTTGAGAGTATTTTTAAACACATATATAGGTTTCAATTGCTTTTTCTCTTGCTTGCAATTTTATTTTTTCTTGTCATAGGATGAAATAAAAATCACTAGTGCTCAGTGAGCAGGTTGGGGGTTTTTTTACCTGAATATTTAAAATTGCACCAGTGCAACTGTCCACAGAACATTTCACTTTTCCCTCTGCCTTAATAGAAATAATCTAAAATGCATGGAAGATTTAAAAATTACAAAATGAAAGGAGGAAAAAAAGGTTAATAACAAAAGAAATAAAACAAAAAGTTAAAAAGTACAAGGACAACCCAAGACTGTATCATCTGTTTCACTGCATTGCATGGTGAAAACAGAAAGAAAAAAGAGCAATTTGAAATACATGTTTTTAAAGCACACGGGTTTGTTTAGACTTCCTGTTGAAAAACTTCTTTTTCTTTTTTTTTCCACCAGAAAAAACATCCACCCCAGTCAGTTCTCAGACAAACCTGATTAGAATCCAACTCTGGTTGATTCTGGTTTCACATTATCGTCTACACTTAGACACGTGCTGAGGCCTCTGAGGACATGGAGAATTAGATTAACTTTTGAACTTTATACCTTTCCAACAGGATTGGTCCTTTCTTACACTTCCATGTCTTTCTAGGCAACTTGCATTTCTGGATCAAATTGCATAAATATTTAACCAAAAAAAGAACGCTCAAGAAAATTAGGCTCCAGGAAGACCTAATTGCAGCCTTCCAGTACCTGAAGAGGCCTACAGGAAGGCTGGGGAGGAACTGTTTACAAGGGCATGTAGTGACAGGACAAGGGGTAATGAACTTAAGCTGAAGGAGGGTTGATTTAGATTAGTTGTTAGAAAGAAATTCTTTACTATGAGGGTGGTGAGGCACTGGAACAGGTTGCCCAGAGAAGCTGTGGATGCCCCATCCCTGAAAATGTTCAAGGCCAAGTTGGATGGGGCTTTGGGCAACCTGGTCTAGTGGAGGGTGTCCCTGCCCATGGCAGGGGGTTTGGAACTAGATGATCTTTGAGGTCCCTTCTAACCCAAACCATTCTATGACTCTGTGATGCTAAAATAACATTTATTTTTGACAAATTAAGACAATCCCAAGCACGCAACAGCTGCTTTACATCTGTCCCACATCCACAGCTACTGAAGCCCTCACAGCCCTGCCCCAGTGCCTGTCCTGCAAACCCACCCTGCCCTTCCCAGCACTGCACCCATTTGACTATGGGCCATGACTAAGACCCAATTTCACACTCAGTCCCTTTTAGAGAAAGTTATATTTCATCTCTATATCCTGCCTGGAGAGGGAAGGGGAGGAACTCATGTAAGTCATGAATCTTACATCCAGAGTTCTCCAAAGCCTTCTGTTACTCATTCTAATATAAAGCCTTGCAGAAACCGAGCCCAGCTAGCTGCAGCGGATCAGACCCACCACAGCTCTACCTTCCTACTCTCCGAAAGGGTGGGGGAAGTATCTTGCTTGCCACCCTTTCAGGATGACTTGCTGTACAGAAGGCCAGCTTCTTATTTGAAAAGACATGTCATGCTGTAAACATTTCTAGTGGAGCTTGGGTTAGCAGCGCTTGTAAGAAAACCCTAATGAAAATAAATTGTTATGTATTTACCCATATGCTGAGGAGCATATGGCTAATGCATTTAGACACTGCTAATGAAGTTAAGACTCAGCTAAATTTGTTGGCTCATGGATAACAACTGTTCTCAACAACCAATCTGAGCTTGCTAGAATTTTAGCATTACAATTGATACCTGGCCATTATTACACATACTGATCCTGCTGACATAGAAGAACTGGTTTTCTGAATATAGATTTCTCCACATTGCAAAGGTGAGCAGCATATGATGCCACTAAAGTCCAGATTTACAGGTAAGCTGAGCAAGTTACAACTTCATTTAAAACAAGAGAGATTGTTCTTACTCATTGTAGCCCTGAATCTATTGCTTTCTTCTTTTATTTCAAGGACTAAAAAACTTTATTTAGTCCAATCCCATTCTCTCCAGGCCAGTGGCACACTGATGTGACTATAGCCAAAACTGAACAGAAGGCAATCACGCCTAAGAAATATTCCTGCTTTTTTAAGTCCATTTGTAGAAGCCCATTAAGTTTACAACAACAGCTACAGGACTCCTCCTATTCAATCATATCACTATTGCGCTGCTCTTCAAAGTGAAGGTCCCCACTTCTTGTGGGAATCCTACTCCTTGTGCATAATCGCAGGGATCTTGGAGTCCAAGGTAAATTCCAGTTGAAGTGATTGCCCTGGGTCTATCTGTATGCTAGCACCATTGCAACTATACACTATCTTCATTCTCTTAACTACTGTGCAGCATGGCTGGTTTGTATTCATTGTTGCTACATGTCATGTCCGAGCTGGCTTTAGTTTAGCAGTACACACTGCTAAAGCAGGCTACATAGCAAATTCCAAAAGGTTATGTGATGTACATGCAAATGTACTCTCCGAAAGACACAACACATGGCAAATTTCCCCACACCACTCTCATGAGCCAGGTATCGTTTTAATGATGCAGACCTGTGCTCTGATGGATCTTGGGTAGTCATTTGTCAGTTGCCACCAAACACCCAAAAAGCAATAGTTTTGGTCAAAGATGGAATGGAACAGCAAAGAAGTGTCCTTCAGCCTTATCATCTTGGGGACCCACCTTACTCAGACACCTTCACTTATAGACCAGAGCTCAGGCCTGGCATTAATTTACAGCCCCATTTGCTCTGCAACTATTGACAAATCATTTCATCTCCCTCCAGCCTTCAAGCAGCCCAGTCCATTAAAGAAGGCAGTGATACTAGCCTTCCCAAATCTACCAGAGAAAGTCCCCAGAGAAGTTGCTCAAAGTGTTTCACCATAACCTGATGAAAAAGCAGACCTATCTGTTCCAGAACACCATCTATGCCAATTTGCAGGTGGGTAAAGAAAGGCCCGAGGTAAAGCAAGAGAAAGAGATTTGCTTACCCAGAAGACAGCTTTGCCTCAGTCAGACTTGCCCCAAATCACATTGGGAGTCTGGGGAAAGCCAAGAGCATGATTGGAGAGTTTCTCTTCTCACTCACTGTGCTGCCATGGAGAACATCATCCCCTTTCTACTTAACAGGTAAAGCCCTTCACATACAGCTAGAAATTGCCTCAACCATCACCTCTTCACCTCATGCAGTGTTTAACAAAGCAAGCATAACTTATGCCAAAAGGAACCACCAAAACATGGCTTAAAGAATACCAAAACTATGATGCTGCTCATCAACGAAGTCTGCATCTCTTTCTAAGGACAACTGCTGAGGTCTACAGTAAACACTCACCCAGCCCTGCACAGCAAATAGATGTGGGAGCTGCTCCAGGCAGAAGCCACATGGTCAACACACCATTCCTTGGAATACGAAAAGGACCAGTTTCTTCCCTCAAAGGAAAACCAGTATAGTCCAAAAGAGCAAAAGCATCTGTCATGATCACTACCACCTTCATTGCTTGGGTCACCATTACTCATTAGCAAAGCAGCAATGATTTGCCCCCCTTTTTCTGTCACGTAAAACCTGCTGGTTTCTTTGTGTATCCTAATACTATCTCCAGCTTCCATAAACATTATATAAAGTTGACATTACACTCAGGGATACTTTGCAAACACAGCTATCAGAAACATCAAGTGCAAAAAAGCTGAGAACATCGTGCCTCTACAGAAGCGTTTCTGAGGCATACGCAGTGCTCCCCCAGAGGCAGGCTCACCCAGCTGAGATCCCACAAGCTCAGGGAGAAGCTGGGGTGAGCCACAGCACAGCTCTGCCCAACACCCTTCTGAGAAACTAGAGGTCCAGCTCTCGCTGAAGGGTGCAAATAGCCTTTAGTCAAGTGGGAGACAGCTAATTGCGATGTCTCTGTTTCCTGCATTAGGTTCCCACAGATACTGCACCGACTTTGTCAGGGTATCTGACAATGCTAACATCTGATCAAAGGAGGTAGCACAGACTATCAGCTGAAACTAGGAAAATACACGTATTTGAAGGGGAGAGAGACTGGCTTCATAGACGTATGAATATACACATAAAAACACGTCTAACCCCAGTTTTTCTGTCATGTTGCAGACTGTAACATGGCTGGGTTTAGATCTGCACCACGTGTATTCATGTCACATGAAATGCATGCATACACAGGCCACCCAGTCAAGGGGGGGTTTCCCAGGATGTAAGAGAAGACCCAAGGCACCCCGTGAGGTCGGTTCAGGCAGTCAGCAGCTCATGGCAGATGCACAGAGCCATCTGGGGGAGATAAAGCCAGGTTGATTGGTGATGCCATGGCTGCCCTGTCTGGTTCCATGCAGATAGCTATCAAGTAGCCAAACACACACTCCCTATCCCATTCCTCTCTTGTTTATCTGCACAAAACAACACAAAACCATATGCAGGCTTTCACTGTCAGTGTAAGCCATATTATTCTTGTAATTAAATCCAGGTTCACAGCCTGTCTGAAAGCTCCTCTTCTTCCCTTCCCCTCCTCTTTGCTCCCCTCACCATTTGCCTCTCGCCATTTGCCTCTCTCCAACCTTGTTTGGGTTTACATGCTGTGTCACTAAATTCCAGCACAGTAAACACTGCAGCCGCTCTCTCTAAGCACTGACACGCTGCTTTCTAGGCTAAAAATTAGACATGGGGTTAACTTCATTCCTGCAAGGACTCTGCCTTTTATTTTTCTTTAGTCCAACTCAAAGGATGCTTTTGGCAGATGCGTAGTGGAAAAAGATCATGTTTGCTCTCTGCTTCCTCCCTCCACTTCCCCCTTTCTCCACTCCCACCCATCAGCCGTAAAACAACACAGCCCAGCCAGATCCCAAACTGAAAGCAAGACAAAGCACCCACACAGCCCCCACTTCCATTCAGCAGAAATGGGCCGCTCCGGGGTAGCGCAGGATCTACAAGTAGGCCAGACAGAAATAAACAGAGTAAACAAAGAGTATCCTGTCCAAGCAGAGAGGGGCTAAAGAGAGTGATGTCTTTCATTAAAATGCAAGGCAGGGATACAAGCACACAGCCAGTCAAAAGCATCACTGGAGCTTGCTCGGAGTAATGGGAGGAAAGCAGCACATGATCACACCATTGTAAGGACCCAAAGCACATCATCCAACTGTACGCAGGATGCAAATGCATATCCCGCCTACCAAGTACCAAAACCAGCCAGCCAACCGCACCCCTACCACCACCCCAAAACACCAGAGATGCCAGCCCCAAGGCTGCGGCAGCACAGTGCTGCTCTCCGGAAGGCTGAGTAGGGAGCAGTGCACACAGGTACAGTACCGGGCGACCGGAGCCGTGCAAATGTCAGAGCCAATGACATTTATAAACAGCATAGCTGCCTTTTCTAAAAAGGGATGGGAAAGGGGGAGAAAAGCACAGCACAGCCATAGCAACAGGTCAAGTGTTTGCCATGGTTCTTTGGGAGGAAGGGTAATGTGGCGCGCGCGCCTTCTCGGTTTTCAGAGCATTTGTCACGTAATAAAATCATTAGGCTGGGAATTAATAGGAGAGTTTTGTTTAGTTTTCCTGCAACCTGCTGCTCCAAAGCCCATGCAGATCCATGTGTGAAAATCCACGCTGTGCGTACCCTCGTGTCTCCTGTTACACGGCTATCACAAACAAACCTCACGTTTTTTCCATAGACTGGTAGGAAAAATGCATTACATGGAGAGGTGGGGGAACACTCAGCAAAACAGCAGCCTGTCTGCTGCAAGTCTGCTTGGTTATTGGGTAAATTGAACATGCTGCTTTTTTTAAGCAGCCTAATCATATTTACTATTACATCAGACTTACCCACCACAAACTGTTCTCATGCAATGGAAGAATTTTTAATCTAATATCTTGGACTCAGATAATTTCCCAGCTGCAGAACTGCAGTAATTTCCTATCTCCTCATTTTTGAGATAAGCCGATTAACTTGGATATGTTTTAGTTTCAGGGTGCGATTATCTCTTTATTGTACTTGAGAGAGAAGGGGCGACTTCGAGTAAAATAACTTTGTTTTCCCCAAGTCAGCTCTTAAAGTCTGATACAGATAGGCCTTTCCTGTTGCGTTTCCCTTAGGCCCTTAACTTTCCGTACTTCCTCTTCCTCTCTCTGAGACCCTATTCCAGCAACTCTTATTTTACTCAAAGAAAATATACTGTTTGAGAAAACCCTGAAATAACTCTTTCAAAAAAAAGAAAAAAAGAAAAAAAGAAAAGAAATCTCATGGAGAAAACATTTTCTTGTTCAAAATATATTTGAAAGTTTATTAAAAACCCCACAACGCAGCACTATTGGTCAAACCCTCATTACACAGTTCATTTGTTTACAGAAGAATAATAATAGGAAAAAAAGAATGATAAGGCCTGATGCTCTGTTCACATATACAGCAGAGAAAAACAGGAACCTCCATTCACTTCAGAGCAGAAGTGATTTACACCCAAGTAAGGGAGAAGAAAAGCAAATCCTTGAATTTATGCCATTACAAATTGAAAAATACTGCTTACTCCCACAATTTTGTCGAGAACTTTTGATATTTAATGTTTTTTTCTTAAATCCCCAGGTCTTAGATTTACTTGATCATGTCAAAGGGACTCCCGCTTCTCCTTTATTTTTTCCTTAAGTTTCTAGCAATCATATTCTAGGAGGAAAGCCTGAAACCATGTGATGAGGATGCTTTTTGGACTGGAAGGCTGTATACATTGAAGGGTTTTGATTTCCCTTTCTCTTCTAGATCTCATTGTTGTGCAGGGCTTTTCAACCTGTGTTGATTTGCAGACCAAATTATATAATGTATAAATTACACACATGCAAATTCCCATACAGCACATCATAGCAATTCATGCCTCTTAGTCACCATTCATTAATTCCTCTGAAATAAATGGTTCATGGGTTGAAAACCACTAGTCTTATGATTTAATAGGAGTGTGGCTTGTGCATTTTCCCGACACGACATTAGCGATACCAAGAAGGAGCTGGCCTATTTAAAGAGAGACTCTAAAAAAAGTTCAGTGAAAAGACATGGTTGCATAAACACACAAGTGCAAGAACTTCTGAACGTTACAGGTGTAGTGACAGAACAGATCAGCATTTTGCTACTTCCTAAAAAAAAAAAAAGAAAAAATAAAAAAAAAGAGTAAACCCAGTGCACAACAAACCGCTGCTCATGCACTGCCATGCCCCTCGCAGCTAAGGGGCCATCCCTGTCCCCAGGAAGGGAAGGGAAAGCAGAAGGTGTCCTCTACTGACTGTGGCGAGAGCACTAGTGTCCCTGAAAATGCTCTCGTAGACAACAGCCTGCAGTGTGAAAGTAGCCCTCCTATTACCAGCACGTTGCTATGGGCACTATTTCTAAGAAAGCAGCCACAGGAGCAGATCCAGAAAACATGGCAAAATATATGAGGAAAGAAAGAAAAATTACAAAGAGCTTGGATTTATCCCTGCCTGTTCCTACCAGCAACGATAAGACTATAGAGAAGATGGACAGTGAAATGTTGCGGTGTGGGACACACAGCCTGATGGGCCTTGTGGTTTTGCACCACTCAACTCTGTTTAAAAACCCTACCTGGAATTATTATTTCTTGGTACTCCAAGATACAATTTCACAGCTACCTTTAATTTCATGGGGTTTTTTCCCCCTAAAAGTTAGTAAAATCAAGTCTATCTTTTCTTCGTTAGCCTGCTTTAAGTGAATTTAATGAATGTAACTCTGGTAATGAAATTTGCTTAACAGATCATAGATAACAGTTCATAAAAACTTTCCACTGTTACAGGGCAAGCTTATCTACAACATATCAAAATAACTTACTCTCCAGGCACCTTTTCCTACAGCAAGTGCTAGCAGGTAACTAATGAAAACTGGATTTTGTCACCAAAGAGCTACAGATCGAGTAGCTTCATGCCATCCAGCTGAAATTAAAGCAGAAGAATGAGGATGAGCTGGTCTGTATTTCATACTACCAGCATCGCTTGTACGTTAAAGTCACCCTGTCAATTCCAGTTCAAATTAATCAGGAGCGGATCAAGTCTACCTTTTATGCTATTTTCTAAATGAAATCAGATGTACCTGTAAAACTGGTATTTAAATGGGTTTTGCCTAATAATGAGTCAGATATTGACAGAGCAATCACCATGAAGACCAAGGTAAGAGGCACTATATTCTCATTAATAATTCAAATCTCAGCATGGATATGGATGACCATGCACTTAAAAGAGGAAATTGGGCAGCAGCTGGAGTTAGCCCAGATTTCCTGAAAAGTTGTTGGACTGCAGCAGAGATGCACTAGAGAGATTTTACCGTAAGATCCAACCAGAGAAATAGCAGCTCCTCATATCTTGGACCCTCAGAAGCATTACTGAAATTGAGCAAGGAACAAAACAAAACAAGAACAGCAGCGTTGGCAGACTAAGGGGATGACTGAGAAAAATAAGGGAACAAAATCTGGAGGCAGAACCCCAATACTTCCCCTCCCTCCTCCCAATCCAGGATGGCAACACTGGGGGCACAGAGCAACAGCGTTCAGTGGTACCTAATGCCTGCTTAGGAGCAAGCAACATTACAAGCTTTAAAATAAATGTGTACAATCAGCAAAAGCACAAACAAACAGAAAGGTCACAGGAGCCAAAACCACTCAGAACAAACCAGTTGGGGCTAGTTAACATAATCTGCTCTATTCACATAACTAAGTTTGTTTCACTGAGGGCATGAACTTTCTTGGAAAAGCTCAAGTAATTAGCTGCAGGAGCTTACACATTTTCTTTCCCTCAAGTTTATTTTACCCCGAAGTTAGAGCTGCTTGCAAACAACTGCTTCTACCAATTCACTCAAAACGCAGTTTCATTTCTTCTTTCCAAAAGGAGATGCTTGAAGAGATGGTATCGTTGAAGTGTAGGCTTCCCTTCAATTCCTCCTACCTCCTATCCACTCTGTATCTATCCAAAGCGATGGGAAAAGGAAAACATATCTTACCTCACGGAAAAAGAGCAGGTTTCCAATGAAAGGAAGAGGTGGAGGATGTCGGATCCCTACTCTGCTTAGTTTGGAGAATGCAGAGGTGGAGTACCTAGAAAAAATAAGGTAGTAAGTTAATTTTGGATCTCGTCATGATAGGACTTACCACAGTAATAGGTTCACATGATTTTCCTGGATTCAGAGAGAGAGAGGATGTTTCTGTGTTGGCCAAACAGAACTGCCAATGTGGTGACATTGCTCAGCAGCTCCTTAGGTCACAGAAATAAATGCAACACACTGGTGCTTCAGAGAGGGCAAAAGAACGAAGAGACTCAAACACAGGCCTGCAAACTGAGCAGTGGAAATAGAGAGCTGCTCCTCTTCCCACAGAGCATCTTGTAAGTCAGAAGTGACTCTCTAAAGCTACGTGAGGTTACAAACGAGATCAAAATAGGCATTTGGGTTTTGACTACTGTGGCACAGCTGGGAAGGGAACAAGACAGATCTTCAGACTATTATTTTCTTCTGCCATCACTGCTACCTATACAGATCACAGAACAAGAATTCAAACTAGTCTCAGTTGTGCATGAGCCAAGACACTGTCAGTATGTTCAAGTCAAGCCTAGTATTTAGGCCAGATATGCTGATTAAGTGATTTTCCAGCTGCCAGTCAGCAAATTAAACAAAGATAAAAAATAGAGGGAAACAAAACCCAGACTGAAAAGCTTCATGCATCCCTTGTTTCAGATAAAACTGTGGCATGTTGACAGGGACAATACTAGAAAAAAAGAAAAAAGAAAAACCCAACCCCAAAGCCTTTTTTTTTCCTCCCCTCCCCCTTTCTTAATACAAACAATGGATTTAAGTCAGTGGACTTCAATTAGTGAAACCTGAAAGAGCAGGAGCTAACAGCAGCAGCTTTGATGAACCAAAGACACAATAATACTGTTTACTATCATGCTGAACATTATCACCAGGAGGGCCAGGGCAAAAGATCTTTACATTAATAAAGGCTGTGTCTATATTAACATGTTAGCTCAGAGCAACAGCATATTTTTCAAGCTCTCCCCCTGCATGATAGTTCAGTGTCTAGGCCAGTTTTGGCACATGCAACCGTGCTGTTTTGAGAGGAAGCTGAACTTGAAGCTCTGCTCCAATCCATCTCCTACCGGGGCAGGTCAGAACAAACAACCGGTCCTTTAGCTTTGAACCCCAAGTGCCGTGAGACTGTTTAGTCCTGGGGACCAAATTAAATCTAGCCCAAAATAAAAACTTTGAACTGCATATAGCATAGGGTCTAGGGGTCACGATATCAACTGTGTTAGTCTATCGAGTCTGCAAGTCATCTGAATGACATAATAGAGAGACAGCAGAAGCAGCACCCTCAGATCCCGATGGGCTGACTCCCTCTTAATCCCAGTGTACAGCCTTGTTGACTCTGCAAACTATGCTAGCCCATGGCTATGACTCCGGCCTCTCCTCCTTCAGGTCCAATAATCGACACACGCCTCGTTTGAGATGCCCTGTATGACGCAGGCAGGAATATGCTAGTTTAACCTAATGGGCAAACAGCACATAATTCTTGGGGGTCAGGGAGAAGTGGGGAGAGAAAAGACCAGAAAATAGTCCTTTCCTCCAGCAGGGGGGAAAGGAAAGAATGACACTGTGAAATGAAATATATAAAATTAAGAGAATTAAATCTCACATGACCTGCAAAGCAGAATGGGACTTAAATATTGTTAGTAGCTTTTTGTAGTTCAGTTTCAAGAGAAAATTTCTTGCAGCAGAGTACCTATTCTCTTAATGAGTTTTCTTTTGTGAAGATATTTTACAAAAAATCATAATCAGAAGATATAGCTTTGATTGTTTTTAAATAGCAACAATTTTTTTTTGGGGGGGGGCCAGCAAAAACCTTCACAAACATGAACCCTCTCAATAGAAATGATGTGTCTTCAGTCTATGTAAGGGCACTATTTCAGTACAACAGGGTATCATAGAATAAAGGCACAGAAGTTGACATTTATTACACACTTTATACATATTATTAACTTTTTGGTTACTTAACTGCTTTAAAAAAATATAAGAGTTTTTTCTTTATTGAAACAGCTAATACTCTTGGGGAAAAAGTTGTTTTAACTTCAAAATGACACACAGCCTACACGATACATTTTCTTCCCCAAAGAGAGGATTTTTTGCTGCTGTTTGAAATCTTCCTGAGGTGTCTGTGTCATAGCAAAATCCTCATCTTCAGTATGTAAGCAGTGGAAAAGATGAAAATCTCTCTCAATGGAAACCCGTCAATTTTGCAGCATTTTATACCGGATGTTTTCACTGTAACATACATGGCAGATCACAAAACGCCGGGCTGGGCTGCAGTTAGCTGCTAACTTCACTGTAGACCAGACACTCTGTAGACTCCTGGTCTTCAAGTACTGCAAAGTGAAAACTGACTGCAACAGAGCCTTGCACTACACAAAGTAAATGATACGATCAACACATTTAAAAAGGAGCAGAACTAATGAATATAGTGCACCACGTTTCACAAGGCAAGAAACACTCAGACTCTGAAGACTATTTATGCCTAGATGAGCAGTTCATCTTTGTCAGCTTCTGAACATTACTGGCAGCTCCATACAGCTGAGGATTTGCCTTCCCTTTTCCCCCTCCTAACGTGATTTTCTCTGATGCTTTTTATTCAGTTACATTTGAAGTAGGTTTTCAAAAGGTATAGGAACACGCTTTACAATGAGATGGGAAACAGAAGTGCTGTAGTCAAGATACACGCTGAAATATAACAACAAAAGGGTAGGGCCAGCAGGAAAAAAAAGAAATCCCATCGATAAACAAACACATCTAGTTCTACCCCATGATTTCACAATATTTCTGGTATTGTTGAAATATCTGCAGTTTTGCAAAAGAGAAATCAGTATGCAAGTGCTTAAAGACTGATGGTGCTGCATGCACAAAAGAGGGAAGGATCTAACATTGCACAGATAATCTTGACTTTGGCCATTTCTAATGTAACAGCTTACGTTTTGCAACCTTAAATATTATTTTAAGAGCCTTTTTCCTCACCTCTGAAATATTTCAGCTCATTCCCACTGTTTAGAGTGGGGGGAGAGAGAGGAAGGAGTGACTTGGGGGCTTCTTTTAAGAAGAAAATAGAAATTGTCCTGTGTAACACACAATGAACATCAGCAATACACAAATCTGACAGCTTCATGACACAAACCTTTGCCTTTTCAGCCAGACGCAACCGGTAACTCGAACAGGCTAATTCACGTGATTCAGCTACTCAGCACACCCGTGACACACACCTGGCCGGTAACTCACAGAGCTGCGCGCTAAGCGCACCAGGAAAACGGTGGCCAGGTTTTGTTGCTGGGAAGGGGAGGTGGGCTGGAAGAGTGCAAACAGGCAGGGTTGCCTTGCAGGCAGTCACGAGATGTTCGCCTGGAGAAGCTGTACACCTAAACGAAACTGTTGTGAGCCTGCTTTATCACCAGCGGGAACTCTTATTTCTCACTGTGCCACTTAACGCACTTCTGTGTTAATTTATCACAAAAATTAATCTGGTATCAGGCAAGCTCCTGCTCTTCCTGTGGGAGCACACTAAGGGTAGAAGACCAGCCAATGGACTAGAAGGGCTAAGTCAAATACAAAATCTAGAAATAGAAGAGATACTGAGAGGTGATGAAGATGACCAAAGATATGGAACAACTTCTGTAGAAGGAATAAGCAAACAGGCTATAATCTTAATCCTGGAAAAAGCAGCAACTGATGCAGGATATGCCAAATATATTTAAGATCCTGCATGGCTTAGAAAATAAAGAATTACTCACTATTTAAAAAAATATTAAAATCTACAAATGAATATTCAGGTGACAGGATTAAAAATGAAGCACTTTTCCAAGTAATCAATATACTAAGTATGGAACTCCCTAGCATGGGTTGTTGTCTATTCCAGAAGCTTAACAAGCTTCAAAAAGTGATTAAATAAATTAATGAAAGGAAAAAAGAAAAAAAAAAATCAGCAGGCACTTAATACATGAATTTAACAAATGTAAAGAGACACACATGGAAAAGATTAAAGGGAAGGAGGGAAAATTAATCAAATTTATTTTCCTAAGCAGGGAACCAGTCTGTAAGCTTCCAATGGCAGAATAAGAGATTAGACTGTTATAAAACCTAAAAGATAAAACCTCAGACACTTCAGTTTTCTTAAGAGGAAGAGAGGAAGGAGTCTTTGTGTAAAGGGAGGGGCATGAAAAAGGATAAAACTCTGATGGCAGCAATATTTACTGGACAATCTAGCACATTTTCATTCAAAGGAGAAACATACCCTAATATTTATACATGTAGGGCTTCCTGCACAACTATTAATTTTAAACTCTGGCATTATATTTTGAACAAAGTGACAAGACATCAAAAGGAACCAGAGGAACAGCAGTAATGAAGTAGATCGATAAACAATTCAATAACTCTTTGAAGACGTTCAAGTGGCCTCTCAGAGTTAGATGCTCTCTGTATATATTAAACACGACTGTTAAAAGAAAGTTAACATGCCAAATACATTCCTGTAGGCCAGCACAGCAAATTTAAGCTCTCTAAAATATGAACTTCCCTCAACAAAACCATATGCAAAAAATAAGGAGAAAGAGTTGAAAATCATCAGATAATTAACGTAAGTTGTGATGGATGTACAATCAACAGAACTAGCCATCTGCCCAGCCAGGTCAGTACTGATCAGTACTGCAAGAAAAAGTATTATACAGTCTGCTATTAAGTGCAATCAATTTGCGTAGCAGATAACATTACAGAGTTGCCAGTTCTACATCATAGACTTCAACATACCATTGAAATTACCCCAAGTTTCTCTCAATAAAGTGCATCATTCCTTCTACATCTAAGTAATGTGCAACCTAATAATATCTGAAAGCTATAAACTAGGACACTCGGAGATAAAAAAGTGATGTTATTTAATCTCATTGTTAGAAGCTGGTAGGTGTGGAAGACAGAGAGAAAACAAAGTATTTTGCTGAGAAAATGGAAATCATTCCTGCCAAACAAGAGATAATCATCATGCATTTTCACCTATTTGCCTCTATTTACATATACCCATACCAGATCCCAGTTAACACTGGGATGTGTTTTGCTCACAAAGTAGCGAAAATATACAAAACAACAGTAGCCTCCCCAACATTAAAATGATGGCTCATAGAAAATTATACAAGCATTCCTGGGAGCACTGCCTAGACAGCACAGACTCACCAAAACATTGATATCATCCCTGGGCTAGCTAGAGAGTGAGGCTTTCGTCTTTTAGCCCTCTCTGGGAAATTCTGCATTACGAATACTGCAGCACGGTCACTGGAGCACTGCCACCACACAAGTCTTTTCCCTAGTCTGATGCTCAGGATATTTAAGATGGAAGATCGTTCCCATTTGGTCCCATTCCAATAAAGGAACACACGGAACCCAGGTCTTGCAAGTGAGTGAGTATTGCAGCCAAACTGGATACCACCTCAGATGGATACAACCACCTCTGGTTATTACTCCCAGAAAGTGTATTCGCTAAAAGAAAAACAAAACACAAAATTAAATCAGCTGTCTATCCCCAAAGGACAAGTAGGTCCTGAAGCACTCTCACAAAGCAGAAGAGAGAAAAATGGGGAAGGTAAATCCCTGTTACAACCTGTGCTAACCTTGGTCAACAAAGGTTACCAAATTGCCCTTTACTGTTACTTAGCAGTACCCCCGGTGAAAACTGAGGTTTTTGCTGAAAGAAAATACACTTGGTTGTGTAGAACACCAGGCTCAGAGTAAGGGATTATTACTATTCCTCAAAAAATGATATAGAATATCCACAGGTATAATTTCACTACATTCTAGAGGTAAGCTTCAAAAGAGACTTTAGCCAGTTTAGGACAAGGTTATTTGAGTACTGCAATTTCATTTTCAAGCTCAACAAATCTATACTTTTAACTATGAATTCGTAGGGATGTATTACCAGTTTCAGAGATAATAAGAACTTCCTTGTAACACTTGCTCTCCTTAATCACTTGCATGCACTCCCAGTGTTTTAATTTTGACATAATTGCACAAGAAAAAGACAGACATTATGTGCACTTGCACCATCTGCCTCCACAAGGGCAGATGTTTTCCAGCTGCAAAACCTAAATGACCATAGGATTATTATTTCATTGAAACATTTCCTAATGCACCAGCAATAACGTGCAGGAAAGGCCAAATTATATGTCCAATATTAAATTTATACCTCATCTATCTGCTAACAATAATTTTTTAATCCATACTGTTCTGGTCTGCTGAACAATTTTTTTTAGTGTCTCTTAAGAGAACCAATAGGCTCAAGGGACTGGTTGTAATAAGGCTGCAGGTTGTCACAGTGTGTTTAAAGTTTTGGGGGCTGCTTTGATTTAAAAAGAGAAACAAAAGAAGTAGCAGTGAATCAAGGCAAATTAAATAAAAAAGCCCATACAGAAAAGCAACACACTTCACCATGCTCCAAAGTAGCCCTGGGAGAGACAGATGGTCCGTACAGCAGGCCAATGACAATATTTCATCACCTCTCTCAGAGTGCAGCCCCTTCACACTGGGCGGTGACTTTTCCAAATAAAGAGCAAAAGAGCAAGAGTCATAAATCTACAGCTTCAGCCCTTCATCGTTGGCTCAACACCTTTAAACAAAACGTTGGAGGTCAACAGCAGCAGACTCTGTTGTGTCCTTATAGCAACATACATCCTTGGGAAAGGAGGTGGGACCTCCACACCACATGGATGCAAAGGGTGGACTACGCACCAGGAGAGGTGTCCACAGCAGATCTGAGGTCTGGTGCATACGTGAGGCCACATCCACAGGAAGCCTGGGTCAGAGCTGACAGCTAAGCTCAGCTCTCATGTCACAGGCCTGCTGCCTCAACCACAGGCCGAGCCTTCCTTTCACTCCCTAGGACCAGTGGTACCATACCTTTCTTAAGGACCAATTTCCTATTCCTCCTTTTTACTCACATGTATATTGTGAGGCACACAGAAGAAAATGGTACCACCTCAAGGCCATAAGCATTATTGCTTCAGCCAGGAAGACTGAAGTTTGCATAAACAGGTGCATTGCTAGAAAAACAGTTATCAGAAACCATAGTAAAATTTTGTATTTTTTTCTTCCTCCCCATGTAATTATATATCTTAATTTTGTAATTGGACATCTTAATTGCATAATTAAAAGGACATGAAGTTTCAGCTTAATTAGTCTTAATTGTTATGCAAGGTCATATCCTAGTGATGCAACTCAATTTGCAGAAAACATGGCACCTGTTTCTGTACGCATCTCAACCATTCCTACATACCAGGATGGATGAGGGATGCAGTTTCATGTTTAAAGGGAGGAAAGGCTGCTTGGGAGCCCAATAATTCTGGCTTTTCATTGCCATAAAGGAGGTACTCAGTAGGCCACTGGCCCATTATTTCACAGGGTCAAAAAGAGATTGCAATGCTATGGTGGCTGCATTCCTGAAATGTTACCTAGCGTGCACATCAAGTCATGATGTACTGCGCAGGCAAAGCCAAGTTGTATTCCCATGAGTGCGTATGTACCTCAGCTGCCTTTCACTTTTTAATCTGTCGAGTTCTGGTCAACCAGAAAACTTGCTTGATGTCTGTTGCTGTCAGGGAACTGATTTTAGAGTTCAGGTCTTGTACCTTGTTCTTCAACAGCAACAGTACGTACAGAGACACTCAGTGCTATTAAGAACCAGCTGGCACAAGGGCTGCATGGAGTCGCATCCTGCCACAGAAAGCCCTGGGAAAGACAAAATTGCTTCAAGAGGCCTCCAGGTGCTTTTGGGCCCGAGACATCTTTCTTGACAGAAGACAAGGCGGGAACACAGTCCTTCCTCCCTTTTTGAAACCAGCCTGTCAGCATATATATGGCAGGCACCACAGCATAGACAAAAGAGTTACTGGAACAAACATCCAGGCATCTTCCCCACTTGTAGTCTCAAATGAGCAGCTCTGACAGACTGCAGGGACAATTCACCTCCCTTTAGACAGTTCTGGATAAATGCAGACAGACCTCATGATTACACAGCATGTGAAATAATTATTTTATTTATTTATTTTTAAGTTAACATTAAGGGGCCACCATCCATCCAGAGGTCCTGCTGACCAGAAACAGATGCGATCAGAGCACCAGAGATCACTTCATAGTGTACAGAGAGCCTGGATTAATGGTCCACAGCCCAACTTTATTCTGGCATTTCCTACCTTGTGTGTGCTTGACTTTACAACCTCAATAATGTGCCTTTAATGCAATTTTCTGTGCAAGTTCTCAGGTTTTTTAAAAGCTCATTAAAAATCCATCACATTGCATCACTTTGCATCCCCAGGGGTCATCAAAAGACCGTAGGACTATGGCAGAGACCTTTGCCAAGTGAGCTAATGGCAGAGCTGACAGAAGAAGCAGGTTGTCTTTCACACAAGGGAGCTGGGAGGCACAGTCTGCCAGAGGGTCTCTCTAATACTTCCTCAGAGCAAAAACACAGCAAAATTGAAGAGTTCCTAAACCAAAATGCTAGGGTCCTCGCTGAGTGCTGACACCTCACCAGTGAGCCCTCATCTGCTCCTCTGGCAGCACTGCCACATCCCCCGCTCTTCCTCATCCATGGTCCTGCCTTCACTCCCACCCCCAATCTGTGCTTCTCACTTGAGCAGACCTGCACTGCTCCCCTCACCTAGCTGCTGCCTCACCTCTCTTCCTGAGCTCCCCAACCAATCCCTTCCCAACACAGTCCCATCACCGTCCTCCACCCAGCGATTTATCCCAGGATCACTTGCACAAGTCCCCTCCTTTCTTACCACTTCAGCACCCACAGCACACAACCCTTCCCACCACCCTGGCAGTGCTGCACACAGGTGGTGCATGAGTCGAGGGGAAAAAGGCTGGTGGGGAGCTCAGACAGGTTCCCCGCTTCGGGTTCTTGTGCCCAAGCCTCACTGATGCTATCGCATGGGGGTTCCATTACAGAAACACTTTGCTCAGTCCCTGTAATTGGAGCAAGCTGAACTGCTCTCAGGGACTCGCTGCCTGGTCAACCCTCAGCACAGACAAAGGGTGGGAATATGCGTAGCAAAGACAGAATCACAAGTATTAGCTTAAAATTATATATAAACATGAGAGATTCCAGTGAATGTGTGCTAACTACAGTTTTTCAAAGACTTACAATTTACCCACATTTGCATGAGAAAGGCAGAAAGTACATCCACTGACAAAAACTACCACCTTTCACCAAATATTGAATCCCTGCGTCAAAGCTAATATAAAAATCAAACACCACCTCTAAAGAGTAATAAAAAACCCCAGAAAGATCGCAAAAATAAAACAAACATTTTTATTTAGCCTTTGTCTCAGAAATTATGGAGCTCATTTTAACTGAAATTTTTCAGTAATTCCACCTACCGCACACACCAGTCCTGGAAAACTTCAAGTCCAGCTGCTTAGAGTTTGATAAAACAATAGGCAATTGAAAATAGAGTTGTATAATGGGAGCATCACACAATCTTAATTTGTGGTGCTCTCAGACCCGCCTATAATTAAGTATGCCAGATTAAAAATAAAGGAAGTGCTGGGTCTCAGTCTGAGAGCACACATAAAATCTCAGTTCATAGCTAGTTATTTTATGCAAGTTCTAATCCATTATAGTAGGGGGGTGACAATGACAACGTTGTCTGACCCATAATTACAGGAAAGATGCTATAATACTGTACATATCAGACAGCTTATGATAAACTTGAAATTAATACTGGAGACTCTGCCTGCTCCCCATGAGTTGAAAACTGAGAGAACTCTGATGCCACAAGCAGAAAGGATGCCTCTATTTTTCTTTTCTTGCTCAGATTTTCATTCCTCTGTTTCTCTCATTTTCCATCATTCCCAATAACAAATAAAACTCACCACAAGTTATTAAATTACACTTCACACACATCACATTCCATTTCCACACCATTCAGGTACAAAGGAGGCACAAACACCTCTGGAGGAGTGATCCCATTTCCTGGCAGGTGGCTGAACCAGCATAGAAGGACCCACTGGAAGTGAGAATGCTTCAGGGAATAAATGACAATCTGCTACATCACAAAATAGCACCAGTGCTGGCTGCACAGCCCCAGAATTAAACAAGAGAAGCTACCATACGTGCATCTAAATAGTGTGAGTCCAGAGCTCTGTGTTTTGCTACATGGATTTAATACCACCAGAACTAAAGTGAAGGGTGTCCAGAGCTCCCTTCATGAAAAGCAGCAAAGCAGCACTGTGGTCACCAAGGGACAACATCAATAATTTCTGAAGGGAGGAAGAGACAATCCTTCCAACCTCTCCTGCACACACGAACAGTGAGTAGACGTTCAGAAGTGGGGTTCAAAGGCTTGTGGAAATACAGAAAATAAACTCAGCCTTCTCTTTTCCTTTACACCTTATTCATGACTTCTCGAGTAACTACAGATTGATTGACAAGAGTTGAGCCCACAGAAAAGAGGAGTAACTCAGTCCTTTTCATAATGTGAATTCATCTTCTAAGAGACAAAGTAGACAGAGCAAGGAATATGCATAACTTTTATTCCCTACCCCAGCACTAGCAGACTACCCTTTAGCAACCATAGGCATGAGACAGTGAAAATATTTCAATCACCTTTCAGCATGTTTGAGCAGTCAATCACTATCACCAGCCCGAGTAAGCTATCGTGGGCCACTAACAAAGGCTGATACCTACTACAAAACAGAAGGTAGTTGAACAGATGCCAAACAAAGCCAAAGGAAAAGCAGAATTTCAAACAGACTGGATGAAAGGGTTGCAGGAAGCAAACTTCAAGTAGAGTCTCTGAACTAAAAAAAAAAAAAGCCTTAAAAAAAGTGGGCTCAAGGGTTGCTCCCAAGTGCCATCCAGATTAAAAGCAAAACAAAAGCAATTGGGATTTTCTGGAGCTCTGATTCACGCATTCAAGCCGTAAGGAGTCTGAGCAGCCAACCACATGCAGAAATAGCAACGCTGGGTATGCACAAAGTGTCGAACCCAGAGCAGGATATACTGAAAGGTATTTTCCTTCTTTAATCACTGAAAAATGCAGTAACACCACGCATTACTTGTAAAACAGCAGGTTGGACCGTTCAGACAGAAATATACTTTTTAAGCTGACACGTTCCTCTCTGGGCTGCTGGTTATAAAAATGTGCTTGTTGCACATTATCTCATCTTCAGGCTGCACTTTGAAGTCCATTCTGGCCATTCCTCCATGACACAGACAAATTCCAATCCTTAAGAATAATTCTCTTAACTTTATAAAGAAACCCTAGTTCAAGTCAGATAATTTTCATGCAGAGCTTGACATGGAAATGGCTTTCCTGGACCAGAGTTGATTAGCATTACTCGGTGTCATAGCACATGACAGCTTACTCTGCAGCCTGCTTTTCTGGATCTTCCATAATCCACGCAGCCGCAGACGTCCTCCTCTCCATGAAGCAGTTGCACACATGACAGGAAGAGCTAATTTTAATGAAGCATCTTTGCTCTCATATCGGTCATGTTCTTTCTCGAACTGTTTATCTGGCATGCTCCTGGATGCAATTTGTAATCGTTGCTCTCTGCTAACAAAGGAAAGTCCATTACTGTCTCCTGTTCCTTTGACTCGAGTTTCTAACATCTGACGTACTGTTGCACGAGTAATGTACCATACGAATCCGTTAAAGACCCCCTTCACAGCGTCTCTCCAAGGACCTGCTATTGCACCCCTGTCCCAGCTCACCCTCTCTCCTTCAGTTAAACAGTCTCAAATGCTCCTGGCACATGAAAGCAAAACGCTTCAGCGCCTCAACTGCAAATTCACTGAGACAGCGACCATCTTTCCATTACATTGCACAGCCTTCATGCGCGCAGTGGAGCCCTGATCTTTGACAGGGGTTCATAGCTCCTGCTGAAATGAAAACGATAAATAAATCATCATCACGGGGTTCCCTAAAGCAGAGGGAAGCCTGCTCACTGTCATTCGATTACTTTTTAACTACCACAATGAACTAAAATTCCACAGGGAGGTAACAATAGCAAGTTATTACCATGAACGATTCACCTTCAAAGAGAGGCAAGAGGACAGCTGAAGCCCAGAGAAGCCAGTTTTCTTCACCCTCTCCACAAGTGCCTGGGTGCAGATCAGTGATATTTTCCAGAGGCAGAACAAAAACTAGATGCTGATACACAGAGGCTTTGAAAGAGATTAAGAAGTTGATATAAATAAAAGGACTGCCAACTGAATTGGGATCGAGAGCAGAAGAGAATAAGAGCAAGGCACAATACAAATTACAGAAATCCTGGCAGGAAGAAAGAGGTTTGTCAAAAGGAAAGGTTCTCAGCCAAAGTTTCAGAGAAGTCACATACTGGAGAGGGGATGCAGGATCATCAACACTACCTTGAGTCATAAATAAGTAAGAGACTCTGATGCAAGGAAATAGGTTCATTTATTATTACAGTTGGATTTCTGTATTTCTTGTGCTAAAAGAATGATTTTTTTTTTTTTTTAGGCTCATTACAGAACTGCATCATTACTATCAGCTTTAGTTTGTCTCTAAGGAGCTAACCATAAGACAAATAATTCTACTTAACCACTGGGCAGTTCGAATTTAGTGCCTGTCCTAAGTGAAGCTAGACTGGAATATCCAATCATGTCAAAAAGGCTATAGATAAAAATCTTTGAATTGGAGGAATACCAAAAAGACACTCAGGAAAGCATTAGCACAATCCACCCAAACCAAGTAAAATGTAGCAGCGCACAAATCTTATATACCATGTGCCAAACATGGCGATCTGGAAAAAGGTGACCCTCACTGGCCAATACCAGAGGTCTGAAGATAAACTTTAATTTTAATGTCTCCCCCAAGTGGTAAGTGAAACAGTGGTTGCAATTTAAGCGTAAGGTGATGCGTTCCTATATGGGCATACCACTCTGCATAGTGTCTGCTTTATTTACTTTGTCACTACACTAGGAATAGCTAGCTTAAGCTAAGGTACTTTCGAATCCTTTAGGAAACCATACTTCTATATTTATGTATACATCCATATAAGTACATTCATGTGCACGCACACACACACAAAATCTGTTCATTTCCCCACAGAACAAAATTAATATCCAACAACTCTGTATATTTTGGATATTGTTCATTTTCCACAAGGGGTTCTGGATATCATGCTTTTATTCACACTGAGCATCCATCTTTCACAAGCGTCTTTTCCTTGAAGGAGCATCTGCAGCAGCGGTGAGTGAAGATGACATTCTGCCATTGAGCATTCACACTAGCCCCCTCCAGAAAGGGCCGGTTTCCTCCTCCTTGGGAAGGTGCCCTACTGAACAACACTCAGGGAAAGCCTAACATGCAAAGCTGAAGATTTTCTATGCTACGGTTCCACCAGTTACAGTTAGTTTTGCTCTATTCTATTGTTTAGGCTCTCTGCTAGAGAACCTAGTCCTTCACAACTACTTTTACTTCAAACCCATTCAAAGCACCAGATCCCACCCATGATTACCACAGTAGCCTAGGGACCTGCGAGTTGGTGTAAAGGTTCTCTGCTGTGGCAATTTCCTTTTCCTCAATATAAAAATACAAAAAGATAACAAACCTCAAGGATTCTTGGAAGAAGAAAGAAGAAAATGGAAGTTATGTGAGGAAGGAATCGGGTGGCTGCCTACTTGAGTGGTTTAGAAGATCGATTGGTTTCACTTTTGCATCCACAGATACCGATATTTGGACAAACAGTATTTTGAAAAAAACATTTCTTAAACTTATGCAATAGAAAAGGTACAATTTGTAACTGAGGAAAAGATGAGGCAGCATCCTGCTGAAGGGGAACGTTTTCAAAATTAAGTAGTGTTCCATAACACATGCCTAACAAAACGGCTAAGATGCTCTGTACTAACAATACTGATTTTTAACAAATCCTGGAACACTAGCACAACTCAGAGCATTTGAAGGATTGCCAGCATAATCCCAAAATCTAAAGGGACAAGAGGAGAGCAGAGGTAATAAGTTAGTTAGCCTGACATCACTCTTACATAAAATAATGGAACTATTAGTTTGGGATGCCATCAACAAGGAATTTGAGGAGAGGCTAAAAATGTAATTTATGTCTTTCACTATTGTCAAACAAGCCTTTCATTTCGGGCTGGGTTTTTTTTTGTTTCTGGCAGGGGTATAGGTATGGTTGATAAATACAACTCTTTCAACAGCATCTACTTGAGCTAGTCCAATGTGCTAGAATCACTACACCACATAACATTTTGCTTAAAAGACCTCACACTACATGGAGAACTAACATGACACCAAACTAGACAAGCTAAAAGTTGGCTCAATACTTGGCCACTAAACATTGCAGATAACCACGAGGTTAATAATCAGCAGGACTTTTACTAGTATTGTACTGGCTTCAGCTGGGATAGAGTTAATTTTCTTCCTAGAAGCAGGTATAGTGCTGGGTTTTGGATTTAGGATGAGAAAAATGTTAATAACACACTGATGTTTTGGTTGTTGCAAGGCAATGTTTACCTCAAATCAAGGACTTTTCAGCTTCTCATACTGCCCTGCCAGCGAGGGGGCTGGGTGTGCACAAGAAGCTGGGAGGGGACACGGTCAGGACAGCTGACCCAGACTGGCCACAGGGATATTCCATACCATATGACGGCATGCTCAGTATATAACTTGGGGGTAGTGGGCCAGGGGTTTGGACTGTGGCTCAGGAACTAGCTGGGCACTGGTGGTCTGCGGGGGGTGGAATGCATGTGCGTACATGGCTGTGTGGTTTAACTCAGTGAGTTAAACCACAACAAGGATTTACAGGGATAGTTTCTTATTCACTAATAAAAGGAATAATGAGTTACGGCCACTTAAATCTGGCCCAGATTTTCTGTGCTAAGGAATGAGTCCACTGGTCTCTCTCTGGCATCCTGCTGCCATAGAGCTGTTGGAGTGGCCATGGGACTTGATGTTTGGAAATCTGTCCCGACAGCTGTTTGATAGCTGTTGGGCATTGCATACCACCAATGGTCCCACTCACCTGAATTATGACAAACCCACCCTGGCCATGGCATTTATATGGGCACGGTCCAGCCAGCAGGTCATCTATTAGAGTAGGGCTGTAGGAGGCAGCTGAGACAATCTGAGAGTCCACTGCTGCTAAAAAAAGTGGTTCCCTTCCCCCTACCACCCACCTCCACATATTCCCCCTTGCTGCTTTCCCTATGTTCATCTGATCCCTGCCTGAGATGATGCTGCCACTAAACCAGCAAACCAGCCCAGCAGAAATGAACTTATTTTGCTGGTACTTTTGTATCTAGGAAGAGAGAGAAGGGTGCCCATGTAGGTAGCCAGATAGGTCCACCAAGGGGCCAAGTAAGTGCCAGAGTCAGCAACAACCAGGCAATGGGAAGGGGAATATCCCTTTTGGCAGCTGTGAGCTATCAAGTCAGTTCAGTCACTATGTGAAATGTTTCCCTTAAACACAGTGACTCTAAAGCTCTTTCCTGGCAAAGTTAACCACTGACACAAAGATGGGTAGGATAGCACAGAGCAAAAAGGACAGGCCGCAGCTACAGAACAGGGAAGTGAAGTCATCTGGCAACCTGATGATGCATCTAGGAAGCAAAAGCACAGATCGTACCTCCAGGATGGAAAGCTCTGCTTGGAAAGGTCACAGACATGTCCTTGGTCACTGCTTCAAGTAGATCTGGAAGCATTACTGGTGGTGCTAGAAGCACCAACATAAACCCCAGGAGTATAAAAATGGGCTACTAGGCAGAAGTGAGGAAACGGCATGTAGAGCATAGGTAATACAACCGCACAACTGTTACACACAGTCCTGTTCAGGAAAGGCGTGGGAGTGCTCCCTGGAGCTCAAAGGAGGCTTGCAGACAGAGACCTAAGGATGGGGAAGAAAAAGTAAAACGAACTTTTAAGCAGGAAGCTTAAGGAGCTCAGTTAGCGCAGCATATTGAACAGAAAGTCGAGAGGTGCTGCCTACAAATACTCACACAGGAATAAGCTCCAACAGGGAGCAGCTTTCCATCCTCTCTAACAAAGCCAAAACATTCACAGAGCTGGGTATAGACATTACAGAAACGTAACTCTGAATTCAGATGCCATTTCTTGAGACGGAGGGCACGTAAAGATTAAAACAGTTTACCAGGAAAGCTAGTGGACTCACTGTAGCTTTCAGAAGAAGGCTCCCCTTTCTTTTTTTTTTTTTTTTTTCAAAAGAAAAAAAAAAAAAAAAGACAACCAAAAAGCCACACCACACAGCACTTCCCCTTACAAAGTCTAAAGGAAAACACACAGCCCGAATACACAGGAAGTCAAACTAGATGGAAACATAGATCATTCTGGTCTATAAATAAACAAGCGATTAACTATTGCTCTAATTGTTGTTTGCTGTCGATGGAAGAGGGACTATTTTCCTCCTCTTCCATCGGAGATGGATTTGTGCTACCAATACAAATCAGTGACAAAGTCACAGAACTGGCCCGTTCCACAGCAATACAGTCACACAGCCAAAGACAGCAACAAAAAGGCATTGGCTAGAAATTGCCCACAGCTTATATGCAAAAATACTTTGCCTCTTTAAATGGGAGTCTAAGCAATGATACCAAGCCAGCCAAGCAGTCCCAGACACGTTTAGGCTTTTCTGTATAGAAAGATTTACTAAAATGTAGCATTTGGCTTTTATTTTACTGCTTTATCTGACCATGCAGTTTCATTAAACATGTTTTAGAGCATGGAGCCTTCTATCTAAAGACAACACAAAGATCTCTCTGAAGAAAGCCAAGTCTCCCTTCCTCATACCAAATAAAGCCTATTTAGGAAACCAATCATCCCACAAGTCTTCCACTTTTAAAAAAGTTAATAAATAAAAAATAATCATCATAATAAACAGGCAGCTATTGGGAAGAGTGATTCTTTGAAGGAAAGGGGAAAACCAAAAACCCCGTGTTCTGCTTGTGCACAGGGGAGTGTCTATTATTAAAGGCCACAACCACAAACAGAAATGCAAGACCACAACACAGTCACCATTTTGAATCTTACAAGTACAGCACAACATCATTAGAGAATTTCATACAATCCTCTAGAGGTACAGAGGGATGAGCATGCGTGGACATATGAAGAGTTGTAAAGAATGGTTTCCAACTTACAGTAACTGCCAACAACCTAAAGCATCTTTTAGGGAAGGAGGAAAAAAGTTGCAAAAGCCTACCATTTCAAAATCAGTGCACCCAAACAATTCTCCAACAAGTAGAGTACTTTCTAAAAGATATATTGATACAGCAAACCTCTAACCAAGTCTCTAACATAAACCGAGAAACAACTCATTCTTCTAACCTACTCCTAGATACTAGACCTCATAAGGTATATTCTCAACTTCAAAACATGAACACCCACAGAAGACCACATATCCTTCAGCAGCCATGCCTGCGCTGGTTTACCACTCTATGAGATGCAGGCAGGCAGGATTAATTATTCCCTTAGCAACATATCATGCACCTGAGACTTTCTACTATGGACAGGTCACCTGTGGGCTTAAACCTCCTAAAACTTTAACTTGTGTTATTACTCTTCTCTCCTGACAGACCAGAGCTAGAAGAACAGTTGCTTTTTTGATCCTGAAACAAGTCTATTTGAACAGAGTTGTATTTTACGGCAGAGCATAGCCCTTTCTTCGTGTGCACAATTTGCCTCCTGTTGCTCGACCGCTGGCACAGGCTTTCACATGCACCCTATCATAGCTTTTCTTCCTACGGAGCAAAGCTGTAAAAGACTAATCTGTGATGTTAGAAACCAGCATTTGAGAAGGGGGGGAAAAAAAAAAAAAAAAAAAAAGAGAGTTCAACGGCAGTACATGGTGACAGGACAAAATTTGGGGACTGGGTTATCTGAGGTTGTTACTGAGCTTAGACAAAGAGATTTTCACAGTTATAGCTGCTGGCATGTTGGCAAAAGGGTAGCTGAGTCTCTTACTTGCCTGCACCTGGTTGGTGAAACATTGCAATGAATAGACGGGAGATGACTCAGAGGCCCTTATGAAACATCCTCAGACCAGTCATCCGAGGCTGCAGCGGTTCCTATTGTTCCACTGGCAAGTTGTGGCTGGTGATAAAATAGGTTGCGCGTCTCTAAAATGGTGCAAGTTTTTGTTTGTTTTTTTAAGATAATTTAATGCTTATGAAAGATGGTACGTCAGCTCAGGCAGCCGAGGCACCCCGAGTATGTGGTAATTACAGCACGCATGTTAGCTGCTCTGGCTTATCCACCTGTCAGTGAATTGGCCGTGGTCTTGTTTCTGTTCGAGCAGCAAAACAGCAGTTCTGCACACAACTGGTACTCCACAACTCTCAGCTTACAAAGACCTTAAACAAAACAAACTTTCCTGGATGTAATTAAAAAACAAGAAGTAACCCAGAGGCTGCATATTCCACATCACAGTATTAGAAATGTATTTCAGTGTTTCTCTCATCATAAAGGAGAAAGATTATGTAGTTTGCATCACTGCCTGCAGCCACATTTTTCAAACTTGGGTGTCAAAAGACAAAGCTCCTAAATCTACATTTACCTACTCAAATAAAGGGGCTCTATCTTAACTAGACATTGCACAGAAATTCTCCGGAAACAAAGTTGCAGGCACTCAACTTTTTCTAAAGAAAAAAAGAAATCATCACATTATGTACATGTAAGTGTCCAAATAAAGGCACCCGAAGATAGCAGAGGAAAGAAGTTTTGACGACGTTGGACAGAAGAGTTAAGATGACAGAAAGGCCCAGCTGAAACTGTTTGCAGCTGTACTAGTAACACAGGGAAGAAATAACAGGGAATACGAGTGGAGAAGGGAGGAGAGGAAGGATGAGATGAAAAATGATGGATTTGCTAAGTGTGCATCTTAGAAAGGGGGCCGGGGCTTTGAGAGAGCCCAGGGAATGGGGCGCCCCGTCTCACCAACACACAGACCCGCAGGTCAGCCCTGAGAAACACCGAGTCAGCAAGAAGCAGACTGCTGCACATCTGCAACAACTAAACTGTTGGGTTTACCCTACCTATTCTGTGTATAAAATTTCTTTAGCCCTCAAAAGCTGTAATTTGAAGAGCAGAGAAACAATTTTCACACAGCTGAGACACAAAACTGTCTGTACAATTTTACCAAGTGTGTGCCTGCATGAACCCCTAATTATCTGCACTGTCATGTGTAATTACTCAGTCTGAACATGTAGTAATCGTAAATATGTGAATGTTAGGCATACTTCATACATTCAATAGCATCCTGTGTTTGTACACAGGCAACTCTCAGTCAGTATAACTAAGATCATATCCTGAAAGGGGCAAGCAAAGTAAACAAAAGATTTAGTGTATATGTCATTTATCTTGAGATCTTACATGAAAACAGAACATTCCTTTCTAAAATATATAATCAAGTGTTTTCTGTGGTTTTACTTTTAAATAATTGGACACAGCGCTTCCACGGCCTGCACTAATGACAGAAAGTAAAGCTCATTATTCAAGCCTGCTGTGATCAATATAGAGAAAACACGAGGACAGTCATGAGCAGGCAGTCCTAGCACACAATTTTTAAGGTCAGTGAAAGTTACTGTGTGATTACCTTGAAAAACAGACATGATCAGAGAAATAGAAATGTAGAAGTGGAGGAATGATGCATCAAGAAATATCACTGTGCACATCTCAGCACACCTAAACAGTCTTTCACGGAGTTGAACCTCACATTTGCAAAAAATCTGGAACTGCTCAAACACGAAACTCAGCATATAAGACAGGGTTAACTTACCCCAAGCATGAAAAGGCTGGCTAAATCTACAACAGCCAGATCTCACCCATCTCCTTCTCTTATTCTGGGTATCAGAAAGATTGAAGTGTTAATAGCTGTCTTATTGACTCATTACCTTACAGGCTTTAAAATCTGCATAAAAATAGATTTCAAAAAATCTCTTATTCAAATCAAGCACATTTGACTGCAACTACATCAAACAGAGTCCCAGTTTTATCAGAAATATGCTGCTTCATGTCAGTTAGTTGACACAACCACGCGTCTGCCTCTGTGCTAAATACATGTGCATGCAGGGAGGAGGGGGAGAGAAAGGAGGAGAACACAAGCCCATATGCAAACATGCTGTTATCTATTTTTTTTCCAGTTGGAAAAAATTGTTAGCACAGTTCAATCAAATCTATCGAAAAGAGCTCCGGACTCATTCAACCACCCTATTTCAACAAGCTCTTTATCCTGGGCCTTATCCCAAATGTGCTGAAGACCATGGGAGTTCCTCAGCTGACCTCAGTGGGTTTTGGATCAGACCCACTCTGCAAGTAATCTCATTTGATATGGTTGTGTTAATTGGCTGTACTGCTGGAATAAAAAAGTATTGCAGAGCATGAGACGGGCTGACAAAGTCTGACTTATGGAAAGCAGCAGCAAGGCTTGAGCATGATAAAGGCAATATAAGGATTTTGCCCTTGCTGTACAGGTACTAGTGTGACTGAGGGTGAAGTATGTAAATACTTTGGGCAACACGAAGGTTACTTCTCAACTACCAAATAAGCGATTTAATCCACTTCTTAAATTTACTGTGACAACAGTGATGCTGTTCCCAATGCCGCCTCCTTTGTAAATGCTTTAGCCAGATGTAGAAACAGGCAACACTGACACTCCAGCTTCACTGCCATGCTCAGCCACATCCTAAAACAATGTGCAGAAGCCCTTTTAGCTC
Source organism: Balearica regulorum gibbericeps (assembly GCF_011004875.1). Classification (NCBI taxonomy): domain Eukaryota; kingdom Metazoa; phylum Chordata; class Aves; order Gruiformes; family Gruidae; genus Balearica; species Balearica regulorum. Next base: position 62,885,359 of record NC_046184.1, read on the forward strand.
TGGCCTTCTCTGATGGATGAACATCACTATGCAAGACTTTCAGAGCAGTAATGTCTGCAGCGCACTGTAGATTTGTACCAAAAATCCGCTTTGTCCAATTTGTCATACTGCATTTTATCAATTAATTTGCTACATTTGCTGTTTCTAAGGTCTCCATAGAGCAGTGATCTCCAAATCTTTTTGATTGCACAACCCTAACAGTAAAACATTTTTGAGTACTGTCCTGGTTACGTCAAGTACACACCCCCAACATATGTATATGTACTTATCTATAAATTACCTGCATGCACTACTGTAGTAATAAATTATGTGCATTACAAAGCATATACAAAAGCAGAAATTAAGAAGAGATGAGATAAAGATGTAGTAATATTATTTTTTTAATTAATGGTACAAAAAATATTTTTTTCCTGCACTCTAATGTATTAAATTTGCACATCCCTTGGGGTACATGCACCTCACTTTGGTGCCATAGAGGACCACTCTATGGAGGTGCTATAGAGGACTCAGATATGTTCCCTTCCCCATTACCAATGACATTTCAAAGTCTTAACCATATAGACACAGACCCTGGCCTGTTCTCCAGGCAAGAAGCTGGCCTGTGAGTGCTGGGCAGCACAACAGATGTTTGCTCTCTGCATCTGCTGGTTGTCACTGTATCATACAACTGCTCAGCACTGCTGGCTTCTGCTCAGTGCTTAGGTTTCATAAGGCTGTTCCCGAATTTCCAGTTGCAATCAGTGAATTAAAAAAAAACCTTCCCCTGTAACACAGTATTTATATTCTGCAAACAGAATTAAAAATTTAAGTCTTCTCATCTTTGTTCTTATGGACTGAAAAAAATCACACAACACTTTCCTACATCTTTCACTTAGTCTCTTTTTGTGTCTCCCCTCCTTTCTGTCCTACTGAAGACATTAGTCTTCCCATCTTTTCTTTTTCCTGTTTTCATAGAGATGAGGTAAGCCATCTGCCTCTCTGCCCCTCTGCAAAAGTTTTCCCAAAATCTGGCCACCAAACTGAATTTTTTGTCTCCTTTACCTCTTTCCTAACAACATCTCTTACTGGTCTGCTAAAAAAAAAATTTCCTCAAATTAATGAGTTCTGAGGCGTGAAGACAAGGACACATGTTACTGAGCTTATTCACACAGGGGAGCCGAAATCACCTAATAAGATAGAGCTTTAAAGCTTTATCAGTTTATGAAAAGCCTTAGGGGATAACACAGGTGCCTGCAATCGCAGGGGATTGGGCTCAGCGTTTCAGGAGCCCACTTTCCAGACTTAGCCTGTCACCCACCTTTGCCTCGCTTACTGCTGTTTGTTGCTGGGCTGCACTACAGGCAGTGGAAAGCAGAAAACATGCCCTTGTTTATTTTTTGACAGACCTACCCGTTCCTGTATTTCACAAGCTATAAAAAAAGCCATGTCAAATTTAGAGCACTACACCTATTACCGTTTCCAGTCAAAGGTAGGGCCTCCACTCTTGTCTTCACGCTGACTGCTTTCCCTGTAAGCCATCCCCTTATTAACATCAATTGCAAATCAAACTGTAGAGGTGAAATTCATCACTGCGCAAAGAGTCAGCAGGTATCCTACTTCAGCCCATCAAAACAGGGCTTACATTAAACTCTAAGTAGTGCTTAGGTCTTATATTAAGCCTTCGCAGAAGATGTACTGCATTTTTTCTGAGTTACATTTCATGCAAACCATAACACTAGGAAAATGCACTTCAGCACTTAGGCACTGTGCAAATAGATATTACAAGAAAAAAATAAAAAAACAAAGCTTCAACAGATAGGCTAAGGGGCACTATATTGGGAAACACTTGAATGTTTTTTTTTTTTTTAATGCCATTTTATTCTAAGAAATTGATCGCTTTTCTGAGAAAATTATAAGTGATGTGATCTGATAACCTGTAATAAACACATTAGGGTCTCAAAAACAGACCTTATCAAGTGGAAAATACCTTTAAAACTTCTCAAACTACATGAGATTCCAAATGCATGTCTTTGTTACTGACATACCAACAGGAAAACCCCACTAAAACCAGAAGCCAGTGTTCAAGAGTGATCTTTCTTAACAGCCTTTTATAGCAACATAGTCCTGCTGACTCCTATAGAACAAAAAATAACCTAATTTGCATTTAAGGGAAAACAAATCCATAACTGCTTCTTGAGAAACTCTACGACCCTCATATTACCTAACTTGCTGCCCTGACCAGTCTCTCCTCTTCTGCTGAGGGTTTGACCCAGAATTGTGGCTGGCCTGAGCCTGGGATAGGAGGGGAAGCATCACAGGGCTCTTAAAACTGTCACATCCAAAAGACTGAACCTACGCTGTTTTCGTGTTCTCCTTCACACAGCCATGGCAAAACTATAACTGTGGTACAAAATCCATACTGTTACAGGACTACCAGTACACCTCATCAACCACACACCCTGCACTAGCAAAGCTGTGTTCTACTGCAGCATAGCAAAGCCACCGTGCCCAGGACCAAGTGGAGCTCTACCAGGGGAATCAGAGCACTTAAGGCTCTGCCAGCAGAGCTGCATCCATCAAGGACCACACTTCTTCATACTCCCTGCACATCACCATCTTGTAGTACAGAATCATACATGAAGCCCAGTTTATTTCTCTGAGAATAAGGAAGGAGCATTGCTATGGAAAGGTGGGACACATCCTATCATGGCCAGATGGTGCTCCTCTTCTGGCAGAGGGGAGGAAAAATCCACAGCTCTTTTAATCACTTCAACTCAAATTAAAGTACTCCTCCATCAAAGTTTGAACTCACACTAGAGGGGTGGCACATCACTGCAGAGCTTCAGGTTTGTGCCCGGCTTCCAGTCGGTGAAGGCAACGCCTGCCTCAGTATTGGGTCTCAGGGATTTCACCACCACAATTCACCACCACAATCCCCCACTACCCCTTCCAGAAACAGGCCCCACTGCCCACCACCACAGGCTCTCTTTGTAGAAGGAGAAAGCAGGCTGTTTCACCTGGGCTGCTAACACTCTGCACTGGTTACTGATTACAGAATTACTGCCCCTCAGTTAATTAATCATGTTGTCTGCAAGCAAGAGAATCTCACTGATCTTAAAATAAGGGTTACCTGCATGTGAACTATGAGAACAGAGCAGAATACAGGAGGAGGATGCTGCTGAACATTTAATTTCAATAGATCTTGTCCTTCACATAAACCTTCCACTCATTAAATTCATTGCAGACAACATAGTAAGGACACCTTTATACTAGTTCAAAACTAATTTATACCACTTTGGCTTTCTTTAAAGGGAGTGACAAAAAAATTGCAAGAACATTTCTCAAAGTTACCAACAAAAACTTGCAACTATTTTATTAATTCAGTATAAAGAATGTCAAACTTCCAGATAAACCTGTGCAGGTGTGCATGTGTACCCGCAGGAACAGAAAGCTTCCATGAACTATCTTCCCTGTTTATACGATCTCCTACATACGTGCCAAAAAAGAAAGAGCAAAACACAGCAAATACCGCCATCCCGTTTGACTGCCGATGCACGAGCGTGGCTGCGTGCGCACAACATCGGAAATGGCATCCCACTGCCATGTCTCTCAAGCACGCGGGGCGGCAAGAGGACAGTCTCTTCCCAGAAGACACAGGGCAGCGGTAAGAGCCGACGCCGCGTTTGCCCTTTTATGCCGTACATCCAGAGGGGAGCGGGATCTATAGGCAAGAATGTGTGCGCGTGTGGGAGGGAGTTGCGGGCAGTGGCTGGGGTGAGCGCTTTGCCTTCATCCATCAGTTGAAAGTGCACAGAGGAGGCCTGAACTCAAAAAATCCCCTCACCCTGCCTCCCGCGCTCCCCACAGTTTCTGCCACAAGCGCGGCTCCAGTATTTCCTCCCGTTCCGTTTGTACGTATTCCTCGTCTCCGTGCCGAGGGCTGCGCGAGCCCATCAGATGAATAACACATTTATAAAGCTCACAGGTGCTGTTGTGCATTGCTGTTCGTGTAATAAATATGGCAGTAATCCAGGAAAGCCAAATGATTATATATGCCTGTAACGGGTTTAGGAAGGATGGAAAGGTGTGGGAGAAGGAGAAGGAGGGAGGGATATAAGTTTAACACTACAGCATTGTTTTCATGGATATTTTTGTTTTAAAAAAAACCCAAACCCACACTGATGTGTACGTACAACAGAGCAAATGAAAATAAGGCAAGTTTCTGGATTTTTTAAGCATGTGATGTGCTAGGTGAGAGTTCACAATATGCATACAATGAAAGAAAGGCACAAAAGGATTAATCATACAAGCAATTGCAAACCAGAGCTCCCACAGCTGGATGAGAGTAAAGACTAAATCGAGTTGTAGCAAAAATATGTTAAATCAATATTAACTACAGACATGAGGAGCAAAGCTTTATCTGGAGAAGGTTTAAACAACCTTCCCCCCTCTCTCCATCCACCTCCCCACCCCCATTCCCACCCCCCAAATACGTATGCTGTCTGTCTCAGACCTGTAAGGTATGGCTGGAAGCGTACCACCAGATCCTACAAAGGGCCGGTGAAGCGGGATTCATGCTGAGCTGGCAGCCACACCATGGTACCGAGGGACTGACACTGCTGGGGCCAGAGCTGCGAGAGCCAGCGATGACACGGGCACAGCACAAAGGACACCTTGGAGGGTCGGTGGTGCCTCCTCTGGGCACTCGCATGGGTGAGGAAACACAAAGTGTACCAGCAAAGCTTGGGCCACAGCCTCCCCCATTTTCATCATGGTTCCAGACCTTCTCTTCTGGGTACCTGCCCCAGGCTGCAAGTGCAGGTAACTGTGTCAATCATGCAGCATGGGAGCCCTCATGGTAAAACAAGCCACACAGAGCAGCAGCAGATAGGAAGGTGATGAAACGTGAGAAGAAGCTATGTTTTCTCTAACAGTACGGAATAACACCAGCCATCTAACACGGAAGACTGTCTTTCCAAAAACAGCCATGGGCATGAAGTTGAGAAGAACGCTGTGTATTCTTCCTTGCAGCCCAAGTCATTTATGTAGAAGACCACATGTCCATCAAACTCGCTAGGAACTTGGCTCAGACCATACAATGCAGGGCAGGAAAGGCATGGACAAGCCAAGTCAGCTTTCAGACAGTGACAAGGCATTCATTGCTACCACAACTTTCCCCTTGTTCTGTAATCACCATCTGCAGACCAATTGAAATAAGGTTCCTAGAATTTATTATAGATGTTTTGTTTTGCTATCAATACACAGGAAACACTGCAGCTATACTGGGGAGGAGAGATAGTTTCATGGTACTCATTTTTCACACAAGCACAATATAATGCATAAGAGCTAGCACACTGGCAAGAAAGCCTGAAATTTTACGTCCACTCTTAGCTCTGATGTGGACTTGTGCACCAGTGGCAAATCATTTCTCTGTGTGCAAGCTCTCTCACCTTTAGATGGGAAAAACAATGCTCTTGCAAGAATTCCAGGTTTGTTTATTGAACAGTCGAAGTCTTAAAGCTAAAGGTGCTGCAGAAACCAGTATAAGAAGGATAACTCTGTGCTAAAGTTGTGTGACAGAACTCCTCTTCCATAAAGGACCGCCACTTCTCTCTTCTTTCTCAATGACCACACTTTCAAATCCAAACACTGCTCAGCAGTTTAGTTTTTACGATAAAGAACTTGGAACTGTGGATGAAACTGGTCAAGCCTCTTCTATGCTTCCTCCATGGATAGTCCTCTTAAGCACGTGGCTTTTGTCATTAAGTATCCATTTATCAAGTGTTATTTAAATGTAGTGTTCTGGTTGGACAAGACAGACTGTAAGCCAGAATCAAACCCAGGCAAAGCCTACACAAAATTTAACCTAGACAGAATAGCTTACTTGAATTTGGACCTGCTACAAGGTGGTTTGTTTCTCATGGTGGGGTTTTCTTGGAAAGGGAGGAAAGGTAGGCAGGGAAGGAGGTTAATAAAGGCATTTATAAATATACAGGGTTGCCAGCTTCAATAGCTAAATTCAGGACAATACTGCAACCAGCAAGTCCAGATGACACACATCTGAGCTAATGGAAGGAGCTTTCCACATCGCATTAGTGCCCCAGCTTTTGAAAGCAAAGTCTTGCGGGTGTTGGATTAGCTTGGCTGACAAAATAAAAGTAGAGTGGGAATCTGATTTACTATTTGGGAAACAAAATTAACTTCAGCACACCTCTCCTCATTTGTCAGTGCTTACTAGCAAGTGGTCCCCCTCATCCACCCCACCAGCTCCCTTCCAAGCTGTGTTTCTAGGAAGGCTTCACTGAGGAATGTGGAGGGTACAGATGGATTGCTTCCATGTTTATTCTTTTATTAGGAATTTGTTTCAGTGAGCACCTCTATCATAACACAGTCTGATTTATGCTTACCTTGCAGCAGGGAAGAAAAATGCACTAAACTTTCCACAGAACAAGATGACCTCATGCTTTAAAAAAAAAATAATTAAGGATTTTTTGTAAGGGACAAGACTTTGCCCTTAACAGGAAGCTGCAACCCAGAACCCATGTCAGTCCAAGTGATTCAATACATTACAATCTTGTGACAAATTCTTATTTCAAAGCTCTTCATTTTAAGAACCACCTTTATGGTCTACATATTCCTTGGGGGCGAGCCAGTAACTTCCTCTGGGCCACTGGCAATCTTCATTCCATCAGGATCAAGGTGGCGATTACACTTCATTAAGAGGTGGGATAGAAAGGGAATGCAAAGACTTTTCATTTACTGTTGTGTGAACACCAAGCAGAGGCTTCTTCACTTTCTTTGCAGCAATTGAATTTCAGAGGAGAAACAGATGAGGGAGAGGAACCTATACAGTGCTGGTGGATCTAAGTTTCATGGCAGGTCCCAGAGCTGCTTTGGAGAAAAGACCCTTGTAGCTAGTAGGCTCACAGTAAAGACTGCAATGGAAAATCTAGATCAGCTCTGTTAACTGAGGGAATGAATTCTTCCCTACACCCCTCAGCACTACGTGCAGAGATAAAGGTTTGCCCCTTGATGCTTAGCAGAAGTCTGACTTTCGAGTCAAAACAGTACCGTGTCATCTGGCTGTCTGGGCTACACTGTACATGTGGCGTCTGCTTGATCTTCTCAGACTGAAGAAATGCTGGAGATAAAGTACGTGCAAATAAAAATAGTTTAAAGAAGAATGCTGGTGATAACGCCCAGTAGTACCTTGTTGCTTCATGCTTCCAAACGTTCTTAAAGAGCTGCTCATGCCTCGCGGGGAAATAGGCAGCACTTTCGGCTTACAAAAATAACCGACACTCCAAATTTCCTCCTCCCTAACACTATTAGGGGAGATACTGGCATATAGACAGGATGCACACATCCAAGAGGCTTTTTGATCGGTAACAGACCCTGATCCCAAGGACACCGATAGCCCTCGTGCTCCCTTTGTAGCCCAGGGACTGAAGAAAAGGGTCAAAATGGGCAAAACAACCATCATGGTTATCTGTAGCCACGATGAGTGTAAGGTCTGAGGGGTCAGATTTCAGATGGGAAAATGAGAAGTACATGACCCACAAAACCCTCAAGCAGTCCAATTTCTATTTTAAAGAGTGAAGGAGAATGCAGGCTGTGTAGGGACACCTGAAAACTGAAAAGAAGTGCAGTTGCACCCACCTTTCAAGAAAAACAAGAGCTGTGTTGCATCATGTGCAAAATAATGCCTTGCCTGCAGAGCCTCCAACGCTGTGAAGCAACAGAAAGGGGAAAAAACAAACCATCCAGCTGCCCCAGTGGAGAAAAATATTGAATTATTCTTTTTAAAGCCTCCAAACACCAAAAGAGCTCAGGTAGGTCAACAGCAATAAAAAATAAATATATGAGAGAGAGCGAGAGAATCATATGAGCCCCTCTGATGACGTGCTTTTCTAAAAATAACCATGGGCACTTATTTTGCCCCCGAACCCAACGAGCTGAATAAGATTGCGTTACAGCTGCACAGTCACATTGCAAGATAATACGGGATGTGAGCCAGATTCTCACCTCACGTAAATCAGCACAGCGCCGCTGGAGTCACTGCAGTTATTCTGAACGGCCCCAGCGGAGGATCCAGCCACACATTTTTGTGTGATATACACAGCTCACAAGCAGCATGACCAGCTTTATTAAAGTTCTTATTTTTCCAATCGCTAGTGTCTCACATGCTTCATTATTTAAATTTTATAAAAAAAAAACCTATTAATATCTCAAGGTGCCCTGAGGACCAAACACATTTTAAAGGAAAGCAGTTAGAAGTAAGGCAATGGGTGTTTAAAGTTGGGTTTTGTTTGGTTTTTTCCTGCTTGTCCTATTTAATGGGTCAGGAGAGCTAGCAGGTTAAGAAGAGGGTTACAAAGAGGCCCACTGAAACCGTCCTCTCTCTTTCTTCCTGCCTAGATCAGAGGGAATCTGGTTTGTTTATTTTTTCCTGTTGTAACATAGGTCAAAGTATTAAAAAGACTGAGAATCAGCGACCTCTTGCTTACAATCTTTGGGCTCACACATATGACAAACTGGGCAGAAAAGGTTAAGTTCAAAGCAGCTTGGACCTCTAGGGACACTTTGAAGTACTTTAGAATAATCTAAATTCATAAGGACCCCTTTAATGTCTAAGTAAACTAACAAACGCTTTTGGAACAGTCTAGCATCCCCTAAGGAAAAAGAGCTGTGCAGTAATAATCACTGAATTACCCAAATAGTCTAAAAAAAATAGTCTGATAAAAAAATCCTATTAAAGCTGCTCCCTTCGTTTGGTAAAGGTAATTGCATTTTTTGCTTTCTAAAAACAGCAGCCACCATCTTCCTCCCAAAGAGAGTTAGTCTTCAAAAAGAAGTGCCATTCTTGATAACTGGTGACAGACCACCGCGAGGAAGTTAACCGTTTAGGGCTGGACTGTGTTCTTGCCGCTGGACAGGGACGATGCCAGGGTGCCCCGGTCCAGCTGGTGGAGAACTACGAAGAATTAAAACTCCTCAAGCAGAGTTCATGACCAACATGCTGCATCCTGCTTTGGACAAAAATATACTTGAAAAGGAGTTGGATAAAACCTATTTTGAAAGATAAGCTCCTTCAGAGCTCCATTGCTGTCTGTGTTGTACTTACACATGCACATTTCTTGCAGCAACAGAGGGAACTCCATAGTATCTCCAGAAGAGAAACAACAGAATATTTCTATGACCAAATGACCCACAACACGCTATTGGGAATGATGCTTCCCCCACAAAACAAACTCCTCCTATGTTGTCAGTAGCTAGTTGTTCTAGTGTCTCATAGTTGCTAGAGATAAATAGGGCAACTTCCCACTAACTTGGAATTGTGTTTCTTGAAAAAAGAGATTATTTCGGGTAAGGAAGTGAAATTAGAGTATCATCCGCTACCACAGGAACATTGTTCTACATCCTAAATTCTGTGTCATTTCAGAAGGGATCTACTGACCTGCCAATGTGTGGTCAGGAAGGAAAATTCCCTCTTTTATTATGTACAAGCAGAAATCATGGAGACACTTGTTTTTTCCATTTTCTACAGCAGTGTTAATTCATTTAGGATGAGGCAAAGAAGTCATACATCACAGGGTGTTTCTGGGAGATCAGCGTGACATTTTCTCGGTGTCTCTCTCTTGCTTAATCCAGTATTTACCCAAACTGGATGGATGTCAGTACAGCAGGCAAAGCCTTCATCCAGGAGCTATTAGCTGGCCAACAGCTATTAGCTGGTAATGAATACAGCAGTACCAGCAGTCCTCTGCTTTAGACAGTGGGATCTGCAGAGCAGGAAGGTGTCTCTGCTTCACGCTTTGCACGATCAGACGCAGGGGGCTGAGAGGATCCTGATTACTTCCAGGAGGAGCTGAAGACCAGCTCCGCAAGCTAGTCCTGTCAGCAGGGGCTCTTGGCACAGGGGACCTTGAAGAGGAGGAAAATACACTGAACAGAGCACCTGTGACTAGATCATTGCAAAGTGGTGACTAGGGCATGAAAGCAGAACACTGAATCCCTACGTGGCGGAGCCCAGCAGTGGTGCAGGCAGAGCACGTCACGGAGCAGAGCCTTGAGGCGTGAGTCAAACAGAGGCATGGCAGTTTTGCTACTTTTCTCCCCCAGCTAACATCAAGGCTTCCACTCCTTCAGCTGAAGGTGAAAGCAAATAGGGGTTGGTAATAATGGCCTGGATCAGTTTCCCATTTAAAGTAGCCTCTAGAGAAGTACGAGTGTTTAACAGCAATGACCAAAGCAGCAGTGGAACTAATTGCAACACTTTGCCCAACATTTCTTCAAGTACGGTAAAGACCCTACATCCATATGCCGTTAATAAAAGGCAAAAAGAATCAACAATTAGTACTCAAGGAAGTCAATATCGGGGTGGGGGGGTGGGAGGGTTATTATTATTTTTGCTGGAGATAGGCTCCTGGTAAATTCAAGAGGTGGCTTGTAACTAATTAAATGATCTGAAGGAAAGGGATCTCTGATTTAGCCAGACACAGTGGCTAAATCAGCAGAAGGACTTCTAAGTGTGCTGGGTTTGCGTGGCTGTACAGTAGCTGTCCCCACTGTGCAGGAGCTGTTCAAAGCAGGGAGCACTACCTCTGCCAGATGTCCCGTCCGTCCCGTGGCCTAGCGTGGAGCAGCAATGTCATGTATCCACAACAGTTGTGCAACTCACACACAGTATCAGCGCTGGAATTACGCCCAGACTCAGCCCTGGTCATTCATAAATATGGATAGAACCCAAGTCCTTGATTATAAACACTCTTACATGCAGTTATGCAAGTGACTGAATAATACAGGCTTTCTTCCCAGATACGGCATAATATTGAGCTATGTAAGAACACAGCTCTGCTCTGGCACAGTCTGACATCTCTGTACATCAGACCTTCTCTCCAGCACAGCCTGTAAACTGGGGTAGAGCAAAGCTTACAAAAAAGCTTCTCATGGCAGCACCCTCTCCCTCCTGAGCATCCCGCTCTCTCCTGACCGGCTCCTGTCGTGTGTTTTGCACTTTAACACCAGGATCCCAAGAAAAGAGAATCTGTACCGCCAGCTTGCTGGGGTGATGCACGCTCCGTGGCTGGCAGTGTTATGCCAGCAAGGCTGTGGCATTTTGAACTCCAGGGAGAGTTCATGTGGGAGCGTGCCCATAGCCAGGTACAGCTCTGCAGGAGGCAAAAATGCAGCCCAGAGTGAGAGGATCACTGCAGGAGGGTGAATTCTAATCCCGCAGTCTCCATCACAACCCATCTAATCCATTTCAATACCACATATGCGTTTGATGGGGTTGCTATAAGAACCAGATAGCTAAAAGTTAGAGAAGGGTTTAAATTTAACGAAGCGTTTGCATGTTTGGTAAAGCAGAAAATACTACCAGCATTCCCCACAGTTACCTGACACCCTCTACCGAAACAGCTTTTTCTCAGTGACTTGCTCAGGCACCTCAGTACTGACTGACTTTCTTCTTCCATCCTCCCAATTTTCCCTTGACTACGCCATCTCCAAAACCTATTTCCTTGACTTGTACTGGGCCGTGATATCGTGCGTTACAGATGGAGGTACCTCACTCCACGAAAGCTCCCCTTGTCTTGGTGAGAGGTCTCCTGGGCAGATCGGTCTCACCCTGAACTGCATCAGGACCCAACTCCAATTTCCTGTGTTGCAACAATTCAAGGTGCTGGCTGATTTAACACCTCCAGAGCCACATGTGAAAATGCTCCGGCCATACTTTCCCTGCTATGCATGTGTGTATGTTTTCAGTTTGCATACAAGTAACAAAGCAAGTAAACATGAACTGCTCATCACTTTGCAAAGTGACTTCCCCATCCCCCTCAAATTTGGCCATTTCAGAATTTTCCTTGAGAAGTACTGTATTATCGACACGCATCATATCAGAAGAACAGACAACAGCTTTTTGCAGGTTCAGTTATTTGATCCCTGCAGCAACATGCTCCTGACACAGTTTTATAGCACTCTGTGGAGTTTTCTAGCAGTACTTCCATCTCTTCAACTGACAGTGGAATTGGAGCACACCTCTCGTACGGGTGTAAGCGTGCTTCCAGTCTTTACGGCCAACTCACAGCTGCACAATATTAAACGCAAAAGTAAATTATCGTTCCCTATTGCATTACATGAAAGGGCAGAATACAGCTAGCTATTTAAGCCTCTGCATAATACTTTTGACCTAGAACAGAGAGAAAGTGCATGCTTTGAAAGCTATTTTTCTTTGAAATGTTCAACTAGGTCTTCTGTTCTAGGTGAGTATTTCATCCAGATAATGCTATGCAGCAGAAATAATTCCTTCCACACTCATTCATTATACAAATTCTGATATAAATCCACATTAGAAATCAACCTCATAAAAGCTCTGACAGGTATTTCACAAATGCTCAGCTGATTCCTTAGATATCCACACTAAATATATATATAGATAGATAGATATAGATATACTTGTTGCCTTGCTATGAATTTGGACCATGTTTGGCAGTTTTGCTTTGGTGTTGTACTATGTTTAGCAATTTGGTTTGGTGCTTGATGGGTCACCACAGCAAGGAACAAACATAAGCACAAGAAGAAAAAGACCAGAGCATTTCAATTACTTAATTTTACCATAAAACATCTACACTCTCATGCAAAAAGAAGAAGCCTGCACCTTAAAGTAATTTATTTTTCTGCAGCTAAGGGACATTTCATGGCAGGAGGGAAGACATTTCCAAAACTGCTTCTTCCAGACCTTTGTGCATGCTGTAAAAATCTGCCAGTGCCAAGAGCGACTGTTCTCCTGCTCACCTTTTATGCATGCACTGTGCAAATGTTACATACAAAGTGGGAGAGGCAGTGTTTTTTAAAAACAAACAGAAAAATCATATAAAGAAGGTGCTTCAATTCTTTACTTCAGTGTGGATGAAAGTTTGAAGTATTGCCTGTCTTCCTCAAAAGACAACCATCTCCATACTAAACACAAAACATACTTTAAGGATCTGAACCTTATTGCTTACTGTACACATGAAAGAGACTATGAACTAAACTGGACTCCAATGTATTCAAGATTATTAGGCCAGCAACCATCTTTTCATCTTTTGTTCAGCATTCAGTTTCATACCTCACGCCAGTCTCCGTGGAAGCGTGTGTGTGTGGGGAAAGAAATCATCGCGGGATTATTTTTGCTTGACTTCACAGGGAGTTGTGGTGCCTCTCTGGATGCACTCTGTATTTCTGATGCCAGTCCATATGTCTAATCATCTCTAAACTTCCCCAGTGCATAGTTTTGAATCATGCTCACAGGGACACACACAGTGGCACTCCAGGCTGCCTTCCTATTTATTTTTAAATCCATCTACTCTTATGCCCGTGGGGAAAGGAGACCAGTCAGCATGCCTGCAGTGACAGCGCTGCGGGCTCCCAGCTCCTGCCGAGCTCTGCAGCAGCCTGGCTCTTTAGCCTGGCTCCGGCTGAGCTCTCACCGTTCGCCCTCTTTGAGCACTGCCTGCTACTGCTTAGTTCACAAAGGTCCTCGAACGAAGAGTTAAAAGCTGTGCTGGAAAGTTGGAGAAAGCCTGCAAAAACATTTTGATAAGCTTGTGTGCAAGTGGAAAGGCAACAGTACACAACAGCCAGGAGCCCACGTGCTCTGCCCTGGGCTAGACATAAATTCTCCATCCCGCTCCTCTGCTCTAAGTGATTCCAGGTCACATCCATAGATCACGAAACTTTACTATTGTGCTCACGGTGTTTAAACTTGGGGCAGGAAGCAGCTGGGCTCCAGTGTATGATCTCATATGGATCTGGGTAGATATTTCCATGGGAGCATGGTACTGCTTTTAGCAGACTTAATTTCTGCTCCATACCTGTGTTTTGCTGCCTCGGGAAGGAAATGCCATGTGGACTCTGGCACAGGCAGTGGAGAGTTGATGGCAGAATATCTCCAGAGGGAACCACTGTGTTGCAGAGATGTCAAAAACCAAGCAGCTATCCAAAAGCGAGAGAAGTATAAAGATCGACAAAGAATAGTAAAGCACAGGTTCATCCCTGAACAGACTCGTACCGTGGGCAGTTCTAACGCTGGAGGCTTCTCCCTGCCTGCTGAATGCCAGTACCGCAGGGCTGCATCGCAGGGAGAGGCGCAGGGGAAAGCAGACACCGAGGCATGGGCACCGAGCCTGCGTGGGAACAGGGCATCCACACGTCTCTTCACACAGAGCCTGTGAGCCAGAGGGTCCCCTGCGAGCGCCCACTGCACAAGCCACAGCGACCCGAAGCCACCCGTCCATTAGAAGGGACTTTGTTCCAGGGCCAGTCCTTAGGCAAAGCTGCCAGGATTGACAATGGCAGTAGTTTCCCCCCCACCCTGCCAACATCTTTCCAGAAGACTGGAGACTAGGTCTTGCTCCCTGTCTCATTCAGGAGGATTATCTTCCACCTTCCCCCATCACCCCCAAGTCAGATGGGGGAGTATCTCGCAGATATGGTCGTCTTCTCACTAGTTATACCAACGGAGAGCAAAACAGGGCTCTGAGAAACAGATAAGACTGGGCAGGTGGGCGATACTCATTTTTATAATCCAATCTCAGAATAATTGAAGTAAATGTCACGAAAAGTTACCCTAACGCCTACATGCGTACTAACATGCAATATGCAGTAAGCAGCTGTGTTTTCACACAGTTAGATCAAAGAGGCTGCAGAACAAGAAGGTCATGGTTTGGTTACAGTGTCTAAACAACTAAATCAGTGGGTACCACTGGGCCTGTCACTTGATCTCATTACCCTGACCTCACCAGCTCTGGAATTTAGTGACCTTCCCAGATCAATATTTCAGAAATGACTGAAGTTTTAGAGTATGCAGAGATTCTCTCAGCATTGGCTAAATAATTATATCAAAAGTCCAGGAAAGGGGAAAACTTGTCCCCCCTTTCAGGTTAGCATGCATTTCTCAACTGCTCTGGAACACAGCACACACCCGGGGGGAGAGCAGTGAATTTCCTTCGCAATTTGCATCAGAGTATTGTTTTCATTAGAACATTTTGGAGATCTTAAACATTTATTTATTTTTTTTAATCAGATAGCTATTACAGCCTTTCTTAGATTTTTTCAGCTCACATTTTCCAGGACTGTGCAAAGACACATAGGAAGCTTTACTCCCCAGCTTTTTTGTCATTTTTACCTCTGTAAACAGAAAGCCAAGCTCCTCGGCTGTCAACATTTAATCACGTGCAATCGTACTTCCTTTTGCCAACTTTCATCGTAATATTATGCATGCAAGGAGGAGGAAGCAGCGCTCAGTTCGTAGCCAACACAGATACTACTTTGTTTTCTATGCACCTGACACCTGTTTGGTTCCAGCTCACCAAAAAGCCTACACTGGCCACATGAATTAAATTAACTCAAGTTTCAATCTCCAAACTTCAGGTTGTTTTGTTTTTTTTAATTTTGTTTTTCACAATAAAAATAGCCTACTTTTAAAAACTTGGCCAAGGCTTCTTCCTTAAAGTTTTATTAGTTCTGCTCTGCAAGAATAAACCTGGCAACAAAATCTCACAGTTTTATCATGAATCCCTCATTATTTGGATTTTTCTGAAAGCATCAGTATTAAAGCTGCACGATTGCATAAGGAAGTGGAGTTTGGGCATGGATAAAGGGCTCTGACTAAAAACTTATTTCTAGGCCATTGGTTGCTAGGTAGAACCAAAAGCAATCTCAAAGTCCTGAAAACTATGAGCAAGTAGACTTGTTTATGGCTTAAATAGCAGAAGTGAAAGTCATCGGGGTTAGGGTTCCCCCTCCCCCCCCAAAAAAAAAAAAAATTGCACAATATTTTGGAGTTTGGATAATGCGTTAAAGCATTCAGAATCCTTCAGTTGTGTGTTCTGCCCATGGCGATGGCATGCAAGCTAAGAGGCCTTCCTAGCCCCCCGGAACGATAACACCCACCCCCCCGCAGCCACGCGCCGCAAACCGCTGTCCCTCAGAGACGGCCAGATGGCTGTCTCAGCAGAGAGACAGGTCTCCGAACGCGAGGACTTGCACCAGTGGAAAGTCTCCCATTCTCCCAGAGACATGTTTTCTGCCAGAACTGTGAAAGATTCCCCCAACGCTTCTGCTCCTGGCATTCACACACTGAGTGGTAGGGATGACGATTATTTAGGAGGTTTGGCTGTTACTGGAGCATTCGGTGGAAGAGCAGTGACATTTCTACTGCAAAATAAGCTTCCCAAGCCTACCTACAATGCTGGGATATACAAGCCCCGAAATTGATTGAATGCTGGTAATCCTGCTGGGACTGCCACAGAGACCTGTCTTCTCCAAGTTAAAGTATATAAAGTGAATTTATTCTGCTCTGTATTTCAGAGCTCACACTTCAATTTAAAGCAACTCCACAGAGTTCAGCGGTGCTGCTCTTGCTTTACAGCAAGGTAATAAAGATCATAATCAAGCCTTCTATGCTCCTAAGATATTTCTTACTTGGTTTTGTTAGGAAAGGTATATTCCTCTCATCACGAAGGCATGCATAGTTAGATAGCATATTGTGTAAAGATTATTTCTCCTGATGCAGCCGACTTGCACTTTAACTGGGGCATTTGAGCATCCTTACAGACTAAACATGAACAACAAAATGTTCTTCATAGATGAAAACTAATTTAAGCATCCATTTAACTTGCATTTGGCAGTTAGAAGAATGCTGGTTGCTTGCTTGCTTTTAGATAGTGAGGTTAATGGCCCTTCAAAAACAACTCCCAAATATGCTGTGGTGACATACCATACATAGTGAGGGTTGGGAGTTCCTTTTTAATTCCTTTTCGGTAGTCAACATTAAGGAAAATTGAGGTTTCAGGAATTTATCTCCGCTTCCTCCGCTCATGCATGCACACGCAAGTGTCATGCTCCATACAGTAAAGCAAAGCCAGAGCTGTACCCGCAGTCACCTGTGGCACTGCTGAACTCCCTGTTCTGCCCAGGGATTCCTCACCCAAGTCACACATATCTGGTGTTTAAAAAAAAAAAATCATATGTTTGCATATCTAAGTTTATGAACACAGAATTAGTCTGTAAATAATCTGTAAAAGTCTGAGGTAAAGGAAATGAAGCTATAAATGAACAGCACAACTAAACTAATGAAAAGATACGCCATTCATGTAAGTGCTTCTTGTAATATTGAAAGAAAAAAGACGCAGGCGAACAACCATTTGTTAGAAATGTGTCTGTTAAGAGACACATTTGCAAGAATTAGTGTTTTACACAACTTTCAAAGGCCAAATTTCAAGTTTCAGTTTACACGGGCCTTCACCAGGATAAGACTTCAACCGATCTTCTAAACCGTAACTGAGTTTATGCCTTATTCTGAAACACAGTCAAGATTAAACATATAATAAATTCAGGAGCTGAAGAAACATCCAGACCAAAAAGGATGCATCAGCATGGACTTTGGCTGAGGACAATCCCAATTTGTTCTTCACTTTTCCAAAGAGATTAACTCATTGCTGAAGGGATGGTCCTAATTACTGGGCCTCTAATTTGGTTTATTTTTAGACACAGGACACACAGAGATATTTTAAAAAGAGAGAGAGATATGCTCGTAGGAAATGTAAACAACAGCCAGCTAATAATTGGAAGGAAATAATTGTTTGCCATTATCTCTGACATGCAAATCGTAGATTTAAAGTGAAATTGCAAAAACACAGATTATGTAAGACATGGTTACCATCTAAGAAAAAGAAGGCAGTTTCTTGGAATGTTGCAGTTTCAGAGTTGAATGCATTCATCTTGGGACAAGTGGCTAGCCAAGTTGGATCACATGTATTCCCATTCATTTCTGAGGAGCACTAAGGATGCATTTGATCTTCACCCAACGGGTAGCCGATGTTTTGTCTGACTAGACATTGTCCATACAATGCACACATTTGATATAAAGTATATTATCCAATCTGAAAACCCCACTATTCTGTGAGATACTACCCTGCAGTTTCAACTGAATAAGGTTTCATAAACAGTTCAGGGAAACTAATTTAAAGGAAATAAAGCCTCCAAAAATAATTAATTACACCATGTACTATCAAAATCCCATGGCAGTCAGAATGTGTCAACTGGCTGGAGCAAAGTGACCAGCGGATACCCCAGGGAAGGGACCTGGCCCCAGGCACTGTGGCCTCCTTGGCCAGTAGGCAAGTGCTTTGGGCATGCTGGGGAGCTGTGCAAGAGGACAGGCAGGCATGATCAGGCTTGGCAAGATTAGGTCAAGTGAAACATCGCATAAACATGATTGCACAAATAACATCACTGACAATCCCCATCAATTTATCATCAGCCTGAACATTCAGAGTTTTGCCGTCCTTGTGCAAATCCTCAGCTGAACAAATAGGCATGATGCACTGAGATCTGGTCGTGGGGCTCTAACAGTGCCTGTGTCACCTGCAGCCACCTAAGTGAAATGCTTTTCCTAGGTGAAGAGAATACAGCCTAGCACCTACCACAGGTCCTGTCTGGATCGGTCCCTCCACAGAGGAGGAAAAAACCACCAGAGAGTTGGCTTAGATGGGTTGAAGCTCATTGCTTTATCTCTGCAAATGGAAGCATTGAGCTCTGTGCTTGGGCTGTTTAAACAAACTCTTGCTCAAGCACTGACTCCTACTTCTCCCAAGTCAGTAGTGACCTGACATTCCTCTCGTTCAACAGTTTTAACAGCTTATACAACAAAACACCCCAAAACAAACAAACAAAAAACCCAAACACATAACGACAAAACAAATAAAGCAATGGTCTTAGCCTACCATTTAGCACCTGGTTACACTTTAGCTCAGTTCCAGGCAGAACCTGCTAGAGCCCAAGGGTCAAGAGAAAGTGTGGGGAAAGCCATCATTGATTATTTGGTCTTTCATAGATCTTTTAATATCCAGGCACCAGAAATTCTGCAATAGTCAGGAGCTGGTGTCTAGATTCAGTGTGACAAGACTCAGTGATGTGTTTCTGTCAATAAGTACACACACTTCATGCTTACTTGCTTTACTTAAAGTACAAATCATAAATAGTTGTATGTGACAAATTCCCCAGTATTGAACCTTCACGGCTGCCAAGCAGCATGCTACAGAACAGAACAAGGAGAGCTATAATTTTCTTTTCTTCGTTTTGTTATTTGACCTTCATTTTTTCAGTTGTCCTTGGATCAGTCTGGAACTAAATATAGTCCTTTCAGCATTATTTATATGTTTAACCCAAAGCTACCCATGTGTGTCAAGGGACTATCATAACACTGTTCTAAATTATTTTAACAGCTTATTTTAAATTGGAAAATGTGTTTTTTTAAAAAACCATTGTCAATTAATTATGATTCCACAAACTCCTACCAACTCTCTTGTGTTTTGTAACAATTTGCTCACAGCCTACAAGACAAAGCCTCCAAGTTGCTCAGAGAAAGCTCTTGAAATTGTCCAGCCTTTGAAAATGCTGACTGATCTTTAAATTAACACATTGATAATGATTTTGGCCATCAGCTATTTACAAATGCAATGCAATTTACAAATAAAGAAACCAAAGATGGATCAGCTGCATCCTTGGGGATCAACAGTCATCAGGGCTGAAATGTCCCTTAGTGCACTGTATCTCTACAAACTATTTGAAATGGGAACCAAAACCCACTACATTCAACTGAAAGTCCTTAGTGTCTGACTACATACAGTAATTCCTCCTCTACTGAGCAATATATTTTTCAGTCAAAAGGTCTTTGCCAAGCAAGGAAAAGACACAAAAGCCACTGTAATGACCCTCCCTGAAACCTTGAGAAAGGACATTTTCCACCCCAGGTAGTGGTTCTGTGGTATGTATGCCAGCTACAGAGCTAACCAAAACAACAAGGAGTTAGGCGGGTGGGTGGACAGATAGATGGGCACACATAGGTGCACACAATTTCTACCACAAAAGAGCAATTTCCCCTACATCATCACAATTCTGCAAACCGAATCAATTCTCTTTTATTTACATAACCAGTGTGAGCAACTTCAGAGAAGGATTTATGGTACAACTTGGGTTTCTGTGTGGGTTGCTCTTTTACTGTATCAATATTATGTTTAACAACATTTTTCAGTCAGAAAAAGGTCCATGTGAAAGTTGAAAGAAGTATTTCTAACTGTTCTCAGGTAAGAAAGAAGAAACCCACACTGTTTTATCACTGGTCTAAGCAATGCAAGCCAAATTCAGCCTATGAATTTAAAGGGCTTACACTAGTAAATCAGCTTAGAGCAGTTATTTAAGAGTTCAGAATTTCTTGGACAATGAATGAGACAAGTTGTCCATGTAAACTTTACCAAAATGTTTTTAAATTTTACAGTCAGCTCTGTAACTTGACACAAAATAGTGTCACCCATAATAACAACCAGCCATTGCCACCAACAACTGGGACAAGATTTCTGACTGTTAACCACCCCATTTATAGTCAAATTTTCAAAAGAACTGAGCACCTAAAATATTTTGCTTCTTTGGAAAAAAAAAAAAGTCAGCTATCTTACACATTTGCCTTTCATTTCCTTAAAGCACTGAGTTTCAGCTCTATAGATGCTACAGGCCTAAATGCTCAGACATAAGCAAATCACCCTGGGAAACACATTCACAAACAGAAGTTTGAAGAAACTGATTCATGTGCACTTGGCAGTTGGTAAACTTTCTACTGAATTTTTTTTGGTGTTGCTCCCTAACTTTACCAAGGCAATCGCACAAAGTAAATGGAACTGAGTTCTCAAGCGAGTTTGAGACCCTGTTTTAATGATACAGTAAATCCAGGTTTAGGGCAAGAAGCCTCTGATCAAAACCATCCCAGCCACACCACCCAAAGCATTGATCTGGTAGAAATAAGCTCTGTTAACTCAAATTTGTTAATATGGAAAATTGAACTTTGAACCAGATCAGGTACAGCCTATCTTCTGCTGGTAGCATAGGAGAAACGATATAAATTACTTGTCTTGCACTCCAATTAATTAAATCAAAATTGTCTCATGTGCCCACCCCGGTCCAGATCAGCTCTGCCTTAGGGAATGATCCAGTGCTGATGAGCGTGAACCCGCAGCCCAAGTGCCGCAATGACGGATACTGGAGCGGTGTGGAGAGACTGCAGTTTTTGAAAAACGCAGAACAACATATCAACAACAGAATGAAGATATACAAGGCAAAACCAAGGTGGTGTCATAAAATACATTCAGGGTCAATAGCTAATGTCCCTGTTATAAAAGTTCTATTGGTTTTACCCAAGGTTATTTCCTTAGCTGCCAGAAGTCATTTGGCTGGAGATGGGATAAGGGGGTTGCTTTGGGCACTCAGCACGATCTATCCAGGGATCAGATCAGTTCTGTTCTGCTG
The DNA here is from genome assembly GCF_011004875.1 of Balearica regulorum gibbericeps. Taxonomy (NCBI): domain Eukaryota; kingdom Metazoa; phylum Chordata; class Aves; order Gruiformes; family Gruidae; genus Balearica; species Balearica regulorum. Next base: position 62,906,680 of record NC_046184.1, read on the forward strand.
CTTATTTAGAAGCTGTTTGTTCTGAGTCACTTGCTATGTATTCATATAGAAATATAAATGTATACATATGTGTGTACATACATGTATACTTACAGGGTGTTTACATAAAAGCTCTCGGGAGCTTTTTGGATGAGAAACCACAGGATTTTCCTTCAGTTCTAAACCACGCTTTATCAAGATGACCAGAAGAAGCGTTGCCAAATCTTACTGCCCTCCCGCCCCCCTGCTACCTCCAAGTTCCTCCACATCTCAGAGGCTACTGACTATTTATGGCAAAAAGAGAGTCCATTAACCTAGCAATGCTCAAACTTTTATCACCTTTCTCCGCCCCTGCAAAGATAAATACTACTCCCACAGGCCCCAGCTTAGGAACATCTGGCTTAGCCACCCTCCTCCTGTACAGAAGCACGTCTCAGCAGGGGGAAATGAGCAGAAAGATGCTTCTGAGATAAGAGACACCTGCAGCTGCACCTCTGCCAAGGGCTGACCTGCAACTACTCCCAAGCATGCGAGATCTCACTGTGCACTTTCTCTACCAGCTCTTCTCCTCTGCTCTTTTCCCGTGCATGATCTCCTTCCATGGTGCTGCTGGGTCTCACCCCCCGCTCCCTGCAGCTTTTGGCCATTAACTTGAGTCTCTCAACTGTTCACCATGGCCAAACAAAAGCAGGAAAGCAAGAGATGCCATCAACCAAGGGCTTCCAACAGGCCAGAGGGGCCATTTCTCATTGCCTTCCACCAGGCTCATTCCTGCAACAGGCTTGTGCCCGGCCACAAAGCCACTGCAGCACCGGAGAGGAACTCCTCACCGACACAGGGACACACACAAGCACAAGTGGGGCAGCAAACTCCAGACAAGAGTTTTGGCAGTACCCTCATCCCCCGCCGTGTTTATGATGCAGTCAAACTCACTTAGATTATTTCTGCCCCTCATTCTGCCACAACAATACGAACACATTCAGAGTGAAGATGCAGCGGCTGTGACTGTAGAGCTCCTCCAGCATATCTTCTTGCATTGCTAAGCTATACACTATTAAACAACCAAGCATCTCAACTCTATCAGTAATCTTATTATTACAGCATTGTAAAAGAAAAAATGTGGGGTGGTTTGTTTTTTTTTTTTTTATGATGGAGCTGCCACTGTCTGGAGGAAACCTGTGGTTTGCACATACAGAAAGGCACACACGTATTTCATACGGTGCATTGCAAGCTGCACAGAATAGAAAGCAGCTGGAGGAAAATGGCTATAGAGAAATGGTTCTCCTGGGCATCATCTGTTGATTTGTTTTGTTTATAGAAGGAATGAGATTTTTATCTCTGCTCAAAATATAAAATGCTTCCATGGTACTGAGCTCACTTCTTGGCTATGCTCTCACTCAGGAACGTAAATAAAAAGGGGGGGAGGAGGGAGAAAAGGCTTTACTGCACAGAATCCCTAGAAATGTCAAAAATTAAACAGAAAAATGTTCATCAGTGATACAGTCAAGGTGTGAAAGAGGCATTGAGTCACCAGCTATCATGGAAATGAGGGTCTCCTTGCTATGCTTGTTAACAGCTTGCTTCTACTAAAGCTGAGGAGGCAGGTTAGGGACAAACTACTCAAATCCCAAGTCTCAAATCCCAGCCTGAGTCCTGGCAGGATGAACATCCTTACCCTGTAAATACATCAGTCCTTACGAGATGCATGGCCTGCAAAGGCACAGATTCTTATGGTCCTTCCACCGTCTTGTGCCCACAGCTGATATTCCAAGCTGTCTCTGCACCTTTGCTCTGGGGAGGCTCCTCACTCCTCTGTGCCTGACACCCAAGATCTGATGGTCTGACGATCTGATGTTCGTTTAACAACAGGGCTCTGTGTCCCAGAACACCAGACAGCTGGTTTTCCACTTAGGTTGATAGCACTTCCATTTATATTAAGCAAAAGTCGTATCTCAGGAAAGGAAGTAACTTGTGAAACCCCTAAATAATTAACTACTGCTAATAATTTTAGCTTTTTAAAGTTTAAAAACATAACTGCTGAGGATAGTGTCCCAACTGTGAGAAATGACCTGAAGTCTAAAACTTTCTGGTAGACAAACAAAATTTAAAATACTATTCTTCTGAGATCAGAAAGGGTCAAGGTTTGTTGCCATAGCTAGGAATAGTTATCACAAAACTGAGGATCCTTTATCTTTGCACCAGATCCTTTATCTTTGCACCACCTATTCTTAGCTCTTAAGAGGAGATGAGAGACAGCAGGCCAGATACGTATCTAGAAGTGAAGGCTGCTGAACGTCACTCCAGAACAGCCCAGCTGCATTAGCTACAGAGTGGATCTGAAGTGCTTCTGGAACTACCAAGGGGTGTTTGCTCTTCTTAAAGCTGTCTTGTCTCTCGCTTGGCCAGAGCTCTGACCTGACTGGCTACTGAGGAAATATCTGGGCAACCCAGAGTCCCATGTTGGGTACAATACATCGTAACTTTCAGAGACATGAAACAATGCAGAACTTTAGTGTTATACTCACTGAAATCTGTCCTAACATAAGCGTACAGCTTTTCCATTTTCCTACCATGAAGCTTATACTGAGGTTTCTCTTGGAGAGATTGTTGCATCTCAACCCATGATGAGTTTTTCAGAAAATCTTAAAACTGAGGTTTGTTAATGTCTTTGAAGAGCAAACAGATCATATTGATATTTTAAGAGTTGGAAGAAGGCCCTTGCAGTATTGACCACCATCACCCTCTGTCCCTCATGCTAGCATGCAACACATCGAAGATCCTTTAGCTGCTCCTTCCTCTCCCAGGGTGGCTGTATTTCATGTCTTTCCCACATTTCAAACCACGTGCCTCGACGACCTCTTCATCTTGTTAGAGCTCTACTGAGAGTTTGTTTACATAAAAGCTCTTTGGAGCTTTTTGGATGAGAAACCACAAACATGCATGCACAGATTACATCAGATTTATTGCTACTGAATAAGTTAAAAGAATACTCAAGGTTACAGGTTCAAAACTCTGCCAATAGTTCTCATCCAAGAGCATTCATACAGCAGGAGCTTGTGATCATACAGTTACCAATTACCCATCTCCTCTGAAGTCCGCTGCCTTTTCATCCTTCCCATACCCCTCAACTCCTAACAAGTATCACAAGGTTTCTTCTAGCTGAAAGGAACTATTCTTTCCAAGGAAGTAGACTTCACTTACTTTGTCAACACAAGCATACAGCCACTGCCCCATGCCCTGCTCCCAACATACATCTCAGTTCAGCTCCTTTCCTCCAGCCTCAACTCTCCCAAACATACTTGACCTCAATCTGTAATGACCCACTTCAAACTCATATGGAGACATGTCCTTCTGTTCCCACTCTTTCTTCTCAGTCCTTCTCCAGCCATTGCTGGGCAGCCAGTTGCTTTTCCTATCCAAGAAACAAACCAATATAACAGATTTTGCCCTTTCCCTTGTTTATTGTTTCCTTGATAAACTCCCCCAACAACCCCACAGGTTCTGCAGAGCTGTGAAAGAAGGGACTGGCCAGGGAAGAAACTACCAGAGGAACAGATATGGAGAATCTACCACATGCTAGATGACCCCTGCATTAAAACTCTAGTATTCCTATTGACCTGGAAAGTCATTCCAGCCATAGAGAATACATGTAAAATGAACAAGCAGAACTTAAAAGAAACTGTCAACAGTGTAAGCAGTGTCACATAAAGTGAGGGAATGAAGAGACAGACATTGAACATCATTTTCTCAAGCTCCTCCACTATTCCTGTGAAAGTGAAATAAATGCATTTCCAGACCCAAGCCAGAAAATACTTTGAGCTCTTTCTGCTGGCTATTTCTCAGCATTTAGCACACACCGAGCTCATGGAACAGTAAACTTTTTGTTTTCAATGTGGAAAAAAGCCAAAAACAAACTTAGGGAGATAAGAGATAGAAAAATCCATCTAAAGGTTTCGGGTATGTCAAGGGGAACTGATAAAAGACAATCTCTCAATAATATGTCAATACTTTATTGTAAAGTAGTTTTCAGACAGCTCCATTAAATACTGTATAAAATTTCCTTACAGCAGAACAAGGCATGGCAATCAAAGGCATTAATTACCGGTGAGCCAGCAATGAGGACAAAACACACTGAACATTGTTACTGACCAAGCCTGATGCAAAGACAAAAAGGAGTGAAGAAGAATATAGATAACTCTTTTAATGTTGGAAGCAGTGTTGAAGGAAACAAGAGAAGGGAGAACACAGATTTCCTTTTCAGCACTCTGAGGAAGTCTAACCTGTCAAAACTGCCCATTGATTTAACTTCCCATTTAAGAAGGAACACAGCCAGGCCGGTAGGATGCTTGGTCCGCTGAAAGATGTGGAGTGACAAGTCCACATCCCTTAAAGCACATGAGGATGCAAAACTTGTCACCCCAGTGCAGGGCAGTCACAGGAACTGTCAATATGCTCCCCTGGGGTTCAGGGGAAAGCTGAGTTCATGGCACTCTTTGGAGGAATTACAGCAGTCCTGAGAGGCCCCTCCAAGCCTGGCAATTAAATGCACAGGCACAGCAAGAGTCAGCCCCTGTGCAATCGGATGGAGTGCCCCACTGCTCACACAGGCAAAGCCTTCTCTTTAAGGAGGTTGTTTACATTCCCTTCTTTCATCATCTAATTTCAATTCCATTTAGTGCACCAAGAGCAGTGTGTTAAGTTCCTCAGGTTCCTAATACAGTCAGTAGATGGAGGCAGGAGCTCCTACAAGCTAATTCAGAGCACCCAAAATTAGTTTGCAACGAGCCTGAACAAAGCAACCTGCCCCAAGGCAAACAGCAGATAGATGTTAAAACCAAAGTGCTAGTCCATAAGAGCTAATTAAACCTCCAGAGAAGACTCCCAGGCGGAAGCTGCCTGATGGAGAAGCCAGAGTAATTCCCGCTCTTGCCAGTCTCTCCTGCCTGTGCAACCCAGTCCAGACCAGACCCAGTCTATTCCAAGCCCTGCAGGAAGGGAAAGCAGAAATGGGATTGCTCAAGGCCTGCGTCCAGCTCCTGTTGGCCTGGCGGCATTTGTGAGCATCAGCCAGCTTCGCAGCATGCTCTGTTGGACACTAGAACTGGGGACAATGCTAGAAAATAGGTAAATATACTCCTTTCGTGGAAGGAAGCTAACCTATCCCTGTAGATCTACTTTAACATGCTATTAATGCTATAATCTCCATGCACTAAAAACAAATTGTGCTTGAGGGATTTTTATGGGGAGAGGCATGAAAAGGTTTAGGGAAAAATGAAGACCACGAGGAATGAAAAGGCTGGAGATTTACTCCTTTACATGGAGTTGTTAGGGTAAAATGCACCTTCACCAAAGCAAAAAAAAAAAAACACCAAACAGGAAGCACTTGAGGGTCTTCAAATAAACACAGCTGGCCATGTAATCTCTAAACTTAAAAAAAAACCCCACGGAAAACAACAACCAAACTTGAACATAAGAGGCCTCTGAGTTTTACAGTGAAGTGCAAGCAAACAAAACCAAAGCTGCACAGCACTAGAGGCTCACCTACGTTTGTCAGGATAACCAAGGTGTTATAACAGCCTCTGAGGACATCCCAGCGAATTTAACTCTGAAGCTGCAAAAGCAATGATGGTAAACTGTTCTACCTCTCCCCCAAAAATTAAAGAACTTTGTTTACCTAAAAGCAGCACAATCAGGGCACTGAGTGAACTTCATTCAGGATGATCAAATCTACCCTGTTTTCAGAAAAAGTATTTAGTTATTTGTGGCGTGGCACTCTTCCAAATTATAATTCAGTAGCTTACTCTGCTCCTTCTCATGCTCACCTAGAGATGCTTGATTTAGCTCAAAGAGGAGGCCATATATTGCACAGCTGTGGGATCAAATTATGTTTGACATGGTAGTGGGAATTCCAGATTTACTTGATGTAAAGCTGCATGACAAAGACAATATCAAATCTGTTAATTTTTTCTGTCATCAGCAGCAGTTTGCTGCTGTTTCCTGTTGAGTCAGATCCTTCTAGCTTTCATAAGCCATTTGAATGAAGGGGAGGGAAGCAGAATGACTTCCACCAACATAATGGTCATTTCAGGGGAAAAAAAACAGCTGGGGTTAACAGAATATAAAAAACCAAAACTTCCCTGCCATCTGCCCCCGTAAACCTGATGCGGGGTTCACTGCAAACTGAGAAGCTATGAGGTTGTGATAGGGGAAGACCCCTTAGGGACCGTAACCTTAGAGCCCATCTCCGAGGTCAGGCAGTGCTAGGGGGGGACGTGCAGGACCCCAGAGCCTTCAGCAGGCAGAGCCCAGCGGCAGCACAGCGTCATCGGCCATCAGCGGAGCTGTGCTTCCTGCCAGCGGGGGAAACAAGCACGCTTTAACATCTGAGGATCAGGACGCCTCTCTGAATCTCTCAACTCAATGAGCCTGACATGAGGGCAGAGCTGGACATCGTTATGGATGGATGTTGATGCTCCGTACCCAGGCCTGTTTCCAGCCATAGTGGTCCTTGCAGCCCTTGTGCCTTTGATGGCAGCAGTGACAGCTGGAAAAGTTTGGGCCTACCCACCCACAGTTGGTCCTCCTTTCAGAAAGGATCCAAGTTTTGTACTGCCTGATACTGGATCTGTCCAGAAGCATTATCTGGATGTGCTAGGGAGAATAACCTGCTCACCCTGCACTCAAACCATAAGCCTAGAGCTCTAGCAATCAAACATCTTTAGTAAATACTGATTTTTTTGAGGAGCAAAAAATGGGATAAGATCTATTTTTAAGTGGCATCTAGTTGGGAAAAATAAAAATAAAAAACCCTGAGATCTATTTGATCTTAGTTTTGCCTAACTCAAGCCAAAATAGCAAGATTCTGCAAAACCAGAATGAAGTTTTATTTGGAGACAGATTATCTCTAAACTTTCTCTTTCAGAGCCCTTTCCAAAACCACAGATGTAAAGTAATCCCAAACATGCAATAGTATTGAAGTCACTTGTATCAAAATACTACCTGTCCTAAGATTAACTTCTGGTGTGCTTGAGTACAGGTATGGTACCAACTGATGAACTCTAACACATTTTGTCCCCCATGCCTAAGTATCTCCTGCATCTAACTGTATGCAAATGTCTAGGCTCAAGACCAGAGGAAAAAAAAAAAAAAGAGTTTTCATTCTTTTTGATCAGAGACTGCAAATGCTTTGGGTCAGGATTGAATAGTTATGCAATGGGTTGGCCCAAAGCTCTCAATGTCTCTATACATTTCTGTAACACAAGTGATCATTAATATTACTTAAATGTAAAAATGGCGTTTTCCTGAATGTTTTAGCTTTTAAGAACCAGACAAGAACACTGCTAGTATATGTTTTGCTGTGTTTGAAAGCATGCAATTAGACGTGTATCTTACAAACATAAACAAACACCTCCCATCCAACCTCCATGTTTCTAAAAAAACCCGGGTTTGTTTAGACAAGGGGTTGATAATCCAGTTTGAACACAGGTATCTGAATGCTGTGACAGCTTCTTCATAATGCTAAGCTTATGGTACATTAAACTTTAAAGCAAGATAAACTCCTGCTTTCTTTTTATCAAACATCTTCCCAGACAGCAAAAAGAAAGACACAAAGCAATGTTTGCAGCTACAACCAAGCATGGGATACCCAACTCAGCATATGTTTGAAATGAAAATGAACAATATGTTGCATAGATATACTACTGTATATTTTCAGTAGAAAATATCACTGGGATTTGTAAATGTTAACCTCATTCCTCCCTTAAGTGTTTGTTTTTATTTCATGCCTGAAAAAAAAATGAGATTCACAGAGATTAAGTGAACAGAGACAGCAGTCCTTGGAATTGAGAAAGTGCTCTTAAAAGAAACTGCTCTGATAATCCATTTGGATAGTAGAAATCACAGGGGGTGGGAGAGACATGGACAAGAGATTTTTTTAAGAGTGCTCGGTGTATTACTGAACTTTATATATTTAGCCACATTATGCCTTTTTGTGGTCGGTAAAGCAGTAATGTCATTGTCTATCACAATAGTACTGAGGTAGCAACAGCCATCGAAGAATCCATGATACGAGGCCTGTGGGAAGAGACTTCGACCTACGGAGAGCAAGTAGTAAGGATGGGGAGGGTAGCGGACAACTAAGTCCTTCAGGAATGGGGGACAGCAAGGAGGCCTGAGCAGACTGTTAAATTACCAGATTACCAAAAAAGCAACTTCAGGTTTGTTCTTCCTATTTCAAATCTGAAGAGACTATGTAGCCAAAAGCTTCTTTGTTCTTTCTACTCCCAACATTAAATCAACTACCTTAAAAAGCCTCTCCTAATAGCTGACTTAAGGTCATGTGGAAGACAAACACTGAGAGGTTATAGTTGCTGAATTTTCCACTGATTTAAAATCGTCACAATACACTACAAGCATGACCTTCATATTACATTGATGACAATGCATGGTAAATCAGAAACGTGCTATTAGAGGATTTGTTATAAGGAGTTATTTGTAATCTTCATTGTACCATAAATAACAGTGTAAAAAAATTATCAAATCATCCAAGTTTCCTCCTAAGACCTGTATCTTCTCTAGAAGTTTATTTTTATGCAGCTACAGCCTCTCCTCCCTTTCCCAATTAACCCTTGCTTCTCTCCCCATTTCACATGACCTCACCTTACCCAAAAATGTAAAGAGATTGGTCTTATCACAACTGAGCAAGATACCACCTGCCAGCTGAACTGTGATAAATCACAGCTGGCCTTACAGTACACATGCAAACAGTGACTGAGGCTGGGCCAACAGGCAGCAGCTCAAGGCTCTTGTTTAAACCACCGAGTACCCCCATCCACAAAAATCATGCTAAGGAAGTAGCTCAATAACACAACAGTTGCCATCACCATGTTGCTATTCTAGCACGCATTAGATATGACTCTCTTCTCTACCTGCAACTGCCTTCTGTTTAGCCTGCAAGCCTTTTACAGCCAACAAGGTGGACAAACTCCCTATGCTTTGTACTCACACAACAGTTGACACAGTATGACCCCGATCAATCATAAGCTACTACCATAACAAAATTTACAACAGCAAATACTCATTCCTCCCTTCCCCCATGACTGCCCTTCTGAAAAGATACAATGCTGACAGAAAAAGCTCGAAAAAGAAGAATTCAGAAGTTATTAAAAAATGAGAATAAGGCTTAGAACAAAAACATCAAAGGAACTTTAAGAGTTAGCACTTTATTATTACTCCTGCCATACATAACGCTTGTGTTTTTGGACTCCTAGAAGAGCCAGACAATTGGGTATGCAACATGATTGTAATGAAAACATTCTCTAGAATTACAGACCTGCATTTCTATTAGCAACCCTTTACATACTCTTTAAATAATTCCTTGAACCCAAGGTTTCAGCCATGAATAAAGGAAGCTGTGAGCACGCATTAGATTTCGCTCATTTGTTTAAACAGACATGCAGTATAAAAAAACTTTATAAAAAATAGACTCTCAAATGAATAGGTTGACAGGTTTGAACAACAACTACTGCACTTGCAGATGTGCTTCAAGCCATTAACCTTACAGGTTCAGTCACTGCATTTTACTGAAATAAATGGGTCACTGCATTTTACTGAAATAAATGGATCTGAATAGCTTAGCCACCAGGCAAACCTACCAATAGCCCACAGATGTTTCCCAGCATATTTCACTGAAAGTTTAAGAAACACCAGCTTCTCATTGGAAGAGTGACCTATAGGCACTTGTATTTAGTCAGCTACTTAAAATCAACCTGTATCTGTAGTTCAACAAGATGATTAGTTAAAAATAAACATTGGCAGGTAAGAGGATAAAACACTTTCCCATATAAAACTCCATCTTCCTTTACTTGTTGCCTTCACAGAACTTGCCTTCAGCCAGGAAAGGAGAAACACTGAATGGCGGATCTCTACTGTAAGGCAATTTCCCGCCTCACTGTTAAATTGAACATTCTGAAACTTATATGGTATGCACTCAATTCAGCAGCTGACTGCCCACAGCCAGGAGCCTGGTTTAACTTTGACTTAAGCCTGCAATTAGAGCTAGGTTTGTTTATAGCAAGACCAAATTCTGCACTAAACTGCCATGTCTTCACTTCAAGGGGAGGAACAGCCTTCCTTACATGGAACCAGAAAATGAGGCTCTGGAGAACGTACCCTACATTTACACGGAGCAGTCCTGTATCTTCAGAGACCTCAGCACGTCTTGACATGCACTATGTGGAAGCATCAGGCTCTTCCAGCTGTCTCACAGGCAGCCAGAGCTCACCAGCCGACCTGCTGCATTTCTGAAATGTGGGTATGCCTCTGCCCTCCCTCTCATCCCCAAAAGTTTACAGAGATCCACAAGTCAGCAGCTAAACAGCGTGTTTTTACTGAAAGATCTAGTGCTGCCGTTCTTTTTTTCAGTAAAATTCAAAGGAAGTAGGACTTGGACGTTTGTGATTATTTGGGCAGATCTTACTGAGAATGCAGGCTCACCGACCTACTTGATATGGCAACGCACATCAGTATGGGCTTGACTTGACTCATTTTTTAGTCTCTCTAGACCCTCCCTTGACACACAAGGAAGTTGAACAAAGTTCAATAGGGTCAAAGAACAAAGAAATATGTGCAGAAGTGATCTGTCATTTACACTGCTACAATTCTGCTAAACTCATGATGCCATCACTATTCTCTTCTAGATTAGCTTCGGGGTTTTTGTCAGAGGCTCTTTTTCTACCACCGTCCCTGGAACTTTTTCTTGAACACACATACAAATGAGAAAAAACCTTCATTGACTAGAAGGCAGGATTTGAAGAGGTATTCAAGTAAAAACAGTCAGAAAAGCACTACCAGTTCAGCTAGTTTAATTTCTGAAATAAATTATCTGGACAGGGTGGGGTTTTTTTTCATTTCAGCACAGCTCACTGCAATGCCTACTGTGCTAACCATTAGTGTTGCTGTTACTCTGATTTGTGTCTGCTACTCAGTGTGGAAAGAACAAGAGAGGAAATTCAAGCAGGAGTTAAAGTGTCCGTACACTTATGCCAAGAAACCTGGCAAGGGACAAGTGTGCAGCATAGTACAGAGAAGAGGTCCAACAAGACCCTGCAACAAGTACTCAGTTTCTTTCTGACCAGCACCAATGTTCCTGCTGCCTACAGAAATTAATAAGAAACCAACAATAATAAGTTCTTAATTTTGAAGACAATTTTTGTTAGTTCATTGGTAGACCACTTACGAGAAAATATTACAAGGAGAGAATTGTCTAAAAAGCATCATGAGTTTTGTGAATATTTATTTCAACCTCTGCATCCAAACCAACTCCCCCTCTGTGTCCCTTCTAGCCAATTATCTTCCAGTTTCCCCTTAGGAATAAAGGACTCTACAGATGTTGGGGGAGCTTCAGCGGGTTTTGTGTCTGCTATGCAGCCCATATCATCATTACCACTTACCAGTACAGCAGGACCAGGAAGATCGCCAGCAAAGCCAGGGTGACCGTTGTACTATTCATTTCTGTGGAGGCAAATGCCACGAGATCTACAAGCTCCATTTTCCTCCACTACAGCTCCAGACTTGAGTGGTGTGAGTGTGCGTGCAGGGGAAATTCTCTGCAAGAAGCGATAAAGCCTTCCACAGCTAGAATATCTGCAACAAAACAGGAACCAAGAGAGCGAAAACACATCGAGTCAAGTAAAAACTGAAAACTTTTCCTGTTCTCATCAACTGCACTCTCTGAGAGAGAACTTGAAGGTTCCCTGAATGGTAGGATGTAGCAATTTCCCTCCCTCCCGCTGTTGTTGACTGTCATGCCAGTAAATATTTACATACCCACCGCTTGAGACATCAGTACTGTCGGATAGGTTTTTAGACATCAATTATGGGAAACTGGGGAAAGTGGAGAAGAAGAGAGGGAGAGAGAGCCTGGCCATGGTACAGATCTTGGAAGAAGAATATAAAGACCCTTTGGGGGTGCCCTGGCATACAAACAGTACCATTCTCTGAAGTAACAAAAATAGAGCATTTCTGCAACATAAAACTTAATTAGCACTTATTATCTACAAACTCATTATACTTTAAAAGAATGGAACAAAGTAAACTTTAAATTATCACAACTAAATGGAGGAATTAGGAGGATGTTACTACTAGAAGACATATAGAAAGAAAAACTAATGAGCAGAAAAACTCAGCTGTAGTACCAGGGTTCGTAAGTTGGCATCTGTCATACTGGTTAGTCCACACATTGCTGTTTGACTGTATCATCTCAGGTTCATGAGTACTACAGCAAACTCCCCTTGCTCAATGCAGTGCCCTCTCTGAAGGTACACTTAACCAATCTCTCCTGAGATACTTTGGCTACCTCTGCATTGTACTTCCAGTATCAGGATTAACATCTACTATCTCTGCTTTGCGGCATAGTCAAGCCATCACACTCCCTTGAACAACTTGCACATGAAGAGTCAAAGTTTGACTGCAGTTCAGGAAATGGTTTGTCTGTATGGCTTCTTCAGCTTTCTTCCATATTTTCAGGTTCAACAAGGCTAAGTGATGTGTCCTGCACTTGGGTCACAACAACCCCATGCAATGCTATAGGCTTGGGGAAAAGTGGCTGGAAAGCCACCCAGAAAAAAAGGACCTGGGGGTGTTGGTCGACAGCCGGCTGAATATGAGCTGGCAGTGTGTCCAGGTGGCCAAGAAGGCCAACAGCATCCTGGCTTGTATCAGAAACAGTGTGGCCAGCAGGACTAGGGAAGTGACTGGTGAGGCCGCACCTCGGGTACTGTGTTCAGCTCTCGGCCCCTCACTACAAGAAAGACATTGAGGTGTTGGAGCATGTCCAAAGAAGGGCAACGAAGTTGGTGAAGGGTCTAGAGAAGAGGTCTTAGGAGAAGCGGCTGAGGGAATGGGGGTTGTTGAGCCTGGAGAAAAGGAGGCTGAGGGGAGACCTTATTGCTTTCTACAACTACCTCAAAGGAGGTTGTAACCAGGTGGGTGTTGGTCTCTTCTCCCAAGTGACAAGCGATAGGACAACAGGAAATGGCCTCAAGTTGTGCCAGGAGAGGTTTACATTGGATATTAGGAAAAATTTCTCCACCAAAAGGATTGTCAAGCATTGGAACAGGCTGCCCAGGGAAGTGATTGAGTCACTGTCCCTGGAGGTATTTAAAAGACACGTAGATGTGCTGCTTAGGGACATGGTTTAGTAGTGGACTTGGCAGTGTTAGGTTAATGGTTGGACTTGACGATCTTAAAGGTCTTTTCAAACCAAAATGATTCTGTGATTCTATACTTTCCTGCTTGCAAACCTCAATCCTGTTTCAAGCATCTGATCCAGTCCAGTAAGAAAGGTCAGCTGAATGCAAACCTTGAAGAATTTCTGAAAGAAGACCACCAACCTGTTACCCTCAAAGTTACCAAATGCCATTATCAAAAATATCTTCAGGATTACAACATCAGCAGCAGCAGCTTGCAGGTAAACACTCTTGCCCATGACAAAACTCCCCAAACTGTCCGATGGTGTTTGTTACTTATGAAACTAGAAATACCCATATATGTACTGCAGCCTTCCCACCTATTCCATAAAACCTATTTGAAAGTTAAGGAAATCAAAACTACCCAAAAAAACTAGATTTGTGAATTATGTGGTAACCTTGAGAAGCAGAAATGCTGCAACATCTGATTCCCATAACGCACCAGATGAAGAGTGGTTTCTTCTCATACAACCCCAAGATAATAGCTTAGATTTAATGTGCAAGGCTTCTCCAATATCACTGTATTACATTTCCTGCTCTTATCAGAGAAGTTAATAATATAGGCATCAAAAAAGTAAAGTCTCTAACACAATGGAGTTTAATTTTAAGAAGAATTGGCTCTACTCTAACTGAATCACTGCTATTTTGGTTCTCCGTGCTTCACAACTGCATTAATTCCCTTCCAGCCTCAGATCCTTGCAGAATAAGCAAAAGGTGTTAACCAGCTCATCAGCTCCACAGAATAGCACGGTAGTTCACAGAAAACCTTGCTTATTGTATTAACAATGCTATTGCTATTCTGGGTCAGTAACAGTTCTGCCAGTTTGCTGCTGCTGCCAAGTTCTCCAAGAACAATTACAACAAGATTCAAGACCAGTGACGCAAGGAATTAATCAGTGGGCACAAGCCAATCCCAACCAGTAACTGATCCTGTGGGACTTCAAGAAAAAAAATAAAAATCAAATATCCACATGCATTAGAGTCTCTGCAAAAAATAAAATCAATCCCCACAAGTGTAGAAGGTAAGAAATAATATTCTGATTTTACTGTGCTTTACTTGGCTTTTTAATTAAAGGACACATCTACACATAGAGGACTGATGCCCTCCTATTAAAGCCAACAGCAAAACCCTACAAGCAAACACAGAGTCAAGTACAGACCTCACTTCTTTTTTAAGTACACTGGAGTCTTTTCCCAGTCACACTGGGAGGTAGGTGGGATGAATAGTTCTTAAACACACATTATGAAAGAAAACAGGCTCTCACATCAGCATCCAATTTGGAAGAGAACATGTAATCAAGCTCCCAACAGCAACAACCATCCTTTTCTGTTGTTGATGTTGGGTTTTCCTTTTTGTTTTGTTTTTTAAGCCTTGGCACCTATTTCTTGCTGGAGGGTTTTTACTCAGCACCTCCAATCCATTAAGAAAGGCAGCAAGCAGCATTGACTCTAAAACCAACCTGGAGCACTCCTCACTGCAGACCTGCACGCTCGCAGTTACCATCCCAGAGTTAAGGCCCTCAGCTCCATGAAGAGTCACAAAAATCCACTTTGCAGGGTGGGGGGAAAGGAGTCAGGGATGCAGACAGCGATGAAAATAGGTTTTTATCAGTTCCCTCTCTCTTTACAGGTCCTTTACATGAGAAGCGCCATCCTAATTAACTAATTAATAGCACAGATATTTTTCACTAACCTCCCAGTTGTTTTTGTGAACCACGCTGGTCAGGCTGATTATGATAAGGATATCAAAGAACTATGGAGACAGATACAAAGTCCTCACTAAGTGCATGCTGGAGGGAGCCAGAGACAAGCAGAAGTGGAAGGGAGCCTTTTCCTGTCAGACTGCTGTAAGTCAGCAGTACTGTCCATGTTTGCCTCCACAAGGCTTCACTCAAGATTGCGACTACCAAGGTTCACAGCTCCTTGATGTGGTGCCACCAGACTTCTCTTCCACAGCAAGTAAAATCCACAGATTGCCATCTCGTTCAACACAAACTTCAACGCACAAAAAAAGTGTTCAACACACAAAAAAGCTCAAGGCACCCATCTCATCCTTCATTCCCCAGCAATGCCATAGCTGCAGCCTTGGAGCTTCCCAGCAAACGGCAGACCTACAAGACAGAAGCAGTTCAATCCTGAAAAGCCAGAGCTTCAGCTTATGCGGACATTCACAGCAGTGAATATTAAAAGAGAGTAGCACTTTATAGCATTCAAATAGCGAGAAGTTGAACTGTTCCTCCACATAAAAATACCCAGCATCCAGACAATCCAGGTTTCCCAGGAAGCCTACATACCTTCATACCCTGTCTGCTATTCCTCCAGGAATATTTTCTGTAAAAGCTCTTCCAAAACAATGCATTTCAACTTCAAAATGAATACAGGTGGGGTTTTGAGCCTCAGCAATGTTTGACATACATAAGTATTGCTCTGACATGAAATATAGAGCTTATTAAAAAGCAGGATTATAGACCTTCTCAGTAGACCTAAATTATGTTAAGGATTTTGACCTGTCTCCAAAGCATATCAAATGGAAAATGTAGTCTTGTGTATTTCACAGGCTAATGACTAACCAGCTAGACTAACCATGAACTCCTGCTAATGACCAAATTCAACTCCTCTCATGCTATTCTACCTCATGTGTTTTAGGTCTATAATAATCTAATTAAGGCTGAGCCACACCAACTTTATGATAGATGAAGGAAGCCTGGAAAGGTGTTAAGTTTTAATTTTATAGCAGTTCTTCTCTATAGAAATTTGTAGCATAGTCTTCAGATGAAGGAAATTCTGTTATGTAGAGAGCTTAGCCACAAAATACTGCAAATGAAATACCACAGAACAGCTTAAAAAAACCATGAGATTAATTAGAGACTAGTTTATACATAAGCTTTAACAAAGCCCATGTACAAAACTGTGTAAGTATATATGATATTAATTTATCTTAACGAAAAAAACCTTTCCAAAGCCAACATGAGTTCTTAACATATTTAAGGTAGACCAATCAAAAAGATCCAAGGCACATTTCACAGAGATATTTTTTATATGAAAAACAACCTTAATAACCAAAGTACTGGGAATATTAATGTATGGGAATAGAGGGATTCACAGCGGCCGTCTATGACTTCATTATTACTATCCCTGTTCAAGGATCGACTACGCAGATTAATCAGGTGATTTTGTACTCCTGCATGATAAACTATGACAAACTACTCAACAGACAGACATCTCGGAGGCATCGGAGCCCACTTATGAATATCCTGCTCTGTATCCAAAATGGATGGGAGCACTGAAAGGACACCAGGGGCTCATGGAAGATTCTTGAACCACCTTGAATAAAATCACTCCAATGAACTGGATCTCAAAAGGCAAACACGGTTAAGTGTGAAACCACACTGAGGAAGTCGCTTTCATGATACTTCCTACTGAGAAACAGAAAGACACACTTTTATACTTAAATTGTTTCCCCAAGTTAGAACGTGGTTATATTAACCTAAATGCTTCTCAGAAAACAGGCACCCAGCTTAAAATTCTAGGAAAGCGAAAATATTATGCAAACTTGTACTTCACTAACAAATTTAATCTGAGTTGACTAAAAATTATGGTACTTCAAACTCAGTCAATATCACAGGGGCTAAAAAACTCATTATGCTAACTAAATGTAGTGTCGCTGTACTAAGTCCCCTCTAAAGCAACAAGCTGTGAGATATCCTAGTTATTTCAAAGAGCTCCACTTAGAAATAGCACAGATTTTGTGGTCAAAAGGAATGACAGTTTCTTCCTCTTGCTGTGAGAGCTCGGAATGAGTTTCTAAAATAAAGTTACCTTTGCTAATAGTGACATTAAGATCTTGCAGCCCCAGTGAAATTCCAGAGAAAGCAGAAATTAATGTAACATCTGCTGCCCATGGCCAGGCATTTCTAACCAAATTGACTTTATTAAATAATCAGTAACTTGTTTATATTTCTTCTATAGCTTGCTTTAGAAACATTGATTGATTCAAGCAATCCTATAATTTCATTGTCCTATAAACTTGACTGGAGATAAGTAAGGATTTATGTTCATGGATCAATAGCTCCACATCATTGACAGAAAAAGCCAAAGAACCCTGCCTAGACTAGTCTTGTAGCTGCAGAGAGCTGTATAAATGTTTGCCTTTGTAACAATATCATGGTAAGAACCAGTAAGTTATAATTTGTTCTGTGAAGAGCAGTTTTTCAACACCGTGAAAAATACCTAACTTTCTTTGTTTGATTGAAAAGCTACTCTAGATAGCAAACTCAAGGCTTGAATTCTCCAAACTGTGTTTCAGTGCAGGACCACAGGTCAAAAGAACTGTGAAAAACTTAACAGAAGCACCTTGTTGTATAACTTAATTAACTAAACTGTGCTTATCAACTTCTCTTTCATCCATTAGCTCGTGGGATTGACACCAAAACATACAAAGCCCTGTCCTTTTCTGCACTTTGCAAATAGGAAGATGTAGAACGCTTTTTCCCCAATTAACAGAAATACTTTGAGAGCTCAATGTGTTATCTCTAGCTACTACATTCCCCACCTTACCTCTCCAGTTTCAGTTCAGTAATTTTATTGTGGAATCCTTTCAATACAATTCAAAGAGATATCTTTAGAGAAAGATTACACGCAGCCTCCCTAAAAGCGGGGCAGCCGCCTCGGAGGCAATTAGCCCCAGCAATCGGCATTGTGCAGAGCAGTGCAATGGCTCCTGGGCTGTCGGCTGGAGAAACCCCGGACGTTGCATCCTTTGAGTCGCCCTGACGGGAGAAAGGGAGTCGAGGAACAAACAGAAAGGATAAGGGGGAGAATAGCAGCCAAGAAGAGGCAGGTCTGAGCGTCCTGTTGCGGGAGGACAGCCGCGGCCGTCTGCTCTGCATTCTGCTTGGGAAAAGGACAAGTCAAAAGCTGGATGAACGTGTTGCTCAGTGCTTCTTTCTAAAGCACCAGATTGCTGATACAGACCATCAGCAGCCTGCACACGTGCCCTGGAGATGGGCTCCCAGGGCCAGCAGGGGGGACGAGATGGGAGCTGAAGGCAACCCCCCGTGTAGACCAGCCCTCACAGAGGGGCGCAGGCCCACCGGGCTGAACATAGGAGGCAGGTAACAGGGTCCATTGGCACAGCAAGGGGTGAGCCAGGACCGGGGGTCAGGTCAGCAACTGAAGCCCCGGGTGAAAAGATAATGACAGACACATGGGAGTAGGGTGTTTGAAAGAGTAAATTCACTAATACAACACACTTATCAATACCCTGTCAAAACTCAAAATGACAAAAGGGAGAAGGTGCCAAAAGTCTTAAAAACCTTGAACCTCAAATGAGGTAAGGAAGTATTCTTCACCTGAGGCCCACCACTGTTTTTTTCAAATAGCACATGCTTCCAGAAGTCCCACAGATGTGAATGGAGAACGTCCCAATGGTTTATGGCCTTCAGTGGTAGAATCGGGTCCCATCTGGGAACTGTGGACAGTATCAGCTCTGCCATTATGCTTTATCTCTTATTGTCTAAAATCAGAGGTCTTGGATGCAATTATCTCTCTGAGATTAATAAAACAGCAAAAAGAAAGAGCAAAAGAATATGCAACGTATTAGATGATACAAACATGCCAAAACCAGGATAGGCATTACAACTCAGGCACCACCACCATCTAATCTTAGCACAGAAGAGGTGGTAAACTGGCACAAAGGGAAAAGAAAGGTCAAAATCAAGCAAGTCAGACTAATACTATTGCCACAGTAATAGTTTTCATACTTCAAGAAGCCCAGAAGCTATTAGTCTATATCCACATGTAGAAAAGCAATATGACTGCAAAGAGACTCAACCTGGCAGTTCGAAGTAATCACTAAGAACTAATCCCAGTTCTTCAGCAATTCTTTAGTGGCATCCACAGAGCTTCTCTTTTAGGCTGCAGAAACACCCCTACACGGGACATGGGAAGTTCTCCTGGAGAACACCAGGCACAGGGTTTGGAGATGCTGCTCTGACTCCTGTAGACAGGCAGGGGGAGGTTGGTGCCCTATTGTTTCTTTTGCCTTTGAAGATGTTTCCCATGGTCAATATTTCAAAATGCTAGTAACTGCAGTGTGAATAATCATACCAGATATTTTCAAATGGCAGAAAGAATACAAAATGTATGGGGCACTGGAACACACAGAGCTGTGACAGGAAGACATATAACGCCTTCAAACTATGGGGTAAATGCAGGGGCAATCTAAAGTACATTGAAAATCCATGTCCCTATCCAGGGGATATTCACTGCTTAAATTTATGCATCTCATGATGAATAATTCTTGATAGATTGTGCCCAATATTCCCAAAAGCCTTCTTACCCATATGAAAGGGAGCACAGATAACTAACAGGCAAATTGCAGCCCCTTATACGCTGCAGAAGAGTGCATGTAACATATGGATGGATTTACTCTGGTTCGGTCTTTTGTGTTGTCCTGTTCATCACCTTTTTTGCTGCAGTCCCTTCTGCTGACTGTTTGTACACTAATTCACCACATCAGAAATCCCTTCAGCTCGCTCGTTCTCAGCAGATATGTTGTAACACAGATATGCATAACTGGTGAGGGGGCAGAGAAAAGAAAAAGTGAAAAAAGAAACTTACACAATCACAAAACCAGCATTTCCAAATCTCAAGTTCTTACTGCAAGTCTTGGCTTAGTTCAGGTTTTTGCTAAAGCAGTAGTCCTTCATTTGTGCAATTGTTTTACTGGGGGCAAAGATGGATAAGTCCTGAAAGCAAGGAAAAAAAAATGTTCCAAAGCTGTGAAACTCAAACGATCAGGGCTAAAATACTAATTAAACTAATTTAATTGCTCAATTTAAAAAACGCATGTTTTTTCTGCAGTGTCATGAATCTGACAGTAAATTTGTGATTTCTGAATGCTTGAGTTTAGCAATACTTGCAAAAGGGCATGAACCCAATAAGCTGACCTGTTAGCCATGGGAAGAGAGGTTAAGTGGAAGACTAAATAACGTGACATATGAGTTGAAACAGCAAGAAGAACTTAGTCTCAACAAGATTTCAACTCTGCTGATGCTCATGTTAACTTGCTGTCTCAGACTGAAGCGCAGACAGGATCTGAGCCTAAGGTTCACAGTGAGTCCAGCCTCCTACCTCCTTCCTACCTTCTGCTGCCTCTACCAAGTGGCAGATAATCACAACCTTAGACTGTAGCTGGGCTAGTGCAAAAAGGAAATAGGTATCCTTCTCAGTTTCACTTAAAAAAAAACCCTAAAATCCATGGAACAAAACTTTTAGCCATCATACTTTATCTTTTCACTGGCTGCTGATCGTAGCTAAGGTTCGTGGAAGATCATGGCCCTGTGACAATCTGAGAGGACCGCTTTGTACTCTCCATAGAGCCTAACAAAGTCTTCAAGCTCCAAGAGTGTTGGAGGCGGGGGCGAGTAAGCAATTCTTAGAAGTTTCTTTCTACTCTGAACATGCTGCTGCTGCTTTCTTTACCTTCAGCCAATTAAGCTCAACAAGCTCAAGTGAGCAACTGCAATGATAAATCAGTTCTAGCATGAGCGTGGCCAGCAGCCCTGGCAACTGTCCACTTTTAACTTCAGCTCTTCTTCCTCACCATCCATTTTAAAGTATTCACGTTAACTCAGAACACCACCGCTCGCAGACACTTCCTCCTCGCCCAACTCTGACGGTGACACTCGTACAGCAACCGAACTGCCATGATGGGATCTCTGGCCTAGCACAGAGTCCTACAGCCATCAACAAAAAATTAAACTAGATGCCTTGGAACAGATGCAGCTTAGAGAGCCAGACCTGCCGGACAGGTACCCCAATGTTGGGGTATTTTCTCCTTAAGAGCCCCTGCTCTGTCTGTGGCAGTTCAGGCTAACCAGAGAAGCCAGGAAATACCCAGAGGCATGAGAAAGGAGCTGGGCCTACTTTAGACAGCCCAGGGACACTGGGATGTTATAATGAACTGTAATTCATTTACTTTATGTTTGTAGGCAAAGTGACACGTGAATGCAAGATGTCAGATGGAGTAAGCTGACTGGAAATGGAGAAGATGTGTTGCAGATGGGACCTATATTTATGCAAGACTAGAAGCTGAGGGCAGAAACAGCAGAGATACCACACACACGGGACAAAAGCCTCATCATACATTTGATAAAATATAGTTTCTTCCAGTCACCTTTACCTCGGTTTCCCTTGGCCAAGTGTCTAAAGCAGTGAGGCATCAAACGAGAGAAGCGGGTGTTGAGAGGGGCCTTTGTAGATGCATGCAGGTATTTTAATGGTGTAGCAAGGAACGGCATTTTTGTAAGTCTGGTGCAGGTAGGTGCACTCTGTCCCCATGTGATGCTCTCAGCTCTCTGGATGGAGAGCACCAACTTCAAGGGTAAAATATTGTTTTTCTCTTAGTATATGTAACTCCAATTAACCTTATTGGAGCATTGTGGGTACACGGAGAAGATTACACTCCTTAATGTGCAGTTACAGCTGTATTGTAAATGCAACATTACACGCTTTCTATTATGGTTCAAGACCGCTACGCTCTTCAAGACTGTTATAAACCTCAGAAAACAGGGGTTTATAATGGAAACACTGAAACACTCAACTCTAAAAGCCCCGGCAGAGTGGAAATACAGCTATAAATTCAGCTTCTGTTTTCAAGCATATACATTGACAAGGTATGAATAATATGTATTTCTACACTTAGAACAGACAGATGTACACATTGCTCAGGGTAACCTTTGCTGTAAAAATGGAGGATGGAAAGAGCTCAAAGTGGAAAGAACAACCTTTTGTCTTGTCTTTTACAGAGTTATTTCAAGTGCAATAATGACATAAAAACAGTAATTGAAATTTAGTAGCCTGTGCACTGGGGTTGGATTCTGAATGCACTTTTTTAAAAGGGTGGGTTATGTTTCTATGTCAGCAAGAAAAAGACACACACACCCCCAAATCTCTTCAGCCTCCTTTTTTTAAAAAAAAGGAATTGGCTATTTGGATACTGGTCAAATAACACTGCAAATTAACTTCTATCCATTGCAAAAATTGATATTCTCTATATATTCTCTTCTGCATATAATCTGGTCCCTAGCTTGTTAACACTATCAAGGAGCAAAATTTGGACTAGCAATTACTGGACTTGCTACCATAAAAAGACCCCAATCTGTTTGGCAAGAGAAGGATGAGCAGGCAACTGTATTATCATTGGGGCTGTGGCATTTGGGAATTTCTTCAGATATTAATAGCAACAGCAGAGGTGGGTCAATATAATCCCATTAGCCACATCACGCTGTTTGACTTCTGATATGTACAAGGAAAGGAAAACAAAACCAATGCAATTGCTTTTTGGGAGGTACGCTGATGCTGGGTAAACAGGAAAATCTGTGCATTTTAGACACTGCAGCCTTGATTGGCAGATGGGGAAAGGTGGAGTAGGAAAGTCCACGCATTTTGCTGGCACAGCCCTCACCTCCAAGCAGAAGCGGGGAGAGGCACCCACCACTGCTGCTGCCTGCGCAGGGCTCAGTGCAACAGGAGGTCCCACCACCACCATCCTCCTCCTCGGGCACCTGCCCTGCCCCAGGGTTTCAGTGGCATCCTCGGCCATGCTGCTGCTCTGGGGAGACATTGCTGCCAGTCCTGCAGTGGCTCTCACTGCCTGAGTTAAGCTGGCGTATGTGGTGTCACCATACAGGGAAATACCCAGAACCCAGCAAGGCTGCGTGCAGATACGGTCCTCCATTTTTATACTAGTGCTGCTCACATTTGGGAAAGTTTCTTGAACATGTAGAGAATGTTTTCAGATTCAGTGCCACTGCCCCCCATAAATTATTTTATATTATTACCTACCTATTAGCAGTGTCTCTAACACTGTAAACAGGGAGAACATCAGATATGCCAGAAGTCTATGAGGTGTATGAAAATCTTCATGTGAAAAGCAGCCCACGAGCCCTCCCCAGCTGTTGTTTGGGTTTTTTTAAGGTAATGGATTAGTATTCACAGAAAGTTTAGCGCTTCTTACCAACACCTCTAACACTAGCTATAGCATCCTCATTTCAGATGTATATCCCCTCCTCATGGGTAACCATTCGAGGGCACTGTATTTAACATTTCTGCGTGTTTGGTTTGTGAAGGACACCTTGCTGCTTTCCGCCTTTCCATACGACAGCAGCCTTGGTGCCCACAGTGCACAAACCCAACACGCCCAAAAGCCGTACCTCCATGTGGACCCAGAGGCAGCAAGTCTGTCAGCAGGAAGGGAATTGTCTCATTGTCCAGACCTGTACAGCATTTGGCAGCATCTGCAGAGAGTATGGGCAAAGCTACTTTATTACCATTAAAAGGGCAATGCAATTCCCAGCAGAACTGAGAAATGTCTTTCCCAGCTTCACTTGGGTGAGACCTTTAATAGGACTGACTCCTATCTTTGCTTCCACTTTTTTTCATTTAAATAGGGTCTTGCATCAGTAGCCTTAGCTAAAAACTTCTACTCCATTCCTGCAGTTTCCAGCGTGCCCACTGCTTGCTGTCCCACCCCAGGAGCAGTAGCTGAGAACCAGTGTCACTGGCCGTAAGTAGTGCATAAAGCAACTCTGCAGTCTTCAGCATTATTAGTAAACTATTTGTAGAAAAGGACCATCAGGGTATAACTGTGTCATCGAACCCAGTCCCTGTGCATTGAGGATCACCATCTGATGTATGCTCAGCCCTGGAAGGCCTGCAGAGCACCCTTGTGCAAAGTATTTCCCAAAACTCTCTGGCAAATTTACACTCCGGTGTAAGGACCAACAGAAAGGCTGGAATAGTTTCCCATGTGCCTGCTTGTCAGAGGATCATGGCCAAAATGCTCGGGAGCATTTTACCTGACCCATGAAGCACAGCAAGCCGTTTCTCCTCCCTGCGCTATCCCGACCGCTGTTCTGTTTTATTAAGCAGCAGCATGAAACCGAAGCATTTCCAAGGATTTTTTCCCTGTAGTGATCTGCACAGCCTGAGACTTTCCATTGCCTCCAGTTCAGCAAACAGCAGAAGCACTGGAACAAGGAAACGTGTGTAGGCAAAGGCTGTGGCAGCCACTTATGCAAAACTTGTATTTGGCTATTTATCTCTACTAAGACCTAGAAAGTGAACTTAAAAAGAGAAGAAAAAAAAAATTAAAAAGCGAGCTTAAACTCAGCAAGAAGCTGGATGTTACAAGACCCTTATTGACTACAGAAAGATTTCCAGTCCCTGTAGGGAGTGGGATTCCCTCCCCCACCTTCTCCTAAGATTGAATGATTATTTATTCCCAGTAACCTTTACATAAAGGAGCCAACAGCCACACTTCTAACCACGGCTGCAAGGGAGCATGACATCCCTACGCTGCCAGCCCCACGTGCGACTGCTGCAGACGTTTCCACAAGCCAACCCAAACCTAGATGACTTGCCCAACGATGTGCCACGGGAACGACATGGCAAAACCTCCCAGCCAAAAACACGGGGCGAGGAGGACCTGGTAGCGGACAACGGGATTTACAGCCCCCCCTCCTCCGCCAACTCCACAGCAAATCCTGGGAGATCCTTACCTTTACATTTCCCCCATGCCTCCTCCACCCGTTCCTGGTTGGGCTGCCAGCAGGGAGCTGCGCTGCGACACCCCGAGGGGAGCGGTGCGGAGCAGAGTCATCGCTGCCTCCCACGAAACAGACAGGTGCTTGGAAAGCTGCCCTCGGCCCAGCAGCGAGGCAGAGGTTGCGGGACTACAACTCCCAGAAGGCACCGCGCCTCCCTGACCTTCTTCCCGCCAGCTGCCCCTCGCCACGCACTCTGGGGCCTGTAGTTCCTCCAGGGAAGCACACGCACATACTACACCCCACCCCACCCCCCCCCCCGCCGCTCCCGCTGACGTGCCCTTGCTGGGAAGGGGGGCTTTGCATGGTTGCAAAGGAAACAAACACTCTCAAACCTATTACGTATTTTTTTAAAAAAAGCTCCCTATAGAGAGAGGTATGTCTGTATAAGAAAGCAAAACTCAGCAAATATTTTTGTCTACAGTAAGGGGAAAACGGGAAGTTGGTGTACTTGCAATGCTCTTTCGGATTCTGGTGGGAGTTTGGTTTGCTGGGAAGGGAGGGGAAAAAAAGGAAAAAAGGCTCATAATCAAGTATTGCCAAATGACTTTGCAAAATCAGATGGGAAAAACTTCTATGTTCCCATACACTAATTAGTTAATTACTGGCCTCAAGCCTATGAATGTGCCTATACTTAACTGTGTCCTCCACTGAAGTGAATGCAATTGAATCTCATACTCCAGTTGTTCCAGAAACTCAGGGCCTCTAGAAATTATAAGCATGGCTTAGTAATGGTGAGATTTTAGAAGTAATTAAGGGCTTATCCACATTGGGAGTTGCTGCAGAGTAGCTTCACTTGCATAACTCCCCTCCCCT
This sequence comes from Balearica regulorum gibbericeps, assembly GCF_011004875.1. Classification (NCBI taxonomy): domain Eukaryota; kingdom Metazoa; phylum Chordata; class Aves; order Gruiformes; family Gruidae; genus Balearica; species Balearica regulorum. Next base: position 62,932,331 of record NC_046184.1, read on the forward strand.
GTGCTGGACATGTATTTCACACCAATACTGCTTTATTCTGAATTAATTTGCACCATTAGGGCTTTCAGTTCACAAGCTACGTTCACCTGAATTGATGGACTTGTGCAAGGTGAGCCTAAACTGCACGTTCTTGTTTTTGCCTTGTGCTTGAACCTTTATTTAGGCATCTCTTCCCAAAAGCTAGGCATTTGTTTTGAAAACTAGAGGTGAAGTTTCTCACACGATCACTGCTGTCCTGAATTTGGGAGATCAACAGGAGCACTAAATGCCACAAGACCCACCAAAAAAACCTTTGGGAGCATGGCCTTATTTGCCTAACTGGGAATGTTTGCTTTTATAACACCACGAGGAAGGCTGTGCAGAGGAGAGAAAGCTCTCCTTTCAGAGTAAAATCTCCTCTTAGTAATTAGTCGTTGTGGGTAGCAATTTTTAATGATACTTCATGGAGAACATAAAATTCGTAATCTGTCCAGAGTATAGTCAAAGCTTTAAAGTTTTGCCCAAATTTTATTAATTGCATATGCATCAAACTGTGAACAATGTTAATGTACAACGAGCCGGAGAAGTTCTTCCAAGACAAATAGGTACTAAGCCCATGGATATACAAACAGCTCCCCTTTACCTGAGGCGGAGAAGGACAGGTCCTAGATAATGGAAAATCATAATACATGAGGTATTAGCACACAGACAGGTGGTACCCATGAAGACTTCATATGGCAGCGTTCCTAAATGAGGAAGACTTCCCAGAGCTTGGGACGTGATGTGGAGGCAGACACAGAGTCCTGCCAGGACTGCAGAGGACCCACACTGCTCCATGGCTTGTAGCGCTGAGGCACAGCCCAGCTCTGCACAGGGCTGGCGGGCAGCTGCAGGACTTCTTCGCTTGAGTCAAACCGTTGAACTGCTTCTGGACTCTGTCTGGCACGGGGAAGAGTTTAGTAAGGCACCACAGCTCAGCTTGTACTTCTAGAACAAGCTGGCAGCACATGAATAGCATACTTAAGCCATAACCTGGATAAGCCTTCCAGGATAATCGAGATTCTACAGTATGTGGCTTTTAAAAGTAGGTTTTCATAGACTTGCTAGAAAAATGTGAGTTTTGACCTAGCACTTTTCATTCCAGGATTTCTGAATAATCTTTTTTAATGCAGGTTTAGAAAAGGGGGGGGGGGGGGAAGAGTATGTTCTTTTGATTTCAGTTCAAGTTCAATTGATAGAAGATCTATTAATCATCAGCATGCAATTTACATCAAGAATGCCTCTATTAAAGCAGAGACATAGAAGAGCTAGGATGGATTGCTTCCCAAGATCTTGTGGCATTAAGAGTGCAGCTATGTTTGTTTTCTTTTTTTTGTTCTGAACTCTGTCACATTTGGTTGACTGAGGCAGTATCTCTTATTAAAAAAGAGCTGTAAGAGAACTGCTTTTGTGAACACACAGGATTATTACTTATTCCAACAGGTATTTTGTTAGTTCCTGACTCTGCAAAGACTTGCATAACTAAATACACCATGAATAAGTCCATTGAAATTGCTAAGGTCTGTCTAATGTTTTCATCTTCCTATTTCCCAGAACAATAATGGTCTCAGTCATCTATTATTTGCAAGAATTCACAGATAAAATCAGAATAAAGAGGAAGCATGGATAATACAGCACCAGACCCTCCTATTGTTTCATAGGGGTAGGGAAATCCACTGGAGACTGAGCTTTCTGTAAACATCGATCTGATACTGCCTGCCCTTCTTCCCTCCCTGAGGAGCCGGCTGTCGTGGGGAAACTCAGCACACCCCATTCACCTGACCGCCTCTAACGCAGAGCCGAAAGAGATGCCATCTGTAGGGACTACAGGAGGATGAACACGATTCTTTTCCCATATGGAAAAGAGAAGCAAAATTCAGGTGCAGATGATTTCCCTACAGCAGAAGGCAGGACAAGAGGAAAAAACATTTAATGCCGATGATGCCAGAGCTAAAAACCCCCGCTGCCTTTCAGGGGGGAGCTTTCTTAAACCAGCCTGCGTCTACTTACACAGAGAAGAGTGAGTCAAGTTTGCAATGCCATTCAGCCTCATACATGGCAAAAGCTTTCCGTGTTCCTTCCGTATTTTGAAAAGAGCAGAGCTTTCTTCAGTACGGTCTCTTAAACACCTAGCAGGCACGGCAAAAATGGAGGTAAAGCCAAAACAATAACCTTGCAAAGTGCTGAGTAGCAAACCAGAGAGCCAAAGTGCTCATGTTTCCCCTGAATACCTTTCACAGCTGCACCCTGATTTCTTGGGCACTTGCTGAGCCGAGCTAATGCTGCCGTCTCACCCCGTCCCCAGCAGCATCCCACTCTGCCACACAGCCTCACAGGGAATTTGCAGGGTATTTCCACTGGGGCTTGACTGACCACAGGTAAGCAGCAAAGTCAGGTTCCCAACCAGTAGATCAGATGGTGAATACGCAGTAGGCACAATGCTTAATTTGCTCCATTGTAACCTTGGTGACATGTTAGATACAAAAATAGCGGGAAGCTCATGGGAGGGCAGTTCCTCATCCTGTGACCCAAGAGAAAGCGTTGTTCTCCTTCCTCTGCCTGGGGAAGGCTCTTCCCAGCCTTGGTCCTTGTGGCAGATGAAATGAGGCCACGGAGGGAATCTGGGCTGGGGAGGCCAAAGGAGGAGCTGGATCCAGGTGGGCAAGAACAATGCAGGAGGCTTCGCATTGTTCTTGCCAGCAGGTGGAGCAGGGCTGGCATGGGAAAAGTGAGCTGCAGGAGCAGGAGGCCCTCCTGCCCCTCCTGCCCCCATCCACGCCTGCCCCTCTCCCAGCAGGAGCTTCCTCTGCCCGGGAGGGGTCTTCCGTTTCTTGCAGGAGGTCTTTCTTCTTTCCTCCCCTGGCTGGAGGATCCATCCCAAAACTCTCTAGAGATGAAGGTAAATCTCTCCCAGGGCTGCCTCCTCGCACTGGTGCCTGCAGAAAGCTGAACACAGCAAGGAACATTGATGAGCGTATACGCATTTATCCCTGTTCTCCACTGGTGCATGCATGTCCATGCTCACACGTCCACAGGCACCCACCCACCCTTTTGCTGTTTAGCTGTGGAACAACTTGAGCAGCTGAAGACCTTCCACGTACCTGTGCTCACCTTCCATTTCTCCTAAACTGGTTCAGTGTCATTGTCTGTAGTGGCCAGCTAGGTTATTTTCTACTCTTATTTCTGTTTCTGATGAGTTTAAGCCAGGATCAACATGAAAGACAGATATGTTCCTGTCAGGTCAGCAAATTAAACCTACTGAGCTAAGAATGACCAGATGCCCAAAGTGAAAAATCAGAGATGGAGGTAGAAATGGAGATGAAGTACTCTTTTCCTGCTTAGCCCTGGACACAGGAATGAATGGAAAAATAACATGTAATGCCTCCTCTCCCCCAGCCTTGCCTTAGGGTCCCTCTCCAAAACTGATTTCCCCCCAACACTTCTTTCTTCATCTCTTTCACTTGCTTTTTTGGTGAGATTGTGTGTGAGACACAGGTCCTTCTGCAGCTCCCACCCATCCTATATGTTTCAAGCTTTGAAAGTCAGAGATAACAGTCTTCCCTTTATAAGGACACATGCAGATGAAGGTGAGCAGGGTACTGACCACTGCGTTTTCATCTGCCAATTTGAAGAGGGACATGTCAGGCCCCAGCACGCTGTGCTGTCTCAGTGGGGCAGTTCTGCGCAGGTATCAGCCTCCTCATGGCGAAGCTGCTCGTGAAATAAGGTGGTCCACAGCAGGAGAAGGGACGGCAGGCTCCGATTCCTCCGCAGTGGGCAGCACTCAATGGGCACTATACTCAGCCAGTGGATAATGCAGATGCAGTGCTGCTAATGTGGGCATGGTTCAATGCTAATGTAAAGACGGACGGGTTATCCTATGAGTAATGCGAAGTGCTGTGCAGGATACAACATACTGCGGAGAATAAATACCGTCTTGTTTGCAGAAGGAGACATTTGCAGGTAACTCCAATATTTATGCCACGTTCTTCCCTCTTTTGCCTTTTGGTTTTCATTATTCTGCTTTTTGGAATCAGTTCATTCTTCTTCCTCAAGGGAGTGGGAATATTTTTATTTTATTTTATTTTATTTTTTAAAAGCAGCTCTTTTGTTTATGTCATATATACGATCTTCACATCATTAATTAAGCCATCACCTGTTGTTATGCCCACAGGGGCAAATACAAGCTTTGTAAATGGAAAAATACATCAGTATCTCATTTGCTTAATAATAGTCTACACATTTGAAGCCAAAAGGTAATTGTGTAGCCCTGGTATGTTCCGAACCTGCCATACTAGTGTCACTTATTTTAGCCCATTGTAGAAAAAATAGAAATGATTGAAAATCCTAAAGCTCATACTTGAGGAAGGACAGCAAGAAATCAGCATGATTTGTATTCTGTCTTACACTTTTTTAGGGGCAGAAAGAGGTCCTGCTGCAGAAAATGCCTTTGACATAGAGGTTTGAGTGATCTGCTACATAGACAGTAAGGAATAGCATTTTATAAGCTTTTTATGGGGTATTGAAAATTCAAAGGGGCCCAGTTTTCTAATGGAAAAAGCAACATATTTCAGGGTTTGAACAGAGGCACCATCTGCATTGGAGCAACCCCAGACTAATTGACTGCGTGTGTGTGTGTGCGCGCATGCACGCATGTGTGTGCACGCGTATGTGTGTGTTTCAGAGGGACATTCTTTGCTTCAGTTCCATTATAATTCCTTTAAATATTTATTACTGGAATGTAAATTCTGCTGAAAACTGAGGTCTTTGCTTTGGAAAAAAACAGACCATCACCTACCACGGTGTCATCACTCAGTGGAATATCCAAGTCCCTTTTGGAGAAACAAAAGGATTCAGTTATATAAACAAGTCACTGCATTGAATTATAAAAGTGGGGGGAAAATAAAGAACAAAAACCTGCTGACTGCTGGTTGAACTACTCCTCGGCTACGTGTGAACTGAAGTTCTGCAGATCTAGCAAGAAGCAGGAGCAATATTAAAATGAATTGGTTACAAATAGTGGAAATAGTCCAGCAAGCACATTTAGAATATGCAGCCCTAAGGATGGCTTTGTTTTCAGATTGGTTTGTCTTTATTTTGAATGTAAAACATTAATAAGCTTCTTAAGGAGTTTGGGGATGGGAGAAAACATTGGCTGATCACCTTAAATCCCAGGAAAATAAAAAAAGTTCTCAAGTTGCTGGATGAAATAACAAACTAGAATGGGTTTATACTTCTTATATTGCTATGAAAGCTTTACTTCTTGATCATTTCCAGACACCAGAATGTTATTAAAAATCCACAAAGGGAAAAGAAATTCTACATTTATGCGAGCTTTAAAACCTACTTTGGTACCTCAGCTTGTTACCAGTGTAATGCAGAGTAAACCTGTAACATGAAAACTATTGCTCATCAGAAAGACGGACCAAGGACCAGTCTAGCACTACCAACACTTGGGAAGGGATTATCACATAATGTTTGGGGTCACACTTTATTCTGGAGGGTGAAAACTGGAGTAGACTAGTGTCCAGTAGTCCAGTGCTTAGGCTCATGTATTTGTATCACTTTAAACCCCCCTGTCATTTCAGGGATATAAATAGGCTTGGAAAAATCAGATTATTGGAAGGATTAAATTGGGATCAGTGTCAGTAATAATCTATTCCTTTGTGGTAACACCGATTGAAAGAGAGAAAGTTTGGGGGAGGGGAGTAATGCTGTACAGCCCTGCCTATGGGTTATAAGGGAATGGGGAATATAAGCGAGGGGAAGGAGGGTTAAAGCGCACAGCCCCTGCGTACCTGGTAGGCAGGGCAAGCCTAATGACGAGAATATTGTCCTTAGAAATAGCACTGGCCAAAGACCCTGTCTCACTAAGTGCTAGTTACAGTGATGGAGTGTCAAGATAGACTAGTCATTCTAGTTTATTAAACTAATAAAGTCTGTCTGTGTCCAGTGTTCCTGTACTTCCAGCCCCACCACCCAGCATGCTGAAAGAGCCACATAATCACAGAGGGGATTTTCTTTCTTTCTTTTTTTTTTTAAATCACATTGCCTGAATCTTCTCCTTACAGTGTCACTCCTGTTACCTTCTAACCAGGCTGGAAAAAAGGCAGCATATGCCTGGCTGCCGTGTCTCTGTGGACTCTGGAGCGTCCCAGGCTGAGGAACATAGTGTGGTCCCCAAGCACCAGCCCCTCCGTCTCCAGCTCAGCTCATGGCACCGCAGTTCCCCCAGCCAGCGCTCACTCAGCTGGGCTGTGACTGAAATCCATGCAGATGTCGCCTACGTAAGAGCTAAGCGAGAAGCACCTGGCCCAGGCTCTTTATCATTGCCCAAAATACATTTTTAGAAGTAAGACCAAATTTATTTGGCTTTTTTGGATCTAGAATGATTTTGATAGCAGTGACTTTAATTTGGTGATAAATTGCCTGCTAAATTTTCTTTCATCCAGAAACACGAGAGCGCTGACTACAGAAGGTACCTTGTGAAGCGATATTGAGCAAAGAAAGCATACTTGTTTTCCATCTAGCCTTTTGGAAGAAAGTTAAAGGCTGGGTTTTCAGCCTTTCAGGAGCTCTGTAAGTGAGATCCTGCTTCCCTGACAAGCCATTTTCTACTTATATCCTTGCCACCAGCTTCACTGGTTAATGGGGTAGGACGTACCTCTGGGAAAGGACTAGGAGTCCAAGGGAGATTTGTCATTGGCATCTGTTGGCTTTTGGGATGTGCCATAAGGCCTATCTTTTTTTTCTAGTTTTTCCTTCATAAGAAGAATGAAGAAACGGATGGGGAAGAAGGGTATCTCACTGGATAGGGGTCTTTTGTCCTTCTGCTGGCCGGCTGAGCAGATGGTGCTGGGAGACTGGAGATAGTGCAGCTCAGGGATTTGAGCGCACTTAATAAATACATCTGACTATAAGCAATGTAGTGGTGAGAAGAAATAAATGCAATGTTTCTTGGAATAAATAATACTTCTAATAACTACCTCACTTATACTGCCCAATGACTGGAGCAAAAATAACAGGGTAAGCCATTGCCACCAATGTCTTCAGGTGCTTTCCCAAAAGTTTACTTTCACTCGTATGAAATGATTTTTTTTTTATTTTTTTTTTACTGTTGAAGGAACAAAGGTTGATATTTGGATTTGTGCCTCTATAGCTCTTTCTCTTCAGTCGCTTCCTCACAAAAGCTCATGGTTCTTTTCACGTTTCCCATTTGATTTTTTTTTTTCCTAAACATGTATTTAAATTTGTTTCCTTATGTCTTTAGGCGCAAAATGCAAACCTCCGCATCTACAAAAAAATCTCAGGCACTTTTCCTTTCCTTCTGACTTTCAGCCCTGCTTCTGCTCTCCATTTTTACTTCTGCTCAGTTAACTAGACATTTATAATTATTTCCCTCTTTATTTATGCGGGCATGTATTTTCCCTGGGGAGCTGCTGCCAGGTCCTTGGGAGTCAGTGTAACCTGACCCCAGCCCTGCTTGTTCTCCGCAAACCCGCTGGCATCACGGAGCAGCCCTCAGCAATCAAGCCTGGTGCTCCAAAGCATCTGGTGATGCACATCCATCCCATCAGAGCCTGCCCTCAGATGGGTTGCGAAGGCAGAAACCCACGCGGGGGCAAAGCAGGAGGGACACGAGCGACTCGCAAGAGCGAGGAAGGTGAGGGCGTCCCGGCATCGCAGGCTCTGTCCCTTCGCCTCCCTCCGCCGCCGTGCTTCTGCTGGGGAAACCACGCTGGCAGCAATGGCACTACCTGCTTCAAAGGGCTCCTGGCAAGCACGTCACTCCTATTTGTGTAATGGGCTGAAAGCCTTGAGCGAGCAGTGATACATAAAGGAAAAGTCATAGTGTAATTACTGATCCTTACAGCTTTTCATTCCAGAAAATTTGAGAGTAAGGAAATAGCTGTAAGGGTAAGCAGGAGATAAATCTTGGTTTGCGGCACCTTCCTTATTTTTGCATTTTTGGTGTGTCCAAGGGTTGCTGTCCCACAGGCAGGACTTACCAAGAGTGCGATCCCTTTCTTCTGCATTGCAAAGTTATTTCCAGCTTTCTCCTTGGACATGAATTAGAACCATCAGAGCTGATCAAAAAGCAGGGAAAAAAATCTTCACAGATCCTTAATTTCAATTTCCTTCCTAAAATTTTTTTAAAATACAGATGTTATAAAAATGTATTTTGAATGCTTCTTTCCTGAGGTTGTGAGCAAATTTCCCTCTACTCTCCCATAATCAAGTAATAATAGAAACAACAAATGTCCCCTTCTGTATCCACATTAAAGAAGTTTATGCCTGTCTCACTTAGGAACTAGTTGCTACTGTGACCTGCATTTTTTCATCTCATCTTCACTTTCTTGTGGGATCATTTTAATTTCTCTGTAGTGGTAGAAAGGGAGTCCCAGGCATGTGTTTTTCTCAAATCAGGCTGAGACTCAGTCACTGGCCACAGCTGGCGGTCAGGTTGCTCAAATGCTCTATTTTGAGCAGCAAACTGCCTCTTTAGTACCAGTAACCAGAAGAAATTCTTCACATTAATGCCAGCCAGGCTCCAGCAGCTCTCAGCTCGCTTCTAGGCAGCTCCTGGTCCAAAGAGTTCGAAGCTTTCCACGCTCTCTGACTGGGACACCTTCTGTGACTGTACACAGGCTGGAAAGCAGCACCTGGTCTGGTTTTAGCCGTCCCAGTTGCCGCAGTTTGCTGGGTTTCAGAAAACATCTTATGGAAAAAATTTTGCTAGCAGACAGCATGCAGGCTACACGCAAAGCAGACCCAGGCTGCTGCAGGCTCTGCTCCCGGTGCCGCCGATCACAGCGCTGATGCCTCGGGTCGCCCACCAGCGTGAGGGCCAGAAGCATGGCCCAAGATGGAGCCACAGGCACCAGGTATCCCCCCAGGGGGGGATGAGTTTATAGCAGAGCAAAAAACTCACCTTTTCTCAGATGCCTCACAAATATGAAAAGGAGTGGGAGGGAGAGGACAAAGAAAAGTATTGGAGTCAAAGGGGCCAAGCGCTAGGATGTGAAGAGCAGAGTCCGTGTTCAATAACATTTATGCTTATCTCAATATTGTACCTGGCGCCTAGGTACTGCAGCAATTGGAACCTCATAAATACCAATGACAGATAGTAATTAGCACCCCATAAATACCATCAACAGATAATCTTGCTGCTAGGAAGCAAGAACAAGCTTTTCATACCCAACTGGCCAAGCAAGCTTGAAGGTGAAAATAACAAGAAGATTGAAGAAACACCATTTGAAAACAAAGGTCTTCCTCTGGAGTAAAATTTTTTAATGGAAATAAAGCCTAAACCAGAAATCTTATACTAGCCTTAGGTTCCAAAGTGCCCCAAGTCAATTTATATCTGGGTGGTAAAAGGCTGGTGGATTGATTCATTGCAGCCGAAGGCTCAGCTCCTAGGAATGCATGGTGCTTAATTTTTTCCTGGGATCCCTTTGATCTCTGCTGGAGGTTGAGGAGCAGGCTCCAAATTATGAAGTATTTTTGGAATTGTATTGAAAACATTTCACAGAAAAGTCACCTTTAAGTGTCCAAGAATTTCCTCAACTCTCTCTAGAGACAGAGGGATGGTGGAGAACTTCCAGCATGACATTTTTATCTGAGAGAAAAGGAATACAGCAGATCTTAAAAGAATGGTAATCCAATCACATTTGGACGAGCTTTAAGATCTGGATGTAGGACTTCAAGTTGTCTATGTACTAAACTAAAAGCACAAGTTTCTATCAGGGTATGTAGAAGCAATAACAGAATTAGAGATCTCTGTAGATCAGCTAGAGGAGGAATATAGGCATTCTACACAAATCTAAAAAACTAGCAATTGGCACATGGGAGACACTCACCTTTCAATTCAGTGTATTAAATTCCACAACAGTATTTATTCCAGGTTAACAAAAGGCATCGGATGTACAGCATCTGCTCCCTACTGTTCCCCCTCTACGCAGAGCCCTTTCTGCCTCCCCATGTACCATCGAGTCCAGAGGGTCTTTCACCTTGTCCTGCCTGCCAGCCTTTTGTCACGTTTACTACCCTGCTGTAGAGCTCCTGCAGCCAGACCAGTGGCTGAGAGTCTGCTGGAGCTTGGGGATCTTCTCATCACTGCTGGTGGTCAGCAGGACTGGAACCTGCAGTTCAGTATCTGACAAGCACTCCAGCAAAGCAGGTCACGTAACGAGGGAAGCTCCTTCGGTGCAACTCTAATGTCCTCCTCCATAATAATATAGAAATACAGAAGACTCTGTGTTCACCGACTGTATTTACCTGAGTATTACAAAATATTAAATAGCATATTTAGCAAAACAAGAGCTTTCAGGTATTCTCTTCGGTATGCAATTGTCAAGGGCAGAGCTGCACATCAAGTTTGTATCTGTGTTGAAACCCACACTGACTTAATTAGAGTAAAATGCATGAAGTGTAGTCATTATAATCTGCTTTGCAGTGACACAAACATATATAAGCCTTGTTCACATGGCAGGAGTATCCAGATTTTGCATCCAAACCTTTGCCAAGAACAGCCAGGTTTGAGGGGGGAAGAGGAAAGGAGGGGAGAAGGGAAGACCGTAAGAATTGCTCAGCTGATATTGCTAAAACGCATGGAAACAGCCGCTAAGCCTTTCTCTGCCTCCACCCTTCCCAGTAGTCTCATTATGGTAAATAACGTTGCACTTATTTGAAAACTCAGGTTTGATAAGGCCGGCTGTGCTGGGGGAGCCGGCAGCGCAAGCGGCGCTGGAGATCTCTGCTCCTAAATGCCAAATCCCGGTGCTCGTGCCCCTTTGGTTCCTAGGAGCGTCTCTGTTCACTTTCGGAGAGCGGCTTGAAATTCTGCCTTAAAGTAAAAGCACATCGTGGCAGATACTCTAATCATAATGTCTAAATATAATACAAGGGAAGACAATGTAAAAGAGCTCAGCTACACTTTTTTAAGCAACTGTCAGGAAACTGCCTCTGTGGCTTGCTGCTTTAGAGTAAGATTAAATGAATCAGTCTCACCATTTGAATGCGTGGGAAGTCAGAGACAGTAAAGTGACAACTAAGGATGGTTTATTTATAATTAGGCCCTCCTCCTATAGCTATTTGTGCATAAGTCCTGTGCACTAAGTTCAAAAGTACCTGCCCTTTTATGTAAAATTACTCACAAATGCTACGTGTAAGTCAGGTGGATGCCTACACTGGTTTGGCTGATTATAAAGGTCATTTAATAATTATTGAACTGTCTAGTGATGTTTGGGAAAAAAATACAGCTTATTACGCAGCAGCTTCAAAAGGCTCTGAGTCCCGGGTCCTTCAGCCAGGAGTCTTTCACAACAAGAAGAGCCTGAGCTGGGCATCACTGCCAGGAGGGGTCCTGGGGGATGGCACGGGGACTGGGGCACCGCCTGAGCAGCAGCTTCGCAGCCAAGACAGGTCTGCGAGGGCTGGAGGGCAACGCGGCGGCAATGTCGGTGGATGCTTTACTAGTGGGGACCTTTGATAATTATGCTGCAGCTCCTCACTCCTTGAGCAAAAACACCTCTGACTAACCCAGAGGTTTGAAGGTTTCCAAAACAAGAGTTGCCAAAGACAGGTAAGAGCGCTGTAGCTGCAGTTGCAATTGCAAACCTGAGAGAAATTCAGTAGTTTAAGGCACTGTCTGATTAATGAGCCCAACTGGAGCAGCATCGCAATGAGAAATGGGTTTGCCAAAGGAAAACCGTGGGTATCACATCTCCACCACCTCAGGATGTGGCCCCAAACTTTTGAAGTATCCTTCTGAGTGAGGAAGGGTAATATCCACGTGTCTGAGATAAAGTTGCCAAGAGGAAGACCCGGGAGTGGCTGAGTCCCTCAGAAGAGCAGGATTGCTCTTTGCCCAGCCTCCAAGTGGGTAAGTCAATGGAGTTGAGCTGACCTCGGTTCATGAGCTTCCCTTCCTCCCCACTTTGGCAGGCTTGGCCTTTAGTCTGTAGCATCAGCCTGCACCCCTAACTGGGAAAATGCACCCCTAACTGGGAAATATTATTAAAATGGCATTAAATATTAAGAGAGACAACACAGCATCTCTCACAGTGAGGGAGCTCCTGACACAGCAATGCTTTTCCTAATAAACTGCCTTGACAAACAGTTTACTTATATTCTTATTTCAATTAGATGAACTACTCTGCAGCGGTAAGGATGAGTGCGGCTGGGTGTTATTATGAGAAGTAGTAAATATTTATTTGGCTCTCACAGCGTGGAAGTGGGTGGGCGGCAGGGTCTTGAGGCGAGACCTCATCAGCACAATTTTTAAAGCCATAGTCACAGGCTGTGGCTAACCGGGCTGCGCAAAGCACGACGTTCTTGTGTGAATCCATCACCGCCTGCTTAGCTGTTAATATTGGTACAGCATTAACAGCGACGGACATCATGGCCAGGTTTGGCTTTTATAGAGATCTGGGCTGGAAAAGGAGATGGCCTCCATTAAATAGTCAAATAAGTGTAAATACTACAAGGGTTTCCCATCTGTAGCCAAGAGGTTCCTGCCAAGCTCAGGGCTGTGTCATGGCAGACACTGCGTGTACCAAATGCGCTCCTTGGCCCACAGTACCTAAATGCACAAAGTCCCCGAGCAGATCGGTGGTCAAGTCGTGGGCTCACATCTCCAGACTCCCAGCTGAGCAAGGGAGCCCTGCAAAGGCAGGAAAAGGACTGCTGGAAGGTACTGGGAAATTTAATCTAGGCAAAGAAAATCTCCACCTCTGCTTGCTTAGAAACTTTGCCTGCAATTTCAAGTATTTTCAGCTGGCAGCGTGAAAGTCATGGAAGTAAACACGCATACTTGTCTTTGAAACACTGCTAGTCTTCTGGCCATTTGGGAAGGGGGGATAAGAATGTTTAACTTAGAAAAAGCAGTTGCTTTCCACAAAATCCTACGAGGCTCTCCACAGCATATGGGTTGGAAGCCATGAGGTTCCTGTCAGCACATGCATACTTATCCCTGAAGTATGGAAGATCAGTTTCTAGCAAAACGCCACAGAAAGTTTTATTACTTTAAAGTCACTGAGTTTGTCTTACAAGGCCTGACCAAAATTTTACCTTAATCTGTGTACTTTTTTTCCCTTATTATAACTTCCAGTATAATAAAATAATTAACATTACTCTCCAGATAGCTTTCTTTGAAAAGGCTCTCTCAGAGGCTGAAGGGTAGAGGGAAGTCCCTTCCCTTACTGCTGAAGCCACGTCTGAGATCAAACATAGCTGTTCTGCACCGGTGAGGCCATCCAATGGGTCTTTTTAAGATGGAGAGCAGAGAATGGGATAAATAAATCTGAGTGGCAAGGTGGGGTACGTGAGTGGGTCACGCAGGTGTTGCCCAGTGGGAATTTGGCTTGTAACTCAGCCGGTGAATAACTCTATAGAGTCTATAATGATAGGGGACCTCACCTAATGCCTCATCAAAAAGACAACACGCTTTGCAGAACAGAGCATCCCTCAAACAATCCTCTATAGGCACTTTATACAGCGCTATAATCACAGCCTGCACATATGTGACTTTTTTAATATGTGTCACCCTTTTAATCTGAAAGAGTTTCCTCCTTCCCCTTTGTCTGGTGTTCAGGAATGGATTTAAAATGGGTGTTGAATCTAAAATTTCAGATCCAGAAGCACGGGGTTCGGAGTACAAGACAATTCCTCACATGCATGCACCCCTACAGAAATTCTTTGGAGTCTGGAGCAGCTGGTTTAAAAGTCTGGGCCAAATGGTCCTTCCAAGTGGCTGTATTTAGAGATGCATATCTGTCCACGGGCATCATAGCATCACTGGTATCAGTAGAGCTGCACTGGCTGGTAGCAGCTGAGGCTCTGCCCGTGGGGCCCTGCTAATGCCACTGGCCACCAAAAAGGTTGAGTTTATGTTGGTGGAGACCGTCCCTGCCTTGGGAATGGCACTGTGGGTAAGAGGGAGTGTGAGAGCTGGAGTTTAGGGCATGCACTGGTGGTTTCACCAAAGGAAGCCAAGGAATTACAAACTGAAATCAGGGCAAAATTTAGAATAGGATCATTTGAAAAACATCTTTAAAAATTGGGAAAATATTGGGGAGAAAAAGTTTGTGGAAATAACTTTGTTACACCCTGGGTTATTTTCAGCAGGATATAAGGACTGCCATTTAATCTTTGTTGTGTAGAATGTTTTGGGGTTTTTTTTACCTTGCTTTAAGCGTGTCTCTTAATACAGCCTTGCCGGTGGAATAATTAACAAAGCCTGCATGACAAACATGGTCCTCTCAGGATCTAGGTACTGGTGTGCCCTCTCTCACTGCAGTGGAGGTAGGAGGGTTTCTAGCGAGTTCTGGGAAGCAGGAGTCTCTCAGGAATTTCCGAACACAGAAAATGCACGACTAGGTGCTGTTGGCGGTATTCACCAGGAGGATTTTCTTCAGTGAATTTTTCCTCCTTCCAGCCAAGGACAAACCTCTGACACTAGCCCACAGTATTGTTTGAAGACAGATTGAAATCTCGTGATTCTGACATCGTTTTATTTTTAATTTCCACACTGCAAATGTCAGGGGAAAAAATACCCTAAAAATTATACTTCAGAAAAGACTATAATTACTTCCAATTAAATCATGGCCCTGGTTGTTTGAAAGACTTGACCACAGCTAGAATTTCATTATCTGATAAGCACTTTTTTTTTATAATTCAAAGTTTCTTTTTTAATAATAATAAGAAAAGGATCCAAGACCCTGACAACAATACCTGAGCCAACTGCAAAAGCTCGATGATGGGAAATTGTGTTTAACCCCTCAAATGGAGAGGCCACATCATTTTTACGGCATTTATTTCAGCGATACTCCTGATGGGGAAGCAAGGTTCAGAAATGTGATCGGATGTAGTGGTAGGCATGGATGAGGTGACCCAGATCTCCTCCTTCCCCGGGGCACTAATCAGACTGTGCGCTTTCATCACACCTTTCTTCCACCCGTGGTACCTAAAGCGTTTTGCCAACATCTGTCCTGTTTCTCATTGCCACACTCCTTTCTATATCGGGCTACATCTGTTGAAGCCACTGAGGTTATATCAACATCATCTGGTTTCATAGCAGGAATTAAGTCTCATCTCTCTGTATGTTTGCACCCTAAATCCAATTGTTACCCCCTGAAAGAGTCATTTGCATCACGTGAGCCGCACTGAGGATACCACTGATGTTTACGCTGAGTAGAAATATCTGTCTTCTTATAGAGTCCCACTCTCTGGTGCATGGGATAATTTTGCTGTAGGTTTTTGTGGTCTTATTTTGAACTTTAGCTACGACAGGGCCATCAGTCCCCAACCCCACTCAAGTATGCAGTGCATTTTCCATGTGCATTCAAAGATAAGGGCCTTTACACAGAACATTAAAAAATAAGCAGTCACGGTCCCAGTTCAGTACGCTGACTGTTTCCTGATGTGCTCAGGAGACAGTCTGTATCGTTTGGCATGATGAAGAGGGAAGTGCAGGCTGGAGGGACGGAGCAAGGCGGGGGGGCTTCTGCAAAATATCTGCCTGTGAAAAGGGCTGTGGGGAGGGAGGGGTGGTACTGAGGGGAGCTGAGTCTAGCAGCAGAGCAGCAGCAGGGTGTAAAGTCAGTTAACACTGCAGCCCCTTTCCCTTAGCACCCCAGCCAGCAGTAAGCCCAAGTGTTTCAGTCGCTAGCAGCGATCCAAAATCCCAGTCACAAGGGACAGGATTTTCTCCAGGTGATGCCATGGAGGCAGCCTATACCGAGTGTTTGCTAACGATTAGCAGAGATGTAAGGCTAGGAATGGACATACCATAGCAGGCTGCCTGGGCACCCACAGCTTGCACACAGAGCAGACATTCCTGCTATCCTTGGAAAAATCCTCCCCCAAAGATTCCACATCACAGTGGCTAGTCTCAGAGCTGATCATATTGAGAGGAAAGAAATTAAGAATTGCAATTGACTCACCAGTAAAAATATGTGACTGTACCTAGCAAATAAAGAAGATTCCCTCAGCACTTACCTAATAATTTTGCTTTTAATTAAACTGTCCATTCCTGCACTGATTTACATTTAAAAAGAAAACACCTGTGTGTTTTTCACTGGGAAACCTTCCCTTGGTGTTTAGAAAAATATTTCGCTTTGCTTAATGCGAAAGATTTGGGGCCTGATCCTTGTTAACAACATGTTGCCTTCCAGCTCCTCCGTGAAAGCAAACAGGTATTAAAGGTTGTCACTGAAGGGGACGTGCTCATTCCGTGTGCTTACAGCCTTTCTCTTATTTATTTTTGTTGTTGGTTTTCTTTTTAAATGTACCTTACAGCCTTTTATTAGTACATTTTTTAGGCTCAATCTTTCTGAAGAAGAAAATGCAGTGGATGGACATGAGCTGAGAAAGTTGGGAGCCACAAACCCCCTCAGCTTTCTTCAGGAGAAGGAGGACAAATTGCACCTCAGCAGCACGCACCTCTGACATTGCCCCTCACACGCTCTTGGCACAGCCGGGGCCTGGCGGAGGCAGCAGAGAAGAGGAGATGATGCCACTGTGGTGTTTCTGGCTCTGAGAGACCAAAGGGCACCTCATGTCCATTTGTGCAACCCCACTAAAGTGTGAATGAAGCCCAATAGCTATGTTTTAAAACTAGCCTGCCTTCTTTCTTGCACTTTCATGTCCAAAATCTGTATTGATTGCCAAGAGAAAAGCAAAAGAATCCCAAAGTCTCACTGTTCCCAGCAAGAAACAGTAACTCCAGCTACTCCCACTGCAGTTGAGTGCAGGCTTGGGTTGTTACCAGCAGCCCCCTGAGAGATGCCAGTCAAACGCCATGTGCCTTTCTGGAGAAGTGAGTGACATGCCAAAGATCACCAGTATTTGCATATGTGGGGCAGAAGGGGAAACGAGCCCCCGAGTGCCCATCCAGTGCTGTAAAAAGCCCCCCCTCCTTTCCCCGGTTTAGTCTCTGCCACCACCACCTGGGAGCCACAGTGGATGTTGCTGAGGATGCTGTCACCTCAGTGGTACACGACACTCCATGGCAAGGCTGAGCATGCCATGTACTTGCACCCAGATTACAGGTGTGTTTATAGTAGACCCAAATATACAAATGGAGAAATGAAAAATCATAAGATGAGGCATTAATATGTGCTTCTCAAGTGCTGGTTTGCTATCCACTCCTGAGTGAAGGGGCTAAAGAGCAGAAATAGTCTGTTGAGGTGGGAAAGTCTCTCTGGATTCAAAATTTTAGTGACAAATCCTCAGGCACGCAGAGAGCAGACCATGATCTCCCCCGCAGAATGGCCTTGCCCCAGGGCTGCTGCGGCCGCGCTGCCGGCACCTGGCTCCTGACGGGTACGTTCACACCATGGCTTTGGCCCTGGCCTGGGGGCCTAGATGACCAAGGGTGTAGCATCCGTGCACAGATGCTCAATTTTGGGGAGCATGGAAAGAAGGTGGTAGGCTCAGAGCTGAGTCACCTCTGGAGTGCATCCCCATCTGTGCACAGCAATGGAAAAGCGCACCAAGGGGTTGTACCCCCCAGCTCCAGTCACATCCCCCAACTCCCCTCCGAAGGAGTCTCTCATGGGGAGGCCCCTGTGTGAGCTGAGGAGGAAGGTGAACCTCTGCACTGGGGTTTTAGCAGCTGATCTGGGTCGAGGTCAGGACGTGGTTTTGTTTACCAAATGTGCTGTGATGTCATTTGGCAGCAATATGTAAAAATATATAAGACTTGAATGGTCCTAGTTGGTGAAAATATCCCCATTAATTTTCCTATCTTTGGACGCATTATCAGCAATGAGAATCTGTAACGTCCTTGGCGCTACTGAACCTGAAAGGCAGTCAGGAATTGCCATCCTGGGCCAGCCAAGTAGTCCATCAAGTTCAGCACCTTGCCCCTAAAAGAGGCAGAATAACCTGTGCCTTGAAGCCAGGCAGCTTTAGCATGTGGGTAGGTATGTCACGCACAGGTTTGGCTGCTCCCGCGTCCCCCTCTGTGCTCCACCCACCAGCCGCAGGGCCAGGAGGCACCATTGCCGTGCCCGGGCCACACACAGTGAGTCCTGCAGACCCCTCTGCCAGCCCCTTCCTCTTTTCTTCTGCTGGGGGAGTGAGTTTGGTTTACGTTTTAAGCTTCTGCGTCGTGCTAGCTTTGATGAATGTGGAGTTAATGCAGGCCCGACGGCTACGACATAGCTCAGGGTGAAACAGAGAGGAAGAAGAACCCACCAGTGCAGTCTCACACAGCAGAGGTTGGTACCACCGCCCCCATGTCACAGCCAAGGAGAGCAAGGGTGCTGTGGCTAACCTGGAGCCATGCTGCAGCGAAATGCAGTGACAATAAGTGAAGCTGGTTCCTTTAGCAGCCTGCTCCTCCCCTCTGGTTTTGTCCTCGGCTCTTCTCCGATACTTTTCCATGTCTCCTCCGTGGCTCTGAGATGGGGCTCCATGGCTGCCACTCTGATCGAGGGCAAGGAGGCGGGCTGCGATCACAAACATCAGGATCCTTGGAAAGCAGATAATGTCCTCCATCATAAAATAAGAGAGCAGTGTGGAATTACAATGACCAGAAATGTGTTTTGGGAAAATGTGAGGTTATCGACTCAGTGCCTAGAGTCAAACCGGGAGGGTCGCCATGGCTAAATAAAAGAGGTGCGAGAAGCAAGTTCAAATACTGTGCCTGCTGCCGTCTGCACCGCTTGCCTTCCAGCTCTGGCCTGGACTTGCCCAGTGGTCCAGCTGGAGGCAGCTCCATTTCTTTCCAAGATTTGGTGGTGGTTGGTCTTGTGATCGCTCTCAAAATGAAGCAGGGATGAGACGGCGGCAGGCTTTGCTCCCTCTGCTGTACACAGTTCTCCAGTGCTGTCCCAGCCGACTTTGCACCCTCAACCACCTCCACCTGCCCTGCATGCCACTCCCTGACACATTTAACACGTATCCTCAGCTTCATGTTGTAAACAGAATGCTAATGGACTGTGAGACAGCCTTCCTGTTATTTCAGGCATTTTTCAGTGGGGGAAAAAATCATGCAAAACACTGAATATACCTTGTGAACACGGGGGCCCACAGGAGCCTGGGGTCACATCCTCCGCAGTGCGGACATGGCCATCCTGCTCCATCGGCTGGTCAACACAGGTTGCTCCCTGGCCTGCTTTTATCGGCCAGCGTAGACATCCTCTGAGCACCCCCAGACTAGGGGCCAGGCTGGTGGGCCCGTTTGGTTCTCACTGAAAGCCCCAAATAAAAGTTACCTCTTGCCTCCTCCTTCGAGACATCAACAGGAGTGGTCAGGTGTCGAGCCTTGCTGCGATCACATCCTGCGGTGGGAGAGGTCTGGGCTGGCACCAGCAGCAGCAAGAAGCAGCGTTTTTGGGGATTAGACGTAATAGCAGGCGTGAGGAGAGTACGTCTTCACCGGTCTGGTCCCAGACTGCTCGCCAGTAAGGAGCTCCAGGCGGGCAGATCCAGACGGGAGTTAATGCAGGATCACAGCTCGAGGTTTCGTTTCCACCTTTGCCAGGGGCTTTGCATGAGTCTGAGCTTCCTTGCCCGTATAGTGGATACCTGGTGACGGACCTTCCTTTATAAAGCCCCTGTCAGGCAAAGGGGGCTCTGGATAATGTGACTTCACGTACAGCTTTCCTGTATGCACTGACAAAAATGATGCTGGTTGGGTTAGTGTTCCTACAGCAAGAGCTCATCCAGAGAGATGGATCTTTTAAAATAAAAGCGGGGGGGGGGGGGGGGGGGAGTAGTGGCTGTCAATCTCAGTAAGTAAATACTTCTTTGATGTGGTTCGTTTTTTTAAAAAAACAAAAACACAACCGGAATCCTAAAAGCAACAACGTATGTTTATTTTAAATGCATCCGCTAAATATTTACACTGCAAGCAAGCTAAATGAAAAAAAGGATAAATTGGAACTTTTGTCAGTGAACCAGATTGTGAAATGCCTTGAGGGAATAGAAGATTTATTTGGGGAGAGGGGGAGAGGTAGGAATTTTCCATGCTATTGTAAAACATGAGCTCAAATTATATGATCCCCACAGCCAGTGAATTGCAAAGCTTCAATCAGCTGCCTTTTTTTTTTTTTTTTCCTTCCTCTCTTTTCTATAAAGGGGGGGGGGGGGGGAAGACAGAAGTGTTTCACCAACTTCTGTTGACTGTTCCTTTTTTCTCCTGATTGAAATGTGTTGTTAAACAAGATCCCACATAATCTCAGCAGAGGGTTTCTCTCGCTCGCTCGCTCCCTCTCCTTCTGGGAAGCCGCGATCAGTGCCATCGGCGCTTGATTATTTGCAAACTCCCTTCGCTTTTTTTTTTTCCCTTTTTTTTTTTTTTTCCTCCTCTCCTGCTCGGTCTCCGTCTCCCTCTCTCTCCCTCCGTCTCTCTCTCTCTCCTTTTCTCTCACCCCCAGTGCAACTTTTGCAGGCGCCCCGGCACACGCAGCCATGCCGCGCTGAGAGCAGGGGCACCGCGCCAGCCCCCCTCCTTCCCTCCCTCCCTCCTTTCCTCCCTCCCTCTCTCCTTCCCTCCCTCCCTCCCTCCCTCCCTCCCTCCCTCCCTCCCTTCCCAGCGCCGCCGTCCCGAGCCGGGGGGGCCCCGCCGCCCGCCGCCCCTGTCCGGCCCCGCGCCTCGCCCCGGCCCCGGCCCGGCCCGGCCCGGCCCGGCTCGGCGCCGCCGCCCCCCGCCCGCTCGCCCGCCCGCCCCGGCCGCGTCGGAGGGCCGGCAGCGGGGCTGGATGTGCCCGGCTCCCCCCGCGCTGAGGCGGGCAGCGATGCAGAAGGCAGGCGGCAGCTTCGCCTCCGCCGAGAGACACCCGCTCAAGATGGCAGATGTGTGTTGAGTTTGGGGGGCTGCGATCTCGCGTCGTTCGTGGCGGCGTTGCCATGAATAACAGGCGTCCTTGCACCGATGGCCCCCATGTACGAAGGTAAGCCCCGGCACGGCACGGCCCGCCCTGTCGGCACCTCTCGCCCCGCCGCGGAGGGGGGGGGGGGGGAACTGAGGGTCCCCGGGCGCCCGTGGTTCGCCGTACCCCCGGCGTTGTTGCGGGGGGGCTGGCAGCGGCGGCGGGGCACCCCCGCCCTGCCCGGCGCCCGGCGGGGAGCGGGGCGAGGCGCGGGTCGCCGCCCGGTTTTGCTCCCCCACCCCCCCTCAGCCTTTCCCGGCCCCGCGGTCCCGGGCGCTCGGGCCCCGGCGGGGGGCGGTGGGTGAAGTCCGTACCGGTGCCGAGCAGAACAATGAGGTGGACGGAGCTTGCCCTGCGCCTCCGTGTGTGCCTGCCTGCCTGCCCCTCGCTGCAGTTTTCATTTCCAGGACCGGCCACCCCGCTCCTTTCGCCGATTTCCCGAGTTCCCCCCCGCCGGGGCTCTCCTCCGGGGCGCCGAGATACCGCGGGCAGCGGCGGCGGGAGACGGGGCTGCCGGCACCCGGCTGTCAGCTCCTCCGGCTTCTCCCTCAGCCCAGCCCGGGCTGCGGCGAGAAGCCCAAGTGCCCCAACTTAGTTTTTTCGGGTTGAAAAAAATAAAAATGGGAGTGTGTGTAGAGAGGTGCATATTTGAGGGTGGCTGTTTAAAATATATATATACATATATCAGGCTTAATTTAAATTCCCTTGCGATGTATTTATCCTCCCCCGTCACCCCTCCCGGCTCGGTGCTGGCCGGGGAGCGTTACATAAAACCAGAGGGACGTCCACCCGGCGGGACACATTATCCCGCCCGGGGACCGGTCGGTCCGCGGCGGCGGAGACCCGGGCGCCCGGCGTGGGGGGGATACGGGGACACGGTACTTTTCTCCCTATGGCGAGGCCGGTAAAACTTATCTGAGGAGAAAATCGAGCCTGGGCTGCAGCGCCCGAGAGGAGGGCGCTCGGCGGCCGGTGTAAAGTTACCGGCCCGCCGGGTTATTTCTGGGCAGTCCCGGGCTCACCGGCGGTGCGGAGTTTGGACCCCGCGAGACGCAGGCAGACAAAGAGGAGCGTTTTCGGCAGCGGAGGGAGGACGGCCGTCCCTCCCCGCCCTCGCCGCTGCCGGGCACCGGGCTGCCGGAGCCCGGGGGCGACGGCGCCGCCGGGGGCCGCGGAGAGGACGCGGCGGCGGTGGCGGGGCCCTGCGCGGCGGCGGGCCGGTGCCGGCGGAGGGGCCGCGGCGGGCCCGGGGTGCCGGTCGGAGGCGGCCCGCCGGCGGCGCCCTCTGCCGGCCGCGCCGCCGAGCGGCCTCGGTCCCCGGGCCCGGGCAGCTCCCCCCTGCGCCCGGGCCGCCCCCGGCGCCTCCAACGGCAGCGGGCGGCAGCGGGGGCCTGCCGCGGGCAGGGGGAGGCCGCCGCCGCTTGGCCGCCGCCCCCCGTCCCCGGCCGCGGCGGCGGCTCGCAGCCCCGGCGCGTACCTGCCTGGCCCCCGCCTGCGGCCCCCCGCCGGGCCCGGCCTGCCCCCCCCCCCCCCCCCCGGCGCGGCCCCGGGCCACCGGCGGGCCGGTGAGGCCTGCGCGGCATCGCACCGCCCGCCGCTGAGCCTGCCCAGCCCCTCCCGAGCGGGCGCCGCTGGCAGGGTGGATAATGCGGCGATTCCTCTGAAGTTCGCTCCTCGCCGGGCCGCATCCCCCGGGCGGGCGGCGGTGCGGAGCGGTGCGGTGCCCCGCGGCGGGCGGCGGCGCCCGGCGGCTCCGCAGCGGCCGGGGGCGGAGTGAGGCGCGGGGCCTGCGGTCAGCCCGGCCGCACTCCCCGGCGCGCCGCAGCGGTCGCCCGCTGAGCGCCGGCACGGCCGCCTCCCCGGAGCCGGGCAGGGCAGGGCAGGGGAGGGGAAGGGAAAGGAGGCCTCGGCCGCAGCCAAGGCGGGCAGGGCGCCGGCTTCCTCCCGGGGAGGAGGCGGCGGTGCCGCACCGAAGCGTGCGGTGGAAGTTTAGCGGTTCCTTAGAGCATCCTAACTTCAGCGGCGCCCGTGCTTCTGCCTGACTGGAAGAAGAGAGCGGACGGAAAAAATGCCCTGAAAAGCAACCCGTAACAACAAATTCCTTGCAACCGATACGGAAGGGTCCACGGCCAGGTTCTGCAGCACGCCTCAAGCCTTAAAGTAGGTGAATATCCTAAATCACCAGAGCCAGTGGATAGCATAAAGGCTGATAAGGATTGTTTTATCTGTTTTGTGTTGCAGTATGTTTGTGGGTTAAATTGCTGCTGGATGGCTTCAAGGGAGGCGGAGGAGGGGTTAATGAATGTTTTTCGCCTCCTAGTTGCCGTGAGAGGTCCTTAGAATTCCCTACAATATCGCAGTGCATAGATAAAAAACTTACTTATTGCAGGGGATGCGATTTCCTCCTTGGAAGGAGGCAAGGACTGCCATCCTTCCTTATGAGCCTCATGTTATGTGCATAACGTGTCTGGTCTGTAGCCTTCCTCTGGAGCATCAGGTACAGTCAGGCCACCGAGGAAAGTGCAGGAGCCGAGGGGCTGGTTCAGCGCTGCGGCGGGCAGTCGCTTCTCTGCTCCTGCCCTTGACGAGCGGTCTCGGGTGGCACACACGCACACCCACTGCCACCACCTCAAGGCAGGCGAGGGTAGGTGAAACAGTACCTCTACCATACGGATTTCAGAACATAAGCTCTTTGACAGAAAAGGCGCCCCGGGAGGAAATGTGACACCTCGGAGGCCTTATGAAATGGTTCCAGTAGAAATTTAAGTGAGTGATAACGTAGAGCACATGCACAAATTCGCCCGCGATTCTCGACGTGTAGGTGAGGGCGGTGTGTGTGTGTGCTGAGCAGCTGGCTTAAATACCGGTTCTGGGAAGCAGAACGGTGCCTCACCTGATATTAACAGGCGAGGCACGATAAATAAGTGACTATCTGGTGTGAAATCCTCCCCCACACACACTGTGCAAGGAGAATTTTCCCATTTGTTTTAAGAAGTTGAGAGTTTTTGCTGTTGTCTTCTCCTCTGTTGGGTTTTTCTCATTCATTTTTTTCTGGGTATTGCAGAGCTGAGCAGTAAAATGAAGGACATAAAAACCTACCAAGTTAAATAAAACAGAAGTAACACCACCACGCAATGTTTGACCTGGATTTTAGTTTTGGTTGTGAGCTGTACAGGGAAATGTGTTGGGCTTGAAAGTGGGCCTCATCAGGTGTAATCCTGCATGGCCTCTGCTCCAGAGTTGGGCCAAACTGATGGCCGCCATCCGGCTGAGCACCGGCGATGCGGCTTCCTCAGGGGTGGCTGTAGGGGGTGAATGGCTTGAGGCAGGCAAGACTCTGGTTCTTTGGATTCTCTCTAGGCAACGTTGCCCTTGCTGCGCAGTCATCATCAGTGCACTCTTCGTGTGACGTTGCCTCCTGTGCAGAGGACAGAGCCAGGCTCTATGGACCAGAGGAGATCCCGTTTTAGGAGGCCTTACTGCTAGACATCACCAGTGCCTGGGCTGTGGGTAGATTTCTGCCCTGGGTGGGTGTCTCCAGCAATTTCGTACCTGGCATCCTTCAGAGTTGGGCAAAAAGAGATGTTTATACACCTTAACCTTTATTTTCTAAACAGTGATTACCTCTGTTTTGGTTTTGTTCCTCTTTGCTATGCTTCTTACTTATTCCTGACAACTTTGTTGCAACTCACAGTGTATTTTTAGCAGCTGTGTCGGTAGTTTTCTATGTGGGTGGCTTATGGAATTAATCTCGGTAATATTTGTAAATTGCACCTCGCCACCGATGCCGCTGCTGGAGCTTGGCGCAGGCAGGGACCTGCCTGCACACCATCCTTGTCACACGAGGGCCTGGGAAGCCTGAAACTCTGACCCCGGATGCGTCGCGGATCAGATCCCATTTAATGTCAGGAACAGGCCAGCCCTGCTGGGTTTTGAAAGCATTCTCAGATCTCGGTAAAGCGCACACAACTTGCTCATTGGGGAGGCAGCACCAGTGAGGCGGAGTAAAGGTCTTTACCCCAAAGTTCGTACAGGGAGATGATAACTAGGAGGCGCTTCCTGTTTATGAATTAATAACCAGAACTTAAGCTAAGTCAATGCTGGGACCAAAAGTGTAAGTTTTTATTAGCTCAGGATATGGCTATAGCCAGGATAACAGGAAGCCCCTTCCAGTTATAATTATTGTTCTTATCATGCTGCAACTTCTAGCGATTAAATGGGTTTGAGATGTAATGGGTGAAAAAGGCTCTTTTATTTTCGGAAGCAGAAAGAGCGCTGGGGGGACCAGGGGCCAGGGCAAGCAGACAAAGAGGCAAACACAGTTACTTGCCACAGTCGTTGGCCCTTGGACTCTGTGCAGCGTGTTCCTCTGCATAGCTGTAGCAGGTGGGGAAAACCCTCTTGACTTCGGCTGGACACTTCAGCAGAAGTAATTTTCATTTTCCCGTGCCTCAGTTTCCCTGTTTACCCAGTGGTTGCTATTTGTCTCCCACTTTCATGTGGTGCTTTGAAACTACTGGATGTGGTGTCATCCAGACTGGGTAAGAGCTGGCTATGGACCTTGATTGGTGTAGGTCTTCTACTGATGGGGGACAGCCCAGAGGCCTCCTTGATGCCTGTGAGGGTTTTGAACGTAGGTCAACCTCTGGAAGTTAGACCATTTATTTGGAGGCAGATAATGCACTTGGAAGGCTAAATGAATAAGCCTCAGTTTTGGCCACGTCGCAGCAATGGCGTTAAAAGCATGTGGATATTCGATCAGGAGGAAAGTTCTGGGAAGCCAAATCATAGAAGGATCATAGACCTGGGTGTGGAGGTAAATCCCTGTCCTGATTGTGAGCCTTACCAAGTGGGTCCCAAGTGATGGTGTTAGAGCAGCCTGCCAGATGG
Organism: Balearica regulorum gibbericeps; assembly: GCF_011004875.1. NCBI lineage: Eukaryota > Metazoa > Chordata > Aves > Gruiformes > Gruidae > Balearica > Balearica regulorum. The sequence continues at coordinate 62,958,121 of NC_046184.1, forward strand.
CAAGGTCAAGGGCAAGTTCAGTCACCTTCTGCTTGGACTGGGCTGAGACACCAGTGTTACACAAATTAGACCACTTAGGTGCAGGTGTTGAGGCAACTGGGATAGTGTGCACCTTTGCACAAGACTTATGAGAAGGGGAGTTTGCAAAGGCTTTCGGTGGTGGGCTGATAGCTATTGTGATGTCCCCATCCCTGTATCTGTAGAGGTTGGGTAGGCTGAGACTGGATGTTTTTGAAAGTTCCACCCTTTTCATCCCTGATCCCAATTTAAGAAGATATTTTAAGGCATGTGCCTAAATTCAAGCTCACAGGCAGTGCTGCTGACTTAATTGGAATTGTTTATGTCTTTAAAGCTGGCCACATGCTGAAGTACCTTTCTGACTCATGGCCTCTATAGCTTAATCAGTCCATTTATAAAAATGAGGCTTTCTCACCCTTACTAGGAAATCTCTGCCCTCTGAATGTGAAACATTATTTATAGGGCTTTCTCTGGGTTTTGGACAGTTAACTGGTAGATAACAAGAAGTGAGAATTAAACGCTATTTAGAGAAAAGGTTGTTCCTTCAGCTATTGACATACCCTACCATGGACCTAGGTGTTTAACAGGAGGCCTTCTCTTTTGAAACTATTCCCCCTAGCAGTACAGAGTTCAGCTTTTGTTTTGAAAATAAACCCAGGTGATAATTTCACTCTAGATAGGGCATTTAGCAATTTGTCTGTTTGTAGTGGGGGGAGAGTAGAGGCATGTTACTGCTTCCACCTGTTTACAGCACAGAGGCACAGAGAGCACCCCTGAATCCTACTTCATTTGGCCACATCAGGAACTGAGATCCTTCTTCTGGAAAGCACAAGTGCATGTATTTTGGGACCACTCTTGAATTCAGGTGGCCTTCTGAGTTGGGTAATTTCTATGGTAGAAATCATTCTTGTAAGACTTCCCCATGCAGAGGGGCAGAGGAGCAGCCCCCGTCTCCATAGGCCGGCAAGGGCATTGCCACATCGCAGAATACATTGGAGAGTCTGGTGTCAGGGCTAAAAGAATTAAGAAGCCGTGCCATTAGAATTTATTTATTTAATGGAAGTAATAATAATCTGTAATGGTGTGTTTATACAGTGCTTTATATGCTCAAGGTGCTATATAAAGAGTGACTGTCTAATCAAGCCACTGACAGAATGATGCCAAAGAACGGAGTCTTTCATTTATTCGCAGGGGACATACAAAATAGCCAGTGAGAGGCAAGTATCCTTGAGATGTGAGCCCCTCGAGCTGCTCCTGGGCTCGATTCTGATTTTGGGGATCATAATGTAGATCAGCAACAGTGCCACTGAAACCTGGGAAGTTACATGGAGGGGAAGCACCGTCTCCATGCGGCAAGCCTTAGCCCATTTGTTTTGTGTTCTGGAGCAAGAGTTTTATGCTGGGTGAAGGATTGCATAGTTTCCTCCCTTGGTTTTCTTCAGCAGTTCCTGCTGAATGGGACATTGGCTTGGAGAAGCTGAAGCTCACTCTTTATTCACGCCTCGTTCTCTGTCCTGCTCGCTTGCCAGGACCTGTGCTGACATCTGTCTCGGGAACGATGAGGTGAGAGCAATCGCTTACAGCTCCTACCCTGAAAAGTAGGAAAGGTCACCCCGCAAGGCAGTGGTATTTGCCAGAGGTACTTGGGAAACTCTGAAGGGCAGCTGTCTTCCCTGTTCACTATAACCTTTAATCCTTAAAGGCATTGGCAAGACCTGGAACAATGGTGTTACACAGCACTACCCTGCAGGGGGTGTCCACTGGTTCTAAACGCTGACAGGTTTATCTTGGTCTGTGGGTTATGCTAAAATGCCAAAGAAACTTAACTCTCACCAAAATCATTTAAATCATAGGAAAGACTTCAAAAAGTTTTTCAAAGCAGGATGTACTATATCAAATGTGTGCTTGTCCAGCATGTTCCCCAGCATCTTTTCCAGCGTATTTCACATGTATGGAGGGTCCACAACCTGCCCAGCCTGTCCTTGCTGTCCTTTGCTTTGTCACTGAGAAGATTTTACCTCCTCTGTAACTTCTCTCTGCTTGGCTTGCTGTGATTCCTTCTCCTATCGACAGTGGGTGTGGAAAAAACTATTCCTTCCTCTTTGTCATGTCTCTCTCTGGCTTCATGTTCCTTAGGCTAGATTCTGTCTCAAACACATCCTTCAGCTTTGTTCTATGTCTTGTTTTTTGCAGCTCCCACCATCTTCCTCCTTCTCTGTGTTCCCTTCAGCTAGTCCAGCTCTCTCTTCAATGGCACTGCTAGAGCACAGTGCTGTACCTAGGGTCCTGTGCTGGCCAAGTAGAGCAGAAGTATTCCTTCATGCCTCTTACAGGCAGTGCTCCTCTTTGGTTTAACTTTTGCACCGTGACATCTGTTTGTAGCTTGTGATGTGCTGTGGCTCCCAGATTCTGTCCAAGAGGTCTGATGCCTCATGAGCCATTTTCTGTCCTGTATGTGTAGAGTTAGCCTTTCCTACCTAAGCTTGTGAGTTTTGTATTTGTCACGTTTTAATTTCATCCTGTACTATTCAATTTGTAAGGATTGTTTTGAATTGTAATCTAATTCCCCTGATTTTGCAGTCCCTTCCTGCTTGGTGTTACCTGCCAATTTAGAAAAAGCACAATCTCTGTTTCTTCACCAAGATCAGCTTTGGTTTCCACTCCACAGTCCCGAATAGAAAGCACAGAAGAGAAGAAATTGTTTCATAAAAAATCGGAACAGAACCTTGCCCCTAAAATATAAAAGAAACTGAAAAAACACGAAACACTTGGCATTGTTTTCACACCTGCTTTTCTTTTACTCTCCTCTGGTGCTTTTGAAGTATTCGTATGAACAGTTGTATTTGCTATAGCAGTGCCAGTGCCAAACAAAAGCAGGACCTTACTGCACTGGGCATGACATTGACATGAAGGGGTAGATGGTTCCCACCACAAAGGATTTGCATTTTATGTCGATGAAGACACAGGAGGGCGGATTATACAAACCGGCTGGGCTGTTTGGGGAGAGGAAATCACAATGTGTGAGTTTCCTTAAAAAAGAGGAAGTCAGTGAGGCCTTCTGCAAACAGCTGAAAGTAGCCTCACAATCACAGGCCCTGGTTCTCATGCGGGACTTCACCCACCCTGATATTTGCTGGAAAGGCAACACAGCCAGGCACTCACAGTCCAGGAGGTTCCTGCAGAGCATTGACGATGACTTTTTGACACAGGTGGTGGAGGAGCCAACAAGGAGAGGTGTTGGACCTTGTACAAACAAGCAAAGAAGGACTGTTTGGGGATGCGAAGGTTGGGGGCAGTGTGCAGTGGTGGAGTTCAGGATCCTGTGTGGAAGAAGCAGGGCAGTAAGAAGGATTATAACCCTGGGCTTCAGGAGAGCTAACTTTGGCCTCTTCAAAGACCTACTTGGACAAATCCCATGGGTTAGGGCTGTAGAAGGTAGGGGTGTCCAAGAGAGCTGGTCAATATTCAAGCAAGAAATCAATCAAAGGAGGCAGAAGACCTGCATGGATGAGCAAGGAGCTCCTGGGAAAACTCAAAGGGAAGAAGGAAGTTTAGAGCATGTGGAAAAAGGAGGGGTGGAAGGAATATAGGGATGTAGTCAGAGTATGCAGGGATGCAATGAGGAAGGCTAAGGCCCACTTGGAATTAAATCTGGGAAGGGATGTCAAGGACAGCAAGAAGGGCTTCTTCAAGTACATCAGCAGCAAAAGGAAGACTAGGGAAAATGTGGGCCCACTGCTGAATGAGGTGGGTGCCCTGGTGGCAGATGATACAGAGAAGGCAGAGTTACTGAATGCCTTCTTCGCTTTGGTCTTTACTGCTAAGGCTAGCCCTCAGGAATCCCAAACCCTGGTGGTAGGAGAGAAAGTCTGGAGAAAGGAAGACTTTCCCTTGGTCAAGGAGGATCGGGTTAGAGATCATTTAGGCAAACTCGACACCCACAAATCCATGGGTCCTCGTAGAATGGACCCATGAGTGCTGAGGGAGCTGGCAGATGTTATTGCCTTTGACCTTTGAAAGGTCATGGAGAACAGGCGAGGTGCCTGAGAACTGGAGGAAAGCCAGCGTCCCTCCAGCCTTCAGAAGGGCAAGGAGGAGGACCTGGGAAACTACAGGGCAGTCAGCATCACCTCCATCCCTGGAAAGGTGATGGAGCAGCTCATTCTGGGGGTCATCTCTAGGTATGTGAAGAAAAAGAAGGTTATCAGGAGATACTGTCTATATCCTAATGCTCATAGGTGGGACAGAGCATCTACCTGGGGATTCCCTGGCTGGACCTGAGACCAGAAACAAAACTGCTGCTACAGCATTCTTGTAAGATCTCTGATCCTGCTTTCCATGCTCAGGAAGTTCTGTTGGGGCAGAGAGTAGCTGAAACACCAGCACTTTTCATTGATCTGAGATCCTTGTGGTTTGCTCCCTCACTGCCATTGCCCTTCACATGATGAAGGCAGCTATGCAGGATGAATTTGATTTGCCATCCTCCCTCCTTCTCCCCAGCAGGCCTCACGTGCTGATTTTTCCCACAGCCTGCACATGATGTCTTAAGGGCACGCGTGGCTGTCCCACCCTCTGTCCCCGTGTCTGCACTACTGTCACCATCAGTCCGGGTGACTGCAGTGAGTACAACTGCGGAGACACAGTCATCAGCAACTGAGCTCATGGGTGAGAACTGCACGTGCATCATGCCGCACACGGATGTGCGCAGCCTGAAGGCTGGGTGCGTTTTGAGCATATGAGGCTCAACGTACTTTTCTCTCTAGTAGCAGGTCAGGTATGTCAGTATGTTTGGCAGCGAGTCTGTAAGATTATGGTTTTTCTCTTGGGTGAAGAGAGCAAGAAAAGTTCTTTTTTGCTCATAGTTTGGGGTCAGGGCGTTTATTTGCTACTGGATGTGATCCAGTGGATTCAGTGCGTCTCTGTTTATTTTTGCTTGAAGACATGACGTTTTTTTTCTAGTTACAGATCGTAAAGGCACACGGGATGGCAGGTAGCCAGCAAGCTCCCTAAGTATTAGCTGCATTGGTGGGGTGTTACGCTAACACTTCTGGAGGGAATGTTACAGCAGATGATGGAGTGGGTTGATGGAGACTTGGACTCTAGCAGCAAGGCTCAGAAAATATCCAGTCCCAGAAAACTTGCAGAACATTTCAGAGAAAGTTTGGTTTTTCAGGAAGCTCCTTTAGCTTTCCCAGAATATTTTTACTTGTAGGCAAAATTTGTAAGCGTTCTTTATTTTTAAAACACGGTTTATATTCTGCTCTTGTCTGCAGCAGCGCCAGCACCGTTGATGTATTTATCTTTTCCCTGTTAACACTTGCCATTCCTGGAACGTCTCCTGCTCAGCAGCTGTTTGTAGGTGGGTTTTTTTCTCTCCCATCATCATGTACCTTTCCTTCCTGTTCAAGGCATCCATAAACCGCTCGTAGTGACATCATAGCTGTTTCCATAGCAACAGATTATGATACTAGAACAGAGGATAATATCAAACAGGAGGAGGAAGAGATAAATTATGGTGTTTGTGTGTGTGTGTCTGAGGGCTTGATTATATTTCTACATCTCTTCCGAGGATGTTGTCTGCCTGGTTTCTCCTCTGTTTATCTTACGTGCCTTTTAAAGGTTAGGAAAAAGCGAAGATAAAAAAAGATCTGGAGGTCAGAACAATACAGAGGCATATTTTTGATGGTCTCTGTGTAAACCTAGTAGGCTGAGATTTATTTTTTTATCTCAGTGGTAGCTCTCTTGTGTCTCCTGAGAGTAATCTAGTCTGGAAAAAACTTGGAGGCGCAGCAGTCCCCTGGTGCAGCTTCACTTTTATTTTAATTATGAATTGTTTGTAGCTTCTAGCAGCTGGGATCTCAAGTCAAAGGTCTCTGTGCTGCACATTTTCCAAAAAGTAGACAAACGTGGCATGGCATTGCCTCAGAGAGCTTGCAACCTGTATTTGAGAAAGGATGCAACAGGTACTCAAATCAGCCAGAGCTGGCATGGGGAGAAGAGGGAGAAGTACCCAAAAGAAGGGTATCACCAGAAGTACGATCTCTAGACAATGCTCCAGCCTGCCCAGAGAGCAGTCGTGGCACAGTTGGTCTGAGCCTCACCCCAGTGTTAGCTTTTTACAGCCGGTAGCCTGGTTTGTGACTATCTACATGGTTCTTGCATGGCTTCAGGCTGTCACTCCGACAGGAGCTGACAGCAGCAGGATTGCAGAAGCACAAGTATCTGGGTTGCTCCATCCTTACATTGGTAGGAAGTCTATCTGTTTGCTTAAAGCATGAGGCTGGAGGTGAAGAATGTCCAGCTAAAATGCGTGGGGTTTTATTTTCTCCTAGGCAGCATTTGGTGTTGACAAATTCAAAGAGTTTGGCAAAGATTTTCAACAGGTCTCTGTTTTGCCTCTAAATAGTGGTAATTTCTGGCCATCATTGCTACTTTTCTATTTAGATGATTGACTTCAGAAGCTGGAGAAAAAATTCCAATAAAACTCTCTTAGATAGCCTCATACTCTGTGTGTATGTGCAGTCTTTAATCTTCCTCTTGTGGCAAATTTTCTAGGGAGTTAAGTGGCCATCGCTAGCTTTTAAAATACCCAGAGTAGGGTCATCTGTAACATGGCAAATCTCTCTTGAGCACCTTAACATTGACAGTTTTGATCCCGCACTTAGGCACTCTAGTGCCCCAGGGAGGAGTGCAGGGGAGGGATCTGGGCAGAGTGGCAATAGGTGACGTGTCAGCTAGCTTTAGCGATGTGATAGGGTAGGGGAGTACATAATGGGGCTCTTTCTGTTATGGGAATACATCGACGTGCCGCAGGACGAACCCCGGGTCAGCAGCAGAACAGATTAGGTGATGCCCAGCCTCCAGCTCCCAATACATCAGTGCGCAGGAGCTTTCTGGAGTCTGGGTGGGCTGCTGGTGGGCTCGGTGGCCATGTTGAGTGAAGAGTTTTTGGTCCAGCTTAGTGCTGCCAGGATGGAGGGAAGTTGGCAGGTAGGAGGAATCGCACAAGTCACTCAAACTGCAATGCTGTCGAGGGTTAAAGTTGCTCAGAAGACACATGAGCACAGAACACCTTGACAGGAATTAGTAGTTAGGTCAGCTTCACAGAAGCTTATTGGGAGCCAGTAGAGCCCACAGAGGACTAGTTGGGTGTGCTTCCCCTGCACGGTGCCAGCATGGCACGCTAGCCCCAGTTTCTGAGTAAGCTGATGGTGTTGTCCTGCAGGAACATGCTTCCACAGTCAGGTCTCCATGTGATGGGGGGAAGGGAAGCTGGAACAAGGTCCTTTGCAGAGGGAAGGGAGACCACAACCTTCTCTGAAGCCAGATTAAAACAAAAGGACAACTCTTGGCTACATCCAGTTTGTGGATAGCGTGGAGAAACCCAAGACCTCATAACTCCTCCAAGGCATGTGCCTACAAAGCAAATGGGGATCACATTTAGTCATGAGTACAATTATAAATTCCTTCATCTCTTCTAGCGCTATCACTGGCACCACCAGAAACCTGCCTTCCCATCAAACTCCCCCTCTGCATTCTCTCAACATCAGAATATGTATGTATTTAGCAAGTGGGGATAACATGTTTATGTTGCAAACCCCATTTTAAAATAGCTGCACCACCTGACAAGGACACGTGAAACCCACACGAGCATATCCCATTGATGGTGACAATACTTCTCGTGCAGTGTCATTTTCTCATTGCTTATCTGAGGCTGTAAGCACCTGGATAATGAAAGTGCAGCTTCCAAATGCCTGTGCTGCCTGAAAACACGTGCGAGTCAGAAGGAACGGTAGATGCTGTTAGTGAGCCGTGTGTGTGAGAATACATGTGGAAGAGTATATATGTGTATATATATGTATATGTGGGACTCCTTCCATGTTTCCAAGCATGCGTAGGAGTGTGCACATGTGTTTGCGTGTGGCTTCATCCCCTTTGTCTACAGAAGGCAATGTGGGCCTGATTCTCCTTAGAGCTATTACACCGTTCTCTCAGCAAATTGCATTTGTACCAGGCCTTTTTTCCACTGCGGGGAATGAAGAAGGGAGATTTATTATAAATATAAATTAGGCTTTCTGTGTGTTTGTGAGCTGTCGCAGCCTGTACAGGAGGACATATAAATAAGGTGAATGCAGGGTGTTTATATGGAGCAATGCTGTGACGGTGTATGTGTGTGCAGGAGCGCTGTCTGCAGTCACTGCATAAGGGGTTGTGTCACTGGTGTGAGTGTGGAAGGCTGTAAATCACGGTGTGTTCAGAAGGCAACACTGCCACTCTGCCTCTAAAAGGTAGAGAGAGATTTTTGAAGGAATGTGACTCTTTTCAGGCTAAATAAAAGAGTTACTAGAAATCCAAGCTTGAGGAAAATACAATCCGAGACATTTTGCCTGGGAGTGATCTGTAACCCACATCCACCAGCTTGTCTCCATCCTGGCCCAGAACAGCTGCATGGCTGGCATCTTTTACACGTGTCTCCCAGTGCCAGGTTTTGGTGGCCCTACTGGACCATTTCTTTGGTATCTCTGCAGCTCTGCTAATGTGTTCAGGTCTGTTCTCCCATATCCTCAGTTATTTCAGCCTTGACCTGGTGCTGTGGTGTAGCTGTCATCTGTATGCAACTGCAGTATCTCCTGGAGAATCTATCCATTTAGATGTGGTTACCATACCACTCACAACATATCTAATGTAGATGAGACCACCTCAGTAAAGTAGCTGTACCTTTTTCAGCATCCCTGCAGGTAGGTGCCTGAGCCTTGATTTTGTTCTTGCTCATCTGCAAACTCGAGCTGTGGAGTTCCCCTCTTTAAAACTAGGCTTGGCTTAAAAGTTATTTCGTGTTCCTCCAAAATCATTGCTGTTTCCCAGAGGAGCACTTGAGTCATTATTTCCTCTCAGCCAGGAAAGGTTGAAGGGGTTTCTGGAAGAGGACGCTTTACAAGGAGACATCTGCTTTCCCTTGCCATGCCCTGTCGCAAACAGACACCGAGACTCCTGCCAAAAAAGCTGCTGTCTGTAGAAAATAATGTGCAAGGGAAGAAGAAGGTGGGATGTGAGTGAACGGCAGGGTAGGGCAGGGTTTCAGGTGGGAATGCCCGATGCTTTTGACGCCAGGCGCAATAAAACAGATGCTTGTAGCAGCACTGGAGGTGAGCTAGGAAACGTACTTATGTCACGTGGCATCATTGGAGCAAGCTGCGGGTCATAGTTTTTCATTTGGATTTCATTGTGGTTGGTATTCCTGTCCATCTCACGCTCTGTCATTGTAGGGCTTGTGGAGGGGACGGGGCTTTTACTTTACTTGTGCATTTTGTGTCCTGTCTCCTGTCCCCACCAGCCTTTTCCCTTCTGCCACCCTCTCCCCAGCACAACCCGGTCGTGTTTGGTCATGCTTGGTTGAAGATGACCAGCCCACCTGAGGTGTTCATGGCCAAGGATGTAGCGTGCCTTGTATGAAGAACATACCAACTTCCTGTGGGAGCTGCATGCTGCCTGTCAGATGTCCCGAGCTATGGGCTGGCGAGTGCGGGGGCTCTGCGGTCACCCCTGGGGCTTGGGGTGAGCTTTGGGGGGCCAGCGGGCGCAGCCAGGAGGAGAAGCGTGGCACAGTCACATGGGTAAAACACTGTGGTTACTGTGAAACGCTTGCTGAAAAGGCAGATATTGGGAGTTATTTGGCTAAATGAGGCAAGGGAAATTGGAGCCTCTCCCAGTGATCTCAGCCCTCCTGCCTTGCCTGCTGGGGGCATGGGAAGGGCAGTGAGGGGCAGATGCTCCCCATCCCCTGCTCGAGGTGTCCAGGTGGATGGGCTGCCAGCGAACCAGCCTGTGGGGCCTCGTCCCCTTTTCGGTTGGAGGTGGCAACCCAGCAGCATGCGAGAACTGTGAAATCCAACCCTGTGTTGGGCCAGGCTGCACTTAAGCCCCATGTAAGCCCTAATTTGAAGGCCTAAAAGGAGCTGAAGTGCAGCACCGAGTGCTTCGGCTGAGCTTCACCCTTCCTGAGCCGTGACAGCCTTGTCCTGAGGGGAACCGAGGGACAGGACAGCCTCTGCCTTCCCAGCAGGGCCAGGTACCTCTAAGCTGAGATTCCTGGTCCCAACAGAAGAGTTGGATTTGGTTGGGTTTTAAACTGTAAATGTGATTAATGGTGGCTGGCAGTTCTGACCTCTGTGGTTTTCACTGGATGTCCAAAGAAGTTGTTGCAGTAATGGGCCCATTCTACTTCCAGCCCAGCTGATCTCCATACATCTAGTTATGTTCATCCCTGTAGTTCTGCCCTGATAACCGCTCTCCATCTCCCCAGCCTGGTCACTGCTTCTCTCTGCAGGCAGCAGGCACAGCTTGCGGCTGGTAGCAGGTAACGTCACCCCTGCACAGGCTCCCAATGGCCACGTAGCCATTGCAGTGGGCTTCTGTTGGGGTAGCCCCCACTCCACTTCCGTCACCTGCTTGTGTCCCCTCCTCCTCATGCTTGGTCTGTGCATGGGGAGCCCTTTCATGTGGTGCTCCTCGGGGGGATGCTGGGCTGCGTGTGCTGCGGGAGTGGGTGAGCTGCCCAGCACGCAGGTAGTCACAGCAAGCCGAGCCTCACCATTTCTTCCTTTTCTTTACGACCGTGATACTTGTTTATTTTAACAATTGTGGCATTTACTTAGGGTCATTTTTGCATTGGATGCTTTCATTTATTTCAGAGCCCTGTCACTGCATAAAATGCAGCCATAGTTTTGGGAAAGTTGGAGCATGCCATGCTATGCCTGGGCTTGGAAGGGGGATTCGGATAGGTCCTGAAGATGGCCCACAGTGTCGTACCTGCTGCATTGCAGGGAAGCACACACGTGCACCCATGTGCCCATACAGACCCAAGTCTGCGGATGTCCCTGGGAGCATCCTGTGGCATCCTGCCCACCTTCCTCCCCCGGTCAGATCTGTGGGGCTTCAGCCAGTACGCTGGAGAAAGGGTCACTGGTGTTTGTCAACCTTTTACAAGAAAACAGATGGTTTTTAAGCCAAGGCTAAGATTGTAGCACATGCTGGAGGCTGGAACGTAACTGTAAATCCTAGGTCTCATTTGCACAAATACATTGGGTTCCAATCCAGAGGGCGTTTTGTCTTCCCCTGCCTATACCTTTCTTTGAGAAATATGGAAATATGGAAATTTAGTTTGGATTCGTTTTTTTTCAAAACACCACAAAATGTGGTGGTGGTGGTGGGGCTTTTAAACTACATTTGGCACAGAGGGTATAAGGATGATTCTGCTCCATTGGGTAGGAATCCATGGGTGTTTGTCATTTACGCGCTGTCAGTGGGGAAACACTGAAGAGACTGGATCCACCAGGACAGCAATAATGGCATTTGCAGCCTCTTGTAGGTCTGCTGCTCAGATCAGACCTCTCAGCTTTCTTCTGGCCTAGCATATGAGACCCCACACACTGGGTCATGTTTCAGGCATGAACCTTACGTGTAGGGTCATCTGGTGGATAAATGTCCTGTCACATGAAGGGGAGGTGAGGTTGCTGTAGGAGAGGGAGGCAATGCTGGCCAGTTTGGCTCCTTCCAGGGCAGAAACCTGCAAGATGCCCCTGCCTCTCCAAAGAGGCTGTCCCTTTTACAGCAGGGTCCATGGACCAGAGAAAAGGGATTTGGTTTTGTACAGGAGGTACAGACCTACCTGAGAGCTCATGAGGAGGCAGCCGTGGCAATGGTTCCCAGGTTCGCTGGGGGTCAGCAGTGATGGCATATTTATACCACTGAAGGCCTTACCCATAGCAAAGTTTTTGTTCACATTTACTGGCTGCTTACCAGATCTCAAAATCATGACAAAGAGCAACAAACCAGCTACGGTAGCCTGCGGGGCAGGGATGGGGCTGGGCTACCACCCCCTGTGGCTCCGTCAAGGAGGCAGGAGGAACATGCTGGCAAGGTTGCATGGTGGGAGCTCTGCACCGACACAGAGCTGTCTGTGCTTGGTGCTCTGTGTCCAGAGCTGCCAATTCACTGTCTTTCACCTGCACTGGCTCTCTAGGAGGAAGAAACCAAAGAAGAGTTGGAGGTTTGTCCATGCAGAGACTGGCTGCTGGAGGAACTCCCTCCCAACCCCCCACCTCCAGCCCTCCTCTTACTGTCGCAGAGGAGAGGGAGAGGTTTGTGTCCTCTCCTGCCTTTCAGCCAGAAGGAATGCATGTGCTTGGGGGCTTCCTGCCATGCTCTCTTGGTTTCATGACACCACTTTTAGCACCTGAGGATAGGTGTGAAAAGGGAGGAGGTGGAGAAGGAGGAGGTGAAGGTGGTGGTGGTGTGAGTTAATACAAGACCCAGTGGGAAGCAGCGGCAGGCAGTATTATTTCAGTGTTTGAGCCAAAACTTTCTCTCTCTCTCTCTCTCATTAAATTACAACTAATGCAAGTAGCATTGTGAAGGAGGAATTTGGGAACTGTTGTTCATCATCCAATCGCTTGTAACGAATGTGCTGCTCAGTGCCATAGCCCATAGCCTAGCTGAGAAGTAATTCACTTGGTATTTGCAGGCATGACATGCATGCCATAAGAATTCTGCTGTTAGCATTATTCCAGCATTAGCAAGGGGATATGAAAATAAATGATGAGCTATTGTTTTTCATGATTAAGTCCAGGCTTTTTGCTCTTCTGTCTTTTTCCCTTCCTCCATCTGTGGAAGGAGAGGCCTCTCCGTTCCTTTTGGTTTTGGAGCAGGCAGGTTGTGCCCTCGCTCATCCCAGTTCCCCCATTCCTCTTAGAGACCAGCACCCTTCCGCTGCTCCTACTGCCTATCTCCTCCTGGATATCGAGACCAGCCATAGTGGTCCTTTAAATTGCTGTAGGATATCACCACAGAATGCTACGACATCAGAGGGCACCTTAACATTTTCTTATGGGTCTACAAAGCCGTTTGGACCTCACCATCCCTCAAGTGGACCAAGTCCTGCTCTTCATGGTTGCACTGGCAAGCTCAGAGTTTGGTGGTAGGTCAGCAGTTTGTTACTTTGAGGTCATCTGCAAGGCTTGAGGGACTCTTCTACTATTTAAAAAAAAAAAAAAAAAAGAGCGAAAGCTCTTGAGGAGCTGACAATGTGGATGTGCAGGAGCAGAGCTGAGCAGCCTCTGCCAGGGTCTGCTGGCGACGGCCAGCACTTAAAGTCCACAGGGCAAACGAGGGATCTGCGACCCGTGGTTGTGAGGGGTATCCCTGTCTGTTCCAGTGGGTTTTCCTGCAGAGCTTTATAAACGTGAAGGAGTTAAACAGGGGAGTGAGGTAGTTAAGTATTATTTATCCCTACTTTCTACTTGGGGCGACCAAGGAAGAAAGTGTAGCCGTTTCAGAGGTGACCTCTGTTTCGGGGATCATCGGTTCATGGGGTTGATTTAAGCAGGCATGCGAACACCCAGCTGCGCAAAATAAAAGACTTCTTTGGAAAACCGGGCTTAAATATCCCCATGAAATCTCCAGACTGAGTCAGTACTAGCACTATACAGGATTCCTGTGCTCTTAATCTTATTCTTAATCAACTAACCCAGGCAGCTTTTCATGTCATTGAGTTGCTGCTCACTCCAGTGGCCCAAGCCTGCGTTGGCTGTTCAGCAGAAGGCCTGGCTGAGCTGAAGGCAGATGGCAGGGTAGGAGCTTGTGCTGATCTTACTACTATTAACTCTACCACTCCTCTGCGCAGCAAGCTGCTCCCTTTGAACATCAGCAGAACCATTTTTAAAGCCCTGAGGCCCAGCCTTGTGCGACAGAATAGCTCATTTTGCAAGGGAGAAAGATACCTTCGCAAACTTTTGAGTGTAAGCTGTCAGGGGTAACCTCAGGACGCTGGAAGAAGCAGCTATAGGCTTTGAGGAAAGAGCAGCAGCCAGCTGCAAGTGTCGCGTTCCCACCTGAGAGGAGACGCATGAAAGCCATTACTTCCCCCCCCCCCCCCCGTGTTCTTTATTCATCCTCTCACAGGAGCAGTGTACGCACTGAAGTGTTCTGTGACGTTGCTTTGCACGTAATCACAGTTATGAAATCCAGAGCTGCTGGGTCGCTGTACTTGTCCTGCTACACCAGGCTGCCAGCAGACCTCTGCACACAGTGACCTGCAGTACGTTGTGGTTATCCCAGCGTAGTCCTGACCCATGGGTCTCCTAGAATGTCTCAGGCCAGGTAGCTCCCTCTCCCCCACCACTGGCACTCACTGACATGCATGGACACACATGTGCAATGCACAGCCTTTAGCACCAATAGCGTGTGCAGCTCTTGATAGTTCACTTCAGGGCAATTGCAAAGTCCCTTCCAGAAACACGTCCCTCTGCCCGAGCTCCTGCACACAGCCCTCTCAGAGCCCTTGTGGTGATTGCCAAGGTCCTCTCCCGTTGGGAAGCAATACCCGTGCTCAATTCTTCTCAGAGTTTGCAATATGCATAAATGGGGGGTGGGGGGTGTGTGACACTGGGCTTGAAGCCATCAGCTCATATTTACTTGTAATCTAAGAAAACTATTTCGGTTCAGACCTCAAAGGGCAAGCTGCTGTGTGATTTAAAATTGTGCTACCAGCAGAAGTGTATGACCTCATGGTATGAAAAAGCAGGAGATTAGCGAAGAAGTAAGCTTCTAAGGTACACAAATGTCCACAGGGGAAAAAAAAAAATCTTAATAGAAGAGTCAGTTGTCTGTGTAAGAGAAGGCTGGGGAAATGACTAATTTGCTAGTTCTATGTGCAATTTGATTCAGTTGTTCCTTTGATTCAGGCCCCGTCCTTTGCTTTGTGTACCCCCTACCTCGCCTGGGCTTCTTCTGCCTTTTGAGTGGGCAAGGGAGAGTGGAAGGGCTCAGTGAGGAAGGAGTTAAGGGAATGCTCAGTGGGGATTATAAAACAGTCAGGCACTTGGAAACAGTTAAGAAGAGAGAAACAGATCTGCCAGGAGGGAGTGTGGCACTGGAGCCGGTGGTTTATTTTCATGCCTCCCTACACAGCGATGCAGAAGGCTCTTTCTCCTACAATGGGGACGGAGGTAAGAGCAGGGGGAGCAGGGTCAGTGCCGGGGTGGGGGTGGCAAGGTCAAATGGGGAGCAGACTTCTCCGGCACCAAGTTGGCAAGCCTTCCCACTGATCCTTGCTGACGTGCTCCGCTCTGGATGTGGGTCATTCCCATTAAGAGTGGCAGGAGTTAGCACCTACTGTAGCCTGAGGGCATGGCCTTGCCCTGGGGGCAAGGTGTCCTCTTTGCTTGTTGGACATAAGGGAGAGTGGCCTGTGTGCTCTTGGCATCGCCTTGGAAATGTGAACGCAACAAACTCGCTGCTCGAGCCGACGCCAGGAGAAAAGTGTGGGCAGGTTTGTGGGTATGCCTTCGTGAGTATGAGTTGCATGCGAGGTCCCCTGTGAGTGTGGCTGTGGGTGGACATCTTGTGCAAGCCCACCTGGCCAGGAGGAGCCTTCTGTCATGCTCTGATGAGGTGGCCTTGAGTCACGAGGAGCTGTGTTTTTACTCACCCTGCATTCGTGCCTCAGAAGCCCAGCTGAGACCTTCTGTGTGCCGTGTCAGGTACCAGGCGCCTCGACAAGGGCAGAGACTCTTGGTCCTGGGAAGGAAAAGCTAACACAGGCACCTGGAGGCAATGTGACCCAACAGACCAGGTTACTGGCAGGGCTGCAAAGAGAAGCTAGGTCAGTCGAGTCTTCCTCCATGGTGTTCCCCACATGCCCGTGCTTGGGGCAGTAGCTAACCGCTTCCCACTTTGAGGGACACTACGACTGACGGTGAATTAAGTGACCTGAATTCAGGCTCTGCTATCTCCTAGCTCTTCAGCTCTGTGCATTAAAAAATCGTGGTCTTTGCAGCTGTGCGGCAGCGGGAGTGTATGTGGCAGTGACCACAGGGGACTACTGCATGTGTGCAATGTGGAGACCCAGTTTTCTTGGGGGGAAAAAACAGATGCAACTGTTGGAGCCAAAGTGTGCGGAGAGAAGGGTTAGTCACTCTGCAAGTGTCAGGGGCTCGTGGAGGAAATAGCAGGAGTTTGCTGACTAATGCTGATGATGTTCAAGGAGTAAATGAGAAATACAGAGGGAAAACCCTCTGTTTCTGAATTTGGAAGGGGAAAAAAAAGAGAGGAAAAAAAAGAAAGGAAGATGTATGGAGTTACTAATCAGCCCCCAAAGTCTCTGACCTATATCTCCTTCCTTTCCCTGGAGCCGTTCTTGAAATGAAAAATTAATAGAGAACAACCAGGTTTTACCTCCAGGGTACCCTTTTAGGCTGCCATGTACTGCAGGCTGAGACCAGCAGATAGGACTTTGGTGTCCCTCAGCATGATCTAGAAAGCGGAGTGGTCTCAGTCCAGGGTGTTGTGAGGACATCCAGAGAGAGTGAAAGCGGGAAGGTAATCTCCTCTCTGGGAAGGACGGTTTCTGGCTTCAGACAGTTGGGAAAAGGATGTTGAGCAGACACGCTAGGTTAAAGTAGACCAGTAAGGAAGGATAGTCCTTGAAGTTACAGTAACTTTATCAGGGGAAATGGAGGTGAGAAGGAAAAAAATAGTATATCAGGTCATTAGCCCTCTGAGGGCCAAGTTCATTGTGTCTACAGAATATTCCTACCCCTCTTCCCATTTTTAATTTTTTAATGAGGAAAGAGCAACCTTGTTTAAGAAGCTAAAACCTAGGGTTGTGGGTCAGGAGGTTTCATTTCCCAGTTCAGCTCCTGACTCTAAGCTTGAGCAAGTAATTTTACTTTCTTCTGGCTCCATCTTTGTCTTTATAGGATGTGGTTTTTATACCTTTTGCGAAGCAGTTTCAAACCTGTAGAAGAAAGGAAGGGATGCATTTTTCAAGGCGACCAGGGCTGGGATGTAGCGATGACAGCTGTGTGCAGTGCAGGAGGAGGAGGGCTGATGCTGGGGGGTTTCTGCCTGCACTGGAATAGGCTCTGCGTCTGTGCAGCACACCCACGGCTTTGGGCACTGCCGGATTTACCCTCCCACGTGGCATGGGAGGGATGGAACCACATAGCTGTTGAGTGCCGTGAGAAGAGGTGCTGTCACCCATGGTGGCAGCAGGGCTAGGCTAGCTTTGAGGGGATCTGAGCATATGTGGTAATCTGGTCCTTTCCCATCTCCTTGTTTTGGATCACCTCAACTTAGATCCCCGGGATCACTAGCCATATTTAACGTGTAGGTCTGGAGGCATCGTGTTGTCTTTGTTGTGCTCCTTCAGAGTCTAGCTCCTTTGATGTTTGCAAGTACCTCACTTACTTACTGCTATCTTTTGTGATAAATATCCTCCATAACCCTGAATGGCCAGAAGCTGAGCCGTCCGGGCTGTCTCCGTGTGGTCTTCTGTCTCTCCAATATTAGGATGCTTCATGCGGCTTGAGAAACTAGGTTATATAGCAGCTTTAATGGGGCTTTTTCCAGACACTGATTGACCTGATTCCCCGGACCAGCTGTTTTGTTTATTAAGCAAAATAGGAGAAAAAGAATGCATCTCCTACATAAATTTGATTCATTGGGAGAATGTTTAAACTATTTTTTTGGTTTTTTGTAAATTGATGTGGAGCTCTTCATATTGATTTTGGAGATATTAATTTATACACTAGGAATAAGGAAGATTTGCCTCTTCATCTAATCCTGTTTCTAGAGAGAGATTCACTTAATGTGCAGTGTAATTTGTCTAATGTGCAACTTTGTATGTAGAGTGTACCCAGATCCAGTAGAAACAGTGGGTATAATAAAAGAGAGCACTGTAGTGCAGTGCTCTAAATCCCTCTGTGATTAAAAATACTAAATTAGTCAATGTTAGTGCAGTTAGGAGACATTTCTAGCTGAAAAACAGGGATATATGGCTAGAGTTTTCAGTGCTGGACAGAGAAATGGGGTTTGTGTTCATCTCTGCATGCATGTGGTATGTGTCTAGGGGAGGGACAGTTTATAATGTCATTGGCCAGGAATACAGCTTGGGTGGCAAAGAGGAGTCATCGGGAGTTATCCCAGGGTTGTCCTTACACGTTCACAAGGTGATGGAGGAACCAATTCTCCTGCCAGCTCCCATATTGTCTCACTCAGTTTCCCCTCAAATCCTGTGTGTGCTTGGTGGACAGTTGCAAGGTGGGATTTTACACTTCTACAGAAGTGTCTAAAAATATTTTATTGCTCTGAAGAAGCCTGGCACCATGGATTGGTTTATTCTTTCTTTTTTTCCCCCCATATGTCTTTTTGTCTGTCTGTCTGTCTTTTCTGGTGTTAACACAGATAAATCACTGCCTGGAATTTTTAGATGGGTCTTTTTTTAGGATTTCGTGAATCTCCCTGTATATAAACAGGGAAAGGATACATTTATAGCAATGTAAGAGTCACTACCTTTGAGTACTGTCCATCTGTCCTATATCCAGCTTATGACCACAGCTGCCTACAATACCTGATACTTAACTTGCTTTCTCTTTCCCAGACAACAGGAGGAAAGGTGGGGCTCATGCAAAAGTTGCTGTTTGGAACTGAGTAACAAGACTTTGTTGTGCGTTAAGGTTAAAAATAAATGAATCTTGTTTATCTGAACGGAACCAGGATATGAAATAAAGCTTTACTTACAGTTTGCATTTAAGTTTGACATGATTCTGTTAGTGTAACATCTGGCACGTGTGGTTTCTTCAACAGCTGGATAATATAAGCCCAGAGGGAGAAAAGGGTATGTCATGGCAATGACCTGCTGTTGAGGCCATCCAGCAGCTTCCCTATTATAAAACTCTCTCTTTGGTTGTTCACAGCTCTACCAAACTTAAAGTCTCTGGGCTAAAATTTTCCATCCCAGCTACCTGCCTCAGAATGTGTATTTAGAAAACAGCTCTTTTATACCTCTGTTGACATTTTTGATGAACATTAAATATAACAAATGTTCAAATAAGTGAGCAAACAATTCCCCACCTTAACAACCCAATAAAATTTGCATGGTGTATATGTCTCAGGCATCACTTCTGCTGTCTTCAAGAACATCAGCCCAAAGTTGGCCAAGTTTTAAGCCTTAGAAAAAATGGTTGTCATCACATCCTCAGCAGACAAAACAAATCTCTGAAGAATTTGGACCTAAGAGTTTCAATTAGGCAGTTAAAATTAGTGGAAGCTTTTCATGATAATCTCTCTGTGCCTCAATTCCCTGCCCATGACATCTGGATAATACTTTTATGAGGGCATTGTGAAAATACATTCCTTTATGTTTGTGAAACATTCAGTTACTCTAATGATGCATACTGTAGGAAAGCCCTTGAGTAAATTACTAATTTCGTCTGCAGAGCAGAGTGTGGCTAGTACCTAGTAAACAAGGCTTGGGGCCACACCTCGAACAGTGTGGGGAAGACGAAATAGTGACTAGTTGCTCACTGAGCGAGCACCCTGTATCCTGCTGTACTGGGTGAGGCCAAGGTCCTGTAGAAAAATAGTCTGTGATTATGTGATTAACATAATCTGCCACCGTACATAGGCACAGGCAGTCATAAAGCTGGGGTTTCCTAAGCCTTGCATTCTTGATTTTCAGCTTTAAATAGGCTTGCTTTCACCTTTTTCTGTTTTCTGTGTAGTTGTCTATCATGCGGAGTGGGCATGAGGAATAATAAACAACTGTTGCTTCTGGAAGAAGAGACAGGGAAGCGCCTGGTGCTATCGATCATCAGAGAGGAAAATACTTGGTGAAGCCTTGCATCCAGGCATTGTGTATAGGAGCATGTGTGACCCTCGAGATAGAGAGAAGTCAGGGATGGAGGGAAACAAGCAAACAGAGATGTCTTTTTTTCCCCTTATGACAACTGTTTGGTTTATGCTGTTTTTCTGTAATAAAGCTGCATACCATTAAACAGAAGTGCCACAAACTAACAGACTCGCAAGGTATTTTAAAGAAGGACAGGATCATCCCATCGCTTTTTCCTTTTTGTAGGAAGGCGTTTCCTGGTTTTACCCTGTGTACTCACAGTTCTGGTTGCTCCCTCTCCCAGCTCCTGTCCTGTAGAAATCCTCAGTGGTACACATGTGAGACCGTCATCTTTAAGCTTGGGAAGATGATCCGGTCTTGACTCACAAGCAGAATCACCCCCAAATCCCTCTGCTTTTGTTCACTTTCTTATACTTCGCTTTTCTAGCCATATGTGTTTCATCAGGTAGAAGGAAGTAGGGCTGCCCGCAGCCCGCTACTAGTTGAGAGTTGTATGTGGGCAGCAGCAGGGGAGGAGGAGGCTCTGGTTGAGGGTTTGAAGTAGAAATCGTGATCGTGCCACTAATGAGCAAGCTACTGGATGGCTGGGATGCACACTTCAGCATAACTCTGCCCGTGTCACGGTAGTATCGACTGTCTGTGCGAACTGAGGATGGAAGTGAGCTGGTCGCTCCGGTGCTGCTGACAAGGTGGGAATGGAGAGCAAAGATTGCCATGAACCAGGAGCTGTGAGATGCAAGAGAGTTGTATAGAGACACTGACTTTAAAGGGTTACAGTTCAGCACAGGAACATACTCACTGAGCTGTACAAGTTGAGGAAACTTCATTCTCTGCCTACATTATGAGTCAAACCAGGATGCACATTTTCTTCAAATCCCTAAAGCCCATGCACAAGAGCCTCTTCTTGATGTGGTTTTCATAATTGATGTTTGGCTATTTCACAGTTGCTTTTCCCCATGGAGTTTCTCTTAAAAATGCCCTATATTTCTTTTTAATTTTGACTGTGCATGGCAAGTTTATATTTCAAAAAAAATATTCCAGCATCATTTTTTGTAAATCTAGGATGCCATTAGGGTGCTTTGGGGAGGGAACTGCTTATTATTTGTGTTGTCCCCTAAGAAGCTGATAACTGAAGTCCTACCAATATTTCTCCTTCTTCTGCATGTGAATTTTCAAAAAAGTTTGTCAAGACAGACACTGGTCTGCCAGCACTGGCTGGTTATTTCAGTTGTTCAAGCATTAGGCAATTGTGTTTTAGCAAGCAACGATAGTTTCTCTTTCTCTTTCTTTCTCTGTTTCTTTCTCTTTTAATTGCAAATTCCCTGCTATTGCTTCCTCCAAAAGGAGGCATACCTTTTAAGTGGCAGCTTTCAGTGTGTAACTCTGAGCTGAGATCTCTCAGCCCTGTCCAAACCCTGGAGAACAAGCTGGGGTAGAGCAGGTGGTCCTGCTTCAGCCGAGGGTCCTGAGCAGGAGGAATGAGGAGGCCGTAGTCCTTTAGTCTTGTTTCATGCAGCATGTGCCTGCACCCAGGGGCAACCACTGGTGCGGGTGTCTTTGGTCACCTCTAGGTTGTACCTACGCTCACCACCAGTGATCCTCCCATAACCCCAGCAACAGGAAACACAGAGTTGCTCTGGAGCAGGAATTTTGGAGGAAAGGGGCTGTTACCACAGGAGGGGCTCCTCTCTTCTGTAGGACAGTGTTGAGCCATGTGAGCGAAGGGCTCGGACATGGCCCGCCCAGGAGTCCACAGCAATGCATCGGTCTGTTGCCCCGACCGCTGGTGTTTCACACCCAAACTGCTGGGTGTTGACTTTGTCACGGTGTGCAGCTGTTTAAATAACCCTTACTAAGAGGTGGAAAGTGTCTAACCCACGAAGTGTCCTTCCTCCAGCTCCCCTCCACAAACCTCCTGGGGTGCCACAGCATGAAGGTGTCCTGGGTGGCAGAAGGGGAGGTAGCGGAGGTAACGTCCCCCTCTGAAGGTCTGGTATGTGTTAGGACATGGGATGCGTTATTCCATTTCTGACCTCTGAAAATGGCCTTGTTTTCATTTTCGACCTCATGAAAACCTTCTCTTTGCCCCTTTGCGTGGCAGCCAGCCCCATTCTGAGTTAGAGCACATGAGGCAGGGTAGACAGGATCACTGTTCTTTCCAAAGAAGAGTACAAGGCAGCACCAGCACTTGCTTTAATTTATTCCTGCTCCTGGGTGTAATTATAACCTCTGGGTTTCAATGTAAAGGTGGAAGGGGATGTGATTGAATGGGTTGGTTTTTTTTTTTTCAAATTGCATTAATACATGACATATAAAAACCAACCACCCTCAGACAGGAATGCAGGCACTGTTTGCAAGCTGCCTGTGGATTTATGAAGCGTTTGGAAACACACCGTACATTATTTCCTGAGACCTGTTTCTTTACACAGCAATGGTGTTTGCTTATTCTGAGACAGTGAAGAGATATGAAGGTATTAAAACAAAATTTAAAAAAGGACAGAAAATGTTTATTTCAAAAGCTAATAAGGGCCCCATTTCTTAATGGAACAGAAACAACATGACAAACCTTTCAGTACCTAGTTGGGACTTTGAGAAATCTGCCTAGAGAAAACTCTATTTATCATATATTTGTATATACTTTTTTAATTTTTTCCCCTCTTTTCTGCGAAGGCTGTTTACACCAAAACAATATCTTTGTTTTCAGAGTTCATCTGCTCCCGCTGCTCCTTTTCCAGCTGAAGTCACAATACTTGGTCTGTGACATCACCGTTGGCTGCGGTGACAACGTAGTGTCACAAAGAGGAGTTTTCACTCCAGGTGGAGAATTTGCAGCCCCAGCAGCCAGACTCAGAGAGCAGAGAGCGTGTTTGACTATGTATATTGCTAGTCATGAAGAAAAGGAAGGAAAAATCCACAGGAAAATCCAGGAGAAGACAACCCGCGGAATGGCCATGTAGGTCTTCTGAGAGTGTGCAGCTTCTGGGGTGGGCGTGGGTGCTGGAGACTCTACCTTCCACAGGATTTCTTTTGAAATCAGTTAACAGCAGACCAAATACTTGACTGGTAGAAAACTACTTACTGTAAAAAAATGGAGAGTGGGAGAGAAGATTTAATTCAGATTCGAGTATGACTTGGATACCTGAACTGTATCCACAAGTTTTGTGGGGTTTTGGTTTTTTGTTTGTTTTTTTTTCTTTTTTTCCCTCCACAAGCCCCCTTGCAGAAAACAAGGGACGATGACTAATGCCCTGATCCTGCTAACACTTACACATGTGGTTCGCTTTCAATGCTTCAGTTGTCCTGCTGAAATCAGTTAAGACAATTCATGTGCTTAAACTCAGACATAGGCCCACGTGCCTGTCCCGTGAGGGTCTAGCTGGCTGCCCTGGGGAAACAGTTAAATGAAGAATTTACAGAATATTTTCTAATGCAGACACTATCTTGACCTGGAGAAGCTGAAGTCTCTGGCCTGAACCCTCCAGGAAAAGGATACAAACTGGCCTTACACCTTTCCCCTTTGCTTTCATCTGCCTGATTCATCTCTTGGGCCACAGGCTTGCAGTTGCTGGTTAGAAGGTGAGGCATGTCTGTGAGTCTTTGAAGGACTGTGGCTTAAGAGGTGACACAGTGAGGTCATTGAAAAGCAGGAGGGGAAACAGAATGGTAAAACAGTCAATATCACCATTGACCATATCACAGTGATACAAGTGAAAAATGTATGTATGTCCAAAATCTAGTTATTAGTGACAGATTCTCTGTTGGAATGGTATGTCCTGGTGCCCTGCAAGCCATGGATGGAGTAGTCATTCACTCTGAAGGCTGCCCCAAAAGGTGAAGGCAGCATGGAAACCCCTCAGATGCACTTGTAGCATTATTTCCATGCTTCGGTCTCAGGGCTGCACCAAGGACTCCAGGAGGACCTTGATCAGGAAAAGGCATTGCTGTTTCTCCAACCTAACTTTGCTGCCGGTGTGAGAGGAGCAGCACCTCCATCTGGCTAAGTGCACTCAGAGGTGTGTTTTCGGAAAGACCTTGAGCAACGTCTGCAGCCGCATCCCTCTATGACCGATGAGCAGCTTTTGCTACAAGTGTTTTCTCTCACTTCCAGCATCCCAGGCAGCCCAGGCATCTCCTTTGTTGAGGTCCAGGTTCCCAGTGAGAAGAGCCTTTGTGTTACTTCTCCTTTCCCCTGAATCCCCGCTACAGCCACACTGAAGCGTTTCTGAAGTGTCACAAGTCAGGAGGGTATATATTTTTCAGGCAAGCCCGACAGGATAACTGTACTGGCAGTCTCAGGAGAGTGGCTGTTTACCTACATCTGTGTTTTGGGACGACTTGGGATCGGTTGGTTGGTTGGTTGATTGGTTGGTTGGTTGTTTTTTTAGCAGGGCTGCACACACTGTGTTGCTGTTGTGGCAATCCATATGATTCATGTCTTGCACAGTCTGACAAGTTTATTGTAGCTCATGTGTGCTGAGCTGCACACTGCGTTTGCTGCACTGCTCGTGGTTGGTACCAGGGCAGCCCATCGTGCCAGTGCTGGGCTGTGAGCGAGTGCCAGGACCCAGAGGGTGCTGTGCATGGGAGGGTCACTCAGGCAAGCTGCTTGTGTAGGCTTTGGGAAGTGGAGAGGACATGAGAACACTTGCTTGGGTTTTATTTTTTAGAACTCCTCCAGGAATAGTGTGTTCCTTGGAGCAGGCGGAGCAAAAAGTGGGAGGGTCAGTTTTGGCATATCCTGGTGCTGCCAAGATCCAGTTTCATATTTATTTTCTGACCCTGCAGAGGATGGAGTAAGTTGTTTCACTTGAACAGCTCAAAGTATCTACCACCAAGCCTTTAAAATTAAAGACTAGATGTCCAGTTACACCTGCTTCTGTTTGACATCTCTCTTCCCTAAGGTTCAAACGTTACGCTGGTTTGTTGGGTCCTGCCCATCTGAACCTCTTAGCTCTTTTTTTTTTTTTTTTTTTTTTGCAAAGAAGGAAGGTGCAGAGGGCTGGGAGCGGAGGCACAGCAAGGTGGATGCACCATGGCCTTACTGAAACCCAGGGATGAGCTGGAGGGAAGGACCAAGACAAAACAGGAGTGACATCATTAGTTGGGAAATTTAGAGCAGCTTCATGAAAACCTGTTTGGTGCCATCTCGTGTGTGGTCCCTCAGTGCCATTCACCGCTGCGCGGGGCAGGTGAGAGGATTGTGGTCGGGAGCCTCAAGCCAGCAGGTTTTCTGGGTGAGCCACAGAGGGACCTGCACTCCTGATCTGCCACACACACTGTCCCTGTGACCCCCCGCAGCTCTGGAGCCCCCCACGCTTGGCTCAGTGGCAGCAGAGCGATGGCGAGCTGTGCGGAGATGGGTTTCCCTGAGCAGCTGTGCAGTGTGCCCCGGCCCTTGCAAGTCAGTGTTGCTCTTTCATGACAGCACAGGGAGAACAGGCGTTTACCCTAGAGATCTGCCTACTGTTCATTTTGCTCTAGAGTTACGTCTTGTCCCTTTTACTTGTCTCCTTTATGAGTATTTCCGTAATAGTTAGTATTAGGGCTTTCTTTGGCTCTCAATGGTTTTGTCACTCAGCTACATCTTATTTTCTATTTTTACCAGATCTCCGGGGGGCGGGGACCAGAGAGAAAGGTGAGCTCTGTGTTGCAGGACACTGATTTTGTAGGTTCTGGTATAAATATATCTGTTTTAAACTTCACGCCTGTGACAAATGTTTGTAGGACTGAGGTCCCACTCAGCACTTTTAGCCTGTTCAGGTGTGTCAGAGATGTGCCTGAAGGGCTGTGCTGATCAAGGGCAGGTTCGGGAGGGCTGGGCAGCTGGTCAGGATAAGCATTCTTTGTTTGGTGCCCAAATGCAAGGTTGTGATGTGATGTCCAAGTGATGTGTGGGGCAAGGGAGCTTGCGCTGCATCTGCTCACAGCGTGCCCAACTCCTCAGGACAGGTCTGACAGTCCCCCACTGTTTTGAGTTCACTTGCTAAACTTTTGTAATCACCATAAAAAAATTGCTAGGTAAATATATTTTCTGTGCCCAAAAGCAATTGCCCCACTTCCTTTTGTTCTGAAGAAAATAGTCATAAAAATGAAATACGGACCTGTGTTCTTAAAGCGTCATAGTTATTTAGTCCTGAGGGAGATTCATATCAAAACAGATTTAGTTAAGATTTGATGATACTCTAAAGAAATGGAATGAATTAGGACTTTGGTTCGTAGAAGTTGGAAAATCAACTAGAAGTAGCCCGTGATCTGGAAGACGGAGATGGCAATTTCTGAGATAAGGAACTTGCTTTTTTCTTAATGCAACTGGGATGGGGAAACTGAGTGGAGAAGGGTGTTGCATCAGATGCAGAACCAGCGGTCAGTGCTTGTTTTGCATTGTACTAGTTTCATTTAAGGCCTTCTTCTGTCTTGCTTAAAATAATGGCAGTGGTCTCCAACCCTTACTGCCTAATGCATGGTTGGTTGCTAGGAGGGCTGTCGTCATCCATGTTTTAGTCGTGGATGTGATGACCAATTCTGCATCGCTTTCCAGGCTTTGGCTGGATGACTCAGCTGGTCCTCTGGTGACTCATTTCAGTCTCCCATGAGCCTGGGAAGGACTAAAGAGGGAAGCATGGCTATTTTCAGATACGAAAAGTGACCAAACCCAAGGAGTATGTCCACAAAGGAGTATTGCAAACATTGAATGAATTAGGTATTTTTATAGGGTCTATACTCACCCCTTCCCACTGAAATTCTTCTCCCAGTTACTGTACTTCTGCTGAATCTAGTTTCCAGTCTCTTCTTATTCTTCATCCATATGAATATTGGAAAACTCTCCATGAGTTTTGAGTGCATAAGGTCTGGTAAAAGTTCACAGAACTTTTGGTACCAAATTCCCCTAGCTGGTTTTGGTTTTGGTTTTTTGGCACTTCTGCCCTCTCATCATTTACTAGGATTCTTACAATCGCTCTACCAACAACCATAGGCCCACCCCAGGCCATTTTTTTCCCCCAGTTGTTCCTATGTTAGACAAAGCTAAGATGCCCAAGGTTCTTCTAGACCTATTGAAAGCTCTTGTGATTGACCACAAACTGTTAGTAATTTATTTTTTCTGGATCCTGTGGAAACAGCAGTGTATTTGGTCCTTGTGAAAAAATCATACACAGCTTACTTTCCTAGAAACTCTTCCTTCCCCGTGACTCCGTTTGGCCAGACTTCCTTTTCATCATTAGTTGAAACCCATAGGTGTAACTGTGGACAGCTTGGCTGGAATATCACCGTCGCGTTGATGATTCTGAACGCGATTGCATCTAGGCTGCATTCTCTTTATTTCCTTGCCGTAAGAAAAGGAAAGAGTCGAGCGTTCTGGGTTGAAAGGGCATGGCTGCAAAACAGCTGTAATAATAGTGCCAAAAAGATGGTTATGGAGGAGATGAGGTAAGTGCATAGCGATGTGTCAGTTCACAAATGTAGGATCATGAATGAGAAGGAGGCTTGACAGCCCCTTTAGCTAGTCTGTCATCTGTAGCCAGATATCCTTTCTAAGGTGGATTTTTGATACTATAGGTTTGGCTTCAGCAATTGTGCCATACCCTTGAGTGCTGCACAGCATTTACTAGTAGCGAAGAGTGAGTGCAGTTGTACATGGCGTGAGGTGTGCTCAGGTGCCCGTGTCACTGCAGGGTAATGTTCAGAGTCTCAAAAGCACCGAGTGGTCTGGAGCAAATTTACACCAAGGGCTGTCTTTCACTGTACACCCCACCAAAGCTATCACCTACTTGCTCTTTCTTGGTTGAAGAGGACTGTGTATGCCCAGTCTGGCTGTGGGGATATCTCTGCCCAGAGCCTGATTTTGAAGGTCGGTCCCCCTTTCTAGGCCATCACAGTGGTAGAGTGCCTCAGGCTGTGCTGCAGAAGGCATTTGGCGTGTATCGCACTGGATCTCCAGGTTCAACTTTGCTCCTCTTCTGTCATGCTCTAGTCTGGCCAGCACAAGAAGCCCAGCAACCATGGCGTTAAGTGCCGTAGAGCTGAGTAAATAAATATGTCAATAAATAATCATATCCTGCACAAAAGAAAAACCTGGGGGAGAGACTGATGGTAGCCAGGGAGTTCTGCTGATACAGGTTGAGGTTTTTATTGTTTTCTTTCTCTTAATGACTTCCCTTGCTCTGATTTCTTTTCTTTTAGAGCTTTAAGGGGAAGTAGGCAGTTACTGGTGTCCCTGAGCTTCTTCATCACACACAAGGGCCTTATATCCTTCTTCCTCAAGTAGATATCCTTTTCTGAGCTCCTGGATGTTTTCTCTTCAAGGTTCTGAAATCCTTCATGTAGTTTATCCCCATGCATCAGGTTTTCTTTCTGTGTTAGCAAGAGCTTCCTGCATCACCTAGGCTGTCCTTCCTTGGCTAAACAGGCTGCTTCTCCGCATGCTGAACTAGCCTCAGTTCTATTAGATCTTGCTTAAAAAGAAAGTTTCTGTGAAGACAGTGGGAGATAAGGCATGTACAGCCAGCCCCCAGCCCCAGCAACCAGCGAGCAGTGGGGCAGGGAGGCGCCCAGAGGGGCTTGTGTGGGGTTGCTTGGGGCAGTATCATTCATTTCTTCTGGAGAAGAGATTTATGGCCTTCATGGGTCATCCGCTGGCGGTGCGAGTGCTTGCATGTCTATGTGTGGCTGAGCGTGACCACGTGTTTTGTGTGACAGAGGTCAGTACACCATCAAATAGAGCAAAACAAATCATTGGAATTTCCGAGCCATTGCAGTCACCGGGGTTCCCAAGGATACGCCCGTTAACACACCATGTTCTCATGGAGGCTGCCGCAGCTCCCTCTCACTGTGGCCTCCTATGAGCTACTCGCCACTCTCGAAGGAGAAGGGATCGAGAGAAACAGTTAAGTGGCACTTTTCTACAGGGTTACTCTTCTCAGGGTCAGCCTCTGAATTAAAGAGGGTTTTTGTGGGGAAAAATGAGTCCACACCCAAAACCTAAACCCTGTGTCTCCCCAACGATCTTTGGTTTGGGCCAGGTGGCTCAGTCCCGCTGTGCCCATTCTGGTGCCAGCTCATGGCCCCAGCCACTCTCATGTCATGCATTTCTGGGTTTATAGTCTGACTTTGGAATGCAAGCCAAAAGCCATGAGTGACAGCAAAAAAAGGTTTCTGACTTTAGCCATCACTTTGGGGATGTTTTCTTGGCCCTAAGTGATGAGGAAGATAAAGTCTGGATGACAGGGTGAAAAAATCATGCTCAAGATGTGTTTCCTTGAGGAACTGAAGGGCTTTTGTCTGTGCGGGTGTGTGTTTGTGTGCCTGTGTGAAGACAGGTTATTTACAGGATTGTTTTAAGGACTTAAAGTGCAGGTCAGGTGATTACCCTGCAGTATCCTTTCTCTTAATTTCCTAAAACACCCCATAGCCCTCGATGTATGAGGGTGCTGTAGATCCTGTGTTTGGTCATTCTTATTTGAAAGGGAGATGTTGCTGCAGAAGCGAGGAGATGTAGTTAACCCTGGCTTTGGGATAGTTGCGAGGTCATCAAATCAGTCTATCTCAATTTTCTGCTTTGGCAGAGCCCCGTGCCCAGTTTCCCCACCTTTCTCCTCACATCTTCGTCTTCCTTTGCAACCCAGATCCTGTGTATTTCATCTAGACCTCACCAGAGGCTTGTCTCTCTCCAACAGGTCTGTATCCTGATGGAAATGAAATGAAGGGAGGGACTTTGCGAACAGGCAAACTGACCTTTTCAGCCCAGCTCGTGCTTGATCTGAGTTTCAGATTCTGTAAACAAAGCAAGGGCTGAATGTCATGCAAATGAAACACTTAGGAAAAAATCCTGTGGGTGTGAGAGGCTCAGCCTGAGACTCCAGCAAGCCTTGCCCATGTCCTGCCTTCACAAGTAGGGTTGCTTCTAATGAGTGAAGTATGCGAGGTGCCAGCCATGCCCTGTGGTTTCACCACACTTGTGGGCCAGTTGGAGTCATTGCCATTACAAAGCTAATATTTACAGGTGGGAGGTCATCCAGGTGGGGAGGCAGCTGTGGTGGAAAAAGCCAAAATATCCTTTCCGCTAGGCAGTTGTGGGGAGCCACGAGTGTGCCAGTGCTGCATGGGTGAGTGGGGCATGGCCAGGGCAGCAGAGGGAAACACTGATTCATTTTGGTCCCTTTTCCAGAGGCTCTGGTACCCCTTCCCGGGAACTAAGATCACAGAGGACCAGGTAGAGCAGCCAGTGAAATCTGGGGTCAGGAATTGAGGAAGTCCTCTGTTTCCCCTGTAAGATGGGGATACTGTTGTCAACTGCTGTTTGGAAGATGGAAACTGAAGTGACCCAGCTGAGTGACTTGACCCACACTGCCTGTGAAGCAGAGCCATGCCAAGATCCTTCTTTTTTTCAGTTCTGCTTTCAGGATGCATCTCTGTCAGCAAGTAGCAATCAGAGATGGAGCTTGTGGGAACCTAGATGCTCTTGCATTACAGATTTATTTGGAGGTTAAACATACGGACCCACACACGTGCTAAACTGGACTACAAGGCAAGCCCCGGCCAGTTTCATATTTACTGCTCAGGCTGTCTTGTATAGCTCTCCAAAGGGAACTTTGGGTGCCTGTAGAAATGCCATGGTTAAAGTTTGTTCCACTTTGCCTCCATGGAGGACATGCGATGGGAGGAAGGTGGCCAGAACATATATGCTGTTGCCAAACAGTCCTACCTGGCACGTGGATCTGAATAACTGCTTTTAGGCTCATCTGGCTCCATTTTGGCTTCAGGATGGGGAAGCCACAAAACATTCCCTGGTAGCTTGCTTTCTCCGTCTCTTTTGGCCATTCCCAGCACTTCAGGAGCTTAAGCATGGGATTATACAAGGCTGAGTGTGTCATGCCTCATTTTGAGTGGTGCTGTGGGTGTTACCATGGTCTCCTGCTCTTTGAGCAGATGTGGTGCTGCTCATGGGTACCCCAGCAGCCTGCAGCACAGCCCCAGCCAGGCACCTGGCACGTGCCTCAGCTCTGATGGGCCTCTCTCCGAGAAAACTGGAAGGGGGATTTCTTTCACAAAGCATTTTGTTAAACATCCTTCAGTGTCCTCCAAAGATACAGCTTCAAAACAGGGCTTCTGTTGATCCTGCCTGTCTGACTTCATCTTGTTCTTTTTTTCTCATCCCATCTCTGACTCCAGAGGAGACTTTTTTCTCCTCCGAGGCCCTTGGGAGTACTGTTTGGTTGTAGAACTTGTTCCTGACTTCACTGACACCCACTTCCCTAAAATGTCTTTACACTGAGATTGCACATAACTTCCTTTGCACTCTCATGCAGACTTTGAAGACTTTCAGGTGCTGCTGCCGCCTCTGTCTTTATTGTGATCGTGCATCACTTCGTTTTGCTCTTGGGACTCCAGAAGTTGTCACAGGAGCTGGAGGCTTTGCTCCCTGGCTCGGGAGGACTGTTGCTCAGCAAGGTACATCCAGCAGGGCTGTCCGTCTGCCTTGTGAAGCTGCCGAGACCTGCCATGGGCACAGCGGACTCCCTGGTTTCTTAGATTATGTCTGGAGAGCACTTTGACATCTTGGTCGAGCATTTGCAGCGCCATTTCATGATTTCTGTAGAGGTGACAGATTTCCTGTCAGCTTTGACAGGTGTGCTGAAGGAGGTTTACTTTTTGGGGTCTGGCTCTGTTTTGTCAAGGCTGTAGCCTATGAAATGTATTCACTTGTTGCCTTCATCTGCTTTCCACTCAGCGAGGTTGAGATGTCCTGGAGAGAGGAAATTTTGCACTATTCCAGCTGTGCTGGGTTTTCCCCTATGAAGGTATCTAGAGGACACCTTCCGGTTCAGGGGAGCAAGAACTTGACTGCTGGACCTTCTCACACCGAGATCTAGGAACTGGTGTCAGGTCTGGTGGTTGCAGCATCTGCAGGGAAGTAGTGAGACAGCCAAGTCTCTGGTGAGGAATATTTTAACCTGCATTCTCAGGTGTTGCATCATTAACTAACTACAATGTTAAACATAAACTAGTCACATGATTTACTGAGGAAATCTGTAATATCTCTTGTCATTACTGCAATTCATTAAAGTAGGAGATGGAGGTGACCCTGAAGGGATCCTTCACTAAGGTGTAATTGAGGATATAAATGTAAGTGTATATATTTGTCCCTGAGATTTTGCTTCACGTGCCTAAAACCAGGAATATGTCAGAGGAGCCCACAGCTTGTTACTCAGCCTCATGGGCACCTGAACCCACATCAAAAGGATGAATAAGAATTGCGATGTTTCTAGATTACAGAAGACATCTAATAGTATGGCTTTGTGACTTGTAGTGGCTATGGAAGTGTGGAGTTTTGTAGTGGTGAGATGTGAAATTGTGGTCACTGAACACTTAAGGAAGGGGTTGATATTGCAGGGACTTGGCTTAGGTCTCTAGAGACAAAATAAAATACAGCACAGATGGTTCAAAGGGAGATCTGTGGCTGGTGATGCCTTGTATTCGTTAATTCCTGAGAGTTTTGCTGTTTCAGATGTATAGCATGCTTATTTAAGTAGTTGCCCATGGTTCAAATCCAGCTCACATGACATTGTCTAGTGACCTGCCAGATGTGGCGAGCGTGGGTGGATGGGGCTGGAGCAGCCTAGGTGTTTCCAGGCTCGGTGCAGGGTCTGGCCCGGGTTGGTGCTGCCTCGTTCAGTCTCTCTGGGACACGGCAGGGCTCTGGGTAGCCCATATTCCCCCAAGCTACTCATGACAGCTCTCACGTGGAGTGGCAGGGATGCTTCCAGGAGCACTGGACCCAGCACAGACAGCTCTGCCCATATTGCAGTCTCCATGCGTAGCCCTGGGAAAAGATATGCTGCCCCTGTGGGGACTGTGCACCGGAGAGCACCCATCTCCCACCAGCCCCAACACCAGGGATGCCCTGGAGGTGAAAGCAGGTGCGCGCCATCTCACCAGCCTTCAGCCTGCATCGGTACGTAGGCACTGAGCCTGGGCCTGCCGACTGCCCTGCTCCCCACGCAGTGCTGGCTAGCAGCCCCAGCCAGCCCTTACCACCCTCCCAGCACCTCCGGTGCCCACGGGCGGGTGCAGTGGAGCTGGAGGTTTGGGGAAGGGTGCAGGAGGGACTGGGCTGGCTCGGAGGAAGGTCTCCCCTATTTTCCTAGCTGTGTCCTCTTCTCCCTGATCAGCTCAGAAGGCTGTCAGTACCCAGCAGGCAAGTTGCCCTGGATTTAAGGAGTTAAAAAGGAGAGTGAAGAAGGGAATAAAGATGGGTTGGGGGGGGGGTGTGGGAGATAGCAGTGTCCTGAGCCACACGCCAAAATAACCTGCTCAGGCCATGACAGGGGACAGTTGCCTACATCCCGCCATGCCCAAGAGTACTAACTGAGGTCCTGGTTGCTAACTTTCATCCTATCTGTAAAGGAAAGTCATGGTGTGGAGTATGAAATAGTAAGCAGGGTTGCGTTGCTGATCATATAAATGCAGGAGAGGGATGTGTAGGAGGCAGTTGGGGTGGCGAGGGAATACGGAGTGTGAAGGTGATTGGGATCAGAGTTCCCTGGCCATTGCGCTGCAGCAGGAGATGTGCTTTTCAGGGGAGCAGGGGGTAGAAGGTTTGTTTGGTTGGTTTTGTTTATGGCTACTCTGTGTATTGGAAAGTCTTGCTTTTTCGTCTGGCTGCAGGACATGGACCAAACGTGGCAGCTTGGAGCCACGTGAAGCCAGATCTGGAGCAGTGCAGGGATGGGCTCTGTCACATCTTTGAGAACTGCTGCACGCTTTGTAAGCATTTAGGAAACTACTAATTAGGAAGAGACAGTTTTATTAGCAGGACAGGAAGAGCAGAGCAGGAAGGCAGGGAGATTTTCACCTGGCATGAAGGCTCCCTTGACGTCTTCTGCTCACCAGGAACAGGAAGGAGCTGAGGCTGTTGAGGTCTGAACTCCACTTTGAGGTTGTCTCCAAACATTCGGTAGCACAAGGGAAGGAATTTGTGTAGCCTCCAGGGACATAAATTTTAAGGAGGTTCCAAGACCGCAGTGTTACTGGGGACAGTGCCTCAAAAGGGGCCACACAGAGGCCACCGTGAAGAAGAGTGCTGTGCTTGAGACGTGGCTATTTTGAAGGTGCAATACATTAGCCATACCTGGCAGATCCCCTTTTCATTGCCTTCTTAACCTGGGCATGCATATGAGTTTGCAGGCTTGTGCCTCTCTGGGGAGAAGTGGAAGATATTTATTTCAGGAGTGTCTTGTGTGCATCATTTATATGCTGAACACATGCCATGTGCTTTCGACGGTATTTTTCAAGCAGGCACTGTCGTTCTGGCGGCAGTCAGCAAGCAGCCTCTGGTTACAGTGCACTGGCAGCTCTGCAGGTACTGCAAAAGGTCTTACTGCCTACTTAATACAGGGCAGGGGCTTGGTCTCTTGCCACCGCAAAGGCCACGTTTATAAATCAGCAGTAAGTGCTAGAAGTAAAGCAGAAGAAAACATCAGTGACTTTCAAACTGTTCCTTCTTTAGTCCCCAAAGTGTATTTTTTGCCCTTTGGGGTGAGGTGGGTGGATAGGGAACTTTACCTCATTTGCTTTCCTGAAACCTGTTGGCAGTACCAGTGAGGCGGCTGCATGATTTGTGTATGCATGCAGAAGAGGGCCATCTGAATTGTAAATAGCACCTGCTAAATTATTATTAAGTGAAAGCTGACGTGGGAGGAGTTCTCAGGAAAAAAAAAAGTCAAGTCTTTTAATAAAAGTCATTCAGGCTGTTTTAACATCGTCCCCTGGCTGCACGCTACATACTTCAGCTCATGTAGATGCTACAGGGAGTTACGTGAGTCGTATCAAGGACGGGGAGGCCCCATTAAATCCAGTTACTGTCAATTGTGTGAGAGCTTTAAATGGCTGCACTAAAACTCATTATTAAAGAAAGGAACTATCAATTTTATTTAATGCATGGTGCTCAACCTTGATTCTGTTCCCAGCCCAGAGACTTGCTGTGTGCAAGGGTGATATAAAAATTAGACCTGCACTCTTCAGGGCTTGTCACGGAGTCCTGGCTGCAGCCTGGCTGGCTAACTGGGGCTGCAGGAGGGAGCCCTGCACCCCTGCCAAGGCACAGGGACCAAGCCTGAGCTCAGCCCGCGTTACCGCTTGCCTTCGTCCAGACAAAGCTTTTGCTAGCGTAGCTGGGGCTGCTGAGCTGGGCTTCAGGTGAGCGGGACTGCTCCGTGAGCATGGCTGCTCCTCCCAAGCATCCTCACCCCCTCCGCTCCCGGTGGAGAGTAAAAAGGCTGGGTGCCAGCCTCAGGCCATCCCGTGCAAAATGTGGCAACGTGTCTGCTAGGATCTTCCTGCAGTGGAGGGAGACGGCAAGAGAGGCCTAGCCTTGCACAGGAGGTTTCTTGGCAAACTTGTGAGCAGGGGTTTAAGAGGACTTTTCAGAAGTGAAACAGCCCATTTGGCATCCCTCCATGGCTTATGGCCCCTCCATCTTTCCAAGACACTGGGAGTGAGGATGCTCCCCAGGAGCATCCCTGCTGGCTCTGGGGGATGCTCAGGGGGCATCGCTGTCAGAGGGCTTGGCTGGCATGGATCATCCTGTTACTGCTGGCTTGTTTCTTCATGGACGTCGTGGCAAGCTGTTGTCAGCCTATGTAATCAAAAGGCTGAAGTTGTAAATCATACTACAGGCTGTAATGAGGAATTTGATCCCTGTAAAAAAAATCCAACTTTTATTCACATTTATTACCATTTCTGCTTTATTACTATTGCCATGGAGTAAAGATCATTTTAAAAAAAAAAGAACATGCCACCAGCACAATTTGATAGTCTCCTCAGGAAATTTAGGGTTGTGTTTTTCTCACATTAGCTGCACAGGCAAATTTGCAATAAAAATGACTTTGCTGCAGAAGCCTTCCTTTCCCATCACCAAACCGTCAATCAGCCTGTAATTTCTTGGTATCGGACTATGCTGAAGAGCTGGCCGAATTATTCTCCTTACAGCATGTGCCCCTAAAACCTCAAATGCGAGAAAATAATTTTGGATGGAAGGAAGATTATTTCATACTTCTTTTTTTAGGGAAAAAGTATTTCTCCTGCGATGAAATATAACCTCTGAGGAGGGTGGAAGTGGCAGCAGAGGAGTCCAAAGTCCTCCATTTAGCCACAAGATGGCCCTGCTTTCTCCACCCTCTCCAGTTTTGGGGTACCAGGGTGGGTCAGTGTTTGTCCCCTGTTCCTCTCCCCCTGCTGAGGCTGCCAGCAGTGTCGCGGGGACAGCAAGGGGCTGGTTGTTGATAGGGAAACCGGTCCCTAACAACAGCTCGTTTCACCAAGGGGCACAGACGGCCGGCCATCTGACGTTGACAATGTTGAGTGACTGCTGACCTTGTTTTCAGTGTCAGCTGATATCAACTGGAGCCCTGCCAGTTTGCACCAGTTGAAAGTCTGTATCTTAATGGTGGCGATTATCCTCATTTTTACTGCGGCGCTGAGAAAGTTGCAGCTGCTGCACTTCACATCTCTGACTTTAATTTGGGGTGCCTGGTGTTATGTTTTGAGGAGTGTGTCAGAAGAACCTCTCTCTCTCCTTGTTCTGTGTGAATCGTTTTTTCCCTTTTTATTTGTATGAAGAGATATTGCTCAAGCACACCATGGAATGAAAGCCATAAAGCTATAAATTACACCTCTGCTAGGTCCACAATATGTTACCAATTACATCTGCTTTATTATTCGCGTCCAGGGGGAAAACATACATCAAACCAACCCCACTCTCCAGGCAGGTTGGTACTATACTAGAAGGAACACCGTGACTCTTCTTAATCAGTGGAAAAACAAACAGAGTTTCGGCTCACTCACATACGATATTTGTGTCCGGGATGACAAGTTGAGTAATATTGCTGCGGTTCTCCGAGCTCGCCGTGTGCCACATGCTGCGGCATTCGTGGCAACATGGAGAGGCCAGAGGAGAGAAAGCACGTAGAGGGGCAGAGAGCTGGGGGAGTCTGAGGACCCGGTCGCAGGGACCTTGGAAATTGCTGCCGAGGAGGTTGGTGAGGGGGGCAGTTAATACGAATGGCAGCAAACTGCATCAGAAATCACATTAAAGCCAGGGGTCACATCTGCAAAGGAGAGCAGGCTGTGGTTTGCAGGGCTTCATTGCTAGAGCAGGGTTAGTGGGGGTTTTGCACTGCGTGTTCTAGCAGGGGTGAGGGTTTCCCCACGTGTGCTGATAGGGATTTTCTTCTGCGTCTGCCTCGTCTTCACAAATTCATCACTGCGGCAGGGATGACAGTAGGGGTGTTGAAGCAAACTGGAGTGATTGCTTTGCCGGTTACTTCTGTGTAGTTATGTAAGGTGGTTTTTGGCTCGCCACAGCGCCCCTCTCCGCAGCAGTTCCTGGGCTTTGGCCTGCTGGGAATTAACTGGAAAACAAGTGTTGGGTGTGTTCAGGTGTGTTTGCTTGACCATGCTACTCAGCAGTGGAAGCGTGGAGTAACGTTCGTATTTTTCTATAGGGGTGTTTATGTTTATGCGTGTGTGTGAGTGTGTATGTGTACGCATTAGCTCCAGAAAATCTTCTCAAGAGCAACATGGACTAGTGGAGCCTGGGTTTCTTTTAGGAAAGGGAGCCAAGTGTTAGATACTCTGAGGTCTCCACATGAAGAAGTCATCCATGTGCACTGTGGAGTTTGTTGTGGTTTTGTCACTGAAGCATTCATTCAGCTTTTAACTTTTTAAAGTTGAAAACAAGTCAAGGTTATGTTTGTGCTTAATAATTCAGCAATGGTGCCAGCTCAGCATATTGTCTTTTTCTTCCCTAGTCATTCTGGTTTATTAAAAAGAAACACTGACGACAGATAGAAGGGTGAAGGAGGCTGTGCCTTTCTGCTTTAACTCCTGCTGGGCGCTGACTCCTTCCCCAGGAATCCTCATAGAGTTGTGCCATTCACAATACCTTTGCCTCAGTGATATCATCCCTGCCCTGGGCAGGGAGAGCTGGCAGCAAGTCAGGACTTAGATGTCCTCTTCTCTGTCTTTCTTCTGAATAAGAGCATTTTCTGTTTCAGTGGAGTATTACTCAGAATCCTTCAGTAAGTCTGTCTCAGTGATACTTTATTTTCACTTTGGTTATGAGGTTGTGGGGGGTTTTTTGTTGTTGTTTTTTTTTTAAATAAAGATTTAGAAGATCATTAACTCTTCTGGAACCAAAGAAGCGTGCAGTAAAATAGGTTTTTTTGTCTTTTCTTAAAAATATAAAGTTATATTAGGACCTAATTCTGCCACATGCTAATGTGTACGTTGCTTCATTAACAATGCTGTCCATTTCAAGGGGATCTGCTTTCCAGTGATGGTATTGTCATTGTGAATAAGAAAAGATGAACACAATTTTATAAATCTGGGAGAACTGAGAGCTCACAGTGAAGCTCATGTTGTGTACTCCCATCTCCAGTGTCCCTGAGCACAGACCAGCATTGTGCATGATTCCCACACGCAGGCTTGGCAAGCAACCTGAAACATCATCTGCTGCTTCTGTCCTGGCTCCTCAACTTTGTCCGCGCACCTCCATTTTGTCACTGTGTATCATCTCCTGGTCCCATCCTGGCTCTCTGCAGGCCAGAAGCTACACAGTGGTTTTATGGGAATAAACGGAGGGCTGAAGTCAGATCCACCAAACTGTTTAATATAGGATGAGCCTGAGGGTTTGAGATTTGGCCTCCATGGGCAGAATACTTTGCGCTATTTGACACCGGTTCTTCATGAGAGCTAGATGTATTCCTGGAGATAATGGGAATAGGAGTCTCTTTAGGCAGAGGAGGTAAAAATAACATTTACATTCCTGTTATTAAAAATGAGAATGGGGAGAGCAAGAGAGCAGGAATCTTGGTTGTTGTTAGTATAGTTCAAGCAGGGGTGATGATTTAGTTTAGAGCATAATATTTTATTTGTGTTGAATACATATTTCTGGAAGAACTTGATTTTTTTGTGTGTGCATGAGCTGTATCTGAAGTCTGTATCCCATTTTCCCTTCCTGACACTGAACAAACGAAAAAAGCTGGGGAAGGCATCCTGACCCTGTGGTTTCACTCTAATGTTGTATTGCAGGTATGGCCTCGCATGTGCAAGTTTTCTCTCCTCACACCCTTCAGTCAAGTGCCTTCTGTAGCGTGAAGAAACTGAAAGTGGAGCCGAGTTCGAACTGGGATATGACTGGGTACGGCACACACAGCAAAGTCTACAGCCAGAGCAAGAACGTGCAGTCCTCCCAAGCAGCCGCTGCAGCAGCCGTCAACGCCTCCCTCCAGATCCCCAATCCGAGCATCCCTTACGAACAGACCATCATCTTCCCAGCCAGCACGGGGCACATCGTGGTGACGTCCGCCAACAGCACTTCCGGTGTGGTTGCAGTGTCTGGGCAAACACTGGGCGGGCCACACAACCTGATGCGTCGCAGCACTGTGAGCCTTCTGGACACCTACCAAAAATGTGGACTTAAGCGCAAGAGTGAGGAGATCGAGAACACAAGCAGCGTGCAGATCATCGAAGAGCATCCACCAATGATTCAGAACAATGCCAGTGGGGCCACTGTAGCCACCGCCACCACCTCCACGGCCACCTCCAAAAACAGTGGCTCCAACAGCGAAGGGGATTACCAGCTGGTGCAACATGAGGTGCTCTGTTCCATGACCAACACGTACGAAGTGTTAGAGTTTCTTGGCCGTGGAACCTTCGGACAAGTAGTCAAATGCTGGAAACGTGGCACTAATGAGATTGTGGCCATCAAGATCCTAAAGAACCATCCTTCCTATGCCCGGCAAGGCCAGATTGAAGTGAGCATCCTGGCTCGGCTGAGCACAGAAAGTGCGGATGACTACAACTTTGTCCGTGCATATGAGTGCTTCCAGCACAAGAATCATACGTGCTTGGTCTTTGAAATGTTGGAGCAGAACCTCTATGATTTCCTAAAACAAAACAAATTCAGTCCCTTGCCCCTTAAGTACATTCGACCAATTCTCCAGCAGGTAGCAACTGCCCTAATGAAGCTGAAAAGCCTGGGACTGATTCATGCTGATCTCAAACCAGAGAACATCATGTTGGTAGACCCATCCCGACAGCCATATAGGGTCAAGGTCATAGACTTTGGTTCAGCTAGCCATGTGTCTAAAGCTGTGTGTTCTACCTATCTTCAATCCAGATATTACAGGTAAGAGACTGGGCTCATGTAACATTACTAGAAGTGTTTTACCTACGGGAATTTTCCTACATTCGTGTAAATGAAGGAGAGTCATCCCTTAATCCTAAACGGGGATGGCTCTTAGAATGACTTGTTGGTGATAGAAAAAAAATATCCTAACCTCTTGGAGTTTACTTGCATTGAAAACCATTGTAAATTTGTAAATAACCATAAAATGTTGTAAAAACAGAGTCTGTCACTTACAATTTAGAAAGCCTTTCACTTCTCTCAGTACTTTGTTCTCTCTGGGACTGTTTCCAGAAGAAGGGATGAATCTGGAGAGTCCACATTTCCTTTCCAAGTCAATGCAAGTAGGGTCTTGCTTTCAGAAATACCTTAACCTAAACAATCAATACATATTTCAGCCATGTCTTCCAGTCTTTACTCATATGTGAAACCAGGGGCTTTACAAGAATAAGGTGCTTTGTCAAGGAGTAGTTTTCACACAAGCTATGGAGCTTGCTAGAGTCAATGAGAGTGTTCTGGCTGGCTCCCGTCGGTTCTGCTCCAGGTGAGTGGGCATTCTGGCTGGGCTTGAAACACCTTTCTGCATGTGGGAAGCTGTTGGTAGGGATGAATGAGTATTGTCAGTAATTTGGTGTTGGACTGAGGACCTGTTGTGGACTGTTGATTCCTACTCGGTGCTTTTAACTACAGGTATGTTACATGCTAGGATGGAGTACTGACCTCTGCGTAGGTGCACTCGAAGCGTAATGTGTGAACCAGCCATATCCCTCTTCAGTCTGTTGTACAGTTGCAGCAAAGCAGCTTCTTTTCGTAACCCCTGGAAGGTCATCCTTTCCCTCTGTCTTGACTTCAAGACACAAACTCTATAGATGTTCTCCTCAGACCCCCTCTTGGGTACCAGTCAGCTTAATTCAATGTCCCAAGGATAGAGAAAAACAATTCTACTGCTTCCTCAGGAGTGGGGGGAAACAGGGGTGGGGAAAAAAAGGGAATTTGTCTTTAGATGACAGCTGAATTTAGAAATGTTCAGGCCATGTTTTTGTTGTAATTCTGTGAAACGGGCAAAGAGGGAAAATGTGATCCTTCTTGATGACTGATTTAATGAAAATCAGTCCTGGCAGCATCCACAGCTCATCAGATAGGTTACAGAAAAGTAGGGTAGTTGCTCTGTAAATAGGAAATAAATCTGGTTTATACATGAGGAGGACTGGGGACAAAAAAATGGCATGAGTTGATAACAGTCTGTTTTCCTACTTCATAAACATCACAGTGGCAAAACCCACCTGAGCTCTGAGCTTGGGAAGAGTTAATTTTCAGAGGAAGAGGAACTTTGACAGTATAGCACTGCAGCAGCTGATTTTTATCTGCTTGTCCTTTGCTCTGAAGGAGGCCAGAAAAAAATCCCAAACCCCAGTTTATACCTCAGAAGAGGCTTATTAAATGAAATATTCTACCTGATGACAGTCCCATCCTCCAGGAGAGACATGTTTCTGTGGTAAATATGCAAAAGCTTTTAGGATTGCAATTACCTGGCAGACTAGAAGAAGGGAAAAAAAAAAAAAAAAGGATAATACAGGCATTTTGTTGTTGAGTTATCTGTGATTCTGCATTAGCAGCCTAGGTCCCTAGCTGAAAGACAGAAGGGGCAGCCAAAATGAAATATGTGACAGAAAGCAGAAATGAAAGAGAAAAATGGTTCATTCTCAGCGACAAACAGGGAATATTTTTGTGGCAGTCTCTGGGGAGGAAAAGGCTTGATAAAATTTGCTTTTTATATTTTAAATGTTATTCCTGCCCAGTCTGAAGTTGCAGCTTGTTAGATAGTAAGTTCTAATTCCTCCTTTGTTTTCCATGCCTGAATTGATGGGAGGAGG
Organism: Balearica regulorum gibbericeps; assembly: GCF_011004875.1. Classification (NCBI taxonomy): domain Eukaryota; kingdom Metazoa; phylum Chordata; class Aves; order Gruiformes; family Gruidae; genus Balearica; species Balearica regulorum. Next base: position 62,999,885 of record NC_046184.1, read on the forward strand.
GGAAAAGGGGCAGCAGCTCACCAGGAATAAAAATAAGAAAAAGAAAAATCTCATTGGGTTGAATTACATCAGCAGGGGGCTGCTGATGAAGCTAAATTCAAGTCATGAGGAAAATTTATATTCTTCTTCATTTTCTGATGGGGAAAAAATACAGCACAGAGTAAAGACCCATTCCACTCCAAAGAGAAGGAACTTTCATGCTAGGGGAAACACAGGGCTTTATAAAGATTTCATGTGTCTTCCATTTAATTTACACTTGTTTTGCTTGCTAGAGTATAAAAGACAAGGGGATGACTTCAAGAAATGGCACATTTAAGCTGAATGTGAAGGAAAAGCTTCCTCAGAGTAAAACCTCTAAGACGCTAAGCAGGCATGCCAGAGAAGTGACAGAAGCCCTGTGCCCCATGCATTTAAGGAAAGACGAGGCAGAGCGCTGGGGAATATAATGTAGAGGTCAGCTCTCAGCTGGAGGTTTTTTATCACGGGCTTTTGGGAGCAAATTCCCAGGTTGTCCCCATATTTTATTAACAACTTGCTTTTTCTTTTCCCTCTTTTTTTGTTTTTTGTTTTGTTTAAACACTACTCTCAAGAATGTGATGGCCAAATCCTTGCAATATAAGGCCTTTCCTCTTCCTATGAATGATAGGCCTGTTTTCTTTTCCCGGAGGTGGAAGACAGAAAACAAACTCCATACTTGTTCTTGGCCCATATCTGCATAGCCCAGCATAAGCTAAGACAGTCCCAGGGCTGCTTGCAGACTTTACATGAGCAATTTGCCGCTGCTGCCATGTAAAGCAGCCTGAAGATGAGCTGGATCCCTCAGCCCAGTTTCTTGTGAGAGGAACGGACTTGGTATTGCACTGCTGGCACAGCTTGGGGGCCCTTGCTGGGTGCCTCAACATCAGGACCTCTTTGTCCCACCAGGGGTGTTTCTCTCAGGCTAAGCCAGTGCTCTCCAGAAGGATCTGGAGCTCCTGACTACATGTAGAGGGGTCCGAGGGAGGCAGGACACATGCAGGACACAGGATGAGCACCAGACGGAGCCTGGCAGGAAGAGCGTGGGAGGGGTGTGGGACAGGCACAGCCTGGGCCCTGCTGCTGGCTCCACACAGAAATGACAAAGGATGTCATGGCCGTTGTGAGAGCTTAAAACTCCTGGTCCTGAGTCCTTTACTAAAACGGGAATGATCTCAGAGCAGACTGGGAAGCAGGGGTAGGGTCCTCTCGCCCACCCGACCCACACTGGCACATGGTCATCTCCCCTGTCCCCGATGGCTGCACAGCTCCAGCGCTGTCATGCTTGCTTTGCTCCCCCCACTCCCCGCCATTGCTGGCGGGCCGTGCAGGGGCTCTCCTGCCCAGTCCCCATTTCATCAGTAGCTCCTTGCACCGCTGCTCCAGCCAAGTCAGAGATTTTGTCAGTGCTGTGGTCAGAGTCTTCATCTAAAAGGGAGAGTGCTGCGAAGAGGATAAGCCTCCTTCCTCCCACCCATCTTCAGCCTGTGGTGCAAAGCGTTTCTCATGTGGCCATCCTTAGCCTGCGCTTGTAGGACCTAGCTGGTGGCCATTCAAGCATTCTCCCTTGGGACCACTGTCCCAACCTGCCCTCCAGTCACCGTAGTCCTTTGTCTTGTCACATATTACCAGCTGAGTTGGCCTGGGCCTGATCAGTGACCCTTCATGGAGGTATGTGGTGATGCAGCCATGGTCTGGATGTGCCTGTGTGAGGAACCAGCTCGCAGTGCAGGAGCAGGGCTTTGCAGCAGTGCAGTTTTAGCCAGATGCACTTAGGCTAGAAATGAAGTCCTCTTCACAGAGCAACTGATCAAAAAGCTGCGATAGCAGCTACATCACGGAGTATCTTCGTGGGATTTTATTTTTTCCTTTTATTTTTTATGCTGCAGTTTGAAGGGGAGCTCACTGAGGTAGTCTCTGTGGTCTCTGTTTTGCAGGAGGTCAGAGAGATGAATGACCAGAGACATCCCTTCTGGGTTGATAATCCATGTGTGAACAGCTTCCTGGGAAAACCCTCATCCTGAGAAATGCAGGGCTCAGGCTGCAATAGACACCCCCTCCATTAGAGCCCCCACTCACACACCCAGGTGGAAGAGGGGGTGGTTGGGCTGGTGGGTAGAGCTGCGGTCCTCCCATGCTGGAACCAGAGCAGTTCCCTAGCGTGGGGTGGCAGCGCTGGGACGTTCGGAGCGGGAGGGCTTCTCCTGGGGACACTACCACTATGCTACCTTGCCCTCTTGGCTTTTCTTTGCTGCTCAGCTGAAACAGCTGCTGTGTTGCACCCCAGGGATGACGGCGTTTCACTAATTAACGGTGTAACCGCCTTGTGAGATTTAAGTCTTTCAGAATTTGCAAAATATTGCAGATGATACAAAATAATGGCTGTCATCCCTGCACTATTAACAGATAAATGTAGTTTTGGTTCCTTGTTTTCAAAAGGCTTTGGTATGTGGCGTGTCTGGCTTGGGTTGAGATGTCTGCTTTGTAGGTAAGTGGCCTTTGATGAAATGTTTGGATAACAGAGAATGAAGCTGAGTATCAGCTTGAAGAGGTGTTTATCAGTCTAGTTTCAGACACTGCAAGAAAATATGCAGGCATAAAGGCCTACGCACATGTTGTCAACTGCACGTACGAGTATATAATGAGGCTGTGTGCGTGTGTGTTTTTTAACTGGCTGTACATGCTTAGCTGGGTGAGTGTGGGTCCTGAGGGATGCAGGGGGCTCAACTGGGTCCATCTTGCCACACATGGACATCGTGCCATGGCAGGTGTCAGTCCGTCCTCTAGCTGTGCTGACAGGGAGCCAAAGCAAGGTAGATTCCCGAGCAGTGTCACGACCTCTTCCCCATTGTGTGACTCAGAGTATGTGTCATTCGGGCCTAAATTGCCTTTTGAATGAGGCAGTAGTAATGGCAGCAGGGATAGGCTACGCTTATTAGTTTACTCACTGAATTGGCATCTGTTATCTCCTTGTATAACAGTGTTAGTGCACTTACATTTCAAAATCTTCTGCCATTCCAGACTTGCAAAAACATCTCTATCTCAGACTTGACTGCTTTTGCAGCTGTGGGAGCCTCATTGCTCTGCCAGTCTGTTTCAGTCCTACCTGCAACATTCACTGCTTTACTGACTCTGCTTCTCCAAGGTAAAGAGCAGGATAGCTAAATGGTTTGAGGAGGAAAGTTTCTTCTGGGGACTGGAGCGAAACCACCAAGTTCATTGCTGAAGTCTAGGCTCGGTTTCACTTAGTGATGATCATGCCTGGTAGAACTGTAGGCTTGCAGAACAGGCAATATGTTGCAGAAGACTTTGTGGAGGAAAGCAAACTTCAAGATACACTGTTTTAAGCAGTTGTTCATTTTTTTCCCAAGGACACTTGGAGTTTGGAGTTGTTTGGTTTTTTTCAGTACCAAAATTCAGTTGAATTTTTTTTGCAAAGCTAGCACCAGGATTAATTGAATCTCAGTTTCATTGTACCCAGACCACCGAGCCTTGGAAGGGAACAGACATTCAGCTGAAAGCTTTTGGCTTTTTCCCATCTCTGTGCTGGTCAGGCAGGTTGGTTTTTTGTTTCACAAAACTCAAGGAAAGTTCTTCGCCAAGTTCCTTTGTATATAAATCACCTTGGAGCAGGGATGATAAACCGATGTTGTGCCTGTGGTGCATTCAACAGAAGATACACACTGTATATTCCAAAATAACTCCCTTTCTGGGGTCTAATTTAAAACAGAAAAGCCTATATTTCAGCCTGAACAATCTGCTCACATCGGAGTCTCCCTAGGGCTTTCTCTGATGAAACCTTCTTACCATTTCCCTAGGTGTTTTTTATTTTGCTCTGAGCAGACTCACCAGCTCCTCCTTTATCTTGTCAAAGTTAGCGATCTGCGCCTTTCCCTGTGACACCGCAGCATCTCCCTGCCCAGCTCCAGCACATGATGCTGGCCTTGCTCCAAGAGGAGCCCTGTGTCCCTGTGCGGAGTCGCAATGGCTGTCACAGGAGGGCTTTGTTTATTTATTAACCAAGTAGTTCTTGGGCCTCTGGGCTCAAGAAGATTTGTAACAAAGGGCTGTTTGCAAGGAGCCTGCCAGGGAGGGTTTCCCCAGCAAAGAGAAGTCCTCGATAGCCTGAGGAGGGGGAGAAGTGAAGTGCTGCTTCCTTCTGGTTCATCTGGGTCTGAATGGTGGAAAATCAAATATCTCGACTGAGTGCTGGGCCAGTCCATTCTGTCTCCTCTCCCCTCTCTGAAAACAGCTCCTATATGGCGGAGATAGGGGACTGACACTAATTATTCCTTCTGCAAATGTCAGTTTTGTCTTGGTGGCTGGAAAGGAAGGAACCTGTGTGTCCACAGGCAGGGCTCAATCCATGAGGGGTGTTGTACATTAGAGACGAGTACATGCAAGGCAGTCAGAGGCAGGTACCAGAGTCAGGAGCACTGGTTTTCCATCAGCTGGTGCCACCCCACAGATGAGGGGCTCGGGTCCTCACCAGTCTGCTGGAGTTGCAAAACCTCTGCCGTAGTCCAATGAGGTAAAACACCACAGGGAACCGGTTGGCAAAGTCCCACTAAGCACAGATTAACAACAACAACAAAAAATTAAATAAAAAGATTTTTGGCTGCCACACTCACCGTTAATTGTTGGAACAGCCAGAGACCCTAAGAGCACCCTGAAATCTGGGCTTTGGGCCACCTGTTAACCATACCCTGTCGTTCCTGCATTGCTTTTCCCTTGTTCATCGCCGTTAGAGATACTTGCGTGAAAAAGGGTGTTTGTTTCTTAGGAGTTCTATTTTCCAGCGGTTTCTCTTCCCTGCCTGAAGTTGCAATCTCCTTTTAGATGTGGAAAGGGGACAGGATTGCCACTGCGACCAATTCAAGTGGCAGGATGATGGCCTCGGGTGAGGGGGATGAGCACTGGGAGCCGGTGAACGGCTAAACAAAGATCCCTCTTTTAGGAAAACGGCAGTTGTGCGAAAGAGCAAGCAAAACACAGGAAAAAGAATGTAAATGCAAATTTTCTTCTAATAAAAGAGCATTTTTACAAGGTTGCCTCAGCTTTCAAGTATGTCAGTGATCCCCATGGAGGGAAAGGCAGCCCTCTGGATGCAGGCAGCCCCACTCACCCATGGCAGTGCTGCCTACAGCCCAGGCAGTGCTGTGCAGGCAGGGAGCAGGAGCAGAGCGGCAGCAGCAGGACTGCTGCCCAGGGCTCAGGGGTTGACCACCCTCTCTGACACAGTCCTGCCACGCTGGGGCAGCTCCTCACTTTTCTCCACATGAACGCTGGAGGGACATGATTTTGGAGAACAGTGCTCCTCTTCCCCCTTGCCCTCCACCCCGTCTCCCCCATAACTTTCCTGTTTAAGCACACCTTCCCTCCATGAGCAGTCACACCACCCAGTGCCATGCAGTCCCAGGCCTGGGGCTGCGCACTCCGAAAGCAACACTTTCTGGTTGGGAAACAAATACTCTTCAAATGTGGCTGAGCTGGAGTTCCCACGTGCTTTCGAGAGGGCTTGCAGAGAGGGGGCAGCGTGCAAATAGACTCCATTACCTGTCTGCATACTGCTACCTGAAGTCATCTGGGTATTCCCAAAATAAACATCCATGAACTTGTATTTTTTTTTAAACCCAATGCTGAATCCTAAACTAATCCCTACCTTCTCTACACTCACTGCCAGAGTCATTTTGGTAATGCCAGGAGGATCAGTGAGAGGCTTGGAAGTCCCAGTCTCTCCACTTGCAGGTTGCCCACAGGTGTTCTTGTGCTTAGGGTTTTTTTGGAGGTTTTTTTTCCTCTTGCTACCATCTCTCTCACATGATCACCAAAACAAGCCTGTCACAGGATTTCCTGCTGTCTATTTTTCTTCTCTCAAGCTTTATAAGCACAATAAGTCCCTTTAAGGCTGCAGCCTGGTGAAATGATGTGAAAAATCAAGGTCACACTCATATTTACCGTACCAGGGCAGGTCTGAAACAGCTACAAATGGCTAGTTTGTTTTATTTAAAAAGAGCTATTTACCTAAGAGAAATCAAAACCCTCCCATTGCAGCTATTGGCTGTAGCGCTTGAGACTCCGTCTCTGTAGTACATAAAAGACATACTGTCTTTTGGTAAAGATACCTGTGCTCAGAGCACAGCCTGGGAAATAACCTAGCTCAGTACAGTGACAGGCAGTTGCTTCTGCAGCGGTACTTGTGAGTGACGGTGGAATTAGCAGTGCCAGACAAGGGCCGGCTGTAATCAGAGTCCGCTGTTTGCATGTATATAAGAGACATAAAGTTTGGTCTCTGCTCCTAGTTGCTTACTTCTGTGGTTTTGTGTTTGCTCTCCTTTCTCTCCTCCCACTCAAGTAGCTTCCTCGCCAAGTGCAAAGGAAACGGAGCGGGCAAAGGGTGCTCTTTTTTTCAGCTCCAGTGGCAGAGCAGCAGTAGCTGCTCATAGGAACAGCAGTGTGGTGACCCACGGACGTTACTCCAGCGATAGGTGGTCAGCAAAGGAGAGGGCACTGCAGTCTTACACTGGAGTGTGATTTTCCATGTCCCTCTCCACTTATTTCAACGCTTGCTTGGGTCAGGGCAGTAGCTGGCTAATGGCAACAGTGACTACTGAGAAGCAGAATGAGGTGAGGGGCTGTTGGCATGAGATGGGTGCTCAAGTGCAAAAATAAGAATTACAAGTAGTGAGATTCATCATCTGTGCTTCTGAATATGAAAAAGCAGCATTAGCAACAGTTTGCACAGGATTTCAGGGATGCTTTGCTCAAGTACTACGTACTTAAATCCTATCAGGTTTTTGTCTCCCCTTGTACATTTGCTCACTGCAGGCAAGAGATTTAAGTGTAACATGGAGGAAGCTTACTGCGTACATCTGTGCATTCATTAGGTTCACAAGTTTTAGGCCCCAGCACAGTGGGACTGAAAAGCTGTATTACACTGAAGAACATTTTCTGATTGGAAAGTGTTTCTGCTCTGCTGCTTATTGGCAATGAGGTTAGAAAAGTGACTGACGTTGGTTTATAAATGAATGAGTCATTACCAAAAGAGAGAAATTACCTAAAGATACTACAATTAGTACGGGGTTATACATTCCCCAGCTTCAGACCCCTGAATGCTGTGATTTCAGTCCCCAAAGTTTCTATCTTAACTTCTCAAGCCACTTGCTGCACAGATGCTTCAAATTAGACTAAGATAATGTAAAGGCCCCTAATTCTCAGGTGAGAATTCAGTAACTGCCTCCTACTCCAGGTCATGCTAGGGAAAAGAGCAACTCTCAAGCAGTTGAGAGTGGTTATCTTGCTTGAAAAACACTAATCTTGTGGCCTGACTTAAGCTAAGTTAGAGCCACAGCTGTTACCTGTTTAAGGAGGAAGGTCAAGGAAATGTCCTTTGCTTTTTAGGGTAGGTCATGCAATGGTTATTCTGTGGTGCCTTACAAGGAAAAAAAAATAAAGCAGAAGAGAGGCATGTGTGTATATACTGTGAGAAATTTTTGCTTCTGAGAGGAATAAATAAAAGGGAAGTGGCTTTAGGAACCTGGAGAGGGGAAGGGCAGAGGAGAAATCCTCTTATGGGGAATGCTGACCTGGAAGTCACTCTTCCCCATATAAGGAAAGATTGTGGAAGGAAAGAAGATGAGATTTCACCCTTCTTGCTATCTAGAGACTTCAAAACCAGAGACAGCTGATTTCCAAACAGGACAACATGCTTCTCCTGCAATGGGCTGGAAAGTAAACTGTGAGTCCCTGAGTGGCAGCTTGACTTCTGCCTTCTCTTTCTTGAAAGACAGAAGTAATTGTAGATGTTGTTTTACTTGCAGAGACACAAATTATTTTGTGCAGGTGGGTTTTGCCTTTATTTTGCTGTGACTGCATGGGATCAGTGCTTGGGTGCACCTTCAGGTTTGGTTCCCTCTGTCCCTGACTACTGGTTTGCATTAGCCAGGGAGTAGCTGACTTCTACCTGCTATGAAACCTACTGTCTCCCTCCAAAGGCTCCTGCTCAGGGGTGGAGGCAGGGTAGATGTGTGGGACTTGGCCTGAATCTGAATCTTTATGGTTCAAAGAGTTATGTTAACTCTTTATTGTTTTGTTTGGGGTTTTTTGTCAACCACTGCTATTCCCAGCTGGTTCAAAGCAGAGGCTCTCAAGCATGAGTGTAGTACTCCAGGCCTGGTGAGACATGAAAAGTGCTGAAAGTTTCATATTGTCATCGCTGAATTTCTACCTTTGCGGGAGGCTTGGGGTAGTTTTCAGATAAGCCTGGTGACTTGGGCAGCTCCCAGGCCTGGGAAGCTCACCAGCTGAAGCCTTCAGAGGAGGAGAAGAATTGTCTGTTACAGGAGCTGATGCTTGTGCTCATGTAGAAGCAGATGAGGAAAAGTTAGCAATGTTTCAGTTAACTTGACAACAGGAGGAGCAGTACTGTAATGAGTTGCATCTAAACTGCAGATTGTACGATTAGATCACTTGTGGTAATACTGCTGAGCAACACCATGTTTTCTCCCCATCCTCTCCAGCCTAACTGTAGGTGTCTGTTGCTGTTTACCTTATGCTGTTATCCTCAGATGCCATGTTTTCTGAAGCAGGGCTGTGTTACAGCATCTAACGCACAAAGATTTTTGTGGCTGAGGCCCTTAAACAAAAGGGTAATGGAGACTATAATGGTACACGTTAATGTGACAGCTGGTGTGCAGAAGGAAAGCTGATGGCCTTTTTTTGGATCCATCATGGTAAGAATTCGTGCTTCAACTAGTTGCTTCCATGCAGAGCTGTGCACTTGGAAGAAAGTACCAGGATGGTGGGGTGGTAGAAGTATCTGATGGCTTAAAAAAAAAAGTTTCAATTTATTTTGTCTTAAGAGTGTTTTATTTGCCAGTGGGAGACTGCAAACAGAGAATAATCATCCAAGAGGAAAATGGAGTATTCCTTTGATGCTCACAACAATATTAAGAGGGACAGATGAAATCTAAAAGGTAAACAAGTTCAGCTGAGGCTAGCTGAATTTGCTGGTTACTATGCTAAAAAGTTAATGATGAAATGCTGCCTCTTGATTTCAGCAGGTAAAATGAAGTAATAGTGAAGGTCTGTATCAAAAATAAAAGCTCACCTAAGCAATCTCTTCCCCATAGTTGTCAAAAACACGGCTTCTACAGTTGTTAGCCACTTAAATTAGTGGACTGGATTCTGGAGGGTTGCATGAGCACAAGCAAAACCATAAGATGTTACTGTTTCTGGAAATGCTTTCTGGAGGCTCATTGGATAACCTATCTCCTCTTGGCAGGTGTGTGAGGGACCAGGGAAGGGAAAGGTAGCATGGGCTGATTTTACTTAGCAATGCCAATATGCATACAGAGATGCGGTGGCTCCAAACATATTCCTTTGTAAGTGAGGTCAAAATACAGCTTGATGTATAAGATATACAATGAGTGAAAGAAAGGCATGTAACTGGGTTGGAAGATAACATTCTGTCTTTTGAATGGATTCTTGTTATTGTCACCGATGTTACTTTCAGCGAAAAAATGACGTTGAAATTATTCTTTTTTTTTTCCCCTCTGTTGTTTAGCTCTTGTTCTCAGCTTTGTTATGGCCACAAAGAGATGATAAAAATGGATTGGCACAAAGTTGGGTTTCCTGTATCGTTTAGAGTTATGTTTTCAGCCCTTAGCACTTTGATAGGGTCTGTTCTTCATTTTGAAAATAGCAATAAAAGAGCAGAGAACATAAGAAAACACAATTCTCTCTCTCTCTTTTTTTTTTTTAATGAAATTGTCAGTGCTAGTCTGAACTTTGCCTCTGATCTGTATGAAGTCTCTGAACTGTGTGGTTGGAAGAAAGCAGATACAAGAGAGTGATAAAATATCCATGTGCCTGGCTACTTTAGAAGGTAATAAAAAGCCCCCGAAGTCTTTCTTGTTTTTAATCTGTATATTTATGTCTAGATAAATCCTTTGGGAATAAACTTTAAACGTTTACGTTGGATTTAGAGAATTACCTTCCAGCATCAGTACCTATGATCTAGCAAAAGAAACTAAGCTTAAGCTTATGTGAATGGCCCTCTTGGCTTCCAGAGTCACGGGTAACATTAAAGCATGCGTTGAATTGCTACACTAAAATGAGGAATGGTGGTAGCGGGTACGAAGCATTGCAGTATATTTGCTGTTCCTGTGTGGTTATCAGAGGTGTTGGGCATGCATGAGAAGACAGCTCACATCTTAGAAAAAGGATCAATATGCAGCATGTGGCAGCTGAGTGTCAAGACACTGACAGGTGGGGAGTGTCCTGTTAGGTGGACCTTGAATGAGCCCAAGCCTTCTCCTTCTGCTCAGGAAGTGCAGCAGCACCTCTCCCACCTGTAAGCTGTCAGGGCATTTTCCTAGCACCTTGATGCCCTTCTCAGGCTCTGAAGGGCAGCCAAAGTAGAAATTGGAGAGGGAAGAAGCAGAAGCAAACCCAGAGCATGAGAGGTTGGCTCAGATGAAAGATGAGGATGGCAAAGGCCAGAGTTGCTCTAGACAGTCAGTACAGCCACAAAGACTGTTCCTCTCAGCCCAGTTCTGTGGTGTGGTCTTAGGTGAGATTTGAAGAGACTCACTTCCAGTTCAAGGTGCTTTTGAGCAACCCTGGAGCTCTAGCTCCTGGACACACTCACAGCTTTTCTCTTAGCCTGGGGACTAATTACTGGCCACAAAATGGTGTTTTACATCATGTGAGAATCCTGCAGAATGTAAATATAGCCATTACTTTATTGTAAGGGGTCTGTCACAGTAGCCCGGTGGCAGGGCAGAAAGGAGGGGAAGCTGCTTAGTTTTCGGCAGAAACTGCCTTTCTGTATTGTATAGATCAAACTGCATGGCAAGCGAGGGCTGGGGGAGTGGGGATGGTTGCAAACATTGCCTTAAGTTTTCAGAGCCATTGGTATGCTCAAGTAGCTGGCAAAATAGCCACTTCCATTCTATTTACCTCATGCTTTTGCCTTCTGAGAGATCCAAATTGTTGCACGTTTCCCTTCCACACCAGGAACAATGCATTTACTTGATACTGCATTGTCTTGCTTAGCTTTTAGGTTATGCTTGAAGCTGTGCCATGCTATCATATTTGCCGCCGTCACAGTTTTCATCAGTGCCATGGCTGGGCACTGGGGTATGTTTCTTCACGATGCTTTGAAATGTCTGCCATGCCGTCATTGTACATACCCATGTGAACACCAGAGAAGTGCATGTGTGAACAGGGGTTATGTGTGCTGGCTGGCGCGGTGGCAGGAGGGCTGGCAGCTAGCTGGCTGTTGCAGCAGACCCTGTGGGAGCCAGAGGGGAGAGAGGACTGAGGTGCTGCAGGAACCATAGCATGGTAGAAAGGAGAGAAGGCTGCTGTGGCTACAGTCTGAGCTTGCTTTCCTTGAAGCTGGCACAAGATTTTCCAACGAGGCCTTGACTGACCAGGAGCTTAAAGGCTTTCTTAGCTGCAGAGTGTGGCACAGGCCGGTGGCAGCCTGTAATTAATAATGATACTAACCCTCCTTATGCAACGGGGGGATGTCTGACAGTGTTAGTAGGTAGTTGCTCAACAACAAGGCATGTTACAACTAACCAGCTGGGACCAATTATGAAAGCCTCACTAATGCTAGCAAGCACTTGTCTGTTCACATCGTCGGGCTGAAGTTGAAGAGATGAGTGACTGCTCCGCAACACGCAGGCAGGCTGGCGGCTGCGTAGTGCACAGTGTTGAGCTGAAGCATAGCCACCACTTCAAGCGTGGGGTGTCTGCGCTCTGGGATATGTTTGCTGAGCAATGATGAGCCGTGGTGCCCAATGTTGGCACCGTCTGTAGCTCATGCCCCCAGATCTTGGGTGAGGAAGCACCCCCAGGGCTGCAGCACCATCTCCCTTCCTGCCCCGCAGCTTCTCCTACCCCCTCGCTGCTGCAGCAGCACCGATATATGCGCAGTACTTAGCTGCTCGCTATGGTTAGAAAAGGTGGGGGGGGGAAGCGGGGACTCCTACTTAGGGCTTCCTCATGAATTTTTAGTCACTACATGAAGTTTTCAAGAGTGTGCAAATAAAACAAAATTAAGCGAAAGACTAAGTGGCACTGCACAAAAGGAGGAAAAAAAAAGCACTGAATCATTGTCCAAAAGGTGCAGCCATTAGAGAATAATGATAGTTTTTGTGTGCAGTGCAGCTGGGGCCACAGTTGCAGAAGGAAGGTCCTCAGTGACCTGTGTGATGGCTCTGTTTGTTTAATGTGCTAAAACAAAGAACTGAAAAGCAGACAGGGCCCTCCGAGATACTCGCAGGGCTTCTCTCTCAGTTCCTGCGTCTGTGCCCTCTCTCACTGCGTGCGTGTCTTCATGCTCCAAATGCAACTAATCACAGCTACATGCTCTTGGATGCTTTCCGTTGTGCATCCTTGTCTCTGCGCCCGGGTACTCCCTTGTTGTTGAATTGCTATTTATGTAATTTAGAAACTACAACAAAAAATGTAAAGTCAAACAGTTACTACTTTATTGTCCATTTTTGTAATTCTCTGTCCTTCAGAATGAGCTCAGGGTAATGACATTATTCCCACCCCTCCACCCTGACCTCAGTCTTTTTTATCCATTTAGCAAATACTGCAGCTTGCTCTGTTTTTAATGGGTGGGAATCAATGTGGCTTTTTAAAATTGGATTCTCACTGCCTGCACAAACAAAATCAATGGTGTTATTGAGCATGTGCAGGGCTGTGTGAACGGGAGCGAGCCAGCAGGGTTTGCTGCCTCAGCGAGGCGGGGGCAAAGCCTGGAACTCGCACGGGGAGGATCACTCTTCTTATTTCTCTGTCATTTTGGTAAGGGCTGATGAGCAGCTCGGTACTGTTCAGAAAGTAGGGCCTAAGGAGCACTTTTCATCAGTTTAATGAGATTTTTTTTTTTTAAGGTGGTCAGCATGAGGCTGTAAAAATGGGCTAAAACTAGACGGGTTTGAAGATCCCAGTAAAATGAGATTTAATCTGAACTGTCTTTAGTTCGATATGGACTTTACAATTGGGTTTGCCTCATCTTGTGGAGCAGTCCTCCTGTGGCCTGGTCAGAGGCCCTTGCTCTCAGAAGTGAGTTTCAGAGGGAGCTACAGCATCAGGGGTGCAGTTTTGCTTTGTTTAAGCCAAGTGTTTGTACACAAACAATCAGGATGGGGAACTTATGTCTTCGCATTTGTCCTTGTGGGGGAATGAATTTACCAACCCTTAGCTGTCATGGGAAACTTGACTGGCAGAATTGGTCATGGCCTTGAGAGATGAAGGGAAGGGCAGATTACAGGTGGGTGGTGGTGGGTTTTTATTGTGGTTTGTTTGTTGGGGTTTTTTAAATTATTTTTTCAGGAGTGATCTTCAGTTTTAAAACTAGCAGGATTTTATTGCATGGTGTGGGAGGAATGGACTCTTCTAGCATATTCTCTTGGAGACATCAGCATCATCTGTAAGCCACGGTTCACAAGGCTGTGGTAGATGGTTTGCGGGACTGTATAAAATGGTAATATGGAGGATATTTTCAATTAAAATTAGTTGTGGAGCATCTGTCACAATCCACAAAAAGCCTTGTATCTGTCTGAAGAGCCTACCAGCTACCACCGCAGACTGTGTTGGTGGGACAAACAGCATGCACAAAAAGGAACCTCAAAATTCATTCCTTTCCGAGTCTTGATGTCTCTGTGCGAAGTACCCGAAAAGCTTGTATATTTGTCTTCCAGGAGTTAGAGCGATGCTACCAACTCTGTTAGACAGGACACCAGCAGTCTTCCAGCTGCAGCCAGTTTCAGACACCACTGATTCGGGTTGAGTTCAAACTGATGACTTTAGTTGTATGTGAAAGACTCCAGAACCTTTTATCAACCTGCAGGGCCATTCAGTCATTTCACATAAATGCACATGCCAACCCTTGTTTTGAACACCGCTTTGTTAGGAGCACAGCAAGCCTGGTGTTTTGAGTGAGAGCAGAAATTTCTGACCATGTGACAGAAGGGGTTTTCTAATGCTTGTGTCAGCTGAGGAGCTCTAGGTCCTGAGAGGGAAGGGGTGGCAAGAAGGGACAGAAGACGTGCTTGTTCGGTGCCCCATGCTTTTGTGGCTGAATGGAGTTTGTTTTGAAATGCTGTCGGCTCCGAGGATGCAGTATTGATGAGTGGAACGGAAGAGTTGTGTTTGTGATGGCTTCCTATCGCCATAGCCAAGAGGAAAACATGAGCTGAGATTTGGTTCCTGACAGCAACTTCCGCTGGGGTGCCAACCCTGGGGTTTGTTGCATGACTTTCCAGTGAAATCCTCAGAGTTTGCTTTTCCTGACCCACTTCAGATTTCTTGATTTCTAAGCGCTGAAAATCCCCATTGCTCCTGGATTTCACTTGTAAAAGGGATCGGCATGTTTCTAGCAAACAAGAAAATTAACCTCCTACTGTCCCCAGTTTGAGTGAAGATTTCTTTATGGTTATCATTTAATTATGTGATTGTGACTGACCTGGACAAATGAGACAGTTTTGGTGTCCTGCATTTGGTATAGCTTATCCATGCATACATTATGAAGTTCATAGAGCAGCTATAAATGATGCAGGAATCTTTTCTCAGCACAGTGCTTGGTGCATGGATGTACGTACTGGTGGATACCTTTTTTTCATTGTGCAGACGCAGTTTTATCCATGCAAGAAGCTTGTGATGATCAAATATTCTTTAAAAGAAGCTAAAAATATGTCTTTATTGGCTTCTTTTCTTTCCACAGACAACAAAGGTCCTACTTAATTATTTTCAAATGTTGGCAGGGGTGTAGTCAAACACCAGTTCATTAACCACCTAATTTCCACGTGTAATGTAATTTTTAATCAATACAATGTTTTTTTCGTATGTTCTGGTGTGCTTGATTGGAGCTCTGCAAAAAAATCAGGGTACTGTAGCGTGTGCCAGGACAGGCTTTTTCCTCTTCTTTTATGAAGTCCCCAGGACAGGTAGGTTTTATGTTTTTGGTTGGGTTTTTTCCTGTGGAGAGGTCTTGTGCCGCTTTGATCCGGCCCTTCCCTCTGCTCCAGTGTCAGCAGTGTGGTCAGCTGGGAGGGCTGGACGTTCGCAGTGCTTGGTGGGACCTGGGCAGAGATTTCCAAATGTCTGATCAGGAAATCTGTTACCTCCTGGTGGCTCCTGCTGTCCCTGCTTCCCCTGCGTGCTGCCACGGGAATGGGTAAAAAACATTGGTCAAACTGCAGGGGGGGAAAAATAACAGATTCTTCTTTATTTTAGGTTGGGATTTTTTTAGATTTTAGGGTTGATACTGTAAAGATTTGGGTTGGAGCCTTGACAATCAGAAACTTAATTAAAATGGAAAGCTAATGTTCTTAGATGAATCCACAGCTGAGAATTTTTAAAAAAATAGTATTGACTGAAAGAGCCATCAAATAATGATGGCATTTGGACTTCCCTGACTTGTTTTGATGTGGATAAATGATCTCATTTAGGGCTAATCAGGAACATGATTTCGCTCCACAATTCCACTTCTCCAAATTTTTTTAGCAGAAAAAACCCCAAACTTCTTTCCGTTCTAATTGAAAACCTGCCACTATGAAGTTTTGGTGTTGAGCTTTATTGTAACATTTTTAGTGATTGAAAAATCAATCCAATTTTGCTTTATATAGAGGACAATTTTTGCTTTTATTTAAAAAAAAATCAACCCAAAACTGTGTCCCCTTACTACCCTCCAGAGTGTATGCTTAAACATTCTTCAACATTCTTCCTTCATTTTTAATTTTTTTTTTTACAGTGGAGTAAAAATAATAAGCTGCAATCTGAAATAGAATTGTTGCTCTTCAACTTTTGAAAGCAGTAAGGGAAAATAGATCACACAGCAAGTTTTAAAAATCAGCCAGTGTGTGGGATATGCTACACTGAACCTCTTTTTAGAAAAGAACTGGATTGCAGCCTTTAGGAACTGTGTTTACTGTAAGAGAAACTTAATTTATACCAAGTAAAGGATGTGGGAAGCACCAGCTCAGTACTGCTGTGATGACTGCAGAGCAAAAAAAATTAAAAAAAAAAAAAGGCACAGCCAAAACAGGGATTTTCCACCGAGTGGATAACTTACTGGAAATGTCTGAAATCCATTTGTTCTGGGAAGGTGCATCGCACAGTCATTTCTCCTCTCCAGCAACCTAGCAAAGGGTTAAAAGTTTGAGCGAGAATTGATTCGGGGAGAAGACTGCTGCCACAATGCTAAAGACTCATTTATTGGGAGAGCGCTACACTGCTTACTGTAATTGCAAGAAAATTAAAAGAAAGCAAATTAGCTGGGAGCTTTTCAGAACTCTTCCTCCTTTTGCTGACGTTAATGAGATTTTCCCCATACCAAAGCGGCATTAATAACTTCCGCCGAGTGGCTTCTTGTAAGTCATTGCTTACAAAATGAAACAAACCTGGGGTGACGACGAGGGGGGGAGTGCGGAGGGAGAGGGGTACCGAGCACAGGGGGTGGCGGGGAAGGGGTTGAATCCTTAGGATAGGTTATATTACGGTCTCACAAATCCACACGTGAGGTAGCTCCATGCCGAGGCGTGTGCCGATGGTCTGTGTGCGGATCGCCTGCTGCCAGCCGTGCCGCTTCTCCGGCAAAGCGCCACTTAGCCAGGTTTATATTCTGCGATGGTTTTCATTGGGATGATTTCAGCAAACGGAAAGTTTATGTAGCAAAGGGAAAAATGTCACAGGCTGTTCTTAGGGCTGTATTTATAGCCAAGGCATTTCCAGGAAGGTGAATTTCCTAAACTGGGGTGGAGGTCGGGGCAGAAGGGAAGGGCTTGATCGGGATCAGCTTCCTTAACAGGAATTCCTACCTTGAGCAAGAATCTGCTGCTTTCCAAGAAACTGGGCTTTTCCACAGCTAGCAGAAGGGATGCTTCAGAGGCAGGGAAGGAGAAGAGTGAAATTATCCGTGCATTTGGAGGCCCCTCTGTGGGGAAATGCTGAGTTGCAAGCAAGTTGCATTACAGGGAAAGGCTTTCAGCGGGGCAGGACCCCCTTTTGCTCCTCCATCTGCCCCAGGAGAGAGGTGGCTGACAGGGCTGTGCTGAGCACAATCCCTTCGGTAGTGAGGCGTGGAGGAGTTGGGATCCCAAAATTCTGGGATGAGGGGATGGCTGAAAGCGGTGGGGCTGTAGCTCTTCCTCATTTCAGGTGCGGTGTGAAGGGATGGAAAAATACCTTTGTTTTTCTGAAAGCTCATGGATGCAAATGTTTGTTTATGGTGGGCATCTCTATAGCTGTGTACACACAAACCCAATGTATACGTACACGAATGCATGTTGAGTGGGAGTAATATTTTGTAATTTCTAAGGCACTCCTACATGAGGAGACGTGGGTGCCTAAGAAAACATAGCTGAAAGCAAAATCAACATGACCTAGTAAACAACAGCTATCTAGCACATGTGTGCCTACTGTAAAGCAGATCCTGCCTGTGCAGGCTGTGTGCACTTCTTCGGACGGTGAGAAGTTAACGTCGTTTGAACTGAGAGCTCTCAGTAAGATTTTACTGAATTCAGATAATTATTCTGCAGATTTTCTTTTGCATCTAATACCCCACTGTCCAGGTATAACAAAGTGACACCCAACAGCTACAGCGCCTGCTTTGTGAGAAATGGTACCTGCTTGGTGCAGCAAGAGTCGAGCTGGTTTTTGGCTGTTGCTGCTTGGCACAGGCACCTTCCTGGTGCTGTCCTGTGGGTGACAGCACAATTTGCAAGTTATTAAAAGTTTAGGAGGATTCAGAACATCCTATTCCAATGGTTTCTAAATATTTCATGCCTGTCATCTAAAGCAGTTTCAGTGCTTCAAAACAGCAGGAGAAGAAAATTATGCATTGTGTATTTATAATACATGATTGTTGATCTCTGCTGACATTTATCTTTACTCTAGAGAAGAGACCGGATAACTTGCTTGTGGCGGGGAAAGTAAATGTCATAACCAGGATAGCCTGTTACAGATGTGTATTAACCCTTTCAATTAATTTTCTTACTGCTTTAATGGGCTTTTATCATGTGATAAATCAGGCTGATGTCTTTTGTCCTCCCACGCAAAGGGATGCACGATGAAACTTGTGCTGTTCCAGGAGTGAGCACGGAGATGTGAACCGTAAAATGACTCTCAATGTGTGACAGCAGAGAACGAGCTACCCATGGAGGAGCCCAGGAGATGGTGGCTCTGTGTACCCTGGCAAGCAGTGTGGCCTGGTGGGAGATGGTCTATACAGTAAATCAGTTGGTGCCAAGGACCTGGCAGCCATGTTTGGGGTGTTTTGGGGGAATGGCTGGTTTGGACTAAGTCTTGTTCAGTGGGTGAATGCCTGTTCATGCGCTCTGAGGCCGCTCCGTAATGTGAGTGCAGAACAAGTGGGAGCAACTGGGAGGTTTGCCTCAAAAGGGCCCAACTGAAACACTGGTATAGATGCACTCAGTATTGTTAGTTCCTTATGTTTTTCAGCAAGTCTTATAATGAGCTTTTTTTTTTTGACTTCCTACCTGCCTGGGAGAATCTAGAGTTTAACTTAAAGGCATTTCTAGACCTCAGTGTTATTGCAAGAGAGTTCAAAAAAACAAGCTAAATTTAAAAGAGACTGAATACATTCTTAAAAAAAAAAAAAAAAAACCAAAACCAATGCACACCCAAAACCTTTCTCTCTCTCTCTCTCGTGATTTTGGAGGTTGACAGGTGACTTCTTAGGTTATTCTTTCCTGGGAGAAAACCTGCAGGAACAGCCTGGGTAGGAGAAGAATACCTCTGTGACTTTCCGTGATACTGAAGTGAGGGGAACTGCTTCTCTCTTGAATTAAATCCTTGCATCTCCAGTGCAAGAGCTGTGGAGTTATTTGTGGTTCAGGTTCACTGTAGCGACAGCTCTAGGAGAATCTGCTTCCAAAATTTCCCTGAATTCTGACGAGGAGCTGCTGAGGAAGTCTAGGCTACATTATTTTACATTATTTTCTGGCCTCTCCCCCCCCCCCCCCTTTCCTAATTTTTACAGGCCCAACCTGCACTTTCCTTTCTGGGGCCAGTGTTCTTTCTACACCTCTTGCTTTGAGCAGGCCCTGGGGCATCCCCCACCCAAAGGGGCTTGAGGTGGTTGGTGTTAGGTGCGAGCCCTGGCCCTGGGGAGCGGAGAGCTACCCAAGTGGACGTCCTCTCTCTGTGCACAGCCACCCAGAGCCTTTCAGCCCTTTGAAATCCTCAGCACCCCATGGGGGGAAGAAATTGGGCAGAATCAGGGGGAAAGGTGATGGCCCCTGTGCCAAGAAGCCCACATGATGGGCAGCCTGGTGCAGGATGAAGCCCTGGAGCAGGAGGGCAGTGTGGGGTCATTCCCATTCTGATCTTTCCCTCAAACCTCCTTGTTCTCAAATGCCGAGTACCAAACCCTCCACCGCCTCCCCGCATACTCACCCCCGTGCTTGCTGCTTCTCTCAGAAATGTGTTTGTAGTAACAGGGAGTTGAAGAGATCAAAGCAATAAAACGCAGAACGCACTGGTACCCAGGAGGGACTGCAAGCGCAAAACCACCCCGCGGTCAGCGAACCGGTTGGGAAGGAGGGATTTGTATGGATGCAGTGTTATTTCATCTCTGGGTTGGCTGTGCCAGGCAACACATGGCTTAAAAACCAAGAAGAGAAAAACATAACGGGGCGTAGTGGTTTTGAGGAATGTCTTTGGTGTGTGGAGAGCTGCAGCCAGCTACTGGAAATCCTAGAGAGGGAGAGGCTGGATTATCATCATCTGGATGATGAAGAGATTACTAGTGAGTTAATAAACACCTAAAAATCTCACTAGTCCCTGAAGTATGACAGATTACTAGAATGGTCAGTGCTCTGCTGGAGATGACTTTGCCTCAAATAAGATGAATCTGTATGCAAGGAAAATGTTAGGTTTGATGCTTGAAGAAAATTTCTTCCGGGTGGATGCTTGTCTTTTTTTTGTTCTTCTTTTCCCCTAGTACTTTGAAAATTAGGATTTCTACACCTAAGATTTGGGCCTGATTTGTTCCTTCCTTAAACAATAAAATAAAACAGAAGTTTGAAAAGCTTTCTGTAGGAATAAAAGATCAACACCTGCCTGCTGAGATGATTTCTAGAAAACTGTATGTTATGGCCAGGTTTTTTAAGTATCTCCACATAAAATTTTGAAAGGTGCTGGTAGGTCAGACTCAAAAGTCATCCTAGCTTATAACTGCCTGGCTAGTTCTCTGTCTTAAGAATCTAAATGCATGATATATACTTTAAATATTTTATATATATTAAATACTTGAGACAATTTTGATTTTTTTCAGATGGAACCCTTCATTTGAGGACTAACGTGAAAAAAAAATAACTGTATGCTATTGATTAATTGCCTTCACACATAGACAAAAAAATAATTAATAATTTGTATTCTCCAAATGGTTTCTAGTATGTTGCAGTGATGTAAACTATAAAGCAATCCAAACATTAATATCAAAGTGTAGGAAAAGCACAGGTAGAGTATGGATGTTTGCCGAATGAAGTGAAGCTGAATTTTGAAAATTCCCAGAGCATCTTAAAGGTAATGCTGAAAAGTTAAACAACAGAAAAGAGCATATTTGCACCAGAGAGTAGGGTAGTTTCCTTTGACTTACATCTCCATTAGCCCTGGTGAAGGCGGTGTGACTGTGGGAAGTATAAATCCACACTGCATTTGGATTAGGCACCTTTTGGATTTGGGGCAAGCCTTTCCACATCTGCAGTCTCTCTTAATTTATTCTATTAATAGTGGAATAAAGGTGAGGGGTCATGCTGCTGTGTCAGTACAGTTACCATCTGCCAGGCTGACCCTCTTCTGCGTTTTATTCTTGTGTCTTGTTTCTTTTTTTTCCACTTTAATTCACATTTCTGACTGAAGAAGGGGAAAACTTAAGAGTGCAGCCCATTGCGGCCAGAACAGCTGCCTGCACTGATGGGGCATGAAACTCTGCTTGGTTTCACTGGTTCTCACTTGCTTTTCCTGTGGGCAGTGGGAGCTGCCTCTCTCTTCTGGAATGAGCGTCCACCCTTCACGGCACCTTGTCTTGCTCAACGTGATGGATGGAGCTATGATCCATGGGGGTCAGGAGTGAAGGCTGGGGCTAATGCAGACCTGGACCGCAGAGTCAAGAGGCGGTTACCTGCTATTTTATCTGCTCCTATCGCATGCGGATAAAATAGTGGGTGACAACGAATGCCTTGTGCTCCTCCGCCAGCGTTATGGGAAGGTGGGGGCGTGCTGTGATCGGCCCAGGCACACGTAGACTGGCCGGGAGTCTGGTGGCCCAGCTCTTGCGGAGGTCACCGGTGACCCTGGGGAGAGTGGGGATGCTTCACCCTGGAGCAGGAGGGGCTCATGAGTGGCTGCTGGGCTCAGAATTAGTATTGATGCTTGCAAGAAACTCAGGAAAAAGGAGGCAAGTGTAGGATGTGAGAGGAACTAATCCTGCACGTTACCTCTGCCCTTGAATTTCGTCAATCAGATAGAAAAGGGAAGTAATATAGACGTTGCAAGTTTATTCAGAAGTTGTCAGTCTGGAAAGGGCCCTGCCTAAATTGAATATAGCTTCCCTTTGCGGAAGAGACCTCCTTGCTTGTTCTTTATGTATTTATATCTGACCTGGGGCTGGCTCGATGGACAAAATGTTCTGTGCTTATTTCCTCTTCTTTTTTTGGAAGAAGGCAGACATCGAGTGTAGGAGAACTGCACTGGGGCTGGCTGGTCCACACCAACTGGGGACAGACACCCCCTTTCTAGGGCAAGAGCTGGCACCTGACAGGCATCTTTTGTCTGTACCCCTGTGCTGCTGCAACAGGAAGACTCTGCTGTCGTATTAAGAGAAAAGAGCTGTTCCTCTGCTGCTTTCTCTAAGCTTTTTGCTTTCATTAGGCAGAAAGCATCAGCCTCCGCTGTGGTGGAAACAAGGGCGGAGGTGAAGGATGGTGAGACCGGCAAGGCCGGCATGAAATAACCCTACAGGACTGCAGGAGAATGTATGGAAATCTCCCTCTGACTTATATCAATTAAAGGGAAAAGGGGAATAGTATAGGCATTGCAATTAAAAAAGGTAATAGAGTCTGATTTACATTTCAGAATGTATTAGCTTGGTTTTAATTGGAAAATAATTTGAATTGCAAGTGAAATAATTAGATTAGAAAGCCACTCAGCAATTTACTGCTCATATTCCCCAGAACCGGACTCCTGGTTCATAGAGTAATTGTGAACATTATGGGAGCTGTGTTTGATTCTTTTTTTTTTTTTTTTCCCCTTTTTGCTCTCCCCTTCGCTCCTCTCCTAACGAATTGCATTCTGGAAGTAGAGGCACATCTTCATTAATGGCCACATTTTATGTCTGAGCTCTCAGCTGGTTGCAGGGGCTTTTTTGAGGTATGAAATTTGTGAGGACATGTGAGAAAAGGGCTAAGGGAGTTATTCTGTATTCCTCCAAGCCATTTATTCCAAATCTAGGCTGTAAAAGAAAAATAATTGTCAGCTCTGCCTCGGTATCCCTTCTTGAAATGGTCGGGGGCGTTCTGGAGTTGTTAAATGCAGGAAAACTGGCACCAGAGATATGCAGTGCTTGCAATGAGTACATTTTTTATCCAGGGACATAGATGTATAGCTGATGCTTTATTTACAAAAGGCATAGTGCATCCCCAAGCACCGTGCAACCCAGGAGCCCTAGTTCTGCAGACCTGTATGCGTGAGCGAGCCCAGCCATCGTTTCCCTCCTTGCTCTGGGGTGAGTGCTCGGGGATGGGGACAAAGGCAGGCTGCAACCGGGGCTCGTGTCCCCATCAAGCACGGGACTTGCTTTCTTAGTTATTGAATGTTGCTAATGCTTTCATGAGGTTTGATCTTTGTATTCAAAAGGAAAATCTTTTTCCATCCCTGTCGTGGAAAAGTACACAAGGGAATTGTATTTGGGGAACTTACCTATGGCGGCTTATTAATGTTATAAATCATTGTTTACTGGCTCATAAAAACAATCTGTCATAAATTACAGATCTTGAAAAAATTCCTCACAGATGTGAGACAGAAAGCAATGTGTTACTGCTGCTTTTCCTTGTTTCTTCTCTGATGGACCTCAGTAACTACATCATCAGTCTATGGTTATTTCTAATTATTTATTTACACGTAAAGCCCTTGCCTTCTCTTCCAGGTCAGGAATGCTTCTTCCACTTGAGGGATAACTTAAAACCAATTTGATTGGGCATGAAGAGTAATTGGACATCATTTTGAGAAGCAAGTCCTCTCTGTAATCCATCACTGTTGTCACGCTAGCCTGTTTCTGAGGCAGGGCAGCATTCGCTTATCTCTGGTAGTCCGAGGCTGCTGTTTCTCCAAAGTAGAGGCCCCTTTTCCATACTGACTCTTTTCCAGCCTCTGTTTATTTCCTTAATGACTGAAGTGAAAGCAGATATTGTTAGATAAGTGGCTATAAATGATTGTGGCAGCTTTGTATAAAGGCATGTGATAAATTTTCAGGAAAGAATTTGTTGCCAGGATGGCTTCTGGAGCCAAAATGTTGGTGCCAAACTGCGCGGGAAGAGTGTGTGTGAGAGACCCATCGGGGTGCTACCCTGTGGGATTGCAGCCTTTCTTCTGGTGGGCCCCGCTCTTGCAGCTGGGGGGTGAGGGATGGTGCAATGCTCTGGGCCCTGACCTCTTCACCAAAACCACCATCTGTCCCTCATCCTCCCTGCTGTTTCCAGACCCTGTTCAGTATGTGCAGTCCTATCTCGTTCTTGGGGGTTTGGTTCTTCCTTTTTTTTTCCCCCCTTTTCTTTTTTGAGCAACCCTTAACCCTCTAATTCAGTCTCAGAGGTTGTGCGAGGAACCCTATAGATTTGCTGGTTGGACTTTACCTGTATGTATGCAGTGGGTGGGCCTGTGCACGTGGCAGGGACACGTGGTTGGGGCACGTGCCATGTGGCACGAGGACACCTGCGGGAGGTCCCCTGGAGCTGGATGGAGCTGAAGGACACCCTGGCAAAGGGCAGCAGCAGGGCTGCGACCCAAGCCTGGGGTTCCTTTGGCAGGAGCGGCTCCTCCTGCCGTCACTGGCAGCAGCGCCATCGCCTGAACCTCTGTCTTGTGCAAGGCAGCGATTTGAATTCCCAAGCTCACAAGCTGCAGATTCCTCCATCTTAAAGAGCTATTCTTCCATCTGTAAGCCGGTTACTTGTTTGATTTTTAAATCGGGTTTTCTTGGTGAAAGTGGAGACCGAGGGGAAGGACCCTGTGGCAGGACCCTCACCTCTGGCAGCAATGTGTGCGCACGGTAGTTCCCGTTAGTTCCTGTCTGCTCCAAGTGGATTTAACTTACATTTTTAAATGGCAGCATTTGAAAGGCATATAGGGTTGAGCTAACCATGTAAGTAATTAGACTAGGAATGCAAGCAGAGGGGGCCATCAGCACTCATTATTTAAGAGCCAGCTTCATTATTTTTACTGCTTGGATGCTTATCTTAACGTCAGCAGCCACTTTTATTTAAAGGGACTTTGCCTTGCAGACTTGAGGTTCCTTGTTAGGCTCTCCTGGAAGGGCGCTTGGAAATCGCATGCCTTCCTCAGAGAGGTGAAACAAAAATAGTTTGCTCCAAAAAGGATGCTTCCTGGTGCTGACACTCCCAAAGTAGTTACGTTCTGTACAGGCTTTGCAGGGATTCCTGTCTCTGGAACAGTGCTGCCACCACGATAAAAGTGAGATGCTCTTTGACAGCACACGGTATTTTTTATTAGGTCAGAGCATGAAAACTGTCCCAGGCATCTAAAATTAGAAGACGATGAGGTCTGTAGGGAAAAGCAGTGTCGAATCACACAGCTGCAGTCCCTGCCCCAAAGTGCTTGCAGTTAAATTCCCCCCTTGGCTCCAAGCTCTCGTTGAATCCGACTTGCTATAAGGGAGCTGACAAAACTGCACAGTCTGAGGTGAGCCCAACTGCAGTGGTGACTTTTAGTCTGACTCCTTGTATTAAATATGTATATACCTAGGGCTGTATTTCAGTGAGAGATTTGCGAAGGGGGCGAATAATGCAATATCGTATACCAAGTGATTGTACCAGTGTGCTGCTGCATCCCTCCCTGAGCTTTTTCATTCTCTCTCCTGTTTTTATCATTCCTCTGTGTGTGGTGGATGCCCAGGCTCTGCTCCTGTCAATGACCCTTACACAAGGGTGGGCCACGTGGGAATAGGGATATGCTGCCACTCTTCGGTAGGAAAGATTAGCCTGAGATGCTGAACTCCTTTGTGAGGGGCTTTGAGATGTATAAGCGGGTGTGCTGCTCTAGAGCTCTTCTCATGCCACCCAAAACTGCCTGGAAATTTGAAGGCATCTTGCAGGAGATGTCTCGGCAAAGTCCTGGGTGCTGAGCAGTGTATTTCCCCAGGCAGCTGGGGAAAGGAGAGGAGATACTGTCTTTTACCTTTACAGTTTCTTGGCTGCTCTGGTCTTTCCTGTGAATTTGTGCCCAGCCCGGCAGAGTTAAATGCTGCCGCCGCAGCCGTTGCGTGCAGGGCTGCTTTGTTGCCATGTCAACTGTGCATGTCATTTGTTTACATTTGATTTGGCAGAACATTTCATGATAAGAACCAAGGCCTCCAGCGACTTTGAACTGGGGGGTGGCTGGGCAGGGGCATGGCAGGATGAGGAGCGAAGGAGAGGGTCTGCACCCACCTTCTGCTGGTTGCCCACCAAATGAGTGCGTGAAGCCACCTGGGGCCTCGTCTTTGTAGTTAGTTTCCAGGAAAGTAGGAACAGGGGAAATAAGTGTTGGTTCTCATATTAATATCGATAACAGTGTACATTAATTCTCAGGTGGCTTCTTGTAGTTCAACCCATGGAGTGTGAAGGTTATTTCCACAGCCTGATGTGGGCAAGGTTGCCACAGATGGGAATTTGGTAGGATCACAGAAATTACCTAACAACCAGATCTGGATTGTTTTCACCTTTTAGTGATGGGAAGAGATTAATCTTTATAGGCAAAGACCCCTAACTCAAGACAAGTATGTGACAGACTTTCCTGAGGACTTTCCCCAAGTAAAAAGAATACCAAGGCTTGGCCCAAAGCCAGGGAGAAAATATGTCTTAAAGAAAATCTACAAAGTCTGATGTAGTATGTGGTTGTCTCAGCCAGCACAAAAGTGATGCAATAAGAGTTGGTGCAAAACTAATTTTTCAAAATTACTTCAATGACAATTTATTTTTATTTTTTTCCCAAATAGAAGTGAACTGGGAAGAGGTTGGTAAAGCCTAAGAGATTTCTTTTCCCTGAGTCCTTCTGTTTGCCAGGGACATTTTCCCCCCATATAAGTTGCCTGATTGGGAGTGGTAAATTCTCCATTTCCCTTTATGTGTTATTCTCTGCCTTCTGGATGCAAGACACTTTGCTTGTGGTGTTGGTGGGAAACACATTCAGGTTTCAAGTGCTGGGAAACTGGGGAGTGATGCAATTTCCCCTTTCCTTCTTAAAAGAAAGAGATTAATTTACTCTGTGTTAATATGAAACGGAAAGCTCGTCTCCCTGGCAGCTCTGCAGGCGAGGACAGGGGACAGTGTAAAGTCCGTGATCCCTTAGGAGGTGCGTGCCCCTGCCAGCCCCACCGTCAGAAGCCCGGTGAGTCACAGCGACCACACGGCACCAGTGGGCTGCCTTCTGGGGAGTTTCTGCTTTCACGTGAGAGAAAATACCCTTCATCTGTGATTAATGTCCCAGCCACCGAGCACCAGCTGAAAGACTGCGCTGCTGGGAGCGTACAAGAAATGAGTCGTGGGCCACCAGTGTATTTCCCCGCTTTGATCTTCGTCACTCTGCTCGTTGTTCTGGCTTGATTTTTACATACCTGTATGTGATAGCTTGGTCCTGAGCTCACCAAGGCAGCAGCTGGAAAGCGCAGGGGTGGGATCTGGGGTTTGGGGCAAAGACTGGTTAAACCAGCAGTGCCACCAGGAGATGTACCTGGAGACCAGAGCCTCCACAACAGCCAAGGCGAATTGGGGGTGTGCTTCCCTGTGCTTCCTGTGGAGGTGGGACTCTAGGTCTGTAGATGGTGCATGCTGTTCACGTTGGTCTAGAGCTGTGCAGGAGTTGTCCATATTGGTACTTGCCTTGTTACTCTGCTCTGTTGATCAGGGTGTCCCCCTCCAATCAAGAACAGTTAGGCTCGTGCTGGGGAAGTAGACAGGGAAGGTGGGGAGCATGGTAGCATGACTGATGTTGAAGCAGGGGTGAAATGCCTGTTCCCCCTCTTCTTTTCCCTCTTATGTGGCCTGGAGAGATCATGTCTAGGTAAAGGGCTAAGCCAACCTCATGACTCTATTGGTCTTCGGCCTCTCTAGGCCTGTGCAACCATTCTACCAAAAATGACTACTTTTGTAAGGTGGGTCCAGCTCCTGGCTGCTGACCAACCATTTTTTGAACTCCATTCATGCGAGCTTTGAAACAAATCACTGAAAAAATAAAGCCTGTCAGGTACTACTGACATGCGTAGGGTTTAATCTGGCTCCCAACCTGTGTAAGGTTTTTATAGGGCACTAATAATCACATGGTGTGCTCCAGTTCTTGCTTTTTAATTTTCTACTTAAGGGCGAGACTAGGTGCTTTCCTCAGAACATGAGATTCTTTAATTTTAGACACAAGGTCTGGCACCCTTTGTGGAAGCCAGCTGTCTTCTCATTTTCCTAGCAGTGCTTTCATTCTTCTGCATTGCAAGCCAGCTCTTTTTCTGTGTGGGATCCTTCTCACCTCAGCCCTTTCCCAGTTACATAAAGAAGGAAGAGCACTAAAAGAGTGGCCGTGCTGAAATTTAAAACAAAAAAAAAATCATTGAGGCCCTCTCTGATGTGTTGCTACATGCCAGATGCCTGTCTATGGTTATTTCCAAATAAAAGTACTTCCAGGCAGCAGGCATGCATCTATAGCATTATCTGTAATAAAGAGCAGTATATGGGATAATAGTACAGAGTACAGTTCAGAGCAAAGTAATACATCTTGGTCTTGAATCAAAGATCACCAAAGACAGGATGTCATTTTGTCAAGATTTCAGTTGTTATATTGTTTTGTAGCCTTCCTCTCTCCCTCATTTTGAAGTTGGTATTTGCATAACATCTAAAACCCAATGCATGGATGAAGCATGCGGAGATAACTTCTATAAATATGGCCCAGTAGCTTTCAATGAGGAAAAAGAGAGGTTGCCTGCGTTCCTTCTGGATGTCACCTTTTCCCTTGCTAAATCCAGAAAGAAGCCTTATTCCTTCCCCTAGGCTCGCTGCTGAAGCAGCTAGATGAGGTGCCAGCGAGGGCTGTAAGGTGCTTCTGCTCAGTCTTGGGCTTTAATTCTATCCTGAACTCCAGCTCCTTGGAGACTCATGATTCCTATGCTAAGAGCAGCGACATGTTGTTTCTGTATTTATTGGGCAAGGCAGATGCCCTTGTTCCTTTTGTCACTCCTAGCAAAAGAGCTTTCCAGATGGGAACCTCATTTCCAAATAGTTCTTCAAGAAAAATGACGTTTCTTGGACTGCTTGTTCTCAAAAAGTGCTCCAAGTGATCTTAATGCATTCTCAGCCATCCTTTACAGCAGAGAAATATTCCTGAATGCAAGGTCACCAGTTGCAGTGATATGTATTGTGAATAAACTTGGTACTTGCATCCGAAGATGGTCTTGTGGATAACATACAAGTTTGGGACAAAGGAAGCTATTTTCTTGTTTGCTTGTGTAAACTTGTTTAAATAATTCTTCTGCTCCATCTCTCAGTCTTCCCAGTTATAAAGTGAGATTAATAAACTGTCCTTGCCTTACCTGGGTATATTAAAGTTTCTGAAAGCCCAACAGCTGTCTTTATGGAAATACGAAGTGCTGGATCTTTCAGATACCACCCACACCCTAACAGCTGACCTGCTGGCTTGCTTCTCCCAGCTAGAGTCGACTGGAAGTTCATTCTGCTTGCAGGCAAGTATGGTAGTTATCAGCAGCTCTTGCGAACATCCTTGACCTAGACCAAGGGGCCAGGCAGCATATGCATCAAGGTAAAATTTTCATTCTGTTAGGTATCTCTTCAAAACTCTCAGTAGAAATACTTCTGCCCCTCATCAGCATTATACCTGGGGACCTGTTGATTGCCAGCAGCAATTAATGCAATGCTGGTAGCAGTGCTTGGGAAGGAATTGAAGTGATTGACTTTCAAATTCAGGGCTGTTGTTTGCAGGACTGTGCTTTGGGGAAAATGGTAAAAAGGTTTCTATCTAGAAACCAAGCATATCTGATGTGGAATTACAGAGAAACAATGAACACAAAGTTGACAGTACTGCTGTTACTGAGGAGAGTTGCACTTTTAAGTCCACTTTAGAAGTAGGTTTTGGAAGACAGAGCCGTAGACATTTAGGAGGGCAATCCTCTCGGCATCCCATTGCAGCCTTTCATTAAGCAGAGTATTAACTACCTTATCTCCTTGATGAAACTTGGGAAACTCTACTCTGACAGATGCACACACGTGTCTTTCTCCCTGGAAATTTGGAAGTTAAGACATGCTTTCTCTATCATCTATATGATTTATTTTTCCCCTGACTATTCCTCTGGAGTTGCACTAACGCACTGAACTAAGTGCAGCTGTCTATGCCTTGAGCTGTATTTGCATAGAGCTCTATTTGCATGTTGGCTTGTGCTGGCGTGCAATATTAATAAGGTATTAAAGGAGAGCAGGGGAAGGGGGAGGGGCAAGTTAAGATTTCAGTCTTGTCTAAGTAGGGCCATGCAAATAAATTTCCCTTTATCCAGAATTAATGACTAATGTGTTAACTGGCCTCGGACTGGGATTTTGCTTCCTGGGAACGATGTCTGCGGCCAGAGACCGTGCTTCCCGCTGTGTCTTCCACGCCTCCAGAGACAGTAGTGGGTTTGTCCACCTTCGGCTGGAAGCTGCAAGGCTGCTTGTGCAAGGAAATCTTTCTGGTTACAACCATGCAGCCCAGTGGAAAGACACAGCATGGGAATGGATGAGAGGGAGAAAGAGGGAAGGGAACAAAGGAAAAATGGGAAAAGAGCAAGTTCTTTACCAAGAAAAAGCTAGAGCTTTGATTTTGGACATGAGCTGCTGTTACCTGAAAGAGCATGCTTGTAACAAAAGGTTCTGTAGGAGGGTGTGCCCCTCGGAGGCAGAGATTTGGGGTTACCTGCCATCATTCAGCATGGTGGCTGTGCTTGACACCCAGATCCGCACTTGCCTCAGAGTTAGCCTGGCCTGGGCATCTGTTCCGCCTTATACACAGGACTCAGCAGCAGCCTGTGCTAACCGAGGTAATGGTGCTAGCACCTTATTTTACACTGCTGTCTGGGCGGCTGCCTGTTAGTATGCATGGTGAGTGGGCAGGGAGCAGCAGGAGAGACAGATCCCTTGCCTGCTGGCTTCCCAAGAGGGGCACACCATTGTGACCAGGAGAGCTGGGGGGGGAACCTTGGGAGACTCGCCATTTTACATGTAGTTAGCTCTTAGTGATGATAATGTGATGGCAGGACCGTAGGAGCCCAAGTAGTAATGGCTCCTGTGGGGGGAGCTGATTAGTGTGATCTCCAGGGAGGGGTTGCCTTCACTCTGCAGGGTAAGGAGTACTTCTGGAGCTTGCACACCTGGCACCTTTTTATTAACAGCCCAGAAATGTCTGAAGAAGGGGAGCTCTTCTAGAGGGACCTGTTTATGATCGGGGTTTTATCAGGTTGCTCTGTCCCAGATACATGGGAGAGTACAGGAGGGCCAGAATTCCTGTGCTGATGAAGAGAGGTGCCTTAGCCCCAAGCAGATACACATTGCCTGTCCTTGCGTGTGGTGGGCCAGAAGTCCTTCAAACCTGGGCTTGCCGCTAGCGTAATTGCCTCCTGTGCTAATATTCTTGGGGTGCCGTCCAGCTGAACTGGATCACCTTTTCCCAAAAGTCTTGATGTTTCAACTCAGAATGGAAGAATAAGCAAGGTGGTGGTAGGGTGCAATGCTCCTATCTCTGTGCTCAGACATTTTGGTGGTAACCTGGTAATCCCACAAGTCACTTAGTGGAACAGTTTGATCTTGCTGTGGGGATGGTGCCACATTATGGGGGAAGCTCTGTTCTTAATCAGCGCAGAAGCCGTGAGGGGAAAAACAAGTCTGCAACATCACTTGGCAACACAATTATTATAATAGGGTTTGCTTCTTCCTACACTGCCCAACTGAATTATTTTCTCCATATGGTGGAGCTACTCTGTTTTTAACTGGTTCTTCCTGCCCCTTCACCAGATGGCTGTTTTTATGCAGGACCTCACAGATCTCGCGCATTGTGCCTTGCTGAGCTGAGAGCAGAGAAAGGATCTATGGGTGAAAGCAGGCTCAGGACATATGCTGCTAGCCCTGGTCATTGGGGAATGAACATACCTGGAGCTGGACATTAGGCATCATCATTAAAATGCATATTTAGATGTTATCTAACAGGATAACTCAAAGCTATCATCCTGTTTATTTTTGGTGGTTGTGAGATTTTGATGAGAACGTGGAGTTGAAGGAGCTGTAATGGGCTGCACTCCATAAAGTCTTCCCCTCCTGGGTTGCCAGCTCACTTCAGGCCTGACCTGTAACAGCTTGTTGTCATCCTTGTCTTAGGCGTTAAGCTCAGCTCTGCTAATACGTTGCAATCCTGTCTGTCTTCTGGCTATTTTTGTCTTCCTAGGGTAGGGCACCTACCTGTAAGCTTCTTGTTGCTCTCTGATTCCCAGGGGATCCGTGTCCCGCATCACAGCGTGCCTCTGCTTTGTGTGCATCCTCGTGATGCCAAGGACATGGGGAGTAAAAAAACCCAAACAAAAAAAAAACCCTCAAAAAACCTGTAAAAAAATAAAAGGGACATACAGGAATTCCAACAGTAGGTGCAAAGTGTTTAGAAAAGATAAATCACTTCTGTAATTTACACTTCAGGAAAAAATAGCCCACCTGTGTTCTGGGTAGCCAGGCGCTCTGCATCTGTATTCAAGGGCCTTCCTCATTTGCTTTTAGTCTGCTTTTCTAAGGAAATGAGATGTGTATGATCACACTGCTGCTGTGTTCCCCTTAACTTTTTGAATCCAGTGGACAAATTCAAGCAAATTTGATGCAGGGGGAGAAGTCTCGGTGGTATTGAGTTCTACATGTTTCATGAAAATAGGCAGCTGGGCAGAGACCCTGTTAATGCATGCCCCGGGGGAAGGGCTGCGGTGTCAGCTTGACAGTTAATATATACTGTTGGAGGAGTGTCTCAGCACAGGAGCTCAGTCCCAAGACCCCCATCTGTAGGAAACAGCAGAAGTCTTTCTCTGGCCTTTTCTAATTTTCTTTTTTCTTTTTCCTTGGGTGAGACTTGAAAATAAAAATAACACTTTTCATCTTCAAAGGGCTTTACAAACATCAGCTAATTAATCCTTCCCTCATCTAGTTTGCTGCTTCAAGGAAGAGTGGAAAAGCAGGGATTTTTCTAAAAGTGAGTGAGATGGATTCTCAGAGGGCCCATCTCAATCCTGAAGGGTCTGCGGCTGTTGCTCCACTCCAGAGCATGCGGCTCTGTACCATGTTGTTGTTTGTTCTTTGTTCTGTGGCAAATAAACAATAGAATTCAAAGAAACAACCAAGAGATGTCCCCAAATACGTATGGCCCAGCTTATGGGTAAACCATCAACCTGAAAAAACTGTAAATTGGCTTAATCAGGAGGGAAAGAAAATTCCCATCATTCAATCTTAGATCTTTAAAATTGATCGCACATGAGACTGTCAAATTTTCTCATAAATTACGTTGACAACTCCTGTTTTTTTCTTGATGTCCCTGAGGATCTTGCGGTCATTGTCAAAACCTGAAACTTTTTACATCTCCCGGTCCAGTTCTCCTCCCCCTTGGTCCAGCAAGCTGTACTTGGGTACAGCATCAGTCCTGCTGCTGATGTGACAGGTAACCATTGCCCCGTGGATTCAGGGGTGGAGGAGTGCTGTGCTGAGACTGGCCCTCTCCCTTGGATGACAAAAGATAACTATCAAGGAGGCCTGGCTCTGGAGCAGTCAGTGCAATGGCTGCGGATGGGAGGGGGGCACAGAGCACAGCCAGGTCTGGCAGAGGTGCAGCATCACCTCTAGTCACAGGGATGCGGTGTGGAGCGCCACAAGGGTTCAGTAATGAGACACCCCATTGAGTGGAATGGGTGAGAGCCGAACCGGAGGTGCCTACAGCTGGAACGTCTGTGCCACGGTCAGTGCTGAAGATGGCAGGTCGCTGTTACAGCCATCCCATGCTGCTTTCCTGAGGGCTTGGCTGAGGGAAGTCTCATCTGAGCGCAGTATGCGCTCATGGGCATTGGGAGCGGGGAGTTTGGCTGAGCAAAAGTTTGGCTCTCGCAGCATGTGGAGCAGAGGCTTTGCATGGCACCTGCAGAACATGGGAACCGATATCCGTTGGGGTCCATTGTGGTGGTTTTCCAGCATCCTTTCCACTGTCTGTTGTGGATCCAACTCAGAAATAAAGCTTTAGGGATGGGCTGACATGCCGTGAATTTTTTTTTTCCAATTTTTTTCGGCCCCTTCACAAACACTTGGAAACACATGAGAGTGTTTTGGTGTGGTCCGATACAGTGCATTAGTCTGGAGGGCAGCAGGTGCTGTGCTTCTGGTTTTCCTCGCCAGTGTGAAGGAGGCCTACGCTTCTGTGGTTTTTCTGGGTCCTACCTGCGCCTAGTTTTCTATTGGGATCCCAAGGTGAGCATCTCATTGCTTAGCAGCCTCAAAGGCACTGCAAAAGCTCTCACCTTTCTAGGTTTCTTTCTCAAGACAAATTCTGTATTTAATTTCCTCTTGAGCCTACTTGTACTGGCTTTTCCAAGGTTATTCTCTCTTTGTTAGCATTCAACGGGTGTGAACTTTTCTGAGGCCTAAAACAGGACACGCATACAACTTTGTGTCATTGCCTGACTTGTGTCATGCAAGCTTTTTGCTCTTGTCAGCAATTTTTTTTCTGTTCCACTTTGCATCAGCAGGGATTTCTATTGCAGATATGGTTACAATTAGAAAATAATGATTTTAGTATTGTTAGAGTATGCATTAATTATAATTTCTAGTGGGACAGAAAAAAGCAAGAACCAGAAAATAGTTCTCAGGTCTAGGGCTTAAAGTATTTCTCACTATTGTTGCTGCAGCAGAAGTTTTTCTTATTTTATACATATTTACTATCATTCTAGAACTGAAAAGCCTGGATCCAGATATAGTCCAGATGGAAGAAATGGTGATTACAGAGTGCAGGTTCTCAAAGGAAGCTATTTTAGGTTTCCCCACAGCAAAAAAAAAAAAGAAAAAAAAAAGTAAAAAAAAAAAAAAAAGACCCTCAGGCTTCCCTGCATCAGAAACGTGATGCTGTACTTTGAGTAGAAACATACTGAGTTCCGTGCAAATTCATTGTCTTCAAATCACTGCCTTGCGCTTCCCCTGTCCATCTCTGCATAACTCTAGTTTGGCTGCCTGTGTCTGCATGCATAAATGTGCAAGAAATGAGTGCAGAGTGGCTCTCAAAGCCTTGGTTGGGTTTGCTGGACTGGTAGATAAGAAAAAGGAGAGGGGGGAAAAAAAGTAATTCTTTTAAACTGAGAAATTCAGATCAGGCATCAGGGAGACGCAGTAAACAAGGAGCCTGGTGTTGCTGTTTTTAGATAGGCACTGTTCAGAGTAGGATTGCGCTTTAGGAGGTGCTAAGCATGTTCAGCAACATTGGCATTTTATTTCAGTTGGATGAACATCTGAAAGCAAATCTGAGCCCTTCATGAATGGAAATGGTCTTCCCTCACATGCCCCTACCTTGTTTCTCCGGCTCACATGGCGGATGTAAGGACACCCATCCCACCTTGACCTCTGCTGAGCGGTGGCGGCTTCTCACTTTGGGCAAAGGAAAGGCGGGAAGGCCCTCCAGCTGCCATTCCCCGGCCACACCGCCCCACGGGGATGACGGAAGTTGTGGCACTTAATCCTTCAGCCATTGTGGCGTGTTGCGGAGTGGTGACAATGAGCGTAAACAAAATACATAATTAATAAAGCAACAGTGGTTTCATTTGGTGCTTGGCGATGGGTGGGACGTGAAGAGAAGCAGCGGGGTAATTATAGATGTGAAAAATGAGGCAGGAACATGCGGTAACCTTTCTAGGTTAGCTGTCCTTGTGATCGATGGCCTACATTGTTTTCTCACTAACCTTTTGGTGAACCTCCCCTTAGAAAAACATGGGAAATACAGTTATTCCCTTCCTCGCCTTGTTTGTTGGTGAAGCTCTCATGTACCACCTTATTATTGCACCCTAAATATTGCCATGTGTTTGTAGTAAATCATACAGCAGGTAATGAGCTGCACCTCGTGCAGGGACCTTTCCATCTTCCTCCTGCCCAGCCAGAGGCCACCTGCCCATCGTGGTGCGGGGGACAGCACCGACTGTCACAGTCCCAGTTAAACCAAGAAGATTCCTTTCCACAACTAAAATATGTGTGGGGGCAGCTACGGGGATAGAGGTGGGGAAGGGTGCAGTAAAGGACGTAACGAAACCAAAGTGTATGCTAAGGTTTTTGGTGGACGACAGGGAAGCTGTAAGATATTGGGGTGATGGGCTTACTACTGGTGGTACAGGCCTGGGTGAAAGTATCTTTAAGGGGAGGTGTTGTGGTCCATTTGCTGCTTGAATATACTGTGATCTTTTTACCTATCAAAGCCAAACTTGTTCTTGTGTTCAGTAATTTCTAACACAGCCCTCAAGCGATGAGGTTTCTGAGAGCCCAGACTCCTCTGTCAGGAGGAAGATGGTTCGATTCAGGCATTTCAGGGGGAAGCATATGATACACACCGGATAAAATTGCAACATGTAAAAAAAAAAAAAAAAAAAAAAAAGAAGAATGCCAGGAAATATTCTTGAACCATGCAGTTGACTTAGCAGAGGGCTAAATGGTTACAGGCAGTCACGATAATTGAAGATACGAATGTATGCATAAGAGAGATTCTTCTTTCAAGAAAGGGTGGATCTTTGCCTTCATGGCCTGGGAAGTACTTTTGATTGTTGTATTTATTTGTCTGGAGTAATTACTAAGCTTCCCATCAGCCAAAAGCATTCCTGATATATGGGGGTTTTTTCACCCTTTACAAGGACAGTACTGGCTACTTGCAAAACAGTCAAATTAAGA
This sequence comes from Balearica regulorum gibbericeps, assembly GCF_011004875.1. Classification (NCBI taxonomy): domain Eukaryota; kingdom Metazoa; phylum Chordata; class Aves; order Gruiformes; family Gruidae; genus Balearica; species Balearica regulorum. The sequence goes on from NC_046184.1 coordinate 63,036,118, forward strand.
AATGACATCCGTACCACAGTGCGATCCAAGGACAAATTAGAAGTTAAAATTAATCAGACAGGAATCAGTCCAATTTCCCCTTGTGCATGGCAAAGAGGAGGAAACATTTCCTTTGTATGATGTTTTTTTTCTGCAAGTTTTGTCTCTCCAAAATTTCTGTCATGGCCACCTAAGATTTTTAACATGCGGGAAATGTTTATATTTTTTCAGAACATCGGGATAGCTTTAAGAATTTGTTTTGGCAAGAAAAAAAAAAAACTGTAAAAGGAGACATTTGAAGAGTCCCAGAAACAAATATATGACTATGTGTTGACATGTTATGAAGGTGTTGGGAGCGACTCCTTACTTAAAACTGTGTTGAAATTTGCACTTACTATGGATTTAAATTCATCAGCTTCACACTTTAATGATTGAATTTAGTCTCCTGATTTGGTACAGAGATGCGTCGGAGAACAATTGAATTTTCCATGTGACAGTTTTAAATAAAGAATGAACTTAACTTTGCAGAAGACTTTATTTTAAAAGTCTTTTCTTCTGCAGTATTGTCTTTCTCCCTGCAAGCATCATGGTTCCTCCAGATTATTTGCACACCTCGTGTGTATTCTTGCTTGTATTATGGTTTTCTGCCTGGCAGGTGAGCTCAGTGGAGTTTCAAAGTGGAGCAAGGGATGGTGGGGATGGTGGGAGGAGTGAGAGGGAAAGGCAGGGACTAGGGGAGCTGGTGTGTCCACACTGAGGTCCATACTGATGCGGTGCGTGCTAGAAGGGTGTTTGTGCGCTGGCTTGTTGAGAGCAGCCATGCGTTGTCAGCAGTCTGAGATTTTAGTGCTGATCCTTTGTCCTTCCTGCAGATTTGCTTAAGCCTTACTTTATTGTACTCCTTACGTAACCTACAGTGGGATACCGGTAGCCCGGGCTGCTGGGGCTTCCCAGCGGGGCTGCTCACGTCTGTGGGCTCGCCCCCATCCTCGTCAGCTGAAGCATTCAGACTGTCAGTGGTTGCCCCAGTGGGTCAGGGACTGTATTTTGAGCAGGCTTGGTTGCAGATCCCGGCTTAGCAGATGCTGAGCAGCAAGTTCCAGGGGGTGATGAGGGATCCCAAATTAGGTTGCAGGTCTTCTAGGGCAGGGAACATTTTCTTATGCTTTTTTACAGCACCTAGTATAGTAGGGCCCTGCCTAAACCTTCCACATTTTAGCCCTAGTACAAATACAATAAAAATAAGTTAAATTCCAAGTGGACTTGTGTTTCTGCAATTTTGTGGAAAAGGAATATTTTTCCATGGTGCTGTGCCCTGCTGCTTATATAGGGAACTGCTGTCACCCGCTCCCTGGGTCGCTCTGCGAGCTGTGTTGATTTGAGTAGGGCTTGAGTTAAAGGTGGAAATTTGCCGGAGGAATAGGCAGCTCTGGGATGCCCCTGCTGTTCCCAGCCACGCGTACCTCTGCGTGCAGGTGGGCAGGCATTCCCAGGCTTTTCCTAAAACTTATTTGTAGACCAGGCAGGTCCTCAACAGTGTAGGCAGGATGCTGTGACTCACCGAGTGGGCATTAAAGTGGGCCTTGGATTTTGTGAGCTATTCCTCACACACTGTCTTGCTGGGTGACGTTTACAGGTCATTTTGCCTCAAAAATCTGCCTTGCCCCAGTAATATGCATCTCTTTCGAAAGAGCTGTTGAATCCCTCTATTATTATTGCTGTTCCCAAATATCATAAGTAGAAGACGTTGTGGTCTAATGCAAACAGTGTGCTGTATCTAAGGCCCCTGCTTTTTTTCTTGGCTTTGCTACGCTCTCCTCATATGATCTTGGGCGAACTGCTCCACCAATCTGTTCCACTGTCACCACACATCACCTTAGATCATCAATTCTCTGGAGCAGACGCAATCCCTTAGAACGTCGTCTTTTAGCATCTATCATTATGGGGCTCCAGTCTCCACCGGGACTTTTGCATGCTACAGAAATACAAATAGTTGCTGCTAATAATAATATTAAATCTGTGTGGCTCTTCAGAGATAAGTAAAGGGCAATGCTCCTTTCTCCAAGGAGCAGGCAGGATAAGTACTTTATTTTTGTCTTTGTCTTTTTCTAATTAAAAAGAAGCAGCCAGTAGACATGATTAAAAGGAAAAAAAAATAAAGGAGGCTGCAGTAATTTGATATTTTTAGCCTCAGACCTGCTACTTGCTCTGTGAAGCCAATCTCAGGGTCACGGCCTGAGTCTGGTTCGTATCCGTGTTTGCCAGGGCTAGAAGTCGTTTGGAGCCTTATATTGGCTGTTGGCTCGGTATTCAGCCTAATCCCATAAAACCCCATGCAGCTTGCTGCAGCTTTCAGTATTTGCTGTGAACAAAAGTCTTGGGGAACGTTACAGGTCGGACGCAGGAGCTTCACTTGGCCGATACGTGGCAGGACTCTGGGCTGGAACGATAAGGGTTTGGGATGGAGCTGAGCGTGACAGAACAGGAGACCGTCAGAGACAAGAAGTCAACTCTTGACTGTCTCTGTGTGCTTTGGGATTTTTTTAATTATTATTTCATTTCCAAAGAAACACAACAGCAACAACAAGAGGTCTTAAATATTCAACAGTGAAAACAATAGATTTGAAAAGGAAAACAAAAAGTTAGAGCCTGCTCTGGCATTGGTGGACATTTGGCTCTGAGGGAAGCGAGAACAGCTTGGATTTGCATAAATTGCATACTGCGGGTCAGAAAGCGGAGTCAGAATTATGCTTTCATTGCAGTGGCATGAATGGGAGCACATAATTGGCATTCTTCCCTTCTTGATCATATGCCTCCTTCAGGGGATCTCTGCACCCAATATGATGCAGCCCATCCATTCACTGCCTGGCATGGATAGGGCTTTTGTTTTCAAATTACGATTTTTCTATTCTCTGATTTCTTCCATAACCTGGGAAAGCCCCAGCCCTTCCCCCCTCACCCCTGTGCATTACCCTTTGTTTCGGAGAACAACCAGAGGTCACGCTGTGCTGAATGTAGCTTTTGTTGCATCACCCCCTGTGCATGTTTCTGCACTTCTGGGTCAGTGTGGAGCTGATGACCCCCGGGGCTAATGGTCATGGTGCTCAGCATTGTGTACCTCCTCTGAAGTTTACAGAATCCTGCTTTTCTGAGTCCAAAGAGACGAGCATGATTGTGATCAGTCCAGTAGGGCTTCCTCCAGGGGTGTACAAAGATGCACTTCTGGCTGGGACAACCTTAGTATGCCTCTCGGTTGATCCAGGACCTAGCTTTCTTTTCCATTATTGCGCTTAATAGCTTTTCTTGCTTCTTAAGATTTCCCGCTCAAGAGCACCGAGGACTTGCTAGCGGATTCAAATTCAGCAAATCACTCAATCGTATGCTTAACTTTCAGTGCATCCAGTGCCCTCACCAAGACTCAGGCACGTATTTGCTTCAGGTGATGCATACAGTGAAGGGTTTTGCTGAACTGGAGTCACAGCCTCCAGCAAGCGCGTATACTGCTGCTAAAGACTCACGCCCTTTCAGACACTGGCAGCCATGTGGACGCCTTTCTGGCTAGATGTCAGGTCCTGGTCCTCCTCCCCACGTGGCTCCCTCTCATCCTGGCTGCACGTTTACAGTTTCTCTCTCCACGGAGTCACTGGCCAGACCAAATGCCAAGTGCCGCTTGGCCGTGTCCCATCCTTTCCTGGGACCATACCCACCCTGCCGTTGATCTCAGATCTGCCCAGTGGCGAAGGCAAATAGCAACTAACAGCTATTGATGGCTGAGACCTGCCCTCTTCATTTATCCACAGACAAATGTTTTAACCTGTCGGTGCTAAGAAATCATTATGATTGGAAAGATTTTGTTTTATTCCCTGGGTCTGTTAATCGAAAGGGCGAGTCCTCCTTTAATATCTTCCTGCCGCAGGCTTGATTCTACTGTATCTTGTCCGAAAAAGCTTTTATTTTCAAGGCACAGAGAAAATGATGTTTATAAAATATAAACTACGAGAATTTTCATTCCCCTCTGGCTTTAGGAGGAGGAGAGCAGCTGGTAGAGAGTGGATGAGAAAGGCTTTATCTGCTGTATTTTGGTTACTGCGCTTTGAGTGATGGGTTTAATAATTGATAGAGCAATTTAGCAATGATCCATAATCCTGAAAGAAGCCTACGCTCCCTCTCCCTCCCTCCCTCTGAGACTGACAGGCTGCTCTCAGTGTTTTTGTCTGCAAAATTTCATCCCTTGGTTTCTGTAAACAGCCTGACATGGGAGAGGGGGGAAAAAAGCAACTGTTTCTAAATCTTTTGTCTTGTTTCCACAAACAGCTGCGCTGCCTTCTCCAGCTCAGGGCTTCAGTCATTTGCTCACCCGCTCTTGCTGAAGAGAGCAGGAGGTTTTCTTTCAGGCCCTAACCTAAATGGAATGTACGTATGCAATGTGTATAGAAGAACAGAGTGGTGCAGAACTTTCCGGCAGGGTCCTCTCCCTCCCCATTTAAACCCAAGCTTTGTTCATGGCTGAATCCAGCTTTCTTAACCGCAAGAAAGGTGCATAGTGAAAAAGGAGACAGAGGTAAGCAGGGGAGAAAAAGACACAAGGCTATAGGTACCGAGTATGCGTTGAGGCCAAGGCAAGGTGACGACGGGGAGGAGGTGCAGCCTGGCAGAAAGCTGGGTATAGGCAGAGTCAAGTGAGATGTATTAAGTTATGGTTTTCCCTATGTATTACATAGATGCCAGAGTGACAAGAAGTTTTAATTAAACATGTCATAAAGTCAGCTATGCACAGCTGTATTATTCCTTAAAATTGTAAGAGGTGAAGTCCTTTGGGGCACAGTAAAGTTTATGGACGCTCCACCATGGGAGGTAAGACAAGCTGGCTCAATGCTTGGCAGGAGCAACATAGGTGTGGATGGCCTGATAGTGGGGCAGGGAGGGAGTGAGTGACTTCTCAGGGTCTGGGCTAGGTCTGTCAGTCTCTGATACCATCCTCTGGACTATTTTCGCCCTTCCCAGTCAGCAACCTGGTCGAACATGAGCAGTGTCAAGGGGCGGGTAGTTTAGTCTGCTTCTATGATTTATTTGCTATTAAATACCCTTAGTAATGATAGGCTCCCGAGGCTTGTTTGATAATTATGCCAATCAAGTCCAGAAGTAATTCTTGTGTAACTTGCTCTCTGTTTTTAAAAGACAGATAAAACTGTGTGTGTACACTTGCTAAAACCAGCCTGGGACCTGCATCTGTACCTGCTGAAATGCTCCTAGCTGCATAGTGTTTTGCTTGGATGTAGGAGGATTGTGGTGACCTTCCTGTTGACAAGCGGATAGTTACTGCACTATATGGAGTCAGAGTAGTTCAGGTGGAAGGGGGCCTCAGGAGGTCATTTAGCCCAACCTGTTGCTCAAGGTAGGGTCAGCCATGAGATTAAGATCAGGTCTTGAAAGCCTCCCAGGATGGCAACGGCATGGCCTCTCAGGGCAGTCCATGCTGGTCGTTCATTATCTGCACAGTGGAGGCGTTTTCCCTGTGTTTCAGATCATGTCTACCATCTCCACCTCCTGCTGCCCACCTGAGCAAACAGCCTGACACCATCTTCTTCATGTGGCAGAGGAGAAGGGGGCATGCTGCTGTCAGGTCCCCCGTGGCTATCTTTCGTCCCCCTGAGATTTCCCCAGTTTGCCCCTGCACTGGAGGCCCCAGGCTGGACATGGTATCCAGGTGTAGTCTCACAAGTGTGGCTGGAGGTGGGTCATCATGTTCCTTGGTCTACTGGCCCTGCTCCAGGGAGGCTGTTGGTGCAGCTGCTACCGGGGTCCTTGTTTCAGCCCACCGTCCCCCAAGTTAAGGTGCTCATGGCCTTTCCCACTGAGCAGCTCCCAAGGTATTGTCACCAGGGCTCATCTGTCTCAGGGGCAGAACTCAGCATTTGTCCTGGCTGCATTTCAGAAGGTCCCAGTTGGCCCATGCCTCCTGCCAGTCCAGGTCCCTCTGGGTGGCAGCCCTGCCCTCAAGCACATCACCAGGTCCTCCAGTTTGGTGTCAGCCATAAACTGGATGAGAGTGCACTCTGCCTTCTCCCCTGGGTCAGTGATAAAGATGTTAAACAAGACCTGTCCCAGGATAAACCCCTGTGGTACCTCAGTTGTTACCAGCCTCCAGTTTATATTTATGTCCTGTAACATAAACCATCACTGAAGGGTGAGTGGATCCAGCTTCCAGTCCTCTGAGCTGATACAGATATTTTTTGATGTGCTGCAAACTAATCTTGAGGGATGGGTGAGGGCAATGTGAGCAATGCAGTGTTGGAGCTACCCTCTAGTGGTGGTTGTGTTGGTGGTCTGACAGCCCTGGAAATGGCTCTGGCTACATCCACAGTCTTTTCCAGAAACCGGGTGTAGCTGTGTTTGACTTGGGAAATAGGGCGTGTGTTTTAATAGGCCCTTTAGAGGGACCATCCCACCTTACAACTCAAACCATCTTTGTGGGTAAACAGCGTACTCTGATGGATTGGGTGACGTTCCTCAATGGCCCTTTCCCTCCCTCATGAATATCCCTGTGTTGACTAAACTCTCCAGGGTTTGAACTTTATGCTGGAATCTGAAAGGCATGGTGTGCCTGTGTGTTCTGGGATGAGTCCTGACTCCCAGGGCTGTCCCTTGCTGTGATTCTGATGGATTGGTGCTTCCCAACACAGTCCACAGATGATGGCAGTCCTTGAGGCCCTAGTGAGAGGTCTGCAGAGCTGTACCACTTCTGTATGGGCTTTGGCTAAGCATCCAAGCAAATTCCAGCACTTGGAGATGCAGGAGAAATGCGGAGGTCCTGCAGTGAGGCCAGTAATGAGGGTGAGCCGAGATCTCCCTGGCTGGGAGCAGCGCAGGTGGGGTCTGGAGCTGCTTTCTGCCTGCTGCGTGGGACGGGGAGTGAGCGAGCAAGCAGGAGCTGCTAGTGCTTGTAGGTGTTAAGCTCTGCCCCTGATGGCTGGCTTTCACAGGTGGGAAGTCTGCAGCTGCCCAGCCCCAGGGCGGAGGAAGGCCTTGAGTCTGGGGGTCATCTGTGTTAGATGTCTGCATCCCTTCTAGGTGTCTGTGCAAGCGCAGAGTAGTTGGAGGGGTGAGGGAAATAGTAACTATAACCTTTTACTCCCAGAATATAAGCCTGTCTCTGTTTACAGCCCTGCACTTAAGAAATGATTAGGGTCTGAGAGCTACAGAGGGACAGAAAAAGGTGCTGTATGCTCTTCCATCTCCATTAACTAAGAGCTAAGGGTACTCTGTATGCTACAGTATATGGCAACAAAAAGTGGATACCTCCACAAAATACAAAAGGGTCAAGTGAGCAGATATGAGAAGGAGTCCATAAAGATGCCAAAGAAAGCGTTCAGCTAAGAGGAGGATGGAGCCCCATCACTTGATTAAAAACTTGTTTGTAAGACATGTGAAGGATGCAGTTCCTCCTCCTCACAGGAGGTATCTTGGTGTGTGGGAGAGCAACAGCACTGAGATGGGTCAAGCCCCGTTTGTGTAGCCGGTCAGTGGGTGCCCGCTTGGGCTGAGGGGTTCGGCTCCTGCCTCTCTGCCTCTGCCCAGTGTTTTTTCGATGGAGATGTGAAAGCTGTTGCTTCCTGAAGTTCAGGCTTTGGCAGGTGAGACTTAAGAGGCCCAAGATGACAGGAGTTGTGTACATCAACTCAGCAGACAGCATCACTGTAGGTCTGTCTGCACTGCTGGCAGCTGCCCGCAACCTTCTTCTAGAAGCATCACCCTGAAGGCGAGAAGCAGGCACGCTCTCTGCTCGAGGTGCCAGCAAGTATCAAGTTTTGAGTTATATTTTTGTCTGATATGTATAGTTGTCCGTGAAGGACTCTGCTGAGACAATCACGCTCAGCCACAGGACCCTACCAGGGGTGGTAAATTATCCCTGAGGCGGGCAGTTTGCAGGGGAGTTTTAAAATTCAGAAAGAGCCCAGCTCTCCAAATCCAAGTCTGTGGAAATGAATTTTTTTGGCATTTGTTTTTAATGTCCTGTGATGTGTGGGTGAAAAAGCCAGCAAGCTAGACTGGTAATTAATTTTCCTGACAGAAACACCAGACAATGAAATTACCCTGCCACAAAGCAGGGTTGCTAAAGTAAATACTCTGCCAACGGCAGGCCTGAAAGCAGGACAGGGTCATATGTGAGGTGCAAGCAAATGATGAGATGGCACCCCTTCCTCTGGGGACCTGCGGGTGCTGCCAGCACGAGGACCCTCGCGCCCTGGGTCCCCAACACCAACAGCTCTCTGGTACACGTGGGCACGTTCAAGGTGGGCTCCAAGGTGATGGGAGACTTGCTGGACCCAGTGCTGAGCCAAGGAGCAGGTCATCCTTTGCTGGTCAGGGGAGCAATTTTGGTCTGGGAAAGGGGTAGGAGATGTGGGAGGTGGGGATAGGCTGGCTGCTTCTCTCCTGGAGATACAGGCTCTTGGCAACGCTCTTCAGCTTCTCCCAGGCTGGTGACAAGTGGTTTCTAAATCTTTGGTCTGTGCTGGCAAGATTTGTGTGAGCTGTAGGGCAAGTTGTGCCCGCACATACAGAAAGGGAGTGCCTTTCGTTGGGAGACATTGAAAGCAGCTTGCGGGAGAGGAGGGATAGGAGGGCGAAGTTTTCTGTTTTCTCTCCACGTGTCTCGTACTGGAATTACTGTGCTGAAGGTGTTGAGGATGCACAGCCAAAAAACTGGCAGAGAGCAGTAAATGGGGATGTTCCTGCATGTACCAAGGTGTCTGGCTTTGCATAGTTTCAAGCAAGATCCCCACCACAATTGAAAGGTTTGGTGAGTCTGTGTTAAAACAAGCAGTATTATCAGTACAGAAAACACTTCCCTGTGCAGCCGTGGAGAGATTTGCTGAAGACCTCAATGCTGTTCCAGGAGGACCTGCTGCCATGTGAATTGTCCTTCTGATTTATAATTGCACTACTCTGATGTGCACACTTTAATAGGGCATTTTTCCCTGTTACGTGGTGTTACCAGCTGCAGAATGGAGTAATCCCCCATAAAAACTGGCTAAGAAATGGCTCTTTCCCTTTGGAAAAGAGAATTACACCATTCTTATTGCTGAGCTAAATCTGAGTGCTTTTAGGAATAAAAGGGTCAATTGTGGAGTGGGTTGCATACACATTTTAGGACCAGAGTTATTTAATGTATTAATTATCTGTAAAAAGTGGTGGACCAGCAGTGAAGTGCTTAAGTGTGCAGATACCACAGACTTGCTTAGGTTAGACTGCAGAAGAGAGTGAGGAACATCTAAGGGACTTGATATAGGTTGCAGACAACATTATGCCAGATCAGTGCAGTACTGAAAGGCAGTAAACATTGGAAGAGGAAAAACGAACTATTTCTACATAATTCTGTATCCTAAATTAACTGCAGCTCCTCTGGAGAAAGAACTGTGTATCTCAGAGGATCTCCCAGATAAAACATCTGTTGAAATGCCTCGTGTCACTCCAAAAGCAAACAAAATATTAGGCTCAGGGAAAACTGGAAAGCGAAAGCATTCTGCAAATAGTGTAAAATAAGTCTGGGGAATATCCTCATGTTTAACTGTTTCTAGGTCTGTTCAGCCTGTCTCCAAGCAGACTATGTCAGGAAGATGAGTTGTAGGGCCAGGCGGTGGAAGTGGATTCAAGCATCCACGGAATGGAACACTGAGAAGCCAGAAGCCACTGGAAACAGGGGAGAATGGGGTAGAGATATAAAAATAGCTTGTGCCAGAGGAAAGGTGTTTCAAGCATTACCATCTTCACGTTCACATGGATTGGCCTAGAGATGAAGTGAGAGGTGACAAATTTAAACCTGATGAAGGAAAATCAGGCTTTAAACAACTGAGTTACGATGATACTGAAAGCAGGTTGCCTGTGGAACTCCATGCCACAACGCGTGACTGAAGTCAAGATCTTATCTTGTCTTAAAAAATTGGCATGTTTATGTTGAGAGGAGTTCCACATCTTAGATATAGGTCTATATGCAGAAGGGTCTATGCATCTGAGCATACAGAACAATTTCTATCCAATAAAGGTTCAGAAGGCTTTTAATCAGTTGGCAAATTGTTTCATTACGGAACTTCTGTAGTATCCTCCACCAAAACGCTTGGTGTTGGGCATTAGCAGAGTGGTAGCAGGCAGGTAGACTGCCGCTTCTCCTGGGGCGACTCGAGCTCTCTCTTCCATGTGGCAAACAGGAGGTGTTCCGCTTGCTGAAAATCTGGAAGCCTGTGTGGTGTCCGATACCTGGTGTTCTCTTGGTGCCTTAATGACAACTTAATTAAGTTAACAAGTTCTTTCTGACTTAGAGCCACTCCCTCTCCGTGGAAAAACCGCAGTCAAGACGTGAAGGCAGGGCTGGGAGAAGGCTGCAGTGAACGCTGGCTGTGGTGTACGTAGGGCATGGTATCACTTCAGTCTGGCCCCGCTTTTGCAGGGATTCTCATCCCTGTTCCAAAATCATCGTCTATTTGGGGCTGAATGGGCAAAGATTGCAACTAATGTTTAGGCGTGATTGAGTAATGCAAATACCAGCTTTCAAAAAGGTAAAATAGAACTATCTCACCACATCCCCTCCCTACAGCGATAGGTCTGGTTAAATATCATGAATAGCATTCCGTTTAGTTGCCTTTTATGTATCTAACTGGTACAAATGTTGGCTTTGTGTTTTCCTTCCCAACAGTGGAGATTCAGAATTTCTTTTGTGTTTGAAAAAGAAAATCTCTCCCAAGTACTGTACTCCAGAAACTGGAGCTTTAAGGAAAACCCACTGGAGAGTTGAAGACTCATGAGAAAAAAATTAAAAATTTTGAAGTCTCAAATTCTAGGTCATCCCTTCTTGTAGGGGTCTGGAGCTGTTGGCAGCATAAGTGTGGGGAGAGAGGGGAGGAGGCGTGTGCTGCATGTGACCGCAGTGCAAGCGACTTTTATGAACAGGGAGGTTTCTACACAAAATCACATTGGGAATATCCCACCGTTAGTCCACCCCTCCGCTCCCTCCACTTGAGTTAGTGGGAGGGATTTGAAGTTGAGGCGATGCGATGCGTGGCTGAGCTCTCATTAGTGACCAGGGACATTTCGTTCACAATGTGGAAGGCAGACAGGGAGAGGCAGATGGCTTTGAATGCAGGATTTACATAGTAATGAGATTCAGGTCACCATAGCTGTCTTTTTCTCTCTGCATTTTGTCTAGGTGTTGAGTAGTGTGCATGGATGATGGAATGGGGGGGAAAGGAGGAAAATTAACCCCTTGTTCCTAAGGGGAGATTGGTATTAGAATAAAAAGTTTGTCACGATAGGCTAAAGAACGGGGGGGTATGCGAACAACAAGCATAGGTGAAGCTAGAAGGGATAAAGGTAGCCGCTTTTTAAGTTTCTGGCATGTTTTCTGTGGGAATGGTACAATGCATCCTAGCCTTAAAATCCCAGAACTTCCTGTAATTTTTATGTTCTGCGTTGCTGGTTTGAGAACAGATACTTTTGGGCTTTTTTTCATTACCAGTCAACCCGAAATTGGGGAGGTTTGTGGATTGAAGATGGGGCATGGATTCTTGCTACAGGGCCTTCGCTTGTTTCTTTGGAAAAAATTATCCATTTTGCTTGGCTTCTTGGCTAAAGACTTGTCTTCACATGACTATGTAATGGCATGATTAAAACCTAATATTTTCCACTGCAATTGGTAATCCTTAGTATGATCTCACTAGTCTCAGATCTTACCCTGATGACGGATGGGAAACTGGGAACCATGGGCCCTATTTCCAGCTCTGGATAGTGGCACTTGATTTGCTCAATAGTCAGCCCCAGGAATTCCCAAAATATGCATCATGGCCTGAGAAATCCTAAGGCTATTTTTAAAAGGACAAAAGTTTTAAAGCAATGCATGTTTCTTTCTTTTATCTGTCTTCTGCTATTTTTTATATAGTTAGAGGAGTATGGGAAAGTAATGTTTTCTTTCTGTTGTATATCTGTTGACTCTAGAAGGTGGGGCTTTAGAAGAAAGTGTTGCAACATCTGCAAGAAGAACAGGAGAGAAGCCTTAGGTGATCCCTGTTTAAAATAGGAAATATGGTACTTAACTGCATGTGGAAGTCTTGGCTGAGGTAGGGAAAGTAAGGAAGGTGTCTGTGCAGAGGTGGGCTTTGTATAAGGTTTTCAGTAAGTTTTCAGTAAGGTACTTGACTCTTCCACATAGAAGTTGCTTTTGCAATGCAAAGCATTTGGGGCACCAAGGGGAGTATTCATCTTGTCTCACCTTGGCCACTGGAGTTTAGGGAGCTTGTCTAGCCTCAGTGAAGAAAGTCCCAAGACAGTGGGGCAAATCCCTCTCGGGGGGGGGGTGTCTCTCCATTGACTGCACGGTCTGCATGGTGTCTGGCTAGGATTTGACAGCAGCTTCTACCTGGCTGAAAGGTGAAATCACTCTCACCTTAATGTCCTGTGGAAGTCTGAGCTGAGACTGGTCGTGTTATTTGGGTGTCTCCTCCATGCCCTGGCTGGGGATCTTCCTGGAGAGCTGAAGCAAAGCTTGTACCTTGTCCTCTGCTTCCTCAGCAGAGCTAATGCCAAAATTCATTGAGCAGAGGTGCCTCAGTGGGCATCTCCTGAAGCAATCAGTAAATGCATAGAGGGAGCGCCGCTGCGTTTTGGCTGTTTGGGCTGGAAGGAAAGAGGAAATCTAATCAGGCGCCTGGGACAGACTGGGAAGTGAAGGCTTCTTGGCTATTTCCTCCTGAGGAAAAGGCTTAGGTCTAATAGATCTAATTACGTTATTTCTCTGTTTTATGGTTACAACCATTTGTTTAAAAAGTCAGTAATCCTTTTATACCAGTCCTGTAATGATTATTTAATGTCTGGCTGTTTGTGAAGCCCGCTGAGCTGTGTGAACGGAGGATGCTTCACTGCAGGGAGTCCACACAGTTCCTCCACAGCATAGCAAGCTGGGCCCGAGGGCCTCGAGCGGGGGCCTTAATTGGGTGGCCTTGAATGCACAACATTTGTTTTGTGCTTCATTTTCCCACCTGCCGAATGAAAATAATGGTAATTCTCTCCTTTGCAAACTGCTGCAAAACATAGGACTGTCTCTTGGCGAGTTGCTGCCAGAGGCCTCTCCTGCAAGGATAAATATTCACTGACCCATGCTGGGTTATGCTAAGACGTAACATAGACACTTTGCTGGTGGCCAGTGGGCCAGCCAGCCAGGCAGATCCACTCCCGTTACTTATGTTTTCTAACCTCTTCCTTCGCAGAGCCCCTGAAATCATCCTCGGTTTACCGTTTTGTGAAGCAATTGATATGTGGTCGTTGGGATGTGTCATCGCAGAGCTGTTCTTGGGCTGGCCGTTGTACCCGGGAGCTTCAGAGTATGATCAGGTCGGTATGGATATTGCCCTGGGTGCTGGTAAGAGCACGAGTGTTTTTCCCTTCTCTTGTCACAGTGAACAGATGCCAACTTTTTCCATTTTGCTGACAGGGGATATGTGATTCTTACACTCTCAAGTCAACTTTTTCATTATCCACCCTGGGATATTTATTCTAGGTAACCAGTGTGCTGTTTGGTACGCTGGCTTTTAAGACCTGACTGCCTAAGTGAAGTCTCAATCAAGAGTCAACACTGCTGTTGACTGGAGAGCTCCGTACGTGTCTCTCCTCACTGAGCAGAGCAGGCATCCTTTCTCTTCTGTAACAGCAAGTGTTGAATAAAGGTTTATTTGTTAGAAGAAACTGCATGAACTCAACTGCATTTCATAATCCCTTTTACGAGGGTGCGTATTAAAAGCAGTGACAAGAAGGAGAACGTTCAGTGGTGTAGGTTTTCAGTTAATACAAGCTGTCATCCTTCTCTTCCTATAGGCTTTTACGCTCCTTCTGTAGTCCTAAAACAGCGCAGCAGCTGCTAGAGCCAGGGCTGCAGAATACTTTCCATTCCCATAGTCATCTTTGGGGTGATCTTAGCTGTCTACAAGTGCAGCCTGTGAAGGGTCTTTTTCCTTTTAGAAAAAAAAAATAAACAAAAAACAAAACCAAACAAAAAAAGAACAGGATAATAAATAAGTTTTTCATATGTGAAAATGTTTCTTTGACTCTTTTGCAAATAGTATTTTTTAGTCAGAGCTTAAAAGGTGAAATTTGGCAGGGGAAATAATAACAAGCAGTGAAGAGCAGTGCCATTAGTAACTCCAAAGGAAATCAGATGTAGCTGAAAAATTTACAAGCGTTTGACAATCACATACCAAGCATGAAGAGTAGATTTCTTTCTCCTCCCCTCAAAAGCCATAAAACACACAGCTGAAAAAGAAATCACCATGCGTACCTGCCCAGTGCAAAGCTTCCTCCGGTGAAGTATGGTGAGGGCTTCTGGGGAGCTGGGAAAGGGGCAGGGACTGATCCTGGCCCCTCACCGCAGCCTGAGTCGCCCTGCAGCAGTGGCGCCGGGCTGCAGGCAGGATCCTGGTGCTTCTCAGGTGCGCGGGCTTCAACGGACCTAAGGAGCTGCAGAACCAAGCAAAGCATACTCTGTGAACTGGGTCCTGAGCGCCTGGAAGTCTTTGAAACCACAGCTGCTTTTTATGCCTTTATTTATTATTTAGTTTTACCTCTCTCTGTCTCTTCTCTCAAAAATGCTTTCCATTCTTCCCTAGAATTTTCTAGAGTAGATGATTATTTCAGTAGTTTTGCATAGTTTGCGGCAATTTTGCAGAATGAAACACTCAAGAGTCAGGAGATGCTAAATTTAAGATTTCATATGGCACCCCAGGTGTGTGTGAGCTCGGTCTCTAATTGTGTAATCACAGACCCTTTCTCCTTTGAATAAATAAATTACAAGTCTGGGATCCTGGAAACACATGTGTAGCATCTTTTAGCTGTGTGAGTGCCAGCAAGGTCATACTCATGGAAGTAACCCAAATAACAAATGAAGTCATGTAGGCAATAGAGATGAAGTACTTTAAATACCATGAGGGTGTCAGTTCATTTGAGTGTATATTTCGTGTACGTTCAAAGATAGCCACTTCATAGTTCTCTGTTTTCAGCAGTTTCAAACTGCTCCTAGGAAAGGCTGTGTGCTCAGCTGGGGGAAAAAACAGCAGAAGTTAAGAGTGCAAATATCGAATTATTGAAATTACCTCCTGGAGAGGGGAGTGTGACATGAAAAGGTGCAAAGCAGTGAAACACCTCATTGAAATCTCTGTGTGGGTTGTCTTCTTTGGCCTCTAAAACCTAGGGACTTTCCTCTCTTTATCCGTAGGCTTTGTGGGAGCGTACCGTAAGGGTGAGTTTCCTGCTGTGTATGTGATAAATGGAGGGATGCCGTATGGGAATTCTCTTTCCTCTCATTTCTTGTGGTGTTTTGGGGGTGTTTTTTGTGAAGTCTAACTATGTGCTACATTTTCTTTCTTTGGTCTATTGTTTTAAATGCCTCCTGCCCTCCTTCAAGGAAGACCTCCAGAGTTCTTCACAGGATGAATAGTGACCTCTCATCCTTCTCTTACAGATTCGCTATATTTCACAGACACAGGGCTTACCAGCAGAGTATTTGTTAAGTGCAGGGACAAAGACTACGAGGTTTTTCAACAGGGATACAGACTCACCGTATCCTTTGTGGAGGCTGAAGGTAGGAAGACATTTCCTTATTTCTTTTACCTTGCAGTTGTTGGTTGGAAGTGGGGAGACATTAGGTCACCTTGGAGCCTGGGTCTCTGCTTTTTGCAATGCAGGACAGACGTTGGGGTGGGCATAGCCCGAGGTAAAACTGCCATCCCTGAAGTCTGCAGCCCTTAGCCTACCTGCTTGGCACTGCTTTGCGGGAAATTTAAGTCCAGAATTGACCTGGAAATCTCCTTCTAAGTAGTCAATGAATTGGTGTGTAGTTTAAATGAAACATGCCCTGGGCAGACTTTGCTCTAATATCTAATGCATGGGGGGGGGAAGGCAAACAAGCATTTTAATTCTGACAATCAAACCCACTAGTAATGCAAGTGAGCTCTGAGTCTCCTGTACGAGCATGTTCGGCTGCATTCATGCCCCAAGGAGAGAGGCCAGTGCGCTTCTGGCTGTCAGGATGAGATGCTGAGCCTCACGCTGGGGTGGGTGTAAGAGACCTTTGGGACTCCCATTGCAGTTGGAAGGATCCTCTGAAGTGAAAAAGAAGAGATAAATTGCCTTGTGACACAAATGCTGTCATGTAACCATAGCAGAGATAGTGTAAATGTTATCTGGTCAGGCAAGAGAGAGACAGTGGTCTCTGATGAGGGCAGGATAAGGCACAAGCTGGAAGTGGCACATAACCCGCAGCTGATTGCAGGGCAGTTCTGGTCAATGCCTGTCTCTTGTTTTGAGCAGACGCCAGATGATCATGAGGCAGAGACGGGGATTAAGTCGAAGGAAGCAAGAAAGTATATTTTCAATTGTTTGGATGATATGGCACAGGTAAGAGCATTGGTGAGTAACCAGCAAGACTACCTCACATGCTTTTGGGCAACGCTAACAAAGGAGAACTACGTGATTTCTCTGTGTATCCTATTCTTGTGCCAGCTCCTGAGAAATACCAGGGTTAAGCCTACCAGATCAGCTCGTTGTGTGCCGCTGTGTAGGGGAAACTGCACACAGGGGCAGGCACGTGGGCTCAATGTGCTGTAGTAAAGCAGCCATGGAAATGCCAAAGTCACATCTCTGAGTGTCAAAATCCCATGTTTTCTCTTGTCTCTCCGGTGCTCCTCCGTGTGACCACTGGCAAGTTGCTTACTTCTCTGTGCCTTAATATTTCCATTTGTAAAACGGTGACATAGAAATAATTACCAAGGCTGCAGAAGAGTGTGCTCTTGTAAAATGTGACTGTCTGGGGGAACAGGGAGTACTAATTCTCTATGTTGATTCCACATGGTTGTGAAAGTTAATTCCAGCATAACAACTCCTGCGACTGGAGTTCGTGCTAGCAAACAAGCTAGCACACAAAACTGGCACAACACGAGCACAAACTGGAGTTTGTGCTAGCAAAGTCTAGACGTTGCAGCATTCGCAAGCAAACACGCAGAAATGGAGGACTACATAAATGGATGAAATAACATAAAGGGGTTTTTTGCCTGGCACGTGATACATAAATGGGATGTTTCCCATAAACCTACTGACATTTTTTATTTATTTTATATATCATTTCTTGCTCACAGGAGGCATAGTTAACTATATGATAGTGCAGTCCTTTGTATGATAAACACACTGATTATCAGAGCTTGCCTGCTACCGCACGGAAGCTGTTAATCTTCAGTGGAGGGTGACTAAGTGTTTCATTAGCCATTGACCCAAGCGAGCTGAACACTTTACAGTCTGTCTAGAGATCTGACATGCACAAGCCAGATGACTAGCCACCGCAGAGTCTGCCGTGTGACTTCAGCAACTACCCCTTTAGACAGGGAGGTTTGCAGGGCATGTCCTCCAACAAGGAGTAAACACAGTTTGCTGGAGACCTGACCATCTGCTCTTTCCCTTTAGCGCTCATCCTTGTCCTTTCTCCTTTAGGTGAACATGACAACAGATTTGGAAGGAAGTGATATGTTGGTGGAAAAGGCAGACCGGCGGGAGTTTATAGATCTGTTAAAGAAGATGTTGACGATAGATGCAGATAAGAGAATAACACCCATTGAAACTCTGAACCACCCTTTTGTCACGATGACGCACTTGCTCGATTTCCCTCACAGCACACAGTACGTGGCTTTCATTTCCCTTGGGTTTTGAACTGAGGGCTGAAGAGGAGAGCTGATTGTGGTGGAGACCAAAAGTATCTGAGGGGCATTATTAGGATGCTTAAGCCCTATGTTTTAATCTTTTTCTGGTTAAAAGAAAAGAGGATTGCCGATTCTTAAGGTTGCAAGAATTGTGTTGTAGGTGCTTGGCATTTAAAACACTGCAGCGTGTGCTACATTCATTATGTAAATATTCAATAATTACATATGTTTGCATTAAAATGCAGAAGAAATTATGCAATTAGTGCTGAAAGTATCAGTATATCTCAAAGTAATATAGTCCTGATTGTTACTGCAGTAATCAACCTTATCTGCAATGGAGAGCCAACCCTTCCTCCCAGAACCTTCCCATCTTGCAGGAGTCAATTTGGGGCTGTTTGCTTTTTAAGGGAAGACCTTTTTCTGCAGCAGGCTAGTTTACAGGCACAGGCAATGGGACAAGGAGTTCAGTTTTCAGCTTTGCTGTTGCCTGCCTGTGTAACATTAAACACTACGCTCTGACCTCAGCTGACACGTTTGTGGAATGGAGATGGGCTTCACTGCCTGATGGAGATGTGAAGAAGAGTCACGCCTTCAAGCCTGACTCCCCCCTCTCCTAAGGCTGCGTCACGGAGTGCAGCAGCCTGAAACGCAGTAAACCTGTGCGCAGTACGTTCCTCTTGTCCCCTGGGGAGTTCATGTAGGGCCAGGCTGCCCAGGTGCAAACGAAGGCAGACACATAATGGGAGTTTTCCAAAGCCTTCAGGACACCTTGCTTTGAACATCATGGTCTACAGCACTTTGCAGTTCAAGGTGCTTTTGCAGGCTGTCCCTTCACCTTGTCAGGAGAACAGTGTGGCTGGCACACCACTGTACTTCATTGGGTGCCATGTGCACGGGTGTTTAAAGGCTGTGAGGATCTCAGGTATGAAAATAAAGGGGACTGCTTAAAAAGCCGTAGAGTATGTTTGTGGGGGTACTGCAGAGCAACAGGTTACTGTGTGTCACCTCTCCTGCCTGTATATGTGCTTTTACCTGTGGTATTTCAAGTTCATTTAAGGTAGTTTTCCCTCTGTGAAGGAGCTGTAGCTGCCTTTTTGTTACATTTATCACAAGATAAGAGCAGCTGCTTACCAGAAGGTAGTGGGTGCTCGATCTGTGTAGACCCAGACTTACCCTGCACAGACATCTTTGAGCATTGTTATCTATAAGTAGATAGTAAGTGACAAATGTAACGAAAACAAGATGGGAGATTGTTGTGCTAAAGAGAGAGAAAGTAAGTTTCATATAAAAATGTTCATAAATAAAAAAAGACAGTATTTTCTAACAGTGTTAGCATCATATACAAAAATTTTTTAATTTGCAACAGTCCTCCTTACTGTGTAACAACTCATTGTATAAGATAGGAGAGATTTGTGGCATAATGCATTGCCATCAGAAATCTTTCCACTAACCCAGCAGACCATAATCACATCTTCATTTTGAAGTGCTCACTTATGGCTGCTCAGGCAAAGCCCCAGAAAGGTTGAAAATATCATCGGGGGCTAATAGCAGTGAGAATTTTACCTGAATAAAAAATTCAGTATCAGGTCTCTGAATACTAAATGCTGTGCCAGCCGGGTGCATAACCCCACGCAGCCCCTCCATGTTGGAAGCGGTGATTGGTAAAGAGAGCAATAAGCTGTGACCAGCATGGCAGGTTGATGGAAATTTTGTCTGTGATTGCCTGTGGTTTTGAGAATAGAAACTTCAAAGCCTTGAGAGATGCAGGGATTTGTAATCTCTCTTGAAAGTAAATCAGGCAGCAGAGAAAGTGAGAATATATGGAAGACGTAGCTTCTGGAAGCAATCTCTGCTGTGGCGTGCTTCAGAGAGGCTGCAAGTTTGAGCAGCCTGATACGGGCTGTTCTACTTACTTCCAAGCAAACAGCAAAGCAAGTTTAGTTCCCCATTTCACCTATTTAACTGCCTGGCTCTTGAATTGTTGGGTACTCCTCAATCCTTCTGTCTGTTTTGCTCTGTCCTTGCCTTACTATTTTTTTTCCCCTTTTTTTAAAGGAAAGACAGAGTATTACATTAGTGAAGATCATACCTTGTTATATAAAACCATTTGGTTTTACACACAGTTTACCATATACAGAATATATATTCCTTCCAGTGCTTTCTGCTTTTTGGAGGGAGAATTCATACTTAACTGGAAAAATGCAATCCAATAGTCTTCTATATTTGTAAGTGTTTGATTTTTTGAAATGTTCTGCAACTTACAGATATTTCATAGTTCTTTAAATGAATGCACATAATGCACAGCTATGCACAGTGTCCTGAGCCTGTCTTGTCTGCAGGTGTTTATGGCACAGATCCAGTTATCAAGATATTACCTCTAAGAGAAGAAAGATGATCATGTGAGTAAGAGACAAGATAGGGATAAAAAGATCTAGGTCCTCTTCCTGACCAACCCTAGGGATCATATGAGCTTGTTCCTTTTGAAGGGAAATTTTGTTTCTTAAAAATTATGTGAGGATTTGTTTAGCTCCCTTACCTCTAACAGCTTAGATAATTACAAAAAAAATTATGCATACAGCTGATTTTTTACAGCTACAGCTGATTTTCACTGCTTGGATTTTCTATTTTTCTGGGTTGGGATAATGGAAATAAAATAAATGCCTTTATACTTTTTTGGGTTGTGTTTCAGACTCCGAGGTCACGTTTGTAAAAACAATTATTACGGAAGAATTGTGGAAAACATGTATTGGTTTTTAGACCTTGGAAAAATGAGATTTTATTAAAAATACAGTTTTGTGCAAGATCGCTATGTTGTTATCTCATAAACCCCTATGTGCTTTGGTATCCCAATTATAAAAATGAAATACCAGCAGTTTCATGTGTCAGACACCTAGAGTGCTCCAGCAATGCAGAGAGTATTTCATCCCCTTTGCTGGGGATACAAAATACGATACTTCTCAAAATTTCCATTGCTATATCAATAGCATTTAAATGAAAGTCTGTGTAGAGAAAGAAGCTGTAATCTTTCCCCCTAGCGATCCAATTCTCAGCCTGAGATAACCTCAGAACCTGATGCCCTCGGGACGTTGATGAATGTGATTTGGCATAACCTTTTGCAATATGAATGGTCCCGTTGACTGCAAAAGGACAGCTCATGTGCTTTAAGATAAGCATCTGCAGAAGTGTTTAGCCAGACGGGCAATGTTTTAACCACTGGGCTGGACTCAGCTCTCAGTGAACTACTTTTTTAAAAGGAACAAGTGAGATTTTTCAGGGGTCTCGGTAACCAAGAACAGCAAAATTCTTCCTTGCAAAAGACTTGTAAAACTACCTTTAGGCTTACACTGAGGCAGAAAGCATGAGTTGTCTTTTCCTCTCAGGCTCAATCATCAGAAAAAAGCAGTGTCTATCTATCTTGCTTGCTCTCAGTCTCTTTCAGTCTTTTAAAATAGCCACTTTGTATTTCTTGCCCTGCCACCTACAGAGCAACCAATTTGCTTGCTTTTGTGGCTTATGTTGCAGTGCTCAGACCCATGGGGGCACCCAGGAGTGCCAGAGCAGCTGCTCTCATCTTGACACCCATTTGACCCTCTTCAGTACAGGGTTAATCTGACTCTCACTGGTTGAGAGACCTGCATAAAATAGCAAAGGGCTTTAAGAGCCTAGAAAGTGCCAAGCTTGCCGTGGAGACCTGATCCAGGGCCACTGTGGTGAACTGTTACCTAAGCTGGCTGGTTGGTTGATTTTCTGTCTCTTCCTTGTTCCCCTTTTCCTTACGTAGCGTCAAGTCCTGCTTCCAGAACATGGAGATTTGCAAGCGGCGGGTGAATATGTATGACACCGTGAACCAGAGCAAGACACCATTCATCACCCATGTAGCCCCAAGTACATCAACCAACTTGACCATGACTTTTAACAACCAGCTGAACACAGTCCACAACCAGGTAAGGGTTTCAATCAGAAACAGCCAGTGTTTGAACCACTTACATCAGTAGGGTTTAGATGAAAAGCAAAGTGGCATCCCATTTAACATGCCTGCAAAAAGGTGGTACTCTTACTCTCCTTCCTCCACTCCTCCTCATTCTCTTTTCTTCAGGCAAGCGATAATCTTGTGACATTTCGTGCGACAGTGAAATATTGCCCTTGTTGTTTATGTTGTTGTTGGGGGTGATAAATCCTGCTTACTTGGAAAGTTGCTATGGGGAAAAGCTCATTAGTCCCTTAATGCAGCAAGCAGGACTGCACTCTGTGGGTCAGGCAGAAACGTTTGTGATCTTAGAGCACTTCTTCAGATTGGTATTGAAGTGAAAAGAATGTAAACCATTCTGTAACAGACACAGCACTGGAACCGATCAACAGGAAAGAAGAATTTAGTGGTAATGTTCATTCTTACCTCTCATGGGTTTTACTCCAGGTGCTACACTTGACGTGGTGACTCTGTACACATACCCCTGCTCCGAACACATTGCACTCCATTGGTGGGTGGCTTTGTAATCATGCTTTGGGCTCTTGTATTAGTTTTACATGCCTCAGTGTGAGGGGGTGCTGGGTTGACAAATTTTATGTGACTAGCAGGCTAAGTTGTTTACTGCAGTACTGTATATTACAAGAGCGAAAGGAAACTCTCCAGGGACAGCACTCTAGGAGACTGAAGCTCAAGAAATAGCTACTGTCTTCTAAGCCTTTTGGGAACAGGCTGCTCAAGATTTACTCTAGAAATTGCAGGTGGTGTTGCGGAAATGGTGCTTGGAAAGCAAGGGAGCTGAAGAGTCTGTGTAGATGTGCAGGGTGTTCCTGTGTCACTCGGAAACCAAGACTTCATGACTCAGTTCTCGATACATATGATCACAGAAGGTCTTTTGGAAAAATTCATTAAGCAGATGCAGACAGAGATAGGTTATGGCTTGGTGTGATAGGGTATTAGTTACAAACACTGTTTCCCTTTCTTGGCTGTTTCGGAGATGCTGACTCAATAAATGTGTGCTACACGCTCCCCTAGGCCCAGCTGCAGGGCAGAGACACTACTTGTACCACAATTGCTCATAGGAAATGCAGACTTGCTTTCGTTTCCTCACAACTCACTTGATGTTAAGGTCAGCTGTTAGCTGGGGAGGTCCATGGTAATCTCTGAATTCTCATAAGGGGTGTCTGTTGTGAGCAGAACTGGTATCTCTAGTGTTCCTAGAAGAAGTGTTAGAAACATTTCCAGGAAGGGTGTTTTAATTTGAACAAGCCCTAAACCTTTCGTCGTTCTCTTCAATTTATTGCTCATCTTTGCTCTCTGCTGCTCCTTGTCTCTGCAAAATATCTGGCGTTTGCCTCCTTCCAGTTACAACTCCTGAGATGAGGAGTGTGGGAGCTGTCGTGGTTGCTGCTCGGTGTGTTGCACAAGGGAACAGATTGCAATAGAGAGGGGAAGAAGAGGAGGAAGAAGAAGAAATGTTTCACCATTGCATCCCTCATGGCTGTGGTTGTGGCTGTGGCAGTGCAGCATGGGTACCCCTCCTGGGCCCAGTTGCAACCAGGGCAGTGCGAAATGCTGAGCCTGTTGCTTACTACAGCCTTGATCAAGGCCTTGTCCTGGGTTCATGGATCCACCATGAGAAAGCGTTGTCTGTTCTACCTCCAGCAGTGACGGTGGTGCATTTGGGTGGAGGGGCAAGGTGGGCTCTGGTCTGGTAGAGCCTAGCTGCCTAGACATGAATGCTAAGGACATATTTGTATAGAGAAGTGACAGAGCTGTTTAGGGGTTGTTTGTCTGTAACTGTTACAGACTTGGTCGAAATAAAAAAACAAATCACAGTAAGATTTCTAGATATTTTGCAGAACACTGGGCTGATTTTTGTGGCTTTGCAACATCCCCTGCTGGAGTTTCTGCTCTGAGAGATTTTAAAGTCAAACCAAGGGAAGTTTGGACTTTGAAAGTATTATTATTACCTGCTGTTATGCTGTCTGATTCCTTCAAATTCAAAACATAATTCAAGGGGCATGTGCTGTCTTAGATACAAGGTAGAGGAAAGGCTGGAATGAGTCTCCCCTCTCAAGGTGAGGCTTCACAGGGCATGGAGGTGCTGAGTTTCTTTTACCTAAGAAATGTGAGCAGCTTCTAGAGCTATGTGCATCATGAGACCAACATGATTTGGGGATAGTAGCATTTTCTAAACCTATCTTCTGTATGCTGCAAATCAGAGCCAGTTGGGCGATAAATGGGGCTACAGTTCTGCTTTGGAGAACACGCTATGTCTCCGAGCAGTACACAGCAGCGCCGCATGGCCGGAGGTCCCGTGGCATGGTACAGCTGCAGTTACTCAGGCAGATCGTGCTCCTTTCCCCATCACTGCCCTTGCCTCTGTGCTCTTCAGTGTCCTGTTCTACCCCTTGTTTGGTTTTGGTTTGCTGTTTGTTTTTTGTTTGGTTTTCTTTTTCCAACTTTATCTTACGCTATTTTACTTCTTTATTTTATTTTTGGATTTTGCTTCTTCCAACGTACCCATCTCCCTCATTTTTTGTTTGTTTTTGTTTAATTCCCGTCATTCCTTTAGACCACCAACCTGGCTCCCACCTCCTCCAGTGCCACTATTTCCTTAGCCAACCCCGAGGTCTCCATACTAAATTACCAATCTGCACTCTACCAGCCCTCAGCGGCGTCCATGGCTGCGGTGGCCCAGCGGAGCATGCCCCTGCAGACAGGAACAGCGCAGATCTGTGCCCGGCCCGACCCCTTCCAGCAAGCTCTGATCGTCTGCCCACCAGGCTTCCAAGGTAAGTAACAGCTTCGCCAGGTCTTGGCTAGTCGCTGCTCCCTCCCCACTGCTGTTTCATCTAGCTCTTGTTGGAAACAAGGTTCCCTAGCGCAGAGCATATGGTGGAAAAATTGCTGGCCTAGTAATTAAGAGCATTGAGGTTGTTGCAGATGGAAATGTTTGCAACAGCGGAGGATCTTGCAGCCCCCTCCAACATCATGGGTTGGAGATGGCTGGTCTAAAACAACGGGGCAGGCACTGAGAAGGGGCTGGGGGAGAATATGCAATATTTGTTGTCCTTTGCTCTGAACAGAAATTTTGAGGCTCTTCTGCCTCGCTTTGGTAAACTTGAAAGCTTTCCCCTTCAACAACAGTAAATCAGTACATGAATAATGAGTTCATTGCTTCTCAGGGGTTCATTTGTTAAAAGGGGGATGGACTCAGGAGATTAATGCAGCAGAGAGTGTGGTGCTGCTGGAGATGAAGGTTTGCTACCATAGCAGATACTCGTGACCACTTATCAGTACAATTCTTTCAGCTCCAGCCCTGCTGCAAACAGCTCTGTCTGTGTCTATGAGTGGCAGGTACCATTGTCAGACAACCTGGGTGATGATCAGATGTAGCCACTTGTCCTTCTCTTGACTTTACATGCTGTAGGAATTTGGAAGAACTAGCCAGGTATCTGTAGGAAGTGGTCTAAATAGACCTTGGTTCAGCTGGTGCAACTTCTGCTCTTCATTTCTACAAGCCTGTCTCTGCGGCAGTCTCTAGGCACTTGTTAAATGTTCTGCAAGATTATCAAAGCTCTTTTGAACTAGGGGAATTTAGCTAGACCTCTTCTACATAGTTAAAATACATCTCAAGGGTTTGACTTCAGAGCTGTGTTGCTAGAATATGCAAGCTAACATCTTCCGCTTGCTGTCTTCAGAAAGCTGTAAAGCAGCGGAGGTAGCACAGGTTGTGCCATGCACTAAGGTGGTGAAGAGGGAAGCTTCCTCTAGCTCAGTTAGGCTGATGTGTGGCTGAGTCAGCGATGGTTGGAGTTTGGGGTGTGCTAGATTACAGTCGAATCAGACCCTTTTAAATATGAGTCCTGAGAAGCTCTGCAAAAGAGAATCACCTATTCCTGTCAAGGCTGAAGGAGTACAGAGTTCTGGCTTCCCGTCCCTCTGTCCCACTTAAGTCTAAAGAGAGCCTTCTCATATAGCAATGGGTTTTGCCTGGCAAGGGAACCATTTTCTGTTGTCAAACCAGAATGTGGAGAAGCCATTCCCTCCACCTCTTCCTTTTTTCCCTGTACACATTGTATTGAGATGTTTCCCACAGATTCGAGGTACCCTTAAAAATATGAACTCAATCCCTTAACATCTTTGTAAATGTCTTTTCTGCATCCTTATGCATGTATCATGTTTATCAACATTTGATGGACATCTTTGGGCTGGGGTAGAATATGTGGGTCTCTGAGAGCCCAGTTTTTCGGAGGGACCGAAGACTGCAATTAAACTGAACTCAGCAAGTGCCTTTAGGCACTGGTTTTAAAACCAGACCCCCGTTCCTAGCAATGCTGTTGATGGCTAATGCTGTGCTTTCTGTGCTGGTGGAACAGGGTTACAAGCCTCCCCTTCGAAGCATGCTGGGTATTCAGTTCGGATGGAGAATGCCGTTCCCATTGTCACGCAGGCTCCTGGGGCCCAACCTCTTCAGATCCAGCCAGGACTCCTCGCACAGGTAAGGAGCTCTGAAGACACTGAGGTTGGCAGGTATTTTTTGTGTTGTTTAGCTCTTGGAGGCTGAGGAGAGTAGCTTTACTTGTGTGATGCAGTTTGGAGACTTGGGCAGCCATATAAGGGTCTCTAGCTTTCTCTGAAATGCCCAAACCTCCCCCAGTTCATTGTTCGGCTTAAAGCTATGTCAGAGTTGCAAAAGCCTCTGGAAAGACATTTGTTCCTTCTGCTTCTCCACTCGAATCAGTGGGAGGCCTCAGGGGAAGCCATCAGGCCTCTGCTGAGGAGGAACCAGTAATAATCTTCCTACATCCTCCTGAACTCACAATTTCAGTGGTGGTTTACGACTGGGAGTTGTGCTGGTGAATTGCATGCTGCCGATAAATATCTTTCATGCTTTAAGCCTGCACCCTTCTGTTTTCTGAGCTGCCCCTCTGTTCTTAAGTTATGAGAGAGATGTAGGGAGCAGAGACAAGGGCCCCACAGCCAAGGAGCTCTCCTTGTCAGCAGCACTTGTTGGCACAATTGTCCAAAACGCCCTCACAGGAAAAGCATGGTTCCTCCTAGGAAAAAAATAAAACCAAACGGGAATGGGAACCACCAATCACGTGCACATCCTCAAGGGGAACCCCAGCTCCCCAAAAAGGAAGAGCAGTTCATTCCTGTGCGTGCTGGCTTCAGTGAATCTGCCCCTACTGGTTTTCAGCTGATGCCATGGCACCTCTGCCAGTATCAGGCATGTTTCTGGCAGGGAAAAAAAAAAAAAAAAGCACCTTGTATACTTAATACTAACTTGTGCAGCCTGGAAAAGGTGACCTACAAGTCAAAAATGCATGCCTCAGACTCAGGATTTGCCACACCTTCATTAATGCCAGCACGGTCATATGCAGTTAGGTACCAGCAGACTTCAGGGTTTGTGCCTGTGCATTGCATTACTGGGGTAAGACTGTTGGTGCAATTGCCTTTCTTTGCCAGCTGCCAGTCACAGCTACCTGGTGAAGGCAGATCAAAACACAACTCGCAGCCTGCGTGGTTCCCATTAGCTAATGTGCCCTGCCCCGTCCCAATAGCTGAGTGTTAGAGGACTGTCTGAAACATTGAACCTATTTCTGTTGCAGCCTGTCGTAACAGCCTATGTGGGCCCCCTCTCTCTTTGGTATGAAAGGAGAGCCTAAGAGGCAGCGGAAACAAAAACAATGGCAAAGCGAGAAGCAGTCTGGGCACACGCCTGGTTGTGGGCACCTATTGCTTGTGCAAGAAGGCAGCCAAGGCAGCGGGTGAAGGTGAC
This sequence comes from Balearica regulorum gibbericeps, assembly GCF_011004875.1. Taxonomy (NCBI): domain Eukaryota; kingdom Metazoa; phylum Chordata; class Aves; order Gruiformes; family Gruidae; genus Balearica; species Balearica regulorum. The sequence continues at coordinate 63,063,578 of NC_046184.1, forward strand.
AGAGCTTTGCACGCCCCTGCCATTCTGCCAGGCCTCCTGAGGTGTGCTGTTACACGGGACTTGAGGGGGTGAGGGTCTGAAGCATCTGAAAGATCTCAGGACCTCCAACTCGTTCTTTATTCTCAAGGTGGCCTTATTGGGGTCACCATGCAGTCTGTGGGAGGGAGGGAGCGTTCAGAAGTAGCTTTGCTACCACTTTCTGCCCCTGCGGCCCCTGCTACATGAACTCCCGTTTCATGGGCTGCCCCTCTCATACTTTCTACTGACATTTTATTCACTGTCACTTCCACAAGAGAATTTAAGCTGTTTATGAGAAACACTCCTGTCTTGCATAGTTTTTTAATTTTTGATTTAATAAAAGAGAGGCAGTCTGCCTGTTGATATATCTGTCTGTTTCACATGATGAGAAATGCTAGCTGCTGCTCTGATGGCAAGGTGCTCTGATTGATGCCGGTGGCATCTGGTGTCTGCGGGCCTCACTCAGTTAGGGCTTAGCAGCTGGTCTGATAAACAAATCTGTACCCAATTCCAGTTTCCTGAATGGAAAAACACAGCTTCTTTGTAATGCATTGTAGTCACATCTGATCTCTGAGCGGCTGCGTGTCTCTCTCAGCAGAGAGCTATCCCTCTCGTGCACAGCTGCTTATCTAATGCTCTTCAGACCAGACTGTGCGATTGCTCCAACTACTAGAGGGACTGTCCCCAGCAGAGACTGTAGCGCCTCTGGAGCCCAATTCTGTCTTCCACCCACCCTATTTGTCCCCCTGATCAGGCATGATGCTGCTCCTTGTGCTCCCAGCACTGTGTGGTGCCATCGGGCTTTCTCCCAGCACGCCATGCAGGTCTCTGCTTGCCCACGTCGGTATGGCTGTGGCTGGCAAAGCCTTACTGCATCGCAGTCCAGCCAGCATCCAGCTCTCCCTCTGTGTTTTGTGTGAGACCAGCAGTCCCGGAGGAGGGACATGGGAAGGAGCTCCAGGACCTGGACAGACCCAGGGCAGAGGTAGTGCTGGATTTTGAGCATCATCTCTGGCAGCTGTGTGTCTGCAGCCTGTGGTGTGGAGCTAGGCAGAACAAGCAGCCTGCAAGATGCAGAGCCAGTGGCCAAAGTAACTTATTTGTAACTTCTCTGGGTCTATTTTCACCCTCTCAAGCAAGTGTGTCCACATACTATATGCATAGAGATCAGTGAAAGGGGACTGATCTTGTCTTTACTAATAGCTCTCTGCAGATCTCAAAAGAGACAAAGCTGTACAGTTTTCTGGCAGACTTCCATGATGTGACCCAGAACTGTCCCCTGTCCTTGAATAATGCCCTGAATTCTTGATTTTCTCTCCTTTTAATTCCTTCCCAACAACACTTCTTCCCATGGAGGTCCCGGCTTTCAAAACAAACACGCTTATTCCATTAGTCGTTCTTGCTCTACATCCAAAGCAGGAGCTCCGTCGCACTGGGTGACCCACCACCTCCTGAGCGCAGGGGCCAGCGCGGCGCTCTGCCGCGGCGGCACAGTTTTGCGGTAATGCAATAACTGAGAACAGGCTGCGGCTGCCGGCACAAACCTCCCGTGTGTAAGCACAGCACGCTGTGCTAGTGGATCAGCCTAGACAAGTCTTATCTGCAGACTAAATGATTCAGTGGTCCTTACCTAACAAGTGAGGAATTTGTGCCTGGACCCTGACACTTCATCTAAATTTATGCACTGCAGTTGGGAAGGGAGCTTAGATTTGTTCAGTTCTCTTCCTGAAAAGGGAGGAAGCAGTTTTCTCTGCAAGTAAATCCAGGTAGTCCCCTGGGAATGACTGCAACAGTAGTTTAGTCTCCTCTTTTAAATCAAAGCTGGGGAAAAAAGAAAAAAAAAAAAAAGCTTTTTTACCTCCCTAGTCTTTTTGCATCTTTGCTTCTTCCACCTACCTGCTCTGAGCAGCACCAGTCTGTGGCTGTGGCTCCTGAGATGAAGAGCTCTCAGGAGCCCTGTGACTGTCCATCCTTTGCAGGCGTTGTAGAGAGGCCTCACCATAGCAGCCTTTACATCTAATTCAGCAATGTGGAAAATTATAAGGCAGTCAAACTTTGGAGCAGAACTGGGAAAAGGGTTTTTTTGGGGATGGGTGAGGTTGGGGATGTTGGTGTTTTTGTTTTTGTTTTTTTTTTTACTGGGGGATAGGAGGGAATTATGAGGATAGTTAACAGGATTCTTGTGAGGATGAAGATGGGGACAGATGCATTCCTGGAAGAAGCCTCCCCTCTTTAAAATTTAGCCTCCTCAGAGCTGAGAGACAATACAACACTGGTCCAATATAGTCGTGCTGTTTGGGACTAAGGAGAGCTGTGGCCACTACCCCTGTGTTCCCCAACCCAGAGAAGCTGCTGGAGCCGCTTTCAGGCAGCACATAGCAGAGAAAGTTTCCCAAGTCAAAAAAACAATCATCTGACTTGTGTGTGGAGTCACCGGAGCAAGACGCCCTGAGTCATGCCTGTGGCAGCACAGCTGGAGGGATAGTTGCATAGCAGAGCGATGGCTCAACTCACAGGGCAGAGATTTCCACCCCTGCAAGGGGGGCATCCACTCAGAAAAAGCCAAAGAGCATATGGAGAGGACAGGCACACCATGTGTAGCCACACACAGCTCCGCTCTACTTTGGCCGGGGGACTCCTGGTGAGCTGGAAGCAGGTGGCTGGGCTCCTTGGCCCATGCAGCAAGATGTTCTTCCTGAGGAGCGCTCAGTGACCAGTATTCACTCCCTTTTGGTATCCCCAAATTCCTCCTCTTTTCCTCCCCACAAAAGCCTTTCAGCCTCCTATTCTCTTTACTGATCCTTGAAAAGTTAATTTTCCTTTTAGGTTCCTTTAAGTTCTTGAAGTCCTTTAGGGTCCTCTTGGGGTGGGAAGGAAAATTGGCTGTAAGAGGGGGAAAATAACAATGGGACCATAGTGCCCAGCTGATCTAGAGAGTCAGAATTCAAAGGTTTGATGTTTGGGTTGAAATGTCCACCAGTTTCGATCCTTCCCATTCCCAGTTTAACCTGAAACACAGCTGCTGCTTTGAATGGCAGGGATTTTTTTTTTCTCCCTCCTTTGTGCTCTCTATATTGATGACTTTTACTGCATTTACTGTGGTTTCCTAACAGCATTTGTCATCTATGACTGAAAAGTGGTAAGAGCTAGGTAGTATGACTGTTATTAGGAGCCCCAACTGAGCACAGACTACCACCACACTCAGTGTACGATGCCTCTTGTTAAGAAATTGTTTTCCCTCTGTCCGACAGCAAGCGTGGCCCAGTGGCACTCAGCAGATCCTGCTCCCTCCTGCCTGGCAGCAGCTGACCGGGGTGGCCACCCACACTTCTGTCCAGCACGCGACTGTCATCCCAGAGTCCATGGCAGGCACCCAACCGCTGGCAGACTGGAGGTAAACTGGACGTGCTTGGAGGCTCCCTGAAGTACCCACTGGTGCTGGAGGAGGCATGAGAAGAGTCGGGGTGGAGGGATGGGGTTCTGCAAGGCTGCAGAGCTGGGGGAAAAAGGGCAGAGGCTGCAGCCTGCCACCCCCCTATCTGAGAGCTACAGGCAGCTTCTCTGTTCCCTGTCCCCAAAGCGGAGTCCTGTACCCACATCGCTCCCTTCAGTCAGTTCCCTGGGGAAAATGCTCCTTCCTAGGAGGACTGGGAGCCCAGTGGGCCCTGCAGGAGGGTGCCTCAGTGAAGGCAATGAGAGCCTGCGAAAGAGCCTGCTGAAGAGCCGCTGGTTGCATTTTAAACGTATGCCTGTCTCCCCCCTTTGCAGAAACACCCACGCTCACGGCAGCCATTATAACCCCATCATGCAGCAGCCTGCGCTGTTAGCTAGCCATGTGACTCTCCCTGCAGCCCAGCCTGTCAACGTCGGTGTTGCTCACGTCATGCGCCAGCCGCCCGCCGCCACCACCTCCACCAGGAAGAGTAAGCAGCACCAGTCGGCTCCCCGGTGAGTGTGCGTGGCTCCCCGTGCTGGCTTTGGTCATGGTGTCGGTGAGGCAGGAGGCCCTACCTGGGTTGTTCTGAATGCGGCCCTTCAATGCAGGCATGCTGACAAGGGTTGTGTTTGCTGACATCTGTGGGGCAAAATAAAGTTTGTTCCATGGCCCACTAGTGATTAGATCACGCTTTTTGTGACTGGGCTCTTTGGTGCCTCACCTTTCCTGCACCCATGTCAGGAGAGTGGGGTGTAAGAGGTAGTCAGACCCATTGTATACCCAGTGAGCTCCATTTTGTGTGGGAGTTAGTGACTGGAGGGGATGCAAGGTGGGAGACTCAGGCCCTGTTCATATAGCTGTGATAACCTGAGGCCCTATAGTCACAATAATTAAAAATGTAACTATATTCTCGGGCCAGTGTGGTGCAATGCCCAGTTGCCAAACCTTTTCTTCCCATGTAATCTCAAAGCACTCCTGAGGTGCACTGTCTACGCTTCCACAGGGTGGTGCACCTCCAGGGGACCTCATCTTCAGGAACATGTACCTGTTGCGTGCACACACTATCTGCCTTTTCAAAAGCAGTGGGATGTTGACCTATCTTCTGAGTTTTAATGCCATGCAAAGTGGAGGACTGGGGTGGCTTTAGGCCACCTTCAAGCTCTCTAGCTCCTAGTGTAGGTGGTTGGCCCCTATCTTCAGCAATACACACCAACAACAGATACCCACATTGGTCTTTTTATAATCATGGCAGCATAAAACAAGGAGCACTTTATAAGGACATCTCATACAGGGGCAGTCCGTAGACACCTAAATCTATCAACTCTCAGTAGGACCATTTGGCTCTGCAAGGAGGAGACTGGATTTTGGTTTATACTATGTGGCACAACTCAGGATGATTGCGGTGCCTGTCACAGCCCTGTAATCTTGCCTAGAGGACATGGCCATTTATGATGTATGTGCAGCTGTTCTGGGGAAAGTCCTCTGGGCTGTGTAACTAGCACATTTCTTTAAAAAAAAACAAAAAAAAAACAAAAAAAAAACAAACCAGTGCAGGGGAGAGAACCAAAATGGGTCACCACTTGTGCAGTGGCAAAAACACAGGATTGTGGTTTTCCTGGGTGACTGGACTGGGACCAGAGGAGCTCTGAGTTCACAACCAATTTGACTCTAGTTAAGAGGCTGCTATTTAAATCCTTCCCGTTTATGTGCTCTCTAATGCTACATTTACTTTGGGTGGGCTCCAGCTGTCTTAGTCCATTCGTAATGTAGAGCAGAGGCAGCTACATCCCCAGCAAGCCAGTAAAAGAGAGTGCCTGTTGCAACCAGTGTGCCTGTGCAGGGCCTCCCCTCTCCCTTCCCTCTCCAGGGGCAGGCTGGCAGTGTCCGGGAAGAATTGGACCCTTTCAGAGCAGTGGGTTTCTACAGCTTCATTAATCGTGACGCTTTTGTAGCCAAATGAGGAACGTGCTCCTTTGGAGAGGAGGGTACTCCACACTGCTCATTGGTATTCAGAAAGCACTGCAAATGCTACTGTGCAGCCATTTGTTATGCAAAAGACCGTGTGTAAGTTGGTATAGTGCGATACGTCCAGAATGACTTCCTTTTGATGGATGCCACCTATTTCTTTTGTTAGCTTTTGGGCCAAGCTGAACATGCAGCCCAGGCTTCACTGTAGAACAAAGCCAGAACTTTTATTTTTTTTCTTTTTGAATCTGCACATGCTCTGCAATAGGCATAAGAAATACAAGAAAGAAAGAAAATGTGGGAAATGAGTAAAATGGGCTTTAATTGGTGTGTTTTGGTAAATATTCCCACCTTCAGACCTGTGCCACGCTTCGTAGTGGACAGGTTCCATGTTCAGATCCCTGATCAAGTGGGCCCTTTCCAATTGTCAGGAAGGGAAGCTGAAGTAGGCAGACTGAAAAAAAAAAAACCAAAACAACCCAGGACTTGAGAATGTTTTCCTACTGCATAATAAAAAGATTCTTCTTTTCTTTCTGATTTATATATGCTGTATCTGCTGCCTCATATGGGAATGAAATGGAACTGAGTATATGTCCTCCCATCTGCATGCTGTCATCCATGGGACTCCACTATCCTAGAGGATGAAGCATTGGGCAGGAGATGTTCATTGATAAGATTCTTAAACAGAAAATTAAATTTTCAACTGAAAGCACCAGTTTTCCTGATAAATGATTGTTGTTTTCCACAACAAATTTTAATTTTACCTTTAGCTTTTTCTGGCCAAAAAATATCTAGTTATGATGCATCCATGCAGGATACAGGAGAAAGGGATTATCATTTGGGTGGTTCTTCCTTCTGCAACAGCCATTCCATGCCTGCCTGTATTTTGTATGTCTGGGCTGTGTGACTAGCCTCTACCTCCCAGTGCAAATTCCTGGGGGGCAGCATTTCTCATTTGGAAATTTCTAGGGAAAACAAAATGGAATTTTTTTACCAAAATAAACTACTTTTCAGCCAATTATATGAATGTCATGTGAGGCACTCTGTCCTTTGAAGACGAGACTTCGCCAATTTTGCAGTTTCCATAAATTGGTGCCACTGAATCGGAGACCAGGAATCAAAAGCCATGGTGACGGGCAGCTTAAGCAAACAGAGTTTTAACCAACTAATAACCTTTCCCGTTTCCAGAAATGCATCCACCTATGAAGTTTCATCCTCTCAATCCATCAGCTCGCCTCAGCGGTCAAAACGAGTGAAGGAAAACACTCCTCCCCGCTGTGCCATGGTGCACAACAGCCCTGCCTGCAGCACCTCCGTCACGTGCGGCTGGGGCGATGTGGCGACCAGCACCACGCGGGAGCGTCAGCGGCAGACGATAATCATTCCCGACACCCCTAGCCCCGCAGTGAGTGTCATCACTATCAGCAGCGACACAGATGAAGAGGAGGAGCAGAAGCATGCGCCCACCAGGTGAGCAGTGGCTCTCCGCTCTTCTCTGTGTGCAGGAGAGATGGAAGCAGAGGGCTGGAGTATCCCGGGAATTGCTGTAGGGTCCCAGGAGTTACAGTTGGGTCTCAGCACCCAGGTCATCTTTTGTTTTGAGAAATAAGGCGATGGGAAGGCTAAAATACTAGCTGAGGACTCTGCAGATTTAGGTGATGTTCCCTACCGTGCTGTATGTACATTTGCTGTGTGACCTTGGAGAAGTGTAGTAGTCTCTCTTACAGATGACAAACTATGGCACAGAGGAAATAATAGGGGGTTTTTATCTCACAGGACTGTTGAAAGGAGACTTTAGAGATCCTATGCTGATGAGCCCCTTAAGTCAGATAGCTATTTGAAACAAAGACAGAGAGAAGGGCTTGGAAGGAAGGTAGCTTAAAATTGTCTTTTCTCTTTTGAAGTGATACAGGCGTTGTAAAGAGCATTAAATGACATCTTCCATATGTGCTATTTTCTGTAAAAAGGTCCCAAAACCGGTTAGTGGTTGTGTTGTAAACACTCGATAATGGTAAATACATTACAAGGGTTTGCTCAGTTCTGATTGTGTTGCCAAAACATCCCTGAACTATTAAGTGGCAGAAACTGATGGCTTTTTGACTGAATATGTAGAGGGGTGTAGACAAGGCTATAAAGACCGTGGTGAACAAGTTTGGTCCTCGGGAGAATTAACTCACCCGAGTAAACGGTGTGGCCCAGGACAGCTGCCACTGCTGATCATCTGCTGCAGATGAGAGAGGACTTCATTTTCCAGGACACTCTTTTCAGTGCCGTTCATTGGAGGCAAGCACTCTAGGTATCCCATCTGATGCCAGTCATAAGATATCACTCTGCTGTATAAATTGTAGAGAAGTAGCCTTGCAAACAGCTAAATAATTCTACCATCTTTATGTTGGTAAATGTGCTAGGAATTTTTTAACTTTATCCCTCCAGTATTGTCATGAGAGAATTTTTTTTCATTATTATTTAGGACGTGCTCCACAGCAGATTTCCCTTTAATTATTGGAGATATCTATCTCTATCTCTGCATCTCTGCTCTGTGGTGATAAGTGGAGCACTGCAAATGTGCACAGAACAAATGAGATGGGTTTGGCCTCAAGGAGCTAAAAATCTGTAATGAGGAGCCATACAATTCAGGCATCTAGGGCTGCAATTTCCACCTTCCCCCAGCCACTGCTGCTTCCTGTTCTCCTCCCTACCACTGAACTCCAAAGGGCAGCAAGAGCTCAGTGCCTCTTGCATTCAAACTTGCCATGAATGCAGTGGTTATCATGGGGAATTGATCACAGGACAGCATAACATATTTCACCTTAAAACAAAATAAAATAAAAAATTGCTACAGTATTCCTTAGTTTGGTAGGGAGAAAGAAGCGTGTTTCCAGAAAGAGTTGAATGAAGGTCAGTGTGGAAGTCTAGACTGGAAATGAGGAAAATAGAAAGGAAAAGACAAAAGAGATGCTGAAAACTAAGGTTGTAAGTTTGGGCAGCATGAAGAGGACAGGTATCCCAAGGGTCATGGTAGCTATTTGCAAGCATATTCAGGGAGACAGACAGAATAAAATTCTGGAAGATGTCTGGAAATCAAGTTGGGAGCTTGGGGTATTGAAATATTTGGGCAAGGTCTGCCGAGGGGTTAGGAAAGTAGTCCCAGGAGCCAGACTTACATAAACAAACTGGCTTTGATATAACTAAAGCATATTCAGGACACGTTCCTGCCTGGGATCAGATCCCTGGCTACTTTTTGTATCCATATGGCATACGTATACAGAGTGCCAGGGCAACAGCATTCCTGGAAGACCAAAACTTAAGAACTAGATTTAATTTCTGAGCCATGTAGAGACATTTCATGTGGATACGGGCTGTTCTCAGACGCCTTTTGGAATTGCCTGTGCAGATGTAACCAGAGCAAGTGGAGAATTAGGGGCAGAGACACAGATGGAAAACAGCATGTCCAAAATGAGAATTGTTGGTTAAAGTCTCCAGGAGAGTGAAATCAGCTCGCTCGGAGCCTTTCGACCTGGGCATATCTAACACCAGATTCTCCTGTGGAGTAAGAATGTAGCTTCCAGTCAAGGAAGCTGCATCAGCGTTTAATGCCAATGAGCCTTGCCCCTGCCAAAGTTGAGGTCTTTTTCATTGAAAACACGTCACATTTAGGAAAGTACCTCCAAGTTTTCTTGTGCATTTTTTGGCTCTGAGAAAAGTGGGAGTGACACTGAAGTATGTACTGTACTGTAATCAGTGCCCAAATGTTCAGGATCTGAGTTGAAAATGAAACCGTGCAAAGATTGTGTTGTCTTGCCCATATTTATGCAAATATTACCCTGTCGGGCAATAGCTGTGGTGTGGGGGTGAAAACTAAGGAATAACTTGAAATGTGCTATTGGTCACATCCTAACAATATTAGCTTTTTCTAGATTAGAATACAGAAATCATATGGCACTGGAAGATCAAATTTAATTCCTGATCCCATCTTATTGATAGCAGTGATATCTTTGCATTAACTGCACTGACATTGGATCAGCTCCTGAATTTGCGACAGCACTTCCTTCTCTTATTTTCTGAGGGACTGGAAATTTCTCTTTGACCCATGAGACTAAAAATGTTTATTTTATGGATTGCTTGGCGAAGAAAGATTAGAGCTACCTGTGGTTGTGCAAAGTAGTAGCTCCTTCAATGATGTAAGAGCTCCTAAGTCTCAGTTTTAAGTAGGACTGGTAATGCTGATAAAATATGATACTGCTGATGCAGTAAATGAGCCCTACAGCTTGGATTTACTCTGACAGAAAAGACTCTCTGTAATACCAGAGCAGCAGAGAGAGCTTTTCTAGTACAGGGGATGTAACTTTTTTATTGGCAAAAGAAAAATCTGAAGAATTTGTTGTGATATGGGCAGAATTTTCCTTTTCCTAATGAAAAGCACAGATGTTCAAGTAGGATGTTTATGAAATCCCAACCGACCGGGCAGGCAGGACAACACGTTGCTCGTTCTTTACTCACATGTGTGTTTTGCCCTGTTGATGAGTGTAGCTTGGTGTAATCTTTTTAAAATCAATAGTCATCTGAAAGTATTGGGCTCCTGTTGGGTGAAGGTGCTGGGGAGGTGGTGCAAGGTGGACTCTGGAGGACCTGCTCGATGGAGCCTTGTCAAAGGGGGCCATCTACTGGGCCCTGGCCCCATGCCTGGGGCAAAAATCAGAGGACCTCAGGTACAGTTCGGCAGGGACAGTTCTCAGAGAAATAGTCAGAGATTTTCAGGGGGCAATTTCCTGATTAAAAAAGTCAATTTGTCAAAACCAAGGCTTTTTGCAGGCTACACTGAGATTTTTATAGTAATACCCCCAACACAGTAAAATCTGGGGAAGCTTCAAAAATGCAAAAAGATTTTGACTGTTTTTTTAAGGGGAACAAAACATTAGGTGATTAACTAATTAAGGGGAAGACTTCTTTTTTCTGGTTTAACAGAGGGGTTTTTTTTCTTCCTTCAAAATGTAAGGAAATAAATTTTGAAATTGTCAAAATAAAAAGGGAACATTTTGACTGACTAAAACTGGTTTTGCCTGATGCCCACAAAGTTTTGCACGTGACATTTTGTCCCATAGAACAGTAGAAAAAAATTAGCACATAAACCGCATTATATGGACAGGAAACAGTTTTGTGACCCTGTTTGTTTATCACCAGTGAATTTCTAGACTCTCAATTCAGCATCCTTTACAGAGACCTCTATAAGCTAAAGAGATGTTTACTGCTGTGCTGTTATTTATTCTGGAAAGAATAATTTAGGTCTAACCATTACCTGTAAAGCACTGAAGAGAGTAAAAAACAGAGCATAGACTTGATATTTTTCTTATAAATTTGTTCCTCTTAAGTTTCTCTACTTGCCCTAGCAAGAAAGTCAGGCAGACAGACAGACAAACAGTGCAACTGCAATCTCAGTAATCGGCACACATATTCAGCAAGTAGTAGGGGTTAAGTACTCCCCAGTACTTAACAGCAACTTCACACGGTGCAATGATTTAAATGTAAATCCTCCGTTGATTAAATATTTCTGAAGCTTAGAAGTGGAGAAAAATAAAGCAACAACTTAAACACGGAGCAGAGAGGCGCAAGTGCAGCCTGGGATGGCTGAGCTGTGGCTGGGAGGGAGGGAGAGCACAGGTGGTCCTGCAGGGGGGATGCGCCGGGCTGCGCTGGTCAAGCAGCGAGGGGTATTTCCGCGGCCCGCCAAGGGCCGCATCACAGAGCACAGCAGGAGGAAGGGGTGGAAGGAAAGGCAGTGGCGGTGGCCGTTGTGATGTGCTTAGATGACTTCCCATCCAAGCAATGAGTGCAGCAGCCAAGGAAAATATGACTGTTTTCTCGAAATAATACAGTGATGGCCTTGAGGTGGGTGGTTTTGAGGGTGCTTCCACCCCAGAGAGGCAGGAGAGCCCCTCACTTCCCCACTGCCTGCTGTGTTTGCACTGGCATCATAAGTAACACCTCTCCAGTTTGGCTTTCCGTGGGATCTTCACAGTAATCTCTGTCTTCCTGGGCGAGAAAGACTGACCACAACTGTCATGTGGGCATACTGAGTAACTGTCTTACTGGCTATCTTCTCTGGCCCGAAATTCTTGCAGGGTTGAGTTTTTTTGCTTTTTCTTAAGATGGTAAACTATACAGTGAAGTCTCTGTGTGACTCTCACCTTTATAACTGAGCATGAGCTGACGCAAATCGTTCATTCACCTTATTCACGTCATAGCGTAATGGTGGTGGAGCCTACGTCAGAGGGCCTTCATTCCCCTTACGCACAGAAATCGCAGGCAGGCACAAACCAGGTGTTTTTGCCAGCTTGCTGATGTGCGCGTGTGAGGGTCAAAATACCATTTGGAATTCTCTGACATCTAGCCTATTGTGGCGATGTTATGCTGTGCATAGTAATGCACTGACTCTGCATAGCAATACGTTGACTAACCACAGTCATCTGGTAAAAAGATTGCTGCCTTCCATCTCCAGAAGACACACTGACATGCAACTAATACTTAAAATAACAGAGATAGACAGTAGCTCTCTCAGCAAACCTTCAGCAGCAGAACCTTTACAACCTGCTAAGCGATTCCGTATATATGACTTAAATAGCTACAGCACGTATAGCCTAATAAAATGGCCTCAGTGTAGTGCTTGATAAATATTTCTTACCATCACAAAGAAGGTGAGAGCAGATTAACAGGTTGGGATGGAGGTTGAGCTGAAGAGAGAGGGGCATGTTCTCAACACTGAGCTATGCCTGCCACAAGATTTCAACGTGAAGAGAGCAATTGCAGTTGTAGTGTGAGTTTTTTGTTGGCTGACTCTATACTTTCCTAGAATAGGTGGATTAATCTGAAGCAACAAACTGAAAAGGTTGCATGCTATTAAGTTCTCAGAAACCTGGAGAAGAATTTTTGTAGATGTGATGTAAAGCTAGCGTGCCATGGTATATGTGCACACCAGCTCAAAGACACATTTGTGGGATGGGTGCCTTCTTCCCCCAGACTAGAAGGCTATCTTGGTGACCTTCAGAGCCAAGAGCCTCTGTTGCTATAGCATCAGCCACACTGAAAGGGTTATATCTCTGTGGGTGAACTGTGCACTGAAGAATTGCCCCTGCTAGACTCCATTCGCTTTTTCTGGGGTTCTGGTGTAACTTGAGATATTCAAGGGAAAAAGATTCTGTTCATGCAGTGCTATCACATACTGAGCTTTTGGGCTGGGCCTTCAGCAAGCAGAAATCATCTCAATTTGCACTGTTACAAGAGCTGTTGTCCCTGTCCTTGTCCTTGGCTATTTAAATGGTTCCAATGCTGTTTTAACACCTAATTCAGTATCTTCTTTTCCTGAATTTCCTTTCTCTTTTCGTTCTCAACATCTACCTTTGGCACCTGTCCATCAACAGTATCTGAGATGCCCACCTTAGTTTCTTGCCCAGTGCCTATGCACAAGCTATCTTCTCTTTCCTCCGTTAGACTTTTCCTTGAGATCTTTCCTTGCTGTGGGGAATAGGGACCCACGTTCATCTCTCTGCTGTGCGCTCACGAGGGTGGTACATGTTAGAGAGTTTTCTCTAAGACCTGCTTCTGCGTGTTTGAAGGCACTGTTGTGCTCTGTGTCTGCATGTTGGACAGATGTGAATTGTTTTGTGCCGAAGTTTGAGAACAAGCTCTTTGGGACCAGGTGGGAATGGGCTATCACTCATAAACTAATAGTAAACGTAGAAAACAATGCATATTTCTTCCAGCTGCTGTTCTGAAAGGGAGGATGCAGCTCCAGCCAGTAAGGGTTAAAAGGCTTTCCTGGCTTATTGCTTTTCAGTCTGTGTAGATGGATTTGATGCCACTTTGGTAATCTTCCCTTCTCCCTCCTCTGGAGAATTAAAATACACCTACCCACATAATGCAGGCAGGCACGCAAGCTGACCAGGAACACATGCCGACTCTCAACACTACTAAATCACGTATGCTGCTGCTACTGTGCTTGCAGGAGGGAAAGCAATTACCAGGCTTGGAGTGATCTTAATAGGAAGGGGGCAGGACTTTTAATAGTATTTTTCTGTGTAAGCACAAACATCCCCAAAAGCTGTGGCTGAGTTATAGGAATACAGTAAGCTTGCTGAGTCGGCAAGTTCTGTGTCAACAGGTAAAAGCTCTCAGTCCTGACAGTTTGTGAGCGGGGAAGGCAATACATCAGCCTGGACCTCACACAGATAACTCCCGCATTAGTGCGAGGTGGGGAGAGCAGCTGGAAGGAGGGCAGTGGCTGGCTATCAAGGAGCCTTTGAGAAGGAGGAACGCTCGCTCTTCTGGGTTGAATTTTCAAAAGCCCCCATTTTTACTTAATGTGTATCTTTAAGCCTGTGAATCAACTGATTTTCAGCATGAGTTGGGCCTTTGATGCTTTTGAAATTCCCACCCTTAATCTCCAGGGCGGGCTATAGTACAGCAGGTGCCAGGCTCTGGGTGTGTGTGAATAGTCCCGACTGACTTCTCTGCCTGCTCTAACATTAACCACAGTCGTTACATTTCCTAAGGACAAAAATGCAGCTGCTTTCGATGGGACTCCTCGTGCGCTTGAAAGGATGCAGCCTGCTGAATCGAGAGGGTAATCACTTGGGCCCTATTCCTGCAAATATTTACGCATGTGCTCTAGCTCTGTTACTGGAACAGTCCAGCTGACTTTAGTGGATGACACGTATTAGTGGTGCTGAGCACTTGCGTAAGGCCTGGGAGGACCATAGCTCTGGTCCTTTCCAGTTTCCCATCCATGAAATGAGTTTACTATCCTGCTATGCTCCCTCTCTCTAGAAGGGTTTGGGTTTGGGGTCACTTACTTGTTTAATCAAACATCTACTTGATTTTCTTGTTGTAACCAAGGAGCTATAACACTTTGAAGGAGAAGGCTCCTCATCCTCCCTGCTTTCAGAAGCCCTCAATCACATTGGTGAAAATTATGTTCATTTTAAAAGAAAACATAGCACAGATTACACAGAAAAATACCTTTCCAGTTCTACAGCTCAGCCTTCCCATGTCAAGTGTCAGCGGAGAGCAAGTATTTCCAGTTCAGCAGCTCAGCCACTTATGTAAGGAAGGGACTGTAAAAGAATAGCTAGACCTTATCAGTTGTCAGAAAACTCTTTAGTGACTTGATTTTTCTTTATAAAATGTAATAACTGTCAGAGGTAGAGAATATATATCTCTTCCCAACTGGCAGCCAAGGGTAGCTGCAAAGGGCAAGCAGTGTGGATACTCATAAATGCATGATTACAGGCATTTCTACTGAAGGAGAGAGGAATATTGATGCAATATTCATCACTTTTATTGGCTTAATGTTCTTCTTTCATAGCATCATATCCAAACTGCTACATCTTTTTTGCACATACAGTAGTTGTCCATCTAAGATACGCTGTTGCTTTTTCCATTTCTAATCCAGTGCTCTCCAGCTCCTTCTGGAAAACCAGAATACGAGGGTTCGCTGTCGTACACCTTCCTCATCAAAAAGATCCCTGCCCCCGCCAAGAGTGCTTTCAGCTTCCAGATTGCTGTGCAATAGCTTCCCCCCCTTCTTCATCATCTGCCCTGTTTCACGTGTCAATGCTTTAGGATAGCAGAGGCCTCTCAAGATGTATTTTTGACTGTGCGTAGAACATGGTCTTGCATCCTCTTCTGGGCACACCAGGATCCTGTGATGACAGCCCAGGATAGGTCTGTGTGATGGTGACTTGTTTGTGAATGCAGCACCCTGAGATGGTCTGTAATGGAGGAGACAATAGCTTTTCAGTTACAAGTCTTGGGAGTGAGGTGGTGAGTTGCAGCTTGCGAATGCTGACGGAGAGGCTTTGGGATGGACAAGTTGAAGGGAACCCACCAGTGCTCCTCTACCACTGTGAAAAATAAATCAGGCAAAAAATGTCCTTGAAAGGAACCTGTACTCAGTATCTGCTCCACCTTTCCCTGGGTAAGAAGCGATGCTGAGACTAGAGAACTAACAGCGCGATCACAGACGAAGACCAGATTAATCAGCTATTCCCTGGACTGGACCGGCCAGAGTGAAAGAACAGAGAGGAGACTCCATGGGAAAGGGATCTTTCTCTTTTCAAAGTGCGCACTCAAGAAGTTAAGAGATGGATTCCTTTTTCTCCATGGCATTTCTGTTCCTGTTGGGGCTGTTTCCACCATTAAGCCTAATTACTTAGCTTTTTATGTGCTATCCATTTCTTTTCATCATTTTAAAAACTTCAGTTGCCATAACAACATAATGCAATCAGTGAAACATAGCAGCTATTTTCTGTAGTCAAGGTCTGTGCACTGTCAAGGATGTGAGCCATTTAAGCAAATCTTCACCATCCCCCTTCCTCCCTCCTCTTTCTTGCTCTCTCTTTTTCTCCCTAAACAAGCTCATAACAGGAAGGAGAAACCATCAGGAATAATTAGACACAATAGCAAAGCAAATCCCAATCGTACTCCTGCAGTCTAGTCTAATGAACTTCTAGCACTAATCTTGGAAGTGTTGATGTTCTTTTTTAATCACTTTTTTGATGTCATAGATAGATTAGCTGCAGCAGGACCTTGATAATCCACGCTAGAGTCAGGAGACCCAGTGCCTATTCAGAGAAAGAAAATAAAACTGCAAGCTTTATATACTTGGCTCATTTTTTCTTCATTCGTTCCTCAGTTTCAAATGCTTATTGAGAATATATGCCCATTCTACCATATTAGTAAATAGAATGGAGTGTATTTTGTAGATTCATGGGATTTAAGCATGAAAAGTCGTAGCATCTATTATTAAATCATTGCTGGAAGGCTGGGAGAAACCGCCACGTTTTTGTGTGGGTGGTGAGACTTGCAACAAAGCATAGTATAACTGCTGGGCTTCTACTGCACACATATATAAAAAGCAGTCTGAAAATAAATCTGGCAGTCTGGTTCAGTGCTATTCTAAGCAGTGTGAATATAAGATCTATCCACAATATCTTACTCCTTGACCTCCATGAAGGCTTTCCTGGAATAGCAACGAGTGAGTTTCAAAGCCTGGGATATGGCTTAAGCCGCCTCTATCTGGCAGAGGACTAAAGGGCGCGCTTTGCCTTTGCAGAGCTAGTCTGCCGCGGGCCGAGTCTTCTGGTGGCTTCCGAGTCGGTCATTGCCCATTCACTTTTTCCACTTGTGTGCTTGTGTTTCAGCACCTTGTCCAAGCAAAGGAAGAACGTCATCAGCTGTGTCACCGTGCATGACTCCCCCTACTCCGATTCCTCCAGCAACAACAGCCCTTACGCCGTGCAGCATCGCGCAGGGCAGAATAACGGAAACACCTACGACACCAAAGGGGTTCCAGAGACTCACTGCAGTGGGAACCCCCGAACGATCATCGTGCCACCACTGAAAACCCAGGCCAGTGAGGTGTTGGTAGAGTGCGATAGCCTGGCACCAGGTAAATTGCACCTCTTCCGTCAAGAAAATTAGTAAGAAATAAATGATTTATCTTGGAAGAATCTCATTGTTCGGTTTCATTTTGTTTGTTTGTTTATTTTGTTTTCCAAAGAAACCGTGCTCCTGCCCTTCTCTCAAGTGACACATCTGTTCTTGGGAGCCGTATTGCATTATTGATGTACCCTGGTACACTCAGGAGTCACAGGGGCAAGTGTCGGTCCCAGTTACTTCTGTACAAACCCAAGAACAGAATGCAGCCTTTAGCTCAACATTTGACATGAAAGGCTCCCAAATGCAAGTGTGAACCCTTCTGCCTTGCCTTTCCATAGGTTTACTGTAAAATGGGTAAGAGATTGAAAACACATGTCCGTTTTCATCCAAACTTGTTGATGTTTCTGGGAAGAACACTTCCCCAGGATCTTCATTCTGGACTGATGTGGTTTGCTCATCCAGAGCCTCTGCAATGCTAGGTAGTACAGTGTGTTGAAAAGGAGCTTATGGTGGAAGTCTGGCCTGAAGCAATTGGCTTTGAGCTATTTGGCAGTCCTTTCTTTTGATGCACTGCTGGGGAACACAAAGGCTCAGAGGGTGAGCTCCCCACTAGCTGCTCCTCCCTCCCCTTCTACTCACCGTGAGGTCAGCCAAACCAGGGCTTTTTTGTGCTGTGCACACTATACTATCCTTCCTCTCCTTGGGATTTATACCTGCATCGTACAGTTCTGCTGGCAGAAGGTTTCTCGCACTTCTGAAGGATCTATAAAGCCTTCTCCGGGCCTGGTTTGGGTCCAGATACCGGGTCTGCTTGTCTGCCTCTAGGATAACAGGCTGGCCATGTATATGAAGGACTGCTGAGGTACTCTGTTAATTAAGAGAAACCATTTTCTTATCCTGCTTCTGTTGTATATCTCCTCCCAAAAGCCACTCTGAAGGAGATTCAGTGAGGAGAAGGTAGGGTGAGCAATTAAAAAATGTGATGTAAGCTACAAATGTGTTTCCTTTCCTGGCACAGTCACCACCAGTCACCACTCATCCTCCTACAAGTCCAAGTCCTCCAGCACCGTGACCTCCACCAGCGGTCACTCTTCAGGGAGCTCGTCTGGAGCCGTTGCCTATAGGCAGCAGCGACCAGGAGCACATTTCCAGCAGCAGCAGCCTCTTAATCTAAGTCAGGTAAGTCGACCGAGACAGATTTTGGTGGTGTGTCATCCAGCTGTTACCTACTGCTCCTCCAGCAGGAGGGGCTGTCCTATTCCAGTCTAAGGATAGTTGAGGCCCCGTGTCAAGTTTGATGGACTTGTTTCAGCTTCACTGCGGACCTTGATTTTCCAGCTCAGGCAGTAGAGGTAGTGCAGATCCCACCCCTGAGTGGGCCGGCGGTACCCTTGCCACGCGTTTTAAAGTCAGATGATCTAACAGTGTGAGGAGGAAGAACGTGAGAGAGAGGGTGTAGTGGCTCAGACGCAAAAGAGTGGAGCAGGACCGTGTGGGAAGGACTGAATTCTCTGTAGCTGTGGGCAGTGTGTCCTTCATCTTGAAGGGAGTGCATCAGCCTGGCTGCAGGACTGGGAGAGAAGCCCTGATCAGATGTGACAAGGCAAAGCAAAGCTTCTACGCGTATACGTGACCTCATGTGATGAGTTTGATCCATCCCATAATAAACCTGGGCTGAGATCTGGGCAAATCTCATTACTTGGTGGCGTGCAGTTCTCAAGATGTTTCATAGTCTGTGATCAAAAGACCCAGGGGCTCCTCAGGAGCTTCAGTAAATAATGCCCTTTTCATGTACTGCACCTGGGGCCTCTCTTCCCCGAGGTGAGATAACGAAGAGTAGGGAAGTTAGAGCACAGTTACCCGCATTTCAAGAGGAGAAAGTCTGGAGAGCTGAGAGGACAGTGCTGGTTTGTATCCAGAGCTGGATATAAGCAGAACTGGTTTAAAAAAAAATAATCTGGGGGAGGAGATTGTCCCCTCCCCCTCAAAATGTAGTTGAAATTTAAACAAACTTGAAATAAGAGTGAGTGAAAATGGAGGAAGTGGGTGAGATGCTGTTTCCAAGAGTGGGGGAGGAGTGTGGCTGCTGCATTTTAGAGCACAATGACAGCGCAGGGAGCGCTTAGGAGGAGGATGAGAAGGTTTGGAAGAATAGAAGGAAATAACATGGAGCATTGCCCTCCTTGCCTTCTGATTCTTACTTTATTGGTTATTTAATACTCTGACTACAAATGACCGGGAAAACTCTGTGACATTATTGTGCAATGCAAAAAAACAAACGACTTGGAAAATCCCTGAGAAAGCACATTGTTCCTGTGCAATTGCAAGAAGTTGCCTGTGCTCAAGTAATTATAGCTGATTACATGGGGGTACCAGGCACCTGCAGGATCTGATCGAGCCGAGGGTTTTATCTTTAAAAAATAAAGTAGTTATTTTACTAACTGAGGAAATGATAACCGCAAAGACCCAAGCCGAGCAAAAATAAATTGCCTGTTCCAGATGTAGTGAGGCAACTTTACTGCCCTGAGCTATCAGCACACCCTATTTCATCAGCAGAGAGTTCACTAACAAGAGCCGTGTGTTTGTGTGAGCGACTGAACTTGTGGAAGATGTTCTTAGGAGCCAGGCATCCAAGGCTGGGTCTTCGTGGTAGCTGTGCCAGCAGATGGTGGCTCAAGCTGGGGGACTCCTTTGTCCTTTTGGGGCCATTTTGGTGAATGTATGAAAATACAGGGTCTTCCTAGGCTTGGGAGGGACCCTTTGCTGTCACCCATTTCCAAGGGAAGACTGTGGTGATGCTGAGGGTGTCAGGAGGAACACAAGGGACTTTCCTGAGGCCATCCTGGTGTTGTAAGGAGGCTTCCAGGCACCGCTGCGGAGGTAAAGAGCTGTCTCTTGTCTTGTAACCGCTTATCACTGTTGCTGTCTTTATCCAGGCCCAGCAGCACATCACGACCGATCGCACAGGGAGTCACCGGAGACAGCAAGCCTACATCACTCCAACGATAGCTCAGGCCCCGTACTCTTTCCCGCACAATAGTCCCAGCCATGGTACAGTTCATCCTCACTTGGCCGCGGCTGCCGCTGCTCACCTGCCCACCCAACCCCACCTCTACACATACACCGCCCCTGCCGCCCTGGGCTCCACGGGCACCGTCGCGCACCTGGTGGCCTCCCAAGGGTCTGCGCGGCACGCCGTGCAGCACACCACCTACCCCGCCAGCATCGTCCACCAGGTCCCTGTCAGCATGGGCCCGCGGGTTCTGCCCTCGCCCACCATCCACCCGAGTCAGTACCAGGCTCAGTTTGCCCATCAGACCTATATCAGTGCTTCTCCAGCCTCCACAGTCTACACTGGATACCCACTGAGCCCCACCAAGGTCAACCAGTACCCTTACATCTAAACACTGGAATAAGGAGCAAGAGACGCACCCATCCCGGGGGAGTGAGGCGGCCACTTTTGTACTGAAGAACATGACAAACTAACAATGCAATGGGAGGCTCGCATGAAACTTGAACGAAGGAGACTTTAAGGAAGAAATGAAAAAGAGGAAAGAAGGGGGAGAACCAATTCTACACTTTTTATTTAAAAAAAAAAAAAAAGAAAATGGAAAAAAAGAACCGAAAAAAAATAAAACCACAAAAAACCAACCATTCTGCACCAAACTAGAGAGAGAGAGAGAGAAGCAGAAGGACCCTCCAGCGGGTCCTGTCTTTTGAAGAACTTCACCAATAGACTTTTAAAGGTTATTTTCATCCAGTAGTGAGCTACATTTAGAAATTTGTTGTCCAGAACACCTAAAATGAAATCCATTAGGTTTTTAATCCAATAGGATTAGGGATTTATCCAGCATTTCAAAGGGTTTATGCCCCATCTTTGCAGTGGTCTCTGTATCCCAAAGCATACATAAGGTTTTGGGGTTTTTTCTGGAAAGAGAAAGTGGGTAAGGGAGGCTGAGGGAGGAGGAGAAAAAGTTATCCCAGTGCTCTGAATTCAGATCTAGCTCCACTACGCTTAAAAACACGTGGGCAAAATAGGTCGTGCAGCACTGGTGGGGAGCAGAAGCAATGGGGATGTTTCTCCCTTTCCTTGAAGACACTGGATAAATCCCTGAGAAATGCTATTCATAAATGAGATCTCTAATAATGTATGTTGGATTTCAGTTGCATTTAATTTTATTTTATTTGGAAATTTTCCTTTTCAAACCCTAGCCGTTTTAGTATAGGAGGAGACATTTTAGCTGCCCACCCACCCCACCCCCCGGTAGAATGTAGCACTATACAGGTCATACACCCTTTTTACTATTTTGTGTTGAACTTCAACGATACCAATAGACTATTCCTCAATGTGATTGCACAAAGAAAAGTGATATAACATAGGCATGTAACAAATGTGATTGTCCAGGTATGTACGTGTGTGTGCGCGTGCGTGTGTGTGTGCAGATGCTGCCTTCTCTCTGTGGTGTGTTCCTCGGCACAGCCATTACAACTGTCACAGTCTTAGTTTTACATCATTCCCTCGTAGTGCCTTACCGAACTACAGACGCGGTTTAAGGGTTTACTTCCACTGGTACTCCTAGAAACTGACTGAGGCTAGTTGGAATTTACTCTCAGCTCTTTTTATTTTTCCTTTTTTTTTTTTTTTGAGGTTGTTATACTGATTTTCTTCTTCTGCTGGTGGTGGTTTTTCTTTTCCCACGTCGTCAATCTTAGCTCACTTGGCGAGGTGTTGGGGAGGTTCGTAGGGGTTGGAAGTGTGTAATAGCTGGGTGTTTTGTCGAGCACTGGACGGGCTGGAAGTGAGACCCAGGTTGGTTGTGAGGCCCAGGGTGACTCCCAGAGGGTCTGGGGATTTGTCTGTGGACTGGTCTGTTTCCATCCTGTTGAAATAGCAGGTTTCCTTCCTAGAAACTGAATTCTCATTCTGCTGTTTGCCAACGTTCTGGGTGGAATGGGAGGACAGCGTGTCCTCCCAAGTTGTCAGGTTGTCCCAGTTGTGTGTCTGACACGGGAACAAAACTTTAGTCTGTGAAAGGGTGAAACACTAGTTGTTGCCAACATCTCTCACTATGTCTGTTGATGGGAGGGGGTCAGGAAAGGGCTGGAGTCCCAAAGCAAGCATGAGAAAATCCAGTTGAGAGAGTCAAACTCAGGTTTCTTAAGTGGAAAGAGTGGTATAATACATCAGGCCTTACCCACTGTAACATAGCTGTGACAGCGTGCGCTTCCCCACCTCCCTTTTCACCTGCACCCCAAAAGATTGCCTGAAGCGATAGAGTAACCCTCGAACCGAGAGCACGGTGGTCCTGTGGGTCCTCCATGCTGAAGAGTGCTACGTGGTCGTCTTGTTTTCTGACAGGTTTCTGAAGAGAGCCTCTTCTACAGCTGGGTTTGGTTTGGAGGGGAGTTTTCGCTGGTAACAGCCGTTGCGCTGGTACATCAATATTTGGAAGTGTCTCTAGAGTACCCGTGTCTGTAGGTGGCCTGGGGAGGAAGGAGAGAAGAGGGTTTGATAAATGTTTCCGTGAAAGCTGAAGTCTACGTGGCTGCTCGGTTCCACTCTACATTTCCCTGTAACTAGAGCATGAAGTATTCAGGTATTTCACAAGATGCTGGAAAATAGCAGGTTCATCAGCAGGGCGGTGAGGGGTGGGTTCCCTGGGTGGCAGTGAGGAAGGAGGCTCTCTCAGGTGGGAAAAGCTGACAGAAAGACAAGGACAAATACATTGTCTGGCAGTAAGTGCTTGGCTGGCCTGGAAGAAGAAGGGATCCTGCTATGTATAGACGTTTCAACAAGGCTGTTCTCTTCTGGCAAACCACCAAATAACCTCCCTGGTTGCCAGCTCTGGTTCCTGGGCTATCCTTGCACAGTTTTCTTTTCCTGTCTGTCCTTCATTCCAGCTCAATATACTGTAGATGAGGATGCAATCTCCCAGCAGCCTACGCACCTTACCCCCGCTTCCTTTGGAAAGACAACGTGTCCCCTTTTGCCCGAGGCAGGAAAACAAAGCCCCGCTCTTTCCGTTGCATTCCTCTCCTCTCCCACCAATTCGGGAGCGAGAGTGTCATGCTGCTTGTGTCATGAAAAGGAAAGATAATGTTATTTTATTGTATGGTTGTTATGATTATGATTATTATTTTATTATTATTATTATATTTTACTCTGGGTTTTAATTGCACATGCATTCCTTAATCTTTGTGTTATTTTTTTTTCTCTTAGTGTTGCTGTTGTTAATTTTATTTCTCTTCATCAGTGGCATCAGAAGGATTGCTGTGTTTGTGAAAACTGCGGGAGGAAGGGGAAAAGAGATTGTCCCGAAGCTGAAAACTCTGCCTCTAACTTAGGAGAGTGGGGCTGCTCTGTGAGAGCCCTCACAGCCCTGAGGGACAGGAGTTATCCTCCGGGTCACATCTGCATTTCAGAATCGGTCCGGAAACATTCATTCAGAGGCCAAAACCAAACAGCCGCTAACATAATGATCTGTCAGGAGAGCTGGATCAAAGGCAGGTAAGGGCCTTGGTGCCCTAGGATCCAGCTCACCATCACTTTGTTTGATAGGACATTTATATGGGATCAAGACCTATTTGTGCTCCAGGCCATGATCATTGGTTCCTTTCAGTCAACCCAAGGCCACACTACGTGTTAAGGATTTGGTTTTTCCTAAAGGAGAAAGCAGATAGATGGCTCTCCAGAAACAGGGCTATCGGAGGAGCCACGGCAGAGGCGTGAGCGCGGCTCTCAGTCCCGTCGCTGGGTAAAGGACACTGGTGCGCATGGATGGCGTTGGCTGGGTAAAGCACGGCTGCAGACAGGGCAGCGTTCTTCACCTGCTCTTCCGCTCTCACTGACGATGAATCCGGTGTCTGCAGGGCTAGGATGCTTGGTTTGCTTTTTTTGCGTGTGTGTGTCCCTGATGTAGATTTTCCCTTCTTCTATAATTATTTGTTGTGGAATTTTATTAAGCTATTCTTGTTGCTAGATCTGAGATATTTATGTTTTCATTTGCATTGCCTGTTCTGTTAGAATGGGGGGAAGCAGTAACTGAATTCAAACTCCGTAAAAAAATGGTAGGACTTCAGCAGAGACTTAAAGTTAATCATGCACTTGAGTGCTTTGCTAAAGAACAGACTTAAACCCTTCAAATTAATTACTTGTTTATGCGCTCCTCTGGCCTAGGACTGGCGAAGCGTGGAAGGTTGCAATCTCAATCACAGTAATGTTTTACTTGTATTAATTGCATTTTCCCTGCGTATCCATCTGACCTGCTCTCCCATGCGGGCTTGAATCTGATTTTGGGGGCCATTTGGCAGCAGAGCTGTTAGAACGGCAGATGCTGGCAGTGAGAAGGGGTGCGGTGCATGTCGGAGGAGCTGCCTTTCGTGTTGTCCATCCTGGAGTCGCTGACCTGCCAGCCATAGGTGGTCAGATGCTGGTGGTGGTGGGACGCTGTGATTGTGAGAGATGCGCGGCACAGCCATCACATTGCTTTGATGGCGCAACACTGCGTGTTTTCTGGTGAGTACGGGGGAGCCCAGCAACACCTCCTCTCTCACACCTATATAAAGGCATAGCATGGAAAAACGTGTGGTATGATTAGTCCCAGGGGAAACCCGATCGTTTTAGCAGATGAAACAAAAGCTTTGCATGCTGTCGGTGCCACATACATAATATCAGCCAGCTTGTTTTGCTCACAAAGTCCTTTGGAGAGGAAGTGGGATTGGCGTGGTTGGGTTGATGTTCTTTGTATGCGCGGGGTAAACGGCATGGAAACTTGAGAGGGGAGGTGAATGTTTAGATATGGGAAGTTTTATGGGTGGCTTATGGCTGGCACAGTGAAAAAGCAGACCCTTTCGCCATCATCTCGTCTTACATTCTTCTCTTGCGGGAAGCAGAAGGAAGCATGGATGTTGCCTCTCCTCAGAGACAGATGTTCAAATTCCTGCTGTGAAACCAGAATGCAAGAGGGAGTGGAAAGAACCACTGACACGAGCAGAATGGAAAACCCGAATGGAAGCACTTCTCACTGCAGACTGGGCCAAATCCAGTCACTTGAGAAAGTAAATGCAATTGCATCTTCCTCAGCAGAGTTGTACTTGCTTGCACCCAACAAATTGGGCCTTGGCAGGTCTCTCTCTCTCTTTCTTTAGTAGTTTTGTTGTAATACGTAAAACATTCCAGGAAAGGGACGGTCCTGTCTGTGACATTTTTCCTTTTTTGTACTTTCAAGGGATTATGTCTTGTAATTTGGTTTGAAGGCAATTCCATGAGCAAACTTGAAGGGCGATAAATCCTGTTTTTTTTTTTTCTTTAACCAAAGATACTTTTTTTTTTTTTTTAAGAGAGAGAGAGAGAGAGACCTTCACCCACTCCAGAAATGAAATGAAGCCACCAGTCATGACTGCCAGGCAGTGGGGATACGCTGTGGAACTCCATCTTTCCTTTCTGTTCTTTTTCAAGTTTCTGTCATCGTTTCGAGTAGCTTGCTTGACGAGCAGAAAAATTCACACTAAATATTGCTGCTATCCTAAACTGTAGGGGATGTCAAAAACTTTATTCTTCTCTCATTATTGTTCATATTGATTAAAGTGTTTCAGTGACAACAGTGCAGTGTGGAAATGGTGAGCTGTGTAGTGGGGATAAGCTTCTGGATACTCTGCATGCTTCTGTAGAGTCTCCTTCTCTGGATTTAGGATGCTAGTTTTGTTCCATGGGTCAGACCGCACAAGGTGCTGCCGTGGTCAGGCCTCCAACACAGCTGGGCAAGGTTATTGGGCTTACTCCTGTGTTCTTCCATGTCTTGGCAATCAGCCCATCAGAGATGTGCA
Source organism: Balearica regulorum gibbericeps (assembly GCF_011004875.1). Classification (NCBI taxonomy): domain Eukaryota; kingdom Metazoa; phylum Chordata; class Aves; order Gruiformes; family Gruidae; genus Balearica; species Balearica regulorum. The sequence goes on from NC_046184.1 coordinate 63,089,256, forward strand.
GAGCTACTTGTGGGCCAAATCCTGGATACCTGTACGCAAGGCCTGCAGAAATAGTCTTTGTTGAGGGTAGGCAACGCAGAAGGGAAAAACGTGGCAAGGGAATGATTTCCCCCTTCCTGTGGACAGAGCTATGCCTGCTGTTGTCCCGTTTCCCATGGGAGCTTCCAAGCCATGGATCCGCAGTCCTGGGCACTCATCCGTGCCACCCCCGCTCCGTTCCCAGGTCTCACTGGTGCTCTGTGAGGAGAGCCTGCGTTCGATGCATGTGGTGTCCCCAGCTTACTTCTTGTGGCCCGCTCCTGCACCTACAAATCATTTTGTTCCCTCCGTACTCGGGGAGGAGAAGATGGGTCTGTGCTGCCGGGGTTCCCCCACTGCCGTACTCCGGCAAAGCAGCCTCTGACGACGGTGAGAATTCCACCCCGGCCTGCAGACGCTGAGCAAGGCGCCACATTTTACAGCGGTGCTCGAAGCCGTGGTGGCGGTCCTGTTGTAAATGGCCGTGCGTGGGCTCTTTGCTGGAGTACTGCGTTGGACAGGAGGCGCTGGGCTCTCCGGGCTGGTCCCCCTCCCCGTGGTCCATTCTTCCCACCCCCCCGGGAACGCCACTACCAGCGAGTGACGCCGTGATGCCACCGCGCTCACCGCCCACCCCTGGGCACACAGCGTGACCCACCGCAGGGGCGGCCCCCTGAAGTAAGCGCAGGCAGTGTGCAGAGGAGCACTGCTGACCGAGGGCTCCGCGCTGGAGGTGTCTTTTCCCCCCCGTGACAAACGTAGTCGCTGGGGGTGACCCCAGAGGTGGTAGTTTCCTGTGAGGAGCTGCTGATGCACGTGGAGGTGTGAGAACCAGGCTGGAGGTAAGCGGGGCTGAGCTCTGTGCCTGTCAAATGCTTTCAGTGGGAAGATGCAGTTTAGAGCATTTGCGTGTGTCAAGAGTGAAATTTGAACGGTAGATTGGCTTGGTTCTTCAGAAGCGTTAGGAAGCATACTAGGAGGCTTTGCGTTCGGCATTTATGGTTTGAAACTCCTGTTTCTCATTTACGGGTTAGCTTTGTCCTTCCAGTTTTAGCAGTGCTGCTATAACAGACTATTCACGTGTGTTTGAAGGTAAAGTTTTTGTTTTTAATCTTTTGCTTATCATAGTTAATCTAAGAAAGGCAATACTAAAGGTATATTTTTTTCCAAAAATGATATTTTTTACTGCACTGATAAATATTGTGACATCTCTGTTCTTAACTCTTTCGCTGTGAGGGGAACTGTGTGCAGATTCACACAAACCTTGTAAATACTTGCGTGTACTTCTGACAGCCAGGGATTTTAATTTTCTCTTTCTTTTCTCTTTCTTTTCTCTTTCTTTTCTCTTTCTTTTCTCTTTCTTTTCTCTTTCTTTTCTCTTTCTTTTCTCTTTCTTTTCTCTTTCTTTTCTCTTTCTTTTCTCTTTCTTTTCTCTTTCCTCCTTCCTTTCTTTCTTTCTCTTTCCTCCTTCCTTTCTCTGTTTCTGTCTTTCTTTCTCTTTCTCTCTTTCTCTCTTTCTCTCTTTCTCTCTTTCTCTCTTTCTCTCTTTCTCTCTTTCTGTCTTTCTCACAAGGTTTCCTCTTTGAAACAGAAAGCAATGGGGCAACAATGCTCAGAGCAAAAGCAAAGCTTATCCCACTTTCAGAACATAGCCAAGGAGTTTTTGCAGTGCTGGCATAGAGTTAATATTTAATGCCGATGTGTTTTGATTTTATTTTTTTTTCCAGCAAACTGTTTGGAAAGGAATAAGACAGATAGAAAAGCTTTGGTCTGGAATTCTGATCAGAAATGTTACCCATCTATTTTATGGCACCTCTGATTTTTTCTTTTGTTTTCATTTTCTTTTTCTTAAAAAAAAAAAAAGAAAAAAAAAAAAAGCTCATTGCAGGCTTGCTCGCCTGAGCTCTAGGCTGGTCGGTGTCTGTCCCTGGGGCGCCTGGTGCTCCAGGACCACCGGCTCCTTTGGAAGCAAACCCACTGATCAGCATTCTGGATTCTGATTGCTACAAAGGGTGTCCCCCAGTACTGCGGGATACCTTCGTTTTTTTTAAAGAAGGATTTAGATACACTTATATTACGCAAACTGTGACCTAATGGCAATAATTACCTCAAATGTGGGCATTCATCCTGGTTTTAGCCTTTTTGAAAACATGTAGCCAGCTTGAACTTTGATTCAAAGACTCTGAACTCTGTAGGGGCGGAATAGCGATAAATGCCCACCCTGGTCATTGTTGCTTGAGTGAATTCTGAAGACAGTGAATCTTTAAAAAGAAAAAAAAAAAATTAAACCAAGGAATAGATTACTCTTTTATGTATTTTAATCAATTGTGATGTTAAAATGCACATGTAAGTATATATGTTTATAGCTACTGTAAAATGCTTTGGCCTTCTAGAAGATATTTAATGAGTCACATTTTAAACCAATATGAACTGAATAATAGACTGTGGCTACTTAAACAGTTTTCTGGCTACATTTTATAGTTATTACAGTGTTTTATAGTTTACATTTAAACTGGTACTTTTTAAGGGAAATCTTGTGTTTGTAAGTGACACCTTCAAAAACTCAATACAGCTGCCTCTTTTTAATTTTGCCCGTTAAAAATGGAAAAGTACAAGTGTGTCTTTAATATGTATATTCTGTTTTGAGATATAACATAGTGTTGGAAGGTCAGTCCAGAGATCAAGTAATCCACTGTATTCCAAAGTCTGGTCCAAAAAAACACTCCACCCACTCTAAAGTTTTAGTCCAACAGATAAGCTATTTGTTTGTCCGCTTGTTTTCATAACATACTTTATCAGGCTCCTTGGGTTTGAAGCAGGGGGCACAATACTAAATTCACTGTTCTGTGTAGGATCCTCATCTGGATGAAGATACCCGCATCAGGAGAATGAAGGATATTCAAAGGAAGGATTGTATTGTACTGTTGATAAATCATTAGCCAAACGATTAATTCCTGAGTTAGTGAATGCCTGTTTTTATTTTGTGGGGGGTTTGTGTGTGTGTGTGTGTGTGTGTGTGACAGCCACTCTGAGGCAATGCTGTAATTTGGCTTTCATCTGTTCACCCCTTTCTTACAAACGATGCTTGCCACCGCAGAAATGTTTTGAACCAGTAAACGAAATACAAAGTTCACTGACCATCTCCTTGTCAGCTCTGTTTTCTCAGCCCATGCCGGTTCCCGTCAAAGCTGTTTCCCTGCTGTTGTTATCCCGTACTTTGCATTTTGATATATCACATTCCCCCCTCCCCGGTCTCGCTTAGCTGTCTAGTTTTGTCCGTTGTGTTCTTTCACTTGAGTAACCAATGAAGATGGTATACGTGTCTGCTGGGCAAAATGGTACTTTGAGGTCATGAAAGTACAGGAATTGGCATTTAAAAATATATTGATGTACATCTGAGGAACTGAGCTTCAGTCGTGGAGCTCGGGTACTCTCAGGAGGGCTCCTTACGTGTTTCCATCGTGCCTGACGGGGCTCTGTCAGTCAGCTTAGAGCAGAGGTAGTGAGAAGGAGCGATCGGCGATGCTTTGCAGTTGGGCGCCTGTGCTGCTCCCAATACAATCGGCGGCGGTGGTGGGGCCGGGAGAGCGCAACCCGCCGCCTCCTCCTCCTCCTCCTCCCTCAGTACCATTCCGGGGCTGCCGTGCCCACCCCGTCATCGACATTACCAAAGCGATAACGTATCATACGGCGAGCCAGGACTGTCAGCAGCACTCGGGCCAACTGGAAAACGTCCGCCCTTTCTCACCATGCACCGCCACCCAAAAAACTCACACTACACTGCCCTCGGCGCCTGCCCGGTCTTCTGTTCTCGTGGGGGTAGTCAGACCCGCAAATACCAGCACACTCAAATGAAGGAGCCACAGAGCCTTGTTGAATACTTTGGCTTGCAGCTTGTTAGGCAAGAAGGGGTTTCCGACACTGGCTACGCACATCCCGTAGGATCTGAATGGTTACATATAGCACCTCTGCCCTTAGCAAGGAAATAAAGTGCTTCTGCAACGCTTCCACCTCACGTGGTTACATACAACACTTCTGGCTTTTCTTTTTTTCCCCCTTATGTGTTTGATTTTTTAAATTTTTTTTTTCCACTGTATTCTTCTCAAAAGAAAACTTCCACGGATATTCCAGGGCACAACCATTTCAGGTGTAAAAAAGGATCTCCTCATCCCATGTTTCACCAACAGAGCAAACGAGGCGTTTTGGGTACCAGATTCTACTTGGGCAGAACCAGAATGTAGCCTGTATCTTTCATACCAAATCAAATTTCTGAAAGGAGAGGAAGTGTCATTAATAGCTTTATTAAAGGAGTGTGTGTGTGAGAGAGAGAGAGAAAGAGAGGGAGCGAGAAAGAGAGAAGAAAGAGGGGCATCTCGGAAGGTGAAGAGTCTAGACTTCGGGTAGTTAGAAACGAACCAACGGGTGAAACATGTCTTTTTTATGAGCCGTAAAATCCTTTTAAAAACAGGAGGCGGGAAATGGAAGGAATGTTTTCTGCCTTTCGACTGCCCACAAGCCCAGCGTACTCTGGATGGAAAGTGGAAGTTAATATACACTGCACCAAAATTATTAAGGGGAAGAGAGGGGGGGAAAAAAGCTGTGAAATGCTATCACAATCGCAAGGGAAAAGATGCCCCTGCCCCAGCTCTGGATCTCGAGTGGTTCTTTCTCTACAGTATCATCTCAGCCCAGTAACCCCACGAAAGCCCTGAGCCGTTGTGTTCCTTCACTGTACGGTTTCTGTAATAAGAGTGTTAATCCATGTTAATCTTTGTGAAAATTATTGTGTGCAACAGTATTTTCTTGTGTACTGCTTTTTTCCTATGTGAATTGTCCCTTTCTTTTTTCTTTTGGGTTTTTTTTTTCCCCCCTCCTTTTTTTCCTTTTTTTTTTTTCTTTTGGTAAATATGTCTTTCTTCTTTTAAAAGAAAAAACAAAAACAAACTGATGTGTTGTAGACCTATATGTAACCTATTCCTTAGTCTCATATTATAGGTATGTTATAAGAATGGATATTTTACTTGGCTTTAGAATGTTTTACAAGAAAACTAATTCTTAACCAATCAAGTTCTTGCTACTAAAAAAAATGCTTGTGTTTTTCATCATGACGTTGTGTGCTTCTAATTAATAATCATTTTCGTTGTAGAAAAATGGAGTGAATTTATATTAGTCTTGGAAACTAATAATAGCATTGTAAATTTATGAGATGATTTTAACAGAAAATACATTATAGAAGAATATAGTTATTTTAATTGTAATATTACTAACTGTAGGGTGAGAAAGGAGGTCCCGTTGTGGTGAACTATGTTATAGCTTGTTATTCACGGTTTCTTTTTGATCATTTTTTCGGTCTCTGAGGTGAAACGAGTTATTAATCAGAATTTGTAAACTCACATATGCATATTGTATATGTGTAGAAATGTAATCACACTTTGTCTTGGAATTACATTAAACTGTTTTAAGTCACTGCACAGCTTGTGTGTCTGTATGTCTTCTCGCTAGTTAAAGTTTGGTCTGAACATTTGGTTAGTTTTCAGTTACTATTATTTAATCTCCTCAGCCTATTGGAAAAAGAGCAGTAATAGTATCATTAATAATAAATAGTTTTCCCTTTGAGGTGACATGTTTAGATCTGTGAGGTGTATTTTTTTTTTCCCAGGGCAGAAGAGCATCTGCATTCAGATGTTCAGATCTGGAGCACAGAAGGGTGCCCAGAGCTGCTGCGTTCAGCTCCGTCACGAGCCCCCGCTACGTCCCGCTGTGCTGATTGCGGTGTGGGGATCGGCTGCAAATACCAGTCTGGTTTATCTTTTCCTTTTGCCTCAGCCCTCATTTCATTTGCTCCCTTAATCATTGCTTTGCCAAGTCCCAGCTGACCTTTGAAAGGCTGATATAGACCTGAAGATGCTTAAACGACCACCTGTTGCCAGCAGCGGTACCTGCTGTTTGGGATGTGCCTGATTTTCACCACGAGGTTCTCTCAGGAGCAAGCTGGAGGTGTGTCTGCAAACGGTCCCCTGTTCTATCGCAGTGTCACCTTGGAGGAGGCAAAGGGCGCCTCAACAACTCCTCTTAACGCAGGAAGAATAAGACCTACCGAGTTTGTTGCTGACTTTTCCCAGCGTAGCGACTCACGTGCAAGCTACGGGGCTTCCTGGCCTGGGGGATTCATCTCCTTAGTTCAGCCTCTCCGTTCCCGGGGACGGCCAGAGGGACCGTCGATGGGTTGCTCCGGGCTGCCTACAGTTCAGTGACACACTTTGCATTAGGTGCCCGACGAACGGTGTCTGCAAACGTGTGACGACTGCCTGGCGGCACCGCAGAGCACCGCCAGGCGAAGGGCTCGCAGCGGGACACAAACCTTCAGGTGGAGCAGGAAGCTTGTTTTATCAGTGGGTGCCGGCAGCGAGTCAAAAGCCCCTTTGCACAGGCTTGGTTTTCCAGCCTTCTGCCTCGGGAATGCCTGGAAACAACCAGCGAGTGTTGTGGAAAGTGGTGCTCTGGGTTTCTAGGTAGATACTGAAACTTTTGGTAGCAAGAAAGGTGGTGAGACCTTTCTCCTAGCTGCCTTAAACTAGCTGAGACCCCAACTCAGCAAAAGCAATTAAAACTAATGCCTGGGCCTGTTCAGCAAACCAATTAAGTCTGTGTTTAATTTAAAATTGTGTGTCCTATTAAACTTCAAGCTTTTTAAACATATGCTAACAGGTAATTGCAGGGTTAGGTGTTCTACTGGAAATGGGGAGTTTACTGGGTCATGATATAAGAAGAGACACTGGTGAACGATTTCATCTCAGAAACGCCTGTAAATCCTGAAGAGCTAGATTAACTAGTGCAGAGTTTCTCCATATTTGTATCATGTTACAGTGTCTTCTTTTTTTTTTTGTTTTGTTTCTTTGTTTTGTAAAACCTATCTATAACACTGCAAAAAATATTCGTCATTCTGTTGTCCAAGACCAAAACAGATTAAAAATGCATTGTAGTTGGAGAATATACTTTCTGACCCTTTTTTTCCCAGTAGGGGAAAATAGTTTCTCAATTTAAGCAGGGCTGCTTCTAATGAAGCCTGCGATGCCTTGTGAGAGGAAACAGTGAGGAGCTTCAGCCACCAGATAAAAGGATGAGAACGGACTAAGACAATCCAACACCATCAGTGGCCCAAGCCTGGTCTTCAGCCTCCCCAAGACCAAGGACTAGTCTGCAAGTGCAGCCGCTTCCTGGGTTTCTCCTTGGATCGGTCATTTATCTGCATATCCACTTGTAAATACTCCTGAGTTCAGTTAAATCTAACTTGGTAGCCATCTTACTGAAACCCAAGGGAACTCTTACTGACTAGCAGGAGGCCAGGAGTGTCCATGCATCTTCCACTGGCACAGCTGGTCACAAGGAATTCATCTCCCATTGCTGTGGGCTCACTCAAAAGATACAAAGTGCAACTTGCACGAGGCTTACGCTGCCCAACCGGGCTTGGAGAGCCCGGTCCACTGCCAAGCTGAGGTCACCTGGGATGCATCTCTCCCTCTGGGACAAACCCCCTGGAGCTGCAGTAATGTCGGCACCTGGAGAACACGAGCCTGAGGAGCAGGTATGAATTACCACCACGAAGCGTGGGCTAGTCCAGCTCTTTCTGGGCCAGAAGGAATCTCTGCTGCCCCTGCGAGAGCCTTTGCCTTGGCAAAACCAGTTTATTCAAGGTGGGTATAGCTCTTACTGAAAATTGGGAAGGTGGGGTGAGACGCTGACATGGCACAGGCGTAGCGGTGCAGCTGTTCCTGGCACGTGCTGCTTGTGCTTTCCAATGCAGCGGCTATGTTTTGATTCTTTGGCATCCAAATTCGGGACCAAAATTTGTAATTATCTCTGTAAGGAGAACTTGTCTGACTTCCAACGCTGCTCTGCCCTCCTAGTTGCTATTCACTTCAAATGAAACTGGACGGGGGACTAGGAGAGGGAAGGGAATGGTCCTGCTCCATGAAATGCAGACTGTTGCCCTTTAGTCACCTGTGCACGTGTGTCAATGTCCACGGCAAACCCAGGCTGGAGCTGTAGACAGTTTACAAGATTGTAAATTTTTGTGTCTTCTCTTTCTTACTATGCCAGTCAGGCCAGGGCAAACGTGCCTGCATCAGCGTTTCCTGCAATGCGCTTTCCCTTTATGTTTTTCTCCTGCGAGGTAGCTGTGCAAATAATGAGCAATAAAGGCTGTTATTTAAAGGCCGCCGCACTGCACCGTATATCAAAGTCTCTGCTATTTGGGGCTTTTGCTCAGAGGGAAGCAGGCACGGGAGGAGCTGGATGCATGGATCCTGAGCCACGCTAACGCCCATTTGTCAAGGCAGCAGGCCGGGACAGGAGCAGGCTGCTCTGGGCTGCGCCGCCGCCGCCATGCCAGCCCTGGGGACCCAGCACAGGCCAGGGAGCAGCACTCCATCCCCACGGGGACTTGTCACCCCTGTGCTAACCCTGTAACGAGGTCCAGTGAAAAGGCGTACCAGGTAGCTTAAGTACACTTAGCTCCAGGCTGCGTTTGCGCACAGGCCTTGCTGGACACATCTGGACATGTGGTATTGGGGTGCAGGAGGCCAGAAGTCCAGCAGGCACATGGAATGCTTCCCATTTGTACTTGGACAGCATACTGCCTCTGGTGTGTGAAGTCATTAAGTACGAAAAAGTCACTTTATTCCCCTTTCTTTATTCCAAGCCCGGGGAAAAAAAAAAAAATTTAAAAAAATTAAAACTTGTAGTAATGTCACAGGGGGAAAAAAAGGAGGGGGGCCAGGGAAGTATGGTTAAAAAGGACTTACTGTAGTTCACGATACTGTGGCTGGACCCTGAGACAAAAATTCCCATCACTTCCGGATGCTCAGGGGCAAGCTGAGAACCACAGAGAGGAATTCACGCACACGCAGGCAAAGAGCGAGGCTGCTGCTGAACTGCTCCCCCACAGACCAGGGTCTGGGTCACAGCTCCATCACGGTGCTTCTGGGCTGCTCGGGAAAAGCTCACGTCGGCTCTCTGAGGGTGTTTCTTCCACACCCAAATATCCTTGATCTGCCTCTCTCTTTCTGACAGCAACAGGCGTCCTCAGGAGTTTATGGAATACGAGTGACAGGAATAATAAAGGCAGGTCTGGAAGGAGACCACAGGAGACATCGATGAAGGTTCAACTATACTTCACCTGCATGTGCCGTATTATTTGTCTACCCTGTTCTTAAAAACGTTATGTGACGGGGAGTCCCCAGATGTCAGAGCTCTGCTCTCTTCCCTGTGAGCCAGTGCTCCTTTGCCAGCCACGTCTCCCTCCCCATCCCTGCCTTCCCCAGGCTCAGAGTACCCCCTCCTCTTTTTTCAACGACCCTTGCCCTGCATGATCCCTTTTCCTCACCTCTCCCCTTGTCTCCTTTATTTTCTCTCAGTATTGGTTTCACCCCAGCATGCATGTGCGTAATTTCGCAGGGCGGGTGAAAGCCGAGGGACGGCGGGTGGGCTGGTGCAGCTTGCGAGAGGCAACAGTGTGTGGTGGAGAGTGACGGCGAAAGCAAATCCCATTAGGTTGGGGTTTTTTTTTTAAGGCTTTAAAATAATATCAGGAATGACTGTGTTTGCATGGCGACAAGGCCCAGAGACACTGATGGTGATGGCTCACCATTCAGCCTTGTGATAAGCACTTCTTTCCTAGCGGGTTTGTTTTAACCCTTCACGCGTGTGTGCCCCGCTGGTGCTAAAACACTGGCAGGGAAGAAGCAAAGCAGCTGGGAATCCTTTCTCCACATCCGTGTGATCCCCTCGAGCTGTGTCGCTTGCCCCAATCTGTCATTCTCTCCACCCCCCCCGCCCTTTATGCTGCCCGCTAAAATATGGAAATGGAGGTGTACAACACGGACAGATAAAACAAAGGAGGTAAAAAAGACCGTGTGAAGCAGGGGGAGGGCACCACACGATGGGGGAGGGTCTGCTGTTACTGGGAAAGGTGGATAAAGGGGATGAAATGTTCAGAGACCAGGCACGAGAGGAAACGGAAGAGAGCTGAGGGGAAAACAGGCAGCAGGTTGAAGAGGAGTAGAACAAAATAGTGATGTAGGTGTGAAAGGGAAAAGAGGAGATTTTTTTTTTTCCAGAAGCAATGAGTTTCCACCGCTCTAACCAAAATACAGAAGACTGGGTTGGGATGCTCAACCTCTTGAAAAAATCAGGTCCCCGCTCAATCAGATTTTTCCATCCAACCTCTGGAGCAGAGGTCTCCAAAGTGGGGTGTGCACAAGACAGTCCGTTGGGGTGCAGGAAGAACATATTTTCCCACCATCCCTAATGGCGGAAGGTGCCATGACCCCACCGCCCCCGGGCACTGCACCCCACAACCACTCCTGGAGGCACCCAGCCCTTCCCGGGCGCTCGGCCCCGGCGGCCGGCAGAGGGCACCCGGCGCCCGCAGCCTCCGGCCGCCCGCCCTGCCGCGGCTCGGCTCGGCTCGGCTCGGCTCGGCTCGGCCCGGCTCGGCTCGGCCCGGCCCGGCTCGGCTCGGCTCGGCTCGGCTCGGCTCCCCCCAGGTACGCACTGTCAGTACCAAGAAGTGAAGGGATTTTAAAATCCTGTCTTATTCTTGGTATTTAACTGCAGTTTGGCGGCACTGAAAAGTCAGTCGTGGCCAGTTTGTGCATGCTGTACATCCACATGAAGTAAAGCAGGTTGGGTGCTAGATGACATTTTTAAGTGCTGAGCACGGTATAAATATTCGAATATACGGGCGTGAAAGAAAGCTGGGTTGAGATAAGGACAGCTTAACAAGCGAAAAAAGAAAACCCACAAGTGATGCAAGGGCATCACTCACCACCTCGCACCAGCAGACTGATGCTCAGCCAGTCCCTGAGCTTTGGAATCTCCCCTTTCCCCTCAGTTTTTATTACTGAATACAACATTATATGGTATAGAATATCCTTCTAGTCAGCTGGGGCCAGCTGTCCCGGCTGTCCCACCCCAGCCTCTTGCCCTGCCCCAGCCTACTCGTTGCCGGGGTCAGAGTGAGAAACAGGGAAAGCCTTGACCTTGTGCAAGAGCTGCGCAGCAATAGCTAAAACACTGGTGCCTTATCAGCACTGTTTTGGACACAAGTCCAAACCACAGCACTATACAGACTGCTGTGAAGAAAATTAACTCCATCCCAGCCAGACCCAGTAGAGTTGGGAGACCTTGTAATTCAGGTGCCTTGAAACAGAGGTAGCAGAAGAATTCAGAGGACATAGAGACAATTGCAAAAAAGTACTCAAAGATTTCTGTTAAAAATGTAGTTGGTGCTAGAGGTAAAGTAAAAGTAAGCAGAATATTCATTCAGCACTCAAGTAAGGACATCACCAGTGCTTTTCTCTAGAAGGAGTCAAAGATCCTCAAACACATACCTTTGATCACAGGGCTTGCCTTTGATCACAGGGAACAGCGCTGTGCCTGCGCAGAGGATTTTATAATACCTCAGTTGGATATCAAATGTTAACAGCTCCGACACATCCAGTGCTGGAACCATTGATTGTGAGATTCCCAGCAAATTGATGGAACTACTTGAACGCAAAATCTGGATGGCGAAAGGTCATGGGGGCCCATTCATCATCTCAGTTGCCCTTCCTTTGAACAAACATGAGAGTCTTCTGGTTTCTTAAATGCATTGCTCTCCAGAGGCTCCTGGCTAAGTAATGAAGATGAAGAATATCACTTCTCTGGAAGGTGAGGGACTGTTTGGATTGTTGGTTGGTTTTTTTCACACACACACACACACACACACACACCCCACCCCCACCCCAATATATTTTACCTCAGCCGCAAAGGCAGCATCCTGATTTCAGCCTCATGAGAAGAAAACTAAGTGGAGAAGGGTGTCCATTTTGTCTTTCCTCATTACCACTTCCAGAGTTTTCAAAGGAGACAGGGCTTTCACCAAGAAATACTCCAAGATTTCGAGCTATGTGCAGATGCTCAAGAAACCAATGATCTGCTTTGCAGAAAAAGAGTAACTGATAAGCAATTTTTGAGACGTTAACTGCCTGAAGTTTACAACAGAAACAATACTTAGGTTCCTTTCATAATGTTTTATTACTCCTTATGTTTACATGAAAACTTTGAGGAAATTTTCCTGAATCAGATTTGTCATTTATGACCTTACTTCACTACAAGCTGAGGTCACAGAGAAAGGATTTGGGTTTTTAAGAGATTTTTAATAGGGTATGTGCCTCCTTGCTTTCTAACTATAGGCAGACAGGGTCACAGAGCAATGCTGACACGATAAAGCTCAGGTTTCTGTGGCTGCCTTCTCTCTCACTTTTCTTCTTCCTTTTTTTCTTTATTTTCCCCCATCACCCTGATTTTCCTCTTTGCAATACGCAGTGTTATCCATGGTCCTACCTGATCTGTGCCAACCTCTCTGTTACTGCGCCATCCCGCTTGCTTGCCCAGGACACTATATTTACTCTCTGGAGTGTGAAGCAGTTGTTCTTTAGTTTATTATGGCCTCTGTCTCCATTTATTAACAGGCCTCCTCAGCAAAGGGCACTTGAGGTATGTTGCTGTGTTGGGTTTGCACAGCAAGGTTTTGGTAGCGGGGGTGGGGCTACAGGGGTGGCTTCTGTGAGAAGCTGCTAGAAGCTTCCCCTGTGTCTGACAGAGCCAATGCCAGCTGGCTCCAAGATGGACCCGCCGCTGGCCAAGGCCAAGCCAATCAGCGCCTCTGTGATAACATATTTAAGAAGAAAAAAAAAAAACAGAGAGAGAGAGATAGCTTTTGCAGCTGGAGAGAGGAGTGAGAAGATGTAAGAAACTCTGCAGACACCAAGGTCAGTGCAGAAGGAGGGGCAGGAGGTGCTCCAGGCGCTGGAGCAGAGATTCCCCCTGCAGCCCGTGGTGAAGACCATGGTGAAGCAGGCTGTCCCCATGCAGCCCATGGAGGAAGGATGAGGGGATGTAGTGACTCCACCTGCAGCCCATGGAGGACCCCATGCCAGAGCAGGTGGAGACACCTGAAGGAGGCTGTGGCCCCGTGGGAAGCCCGCGCTGGAGCAAGCTCCTGGCAGGACCTGTGGACCCGTGGAGAGAGGAGCCCACGCCAGAGCAGGTTTGCTAACAGGACTTGTGACCCCGTGGGGGACCCACGCTGGAGCAGTTTGCTCCTGAAGGTCTGCACCCCTTGGGAGAGACCACGCTGGAGCAGTTCGTGAAGGACTGTAGCCCGTGGGAGAGACTCACGTTGGAGAAGTTCGTGAAGGACTGTCTCCCGTGAGAGGGACCCCATGCTGGAGCAGGGGAATGATGAGAGGAGTCCTCCCCCTGAGGATGAAGAGGCGGCAGAAACAACGTGTGACGAACTGACCGTAACCCCCATTCCCCGTCCCCCTGTGCCGCTGAGTGGGGGTGGAGGTTGAAGCTGGGAGTGAAGTTGAGCCCGGGAAGATGGGAGGGGTGGGGGGAGGTGTTTTAAGATTTGATTTTATTTCTCATTCCTCTACTCTGTTTTGCTTAGTAATAAATAAGATGGATTCCCTCTCTAAGTTCAGTCTGTTTTGCTCACGACGATAATTAGTGAGTGATCTCTCCCTTATCTCGACCCATAAGCTTTTCATCGTACTTTTTCCTCCCCTGTCTAGTGAATAAGGGGAGTGATAGAGCGTCTCTGGTGGGCACCTGGCCCCAGCCAGGGTCAACCCACCACAGCTGCCAAATACAATAAAGATCATCTGAAACTGATTCTGCTGCATCTACCCTCTGTACCGTGCAAGGTGTGTTTCTCCTGTGCTCTCCGTGGCCTGGCATATGCTTTTTATACAGGCTTATACAGCAGGTTACCCTGGCACGACAGCTGTATGATCTTGAATCTGTTTCCTGGTGAGTAGCACTGATTTCTTTAAGCACTTGTAGGAAAAAAATCTATCTTAATTCTCTGGGGAATCCTGCAATCAGGGAATCTGTCTTGGCGGGAAGGAGCCCCATGCACGCTGCGTGAAAGGGGCCCAGCAAGTGGAAAGAAGCCCCGTAACTCCTCTGGAGAAGCAAATGCAACTGCTACTGCTCTCCTGCAGAGGAGACCCTCTGATCATGCTGAGCATCCCAAAAAGGAAGAGAATGAGTGTGACGCATCTTTTACACCTCCAGGGAACTGCAATCATAAACTCATATCTGATGCTAATTGATGCTAATGAAAAGACTCCAGCAGATTTCAGAGTAGACCCGCAGGTAAGGAGAATTTATATCATTTGAACCTTGCTGCTGATAACAACCAAGAGGATGATATTATGATATCATCAACCGTGACAGTACAGTTAAACCTTTCGGACAAAGGTTAGGAGAAGTGTTAGCAGGGTCAGGAGAACTCTCAAGCTCTGCCCTCCTCACTCATCCCTCATTTCTCAGGCAGTCTGGTATCTCTTGTGACCAGGGGCTGTCTCCATGGGACAGACTAACACATTGTGGAGGTGCCGAGGTGGTACTGTGGGCACGCAGATCCCCACGGCCCTCTCTCTTGCCCTCTGCCCTCCCAGAACCCAGAGTTTCATACAAGCAGCAGCTCTGCAAGGGAGAGGAAGAAGTCTCAATCCCTTTCCCTACGCCTCTCCAGGAGCAAAAGAGGACGTGCTACTCTGTGAAGGAGATCAGGGCAGAGGCAGTCAGGGAAAGGTGGGGTCAGGACACAGTAAAGGCACAGATATAGCAAAAGACTAGTATTAATTTTGCCCCAGAGAATGAGCCCAGTAATTGCAGGCTGGCTAGGCTTAGCTAAGTTCCAGGGAAAATAAAGGAAAGCTTGTATGGCATTCAGTCAAGAAAGAATTAAGGGAAAGGATATGCTTAATGTCACTGACATAGTTTTATGGTAACTATAAGCAAACTTGTCAAACAAACCTGATTTTTGTGCTTTGATGAGACTATATATTTGGTTGGCAAAGGTAATTGCATAGTGATAATGTATTTGAAACTATTGGGTGTATGAGTCAGTAGTGTGCTGCATTTTCAGCCTAAAACTGAACACCGTGCAATATTGATACAGCTTGAGTGAACAGCACCAAGAGGAGGACAACTGACAGACCTCAAAGAGCCAGTGAGGAGTCCAGGAGAGGCTCATGGAGATTTGGGTGATACTGGAAGCTGCTTAATCCATTAATGTAACAATTTAATCTATGATCTAAATGAACATGAAATCATTATTGATAACAGCAGGGGCTGGCAATGACTAGCAGGATGGAAGACAGTGATTAAGACAGTCATGCAGAGTGATCGGACATGCTCTGATAGTAAAGGGCTACTTAGTCTTGGAAAGGTGGATGCTGTGAATAAGAGCAGGTGGGGAAGTTTTAGCTTAGTGGATGGTGTTGATGAGTCTGAAACATTCAAGATCTTAGAGGAGATTTGGTGAAATGAGCTATTTTTGATCCTGAGGATGTAAAGGGTCTGTCTTTGATCCAGAAGCAAGCGGCAGAGACTCTCCAGGACACAAGACCTCCATGATCAGAGCCCTCCCTGACTCCCTCTCAAGCTTCCTAAGCAGCAGAGACCCTTTTCCACCCCAGCATATCTCCAGCCAGGGCTGTGGAGAGGACACCACTGCCTGTACCCCACTGCCAAGCTGTCCTATAGTGTGAAAGGGAGTTGAGTTTAAAGCCCTTGCAGACAGCAGAAGAGATAACCTTCAGGTTCTGTCACCTGGTGCCATTTGCTCGATGAATATGCTTGAGTCTGCTGTAAGGGAAGATTGTGCTGTTTCTGCGCGGAGTGGGATCACTCTCCTCTTGCAAACTGATACCCTCTTCCCGGCGCCTGCAGGGGAGCGGTTGCCTGGGAACTACGAAGTACATCCCAGTGGGAGAAACAGTAGGGTCAAGTGACAGTACACTTCTCAGGTTTACCTGTTTGCTGGGGTTTTTTCTTTTTTTTTTTTTTTTTTCTTTTTGTTGTGGAGTTGCTTTTCTTATCTGGGAACAACAAGTTCTCACACTTGTGTACCGCTGCCGAAAGGAGGAAGCACAGGCTTGTGAGGCAGCCGGCACACTAAGTCATCTCATGTCATGGCCAGCCAGGGATGTTTTTTCCCCTCCACATAGTCTTCTCCAGGGTAGTTGCATCCAGCACCCAACATGTGAATAGGGAAGCCACCAGCCCCTGCTCTGCACCACATCAACCCAACACACTTCGGGCCAGCAGCAGATCCAGAGGGCTCAAGAATGTTTTTTTTGAAAGAAAAGATGTTTCTTCAGCCAAAGGAAGAAAATCAGATGAAACATGAGATGAAACAAAGAAAGAGCATTTGTACATGTCTTACCAGAAAACATGGTTGTTTCAACATTTTCCACTGAGCATAAACACACCTGTTCGAGGCCAAGTGCCAAAACCAACTCTCTCTTAAAGGCTGGCTTTTTCTGGCTCATCCCAACACTGCTGTTCATCCATTCCTCTTTGTCTAGCTGTGGTTTTCAGTGTTCAGTGTTCTTTATTCTCCCTGGACTTAGGAGAAATTAACATTTGCCTGCCTGAAGGTACGTGGGTAGATATTCCCCGATACACTTCTTTAACAGCTCTGTGATATTTGAAATGGTATTGGTATGCTGTCACTGTTTTCTTCCTATTTTGCTTCCTTCTAACATTCTTCTCTACAGCCTGGCAGAAAAATAGCCAACAGGAAAACCAAGATATTGTTGTCATTCATAAAAATAACTTGTTTTCTCCATAATTTTTCACACATAGATTTATCTTACTACTTCTGTTACAACCACCCTAAATCATCAGCAAGTGATTTCTGCAGAAAAAGGTATCAGGATTTTCAGTATCCGTGCATCCTGCTGGACTACATTTAGATGCAGCATTTTCAACAAATGGCCCCAAATGGCCAAAAGGTCCAGATTTCCCAGGCTTACAGTGAGCAATGCCACAGGCCTGTCCCGAGAAGTGGGCCCATGGACGTCCCGCCAGAGGCACAGTGGCTCTGGTGCCAGATCTACTGGACGTGTGCTGAGTGTTTCCATGGTAGTGTATGTATGACATAACATCTTCTGTGTATACTGCATGGCTTGGCCATCCTCAGAACCATCCTGTTATGTCTCACACACACACAGAGAAAAAAAAAACCAAACCTCAGCAAGCTCCAAAAATGAGTGTCCAGAAGAGGAAGGGCTGAAGCATCAGTCCCTGTCCATAAGCAGGAATTGTCTTATTAATGAGATCTACCTTGTTTCTCCCTCCCTAGGAGTTTACCCTGAGGAACGTTTCGGTTTGTACGTATCCCTGACTTTTCCTCCATGATCTGATATTCCTGAGGTTTGCAAGGTAAGCCTGCTTTCCTTTATATGAACTATTATTAGGTTACTTATAAAAGCAGGACAATTACCCTAAGCGGTGAATTATCAAAACATGCCAAATGGCAGCCCTCTTCCCCATGAGCTTTTTGTGAGTACTTGGCTCTTCTTTCCCTCCCTGCAGTTGGTGTGTTCATCCTCCCTCTTGTGCATGCTGAGGAACTGATTACATTGATATAATTCCACTGAATTTGAGGAGATTACCTTTCAAATTACATTGGTGAGACACCCTTCTGTCCTTCAAACAGTTGCCCTGATCAGAGTTGTATTTAAGGGCATAAAATCAGTGCAACTGTCAGAAGCTATGAATTATACAGGTGAGATTCATTAGACTATAGGAAACTGTGCAGATCACCTGTAACTTGCCTGAAGGTACCTAAGTTTAACCTCCTGAGACTCCAAAAGTTTATCTCTGGCTCTGACTACATCTAATTTATTCTCTAGTTGATGCAGGGAGTTTGCCTTCTATCTTCCTCCTACACAGTTTTCTATCTCTTTGCATCTTCCTTTCTTTTCCTCATTATTGCTTTTGCTCTTCAGCTGCATGTTACAATAAAGTGTGTTTTTTCCAAAGCATTTCTGCATGAGGCTGTTCACTGTAGTGAAGCTGAGGCTGTGATGGAAGGAAAGATACCAAAAATATATCAAGCGGTACACTGCTGGGTAATTTGAAAAAGAATATGTTTTGTGTTAGTCAAACAATACAGCATTTGATAAGCTATCATCTGCAGCGGAGAGGATCATTTTCAAAGGGTGGTCCACCTGAAGCGCAGAGTCCAAGGATAAGAGGTAAGCTTCAGGCTGAATTCCCAGTCAGGGATCTTCACCACCCTTTCCCATTCTTTCTTCGGGGTGGAGGTGAGGTGCTAGTGCTAGGGACTAGGACATTTGACAAGATTTTTTTATTGTAGCAAGAAATGACAAAATGGAAAGGAGGCATAGGGATGGCAAGGGATGGAAAAGATTGATAATTGTTTCCTTGGCAACTGAATCTGTGGAGCTTCATGCAGGAATCCCTGAGAAAAATCCTAAAGGAAGCCAGACTAGATGATCATAATAGTCTCTTCTGCCTTCAGACTCTGTTTCAGGCTAAGTTTACACATCACAGTGTGGTGCTGCATAAAGAGATCGAGTTAGTGCTAAATGGAAACCAGAAGCTGTACGGTTGTAAAAATCCTTGGGAAGAAGAGAAGCACTATTGTCTCCCTTTCATAAAATGGAGAACATTTTGTGATGCAAAAGATGAAAAGATTGAATAACTTGGCAAAGATTACTAAAATGTCTTTTGCAATACAGAGGATGGGCACATTACAAGTCCCTGCCTATCACTCTCATCACTGCAATGGGAACACATCTCCCCTCAATTGAGGGTGCGCTGAAGATATTCAAGGAATTAGCAGAAGGGCAAAGGGAGCAGAAAGCAGGTGAGGCGGCTGCTGTTTAATGAATGTTGTTTGCCCACCATGCAGATCAGTGCTCCACGGGGGCTGCTGGCACAGAAGGGTCCCGGTCCTGCACAGTGTTTGGCTGCAGCAGAAGTGAATCTTCATTAGTGGATTTAAATCTAAGAACTGGGGCGTCTATATGAATATTAATGGAAGGAAGATTGACTAACTTCATGCTATTAAAAGATTTCTAGTCCCAGAGAGTAGGTGGAGTCTTTTAAAAAATATATAATGAAATACAATATGTGATACGCAACTTTAAGAGCACTAAGAACGTGGATTTTGATCCCTTCTAATTTTCTGTTTATATAGTGCTTTGCAAGTGTGAAGTGGAAATATGCCTTCATTTGAACATTTTTCTTTTTTCTCCTCTATGTCCCATGTATCAGTGTTTGTTAATGCAGAATTTCATGGCCACACATTCTGGGGAGCCACTTGGCAGTGGGCAGCTAGTATTGATTTCTGCTCCAAAAATAGAGCGTCAAATGCTTGTATATTTATAAATGTAAGTGTGCATGCATACATATACATATATATATATATAAAAATGGGTGTTGCAAAGATATAAAAGACATAGGAAGGTTCAATCAGAATTGTAATTAATAACCTTGCCAGTTCCAATGTAAACTTTTGTGCCAACAGTGCGTGTAACACACAAACGCTGGAAAGCGTAATATCCTGTACCATGCCTGTGAAAGGCATCCCCAAGCAAGAGGCTGGTGCATTACTATACATTCACTGGAAACCAGATATTCAGGGCAGCAGAATTTCCAGACAGTCATGTGAGAAAGAAGTACTGCAGCATCAAGGCAGCAAGTCCACTTATTTCTATCTGTTCATGATGTTAAATAATTGCCGAGGCCTGCGTTGCTATCAGTTACTTCTCAGAGTAGCTTAATGATAGGAAACCAGCTTTGTGAGTGATTCCCTGTACAAGTGAGTAGAGATGTTACATGTGTCTGTCTGATCCTCTGCAAGGAGCGAGCGACTGTGGCAGTTCTAACAAAGCAGACGAAGAAAATGAAAGGATCCTTAGGGAGCCGATATATATTTTTTACTCTTTGTGATGGAGACGGCTGGCATACAGCACAAAATGAAATTTGTGTTCCCTGAGACTTTCTTCTGGGCTAGCACTAATATTCACAAATAAAATACCGTGTAAGTAAAGTGCCAGAATGGCCAAGTTTGCAGGCTCAGTGGGAAGGGGAAACTATAAAGCATGCCAGCCAAAATAAGATGGGTGAATCCTGCCTTAATGTCTGTAGGATTCCTTAAAGGTAATTAGTAATGGGTTATCTATGTGTGTGTATTTGGGTGTGTGACCATGTATGTAAAAGGTGAAATGCAAAGCTAAAAACAGTGAGTTTGTTCTTTATTGTTCTCCTGTTTAAAATCTTACTTGTTTTTTTTCCCCGCTTTTTCTGCTTATTTTTTACCCTTTAATATCCAAAACATCATGTCTCCAGTTCCTTTTCTTTGATGAAGGTCATTTGGAAACCTGAATAATGATGTCAGATAAATGTGTAGCTTTTATAAGGAACTGAAATTTCACTGCCTGGAGAGGCAACAGTTCCTTTAGGGCAAAAAATATGGAAGATATTTAAGGGAGCAAAAATGAAAAAGGAATTTAATTTTATTATTTTGATCCACGGGTACCCAAAATGTGACATCAAGGTTGGGATTCATTTCATCTAATGTTATCGATCTACAAGAAAAGACCTAGTTGTCGAAGCCTTCTTCTACAGACAAAGGAGAGAGTCAGGCAAGGCCAGAGGCTCATGTCTGCCCTATCTTATCATGAAATGCATATTATTTCTTTCCATTCACAACAAAGGAATGACACTTAGAGACTGAGTTTTAAAGATATGTATATATGTAACTTCAGTTAAAAAACGTCTATTGCATTTGTCCTGGTTGAGTCAAGGAATGCAAGTTCTTTCCAAAGTGGATGCAAGAATGGTTTCCTCCTACCAAAAAAGGAGAGGTCTATAAGCAATCAAGGGTGCAGTACATTGAGTACAAATGAGGAAATGCAGGATAGGTATTTCAGAGGAATAGAAAGAGGGACATATTAGAGCAGGAGTCAAGCCTTCTGAAGCTTCAAGGAAGTATAATCCACAGTATGACGTTACCAATATTTTTCAAGATGTACAAAATGTGCTTCCTTCCAGGAAGGCAGGTCAGTTGGCTAGTTGATTTGGGGAACTTAGCACATGGCCACTGACTCTTACAAGTCTCAACTTCTTTGGTATTTTTATTTAAGTCCTAGATCCTGGAGTTATGTGATTTAATAAAAACTTGGACTTTACTTAAAAAGAACAAAAGCTCAATTTTTTTTCCCTGTAAACTGTAAAGGCTCCAAAAAGGAAAAAGCAAATACAAAACCAGACATGTATGATCCCTTAGACAGACTGATGATTTCTGAATACTCAGACTTGAACACCAAGTTGGCATTAATGTAGTGTTAACATCATCCATTGTCTGCTTTCCAAAACTGTGTTAGCTGTGTTATACATGGAAAGAAAAAAGGATGTAATTCTCTGTATGGCCTTCCTCTTTTCTTCCCTTTCCCCTATGTATTCATAAAGCCACACTTTGCCCCATATGTGCAGCTCAAGAGACATTTAGAGGTACAATTATGGTGCAAACATAACTGGGTTATTACCACAATAACACAACAAACCGCTCTAGCTAAAGTATATGTATTGCAGGCCTGTGACGTTCAAATCAGATTCCCTTAAAGTGCCTTTGGTTGCAGAAAATAAAACCAGCCTGTATGGCACAAGACCACTGAAAAGAACTTTTAAAGAAAGGATCCATTTTTACAATAGCAGCATTTCATCTGACTTGCAGACCTTGGTTCATAATTGAAAGTAAGACAGCCAAGGGAACTGGTAGGATTAGGCTATGGGAATTCAACCGAACAATGTTTTGCATTGAGATAATTGCATGAAATTGCGCTATTAGTGTAAGTTTTGCAAATTGCAATAACATAAAACAAAGTAAAATATTCCCAGTGTATACATTCAACTAATGTGCTAAAAGGGAACCACAACTGGTTTCAGACAAAGCATAGAGAACTGCCATTAACTATTCAGAGCTGTGTCCAAATATTGTTCTCAGTCTCACAGGTTCCTCAAATGGACTTTCAAAGGGAAACTCTTTTTATAAAACAGTAAGTAAATAAACATAATTTAATAGTTAACTTGTGGTTTTCACTGGCAAGGACATTACTAACATGTCCTTTATCTGACCTTAATTTAACGTTGCATAAAATATCAGCAAAAAGAACTGGAGAAGGAAAGAGTTTTGGCTCAAATTGCAGCTGCTTGCTCCAATAGCTCTCCTGACCAAATGTCAGCAGTAGCTGCAGCTCGTGCCTTTTTAACTTCTTCCATGGGATAGGATTATTCTGTCCCTAGCTAAGCAAAAAATGTTACCAGGAGAGATATCTGAAAACCTCTTTTGTCTTCACTTCTTGATCTTTTAACCTGCATTCACCCTTGGGATGCAACCTCAGTGTTTGGAATGAGCATCTACAGAGGACAGTTTCGGAGTTGGCTTTTGACCATGCAGCTCCAGCCTGCTCAAGTCATCACAGCAGACAAATGCTGGCCCACCACTGACTCGGGCTAATTATTCTAATGCTTTGAGCTCAGTCTGGCTAATGCCTACTACCATGGCACCTGAGAAGGAAGACTGCAATTAGTCGTGCTTTTATCTTTATTAAAGACTTGGCTGCTCAGGAGCATGGGCCAGCCGCATGACTCACTGGACTGCCCAGGTGAATGCCAGTGTCACTGATGTCTCTGTGGGGTTTGGAGGTAATTTCCCATTTGCCTGTCTCTTCTCTCTCATTTTTGAAGGAAGGGAAATAATTTAAATTATTTCTGCGATGAACATAGAATATGATAGTATCGAATAACCAATTAATGTATATGTGTTGGTAATTCAATCTCTTTAATAGTGTTTTTCAGCTTAAAGTCCATATCAGAGTACAGAAAAAAACCACCATGTCAGCATCCTGTAATGAATGTAAACGTGAAAGACAGTTGTGCTGTGAATAAGAGGTACCTTAGTAACACTGGAGCTTTCAGCTCATTTCGCCGTTACTGAGTTTAGCAGCAGAGTAAGCTTTTCATGGCATCTAATGGTGTCCCCTGGATTCTGCTCTGTGCCCAGTCCACATGAGCCTTCAAATTCCAAACGAGGAGGGGTTTGTTGCTGACCTTGGAAGGCGATTTCCATGCTGGTGTACTCCACTGCCAGAAATGTTATCCAGAGGTTCTGACTCAGGTTTGCCTTTTATGGATTAAATTATTTCTCTTTCAAACATTGCCCTTAAAAAACTCTTTCTTTTTTTTTTCTTAACAGTTAAGGCTTTTCAAGTGGTTTATGTTTCTCTATTACGCCTGTCTGTCACAAGTCTGTACAATGGTCTTTTAAAGTTTACTTAAGGCACACTTGCACTGGGACACACCATGGTACAAATATCCCTGAGGCAAAGCTGAATGAGCCGGCTCCAAATCGGGGATTTGTACTTTGGCTATTTAGTGGAGAGAAACAAGGAGTATCTTTTCTGGCTTGCTTTGTTCTGTGTCTGTTGTATTCGATACATCGAGGTCCTGGTTTGCAGGCAGGGTTGGTAAGCTCTACTTTCAGAAAAGAAAAAAAGTAATGAAAGTAGCGAGAAGTTGCACATCGCTCCAACTGCAGCGTTCAATGCTAAACAAGGGTGTTCAGTGGGAGACAATGCTGGTTGAAGAAAAAAATGTGAAACATGGTTTAGGAATCATACAATTTGGGCCTCAAGTCATCTAAAGTAAGTTTCTTGCTTTACAGAGATCTGGATGGTGACATTTCACTGAGACATAGGGAAGCAACATGGGGAGAAAAGGTCCTTATGGTAACATAAAGGCGGGAAGACTGTAGGAAGACAAATGTGAATGAAGAAAAAAGAGCAGAGAACAGAAGTATAGGTATTTTGTGACAGGTATTGAATGGGAGGGAGCCTGAGGTTCTAACTTCTAGAGGGACCAGAAACTATTAGCAGTAGGAAACCAAAGTAGATTTGAGGGAAACAAAAAAGGCTGTTAAAGCATTTATCTCGGGAAGATCAAGCTACTATCATCTATCAGCAGGAGCAAAAGCTCACTAGAGGTGAATGTCATGGGCAAGATTTTGAAAGTGTTCATTCCAGCTGCTCCTTCTAAAATCTGACAAAGCATCTACTGATTGCCTGATTCAGTTATTCTTACTTTCCAAAAAACACTGATCCTTGAGCCTGCAAAACCTACTGATCTGCCTTGTTCATTATATAAATTAGGATAGCATTTGATTAATCTTTGGTATAAACTATATCTGGGCCAGACAGGAGGAAGCCTTATCTTTTTATATGAAGTCCAAATGGTTTCCGGAATGGGAGATGTACCCTGAATTATGAAGTGATGATTGGAAACAGATGTGGGAGAAGATTTTGCAAGGTCTGGATATTTTTTGGAAGTATTTATTGACATTGCATAAAGTGGCAGGAAGGTTTGTTGATTCTGTTTTGTGGGAGGATGTACATGTAAGTGACCTTTTCAGTGAACACTCTGCTTAAGATGGGATTACCAAGGATATTTTATAGTAAATTCACTGTACTTGGAATTTACTTCTCTGAAGTTCCAAAACTACAACAGACAGAATCTGGCTTGCTTATTTTTTGTGTGTCATTCCGTAACACAGAGAAATAATCTAAATGCTGTCACAATCAATGCTATAGTAGCTTGAAACACTTTATTTTTAATATGGTAAGTTAGCTATGTATAAATGGAATTATTTTAAGTTGCTCAGTGTATAAGGATGAAGGATAGTTTGATTGAGCAAAATACGTCCGTGGTGCAATAATTTCTGACTATGGTATGTCTATGTGTTATAAAATGATATTTTATGAACAAAATGGGATAGTTAAGATCAGGATTGGTTGCAGATATGAAGGAAAAAATACTACTGGTTCAGAGAACTACATATCTCTCCACTGGAGGAAAAGCACTAAGCCCATTTATTCTAATGCATTGCCTCAGAACTGAAGAGACAGGAATTTGAGGTAAAAGGTTTTGGCAGGTGGTGAAAGTGAAGGAGTCAGAGGAGGCAATCAGAGTAATCATTCCTAGGAAAAGTCGTATGAAGCTGTATATCAGAGACATTTGTTGCAGACCCAATGCCAGAAGTCCAGGAACTGGATTAAACAGACTGCCCGCGGTATTTGCAAAAAGATGACAAGCCTTTCAGCAAAATAGAGATGCACTTGGCCAGTCTCTCTAATGTCTCAACGAAATCTGTAGTGGAAAATGTGGAAGAAAGACGTTTACTACACCTCTACATTTTTTATAAAAGGCTATTTCTCTGAGCTACCTCCGTATATTTCTCCAGCTTTGAAGCCCAGAATTAAAAACACAGCAAGCATGCATCTCTTGCCTTTTTTCACATAGGAACAATCTCGTATTTGTGTGGGCGTTCCTGGTGCAAGTTCCCAATATTGCATTTGACACAGTTACAACATGAGACCATACAGGACTGTCTTGTTAAACTACAGCAGTACAAAAATTTATACTAATTTACAAAATTATACAAAAATTTATACTAATGAAGTTTGGGTTTTTTCTTTCACTTTTTAACCTGGAAAGCATACTTTCTAGTACCTTCCCTGTACTTTCTAGAACAAAACTGTTCTGTTTTGCTAGTCTGGCCTTCTGAAGTTGGCTCTTTTCTCTTCTGGTGCCAGCAGCTCTTGCTACTGTACTTCATCACATAGTTCAAAAGAGCAGGGCAGAAGTAACCTATAGCACAAGTTTGGATCAAGCAAAGTATGAGAGTTCAGAAATAGAATGGCAGTGCAAGTAAATTGGACTGTATTGATCTGTAAATGGTTTGAGTCTTTTTTATGTCACATACCATGCAACTTTCCATAATGTGCAGTTTTGCAGAGAGTAAAAGAAATACCCTAATGAAAAAAAAAAAAACCCAAACAACAAAACATTCTGTTCCTTTAGACGCAAGTGTTGGTAAGAAAGTTGTATATCTGAGAACATTGGGAATAGCCTAATGAACTGTCTGAAGGTCTTCACAAAGCCAAGCTAGAACACCTCCCTTTTTGCACATTTTTTCAACAGGTAGTTCAGCAAATTGTAAATGTTCACCAAAAAATCTGTTTCTTCACAAATTTCAGCAACAGCAAAAGAGCAGAAGAAAAAATCTCTGGGTAGGGTGGGGTTTTTTTGGGTTTCTTGGTTTGGTTTTTTTTTGTTTTGGGTTTTTTTTTAACGTAAATGTTATTCACTAAAGCAAAAAATATCTTCAGCAGCTCTGGTCACTGGCTCCCAAATCAGTAATAACTGAAAGTTAAATTACTGAGCAGTTGTCGGGGTCCATTGGAAATAATGTTGATGGTCTCCAATTCAGTATCTCTGAACCAGTGTTTTGATGTGCAGTTTTGAGAAACAGGTTTTCTGTAGTTTTCAGATTTGAGTATTACATACTCTGTGAGAAGCAAGATGATTGAAAAGTACTTTCAGTTTTGTAAGAGGGTCTCATTTCATACCTGGGCAAGAAGAAGAAATGAGCACTTCCACGAAGAGCCTTCTGAGGACGCTCTTGTTTCTGTCATTGCAGCGTGGGTGCTCACTTCCACTGCTGAGATTGCAGCTTCCAAATGTCCCTGTGTGCGGTCACTGGTGAGGTTTCTATCCAAAATGTTGCAGTTTGTGGGGTTTTTTTCCTTTTACATCCTTCATAAAATGAGCTCTCAGTTTCCAGGTGGAGCCTGTCACCATTAATCTAATCATACTTTGCATAGCCTTTGATTTTTTTGCATCCTCAGTCTTGCCCCAGTGATAAATCAGAGTAGCCGTCACTGTAGTGGAAAGCTCAGTAATGTCAAAAACTTCCTGGTGTGTATGCAATGGGAAGTCATTCAGCAGTAAGTAAATAACCCTTGTGAGCCACACTGTTACAAGAGATTACTTCTACTCTTCCCTTAAGCAGGGGGAGCTAATATTCTGATCCATA
This sequence comes from Balearica regulorum gibbericeps, assembly GCF_011004875.1. Classification (NCBI taxonomy): domain Eukaryota; kingdom Metazoa; phylum Chordata; class Aves; order Gruiformes; family Gruidae; genus Balearica; species Balearica regulorum. Next base: position 63,116,086 of record NC_046184.1, read on the forward strand.
CTACTAGAGACCACAGTGGTGTGCCATAGGAAAGAGAATTTCTCACCTTACAACCCAGTTACTTCTTGTAATGAATGCATTTACAAGCTGCAGAGTAAAATGTAGCTAAAATTATAGCTAGTTTCACTTTGTGAGTTTGCAAGTGACAACGTAGGGAAGCCTGTGAGAGTCACAGATTCCAGGATTTCCGGCCTGTACTAATGTCCTAGCAAAATTTGCTGGTTCCCCCCCACCTCCTCCCCCGATTTCTGTTTTAGTGGAAACTAAAGTCTTCTATAGATTTTTTTTTTTTTAAATATTGTTATTATAAATAACTGTCATTCTTGACTTAAGATACTTGTTAGAAGCATATAAGGTGGTGGAGGTTCTTTTGCTGTTCCAAAGGGAAAGGAAAAACACAGCCTCCACCACAAATGCCAGTATGTCATTCCTTCAAGGGATATTTGAGTGAAATTCTTGCTGAATATTCTGTAGCACCTTTTATTTGTGCATCTGCAATAGGTGAAAAGGACCAGAGAGAAAGAAGGTGGTGAGGGTGCACTGGCACAGGCTGTAGAAGTCCTGAGGAAAGCACAAAGAGAAGTACAGGGTGAGACCTTCTGGAAGCTGTAACAAAAAAATCCTACAACTGTCCTTTGTTAGGATTCCTGCTGTACTCAGGACTTTCTGTAGATGAGGAGAAGTATACTGAAGAAATAGCTGAAGGCTATATAAAGGAAAGCTGGAGGAAAAAACCTGTAGTTGGTCATAAAATTGAGTGCACGCTCAGCAAGTGTGCAGATGACACCAAGCTGAGTGGTGCAGTTGACATGCCTGAGGGGGGGGATGCCATCCAGAGGGACCTGGATAAGCTTGAGAAGTGGGCCCATGTGAACCTCATGAGATTCAACAAGGCCAAGTGCAAGGTCCTGCACCGGGGTCAGGGCAATCCCCAGTATCAATACAGGGTGGGGGATGAAGGGATTGAGAGCAGTCCTGAGGAGAAGGACTTTCATACTAGTGGATGAAAAGCTGGACCTGAGCCAGCAATGTGTGCTCACAGCCCAGAAAACCAACCGTGTCCTGGGCTGCATCAAAAGAGGCGTGACCAGCAGGTCAAGGGAGGTGATCCTGCCCCTCTACTCTGCTCTTGTGAGACCCCACCTGGAGTACTGTTGTCCAACTCTGGGGCCCCCAGTACAAGAAAGACATGCAGCTGTTGGAGCAGGTCTAGACGAGGGCCATGAAGATGATCAGAAGGCTGGAGCACCTCTCCTATGAAGACAGGCTGAGAGGTTGTTCAGCCTGGAGAAGAGAAGGCTCCAGGGAGACACTGCAGCCTTTCAGTACTTAAAGGTGGCCTATAAGAAAGATGGGGACAAACATTTTAGCAGGGCCTGTTGTGATAGGACAAGGGGTAATGGTTTTAAACTAAAAAAGGGTAGATTTAGGCTAGATATAAGGAAGAAATTTTTTACAATGAGGGTGGTGAAGGACTGGAACAGGTTGCTCAGAGAGCTGGTAGATGCCCCATCCCTGAAAACATGCAAGGTCAGGTTGGACAGGTCTCTAAGCAACCTGCTCTAGTTGAAGATGTCCCTGCTCACTGCAGGGGAGTTGGACTAGATGGTCTTTAAAGGTCCCTTCCAACCCAAACTATTCTATGATTGTGTAATCAAGATAAATGGCTGAAGTAAATGTCCATCAGGTTGTCACATACAATGAGGCTTTCCAGGAAAAAGGGGTACTAAGAGGAATGAAAAAAGAATTAAAGGAACTAAACAAGAGTACAAAGATACTAAATTCAATGTGAACACTAAACAGGAGTACAAAGGTACTAAAGATAAGCCAATCACTAAGGGGAGTAAGAGCTACAATTGCAAAATCATCACCCCAAGGTATGGTTCCAGTGAAAGAGGTGGCTAAGCAGGACAGAGGATCATATGTGGCCACTGAAATTCCTTCACACCTCCCGGATACAGCAGACCAAACCAGAGGGTGAACTGTAGCATAACAGGTAGCTGCCTCACAGCTACTCTTTCAGTGCTGGTTGTTATTTAACAACGGGAGTTTAAGTTGGAGGTGTCTGGTGGAACGTGTGAAATTGCAAGGGAATAGAGAATATGCGATCAAATGTGACAGTTCTTAAATTAGCCCAGGAAGCAGGGAAATAACATAAATACCAGTTTGGTCTCAACAGACACTGAATCTGGGGAACATGAACCCAAACACAAGATAGGAAGATTATTTTCATGAACTGAACTCTGGGAACTGGAGCAGGAAATTGTGTTAGCTGAGACAGTGAATGAGTTAGCAGTTGCGGTGGATTTCATTATGGATAACATCTCAGAAATGTGAGAAAAGTTGTCTCACACTTTAGTCTGGGAAGTTACCTTTGGGTCTTGGTGAAACAAGTTATCTACAGGCAATCTGAAATCTACTACAGGCACCTTACGTGCTCTGTTACTAGAGGCACTGGAAGGACAATGAAGTAATATGGAATCTTTCAGCGAAGGAGATGACAGGCAGCATCTGAAATATGTTTTGAAATTAAGTATTTCAAGGGTCTTAACTGCCAAAGCTCCCACTGAATCTGAAGCAAGGATGGATTTCTATTCACTTAATGAGTACTTCTGAGGACGAGCTTATTAAAAGAAAAGGAAAACCACATTTTGCAAACAGAAAGAATATGTAACTGCACGCCTCAATGCCAAACATGGGTGCACACCGCTGCTTACAATGAAGGCATATTGGAATGAAGTGGGGGGGGTTTAAGCTTTTGGTGGCTATTGTTTAGCTGGCACTGCAGATCTGCAACAGAGGTTGGGAAGGATGAGAGAAACTGAGAGAGATGATGGCAGCAAGGACGTACCTGACATGGCATGTATCCACAAATGGTGGGTACTTAGTTATAAAAAAAGGCTAAAGAGTGCTCTTGCGAGCTGAGCTGTTTTCAAGGGACTGAAAACTAGAAAAACCTCAAAAAAAAAAGCTGTTTGATTCCTAATGGGTTCTGGAAAACAGACATCTCAATTTTTTAGGAAATAAAAAGGAATATCAAAGACATACTTCTCTCTATCAGCAATTTAATATAACAGAAACAATCCCCAGGCTCTGATTTTTTTGTTTGTTTGGGTTTTTTTTGTTATTTGCTCTGGTTAAAAAAAAAAATTGTTGTGCAAGTTTTTCTCTATTCGGTTTTTGTTAGATGTTTCAAAAACTAGGTGGTTTTTTTGTCCCACTGTGGTCTTCTTTTTGCAATGTCTAACATCTTTGCATAGGATGTTATAGCTTAGATTTTTAGTTTCATTTTAAGATACAGGTTGTAATCACCCATGAAATATTCCGTGAAACATCTCTCCGCTGTACCAAATGAAAGAAAATTATATCGTACGGGCCGAGACTTTTAGAATGAAAGTATAGGTCTTGTGCTAGAAGGCCTGAAGTACTCATCATCGTGATTGCCTTTGATACCTTGCCAAAGACAGGACATCCATGGACTTTTTGACCCCGAAAATGTCTAACCTAAAACCAGTAGATTTTTCAGATTTCATACTCTTCCCTGACTTGGCCTGTCTATACTGAGCCACATCTTCAGCTGATGTAGTTCGGCTGATTTCAGTTTTGATTATTTACATTGCCAAGGATCTGCCGTGCATTATTTTCCTTTGCTGGCTGTGTGATACGATGTTGTGCTGTGCATTGTGCGATGTACAGCTAAAGCTTATGGGTATTGTTTTATTTCTGTATGTCAGCAAAATGTATCCTTCGCTCCTTCCATCCTTCTCTGGGAGTGACATGTACCTCTTGTGACCGATGGGATCTGAAAACAGCATTAGGAAGTCCCCTGATGTACCGTTAGCCTGTTTTATTGCCAGTGCAGCTGGAAACTAGGTGACCCCAGCTCTACTTTGCTGTGGGACCTTTTCCCAGCTGTCGCTGATGCTCCTCCGTGACTGCTGGACTCCTCCGTGCTCCTGGGGGAGCCCTGTGGTGAAAGGGTTCCCCCCACTCTTTGTGCCCACTGTCCCCTAGAGCAACACTAATGCTGCATGGATGTCCTGCCACGTAGCTATGCCCTCATTGCTGTGCCTTCTCCTTTTCCGCTTGGACATTCATTGTTTTAGCCCCCAAAACTCCCCACGCAGCCCGTGGGAAGCAAGGGCCTGTCCCCGGCCACCACTCCGTGTGGCCAGCAGGTTGAGGGACGGGGCCACCAACCTCCAGGCCTCGCTCTGCCACGGGAGAGGGCAGTCAGGAAACAAGGGTGCCCCATGCAAACCAGCAGCGGGCCCTGGGGCCTCCCCCGTCAGGGAGCAGGTACCGGGAGCCACCGAGAAACTAACCGGGCCCTGAGGGGGGCGGCCGTTGGGTGACCCCCTCCCCGTGCAGCGGGGCGAGGCACGAGGTCACCACTGAGGAGGAGTGCGGCGGGAGGGAGGGAGGGCGGGAAGAGCGGGCGGTGGGGGCCCGCGGGCCGGCCACGGGCGGGGGCGGGGCCTGCTGACGCCGCACCGCCCCGATCCCTCACACCTCCCCCTGGGGAGCGGGGTGGGGGCCTTGGCTCCTCCCTTCCCTTCCCTTCCCCACCGCCCCCGCCTTCGCCCGCGCGCGGCGGAGGGGGCGGGGCGGGCGCGCCCCCGCGCAGACGCGGACGGCGGGGCGCGCGCAGGTGGCGGGCGGCCCCGCTGCGCTCGCCGCCGCTGCGGGCCGGCCTCCGCCGGGGTTAGCGCGTCGCCGGCGGGCGAGTGAGAGAAGGAGGGAGGAAACCAGCGAGCGCCGGGCGGCCGGGCCGGGGCTGCCGCCGCCTCCCACGTGAAGGGCCGTAGCCGCCCGGGCGAGCGCCGCGGCCGGCTGAGGAGCCCCGCTGCCCCGCAGCGCGGGGGCTTCCCCTCTGCCTCCCCGCCCGGGGCCCGAGCCGAACTGCTTGCGGGCCCCGTGGGGCGCCGCTGCCCCGCTCCCGCCCCGCCGCTTCTGGGAGGCGGCTGGCGCCTCGGCCCCCCGTGAACAGTCCTCACGGGGTGGGCGTGGGGAGGGGGGGCTGCGGAGGCCCCCCGCCCCCGGGCGTCCCAGCCCCGCCGGCCGTGGATGCACCCGGGAGGAGCAGCCGAGCCCGCCCAGCCCTTTCAGCCCGCGGGGGGGACGCAGGGCGCCGCGATGACTTGACGCCGGGCCGCGGCGTGCCGTGCCGTGCCATGGAGGGGATGACACGCTTCGTGGTGGCCTCGGCGGCCGCGGCGCGGTGGCGGCCGGCGCTGCCCGCCCTACTGCCGCTGCTACTCGCCGTGCCGGCGCTGCGGGGCTCGCCCGCCGCAGGTAAGGGAACAAAGGGGGCCCGCGGGGCCGGTCGGGCGGCGGCAGGTGTGCCAGGCCGGGGCCGGGCTGTGAGGGGCGGGGGGGGGGGGGGTGTGTCGGCTGCCGCTGCTGAGGGTAGCTTTCCACGCGCGCTAGCGTCCGTTAACGGGCGCGTGCGGGGGGAGGCAGCGCCGGTAACAATGCGGCGGTGCCGGCGGGCGGGGGCCGCCTCTGCGCGCGGCGCTGCTGGGGAGCTCCGCCAGAAAACGCGCGCATTGTTTGCAGCCAAACCGCGTCCGCTCTGGCGTGGGGCCGTGGGCAGCTCCGACGCGCGGGGGAGGGGGGGGGGGGGCTGGGACCCGTTCCGTGAAAGCGAAGGAGAGAACCGATGTGGGGAGGGATGTTGGTGGCAGCGCCGTCCCGGACCTCTTGGGGGACGCGGTGTTTCTGGTGTGGGGGATGTCCTCTGCGAACCGGTGGTCTCCCGGAGTTGGAGTCCCAGCGGCCGCTCCCCTCTCCCCCGCCTGCGGCTCTCGGAGTGCCCGTCTGTCAGGCGGTGGTAGCACCTGCGGGGTGCAGGGCAGCCTGGTTCTCCTTCGCCTTTCCGAGTTGGGAAACATCAGAGCCCCTCGAAACCTGAAACACTGCTCCAAGCACAGCCGTGCCCTGACTGGTGTGTGGAGAGAACTGTTCGGGCTTCAGAGGGTGGTGTGGTCCGTAGGTATTTCAAAATAGCCAAGAATCGGTGGCTCCCTTTTTTGTCTCTTCTTTTATCTAGTGGGTCTAGACATCTAAATTAGCTTGTAGTTAGGCAGACAATTTAATCACAAAGATGTCTCATTTGGTTCTGCTCCTGTAGCACTTTTTGGTTCATCTTCAATACTTTAAAAAAAACCCTAAAAATTCAACAACTAGCATTTCATAGAAAGGAGCAATTTTGCTGTGACTGTTGGTTTTCTTAGATAGATAACAGGTATAAAGTAATACATTTTTATCAACATCAATAAGTTGTTGATAAGTTTTCTTAGATAAATAACAGGTGTAAAGTAATACATTATTATCAACATCAATAAGTTGTTGATAAGTGGTAAGAAGTGATAAGAACCTGCATTAAACTATTTCATGAAGTAGACCAACTAGTGTTGACTCTTTTATTTAAACACGAGAATCATGGTGATTATTGCTAGGTGCTTAAGAAACCTTGGTGTTATAAAACATACTTATCTTTTTAATAATGCTGTATTTCCACTTCAGGAAGTAGTTCGTGTTTTGGTGGTGACCGGTTAGTTTTTCAGGGAAGTTATCCTCTTCTCCAGTTCCCTTTGTATGGAACATCTCTTGTTGGCTTTACAGCCTACGTGAAAGTTGATAATTTCTAGTAAGATTCAGAGATTCTTTTTCTTAAATAGAGCAGACTTTGCATACAAATAGAAGGCAAAGCAGTAGTTTCATAAGTTGGAAACTTGCATGGGGTTTTTTTGCCTCTTTGAGGTTAATAGAATGGCTGAGTTTCTTTTTCTAGATATTCATAGTAACTCAGTGAAGGCTTTTGTTTAATTGTTTGTCTGATACTTAGTAGTTGTTAAACATTGCTGTGGATTTCTGTAAACTTTTGTGTGATTGCTGTGTGTTCTTGTGTAACTTAAAAACAGCAGTAGAAATATTATGTAACTTAGCCAGTGCTTGGGCTGCTTGGAGACAACAGATCTCACCCAAAGCGAAGCCTTCCTGCTCAGTCTAGGGCAGGAGCAGTCAAGCTGTTTTGATTTGCGAGTCCTCTACGTTTTCTCTTTCCACCGGGCATGTGAATCATGTACAATGAACTTTAGCATACTAAGAGCAAACTGGCTTTTCAGAGGATGCTTTTTGTAGACATCTTAGAAATGTTCCATTGATTGCAGAGATTTAAAGACTGCAGGTTGCAGAGATGTAGAATATTTTGTTCCTTTTCGGTTAAGGTGAAATGCTTTATTAAAAAGCATGACAGAAATCTGATTTCTCTGTCTTGGGTGCATAATGTTTAAAAAAAAATCAGATACAGCTTTTATCCTAATCGTTTCTTTAGCCTTGAAATGCTGTGATGATATAGTGGGTGGTGTGAAACAGAAGAGATGTGTACTGGTCATATGTAGTAGGCTTTGACAACATTCACTTAATTGCTCGACAGATATACAACTCCCTGATTCTCTCGGGTGCAGTTCATTTGCTTTTCTGTGCCGTTTGGTCTTCACCAGTTTAGGAACAGCAAGAGCAAACTTGCAGCTTTGAGTTAAACAGAAGAGGCATACAGTAAGAGTGGAATGGCTGTTAGGGCCACTTGCTTGCAGTTGAAATAGCAAAGTGAATGTCAGTATTTAAGAAAATTTAGTAGTAAATCAACTTGGATTTTGGAATGCTTGACCCAGCTCCCACTGAAGTCACATGTTGCTGAATCAGGGCTTCAGCTTCCACAATTAAGCAGATGCTGAACTTGTAGTATGTCGATAGGCTGCTGGTGTGCTAAAGGTAGGTATGCATGCATTTGGGCACCTCTGTGTACTAGGGCTTTGGTCAGGCTCTGAGAATGTCTCGCTGCTCAGCCCAGGCTGTGTTTTTGCTTTTGTTCCATTGCACAATCTGTGCAACTCCCTCACTGACAATCAGGAGGATTTATCTTGTCTTGCTGCGTGGTTTTCATGGGAGAGCGAGCTATGAGCCAGACTTGGAAAAGTGAGTCTCCTCAGAGATGCAAGGACCAAAGACAAGCTGTGGAGGTCAGGCAAGGAATCAGATGTAGCTGTCTTATGGGACAGTTGCAGAATTTTGTTTATTCAACTTAATTGCATGAGTGTGTTGCAGACACTTGAGTTGGCATCATGTCTCTTGTGGCCAGTTCAGCTTGTCAAGCTTGCTTCTAGTTAACTTTCACAGAAGACGCATATGGTTGGAGGATTCCCTTTAAGACTGCTTTCTATGCTGTGCTTGCTTTATTTATTTCAGCCTCGTGTCTACAAGCTACACTTGTAGTCTTGCCAGAGGAAATGTGTTTTTTGTTTGCATGTTCTTTCAAGAAGTTAGAATGCTAAACAAGCTAGTGGACAGTGCAGCTTTTTGTTCAGTTGTGTCCGTTTTGTGAGTGGCATTTGTTTTCTGTGAAGCAAGGTCTTAGATTTCTTGGGCAGGGCTGGGACTTGAAATATAGCTTGCCTTTAACAAAGTAGGCTTTAACAGCTTTGACCTACCTTGAGTAATAGGTTTCAGGCACTGGACACATTAAAGAGCAGTGATTCTTGCTGCAGCACAAATCTTTTCCAAGAGGTCTTGGGAAGCTGATGATTGTGATAAATGGCAGGTTCTGACAACCCAGCTCTTATTTCTCAATTCGGAATGTGTGTGTGTGGAGTTGCTTGGGAGAGAAGTGAAGCAAAATAGGCTTTTTAATAATAGAGTCTCACTTCAGCAGTGGGAGACATGGCTTTCCTTCATTTGAAACTAAATCTGTTTATGGATGATGTCCTAAACTACCAGTCAGTCTCCAGCCTTGCCCATTGTGGCATACAGTATGAATAACACTAATTGCGTAAGAGTTATTATGGATGATGTCCTTAACTACTAGTGTGTCTCCAGCCTGGCCCATTGTGGCATACAGTATGAATAACACTAATTGCACTAAGTTATTAAATAGAGTGTGTCGTGGGAACCTATGTATAAGTGAAAAGCCATAGGCAAAATAGCACAAGTTGTCGTTTAAATTTTGTCTTAGAACCCCAAAGTTAAGTCAAATGGTAGCATTAAATGAACAATGCAGACTTAATTTATTGTTTTGGCTCACGTATAAGAACCACATTTTCACAGAGTCCTTGTCAGTACAGCCAGTTCTGCACTCTGGAGTTGCATGATATGATGTCTTTTTTTTATCCCTTTAAAAGTCATATATTTCTGTGCTTTACTGATTGCTAAACTTATGTGAGCGCAGATGTGATTGACACTCCCTATACGTGCTGTATTTTCAGCTGTTAATGGTATTGGAGGCAACTGTTTTGGAAGACTAAGGGAAAATCTTTCATAAGAGCAATGGATTAGTGGTGTCTTCTTCCTAACACATGAGATGAGGAAAAGATACAACTGACCCTCAGTAGTCGTGTCACTGATTATATCAGTGTAATTAATTGCAGGTAAAATGCACAGATGAAATACTGGAAACTGGTAGACTGGGCTGATTGTGCTTGCTCTTATTAAAGCTGTAAGATGTTGTAAGATATTTGTAAGAAATATTACTGCTTTGCAGCCGAGTTGAGAACAAACTTAACTATTTCAATTGAAATTTTATAAATTGTGCATTTTGCTATAGCCTGAAGCTTTTTTTTTCTTTGCAAAATGTCATTTGAAAGAGTTCAGCTACTTCTGATGTTGAGGCAAGAGGAAAACAATGGTTTCTGCTTTGAGTTCTGCCAGCTTCTTTTCTGAACAGCTTTAATACCCTTATGCTTTGGAGCATGCAGTCAAACTTTGGCGGATTGGATCTGCTCTGAAGGGGATGTTTTCTCTGCTGCTGCTTTGAAAGTGATTTTTTTTTTTTTCAAAAGCTTGTAACAACTGAATTTTGGCACACATGGCTATGAATAGAGATGATGCATGTTTTTGTCTGCTAAAACCTGCATATATTCTATTCTCATGGAACCTCACCTACCTATTAATACTGACCAGGGGGTGTATGTGCCACCTGGGCAGATGTACTAAGCATGCTTCCCATAGCGCAAAATAATATGTGAAAGATTGGACTTCCCTGTGAAAGTCTGTTTAAACTGCTCCAGAAGTGGGACTGGACTGAGCTTTAGGACTGAGAACTGGCACCTGCCTGCCTTGTGTTTAAGGCCGTGTCTGTGCTGTGTAATGGAATGCTTTACTTTCTTTAGGGCAACACAGGCATCTACCTTCTGGTGCAGTGTCGTGTGGTGGTTACTTGCTTGCATTTGGCCCAAGAGGGAAAATAGAAGGCTTTTAGAAGGAGCAAGCGTGGGACTTAGATTTAGTTAAGCAGCAGGAGTAAGAGAAGGGTCTGCAGATCTTTTTTGGTCACTGTGCTGATCATTGATGAGATACGTGCAGAAACTGGGGAGTTGTAGGAGTAGGAGGGGAAGAGACACGCAAATTGCAAGAGGGTTTGTGAGACAAAAGAAACTGGAACTGGCAGGGCATAAAAACTAGGAGGCAAGACATTAGGTCAGGAGTGGGAAATAGGTCTGTGGATGAGGGAAACTGCAATGCAGAAATTAATTCTAGAAGAAATAAGCAGTGCAGCCTGCTAGTAGGATGAGCAAGCACACTGGGAAACACAGATGGACTTGGTTTAAAAAAGGAAAATAAAACTCCAAAAAATAGTGTTGAAGGGAGGAATCAGAAATAGGGAAGATATGGGACTGGGACAAGACTGGAAGAAATATGGCCGAAAGCGTCAAGCTTGGCATTTAGGAACAGGGAGGTGTGTGCCTGCCGCTCTGGGACGCTTTCTCCAGAATTTGGCACAGAACCCAGGGCTTCAGTGTTGGCCCTTTCCTCCTCTCAGCCAGGAGCATGATAATCTGCTGCTACTGCTTGAACATTTCGTGAATGTGCATGTTACAGCCTTGTGACAGAAGTGTTTTTCAGAGTTTGTTTTAAAAACTGAAACGTTTCTTCCACAGAAATTGTAGCAGCATATGAAGACTGCAAAGGCAAAAATCAACAAGTTAGAAATATTGACGTTACAATAACCTGTGCAGTTTTAAACTACTCCTATGCCTATAAGTTATGGTACAACTATGCTCACATGATCACAAAGTGTATATCCATATAGATAGTATTTGTAGCTATCTAGGCACCTGCACATATATATCTGTAAATACATATACCCACATGCGGACAAGACCCTCATTGCATTCAGTGTACAAAACTGCTCTGAGAACAACTGGGTGTTGGATACCAAATGAAGAAGTTGTCTATAGGACTCTAGCTCCTTTTGTAGCAGATGTTGGAAGGTGAGAAATGAATGAGGTGGGGGACAGGGGAGTTTCAATAAAGGTTTCACTGTTAATGTAATTAAATGCTGTCCTAGACAATTGAATTGTGTTGCTGTTGCGGAGTTTCAGTGATGTGAGCAAGTTGCTTAAACCAAGCTTCCCACAGGTGGTCACTAGCTGTGTGTTCCTCGTTTACTGGACATGAGACCTCTGGGATCTGTGTTGCAGAAATGCTGAGTGCTTGCAGCTGCCAAAGAAGTCAAGGGGAGCTCTTCTTGAATAGATGTTGTGCCTGTAATTCTAAATACTCATTAATGTTTCAAATCAGGCACTCGGAATTTGACCTTGTTTCTTAGATTCACCATTTGTAAAATGTAATTTGTTTGATTTTCAAAATACTATAAAATGTTCAGATGCAATAACAGTGAGCACAATAGAAAAGTTCATCAGAAAGCCAAAGACTTTTGTCTTTAGAACAGGAAAGATCCAGTGGATAAAACCAGTCTACCGAACTTGAATCCACAGAAGAGAAGTGTAAGAAATAAACTGTTTGTAAGCACATAGAAAGTAACAGATGCTGGTGTAACAGTATACATTTACCATATTAAGACTTTTTTAGTGAGAGTTAACTAGCCTTATAGATTGGAAGATGTACTATGCTGTATCAAAGTGTAGTAGGATTTTGTTTCTTTTTTTTTTAAAATAAAATTTTCATAAACAACTCATTTATGGTTGCTGATGTTTGTTGCTCACTTTCAGTTTTAGCAGTTTCAGCGTACACCCCCTACCTGCTCGTTCTTCATGCGCAAACCGTTTTCTAATCCTTTTAGTCCTCTTCCATTCTCCCTTCTGATTTAGAGAGGCTTCTCTTCTATGAATTAATTCCCTGTATAGAATGTTGAATTGGCTTTAGCTGTCTGGTCAAGACAATGTGTCTGGTCTTGTGGCTTGAAATAGAGGTAAGAGGCTAAAATTCACTGGCAAGTAAGGGGAGGAGGAGGGGAGGAATGCTGGAAACACAGTGAGAGAGGGGCCTGAAAATCCAGATGCTTGTTAGTAAGGAAACTGCATAATAGTATCATACTGAAGGGGTTGAAAACCTGTACAGCTGTAGGATGGGGAATAGGCAATGTAACAGTGCTGTGTGAAAAGATCTGGTGTTTATCATGGATCACAAACAGAATGTTGATTCGACCGGATCACGGTGTTGCTGGATCTCATGAACACACGGGTTATGGTCTTTGGCATATCCTGTGTAGTAACTCATTGATTCTCTTCAGTGGCAGAAGAGCTCCAGCTGGAATGCTGTGTCCTTCAAGGAAGAAACAGGCTACTGGAGATAGTTCAGATTGCAGAAGTATTCAGGTTGCCTAATCAGAGCAAAAATGCAGGTGAACAGGACTTTATTCAAACATGTAAAAGATAAATACAAAGATAACATAAACAACTGTTTATTACACTTGAGTAAGAAAAGAAGTGTGAAACTTGAATTGCAGTGAACAAGACAGGTTTTCTAACTGCTGATCTTTCTAACAGCAGGGATAATGAAACCCTGAAATACATGGTTTTGGGCAATAATGTAATCTGTCACCAGAGCTGTAAGAACAGCTTGTATAATGATCTAACAGAAGTGGATTGCAACAGTGATTCCACAGTGGTGTAGAAGGATGGAGTAGGTGACGTCCTGAAATGTTTTGCAATTCTGTTTTTGTGAGATTTTACAAATACTGTAATTTATATGCAGACGTGCAACATTGAGGCCAGTATGCATTCACTACTGAAAACTTTGGTGTGCTCTTCAAGTGAAGAAACAATCTGTGATTGTATAGTTAAATACTGTGTCATAATGTTTCTGCAGTGAAAATCTGAATTGGGATTTCATAGGTAGCCTTAGTAATTGTACTTCCTAACTTCTGAATGATTGATTTTAGGCTTAACAGTTTTGTAAGATTTCAAAGAATATTTTCTAATCCTTGCTATAGTGACTTTATCCTTGGTAATAACAGGGGTGAGGAACACACGAATTTAAGTTAGTCTCTGCAAGTTCAGTTTCTTAAGCATTTTATAATACAGCATAGATTATCACTGAGAGGACAGGTACAAGTAAACAGTGTGGATGTGATTCTGCATGTCTATTCATGAACTGAATTATTAGCATTTGTATGTCTAACAGGTGGGGTGGAAGGAGAGGCAATATTAGTGCTCAAAACACTTTATTGATATTTCTATGAAATGTGTAGTCAGACAAGCTGGGAACTTGTTTATCTTGGCACAGAATTTAGGGTTCACTGTTGCCCATAGGGAAGGGAGAGATGGTGGAAGGAAGGAGTCCAAAGTGATGCAAGATAACTGGAAGACTGAGCAAATAAATAGCACTAGACCGAATCTTTCAGTTGGCTGTGTTGCATGTACTGCCAGCCAGTGCAGCACGTGGCTGGGGTCTTGGTTGAAGGGAGAATGCAAAGCTTCTGTCCTTCAATAGCTGAGAGACAACGGGCGCCCCACCTGGTGACTGGGAAGTGGCCAAGTTTCCTGACTGGAGTGGCAACCACTGGGAGAGCAGCACAGATGTCCTGGCCAGAGCTGTGCGCTTGCTGGCCTCCACTCAGGTGTGTGCAGTGTACCACTCAGCTCTGCAGCAAGCATGTCCTGCCAAAGCTTTTCTGGACAGTCAAGGCAATGGAGAGCTGTCTTTGTGTCCTTTATCTGAAGTGAGTTGGTACGGCAGGGTGAGCAAGAAAGGGAGAATAAGATCTTCGATCAGGAGGATATTGAAATAAGGAACAGCAAAGGTAATGCTAGGTGCTGGGGCTACTGCAGGAGTGGGTGAAATTGGGAATATAGATCAGGGTATTGATGGTGGAAGGCTTAGTTGAGAAGTGCTTGTGGTAAGATGAGGACTGCTTGATATTGGTAAGTTGGAAGTTTTCGTGGCTCCCCTGTGTATTTGACTTGAGCATCCTCACTTTAGAGCTTGCCCTAGAGATATACAGAAGAAACTGAGGTACTTGCATAGGGCATTTTCTAAAGGGGTAGTTTGGCTCAGTTTCAGTAGAAAACTCTTAGGTGCCTAGTAAGATATATTTGAGAACTGTAAATGCACCTGAAAATAAATAGTCACATAAGACAGGTAGACAATATAGGTAAAGATGTTTTTTTCTTAAGTAGTATTGATACAATTTACAGATTTTGTTTTCAACTTATTTTTTCTTAATTCACACCATTTTGGACTGAATTTTCTATTGAGTGTTTTCACACTGAATAAGAAATTCAAACTGGTGTGATTCTTAGATGAGAAGGGTCTCCTTTTGTTTGCTCCCCAGTCAATAGTGTATGGAACTAGTTTGTGGATACTCTCTAAGTTCTTTCCTCATCTAAAGGCAATTGTTTGTTACTGCAGGGTGGTGCAGGGACTGTTTATTCTCCTTCTAGTTGAGCGTAAACTCAATTAGATGTTGAGCCTGTCTCACCTTTTCCTGTGCCCCGTAATTATGTTATAGATAAATTATACCTGATATATGCAGACTGCAGTGAGCACTGTTCAACCACAAAGCCACAATGATTTAGTTCATTATTTGAAGACAAAGCTCCAAGCATTTATGTAGCAGACCTCTCTGGGCTAATATCACATTACTTTTTTGAATAGAAGGAAGATGGTTGTTTATCACCTACACTGGATTCTGATTAGGTAACTTCTCCAGTGGATGTCTGTATTGAAAACTGGAGCTAATGCTGAATTGGGACTAACTTGTGTGATATATTGAGACAGAAATTGCATGTCACTGAGCAAAATCCTGATCTGGAGCAGAAGTCTGGTTTGAAGATGTTTTCAATTAGCAGCTGACAGTGACCTTACTTCCTGTCCTTATGCTGAAAGATGAAACAGATTTGGGCTTCCAGCCATTGACATTCAATTTTTAGAAGATGTAATTTGTTCCACTCTGACAGAACAAAAAAAAAAAGTTTTTCCTTTTGTGCATATGCTTTTTATAGTAGCTTGGTTAAAAAAATTACGTAAATGTTTATCAACATCATAATCAAGGTTTTATAATAAAATATTTTATCCATTATTAGTACAAGCAAGGAAGTTTTAAGGAAATAAATTGTGCTTGTCTGTTTACTTTGTTTTCTTCTATGAGTAGTTACTTTTCTGCTTCTACCACAGCTACGTTCTTAAAACTGTAAAAATTGTCAGAAGGATTAGGGTAGCTGAGGAATGTGAAATGAATGTAAATCCATTTTGCTTCTTTTTAAATTGACTGTATTCCAAGTAGACAGTGTCACTTGAAAGTATAATCTTCTTAAAAGCCTGGGAGCATTAGAAACTTAGAAACAAAGCCCAACATAGTTTCCATACTGGAGTATTAATTCTTATGATTCTTTAGCATTTACTGCTGCTACTTACTGTGTGTGAAGTTTAAGCATTGAGGTCAGGTGGATGTAGTTCTAGAAATCTTAATGTTAAAGAGGTTCTTTCAGATTTACTAAAACAACACTGAAATTAGAGTTTTTAATGTATTTCTTACGTGAGCTAAAACCATCATTAAACCATGCTATTGATGTGTGAGATTGGTTGTATTTTATATTTAAATAAAATACATCCTTGAGGAACAGAATGCAACTTTATGTTATATCATGTATTCAGTACAAACATACATGTTATTTAGGTAAGATACTTCAGAAATATTCTGCAGTACTTTCTTTTATTCCTAAATAGTATCAACCTTGGAGGTCATATTTAAAATTTGTTCTCTGTAAATATGATGTTAAATAGCTTTCTAGATATTTTTGAAAGTAGAAGAATATATAAATTTCACATCTTCTAATCATAGAGTCATAGAATGTTTTAGGGTGGAAGGGACCTCAAAGATCATCTGGTTCCAACCCCCCTGCCATGGGCAGGGACACCCTCCACTAGATTACGTTGCCCAAAGCCCCATCCAACCTGGCCTTGAACACTTCCAGGGATGGGGCATCCACAACTTCTCTGGGCAACCTGTTCCAGTGTCTCACCACCTCATAGTAAAGAATTTCTTCCTAATCTTCCACGTGCAGGAGTTAATGTGCTTTATAAAGGTAAATATTTTGATTTGACCGAATACTTCAAGCTCCTACTTCCATTTCTCATTCATCAGAAGTTACATTTCTAATGAATTAGTGGACTCAGGTTTTACGAAGATGTATTTTGAGATTCATTGCTTTTAGTTTTGAGAGAGTTGGGGGAAAGAATGAGAATTTTACCAGTAGAATGAAAGTGGTGAATTAGTTAAAATGATAGCTGTTGGAATTCTCTGTGTTTAAGATCAATCCTTGTGGACTGAATTATTTGGAGGAGGACAGGTGAAAAGCACAGGTGCATGTTAAATATAGTTTGTCATGAGCAGTCAAAGCAACCACCCAAAACAGCAGGTGTTTATGTGGGACATATGTATAAGCTCAGGCATGTAGTACTGGTTTGTACTCATAATGCATTAACGTGTGTGTTTTGGTTTGGTTGGTTGTTGTTTTGGTTTTTTTCCCCTTGGGAACTGAGGGAAAACTTTAAATGAAATTGTTTTCATGATTGAAGAATCCATAAAGGCTCCAAAACTATCTGTGCAGGTATGAACTCTCTCAAAGTTTAATAGGGACCTCTGCCTCAAGTTGTGTTTCTGTTGTGCTCACTTTAGGAGCAACATCATACAGTAAGGTGATACAAGTTTACTCTGGTAACTTGACAATGGCTTCATTAAGTGTTTCTTCTATTGTAATGTATGAATGTAGTCTGTCAGCATGGAAGGAGTAGGGAGCTGCAGGAAGTTTGAGATGGGGAACCCAAATGATCAAAGCTCTAATTAGATTACTACCTTTATAACCCACAGTATTTTTATTGTGCTAACTTTCGTACAGTTCGTCTTGCCTACAAACTTTGTAAGGTCATGAGCTTGTTGATACTTCCTGAATTATTGCTGCAGTGTAAGAGAAATAGCATTACAGCATCGTTTCTAACTTCTGGCTCTGCATTCCTTGCTACTTCAAATGTGTTGAAGGTAAAACTGTTAAGGCAAGAATTTGATCCTGTGTCTGCAGGTCTAAAGAATTTAGAGCTTTTAAGTTGCAGCTCTGTTACCTCAGGCTAGGTGGGAAATACTGAAATAGAAGTTTTGTTTGAAACCTATATATTTTAAAAGAATGTTTGGGTGTTTTGCTGATTTACTTTCATGAAAGATATCCAAAACAAGTAAATCAAGGCTGATGGGATATGTTGTTAACAATGAATGTCTTGTATGTCTCATAATTAAACTCCTGTTCATAGTCTTTTTTGGGGAACAGGTTTGTTTTTCTCAATGTGCAGGATTTTTTTTTGCATTTGATAATTTGAAAAGAACATGGTAGGTATAAGATTTTTATTTTTTTATTAAATACTTGTGTTCATGCAGAAATTGTTCAGTGACTATGTAATTGAGTTAGAGTAGCATGACTTGTGATGATGTCTCTTGACAGTCATATCAGTAGCCTATTTTCCATCCAAAAAATCTTGCAGACCACCTCATAGCATTCTCTGTTGGTGTTTATGGAAAATGGCACATTTCTAAATAAAAATCATGCTTTGGTAAGTGAGCTGTTCATGAATCAGTTTCTGTTTTAAACAAGTAAACCCACCAGATTTCCTCTGTTTTTACACTTTACGGCAGGTGTTACATATATTGAATCAGAAGACACAACAATAATAGAGTCAAAGTTAATCTTTTGAGCTCAGCCTTGTTTCATATCAATGTTTTATGTCGTTTGTCTGGAATGTTGAATTGTCATAATATATACCTATTCAAATAGAGGCACAAGACCAAGAGATTTCACTTCACAAACATGGTAATATGGGTTTTTTTATCCAATGTAGTAAACTTCAAATCCCTTTCTTCCTCTTTTTTTCCCCTTTTGGAAGAAAATTGTTTTTTGGAATTTTTCTTTTTTTTTTAAACAAATGTATCAACATTCTCATTCTTTGCTTTCCCTAGTGCTCCTCTTATTTCCACCCATATTTCTACCCTCTCTGCTATGTCTCTGTCTTGGAGTGAGTCACAGGGAGTTCCATCTTGCCTCCTACTGACAACCAGAAAAAAATGACGTGATTTCAGCTTTTGTTGATTTTGCACTTTGTATGACTCTTTCAAGCTCTTAAGGAGGAGAGTAGAATTTGTTAGGCATGGGTGGTTGGTGGTTTGGGTGTTGTTTTTTTTTGCTGGGGAAGGGAAGACTTGGAAAAAGGGGAGGAGGAAGAAAGCAGGAGTGCAGTCTCCTGCCAGACATGAATTATTTTCCCTCTTATGAAGCATGCAGGGGAAAATCCAATTTAAGATGTTTTTGTTACTTCTGTCTTAGCTTGTCACTTCAGCTTTTTGGATAGTTGTTGTATAGGCTGTATTTTTAAAACAGTACTTTATTTGGATATTTTTACTGTTACGGGTTTGTTTTGTTTTCCCCTTTAAATGGGATAGTTCTTGAAACTCTAACTTGGAGCACAGTCATGAAAGCAATTGAATTGGCACCTCCGGAGCACAGAAATGAGTATCTGGGGACGTAAGGGAGCGGCAGGAACCTTTCAAAACACAGCTGCCACTGACAGAATGGCACCACAGCTCTATTTTACTCTGAAATTAATTTGTTAAGGAGCAACTGGATTAGAACTGCCTTGGTCTTAAGCAGTCTCTGCTACTGAGAAACCTTAATTTTAACCGCAACTCCTTTCTCATTTGAACTTGATTACTTATTAGTAATTCTGATATGACTGTTGCTCTTTCTGGAAGTTTTATCTTCTGTAAGGAAAGTGGATCTTTGTATTTTTAAGTAGTTCAACTCTAAGAGTACATGGTAAAATCCTTTTCTTTAAGGAAATATTCACATGAATGATTGAATTAAAATGTCTTCTTGGTCCTCAGTCATATTATCTTTGTATAGGAAGTTTAAGCTCCATAACTTGTCTAGATGGAGAATTTTCACTTTTATAGCTGACAGGTTTAGAGAACTAGTGTTCTTTCTAATGCATTTCAGTAGGGCCCTACATCCTTCTTTAGCTTTGATGTCTTCTGTTTTAGGACTGGCTTCAACACCTGCCCTAGCATCAAAACTGTTTACTGTTCAGTCCCCACACGAGTACTTCAGTTCCTTCTTCACACTGTTTTTGCATATGCTCTTCCTGCGTAGCCTCGCAGGTCACAAGCTTTGCCAGCGTGCTAGGCTTCCCTCCATCTGCTTGCTTCCCTGCGTGACAGCCGCTGCTCCTCCTTTGTAGTCCCGGAGGACTAGCTGGGCTACTGGCTAAACCAGTGTTGCTATTGCATTTTCGGCTGTCTTCTATTTCTGTACACTGTATCAAATAGAAAACCACCTTGTAGTTACACCTGTATTAATGTGTGTGCAAATCAGGCCCTTACTATAAATTTGTTCCAGTCTAACAAGCCATGCTTGTCTGTAGGGCAGCAAATGCATCACTGGATGTTCTGAGGTGAATGCACAAATACATGTTTAGAGGTCTCAGGTCTTAACTCGGCAAGCTAAGCTGTCCAGGACCATGTGAAAAGCAAGAAAACTTTGGGACTTATAATTTGGGTGGCCCAAGGTGAAATGGTAATAGCATCTGACTGAAATTGGGTTATAAAGTATATGTGGTATATCGTGCTTTTTGCCCACTGGAGAGTTGCTGCTTTAGATGTTTTCTGCATCATCCAAGAGAGAGCAAGATTCCAGTTAGTGGGCTTCAGCGTTAAGTAGGTAGTGGAAATGTTTTTCTTGCCTGTTTGAACATTACTATGTGAAAGACAGGATTTGAAAATGGTGCTTGTCAGCACTGGAGACAAAATATTTTGTAGTGAGTGCACTCATCAATTCCAGCAGACCTTTGCAAAGTTTTATGAGTGCAAACTTGCTGGCGGCTGCTGCTGATGGCAGCTTTCCTGTGAGCAGAAGAGTTAAATTAATGGTGTGGGGCCTGTTGTGTTACCTTCCAGATCAGGAGGGACAGCAGGGATGTTGATAAGCAGCATGATGGCATGTCAGTTCTTGGCCCCTTCTGAGGGAGACTGGGCAAACTAATGTGTTTTACAGTAGAAAATGCAGGAGTCTTTCTGAATGCTGTGGTATTGTGGAGGGTTGGGAGCAGAAAAGAATACTGAAATACTTTGGAGAAAAATACAAGCCAGCGTGTTTCTTATTATGAAGTGCATGGGTACGTTTTTATTTTTGTCTTGGCGGTCTTTTTAAAGCCAAATTATACTGAAGTCAGTATTTTTTGTTCTTCATCTGTTGGCTTAACGATGGAACAGTATCTTGGGGAGAGAAAGCCTCATCAGGGAGAAACTAATAAAAGTGAGTCATTTGAGGCTGCGCATACTGTAGGTCACTTTAGAGAGACTGTTTTTCCAATCTTGTATGGAACTAGAAGTGTCACCCTTGTGGTTTCTTTAATTGTGATTTAAGTATCACATGGATGTGAAGCATTAAAAATTCTAAAGCATCTCTGGGACTGAAATAAAATCAGTGTTGCAGTTCTCAGTGGTACTTAAAATGGAGGATGACTCTTTTGCCAGAACAGACTTTCAGTGAAAAACAGATTTCTTGATATGTCCCTCCATAATGGTGTAAAAGCTTTAGACTTTTTGCTGTTTTGCATAGTTAGCTTCAATAATAAAATTTTGCACTGCCACTAAGAACTAATGCAGGAAAACTTTCCAGAAGTATGTATTTCAACATGTAATCTTAGTCATATTTCACTTCAGTCAAACTGGTAATTTTAATAGGTTCTGTTCTGTAATTATTTGAAGATCAATAATGGCGGTATTTTTCTATCTGTCCTGTCTAGCAGTATAATTGTCTTTGAGATACTCAGAGAAATGTGAAAATCTCTCATGATGCTGATTGTAACAGACTTAGACTCTAATTAGGGCTAGTTTATGTAAACCAGTTTGGGAACTGACAAGTTCTCACTTTCCTAATCCCTTGCAGAGGAAGGAGAGGAAAAAAAACCAACCCAGGAGGCTCAAGAGCACCATACAAATCTCAACTTGCTGACGTTTTAAAGAAAACTACAAGTGTTGGAAATGCCAGGTTTCATGGAATTTTCTTATTAAGTAGGGTTTTTTGGTTTTAAATGGATATTTTAGATGGACTTTACTGGAACGTCCTCTACAGGAAACACCGACATGAGTCTTTGCTGTGAAGTGGTACCATACTGAGTATTCAGATTTTCATAGCTTCATTTTTCTTTTATGCCCTGCATGTTCCCATATCTATGTTGTAGGAATATTGGTATATGGCTTGCATCTGAGGAAGACAGAAGGATTTGCATGCAGGTTTACTACTCTTCTGTAAGTAAACTGTGGTGCAAGCTTAATGTGGTGAAATGCTTTTCATCAGTCACTGAGTTCTACAGAGCAGGCATGAAGCTAAAGATTATTTTAGATTTCCCAGGTGTTTGACTGAAAAATGGTATCGTTAGCTTGTCCTTCAGTATGTGGGGTTTTCTTCTTCCTAGACCAAATTTGAGTCAAATATACTGGTGCTGATTTTGTGGGTAGAGAAACATCATTCTTATGTCAACAGCATCACCTTATGGCACCCACAAGACCAGATGTTGGCACATTACTGGCATTTGATAACCAGTGACTACTTTTTAGAGCCTTAATGTCTTGAAGTCATAACTTTTGTTTAGTTAAATGCAAAAGTCTGTTTGTTTCACTTTATGTATACTGTGGTTTGAGATGAACACTCTAAGCAATATAATTTAGCTCAGAAAAACTTGAAATAATTTTCCCTATTTTAGCCACCTTAGTCTTTGGAAACTGTTTTCTGTGCAAAGGACTAATGTCTTCCAGTGATCTTGATCTTTTTCATGATGATTATATCTGTTGTATGTTGTTTCTTAGAAATGAAATGCTTCATTTCTAAGGGGAAATTTCTAAGGGGAGTGAGGGGAATGTTGCTAAAATGTTCTGGTTTTGTAAACCTGGAACTGAACTGGATAAGAGGGGAAAGAAAACAGAGGAAATAAGACTTTTTGTTGATTAGCTTAGCATACTAGAAGGTAAGTGGACCATGCTTGAATCTTGGCATTACAGAAGGGTAAAAAATGATAAGCATATTTAGTCATGGTTTGGGGTATTTTAGATGCCTAATAACGAAGAAAGGAGTACCTTTCCCCCTTTAAATCCTTATTTAAGTGATTTTATTCCCCAGTAACAGAAATTGATAGAACAAAATCGTGGTGAGGGAAGGAGTCTGTGCAGGTCTCTGGCATGTTGACATTATCCAATTTCATGTCTGCCATGAGAAATAAGTGTGTTTAACGAAAGAT
The DNA here is from genome assembly GCF_011004875.1 of Balearica regulorum gibbericeps. NCBI lineage: Eukaryota > Metazoa > Chordata > Aves > Gruiformes > Gruidae > Balearica > Balearica regulorum. The sequence continues at coordinate 63,138,664 of NC_046184.1, forward strand.
ACCACACTTTCCATTTACTAAAACTGATTTTTTTGATAGTAAAAACATTACTGAGTATTTATTCTTTTCCTTTTCCTTCTTCAGCTGTGGGGAGAGGAACATTCAGTTTTTAGATTGTAACAACTTTTACACTTCTATTAAAGTTGTTTTAGACCAGCTTTATGAACCAACTATTTAATATTCAGAATAAAACCTCTCATTTCATCACTATGGAAAGACCTAGTATTGCAACTCCACCAGATACTACATATGTATTTTTCTTCTATATTAATCCTTGAATAGCATCTTATAGGCAGTGTTCTATGCCATCATTTGTTATTTAAACAACATTATTGCCGTTCTGTCATGAACGGCAATAAATTGTCACACAATATACCAAACCAGTGTAATGTAAATGTAGGATACTACTTTGCAAACATGAGAGGGATGTTGCTGGATTAGGGTGCGCTAAATGTGTCAGAGATGTTTTGTCTGACAATGTGAGAGACATGAAGTGACTTTCTGGATTGCAGGGATGTTGTTGGGAATTGGGAGGAATGTGCCGCCTGGGAGCCGAGTCATTAAAAGTGTAGTCCACAAAGGTATCTGTTGTGATTAGGTATTAACTTTAGATTAAAAAGCTAATTAACCCCATTTGTTTAAAGATGCCATAGAACTGATACTAGCACAGCGTACTGGGCTCTGTTCACTAATATATTTAATAAAATTTTTGTTGGAAGCTACATTTTGGATTTTATGCAAATAGCACATAGCATCTAAGCTGATGTGTCTAGAGATAAACAGTGAAGGCCGTATTGATAGCATGGCAAAAACTTCTGAAAAACAGAGATTTGGGGCAGGGAGGGAGTGTATCGGAAGGAGGAGTTTGGTACGCTGTTGCAAAAGAGCTCATTGTGCAGTGGCGTGACTGGGGATAATCTTTAAACATTTGAATAGAAGCTGGGAAGTCGTCTTACCTCTATATGTGGCCGTTGTATGGTAGCAACTAGTTTCAGCTCTTCAGGAAGGGTATTTGCTAATTGCGGATGGTTCAGAGAATATCCCTATGAGGTCCAGGTGAAAATGTCAAAAAGTGCAGCCTAGTTAACGTGTTCTAGAAACAGTGGAGATGTGACTTGATTTCTGTGTTGTGGAAAATATAAATTTGGTAGTAGAAGGGCCCTTTGACCAGATAGGAAAGATATTCAGTAAGGGAAAATGGAAGCTGAAGAATATTGGACTAGGAGTTACATATAACTTTTATAACAAAGAGGAATAATTAACCATAAAGCAACTTACTGTGTTGGAAACTTAAAGCAGGAGTTAGTTAGCATTCAATGCTCTGGACAGTGACAGGGCACAACATGGGATGCTCAGCAGTGAGGAGCTGGAGGTAAACTGAGCTCAGCCACTACCACCCAGGCTGTGGTTTTCCTCCCTTTTTTTCTAGCAAGTGCTAGAGTGGAGTAGAGGTGTTGCACAGCCTGTTGTGCACCCATACAAGGAAGGGTTCTGTGGATGTAGAAGCAGATGGTTGTGTTTGGATAATACTCTGAATTTCCATGGAGAGGCAAGAAGAAAGAAGGGAAGGGAAAGAAGTCTGAGACTCAACTTTTCCACTAAACGAGAAGTTCCCCAAAGATGTGTGCCACCACAAGTAAGAGGTAGCTCTAGAAATAAAACTAGAAGAGGACTGGAGAACAACTTGTAGACAGCTCTTTCTTCCCTATTGACTCCATTATATCAAAGGTTTAATTTGCTTGGAATATTGGGTAATATAAAAAACGAACAACTTCTTTTGGCATGGGTGTTGTGCCAAGGTTCAAATGGTACTGGCCAGTATTACTTGCAGTAGGGCTCCTCTCAAGCATATTTTGCACACTTACAACTGTTAGCATGCACAGAGTGAAGAAGCTGGTGTGAGTTAAACTGACTCTTGTGTATCAATGGACATTTTTAAATAAATAATTCAATGCAGTACTATAGAAGCTGATATCTGTAGTGACCCATATAAATCATTTTAACGGTATTCTCTCGCTTCCTTGCTATGTTAGGCATTTATCTGGAGTATTTGTTTCTTTAAGTTGTGATGGAAAAGGGGGACAGAGGGACAGCAATATCTCAGTAGTTTTGTTTGTGTGGCTTTCAGCTGTAGCATTTAAGACCTGCGGTGAGTGAAATACTAGCATAGGGTTTTGTCTGTGTTTGTTCTGAGGAGAGATCCTATTGATCTTGCACTTGCTCTGTTGAAGATGGCATCATCTGAACTGGACCGTTCGGGCCAAAACCATTTACTGTTTGCTAGCTGAACTAGTTTTGTGTTTGTTCAGTTGTTTGCTGCTGAATTTCTGCCATGTTCAGAAACCCTTATTTAATTTCTTGCTCTACAAGCTATGTGCAGCAGTGCTATTACTTTTTTTTAACTTGTAGACTCTTAGAAGCTAGTAAAACTTGATGGTGATGGGTTTTTCCCTTCTGAGTTTACTTTTGTGGATTTTGTAGAAGTAGCGTATGGTGTCCCCAGGAGACTGGGAAGGAAAGGTTGAAAAATCTTGCTGTCATGACATTTGAGAGTTCCTGAATCCAGGTTTACACCAGGTTTCAAACTTAATGCAGTGCTTGACCAAGAAAAGCAACGGGTGGGGAAAAGACCAGCTGAATGGAAATAGGTGACTATTTTGTGGCTTTTCCTTAAAGAAATGAATGTGGCTTGTGTTTTTTATTGATGGTGCCCTTTATTTTAGTCACAGTTGACAGAAAACATGAAAACTGCAAGAATCTGAAAAGTGGGAGGGGAAAAATGTCTGATGGTGTGATTGAACAGGTTTGTGTTCTGAGAGGTCAGAGCAGTGAAGGACAGACTTGAAAAGGACATGGCAGATAAAGGTGCAACTAGAACAAAAAGAGCAACAGAAGAGAGAACAGAGAATAAAAATACGCTCTTCAAAACCAGCATATCTAGGAAACGATCCTCCTTTGAAACTGAAGTAAATGAAAGTCTCCAGTTCTGTAAAAAATTCAGTTCTGTAAAAATTTCAGTAAAATTATTCAAGAACTCCAGTTCCACCATCCAAATACATTAATGTGCAAGAGTTGGCTGACAAAAAATAGCCATTTAGAACAGTTTTAGATGTGAAAAACTGCCAGTGTGGAAGAAACCAAGACAAGTCTGTGTCTCTTATATTTTTCTTGAAGTGACAATTAACTGATGATGGATCTGTGGTTACTCAGAGCTAATGAAACAGAGCAAGCTTGTAGTATTCATTTATCTGATTTTTTTTTTTTCTAGTTTTCTGCAATTGAATGTAGCATGAATACAGTATTTTTCAGGTATTTGTCTAGGTGGTTTTTAAAATCTCTTTGGACTCTTACTATCCCATGGCAGTGAATTCCACAAGGTAGTTATGCTTGGGGGAAAAATACTTGCATTTTGTTGCTGTTAAACTTATGCTAGTTGATACTTTTATTGAATTTTTAAACCATTTATTCTGAAATGTCATAATTGTTTTTTAATTCATCACATCTCTTCCACTCGTGACTCTAGAAATCTCATTCTCATAGTCTCACTTCTGTTGTCTCTCCTCCAATCTGAAGAATCTTAAAATGGTGCCAGTCCATACCTACACTTTATCTTTATTCTCTGTGACACGTCAATTTCTCCATTATTTTCCAGGAGTGATAATTATAACATAGGATCATAGAATCATTTTGGTTTGAAAAGATCTTTAAGATCGTCAAGTCCAACCATTAACCTAGCACTACTAAATCCAACCACTAAACCATGTCCCTAAGCAGCACATCTACGTGTCTTTTAAATACCTCAAGGGATGGTGACTCAACCACTTCCCTGGGCAGCCTGTTCCAATGCTTGACAACCCTTTCGGTGAAGAAATTTTTCCTAATATCCATCTAAACTTTCCCTGGTGCAACTTGAGGCCATTTCCTCTTGTCCTATCGCTTGTAACTTGGGAGAGGAGACCAACACCCACCTCGCTACAACCTCCTTTGAGGTAGTTGTAAAAAACAGTAAGGTCTCCCCTCAGCTTCCTTTTCTCCAGGCTAAGCAACCCCAGTTCCCTCAGCCACTCCTCATACGACTTGTTCTCAAGATCCTTCACCAGCCTCTTTGCCCTTCTTTGGACATGCTCCAGCACCTCAGTGCCCTTCTTATAGTGAAGGGGCCCAAAACGGAACACAGTACCCGAGGTGCAGCCTCACCAGTGCAGAGTACAGGGGAATGATCACTTCCCTAGTCCTGCTGGCCACACTGTTTCTGATACAAGCCAGGATGCTGTTGGCCTTCTTGGCCACCTGGGCACACTGCTGGCTCATATTCAGCTGGCTGTCGACCAACACCCCCAGGTCCTTTATCTCTGGGCAGCTTTCCAGCCACTCTTCCCCCAGCCTGTAGTGTTGCCTGGGGTGGTTGTGACCCAAGTGCAGGACCCGGCACTGAGCCTTGTTGAACCTCATACAGTTGGCCTCGGCCCACTGATCCAGCCTGTCCAGATCCCTCTGTAGAGCCTTCCTACCCTCAAGCAGATCGACATTCCCACCCAAAATGGTGTCGTCTGCAAACTTGCTGAGGGTGCACTCGATCCCTTTGTCCAGATCATTGATAAAGATATTACAGAGAGCTGGCCCCAGTACTGAGCCCTGGGGAACACCACTCGTGCCTGGCCGCCAACTGGATTTAACTCCATTCACCACAACTCTTTGGGCCCAGCCATCCAGCCACTTTTTTTACCCGGCGAAGCGTACGCCCATCCAAGCCATGAGCAGCCAGTTTTGCCAAGAGAATGCTGTGGGAAACTGTCAAAGGCTTTACTAAAGTCCAGGTAGACAACATCCACAGCCTTTCCCTCATTCACTAAGCAGGCCACCTTGTAATAGAATGAGATCAGGTTAGTCAAGCAGGACCTGCCTTTCATAAACCCATGCTGACTGGGCCTGACCACCTGTTATCCTGTACAGCACTTAACCGTGCAGGTCTTAAGATGCGATCACAATGTTTGCATATAGTGTGGCATAACAACACGTTTCTGTTCTTGTTCTCTATTACTTTCCTAGTGGTCTTTAGCATTCTGGTTTTGTGTCTTTGATTTCTGCTGAGCACTGAGCTGACAATTTGAATTGGTAGTAGATGGTACTTAACAATCTCTTTTTCCCAAGTTAGTAGTAGCTAATTTAGGGCTTATTGTTGCTTCTTTAGGTAGGGTTGTTTTGGTTTTCTTCCTTTCTATATTTCATTCATAAATCTTGAATTTCATCTAATGTGGTGGAAGCCTATGGTGTGAGAGAGACTTCCACTGCTCTTCACTGTCAGTTTTCAGTTGGGACATTTCTGAATTGCTGTTGGCAAATGTTGTCAACTCACTTCTCTGTTCTTGATCGCATTTTGAAAATATTAAGCATTGTAGTTGCACCACTGCTGGAAATCTCTCTACGTTATAAAGCTTTTAAATGATTCCTGCTGACATCTTGAGTTTAGTCCATAGTAGTTTAAATTTAAGAGTTTCGATTAGGAACCTTGTTAAAGGCTTTGAAAATCCAGTTAAAATTGTTTCAGGTGGATTAATATTGCATACTGTTCTTCACAGAACTGTCACTGACATGTGAGATATGATTTACTTTTACTAAAATTGTTTAGAAACCTCTGAGATTACCACCATTAACTCTTTCACAGATCATTGTGTTTAGTCCATCTGTACAAGGCAAGTAGCAGGTATAAGATAGAAATGTTGATGGATAACAGGGAACTCTGTTTTAAGAAGGTAGATGTATGTTCTTGAAACTATAAGCAACCTGAATGAGAGTAGTCTGAGTGGTGGAAGCTTTGTTCAAAAAGTAGGTCTTTTTGGAGGTAATTTCAGGAAGGTTGGGAAGGAGGCTTATGCTTTTGTCTGCTACCAGTAAAACCCAACTCCAAGAAGAGGCTATATGTTAGTGTTGTTACATACCTAGCACTTAGGGGTGAGCATAAAAGCAACGCATCTAATGAGATTTACCTTTAAAGTGTTTGACTGCAATCAATGGAGAGAAAAGTAGAGTCTTACTTGCTATTTTGGCTTTCTTGGTGATTAGCAACCATTTACAAATGTTTTATTTCTTGGTGTATGCTATACCTAGTCGAAATCAGTTTGTAAGTGATCTGGAGTTACTTGTACCACTAGAAAAGATCTATGTGAATGAAAATCTTTTAATTTTTGTTTCTGCATGCGTGTGTATATACATCCATGAAACAAAAGAATTGAAGAAATATTATGCTTATTACACCGGTTCTTAGGAGGCTGAGTGGAATCTAGGTGAAATTATTTAAAAGCAAATAGTTGTATCTCAGGATATTGTGTATATTTATTCTATAGTGTATATTTATTCTATAGTTGGTTTTCTCATGTTTCTCTAACATAAATGTTTATCATTGAACTTAAGAGTTGCATGGTAGTATGCAACATTTCTCATACTGATCTTCAACCAACTAAATTCATGCACACATAGATTTATACATACATACATGTATGTATACAATATTTATACATACACATATTTTATATGCATCATATATTTTGCCAGTATTACTGCTGGATGTGCAGCAGTAAAAACCTGGGAAGGTAGAAATTTGATAGTTAGAAACCTATCTTGGAACCCATGAATTTAAGATTGCACAAAACAAGAAGCTGTGTCTACTGAAACCTAATTTTCAACAAATCTTAGGATTGCAGCTTAAAAATCAAACAATGCATAACTGTTTTAACAGTTTTCCAGTCCATCTTTAAGCTGCTGAGTTGATGTGGTTCATCAGATCACCCTAAATGGTGGATATTTGCTTGTGAGATCATTCTCTTAAAAATGATTTTTTTTTATAATTTTCTGCAACTTTTGAGTGGACTCTTGATATAGGAAACCAGTTTATTTCAGATATGCAACATATGTGCATACGTAACATCCAAATATTGCAGAGTGACACTGTGGAGGAGTTTTTAGGGGGATGTATCTGGAAGGAGTGAAGCCATGATTTATTATCTATTCCAGAATGACACACACAGCTTCTGTGCATCAGTATTGTATACGTTATTTCTGGCTGTACATGGTTTTCCCATGCTACAGTGGGCTTGCTTATTCACATATAGCCGAAGTTAGCAAACAAAAGTTGTAGTATCTGAGAAGGCTAGGTGCAGGAAGGCAAGTAGGTACAAGATACCATGTCCAAGCAGCTGGAGATGTGCCAGAGATGAAGACAGCATGCGGAGCATTTTTTTAAACTGTGAAAGTCATTATAAGCATCTTAATCATGAAGGTACCAGAAAGGTTGCTGAAAAGACTGAAGATTCACTGTCAAGGCCATTTATTAACAAGGCCACATATAATAAACTTGTCATCTTCATCTATTCTTGTTTTATTTACAGAAAGATTGGGAGAGCAATATAAATGGTAACCATTTCTTCTCTTAAAATCTACAGAGGGAGGTTATGTTCAGCGGCATATAATTTCCTTACAAACCATACACAACATCCCAACTGATGTTTACAATACTTGCAGATGACAGCAGGCTGATAAGCCATGCAGCTGGCTAAGTAAGGCTTTTATTTCAGTTAGGGCTGTTAAATTATGTCTGACCATATAGTTTGTGGGTTGATACTGTATTGTGAGCTAAAATTGGGAATTTGCTGTTTTCCTTGGGAGAACTCAATGAAATCAAAACTCGCTTGAGGTTTCTGTTTTTCTCTTGCCACGTTTGCTAATTGAGAAGATTTTTTGAGATGCCAGACAATAGTTTTTCCTGTGAGATGTTTTTACTACTTGTTGGCTTATTTGTAACATTAAAACGTGGTGGTTTAAGGTACTTACACTTCAGGTTCGTGCTTCAAAATTCAGGACTCTAAGTACCTGTCTGGACTGGAGAGAAATCATTGTGGCTTATTTATATCTGAATGACAAAAGAACTAAGTGATGACTTGGTTTTACCTCTTACGTTGTGCCTCTTGTGTTTCTTTTAAAGGAAATTTCTCTCTTAAAATGTATAGAATATTTTGCATCATGTTGTCCACTATTGTTTCTCTATAACTAGCAATAAGTGTTACTTCATACAGGAACAGCTGAATGTTTGTATATTGTCAGCATCTATGCAATTCTGATTCTTAATGGTATCAGTAAGGAGATAATGTGTGTTTTCAGTGTTACAGTTTATCTGTGAGGCTCCTAACTAAAGATTAACAGCTTTAGAAATACAATAAAAAGGTACTTAAACTTCTTAAAAATGACAACTTGATTTCAAAACCTTCAGTCCTTCAGCAGTGACATGATGATCTTTTCAACAATTCATTTAAAGCTTTGTGCTTAATGCTAATTTCTGTGTAGGGATACTACATGCATGAAAATGTATGATACTGTCAAAGGTTTTTCCTGTTCCAATTCGTACTTGGATAATGGAGAAGATTTGGAGTGGAAAACACTTGACACATCGAGTTCATTACAAATCTTGACTTTGCAATACACAATTGTTTTCTGAAAATAACTTTCAGATTGAACACAATTTTGATTGCAAATTTGGATGTTTTTCAGTAGCTTGGCATTCATGTACAGTATTTCAGGTGACCTGTCTGTATAAAATTCAAATTTTAGTTTTGGGCAACTTATATAATATACAAGGAAAGCAGAATGATCCAGACAAAATGTCCTCAAACTATCAGAGGTATTCTGTTGTTCTGTCTTCAAGACCTTGCTCATACAGAGTTGTGAACTCTGTCAAAGAATATCATCCGTTTACTAGAAGAAAGATTAATTGAGTAGTACAGTTTGTCTTTTTTTTTTTCCAAGTTCCCACATAGCAGCCAAATGCTGCTATGAATCGCCTTTAGATTCTGGTGCAAGAAGTCAGTGCCTGAAGATATTTTTCATGTGTGTTCTGGCTGCCTGAAATAAGAGGAATGTTAGGGCACAGTACCTATTTAAACCACATATCTGAAATTTTAAATTGTCCAGTGGTATCTTTAATGGAATGAAAAATTCCGTGGGTAGTTTGTGGGAGCAGTTGAGGCTGGAAGAACAGCATACCCATCTTCAACTCTTGCAGCCTGTCGCTCTGGAAATAAAAAAAGAGAATAGAATCTTCCCTTCCCCTCCGCCCCCATCTTACTGTGGAAATATTACATTAGATTTATAAAGAGTAAACTTGTCAAACATGTCCCTCCCTGTTGGAAAGTCCTTTTAAAAAGCAGTATTTTTAACTGTGTACTTGTATCTAGCATACTGAGAAAATTCCATTTAGTTCAGGTCAGATGACTTTTTGTAAGATAACAGCCTGTCCTGGTTTCAGCAGGGATAGAGTTAATTTTCTTCCTAGCAGCTGGTATAGTGCTGTGGCTTGGAATTAGGATGAGAATAATGTTGATAACACACTAATACTTTAGTTGTTGCCAAGCAGTCAAGGACTTTTCAGCTTCTCATATTGCCCTGCCAGGGAGAAGGCTGGGGGGCACCCAAGAAGCTGGGAGGGGACACAGCCAGGACAGCCAACCCAAAATGGCCAAAGGGATATCCCATACTATATGGTGTCATGCTCCATATATAACTGGGGGTTGGCCAGGAGGTGATGCGGCTCAGGAACTAGCTGAGCATTGGCTTTGGGTGGTGAGCAACTGTGCTGTGCATCACTTGTTTTGTATACTCTTTTATAGTTGTTATTATTATTCTCTTCCTTTTCTGTTCTGTTAAACTGTCTTTATCTCAACCTATTCATTTTACCTCTTTTTCTTTTTGATTCTCTCCCCTATCCCACTGTGGTGGTGGGAGGAGTAAGTGAATGGCTGGGTGGTAGATGTAGCTGCCTGACAGGTTAAACCACGACACAGCCGAGCAGGGTGTCTTGCACCATATAAATGTTCCTCTATTTTATGATGAAAATACTTCCCAGCAGAAAGGTATCATGCTGGGATCTCTTTTGAGTATCCCTGGGTGCATAATAAATCCTACTACACTAGAATTAAAATATTAAGGTTAATTTTCCATTTATATTGAACCTTTTTGTTATCTCAGCTGTGAATGAGTTCACTGGCTCTGTATAAGTATCGTGAGACATATTAGGGCTATGATTATTGCTCTTTCATTGGGCAGCAAAACATAATTTTGATGTTACCTAAAGCATTGATTTACAGTAGATTTTCCAGTTGAGCTTCTGCAAAGGTATCATTCCACTTGCTTTCCAAATAGCACTCTTGATGACAGCGACCTCAGTGAGAAGGATTAGCATGCTGGTAAACTCTTTGCCTGAGAGCTGTATTGTGGGCAATCTCTGGACTTGCCCTCAGCTTAGTGTATCTTCATTTGAACTCTTTAATACCACTTCCCGAGGTTGTGACAGGCTTTATTGTCCTGTCCTAGAGAAACCTGAGTTTTGTTTATTCAGTATTAAAACGGCATCTAAATTTCTCTAGAGAGCTTCAGCATTTGTAGGAAAATTACTGCTGTTTTGTTAGGGGGGAAAAACCAAAACAAACACACCCAAACCACACCACCCCCCCAAACCCCCAAAAATGGCACTAAAGAGAAATTTTGTGGGAAGAGGGTTTAGTTCTTATTTTTTACCATATAATATATACTATATAATAATTATTATGTTTTGTTTTTCTTTTGTAACCCCTGAGCAAAGAGAAAGGAAGATTTCCCAACTGTATTTAGTAATGCAGGTTCTGTATCTATATTGGTGTGTATCCTTAATGTAAGAGGTATATAACTGAGAACTGTGTTTAAGTAGTGTAACACTTGCTTCTCTCTCAAAGCAACTAACCTCTATTAGAGCTGATAAGATTATTTGCATAAATGCAGAATTGGGAACAAAAATAGTTACGTGTTGATGGAAATCTGTTTAATTAGGTGGCTTGCTAGCTTATGGAATGTAATTGAAGAAACTTCCATACATCCCACGTTATCCACCTTTCTTGCACTCTAAGTTCTCTGAAAACTTTATTACACCAGTAGTCTGATCACATACTTTACTCGCTACCTACTCTTAGAAACAGCCATTGTATCAATATATGTAATTAACTTGAATATAGTAATCTTCTTGGGGAAGATAAAATGAAGTCTGCTGCAAAAATCTGTTGCTTGTGTTCACTGGTATCTACCTAATACCTATATGTAAATAAAGGAAAGTCCAGAGGGGCTTTGGCAGTGATGAGTGCAAAACGCCATGAGTAAAGCAGTTGTACAAGCATTATAATGATGCTGAGAACATGCAGAGCTGCAGTAGCTAGTTAAGTCTTGCAAAGAACATAAGTGTTTGTGCCTCTCTGTATAAGCTTGGCTTTCTAAATCGCCTTTTTCTTTTGAGCATGAGTAGCAGTTGCCCAGACTTTTCCAAGGTCCTAGACGTGAGATGCCTCCTCTCACCATCTTTTGGTCTGACAGGGAATACATGCAGTGTGCTGCCATTGTTTGTAACTGTGAAAGCCGTGCATAACTTCTGCTGGCTAGGCAAAGCTGGTACTTACAGAATGGACTTTGAGTATAAACCTCCAAGTTTTGGAAGAATTGTCCTGGTATAAGGATGTCTCTTAACTAGCAAAGGCTTAAAAATCTATCTGGTGGGCTGGTTGCCCAACTGTTGCTTACTGCATGCAGAATTTCATGCATCTTTTGGCAAGGTGTCTGATGTTGGCTGCTGTTAGAGACTGAAAAGCATGCTATGTTGTGTCCTTGTACAATTGAGAGCACAGATTTCTGCATCCCCTAGAAAGTTAAAGATTATACTAATTGGAAAAAGCCTTACTGCAAGTTTACTTGCTGATTAGTAGAGCAAATAGACTAAGCGTGTTACAGATTTGTAATATTTGTGAATGCTGAAAGATCAAAAGCGTATCTTTTATTTAGCAAATGTTGGGGCTGGAGGTGATGTAGGGGTTGCAAAGTGGTGACTGGTAGTGTTCCTAATGGCTACTTTGCTGGTATCAAAAGCTCAGCTGTGACAGTCCGTACTTGGCATGTAAAATGTGGTTGGTCAGATTATGCTCTTTGATAATGCAGCTGCTTTCTAAGGGGCTCAAAGTCAACAGATTGATCATGTGTCTTTAGTACTGAACATTTTGAAGTCTGGTGGCTTCATGAGTTATCCTGTGTCAATGAACCTGAAGCAATGGAGGGGGGTGTGTTGGCATGTGCAGACTAATTTGACTTGACTTTAATTTAGTCCTTTTTATGTGCAGACTAAATTGTGTACTGTGTAGCTGGTGTGAACTGTCTGCACACAGTTAGGCAAATCGGTGGATACTTAGTAAGACCTCATAACTGAGTCATGAATAAAAACAGTTAATGTTTCAATCAAAGTATTTTGATGTTAATACAGGTGTATTTGAAAGAACATAAGGCACTGGGTCTGATTTCTTGTATGAATCAGTGTATCTGAATGATGGAATAGCATAAGCAATTTCAAGGCATCACTTCTGTGAAATAGTGTAACCTCTGGAAATGTACTTTCCAGCTCTTGGAAAGGAGGAGGAAGGGGACTGTGTCTGGCTAAAAGCAACATAAAAGAAGTGATAATGGGTGCATGCACAGGGAGGGAATAGAATAATTTTGCTTTCAGGTCTATCCTAAAGTTTTTAAAGATAGGAAGCATATATAAGCTTATGTGAAGTATATGATTATTTTTTTTATTGACATTTACTTGTTGGTTACTTAATGAGCCATGACATTTAACTCCAGTGTTCAGAATTCTCTTTGTACTTAAGCGGGAACCTAAGAACTGCTATTGGCTGTCTCATCACGTATGGTCCCTCATGGTCTCACTTAAGTCCCTAAATGAGTCACTATATATAATCTTAGATTTCCTAACTTTCAACAAACCTATTAAAGAAATAGAATATTCTGAATTTTGGAAAATGGTAGCTCATATTGTGTTGTTCAATACATTTTGCTACTGTTAGGAAAACTTCAAAAGGGACACATTTGCTGCAGAGCTGGCAGGTTGTGTTGAAGTGGGTACAGCCTGCTTACGCACCTGTGCAGGTCTTGACCAGTGATGTTATTTCAGTTATCTAACATTGTAAGTACTATACAAGCTGTGCTCTAAGCAAAAACTGGTTGGCATAATATGCTGAAATGCTGTGCTGGAAAGTCAGCAATTATCAACTCGGGTTGAAAGGGAAATGTTACCAGCATGAAACAGAGAAAGTAATAAAACCTCCTGTTAGTATTTTGTGAAATAGATATAAATACAATGTAAAAGTTAGGACAGAAAATTCAGGGGTCTTCAAATGTGTAAAAAGCTAAAATGAGAAAGTTATTAAAAGCTGTTCCCTCTGCTTATCCAGGCTAGGGACTTTAAGAGACACAAAGGGCACTTGGGGTATGGTAGGGCAATATAAACACCAAATTATCCTGCTTGTGGTCTAGAAAGAGACCAGGTTTTTATTTTCACAGTGCAAGATTGAGCTATAGTTAGATTAAATGTAATAATATATTGCACATAAACAATTATGTTTGTGTGCAGGGGGAAGCCTTTTGAATCTTTGGTTCCATTTACTATTTGAAAATGGCTTCTTGGGGCCCTCAAGATTCCTGAGCAGTAAAAATAAGCAGTAATGGATGCGGCATAAGACAACTGTTGTACAGATCCTAAAGACTTCAACACCTGCCCTTATATAGATTAAAAAAAAATTTGCTAATAGCAGTCTTTAAATTGCATTTTTCTTTACAAAGCAGACTTGATATTATGTCACTTTACCATGAGTCATCTGCTTTAATCTGACTTATTTTAGTCTGTGGAGTGCATGTTGATACAGTAGAGTTTTCATTTTAGCGTTTCATAGACTTTTTACAAAGGAGCAATTCAAAGTCGAGCACTGGCTGTCTGCTTTAATGGAATGCGTCAGTTAAGGCAATTTCCTGTTGCATGGAGCGAAACCTTAAGTAGATTTACTGAATGTGACAGGAGACGTACACAAAAAGCAAATTATTTAGTAGTTTGGAACAAGACATTATGCTGCTTTGGAAGATTTGACTGAGCGACATGTTACATAACAGTTAATTCTGTAGGATATTAAATATGTCAGATTTGGGCAAATTATAAACACAAAAGCAGTTTTCTTGTGCCTCTTACACATTTGATGATCAGGCATATCAGACAAGACTCTTGGCACTGCATTGTCCTATTCCTGTCCAATTTCTCCTTCCAGTGGGAACATAGGAGCAAAGCACTATGATAAAGAAAAGCGCACCCAATTTTAGGTAGTACGTTAATATCTGTATTTCCATTCTTCATGACTTGGCGGCAGTAACAGTGCCTTTTAACAGCAGGCCTGTTTACAGCTTCAGCTGTCACAGCACTAGGTTGCTTTTGAACTAGGCTTTTGTTACTTTTTTTTACTCCTCCTGTGAAAGGATGTTGCATTAACTTAATTCCAGTGCAGGGATTTGTTGGTTTTTTTAAAATAAAATGACTAAATGCCATGTGTATGGCTTGGCTAAACAGTAGCAAGTAATTTGCAAGAATTGACAAGTCTTAAACACCAAAGTTGTGGAGCGTTTCCTTCACGTACTACTAGTCAGAAGCAAGAGTGGTCCATTGAAATAGAGAGATGGGGTGGAACAGGGAAAATGTCCTTAGCTTGTGGCTGCCCTTGGGGGAATTAGTTGCAGCACAATGGTCCATTTATAAAATGAAAATGAATAAACAAGCACTAAAAGATGATGTGGGGATAAAAGCATCACAGTAACCTACACTGAAACAGAGTACGTGTACTGGTGGAACGCACAGGATGTGAGACATCTTTTGCCACTTCTGCTTGTTTAAATCTTAGCTAGAAAGTTAAAGCTCTTGTTTGTTCTTGTGTGTTCAAAGATTTGCTAAACATTAACATTTTGAAGTTAATGGAAAACTTGAGTTTGAGAAAAGATTTGTCAAAAGGTGTGTTCTGTTTTTCTTCTTTTTTTAATAGGAAAAGATTACTTCAGGGGTAAACACTGTGCTATTTATTCCTGTTTTTTCGTAAAGATCCACTGCAGTGTGACTGCTCAGAGGTAATTTTGCAGTCATCTGTTATAAATCACTTTTGAGAATTACTTCACTGTGTATGGCATGAATTTCTTTAATTGAAAAAGTGACGAGCTTCATCTTCCCCTTCCTTGTGTAACTTTGAGCACCTGCATTGTATTTTGTGTAGGTGCATGAAAGATTTGTGCTACAGCAATGTCCTAGTACAACTTTCCTCTTTTCAAGGAAACCTAGTATTTAAAGACAATTAAACCACAGATGTTTGTTCACTGTGAAGTATTTTTCTATCACTATATTTTTTTATTATGCAAACACAAAACAGAGGATGGCGCTAGCCTTTGAGATCAAAGGCAAAGAAGGCTATCAGTCTTCCGGGGCTGCGTTAGGAGGAGTGTCGCCAGCAGGTCAAGGGAGGTGATCCTTCCCTTCTCAGCACTGGTGAGACCACAGCTGGAGTGCTGGGTCCAGTTCTGGGCTCCCCAGTACAAGACAGATATGGACATACTGGGGAGAGTCCAGCAAAGGACTGCTAAGATCATGAAGGGACTGGATCTCTCCAGTCTGAGAGTGCTGGGGACTGTTCAGCCTGAAGAAAAGTCTCAGGGGGATCTCATCTACGTGTATAAATATTTAAAGGGAGGATGCAAAGATGACAGAGCCAGCCTCTTTTCAGCATGCCCTATGACAGGACCAGAGGCAATGGGTACAAACTGAAATACAAGAGATTTCCTCTGAACATCAGGAAACACCTTTTTACTGTGAGGATGATTGAGTGCTGGCACAGGTTGCCTGGGGAGGCTGTGGAGTCTCCATCCTTGGACATGGTCCTGGGCAACCTGGCTGAGGAGGGGATTTGGACAAGATGACCTCCAGAGGTCCTTTCCAACCTCAACCTTTCTGTAATTGCAAGAGTGCATTTTGTTGTAATTTCAGAGGTTTGTCATTCTGTTTGTGTTTGCCACCATGAAGCAAATGCAAGCTTGGAGAAGTGGTACTTTCCCAAGGAAGATAAAGAAGTAATCTCTCCTTTTTATCCACTCCCTTTTTTTAAAAACTTGACGTGAACTATTTGGCCTAATGTAACATTATGCCATGTGAAATGATGTTCCTTTTTGAAATGGGAGTCTTACTTTTAGTATGTGGTTCCAGTATGGAAAAGATTCCCAACTCTTTGTCTGAAAGTACCGAAGCAGGCAAAGTAAAACCAAGAGTGGGAGTTTCAAGTATGTAATCTGCAATGAGTATCCCACTGTTACTTTAGAGCATTGGGGTGGTGGTTGTACTGAGTGTCCTACATGGAGTTATTTAAGAAGACAAAGGAGTATTTTAGTTAAGAACTTCCTGAAATGTTGAGATGTGTGGCACTCCTTGATAATTTTGTGTGTGTGTGTCATTTTTTTCATGTGAGACGTGCATTATAAGCTAAAGCTGCTGCTTTGATTAGAACCGGGGAAGGGAGCATATAAGTACTTGTTTTTCAGTTTGATCAGCATTATTTTGACTTCAGCTCTCTGGAAAAATAATGAAAAACAAACTGTCTGCACTATATTTTACTTGCTCAGTTTTATGTCAATATGAAGAAAAAAGAGAACTGTCACGTTAGGGGGTTTTATTTCTTCCTTTACTGTGTCATGGAAGTTCAAGAAAGGGAAAAGGACTACAGAGATTTTTGACCTGATCTAATGTGTAAAAATGTGTTTTGTCATCTGCGTGCCCCCCTTCTTTGCCTGCTTCTCTTAATACATTTCTCTAGCAGTCCAGAAATATTTTGAAACCGGAGCTGCAATGAGTTCTAGTCATTTACTGTGTGTACTTTGAATAAATACAAACTACGTTTAGTGTTAATACAGCACAGTGAACAGCATGCTATAGGAAGGACTTCTTAAGATAACTAGTAGGTCATGCCTCTATGCCTGAAGCAATGTGTGTCATCACTCCTGGTAAGAGTTTTGAACAATTTTGGCTCTGTGAATGTACCTGCTGAGTATCTGTTCTGCATCAGGATGTCACCTGCCTCTAAAAAGTAATTGCTAAAATTTCATCTTATTAACAACATGGGGCGGGGGGGAAGGTCATGAAGCCAAACCCTAATAAAAACTTCTGTAGAAAACAACTTTGGGGCTGAGGGTCCATTCTGTGATTCCACTGTTACTGTATTATGGGTGCAGGAAGACTAATGCAGTTATCCTAACATGGAGAGAAAGATAAGGCAAATTGTCTTTTGGCTTTATATAGCAGCCATTACTGTGGAACTGTAACTTGCTACTGATCTGGCTATTGCTTGAGAGGTTAATTGAGATATTGCTTGATATAACATAAATATTTCAGAGGTAGGCAGGGGATTCTTAGTGCTCTCTGTTCAGCTACAATTCCCACTAGTGCCTTTTACATTCTTGTGGCTATCTGAATTTGTCAGCTCAAACTCTGCCAGAAACTTCAACTAAACAAAATGAGTTTTGTTTCCTTTGACATACATGTTTATATTAACTATATAATTGCTTCTGTAAATTGGTCCAAGTTTTTTTTAAACACTAAAATCTCTCTCAAACCCACCTTGATGTGTTCTCTTTTTCTAATTATATCACATTCATGATTTATGATAACTGAAATGGTGAGGAGGAAGAATATTGCTGTTGCATGACTAAGGCTTGAATGATGCATAGGGCCCAGCAGTTAATTTTGTAAACACTTCAAGGCTGTTTTAAAGATGTTCATAAACTTCATCTTTTTCAGACAGCTTGCTCCTCATTAGAAATAAAAATCTTGCCCTCTTCCAAAAAAGAATATGCAATAATGAATTTATTTAAACAAATTTCTAGCATCTCTCATGGCTTTCATAATTAAAGGCATTCTTACTGTTTGGATTTTTATGTGCACTTAGTTATCATAGAATCATAGAATGGTTTCGGTTGGAAGGGACCTCAAAGATCATCTAGTTCCAACCCCCCTGCCATGGGCAGGGACACCCTCCACTAGACCACGTTGCCCAAAGCCTCATCCACCATGGTCTTAAACACTTCCAGGGAGGGGGCCTCCACAACCTCCCTGGACAACCTGTTCCAGTGCCTCACCACTCTAACAGTGAAGAATTTCTTTCTAACATCTAATCTAAATCGACCCTCCTTCAGTGTCCTGTTACTACACTCCCTGATAAACAGTCCCTCACCATCTTTCCTGTAGGCCCCTTCAGGTACTGGTAAGCCGCAATTAGGTCTCCCCGGAGCCTTCTTTTCTCCAGGCTGAACAACCCCAACTCTCTCAGCCTGTCCTCACAGGAGAGGTGCTCCAGCCTTCTGATCAGCTTCGTGGCCCTCCTCTGGACTCACTCCAACAGCTCCATGTCTCTCTTGTACTGGGGCCCCCAGAGCTGGATGCAGTACTCCAGGTGGGGTCTCACAAGAGCCGAGTAGACGGGCAGGATCACCTCCCTCGACCTGCTGGTCACGCCTCTTTTGATGCAGCCCAGGACACGGTTGGCTTTCTGGGCTGCAAGCGCACACTGCTGGCTCGTGTTGAGCTTCTCATGAATCACTACCCCCAAGTCCTTCTTCTTGGGGCTGCTTTCAATCCATTCCTCACCCAGCCTATAGTCGTGCTTGGGATTGCGCCGACCCACGTGCAGGACCTTGCACTTGGCCTTGTTGAACTTCATGCGGTTTGCATGGGCCCACCTCTCCAGCCTGTCAGGGTCCCTCTGGATGGCAGTCCCTTCCCTCCAGCATGTTGACCGCACCACACAGCTTGGTGTCGTCAGCAAACTTGCTGAGGGTGCACTCGATCCCACTGTCCATGTCGCCGACAAAGATGTTAAACAGTGCTGGTCCCAGTACTGACCCCTGAGGAATGCCACTCGTCACCGTTTTCCACTTGGACATTGAGCCGTTGACTACAACTGTTTGAGTGCGACCATTCAGCCAATTCCTTATCCACTGAGTGGTCCATCCATCGAATCCATGTCTCTCCAATTTAGAGACAAGGATGTCACATGGGACAGTGTCAAATGCCTTGCACAAGTCCAGGTAGATGACATCAGTTGCCCTTCCCTTATCCACGGACGCTGTAACCCCATCATAGAAGGCTACCAAGTTTGTCAGGCACAATTTGCCCCTAGTGAGGCCGTGTTGGCTGTCAGCAATCACCTCCTTGTTTTCCATGTGCCTGAGCATAGTCTCCAGGAGGGTCTGCTCTATTGTCTTGCCAGGCATGGTCGTGAGACTGACTGGCCCATAGTTCCCTGGGTCTTCCTTTTTACCCTTCTTAAAAATGGAGGTTATGTTCCCCCTCTTCCAGTTGGTGGGAACTTCGCCAGACTGCCAGGACTTCTCAAATATGGTGAGTGGCCTGGCCACTTCCCCCACTAGTTCCCTCAAGACCCACGGATGCAACTCATCAGGTCCCGTGGACTTGTGCACCTTCAGGTTCCTTATATATTCTCGAACCTGATCTTCTCCTACAGTGGGTGGTTCTGCATTCTCCCAGTTCCTGCCTTCTGTGACCTGGGCAGTGTGGCTCAAGGATTTGCCAGTGAAGACTGAGGCAAAGTCGTCGTTGAGTACCTCAGCCTTCTCCATATCCTGGGTAACCAGTTCACCCGTTTAATTCCGGAGGGGATCCACATTTTCCCTCATCCTCCTTTTATCACTAACATACCTGTAGAAGCTTTTCTTCTTGTCCTTGACATCCCTGGCCAGACTACTTTCTATCAGGGCTTTGGCTTTCCTAACCTGATCCCTGGCTGCTTGGACAGTTTCTCTGTATTCTTTGCAGGCTACCTGCCCTTGCTTCCACCCTCTGTAGGCTTCCTTTTTTTGTTTGACTTTGCCCAGGAGCTCCTTGTTCATTCACGGGGGCCTCTTGGTGGATTTACGTGACTTCCTCTTTGCTGGGATGCATCGCTTCTGAGCTTGGAGTTGTATCGCTTTGATAACTTCTAGTTTCTTCTTTAGAGATCTCCTTCAAATATCCATTTCCTAGATGTACCATGGCTTTGCCTGTAATGTCTGCATTGAGTGTAAGATTCTCACCATATAGATGCTGAAGGATTGAAGACCTGCAGTTTTCTGTACCTCTGAACAATTCAGTATCATTTTTTCAATGCTGAGTCCATGTTTATCACAGTAATGTGAATAAACGCCTTGATCCAGATAGGATGAAGAGGGGAGACAGCATACTTGCCTAAGAGAGCCCCTGTCTCAAGTACTTTGAGTAGGAAAATACATCAACAGCTCTCTACAATGTAAGTTTTCTGAGTGAAGAATTGCACTTGTCTATTCATTATTTTTCTTGGAGGTATATTATCTAGATAGAAGCTTGCACTTGCAGCATAGAACAATTAGAAGCTTTAAAACAACTGCTGTATTTTTAATTGTAAAAGAACATGCATTTAACTTTGGCTTTTCCATAAATTCTTTACAATAAACATTGTTATTAATAAACAATGTGCTTCCTAGTTGTCTGCAGTATATTGGGGACAGAAAATATCCCATACAGCATATTGCTGATGGAAACTTGGCCTCATGTGATGAGTGGGAGAGAGTAGTACCGTTCAAGGCCCCTTAGTCTCCATGGGTTTGCTATTTAGGTTTTCAACTGGAAATGCTAATTGAAAAGACACAAAAAGATTGTGGATAGTAGTCACCAGCCCTCTAGGAACCGAGCTGAGACCACTAGTATATTTCAGGTATGATGAGACATCAATGTAGCATCTTAATGTCTTTGTCACTGTGTTGGGTTTGTGTGGCAAGGTTTTGGTAGTGGGGGGGGCTACAGGGGTGGCTTCTGTGAGAAGCTGCTAGAAGCTTCCCCTGTGTCTGACAGAGCCAATGCCAGCCGGCTCCAAGACGGACCCACCACTGGCCAAGGCCAAGCCAATCAGCGCCTCTGTGATAACATATTTAAGAAGGAAAAAAACAGAGAGAGCTTTTGCAGCTGGAGAGAGAAGTGAGAAGATGTAAGAACATCTGCAGACACCAAGGTCAGTGCAGAAGGAGGGGGAGGAGGTGCTCCAGGCGCTGGAGCAGAGATCCCCCTGCAGCCCGTGGTGAAGACCATGGTGAAGCAGGCTGTCCCCCTGCAGCCCATGGAGGAAGGATGAGGGGGTGTAGAGATTCCACCTGCAGCCCATGGAGGACCCCATGCCAGAGCAGGTGGAGGCACCTGAAGGAGGCTGTGACCCCGTGGGAAGCCCGCGCTGGAGCAAGCTCCTGGCAGGACCTGTGGATCCGTGGAGAGAGGAGCCCACGCCAGAGCAGGTTTGCTGGCAGGACTTGTGACCCCGTGGGGGACCCACGCTGGAGCAGTTTGCTCCTGAAGGTCTGCACCCCTTGGGAGAGACCCACACTGGAGCAGTTCATGAAGGACTGTAGCCCATGGGAGAGACTCACGTTGGAGAAGTTCGTGAAGGACTGTCTCCCGTGAGAGGGACTCCATGCTGGAGCAGGGGAACGATGAGAGGAGTCCTCCCCCAAGGATGAAGAAGCGGCAGAAACAACGTGTGATGAACTGACCGTAACCCCCATTCCCCGTCCCCCTGTGCTGCTGAGTGGGGGTGGAGGTTGAAGCTGGGAGTGAAGTTGAGTCCGGGAAGATGGGAGGGGTGGGGGGAGGTGTTTTAAGACTTGATGTTATTTTTCTCATTCCTCTACTCTGTTTTGCTTAGTAATAAATTAGATGAATTCCCTCTCTAAGTTCAGTCTGTTTTGCTCGTGACGATAATTAGTGAGTGATCTCTCCCTGTCCTTATCTCGACCCATAAGCTTTTCATTGTACTTTTTCCTCCCCTGTCTAGTGAATAAGGGGAGTGATAGAGCGGCTCTGGTGGGCACCTGGCCCTCAGCCAGGGTCAACCCACCACAGTCACTCTTCCCTGCCTGCTCACTGTTGCTCATCCTGAGCAACAACCTGGAGGTGTGAGCCTCCAAAGTCCTTGCAGTAGGAAGCTTCTGTGTTAAAATGCACAGATGTTACATAGGAGGGTGAAATGAGCTAAACTATGTTGCAGTACTGCCACAAATATGGACCAAACTGATTCTAAATTACAGCAGGCTTGTCATCATGGTGATATTCTTGAGAGCTCTTGAATGTAAACGCCACTGTTTGAAAATGATGGTTACAGCTCAGGAGAGCATAGTAGCTATCTCCAGTACTGCTAGTTCACCAGTGACTCTTCAGAGATCTTGAATCACACCTAACTCTAGATGATCAATAAGCAGCCTAGTCATCTTCAGAATTAACCTAAAGCTGCATTTAAAATTAAGCAGTACATTTCAGTACCAAATGAAGAGCCTAGTGCCTGAACTACTAACTGTGCAGCACACAAATGGTTTATTATCAGGCTGAAGGACAAGTCTGAGCAAAGCCTTTATCCACTCTTGAAGGAAACTTTCTTGTTTCTCTGAGCTACGACTGCAGTGCTTCCAGGCAGAGCAGCCACCTGTGTCAGTTGCCTGTTGCTTTTTCCCCACAGAAGTGCTCATGCAGGATCCTTGAGATGTTTTCTGGCAGAACCGGGCCACCTGCAGATTCCAGGTTCAAGGGCAGTTAAAAGTTACAGCTAGCTGTAATTTCTCTGTTGTGGAAGTTGGCCTTGTCCTATCCCTATGCCTTTATATTAAGGAGTCAATTATTTATTTTGAGACCAGAAACTTCCTTAATTTTAAACTTTGGTGTGGTTGGTGACACAGTGTTGAAATTGGGCTCGAAACTTCCAGAAAATACACATGCTTTTTGCTCCTTCCCAGATAGACACACACAGACTGAAGCATGTTCAGTGGTATCGATGCTTCTGATACAAATCCCAAACAGGACTGGCCATGAATATAGGAATGTTGTCCGAGTATGCAGGGATGCAACAAGGAAAGCTAAGGGCCACTTGGAATTAAATCTGGCAAGGGATGTCAAGGACAGCAAGAAGGGCTTCTTCAAGTACATCAGCAGCAAAAGGAAGACTAGGGAAAATGTGGGCCCACTGCTGAATGAGGTGGGTGCCCTGGTGGCAGATGATACAGAGAAGGCAGAGTTACTGAATGCCTTCTTCGCTTTGGTCTTTACTGCTAAGGCTAGCCCTCAGGAATCCCAAACCCTGGTGGTAGGAGAGAAAGTCTGGAGAAAGGAAGACTTTCCCTTGGTCAAGGAGGATCGGGTTAGAGATCATTTAGGCAAACTCGACACCCACAAATCCATGGGTCCTCGTGGAATGGACCCATGAGTGCTGAAGGAGCTGGCAGATGTTATTGCCAAGCCATTCTCCATCACCTTTGAAAGGTCATGGAGAACAGGCAAGGTGCCTGAGAACTGCAGGAAAGCCAGTGTCCCTCCGGCCTTCAGAAGGGCAAGGAGGAGGACCGGGGAAACTACAGGGCAGTCAGCGTCACTTCCATCCCTGGAAAGGTGATGGAGCAGCTCATTCTGGGGGTCATCTCTAAGTATGTGGAGGAAAAGAAGGTCATTGGGAGTGGTCAACATGAGTTCACCAAGGGGAAATCATGGTGACCAATCTGATAGCCTTCTGTGATGGGATGACTGGCTGGGTGGATGAGAGCAGAGCAGTGGATGTTGTCTGCCTTGACTTCAGCAAGGCTTTTGACACTGTCCCCCATAATATCCTCATAGGTAAGCTTAGGAAGTGTGGGTTAGATGAGCAAACAATGAGGTGGATTCAGAACCGGCTGAATGGTAGAGCTCAGAGGGTTGTGATAAGTGGCACAGAGTCTAGTTGGACGCATGTAGCTAGCGGTGTGCCCCAGGGGTCAGTGCTGGGTCTGGTCTTGTTGAACATATTCATCAATGACCTGGATGAGGGGACATTCTGGAGCGTACCCTCAGCAAACTTGCTGACAATACTAAGCTGGGAGGAGTGGCTGTTACACCAGCAGGCTGCGCTGCCATTCAGCGAGACCTGGGCAGGCTAGAGAGTTGGCCGGAGAGGAACCTAATGAAGTTCAGCAAAGGCAAGTGTAGGGTCCTGCACCTAGGGAGGAATAACCCCATGCACCAGTACAGGTTAGGGGTTGACCTGCTGGGAAGCAGCTCTGCAGAGAAGGGCCTGGGAGTCCTGGTGGACAAGAAGTTATTCATGAGCCAGCAATGTGCCCTTGTGGCCAAGAAGGCCAATGGTATCCTGGGGTGCATGAAGAAGAGCATGGCCAGCAGGTCAAGGGAGGTTATCCTCCCCATCTACTCTGCCCTGGTGAGGCCATATCTGGAGTGCTGTGTCCAGTTCTGGGCTCCCCGGTTCAAGAAAGGCAGGGAACTACTGGACAGAGTCCAGTGGAGGGCTACAAAGATGATTAGGGGACTGGAGCATCTCTCTTATGGTGAAAAGCTGAGAGAGCTGGGTCTGTTTAGCCTGGAGAAGAGAAGACTGAGAGGGGATCTCATCAACGCTTATAAATATGTAAAGGATGGGTGTCAAGAGGATGGGGCCAGACTCTTTTCAGTGGTGTCAAGTGACAGGACAAGGGGCAATGGGCACAAACTGGAACACGGGAAGTTCCATCTCTGCATGAGGAAAAACTTCTTTACTGTGAGGGTGACCAAGCACTGGAAGAGACTGCCCAGAGAGGTTGTGGAGTCTCCTTCTCTGGAGATATTCAAAACCCGCCTGAGCGCGATCCTGTGCAACCTGCTCTGGGTGATCCTGCTTTAGCAGGGGGGTTGGACTAGATGATCTCCAGAGGTCCCTTCCAGCCCCTGCTGTTCTGTGATTCTGTGCTTCCATGCTAGTTCTTGTTGTTCATTGGTGTTTGCTTTGTTGTTTTTTTTTTCTTCTCTCCATGAATCCGTTTTTGTTTTTTTTTTATTCCAGCCAATTTTTATCTTTGCAGCTCCCAGCATGGTGGCTGTGGAGAGTTCCTGGGGGATTTTTGTTACAACTAGGTAAGCCTGTTTGTTTCAGAAAATCTTTAGCCTTGTTTATGTCAAGAGCTAGAGAGAGCTCACTTGGCTTCTGAAACTATACTTCAGCTGAACTATATTACTGTAATTTATAACAAATATACGTAGTTTTGGTATGACTATTGATAAACATGAGCCAAGTAAATACCTTTTGTTTAATTACCCTTGTTAAGTCAGATGTCTTAACCAACTTCATATCTTAAACACAGTAAGATTTCTAATGCCATATAAAAACAAGATGCTAAAATATTTCTGTTTAAATCTCTCATTTTAAAACCCAAACCCAGTTACTGTGTGTTTTTATATTTTAACTGGACAGCGATGAGGTAAGACTTGCAGACTTTTCCACGACAGCCTTATCTGAGCACAAGAGTATTAGATGTAGCAGAAACCTGCTACAGATATGTGCACCCAGAAATTAATCTCTCAAAAGCTTATTTAGGTTGTGTATCTCCATAACTTGCGAAAAGCCTTTATATGAATAAAAAATACTTTCATATGCGAGAAGTCTGAAAGCTGTATGGTGCTAAAAGCATTTGCTTTGCCTGGGTGTCACTTTCTTAATTTCACAAATGGCCTTGGCACAGTCACTTTCCATATTTTAGAGTCCTTTGGCCTTTTACGTAAGTATTGATTTGAACTTAGAGCTTTGCCAACTCCTCTTCAGTATACACTTATTTCTGAGACAACAGTAAGAAAACCTGAAGTGCACAAGCTCTTCCTTGAAATAGTGAGGAAGGAGAGAGAATAACTTCTACTTTGTAGTTTATTTAATGTATTTATGGACTGTCAGTGCATCACAAGGACATATTCTGTATGTGATACAAATTTTTTCAGTTTTCTTGTCCCACAACTCAAAAATTAATTGATATTGTCAGTTCATAAGTCCTTAGGGAGTTTGTTCAAGCGTTTCTGCAAGTACAGCGTTGGTTTTATATGTATTGGAAGTTGGGGTCCATTTTATCTTTTCACAGCACCTCTAGCTTTGTATACAGAAGGTGTCGTTTTTCAGAAAAGTCTCAAAACAGTTATGCGGACTACTAAATAACAAAGATTTTTAACTACTAAGGAGTTATTTACAAATGCAGGAAACTTAGGGATAACTTTTTTTTACCGTATTTCCTTGACTTGTCAGGCAAAACCATTTACTCATAGTACTGCAAATATGATCTGTGCCAACAATGCTTCAAAAAATGGCTGGCCTAATGCCAACGCCATTATCCTGTCATTATTCTGACAATAAAGAAATGCAGATGTGTCCCAGTTCATACTGTCTGAAATGCTGAAGAATTAAGAATGATCAAAGAACATCTGATAGGATTTTGGCATAACCTTATCTCGAGGGAATCTGGAGGGGAGGGTGGGGTTGGTTCAGCTCCCTTTTACATCAGCTTATTGTATTCTCAACAATGCTGGCTCACTTGTGTTGGTAATGGAGCTAGTGGCAAAAATGGACTTTCAGGTACTAAATTCATAGTTTTGTGAAAATGGTGTTTTATAAAACGGGAAGCTTTCCCCCAGAACATCATCTTTTGAAAAGTCTGTATGCTTGTAACTGTACTTCTCCCTAAATGCCCAAGCATTATAGTAAATGGGAAAGTGAGATGTTCTCATCAACGCTGGGGGCTTAGCCATCTCTGCACCATGAACCTTTGTTAGTTCTTCAGAGTGTCTGGAAGACTTCAGTGCTAGGAGTCGTAGGTTTTTCAGGCCCTGCTTTCTGTCTTCTTTCAAGTTGCTGGAGATTGCTTGTACCATGGTTTAATCTAGATAAATGTTCTTGATTTAAACTATGAACCCTGTGAGAGGTTCGCCATTGGAGTAAAAGCTGTTCCTTTGCACCATAAAGCTTATTTTAATGTTTTTAATTTCTTGCGGTGAAGGCTGCGTGCATCCATCTCTCTTTGCTGTTGGCACAGTGCTGTTCTGAATATTAAATTAACTTCACTTGATGTGACTCGTTTGCCCTGTTTGCACGTAAAATTCTTTTGGACAGTGGAGTGTTCAAGAGATGTGGGCAATAATTTTGAGCCTTAGCTGGCCAACAGTGAAATTCTGGAGGACCTGAGAGGGAATGAGAATTGATGTAGACCAATAGCACTTTCCTTTAGCAAAAGTAAGGTATGAAAGTAGGTCCGATGCTGTTGGCACTAAATACAGGCTAAACCAGTGTGTTCCCCGGGAGGTGGGGCTGATGCTTTTGTGCAATACTTGACACTGGTGAGTGTCCTGGCTTAGGTGAGGGAAACATTCGGTGCGCCTCAAAAAGCGCTTGTCATCTTAGTATCTGTTAGCTTATTTTACATCTGGGAAACATGGGTCTATGAGAGACTCAAATGAAATAAGAAACTTGGGAGAAGAAATTATAGTTAAGTTTTCATAGCAGCGTGTCTCAGTTATTAACACTGAATTATTAACACTCAGTTATTAACTCATAACACCTTGCCAGGCTCATGATTTCTGAAACTGGCTTTACAGAGATGCCTTTTACAGACCTCTCCATGTATCTCCGATTTGTAGCTATTGCTTTAATCAATAGTCAGATCTTCCCAAAGTATCTACTTGGCTGAATATATTGAATAAATAATAATGGTATTGAAATAAGATGCTTGGTGAACTAGCAAGGGAGGAAGAACTCCCCCAAAAAACACCTTACCCTTTTAATAAGGCAGAAAATGGATTTTGTAGATTGGTTATTCAAAAAGGCTTTTTATTATTGTGATTGTTATTCCATTAGTAATTCGATTGAGAGGATATCTCTTGAGTCTGCAAAGAAGGAAGAGAACACAGATACTTGTGTTTTGTGTACAAACAATTTGAGCTTAGAATGATGATTTACATAGTGTTTTCTTGGTTTTTAAATGCAGTGAAGAGAACCTATCCATTATTTACCTCTTGCTGCAGGGTGGGGCCCATTGTATTAATAACCTTACAAACTACTTTCTAGAGCTTTGAATTAGCGCTGCAAGATCATTTCTTGTTCCCTATAATTTCCTAGTTTCCAGCTAGAGGTGTTAATTATTGAGCTCTTCATGGAGGTGCCTGCATGCTTCCTTCATTAAAGAAAATTTTTTCCAAAACTTATCCACAAGTTGCTTTGCATTCCTTCTGAAGATTCACTTTTGTCAAGATTGACATTTTGATGGGAAACAGAGGCATGCCAAAGAAAATAGTATGGGATGTCTCTCCTGACTATCCTGATGGATACCAAAGTATACAAATCCTGGGGGGAAAGAGAGACCAGTTGCTTTGACTACTGTCTTCCTAATATGGCTATCTAGCTTTATTTTTTCCTTTCTGTGAGAGGAATTCATCAATATAACTGTGTTTTAAAAATTGCTTGAGATTTTGGTTATGTCCAAGAGTGCTCTGCACAAAGCAGGCTTGGATGTTGAAGGGCTTGCTAGTTCATGCAAACGCTTCTGTGCTGCTGGTTCCAAACCCAGTTCTGTTTCCATAGCCCTGCCACCCAGCTCAGGCTTGGGGTGCCCAGAAAGGGGTTTGTGCAGGCTGCATTCCCTCTTTCCTCTTAACTCATTCTCCTACCACAGCAGCTTAGGTAGTCTGTGGATGGACAAAGAGGAGTTGACCTGCTGACAGAAAAGCATCTCTTTATTAACAGTAATCTGTCTGCCATAGTATTTACCATTAAGAGAACATACTGATTCCTGAAGGTATTTTTATATTGGTATTTTTAATGCAATATTTTTTCTAAGCACAAATACAAAGAACAATAACTTTACAAGGCCAGAGGTGAATTGGTCCCCTCTTGAGTATTGTTTGCTTCATTCTCTAATGTGATTACAGTTTCAGTGAAGAGGCGATTCAATCAAGTATTGTTTTCACTGTGCTTTTAGATTCAGGCCATCATAGTAGCGAGGAAGGAAGAGATAGTAAGCACTCAGTTCATAGAAGTTGTCTGACATGCCTGTAGCGAGAGCTGAGTCTGCAGGAGCAACTGAGCAGCATTCTGGCTGCCTTTGTCAGTTCATTGCATTGGGAGCTAAATTTTTGGAAATACATTTTACATATGCAGAAAAAACTCTAAATGTAAAATAGCAATCTTAAAGACTTGGAGGAAAAGAGGATTACCTCATCTGTTGTTTCTCAATGCTTGTGGCCTTTTTATTTTATTTTTTATTTGATCATTTAGCATGATCAAATCTGGGTTTATGCCATAATGAACAGTTTTAGAAGAAAAAGGTTAAAGACTGGTTGGGTTATCATTCAAAATACTGGTAAGTCTTAAGGCACTTAAAGTCAGCAGTGCCCTTGTTTTGAAATAGATTACATTACTGCACTGAACAGAAAAGGATGATCTTTCCCCTTCCAAAGCTTCTCCTTGTGGGAAGTTGTCAGGATTTTCATCTTTTCCACCAAATCACGTTTCAGAAATGATGAAGGTCTCTAACCTCAGTGTGAAAGTGGCTAGTATTTTAGGGAAAATATTGCTGCATCATCTTTTATTCATTGTTCTGACTGGCACAGCTAACTTTATACAGTTTTTTAGCATTATTGAACCTTGAATTCTTTGAAACACTGGTGTCTGACTAGGGAAATCTTGCTACCCTTCAGTGAAAAAGTAAGTTTTTTGAAGTCATGGTAAATGATTCAAACCACTTTTCACTTGTCACACAACCTGTTTTTTACAGGCTGATAACAAGAGTTTAAAAAAATCCACTTTTATGAACAAAATCATTCTAGCTTTCAGAGTTCTGCTTTCAAGGCAGAAAGTCCAGTTTTGTCCAGTTGAACTTTAAAAAGCTGTCCTATTTTTTTTCTTGTTTTCAGTGGGTGGCAGTCCCATATACAGAAGAAAACAAATCAGGTCACCTATATCTCAACAGCATGCTCCACATGTCCTGTCGTAGTTCCTATTTCATAAATAAAACTGTCTGAATGGGAATTAGCTTTAGAAAGTACTTAGAAAACAGATTGCACCTCTATTGATTATTAAAATAAAAATGGTACACATCCTGCTGGCTACTTACTGCAGTCTCCAGAGGACACACTTTAAACATCTGCAAAGCAGCACAGTGTTTGAAAAACAGATTGTACCAAATCATTAACTGCAAGTGAACTAACGACTGGTTACACCAAGTTTCTGTAATATTTGTCTTCATCAAGATTTTTCAGCAAAGGCCAAAAAATCTGCCAAAATAACAGCTTACAGAGTACTAAAAGGAAACATTAATCACTCTAAAACATAATGTTAAACACATTATTTCCTGAAGGAGTCTTGTTTAGATGTTTAGCTACTTCATTACTTACCAGATTCAGTTCATATCCCAACCGTTACCTCTCAACAGAAGGTAGACAGAAACCCACATTGATGTGTAAGCAATTCAAATCTAGTGAAGTTGATTTCGAAGCATTTTCTGAGGAATGAAAAGAAGTTAATGAAATGGAAGCACAGCTTCTAACTGCTGGGGGAATGGGGCTGCACCTGAGGGGCAGGAGGATGGGAATGGATCACACTGCAAAAGTGCTAAATCTTCTGTTTCCAATCTTACTCAGTTGCTGACAGAATTAAAAAAGTTCTAGTAAACTTACAGTTTAAGAATGCATTCCTTTTTTTGCAGATTTAAAAATAAATTTCATAGTCCGAATTCTTTTATACAGAAAGCTATTGTGAGATTGCAGTGGTGTAGGTGAGAGCATCATAGAAGGAGAAGGACCAGCTCTGGGAAGTGAATTCCAGTTACACAGAGAGGAAAAAGTGAAACTAAAAATTTTTTTCCTCCCTTCTCCCTAGGGAAGGCTCTTAGAATGGTTAGAAACAAACATCAGTCCATTTCTAAGGGGAAGACTAGTAGGAATAGTGGTCATTGGGGGAAAAAAAAGGCATTAAGCTACCACTGGAGGAGGAAGGTAGGGTCTGCTTGGTCAGCATCACTGCCAGGTCACCTCTGCCCACCTCCAGGCCCTGCGAAATTTGTCCATGGTGCAGGTAGTCGGAATGGGGTACGCACTGGATGTACCTTTTTTCCTGTGGCTCTAATGCAACGTGTAGCTCTTTCCAGTTGACATGAGATCTCTTTCTTGGTGTCTCTGAACTTCTCTCAGGCCCTGGAGGCTCCTCGGCACACAGGTACCCCACAGCACCCAAGCTGCCTCATTGAGCCCCTGCCGTACAACCCCCAGTGCCCTGTGTGCCTGATGGATTATCCCACTGCTCATTCCCAAGTCTGTAGACCTCCTGAATCCCTGTTGATGCAACTGAGGTCTCTCCCTTGCTGTATGCACAGATCACTGGCTGATCTGCCTGGATTCCTCTCCCTCTGCTCCAGGGTGACAGGGAAGCATGTATTGAGTCTGCTGGACTGCAGCACTTCCCCTCACTCCTTCAGTAATGCTTGCAGAGGTCCTCACTGTTCCTTTTCCATTTGTTTCCTTATCTCCATCCTTCCTCTGCCCAACAGTTTCTACTCCTGGCTCTGGCCAACTCATGCATCCACAGCAATAGGACGAGGAAGCTTGACCAGGGAAGATATCTTACAGGTTCTGTGGCGTGTCCGGTGTGAGCTGCTTCCTCTTTGGAAGGTGTTAGGGGATACATTCTTCTGGTATAGTCAAAATGTTTCCATTTTGATGTTTCTCAGACACCTGTCACTTCTAGATTTTTCTGGAAGTGGCACATACAGACTTCCTTGTAAAACTGGCTATGTATTTCTGTATGACAGCATTGTATATAATGTGAAGGAGCACAACAGCATACCATATGTCATCAGTTCAGGTTTTTCACTACTAGCTGGTTGACCAATTTGACTTAAAATTTGAAAACCTTGAACCTGACAAAGTATTGAACTTTTGAAGTTGGAACACAGCTTATTTTGAAAAAGTTTGAGCACATATCAGGTCTCCTCCTACTTCCCGGAAAAGCAGAAGTAAATTTGACAAAGCACATGTAATGTCAAGACTTGCTAGTACTTTGCAGCAAGGCTGACTTAAATTTTAAATATATGCTTTCAGCAGAATATTTAACAATCATTAAAAATGAAAATAAAAGAATGATTTGCCTTTAATACTGGCTGGACTTGAGGTTAAAATTTTCCCTTTTTGACATGTTTGTTGGATTAACAAACTTTAGGTGCTTTAGGTAGACTGCTTCCAGCTTTAGATGAGCTAGCAGGTAAAACCTCAGTCTTGCTCTGCATATAGAAATGCAGATGTGTTTCTTTTTTCAATAATAATATCTCTGCTTTCTCAGTGTCTTGGCTTTGGATGAGCGATGCTCTGTCACCATCGACAAGGACTAAGTGCAAAGTAGCTTCTGACTGCCTATGGCATTCTCAAAACACAGTGTGTTCTTAAGAATAGTTTTGTGTAAATTGATGCTGTAACTGCACATTCCAGATATGTGATCAAGCTGCTTTTTTTTTTTTTTAAATAATGGGCAAAATGATGAGCAGAGGATGCACCTTCATCCGGGCCCAGACACAGTTCTGACTCTGTCATGGCCTGAGATCGCCAGGTGACGTTGTTGGGAGCCGAGGAGTTACACTGCGTTCTCTGTTGGAGAAATTCACTCTACTTTCAGACAGTGATGCAGCCCATTCTGGCTAGCTCTAGCTGAACTGCAGATTTTGCATCAATACAAAATTAATGACTTACAGCTCAGTCTAAATTAAATATTTAAACTTCTTCATTGTGCCCCAACCTTATTGTTGTAAGAACTCCAGTGTTTAAAGTTTGTCATTCATATTGGGCAGCACATCTCAGAAAATGCTCTATTTTTTACCTTAAGTAGCTTAATTGCCTTAGGTTTCTGAATTAAAAGCCTTACTCAAGTAGCTATTTGCTAATTCTGTAATGTGCACCAGAGCCAAGCCAACTACAGTTTTGCTAAAAATAAATAATCCTTTGCAATTTCAACTGGACAGTATTTGACAGTCCTACTTTTGAAAAAACGAGCCATGCCTGTTAGAGTACTTACCTGCAACCGAGTCTGAAAGGCTTTATTTTGGAGGAGAGAAGACTGAATTTAGGGGTGGGAGGCAGTTGGGGTTTAAATTTCCTTTCCTGCTCATGGAAGGAAGAACAGCTAAGAGCAAAATATTTTTGTACTAGACCATTTCTCTTGATTTAATTTCTTCTGCCAATAGCAAGAAAGGGAGTTTGTATGTGTTTCTGGGGGGACAGATGAAGTCCTTTGTTAGTTTAGGATAAATGACAGGTTTGGTGGGCTTAGTAAATCAACCAACTAACTGAACGTGCTTTTGCAGGTGTGTTTTACTTTTGTTCGTCACTAAAAGATTATGTAGCGACACGTGCAAATATTCTATTTAATATTCTTGTAACTTTGAAGGTAAGAAAGCTTATGTTTGTAGTGTTACTGAACTGTTAGTACAAGCATCCACTTTTTGTTCTGTAACTAAAAGAGGGAGATGGCTTGAAAAAGAAAATGCAGGTGATATTTATTCACTGAAGTCCTTGCTGTATGGACAACATAAACATAGGAGTATTTAAAGGAAGATGTAGCTCAGTGGGAATAATCTCTGCGATCTAGGTTTTGAGGTGTACCACTGGTAACCTATTGAATTCAGTGAGTATTTAATGTACTTTGTTTCTGACAGAAAGCACCTGGCAGCTTGTAAGAAGAGGCTCAATCTTAAAACAAATTTTCTCTAAGTAAAAGTAAGTATTCTTTAGGTTTTAAGAATAGAGAGAGAAGCATTTGGATGCAAAATATGTTTGACATACTTTGTAATCGGGTTCATTTGGGAAAGATGTAGGTTCGGTAACTCTTAAACTGTGGTATCAGGTTACTGAACTACTGACTTTTTTTTTTTCTGACCTTTGCTTTGGTTTCCATAGTTATGCATATTTATTGTTGCAGTTCCATATGGGGCAGCTGTAAACTGCAGTGTGTAAGAACATCTGGTTATGCAAACCGTTGTTGATGAAGGGAAAGGGATGGAAGTAAATTTAATGTACTAAAGGACTGCTGTGTAAGGAAAAAAAAAAAAGAAACAAACCTCATGCTATACTTGAACTCCGCATGCAAGGTTTTTGTTTAATGTAAAACATTTTCTGAAATAACATGTGCTTCTCATTGTATAGTTTTCTTAATGTTTCATTCTTTCTTCAACATATATGACTGCCTAAAAATCAAAAACCAAAATGCTCCTCATCTCCTTGTCCCCATTTTTAAGACTTCCGTTCTTGTAGAGGGTGGAAAGGGCTTGGAAAATGCCAGGCTGGTGAGCCTCTAAACACGCAATGCTAGGAACTGTACATTAAACCTGTCTGTGGAAAGCAAAGCCCTTTGGACTATCCAAATATCAAAGTATTATTGTGGAATCATGAAATAATCATGTAGGTAGAGAAAAGCAGTCAGGTTTTTACCTTGACTAGTTCCTAGGGAAACGCGTTTGCACTCTAGGCAGTGATTAGTATGTCTTCTGGAAGCACAGTGGCACTTGCTTCATCTCTGAATCACTAATAATTGGATCTTTTTGAGTAAAAAAATATTGCATATTTCACAAAGTGGTAACAAGCTGTGTGTATGTTATGTTCAGATGTCTCTGTCTTTCCAACTGAATGACTGTAAGGAGCCTTTAATTTGAAACAGGTTACCTATTAAGTGAAAGCTGCATTTGATATATTCATTAGAAGTATGTATATGTTTGATATTTATGTAATACTCAGAATATTTTTTACTGCAGTAAGCAAGGGTGGTTTTTTTTTTTATTTTAGTCTGTTGCAAGACTCTTCTGGAAGCTCTTTATCAGCTTATGGGTAACATAATAAAAGTCCTCTTAATAGATTAAAAAATAGATAAAAATCATACCTTCTTGTGTTATAAAGCTAACAAGCTGTTGCAAATGATGAAGTGCTGCATCATTGATTATTTAGATGAATACAGGTGAGTACATCTAAGCTGTGACTATCTTGGATTTAAGATGATCTATGCTTGCCCATGTGGAAGAGTAAAGAGGAAAAGGAGGGGGATGGCGGGTGGATCTCAAGGTTTAAGACTTCAGAAAACAATTTGCTCTCCCTCTTTTTTGTTTTGAATTGTAGTGAGGTGGGAGACTATAAAGGAAAAATATATAGTAGTTTCCGAGCAGTCTTAGGGATTGCATCTTAGTGTATCACCAGCACAGCTGTTACATTGCAATACTATGTCATGATTACATTTTACAGAAGGAAGAAAAAAGAATTAGATGAAGCGATCCTTTAAGCTTCCAAGGGTTTAGCGTACTGCTCTAACATGAGTTAAAAATAAAAAAAGAGTAGTTGTTTTAATATTTACTTTATGGTTTTAATGAATTAGGGGAATGTGGGGACCCAGAATAAAACATTCACAATTTACAGCATTAAATGTAGAATGTACTGAGGTTAATCTGGAGTTACAGCAGCCTGTATGGCGCTTCTGTCTTGAGAAAGATTTCTCAGCCCTTTTGGGATACTTAGAACAAACTGGACAAAAAAAAATTGTGTTATTTTTTATGGACATTATATAGCTCTGTCTTGTTTTCATGGTGCAATGCCATGTAGTTACATTAAAGGAGGCTCAGACAGGGCTAGAAAAGGAAATGGTGGTGAGTATGAGTATTTATAGGAAGCTTTGCTTTAGAGAAGCTAAAATAACCCCTTCTAGGTTGTCAGCTACTGGAAGAAGTTTTAATAACCTGGCATCATGCAAACTAGGATGTTACTCTTGAAGTCAAGTAAAGGATCAAAAGAGATTTCTGAGGTGATAGATGAGAAAAAGGAGAGTGTTCTGAAGAGAGAATGGAGGTACACAGAGAAAGAGGGGAAAGTGCAGGGATGGGAAGGGTGAGGTTTCATGGTGCTGCTGTGGAGTTCAGGGAACCTAGGAGTAGAGTTGCAAGTCACAAAATGCGCAGAGGTTTTATTTGTTCTATGCTTTTGTTATAAAGCTTTGATTCCGATGTGCTGATAAATCTACTGTTTTTAAGTGGTTTGAGTTATTCTAATAAACTTCAAACCTGTGCACCTGAATGCAGACTCATACTTGGTGCACTCTGAACTCGACTTGGTGAATTAGCCAAGAGAATACCCTGAAGACTGTGGCTCAAATCTTTGCTTAGAAACCAGCAAATTGTAGATGATGTGGAGTCCTCATGCATGATATATGAAAGCTGCAGGAAGATAACTGTGGTATAATTGTATTGATAACCAGGTCAGTACTGAAGCATGTAGCATTTTAAGGTTATATGATCGTACAGATAAAGTATGTCAAGCATAGAGCTTAACAGGAAGAAAAAGCAAAATCAAAAGACTGCACAAAGCATCAAAACTACCTTCTAGAAAAATGTGCTGTCATCAAAGTGGATTCCCCATATGAAAAAAAAACAAACTGCATGTTCTACTTTGCAAACTCAAGTTCTAGTGTTTGGGGGCTAACTCAATTTCCCTAGTTGTTTTCCTCATTCTGAAGGCCAGATAATGGTTTATTGTGGCAAGGGTCCTAATAAATGTCAGGCTGATGTCAGTGTTTTGTTTTTAAACAAAATCTCAAAAAATTCTCCTCTAAAATAAACCACACCCAGTGACTAGCATGTTTAGATTTATGTTGTTAGCATACAGAAGAAAGCAAAAGGCAGAACAAATGTAATACTTGATTTGCTTTTAAAGTATTCAGCATCATCAGCACAGTTTTGCTACTGTTAAGATCAGGTATTCTTACGTACATTTCTCTGGATGGAGAGCATGAGCTAGACAGATTTTTGCCTTAACTACTTAACCTGAAACTTGCCTCATTTAGTTTGACTTTCTTAGGTTTTTCTTTCTCCTTCTGTGTGTGTGTGTGTGTTAGCATTCTGTTGGTGCTTAGGATGGTGAGCTGACTGAACTATTTACTGCTGCTGAAAGAGGGAGACATCTCACCTGACTTCCTCCTTCCACTGCCCTGACTGTTGCCCAGCTCCTCCTTTTTAGTGGTTCTGGTGCACTTTGGACTCTTCACTGAGCCAATGCATCCTACTAATCCAGCAAAACATTCTGCTTTTACTAATTGTATGCCATTTGTAGGCTGCTCGCTTGTACAGCCTAACTCTATCCATGGACATGCTTGCTATCTTTTAAACAATTTTGCTGAAATAATTGTATCCTATTTTTTCCTGAATGCCATAGCTACTATTGAAGACAGGGCATTAAAGTCTATTTTGCAGAGTTCGAAAGTTTGCAGTAGTTAAATTGACTTTGAGGGGCACTGCAAATCATCCAGTGCAAGTGGAACTTGCTGTTGGATTGTGCACTGATTAGTGCACTGATTTTAGATTTTAAAAAATACGCACCAGAAAATGGAAAAAAGTTCTAGATCAGGAGTTAACTGCTATAAATGTATCCTCAAATAGATCAAAGTCTCACATTATCTCTGTTCTCAGTTTCTGAAAGCAAAAGCAGCAGATTTGTTGAGATGGAGATGCTTTTAATCAGTAAAGCACCATTTGTGCTTGTTTCGTGGTCATAACTGAGCCTGGTGTCATCCTGGTTACTGTCATCTGGAATGCTGTGCTGTTTCAAACTTTACATTTATTGTATTTGCAGTGCTCCAGTACTTCTCTTTTTGGCACCTCAATAAATACTTTGTGACATTTCATCTCCATCTCATCTTGCATGTCTTTTAGACTCCTCTTATGTATAAGGAAATAAGCAAGAGGTTACATCCGATTTGTCTTTGCTTGTTGTGGGTTATTGGGCAAATATCAAGCTAAAAATTATACTTATGTTTAGCTATCTAATCAGATACATAATTAAATGACAGTAGACTATCTCTTCAGTCTTGCTCTCTCCTGGGATTTCATCTTATTTTGCTGCTCCGTGACACCGTAAAAATGGCATCTTCTTCTTGACTTCTCCCTCGTACTAGGTGTCACTCCTCTCTTCACTCCTTGTTCTCTCTTGGGAAAGAAGTAGTGGCTTCATTTTTGGCCACATGTGACTTTTAAGCTGCTGCAGATGAGATGTGTAGAGTATTTTAAGCACTGTGGTCTTTTTTCTGTCCTCTTTTAAATGTAAGCATAGTGCTGGTGTTAATTGAAGGTAATAACATTCTTTACAGGAGTTTCTATCACTCTTAATTAAAAGATTGGATGCGTCCTTCATATGTTTAAAAGAAAAACTTAATTAAATCCTAAACTGTTACTAATGCAAAATAATTTGGTTTTCAAAAGTTCATAGTAGAAAGAGGTTGCAGAATTTTTTTAGTCTGGTTCTTGTTGCTATAATGTTCAACATATAAATAGATTTTCACATAGTTTCATTTACTGTTACACCGAGGTGGTAAATTCTGTTTGGCTTCCCCCTTTTCTTCAGCCTTTTACTCCTCCTCCTCTTTCTCCAACAGAAATGTTCTTGCACAGATAGAAAGAAACATAAGAAACATGCATGCACTGAGAATGCGAAATTAACTCTGTGCAGCTGTTTAGTTCATTAGTCTTTCTAATTCCTTATGGGAATTAAATTACTAGTGGGATGAAGGGGATGGAAGGTTCACCATAGTGGGATTCTTGGATGTGGTGCTAATCAAAGTTCACTTAAAGCTGGCATGCAACTGGTGGCTGCTGAATCCTACCTTTTTTTTTTTTTTGAGACACAGAGAAGATCATTATCCTGCTTAGTCATAGTACTGGACCAGCATAGTGTTCTGAGTAATTAGATAGTATAACAGACTGGTTTAGGCTGTTTTATATAAATTTATCCTGGTAGGGCCTTGTTTTATATTAAAACTTTTTTTTTTTAAACAGATGCTTACCAGTGGTTTGGTGTGTTGCTTTCTCCTCTGTCTTGGCACATTTTCTTCAAGGGTTAATTTAGTTTTGCTGCTTAGTGTATTGACAGTCTGGCTTCTGACATGACATGGTTACAATGATGGTGGTTATTCTGTTTTTATATAACTCCCAACTAAATCTTTTGCATGTACAGTGACTTGATTTGGGAAGGTAACACATAGATTTTAGACTATCTAAACTATCTCTATCAGTTCCGTAGTCTAACCTGTGCATATTGGTGTTTAAGTTATTGAGCCAGAATGTAGCTTAAGCAGGAAAGCTGAATGCCCTGCCTCTAGGCTAGATCTAGCCTGCTTGATGTATTTATCTAGATCCCATGACAGATTGTGCAGACTTTTAGCTTATGGCTTGGAAATAGAAGTAGAATTTCTGATCCTTAGAGGCTAAGAGGACTAAGTTCCAAATGTGAAATAATACAGCGCTGCTTTAAGTATCCAGAAATGACAACTCTCTGATGAGGACTGCTAAGCCTAATTAGAGATTTTCTAAGTCAAATCATTAAATAACTTAAATGCATGAATATACATATAATTTAAAATTGTGCACATAAGTTAGGAGCAAAAAGGCTTTGGAGAATAATGAAGACATATATCCTACATCCTTTTCTCTTACCCTGAGTGATGCTAAATGCAGTGCTCCAACTAGCGCGTAGTGATGCATTCTATTCCCAGCTATTATTTAAATCTGACTCATCGTGTCTGTAGGAGACCTGCAGAGAATAACATGTACCTTGTCCTCAGTAACTCCAGCCTTCAGTCCAAATGATAATCGTAGTTCAGTCTGCTTTACTACTTCAGTTTATAAGTCTGTATGATAAAACATAATCATAAACTCTGCTTCCTTCCCATTGATTCTCTTTTATACCATGTCAGATAAGACGCTCATTTTGCATCTTGTATTAATCAATTTTTTTTTTTTATGAAGTGAACAGAATGTTCAATAAGAGTGAAAGAGGAAATTGATTTTCAGAAGACTTCAAGCTGCAGACTGAAGTGTAGGCAATGCTGGAGTTGCACATTGCTATTCTATTATTAAAAACAGGGAAACCATGCTTACTGTCAAGAAGTTTGTGCAGTATTTAGAGCTGGGAACAGGATTTAGAAGAGGACAGATTTCCTTGAAATACAGGAATTAGTTTTAGTGGAAGAGGGGACTATCAAAGATGATCATCTTCTAATGAAAATTTTTGTTGCAACCAATGTGGAATCTGCCGTAGCACTGCCATCGTTGTCTGCATGTGGGGTCTTTCAGTAATGGGAACAGGAGTCAGAGTTGGAAAAATGTAGCAGTTTCATAGTGTTATCATCATTGTTGTCAAGGATTGTTTTAATCTTTTTACTTACCTAACAAGTGAATAATTATTTGGGGAAAACATGATTGCCTCTTTTTTTGCTTGTTGGGGGGGAAATACTGTCTTCTGTCTGTGTTGGAATTGCTTGCCAGGTTGAGCTTTGCATCTGATAGTGTTTGGCTGCTCAATCCATGTGCTCAAGTAACTTGAAAGGAGGATCCATTTCTAAAGTGATTAGGTTCAGTGTTTTGTGCAGCCATTTGAAAACCTGTCATGACTATGTGGATGTTGGGACTTCTGCACAGAACAGAACTAGGTGGGTGGATGGAACAGCAACTTGGTCTAAAATAAATCTGTTCCACGATGGGCAGAATTTATGAATCCCAGTGCCTTGACAGTAGTGTCTTGCTTCCCTCTCCTCCCTCCGTCTCTGTCCAACAGCAGATCACTGTCAAAAAGATGTTTGTACTGGGCAAGAAGCAGTATGTGTGGTGCTGTGTCTGGAGCTGTGGATCTGCAAGTTTGCTGGCCAGCTGCTCCCAAAAGGCGTGTTAAATGATGAGTTCTGCCTGAGCCTCACTCAGCGGAGAGAATGACAAATTTATACTACTTTCCTCATCTCAGATGCTTATTTTCATGAAATATGAGTGAAACTGATAATTTCTGAGTTTCTAGACTTCTGCTGAGTATTGTTTTAATCAGCTGTTGGATTCAGAAGTCACTGGAAAGGACAGAACATAGAATAACATACTCCACACTCACTTAGGAAATCAGGCTTAGTATAGTGATTTTTAGGTTACGATCTGTGCAGAACTGTGCATCACTGGCAGCTGGTAGGAGCAGATCTGCAAAGCAGGCTGAGCCAGTGTCTCCCAGAGACTGGGCTGGGAATCGTGCTCCTCAAAGCGCCCTTTTTCCTCAGCTACATTCTACTGACAGGAGGAGCAGCACGCTTTGTTTACTTGCCTGCAATCATGATTTCTGGCTTCTTGTAGCTTTTTATAGCTTCTTACAGCTTTCTTATAGCTTTTTCTTATAGACTTCTTATAGTTTTCTTGTAGCCTTCCTTAAGGTGATCATTTCACCTGCTATGCCCAAAGGGCCTTAGAATTTTTACAGATGAGTCAGTATGATACAAATCTTCACAAGAACATTAAGATCTTCATCCTGTCTTAAGCTGCTGACTGAGAATTGGGGAACTGGTGGGAGAAGAGAGATGGAGGTGAGGATTTAAGTCTCCATGAAATCATAGCAGAGTTTGGATATAGGCATTATGTGATTCCCTGTATTTTGATCTATTGTGTGAAGGCAGTCTGAAGAAGATATTACTGAAATAAGAACTGGGTCTCAGGCTATGAAATTGAGAAAATATCACAGATTTAAGCTCAGCTGTGTGGGAGGGAGGACCCTTAAAACTGATCTAGAACATACACATGTCGATGTACTATGTGTATGTATATATTAAATCTAATATACATATTATGTATGTGCGTGTATATATTTTTAATGTTCTCTTCACCTGGTTTTTTTTCAGGCCTTTAACTGTTTATATTTTGATGGCATGAGACACCTTCCATTTGCTTTCATCTTAAGGTGGTTTGTCTAATGTGGCATTTCAGAGACCTGGCAAACAGGAAGGCACATCCCATGTCTCTGGGCATGGAAACTGCTAAAACTAGAACTGCTGACCACAGGTAGTGCATTGGATTTTAATACTTTTCTCCTATCCCTTAAAAGGAGAACTGGTCCTTTAGCACAAAGTGTCATTATTGGTTTGAGAGTTAGTGCTGCAAGATATGTGAAAGTGATTTTTTTTTTTTTTTTTGTGAGTAGTGTTAGCAGAGACTTTTGAGCACATAAGAAGATTACAGGGGTAATTACAGGGATGCCTGGACCTTGAGGGTCTCAAGGAAGCTTGTAATGGGTGCTTTGGTGACTTAGCTGCCTGTGAAGATGACTGTACTCTGGCTGTGTAAATATTTGTGCTAATGTACCTCTCTCTTTGTATGGTTATTGTTTTTTTATTAAACAGGTTATGGTTTGATTGAAATGTATACTAGACCTGGCTATGCATTTTAAAACAAAGTTTTCTCTGATGAGAGCAATACTGCTTGCATATCTTAGATGATTTTGGTACTGTTTCGGCCTTTGTCATTCATTTGGAGAGATGATAAGCAAAACCACTTCTGGGTTAAATGATACAGTGATCTGATGGGCCAAAATGGAAGATGCTATGGGAAATAATCTCGAATCTGTAGGAAACTTAGATGGCCATATGCTTGTTCAAATCCTAATTAATAAAGAATGAATGTGTGTATGTGTGTGAATAAAATCTAAGATTATCTCAAGTAGAAGTGCTGTCACATAGTTATCTTTGCAGGGAAGGAGAATAAGGAGATAGAGAAAAAAATATTTTGGGTCTAGTTTCAGTAATTTAAAATAAATTTAATTTAGAAAATTGACTGAGGTGAAACTCCTACTAGCACTTACTTTGATTTTTATGGGGCAGGATGTTTGTGAAGCAGGTGCTGCCAAGACCTGGAGGCTGAATCTCTGCTAGGGGCTTGTACGTGGTGCCACAAAACAGCAAGTAACAGCAAAATATCTTTCACTTACTATAACTAGAAGCGTCACCAAGAGTTCCCATTTTAACCATTCTACCTGTGAGGTGGCAACATATGCTACAGGAGTCAAAGCACACTTTTTGGATCCTAGGATGGCAATGTTAGAACAACTCTAAGGGCAAGGCACATATAAATTTTCTTCTAGTTTTACTTCCATATAAAGAGCAGCCTCTCTTGCCTTCCTGTCTGAGGCTGAAATACCCATTACTGCTGCAGGCACCAGAGTCTTCACCCTACAGCACAGAAGTGTAACTGTCCGTACCCATTTCTCATCTGAATTTCTTCAGGTGGAAGCCTCATATAAGTTTGTGGAAATTTTTCACTCCAGTGTGCAGTATATGCTCACAGATTTCTCTCGCGCAATTGTTGTCAACAATGATAGGAATTTGAAGCATTCCACAGCAGCAGGAACTGTCCTACTTTGCTCTTAATCTCAGTTAGCAGGGCAGCGCTAGTTCATAAAAATGTGTGTAGTTTTGGAGGCTCAAGTAGGTCTTGAAGTGCAGCTGAGGATAACCACAGCCTAGGTTGCTGAAAAAACTTCTTTGCTAGCAGTAGGAGTCCAAAGCAGCTCAGAATACTTTTTTTTTTTTAAAATTACTTCAGTTTTATCCTTGATGTAGATATTGTGGGAAGCGGCAGGGTAGGGAAAGAGAGGGTGAAATAGCCTCATGAAGTAAAAAGTGGTATGTGTCTGTGTTGGGATAACTTCCTTGACTGTTCAGTTGTCTAGGCATTTGTACTTGCAGTGCGTTTAAAATG
Source organism: Balearica regulorum gibbericeps (assembly GCF_011004875.1). Taxonomy (NCBI): domain Eukaryota; kingdom Metazoa; phylum Chordata; class Aves; order Gruiformes; family Gruidae; genus Balearica; species Balearica regulorum. The sequence goes on from NC_046184.1 coordinate 63,181,969, forward strand.
TTTGTGGTTGTAACTAAGAAAGTGATTCTAATTTCTTTTTTCTCATGGAGGAAGATGTGGAAACAGTTTTTGAGGAGTTGAACATTGGCTGTGTTTTGCTTACAGGTGGAAATATTAGTCTGTTCATCTGAGGCTTTCAGAATGTTTGACTTTATTTTTACTCCAGTTGTAATCAAGGACCGAACAGTCTGGCCTTTGAAAGGGAATGGGCAATGCTTGAAGGCAAGAGAAAGAATTTGGAGGCTTGCCTCACCTGAGAAAGGTCCCTGAGAGCATAGCTAAACAAGTTGTGCTTCTGTAACGAGTTCTGTGGTTGTTCAGAGGTACTATAAGTAACGCATTCACCACAGAGGATACACAACTGGTGACGAAGTCGTACGCATACTGCTTTCAAACAGTGGTCTGTTTTACTGCTGGGTCCTCAGTGGTGTGAAGCTGTTTGTATATGCTTTTGTCCAGCTGAATACAGAACATGTTTTTCTGTTGCTCTTAGAGAGTAGTATGCACTTTGCTTACTACCCATTGGCAACTAATTCCTAGTTAGGATTAGGGAATTCTGTATAATCACCAATTACAATCCTTGCTCAGCATACCTTTAAGTGTGTTAGTTGACCTGTTCCTTGGCAACCTCATGTTTATGGTGGCAATTCACTATATATAAGGTAACATTTTTAATTTACCAGATCCTGGGGAAATTATTTTCTCAAGTAGCAAGAAAGTTTGGATATTCATAAACAGTTTATTGGTTTATTTTCTTTAAAACAGCTTTGCTGTATATGAGAAACTGCACAGAAGATTTAGCCCTGCAGCTCTTTTTTAAACACATGTGACATTGATTTCCCTCTACAGTACATCTGAACAGCCTGGATCAGAGGAAGTGGGTCTGAAAGAAGTCTCAAAGCCTCAAAGAAGGAATCAGCTGTAATTATCATTCCTGATGTGGTTGTTTAAACTGTTCTTAAAGACCTCCAGTGATGGAGACTCCTGGACCATCTAGAGCAATCTTTTCCAATATAGAGCAACACTGACCTTTGGAAAACTCATCCTGATGGGTATTAGGACTGCTGAGCTGTCCAGTATAGATGTGAAAGAGCTTATTCCTCTTTGCTATAACTTTACATGTGCTTAAAAACAATTGGCACGATTTATTATGGCCCTTCCTTTCCCTCGTAATCACTTTTCCTTTAGGATGATTCATTCCAACTTTATCTCATTAGAGAACCTCTGTCCATTCTCATGCTGCTCTTTGGAATTTTCATAATTAGAACATCTTTTTCTTTAAGTACAGCATCCAAAACCAGACACAAAGTTACACATAAAGCTCTTTTACTTCCTTTTTTAATACAACAGCATGAGAAAACTGACTTGTGTTTGTACACCCTCCTGCAGAACCCCCGTGCAGTCAGCTGGGCAAGGAGCGCTCCATTTCCTATGGCAGTCAGGGTGCTTTGCACAGCACTGCGCTCGAGGGGCTGAGCTCAGTTGTACCGCTGTGCTGGGTGCCATATAATCTTGGCCCTGCAGGAAAAAGTCTGCACACACACACACAAAAAAAATCTTATTCCAAAAGCTGAATAAGGCTGAGATCATTGCAAATGGGAGTGTTTAAATATAGTCCATTTGAGAGCAAAGCTCAAACTATCATATTCCCAGCGTGTTTTCTCTTTTCATTTTAATTAACAGGTTCTCTCTGTACCAGGCTCTTTCCTGGGTGAGACCAATATTAGTTAATGGACAGAATTCTCTGTGTAGGCAATTATTTTCTGTGCGCTATGTGCAAACTTTCCCAGGTTAGGATAGCAGCACTCTACAGATATGTGAATACCTGTGTAAGGTTAAAGCAAAGGATAATCAAACTCATGTACTCTACAATCACCTCTTTAGACATTTTTAAACCCCATCTAGTCCACTTAAAAAGAAAACAGAAATTTCTCTGTGTTTCCAGAATGATTTCTTATACTTATTTAGAGGGAAAAACTCTCCCTGAAGTGCTTTTTTCTATCCAGGAAGTGGAGAAATGATGCCTTAGCTCTATGTTAACTACACTTCTGCCAGTCTCTGTGTTAGGTCAGTTAATAGCAAGAGAGTGTTAGTGGGATAGTAGGAATATCGCAGTTAGAGATAATTAGGCTAGAAGTCTGTTCCCAAGTGACTGTTTGTTGGAGGGGGGTTTGAAACCACAGGGAGTGAAATGGAGTAAACTGTAGCTCATACCTTGTGTAAGCCTGACCTGCTTTCCCTTTAGCATAAATAAAAACTTTATACTAGTTTGTCTAGATGTGGTAAAGTAGTACAAAGTATCTGTGTTGTGACCTGATCCAGAAACACTGGCCATTTTCAATCAGGGGCACTGAAGCAGTGTGACTTGTGAAAGGCCAAGCTGTTGTAAGGGAAGAAATTAGCCGTATGCACGATGCAGCCTCTTAAGTAATTGAAATCGCCTTGATATAGAAGACCTTATCCTCTCTTACTGAGGGCTGTTCTTTTCCATAGGAAAGTATTTCCTCTTGAGAGAATTACAGTTCTTGAGGTAGTTGGTTAGAAAATTTTCATTTGAGGTATCTCATCTTGGCACTTCTATTGTGGTTTCTAAGGTGTAGATATATACTTACTATGAATAAAGTTATTTCCTGGGATTAGGATATTAGGAGAAGAATGCATCAACAGTCAACCAGGATCTTTAATTCAGCTTTTCCACCTAAGAAAGGGGAAGAATCCCAACATTCAGGAGCTGGGGTCGGCTCTTAAGAGTATGTCTGCTTATACCTAATGTGCTGTCCTCTAGCAGCCTCTTTAATTTAAGGCAGAAGTGGATTTTCCAGCTCTGTAAGGGACATATCAAACAACAGTCATGTACATTGTAAATACTCCATCTTGAGTAACTGACAGCTTAATAGAGAATGTTCGTGTATTTCTTTTCCCTTTTTTTTGAACCTGTTTCATTGCAGATAGAACTCTTCTGAACAGTAAATCTTTTCAGACTGATACACTATGGAAATTATTATATCAGTGTTATTTCATTATCCAATGAAATAGTTTATTTTAACATTATCTGGAATAAAAGTGAAAGTAGTTACTAACAAGTGCAGTCATTTTCATTTCACTTTTATTGTTTGGAGACATTGCGATGTGCATAAGCCAATTTTTTTGAAAAATCAACAGAAGCCGCCTACAATTATTTTCTACCTTGTGGAGAACACTGCCAGCCTCATTCACACTGCGAAGGCCCAGTTTCAATGCAGTGATATTTTTCAAGTAGGAAGGCTAGAGCTATTCATGACATCAAACCCCCAACTTCCAAATTCCGTTTAGAATCCAATGGTTTCTAAAGCTGTTTCAGCTTCCAAACATAGTGTGCTGTCCTGAGGAATTCAGTGCTTCACCAGGTTCAATGTGATATTTTTTAAGTAAATAGGTTGAAGCTATTGACAACATCATAAACAAAAAGCCCCACTTTTAAGTTTGGTTCAGAATCTAAGGGGTATCTGTTTAAGCTTCCAAAAACACTGTGTACTGTCCTGAGGAAGGAACTCATCAATACTTCACTGACTTAAACTTCTAGGTTGTCCTAAAATGTAGATCAGATCATCTCGAAACACATACTGAGATCTGAATTCCGGAGAAGCCTGTATTCTTCTCCTGAGACCCATGTTTATGGTTCTTGGATTTTTTTTTATTATTGTTTCTCTTTTACTGTCTTTGTCTTGAAGACTATGCACCTAGAATGCATCCCAACCCTGTTTCCTAGTTGATTTGTCCAGTGTGCATGGGCATCAGCATGGTTTTAACGAGACAGGAGATTCACGTGAGGAGCTTCTCATCCTGGCTCAGCTTTTTCAGTGGGGAGTACCTTTACCAGTGCTATCTGTGACAGGTGGACTAGTGCATATAGGTTTATGTTTAATCAGTATGTTCTGCACTTTACAGCTCCTCACTCATTCCTGTGTCTGTAGCGTTACTGAACAGTTATGGAGATAGGCTGGAACCTTATGGAACCTTACACAGTAGAGCATATGGGGAAGAGAAGGGATGACCCAGGGAGCTTAAATAGCAGGAAAGATCCTAGTAAGGACTTAGAACAACCTTCAGTGTCATCATTCGCTTCAGCAACAATTCACAGACGAGCTAACATGGTGCTGTACTACAGGATCTCGAAAAGTCTAATCGTAATGGGATGCTTTATGGCAGCCAAGGTGACAAGTGTGTAATGATTATTACTGAATGTGGCAGAGTTTGGCTATTGTTACTTTCAGTGCACAATGCTTGCCCACCTCCTTTTCTCCTCGTTGCTTTAAGGAAGATACATTTCCTTTCACACCACTAATAAATGCAATCATAACAAAAAGGCTTCACCAAGGCTAGCAGGGCTGTGCTGCGGCTGTTCAGTTTCTTTAATACTCAGTAGTTGAGAAACACGTTTCAGTTGCTCTCTGCTAGTAGTCTTGTTTGGGAAAGGCACATTCACTGATCTGTTTCCCAACACGTTGTTTCTTTTTCTCATTTGTCTCATGTGTGTTAAGTTTTGATAAGAGGAGAATCCTTGCCTGTGCTTTTTATTGTTGTATTTATGGTGTATTTCCCAATATATTAATTAGGAAGTTTTACTTTGTGATGTTCCTGAAGAGAGATTGTTCCTGTAAAAAATGCTGTGAACAGACTGCCCCATAAAGTAGGACTGTGTAATGCTTTCTGCTCCCATGTATTTCTGTCCTTTACAGTTGTGTTGTTACATTTTGTGGTTCTCCTATACATATTTCTAGTAAGAATACTCTCCTTAGATTATTTTTCTGAATTATCTATGTATTCATTGTTTCCTACAGCAGAACCTTTTCTGATTTATGTCTGTTACTCTTGTGAAGATGTTATTACTCATTCTTTTGTTTCTGTTGTTAATTGAGACTAGGAAGTTTCGAGGGCCATGCAGAAAGTGCAGTTCTTATTGTAGGATGGTCTTATTACCAGAATTCGGGGTCTTTAGTATCCACAGCTTCTCTCTCATAAATTTGGAGTGCCACATGCATCTTCAGCAACTAAGAGTACCTTAACATCTTGCGTGTCGTTCTATGGCCAATAACTTGTGATCTCACAGCACCAAGAAAAGATGATGCAACTTTGCTGGAGCCAGTAGAGTTGAACTCATTTGTGTTGGTCATGAACTTGGCCCCAGGTCTGAAAGCTTAGGCAGCAGCAGCTCAGGATAACGTGTTTCCAGTAGAGTGCTCTGAGAGCAGGGATTACGCCTGTTGTATTGCATTAACGACACGGAAGAAAAGGCTTTGGGCAAGTTTCATTTCTCTTAAGATGCTAGCAACTGAGATTTCTTTACTTTGTCATGTTTTGAAGATGTTGTTAAGGAGGAAAAGACAAAAAGACCAGAATTAATTGCTAAACCTTGAGATACTTGCACAAAGAAACATAGTACTTGATATCATCATTATTTTTAAAACTAGTGCGGTTCCAGAATCTATGGTAAGGATGTTTGCATTGCATTTGTAAATGTTGTGCAGTGGATGCCTAAGTCTATAGGGAAGGGGCAGAAAAGTGTGTGGGGTATTTTGTGGTTGTTCTTTTTTTTTGTTTGTTTGGTTATTTGTTTGGGTTTTTTTAATTTGAAATAGTACTTGTGTGGCCTTTTTCCTTCTTACCTAGTAGTTTTACCAGGGAATTGTCTTCTGGAAGTTCTGTGGGTATAACTTCTGGCAGAAGCTTGATCTTTGCAGTGACTTTTTTCTACTCATTACAGGGCTTGGTTTTTTAGATTTTTCTTTTTCCAAGTGAGGTTATAGCCAATAGCACTTGCACATTGTAAAGAAAAATCTTAGATAACTTACTTCAAACCTCTACTTAAAGTGGAGTATTTCTTGAACTTCTGTTCCATCTCTTTGTATGTCCCTTTTCTTTTCATGTTTTCAGCTCTTGGTGAGCACTTAGTTAAAGCCCCAAAGGCTGGGGTAGCTGGCACTGTTCTGCTCACTTTCCCAGCTTTTCTGTGAAATCTCCTTTTTCTGTGAAAATGCATTGACAGAGTCTCCCTCATGTGACTTGATTTGCCGAGTGATACATGCTGTGAGTACCACTAAATGCCTTCATATCTGACTGTGCAAGAGCTTTTCAGTATTACTTATGCATATACAGCTGTTTGAAAAATTAAACATGTACAGGCATGTTGTTACGATCTGGCCTTGGAGCGATAAAGTTGTTTTGTGAGTTCAGTACAGAGTGATGGTCTTATGCGGGTTGAAAAATCTAATCTTTTCCCATTTTTCATCATGCTTTGTGTAACGAAAGTGTTCTGAATTAACTTCTCAAAGGAGCTGCTTTTGGGTGTTGCAGATTGGGACTTCCATTTACTCCTTGAAGTAATATGATTTTGGAGCAACGAGCCTGCTGACCTAAACAACTTAAGGGTCAGTCAAGGGTATTTTTCCTTTGTCAGCATGGTACAGTTAAGGATATGTGTCAATGAAGAGAGTCCCTGTGGATAACTGGGTTACTAGGATACAGCATAGGCTCTGTTTTAATTAGGCAGTTACTCTTGTCATCAGGCTCTCTGTCATTTCATTGCTTCTAGAGATTTTGTAGTGATAATGCAATTTAAGGGAAACAAATTATTTTGTTTTGAGGATGTAGCTTTTGCTAAAAGTACTTGTATGCATTGGGTCCAAAATATTACTCACTGATATGTCGTCTGCGTAAAAAAGAGGCTAATATAAATTTAATTGTTTTTTTCAAAAGCTTCCAGGATCTGCATTTTGGAGGACACTGCAGTGTTGAGCATAAACAGAAAGCTTCTCAGTAGTCATTTGGTTAGACGAAAACTGACACTGGCTTTTGAGAGACTAAAAATCAAGTTACTGTGCAGAGAGCAATTATATAAAATTAAAAAAAAAAAAAAACAAAACGGGGGAGGAAAGAAATCTTTTTCTTTTTAAAAATGTGACCTGGGTATCATGATGAGCAAATCTGATGAGAGTTTTTCTTAGAATTAACATTTGTAAGGCCAATTCAAGTTTGTGTGTATCCCTAACATATGGCTTCCCACATGATGATGTCATGTACAACTAAATGCCAAAAAAGTGTGAATGCTCCCAGCAAAAGCTACACTTTGAACTATGATTTGATTTGCAATTTTCTGTGTGTGTGCGTGCATGGCCAACCAGCCGGTCATGTTGGAGCACTGAGCTCTGCACGAAGCCATCACTTTCCTCAGCTGTGGGTGATGGTCTGTAGGAACACGTAGTGGCCATGGAGGGCTTCTCTATGGGAAACATCTTCCTTTCTTCCCCTGAGATGTTCAAAATTATGTGAATGGTCATGGCTAATTTGCTTTCTCACCTTTGCATTTGGGTATCTATATGTTCAGAGAAGTTCTGGAGAGGGACTGTCAGTTCGAAGCATCTTGGTGCTGTAAGAGCTTTATGCAGTTCCACAAATGAGGATTTCTGTATTGTTTGGGTTTGCAGGTGTTGTGTAGGCCTGACAAACTGTTCTGTGCATGGGTTTTGTTCCCAGCCCACTTGTTAGCAAAGCTGTAGTTTATTCAAAGGTAATAATACTGTTTGGGAAGTGGATCTTGCTGTGTGCATGTGTTTATGGAGTGAGTGGTGGAGTTGTTGGCTTTCTCCCCACCTGTATGCTCTCCTGCGCTAACTGCCTGATCTGGTGGTGTGCTGTTGGCTTTTAGGTTGCAAAAAGGTTCACTTGGGTTGCAAGGCTTTTTTCTCTCTTTCATGCAAAACAGAATGTGTTACAATGGTATTAAATAAAGAGAAGCTGTGGGTTGGTTTGGGTTTTTTTCTTTTAATCTACCGTTTACTGTAAACTACTTCAGGGTCCTGTTCTGCCTCAGCAGTGGGTATGTTAGGAAGATTCCTGGATGAGAACATAGATTGCAAGTTTTCTGATGAGGTGTTCTATTGACTTTGCAGTGGCAGTTGGGATCCCAGACTGCCTACAGTTCTTTAACATGATGGTTACCAGAAAAAGTGTCCAAAAGGAAGTTTTGAGGGTTTTTTTAATGTTGGATAGGAAGAAAATGTAAATGCTAGTGCCTGGTATTCTAGTTCATTGGTATTGGTTTTCAAATGTGATAGTTGATGAGGAGTGTCGTGATGTATTTTTTGACTCAGGTATGGTATGCAGTTAGACTAAACCTCTGTCTTTACAAAGTCTTCATCAACTCTGCTGGCAAGCAAGCAAGGGTTTATCTTTGCCCCTTCCCTTTGTGCTTTGGTGCGTCTCCTCTCCTTGTGCAGAGCTGGAAGCCTGTGCTCATTTGCTGTGCAGGAGGAGGAGTTTCTTGTATACTTGCACCTGGGCAGCAGCTGAGCCACATCTGTTTGCGTGTGGATGAAGAATGATTTCAAGATGTTCCTCTTCTTTCTTGACTGTATTGAAACATGAAGTGTGCAAAAGTGAGCGTGCACGTACATAGGCACTGACTTTGCAGGATTGCTATTAACACTCTTAATACAACTTTATTTGTTATGAAATCTTATCTTCAGCTGCAGTGCAAAAGAGTGCAGAGACTTGGCATCAATTTTTTATTTCTTTTTATTTTTTATTTCTCTTTCAGTCTTTCAGGTGGTACAAACAGGTTAATTAAAAATCATAAGTGCATGTGGTAAATTATGAGAAATATTCTTGATTTTTTACAATAAGAAAATGAATATCTTTGAGAAGCAGCTGTTAGGACTCCAGATGATTTGTGTCCCTTGCACAGCCTAAGCGTACGCTGCCCAAAGGGAGCGTTGGGCACGGGTGCAGCATGTGCTCCGGGGAACAGAACCATCCCAAAGCTGCCCAGGGCCCCACAGAGGAGCTGGGAGCTGAAGCTTTGGAAGGCAGGAACAGTGCAGGCTCCCATCCCCTCCTCTCCCTGGCTTTTGTGTGCCAGGGGTGATTACTGTCACTGTTCAATCCATGCTTAATGCCTCCCAGAGAAGAAAGCAGACAGCTTTTCAGCTGCACATGCTGCTGTAACTGGTATTTTCCTACAAGCCAGACACCTAAGAAATTTAGTTAGAGGCTTACACAAGAGAACGGTGTAAATTTTTTGCAATGACCTAATGCATACAAGCTCTTTGACGGAAGCTGAACTAACAGCTGTTATTGAACTAATGCTGTTAAATAAATTAGAAAGTTATCAAGTGTTAAGGAAGAGTTATGGTTTGGGTTTTTGGGTTTTTTTCAGATGCATTTGCATCTGTCATTCTCTCTACCCTTGGGTGGTCTCATCCTACTCTACATTCAGTTATTTCATTTTCTTACTTTCTGGTTCTCAAAGAAAAAGTTAAATTAAAAAAATGTTGTTAAAAGCTTCCCTTAAATGTGATGTGCTACTCTACCCCATAGTCAGGGAGCCATTTCAAGTGGTGTATATTCCTAATGAGTTCATAGCTTTAATTTTAATAATTTGGGAATTGTTGTTATCTAGTTAATAGGAATTTTCCCGTAATAGTTGACATGTATGTAGCATCGGTTGCCTCTCTACCTCTTTACCAAATGCCTCTGAAATAATGGGCAGCAATAAAAAAACAGTTTTTCTCCTTACCTAAAAAATAAAGGTACTAAAATTTAGTTTTGTAGATCATGTTAGTAGAGAGAAGATTTTTTTTTTTTAAGTCATGTATTTTTTGAACTGGCTTGCTGCTAGTCTGCTGGCACTTTCTGATGTTTGCAAACTTTATTAATTTCCTGAAAATAATAGAACAAAAATTACTAGTTCTTTTCTCAAGGTTTAATTTTATCACAAGTAAAGACTTCTCTGTATTTGTTGTTGTCATGCCTGTACCTATCATCTATAATTTAACATTTTTGTAATATAGGGAATTGCCTATATTTTAGTAATATCAATAGTTGTGATAGTGTACAATTGCCACGCTTTAATAGCAGAGTGCAGAAAAGTAATGCAACTTTTTCGAAGTCACATGAGAGATCAGTGGCAGAGGTGAGATTACATCTTGGATCCTGCATTTAAAAATACATGAAAGTATATTTATTATAAACGAAATATAAAACCATGAAAGCATATTAATATATGCATATATTATTACAAATATATATATTTGAAAAATCATAATTTTTTTACTTTAGAGTATGGAAGACATTACTTTCAGCACTGCAGCTACAGGAAGGATGAAGACTACATCCCTCTGATTTCTGGAAAAATGACTAGTCTAGTTCCTGGTTTATGAACACACATAGGTTCCTGGCAAGCTGACATGGTATGTTTTTGTCACCAAAGAAGTCTATAGACTGCAGCAGTCCTTTGCTGTAGTCATGGGAAAGTGCTGTGCTGATGTTATTGCACTTCCCGAATTCGCCCGAGTCTGCACCAGCGTTAACGGTGCGTGGCCATGCTTCTGTAAATACAGATTTGGCAGTTGAAGGGGTGGTTGTGTTCAGTGACAGATTTCATTACTTGTCAATGTCGTTCAAGCTCTTGGCAGTTTTGGGGGCAGCAGAAGCAGCAGAGAGTTCATCACCCCAAGCCCATCAGCACATTTCCTATGCTGTCACTCCTCCCGTGTCCGAACATCGCTGTGTGAGCCGAGGCATTGTACCGGTGCCATCTGTGCCTCCCTGCCATGAGTGCTCTCCTTTCCTCCCCTTTGCTGTAGCTTGGGATCGCGGCTCTGCTTCCTAAGCTATCTATTCTTTTCGTAATGTTATCAGCTTGGCAGAGTTTGGCTTGTCTGATTGTCATCCTGTCACCATTGCCTAGCTCAACGGCAGTACAGTTGCTGGTCGGTGAAACAGTCACCCAACAACAGCTGTGCAAACAAACAAGTCAGCATTGATATTCATCAATAGCTTTGTGCAGTCGTGGCATTGAGATACACCAGAACATGTGCAATCTGTCTGCTTTCTTTGTCCCGTGGTATAGCTAGATCGGCCACTCTGTGCTGATGCAGGCGCGATTGTCATGCCGTGGTGTGCCTTCACCTTCTTCCCTTTTTTCCTTTGCTTTTCCTTTTCTTTGTGGGCTGTCTGGCAGCTCCCGAGCACATCTGCCGCATGTCCCATCTGCTCACCATGAGAGGCGTGCACAATTCTGACAAGCAGTATTCAAGTAGTACACTGTTCTTCTGGGCATGACAGAAAACAATCATTGGTATTATTAATGGCATGTCACTAATGCTCCCTGCTTCTAAAACACTAAGCAAAGCAAGTAGCATAGAACATTGGCTTGCAAACTTGCTGGTGAGGTTTTTTTTCAAAACCTTGTATGTACAAGTTAATTTATCCCACTCCACTTATGTCAAGTAACAGTGCCCTTAGCTTGTCTTATAGCTTGTAACTTTTTCAAGCATGGTGTGTTTTCCTTAAAAAAAAACCAAAAAACCAAAACAAACATCTTTTTCAGAAGTTGTGTTCTTTCTTTCCTGGCATTAGTGGCAAGATTCATTGCCTTGTTAAGAGACACAGGTGTATGATAACATTGTTACTTGCTATTACTTTGTTTCTTCCAAGGAAAAAGTATTAGCAGACTGTCAAGAAAAACTTATTCTGAAGTCAAAATGATTATTCAGAATAATAAAGCCAGGATTGCCCTTGCCTTTTATGCAGGTCTGTTGGACAGCTTATGGTGGTGCAGATAACTCTTCAGAACATCCGTCTGTGACCTGTAGTCACTTCCAGCGGGATCTTGCTGTATTGACAGCTCCCCTGTCAAATTGAACAAAGATAAAGGGAATGTTCTCTGGGTGAAGGAAGATGATGATTCACAGCGCAGGCATGTATAGGCAGTGAAACTGTTTTGTTTGTGGAATCGCCTCTAGCTTTGGGTCAAGCATTTGTGTAGATATGTGATCAAAAGTGCAGTTAGTAATTAGTATGTATTCATCTTTGCCAGTCATATTAACTATCATGTGTAGCAATTCCAGATTTACCACACTTACTGTGTTGAAGCTAACGCAGCTGTCTTGTGTTACTGCCGCAGGGATTTACAACATGAAGCCGTGATGAACAAGGAATTTACCTGATAACACGTTTGCCTGCAATTTGGAATTCACTGTAAGCACGTGCTAAGTGTCCAAAGTGGGACCGAGGTGGACAGGATCTTATGGGGCTGGCTAAAAGGATTTGTGCATACCTATAGGGAGCGGAGTGATTCATTTTGGCAGTGTTTGTTTCATAGCCTTGTAAGTCTTTGCCTTTGGTAACTCACTGCTTACTCAGAATGTCACTGGAAGCCTAAGTCAAAGGAAGGAGCGAGGCTAGGGAGACTTTTAGCGAGGAGAAAACATTGAACAGCTTTTGGTCAAATGGGACTGGCCGAGGGTCCGTGTTTCAGTTCCGTACTTGCTAGAAACTGCTTTGTCTGTTACCTACGTTAACTGCTTGTGAAAGCTGTTATTCCATGGTGGCTGCACTGTGCTGCACTATGCCATGTTCAAACAGCTGGCCTCCATGGAAGAAGTCAACGATGGACTTGTGTGTTTGTCTTACATAGCTTTTACAAGAGTGTACCTGTTTTTTCTTTTCTTTATTTTTGCCCTGAGAGCATTGTAAGGCGGTATATTTTATCATCACACCACAACTAGGCATCATAAAGCTGGCAATGCCTACAGTGAGTTTCAGAAGGAAAAAAAAATGGATTGGGAGTACTTGAGAGAACAGTGTCTGCTGTGCTGCAAAACATTTTGCGTGGGAACTGTAAAATAAAGTATATAATCACAGTGCTCATATTTCATTAGGTGTGATTAGTGGTACAGTGTTATTAGCTCTGTGCATTAATTCTTGTAATTGTGATTTTCAGATCAGCAACTTGATCTAGTTGATATGTCAGCACTTGAAAAGTTATGTCAAGGAATTTAGCAAACAGACCAGAGACGAGGGGATGATTACAGCAGTTTATCACCTTTCGAAAGTGGTGTTAGACTGACAGTGCGTAACAGATAGGTGAGCTGTTCCTGCAAGATCTGCTACAGGTTACTGAGTTCAAGGCATCCTCTAAAGGGTTACAAATGTAGTTACAGTTGAGCAGTGTACTGTATCACTCTCTGGCACTTTATACTGTGTATGCTCATTTTTATTTTAAACTGATCCCTGGTGGTTTAACTGGATGGGATTCCTGCCCCCCTCCCAGCCCTCTTAATGTGCGTTATCGGTAGGTTCCAGCAGCACTGCATGGACGCTCCCGTATGAAAACAGGATGATCAGGTGGGATAGATAATTTAAGGATGAAACCTTTGTGTGTATCCTTGAAAAATATCCTGCGGCAATTTTCTGTGATTTCCTTTAATATTCAGCTCGGAAGGCTACTAATCCAGTCTTGACATTTCAGAAAAGCACTCAAGCAATAATCAACCTTTTCTCTGCAAAACACATCCATGGTTGGTAAAGCTTTATATACAAATCTTTTCTGTAACCCAAGAACGCTCTTGTGAGAGAGGAGGAATTATAGGCAAGTTATGCAAATGATATTCATATATGACTTTTGCAGGTGTTTTGTTAAAATATCTGGTGAATTCTTAGCTTTTTCTCCTTTGTGTTTGAACCCGGCTATTACTACTTGAATTCTGCAAACTGGAACAGTGAAAGTTTTATTACAGGTGGCCCATAAACAGCGTACTCCTACAGCCGGTTGTGAATAAAGATGGCAATTGTGTAGTGAAGCAATTTGTCACTGACTGCTAAAAGGCCAGAAGTTAAATGACTGGCTGACAATGTAAGTGTAACTACTGGACATGTTACTTGGCAAATTCTTGCAGTTGATATCGGGTCCACATTTGCCTTACATAAAGAGAACCCCTCTTCATCTCTCATAAGCATCACTCATTTCTGATATGAGAGGGAAGATCTGGTCCTTGAAACAGAACAGATCTGCAAGTGAACCTAATATTATGAAATAATAAAACCGGAGGAAATGAAGTGATGCTAAAGGAAAGCAGAAGACCTAAAGTTATGCAAAATTTTTCCCTACCTTGTTCCTTATTACCCTTTTTGGTTTGTTTGCTTTGTGATACCATGAGCTGCCATACACTATAGCCTTCCATAGGTAAGGGGGAGCCACTTTCTGTCCTTTCGTGGGGCTCACTGGAGTGCTGCTGTAGAGAGATGAGTAGGTACAGAGTGAGAGCAGCTCATGTTGTCTGGTTCATTTCCAGGGAATGGAGTTTCACTGGGAATCTTACTATTTGAGCTGACTCACTTATGGAGGCTTTTCACGTACTGAGAGGTTTTGTGTCAGCCCTTGAATTCTGGGCAGTTGTCTCCAGAAATACTGTGCATGAGGTTTGCTCTCTGTGATCTTGCTATTTGTGCTAATCTGGTGGGTTTTGGGTTTTGTTTTTCTCTCTCCCTCTTTATTTAGATGAGAGATCCTTGGAGCAGCAAAATTTTTCCTTTTTCTCAATGGACTCAAAGGTGCACCAAAGCGTATCAGGCAGCAGGACACAAATGGCCTTAGCAAAAAGTACTTTGGAGTCCCAAGAAAGTAATTTCCTTCAAACGGTTTTATCATCAGTTACCACTCCCTTTGATATGACTTTATTTAACCAAGAAGAAATGGTCAGGATTTCAGAAGGGAGAAGTACACCATTGGTAGATGTCTCTGTAACAAGCAATGAGGCATTCTTAGGTGATGATGAATTTATTAGCTCCTTTCCAAAGGCACAGTGGACTCCTCCACTGAAGTCTTTTGCAGTTTTAACAGATCATCACTCAGTTAATGCAGTAGAGCCACCAAGAGAAACGTTAGAAACTGTGTTGCTAACACCTTCATTATCAGTCCTTTTATCACCATATGATATCTCAAAAACAGCGCGGCAGAAGACTCTGTTGAGTGCTGTCCCTGAACGCAGTAACACTCTTACAGAATCGAAGCCTTTTATACCAGATAGTGAAATGCTAACAGCAAGCAGAGAGTTGCCATTGTACCCTCCAAATACCGCTATTTATTTCACTTCCATTCCTTCAGAGGCGGGAGTTGCGGTGCAGGAAAACATAAATGCAAGTTTAACAGCTCTGCCTTTTGGGGCTGCTTCAGAAGGGTCTCCTCTTCATCTCAAGTTGCTGGATAAAAATAGCCCTGTGACCCCAGATGCCACAACACAAAGTGCAGACCCATATGGTGACGTTTACACTGATGTGAGTAGCAGGGCAGCAGAAACTCTCAATCTAAGAACCTACTCCACTCCAAGCATTCCCTGGGCTGCGCCAGCTTCAGCAGCTGGTGCTGAGCCTGCTTTGTTTCCTGTTAGTCTTCCAGTCACGTCTTTCCCACTTCACTCTGCTTCCATTTCCACAGAGTCTAATATGGTTCTTAATGCCAGCCTGTTTACACATGAATTGTCCAGAACAGCACCAAATTTGCCTGCCGGTTCAGAAATACCAAGTCAATCAGAGCTTGTCAATGAGCTCATGAGTCCAGTGCCTTTCACGAGATCATACAGTTCTTGCCTGTATTGTGACTCAGTTTCACTTCTGCCAGAAGCAGGCTTTTCCCCAGAACATGACGTGGGCTCAGGAGATTATGTTGAAACTTTATCCATCAAAGCCTCTGAAGTACAAGGCATAACTCCATTTACAACTATAATTACGGACGGGTATGAATTAGAGGAACCTACACCTGAGACTTTTGATACTTCTTTTCCGTCGAGACCAGTTGTTTCATTTTCTTCACGATTCGCAGAAATGCCTGATTCAAGTGTGTTTTTAAGCACAACGGACGCTGTCCTGAACACTAAAACATCTATAAAAATTTCCCCTTCCTACCATCAGATCCCTGGAGGAACATTACTGAACATCTCTGCTGCCCTGTTTTCCCTTCCTGTTCTGGAAACGGTTTTGTTGACACCAAGCACTCATGCAGAACTCCCTGATGCCACCATTCTGTTTGACTCTACCTTCATCCCGAGTGAGCCAGTGGCATCATTTGCAGTCATTCATACGACTTTGCTGGAGTCACCAGAATTAATGCCATCAGAATCTGTGGTTTTGCTTGACAAGACATCTACAAGGGAAGAACTGTCTTTAAATATTTCAGATTTTCCATCCAATCTTTTATCAACACCTTTTTTTATTGAACCTAGCTACTTGTCTTTATCATTGGCCATGCTAAATTCTTACTCTGTCATGCAAAGTGATTCATCAACACTCTTACCTCAGACCTTGTTGACTGGGACATCAGTACTTTCTGAGGATGTTTCCAGCTGGGAGTTAGCTACCACTCTCAGCTCTGCTACTGATGCCGAGATTTCTCAGTTCCCTCTCGGACAAACATCATACTTTTATTCAAATGCATCCTCTGTTCCAGGTGCACATGTTCCTGAAACAATACTGTCATCACATTTTCACTCTGAGTCATCTGTGTTTCTGGAAGCACCCTCAGTATTGCCAGTGGGCTCTGAAGTTGTGTTTACCTCAGCTGTTACAGGAGCTACCTCTCAGTTGGAGCCCTCACTCTCAGCCTCTCACTCCGTGGTTCCTACCCTGGTGCTGCCCACTTCCGACACCCAGTCTGTTACCAGCAGCATCTTGCTCAATGAAACTAATCTGATCTCTTTGTTTACTACCTTTCCAACAACTCCTGTCTTAGATGTATCTTCACCTCTGCTCTCAACTGCTCCAGCTTCCGATGAGGATATTGGTGCTACAGTTAACCCCACGCTGCTTTTCACATCTCGCAGCGAGGGCAGTGCCCACACAGCCCTTCCTCCAGCAGACCCTGACAACCTGACGTCACGTGTCGACACCAGCAGCACAATGCCCTTTCCTACAGCATCTCCATCTGTGACCACGTTGTTTGCTCCCACGCAATTCCCTCCGACTTCTAGCCCTCACACTGGATACGAAGTTCCAGCAGGAAGCAGTGCAACTGCTGGTACTGATGCATCGGCTGCTCCCACCACTGTCCCCATGACCACTGCCACCACGGGCAGCCGTGGCATGACTGCTGCAGGCAGCCTGGAGACATTCTCTTCCACCCCTCTGGCGACCACTACTCCATCTGAATCTACGGTTGTAACCTCTGCTGTGACCACTACCAGGCAACCCTATGTCTGCGACATTACGGTTCCTGATGCTTACTTAGTCACTGCAGGTAAGATACTCCTAACATATTTATTTTGTTTTGCAGAAGCCACTGTAATGTGAACCCCTAGCTAAATTGCAGGTGTCGAATTGGCTAAGCGAACCTTTCAAAAAAGTACAGTGTAAATTTAGACAAACAGCTGTAAAAGCATTGATTTATCATTTAGTCTTGAAAATAATAGAATTCCCTCGAACAAAGTCCGTTGTGATAGCGAGTTACATACACGTTACACTGCACAGAGAATGAAATTGTCTTCTAAAATTGCTGATGCGTATATACAAGTATACTGAATTAGAGGCTGCTTTATCATTTCATGGCTTGTAAATGAATGTTACTGTCATGGTACTGTTCTGCCAAGCTATTAAATGTTCTGACTGAGTAAGTTTCTCCTTTCAGTTGTTGCTGCTGTTTGTAAAAAAAACCTGCATGTGAGGTAATGTTGTAATATGAAAGAGGAGAGTTGGTTTAAAAAATGTTTCTGTTTTGTTACCATTTTTATAATTTTACCCTACTAGTTTATGTTTATAATTTACCTCCTCCCATACTTACTTTAATTGGATTTGGTGTGTTTGTAACCAGAAAAAGTGACCTTAGTTTGTTTCAAAATTAATTGTCTCAGCATCTGTGTTTGCTTTTTTTGGTGTTTTCCTACCTCTTCCTAGCTTGTTAACAAAACAATACCAGCGAACTAATCCAGGGCAGCTGCAGAAGTGCTGCATGTTCTCTGGTAAGCTACACGTTTTGCCCTTAAGATTTACTTGTAATGTGTAAAGCAGAATGAGCATAATCTCATCCTCCAGCTATGAAGGTGAGCTGGCTATGCTGGTGATAAGGAACATTATTTTTTTTAACCTGTAATTTAAGTAGTTTTGTAGGCAAGAAACTCATGGAAAGTAAATGCAGGATGATAACACAACACTTTTCAGTTGTTTCCTTGACCATAGTCACAGTCTCAAGTGTGACTGTAACAGACACGACATCTGTAGGGATGTGGGGTTTTTAAAGCAGTTTCTGACTCGGTGAATATCCCTTTCAGTAATCAATGTCATGTTTGTTTACTTTTTATTAAGAGAAAAGTAGATGCATATTTTCTGTGGCTTTTTTCTGACCTCATCTGCATTCCACACATTGCCTACAAAACCTTAACTGCGTTATGACAGCAGGCTCGTTGTGCACAGGTCAGACTGAATGTGCTGCGACTTTCAGATCCAATTTGAATGCCTCAGTGGCTCTTTAGAAGATTCTTTTACTGGAATGCTAAAGACATTAGATATAAAAAAACAAAACGAGAGAGAAAATAAACCTGGAGTTCCTTGAACTCTATGTACAGTCACTTTTTAGGGTACAGTCACACCTTTACCTGTTTCTTGTCTATCGTCTTATCTGTTTGATGCAATTGATCTCATTGCCTGCTTTTCCATGCATTTCACAATTGAAAATGCAGCTTTGAATCAAAGCCCAAGAGATGAAGCTAAAATGTATTTACTGACTGACATTAATTTCCAGTGCTGGCCCGAAGAGCTGTTCTACAAAATGTCAGTGAATCCATCAGAGAAGTGCTTAGAGTTCAGTTCAGGCGATCAGTAGAGCTAGAGGTAAGTGGTATGAAGTGTGTACAAGTAGTCTTTGGTCAATATAATACAATAGTGGGTTTAGTTCACAGGCTTAAACAGTGATTTAAAAACAACCCATGTGGTACTATATCAGAGAGAGGTTAATTCTAACTTAAATGTTAGTCATGTTTTTTTTTTCTTTTTAACATGAATATGACATCAGCTTTTTTACTTTTAGAATGTCATAATTTTCTAGGACAGACCTTTCACGGTTTTGCCAGGGGTGAGCAAGCAGTGCTCAGCCTCTACTGCTCACCTCCTTTGGCTAGTGAATTGAAACTGAACTGAACTGAAAAGCTTTCACCCTTTGAAATACCTGTTAAAAAGTTTTGTTTCTTCTGCTAGCATCTTAAAACAAAACCTTCTGCACAGCCTTGTGCTATTTTATGTTGTGAGGCCACCAACACTTTCAGGGGAAGTGGTGGAATCCCAAATGCAGGAGTTGGCAGATGAAAAAGGCAGGGAAAAAAAAACAGGTGTGCAATGGTAAGATGTTATTTTTAAGTCTTCAAATAGGTGTGACTCCTGTCCTTCCGCCACTCACAGGGCTGGGAATTGTGGCGCTTTTGGTTTTGGTTGATTTTGTTGTGTTGGGTTTTTTTTTTAAAGCTTTGTCTGCTTTGATGTTCAAGTAATCATCTTTGAATGTATTTCAGTGTTGTTTCCTAACCTCAAAGTGAGTGTCTGGTTGAGATGAGGTTTAAAGGCTCAATTCCCCACCTCTGAAAGGAAGAGACTGTAGAGGTAGTTTGGGGGTACCTTTGTTGTGTAATCAGATATTTCAACACTGGGGACAAAATGAAATGTTTTAATGGAATTACTGGTGTAGGTGCAAGTTCAGCTGCACTTGCAGCTTTTCATGTTGGCATTCATCCAGTTGTGATAGCCCAGCACCACATTATCTTACTTTTTTGAGTCTGTGATCTCATTTTCATTATGAAGTTTACTCAAGTAGCAGTTTGAATTTTGAACATAACTTGAGTTTCTCCATGCACAGTGGTGCCTCTAACTTCTGCTTGCCGATCTGTGCAGGGAAACAGTATTTTGACAGCTCCTTCCATAATCACTGCACTCAGTAATTAAACAACTCCTGTCTGATGTTTGAGAATATACCTCGCTACTATCCAGTCAAGATAGGAGTGTTAGGAATTTCTGCCAAACTTCAGCCACAGTGAACTGCTGCTATAAATTATGTTTAGTTATATTTGAATATATTTGAATATATATTTGAAAGTTGGAGCCAAAATTTTATATCTTGCTTCTTTATATTTTTGCGCTTTAAATTCCTTCCTTTCATGCCCACTATTGCCTTATAAAGCTCTCAATAGGTTATTTTGGCACTAAAGCTGCTCAGAAGCAACTGTGTTTTTATAAATAATGCAGTAAGTCCAGCTTAATTCTT
This sequence comes from Balearica regulorum gibbericeps, assembly GCF_011004875.1. NCBI lineage: Eukaryota > Metazoa > Chordata > Aves > Gruiformes > Gruidae > Balearica > Balearica regulorum. Next base: position 63,202,025 of record NC_046184.1, read on the forward strand.
TATAAATTCTTCTTTATGAAAAGGAGAAAACATTTCTGTGGAATCAGTTATGCTTATTTTATGCTAGAATGTTACTATCATATGTGTTCCCTTTGTGATGCCTTGGGTATGGGTTTTGCTCTAAAAATAATCACTAGCAAATGTCTTCACCTCTAATGGTGAAGTACTAACAAAACTTATTTTAAATAAAGAGTTGTCTATAGTATTAGCATGTTTAATGGTGATGTAATGCAAAATTTTAAACAAAATTAATCTATATTGCTAAACTTAATTAATCAAACAGCCCTGACTTGTTAGTCGACAGTACCCAGGAACTGTGTGTACATTTGCAAGTTATGGTAAAGCAGTGCACTTCTCTAATCTGCTTTTTTACTGTCTCTTATTACAGCTCACAGATGTTATTCCCTTGCTGTGATGTAATGCACAGTAAATCAGGAGACAGTCTTGTTAACTTTAACTTGGTAGTAATGTATGCTTTAAAAATAACATCCATGGCAACAATGGATATAACTGCTGCTCACTTTAAGTACAAACCAAACTTAACACTGAAAGAATTAAAATATTTTTTCCCAACTTTTTCAGTTGAAACTTTGGTCTCTGTTTCTTTATTATTTCAAACATTCTGAGTTGTTGAAGTGGGGAAAAAAAAAAAAGGACACAGGCATGAATCCTGCCTGATGAAAAAAACTTTTGTCGTTTTTTTCCTAACAAAAGTCCTTACAGCAAAGTGAGAATAACCTACAGTTTTACCGTTCTTTCCAGCTGGTCTCCATGTATTGCATCTGCAAAAGAATAAGACCTTATTGTTTGAGTAAGAGCAATTTTTGTCAACTTTCTCTAATGTAAACCTTATGACACTTGGGTAAGATCTGTTATACAATGTTCCCTTGACTTAGCTTTGTTGCACTGGGGTGTGAAATAAAGTAGTGTTGGCAGTGACTCGTTGCAGGACCCCAGGTGCCATTAACTTCACGCCAACAGGAAAAAGCTTTTTGCCAGCCTCATTTGCACTTGGAAATTTTATCATGCAGTATAATCTATATATATAACTCAATCACTTTGTTGCTGCATTTGATGTGGGGTTTTGGGCCTGTCCATAGCATATTGGTTTCTATAATCCACACCTCTGCCTGCAAAGTAAGGAGATGAGTTCATTGCCAGGCAGTTAAGTGCTTCTTTCAAAGATGCCACCTTGTGGGCTTGCGCTAACTTCATCGCTGCTCATTGTTGCCAAAATTCTGGCTCGTGCCATTTGGGTGTGTAAAAACACTGAGAGAATTGTTGCCTTAGGATCCTAACGTGCGTAGAAGCAGAAGCTTTGTTTCATTTTTAAGACCTGTGAGGCTTTGTAGCCCATCTTCAGGAAGTTAAACGCTCTCTGCAGGCTCTTTACAGGATGCTTAATAAGGTGGTGGTGAGGAAATCAGTTGTTTATGCTTTCTGCCAGATGTTTACACAGCATAATACAGTGGAGTGTAGGCATGGATTAGATGGTAGTAAAGGTGCATCTAATCAAATATTTTAGAGGACAATAATCAATAGCAAATTCTTAGGGAACATCATAAGGGACAGAGTAAGCATACAGTGATGTTTTCCCCAAGTACTCTTCTAGCATCTAGTAAATCAAGGCTTGAAAACTTTTTGTACTACAAGCGCTCTCTCTTGTGAGGTAGCTTTGAATGAGATAGGTTGTGTCCTGGAAACAGCAGACTTGGATTAGCCATCACAGTTTCGAGAAGGAATAGCTTAACTTGAGGTGGTGTAGGGGTTCTCTGCACCTACTGAAGGTTTCTGCTATTGCTGTGGGAATGTCTCCAAAGCACACATGGATTTTACATGCTTCTCCAGTTTTATGACCCAAGATGTTAAGATAAGAAATTTGTACTTGTTTAACAGAAGAAATTTGCACTTGTTTACTTAATAGGTAGCATTCTAAAATGTGGTGGTTCAGCTAGCTGATTTGTCAGCATCTCACTGTCCTGGCAGTAGAGGTAAAACCTCCAACAGAGGGTTGGTTGGATGGATGGCTGGGTTTGTGAACCATTAGGGCTGTGCCAAGAGGAGCTGTTCTCATTCATGAATCAAGAGTCGTAAGCTGTGCTTATCTATCCTAGGCAACTTTGCAAACTGTGAATTAGGTTGTAGACAGCATCATGCTGGCATGGCTATATTATTTTTGTCATCTGAATTAGGTTATAGAGAGCTAACTGTAGACAACCCTGCAATATCTCAAGCTGAAATAGCTATTGTTTTGACCTGTAGTGGTTCTAATCTACCTATCTCAAAATTACACTTAAAAGTTGGATTTTTTTTTTTTAATTTCCTTTCTTCTGGAGTTGCTGTTGCTCTTCTGCAGTGAAGCACAAAAGAGAAACAGCATTAGCTGTTAAGACGAAAAAGTTGATGCAAAATTTCCAGGGGTTGTTCAGGGCAGGCTGCTTTCATTGCATCTATGGTGCACTGCAACAGGTCAGAGGTGGAGACAGCTGAGTTAGTTATCAGAGGCTTGCTTTCTTGTCTGAAATACCTAACTCTGGCACACAAGTATATGCTGGCTAGACTAGGCCTCTCTTCCTCAGCGTGTATTGCTTTAGAAATCACCAGCAAATTGTCACTGAGATTTGTAATTCTAATTCCTCCTTTTCTTGCCTTTTAAGTAGTCTCCCTTGGAAGTAATGGGAAACTTTCTTTTGGCATGTCTTACCCATTATAACTGCTGTTTCCATTTGACAAACTGAAGCTGCAGAGATCATTTCATCCTGAGATAAAAGGATAAAATTTCAGATAAGAGGAACTGAAAAGAGCTGTGCATATTATTCATATCAAACAAATTTGAGTTCTGTGGATCTAAATCCATTTAAAATAAAAGCTGGATGCTGCATATATTTGTGGACTAAGAAGGAAGAAAAGAATAATGAGCAGCATAGACTTTTTTTTTAATTTATTTCCTTCTCCTACTGAGGTGGATTCTTCTGGTGAAGATGATGTCTTTGAAATGCACGGGTTTTAGAGGAGAGGAAAGAACTGCTTGCTGTCTCTTCTAAACAGCAATTGCCATCACTTTACACTGTTGCAGAAATACCAGTAAGGAACGTGTGGGTCACAACTTAAGTAGCACTGTGCTTTTCTATCAGGCTGATCCTGAAATTGAGGATATCTAACATAACCCTTCACCAGCACAAAGCCTGCAAGGTGCTAGCATCTCTTCAAGGGGTGCACATTTATCAGAACCTTTAGGTCTCTGGTTTAGATTTATTTGTGAGTCCATCGTGTTGGACATCTCAAGATATTTTAGTGTGACTGCCTTAGGCAAATAAAGCAAACTAGGGGAGTAAACCAAAGAGGAAAAAAAAATGCTGGGGAAACAGGTGTCGTTGATATTGAGATAGTTTCTCTGAAGGAGAAAAGACACTGCAATATGTTTAAATAAATAAAAGCCTTCAGTTTGTTTTTACTTAGGTGACAGAGAAAGGGTGGATAAGAGTGTCTGCATGGAAACATTCACCGAGGTTTATATTTAACTTACAATCTCATTTCTTTTACATGATGACTAAGACTCCTCAGGGTTTTTAAGACTCGAAGTCAGGAAATTATTTGGAAGAGGAAAATTGTAATTGTAGTAACTGTGCTGAAATAAGCAGATAGAAGTGTTCCCTGGAAGAAAGCGTTCTTGAGTGTGAAAATTATATCCATAAAACACAGGTTATGTGTATTTTGCTTCTTGCATATCACATGTGAATGGTATAAGATGTATTCGCTATGCAGTATATGACTGAAATGCAGAAGCTATCCAAGCGGTTCAGTAAGTACAGAGCAATTTTGCATGGGAACTCTTATATACTCCAGGGGAATGCAGATGAAGGGGAGTGCTGCTATGCTGGCACATGATAAATCAAATCAAGAAGTGTTGAGATTGATGCATTGTACTGAAGAGATTCTAGTAGGTGCACCTAACACCTCTGATGCAGTGGAGCAGAGGCTGCAAGGCACAGCACTATCAGAGTGTTTGTGCTTCTGCTCTCTCTTTGAAAAATAAAGATTGCATTTTCCTACCTCTTCATGATGTGGCTTTGAAATGCATGAAGACTATGTAGGTCTTAGGTGTGGCCAAATTTCACATTGAGGATTTTTTTTAATTTTCTTTTTTTTTTTTTTTGTAGGTTTATAAAATTTCCCCCAAATTTGCTTTCTTGGTGACATCAGGTCCTTTTGTTTACACGGCAGTATCTGTCATAAATGTGCTTGTGAACAGCAGTCTTCTTCGTGGTGAGGCCCCCATGATCCTCTCACTGCATCCTTCTTTCACTGTGCCGGATAACAGATTCCAAGTTCAGACAGGTGAGTTCTTCCTGACACGAAGAGGAGGAGATGTAGCTTCGTATTGATTCACACTTCTTCACTTAGGATTAAGTATGCAAGGCTGAGTCAAAACCCTGCGTTCTACTGCTGTGAATCTTAACTCTTGGTATTTAGTGAAATATTTGCCTGATCCCTGGTTGAGAGATGATAAATTGTAACAGTTGACCACATAATTTCATGATTTTTCAGGAAATTTTTCTGGCACATTGCAAAAATAAGTGTGCTTTTTTTCTTGCTGGAAAAGGTGAGAAGAGAAAAAAATGTCTGTAAAACATTTACTCATAAAATCACAGTGCAGCTACTTTATAAGGCTTGAGTCCAGTTTCAAATTGTGTTTACTTTAAATACTACTTTTTAGAATTCTCATAATGTAGGAGAATTGGTGAGCAGGAGGATTGATTGTTCACATATAATGTGAGCGAGAGGATTGCTCGTGTAGTATTAAACTTTCCGTGGCTGCTGTGTGGCAGCACTTTATGTGAAGTCCATGACTACTAGTAATCTAAAGTAAAATATTACCCATATAATAGATTTTGAGAGTCACTGGTATAATTTAAAATCTTCTTCAGGCACTATTTGCATGACAAAACCACCTGCCTGGTTGGCTGACTGCATATAATGAGGTAGCGACAGGGATTGAGCATATAGGCAGAGAGTTAATGAATGTCAAATGTGGTGCTTTTGTTCAGGTATGTTTCATGTGTTGTTTCTGCTCTATAATAACTGTGTAGCAAGACATCACTTCTTTAATTGTGCAGGTGTGATGTCTTTTTCCAATGTTTAACATAGTTATATAGGCAGACAGTAGACATATTTTCTGTTCTTGAACCTTGTAGAACATTGCTATTAGAGGCTGTAACCTAATCATAGTGTTTCTTTGGTAGGACTATATCAGGAAATTCACAGATGTGCGTGTGGTTAAGGTCTGCATGCCTACTCACATTCCTGTATGCTCACTCTTTTTCTCCTGTGCTCTTCCTTTCTCTCCTGTGAAAGGCTTTAAGGTGTATGTATCTAGATTTAAAAGATCGTTTGCTAATTAAGTGTTTTGAAAGTGTTAAACTGATACTAATATGTATTAAAGTTAATAAGAGCCAATATTTAACTTGTCTAAAAGACCACATACTATATTTCAGTCTGCAAGAAAAAGAGATTTGTTGCTTTTTTTCCTTAAGATTTTCAGTGATCTGTTGGGTACTAAGGATTTCAGTATGGCTGATTCAGCGTTCAAGTCGTGTAAAATTAGCCACATGTACGTAGTGAAGGTCTTTCAGTATGCATGAGGAAACAATGGATATTTTGTCACTAATATCTTTTGGTAATCTAATTACTGCTGCAACAGATATGAGTAGAGAATTTACTGCACCAACACAAAATGTATTTCTACTCTATTTTTACCCAATGTTTCACTGAATATGTCCTGAATTCGATGAAAAAGTGATAGCCCTGTGGATTCTCTTGCTTGTTTTGTTCTCTCTCATGGAAGTACTTGTCTGTAGGAATAACGTGTGTACCCTTTGCCTTCAGTGCTTCAGTTTGTGCCTCGGAACGTGGATGTTGGGTTCTGCAACTTTAGCCGACGCATTGAGAAAGGGCTGACAATGGCATTCATGGAGGTGACCAAACACCAGGAGTTCTACAACTTCACTGTGCAGGTAAGATGAGTAGCGTGTTTTGTGTCTGTCCTTTTTTCCTCTTGCCTTTGTTTGTCCTGTTTTTCATCCAGCCAGTAAAATGAGTTGGGTGTTCACTGGCTACCACTTGCCATCTAGATCATGTAGAACTATGAGGCTTTGTTAGGAAGTCGGGATTTTTTCCCCTACAAAATAATGTGGCACCGCAAATCCCTGTTTTCAAGCTTTTTGAAAAAATGATCAAAGTTGATTATATCCAAAAAACATTATTGAATGTAATAAGGCTTATAGTTTTTCATATAAAGGCTGCCCCAACCCTTATTGAAGTCATTCCCATCAGATTTTACTATTACAGAGTAGTAAGGTGTGGTTAGAAAGTTTTTGTTGGAGGACAACTTTCAGGTCTCACTGCCATTCAGGGGACCCTATTAGGGGGTATAGGAGTTATATGCACTCTGCTGTAATGTGAGCAAACATGCTAGTTGCTTCTGAGGTCTAGAAATACAGCAGTATATGATGTCCGTGGCAGCTGGAACTTCACATATGAAATGTATTGCATATGTGCTGGGTACTGAATCACATAGCAGAGCTTAAAAACTCCCTGGAAAGTCAGTAATTCAACTTAATGAGACCGACTTCCTCTCCTGTCTGAATTCTTAAATTTAATCTAGCTTTGTTGTAATACCAAAATTAGTAAAAAATTTATCATGTTGTTTAACTGACACCATAAATGCCCATCTGTGGTATCCTAAAATAAAATCATAGCAGGAAAAATGACGTAAACTTTACCTAAAGTACTGCATAGTACATGAAGTACTCAGAACTGTACAACTGAATGACACAGTCTGACTGGATAGACTGAAGACAGAACATGCAAAACAATTTCTTGGACTATCAGCTTAGGAAACTTTTCTTTTAAAAACTTCCTTACTGTCTGGAAGAGGTTTGTCTACATGAACATAGTTACTGTGTACATTGGTGCCAAAAGGAGGCTTCTAACCACTGGTAGCGTCTGGGTGTGCAGGGTGCAGGAGGTTCTAACCAAGAGAACATCCATTTTCAGAATGTTTCTTTATCATGGTCTCTTCCTGTCTGTTCCACACAGTTTGGTAATCACGTAAGATTTCTTTATTGGTAGATGAATTTTGCTGACTGTCTCTCTAGGTGGTTTTTTTCGTTGTTTTCTGGGCTGTGACTTTCAGATCATTCTGGATTATGATTGACCTGAAAGGATAGCTCTTAGGAGAGGAATTCACATGTAACTTTGCCTCTTCTGAGACTCGGCAGGCTGAAACAACCTGGAATAGATGTTCCTCTGTTTCAATGTGAACTACCCTCCCCCCTCTTCATATTAGGGTTAAAAAAAATAAAGACTGTCAAGGAAGGAATGGAAATGCCCGTGATTTGATTTTGCTGACTATGCTTCAATCTTGTCTTTTCAGATACTGAATATAACTCTGAGTAGGCCTGGGGCAGCATTTCGGCAAGGCCCCGTGAGCATTGTTTTTGCCGTCCGAGATAGATACGGTTTTCTAAATGGGTCCGAAGTCAGTGAGCAACTAAGAAACTTGTCTGTGGTGGAATTCAGCTTCTATCTGGGCTTTCCTGTGCAGCAAATTGCTGAACGTGAGTACTTGCTGTTTGCCAAGACTGCAAAATACTTTCTTTAGTATTTTTTTCCTTCTACAATTTAGAGGAATTTTGTGCATAAGTGATAATGCAGGTACCTAATTCAGGTACCTAATTTGTATCATGAATTCTGCAGGGGAAATCCATGCCCCTCTCTGCTCACATACTGCATATCAAGTGTTACAGCAACTTGTTGCTTTTGTCATCATTCTTTCCTTCTGCACTGGGCCAGTTGTGCTTACCCTGGCTTCATTTTCCCTGGTCTTAGCCCAGATTAAAAAAAAAAAAAAAGTCACTTTGATCAATATTGCTGTGAAGTGTGATCCCAGGTGTATGTCTGTGTATGTGTATTACCTTTTAGGCATCTCTCTCACTTATTATGTACAACTTGCATTGCAAGTCACTTTTTCCAGACCGTGGTCATCCTAAACTTAGATTAATGGGAACTGCCTGCATAGCAGAGTTTGCTTGATACACAGCCTTGACAACTTATGTTTGGTTAGATTTTTCAGATGACCTCAGTCTCATAAATAAGCCAAGTTTCTAAAATCAACACTGATCCTTGTACATTAATGGATTGTTCATGACAGAAATATCTCATGAACGTAAGCAAGAACATGAGAGAACAGTACTTGCGTTTCCTGGTGACAGGTGCTACTGTTAACCCAGTCCATTAATTCCCAGTTTCTCCTAAGTCACTGTGCTTTCCAATGCAGATTTTAATTGCCGGAGTTATTTTTGTGAGCTATATAGGTGCATAGCACCTGACACAGTGATTTGCTCTATACAGTTAAATGTCTAGTGGAAAATCAGGCTTAATGGCAACTGCTGTTTGTTATGCAGCTGAATAGTAATATGTCAACAAAGATATTAGAGTGTGTTTGTCAACAGAAGAAGTTGTTCTCTATAGCACCTTTAAATCTATATAAGATGACTGCACAGGATACTTTCCCAATGACTAGAAGGTAGTGTAAATATACTAATTTTTTGGAACTTTTTGGTTTAATTTTTTAGCATTTTGAACCATCTGCTCCCATAATCAACTAAAATATGTAGCAGGCTGTTGTCTCATTTTCTTTAAATATTTCTGCTCTCATTTGGTCTCATACAGACTGTATCTGTGCAATGATAGCTGTATTTAATTGAACCAGAAGCTTTGAGAATCCCTGTCCGTAGATGACTATAATTTCTTTTGTTCCTTGTGAGGCCACAGATTTTCTCAGATTGTGGGCTGTGGTCTTTATCTCTCACTGAATTCAAATTAAATGTTGCTTTTGCCTTGATTGCTTGAAAGACATTACTCTTCATCGTCTCTTTTGCACCTTTGCCCTAAAGTTTATTGCTTTTGGGTGTTATTTTCAGTGTCATGGAGCTTTTTTGCCCTGTCATGTACACACATCAGGTCCTACAGTTTTTAGTTTTCTCCATATATTCTGGAGTGATATTTGTAGTGAATTTGCAGATTGCCCCTTGCTGAGAATCCATCTTTTGGATTGTGTGATGGAGCTACATTGCAATTAAGTGACAACAGAATTTCTATCAAGGACAATGTATCCTGAAAGACAGGCTGGTCATAGGGGAAAAACATTCCTATTAAACATGCATGTACACTGTTCTCCTTATTTTCCTTTCCTGATAGTACTTAGGAAATTTGAAGGTAATTAGTGCTCATAGCAGGAGCTCTCCCTGTGTTATCTGCATGCCTATAGTGCCTGGCCAGTGGGGCTGATTCCGGGCTGATGCCAGTGGAGCTCCGCGGTAGCTCATGTTAATGAGAAAGCCACGCGCAGTAGAATGAGTGAAGAGGTCAGGTAGTGCCTTTGGAAAAAAGTCCCATTCAGATTTCTCCTCCTTTCCTGACTATTCTGAGGATTTGCAATGAAGTAATGTAGATGTTGGCTGTTGTGGCCTGGCAAATGTAGCCTCTGTTAATACAGTGACATGTCCAAGCCTGTGGGTGAGTTATAGAAATAACTTTGTTTCTGAAGCTTCAGGAATTGTTTGTTTATTCCTGCTGGCAATTTTAAACAAGTATGCCAACAGCGTGATAATTTCATTCCTGCGAATTCCAGCACAGGCCTCAAGACTTCAAAAACAAAATTGTTCTTCCTCCCCTCAAATCCACCAAAGCTCCCAAGTACCAGACCTCAAATCCTCAAGCAGACCCTTAGTGTAGGAAGGCAGAGTTACTCATCAGTGGTGACTAGGTCCATCATGATACCCACTTTATTCCCAGATTCTCCTATTTGGAGCTCTTGAAAAATGCTGTTTCTTTGGTGCACATCCCCAGTAGCAGGGATGACAGCTGAACAAGGCATGTATACACCCTTGCCTTCAACAACCCCACCTAACTGCTGCCGTAGTTAGTGAATGAATATTGCCAACAGAGCATAGCACTTGCCTCGAGAGATCTTAGCCAGTTTGTTGTTGGCGGTGTCTCTTTGATAGAGAAATTTTGAAGATGACCTTCAAATTTGTCTAGACTGAAGTTTAAAAAAAAATTGTTGTATTATAATGAACAAAATAAAATACATGTAATCAAATTAAAGTAGATACCACAGAATCACAGACTGGTAGGGGTTGGAAGGGACCTCTGGATCATCTAGTCCAACCCCCCTGCTAAAGCAGGATCACCTAGAGCAGGTTGCACAGGATTGCATCCAGGTGGATTTTGAGTATCTCCAGAGAAGGAGAGATATTCTGGGCAGCTTGTTCCAGTGCTCTGTCACCCTCACAGTGAAGAAGTTTTTCCTAATGTAGAGATGGAACTTCCTGTGTTCCAGTTTGTGCCCCTTGTCCTGTCACTGGGCACCACTGAAAAGAGTCTGGCCCCATCCTCGTGACATCCACCCTTTAGATATTGCTAAGTTTTGATTTGATCCCCTCTCAGTCTTCTCCTCCCCAGGCTAAACAGGCCCAGCTCTCTAAATAAATATATTAAGTTTCAATTTAGTAATTCAGAATTTTTAGGAATGATGAGATATTCCCAAAGTTCATCAATGTAGAAAACATGAGGATTTAGTGGATATGGTGCCCTAAATCAAGGAGCATCTTGTCAGCATTTGATTTTCTTGTTGCTAGAGGAGCTCGTATTTACTGTAGATTGAGCTCACTGCAGGACAGCTCATTTTGATTTGAACTTGTCTAGTTTGGTCTCAGTAGAGCTTCAGCACGTTTGTAGTCACTGTTTTGGAACACCAGACATGGTGCGATTTGATAAGTCAGCAAAGTGGGAACACAGTTTCTCAGCTTGTTAGAGCTATGGGTCTGTCTGTCAGCAAGCGCAATAATGAATGTAGCTCATATGCTTTTATAAGCGAGGCAACCACACTCGGTTATATTTAGCTGTTTCTACATTTTTTTGCACTGTTGCTGTGACTGTATTTTGAGCCAAAGGATTTTAGATCTTCAGTATTCAGAGCCAGAAATCATGTCCAAAGGCTCAGCAGCATTAGGCAGATCCTTCTTGAGACACCTTATTCAGCAGTCAGTTGAGGATGACCAACAGCCAGATCTTCAAAACTACTTTGGCAGGAAGATGACTAAATGTTTTTGTTCTCTAGGCCATGAACTCTGCTTTCATGCTGTCCCTTGATCTACAGAGGGGTCATAGCAGGGAAGGTGTTGTCAAGATCTTCCTTAGATAGGTAGCTGTTTTGGTCTGTGCAAATTAATATGCAACCCTCTGCTTTTCAATGTGAATTTTGGGGAAATTTTTGATATTTATGTATTTAAATATAAACAATTACTTATGTTATTGTTTAGATGTGACTTGCCATACTGTTCTATGCCATTTGTACCTTAGTTATCAGGCATGGTAACAGTTAATACCCTTGGTGTTGACTTTCTTTCCCCCCCCCCCCCCCCCCCGAGGGCTCTGTATATGTTTTTGTAAGTTTTACAGTCTGTATCTGAAGAAAAAGAACTGATTTGTAGGTGAGCTGAGCTGTCAGGGGCTTCATAGTGATTCATACTAAGGAAAAGCTACTTGTGTATTATCGCTGTGTCTCACCATTGTTAAGTGAAGTGAGACTTTGCCTTCGGTATCCCAAACATGAGCCTTGTTTGAAGGAATGTGTTTGCTCCCTGCCGCTTGTTCACTTCATGTTGGCTTTCACACATGGTCCTTTCACTCTTTTGTTTTTCATGTAACTAATATGTACTGTTTATACTTTTAACTGTGGGGGTTGTCGCCGTGCAGTACATCATTAACAACAGGAATTTTTTGTCAGCTTTTTCCCACTAATTTAGTGTCAGCGTCAGTAGTGAAAATTGTTAGTTTGAGAGAATGGACTATTCTGTGCTGGAATAGGGCTGTTGGAGTGGCCAAGCCTGGAAACTTCCAGACTTTTTTCTTTCCCCCACAGACTTCTAGGTGACTTCAGCAACATGGTTATATTCAAATGTTCAGTTTATACCTTCCTGCATGCTTATTTTGTGTCGTCCATCTTACGTCTCACATCTTCGATTGTAAACTGGTTAGACTGTCATGAACTACATGTCAGCAGAAAGAAAAGCAAGTCTAGTCATGGTTTTTGGGTGCTAGTTCATTAAAAACAATAGGAAATAATATATTTAGTAGCTCTTTGTGGCTGGAAGATTTCTCTGAGGACAGGCAAAGGCCAGCTGTGGACTGGATGAGGAATATTGGCTTTTATGAACTTACCCTGAATAAATCTCTTTGGTTTTATAACTTTAAATAGAAAGAGTTGCCTTGGGACTTGCTATTTTTTCAGTGCTGTAAGTAGCACTTCGGGTGTCATCTATTTAGATATCTTGGAGATGTTGCAAGGCTGATAGGATAATATAAAATTGTATGATACAGTCCAAAAACTGCAGAAGTATTTGGCAATTTTTTTCTGGGTGGATTTTGGATCAGACTTCTAACAGATACAGTGTGTTACAGTGTATCTACACCCCAATATTTGCATGGAATCTGATTTTTCAGTTGATGCCTTCTCATTCCAGATATTGCATTGCCTCCTTGCTTTCTATTGCTGTTTCTCCATTTATCACAAGTAAGAACAATCACTATGGTACCAGTTCTATCCTGCATGGTCCCACACATTTCTGTATGAGAGCATCAGAGAGATCCTTCTTGGAGCATCTGGTGAAGGCCATGTTGCCCGAGTGGTGTGCTTCAGACTACTATCAAGGGGTTTCTGGGTGACTGGGCGACCCTTTGCCTTTTCAGTCAGCATTGAATCCAATGCTGATACACGGTACGGTGGTTCAGGGCTGTATGTTAGAATCTGCTAATGATGCTAGCATCTATTTGATTAATGCATCTATAGTCATTAGCAGACCAGCCACAATCTAATAACTGCATTTTGTCTATCCGACTTCCCCCTCGGAATAACAATCAGTCTGTGCTGGTTTTAATTGTTAGTTCCAGGGAGCATTAGGAGTCTTGAAAATATGGTCTTGCTGCAGTGTTGAGACTTCAGCTGATCTCAAGATCTGGCCGTGTGTGCTGGTAACACACTTGAGTTGACCTATGAAATAGGAGTTGGAGCCTGGATTTTCTGACTTCTGAGCATGGTCTCAGCTGCAGCAGTGTCCGTTTTTTCATGTATTCTTCATGAGGTTTTAGAATCCAGCCTTAGTTGCCAATGATTACGGCACATCTTCCTTTTCAATTTCAAGATTTTCTGCTGAAGTTGTTTTATTTTTAGATTTCATTAATTCCATGAAAAGTTTAAGTGAATAGTCATCCAGCAATTTGCATGAATTAAATCATTTTTCAAGTACTAATTAGAAAATGTATGAAGAGCACATTAAGTATTGAGGAAAAATATGATTTTGGTTTAAAAGAAGGAAAAACTCACAGCTTCTAGCAGTTTAAAGTTTTATGGCCATTGGCAGGTTTTTGATTTTCTTATCTTACTCTTTCCATGCTTTGGAAAAACAACAGATGCAGTTTAGTTTATGCTTTTTTGTTCAGGTTGTATTTCTAAATTGAAGTAAACAATTGCACAACCAGAGTAAATAGAACTCCGATCTAAAAACTACAATCAGAAGAATCATGTAGCAGGATAGAAGAAATAAATGTGTTTGTTTAAATGGACTGTGAAGTGCTTTTTCTGTGTCTTGAGAGTTTTGGAAATTTGACACACTTTCTGGTCAGCGTATAGAGGCCTGATGCTTCCTGTTCAGAATAAAGATCCATATTCTGATATCCTTCTGAATAGTAAGTCACAAAGTACCTCCCATGTGGTTCTCTTGAAGCTAGGGGTACTATTATTGAAATAAAGGTTAAACAACAATTTTTTTTTTTCCCCCCATAGGACTATTCATAAATCTATGAAAAGAAAAGGTACAATGTAACTAGTGATTCTTTTGCTCTTGCCTTAACAAAAAATTCATTAAGGGGCAAAAGAATCAGTTTTTAGGTACACTGACAGAGGTCAACTACTCTAAAAATTATTGCATAATTAAATTAGAAAAATGGTAATTTTCTGTTTCTCTGAAACATGCAATAGTGGCAAGCTAGTCTACAACCGAAGACAGGACATCTTTTATCTAGCATGGACCAGGTCATGTAATTGTTACGTGCCACATTCTTCCTATCCATGAAATGGTTTAAAAACTAACCTTTGTATAATGCTTAGTAAACTGCATCTGGATTAAATATTTTGAGAAAGTTATGACCCTTCCTTTTTCTTATTGCCATAGTGAAGCTTAAGACTTCCCTTGAGGAATCTGTTGGCCCAGCCCCCATCTTCGCTTGTTTCCCAACATATCTTTACTGCTCTCCAGTGGAAACCTTGGGAAAAATCTTATCCCTACTGAAGTCAGTGAAAATAGACTTTATTTACTTCACCGGGGCCAGGATTTCACTCTGGAGCAGAGCTTTTTTGGAAGAACTGAGGAATTAAGAAAGCTTGGCGTCACTAAGCCAAACAAAAGGCCTGAGATTTGTCCACAGTGATGCTTCCACATGTACTTATTTGTCATTTTTGTAAAAGAAAAATTATCGAAATTGTATTTTCTAAATGCTTCCCCCTGCACAAGTCTGGAACACAAATCAGATATATTTAGTTTCGTGCTTTACATTTAGTGTTTCTGTGTAGTTTCTGCCTCAGAGAAGGTCATATTTTCATTCTCAGACACTCATGAATTGCCTCATTGCCCTTTGAACAAAAGTCTGATCCTGCAGCTAGCTCAGTAAAAGTCACAATTGAGACAGTGAGCTTTTACTTTCAAGTTTGAAGGAGCAATGACTTCAGTACAGCAGCTTGAAATCTTTCAGGTAATAAATCTGACTGCTTCAGTTAGCTTCTTTTTGTTCAGAGACGAACTGAGGAATGTGTTCAGAGCACTTTCCTTACTGTTGTGTCTGCATAGCCTCAGGAGTAGTAATACATCTATGTAAATGAGATGCTTACTGACAGTATAAATTATGAAGTGGCTTCTTTTTTTGTGTATGTTGTTGAGAATACTGTTCTTACGAATGTTTTTCCTCTGTTCTGTTTTTCCCTCAGCCTTTCATTATCCTAAGCTTAATGTGTCTCAGTTGATGAAATCTTCCTGGGTGAGAACAGGTACGTACAGTCTCTGTGAGTAAATAAGAGTGCAATTATTTTTGTTAGCCTGATAACTAGCCTACATAAATATCAATGGCTTAGAGGTGCTGCATTTTTATGAGGTAATAACATGCTTGAGCTGAACAGATTCTAAAACCAAAGGCCTAGTGACCTAGAATATCTGGGAAATGTAATTCCCAGGTCTAGAATAAGCTACTGCAATTCCTTGATAATGCACACAGAGTAGTTTTTGTCTATAAAGCAGTTAATTCTCAGTGAGACAACTTACACTGTGTCATGGTTTAACCCGACATGCTGCTAAAACAGCCACACAGCCGTTCGCTCACTGCCCCTCACCCCCACCCCGTTGAGTGAGGGAGAACACCAAAAAGAAAACAGGTGGAACTCATGGGTTGAGATAAAGACAATTTAAGAGAACAGAAAAGGAAAAGAATAATAATGATAAAAGAATATACGAAACAAGTGATGCACAGCACAAATACTTACTAACCAAAGCCAATGCTCAGCTAGTTCCTGAGCCGTGCCACCTCCCAGACAACCCCCAGTTATATACTGAGCATGATGATACCATACAGTATGGAATATCCCTTTGGCCAGTTTGGGTCAGCCATCTTGGCTGTGTCCCCTCCCAGCTTCTTGGGTGCCCCTGACCTTCTCATTGTTGGTGCAATATGACAAGCTGAAAAGGCCTTGCCTGCTTGGCTGTTGATAACTGTGTGTTACCGATATTATTCTCGTCCTAAATCCAAAACACAGCTGCTAGGAAGAAAATTAACTCTATCCGAGCCAGAAAACACTGTCAGGCATAAAATGTCCACTCTGCATGCTGTCAATATACCACATTGATTTTTAGGGTTTTGTTTTATTTTAAGTGAAAATTAAAATTTTATTTGTGTGCAGCTTTCTACCAAAACATGCTAGGAATATACCAGAATGAAAATAGATACATTACAAGTATGTGAAAGAGTTTCATCACATTTCATTGATCTCTTCTGATTCATTCACAGCAGATCCCTCCCACCCAAGTCTTGTGGATGTTTTATTCTGTAATTCACAGATACGGTTGAGCTGTCACGTTTAGATGCTCAAAGGCTGTTGAGGTTGCCTGCACACTGTACGTCCTACCTGCTGCTTTTAAGCAGAAAGGCTGAACAGTGACCAGGCTATGCCCAGCAAACTTACTGTTAGGGTGCAGATGCCCCACTGGATACGGTTTTGTCTTCCCACATCTTTTCTACCTGTAGTTCACCAGTACTATAGACTTACTCTTTTTTCAGGAATCCCTGTCTCCTCTCACCAGTGACCCTGTTTACTTTTTCAACAGGAAACCAAGTTGCAACTTAATTTCTGAAGCCCATGCAGTTTGTTTTAGAGAAGAAAAGTTAATTTCAGATCATGTTCAGTAACGTGAGAGAAGCTGCATCTGTGTATCCCACATCCAATGTCATCCTTCCTTAGAGATTTATGTTGGCTTCTTTGGTCACATCCTCACCTTCTCTTACTCAGCCTTAGGTTTGCTTTGTGCATTGTTGCTGGAAGTTCCCTTAGATCCTGCAGTAAGAAGAGGGTTCTTCCAGCTCAGAAATCAAGCTGCTTTTGGTTTTTCTAAACTTCATGTCTGCAAGATTTTTGAAAGCCTATTGCAGCACTTTTTTTGCTGTAGAGGAATTTTTTGTAATCCCAGTTCTTGCAGGCAGTCTGGGAAGAGCTAGTAGACTTTGGCTGGGTCAGTCCTTTCAGTCTGTATATTGTATTGTAAGGATAATGACTCATGACGTAGGAAAATGGTAGAATTTATGCACGTAAAGATGAAGTTTTAATATTAGATAACCCAGATATGACTATTGGGACACATGCACATATAAAATGTTGGGATATGCAATTTTCTCTGTAGCCATCCCTTTCAGCTGTTGAATACAGTTCATGCTATTAAGCATAATTCATTGATACTGAAATTCAATACACAGACAAGAATGGTCTTCTACTTGCTGTATATAATAGCCTTAGGCCACTGTCTATTTATTTTGCTATTTAATTCTGAGATACTTAGTCTGTGATTGAATTTAGAAGGCAGATGCTGTTCTCTCTGAGAAATCATGAAAATGTTTCCTTTTTCTGACATCTGCAGTGAAAATTTTATAATCAAAAAGGTGATTTTAATATTTTTCTTTTAAAAATCAAAACCATTAAAATTATATTTAATTGATTTTATCTAATTGGATGGCTTTTTATTAAGCACCACACTTAAAATAAACATGAAAACCCTTACTGAAAAAGGGACTCTTAAAAAATACCAACCATTTTAGTGGAGAGCCTCAGAAATGAAATCTGAATTATTTTACTGCAGTCAGCAATGACTTGGTTTACTATACGTTAGGGTTGTTTAATTAGGTAATTTGAATGACCATCGCTCCATTCACTCTACTTCTCTTTTACTGGATGCCATCTTGTTAGTAAAAGTCCACACTTTTTTGATGTTTCCTATGTGTTCTTCTTCAGGGTTTCATCCTAGCATTAGCTTGCCCCAGTGACTTAGAGTACCTGGGGTTGGGAAGTGAAGTGGGCAGGGCTACTAACCAGTTTTGTTGTTCTGTGGTTGCCATACTTGTTAATCTTTATCTTATCTAGGGAAAATGCACTTGGAATTCACAGCTTCATTCATGTCCTGCTGGTCTCCTTTTTTTTTTTTTCTCCTTGATTCTGAACCCTTGCCCTGCCCATCTCCACCTCTGTATCACTTCTGAACACAACATTTTGACTGCAGTAGTTGCAGCAGATAATTTAGACTGAATTTTCTCTTACTTGTTTTTAAACAATTCATTGAATGCTCACAAGTTTATGGTTTTTTTTAGAATTGAAACTGTTTCTTTGATATCCTGGATGTGTCTAGACTGGTTGAGATTCCAAAAATTACCTCTGCCCTAATTTATTATTATTTTTAATTTATTTCTTTTAACCGTTTCCCACTCAAGGTCTTCTTTTGCAGCATCTAACCTCCGTCCAAACTGGGCAGTATTTCCATTTGAATACAGCTGCTCTTGAATTGTCCGTGAGATGTCATAGGGTGACT
The DNA here is from genome assembly GCF_011004875.1 of Balearica regulorum gibbericeps. Lineage (NCBI taxonomy): Eukaryota > Metazoa > Chordata > Aves > Gruiformes > Gruidae > Balearica > Balearica regulorum. Next base: position 63,220,264 of record NC_046184.1, read on the forward strand.
CAAAGCTTGTAATTAAAGTTGCAAGAAAGACACCAAAAAGTTTTACTAATTCATTTGTGTTCTTGGGTTACTTTCTCTGCAATGTAGTTCTCTTAGGTGTCGTCGACCAGCGAATTCAGGAGGAAGTGTTTCAGGCTGAGATGGAGCGGAAACTGGCTCACCTGTTAAATGAGGCTTTGGTCAGAGGGCGGATATGGAGACGAGCCAGTTTTGCAGGCAGCAACATTGTGCAGGTATTAAGAGCTCAAAGTCAGAGGAAGAAATAAAGGGTAATAAATTATTGAATAAGTTTATGTTGTCTAGGGTTTTTGTTCAGAAAGATAACTCAAAAGCATGTATCGTGTTTAGCTAGTTGATGATGCTTGCGTTTTGCACTTAAATTATGGTTCTTCTGGATACTTGTTGTCTTGTAAGCTAAACATAACAAATGGAAACAACTGAGTATTTTAAGTGGCTACTAAAAAATTCTGATGACTTCTTAAAAACTATATTGAAAATTATTTTACCAACATCTTATTTTAAAAACTTGCTGTCTTGTCTGACTTACATGAGATGCCACACAAAAGGAGACAGGAGGCTCATCTGAGTCAAAAAAGTGCTCTGCTGGAACAACTACTTCACAGCTCTCTGTGGTGTTTTGACGGTGGTGTAGAAATATGAAATGAAATCATGTGTAGCTTGATGCAGCAGTAGAGTAGTACTTTCTACCCCTTAACTGCCTATTTGTCAAAGTGCTCCTGGTCACAGGAATGACTTTCAAGTAAGAATGATTAATCGTGTCAAGTTTTGGACACATGGCAGCTTCTGCTGTCTGGATTCCAGTGCTGCTTTATAGTTTTGTCACAGGTGGAATTATTCACATAATGTCCACAAAGACTTGGATATTTAGTTTTAAGTTTTAAATTCTCACACGTGTTCTTTCTAGTCAGTTCAACAAACTGAAAGCCAAAATACTTCTTAACGGCTCATCTTCTTAAAAATTACTTTTTCCAGCTAGTTCATCAAGAGTTGGTTTACTTCACAGGTGCCCTTCTAGTGGTTCAGACCTATTATCTTTAATTTAATCCTATCGTTTTTGCTACCACTTACATATCCAGATGTTAGGATTTTCCTACTTCCGTTTTCCCATCTCAAACATCTGTTTCAGTAATACAGATTTTATTTTATTTTTATTTTGTGCAGATTTGAATTGCTGTAAATAGATGTCTGCTTCAGATTTTCTATTCCCAACACCTCTTATTGCACTTTTTTCTTTATGTCTCAGTCCTCCCTTTGCATATAAATTAAATAAATATTCCTTATGTTGCTAGCAAAGATACCACAGCCTGTAATGTGTACATGTGGATTACGGGTTTATTATTTTACATAATAAAGCTAAGGTAATTTATTTTTCCACACACAAAATTACAAGCAGGTCCTTTCTAGCTAAAAGATAATATTTCAGAAAGTGAAAATACAGTGGTTTTCTTATGACTTTGTATTACTTGGACATAAGATGAGGTCTGCAGCTTATGTTCCAAACAGCAGCGCTGCTCATTTATGCCACTTAATTAGTGCAAACTGTCTGCAAACTGCTGTCTGTGGGCAGTGGAGGATTCCCTTAGTTATGGTCAGCACATCATACCATCCTGCATAACACAGGGCTTCTCCAGATGCTCACAGCCCACGCTATTAGGGTTAGCACTGTAATAGAGGAGATGTGGAAGAAGGAAGGCTGAAGGAGATACCTTGCTAATAAGCCCTCCTGAGTTGTCCTCCATTCTTTCAAGGATGCTCCCCTGTCAGCTGAGGATCTGGTTCATAGTAGTTGGCAACATACCTTTCAGTTGTACTGCTGCTAATTCTATTCTTTGTAGCCAAATTTCTAAGCTGTGTTTGAAGTGTGTTGTGTATATGCATCTGTTTGGATCTTCAGGGAGAGCTATTAATGTTCTTTGTGCTTTAAATTCAGATTTTCCCATATGTATTTCTTGCATGCAAACCAGTGACTGCTGTGATAGTAGGCCACAATGAAGTGAAAATAAGAACAGAAGCTGCCAGCAACACCAAAGTGTTCGATACTTTTATTAGCAGGACATGCATGTACCCACAGAACACTAGACACGCATTTCACTTGCATTGAGCCCCTATAGACTGGAGTTTTTCCTAAGGTGAAAGATATTTATAGTGTATTGAAATGTGACATTTCTAAGCTCTGTGGAAAATCAGGACTGCGGGTCAGAAGGTGAAACAATTATTTGTGAATGTTACTGCAGGCATATTAGTTTCCTTTCACATGCTAAGAAAATAGAAGTGATACCTTGTGAGGTTTAGATTTCATTTATAAAGGCACATGTTAGGATCTAATAATTTTAAAAATTACTGTTTAAATCAAGACACTTTGAATAAGAGCTTTGGACTACCTAGGGTGCCCAAGTAACATGTTTTCCCCTCGCGTTTGCCTATCTGTACTATTAGCAGGTGGCACTCTATGATAAAGAAAAAGAAAAAAACCTATAATCATTACATATAAAAAACATCTGAAATCCCACACCTGACTGTTATACACGAGATATTCCATTCATTTTTGTGTAATGGTCATATTAATGTTTCACTAAGCAAGTCATATATATTTTTAATATGTATCTGCTGTTGCTGCAAATTGAAGGCACATGTTTAATGCTGTTTGCATTGTGTCTGCAGAGGCTAGGCCCCGCGCTATATTTTGTCCATAGTTTATAATAACTCATTCTCATTACATTTTTTGATGAATTAAATGTCTTAATTGTTGTTTAAAAATATACCAGAAGCTAATGCAAAAATAATTAATTTCATTTCAGTGTGCTTGAACCTAGGTCTTTTGAACCTAATAGAAAGCAAAAAGGTGATCCTACTAAGTGACGAAAGAATGATACTCTGATTTAAGAGCACGTTAGACGACACTGTAGTTGTAACATGTGTGAGGAAGTAGTAGCTATGAGGGATGTAATGACTGAATCGAGCTTTTCATTAAGGTGAATGCTCATTCTCTTGGTTTTCTACTGACAGCTTATGTGTCTCTCCTGCAGGTGTAATCTGAGTAAAGGCCCAGTCTTGCTGGGAGTGTTTAGGTTTTTAAATAGTGCCTTCGGGGACTGCTGCTGCTTGACCTTTTCCTCAGAAGCATTTTGCCCCTCCATCAGGTTGCCCACGGCCTGTTCCTACCTCTGTTTTGGCAAGCCAGCTTCTTGGCTGGCCAAGCCTCTGCACGCCGGCAGAGGAAATGTCCTTAGTGTTGCCTTCAGCGCCCTGGAGTCCAGGCACGGAGCGGGTGAGCGCTTGGTGCTACGACATGTGCTGCCCTGCCCAGCCCCAGCTGGAGCGCCTCAGGAGGGAGCTGGCTGCCTGCAGGCAGCACCGCCATTTCCCGACCTGACAGGTTCCTGCGAGAGCTTTCTCTGGCCCAGGGCAGGTTACGTTCGATGACTGTTTCACATATGTTTTGCATTGCATTGTCTGCTGAACCGTTCAGGCCACAGTACAGCTTAATTTAATTGCCTGGACACTGAAATCCTACTTTTAATAAGGCAGAAAGCAGAATCTTTTTTGATTATATTTTTTTCCTAGGGGCAAATGTAGTGAAAAAGGGAAAATAATCTTTGTACAAGCATTGTGGAGATTGTGTGTTTGCTTGTTTCTAAGTAACGTATGTGCCTTCGAAACCCTGAACCAGTTCACCCAGGGACTCTTTACTCCTGACGGGGCTGCTGACTGGGATGTCCCGCTGGCTGAGTGACACTGCAAATGCCTTGCCAGCTTGGCCACCTCCTGCATTTCCCCACTTGGAATGATGCGCTGGGTTCGGTTACCAAGGCAACTATGTTCACTGACCTATGATATTCACTTGAAAACACTTTTTAAATTAAATTTACTGACACCTGAACACAGTTAAGCCTTTACTCTGTGGAGGTTAAATGCACATCTAGTATCAACAAAGATGGTATCATTTGTGTATACAGAAGTTGAATTAGTCTTTTTCTTTTTTTCATTTTCTGCCTACCATGTATTGAAATTCCTGTATCTCCTCCTCCCTATGTCATCCCTCGCTGCCGAAGTATAAATGTGAAATGCTTAAATGCTTCCTTACACATGGGCTGCATTGCTGGATGCCTGGAAAATACCATTTCTGCCTCTGCTTGCATTCTTAGTGCTCTCAAGGATAGAGACACCTCTGTAAAATATGAGACAAAACCAATCTGAAGCTGCACAGAGAGTATAATTTGGAGCAAAATGGCACAAAACTTAGTATACAGAACTGTGTAAAAAATGGGCACAGTGGCTGTGTACCTTAATTATTATAAAAAGACTTAAAAACAGTTCAGATCCACTGTGCCAGTTTTTGTGTTGCAGTGAACTCAGAGGTTAGTTTAAAAAAAAAAAAAAGTTTAGTGAACTAGTGTGACAGAGATGAAAGCTGAAGTACAGATACTGTCACAATTGCTGTCACAAGTCTAGTTGTGCCTCGTACTCACCTCAAGAATACTCTGTTCAGCCATCAGCTTTCCCAGAATAGAACTCTCCCCTCAGATTTGAAATTTTTTCTGCAGCTTCCCTCAGTATGGTGTGAGCACTCATAAAATACTGTGTATTCAGAAAGTATTATTTCAGATAAAACTTATCTTAAAACAGTGAGTTTAGTTCATCAACACCAGCCTGCACCTCCGCTCTCCACTGAATTTTTTCATGCTCATTCCTGTGTTCTCTATACTGTGCCAAAATACCTCCAGATATTTCTTATCTGCCCTCTGACTGTTCTCACCCATCCCTGTTCCTGAGTGTAGAGAACCATACACTGTTGGTTTTGACACTGTGTTAAAATTACATTGTTTCAGTTGTGGCAACTTGCACTGCAACCTGTCCTCCTTCCCCTCTGCCCTTTCTAAAGGCAGCTGTGGAGAAGATCCTTTTTTAACCCATTCAGCCAGCTTCTGACTGTCACCCTGTGTGTATAACACACATACAATTACAATACTACTTGGATGCTCCACAACGCCATGGAAATGTATGACAATTCAATTTAAGAATCTTCTAAATTTCTCTGATTCTGTAGCTTTGCTACACACAGCGGGGTTTCATAAAATTAAGCGAAGAACTCCTTGACTTTATCCTGCGTGGCTTCTCAACTCCCTCGCTCTTCATGTGAGCTAAGTGCTACTTAGGAAGGGTTCATCTGTGCTGAAAGCAGATGCCCGTCCGTATACCCTACTGCTCTCTGCATGGAGGCCAGGCGGAGGTGAAAGCAGCCCAACTGAAGCAGAAATACGAAGTGGTGAACATTTGTTTACTAAGGATCTATCTGGGTTCTGTGAGACCAGATTCAGCCTTACAGCTGCTGAATGTGTGTGTTGAAACCTTATTTATTGATACTCTTTTGCTACCTTCAGTCAGGGATTGGTTGCTGTCGTGGTTTATCCCCAGTCAGCAGCTAAGCACCAGGCAGCCACTTGCTCACTCTCCCAGTGGGATGGGGGAGAGAATCGGAAAAGTAGAAGTGAGAAAACTCATGGGTTGAGGTAAAGACAGTTTAACAGGTAAAGCAAAAGCTGCACACGCAAGCAAAGCAAAACAAGGAATGCATTCACCCCTTCCCATCAGCAGGCAGGGGTTCAGCCATCTTCAGGAAAGCAGGGCTTCATCACGCCTAATGGTTACTTGGGAAGACAAAACACCATCACTCTGAACATCCCCCCTTCCTCCTCTTATCCCCAGCTTTATATGCTGAGCGTGATGTCATATGGTATGGATATCTATTTGGTCAACTGGGGTGAGCTGTCCTGTCTGTGTCCCCTCCCAGCTTGTTGTGCATCCCCAGCCTACTTGCTGGTGGAGTAGTGTGAGAAGCAGAAAAGGCCTCAACTTGGTGTAAGCACTGCTCAGCAGTAACGAAAACATCCCTGAATTATCAACACTGTTTTCAGCACAAGTCCAAAACAGCCCCATGCCAGCTACTGTGAAGGAAATTAACTCTATCCCAGTCAAAACCAGCACAGTTGTCCCTTAGCTGGTAGAAGAGTGAATAGCATTCAGGATGAGAAGTGGTATTGGTTAATAGGTCCTGTTAGCAGGTCTTGTTCTGTTTCAGAAATGTGCACGTTTCTCTGCTCTATTTGTAGGTGTTCTGTTTCTTAAATCAAATGTGACTGATGTTGAACATTATTCTTTGCTTTCAGTTGATTTGGCCTGGAAGACTTTCATGACAATTGTGTGTTCTCTCCTTTTTTTTTTTTTCTTTTTTTTTTTTTTTCCCTTTCCCCCACTCTTATTATATACCTTGCTGTTACCAGTCTTGGGAAATGCTTTTTTAGGACAAGTTGAGTTGATGTCCCCAAAGACCAGAACATCATCCTTGTTGAGCTAGAATATTGCACTGCTTTCCTTTCAACATCATTGTTTTGTTGGGAACTAGGAAAGAAAAAAATATAAAGCTTTGCTTTTGTAAGCCTCAGACATGCAAACATTTGTCTGTTTGTTTTACTTTAAGCCTATGGGCAGTGTTTGAGATGCTAATTTATTAAATATGTACTTCATAGTAAAGGGTAATTCTGAAGGAAGCAAAATATATTGCTCTATTTGTGGCAATTCCTTCCAGAGCTCTTCAAACTCTGTTCTACATGATAGAATACCTCCCACTATTTGTTTGACTTAATTCTAGGTTGAGCTTACTATTGCATGTAAATGGTTAAACAGAGAAGAGCTATTACATATAAGATTTAATTTTACAGGAATTCAGAATTGTTATGTGAGTCTCATATGCAATGTAGATGTTTAGTGGTTAGAGAGTATCTACAGGGCTTCCTCATAGCATGCATTCTTTTGATTATTAATGTCTTTAGAAGTAGCTAGATAGAATTGCTTCCTACAGTGTCAAATACATTCCTTCCTGAAGAAGGGTGGATGCCGGGGGGAGCTGTTTGCAGGATGAAGGTGACTGTGTAGGTGCTTTCGCTGAGGAAGAGCAAACAGTTCTATTTGAAGCTAACAGAATATTTGCCTATGTAGCTGCTTAACAGTTGGAAAAAATGGAACAAAGAAGTGTGTGTTATGAATAACAAAGCAAAGTCAAAGGAGGTATTTTGAGAAGAAGTGCAATCACATTAATCTCTTCAGTAGCTCCCACTAACTGACAAATGCTAAAGCAGTAGAGGCTTCCAGGGTGCCGTGGTCTTGGCATCTTTGGAGTGAAAGCGGTTCCCTTACTTCAATACTGGATCTGTACATTGTCGTGAAACATACAGAAAAAAAACCAACTGGAAATTTTAGGTTTGCCATAAAAATGTGTTATAGAAGGGATCACTTCTTTGGAAATGTTCCTTTTGGTTACAGAAGAGATATTTCTGTAAATTTCCCATGGTCCTGGAGCACTTGAGTAGTCCTGTGTAATTAGACACCGATATATTATTCCAGCAGTGTTGTCTTCCACTCAGAATCTTTTGTGTAAGTTTTAGGTGAAAATATCCTGAATTTTAGTGTGGAAGCATTATTTTTAATGAATATTAGCTTAGTGTACAAATGCTTGCCCAACATTGACTTAAGCTCTTTTTAGATGAGAAAGCTAGCCTGTGTGTATGTTGCTTTTGCTGCATACAGTATTTTGGAGCACTACACATGGCACATCTTCCCATCAGACTTCTGGATATTGACAATTTCCAAACTGTACCAGTTCCCAGCAGTTACATGGTTAGTATAATATCATATTGTTTGGTGTCACAGATAGAGGAATTTTCTTTAACAGCAATTGTATTTCTACATCATAATACAAGGTGGAATCTTTTTTATGCACTAGGGGGTTTGCACACAGTGACAATTGAGACAGATATTGATGCCATCTTGGCAAAGCTGTTCAAATGGGGTTTTTTAGATGTGTCCTTAATGTCCAGGCCCTGTGAAGGAAAGGGGGAGGTAAGGGCTAAAAGACCAAACGTATGGGAGCCCCAAATAAATACAACTTAAAATGTAAAAGCTTTCCAATTTCTTTTCAGATAGTGAACGTGTCACGGTTAGTTGGTGTTGATAACCCTGTGGAGCTGATCTATTTTGTGGAGGACCAAGACGGAGAGAGACTCAGTGCTCTGAAGTGCTCAGACCTGATGAATAGAGTTGATATCCAGCGGGCTGCAATCATCCTTGGATACCGCATTGAAGGCACCGTTGCACAGCGTAAGCCCTGTCAAATCCACACTGATGCCAGCAAAGAGAAACAGGAAGGGTGGTGTTAGCTTTGGAGATTATGACACTGCGCAGTGCTCACTGTTGCAGTGTTTTGTTCTTGGGCTGCTGCAATTTTGACGCTCCTGAGGAAATAAATGTTAGCAGTCTTGCAAGTGAGCTATGTGGTATTGCTTTGCTTCTTGAAGACTCTGCTGAGCTTGGAATTGCAACAGGGTCCTTAAGCGCAAGCCTCACTGCATTCACTTTAGTGCTTGTGCTAGAAAAATACTGTGCTAACTGGATACCTTCTTGCCATTTTCACTTCTTTTTGCTAGTCCATTATTTCTTTACAGCTTATATTGCCCAAGAGCTTGCACAAAACCCAGAATTGTGGGATGGGAGGGCATCAGTGTGAAATGGTTGTTTCCTTTAGCTGAGTAATGACGGTGAAGTTTAACAGAAGTCACTATTTTTTGTTTGTCTGAATTATCATTTCTGTGAGTCAAAGATGTAGGCTTATGCTAGTTGGGGCATTTTGGAGGGTATAAGCAAAAAGAAAGTTTATTTCTTCTATTGAATATTATTGACCTTATTTTTGTTTGTCCATCTGTAATATATGAGTAATGTGACCTTTTTCTAGATACACATCAGAAGAAATATGACAGGTCACATAAAGTCATATAATGACTTTATTCAGGAAGCTTGATATAAATTATTTGCAGTAAGGAGCGAGACAGAAGACCTACTCAAAATTCCATGTTATGAATGGAAACTTGAAAATATTTTAAAACAGTAACAGACATGTATATGATCTACAAAATACCTCATCGATATGAATGCTTAATTATGTCTTCTGTTTTCTGTGCAATATGGAGGCATGAGTTACATTGTATCACAGGGTATTTTGCCAATAGAACAACCATGTGTCTGATTTTTAAAATTCTCTGCAGAAAGAAAAGAAAGAAAATAGTAATAATTGCACCATCTGGAGGTGTTTCTAAATTTTGTCCCTCATTAAAACAGTGGTTTAAAGATAGGTCAGCCACTCATATACATCTGCTTAATATCTGTTAATGGACTGTAATATTGGTTAGACAGAAATACAAAAAGTGGCAAGAATAAATTCCTTTTACAAAAATGGTAAATGTTGAGCAAACTTCATGAAGTGTTTCTAGCTTATTCTACATGTTGAAACTTGTTATCTTTAACATGTCATTAGAAAGCTCTTTTAAGAGGCATAGAATCATAGAAATTTTTTACATGTTTCTCCTTATTGGAAGAAACCAGACAAAAAAGGTTATGTTTATAACAGAAAATGTAATGTCATAATTGAGCTGTCAGATATATAAAATATAAGAATTATAACATGTTCCTTTAATCTCTAGGTTCATCATTAGAATGGCTATTAATAAAATGATATATAAAAATAAGATTGCATAGAAATAATCTTTTTAACTTGAAAACATTTTAAGAAAGTGCATCAGTTTGACTAGAAATGTACTACTGCTGTGGTTTTCAGTCTCACATATAACCCTGTGCAAAATAGAGCAAATGAAAGTTTTGCCAATTTTTCCAGTTTGGTTTTTACAAGCATGGCTGGTTGGATTACACTTACCCATAGTTTTGTCTTCTGTTTGGGGCTAAAGGATCTCACATACTGACAATGAAACAGAGAAAGGAAAAAAAGTAATAAAAAATGCGGAACTATACACCCTGGGGAGGAGGGTCTTATTGATGTCAAATTGACTGTGATTATTGATGGGGAAGGTAACAAAATATATAATGTATAACTAAAGAGAAGAGGCAGCTGATAATACTGCTGAAAGCAGGAAGTGGAATAATGTTGGAAAGTCCTTCTCACCTTTGTTGGTGGTAAGTAATTTTTCTGGACCCATTTCACTCTCTCAGCTCAGTTTTGGGTTACAGAATGATGTGGCAGAAGTCTATTTTCATTAGTAATTTAAGCACAGGCCATCAGAAGGTAGGCCAGGACAATCGATCACCTGCCCCATGCTTCCTGAGCGTGACATATGTTAACTTATAAGTGGTATGACATTTCCTGTGATGTGCAGCTGGTTTCTGATAAATTCATTAACTAGTATTTCCAAGAACATAAAAATACATAACCTTAAAGTGTCCTCAGTTTAAAATATATAACCACATAATATTGCTGTCTTCCTTTTAACTTCACAGCTGTGGAGAAGCTGAAGGAGTCCACCTCAGAGACACAGAATAGCAACTTATGGATTATTGTTGGTGTGGCAGTCCCAGTTGCTGTGGTGCTCCTGATTGTTATTATTTTATACTGGAAACTTTGTCGAACAGACAAGCTGGAGTTTCAGCCAGACACGATGAGCAACATTCAGCAGCGACAGAAGGTAAAGGGGAAGCTGTGCTGAAAGGAGCTTGAGTATTCTAGGCATAAGCGAATGTGAGAAACTAGGGAACACCTAGAATCCTTAAATAGCATGTGGAAACACAGTTTCAGAGCCTTCCAGTTAGAAAAAAGTCAAATGATAGTTGAAGTCAAGATTCCTGTAGTGTTTTATTTGTTCTCCTAGGTATATGATACTGCATTAGATACATGCTTCTGAAATGTGGGCACTGAGGCTGAAAGGAACTGTTCTTTATCACTTCTTTTCAAGGTTTTGGCTAGGACTGAGTAAGAGGAAATGTATTGAGTGTTGAATCACTGACTTTGTTTTCTGCAGAGGGCTGATTTTTTTCTTTGGAGAGTTTCTGCTGAACTAATTTGACAGCTAAACCACACCATACGTTATACCTCACGCGGGAACTAGAATTTGCTAGAGCCTATCCTTGCTGCTCTGTGTTCTGCTGGGGCTCTTGTGTCGCCATTGAGAGAGCCTGTTGCAGGACTAGAACTTTAATTAGTTGGATCTGCATGAGTCTGCATGGGTGAGCATGTTGGCCGGAGTGTTGGAGGACTGGGTTAGAATGGTGAGAAATTCAATAGTCTGTCTTTTTCCTCCCCAAGACTGTGAATTAAAAAATACATAATCCAGGATTTTCACACAGGTTGTATTCAGTAAAAAGATTGGAGAAGTGACTAAAGGGTTGCGAATCCTACTTTTCCTTTTTACAACTGAAGAGAACCGGTCTGTGTGTCAAAGATGCTTATTACTGACTATACCTTCAGAGGCATTATTAAAGGCAAAATAATCTGCCTGTGCTAATCCTGTGGTACTGTAGTCATGTTCTTGTACTGTCACCTCATGTTCAGTCATACAGTTTTCTCCGTAACAAGCCTTGTCTGTGCACCACGGTCTCTTTCAAGATAATTAATGATGTGAAAGATGAGAGAAGCAGAAAGCGGTTGCACTTCCAAAGCAGTCAGAACAAATCAATAGTAACTTCCACTTGTCTTGCCACTGCAGATTGAGTGTCAGAATCGAGGTCAGCAACAAGTGGTACCCTTTGATGAACTTCACCTCCCAGTGCCTTGTTTCACCTGTGCTGTGGTAATATGTAATGCAGAGTTTGATTGAAGAAGTTCCCCACAGTAGTTTCGGCTAATTTGAGAAGGGTCATACAAAAAAGGCAGGAAAGGATCGTTACCCTTGGTATGCTATTTCATCACATACGTTTTCAGTACCTCTCTGCTGTCGCAAGCTTTCTGTAAGAAAGCAGTTGGGTTGGGTTGGCTGTAAGGACAGAAACATCTTTCATAGTTTTACTTTCTTTTGAGAAGATGGCTCAGTTGTTTTTCTCCACTTCTTCCACAGTATTCTTCATCTTAATCATTCATGAGTCAGAAGCCTTGAACTTGTTTGTATGCAAGTCTCATTTCAGTTTGCTTAGGGAGCCTGTCACTTTGCCTTCTTCAGGGAAGTCACTGTAAGAAACTAGAAAGAACCAGTAAGGACATCTAGTCCAATCTTTGTGCCAGTGGATGGCTCATACTTTAATACTAAATGAGGTAAAGCAATAAAAAGTATCTTAAATTTTTATCACTTAGATTCTGCCACTTGTTTGATGTGCTACTTTGGAAACCATTTTCCTCCTTTGCCCAACATCCAGAACAAAAGTAGTACTCTGGCTTCCTTAGTAGCAGGCTGTCTTCTTCATGTCTTCAAACAGTGGGTTGGAAATCCAAGTCAGAATAGGGCATATTTAACAAGCACTGAAGACCCCCAGACAGTCACAACAGCATACAGATGATTAGGGACATTTGGTCTGGTCCTGCCCTTTTAAATTGTTTGTGATTTTTATACTTTTTATTACAGTTAATGCAAAGAAATGATCAAAGGAGTGAAAGCATGTGGTCTGTGAATTTAGGTCTGTGAATAAACTCAGTTTAAAAATGGACTCAGGCTCCCCCTTCATCACTCCACCAACAACTATTTCCATTCCCTCTTTACAGAGCTTGACTTTGGTACCAAAGGAAAGTTAAGGCCTGTGCTCCATCTGTATATGGAATGATATTTAAGTTAAAAATCTGTGGTTTTCTCTTGGAATCAATATTTCATTGGTAAAAACCATAAAGATGCATTTATAGTGCTAGCTCTTCTCACTGCCATTAATCTTTAAAAACATTTTCTTTTAATGTAAATTTAGAAATGGAAAGTATAAATATCAAAGTGTTTCATTAACATATGCATGGCATATCCATACTGGAAATAGAAGACAATTCTTTTTAACCATGTAATAAGTCTACAATGTGTTTTGCACTTGAAAATGTGTGTTGGTGGGAAGATAAGGAACTGAGACACGCTTTTCTTGATCAGATGAAATAGGATATCATACTGCACTGGTGGATCTCCAGAGGTATCATCAGCCATCTTTTCAGTGTGTTTAATTAGCCATTTTAACATAGCAGATCAGTGGGCAGTATAATAATCCGTTAGAATTCACAGTAGCAGCTGATAGCAAATTATGTCACCTGTGACTTAAAAGCCTGGAACAAGGTTGGGAGTGGTGTGATGGGAATGCCTGTTTGCTTCATGCTGCTGAGGAAAGGCTTTGCCACTAAAAGGCTAGTTCCTTGAAATGTCAAGAGAGAGAACTTCTGTAAACATACGGTAATGTGGATTAAGTAAGTAAGACAGAAGTTTTGCAGGAGCTTTTTATTCTCAGTTTAGAGTCTCTTTTACAAATTTGCATTCTTCTCTGCAGAGAGATGCTTTAAAGACACTACAAATTTTCCTGGATTCTGTAGCCCCTTGTGTCATTCTAGTACCATCTTTTCTTTCTTCCTTCCTTTCACTTAATCACTTAATTCTGGTTTTAAACTCCTGCTTTGTCCTGAAATGTTTTGCTATGCAGTCAGACAATATAATTATTTAAGTTTTAATTTTAATCTCTTACATGTAACGGTTTACTTTTACGGAGTAGGTATGATTTCCATGGTCCTATGGCCACCATTAAAAATAAGTCATAAGCTGCATACCCTCACAGTCTATCTTCTGATAAAGCAAACCAGTGCTATTTTCTGTGGTAATAAGACCCTACATGCCTTTTGGGTGTGCCCCAAGGGTGTGGCAGCCCAGGTACACCTCAGTGAGGTAAAGATGACCAGGTAGTTGCATTACACAACAATTCAGTCACACTGGCCAGCATATCATGCCAGCAGAGCTAACCTGCTTTGATCCCTTATCTGCTCTGTCCGCACCCATTTAGAATATTTGGGTCACAGTCCCTCACTTATGACAGTCAATAATAGCATATTTTCCACTCCAGCAGGCATAGCTGTGTTGAAAAATATTCAGATCCTGCGGTGACAAACCCATAGAAGTACCCAAGATTGCATCTAGATTTATGTGCGGTAGCAGCCCTGAAGCTGGGCTTGAATCCAGATCTGCTGCTTGTCCCCACCCTCAGGGCCAGGTCACTCTGAAAGATAATATAGATAATAGCAATGATAATGATTCTTCTAAGGTGATGTGGGCAGGGTAGACTGTATTCAGCTAAGGCCTGTTTGCAGATTGGATGTACCATGCCACTCTACCAGTTTCTGCTCTCTCCATCTGGCTTTCTAGTTTCATGACAGGATCAGTGTCTTGCAGACAGGATGGCGTAAGAGTCCGTGTTAAAAAGGCTCATAACGTTATCTTCTGCAAAGAATAGAGAGCGAGCCTGAACTCAAACAGTACTAAGGGATGTTTTACTTCTGGATAGTCTCGGAAGTGTGCTACTTCAGTGAATATAAACAGAAATACATAGGAAAGAAAACTTTTGTGGGAACTGGTGCTAGCAAACCCATTTTCAAAGATAAAGTAAAGAAAGATCTTGAAGAGACTCTGATTAGCTAATCCATCCCTTGGCCTCAAAGCGGGATTAACAATACCTGAAAAATATTAGGTTACCTTTTTCATTCTGGAGATTAGATGGGAAAACATGCTTAGATCAAAGTTATTTGGACCCTTTTTAAGCTGAGACTTAGGGAAAGAGGTCAGAGCAGTGAATATCTATGCAAGATTCATTGGTCTGTGGAAGGATAATTCTTTTCAAGAGATGGAACTAAGATATTTAAAGGGCACATCAAGTATTCATGACTTGTTCTGTAAGCTGTAGCATCCTACTGGAAATTTACCTTGATGTGATCTGGGTTATTGCACTGGATATAGATGTCTTTGCCTTTGGAAATAAAAAAATGCATAAGTGGCATTTTTAAATTATGAGATTTTCTCTCTTGCCATTGCATACATCCACCACAACATTGTCCCAAGCTGAGCTTTTTTTCTTGCAAAGAAGTTGTGCCTTTTGTGGGCAATTGAATTTCTGCCATGGGTTATTTTTCTTCTTCATGAAAAAATGGATAAATGTCTTTAATGGGCAAGTCATCATTCTGCTCTGTACTGGACTACTGACATTTTTGTGCAAAAATACTGTCAACCTCTTTCCTCTTCCCCAGAGAGCAAAAAAAAGCATTCTACTTATTATCTGTAATGCAAACCGAGTTGGCAATATTATTTCTTTCTCTATGCACATCCGAAAATTAAAATGGAACCTGGTTCATTAGAGATTTCATGTTCCCCGCTGTGTTGGGAGAAAAAAGTCAAATGCCTTGCTAGGACTTGTCAGAGGTAGTTTCAGCTCTAGACAGTTCAAGGAAAGGCTACCTGCCCTAAATGCGAGAATCTGACACCTGTGGACAAGCTCATTGACAGTTGACATGATTTAGCTGCAGCCAGCAGCTGAGCACCAGGCGGCCGCTTGCTCACCCCTGCCCCAGCGGGATGGGGAGGAGAATGGGAAAACAAAGGCAAAGCCTCGTGGGTTGGGATAAGGACAGTTTACTGGCAAGGGAGGGGGAAACAGTCAACATCAGTACTGATAACATATTCACAATGGGTGACAAAAGAAAGCAATCTACTGATCCAAAGGGATGCTCAGCCTGTCCTGGAGCCATGCTGAACCTGCCGCTTCTGACTAGCTCCCTTTTGTGATGAGCATGAAGTCACAGGTATGGAATAGACCCCTGGCCAGCTTGGCTCACCTGTCCTGGCTCCTTGTGAAAATTAACTCTATCCTAGCCAGAACCAGGACACAGTTTGTTCAGAAGGTCTTGGATGTTCTCCCATAAATGCTGGGCATGCTGAAGTCATTGCCTTTGCAGTGGTAACTTTGAGTGGCTTGCTTAGTGCCTAATTTTTCTAAGGGTGCATCCCGAGGGGGGAAAAGCCTATTTCTCCAGCCAGAAGTCACTCCAGCAGAAGTCTGGAGCCCTCTGCATGCCACTGTGGTTCTGAAAGGCTGTGCATGTGTCTCTGGTTCAGTGCCCCTCCTGTGAGTTTACGTGTGGGAGAGGTGGGGTGGGTCGGTCCCCACAAAGCCTTGGACAAAACATACAGTACCCCACCTTCTCTTTGAGTGGTAGCAGATAGTGCCAGAGCTGTAGAGCTGCTGATTTGCATGGTGTGCCAGCAAACCTCAGCTAATGTGTAATCACCTGGGGACAGTTACCAGTCTTTGCATGTCTGCTCTAATGTGCGCTGCTTCTGACAGCCAGCCAGACCTCCATGTGTCACTCACAGTTACAGGTAATGAGTCATGCGTTCTGCAAGATATCTGAGAGAGGCTTGTGTGGATTTTTATTTTTCCCCCCAAGCAGGGATATCTGATATCCGAATCTCATGTGTCAGGTGTAACTTTACACCTCTGAATTGAGAGTTTTGCTTATTATTGTGTATTCAGTAGACTACCTCTTGGATGTTCCCAGGATCAAAGAGGCCAGGTCTGCTGGAGGCTAAATACTAGGCTTCTGCTCCTGGTATAAAGAATTCTTGTGATGTTTTGACATCCTGTAATGCTTTTGTTCATCTGTATTATGTCGAGGCAACAGCTCTGCATTGCAGAATCATTCCAGTGAAAAGAGACTCATGTTAAGAAAGGCAGCTGACACCAATCTTATAAAAACTACTTGAAAACTGACATGAGTTTCTGCAAGAGATTCATGTCTCTGCCTACTGTTTGCATAACAAATATCATTCATTTCTAATAGTAACCTTGAACTATCCAAAATGTTGTCTTTTTGCAATTGGCATACAGGTTCTGCTTCAGAGTCAATAGCTGGATTGTAACAAGGAACACAGTATTCAACACCTGAATTATTTGTCAACAATACATTTCTCTAGTGGTAATTCCTCTGCAAGACCTCTTTTGTAGGTGGTGTTCTTCTGTAATGAAGATTAACTATTCACAAATTGTAGAAATAAAATACCACACTTAGATATACCACTTATACTGATAGATATAAAAAGTAAAATGTCTCCATCTGCTTTTTTACAAACATTTGTGCTGTCTTGAGGTCAGATGAAAAGACTAGCTAGCCCAGGTGCCAAAAGCAAAAGCTTATAGAAGGGGAGAAGATCAGGGCAAGTATATGTGACGCTTTGCCTTGAGTAACTCTTCAGCCTCCAGTTACTTGAGTCTTGGGGATTTTGTCTAGAAGTGATGATATTTAGCAACCCTCAACAGATTTCTCTTCCATGAACTTGTCTGGTCCTTCTAAACCCATCTGAGCTGCTGTCAGGGATTTCCACAGCATGTTATATGAAGAATCATATCATCTTGTTTCATCTTGCCTTTATCCTGCCACCTCTTTGTTTTCTGTGATGCCCCCTAGACCTTGTATGGGAGGGGCCAGTGAACAGCTGATTCCCAGGCACTTGCTACTTGCCTTCCCTGACTTTAGAGATCTCTGTCATATTCCCATCTCCATCATCTCTTTTTCCAGACAGAGGAGTCCCAATTTTTTTTATCCCTTCTTTTGAACTGGCCTTTGAACCAAGTGCTAGCCTTTCAAAAGACTGAACATTTTCTAATTCTTTCCCATCCTTTTTTGAGAGGGGGAAACTAGAACTGAATATGCTATTCAAAATGTAAGTGACCCATGGATTTATAGTGACGTTTATATAGTGGCTGCTTCTGAAAAGGAGTTAGTAGTTAAACAAAAAGAAAAATAACCCATTTTCAAAGTATGGATAAACTTCATACCATCCTAAACATAATAGACCACTGAGACTAGATTAATACTGGGGAAATAAATTCTGTCTTTCCTAACAAAAGATAAGAGAGTTTACTGTAGACTTTAGCTATTTTGGGAACAAGGAAATGGACCAACATCAAATTATTGTTGCCTAAGGATTTAATGTTGCTACTCACTTGTAGCTTCATTTCAGCAAGCAGATTATTTCTGCAATATATGTGAATGCACTTTCTTTCTGTGTGCATTAAACTCTTATTAGCTATATGAATGTGTTTGAGTCACTGAGCACAACAAAATACCAGCAGAAAAATAAATGAAAATTGCTGACCTATGATCTATCTTTAACAGTCTGTTAGCACTTTTCTCATTATTTGTGGAGAGGAAGTGTTTCTGGACTGTGTTGTATATGTGCTCTGTCCAGACAGTGTGACCATGTTATGAATGTATTCTTTTGCTCCACAAGTTGATGTGGTGGGTTGACCCTGGCTGGGGGGCCAGGTGCCCACCAGAGCTGCTCTATCACTCCCCTCCTTCACTAGACAAGGGAGAAAAAGTATAACAAAAAGCTTGTGGGTCAAGATAAGGACAGGGAGAGATCACTCACTAATTATCGTCACGAGCAAAACAGACTGAACTTAGAAAGGAAATTCATCTAATTTATTACTAAGCAAAACAGAGTAGAGGAATGAGAAAAATAACATCAAGTCTTAAAACACCTCCCTCCACCCCTCCCATCTTCCTGGGCTCTGGTGGAACTGAGACACAGCAGTGAACCTGTCTATCCTGTAAAGTTGGTGATCTTCTTCTAACTTAGTCCTGACACTTTCATCCAACCTATGTGCGAAGGAACCTCACCAAACTGTGAATAAAATAGTATCCACCCTGTGGCATTTCTGTCTGAGAAGGAAGTCTGAAAACTCTGGTTCGGACACAAAATTCTGCCTGTTACAGCAGTTATCTCAGCAGCCTGTGGGCATAGATGTACTCAGAGTTATGGGCTTTCAGCAACATGATCCCTCTTGTATTTTGTGAAATTTACTGAGCTGTCACAGTAATACTAGTGTGGCAGCAAGAAATGCACAAAGTAGAAGAGGAGAGATGGTGAAAATCCATGAAAAGAATCTGTCTTACGAAAATAAGTCAGAACAGGTGTCTTGAGAAGTTCAGGCTTTATAAAGTTTTGTAAGTTTGGAGATTTCTTTAATCCTAGTCCAGGAGCAAAATTTTTGAGGTGGTATTTTTTTGTGGGATTCCTGCTTTATTTACTATTTGTATGGTGGTGACCATGTAAACCACAGTTTTGACTTTACAGAGGAGGGAAGGAGGACCAGAGGCTGTACACTAGCTTGTTCTGGTTTTCCGTGCCAGCACTGGCTATACCGTGCGCTGCTTTTCTCAAACTTGATGGTAGAAACCCGTGCAACTATATGATGGCTCTTCTCCACAAGGACGTGTTTCCCTAACTGCTTTACCTATTCCCAGTAATGGTGATAGTTGACACAAGTGCTGTTTTGATGACAAATGTGAGACGTAATTTGTATAAAGAGGTACTTGGTCTGAGATGAGAAAATGGGGAGCATTTTGTACCTACAATCCCTTTTTTGGCCCTCAGACCTCAAAATCCTGCTTCTTTTTGAGATGGAGCTTGCCATAGAGGGTACAGGCTGTAACACCTCTGTAATGGGAGGATAAGGGTATCCCGCCTAAGAGGCAATATAGTGAACTGCCATTGCAGTATGTATTTTACATACATACATGGTTATCAAGTGAAGGTATTTAAATTGAATTGGAGACCTTTTTTGTTTTGGTGATTTAAAGCATTTCCTAAGCCAGCAGCAGTGAAGGATCCCTCTGCACATTTCTCAGTGATGTTTAGTATTTTCTTAAAGTAGATCGGGAAAGAGTACGTGCTTATGGCACAAGTTGGTTGCATCATATCCCATTTCATAGGGAAAATGTGCCAATGGCACAAAAAGACCTTGAGAAATATAAATGAGTCTTTTTTCAGTATTTTGAGAGAGGCTATGGAGACGGAACTCTGCTTTTATGTGATCGTCTAATATGCTTTTTTTCATCAACAAAGGTTTCTTGTGTCTTAACTCAGATATGCATTATTGCTATTGAATCGCATGTATAATTTGTATGCATACTTTACAGGCAGTCACTGGCTATGATCCCAGAGGGTTTTATATTGAAGGAGAGCAACATAAACAAAAATACAGAGGATATGCTTATGTGCATAAGGGGTAGGAATGAAATTAGAAGAATGAGCTGAATAGGAAAATGAGACTGAGAAAGGTGAAGATGCCTCAGTACTACTACCAATCTACCAATAAATAAGAATTTAGATATTTTAAATATCTCATGGAATAGTCACTGCAAACAACATGGATTAGTGGTCCTTGTGGGAGGAAGAAGTAGGCAACATCTTGGATGGGATAGTAGAAGCATGGTGAAAAAAAAAGAGTTAAAATTAAGATGACCTTAGCAAGCACACAAGCAGCTGCAAATAATTGTCCTTTCTGGTGCATCATGAGAGTAATGCAGTGAATTCACACTGCCCTATGTTATGGTGCCCTGGGAATATGGAGAAGGGTTTGGTGGTGTGAATCTCAGATTGTGGAAGGCAGTTTGCGATGTTTAATAGCTTTAAGCTATCCTAAATCAGAATGACTCATATCTTCAACCACATTAATTTTAAGAACACAGATTCTCATTGTGTTGCTGAGTTTAAACTAGTACACTTGAAAACATTTCTTTTTTTCTGTAAAGTTTCTTTATCCTGTCATTTTTGTAGCATTCCATGTGCTAGCATGTTAGTAAGGTCATGAGTCAGCAGGACTTCTTTACTGGGATTCCTGTCCTGTTCATAGATTATGTACCACCACTGAAGTATTATTTTTGAAAGCTTAACTCCTTTGTTTGCTTAGAAATGTATTTTAACAGCCTCTACTCAATGCATCTATCTCTCTAAAAGGAACAAGGCAAGACTGTGGTATAAAAATCAATAGAAAATTGTCTTAATACATTATTCTTCATATTATGTCCGAATTCAAATGTTGCTTATAGGAACTACAGGAAGAATACTGAGTAAGTGTATTTCTTCTCTTCTGCTTTCTGCTGAAATTATTCACTGACCTGTGTGTGCAGTATTTGCTTCCTTGAGAAAACAGATTGTTGACATTCCTGGTGCGTCTCTGCACCTAGAAAAACAATATATTGGCAACCATGTTATATTTCTACGACTTGAACAGTACTGAAACTATTAGCTACTTTCATGGAATGTCTTGACCGACGTGCACAGACTTTGTAGGCTTCTGCAGAGATGATTTGTTTTTCTATGAATTGAGCTTCAAATACTTTTTTTTTCATTCAGTATGTCACAATAGAATTAAAGCACTGTCTTACCGATATGAAATCGTCTTCCACTTTAGATTTCAGCAGGTTCTGCATTTATATAATAATATAATGTTTTATGAATGCAGCAGTTTAGACGTGTTCATTTTGCTGGTAACCTTTGGAGTAGTTTATCTTTTCCCTTTCACAAATATATAAAGATAAAACAAGTGAAAACCTTCTCTAATCACTAACATTTGAACCAAGAAATACTTGCTAATACTGATTTTGAGCAGTCTTAGGTAAAGGCACTTGAGGCTGATAAAAAGAAGCTCAGTTTCAGCACGTTAAGAGGTAGTGGTATCAGCACCGATGTACTCTTACAAAAAGATTATATTCTTTCCTTGGTGGTGGTTAATTTCTGAGTAGTAGATGACTGATCCACACGTGGTATTCTGGCCTAAGATGAGCAGAGGTCATCCAATCTGTTATGCTATATAACCTGATACCAAGAAAAGGAAGAATGCAGCACACAGAAAATCCATAAGAAAACGTAGGAAACCTCTTCAGTCTGGAACTACACTATTCATTTGTTCCACTGAGTCTCAGTAATCTGACCATCTAGTTTTGCAGAAAGCAGAGTTGTGTTTCAGTGTCCTTCAGACACTTTTCACTGAAAATGTAGATTTTGGTTAGTATCAGTTCTCAGGTAAAGTCATAATGTTGCCATGGTTTAAGAGGTGAGGTATCAGAAGTTCAGAATTTTTTTTAAGAAAACCAAGTGGATATCTGTTGGCGTTGTTTCTGCAGTAACAAACATATTAGTATTTCTATTTCTGAAATAATGAGTATTATTTTTACTAAGTATATCAATATTTTCATTGAGGAGCATCTTTTCATATTCAGTCAGGTATCATGTTTCATATATATTTATTTTCACATTACATTTTTTTATCATGTTTTTTCATTCATATGTGCAAGCACACACATACACAGATCCATACAGTCTCTCATATATTGGCTGGAGCTGGAAGTGCCAACTTGAGCTTTTTTAGCAGGAGATATCTAGAAGTGTTATTAATTGGCTGTATAGAACTCTGCAAGATTTGAATCGTTCAGGCTGAAGTTTTCCATTCAAGTATCAGTTCCATACTAAATCTTTTTTTAAGATTATAAGAAGAGCTGCTTCTTTCAGAGAACATGGTTAAGATAAAATAGTGCTCAGTCCAAGTTTTAAAAATCATTTTGGAGAAGCTCTAGTGCATATTCTTAGCCTTTGGGCATACAGAGTGGGGAAGGAAAGGAAACAGGACCAGAAGGTTGTTTTGTGTGAGGGAGATGCTTTTGCTGATTCTATGGGGAATCGCCCATTTCTGACTAAGTTTTAAACCTTTGGAAAAATGTTTGCATGTGATTGACAGAGACTTGTTAGAGGTTTACCAGTTAAATTCTCATAGGATTACAGCTGTTATGTGCATATGAGCTCTGTAGAGCTGTCACTTAAAAGCCTGAGAGGCTCATTTCTGTGTTGCTGTACACAGAGGTTGTTCCGAGGCCAGATAAAGGAATAAGGAGCAGTGAGCCTCAGGCTCTTGGATAGTGTGAACTGGAACTGGCAGCTGGCAGGCAGAGGGAGAGAGGGGCAAGCGGGCAGGATGGCGAGACTGGTTCTGCCTGGCAAGGAAGAGTAAGACCAGATGAGGAGTTTACCTGCCTGCAACTTCAGTAAAATATTGCCGTGGTTCTGTGGTGCATGGGGTGAGTGCTTCTTGAGGCCTGGGTGGGGATACCTGAGACTTGCCAGTCCTCTGTTGCCAGCAAGTGTCCATGAAATCCTTTGGCAAAGTCTCAGCCACACTCGCTGCAGATGAGCATAGAAGAATACATCCTTTCTCTTCTTACATCCCTTCCTTCTTTCATTACATGTTTGATGGCTTCTGCATGAAATGAGATGGGTATCCTGGTTCTACAAATAAAACATTCTTATATTTTACCCAACTTTGACTAACAGCAGAAGGCCCAGCCTATGCCAAGGATCCAGCAGGGTGGGAGAGTGCAAGAGGGTCCTACAGAAGAAATGAATTTATGATTTTGTAACTCAAAACTCTATTGCAATGCCTACGCATGAGAGGATGCAGTTGTGATTGTCCATACAATCTTAACTGTGCCATTAAGTGTCAGTGCTTGTCTTTGCAATACTAACAGACTTTTAATTCAGCTTCTATGTGGTCTGTCTGCAGATAAACATTTGTACATACATATGCTGCAGTGTACCTACATGTACACATAAATATATCTGTTTCCATAACTGTGCTTAGACATGGTTATGTTAGACTGCAGCTAGGAATAAGACTATTCAAAGTTAAAAGATTTAAAAATTATATTTTTGCATGTTGCTTTATTCCCCAGAGGGTTTGCAAACCCAGTATGTTAGAGTTAACTCTAAGGTATGTTGAAATGCATGCTTGACACACAGAGTAATCTTAATAAAACCATACTAGTTATTCCAATATTACTAGAATATTTGTCTCCTTAGTTTTCCCTACCCACCCCACCCATCACACTGTTCAAAAAAGAGTTGTAACTTTGCAGGTCAAATCAAGGGTGCTTAAGAAAGGGTAGAGGAACACCAAATTTTTTTGTGAAATAATTGTGCCCAGCACATCGTGAAGACTCACAGTATCTTTGGAGCAAAGGGGGCTGGAGGCAAGGGAGGGGAATGTAGTGAAATAGGGGAGGTGATCATTGAGGATCAGCAGCAGGGTTGTTGTATAGGCATGAGGGTGGAGTATGCAAAGGGTTAGGACAAGGGAGACCACTGAAGGGGTTCAAAGGGAGGGTGGCTCACACAGGAATATCTTCAAAGAGAATAGACATAATGTCTTAAACAGATCAGAGGCAGAATAACTAAGAGTAGTTTCAGTAATCAAAGTGCTGCAAGCCAGCATGATAATTCTGCTAGTAGAAGTGAAAAGTTCCTCCTCAGAAATACTTTGGGGGGAAAAAAAAAAAAAAAAAAGACATGGAGATTTGGGTTCATTTGTTTCATTTGGTTTTTAAGTGAGCAAGATCCCGAAGATCCGAATGTTTCAAGTCTGAGAGGGGAGTTAAGTTTCAGGAAGGATTCACTAGGTGGCTATGACTCAAGAAATGAAGAAACAGTTACACCTTCACCTGATCTAGCTCAACAATGCCTTTTTGAGACAGTGGTTGCAATGATTTACATACATTCAATAATTGAATCACCCATAATACTGAATTGAAGGGACTGTTGTAAATCCCAAGAAAAATGGAATATAATGGAAAATATCCAGATCTGTTCAAATAATAATCTCACTCATTTTGTGAGAAACTAACTCCGAAACCTCAGCTATTCAGATAGTCGTTAGATTTTACAGGCGAGCTTTTATTGCCATCTACTGGTTTAAATAGGCAGTTTGCTCTACTACAACACCCTTTCTAAGAACCATTTGGAAAATGTTTGCTTACTGAAAAAATATTTTGAGGAGATTGTTTCAGAATATTCCTTAGGCAAGCTTATCTTTGGCATGGTATCAGACGAGTCTGTTTGTAGTTAGCTATGTTGGTATGCCAAGCTTTATGAAAGGTTTAAACATCTGGAACCTGACGTACCCATAAGCACACTCCAACACATGCTGTGCAGTGCGTATGTGCGCATGCACTTTGAAAACTGGAGTTGTCAACTTTTCTTTCCACTTTCAACTTTCAAACTACATAAAATTAAGCAAGACTCAAAGAAAAACTTACTCCTAATTAGTATTTCAGAATTTCTAATTACTCCGAAGCCCCTAAAAATCAGCAGGAGAACTTGAAAGTTGGAGGCTTGATTAAATTAAGTCTGAATCAAGTCATTGACAAGGTGAGATTAGCTTTTTTATAAATACAGTTATGAGAATGAAAGGCCCATTTCTACCTTTCTCAAGCAAGACATCCATTGAATCCGTAATCCTTTAATAAGATCTCTAGGATAAGTATCTAATTTCTCTAAACTCCAAAGCCTTTTATATATATTTCTAGCTATTCAGTATGAAATTCCTAAGAGCTAGATCTTCAGTGCTTTTCTGGACGCATCCGTGCAGGCTAAAAAGTCATTGCCAGGCTGCTGTATAATTCAGATCTGCAGAATGTTTCTCTTTCATCAGTTAAACTAGGTGTTTGTACAAGCACTCCCAGACCTCCTGCAGATTTTGGGTGCTCAAAATGAGGCAAAATCAGCCATGACATGTTACTAAAATTATTTAAACTAACTAATTTCCAAAAATGAGTGTAACAAATGGAAGCAAGGAAACATATGGAAAGGTGACCTAGCAGTGGTAACCATTTCAGCCAATACATGGGCATCTACAGCCTTGCACCCACAAGTACACAAAAAACTCCTCACACAATGATTAAATCTGAAGAAACAGCTGCAAAAAGATACAGCAGCAACAGAAGGCTATTTTTTTTTAACTAGTTTTGCTGATTAGGAGATTTAAACTGTGTATCATCTACTGAAGTACGATTACAGAATCATGGGGGTTTCATTTTTTTTTTTCCTGCAGCTCTCATGTTCATTCCTGAGACTGCCATATCCTGACTATCCTCCTAATGGCCATTGTTTGCAGATCTTAACCAAAGCCTTTGTATTCATTGTCACTCATTGTTCCTGTTTTTTATCTTTGTTCTTCTCTCACAGCTACAAGCCCCCAGTGTGAAAGGCTTTGATTTTGCTAAGCAGCATCTGGGCCAGCACAATAAAGATGATGTCCTGATTATCCATGAGCCAGCTCCTTTACCAGGACCTATTAAGGACACTACCCCATCTGAAAATGGAGATGTGCCCAGCCCCAAGTCCAAGACTTCCTCAAAACCTTCAAAGACTGTTCGACACAGAGGGAGGTCAGTTCACAGAGGAAAACCAAATTGTAGTAGATGACAGTTTATTAATGGCTGGCAATTGCTGTATTTTTAAGGCAGTATCAGTGGACAAAACTGTTCCAGAGCTCTGGGACTTGCGTTTTCTAGTGGGCCGTCAGTGATGGCTCACTGCTTATTAGTACAAGGTTGTGAGAATTTAGTGTCCATTTTTCTCTTAAAGGCAACATGCCCAGTTAAGAGGGGTATTTAAGACTCTATGAGGTTGGCTGGAGTCAAGTCATTGCTTGTTCAGTGGAAACACAAAGTGTATGTTTTCTGATGCATTCTCTTTGTAGTTGACCTCTAGCTACTAAGGCAACGAGTGGTTAAAAACTAACAAAAACCGTTGACAAATAGCAATATATTTCAATTAACGGTGATCAATACATGTATGATAAGTTGGAATTTCCAGAAATAAGCAGTATCTCCAAAAATCAGGGAAGATGCATGACTGTTTTTATTTGTGGTTATCTGGTTGCTCTCATAGCAAACCAGTTTTGGTCAGGAAAAGGAGTGATAATTTACAGCTGTGCAAGTGGAGAAGTGTCTGTTGATCTTCAGCAGTAATTTCCTAACCTTTTCCAATAATCAAATGATGTGAATGTGTCTTGCTGGAAAGGATTGTGTTTGTAGGATAGGCAGTGTAACAGAGCTATGCAGTAAAGAAAGATCTGTGCATTAAAAAAAAAAGGGGGGGGGGATCAGTGGGAAGGTAATAGGTGGGAAAAAATGAAGTCCTGAGGAGTGCTACGGTGAGTCCCAAACAGCTCCTCATTGTGGAGCTCCTCTGTGCTCCACTTTCCACTAATTCTTCTTCCTTTCCCTCCCGCTCATATTTTTGCACTCCTTTGTCTCCAGCTGTGCATCCCCTGTGCTTTTACCGATGTGCTGTTGCAGGGTGGGAGGAAAAAAAAAAAAAAACAACCAAGGGCAGAGTTGAATAAGCTTAGAAAGAAAGAAGCTAAGGGTGATTCTTTGTGAGCTGCAGGTCTCTGTGACACAGCTTGCTCCTCTGCTCAACCTTCTGTGCTTCCTCTAAAGCCTCTGTTGCCCCAAGATCCTTGCTGCATCTTCTCTACGTGGGCTTTGTACAGCTCAGTTTCCACCTTCCCAGATGCTGATCCTGTCTTCTCTTTAGGTCTTGCAAGTAGTAAACTATCAGTGGTACAGTCAAAGGTTGGCAAAATTGGAAAATAATGGGAGAAAAAATAGCTAACTTGTTTTGGTGTAGCTTAAATTGAAACAAATTAATATAAATCATAAGGACAAGTGTTTCTGTGTTTCTTTTTAAAAGTTCAAAAGTGGCATAAGACAGAGATGATACTTAGGGGAAAGTATCTATATTCACATGCACGTAAGTATAAGAAAGAAATTTAAACTTGAGGCTATTACTGTATTTCATCTATAATAATTCAGAAAATGAAACAGGAAAAAATTCAGAAGCCAACATTTTAATGCTTCCCTTGAAGACAATAATGAATCATTGATCAAATTTGGAACAAAGATATTTCTTTTTTTAAGAGCATCTAAATTCAAACACTCAAAAAAGAGAATTTCCCTGGTCTCCTTCATCCTCCCTTAAGAGCAAATCTCCCTTTAGGTTTAACTGTGGAGATGTTACCATCATCTCTCTAACATGCTGACGTGCCCATGTCAGCTTGAGATTTAAAACACTTATTCCCTGAGGCAGAAGTTGAAATGTGAAATGATAGCATAGTGTGTTATGTTGGGTTTAGCTGTTTTCTGTTTTGTGAGGAAATACAGAGCTCAGTTCATGACAATGCAGTTCAAGGCTGTATGTTGAAAATATAGTGGTGATGTGAGCACACGTTCTGTATCTGTAAAAAAACAGCAAACAAGAAAAACAATGGAGTTCAGAAAGCACAGCATCTCTAGGCTCCAGTGGAGTTGAACCTGTTGTTTTGGCTTGAGAGGACACAACTGTGTATTCCTCAGCACTTATAAAGAATAACTGATGTTGACTCAGCACTATTTGTGTTCCTATAATTTACTTAATGCTAATTTAGATAGGCTGAGGAAAGAGTATGAAGGAAAACAAGGCACAGTGAGGTGAAACAGAAAGTCAGTAGCAGACCTGGAAACAGAACTCCAGCCTTATCCTCTGCTGAACCAAGGCAAAGGTGGTAGAGACAATAGCTCTGCCCACCCTCTCCACCTTAGAAAAGAGGAAAAGATGCAATGGTGCAGAGCTGTAAGCTCATTGAGAACCACTTCTCCTTATTTCCCTGCTAATTTTTTTTTTTTTTAATTGGGATGTGAATTATTAGTATTACCGTCCTGCAGAAAAGAATGAAAAACAGAGTTCAATTATCATTGCATTGTTCAGGGAGGAGTTGAATTTGGAGCATTGCCTGCTGCAAGAAGTTGTTTTAACTTTCAATGAACTTGTCCAGCTTGGTGTAGTGATCTTGGTCTGTGTGCTCTAGGCAGGTTGATACTTAGCCAGGAGCCTCAGTAACTAGTTCAGATATCCATCTAGCCCAGCCGAATCTTGCATGTAACGAGGTTAATGCACACACTAGCACACACTTTCAGTGATCAGCTCCCTGCAGGAATAGAATATGAATGTTCAGAAGACAAAATGGTCACTAGAGACTATCACAAAGGCTGATCCCATATGAAGACAGGCTTTGGTGTCAGCTGGGCGGTGGCGTATGCCCTATATTTTTGCTATTTTTATACTATCTGAATAATTTTACAGCTGAAGTATTCGGTTGGGGAAAATCTTTATATTTTTCTGTAATCACCCACAAAAATTAGGAACACAGAGATTGTAATTTGTAGGTAACAAATGTTTTTAAAAATCTCATGACTGCGTGGATAAATACGTAAAAGTACCATTTCTGAATGGCCCTATGTTTAAGTAGTCAGGAAAATAGGCACATGGACTTGTATTAGCAAGAGAATACCAAGTTAGCAAGTCTGAATAATAGACTAATTACCAGTATGGGTTTCATATTTTTAATATAATTCCTTTCTGTCTGAAAAGTAAACTGCTACTTATGAATGCAGAGTGTTTTCTTGAAATATATTTTAAAGGAAAGATTAGTTAGTAATCTTGTCACGTGTGAATCCCGTTGCAGTGAGTTTTCACACACAACAGTAACATGGCAATGAATATCTAACTATGATAATTTATTATAAATTTACTTATAAACAGAGGAAAATATTAGCAGTCTTCACAAGATACTTTAGCATAGGATTCTTTGCTTGTGAGAACTGTGACCCTTTGCAAACTTATGTTACATTTGTTTTTTAATGTTTGTGACAGAGTTTCACCATCAGATGCTGATTCCACAGCAAGTGAACAATCCAGTGGGAGAGAGACAGGAGAAGAAACTGCAAGACCATCAACTGTTGCAAATGAGGGCAAACCACGCAGAGCAGCGAAGAAGGGTTTGTTACTTTTTTTTTCTTGTGTGCACTAGCAGCACTTTACTCCTGTTGAAGAGTTACTTTAGTGCTGTAACTTTTCTAAACTCATCTTTGGATGGTAATTTTTCTGGATGCATTGCCGAAATTGTTCTTCCTCTCCTTTTTGGTTTGGTTTCTTCTGTTGAAACCAAAGATCTACGCATTCCTTTCATTCCAGCAAGCTTTTGAAACTAATGGCTTAGCAAGAATGAATCTTCCCTCCTTTTCTCTCCCACACACCACGAGCAAACCTCTTTCCATTTAGGCCTAATTGTGGCTTTCATGGTAGCAATCTTGCAAGAAGTTATATGGGCAGTAGAGGTCACAGCAGGACTTGATACAGCATTGGTATGTGTCTGTAACTGTAACTTTGAAAAAGTGAGATAGAAAAAGAGACCAGAGGGGTAAAAGTTTTACAAATAAGTTCTAGTTCAGACATCAAAATGCTTTAATGATTATCCTTTAGAAAGATGCAAATCCAATGCTAATATGTTAATAACAGTGATTTTTTTATTTTTTTTTTGAGGGAAGGAACCCTCTTCCTTCCAGTTAAAGTGTCACCATTTGTCTTGGAGGTACCCTAAGATATATTTCTTTCCTTATTGAAAAGTTGATAAAATGCTGCAAACTCAATTACATTTTTTTTAACATTTAAACATTCTTTTAAATTCTTTTCCTGTTTAAAAGTGTGTGGTTAACTGCTTACACAAATACTAAGAGTTTTTTCTGAGAACCTTTTGGGTTTAGATGGCTTGTTCCTTGCTTGAAGTTTTAGTTACAATATGTTTGCATTAAATCACGATAGCCTTCCCAGAGAAAATCCTGATACTAAATATCTGCTAAAGGACCCTGTGATATCCCCATCTGGTCTTAATACACATGGCCTTGGCAGCAGCAGAAACTAAGGAGAAGAAAATACTGACCACACTGTGAGCAGTTACTTCGGTATATTGAATGTTTTCCCATGTACTCCATGAAATACCAGCTGAGATGTAAAGATGACTACTGAGGAACGCGATGCCAGTGAAATTCAGATTGTAGCAGACAATCTTCACCTTTTGCTTATGTTGAAGAAATGAGATTGAGGAATATGTAAGATAGTTTACATAAACTGCTAGCTCTTGAGTGACTAAACAGCAAGTTAAATAGCATATGATTCTTAAACTTTCGTAATGTGGACTACTCCTGGAAGAGCAAGGGTGATGGAGCAGGCTTTCCTCTAACAAACATGTAAGAAAACAAAGCACAGGATCTGATAACGTGACTAGAAAGTTAATAATTCAGCAGGCGGTGTATGCTGTATGTACTTTACACAGTTTACAAAAAGAAGATTCTGTACTGACGCTGTATATGTTTTCAGTGCCTTAGATTTGCACTAAGGACCAAAACTCATGCCCAAGTACATATCTAGGAAAACAATTATGCTATGACAGAGCTTATCTCAGGATGGTTTATGAGTTGCTTCAACCTCGCTGACTTCAATTCCGTTGCCCGGATTTAGTGCTCTCCCGTTTCTTCTTGCCTGGGAACTCCATTTTGTCTTTTTATTTTCCATTTGGCTTATAAACCCTTATGTAAGGTTTAACATGTCCTTTGGATGTAGAAGTGTTAGCTATTGCTGCTTCTGAATTATCTGGCAAAGGCAGCAAGGATATTGTGTAAGATGTACCTGTCATGCCCTTATTGGATCAAATACACGATTTTTTCAGGATTTGATGCATCTAGTTTGGTAATCATAAGGACTATTTTTAGCATTCAGAATTGGAGGCACTGTCTGCAGAGAGAGCGCTCTCTGTTAAATGGCAGATTCAGCTCCCTTTTTGTGCAGCTGAGGCTCGACAGTTTGATCCAAGTTCATGCATTTCAGTCAAAAGTAAATGCAATCATCTTACTGCTGTGTTTTTTTCCAGTTGCCATTCCAGCTGAATTATTTGCAATAATTACTGTGTTGTCTCTTCTTTTTCCTTTATGTTGTCAGGAGCAAACAGAGTGGGTAAGTAACCAGAGCTGGTAGTTGAGTACAAATATGAATAAAGGTGCTGGGGTAGCTGCAATTATATCTTATGGATGGAAGAATTTGTCTTCTGTGTCTAAAAAAACAGAAGTGCTTTTGAGCTCTTGAAGTATAAAAAATTCTCAGTAACACAAATTACAGTCATCCAATTTAGGCACATTTTTCTAATTTCCTCCCAATTCTTTCAAATTATTGAGGAAAACATCACTATGAAAGAAACAAAAGTGAGACAGCTGTTGGTCCTGAAACTTTATATAAACAAGTTACAGATATTGTTAGAGTTAGTGTCATTAGTGGAAGCCCGAGACTTTGCAGGCTACCTGCAAAGCAGCGTAAATATTTTCTCATGAACTAGTGTTTTTCTGGTCAAGACTGAGACATAGCAAAGATGGGGCAGGAGAAAGCTGACACTGTCTTTTATAATGCATACCATATCTAGAGAGAAATTAAGGACTCTGTTATCTGATAGCAGTTTCCACCTTGTAATAGTAGAGAAGGATGGATATAAGGCTGGCTATGATGCTTTCCATTGTTGGGTTTGTACAAGTCACCCGCTGCATCCTGGGGACATAATCTACTGGGATACAAAGAAACTGTGTGAAATTTATCTGAAACTGCATACTCTGACATGATTCAAATACCAGTGGATCAGTGGAAGATTCTCATTGACTTTACCTGATTTTGGATTAGGCTTTATACACCTTGGTTGCTGTGTGTCTCGTTTTTATTTCAAGAGGATGCAGGAAGCAATAGCCTTTCTCTATCTCCAACTGTATTGGTTTTCATATGAAATCATAGCTTCCTGCAGAGCAATTCATTTTCCTGACATTTCAGTTCAATTAGTAGTTTCAGCCCAGGGAACAGTGATGAACATTGATCTTGACATGTGACCTATATGGACTAGTTGTTTAAACATGTTCTGTCCATTATTTGGGTATTAATTCCTCTTCATTATTCTTCAGCCTCAGCTGTCTAGTCTGAGATCCAAATTTCATTCATATAATCCCATCTGACAGCTTTATAAGGAAGATTTTTTTAACCATGGACAATAGTGTACTATAATAACTTGGAAATGAGAAACCATTCTTACTCTGTCAAAACTTTTAAAGGAACTCATTCATGTGTTGAGCTAGAAACCATTTCTCCTGTTGTATGTGTACAGCACCATGCCGTTCCTGGCTTATCTACTTGACTGTACTTGCATCTTGGTTTGTATTTATAGACACATTCAGTGTATGCACACAGAGAGGATTTAAAGGTCAGATGCAGCTTATGGGGGTTTTTTTTGTGTGTGTGCGCGCACCTTTTCTGCAAAAGAGAGTAACACATGATATTACTGTAGAGCCTTACCAAATTTGACAGTGGGACTTTTGGACAGTTTTACAAAATGAGTTTAAGAACCATTTCAGCTAAGAGGCCTCTGCCAAGTACTTGTTTATGTGTGCAAAAGGAAAGGTTGTGGATGAAATTATACAGATTCAGAGTGAATGCTCAATGTAATTGAATATATTAGAACTTACCAAGTACTGTGAAAATAACCTTGAAATTAAGTTGGAGTTCAGTGACCTTTGAGAACTTCTGTTCAACTGGAAAGACTGGGAAAAAATACTATTGTATAGGGAAAACAGGAAAGATGGATGCAGAAGTTCAGATTTCCATTCAGGATCGCTCCGAGGGATTCGCACTAACTACTTAATATATCTTGTGCCCCTCTCTCTGAGAGGCCATGGTTGCATGCTTCAGAGAAGTGCATGAAGATGGGGCTGTGAAGATGACAAATGGTAAAGATCATATAAATAGCTGTGGAAGAGAGATAGATATATTTCATTTAGGCTCTGTGTCTTCAAAACATTTGGGACACAGACATCTTGAGTGGAACTGTTTACTTTCTTTTTAAGGACACTTATATAGGAAAGTCACATTTATAAATGATGCATGCCATTTATAAATATGTACATTTGACAATGCATTGAGCAAATTTGAGAAATAAGAAAAATAAGAATTTTGCTTAGCTTATGGCCAGATTGCTTTCAAGCCCAAAAGTAATGTGCTGTGAATATAATAGTGCTCTATTCCTTTCCTCTCCTGCCACCTTTTTCTGCTAGAAGAGGGAAGCAAAGGAGTTAAGTCATCTGCTGTGATCTTCTACAGAAGATAGCATTCACTCTTCTGAACCTTATACTTCATTACCTGCATGTGTTGCAAATTGATCAGAGCAGTGTCTGTTTTCTTTTCCTTCTCATCTGTTGGAGTTGGATCAGGTTGATCAACAATTGATTCTGTATTGGAATCAAATCAGATCCCTCTTCTGATTTGAACCTGAGAACCATAGCCCGTTATTAGAAGTCTGTGCAAGGATGCGGGACTTTGTCCCTGTAGTCTGTTGTGTTCCTCCATAAGAAGAGTCACAAATCTTAATCTCTTGTTGCTTATATTTCATGGTGAAAAGCAGTTTGAAAATATGTGGTGTTACCATGTGAAAGAGTCAAAAGATTATTTCGCAAGTCTTCGATAGTTTTGCAAGCTGAATCCACATAATGGTTCCTGTTGTAGGCCTAGCTCCAGCACAACAATACTTAAATATGTGCTTAACTGTGAAGCACTGGGGTGATCCTACAAATTCCAAGTCTTTGAGGGCGATGACCCATTTCTGTTGAAGTGATTAACTGTTGGCAGGAGCAGGGCTGCAACTTTCACATGTATCGGTTTCCATAACATCTTTTGCTGATTGTATTTGAGTTGATATAACCTCCTCAGCAAATTGCAACATGGTGATATTTGTGCAGCTTGCTTATTACTGTGTGAACTGTTTATCCTGTAACAGAGAAGAAAACAGTGCTTTAAAAACTTCAATGAGTAAAATGTCTGTAAAATTATTTGTATTTTGTGTGGATATTTAAAGGGGTTTTGTTTAGTTCGTATATGAGTCTTTCTATCACTTAAGAACTGCATTTTGCAGTGAGACATCTTTTATTGCTCTTTGAACCTCCATTTGAGGAATTTGCATCTCCTTAAGTACTGATAAGAGGAACCATTGGCAGTGTGTACTTTTAACAGCTTTTTATGGAGCAAAGTAGATTGAGATTTTGGGGCTTTGCAAATGCCAAGAGCTTGATTTACAGAAATAAAGAACGACAGTTCACCTTCTGGAGATACAGTGGAAAAATGTTTACAATTTGGAAACCACTGGGTAAACTTGTTGTACGCTAAATGTCAATCAGCTGGAAGGCCTATAGGGCAAATTAAACACGGATGGAAAACATGGCATAGTCCTGTAGTATAGCATCGGTAGAGCTTAACATTTGACTGAGATAACCCTAGCAGCACTACTTTACTCTGTATTTGTTCTGGTGATTTAGGACCCCCTCAGACCAGCAGTGGAAATGAGCAGCACTCCTCAGCCTCCATCTTCGAACATGTGGATAGGATGTCGCGTTCCTCAGATGCCAGCAGACGCGTCCCAAGCAAGATACAGCTGATTGCTATGCAACCAATGGCAGCACCTCCGGTTCAGAATTCGGTGCTTTCTGATCGAGTAGCAGAGACCAACAAAATTAATAAAGAGGTATTTTTAAAGTGCTTTGAATGTTTGTGGAGGATTGTATGTCCAGCCAAGAGGGAAGTGAAAAGTATCCAGTTTCTTGTTATCAGCAGTTCCTCATTCATTCCTGAGGAGCTGAATTTTGACAAGTTACGGGAATAATCCTGTTTCCATCCAAAGAGATAATCTGACCTGTTTTTTAAGAGCTATCTAAACCAAAACTTAAACACAGAGAGGGGCAAATTTGGTGGTCTATTTGTGTCCTTTTTATGCTTTTTGGGATTTTTATGAGAGAATACACAAAAATAATTTTTTATTTGGTTTTAAATTCGCAGCTGCAGATGTGT
The DNA here is from genome assembly GCF_011004875.1 of Balearica regulorum gibbericeps. Lineage (NCBI taxonomy): Eukaryota > Metazoa > Chordata > Aves > Gruiformes > Gruidae > Balearica > Balearica regulorum. The sequence goes on from NC_046184.1 coordinate 63,255,468, forward strand.
TCCAGAACTAGTCCAGCACAGGCAGAGCAGTAGTTGTTACCTGATCTGGTGCCCAAGTCTCTTCCATTGATCAGAATAATTTCAGTGAGTGTGGGCCAGGACTTAAAAGTGTGCTGTTATGGTAGCTTTTTGATGATGAGCTACTTGATGATACAAAATAGCACAAAAAAGGGTGGGAGAGGAGCATGAAAGCTCAGCCTGCAAGAAGACGTAGAACTGATAACGTCATGTTCATCTAGGGACCTGGACCCTTGTATTGCTGCTATATTTCTGCATAACTTGTGGTGACCTCTCACACTTGGCAGAGGCACCAAGTTATGAGTTCAGTCAGCTAAGTTCTTGCTTCTTACGTGATGAAGATCATTAAAGGGAATGGGTGACAGACATCAACACTATTGATCAACTGTATCTCTGTTTGACAAGCAAAGGTAGATACAGCCTGTACTGATTAGTCTTATTTTTTCAGAGAAGTGTCACTTCTGGCACACAGCAGGAGTTTTTCATGTTCCTCCTGCTTTTTGTTAACAAACTGCCATCTCTCTCTAATTGCACGTGCTGTGCTGGCAATTGTATTGTGTATAATAGTACATCTACCTAGGGTGACAATGAGGATACTGCAAAATATCCAAGCAAGAAAGTGCATTTACAAATTATGTGATTTACTTTAATCCTTGAGAGATTTGGGGGAGGAAAGTGGAGGCAGGGAGGTGAGGAGGAGAGGTTTACAGAAGAGCAGCAGAAAGTTCTGTTTGCAAAAACTACAAATGAAAATGCGGTGATTTTTTTTCCCCCTTCCTTCTTTAAGATACAAACAGCCCTGAGGCATAAATCTGAGATTGAGCATCACCGCAATAAGATTCGTCTTCGTGCCAAACGCAAAGGGCACTATGAATTTCCAGTGGTGGATGACGTGGTGGTGGTTGACTCTAAAGAACAGCACAGAATATATCGCAAGGCACAGATGCAGATTGACAAGATCTTGGACCCCGGAGGCAGTGTGCCTACCGTCTTCATAGAGCCCAGGAAGAGGTAGGGATTTCAAAGATGGGAAAGAACAATTTTCTTTTAGAGTCAGTGTCCAAAGTACATCAAATGTGTACTTCAGAACTTTCAGAGCTTAAAATCATTTTGATCATTGAATTTGAGTTATCTAGGTGAAAAGGTTTGGGTTGTTCTAAACAGCTTTATTTCAGTATATGCTAGTATGTTTTGTTTTCAAATCATTCTTTTACAAGTTCTCAGTGGTGAATTCTTGATAAATAAACCCAAACATATGAATACTGTCTTTAAAAAAAATTAGTATTTGGTCTGCCATTTGTTTGAATAATTCTTGTGCGATGTAGAGGGATCAAAATTGCAATATAAGCAGTAAAAACATACACTGCAAGAAAAAGTATTTTTATAAAGGAGGGGGAAGATGCAAAATAAAGAAACCCTTGAGCAACTTAAAAAGCATGAACATTCTGAATTTTAAGGCAAATTCACAAATCAACAAGATAACCTTTTACGTATTCCCTCTGGGTAATGAGGCACATTTGTCAGCCTCACAGATCCTGGCCTCATATTTTCAGAGAAAGTCTGTCCTGGGCTCTGTTTAGGGCTTATGAATACTGGCACTTTGTTCCCGGAGCACTGGTACCCTGCGACTGCTTCTGCCCTGACAGAACGTAGCTTTTCTCCAGCTACCTGGGTTCCTCCGCTCATTTGCCTGGTAGGGTTACACCCAACATGCATAAAGCCTTGTGGGCAGCGTGGTCTGTTCTGCTACTGCAAACGTGTCAGACATCCGTCTGGGAGGTCTGGAGAGGCACTGGGCAGGGGCTGGAGCACGGACAGCTTTGAAAGATGAGTGTAGACGGGAGGTGACACTGGAGAGAGTTTGAGGGAGCAATGGGACAGTTTGGAGAGCTGCCAATGAGTGTGTTACTAGGAGAACCTTGAGGAGAGAGATTCGAGACTAACTAATGGGACTGGCATGAAAAACTGGGAATGGCAAGAGAAACAGGGCTGAGGGAATGGGCAGAGGAGTTCAGCCTTGAGTGCGATGAGAAGAATTGCAAAAAGAAATGTGATTACCTTTGTCTTGTTTGTTTTCTCTCTCTCTGCTTTTTGTTTTCTTCCTGTTAAGTTCTCGTGCAAAACGTTCTCCCAAGCAGCGTCGGCGACATCAGATAAATGGTAGTCCAATTGATGCAGAAAAGGACAGGTTAATCACAACTGACAGTGATGGGACATACAAAAGGCCTCCAGGAGTCAATAATTCTGCATATATTGTATGTATGTCTCTTTAATGACAGGAATGTTCTGATAATTTTAATGACAGTTGTGACATTGGGAGGTTTTTGGCCTTCTGACCATGGTCTATATGGCTAATTTCACTTGCATGTAGTTAGCATGTAAATCAAAGTGAAACAAGGATTTCATTGGCAGTCTGTCAGTATTAAGCAGTAAAATTCTGCCGAGTATTCCTTGATATTAAACAGGCCAAGAACCAATACCTTCTTTTCATTAATGCCACTGTGTTATGCACATGAAAGCGTGCTTGGCATGTTCCACAATGTCTTGAACACAGTTTCACTCTAGTCCAATTTGCTGGATGTTATATATTCATATGTTACAGAAAATTTCGTCCTTTGCTCTCACAGAGTGGAAGACTCAGTTCCTTTCATGAGAAATTTTCTCATCTTTAAAATGTGGGAATTAATTATTAATGAAAGAGAAACATGTCTTTGTACAACAGTAACTTGAAACAATTCTAGTACAATGTCTTGAAAATTAATTTTGTTTCCTGTCTAAAAAAGGCAAAGACACTGAAGAATGCTTCTGTTCAGTCATATCCACATCACAAACTGTATTTAGGCATCTTTAACCACTTCTAAGCAGACTTTACTAAGCCTAATGCTAATATTGGAAACCCCTGGACAGTTTTCATCTTGAAAGATGGTTTAATAATTTTAAGAATTTCACCATTTGCTGCATATGCATATGACTACAGTGTTGATTTCTGCACTTTCCGTCTGCCTTCAAACAAGAGTGTGATGATTTTAATGTTGTGCTGCAGCAGAATGAATTATCATCTGAAGCCGTTTAATTAAGACATGTCACACAGCAAGCTCAGCCCTTTGGCATCTGTAGCGAGACAGTACTCAGAATGCAAGTTCCTGATGAAGTAGAGGCTTTTGCATTTTGACGACTGATTTTGCAGTCTGCATGCAGTGGTAGGAATGAGCTTTGATAAAAGGGCTGCTGCTGCAAAGCTCATTTAATTTCCTGTTACTGATGAACAATAAGCCTGTGTGGTAAGATCCCAGGTAGTAATTGCGATGCATGCCTCAGGTATTGCTGCTATGAAGCACTTACATGAATCCCATTCAGGTGATGCGCCCAAGTTCAAGTTCCATGCAGGTAACCACTTAGTTGCTTAACAGCTCTCTTTGTGTGTTTTTCTAGGAGGTAATAATTGTTTAATATTACTGCCGATGTGGTCAATTGTAAGCTAAAACTGAATTAATTTCTTGGAACTGCAAAAGCTCCAGAGAAGTCAAAGATGTAGACAGAGCTGATTGTCTTTTTCTGGGCGGAGTAAACGCTCTCTGCATGACTTCATTATGTGCTTGCAAACCACAGGATTTCTGTTATAGCCGAGTAACTCCTGCACAAAGCCCTGCTGCCGTATCCGAGATCAGAGTCTTTCAGATCACACTGAATGAAGTATTTGAACAGCTGATGTTACGTATGTGCATGCAGAAGTGGGGAGGGTAAGGGGCAGGTTTTGTCCAGCACTGGCACTTATGCCATTTATCTCATTGTGGTTCTGGCGAAGAAAATGTTGCTCAGACTTAAGGCCCACAGGAGCTTGAAAGCTGGCTGATTAGATGTTCTCTGTGGCTGCCCTTCACCTTCTTTGCATTTCCTTCAGTCTGATCCAGACTTGCCTCCGGAACCTCAGACATCATCTTCAGCTGATCTGGGGAAGTTCCCCGGCTTGCCTTCCCACCCAGTCTCCCAGTACATCCCACCACAGCCATCCATTGAAGAGGCTCGGCAAACCATGCACTCACTGCTGGATGATGCTTTTGCGCTGGTGGCTCCCAGCAGCCAAGCAGCCAATTCCACGGCCGTCACACCACCCGGGGTCTCTGCAGGACAGCCGGTAAACAACACTCCTGCTCGAGCAGGGAGGGGAACCACATGCACCCAGTGGGGATCACCTTATGGTCCAACTCAGGCAGTAAACAACCCATTTAATGTGAGTGATTCAACTTAAAAGGCTTTTCTGGGCAAGTAGTTAGCACCAGTTGAGCCATGGTCACTGTTATTATGTCCTTTCTGTCAGGACTTATCACAAATGTGGAACAGTTTCTGGAGCAAGGAGAGTTCAGAAATGACCTTCACAAGATCCTTTTTAAGCCATTTGGATTTTTTTCCCTTTTCCTATCCCAACCACAAGAGAAGATAGTAGTTCTCCTCCTTTAGGATAACTTTTCTGTTCTCAGTTATGATCTTTCACAGATCAGTCTTGTTATGTCCAAGAGTAAAACCTTATTTTTTTAAAATATATGTGCTAGTTCATATTTTGACAATGAAAAAAGGATGTATTTGCCTTAGGTCATATTTTTCAGCAGGGCATCCAAATGCTTAGAGGAGGTGAGGGATACGGAAGCAGTATTTCTGTGTATGATTTTTTGCATTTTATGGGGCACTGAGACACATGGATAATCTTTTAGGTCATCTAGAGTTCCACAACAATTCAAGTTCATACAAGTACAAGTTTCATAATGTCATTGAACTGTTGAGTCTGAGCCCTGTGGTCTCTCTGATGCAGTCTGATACTGGTTGAGGTATAAAGAGATTTCCAAATACAAAGCTTGATTTGCTGTAAGTTTTAAGCTGAGTAAACATTGGAGCAGCCCTTGATCTTCTCCAAGTGAGAGAAAGTATTTCTGAAAGGTTTTTAAGTTAAGACTCTGATGAGACAGAAGAAACTGCTAGCCCACTGTAGCAGTGATTCCCAGATCTTCTTGTGCTGCTGCATTTGTAAAACTAAGCTCTTATGGCTGCAATCAAATCACACATACAGGCCTAGTGATCTCTGCCATTCATCACTTAAAAGACTGACAGTGGACTTCCTAGGGTACGTATTTTGATTTTAACTTGATTTTTTTCGTTCTTCTGACAGAGATATGTGGAATTTGGAATGACTCCACCAACAGCACCAGGTCTCCTACCAAGGTAGATTTTCACTGATAGAATTATCATTTATTATTTTCCTTGCAATTCCTCCAGAGTTCTAACTGGCACTGGTATATTATTATGCAAAGTACTGTATAAATGAGAAGTAACAGGAGTCCAGATCCAGCCTGTGTAATCTATTTATGTGGCACGAATGACACATGCATGCTGTATGGAATCCAAGCCTCCATTTAAAAGAAATGTGTTTCTAGCCCCTTGGCTATAGAGATATCCTTCCAAGTACTGAGTAAACCACTGAGTTTCCGCTTTTAGAGAGCCTGAAACAGTTACTCAGATGCATATAATTCTCCCAATACTCTCACTTTCATCTTGTTTCTGTAGCCTCAGGGCAACACTCACTTGCAAAAGCTTTCAGATGACTAACATATTAATTCTATTTTTAACCAAGTTGAGACCAAATTACAGAGCATGGTGACCCTCACAGAGAAAGCTTGCCTTGCAGGCCTATTATAAAATCAGGGGGAAGAATGAATTTTCCATCTTCTCCTGGCCTTGCCAGAAGAAAACAGTTGTCTATGTGACTGTTAATTCCACGTTTGGTGTCTGTGTTTAATTACACATGAAGTTGGACTCTTGAGTCATGGTATGGTCAGACTTGTCTCACCCTCTCCAAGCTGCCACAGCCAAGGTGGTAAAAAGGTGGCCTCGTGCTGCGCTTTCGTTACCTTCTTACAGCTCACCACATGAGATGAAATCCCACTGGTATCAGTGTCGTTCATTAGATTGCATCTGAAGTCTTCACTGCCTTGGAAACTTGATGGTTAAATGGATATGAAGAACTTTCCTCTACTCATTCTTCTGCAACCTGATTCTGAAAGGTCCAACTAGAAAAGGAGGCACATTTTCTTACTTAGATCTTGGCTGAAGGTGACAGTTTCAGTGTGCGCGGAGCATACATGAAACAGCACACAGTATGACATGCAGTCTATTTTTTGTAATTTAGGTTACCTTGAATATATGAGCTTTGAGACTGCCGACACAAAGCATAACCAATTGTTCGTTATTGAGGATTTTCTCTTTGTTGGCCTGTTACGCATTCAGGGAAAATGTGATAAATTAATCATGAAAGTGCTGTAACCCACGTTAATACACTTGAGCAAGATAGTGTCTTTGCAACATATTTTTTGTTCAAAAGTTTATCAACCATTGGTATAGGCACTCTGGTTTTCAGTCGGTTACAGATTAATGGCATCATTATTAACAGTTTAAATGCTGGCTCTGCCAGTGCCGGCAGATTAAGTTCACAATTTGCAAAGTCATTGACCTTAACAGGAAGAATTCCTTTAAATTTTTGTTAAAATAGAAGATTTCCTAAAGCTTAGTCTATAGAAAACAAGGAAAGAGTTGTCATGGTTGTGGAGTAGGGGTTATGCTCAAATTCAGAAGATAATGATAAACAAATCAATAGAAACAGTGCACCAGTCAGAGGAAGGAAAAATAACCTGAGGTCAGTACGATTAGGTGGCATGTATCAATGTCATAGTCCATTGGCTTAAATATCCAATGCATGGAATAATAGTTGGGTGACTGTACTGTTCCCTTCTCTGTACAAATGCAGTCAGCATCTTTAATGGGGTGGAACCAACCTGGATAAAACAAATTAAATGTAAAAGACCTAGGTCACATAACAGCTAGGCAAACAAAGCCAAAATGAACATTGCATCATGCAACAGAAACAGAAATACTTAGCTATAGTGAATTAGTGGTGTAAAATTGATTTTTGGGGCGGTACATCCCCACTTAACTAACTGGAGATTAATTTTTTTCTTGAATGTGCAAAAACGAATTGAAGGCTGGGTCTCAGTCTGGAAATAGGAAGGACCACTAGGAAGCCTGTATGAAATAGATTCGGAGCTGTATCCCATTTTCATACTCTTCTGCTGATCTCTGATTTTAAAGAGTAGCTGTATCTATTATAAAGAAAACTGAGAAAAGGGGGTGATGGGTTATTAAACGTGCACCTTTCAAGTTCAAACCCATCAGCAATAAAGGATCTTCTTCCTGTCCCCTGAAAAATTTGCACATTTGCAGTAATGCTGAGAAAATATTTTCTTTAGATAACATCAAAAAAATTGTAGTAATTTATCAGCTACAAGAGTCCAGCTCAGCTTTGCAGACGTAAAGTGTCAGATGATCACATCCTTAACTGGTTACAGTGATTAACATAACAGAAGTGACATTGTTAAACATTACCTACCCGTTCAGGCATTTATTTTAACTAGTTTGTAAATCTGGTTGGAAATAGTTTCCTCTGGATCTGCTGAGTGGACAGGTGGGATTGTATGCAAGGAGCTGGGGAAATTCTGGCAGTTCCGTAATGGGATTGTTGTAGCTTGAGCCCCTTATACCTCCTCCATTTAATACTGTATGCCAAGTAGCCAGTACTTCAATTTACAGTTACTTGTTTGTGCTTTATTAGGCTCTTATTTGGTTTTATTAGGCTATATATTACTACGTCAGCTTTCTTTGCTATCTGGCTGTCATATAAAGTTATGGTTAGTTTTCCAAATAAAGCACAAATCAAGAATAATTTGAATTAGATGCAATCACGGGATTTTTCCTGTAAAACAAAAGGGTATAAAACTTAGGTCTTGAGGAGTGGGATAGGTTGCAGTCCATAGCCTAGAAGGGCTTAGATGCTGTTGTAGTAAAAGGCATACAAAACTCATCCCTGCTCCTCACTTTGTGTAATTTCATATGCCTGACTTAGGATATCCTGTTTGTCTCACTTTGCTTCTTTTATAGTCACCTATGAGAGGCTCCTGCAGAAAATGATTTAGTGAACCTAATCTTTTCCTTTGAATGCCTCTTGAGGAGTGTCTCTCTCTTCTTTGATCATACTAGCCTAGTAACCTCCAGCACCTGAAGTCTGGGCATCCACACCTCCACCATATTGACAGGAATCAATAATCCTTGAAAACTGAGCTGCCCATCAATCTTTTAAAATATAATCTCTCTATGCCAGGGTTAAGATATGTTAATAGGAAGCATCAGAAACGCAGCATTTCTATCTCCTTCTGTATTCCTGTTCTGTGAATGAATTATAGGGTTTCTTTTACAAGTCCCATTACCTTGGCACAGCTGGTCAAGTTAGATTGATGGCACTTTCTGTTGTTAACTCTTTTCAGGAAATATATAACAATGACTACCAGCACCTGCCTGAATTATAGGAAACATTAATATTAGTATACATTGCATCTCTTCATATGTGGTAAAGACAGCTTTGAGTAGTTTGAATCTTAAAGAGCAAAGTTTTGAAAATATCCTGAAAAGTTATCAGAATGCTCGGTGAAATAATTATTCTTCATGAAATACACATGTAATGCAGTTTGTATGGTTTGGCTTAGACCAAAACTGTGTGCTTAGAAACTCTTGAGTAAGAGTCATATTTCTTGCTATGGTAAGCAGCAGCACCACTACTGAAGTGTTATTTTTCTTTTTTTTTTTTTTTTTTTTTTTTTTTTTTTTTTTTTTTTTTTACATTGAAGATGCTTTTTTCCCCAAGGGGAAAACAGTATCTGTGGACTTTTTTCTCTGCATTGAGGAGGCTGCAACATGTGAAAAACACATATGTGAAATTTTGGTAGAGTTTTTAACTCCTATGCCTGTGCAATGTAGGTCGTGAAGGAGGAGCATGTTCCTTGGATGTAATTATTTTCATTAACATTTAAGGTTAAAATGTACATTAAAAGGCCTTATAAAGAGTTGTTGCATTACCGTATTATTGCTTCTGATTAGGCAATTCAGTTACTGTAATCTTGAGTCCTTATTTTTCCACAGGCAGAACTTTGGGCCAGGTTTTCTTCAACCTGCAGAGTTAATGCACCCAGACCAGCAGCCGCCTGAGGTTCAGTATTCCTCCAGAGGGATATACTCAGAGGAAATGCCATCAGTGGCACGGCCACGACCAGTTGGAAGCACTGCAGGTACACTTTATTTAAGTTGAATATGCACTTAAGTTGAATATGCAGTAAAATAACTGATCCTTTTCTGTATCTGCTCTGAGCTCACCATTAAGAGGTCATTCTCCTTCAGCTACTACACTTGAAATGTGGTCCTTGCCTTCACTGCTAAAAAACGTGATCACAAAGTGAGGTTAATTTTACATCCATAGGATCTTGCAGAAAAAGGCAGTGCTTTGCCACCTTTTTAGTATCTTATGAGCATTGGTTGTCACACAGTGTATTAAAAAAACCCACCATTCTCTAAGAATGGAAATTTACTTAATTGTTTTAGAGCACACAGCGTATGCTAACTTTCCACTGCCGACTATTTCTTTTGTGCTAAATAAGCTAACTGATGCATCCCAAATCAGCCTGCTAAATAACAATTCTTTTATTACTTTTCTGCATCTTTATTTCTCATTTCTCTTCCTAGAATGTATGCATAAAAGCAGGGTCTTTTAGCTTCTGATGATATTATCTATTGCTGCTGTCCCATATGAAATCACCTTCCCTGATTTGGTTGTGAGATAATTTCCGTAGCACTCAGCAGTGCTGCCATGAATAAGATTCTAACATCACATGACAATTAAGCAGCAAACACTGATTCTAAGAATAAAAGATTCTATTCTTATGTAAATGCCACAGTTAATTTTCTCCCAGAGAAATGTTTTCTTCCTGAGGAGTTGAAAAAGACTAGAAATACGATCATATACTCATGTCAGAGTCCTAGTTTTGATAGCTGCTATCCTCTCCCTGTAAATGTTAAATGAATGAGAATGACAGGGATGTAGTGACTGTTACAGTTTAATGATGAGCATTTTATTGTCTGATTCACACTGTTCTCTAAATATTCATGTATATTCTGCTTTAAAGTTTGGAGGCAATTCAAATGATTAGTTTCTGTCCTTCGGCATAATTACACGCAAATATCAAACTTCTCAAATATTGGGGTTTTTTTGGGAGTAAAATATGAAAGTGACCTAACTGTCCATCACGTAAATCACACTGTTGTTTTTGTCTTTTCCTCCCTTTTTGTACATACACACACAGAGTTTTCTCTTTTGTATCTGTGGATTTATTAAGTGTGTTTCATTTCTACTGAATAATAAAATAATAAATTTTGTTCCCCTGTGGGAGGAAATTCAGGAAAAAGGAAAGCATGTTGTTACACGTCTCTTGCAATTAATGGTGGTGGCTATCCTTGCATGTGTTTGAAAGCAGCGGGAGGGAAGGGAAAGGAGAAAGGAGGAGGTTAGCTTTCAGGCTGAAATGAGATACAGTGTGTTCTGACCTTCTCATTAGTCAACGACAGCATCGTTTAATATTTAACCACTAAGTGAAGCTGAAAGAACCATACTCTTACATAGTTATGTATTTTATTCTTCTGGGAGATGAAATAGAAAGCAGTCTGCAGAGTTAGGGTCTTGCCAGTGTGATGCAAATTAAGGTGTACCACAGGAATAAATGTCTTCTCTTTGCTGCTAAGTAATTTACGTGAAAGCATTGCCAGGGCTTTCAGTAAACACTCTTTGGAAAGGGCTGGCATATTTTTGGAATGAAGTGTAGCCCATGTCTGAGATGCATGTATCTCAACCTCTTCTTTCAGTGCAGTGGCAATGAAAAGCATCACACTCAAATGAACTGCACAAAATGCACATAACTTTTCCTTCTTTATTCCTCACTGACAGCCTTCTTTCTGCTGATTTTTGTATTAATTGCACAGAAACAGAGCTCCATTTTCTTCTTGTTTCCTGCTTCCAACAAAGTTTTATGTTGTCATTTGTCTGCCCTTCAAACTTGACTGTGTATAAAGATGAAAAAACAATATTTGCTTTTAAGGTTCTCAGATACAGCACCTCACTCAGGTGGGAATTGCTAGCAGGATCGGAGGTCAACAAGTGGAGATCCCCTCAGGCAGAGCAGGGCATGGCCAGCCGGGGGGGCCAGGGTGGCCCCAGTACCGTGGAGAGGATGAATATGCTAGGCGAGATGCAGTGAGTACTGTGTTACACATTTGCATAGTTTCCGAAGTAGTGATATGTTCGGGTATTTTTTTTTTTCCTGCATTACTGTTTGGAACTTTTTCCCCCTGGAATACTTTCAGTTGCTTCTCTGACATTCTTTGCTTTGCTCTTCGAACCCTTGTTAGCTCTTCTAACTTTTGCTTGCTGTTCTTTCACCTTTGCTTCTCTCTAACTGCTTTCTCTCACTTTACCCTAACTTTTTTTTTTCTCACTTGAGGCCTTCACCCATTAATTGCAGTTCACCCAGTTCTGCTTCTGAGCTCCAGCAGAGGTGGATACTGCTTTCCATTTTCTTCTTTGAAATATGCTTCTGTATTTTGAGATCATTGTAAGTAGAAAACATTGAATTAAATTGTCCCAGACTACCGTCCTAGTTTATATTGGTATAGTTCTTTTGTCTTCTGTATCAGTGTGCAACAGCAGGAGTTAGGGCAGCAGAGTAAGGTACATACTTGCACGTAACAGTAGAGGTGTTTCTAAACAGGTTATTTTCCTAGCCTCAGTCAGCAGGATGTGGTAAATTAATACATATTCGTTTACAAGTGTTGCCAAGGCAGCCATCGTGATTTCATGTTCTTGGCAGTGGTGCTTCTAGAGGTTGACGTTTCTGATTCAACCAGATGTGTGAGGTTGAAGATAGTATATGGCGTTTCCAGGAAAGATACAGTTGCCTGCTACAAGTCTGTGTTTGATGTACTTGCATCCTGAAGCAGACCAATCTGTGACAGCTTTATTGCAGTACTCTTGAGAGCAACAACTTTATGCTCCTTTTGCTCCTTTGCTTAAACTATCATTTTTCTGGTTTCTTCTTTGAGGGAGGAAGGATCTCCTCCTTTTGCAGTTCACACTACTTGAAGATGCTTTGCAGTATTGCATCATCTCAAAATGGCTTTACATAAAGAAAAAAGCAACAAGATGGGCCTCATCTTCAGATTTTGGTGAAACTGAGCTGCCACCACTCCAAATGAACTTGAGAGGAGCAGCATAAAGCTTTTGAGAACTGGGCACACTAGAGACAAACTCTACTGATACTATTAAAAAACTTTAACTGTCAAAGCCAAAAGATGTAGTTGCCTAATTTAGCTTGCTATCTGTGCTTGGAACTGTGGTATTTGAGTGCAAGAACATAATAATTTCAGTTTACATCTAGAAGAGCACTTGCATGAGAGATCTCAGTGTCTCTCCTGTTTTATTTTCAGAAGCATCTCGAGGTTATCATTCATTGCCCCTTCTTATAATTTGTCTTTCATTTCTGAAAATTACTTTCCTAGATCTGTGGGCCTTCCCCTTCTATCCCCGAAGTGCACATGTTCAGCCATTACTTTCTTAATATTTTATTACTCGAATTGCTAACATATTACCGACAATTCAGTCAGGGACCCATTATCTGAGATGCTGTGCAAACAGTTAGTCTTGATATCAGTTACCTGCACAACCATCAGAGAGTCATTGGCCCAATATAGTATGATTTGGTTGCAGTTTGCACCTTCAGTCACCATTTCAGATGGGTACATGTCACCTCAATCCAGGCTGACTTTCTTTTAATTAATCAGAGTTTAAACACTGCCTTGGCTTTGCCAGAACTTTCTTCTTATTGGTTGCTGCCGTTCATATGTTATTGCAATGTGAATTTCTCAGCTTTTTTGGGTTTGGGGTTTTTTTTTGTTTGTTTTTAAAAAAAAAAGCAAAAGGAGGACATCGTGGACTAAAACTATCTGGGTTGAGTATTGTGTCATTTAGTTGTAGGAGAGCTCATCTAGTGAGGTAATTCCTCATTCCTATGACAAATTCTTTCTTTTTTTTTTTTTCCCAAAGGATTATTCCCATTTAAAAAAAAAAAAAAAGCATTAGTAGATGAGCCCTAGTCTTGTAGTTTTCTGTAGTTAAATAATTGCCTTCAGAGTTTGGCTTCCATCTGGAAACCTAGGACAGAGCTCTAAATTTGTCTTTCCTCCTTTTGGAAAAGAGGATTTTCTTAATGACAGTCTTGTTCCTTATGGTGCAGTATTCAACTGATCCTTTGGAAACAGACTTACTGTTGCCTTATTCTGGGCAACTTTCTAAAATTAAACTCTGCATTTAGGAAGATTAGATCTAGAGTGCTCTTCTCACCCACAAACTTGTGAGGGATCTTCATTTGCATTCCTGCAATGGCATTTTCCTCACAGTATCCTCACCTGTTATTCCTGCAATCTACACCTTCTGATTTTCTGCTGGAATATGACCTCTCACTTGTATCTCCTGACTCAAAGCCAGTGTACAGGTTGCCAGCAATTACCTTAATTCTCTACCTAGAAGGCCTAGGCAACCTGGATAATTACAGCATTTCCTTAGCTGACACAAAATACAATACTGAGCAAGTGGTCATTTGAGCAGCAGAACAAATGAAGCCTGGTTTCTTACAGATGTATGTACTGTCTTGCATATCTCTACCTCCCTACCACCACCTGGCATCACCTCCTGTCCATTTACAATCCTCTGTAGCTCTCCACTGTTCTCCCAGGTCTTCTCCAGGTTTCCAGTGTTTCCCCCAAGCCACCCTTATCCTTTTACTCTATTATTATACTCCAGCTGCCCACCATAGTGTCTCTAATCCATCTCATCATACTTCAAGTTGTCTCTCATGTCCCCTAGCTATCCCCTGTGATATACATGCTGGCTGACAGGTCCAGCTGAGCACAGCCTAACCTGGCCTTTCTGCCACTCAGAAGTAGATTCACTGATAGCACAAATCAGGTTATGTCTAATTAGCTACCTGTTTTTGTGATTTTTGTAATATATATCTGTTCATACATATATATATAAAAATGTATATGTGTGTGTATTTATACATCCAATACAGTTGAAATTGACTGCAGAGTTGGACAGTTATTAAATGGAGATTAACAGATTCACAATGTGATCTCATAAATCTTCATTCCTTAAGAAGGAAGATTCAATAAAGGTATTTTTTGTCAATTATTGTGTACTACTGTAATTATATAGAAGTTTCTATACCAAAATATCTAATATATATATAAGATATGTAACAATCTATAGTTTCATATAGTATTATATAATATATTGATGTGTATTTCTGTTAGTAAAGACATTTAAAAGTTAAAAAAAAAAACAGCAAAAATTCTTCCAACCTTTTTACTCTCCTTAGTTTGCTACTGTAGTTTAGTATAGGTTAGGTTTCTAAATCAATCCAGTTTTGAAAATTCTCAGACTTGTTTTAATTCTGATGTTTATATGAGATCACAGCAATACATACTTTTGTTTTTCTGAGATATTTAAGAAAATTTTGATAGCCTTAATCTTCAAAAACAGCTACTGCGGTCATCAGATGTTCTTCCTAACTTCCCTTAAGAAAGCATTCTTACGGTGCTAATTCAGTGCAGTGTGAGACAGGAGCTGAATCACTTAATGCATTTTAATGTGAAAGTAACCTGAACATAATTTAGGTTGCTGTTAAGACTCATGTGTCAAGGAATATTTGCTTTTAATATATTTTTGTTCATCTCTTTTCTATAAACCCACTGAGTACTTGTCAGGTTTGCTAACTCTAGACTGCACATATGAATTAGTTTCAGGTTTCACTGCCAAATGAATAATTCCGAACAATCAAGAGACCCATTCATTCCTTTCTGATACTAAAATCACCTCCCTTTTATAAGCAGTAAGACAGGATGTTACTTTATCATTCTTCTATTAAAGCCTCTTTTCCTCTTGATCTCTCTCCCCAAATTAACTGTGTAAATGATCAGTCCTGAGCTGTGCAAGAGAGTCAGAATCTATTATTAGTTCTACTTTATACAAAATGGCTTAGATTTTATTTGTGTATGTTATGAGAGATGTTAAGGAACATGCCCTCGTGCATTTTTGTGTTCCCTGCACACTGCTGCTGCAGCTGCTCCGGGTCCCCCATATCCTTCCCAGGCTCTGCTTTGTAATCCTTTCATTCCCCCCGCCCTCACCCCCAAATCCTCTTCTAGCTGACCTTGCTGTCCTTTCTTCCCTCATCAGATTGCTCTCTCTGCTACTACGTAAGGTTTATCCACAGAGAAGGACAGTGCTCACTAAATCGTGATAGCTGTGATCTGAACTTGCTGCAGCTATCTGCTTCTCATCCCCAGTGCAGACCCTTTGAAAGGGGATTACGCTGCTTTGCTCCCCATTGTGCGTTCAGCAGAGTGTCTCCAAGTCCTTTGTGTCCAGTGTTTTCTTCTGGCTGTCTCTCAGCCTTCAGCGATACGAGGCAAGAGGAAATGGTTGCCTGAGGGACATCAGCTGGAATTTAGATTTTTGAAATGTACCTCATTTGTATCCATACTGTGAGTTGGTGCAGTCACCTAGTGTACTGTAAATTCATGCTTTGTTGTAGTGTAAGCAGATTTTTTTCCAGATGGACAAGCTATAAACTCAGGCTTCTGTTTTGTTTCTCTCTTGTTTTGTAAGAAAATATATGTTACTGAACAAATGCAGAATTAACCCCTTTCTACCCTGAAACAGCGATTGTCCCTAAACTGGAATAGTGTTTCTGAGATATGTAAAACAGCTGTTGAGTACAGAAAAATCTAATCTTTCCGATTTGAATACTTTTCTCCTGCTGCTGCTTCTGTTGACCGTGTTTTCCTGGGCACTGGTCAGTCACAGGGTCCTCACAAGTGTACAGTCTGAACAGGCAAGCCAGGCAGAGAAGGGGAAGGTGAAAGTAGTAGTATCTCTATTTATAGATAGTATGAAGAAATGACAGCTGGGAAGAGGGTGATTTGCCTGTTGTCTTTTAGGAAGTTGGTGGAAAGTCAAGGAAAGAGAAGCCAGTTCTGCTGACATCTAGTTCTGTGGTTTTTCTCTCCACCTCCTTCCACTTCAGTTTCTAAACATACTGTAGATTAGAAAGGGGATCAGACTTTTTCATGGATGCTCAAAGAGATTTTGAAAATCCCAGAACTTGAGGCAATCCAGCAATTTTGTGTACACTTGTTTTGTGCTCCATAAGAGGAATCACTCATTCATGCAACAGAAGAACAGTGGCAGCAGATAGAAGCATCTCCATTGCTGCTTTCCCTCTGTTCTTTGCCTTTTTGCTTTCTTGTCTTTTCTGGGATTATCGTGTTTGTTCAGAAAGTACAATAATGCTTTCTACCTTTTTCCAGACGCATATGCATGGACACCAAGAATATTCCTCCTCACCAGTATTCCAGATGCCGAGGACTTCACCCAGGCAGCCTTCAGCACCCCCTGCTCAGCTTCCACACAACAGCCTGCAGGGCCAGGGCCTTTGCTACACCACCAGTTCCACTGAGGACCTCCAGCCAGGTCACTCTTCAGCCTCTCTTATCAAAGCGATTAGAGAAGAACTTCTACGACTTTCTCAGAAACAGACAACAGTGCAGAACTTCCATAGTTGATTTAGCATTCCCTTGCAAATCTGCCAGGTATCTGCTTCCTATGGAAGCAAAGACTTAGAGGAAATCAGCAATGTTGTTCTCTCAAAAGAATGAACTTTCACAGCTCTGTTGACAACACTCTGGAAAAAATGAAAAAGGCAGCAAAATGAGGATAGTAAGGAGAGATGGGGACAAACAGGGAAAATCATCAGTGTCATCACAAGTAATATTAATTAATCTGCTAATATTACGGTGCTCCTCTTCTCTCCATACCCTCATTCAACCTAACACATAAGTAAAACCTTAGGTCAAGAACTTAATGCTCCAGCAACAGCAACAAAAAAATAAATCACAGGAACAAACTCCAAGTGTGAAAGACTCCTGTTTTCTAAGGAAGTAGGTGAAGGTTTGAATAAACTGAGATGACATTTTGCAAGCGATTACAAGTATTCTGATCTCTCCAGTGCTTATGGGGAACTGGTTTGTGTTATTGTTCTGCAAGATTACAAACTGTATCAGCTCAAGGGTGTTGAAGGTGTGATCCCACACAAGGATCACTTTGGTTGTCAGGAACAATGGGACTAGTTAGAATAAAAGTCTTTATGAGCTACTTGTAATAAACCTGGAACAGTAATTGTTATAGCTCTGTGCTTCCAAATGGAGCTACCCTCTGCACTCTTCCTTGTTTTCCTTCTGGTGCTGAAGCTTCAAGTGTTCCTTCATCTTCAATGTTTGCAAAGTGAAACATTGGCCTTGTATAACTAAGAAAGTATCTGTAGACTCATTCAGGCTGGAAAAACAAAGCAAAGCATCCAAACAGAAAGGGCTTGATATTTATTTTATCTAAAAATTATTGAAAACCAGGAGAGGAATACTCGACCACAGTTGAATTTGGGGAAATGTGTATGTATATCTTTAAAAAATGTATTTACATACTATATGCTCTTGCAAGACCAGCGATAAAGTATTGCCACTCTGTAGTTTGCTCTGTGGACAGAAACCAGTCCAGCCTGACTGGTACAGGGTCACCAGCATTACGTTATAAATTGATGTCCTAAATCATTGCTTATGTTTGGATCTGAATAATTTTAGTGAAAGTCAGTGACAGTTTAGAGCATTAACATAGGCTTAGATTTGCGGTTTTGAGACAGTTTCTATATTTATACTTGTTTCCACTGTCCCTTTGGACAAAGGGTAAGCATTATCCCCATGGTAAGAATGGTACGTGCCATGGAACTGTTTGTCGCTGTTTTTTCCAGAGTTTTAATTTAATATTAGCTACGAATTTACTAATATTTGGCCATTGCATAACTGTAACTGACATAATACATACAGAAATTTTACTTAAGTCATGATTTGTTGGAGCGTTTTTATTTTCAGATCAGACTGAACTAAAGTAACAAACTGGCACAGAGATAGAGAGTAAGCTCAGTGTTTGTGACGAGGCTTGGGAGCCTTGCCCTAGAAAAATGACAAGCAAAACTACATGGTGCTACAGTGTGGGTATTTCAAACACCAGCAGATGGTAGTTGGAAAAAAGTCTAAGGAACAGTAGTCTGCCAAAGAGATCATTGGGCAGCCGATCAGGGTAGGGCTGTGTTTGCCTCACTGGGGTAGAGATGGCATTGGTAAAATACCGGTATGGTCGTCGTTGGCTACTAGATCTGTTCCTGGTTCCAGTGCACAGTTCAATAACTGTAACAGGACTAACTCCAACTGAAATGAAACAAGTCAGAGGACACCATGGAAGAACCCTACATACCTTGTTCATAAGGTGTGTACATAATATTCATTGTCAAAGCCAAAACTAGGAAGCAACTGGCTGCTTGCTGATGTCGAAAAAAAGGTAGTATGTTTCCCCTCTTTATTGGGAAGCTCAGTTATTTTTCTGTTTACCCAAGGTCATCAAAAGGCATGATGAACATGAAATTGTTTTGAGGGACTTACTGTAGTGAAGCAGTCCAAACTAATTTCCAGTTCCTTGACCAATACTTAAAGCCCTTGTGGGCACTGGTTGAGGTTTGAGTGGAGTCAGAACACCAGCGTGGTTGTGAACAGCAGTACCGACAGGTTATTATGTTTTGAATTTTTTAAGCTTTTTGTCTGATAATCACTTCTAGGATAAAAATAAAGAAACATTTATTTTCTGCCAAGTTTGTAAACATGAACATTACCAATACTTCTGCAAAATGTCAGGTTTTACAGAGGACGAGTGCATCAGGCAATGTTCATTTGGTCTTTTTGACAATGCTGAAGACTGATGGTTTTAATGGAAACACTTAGGAACAATCTCTTTCATAGCCCACATCCTACTCCAGTTTAATTCTGCGGTGAGGTCAGAGGCCAGTGCTCATATTAGCACGTTACTGTGACTTCATTTCAAGAAAATGTGGGCTTCTAGAAAGTAAGTTCATTGTCTGGCTGCTGGTTCCAGCTATTTAAGAAGGAATATGAAACAAGAGCTTTGAAAGTTAGAGGTACTTAAGCCATTTCTCATTCATTTTTGCTAGTGATGGCAATACTATTGTGATATTTCATCTCTGTTTGGGAGAATATCCTTTTTCTGTTTGGTCCCAAATCTTACGAAGCACACGGGACACAGGACAAGTATGTACTGGTAAATAAAAGAGACTTTCTGATGCAAAAATCCCTCTAAAACCTTACAAGTTTACAGAGCAGGACAGTAAAATAAAATAAGTTGGCAAACTGTTTGGAAGTTATGTTCTCAAACTGGCTGGAGACCTGATCCACTGTTCACAAAAAATGGTATGGCATAGTCTTCATTTAGTAAGAAAAGTAGCACATAAGGCACCAGTTCCAAGGATGACCTTAACAAGGGAGTCCCACTCTTTACTTTCTGCAGCTACAGGAAAAGCTGTGTTTTTCATGTGCTACAAAAGGATTCTGTGGAATGCATGTGCCAAAATGTGTTTCCACTTGGGAATTCAGGGAAGAAAATCTGTAAGCTTCTGCATCCCCATCTGCTTGAGCTCTTTTGCCAATTTTTTTATTGCCCTATTAAAAGTGGGGGGGGGGGGGAAGCGCAAATCTTTTGTTCTGAAACTTAAAAGTATCCTGAATTTAAGTATCTGTTAATGAATCTACCAGTTTCTGAAAACACTGATCAGATGAGAAGTTGGTACAGGCACAGAAAGCTGTTACCAACAGTTACATCCATTTCCATGACTAAACCATCTGGTTCATGGAATCGTCAGGCTCTTCTCTTGCTTCACAATTTTCCTTGACATTTGTGTTTAGTCTGTGTTTAGTTTGGCATATAGAAGAACTTGGCGAGATGAGAGCTATGTAATTTAGCTTGGTTGGTTTGCTTTTCCTTTTCATGGCCAAAATATTGACCTCTAGCCTGCTTCTTGATTATCTTTGGAGCTAAGTGAAATTTTACAATTATTTTTCATACACTCAATTTGAAAGGCGGGGCATGCTTTGGTACTATATAATATTCTCTACTGGGATGTAACACATGGTCCTGTCGGTGACTATGGGCATGTGACTCAGGAAAGAAAATCTTGCTTTTAGGAGGAGTGAATTGCATAGGTGCTGGACTCCTGATGTTAAATACATGTACTTTGGAGCAGTAAGTGGAATTTCACTGACCCTTTGCAATGTACTGTACTTACGGTGGTTTGGAACGGGCTTCGTATATAGTGGTTGGAGAGCAGCAGCATCACACGAGGTCTATATATCACCTCTGCACCCAAGGGAGCGGTTGGCGAGATGTTGGCTACCCTAATATCATGCACCTTTCTGCACACGCATAAACACGTTGATAGATTGATCACCCAAAAGTGTCTGTTCCTACCAAGTGCTGAAGCCAGAGCCTTTAAATTAGACCACTGGCAGCAGGGGGTATCAGCATTATCTTAGAAAGAGGCTGTTTACAGGGATCATAACTTCCCAAGAACCAAAACAGCCGACACACTTGAGTGATAACTTACGGCTTGAAAATACATTACACAGAAGCTAGTATGTGTTCAAGCCCGAGTGAAGTCACCAGTTGTGTGATGTGGATTGCAGTAGGCGGCTTAACTTGTTTTTTAACTCGTCCTCGCTACATTCTCCTCTTTTCCAGCTCTAACGATTTTTCAGCTCAAGGAAGAAATGGGCATTTCCCATTGCATGCCTGATCTGGTTCTTTGTTAACGAGTGCCAGTCCTTGAAAAAAACATATCTTGCCAAGAGCTTTGGAGTGGCAGGATGAAGAGCATTTGTGACTTGGAGGTGGAAACATGTTGTGGGCCATATTTTTGCAGCAGCAAAGAAATAAATGGATTTTTTTTTTTTTTTTAAATAACACCTGTTTGGTGTTTTCTGAATATGGACATTAAAGCTGAAAATGGATTAAAAGAAAAAGGATGACACCTGATTGTCAGAAGGCAAAGGACAGGGACTCCAGGATCGCCTGTGACAGTGCACTAAAAAGAGAGAAAATCTTCAGGACTCCCCCTGCCAGTCTCAAGGTGATTCCATAACACAACCCACTTCTGTGCAGTCCTTTACCACTTGCAGTGCTGGTCTGTTCGAGCCAGGGACACCTCTCATCAGTGAGACTCCCAAAAGCAGTTCACCATGGCTGTAGCGTTTCTCCAGGACCATTTACGTGCGCCTAGAGAAAAGCAGCAGCTTTAAAGTGCTTAAATGTGGAAATAAAAATCCAGTTCCCTTTTGTGGTGGGCATCTTTTCCTTCTTCCTGTTATATTTTATTGCAATATGGGAGGAGTGGGGGGACATGACCCTGGTGATGTCTTCTACTGTCACCAGTCTGCTGTCATTCATGTATTCCACTATTCGTAGGTACTAAATACCGAGGAAGCAGAAATTGGGAATGAAAGTTTTCGGCAATGCTGATGAAGGTTCAGTGTAGTTTTGCAGTATTTTCGTGTAAGTGTACTTGACTGCTTGAACAGTCAGGTATCTCTCTTACAGGGAGTGTCCCTTGAAATTCAGCTTATGTCAGAAGGAGGACAGTAAAAATGTTCTTCTGTATCTCTAACAGTAATTCAGTGAGGGCAGAACAAGCCCAGCTCGTACCGATAGGATTGGAGTCCAGATTCAAATGTTGGTCTGTGTCCCATCTGCATGACTTCTACTGAAAACCATTAAGTCGCATGCATGCTTTGGAAGGAGAATTTATCCTACAAATTCTTTAGTACAGTTTGGGATCCACATGGCAAGATGTGTCTAGCTTTGATGTACAAGTCCCAGGGTGACTTTACTCACCCTGAGTAAGAAAATTGAGAAGCAAAAATCCTGTGGAGTTGCACTGCCTTTTTAAGGAGACTTTTCTGGAGTAGAGCTGCAGTCCTGTGAATCCCACTGAAGACTGACAGATGAAAAAAAAATTCCATTAGTATTAGAAAAATACACGTTTGTTTGCACTTCATAGTTTGTAGAGCTGGAATGTTTTGTCTTGATTTTGTGTTACTTTTTCTTGATACTCTTAAAGTACGTGTTTTCCTTTGTAATGGCCGCTCCTGTTTAGTTTTGAGTAGTTCTTACTCCATAACTGGAAGTTTATGTTTAGGCTGTTACATTTTGCCTTAATTGGAATAAAATGTTGGCACATTTGAACAAATGCTCTGAAGATTCTTCTGAAATGAATGCTAAATCTCTGTGGATCCCTGACATGGTGGTTTTCCAGTTTACTTACAGTAATCCTCTTATTGCCAAATGTAGAGCAGGCGAAGTGAAATGAGAATTAAGAGAATAGAAAAGAGACTGAAAGATGAAAATTACTGTTTTGCATTTCCAATTATATTCTAATGTACACACTTCTTAAGAGCTCTGTCACGTTCCCATGAAAACTTCTCTAAGTTTTCTGTCCCAAGGCTTCTCAGAAGTTGGTTTTCTCATCCAGGCTGTTTGAATGTTTTAGTGCTGTGCATGATTTAAAAGCAGTAGCTGGATGTCATTTGTGTTTCAGAAAAAATTCTTCATATTCAAGGAAAATTAATGCAGTGTTATATTTGGCTATGCATGGCACTGTTTTGGTCCTGAAATGTAGATCTGAAAGAAATTTGACTAAAGAAACAGGGATTTAAAAAATACTGCAACAATAAAAATCCAGGAAACTTTTATCCTTGGACTTAAGGATACAGGAAAAAGCATTGTGAATTAGCCACTATCGGTAGTACTTCAACATAGTTGCCAAATTTGAAATTGTTCAGATTCGATGCAATACAGGTGATCTGGGCACCCACAAACTCGTGAACCGATTACTGGATTTGCTAGTCTATGCAATCCTGGATGACCTGGTTTCAGGTAAGTCCCCTTGCATTTTGTATGGAACACTTCCTCTCAAGCATTTCCATGGATGAGTTTGATCCTTATGACAGTTCCTCTCTTTGAGCTTAACGATGGCAGCTTTAAAGAACACCACTTCAAAAATTTAAGATTAAAGGTGAGGAGTCTCCCATTTAGAGGATTTGTAGATGTGCAGTCCAGTATTTACATTCTTGCTCCATCCTCCTATACTTCACTGCCATGTGGAAGAAAGTTTGCTGGGGCGCTGGAGACCACATTCTTGCTTTTGCAGAGTAGAACTACAATGAAGTTAAGAGAAGTTGTTTGTCGCTTCCAGCAGACAGCGTCACTGACACAACATTGCCTACAACAATCTCACTGCTGCCTGGGAGCAAAGAGCACTGTTTCTCACAGCTTTGCGCTTGAGCACTTGACACTGACGCCAATGAGCGTTATTTAGTCCTCTTTAGTTAAGTATGAACTAACATCTCTTACTTAACACTATCACGCATCTGGACTTGACGTCTGTACAACTCAGCTAAAGCACGGTGATTTCTTCATGTTTGTGAGCCCAGAGGGTTGCCATGTTGAATTGACTGTCGTTGGACTGATCTGGTTTAAGTAGACAGTATGCCGAAATGTCACGAAGGGGAAACAGTTTGGCAGAGATTGCTTTGCCGGTGTCTCCCTTCTCTTCCCTCATTTAGATAAAGCAGAGAGTGCTGTAGAGGACCTGAAGAAGTACTGTAAGTTTTGCTCCAGAAAGTCACACTGAAAAACAAACTTGGCTGCTTGTTTAATCATGTGATCTGGAAACTACGAGCTGGGAAAGATGGTTCTGGTTCCCCCAGTGACTCACCAACCGCAGCTCTGTGTGTTGGTACCACTTGTTTTGTCTTTATGATTAGATAAATCAAAAAGACTGGAAAAGCCACTGATAGGGTATTAATAAAAAGAACTTAAGAGAATTCATCACAAAAGAGGCAGAGCTTACAGAAATAGCATCAGTTGGGGCGGGTCAGTTTGATTTCCAGTTCCTCACTGGAAAGGGAAGAGAAGGAAAGGATAAGGCAGGTCTTTGGGGTTGTTGCAACCGACATCGGGCGCATCTGTGGGCAGCGAACGAAGGGAAGAAACCTAGTGTGTTGAGTATAGTGGATAATAAAGGTAAAGCTGAAATAGGTGAATAGTTCGGAAGATGCAGCCATCAAAGAGCACAGAGGCAGCAGAAAGTTAAACTTCGATTCAGGGGTTAGAGAAAAGTCTTCTATATGCTTGTCTTAAAAAATAAAGGCACTCATATGAAATAGTGACAGGTGACACGCTGTGTTTAAGTTGGTGCACAAACTCAGTAGTGAATATGTGAAGTGTATGGAAAATGAGAAAAACGTGGGGAGAAACCAGAGAGATTGTAATCACAAGGGAAAAGTTGAAAAAGTCAGAAAGATATTATTGCATGAAACTATCTACAGTCCTCAAAGGATTAATTTCAAAATGCCCGGGGGAAGAGCTGCTGCCAGAGAGCTCAGGTCTGTATCAGAAGGGTGCTGGGTTTCACCTGTGAGAGGAGGGGAAGGGAAGATTGCTGTGTGCAGCGTGGTTTTTATCTTCTCCCCCAAATACCTCCTGCTGGGAGACAGAACGGGACCACAGGGGCCTTTGATCCCACCTTGCTGTTGCAGCAGTACACAAAAGGTCCTTACAGCCTGTAGAATCTTTGTCTAAATTAGGTTAGAAATTGCCCCAGGCTCTTTTGGTTCCCTCAAGTGGCAAACCAAACTGTGGTGGGACCTTTGGAGAGACAGAGGGATTTGGGACTGACGCAACATGAATGGTGTTTAGTTCATGCTGTCCCCAAAATGTGCATCTGGCAGGTTTACAGATAGAAGATGTGACTTTACCACATAGTGGGAGAAGGAGAAAACGTAGACTTTTACAATCAATTTAGTTCTTTAGCTCTTAGAACGAAGGGCACCATGACAGGTAGGGTGTGGGGTTTGGGACAGAGCTTTGTTGGCTGGTCACTGAGACTGGACACTTTTCCCCTGTGACCGCAGAGAGGCTTGCTTTTTGGAGGGAGCAGTCAATTCTGGGGGAGTTTTATGTCAGCAAGACATAATGGTTTATGGACCCCTATTTCTGATAGGCGAGCAAAGCGGTTACCTGACTGTGTCTCTAGATTTCATACCATCAAATTAGACAGGAAAAGTCTGTGTTTCTCTCTGAGAGCTGTATTTTTTTCCAAGCTGTTTGCAGACTTGGGAGACAATACTGCATTGTTTACCCCATATTTATTTCCGAAAGGCTATTAGGAGTTGAAAATAAGCTCTTTGCAAAGTGCATATTTGATTCTAGGACAGAAACCTGCAGCGAGGTTTGAATTCCACGACAGATGCTGGTACCACCAATACCGCAAAATAAGAAGAATCTGGAGCATAAGGATGACAGAGGTTGATTCGTTCCCAAGAATGCTTATATTTAATTCCTTGGCTGTAATTAATTACAATAACTTTCTGAAATCCTAGTTTTTGTTAACAGCTTTATCAAAATTCCTACAGAGTCCCAGTACAGAGCACCTTTTCTTATGAATTTAACCTCTGTCTTTTCTCTGTGTGTTTCGTGGGAGTAGGAAGCTCTGATGCTTGCCGCTTTTCATCCCTCTAGTGATTTTACGAAGTGTAATCATTGTAAAGTGCAATTGCTTAATATGTAGCTCATTCACTAAAACCCCAAGGATAAAGGCAGTGAGTAATGTGAGTCATTACCAGAGCAATGGTATCTAAAAAGATGAAGAGTCATGCATCAAGTACCAATCCATTTAGTCTTGAATTAAGAATTTAAAAAATCACTAGTCGGATGTGATTGATATTATCTCCAGGCAAATTAAAGTAGTTACCCTGGAATGCTGTGTGGCTGCTAATGTTTTTCTCTTGGTATTAGAAGTGCTGATTGGTTACATGTCCCTACTGCCCTGTTTATCTACTCGAGACACTTGCACAGCAGCAGCTTTCCCAGGTGCCGTCTGCGTCTCTCTTTCCTTTCCAGGCACTACACGCTTTCATGGCTGAAATTCAGCAACTTTGTCCAGAAAATATGAAGAACTGTTCTGGCTTGATCAGCAATGTTAGGGTGGGTTCAAACTCATGTTTTTCAGTCACGCTTACTTTTATTCAGCCATCCAGGTTTCAATCATTTTTTTTCCTTTCTTTGTTCTAAATTGTATGAGCTGGAATAGATTTCTTCTCCATCTCACTCCAGCGAGGAGCTTTTTGGTTCGAGGACCTAGAATTTGACTGGACAACGTACTATAAAAGACAGGAGCGTCAACATTTCCATCGTCGTTCTGAGAGGGGAGCTTGCAGCTAATAGGTGATATGAGCTATCATCTTATTTTTTATGTGCCTCAGCTCAGTGCCACAGCATGCCATTGTACGTAGCAGTCTGAAGGGGCACACAGGTTTAACACAGGGGAAATGATCTACACATGCTGATAACTCAGGAGTTATGGTTTGCTTCCAAGGTTTCCTGTGGGAACAAAAATGACAGGCTTCCTGAATTACAATGAAAAAAACCCAAACAAGAAAACAAGACATATACTGGATGTATGTGTAGCTCCCTTGAAGTCAGCAGGACTTGGGCAGCATTACATTAGTTGGGGATCTACTATTAGAGGTATTATGTCAGTGATATTATTAGGAACATGAAATAATATACAATAAATGAGTACACTAGTCTATGACATTATTCATGGACCACGTTTATAAGGCATTGTACTATACAGTTACCTTTAATTTGTGCATCAAAACCAGACCGCAGCCTTCTACTGTGACTTGATCAGTCTTAAAATAGGGTTTATAACCCACAAGCTGTGCCACTGTGTGTTCCCTAGCTAAAAATGTTCCAGGCAATGTAATAGCAGAGCACAGATAATCTTTAGATTATATTTATTGTAAATCAGGTATGTACAATCCATTTCTGCATACTAATGTTTGTCTTTATATCACTTTTTCAAGTCTTTTGGATGCAACTTTTTTATTCTGCACTTTCTGTAACTATTGACAAGCTCCTGAAACACTGACGATACCGTTAGGGCTTTTCTCCTCCTTTTGCATGGTGCGTTGCTTTGCATTGTACTTGTGATTGCCAACCATGCCTGGGATCAGTACGACACATAGCGCGTACCTCGGAGGGTCTCTTTCAAATAATTTAATTTTTTTTGTACTATATCGCATAGGAACAGATGTTTACATTGGTAGCCTTTGAGCTTTTGGGATGCTGCCACTTTGTTTAGGGATCCTGAACACACTGAGAGTAGTAGTATGTTCATGAAATTTATTACAGGACTACATTTTTCTAAATGACCCAATCCACTTCATAGGAGGTCAAATGACTTGAAAAGAAGAAGCTATAGATCAAACCTGGCAATGTCAGGGGTCAAAGTCGGTGATGCAGCAAGGAAACAAAACTGGTGTGTTAGATCAGAGGTTTACAGGTCACTGGTCTAGATAAAGTATACATTTCACAGCAGAAATGATCTGTAAGATATCCTATTTGTATACCTGATTTTGTTGAGACTTGAGTGTCACCCTTGAACATAGGTATACAAAATCCCTGGGGGCATTAGATTATATGAAAAACTATGGGTTTTTTCCTTTTTTCCCCAGTTCGGTTGAGCTGTGAATCCTCAACAGAAGCTGTGAGAAGCAAAACGTGAGGTTTAAGTCTGGTACATGCCTTGAAGGTAGCTGCACACAAGCAGACTATTTTGGAGAGTGTGAAAAACAAACAAGCTGTGCTTTTAAAGGCAGGCTTTAGGAACCCCCCCAGAATTGCCCAGTTGTTATGAAGCTAGTTTGTAGGTGTTGTGCTGGGCTATAGGACATCTAGAGCTCGCATCACGTGCTTACAACTCTTCAGACTGGAATAGATTTACTTCTGTGACTGGCTGCATCCGTGCACTCGCAGCCTTAGCCAGGGAAATGGGAAAGCTGTGAAACGTATTCCCTCAAAGATGAATGGGGATGAAAACCAGTGCTACATCCAGCAGGTGCGTCTGTGTTCCCAACCAGGAGAACAATCTCCATAAGATTGGAGAAGTGTAGGAAGAGGTTTGCAGAAGGTAGACACTAAGGCGATACATGGAGATTTTTTTCACTGTATGACATTGCTTTCAGGCCAATGCACATTTTCCACTATTAAAACTAATTAATCAGGGAAAAAAAGATGTATGTAGCTAGAAGATTTGTTGTCCATCAGTGACTGCAGTGGTCATTAACTGTCAACTACTGTTCTTTCAGTCAACACCAACTGGTTGGTGTAGAGGCCTTTGCTTCTGTAAGTTTGTACATATGCAAGGGGGTTTTGGTCTGGATTTTTTGTGGAAAGAAATAGTTTGCTGGTCCAACATGGAGATTTGTCTTGTGAAAATTACTTTTGTTTTCATTGTTCTGTGTTGAAATGTTGATATTTTTTTTCTTAATCGAGCAATATTTTGTTGTAGTTTACTACTAGTAGTAAACATGGCGCATGTAAAAGGAAAGAAACCAAAACAACTAACAAAACACACACAGTAACAAAGCCACAAAAGAATGAAGCCCTTCCCTTTCAAATCTTTCTTTCCTGACACTAGTGACTGTTTGGCATTTCACTCCGGAAGACTTGTTGTGTTAAGTGATAGCAATGATAGGGAAGGATGTTTTTTCCTCAGTGTCTAACTTGTCCCCATTCTTGTTGATGGCAGATATTTGATAAGGGACAACTGCCCATCACTCTGAAATGGCACAGAGTTGTTCTGATCAAAGCATCTAGTTGTGCCAGAATCAATTTGAAGAGTCTTAAGCAGATTGGTATCTTTTCTAACTGGAAAAGTTGTGCATTGATAAACTGAAGGGAAGCTTTAATGATAATAGATGCAAACCTCCGATAGAGCTTTCTTTGGTTTAAGAGTAACTTTTTATGTTTCATTTCAGTTGGTCTCTAGCAGGTTTGCTGATCCCGTGTATGTCTAGATGGGTTTAGCACTGATTTATTGTTTTAATAATGGATAGAAATCAAACTGGTGCAATTGCCCCAAACCAGACAGTTTGACTGCAGTGAGGCCAACCCTTCTGCATGAATATTTCTTATTAGAATCATGTTTCTAACAATTTGCGTTGGGTAATTCCTTGCCAATATAAGCTTTATCAATATAAACCAGTCGGTGAAAGTCTTTCCATTAATAAGAGTGTTTATTATCAACTTGCATAAATAGGAACAGTTTTGTGAATGGATTGGATATGCTGGTTTAAACCTGCTTGCCACAGTTCAGCTTGGCTTAGTTACATGGGCAGGTGCTAGCTGAATAAACACAACCAACATAAAATTCTTACAAAATAGTTCACAAATAAACTGCACTGGAAAAACAAGTTTTAATTTCAAACCAGCCCAAACAATCTTTAAGTTTCCATAACAGAGTTTTCACTGGTATCAGTTAATAGACTTTAAAATACCGCAATTTAGTGAGTGAGGAGGACTCAGTATAATCAATGAGTTACAGCCACTTACTGATGTAACCTGGCCTAAAGCTTAGTAATGGATCTGGAAACATCATCCTCCAGAAAATATCTTTATTTGCCCACTTTCTGTTTCAAAGTCAGCGGTTATGTACTAGGTTCTCTTAAGACAATGTGCTACACAGCGGTAACTGGTCCTTCAGCATCCCATTGCTGCTGGCGCACTCACAGCAGGCATGAAGGGGCTCAGGGAGAAGGATTTCTGTGTACTGTGGGACATAGGTGGTGGCTTGCAGGGTCTTGCCTGCTCCGCACCTGGGCTGGCAGCTCTGACCTGCCAGGGACCATGAAGCCCCAGCAGGTGCCCTGCTTAGATCTGGCCTTTTTTAGCTGAAGGTACGTGCCCTTGCTTTTTTATTTCTTAGGAAGTGATTGAAATGCTTTGTCGGTCTGTCTGTACCTCAGTGCTCCCAGGTGCTGCTGCTTGCTGGCCTGCTCTGCTTCAGGCCACCAAATATTTGGGTTCGTCAGGCCGGAGTTTCATGACCTTGCCCACGCAGAGCAGGATGAGAGTCAGAAACCAGAGGCTCCAGCCGACAGCCGCAGCAATCCATCCATAATCGTCCACGCCCGTCGGGCAGCACACGGCTGCTTGTGTGCAGAAGTTCACGTCTGGTGGCGAAGAAATGAAGTGAGCTGGTGGGAGGCTAAGTACGTAACAGGTTTCCTTTGCTAGAAGGCAGATGAAACAGTGACTTTGCTGTCTGCCCTGTGGCCTGTCACTCTGCCTTGGCATCCTTCCCCTAAGCCTGGCTCCTAACCTGGGGGATGGCAATATTCATCTGTATGTCTTCAAGAATCAGTCATCCCTGTCTGGCCAAACACCTTAGATGCTCCTTTGACCACTGTGCCCAGCATTACAGAAATCTTTTAAAACACCTACTTAGCATCTCCTCAGTCAATTTTAGGAATGGAATATGATAGAAGTAGCTAGTTAAAAATAAATCTGGGGTAGAGAAACCTTCATGTGAGAGAGTAAGAGGATCTGTAGCAGAGACACCTTCAGCAGGATCTCAAATAGTTTAGGGACCCAACACCTCTGCCAGCAATAGAGGGAGCGGCTGCGCTCTGCTGGGCTGTTAACTGTGATTTGCGTGTAACATACACAAAACACACCATTAGGGGAATCCCTGGTGTACGTGTTTGAAAATGAAATAATTTTTAACAATTATTTTCTTGCCCCTTTTGTATCTTTTTTTTTGTTTAAATTGGTCCAATTTCCTACAGTCAGTTAAGGAATACGTCATTAGTTGTTTCATTTATGCTGTTATTTAAAAGTATCTACCATACTTTTTCCATCACAAGGGCACAGTGAAGATACCCAGCTCTGTGTCTGCATCCCAGGTGGTAACGTGGATGTATCAAAGGGAGCCTGGAGGACCATGGTATCTCAAGCCCTTGGGCTAGAAGTTGAGTGTAAAACCCCAACACCCAGGACAGCTGAGGTAGCCAAAACCACCTTGCAGCTACATGTGTTGCATGTTGACGTGCACGAAGCTTGTCAGGTGTGAAAAGTGAATGCTTCCTGAGCTTGGTGCAGGGCAGCCAGCCTCTTGCACGTTTCCAGGGAAAAGGGAAGTGCAGGTGCTGCTCAGTTGCTCTCCTTCAAGTACATCAGACAGGACCATGTTCCTTGCATTGGCCTTCAGTGCACGCAGTACAATTGTCCTGCACTGTAGAGAGCAGCTCTTCCCACAATGAGAGACATGTTTTGTATGTGCCTAGAGAAGGGAGAGGGATGCCTGCCCCCTGTGCCAAGCTTTGAATTAGCATACCTCTATTGGTACACGTACTATAATTCATGAAGTGCAGGACTGTTGTGATGTTTGACATTTGGGAAGGAGGATGATGAGGAGGACTGGTGGGATCTCAGGTTGCCTCCTGGTACTGGCTGTTTGGGGAAGACCTGGTATGGTGGGGGAAAGAGGCGCTCTTGGGAATCCACATTGTGCATACAGGCAGGCAGACTGGCAGGGAGCTTTAGGACACACAAATTGAATTAGCTATGGATTAGCCTGTTCAAAGATGCAAGTCCCTCTGAAGGTACCTAAGATACTATACTGGGCATGCCAATGGAGGAGTCTTAGAAATGTGTTCTAGAGTTTCACGCGCAACAGAAGCCTTGACAACAGATAAATCCTTTTCCGTGACAGCTGCTCAGTCACCTGTGTAGTCTCATCGCTTGGCTTTATCATGGTAGTAATCATAGAATGGTTTGGGTTGGAAGGGACCTCAAAGATCATCTAGTTCCAACCCCCCTGCTGTGGGCAGGGACATCCTCCACTAGACCAGGTTGCCCAATGCCCCATCCAGCCTGGCTTTGAACACTTCCAGGGGTGGGGCATCCACAACCTCTCTGGGCAACCTGTTCCAGTGCCTCACCACCCTCACAGTAAAGAATTTCTTCCCAATATCTAATCTAAGTGTACCCTCCCTCAGTTTAAGGCCATTACCCTTTGTTCCATCACTTCAATGATTTATGAAGACTTACTAAGACATGGTGCTTCGTACTCAGTTGTGAGCGTGGAGCTTGTTGAAGCATTGGAGACATCTTCAGCTGCTGCCAGAAGGAAAGCACAGGAGAAAAGGCAAGTTGGATTAGAAAAGCAGTACTGGGCATCAAGCATGAAAATCTGAAAGCCATTGGCCTTGCAAGAGGTCTGTAGGATGGAAACAACTTGGAGAAAATAAGTTCCTGCCCCTAAACATTGCTGCATCAGGGTATGCTTTCTCATCCCACCACTGTCAACACAGGCTCTAGAGAGAGCTGTTCTAGCCCCGGCCATAAGGAGCAGTTGAATCACTGTGCCTCTACCCGAGTATGACCCTGGTGTGAGCTGTTCACTCAGATCTCAGATTAACCACCGTCCTTTCCCAAGCTATAGGGGGAGAACAAGCAAGGACTGAAATGAGAGAGACCTTTCAGTGGTATGGGGAGATCCCTGGCCAGTGAGCTGTACATCTACCTCCTTTTGCCCTTAGAAAAATCCCAGTATCTCCGGGGTGCAAAAGACACCGGTGGAGCTGAGGGCTGAGCCCATCCGTGCAGAGCCTCAGCGGGAAGCTTTGGCTTCGCTGCAGTTCAGGTGCAGCTGTGTCTGCAACTGTTGTGGCAGGGCTCCTGCAGGCCAATACGATGACCAGCTCAGGCTGGAAAATACAACATACAGAAATAAATAAGGGAGGGAGAGGGACAGGGGTCTTCAATGAAGGTTTTGTCTCTTTATCCTGCTTCCCACCCAGAATCACAGCACACATGCACTCTGGCATAGCACAGCTCTGTGGCTGGTGTTCAGCCCTCCAAACCTGTACGTGGTATCGCAGACCAAAGTCTCCTTAGACCTTCTAATACCCCCCTTGCCCCTCAGCTTCAATGTGCACCTTGCAGCACTGCAGGATCAGATGCAAAGACAGCTGCATGGGAAAAGCAGAGGCTGCTGTGGTCCTTGTGCATTAGCACCAGCCTCTCCCCTGCTGCAGATGGAAGGGACTCAAACAAACATCTCCTCCTGTGCCACTATGAGCAGTACAGTTCAAGTTCAGCCAGATGAAGCATCCCATGCTGAAATGGTCCCCTGCAAAGATACATGAAATACAGCCTGGAGAGGCTACAAGAGTAAGGGTTCCTGCCGATGGAGGGGCTCCAACGTGCTGCTGGTCCACAGACCAAGCAGAAGCTATGAGAGAACTATTTCTAGTCAAACCATCACTCTGTGCTGATAATTTGGACTATGATAGAGAGAGAAAATCAGTTTCAGCTTGATTTCACTGAAGACTTTCAAAATAATGGCTCAGGTTTAGTTTCTCCTCAGGAAAACAAAACAGAACAAGACCTTTGACCAAACCTTTGTCTTGATTTTGGTATTTTCCAAGTAACAGCAAATAAACTGAGGTTGTCCTGCAGGAGATGTCCCCCTTGGGGTCACCTGCTGTTGCCCAGCTTTGCATTTTGAGCTGACCGACCATCAGCAAGACTAGAGCTTTCCTTCCTGCTGCCGCCACGCAGCAGGTCCCTGTGCAGCCTGCTCCAGGGAAGGGTCTGAGTACTCCCCATTCCTCTTTCTGACTCTGTTAGGACTTGCTGAATGACCTTGGCCAAGCCCATAATTTGTTTTCTGGGTTAATAAGTACCTCACGGGAGCACTGGGAAGAATCATTAAAAACTATGTATGACCTGTGGAAGAAAGTGCTGTGGAATATAGAGCCTTGGTTCATGTTTATAGACTTTGCAGCCCAAAGGACAGGCTGTCAAAACTAAGCCATCTTTAAACACCTGGCAGGTCTCAACCAGTGCTGATATACAAATGCAGGCAGTGGCCTGATGGGAAAAGAGCAGCTCACGGGTCTCATTTACATTTTGGTTTTAGGCAACTTCTCAATTAAGGGGCTCAAAGCCAGATTTCCTGCAAAAAGCACCTAATAAGAGCTAAGCCGGACTACAGGGAGCCTCTTGGATGATATTTCAAATGGTCCCTTGCCTCAGCAAGCACATGAAGGCCAAGTAACGGGGGTCTCCATCTCCTTGCCATTCAGTGGAACAACCTGCAGCTCAGTCGCATATACAGTGGATCTGTAAATAGCTGGCTAAAGCACATCTCTTCAGAAAGATGCTGTGATCAATCACGTCAAGTAATTCTCATTAGCATTAATCAATTCCAGCTCTTTATACTTTTTAGATGAGACAAGGGAGCCCACCTTACTTTTAAGCAACAAATTACTGTCAGTGGGCAATATATTTAGGTATTGAGAGGAGCGGGGGAAAAGTCAGGGTATAGAAACCAGAGCATAAGAGAAGAGAAATACCTGCTGAGCAGGAGTACCACAGTAGGATGGTGAAGAAGACCGCAGCGAAGGCTGCCCAGGGCTCGTGGGAGAAGTGCTTCATGCCGGGGGTCCAGCTCCCACCTGAGCGGCCGCACAGGTCGGGTCGCTGCTGCCGGCAGCTCTGGTGCAGGAAATCCTCGATAAGCTGAGAGAGCCGGTGTGCAGGGCAGAGGGTGGAGCAAAGGAGCTTCCTGCTGCCAGGACAGCTTGAACTTTCCTGTCACGACCAGGTGAGGACAGAGAAGGGCTCTGACCGAAACAGCTCCAGCAGGAGGTGGATGCCGGTGCCGCGGCAGGCAGAGGGCCCCTGAAGGTCAAGCCGGAAGGTTTCTCCTCAGGATCTGCTGCAGACAGAGGGAGCCAGCCCTTCCCAGCGGGGTCCCAGGCAGCTTCTGTCTCCTGAGTCTCCTTTTGGTCCTGAGAAGATTGTCTAATAGAACGGGAAAGGAGCAGAGGATCAGGGTAGAGACTTTGTCTCCCTGTTTGGCTTTGATTTTGCATGTTTGCTGGCTTGACCTACCCCAAAACTGCCTGGCGATGTTTTTCTGGAAGGGCTGTGTGGAACCTCAAAAAACAAAGAGTTTTTTGTCATGCTGGTACAGCAGCCGCTGAGTTGATACAGGGTATGGGCACATTTCCGCCAAGAAATGGGATGAAACCAGTTGCTTCGTGTAGTTTAGCGACAGCTATTACACAGTAACAGCGGCCTTTCCTTAGGGCCCATGCTGAGTTATGGGTTGGGATCAGTTCAAGCCTGGAGCCTCTGCACAGGAAGAAGCTGCTGCCGTTCTCACCCCGTGAGCACAGCTGTGTCACTGCCTCCATCACCCATGTGCTACGTGATGCTGGAAAAGCTTTTTTTTCTTCTCTTGTAGTTACACCAC
Organism: Balearica regulorum gibbericeps; assembly: GCF_011004875.1. NCBI lineage: Eukaryota > Metazoa > Chordata > Aves > Gruiformes > Gruidae > Balearica > Balearica regulorum. The sequence continues at coordinate 63,290,585 of NC_046184.1, forward strand.
CCCCTCCATGACAGGGGCAAACTCAGGAGCTGGGCCTTCCCACCAGCACAGCTCTATCTGCTGACTAGGAGCATTTCTGGCAAAATGGTATCAGCTGGAGAGCAGGGTTTTTTCTACAATCCTGGCTGGAAAAGCCATGTTGTTGAGGTGCTTGTGGTGTTGTCCTGGTCTGATGAGCGCTGTGCATTGCTGCTATTCCCCAGGCTGTTGGCTCTGCTTGCTCCTATCTTTGACCCGCCATGATGTCCTTGTTAGAACTTCAGGCATTAAATCGGGCAGGAAGGCACTGGGAGGGGTGGGCTCAGCAGGGAGCAGGTTGCTGGTGCTCTTTAGCAGTGGTCACTCATGACTTGAGGTGCTCATGTGAGAACAAAACTGTTCTGGGGCCTGTTCTGGATACGCAGCCGTCCTCTGGGAGGCAAAGGGGAAGGCACCTGTGGCAGCAATCCTAGTAGGATTAACAGTATTTAATAATTTTCCCTTTTTTTCCTCTCCGCACTGCTAAACCCCCCAGGGAGGGACGTAATAGACTTCCTGTGTGAACTGCATACAACAGGGTGCTGCTATGCAAAACTGTGAGGTTTGTTTGGACGCCATTTAAGAAAAACCTTGAGGGCAAAACCTACACAGGTTTAGTCCTGCCCCGCATTTCTGTGGGGTGAACCCACTTGCTCTCCCCGCTGGCCACCCCTCACCACTGAAAACACTCTACTCCTTTCCAGCTGCAAATATTTCCATGATGCAGCAGGACACGGGAGCCGCAGGTTTCCCCCAGAGAGAGAGCGCAGGCTGAGCTGCAGATGAAGGCAAGCCAGCTGAAACGGGCATGTTTACCTGCCTTGTCTCCTTGTTTTTATGTCAACACGCCACCGGGGCTGGCAGAGCTGGGGCTGTGCTGGCCGGTCCGCGACAGCCGCCTCCTGCTGTGGGTGTGCACGTCCCTGTCCTTCGGCTGACACCCGAGGGGTGGCCCAAGGTGTGTCGTGCTCGGCTGGCAGCCAGGCTGGGTGTGTGACCCTAGAGGCCATCGCTCTTGACCTTGGTAGAGATGAGTTATGCCAGAAGACTGTAAAAACTTTCCGACTGCTCAGAGCTGCTTGAAATTAATCTATAGGAGAGTCTTAATCTCTGCCTTATTTCAGTGTCTAGGTTCTTTCATGCTAGTTGTCTTTAATTTGTGGTTTTTATCTGAGTGCTCTGTTGCATCAAAACTAAAAGTCGCCTCTTTACTGGGGAAAGGCTCTCCACTTTCTTCCAGCTTCACCTTTCCCTCCTGAATTGCTCACCAGTGATTCCTGCTGAAAGTTGACCTGGCAGTTAATTTTCAAAAAATAATGATGAGTACTGAAGTGTTCTGTGCAGCACAAAATGTTTGAGAGGAAATGAAAAGAGAAAACTGCTCTTCTGTTGCATGAATGATTCAATTTGTAATGAAATCTCTTTTGAATTTTAACTATTACCTAAATAGTTAAACCTTTGTCAACTTGCAGGTAAATGTGCCCATTTCTAAGGGATGCTGAAAATGTTTTGCACAATTAGCATAATGTATTTCTTTTCCTTTCCAAAACATGTTCCCTCCATAGTTTAGAAAGGGCTGCTCCAAAGTCTCCCGAAGCAGTGAACAGGCTGCACTTGGCTTCAGTGATTTTTGGATCGGATTGGAAATGAAGGCTTTGCTTGATAAGTTCCAACACAATGGGAGCCCTATAAAATCATCTCCTGACACAGATTTGGATTTTTTCAATTTCTTCTTTGTAACAAACACATTCATATTTCAGTGCTGTGACTGCCCAAAGGGTGATAAGACTCTCCAAAGCCTTCCCCTAGCTTGGTTTCTATGCAGGAGTGCCTGTCTCCGGTGGGGTGCCCTGGCATGCGAGGCACGACTGCAGCACCAGCAGAGATGGGGGGCTCCCTTTCCTCGGGCTCCTGTTTCCATGCAGTTCTCAAGGCAGGACTCCGTTTACTCTAAAATTAGGTACTTGCCCACTCCTCCCCTTGGAGACTCTTCCACAGCGTGTACAGCTGCTGGTCAGCTTTTCCTGATCATTACGAAGGAGGCAATACCTACCGCTTGGTATATTTTATGCCACAGAGAGCCTCACAGTTTAATTTCTCTGCTGACCGAGGTATTACCCTTGACACATCACCATCAGATGTGGCTCTTAGAAAGTTATGACCTTTATCTCACATGTACACACTCATTCAGTCCATATATTTTTTTTTTCCTGTTTACATGGGCAACATGTTTATATTTTTAATTCCAAATGAAAGCTGTTGCTGCTGCAATCCTGTTCCATCCCAGCAGTGACTAGCATGATGGCAATTGAGCCGTAGCACGGTATTTAACTCAGGGCGAAACACACAACCCACGAGAGCATAGCAGAGCGAGTACATCATCTCCAGGCATATCAGGGATAAGAGGACAAATCCCTTTTTTCTGTACAACACTTGAGCTTGGGTTAACTACATCCCTACTCTCATTTCAGCTTACCTGAGGTGCTATTCTGCTTAGCTGCTGCAATAGGAGGGAGCTTTGGTAGAAAGTGAACTCAAAAATTAACATCCCATGTAGCCACGCAGAATTTTCTACACAGTGGAGTTAAGCATGGAGTGATTATAGCTGAGATACTGATCCCAGAGCCACCTACAGCTGCATAAAATTTCCCCATGCTGCTGAAAGTGATGATAGCCTGGCTGGAGGGGTTGCACGTTTGGGACTCCCCTGAGCTCTGTGTGTTAGCACACTGCAGTTGATGATTAGTTGACAATTCCCAGTTATTATTGACAAGGGCTCTGTGCTGCCTTTGAGGTCATGGTGCTAAACACCAAGGAGGATGCTAGGTGGTCTGTGCTGTTGGTGAGACCACAGGAGTGGCTCCATCTCCTATACTTGTTTCATAGGTAGCAAAATCTCCAAGTGCAGCTGTAGAACAGGCATCTTTTGGGAGGGCAGGTCTGTCTGTTAGCAACCCACTGTCTTTGTATTGCGGGGTGAGCTCCCTCCCAGCTGGCCTTTATAAAGTCCTCAAAATGGCTCTAAAAAGCTCAAAACCTTAAGCCTGATACCAATAATGGGAGGGAGCGTTTTGTATCTTCATTGATGTGAAAAATAGCCATCTAAGATAAACCTTAGGGGATTTGATTTTTGAAACTAGGCAAATGGAGGAAAAAAAATCAAAACCACAATGGTTTTACTCTTTAAATGAAAGACGGGGAGAGAGGATCTGCTTTCTGTCACACAGAGAAAAGCAGCTCTAGCATTCCAAATAACTTCACAACCGTGCCCTTTGTGTTTTCCAGTCCGGGCTGGGTTTGCTATTAGACAAATGTTGAGCCTGTGGCCCTGCTGTGACCTCGCGCTGTCCCTCTGGAGACCCCAGCGAGGGAGCCTGAGACCAGCCGGCTGGGGCGCGCAGGGCTGCCTTCAGCTGCAGAGCTGCCGGCACCCACAATGAGCCCACTGACGAGGTTCCTCCGAATGGCGCCTCATCATCAGCCGTCATCATCTGATCTTTAATAATAAGATGATTATAAAATAATGTTCTTACATCCACATGCCAAAGGCATGAAATAAGATACGCTTTCTGCTTCTCTCCTCTGCCTGGGAAGGGGGAAGGGAAGGGCAAGAGCTATGGCTTTATCCCTGCACTCCGTGTTCGCTTGCTCCTTGCCTAACGGGATGGAGTAGCCGGCGTAGTGCAGCTTGCTTTGGTGATGAAGTGTGTGTTGGGAGCCCCTTCTGCTCCCCCCGTCCCCGACAGCTTGTAGGGGAGCAGCTGAGTGTAACTGTGGGGCTGAAAAAGAGCAGCATAGGTGCAAAACAGAAGCAAATCCTGGTATCATCAAATGAACGCAATAGCTTTGCAGGTTGCGGGGGGGTGGGAAGAATGTGCTGTGGGTTCAGAGATGGGTGGAGTAGCCTGAGAAGCTGTTTTATTTTGTTGTGTCAATATATGTCAGTTGAGAACTGAATGATGACTCCTGTTATAGAGCATTGCAGCACGAGCTGAAAGGCAGTGTCCTTCCTTTCCCACCCCAGCTTCTCCACAGCCTTGTGTGGCGGACGTGTGATTAACAGCAATGATATTCACTTTTGCCTTACCAAGAGAAGTTCCGATTTCCCAGCAGAAAGTGCTGACTTTCATCAGCCTTTACTCCCTTTCTTTGGTAGCGCCGGTGGAGAAAGCAGAGCAGACCACCGGCGGTGGCTGGTATGGGAGGAGCACGGTGCAGCAAAAGCGAGCTGGAGGCCGTGGAGCCCCGCAGCCAGCTCAGCTGGTTGCTGAGCAAAATGAAAGTTTTAGACCCACCCATCAAAATTACCATATAATGTTGAATATCTCCGTTCTGGTGGCACAGCTTGAGGCAGCTGGATTTCAGAAAGTGGTGGGAGCCCTCTCGCACTAGCTGACCTCACGAAGCGGGGCGACTCTGCCTTGGTTTTGAAGAGGAAACCTCTGTGCTGGGAAGCTCTGCTGTTACTCACCTTTTGGCATTGTTGCCTTGGACAAGCTATACCCTTTGGCTTCTCAGGTCAGGGTTACTGAGTACCTCTGAAAAACAGGTCTAAGAAACCATTTCTTTAAGGAGTACTTTACCATTTACATATACCCATGTATTTTCATTAGCTCTTCTTTTGAGATAAAACTTTTTATGGGTGCTGGATTTAATAGTGACCCAGCCGGCCTTATTTACCAGAATGCAACCCTGGCTCCTCTGACCTCAGTGGGAGCTAAGCCATTGGTTTTAAGACGGGATAAATTTCTCTCTGGAGCCCTTGCTTTAGCAGCTGAAGTGGGAGAAAGCGGCTTTTTCCCAAGCATTTGTTATTTAAAGGGATGAGAATCAAGTTCTCTGTCAGCACTGCCCTGGGCTAGCAAAGCTCTGCTGACTGAGCCCCTGCCCTCCCAGCCCTCTCTGTGCTGTATAGCTCTGCCCATCCCCAGCTACAGGAAAATCATTAATCTCCCATTGTTTCCCCGTCCTTTACCCGGCTGACTTCAGTGAGGAAAAAACAGCCAGAAACAGCGCAGAAGTTTTCCCCCTCCCTAGTGACTGATCCTCCATCCAGGGCCTGCAAATGAGATTTTAATGGGTTTATAGCTCTCTGCATACAGCAGGTTTCAAAGGCTCTCGCTCCTTTTCGGGTGGCTGGGGCGGTGTGAGCCGGCATGCCTCATCTGTTATTAGTCTCAACAAGCCACGTACTGCTGCAGCACAGCTTGCACTTGTCGCAGACCTGATACGGGGGTTGTGACCGAGCCAGAAAACGCTGGGTCCAGACCACCCAGGGGTTGTTGTGGGACAGAAAGGGTTTCCCTCCTCTGGTCCAAACCAGTTCTGACCTTAAAAGAAAAGGTTTGCTGTACCCCGTGCGAGACAGGATAGTTGGCCAGGGCGTTTCGCTCGCCGCCCTCCTCGCCCGGCACGGTGCCTGCAGCCATGCCAAAGCACAACCCTGCTGTCATCGCCTGACGGGACGCCCGGCCAGCTGAGGGGAGAGCTCACCCCTTCCCCAGGGAGAGGGCCTGCTGGAAAGGAACACAGTGGCTGAGAGGTAAACCCGAGTAACACCTTCTCCAAAGCAACTTACAGCACCAGGAGTTACCCTGCCCGAAACTCAGTGCATTTTAATGCATTTTAATGCAACGCAGTACTGCTGGAAAATAGTGACCAGGGAAAGTGTGAGTGATTTCTCAATTAACTGTTCTTTTGCCAAAGCAAAAAAATTTGTGTGTGTGTATGTGTATGTAGGGTGTTGATAGAGGCATGGCTGGCAGCAAGTACCTTTGGGCAAGCCTCTTGTATCTGCAGGAATGGGTGAAGGGAGAACGCTCTGCCTTCCTCGGAGCAGGGCTGAGAAGGGTTTCCTGGCCAGAAAGAGGTTTCTCTTTTTATTTTTCATTTTCCTCTCATTCCAAATCAAGATGAAAGGAGCCTCTGGGGTTTCTCACTGACTGATTACCGAGAAAAAGTAGAAACCTGGGTTTGGGTGGTTTGAAGCAGTTTAACTAAGATATTTTCAATTATTTCCTTTGAGTTTTGTTCTTTTAATTCTAAGGTTTTAAGATTTTTTGTGGAAGTTAACTGCAGGTTTAGCAATACAAACTGCTTTAAATTATACTCTCTTTTCAGTCTAAAGAAGTTAAGATTTTTATGATCTTTTAAACTTTTTGAAAAGCAGAGCTAGGGAATTTTTTACTTTCTTGTATGAGTAGTGGGGGTCTCTTGCAGCTTGTGTTTTTTTCCTGTGAAAAATATAGTTTGCTTAAAAATGTCCAACCAGCTTTAAAGATTATATCCCACTGGAGCTGGCACATGATATGTTTTCTTTTAACAAGCTACTAGTTATCGTATGTTATATTTTCAACATCTTAAATCATTTAGTGAATGGGTACAGAGAGTGAGACAAGGAAAACTCACAGGGCAATTGAGCAAATACGGACATGTGACTACAGTGCCCCTGTTAAACAAGCCTTTAATATCTTTAATATCATATTTTAAAAAAGTGTTGTAAGACAAGGATCATGGAGAGAGAGGCTTAAGGATGATTGCCTTCCCATCCCCGCCAACAAGTAGACGTAAGGTTATAAAGGGAGTTTGGTTTGCTATTTATGAAATGTAGGCTTGCTACAAAATTAAACGCGTGCAAGCAGTGTATCTACTTGCATCTTTTTCTCTGGGAAAGAATAATTACTGTGTTTGTGCATGCCAATCAGTTAATTTTGTTCAAGAACAACTGAAGGCAATTTGTTACTCAAAGTAAATAATAAGCAGCATGTAGACAAAAGGAACTTTTGTGAAAAGCATGATATTTCATGTATCCCATCTTAAAAACAGTCCCTTATGGGGAGAAAATGCTTTTTAAATCTTAAAGTTTGTTTTAATTTAAATAAAATAGTCTCTTCTTCTCTACATCCCCATATAACATGCTCCAGATGTGTCTGCAGTGTTGTGTTCACACTACCAATGAAAGTGATAAAAAACAGTCAGGCCTCTTTCACCCATCTAATTGCAAGGTGAAATTAATGATTTTTCTTCTCTGTGTTGTGGAAGACAAAGAGAAATTGAGTCCTTCACAAGTTCAGCATCCAGAACCCAAATAAAGGGCCTGAGTGCAGTGGTCTGAAGTGTCTTTGGTCCAGCAGTGGACAGGGCAGGGTATTTGTTCATCATCTGTCCTAGGGGACCACAGGCTCCCTTCTTTCCCTGTGTCACACACATACCTTAGTATCTATCACCACTCTGGTGGGATGAAGCTAGTGTGGGTTCAAGGAGGCTTTTAGGAGGTGAAGAAACCCTTTTGAAGGACCTGATGGGCAGCATTGGGTTAGCTTCTAGCACATTGACTCAGTGATTCCAATGTTCCTGCAGCGCTTGGCACCTTCTGGCACCTCCCTGGATGAGGAAGACTGTGCTGCTGCTACCAAGGCCCCCACGGACACCCAAGTCAGAGGAAGGCAGGAGAAATGGCCTCGGTCTTCCGGAGCGAGGAAATGAGTCTGATGCAGCTCTTCTTGCAGGTGGAAGCTGCCTACTGCTGTGTGGCCGAGCTCGGGGAGCTGGGTCTGGTCCAGTTCAGAGATGTGAGTAGTGCCCAGCTGGCATGCTGAGCTGCAGGAGATGTGCCCTGGGGTCTGCTTGTCCTTCCCTCAAAGCACTTGGGGAAGGTACACCTGCAGGGTGGTCAAAAAGCCTATGGCGAGAGTGAGACTTCCCCAAAGCTGATATGAAAGCCAGTCACCATGTCCAGCCCCAACCCATCCCTGTGTCCCCGTCCAGTGCTCTGCACGCCCTCTGCACAACCTTAGGATGATTCCCTCCACCACCAGAAAATGGGGATGGGTGGGTGGGTGTGTCTCCATGAGAATCCATCTATGACTCCTGCTGTCACAGCAAGGCTGGGTGGAAATGAGCCTGGTAAGGCCACAATGTCCTTGGTCCTAAGGAAACCCATGGTATTGCCCTGCCTCCAGGAGTCTGTAAGATGCAGTGGTGTTGGCCGTCTGCACCAAAGGTGTTCAGTCTCTGCTGATGTTAAAAATGAGTGCGGCAGCATGCAGCCTCCAGCACCAGGCTTGTTTTCACTCCTGTTTTTAGCTGAATGTGAATGTGAACAGCTTCCAGAGAAAGTTTGTGAATGAAGTAAGAAGGTGCGAATCATTGGAGAGAATCCTGCGTAAGTAAGCGCTTGTCAAATGCTATCGGCTTCCTGCCAACTGGTGGCGTGGGGTTTATTCCTTTGTTAAGTGCTCTCACGCTGTGGAGCAGAATTAGTGACAAAATGGTGATGTTTCCATATGAGCCCCTGGAAATGTTTTGCATGCGTCAGCTAATTACTGCTTTGCCCCATATGGGCAATAAATTGTTGCTCCTATTTTGAAAATGGTTAACTGAACTGAAAGGAGGTTAGTTAGCTTATATAAAATCACAGGATAAATCTGGAGCTGGGCAGGAGTGTAATCCAGATAACCTGACTCTTCCCCCCACATGCCAGGCATTGCCATTCGCTTCCTGCGGCCAAGGGCTTCAGCCTGGGGACAAATCCTTAAAACCTGAGCAACAGAGCTCATGACGCCTGGTGTCCCATGGATGTGTGTCCTGTGAGCTCTGCACTCCCCGCCCTTCCCAATGACACCGGTGCCCACCATAGCCACTATGACAGCACTTGCCATTGCTAGAGTGGAGGAGTGAAGCCTGAGCTTGCTGCATGCCTTGTTCACTGCCCCAAGCAAGGAGGTGCCATGCCAGCTCTTTGTGCGAGGGCTGAAGGCTGTCCAGGACACAGGGGTGGAAGCAGCCACCACGACTTCAGGAGAAGGAAGCATTCTTGCTGAGAAAGGAGGCTCCTCGGTGTTCAGTTCTTGATGGTTGTGTATATGCACTGGGTTGATGGCTTTTGTATATAACTGCCCCTTGCCACACCATGGTGTCAGACATCCTCACAGGGGTTTTAGCAACAGCTAGAGACGAGGATGATGCAGCAGGATGACCCTGTATCACCATGTCTGTGTCCTTTCCTTGCAGGTTTTCTGGAAAATGAGATGGAAGACAATGTTGAGATAGTCAAACTAGATAAGTACCCAGAGACCCCCCTGCCTCGGGAAATGATTGATATGGAGGTACAGAATTCAGAGCGGACCAAGGAGAGAGGGAAGGGGACATACATTGGGGTGTCTGGGTAATGTGCTCGATACAGCCCTCCCCTGCACAGAAGGACCCAGTAACTGGAGCTGGCACAGCTCTCCCTGCTGTCCCCAAGTTGCTGTCTCAGCAGTTAGGTTAACGCTGGTCTTGTTGCATGTTCCTAAAGGAGCCCAGTCTTTTTACCATCCCCTGCGAAAGCTCTGATCCAACATATCACTCCCACAGAACTCCCTCCTCGTCATCCTATAGGTGGTGAAGGAAGGTTTTTGGTGATTAACCAGGAGAGCTGATGTTAGAACTGGCTTCACTGCATAAAACCGCCAGGGCTGTCTGTCCTGGTGTGAGTATGGTTGTGATATAGTAATATTGTGGCCTGACACAAGTAGTTGTGCCTTGCTTTTGGATGTGCAGGAGTTGCTTTATTCTAGCCCAGATGGAAGTTAAGTTTACAGACTGGATCATTTTTAAATGCTGCACATATAGGTGACCAGGAAGGAAAATTGTGTTTCCCAAAGCATTCAGCTTCACAAGCAAGATGGTTCCTTGGTGTGTTGCTGGGCCCACATCCTCACCTAATTTTTGGCCTATGACTAATGAACTTAAGCTGATGGCCTTGTTGTAGGCTCTTTTTGTATCTAGTAGACGGACAGCCAGTCCACCTGGGGCCTGAGATGTCCTGTGGGGAACCACAGAGGTGCCAACACAGCTGAGACACCTACGCCAGGCACCCACTTACCTGCCTGTGCTTCAGTCAAGTGAATTCTGTTTCTAATGCCAGAAGAGAGCAAAGCACCCAGTAGGGAATATGGCACTAGGAAAATGAGGCGTCAGCATTGATGAATATCTTCCAACAAACTCAGTGTTAATCGACACATTCATTGAATATTTCTATATTCTCCCTTGAAAAAAACCCAACCATCTATTGTTTGAGATCTGGTATCAGCTTGATAAAGGGGCCATTGGTCCACTTCATAATTTTTCTGGATGTGCTTGGACCCTAAACAGACGGTGCTGGAGAAACTTGAAGCTGAGCTACTGGAAGCCAATCAGAACCAGCAAACACTGAAGCAGAACTTCCTTGAGCTGATGGAGCTCAAACATCTGCTGAAGAAAACCCAGGACTTCTTTGAGGTAAGAAGTCTCTTTACTCTTCCAACAGAGATGTGGAAGATTCCTAAAAATACATTTTTATTTGCTGTGTGTTGCTGTTATTTATTTTTTATCAAAACCCACCAGTCTTTACCACAAGCCAGTAAGATAAGTTTGCAAAGGCACCTCAGTGACTTTGGAGCCTGCATCACTCTGTGAGTCAGTGGGGCTCAAGAACTTGGTTCCCAGATCTCTTTGGAAATGGCATTTATACTTTTCAGTTGCTAAGATATAGTCTACCTTTTTTTTCCCCCCCTTTGGTGTAAATCTCTGTGGAAAGCTACTTTTGGGGGAAAAAATGTCAGGAGAAAAATGTGAAAACAGTTTTCAAACTGGCAACGCTGAATAGTTTTTAAAACTAATGTTTTCCAGGCAGAAACCAATCTGCCAGATGATTTCTTCAGTGAAGACACATCTGGACTGCTGGAGCTGAGAAGCACTCCTGCCGCTGCAGCTGCCAAGCTGGGGTGTGTATTGGTGATGCCCTCAGATTTCCACCTGCACTGCATTGCTGTGACAGTGACACTAGTACACTTCCTTCTTAGCAGAGGTTGCTTGCCAGCCTATTCAGCATAGCTGTTTAATGAAGGTGAAAGAGCTATATATAAGTGTGTGTATATATATATAAAAGTATATATATATAAAAGAGCTATATATATAAAACTATATATATAGTTAGCTTATATAAGCTAACTAACCTCCTTTCAGTTCAGTTAACCATTTTCATCAAAACTGTGGTCAGGTTCTGGATCAGTGGGACAAATGGATTTTTACTTCCAGTCCACCAATTCCAGTGAGCCTTTTGTAGGTATTAGCTGAAAATTGTTATCTTACAACATCTTACCTGTGGCGTCTGGACTCAGGCAGCTGGCTACTAGCCTGGTCCTCAGTGATGGATATCTAACCACAGCAAAAACCATGGGATTGCTTGCACTGGGCTTTGTCTGCAACAGAAAGTGGCACTGAAGTTGAGAGTTAACGAAGCAGAAACACCACTGAGCATAATACCACTGGTAATTCAGCAGCAAGCATAGACTCAAACAGCTTTCCCTTGTATTTACATCAGTTAGGTGTGGTTAAACTCGCTGATGGTGTTCTCCCAGACTGGTGGTTTTAGCTGCTTGTGCTGATATTTCTGAAGTCCTCTTCAACTCTTGTATGAGCAAAGCATACGCCTGCAGAGGGCTTGCCTCGTTGGGTGTATACCAACATGTCACGATGCACTTCAAAGGTGCAATCTGGTGCTTTCTGGGAAAGGGAAAACAAGAGGGAGTAAAGATAAACCACCGTTTCAGAACTGCTACCTGTTACGTCTGTCATTCAGGCACTCTCTCTTTGTGTGACTTTAAGCATCAAACTGCTCCTCCATTTCTAACCAGAATTGTCTCTTCTTTTTACTGTTGTTCTGGGGAGGACCTACAATGTTTTGAAGAAAAAACAACAGGATAAAGTCAGTAGATTGAGATAAGAGCCAGGCTTGAGCAAGGTCTTTCCTAGAAGCACCTACAACAGCAGCAGAGCCCTGGCAATCATGGACTGGAAAACAAGAGATTGTATACTTGTGTGTCACAAGGGATTGTAAACTTCTAAGTCCCAAAAGACTTAGAATGGGCTTGTAATTTATTTATCTTTTAACTCTGCTCAGATTCACAGCAGGGGTAATAAAGAGGGAAAGGATGATACCCTTTGAGCGTTTACTGTGGCGAGCCTGCAGGGGGAACATCTACCTGAGGTACACCGAAATGGACACCCCCCTGGAGGACCCTGTGACGGTAGGTGCCAACCTGTTTTTGCTTCACGCTGCTCCTCGTGCATGCCTGCGACTGCAGAAACCAAACTGGTGCCCTGGCCATGCTGCAGCACCGGCTGCCTCCCCAGAGCTGTGTGTCTGAAGGTAGCCTGCAGAAGAAAGGTGGGAAAGTTTGAGGATGGGAGAAGATTTTTTTGACATTACTTTCCCCTTTTGCCATTATCAAGGTGGCTTCTTTGTCCTGTCTGGTTGAGGCGCATGTGAGCCCTAGCAGGGTGGCTGTGTTACAGGAACCACCGGGGAGCTGGGCTGTGGCTGTCCTCACCCAGGGCTGACCACGGAGGGAAAGAACGACCCCGTGAAGAGGCTGCCAAAAAAAAACCCCACCACTTTTTCTGCACTGGACTCTTTGCTTTAAATTCTGCTTGAATTGCATTACAGAGAGAAGAAGTGAAGAAGAATGTGTTCATTATCTTCTATCAAGGAGAGCAGCTTAAACAAAAAATCAAGAAGATCTGTGATGGGTAAGGCAGGCCTGTGGGCAAGCCACGGTGACTCCCATGGAGGTGTTCACCTGTCAGCTTGGGCTGGCTGAATTTGGAGCCAGAGATTAGATCTCCGCGCCCCAGCTGTCAGCTCTGCCACTGAGCTCCCTTCTGCTCCTTAGCTCTGCTGCTCCTAATCATGAAAGATATCTGTCACCTTGGCACTTGGAAATTGAGGTCCTAAATTTTCCAAAGTGACTTAAAGATCTTGGGAGCTTCCATTGCTAGCTTTTTAACTTGGTACATCTTAAAAGGGACTGTTTTTTAAGAAATACGCGGAATCCTTCCCCTGAAAATCAGGGCCGCCAACAGGTATTACAACTTAGGCACTGGGAACATGGTAATGCCTGACCTGCTCTCAAGCCTTCCTGCATTTCAGCATAAAAAGATGATGCTGTAGTTTATTCAACCCTTTCCCAAGGCCTTTGGGCAGTATCTGTATAATCAGAGACAGAGCCCAGAAGAGAAATGAAAGCTTCATACAGCCTGACTTGTTTCCACCCTGTTAAGCATCTTGAAAAGATAATTCAGGTTGAATATTTTGTTACTCTCTCATAATGCTGATGACCGATGGGCTTTGTTGCAGTGTAAATCAGATTTGACGAGGGGATCTGTCTGCTGTCACCAAATCCATTTCAGGTATAACCCCTCGGCCAAGCGGGGCCAGCCAAGCACCTGCAGGCTGCAGAAGGTTGCAGGGAAGGGGTGAGCAATTGCTCTTACCCAACATGTGCACTCAGGGCAGGTCTTTCCTTACATCTTGCCTTTAATCAGAATAAAAGCAGGAAGGTCAGTTCATCCAGCTGGGAGAACTGACTTCTATCCCATGAAGTGACCGACCCTTGGGGACTATTAGCAATTCCTGCATTAGAAATGGGGCCCTCCAAGATGCCTTCCATAGGCAGTGGGGGGCAATACTCATCCTGAGGGCAATTCAGCCATTCTGAGGTGGGCATCTCCCTCTATAAAGCAGCCATGGGAGCATGGACAGCTGGGGGAAGACCCCTAGGTATCAGTCACTGATTTCTGATCCTGAACCTCAGAGATGGAGGAAGTTTTGCCATCACCACTGTGCAGGATTGGTCTGCTTTTGCCGGTGGTCTTTGAGCTTTCAACAAGTTCCATTCTCTTTCTCGATTACAGTTACCTGCTTACGTCCCACTTTTTTGTCTGCTTTTTAGATGCTGTTCAGTACCTCTCTCCCCTTCTGCACTCATGGGCAGTTGCCAGTGGTGAATGCTTCCCATTGCCTTTGCCCTGTGCCAATGGCCTTGCACGTTGCCAGGCCATACATTCAGAGTTGGCTGGGGCTGTCCACTGAGTGCTGCAGGTGCTTCATTTTGAAGGAATTTTTTTCCCCTTCAGCATTTTAAATTCCCCACAATCAAAAGTCCAATACTTTTTTTCCGGGGTGTGAGTAAAAGAAGAGGCAACGAGATCCCTGTTAGCATTTTTGTAATTGATTGAACCCAGAATCTTCCAAACCAGAGGCACAGCCTTCTGCAGCGGGGTACAGCCAGGAGCATGGGGCCAGGTAGCACTGGAAGTGTGAGCAGATCCCTGCAGGGTGGGCCATGATGTGCAAAGTTGTTATGAGCCGGTGGCACGTATGTGGTGGTAGGTTTATAGAAAGGAATTTAGACTGGTTTCTCTCAACCTCTTGTAACTGAAGGAAAACATACCTACCTAAGACAAATTCACAGGATGTCCTTTGCAGTACTAGCGCACTGGTTTTTGTTTCTTGCCAGCTAATCAGGCTATACCTGAAATTGTCCTTTATGTCTTTTCTTCCTCCCTTTCAAATTTTTTGCTTGCTAATACGCACGTATATATGGATGTTTTGCTGAGTGGCAGATTTTTCAATGTATTAATCCCATTAAATCCCATTAAACCCTCCTTTTGTGCTCTGTGGGCTATCAGCCGTCCCTGGTACACAGATCAAGACATTTTGGGCTGGTCCATCTTTAAGGCAGGGTTAACTATACCTAAAGCAGATGGCAGTGTCATTCCAGCCCCAGCAGAACATTTCTGCTTAGCACTAAGTCATCATTCATGACAAGTAAATATCCTGCAAAAATCATGGGACTGGTGTGAGCCAGTCTCCTGCAAGGAAGGCTAAGATTTGTTTGCAGAGCAGTGTGCCTCCGGTTACGCTTGTAGTCCCTGCTTGACTCTAATTGGTAACATTAGTCTGCCAATTTCATGAGCATTAAGTCCATGCACAGATTTATTAGTGAAAGGTGTAGAGGGAGCAGGGAGGAGGAAAATGTAAGAATTTTTCTTTTCCTCCTTTTCTTGCAGCTGCCTCAGTGCTAATGTGAATACTAAACTGGGTTTATCAATGTAAGGATTCCCTGCTGAATTCTCCTGGAGCTTTCAGAGATGTCTGTGCCATTAGGGCAAAGCTGATACTCAGTATGCAAAATGGCTGTTAAAAGATCAAAGCAACACTGCTGCAATAACGTTATTGGAAACTGGGGAACTGTACAGCATGGAGGAATAAGCTTTCAAGTTTGATTAAAAATCCTTATTAAAGATGAACTAAGAGCTGTGAAGAATAAGAAGATGGAAATAATTAGGTAGGGTGAATAACCTTCGGAAACCAATACCAGGTGTTGAGTGAGGAGAGATTTAATTCTGGAAAGGGAACTTTAGCTGAAGAGCACGTGCTGTCATTACACACAGCTCTCGGCTGATCTCTAGGAAACTGCTCCATGTTTTGTTCAATTTGCAACTGTCCTTACTTGTGTGTGTGCTGGAACTGATTTTGGAGAGCAGGTGGTGATATGTTCTGTGCTCAGCCAAAGCCAGAACATGATGCTTATCTGTACACAGAGCATGCATGTTTTTCTCTCTTAAACAGGGATAGACCCCTATGACCCTGTTACATCTTTTAATTCATCTCACGTGCAGAAAGCCAGCCTTTCAGCAACCTTAGCTCAGCATAACTCCACTGCAGGATGGTGGAAGTGTGTTGTCTTAGGTGGGCAGAAGACCTCCACTCTGTAAAGAAAGAGGAGTGATCTCTTCCTGCAGACCTGTTGGGGCAATATTGAAGAACGACATTTATAATGCCCTTGAAGTGGCAGGGCTGACACAAGCACTAAATATCACTGAAAAAAACTGAAAGAATGGAGGGATCTCTGCTATTTTAATTACTGCAGCACCTCAGCTCAGTTAGAGCTTGTTGGCGCAGAGCCTTGCAGCAGCGCACCTTGTGATCTGCGAGTTCCCAGTGGGAGCTCCTTGTGCCTGCTCTTTGTGCATGAAGTACAGGCACTCTGGGACTTGTTTTGCAGGCAGGACAGGTAGGTGTACACTTTTCAGAGAGACATGCAACTTATTTATTTCTAATTGGCTGTGTTGGGTTCATATAGTGGCTTTACAACACTGCAGTGGAGTGTGTCATGTTGAATACTATAGATGAAGCAGTATACAACGCTTGCATGGAGATAAGACCTTCACTCACATGTTAGAAGCCCACATTAGTCCTTATTATACAACATTAAACAAACCAGCTGAGTCTCCAAATACAGCATTGGGGGTATGCTTATAAAAGCATTTATACTGGCCTGGCCATACGTAAGCTGACATAACAGATACCACTCTCGGGTGTTTAAAAAACTTCACCCATCCTTCCCTTGCTCCCAAGCTGTCTAGCCAACCAGACGGACCAGAAGCCACGAGCCGGCTGTATGGTCATTCTCCTTTTGTTTTATCCTGGAAATACAGTGGTTTGTTGTTGTTTGGTTTGATTTTTTTTTTTTTTTTTTTTTTTTACAGGGCGATTTGCTTACACTGCCTGCACGCAGGAAGGGTGTTTGCCTGCTGTGCAGCAGTAGCTCAGCTGATGCCTTCCCCCAGTGACTGCCAGAGGGTAGTGCAGAGACAGGGACGTGGTGGTTTTCCAGCCTCAGTGCAAGAGGGACATCTGTTGGTTACCGTGTTACAAGGGCTGCCTCTGCCAGGGTGGGGGTTTTGTGGCTTTTTGCAGTTCAAGCAGCTTCCCCAGGCGTTAGCAGAGCATCCTTAGGGAGGTGCCTGTGTATTAGTGCTGACCGCTGTATAATATTATACAAGGTAGAATACCTTGTAGCACCTGAGACACAGAGTGGTTTTTTTCAGCTAGAACACATGAAAGGATCCTTTTTCTCATGAAGAGATAAATGTACCTTTTTGTATCTTTCTGGGGGACCAGGCACAACTTTGTAGTATGTAAGATGAGTATACTACCAGGTGAGGAATAAAGTACGGTTTTCCCACTTTTGAGCTGAGAAGAGTCCAGAGGAAGAAAAAGTCAGTCAAATAAATGGTGTTTCTCACTTCTCTCTTACTGAGGCTAGATTTCGTGCCACAGTCTATCCCTGTCCAGAATCTGCCACCGAGCGCCGAGAAATGCTTGATGGAGTCAACACAAGGATTGAGGATTTAAACACAGTAAGTGGCAGCAGCTTTACTAGGCTCTGAACCCTGCAAGTGGGACCTGCCCAGAAATTTGTCCTTTCTGAAACCCTGTGGCCATGGCCAGATCCCAGGCTTGTTTTGGCAGCTGGCTGTGCAGAGCTGGCTGTGGGCTGGGGATGAAGCCAACAGCCCAGGAGCAAACCCTCATGTGTTGCAGAGGCCAGTGGCTGTGCTCTACTCTGCCCATTTACACCCTCTGGGGGCTGCTGGGGGACAGCCTCCTATGTGAGGGGCTCAAAGACCACTTGCTGCTGTTGTCTGTGCAGAAGTCGGAGGTTTAGACCGTATAATACGGGGCTGTGAGGTGAGATCTAAGGTCATCAGCAGGCTGCAGGTATCATAACCAAATAGCTTATTATGCGGGCTGTCAGAAATGGTTTCATCTAGCTCTTACAGCATGGTTTCCCTCAGCAGCTCATGAACTTGTTCAGTCACAAGTGTAGTACCACTATACTAGGCTCAGACAGGACTCCAAAGATTTTTTTTTAATATATATTTGAATTAGGTTTTCTTTACTGAGGAAATTGATCTCGGGGCGCTTGTCACAGACGCAACGGAAAGCTGAGACTGCTGTTCTAGAATTACAAGTAGACCTTTATATTGTCACACGTGACAGTGGGTCCTGAGGCAGGAGGGAATGGACACTGTTTGCCTGAGGTGGCCCATCTGGCAGGTGACATCCTGCTGGCAACCCCTCTGTGGATGCCTGTGAATGCCAAGTCTGCACACGAGTCTGCTTCCAAACTGACTTTCATTCCTGAGCATCGTGGGCAGTTAGGCTTCTTCAGTGCTTGTAGACCACATAGGTTATCTTCCTAACACGTTATCTCCATTGCTCATTTATGCAGCAGCACTGTGGTGGCCATATGATGCATGTAGGTCACGCCAGGGCTGTGAGCTGTAGCTCTAGCAGCGCAGGCACGCTCATGGATGTGATGTGCCCCAAGTTTGTGGCACAGAGCTGCCTACAGGAGATGGCAGGGTGGGAGCACATAGTGAGATGTGACTAGTCTGTAAGCAACTGGGTAAGGAGCCAATCCCCCATCTCAGTAACTCCCAATGGTCTCCTCTATGCTTACAGAAGCTCAGGGCCATGCAGGGAGAGTCCTTAGCAAACAGCACTGTGGACCTGCTGTCAAGTGCTCCTGTGTCCAGACCTGCACATACTGCCCTCCACAATACCCCACACATTCATACAAATCACTCCCTCTCCACAGCCCTCTTCCACCTGCCTTCCCCAAATAACTGCTGAATAGATCATGCCACCTGTGCCTTCCTGTCTCAAGTGCTGCCTGTGCTGTGCTTACAGGTGATAACACAAACCGAGTCCCACCGCCAGCGACTGCTGCATGAGGCAGCAGCCAATCTGTGGTCCTGGGGGATCAAGGTGAAGAAAATCAAGGCCATCTACCACATCCTGAATTGCTGTAACATCGACGTCACCCAGCAGTGTGTCATTGCAGAGATCTGGTTCCCATTGGCTGATGCTGGCCGGATAAAGAGAGCTCTCCATCAGGGAATGGTAAGAGACCAACATTTTGTATCCCTGAAGCTCTCACACAAACTGCATTGTGTATACGTTGAGCATATGTTTAAACTTCTGTCTCTTACCATAATGCTGGGCTCCTTTTTCTGTTTTAATTAAAGTTGAGGTTGTCGCATGTTCACTTGGCCTCAGGGAGTTTTAGGTCAGCATTAAATCTTAGCAGGTTTGTGATCGACCCACAAAAATCAGCAGTTCTGGCAGCTTTCCCTGAACAAATCAATAGCACAAAAAAATGGAAAAATCTGGATATTAGGAAAAGGGTTGAGATATAGCACTCTTGAGCTCAGCTTTCATATTGCTGCCTGTGCATGTTTGGACATAGACCTTAGTGTTGTGAGACTGATTCCTTTCTGCTAGCCACCTTGTCTGTCTGTCCTTGTCACCTGGTTTGCAGGAGCGCAGTGGCTCTACTATTGCCCCTATCCTGACCGCCATACACACCAGGATGGCACCACCCACCTTCAACAGGACCAACAAGTTTACAGCTGGATTTCAGAACATTGTGGATGCATATGGTGTGGGCAACTACAGGGAGATGAACCCAGGTGAGAAACACTCAGCTACCTGTACGTGGCTTGCTAGAGCCAAAGTGAAGCCTTTGAGCTAAACATGTACTCATTGCTGACTGAGAAATGTTAACCATATTTTCTGCTGGTAAAAATTGGTACTGTTTGGTGCATAGGCATGGATTTTCTCAGGCAAAGAATTTGGCTGTTGGTCTTCAGTGATTGATTGTGGCAGGAATAATGAACTTCACAAATACAGGATGGGGAACAAATGGTGAGGTAGCAGCACTGAGGAAAAGACCTAAGCTCACAAGGCAAATATAAGGTGAGCTTATAGTACTGAGGCAAAAAAAAAAAAAAAAGGACCTGAGAAAAATGTGAAACACTCATCTCAAGGAGAGCACTGAGAATGAACAGAAACCTAGAGTCATTCTAGTGGTAAAGCTAGTTCTGCAGTAGATCTGACTGCCTGGTGAATAGGAGAAGGATCATGGAGGCCTTTAAGGGTAGCACCTGTGAGGAATGGTCTGGTGGGGTGGTCTGCTTCTCTGCTGAGGTCTTTTTGTTTAGGAGGATCTGAGTTTCTTGTTCTTTCCTTCCTGCAGCTCCATACACTATCATTACCTTCCCCTTCTTATTTGCGGTGATGTTTGGAGATTGTGGCCATGGTGCTGTCATGCTGGGCTTTGCACTCTGGATGGTCATTAATGAGAAGAGCCTTCTTGCCCAGAAAAGCACTAATGAGGTGAGTTCCAGGGTGTGTAGGAAAAGGCTCATCATCCCGATTTGATGAAGGGGGCATCCAGCCTACCAAAGACTGAGTGGACATCCTTGGAATATGCTTGTGAGCCAGAGGTTTGGCAAGTAATTCTGCCTACTTCTACACAGAGACCTGGATGAGCCCAAGGGACCTGAAGTTTCCTATGAATAATTGTATATACATAGATTAGTACAGTCATGTCTCCTGTTCACTGAGGCCCACCATTTGATGGGATTGCAGGTACTTTGGTCACTGGTATTGCCTTCTCCCCCTGCAGATCTGGAACACCTTTTTCAGCGGGCGCTACCTGATCCTGCTCATGGGCATATTCTCCATGTACACTGGCTTCATCTACAATGACTGCTTCTCCAAATCGTTCAACATCTTTGGCTCTTCCTGGCATGTTATCCCTATGTTTAAAAATAGCACTTGGAAGTAAGTGAAAACACACCAAATGGAGCACGTAGGCTTTGAAAGAAAGACACAGTAACTGCCTGTGTGGGGAAGGGAAGAGCTCCCTGCTGTGGATGCAGTCATGAATGAATCAGAGGTTTTGTCTGACACACACAGATGAACTCACTATTGAAATGGAAATTTAGATTCCTTGGGAACATGCCTGTTTGTTCAGGCACTGACATGCATAAAAATCTGCAGGTGTCCAGGACCAATGCATAGAGAAATATCAGTGTCATGGAGACTGCATTGTATAGGACCCATTTACACACACACACACACACACACACACACGCCCAGGATAACAGTTCACAGAAAGGCTGGAGTTGGTGACAGATATCATGTGATAGTCCTCAGCACATCTCACATAAATATACTGTAGGCTTATACAGTGAGATTAAACTGCAAAGGTCATTTGCCTTTTCTCTTGTAGTAAGGATGTGCTTCTGGACAATACGGTTCTGCAGTTGGATCCAGCAGTCCCGGGAGTCTACTCTGGAAATCCATATCCATTTGGAATAGATCCGGTAATTAAATTAAATTGCTCTGATAATTTGTATTTCAATCCTGTTTCTACATATCAGGTACATCAGTAGCTCTCTGCTCTCTCTCTTGAAGCTGTGCTCTTCACTTCTTCCTCTTTTCCTGTGGTTTACATAGTCATGATGCTTTTCTTTAGCAATCAAGGATATATATTGCTGACAGGTTTGCACAGGCAGCAGCAAAATGGTGAGCAGGAAGGAACTTCGATTTTGCCAGAGAGTGGTCTTGTGCCACAGTGTCCGCTCTGTCACCAGCCTGCTGGACTCAGTTTCCTTAGTTGAGTACTTAACACATTCCAGAGCTACCTCAAACGTTTGAAGGCAAAGTCCTGATTTCCATGCAGTCTATTTATCATATGAAGTGCGAAAAACATGCCAGTATCAGTTAACTTATCCACGTTTTCTTCTCTGTGTCCTATTTCCCTTTTCTTGCCAGTATCTCTTTATCACATATTGAAATGTAGTTGTTAATGTCAAAGTTTCCTGTTTCAATCTTCGTATTAGGCAGTTAACCTCTGTTCTGCTAGATCTGCTCTCATTTCAGTTGGTCACACAAAGAAACACTGGCTTCCCCTGGTTTGCAGAGACATTGACCTTGTAGTAAGTTTTTCACAAACCTAGCTCTAAAGCTCTGCCCAGGATGTAGGCAGTCCAGTTCAAGGAATCTCAACAGAGGAAGCTGAATTTTCTGTATGTTGCCCTGACACATACATATTTTAGGTCAACCTAGGCTAGTCCCTCTTCCACCCTGGCTGCTGCCTGCTTGAGAGGCTGGGACCCCTGGCTGGGAAGGAGAAACAGCTGAACAAGTGCTAGCAGGGAAGGGGTGGACTGTAAAGCACCAGCCCCCGCATGGCCCTCTCTGTAGAAATTATCCATGTCATCTGCCCAGAAGTATGGATGGGTCTTTGCATTTTGCAAGTCCTGGCAGGATGGCTGAGGTGTGTCTCTTCCATAGTCA
Organism: Balearica regulorum gibbericeps; assembly: GCF_011004875.1. Lineage (NCBI taxonomy): Eukaryota > Metazoa > Chordata > Aves > Gruiformes > Gruidae > Balearica > Balearica regulorum. The sequence continues at coordinate 63,312,411 of NC_046184.1, forward strand.
TAGAAGAGCCAAAGCATGTTGGACGAAGGCAGATATTTTGCCTTCCAAATAATCCTATCTATCTTCCTCCTTTCTGTTCAGGTACTATACTTAGTGTCTGAAAAGAGATATCTACTTACCATCTCTGAAGTCAGAAGACTTTGGGGTCTAGGAAGTTTTACAAGGAGAAGCAACCCCAAAGCTCTGTAGCATAAAAAAGGCAGGACTGAGAAGAGTCATATGGCTACTGTCCCAGCACAACTGAAAAGTTACTGCAGAGACACAGACGATTATCTGATCTCCATGGCCAAAGAGTTGGAATGAGCTTTTTTTTGTTCAAAGAAAAAGTTTGAACATGCTCTGCCCTCAGTACTTCTCTGGTGAAGGTGGATCAAATTTCCATAGCAGCAGGAGGGTTTTTCTCATGTCTTTCCACCTCTGCTAAAGAAGATGATTCAGCCTAAGGGCAAGGAATGACACTGACTTTGCAATGGTTTCTGGAGGACTGAAGCAAAGTCACTACATCATTTTAAATCCCTGTTATTTCCTCTGTTAAACAAAGATAATACTCTATACTTTTTAGATGAGAAGCTTGGCAGAGTGAAAAGTATTTTAAGGAACATCTAGATTTCTGTTGCTTGTTATTTTCTTACTAGAACTCGTAGGACTAAATTGGTGGTGTCAAAGCAACAACTTCCACAAATTTCGTACTGATCAAACACCTGAAAATCTTGTTCTTTTTTCTCTCTGCTCCTTTCCCCAAAGATCTGGAATGTTGCATCGAACAAGCTGACTTTCCTGAACTCCTACAAAATGAAGATGTCAGTTGTCATAGGGATTGTACACATGATTTTTGGGGTGGTACTCAGTCTCTTCAACCACATGTAAGTTTGTTTCACCAAGCCTGTTGCTGCAGCACAGAAGTCCTTATCACTAAACTATCCTTCATTTAGAGAAAGCCTCATATCTTGGATTGATGACTTGAATTTTGCCCTTTCCCTAGTGTGGGTAGAAATGTTGCATACACTCATTAACTCACACCACTGTTGGTACAGAATGCTGAGTCTAAAGGCTGGAAAGACAACTATCACATTGCAGATATTGTCTTGGATAAGCTCTCTTTTTCGCTTTCTCTCTTAGATTCTTGATTCTGCTGAAATACTGAAGTACACTAAATTAAAAATATATAGCACCTGCCTTATTGATAATTTTTGTCTTGAAAGACAAACTCTTTTGGCCTAATCCAAAGCACACTGAAATCTTGCACAGTGTGCGTGCTTGAGTTTCACCTGACTTAGTGAGCCTTTGGTCAGGATCTGTATGTGTGTTTGTCTATATCTCTGCTGCTATATTTTGCAACACAAAATAAGAAACAGTGATAAAGTGGAGGGGCTGACACTACTATCTTGAGAGACTCTCCAAAGCTGGAAGGTATGTGGTGACCCTCAAGGATGGAAAATGCTTGCAGATGACAGAGAGGAGGACTGCCCCTATGGAACTGATTCTACATTTAGTACTGACTTTCCTTGGGGTATAATGCTTAACTTTGTAAATTAGCTATTTTTGAAAATTGGCTTTTATTTCAATGTAGTAATCTTTAGAGGTGCTGAGATACTGGTGGGTCAAGTACTAAAACCTGGGGAGAATAAGTATGAGAAAGCTTTTCTATTTAAATAATGTCTTTCATTGGTGAACACTGCAATTGCAGACTTCTTTCTTGGCTAGTGATAGTTGTATGTTTCTTACATTATTTTCCAAAGACTAAGTAGTGTACAGCACTGTCATACTTGGGTGCAATCATGTATTAATTGTAGCTATCTTTCCTGATTCTTTCCAGCTACTTCAAGAAATACATAAACATTATCCTTCAGTTCATTCCAGAGATGATTTTTATTGTCTCTCTTTTTGGCTACCTGGTCTTCATGATTATTTTCAAATGGTGTCATTTTGATGTCCACTCATCCCAGAGTGCACCGAGCATCCTCATCCACTTCATCAATATGTTTCTGTTCAATTACAGTGATTCTTCAAATGCTCCATTATATCTGCATCAGGTATGGATCAAGCAGCTCCAGCCCACTGTAGCTGGTTTTGGACTCACAGTGGGTGTTGTGGAGAGTGACCATAAAGATGGGGAACAGGCTCAGAAGCTCAGTCACAAGTGCCAGTCACATAAGAGAAGTTTGTTGTTCTGGTATTTGTGTTGGCCTTGTCGACAGGTAGGACAGAGAAGCTATCAATCAATGATGCAAAGGAAACCTCATTCTTAGTGTCATCCTTCGAAGAATGATGATGCAATTTAAGATACTTTTTGGGGAAAAGGGAAAGAAGGGCGATTAGGGATGCAAAGGTGGGTATTGCAGATGCGCTGTCCTGAAGTCTGGGCTAGAGACAAAGCAAGCCTCTCCTTTCCTTGATAAAGTCTTATTTCTTCTTTATAAAACTTAAAAACTTTATATTTTCAGCTAAAAAATAGAAGTAGCTAGAGCATTTTCTGACAGCTTTTTGTCAGAAATATCTCCTTTGGGGATTTCACTTAAAAACAAAACAAACCAAAACAAAACAAAAAACCAAAAGCAAAAATATCTGTCTTAAGATAAGACTTCTTTTAAAGTAATCTCTATTTATTTGCTCAGAACATGGATTATTGGTTTTCTTGCCTGATTTTACATCAGCAGCATCAGTGAAGAATCTGCAAGCAAATGCTGCCTCCAGCCACATGTATGCATCTACATCTATACAGTTGTACACTTTAATGTAAGCTCAGTTTTAGCGCTGCTGGAGAGCCAGAGCTGGTAGAGAGTCCCAATCAGTTCCAAGTAATTGTGTTAAGGCTGCAGGGGAGTTTGGGAAAACACAGGTTTCCCAGCCTTCAAATAGTTATTTGGTAATGTTTTGCTCTGTAACAACCCAAAGCCTTTCCAATTTTTTCCCACATTCCCATCTCTCTACCCCACCAGTAACTGCCTGTGCCATCCACCTGGGTAGTCTGAACGCAAAGACTGTATGAGACCGACCATAAGGGTACCAGAGATCTGAGCCAGCTTTAAAAAAATGCAAAAGTGTAGTTTGGCATTTTCTTTGTTGTGGTTTTGTTTTCTTAAAGTACAAACAGTTATATTAGGACAGCAATAGGGGTGGCATACTGCAACAAGAACACCTTATATTGTGGGGAAAAAGTGTTATCAAACCTAAGCTATGGGGATTCAATTCCCTCCTAGAACGGCAAATGTAGAACAAATGCTGGATTCCCTGCTTTCCAGGGGAAGACTTGAATGACTTGGCTATTACTGCAGCATTTCTACATTGATCAAAGTAAGGCAGGCTGACTGGCTCACCCAGTGGTTAGGACATTCACTTGGGACACTGGAGAGCCAGGTTCAAGTCAGTAGTGTTGCGTTTTGGCAAATTAACCCTTTCCAACATGAAAGCCTTTCATCTCCAAGTCTCCAACCATCTCTAGCTGGCAGTGCTTCCGGGAGCCTTAAGTAGTATACATTTATTTTCATGTCCTTACAAACAGAGGAGACCCAACTGACACAGGGAGTATATCTGCTGTCTTAAAAAAAAAAAAAAAAAAGCCCAAAAAAACCCCACTTTATAGAATGAGGTTTCTAACCATAAAGGCTAAAGGAAGTAAAGTGACTTTTTGCTCTTGTTGTTGTTTTGTCTTTTAGAAAGAAGTGCAGAGTTTCTTGGTCATATTTGCTCTGATTGCTGTTCCCTGGATGCTTCTAATTAAACCTTTCATCCTCCGAGCCAACCACCAGAAAGCGCAGCGCATGGTAAGGGATGTGGATCAGGCCAGAGGGATTCAGTACAGGAAAGGCAAAGCTGAGGAGACAGACCCCAAAAACTGTTTGCAGTGATCTAATTCTGCTTTTCTCTGATCTCAGAGTTTCTCCAGCAATTTCGTCTGTGCTTTATGGCACATGTGCCAAGCGCATGTGTATGGACATTTGGCTGAGCCATCTAAATGGGAAGCAGGAGCTTTGCTCACAAGGCAATACCCTGTTTGTTGGGAGAAGAGTTAAGCTGACACCAAGCTCTTTCAACTGTCGTATTCAAAAGCAGAGAAGGTGTAGAAAGACTGAAGTGCTGGTAAAGCCAAGACAGGGCAAAGACCTCAGATCAGCCCACAACCACCACTAACCACTGGTTGGCTGCTCTGTGGAACAGGGCATCTGTGATACTCCTGGCCTTGGAGAGATCAACACTGCTTGGAGGAGAAGCTCGATTTAAAAGCTGTTGCGTGCTTTCTAGTGGTGCTTTCTTCCATAAGTGATTGCCTTCACGTTGACGGAGCCCTCCTTCCCATGGGCTCTGCGGTTTGCCCAGCTCTTCAGCACATAACTGCAGCAGCTGCAGTTTCCCAGTTGTTCGTTAATTCTCTCCTTTATTACGCTAACAGGACTTTTCTTGTCTGTCAGAATTTACTTCTCTTTATAGCCAGAGTTAGTGCCTGGAGTACCTTTTATAGGGCACAGATGTTTCCATTTGAAGAAAGAGATGCTGGTTGTGCTGCATGACCTTTTCCAACCCAGTCACTTCTGACCTATAACTGAAAGCCAGGTCCCTGGGAGACCTTTGCAGCCCTGCCTCTGTGCTGTAATTTCTTATTTTGTCATTCTTCAGGGATTTGGATGAAAGCTTGACATGGCTGACTCCATCTCCTGCTTTTATGCTAGCAACATCTGACAGCTTTTCCCCACCTCCTATTATGCCCCTTTATTTCTGTTCCTAATTTTCATATGTTAGCTGTCTGATCACATCTTACATTTATCCAGATTTATATGTTTGCAACAAAGTCTGTTCTCTATGCTGACATTCAGGTAAAGCAAAGATAAAGCAGGTGTGACAATGATTACTGCTGCAATAGGAAACAATATGTTATCATAAGACCTTGCCCATGAAACCTGCTGGAAGCTATAAAGAGTGACAGGGCAGAACCTGACAGAAGCCATGAGGTCTGTGTTTGGCTATGCTGTATAATAGGACCCTTACTGTCATATAATGTACAGCTATTCTTATGCTGTGCTGTCATTTCTGGAGTGAGGCTCAGATCAGGTTGTTCAGGCCTCTAGAAAAGCTCTGTAAAGAATAATTATGGACAGAAGATGGGTTTTCATGAGGTTTTTGTCAGTTTAAAATGAATCCAGACATCTGAATTGTATTTCTATCTGTATCCCAGGAACTGTGTGACCTTCATCAAGTCACCTGATCCTTTCAGGCTCCATTTCCCTTTCACTTGATGCTAATTCCTTTGATTTGCACCCATCTAATTGAGATCATCAGCTTTAACGTGCCTCAGTTTTCTCATTTGCCAAAAGTGATGGATCTTCTCATGGTGGGTATAAAGGGTGCATTGTGAGACTAGAAACCAGCTCCAAATCAGTTGGAATCACTGGAAAATGCTCTGGGATGGAAAATATTTAAGTATTATTAGCCATTTGGAGTACTCAGTTTCTGTGGTCCATGATGACTAAGTATTGTTGAAATTGTCCTCATATTCATGATACGGTCCTTCGTATGTTACCTGTCATGAAGTTGTTGATGGAGTTCTGTGCTATGGTCTACTTCATTTTGGTATCAACCTGTAGCATGACACAAAAGACATATTACATTTTATTTCTGAAAGATACGATCTCAAGCCATCTCAGGAAACCCTCAAGCTGAAAATGAGGTAGATTTCCCAGAGACCAGTCACTCCAAGAAAGCTTCCCAGGGAGACCACAGTGGTGGCCATGGAGGACATGAGGATAATGATGAAGAGGTAAGACAATGCAGGCAGAAAATTATCCAGACAGACACAATAGTAAAAAACACAAAGTCAAGCAGAAGGCTTTTGCAGATTTGCCAGTCTTTCTTTTTTAGCAAGATACCAAGACACACTGTTGCAACAGTTTGTGTTTCCAAACAGAGTAAACTTTGAATTTTCATAGAATGAATTCCTCTAAATTTTTCTTTTAGTTTTGCCGGGTGAGGGCAGGCATTCTTACAAACCTCAAGCTTCCTGATGAGGGCAGGCATTCTTACAAACCTCAAGCTTCCTGATGAGGGCAGGCATTCTTACAAACCTCAAGCTTTGGTTTCCCCTAGGGCAGTTGTTTCACTTCCCCATTGCACCCAGAGAAGGTCAAGCCTTCCCCAAGAGTCAGTGAGGTTTCCTTCCTTTAAATTGCAAAGGAGCAATTAAAAGTTGGCAGCCTGCAGTGTTGGCTAGGGAGAAAAGGCTTCCTTTGGCAGATAATGTCAAGGGTTTCTGCAGTATGCAGCAACACAGTTAAAAAAGTGACAAAAGTGTTTGTAGCAGTTGAGAGTACCAACAATATTGAGTGTGGATATGGCTGGCTGTTCCCAGTCACAGGGAATCTTCACAGTCTTAGAAGATACGTTTATTCAGTGATATGTCCCAAAACGTGTATGCCAATAGGCAGATAGTCTGAAAAACCTTATTTTACATAAGAATTTCTGTCTTTGTAAGAAATCACAAAGATTGGAAGCAATTGGATTGACATCTAAAGATTTGAAATTGTAAGACTGGAATATGAGCTGGTTCCTGAACATTTGCTTTTCACTCGATTTCCTCCAGGGAGAATGTATGGGAAGATCATACAGAGTTGACACTTTTCAGAGTAGTCTTTTTGTCAGGGAAATATCTTTGTGTTTCTCGGGACATAGCAAGGAAAAGGGAGGAGTAGGAAGAGCTTTGGTGGAGTGTTGCTCTGTTAACCAGGAAGCCCTGAACTAAGAACTAATAAAATTCATTTGGCTTTATGTTGTTTCAGTTCAATTTTGGAGACACATTTGTCCACCAAGCTATCCATACCATTGAATACTGCCTTGGCTGCATCTCCAACACAGCGTCCTACTTGCGGCTCTGGGCGCTGAGCTTAGCCCATGCACGTGAGTGATTGACTACCTGTTAGTTACCTCACCAGCAACTCCATGCCGATCGCTGCTGCTTCTGGTGTTTGATTATTGCTGCAAATTCCTCCATGAAATCAAAGTTCTCCTTGTGGAACTTTGTATCTCAGAATGGCATAGTGGGAGGTGCTGTCCAAATGGGTAGTCCAGTCTGTACAGGTAAAGGCAGTATGGGAACAATAGCTTCATCTCCCAAGAGGAACTTGCCAAGCCTTAGGGTATGCACATGAATGTCAAAATGACTTGAAACAGTTATTTTGATTTGGTTCAGCAAACTAAAAAGAAAAGTTTTGGTTCAAGAACTCCTGTAATTTGTCATTTTCACTGGTATATTTACCACCAGCAACATTTAGTGGAACCCCACATTCTGTGAGAAATATACAACATTGCAATGTCTTTAGTCTTGATTTAAGATAAAAACAAATGCGCAAATACTAGAAATTGCCTCAGGCTGGAACTTTAGATTTTCAACTACTCTAATTTTTCTGAAATGTTTTTTTATTAATATTGCTGTACTGCCTCTGGCTAGGAGTTGCACGTGCCCTAAAGAATTGGGCACACAAAAAAGGAAAACAAAACGGGGGGGGACGCCATGGATTGACAGAGGTGAGCTGTACTTCTTGGCACAGAAATGACCTTAGTAGGAGTCAAGTGGATGCTAATAGATATTAGCTTTACGTGGAGGACAGGTATCTAAATAAAATAAAATAAACCAACTAAAAAGCTTAGCTAAGGGCAGCCCTCTGTATTATGTCAAAATTCTGCCTGGAAACCCACAACATTCCTTTGCAGCTTTACAAACTGGCGTTGACAGGAGTATTTTTCCTGAGGGCAGCAGTTGCAAGGGATCCCTTGCATCAGTTGTCACCTAAAGTAACAGGTCATTGAATCTGAACGTGGCTCAAGGACCAATGACTGGCAAAATGGTAGGCTGAACTGGTGGCTGGAGCATCTGGATGGCGAAGATCTGGGCTAAGTCTTTGCTTTGCCTGTATTACAAGAGGAAAATTGCTCAGTCCTGAATCTATCCTGTGACTGGGGTAGTTAAGTTAGGAATATGTTATTGAGCTGACAGAACATATCAGATATATACCAGTGCTGTGAATGTTGATATAAACCTGTGCAGGAAAAAAAATCTTTAAAAGCAACAAGCAACCTAAACACTAATACAGCCTGTCTTGGGTGGGACCAACCAGTTGTATTTTTTTTTCTGACCACAGTTTCTCCATGACACCCTAAGAGAAGTGGTTTGGAGAACAAATGGGAATTATGTGTCTCCTGTGGGTCTCAGCTAGCGTCAATCAGTACAGCTTGTAAGCTAATCTACACATGTATTGACTATGTCAATCGATCATGTTCACTGGGATTTAGCAGCAGGCAGTCCTAGAAGGCTCTGCACACTGCCTATCTGCCATGTTAAAGAGGTGCAAATTAAACTGATGACTGTATCACGCCAGGGTAACAGCAGTCTTGGTAGTGTGCTTGCATGGACTTGTGATGCAAAGCCAAGCCAAAACAGCACCATCAGCTTCTAACACAGTGGAGAGGAGCAATAAAAAACAATCTCCATCCACCTTCCTTCCCCAGTCATCATGGAGAGGCAGGGTGGCCATACATGATTACTGTCACGTACTGATTACTGTTATTTACATTTTATCCTAGGCCAACTCATCTAACTAACTGAGCTGCCAGACTGTGCGCTGTGTCTGTCCACAGCTGTTGCTCAGCACTGTTTTCCCTTATTTCCTTTTGCAGAACTGTCAGAGGTCCTTTGGACCATGGTGATGCACAATGGGTTCAACAACAGCAGCTGGGCAGGCCTCATCATCATCTTCATCATCTTCGCGGCATTTGCAGTGCTGACAGTAGCCATCCTGCTTGTCATGGAGGGGCTGTCAGCCTTTCTGCATGCCTTGCGTTTGCACTGGTAGGTGGTGTGGTGTTTTGGAGCTTTCCCAGAGCACTCTTTGGGAGGGATCAGGCTGTGGAAACAGGTGGCCACACCAGTCAGAGTTAGACATGCTGCACTAGTACCTATGCATTAGGACATCAGTTCCCTCTGGCAAATGAAGCAAGGAAGACTCCTCCAAAAGGAGCTCAGAGCTCCCTGCTCCATCTCTGAGCTGCTCCCTGGAGCAACCTGCCTGCCCTCCTGAGCCTGTGGTTGCTGTGGGCATGTGTGGCAAATGGCAACCTGCAGTTCTGCCCTGGCAAACATGCAGGGCGACCAAGGCCACCTTGACCTGAATGATAAGGCCTGAAGGCACCACAGCTGCACCACTGGTTGTGTATCCCACCCAGGGTTACCATCAAACAATACAGATGGGGACTAGTTCTGTGGGAAGAGTTCAACTGGGGCTGAAAAACCTCCCGAAAACCAGGGTCAGTACTTGTGCCATTAGCCCAAGTTGAGCTCCAGGCTGTTTTGGCTTTGTGGCAAACCAGTTTGAAGTTAGTTCATGGCTGCCTTAACTAGCTGTCAGTCCAGGCAAGGACAGCAGTGTGGATGCACCATTGGGCTAGTATGTAAAGCAAGACCAGGGTAACAAATGACCCTTCACCACCACCATAATTTGGCATCCTGCCTGAGCACCCAAGCTGTGGCCTTTTTCACCAACGTCCCACCACAAACCACGAACGCTGCCAAGGCAAACTGTGGTACAGTTGCTTGTCATTATGCAGAGAGGGGGAGATGTCTGTGTCTCACCAGAGTGTGCAACCAGCTGGCAGTTACCCCAGCTCTCAGAGCTGCTAGAAGCAGTTTAGCAGGCAGGCAAGGTCCTGCCAACTGGCCTCACTAGGAGCGTTTCTAGGCTGACTGATGGAAAGTCAAAGCTGATGCGTGCCGGGTCGCTCCCCGGGCTGCCTGTGTCTCACTGCTGGCTCCAGGAGGAACCTACATTCCCAGCTCAGAGGCCATCAGCTCTCATGGCCTCCCTTTTCCCACGGGTGCCATGTTTCAGCCTCTCAGCTGGCCATAGATCCTGCCTGTGGGCAGCACTGACACCCCCCTCTGCTCCTCCCCAGGGTGGAGTTCCAAAACAAGTTCTACGTGGGAGCTGGGTACAAATTTTCTCCATTCTCCTTCAAGTACATCATCGATGGCACCGCAGAAGAGTGAAGCCAGTGCATCGCTGTTTCACTTCTCAGACCGTGCTCTATTATCTTGTGGTCACTCACCCACAGAGTAGGGTATATGGGATGAAACAGAATGGGATGTGGCCCTTGAAAGAAGAACAGCTGCAGATGAAAATGCCCTAGCTACATTCGCGTATACTGCTGTATCAGCTGAGAGCTGAACTGCATCAGCCAGGCTGGCTGGACCCTTGGCTGAGTATCTCCACTGGTGTCTTTGCCAGGTACCTGGTCCTCAGCATTTGATCAGGTCAGCTCCCTACTGCTTGGTTGAAAAGAGGAGATGCAGCCTTCGAATTAAATTGGTTATTAATAATCAACTCGCATGTGCTTTGCTCCATTTACTGCCTTGTGTTTGTGGCATATTTCTTTCTGAGGAAAATATGTTTTGGCTGTTGTTTCAAGCTGTGGTTGATCATATGACAATGATTAAGTCCCTTATAAGATTGCAGCCCTTTATTTAGCACACAATGCAAACCAGCTCAAAGACAGATCATATTGCAGGCTTGCAATTTTCTGCATGCTTTACTACAACAACTCTCTTTTTATCTGATTTGCTCCAGGGCTTGACAGCATTGGATTATAGCCGTTTGTACACGTCATCACTTAACAAAAGTGTTAGTTTTGAGCTGTGTAAACAAAAGAGTGCGCCAGTTTCCACATTGGCAGCCAATTTATTTCTCTCTATTGACTTGTTTCTCACTGGAGACTTAAGATGACTCCCCCTGTGCTGTATTTTTCAAGATGGGTTGTTAAAGCAGACTGTGTAGAAACGCTAATACTTAATGAGCAGAAAGAAGAGAGGAATAAAAATAGTTGAGATGAATTTGAAGTATTGATGTATTGTGATCCTTCCTAAATATTCATGGATTACTTATCTTTCAAATTGAATAGTGTTAGTCCTAACAAGCTTTTTTTTTTTAACCATGGAGGATGTAAAATCCCAACACAGCACACCAATAGATTTGAAGGTGACAGTGCTCCCTTCCATGGGGTGTGCCAAATAAACCCTATTTTCAAACCTCACACCCCTGATACCCAGCTCTGCCAAAGAAACCCACCTGGGAGTGTTCCCAGCAGGACACACAGTGGAAATGTCATCACAGGTCGTGAGTCTGCAGTAGTCGGGCTGGAGAGCCACATTCCTGCTACAGTGACCGGGGAGAAAATACGGCCCCAGGCAAAGCAGTTGTTCCACTTTTTCCCTTGTGATCTCAAGCAGCCATACTGGTGTTGGGCACCCGTTACCGACAGAGCCACGAGGTTTTTTCCCTTTTAACAGAAGCTTGGGTTTGAAGCAGCAGCTGGAGCTGAGAAGAGGTGGGCACAAGACTGTGTCCATGACGCACGTGTGGCCTCATGCCACCAGTTCTTCGGGCATGGGCAACCTATGGTACAGGCAAAAACCACATGGACATGAATGCAGCTGGTGTCACAGTTGCTCAGCGTGTGCACATCACCTTTGTTTCTTCCTTCCAGCCGATTTTATTTATTCCTATTCAGGAAAAAAAGCTGTCTTGAAGCAAGAAAGGCCAAACTAGTTTGATGCATTACCAAACACAGAGAAAACAATTTGCTTTATGAAACAATGGGTGGGTTTTCTGCACAAAGACATATTTTATCTTTATTGCACTCTTCCATGTGATTGCAATGTAACTGAGAAGTGATTACCTGAAACAGAATATCTGTTCCTTTTAGAGCTTCTTGGTGTTTTGCTTTTTGTCTGAGGCTTACATTTTAAGCAAGAAAAACAAGTTACCCTGTGAATACTGCAGGTGACAAGATGGTCTGTTGTTTACTGTACCCAACAGCGATTCAAACATTTGGCTTAATTCTGTATTCAGCTCTGCCTTTCTGTGCGCAACTGAATAACGCAGCAGAGCCTGTGGCTCACTTGAGCACTTGTGATACAGGGATGGAGCTTCCTCACTCCACATGAGGACCAAGCCCACTTATAATCAGGGAGCATTCAGATGAAATATTGCTGAGAGGCAGGGTTGTTCTTACACACTTTGAGGAGAGCCCTGGCTTTCATCTGGGTTGTTTTTAAGACTTCTTTAAAAAACAAGAAATGTTCCAGAGAGTGCTTGGTTTTTTAAAAGGTTTTCCTACAGAAGATGAGGAGGACTTTGGAGCAGCACAGTGACTGCGCGTTCCCCTGCAGAGCTGCTAAGCTGAATGGGACCACGTTTTCTGGCTGATTCTGTGAATGCAGCCACCTGATGGGGTCAGGTCCGGCAGAGACCACTGCTACAGACTAGTAGACCTCCATACAACACCCCACTGTCTTTATCTGAACTTTACCCATTGCTGGAGGAGGTGTGACTTATTACCTGACTGGGAACTCTTCCCAAGTCAGGACCTCAGTGTGCCCCTTTGGGGCAGACTCAAGATTGGTGCCTAGGGACGAATCGGTGCTTCTGGATCCAAAGCTCATCCCATTGCTAGGAAGGTGTTTGTTTTTAAGAGCTGGTGACATGAGTTATATCATTTTGTAGGAAATAAAAAACTCAATGAATGACTATGTAGGAAGGGAAAGGGATAAGAAAGTCAATCAAACTGGTTTCAGTCACTCACACTCATTCTCCCCGGGATTTTTTATTCCTTCTCACGAGACCCATTGCTGTGAGTGGCCAGGCCTTCCCACCAGGACGCCTTTGGTGATGTGGAGGATGAGGAAAGCCAGGTATAGAGTTCTTGTCCAGTCTCTTAGGTCCTCTGGACTGGTAATGATGAACTGGCTTTTGGACTGAGCTTTCATAAACTTCAGGAATCAAATTTTTCTTGGAGCCTGGCCTCTAGCTCCTGCAGCAAACAGCACTTTTCTCAGTGTTTACCCATGTGATGGCTCTCCATCATGTCCTTGGCCAGAATGGAGACCTTTCTTCTTGCCCTCACTCTTTTGTTTCTCCCGGAGCTTTCACACATGTAGACATTTCCATTCATGCTTCACTCTTACCAGTCTTTGCATTTCTGTGGCAAATAACGAAAATATCATGAGGTGGTTAAAAAACCGTAATAGATATAGTAGCCCTTTGTTCCATACCAAAGGTCTGGGCCTGAAAGCACATCTCTGTGGCTGAGAATTTCACTGGTATTTTGTTCATTTTTTCTCTTCTGTGCTGGGAAGCTGGAATGCCGAAACATCTGCATCCTCCTGTGATCGCACGCACACTGTCTGAGTTTCTGCAATGAAAACATAATAGTATGGATCTGGCAGCCCATATCATACATCTTGTTCAGATGCCAATAACAGCTGTAGCTGAATATTAGATATTATTAAGAAGAAGATGTAAAATAAGGCTGTGAAATAGCATATGTTGGCTGGTAGCAAATGTATTCCTGATGCTTGAAAGCATGAGATTTGGCACAGGAGTTAAACGCTTTGATAAAACTATTGCAGCATTGCTGCCAGCTCAGTGTATGTATTTCAAAACAGAAGGACTTTGGGAACCCTCACGAGAGAGATAGAAGAAAACATCCCGGTGTCTTCACTGGCCTTCACCAATGCCAACACACTTGAGTATTAAAGGTTAACATATACACTCCTAGTCAAGAGCACATAGCTATCGTAGCTCAGGTTCACTGGCCAACAGAAACTGTAGCACTAAGATGGATAGTCCTCATTGTTTTCATGGTGATGGCACCTGAATTGGCATCATCTGGCCTAAGGGAGCTGGTGGCTGAAGCACCTGGGCACTGCTCATGGCTTTGCAGGGGATGGCAAAGGTGCCTTACTTGGGCCCTGGTGCTGCAGGACCTGCACCCCAAAATTGTCAGCTAAAGTCTTCCCGGTGTTGGAATAGGGAGATCTCCCCAGCACCCTCCCTCCATCTCCCTAGGGTTGTCCCCACAAGAAAGGGTGGGCAAGCACCATCACCCATGCTGGGCAGCCCCTGTGGAAGACGTGTAGGTGCCACGGGACCAGCACAGGTCAGCACTGGGACACCCCGCCTGCAGCACCTACTTCTGAGGGGCGGAGGCAGATGGAGAGGGACCCGCCTGTGCCTAGCAAGGAGGAAACCTGACTCCTGGGAGCTGGATCCCAAACCCACAGCACGGCCAACACTGTACGAAGAAAACAACAGAAGGAAAAAAACAGTCAGCAAAGAGGAAAGGTCTGCTCCTCCGTGCCTGAGACACTGCAGAGGTAAGAAAGCTTCACTCAAAAAAAAAAAAAAAAAAAAAAAGAAAAAATATTTAATCAAGCCTTGGCTTAATAGTGGGAACATTTGATCATTTGTATGTCACGTGCAGAAGTTCTCTGACTTTATTGACAGAATTTGCAGCTGCTCTCATGCGCAGCATTGCATATTGGGTGCCCTTTGTGGCCTCACAGCCCTCTCGTGTGGCGTCCTTCCGCCGGGTCCCAGTAGTGGTTTCACTGCACTCCTGGTTGCTCCCTTTGGGTGGAGGCTCGCTATTTTCCCTGCCAGCAGCAGCTTTGTCACTGGTGTTCTTTTGGCTCACATAATTGGCATTTGGTATTTTCAGTGGAATTTACAAATAGTGGGAAACTTGTGACTTGCCTAAGAGGCATGATAGACACTAGCTACTCCATCAAGGCAAACAGGGCTGCACAGGTTTGGGATGAGCAAACCGTGGGTTCACTAGGAACCGTTAGAAGGTTTACTGAAGGGTTGCATCTAAATCTCTGTCTTTTGGACATAAATGCTGGAGCAGACCGTACAGTGCCAGGGCCTTACCTGAAGAGTGGCTTCTTGTCTGCTCATGGATGAGTGAATTTTGCTCCAGCTGCCCCAAAACCTGGGCAGAGGGGGATGCAGGTGCCTGCACAGATTTCTGGTGTTATTTGAGATGCTAAAGCAGGTATCCCACCTGCTCGCCCGCTCCTATTTGAAAGCAGTGTGGGTCTGCCATAGATGCTATCCGCCATCCTGATGCCTCTGGGGATGTCTTGGCTACTGTGGGGTGTCAGAGGTCTCACTGCACCCTTCTGCTTGAACACCTGAGCCTCTCTAGGGGTCCTGCACAGCAACTCCAGGGACCAGGCTTTTCTCCCCTTTCCTGGAAGAGCTGCAGCGCTTCCCAGAATGGTGGCACATAGCCCAGAGCAGGTGAGCACCAGTGAAACACTCCTGCACCTCTAAGCAAAAATTAGCAGAGTATCCCAGCATCAGGATGGGTGGGCAAGGGTCCAGGGCTTGATCCTTGTCCTGAGCATGCCCCAGCCTGGGCTGCCAGTACCCTGGGCTATGCCCACCACAGGCTTCAGAAGAGGGTGGCTGTTTAACCAGACACAGGCATGATCCAGCAGCTTAGGGCAGAATGTGTTTGCAGGTCCCTAATCATAAAGGAACAATAAAGGAGAAAAAACAGGTCCCCAGAGTTTATTATTGCAAAGCCCTTTACGATTCAGCCACACGGTAAAGCTTTACCTCTTCTCATGGGTTCTTCCAAGCACCATTTGCTCTTGAGCTGGTTCCACTTGGACATGGTCCCTAGCTGGTGGCCAGCATGGTCAGCTGGTGGCACCGTGTGCTGCTGACAGCTATTGCTGCCCTGGAGGACACTGCTGAGAGACAGTCGTAAGCAATATCCTATGTGTCCTCTTGGATGCCAGATTGTAATGATCCGTAACAGCAAGGTCAGTGTATGTGACCCAACCGACTAATCTGCCATTAGCCCTTAATGACCTCCTTATAACTGCACTTCAGAATAATGCTTTTAAGGTATCCAGCCTGGGAGTACTGTAATGCCGTGCTTTCCATGTTTGTGCTGCCCTCTGTCTCAGCTGGGATTTTGTATCTTTCGTTAGATGCTCTGGGTGATTAATTCCCTCAATCTCTCACCCTACTGCAGCCTTCCCGATCACTGCTGGGTGACTGTTAATGCTGCCTGGGCCAAGTCCAGCACCCCTGAAGGGAGGTAATCAAAGAGAGGGCATTGTCAAATTGAAGATGTGTTGAGCCCCCCACCCCAGTGTCTGAGCGTGCACTCAGCAGGAAAGCTTGTGGGTTAAAGCAAGTGGTGTGCTTAATCCCTGCCCTGGGATTAAGATGAGTTTTTCTGACCGGGAAAAGCAGCTGTGATCAGGCCAAGGGATCTAGCATTGGAAACCAGAAACACTGGGGGAAAAAAGCCAGCTGTCCCCTGCTGCAATCCAGAACGCATGGCTGCGTTTCTTGCTGACCTGAGAGGCTGGGGATTAGCACGGTGGGGGGTGAGCAGAGGATCAGGTTTGCAGCGGGAAGCACCATGCTGGCAAGGTGGAGGCTGGGTGAGGAGGAGTTCGGTGTCTGCCTCTCGCTAGCCGTGCCATCCCAGGGCAGCCAGGGTTAGGGGAGCAGGCTGGGCCAGGAAGGAACATCTCCCAGCAGCTGCCTGAAACAAACCCATGTCTCAGCATATCTGAATGTTTCCACTCCAGCGTGGGATACTGCTTTTGCTGATTTATTGTTCATATGGCTTTGTGACTGTCCAGAGGTTTAATAGTTAAATCCCAGCCTTAGCTGACAGTGACGGTGAACCCCAGCAAGAGCTGAAATGGCCACTGCACCGAAAGAGGCAGAAAATCCTATTGGCTTGGAGGAAATCCACGTGGAGAGACAAGAACCCCCAAAAGGTGGGTTTGTATTGGCAAGACTAGTAATTTGGGTCCTCTTTTAGCCAGGGCAGAGGGAGGGTCCCCAGTCCTGGCACTCCAGGTGCCTAAAACCTCTGTACATGGAACCACAAGCACCAGCTTCATACTGCTCCTCTCCCATCACAGCTACCAGACTGGTGGCTGCTACATATGGTGGTGGGATGAGCTGGCTGGCTTGGTTTTTCTCAGGCCTCTGCTTTGTGTAAACATTTATACCTATATTTCAATGATTCTTTCATTTGGGATAATTTATTTTTGAAAAGAAATGTGTATTCTGTTTCAAAAGCATTTAAAGTGAAAGAAAATGTAGAAAAGCATGAAACAAAAAGTTCTGCATCTAAAAAAAAAAAAAAAGAAAAGGAATTTTCTCCTGCAATTCTGCAGTAAGTTCTGTTCCATTTCAGAGGTAATGTTGACAGGTTTGAGATTACTTAGTTGGGAGATAAATGGCCTGACAGAAAAATTTATGCAGCTATGACTTTACTTAAATAAGAGCTTAAAAGTATACATACACTGAAAGCTTTCTGCCAGGTCTGTTTATAAGGCCATCGCAGCTCTGATCTTGAGATGCTTTGTTTGCTCCTGAAATGGGGGCAGAAGTCAGGAAGAAAGGTTTTAGAGATGAAACTGAGCACAGAGTCCCTGGTTGTGCTCATCTTGCAGGGCTCGGACCTGGAGCAGTCCCCAGCTCACACCACCCATGCTGGGAGCAGGGCCGTACCCCAGGGGTGCAGAGGGACTGAGCCTCACGGCAGTTTGGGCAGGGGAAGAGAGTAGACCATTGCCCAGACACTGTCCCAGCCATGGGTTTCTGAAGCAGCTGAGGTAACTCAGTACAAGGCTGTCCTTCCCCCATGCCCAGCCTGCCCTTCCCTGCTGGCTGCTGTTTCAGCAACCCCCTGACATGCCCGGCCACCAGTGTGCCCAGTGGCTGGTCAGAGGGTGCACAACTGGTAGGTGTTTCCAGCCTTTTTCCTGGTGAGGTCCCACAGTAGCATGAAAAATGCTGACATTTCATAAAGAGGTACAGTTTGACTGCTGACTTGTTTTTTTTGTATCTATCTGTCTTTCCCTTGGGTGTTCAGGGCAGAAGACATTTACAGTGGAAGAAGCTGTGGAAACCATTGGGTTTGGGAAGTTCCACATCGTGCTTTTCCTGATCATGGGCAGCACTGGGGTAGGTGTCTGCAGCCACCTGCACTGGCCTGAAAAACGCTCTTCTCATTTTCCTTATTACCACACAATAACAACCACAAGCACCATGGGCACATATTGCAGCCCATTTTTTTCACACGTACCTTCTCAAGCACAATTTCTGCTGTTGTCATCTTTGGTCAAAATCAATATTGGCCACAATTGATATCAGACCTATTTCAGGGCAAAGCTGAGCAGGTTGGCCCAGAGCATCCTGGCCTGGCCCCTGCCCTGGAGCACCGTCCCACTGGGCAGCACTGATGGGGCACGTCTTCAGTAGTGCCTGAGGGTTAGACTCAGCCTCCCCACTTCATTTTCCACACCATTCCCAGGGAACCCAAACCCTGTGCAATCTGGCTTGGGTGGACTACCCTCCTCTGACCCTTGGCTACCTGAAAAACTTCCTAACTGCCAGGATCTTGTGTTAATGGTGTATCTGGTTTGGGAACTGGGGCAAAAGCCTGAGGCCAGGCTGGGGTAAAGATGGGATAGGGGCATATCCATGAGGATCACTGCAGCTGAGGTGTAAAAGCCTCTAGCTATGTGTAAATGATAGGCTCATTTCTTAACTGAAGCCAGCTGCTGGGGCAAACAGGCAATGAAGCAATGAAGTTTTTAATCAAAAACAGTTTTAAGAGGTCATCTTTGTGTTAAATGCCCAAATTCACAGCAGGGTACCTAACCAAGCAGCTTGGTTTCCAAGATAGTTGAAGACCTTCCACTATCACAGCTGGGTAAGAGTCTCCTCTGCAAAGGATGAGTCTTTGCAGTGTTCCTAGGTACACAGTGTGCTTAGCTACCTGCTTTCTAGCTGCACCTTTCTCCCCTCCTCTCCCTGTTTCCACGTGCTCACATCTTCCAGTTCAGGCACAGGGCTCAGACCACTATGGAGGCACCATGGCTTCACAGGCCTGTTTTGACATGGTGAGACTACTGTGACTGCAGGCTTGGTAGGACTGAGGGACTTTCCCTCATGGGCTCCTCATGGCTTCCCTTCTTGCTAATGTGCACACTTGTTCCCAAAGGTGGCTGAAGCCATGGAGATCATGCTAATAGCTGTTGTGTCCCCTCTCATCCGATGTGAGTGGCAGCTTCAAGACTGGCAGGTGGCTTTAGTGACAACGGTGAGTGACTTGTGTTCCCCCCACCCAGATCATCCACAGTGTGGTCACTGTCAGGGGCACCGCCACAGGCTTTGTAAAGCGCATTTCCCAGTGGACCAAATAAATTCCTAGGGCCTCCTTGCAGGAACAGGAACAGTACCACAACTGTAGAAAACCAGATGTGAGCTGACGTGAACACACGTCTGTGCCTGGAGCTGTAATGTCAAAACAAGCCCCCACTTCCATAATCCTATTTTGAAGTCCTTGTCATCCAACCCTCAGCTTTGCGGGTTGAAGCAGTGAGTGCCTACATGGAGGAAGTCAACCCCTGAAAGCCACCTTGCTCACAGCTCTGGGCACTGCAGTTCATCCTGCTGCTCGGAAAGCATTCAACTCACCCACAGTTCGAAGAGCAGAGCTGCCTGGTGCTGCTGGCAATGAGGCCTCCACAGCGGTGTTTCAATTCCCCTTAGATGGTGTTTTTTGGCTACATGATCTTCAGCATAGTGCTCGGGCTCCTGGCTGACAGGTATGGCCGCTGGAAGGTGAGTGAGTGATGGGGGCTGCATGTCCTTTTCCTGAGCCCCGTGAGAGCCATGCACTTGGCTGAGCACATGGTTTGATGACCCTAATTTTGCCCCTTTCGCAGATTCTGCTTCTCTCATTCCTCTGGGCAGCCTATTTCTCCCTGCTGACCTCGTTTGCCCCATCCTACATCTGGTTCGTGTTCCTGCGGGCCATGGTAGGCGGTGGCGTGTCGGGCCATGCGCAAGGGTAAGGCCCACGCTTCGCGCCTCGTGACACGGGCAGCGGCAAGCCAGCCTTCACAGGGGGGTTAGTGGAGGCACCCATGGACCCGAGGGGGTGCGTTCCCAGGTTTACTGCCAGAAAGGCCCTTCAGCTCGTTTTGGCTGACCCTGGCAGAGTGCCCGGTTTCCCTGCACCATGACCTGGAGGAGACGGAGGGGAAGGGGCCTCCACAGGGGCTGGAAGTGGGAAGGGGAGCAAATTCCCACATCGCCTTAAAACAAAATGCGGTTCTGTAATTTCACTGAATCCCTGTCGATCAACCTAAATTGTAGTTCCCAAGGACTTCCAAGGCCAGGAATAGAGGGGGCAGCTGGTTTACATTAAGCCAGTGACAGAGGGATTATTAAGCACATATATTATAAAAACAATTAGACAGGTAACAGATGAGCAAAGGCTGCTTCCTCATAAAAAAGTCACAACAATTCTGCTTAAGTAGCAAATTCTTCTTGAACTGATGTAAAACGTTCCCACTTAAATGAAACTTTTTGCCCTGTTGGGGCGGGAAGGGGGATGTGGAGGGGGAGAGCAGAAATTCACAATATTAACAATCACTTCACTAGGAGCCTGGCAAATTAAATTCTTTCTTTCGACTCTCAGGGAAACAAATGCAACATTTCAGCATCTCCCATATTTCCTCGAAGCCAGGTTGCTGCCCAGGCAGGAAAGCCCAAAGCTGATTGCGTTGACCCAAGAGCACTTGGCTGAAGCGAAGGATGGGAGGGAGATAGGTGCCATCGGGAGGAGAAGGCACCATGCACTGGGGTTGTGCATCAGCTGAACTCCCAGGCCTGCCTCCCTTGCAGGAGGGCCCCCGGTCCCCGGCCTGGGGGAAATTGCACATTTTATAAGACACTTCAATAGCCGAGACAGAAGGAGCCCACGTGGGTCTCTTCCCCACGCCTCTCTCTTTCCAGCCAAGGAAACACAACTCACACCAGTGAGCTTGAGAGATGCCAGTGGCAGGTGCTCCCCTACGGGCTAGCCAACCATTTGATAAAAAGTGGAGTGGGTTGTTTTCTTAATTTAATGACAAAAAAATTCACTAAAAATTGTCCATTTCTGCAAACATACTCTGTACTTGTCCTGACACCTCAAGCACCCTGCAGGACCTCCCCGTAGGGTTTCCTAGTGCACAGACCGTAGTGTTTGCCTGCCTACAGGACACAGCCTATAGCCATGGCCTGGAGGGGATTCATGCTGTGCATCTCCCTTGCATATAACTTCGTGCCTGCCTGAGTGAAAGGCATATTGAGCAGGGATCCCCCATCTCTGGGAGCTCAGTGACTCTGTCTACAGGAAGCAATGTCCAGCACTGACTGAGCTGAACTGCTATTTGATTAGTATAGAAATTCTTTTTATTGCTGTATTTCTGTATTTTTTTCCCTTTTTCACTAGGCTTATCATAAAGACGGAATTTTTGCCCACCAAATACCGTGGATACATGTTGCCCTTATCTCAGGTAAGAAACTTTATTGTTTCTTCTAGCCCAGAGTCCCAGGAGATATGCCCTGCTGCTCTTTGGAAGCCAGGTCTCCAGCACGTCAGCCTTTCTCCCAGGGTATTTGCACTTGTCTGGGTCCGAGGGAGTGCCTGCTGCCTCCTGCACCCCAGAGCATGCCGTCCGCGTTACTAAACATGTACACAGGCAGCTGCCTGCAGAAGAGGCAGTATCTTCTCAAATGACTGGAAGCTGCAAACATTGTGTGGGGACTTTGAGTGATGGCTGGCATCTAGCCTCTCTGTTGCCCTATCAAAAACCGCGCTGCTTGCTCTAATGGGGCTGGTGACAATAAGCTGTCCGTCAGGCACCGCCGGCACCACCGGCCCCCTCCGGGCCTGGGCTCATCCCTGCCTCTCTTTGGACCCCCTGTGGCTAACAAGTGGTTAATGAGGTGATTCCCAGATGAGGTCCTAATCTGTGCCTCTCCTTATCCCTGCTCAGGGACGGTACGGGGCTTTGCACAGGACAGGGCTACCATAGATAGTCCCACATCTGGCCTGAGATGTGCTGGGCAAAGACCACAGCAAGCGTGATTGAGGTTGTTGCTTAGTCCAGATGTCTGCAGTGGGCACTTGCTGCATGTGCAAATGATCTGCGGAGGCCTCATTGAGCGAATTCATCTGGCTGTTGAACCAAAAGTGTTTGTATACAGTCTTGGTGGCAGGGATAATTTGCTTTTCATTACTGCCTGTTTGATCCCAAGACTTCATTACCAAAGTGTCATCAGAAGCAGAAAGGTTTATAAAAAAGGACAGTCTTGTTTATAAAAAAGAACAATCTTGTATTTCTCTCCAGAAATTTGTTATTTCTGCCTACAGATCACTCATGAATTTGCTGTGGCATTTATGTATTTGTTTGTGCTTTGTGTTGGCCGAGCTCCCTTGGGTGGTGCCCTGGAAAGGGATGCATCTCCTCATGGCAACAAGTGAACTTCAGGGAGGAATGTACTTGCAGATTGGGGGGGAGCAGATTCTCTGTTGGTATATCTTGGCATTGAGTCTATTGGAGACCCACCAACTTCCAGCAGTGGAAATCTGTCCTGTTTTTGTCTTTGGTGCTTGTAAATCTGCTGCTTCCCCACAGAGATTTAGACAAGAGGAAAATTCACGGGCATGAATGTTAGCAGAGAAGCAACTGAAGGGACAAAAGCAGTGGCTTTAAGTACAATGGTAGCCACAGCAAGTTATCTGTTTTCATCTGGAGCTAGTTAAGACTATCTTCAGCTACCCCTCCCCAAATCCTTGTCTGTCTTTCCCTCTTTCCTTCAACCCAAGCTCAGCTTCTCAGAGAGCCGTAGAATGACTCTGAACCGCAGTGCTCCCCAGCGCAGACCCCCACCTATCTGTAAGACCAGACCAGAAGGGAGGAAAATAAACAAATCTTCCCATGTGTTTGTGTTTTAACCCCTTCCTTTCCCTCGGAAAGGTGTTTTGGTTGGCAGGTTCCTTGTTAATCATTGGCCTGGCATCAGTGGTGAACCCAACCATTGGCTGGCGGTGGCTGATCAGAATTGCCTCCATCCCTGGCATGCTTCTCATTCTGGTGTTCAAGGTAGGAACACAAGGCCTCTGCTCCCCATCGCACCACCGACCTGGCGTCTCCCCAGGCACCAAGAGACACTGCCTTCTACCCCATGCAGCCCTGGGTTTGTCCTTTCCCCACCACAGCCCTCTCATCTGGAGTCTTGGGAAGGTCCTGATGGCCTGTGGAGGTGGCTCCAGACTACCTGCTGGGGACCATGTCACTCTGAAGGAGATGGCTTGGCTTTGCCTTGCTTTGCAAAGCCTCTGGCTTTGCTGCCCTGCTGCAGCCCTCCAGCACCCCAGGCTCCAGTGTCCAGACTGCCAGGGGTACCCAGAGACTGTGGTGGTAGGCCAGGCATCAAAAGGAAGACAGGCTAGACAGGATGTGCAAAAAATCACAGTATGTTCAGTCTAGTGCTGATCGCAGCACGTCCTCTTCAGTCTTTACATTTGCCAGGGCTGAGGAAAGAAGCCTCACTAGTGTTCACACAGCAAATGGGTGTCAGGGTCAATCGCAGCTTCCCCAGGTCTACTCATGTTTCAGAAATATCAGCCTTGGACATGAGGACCATCTTATTTGTGGGGAGTGACGTGGAAAATCCCTACTTGCAGTGCTCATGGGCACTGCAGTGCTAAGCTGTGGCTGGTGCAAGTCATGCAGATGTGAGATCCCTTTCTGCAGCTGAACGAATGCACAAGTCCATCCGGGGTGATACCTGGGCAGTCAAACACAAGATTGTTGTTACCATCGACTCATATATCTTTGATGTTTGGTTCCCCTGATTATTTTTGCCTGTAAAAATGGGAAGCAAAAGTTTTTAGTCCAGAAGAAAAAAAGACATGGGCAACATACATACCTTTAAAAAAGGAGTCTTTCATTTCTATTTCAGTGATACACATGTAATTATTTATAATTTAATAGAGCCATAATTTAATAAAAAGGTATTTTATTTTGTGGAGATCACCAGGTATGGGTGAACACTGCAAATGCTAGCAATGAGTGAGTTTGTTCCTAAATTTTAGCAATGTCTTCCTTTTTCTTAATGGCCATGTTGAGTCTTCTGAGATTTTTCACCAGGATGTGCCTTATCCCAGTTTAGAATTTCGATTAATTAAGGGTTGTTTTTTGTTAGACCTGTGTCTTTGGCTTCCCCCTCTCATGCATGCTTGCCACAGACAGCTCAGTAACAGACCCCTGAGGGCCAGTCCAAGAAATGGGTTTGCTGGGCAGGGTCAGCCCCCCACCATAGGGTATGGGGAGCTGGGACATGTAGGGGTGCCCCAGGGCATGGCTGGTGAGGAGGACAGGCAAAAGGCGGCTCCAGCTCAGGCGGTGCCCCATGCTGACCTGGCCGGGCTCCTGGGCACGATGGGAAGCTGTGGGTAGGGTTGTGTGGATGGAGGCATGCTGAAGGGCTTTCTGACACTGCTCTGCTTTCAGTTCATCCCGGAGTCGGCGCGCTACAACATCTCCATGGGAAACATGGCGGCTGCCCTGGCCACGCTGCAGAGGATAGCCAAGATGAACAGGGCAGTGATGCCTGAGGGGGTGCTGAGGGAGCCTGCCAAGGTAAGCTGAGCCCGTGGCACTGCCCGGCCCCTCCATCCTGGGCAGAACTGCCAACATCTGGGGTTCGGGGAGGGAGCAGGACCGCCAAGCACGTCTTGCTCTGCCTCTCTCCCCCTCTTGCCTGTTTTCTTTCCAAACAACTATTGAAAGTGATGATGAAGATGTATTTTGTCTTTTGGAGAGACTGTAATCTTAGCCTTCAAAGTGGAATTGAGTTTTCTGCTTTTATTTGCATTCTTTGTATTCGCTCAGAAAAATATTGTGCTGAGAAAAGATTTGCTTCCTTTACCACAAAAAGGGGTCCTGGCAAAGTGCTTTCTTCCTTAATGCCCATCTATCCCCCAGGGGTGTCCCCTGTGCTGTGAGACTTGGGACGTGCCCCTCGGGGTCCCTCTTGGGGCTGTGGCCAGTCAGGCTGCAAGGGTCCACGCCATGAGGTCAACCCACCGCTCCCAGAGGCTTCTCCCAGCCCCCGGCCAGGCTTGTCCGCTGGGTCCCAGCACCCCAGGTCCCCGGGTGTGGAGCCATGGACCAGCAGAAGAGGGTCAAACCAGGAGAGGTCATTTCTGAGCTACTGCTCTTGGCACCTGTAAGCAGCTAAGCAGCTCAGGAATTGATCACTACTGGACTGAAATGTCCAAAAGCATGTGTGGGTGTTGTAGGTGGGGCAGGAGAGGAGCTGGGGGCCAGCCTGCCCCCTCCCCTTCTCCAGGCTGCTCTCCCTTACTCCCAGTCCGGACCCTGCTGACTGCAGGGTGGGAAGACTTAGGTGGCTCCTTTGACCCTCAAGAGAGGAAAATTGAACAAAACTATTATCCAGGGCCTCAAAATTATTATCTGGCTCTTTTAAGTTATTTTCCTGGACTTCTTTGCTGCTTATTCAATTCCACAGGCGCCCAGCATTGTCCTTAGCAATTCATGCAAGATGGTGCTATTGTATTGGAATTAATTAGGATTAAAGCTTCCCTGTGGTTTAATTGAATTTATGTAATGGACCTGCATTGGCTGTGGGAAGGGTTTTTGTTAGTTGTGCACCCTCTCAGGCTTAACCAATGATGAAAATAAAAATAAAGGCAGCCCAAACCGACCCTGTGAACTCATCTCCCCTCAGCGGTGGGATACTGTGGCAGCTGCTGGCTCTTGGGGAGCAGCAAGGCAGGCAGGCTCCCCCCGTCGCAGTGCCTGCTTGTCTCTCTGCTCACTGGCATTCCAGGCCTCCCGGCAAGATGCACGTGGCCACAACCTTGTGCCAAACTTGATGCTGGGCCCCTCTCCCCAGCAAGTGGGGCAACAGGAGCTGCCAGCAGCCCTGTCCTCCTGTGGGCATCCTTTGGGAAGAGCAGCTTTCCTCTCTGGAGGGCTGAAGGGGGAGCGGCCTGGGGAGAGGGCGGGGGCTTGGGGTGCCATCTGCTGCCACAGAACACTTGCCCCTGTATAAAAGATGCCTTTTAAAAATTTCTATCAAATAATTTGCAGGAAAGGAGAGGAAGATTCAAGGACCTCATCCACCCCAAATACCTCAGAACCACTTTGCAGATATGGATCATATGGTAAAAAAAGTCTGGGTGGTTTGGTGTGGGTTTTGGTTGTTTCTTTTTTTTTTTTTTTTCTTCTTTCTCTTGCTTATCAGCTCATTCTCTCAGTTGAACACGTGCAGGGAGCAGAAGTCTCCCATTGACCCCGCCGTTACACGGCACCACTTCTGCCTCAGGAGACGGCTGCAGCTTCTTGGCAGCTGGAGGGGGAGTATGTGGGAATGGGTCACCGTAGGCTTGTGCTGATCTCAGACCGTGCCTCAGACACCCTGTGTCAGTCGGTGTTAACACAGGCAGAAGGCTGTGCATCCACGATGGTGCAGGGTGCCATGAGTCCTTCCTCTGGGCAGGGTGGCTCAGGGTAGGTGAGGTGGGAGCCAGGCGAGAGCCGTGGGAGAGAGCCCACGCCTGCCCGCAGCGTGCGCCAGCAACGTGCCCACAGCTCCACTTCCCTTCTTGGTGTAAACTTGTTCTTCCCGAGAGGAGGACAAATGCACCACCTTTGCATACCAGCCAATGTACCGGTGAATTAGGGCTGCAACAGAAATTCATTAACTATTACCAGTGCCACTGGCGAGAGAAAATTAAGATTGAAGAGACGGGTTTCATATGTAATGTTCCCGGTAGCTGTATGCAAGGGTAATATATGTTTCATTGACTTTGCTGTCTGAAATGAAAATGTATAAATAATGTGTCTATGGGAATTCATTGACTCAAAATGTTGCTGTCAGGCCTTGAAATTTTTTATGTGGGTTTTGGTTTTTTTCCCCTCAACTTGTACAAGTGTTATGAAATATCTTTTTTGTTTTTTAAATCCTGCTTTCTCTTCGCATTCCCCCAGGAGTCGCTGGCATGTTCTGGGGTTGCATTCCCACCCCCCTGTGCCCCGAGCATCCCCCGCCTCCCCAGGCAGCTCGGTTCCTAGCCCAGATTCTGCTGCTCGTTTCTGAAACTGCTGGGGGGGGGGGGGGGGCAGGGGGGAGAAAAAAGTGAAAATTATTTGTCAGCCTGTTTACGTTTAGGCATATGCTGAAATGACTTGATAATGACACAGCCAGGCTGCCATCACCAATGCTGTTTTTGACAGTGATCTGGGGTGCGAAGTGAGCCTCTCCAGCCAGTCCGTGAAAACTCCTCTTGTAAATCCCTGGGCAGAAAGCAAAGAGCTAAAAAAAACCTGGACAGTTCCTTCATGTGAGCTGCAAGCATCGGGGCCTGATGTTGGGACTCCCTGGTCCCCTGGGAAGAGGTGGTTTGGAAACTTCTCCACTTACAGCCCTCTGTGAGGAAAGGGACCGAAGGGCCACGCTCTCCCCAGCATGACCGCAGCAGGTCACCTGCTGCAGAGCAAGAACCAGCACTAAAGCACAAGCAAAAAGACGAGCTATGAACTGAAGTGGCATCCTCGAAGGAAGAGCAATGCATGGACCTGGGTGGTAGTGGTGTGCCATGTGTGGGGTGACCAGTGACCTGGTGGGCACCCGAGTCACTGCTGGGCTCAGGCTAAGGGTGTCCATTGAACAGCGTGGCAGAGCTGGTGCACTCAGCAGGGGTCCCAGGACACCCAAAACCTGCTGCATTTCAGTTTCCTCACCTTCCCTGTCGTTGCCGCCACTCAGTGCAGTGTTTCCCCTACAGGCTTGGCATAGCTTTCGCTTATTACGGTGTCATCTTGGCCAGTGCCGAGTTACTGGAGAGGGACCTGGTCTGTGGCTCTGCAGCACCCGTGCAAGACTCCAGCGATGACTCCGAGGAGAGCCGCAGCCCCTGCCACTGCCACTTGTTCGGGCCCGCCGCCTACCAGACCATGATCATCAGCACAGTCGGAGAGATCGCACGTAACCTCCGCTCCTTCCCTTCTCACAGCCAGCTAATACTTGCCGCAAAGCTTTTAGCTTTGCGCACACTTAAGTGATGTGCCAGGGGTCAAAATGTCCTCTGTGGTGCTGGCAAGTGCCAGGCACAAGCTCTTCAAATGAAGGTCTGGGACACAGGCCATGAGCTGGTGGCAAGGGGCAAGGAAGGGCATTGCTCCCCAGGTGAATAATTCAACTTCAGCACTGGTCCTTCCAATAGCAGAGCCAAAGACCTTCTTTGCAGTTAGTACATACTGAGAGCCTTGGCTAAATTCCAGGGGAAATTGCTCCTAACTTACCAGAACTGAGCCTAGCTTCCCAAATTCCTAGACATGTAGTTTTTGGAGTCATAAATAAGCAAAGATTGCAAATAGTGGGATTGATGTAACTGAATGCACCACATAAGTGCCATACTTTCAAAGAGACGGTGGCCTCAGGAGCAGGTCCTGTGTGAGCACCACAGTATAGGACAGCTAAGTGCCCAGGGCATCTGCAGCAAACCAAAATGCTTCCTCACTCCTGACTGGGAGCACTGGGGGGATAGCAGGGTGGCCCAAAGGCACCCACATGGCGAGAGAGAACCCGGCACTGTGTGTGGGTCAAGTATTGTAACACCTCTGAGAGACGAATGTTTTTGCTGGTTCATGTCTCAGCAACGAGGTACAAAGCAACCAGGTGTTGGATCCTGCAGGTGTAGCCGGGCTGGGACCAGTCCAGTGATGTGCTCAGGTGCCTGCTTGGCTCCCAGCTCGGCTCCCAGCTCATGGGGGGACTCAGCGGGGCACAGTCTGGGCCCCAGAGTGGCTGAGCTGTGGCCAGAGGGAGCAAAAGCACCCAGGCCTGTGGTGCTCACCCAGTGGGTGCCTTCCTTGCCTGTGCTACGCATGGCTCAGGACCAGTGCTGCTGTCCTACCGTAGCAGAGCACGGTAATTTCAGAGGAAGGACAAACAAAACAGAGAGGGCAAATTACAGGGTTTGGGTATAGGAAGAGAATGATAGGATTTGTGCATTTGGTAGGTGCTGGGGATGCAGAGAGGCATTTTTGAGGCACACTGCATAAAGTCTATAAAGACAAACAACAGTTAGGTCATCTAACATTTTACAGTTTTCCTTTGTGTCTCCAGTAAATCCTTTGAACATTCTTGGCATCAATTTCCTCGGAAGACGCCTGAGCCTGTGTATCACCATGGGATGTACGGCGCTATTCTTTCTTCTCCTTAACATCTGCACCTCGAGGTAGTCTTGCTCAGCATGTGGGTGTTGTTGGGGGTGTGTGCAATGCTGCGGGCAGAGGGCAGTATCTGTGGTAATCTCAGGTCACCAGTAATTCTTCTACGTCTGAAAAAAACCCTCTGACCAGTTCCCTGCACTGCCCAGGAAAGCTGTGGCAGCAGATACTGTAATGCAGGGATGTGCAGAGCAACTCACTTGTATCACTGAGCCCACACAGCTTCCCCTAAGCATGCAACTAGCTGCTTTCTACTGCAGTCTGGAAAATTAAAAATTATGTGAAGAACATCCACCAGAAAGAAGTCACATTATTCTTTCAGTCTCTTCCCCCTCCCCTCCCTTCATTTTTGGCAATGCTACATATGGTCTCCTCTAACTTGTAGAGTTGGGCACCTCAAAAGGAGCTCAAGCATCAAGGAAAGGCTGCCATGAATGTGTAATTATCAGGTTGATTTGTGAGGATGTGTAAGAAAGACACCTCTGAAGCTGGCAGAGCTTAATGGTTACCAAAAACCAGGATGGCTTCAAGTTGAAGTTTCCTCTAAAGTAGCTGACAGGTGAACACCCCTGCTGCCTGCCCCCTGGGCCACTGGCCCTGGATGTTGGCTGAAATACTTGGGAGCTGGAGAGGGAAGCTGCAAATAGTCGTTAAGCAAAATGAGCCCCTGTCAGGAAGCTTACAGTCATTTGCTAAGGCACTGGCCTCTGTGCTGCTATTATTGTTATTTTTTCAGTTTTCCCTGAAACTGAGCCTGGTCATCATATTTGCTTGCAACAGTTTCACAGAGAAACCAAAAGCAAGGGCCGGGCTGGAAGACTTGACCGTAATGCTGAAGGCGCCAGCTGAGCTACTACTGCTCTGTTCAGATCATTCCCTCCAGCCTCTAACACTGGCCTAAAGGAAACATGCAATAGCCTGTTGTCAAACATGCCTAAAGAAAGATTATATTTGTCAGCAATCAACCTTTCCTTACGCTTTCCCCTATATTAAGCTGGTACAAGCCTTAGCACAGACCATAGATTAGGTTGCATCTCTGCTGATCACTGTTCAGTGATACTCTTTGCTCCACACGGCTTTCTCTCCAGTGCAGGCATGACTGGGTTTCTCTTCATGCTGCGTGCCTTGGTTTCAGCGAACTTCAACACCATCTACATTTACACAGCAGAGGTGAGTCCTTCTGAAAGTACATTAATCTGCCCTGGGACATGAAAGCCCATTTGGCCATACCCAGCAAAGCTGCTGTATTTATTGACTAGGTAGAGCCACCTTTCTTGAACTAAGTACCTCTGGCTTCCTTGCCACCCGAGATCAGAGAAGAAATGAGATAACTAGTTGGAAGTGACAAGAGCACGTGGAAGAGGAATGCCCTACTGAGCCACATGTTGGTCAGCTACTACAAAACACTATTTTTGAAGATGTTGAGTACCACCGTCTTCCAAAATCCACAATCTTTTCCCTCCCCAACTCCTGCAAAGTTAGAAAATAGGCTATCATGGAAAGAAACCTTTGTGAGCACTTAGGGAATGATGTAGTATATGAGGTAGTATATACATATTTTCTCATTTAATAGAAATTCTTGTGTTCTGTCTGCAAATAGTTTTAGTCCTTTGGAGACCTTGTCCTCCACACAACTTTGGAGCCATGAGTTCTGTGGGTTAAGTATGCATTGTTGGGGTTTTTTTTCTGTGGGTTTTGGTTTGGTTTTTTTTTTTTTTTTAACAATTGTGTGGAGTTAAATGTATTGCCATCCAGATTGAGTAAAAGCAAACAGCAGCAGCTCCCCCTCGGTTGACCTGATATTTCTTTTAATAGCACACTATATTTAAGCATGCACCAGGCTTGATTAAATACTAACCTTTTAATACTCCTGAATTGTGTGCTCTTGATGACCATTGCTGAAACAGCCATATCACAAATCAATACTACTCACAATTTCATCACTGATCAAAACCAAACTTGGAAACCCGCTTTCCAGCCACATGCCTAGACTCTTCTCAAATTACCTTACCTCCGTTGGCTTGGCACAGTAAAGTATTTAAAGAAAGGCTTGCATGGAGTATGTTTGCTAAAATCTATTGATATTAACAGGTCTTAACTAAAGTTAAGCAAAATACATGCTTAAGTGCTTTATTGGCACAGGTGTTTGGGAGATGTGAAAAAGAAAATACACAAACCACATTCTTCTGAGCCTGGAGGTTTCTTATTGGGATCTGTTTTTCTTTTTCCTCCTTCTAAACGAAAGCCCTGTTGATACAAATAAATAGGCACTGTTGAAGGCTGCAGACAATATCCTTTCCTCCTGCTTTCCAGATACAGGGCCTGGCAATGTAAATCGAATTCTTCCTTTAGCACCCAGCCTATCTGCTGTGATTTTGATGTGAGCTGCCCAGCACAGCTGGGAGAAAGGTGGTGGTGGTAGCAAACAGCAGGAGCATCGCATTGATTGACTTGCCCTAAAACTTTACCTGGGGCAAAAAATGGCAGATTTGTAATGAGACCCAAAGAAGTCTTTATTTCTTTTCATATCTTATCCCACTAGCTGCCCTTGATAATGTAATGAGTCTAAGAAAAAAATAAAAATAAAAAAAATAAGCACACATATCACAGATCATTGTTGCACTAATCGGATTTCTCTCTGGCCTGTTTTAGGTTTATCCCACCACAATGCGAGCCCTGGGGATGGGAACAAGTGGGTCATTGTGCCGTGTTGGAGCTATGGTGGCCCCATTTATATCACAAGTAAGAGCGCACCTGATAACGTTGGCAAACATTCTGCTGATCATTGCTATCAAATATACAGAGAGATGCCCCTGAAGTTCACAAAAAAAAAAAAAAAAAAAAATTATTCAATTTCCCCCACCCTCACTCATTAGTTTTTTATCTAATGTTTATACAGAGTACTTATGTGGTCTTTGCCAGATGCAGATCTGCAAAAATCTCTTCCCGCTTGCTAGTATTTGTTCCTTTCTGAACGCTCTTAGATTCACAAGACATTGTTCTTTTATTCCCCAAGTCTCTGAGGTGTTTGTGACCCTTTGTCCACTCTTTAATTCCTAATGAACTGCCAGTCCCCCGTGC
The DNA here is from genome assembly GCF_011004875.1 of Balearica regulorum gibbericeps. Taxonomy (NCBI): domain Eukaryota; kingdom Metazoa; phylum Chordata; class Aves; order Gruiformes; family Gruidae; genus Balearica; species Balearica regulorum. The sequence continues at coordinate 63,344,461 of NC_046184.1, forward strand.
CACTGAGCTGATGTTTGAACTGTTCTGCCTGCAGGTCCTTATGAGTGCTTCTTTCATCGGGGCCCTGTGTCTCTTCTCATCTGTGTGCGTCGTGTGTGCAATCTCTGCGTTCACACTGCCCATCGAGACCAAGGGCAGGGCGCTGCAGGTCTGTATTACCACTCTAGGACCTCCTCTGTATCCAAATGCTATTTAGAAACTAGTAGGTTATGACTCGGCCAGAATCTAAACCAAACTCTCCTGAGGGTTCATAAGCCAAAATGAAGCCCGACAGGCAAGCACAGGAACTCCTGTTGCAGCAGCTTAAAGCACTGTCACCCCAGTTGCCTAAAGCTCCGTTCTCATAAAAGAACAAACCAGAAATGCCCGCCCTAGCCCCAGCTCCCTCGTGCCAGCACGTTAGCTTCAGCTAGTACGAACCCTTCTTTGCTATTATCTCCAGTCCTGACTTGAAGCTGCTGCTTCACAGGCACGTATTCTGGCCTGCCTCTGCTGCAGGGAGAGAGGATAGCAGATAAATACACCACCTTAAACTACTAAAGCCATTTCTTCATCTGGTCGAAGTCAAAAGCCCCAACTGCACCAGGCCCTTAGCTAAGCCCTCGTGGCTAGTGTTTCCTATAAAGCAATTTGCCACAACACTAAGCACAAATATTAAGGGGGAAAGTTTAAATTCAGCCTCCCATGCGCAAGTCACATTAGTGTAATCGCATCCTGCAATTCAATGATTCAGCTTCACCAGCATGGAAATTTCCACGTCACGCATCCAGCACACCCACATCACACTGCCTGTTATTCTGCAGTTTTACCTATATAAACCAGAAGACCATGGGCTAAATAATCCACATTCTTTAGCAGCCTAGAGCAAGACAGATGTTTGATCAAACCGTTTTATGTGGGCTTCCAAACCAGACTTTAAAAAAGCATATATACAAACACACACATATTACATATATATACACACGCTCTTAACAAACTTAACTTCATTGGGTCACATCTTCTAAGGTCTCCCCAAGGTGCACAGGACAGACAACCTTAGGGTTTTCAGAAAAGCAACACATTAATCATTGCCTGCTTCTTTAAGTGCTTGTCTTTTAGAAATGCTTGTTGGCTTTTTTAATGCCACTTAAAATATCTGTATGATATTGTGTAAACGACTGGGGGGAAAAATTAATCAAACTTTAAGTAAGGAAGTGGTCAAAGCAACTTATTCTTCCCTTGTGGGAAATTCAATCCCATGCACAGAGGCCAGAGAGGCACTTAGGACTTCAAATGGTTGGATTTACAATAATTACTAAGGAAAACACTTCATTAAAACTGCTTTAGACGTAAAGGAAAGCTTTGATTCAGCTACAGTTGGACTACCTTTGGTTAACAGTGGTCGAAGATAAATGGGAGTGTAATGATTCCTTAATGGGATCCCCTCTTTTCCTGGGGTCTTAACTCAAAAGCATTATTATCCTCCTTGCTACAAATAAGACTCACAAGCTCCAACTGCTGGCCTCTACATGCACATGTCAAAAGGACGGAAAAATAAAAGTCTGCAGAACTAGTTGTGTACTCAGAGAAGCCACCACTAGATCTTAAATTCACCTTGCTAATTCTTACCTCATGGTCATTTCCGAGATTACATTTGTGTACGTAGTCATTCGGGGCTTGCTGAATCATGACTGTTGAACATATTGTCCGAGGGCCTCACACAGTCCGGTCATCCAATCCACACAAGAATTTAAATACATGATGTACAAGCTCTTTTACTATGGCAATATTTAGTCCTAAGACTCCAGGCAATAGACGTGTTCCTTAAAACTAGGTCTAAATAAACCAACTAAATAAAAAATACGTAAGTAACTTTTTGTGAAATGTAGAGAGTGACATTTAAAAAGCCTATCTACTCTTGTTTCAGTTTATTAGGACAGCATCAGTCCACTCTCAAAGCAGTCGTGGCGATTGCCTATCAATCAGAGGCGAGACCTTTAGGATGTATCCAAAGGCATATTATTTTTCTCTGTATCCATTTCTGTTGGTTTTCCTGTGCATTTTATTAATTTTATGTATTATTTTTTCTTTCCCCTTTTTAGCAAGTAAAATGAAAGCAAGTGTTTGATGTTGGATTGGATAGGAAAGGAAAATAAAGCCCTTGGAATCTGTCATTTCCTGTGAGCTGCATTTGATGTTGATTGCTTCTCCATGCCATTTCCATTATAAAAAATTGCAACTGAACAGTGTAAGAGCTATGATTTGTATAGGCAAATGGCAAATTTCTCAAGGACATTCCCTTGCTTATGATTTCAATAAAAAGATGCTTTCTACCTGTCCCGTGAAGCGAGATGGAGACTCTTTACTACTAGTGCTATTAGTAATGCCATTCCACACACCAAACAAACAAACAGAAAAACAGCAAAAAAAACCCCACAAAAAATGGAAAACAGCCACCATTCAGTGGACTGAGGCAAAGCGGGGGAAAATACACAAAGTAGATACGGTCTTTGCCATAGCAGCTTGAAAGAATACGGTACTTTTCCTTAAAAGCAAAATAGCATAATCTACATTAACGTAGTTAAATTTAACATCTCTAACCTCATTGCAGTGGCAATTTGTGAATTCTTAGGGTGACATTGAAGACCACAAAATTAAAGTTGAGTCAGATATTTCCAGTGGGTTATTTAAACAGAGACATTTTCAAACAGCTTACAGCAGATAGATAAGTAACTGCACTGCAGGAGTACATCTACGCTCCTCTCCCCAGTATTTTCCAGTGGGAGAACAACTTGAGTGTGAAGCTATATAGGTGTTTAACTTCACTTCTAAATGCACTCAGCCTTCTAATAAATCTGTGCTTGCAACATCCCTCCGGAATGAAATGGGTGACCTGGTTACCCAGGATATGGCGAACGCTGGTGTACTCAATGACAACTTTGCCTCTGTCTTCACTAGCAAATCCTTGATCCCACTGCCCAGGCCACAGAAGGCCGGTCAGTCTCACGACCGTGCCTGGCAAGATAATACAGCAGACCCTCCTGGAGACTATGCTCAGGCACATGGAAAACAAGGAGGTGATTGCTGACAGCCAACACGGCTTCACTAGGGGCAAATTGTGCCTGACAAACTTGGTAGCCTTCTATGATGGGGTTACAGCGTCCGTGGATAAGGGAAGGGCAACTGATATCATCTACCTGGACTTGTGCAAGGCATTTGACACTGTCCCATGTGACATCCTTGTCTCTAAATTGGAGAGACATGGATTTGATGGATGGACCACTCAGTGGATAAGGAATTGGCTGGATGGTCACACTCAAAGAGTTGTGGTCAACGGCTCAATGTCCAAGTGGAAAACGGTGACGAGTGGCGTTCCTCAGGGGTCAGTACTGGGACCAGCACTGTTTAACATCTTTGTCAGCGACACGGACAGTGGGATCGAGTGCACCCTCAGCAAGTTTGCCAATGACACCAAGCTGCGTGGTGTGGTCGACACGCTGGAGGGGATTGCCATCCAGAGGGACCTTGACAGGCTGGAGAGCTGGGCCCATGCAAACCACATGAAGTTCAACAAGGCCAAGTGCAAGGTCCTGCACATGGGTTGGCGCAATCCCAAGCACGACTATAGGCTTGGTGAGGAATGGATTGAAAGCAGCCCCGAGGAGAAGGACTTGGGGGTATTGATTCATGAGAAGCTCAACATGAGCCGGCAGTGTGCGCTTGCAGCCCAGAAAGCCAACCGTGCCCTGGGCTGCATGAAAAGAGGTGTGACCAGTAGGTCAAGGGAGGTGATCCTGCCCCTCTACTCGGCTCTTATGAGACCCCACCTGGAGTACTGCATCCAGCTCTGGGGGCCCCAGGACAGGAGAGACAACGAGCTGTTGGAGCGAGTCCAAAGCAGGACCACGAAGCTGACTGGAGGGATGGAGCACCTCTTGTATGAGGACAGGCTGGGAGAGCTGGGATTGTTCAGCCTGGAGAAAAGGCGGCTCCGGGGAGATCTAATTGCGGCTTACCAGTACCTGAAGGGGGCCCACAGGAAAGATGGTGAGGGACTGTTTATCAGGGAGTGTAGTGACAGGACAAGGGGTAATGGGTTCAAGCTGAAAGAGGGTCGATTTAGATTAGATGTTAGAAAGAAATTCTTTACTGTTAGAGTGGTGAGGAATTGGTATTGAGGTTGTGGAGGCCCCCTCCCTGGAAGCGTTTAAGACCAGGCTGGATGGGGCTTTGGGCAATGTGGTCTAGTGGAGGCTGTCCCTGCCCGTAGCAGGGGGGTTGGAACTAGATGATCTTTGAGGTCCCTTCCAACCCAAACCATTCTATGATTCTATGATTCTAACTTACAGTCCAGAGGAACACACAGCACCTTCCTCTGGAAGGACTGTTATGCTTGGTGACAAGGTATCTAGGACTTCTAGGCATTGCTAGATCTGTAAGACTTCAAATGTTGCAATGGCAGTGCCTCTTATTTCTTAGGTGTGTGCCGCTCTCGTGTGCACTGATCACATCTGTTTTGTTAGAACGGTCTCTCTCACCATCTTGTTCTGCTCCTTTGCCTCTCTCCCTTTTTTTCTGGTACTCTGGGATGGTAAAACTCCTGCTACAAGCAACTCTCTTCAGGTAATTAAAAAAAAAAAAGAAAAATAAATAAGTGGTTACTGTGATTACTCTGGGCAGCTTAAAAACCAACTAAATCATGATGGCCTTTCAAAAACTATGTCAAAGGCCAGCTGCAAACACAATGCAATGAATGTAGTAGACGCTTCAAAAGAACAAGTGTGCAGTGCCATCCTATGACAAAGGCAGGTGGGTAGCATCTCATCTGGTGAGGAGCAAAAAAAGGCCTTTTTCTGATTGCATATGTATGTAGCAGGGAGACACAAGCAGCCCTTGTATCTTGTCTCTTCAATCATCTATCCACAGCAGTACTACATAGCAAGTCAAAAGCAGGCTTGTGTACACTCAGATTTCTTCGCAATTCCATCTGCAAAATCCTGGCACGATCAGAGCTCAATTAATCCAAAAGACTGCCTGCTCTCCTGAAAACTCAGTTTCCATTTAAGATGACATAAACGAAGAGTATAAACCAATAGCTGGAGCAACCATAAACAAGTACTTCTCTAACTCTGCAATCTCTGAGGGCAGAAACAACCATCTATATTGTTGTCAATGCTTTTGGAAAGTAGACAGAACAGAAAAAGGTAATTTCTCCTCACCTTCTGGTGATTTAAAAGGGACAAAGGGTTAAAGAGTAGTATCTTTTTCTCCGCCTCTTCAAATGTGTGTACTTCCAAGTGAATAACCGTGCTGGCTGCATTCTGACAACATATTTAGAAATTTGGAAAAACAACAAGAGACTGTGGACAGAAAGGATGCTTTTTTTCCCCTCTCCAAACATACACAAAGACTGACTGATAGTTGAAAGAAAACATTTTTCCCCTCGAGACTTTGCCATCAACTCCATTAAACAGAGGTACATCAAACTTGAGACACCTGTTAAACAAAATATTACAGGAATACCATTGCTTCTTGCTGGTGGTGAGAAAAATGGTGCAAAACAAAGTATTCTGTCCTTTACTTCCTCAGTTAAAAACTCTCAAATTCCTTTTTTTTTTTTTTTAAAATACGCTCTCCCTTACATTTTAAAATTGCCAATAACTTCTTTGGGGGCAACTACGCTTTCATTGTACCAGTCAGTATTGCAGGACAATAATATTACACCATCTGTTTTCATGGCTTGTGTTAAATACAGTACAAAGAAATCAAATTATGGCCAGCCACATGCCTTTGGTAAAATTAAGTCTGGTGAGATCACATTTCCTTCAAACTCAGAAAGCCACATGTTGAAGGCATATAATGATTTAAAGTTCAATTCTATACAAACTTCTTTTCTTCCTCGAAGTAAAGTTTAACAGCTGTAACCCCACACAAATGCCAATTTCTGTGCTGCTCCAGAAGTACGATAAAAGTTTGGAACTTCAGAGCAGCTCTCCACATGCCTTGATCTCCATTAGGTTTGTGTTTCAGACAAGGGGTAGAAAGTCTAGTAAATATTCACAAACCTACAAGTCAAAGCAGTCATGATTCTTCCCCTTTTCACAATTATCAGTGATAAATATTCTTAGTTTTTAAAAAACGTTCTGTAGTAACACATGCGGCTCATTTAAGCAACTGACGGTCTTCTCCTTTGAGGCGTTTTTTCTGGGGCTGTACAAAGTCATCATCTGAGTCATCAGTATGTTCTGGATTATTTTTTTCACTCTGGCAGTTGGGTTGTACAGGGAACTTTCTCTCAGGATAAAGGTTCCTTAGAAGTTCTTCAAAGTACTCTTCAAGTTTCATGCCGGCATCAGCCACTTCTGAATCAGGCTGTTGGGTGAATTAACAACATCAACGCATCACGAAATAGCTTTATACTTAGATCACATTAGTTTTAAATGCTCTTACAAAGTACAACATGTGGAACACAGGATCCCAAAGAGCACAAGCCTACAAAACAGAGGGCGAGGGCAGATTTTTTTGGCCAACACCCCCAATGATTTTTTTCTCTGATGGATTATCACAAAAGCCAATTGCAAAAGCCATACTGCCTGGGTTCTGAAAGCTATATAAAGAGATTCTAAAAACTCTTAAATCTTGATCAAACAACAAAAAAACCCCCAAACAAACCACAAAAAACCCAAACAAAAAACCCCACCAAAAAACCCCGAAACAAACCCCAAAGTTGGGTTATGCTGTGAAATATATAGGTAAGCCTTCAGGGTGTTGAAGTGTTTTGGAACAACTGCTTGAAATGCTAGAATTTCTCTAGCTTACAGACCTTTTTTAATTATTCTGAAATTATTACTAGGATAGATGATGACTGTAACCTAAGATTAGGCAGTCCTAAAGTCACTCATAGCCACCACAGCTGATCAGTTTCCTGAAGTGGAGGTCACCATGGCAGAAGTATTCCCAGCTATTGAGGATGACTGGATGAGAACCCCATTGAGGCCACTTAGAGAAATCTTTATTCCCGGTGGAATTCCCGCTCATTTTGTGGTCCTGCATCTCTTTTTCACCACGTGTTCCCTTATGTGCAGTGAGGGATAACAATAATCACTCATCATGCAATAAGAAATCATAAGGGTGAGTACAGAGTTTCCCTGAATGAAAATCCCACTGAATTTAAGATTTGAGGCAAGGAGGATTAAACCCATTTTTAAATCAAATGCCCATCATTAACTTCTATGAAAAACAATTGCCCTGTTCTTTACCTGTGTCCTGCCATTCAGCCAGCGTGTTTGTTACAATCCTCTTTCCTTCTATGGAAGGTTCTACACTGCACAGCCATCTAACACCACAGTAGTTTCAAGCATGATCTACGTTTTCACTGCGGTCTCATCATCAAAGTTTGTTTAATACAGTAAATTCTTGTGTTGTAAGTTCTACCCCCACTACAGTTTTCCTGAAAGCAACTAAGCCTACAAAACCAGATAAACGTATCTACTTTTCTAACCTCATTAAATTCAGCACAGTTTTGGAAAATCAGTCTGAAATCAGCCACAAAATCTTCCGGCTTTGTGTAGAATGAATTGGTCACTTCAAGTCTTTTCTTGATGGTTGACAAGTCCATAGGCTTTTTGATTATTTTGTAGTAATCAGGAACCTAAGTGGAAAATAATTTTTTTTACTGAATGCAGCTATGTTCATTACTTATTTTATAAACCTTTAGCTCTGAGGGAGGGGGCAAGATTTAGTCTCATCTTCAACATAAAATTCTAAGATAGAAAATTGTACTTTTAACATATATGCAGACAGTTTCTGGAATAACAGTGAACTGGAAAGCTAGTTTTGCTGGCTAAAATGTACTCCTCTCAATGCCTATTTTAAAATAAAAGAAAAACAAATAAAAAACTAACCTACATTGACTACATACCATAGAGCAAACAATTTGGACATTATTTTTTGATGTAGTGAAATGAGCCAACTATTAAAGTTTCACTCTCAAAACCACCATATAACAACTTTGGCAACTCACCCAGAGACGGTACACGGGTTGCTTAAAACAAATTTTGGTCATGAAATATGTCCTTGGAAATGGTGGAAAATTTCAGAGATATCAATGATTTTGGCACCTTAAACTGTAGTTGTAAGATTAAGATTTATTCTTTCTTTAGAAAGAACTAGAAATTAGAAAACAAGATATGAAATGCAATCATAATATTTTTATCGTTTTTCCTAACTAGATTCATATTTTAAGAGAAATGCTATAATACCTGAATTTAGTAATACATGACCATCATATGATTAATCAATTAATCTCGTGTCCTGTCTTATTATTAAACTCTGTGGAATGTTCTTCAAAAGAAGAATTCTTATTCAAATGAAATAAAAAGGGTACATAGGAGCATATTACTTATTGATGAATTCTTTTCCCATTGACTTGTCCTGAAGAAGTAAAAACAATGTACTTTTCACCTGATCACACTGGTAACTCTTCCATGTATCCTTGGACTCCTAATGCACCCCGGTATTATTTACTGTGTTAAAATAAATTTCAAGCTAATAATAAAAAATTCAGTTTCATGTTAGTACTATGGAGCACTTTAATTCTCAAAAACCAAGTAATTTTTTTTAAAAAAACAAACATAACTGAATTCACCTTTTTAGTGATATCACTCAGCATTGTGAAATCAGCAGTGTCAAAACTTAATTTTTGTGTCTATTATTGGAGAATTAAGTAAAATCAGTTCTTGGGGAATTTTACTAGCAAATCCCCTTCAAATCCAATGCTTCAACTTTTAATTCCCCTTCAGACAGTTTTAATAAAGTTAAACACATTTAATACACTCAAGGGCTTGGAAATTTGCCTTCTGATAATGTACCATGCATGATGGGACATAAAAACGCCATAAGAAACGTTCCAATTATGCTACTAAAATAAAATGGAAACAAGTGAAGTACATACAGTGGGAGGAACTGGATCTTGAAAAGCAAGACTCATTTCATGACAGTAGAGGTATAGCAGCAGTCTTTCACACTTCTGCGTCAAGAAAAGTAGAGAGCCAAGTAATTAGAGACTCCTACGTGATTTGTTCTAAAATAACAAACTACAGAAAATACCAAACAGATGCTGAGTACTCCCCCAGCCCCTAAGCAGGGAAGTGAGCACACAAACTGTATGTGGAAGCAAGATTAACTGTCATAGCTGGTGGCCTACAGAATTCCTTCTCTGCAACAGATACATCATTATCAACTCTCAAATGCATGCTATGAAATCTCATACAGTTACTAACAGTGTTATTCAGCATTTTCAAGCCCAGTAGACATTCCAGGGAATAAAAAAAGCATGCGTGGCTCTTGGTGCTTTACAAATACTCAGAGATAGCAGTAATATTTTTCCTGATCTGGGAATAACTGCTCTGTAACTTCAAAGCCTACAGTGCTTTTTGTTAGCAGCAGGAAGGAGTATCTTTTCTTTGTGTATCCAAATACATTAAACTGGATCTTGAGCCTTGAAAGAGATTCTAAGAACAGTTTCGTGTGATTTTCTGCTTGCTGATCCTTTGTCAGAATATTTGCAGGTCTTATAACATACATTTTTGTAACTTACATTTAAAGCAAAATACAGAGCTAGTTTTTTTTTCATTTTAGGTAGCAGCGCATGTAAATAATGGTTATACAGGTAGATTAAGACACCAAATAAAATACTAATTTCAGTGTATTTACACAAGTTGCCAACTGAAACCAAGTAAAACACTGCTGAAAGTTTCCAATACAGCTCAAAATTGCTTAAAAAAAGTTTTAAATAATAATAAAACAACTACAAAGCAATAAGAAAAATTTAAAAAAGGGAAAACACCCTCCCCAAACCCCCAAGAATCCAAAAGATTCTGTCAAGCAGTTCAACTGTCTGCTCAAAGGCACAATTTTTTTTCTTTTAACTCTGAGGTTCAAGGAAAAAAACAAAAATTGGAAATCCACTGCTTGCTTTGTAGCTTTTCCACCAGAACATTCAAAAGCTGCAAAACAGATAGCAGTTATTCCCAGAGACTAGTGTTAATGTCTGCAATATCAGTATTGCATATCTGTATATCTTCATTATGAAAGAACCACCTTAATTTTTAAAAATGATGTTGACAAAGTGCTTTAAAGACTAAAACTATCAGTTGATAATGTCAATCTATGCCAAATTTGGAACGCACAGAGAAAAAATTCTCCATGCAAGGTCACTGTGTACGAGAGCTCTGTTAGAAACAGCACTTGGTAATTCCTAGAACACAGTCCCATTTCAGAGCACCAGATCACAACCACTCCTCAGACATTCAGAATGTGTTTTTCAGCATGTTTACATGAAGGTTGCAATGATCTCAGAGCTTATGTAAAAGTTAGTTCTCCTTTTTTGCCATCACTTTTAAAAAGATGCATACATTTCAGAATACAAGCAGCAGCAAGACAGTACTTATTTTATCCTTACCCTACGGTCTATTGGCGCCAAACCCACGGTGTCTTCCAATTTTCTTTTTTCAGAGCCTTGAGCGGGTTTATCACAGTCATATTCAACTTCTGGCTTGGACAAATCTCGACAGAATGTACAAATCCACTCTCCACTAAAAATGACAGACAGACATTGACCTCAGTGATGTAGCACACTCTTGACAAAAGGCTTTCCACAAATTTCTGGATAAGTTCCTCATATGTGGGGTGGTTTTTTTCTGCATTGTGTGTTGGGTTTTTGTTGTTTTTTAAACGCTACAAAAAGTGGAGGCTGCTGGCAAAAATGCTTTATTAGAACTTTGTTTCCTTTTTAATGGTACTGGTGTCATTAAAGGTGTCTTAACAGGAAAATGGTTTGTCATAATAGACAAATGGTGTCTACCTTTGTTAGTACTGCAATTTTTCACTTGAGCTCATAGGATTTAAGCAAAGTACTATTAAAAGTTGTTTCCTAACTGCAGAGAGCCGGAATTAATCGTATAGGCCTAACAGAAGGAAAAGTGTTGGTGTTATATGGCAAGAACTATACATTCTCTCTACAAGCTTGATCTACAACATATTACCACTCTATATAGATTACCCTAGACAAGATTTTTTTGAAAACTGGAAATTCTTTACTCCCTAAAACTTTCGGATGTTCCCAAATTTCTCAGTTAGTCTACCAAAATCCTATAGATTTAAACAACAGCATAAGATTATGACAAAATTAGTTCTTGCAAGCTATGATCACTGATTTGCTAATAGAATTTGTGAACCTCGAGGTTTTGAAAAATGTATGAAGAGTCTATGTTCTTAATATAGTTCTCCACAAATGAAGAAACTTGCATGCTTGCAAATAACCACAAGAGGGCTGAATTGTACTTCTTATAAGGTAGGCAGAATTCAGCAATAACCAGTTATGAGATCTAACTGCATGTATTTACTCAGAGGTATGTTGTAATAATATCTTTGTAAATAGGAATTAGTTTCTGCAACACCTTTTAGTTCATTTCAATAGTAAGGCATATTTTCCAAGTTAAAAAAAAAATCTTGAGTGTTTTTTAGAGTAATCCAAAGATAACCACCATCTGTTAGTTGAGCATACAGCAGTAAATAATGAGCATTTTCCTTCAAAGGCACTTTTACCTTCTACTGTCTTAACTTGACCAAGTTATTTATATGACAGTGTCACCTCTGTGCCTGGACTAGCATCAGAGAAATGATGTGGTAGATACACAAAAATAGATACAGGCCATGATCTAAAGATCTTATGATACAAGTAAACAGGAAACATATGAAAGATGGAGGAATGATGCATTTAAATATCCAAGAATCAGGAATAGTGTGGTGGGTTGGAGTGAAGGAAAAAAGATGCAGTGACCCTGTGGATCTATAGGGGAAATTGTTCTATCCACCTGAAGCAAGAACAAAAAGCAATCATGAAAGTAGTAGACTGACACTGCTGACATAATAATAAAGGCATTATTTTGTTTGTTTGAAGGAACTAATGCTAAGAGACCCAAGTTTGTTCAGCAGACTGTTACAGCTGCAAAAAAAAACCCCAGACCAAAACAAAACCAAAACACAAAGAGGAAAACAAAAACCTGATACATCTGAAGCCAGGAGAAAAAATAAGCTAACCGTGGTTCTGAAGTCCAGGAACACAGTACGCTTGTGTTAATAAGCACCTTTACAAATTTGAACACTTGTCAGAAAAGTAGGTTTTGCCTCCCTTGCCCCTGGACATCATCATCTCAGTTTCCACAGAATGATCCAGTAAAAAAAAAAAGAAATTTTAAAGACTTGTTCCTGACCTTTAATTTTAATAGAAACAGAGCCTTGTGAATACATAGTTATCTACCTGCTTAAAGATGATTTTTTTCCTTGTCAGAAAGACACAAACGTTTATTAGTTTAAGTGCTTACTGTAATTTTACTGGGTTTTGCTCATGGCACAAAGCTGTAACATAGTATCACTTTGTTTAAAAAAACAAAAAACAAACTGTAATTTGAAGTTTCAAGAGGTAAAACAAACATTTTTAGGTGACATTTCTAGTGATATTTTAAAAAATAGATATGAACAAGCATACTTCTGCAAGCAGAGTAGCACAGAGATGATCAATGTACTAAACTAAGTTGCTATCCAAATGTTTTACACCAGCAAACTATGCTGATATTTAGTAAGAAAACCTAGTATTTATAAAAGCATTAAACAATGAACGTGTTATGACAGATGTTTTTATCCTTTAATACTAATAAGCTTATTGCATAGCATTTCCAAACTGGAACATTGCAAAATGCCATTTATTTTAATCAAAGACACTAATTCCAGAAGCAAATGCCAGTAATGCTTATGACAACAACCTACTTAAGACTGTATTTTTAAACTCAAGAAATTGAGGAGTTGTTTTGTAACAGTCAATCAAGAAAGCCTATTGCTTGTTTCAGTGTTGAACAAGATGTGACAAAGATGTCAATCACTACATCCCATGCTTGGAGTGTAGCCATGTTTAGCACTATAGTAAATAATATATTTAACGCTATATTAGCTTAGATTAAGTTTTTTTTATTATTATTAAAGAAGTGTAAATCTTTTATGTCATCCCTAAAACATTTTATGACAGACTGGTAATCTGTGGCCCAATTTTAATAACAGATGCCCTGGATATAAGTGATCTTGCTTAATTGTCAAATAAGTGAAGAGTTCTATTATTGTGGCTGCAAATCTGTAAAGTTAAACTGGAGGTTCAACACAAATTCAAATGTTTGCCAATTAATAAAACCTCTGGATTCAAGACTTCAAAGATGACACTGCTTCCTTCGAGGCTGAAACTTCTTGTACTGGGTTTCACAATACAAAGCTTAAGTCAATGCAAGTTTAGACGGAATTGAAGCGGTGATAATTACCTTGGAAAGCTCACCAATGTAGGGACATGACAAGAAAGATGGAATACTTTGGGACACTTCTCACAGCAAAGGAGCTCCCCTCCATTTTGACATACAGCACACCAATCTTCATTGGGATCATCCTCTTTTCTGCCCTCCCCGATGTGGGATGGGCCTATCCATCCTGTCTTCCCACCGGATGCGTTCTCCTGCAGCATCCCCGGCTGATCGTCTGTGCTGTCCGGTGCATCTGTTCTTAAGACAGCTTCATCAGAAGTGGAATTATGATTGCTATCTAACAGCAATGAAGTAAGTATGCTTCTTGAAAAGGTGGCCTGTAAGAAGAAACAAAGGAAGCCAGATTATAATATTTTTGTGAATTTACATGACTCTAACAACAAATAAACTGACCAGAATAACAAATTCATATGCAAGCAGACACACACCTTGCAACGTGCATGCAAAAATTACTATCATCTTATAGTGTCAGGCAACTAGATACAAGAAATTAGCCTGAAAAGCTATTTACTGCTCCACTAATAAAAACCTAATTTCTGATGCCCCAAAAGCCTAGCAACCTTATTTGTGTATATTAGTGCACTGTGATTAGAAACACTTCCTAGCGCCACATGAAAATTTGATGTTTGCAAGCTATTTCCTGCCTTCCCAGGTTTTCAATGGATAAAAGCAGTCTGATAGCACCAGTTAATTAATTGAATTGGCAGCAGAGCTAGTCTGATTTTGAGTATCACCTCTTCCTTTTATTTAGCATTTTAGTTTTCCCCTGAAAAAGTCCCCAACAGAACATTAGTAAATTATTTCATTCCCCATAAATGCACAATACCCTCCAGTAAAGAGAAAGGAGATCTTTATAACTGTTAATATTACATTCCGAGGCCGGGATTCCTCATCCGTTTCTTGCTTCACTATAACAATTGGGAAATCAAAGTTCTCATTTGGTGCACTTGACTCCTGTTTAATTCTGATCGGCTCCAACATAACAACCGGGACTTTGTGTGTTGAATCAGCTCCTGGTGGCCTGCTGGAGGAGCCAGAACTGTAAATGACACAAAAAGGTAGGAAAAAAAGGAAATTAAGAGTCAGAACTGGATGCTTTTTATACACTGATGCTTTCTGAGACCTCAAGATGCTAATCCATTTTGCTTCTTTGAATCCCAAGGACTACAGTATTACTTCTATAGAATACAACATCCAAGTTTATTTAATTTCATGTATATTGAAAAGGCATTACAAAAAGGGAAAATTTTAATGGCGTAGTTCCAGAACTAGAGAATTACTCATGGTTTTACTTCCCATTAGTGCAAGATTTGCAAATAATCTGTTTCTTTTAGGTCATACACAAAAAAGAACTCCCACGGCACGTTAACCCACTTTGGAGGAGATGCAGCTGTATTTTGGGGAAGGCCAGTGTTTCTCCAGAGCTGAACTGATCATTCTAAACCACACAAGTGAATAAGCCAGATAAAACACACATTTACATTATCTGTGAAGAGTTTCTTACAGCCTAGGAGCTTTACCAAAACTGGTCCCTACTTTTAGAACTAGATCTGTCTTTTTTCATTTGTTTATAGTTATAATAGGATGAGAATGGACAAACTCAAGCATTACCAGCTTATTATTGTTTTTAATAATAATGAGGAATTTTAATTCTAACAAAATTAAATCAAGCAGCAGCAGCTAGAATCACATTTTTTAAACACAAGTAAAAGACTCTTCAAACATTTAAACATTTCACAAGCATCCTTCACAGAATTTACCACGCAAATGGAAGAGAAAAGTATTCTATATTAAAAAGCATCTGCATTTCCAATTCAAGTAGGATGAATGTCATCCGATTTTTCTCTGCATGAAAAATTAATCTCATGTCAGATGTATGCTCTAATTTACTGGAACACATTAATGGGTCTGCACTCTTCAAACAACATTGTGTAAATCTATTTGTTCATTAATATTCCATCACTAAAGAATAAAAACATTTGTGTAGACTCTCAGTAGATATCTAGCGCTCACTTAACTAACTGTATTATGGCAGAAAAAATTCTCAACAATCCTCTTTGTAACATCAGTTCCTTACATCTAAACTCATTTATAGTTTCACGAGGACTTTTAATATGCAACTTTTTCCTTTAGCTGATTTTTCTGAATTTAAAACCTAATTTAGAATTGGCATTCTTCTAATACTGCCAACCTTGCCATCATTTACAGAGTTAATACATTTTTAGATGTGCTATTAATACATTTCAAACTAAATTACTACTTTTAGAATGTAAAGAGTGCAGTAATAACTATCAGGCCTGGCCTGTTAACAGAGAAGGTGAGGCAAATTAACTTCTATATGTATTAATGTGAGAAGAGACTGAGGCATGTTCTATGGAGTTGGAAGTTACATTTTCTTCTTTCCTACTCTTTCCTTACCTCTCCCTGCTCCCAACACTGGAGGCACTGGGTGAACGAATTGGAGGCTGTATGTTTGTCACACTGACTCCTCCTAGGACAGAAGAATCAGATTAGAAAAAAACACAAGTCTGCGCCGAGTCTGAGATGCAGCTCAGAGAAGCACACAGGTTTTGGGGGAAAATTCTCCTACACTGTCATTTATTTAACCCACATCTCATTTAATACAAATTCATGAGAGGGTAAGAAGCATGGGATAATAGAAAGAAGAACTAAAAAGGGGCCCATTGCATGTAAGCATGCTGATGGGTCAGTACCTTTTTGCCTGGCTGACAGCTCCACTTGATCACTGCAGTTTGTTTTGTCTTACCTTATGTGCTGGTTTTGAGTGGGGTGGAGTTAATTTTTTCCATAGTAGCTAGCATGAGGCTATGTTTTGCACTTGTGCTGAAAACAGTGTAGATAATTCAGAGATGTTTTTGTTATTACTGAGCAGTGCTTACACAGAGCCAAGGCCATTTCTGCTTCTCACACCACCCCACCAGTGAGCAGGCTGGGGGTGCACAAGAAGTTGTGTGCAAGGGACAGCTGACCCCAAGTGACCAAAGGGATATTCCATACCATATGATGTCATGCTCAGCATATAAAGCTGGGGGCAGAAGGAGGAAGGAGGCAGCAGTGTTCAGAGTGATGGCGTTTGTCTTCCAAAGTAACCATTATGTGTAACGGAGCCCTACTTTCCCGGAGATGGCCGAACACCTGCCGGCCAATGGGAAGTGGTGAATGAATTCCTCGTCTTGCTTTACTTGTGTGCGCGGCTTTTGCTTTACCTATTAAACTGTCTTTATCTCAAGCCACGAGTTTTCTCACTTTTACCTTCCCAATTCTCTCTCCCATCCTGCTGGGGGGTAGTGAGTGAACAGCTGTGTGGTGCTTAGTTGCCAGCTGGGGTTAAACCACAACAGCCCTTTTTGGCACAAAATGTAGGGCTCAAAGGGTTTGAGATAATGACAGATTTGATTGGAATGTGCTAGATCAAATTTATAGCTGTTATTGCTGTTTAGGTAGTAACTGGCAGGCTCCTGTGCTTGCCATGGGGTTTGCTTGCCTTACTGTATAGTAGAGTCCAGTGCTCGTTAGCATCTGCTTTTTGCTTTTGCTGCTCATTGTGCTGTGCTGCGCCTACGAACATTTTGATAACAGCAATGACAATGCGCCTGGGCTAGCAGATGGCCAGGGCATCGCTCCTGTACTGGACAGGCTGGAACTCCTGTGTGCACTCAAGTCGAAGAGACTGTGACCTGTGGATGAATCCACACCAAAGCAGGTACATCTCGAAGCACCTGTGGCTGTGGTTATGTCCATCCTGCAACAGGTATAGTTCTGAAGGGAACGTGGCCCAAGGGTAAGTCCACACTGGAGAAGGTACACCTCGAAGCATCTGTGGCCGTGCATGAGGTGATGCTGGAGCACCTCAAAGCACTGGCCATGGATAAGCCCATGACAGAGCAGGTACTGCCCTGGAGGGACTGCAACCATGGGTAAGGCCATGTTGGAGCAGGTTCATTCCTGAAGGGACTGTGGCTCTGAGTAAGGCCACGCTGGAGCAGACACATCTCAAAGCAACTGTGGCTGTGGATAAGTGTATGCTGCAGCAAATATACCCCTGGAGAGACTGTGGCTCATAGATAAGGCTCCACTTGGAGCAGGTACACCTCTAAGGGACTGCAGTCTGCAGATAACGTCAAGCCATAGCAGGGGAGGAGCTCATTGCAACGTTAAACCCTATAACGTGTCCCAAAGGGATCAGGGGTGGAGATTGTAATGGAAATACCGTTAACCCATGATTTGAGATGCATGTTATGGGAATTACTGTAGCAGGAATCACCTGAACCAATGGAGGACAAGCCTTACAAGAAGCAGTGCGAATGCAGCAGTTGACCTGACCTGAGCTGGCTTTGGTGCCCAGAAACTCCACGCAACAGACTACCTCTCCTGTTCTGAATGACCACCATAACAGATGGAGCCCAAAGTCATGGGCTAAATGAACTCAACAGACATTTTGTGGGCATTTTATGGACACTTTACAAGACTGGTCCATAGACCAAGGGAATGATATCTGTGTATTATATCAAAGGATGAAAACGGGAGTGGTGGTTAATAAGGATGTATTGGATAGTGTAGGACCTGAGCATGACATAAATGGTATGGAATAAGGAGTGGAGAATGTGCTGGTTTTGACTGGGAATAGAGTTAATTTTTCCATAGTAACTAGTAGGGGGCTATGTTTTGGATTTGTGCTGGAAACCGTGTTGATAATACAGAGATGTTTTTGTTACTGCTGACCACTACTTACACAGAGTCAAGGGCTTTTCTGCTTCTCACACTACCCCGATGCAAAGTGGTATATTAATTCCTTGTTTTGCTTTGTTTGTGTGCGTGGCTTTTGCTTTACTTATTAAACTGTCTTTATCTCAGCCCACGAGTTTTCTCTTTTACCTTTCCCATTCTCTCCTCCGTCCCACCATGGGGGCAGTGAGCAAGTGGCTGCATGGTGCTTAGTTGCCAGCTGGAGTTAAACCACAACACCTTATTAAATTCTAGCGGATCTCCGAGGAGATCTTCTAGGAAACTTTAAGCTGGCGAGTAGGAAGAGGTCTGGGGGCCAGATATGAAAGAGACCAAAGGTCTGGGGACCAGATAGCCAAAAGACTTGTGAAGCACATTTTTGTTGAGCATTGGTCCTGAGAAACCAGAGTGGGCTGTCCGTGCTGTCTGCGAATGCATTATCGACGCATCTCAGCTGATCTGCCCAAGTGCGTAAATGCCACACGAGTGCATGACCATTGCACCAGTGCTTATTGGGAATTCACGCTCACATAGACTCACTACAGGTCAGATCAGGAAATGGGAGTAAGAAGCAGTGGCTGATTGCCACCAGGCATGGTGACAGGAATCCCCTGGGTCCTCCAAGTCCACCACATTTAGCTATCCATAACAATAACTTCTCTGGTCAGCCTGTGTCAGTGCTGCACTACCCTTCCAGTGGAAAAGATTTCTAATATCCAGATTGAACTTCCCAACTCACCATTTGTAACCACTGTCTCCTGTTACATTGTATCTTGCTTTTTCAAATACTTGTCTCCCACCACAGCTTTAGGTTTTAATTTGATGTACCTCTAAGAGCGCCACTTTTCTATGGATTTCTATCCAATTTACTAACATCTGCTATGTTTTTCCCTCCCTGTTTTTAAGATCTCAACACTTACTTTTGTTCAACAATCATTTTGTACAATGATAAAATATTGTCTCAACTTTACCTCCTACTAGGGTTTCTACATCTTTGCCTTCATTTTCATATTTCTCATCTTTGATATAAAATAGAAGTACCTAATTCTAGTATCAGTGTTATCATTGTCAGCTTAGATTTTTCCATTACACCACTTAAAACAGAAAATTGCACCACATTCCAATTACCTGAAAGGCCTGGTGATGGTGATGGCACCGATGAATTTGGTGACTGCACAGTTCTGTTTGTAGGGGGTTTTGGCTGATTCTGCTCCGTAGTGCCATCCTTCCTTACAACATTATCCAGTGTGATGTTTCCTGAACAATCAATCTAAAGGTGGGGAAGAGAGGGGAAGCAGTTACAGTGTGTGCATGTGTGACACATGCACATACTGCCATACTGTTATTTTGAAGGTGAAGATCAAAATGCACTTCACCTAACTTCAGCCATCCAAAAAGTGAGGTGGTTACTTTAAAACAGGTCATCTTGCTTTCTCTAAAAAGAACAGAAATTGCCAAATCCAGACAGTGCTTCATTTTAAGATCAGATGATACTATAAGTGCCAATTTTTCTCCATCAGCTACAAAGAAGGCTTACATCAGACAGGTAGCTTTCACACGTTGAAGTATGAGATGAATTTTTATCTCCACACCTTTTGAAATGCTGTTATATCCTCTAAAAAAAGATAACACGAACTTGTAGATATCTGAAATCTACATTAATTCACTAGTGTTTAGCAGTACTGGAAGAACCTCAAGGGACACTCAATTCCATCTGTCCCACATACCTTCTAGGTGGGAGCCATTGAGCTGGTTTTGGCTGGGATCAAGTTAATTTTCTTCATAGTAGCTGGTATGGGGCTGTTTTGGATTTGTGCTGAAAACAGTGTTGATAATACAGAGATGCTTTGGTTATTACTAAGCAGTGCTTACACAGAGTCAAGGACTCGCATGCCACCCCACCAGTGAGTAGGCTGGGGGTGCACAAGAAGTTGGGAGGGGACACGGCTGGGACAGCTGACCCCAACTGACCAAAGGCATATTCCATACCATATGACATCATGCTCAGCATACAAAGCTGGGGGAAGGAGAAGGAAAGGGGGGGACATTTAGAGCGATAGCGTTTGCCTTCCCAAGTAACTGTTATGTGTGACGGAGCCCTGCTTTCCTGGGGATGGCTGAACCCCTGCCTGCTGATGGAAAGGGGTGAATAAATTCCTTGTTTTGCTTTGCTTGTGTGTGTGGCTTTTAGTTTACCTATTAAACTGTCTTTATCTCAACCCATGAGTTTTCTCACTTTCACTCTTCTGATTCTCTACCCAATTCCACTGAGAGGGAATGAGTGAGCGGCTGCCTGATGCTTAGCTGCTGGCTGGGGCAAAACCATGACAGCCGTGCATATTGACTCAAAATGCAAACAGCAAACCAACACTTGTTTTTTCCACCCACAGCCCAGGCCAGACAACTGAACTCTGTTTTAAGGGCTCCCAATTTACCATTCTGACTTTCTGTAAAAATTACACATTCTGGTTTGATAGAGAAATGACCTTTTGAAATGTTAGTTTTTCTGCTATACTTAAGATCACATTTGATAAGAAAATAGGTCACCTTGGTATCAGTTTTCTCAATCATCCAAACTCTTCACAAATCCACTTGTATCAACTACATTGACCACTGAAATTTCTATTTATAAGCTAGACTTAATCGAAGTGGACGCAGAAGCCTCTGCTAAGTCAGCATATTACATGGGTCATGTATCTTAATAGCATAAACTTAACCATATACAAGTAGAAGAGTTCATAATAATACTGTGCACAAAAATCAGTATGCTAAAAAGTCTCTCAGACTCAGTAGTTTTATTATCGTGTTGTGTAGTTCACCTTTCAAGCCTGACAGATACTGTGATTCTGTACTCTGTGTACTCTATTTAAAATAACACTTTTATCTGAGAGTTTATTGGTGAGAACAACAGACAGGTGGGAGAAACGGAGTAATAGCAAGTTATGACTAGAAAACCATGACATTTCAGATATCTACAAGTCTTTGGCCTCAAAAATAGCCTCAGCAGTTATTTGAAAGAATAAAGTCATCTGACTAAAACTCAATAGCTCTAATGTGGCCCTCTGACAAACACGTACCTATCAGAAGAAACTATGAAAGAAACGTTTAGAAGCTTAAGAAAAGATGATCTTATAAAGCTCCTTCTATCACCTGCTCACAGGCATGTTAGAGGATATATGAATAAAAGAAGTACCAAAAGGAAAAGATATAAGGAATATATTCAGTATAGCAACAATTAATACCTACCTAAGATAGCCCTTTCAATGAGTTAAAAATATTTTTTTAAAAATGTTAAAAATTTACCAGAAATACCATCAGCAAAGCAGTGCTATCTATGGACACTGGTAAATGAAAGCTAAGGTAAGCTAACCCATTTTTTGTTAGTAACACTGGGGGGGCGGGGGGGGGAATATGCAGCATCCAAATAAACAAGTCCAATTACAATTACAACCCACAACATTATTTTTCTTAGTTGTCCTAACAGCTGTCTCCCAGAACAGTTATGAACATTGCCAGCAACACATAGGCAATTCTGCATTGTTGTTTTCTGCAACTGTCTCATTTTGACAAACAGAGGAAGAATTTCAGTCTAAAAGGTTTCTACTTTTCACAAACATTAAGACTTACTTCAAAATAGAGTCCCTAAAACATTGCTCTTATGTTACACTTACGTCAGGAAGAGATGGCAGATTGTAGGAGCTACCCACTGGAGAATTCAAATCTATCACGGGGGGACCATATGTCTTCCCATCACATCCTACAGCACTAGTGACTGTAGGGCTGGAGGGAGTAGACGATGTGCTGCTGGCAGTTGAAAGGGCAGTTGAAGTTTGTCCACTACCGATCTGCCACTAAAAAGGAAAAACGATAATCACAATTCAGCATTATTTTCCAAGAGATCACATCTACTGGATACACTGGTTCTAACTCAGCAGTTAAACAAGCAGCTTAGTCCAGTAAGCTGAATTCAAACATAAAAACCTGATTTACTCTGAAGCTACCTAATTTCAAGAACCAATCTTACAAGATGAGGGAAGATGACAAGTAGTTGAAAACTATCAATAGAAGAAATGAATGTGAGTTCTTAAATGCAAAGCTGTATCTTAATGTTAAGTATCTATTAATATTTCACACTGCATTGACAGTGTTGTGGGAGAAATATAACAGTTTTAGTGAAAAAAAAGCATCACAGATAATAGGCTGAATGCACAACTGCTCCAGTGCTTTATTAAGTAAATAGCTATAGCGTCACTTGGACGCCATCAACTATTTGATGTTGTGCTTCCCTTAATAACTTAAAGTGATTAAGAATTTGAAATGCTGATTGGATCTCCACCCACATATACGTTTAACACCATGACATGAAATGCACGGTCAAGTCAGACTAAATTTCTTTCTCGTTCAGATATATGCAGTTTTCAATGACTTTAATGGAATTTCATGGTAACTGTAGGCAAAATTTGACTCTGCTCAGTTCCTTTTAGTCAGTCATTCTATTTACTGGTTTCTAGTTTCAGAAAGCCATTTCTAGATAATCAAAATACCTGAAAGAAAGGCTTGCAGATGGGCCAATCGTCTTTTCAGAGAAACAGAATAGAAGTGACATAGTTTTTGTTACTACGGGTTCTCTTAGATATTGGTACAGCTTTCTTCAGGTTAGTTGGAATTAGTTCTCTGACATCATAAGCGTTGCAAATATGAATGGTATTACTCCACTTCTGAGGTCACAGATCAGAGTAATTTGATTTTTCCCTGCCTACCTCTAGTGACGTGATTTTCTCCTTCCTTCCACATACACAACTACTCATGTGTTAACATGCTTCTTAATAAAAAATTATTTGCCTTCCTGAGCATCTAGAAAATATCTGAAGTGTTTGCTTCTGCCCCAGTTCAACTGCTAATTAACTAGGTATTGATCAGTCTTATTCAGCACTTTCTGAATTGTGCACTTTCTTTTTCTCTCCTCATCTGTCAAAGTTCAGATTTGGCATACTCTGGAAAATGGTGGCAGCTTTAGCTTTTAAGTCAGGCTTTTACCTGGTTCCTAGTGAAGTCACTAACCTCAAGCTGAATAGTGGGATTTTCTATTTTTAATATTTTGTCTATTCACCGATTGTAGTGTGCTGACCATGGCCACGTTACGGTTTGTGTAAGTGGTCAGAAATCACAGTAATAGCAAACAAGAGAATGGAACACCTACACAGCACACACAATGGCTCACTTCTGTAATGCTTCAACAGCTTGGAACTGTCAAAAAGAAAGAAACTTGACAGTTATCTCATTGACAAAACCGTGGGTATCTTGTCATAGAGAAAAATGCAGTTTCTGTTCTAATTGAAAAGCACTCTAGAAACATAATATAAAAGATATAAAGCACTTTTGATGTTTTATGTTTCACATGGCAAGTTTGATGTTTCACATGGCAAGTGAAAAGGGAAAGAAACTCTTACCTGTTTTATAGCTTGTTGTGCCAAGAATGCCATTTGCAATGGGTTGGGCTTTATTGCTTGCCTTGGCAGGTTCTGATTTTGGGGAAATCTCATCTGTTGTGCAGGAACTGCTGAACCATTGGACTTGGGGCTATGATTCTGAAAATGAATCAAGCGCGGAGGTGCCTGCATGAAAACAAACAATTCTGTAAGTTAGCTGGTAAAAATTTCTGGAACATTGAACAGATATCAAGTGGCCCTTTAAAACTTCTGAAACTCTTAACAAATTCGATGCAAACAAGTAGTAGCACACAATTTATCTGAATGAGCATGCAACACATTGATTTTTTTTTTTGTTAAAAACAAAACCTAGTAGATGATTTTAAATTATTCTGATATAATAAATGCAGATACATCACAAGAGTCATTGAGAGTATGTCCAACTTTGACATTTATATGGGAGAATCAAAGAGTTTTATGCAAAAAAGCCTTGGAAAAAAATTGACAGATTCACTTTTTAATCATTTGAAAAAGATACAAAATATATAGCTCTGCACTATATATAGCTGGACACCATATGATTTTATTTTTTTTTTTTAATGAATAAAAATAGGCTGAATGCTACCACACATTCTGCAACAGAAGTGTAAAATGCCCATTCAATTCTAAGTAACGAAAATATTCCCTAACCCATTTACATAGCCATGTGCTAAAGATGAAGTTATCTGAAGTTATGTATCTAGACTTAATTTCTTTCTTTTATCTTAACTTTCTTTACTTTCTCCTTCAGTGCCATGGAAAAAAAGAGAGTCTTCTCTGGAAATAGTCATAACTTACGTGATGAGAAGCAGGAGGTTGCTGCATGGCTCCTGGCATTCTTGGATTTGGTAAACCTACTGGACCTGCTCTGCGTTGAGCTTGCTGTCTCTGAGCCATGACCTGTTGCTGCATGTGCTGGAGTCGGAGCTGAGCTAAGCTTATCTGTGTTGGGAACTTAGACAGCTGGTTTGAAGGTAAGCTGCCTGGTGGCTGTAAGTTTGTTTCCATCACAGGGCTCTTGGGCATATGTGGTGGGGTTTCTTTATCTTCAATTACCAAAGAACCTGGTTTAAACAAAACAAATAAAATTACTATCACAAAATAATGCAGTTAGCAGAAATGCTATTTTTCACAATTGGATCCTTTTATATCATGCAGTCATCATTCATTATTGTAACGTAAAGAATGGATAAACATGAGATAGAGGACTCCATTTATTTTGTTTATTTCCCTGTGGAAAAAAATGGTTGCATTTTACAGCAAATTGTCTTATGCTACAGTGTCCTCTCTAAGGTGGGTTCTCCTAGGAAGATGTCCTGGCCTTTCCAGGAGAGCACAGGAGCAAAGTTTCAATGGGAAAGAGTATCCTGATCCAATCATCTGATAAAAAGATCATGAACTATATCATGAAACTTAAAGGTATTGTGATCCTCTCTGGCCTCTGAGTCAATATCATGGAATACTCAGATGATACTCAGTTGCTACACACCACCAATTCTAGGATGTGATGGACATCTCCAGGAGATGTTTTACCTCTCTCCACTGACTCGGAAGGAAATTTGACAAGACAGGTGACTTTTAGACATTAATGCTGGGTGAGAGATTGTATCTGGAGACACATAGTGTGATTAGTCTAGATGAATTCCAACTAGAACAGAGCTTGATTTGATTCAAGGGAATAGCACACTCTTTATACAGGAGAAGACAAAAACACCTTTTTTTTTTTTTTTTTGTTAAAAGAGAGTCAAGTAGAGAAAGTTATGGTCCAAGACAGAGTTAAAAACTTCCAATGATCTGTGGGAGGTTGTGCAAGAGCTTTTTAACACAAGTGTGAGATAGACACCTCATACTCCCTTCTCCCAGAGACTTAGGGCTAGTTCCCAGGATAGTTCACCTCATGACGTGGGTACACCACATGACAGTTTGACAATCCCTGCTACAGCAGAACTTGAAATCACCCTCTGCCACTTCTCTCCTCATATCCATCCACCAGTCTCTGTGGCTCCTGTGCAGTCTGACCTGGCTCATTTTGGGGTAGATTATCTGACGGATGAGGAAACTTCTTGCATTTTATATTCCTCTTTTTCATCCCAAGAGCTCTAGTCCCATATCTAGACATAGGCACAGAGGGAGTCTAGGCCAACCAACATACTGTAGTGCAGAGAAGGGCAGAAAGCTGTCATCAACAATACTATTTTCATGTTGACACTTCGTAATTTTGGTGTTGTAAACATTTCAATTATGATTCTACCACATCAGCCATTAACAAAAATATTAAATATGCTAAGCAAAATGGAAAAAACCTACCAACCTATTGCCTAATACCCTTTATTAAGCCTGTAATAGGTCTAGTCAATGTTTCCTATAAAGTGAGCAGAGAAAAACACAAAGGAATATTGTTTCCCATATATGGCTGTACGAAATATTTCACTACAGTCAGAATAGATCTGTTTTATTTTCTTTCTGTAGAAAAGGAATTACCTTGACAACAAATGGTATTGACTGTACTACAATTAACTGTCAAACTGATAACCCACTTCTATTCCGTTCTCTCCAAGTCTAATTACATTCTCAAGTCTTTCCAGACTTAACATCTGTGGTATAAAGCCACTTACCCAAAGGTACTACAGAGAATGAGTCCCTTCCATTATTCTAGAAAATCATGGGTTACAATTTGTGGAATTCAAACACTTTAAATGTATTTTATTTTCTTAAATACATTCTGAAATCCATGATAGCTATCCTATTAGTGTACAAATGTTATCACACTATCAGCAACAAGCAACCTGACTAGAATTCAAGCAACTCCCAAAGTAAATTCTTTCTTTATTCAGACTTCATTTTTCCTTTAGTGGTTCTTAAATCTGGTGTATCTACAGAAATTGAACACGTCTGATCATAAATGTAACAGCCTAAAGGTTGTGATTTCTGAAACTAGACAGATAAATATGATCTGGTTTTATCTATCACTTAAAGAGATAAACTGTTACAAGAATTCCTGTTGTGATCTACACAGGTGCCATTTCTGTTGTAGCACTTCTCAGAATTTAAGGGAACATACGTCAACACCTCATTAAATAAACAGATTTAAAAAATTGAAAAAAAAAGAAAGGCAAAAAAAAAAAGCAGCCCCAAAACCAAACACAAAAAGAGCCCCCTCTTGACAAGCATCTTCTCAGTTTAGCAGCAGTTCACAGTTCACAGTTATCACCATACATCTTGACAGTTTGTTTCTGGAAACAAGAGGTTCAGTTTTGATTCCTTTCCCAAAAAAAATGTTTACAAAAAAGGAAGTTGGAGAATTTCCCTGCTACCATCCAATGTCCTGGTGTGTGGGGAAAGGAGCTTGTTTGCCTTAAAAGCACTTTCCTTCTCTACCTTTGTAGAGAAACGTACATTTGCACCTCTCTGTATATCAGTACAGCAGACTGCACTTTCTGATGAAAGGCAGAAAAGGTCCCACAGGTGTCTCACAAAGCATTCTGCACATGACAAAAAACCCAAAATGCCCATCAAGCTAACACTGGAGAGAGAAATGAAGCATGACGGCAGTCAACATCCTAAAAAGACCTCTAAGCTTCAATTCCTGCTCCTAAGCTGCTGAGTTCCTAGGATGCTTATCTCCATTAAACTCAGGCTTTCAGGCAATCACACAAGCAGGCTACCTGCAAAGCTTCCAGGTTCTGGGATTCACCAGTATCATAAAACCCTAGCAACTTATAGCTGTAAGAAAATTTGTAAAGACCAGTTTGGAGACCAGGTAAAAATCTATTAGGATAATGAAGATGAAGTACATTTGCAACTCTGCTAAAAACATTTTCTCCTGAATTCCACCCCACAACTTCAGGAAAGACAATCCAAAATCCAGACAACTCTCAAAAAGTGGTGTTCTCTTCTCTGTTCTCCTGTTTTTCTTTGGCATTCTTCCATTCCCTTCATCTCAGTTCTCCAAGGCTTACTGTTCAGCATGACAAGGGAGCAAACGGGGGTTCTTGAACATGTTATGCTGCTGCTATGGGTTTCAGCTTGGCAAGATGGGATTGAAGGAGAAGACAGGGCTGGAAGATGCAGAATAAGGCTGACTTCTGGAATCCTTTCTTAGGATGCAAAGTACAGTTATAGATTGTGTTCCTTGTTTCAGAAGCCAAAAGGCACCTGTATTGCCCAGGAGACTCAAAGCTGCTACTTTCACCATCACACATACCATTCAAGCCAGGTAAGTTTGTTAATACTTTATCGTAAGTATTCATAAAAAATACTTTTTCCTATACAATGCACTCTAAATGTCTTCTACATGTAAGGAAACAAAGTTAACAAAGTAAACCAAAAAATGAGTAGTGTATAGGCTATTTATCTTCACAAAAAGAAAGCTGCTTTCAAAATAGGATCAAGACGGCAAAGGGCTAACAAAACTTTATCATACCTAGATTGAAAATATTTTGAGCCCAGAAGCTAGGATCACAGTGAAACTGGATGGTATTGTTAGTCACTGGTGAAGCATCACACCTTGCTCGGAGAAGATACCGTAGTCGATATGTAATCTACAACAGGAACAAAACAAGACGTTATTCACTGGGGCCAGAGCCATGTATCCGAACAGCATAAAAAGTCTTAAAAAAACAAGCCAAAGCAAAACAAAACCCCCTCCCAAAAAAACAACAACAAAAAACCCCTGAACACGCCCCTAGAGAATTGAGGTGAAAGATAGATAAATTTGTCCACGGTAGAAATGGAAGAGGTATTCTTAACATCTTTCCCTTAATCCTAAAGTAATTTTCAAAAGCAATCAACTACAACGTAAAGAAAATTAATTCTTCTCCCCTGTAGAAATACGTATCTTTCCTCAAACTTGGTCATTACATTCAATGACTTGGAACTACTTGCAAGTGAAGTACAGACTCACATAACCATAGTAGGGTTTTTTTTCTCCAAAACCTATGATAGCCCATTCATTTTTCTTTCAAAGAAAAGTATCCCATCCTTTTGGCAACAAGTATCATAACATGGAATTTTCCTTTGTAATAAATTTAAGTTTTCTTCAGAGAGCCAAAGAACAGATTTTATAAATTTTGTTTTTGAAAACTCTCAGATTCACAGATATTTTCCGACTCTTCCAACCCTTTGGTTCCAAAGGACTTGACTATCATTACACAAGCAGAATACTCTATCAAATGCTCAGTATTTATCTAGTTCCTAGAAAGAAAGTATTTTCTTGCAGTTGTTTCACTAGTAATATCTAACACTTGCAATAATTTTAGAACAACACACTGCAGATACAGAAAAAACTTAAGAGTTCAACACTTATTTTTCTTGAATAATAGATTATTTCCTGGAAAAGTTCAAGAGACATACTTGACAAAATCATCTTACCCATTTAAAATGATATTAGTTATCTTTTACATAGGAATTTTGTAAGAGCTTCCAGTTTACAAGATTTTTCTTGCAATTTTAGGCAGGTCAGTTTTAGACCAGATACAAAAAACATTTGGCAAGACTTAAGGGTTTTTTTTAATGGCAATGGAAAATATGAAATGCACTACTATTTTGAATATAGATTTCCTAGGACTTCTGTGTACACTACCTGAATCAAGTATACTACATTATAGAAATTTTAGTCTTTTGTTCTGTCACCAATACTAGTAGCTCCATATATTCCTCCTATCGTGCACAAATATATATTGTAGATAAATTCATGACTAGACTAGTTACCTCCTGCCAGTAATAGTGTAGCTACTACTGTTTTGTTCATGCTAGAGGACTAGGCTGGGAAACCTGTCTTCCTGCAAACTGTTTAGTGTGTTATTTCCCTGAAGTATAGACATTGCCTCCCAGCTGTAATTGTGCACTTAAGTCTGCTAGGCGTTCCTTCCTCCTAGTTTCAAATGGTTGGATATGCTGGACCAGAAGTCTCACATGCTCCTCTGTGCATCACTGCTCAGGAACAGATTTTCCAGATGTCCGCAGACAGGGTAGCTACTCTACTCCCAGATAACACCAACTTTCAGCAAGAAAATCAGGAGCCTAAAGCTGATCTGTTCTTTTGAAAAATATTTCTCATTTGCTGAGGCTTTATGGGCTAGAAGGTCTTTTTCTTCAACTGCGTAATGTTTGTAAGATTAAGACGCCTGCTACATAACTTGTTTTCTTACTCACATAGCAGAAGTCTTTGTGGCAACACTAAGCAATTATAAACAACATGACTCAGTTTGATGCCCTTTTTCTCTGTTCAATTAAAAAATATGACTGGCTGAGGCAGTATAAGGCAGGCCAAATGAATTTAACTACTTAAACCCAAGTAATATTCCACTATCTGCTATAACCTGCAGCATTTTAACGGATTAAAAAAACCCACACCACCAAAAACCCCAAAAGCAAACAAACAAAAAAACCCCAGTAGGTTCTCAACTAAGCAATAAGAAAATAAAACAAAAAACTTTGTGATCCCGTTATAGGAATTGGAAAAAAAGGGATCTAGCATCTTTCCTCAACATTGCCACAGATTTCTGTCATCAGGCTATTACAATCTAGTAACCTCTGGATGAATCATGGTCAGCTTTTTATCTGTTTTTTACTTCAAGTCTTTTAGGTTTTCTGTTCATCATGAGCCGTCAGCTTAGCGAGAGCACATGCACTCAGATTGTGTTATTATAGCATTGAAATGCTTAGCTTCATAACTGTTTGCATGGACAAGCAAAAGCCTCAGCTTCATTTTGATCAATTTTTGAAGACTTAGTGGAAGATGAGTCTGACAGCACAAAACAATACATTAATTTTCACATTGAAATGCTGGATATCAGACTCTGATATATAAATACCATCTTTCTCTGAACTCAGAAGCTGTAACAAGTACTGAAAAGAACCTCAATGATGATGTAGGGGACACAACATTTTCCCCAGTGGTTCATAGCCTCATGGTTTTCACTCCAGAGAAAAGGAGTTGTCCCTACTTCTGCAGATGTACAATAATTCTATGGCGGCGCAACAGAAGAGTGCTGTGACCAGCGAGCTAAATTATTAGAAACACTCTGCATTTATGTTTGAGAGAAAACCATGAAAAATCATATACAAATATTCCAATCTAGAAAGTCATTTAAAAGTCTAACTCCCTAGTGTTAGTGACAAGTATGTGCGTGTGTATCTGCCTTAACTATAGTCTCTAAGTAAATGGAAAGGGCTATCTTTCTAACCTTACCAAGCGTTTGCTGTACAGTAGTGCTGTGCTGCTCCCACTGGAAACTGCCCATTTGGAAAAATTCATGACATGTTCCAGCTGTTTAGAGAGACCCGCCACTTCCTGTTGTTGCTGCAGAAGTTTCATCCGATGCTCTTTTGCCAGAGTCTGCAAGTAGAAAAGCAGTTCCAGTCAAAGGGTTCCATTTACAGTTAACAGGCATTAGCTTTCATATTTGTAATTCACAATGATCAAGTGGTTTCACTTAGCTCTTCTAAAAAGCACCCCTGTCCCCTGACTGCAGCTATCAGAGAAGTCAGTATACATTCATTCAAGATATCAGGACTTCCTGTGCAGATTCCCATTTTCATATGTGTGTGTGTGTCTATACACACAGACTTTTTAAAACACAATTGGAGGTAATATTTTTCCAGGTATCTATTCTAGACAATTCTCTCCTCTGATTTGCTATTGGACCCGCGAATTTATGAAAAAATTCTGATGGAAAGATTTTTCATGCATGACGTATAGAATTATGACTTGCAAAAGAAAGAGAAAGAAACTTTCTTGGAGAAAAACTGGGCTCAGAGATAGCCCTGATTCACAAAGCAGTGAACACAGATAATAATTACAAACAAAACAACAATCTCCCCCCAAAAAACCCAAACCCTCCTCCCCTCCTCCACCAAAACCCCACTTGGTCAAATGGCTTGTGTGGGACATCTTTCTACTATGGAATTGCAATAGGACATGTACATGAGTCTAATGCTAGAAATGGATTTTATTTTAATGTGAATCCACTACAAAAAATATTAGGACTGACATTTTTGTTTCTTATGATAGAAATGAAATTACCTCCAACTGATGCAGCAGAGCTTTTCCCTTTTTATTTATTTCTACCATCAGTGTAAATATGGCAACTTTAATATCCTGTTCCACCTGCTTTTGATTCTGATTCACTTCAAGAATTCTGTAAGTAGACAGTATAGAAAATAATGTTCTTTAGCTCACAAGCCCACCCTGCAAATAGTATTTTAAAAAAACCCCTCTAGTCTGTTGCTGAGACTACAATATTTCTTGGTCATATGCACCAATTAATACATATACCATCAGACACAGTCAGGAAAATTACTGGGAGAAACAGAAAGAGCAAGTACCAGTGACCTATGATAAAATTAATTAACTGGTGGCAAATCCTAATGCCCTAAGTCTGTAAAATTACTGACATCTGCCACTGACAAAAATTAAATGCTCATTGTAATTGAAATTCTTGATTTTTAATTGTCTGGCACATTTCTGGAATGGTCCATGGCAATCAAAACTGTTTAAGTCTAATTTCCATCTAAGGCAGAATGGCACTCCAGAAACAAAACCAATAAATAGATTTTCTTATTTAGCTATTTCAACAATAGCGCTCAAACTTATAACAGCAAAGATAACCTTAGAGTGTGAAAACCACTACTGCTAAGATGCAAGGAGAATAACCACTTAGATGCAGCAAAAGAAGAGTGTCTGCTATTTTGTTTTTCCATCCCCACCATCCTCAAAGATGGGCAAAGAGAGAGGAAGAGTTCAAGTTGGACTCAGCATCCTGTACTGTGTTGAATCTTCCTGCTGAACTCTGCTGCAGGAGCACTTACACAGGCCTAGTGCAGCACGCATTTTACAGATTTATTTTTCTCCCTGGTTTGTGAATAAAGCCCCAGGAATAAAAGTATTACATAAATCTTCACATGTGTGTCACAAGCGTTATGAAAACATGAGTCATAACCTTTCACTTTCTAAGAGGGATCTACATTAAGAAAATAAGTGTGCTGATGGTGGGGTAGAACATAAGACTGCCTTCTACAGTCTTTATTGCATAAGTTGTTTTGTTGCACCCAAGCTGTTGCTGCCCATTAAGTCCACAGGCTGAGCAGAAGTTACCTAACACAACCAAGCACACTAAACCAGAAACAGTCACTATGACAGACTGGAGATTTTAGAATGTCTCTTTCTGGAAAGATAAAAGGAGAGAGACACAAAATGCCCTAATCTAAACATTTTGAAAAAATTACAGTGTATATACAGTTGCCCTCTGTGTTGGTTTTAACCTCAAAATCTGATACACACCTGTTTTGGATCTGCTTCCCTGTATACTTTATGTACTTAGTCTTCTCCATCAATTTGGTGATTAGTGTCTCAATGATCACCTTCTGGTTCTGAAAAGCTTCTTCTATAAACTGGTACCTGGAGTCAATAACAGTGCAAATTTACACATGCAAAAGGTGTGATATACTTGCTAAAAACCTGAGTGCCTTACAAAAGACTTCTTTAATTGAAGCAAGATGCTGCTCAAGTCCAGAATTTAACTGTCATCATGGAAGTATATGTCAGCAAATTCTGATTTTATTTATAGTATATTTCCTGTAGTTTATGTTTTAAGAATTATGATTTTCATCAATATGAAGGGATACTGCATGACCATAGCCCAATTTTAGCAAAAGAAAAATTAATGTTATGGTGTAGCCATCACTTTGTAAGTGAAAATGCATGTAAGCTATTACTTCATGCAAGATAAGGATGCAGAAACAGAACAAAGAGAGACCGCTGAGTCAGTAGAAGTCAACAACATTTTAAATGAAGGAACTGAAATCATCAACAATTTGAGGGAAAAAAGAGGTGGCACATTCCGAAAGGGATATAAATCCTAAGAGAAGAAGAAATGAAGAGTAAGACTGCAGCTCTGCAAGAGCAAGGTTTAGCCCATTCCAAGCAGCAACAGTGGCCAACGCTTCTCCACCTATTGATGTTCACCTGATCAGGCAAGCAAGTTCTCTGAGTAGTTGCATCAGGTATAGAGAGCATATTAATATTTAACATAAGAGTACATCTGTTGCAGACCATTACTGCATGCGTTAGCCAGCAAGATTATTGCCTTGTACTCAGAAGTTGTATATAATCCTGCTTTTCAGCTTCTGTGGCCAGGAAGAGATGACCAAAGAACAGCAACCCAAAGATTTGAGTGTTATAAATAATGTTATAAAAGTAAAGTATAGCCAAACTTTAGGCTTACTCTTCCTTTTGAAGGGCTCTTCACAGAAAAAAATGCCCATTTCCTCTATTCTGAAATTGTTTGGTAATGTCCCGTTATATAACCATCTTGTTGAAGGACAAATGGAGAAGTTACACATAAGCATACAGTTGCATAACACAGCCCTTGTGCTTTCTAAGGACTCCTGGAAGAGCTGCATAGCAACAAATTCTATCCAAATAACTTTACAGTAAAGGTCTTGTGCTTAAGTCACCAGATTAAAAACTAGAAGAATTAGGTTTTATTCTAAACTATCACACACTCATCAGCCACATGCTTTTGGATACAATCTGTTTATTTGTGGGCTTAATTTCTGAGCAGAAAATTTTATTTTGCACTTTCTTCACCCAACTGTATTGCATACAGCTAGAGCCACAATCGACTTCAAGCTATCTTCCTATAAGTGAGTTGCATAAAAACATACACTTTGTTCTTTGTGTTCTTTGTGTACCTGTGTTCTTTGTGTTCTAGTAACTGACAGTCTCGGCAGGTCAACTTGTCACAGGTTTCACAATACAACTTCAACTGCTCCTTTTTGTGGTAAGGACAAAACACAGGTCGCTGACTGGTCACACCAACTGCTTCTGTGGAATAAAGGAAGATGTCAGTCCAGCCTCCTGAAATGATTAAACATTTGCATTCTCCTGTTTTTCCTTACCATACTCCTCACCTAGATGCTAGAAATGTGTATCAGGCCACCTAACCAAGAATGTAACAGCTGTAAGCTCAAACTGCAATGTCTCACTCTTGATCAAGCATGGAGCTAACACCCTCTCTCATGGAAAACGTCTAGAACCTATTTTACCATAACTTACTATGGCCCCACAAAACTATTTACAAAAGGAGTAGCCAGTACTGTTGCAGTTGCAAAACACATTGCACAACCAGCAAGTTCCTTTCTGAAATGGAAATGAGGAGATTGCTGACTTAATTCGTTGCTCTGTCTTCTCAGTCAAATGGGTGAAAGGGGGTTTGAGGAGATTGAGACACAAGCATTCAAAAGTGTAAAACATACAGAATCTAATAACCAGAAGTTACTACAGTCCATTCAGGACCCCATTCTAAATGGGTGAGAGGTCTTCAGTTCCTAGTGAGCAAATACCAAAGAGCATAGGAAATACCACCAGATGATAGAAATGAAATATGTTCTTTAAGCAATTTAACCGAGGAAGCCTAATGTCTTAAGAGTTAGGTTGGACACCGAGTTCATGAGGATTATATGGCCTGTAACGAAAACTGCCTTCACACTGCAGCCTGTCCTTCACTGCAGATCAAGAAGGTGTCTCTTCCACACCCATGAAATCTGGGAGAACTTATTTTCAGATCTGCATCCTTCAGTCAAAATTCTTTGAAACTGACTATCAGACTCTCAGGACGCCTGAATGCAGAGAGAGTGTTCCTACAAACAAGTCACGTTCAGCGTAACAGACACTTTTACCTACTATTGTCCTCTCCTGAAAGTACACGCAGCACTCACTTTTGATCAACCACATCTGAAAGTGGGATATAGAATACAATGTGTGTCTCCGAAGTATCATACTGGAAGCCACCCTTTGAGCAATAAAGATTACAGAAGTGAAAGCCCACATTATATATAAAATTCACAGGACTAGATATGGTGGAATGAAAATATATAATTTATAAAAATAATTTATATATTTACAAGATAAATCACGCAAGTCCAATGGACATATTAGAACCAGTTTGTCAGCACGGTATTATGTTTATAGTTGTCCTACTATGTCACTAAAAGTCAAGACATAAGGGGCATATGCTGTGACAAAAGAGATTCTCAAAGAATAAAAGTACAACCTTTTTTTTACCAAGAGAATAGTCAAGATTTCTCAAAGGCTATACTGTACACCACGTCCATCCTTGTTGGTTCTCAAGGCCAACTGACTGCTTTAAGTAAGAGGCTGGACTAGATGGTCTCCTGAGGACTCTTCCAACCTGAATTACTATAGATCTACTGAGGAAAAACACCCAATTCATAACATACTTCCCTTTAATTTCTAAGGAAAACCATTTCAAACTTAAAATATACTTAGCTAAAACATGAATTCTGGCATGCTTTATTGCTAACTGAGCATACTTTATTATCAGAGTGCTGAAAAAAATATAATCAATTAGTGCTCCTTGTGCTGTGGTAAACAATAATCATATAAACCATTTGGTAGACCTCTAGAAAAACTAGAGGAGCTAAATGCATAAAGAAGTATTTTCTGCAGCTGATCTTTAAAGTCTAGACAATACTTTGCAATCATTCCAGGTAAAAGATGAGATCTCTGTGTATTTAACGGTTTAAAACACTTTACATAAAAATTATACGAAATACCAATCTGTAGGGTTTCTTACCACTATGCAGCATACCTGACAGAAAAACTTGACAGAAAAACAGCTGTCATACCCCCAGCCATTACAAAGTCTCCCTTTTCAGTAGCTACGTTCTAATGCATCTAATGCCTGAAATAAAGTTTTCTCTTTTGTTAGCAGGATTATTTAAGAGATCCACTTAGATGGAGAGCGACCAAAGAAACACCAGAATTTGTCCAAATGGTTGCAGCCTTCAGCAATGAAATTCAAACAAGTGACTGGGAGGCACGAAACCATTAAAATATATCTATTACCAACCAAAAAATAACATGGTTCCACTAATTCACATGCACCAAGGGGTTATATCATGACTCTGTCCTTTTATATTTACTAGGATTAAGGAATACAATTTTTTAAATTTATCTTTTTTAAAAAAAAATGTGGTAGTCTAATACAGTTTTCCAATGCAGACACAGATTCTTTGTGAAATTATAAATCAAGTGTATTACCTGGAGATACTTCCTCTTTTTGTCTTACGGTATGATCCTTTGTGAATTTAACCCTCTGGTGAGCTCTGATGCAGGTCTTGCACAACCATTCTACGCATTCCACACAAAACCCATTAGCTTCTGCATTGTCGTCACAACTTGTGCAGACCTGACACGAGGAAGAAAAGATAGCTGTCAAAATAAATATGGAATATACATGCAAGCTATGGTTCATATATCACCAGTGCACTTTTACAGTTTTCTGAAAACAGTGAAATGAGAACGGAAAACTGCCCAAGGTACTGGAACACTATAAATAATTGCATTCAAGTAATTGAACATGACTTTTCAAAGAAAGCGGTTATTTTGTTAGTGTTACTCTAAAACCTTTACCTGACGTGATAAAAGTCAAACCATCACTTTCTGCCCGACACTGCACACTTCGAAGCCACATGTTTACTATATACAGTAGGATCTCGTGAAATATTTACTAAAGACAGAACATGATGAGCACTGCTCTGATTTTAGAAGCCTCCCTCAGTTCGCACAGAAGCTTTAATTTGAGTTTCTGTTCACCGCTTAGAGTTTCAGGAAGTACACACAGTATTGAACGGGGTTCTTCTCAAGAACCTCTGCATCACCACGTAATGTTCCAGTTAAGCTTATCAGGAAAGCGACCTTAGAACAGATTTGCAACCAGTGTATAATAATTTTCAATCTGTGGCCTGTTAATTTCTGGGTCTCTTTGCACTATAGCCAAGAGAACTAGGGAAAAAAAATTAATTATGGAAAACAAACCTGACAGCAGACTAAAACCTCTCTGCACAGAGTCAATACACAAGAAAAAATTCCTATGGATCCACAATTTGAACAACATGTTGAAAACAATGAATTATGGACAACACCACTTCACATGTTCATAACATTATCTCGTTTTTAACTCCTCCTATACAATGCCTCTCCAGTCATTCAATGGGTTTTGGGTGGTAAAAACAGTGAACATGCTTATGCAGATACTTGTTTAGGTAAATACAATCCATTTCTATCAATGTTTAGCACTGCTGCAAACAAAAGCCTCAAGATGTCTGAAGATTGCTCCAATCTACAGATCACAGTGATAGAATTCTGCTAGCAGGAGCAACAAGGAGAAAATTTTAGATTTTAGTTTAGTTTTCAGTTTGATTAAAAAAAAAAATCCAACTTCTGCACCCGCACAAGATAAATATAGACTAAGTTAAAGAGGAAACAAATATTTACATCCTATGCAGATAATATTTATGTAGAACTAAGTCCCAGTTTCCCCTTCAAGAAAAAGAGGAAAATTAGCACAAAACTTGCCTTAGGCCACACAGCAAGTTATTGACAGAACTGGAATTTGAACATAGGAGTTCCAGATTCCCAATGCTGTGCTTATTCTTCTGGACCATGCTGCCTCTCAAAGCAAGTATCTTCTGAAAAATGAAGTTACAACGCAAGGGTTGTTGACCCCTGTTGTTGTCACTTCGATTTGAAGCACTCCCTTTTCATTAAAGGTGACCTGCAAAGGAGAAAAAATTGGCCTTGTGCCCCCTTTTGTGTTTCTTTACAAAAAGGAAGCCTGAAAGTTTTATTTTTAAAAATCTTCTTAAATTTTTTATCTTATGCTTGGTTTTTCTTTCTCTTCCGCCTCTTTTCTTAACAATAAAAATTCTAGTCCTATTCAGACTAGTTGACTAGGGAGAAATATCAACATCAGGACATCATAAAAAAGTCAAGAAAATGGAAGTAAAGCAATTAAAGGAAGTTAATTTTAATCAGGAAATTGAAAATTTTTACTTGTTCTTAATCCTTAAATTCAATGATATTCTGGGGAAAAAAAAGTAGGAAAAAAGTATTCTTAAGGACTCAGCACAGCTTCTTGAAAAAAAAATAAAACAGAAGCAGCAAATATCACTGAGGCATTACTTCAATGTTTTACTTTCTCTGGCTGAAACTCCCATGAAAGAAATTCCCTCCCTTCTCCTTTGCCAGTTGTTTCCTCCTCAGGTGCGCCAATGCAACCCTCGGCAAGACTGTGGTGTAAAACTGGATCGATTACACCATTGTAGCCCAAGGATCAGTTACATCAGCACTGCTGAGAAAGAAGTTTTAAAATCAGTCTTGTTGCCAGAGAGGTACAATCATGTCATGCCCCCAGATCCCCAGAGGTGGTTTTGCAAGCTGGAGAGGAGAATAAGAGACTAGATATTTGTTTTTTCTAGTGTAAAAAAACCCAACAGGTGAAGACAAAATAAGCAAAGGAAAAAACAACAAAAAAAAGTCTTTCAGGCATTCTTTAAGTCAAAGCAGCAAAGCAAAGGAAAAAAAAAAGAAAAAGGCAGGAACCCAATTAAAGGCGGGGGGGGGGGGGGGGGGGGGGGGCAGGGAGTGGGGGATGGGACCAACCAACCCACAACAGCCTTTCCAGGTCACCTTTAGCAAACTTAGGCAGATAAACTTGCTAGGTGCCAGGGCATTTAAGTATATTCAAAGCATTTCTGAAGTTACTCGTTCCTTCTAAATTCCAAGATCTTTGTCTATTTTATTTTTTCAAGATGCTTTAGTTTGGTGTTTTCCAATTGGTTTGACCTGCTACAGTTAGAATGAGATGAAGATTGTGATTCAATAACCAATAATCAGGTGCTGCCAAATGAACTGAAACTCCTCCTTTGTAGTTCCAAAACCGTGTATTTTATACTCTTCAAAGCCACCAAGTGGAAGAGAGATTTCTAAAATTTTTCATAGACATCATAACTCATGCTGTCAAAACAGCTATACCTTCTAGGTAGAAATTAGATTTGCTTCTACCCACTTCTTATTTGAAATACGCATTTTGAGATATAGCTTGCACTTTGCTAGAACTCCTAGTTATTAGAATAAGTCACATAGTTAAAGTATATTGGAGTACAGTTACTGCAAATATTTGCTATACTCTTACAAAACCTAAAACTTATTTCACTCTTGTTTTTGTGACTCATACAAGCAGTGCTTCAGTGATTTCAAAGATGACTCTTCCTAGTTAACCTGTAAGCCTTTATTCTGGTCAGACAGATATTTATTTTTAATTGAGTTTTCCTTGTAATTATGTTTAATTCAGTTACTAGTTCTAGTATTTATAACCCTGGGAAGTGTTCATTCAGCCCTCATTCAAATTTAATGAAAGTTGAAATTACTTAGTATGTTGCAGGTAAATATTATTTTTTCTGTTGTCAAAGCTTGTATATTTACGTAAAAGCAGATTTATGTGCAAGAATTGAGGTAAGAGAGCTGTCTTCTCAGCTACTGTAGTAACTAACCACTCTTTCAATTAAATATACTTTGAGTATTAAAGAGATTAAATAAGCAAGCAAAGGTTTCTGAGTTTCAAAGGAAGAAAGCAAAGTAGTCCAGAGGAATATTCAGTGAACTAATGCTTCAAACTTCACCAGTGGAAATTAGACATAATTGTTTCCCCTACTGGATCCAAAACCCACTGATGCTAATAGTTACAGGACTATCTCTTAGGTCACACAAAATCAAAGACAGCACCTGTCTTTTGGGACATTCTCACCTATACGTAACTTAAAATATGAACCACATGCTGATATCTCAAAATGCGTGAACCTTGATCAACATATCCTCTTTTACCCAACATCCCATCAACAGCTGCCTCTCTTCAAAGCAACAAAACCCTATTGCGACTCTTCTTGAGTATATTACCCACTGCCCTAAACCAGTGGCTTTCAAAGACGACGTGGCCATGGCTACAGTTTTGATAAGCTATTTAGCATGCTAGTTCTTCTTTGGAAGAATGCATAGTGGCTACTCTGACACCATGTAAAACCAGAGAAACTTTGTTCTAAATTGTTCTCATTAATTACTCTATTATGCCAGTCAGACTTGCTGTCTTAGTATCCAGATCTAGCACCAGATCTAAACTCATACCTTGTTCTGTTACTACATTCTCCATATCTCACAAAGTCCAACTGCTCTTCATTCCTACAACAACATTTAAAACTCTCTGCCCAGTAACTGGTAAAGATACAGAAAGAGTTTTCACTATCAAAAAAGTATTTTTATACATGTTTTCTTTTGGACACAGAAGCTATTCGAACTAGGACGTAGACTAAAATGCACTACAGGTTCAATATGCTGCAGCAAAACCAATGTTATCGCTAAAATCTTCTCTTCTGCATCAATCTCACACTTCTGATTTTTACTTTTATGACTTTGCAGAAGCATTAAACAATTTTCTTCTATTAAGTTTCTAAATTTCCCTCACTTGTCTACCTTAGTATTATTCAAATTTAGCATTTGCTTCAGTAACGTCTCTTGGGTTAGAAGATCCTTTCCGCTGACTCTTCTTAATCAAGTATAATTAATTTTTATTTTCAA
Organism: Balearica regulorum gibbericeps; assembly: GCF_011004875.1. Taxonomy (NCBI): domain Eukaryota; kingdom Metazoa; phylum Chordata; class Aves; order Gruiformes; family Gruidae; genus Balearica; species Balearica regulorum. The sequence goes on from NC_046184.1 coordinate 63,385,455, forward strand.
ACTTCTCTTCAGCATCCAATAATTTTGCTAAGTCTTTCAATAAATCAGAATGCAACAAAAATTTTAAAGGATTAGATCTTTCAAAGTATTTATGTCCTAGTTCCCCACAACCTATAATGACTACTTTCAGAAAGATCACAACTGCATTCCCCATCAGTCTCTTTCCTTCTGGAAAGCTTCCTATGCTACTAGCCAACACAAAATCCTTAATGCTGTCTTTAAGGCTAGCCAGGAAAGCCCTTGTGGAACATATACTAGGTAGAGTTTTACACTTTCTTTATGCTGACTTCTTTTGCTCCTGAAGTTTTCAGCAGTAATTGCTAGAAAGCACAGCTGTGTAAGAAGGGTACTGAACTGCTACAATCAGGCTCAGATAAGGTAAACATGATTTTAGATAGATGGATGGCATTTTAATGAGTTCCAGTTATTTTTCTTGCCCCACAATGCCAGGCTCCATGATATGCCATTCACTCCTACAGTTTTTATTAAATATGCTAAAAAGTATTTTAGCATTATTACGATTTTAAAACTGAAACAACCAAATTTGAATTTGAAAGTCCTTTTTTTTGCATTCTCTCTTGAATTGAAATAAACCAGTCCTTCCTCATAACACATACATACAGGCTAGTCATAGATATGGACTAGTGGTTCTAAGCCAGTATCACTTGCACAGAACCCATGGCTTGCCTCTAATTCTAATTTCTTAAATATCCTGCTAAAGGTGCCAAACTATCAAAGCCAAACTAACCATCTCAGTAGAAAATTTCTATAAAATAGCCAAAGTTTTGGACAGAATTTGGATGATCTCCCATCCAATATTTTCTGCAAGTCTCAGTCTCCTCCATTTTTATTCCTCTGATCTGTTGCCTATCTTGCTACTGGTGATTTTTCTTTCTTTTCTCTTTGCTCCTTCAAAGGCAAAACAAGACAGACTGATTAGAAGGATGCATCATCCTTAAACCTCATAATATTCCCCCTTGAACAGGACACTGATCTATTTAACTATTATTGAGTTAACTTTGCTGTTCCACAACAGATAACTTTCCAGAACAGTGTAGCTTTTTTTTATGGTTCCAATGTCAAAAGTACAAAGGAATGGCCAAAAAGCTTCATTATCATACCAAAATAAATCTATTCAAACAAAGCAGAACTGCCCATCATTCATTTCCAAGAGGTAAGGTACATGCTCACGAAACATCTAGCTCTATGTAAAAAAACAAAACAAAAGCAAAAAAAAACCCAGCAGAAAAGCACACGAATGTACTACTCTGCTGGTTTAGCAAAGTCTGCTGGTTCGCCTTCAACTGCTGCAGAAAGCATGCCAAGTTCAGCCAGGGAACTTGGCTGAAGACGACACATGCTTTCTGAACTGCAGACCTTCTAGTTTTTGTTAGGAAGAGAAAGAAATAAACATAGAATGAAAGAGTAAGATAGATGTCTGAGAAGGGAACTTAAGGAAACAAATGCTGTGAAGAACCTCCTGAAATCTGCTCACACCACTCAATAACAGATAATTACAAACCAGCTGCTGAAATATGTGGAATTTCTCTGTATGTCTCTCCAGCAGATCAAGATTGGAACGTAACAAAAAAGACATCTCGCTCAATTCCACGGAAGTGCCTGACTTATCCTGACATCACTGAGCTTGGTGGATACTCCAAGTTTTGATACCCTATGATCCATTGAAGTACACCCAATTTTACATAATTATGACCAACTTCAAGCATGTAAAGAACCCTTCTTGAATTTTCAATTCCTTATCCAGGTCTCAAAGGCCTCAATGCCCCACTTAACTTCCACAGAAAGCAGAAAAAAATTCGGGGGAAAATATAGGGGAAGAAGAAAAAAAAAAATCTGTCACTAAACCCAGGAAAAATAATTCTACTTCTATCACCACTCCTCAAAGCAATATCTTCAAGGACTTCTTATATAACTAAGCAGAGGTCATGGCACAGGCACACAAAAAAAAAATCAGTACTGCTTCTGTGTAACAAATTTATTTGTTATCTTGCTTCTACAACTAATTTTAAAGTCACTAAAAAAGTTATTATCAAATTTTCAATGCCACAGGGACTATTCATTTTCTCAATCTTAGTGGCAGAGTATTCAGAGACTTTGTGTAAATCTCACAACCACCTCCAAAACTCAGATGTTTCCCTGCAAAATCCAGAGGGGGAGCAGGGGGAAACCACAAGTAAACCAAAAAACTCCCACACACAAACACACAAAAAACCCAAACTTCAAACTATCCTCCATTAAGAGAACATTGCTCACACTTCCAGAGACTCCCAACTAAGTTTCATTTTCTGGTAAGGTCTATCATTTCTCAGAAATCCAATTGCAAAATTCCTTATAAGCTGAACACAATTTAATGGTTTTCAAGATGTAAATTAATTCCTTTTCCTCAGAGATGACAACATTTGTGCCTTTAATAGTAATTGAGTTGGTATCACAAACTTGACTAGATATTTTCATCTGTTCCTGAGAGACAAACCTATTCATATATGCAAGCACAAATTGAAGCTAAGCTTTGAAACGAGCAGACTACACAATAAAGAACCTCTAAGAAGCTGTCCCCAAAACAAATGGATCAAGAGCCAATGATACAGGTTGCTAAAACAGGAAAGTAAAAAAAAAAAAGGCATTTTCGAAACGAAAGGAGATCACCATCCAAATGTTAGGGATAAGTTAAAATGCAAGCCACATTGACATAGTAACCTTTTATACTGTTGTTATGAAGAATGCAGCAACATACAAAGAGGCTGAATTATTTACAGTAAGTTCCTGGAGTTTAATAAAAAGTTTATGAGTAGAGAGATACTTGAGATACTCTCTTACTAGCTATAAATGAAGAAATGCAATATTTTGATACCAGAGATTGCTAAACTGTGGTCCTACACAGATGTAATTATTTATTTGCCACTGCTTCCACGCTAGTACTTTCCTCCAGAAAAACCATCATGAGGAAAAAAACCCCAGTATTATTATTCTTGCAGATAAGCAGGTTCTGATTTTATGAGACGGCTATTACTTGATTGCAGAAGGAAGAAGAGGCAGCCTACATAAGAAAAACAAATGAGAAACCCCTACAATATACCATCTTCCCCAATGAGAAGTTTGAGCCTCTTGTTTGGCAACTGCACTCCAGTTATTTAGTGCCATGTTTTGTCAGTGCTGGGACAAAAAAAATAAAGTTGGTTTAACTAGAGGATTCCATTTTACACTGAGATCTCTCAACATAGTGTTGTTCAGGTCTCTGCTTCAAAAAGTGCTTCAAGTGCTCTGTCCAAAGTACAGAAATTTCCATTCTAATGCCTATTCCTTACTTTTATCTTTTGCTATCACGATGCAATTTTTGTATCAACAATTTAAAATAGTTTAGAATAAGATAACCACCTTCTTCACACGCATTGATTTTACCTGATTTTCTAGAGTAGCTATTCCATGTGATGACTAAGTACTTGAGGTCTTTTTCTGCATATGAACAGCAAAAAGGCTACACAGCAAGAAGCCAAGGATATTCATACACATCCAAAAGGTGTTAACTTGATTACATGTTCATGCACTTACCTGATTTGATTTCTCTACTGTGCTACTGGGAACCTCTGTGGTATCCTTCACAAAAAAGTTATCTATGATGTGTCTCTCTGCACATTCCTGACCACAAATTGGACAGCGGATAACACCGACTGGGGGGGGAAAAAAAAAATCTGATTATGCTTGCATAACTTAAGATATATCAAACAACTTCAAAGACAGCTTGTAAGGATGAATACTTTGAAAGGATGTTTTAGTACTTTCCTGTCATTAAGGTGTGAGTAAAAAGAAGCTAATTCTCATTTATCACTGAAGCAACCTTTACCTGTTATTCCCTGATGACGTATTCTTTCAACCAAGGTCAAGCACCTTTTTGTTTTAATTCTGTGAAGAATTTGCCTTAATCTTACAGAAAATTAATTCCTTTTCTCTAAAGGGAATGTACTCCCATTGACAATTTGTTGTTGTAGAATGGATTAAAGTAAACATTTATTAGTCTGGAGTATTAATTAGTGACATTGAACGGTATTACATACACACACATACATGCCAGCAGCGTGACATGACTGACTTACAACTATGTATTACAAGAAACTGAAATGAAATAAATTCAAAATTAATGAGGCAAGTTGTATAGAGGAAGAACAGACTTGTATTAATATCATGACTACATTGACACTAAGCAAGGGAAAGCAAGCAAGACACAGGAATAAATAAGCAAGGTCCTCTCCCTCTTGTCCTCTGCAAGACACGCTGGGGAACCATTCTAAGACAATAACATACTTAAGACTCCTGGCTGAAGAAAGAGATGAGAATCAATAACTCAGAGGGTTAAACAATTAATAATTTTCTCAAGAGAATAAAAAGGACAAAGTCAAGTTCAAAACTTGTGGCTTAACAGTGAGTAGACTAGACTGAAATGGAAAAGGACAGCAATACAATATCAACATTGTACACACCTTTCCTAGGTGCAGAAAACAGAATGTCTTGTTAGCACTGAGGCTTGTTTCTCACTCAAGAAAAATCTCCAAAATGCTAGGCATTAACATCTTGCTTTAAAAAAAAAATTGATCACAGTCATTACCACCAAAAAAAAAAAGAATCGAAACTAAGTTAGGTTGAAATAATCACTTATGACGTGGAAATCATCATGCAAAGCCTACGTAGGATAGTCACGTGAGTCCACAGTGAGGTAGATTCTAGACCTACAGCTGCCATTTGAGAAGAGATGTGATTTTAGGGCCTTAAAGAAGATCAGAGGCACTGTTTAACCCAATGAATTTAACACCAGTATATAATTCAGCACTTGCATATTTAATTAAACCAGCATGGGCTTAATTCTGTCGCTGTTTCACTTTCACAATAAAATGTGGAAGTCCAGAAACTATTAAATATTGCACTTTCTGCAGAAGAACTTAATTACTTTCTTTTCATAACATTCTTCCAATACACACCAGAGATTTAATTGGCCAACCCACTATAAAGCAGCTCTCTAATAAAAGTCCACCAGTTTTACTAAATTAGCTCTTCATTCTGAAAATTTAGCCAGCAGTTTTCCACTGGTGTGCAAGGCATTTCCACTTTCATCTGAAATGCTATAATGTTAAGCCTGGTTTTATTGTAATTGCCGTTTTGACAGTCTGCATTTCAATACATATCTGTGCAGCTTCCTTTGAGATACAAATTCTATATTTTGGCTAAAACTTTTGAAACATTTTTTTATACCATCACCATGAAGGATAATTAAGAAATCCAATTCTGGTATGTCAGGTAGTTAATAGAACTCAAAGTACTGAATTTCTCCTTTTATCAAGCAAAACAATTTAGCGCAGTCAAGAGCGAACAAGTGTCCTAATAAGCAAGCCACATACCTGCTAAAACAGACTATTTTTTACAAACCGCCCTCTATTCCATCACTGTTCATTCCCGACCCTGACAAAGCACAGTGCTCTGGGCCAGCACAAGAGACTGAGTTGATCTGCGCATGTGTTTGCGAGCCGGGTACAGACAGAGAATGAGACCAGCAAACTGATTCAGACATGGATGTATTTCTCCTGCTTCCCCAAGCTTCACCTCCAGCTCCCCAACCTGCTTCGCTGACCAAATGCACTATTACTTACACTGAAGCAACACAAGAAGCAGCACGAGGATGGGAAGGGGCTGACACCCCCACTGAAGATTAAATATGGAACCACTGTCTTTGAAACAGATCAGCTGCATTAAGCTGAGTTTATAAATCAGCTTGAATTGAAAACATGGCAGGCAAGGAAGGGGTAGGGGACAAGTTAGGAAACATAGTAACCCAAACATTTCATTTGCATTTTCACCAACAAAATATTGCCAACTACCTGTTCAAGAGATCACATAGAAATTCTAGACTGAGATGGGAGAAGGAGAGAAGGAAAACTGCCCAAACCTCTCAAAATCATCTTGAAACTTTTTCTAGAATTCCTTATGCAGTCCAACCTTCAGTCCAGGTTTTCTTCTGTAACTGTTTGCAGGTAAATCTGCTTTTATTCTAATCCTCGATCGATGACTGCTACACAAACCAGTTTTAATCCAGGTTTAATCAACTTCAAGACTGTGGATTTGAGTGAAAATACCCAATATCCCAATCTCAATGTACCTGTTACAGCCAGGGTATGCTGTTATACACACAGCTGGCAACATAGGCCTTTTGGGCACAAAATGTAAACCCCAAATTAGCCAGGCAGCATTCCTTTCAGGTCCTTATTATCTCCTATTCTTAATGTATCCAAGGCTCTTTCAGTAACGTACTGAACAACATAAACCAGGTGTGGTCTTTTCCTCTCCGCTCTCCAAGAGGAAATGGAAAGTGCAAGCAGAGTGCTCTGTACGTGGTTTTTCACGCGTGTTGCATTTGAAACAAAAGGCGTATGACAAATAACAGTACTGAACGGATTCATGCAGGTTCATTTCAGAACTTCAACCTAGACACCTCAAAGAAACACTCTCACATAGCTATGCTGCACATCAGCACTGGAATTTCTACCCATACTCCTTATCAGTAAACAAACAGTACGGTGGAGTGCACCGTATAATCACCACATGGTCCTGCAGAACATGTGAGGAGCTGGCACTTCACCAGAACCCACATAATGAAGAGAGACGCTAAGATCCTGGGAAAGAAAAATGTGGTTTACAGTGAACCCAGAATTCAGAGCTTCCTATGTGAAAACAGAGGCAGAAGAGGAAAGACAATGACTGTTTTGGAATTAACTGGAAAACATGGCTAAATACAAAACCAACACATTCAAGTTAAAAAAAGAATGCTGATTATATTCAAGTAAAGATATACACAGTAATTTAGCAAAGGTCATGGACAAACATATCTCTGTTTCAGCATTAGCATTTCTACTGGCATTATCAGCCTTACGTGTCATAATTAAGCACTAAAGTTTTATTTGGAAATTCCAAGTAAATTCTTACTTTGCAATACTAGTTACGGAATGCAGCTTTTTATATAAAATGATACACTATACATAGGCCAAAGTTTTTCAGCCATTCATCCAATACAAATTGTAGAGTTACTGTTATCACAGATCTGATGGGATTTATGTTAGTTCATGTTAGTTATGTTGCTTATAGCCCAAAACACATCAGCACAACCCTAAAAGCACACACCTGTAAACGTCAGGCTGCAGAGAGTTATAAACAAGAAATATTGGGAACAGGAAAGTTACTGGATTTGTTCTGTATTTGTTTCTGAAGATGACACATAACATCTATCTTTTCCTCATGTGCAGAGTGCTCTTTTAGAATGAGATTTGGTCCAGTAACATGGTGCACTGGGTTTACATGTCCAGGTATGGGTAACAGGGGGCAAGGGGGAGCTGCAGGGAGAGCTGTGAGATGACACCAGGGACTGCCCCTATGTCAAACAGGACCAATTCCAGCCAGCTCCAAGCTGGACCCATCAGCAATGCTGGTGGCACCTCCATGTACATGTTTAAGAAAGGGTAAAAAACGCTGCACAACAGCAGCTGGCAAAAAGAAAAATGTGAGAAACAGCCCTGCAGCCACCCAGGTCAGTGAAGGAGGGGAGGAAGTGCTCGAGTAGATTCCCCTGCAGGCCACAGAGAAGGCCATGGTGAAACAGATTGTTCCCCTACAACCTGTGGAAGGCCACTTAGAGCAGACACCCACACTGCAGCAGGTGGGCATGCCCTGAAGAAAGCTGCAGGCTGCGGAGAGCCCGCACCAGAGCAGGCTCCTGTCAGGAGCTGTGTCCCATGGAGAAGAGCCCATGCAGGAGCAGGTTTTCTGGCAGGAACTATGGGGGACCCAACCTGGAGCAGCCCATTCCTGAACGACTGTACCCCATGGAGAAGGCCCACGCTGGAACAGGTCTTGAAGAAATACCCCACGCTGGAGCAGGTCTTGAAGGACAGTATCCCATGAGAGGGACCCCACACTGGAGCAAGGAACAAGTGGGTGGAGGATGGAGCGGCAGAGAGGAACTGCTATGAACTGACCACAACTCCTATTCTTCACCCCTGCTCCACCACTCAAGAGGGAAAGAGGTAAAGTCAGGAATGAAAGAGTAAAGAGGGGCGTGAGGGGGAAGGTTTTGTTGTTTTGAGGTTTTTTATTATTGTTTTTGTGTTTATTTCCCACCATCCAAATCTGTTTAATTGGCAATAAATTAACCTTCCTCACATTGAATCTGTTTTGCCCATGATGGTAATTGATAAATGATCTCTCTGTCTTTACCTGTCCTGTTGAGGAGGAGGAGGAGAGAGAGCGAGCAGCTTGGTGGGCATCTGGCAGCCAGTCAAGGTTAACCCACCCCAAATGGTCTTAGAGACAGACCTTAATGGTTTTCAGATGTGAGGTTTTTTGGTTTGGTTTTTTTTTTAAAAAAAGCTAAATGCTTTAAATTAGAAAGCTGTCTTAGTTGATAAGAGAAATGAAGTGGATCTAAAAGAGGTGCTGGTTTATTTCATATGGAGAAGACAGTGCTCTGTCAATACTGCAACCCCAGAGAGATGTGGAAAATACATAACCTCCTGCCAATTACAATATCTGTACCACTTTGGATGTCTAATCCAGTTTAGAATATTGCTAACCATAGGAATCTTCTTCCTTTTCCCAAATAAAAAGGAAATGGATGAGCACTGAGACAGTGTCATTCTCCTCAAACTAGTCTAGTAAATGACACCATATACAACAGTAGCTTAAGAGAAATTTTATTTAAAAAGACATGAGGAAAACTTGGATAGACGCATGCTAGAGTCAAGCCTTTTGGTATAACAATAAAAATGGAAACAGCATACAATAAATATCAGCATATTAATTACTTTGACAGTTTTAACAGATTATTCCTACTATCTCAAATCATATGATTTATAATATATTCTGTATGTATAGTGATGACTTGATAAAGGAATTGCAGACATGGTTTGAAACCCCTTTTTTCCTCATCCAGTTTTCCAGTACAAAGGCTTAACGCAGATGATGGATAAGTATCCCCTCTGAGGTCCTGCAGCGGTAACAACACACAACAATGCACACTAAGGATTACGGCTCTCACCAGCCTACTAATAGACCTGATAGAGTACTTTGACTTTTTTGGTGCTTGTCCTGGTTTCAGCTGAGAGGATTGATTTTTCTTCATAGTAGCTAGTGTGGGGATACGTTTTGGATTTGTGGTGGAGACAGCATTGATAATATAGAGATGTTTTTGTTCTATGGACTTATTGTTGAGCAGTGTTTACACGAGGCCAAGGCCTTTTCTGCTTCTTGCACTGCCCTGCCAGCAGGATGGCTGGGGGTGGACAAGAAGTTGGGAGGAGACACAGACAGGACAGGTGACCCAAACTGACCAAAGGGATATTCCATACTATATGACGTCATGCTCAGTTTATAAGGAGCTTGGAGGAAGAGAGGGGGGGGGCGGCGGCATTCGGAGCAATGGCGTTTGTCTTCCCAAGTAACCGTTACGCATGATAGAGCCCTGCTTTCCTGGAGATGGCTGAACACCTGCCTGCCCATGGGAAGTGGTGAATGAATTCTTTGCTTTGCTTTGCTTGTGCACGCGGCTTTTGCTTTACCTATTAAACTGTCTTTATCTCAACCCACGAGTTTTCTCACTTTAACTCTTCCAATTCTCTTTCCCATCCCGATGGGGGGGAGTGAACGAGCGGCTGCGTGGTACTCAGCTGCCGGCTGGGGTAAAACCACGACAGAGCTTCAGAGTCAGGCTGGTTTAAAAGTCCTAACTGACCACTAGTATTAAGACAGATAGCTGAAACAAACATAGGAGCACTCATACAAGCTTTTTGCTAACAAGCCAACAGGTGCTGTAGCAAGCAATTAACTCTTACCTTTTTTTGAACAACCAGAAATACATAATATTTTCCAAAGACATTTCTGCTTGCATTTCATCAAAGAGTTACAATAACATACAGGAAGAAGGAATGCAATACAAAGGCATCAGTATAGCCCCAGTATTTTCTTACTACATTCCATGTATGTATTTGCTTTTAATGTTCATTCGTACACCTTTTTTTCCCCCCTCATAAACATTTAATTACATTTTAAACGGCTCCTTAAGCATGTATAGAATGTAATTCCTAAACTAACCTCTGAATTAAGATTTCCTCCATCAAGTCCCCCTGCAAGACACTTTCCTACTGCTACAATGAATCAAACTTTGCTTCCAAACCTTAATACTAAAAAAACCAAGAAATATCATGCAATAGCTCTCTAACTATGTTTCGTCTTATTGCCAACACTTCCTTCCTCTTGTTTCAAGACACCTGCTTCCTGAATTGTGCCACAATTTACTTCAGTGCATTCAAGACTGGGAACCCTAGCTATTATACTATGGTCTGTTCAAGAAGATTCAAGTTTTGAATAGCAAGATATTAAAAGCCATTTAGGTGATGTCTTTATAGAAATTGGTACGGAAAATAATTCATCCCCTAATGAATCTGTATGAGAAGCATGTTATGTCATCAAAACATGAACTACATTACTGCTTTAAAGGGGAAACAAAAAAATCCCCAAAATATTTTGCTCTGCATTCCCTGCCCCCCCCAACAATATCCACAGTTCTGATAAAAGTAATGAGGGCAAAAGAGAAGAAAAATCTGGAAAGCTGCAGCACAGAACATTATTAACCCATACATTGTGGGATAACATAATGAAATTTCACTAATCCAAAAATAATTTCTGCAATTGATATTTGCTGTACCAAATATATATTCTTCAAGTACATTACCAAGTCAGCCCAAACCTAGTATTTTCACAAAAGACAAAACCCCAGTATCTTTAAATAAACATTGTCAGAGCAATAACAACACAGCAGCATCAGAAACAGCATCAGAATCAGGTTAGTATTTTGGCTGTTCTGGTTAAGCACATTCCTGGATGGTGAGGCTCTACTGTTTATCCTGATTAAACTGGGGGTAAGGAGGACCTCTAATTCCACATTAATGTTCTGATGCTCAACTAATTCTTGACCTAATCAACTCTAAAGAGCTTTGAGGTATTTGTGTGTGAGTTGAACAATATAGTTAGGAGGCTTCCAAGACCAAGTTATTTTTTAGTGAACAAAGTAATTTTCCTTCCTGAAGATTCTGTGAAAGAAGACTTGCTACGATAGCACATTGCCAGAAATAAAGGGTTGACACTTGGTATTTTTAATGTAATTTCCTTTCAGAATGCCTGATGTTGCACTACACCCTAGAGACCCAGAGAATATCCGAGAAAAACAGATTTAGCATTACTTGGAAGAGGAAAAAAAAGTTGAGATCAAGCTACCTTTCCTATTACTCCTTGGGGGGGTGAGGGGGGTGGTGGAGGGAAACTGGGCAAGGGTGGCCTCACATTTTCCTAAAATTGCCTGAAGTAGCATCACCTACATCCTGCAGTTTAAAGGAAACAAACACCAAGAGGATCCAGCAGTAACTCCAGCACACCAGAGCAGCTACAGGAGTAGGTAACTTCAGCCAGAGTTGTTCCATTTTCAGCTGGACCTACCCTTCCCAATTGCCTATTTGTTTCAAACCCTCTTTTTCCCTCTGAACCTCTTGTCAAGCATCAGCCAGTTGTCAGCTGATTTGCCATCCTTCCTTCCAATTTAGAATATTCACTCCTACACAGCCTCGTTTTCTCTAGTGGCAACAAAAAACTTGTTTTCTGGTTCTAACTGTTTATCCATATTATTCACATCGAATGCAATCTCCTGCTTCTAGCTCTGTAGTGCCCATTACAATGGGGCAAATGCAGGGCAGGGAAAGAAAGCCAACACACAGGATTCATCTGTGAAATAATTGAAAATTTCAATGCGTTTGGGGCTGAAGCACTGCAAGGTTTAGTAATAAAACAAAAAAGGAAAAACATATGAGAAGTAGAGAGCACACAAAAAATCCCATGTATGGTTAGAAATAGGTTAAGGTTCTTCTATATGGTTAGAAATAAGTTAAGGTTCTTCTGTAGTTGTAACACTTATTGAACCTTCAAAAAGACAACACTGCAAGGGATAAGATAACATGCAGTAGAAAGCCTTTCCCTGAGAACAGTCCCATTTTACATGGGCTTAAATTTTCAAATTTAAGAAACCTAACAAGAATTGCATAGTTTGCTCTCTTAATAACAGATTATTACATAAGCATCTTCATTCAAGGGTATAAAGCAAACCAAAGAAATCCATTGTCTATCAAGGAGGAAACAGGGGCTTGAAACTGTTTCTCCTCCTGTCTCTGATGCAAGCCAAGGCAGAACCTAAGTCTAGGTAGGCAGTTCTCTCAGCTTTGAGAGTAGGTGACTATTTCCAATGTGCAAATTTGTAGCTGTTAGCATCCAACATTAAATCATTGCAGGAAATAAGATTTTTAAAGCATACTTACCTGTTTGTTCTTGCTCAGAACAGTGAAGTTCAAGTGTCAGGATTTAATTTGTCAAAATAATCCTGTAAGATTTTTATTTTTTTTAAATGGAACAAGCATTTCCAGAGTGCTCCAGTGGGCAGGTAAAAACTTACTACTTAACTTGAGAGAAGTCCTATAATCACCATCACGATTATCATGAGGATGGTAAGGCAACATTAAGTGATATGATCCCATATTTTCATCTACTCCTCTGTGCCAGCGTAGTTTTTACGAAGCTGTATAGTGAGTTGGATCAAGAGCAGGTGGCTCTTGAGTAGGAGACGTAGAGGGGAAAACCTATACCCTTTGTAGCAGCAACATCCATTAATACAAAAATCAAGCAACTGTGGAACCTTACATTTTCAGACCTTATTTGAACCAGGCCCAGACACCACATCGCTAACAAGAGTAACAAAGCTGGCTCTCCTGCCCATTCATTTCTATCCCATACCAACCCCAAGATTTGTGCTGCCCTGCAGAGCTGGATTAGGGAATATGATGTGGATTAAATGGGGCTGTGCAAGGAAGGAAGAGTTCGTTTCCACCATAGTGGTTCTCACTGGCTACAGGCTCACAATGTGTGTGCCTCTTCAAGGAATGCTAAGCTCCATTTTAGACATGTAGGGGAAACCACATTCTTACTCTTCCTCACAAGTTACACACTGCACCACAGCAATGCCATCTCAAGCCATTCAGCAGAATGGATTTACGGCACATACTGAATTATTTCCAACTCAGTTCTCCATTTCCTGGGAGTACATTCCAGCCTGCTGAAGCATCCCTGACACAATAGGAGGTGACTGCTCTGGTCTGCCCCAGTTTTGGCTCATTTGCGTCTTCACTGTAGCGAACAGGTTTCGGAGCCAGTTTAATAAATCCAGTGGATCATCGTTTGTAGATCCAAAAAGGTATTTTTGTTTGTAGATGCAAAGTGTTTCACTAAAGAAGGAGGGCTTAAGGGTTCCCTTTCTTCAATACAGATCAGTCAGAAAAATACTAGTTTTGTGAGAAAGCTCTCTTTAGTTGCTTCAAGCACTCTATTAACTAATTTTCCCAAAAGTGACAGTCATTACAGAATAAATTAATTAGGCTTGCATAAGGCAATCTTCCTCAGTTTTACAGAAGTCTTGTTTGAAGCGTTACCTATACATACTATAACATGGAAGATAGTAACAGCAAGTCACATATACAGTTAAAATTTTTTAAAAATGGACAGGCTAGTTAACATTAATAGAAGGTATGTTAGAGACTGAAGACAGTGCCAGCTATAAGATTTTTAGCATAACTACACAGCAAATCAGGGCATTTCAGTTGTGACCTACAGACCTTTTCTCCTCTCGCTGTGTATACAGACACCATTAATATTTGCAAGGTTTTTCATTAAAATGCACTGGGTTGAGGGTAAACTGGTTATATTTACACAGGTCATGTTTTTCTGTTAAAAATAAACACTTAGAAAACTTAATTCGAGAGATGATATCATGTGCAATAACATCTCAATTTTAAAAATAATCACTGCTTTCCTCTTGTTTCTCATTAAGCCAATACTGCAAAATTGGCAACTTCAAACCAGTTTGTTCCAGAAAAAGCTGCTCCTATCTAGTTCTGACAGCCTGCTGCTGCTAGTGGAGGGGAGATAGGTTAAACCAACAAGCAAAGCATATCTCAAGGGGAAACTAGCATCTACTGCCAAAATATAAATATTCAAAGCAACCACAAACCTACTGGGTAAGTTTATTAAAATCTGAATGCTTTATTTACCACCCTTTAAAATGTAAATAGATGAAAACCAGACAAAGACTAGTAGCTGTAATCCCCCCTCTGGAAGAGTGTTACAGGCCAGTTTTTATGCTGCAGTGCATTGACTTTCTTGGAAAGCACTGCAGAGCTGAATTAAAATATTTCAGCTGCTCTGTGAAACGGTTGTTTTTGCTATATATGCCCAATCTTCAAACATTTCAAACACTGCATATTAGACCTCATAAATTGTAAATTTTGCAAGGGCTTACTCTCCAGCCACTTTTGAATACCTTAAGTAATTTTGAAGAGAGAGTTGGGTTCACATCCAAGGCTGTCCAATGCATTTTCTTCAACAACACAGTTATAAGAAGTGTCATAATGGTAACAAAGGGAAATACTGCTATTGTGGGATAGACAATATTTAAGTACAAGATGATGAATAAAAATCCTCACTGCCTTGCAATGAACGTGCTTAAACAACGATGCAGAAGCTGCCAACAATTATGCCAATTGTCACTGCTGACTGTGATGAGCATTTCTTTCATCACAATTAAAATACATTCTTTCAAGTCTTAAAATTGTCAAGTATTTCCAACTTATATGTAATGAATTCAAGCATACAAGATGCAAGGATTTTTAAGATTCAGTGACATTCTTGCTTCGTTTTCTGAGCAGCCTAGTATTTAATTCTTCAAGTTGCTAACATTTTGAAAGTGGGTTTAATGCTGTCTAGATTCATATATTCTACTGAAATACCATTTTGCAGACACTGTAGGATCCTGCCAAGAGTGCTCAAGTCCATTGTATCCATGTGCTTCTAGAAGAAGGAAATTAATACCTTTCTCCCTGAATAGCAACATGTTAGCATGTTGTTATTACTATTTTAAAAAGAGATCACAGGGTAAAAAATTTGTGTTGCCAGAAACTCTGGTAGGGAGAGGGACCCCACCTTAGAGTTGTCAGCACAACACAGCTAGCCATCATTTCTTTGTAGGAAGAAATTCCATAGTCTGGTCTTCATCTTTTAGAGTTCTCATCTACTACCAGCTGACAGTTCAACAGTCGCAGTACAAGGCATCTATTACCAGATATGATAGTTACAAAAAAAGTAGGTAAGCTGATTATCGTTTGGGCAGTTGGAACGAGTCACAAGCCCAAGAACCAAGCTTTTCTGGAAGGCACTGACGGAGTTGATTCTTTTTAACCCTTTGTTGGAGAGATGAAAACTATACTTAACATGTGACACTCTTCACCATTTCACCCACTTGCTCCGTTTAGCCCCAGATACCGTAATGTTCCCATCAGCACTGAGCAGATGTGAAGGTTAAAAAGCCTCGAAAAATAACTTCTAAGGACCTGAACCACATTAAGGGAATCAAGTTGGACGCAGTAGTGGGAACAACAGTAGGTACCAGACTTTAGTCAGAGTATTTCAGAAGAAACGTCACCCAAAACAGGAACGCTAATGCAATTCAAGGCCTTTGGCTAGCTCGTGTTACTTCCTCTCTTCTTTTAGCACTCGGATGCACTCTTGTGATCTGTTCTTACACAAGTCTCCTCCCATTCTCAATACAATCAGCGTTCAGTAACTGGAAACTACCTATCAGGACTTGGTAACCTAGCCTCTTGGCCCTCGTTTTTTCAAGGCACTAGCCTCAGGGGAGCAATTCAGGTGCCTAAACATACGTACCTAATTTGAGGAGGATATTGCGCCTAGCTTCCAGCTACTATTCCAGAAGGAAACAGGTCTCCTGCAGATTGTGCAGTACATCTGCCAGCCCTTTTTTGAGTATCACAGGCATTCTAGAAACTCAGAAGTGGCAGAAGATATTCCAGTGCGGACAGGTGAATCTCAATTTACCGGTCTACTCTATTCCATCTATCACTGCTATTGTGATTTCAAATTCCTGGTGGAAAATACAACTGAGAAGCACGTAGAAGATCTCTTATACAGTACCTAAACAAACTGCAGTCCATTGCTCCAAGGAAAAACTTGGTTAAAATCACTTAAAAGCTAGCAAGTTGCTAACTGCAGTGTTTTCTGCATCCATCTGTATTCTGCTATATAAGGTATCTATTTTAAAGTTCTCCTCGAGGACAAACTTAGAGTTCAGAAGTCATCAATACCTCTGTTATGTTTCCTTCAAACTATCTCAAAATACAGATTACAGGGATGTAACAAATCTAATGGAAGATTTCAACTTTGTTGTAAGTCATATATGCAGGGAATGGATGTTGAAAAGTATAGAAATAACATGCTAATTTAGAATAATACATTCTGCCTTTGTTTAGGTCATTTTGTTTGGTGAGGGGGTGGAGAGAAGAAAAAGAAAGGGCAGGCTGATATTAAAAAAAACATTTTTTGCTAATTAGTATCTCTTCAATATATTCTTTGATGACAATATGATAATAGCACATTTACCTCACAGTGCCCAACAGTGAGAAAGAGGAATTTAATATGTATTTATCAATCATTTCCTGAATATTTATAAAGGTACACTTTTAATCTGTGCTTAAATTAAGTCTGTTATATAACAAACACTTTCATTATTAACCTGGTACGGTTTTTAAAGCTTGCTGTTGACAGGGACAATGAAAGGCACAAACAATATTTGATGAAAATTCCCGCTCTGATAAATGTAGTCAATAAGACAAAATATACAGATACTTCTTATTTCCTGCAGTTTCCATCAGATAGGTCTGAGTGCTCTGCAAAACATTATTATTATTGCAATAAAAAAAGTAATGATTCAAGCAATTTAATTTTTTTGAGCAAAACAAGCCAAAGATTTCCAGATCCAGTCTCTTCTGACTGCTTGTTATGTTCAAAAGCTGTTTAACACTAAAGCTTGTCACATGCAGAACTTTTGCACCTAGGAAAAAGTAACTCTTAATGGTAGCACAGAAATAATACTGATTTACTATGCTAACGTGACTCCATATAGTTAAACTTCGCACTTGAAAGATGGATGAAGTTTCTTTGCAGTATTGCCAAATTTTAATACCTTTGGTGGGATTCATCTAAGTCTTGATTTACATGAAGTTCCCTTCATAGTCAATGTTGACCTAAGTAATATAGTTAGGTCATGAGTCATCTCATCCTAAAAGCAGATGTCTACACTTGGTCAGATGAATAGTACCTTACAAACATCCACTTCTTTCCAGTAAGTATGCTAATACCCTAATACCCTTATCCACTATTAGGCATCCAGTTCAATTGCAAGAATCTCACCAATATTCTAAAACCAGTAATTAGAGAGAAGAATACCCTCCAAGTTATCCACAAGTTACAAGCATTGCACTTGCGGGTATAGATGTACAGGAATAAAAAGCCAACTTTCTTTATATTCCTCTGTGATATGTGCCCTGCATCCCACAGCACTGCTGTAAGGATTCAAAAAGCAAGGTGGCCAGCTTTTTCCAGTTCCATGTAACTTTCTTTAAGACTACAAAGATGGAGCAATATATTTATTTATATATAAATTTGCTTGAGCAAAGCTGGAGCATTGCGAGATCCACACAGACTATACAGCTTCCAAGAACCAGCATTAATAAAGAAACAGTATTTAAATTTAAAAAAAAAATATAAATATATTTTATATATTATAGAATTTTTAAATTTTTAATTTAAATTTAATCAAGAAGCAACGTTGTTCCTTCTACTTTGGCACTGCATTAATATGAAGATTACTGCATGTAATGAATAAAGCGTATTCCTTCTGGGTTGAAGTGATGCACTGATTGATCAAGCAAGAACAACGGTGATTTCAAATAGCTGCCCTACAGCTCTCAGAAAACAGCAGGTTTCAGAGGCAGCAATTATACTACTTGTGTTCTCACTGCCTATTTCCTGATAGTCTCTCTTCTGAACCATGAACTAGATCCTGTTGGTTGATGTGAACATCCACATCTGCTGAAGAAATCTAGTCTTCCTATGGTTTCCTCCATTCTCCCAAAACCAGAGAAGAGTTCCTTCAAAGGCACTTTCCCAGCATGACACACTCTGTACCACAAATGAAGCTTAGGGAAATGAATCTTCTACCAAAACTGGTCTTCATAAATCCCATTTCCCTGTCCTTTAGATTCACTTGATCTATTTCCATGGTCTGTGCCATACTGCCTAAAAGGATTCATCACATTAGTAGTTTAGATAAAGTTCCGGAAACATTACACTTTGCCTCCAATACCAGTCTGGGAATGAACTAGGATTATATTTCTATTCCTACTTTTATTTTTAAGGAATAGTCACAAGCATTCAACCATGGCATTGTGGTTCTTAACCTACTCGGCTGGCATAATGACAAATGAAAAAGAAAAAACAACCACAACTTCAAGGCAGAACAACAGCTATTCTGGCAAAGGTTTGAAGTCAGACCGCCTGAAGCTCATAGCACCTATACTATATTCTCAATAATTGAGATCAGTCAAAAGGCAGCCAAAGAAAACCTTATTAAATCTGATCTCATCCCAATGGAACTGGAAGCAGGGAAGAAGAAAAAAAACCCAAACCACACAATAAATACAATCCGATTGGAACACAATATAATAATACTGTTGCTAAATGGATTTTAAAAGGATGCAAGATTAGCATTAGCTTCTTAAAGAATACAGACTACATTCAGCTCTTACACAAAGGGTGGAATGGAGGGAACAGGACTGTCAGTACGATCTTTTTGGGATGCCTATATATAAAGTCTTCTTCATTTTGCCAAAAACAGCTTCTGGAGTGAATATTTTGAGAAGAGATCTTTGGCCTTGTTGAATTTAAACAGCAATGATAACCTAGAAGACATAATGAGCTACCAGAAACTGTCGCTTTGTTTCTAAGTTGTATCTGGTCCCACTTATAAGGCCATTTCAAAGAAGAAGAGGCAACAGAGGACTGTCTCCCGATCTGCAGTTGAATCTGCTCAGTCCATCAAGATACAGAGAATTTTATTGATGGTGCCAGTCCCAACAGCTGATACAACAAATACTTATTTATGAGCAGTAAGAGCAATTCTGACAGGTCATTCTTGTGATACAGAATAAGACCCTATTGCTAGGGGTCTTTTTTCATCTGATCTTCACTGCAAGAAGATATGGAAAGACCACAGGCCCTCTCATATATTCCAACCCAGGCTCTTCTGAACACTCTTTCACAACATTGGACTCTGCCTTTGCTATGAAGCAGGGAATAAAGATTTTATTTTACAGCTTGGAGTGTAATATTCAAAGAAAGGGGTGCTAGGATCTCTGGACTCACATTCCGACAGACTGTGACAGACAAACTACACCTATGTTTATCCCAGGAAAGAATTCTATGCACCTACATTTTGAGATAATACTTATTCAGGCAAGGTTTAAAGCATGAGCTCTGAATCCAAATTTGAGTTTCTTGAAGAGAGAAGGGACTGAGGAAAAGTTAAGCAGAGCTTCTAAAAGGAGATCAAATTTCCATAGCATTTGATTAAACTGAACAATCAAAGTCTTCTAAATTATTTTGGAGGTTTCAAAGAAAGACTTGCTAGGCAGCAGGTTATACCCTCATAGTCCTGGAACTATTGAAGGCCAAGTAGCCTGTAGACGCTAAGCTCAACAATTCAAAGGCTAAAACAACTCAAAATGATAGCTGCTAATGTGTGATGAAAGACCCCTAGAGAAGAAAAGAGCAAGAAAGGAACAGAACTACAGAGAACTGAGGGCTGACAACCAACTGCTTAAATAAGCAAAGGTACTACTGGAACTGTGAAGCTACAAGCACTCAGAGAGAGCTAAATCTAACCCTGAAGTATGCTACCTCCAAGATTTAAATGTTCTCAGGACATCTAGCCATTACTGAGGTCCTGCTATCAGACACTGCATATCATTACACGGCTCTGTATTCAACAAAGCTTGTCTGCTAAATGGACTGTCTTTATCTCAGCTTCTGACTGATCAATGCCCACTACCCTATTTATCACTTTGGGGTTCTGGAGTGCCGTGAATTTCAACTTTTACTTGAAAACTATTGAAACAATAGTTACACGTCACAGAGGTTTTCCAAAAGGCAAAGATGATTCAAAGCTACTTCCACTTTAAGCCAACCGACTAGGAAGGCAGGTAATTTATATTCCTACATTACTTCAGCAAGTAGTTTACTCATTGCAAAGCAGAGTCCAGGTTGGAAAAAAAAAAAAAAAGCATGTTTCAATTCACATTTTTGCTGTTCAGGCCAATCTTGCAGACTACTCATTTCTTGTAACAGGCCTGTTGGTGCTGAGCTGTTCTACCAAGGCAGCATACCTTGCATTTAAAATTAGAATCTTGTTCCACTTAAAAAATGTCTTATTCCCCAGCCAAGTGCTGCATCTCTCTACCTCTCTTTCTTCCCACCTACTCATTCCCTGCACACCGCCAGCGTTCCCTCCCCTCACCAGCGTCTGCGTTACAAGTATCCTGATGTAGCAAATACAGCAGCAGCCTAAGCCTAACACAAACTTCTGTTAGGCTGGCCTATAGCATTAGTTCAACAAACTTCAACTCTGCACATCCTTAACCATGTTGTGACTCTATTAAGATGCCTAGAAATGAATAAAGTGGATTAAGTGAACTTTTAAGTTTATTACATGCTTTCTGAACTCAAGCAGACATCCTAGAAAAATAAATGGGGTTTTCCCAAGTCAACATTTACATAAAAATAGTCCCGTTTCTTTTTTACTATGTACAGTACAGACAGATATGTCAGCTCACTGGGAAAACATACAGTCACTTTTCAAATTAGGTAATCATTTTAGTTCAACGGGTATTTCGGCTACAGTCTTGTTTTATTCAAATTGCACTATATTCACTTCAGGGACTATAGTAGAAAGGGGAACTTGCCACTTTAAAAAAAGCTGCCACAGGCAACTTAATCAGAAGCAGGAATCTTTCTACAGTCAGAAAGCAAATGGCTCAGTTCTCTTGTCCATGTACTCCCACTTATGGAGTGTTTAGCACTGGAGTTGCAGATTTCTTTTCTGAAATGAAGATGTCCACATGACCCAAATCCACTTTAGAAACAAGGGCCCCCAAAACCCATAAGAGCAGTTCAAACAGCTGAGCCTTGCTGTCTTCCTTTTTTCCATAGCCCATTGATAAACATCAAAAATAACTAGAAAGTTTGTTTAACCTAAGTCCTCTATCATAAATTAGTAATGTATGCAAGGTAATACACAATCTTCTCCCACATAAAAGCTTCAAATAAGCATTTACTTGAAGCACTGGAGACAGTACCAAATAATTAAGAACATTCTTCTGCTCAACCTTTGGTTTCATACCTGACTTTACAAGACTGTTTCTTGTTAAGAATGGTGTAATTTTCTTAGTTACTTCACACAACTGTTTTATGCTTTCTTTGATGGTAAACATTTATGTTTTTATGCATTGTCTCTGGCCACTAGGGAAAAAAAGTAGATATTTAGTCAATTCAGCTATGATACTGACATCTTCAAAGCACATTTGAGCTGCAAGTACATAGTTTAAACAGTAAATGACTCTATAGCTACCTAATTGCTGTTAAAATCTACCTCAGCACCACTGGAATTCTTCCGTTAAAACAATTTTTCTGGACCTTTAAATTAGCCAAACAAAAAAGAATGCATCGTGAAACCGTTACGGCAGATAAAAGTTAAATAAGAGATAGGAAGCCCAGTAGGAAATTTTGCTCCTATTCACAGTTCAGCTGGATCATCTGCATGGGTCCACAGTGCAAGCTACAGGGCCATAGCCACCTGAACAACCTTGTCTGACCAACACATTATTGTGAGGAAATCAGCAAAAACTACTGTATTCAAGTATTTCATCTTATTGTAAAAATCAGACTTTTAAAAGAACTTCCAGTTTCAGAAAGAATAGATTTTTCATAAACAGTTATTCATAGTGAAATACAGTCATGGTAAAATTCACTTTACATTATTTTTGGTTTTCCCCTATCTTGTTGTTTAGATTAGATATAATGGGCAAAATACCAGCTTCACAAGTTTACTGTCACTGGGAAATTCCACTAAATAATATGGAAATTCCACACAAACCTCGCACAACCCTGGCATAAAACTTTTCCTGTACAAAAGACCAGCTTCTTTAACAACACTACATTCAGGATCAAGAGTTTCAACAAAATTCCTTTCTTAAATTAACTAACTGGGTAAAGTTGAGTGAACACAGCCACTTGGTAGCACTCATGTAAGTCAGCAAGCCAACCTAAAAGCCTGCTACATGGCCTGCTAGCTCTTCAGTACATTTCTCCTATGAACAAGCACACTTCTTCCTCAACTTGCCTCTTAGTGAGCAGATGCACCATTATTTTCCCTTGCTCTTCAGCAAGTCATTTTCTTAAGAGGTTTCTCTATCATATGCATTAAAACAACCCAATAGACTTTCAACTAGATACACATCCAAGTATTTTTAATACATCAGTATGTATTTCCTCTCCTGTTACCTTATGATCTAGGATTCCTTTCCATTATTGAAAGTACTAATTGCTTAGTAGAGACATAAGCCAATTTCATATCAGAACAGAGCTAGGTTGGCTTCTGAGGATTTAAATCTTTGCTTAACAAAAAACAAACAAACAAAAAACCTTTCACACAACAGTTCAGCTATTTTGATAACTTCTACAGCCTAACTTCTAAAAGGCTTCCAATTCAGAATAACCTGCCCACGCCACTACAGTTGTTTTAACACTCATCTGATGTTTCTGATGGCTTCAGTTTTTCCATCTCCAACTATTAGTGAAAGAAGCAAGACTGCAAATGTACCTAACTTACCCTCAAAATACTGTTCTGTAGACACACATAAGATAATAAGTATATATTATATGTTTATATTAATCATGTGTCAGAGCAAGCATGACTAAAGCTTCTTTCAGCATCACGTAGTTGTCCGCCTTGATAAAGACTGCATATGTATGTCTACCGATTTTTGTGGAATTCCTGGTAGAAGAGAATGCAGGAATTTATATATCCTCTATTTCTAATTACACTAGTACAAGTAGTATCATATTCCATCATACATATCTTGAGAGCATAGCTTTTTTCCAAAAAGAAGGGCACGATAATTAGAAAAATAAGAATGTTCTCTAGATAGTTTACTGATTAATATTTTTAAGTTTTTACTAGTTTCATGACTTTTTAGCTGAGATTTGTCCATTACAGGCTATTTCACCTGTAACAATGCTAAATGCTTTTCACATATACAATCTCTGGGGCTCAGGAAGTTTTCAATTCAAAGTAACCACAAATCAAAAAAGTGTGAAAACTAGGCATATATTTCCTCTACATATTCCTAAAACTTATATGATTTTCAGATATCAGCACTCCCAAATCTCCTTAAGTTTGTTACAGTTAAACAATTTAGTTCTTGATGGCACCGCAGCAGAACTAAGACTTGTAAAAGGATGCATACATTCGACCACATATTTGCAAGTGCGAGCATATACCCACACAAATAAAACATGGACTCTTTGTAACAGTGAAAAATGGAGAGAATGCACTTTAAACAAGTGGCAATATTAAAGATTAAATGGAAATAATCATGTAGTAAGCAGATTAAAACAAACAAAAAATCTTAAGTCCTCTTAGACTAACAAGACCTGGAAAAAAAAAAACTAATCTTCACCATAAGAGAGCTCAAATGAAACTACTATATGATTCTGCCCCTCTAGTCTGCTCTGGTGAGTCCCCACCTAGAGTACTGCATCCAGCTCTGGGGTCCCCAGTACAAGAAAGACCTGGATCTGCTGAGGTGAGCCCAGAGGAGGGCCACAAAGATGATCAGAGGGCTGGAGCACCTCTCCTATGAGGACAGGCTGAGAGAGTTGGGGTTGTTCAGCCTGGAGAAGAGAAGGCTCCAGGGAAACACTGCAGCCTTTCAGTACTCTAAAGCGGCTTATGAGAAAGATGGGGACAAACATTTTAGCAGGGCCTGTTGCAACAGGACAAGGGGTAATTGTTTTAAACTAAAAGAGGGTAGATTCAGACTAGATATAAGGAAGAAATTTTATATGATGAGGGTGGTGAAGCACTGGAACAGGCTGCCCAAACAGGTGGCAGATGCCCCATCCCTGGAAAGATTCAAGGTCGGGTTGGACGCGTCTCTGAGCAACCTGCTCTAGCTGAAGATGCCCCTGCTCACTGTAGGTGCATTGGATTAGATGGCCTTTAAAGGTCCCTTCCAACCCAAACCATTCTATGATTCTACCAGTTATCAAAATGAAAGAGGGAAGGAGCACATTACATACAGAGAAATAAGAAAATTTAATTTCAAAAGCTGTATTTTCAAGGTCAAATGAAGTGATGACATCAGAAAGTCCAGATATCAAGATCAGATGAGAGTCAGAAAGAGTTTAAAGGTATCTGGATAAGGACTGACTGTGGGACATAAAACAACAGATGCCATTCACGTTCATGAGGAGATACGAAGGGTTAGGTCTTCATTCCATGCCTTATAGGCCTCCAAATTGTATTGGTAAACAAATATTTCTTGGCATTAATAAGCTGAAATATGAAACATCACTGAAATCCTTCTTCAGTAACGCAAGTATTTATTACTTTAATTAACAGCAAGTATTGAACATATTTGAGTTGTTAGTCTGGAGACTCCCCAGGAATTTAAATCCTGGGAGTGTCCAAACATTACATGCTTTTAAAAGCTTCATACAGATTTGTTTGCTAGGAGGTTTGTCTACAGGTAAAATAAAGATAATAAGAATTCTCTCTACTATTTTTGGTATTGACACTAGTAAGATTTAATCACGATACCTACGTGAAGTTTTGCTATGCATTTCCATTCATAAGTTTTTCACCAGACCTGTTCACAATCTATTTGGTGCGGAGATTGATAATAAAAATCAAACAAGGATGTTTACAATTTAAATAGTTTTGAAAAGGAATAGAATCTCAATCTGTAACTTTGTGATTTTCATATACCTCTTTCACATTTAAAAATTCCACAGGAGTACTGTGATGTCCAGATGCTCCCCATATTATGAACGCTGTCCTTTAATTAAGTATAGACTACTACTCAACTAGTCATTGAAGCACCACCCAGCACAAAATTTGGGCAAATGGCAGATTTCTAATAACAGCCTTCTTTTATGCACCAGTTAGAACTTGCACAATCCAATAGTAAAGAATGGCCATTTGAGAAACAGAAAGAAAACACACATGGAGTTAGCCAATTTATTTAGTAGCCGTGTCTGTACACGCTTGCACACAGGCTAGTATCACATTTACAGACCCCCTCTTGCAGCATTCCCCCTAGTTCATAACATTCTGTGCCTGGCAACCCATTTTTTGGCAATGCCACAACAAAGATATCACCTACATCAAATAAGTTTACCATTGGACATTAAGAAAACAAGCAGTGAGTCCTCCAGTGCGAAGACCATTGAAATCTGACAGATGGCTGATTCTGCAACAACTTTAACTTCAGTAACAGTATGGAGATCATAAACTCCAAGCTTGTTTTTTCCTATAGAAATGATTTTATTTCAAAACTGAATGTTGTGGCAATATAGAGTATATCCATGCCAAATGGCCTTGCCACCAGCCTACCTTTGTAGGAGAAATACTGATTAACATCCACCACAGGAAACTCCTTCGCATGTCTTGACACCTGTCTTTGCCATTACCCATGCTGAACCTTGTATTCAAGTGAGCAACACTAAAATTCTTAATTCACTCTAGATCCTTAAGTTTGAGTATTTTTCCCCCCCCACAGTAATCCTTTATTAGTTGTTAGTATCTTTACAGAAAGCAAGCCAATGTTCTCCCAAGTAAACCTGTCTGTATGTTGGAAGCTGAAAGCACGCATTATTCTAGTAAAGCAAAGGACTGTTTCTGCTTGGAAGGAGTTTACTGAAGACAAAAGGCATATGCAGATTATACTTGAAATGCAGTTCCTCTTTAGCTACCTGTTTCTCAACTAATTTGGATGTTAGCACAACACTCCATCTCAAGGCTGGCTCAGTGAAGCACTTTTCAAATCATATCCTCTCCTTTGCTCAAAACAAGACTCCCTTCTACCAGCCTTTCTTCAGGCTTCTTTTTGTGCAACACCTTACTGCTCAGCACACGTGCATAAGCTGTCTGCTTATCTTTCTATTATAGTTTGTAATTCTATTGTGTTCCTTACCTAGGACATTCCTTCCAGCACAAATAGCTTCCTTGCTGATTATTTCTTCAGTTTAGTCACAGTAATCTCATAATTTACAGCATGAAAAGAATTTACTATCCAACTTTCAAAGCTTATACTCTTGTTTATTTCTTCAGGTCACCCCTCAAACATTTTGCACAACATATTGTATTACCCGAAGAGGTGACCGATTTGCACTGTTTTGCCCTTCCTTCCATCTTCTGATAATTCAAGAACTCCTCTAACCACAACATTTTTCCTCAATATAATCGGCTTTAGACACTGATGTGTTGTTTTTTTTTTTTTTTTCCCAATACAAACTTAAGTGTACAACTTTTTATCAGCTGGAAAACAGAAAGTAGCCAGCGCACATTATCAAGTCAGGCCTAGTATGCAGCCATTGTCATTTTAACTGGGCCAAAACCGTGACAAGATGTAAAGAATGCGTCAAAGTGTGAGATCTATACAAGTTTTTTTTTCCCATTAGACATGGAAGCATGAAAATAATGTGAAAGAAAAATTGAGAGGGTAAAAATGTCACCAAAAAATAGTATGTCCGTGAATTTGTAGAACAAGGAAGAATATATAAGATACTGTGTAATTTATTCATATAGAACCAACCCGCATAGTCAAAAGGAAGGAATAGAGCTACATAGAAGTTTACCATTGCTAAGATTCATTATCTGTCGTTTGTACTCTCAAGCAAATGTTTGAATACCACTAATCTTTTCATTCTTATGACGCATCTCATTTCTTACTCAACTACACACCCCTGTCTCTGCTATATTTAAATAGAACATTGGGAGTTTAGCTGTGCTGTTCATGACCTCAAAACTCAGAAGATGATCTTCCACGATGATTATATTCTCAGCCTATGTTGCAACCCCTGAACTAGCTGCATCTCTGCACCCTTTCTCATTTCCAAGTATGTCATCTTGAAGTATCTCATCATACACCAGTTTGTGCTTTTTTCTGTTCCTCCCATGCAGAACTGTACAGTTCAACTCGTAGATGTATGAGCAATAGCATTTCCTTGATGAACCAAGCTGAAATATACTGGCTTTCGGTCTCACAGATTTTCCCATTCTGGAACTTCTGACCAGGTAGTCTGACTACTACATAAATTACAAGCTAAAATTGAAGACTGGATGAATACACTAACACAGACATCAATGTAGATTAAGAGGCTCAGCATATCCTGTTATTAACATACTCAGGACTTTCTCAGGCATTCTGAGCAAGGCTGTCTGTCCAATTGTCCCAAATAATCCTTTCTCCAAGACGATGTTCCTTTATAAATTGCTGCAAACATTTTGCATCTTCAAGTTGTAATCTTTCTGGTCAGAACTGCTGGCAGAATGGCAAAGATTTCCTAAATGTACTTAAAGGACAATCGTTAATGCTTGCTTAAGAATGGCCAATCTGGAGTTGCTACTTCTTTCTTCACGTACAATTTTTCACATGAGCACCCACTACACGTCCCAATAAGCACAACCTCCGCTAATAATACCTACAGAGAAGCTCAATTCCTATCACACCTTCTCTTTTCTCTTCAAGTTTCTCCAGGATCTTCACCCATTTTCACTACAGGATGCTTGTTTGCACCTTTTTCTAACATGAAGTTGCCTTTAACAAAGTTAAGTGACCCACTAGACCTGAGAGGGCTTGGAAAAAAGTAAAATATTGGGGAAGTACGTTCAGATTGTAGGAGTTTTTACACATCTTCTACAGCAAGATGTATTTTCAAACACCTTGACATAAGCTACTACTATGTCAGTACATAAGCTTACCAAAACTTCCTCGCAGCATTCTCCCTTCAGCACGACAATTAAACAAGTAAGTTTTACATTAATGCATTACCAGATCCATCCAGGCTGCCTATCAGGTGGACAAGCCTTAGTGCTTGTCCGCACTTGTTACCGCCCAGGAGCTGGGACCCTCCCCGGCTGAACGCCGCCGAAAGAGGATGACAACCACAGGGCTTCCCTCCAGGTGAGCTCCGAACTGCCCGCCTAGAAACATTACTCAAAACAAGTCTGTTTTCTCGCTACGTTTTTCTGCCTTCATATCACTCCGTATTACGGTTTTCCCCCTGCATAAGGCAAAAGCAAACCCTTCTGGACGCAAAGCCCCCCCACCCCGGCGCCCACCGAGGGAGCTGCCCAGGCCGGCCGCGGGCCCCGAGATGCGCCCGGCCCCGCACCCACGGCCCGGCGGGGGGAGGAGGGGGACGGCTCCCGCCGCTCCTCTCTATCCGCACAGAGAGCTCCCGGGAAAGTACAATTACTGGCTTCCCTTCCGAGGTGGGAAATTTTAAAAATAATAACAATAATTACCAAAAAAAAAAAAGCCCCACCCACCACCAACGCACACACAATCTCCCCGCCAGCCTCGGCGCTGGCGAGCAGCGAGCACAGCCCGCCCCGAGCCCGCCCTGACAGGTCCGTGCCCCCGGGAGACCCGCGGCCGGGCACCTGCACCCCGCCCACGGCACCCGGTGCTTCCCAAGTTCCCGTCGCGACAGCTCCCCGCCCCCCCCCCCCACGTCTGTCGCGATACACAGACCTCCGGGGAAAAGGGGGAAGGTGAGCGCGGGGTGGAAGGGGTTGCACCCCCAACCACGGGGCCGTGGGCCAGGCGGAGGGAAGAGGTCGGCGGCAGAAGGGCCACTTACCGGGCGTGCAGTGCAGGGGTGAGGCCGGCGAAGAGACAGGCGAGGAGGGGGGCGCCGGCGGCTGCGGCTCCTTGGGGGTGCCGGCGGCCGAGGAGGGTATGGCGGGGGGCAGCATGAGGTAGCGGTCGGGCTGCGGCAGGCAGCGGAGGCAGACCGAGTGGAGGCAGGGCAGCAGCTTGGGCCGCCGGCTCTGGATGGGCTGCCCGCACACGCCGCAAGTGTCCAACAGGTTGAGCGGGGCCACCTCCCCACCGCGCTCCGCCGGGCCCTGCCGGCTCTCGGCCTCGTTCTCCCCGCTCAGCGCCGCCGCTCCCGTTCGATCCGCCGGGCAGGGCCCCCCCGCCGCCGCCGCTGCTACTCCCGCCGCCGCTACTCCCGCCGCTGCCGCCTCTTCCATTGTCCTGCGCCGGCCGCCGCCGGAGCGCCGAAGGGAGGCGGGGCGGCCCCGCTGCCCCCGCCGCTTCCCGCCCGCCCGCGCCGCCGCCGCGCCGACCCCCACCCCGCGCGGCCCGCGGTGTTTGTGTGCCTGCCCCGGGAGGAGGCTGCCCCGCCGCGCGACACGGCCAACGGCCGCCCGCGCCCCGCCCCTCGCCACGCTGCGCCCCGCCCCTCCCCCCGCCGCGCCGCCAGCCCCGCCCGCCGTCCCAGCCCCGCTGCCTCTCCCCGCCCCGCCGCGCCACTCCCCCTTCGGGGCCACGCCCCCATCGCTACGTGCGGCGAGCGCTTCTGCCGCCCCGCCCTCACAGGAACCAGCCCGACCGCCGGAGGAAGCCCCGCTCCCAGAGGCCCCGCCCCGAGCAGCCCCGCCCCACGCCGCCTTCTGCCCGGGCGGTTGGCGGGGCCTTTCCCGCCGCTGCCCCCCTCGGCGGCCCGGGGGCGGCTGGGGGGCGAACCCTGGCGCCGGTGCCCATGGCGCCGGTCACCCAGAGGCACTCACCCGTCACCTCCCCGGGTCCTGCGCCCCACCAGCACACACGCTGCGTTAAATGCCCATGGTCCCCTCAGCCCCTGCCCAAATGGCCGCCCTCTCGCCTGGGTAGGAGGCCAGGCCCGCGGCTGGCAGCGTGTGGGCAGCCTGGCACTGGCTAGGTGAGAGGCCTTCACCCCTTTGAGAGGTTTTTGAAGAGGTTGTCCTTCTCCCCCGCTGTATGTGCAGGTGTCGGTAAACTTTGGCCCGTGTTCGGTTTGGCGGATCACATCTACACTGCCGCGTGCAGGCATGTCACCTCACTGAAGCTAATTGGCGATCAGTAAAAAAAGTATGATGGAAAACTACCATTCTGGTTTGGACGTGACATTTTACTGAATCAAATGCTTCGACTTAAGCACCCGTGCAGACATGAAGCGCTGCTTACGCATTGGTTGCAAGTCAGTCATAAACCGATCCAAGCTCCTCACAATATTCCAGATGTCAGCGCTTAAAATCCCAGAGCAGCCAGCACGCTTCCCGCTTCCTTGCAATCCCATCAAGACCCTAATGTCAGACACATAATAAATAAGAGCATAAAAAACCCATACATGACAACAGATAAATTTCTTCAGCGCATAGAACAACTGCGTACAGGAGCATTGTCATGATTCAGCATGTCTCACATCCGTAATTTACCACGATATCAGGAGAACAATATACAGGTTGTTTTGGGGGGTGGGGGGGCAGAAGTCAGATTTGGCTTTACAATGAGGAACTGTTAAGAGATAGATGTCATTCCCTGCTTAAGAGTATCAACAGAGGGGTCAAGCCATACTTTCTCAACTCTCGACTTGCCAACACGTAGGGAAGAAATGTCACCAGCAGCAGTTTCTTGAAGCACATCTTCTGCTTCCCAGTCCAGCTCTCTCCCTTTGCTGAGACTCAACAAGTGGTAGGGTAGAGCCCCGTCACCCTCTTTCTCTGATCCCACACACAGTGGCTTGGTTATCCAATATCGTACAATGATGTTCTAACAATTCCTTGTGATAGGAGCCAACATGCTGAAAGTGTGTAAGTGTTAATATGAAACAGACTGGGGAATTAGGATGATGGTACAGGTTCCGTAAGGTGAAAAAGTATCAAAAATGCCATTAGAATGCGTCTGTCGGGAAGCAGGCGATAACTGAAGTATGTTTGATCAGTTTTAATAGCAAACATGATTGGAAAGTTAATGAGTAATATACTTGTGAGGGATGATAGCAAGTCATAAGATCATCAGACTGGATGGGTTCTCTAACTAGTATAAGCTGTTTCTCCAATCTCTCCCAGAGATTAGTAAAATGATACAATTATGTTTTTTGCAAAGTTTGTTTGCTCGAGATGTTTGCAAAGCTCACATGAACTGCGCTGTAAAATCTGTAGTAGCATGGCATCTGAACAGCATCTGATTTAAAATAAATGTTTGAACTTGTATGATTTGAATTTGAATGTGGAGTCCCGCTCTCCTTCCTGTTAGTGGTGGCATTGTATTCGGAGTACTCAGGACGTGAGCAAAAAGCATTAGGAAGGAACAGAAATAACCATCCCAACATAACCAGCCCTGCAGTATAGGAAGATGAGAGTGAATGAAAAAGCTTTTAAGTGTAACTGCGTTGCTCAGACAAAACATGGAAACAAGTAATGAAAGATGCTGCACCCCATTATACTCACCTGGAATGTGTATATATAGACAATTTTGGATCACAGCTACCCTGCATCTGGCCAACAGGGACCCCAGGCAGAGCTGGCTTGGGGCGGCTTGTAAAAGGCGATGTAGACAAACCCACCATGGGGCAATATGTGCTGTACTGTCTTCAGTCTGAAAATAGCTGCCAGTTTTGTCTAGTTTCTGTCAGAAGCAGGGTATGACTTGTTGGGTTCTCCAGTGTTTCACTGGGATGAGACAAACCAATGGAGAAAAAATGAAGATGGTGTCAAGCTGGTAGAGTCAGCTTAGAAAGCATGGAAATCATGTCGACTAGCTGCAGAAAACAACAAGAAGCTGAGATTACTTTGTCTGTCCTTCCCTCTTCCATGCTTACAGGAGAGCTTAAGAGCTTGCTATGCTACTTGTTACTTGTGTTCACAGTATGTGAGTTTTCGTAAATGCTCTGCTTCTTCTGCACATCCCAGTTAAAGCAAATTCCAGAAGCAGTATTATTGCTCTAGCATTTTGCCTTCTGTTTAGATACACACTTTGTGACCACAGTCTAGACCTTTGCCATTTGTCATCTAAATTCCTGCAACATACTCCACAAAAAGTTACCAGTCAAAACTTCAGCTACAGGAGGAAATGGCAGCTGACTGCCAGCAGAACTTCTCAATTGAGGGCTCATAACTAGGAGCTCCTTGCTCGCAGAATTTACTTGCTGGCTCTGATTTCTTCCTTTTGCCTTTGCTTCAATTTGTCTCTTCCCTGTATTTCTAGATTTTCTAGCAGTCAGTCACTCGTCCTTACAAAATGCAACCCTTCCCAGATTACCCCTAAACATTGGCATGTACATTTCCTCTTCCTCGGACAGCCATGTGACACCAAACAGTCTCTTTCCAAAGTTTTTTTGTAGACCAAAATAAAGCCACGGGGCTTGGAGTGTGATCTGGACAGCTCAGTTTTATCCTTTATGTGGCAACAGTGAAGGAAGTGGCAGAGGAGACTCAGCGCTCCATCTGTATCATTAAAAAATGCTTTTGCCACTGTGGTCATCCAAGAGGTGGATATAGCAGCTTTTTGGCCAGACTCCACTACCAGCCCCATGAAACAGTCACTGGGAGGATCTGCCCCAGAATATACAGCATTTTCTAATCTGGCTTCTCTTGACAAATGAATGTCTTAATATATGGTTCGTCTTGCTGTTGAATGAAATCCATAAAATATAAAAGATGTTCACTGGGGACAAGATGAGTGCATTAGAAATTCACAGTTAGGGAGATGTAATATATTAACCTTTCCAGCAACAGTGAAGAAGGAGAACTTTACATACTAGAACAGCTGGAATAAGCAGCGAATGAACATAGTCCCTCCCTAGCTATGATGGCTGAATTAGGAATTAATCTAAAATACGGCTTAGGCCTGTAGGCTGCCTTTTTGAACTCTGCAATCAAGAACACATAAAGCTATAGTAAAAAAAGCTGTATAGCTACTTGTCCTCTCAGCCAGGAGAGAGTGAGAAAAACCTGGTTCAGGTAATTTTCTTAGGATTTTCAAATTTCTGTTTTCTATACTTCACTCACTCAAAATATACACACAAATAAAAAAATCTTTTCTTCCAAATTGAGGGATGGTTTCTCAGAAACATTCTTTGTGTCCTATTATATATGCTATTTACCCAAGTCAAATATTTCTTCAGCACCTGGCAAATAACCACTGGCACTCTTCTTTCATAACCAAGAAGAGATTCACTTGACCAGCTTGGTCTTATCTGGAAGCTCACCACAGATGAGGCTGGGTCTAACACCCTGGCGTGGGCCAGCCACCTTGTAATGTTTCCAGTGCTCCACCCAACATACCTCCACTGTAAACTATGGAATAACACCCCCACTGCACAGCTTCCCATTAGTTTCATGTTCAGAGAAGTCACCGTGCTTTTCTGAATTAACCCTGGGGTCATCCCATTAGGTTCCCTTTCATGGAAAAGGGGCTTGCCTAAGGCGAGAGGCAATACACCAGTTCTGAACGCCCAGTGTTAGATAAAAATTGCTGAAAATGACCATGGTATTCACAAACCTTTTTTCTTCCAAAATATATTTTTAGGGTTAACCTTCACTTCCATAGAAAATTCCACAAACACATGGAATCAACATGGCTGAACGTGAACACATCCCAGTTACTGTCCCCTAACAATGCTCTATCCACTTATTTTCTCAAACAGTTACAGGTCCCATCTCTAATCCCCAATGGACCTTTGGAGACGTACATCTCTCCTAGGGATGCACAAGATGCTAGGGCTGCCCGTGCAGAGATGCTGTGGTTCAAAACTGAATCTCTTCCCCCTTCCAAGTCCCTGCGCTCCCTGGCTGCGCAGCCTCAGTGGAAGTGGGGCATCCCAGGGCTGCAAGTACAGACCAGCCCAGCAATAATTTAAGAGTGCAGTTGCAAGCTAACCCCTGATGAGTTAAACTCAGACATTCATCTAAATAATCAGGCCAACAGACCATATTCCTAAATTATCACAGGGCAGCTCCAAATCCGTCACATCCAGTTTCTTTTCTGACACGTAAAAGGCCAGAAATAGCTTTCTGCAGCAGCACAAGTAACCCTGTTGGGTATTAGACTCATTTCAAGGAACTCGGGAATTATCCAGTGGGGGCCACAGCTTCTGTTGATAAATCTCAGTAATCTCAGGAATTATAAGGTAGGGGGTATAGCCGTAGCACCTGTGGATTCGAAATTCAGTAATAATTGAGTGCTTAGCTCCCTACCTGCCTAAGGACTTCTCTTACCCCTGTCTCTTTATCTGATGAGGGTTTCCTACTCGGGTTCTTATTAGCGTTAGCGCTGTTGTTAGAAAAAACGAAGCATTGCAAACACCTCTTAATGTATGCTTCTGGGAAATTCCCTTTGGACCTGCAGAACCGTGTTTCTCAAGTCACCTGGCTCCACTGGGACACTGTAACCCACCAGGATGAGATTCTGCCCTGACTTCATTCCTAAAAAAGGGACTTCCTAAACTTCTTTTTTCTTTTTTAGGGAGGGTGGGGGAGGAAAAAAATGTTGCTTTGTCACTTTCAGCATCGGGAGCGATGGTAGTAGATGAATGCACATGGAAAGGAAGCCCCGTATGACATCTTTTTTTACTTCCCTGGTGTGAGCCTTTAGCTGTAAGGAGAATCAAAATTTCATTTAACAGAAGATTCCCAGGTTTCAGAATGTGCTTCCATTCAGATTAGGAAAACACTTACCCAGTTTTAAAATACTTTGTAAAGAAAAACTTTTGAGGCATTGTCTGGATTTGATTAAAAACGATGTTTTCAATAAAAATACATTGTTTGGATTTTGGTCTTTCATTTATTACTATACTAAATAAATGTCATACTGCAACATAAAGTATTTGGAATCTTTTTTTTTTTCCCCAAAAAACATCTAAAAGACATTTACCAAATTACCAGAACTTTTACTCCAACTTCACAATTGTCTGAGGCATTTTTATTAAAAAAAACAAAATCTCAAAAAATAATAACAATAAAAAAATCCCCAAACCTCTGCAGACTGCAAAGGAAAATGGTCATTATCTCATTACTGGTATTCCTACAGTCACCTCACTTGCTGACCCCACCTGGTTTTCAGTAACGCCTTCACGGGCTGTGCCATTTTTTGCCCATAGATCTTTGGCTGAATACCCACAGTAAGGAACATTTTGTTCTCTTCTTATTGGATGTCAGAGGTTTGTTTTCCCTCTTGTTGACAACAGATCACATTAAATTACTGAGAGCAGCCCAGGACCAAAAATACATTCATTTTCACTTCTGTTCTGAAAAGTAACTGTAAAATGGAGTTATGTAATCACATATTTATTTGCCCAATGATTTTGAGGTCAAATATGCTCAGTTTACATGTAGAAGCTGTTTTTCTAAAGTATTCATCTATCTGTTAAGCTACCACAACTTGCAATCTAAAGGTCATGATACTCCTTCATGATCAACGATACTGCTAATGAACCCTTCCTTTTGACCAGAAGGTCCCTTTCTTTCAACTTAAGCTTTCAGAGGCATCTATATGAATCACATTAAGGAATCAGCTGGGAAGAATAGAATCTCTCTCTTTCACTTCATTTTAAATGTTGTGTACGTTCAGAAATGCCCTACTTTGCACACAGGCATTACATCTGTATGAGGGATTTGCATCAGTGTGACTAAATTGATTTTGCTGCATCATTGCACATTTGCTTAATGTAAACAAGGCCTTTACTGTTGGCTATGCTGAACTAACAAGAGAAAAAAATAGCAGCGAAAACTTTCTCTAAGGTTGTTTGGAGATAGGATTCTGAATACATATAGAGGGAAAATAAGAAGGGTTGGTTTGCTTTTACATGTTGCTACTTTTACAGAGTTGGTTATCAGTGAAGCAAAGCTTATTAGAAAATTCAGAATCCATCAATTTAAGCCAAAGAAGCATGCTACAAATTTCCTAGCAGAAAGATATAACTGACCTTATCTTGGCTACTGAAAATTTCATTTGCAGTAGCAATTAGCTAGTAAATAAATAGTTCACCTCCTAAAAAGCCTCTGAGCTATTTAGAGTTTCTCTCTCATTGCGTCCCAAGTCTCATCCACACAACTAAACCAAACCCACAGTGGACAACAGGCACCAGGACCAGCTGGAGCCAAACCAACTCCTCTGTTTTATTATGCAACCTCTCTGAACAGCCCTGAATAGAGGGTGGGACAGTGAAATAGGGGATAAACAAGTCACAGTCCTGGCTAAAAGCCACAGTGGATAGACACAGGACTGCATTACCTGGAATAACACCTTCCAAGCCCTCTGGACATCTGTGTCTGGACAGACATCAAGACCGTTGTGCACAAAGTTCAAGGCCCTAACCTGGCCTCTTGGCTCTGAAAGCCTTCTTTGCGATGGGAGACACGGCAGTCTGACTCATTTAAGCCCCAAGATTTAAGGGATGAGATGTCCCCAGCCTCTCTCCAATTTTTTTCATTCTGTCATCACTATTT
The DNA here is from genome assembly GCF_011004875.1 of Balearica regulorum gibbericeps. Lineage (NCBI taxonomy): Eukaryota > Metazoa > Chordata > Aves > Gruiformes > Gruidae > Balearica > Balearica regulorum. The sequence goes on from NC_046184.1 coordinate 63,422,053, forward strand.
ATGGTCTTAATTCTTAGGGATTATATGATAATGAAGTTAAAGGGAATATATATTATATATAGGAATTTTAGATAGACAATATGTAAACCCCACACATTTTACTCTCAATTAGCACAAGGCATTTACAGATCAGGGCAAATACTGAAGAGCATTTCCTACTCGGTCTTTGGTTAGCATCTGGGGGAGAAGGGTGGGAGACAGGCAAAGTTTGTTTTGCCTTTTGGTTTTCCACATGCGATTTCCAGCTGTAGAGAAATTCCTTCCTGAGGTTACGATTTGACATACATACAGTTCTTTTGGCAATAGTGCCAGTGATAAAACAGTGCCACCTTAGCTGCTCAAATGTTCAGTCATAGCCTACAAGAACATAGCACTGCTAAATGACAAATAAGACATTTTTTGTGTTCCATTTTTTTGGCGGGGTTATATCCTTCTGTTGACTGCTGTAAAGAAACTCTTTATAAGTCAGTGACTGTGCCAGTGGCAACTCTAGTGTCCCATCACAGCAGAGTTACAGAGCGCAGGTGATACCCTGATGCCCATGTTTCACCTTCCCAGGCATGCTCTCCTCTGGCTTTAAAATAATGGGGTGATGCTTAATCACATTTATGATCAGAAACAGTATTTCACAAACTAAAAAAAGAATACATAAGGTGACAGAAATATTCTCTAATTCTTATGAGTTGAGGTGCACACCCGTGGCTGCTGGTTCCATCCAGTCTCTCATTAACCGCCCCAACAGGGTGACAATTGCCAGAGGGACCCTGCAGCGTCCCACCCAACTCCTTCAGTACCGACCAGCTAAAGAAGGATTAGCCGTAAGTTACGTGACTTCGGGGCAGGCCATTTTATGTCCCTCTGGCAGATTTAAAGGGTAAGTTTACATGCTAAACATTTCACTTTCTTCTCCTTTACACCAGTGCAGTGAACAGTAGGACTGGAGGTTTGCATAATCCAAAATACTGCGTGCCGGCGTACAGGCAAAATTGAAGAGGTTAAGACTCATACCAACTTTTGTATCTCTTGACTTGCTTTATTTAAAATTCATAGTATTAATAGAGGAGTCGGAACGAGGCTTTCACTGCGTTTGGTATGAACCTGCAGAAGTACCGGTAAGGAGAGAAAAACAGCCGAAACCGTGCAAGCGCTGTTACACCTCTTTGAAATGTTCCTACCAAACCTGTCATATTCTGCCCCTCTTAGATAGCACCGTAGTACATATTTTTGTTTATATTTGGAGCAGTGTCAGCACTGTGCAGCCAGACAATACGGTGGCAAAACCTGCTCCTTCACTCACATGTGTATTTCCATCCTAAATCAAACGTGAGTAAAGCAAGCAGAGTTTGACCCTAAATTGGAGAGCTTCGTAAGCAGAAACTATGTATTACAGTCACAGAAATCTGACCTCCAGATCTGTGGAGCTGCATATTTATGATTTTCCGATGCTTGAATAGATTTTAAAATAAACCAGTCTGTAAATACAAGGGAAAATCTAACTGCAGCATTATGAAGTTGTGCAATGCAGCACTCCAGATTTGTTTTCTTCACAACTCTGTAGAACTGTGGGCAACATGGAACTAGCTAAATGCCTAATTTATTTCTTTTACTTCTTTCCAAACAAGCCATACCCCAAAGGAATATCTTAGTTATTTACAGTATCATGAATTTTAATGTATGTTTTGAAGGTATCATTTCACTTTTCAGCTAGGATCAAGGGTTATGGTTCATCCATTAGAGACATTCTCTGGGATTAAAGACAACTGGATTGACTTTAATATATATATATATCACATACTTCCCTGGGAAAATTAGTGAGTCTGTTGCTCTGTTTGCATTTGCACAAAACCAGCATTTTCCTGTCTCGCGGGCATGTTGTGAGGGACCTCAAAGACTGAGATGTCTCACATATTATTGTAATTGGAAGTCATATAAAACGTGCAGCAGGCAGATATCCTAAATGTTAAAATGAAGTTAGAGCTCAGAAGTAATTTCTAATTTGCCATTATTACCATCCACTAAAAGATTAAAATAAGAGTATTGTACTTTTTTTTTTGGTCTCAAGTAATGACTGGGTGCATTTTGCTCCATCTTGGGACACAACTCACAGCTAATGACATAATTTCAATTTCAGATATGGAACAAACCAAAGTTATTCCAAGTTATTACTCTTACTGAGATTATGCTGTATTAAAAAGAACATAACAAGGATGCCCAATATTGAGATTATCAACAAATACGGTTCAGCATAACTCCACCGAAGAAGCTAGAACTGGACCAGACTGGACTTCCTGGCAATCTCCCCTACTGTCCCTACTCACAGTTTTGCAGTGACTGAAATGTTAGTTCAGCTTTACATAATTTTATTTTTTAGCTTCTACTTGATTAATCACAGGTGAGCAACAAAGTGAGAAGGTTTAATCTAAAAAAATGGACTTGAATAGTATCAGTATCATGCGATGAACATTACAACTCTTTTTTCCCTTGAGAAAATTAAACAACCAAAGTAGGAGTGGTTAAAAAAAATGTACATTAGCTTAAAAGAAACACCATTTTCTGCTAAAAGGAGATAGCTGTGATAAAACTATATAACAGCATAGTCAGTTGTCCACTGAATTGTAGAAGACAAGATAGTAGTTGCTTTACATTATTTATGGTTATCCAATATACCAGTGCAGAATTTTTCCATTCCGTAATTTTCTACAGATTTGCCCAGATACGAATGCTAAACAGCTCAAGTTAACGATTCCCACTGTTGCAACTGGACTGTGATGCCATAGTCCAACATCTTTCACAGTTGTGGGTGCATTTGTTAATGTTTTCCTTTCATTTTCCGACCTAATTTTTCCTACACACAGTCTCCTCTATCAAGAAAAAAATAAATAAAGCATTCTTTTCTCATTGTCAATATCTGCATTTCCAGTGTCTGCAGACAGTAGGAGTCTTCACCCTCCAATATTTTTTCCTGAATGTATTTACGGTTAATATTCCCTTCCATTTCAGTCTTTCCATGCCTTTGCTCACATTTTGCCACACTTGACTGCCTTCTTCCCAATTTTGCTGCATTTCTGTTGCAGCCTTTACGCTTTCCTGCCAGTGCTGTGCCAGCTCTGTGCTGACTGCAATATAGCAATCGCGTCCCAACAGCGTTACCACAAGATTGTGTCAGATCAGAGTCATGCAGTAGTCAAGTGAGATATACCGCACTCTTCCTATACGATTACCTATAATGTGCTGTAGCCAAGGCACAGGGTTATATTAAGAAAAACGCCTAAGGACTTTCAGAGGAAATATAGGGAGCTGAAGAAAAACAATGTTTGAAATAAAAAGGAAGAGCCTCTTCCACTTCAACAAGGTAGTGGAAGAAAGAAACTCTGTTGGTGATACTGCAAGCCAGTAAAAATTGAGTGATTCAGACTTAAAAGCAACCAGTGATTACCTCTCATACACTGGTCTTGATAAAAGCAGTATTTCAGTCTTTCCCTCTTCAGGCTGTGGTCCTGTGGCCATCACCAGCTTGGCGGAGCCTGGAAATGCTGTAATCGGGCAGTGTGAGGGAAACGAGGCAGATGTGCAGCCATGCTTTGGGTACCATAAGAGCTGGTGTGTTGGAACCTGAGAATACTGAGAGCTTTCGGGCTCTCTCTGTAAGCTGCTCAGCCAAGGATGCCGCTGTATGTCGGGTTACAAGCCCCCTTCCTTCAAGAGCCCGACCTCTCGACGGTTTAGATCAATGGGGAGAACAGGAAAAGAAAATAATCGCCCAGGTAGAAACATCTCAATCTGGCCAGACCAGGAGCCTGGAGATCAAAAGGGTTGGACACGTATCAAGCAGATTTCACTGAAAGAGGGAAAGAACTGGTTTATGGTTTGAGGTAATGAGCTCTCTTGCCCAGATTCTAATGTTTAACACGAAATGGGGAAGAGGTTTTAAAAAAATAAATAAATAAAAGCAAAGCCTTATTTGACCAACCTTTAATTCTTTTCCAATGGACTTACAATGTCTAGGTGAAAAGAGGTATCCCCCAGCTAGCCTTCCATAGCATGAATATGGAAATAAATATCATTTTCCTATAGCAGTTCACTCCAGCATATCCTTAAACAACTGATTTCTCTGTTTTGCTTGTTAATAAGTATACGTAAATATAAAAAATAAAACAAAGACACACCAAAATCTGCACACAAGAGTATATAGCAAGAGGGAAGAGGAAACCATGTTGATTGGAGAATACAGAGTAATTAGAAAACAGGATGCTTCCATAATTTCTCTTATTTGCAGTCATATGGGAAACCTTTCAAACACAGAAGATACTCTGTCTTTTAGCTTTTTGTTCCAGAGCTTGTCATTACAGAACAGTTTCTCAAGTGTCAAGTAAAAATAAGCTAAAAAAAAAAAAGGGTTACTTCATGATATCCATGCAAGAATTTTGCTTAATATGATGAGAGTAGGCTGCCATCCCCTTACATAAAAATACTACCTAAGCCAAAGAAAAAGAATGTTGGTAGACATAGTAGTTAATACATTGTCTACTATTGTGATACTCACCGAGCATCCCATAGAAATTAAGCACATTTCTGTAAAGCCATCAGAATTTCTTTTTCCATTCAGCTGCACTAGTGCTAACTGGCATGTTAGGGTGGGAGTTGATTATGTGGCTTAGGAGGTGAATTGGTTTGTATCCAGACATAAAATGAGTTGTCTTGCAGAATGATATAAGGGGATTTAACTTTGCTGAGTCAAATTTCAGTAAATTAAATAGACCTAGAGGGTCAAATGTATTAAGGGTACTGTGTCACTGTAAGAAAACTATATTGCTAAACATGTTTTGGGATAGGGTTTGAGGTTTCAAATGCATAAATCTCAGCTTGCTTATTCTTGTGGCAACATGAACCACACCAAATCTTGCAAACCCTTTATTAAAGATAGAAAAAATAAGGGGAAAAAAGAATAAAAATATTTGGAATGCAGAAAAGTAAGGCTTTCATTTTCAAAATCTCCAATTTCCATTCGCTATTAAGAATCCGTATGAGGAAAACACCATTGTTTTACAGGCTTAAAGAGATAGTAAGAAAGACAATTTATTGTTTTTTCTACTTTAGAAAAGAGAGTTATTCAGTTCACTGGGACGGGCTGGAACTGCTACAGGAGCTGTTGTCAGAGCCCAGTCCTTCCCTGGAGAGGCAGGCAATACGAATAGGGGACAAAGGCGGCAGAAGAGCTGCAGGGGAAGGGGACTCAGCCGCTCACTCTGGTGTTGGCTCTGAATAACGAGTTCATTGCTAGAAAAACTCCAGCACAGCTTATTGTCTGGTGGTCACACGGAAACATGGAAATTGCAGCAGTGCCCTGCTGTCTCTAACACAGCTTTTTGGAAACTGTCTGTTAACAACATTGCAACAGATCTCCAAAGGACACAGCTTTAACATCTCAAGCAGACTCTTCTTAAACAGAGAAAAAAGGGAAACACGCACGAAAAATGAAAGAACAGGGGAGGGAAGGAAAAGCACAAACCAGGGGGCTATGACAGTCTCATTCCAGGTGTTGTTCAGGATTTAGCCAGTGCAAGCGGAGGTGTGAGGCCACCTGGATTCCTCCTACCACCCCAGTCTTGTCTGTACAGCTTTCATGTTGATAATAAATGCCCAGTGCAAAGGAGCCGTGGTGGACTGGCTGCAGGGGATGGGGCAAATGACTGCAACTGTGCTGGGCTGTGCTCCCGCTGTCTACCCGTCTTCCTGCAGTATGGGTCAAATGAAGCATCCTTGCAGCTGACTCACCAGGTTAGGGGCACCAGACAAGCAGAATAGCCCATCCACTCATGATTTTGCTCATCAGTGAGTCTTACTCTACAGTATATCAATTTTGTCCCACTAAATCTAGTCTCATACTTTTCTTCTTTACTGGACATGATTTCGGCATAGTCCTTGGGGCTTATCACTGGGTCTTTTTTCTTGAAAAGACTGACATTTTGTCTTTAATTTTTACTGACCTTTGCAAATTATTTTATATAACAGGCTGAGCTGTACACTGGTCACCTTGAACTATTTAGAGCGTAGGCCTTGGCACAGCAGGATCTAATTTTTCTTGTTTGCAAGGACATTTCTTATCTTCTCAAAGGAATGAAAGTCTGTATAGTGGTCATTAAAGATATTAGAATGCTTTTTATGAGATTAAATGTATCAACCCCGTTGTCCTATCTAAACAATACAAAATTGTATAATTCAAGACTTCTTACTTGACATACATTCTCAAGGGGAACTAGTGTAAAACAATTCAGACATGTCTGACATGTCTGACAGGCTGTAGGGGAAAATGTGCTGTGCTTAAAAATTCTGGTGTCTTCTGTGACAAAGCCTACATCTCGCAAGTTTGGTGCAAGGACTTAAAATCTGACAGAAGATTTGTGTCAGGGGCGTGCTGTTTTTATCCTTGTGAAATAAGTGTATGAAAAGTCACGGTGTACATTTAATAAAGATGACTTAAGTTTTAACAGCAAACGTTCCTAAAGGTCCCATGTGCTATGGATAGGTATCTGCTACCGTGAGCTGTAAGAGGTCTAGGCACCCAAATGGAAAGAGGGGGCCCTGCCTTCCTCTGGTCCCAGCAGCCCGGTGGCTCAAATCAAGAGCACAGAGGATGGAGTTGTTCAAATGCACCATCGAGAAAATTTCAGACAGGTATACTGGATCCCAGAGCTGTGCTAGATGAGGAATGGGGTCAGGAGGAGGGATTGGGGAGTTAGAGCAGTCCAGCCAAGTAGACTGGGAGCAAAGAATGTCATGCTGGGAGTGAGCAGAGAGCTAACCAGATCGGGAGATCAGGAGCTGAGATCCACTGTGACTTGCTGTATGAGGAGACCGGGTCTGGGATGGAGCAGGGAAGGCAAAGGACAAGGATGATGAGAGGCTAGAGGAGACGCGGCAGGTGAGCTTACATCTGGAGTATACACCTACCCGATTACTTGTCACCCCAGCCGAGAAGAAAATCCTTGGTTCATGTTTTTCACCAGTGCCCATCAGCAACTCTCTTCTGGGAGTGCTTTACTCAGAAGATGACAACCCATGACTGGTGGTGGCACTCCATTAGCTCATGTAGCAGAAGTCTGTGCTAATTCTGCAGTGCTCATTCTTCTGAGGAAAATGAGGTATCGTCATGGAGTTCATCTCTTTCCAGCTTGTTTTGATTTTTTCTCTTTCTTCTGTTTAAGAAAATAAATAAAAATTTTGTTAAAGAGCATTACCAAGATTGCTATGTCAAGCAATTGAAATAGGAAATAGCAGAATCAAATAAATTATGTTTATTCTGTTTAATTAATTTTTCCTAATGTGATATTACGAGCTTATCTCCCCCTCTTATCCCTGTGTGGCTTGATAAGTAATTAGCCCAAACTCATTGACAGCAGAGAATATGCTAATGCAACATAAATTTTTCTTCCAGTATGTCTTTTTTCATATGTCTTTGCTACACAGGCTTATTTTGTGCTCTCCGTGAGTTAGTACAGTGGAAAAACAAGAATGCAACTATGCAGTCATCCTGATTTATCTGTTTTGTACATTGTGCCTGCTGCCCTCGTATTTAATCTCGGTTGTTTCTAGGCTGTGCGCTCTGGTCACAGACTGTCTTTCCATCTCTGCATGGTATCTAGAACATTTTGAAAGTGACTTATGGAACAATAATGCCAAGGTAATTTCCCCAAATATCTACAAAATATAAAGGACCCTTTGCTCACTCAGGGGAGTAGCCTAACGCTGCCTAAGAGGAAAATGAAAAGCTAATCATATTTTTCAAAGGAAAATAGGGGCCCATGTTTGTGCCTTGGCTCACATTCTCTCTTAGAAACAAGCCTTAATGTTCCAGCTTATGTGAGCTATGGCTGAACCTGCCAGATCAGCCTAGAGAGACAAGGTCTTGTATCAAAAGTCATTGTTTTCACAGAGACGAAATTAATCCAATATCAATCCAAGAAAATGACTGAAATTTTTGAAGGGGCTTAGCTGTTCCTAAGGCTTGCAGCTGCTCCACCCAACCGATAGCCCGCATGAGAGCAGAGCTGCAGCGGGAATCTGAAGGAGGAATCATTTATTAGCAGATAATCACAAAAAGCGTACGTCGCCCTGTTGTTCTCTGCCACGGGAGCTCTCAGTGCGGAGCCGGCTGTCGTGGCCATAGGACCAAGGCATGGGAGCTGGCAGGGCAGGCAGGGCAGGCAAGCATGCCACTTGTTTAATTTTGTCCCCAGTCAGTGCCGGGAGCTTATCTCCACCTCTTATCACTGCCCGGCCTGTTAGGGAATTAACCCAACCTCATTTACAGCAGAGAATATTCTACTACGGCGTAAGTATGTCTTCCAGTCTATAATTGAATGCTCTAATTATATAACAAAATTGAATGTCATAACGTAGATATTGCTTCGTCACAGCTGTGTTCTGGGACCCACAGCCTTCATCTTGATGCTTCCACTGCATAAAGGCAGGATACTTTACAGCATGATCTCACCTGAGGAACTGTTGTGTGATTACATGCAATGTGTGCAATGTGTGCTTACGTTACTGGTGACGCAAGTGTGAGCTACAGTTTATATCCCCTCGCTGCTGTCAGCCTTGCAAGCAGCAAGTGATCCAGGCAGTGACATGTCAGTCAAGGTTCTGATTCCAGACAACAAGCCAGTTCTCCAATGCACCCCCATTCAGAAAAGTGTGTAAACGCACACCAAACTTATCTTCAGTAGGTGCTTAAAAAGAAGGCACACATTTAAGAGCCTCTCCTGAAAAAGGCTCTTTACTTCAACTGCTATATACATATAAATACATATGGGCTTTGGTGGGCAGACTCCCAAATTAAAAAAAAATATATATATTTAGTTGTTTAACTTGGAGAACAAGAACAACCTCATTTTGGAAATGAGGTTAAGCCTCTGTGAAAATAGTGAATAAATTCTCATTATGAATGCATGTAAGAAACACTGATGCTCCTTTATGGAGGCAGATATCTAAAATAACAGCAGTCTGTGCTCAAAACACAGACACACGCTGCTGCTCAGGACATAGGAATATATATAGCACAAGAAGGTGGAAAAATTTCACCAGATACCATTGAGAAATCTGGGCTATGTGTGGGTCTGATTTTATGAGAAAAGTAGAAGAAAGCTGAGAACAGACTGCAGAGTTTTACTTTTTTAAAAAAAGGATAGAAATAGTGGGCTTGTGTTAAAATTTGGCTAAGAAAATGGCTGGGAATTGTAGCAGAGACGATACATCCTGAACGTATTCAATGTAACAGGAGTCTGCGTGCCCTCTTGTATCAACAGCAAAAAAAGCACGCTCAGATCTAAGTTCAAACTTAACAACCCAAAGCTGAGACAACTTGGTTTATCACTCAAAAAAGGACTACTTATTTTATAGATATTAGTAACCTTGCAGATCAACACCAGATTGCACACCCAAATATTTATGGTTAAACAGCGGAACTGTCTCTAATGCAACACAGTTTGATTAAAGATCTCTCATTCAGACTAGGTAATAAAAAATAAACCATCATTGCTTATGATGCCAGTAGGCTCCAGATACCTTTGAAGATACATGAAAGGCCAAACCCTTTTAATCAGGGATCATGTAATTTGCACTGTGGCATGACTACCCGAGTCCCACACCTGCCAGCTCTTCTTGGCATGGACTTTGTCCCCAGTCTGTCGTGACTGCAGCAGTCACACGGCGCTGCCTTGGCAGCAGGCTCCTGGCTCCTTGAAGCATTTGGCAGAGTGCTTTAGTCTGGACATCAGCTACTCTCTGCATCTCTGGAGCAAGAGCTTTATTTTCCTCCCCTTCAGTAAGGTTCACGACTATTACCTCCAGCGGCAGCTAATAAAACAAGCTAGCTAATGCAAGCTTTGCTTCACAGAGAAACCAAAGCAATTCTGGGGAATATATTGGATTCTCTATTAGCCCTTACGTTAGTCTTACTGTCTTCTTCCTATAGCAAGGCTATTCCACATGCAGTGGAATTTAGTGTCTTCCGTTCCTCTCTGTCACTCATTGGCGTTTCTAGTGGACACGGTTGAGATTGATCACTGTCATTCTGTGAGGTGGGTCTTCTTAAGATCTCTAATGAGCGTCCTCTTCTTCAGATGTGCTGGTCTCCACTTTTTGTGGGTGATTCTTGGGGGATTGCCATTCAGAGAACCCACACCAAGTGCATCCTGTGCTCCTTGCTGACTGGTGAAAGATGAACTGGTGGGCTGTTCAACTCTATGCTGAGGATAGAGTCCAATGTTCAGACTTTCTTTCAAGGCATCTAGTTTTCTAGTGCCTTTGATGTCTCTACTTTCCAGGGTCTATTTTAGCATTGCAATTACATGCAAATAATAATTTTAAAAATCTTGTTTTCATTCTGGGACTGAATATCTTGGATTTCCATATGTTGAAAGTAGTGTCAATGGTGGAAGACTCTCCTATCCTTTCTGTCAGTTCCCTCCTAATTACTCAGGAGTGGCATATGAACAGGATAGGCAACCTGTTCTGCTTTCCCAGAATTTATGTTTTCTAACATGACTTTGATGCTTAGTATTAAGCTTTCAGGGATGCTTGCTTTGATAGCTGATTCTGAATCCTGTTTGGCTTACTTTTTTTGCTAGGTTATGTATCTTCACAGCTTTTTTCAGGTCTACAGCTCAGTAACACAATGCTACTAGCACAATTTACGCTTCCAAGATATGTGTAATCCACCCCATGGTATGCTGCTACTTGTGCTGCCTACACAGTAGCTATGTACGATAATGCAAAACAGCAACAGAAAGCAAGCATACCCTTGTTTTACACCAGTCTTCAAGGGAAACCTGTCTGCTACTAAGAAGTGCTCCCAGATGCGGCCATCCATCCTTCTCTGCAAGGCCGTGATGATGGAGGATGAGCTGAGTGCTGTAGTTCCACAAGCGTTCCCCAGGCCGTTGTCAAGTAACCTTAAAAAAAAAAAAAATCAATGAAACTGGTGATGAGCAAAGGCAGTCATTGCATGTATTCTTTCAGGATGCTCTTTGGTATGAATATCCAGTTTTCTGGGCCTGAGTCCAGAGGCTGTTCTCCAATTCTGCATCCATCATCTGTGTCATCTTGTGCAGCATTCCCCTGCAAATGACCTCCCCTATAGCGTAGGGCAGAGAGGTGCTTTCCTAGTCTCATTTTTAAATATTTTAACAACTACATGTTCCCCCGCATTAAAAGTTTGGGGGTTTCTTCAGATTTTATTCAACAACTTTTTAAATTTTACTTCTGCAGTGACATCGTGGGCTCTTAGCATTTTTGCTACAATCAAAACATCTTTCATTGCATTGTTGCTGCTACCTACTGGACTACAACTTGCTTTTCTGATACCACTACTGAGTCAGTGGCAATCTCCTGTTGTTTGAAGTCACAGCATCTTGTGTCACAGAATCTCCTGTCAAGGTAGGGCTGAGTTTTTGCTGCTGACTTCTTTAAAATGCTTAGCCCATCTATTTTATCTCTGTTGTACGCATTTCCCTATCTTTGCTTCTGTTTCCTGTTTAAACTAGCCACACAGGATTTTTGTAACTCGGTAAACAAGATTTGTGGTTTCCCACCATAGCAGAAGCTTCAGTTTCAAGTGTTAGGTCTTTAATATATCTATGTTCATCTTTCCTTGAACATTATTTTTCATTGATTTGTCTGCTTTCATGTTCCTTTTTGTAATTCCACACTTTTCATCAGTCAGCATTAAAGAATTCTTATTTCTGAGTTTTTATTTTCTTTATGATGAATCCTTTTTGGGCTTACCCAATTTGTCATTATGCCTGTATTGAAGCTGCTGCAGATATATCACATTGTTTCATGATGCAGCAAGGCAAATTTAATGGCTCACTCCCACTGAGAGGGCCCTGCCCAACCTTAACTCCTTCCAATCTTAACCACACATTCCCACCTCCTCCTCGTGCTGCAGTGCTCATCTGTCTCTTAGTGAAATAGTTCAGCCAACTAAATCAGCAGAAATCCAACCAGTTTAAAAAAACTAATCAGCTTCTGCCAGGTCGGTGAGCTGAAACAGCTCACAGAGATGTTGGACAAGGGCCAGCGCTAGCTCGAGAGAGAGACTAGGAACACCAGGACAGGACCTGGAGAGAGGTGGGATCACCTTACACAGATGGCAGCAGCGAAGTTTTACAGAGTCTCAGCCACACTGGGACATGGCACACCGAGCATTCTCCCTCTGTAACACCATTTCTCCACCTCACCTACCCTTGGCCTCAACAGCGACTTAAATCACAGAGTCACCAAACCATCCAAGCTGGAAGGGGACTCAGAAGGTCCCTAGTCCATCCACCCCACTCAAAGCAGGGTCGATGCTGAGCTCGGACCAGGCTGCTCAGGGTTTTGTCCAGTCATATCTGGAAAACCTCTGAGGATGGAGACTGCCAAACCTCTCTGGGCAACCTGTGCCAGTGATTAATTATCCTCACAGGCAATTTTTTTTCCTTATACATCTGTGTATGGTCAATCAGAATATCATGCAGCACTGTTTTGTTTTCAGCTTCATATCACTGATTTCTACATCGCTTTCCCTTTGAAGTCCATCCTTCCCAGACTTTTCTGCTTGGCGTTACAAACACCATCACTGATACCACCAGTTATATAGCACATCTGACCCCAGGTAGTGTTAATATCTATTCCTCCGAGTCTTTTTTGCTGTCTGGCAAAGTCCACATTTTTAACCCAGTAAGGTGTTTAGAAATATGTCAGACAACAAGCACAGATCAGTCTCTCTCTCACCATTTTGATAGATCTTTCACACACTCTTACTATTTTAACACAAGGCCTAGGTCGGCCATGTGACCCCAGCTCTGCTTTACTAAAAAAAAAAAGGTTGCTAAGCTATGAGTGACAGCACATAAACTTAAGCCAAGCAAGATATACATAAAAAAAACCCCAAGCAGAAACGAGGACAAAAGTAAAATTGTTGAGTCACTAGCAGTCACTGAAGGAAAAAACATTAACTCAAAAAGCTCTAAAACCCTGAGAAAAAAAAGTCAAAATAGAAGACAGCAACCCAGCAAAACTGACAATCAGCCTATTGCAAGAAGCAATGGAGACTAGACCTTCCCCGTGTGATTACCATCTGCCTGACCAGCAGAAACCCAGTGAAGAAACCTCGTGGGTACCTGCATCAGATGTGGTGAGGACATTAGTGCTAATAGCATGTTAGTCCCAGCCATTTATTGCGTGTACAATCCAACAAATAGCATAATTGTTGCATACTCATAAATTGTGTTTGTGATCCTGCTTTTAAGCCTCCATGCACAGGAAAAGACACACAAATAAAAGCAACCAAAAATGCTGTGAGGGTTACACTACACCACTGCTCTATCCATTTCTTGATTGTTATATTCACCTTTGGTGTTGAAGTGGTAAAGAAATAGGCTGAGTTTGGGTATTTCTTTAATTCCTATTTTGAAGGCCATTTTGGAAATGCATGCTTGTGCTCTTCTCTGCATTTCTCTGTCATAGCACAGCATTGTGCAATATCCATTTTGGCATGTGGGGTGCAATGCATTGCTCAGATCACCTGTTTTGCTGGCACACTTCCTCCTTCTCCATCCTAATTGCCAGATGACAGTCTACCTTCCTGGGGTGACTCAGCCTGCAGGCTGGCTGGCTCACCCATCGTTGCCCCCGTCATCCGCACACGGATGTGTGTCAAGGCAGGATATGGGTGGAGATGGAAGCACAGCCCAATTACAGAACCAAAAATGCAAGAGAGATGTATGAAATTAATATTGGTAGAGTGCAAACACTGGCTTTCTTCCTAAAATCTTAAACTCTACCCACCTTTTAGGATAGTTTCCAGCAGAGCCAAAGAATTGGGCTGGTGTTGCAATCTAGGGAAATAGTATTCACAGACATGTAATAAATTCAGGCAATTCACTGTATCATCCGTTAGCTAAAGAAGCTAGCCACCAAAGCTGAAAAAAAAGAAAAGAAAAAAAAAAACCTATGAACAAATGTAAAGAAAAGTTATTTTTTGAAGTTTTTGAAATAAACTATCAGTTTATTTCAGATAAGCGATTATTTAAAAAAAATTGAACAGTGGTGGGAACGTCAAGGTTTAGGAGAAGATGCTGGAGAAGGTGGAAGGATGAGAAAAAGGTGAGAATTTGCCTTATGAAGCCATATACTATCCCATAGCGAGGTCCCACAGACTCATCAAGGAGACAGTTGTCTTGAGTTTAGGGAAGGAAGGAAGGGTGAGTCTGCCGTCCTGTACATTTTTGCTGTGCGAGAGGCTGGTAATCGGAGCAGTATCCCTCAACAACGGGCCAGCACCTGGTGGTCTGCCCAGCAACAGGACCCCGGCAGCTGGCCAGCAGTTGGCGATTCAGTCCAACCGCAGCTCTGAAAAATTTATTTTTCCATTGGCACGTGCGCAGTTGTTTGTCAAGACACGCAAGCATGCAGCGCCGCTATCGCCTCAAGTCGGCAGAGTTAATTTTAACATACACTAAAGTTTCCTGGAAGCCAAAGGAAATTGAGTTCCAACTGAAAAGTAGGCATACGCATACATGTCTGCCAAATTGCGGCCTGCATATGCGACCTGATGCATGGTGTTCCATGTTTTCTGGTTTAAAAATGTTAAAAAACTCCTTCAGATCTAAAACTACCCGAACTCCCTCGTAACACAAACGAGACCTTTTTCTTCTCAGATGTAAAGAAAAACATTTGAAAGAAAATGCACGTGTTATGAATAAGTGACTACATATAGCCTTTCAGAATTCCAAAAAGATGACTTTTCCATGCTCATAATTAGCCTTAATTAACCTCATTAATTCCCATCACTAATCATTCATGCAAATGAGCAGCTGCCTAGAGGAAAGCGAGACCCAAATGACTGTCAGAGCTGAGGGAATGGTGGGTGCAACTCATGTTCTTCTGCAGCCCAAGAACTGCATGGGTGCCAAGCAGCTAACACTGTCCCACCGGCCAGGAAGCCCATGGGCAGCCCAGAAAACCTACTGTTTCTCCTGCCAAACTGGTTGGAGCTTGAGAAGGAGCTGGGGCTACCAGAAGGATGTTGTAGACACAGGGCATGAACCCAAGGAAACCATACTCCAATGGTTCCAACACTCCACCAAGAATGAATCTATTAACTGCCAGTTGAATCACCTGATGGGAGCATATCAAATCTATATTTAAGAAGCAGAAATAATATAATTACTAGCAAGCTAGTGAATCCTACTGGCATCATAGGTGGAGTAGTTTTAGAACACATTTTGAAGGAAGTAATGATTGATAGCTGGATAAATAGGAAAAGGGATTAAAATGCATTGATTACTTGAAAAGAATACATTATGCTAGAAATCATTTTCTTCGATAAAAATGGAGACAAACATACTTTCAGGTTGCTGAAAAAAAATAGCATTTGGCATAAATCAAGCCTCAAGGAAAGCGTTAAGTGACACTTGTATAAATATGCCACATTGGACATGCTGTGCACGCAATACACACTATGGTGATATGCAACACCATTTAGGAATGCATAACATAGATAATCAGCAAAAAATAGAGCAGTGAGTAAGGCTGACCATGACCCCTCTTCCTGCTTAGACCCCGTCAGTCTTTAGGACACATTGTCTGAGTATGATAAGTTTTACAGTTACATTTCGCAGCCAAATTGTGATTAGAGCGTGTGATATATAAAGTTGCATGTGATGGGACTTCGTAAGCCTGTGAAAAATATGGGGCCCGTTAAATTGAGAACTGTGGAGAGAGAACACTTGAGACGTTAGGATATGAACCCAGGAAGTGAGTGAAAGACATGAAAGAGAAGACCAGAATGTTCCTACTA
The DNA here is from genome assembly GCF_011004875.1 of Balearica regulorum gibbericeps. Taxonomy (NCBI): domain Eukaryota; kingdom Metazoa; phylum Chordata; class Aves; order Gruiformes; family Gruidae; genus Balearica; species Balearica regulorum. The sequence goes on from NC_046184.1 coordinate 63,437,897, forward strand.
AAGGAATTGGAAAGGGAATTCCAAGATGAGAAGAGCCAGATGTTGCAGGCCTGAGCAGGTCCTCAGCAGCAAGGACATCACCTCTGGTACAGCATCACCACAGCGCTAGGTATTAACGTGGCAGTTCAAAGTGACTTGTCACTAAACGGTGGCAATTGTCACTCAGTTGCACGCTGCTGACTTGTATGTCAGGGGAGGGGGTGTTACATCCTTTGGTAAGAGCAGAAAAACTTGTGGTTTGTGCAGCACACCCCAATTTCAGAGAGGTTGAGCGAAAACTGAAAACAAAGTCCTTTCAGCCCTAAGAGATTACCAATGTAGGAAGACACATTTACCCATTTTCCTCGACAACTATCCCCAGACTTCCTCCTCCTACATCCTTTTCTCAAACTTCCAAAATGCCAGGAAATGCAATGCAGATTCAGTGCATTGTATTCCTTCTTCTGAACAATGCTGGCCCATCTGGTTACGTGCTTTTATAGGTGAGACTCTAATGGCTGCCACGGTACTTTCTGGGATTACACAGCTGGGTTTTTCCACATTGCTTCTGTCACCTCATACCCTTCTTTTGAGGAAAAATTTCTAGATTTAGGTTAAACCATAGTGATGCAAATGAACAGTTGCCCCCAGCACGGTTCTGTGGACTGAATAGGCTGAATTGAGACAAGTTTTCTTCGTAAGAGTATATCACTGCAGTAAGAGCATCTCTTTAGGAAGCGTTAATTAGAGAGGAAATAGATACAGAAAGCCTAAGCGAAATGGGAGAAAATAGAAAAAGAGAAGGAGGTGTCTGGGGAAGGGAAGTAGCTACGAAAGAGGAAGAAACATGAGCTAATCAAGGGGAAAGAGTATAATTTTCATTATTTGATACAACATCGTTTCCAAAATATGTCAATATCAGTTGTTTACATTTGCACAGGCTCCTGGCTGGATCTGTGGCAACCCCGTAGCTGCTCCTTTCCCGCTGATGGCGAGGGAGCCACAATGTGCAGCCAGCTTCTTTACACCCGCCTGGCGAGGAGCAGCATCGTGGGGCCCTTGTTGAAGTCCTAGAGCAGTTTAAGCAGCTTAAGCTGCTTTATAAGCTTAAAGTGTCTAAGTCTTCAAAGCTGCTTAAAGCTATTTAAGCTGCTTAAGACACTTTAGGCTGTTGGCGTGTGCCGTGGGGCTGTACGCAACATCCTCGCCTACAAAGCAAACAGTCCACCTTCGGGTTTAGGGGTCCCAGCAACAAAACCACCTCACCTGGGCTGCCCTAAGCAAGCTCAGCGGAGCTGAGATTTATTCACTTGTGTCTAATCATCCCTTTGCACTTTGGGATTAAGGCTATCCTTAACACCTGGTAGGTTTGTCCCGGGATTTTTGAACTTCTGCAGCTTTTTACTGTTGTTCAACAAGGGTAGGGTGTCTACTGGTAGACCAGAAGCTAGCCAGATTCATTAGGTCAATATTCATCCATTTGCACGGCAAAATTCACAAGCTCCAGTGTTTGTTTATAAGATAGAAAGTTCTCATGCAGTAAGAAATCATTATTCTGGTGTCTAAAAGTCACATAGATTTTTAAAAGAACAAAAGGACCAGCAGACATTCACTGAAGTATGGCCTAATCAATAAACACCAAATGTAAATATTTCTGAATTTCTGGAAAGTAATATTTGATCCAGACCCTGATCTTATCTTTGAGGCTTATGACCATCTTTTACTAGACTAAAATAACAATGGTGACTGCAAACACTTCCAGTGTTTATGGTCATATTTGGGTCCACACCATGGTGCACTCTGATGAACTCTAGAAAACATTTTTGAGATAGGTTTTTTTGTAATATTAAGTAGTGACTAGAGTTTGTCAGAAGTTTTACACAGGTTTGAATTTCTAACAAAGAGCACCTTTTCTGAAAAACTTAGTTTTGTTCAGTTTTCCTTTGGGAATACAATTTTAAAAATATTTATTTTGAGCTAACGCAAAAAAATTCATTGCAGAATGCTACTTTATTTGCACTATAATTCTGGTTGGCATTGTCCTGTGTATACTAGGGTCCCTGGAGGACTGCAGCTCCTCTAACATTCCTTGTGCTCCCCTAAGATACATATGTGGTAGACTATGACTGCAACATTTTGATTTTTGAATGTTGAAATGTTCAGTTGTAGTTCAAGCCCTCCAACCTTTCCAAAACACATTTTTTTTCTAATTCCCATCTCCCATTCCCGTCATTTTCCAATTTAGAAAAAAATCCTAAAATTTTGAATAAAAACACTTGCTAAAATTCAGAATTTCTCACAGATTGAGAAGTCCTGATTTGTTAAATTTACTGAGGTCTGCATCTGTGCTGTTGTTTTGCAGACCTACTGGCATGAAAACAAGATTTTGTCCTTTTCGACTGGCAAAGATGATTTGATTGGTGTTTATTTTGGATATGCTTGTTTAATTCCTCATTTGAGCACTATCATAAATGATTAGGTCATTACTGCCCTGGGAAAAGAACTAGTTTAATGATTAACTTGTGCTTGCAAAGCTCTTCAACAACTCAGAAAAAATACTGTAGGTTGCACATGAATCATAGAAATGTAGACTTGGATGGGATCTCAAGGGGTTATGTAGTTTGTTATTCCTCAATATTTTTAATCAAAGCTGTACCCAAGCTTCCTGAGGTAAATTAAAAAAAAAAAAACAACAAAAAAACAACCAAACCACAACATAAAATCAAAAGAAAACAAGTTAAAAAAAAAAAAAGGTCTAGAGAACAACTTGTGCAATCTTCCATAATGGCTAATGAATATGCCCAGGACCACGCATGGAATTTTCAAATGCTTTCTTAGTGAAAACCTGTTATGGATTACCTTGTAATAACTTTTACGCTCTGTCACGGTTCCAGGGATCTCAGCCACTCACTACAAAACATTCATCAGAAAGACCACAATTGTCTTGATAATTGTAAAAGGCAGTCCATCTGATTTGTGTCTAAAAAAATTAATGACAGGGATTATACAACCTTCTTGGGTAATATATTCCAGTGATAATCTTTTCTTCTAGTTACAACATGTTGCTGTAATACCTGTTATAGTATAGTGAAAAAAGTTTCCTTCGCATTTTGCCCATATCTTTAGTGGGCACGAAAAAACATATCACTACCCTCTTTATAATAACCTCTTACGTACTTGAAGACTGTTGAACCCCATATGGTCTTACATTTTCTAGATTAAAACAAAAGCAAAACTTGCAACCTTGCTTTATGGATCTGATTTTCCACACTTCTTGTCCTTGTTGATCTTCTCTGGATTGATTTTTTCCCAGCTTATCTACATCTTTCTTAAATTACGGTGCTTCAGAGTAAAATACAGTATTTTAGCTGAGGCCTCACCAGTGCCGAGAAGAGCATGCTAATTATCTCGTCTTACACATACTGTTGTGAGCAGACAATTCAAGAGAATCTAGAATTACATTTATCTCTTTTCCTCAACAGCATCACACTGTTGACTCATTCATGGCCCTCATTAATCACTAGATCTTTATCTGCAGTGGCATTCTGTGGTTGTGCTTTTGATTTCGTCCTCTGCGATTGTCTTTGTTCAAATTTTTAATGTTGGATTTCAGAACCTTTCAGAACATATAGAGATACTTTCGAATTCTAATTCTGTCCTTAAGTACATTTTGCAAATCGTTACATGGTGTCATCTACCCAGCTGATAAGTATATAATTATTACTAATTCTGTCCTCTAAGTCTTTACTGAAACGTTGAACAGAAGCCTATCCATTAGGAGCTGTGCAAGACTCCTCTTCAATATCATCCTAGTGCAGCTATCAACAATCCTGTGCTAGGTTTACATTTAACAGTGGATGGAATTAGGAGTGATTTCAAATGGGACATTTATGAGCACACAGGACAGTGTCAAAAGCCTTACTTAGGTAAAGATACATCTTGGGTCAATATATGGTCATTTCTACTTCTTTTCCTTATCTATTGGACCAGTTGCCTTGTTCAAGAAGGAAATTAATTAGTTTGAGAAATCCACGTTGGCTGTTTCTTATCACTTTATTCTCATGGCATGTATGCATTTACTTCTCAATAATTTGTCCCACTATCTTTCTTGGTATTGAAGTTAAGCAGAGTACACTCTTAATTCCCTAGGTTCTTCATTTCCCATTTTTAAAAGCAGAAATGGTTATAACCCTGCAAACCAGGGCCGCAGCTAACAACTTCTTAATAGTGCCCAAATCTGAGTCTGCTGTGAATGCCACGTTTAAGAAACCTTATTAAATTCTTCTTTTCTTTTCTTTTTTAGACTGTGTGCCATGATGGCAAGCATTAAGGAAGAGCAAGTCTTTAAACTGACTGGGTGTTTTATTTAAAATAATTTGCAAAACGTATATTGTAATGTCATATCTCTGATCATTACCAAAAATTGGAAGTGTGATCCTGACTGTATTTCTATCTTAGGCTACGTAGTTGCTGCAGGCCCCAGTGACATATCCACTCTTCCATGAACTCAGAGATAAGTTGAGAGCACAGTATGTATTAAGTGAATTTTAGCAAGCTCTAGGGACTTTCAGCCATCTGATTTATTCAAACACTATTTTACGTGGTTTTTCACTATTCTGGCATATGTCCTTCCCCTTGTTAAAACCAAGTGTTGTTAAGTACCTATCATTAATGTTTATGTGCATGTGAAGAACGTAGCAAAAAATAAGTAATAAAACATTTCACTCTACTCTGGGTATCTGTTATTTGTGCCCCTGCCCTTCTCTTCCTCTAACTTCTTGGTATTTATAGAACCTCTTTTTCTTCCATCTTATGTTCCAGGAAAGGTGTAACTCTTTTTGTGACTTAGTCTTCCTCAGTTTATCCCTAGATCTTTATGCTACTGCTTTATTACTCATCTCACTTACATGCCCTTGCTTTCACTCTTTGTAGGATTTCCTTTTCGATATTCAGGTCACTGGAGAATTCCTGATGCAACTATACTGGTCTCTTACTACTTATCTGTCTTCCATATCAGGATGGTTTGCTGGTGCACCTACAGCACTGTTTCATTTACTCCTAGGTTTATTTTCCTTATATTTCTTCACATGGGACAATTCCTAGCAGCACCCTGAATTGCTGTGGTATATAGTGGTCATTTTTTTAAACCAGCTTCCTTTAAAAACAAAACTGGTATGTTTCATCTGACATTTTTCGCATGAGAAAAATACCATGTTTAAAATAGATAATATGCGGCTCTAAGCAACTTAATTATATCCCATTTTAAAGAACTACTTTGCCAATAAAAAAAGGCATGTCAGGATTTCAGCGCAATGATTTATGATTCTGTCATAGTGACAGATGTTCTTCATGTATCTCTGACATTGTAATCTAGAATCAATGTGCTTTTTTTCATGCTTGCTGGTAAAAAGAAATGCACTATATAAATACGTTGTTATTTGTCTTCAAGGCCTTGCCTTGCATTAGCTTGGAAAACTAATCTGTTTTTGAGATGAGTTCTGTAGTAAAACCGCTTTAGTGGTGATACTGCACCACAAAACCAGCACTGCAGACCCAGTTAGGCCCCTCTTACTGGACACTTACCAGGCCGATACGCTCAAATCTGGCACGCTGCTGCGCTCCTCTGAATCTTGGCAGACTTCAGCCATCGTCTCCGTCTTCAGCTTCTCGGTTCATCCCGCGGGCTGAGATTCCTGATCTTACGCACCCCTTGTCTGCATTCGGGATTTATTACCTGTACCTCTTGGCTGCTGAGATGCAGAATTTAAGCCTAGTGGGAGAGAGAATCACTGACGCATGAACAGAGAAAGGCATCGACTCATGGGGGAAGAGAGGCATCAAACTGTACCAATCAGGAGATTCTTTCTGCCACTCACTGCCTCACTCACCGCAGTTCAACAGCCCTCCATCTTTAGCCCTTTCTTAGGTACAAGTATTGTTCTTGGCACCCATATTTCTGCTTAAAGAACTGCTGAGAGAAGCTGAAGGGCTAAGGCTTTAGTTCAATGAAGTGTTGGAGTGACACAGACACATGAATATCTATGTACATCCTTCCTGAAGTTTTGCTGCTGCGGTGGAATTACACTAAAGGTTTCTACCAGCACAGCTCTATCACCCAGGGATTGCATTTCTTCACAGCACGGCCGCGTTGGTGACAGCTTGTGGGATAAACATAGATAAGGTTTAAAGGTTCCCCAAAACACCTCTCATCTTGCTGTAGCAGGGAGCTCCCTAACAAAACTTCTGCTCCTACCAGTTTGTTAGTACGAGGGTATTGCTCTGCAGTCCAGATCTCTGCAACAGTTACGTTTAACTGGTTAGTCTTGTTCAGCTCTGAGTTCTCAGAAAAAGGTGCAGAGAACCGTCATACCACAAAAGGAAGAAGCTATAGGAAAACCACTTTTGCCACATGCAACTTTATAACCCATCTTCACTAGGAAAAAAAAAGTGCGACCAGCTATAGATTCACCCATTAAAATGTAGTGAAATATCGCCAACAATGAATATTTTTTCACAGTGAACCCTCCAGACTGACTTTATTTTTTATGAACATTTTGATAAGCTAGGCTTATCATTTTGATAAACTAGGCTAGGGTAAGTGTCGTGGTTTAGCCCCAGCCAGCAGCTGAGCACCACACAGCCACTTGCTCATTCCTCCCTGCCCCAGTGGGATGGGGAGAAGAATAGGAAGAAAACAGTAAAACTCATGGGTTGGGATAAGGACAGTTTACTGGGACAGCAAAGAGAGAGGAAAATAACAACAACAGTACTTAGAATATACAAAGTGGGTGATACACAATGCAATTTGCTCACTGCCTGCAGCCTGATGCCCAGCCTGTCCTGAGCAGCAATCCCTCCTCCCTGGCCAGCCCCCTTTATATACTAGGCATGATGTCATACGGTATGGAATAGCCCTTTGGCTAATTTGGGTCAGCTGTCCCGACTGTGTCCCCTCCCAGCTTCTTGTGTAAGTTAACTCTATCCCAGACAAAAACCAGGAGAGTAAGATTCAAATAAAGAGAACGGTTCTGCACTGATGGAGCAGAAGATGTTAATGCATCTTTCTCATCTCTAATTTCTATGAATGAGCTGGTAAATAGGCACAATCATCAACAGGCAATACAAATTCTGAATGTAAAGACTGATTTCTTGATTATTATCAACAGAGGATGATGTTGCTGCTTTCCTGAACACTGCATCACAGGTCGAATTAAGTCTGCTCTGCTTATTTCTACCGCATGAGTAACAGTAAGATGCCTAATAAGTAAAAGAAGATCTTCTACTGTAGATGTCTGAAACCTTCATGAAGATGAAGTTTCATTAACAAAAGGCACAGCTACGTGGATAGGGGACCAATGGAAACAAACTCCACTGTGTGTGCTGAGGGCTGCAGAGATTCAGACCAGTTTGGGAGCTAGAGAGGCACAAGAGTGGATCTCCACTGCTGCTGATAAACCCTGACCCTCATCTAAAACAGTCACATGGCTTCCAGACCGCAGCTGGTGCACAGGACGCAGGTGCAGAGGAAGGGTGGAGAAGTTTGGTTCTAGCCATAACTGCCCACGTGGCCATGGTTCGAGATACTCAACCACAAGCTAAATTTAGCAAAACTAGAACATAAAAGAAAATTACGTATATGAAAGCTACAAAAGGGCTTATTTTCAAGATGGTAGAGCTTATCAACGTCAGTTTTGCAGTTCAGACATCCGCAAAGTTGAAGGCTCAGATTCTATTCTTTAGGGTTTAGGACATCAACAGAAGTTAACCTTTAGACAATAGGCATGCAAATAATTCACTATTGGGGTGCAAATACAGAAATCAAGTTTCACGGATGGTTACTATTTCCTCCCTTCCTGAGCGCTGCAGATCTTTCAATTTATTTGGTCTTAAAAAAAAAATGCAAGTGACATTGTTCAAAGATTTATACTTGCAAAATCAATATATCTGTCAGCTACTACACAAACTTATTTGGGTTTGAAATATTTACAACATGGCAGAAAAACAAAGTATGAGTGGAGTTCTTTGCATTATCGCAAAGCTGTCCTGTTCAGAAAATGTTCCTTTGAGTTTTCTCTGGTTTGCAGAAAGCCAGAAACAATAGCAGTAATTACAGTTTCTTTTTAAACATATAGCTTTAAATAGAAACCTTAAGCAAAAATAATAATAATACAGCATCTGATAAAAATTCTTGATCATGGTCATGAACAGACATATTCACATACGTTTAAGTCACAACCATTGTGCCTACCTTAGTAATTTGGTTCATAGCAATAGGGTAGCTTTGACAGCAAATCCCCATGCTGTCCCCACTTGTCACATGTTAGTTGGTTTCCCAAAGCGGTGCTGGTGTGCACAAAATAGATTTGTGTTGGGTGAAACCAAACCAGAAACTCTGCTCTACAGCACTCCAACACTCAATGGAGTAATGGGTCCTAAATCCTTGTGTGGACTTTCCATTACAAGGACCTCCAGCATGTAGCTAAGGCACATGCATTCCCAGAGGGCTCTCAGACCAGGAAGAGTCGCCTCAAAGCCTGAAGGAGGTTGCAGAGTCAAGTACTGCATATATCTTCCTATTTGCTGTCAACTTCCAGTCCTCAACCGTTTTACTGGTGTCTGTCTATCTGCTGCTTTATCTTTATTCATCCAGACTTCAGATCTGAAACGTTTCCCTTCTCATTTTTCCTGCCTTCTGTTGGTGAACCCCCTTGCTGAACCCATCTTTCATTATCCTCCTTTTTGTATTATCTCCTCTCCACACTTCTACTCTCCTCTACCACAGTGGAAGCTCCCTCTTCCACCAGCCAAAAAATTCAGATAACTGCAGCCTGCAGCCTTGAAGATATGACATTTCCCATGAACCTGCACCATGAGAGAAAGAGGAGCTTCTCAAGGGGCAAGATAACCCAGTGACAATGTCAGAAGGTTGGGAAACTCCCACCCGCTGTCTACCTACAACAGAAGTGGTAAACAAGGCTGGCTTAAAAAGTCAAAGATGAAGATAGCCTTCTTGCAGGTCAGTAACTATAATCAGCAGTCAGTCCTGTGCCCAGTACAGGGTGCATGCAACTGAGCCAGCTTCTACTGTGGACTTCCACACCATCAAAGTGTCCCCATGTAGGAGACTCTGGAGGGCTGTGAGCCCTTGGACATCACACTTGGCACCCTGGCCTCGAGTCCCACAGCAGACTCCTGGGAGGGCACATCCAGGGATTTCTCCAGCCTCCTCTCCTACAGACCAGATGCCAGCCACCTCCTCTGCCATCAGCCCCAGTCTAGACCCCAGCAGGCGTGTACCCCTTTTCTACAATGTCTCTGAAGTAGAAGGATGGGGATAGGGAAGCTGTAAGATTTCCAGCAGGATTACAGCACTGGTCTCAAAGCTGTGGAGGAGGGATGGATTTTGCCAGACTTGCCCATGGGGACTATTGCATTTTGAAATGCCCTGGAGCCATAAGCTGTAGGAAAAGTGTCCTGCAGAGGAATTGCATGAATCAGAAACTTTATGCTCCAGCCCCATGCCATACAAGTATCTGGCTCGTTGCTGGGGCCTGGCTGAGCTGCCCATGGGGACATGTCATGATACCGCTGTTACCTGAGGCCGGACAGTGAGCCCCTGCAGCTCCTCCTCCTTGCTGAGCAGAGCCAGCTGTAGGCTTGTGACAGTCACACGTTTTGTCATTTGAATGCTGCTGCCAGTCTGCTTCTGTTAGCTGCACCTCTTCTCATACCTGTCCTGGGCCTTTCCTTCAAACCTTGCCCAATGTCTACTTTGCACCTGTCCCCCTTGGGCAGGGGCATGGCAGGAGCAGGGCCCATGGGTGCCGATGGCCCATTGCAAGGGGGGAGCAGGGAGCAGGAGAGAAGCTCTTGCCCCCCACTAAGGAAACAGGGGGAAGGAAGATTACCTTGCTGAAGGACTCCTTTCCGTTCCTCCAGGACCTAATCAGCCCAGCCTCCTGTTCCCTTATCAAGCATAGTTCTGCCTTCACAGCCTTTATTGACCTTCCCCACCCCTACTGCTTTTTCTCCCCACTGCTTCTTGCAGATCTGTTCTGGCAAACACTCCTCCACCCCATCACCCTTCCTGCTGGACTGTGGCTGCTGCCTGGCTCTCCCCAGCGTGGGATGCTTGCGGCAGTGATGGCACAGAAGGCAGCACGATAACTTCCTGAGAGCCACAGAGGTCCACGCCACCAGAGGAGAGGCAAAAAGGGTAGAGAACGTCAGAGACTACATAATAAGAGTAAACTAAAGGCATGGTGGGTTGCATGTCCCTAAGGAGTGAGTGGATGAAGCAGGTCAGCCTTATGTGGTACACCAGGGTGTGAAGAAACTCTCCGTCTCTTCTCCCAGAAGAGGGAAAGATGACATGTCAACATCTCAGAAAGCTTTTCTTTTTTAGTGCTCTCATTACAGGCATTGCACGAATGCATTGCTGTTTAATCACCCCGCTTCATTCTGCTCCATGTGCCCCCATGTACAGTGCAGAGAGCGTCCCCAGTGCCCACAGAAAGGAGGAGGGGGCCATGCAGGCAACCACCAGGAAAGTGGTCCCCATTGGTCAACCTAGATGGAAGGGCTCACCTGCATCCCCACGGAGTTTGTGCAAGGCTTAGAAAACACCCATAACTGGAGATTGTTGGGAGTGCTGGAGCCAAGTCTGTGTGCTGTGCAAAGCTCATCATCCGGTAGCAAGATAAATGAAAGCTCATCCTACTTCCAGCCTACACGCAGAAAAGGCATAGTTGAACCTTGCAGGTGCACTCTTGTTGTCAGAGTAAGGCCTTATGATCAAACGACATAGGGTAGCTGGCATTTCCCACAAAACCTAAACACCATGAACCTTTCCCTTCTTAGAATGGAGGTAGCCATAACCCCACCAAACCCAATGCTGAAGTTGTTGAAAATGCCACATCACCAGTCCTTGCACCAAAATCTGCTGAGAAATCCATAAATTTCCTTTAGAGGTTGAGCAAAACCTTACAGTGTATGTAGTTGTAGTGGGCTGGGAACAGAAGGAGAATATGAATCTTGTCAAAGCCTCCCTCTCAATTTAGGAAGTTATGGAGACCAAAGGGTTGGAGAGCTTCTCAGATGTCACCCACAGCACTGCTGGAATAAAGAAGGTTTTGAGGATGTAATCTCCATAACCTCTTTGCCTGTGTTGGACCTGCCGACCCCAAAAGGGATTAGTGACCAAGAAGTAATGGTTGGAGGCTGTGACACTCTAAAGGATGGCAGCCACTCATTTGGGCATGGCTGTCTCATGTGAGAATGGTGAAAGTATGGCACCAACTCACAGAAGAGAGCCTTGATGATGCCCTTCATCATCCAAGTCTTGCACCCACCACTGGTTATCCTATCTGCCATGGTCAACATAGTCCCATTCACTAAATTTATTTTAAGATTCATATCCTGTATTCAGAAAACACTGCAGTATTTGAGCCTCAACAATGTATTATGGAAGGACAGTGGCATTTTTCTACTCTTCCAGACTGAGGATATCCAACTGCTCAAACAAGGTCTTTTCAGTGGATTGCAAACTCTCCTAGAAAATCAGAGCTTAAAACATTGCTATTACAATACTGGGTCAGACCCTTGACTGATCTAGTCCAATAGGTAATCTCAGGTGGAGAGTAATACCAAATATCCATGAGTAAGTCTTGTGATTCAACGGCTACTTGAGTAATTGGAGGTGGATGAATATACATTATTGGAAATTTGTCAGGCAGCGATAATCTTTTAGCACATCTCCATAAAGTTGTTGGCTCTGACACAATTAAAAATGTTAACCATGTTACGTCAAATCATTCTTTCAACTACAACAGCTCAAATGTGTTACTTCGCTGAAGTCCTGCTGTCTTCCTTTTTAATCACGTTTAACCTATCAACAACTTACTGATAACAAAACCTGAGAAAATGGCTAAAAATAATTTATTTTTTATTCTTTTTATCTTTTGAACTCAGAGGATGGTAACTTAAGAAGATAGCAGCCAGCAGCTTACCTACCATCTTCTTTGATCACTTCTGTGTTTGCTTGTTGTCTGGAGAAGTGGATGTAAACACTCACGGGAAATGCTGTAAACACTCACTGGAAATGCTGCAGACTACTCCAGTCCTGCTCTAAGAGAATCTTCCGGTGTGACTTTGCTACAAATGCAAAGAACCCAGATAAAAGACGTGTAACTGTGAGGCAATACTGTGATTTTCGTTTCACTATGGATTGATATGAAGTTAGGTGCCTTTTATTTCCAGTTAGATCTAAAGCTGAGATATGGGAAAAGGCAAAAGAGTTGTTACAATTTCTGTCATTTTAAGAATATTAATATGGGCCTCGGCTCTCTTTTTCTCACCTTCATAATTTTGTGATTGTGAAGAATAGCTCGTTGTATACTAGTAGAAATATAAACACTTCATTCTGAGATAATTGGTGTCACTTTCCAGACTGGCCTCCTTTTCAGGTCTCTTTGTTCCCCCATTAGCCACAGCCAGCCTCTGCGCATCCCGTGCCCCTCATCAAAATGCAATTTTTTTCTGCCTACAACCCTGCCCCTCCAGCACATTCGCCCTTCGGTCGGGGTATTACGCATTGCCTCAGCAACCTCTTCTGTATGCGCTGCCCATATCTGCGCAGAGTCCGCCGCTCCCTCTGTACCCTTTTCTTTCTCATCTTTTGTTGAAGCCTGCATTTATTTTCAAAGGCTCCTCTACTCAGCCTTTCATGTGCCGTGCTTTAAACCCTTTTGTCCCCCTGAGCATTCCCAGCTATCCATTCTTTCCCTGAGAGGGAGGTGGATCTTCCTTGAAGTCATTATTCAGGGAAAGGAGACTGGGGCCCATTATTTGAGAGTCTCTGATTTCGCAAGTCATTTAAATGAATGGTACGTATTCACAACTAGCAAATGCTTGTTAAAATGGTTAATTTGATCATTTCTTTTCAGTGATAGTGGGAGAACATAAAAATCACAAAATAAGTAACTGAGAAAAATGGCAAGAATTATGTTTTGTCCTGCTTTCTTTGAAATAATATTAAATGACAACATAAATCCTATAGAAATACTTATGAGGTATTACTATATCTACCAAGAGTTCATTATGTCTTACATTATTAGAATGAAAGGCAAAGACACGAGTGATTAGATTATGATGTTAAAGCTGCACCATTTTTATTTAAGCAATTGCATTACTGGCAGTGTAGCGTGCCAGAAAAATGACTGGTTCAGTGACAGATCTCTTTTTCTATTACAAAGCCCCTTTCAAAATAATTAGCAACAGGACAGAAAGTAACATACAAAGTATATTTAAATGCAGGAAAACCAAGAAATTATTCTGATGATCTAAATTAGCCTAAAGCGCTTGCTTGTATGACAAAATTACTGCAATAATTTGTCTAACTTAGTGGTCTTCACATTAAATAGATAGTGGTTAGGACAAGAAGGGCAGTGACATAGCTCTTCAGACAAAATCTTGCCACTATCTGCCTCACTTACACATTGCTTCAGTCAATACCAGAAATTTTGTACTTTACTGAGGGGAAAAAAAAAGAAAAAAAAAGTTTTTTCTTAAAAATAAAACTGTCTACCATCAACTTATTAAAAACATAAGCAGCAACTTTCTGATTAGAGTTCAATTAAAAGACTTTGAAAAATGCTACATTGGTTTAAAGTTAACAGCAGGCTAAAGCTGCTGTTGCCAAACATTTGGGTATGATTTCCACTGGCTTTATAAGGAATTGCACCTGTAATCATTTAATGGAGAGAAAAATATGGCCATGGAAATAAAATCTCTAAAGTCATGTCTGGCAGTGTCTCCAAATAAGTCTGTGACAACTGCTGGAGGTACGGTTGGAAACCACACCACCAAATTTTGCCAAGCATGTGTACTGATGACAGGCATCGTATGCTTGGAGACCTCATTTAGGCATAAACATATTCCTTAACAGCGGAGCCTTAGTCTTAATGCTGTAATTTCCTACAGGCTCAGCATTTGTTATCCTCCAGCCCTAGTCCCAAGGTTGCCTCCCTTCACCCAAATAGAGGAAAGGGGCAGCAGTAACTCACCACTTCTCCCTGGCCAAGGACTTCTCTCCAGCACATCCCCAGAAGCATCACAGCCAGCGCCGTGCTGAACCCTTTGCCATCACCTTTCGCAGCTCCTGTCCTAGGGGTGTCTCAGGGACAGCTTCTGTGCAGAAATCCCCAGCTGCCAAAAGACCCCTAGAAGCCACGGGCAGAAGGTACAACGTTAATTTAAGGACTAAATTAAAACGTTTCTGATTGCAATTGGCCACCGGACTAAATTGCAATAAGGCACTCTCCCTTTACTAGCGTAAGCTTGGTTCTGAAGAGGGACTGTTTCTCCTTGGTGGTTAATCCTTCAATAGTGTATTCTCTATGTCAATAACTTTATTATACTCTTAACAAGAACGGAATCACATTTCGTGCATCTCTTTCAAGCAGTGATTGGGAAGCACCATGAAACTGGGTATTATTAAGCCTGCCTGTGTTCATTTGCAACAGCGCCCATTTGCTAACACTTTCCAGACCAAAAAGCAATGACCCTTTGTTCCATGTTAAATTTTGAGCTTGTCAAAATTATGGCAGTGGGTCCACCTTTATCAGACATGTGCTTGTTTCTTGGTTGCAATTCCTTATTTTTTTCTAAAGTGAGCTGGACATGATGTCTGAAATGAAAGGTCACTCTTACCGAAGTCTATGCAAAGCAGTGATTCCAGAAAAAGTATTCTTCAGGGTGTATAGCACCTTCCATACACTGAAAAACACCAGTCTCTCATATGCATGCAGAGATATGCTTGCATAACTTGTATTATTTATGCTCTAGACTTCATCAGTTTTCCATATTAAAATGTGATAATTTCATATTCACTTTATGGTAGCATATGCTGATCATCCTGGAAAATATTAATCATTTTCCTACCAATTCAATTCTACAGAGTCATTGTTCTGCCATATCTATCTTCGCACTGGATGAAGGCTTACCCACTGGTGTCATTGTAAGATGATAGACTGTTCCCAAGTCCTTACTAGAGGCATAAAGCATGTGTTTAAAGAATTAAGTTAATAAAGAAATAGGAACTCAGTGGCAGGAAATAGCATTATAGACTTTAGAACACCAGGAGCATAATTAGTACTGTGGCATAATGATGAAAAAAGGCAATAAAATAATTTTACTTCATTCTGTAATTCTTAGAGCAATGCAAATTAGTTTGTCAGCAGGGAAGAGTTGGTTTCTTTTCTTTAAATTTCATCTGTATGCTGTCTTAATGCTATTTTCTTTTAAAAAGATTTTGCAGAGCACACTGAATACCATACAACTGAATTTTGAATTCACATGGTACATGAATGAGTGTACTTTTTTGGGTTGAGAATCTCATCTACAGCACAAATAGTGAGTTTCTAGTGGCTGGAGAATCAATGGTTCTCTGGTCCCAGGAAATAAATGCAGGATATGAACATTGGTCTGTGATCTCTGCAAAGCTGTGAGGCTCAGGAGGGCAGAGCTGATAGCATTGCCATAGTCAGCCTTCTTCAAAGCAGAGAGAAATCATGATAGTGGCAGTATGAAAAATTCAGTGATGAGAACCACCAACATGCTTGATGTCCTGGGTTTTGGCTCAGCTGTCGGCTAGGGCTAAACCACATCAGTCCTTTTTGGCCCCCAACGTGGGGCACAAAGGGTTGAGATGAGGACAGATCTGACCAGAGCATGTCAAAACAAATTTGTTATATGCATTTATTATATTAGTTAAATAGTTGCTGGTCACAATGGTGTTTTGTTTGTTCACATGGTTGTGTTATGTAAATCCTTACTTGTGTTCCCTGCGGCGCTGTTTATCACCTCTAGGAGAGAGGTGAGAATTCTCATTTTGCTGTACTGTGTAACATCGACTTAGGACACGATAACAGCACTGGCCATGAGGTTAAGCTGGTATTTGTATGTGGCATTGCTGTCATGCCTGTACCTCGGACGACATCTCTCAGAATTTGTTAATAATTGCACCCAATCCATGGGCAAGACCGGAGTGGGGGGATACTTTCTGCCATTCTTTCGCCTCCCCTTTTTCCTTCAGGCTGGTTACAGCAGCTTTTGAAAATTTTGAATATCCTTGGAATGTTCAAGCCAGCATGCTCCTGTTGCTATGTCTCCTGAATGTGCTGCAGCTCTCGTTTAGGGTAACAAAGAATTGTTTTAAGAATACCACCCAGAGATCTGCCCCAAGGCTGGATAGTTGTGGGTGGCATGGCATGTGGGAGGATATGGGCAGTATATAGAGACCTTCTCACCTCCAGTGGTTTGGAACTTCACTCCTGAATAACTACAGGACCCTGATGATAGAATATTTGAAAGGAAAATGCTGTGACTATTCCAGAGAGGCACAACTTACCACACTGTGCTGGGCCCTGGCCAGTATCTACCAAACGCTGCTCAATATTGGGCGGCGCCATCAGGGGGAGGAGAGGGAAAACAGAGCGACAGGCACTGTGGCTACTCAAACCCCAGTGACAGGCACCGCAACTAAAAAAACCAACCTGTGCTGATATCAGTCGCCCCTACACAGAAGAAGAAATAAACACACAAAATCAGAGGGATGGCCCATAGACTAAGGGAATAATATCTGCTTGTGTGTATATATATGTATCAAAGACAGGAGAAGTGGTTGTGATTAATTGGACAGTATAGGGTCTGAGCAGGACATAGACAGCACAGAATAAGGGGTGAATGAAAAAGGACTGTTGTGGTTTAGTCCCAGCTGGCAGCTGAGCACCACGCAGCCATTCGCTCACTTGTCCCCACCCCAGTGGGATGGGGAGGAGAATCGGAAGACAAAGGTAAAACTTGTGTGTTGGGATAAGGACAGTTTACTGGGACAGCAAAGGAAGAGAAAAACAACGACAGTACTAATACAAGAATATACAAAGCAGGTGATATGCAATGCAGTTTGCTCACCACCCGGGAACCGACGGCCAGCCTGTCCCAGAGCAGCAACTCCTCCTCCCCAGTCAGCTGTCCCCTATACTGAGCATGAGTCATGGTATGGAATATCCCTTTGGCTAGTTTTGGCCACCTGTCCTGGCTGTGTCCCCTCCCAGCTTCTTGTGAACATTAACTCTATCCCAGCCAAAAACCAGGACACTTGATTATTTACATTTTATGGAAAACAAACCCAAAGATTGTCTCATGAAATAAAGATGGAGAAAAGTTGTAAAGCAATAAACCACTAAACCAATTGGAGTAAAAGCATATTAGAAGCAGAAACACAAGAAAAATTACACCAAGTGCCATCTCTGCTTCCTACTGCTGCCCATGTTAAAACTTTCCCTGCACTACTTGTTATTTCTACCATATATTAAAAATTGATTATTTACAGTACTGATCAGAGATCCTTGTGCCACTGTTTTATTGCAAATCCTTACATTTTTTTGTTTCACAGACAGAACATGTTGGGCCAAATTCAGCTGGCACATGTTAAACAACTGCAAAGCCACTGAAATCAATGCTCTTCCAGTGTCAGTACTGCATTTGCTCTGTTACCATTTTACTGCTGGATATTAATTTCCTTTTGACTGTATTTATAATACATTTGCAATACAAAATTGAAACATATGTATTTGCTTTTTATTTCTGGATGATAATTGAATGTGATCAGATTCTCTGCTTTTTATTTACCTTTACTATTTTCAGCAGGGTACTGGAACTCAGATTTCTTTAGAAAGAGAACAGTCAGTCTGAGTTTCCATATATAGTAAGCCAGTTTACTGCTATTTCATTAAAACCTAATTTGGACTGAACTAAACACTTCTCTGAACTAATTAATGTGACATGGAAAACTGCAGAATACTAAATCATTAATGGTCCTGTTTTACATTAATAAATGTAAGCAGATGTATTGACATCTTATCCATTCATGTCTATATGGTATAAAAACACAGAAGAAAACAGAAGGAAAGGCAAGACCTGACAGGAACTTAAGTCTAAAATGGAGCCAAGGTTGGTCAAGAAATGGGACTGGGCTCTTTTATGAGAAAGGTGGACAGGAATTATAGGCCCAGAAGACAGGGTTTGACAATGGGATTTAAGGCAACTCAGGAAGTCATTTAGTCTGTTCCAGATGGTGAAGGCAGCATGGGAGAAGGAGCTCACTGCCAGCTGTGGCGAGACAAGCAGAGGAAACACAATATTTAAATGATTTCTATTGAATTACATAAAAAACCTACATTCAAAGAGTGTTAGGGTTGCAAAGTTGGGTACTCAGAGGATAGTAAATGCCTGATTTAAAGTTTCCCAGACAAATTAAACTTGTAACTCTTATACGCACTGTAAAATCTTTAATTACAGGATAGCATACACCTTTTTACACAGGACCTTTGGTCTTTCTGTGCACATGGAGGGCATATGTTTAATAAGCAGCTATTCATTAGCTTGTTTTGTCCTCATTGTTAGGTGCATGGCCTCATGCCTTATTTACTATATCCCTTCAAACTCTGCCCTGAATACACAATTAGTAATATCCTCATAGGATCTCCCATGTAATTTATTGTTACAGTACTTAGTGCTTCACAAACATTAATTAATGTCTCCAACCTCCTTGTAAGGACAGGTCATTTTTTCTTATTTTTATGGTTGGGAACAGTGTGAGATGACAGACGCCTGATTTTTTTTTTTCAGGAAACCTGCATCCCTATGTCTCTCCTTGAAGAAACGACCGATTACCATTTTCTTTTTCCATCCTGGTGTGAAGCTGGGGCCCCTTCCCCTCCTCCTGCAGAGGAACCAGCCATCTGACAAGCCAGTGAATCTCTGCACTTGATTGTTTTGGGGCAAGCCTATCCCATCGGGCCATCTGCAGCCTGAACTCTGACCAGAAGTTTCCTTGGGCAGCAGGGGAAGAAAGCGAACAACCTCCTGCCGAAACCTACTGCTTGAAGATGAAAACACTACTGTGTAACCAGAGTCAGGGAAGTGGTCCTTCAGAACAAAGCAGCAGCCCTGCAGGAGATGCTGCTCCCACAGCTGCTCATGCGTTAGTGCCGTGGGTGTACGATGAGGGTTTAGATGGCTGCTCCACGTGGCCGCAGCACACAAGAGGGGAGCAATGCCACTGGCCAGAGCCAGCAGGCTGCCACCAGGAAGTGCCTAACTCCCTACCTTGCCCAATGCAATGACAGCAGTACAGCCGTCATATAAAGATCCAGCACTTCCAGCCTGTCATGCTGTGGTCTAGCCTGCACGGAGCATACAGCCATCCCATGCAGCCAACCTGGTATTCCTGCTCCTCCCATAGCCATAGCTGTGGCATCCCATTGGGTCCTGCCTCCTTGCTGGTAGGGAGAGACCCTCTCCTCTGTGCTGGCCAAAACTTGTCCCTTGAGCAGAGCCTGTTTACTGGAGCTTTCCTGGGTTCATAGCCCATCACTGATCTCCTGACAAAGTGAGTTCCCCCACTGATACACTCACTGGGACATTGCTCCTGGCCTGGGGGAGATACAGGTGGTCCAGCTGATTCTCCCACACTTCTAGAAAGATGGCTAGCTGTATAGCAGGCAAAGTCTGACCTCGTCCATGTCTCCCTCCTTAATACCCATGGCTACCCCAGTGCCTATAGACACTAGCTCGTGGGAGTTATAAAGCTGCCCTGGATTTTACAGAATTGTGCACCTCTATAGTTGCTCAGGTGGATGCCTCGATACCAATCCCAGGGAGATCGCCCTAAAAGAGACAGGTGTACTGAACTTCTCTTGCATGGTCCTGCACATTCATATGAGATACCTTTAATTTTAGAAGTTTGTATTTGCATTTCATTGCGCAGCTGAAATAAGCCTGAGTTACTGTCATAGCCAGCAAGAAATTTTTCCAGTAGAAAATGGCATCAAGCACATTCCTCAGTCCTCTGCCTTCCCAGCCCCATTAGATCTCAGCCTAGCAGAAGTGCTACACATACTTCTGTGAAGAGCTGTAGTAGAAATGTCAGCCTTGGTATGGATGGAGCATGAGTGGGAATGTCTGGGTGTGGGAGAACAGGAAGAAGAAGAAGACAAAGGGATGAAAGAATGTGTTAATGGCACCTAAGTTAGTAGGTCATTGAGTCCCCAAGCACAACTATCAGCAGTTTCTCTAAACACCTAGATTGAAGAAAACAAAGGGCAACCTAAATACAACAGCCTACACCCAGAAAGAGAGACAAAAGAAAAATGAGTTAATCAGCAATTTTGCCTAATGACTCATAGAGGTGGGACGGCTAGAGAGACAAACCATTCACAGTCACTGTCAACTTTTAAAAGGTGCAAAAGACACATTCAAAAACCAATAAAGTGGTTGCCAGTAATAAGAACAATCCAGAAGATGGGATGAGAACTATATAACTAACTTCCCTTATCCTTTGTCACCGCCAGTAATCCTGGACAGACCACGTGCAGACACACCTTCAAGCTTCTGAGTACGAAAGACTGATCAAGTAAGATCTATGAGAGAATGGAGCATGCATGAGTGAAACCTGGTTTGCACAAAATAAATTATCCTTTCCTTCTTATGCTGCCTCTTGTTGAGGTTTGCTCCATTAGCTGAGCTTTGCAGAACTCTGGATGCTGGACACTGCTCCACAGCCCCCCTCCCACCAGGTGGGTGAAGCCACTCCTGCCAGGACTCTGCGTTGGCTTGGCCTTGACGTGCACGTCGGCTGTGCTGGCTACACAGCAGCACATGCTCCCAGGTGTGATTTCCTGGTGGAAATCAGGCTTGAGCCCCAGGTCAGGTGATGAGGGAGAACATGGCATAGGGCTTCGGGTGGGCACAGGCACATGGCTCTGGCGCAGGGACGGAGCGTACTCTGCTTCCTGCGAGCCAGCATCTGAGCCGGCATGCTGCACAGATTGCAAAAGAGGATCTCACCCATCCACCATCAGTCTCTGGCCCTTCCGTAGGTCCTCCCTAACCGCTGACAGGTTGTGTCAGAGTCACTTTTACTGTGTGCAGAAAGGTGACATCCATCTCCACACCCAGACGCCTGCCTATTGCAATAGTTTTAGGTCACCAGTCACTAAACCCACTAAACTTCACAGGTCGGGAAGGGGATCTTAGATACCAAAGCCTACATAGCATTTACAAGCAAGTCACTCCTCCCTTGCCTATTAATGGTTTTGCAAACTCCTGTAGCAAGTAGCTAGAGTACACATCTTTAAATGTTTTACGAGCATGTGATAGTCACACATTCATCATTTATGGTTAATATTTTGCAGGCAACTGTATCTAACACTGGAAAGTGTTAATAAATATCAGTTATATAGTGAGAATTACAACTTTCTTACATATAAGAAAGCTGTAATTCTTGTGACATCAGCATAATTAGCACTTTAATTTTCAAAGCGCTTTAAACAAGGATGAATCCATATAGGATCTTCTTGTCAGAGTTATTCGCTGAAGAGAAATTCAAACTATTAATTTCCATGCAGCACTGGGAATGTGAGGTTGGGTTACAGTCTTATGCCATCAGGGCTAGAAGCTCTGTTTGCATGTGAGTGAGTAGCACATATTGTACCTGTATTTTTTTGTCTACAGTACTCTGCTTTCCTTAAAGGTGAGCTTTTAGTTTAGGGTCCATGAAGTTACTGTTAACAGGCAGCATTCAGGCACGGCAGCATTTTGCTTATTGCCAGGCAAAATAAACTGCTTCAGTGCATGGCTATCTACAAATATCATGCTTGGTCATAGCCAACATTCACATAGAATTAAGTTACTTTCTATATCTAAGAGCTAATCCTTTATTGTAAGACAGATCCATGCCATCGTAAGCAAACAAAGTAACAGTAAAGTAAATAACGAAGGACTAGTTTATTTTCTCTGCATTACTTCAGCAGCGCAAAAGGACTCCAGTGAAAGTGATAATGGTGGCCAAAGCCATTATACAACACGGCTGTAAAATCAGTCTTAACAGTCTGAGGCAACGACTACACATTAGGTTCAGCACTCCTTAAATAGTTATTTTCCAGCCCGATCAACTGCCTGATCTGGGTTGTTGCACAAACAACCGTGCTGGCACAGAGGGCAGAAAAAAGCAGCGCCAAAGAAGGTGGGAAAAGAGCTGTAGGGTAAAGCACTTCTTAAGCCTTCACTGCCGGCAGGTGAAGATACTCGGAGCAGCAGCCTTACAGAAACAGTCCCATGGAGGTCATCTGTCTGTAGCAGTTTATGGTGTCCTTCCTCGTGGCCATTAGGATGCAATATTTTTAGAATTAAGCAGTCAGGGGACTGTGTTAGTACGTTCAGGAGAAAGTCCAGTCTTATGAAATGGTTGACAATGTAAACATTAGGTGACAGCTGATCAAATAAGTCTATGCAATCTAGCAGCAATTTAGCTGTGGTGTGATAAAATAATACAGAAACAGCTTTATAGCAGTATATAGCTACAGCCATCAACTAATTTCTGCAGATGTATAATAAATGCATACAAACCCCTCAAACTGCTCATGTTACTCAGACTTGAAGTGAAAAGTCAGATCTGTTTTTTCCATCTTGGATGTGGCTATAGTAACAATGACTTCAAAAAGCAGTTTGGTCTGATCAGGTATTGCAAAATGGTGACTATCATTTTCCCAGACAGAATTTCAGTCTGGCTACAAGGGAGAAAATGATCCTCTTTGTTTCCAAAAGCAGCTGAAACCTAGTTCAGGTTTTCTTAGAGTTTGGGACTCACCAACCTGATGATTCCTGGCTAAGTTTAATATTAAACAGTTGTGACCGTTCACTCAATTCCTGCTCAGATTTTGGCTAACACAGCTCACGCTGCTAAGGCCTGATGTGTATTGGGAGCAGCACCATTAGGTCAAAGAAAGAGCACTGTGTAGACAGGACAGGAGGAGATGAAGCACCATTATCACCTGCAGATTGCCATCTCCTGCAGCCATCACCTTTGCACGTTGGTTGTCTGGCAGTTTCAGCACCCACTAACTCATGGATCCCTACACAGTGCAGGCAGGGTGAGACACAAATCCTGGCCAGGCACATCGGTGCCAACAGACACAGACATGGATCTGTGGCTTGAACCTTGGCGGTCTGCTGTGCACCCAGTCCACCTTGAGGTGGATGAAGAGTGTTGTTAGGCCTGGCGAAGTTAGACAGCCAAGGAAATGGCAGCTAACATGGCCCTTCTCCCCGGCCAAGGGATGGAGCCGCTGCTGCACGGAGGTGATTGCTCACACAGAAGATGCCGGGGATGGCAACCACGCTGTTTGCAGGCACGATGCCTGGTCGCACATAAACGGAGCTGAAGAAATATGGCAAGAGAAAACTAAACAGAAGGTCTGTCACATGACTTGTAATAATAAATATCGTGCTGCATGACCCCATCCCACGTCTCCTTATTGTGGGCAACAGAAGCAAATAGTCACTGGCAAGGTAAGGCAGATACAAAGAGGCAGACACATCAAAGAGGGAGCAGAAGCGGCTCCCCATCTATAGCTAGTAATGACCTTTTTTCCCTGGAGGGACAAGAAGCAAATCTGTGCATATTCACACACACATGCATATTTCCATGCCCACATTCTTACAATGCTCCACCTCTGAAAACACCTTTGTTGTTGTGCAGACTTTTGTTTAAAATGAGCAGAAAGGGAAACCCAGATGCAGCCTGCTGATGAAGCACACACGGTCTTGTTTTAGATAGGACGTGCCACGCCACTTGCCAAGAGCAGCACTCAGAGATGGGACCTAGAGGTTTCCCAGCACCACCATGGCACAGACTGGCCAACACTTGTCTTCACATGCTTCTTATGTAGTGTTTCCTGCTCTGCAGGATAATGTAAAATCTCCCTTAATTTAGCAACATTTTTATAGAGGTTCTGCTACTAAATTTCCTGCCTGTGAGGGTTTGGCTATTTTTGTACTTCCAAGACAGCAAGTTAACAGCCAGTGTTGCCTCGTCACACAAAAGTCACTCACTAGACATCTCTAGCTCTCAGTTGCTGTTGTGTTTTTGCTTGGACTGTAATATCCTTTCCTCTGTTGCAGCATTTATTATTACATTCTCCACTATAGATACCTTATATATCCCTAGCAGCCAAAAATCAAAGGAGGCATTTTCCAGATAGGTGGTAGGTCTTGTGCATCTGTTGAGACTGACTCCATTCCTCACCAGAGAAGATCAGTCCCAGTTTATGTTCTTTGAGAAGAGTCTCACATCACCGTAAAATCCCAGAGCAATTTGTCTAACAACTGTCTGCTACATTCAGCTTTTATTACTGGCAGGCTTGCAACCCTCAAAGGAAGAGGTTTCTGAAACATGTAGTGGGAGGGCTCTTTCCACATCCCCCAGGCAACACAAAACCTCTGCCACAAACTCAGCTGCGGCCTCTTTCTCTGCAGTGGGTCTCTGGCACCTCAGGGGCCAGAATTTACTGACCAGTGAAAGCTTGTGTCATGGTTCCACCTAATTTCAGCTCTAATCTGCGTGCAGTCCTGGTCAAAATGTCCCAGCTTCCAAAATTTCCCACTGCCCAAAGCATTTTCAAATTTCATGTAATCCTCAGTAATCCCTGTAAAACCTTGATCAGGGCATTGCACTGATTCTTCTAACCAAAACAGCTGCACAACTCATCCAAACACCCTGGTTGCGGAGAAGCACCCACTGCCGTTCCCATGAAAGCCCCCTGCACCCAGCTGGCACTTTCCCTACCTCCTGCAGCCTTTTAATTGCATTCATCCATCCCTCCTTGCGTTGCCGCTCCTGAGCTCCCCAGCTCAGGATCTGCCACTTTCCAACTATGGATTTGTTCTGATTGACATCCAGCACAACGCTCCGCACTGCTGATATGCAGGCAGCCCCACGTAGCCGGGGGGCTCAGCCAGCCCATTCCGTATGGCTGTTTATATCCCTGGACAGGCTTTTGCTGCTAATCAGGCTGACCTGATTCCCGTAGTCTCTGCTTCTCCAGTGGTGCTTCTGCCTAAGGCTGGGAGAGCTCACGCTGCAGCGCCAGTGCTCCCATCAGGGCACTCTAATCCACTGGTAGCAGACAGGCACGCACAAGCCCCAAATCCCTCCCTTTGAGGGGCAATAGCCCAGTATCTGCCTTTCCCCTTTCAGACAAGACTCCTCCTTGCAGCTTAATAATGGTGCATTATCTAGGAGATTTTACTCCCTCAACCATTAAAAGCATTCCACGTGTAGAAAGCAAGCTCTTCCATCCACAGACCTCGTAGCAGGTCAGCACACGAGGATACAGGCCTGTGCTCAGCCCGGGATGCAGACAGCGCTGCTGAAAGTGCAAGCAAAGGCAGCTGAGGCAGCCGACTCCCAGAGACACTATCTTTCTCCTAGTGTGAAGTGTTTTCCTGGGCCTGGGCAAAGAGTGAGTCCTGAGCTCTTTCTAGCTGTGGGAGCCCTCATCTGTCAAATCTGAAGTCTACAGAAGTAGCCAAGTGGAAATAAGCATTTTCAAAGAAAATAAGAAAGTAAGAGGGTTTTAATGACCTAAGATCCCAGGAGGTAACTTGTTGCCTGGCTCACTGTTTTTTTGCCCTCTTTCAACATCATCCCAATTGCTTTGAATCAAAAGTTCAAAGATTCTTTGGGAATTTGGCTTTTAAAGATGCCTAAGAAACCTGCAACAGGTTGTTCTGTAAGAGGATCTGCAAGAGGTGGCTCTGCTAGTCCATCTTTGTCCTGGACATAAACACAGACAGAAGGAAATTGCCATAAAAAACCCCAAAACACGAAAAGCCATGAAGAATGTAGCTACACCCAAAATGCATCAGAGATGAAGCAACTTCTAGGTTTGTTAAGCTAAAGAGGAAGATTTCATCCAACCAAAAGCCTGCTGTACTTGGCCAAGTGACCAAGTTCAGAGAGGTCTAGCTGCCCCAGGCCCACCACATGGGACAACCCATCCTGGCCCCCTTCCTCTTCAGCCAAGCCACCAGGGAGGGTCCCAGCCACCAGGCACAAGTAGAGGCCCTCAGTCCAGTGGGAGGTTTCACCCCTGGCAGCAGCGAGGGTTCAGAGGTGGGCTCTCAGTGTCACATCAGTACCCAGTGGTGGCCACCAGAATGACATGTCAGCCATGACTCATATTTCAGCTGCCTCTGAGAACAGCAGTGCAACCAGAAATATGATTGGTGGGTACAATCTCCCCGTTAGGAGGAAAGCATTAGCCATAGAAATGAGCCTATAAAAGAATCTCGCTATCGAGGGACCCATCTGGCTCTCACCAGCAAGCATTTGCATGGCTCCCAAGCATTTAAAAGTAGAATTAATAAGAATCTTTTTCTTTCATCAGTTCTAGGCAGTAGGAGGAACAGTTGATTAGTTTGCTTGTTAAAGTACTACTTACATACCATACTGTAGTTTTCAAACAATCAGACTTTGATTAATTTTGGTCATGTAAATAAAATTCTTACAAGAATTATTTTCAAGCCTATTTAACTCTATATATAAATGCAGCATTATTTTCAAACCTCAACTTCCCTTGCCCCAACAAACTAAAGAGTATATTTTCATGTACATGGCACAGGAAATGAAGAGCTTTTATGGGAATATTTAAAACTCACTTTTGCAGACAAAGCAGATTTAGAAAACCTCATTCAAAAAGGTCATCTTTTCAAGGTTGGGAGGGGCAAATTATGAGCCTTGGAAACAGCATTCACCCTCCAAAAATTATTTCATTTTAATCACACTGTTTACTGGATACTTATAATATACAGAAGATTAAAGGTGGATGGATGGAAGGATATCAGTTGTGCAGAGCTTGGGAAATAACCCCAGATTCCAGCTTTGAAGAGAAGTTCATTGGAAATTCTTGGTGAGAACTCTTATTTCCATAATAAAACCAGAAAACAGACATCTTCCAAATGCACTGGATGCACTACAGTGGCCTATGCCCACAAGTACATGTACTTTGGGAAAAGCCCAGATTACCAAGCTTCTGGGCCAAGGAACAACAAACAGCAACAGAAACGTTTCTGGGCAGAGATGGAATCTTGCCTGGAGGACTGTGGGCTTCCCTGGCAGAGCCAAGCATCCTCAAGGCAAGATGTGTTTCAAGAGCACGCAACATGCCAATCTAAACATACATCTTTGATTCATCTCTCCTTGCAGTTTCACACTTCTGCTTTAGCTGAATGTTCCTTAATCAAAAGGGAAAGGTTTTGTTGGTTGGGTTTTTTTTGGGGGGGTTTGTTTTGGTTTGGGTTGGGTTTTTTTGGCGGGGGGGGGGGGGCGGAATAGAAAAAGCAGCATATTTTCCAAAGTTAAATCAAAGCAAGTGTACAAGGAAAGTGTATTGACAGCAACATCCAGTCTGCAAAGGCACGGAATTTGCCTCGGTGCCTGTTAGCCTGTAACTGTATTGCAGAATAAGCAGGGAGAGCCAAGGCACAGCTAATGAAGGATCTGAACAGTGACACAGAGCAAATGGCAGGAACTTTTAGATCATCGGGGAACAAAATTGAAATGTTCTTCCATCAGAAAAAACAAAGTCAAAAACCCCCTGTAAAAGTAGGAGAATATCTCACTGACAGGGCAGGAAGAAAATTCAAGAATCACATCAATAGCAAAAGGAAAAGATCTGGGGGATGTTTTTCCACAAGCAGTGAATTTGACAAAAAAATGGAAACAAAGAGTAAATTCAGGTTGAATTCAGCTAAATTCTTGGCTGAAAGGAGAGTACAGGAATGGATTTTTGAACATGGCAAATCCTTCCATTCCAATGGTTTGCAAATAAAATTTTGCAACTTATTTGATCAAAGTGTCATTCAATTTAAAAAAAAGACAAGAATAATCAGAGCACAAAACATTCAATTTTGGTGGAATGAAACATTTTGGTTCATTCAAGGTTTTGGCATGATGAGTTATTTGGTTTCATTTTGCCAAAGAAAACTTTTTCTGACCTAAGACATTTTTTCTCCTGCTTTTTTGGTTTGGCCTCTGAACACCACACACCACCACCCCACCCCAAGCAGTAGTTGCCCAGATCTATTAGTGTCATTGAATGAAATGATGCCAAGGTAACATCATTTTATCATAGCAAAATGAAGATGCTAAAGCATGAGATTGATCCAAAGTAGCTGTGTGCTCTTCAATGCTTGCTGACTGCTCAGGGAAATACGAAGGGAACGATGCAATGCTACATGTGATGAATTCTGCAATATGATCTATGTGTCCAGAAGCCAAAGATGGTGGAGGTTTTCTCTCCCTCTGTCCCCCCCCACCTAGGCTTCTGGTCACATATACCAATGATATACCACTAGTGAGGCAGACAGGTTCTCCCTAAAACTTTTTTTTTAAATGGACTTCGCTGACAAACAGTGGCTGCCTTTTGCTAGCGTAAGTATGGTCTTGGCCTTCACAGGTTATTTATTGGTGCAGTGCTGCAACATACTTCATTTCAGAAGACATAAGTCATTTTAAGCTGTAAAGTTATCTGAAGTCCTTTCAATTTTTGTGTGCCCTCACTTTTAATGCTGAATGTTTTCTGGTAGGCGAGACGTGATGGTTCATGAGACAGGAGCAGCCTCCTGCTGCTCTCTCTGCTCCCATTTGTGCAGCTCCTATGGCTGTTCCCACTACCACTGAGGCCACCGCTGGGATCACTGAACTGCTGCCAGGATCAGGAAGAGCAGCATGAGTGGAAACACGTTTCAGTCCCTTTCATGTGTATTTGGCAAACCTAAGTTTTTAGAGTTCATTTCTCAGACGAAAAAAAATAAATTAAAAAATCCCATATTGTCTTCACCAGAAAATATATGCACACAAAGCACAGATAAAGAATAATGAGTGGGAGCTAACAGAGCAGTTGCTATTGCAGGAGGAGAACTCTCAGCACTCTGCTTCCAGCAGCAATGATCTGTCCCCGTCTTGATGATGGTCCGTGTCTGGGGCTTTAGGGACTGAGAGCAGCGTTCGCTGCTGGGTAAAGAGCTATTTCATGCTCCCTGCTATGGCTCCATCAGAGAATGGCTCTATCTTATGTAGAAATAAATCAATTAATAAAGTAAGCAGCAATAAGAGATCTCTTTGAAAAGCACCCAAACCTGCCAGTTAAGTGTTTCATTTCAGTAAAATGCAGTGCTTACTACAGCCAAAACAGAAACAGTCTTCCTGATGCAACAGTAAACAAGAGAAGCAATGGAGCAATAACAGAAATGACAAATTGAAGACAGGGAGCATAGCATTTTGATACTCATGCAAGAGCTTAAGAACATTATTTTTGTACTGGCATGAAAACTGTAAGTAGAGTCATATAATAAGGTGCGATATTTTCAGTGGTTATTAACCCGTTGGATGGCACGTGTGACAGCCAAACCCTCTCACAATGATATTAAGACTTGCTTGAGACCACCTGAGAGGAGATAAAGTGATTTAGAACAACATTTTATCGTCTGGCGAAGCTCAAATTAGCGTGCTACAGTTTACTAGAAAGGTCCAAAGATGAAGCAGGGAGAAAGAGGACCTAATAGTGAAACGTCTACTTTTTCATATTTAGGATCATGGCAGAATAACGGCCAGATGTGCAATGGTACATATTGTAAATCTATGCTTAGTTATATTTTATAAAAATATTCCACATGGTACATAGTAAGGAACTATTAAAGCAGAAATACTCCTGTGAAAAGGCAAAATCACTGTAGTCATTGGCTAAAACGCGGATAGAGGACGAAAAGTTACCAGAAAGAAGATTTTACAGGAAGCCAGGTAACGCGGACACGCACTGGCAGCCTTGCTCCCATTCGCACAACGCTGTAAGCAGTTGTTCCCCAAAAGAACAAGTTTAGATTTAGAAACATGATGTTAGCTCAATTTATTATTCAGCACACGGCAGACACAACAGGTGAGGGTTTCACTTCACGTATTTCAGGTTTATAATGAAAGCATAAGTCAAAACTGTATACCCAGGCTGTATCACGTATTCACCCGCTGTGGGCCTGGTGCCACGGGCAGCTGCTTTGCAACAAATCCTAAATACAGGATAGAAAACTATTTTCATATTTATCGAACTTTGCTCTTTTGCAACTGAGCAGTCACAGATAACATCCTTGATGGGGTATTGAAAGAGGAAGACAGTTTCACTTGTTCAGAGAACATAAAATCTGAACATCAGTTTGTGAAGACACTTACATTCTCTGGTAATGAACATAGATTGAAGTCTTAAGGGCCCTCTCACCAGCACTAGCATCTATTCCCACTGTTGCCACGACCGAAACAGGAGGAGAGCCGAGTTTGGAGACCATGCCTTTAGACAGTGGGCTTGCTAAGACTGAAATACCTCTGTGCCTTTCAATCTGGAATCAAAGTTTTTTGTCTCCCAGATACACTTGTGTCCATGGTGTTTGTTCCGCATAACTGACACGATGCCACTGCAATGGCAGGGCCGCTGTCTACTGCACAGAAGATGCACCTTCACCCCAGGGACTTGCCTCCTTACCTGACTATGCTTGCTATGAGGAGCCTGTTTTGAAGTGCTACGACAATGGGCTGCATTTAAACTGCTGCTTACAGAAGTACTGAAAATAGGCACTAAGGCAATTTATATTCCCATTCGTGTTACTGGTTACTTGTCTCAGGCAGACCAGACTGCCGAGGGGTCTCCTCGCTGCATCCCATAAAGGCAGGTGAGACCTGCAGGCTTGGTCTTAATTTAGGCAGGCAAGAGGTCA
The DNA here is from genome assembly GCF_011004875.1 of Balearica regulorum gibbericeps. Taxonomy (NCBI): domain Eukaryota; kingdom Metazoa; phylum Chordata; class Aves; order Gruiformes; family Gruidae; genus Balearica; species Balearica regulorum. The sequence continues at coordinate 63,468,542 of NC_046184.1, forward strand.
AGCATGCATTACTGGAGCTATAAGGTGACGTGGCCTTCAAGGCACTGCATGACCAGCCTACCAGGTACAGAGCAGATGTCACCTCAGTTAAGCATGTGAGTTGGTATCTGCAGTACTAAGACTAGATTTTAAGCACTTTAGTCCAGGAAGAACATCTTCCCCTTTGTAGAGCTGAGATAAAAAAGCTACAACTTCCAAACATGACAAAAATCTCTACTATAAATTATGTATTAGCTTTCTGTGCAAAGTCTTTCAGGTGACAGAGAAGCAGATGGTTTTTGAGTCATGTGTACATATATTACTCAGCGCAAGAGGTTCCTGTGGAAGCTTCTAGCCACAAAGAACACAGAAAAGATCAGATAAAATCCTTTCAAAGAGGAAGAGGAAAAGATGACAGTCCAATGACAACTTAAAGAAAAAAATAATCAAATACTGAAAAAGATACTTCAGCATAGATTTAAAGCTAAGTGCAAGTTTCCTGGATTTAGACACAAACAAATATATGAGGGTTTGTGTCTTTTTTTCTTTTCAGTGGTTTTTGAGCAGGTTGTCACAGGGGCCCCTGAGAATACACCCATAGGATGACAGCAGAGGCCTTGAAAGTACAGGCACAGGATGACCGCAGAGGTAAAAGCACAAATATAAATGGTCAAGGATGGTCAGCAAAGGAATGCAACCCTGAGAGCTGGGCAGGGCTTGCTTTAGGCTATAATGAAGAAACCTTAAAAAAGGGAACAAAGAACTTATATTGGATAGATGTAAAACATCTCCTATATGGTGAAAATGCAAAGGAGGAAAAAAGGATGAATAAAAAAGCCGCTCTGCAAGATAGGGAATGCAGGAAGAGCAGAGCAAGAGGCAGTGCCCCCGCTCTGTGCCATCCCCTCACCCAGGCAGCAACAGCAGCGTGCCCAGCCAGCGCTGATCCACAGCGGGTATTCACTCCCCTTCTGCAGGGAAGGAGCGCTGTCTTACCAAAACTCAGCAACCATCTACCAAGTGTTATGTTTTTTGTCTATGGGTTAAATAAACTCAAATTAGAAAGAGCTGTGTGCACATGCATGTGCGTGCATGTGTTAATGTGTGTGGGGGGGGGTTTCTGCTCCAGTCTTCCCAAGCAACAAGGTGATTAAGACCACAGCACCAAGCCAGACTAAAGGTAGACACCACCCAGGGTTTGGGTTTTTTTTAAATTAATTAAAAATGTGGAATAGTAGAAGAAAAATAAAAATCCACAAAATCTCTAAGTACTTAAAGATTTATAAAATGGTGTAAAACTTCAGATAATGAGTAAATAATTACAGAAATACTTCGTAAAGATGCATTTCCTTGCTCGAGAGATTCCTGAAATGAAGCTTGGCAAAATGCAATGAACCTATGAAAAGAATGGCATTAATTCCAGAAGGTTCTGAATTTAACAGGTTTCTACCTTAACATGAGATGGGAATTATTATTCTGTCACTCTTTCTGGAATGATATTAAGATTCAGACGCCGAGCGTGGCAATGGAGTGCGAAGGCTCGCTGTACACCGAGCAGCTCCTCGCTGCACCTGTTTACAATCGATTGCCTCATTATCATTTCACACAGCGGGAGAGAACACAGCTAAATTCGCCTTCGGAGAAAACTGAAAATTCATCGGGCTTATTAATGTCCCTTTCATCTGCAGTCCCGCATGCCGCTTCCTGGGGGGCTGGGCAGCACGGCCGTAACAGGGAGCTTTATTACCCAGCGCTGGATGGCAAAGAATTGCATCAAAGAAATCTCCAAGCTGCTGGGACAGCAAATGCATATGATAGAACAGAGAAATAAGAAGCCATGCCCATATGATGGGGTTTTTTTCTTTTTTTCTCCACACCCCCCCCCCCCCAACAGATAAATCTAACCAAGAGCAAGAATGGAATAATACATGGAGAGGAAGGAAGCAGGAAAATCATCGCATTTTTCATTTTTTCATAAATCATACTAAAACACCATCCCTGACAATTTTCATCCCTGTGGCCAGGTGGGCTCCATGCTGCAGTACACAGAACCAGATCTCCAGAGCTTGGGCTTCACAGCACGGCTTTTTGTTTCCTGGGCTAGCAAGGGCTGGAGACCCAGCGCTGCTGGGCTGCTCACTGCCTTCAGAGCTGCCAGGAGGCCTTCAGGCACCCCTCCATGCGCTCCCCAAGGTTGACTCAAGGAATAACTTTGACGGGTAGCCTCCTATCCTCTTGGAAAAGCAGTTATTACAACATGGGCACCATAAGACAAAAAAAAAAAAAAAATGCTCTAGAGATGCATTTCATTGGTACTGATGTTCCGCCTGACAATATTTGCAACCCCTTATCTCTGTTTGGTTTTTGTAAGCACACTGCTGAAAGCAAAATTTATTTGCACATAGGGAAAGCTTCACAAATAGGCAAATATATTCACCCATAAGAGCTACACATAAGAATCAAGCATGCAGAGACTGGTAACCATCACACGGAAATAGGTGACCAACCACAAGCCTCAAAATAGCAAATACCCAGTGAAATGGTTGTAGCACTGGAATATATTTGCATAAATTATTCATAGAATAATTCTGAATATTGAATATGTATAATGTTAAGGCAGTCTGGGAAACTCTGCACACATGAATTTTTTCCTTTTTGTAGAGTTTTTTAACACTTGTCCTGCTGGTTCCCCTGATTCCCTCTCTCTTCACAGTCTTTGCAGACAAACGTATAACCAAATGTCCCTTTCCAACAGCAGCCCTCATAAGTCAGAGCCTGACCAACTCTGAACACTAAGACCAGTAGCTAATATGAGCAAAATGGTTAAATCGGGATTCCTGCATTACAACCACTGCCCGTCTGTTATTAGCAATTCCTATTTGCTTGATGCTGAAAACTTTTACAGAAAATGAATGCTGAGTTGCCTTGTTCTATTTGCCACCGGTGCATTGCACTGGCTTTTGGTCGCCCAGATCCTATGCTGACCAGTCCGTAGCAATCTGTCACTTGCCCAAAACCTGCTCACATCTGTAAGGTGAGATAAAGCACTAAAGGTCCAAAAAGAGGCAGTTTGACACCACTATTTATTTCCTGTGATTGATTCAGCACTACGCAAGTGGTACCACACAACAATTTCAGTTCTTTTCTAGACTGAAAGGACGCAGGAAAAATAAATATTCCTTTCTTAAGATTTATGGAAGGTGAGGTTGAGGATTCTCTTGATTCATCACAAGCAGAGCATTTAATTCTATTCTGACAAGGGTATTAATTTAAGACAATGCATCTTGGGTGGAAAAGGTATGAATCAAACAATTCCATTTTATTTATATTCAGTAGTAAAAAAAAAAAAAAGTAGGCAGAAAAAGATCTTATACCACTTTTCCCCTACTGATCATCCAGCAGCAAGTAAAGAATAAGAAATGTTTTGTGCAGGGTTGTAAATTCTCCTACTAATGGTGTTCCCTGTGGTACTTGTGCACAATGAAATGAAGAGGAAGAAATGCTAGTTCTTGAAAGGAGAAGAGGCAGAAAATCAACATCTGACAGGTAGAAGGGGACAACCACAGAAGGGGAATGTGGCAAACAGCAGAGGTCAAATGAAAGGAGCAAACCAACCAACAACTTCTGAGGGGGTTCAGAGGCAGAAGCCCTCTGTTTTTCAGTCAGTAAAGTCCTAAGCAGAAAGAGATTAGCTTCTGGCCACGTACAATCCTTATTTTCAACACTGAATTCTGTCCAGTATCTCAGGGTACATCTTCATGGCACAATATCAGGCCACACAGAGACCCTGAATGAACTTGCTCAAAGAGCTAAAGCCCTTCTGAGAAGTGTATTAAGAGCGTCACTTTATCCTGGCTAGACTGCTTCTAGTCCTGAGAGGATGATTGAATATAAATCTCAAGCTCTAGAGAAAAATATAGCCATTGGGTGCTTGTGTGCTGTCTGCACGATACAGTATTTTTCCACCTAGACAAACTCATAATTGCTGACTGTTTCTTTTCTATGGCTAACTTACAGACCTAGTGATGTAAGTATTATTTCAATTATTACAGGAAAAGAAATATAAATAAGAATAAAACCCCTTAAAGAGTAAGTGGATCCACAGAAGTCAATAATAAAATTCACCACTGATCTCAATATTACAAGACGTTCATCTTTACAGCCAAAAACATCCTTTCAAACAAGACAGAAAGGTCAAATTAGCATCAGGAACCATGTAGTCCTATTTGCAGTAAATTTATGACTTCTATACCTATTAGGTATGACAACTTCACAATTGTTAGTACATTTATCAAGTATATGAATCACCCATCTCCATTTTTCAGGTACAAACTCAAATGCCCCTCAGAGAATGTCAAGATACTTAGCATATAACCTTAACCAATTTCCATGGAAAACAAATAGGTGTTATACCTTGAAGAATCTGACACTAAATTATTTCCCTCAGGTTTTATAAGTAATCAACTGCAAAAGAGAAAGCTGAATCCAATTTCCCAAGTTCAAGGCTGGCAACCTAATCTCTGGACAGGTGTCTCCTGTGTGTTAAAGCAGCAGCCTGGCAAAGAGCCACGTGGTGTGTATCGGCCGAGCCTTTGACCTTGCTGTGGCATGAAGGATTGGTGGCGTTTCTTGGGGCGGGCTATGAGAAGAGGCTGTTCTATACGGAGTAAACACTCAGAGTAGGATCTTATTGCCCAGAGTCACTTGTGCAGGTATTTATTGCCACAAGAAATATCATGAATACACGTGATTTTATTATTTTTTAAATCTCTTCCACCGTACAAGTGTTAGGGAGCTCAACGCTAGCACAGCCCTGCCAGGAGCCACGGTGGCAACTAGAGTCTGAGGCAGAGCACGTTTTTCGCATCGCGAGCACGTGCCGGTGTATTGCCAGTGGTCCCACGTGCTTTGCAGTGTTGCTGCTAAGAACGACTCCTGAGGACCTCAAGGGAGAAGGAGACTGCAGAAGAGCAGCAGCCTTCTTGAGCAGACATGAGCTGCAAGTTCAGAGGCAGATTTATCGTAGCCTCTCTGGCATGTCTGTGTTCTCAAGAATCTCATGTTTTTCTCTCCACGGGCCCCAGAAGACTCTCATTCCCCACCTCCCACCCACAAGTGAGTCATAAATAGAAAAACATTTCAAGGTGAATGTTGAGGTGTTTTCTAGGCCTCCTGTCCCACTTCTGCAGGCTTTACTCAGGAGAGTGATGTAAAGCACCGAGTCTGGAAGGGTTCCTATAATCCCTGGGATTTACATGTAAAAATCCAATCAGGATTAGCTCTGCCTTCCTCATCTCTAAAGCAAATGTGTGAGACTTTGGATTTGTGGACTCTAGGAATAAATTCTTTTACTTATCGAAGCCTGTTTATTCAATGGAGACAAGAAATCTGTTCCTCAGTGACTTTATAGGACTATTGGATAAATTCCACAGTTAAACACAATCCTTAATCTTCAATTTCCTGTTCCTTATAACAACAGCAGATTTAAATCTAATTAGTTTATTTATAATTGAATTCTTCTTTTATGAAATACTGTAAAATCTGAATGATCGCTTGACAGTGGGTTTAGAAATTACTTAAACGAGGGCTTGATCCCAAGACTACTGGAATTAGTCTTTTCAATGAGTTTTGGATCAGGCACTGCATAAAATAAATTTTGTACAAAAAACTAAACACATTCTGTTGTGTAAGAAGAGTCTAGCAAAGCTCCCATTTCCCTATACAATCATTGCCTTAAGATCACCTGTTGCTTCATCAAAAAGGTTTGAAAGACATTTTATTTAGAAAGAGTTTTATCAACATGCCTTGTACACAGCATACTTTTCCCGTCTCTCTGTTTCAATTACTACTAGTATTATTATTAATAAATCACAATTAGTTGCTATGGAGATAATTAAATCTGCAAATAAAAGATTATGACTGAGCTTCCGAAGCAAATAAGCAGTAAGTATCAGGAACAGATTAATCCTAAACTAGCAATGAGTTTATTTCAATGTAAATTGTGTAATCAGGAAAAGGAGAAAAGAAAGAATGAAACAAAACATAACAAAAAAACCCCCACCTACAAAAACCCCCACAAAACAACTAAATCACCCTCCATAACCAGTATTTTCTGATGTCTTCTGGGAGACACCATGTCTGCTAGTAGGTTTCACTTCAAAATCTGAGTATTTCTTAAATTATATAGTAGCTATCCCAAGGACCAGGCACTAACACATTATCACACCAACGTGTTCACCACTGGCAGCAGCACCAGTCAAAAGCAAGCACTAAATGTGCCGCATGTACACACAACTGTGTATGTGCTTATTTGAGAGAAGATTGCAGAGTTAAAAGGCAAACATACACTTTAACACGGATACAAATGTAAGGTTCAGCATGTGAAAAAAGCTTTTAGCCTTCAGCTATGATCGTGACTGTACCAGGCCGACCAGAGTATTTTGCTTACAGTAAATGGGAGGTTTCTTTATAATTAAGGAGAGCTGCTAACAGAGACTCTTTATCATCTAGGCAGAAGATAGCTTCACCTAGCCATACCCAGAAAACATAAGTATTCCTGAAAGTGAGGTGGCAGATGGGAGGCAAACCCTTGGGAAAAGATTGAAACCAACATCTTAATTAAATTACATTCTAAATAGAACCGCAGAGAATAAATTAGGTGTAAACGTTATACCCAGAAAGGATCCCATGCAACAAATTTGGTTAAACGTTTTTCTCTGTACGGAGAAAGGCTTCTTTGAGTTCATTTAAGTATGGGTGGATAAAAGAACAGTTTTCTTCTTAATTCTGTCTCTAAATTCATTATAATTGTGTTGCCAACATTTGTGCTATGTAAACAAATTCTCATTTACATTTAGTTTCATCTTTACTGCTGTTAAGCATGATTTCAGGAGAGCTAGAAAGCAACAAGGCTGGGGTGTAGTAAGCCTTAAAACTTTCCATGCTGGCCACCACAATGCCATCCTGGCCACCACAATGCCATCCCCAGGGCCTCCAGAAGGAAAATGCTGTGCTCTTCTGGAAACCAGAGGTGTCAGGGCCCGTGCTGCCCACTCCTTGTGTTCACACAACAGAAATGTCCTTCTGCACCCAGGATTGGGAGAGGTTTTCCCCCATAGCAGGTCACTGGTGAAGGCTGCTAGCGTCCTACAGCCTTACAGTGAGTTTGTAAGAGTGTCCTTCCTTCTTCGCAAAGTTTAAGACAAACACTCGTCCCCATTAACTCTCTTTCCAAAGATGTTAACCATCTGTCATTCCCATTCCCCTCCTTCCCAACTTTCATAATAAGTGTTAATGGAATTAAGTACAGTCTCTCTCTCCTTCACAAGGTTGACTGCAGGTAGTCACGGTCAGAGTCTCATGTAATAGCACTTCAAGAGCAATTCCCGTTCTGCTAATTAGATGATGTTCTCAGCACTTCATGAAAACAGGGAAGGAATTTTAAAGTAATAAAGTCAACAGCTGAGATATGGAGAAAACTGCTAAGCAAACCTGAGATTTTGAAGTTTGAAGTAATAAGGAAGGTGGTCCTTCAGACTCAGTCCTGGTATCAAATATACCTTATCCCTCAAGGCTGGTTTTGTGATCACCTTGTAACTTTCTTATCTTTGCGCATCTGTTCTTCCAAGGCCGAGCTGTTTAAAATGAGATTGTTCCAGAGCTTCTTATCTTACAACTAATTATTTTCTAAGTTACAGTGGTTTCCCTTTTGTTTGGTTACATCTGTTCAGCAATGCCTCTAATTGCTTGAATTGATCTTAATATTTCAATATTCACAGGTATCTAGAGAGTCCCTTTCTTTCTGCATAGTCTGGCTGATGCATCACTTCAAGCTAAAAGCTGTTTTGACTTTCCAGTTCATGTGTGTGATGCATGACTATCACAACCCCGATTTTTCAAAAGCCTTCAATACCCCCAGCTTCAGCTAAACTCAACAGCACCTGGATTTGCCTAGCTCCTCTGAAAAACCAACCACATATTTCTTCTCTGAGCAACATTTGCAGCACAAACCAGATTGAAGAAATATGTATTTACAGTAATCCTACTTTCAGAAATTCTGAACAAGGCAAAGTATGATATTCTGGCTGATTGCAAAAATATATTTTTTCTTTAAACAAAAAAAATAAAGAATCTACATCTGACTTTTTACTCCAAAATGAAAACATTTTTTGAATCATGGAATTTCCTGAAAAAAATGGAACCTCTGGTTCCTGCCCAACTCTCGTCTCTCTACCCTTGTTCCTGCTCAAGCTTGAAACCTAGGAAACCCAGTCATTGCCACACTCTCCCTTTGCATCTCATGGTCTTGCCAGGTGGCTCCTGCTGTGTTTTGTGCTACAGAAAAAGAGGCTCAGCTGCTTCTTTTGTTGAGCACAAAGACTGATAGTTTAGCACATTCAGCTACATTAGAGATTTATGATGGCCTTTGGATAGGATCACGGGCCATTAAGCTTCTTCTTTTATATATAAAATAGGTAGGGAATTTTGTATGACAAAAGAATTGCCAAATAAAGTCAATTTGAAAGCTTCCCAAAAGTACTATCTTGAGGGGCAGAAAATCCAACACCTTTACATTTTGGTTTGTCAAAATATATGCAAAGGTTTTCATCTTCCTCTTAAAAGCAGTCTGCAGTTACCTGAATTTCCATGGTTCCTTGTGAGAGGTGTTGTTCAGATAGCTGAAGTATGTTCCCCATCACAAACTGAGCTCTTTGGCCAAACTAGCTCCTGTGACGAACTTAGGACAAAAACAATGGTAAAATACTGGAAGTCCCCAAAAGATTAAATTTTCTCCCCCACCTCCCACCCCACCATCTAGCTTTAGAAAGTTGTGCTCTTTACTAAGCTTTGCTTTCATCAGTTGTTTTCAAACTGTACACCCAAACGGGTTTGGTGGATGTTGGATAGCATCTGTTTAGAGCCTCCAGCACCGCAAGCACATGCCTATTATCAGTACTAAATGGTTGCAAAATCTCTTTCAAGACTGAGCTTTCTTTAGTACATTAGCAAGCCATGTTTTCCAGAGATTTAGCTGGAAAACCCCTGAAGAATAACTTCTGAGATTTTTATAAGCCTACCCAGAGCACAGCCAACCACATTAGTGAACAACAAAAACCACCATGCCCTAACATGAGCAAATAGCAACCATGAGTTGCACCCAGGCAGTTTGAAGATAAGACCTTGAGGTTTGAAACTGAGGAAGAAATTTCTACATTTCTACTGAGTGAAACTCAGTGTAAACATTTGTTTTCTACTCTAAGGGTGCAAGAGTACCATCTGATGGTACAATCCCATCTGGATTGTCATCTCATCTGAATTTAGCTGCCTAAAAGCTGGATGCTGAATCTCAACTTAGCTATGTCTGTGGAGAGACATAGCATTTCAGGGGGTGATTCAGTCCATCTATTTGGGATACCTAGAAAGAATACCTTAATTTTTGGTAGCTAAAGTTAGATCAGGTGAGTCTGGATGATGGCAAAGCTCCATCAAGCTTAGTCAGGGCAACTTTTAAAATATATGTAGGGCCTTAGTCTGGTTTTTTTCTACTCTGCCACGAGTATACCAGTGTCGGGGCCGTGAAGGCACCGACGGGCTTTAATCACCCTGACTAGCTGGTAACCATCTCTCTCTGCAATCCTTCTCCCTCTGCAACATTTTCTCTCTGGGGTTTGGCTGTCTGTGCTCAATGTCAGCTCTGACACACATGGCAGTGGTGGTTTAGCTGTGAGCTCTTAAGATGAAGATGACTAACTAGGTACTGAGCTGTATTAGCAAGACTGTAGCCAGCAGCTGAAACACACTGATCCTCTTCCCTTCTACTTGGTGCTTGTGGGACCACCTGTCGAGTACCATGTCCAGTTTTGGGATCTCCAGTAGAAGACAGACATTGGCAAATGGGAGCTAGCCCAGTGGAGGGCCACCAGCTTAGGAGGACTCGGGGGCTGGCTTACACAAGTACAAGGAGAGGCTGAGGAATTGGTTTTGTTCAGCCTTAAGAGATGGGAAAAGCTCAGGGGAGATCTTATGGCTGTCTTCTACAACGTAATGGTAAGTTGCAGAGTAGACACAGGGAAACCTGCTTGAACATACATGGTGAACGCATAAGAAACAAAATTGTGCAACAGGAAACAAAATTGTGCAACAAGTTGCAACAAAGGAAATTCCAGTTGAAACTTCCCCATCAAATGTGTTCAATTATGGGTGCTCAGAGGAGCTGCAAAGTCTACAGCTTTGAGCTCAAAACTTAACTTAGCTGGACAAGACCAAGACAACCTGACCCAGCTGACCATGCCATTAGCAGGAGACACTCCAAGGTCCCCTCCACCCTACATAAGGCTCTGTGCACCTCAGGCTTCACCCAGCTCCCACTAAGTCCGTTTCAGACCTCCACCAACTTCAATGCAGGCTTTCTATCCATTCTATTCCATTACACTTGGAAAATAAGGATAAAATTCATGCTGAAAATGGGAAAAAGAGATATATTTAATAAAATACTCAGAAATGAAGAGGCATTTTATTTCAAAATTTCCCAATCAAAACATTTTATCTCAGTGTGTTAGTCCAATTCTAGATGTGGGGAAACCCTCGATTTTTCTAACCTCTACTAGCACATGCATTTGTGAGTGTAAAATTAATATTTAAGATTGAGATGTCTGGCTAAGAAATTACTAAAAGAACATTCCTTTTGACTGAGTTTCTGAGCTAAGATAATACCAGGTACGACACTCCTATAGGCTCCACCAAGAGCCACCTCTCCATATTGTCGTGTTATTTACTGTTTGATTCCTTAGAATTGTAGCAGCTAGCAAGATACTTAAGGAGTCCACCCCTCCCAGGGATAGATAGCTGGCTTTAACATTGAAGGGATTTCCTCACCTCTTTCTTTTGTTTCTGAAACAGTGTAAAGGTTGGGCTGCTGCTGTCACTTGGCAGGGAACAGGAGAGCAGAGGGGTAGATGCTGTACGAATGTTCTCTCACTTTGATAACAGTTAATAAAGCTTCTGCCTGACCTGTCCTAAATTGTACTTGTGTAATTATGCACTTGGAGTCCCCAAATTCTCCAACATGTGCAAATGAAAATTTAAGTGCTTAAACCTGTACAACTTTTGTACTTTATAAGGGCTTTCACAGCTCACCGATATACAAAATGAACAAAACTCAAAGGTGCAAAAACCAACTAATTGCACATAATCACAGGGCTGAAACAAGATGGAAAACTTAAAGGCAGTTCTCTCTACAACAGCTCCCAGCAAAGGCAGTAAGGGGAGGGGAGAAAATCTGATAGAATCTATTTTGCATTCAAAGAGGCATAAAGCAGAATTACTGAATGAGTGGGGAGAGAGAGGGGGAAGTGAATAGGCTGGACAGTGTTCAAGGCGGTAATGGTTGTGAATGTTAATGTTCTTGCTGCAATTCCCAACTAAGCCAATTTAAAGTGATGACAAACAGCAATACAACACAATGCTGCATCATACTCCTACCATAACATTATGACATTACAGGTTATAATGCAAAGATAATTAACTCCTTCATAAAATTTTGCTGTGGCACCTGGCCTTAAAGCATACCAAGAAGATAAGGAAATCCTCCAGCAAAGTAGAATTTGAGATTTACAGCAGTTTCCCTCTCAGGGTGTGACAAAATTGTCACATACCCAAGTATGTGTTTCCCCGTTTAGCATTGTTGAATAAATTGGTTGCTTTGTGGCCTTTATTGCACCGCCCTGGTTGTTAATTGAACAAGAATATTTGTATAATCTCGCTGGCAGTTGCTTAGCTTATTAAATCTATTTCCTATAGAATCTGAATCCCACCACCACAAGGGGTGTAGATTCATGTTACAAAGGTTTTTGTCCCTATTTTTCTTGCTTTGTAGAAAACCAGCACATGCCACTCGCTAGGGGAATAAATACTCCCTTCTTCAGGGCATGGGGCTGTCCTACAGCATCTGAGCAACTCTCAGTGCTTGCTCAAATTCCCCCCAGTTAAATAGGAAACACTGTTCCTGAAATTTGCAGAGTTTAGATAAGGCTCAAAGCTCTCTGAGTTTCTCCAGAAATGTTCTTTCCTAAGCAATTTTGATTAAAATTTGGCCATTTCATGCAAGATTCTATGAAGAGCTCAGTTAAAGAAACTCCTTTGTAAACCCATAGATAAAATGCTTGCTTCCTAGGACTGTATGAACAGGAGAAACCAGAGATTCTGAATCAGGATCAAGAGTCAGGTAGGGTTGGTTGACTTCCAGTTAGCTTGTGTCTATCAGCTTGTTTTCTCTCTTTTGTGCATGATTTTTCCAGACTAGCTGGATTGATGGGTTTGATATATTTTCTTTCAAATAAAAATACTACTACAGGAACAAGGTCCTGATACAAATTCTTTTACCACTGTCCAAAACATTTTGAAGATGAACCTCTTAATTATCAATTTATCACTTGTAAAACTGTTGAAGATAGGTATTGTATCTCAGATGGCTAACACAGGCTGAAATCTCTGTTGTCATCTCTTTACTTTTATGGCTTAGCCATTGCAGAATGAAACCTACTTGCAGATTTTTCTAAATCTTCTGTGGCTATGCTTTCAAACTGAGGTGGTTTTGGCTGGGATAGAGTTAATTTTCTTCATAGTAGCTAGCATGAGGCTATGTTTCGGATTTGTGCTGAAAACAGCGTTGATAATGCATGGATGTTTTCGTTACTGCTGAACAGTGCTTACACAGAGCCAAGGCCTCTTCTGCTTCTCACACCACCCCACCAGCAAGTAGGCTGGGGGTGCACAAGGAGATGGGAGGGGACACAGCCGGGACAGCTGACCCCAACTGACCAAAGGGATATTCATAGAATCATAGAATGGTTAAGGTTGGAAGGGACCTCAAAGATCATCTAGTTCCAACCCCCCTGCTGCGGGCAGGGACAGCCTCCCCTAGACCACGTTACCCAAAGCCCCATCCAACGTGGCCTTAAACACTTCCAGGGATGGGGCCTCCACAACCTCCCTGGGCAACCTGTTCCAGTGCCTCACCACTCTAACAGTAAAGAATTTCTTTCTAGCATCTAATTTAAATCGACCCTCCTTCAGCTCAAACCCACTACCCCTTGTCCTGTCACTACACTCCCTCATAAACAGTCCCTCACCATTCCATACCATATGATATCATGCTCAGCATAGAAAGCTGAGGGAAGGAGGAGGAAGGGGGGATGTTTGGAGTTATGGTGTTTTGTCTTCCCAAATAACTGTTAGGCATGATGGAGCCCTGCTTTCCTGGAGATGGCTGAACACCTGCCTGTCCATGGGAGGGGGTGAATGAATTTCTTGTTTTGCTTTGCTTTCATGTGTGGCTTTTGCTTTACCTGTTAAACTGTCTTTACCTCAACCCATGAGTTTTCTCACTTTTACTCTTCTGATTCTCTCCTCCATCCTTCTGGTGGGCAAGGGGGGAGCAAAACAGTGGTTGTGTGGGGCTTAGCTGTCAGCTGGGGGAAAACCACAACAAAAAACACAGAGTACCCATCCTCTCTGAAAGCTCTGCAATCTTCACCTTTTTATCCACACAGCTGAAGGAACACAATTCATGCTGTAACACAACAGCATCAATCTAGTAAATCTCAATTCAAGACTGCATTTGAGGGGAAGGTGACTATTTTGAAGATCAACAGATTTCACTCACTGACACTGCCATACCTACAAGGACCAAGATGCACTTGCCCAAGTGCATTTGAGCACCAGGCTTGCATACCTCCAAAACATCTGGCCACGATTACTTGCTGTGGAGGAGGACAAGGTGTACAGCTTTCAAATCCTCACCACCTCTTCAGGGCTCTTCTGAGGCTGGTTTTGGATATATGTACCCTTCAGGAACAGTCATTGTGATTCTCCCTCTTTACATCCTGTCTCACCTCTGTGAGTCATTAGGATTTAGACAACAGTCCTTTTTCTCCTTATAGGAGTGTCTTATCTCCAGTCCTGTTAACTTCTTACTATATATCTTAATGGCTGCAGGCTGGCCTTTGTTTCAGCCTGACCTTTGCTTTCTTCATCAGGATGTCCTAAGAAACTGCATGTAGGTGGGTTGGGATCTTGATAACCTGCTAATCTAGGCGCTATCAGCACACCTCTTGTACATCCCCCATTTGGTTGTTTCAGTGGATGATCCTATACCCAGAACATCCCCATTCAGGCTAGGGTGGTCCTTGGTCGACCAACAGACCCTTCCTCTAGGTGAGCCCTGATACAAGGCTGCTGTAATCTTGGGTCAGACTGGGTAGAAACAGCTAAATTGTGAAGAGTGTGAGAAGTCTCAGTGTGGGCTCTCATTCCTGTGTTTGGAGCTGCACTTATGCCTTGGTCCTTGCCTAGGACCATCCCTGTGCTGAGGAGAGTCCCCTGCCCAGCCCAGCGCCTTGCTTGCCCAGGCACCTTTCTCCTCATCCATGGGATGCCTCAGCATCACCGCCCACACAGCCAAGCCTAGTCACCATTGCTGCGAGCCACTGGCCCTCGCCCTCCCCAGGCCATACCAGCATTAACATTTGCTACAGGTCTCCATGCCCTGGTCACATTAATTAAAAATATATTGTTAACAAGATCAATGCAGATTTTCTAGCACCACTTTTTAGTCTCAACTCTGCTCATAACATCCAGCAATTACTGTTATGGCTTCTCGTCTGACTTTGACTTCCATGTACAAAACTCTTGAAGTTAATTTGATTTTGAGTTTTAAAATTCACTTTTCATATATACTAATAACTGATTTTTGTTTCAATTAAATTTAATCTAGCCTAGCCTCAAGCACCAGAATGCGTATCCCAAATTTTGTTCTGCACTGAATTACTAAATCATTTCAATTAATGTAATGGATTACACATAAAGTATTTCCAGTACTAAAATACAACCTTTTTATTGTCAAAGCATGTTCCCACTTCTGTAAGAATTTTAGCAATATCTCACTAATGTTGCTGAAAGCATTGTAGGAAGGTTGCTCGAAGTAGATAAATCCAACTGAATTAACTTTTTAACAATGAATAAAGATTTATATACGGCTTTTCACTGAATATTTTAAACCTCAAAGTATCTGTTGTCATCCTGAAACTCACTATATCCCCTGTACTCACTTTTTGGTCGTTAGGGATTTATAGAACAATGGAAATTTTAGGCAGTTATTCTTTTCCACAAAGCTTGAGGAAAAACCCCCAGTGATTAATTTCTTACTATAGATTGTTTTTGTTGTTGTTGCTGTTCATTTTACAAGGATATCCTTCATATCATGAATTTAATGCCATGGATTTAGTCTGTTTGAAGATAACAGAAAAAGTTTTATTTTCACCATTTACTAGCTAGTTTCTCCATGGGATGAGACTACAATTTGATTATCACTACACATGGGAAATGATTGTTTGCCTTACAGAATTATTTAAGTTGTGGCATTCCTGACACTTCTAAAATAAATTACATTAAACATCTCTGACAAGTATTAACTTTGTGGTTGACGTACTTCTCCTTGTACTGATTTATCATTACAATTTAAGACCCTGTGAAATTTGCAGTTCCTTTGAATTCTCTAAATCAGGATCCATAAAATTTGACCAAAAACCCCAACAAACCAACACCCCCAAAAAAACCCAACACTACGAGAGTGAAGGACATACTGTTCTTTACCAGTAGTAAAATTCTTTAGGCTCAAGTGATCAGAGAGAGCTCATTTTCTCTTCTCTTTTTATAAAGTTTATTCTTTTCTCAAAACATTAGCTAAAATTTCTAAGGTGGTAAATAAAACTGTAGGCTGATTACTAGAAAAGAGACAACATGCTAATTTAAACGTTAAGAGATATCCTGAAGGTATATAACATGGACCTTGAGTATAATTCTCATACCAAATTTGCTATTGACTTCTCAAGTAGAGACTGATACTGCCATGTCTAAATAAAAATTAAAAAAATGCATATTCTGCAGCCACAATTAACCACCTCAGTTTTTCACACTACAAATCTAGCTGCACAAACATAAACTGTCCCCTAAGTTTGATTTCATTGTCATAGTTTCTATCCAAAAGTGATAAAAAGATTTCAAATCATTCACGGATACACCTCTGAATACTGAGGAACTGAAGAAAGAAAGAAGTTGCTTAGGTAAAGTAACTCAGAGATGTCCAATTAACATACACAAGTATTTGCAAATCCTTATTCATCCAACTCAGCTCTATGATCACACAATATTCCATAGTATAGGATATTCACATCTCATGTGAATCTCATTGATCATATCAATGGTTGGCTTAGAACAATCATAGAAATAAATAAAAATGCTCAAGGGAATTTTATATGGTCCCAAAAAGAAAATATGTTGACAAGTACACAGAAATTTTCATTCTGAATATGCACATATAGTCATATACCAATGGTGTCTAAACAAGATTTGGACACTAATTTTTCCTTTCTATGAAATATATCCCTCAGATGTCTTTGGAAGCAGTTTTACTTAGTGCTAATTTCTCTTGAACTGTGTGAATTTATATTAAATATTTGTTCTGTGTCCAGCCAGGATCCAGAGTGTTCAGATATGTCCTGTTATTTTGTTAAGCTTTTCAGTGTTTTTTGTTGTTTTTTTTTCCTAAGCTATTTTTCTGCCTTATCCATTAGCTCATTGATTATAACCTGATTTTCTCCCTGCTCAACTTGACAAGCTTGCATGCTTTCTTCTCCTGTTCATTTACTCTCTTTTTATGAACTTATGATGCTTTTCTTTCCATTTTAGATACTCCTCAGTGGTTTTACTTATGATGCTGACCTCAGTGGCATTATATAAATCATAAAGCTGAGTACACATAGGTCTAAGCCCTTTTTGTTCCTAAGTTATTCAGAGTTTGTACATTTCATTATTTGTGAACAATTTTCCTTAATCTTAACTTGAATTATTTTGATTATTAAATAAACGACTACTGAATGTTGCCAAAGTATTGTCTCCTTTCTGGGGTTAAATCCCAAAGAATCAGTTTGCAATTATTCATTGGAACAGGTCTCCTTTAGGAAAATAGTATCAAAAACTTGAGTATGTGTATTGACTTTCTGTTGTTGTTTTCCAATGGATTTATGCATGTTGTTATGTTCTACACAAAATGTCCTTTATAATGCATGTCATCCAACTATCTTCACCCTGCTCCAATTTTTCACTTAGACTAAAAATCCCTTCTTCATTTTCATTGTATTTTTCTTAGATTGTTTTTTACCAAGGAAAATTACATTTATGTTTTTGGGGTTTTTTTAAGCTTTCCTACAACAGGCTGCCATTTCTCATCTATTTATGCAAATGGCCGCATAACCTAAACAACCATAAATTGATGTTAAATGAGTTGCAAGTAAAACCACCAAAAATCACTTTTATTCTATTTAAGCTCCTCTTGTCATAGGCGATGATGAAGACCTGCAGCAGATATAGGAAATGACTATATGTACATCACAACTCCAAACTTATTTGCCTCTCAATTGAGCATCTTTTAGAAAGAAAGCAGTTTAATCAAAATGAGAGCTCTGAAATGTTTTGCTGGGTTTACCTTATCTCTCAATACATTTTCTCCAAAAAGGCCATCTCAATTCCACAAGATACAAATGTAGACAAAACACCACCAAAATAAAACTAAACACAAGGGACGTGAGAGATATTGTGATCTGAACAGTTCACTTCAACAAAATTTTCACTTCTCTTCATTCCCCTTCATTCCTCCAACTGTGCTAATTAATTGAGGACTACCAAGAGGTTGCTTCTACCCCTCCCTGTATCTGCTCCGGGAAAGGAGGAGAGAGGAAAAACCACAACAATGAAAAGAAGCCCATCTTCTTTTAACAAAATACTTCAGCACATGCTTAAGCCTACATGTGACTCGTCTGCAGACAAAGATTACTGGATACAATACTAAGGTCTGCTGCACACTTGTTCCTCATGCCTTAGTATCTGCGAAGCTTTCCCCGTGATCCATCATTTTTGTATGTCAGCATTGTGACCTACTTTTCAAGATCTTCAGATATGATCATTGGCTAATTTTAGCATTCTACTGACTCTATTTTGATGTCTGTGCATATAGAGGGCTACCTGCTGAGGAGATTCACCTCTCTCCCCAATTTTACTAGCGTATTTTCACCAGCTTGGGACAACAGGTGAACTTCTAGAAGTCTCCTGCAAGACTGGACTAAGACAGATTTCTCACATGAGCTACTACAAACAACAATGATGACCCTCAGAAAAGGCTGAGGTCATGTTGCCAGCCATCATGGCTAACCTCTACATGCTCATAGAGCAGCCTATGACCTTGTGGAAATACATGATTTCTTTCTTTTTTTTCTTTTCTTTCTTTGTTGGCAGCCTCCTTCGATGACCTTTATTTAAAAAAAAAAAAAAATTGAGCAGAAATTAAGACATCAGATTCTTGACTCTGCCAAGACATGTCTCTGCATGAGAAGGCCCTCTACTGACTGTCTCCAAAGGCAGATGCTTTGAGCATGATTCACAGCAGAAAACAAGAGCAGCAGTGCAGTTACTCCACAGTATAGACAGATGTTAGCAATTAATGCAATGCAACAAACATTAGAAATGGCCATTTAGGGGCTAAAGAGGAAGAACTGCATGAGTCTTCAGTGTCACATATGAAAGGCAAGGTGCTAACTGCAACATGACTTGCTTAGAAGAATAAACACTACCCGGGACTACGAACTTATAACCTCAGGGTCGACATGACCTGAAGATCCAACCTAACTAGGCTCTCACAGGCTGAGAACACCCCATACCAACAATAAAACAGTAGGAGATTTGCTTAAGGACGCCAAGGGTCTGACAGTGGCCTTGATGCCTGACCACATACCCCTGATTGGTCATGCACCTTGCCCCCTTATCAGGGTCCTTCATGCATTGGGCTGGGGCACCATTTTGCACATAGCTAATATGAGAAAATTCCCTTATTAGTTCTATACTGAGTGTCCTTGTCTCTCTCCTCAGTTGGCAAAGAACTGACTTTGACACAGGATATAACACAGGAGAGCAAACTGTCAATGAAACAGAGAAACAGGCCAACCACCATCTCCACTAGCACCTTCGCAGTGTAAGAGTTATTTCTGGTCACTATCAAAGATGTCTGCCCTACCAGAATTACAGGACAAATGTCAGTGTAACAGTGTGGGGGAGGAGGGCTGTCTTACTGACTTTGTTTTCTCCAGCATGAAGATATGCTGCACTATTCATTATTTCATCATAAATTAAAAAAAGGCAAATATATCTTCCTCAAAAGACTTCACTCTTCTAGTTTATTTTTCTAGTGGAAGTAATTGCAGAAGCTACTTTTTTTGGTTGCTAGAAGTCATAGAGTCCAGGATCATGGTAATCAATATAACAAGTGTTTCTGCTTTATTACCTAAGGGAAGTCTGTGTTTCCACTGCAGGATTGCTACAGATTGTAGATACTCACCTTTCAAACCTAGAAGTGTTAAAGGTGTCTGTGGTATGACAACCCATCCTACCCCATCAAATGCCTTTTCTGTATCAAATTCAAGTGGTCTTGCAGCTCTTTTAATGATTTATTTCCTGTATATTCTGTACCATTTGTGTTGGATTATCAGAAACTGAGCAATGTGGGAAACAGCTTAAATGAAAAGATATTTTCAGCTTACTAGGAAAGCCACCTGAAGTCTCATTTAGCCTCTTAAGAAAGCATTTTTGTAGCCTTTTCAAACCTGAGCCTAGACAACTGAAATTATTAACAAATATAACACAGAGTCTTCCTCAGGCTTTGAAAAAAGACTGCAAAACATAGCTAATAATTATTACATTAAAGAAATTAATTATGGGAAGTCACATACTGTAGAAATCTTTTCTGAGATATTACCCACCCCAGTGGAAAGAAAACACGAGAGATTTTCCTCCTTCAGACAGCACCTAGTCCATGGTAGCATCCTCAAAAGTGAAAAAATTAAGGCAGAGAGATTTATTGATATGATTTGGTAGAGCTGCTTTTCCGAGATGGTCACTGAAATAAAAAAAGTTCACAATATCAGTTTGGCTTGCATACCTGATAGCACTTCTCTCATCTGAGCAAAGCCAATTATTTCAGAATATTGTACAAGCTCATTGCAAACTTGAAGCAAAAGTGATAGCTATGAAGCTATGGAAGGAGGAACAAGCAGGTCAATGCCTTTCCAAACAATAATGGAAGAAGCATGATCCACATCTCTTCAGAAAATCCTGGTGCCAGCCTAGTGTCACCCAAGGACATAAATTGAAGGAATATTCTCCATCTACAAGCTCAGATGTGTAATCTCAGTTGAGTACTGGTTGTTGCCAAAATCTGAATACGGACAAATGTCACAGATCAATACCATCAGAAAATGCAGCATACATTAAAAAAAGCCCAACAACCAAACCACTTTCGATACCACCATTTTGAAAGAACAGGACAGCAGTTACCCTGACAAAGGACAAGAGAGAAATTTCTAAGTTACCAGGCTCCAAGTGTGTTAATGATGTTACATTACCAGGCAGAATATATATTTTGCTGGAAGAAAAAGTACCACCTAAAAAAATAATCCAAAGGACTCATGAAACGCTGGGTAAGTGAAAGATCCCACATGCAGAGGGGTGGTACAAAATGTTGCAGGGAAGCAGAGGGACAGCAAAACCTCTGGTTTTGCTGGGAAAGGGACTGTGGCTCTGCCAGATGGCTGAGCCATTCTCAAATGGTGGGAAACTTTTCCTGCAGGCTGCATCTCCATGGAGTTGGGAGGCGGGGCAGGGGCAGGATGTGAAATCAAGAAAAGTACCTAGACTGGCTTTAGTTGGAACTCTTACTAAACAACTGCTTCTTTACTTACGTAATTACTACTGAACTTTTCTGTTATGTTTCCTAATTATATGAGTAAGTGTAAGGTGCAGCACTTCAACCACAAAGCCCAAGCAACAGAAAGGGAAGATTCATTATTCAACATTTAAAAAATTTAACAGACACACATGGATAAACGCTGGTTTTGTATGTTATTTTTCAGTAAGGTTTTTTTCATTACCCACAGACAACCACTTATGACAGCAAAGAAAGACTGAGACTGCATTACATAAAGTTTGCGGTACCACAGGCAAATCCCTCTGCCTTGAGCTAACCAAACATCCAGTCAAGGAAACTGAGCTTCTCAATCTAAAATTTGTTTACAACGGAAAAATACAGTTAGGGTGAATTCAGACACTGTTGTCATCAGGAACATACTAATCACTATGAAGTTACTGAATAACTCAGTGCCTCCAACGATGCATCTCAACCAGCCCCAACCGTTAATGAAGCCTTTGAGCCATGCTAGGTGTCAGGTTGTGTGATAAAAGCCTCATTTCCATAAACACAAAGGAGAACAGAAGAAACCTCAATAACCCGATGACAGAGAGAGGAGCCCTGGGCCCTCCCAGGGCTGCTCCAAGGGAGCCTCAGTCCCGGCAGCCAGGAGGACACCCCACACCAGACAAGGACAGGTACCATGAGCACAACACTCATTATGGGACACAGAGGAAGAGCATTTGGGGATTGCACAGGACTTATAATGGGATGTTTAACAGGGGAACTGTAGGTGGGAGAAGGGAGGGAGCAAGAAGTTTTGGAGAAAAACATGCTTGGTATAGTAGATAAGAGGGGGAAAAGGGGACCAGTCACGTGCAAGTAGGGCTGGCCAGTATGCTTGTCTAGCATCAGATCACCGCAGTCTTCACCATAGTTGCACCAGCAACTGCAGGAAGCAAGGGTGCATGTGTCAGGGTGTGATCACTAGCAAGTATCAAGCTGGACATCCGGTGAGGAAGGTAAGTGGCCTGGGAGCCAGGGTGCACACAAGTGTGCTTCTGGGACACAGAGGAGCCAGCTATCAGAGGGACCAGGAGATCCAGACTCAGTGCTGAAGAGATCATTGAGTCAACCAAGTGACACGCTTGCATGTGTGTGCATGTGTGATAATATGTTTCTATGCATGAGGCAGCTGGAGATAAGAGCCATTTACAGGGTAAAATGAGTATCTAAGGCCATCACCTGGATGGACCCACATTGCGTATTTGTATGTATTTCCCACTAACAGACCTTCATCCTGGTCAGCCAGAAAGGGGAACAGGATGAGGCTGTTGGTGCTATTTGCATTTGCATGAGCAACGAGTGTTTCTGTCTATGTTCATCTGTGGGACTGGCTGTATGTATATATATGAGTGCATTGTATACACGTGTTTATGTGCACGTTGCAAGAACGTCCATCCTGGAGGATTACTTACAAAGGACCCAACAACAGATGCCAGATAAGACCACCAGATAAGAGTCAGGAAACACCTCTTGCAACACACTGTGACAAGATGAACCAATTCATGACCATATATGGAAGAAAGACTCGGAAGTTCATGAAAAAAGACACCAAAAGCGCCTCTTCAACAAACCACTAGGGACCACCAGAGACTTCAACAAACCACTAGGGACCACCGGAGCGCACGCCTAATTAAGATGCAAATATTATAATGAGTTCCGGGAAACATAATGAGTATGTATGATTTGGGGCAATATAACCCTCACTGGTTGTCGTTGGTGGCATGCATGATAGGCGGAGCTATCCCCTGTGCATCCGGCGCCGTCATAAAGAATGCCTGGTCTTTAATACTACATTGGTGTTAAGGAGTTTTCTTCCCGATTTCAGTGACATGCACACCTATTGGGAATAGCTGCTCAGCCCCACAGCTACTTGGGGCTGCGGGCATGGAGCTGTGACAGCCTCTTCCCTATCAGACAAATGGATTTAGGAACCTCTAGATTCAGCAATACTATATTTTGCGATATATCCAAAAAGTTGGAAGGTAAACCCAGACAAGATTTACTGATGTTGACAAAGTAACTGGCTACCTTGGAATTGATTTGTGCAGAACAGCAATTGGCTTGTTCGAGGTTTTGGTCTGCAATGCTGTTAAATTTCTACAGGTAAAGAACAGCTGGAAGCTATGAAGCTTCAGCAAAGGGAATGAAATAATCAGCAAATCTTTCCAAAGCTGGACAAACAAAGGAGCTTTTATCAGATCTTTCAGAAATCTCAGGAATTCAGATTCCATCTTGGATTCCCCTAAAAATAAAAATGAGGCCAATGGATGCCATTATCAGCTCTTCAAAAGAGCTCAGCTGTTAGCCACCCTAGAAACTTTTTAATCCAGTCTGAGCTTCTGCAAAATACCAAGCAATAATTTAGAGCTGAACCTGAAACGTGAATCCAATGCACTAGGGCCACAGCTGGAAAGCAATGCCAAAGGGAACTTAGACAAATGGCAGATGATTTGACCATCACCAACCATAGAGTCCAACTGTCACCGAAATCCGGGAATAAACCTCGTAACACAAATGTAGTGTTAAAAGGCAGGCATTCTTTATTGCAGCGCTGGATGCACGGGGGATAGCTCCACCCAACGTGCATGCCAGGTGATCACCAACATACAGGTTATATAGAATCAAAATATACATATTCATCATCTTTCTCAGAAAAGGCAGTCCTATGATAATCATTTCTTAGAATTCATTTCCATATTCTCCTCCCCGTCCCGCATGCTCAGTGATTTGAGTCGGTGGTCCTCAGGGGTCTCTGGTGGTCGTCAGTGGTCTTGCACCCATGTCCGCTGGGTGACCCCCTTCATGCAGGCATGCACGGTATCCTTGTTGTAGGTGCACCTGTCCATAGCAACTTACTTCATAAGATTAATATCTCCAACCCTATTGTTCAGTTTGGTAGGGACTGTACGTGGAACATAGCAGCATTGTATCTTGCCACGGTCACCTTGCCACTTGCCACGGTTAGTTAGCTTCATTACCTATTACCTTGGTTATAAACTAATTACCTCAACCTGATTCTATAGTTTCTATTTCACGGCCCCAATCCTATGGTTACACAACCACAATTATGAAATACAACAAGGTCCGTTCCTGCCAAATCAATGAATATATATAAATTAATTGACTTCTATCTACAGAACTATGGAAAAGTAGAAACCTCTACTACAGATCAGAGATAAAAAATTGATGGCTGGTAATGAAGACTTGGAGTAAGAGGGATGACAAAAAAAAAAAAAAAGAGAGAAGAAACTATTGCTGCTTGTAAGAAAATTCCACTAGTGGCTCTCATGCTTTTTGACTGATGGGTATCCCCTGTCATACACACACACAGTGTTTGCTATTGCATAGCTGCAAAATACTTCCATTTATGGTGTAATGTAATACCAAGCTTGCTGCTAGTGCACAAAGAAGAAAATATTCAGTAAACATTCATTTACCCAGATTTCTACAGCTCTGGTGAGCACAGAGTCCACTATCCATATGGTAAGAGCTGGCCCTGCACAATTCTAGCAATGCTTGTAATGTTGTTAGCACCTTTTTTGTTTTAAAGGACTAGCTGGTCTCCTTATGATCAATAAATAGCAATACTTAAGGTGTAATGCAAAACAATCAAAAAAACCCAACCCACAAAATAAATAAAAAAACCCAACCAACCCCAAAAAGACAAACCCCCACATTTATCAACTGGGAGGTGTCATCATTGAGACTGTGATTACCAAACACCCAAACACAAAGCAGTACTCAGTAAGGGTTCTCATACCTAAACTGAGTCCACAGACTTAGATGGCACCAGAAAGCTTTATGAAAATTTGCCATTTCAGGTTGTATCATCTGCTGAAATTTCTGGCACTTGGTTCATTGACTAGAATGTATTGCCTGTTTGGAGGATGGTCTGGTAGACATACCGACCCTGACAAACGGGCTGACCTGCAAGCAAGCACTGGCTGGATAGGCTTTAATCCTTCCATTATCTGCAATATATATTTGCTGAACCGTTTTGGTGGTTGGTTTGTTTGGTTTTTAAACATTCATTTGGAAGGAGCAGTAACCATTGCAGGAAGGAATATCGCGTAGATGGCAATGGCAGCTAGACCTGTCACCCAGCACAACGGGTAGTAAGGAAGTAGTACAGCTCTTCAGTGCGTGGGCTGGGTCCCATCCCGGAGAGGCGAAGGAAGAGGGGGCACATATGGGCACAGCAGAACAGCACTGCTTCTCCCGTAGCCGTGCAGACACAGACCATGATCACTGCAACTTCAAAGTCTAGTCCATAGTAGGGTACCTTGCATAATTTTGGGGAAGAGCTGGGAGAACACCCCTGAAAGATCCCCAGGAAGCAGGCTGCTCCTGAGAAGTCACTGGAGATGCTTTATGAATGGTGCTCCAAACCACCTGAGTGCTTCACAGACTCACAACCCTCTGTGTGGCTTTTGGGGGAAGACACCCAGGATAACTCAAGCCTCCACAGTATTTTATTGGGTGAGGATAGTACATGAAGGTGGAATTGTTTGAACTGGAGGCAGACGAAAGCTGACATCATTTATTGAGCCTTTGTCAAACAGTGAGTGACAATTTTATATTTAAAAAAAAAATCAACTTCCCACCAAAGGTACCTAACCCAGGTCAGCTGAAATTAAGTTTAGGTTGTCATAACAATAAAAACTGAACATGGCAGGGAAGGTGTGATGAGCCGTAGTGCAGATAACTTTGCAGAGACAGAATGGAATCTGGAGAGGACAGGACAGTGAAGGTGGTGAGCGCTGAGGGTACAGGACAGGAATGTGCAGATGTTCTTTCCCGCACACCACCTTCACGAAAGAGCAAAAAATATTTTAAAAAGAATTGAAATAGTAGGAAGAGGCCTTTCATATTTATATTTAGAGATTAATGCTCACTGAATAACTGACCCACTGGCACATGATGCGGAGAACTGCACAAGGGCGAAGAGCTTGCTGCCTGGAAATGGCAACTAGAGAGATTCTTGTCCCTCTGCCAAAGCGCAGAAGACTCTGGCCCCACACAAAGCAGCCTCCAAGCAGGGGGCTGCATAGCTACACCCCTTCACACCTGCCACACCAGTCACTGATAACTAGGGGCGTGGGAGACAAGCCTTGTAAACCCACTCTTCAAAGATGTTTGCTATGTAGAGCAGAAAAAAGTAGCAAGAAATAAATTACTCTCTGCTTTGCTGTGTATTAAATGCATATTCAACTTGATTTTTTGAATTACCGATTACCAAATGCTGGACAGTTCTGGTAGGAACTCGAGGTCCAGATACCCTGTAAGGAATACATGCCATCACCACCTTTCTCTTCACCCTTATACCCTGACTGAAGAGACCTATAGACAAAACACGTCTGGTGACAGTTTAACTTACACTGCCTTGTTCTGCACCTGAAGCAGTTGTGCTGGAACAAGCACGCTTAAAGTAAACTTCAAAAGTGAGTTGTGGAAAAGAATTTTTACCAGGTAGCATAAGAAACTGGATCTTAGTGTTCCTGTCTGCACTTCGCTTTGACCTGTACAAGCTACTTTTACCCTAGCAAGCTCAGGCACTGAAAGCAATTTAACCACAGAAACTGGGGACACTATCACTAACATCCCAGATATTTACCTATCTCCTTTGGTGAGTTTTACTGATAGCGCTCAACTCCCTGCTACAAAAAACCAGCAAGTTTCAAGTTAAATTAGTTTTAGATATATCTACAACTCCTCTTCTTCTCTGCCCTGGTCCCATTTGCGAAGCTGCTGACTACCCAAGACTATGCCTCATGCTGAACATGGAAACCAGAAGTGCCACCAAGCATCTTCCCCAGCAGAACAGTAACCTTCTGCTTAATATGGGGGAAAAAAAAGATTTCCAGTCAATGCCTTTTAAAGTTATGCAAGAATAGAGGACGCTGATCACGTACACGCGTTGCCAGATAGCAGGAGATTTCAAGCAGCACTATTTTTGCCTGTAGACAAGCTCGAGTGTAAAAGCAGATAACTGACATTTTTCAGAGGGTCAGCCCTGCAGTGCCAGTGCAGATCAGAATTTCAGAGGCACAGGGAGATGATAAAATTAACAAGAGAGCTGCTTTCAAGTCTCAGTCTTTGTTTTGGAAGACTCACACACTACACCGACAAATACCCAACTTCCCTGCCATTAGCCTCATGTCCAGTGACATTATCAAGAGCAAACTGGTGTTGAGAACCCTGCTTTAGGCTGAAGGAAGAAGAGATGCTGAAGTGGTCATCTGAGGGCTGCTGGGAGCTATTTTGTGCTAGGGAGAATAAGCCACATTAATATACTCCAACATTTTAAAAAGCATAATTTAATTGAAAATTCATTCCCTCAGGGAAAAAAAAAAAGAGCTCAAAATGGGATTTACTTGACCAGACATTGTGGCAGCTGTTATGATGATTAAGAAGTCTGAGATAAACTGTGACTGGAACATATATTGACATTAAACCCTTTAATTAAAGAAACAAATACATCATTAACAAGGAATAACTCAAGAGTGATGGATAATAATTAAAGTTAGAATGAATTGTGATCTAAATCACAGGACAAAGTGGGAATTTTGCATGCCATAACAAATATTTTGCATTTTGGATGACTGTGGTTTCACACCAGCAGTAAGATGTGGGAAATGAATTACACAGAATTTATCCTATGAATGTTTTATGTAGAAGACAGTCATAAGGCATGTGAGTCACCAAAAGCCTCAAACCAGTGTATTATACCTTCCTAAATCTATTACTTGTGCCATTTTATAGAACACAAATATTCTTAAGTGTCCCCAAAAGTGATTCAGTCCAAATGTGGTGGAAATAAATAGGCCTAGGATGAAACTAAATTCATTTTCCCAGTGACTTACCACTGGAATTTGAGTACAAACTCCTTCATCAGCCAGCATAATGACTCGCCCAGCCTTCAGCACTGGCACCATTTTGTATCTCTTTGTGTTAACAGAAGAGCATTAGCCCTGTTTCGATGCTGTAACAGAAATTGTTCTGACCATTGTACCACCAAAGCTAAGCCCCTTTTGCATGCAGTGGGTTAAGGCCGTAGCTTGACCTTTAATTTTCTTTTCATCCACAGTATCATCTCTGGCAATTTCCAACATGGTCATTCCCACACACACATTGTTCCTCAGCAGCACCGGTGCTTTTCTTCTGCCGCATGCCCAGCACTGGCTGGGGTGCCCGAACAGACATGGGGCAGAGCACAGGTGGAGAAACAGGGCTACTTGTGCTGGTGCTGCTGCTACTAAGCTCCATGCCAGTGGGACCATACTCAGGCTCTGGTCACACATGTTTTAATAGCTCAATGATGTTCCCTTGATGCCAGTAAGAGTATATAGCTAATATGAGAAGTGCAAGGAACTTCTTTTAACTACTTCTTGAAAATAACCCCAGAATTTTCAGCTCTTAAAGAGCTTGCTTCATGAACAAAAGGCTCTTTGCAGGAAAAGAAACTACTTATTGTCACATATGAGCAAGGATAGTAGATCCTGGATGTAAGTATCAGAGATTTGGAGATATTTTGCCATGCTTTTTTGCATTTCAGCTATAATTTCAGCAGTTCCAGAGAGCAGGGACGTACAAATTCATTTGAACTGTAGTGACCTTTATTGTGAATTGCCCTAAGGCTCCTAGGCCTTGGAGAAGATAGCAGAAGTTAGATTGGAAAATAGCCTTCAATTGGGAAGTCTGCCTCTTGCTAAACCTGTGATAAGCCACAAAGGGAGCAGGAAAACAATATGCCCTTGAAACACCACAGTTCACATGCAATCACACTTTTTTCAACGTTAGCAGCTAAAGTTTCTGCACAGTCCTTGAGCACAACCCAGTCTCTCCCAAGCCCTAGCTGTAAGAAGGCTGCAGTGACTCCATCCTGCACCAGGGTTTGGGTATGCTCTTCTCTCACCATCCATGAGAGTGCCCCATCAGCCCTCAGCACACCCCTCTCCCTCATATCCCAACACAAGACCTGCCACCTGCATCATCTTGAGTCACTAAGTACATTGCAGGTCAAGGCTAAGACGTATACAAAAGAAGATCTGCAAGTCAGCGCTGGTTCATAGGACAGCTGTGAAACACATGGCCTACGTAGCTTGGAAGTGCCCAGACACAACAACCCCACAAGACGCGATGGGGACTACAATGAAATGGATTTGCAACTTTTGTCAGGAAGGCTTCTTTCACCAGACCTCTGTAGAGCCGACTGATTTCTCCCCACAGAAAGCTTTTTGTTTTCTTACATACCCACCGAAACAAAACACGATGCAAAAAGAGCATTTAGGTTCACCAGACAAGCCCTGAGAAGGACACCACCAGCAGCCATCCTGCTGCTCCCCTGGGGCTGCTCTGACCCAACTCCAAACCAGCACCGTGCCAGGCTGCGTACAAACTCAGCAGAGAGAAAGGGCTTAGCATCTCCAGCATGTACCACATCCAACGGGCAACAGCAATTTCACACCAGAGCTGACTCCCTCTTGGCCAGCTGGCAGGGAGTGCTGAGCAAGCCCGTGTTTGCAGAATACTGCACGGACATACCTTGAGCCTGCAAAACCATCATCCTAAGCATTGCGCCTTTAGTCAAGGAAGTTCTGTAGGCCACGTAGCTTTGCTTGGTCCTGCCAAGAGCCTCCAGCAATCCCTCCTTTATTTGTTGCTGTTTTCTATAAAAAAGTGATTATTTTTTTCAAAGTGTAAACAGGAATGTTTGGCATGAAAGCCTATTAAGTTTCATGTGGCTTATGACTGTCTTGGGATCAAAGACACACATTATAGGCACCCAGTAACATTTTCCAGCTAAATGAGAAGCAAAATAAAACCTGGAATTTGAGTTAAACTTGTGATTACAGAAGATCTCTGAAACTAAAGTTAAACATAGAATTTTGTTTTGAAGTCTAAAGTTTTAGTGCTGGAAAAGATTAAATAGGCGTTACTTAAAATGAATTAAGACCCTCTATTTAAGGTATTTCAGATACCACAGAGCTAACCTACCGGTGCAGAGCTAAACTACTTAACAGGCAAAGAAATTTATTTAGGCACAACCGAATGAAAGTGTTCTTGTCAACAAAGGAGGCAGAAAATACACGTTAAACTAACAATTAAAAAAAATTAAAGAACATCCAGGATGTTTGACCCTTGGGACCACATAGAGAGGTTCCCATTCACTGCAAAAAACCTTCAATTTCACTATAAAACATGAGCTACCAGATGGCATAGCACTGAGATGTGCTTATTGGCCATTGAAACCCTAAATATAGTAAGACATACAAGTTATGACAAACAAAACGAGCATAAGAACAACATGGGTTGGAGGTTAGAGCAGTCGATTTTGCCCTAAAAAATTTTTCAGGTGCAGAGTATAAAAATAGTTGCTGACCTATATGCTAAGTAATAGCAGGTAACAACAGCCAGATCACCGTCCTGGAGGAAGCTGGATTGGGAATCAGCCTCTTACCACCAGAGAGACACCTGCATGGCTGCCCCACAAAAGGGATTAAGCAGGAACCAAAGGTCAATCTCCACCATCCAGGTCCTTACCGAGGGACACAGATCTACAATGCTGAACACAGAGAGCTGGTAATGGTGTTCATTAACAGTCCACAGCTCAGCAAGGGATGAGCCAGGGCAAGGGGCACCCTAGGAGAGGGGACTGGAGACCACCACCCCACAGCAGAGCTCAGGAAAGGACTAAAAGCCCCAGGCTGAGCTGAAATAGCCCCAGGCTGAGCTGAAATGGCCCCAAGGCTGTGGTGGTGGTGTGGTTGGAAGCCCCAGGTGTGACTGGTCAGGGTCATTAATGCCCATTAGTGCCCCATTAAGCACTTCCACAGGTGGTTCTTGAGATTATGAAAGACCTTGAGCACACGGCTGTGACTCACAGTGCATGAGAAACTGCAGAAGTAACTGAGTGCAAGACAGCTAAGGGAAATGCAACAAGGATCTGGACCTCTGAACTTTTGTAACCTTCCCAGGTGTCTGAACTTATGCACAAACCCACTTGGGAAAACAAGGTCAAAAAGTCTGAATATGGAATAGGGCAACTCTTAAGAAAGCCTGGAATGAAGCAGATCAAAGATCACTTGGTACTTTGTGTTTAGAATTTCCCTTTTTTTGTTTGTTATTTTGGGTGGATTTTTTTTTTAAGGTTGTAATTTCTCTTTTCTTCATACACACTGTGTTTTCAAGCACCATCACCAAGAGGTCTCTAAGCTATTTCCTTTCCCCTGGCATGTCAATAGCTTTTGAAGAATGGTGATTCCATAGGTGCCTTCTGGCCTCAGTTATTCTGATTCAAAGCCATTTTGGGTACTGAGCCAGTAGCACTTTTAAGCAACCAATTTTCAAAGGATGGATGCTTAGAAAAATTAATGACTCCTTAGGGCTCTGGAGTTGGAGGCATGCAAAATCGTTACCTAATTTTGAAGGTGCCAGGATAGAATGTTTCACCGGTGTCAAAAAAAAGTCATGGAGCTTATTTCCTTCAGTCAGAACCTGCAAATCCCATTATGGGCCCTAAAATAACCATGCTTTAAAGTTCACCAAATATGGTTCTGACTAATTTGATGACTTGTAAGCAAACTGTCAACTTAGGTCAAATTATTGACCAAATTATTTTTTCCTAAACAGAACATTAAATACACTGGTCATATGGCTAACATACATTCATGCAACAGTAATTTCCCTGTGGAGTTTGCAGCACAGAAGCTGGTAATTATGTTATGCAACATTTTCAAAACAGGCTCCGCACATTCACAATTAACCACACAACTATGTACGCGTGCCTATAATCTTGGTCTCCGAACCGTGGCTCTTCATGGGAACCACTGTTCTTGCACCAGTGCCCTTCACCTGCAGCAAGGTGAGAGGAATCTGAGTCACGAGAGGAATCTTGCTCAGAAGCTGGTTTGAGTGCCCTAGTTTTCACCTCAGATTTCCATGATCTGTGAGTTTACCAGCTGGAAGATGACAATCCCAAATAAGAAGCCAATTAAGATGAAAGCAGCGGCTGCAGAGTCCTTCAAATCTGTGGCCCCAAACCCTGTGCTTAACTTCATCCAGGGCACCTTCCCACTGACAACCTTCCTGTGCGCTGCTGCGTCATGGTGGCCAATTACTCCAATTCGTCAACGCTAGCGAGAAACCTCTTGTTCTTAACCTTTAAACATGACCTTTAAACAGCCCTGGTAAGGCACACAACCTCAACAATCAGTGGGAGCTGGATGCCTAAACCGATTACAGAATTGGAAACCTCATGGGTTGCTCACAGCCCTGTTAGATCCTCAGATTTGTTAGAAATTTTGCTATGTACCTGCCTCCTAGGGATTTTCAGTGAGATGCACACGGTTAGACATCTTTAGACATCTCAGTTTTGAAAAGAGGACTTAGCTGCTTCTGACCCACATCTTATTCTGCAACCAAAGCACAAAATTGTTTGATTTTTCTTTCAAATAATCCAGAAGAATAAATTGGCAGGATGAGTTCCTCTGGCATCTACCTGATGTTCCCCACAAGACAAATTTTGAGAAGCTAATAAACAGCAAAACTGCCAGGGTTAATTAAACACTAGAGTTACTGGAAAAATCTCGGATATTTGATGCACAATTTGCTGTTATGCACAGTACATGAACTTCAGCTTGAAAATGAAAATTAATGAAGATGGGGTGGGGAACACTAAAGGTGTCAAATACCTTCTGGCCTAGGTCACTCCAGGGTCCTGGCCATGCAGGTAGCGGGTATGTCTGTGTGCTTTTTGGGCAGGGGACAGCTTGTTTCCCCCATGGGAAATAACAGAAAGCATGGTGGCATTTCTGAGATCACCAGATGCGCCAGCAGAGCAACGCACATGCCAAAAGGATGGAGCCCTCGGACGCGCTGGGAGCAATGCCTGGCCTGAGGAGCAATTTTCACCAGGATTTGCAGTGGGGAGGGAGGAGGAGGGAAGCAGTAGGCCCACGGCCGCCGCAGGGCTGCGGCACGCACCGCTGGCTCTCCAGGCCAGCGACGTGGGAGGCCGTGCCGGGATGGATGCACGGCTGCGGCTGCATCCAGCACTGCGCTAAAAGCCTCCGAGCCGGCGCCTGGAGCTGCTGCACTGAAAAGGGCTTAGCACCTGTGATGGAGCCAGAGCGTCCAAGAACCGCTGGATTTTCAAGGCTTTGCTGCGTTAAGCGCAGAGCGGTTTGAGAGATGAGGCTGTAACAGAGCCCTAACTGCTTTTAACAGTCTGGCTTCTATTTACAGGCATAAACGGAGCCTGCTTCATTCAAAAATTTTAGGAAGTCTGCCCCAGGTCCCACTAACACAAGTCCCGGCTTGCGCTTGGCTACGTACACGTGCAGCAGTGGCATCGCTGCGGTATCCACGGCTCGGCGTTCCTCCATTGCACAGACAGACATGGACTCACACAAGCTTCTCAAATCTTTATAGAGCGCGAGAGCAAAACTGAAAGGAAACTATTGATAATAACCAGTGTCATGGTAGGAAAATAAATAACCAAACCGTGTGGAAAAGCGGCCTTGCCAAAGGAATGCATGTTCTGTTTTCATATTTGTTTTAAAGCTTGAAGAGGCGAAGGTAAACATTACAAAGCGTGAGACCTGCAAACAGTAGTCCATCTGCATAGTGCTCACATAAAAACATCATGATTAGGAAACTGCATTCCCAGGGGATGATATGTACATTTGTTAACGAGGCCTGCAATGAGGAAAGCAAATATTTCAGGTCTTGCCTAGTCTTCCAGCAGCGTTCAGGACTGAGTGTTGCTGACCAGCGTTGTCCCACATGCCGTATATGGATCAGAGCAGTTGCATTTCCAGAGACTTCTGGAGATTGCTATGTGGCATAGCAATTTTATGAAAATTCACTGGGCAAGTTGGAAGCTATCTCTTCAGAGCACTGAAATGAGGGCGCTGATGGTACTACTTAGTCAACACATATGGTGCTTTTTGCTATGATTTCCATTTCAGAGTGTACTATCACTTATTCTCTGTTTTTCTCACAGCTGCTCACTCCCAGCGTTAGCACACCCAGAATAGCCTGCTGGCATATAAATAGGGTTCTCCCTCTGCCACACATGGCAGTGCTGCAGACTGTACCGCTCCCCACTTAATTTTAAGATGCCATTTATATCGTTCTGTGTCTTCCCGTCCCCAAGAGTAGGGTAGGACAAATGACAAAACAAAAACAAATAGTTACATCCCAATTTAAATCAGCAGGGAAAGAAATATCAAGAAAAAAGCATTCACTGCATAATTCTCGTGAGGTTCAAAACGAGCACTCATCAAAGCAGCCCCACCTATAAAGGAGAAATACTGTCTTCAAAGAAATCCTGGGCTTTGCGCAACAGTTCTCCAAAGTCAAGCTTGTGGTACATCACTGCCAGATCCTGACTACACGACCACTTCGGGCATTGCCACGTTTCCCAGCCAAGAGGGATGTTCAGCCCTGAACCCTCAAGTTTTCACTCAAGTAGTTGCTGCCAGGCCCTGGTGTCCCAAGTTATTTCACTTTTCTATCCTGTTCTAGAGTGTCGCACATCCTCCCATGTTGCACATCCTCCCATATCACACAGTTGGGTACCTGATGCTGATCTGCTGAGACATTGCGGAGAGCAGCAGTCCCTTCAGGCTGCGTGCTGACAATAGAGAAGTATTATAATAGAGCGCAGTTACAGTAGCTTAAAGTAAAAGTGCCCCAAAAGCTGAAGAGGGAAGATTAGGGTAGAGCACAGGGTGCAAAATTATTATTATTATTATGGTTGTTATTATTATTATTATACGTATTCTAATAATGAACACATAAAAGAGGTACCAAGAAATACTGAGGCTTCTGCTTTTTTTCTCTAACTTGATATATAATTTCTGATTTCAGTATGTCCTTGGAAGAAGTTTGAAAATTGTGTTTTGCTCTCAAAGTGATTTTCCTTTTTCCATTTGACAGATTCCCTGCCATGATGAACAAAGATGAAACAAAAAAATGATGAACAGATCAACAGATTTTTTTTTCCTCTCTCTGCCCCGACTTATACAACCATTAGTGTCAGGGCATTATTGTAATAAAAATATTGACATTCTGTATTTTTACAGACTTTTGTATGATGGAATCTTGAAGTCTGGGTGGCACTCCTAAATGTCACTGTAATAAAAGGCAAATATAAATTAGAGGTGTTTGAACTGTTTTCCTCAATGTATTTTTAACCAGTAATTACTTTTTAAGCAAAATTATAAATACTCTGTGGTCTAAACCTTCTAGTTTTCCAAACAATAAACCTGACAATCAATTTAAAATAGCTACTTGCACTGTCAGCAAAAGTTAAGATTGGATTTTTTTGAAAACTAAACCACTCCAAAACATTTTCTATTTTTAAGAATGGTCAAGAATTCTAATAATTTTGCACAACAAATATGCTGTCCAAAAATACTGGGAGAAATGATGGTCATATTTCCAACCACTTGGATAAATTAGTAATACCACACAAATGCTCCCTCTGTTGGTTGATTTTCAAAACCTATTCCAAATATCACAATAGCATGCATTTAGAGAGTATTTTTTTCTTTGGTGGGAGGAGGGGGAGGGAACCCAAAACCAAAACAACAAAAAAACCCAACCAAACTCCACAACCCAAATTGTGGCATACAAGAATAATTTGTTCAAATTTGCCAATCTGCAAAACAAGATTAATTAAATTTTAACAGCCATTAAGCCAAATTATTTGGATCCAGAACTAAATAATGTTCACACATCAGAACTCTTAAATTTAATTTTTGAAGGTTTGCAGGCTAATTTTTTTCTGGAGCAGGAAAAGTGCTCTCTTGCAGTGGAAGGAATACTACTGTTATTCTATTTTCTTGTGGAGTGAAAAGGCACCACTGTGTATCATTAAGAAAACAGTTCTCTATTAGCATTGACAACAATAATACTAAGCAGGAATTTGGGAGTTTTGTTTATGCACATTAAATTTCCAACAAGTAGTTCTTTAGGAGCTGGAGTGGTTTTGTGCAGCAAAGAGCCTTCCCGAGCCTAACAGTTGCCATCAAGGAAAAAAATTCTGTTTCCATGGAAACATCCGAGGTGGACCAAGCATGGATTAATCAAAATACAATGAAGCCTTTTTGCAAGGTACTAGAAAAAAATCCAGTTTAAAGTGAGCACGACTGCTCTTTCCTTCCATTCACACTGGAAAGCATGGGAAATTCACCCCAAATGTCTATGTGATATACAGTTTAATTAGCACAGTAAAAAGTTAGGTTTTCTTACATTTATAATTAGTGTGTGGTTGTGAACTAGGAGCCAAGGATACATTGACATGCAAAAAGAGAGGGAGTGAAATAAATAATTTAAAATTACATTTACATTCCTCTCTTATTTGCTACTGATTTTATCAAGTGGCTCTTTTTATGTTTAAAAAATTCTAATAGCTTTTTCTGTGTTCTTAGTACTGCAGGCTCATTTCTTAGTACTGAAGGCTCATTCTGGTATTCAAAATCCAAGCTATAGGTTAGGGATTTCTTTTTCGTTACGATTATACATGATATCCTATCATTCTCAGCTACCACCAGAGGAGAAGTTTCTACCACCAGAATTTAGCTGTGAGTTCTGCCATTTCCCAGGGATGAACAAAAGAGAGCAGGTAAAAGCCAGCCTCCCTTCGCCAATGTTCTCAACAAAGAAAAATGACAACACTGCTCCATTTTTATACGAGCACTTCCACTGAAGCGGTTCTTTTGTCAGTTCTTTGCGTTAGCAAAATAAACACCTTTTTTTATGAGAGATGAAGTTATTTTCTAATTATTCTATTATCGGAAGATGTTCAAAAATACACTCAAGGTCTAAAAGCTGCACACAATAATTGCAATAGAAACCAACAAATGTCAAATGACTGTAAACCCTCCATTTGTACACAACAACATGATACTAATATCAGAGACACAAAATGCACTTCCACTTCTAGTCCTACCTTGGAGTGAGGCTCTGCTCTGAAAAATTGCCAGCAATAGCATTGGCAGGGTTCCACTTTTGTGTTTTTCAAAGGTCTGGTAGCAAATACACTCACAGATTTTGTTCCTCTTTATTTTATTACTTTCCAGCAGGGATCTGAGAATCAAGCTGGGTTTTCCATCTCCAACATCACCATTTATAATAAAGGCTGTGTCGGCCAAATTATGATCACAATAATCTGTGTGTAGTCCCTCTGTTATTAAGAGATTTGCTTAGACATTACTTGGTGAAGAAGTCCCCGATTGGCAAGCGGCACACGTGGATACCTCGGTGCACGAGGAGGATGAGCGCTACGGGCTCCCTGAGGTTTAAATGAAGTAGAAAGCAGCAAATGCTTCATTTCTGTCATTCAGGCAGACCGATATGACTCTGAATACACAACAGCTTGGTTGATGCAAACATGCACCACAGCAGCACATCCTAAGAAACAGATTTCAGTCAGTCATTTATTACTTCTATTCAATACATGTTCATAACATGCTAGATATTGTCCAGGTAGATAAGCTGGCGTAGCTGCTTTCAGGGCAGTTTAGGAGCACGCACACCCCACTACGCATACAGTGGTGGTATGTGCAGAACACGCACGGGGCACCGCAGGGAACCAGGAGGAGTTGCCCAACACAAGTTCAGGTGAGCCTTCACAAAGGCACGGGCATGCCAAGCGGCGCAGATGTCAATGCCAAGGTGCCAGCCATGGGAGCTAGGGACATATGGAAACACAGCTTCCACTCTAGTGAAAACATGGCCAGGCATCTGGGGCATAGGGAGGAATTAACTCTTCAAGGACTGCAGAAGAAGCCGGCACACTCCCACTGCTGGAGGCTGCCAAACTGGTCTGGAGGGGCAAGAGCAACCCCGGCATGGCAGAACCAGCACAGCTGGCTGGAGGGATAGTCAAGCCACATGGCAAACACAAACCGTGTGGCTGAGCAGCATGGGCTCCACGTGGCGCTGCATGTTCTGGGTGACACAGGGGCTGGGGAGCATGAGGAAAGATTTTGGGAGGCCAGGTGGAAGCAGGTTTGGAAGGTTGCCCTGTACCCCCCCTAGGCCCTGCCTCCAAGAGCTTGCACACCCTTGCCCTTAGCTCTGCTAGCTCCGTGCCACGTGCCTACACCACCCCACCTCCCTCAGAGGCTGCTCCCCGTCCTACCGGCCCTTTGCCCTCTCTGTAAGGGCACAGTGAGCCTTTGGGGCTATGCCCGCACCAGTGAGGTGGAGGAGCTGAGCCTGGGGTGATCCACAGGAAAGGAGAGAGGTGGCCCTGGGGACCACCCCAAGGAGCCTGGCATGTGGCTTCTGCTGTCCCCACAGGGCTAGGTCCCTGCTGGGTGTCCGATCGCCAACTCCAGCTCTCCCAGATCACATGAAGCAGGGGATCACCTGCCCCCCCAAGCAGCCTGCAAAGAGGAGGAAAAGTTTTATTTATTATTTCTTTGTCTTCTGTCTGAACCAGATCGAGACAAATTCTTCCCCCACCCCCAGCTAGTAGAAAGTGCTTTGAGTCCAGCAGCTCTTCACAGAAGTGGCCTCTTTTCCTGGCCTTTTTCAATATAAACATACCTAAAATGGCAAAATGACTAAGAAGGTGCAAGAAAAGCCCACGCACAGGTACTTGCCTCCCTTCCCCACCAGCTCTGTTGATGCAGGACCTCACTTCATACCACACAAGCCTGTGTCAGAGTTGGCAAGAGTTAGCCAAAGCCACGGTGTTAGGCTCACCAAACCAGCATTTCCTAGTGCAACGTTTTTTTCACCAGGAGATTTTGGTTGGTCCTGGTGGAAATAGCTCTTCAGAACAAACACTCCCCTTTGACGGAGTCTCTTTCACTGGGAAATTAAGAGAAAAGAGACTGAGGAAGTAACTTTCTCCTTGCTACCCACGACGTTACCTGGCAGGCTAATACAAGACATTTTTCTTCAGGCAGACACAACTTGTCTCCGTATTTAACACTTTAAACACTGGTTTCTTTATAACACTACATCACGCATACCCACAGCGCGGGGATGGGGATGAGCCACCTCCCTCCCTCGGGTGACAAGGGACATCTAGCGGCATCGCGGGTCCCGGCACCGCACACGGCCCCGGCTCAGGCCTCGGGGACAGCCGTCCCCCGTGCCCCGGCAGACACAGCCGCCTCACCCCTGCCCACGGCATCCCACCCCGCTGCAGTGAAACCCCAGGGCTGGTACCCAGAGCAACGGCTCTCTGCCTTCCCCTTCCTCACATCTCACCTCGACGCACAGAACTACCGTCCTTTGCCTCTGCCTCCTCCTCCTCCTCCTCCTCCTCTCTTGGTTGGATCTGCTTAGATCTGATCTCTTTTCATCCTGCTTCACCGTTAGGAAAAAGAATAACGTGTTCACAGTAAGAGGCTGGTTATCTCACTGCCAAAGGCCTGTGATGGATAGTAAAGCATGTATCCTGCTCCCTTTTCTCAGAGAAATATACCGTTTAGGAGGAATGTATATCTGTGTGTAAGTAAAATAAATCAGAAATTGGTTAGAACAGGACTCTTGAAAATTGCAACCACATGTCCTGAAAAGATTTTCATTTTGTTCAATTAAAAAAAAATAAATTAAAAATGACATGACATGCAGTTCAATTATTTACATCAGTAATAAGGAGTCAAGACACTGTCATTAGAAACAGACCAGGACATCCAGAAGAAATCAATTTGACAGAATTTCAATTTCCTTCATGAGCAACGCCTTGTTGCATGGCTTTTCTCACACCGGTGTGTGCTCCTGGTGAGGGAGCCGCGTCCGGGCCGAGAGACCGAGCCCTGGAGACTCAGGGAAGGAGAGGAGATGCAGGGGAATCTGCATCTCCAAATCAGACTCATCAGGTAGTTGTTTCACTGGGAAGGAAAATGCTACATGCACATTATTTTATTTTTTGTAACCTTAGAAAGTTTGTTGCGGGGGGTTCTTCAAATGGAGCATCTCCCTCAAAAGGGACATCCCATTCTTGTACATCTCCCATCGTTTCTGTGCTTTGGTTGGTGGCTCTCCAGCCACTTCTGGCTCCCCACCTTCAAGCTTCCAAGCCTGCCTTTAGTGACTCAAGTAAGTTCCTACTGTTGACCAAATCTGTGATTTTCTCTTTATTTTTAATGAACAGATTTTTAACTGTAATTTTATAGGTTCAGCCATAATTGGTAAAAATAAAATGTTAAAATGCCAGACCCTGGAAGACTTATAATGAGCAATGTAAATTACAAAACCTTATAAAAAAACCCCAAACCCTTTGTGAAATGAGGTTATAACACTAAATA
This sequence comes from Balearica regulorum gibbericeps, assembly GCF_011004875.1. Classification (NCBI taxonomy): domain Eukaryota; kingdom Metazoa; phylum Chordata; class Aves; order Gruiformes; family Gruidae; genus Balearica; species Balearica regulorum. The sequence goes on from NC_046184.1 coordinate 63,508,655, forward strand.
AAAACTTCTCTGTACTCAGCAATTTAAAGTAAAACATGGCAATTAGGTGATTTAAGCAATGAGCATGTAAAGAAGGAGTCCAGCTGAATGCCATGTAATATCCAAACCATAAACACAAGTATTACAATAACATTTCTTATTATAGAACTTTATTCTTGTTACATTTATAATGTCATTAGATTAAATCTATCTTCACGTGAACGTGCTCTTATTGTGAGCAAGTGGAAAACCAGAATGGATCCTGCGTGGGACGAGATGGAGGAGAGAGAAAGGCCAGGAGGATCAGCTGAGGTTTGGAAGGCTGGATTATCTATCTCCCAAACACTGAGGTGATGTTACACGTTGTGGCTTAGGTCCACCTAACAGCTTGCTGTCACTGAAAGGGGATGGTTATACTTTGCTTTTCCATGCATGCTTCCTTGTGTCAGGTCTGGCACTAACTCCTCTTGATAGAAAACCAATTTAACCAGCAAAACTAACGTCCCCATTCTCCCACTCGCACCAAAGCTAGTTAAAAATGGGATGTGAGAGAGGTCGACTGAGTGGCACTTGCAGGTGTTTGCAGCAAATATCTGCTATAATGTAGTTAGCATTTTGATCTGCTTCACGCACTTCTTTCTCGGCCTACAGCTATTACAATAATTTTCTGGAATATTCAAAAGCATTTGCTAAGAAACAAGAATCCCAAACTCCTTCAACTTTTTGAGCTCAGGGCAGTAGTGGTTTTGGGCTTAGTATAGGGAGGTCTGGTACCACATATGGCTCATTCCTACTGGGTATAATTGTTACCCCATGTAAGCGCTTATATACAGGAGGCATATTAGAAATTAGATTAGGCTCTGCTGTCCTCGTTCTTCTTTCTTTTCCAGATTGTTAGAAAGTAGGACTGTGAGTGTCTGGGAGGGACATGGCTAGTATACAGGTGAATAAGTGAAAACTATAATAGTAGCAAAGGGTTGGAATATTGTCATTTTTGCACCGTGCTCAAACACAGGGAAGAATCCCAAAAGCACGTGCCGTGACCTCAGAAAATAGTTTAGTTTAGAAAAAAAAAATTTCTTAAATTAAAAACTCCTTTTCTGTTTATTTGCCTTCTGTTTTCTCTGATGTTAGGCAATACCTGAATTTAACTTTTAAAACGTTCCCAGCACCCCCAGGAACTGGGATATCACAGACTTGAAAAACTGACTGAGATTGTCCCCTAATCACTCAAGTTTCCCACTCCTGGCATTCAGCGAAGCACCCGACTGCCTCAGGACTCACAACGTAACCAGGGCTATACTTGCACACAATTTCTCCTCTGCCGAGCAGAGTGCAGTGGCCCTCCCATCCGAGTGGTGCCCAGGGCCACCTCGGGGCTCCCAGATGTGGCTACCATGACAGGCTGCCTGGGACCTGCTTTGTCATAGGATTTATAAGCTTCACCTGAAAAAAATCGATCCCCAAATAATGAAGATTCAGTTTCACAGGAGTTTCAATATTTCTGTCTTTCAAGGTAGCATGAAAATGTGTTTGGGTTTGTTTTTTTTTTTCTACCTAGTTTATATTTCCCTATGAAGGCATCAGGGAAAAAAGAAAACCCACATGAGTGAAAGCGTAACAGAGGGCTGGAAGTAGTGCTAAACCTGCCGGGTGGCCAAAGTTCTCCAACCTCGACTAAGAGATCTCATGTGGCTGCACTCCACCTGTGCCTCAGCCTGGGCTCGTCACATTTGTTTAAGAATAGCTGATTTATTTGTTTTCCTCTTGTGTTCTGTTCCAAAAAAAATTATGAAGAACATTTGTGGCTGGGAGAAAGTAGAAAATGTCCCTTTGGGATGTGCAAGAAACCCTGATTCATCAAACTCACTTTCAGTTTGTTTGGCTGCCTTTCTCCTCCCATCCCTCCCTTTTTTTCCCCCCCTCTGCAAACTTCCCCTGATCATCTTTCCCAGGTTTCTTGCTTTATCCATTCACCTTCTTTCCCCTTTCTCTGCAATGTTCTCTTAATCTTTTTTTTTTCTCATCTTGGGTTTTGTATTTTTTTTTCCTTCCCCAGTTTCCTACTCCCCATCCATCCTCTCCTGCAAACACTATAAACCTCTAGAAAAAGACTGCAGACGAAAAAGGGAAGGAGGCAGGGCAAAGACAAAGCGTTATGGAGCAAAACAAAAATGAAAACCCCTTCTCATGGGAAACTTTTAAAGAAACAGACCTGTCTTTTCCATTTGTTATTTCTCTTGGATAAAAAATAACAAAAAATTTAAAAATCCATTTTTTTCTATTAAAGCGTTTCACTGAAATTCTAATAAAATGAAACTTACGTGTACACTTGTACATTCTCTTCTTATCCTCTCCATTTTCTTTCTCTTTCTTCTGACCAAAACCACTGTGTGGTGCCCTGTGCAGAAATATGTAAACCATCATTTCATTTTCCCAAGAGTTCATCATGACCGTAACACATATGAGCACCTCAAATTTGTAGTTGGCAAACTGCTGCCACAACGGAATGATTTTAAAAAAAAAAAAAAAAAAAAAAAAAAAAAAAAATCCCAGGGAGCACGACACCTTTCATGGCCCTTCCACTGCTCCGAGCAGAAACCTCCTCCACCCTCCAAGCAGCCAGCCCTGGAAGATCAGGAGAGAAACAGCGCTTTAAAACAACATTAACAATTAGTTTTGAAACGAACGTGAGAAACATCGCGAAGAAAGGTAACCAGCATGGGCTCGCCAGCGCACAAGGGAATATCATTTTGGTATGGAAACAAGGACTACCAGACCGAGATACTACTGCTAAGCACCCAAACCGTCAGCAAAGGGATGCTGTGGTTGAGGTGCCGATGCACTCGGGATGAAGGCAGAGGAGCAAGCCCCCGCGCAGAGCCCGTCCCCCCGATGGCCGGGCCCAGCAGCCAGCAGCTGGCACTGTTGCTCCACGGGAGAAACGAGGGGCAGCACCAGGCAGGGATGCAGGGGGATGCTCTTCCCAGCATCGTCGCTTGCGAACACAGTCACGATACACGTTGCCTGCGCATGAGCACACCCGCGTTAAATGCACACTCCGTGAAGACATGTTACAAGAAAGCAGAAAAGATTTCCACCGTGCATGCGAGTACCACCCTCGCTTAGACCCTACAAGTGCAAATTTAATCTGTCCGGTGAGACAGGTGGAAAATAGAGCGATGTACTGCAAAAGAGTTGGGAAATTCAAACTGATTTGCAGCATGTCGCATAGTAACACGTGACAAAATCCTTCACAAAAGCAACAAGATACTTCAAAACTCACTCCAAGAATGTCTAGAAAATAGAAGCTTTCTTCCAAATGAGAGGAACCTTCCTCTCCTTCAGGGGCTTGCTGTTTGCAGCGCAGCCCAAAGTAACGATAGCTGGTGTAGATCAGCGAAGCAAGGACAGAAGAGGGGATATCACAGCGGAAAGGCAGCCTTGAAGAACTTGCTGATGCAAAGAAAAAGGAGTCTGCTATCCTTCCCTATTGTAGAGCCCTTCACTATCTCACAAGCCTTGGAAGAGTCACAGTACAGCAAAAGGTAAAGTGAAATCCTGAAACTTTACAACTACCAGAAATTGAGGAAGTTAAACCAACTTACACTTGTGCAGCAGGAGCAGGGAGAGTCTCACTGGGGAAAAAAAATATTACCCCCACCCACAGATCTGCTCTTTGTGGATTTTAGTACATATCTTGGCAAAAGTGTTAACTAAAGAAGAATGCACAAGAATTAAATAAGAACGAGTTAAATTTTCAAAAATCAAAAGATAAGCAATTGGAAACATCTGGGAGGTGAGAAGGAAGGAATTAAAAAAAACCCAAACAACCAACAAAAACCAAAACCCAAACCCATTTCATTGTGAATCCATGGGAAAGGAAACCACTTCAGTTCATCACATGGAGAATTTTAGCCATCTCCAAACACAGGAGCATGAAAGCTTGTCTGAATGAAGGGTACGTGTCTGAGCTCTGCCTGCGCTCCCTGCTCAGCACCAGAGCTATTTCATCACCCAGGGCTGTTCTGTAATCAAGGAAATGACTGGCCTTGAGCACACACAAGCCAGAAAGGCAAAAAAATGTCCGGGCTAAATAAATTGGATGGTTAAGGGGGAAAGATTCTTACTCAAGGTCTTTCTGCTGGTCACTGGTTTGAGGAAGGGAAAAAAGACCTCATGCTAGGAGAATGAAAAGAAAAAGGAGAAAGAAGTATGGAGAAATAGCAAAGAGACATTCAAAGAAATCAGTTCTGGAGTTCAGAAAAGAAAACTGGCCAAGGAGCTAGAGCAGAACTTTCCCTGTGCATTAAAAAACCCCCAAGAACAAGAGACAGCTTTGTCTAATAATGTGCCACAAGAAAAACATGGCAACAGCAGCAGCAAAATCCTTCCCTGCTGTGATCGCAGCAGCAGCAATTCCAGAACACATCGGGGGGGCATGTATACATTGCATTTGGTTTAATAGCCTGAAAAATAAGTAATTAGTTCCTTTACATTGAGGAAACAATGCATTTCTTAGACTGGGGGGAAAGAAGAAGCAGTTTAGCAACACATTACCACGTCTGCCTGTTGCAGTGATCCTCATCAGGGAGGACCATCCCTTTGGGAGCTGCACCTGAGTTTCTCTACCGGTTATTGGCACAGCTTCAAAGATCATTTTGCCAAAGAGTTGTCTTTTTGTGAGCGCATTCCCTCAGAGCGGACCTACCACCAACTGCATAATATTTACCAAGGAAAATCTTTGTAAATCCTAAAAGAAATAGGATGATATTAGTGATCTTCTTTTGACCTCCCTTCAATATTTATTCACTGTGTTGTCTTGCATTGCTACCTGTAACTACATACATTTGCTTTAGTCACAGCAGTAAATAAGAACGTGCATAAGAGGGATACAGCGTTGTCTCTTTTAATTTTATCCCATGCTAAGGTCCCAACTATTGTCCAAGGGAAGGTGATATATGACTGAGAAAAATGAATGCATAGTATTGAGAAATCGGCAACCAATTTCTGCATGTCTGTGTCATACAGTGACATCTCGCTGCACTGCCTAAGTCGTGGATGTCTTACATATTCTGCATATCCACATACAAAATTCAAATTACAAAGTTTAAGTTACTTTTGATTATGGTTGGGGGTCTCCATGAGCAGAGACAGAGGCTATATAAAACCCATCAGGCCAAGCCAGGAAGACAGGATTGCTTTTGCACCAGTTATGCCTGTTTTGTGGAAAGCCCCGCTACCGTCACAGGGATTGCCACACGGAGACTATGACATGAACTTTGCCTGTATCTGGTAATCACAGTTGGGAGTTTCTTTCACAAGGGAAACAGGACACCAGATACCTTTGATTTCACTTGCTACCTCTGCTCATTGTTTTCAAGGAAGCTGCAGCAAGAGTGGAAAAACTAGATGCCTCTAGTTACATGGAAATCTGGATCTTAAGATACCACCACTAGACATCCCCTTAGCTTCAGCCAACCAAGCTGAGGTGCTTCTGTAGCCCTGGCAGCTTCTTCCAGCCACCCAATGCAACACCAGCAGCCAGGGACAGAGCAGCACAGGCATATGAGCGCAAGCAGCAGGACCAAGGACCCTCCAGGGACTCTACCTACAGCCTCGCAGTTTCTAGACCACGTTAACTGCATGCATGATTTATGTGCTACACTCACACCCCATGTTTGCCAAGCAGAGACATACCTTACGTGTTAGCAGTTGGCTGAGAAGAATGGATCCATTCAGGCCTGGTTGCAGCCTGCCCTTGCCTTCTCAGCTGCCTGGGGAAAGCCACCAAGGTGGATCTGCACCAATCCTGATCCCAGCAGGTCTGGAAATTTCCTCTGATACCCTAATTACAAAGCTGAGGTTCAGCTGGTGTAAGGCAAAGCAGCTGTCAAGGGAGTGATGCCAGTTTACACTCTCTGAGAATGGCCCTTACCTTTCAGAAGAGAAAGTCTTACATTGCCCACATCCTGCCTGTGACACGAGCTTAGATAAAATATGTTTAGGAGGCATGACCTGGCCTGTGGCCCAACTGTCTGACCACAGTAACCTCACTCTTTCCTTATAAACAGGACACTGTTCCTTCTGGGTATCTGTGATTTGCCAATTCAGCTTTATTCAGCTCACTAGAATTACTTTTTTTTTTTTTTTTAGATGAATTTTCCAAAATCAAAGCAATGGCCATGGAACACTGCTCGAAAGCACTGCTTTTGCTGCAGCTTTGGTGAAACACGGAAAAATCAGCTGTTGCATGGCCACTTGAAGTGAGTTGTTTAGGTACTTGAAAAGGTGTAAACCTGGTTCTCAAGGAGACTTGGCTGTTTGAGAGCTGTGTTCATCTTCCGAGACTGACGCTCACTTGCGCCTTATGTCATAGCTCACAAGAATGACATCATCACCATCACTTCTGGCATTTCAAGCTGGAATAGAAGGAGCAGTTGAGAGATGAGGTAAATTCTGCTCTAGCAGAGTGTCAGAAGAATAGAGTAAATGACCCGGGGGAGGATTTTCTTTCTGGTCTCCAGTTAAAGCAACCACCATTAACCTCCTCACTATTCATTTTGCCTCCTCATTAACATAAGCACAATATTCTCTCTACCAACAGGGAGTATTATAATAATACTCATGAGAATAACTCATCATGCTAATTACCTGGACACAATTACAAACACCCCATTAGTAATCACCACAAGATCGCCTGCTGTCTTGCTGTGCTCCGGTTATTTCACTGTTGACTCTGGTACGCACTCGCGGTTGCTCACCCTATGCTGAATGAGGATGCAGAATTAGTGCTGTTCCTGCTCCTGCCAGATGGCAGAGCGCGAGCTCGTACGAAGAAAACACGAGCTCTTTGTAATAAACCTCGTATTCCTGTCACAGTACCCAAGCACTGCCGCTCATCAAATACTATGAGCCAGGACACCCTTAGGTGCTTTAAAACTATGCTGGTATGGTTAAGAGCGGAGTTCTCTGTCTTCCAGTCAAGCCCCTGCTCAGCCAGAAAGGTAAGTCACCCTCTAAGGCGTGAGTTGACTTTCTTGTCTTCTGTGTTCTCTCAGAAATACAAACGCTCTACATTAAAGCAGACAGAGCATATATAAAGTATGCACAATGGAGGGTTCTTTTATGGAGTTAGGGCAAAAAGTAATAGTCTTTAAATCACAGGAAGGGAGATTCAGGTAATGTGTGAGGGCCTGTTTTCCAGCACGAAGCAGCGGAGTGGGACAGCTGGGGATGGTGTGGGACCTCAAACCCTGGATGTCCTTGAGGACAGGTCATGAAAGCGGCCCCATGAGACATTTGCCTGCAGTTGATTCTCCTTCTGAACATCCCTCCCAGACCTATCACCTGTGGTACCACAGCTCTCCACAGATCTTGCACCTCTAATTTAAAATGAGATATATTTCTTCTGGGGACTGTGACAACAGCAGTTGCAGTATATGCAGGAACCCTTTCTCTTTCAGACCTCAGCTGGGTTTCTTTTACAAGGACAGCTTTCTGATCAAAAATGGGGCAGAGCTAACCCATATCTCTCCCAACTCCACCCTCAATAAGTAGATGCCAATCTTTCTGTGGACTTTGTCCCTGAATTAGAAAGGTAACCAGAAAGCATCAGATAAGAAACTGGACACATCAAAATAGTTAAACAAAACCTGAAGGACTTTGATAATAAACACACATGGCGTGAATACGCTTTACATGGATTCCTTCCTTTGGCGTGTAGGAAGACCTACAGCAGGAATTTTGTTTAGGACAACAAAACACAACATTGAGATCTGTATAGAAATCTCTTGCCACTCTCTCTAGGGCTTTTTGTCCCACACACAGACCACAAGCTCACAGAGGCATCATCTTTGGGGCACTATACAAATGCGGGAGAAGTGCAGGAACACCCTGGATGGTAACGTAATACAAACAGAGATAAGGGAAGAACACCACCAGTGAACAAATGCAAATGCACTCTGATGACCAGAAAAAACCTGGCTTGCTTCCTAGAAAAGCTGTGGTAGCATCTGAACCAAAGAGGCCTCCTGGAACAGAGGACTACGCAGTGTTAGCCAAAATACATTGGCTAAATAAATCGAGTGAGAACTTCATCAACATGACAAAGCAAAAGATAGCCGGAAAAGTATGATTAAAAGTTTCAGTTTAAGAGCAACGTACTCATGCCACTGTAAAATGCCATTTAAACAAACTAAACCCAAAACAGTTTAGCTGGTTTAGCTTACTAGTTAATTTATACAGCAGTATTGCGCCAGCACAGCAAGGCCAGCTCAGAGCATGGGAATCAACCCAGCTACGGCCCCTCACCAGAATGTCTCTCCTGGCAAAAGTCAGATGGGAGACGCAGCGGTGCTGGTGGAAATGGGCTCTGCTGCCTGAGCCCGTGCCGCTCAGAGGCGGCACAGCCTTGCTGGCCGAATGGGCCCCCAGCACAGCAGTGGCGGCGGCAGGGCTGCTGCCCCATGTGAAAAACATGCACCCACAGCCATTTATATGGGGTTCCTTCAATGGACTTAAACTGACTCCTAAATCAGTCTGTAACTATGGCCTCCTCTGCATTCACTCCTAAACTGAACACGGTCGGTATCAGATGTGTCCTTCCTCTCCCTGTCTCAATCACATTCGTGCACACACAGATGTACTAGAAATACATGCAATTGAGTGTTCGTTCAGTGTAATTTCTTGGGTTTCACTTTCCAGCGGACATTCTCCATGGCTGCTAGCTCTTCTTCAGGTTAAAATATGGCCTTTCACTCTGGTCAGTTCAGAAAGGGTGGAGTTTGGGGTTTTTCCTTCAGCTAAGCAAATGAACTGAATTTTCACACCGCATAACCCACCTATGTTTGTAATTGTAGCACTAACACGCAGGGGAAATGGAGGCTCAACTGGAAAGCCTTTCAGCTCTTGGTGTCAGAGAGTAACTCTGCTTGGACCCATGAAAGAAATTATTTTTTTCTTTGAACAGTTCTCTCTCCTACCACTTGGACGCCAGGCTGCTATCGCTACTCAAGTATGCAAATCTGAGCAAGCCACCAAAACAAGTGTTAAAAACCTCCCTGGGAATAAAAGTGCCGTTTGTACAAACTCTCACATCCTTCTCCCACCTTCCAACCACAGGCTGCTCTAGCAGCTGGTAGGATGATGCTCTCCTGGTGATGTGGGAGCAGAAACACGACAGCTTATCATTACGCACCGTCTTCAGTGTTTTGCTGAGTTAGGAAGGGACAGAACACCAAGCACATTCCCAGGCACTCTGCCAAACTGAGGCCCAGAGGGTAAGCAGCAAGAAATCCGCAGGACGCAAAAGTGTCTTTTTAATAAAAAAAAAAAAAAAAGGTATCAGCTGGTAAATGAAATGATCCAGAACAGGGGAATGCAAATGAACATTTCAAGTTCTGCTTTGACACCTTATTAAACATATAACAATCTGTGTCTTAGGAGCAGACTGTGTTCTGGGAGAGCCACGTCAGGCTGAGATATTGCAAATAATCCACCTCCTCCAGAGTCATCGGAGAAGCCACTTACCTCAGCGCCCGAGCGTCCTGCTCCTTCCAGCACTACAGTCAGGCAAAATAACCCAAATCAATTTTTTCCTGATTAAACTCACTTCCAATAGCATTAAACAGTAAATTACCACAAGCAGGTTTTGTTCGTTTGCTTTTTAACTACAGCCTCGTATAACACAGTGTGCAAACCCTAACGAAGAGCATTTGTACGCCAGTGCGGGTCGATACCATGGTTTAACAGAGAGCAGCTTTGTAAAGGGAGAACAAGGCTACTGCAGTGTACTCTGGGGCTTTTAATTCCTATGGCCAGCACCGGATCTCTGTTCCGCATCAATGAACGGCTGCTGTTCATTCAGCCATCGAGGTGGTCTGGTGGGACGGGCCACCGTGGGGCAATTCAGAGGGGACGCACCGCATGCAAAGCCCCTCCACTTATCTGAACGCTTTGCGTGAACAATGCTGGCAAAATCATCCATGCGTGTCACAAAACTTGGAAAGTCACATGGCATCATTTAGGTTTCATGCTTTTTGGTTAAAAGACAGAGTGGGCAAGAAAAGGGCTCTGCTTCTCAGAGAAATAAGCTCCCTTATAGCCAAGAGGCAGCCATTACAAAAGTTGCGTCCCTTCGGCAGGGGATTCCAGAAGAGCATTTGGGCTATCACAAGGTCTTCTCATCTAGTGGGACACACAGGAAGCCACCCTCCCATACAAGCTAACCTTCCAGTGATTTTCATTTGGCCTTGACAGTCTCTTAATAGCAATACATTTCTAAAATTTGAACACTGAAATGAAATTTCAAGTGTCAGAAATTTCCGTGCTCCCATCCTTGCATTTCTCTGCAGAGAAGCACGCATTTGTTCTTTAAAAGGTCACAAGCTAAAATCTTGGGAGCTGCTATAAGGGACCACACACTGATAAAATAGGAAGGAGCCTGGATACAGTGAGACACAGCAGAGACTGCCTGGGGATCACTCTGCAAAACCAGGTCCAGAAGACCTGGTACAAGAGTAATCTGTTCCTCTTCACCTTTCTGGAAAGGAACCAAAGTTTATTAAGATTTATCCAACACGATTTTCTACAAGTTTAAACACCATAACACACACTTTTTTGAGGAGATGCGAAAATGGAGTATTAATTGCAGTCTGCTCTTAACTGATTTACCTAAGCTAAAATAACTCAAAAGTCAATTATTTAAATAAAAACAAACAAACAAAAAAAATAATCCACCTTCATGCTGAAATAAGAGTCCAGGCACTTGCACTAGTTTACTGGAAACCTGCCTTAACACACAGCTTGAATTAAAAGGGTGTAGGTCTTTTTTACACAAGCCTGGAGACATAGCCTTGCCTAGGAAAGGTGATGGGGACAGGGGGTTGAAGGCCAGCCCAAGGAAAACCTGGCCAAGTGACTGCAGAGTATTTTTGGTGCTTTCCTTTCCTTCCCTGCTAGCTGTCCATCCTGTCTGGGGACCTGGCTGCTTCCCTAAGCACACGTGAAGGGCGAGCCACGCTCCCAGCTGCTCCTCTCCGCACTGCAGCCTCACCAGCCTCAATCAACCTCCTCTTATCTTTCTTCTGTCTTCCTTGAAAAACAAATAAAACTTCCAAGCCTCTTCAAAGTTACCAAGCAGAAACGAAGCAGAAACTGCAAACAGAAACATGGCCACAAACTAGATTATTTACAGGTTCAGGAGAAAGAAATGCAAATACGTACCCGGTGATTGCTCTATCCTTTTAGTTTCTATTTTCTTACCTTTTTGTTTTGGCACGAGAAATAGCCAGCATGTGACAGTAAGGTCAGGGTATCTCTGGTTACAGAAGCATCTAAGAAGCGTTGTTCTAGTAAAATGATACCATGTACAAACCTCACTATATAAAAAGCGAAGGAGGCACAGGGCACGGGATACGAAGCACTCCAGACACAGAGGTATCCACGCTAGCCTTAAACGATGATACCTCTGCTACAGGTCCTGCCCAAAAAGCAGGACGTTCACCCATGCTAAACTCAGCACTGCCATGGCAAAACAATTAGTGATGGCTGAAAGAGATAATCCTGGCGCTGCGGCTGCTGACCTCATGCACCCGGGGTCCCGACGCAGAGCTGGTCCCTCCTGCTGTGTTGCGGGGGGCTCGCATGCCTGACAGACCTCTAGTTTGGGCAGATAATGTGAACAGCGCTGCGCAGCGCTGCCAACGTCAGCCACAGGGTAGGGGGAGAGCGAGTGGGATGTCATTACCCAAAAGTCTGGGAGGCGACCGCTCCCCCCCCGCCTCTGCACAGCGTTCCTGCCAGTGAAAAAGAAAAGAGAAGAGAGAAAAAAAGAGAAAAGAGAAGAGAAGAGGAGAGGAGAAAAGAGAAGAGGAGAGGAGAAAAGAGAAGAGGAGAGGAGAAAAGAGAAGAGGAGAGGAGAAAAGAGAAGAGGAGAGGAGAAAAGAGAAGAGGAGAAAAGAGAGAAGAAAAGAGCAAACAGCTGCTTTGGTTTTTGCAGGTGTCTGTACAAGATTTCCCATCCTAGGAGTGACTTTCTCCTCTTTTTTGTTTGGTTTGAATCCTCAAACTATTAATTTTCACCTGGTTTCAAAGAAGCAGGGAAAAAAAAATAAAAAAATCAGTGTAGGTTCATTAAATGTAGCAGAGATGCCCCAGAAGGATCATAAACCTTTCACTAAGCTGGCCAGAGCTTCAGCTTTCTACCAAAGTGCCTGAAAACAACTTGTCTGCTTTCCTGTTTCATTAGAAGGCTCTTGCACACCTCTAGCACTGATATTGCAGCAAGGACCTTTTGAAGCTGCTGCTTGGCATGTGTTTTCTGTTTATTTTCTAATAAAAAAAGAATTATATGCACTAAGTTTTCTAAGAAGCAACTGTACCAGCACTCAGCCACAGGGAAAAAAAAACCCTGTAAAAGCCCCTGATGCTTTCTGTTAACATTAAATCCAGATAGCTTTGTTTACAAATGACCTCTTATTAAATCAACTTTTTTAAGGAATAAACTTTTTTAAGGGATAAAATCTGGGGAAGTTTATTAGTCCACCGTGGCAAGTACATTCTCTGAGCAACAAACAGGCCTCTGATCACTTTTACTTACATCCAGACATTTCAGAAGTGGTTGAGTAGATGTTTTCCAGTTTTCATTTACTGGAAGGCTGATCATGGTTTATACACTGGATCCTGTTCCCATTAAAATTAACAATTAAATCCCCACCAATATCACTAGGAGGAAGACAAAAAAAGAGTGCTTAAAACCATGTGCTCCTATCAAAAACCTCAGCTTGGTTTTTTTTTTTTCCCCACAAACATGGTGAGCTCAGACTCTCCCTGGCCTCACTAATCACATTTCCATAGCATCACCACAGTAACAAAGTGCAAGAATTACTAAAACCCCTCAGAAAATCCCAATTTGCCTTTTTTGCCTTTTATTAAAAAAAAAAATAAAAAAATAAAGTTTCTAATTATATTCGCACAAAAGACCATAAGATGTTGCATAGAGGTGTAACCAAATTACAGCTGTCTTCATCAAATCCCATTTGCATTCTCAGAAGTGATGGGAAGTACTTTATGGCAACTTTTTCCTAGGAGAAACACTTGAGTTGCTACAAGTTCCCAGCCCCAGGGAAGGTCTGGCTGGTGAGAAGCAGGATGAGCTCCGGCAGCCGCAGGGATTACGGCGCTGGAGGAGAACATGAAGGAGAAAATTTAATTCCTTGTTGCGACAGATTTCAGCAAAAGCTTGAACTTCTGTCTCCTACTTCACCTACCAGGTGCTCTCCTCACTTCTACTCGTCACTTGTTTTCTCATTTTTCTTCTCACTTTCTAAATTTCTAAACATCAGTCAAGAGGGGAGCTGCCCCAGCCAGCAAGCTCGGAGGCAGGGGCTTCACGTCTTCATCCAGGTCCACCCAAGCTGTGACCTGAAGCCAGTTGCCCCTTCACCTCCCTCCCCACCAGACAGGGCTTTGCCTCCTCAAATCTCCCTCCTCAGGTTTCTTCCCACCATCATTTATAAAACTCTCCTTTGATGAAGAATGAAAACCAGATGTCCCAATCCTGACTTTTTCATGAGGAAATCTTCCATTGCCATTTCCTGCCAACCCCAACTGTTGCCTTATTAACACATATGTATTTCAGGGGTACAGACTGCCTCGACAGCAGTGGAAATTTAGATAGGAATTGTGGAGTGAGGGCACAGCATGCAACACAACAAGGATCTAGATAAGGAGGAAATTGGGGCTATCACTATTTGTACAAATCTCTTTCTACAGTATATACGATGATTTCTGCAGAACAGAGGGTATTTCCAAAAATGAAATTGTCCTGAAGGGAACAACAAAGGAGAAGGAGACAAAATGAAGAGATTTCTAAAAGGGACCTTTAAAAATACAATGATGGGGCAGGCTATAGTGAATTTAAATACCAGCCTGCAATAAATTCCATGTAACAGGATACCTGAACACAGCCCAGCTCTGAGGGAGGTTTCAGCTCCACTTTCCAGGCCTATCTCTTCGACCTTGTCTTAGTCACATAAACGAACTGAAATGAACATATGTTTTTAAGTTTGCTTCTAAAATAACCAGACCGAAGCAGAAATACTGTGCTGCCCACACTAGTCTCCCCCCGCCTTCCTCAGGGGAGAGAGCAGAGAAAAACCATGCGTGTTAGTCACATCAGATGAAGTGCTACGGTGATGAGGATTTATACAAAACAGAGCCCCCCAAAAAAAGTCTGTCAGGTCCCAGCTGCAGGCGAACAACGAGCTGTGAGACCAGGCGGTGACAACGTGCCAAGGCTCGCTCACCCCCAGCCTTGCAAAAGCAACCTGTAAATGGACTGGGCAGGAGGGGCAAGGTACTGCTGCCCCAGCCTTTGCTGTCCTTTCACAGACAGAGGTAGACCACGTCCCAGGGACTCTAAGTACCAAGGAGATGTTTTTATCCTTCTGAGGATGCTACAGCAGCCCCAGAGGTGCCCTGACAGGCTCCTTTCTAAAGAGCAATTTTCCTGGAGTTTTAATCATGGTAACAACTGAAAAGGAATTTAGCAGTAAAGAGATATGTGTGGATCTGGCAAGGAACAAGCATAAGCAGGGAATAAAGAATGGATTAAATCAACTGCTTCCCAGAGAGAGAGGAGACAGTTAAAAGCATGCACGCTTTTCATTCATTGATTGATCCCAACACAAGTAATTTCTGTTTCAAAATGAAAATGTGAAGGAAAACGTAACAACACAGTTACCTAGCCTAAAAAGCTGTTCCTTACCTTATCTTATTCCACACTGAGTGGACGCTGTAACCTCAGGGGTACTTATTTCCAAGTTTATATCCCAAGCAATAGGTTTGCACCTTATGAAGATAAGGAGAGCACAGGGCTCTGGAAGCCTCCAGTCTTTTATTTCCGCTCTGTCTCTTGGCCCATGCTGCAAGAAACTCAAGGCAAATCCTATGCCGAGCACCAATGATTCCCTGTAGTTCCTCTGCCTATTTCTCCTATTGTTGCAAGTACATCATTATGTACAAAAGCCAACTATGACTGCATGTACATCCACTTGTCTCCTTTCTACCCTAAACACTGAGCCCTGCAGAGCCTTTTCCTTTCACAGGGCTGCTTGTTCCTTGAAAATCCAGGCCGAATGCTCTCCATGGGGAAAAAAAAAAAAAAAAAAAAAAGACATATTATTACACCCATGTCTATGATAAGCGGAACAATATACCTGAAATCGCAGCTTGGTTTTTCATGAAATTCCATGAAATTCAGACATATGGGCTATCTAATAATTATTACGCTCACAAAAGGATTATCTCATTTCTCAGTTTGGAGATAGGATAGTTTCAGGAAGGCCTGTCTGAAAGAGACATCATCATATTGGTAGGAGAACCCAAACCCTCCTGTCTAAAAAGTAACTTACTGAGGGTATAAGTAAGATTTAAAATACTTCTGTAAATGAAGGAAGCTAAGAAAAATTATTTTCCACTTTGGAGCATTTTGTTTGTTGTCAGCCCACAACAGTGCTGTGCATAACTAGTTGAATTGCTGTCACAGTATAGGATCAGCATCAGCAGACCATATGTAGCTATTTGATTTGCAATTACTAAAAACTTCAGGATCTAGCACTTCAAGGGTGCTTTGACAGCAATGGAAAAAATTTACTGAGCAAAATTTTAGAAAGCTCAAATTGACAGGGCCTCTTTAATTGGTTTTAAAACATTTAATAAAAGTTTTATGGTACAATCCTACCCCAGGGCCACCATTAATCTCTTATGGCTATGAGAGATACCAAGTAACCTATGGAAGATGGAAGAGAACATTTTGTCCTTTGTTTCTCACCTATTACTGTTTACTAAACTAATTACAGAAGATTTAATAAATCATCTCAGAAAAAGAAGTTGCTGCAAGCTCCCCTTTCTTGTTATAACAGGCAGCCCCATCACTTACTCTGGGTTCTAGCCCCAACTCTGCCCCAACTGTTTTTCGAGTCTTACGCAAATGAGAAATTGTTCGTCTGCCTCCATTTCTTAATCCCAAATTGGATTGCTACCATTTGATTTGCAGAGATGCTACACAATGCCTCAGAGAGAGGAGGTTTAACATGATGCTGCCTCATTGCAGAAGATGACAAGAGGCCCGGAAAAGCGGTAGGGTAGAAGGACAGGCCTTTCAAAAAAGGCAGCTATTTGGGCATAAGCTTGAATAAACCTGACAGTGAAGTTCAAACAGCCAAGGTGTTATGGAAGACAAGTGATAGGCTCGTAGAGCTTGGAAGAACGTAAGTGTGTTTCACAATACATCAGGTTTCCCAATCTGCCAATGTAAATGTGAACATCAAAAATTCAGTGGCAATGCGGGAAAAGTGGATGATGAAAAATAGAAATGTTTTACCTCTGCTGCAAAGCAGACAAAAAAGTACGGCCATTGCAAATTGAGAGTGTACTGAGCAGAAAAAAAACACCTTGTGGCCAGCGTGCAGCACCTTGGTACCAAATGTGGAATGAAGAGTTGAACGCAGCTGTAAGTCCCACCAGCCTCGATAAAACCTCCGTTCATGCAGCACAGACACTCAAGAGGGACTTCGCATCCTTTGGCAGCACTGCTCTGCCCCCTCCCCGGCTGCCAAGGTGGTCCCCTTCCAGCATGCCAGCTCCAGGAAAAGGACTAACCCATGCAAAGATGAGTTTATCTGGCATGCAGGTAGGGTAAAATGCATCAATGAGATGCTTTAAAGCCTGCTTTTCTAAATTCCCTGTTCCAGCATACAGAGCGCATTGCCCACTAGCAGGCGGCACCAGTGAAAACCACAATACCTTCTGTTTTTAAAGCATCCACAGGAAATACCTGCAAGCAAAGAAACCAGCAGGCTGCTACACTTTACCTGCAGGGCTCTCTTTACAAGCTGATAGTTTCCTCCTCCTGATGGTGGCTCTGGCCCAAGTGAGATGTACTTCAAAGGAAGAGCCTCTCTGGTAGCGACTTGAAGCTGGAAGTGCTGCGATCAATGGGGACTGGCCACTTTGGGACCCTCATCTCCAAGCCTGTGCTGCTTTCAACCTTTTGAATAGTAAAAGATAAGGAAAAGAAACCACAAGTGCCTGTTTCAAGACCATTTGCCAGGTGGTGTGCTGTGGAAAAAAAAAAAATGTTGTGTGTTTTGCACGCTGTCCCAAACGCAAGAAGGTGCTAGCACGGCTCTGTTGCAATAAGTCAGATGTGTCTGCTTGTTGCTGGAGGCAAGGAAAGAAACAACGTGTCAGCCAGGCTCTTAAAGCAGGTAACAAAGAAAACAGCTGTTTATCCACCGCAAGGAGGTAAAATGATCATTCGTCAGACCTGAACTAAGAAGACCTCCTGTACAGCCCTGAGGTGGATCCAAGGGACCTGAGGTTACGTGTCAGGTAAACACGGGAGATGGCTGGCAGAGCGGTGGTGTACTGAGGTAAGCCCCTGACCAAGCTCTGTATTAAAAGGAGATAAGAGAAATCTCATGCTTTCGGGACATGCTGAAATCTGGTGATGTGTCTTACTCTGAACCAAGAGCCTGATCTGAAGTAAGGGACTCACATGGGGGCACGTCCCTCTCCGTGAATCACTCCCACTGAATCAGGAGTTCAAAAAAAACCCAACCAAACTCCAAACTCCCAAAACACCTCAGCCGCATGACACAGGCAGCACAAACATCTTCCCACGGTGGCTAGGACGAGAAGTGACACGGAGGGAACCACCACCGCTCTTCCAGACCCGTTGCCTCTGTAAGCGAGAGGGGCTGTGAAGGCATGACCACCTCTTCTCAGGCTGCCCCTTCTGCCACTGCTTACTCAGAGCTGGGTGCAATGCACGAGGTATTTTCCACCAGCATCAAGTGGATGACATACTGGAAACCATCAAGACGGGGCTTAGATTTGCAGGATGCCAGAGGAAAGGGCTTTATATTGGACGGGATCAAATAGCAGGCCAGACTAACTGAGGTGAGATATGAGGACACTTACTCAGGGCCAAAGGTTAATGACTCCCCACATGATCAGGGTTGGTATCTGAGGAATCCAGAGGCCACCATGCAACTACTGACCTTTGCCTGGGGATCTGAGAGACCGTGCTCACCAGCTCCAGAGTCCTGCACGGGCCACGGCAGAGGCAGTCTGGAGCAGAAACTGAGATACTGTTGCTAGAAGAAAGTGATAACATCAGTAAACAGACCAGGAGGAAAAATAAGCCGGCTTCTGGCTTGATTCACTGCAAGCCCTGCTAACACCGAACCTGAGCATGAGGACAGCGCCCAAAAGATGGCAGGCTCATGAGACAGTGCCTATGTAAATGACACTGGTAAAGGACTAGAGGATTACCTTTCCAAAGGATTAGGAGGATTACCATTCCAAACAGAGCATCTCTTTCCCTCTCCTGCCAGCTGCTGGTCCTCCAAAGGAGCTCCTGGTCCTCCCCAGGGCTTTTCAGCCCATCAGTAGCACTCCCTGGAGGCTACCAGAGCAACTCAGCACCTGAAATGGATCCCGAAAGGAAAAAAGGCACATTTTAGGAGCCGTACTGCTAGTGCCACCCACCATCCCATTGTGCCATAGGAAACACGGTGGCGGTGTATAAGCAGCTAATTTTGGCTCTCGCGTTGTGAGATTTTGCTTCGTGTCCTCTCCCTCAGCTGTAAAGAGTACAAGCTCTCCTGCGTGGCCACTGCCTATGGTACAACATTCACCACAGACGTATTTAGTTACTACAGTCCAAACAAGAGAGGGGTTAAACTGCTGAGCGGGCACTCACTATTTATACAACCACCCTCCTTGGCAGAGCACCCTACGGCACCCCACCGCATCTGATGCAAGAGCTGCGGCAGCGTGCATTTGAGGTGACAACGCAGCCCCGGGCTCTGCGCCTGCTCCCAGGGGCATGGGGACAGGGACGGACCGGGACGACCATCGCCGAGACGGCCCGCGGGGAAGTCCTCGTGCCTCGCCATGGTGCGAGTGCAGCTCCGCAGCCACTGGAAGTGGCGGGAGGATAATCCGGAGCAGCTGCTGGCATTCCTCTTGTACCCTAGGAGCGATCAAAGCCCAGCAGTGGCCTGACTTTTCCAGTATTACTAGGAGCAATGGAACAACGTCAAGGATACCTAGGAATTTCCCTTTTATCGCAGCTGTAGCCGCAGAGCATTTATACAAAGCAGAAGGGATAAGTGACCCAGCCATCAAGTATTTTCCTAATTCTCTCCACAGGCACAAGTGGTAGGCACATTTTCTCTCTGTCCTCATGCTCTCCTTAAGGATCCAGCAGAAGTGCTGTACCAGTGCTGGAAAAATGGGGCCAGATGAGTTGTTTGGAGGTCAGGTACTGCTTTTTTAGTCTTGCAGTGAAGAGTTTCACTAAAAGTGCACATACATTATACTCCCATTACTACCGAGCTGTAAGTCAGATACAATTTGAAAGCAAACTTTGGGCTTCTAAAGAAGGACTTACCAAGAACAGGTCCTTAGCAGACATAACAATTATTTAAATAAACAAAAGCATGTTGCTTAAGTGTTTCATTATTTGCAAAGTAGTTTTCATGCACCAATGGGAGCTAGGGGAAAAGTGTTCGCATAGAAACTGCTAAGAAGACTATTTTATCACACTTCCTAGCAAAGCCCAGGCTGTTCTCCACCTCACTGTGCAATAAACATGATCAAAGGGAAAAGATCGTGAATGGTTCCATACAAGAAACCCCTTGGCCACTAAGGGAGGGAATCACACAGGCAGTAGGTATAAGGCACCACACATCTCACTGGGTGTCCTTGAGAACTATACCGTGACATACGTGATGATGATTGGAATCTGAGAATAAAGAGTAAGAAGATGCTACAACATTTTTTTTCCAGAGAAGAAGTGCTCTCCAGCTCAGTTTATACCATTTGTTTCCACACTAAAAAAAGTAGCAAGAAGAAAAAAACCCACCTCACTTCATTTATAGTCTCCCTACAAAACACTGCACAGACCTTATTTCTTAGAGTTAAAAAGATAAACCAGAAGTTTTTCTTGATATGTACTAGTTTATCATATTGAATGGTAAAAAAGGAAAAAAAAAAAAAATTAGTCATGACACATGCTACCAAAATCTCTAAGCTAAATAGTTGAAAACATACATTATAAATAGATATTCCACATGCACGATGAACACATGCTAGTTTATGTGAGTTATTAAAGGACCAGGCTGAAAATACGCAGACTTTAAGACCACGTTTTAAGAAATTTTAACTAAAAACACATGCTGAATATGCATTCTAGCAGATAATTACATGTAGAGTGGAGCAGGGCTCATACAGAAAATAGAAACAGTGTAGGAACGTGCACTTTTTATCTAATAGAGAAACACATGTATAATAAAAGTACTTCCTTTTTTCCTTCTAAAAAAAGCTAATTTTTAGGCACTACAGGTCACCCACCTCTAGAAACTCACTAATCTAATCTACAATGTGTAAACACACCCAGATTTACAAGATCCAGGAGAATACTATTTTTAACATCTTCCCTTGTCCAAAACAACAGCAGAGAAAACATGAAACTTAAAAAATGACAAGGCCAGTCCTTTCCAATCAACTCCTCATTCCCATCTTTTATCTTCCAAGAACCAGGGAGGCTATATTTAAAGGCCTCACATGCTTTCTCCCGTTCCCAAGGTACTCAGCAATTTGAGATAAAATAAGTAAAAGGGTGACCTCTTTACTTTAAGAGATTGTTGACAAGTTTTGTTCAGGTAAGGAGGCCATTAAGTACTTTCTTTACCTGAGATCTTTGCAATTTTTTTAACCATAAGAAACGGCAGATGTCTGAGATGTCTACTTTTCCTGCAAACGTTTATATCTAATTGTTCCTTATATTTTTTTAGTCTATTTTGTTTATGTGTATACAGGGGGGGAACCCCACATTGAAGTATACGATGCTGCTTTTCAAACCCCTGCTCTTTACTTGTCAGAGATGACTAATGTAACTATAAAACTCTGCATCACTGATCCAGGAATCGTGAACCTACCTTAGCTGCTTTTGAAGGTGTTTTTGTGTGCTTTACAAACTTTGCTAGAGACAGGCAACTTGTGGTGATAGGATGGTAATTCTCATTACTTGCTAGTAAGGCCAGGCTGAAACCTCATTGTTTTTGTTTCCTAGAGAAAGAACTGAGATTACATCTGCATTTTATAAAAGCTCCTGAATAGTTGCTGATCAACAACAACCAGCAGCCAAAGCTTTGCCTCTAGAAACTAGCATTGTTTTGCAGTTGGAGTTGCTAGATACTGTGTCCTCATAAAAAGTCTGGTTAAGTCATTTAAGCTCTGAAACCGAGAACTGAACTCCCCTGAACAGCTAGCAGAGATTGTTACTAACAAGAATTATATGCAACAGGCTCTGGGCTGCATTATTCGGCTCCCTTTGTTCTTTAAAGGATACTCATCATCAGCTCAAGACCCGCCAGTATTTCTAGCTTCTATGAAATAAGGCTATTTTGAGTTAGTAACTCAGATGTAAATGGGGGGGGGGGAAGAAAAGGCATTTTCCTGTCTGTTTTCTGAGGTTTAATATAAAATCTGCAAAGGCATTAAAACAGTGGGGTAGGGAGCTAGAGCTGCTATGGGAACTAAAAAGTCGCATGTGTAAAAAGTGTTCATGCTATTTGCTGTCAGTTAAGGCATGGGGGTGTGGGGGGAAGGACTTGTAAAACCCTCTGCCTCTCTCCAATTTCTCTGACAAGCATATTGGCTGAATTTTATAAGGACCGGTCTTGCAGTGAATCTATAAAAGAGGTGAGTTTTGCCTGTTACCCCATGGCTGTCTGTCACCCCGACCCCACTGAGTGCTGGGGGCTCGTGCCTGTAGCAGGGCAGGGGTACCCGGGGCTGCCCACCTTGCCTTGCTGGGTGACGGACTGCTTTGCTTGCCTGTTGCTAGAAGCAGGAGTTGTTCTCCTGCCCAAGCTCCCTTTTCTGTGAATTATGGCAAGTCCGTCAGTCCTTCTTTCCCAGTTGTCGTTGAGGGCTATCATGTATCAGGCTAGCGTAGGGTAGTGTATCCTGCCAGAGAGGCTCCTTACACTTACTCACTTGCCCAGGACAGGCACCGCAGACACAGTCGTGCTTTGCTTAGCTTTGGATCACGCGCAGCTCAGGGCACGCATTGCTCCGATGCCAGAGCACATGAGCAAGCTGGATGTGCTTCGAGTCTGAAGCAAATGAACAAGCGGTGTTGTCACTCCCCCCATCCCCCCAAGGTGCTGGATCGACCCCTGCAAGCTGCTGGATTGGGAGCAATTATGGACAAGTGGGTTCTGGGGTGGACTTGGAGTGTGGAAGCTCAGGGGTAGGAATCAGCCACTGGGCAGCAGGGCCTCTTCACGGGATACTAGTACAGGGCTGGAAATGGGGACATGTCTGAATGCCATCTGCCACATCAGACTCTTGTCCTTTACTCACCCCATTTCCATGTCTCCATGCTTTTGCTCCTCTGTTGGAAATACTGCAGAACGAGGGCTATGGCTCAGAGATGCGGCAGTCTGTTCCACACGCTGGCATCGACTTGTCCTCCTACAAACACGTGAAGCGTGCTTAGGCACAGTTGGCTTGGAGAGAGGAGACAAGAGCTTCTCCTGTAGCAAGACGAAAGTAGCCAGTTAACATGGGAACAGGGGCGCATGGAGGTCACTGGATTTCCTTCCTCCATGTCACATGTAAATACCTGCACTCACAAGTACCCACAGCTTGCGATAACGTGCAGTCAGAGCTTAGCAGGACCAGGCTGCCCACAGTAACTACAGCCAGGCTGCAGTTTGCCCCGACCTCTCCCCCTGAGATGAGAACCTAGTCACCTTACAGCTAGTTCTTTGCATTGTGTTGTCCAGGTAAATCACAGGCTGTTGGGAAAGACTTGGCCACACACAGCCCACCTCCCAAAGAGCATTATACACCACAGCATGCTACCTTTGTCCTGCAGGACATCCTAGCTATCTATCTAGTAATTTTTGGGCAGGGATCAAGTGGGCTTGCACTTAGTCATGAGCTGCTTGGCATGCTCCTGCCAGTAAAAGTGGCAATTTTTTTCATCTCCATTGGAGATCCTTGCAGGTATCTAACCTGTAACACTAAAAGGGTCTCTTGGTAGGGTGTTCTTCAGATAGATCCCCAGCCTTAACAATCACCAACCCTTTCCCCAAATGCAAACTAGTGCATACCTATTGATTTCAAGCACCCTGCAAAGATAACTTATCACGATGGATCCATTAACCCCTCTTGGGGTTGCATAACTTGCTGAACTATTACCACGCACAGAAAGCTAAGTGGGGTATTAGAGGAGATAAAACAATCTGCCAGGCAAAGGACATTGTTATGGCTGAGGAGTAATGTTCTCCGAGAGCTCATTTTCACTTTGATCTAGGAAGACGTAGAAGACCATACACTTCAAAATCAAATGAGAACTCAGCATAGACACAGAGGACACAAAGCAGCTGACTCAGGACAGGGTACATCTCTGCAGAGCGATGGCAAAGCCCTGAGTGCTTTATGAGGGTCGGAAAGGACAGTAAGAGCTGTGGGTTGAATTTCATAAAAGGCATTGTCCCCTTTCGGGGGTATCAGTGATGATAGGAAATACATACATTTTTCCACAGTGGAGCAGAACCAGACTGTGAGGAACTTGAGCCCCTATTCGCTGTAATTTGGGAATCATACTGAGGCAGAGGAACTATTCACCAGTCTGCAATTTTCTTCCTTGCCCCTACAGCAGTGGTTTTCAACCTGTGGCCTGTAGCCTTAGGAAAGGGAGGTGGAAACTGTCCCCGGAGGACACAAAGTGTTCTTGGTAATCCCGAATTTGGGGTTTTGAAAAAGGGCTTCACACCTCTGTGGGAAAAGTTCCAAGACCCGCCACCCCAAAGTGGCGGAGGAGGGCAGGGCAGACCCCCCGGCAGACAGAGGCTGGACCCCTGGCCGGCACCTCCGGGCAGGGCGGCCCCGAGGGGGCTCCCTGGCATCGGGCAGGACCCTCCCGGCCCCCCCCAGGGCGCAGGACGCCCACCGCTTGAGTTTCACACGAAGCCGCCTTCGCCCTACGCGCGGCTTCTGCCGGAGTAACCCCGCGGGGGGCTCGGCGGGGCTCGGGGGGGCTCGGCGGGGCTCGGCGGGGCTCGGCGGGGGCCGCGGGGGCCGGCGCGCGGGGGCCGCCGGTGGCCGCGGGGCCGGGGCGGGGCGCGGGGCGGTGCGCGGCGGGGCGCGGTGCAGGGCCGCCACGGGCACACGTGGCTCAGCCCCCCAAAAAGGCACTCCCCGCCGGCGGGAGCGGGCAGTTCGTACCTCGGTGCCTGCAGAAGCGCCGTCGGTCCGGTCGGTCGGTCGGTCGGTCGGTGGGTGAGTGGGTGCCGGTGCGCAGGGGTCGCGGTCGGCAGCGGAGCGGCGGCTCCCGCCCCTGCGGAGGCAGCCCCGGACTCGGGGCGGCCCTACCTGCCGGCACTATGAACCTGACAGCCGAGAGCCACCGCGTCCCGCTGAACGACGGGAACAGCATCCCGCTGTTGGGGCTGGGCACCTACGCCGACCCTCAGAAAGTAAGTCCGGGGGCACCGGGATGCCCCGCTCCGCTGGCGGGGGGCAGGTGGCGGCCGCCCTCGTTGCAGACCCCTCCAGCCGGGGCTACCCCGCCTGTTCCTCACTTCTTGCTTTCCCTCCCAGCTATTTCTCTTTTTGCTCCTTTCTAAGTGCAAAGTTAGAGCCCGAGCTCTCCCGTGAGCAGTGCGGGCAGCGTGCGGCGCCCTGAGGAGAAAAAGGTGGGGAAAAAAAACTTAAAAAAAAAAAAAAAAATCGCGCCCAGCTTACGGTGTGGTGCTCACCGCACCGCCGCTCCGCGCTGGTGGGGGCTCAGGGGGCCGGGGAGACGCTCTGCCGCTGCCCCGGGGGCTGGGGCGGTGCAACCCCGGTGCCGCCGTCGGCGGGACGGGATGTGACACCCAGCGAGCGCCGGCTCCCTGGCAGGGCGGCCTGGAGCCCTCGGTCCCGAGGAGCCGGGGGGTGGCGAATGGTGCCGTCGGATCCCCCGGGCTGGCCCCGCTGCCCCCCTGCGCCGAGCGCAGATAAGATGAGGGATTTCGGACCGTTTTGCATCTGGCCCCGACACTTTCCAAGGAATGTTCCTGAAACAAAGACCCAGATTCCTGCATCCTGATTCCTGCGGCTCCCACAGCTGACTGCCAGCGGTCAAACCACTCTCAAATATTCTGCATCCTTCAGTTTTGCGTGTCCCGGGCAGGCATCCCATCCAACTGTCGCTGGTTCGGCTGCACGGAGGCTGTGGAAGCACACCTGATGCTTCTTCCCTCTGCACACCTGGGAGCACAAAGGCAGCTCACTAGCTGCTGCCTTTCGCTCTCCTAAATCGCCTGATCTTTCAGCAGTTTGATGGGGTTTTTTTTGGTTGGTTGGTTGGTTGTTTTTTTTTAATTTGTTTGACGAGTAGGAAAAGAGATGTCATGGCCAGAATCCTTTTTGTGCAATAGAATCAGAGTCGAGATGCACTATTGTGTGTATGACTCCACATACCACAAGGTATTAAAAATGCCTTTTTAAAGAAAACTCTTGATTAAAGCCATTTACCAACCACTAATTGCACTATGGTATATTAATAACAGTGTTGAAGAAGATCTTCAATAAACACTGATGCAGGCAGTGCATGAGCGATGCAGAAAGGGTGTGAGAAATCCCCAGGGCTGCAGATCTCACTGGTTAACAATGCCGGTTTACAAGGGAAGAATTAGGGAGAATCTGCAATTTCAGAGGCTGGGTACCGACCCCCGCTTCACTGGAATTTCTGGAGATATTTTCAGCTAGCGCCTTTGAATAACAGTTAGTGAAACAAAATTAAGCTCTGTAACAAGAGTTTTAATGTAGCATAGCAGAATGTTGCATAATTCAGTGACAAAATAGCTCTGAGCAAACTTGAAGCATCTCTTTCCAGACTTGTATATCATGCCCCCAACCCTCGCGTTGCAATTTTACACTAGTTTTAAGTTGAGAAAACTGAGGCTGCCAGCAGAAGGGGTGCTCCTGCCTCTCTGTGCTTCCCACAAGCAGCCCGGATGAGCCGTGGCCCGATGCTGTGGCATTAGCCCGGCTCAGGAAGGGAGCTCGGAGCAGCAAGTAACCTGCCGGAGCTGAGAGGGGAGGCAGATGGGATTCCCTTCTGGACGCACCTTCTTGGCAATGCTATAACCCTGCTAAGAGTTTATGCTGCAGAAGTTCAAGCATCCCAAAATCAGCACGGCTACGGTCCTCTTCCTTCTCCCCCAGCCCTGCAAAATTCTGCTGTCGCCTTTGCTCTCTCGCGGGTCAAGACGGAGAGTGAGCCTTTACATGGAGCTCATCCAGCAAAAATGAATCATTTTTAGGTAGGGTCGGTTTTCAGCTGAATCAGCCCCGGGTAGCGGCTTTTTGCTTTTTGCACGTACCTCCTTTGTTTTGTGGTGACAGAAGGGGGGGGATGACAGGACGATGCAGGCAGGGCATTGCTATAGCAACTCCAGTTTAGAGCAATTGAAGCTGCCGTGTAACTGCACCTTCAGTGAGGATGGGTGCATATACCCAACCATCCCATTCTCCCTCCCCCCAGCGTTTGTAGGAGTTTGATTTTTCTGAGCTGTCTTTCTCTTTCTACATGATAAACATGCTAGAAAGTCATGGGTGGGAGGAGGAGCTGCAAAAAGGTAGAGAAAGAAGCATTGATAAGGCACTTGGAAAAATCTCATTTTTGCAGAGGACCAGGTGAAACGCTGCGTGTTTATCTGGAAGAGCTGGGCTGAAGATTTACGTTAGGATTAGGACTGTGTATTTGAGTCAGGGAACTTGTCACAGAGGGCAGCGGGGGAAACACGGTAGCAGGGTGCTACAGGATCTGTTGCAGAATTGTTTGCAGCTACTGGTTGGTGATGGGACAGGACGTTTAATTAGGTCACAGTTTAAAGCTTGCCCGTCTCAAAAAGGCTGCTTTGCTGATAAGAGGACGGGGGTGGGGGACGGAATATATGATTCTGTCAACACCTTGCCATAGCAGCAAAGTGCTGCTTAGCCGGGACAAGCTGCTCTGCCAAGCACTGACTTGTGCGTGGCGCAACTTCCACCGGGATGCCTGGCGAGGTTTCTGTGCCGTTCCTCCCGCCTAGAGAGCGGAAAGGCTTTGTGGCAACTCGGGACCATTTCAAGGTTTATCTTAACAAGCGAGGCTATAAACTAGCACTGACACGTTTCCCTTAAAATGCTTAGCTGTAGCCTTTTGTGGCTGAATTGCTTAAGCAGCAGCATCTGAGCCACCCATTCCCCAGCAGTGGGGGCAGGCAGCTGGTGGTAGCAGTGGTGCCAGCCGTCCCCAGCACGCTATTTCTGCTCATGAGTCAGATCTCCGCAACTTCTAGTCATTTTGTGCTTTGATATAAAATACAGAGCCATTCATTTGTCATACTATTCATCTTGCTCTTGGAGGCAGATTTTTTTTTTTTTTTTTTCAAAGGTTATTCACCCTGGCACCTCCATGTCAGAGCAGCTTGTCCAAAACAAATCTGTTTTCTCCATCTTGCGCTATAGCCTAGTAGCTCGTAATGAGCCCAGAGTGTTCTTCCTGAAGTGCAGGAATGCGCTCACTGGTTAAGCAAACCAGGCAGATCTAGTTAGCCACGGAGCAGGGAAATCTGCTTCTCCGACGGTCGGTTACAAGAAAACAGAGACAGGAGGCCAGCTTTCATGTTTCGGGCTTTGTCTGGATAAACTGCAAAGCAGTGCCTTCAGAATTGAAATGTGTCAGCAGCTTGCCTTGCTCATCTTAAATAACCTAATTGTTCTCCCAAAGACAACTTTGGGAGATAAGTCATGCTTCTCCAGTTGTGAAACACCGAACAAAAAATAAATCTGTTGACCAAAATTTTGTCCCCTGTACAAGTTTACTGACTCAATGAAGCACATCACTCAACTGGAGCAGAGCTGGACCACTGTGGAAAAGGTCTATTTGATAATCAGATTAATTTTAATTGAATGTTCTTTCCCCCTAGATGTAAGAGAGCTTTTCTTCTGGCTGGATACAGGTCAAAATGACAAGAATTCCGCTAATTCTTTGAAACTGAAAAGCCCAGTAGTGCAATGTTGGGGGTTTCTTTTTGCTTTACTCTCCTAGCACAGCAAGAAAGTGCAATGAATCCATTTGCTATCAGCTCATCTGCTAGTAGAAAGAAAGGAGTCTTCACTGGGCCATAGAATTAGTGACACATTTAGGCTGTTTATCAAGAAAAGCACTTAGAAATATTTTTTTGCTGCTTTAATTGGTGTTTCCTATCTTTAATTTTAAGGGAAGGTAATAATTGTATAACTAAAAAGCTTCTCCTTTACACAGCGAAGGAAATGTGGAAGTTGCGTTAGATTCTTGCCTACGTAAATTAGGCTGTTGATCCTAGCAAGGATGGACTCAAGTGAAACACTGAAAATCTCAGTCACTGACTCCTTCCCCTTTTCTCTCTCCTCCCTTCCCCAAATAACCCCTCTCTTCATGGGTCTGGGAGGGGACTACAGTGGGAGCAGTGAATCTGGACTATCGAGGCCCTCCAGACGGCTTTAAAATTTGAGGCCAATTCTGCCTCTGTCTGGCTCTGCGGATCCTTCTGGCAAAGCCCCGTGCGTGCAGGAACGGCTCTGCCAAGGCTCCAGCAGATGCACAGTGTCCAGCTTTCCCTCCCCGAGGGCCCCCAAGCCGTTGACCCAATTCTCTAGGGTATTAAATGGATGGGGAGGGGGGAGGAGGGAGAGGGCAGCCCCACAGGGGAGAGTGGAGGAGGACAGCCCCCTTGATGAGCCCGTGGCATGGCCCCATGCTGCAGCAGAGCTGGATCAGCCCCCCAGGCTCCCACCGGTGGCAGAGCTGGATCAGCCCCTCGGGCTCCCACCGATGCTCTGTTCCCAGCACAACCCGGCGAGTGGTACTGGTACCCATCTGGAAGCGGATAGGATGCGGGGACAAGCAGGCTTAGAGGGGAAAGGTGCTAAAAACACTCCTAAATCCTGGAAATCCTATGCCTCGTTAAAACGGCACTTATGCCCGCTTCACTTTATAACTCATCCCTGTCAACACAGCTAAGATCATCAGCCCAGTGCCTCCACATAAATACTTGCTGTCTCCCTGGAAGGTCAAGGGGCCTTGGCCGCAGCTCCTCTCCTGCCTTCCTGTTTTGACTGAGGGAGGAGAGGGCTTGGAGGGAAGGTTGTAGCAACCGCACTGTACACAGGCGCTGCTTCTGAAACATAAGATTGGGCAAAGCGCTCAAGAATAGCACTGGGTGAGGGTTTTTGGCAAGTTGCGACTTTGCTAAAAATGAGGTTCTGAGGTAGCCAAATCCATTCATAAATTGGAAGCAGTTTTGTGGAATATTTTCAGGCAAAACAAATGGCAAAGCATTTCATTTTGGGCACTGGCAGTACAAGCTGAGGAATCAAAGGATTATTAAAGCAGTTGGAGGTAGCAGTTGCCTTTCCCTGAATAGCCTGCTGGTGAGGGAATCCACATGGGCGGTGGGAAACCAGATTCAGTCCTCTTCTCTGCCTCTGGGGATTAAATTCATATCACACAACCCAGGGAAATAATGTGATTGCGGGGGTATGTGATAGCTAGAGAGAGGCGAGAAGAAACACGTCCAGGCTGGAGCGGGAGGAGCACTCTCCCCATGGGAAAGCGCGCTGCCCACCAGCCCCACAGCTTTGGATGCTGAAGAACTTGGTATGGCACTCAGCCAGGAGGAAGAGAGACCCGTTTCCCCAAATCCTTAACTACCACAAAGTAACTCTTGTGAGCGCCCAGACAGTCTGGGTTTTGTTTAAGAAGAAATTGCTGGTTTGAATCAGGGAGAGGAAAAGTTCATCCAGGGCTCCCGTATCCAATCTGAGTGACCAAGTAAAAAAAAAAAAAAATCTGGTTTGGATAAGTAAAAACACTGTTTTGGCACCCTGAATTACTTTTTACACCCAAGATAGAAGCTGAACAGTGTAACTTTTCGTTGTTCGGGCCTAACAGCCCCTAGTGCTCTCGTAAGACCTTTCATGCCAAATAGTTCCTCGCACAAGGATGCGCGCGCACACAAAATTATTTCAATTGCTCTTAAAGCTGCAGGCTGCATCTCTTCTGCAGGCTGCCTGCCCTTGGCGCTGCCATAGACTGCCTTTAAATCAAAAGAGGTAGTCAGTGACTTGTCCCCAAGATGCGATCTGGATCTCCGAGCTGCAGTAAGGGAGGGGATTACACACAATTTAATTCCCTCTGTTTTTTTTTCCTCCTGGACACCACCAGCTTCTGAAACATGATCGGCTGGAGACAGCAATGATTTTAGGTGACTCGTAAAGAAAGTCACCTGGCCTGACCCGAAGCTACGAAATGGGTTGTGTGTTGAAAGTCCTAGGCAGGAATGACACCTGAGATCTCTGGAGACAGGGTTGAAGCTTAAAGGCTTGCACTTCTTGCTCTGTTTCCTACAAATTTCTCCTTCTCTGACTCAGACAACTGTCTTCTTCCTGAGGTAAACCTCCCACTCGGCTTCTAGATTTTTTTCTTGAAAGAGATAAGAAAGGCAGTGGCAAGAGCAGGAACTGCCCTAACATGCAAGTGTCTTTACAGCCTTAGCTTACTTCCCATGACACACTATTAAAATAAATATATAAAGAAACACCACAGTCCTTTTAACATCAACAATTACACATGAACATGTGTTTGAACTCAGCAAGTACTGAGTCTGAAATTAGCTCTGTAATAAAGCAATCTTTATGAACCTACATGAAATCACCACAGATGTAGGCCAGGGAGATATTTTGCCTTTTTCTTCCCTAAAATGTCTATTGGGAACCTGATTTGAACAGAGCTGGGGGAGTCAGCTGAGACATTTGGCTATGGAGCCCTCATATTTATGCCCTGAACTTAAGAAGTGAAGAAAGTTCCCAAAACAATTCTTTTTTTTTTTTTTTTTTTTAAGTTGTTGGGCCATATCCCCTTGACCAGCATTTCCAAAGGACATTGTGCCTCTTCACAGTCCCTTTCAGTAACCACCACTGGCTTTCTCAAGCCATTGGCTTTTTAAGCAGCAGTATTACCTCATGCCATACTAATTCTTCTTGTCTTCAGGGAGCGCTTTGGAGCAGCGGAGCCACGGCTGGCCGTCACATAGCAACACGCAGCCTTTCAGGGTTGGGATTTTTGAGATGTTTCAGGGGGTGGCCTTATGTTCCCTTGGTCTCTGCAGATATCCTAAAACCATAGTCCCAAACAGAGATCTGTACACTTGAGGCAAGGGCAGAAGGGAAGGAGATACGACACTGCAGCCCAGGAAGAGAACTGTGCCTGATCTGCCACGTGTCCTGGAGGTCTCCTTGCCTACCTGTTGGCAAATTCTTAGCCTAGCCTTCACACTGAATGATATTTATCCCAAAACCAGCCAGATCACTCACTGACAAAGTCATGACTCAATTAGTTTCATGCTCGGGGGACTGAACCATACTCAGACGATTCGGCTTGTACAGACCGTAGATGGGATGCCTTTCCTTCAGTGGCTGGCATCCTGGTGTTGAGTGATGCTCTTGCTGCTTAATCTCTCAGATTTTACTCCTTATTCCTCAACTAAGTCACAGTTACTGGCAAGACCCAGTTGCCAAGAACGGATGAAGGTAGGATTTCTCGGTATTTGGTCCCCAGATGCCTCGATGAGGCGCAGTAGCCTGCATCAGCTTTTAGCAGGCAGCAGAACAACATGGCTCTTGGGCAGGAGCGCAGCTGCTTGCTAGAAACACGATCAAAAGCACTGCCAGTAAGAAGTTATGAGAGGAGTCTGCGTGAGGATTCAAGAAACTGCAGCGGCTCTGGGCTGTATTATTGTCTTAATCCATCCCTGCTGTTTGCTACAGAGATGGCAAATATGCCAGAGGATGAGGGATGAATGCTTAAGATAACCGCTTTCACAGATCGGACTTCTCATAGCAAATAGGTGAGGGTACAGAGTAGAAGAATGCACTAAATCAAAAGGGTCGGAGACAAATTCTGCTTTCATCAATGAAATGCTAAAAACTTAATGTTGCATGATGCATTTTAAAGTTCCCTTTCATATATGCTTTAATGGCATATTTACCACTTACAAAAAGCAGAGTTCATTTATCTGACATTCGTCTTTTGTCCTCTGCCATACAACTTTTCTGTTCTGCCACTAGAACAGTCTTTTTACATTTCTGTGCCTTCAACACTTTGTCTTCTTGGTGTTCAGCCATGACCTCTCCTCCCCTGCCTGCAACCACCTCTTGACGCCTCAATTCCTGCTGGCTCCCTGTAATCTCATGTTATACAATGGAACATTTTTGGCTTGCATAAATGCAAGATTGCATCTTTATCTCATTAAGAAAGGAATATTAAGTTGTCTAATTAGAAAAAACAGGTAATCAGAAAAGGTAGCTTTCTTTTTTCTGAGATGTGGCAGGCTCAAACACTCCTAGCTTTTATACAAGAATTGTACTTTAACCATTAAAATAGGATTTTAAAGTCAAATTTGACAAAATAACTTGTCACTCTCTGTCAAGCTGGAGGAAAGATTCTTGCACGCAACTTTCTTGAGGACACAAGCTCTGCTCTTATGACTTTGATTTGCACAAAACCCATGGCTCTAAGACACTGTTGAATTTGCAGAAATGCTCATTTACCTCCGTGTATCTTCTCTGCTGAAATCTCTGTGGTTCTTCATTTCTATGAATCCTGAAACTTAATAGAAAACAAATTGATAGTATGACTAATCTTTACTTCGTGCCAACAGCTTCTGTGGTGTTTCCAGCTATGAACACAATTAGTGTCTAATCATGTGTGGCAGATTAAAAGCTGCATTTACTGAAATAGTCAACATGTAAAATTCCTGATGAGGATGGGCCCAGCCTTGTAAATGAGGGTAAATGAAAGACTAACTTTTTAGCTACAAAGTTCATCAACCTATGGAGGACTTCTGAGCCAAATGGCCACAACATTGCTTGTCCTGGAAAATGGTGGATTTTTTTTTTAGTTTGCTCTGAGGAGTAGATTGTGCTCAAAACGATTCCCTCCCCAAATCTGAGGATGCCTTAAACTTTAAGCCTTCAAAAAAACCCTCTTCTTAAAAAGACTGTACCTTTAACCTATGCTGACATCTCAGCTGCTATGTCAAAATGTTTTCAGACTACTCCAGGACCAAGAGACATATCCCCCCCGCAGAGCGGAGGACTTCTACTAATGAAACCGTTGACAGCCAGATAATCGCCTGGCCCCAGCGCAGCGATGCCTGCCTAATCCAAGCAGAGGGGCTGGCTCTTACAGCCAGCCTGGCACCGCGTCACTTGGCTCCCAAACGTGGTACCGACACATGCGGACTTGGATGCCGCAAGACCGCTCCAGAGGAAAACGTTCCCAGAGCGAGGTGACATTTAGGAGATGACAACTTTGTCTGGGAGTCGGTACGGCTTTTGGATGGTGGATATCAGATGCCAACATCACCCGAGCTACATGTCTGGCTAGACGTAGGGTAGAATTGAGTTTAATCAGCCCAATCCAAAACTAATAGAATGTCAATCCAGATAAGCTTTTAGGACAGTAGCACTACCCAAAACCACTCATATGGATTCTTGTTTGAAAAGTAACCAAACAGAAAGCAGACCTTTTCCATTCCATAGCTGCATACTGCAGTGACAAGCACTAGCTGTTTCAATATAGCCCTCTTCCAAAAACTGTAAAGCTAGCCGTTACCAATGCAATAATATCAAGGCCAAATATTGACAGAAAAAAAATTAATATTAATTTTTTCTCTTTTCCTCTGGATTTTTAACCCTGCTCAAGAGCCACAAGGAAAGCCCTCCTATTAAAATAAAATTTATGAAGATTGTTTTACAGACAGGGAATCACTGGCA
Organism: Balearica regulorum gibbericeps; assembly: GCF_011004875.1. Taxonomy (NCBI): domain Eukaryota; kingdom Metazoa; phylum Chordata; class Aves; order Gruiformes; family Gruidae; genus Balearica; species Balearica regulorum. The sequence continues at coordinate 63,542,576 of NC_046184.1, forward strand.
TTGTTGAAGAGGGGAAAAACTGAAACCCTACGAGTGAGTAATCGGAATTAACATAACTGAAAGATACGCTTCTTGGCAAGAACATTTAGAGCCCAATTTTCCAGACAAACCTCCATTTTCTAAAACGTCCCTGACTGACTCCATACGTTATATATGGCTGTGTACTCCCATGTGTCCCTGATTTCCCGCAGTTCTCTGAAGAACAGCGTAAGCATGTTCTTACAGCTCATGTGGGAAGCTAACATCTGGGTTGTGTCTTCAGTTGACCTAGGAGGCCACATTTGTCAAAACTTGAAAACACTGTGCAGAAAATGCCTCTCTAGGCTTCATCAAAGCCAACTTTTGTTGGTTCCGCTAACCGGGTGGTGGAATTCCCCAAGTTTTACATCTGCCTTTGCAAACACTTCTTCGAATTGGTGCCAGAAACCTCTCCCCTTTAACTCTAGGGAACAAAGTAGAAGAACTACTGGCAACCTTTTCTTTCTCCTCTGTTATTGCACAAGCTGGTGCTTTATCTTCCCCTTGCACCTCATGCATCCCTGGGATCACTCCTCTTGTCTGAAAGGTGTTTTGATAGCATCCACTCTTCCAGTTAGATCCACGCTTTCCAGGGCTGGCCAGCTGGCTACTGTCCCCTCCAGCTCTTCAGAAAACTGTCCCAGTCCACCCCACCAGCACTGCAAGCATGGGACGTGGGTGTTTGCTTTAATCCTCTGGCTGTTGATAGAGAGGCATGGCAGCCCTTTAGTTTAGGCTTGAATTAAGTGAATTTGCATCAAGTGAAAGTTGCCGCGATCCTAAAACTGAGGATTCTGCAATCAAGTGGTAAAAATAACTCCAGCAGCCTCTGCCAGCTACAATAATAAGGCTTTCCTGAACACAACTTTGGCTAAATCCTGGAATAACAATGTCACAGGAATTCTAGAAGTGCTAAATCTGCAGTTATGCAATCTGATTTCTATTGCACAGGCAATCAAACCTCAGCGCTTCGGGCCACTGACAGGACATCAGGCCAGAGGAGAAAGGCACCCCCTGCCCACGCTCATTCACAGCACAACACAAGGCAGCAAGCATCACCATTGCCCCTCATCTTCTCTGGGCGCATTTGCTGTCCTCCACTTTCTAAGGCAATGCACTGTGTGATAGAGAACAAAGCTCTGGGCCGGCGTCGCAACCCATGGCTCTCACCTGTGCTCTCTGCCTCCGCTCTCAGCTCTACCTGCTTTTGCAGAGATCCCTTTGCTGGGTTTTGCTTCCTGGATGGTGGCTACCAATGCTTCCGGGGGATGAAAGCCAGATTTTCTTGTGTACAAGAGAGAAGGATGTGCTGGCAGTTGCATTTTCCAAGAAAGAGGTGTACAGTACAGCTTCTCCTTTACAAGATTAAACAATTCTAAGAATGTACCCTTGCGTGGGTCATATCCTCTGGCTTTGTAAACTCAACCTGTGCTTTCCTGTAATGCCTTCAGTACCCGTTTTCTACACTCTGTTCCTAGCATCTTAAGCCAGTCCTCTTTGCCAGTTTGTCCGGAAAACAGGCAAATGGAAATAAGCAATTGGGCTTCTAGAAACTTGCATAAGAATCTGTGTGCGAGTGCTGAGCTCTGGCGAAGGAGGCTCTGAGCCCAGGAATGTTACCTACTTTCTCCTTCCTGTATTTAGCTGACTAAGATTCCTAAACAGCAGCTCCACATCTTAAATTATAGGTTAGGACTAGAGTGCTTAGCCCACAGTTTCGATCTCTTGTGTAATTCAGCTGCAGCTAAATTCAGATTTTTCCAGGAGGTGGCCCTGTCTCTCCCAAGACCTCAAGATCTTCCTCCCAGGATGATTATTCCCAGGTGAGGGACTGGATACCATTGCACCACCCAGGTGAGGTGCTCAGGACTAAGGTAAACAGCTCCTTCCCTGAAGCATTGCTTCCTCAGCTCTCACATGCTGCCGAGATCGGTGCAACTCTAAAGCTGCATACGTGAAATGAGGCAGAGCAAAATGTGGCAGCCCGAGTCAGACTATTTTCCTTTACTGTATGCGCTAACAAAATGACAATAGTGATGTTAAGACATTTATAAAATCAGTGTCTATGGTAGCTGTTTGCATGGTTTTGCAAGATTATGATCTGCTGCTAATGTGTCCTGTTAGTTTTGTCTTTGGGGGTAACCAGAATCTCTCTTTATCAGCTGGAAATTGCTGACCAGAAAAAAGATGTTATAGAAAAAGGAAAAGAAATGGAGGGCAGCTGAAGTGCAAAACTAAATAACAGTACTGAGTAGGACAACCACTAACACTGCTAAGCAAACACTGTTCTACTTGAGAGGGAACAGTAAAATTCATGAGTATGCCTGCACAAAAAAAAAAAAAAATCTTCTCTTGTGGCTTGGTCACATGCAATCACGAGCAAAACTGAAGCTGTATGTTTTCTAAGGTAGGGAGAATAGTTTTTGACAAAGTGGGATGTGGTGGAAGGTGTCTGGAATAAACATTAAAAAATAAAAAGGTTCATGGTCTTAGAGGAAAAAGAGAGCAGACCCTTTCAGACAGGCAGAACTGATGAAGCACATTGCTTTTTCAGACTCATAAAATGTGGTGACTGGCCAGTTGGCTACTTCATCTATGAGAAGGGGCCAAATTGCCTCTTCCTTTCTTTCAGTGAAGGTGCAAATCTGAATCTGCTCCCCCTGTGCTTTTACCCAATTTATTTACCATGGAACCTGAAGGAAACGGATACTGGTTTAATCCGTCATGTGTGATGGTAAATCATCATGTTTACAAGCTATTGATTAATGGAAGAAATAATTGTGTGTGTTGTTTCCTTAAACACTGTGATCTTAAAAATAACCTAGATGCTGTTGAAGGAGTTATTAGTGATTGAGCGAGTAGTTCTAGTCGACCAAGCAGTTTTTCTTTTATCATAAAACATGTAATAAATTTAATACCTTTTCTGGCACAAATTAGTGACGGACTGTAAGAACACTAAAGATAAAAATCTGACTTACAGCATACAAGTGGTTTTAAAATTCCAGTTCTAAAATAACAGTCCTTGATCAAAGTAGCATAGTTGCAGGGCACACTGATTAGAAACTGAAACATGAATTACAGCGAAGGATCAAGCATACCTCTTATCTACACTTAAATAAAAAGTAATAAAGAAGCAAAGATTTGTCTTACAGCCAAAGTGTCCTGAATTACTACTGACAAAGCACAAAGGTTTATAGCAGGGAGACATTTCAATGCCTCATCCGGCATTTGTCCTGCTCTAAACATCAGCCTTTCTTATTTGGGAATGGTGCAAGAATAAAGGGCTACCTGAAAGTAGACAGCATAGGCAACCACATTTTAGACAACGTACGCTAGTGAATGTACCCCGCAGAAAGGACGAGGTCTGGCTTTCCTGGTGGGGTACAGGTGGCTGCTCCATGGGCAGGCAGCCTGGGAGCACTGCTCCATCAGCTGCTGTGATTGAAGTGCCGACCCTTATACAGCACCACGAGACGGAAGACCAGTCATATCGCAAATTTCTATCTGCACTTAAGTAAAAGTTGGGTTTCAGTTGGTAATCTCTGATCTGGTCACTACTAGTTAAAGACTTTATTTCCATGAAAGACAGAAGAGATTAAAATGCCTCAGGCTGAGCAGCGGGGTAGAGGGGTTTGTGCTTTCTCTGATGGAAAGATGGATGAGCAATGGTGATCTGAGTCACCCAGCGTTCATATGGTCTGTCAGGAAACAATGGAATAAGATACGACACTTAAAGCCACACTTCTAAAAAGTGGTAAAGCCACAACATGACTAGCCTGTGCAACTCATCAGCACAGTTTACCACAGCCCATTACTGCAGGATTTGGAAGGATTAGATACATGAAACGCTAGAAATGATAGTTTCTCCATTAGAATGAAAATAAACATACGGTATAAAGTTTCCAGACTCTCAGATGTCCCAGGCCTTCAGCTGGGATGGTTCAATAGAGGCAGGATTTTCCAAAAACTGTTCCCTAGGTTGCCTTGCATTTTTATATGAAGCACCTTAGACCAAAATCTGTCAGAACTAATATACCACATCAGATGAAATGAACTAGTGCAATGAAAACATTTATATTTAATGTAAACCCATCTCCGGCCATTGGTAATCAAGGCCTGATCCAAAAAAAGCCTCCTCAAGCCCCTAAAGAATAAGATTAATCCTTGAGATGGAGGAGCCTTTCACAAGATTATTTGTACAGATGTGTGCAAGTCCCATGCAAAAGATTAAGAAATACATAGAAGTTCAGCTCTAACATAAGTTAACTGATTCAGCCAAAGGCAATTGTAGTAACTGCAAGCTTTCTCATTTTCCCCCATTCCACTCTCCTCCCAAGTCTACAATTATGCCGTTGCCCTATATGTGAGCCTCTGCCCTTCTTCACCTATTCCTTCTGCTTTTGTTACTGACCAACACAGCCCTGGTGTTTGAGAAAAGATGCAACTCCATAATCAACAATTCCTTGCTTTGTAGAGTTTAGTTTAGAGCTTCAGGAAACAACTAGGAGCCATGTTCATGCAATTTCTCAAGAGTGCAAAGAAAAGAGAGAGGAAATCCTAGGATCAGGCCCACACTCCATTTTCAGGTTCTTCAACAAAAGGGAGAAGGTTAAAAAAAACCCACAACAAACAAACCACAACATTTTTAAAAATCTGTAATCTATTAAGGTAATATGTCACTGTACTGCAAATGTTCTGCTGTCATACACTTGAATGGTAGAAGTCAAACAGACCTGAAGCGATCTAAAAGTCACACTGTTTGAAAAATCAGGTTTCATAGAGAAAACACAGATTGCACTTTTTAAAATGTATTTATCTTTTGGATAACTGATCATCACTTGGGCTTGAGTTCACAAGACCTTTACGCTGAGCCCCGTTGCTCAGTGCTCGTCAGCCTGAGCTGTGCAACAGCGGCTACGGCCTCGCGCAGCTCATTGCCGAGACAGAGGTCTGAGGTTACCACCATCAGTAACTGCAGGCTCGTAGTACCCATGTCAGCTTTTTGCCTGCCGCCTTCCTCAGATCCTTCCTTGCAGGTTCAGGCAGGGACAAAGCAGTGAACATGTTGGAGGTTGTCATTGCTCCATGCCTCGCGCTTCTGTAGTGCTGCCCGACGTGCCCCGAGTGAAAACTAGCCATGGGCTGCTCCTGAAAGGCTTTTAGCTGCCACGGTCTTCATTACATCCTGCTAACAACCAGGAAAGGGCCCTGGCAGGGGCCGAGCGTGCCTTTGGGAGGCTCCCACAATGAAAGCAGCAAAGCATTCAGACAAGTGTTTCATTGTCTCTCTCAATTAAGCAGACAATAGTCATTGCTGCTGTAAATACTTTAGCATGCCAAGTTGTGCCGTTTCTCCTCTCAGCCCTTGCTCATGACTGTAATAAATAAGGGCAAGCGTGAGCAGCTTTACATTTTAAGTAACCTTTAGGAACTGCATCCTGGAGCAAAAAGTCCCCCCTGAGTCTGAACAGAAGTCAGTCCAGTCATGTCCGACAGCAGCCAGCCCAGATGGGATGCTGAAGAGCAGGGTGGGCAGGCAGGGATACGGTCCCATTACCCCGGAATAATCGGCCACCAACCTACAGCTCTGGGGCTGAAAAACAGGGGTTAACCCCCACATGTCATCAGCAGTCCTTCACAGATCTCTCTTCCATAAATATGGAAGGGCAGACCAGTGTCCTTAGTCACTGCAGCATCCTGTGGCAGCTATAAATTTCACACCTTCAAGTTAATCAGGTGGTGGAAGAGCAGCTGCTTATTTTATGGCAAACTCCCAGACGGCCAAGCCAGTGGCTTCTGTCAAAGGGCAGCTTGGAGGGAGAGGAGGCAGACTGATTGCTGTAGTAAAAAGCAATCCTTCCCAACAGCACCTATTGCCAGTCCTGCTTCTTGTCTTTCCTTGGCATCAGCAAAACCAACAAATTTGAAATCCTCTCTTCATATCCTGTCTCATTTCCAGATGTCTCTGGCATCTGTGTTCTTTATAGGAGAAGCAGCATGGTCTCGGCCCTTCACTTGGAGGTAGCAAAATTCACCTCTTGGCATTTGCTGCTGGCAGACAGCAGCGCAGCAGAGCAGGTTGACACCCTATTTCAGTTTTCCTTTAAGTGAATCAGATGTCCCTGTCACAGCAGAGCAATGCTTATGAAACGGGTGGGAGAATAGTGTTGCCACATGTCACCGAGAGCCCTTGACCACCACCACTTAGAGCTGCCCTCTCATTGTGCAAAGTGTTCAGTACGATTTCAGTGATCGTCTTACACTTTTTTGCTTGATTTGGCCTACATGTATTTTGCTAATAGAAAATATGACTGTTCTGAAAAAACAAGCTTACTCTGAATTTCAGCAAAACGAGTAAACATAAGTGCAGCACACAGTACAAAAATGCCACTTGGACTTAAGAGGTTTCTTGGGCTCATCTTAAACTGAAGCAGTAAGATGTATAGAAATGTACACTAAAGCATCTACCGGTTCTTAGCCACATGGTAAAGCAGCTGTCCAGAACTGGGAATAGCAGTAGACAGTCCCGAGCTATCACCCTTCAGATTGTGATACTACCAAAGGTAAGTTGATTTGAGGAGAAGGAAGTCAAATCCAAATTCCTGCTCTGCTGAAAACTCTACTGGACCGTAAGATATTCAAACAGCCTCTGATCAGGCAGGTAGTTGACCAGCTCTGCTCAACCAAAAAGCCCTCTTCCATTTGAGTAAGGGATTTTATCAAATGGCTGTTGTAGGAAAACCCTTGCTCTCTAGATAGGAAAATTATTTCAGAAGTTCTTATCAAATACATTCAATTCCACTTTCTGAGGATTCTAGTACTCTTTCTTTCCCAGAGAGAAAATTTTTTGCTTTGCTCCTTTTCCAGTCTAATTCCACACTCTCAACAGTTTTGAAGAAAAGTGCACAGCACATTTTTATTCAGAAGTTGAAACACAGGCACCTGGGGAGGTACAGGATGGTTAGACTGGATGAACACCAGCATGAACCTTGTACATATCTCAGGGACTCTATAACATTGCAGGAGAGGCAAGCAGGAGGCTGAAACTATGTTTATTTTTTTTCTTCTCCCATTAGACTCCCAAAGGTTCCTGTTTGGAGTCGGTGAAGATTGCCATTGATACTGGTTACCGCCATATCGATGGTGCCTTTGTCTACTACAATGAGCATGAAGTAGGACAAGCCATCCGGGAGAAGATTGCTGAAGGAAAGATCAAGCGAGAAGACATTTTTTACTGTGGCAAGGTGAGAAGCTGTGCTCAGATTATTTACACTATATCCAGGATTTCTGTGAATGGGCTTTCTTAAGTGTGCCTGTGGTCAACATCTGGCATACTTCCAGACTCAACATGCTTTATTTTTCTTCCCTAGTATTACCATAATGCCTTAGAGCTTTATGAGCACTAGATTTGCTGTAAAGCACAGGATTCGCTGCTGTTCTCAGTTTAAAGCTCAGTTAGCAGTGGGAACCATGCAATGTCCATCCTGCCTAGTATTTTAAGTACCTGCAAGTTTAGATCATTGTTACACTCAGCGGTGCTGCCTAAGCTGTTACTGTCCCACGTGTTGTGCTGGCACGCGCATTTGTGTAGTCACACACTAAGCCCTATCTGGACAATGATCCTGCAAATGAGTTATTTTCTGTTAGAGCAATTCCCTGTACAGGTTTGCCATGAGATTGCACAATGAAAGGGGTGGGAGCAAGCACACGCATGCAAGTGTCTGCGTACAGGAGAACAGCAAGTGCTTACATTGGTACTACTGCCAGAAAATTACTCATGAAGCTACACCCTTAGTTACTGTATCACCTGTCATTAAAAATTTCTAGGATGATGAATCAACTTACTTGGAGAGAAGATGTCATTACACTTCTGCTCTAGAGCAACAAGGCTGGAGTAATGCAGGAGCTAGTCAATGCTTTAAAGTCTTAGCCGTAAGAGTTGATTCTCTCCTAAAAGAGTGAGAATCCTTGTCTGACGAAGTGTCCGACAAAAGCTGTTACAACTACGATGACTAGATCCCAGGTATAAGAGAGACCAAGCTCATTGCACATTGCATAATAAAGATCAGATGGCCCCAGAAAAATTCAAGTTGCCTATCCAGTTTCTAATGGAGTTTATAGCCTCAAGTTCCCCTTCCTGCAGTGCTTGTTTGGACATATCAGCCTAATATTTTCCCTTTCTCCTTTCCCAAATAAGACGTAATCCACAAAAGTTACTCAACAGCCTTGGAAATAAATACCACGGTTCCTAGAGTGAAAGATCCCATGGGATAAAAGGCCCATTTTACTGTGAGCAATTTAGTTAAGCTCTATGATCTGGGAAACTAAGCTTCGGATTGGGTAGTTTGCAGACCAAGTGGATTTTCAGCAGCTATAGACCAGTTTCCAAGTACAGCAATTTCCAATCTGTAAAGTATGCAACTCTTTTCCAAGTTCCACGCTCAGTTCTACTGGTAACAACCTTGCCATCCTGAGCTTCATGTCCTCAATTTTTCCACCTTTATCAGGGTAGTCTCTCAGTCTCTCATATGCCAAATATGTTGATTTGGATCAGTCAAAATATTTTGTTTCAACTGTTTCGCTACTGCAAATTACAAGTAATATTTCAAATCAAAACCACAAAGTTGTGCCAAAAGGTTAGAACCAGATGTCCTAACAATTTTGAGTCTTTAACTTTCCCAACTGCTTCCCCTGCAGTTTATTTCCCCATATAAACCTTTAGGTTCTGTGAAAGTGTATCTCTTAGTAAAACTTTATCAGGATTCCAAATTTACTTTATTTATTAAGCCTTTCTATATTCAGTTGTCTGATCTAATGATTTTCCTAGTTGATAATCACTACCTAAAAATTGAGCCACCAGTGAAACTGCATTTGATTTCTTGATTGTAAGTTCAGTTGTTCCCTAAACTGCAAATCCTGCAAGCCACAGGGCTGCAACTGATAGTAAAGATAGTTAATGTCTGTGGTTCCAGCCTGTCTTGTGACCTTAAGATGGGACACGTGGATTTATCTTTCTGTTGCGTCCTGTTTGTGCTTGACAAAACTTCAGGTGCTCAGGGTGATGGAGCATTGTTAGAGCATCTCTGTAGTCTTTAAAGAGTTCAAAGGCAGAAGTGGAAAATAAGCTGCAAGCAATTCAATCTATCACAATCCAGGATTTTCACAGGTTTCACTGAACGTTTTCACAGCAGCTCTGAACTTCCCAGGAGGAGTGGGACTGGATGTCCCTTGTCTTAGGAGCTTATGTATCTGCAGCTTTATGTACCTTACAAACTTATGGATCTTATGAACAAACAAATATCAAGCCACCGGTAGATACATCAGCCATTGATTGGTGACTGACTGACATGAACTGTTGCATCTTCTGGGAAACAGGGTAGATACAGCAGGCCATTCTTGAAAATAGTCTGCACAACAAAAGTTGGTTTTGCTTTCAGCCTTACCGACATCAGAAGTACTGGAAATTCCCAAGACCCTTCAGAGTCAAGCCCCTCATGCAGATCTTTCCTTAAACAAAAATGATGCAAACTGAAGGCTGGTCCATCAGCAGGGTCTAACAAGAATAGCCCTGCTGACTGGCAATGTTACTGGAATAGTGACTTGGTGCAATCGGGCTGCATTTGCCAGTTGAAATCATCAGCACTTGCACTTGGCGCTTGCTGCTGGCTGGCTGATCAGGCAGAGCAGCTCAGCATCCAGAAATTTTAGAGGTTTTATATCAACTGCCAACATCTCACTTGGCTTATATAGCAAGACCTTTTTGGTCTCCTCTTTCATCCCAGGATATTTCTTTCATTAAACTAGAAGTAACATTTCCAGGAAATGTGGTGTCCTGAAATGCCAAAGCCAGCTGGCAGCTTTGAGTGCTCAAACATCTACATGGGTTCTACTTAGGTAGATAATACAATAACTTGTACAAATCATGAAAACAGTTATGAAACTCTTAAGTTTCCATGGCATCTATGTATTAACATAGTACAAATGTTTGCTATTTCTAAAGGCTGTTTCTTTAGAACCTCTTCAGTTTTTTAAAGGGAAGTATATTTACTGGCAAGTACTGAGCTCAATAGCACTGCGCTAGAAAGGGCACTCGGAAAAACTGCTTCTAAACTATCAACATACCTCAGGTTACTAAATTTCTTAAACACAGTGACAAAACAAACTAAACATGAAGGGTATACAGACTCATTTCCTTACTTATATTTAAGTCCAAAACAACATCTCGTTTTACACGTAAAATGAAAATCTAAGCTTGGCAAATACTTAAAAAAACAGACCAAAGGCTTTCAGGAAATCCAGTGGAACAGCTTAAAACCCTGAGAGCAGGACCTTGGTCCCTTTACTGTAGTACACCTCAGCCTGTGTAATCGCCATCTTAGTGATCATAAACTCTTCATGCCTTGCAACATACAGCTGGGGGAGGCTGAGTACGAATTTCCAGGTGCCAACCCCTGCTTTGGTGTGTCAGTTTAGGGCAGGGTCGGGTGTGTTGCTCCCAGAACAACTGAAGTTCAAGATAACTTGCCCTTGCCTCTGCTGGCAGAACCAAGCAGATTGTTCTCCTGGGGAATAACTGTAATATGGTTTAAAGAAAACAAACATCTAAAATACTTTAAAACTTACCCAGGCTATGTCCTTTGACATCTATAATCATTATCCTTTCCTGAAAATGGCAATTCAAGTGTTTCGTGTCTCAAGAATGAATTCATTCTATACCTTGGCATGAGGTGACTGCCAGCTTTGGTAGCAGAACTAGCTAGATAATGACCATACCAACAAACATCAGGTTTTTCCAGCCAATAAATGCACCAAAAACCTCAACATGACTCCACAGTCAGTTTTGTGCATTGAAAAAAAGAAGATAAAATAGCCCAGCTTATTGTGTGCAAGCAAATGGCACTTTAAACCTTCCATTGTGTGTTAATTCTGGTTTTTGTCGATTTTAACTGCAGCAATCAGTTTACAAAGAGCTCTTGGTTACTAATTACCATGCTATGGTTTTATTCTTGCAAGAGATTTGCATCAGCAGAGTTCAGTTAGAGATAGTACTGAAAGCTAATCAACTAAGCACACTCCATAGCAACCTCAGGGCATAACCCCGCAAGGAAGCAGTTGTGATTAAAGAGGTTGAAAAGGCTGTGCTGTAGTCACACCTGCGTTACGGTAACTAAACAATAATATGTCTTTCAGGGAGGACTAGGGGGTAAATGGAAATTTCCCTAGGTCAGGCAGTCACTCGGGCTCCTTGACCACAGGAGAAAACCAAAAGATTCTCTTTGTGCCGGGTGCTTGGCTGTTCAATAGCTAACTCACATGATCTGAGCTTCTGCCTTCGAGCATAAAACTGACCACAGATTTCTTGTGGGAACATAGTTTTCCAGTGAAAGCATATGCTTGGAAAGCTCGGAAAACCAAATGAATCTGCCTAAGTTCATTGAGCAAGAGTTTGCGATATACTCAACTCCGAAGAACCTGTCTTGTAATAAACAAATATGTAATGGCTTTACTGGGACAGTCCTGGGCAAGGATTCCTGTCTGTCTGAACTTCTACATCTGCCTCTGGCAGAGGATAGAATAAGGCCTCTCATCTTTGTCTTGCAGTGATGTAGACTGCAATGTCTTTCCGCTGTGTATGATGGGCTCTGTCGGAAAGACAAGAGTGTGTGTGTGTGTGGGGGGGGGGTGTCAACTGGAGGATGCTTGCTCTTCCTCCTGGCACCCATAAAACAGCCTGCGCTTGCCTCCCTAGCTGTGGAATACCTGCCACCCCCCAGAGCTGGTGCGTCCCACACTGGAGAAAACCCTGAAGATCCTGCAGCTGGACTATGTTGACCTCTACATTATTGAGCTGCCAATGGCTTTCAAGGTAAAAGCAAAAATTGCCCTCAAAAGTGCATGGTTGGCTTCAACCAAGGTCTTCATCTAGCATCCTCCTTGCAGCAAGCTCTTGCAAGACTCCAAACTTTCTGGTTTTGCATCCATTTGTACCTGGCTTTACAATTTTCCTCTGCAAGTACATGATATAAAGGCAAATTAAATAATACTGAAATTAGAAGAATGACATTCAAAACATATTTAAGTGGTTTTGAACGAATTAAATCCTTTTTCTTAGAGATAACAGTCAGGCAATCAGCTGGCTAACTGTTTCTGCAGGATGTTTACACTTTAAACTGGCATCTTTTTGCAAGGAAGGTACTTCTCTGATTATTAAAATTATAGTTTTACTACAGACTCCAAACTGCCAGAAGCATCAGACAGGAAGCAATTTACCAATGAAGCAATCACCTTAGACCTGCAGTTCCTTTTTCCCCAAGGAAGCCATATCCCATTAAGAACTGTATAGGAATAACGGGACTCAGATATTAAAACCTGATTTATACAGTCCCACGTATGGAATTCTTTTGGGTACATTTTTAAAAATTTCCCACCACTTGCAATTTCCTGTTTCCCGTTGCTTGTGTTTGTATTCTCTAGTAGTTCATTCTCCCACATAGTGGAGGTCATTGTCTCACAATATAAAGATATAGACAGCTGGCTTTAAAGTAACATACATCTGACTCCCTGAGGCCTGTATCAACAATCTGAGTTGTTAAAGGAGCAACAGTCATGGAGATTCATTCATGTCCCTCTTAAGAGGAGAGAAAAAAGTCACTTTCTGCCTGAAAAATATACATTTTTCTGTGCCAAATACAAAAAGAAAAACCCCACCCTTGTGCAATGGTGACAGGTTTCTTTGCTCCCTCTCACAAATACACTTGCCCTGCACGTAATGCTTGCCTTTGGTGAGGAGCGTGCAGGTGTAATGCTAACAAACTCCTACTCTGTCCTAGCACAACTAGTCTATCCCTGCTTGGAAATCAGTGAAGAACTTGAGACAAAGCTCACAATCCCACTTAAACCAGTAGGAAACATGCCCCTGCAGGGCCCAAAGGTGCAAGATCTCATAGGGACTTCTAGGCAGAGTAAGAGGAATCTGTTTTCAGAGAGCACCACTCAGAGGAGAAAAGCCCTACCACATCAGCACTTCTGGGTGGATCGAGAATGGTTGACGTCTGGGGTGGCATTATTCACTGACTTACCAATGCTAGCCCACACCTCCCTTTATTTTCCCTCACGCAGATTCCCCATTCAGGACTTTTGTCCTTCCTTCCTCAAGCCCAGCAGTGGTGCTCAGCCCCTCTACCCTAGCAAGGCAGACAGATAAATAGCAAGAACAGATCTCCTCCAGGCCACCACATGCCTTCTGCCTGGGGAGCTCATACCCACCAGCAGGTTTTCTAGGGCACTCTGCTCAGGTGACTGATCCATTAGTAAGCAGGTACCTGTGCACTAAATGATCTCCAAATACCTCCCAACTAAATTATTCTGTAATCTAGCAGGAAATCAGGTATTTTTGCCTTACATTGAACAAGTCTCATCCAAGTGTGTAGTGATAGGACAAGAGGTAATGGCCTTAAGCTGAAGGAGGGTAGATTTAGATTAAATATTAGGAAAAAATTCTTCCCTATGAGGGTGATGAGGCACTGGAACAGGTTGCCCAGAGACGCGGATGTCCCATCATTGGAAGTGTTCAAGGTGAGGTTGGATTAGGCTTTGAGCAACCTAATCTAGTAGAAGGTGTCCCTGCCCATCATGAGGGGTTAGAACTAGATGGTCTTTAAGGTCCCTTCCAACCCAGGCCATTCTATGATTCTAATTATCTACCTGTCATTTAAAGAGAATAAATCAAAACAGACCATCACCATTTGACTTCCTATTGCCTGCTATTTATACAAAAGGCATTCACAAGTTGTTAAAATTGCTCTCTTGAGAAAGCCTGCTTGCCAAAGGCCATTTTGTGAAAGCAATGGGATGTGCAAATCTATCTTCCTGCACCTGTGTTGGTGAAGAAATTATTTTAAAGGGATCAGAGCTTTTCTTCTCAGTGGTTACCAACTGCTGTGTTTTAAAAATGCAAGTAAGTTGCCTGGTAGCTTTTGGAGTGCCTTCAGACTCTGAACATGACGTGATATGATCCCTGCATAGTGGCAATGACTGTATGGTGTTGTCCCGCTTATTTCAGTGCTCATATGGTAGGAAACCACCTTACATTCAGTCTAAGGTGCATGGCTGTCTCCAAGAGAACTGTAAGAGAAGACACCAGCATTTGTGGGAATGACTGGTGTGGTATAGTTCATGAGAATCCAAAGCTGAGAAACGTGACCAACTTCTGAAAGACCTTTTCAAAGAACCAGTAACCACCATCCTGCCACCATCAAAACACTGCCTTTCTCTCAGCACTTTATCTGTCTTTATCCATCTGCAGACAGTTCTTCCATTCAGGAACTACCTTGCATAAAAACGTAGCTTGGCAGAGAAAGTAGTGCCTGGAGACTATCGAGCAGACAACTGTACTTCAACACCTCGTGCAGTTCCCTGGAGGCAGGAGGAAGGATTGATTGATCCTTGTGGAAATCCACAATAGCTGGCACCACTTATCTTGGTCAAGATAAGTTATCTTCAAGTCCCATTCATCCTGACTTTGTTCGCTTTTTAGAACACAAGTGCTAGAAATAGAAGAAAATGGGGGATGATAAATTAGCTAATGTAGTTGCTGTCTATTGACTTTTTTATAGTAAGCAATGTTGAACAGAAGTTAATGAATTAGAAGTGGAACAGAGTAAAAAGGTCTTGAATTCAGACTCATCCCCTGAACTCAAAGAAGTCCTAAATGCTATGCATTGAACTTGTAGTCCTCAGAGAACTTAGAAAGTCTCCTGGGATATCATGGGGATGAATGGGTTGTTCCGAAATACCATGGGGTGGTTTTGTAAGTAGGGCATCTCCACCTCAAGTTATGATGGCAAACAGTTTGCCACATAGAAAAACGTACCCAAGAGCCACCTACCTCCTTCTAGTCTTTTTTTTTTTTTTATTTCCAGCAAGACACAGCAACAAATGCAACAAGTAGTCTTGTGGAATTCATTGAGGAAAACCAGCACGTTTGGAGGAGACAGGCTTATGCCTGTAACTTAGACCTTGGCCTCTGAAATCTGAGGCTATGTTTTCCTTAGGCCAGCTTTTCCCATGAAATGCCTTGAATTTGAACTTCCTGACTGAATTGGGAGGCGCCAGTTACTGATCATATTAGTCACAGCTGCATGTTCCCAAGGAGTTACATCTTGTACTCAGACCTTTGAAATGTGGCAGTTTGCAGTCAGATCAAGTGTCAGACAACACTGAAGGGGTTTTATGAAAAAAGTGAAATTGCAATCAGACAAAAGGGAGGGAGGTGTTAATGCATTGCCTGCAATAGCAGTGAAATGGCCAGTAAATGAGAGAAGGCTGTGCTCCTGAGGTATCAGCTCACAACTCATCGCTGAGGTCTTGCTTATGGGGTGTAGAGATAGGAAGAATGAGTTCCTAGTGCCCAAAAAAGGTGGAGGTTCACAACCTGTACTGTAACTAGACATGTAGCTCTTTACTACTAGTATGTAGCTCTTGAAAACATTCCCTTCAACTGTTGGGTGCTGGACTGAGCTGGTACTCTTCCCACATACCTAGGACACAAGCAGGATCAGGGGAAGGGCTGGGAAGAAAGGAGGAAAGAAGTGGAAAGGTATACAGGTTGACACTCTAACCCAGCCCTTTGGAAGGAGGTCAAATGTTTATCGAAAAACACGGCCATCTGGGAACTCCTGAGTGTGCACCCATGTAACAGTTATGTGCCACAAGCATATCCAGGGATGGTCTAGCAATGGAGGATGTGGTAAGCCCAGCATGAATGACCTGTTGAACTTAGGGTGTTTCAGAAAGCTTTTGTTTGTTTTGGGGTTTTTTTTTTTTGTGTGTTTGCTAGTAGAAACAGGGTCTGTGGAAAAAAAAAAATCTTTGCTCTGAGGAGTGAAATTTTTTCTTTAAAGAACAAACGTGTGGTTTTACTTTTCAGCCTGGAGATGCAATCTACCCAAAAGATGAAAATGGAAAAATTATCTACCATGAGACAGATTTATGTGCCACTTGGGAGGTAAGCAAACAACATCCATCTATATATGCTTTAAAAACACAGATCCTCATTCTTAATTTTACTTGTGGCTTTCATAGACAGAGCTGAGGCATATTGACAGGGCAAAGGGATGAAATTCTACTAGCTCCATGGATAAATTTTACTTCTGTCCTTAGGGGTGTTGCTTCTTGCCATCACTTCATTATTTTTTATAACAAAATGAAACATTGTTGAAATATCTGACATCCACATTCCTTCTTTCAGAGAGTGCACTCTACATTTGCCTGTTGAGGTATCTGTAGGTTTTTACCAATCTCTCATTTCTATCAGATCTTTACAGCAGGAGAAAGTTGGAGCCTTAAGAAGTGAGTGGATCCTCCTCAAAAGAAAGAAGCTTTTCACCTTCAAGATAAAACAGAGTTTGCCCTGAAGCTCACTATTAAAAAAACCCAACCCTCCCCAAAAAAAACAAACCCCTTGACAGCAGAACAAGTTCAGTCATTCGAAATTTAATTATCAAATGAGAATGCAAGGGGTTTTTGCTAAGAAAACTTGGAGGAAAGTAACGTTTGCCTGAAAGATTGCATCCTAAATTTGTTTGTGATGCACTCTAGTCCTACAGCCAGTTGTCTCCTTAAGCCTACTGGCACTTGGCTTCAGGATCTCAGGTAAGGCAGAAAGGGAGAGTAGCAATTTCCTCATGTTCCTGCCTTGGACACTCTTTAATTCATGGCCAAAGCTGGTCAGGTCTCCTTCTGCACCAGGTCTGCTGCAAAAGCATCACCAATTCAGCCCAGTTCACATCAAGAGAGTAACGTGAGCTACTACACACTCCACTTCAGCTTGCACTGTCCAGAGCTGGATAGTTGTGTCCCAATTTAGCTCTACTCGAGGTGCAGCAGATAAAGACGGAGAATGGGTGAAACTGAATGAAAGTTCAGAGTGGGAGAGAGCCCGGGGCGGGCTTGGGCTTTCCTCTGGCAGCTGAGCCATCCAGATTGGGTCCCAGGGGGAATGGGGACCTCCACGTTAGCTGTTTATGTTACCCTTGTCTTTGTCTGATGCAGTTCATTCCTCTTTTTCACAGGCTAGCTGCTCAAATGTTAAAAGCAACAGCTGTCTGAACACTGTTATGTTTTTATCTTCAAGATAGTGCATATTGCAAAGGATATGTTGTAGCAGGTCACTCTCTTCAGCTAATAAGCCAAGAATAAAATAGCTGGTGATGAATGCCTGCAAATAATAGCATCAATTTAAGTAAAACTGGCTAAACCCAATCCAGATAATTTCACTCTCTCAGTATGGTGCTAGCAGGCAAAAATGGCTCCAGATGACTGTATTTGCTGACTTGTCACCAAGTGATACAAAGCATATGAGGCCAACTGGAGGTCATCAAATATATGGTGCCTCTTACCTCCCTGCTTTCAGCTCCTGTGAGACAGAAAGGAATAACAAAACCGGCAGGAGGGGCATCCAGCTCCATAGTAGGATCTGCTCTGCCTCAAACAGTCACTGAGTCATTTGTGTGCAGTGTTTCTGGGAGCAAGGGGGAAGACCATAGGAAAGGACCCTCTTTCCCCTTAACAACCTAGCTGATGACGCTAATGAAGACCAGGGCATGTATTCATATCCAGTGGACATAAGGCTTTCTCAGCTATTAGGATTTGTCTGAAGTGCAGAATATCTAGAATTCCTCTCTCCTCCCTTTCAATCGGTTGCGTTCACTCTTTCTTTGCCAGCTTTGAAGTAGTGCTAAAGCAGCACAAAGTAAGAAAAATTTTTTGAAAGCAGATGTCTGGCACTTAAGTATCTATGTCTCAGATTAAGCTTTCTGCTCTTCAGACAAATTCTATCCTCACAGGAGGCATAAAACATTAGGGTTTGGTCTGGAAAGTGGGTCTGCATGGGGACAGAGTTTAGAATAGCAGGACAGCACCAGGCCTCATGCTAATAGAGTTGTTAGTTCTGCTGGAGAAAAGGTTTTTCTGCAGTCTCAAGAATGGACTGTCTTCCACCTATCTCTAAAACGCATGCTCCAAGGAATCAAGCCAACATGTGGGACTCCACCAGTCTTTGTTTTCTTTGCAGGCTATGGAAGCATGTAAAGATGCAGGCTTGGCAAAGTCTATTGGAGTATCCAATTTCAACCGCAGGCAGCTGGAGATGATCCTGAACAAGCCAGGACTTAAGTACAAACCTGTCAGTAATCAGGTACGACTGCAAGCTGAGGGTAGTGCCTGCCATGGTGCCACTGCCCTGTAGGGAACACAGAAGCAACACGTGGCCCAAGCCACCATGTGCATAAAGGTGACGTACACTTTGCCACAGATGCTGCCCTCCATACTGTCATATTTCCATTTCTAGCTTGAAAATATTACTCATCCTATCTAGGCTAAAGATAAATATTTGAAGGTGCTGGAACGATCGCTCTCCTCAGTTCCTGCTCCAGGACTATAAAACTGGTGCCTCTGCGCCAAGCTCCATAACAAGGTTGAATGCTGAGTCAATGCAAATCTTAAATCTCTGCCATGTACCTTACTTCAAGTCCAAAAAATTCCCAAGACAAACTATTCAGAGCTAACCAGTCCTCAATGAAGCCATGTCTACCTCAGCTGACACCAAACCAAAACAAGTCTAAATATCAGGGATCCTGAGTCACTCTAAGCTTCCCAAGTTTAAAAAGCATTAAAAGTAACTCCTAAATTTCCTGTACTTGCTCTCTTGTGCCTTTCCTATAAGACATCAGTAAGAGTTAGAGAAAAAATCTAAATTAAAGAGGATACCCTATTAAATGACCGACTTGAGCTGAACAAGCCCATGAAGGCGATTGGTATGTCTGAGTTAAATTACAGTAGCAGGGCTTAGAGAAGGTGGTAAGCAGCAGTGACCCATCTGAATGCCCAATACCTTTGACTCTGGCATTTGGCAGCTCACTGCGTTTCCTAGAAATCACTGGGAAGCTCTTCTGATTCATCTGGCAGAAATTAATATCCACATTAGGAGTGTCAGAGAAGAGGCCAGAGACCAACTGGGACCAACTTCCTACCCTCAGCACGTGGCCAGGAGGGCTGGGATTGGCACGGGGCAGGGTAGAGATGCTGGCTATAGCCTTCATTTCCATCTTGGACCTGAAGGGAAAGGCAGCCTGGGAGAGGAAGAAATTCCAGCACCCTTTCACTGGTATTAACATGCCCAGTGGGCGCAAGATGCAATTGCCCTTTCTGGCATGCCCCTAAGGCTGCACTGAGCATTGCTGCTGCTTCCTGGCATCGAGGAAGACCGGGCAAAAGATTAAGCTCAGCTTAGGGCAGCTAACCAGCAAGACTGCCTGCAAACAGTGGTTGCTCTGTCACCTCATAGACATCCCTTTCCCAGAGACTGAGAACACAGCCAGAAAATCCCCACCTGTAAGGGAATGATGGGCAGTATTTGCAGTGTGGGAGGGCAGAGCTTGTAACAGGGTCATAACCATTACGAAGTCTTACCTTTTACATATCTCCCCTCACCTTTTTATCTGGGACAGCTTATGCCAACACCTCCCCTAAAAGCAACATCAGATTAGTCATCCTAAATGCAAGAGACAACGAAACAAAAGATCTGACTCGCATGAGCCTACTTCTCTAGTAATCTTTCCCTGCCTCCATCCCCCCACTTATTGTCACCTTTCCATTGGAGGCCAATAAAAATTCCCTGCAGCCAAATTATAATCACAGATGTTGATCTGCTGTCCACAAAAAAACCCAATCCATCATGCAGCAACATACAATTAGAACGGTAACCACAAGTTGAGTTTCCCTATTCTTTAACTTACATGTATCCTTTCCCAAAAGCATCATCTGGTCTGTAGCTCTCAAACATCAGGATATCATCTGTTTTGGCATCTGGTCCTGTTGATTAGTCATTCTTTCTATGTTACTCTTGTAGGTCGAATGCCATCCCTATTTCACCCAACCCAAGCTCTTAGAATTTTGCAGACAACATGACATTGTTATTGTTGGATACAGCCCACTGGGAACCTCACGGGATGAAACATGGTAAGTTTTCCATGTTACTTTCTGATAGCAGGGTCTCTATCCAGGAAAATAATAGTTCCCCATTGCTGGGTCTCTGTGCAAAACACTGTTGTCCCCATTTTGCAAAGTAGTTTTGAACTTCAGTGTCTAAATATTACTGTTGTGAATGTAAGCTTACAACACTCCTGCTGCATGCTGTCATCAAAAAATGCCAGGTGTCTGTGTAGGAAGTCACCTTAGGTCTCCTCTAACAGAAAGCAAGTGTCTAACTGGGAACATTAAGGCTTAGGTGAGGAAATAGAAACTAAGTCAATGTTAGGGCATCACATAGGAAGTTGCCTTTGGCAGTCTGCCAACCTAAATGCCAAAGCTTCTCTCCCATCTTTCACACTACTTGTCAAAAAGGTGCAGTATTCTGTCCACAAACAAGTAGATGCCTCTGTTTTGACATTAAAGATAAGGAGATTTTTTCTGATTTCTTTCTTTTTTTTCCCCCCCAATTTTCTTCCAGGGTAAATGTGTCCTCCCCTCCTTTACTGAAGGATCCTGTGCTGAATGCCATTGGCAAAAAGTACAACAAGACAGCTGCACAGGTTGCTTTACGTTTCAGCATCCAGCGAGGGGTGGTGGTCATCCCAAAAAGCTTCAATCCTCAACGCATTAAAGAGAATTTCCAGGTAAATTTGTACTCCAATGGTGCATGAATGAATCCGCTTACATTGGCTCAGCCCCTACGGAAGGTGATTGTCCCATTTCTTTCTGTAGACATAAGGCTTGACCAATGTCAAGTGTTGCCACATTTGACACTTTTTATCCCCATCACTTAACAGTACCATATGACAATAATAGAGCAGAGCAGAAATTTTAGTGTCTCCTAACCCTGTGAGTTAGTGTCTCCTAACCCAGTCCCGGGTGGTGGTGTATCCCAGCACACCAGTTGCTGCGGCAAGCAGCACAAGCGAGATGAAGTAATTTAGTAGGTCAGCAGCCCAAGGTAGCTGACTGTGGGTATCTGGGAATGACTGACTTGTTTTGCCTGGTCTTCAGGTATGGGGCAGCTTTGTTAAGGAGAGGTTGTACAGATGTGCCAGAAAAGCTCGTAACCACACCACCAGAAAGCACCTGGCTTGACCACCACACCCAAATAAGATGAAGCATTTGTTCCCGTGTCCCTTGCAGCACTCAGTACCCACACTGCTCCCTGCTTTCCCTGCCAATGTATTGCTTCCAAAGCTGGTGGCCCAGTAATCGCCAGACTACTTTTCTCTTTTTGCAAGAGTGTGTGCAAACGTGACGGGACTTATTCATGTCCTCCAGACTTTCTTACAGATGCAAATATGGATTTGTGGGGGAGACTGCAGTGGAGAGGAGGGGAGATTGGACTTCTGAAATCCAAATGTTGATTGTGTCAAGAAACGCTAACTTACTCCTAACATCTCTTTCCATTAGATCTTTGACTTCTCCCTCACTGAGAAAGAGATGAAAGAAATTGAAGCCCTGAACAAAAATGTTCGTTATGTGGAACTGTTAATGTAAGTCCCAGAGGAATTCTAGATCCTCACAGAACATTCCTGTCTTTTTCAGAGGATTTAGAAAGAAAAATCACATCCTTTTAATATTACTTTTTGTATAAACAACCTTATTTTAAGGTAAGGCTTAAATATGGGAGATCTTTAATGCAGCCTGAATATGCTCCTAGACCCACTGCAAAAATAAGTGTGCAATACTTTCTTACAGCTCAGATGTCAAAAGCCCACCTAGGAGAAAGTAACTGTATCTGGCTATTCCATCTCTGCCCCAACTCCTTAAATGCTTTCCGCTATATGTTGTAATGACAATCTCAGCCACTCACAAGTTACAGCATTGCCCCTGTCTAGCAGTGTGGATATCAGAGCTGAAATTCACATAGGAGCACTTTCTTGTCTTTCCCCTCCTTCCCACCTTCGCTTCCAGTGCTCAGCAAGCCAGGTTCCTGCTCTAGTACAATGCATTGTAAACCTAGTGTTTCCAGAGGCAGCTTGTCCTAAATTGCCATGTGGAAGGCTAAGAATTAATAGCACTACTACATGAAACCACAGAACTAATTTAGTGAGAGCTCTGATCCTTCTCAATACTTTGGTCAGAAGTACCAAAGTACCAGTGCCTACCCAGCTTCCTCATAAAAGACACATCTTAATATAAACATGATAGGAAATATGAACTAAAAGCATCATAATGGAGTTCATCTTTCACATTTAAGCTCAGCCAGGTGCTCTGAAGCTTTAGTTTCTTAAAACTTAAGAAAGCCCTCCATCAATTGGCAGCACTTAGTTCCAGAAGACTTCTCACAAATGGCCTAGCAGACTCTTATGCATGTTTTGGCATTTGAAATTGTTAGGGTTTTCATAGCTAAGTTGAGCTATAACATCATTTAAACTTTTAATGATTATGTACACAAAACGTAACCTTGGTGCAAATGCAAGAGTCTTTTCCAGAAGCAAAGTTAAAGGATGTAAATGCCCACAAGAGAAGAACTTTCTAAGCCACCAATCCAAAAAACTAGTAAACTAAATGCTTTGCTTTATTAGACTAAATTTGGTCACAGGAGGCCACTGAGGACAAGGAAAACAGGATGCATAGGATGGATGTTGCCAGCTCTATTTTTCACAGGAGTGCCATGTTTGGGGAAAATGCGTAAATACAGCCTGACCTCAACTGTGAAAAATGTCTTCTCGGAAAAGCGATGTTGCCATGGAAGGAGCAGCTAAACATATATCTGACTACGATGTGTTCTCACACTGAAGTGTCTGGAATTGACACTGCAACAGATGAGTTAGCAGCCTAAAGAGATTTCTTATTTCATCCAGCAATACGTATCTGAAAAAGCCAAACAATCATACAGAAAGACTTCTGGTTAGTCAACTTTGTGCAAAACCTTTGACTGCTGTGATGCAAATGCCAGCAGGAATGGAAAAATTCAGCTTTCTCCTCTGGCTCTTCCAGTTATCAGCTACCATAGGTACCGTGTGCAAATCCATTGTTCTAATGGTGTAAGCAAGCGCATACGGAGAGAATATTGCAATCAGTGGAATGAGTTAGCAAGTTAAGCATCTGAGCAGAAAATGGAGGTTTTGTAAAAATATGAGTACTCCAGAAAAGTCTCAGTTTTAAGTGGTTTCTTCTCCCCTTGGAGAAACCTGGAAGTATTGTGCTGGGCAATTTTTACATTGATCTCTCTGCTTGATTTATCTTGTGCTCCCAGTCTCTGCTATGGATATACTTCCTTACCAGTTATTCCAAGCTGCACTGGCTCCTCAAAGTGAATCATTTTCACTCAAAGGATTCAGACCTTTGAACATGCAAGAGCTGATTAGCAAGCATGCTCCATAGATGGAAAGTAGAGATTATGACACTGACAACTCAGACATTGTCAAATTATACTGAAACCAAACAAGCCAAAGTGTTGTGGCTTGTTTTTTTGAATCAACTCAATCTGTTAATGTGTAAACACTTCAGCTTGGCTGAATATTGGAATGAAATGTTTTGACACAACCAATTCAAAATGTTTGATGCCTTCCAGTTAGTTAACTTCAATATTGTGAAATGTATTCTTCCCAAACTGGAAGGATTCACAGCTGGGATAGATGCCAGCATTTGTTGTGCTCTGCTGTTAGGAAAGGCAGCCAGCAGCCACGGTGCACCTGAGAAGGTTCTTCAGAAATTTTTGATTTTGCTAATGGAAAGTTTTTGTCAAGCCAAGGCTTGTGGTTTAGCATCATCTTCTCAAACAAACAAGAAAACCCACAACAAAAAACAACTACCTCTCTCTCAAGTCTGCCAGTAACAGGCAGTGTTATTTTTTTCCACCTGCAGTTGACCCTGGGAATTTTCTTCTTGCCTTTTGTACTGATCTTGGATCATGCATCTTCCCTGTTCACAGAGTTTTTAAAATGAAATCTGCACTGTCTCTACCTTTGACAGTATGCAGCCATGAACATTTTTCTCCCCTGAACTGGGTCACCCCAGTGACCTTCTTAGTAAATTCTCTGCCACTGGTGCTATTAACCTGGCAGAGCACCTACACCTAGGCTGAACTAGAGAGCAGCCAGACCTAGTCTGCATATGGCAGCCACTTGAAGAAAGCACCATGCTAGACCCAGACCTGCTCATGCCAGCTCTAAGTGCGTAAGCCAAAGTCTGGTGTCTCCACCTCTTTCAAATATAACCCCTGTTTCTGAGGGTCTTCCTAGACATCTGAACAAAGAAGTCTTCCCCTTCCACAATGCACACATAGTGAAGCCATCCCCCTTTCCTACAACACTTCTATTGACCCGAGCTAAATCTACAAATATAGCGAGAATAGCCGAGATCCAAATTCTTGTTGGTTTTTCCCCATCTGTCCTTAGGGTATGCAGTCTGTAGGCCTGAAAAATGGTCCTTCATTGTCCTCTCCTTAAATGCATAGGTTTTCTTCCAACTCTGCAGGGAAGATTGTTCAGAGCAGACAGCTTCTGAATAAGCAGAAGAGTCTTCCATGAAGGGCAAGAGGGCATATATTGCAAGGAAGAGGTTTGCCAGGCACAGGCAACAGTGATGCAATATCCTGCTTCATCCGAGACACTCACTTGTTCAATCTGACCTATCCACAGGTGGCGTGACCATCCAGAGTATCCCTTCAGCGACGAATACTGAAAACAAGGTGTGTCCAGGCAGGTTCCTAACTTGGTGCCATTAGGCTTCGCTGAAAGAGACCCAACGTTTGGTGCTTTGACTTCACAGGAGACTGTTGAAATCAGCATTAAAAACATAACATTTACTTCCTCTTGTCTTGTCAGTCTTATTGCTACTGAAGAGCAAATCCATTTAACCTATTGAATATCTGTTTTTGGCTAAGGAAGCTTAACTCTGAGCATTGAAGCTTCAAAACTGACAGCTGATAAAATTGAAGATTTCTCTTGAAAACAGGCTCACTAGTTCAAGCCAAATCATTTTCACTCAATGGCACATTCTTCACTAAATTTGAAACAAGAAGTTCTGCTTCAGTAGATGTGAAGCAGTATCATTTTGTTTCACAGCTCAAGTGAAAGTTAGCAGTGGGGAACTAACTGGGTTTGAAATATCCACATGCACATATGTATATTGATATATAGATAGAGATAGATACATTCACTGCTGCATGCAGTGAAGCCTATTTCACACTGACTAGGGTAGCCTTCAGCTACAAACGTGAGCTGCATTCTGTAGGTACACCCTAGCTGGCTCCACATACAACTAGTTCAAGCCCTAAAGCACTATAAGCACGTTCACATCTGCCCACCTCAGCCAAGGCACCCAGTGAAACACAGGAGAGTCTACAACTTTTGCATCTATACTTGAGCTGCTATACAAAGATAGAATTGCATAGCGTTGCATATGCAACCTGGAGTTAGCACTAGTGAGAGCCTCATCTCATGAGATTAAAAATCCCTTAATCTTTCCTGGTCTGCAAACTGGTTCACCCAAAAAAACTTCTGTTTACTTCAAAATTCTTAGTCTTTTGTATAAAGTTCTGACCAAGACAATACTGAATTAGAAAGCTAAGTTTTAAAGGAGTTCTACCATGCTTTGAGACTGGAGAACACTGGCAAGTCCGAGAAATGGGTAGGAATCCAGCAGAAGGAACTGGGCTGAAGCCTGGACATTGCCTTCAATCTATCCTCAGCTCTCTGAAACGTGGGGACAGAACCATGGACACCAGAGTAAGGAAGACTAACTCCTTCAGCATGAAATTCTTTTTCAGAGGATTTATTTCCTCAACAAGTTTTGCAGCCTATAGGTGTGTCAGCCTATAGACACATCTGCAGAAGGCTGCTTTTGCTCCCTCCAGTGCCAAACACACCAATTTCCTGCCACAGAGGGGGTACGCTAGGGAAGTATTGGGGAAGAAACTAAACCATATAGAGAGAGTACTTCATGTACTAAAAATGTGCATACTGACATCGGAAAATGAGTCATGCATAGCCTTCAGTCTATAGCATCTGCATTTAGTTATTACCATTGATATTTATTATCCCCAAAGTGACAGGAACAGGAAAACACCAGAGTGTACAGTTTATGGAGACACTTCTGTTGGGTCAGGTGTGGTCCTCTGAGGTGAGGCAGAGAGATACAGGGGTCACCATTTCACAGGAGGAGCAGGCAAGGCTCCCAAATGGGTCTAGTGCCAATGCAGCCCTGAATGAGCTCAGTAGGCACCACTAGAGAAGCCCCTTCATGGGAACATGGGGATGGCCTTCACATAGCGTTTATAAACACATTTATAAAGCTGTGTCAACAAAGGAGCATTCTGCTTGCCAGAGGTTACCCAAGGGCAATTCTCATTTTATTCTATTACTCACTTAGACCAGAGAGGGAAATAAAAAAAAGGGAGGGGAGGTATAGCTGAGGAGGAAGACACCACATTAGAAGTCTGCTGGTATAGATCTAAGGACAATCTCAAGGTCAGGTGGAGGTCTGCTCCCAGGGGTGGTCAGAACCGCTATCACAGCCCCTACTTTGCCCCTTTGCAAGCAGCTGAGGGCCTGGCCAAAAAGCTGAACAAAATCCAAGTCTAAATAAAAGTACCAGAGAGGAGCACAGTTACCACCATACCCAACGTGTTATTCCAGTTGCTTCATAAGTACAAGCCTTAAATAGAGCTATCAGGGCTCAACTACTTAACAGTAGCACTGTACAAATTTTTGCACTGTAACTTGACCAGGTGCAGGTCTGCGGCCACGGCCAACATTCAGGCCGGGTTTGGCAAAGCTCTTGTTTTCTACACTGCAAATGTCAACTAACGCTCAGCTTAAATGCTCATACCAGCCTCTTCACAGCTATCGGCTCCTTCCAGACATCCCCCCCAGAGGTTAGGCAGCGCCTGAGGTTCTAATAAATCCGAATCCCTTCGTTTGACCTTGTACGCGTGAGTAAGGGAGATGAAATGCTGAAGCCTTTCTAACAGGAAATACCCTATAACCAAGTCTTCAATCTGTACCGAGTTAACAGACTGTGAGAGTTCTTCCAGCCCAAGTCATGCCAGCAAATCCCTTTTTCTCTTCTCCTCTAATTTTAATAGAATCCTCCTCCTCCTTTGCATTGCCTCATTTGAATCTGATGAAAAAGATTCAGCCTCTTCCCAGGGGCACATGCTCCCATACTCGTTTCCATCAGTTATGAAACTGCTACTGACGTCTAGCCTAGTTTTTCCCCTGCTTTGCTCAGTTTCAGACCATTGCTCCCCATTGTTCTCCATCTTGCCCTACAAAGAAAAGGTTTAGAGGAGGGAAAATAAACCAGGCTGCAGATGGGGGCTTGGGAAACACATTCCACCAGCAGCTGCACAAAGGGACAGAGAAAACCCAAACCCTGGCCCCACGTACAATCTGCTTGCATCTAATGAATTTCAGAGGCTTATTGAACTTGCTGCCTGGTGCAAAACGTCATTTGGAAGCACTGCATACAGCCCTGCTCCAACTGGAAGGGTCAGGTGCGGACAGAGGGGGCTCCAGCACCTCCTGCACTGATAGCAGTCGCACATGACGAGAATAGACCCAAATGTGTACCAGGAAACCTTACTCCCTTCTACTGTAAGTAACCCAAGTAGTTTGTGACTCTTCCTGTAGCCGCAAAATGAAAATAAATCCAGACCAAAAGAAGTTTGCTTCAACTATGCACAAGTGACTTTATGGCAAAGAGAAGAACAAGTGATGAGTTTTAGATTCTTTTTGCAGCCCAAGAGCTGCTCTGCTCTGGCCAGCAGAAAACGAGGTGATATGGTCACAGCCATGGCAGCAAAGCAGTTGCCACAGCTGTGCATTAGAGCATGGGCTTACCTGGCTGTCGGAGGAAGAGGTATTCCTTGTTGTTACACAAGGCTTTGCAGCAGCTGGGCCCTTCCTTGGGCACGTGCATGCTCATGTTTAATAGGTGAAGCAACACAGAAGCACTGTTGAACAAATATCATCCGACGTGCCAATGTTACCCCCATCCTGCACTACATGGTTAGCTCAATTTGTTTCCCCGTGGAGAGGCAGAGCTTCATCTTCCCCAAGACTAAATGTCTGGAATAGGACTCCATTTCAAAAAGGACATGGATCCAATTTTCCCTGATGCTGTGCAAGTGCCCACAAGAGGAAAAGAGAAAATAGTAAGAGGCAAAGTGGGATGGACCTTGTGTACATTTTACAGTCTTACATTAAAGAATGCCCTTTGGATTTATATTGCACATTTTTGTACCACAAAGCTATCAAAAGGTTTTGCAGGGGTGCATAATGTGTCCTGTGGAAGAAAGGGTGAGTGGCCATACCAAGCCATCAGCCAGAATTAGGATGCAGTTTGGGTAGACAGAACTGGGCACACGGGGAGGGAAGGCAGTACCTCCCATAGTTTTTATCCCTTGCCTGCCATTAAGGCCAAGGTGCCACAGAACTGGGTGCTCTGCAGTAAAACTGGGATGTCTTCTCCTGGCCAAAGTGTAGTAATAACCAAGGACAGAAATTGAGTTTTGCAAACAGCAGGAGAGGATTGGAGGCCACAAAAGACAAAGCCTTTGGTCACATACAGCAGGGTCCTCACTGGTGAGGCTTCCTCACTTCATTCCTTTCTTGAATCCAAACAAACTCCAAAAGCTGCTCACCTGCATACTGGCAGGATATTTAACCATTACCATATCATTGGGACGTGCAAAGGAATTCAACAGCACAGAGGCTGCTATTTTCCTTAACTTTTTAAGATCGCCTCATAAGATCAGACTCACAGTGGATTCTTCAATTTAGTGCGTGAATCATTTTAGTGTGGAAGCAAGGCCAGCATTGTAGGGACTTAGAGGAAAAAAAAAAATCACGTGCCCAGGATGTACAAGACACCTCTCAGATCTCTGCAGTGAGCAGAGAGGACAAACTCAGATTCTTCATGTACAGTAAGTCTGATTTGTAGATTTAAGATGAGGTATCACCTTCCTCACTGTGAGTAGCGCCAAAGTCCCCTTGTTGCCATCCACCAAACTGAAACACTTTGAAATAAATTGGTTTGGTTTTGCAAGACAATTTCCTTATTTTCTGGGGGAGAGAAAGGGAGGGAGCTGCTGTTTCTAGACATATTTTGCCAAGCTCTCAACAGGACACAGTTCATACATCTAGAGGAAAGCACTGAGGTGGAAAAGAAAGTCCATAAGAATGACACGTTAGAATGAGATTCAACATGCTTATTTCACTTGTGACCTAAACAGCATACACATTCGCCTTTGGAGGTGAGGTAATCAGCACACCATTGGGTACTAGTGCACTTTTTATGCTAAATGATTCTCAGCAGTGCCATATTTCTGCTCTTCCCAACATCCTACTACCCTGGAGCAAAACCCTTAGCTTATAATAGATGGCTTTGAGAGTGTGAAAAACAAAAAAGTTAATTTTAATTTTTCAGTGCCAGACAGCCTCCTCAGGGAACCTTAACTCAACATGCATGAGCAATACTCACAACAGGACAACACATTGCAAATAAAATGCAAAGCAGAACCAAATGGAAAAAGAGGAGGGAGAGAAGGAGCTGGAAAGAAAGATGATGCATGTGTGTGTAAACACACACACACGCAAATAGAGGGACACCACTCGGTGAAGCTGCTCAGTTTTTGCTCTGTAGACTGCAAAGCTACCTGGATGGAGGCCTCAGATCTGTTCAAGGTCATTGAACATAGCGAAGGCAAAATCCCACACCAGGACAAATGTGCACTCAATTACAAGTTGAATAAGAACTCATGATGACCTGGAACACGTCTCAGAGCAGCCTCGTGCATAATGAGGAAAAGGCCATGCAAGTGCAGGGTGCTGAGGACACTGGATGGGATCCTGCTAACATTTCAGCACATACAAATCAGGAGTGACTGCTGACTCACGGTTTACACCAGTATAGATGCACAAAACAGGTCCTGCGCCCTCAGTGCGAGGAACCTCATCTTAAATTTTCTGTTCCCCCAATTAGCCTGACCACTGTTGTTCTCCCAGGATGGAGCAGACCCTGGAGAAAGCTTGCAAAGAGCATTTTATCTTAGGAAGACTGCTTTGCTCCTCATGCCACCACGTGTCAGCTTCCACCTACACAGCAACACCCAGAGCTCCTCACATGTGAAATAGGGAGGTTTCCCAGTAAGATGACCCACCAGCCCACATGTTCAGTATTGATGTCCCCAGGCAGTCCAGAATAGCCCAAACCAGCTGTTTGGCAGCACACTTTGCACAGTTCCTTCCTGCTTTTCACAGTGGTGGGACTGCAGTCCTGCATTGCTTTTCAATAAGATGATGAGAAGATTGCCTTTACATTTCATTGACTACATTGATCTGTACTGCAGGAACTTCTAAGAACCTTTCCAAATGTTAGAGATTCCAAGTCATGAATCAGAAATCCACACCCTCATTCAACAACTTGTTGAATGCACAGACTCTTTTCAGTGGCACCCAGCAATCTGACAACAGGCACAAACTGAAACACAGGAAGTTCCATCTGAACTTGAAGAAAAGCTTCTTCACTGTGAGGGTGACCGAGCACTGGAAGAGGCTGCCCAGAGAGGCTGTGGAGTCTCCTTCTCTGGAGGTATTCAAAACCCGCCTGGACACGATCCTGTGCAACCTGCTCTAGGTCATGCTGCTTTAGCAGGGGATTTGGACTAGATGATCTGCAGAGGTCCCTTCCAACCGCTGCCAGTAATGCTTCTCTGGTCCTCTGTGAGGTACAGTCTTCCCAATATAGAGTAGAAGAAACAACAAAGCAGGAAAGTAGGAGGTAACATATTAGAAATATACACATGATTTAGGATTTCTACTCTTTTTTCTCAGCATGGCATTTAGAGCACATCAGCAGTCATGAATTCCCTTAGCAATCTACACCTCTCCAGGCCTGAAACCACCGAGTTACTTGGCTCATATCCCTGTGTTCACAGAATCAGTCTGTTGGGTGTACAAGAGTTTGAGGCAATAAAAGTGCTGTTGGAAAGCACGGTTTGAGGGAGGCGGGCATTACAGCTCCCTTCCCTCAGCACTTATAACACTGAGAAGTGATGCAGTAAGTCAGGTTCAAATCTTTATGGGAGTTTAAGCATACATGTCTCACCTCATCCAGTTACCAAGCTGTACAGCCTTCTGGAGGGGATCTGGCTCCACCTACCCCACTGAACTTTTCAACTTTGCATGAGAAATTCGTCAGGGTGAAAAAGGGAAGGACTTGGTTAGCTGAGAAACACGATGTGCTTTCTTGGGAAGGAGGACACTTGCAGTCCAGCCTTCACTCAGGTCTCTGCTGACTGGAAAACACAGAACAAGGATCAAAACTTTCCCCTCCTTGTACTACAGCTCATTCCTCTGCTATGCAAGCTGCTCTCTCTGCTGTTTCTTTTGGATACAGCACCAGTTATATTATCAGAGAGGTTTCTCTGTGGTGGAAAGGATGATGTAAATATCCCTTCATCACAATATGTGTAAATGTGAATTTCGCTGCATTTCTAGGGTTTATTACTACTACTATAGGGTGAGAACAAACCCTATAGCATCACTTAACCAAACACTTAACCCTGGCAGGCTGCACAGAGATACTACAGATCCAACTGAATCAATGTTGATTTCTACCTCCCTCTCATCCAATTACTCCAGCACACCACCTGACCTTGTGTGATTACCTTTGCTTCCTCCAAACCTCATTCCTTTGACTAATTAGGAGAGAGAAAGCACGAGGAAACAATGTACACCTTTCAGTCATTTTGATCCTGTGAAGGATTATGAACCTTGCATGGAGTAAAGGCCTGATGTGCCCATAGAATACAGCCTTTGGCAAAGTCAAGGCTGGAAAAGGGTAAAAATGGCAGCGAGGAAGCCAGCCGACAGGTTACAGAGGCTGGCCTGTTTAGAGTTGTACAGAAGCAGCAAGATTCTCCTATTGCCAACCATATAATAAGGGAGATGCATTCACTTCTACATCTACAGCCTATATCATGGTACAGGAACGAGGAAATACTCAAAGAGATCAAAGAGCATAAGATCAGTAAAGATATGATGTTTTAACTCTCTGAAATTCATGGCTACAGCCATTAAAGGGCCAAACAACGTTGTCGGGGTTTGAACCTAATGGCTTGTGTAATGGCCGGTGTGCAATACCTCTGTGTCAGATACTGCCTAGCTAGCTGAACAGGAATGTGATGAGAAGAAGACAACTTCCCCACCCCACCCTGCAAGCTGTACATGGGATTACATGACCGAGGACTCAGAAGGGATTTCTCTGGGGCCAGGGTCACACTCTGCTTGGGGCTTAATGCTTTCAAGTCAGAGAATCTCAGAATGGCTGTGGTTGGAAGGGACCTTAAAGATCATCCAGTTCCAACCCCCCCTGCCATGGGCAGGGACACCCTCCACTAGACCAGGTTGCCAAAGCCCCATCCAACCTGGCCTTGAACACTTCCAGGGATGGGGCATCCACAGCTTCTCTGGGCAACCTGTTCCAGTGCCTCACCACCCTCAGAGTGAAGAATTTCTTCTCAATATCTAATCTAAATCTACTCTCCCTCAGTTTCAGGCCATTACCTCTTGTCCCATCACTATGTAAGTCACATTCAACAAAAGCACGTTTTTTAGAAAAGTAACTGCAGTACTCCAAGAGGAAGGCCAGAAAACAGAGATATCAGCCAGGAGGCTGAGTGCATTTATGATTGCAAGCTTGCACAGGCACACACATATGGGTTTGGAACCCTGCCCTCTGCAGAGTCCTGCCACACATTTCTATGGGAAGGTGCTGGGATGAGGCACATCAGCTTCCACAGGCACCCATGGCACCTCTTCTCCTGCATACAAACTTCACGGGCGCTAAGGAATCACAGGCTGAGAGCAGCACAACAGCCTAAGCCCAACACTTGCACCACAGATACAGCTGCGCAAGGAACATCACTGGGGTCTAACAAATAAAGCAAAATACTCAAGTCCTTTGTATTAGCTTAGCACTAGGTTGATACTAGCCACAATTTAACCAGTTCGCCTGCACTAGATTGTTTCACACCCACTTTGCTTTGTACCTTGACACTTTCTGTTCACAGAAACATTTCTCATGATCAGGACTGAAGCAAAACCAAGAAGCATTTGTCCTACACTCACCCAGTCTTTTTTCAATTCCTCAGGAATCACTGCAGCATCCTGCCTTGCAGGCCCATCCTCCAAGCAAGGAGCAAGCAGGTTCCTGCCTCCCCAGGAGGAGCTCAGCAGCCCAAGCTACCAGAGCAGACTTACTTCATCTGACACTTTCTCCCTTTTTCTTTCCACCCCACCAAACCCTGCAAGTGCAAATGTCTTACCTGAGGGAAGGAAAAGGTGCAGTAAAACCAACAGCCCCCACCTCAGCAGCTTAAACTGGAACCAAGAAGAAACAGGCTACCCTGGCCCTCATATTTATGAGATCCAGAAGCTATGCTGATCATATGTGCTGCTAATTTAAGAAGTCACAGGTGCAACCAATCTCAGTTACCCCACCCTGAGAGGGGTAAGAGGTGGAAAAAATGTCCCAGAGCAAGTCTCTGTGCTATATTCTTTGTGTTGGCTAGGGCTCAGGCTGTGAGGTAAACCACTGAACCTGGGAAAATAAGTCTGTGCGTGGCTTTTAACTTTTTTCTTTCCCCTGCTTATGAAATTTATCTCTAATGTTTCTGGGTCATCAATCTGCAGATCTGCTTTAGTCACCCAGCTAGGGTGTTCATGGAAGAATAAATAAATGAATCACACTCTTTGCAGGCATTGCTGTGAAATAACTCCCTCCCCCTTGACTTTCCTGCGTTTCCCAAGCTGAGGAAGCCAAAGCCTATGGCAGCCACTATGAATGTGCTTTGGTCATTGACTGTATCACCAGGCAGCTTTGCAAGAAAGCAACCTGCGCACAGCTCTGCTCCTGCCTGCATGTGGGGGCAGCTCATGCTCATGGGCTGCATCAGCCCCGCTGCCTGGACGTGGCTCCACTGGAGCAGGAGACAGCGGGCAAATCCGTGCCCGTAAGGGTAGCACAGTATAGGTACACCTCACACCCGTCCCCTGCTTCTGGGGCTGGGATGTCTTGGTATTTGCGATTGTCTTAGATCTTGAAAATGAAAGCAGGTAGGTAAGAAAAGGCAAAAAGATAAGCTCAAGATAAATAACATTTAACACTCCAAATTCCTCCTTCATGTGGGTCCAGGAGGCTTGAATGGGCAACCTGGTCTAGTGGAGGGTGTCCCTGCCCATGGCAGGGGGTTTGGAACTAGGTGATCTTTGAGGTCCCTTCCAACCCAAACCATTCTATGATTCTACGAATCCATGCTCCGCACTGGGCTGTTTAGGTATGATTTCGGGAATTATCCTACCCAACATGGGAGAGCAGTAGATGGAAGGAGACCTGCTACAACCTGGCTTGATTTGTGGGGTGGGGGCCTTGGATGGTACAATGCTGACCACCACAGCACTAACTTTTGGTCCCACAACCAACCACAACGTTTGTAACTTTAAGGTTGCATCTGAGGCTCTGGTGGGCAGCAGAACCTCTGAGGGCCTGCAAGGGGCATGGATGGCAGCAGAATATTCAGGGAGGAGATGTAAGCCTCAGTCTACTTCCAGAGTGAATTAAACACTAACGTTTTGGTTGTAGGAAGGCTCCTATTTCCAATTTACCTCTTTCCTGCAGAAAAACATGAAGATTTTCCTTCTGAAAATCCAGAGGAGTATTTGGCCTTTCAGAAACTCAATGAGAAGAACGAAAGGAATTTTCACCACCCTTTAACCAACCCCCTTCTCCAGTCAATAAGCAGAGCATTAAGCAAGGCCATAGAAGACTCTAGGTTTCATCTCTTTTTGACCCTAAAAAATTTGCTCCCCTTGACATTTTTGAGGGAAATGTCCTAGTGCAAGGTTTCAGGAAATCTGCTGAACCTGTGTGTCTACAGCTCTTCTAGGTTATGCAGTGAGTTTAGACAACTCACAACAATCTTTTCTGGAGAACTCTTGCAGCCTTCTGAGCAATCGAGTTCAGTGCTGCAGTTCATCTGGAGGGTTGAGGTTTGCTTGTCTTTAACTGCCTACTGTTAATAACAGGAAACCCAAAGAGCACTCCCAGGATCCTACAAGCAATTGCTCTCGCCTATTTGTAACTAATACGATGCATTAAGATGGGACTTTCCACCCATCTGGGGAAGACTGTACTTTGGTCTAATTTCCCGAAGAGTGTGTTCCTGCTGGGATCAGTTCCCCCTCCAAGCTGGCCCTTGTTGAAAGCTCTTGACAGGGAGCTATGCAAAAGAGATTTATGTGCAGAGTGACCTCATTTTTATCTTTCCTTTCACTGATTTTTTTTTTCTTTTTCTGTACCTTAGGTGATCATTAAAAATTGTATTTTGCTAGATACTGAGTGTGATGTTCAGTGTGAGCCTTCTGTGAATAAATTTGGTCATATCATTTCTCTGAACAAGCTCTGAGACGAGCCAGTTCTCAGGATTTGCCCAGAGTTAGTTGTTTTCTGCATTTCTAGAAATTAATGGAATAAAATTACTTGCCCTTCGGTATTTTAATAAAACTTTCCTCTTCCAAACAAGGTGTAGAGGTTGTTGTTCTTATGTTGTCACAGCTCCGCAGAAGAATTTTTTCCTCCAACGGAAAACTGCTCCTCTGGAAATATTTCAGCTTCAGTAATACATGTATAATAAATTTATAAAAAATTATTTGTTTATGTATGTGCTTATACTTAGATTTACCATTCTGTTTATCACTTTACTTATCCACGTTTCTCTTCTGTGAGTTTGTGTTGTCTTTTAATATACAGAAGCATTACATGAACACAGTGCAGAGACCAGTGCATTTACCTGGCACCTTGATACTTAGTACTATCTTCATCCCCCATCGAGCAGAGTGCTGGAATTTTAATTAATACTCAGTATAATTCTAGTAAGTTTAAAAAAAAAAAAGCATAACTGAAAGTCCATGAATCCTTATGTATAACAAACATGTCTAATAGCCTAAAGTAAGCAGTCATCTGTGTGTTCCAGTGATCAAATGGAACGAAAGACAGCTAGCCATAACACATCCAGTCTTATTTACCAGCTCTTCTTCCTGTTCCCAGCTATACACACAAATGGATCTAATACTTTACCAGAGTGATTAATTTTACCAGTGTCAGAAGAGCAAAACACTTTAATGCAGTGCTGAGAGCACTGCAGCTCTCAGGGCTGCAGCCGGTGTCAGTGCCCTGCCCGCACCGACCCCCACCGCTGTGTGGATGTCTGCGACATCTTGCAGCTGCTTTTGTGTCATTGGCACCGATGGGTGCATCCGCCTTGTGCCCATTAGCAAGCAGAGACTCCTGGATCAGATATCACGGAGAGTTTCCACCTTTACGAGAATTGTTAATCAATGCAAGCTTTTGGAGAATCTGTGTGTGGATAGAGGGGTAGGTTGAGCATGAGTGGGACGGATGTGCTCCCAGAAACGGGTAAGGCGGCCCCCAGACTAGTTTGGGGTGGTTAGAAAGATGAGGTGTGAAGTCACAATCCAGCTAAACTCTTTGAAAGCCATGGTTTCAGGAGATGCCTGGGGTCTCTGTAATTTCTGAGGGTTTTGTGTGCCTGTGGATGAGATCTTAGATAGGTGATGTTCCAGCTGCTATTTTTTCCCTCCAGTTAGAGGCTGAGGGTGCTTTGTACAACAGTCAGGAAATGGTATTTCAGAGGAAATGGTTGAAAATTGTTTCAGAAGTGATTTCTGTAGATAAATCATGGCAGGAGAGGAAGAAACAGCTAACAAACTTTTTGTGATCTATAGAACAAATATGGAAAAGAATCTGGACAGGACCACAGCAGGCCATCTAACCCCAGCATGAAGCAGCTGTACCATTTTAACAGATATTCTTAAAGACTTTCCTGAATGGGATCCTCACTTTCCCCAGCAATCTGTAGCAGGGCTGAATTGTCCTTATTGGTACACAGCATTTTACCTAAATCCAAACTAGGTCTTCCCTTGCTGCCTCTTGCTCTGCCCAACAGGGACTCAGCCCTCCTGGTTGGGGTGCCCGCACTCTCTCCTGTTCCCATCAAATAACACATGACAGTTTCAGGGCTGGGTCTTTTACCACAGACTTCCAGGTTGTCTTAAGGGCCTTTGAAAGCTTTTTGAGCTGCTTGGAGTACATGTTCCACAAAGACTTTTGAACTAAACATCTACAGCTTGCTAGCAAAGGGGGATGCGTCTGAATGACTGCCCATCTCCTTCCAGCACCGTGTTTTGGCACCAAGTGGCTCAAGTTAGACACCATTTCCATTTAATGTCACCTGAACACTTGAGAAAGCTATATTCCCAAAGCACACAAATTGCCACCTCAGATCAGATCAGGTCATCTACTAAAAATAGTAAGAGAACAACTATGGGAAAATGTGTCCATTGGAGAAACTTTATTCTAAACACCCATCAGGTACTGAGCGAGTCATGCTTTGAAATGGTGAAGGAGTTATACTGGAAGGTGGTTGATGAATATGAGAGGGAAAAATATTGTTTTGGATTAGCAAAAAAAAAAAAAATTCCTTCCAGCAAAAGGAAAAAATTTTAATAGTATGAGTTGTCAGCCTTCTGCAAATTAAAATGAAAGGACATTCCTTAAGGGAAAATTGTTTCAAAATAAAAC
The DNA here is from genome assembly GCF_011004875.1 of Balearica regulorum gibbericeps. Taxonomy (NCBI): domain Eukaryota; kingdom Metazoa; phylum Chordata; class Aves; order Gruiformes; family Gruidae; genus Balearica; species Balearica regulorum. The sequence continues at coordinate 63,580,247 of NC_046184.1, forward strand.
AAAAAATGTTGTAGTTAGAAAATCTAAACCATTGTAACTTTCCCCAGCTTGCTTTGTTTGCTTTAGCTTAAGGCAGTCTGGATTTGTAGGGCACACGGTCCATCACCTACCTAGGCTGCCTGTGCTTTCTCTCCCCTTTTCCTCATTGGTTCAGTCCATCTGCATATGGCTTCCCAGGGTCCTGCTTCTTCTTCATGGGAGTGGCACTCTGGACACGGTTTGTGGAGGATGTCCTAGAGAGAAGGACTCCAAAGACATAGGACAAAATGTAGATAGAGCCTTTTTCCTAGCTCAGGAAATAATTCATCCTATATTTGCTGCCAGGAGCTGCATGCACCCTAGGTAAACCTCATACAGACCAACGGTAAAAGGTTGTATTAGGTCATTTAACTTGTGCTTCACAAACTGACTATCATGTTATTTAAATACAACGTGTTGGAGGGTGTCCCTCTTTTCTGGTCAAGTCCTTTAATCCTGCAACAAGGTCAGCATTCATTGACATGCCACAGTCACTTTTAGAGAGGCAAGGAGGCTTTGACAGTCCAGGCAATTCTCACTGGTTTTGGTGGTTCCTCATTACTGCAACATAGATGTATCTCCCAGTCTTGAACACATTTACCCCCACAACATTCATCTGGGTCAAAGCAGTGACCCCACTTTATGGGATGGGAACTGAACCCCAGAGAGAATAAAGAATGGAGCAACCTGGACAAACACACAGGTCCTCACATTTCTGCCATGCTTCCCCAGCTCCCACTGTCATGACCACAGCTAAACATTCACATGAGCTCCATGTTATGCTGAGGTCCTGCTCACACAGTTCAGCAGCCCGAGATCAGCATGGGACGAGACCAGCCATGCTCATTGCTTGTTACAAAGGAGTAGACAATGGGGGACAGTAAGAAAACAGACTTCTCTTTTTTTTCAGTGACTCTCTGACTGCTTTTTCAGTGAAGTATTAACCAAGAAACTCCTGCCCTGATACACCTTACCATTCATTTTTTAAATTGTCATTATTTACTTGAAGCACATAGTTGTAGATGGGCCGTGAGTTTTCAGTGCTGACTTATAGCTGGCAAAGCAACAAAACATGCACACTTGCATGTCCCCGCGGTGGGTGGAGGACATAACGCCGACTACTGCTGGGTTGCCTCATCCCTCCTATTCTAACACCTTGATTTTCACCGCAGCTAGCTTTGCTCTGTGTAAATATTGAAATTTTCCATGTTGGAGAGCTGCTTCTATGTGGTTATTGCTGTTATTTAACAACATTAATATCCAATGAGCATTATAACATTTATTCCGTGAGGAAAACTATGTTTTGTAGCAGAACATCAAGTCTGGCAGAGCAGAAGTTTTCATGGCAAGGCTGTGTCTTTTGCTAATCCCAGGAAAACCTGCCCAATTTGGTCAGTTTATAAGTCTTTGCAAAATTAGGCTTCACAAATGTGCTGTTGAAATGCCTTTAGACTTCTTGGCAGCTGAGTTCCCCTATGGTTTCTCCGTGTTGCTCAGGCATTTGAACAACCAGTCCCTGGGACTGCAGCTCATGCAGTCTTCACTACCTTCGCTTCTCGCCTTCCCTTGCTAACTTTTTCAAGAAATCACTTTTGTACTCTCGACAATTTCTTTACTCTTCTGATTTTTGTGCGTATGTAATCAAGTACAGGCAGGCTACCTCACAGCAACAGTCTGAACTGATTTAAAATGATTAGAGGACCTTGGCAGTAGATGCTAGAGGAGTATGAAGTGTTTATACTATGTCTATTTGCTTGTAATGCACCTTTGCCAGAGCCATAATTCAATTTATGCATACAGATTCACATTTTAATACCTTCCAGGAATAATTATTGTCATCATTTTATGTTTCAGTGTGCGTATTCAAATAAAACATGTTGCAATTGGATTGAATAGGTTGAATCCTGTTTTGAAAAGTCTTATTTAAAGTTAATAGGTTTTGGCACTTTCAGAATAAAAGTCATTTTAAAAGTTGTGATGCAGCAGTCTCACAAATACATTTTTGCAAAAATATGAAGACATATATTCCTCTGTGTTCTTACCGAATTTAGCTTAATGAAGTGTGATTTTATTTAGTAGCTTTCAATGATACATACATATATATACACACACACATGCATATGTATATATGAGAAAACATAAAGTCCACAGCTCTGTATGTTCCAAATTATTTTTTGTGATCTTACCTAGGGCTATTTGAAATTTGTAATTATTGCTTCTTGACTTCATTTAGAAGCACACTCTGGTGCAGTTGCAAGAAACTGCTGGAGTTGCATGCTAAGATGCACACATTAACAACCGTGTAGGCAGCTGCGAGCAACACACTGCAATCCCATACCATTCCTCCAGCTGCAAGAAGTGCAGTTCTGTGCTTTTCTCACTATTTTAACTACTGAATGTCAAAATATTAAATAACCACTTCTAACACCAAAAAAATCTGTAATAACTACTTTCTTGATGGTCAAGGAGTGCTGCCAAAATCAATAAACTCATTGTCTGTGGTAAAATCTGTCTGCACTGCTATGAACCACAGCAGTTTATCAGCTATGAACCATAGGATATTATCAGTTGTTTTCTATAGATACATTTGCTTCTTTATTTAATTGTCAGCTGAAAATTGACCTTTCAGTTGGTCGTGAAATGAATGTTCATTTTCAAGGACAGCCACCTGTCTGCAATTGCGGACACCCCCCAGATCCTGCAGGCCTAGATGTGCTGACAGGAAGGAGTCCTCTGTGCACAGCAGTCATCCACCGCGCCAGTGTAACTCCTGTAGCTGCTGGTGGTGTCCACATACCTGGCTTCTCCAAGGTGAGTGCACATCTGGAGTGAGCATTAGTGCAAATCAAGCCTTGACTGTGTCCGCTATCAGGTTCACAGAAGATACTGCTGGAAAACACTATGGCTGCCGCGTTACGCCTTCTGTCTCATTCACCTGCAGCCTGTGGAGACTCACCTTCCTAGACTTTGAGGCTTGGAGTTGTGTGATGTCCGAATCCCAGTGAGCACTGACATTTGGCCAATGTTCCCCATCCTTCCTGCCTTCCAGCGTGTTCCCTGGTGCCTCAGCTCACACATGTTAGCAAAGGAAGTGCCAATGTCCAACTTCACATTCATACCATGCATGAAAGCCGGAGTGCAGAGAGACTGGGTGATTTGGCCGAATACTATCCAACGTTGCATTGCAGCAGCGACATGAGTCTGCTGTAGATTTGTACAGGGATGCTCCTTTAGACTGTAGGGTTTCAACCAGAAACATCTCTTACTGCACACGTCTTTTGGACCTAGTGTGGTCGAGACCTCACCTTCCCAGAGGATTCTGGAGATGCTACCACAGCTTACTGATAATACTGATAATTTGTCAGAAGTATGTAATAGGCACACCTATTTTTCCACCACTGTGGATGACTATATAAGACTTCAGATGGCAGTGGATCTGTTGCTGCACATAGGCAAAGTCTTCGAAGAGTTACCCATAATTTAATTCACACTGTGACTATAGATATAATAGCTCACTGTGCTTCTCGTCTAGTCACATCAGTTTATAATGTTCCTCATGTCAACCTTAACGTGACAGAGCGTTTCACTTGGTATCATTGGTGAGGGATAGACTTTTTGAACAGAAGTCACCAATAACATCTCTGGGTGCAATAAATGAGAACAATCAAATTAATTTGATTTTTCACTAATCAGCACTCAGTAATAGACTGTGTTATTCTGAGCCCAGCTGAGCAATCAACGAAGAAGTTTTATTCCAATGGATTTTGAGTTTTTCTAGATCAGCTGGACTGATTTTCAAACTGCTCTTCAAGAGCATAAGTTGCAATTGGGGATATTTTTTCCAGAAAAAAAAGGGAATCAGAATAACTTTTCCAATTACTACAAGAACAGCTACTATTAAAGATTTTGCTTTGGAGTGGGAAATAGCTTGTGGTTTTGTACAGCAGACATTTTTTGTGGCACACAGTCAGCACCACGTCCTCTTCTAAGAAGCCGGCCGATTTTAGTCCTTGGCGTTGGCAGGGCAGGGACAGCCCCTGGAGGAAGAGCGGCTGCGGCCACCCTCCGGTTCCCCTGCTGCTTCAGCACGCCTCTAAAAATGAATCCTCACATACTTGTTTTTCAGAGAACAGCAACAGGCTTGTTTCACAACAGCTTTTTCTATATTTTACTTATGTTTCTTTCTCTCACTCCCTTCAAGGAAGAAAACACATGAATCGAGCCTTTGTTAAGAGTGGCAGTCTATACAGCTTAACCCTTGCTGCCCCAGAGCATCCATCGTCGCAGCCTTCCTGACACAACATCCGTCAGGGACAGGGCACACTTTGTCACCCGTGTAGTCATGAAAAACATGGAATCCCACCCATACATGACAACATATGCCTCTGTTGTTTTCCAGTCTCAATATTGTGCTTTACCAAAGCCAAATCTTAAAACTGAGGTGCCTGTATCCTGCTTGGGACTGAAAATTATTAAATACCATGTATATTACTGGTGGTTTGCTTATGCCTTGCTGCTTGGAGTATTGTAATGGTGCTGGCTGCTAACGAACAACTGCTGTTATTGTCAGCAGTGATGCTGTCATGCGTAGCAACGTGAGAGAACTTCAGTGTTTCAGATATACAAACTTCAGCTTTTCGACCTGAGATATTTAGATGCCTGAGTTTTGTCCAAACTGATACTGCCCATGTATTTTTTCAGGAAGACTGAACCAAGCAAATATCAATATATATCTAATTACTTAATTACTGTCTTGAATGTTGTTAAACACCAACAGAAGAATGATGGAGCACACAAGCATCCTCATCCATTTAATACCTGAGTCACTGCACGTCACTGTTAATGGATGCCAGCCAGCCCAGGTTTGTGGCAACGTACAACGTGGTATATGGCCATCTTAAAGTATCACTGGAACAACTCAGAGAGAAAAGAAAAAACACACTAGAAATAACAAATGCAACTTACGAACATGAGCTGAGGAACCACAGAGAGAAAGAAACTATCTACAAACATTAATGTTAGAAACTTTGTGTTAGACTATTTTCAATAGGTCTTGCCACAGAGATCTATTAGACAACAGTTTGTTGACTGGTTACTGACACTGTTACTGTTAAAAATTATTGAAACATTTCATAGAAAATGCATCTAATTTGGAATTATAAAAATAAACTTACAAGAATATCATTTTTAAAAGTACCATAATTTTATTCTATGTTTTCTTTGGTCTTTCATTATTTTACTCCAAATGGAATGGAATCTACAATAAACTTGTTCAGGTTTTCACACTGTGTCAAGAACCGAAGCAATCAAATACCAAACCCTGCACTTACCACCTCATCGTTTATGTTCCCTGCTTCGAGGTATCGGTAATACCAAGCCTAGCGCTGGCGGAGGTTAGATGTTAAGGAGGGCATCTGGAGCACCACCCAGAGCTGCCGGGGTGAATGACGGAGTGGGTGATACCAGCCGACTCCGAGGAGTCAAACATCTTACCCACGTCTACCAGCTCGCTTCTGGCTGAGGCTGGAGAGCTCTTGGGCATACTGAGAAAACCTTAGAGAAGATGCCCTAACAGTTGCCACGCTTTGGGGAGGGCTTAGATTGTATTAGTTTTTATTCAAGAACAAATTCCACGAGTCTAGGGAAAAAAAATGAAATTGTAGATGACCCGCAAGCCTAATTGACAGCCTGTCGAAGGGTTTCTGTGGGTTCAGGTTTGAATCTGAGCTGCAGTATCAGGGCACACTGCAGAAAATGAGTGTATATAAAATGCGTAAAATGAAGAGTGCAGCTGTTGACAGCCAGACACCGAAACAATTTGTTTAAAAATAAAACAACTCAAGAAAACATATTAGCAACTTCAGTGCCTTAACAGAAGCAGATGCAAAATGTTATAAAGTGATAATTAGAGTGAACTGCCTGAATGCATAGTGATGTTGTGCAAGACAGATCGGTTTAGATATGTGCAGCTTGTGATGAAATATTTGCTTGTTCTAAGCCATAAGAACACAGAACATTGAGTTTTCTGTTCTGAGGGTGTGGGGATGTTTGGTGGAGCTGAGGTCCGGCTGGCCAGAGGGCACCCTGTGCTCCAGCAGGCACCACCTTCTGATAACATTTCCTTTCCTCCTGCGTGGGAGGACAGAACCTGGGAAAATGAATTAATGACCCAAACCAAACAGATCTCCCACAGTGCCAAATTTCAAGCTTGCTCTAGTTGGTGGTGCTGCCAGAGACGGTGACAACGGCAACGCTGACATTGAATGGATAGCATGCATTTGATTCCTAAAGCCTGCTGAAGAAGAGCAGCATGTATATGCATGTGTGCCTGTATCCACTGGACTCTGACTTTGAAATGAAGCTGTTTATGTGGGAGAGCTGAATTTCCAGCTTTTTTTTTTTTTTTTTTTGCATAAGAGCTCTCTGGCTGTTTGCCTGATTTCAGAGCAAGGCTATTTTGCAATTTCTGTTGTCTGGTTTGTCTGATTCTTCCTTTTCTGTAAGTGACACTGCAGCAGGACAACCTCTTGACATACTCTCTTCTCCTGCTTCCAGGATGCAAATCCATGGCTGCAGAGAGGCTGGGGAGGCAGCGAGGGACTTGCACAGGAGGATTCTCTCCTAGGAGTGGGATCTGGGTAGGGGCTAATGTACAACTGACCCCTGCAGCTAGGAGGTTTTCTTTTAAATGTGCCTGAAGCAAGGTGGAAAGTTGTTTGATTGTGGCTCAGTCTTTTTTGTTTATTTTCCAGAATAAAATCTGGCCCAGAGACCTCCTTTAATGTGGCAGCAAATTGCATTTGCAGTCCCTGGCAGGTAGGAGAGGCGAGCTCCATCTGCCACGCAGCTTCACCCTCATGGGTGGGCAGCCTTGGTTTCACCTGGACAGCCTTGCTCGCACCACAGAGCTTTCTCCAGCAACCTGTTGCTCCCACCAGACTGCTACGGATGGGGACGGTGGCAAACCAAGCTCCTGTTTCACTCTGAAAGAGAGCGGTGGGTCAGGCTCAGCCTCTGACCAAGAACATCAGCTGATGTGGCTGCGTTGTGAGAGCTGCTTCACAGTTACAAATGCAAATTTCTTCTGCTATTCTCTGGCAAAGATGAAGGAGCAAAAGGAGCACCTTGGGTGGAAAATACGCCTTTGACGATCCCAAGCTATGAGCAGAAACTTTCTGTTTCCAAAACCAGGCTAAGTGAATGTCACAGTCCCCTTAATCTTGTTAGGATATTCATTCATCCCTTTTGGGTTTTAAAGGAAATAAGTTACCCTCTGTGTTTTATCTTATCCTCTTATCTCAAGATTTATCCTAAGTTCTCATGTACTTTCAAGTTCATTCATGCAAAAAATGTAAAATCCTAACACTACATCAGTAAATGCATTTTTCACTAACGAAACTGCAAATCAAAAATGTTCGGGTTTATTTGGATAAAATAAAAATTTGCATTAATATGTACGCACATTCACACCAAATGTGTACATATCTATATACATGTTTGCTTAAAGCTGTTCAGGAAAAAGAGTGCCTACCATTGGATACAAAATTTTAGAATTAATCTAGTAAAATTAATATTTTTAATTATTAGGAATTAGAGGAAAAAACATGGCAAGTGGGAGGGAGGGAGGGAGGTAAGAAAGCGTCTGATTTTAGAGATCAGAGAGGAGCTAAAAGAAAAGGGACGTCTCTGCTGATATGCTAAAATCCAAAACACGCCCCTGGAAGATACACTAGGTGCACTATAGATTAGACTTTTTGAAACAGAAAGGTCATCTCTTGTTTATTTTTAAAGGACATTGCGACTAGAAACACCAGTACGTACTAAATAGTGGCTGGTACGGCCATCAAGCGTGAACCGCCGGGTTTTCAATACCCTTCGGAGACACCAACAATCTGATGGACTATTGTCACTGTTGCTTAGCAGCTGAAACAAACAGTAAGTGAAGTGGCCAGAGCATCATTTCAATAGAATTCAGATCAGCAGTATCACTTTTGGGAGCCTTGCCCACATTAAGAAACCCAAAGCAAACACAGGCATTAGCTCAATAAATGTATAGTGAACTGGGAATTCTCGTTAATTCATTCAGTAAGGGGGCACTCTCTGATTCGCTTGCCAGGAGCATTAGTAAATAAGATCCAGCTGAGTGTGACCAAAGCCATAGGACTTGTTCTCACTCAACTTTCCAAAATAAGAGCAATTGGAATTGAGTATTTGAAAATACTATTTTTTGAAGAAAAAAAAAAAAAAAAAAAAGACTTGCTCAGCCGAAGAAAGGACATTGTGTTGTTTCTGCGTTTTGAGCAGACACCCCCCCCCCCCCCGCTATTATTAGGGCTCAGTTTGTAGCAGGAGCTGAAAACCAGATGGCAATCCCCAGTCTCAATAAATGGGAGTCTTTCTGTGTGCTGTCATCTGTGTGTTGTGAACTCAAAGCCCAATGTGGGGGAATAGAAACATTTTTATTGACAGATGGAATTGCTGCTATTTAAGGACAGATGTTTGTGTGTGTCACTTATTAAGGTCTGCATGTTGTCAAACGCTTAGTTACAAGCATAAGGAAAAACCCCTGAATGACTGATTTCTTCAGATAAAAGGTATTTTATTCTGTCAGGGTTAAAGAATTCCACATGCTTAAGCATGCTACTATGAAACTAAAGTAATTTCAGAATTTATTCAAATATAATTTTTTTAGAATTAATAATTAATTTAATAAATTGCAGTATTTTTTGCAGTATGTTCAAATGCCATTTGAAAAAAAAATCCCAAACAGTTGGGCTTTTTTTAGTGTGCGTTTAAATGTCCTTCTCTTTCTTTCTGATAGCAACCATGAAGTAGTAAAATTCATGTAAAGATGCCACATTTGTAACCTATACAAGAAAAAACAAAGGTTCAGAAGAAATTCACACTAAGGATAGAGAAACTTACTGGAATCAACCCGAGAAGAAAGAAAATTAAAGAAAACTAAGCATGGTTAGATCCTAGATATATTAGAAGTATTTGCGATTTATATAAACCTTGCACTCCTCCCTGCATAATGCTCAAATGAATCCCAGCCTGTGCTCCAGGGAATAGTCAGGGATTTCTGTACAATGAATCAATCTGAACAGTACAGATCAAGGGGTGCACTTCACAGAACTATATTACTTTGGTATATTTGAAGTTTTGAAGGAGTATTTGCCATAATCTGGTGTATTTGTAGGAGCTTAATTTTCCAGCATTTAAATACTGACATTTAGATTATCTTGGTTAACTTATCTTAGATGCTTGTCTTCATAGTCTCTGCACCTCCTGAGAAATAGGTGGTGTTTTGTCTTCATAACAGTCATGTGATGGCAAAGCAAATTTGTATAAAACAGCCACAATAACATATTAATGAATGTGCTTGGTGAACCTCAGTCCTCAGAGTCCAGCTCACATTCAGGTAGCTGCTGCATCCAAGATCCTTTGAAGGGGACCAGATGTAAATACTAAGTGTCAAGGCACAGTGCAAATAAATACTTCTATCCGATTCAAGAAAACTATTTTTTTTTCCTATTCAATGTAGGCTTTATAAAACTTGACTTCTAGTTTCCTGAAAACTAGGGAGAGTTGTTGAAAATCTAAAATTTGCTGCTACAAATGTCAATTTTGCAGATCCAGCCTTTATCTTCAAAGAACCTTCCACACTGGTGGGTATCAGTGATGGCCATCTCAACAGCTATAATTTAATACTGGCAAATAAGAAATTGAGCAACACACATGAGATAGCACATCTAATTGGTACTGTTCATGCAAATGGCGTCCTGACAAAGGCTTTGACCTTTCGCAATTTCACCTGAGTCAGCTTTCTGTGACAAATCCAACATTTGCGTCAGCTTTCTAACCTGCTGGCAATTTTGAGAGGGCAGAAGGGCTTTAGCATTGCTCCTTCCTGTATAATGTTCACGGATTTGAATAGTGTTTTAATGTAAAGTACAAAACTCAAATCGGTGGAGCTTAATTGCACCCTGCACAGTTCCTCCTCTCCCATTCGCGCTGCGGTTCACCCTGCCTCTTCCGTCCGTCCGTCCGTCCATCCTTCCTTCCTTCCCTCTTCTCCCCGACTACCCAAACCCATGGTCCTGCTGTCTCAGTGCCGGTGGCTGAAGGGCACCAACAGCTACTTGGTAGGGATGGAGAAACCATCACAACGCACAACCTGCCTGGTCCGTCACTGCAGCCCCTCTGACTGCAGAGCAGTCCAGGTGGCATTCATTCTGTTTGGGTAACAACCCCCCAGCAAACATACAGTCCCACTGTATTTCACCCTGAACTCCCCCCCAACAGAGAAAGATGGACTGGAGCTGTAATTCTGTTTTAAGCAATAGATGAATCATAATGAAATTAGAAAGGGATAACATTAAATTACCCGGACTTTGCTCCGGCTGCCACCTGACCGTAGCAGATGACTGGAGAATTGTTGATTGCGTGGCTTTGGGGGTGAGGTGTGTTAAACAAAAAGAAATTAAGACAATTTGAAGAGTGAAAAGTGAATTCAGAAATCCATGGAAAGACCACTGGTTTTCTCTCTTTCTGCCTTGCTTTCTGGTTCCTTAAGCACCGTTTGTTTGGGGTTTTTTTGGTGGTTTTGGTTTTTGTTTTCGTTTTTCCCCCAGAAGGATTTCAAAGGGAATTGAAATTATTTAAGGTATTTTTTGAACTCCAAAGCTACACTTGGTGCCAGAGAAGTGACACTATGATATGAGATCTCAGCTCTGGCTCTGCATGTGGCCTATGGTCAGGGCGTGCTAGCAACCGCTCTCCCAGAGGTTCTTCTCTAAAAGAAACATTTGTTTAATGCTCAAAATCAGGCTTTCTGCCATTTTTTTGCCTAATTAATAAGACCATGAGCCAATTTTGGTTGGGTTGTCCATATATTTCACAACGTCCTTTATTTACCCAGCTGCTAGCCTCTGCTCCTGAGGGCAGCATCTGAGCTCTCCTTGGCCATTTTAGCAGCCACAAATTTACCCCTCATGCTGGAAGGAGCATATGGCCAGCTCCAAGAACTTCTGCTTTTCTCAGGGAGAGCCCAGAGAGCAGCGGTCAAGGATATTATTAACACCTCTCCCTACTAGCTGTGATGTTGTGAGTGGGCATTGGATTTGAAGGTCCTAAATGATCTGGCAGTTGTCTACATTAAAGGTTAATGTCTTGTGTACCAGCCTGCAAAATACAGCTGGAGCTCTTTCGATTTACAGGGCCTGTGATGGTCTGTGGACCTGGGAAGATGCTTCCCATGGCCAGAGGAAGGCTGAAAGCATTGGGGTTTGTAGCCTAAGCCATCACCAGCAGTATCTGAGGTGACATTGAGCTGCTGGGTGTGGGACCTAACTGGAAGGCAGCAGGTTCCCACAGCTCTGGGTGATCACTGACTTGTGCTGTTTCAAGGCCAAAGACAGGAAGTAAATGGCAATGAACAGAGGGATGGAACTGTAATCAAACTTCCTACTGTCACAGAAACAGTTTTAAAACCAGAACCAGTGCTTAATACTCAGCTGCGACGCAATCTTTCCTTCATTTTCAGGCCATCAAATGTCTGCGGACAGGCAGACTGGCACCCCACCTGCGGGGACCTGCACCGCTCTGCAGAAAGTAACACAACTGTGCAAGGCTGGGGAGAGAGAGCACGGTCAAGAAGTTCATTCTGTGAGTCACTGATTAGGAGGAAAACCTTGGCCGCATTTCCTGCCATGAGCACTCTGCGACCCCAAGGGATATCGCCTGCCTTACTATGGTTTGGCTTTCTGGATGAGTACCCGACCAGAGCTGCAGCCTTAGCCTTGTCCTCAGGCTCGGATCCTCCTCAGGTTTCTAACTCAAAACTCAAACAAACTCTCAGTTTCATCATTTCTTAAATACTCCTGTTCCCCGATCTGTGGCATCTGTGAGTTACCCCCCCACACCACCCCTCACACCCTCCAAGAGATCTGATCCTTTTCCAGGGAAAAACTGTCATCCTGTCCTCCACACTGATGTAGTAGCTAGCTCTTAACATGCCTCTCAACAGCATTTCCTTCAAACTCTTTGCACTTACAGAGGAAAATCCTCCTGTCCCACTGGAATAAGCTGATCTCTAAGGAAAAAAATGTATTACAGCTACTATTTGTTCTGTTATTGTGTTAGAAGCTTCACTGAGTGCAGTTTTGTGCAAGCAAGAAATCCCTTGGACAGCCTCGTCCCAAGACTTAATGCAGAAATCAGAAAGTTTGGCCCAAGCAGAGAGAGCGGACAGTGATGTACAACAGAACAACACGACTGCCAGCAGCCCCTCTGCAACCACCTTATGACTGAGTGCCAATTAGCCATCGCTTCCTACTGCCAGAACACCCTACCATTACCAATACTAAACTGGAACATTTTCCGTGAACCTTATCTAGACTTGCGGGAACCAAAAGCCATTATTTTCCATTAGAGTTACAAATCTCATGCAGTGAAAATAGCTACATTCATCACACTCATCTCCCTATGTGTAGGGACAGTGAGTTTATTTGTGGGGTGAGTAAATAAGTAATCAGTTTAAGCCACATGGGGCTTTCCGGGTGGCTGGACAATAGCTTATCTACTTGGCAGACACCAAATCCTCTTCCAGTAAATATGCTGCAGCCAGCTGTGCCATCTATGGTGAGTAGGTATTCCCCAGTACGGGTCAAAGTCCATCTCCTTCATTTCCTCCTGCACCTCAGTGGACCAAAGTCACTGTTTCCCTTTATCACACAATGATTGAATCAAAATATAAGAGTAAATTTATAATAGTGCTCTGGGGTGCTTTCCCTTTGGGACTTGACCACATGAAGGGATAGTGTGCCCTAATGGAGTGGCACCCCTCATGTGAAAGCTTGCCAGAGTGAGGAAGATGGACGGTGAACAGCAAGATACTACACTCAGTTCTCCAGCACTTTGTTAGCAAAGAAGTTTTCCAGCATTCAAAAATACAAAATGCTCTAAGCAATAGCATTTTGTGAAATTAAAGTACAGTCAGCTCCCTCCCAACCTTCAAAAAACCATGAAATGAGATTGCTGGATTTTGAGTTATGAGGTTTACCAACAGAGCAGGAAGGAAACGAGCTGTTTGCCTGTGTGTGACTTAACTAACAGTGTTTGCTCTGTTACACGCCTTCGATGCAGGGTGGTTTTGTTAAACTGGGAATCTGAAACGTGGCTTCCATAAAAAGCCTAGCAGCAGACTATGTGTGCGGTCAGTCACGGGAAGTAGTTCATTTGAAACCCTTAGGGGTATTCTGCATTGCGGAGGAAATATTTGTACCCAGTAATGGCAAGAGTCCTTCTCAGACACCCACACACGTGCACCTCCAGCCCTGAATCAGAAACTAGTGATTTTGTAAAATGGGTCCTCAGATTGTTACGCAGAGGTGAATGTGCACTATCCAAACGGACAGGAACACTTCAGGGGTAGGAATATCAGATTTGATAAACCTGCAGTGAAAAGCACCTACATCCCAGCAAACCCCAATGCCACCTAGCAGGACAGGTGGTTTAAGAGAGCAAGAACAGACTGGGATTTGATATGCTGAGAGTTAAAAGAACAGTCTCATCACCAACTGGAAGTGTTGTCTAGTAAATATCACCCATTCCAATGCATCCTTTATCTCCTGCTTTCATTGAAAGCCCTCAGCTTAGCCATGGTTAACAAGATCCACACTCACCAGCTCCTGATGGGCTCACTAGTTTTCTTAAGAAAAATGTTCCATTTCTGATCAAATCCCCCAACTCCCCACAGAAGGATAAGAAGGTGGAAACAAACCAAATGCAACAGTTCAGTCCAGGGGCTAATTTACTTAGTGCATTTCCTACAGACATGAACTGAAAGTTGCAATGGCAGAGCAATCCCCCATCCATCTCAGTCAGAGCGCACACCACTGGGGCCCTTCTCAGTCGCCAGGAGAAGTGCCAGGCAGCAGCACAACAATTCAAAATAGCCACCAACAACTTCAGCCTGCAGGCTGGGAAGGGGCACGGCCGTGCCAGCGGCCACCCCTCTCAAAGCTCCTTTGCCTCACCGCTCACCGCTGCGAGCACCGGCTCGGCAGCCCCGGCGGGACACTGCCGTGCGCCGTTATTCGGCTCACCATGGACTTCCTCGCTGCTAGTGTCACGGCATGGTGGGGATCTCACTTCTGCAGCTGTGATATCCCTGCTTCTCTTGACCTAAACCCAGGGAAGCTCTGCTCTGGGACAGAGAGTCACCCAGTGGGGACAGGGTGAGGACAGGGTGTCACCAGTGGGACGGGGAGACTTGACATAGAAGAACAGGGTGAGAAGTGCTGACAGTGATGCGATCAGGGAACAAAGCAAGCCACATCTCCAGCGTTAGTTATGAGGGTCACAGGATGTTTTATAGCGTCAGCTTCTTATGCCCCCAGGTCTGCTGCCAACAGAGGCTGCAGGAATTCCCCTCATGGTGTTTCCCAGTGGCTGGCTGGGATGGGGCCAGCTGGGATGGGCCAACCAGCACTCAGGTGTTTCCAACGTTATGACTCAAAACTCAGCGCTGGGCAAGGGTAGGAGACAACATCCCCAGCAAAGAGGAGATGACTCAAAGCAACCACAGTGCCCTACACCCTTGACCCCTTTATGGACCTCCTGAAGTGACCCGCAGGGGCCAGGGCTGCTGATGGGGGGGTGGCTGAGTGTAAGGGCTGGCACCAGGGCAGAGCTCAAGAGAGCTGATCCCAGCTGGTCCGTGGACAAGACCAATCCTCAGGCAAGCACAGAAAAGCTTGCTCTTCCCTCACCGAGAGCAAAAACTGAGGAACAGCTGCCTGCAATGGCACCACTACTCTGCTTCCCCCGCCACAGCTCCAGTTTAACATCCGAATGCGCCGGACCTGCCCTCAGCATGGAAGGGCCAGGTGCACAGCAGGCTGCTGCACACCTGTGTGGCAACACCTGGTAGAAATCCACTGCAATATCCCAGTGCGAATCCAAAGAATGTTGCACATTTGTCCTTCAAGTTTTGGGAGGGAGGTTGTGTAATCCCCTTAAAGCGAGATCCCAGCCCAGCCTGCAGTCTAGGAGAGCACAGACAGCTCAAATAACAATTTAGCTCTTTCTAGAAGAGCAGGAAATTACTGTTGTTTTGATTTGTGGTATGACTGGACTGCAGAATAGCCTGTGGCATCTACCCGTTGTCTCAGAGGAGTTATGTGAAGACAGGTCCCTTCACTTGCTGTCCACTGTTGTCTACTCCAGCTTCACCACATGATCAATGGTCAAGGCAGACTGAGTAAGACTAATGAGTCATTTGTTTCTTTGTTATCCAGGAATACTTTTTTTTCCATCTGAACTGGAGCCTTTCTGACTCTTATTGCAAGATAACCAAATGGGACCAGCAGAGAAATTAGGGAACATGATGTAACAGTCCTTTAGGATATGATCTAAAAGCCTTGTCTTGCCACAAAACTCAAAGCAGCCAAACCACAGGACAAAAACAGCTCAGAGCCCATTGTCTACTTTTCTTACTCTGACAAGATGCCGATGATATTTACTCCATGGAAAAACAACTCCAAAGAGTCACCCCTCAAACATGCTTTTTATACTCCATTTTCCTCATTTTCTATATTCATTTCCCCAAGTATGTCCTAAACAACACCTACTTATGTACCATATTTTACATGGAAGCAATTAGTTTTATAAATTAATCATAAGGCACATTTGAATCTACATTGCACTTGCATCCAAATCATCATCGCATTGTCCTGGTTATATTATTTATTACAATTTAACTGCCACCAGTCTGTTTAGGATGAAAACAACACTCATAGAGGACCCAGCCATTCCATAAGTTACCATACTTGCAGTTTCACTCCTGTAACTGAAACAGAGCTGCAGTATAGCTGAACGTCAGATATGAGATTCTTACATAAAACATAGTGTTCAAAAAGCCAAACCTTGAAGTATTATTCTCAGACAAGCTATTGTTACCTCTGAGATCTTCTTTATCGGGTTGAACGCGTATACTCCAAGATATAGACCCAGTAAATCTGGTGCTTCTCAAAGATGACAAAGATGGAAGGATTTTTTTCTATTACCTACACAGCTGTCCAAAAGTCTGTTTGAAATCCCAGGTCTGGTTGCAGGGTGAAGGTGGACTTGGTTTTTCTGAACAAAGTCTCCAACAAGAACTTGAACTACAAACATGCTGTGGTGGTCCGTGCTGGATGGACAGTACTGATGAGAATAACTGGCATCTCTGGCAAAGTAGCTTCCAAAGCCATGGTTAAGAAAATGCATAAACTGAAGTAACAAACATCTGCTATTGGCACTTTGGCAGCCAACTCCTCAACAAGCACCTCCTTCTCTTTCCTACCCCAGGTAGCTCTAAAATCATCCTTGCCAGGTGCTTCCACATGAGTTTATTTTAAGGCATCAACAGATGGGGCTGATCTGGTGGCTGTCACTACTGCTTTTTGTTGCTTTACCAGTTACAAAAGGTCTAAGGAAGAAGGATCAAGCCCACACAGTAGGAAGCACAGCTCGTGCTGTGCTCTTCCCTGCACCCGGGAAACACCCCAAGCATTTTGACACAGGTCCAGGTCATGCACTTGTACGTTTTCCATGTATTGTCCCATGATTCCCAAAGATCCTCCAGTTGCAAATCTGCTCACAGATAGCAGGCACATGAGATGGACTCATCCCATGGAACAGGAGTTGCTCACCCACCTCCTGCCCTGGGTTTCTCTTTTTCATGTGATCTTGCTGCCTACAGAAAAAACACATCGGAGGTTTAGCATATGCATATACACTCATGCACAAGCACTTCTTATCTTTATGGATTGGCTGCATTTTCCACCCAAGTCCCAGCCAGATCCAAAATAAATGGAAGATGGAACAAAAATGATGTAGCCATATGACCTGTATCCCAGCACATAACGAAACACACGCACACTGCACACATCGGAGCATTGCCTTGGTCTCCCCAGTAAATCTGTGTACCTGACCGAACCAGAGGCAGTGGTGTTTGAAATTAGGAGAGGCAAAGGAGCTGAGCTAAGACCCTTTTTCCTTGACTCAAGCCTTCCCCTCTCTGACTTGTGAGGACAAAGCCTCACACCTGAAATCAGCTGGCTGGCAGTGGTTTCCTGCATGCCATGAGATGGCAGGTGTGCCAGTGCCCACAGCTACTCTCTGTTCAGTACTGTCTTTGCAAAAAATCCCTTATCGGAGAAAGAGGTTATGTGGCTGGGGAAAAAAGAAAAACAACCTCTTCCTTTTGTGGTGTTAGATCCGATCTCAGCAGACTGTGGCCTGACGCTGAAATACTGGGCTAGATGGCTGGAATTGATGGCATGGCTGAAGGGGTGGCTTGATCATTAGGTGGCCTTCAAAAAGAGTTTTCTTCTTTTCTGTCCATATCAGTACCAGGAAAGCCAGGGTAAAACTACTGTGTTAGGTGGTCCTCCCCAGTCACGCTTTTTCCTTCCCTGGCCCTCATCCCAAGGAAAGTGTTTTAGACCGTCTTCTCTGCAAAACCAGCAGAAGAAACAAGGGAAATTTGAGCTGGAGCTAAGAGGAATCCCTGTGTCATCAAAAATGAAAAAAAAAAAAACACTTCAGATTTTTTAAAAGAAACTTTGCTATTTTCTTAGCAAATAACAGGAGCTATTTCAGAAATGCAAGATTGTCTTGATGAGGGAGAAGAGAACCAAAACAAGAAAACCGAGTTTCTGATACATAGCAAATCGCTGCTACTCACACCTCATACAGGGATAGACATAGATTACAGGCCAAACAGTGCTATCTCATGCTCCCTCTGCAGCCCTGAACTCTAAATCTTCATAGAATTAACATTGCAAGTTTTGGTCTCAGACCTCAATTTTTCTGATAAAACACTGGCCAGTAAGCAAACCACATTTTCTACAAATTTAGTATATCTGTTCTCAGAGAAGAACTGAAGTAGTCACTTGTTTAGATGTATTGAAACATTTTCAGTTCCTCCCTCTATCAGAGGGGTAAAATTCATTTAATCATCAGTTACATCCATCACCTCACTGGCCTCTCTACTAATTTCTCATGCTCTGTTCAGCCACAGCCAAGTTTGACACAAGGAAATGTGTAAAACTACACATTACACCTACAAAACAAAGAGCCCGCTCCACCAAAGTTTTGACTAAATGTTTTTGCTGAATTTATGGAAAATGCTTGTGCCAACTGGAACTGCTTTTTTTGCAGGAATATTCAGGTTTGGTGCTGTTTTTTCCTGGCACTACCCAAGGCTGGCATCTCCGGTTACTACATTCGAGCCCAAGTGACCCTATCCAGTGCTCCATTTGTGAAATGATAGGGGCAGGCACCCAAAACAGGGAGCCTTAGGTTCATTGCAAGTATAGGATTAAGTGTAGATCTCCTATAACCTGGTGAAACAGTCAGCCCACTCCTCTGGCTGTGGTTAATTGACCTCTCAGTTTTCATGAAAAAATTAAACTCTGACCTTCTCCATTTTGAATGAGAACATTGCAGTTGTGAGAAGCCAAACAGTAAAGAAAATATTTCCCCAAATCATGTTGTTCTACTAACAGGGAGGTTATGTACAACTCAAATTTATAATGCCTGGGTTTGTTATTTTTTTGGTTTTGGTTTGTTTTTTTTTTCCTAAAAAAAGTTCATAGAATCTGATAGTTCTAAAAAATGGCTTATGTAAAGCCAGGCTTACAAAACAAGATTTGTATGCACCCCAAATCTAAACCCCAGGTTTATAAAAGCCATCTTTAGAATAAAAATCTTTTAAGTTGCTGGGTTTTCCTAATCAAAACATAAATTTCCTATAAACCCCAGGTCTAATTCCACAGGGCTCCAACCTTTTTGTCACCCTCCCTCCCATTTTTGGATTTGGTTATTTTTCCACCATAAATCAGAGAATCGGAGCAGTCCGCTCCGGAGGAATGCGCCTGAGCCCACGAGGGCCAGGATACGGGGCTGCGCGGAGAGGGAGGCAGTTTGCCTTTTGCCAAGGGGGAACCACCCACACGCTGAGAGCACGGGATAGGGGCCCAGCCATTATCTGAACGGCTCCGCTGCCACCGGGGGAATGAAGTAAAGCGGATACAAACAACTGGAAATGCTGCCAAAGTGTCGGGCTCCGAGTCCTCCGGAGCCTGCGGATGCTGTAATCCTTCATTGTCTGCTGAAATAGGTTCTCGATTTCCCTGTATTTGCTGTCATCGCAGCTGACTTCTACTAGCTGGAAAAAAGTTAACGCGGCACAGACCAACGTGTTACAGCGCTTTCGGTTACACCTCCTTGATCCCTCCCAAAGGAGCTAGCCACCAGCCACTGCGGCTGCGATCACCGCCTGGGATTTTTCAGAGCCTTCTCCAACTTATTGACAGTCCTTTCCTCACTCTCACTCCTGTCCCAGTGTGCTCTAAACTCCTGCTCTGTGAGCTTGTCCGTAGTACAAAGGAGCTGTTGCTCTCTGCGGAGCACATCTCTTCTCCCCAGAGAGCATCTGCAGTCCTAAGCAAGCTAAAGTGAAGCTGTGCAAAGACACTGGGGGTTCAGAATAGGTGTCCAGCTGGAAAGAGAAGGTGAAATCGTTGTTCTGTATCAAGTGCACACTTATCTTTCTTGTGCACTAACTCATCTTTGTAGACAAGCCCTGAAATTACTGTAGTGAGTCATCAAAGCAGCTTTATTTATAATCATGCTGCCTGATGTTTCAAAAACACACCTAAATCTCATTATAGCAATACTAAATGAGCTGATGTTCCCCCTAATGCACATGCTTTGATTTGAAATTCTGGAGCGTGACTGAGATTTAAAGGAGAAACAATTCTGTGAATAGGGAGCACTGAGGCTCAATCTCCAGATCATCAGCTGTCATCTAGGTCAAACCATTGCACATTTAGATGTACAATGCCATGGTGTGAATGGACAGTGCTGTGTCCCCTACAAAGCTCTTCTGTGCAGCCGTCCCTCTTGTAGCTGTACATTTTGGAGTGATACATTTGCAAGCTGGAAACTAACAAAACCACTTCCTGGACTCAGGGATGTATTTTAGATTTGCTTGATGCAAGCCATTACACACTATAACTTTTCCCAAAGTAGTGAGTAGATGTGAACAGCTATATATGTCACATCCTATTTCAGGCAGTGCTGAATGGTCCCAGTCTGAAGGAAACATGACATATGTGAACAGCATCCAATTGCCTGTTTAAAACAAGTTTGACCAAGATTAACAAACCCAAGGGATTTCCACAAAAGAGTCTCCTAGTCATGTTTCAGGGACTGCCTCAGAAAACCTTTATATTTTATATAAACTCTTCTCTCTTACTTATGCCAGCTACAAGTAGAGAATGTCCATGTATGTTATAGTGATGCTCTGCAAAGTGCAGCAAAGCATTACCTTTTCCTTCCCTGCTTGGCTACATGCTTATAAACATGCCTAATAATATTGCAACCTTGTCCTGTCTAAAGAAAGTTCAAACAGCTCTTCAAGCACGATCCCTGCATCACCTCTCCTTACCACCACCAGGCCATATTGGCCTCTTCTGGCAGTAAGCAACCAAAAAAAAAATTAAAAAAAAAATAAAATGCGGCGGCACAGACAGCTCATACAATGCCTGTTGAGATGCTAAGAAATCATTAAAACTATCCTTTTCCTGAATTGCGTGGCAGGACCATGCAATTCAACCCATTGGGAGGGGAATCAGAGAAGGAAAAGCTCACCAAAACCACGTCAGATTATCAACATCTGCCTTTTGCTACAACCAGAACATTCACTTTCTTCCCTTTTCTCTTATTTCCCCTGACTGCTACAAGACTCTACCCACCCCTGTTCCAGCAACAAATTTCCCCTACTTGATGTCTCTGCTCTTCCAGTCCCACTCTTCCTCCTGCTCCAGACTACGGCATCCACAAATCAGGATGTCAGCCTTATTTCCTGAGCTTCCCAGCTCACTAGCAGGCTGCTTGGCAAACCAAAAGTATGTTTTCCCCAGGCTATGTGGCTCTGCATGCCTGAGTTGGTTGGACCTGCTGTTTCACACTGTCACCAGTATCAGCCTTGCTAGAAGAATATAAAATACCACCCTAGAAACTCCATTGCGGCAGTTTTTCTGTCTCTGTCAGATTTATTTGAACACCCCCAGCCATGTAACTTCTGATCGACAGAAAGTGGGAAACTGCCCTGGCAGTCTCCAGGCCGCTGGGATTTCTCCGGGGTGCGCTGCCATCGCAGCGAGCCTGACACAGTGACAGTCTGCCGACGCTGCCAAACCCACCGCCCAGCCTACCTGCGCGAGGTCTGCCTCAGCAGAGGAGTCATCCTGAAGCAGGAGAGGATTCAATAAACAGACATTATTTTCCACGAGCAGGAAAATAGTGAGCATAACATCCCATAACTTTCCTTGTCCTGTTTCCTACTGCCACTCGTCGCAGCGCTAGGACTTCTGCAGATTTTTATCACAATCTGAAGATTCAGATTTCTCTGGACCGTTTGAAAGAGAAGACAAAGGCACCACAAGTGAGAAGGGAGGTTTTTGCCATCTGGGAATGCTGCCCAGGAGAGCAGATGTCATTGTGCAACACAGTGGGATTAGCCTCGCTCGTGCTGCTCCTGCACCCAGCCCCTCCTCTGCTCCCTGCCATTTCTGCTTCAGGCATTTTGCTGTCAGTAAGAAGGGATCCGTGCAGATTTCGTGCTGTAGCAGCTGACTGAGGAGCTGATTATCACCATCACCCGATTTCACATTTTCTTCCCCTCACATAGATTCTGTCTCCAAAGCCACCGAGACTTAGGGGGTCACTGACCTGGCTTTCAACCAGCACTAGCTCCTCTTGTGGTGTTGAAAGAAGAGACCTTCTCCACTCTGACCTCGCGGTGATAGCACAGGGCAAACACTCACAGGCACTTGAAGTGCTGCCTGTGAAAGTTTTGGGGAGGTTTGACTGTGCCTCACCCCAAGTGGTCAAAGCGTGGTGATACCCAGCAAACTTTTCATTCCATTTATAGTAGTGTGATCTCTATCACAAAACCAGGTCTCTCTCAACTACGTAGTCCTTCTCTGGGGATCTAGACTCTGCCTTACTCATGCTACAACTGTTCTGTTTTCTACCAGTGTGCCTTGTATTGAGCTCCCCATCCCAGGCGCTCTCACTGTTTTGCTCTTTGCTAGAGGTGCTCGGGGTAATTCCTACCGCTCCCCACAACCTGGCAGCTGGCGCTGCCCACACCAGACAGTAGCTCAGAGAAGGTCGATGCCTCAGAGGCTGTGAAAACCCCGAGCCTGCTGCGTGCAGACACCCCAAGAGTCTGGCAGCCTCTCCGGTGAATGCCAGATTCACCAGCCCTCATGCAGTGATGCACCCGGATTGTGTCGGATGACTCAGGCTCGGCTTTATCACTGGGGAAGATGTGAGGATAAAAAACTCTGCACACTGACTTAGCAAAGCACAGCAATGGAGCGGAGCTATGAGAAGGTAAAACCCAGAAGGAGCTACCAAGAGGGTGCTCAGCCACCGTCTGAGCACTAATTCACTGGCCTGCTTACAACTCACTTGCCCTGCAGAGATCTTGAACAAACTTCTCTCTTTTTCCAGCTGTTGAAGAAGGCTACCAGAGAAGCCATGCTCTTTTTCCAACCCCAGACAGAAGAAGGGGATATCCTACCTACCTCTTGCTCTCTCAGACTAGTTTGGAAAAACTGCTTCCATTTTCTCTATTTTATGTTTCACTTCTCCTTCTTACTGTGCTAAAAGAGGCTGCTTTTACTCCATGAAATATCCCCTCATTGCTCTCACATCCAAGCAGAAAAGAATTTTCAATAACATTTTGGAAAAGAAGCTGCATGACAGTTAGTTCCCCCATAATTATGTCAAGAAGTAAGCACACAGATCTTTTACCTTTGAAATCTGTCTCATATTTCTGTGAACCAACTTGAAATTCAAAAGCGCACTGATGAGTTTGAAACCACGGCTCCACATCTGCAGAAGTTACAGGGGCAGCACCTTGTTCTGGACGCTACAAAGGAGAGGGATATTTGTTAGCAATGGGCTTTGGGCCACTGTGGTGCCGCACGCTTAGCAGGGTTGGATTTACTTCTATACAAGTCATGAGGAAAAGCCAGTTATTTAAACCAGTCAGGTCACAGACTCACGTCTGAGCCACAGTAGGGTCTCTCTGCTGTCTTTGCCGGTCCCTGCACCACAGCAGGTCAGAGGGGCTCTCTCCTGCCCATCTCTTCTCTCCATGTCCCCCACCAAGGACCGCGGGTGGCTGCAGTGCAGTCTGATTATTTGTGCCTGTCATCTCCCTTCACTGCCCTTGGGCAGTGCCACCCACCTCGCTCCCCGCAGCGAGCGCTTCACCCTGCTCTGACTGCCCCGGGGCGGGGGGGGGGGGGGAAGGAATAGAGGCTCCCTGGAAGGAGGAACTGTGATTCCAGACTCTGGAGTTATTTCCAAGTGAGCTTATAGATGGGGATGGCTCCCAGGGGCTTTGATGGGAAAAGCAGGTGGTTTTCAGGGATTTGTTTTTCAGCAGAAGTATGCAGAAAGTGAACCCTTCTCACATACACAGAACTTTCAAATTAAAATGAGTTTTCAACAAACTCCCCAGCCACCTGTAAAGGCAGCCTGTCTTCAGAGCTGGAGTTCCTGGGAGCATTGAGAAAAATCAGCAAAAATGTCAGAGAAGTGTAAGGCGATCAAGAAAGCATTGGGAAAATATCTGCATCACTTTTATTAAATAAAGCTAGCAGGCACTAAGTTGAAAGCAAGGAAAAGGAGAGCCTCCTTCAGGCAACATTCAGTTCAGCTGTGGGAATAGTTACCACAAGATGTTATGGATGCTAAAAATTTATACAGATTTTAAAAGTAATGGAATAATTACTGAAAGAAGAACACATCCAGGGTTATTACATATATAGATACCAACTCTGATGCAGGAGATCCTCAAGCCAAAAATTGCTGGAGGCAGGGAGAGCATTTTGGGAAAGTATCGCTACATGCCTGCCTTGAGCTTCTAACTTCCTTTGGGCATCTCTGTCATCCAGCGATGGCTATGGGCTCTGAACCTAGATGTACCTCTTGTCCTGGTATGGCACAGCCTTTCCTACGCTTTGGGGGAAGGAGACAGCAGGAAGGGAGTGACTGGCACAGGGTGCTGGGCACGAGAGGGAGATGCTCACCTGCTTCCCATATGCAACCCAATGGTTGTGCCCATCCAGCCAACACCAGCAGCTTTCCATCCTGCCCTTGGAGTGGGCATCAGTGATCCACTGATAGTGCGAAAGATGACCACGGGCAATAAAAAAGGCAGATCAGTTTCTGGCAGTCCCAAAAGCATTTGCAGTAACTCTCCAGCTCTTCCTGCTGTGGGTCAAAATCTGCACTAATCTGCACTTAGTGCTCAGCAGCTGCGATTAAACCGTGACTTTTTGGGGGAGGGGGAACTGACCTGTTTGTGGTGCAGATGCTCATGAAGAACAGGACCCAGCAGATCCTACGGGCTGCTGACAGTTAATGCTGGACTTGTGCGATACCTCCCACCTCTCCCTCAGCCCCACTCCCATGCCTCAGCCCCACACCTCTCCCTCAGCCGCCCTCGGCTCTCCCACCCTCCTCTCGCCATACCCCAATCCTACCTGTTCCTACACTGACCTCCCCTATAGCAGCCTACAGCTCCCCGCACCCGGCCAGCCCTCCCCGCAGAGGGGGTCCGGAGCCAGGCTGACTTTTCCCAGGCTGCCGGACCGGCGGGGGCTCCCGGCAGGCCCCCAGAGCTGGACGGGCACCGCCACCAAGGGACCCGGCAGCAGAAGGCTGCGGCACCCCGCCGCACCCCGCGGATCTGCCTCGTCCGCAGGCTCCTGAGGAGTGTGGCTGGAAAGGCAGGCAGCATGAGAAGCGCCGGTTTTGCTGTCGGGGCGCGTTGGCTGTGAGAAAAGGAGCAGTCTCACAGCGTGCCTTGAACACCTCCTCCACCTGGCACAAGCAGAAAAGCATGAAAGTTTGGGTACCGTTCTTTTTGGAGTACTTCTAATTCCCCCCCCCCCCCCATTCTGTGCCATTTTCATTATCGGTGTCCATCACAACGACTCCGCACACATCTGAAGACCTATCTGACAGCTGAAGAACAGACCGTCACCTGGTTTTGCCCCATTTCAAGGAGCACTTTTTTTCTTGGAGTAAAAATTCCAGAGGCCTGGCACAGCGTGGGTCCTGCGCCCCGCCACGTGGCGCAGTCATGCACAGAGGCTCCCAAATCCACCCTCAGCCCCCACCCCTTCCTGCTCCCTCTGCTTAGGCTGGAGCTGTATCCTTCCTTGCGCCAACATCTGCGGATGTCCTTGAGCCTGCTCAGTGGAGGATCCCTTCCTTCCCATCCTCCCCTTCATGCTGCTGTATCCACAAAATGCTTCCCACCCCTCTTGTGCCCTCGCCTGCAAGCTTTCTCCCAGGACATGCTGCATTGCAGTGCCAGTCACATCCCACCTGCATCAGACATCAAGCAAACAGATATTTCACCTTTGAAGTTGATATCATACTGCCAAGAACCTGCTTCAAACTGGAGAGTGCCTTTCTGGTCAGCCCAAAATGCCTTCTCCACCGGTGTAGAGGTTGCAGTGGCAGCACCGTGGTTGGGACACTAGAAAGAGGAGGGGAAATATCCATCACAGGAAAGTTTTGGCTTAAAGGGCCTGCAGAGCAGAATTTTATTTGCTAACCAGGGTAGTTGCCTACAAGTCAGAGTTTCCCTGTGCAGAGGCCCACCCCAGCCCTACCCCACGTCCCACCAGAAGCTGTTCGCTACACTCTGCCCCCACTTGCTCCCAGCCACTGCTCCCTCCTCATCAGAGCATGCACAGACAAGGTCTGGCAGGGTAGCCCCGTCCATCTCTGCAGGCTGTGGTGCTCACTGCCTTCTACTCAGCCCTGCCACACAGGATTGGAGAACATCACCACAGCTCTCAAAACAGTCGTGTTCTGCTATTGTTCCTTTTCAGCGCATGGGATAGCTCTCTGGCGCTGTCTTCTACAATGAGTTATTAGGATTGCCACAAGAAAAGAGCACTCTCCTCACAGATGCACACACAGCATAAAAATTGTTTAGATTAAAGCAATTTTGAAAGGCTCTGGTTTAGCCAAGAAAATAAACAGCATTCAGACCTCGACCTCACCTTGTTATAAGTAAAATTACAAGAGGCTGCTGAATACATCAAAATGCACGTGCACCATGGGGAGGCTCTGAGGCAAGACCCGAGACGTGTGTGAAAGGCACTGCTTGTGAAGGGTAAAAGAAACGGCAGCCCCCCCAGGGGTGGTTGGCACACGGGCAGGGAGGGGAGAGGTGCTGGTTAGAGTCATCCAGCCAGTACCAGCAGTTTTCCCTACTGACTGCGGGGAGCACCAGCGCGTGACACACGGAGAGGAAAGATGTGGAGGTGGAAGGAAAAAGCAAATCAGTGCTTGGTAGCTATGGAAATCAGTAACCTCCATTTTCACCCCTTCCGTTCTCTGCATCCACCTCCTCCTGCCAGTGCAGCTATTGCAGCACCTTCCCACCGCCAGTCTGGGCAGGTCGTGTGTGAGAGGACACCTCCAGTTTTGCCGCCCCTCATCTCAAGAGGCCCAGAAAGTGGAGTTGTTCTTCACAGTACTGGTGATGAGGGAGGGGAGAGATGACATCTGAGTCACGTCACTTCGTGACAGGTGGAGTCACAAATATACGGTGCAACACACGACCCAACAGCCCATGACCCCTGCCCGCTGCCAGCGCACAGCACACCAGGGGCAATCCCAGTGCTGTGTCCAGGACCTGCAGTGGCCATCAAGCTCTCCCACAGGGCTGGCAGCCAGGCCAGACCTGCTGCCCCCACCTCACAGACCAGCAGTGTTCAACACTGTGGCAGCAAGGATGGACTTGGGGGCCTCAATTCTCCAACCACTACAGCCATTTCCCCAGTAGACCTGGAAAGCTGGATGGGTACTGCCAGCTAGTGACATGGCATATGCGAACTGAGCAGCCCACACGTCTCCTCCAGCTGGCTCCCACCTCCACCAGACTCGTCATTTGGCCAACAGCAGATTTTTTTCTTGTCATCTGCATGCTCAGTTTTGTCTGGACTCTGTCTTGATTAAAAAAAACCAAACAAACCACGAAGGCAGGCAGAAGTAGAGCAGCTATTCAAGAAATGCATAGCTCTACCACAGATCTCACTGCCGTGACACAATGCAGGCACTAGAAGTCTGCAGCAGTTCAAGAAAGACTGAATAAATCCACAGGAGAAGAGAAATCCAACAAGGGCCATTAAATACAAATATGCTAACTCAGGCTTAGGAAGTCCCCGAGTTGCACATTGCTGGCAGCGAGATACCCACCGCTCCTCCTCCTCTTTTCCAGGGATCCAATGCCTGCCGCTGCTGAAGGCAGGAGCCAGGCTAGCACGCTTTGGCACGTTCAGCCACTGATATGTAGAAAGGCATACGAAAAATTGCTAACATAGCCACGCGATGCCTTACCTGTGGCCTTCTCTATCTTATTCCCACAGCATGAGGGCATTTTGTCTAGTGCTGCTCCCGCTTGAACTGGCTGCATGAGCAGTGCAAACATGTGTCTTCTTGTCCACCTGGAAGGCTCCTCTTTTGATCCCATCACACAGCCAGTTTCAAGCAATCACAATCCCACTCTTCAAAAATGGATGTGGGTACTTAAAACAGCACCTATAGATGATTTAGGTCTTCTCTTTTTCTTCTTTGAATATCACCCCATCTTTTTTGCTTGCAAGTATCAGTCACCCAAACAATGTCCTTCTCAGCAAACAGCCCCACAGATGAGCAGCCACCCTACGGTGATGGAGAACCACAGGCTGTCTCTCACGCAGCTCTCCCCTACACAGCCTCAGCAAATCCAGGTCTCCTCCTTAGGATAAGAATAATGTTGATAACACACTAATGTTTTAGATGTTGCCAGCCAGCCAAGGACTTTTCAGCTTCTCGTACAGCCCTGCCAGCAAGAAGGCAGGGAGCGCCCAAAAAGCTGGGAGGGAACACAGCCAGGACAGCTGACCCAAACTGGCCACAGGGATATTCCATACCATACGGCATCATGTTCAGTATATACCTGGGGGGATGGCCAGGACGTGGTGTGGCTCAGGAGCCAGCTGAGCAGTGGCTTTGGCTGGTGAGCAATTGTCCTGTGTATTGCTTGATTTGTATATTATCATTATTATTATTATTACTATTATTATTATTATTATCTTCCTTTTCTGTCCTATTAAACTGTCTTTATCTCAACCCATGAGTTTTACCTTTTTCTTTTCGATTGTCTCCCCCATCCAAGGAGGGAAGGGTGAGAAAACAGCTCACTCACCCGAACATTCAGAGCAGGACTTCTCCACTAGTGGCTGGGACTTGGAGCTGGGTTTCAGGGGTGCAGTGGAGTTTACCTGCTTTACTCCATCCACCACAGGGAATCGTCCAGCCAGTACCAGCGGGTTTCCATGCCACCAAATGAGTGGAAAAAATGAAAATGAAAAAAAAAAAAAAAAAAAAAGAAAAGAAAAGACAATCAGCTTCTGGCACGTTGCTTAACAGTAGTCTTGAGAAGGAAACCCAAACTCAGCAAGAATTCCTGGATTGTTGTCATCATTTCACAGCCCAGAAAATTGTCTGGTTTCCAAATCCTCAGGGAAGAGAGAGTCCTAAAAGGTTTTTGGGTTTTTTGCCTGTGCTTGAACACAGATGTGCCATTTTCTGCCTTCTGAGTGTGCCAGCACATGGTATATGCACTGAGCAGACGCCTGACCCTGGTTAGGTGGCGATAGTATCATTTGGTTGTTATTGATGTTTCACCTGTACAAGTCAATACTTCTGAGTTTCCCTGGATTCCCCAACAAAACCTCGCCAGATGTGGGAATAGCTCACCCGGCTACCATGTCCATGTCCCTTACGCTGCCCACTGCAACGAGCTGCTTCCCGTGATGAGCAACAGCTTTCACAATCCTCATGAACTCACAGGGTCGTGAGAGGATTCTGTTCATTTTTATCTCAGTTGATAGCATTCAGACAGAGAGGAGTCCTGCAAATGGCCTTCCCAGCTGCTATGGAATGAAGCTTTTGCTTTACTTACGAGTCCTGTTAGTTATGTTTCAGATTCAGGAATCTGCCTAGACACCATATGTTAACAGGAGCAAGCAGAACTAGAAGTAGAGGGGGAGGAGGGGGGAAGAAAACAAATCCAAAGCTTGATCTGGGAAGGAAAAGAAAAGCTGGTGAGCAGGACACATCATGGAGTTACTCAGACTATACAGAAATAGCAGCAGCTGGAGGAGGTCCTGGTGGCAAAAATGTATTTTTGATAGTGCTGTCACAAAATTTAGGTTTGGTTAGTAGCCTACGGTTTCACACAGTGAAACTAATTGCATCTCAGTCTACACTAAAGAAATGTAAAGAGGCTGTTCTGTTAGTAAGGAATTTGAGTTGCTCAGCCAAAAAAAATCCAAAAAAGGGAAGCATTTTTTAAGACATTATGATGGATGCGAGGACTTTCAGTCAAATAAGTTCTGTGAAGGGAGAGGTGGTTTAAACATTTATATGAGGTCAGATTGTATGAAGATCCAGAGGAAAAAGAATGTGGAGAAGACTCTTAGAAGAACCTGCTTGAGCTGAGAGGCAAAACAAAGGTCAGTTGGCCTTCAGGACAGAAGAACAGACCACAGCTTCAGATGGATGCCACAGAGTAGAGGTAAAAATCGTAAACCTACAGGAACCTTCAAAAGGAAAACAAACTGGAAGATGCAAGAGGCTATGTGCAAAATGCAGTCAGAAAGAGTCTGCAAGAGGCAAGAGTAAAAGAGCGTACAAGGTGTTAAAGAAAGCAGAGATTGATGTGACTTCTAACATCTCCTTTGGATTTAGTGAAGGGAAAACCATTCTGAAAAAAATTAATTAAGGAGACCAAAGTTGAAGATACAGCCCAAGAAAAATGATTCAGACAACACACAGTGAAATAAAGCTTCTCTTTGGGACTGGGTAAAGAAACAGCTTCCTCCAGTGGTGGGGATATCATGTGTAGACACTTCCCAAGTATTTACAGGTTGAGCACTTGCGCACTGCTTAATAGGTCCTCTGACATTGCAGTAAAGCATCTGGAAGGAAAATCTAACCTTATTAAGAACAGATGAATAAGTACCAGGTCAGCCTTTCCTATTGCTCCTATTTGTAAGCTAGATGTAAAAGTAATCTTGGAAAGACAGTTTGAGGTTTGGGAAATAGCATCTAGGACTCAGCATGCCAGACAACAGGCATCTTTCATCACAAGAAACAGGACTGCAAAATTTGAAAAAGTTGTTCCCTGAGCAGTGGAAGTCTGATTCCTACAGGTCTGTCTTCTGCAGCCTCTAGCTGAGGACCCCTGCCCTCCCCCAAACCCTCAGCCCCCCCATCATTACCACAGCTACACATTGATTTGGGATCGTTATTCCCTCGCTCCAGAAACAGTCTTGTTAAATAATGCAATTGTTGAGCATGTCATGCCAAGAACAATACCTGTGTTTTCTTCACCTGGCACCCATACAGTGGTAGTGCCAAGTTATGGGGTTCAGGTTGATTTTTAGGAGTTTAAATGTTTTGGAAAATAACATGCCATTCAGGATGTCCAATCAAGCATTAAATTCTACAGTTTAATCATCCTGTAATAAGATCCATCAAAATTGTTAAAAAGGATTCTTAAAAATGCTGAAAAGTCAAATTTGGCACCAGTAAATTAAAAGAAAGTCTGGAAACATGCTGAGGTGTTATTTAATAGAAAGCCTAGAACAAATGCGTGAATATGTAACCGACAGCGTTAAAACCAGAGACACTGTGAAGTCCTAAGAGCACCACAAGAAAATCAATTAGAAGTGCATGACATTTAAAAGATCACTTGCATTTGGAGACTCTTGTGGAAGCAGCTGACCTTCCTCTCAGCAGAGCCCTCTCCCCCTGGTCTCCTACAGCTGCCACGCTCCCAAAAAACCTCCCCATGGCAGCACAGATGAAGTGCTGCCACAACATCCTCCTAACAGGGACCATATTTGAAAGGTGGAGAAGTGATTAGCCAAGATACCAACTGATCATTTCATCTCATGTTGAGGGCAGCCTTAATCCCTACCCTTGGGCAGAAGGAGCTCGGCGAACCGTGGAGGGTCCAGGAGAAGCCCACCCCAACAGCT
Source organism: Balearica regulorum gibbericeps (assembly GCF_011004875.1). Lineage (NCBI taxonomy): Eukaryota > Metazoa > Chordata > Aves > Gruiformes > Gruidae > Balearica > Balearica regulorum. The sequence goes on from NC_046184.1 coordinate 63,611,458, forward strand.
GCCCAGCTGGCACCAGCCTGGCTGGTGGGGAAGGCAGCAAATGCCACAGAAATCAGTTTGGCTACTCACGGCATTCCTCAGGGCAGACCTTTTCCACCACCATCGTGGTGACTCTGAAATTGTCGGTCCCATGCATCTGAGTCAGAAGTCATCTAACCCTTTCTCAACAGGGTAGAAAGAAAAATTTTAAAAAAAAGTGAAATGCCCACAGATCAGATCTATGCTTAGTGCTTGCCAACAATTGCACGTGTTGCTGATGTTTTGCAAGCATTTGTCCTCTAAAAGGGTGCTGAGGAATGCTGTCTGTTCACAGCCTCAGGCACCCAGGTACTCCAAAGGTAGCAGGATGTCCAGGTCTGGAAGAAGTTTTAGCAAATTTATAATACCAAATAAAATTCCCATGAAGAAGTATTCACAGATTAATTTGCTCTTCACTTTTACTAGTGGTTTCTGCTCTCAGTGCCTCAGTAACTGAAATATTGCCAAAGCTTTTACCACTCAAAACCTTGCTTGGTCTAGAGGCTCAGTATCATCTTATGCCGGTCAAAATCTATCCTGCAGCCCCCCTCTTCTTTATCGGTGTTGGCACAAGGAGAACTGGAAACCATTCTTGCTGATCATTGTATTTTGGGTTTGGGTTCTGTGGAGGTTTTGGCTAGGTCAGTTTTCAAGTACGTGAATGCTCTGCATCTTATCCTCCCCACCCCAGCAGTCACTAGCAGCGGCATGGGGAAAAGAGCAGCAACACACACCTGGAGGTGGGATGCTCCTTTTGGCAGTGACACAAACTGAGAGTTGCAGAGAGTGACCCTGAAACAATGCGGGCTCCTCGAGGAGCGCTTCTGCTTCAGATCTGCCACTCCAGCGCCTACAAAGCCAACAGCAGCTACACCTCAGCGGTCCCACGCCACAGCGCACCGTTACAGCTGCACCCTGCCTGATCTTCTCAATATAATACCTGGCACCTAATTGCTGGAGGCTTTGTGAACTCTCCCTACAGCCAGAAATAGTTTTTACTATTGGAAAATCTCTTTTTCTTCCAAACTCTGCATGTTTGCACCTGTCCTCTCCTCTCTGCCTGGTCTCCTCTTTTTTCAGACCAACAAAAACCCCTTTTTCAGTGGCTGGCCTGGCCCTCCGCAGGCTCTCCCTTACCTTCTCCTGCCCTCAAGGAAGTTGGCAATCACACTCCAAAGCCCACCTTGCTGGAAATAGCTTTCTCCCACACGATGGGTTTTCTTCTGTCATGGCGGAGAAGAACGGGGGAAGGTGGTTTGGACAAGGGCATCATTTCACAGACCATTTTTCTCTAATAGCAAAACTCTTCCCAAACCTCCCATCTCCCAGCCCCTGACCTGCCCAAAGCCCACACTTGCAACCCTCTCATAAATGGAGCAAATGGATGCACCGTTGCAAGGACCAATGCAGAGTGACAGCTGGAAATATCCATTATTCAGTCCTTTCCCGGCCTCACGAGCCTACATCTTGGAGGCAGGAAAGGGAGGGCGATTGCGGGGTGAAGGCTGCTCACGCACGACACCCACTGGGTGCCACAGCCAGGCAGCAAGTCTGTAAGCTGAACAAGATCTCTATATAATCCCACCTATTTGTAAAATTAACATCTTAAACCAAACTTTCTGTTATTGTTTGTGCAAATATTGCTCAGATTCACATTTGTGCAAAACACAGGATGCAGATCTATGACACATGACAAACCCTAGCCAAACAGCTCTCCAAAATCACTGCAGTTTTCCAATGCAGCGGTGTTGATAGCACAGGAAAGCAATTAACTCTTGTAAACTACTTTCCTTATTGACAAAGGTGTGCGGCAGGTAACTTGTTGCCGTTTGCCTTTTTTTTAAAAAAATTTAAAAATATCATATATTCAGGAAAAAGTCAGTTTAAATTACTTTCACTTTTACTTCCTGACTACACAGAAAGATCTCTCCTCACCTGTGGCTGACAAGATGAGGTCACTAATTTGCAAAAGAACAACCTTTAGGCTCCCACAAAAGAGGTGGGATGTGGAAGTGCACTAAATATGGCAGCTCAGGGACTCATCGCAGTCAGCTGCCTTTCTGACATTTTCTAAGGGCACTGGTTGTGCCTGAAGATAGCTTTAGGAAAGCAGATGAGATCCAACCACGTCCCTACTCTTGGTTCCTCCCACTCGTAGCACGCACAGCTGAACCACTTGTGACTCTGCTGAGTTACAACAGCTTATACAGAAAAACTATTTTTAAATAAACCATTAATTTTTGTTTCCATGCTATCAGTCATCCTGAATGTTATCCCACCATCCATCAAGTTTCAAGTATCATGTCCATCATCCAAGCTTTCCCCCATCCATCTCAGTCGGAGCGCACACCACTGGGGCCCTTCTCAGTCGCCAGGAGAAGTGCCAGGCAGCAGAACAACAATTCAAAATAGCCACCAACAACTTCAGCCTGCAGGCTGGGAAGGGGCACGGCCATGCCAGCGGCCACCCCTCTCAAAGCTCCTTTGCCTCACCGCTCACCGCTGGGAGCACCGGCTCTGCAGCCCCGGCGGGACACTGCCGTGCGCCGTTATTCGGCTCACCATGAACTTCCTCGCTGCTAGTGTCACGGCATGGTGGGGATCTCACTTCTGCAGCTGTGATATCCCTGCTTCTCTTGACCTAAACCAAGTGGGGACAGAGCAAAGACAGGGTGTCTTGAGGATGGGCAGACTTGACATAGAAGAACAGGGTGAGGAGAGCTGTCAGCAATGCAACTAGGAAACAAAGCAAAGTTCATTAATTACAAAGCCTCCAGGATGCAGGAGCTTCCTGCCTTTTACTGGAAGGACAGGCCATGATTCCTGTCTTGTGCACCATGATGTAGGTACTTTCACTTTTCCTCCTTCCCCACCCACTCTCCCTTTAGCACATCAGCATCATCCCAGCAGGAATCATGCCTAAGTGACTATATCAAGTTAACTGTATGCTCAGCAGTGCCACTGTCAGCAGCAGCAGGTGTCACTGCATCAGGGTACCCAAGGCAGGTACATCGCAATCCCAGGCTAGAGATAGGTGGAGGTTAAAGTTTAGCACTTTCTGGTGGCAAAACAATAGCCCCTACCAAAAAACTATGCCCCAAAATCCTTCAGGGGTTGATATTGGTTGGCTGCATTACAAAATCTTCTAAAGCTACTACTAAAATTGAAAAAAAAAATTAAAAAAAGATGTACTAAAGTGTAATTTATTCAGTGTAAATTCAAAGGAGATTCTGCCATTCATTACAGGATCATACACTGGGCCTCGCTGCTGTACTCCAATATATAGGCAGGGTAAATCTGGTGCTTCTCAAAAATAACAAAGATGGAAGGGTCTGTCAGATCATCCACGCAGCTGTCATAGAGTCTGTTTGAATTGCCAGGTCTGGGTGGAGGGCGAAGGTATTCGGGGTTTCCTTGAACAAAGTCTCCAACAAGAACGTGAGCTACAAACATGCTGTAGCGACCACTGTGAGAGGAGCAGTACTCGTGGGAATAGCTGGCATCTCTGGCAAAGTAGCTTCCTGGGGACCAGAAAAAGCCACAGGTAAGACAATACATCAGCCAAGGAACAAATATCTGCTGTCAGCACTTTGGCAGCCAGAGATTCAACAACCCCAGGTAGCTCTGCACGCAGGCGTTTCCACATTGGCTTATTTCAAAGCATCGACAGACTCTAGGCACATTTCACCATCAACCTCCCAGTCCCACCTGTCCAAGAGCTTTGCTGAACAGCAGGTACCTGAGGCAAAGAGGAGTGGCTTTAACCCCTCCCGAAAGGGGACTGCTGCTGATGCTGCCTGCAGCGATGCAGATGCACAGAGGTGAGAGTGCCCTAACGGCGGGAGTGCGGGGCTCAGGGACGGTCAGTCACCTTGCACCCACCCACCAGCCTGGCCGGGGTCTGCAGCCCGTGCTGCTACGGCCCCTGCACCCACACTCCTGCACTTGTACCTTTTCCGTATACTGTCCCGTGAGTCCCACAGATCCTCCAGTCGAAGTTCTGCTCACAGATGGCGGGCATGTGGGACGGACTTGTCCCATGGAACAGGAGCCGCTCATCCACCCATTTGGATTTATTGAGCTTCTTCATCTGCTCCTTCTGCCTAGGGACCAAAAAAAAAAAAAAAAAAAAACCAACAAAAAAACCCAAAACCCAAAAAAAAGTGACATGTTACCCTGGTTCAAATGAGGGCAATTTCCCAACTCAACAACTCCTACTTTTGGGTCATGGAGGAACAGTGACACAAACTACTCAGTGGGGTTGTGGCCTGCTTTTCACTTCTGTTGGTACCCTGCTGCACAGCTGGCTCCTTCCAGCAAAACAAAAAGTTCTCAGCATCGCTATGGACTGCGTCACCCACAACTTTATACCACATGAGAGAGTAAAGTGACAAACATCTCTTGACTGGGATTTGGTCAGTTCCCAGGTTATATAAATCCTGAATGCATAAATATGGTTATGAAACTGAGCTGTATGAAGCCACAGTGAAGATTGCATAATCTCTACCCCTATCTTTACCACATAAAAATTCCTTTTTTTTTTTTTTTTAAAAAAAAAGCCACCCATGTGGAAGAGGCTAAGAAACAAAAAGAATAAATTTGAGATACCATAGTTCAGTCATGATGAAAGAAAATAATTTTATTTTTTAATAACACTAGAAAGAACCCCACATACCACCTGTTAGGTTATGTGATAAAAACAGCACAGAGACAACCCCAATAACCTGATCACAGAGAGAGCACCCCCAGCCCCTACCAGGGACCAGGGGACACCCAGCACCATGAGCAAGGGGAAAGGCTCTGGAGCAGCTCATGGACAGAAGTGGGATACCGCCTACAAGAGCATGGGACTCCTTATGGGACAGCGGGGAAGAGCATTTGGGGATTGCACAGGACTTACAATGGGATGTTTAAAGAGGACCTGTAGGTGTAAGGGCATCTGGGTGCAGCAACTGGAATGGGACCTTGGATCACAGGAGCTGCATGTCCACAGCACCAGCAACTGCAGCAAGTGAGGGGGGGGGGGGGTGTGTCAGTGTGTGATCACCAGCCAATATCCAGCTGGACAGCCAGCGAGGAGGGTAGCTGCCCTGGGAGTCAGGTATCGGAGCAGTCATAAGCCTGGACCAGATGCTGGAGAGACCAGATGGTCTGAGCTTGCTTACTGGAGGGACCAGGAGGTCCAGGCCAGCCACTGAAGACACCATGAAGTCTATAGAGATCCATTTGCGTGTGTGTGTGTCTATGCAGAACATAACAGGAGTTAGGCTGAGTGTCTAAGACCAGCTCCTAGAGGGACCCGTACATGTTCGTATGTTCCAGTAACAGGCTTGCATCCCAATCAGCCAGAAGAGGGGAACAGGATGAGCCTGTTGGTGCCATTTATGATTGCATGAGTGCTGGTGCTGTCTGTGTTGGGTTTTGTGGCTATCTGTGTGCGTATTCATACGTTCAGTGTGTACGTGTGTCATTCTGTGTGTGTCCCTCTGGGAACGCTTGCTGAACCTTGCTACCAGCCGGACCCAGGCACAGAGATACGTGGCAGTCTCACCTCTGCTGGGCTGCTGGATTTGGCAACTCTAAATGCAGACTGTGGAGGACAATAGATCAGGAAACGCCAGTCTTCTGCTACCATAAAGATAATGAAATAAAATAAATACAAACCACTGAAAAACTTGCCAAAGTGTTGGATTCTGGATCCTCTGCAGCTGGCGGATGCAGTAATTTTTCATCGTCTTCTTAAAGAGAGTCTTAATTTTTCCGTATTCGTGGGAAGTGTAGCTGAGCTGTACCAACTGAAAATTTTAAAAAAACAAAAATAAGGTATTACTGACAGTAACAACTTCCAGTCCTTCCAAAGGAATCATCAACCTCCTCACAGCAGAGAAAAAGCCCTGCCATTAAAATCACGAGCTTCTCCTGTCTTTCCAGTTAGCCATCCTCTCCCTACCTTCACTCTCATTCCCCATATGGAAGCACAGGCACTGACTGAGGGAAATGAATGCAATCCCATGTGAGCTTCCTTCGGTGGACACACCCCTGCATCCAGATTATTTTTATTTCAGATTAACCTAAAGGTGAAATGCACAGCAGTATTCAGGCTGGAGAAGAGTGAATATCAGTTTCACCTTAATTTGACAGCCCAGCTCCTTCTAGCTCCTTTCCTACAGGGCTAAGCCCTAGTTTTACCACGAGAAATAACATTTTGCCTCAAATCCCCAGAGCAAATACTACAGCACCCCCTTAAGATGCAATTCATCCAGTTAATCAGAGGATCAGGTGCCTTGGGAGAGTGCAAAGGATAAGTCAGACCAGTCATGGCCAAAAGGGCCTTTCTTATCTCACGTGGTACACATAGGGGGTCTCAGAGAGCCTCCCAGGAGATATAGGTCTATTCTGAATGTTAAATTGTCAGTCTTGTTTCACCTCATAGTTGCTTATTTTATAAGACACGTTTAAAAGCTGGAAACATCTCAAGTGCCTTGGGTCATGTTCTCAGAGAAATCACCACAGGACACAGTTTGCCCTACCCGTTGGGGAGCTGGAGAGACCTACCTTGAACCCGACATCAGGCAGTGCAGATTGGTCCCATTGCGGAGGACAGACAAAACACGATAGAGCCATGTTTTGGCTGCAGAAAAGAAAAAGGAGCAAGGCAGTCCATCATACTCCTAACCAAATCCTCCTTCCAGAGATTCAGCCACTGGCTCTATGGCAGCCTTCAGGTATCCCTGGATTTTTATTTTTGTTTTACTTTCCACATAAACATTATCCCTTTCTCCACTTTAGACTTCCACACACATCCTGCATCTCTTGGCAGGTCAAGACACCATTAGAAGAGCTAACAAATGAGACGCTCCTAGCCACGTGGTTTATACGACTGCTCCAGCTAGCCCCTCACAGGTGCTGCCTGAACCTCTAGGAAACTGGAGCGTGAGCCCTCTCCCTCCATGTTCCACATCTCTAAATCGCTGGCCAGACGGGTGGCCTGACCCAGGACCAAGCCTGTCAGGAGGCTGTGGGTGGCCAGTTGTGCCCTGCAGGCACTACTGCACCAGCCAGTGCTCAACATCTTCCAGCACTACCGCCCTCCAGGCATGTATGTTTTAACCCAGGCAATAGAAGCATTAGCATCCATTCAGGAGCTACAGTTTGTTTTGGTTTTGAATCAACCCATCCTTGGTTGAACCAAGCCTTAAATTGAACCCCTGGCTTCAAATGCACTGTCTGTGAGTCTCTGAAGCAAAGGTGGCTCTTTTTAAAACAAAGCAGTAGCACAACTAACTTTTACAGCAGACGTGCTCAAGTTCTATTGAGCTGAACTTCCTTTAAAAAGTCCTCAGATAGGGTATCCCAAATAAGTGCATCCAGTTCACTTCATTTAGAGGGATTTGCTTCTGTGTTTTATTTTATCCTCAGCTTTCCAGGGGACGGCATCTATCCGCTCCACAGTTCTTGGGAGTGTCAGTGCCTTGCTCCTACTCTGTGCACAGCTTATTTAGTATTGTTGGGGCATAAATCAAGGAATAAAAATTCCTGGAACAGTTGTGTCAGCCCTATGTGGCCTTGCTCTTGCAGAGAGAACAAATCTACTCTAGGGGTCTCACAGCTGCCAGAGAATGCCACCAAACATCTCTCCAGCACACTTCACAGAAGCGTTGCATAATTTGCTAATACTGTCACTGCAGAATTTGCCATTAAACCAGTCAGCAAAAGGTATCTAAAAATTAATTTAAGAAATCTAAAATTGAATTCTAGACAGGTAGGATGAACTTCTTAGCAGAAAGGTGCTGTCATCTAGAGACATTATTAAATAATGAATGTATATTACCTTATGTCTTGTCTACCTTGAGAGGGCAGAAACTTTGGCAGTCGGGCAACTTTTCTTTGAGTTTCATAGATCAAATTTGTTTGGACCATGTCTTGAAATAAAAACCACATTGACTCAATAATTAGATAATTTATTGTCCAGGGACACACACTCATGTGTTCAGAAAAAAATAAAAAAAGGAGGTAGCCCTGAATACCACATGGTGATGCTCTCTCTACCACACCCACCCCACTCCGTACTTCAAAACCTTTCCCACTTGTGCTGCTTCTGCTTGGAGATCAGCAAGGACAACCACCTGCTAGCACAGGTTGTGAAGCTCAAAGGCAACCGACCACCAACTGCACCTGCATGTGCATTCACATCCAAGCTGTCGGCCAAAGAAAAACCACATCTGAAGTCAGGCCTACAGCAGGGAAGAGTTTCCAATACGATGGTGGCCATAGATCTAGCTTTCCCGGCAGTGCGAGATTGTTACGTGGTGCTCAGAGGAAAGTCTGCCCTCTCCTCTTGGTCCTATAACAATATCACAGAGCGCATGCTGTGTGACACGGCTAATTATCCATTGTTTCCTCCTTTAAATACCCCTCTCTTTATTCACGCCAGGAAACAGATTTAAAGTTTGGAAAGCTAACAGGAATTTTAAGATGGGTAAATAAATTAGAAACAGAAAAGCATTTCTCATTTTCCCATTCTCTCTCTATGCAACCAGCCCTAAATTTTCCTTCGCTGCACTGTGTGCTTTCTTCCCCCATGACTAGCTTGCAAGATGTCTACCATGGGCTCACTTCTTCACCGTTTGATTTTTCAGTGCTTATCTTTTTTGCTTTCTCATTTCTCCTCTTTAATTGCATGAACCCAAATGCATAAGCCAAGTGCCACGAAGTGTTTACTCTCAGCTCTTACTCTGAATATACAATATTGTCAGAGATTTTTTTTGACTACAGATGCACAAGTCTAGACGCTCGAGCATCTCAAAACTGCAGAGAAATGTACACACTGGTCACGTTCTGCTTGGAGAAAACTTATAGGAGGAAACAGACCCGTTCAAAGAAACCCAGAAAAATAAGGTGAAAACTCCACATGAAGGAGGCTACCTTAAAGCCAGCTACACTGTATAATGAACTTAAAATAAGGGGATGCTTCACCTTCAAAGTTTAACTCATACTTCTGAGATCCTGCTCTGAATAACACAATGCCTTTCTGGTCAGCTAAAAATTTCTTCTCCAGGTCTGCAGATGTTACCGTGGCAGAGCAGTGATCTGGATGCTATAGAAAGAACAAGGGAATTACACCTGTTAGAAACCAGTCTTTGGTTTAGGCGACGCTGTGGGGAAATACCAGTGTTTTCCCAGGCCCCTATCACGGGACACCATTTTGAACTAAGTCTCTAAGACTTCAAGCATTTTGTTCTTCAGCAATGGAGGGGTACCCCACGGAGAACAGCTGCTTGTAACAACAGCAACAAAGCAGCCTTCAGCCTGTGTGGTCAGCTTCAGCCAAGAGACGCCCATCATCTCTGGAAAATGCACTCGCTTTCAAAGGCAGTCCTTTGAAAGCTTTCACAGAGTAGCAGTACTGCTTTAAGGGACAATTAATAAGACAAATCCACCAAGACATCAGAGCAGCACTGCAAGGGCACCCAGCGGCACGTGTGAAACACACCAGCTGCAGAACAACGTGCCCTAAATAACTTTACAAAGATGGCTTAACAAGAGCTTTTGGCACCAACAGCAGCGGGATCTCACCTCTTCCCCATACTCAATCCACTGCCCAGAATCATCGAGCCAATACCAAGCATACTGCATTTCAGGAGCAGACGGATGAGTCAGAAGATACCACAGGTGCAGAAGAGCTGACCAATGCTTGGCTGATTGCTTGGCCCTAATGTCAGAAGAGAAATCCAGATTAAAGCATGGGTCTTTTCCAAAGGTGTCAAACTATGTGATACCCCTGATCTGATCAGAAGTCTAATCACTTCTCAGAAAAGGAGATCCCTCCAGTTGGGAAGTGCAGGTTTGACCCAGAACCGAGGAATTTATGTTTGTATGTTTACGCGTCATTGTAAGCATCACAGAAATGACCCTGACCTCTGTGGCTTGGACCTTGGTCACTGTTTTTCCCTAAAATATATATTTCTAAAATACACATCAAAGAAAAATACAACTCGACACAATAAACTCAGCTCATTACATGGAGGGCAGTGGTGCCACCTGGCTAACAGGAGTGAGATTTGTCTTCTAGGCATTGCGTGACCAGCTGCAGAAGTCAGAATGCCTTCAGAAGGCCCGGATAGCATCACCTTTAGTGTTCAGGAAAGCAAAGCTGCCGCTCACAGGTACTGCACTGGGTGCAGGTACTCAGGTGTTGGCACTGGGGGGGGCTGTGGGGGTGGCCTCTGTGAGAAGAGACCGGGGGCTGGACACAGCCAGCTCAACAGATCTGCTGCAGCACACAGCTGAGCCCATCAGCCAAGCTGGTGGCACCTCTGAGAAAGCTTCCCAGCAGTGAGAAGTGAGCAAAAATGTGAGAAATGGCCCTGCAGACACTCAGGTCAGTGAAGAAGGAGGGGAGGAGATGCTCCAGGTGCTGGAGCAGAGATTCCCCTCCAGCTCATAGAGAAGACCATGGTGAAGCAGATTGTCCCCGCTTCAACTGGTGGTGCAGACACCCACACTGCAGCCCATGGAGGACCCCACGCTGCAGCATGTGGAAATGTCCTGAAGGAAGCTTCAGTCTATGGAGAGGAGCCCATGCCAGAGCAGGCTTACCCTGAAGGACAGCAGCCTGAGGGAAGGAGCCATGCTGGAGCATGGGAAATTTTTGAGGATGATGGAGTGACAGAGGGCAACTCTTATGGACTGAGGCCAATGCTCATTCCCCATTCTGCCTGTGTCACTTCAGAGGACAAGGGGGAGATACAGGAGTCAGGAATGAAGGAGTGAAGTTGAGCCTGGGAAGAAGGGGGGATGAGGGGACAGTGGTGTTCTAATTTGCTCACCATCCAAATCTATTTTAACAGGCAATAAGTTAACTTTCCCCAAGTCAAGTCTGTTTTGCCCATGAGACTAACTGGTAAGTGATCTCCCTGTCTTTATCTCAACCCGTGAACTTTTCCATTTTATTTTCTCCCTTGTCCTGTTGTGGAGAGGGAGTGAGAGCGTGGCTGGGTGGGCATCTGGCAGCCAGCCGAGGTCAAATTCCTTGGAGATGGGGAAAAAAAATTTAAAAAATCACTTACCAGCAAAGTATCTGTTCTGTGCTCTACCCTGGAGACACAGCACCTACAGAGATAAGAAACTGAAACAGGTAGTCACCAATAATTCAAATTCAGAGGATCTTACTTTGCTTGCTGCTGTGCTTCAGTCTCCTTTGAATGTCCCCGTTTTGGACCCAGACAATACTTTTCTACACATCTCATCACTTTGCTGCTCCTACAACATTACCCTATTGCGGAGCACATAGCGCAGCCGAGAGCTGCCCACCTGCCCGCCACGGAGTTTGCAATGGTCTGTGGCTGAGCTACTCAGAGCTGCTTGAAGAATTTAAACACAGTATTCAAAGAAACGGGAAACGATCATTTATCCGGCTCTGACACCCTTCATGCTTTGGCAGGGATTGTGGGCATTCAGAGCAGGCTAATCAATGGGAATCGTTATAGGGAGAGCTCCCTTATAGAGCTGGTTACAGTACAAAGGTCCATAAACAAAGGCTTGGCAGCCCCTGGACTGCCAGAACAAAGAGTGAGGAAGGACCCTAGTCTCCTTCGCAGCCTTAGCTTGTTCCAGCGCTGTCTTCAGACCCTGGTTGCTCTTTATACGCAGTAACACCAGCCAGGCCTATTCCTAGAAAAACACTCCCAATGCATTTTCTCTCGAATCCCATTGCAGAAGATTCATGAGATCCTGCACTCTGGGGAGGTTTTTTTGGATGCGGCTGCTCCTTCTCTCCTCTCTGCACAGCAGCGTGCTGGTGTTGCTGCTGCCGCGGCAGAGGAATTTGAAATTGGTGGGTATCGAGCATAGGATTTGAGGGGGCAGAGGGGAAACAGAGAGGAAAGCGGGGGAGTGGGGTGGGGTGATGTTGCCAGGCACCTTTTCTCCACTGCTCCCCTCATCCCCGTTCCCTCTCTTCCCACTCCACGGATGGATGCTAACCCCTGCCGGCTCCCCTGCTGAGACCCAGGGCTCCCAGTCTGCCCTAACTCCGTGAGCTTTCCAAAATGTCCAGTTGTGCCCTACTTTCACTTTCACTTGACCAGTGTTTCTGCTCCGTGCAGGGATTTTCCACTGACTAACTAACCCCAACTAGAAAGAAACAAAGGTGGAACGCTTAATAAAGCAGACAGAAATATTTCACTTGCAAGACAGGTAGTGTCCTTCACCTTTTGCTGAAGATTTCGCTGTCTGGTCTCATGCAACTGAGAGATACACTGTAAATTTGCTTTTTTTAATATCTCCACAGGAATAGCTTTATACAGAGGAAATTTTATGCCTAAAAAGCAACCTCATGCCACCTTTTCTCTTACACACTTCCTCCTCATGCAGAAGAGTGAATTAACGAAGATACAAACGCTGCTTACGGTATGACTAACGGCAAAGAATTACCCTTCCAGCAGACCTTAAAGCCGAGCCCACAAACCATGAAATCCCCACATTCCTCTGTCTCCCTCCCTGCCCTCCCTCCCAGCTCAGCAGCACCCCAGGAACGCTGTCAGAGCCCGGCACGTGCCATTTCCCCAGCTCCCCTACTCACAGTCCTGCCATCGGGCTGCCCGGCCACCAGCCTGGAAGCTGAGGGCATTAGCCACGTGCCTGCCAGTCGGACAAGCCCTCTGAACCCTTGCTCCACGTGGTAAAGGTCCTCCGGGTGCAGTAAGACCTTCAGAAATAAAACACGACTGGCCTGTGAGAGCTCCTCGTGAACTCCCAACTGCACGCCTGGACCTCTCTCTTGGAGCCTCTCTCCGTGGGACGTCACGGATGCCTCTCCACTAGCCACGGACCCTTAGGAAATGGAGCTGAGTAACTTTTCGTTCTGGTTATTGCACCATACACATGCGCATCTGCCAGGCATGAGCAGAGCAGCCAGGCACAGCTGATGTTTTTGGCAGATCATCAGTAAAATCAACATCCCTACGAACCAGCATAGTTTATCCCTACTGCTTGGTTCCTGCTGTTGCACACGGACACTTCCCTTGCCCTGACTCTTCCCATCCTTCCCGTGGCAAGGGACATTCAGGACCTTCTCCTTTCGAGATTCCTGCCGGGAGCAGCTTCTGCTGAACATCATTCTTTGAAAGCCAAAAGCTGGTATTGCCTTGCAAAGCGAACCCCAAATCTCAATGCAGAAAGCGAGAGCATCTCTCAACACGCTCTCCGTGTTGGTTCTCGCACTGTTCGGGGGGGGGGGGGGTGCAGTACGCAACGCTGCATGGAGTGGCCCAAACCAGTGCAAACCAAGCGAGTATTTGTATTCCTTTTACCTCAAAGTGTGAGCCTCCGCTCTGTTCTTCCCCATGGAAATCAGAGAAGGCTTACGAGCTTTCCAGTCTGACCTCCAGTCTTTCAGTCTAAAAGGCGGAGAGCGTTTCCCAGCAGAGTTCTGAAGCATAAAGCTCAATGACAGCTCAAATAGTACTAACTACATAGACTTTTTCAAAGGCAAACATTTTCATATGATTTCTGTGTGTGTGTGTGTTACACAAATCATGTTCAGTCAAATTGCTCAGAACATTTTTATTTCCTGATGATCTAGTCAGACCAGAGCAGTAGTGGCTAAAACACATAAATCTCTGGTTTAGTATCTGGAAAAGCTGCACTCTGAGGGATTTTTATAGAAACAATTTTAAAGGAAAAAAACCCACAAATGTGATTATGAAGTTGAACTTTGTTTCTTCCCCATCTGGCCTTTTTTGACTGGCTTTTGACCTCCCATATAGTATCTGGCTCTCAGCTCCACAGTTGCACAACTTTTATGCTTCCCTTTGACTGATGAGATTTATAGGATCAGGTTCCACAGGTTCAGTTTTGCACATGTGAATTCTCTAGGAAAACACTTTTCTGTACCGAAGCGAAAAGCTTCAGTAGGCACAAGATATCAGCTCTAGGAAAAACATTCTGGCTCAGTATAAAATGTTTGTGTAGCTTTGCTGGGAGCAGGATACCATCCTCTCTAAAAACAAACAATTCACCACAAACTGGAAACTTCAGCTCACTGTAAGCTGATACCTTCTGAACATCATATTTTTTTTATTTTTATCACTTTTAATTGCAATGTCATCCGTGGAGCTGTTGAACCTCTGATTTCCACTGTCAATCTAACCGTGGTACTACATCTGTCTGCATTTCCAGTATCTGACAGGTCTTTAAGCAGACATCTTATATATATAGCCCTGCGAGATCATTTTCCTGCACAGTCAGCAGAGGCACCCAAGTGTGGTTTCCCTGCATATGTCAAATGATTTATCATTTATAAAGGAACTGTGGTCCAGCAGGTAGGATTACTTATTTTGTCCCTAGGAATTTCAATTCTCGTTCCCTTTTTCTCTTCAGAGGAAACAGATGAAAAAGTGATATTTCACTCTTTCTACGTGTCTATCTGCAGATACACAGCAGCTCTCTTGCAATTTCAGACCACTCCAAGGTTTGATGCATAAGTGCTGATGCTACAGCGTGGGCACGCTGTGCTCACAGGGGTCCTGCAGCACAGGACCAGGCTGGCAGCACCTCATGCTTTTACCTCAAGATGTGGAAAATCCCCCAAACCGGTACCTAAGGGGGTGTACTCAGGCGACGTTGGGGTGATGGGGCTCACTTGGTTCTGCAAGGTCTTCTGCAGGTTGGTTCGCCAGCCACCCAAACCAGGGCCCGGCCACAGGGTGCTGCGGGAAGGTGTGCCAGGGGGTTCAGCTTCTGCGAAGCCTGGCGCGAGGGGAGACCGACGCGTGTCTGCGGGCCCAGAGACATTTCCAGATCTCACTTGAAACCACACTATCATTTCAAGCTGGTACCTTCTCCTGTAGGTTGTGATGGTTTTCCCAGTAAGACTGGATTTCCTGTTGGACAATGTCCAGCAGCTTGTAAATTAAACTGTGGGAGGGGGGAAATGAGCCCTGCAACCCTGCTGCTGCTATCCCAGCTTAACTTAGCACGGGAACGGGAAGCAGTCATAACAAGAATAATAATTCTCAATTGCTTTGGGGAGAAAAAAACAAAAACAAAACAATGAACTTATTTATTTCCAAATCTTGATGGTGAATTTTACAAGTTTTGGTAGGTTACATTTGGTTTGTAAATGGTACTTTGGTTTTACTCTAAGTACCTAAATGCTTGACACAAAAGATTAAAAATGCTCCACGTTCTGCTCTTCCTCTCTCCAGCAGCCATTTAGAGGAGTCTCGGCACACTACTTCCCATCTTTCAGGAAAAAATTAACAATTAAATGATTGGAAATAGCTAATTGCTGTTTTATCTGGACATAACATTGCCACATTAATAATGTAAACCAAAGTACTCCCATAACAGAAACCTTTATTATGTCAATAGTTCAAATGAGCTTTTATGTATGGATTCAGCAAGTCATTTGACCGCAGATTTAAAGTTAAAGCTCTGACATGAAATCTTTCACGTCTTCTTACAGCACCAAAAGATGCACTTATTCAGCAATCTGCCTAAGTCTCATCAGTGGTCTTGTCTAACTAAAGAAGAAATTGTATTTCACTGGAGTGGGGCCAAAATCTGCATTTTCAACTTCAGTGGTAGTACTGGGTGAGGAGAGGGGCTGGGGAGTTGGGGGAGGCTTCAGGATCTACTTTGTCATCTTCTTGTTGATATTTAGCTGTTTTTTTAAAATGTGTTTGTACATTTTGAAATGTCATTTCAGAGAAATAAAATTCAAAATGGAAACATTATTTCAAAGCAAAACCAAACTTATTCTGCTTATATAACAATCAAAGCAAAACATTCTGACCTTACTTTGTTAATATTTGAATTTCAAAGGGGTTTCAAATATCTTCTCATTAACCTGAATCTGCACTTTCTTATCCCCCTGTCTCCTCCTTTCCAATTCATCTACCTTATTTCTAATTTGCTCTTCTTACCCATTTCCCTTCATAATACTTGTCCACAGCGTGGCTACTATAACACTTCAGTTTGAAACCTACATTTGGCTTCCATGTATTGGGCTCTAAGTTTTGCGGCGTGCTCCCTTCCTCTATTTGGCAAGTTAGGAAATTAAAAAATAGTGTGTACATACATATATACACACACATGCTATTTTATTGAGGACTGCTCTAGGCTGCAAAATTAGGATCTTGGTTTTGAAGACACTCTGCAGGCAAAGCAAGCTCATTTCAGAGAACTAGATTGTTCTGTTAAAAAAGAAAAGGGCAGAAACAGATGTGACACGCTCATCCCGACTGGTAAGCTTAGGAACACTTGCGGCAAGGTTTTGGCTCAGGCTCATCCTCATCTGCAGTGATTAAAAGAATAAGAGCACGGCCTGCTTTTGGTAGAGCGAAAGGTATCAGAAACTGAATAAGTAGATTTTATCCTCTCCTGTGAGTTCTGATGGTTTTCTCAGTAAGTCTTGATTTCTTGTTGGACTACTTCCAGCAGTAACTGTAGTTTGTGCGTAAGATAATCTGAAAGGGGGGAAAAGATGAAGAAAGCTTAGTCCGGAGGAAATCTTGAGATATGGCTGAAAATCAGAGAATCAGCCCCGATGGCTGGAGCACTTTATGTTAGCAGATCACTGTATCTGTTTCCTTTCTTGCTGTATGTTTTCTTTTATTCAGTGGTTACTGCTACACCTCAGCACAACATCAAATCAAAAGAAAACAAGACTCTTAACTGAAATTATAAATTAAACTCAAAACTGGGCTCTTGTTTCTGAGCAAATCATTGTGCCACCAAGGCTACACCCAAAGGAAATCTGTGCTGCACATTTCATGGAGAGGAGATGTATTTCATTTACACACCCACATCTGTGCCTATAACCACCCTGGCCTCTTCACCAAACAGATATCTCTCAGGCAGCACCGTCGTCTCCTACCAGTCCTCTCCCCAGCCTTTCAGCAAGGATGTTTGTGTGCGGGGTTACAGTGTCTGCCTGCCAGTCTCTCCATCCTTACTTTTGATCGTGTTGCTCAGTGTCAGCCAAATTTGCCCGAGAGGTGGTGATCTCGAAGATGTGGTAACGTTTAACAGAAATCAGGTCTGGGATGTGAAAGCGACCCTCTCTGTTCCCCCTGTTGATAGACCTCAGCCCTGTCTTTTTTAAAACAAAGCATCAAGCTGGCCATGCCTGGCTGCCAACCACCTGCAGCACAGCCTACCCCTCGTCTCTTTGGCTGCGGAGGTTGTGTCTTGGGAAAGCCATTGAAGGGGTGGCAGGGGTCATGATTTAGGTTTCATGAGGTCTGTTGGTCATGGAGCAATTCGTGTTAGAGATGGGCCCTGGGAACAAACCAACATCCCCACCCCTGAAAGCGTTTATATCTGCAACACAAACTCAAACACATACTTACAAAACGGGCTACGGCAACGACTTGACATTTGCCTGTGGATTATGAGGTAGTAGACTGGAAAACCGCTTAAAACCATGGTGCATCCAATGCTAATGTTCACAGGGTCTGAGTAGAAAGACATTGCCACTGTGAAGAGGCAAATGATGGTAAAAGAGATAGGAATGAACAGGGGAACCTGAGGGGAAAGAACACAGAAGACTCTCAGGCAAAACTGATGGCTGTAGCAAAACTGCCTCCATACATGTCAGGACACAGTGTATTCAGTTCTCCATCTTACAGATGAGAAAAATCATATAGCTGTCCTGCACACTGTTTCTGTACAATCAGTTGCAAATGAGTAGGATGCATAGAACAAAAATTGACTCCTACCACCTTTGGAGCCCAGTGTGCCCTGTGAGGTGCATGCCTCCTGTATTCATGCGCATCACAATATAAACCTCACTTGCAACTGGAAGCCAAGCAGGTGGAGAAGGCACCTGTATCCCACTGCTTGCTCAATGTACTGCTCCTGTGCATGCACGTGTACATATACCTACTTGCCACCTGTGGCAACTGCTGGTGGAAAATCTGAAGCCAAGAGTAGAAGCAGCACTTTGAACCAAACTGTTCTTTGGTTATAACAGTCATGACTCATTTTGACCTGCCTCCAGCTTGCCTGAGACCTATAGTGGCCAAAACAGGATAAACCAGACTCCCCCCCTCCACAGCACCTGCACCAAGAACATGAGCTTCGACGACACCCTGATGAAAGTCCAAAGAAGCACTCAGCACTTCAGCCTTACCCGGTTGGGTGAGCCAATTCATCTGGGTTATTTGGAGAGTAAATTGGAAGACTACAATAAATAATAAAACTATGAAACATTTCCTCAGTCTTTGGATCCAACCTCAGCCAAGTTACTCCTCACCATGGCTGACAGAATGAAGGAGCTGCTGGTCTCACCTAGGGTGACAATCTCTTTTCCGGTAACAGAGATCTTATTTTGGATGCTGACCATGCCGAGCTGGAAGAGATCAGTTGCTCTAGCGATGGCAGCTATCCAGCCACCAAACTTATGCGGTCTTGTTGTCTTTCCAGCCAGAGCATCCCCTGCCAGCCTCTCCTACACACACGCACTCATGCCGCACATCTGCTTGAGATGTGTGTAAGAGGACTGCTTCCTCCTCTTTCCGGTGTTTTCCTTACCGTTTTTAACTCAAAATGCTATAGCTTGGAAGTACCGGCAGAATCACAAGTATTTTATGACTTGTTCTCCGTAAGCTAGTGGCAGAAGACGACCTCTCTCTGGCCACTAGAGCGCAGCACATGCCCACACCACCTGCGCGCAGCCCTTACCTCTTCCAGATCACCGGGCTTCGGGTTTCAAGTGCTTATAAAAACTAGGGGGAGGGGGAGAAATCAACCAAACTGACCAAAAGCCCAGTATTTCCCCTCCCTCTGCCTTTAGGAACCCTTAAAAGCCTAAATCTCTGCCTAAAACAAAATGAGGCAAAATCTCAGCAACTGAAAACATCGCCAGTGCTATCCACAACTGAACTTTTCCTTGAGAAGCTTGGTATAAAAGACAAAGAGAAAACTTATTTAAAATCTGGTTCTGGGTAAGTACACAAGTGTAGCCAGCCGAACTGGGAAGCTTCAAGGTCTCTGCTAAACACGCTGTCTCCAGCAAAGACCAAGAAAAATTACCCCAAACTTCACATCAGGCCTCGCGGTGGGGAGGAGCCCCGGGAGCCTCCGGAAGTGTTTCTGTCCCCTGAGGTTCTCGCTGATCGGCTGCCTGGTGCCTGTGGCCTCGGAGGTCTCCTCTCCTCCCCAGGACCTGGCTAGAGCCACCGTGCAGGTGTGACCAGAGACAGGAACAAATTGTGCACGCCTCAAGCACCGCCCTGGCCGAACACCTTCTGCATGTTATCCGGCAGTGGGAAAGGTGCCCCGAGAACAAGCAAGCTGCTCCAGCACCAACTCCAACTTTCCCAGCCGACATGAAGAGGATCCCAGCACCCAGCAGCATAAAAAGGGCCACCGGAGGGGCCCAGCAGGAGGCTAGGGAAAGGCACAAGAGGACAAAGCGTCCTACACTTTGTGGTACACATGCACACACTGCGCACACCCTCAGGACCTGCAGCAGCAATAGCTGCACACAAGCTGCTTTACACTATACAATATTTTTGTGCCAGCAGATGATTCCCCTTAAGTCAGTTTTGCTCCCAGGATCCCTCCGGCCATGCTCTTTTCCCCCCAAACCTGATATCCTCCTGCTTCTCAGCTAGAGCTCAGACTTACCTACCACTGAAATAACATCCAGGCAAGGGTCCCTCCTTGCAGCCCACGAGAGATGAGCGTGGGAACTGCCTTCTGCACATCTCCCAGTTCCCAGCCCCCTGGAGCAAGCTGCCATCTTACAGATGTGACTGGTGACACCGCGTAGAACCGGCTTTACAGGGTTTACCACATCTCCTGTTCGGGCACATCAACCAATTTCAGGAGCTCCCCACATGCCTTACTGAGCAATAGAGATTAAGACCCCTTAGAGCCTAAAGGCAACCATCGCCATGTAATGCTCTAATTATTAGCAAATAAGAGAGAGAAAGGACAAGCCTGCACATTCCTGGCTGTTAGATACATGCCATGTGTTACCTTGAACGGGCTGCGCAGCTCCGGGTGACGGTGGCGATGGACAATGAGCCCAAGGGTGGCTAATCCTATGAAGAGCCATCGGGAAAAGCTGAAGAAGTTCATTAGATGGTAGATATCTCCGATACACACCATGGCAGTAACCAAAGGGAACTGAGCATTGTGAAGATGAAATACAGTCATTAAAGCCTTACTACGGTCCTTGGACTAGAAAGGTTAATATGGATCACCTCCTCCAGCCCCCCTGCAATCACAGGCAGCTACTTCACAGCCCCAACTTTTCAGAGGTCAGAGAGCTCTACAAAACAGTGTCACAGACTGAAGGCAAAAGGCCTAAATGTGCTATTATGATGTGCTACAGAAAGGAGCAACCCTTTCAAGATCAACAGCATCTTTGATGCTTTATGCCCTAGGCGGGGCAATTAAAACATGCATGATCCAAAAGCCTGCACTGCCGGTACAAAGGCTACCTACAAAGATACCTACTAGGTTTTTAGCAGGTCAGCCAAGCTGCAAGAGGCACTGCAGCACAGTTAGGATGGAGCTGAACCATTGCCAGGGAAAAAAACAAAAACCAAACCAAACCAAACCAACCAACCAACCAAAAAACAACCACACCAAAACTGACAGTATGTCTGCAAATGTTCATTCCCTGCATTTCCACCACATCTGGGATTTTCAGTTTTCCAAATAGCCAAAGCCTGGCAGAAATGTTTTCATAGGACAATATCAAGCAGCAATTGTGGTAGATGGTAGGGACATTACTTTTAAAAAAGGTGTCCAAGGCTATAAGGCAGGGACTTTGAGGTAGTAGGTTTGGATACGACTGCTGGCACAAGGGGACTTAATACTTTGCAGCAATTTCCAGTATTCCACCTTCTTAGGCTGACTTAGTGTCTCAACACCCTTTAAATTTCCTCAGCTTCTCCAGGCTTTGCAAGAAAGCCAAGACTGCAAGAACAGGGCATGTCACACAGCCAGATCTCCTTACCATTAACATGACAGCGGGAAGGGGTGTATGCCTTCGAATGTGGATCATGGAGAAGAGAGGAGGCCACTGTCCTTCCCTTGAAGCCACAAACAGCGTTCTAGGAAAAGACAGGGAGCCCTATGCATTAGCATCCTACATCCAGACTAGAAATGAGAAGATCAGTCACTGGACTGACCCAAGGCATGCCCCCGACCCCCCCCCCAGGTCTCTGTTCAAGGCCACAGTTCTACCTTTAGCTGCATTTTGGGGCATTTAGAAGAAAAACCCAATGTGGAACTCCCATAGCTCTCCCAGGACTAGTTAGTTCAACGCAGCGCAGAGCCCACCAGCAGGACCACTGACAGCATCCCCTTGGGTGGTCCGAGACCTTTGGGCAAGTCCAAAGTGACCGTGAATGAGTTCAGGCTGAAAACAGAAGCAAGAAAGTTTCTTGCCATCAGAGAAGGGGTTAATCTTTCCAGTAGGAAGTGGAGGGGTCACAAAATTCTTTATAAGAGAAGCTGGCCAGTTTGTGAAAGGGGATTGTAAGTCTTGATGCCTATTTTTTTTTTTATATATATAAATATATATATACACACATAAAAATAAAGTGCAATTTCCTCAAATAATAGAGGATTTTCAATCCTTTGGCCAGCTGTTGGACAATATAGTTTGGCGTACTGCCAAGAGGCCAGCTACACACAAGACCAGCTACAAAATGACAGCAGAGAACTGTTTGCCTCCGTCCCTCCTTTGACTCATGAAAGGGCAATTAGGGAGAAGGCATTGCATCCAATTTTATAAATTTAATATCCACAAACCATGCCAGAGCATCAGCTGGGCTGGAGCAGGGCCCAAAGCAGCTGGGGCATGAGTGTAAAAAACTGGTTTTATTACTGTCTCTGTGGTTTTGCAGGGGTGTGGCTGGCCAGCAGCCAGGGAGGCCCCATCGCTGTTTTATACGGCCTTTCCGCAGTGATTATGTTACTGGTGCCAGGATGGGGGAAAGAAAGGCGATAGGGACACGCAGAACCTTGGGGCTGTCCGGAGACTTCTCATCCTCAAGGAAAACCACGATCTAGAGGAGCTAACAGGGGAGGATTCTCCACACCTGTATTTAATACAGGACTTCAGGGTACGTGTGTTGGTTTTGCGTGGCAAGGTTTTGGTAGCGGGGGGGGCTACAGGGGTGGCTTCTGTGAGAAGCTGCTAGAAGCTTCCCCTGTGTCTGATAGAGCCAATGCCAGCCGGCTCCAAGACGGACCCGCCGCTGGCCAAGGCCAAGCCAATCAGCGCCTCTGTGATAACATATTTAAGAAAGACAAAAACAGTTAGAGAGCGCTTTTGCAGCCAGAGAGAGGAGTGAGAAGATGTAAGAACATCTGCAGACACCAAGGTCAGTGAAGAAGGAGGGGGAGGAGGTGCTCCAGGCGCTGGAGCAAGATTCCCCTGCAGCCCGTGGTTTGAAGACCATGGTGAAGCAGGCTGTCCCCCTGCAGCCCATGGAGGGAGGATGAGGGGGTGTAGCGACTCCACCTGCAGCCCATGGAGGACCCCACGCCAGAGCAGGTGGAGACACCTGAAGGAGGCTGTGGCCCCGTGGGAAGCCCGCGCTGGAGCAAGCTCCTGGCAGGACCTGTGGATCCGTGGAGAGAGGAGCCCACACCAGAGCAGGTTTGCTGACAGGACTTGTGACCCCGTGGGGGACCCACGCTGGAGCAGTCTGCTCCTGAAGGTCTGCACCCTGTGGAGGAGACTCACGTTGGAGAAGGTCATGAAGGACTGTCTCCTGTGAGAGGGACCCCGCACTGGAGCAGGGGAACGATGAGAGGAGTCCTCCCCCTGAGGATGAAGAGGCGGCAGAAACACCGCATGATGAACTGACCATAACCCCCACTCCCCGTCCCCCTGTGCTGCTGGGGGGGGCAGAGGTTGAAGCCGGGAGTGAAGTTGAGCCCGGGAAGATGGGAGGGGTGGGGGGAGGTGTTTTTAAGATTTGGTTTTATTTCTCATTCCTCTACTCTGTTTTGCTTAGTAATAAATAAGATGAATTCCCTCTCTAAGTTCGGTCTGTTTTGCTCGTGATGATAATTAGAGAATGATCTCTCCCTGTCCTTATCTCGACCCGTAAGTTTTCTTTCATTGTACCTTTTCTCCCCTGTCTAATGAAAGAGGGGAGTGATAGAGCGGCTCTGGTGGGCACCTGGCCCTCAGCCAGGGTCAACCCACCACAGTACGGGATCAAATAATTCATTAGCTCTCAGACATCCCTTTCATATCAACTGATTTTTCCTTTTGCAATCAAAGCTGTGAAACACAACCGGCTCCAGAGAGTTCGTTCAGCTCCTTGGGACCAGCACAACGTGCTTCTTCATGAGCTCTGCCCTCCTCTCCAGTTTCAAGGTTCCCATAAGGACATGCAGAGTAATAGCCAGTGAAGCTGGCAAGATAATTTTTCCATGGAACAAAGCTTTTCTTATTGCTACAACAAGACATGTTGACCCTCAACTACTGCTTTAGGAATAGCCTGTCCCCGATAACATTTCACTGACCTCAAAGCAAAGACCTCAAGGGAGAGTTTGCCTTTGGCCAGAGATCCTCACAAAGAGGGTCCCTGTGTCCTGCAGCAGAGTGGCTGGGTGAACCCAGTAAAAGAAGACTCGGTCTCACTGAGCAGCTGCCAATGTCAACAAAGCCTCTAGTTCACCAGAAACATTGACATTTCACTTTAAACTGGGGATTTAAACTGAAGGGTGCGGGGAGAAGATAAAAAACTTTGTTTGTGACCAGCCCTAGATATCAAAGTCTAGACCTGGCCAGAAATAGAAAAGGTAGACTCTTAGCCAACAGGGATCATCCTGTAGTTGACATCCTGGGAGTCAAACATCTTATTTTTCCCGCAAGAGTGGCTAAAATGCTATCATGTGGGTGGGCAGTTGCATGGGTTTCTGGTGCTTCCCTCGGATTCAGTAAGCCAAAAGAGTGATAAATTCTTAGGGACGTGACCTTGAAAACGTGAAGATTCCTCCATTCATGGTTCCAAAGCAGGACAGTGCCACAAGGACAGGGACCACGGAGATCAGGCTTTTGAATGCTTGCTGCACAAAGCTCTAGAGGAAGAGCAAGCATGACTTTAGGAACATGTGGTGATCTCTAAACAACATCAGATTCAAAAGAAAGAAAACTTCCTCCATCAAAGGAGTAAAATAAATCTTGCCTTTTCTACT
This sequence comes from Balearica regulorum gibbericeps, assembly GCF_011004875.1. NCBI lineage: Eukaryota > Metazoa > Chordata > Aves > Gruiformes > Gruidae > Balearica > Balearica regulorum. The sequence goes on from NC_046184.1 coordinate 63,635,662, forward strand.
GTCATCTGCAGGTTATTTTTCATTATCTTTTAGGCAAGATTAGAAGTTACTGTTGCCCAATAATCCAGAGAAATGACAAAACAATAAAGCATTTTATAGAAAAACCATCTCTGAAACACTTGCCATGACCACCCCCTTCAGCATAAGCTGACCACACTGAAGAAAGATAACAGCAGGGGTGACAACTCACCACAGCCACAGCAGGAGAAGCCAGAACATCTTGCGTTCCCAGGACGGTGTAATAGGAGACGTTGGTGAGCATGTACCCCACAATTACCGTGATCACAGACACGATGACAGCCAGGGGGATATTTCTATGAGAGGGAAAGAGACACACATAAAGAACAAGCTGTTATCCCTTGTTATGCACAGTACTACTGCAGATTGCATCTGGCGTTGGTTAGGTGAACCCACAAACTTATTTCCTCCCATACTGTGTTTGGGAAAGCCACAGTAGCACAGAGGCTGGTAACCCAAGACGACGTCTTCCCAGCCTTACCGTTCAGGTCTGACCAACTCCTCACGCACAAAGCTGGTCTGAAACCTGCACAGTGGGAAGAGACAAGGAGAGAGTTTGAGCCATCTCTCAGACACCAGTCTGCTGCCCACAACGTGCCCTCCCATCACACATACCAGCCTGAATATGCGAACATGCCTGCGTAAAAAGCCAGGGGCAGCTTATCCAAAACCAGTGACTCTCTGTCAAAAGCGTCCTGGAAGTTTTCAGTGTGGCCTGCAGAAGATATGAACAATAGACACAGAGCAGAGAAACATCGGAGACAGGCTTCCTTACCACGGGATAACACCTTGTACCTCTTGCCCAGACCTGGGAAGAATGCTTATGACTTCCTTGGAGCTAGGCATTCAGATTTGTTTCATTGCTTTAATTTATAGTGCTGTGCTGACCTGTTTACTTCACAAACAGTGACAGAACAAATCTGTCCCCCATCCAGATACAGGAGACATTTCAGGAAGGGCAACGGCGGCAGCTGGTTCTGTTTCAGACAGAGCCTGCTGTGGGAACAGGAGATCGTGGAGATGAGAGGACCCAAGGTGTCCTGTCTTTTCTTCAGGCCCAAAATTAATTCGCCGGGTTGATCCCCCTCTTCCCTCTGCCAGCCCCCTAAGCAGCTGGATGCACAATTCCTCTTTGATGCGGTGCAGCCAGCAAGGCAGCTAATTTGGCTCTCACTGTGCTCCCTCCTGATCCCACTGCCGAAAGCGCTGACCCCAGCCCCACGCTGGCCGGAGCATGGGAACCCAATCCGGGCACGCTCCCTGCCAGCCTGGCCCTGCCAGCCACAGCAACTCGCCTGCAGGAGGAGGATCTGAGCACGCAGAGGGCAAAGCAAATAAAATCTAAAAAAGTAGAGGTGGCTCAGATAAAGATCTCGTTTTACCAACTCCCCCAATTTTCCTGAAATTTCTCTGCTTGAAATAACAAAAAAACCCTAGGATTTTTAATATGAACCATATTTTATCAAACTCAAAAAAAAAAAAAAAAGCGAAGAGAGGGAGAAACGCTTAATGGCCTCTTATTCAAATAAAGACCAATAAAAAAACGCAGTCAAAAGGAGTTGTATTTAAAATATTTTCAAATCTGGGTGGCCCAAAATTTTGGTTCCACATCTATATTCACACACATCTATATTCTCCACATCAAAGTCTCTTTAAAAGTCAAAGCTGTAGAGCTCGCCTCGTTGAGCTTCACCAGGAAAGGGATGAAATGTCTCAGACCACATGGAGGAACTCAGGCCACTTCTATGGAGGTGTCTCTGCAAGGAAGGAGCTCTGCGATGAGATTTGGACATCTGGGTTTGAAACACTGGCCCAGCAAGTCTCTAAACCAAACCTGAGCCAAAGGGAAGGTAATGGCAGAGGAAAGGATAAGAGTGTAACCGAAAAAGTAGAACAAAGCAGAGGAATCAGGCAAGCTGATTTCAAAGTAAAAACTGATTTTTAAGCACAAAAAACAAGTCAAAAAGAAAAGAAATTTGAAGAAAACTAAACCAAAAACATGGGAGTGGGCCTATCAGGGTAGTCTTTTTATGTTCTAAAATGATTGCTGATAAGTGGTGGTGCATAAAAAAGGATTTATTGCCTGAAATACATTAATGACTTATTTACAGCCCCCCATGAGTCACATTAAATACAACCTGTCATATTGGGGTCTCTTGGTGAATTCTCCCTCCAGATGTCAGCAGCACTTATCCCCCTCACAGAAGGGCGGGTGCCAGGGCTCCAGATTGTCACTTGAAGGCATTCCGAATAATAATGGCTCAGGATTTCTAGCTGCAGGGCAGTCCTTCAGCTCAGAAGTGCTGCCAGCCTGAGGGGGTCTTCGCATGTTCAAAGGAGCCACCTCCAGACATCAGAAAAAAACATGAATGTGGAGCCTACTGCCTGTGTTGTTTCCTCCGCAGAGGAAGGTAATAGAGTGAAGAGGAAGCAGGCTCCATCCCCTGAGTGGGAATGCCTTGGGCTTTTCTATAAACTGAGGTTTGGATTAAAGTCAATACTCTTGTATCATTCCCAGAAGATACTACTGGTAGGGGTTTTTCCCCCACTCTGGATGCGAGCGTGCAATCCTGCGCAAGTCCATTGTAAGTTTACTAAGTTACCGCCAATCTCAATTAGGAGGTAAAAAACCATTAGCTTAAGCCACAGAAAGGTTAGAGATGCAGTTACCAGGGTTCATCTGAGATCTGGTAACTCATTACACAGCTGTGACTTGCTCGGGCCACCGCTGGACACTGTCACACATCCCTGATGTCCATCAAATTTGTGCTGCTTTGGAAGGATTTTGAGCTACACTGAAAACAAGCAAGTCTGACACCAAAGAAGGACCATCTGCAGAGGAAGGTGCCTGTACGACCCTGGGTAGGCTCACACAACCTCAGGCACTGAGACTCGCCCAGTCTTGGAAAAAGCGCAGCTGAGCCAGGTGCATCAGCCCAGCGCAATGATGCACCTTAGTGCCAGCTACCCCGGCCTCAGCTCCCAGCTAATTCGCGTCCAGCACGCAGGCAGAGAAAGCTCCTGCCAGCCAAAGGAGTGCCGATAAAAGGGACCGATAAAAGCTGTGACAGGTGGGCATGTCAAGCACCCTCCCTCGGTCACGCAGCAGCACACCTACCCTGGGCCAGCAGCATCATCCCTGGCACGATGATGAGTGCAAGAGCCAGGAGTTTGACAATGGAGAGAGCCGTCTGCAGCCGGGCACTCCAGGTGACGCTCCAGGAATTGAGGGTGAGGACCGTGTCTGGAGAGGAGACCACACTGCTACAGCTGTAGCCCATGTTGAACACACACAGGAAAAAATACAGCAGCACTCGTTGCTCTAGGGACACCGTGGAGAAGGCTGCATCTTTACAGAGGGGATGCTCGGGGTGAAAGACGTCAGAAAGCATTACAGGTGTGGCCCAGTGTATAGCATTTAAAGGGGGAGCTGAGCTACGCTCCTAGGAGCGCCCAGGAGCCTGGTTCCTGTTGGGTGATCCACACCTGCCTGGGGGGAAGGTGTGAGTTTTCAGGGACGTAGGTCTCAGCACCCCCCCTCACAGCAGTCCCTGTGCCAGCACACACCAGCTCGGAGCAGGCAGGACAGCTTCACCAGCTGGGTGCACCAGGCGAGGAGTCCAAAACCTGACCCTTACACCCTCAAACCAGGTGGCATTTGGACAATTGTACATGAACAGTTTCTTCCCCCGTACTTGGCACAATCCCCTTCTTGGAGAATACAGTGGCCCCAAAACAGCACCTTGGATGAGGAAGTTTTGGGTGGTCGAGGGGGTCCCAATCCCACGGTTATCCCAGAAGATAACACCCCGCAAGCACCCCTGGTCTGGGGCAGAGAGGCTCCAAGATTGGCAGTCCTGTGAAAGCTGGTACTTACAGTACCCCAGGAGAGACACAAGCTTCACAGCAGGGACAGGCGCTGCACAGGGGGCGAAGAACGGCTCCAGCATGTAGCGTCCAAACGCCAGAGAAACCACAGCACTGTTGGCAGGCCTGGCGGGGGGGGGAAACCGAGCACAAACTGTAGTCTGCGGACGGCCAAAAAATGGCATGATGAAAAACTGCGCAATACTCGGGAGGGGGGGAATTTTCCCAACCCAGCTTGATCCTGCTCTCCCATGCTGATGGCGCCTTCCCGTAGGGTCTTTTTCATAGGTTTTCTCAGTAAACGGGTTTCAATCACATGCTGCAAGAAGATTTATTCCCAACTTGAAAGCAAAAGTTGAGATTAATCATACTGAGCAATGCAGTGTGGTTCATATGTCCTGCTTCATCTCAGCTTGCATGAAGGACACAGGTTATTGGGAGGGGAGGACTTTCCTTTTAAAGTTAAAAAAGAAGAAATGTACAATATCCTAAAATATTATTTAACCCAGGGCTAAGCCAGAAAGTTGTCTCCACGGGAGAATCTGAAGAAGTTTCACAATGAAAACAGAAGATCTGAAATAAATCTGACATCTATTGTCGGTCTCTAAAAATTACCACGGCTCTTGGAGGATACCAGCTGCCAGGGGAGAAGAGGGATATTCTTCAAGTACAGATCACATTGAACATGTGTAACTATTTCCTCATTATGCCTTCTTCCTTTTATCACTGAAAATCTTTAAAAGTTGTTCAGATTGTTTCTACTCTTTCATTTAAAAACTGCCTACCTGGCACTGTAACTTTTGTTTTTTTAAATTATCACAGCATTGAGCAAAAGACAAACAAACAAAATCTCTTACCTGATAGCAAAAAACTCTGCCCACAGGAATAAGAAACTTGGCAGAGGCCCTAGTGTCTCCAAAATGTAGATATAATGTCCTCCAGACTTGGTGATTCTTGTTCCAAGCTCTGCATAACACAAGGCACCTGGAAAAGTTCAGGTAGAAGTGACCCGATTAAATCATCCCATCTCTTTGCTGTACAACTTTTCCAGGATTGAATGAATCTGTTTAAAATAAGTAGTGAATTAGAGGAAGAAAAAGGGGTTTAGCAGAACCTTTCTTTTCCCTATTTTTGTGTGCTACAGTGTTTTGAATTAAGTTCACTTTTTTGTCAGAATGAAAGAAATTCACTGTTTTCTGGTTAACGGTACAACTTTTCCATGGAAGTTATGTGGAAAGGTGTTTGAAAGAAATGTTGCATGAAACTACAAGAGGTTTTCTTTGGAAAACGTCCTGGAGGTTTGGGTTCTCTTGCTTTTCCTCACAGTTAGACTGGCATAACACTGCTTAAAAGGCAGTTACAGCAGCTTAGCCGACAGGCTGTGGCTGAACTGATCGTTTCAGTCGTGGTTTTGATCACAGACCCACGTTCCTGTGTCTTTATCTTGCATCTTCACACAAATCCCTTCCTTCATTCAAAGACACCGGACAGAGGACCTGGAAGGGCATCTCCTCCGAGAAGGAGGACTTGCCACTGGAGGAAAACACGGCCCTGATGGTGCAGAGCAAGGGAAACGTCCACGTGAGAGGCTCGGTCAGTCTGTTCTCACATGTTCACGTACAAGTGCACCAACAGACCTGGGGACTGCCTGCTCCTGCCTGCACAAGCACCTCTCGCCTCCCTGCCCCTCCACCGGGGCACAACGAGAAACCCTGGGAGAGGTGTGACGGAGAAGACAGCTTAAAACTTTAAAAAGACGGCAAACGGATAGAAACCTTTATGTCTCCGCCTGTGCCAAGAAAATCCCATCTGTGTTTTCTTTTTAGAGCAATTCATCATGACATTTGAACGTGCCTAAGTACAAATCTTAAGCCCTGCCTAGACTGGATTCGCTTGCTAGGTTAAACATCCTTTCTTCACCAAAGGATATCACGAAACCCTTCACTTCTTTGAGCACAACTCTCCTTGCAATGGGGCTGAGTGCTGTTGGGATGTGACACTGTGGGGTAAGACCATCTCTAGCTGTGCTGTCTACTTCTTTGCCCACCCCAGGCAGCTGCAGAGGAACCCAGTGGTGATACAAGATGCCTCCAGGTCCCGTGGCAATTGTGCCATATTCAGGTCATGCCGATGGTGAGGACCTCAATTTTTCCTGCTTCTCTGTTGGCAAATTTGTGCAGAATCCCTGTTCAAAGTCTTGAACATAGGCAGACACCTCCTCTCATTTATCCCAGTGGGACTCTTTACATGCTTCAAGCGTGCATTTAAGTGCTTTGCTGAATTCATGCTATGGGACTCGTGTAAATGCCATACTTGAAAGAAAAAAAAAAGCATAAAAGAAAGCAGGACTTTGTAATGTGCTGCAAAAAAACATGTTGGAGAAATGATCAGGGGAGGTCATCAAACTGATAAAAAGGAAGAACAAACCAATAAATTTGGCTACAAACCACAATAACTTGATTGTGAGAGGCTCCCAAGGCCCTTCCAGAAGAAGCTATCAAAGGATGCAACGGAGAGAGAAACCTCTCCAAGTGCCGAGCTTGGGCTATGTGACCGGCACGTACATTATCATTTATTGCTCTGCTCAGTTAAAAGAAATACCATGGTCACATTATGTTTTAAGATTTTCTTTAAGCAAAATTATATCATTCACCAGCCAACCACACACAGGCTGCATCCCACATGTATGGTAAAGGAGACCTGCACTTAACTGCATATGCAACAATGTGAAATATTGGTACGCATATACTAAGACTAAGAACCACAACTGTTGCCATATTAACAATTGTATGTCCCAATTTCTAAACTTGCATGCTCATGTCACAGTGCCAAGGTGTTTTTTTTTCCACATGGAGTATTTCTCCTTTCTTGTTTTTTTTCTCTAAGTTACTACAGAAGAAGAACTTTAAAGTCACCCACTGAAATAAGCAGCCGATTTCTCCACAGAATTGAGAGATCTTGCAGTTCTCCCGACAGCACCTTCAGAGCATTTCTGAGATGGTGCTTTTATACAGCTAATCAGGAAAACTAAAAGGGATTCATTTTATTCATTGTAACTTTAAGAGCTAAGTTATTTCAGAAGAACTAGGATGAAACTAATCATCAAAAAGTCAACCCTTCGTGAGAAAAGACCGGTATTAATTGCCAGAAACCGAGCCAAGGGTAACGCACAGCAAGCAGGGCTGAACTGATCTGCTCCATTTCTTTGCTCCAAGGCAGCAGCAGACATATCCAAACCATTTCTGACAGACACCCAGACACCCACCCCTGGCTGGTGGATACTCTGCAGCTCCCCAGGCAATCTGCTCTGGTGCTTCTCTCTCCTCACTGACAGAAAGGGGATCCCTCACGGCATGTTAAGACTGGCGCTTCTTGCCCTTTTCACAGTGTCCATGAAAAGCACTGCATAGCCCTGTACTCACAAGTGCCTTTTAGATGCCTACGTCTGTCTTCCACCTTAAGGAGTCAAATCCCCTCATTTTCTCTCAGCTCTCCTGGCAGAGACTGTGCTATCCCCATCTGCAGCCGTTGTCATTGAGCTCACACATAATTTCATATTCACAGACCATAAGTGATGGGATTTGCTTAGTCATCACAGGGGAATAATTTGAACTAAAGACCACTGGTGATCCTTCCCCCTCCAGGCTTGTTAAACCTGTATTTCTGTTGCAATAAGAACTGGGAAATTTTGGTCTATTCTGCCCCCAACCTTTTATACATAAAAATGTGCTGGTTCCCCTCACCTCCCAGGTGCTTAAGCAAAGGCTGACAAAGCTCACCACCACTCACCAAACATTGAGAGGACCCCACAGGCAAACCAGACAACCAGGGAGAAACCCACACTGCCAGAGTTTTTCAGTACTCCTTTTGGGGAAATAAAGATGCCGCTGCCAACCATGCTGCCGATGAGGAGCGAGAAAGCCCTCAGCAAAGTTATCTTTTTCCTCAGAAAGACAGCCTCCCCTTCTTTCTTGTCTTTCCCCATAGCTCTTCTTCTAATCCCAGGGGAAGCTCATGCGTTCAGGAGCTATGGTCTCCCAGGTGTCCTCCAGGCTCACCTGTAAGATGAGGAAAGAGTTCGGGATTCGGGGGTCTTCTTTTCTAGATATGATTTTTTTGTAGAAGCCTGTCAAGATCATTTGAATCTGTTCGCAGCTGTTGGATGCACCAGCCAAACCACAGGTACATATAACACGCTCAGCATCACCTCTCACATCAGTACCGCTCCTGCGAGGGACTGCTAGTGTTTTCTGCCTCTCCTGCCAAGGAGCACAGGTTCTACAGGAACTACGCAGGCACAGGAGCTACAAGTTGTGTGCCACACTTCAGGATACGAATTCCAAATGTGACGTTGATGTCCAGACTGGAACTGGCCAGGTTAGGGTTAATTTAATGGGACATAAGTTAAGGGAACATTGATATCAGCATGCTGGCAGAAAGCAGATTTCAAGTTGCAAACATAATAATCAAGACCTTGAGGATCTCTGAGGTTAAAAAAAAAATGTAGGGTTGTTTTTGAGGAGTAAAGAGGTACACAGATTATTTAAGCTTTTTTAACTTCCTATCCATCCTTGCTGAATGAACAAACCCTGATTTTCTCACTAGGGCTTTGTTTTATCAGTGTTTCTTAATATACTGTCAAGCCTTTCTGCTATCAGAGTATTGAAGAGTCAGGAATAAGCACTGTTTACAACTGCAAGGCAGAGCATAGTCATTAATAATCAGCCATGTCATTTCTTCTATTAATATAAAAACTTTCTTGGTAATAACAGCAGGAGTGAAGTTTTTTCCTAGAAAAGAGGGAACTTCAGACACTCCAGGGATCACACGAGCTGATCTAGATCTAGTTCTCTTGTGCCGCAGTAACCTCCTACTTCACCGTCTTGTCTCTCCAGTCCCTCTCTCAGTGCTAGGCTGGCACCTTACCAGGAAACTCACCTTCTGCTTAGGTAGGTAAGATGAATTCACGTCAGTTACTACAGTCTAATTTGCTGTAGTAAACCTGTTTCTAGTTTTCCTAACAGCAAGGCAGACATTTTACACTGCTAGTTAACCCTGGTATAGCAGACAAGTCTGGAGTCATTTGGCTCCTGTCCCTCCTCCTGCCCCGCATGGGGATGCTCACACACTCGGCTTTAGTGGTTTGGTTTTTTTTCATTTTTCTAACACTGTAAATCACAGTCGTAGTGAATAGTTGCCCCAGCCTCATGGCTGTATACTATTGTAAAGTTACACTGTACATGAAACCATATTTTATGGATTTCTTAAATTTTTAAATAATTGCAGTGCTGTGCTCCAGAGCAGGCAGCAGTCACCTATAGAAGCAAATCTAAGCAGCCAGAAGTTTTCTTGATAGTCTGTATTTTCCATCCATAGATGTAAGCGTCCCCATAAATTTGAGGGGACAATTCTTGTTACAACTCCCCCACAATACCTCTTTAGATGCCCTGTATAAACTAAGGGCTTCTCTCCCTCATCCCCAGCTATTTTCCCACCTAGAAACTGGCAGGAAGAAGCAGGGGTTATCACTTTCTCCGCACACATATGAATAGCACATGCAGAAAGCCCTCTCTCCTGCCAGCAGCGTTAGCTGGTTTCTCTGAGACTGTGCCAAGCCTGCACAAGCATCTTCTCAATCCAACCAGCCAAGTTTAGTTATTGAACCTCTAATGAGTCCTGGAGGACTCTTTAAGGCTCAGATGGGTCACATCAGCCTCATCTGATCCCGCAGAGCTTCTCCTCAGAGTCCCAAAACCTCACAGGGCTGCCAGAGACGGCAGGTCCAGAGGGGCATGGAAAGACCCCCAGGAGCTTTCTGAGCCGTCAGCTGCAGTTCCCTCAGACGTAAATTAATTAGCTCACGTGAAATACCAATATCATCGGGGATTTCTCAGCCGAAAGGAGAACCGCAGAGCATTCATTTGCAATGGTGAAACACAGGGCTCACCGAATTGAAACCGAAGAGAGACATTATGCACAGCTATGTCTAAAATGCTGTTGTGAGATAATTAAAAGGGCACTTATCTGCTTGGCTGGGTTTTAAACAGAGCAGGTGCATTTACAATCCATCAGACTCCCATTTCTCGCTGGGATCCCGAAGCAGCAAAAGACTGGGTCTCTGCAGGCTCTGAAATTACAGAAGGGGGGGGGGGGGGGGGGGGAGGAACAGAAAAAGGAGAGATCAAATCAAATTTACAGACCAGGTTAATGATCCAAAGTAAATACCAAACTCCATACTTCTGTCCACGTGCTTCTTTTTTTTTTTTTTTTTTTTTTTTTTTAAATACTACTGCCCTGCTAAAGTATTTGGAGATAAAACAGTCTAGCCCAGTAAATGTCAGAAATGTGAAATCTATCAGGATTTGTTCCAGACGCTGTTGAAGGAGGGGAGAAAAAAGTAGGAGGGGGGAAGAAAGAGTAACAGAAAGCTATTGAATATCACTTCAAAGAGACACCTAGCAGAGCCCACTGCCTGGAGAGACCATTCCTGCCTGCTCTGCTTTCCAGCTACATTCCAGCACCAGGCACATTAAAATGCAGAGATGTTAATCCTTGTGGCAATGCTTAAGAATATTCACAATGTGCTTAGCACAAAGAAAACACACAAAGCTGCTTTTTATTCACCCTTTTGACTTAAAGAACAGGCTCAAATCCTTCTCGATCCAAAACACGGTACCTTTGCATGAGATCATCAGCCAGCAGGACTGGAGAAAAACAAACCCATTTCACAACTTTTCACACCTGCTGGATCTTTACTCCCTTGTTCTTCATCTTCACTGATTGCTTTGGTATTTTTATTATTTTTAGCTGTTAATCTTACCTCACAGGCAGTGCAGCATGGATGGAGATGAAGGAGACAAGCGTAAAGGGAAAATCATGTTTGTTGTTCATAGTGGTGTCTAGAGGCCCCAGCTGAGAGCGGGACCCATCGTGATCAGCGCACAGGCAAGAGTAGATGTTACTCTGCTGAAAAGCTAGCGATATAAACAAGCAAGTTGGAAAAAACAGAGGGAAGAGAGCATCATTCTCAGCTGGGGAGCTGAGACCTAGAGCAACTAGTGACCTTCCTCCTCCTATCACGCAGGAAGCATGTGGCATCCCTGGGAAACAGCGTACCTCCAGAGTCCCAGTTCAATGACTTGCCCGAAAAAAACCCCACCCCAGCTACTAGGGAATACTCCTAACTATTCACAGCTGTATTTTCTTTGAGTGAGCCTCAATCAATACCATACAGCCAAAACCAGGTTAACCCCTTCCTCTTCATACTGCAACAGAAGCAGGCATCAAACTGTTCTCCACAGTCCCGCTATTAGTTTTTTTTTGATGCCAAAAATGTCACTCCGATTCAATGTCCACCACAAGGCACAAGATCTAACTAAATAAAATCAGCAGTGAATGGGAGCTTTTTTTATTCATGCATGAAAGTAGCATAAATAAGCTTTAATGAGACTGGTGGTGGTCTGTTCTGGGAACTCAATTGGAAAAATCTATTTAGGAGACCTGAGAGATGTTTGTTTATAGACCAAAATGAACACAAGAAACAGGCTGAAAAGACAAGACATGCAGCTCAACTTCTTTTCAGCTTTCTACAGCTGGTTTACCACCCTGGATAAGAAACCAAAAGGGACAGTAGTTAATAAATCAGACTCAGGCTTGCAGCCCAAGATGTAGTAATAAATCCAGGGTGATTGCCTTAGGTGTAAATGTAAGAATAATTTCCATCAGATCCTCTTTCTAAAGAATTTCACCAATTTAGTCTTGCAAGTTGTATATCAAAAGGCTGCCATTTCCTAACATTTCTTTCTTAATGAAAATATTTTTTTAAGCCTTGACAGCAAAATGGTTCTTGGCTCAGGTCACGCTTACCACTTTTATCATCTCATTTGGGCATTTCCAGTCGTACTTTGGACAAGAGTGATTTTTTTTTTTTTCTGGAAAACAGGCAGATGATGTGGTGAGTCTGGACCTCTTGATGATGACCTTTTAACTGAGAACCTAAAAGTGTTGAATTCACACTTTGGCTCTTTGGCTAGAAATTGGACTAAACTGCGCCTGGTTTTCAAGCAGCAAAATTCCTGTTGCTTTTAGAGTTCCTTTCTACCAGGATTTATATCCTACACCAAGTTTAAAATTCTTCATTACACCAGTCTGCCAAAGCAGCCATTACAAGTGGAGATGTTTTAATAATAGTAGTGCACAAGATGTACAGATCATATGATGTCATCTCACTTTTCTAAGCATCTGAGTGTGACTCTCCATCCAACTGCCACAAGAAACTCACACTTCTGTGCATCCAAAACTGATTTTCCATGAATGTTGTGCAGGAACAACATTGGCTCTTTCACGAGCATGTCTTCATTTCATGTTGCCAGTAACACACAAAACACAAATATGGGAGAGACGTGCACCTGATTAAAATAGACTCAACTCCTCTTCTACAGCGCCAGCTATTAAAAAGCTTCAGAAAGGTGCACCAGCATCCCTGTGAAATGAACTAACACGATTTGCCTTTCTTACAAGCAGGAGAAGGGAATACCCCAGGCACTTGCCTCCCTGCCCATCACACCCAAAAGAGGTGCACCCAGAGGACCAGGTACTGGAGCACATAAATCCTAGGAAAAAAAGCCACTTAACAAGGAGACCGTCTTACATAGTAGTGCTTCCTGAGGCCAGCATCTTGGCTCTATAATATCTCTTGTGGGGCACAGTGTAGGGAACTGTCCTTAGAGCTTTGTTCTTCTGTGGACGGCTCTCCAAGTAGCAAGCTGTTTTCACTCTCCAAATCAGACCTCCTCCCTGGAACAAGACAATTTGTCCTATTTGAAACTGTTTTCTTAGCTGCGTAAGACAGAACACAAACAAAAATAAATCTAAACTTTTGTAGCAGAAGAGACCCAACAGAGAAGACTAATGCTGTAGCAAAGAACAGCCAAAATTCCCCCAAATGAGAATTCTTCTTAACCATTTCAAATTAAAAATTAATAACCCCGTAATAGAGCAACATCCCCCCCCCCCCCCCCCCCCCAGCGATTTGTCACACTGCATCAATGCTGCGGTCTGGGGGTTAGCCTGCCTTCAACATGGAGCTGGGCAGTGCCAACGCCCAGCAGCCCTTGCTCTTGCAGGAGAAATTCCTCCATGAACCAGGTCTTTGTTTTACCTCTTGCCCTGGCTGAAAGCTATAAAAGATGTTGCTTCCTAGCCACTGCTCGGTGATTTATCAAAAAGAAGTTCAACAGCTTCAGGTGGCTCCCTGGGGAACAGGGGTCCTCATGATGGTGTAGTGGGTACTAAACTGCCACCCACCCCTGGGGCTGTTGGTCTGTGGAGCCGCTGTGGTGGGGGAGCTTTATCAAGGCCAATATACCCATCGATGTTAGGCCAACGGCACCATCATCCAAAATCACCTGGTGCATTTGCTTTTGAGCAGCAAACTAATCCCAAAGCCTTCCCAGAAATGTTCTGCAAGAACAAGACATGTTTCCTGAATGGAAATAGCAAATGGCCATGCTTATCACCAGCTTTCCTCACAAAGAGGAAATTCTTCACTAAAGCAAGCTATTTTATCCTGCTATGGAGACAGCTCTCTCCAGGTGAAACCCTTTCTCAGTGCTTCTGCTATTGTTGTTAGGTGGTGGGCCCCGTGTGATGGGGGTTCCTGACCTACCCCCGCTTTAACCATCTGGAACTTAATCCTTTCAGAGCTGACCACAGTAATAAAACTCCTCTTTCCACATTGCTTCATATATTACACTAGTTCCCCCCTTAATCTCACTGCAATGCTGCTGATTTATCACCCCAGGCCTCCGGCTCCCCTAAGGCTTGACCAGAGTTCCTGGCTTTGTTCCTTCTCTTCCTGCCTTCAGGGAATTCGAAAGAAAATTTAAACATTAAAAAACCCCCCAACCCTTCACACCTGGATTAGCTACTCACTCTGATTGCTAGTCACTGTCTACATAGCTGTGTAATCCTCAGTATTTTGTGCTAAGTGCCCACTTCAGTACCTGACTTGCGTGCAGCCCAAACTCTGCCCTGAACGTACCTCAGGGTGGGGGGACAATCTTTTTGGCCTGTCTGCTCAGCTGTTACTCATTTATTAAAATACAAGCCAAATATACAATTACACTGGAGGGAACATGTTTCCTTGTTAACTCTTTCTGGCTCTTATTCAGAATTTCTCAGGCTATGAGGATTTATATTTTACTACACAGAATTTCAGATTAATTGCTCACCATTCCCCACGCCTCTGATGGAGGAAAGGGGGACAAGGAGGGTTTTCTCTGACCAGAACCTCTACCTCATCCCCTGTGAGACAATACAGGAATGCACGTCCAGAGCGTCTGGTGGCCCATCCCAGGTAACAGGGAGCAGCACCTCGTAAAAAGATAGCAAACCCTCTGGCCAGAAGGAAAAGGGGACTTATGCTGATCCCTCCCAACACTTACATGGCCTCTCTAGCCCAGCTGTGCCAGCAGCTGCCAGACAAGGGTCTTGGTGAGGCACGGGGGTGGAAGAAGGTTTGGTTAAGGGTGGCAGTTATCGGAGGGGAGAGGAGCATGCTCCATGCTGGGAGCAGCCTGGGCAGAGCTTTAGCCCCTGGTCTGAAAGGAATATCTCCAGTTGTGCACACAAATCCCTCAAAGGTCCTGTTTTGTGCCTGCAGAGAAGCAGAAACACATTACTACATCTCATGGTTTAGAAGAGGTGAGGGAATGAATGTCTGGCACCGGATTCCCCACCCAAGCCCTCGCTGGCTGCAGCCCGTTTTACCTGCAGGAGAAGCTGAAGTGCAGAGACACAGCAGGACTACATGCTGAAGGGCCATTTGGCTCCTGATCACAAGGAGTCTTATCCCAATAACTGCATCTATAGAGCTTGCTATGGGGTGACGTTTGGCACCGTGTCATCACAGGGATGAGTGTGCAGCCCCTGCCAGCTTTCCCAGAGCCTGAAGGATTGCACCAGAAACTAACCAAAAACCCAATTCACATGTTTTTTCAGGTAACATACAGGCCACCTCCCATTTTCAGTTGTATTTAGTGAGAATCAGATTCTAGGAACAAGCATGTCAACAAAACCCGATCAACATGCTCACTGGGAAGGTTAAGTCAACACAAGGGTATGTTTATTCAGTTTTAATGTAAGTACAGTCACAGAAGTATCTGCTGGGAAGGACTCCTGAGTGCCTCTGGTCCTGCCTCCCACAAGAAGCAGAACTGTTGCCAACACTAGCTCAGACCAGCCATGGCTTTGTCTAGCCAAGTCTTAAAACCCCTCAAGGTCAGAGAGACCCTGACCTCTCTGGGTAACCTGTTCCAGTGTTGCACCACTCTCCTCAGGAGAAGTTTCTCCCAATGTCCACCCTGAACATCCCAAGCCACCACTTATGTCTGCCAGACCCAGCTATATCATCTACCACTCCTGAGACCTGCAGGAGCTCAACCTCATGTGTCCCTGCATGGATAAGTTTTGGTGATGGTCCTTGCCACCCCTCCCTCTCCAGCAACCAGGGCTCAACTGGCCCCCAGAGACTCACTTCACTTTTGGCTTCTCTGAAGTCAGTGGACTCACGACAGCTGTGGGCTGTGATAGCTTAAGCACAGATAGCTATGGGTGAGTGAAAGGCACTGAGTGGATATTCCCTTCCAACCTGGAGGCTCCAGCATGTCTCTGATGTCCCCTAAGCCCCACACCCAAATCACCTCCAGTCTAGGAAACTCTGTTTTTTGCTCTTTTTTTTTTCCTTCTTTTTTCTTTTTTTCTTTTTTTCTTTTTCCTTTCTCCCTCTCCTTTTTCCACCCTGGACTTTGAATGTCCCTATGATCTCTTCTTGTCTGCATGATTGCATCATTCATGGCAGGTAAGGTTAGCATGAATAGAAGGAAATACAAACAACACTTCACACAGCATGACGGCAGCTGGGAGAACCTGCGGCCAGCAGAGGTTACAGACCCCAGTCAGGTCTAATAAAGACCTGCATCACTGGAGGGGCAGGAACTACAATTGTGATTATTCACGTTGAAATAGAGGTCACTGCGTCTTCTGCTTCAAAAGCAAATCTGAGTGCTGTGGGGCATCTCAGAAGGAGGTTTCTTTTGTGCATAGCGTTGAGCTCTGGGCCAGGGCAGCCCAGCAAGACTCTACTGCTGGCCGCTCACAGGAAGAAACACCACATGTTTTTTTCCTTGTTGTTGTGGCTCAGCACGGACACAAATTACAAGCAGAGAGAGGAAGGGAGAACCTTCCATCGCAGGATGAGGTCGTAGCCACATGAGGCACTGGGATTTGGGGTCGCTATGGCCAGCACCAAGAAGCTGCCATTCCGCTCCTCTGAATTCCTCTGAATTCAGCTCCTCTCCTGGGTGCCTTAAAGCAATGCTGGTTTGAATATCCCTAGCCCCCATCCTCTCCACACAACTACTCTTTTGCAGTACTTACTGTGTGGGGTAACAATCAAACCTTTGCTCGTTTCTGTCCCCAGCAGACTTGCCACGTAAGACAAGGAGAACAGGGGGATTGTGCAGGGTGACTACTGCTTACCCAGCAGCGGTGTGATGAGGGGGCTGTTACCTGGGGAAGCTCGCTGCTCTGGCAGGGGCTGCGGCACTATCAGCAATGCTGGCTGGCTTGCAGGATCCTCTCTGTAGAGTGAGTGGTTTGTGAGAGGTGCCCCATGCTAGTGAGAACATTGCAAAATTCAGGACATCTGTACAAATTCCAGAATGATGCAGCTGCTCAAATATAATTTTGAAAAATATTACCAATTGAATTGGGAAGGCATTGCAAAACAGCTAAGGAGAAAGAAAATAAACTGGCATGCTGCGACTGATGTAAGCATGTAACAGCCTCCACATGTCACTGGGACCAGCACGATCTGCACCAGTTGAGGCACTGCTTCCAGAGACGGAAAAACACTTCCAAGGGCAGTGACCGCATAGCCGGAGCCAAGCCCTCATTCCCTGTCACAGTGCCGGTGAACCCTGGGGGCCTCCCCTGCCACACAAAGATGGGTTTTCAGGGATACAAGGCCTCTGGTCACAATTGGGCTTCTGCGCTTGTTGAAGCTTGGGACTGAAGCATGATCAGCCAGGATGAGTTAACTACGTGTCAGGAAAACTCCTCAGCCCTGTTAAGAATTGGACCTCCGGGCCACCAAGAGTGCTTGCTTTCAACCAGCAGCGATGCTGAGCATCCCTAGACCTCACCACAACCAGCACGAGCTGCCGGTCCCTGCCAGGGGCTTCCCACCCAGATGCAGCCCCTGCTTACAGCTGACCTAGCCCATCGATGCTGAGCTCTGGAGAGGCACAGGGACAAATGAAGGAGGAGGTGATGGTCAGTGTTGCTTGCTGGACTCACCCATCATGACCAAGGTTGTCAAACAGTCACCCTCTCTGTTCCTGGTTTTGCTTTGGCTGCCACCTGCCAGGCACTCTAACACAAGTTTGGTGCAAAAAGCTGGGAAAAAGTTTCCATTCTAGATCAAACGGTGCATGTCATTCAGTGCCAGACCAGTGGGCCATATGTTGTACAACCGCATAGACATGCAAAACACATCTAGCCTCTTGCTGTACTTCCATAAAGCACATTCAGAAAGAAGATGTAACATATGGCGCATATCAACAGAGAGAAGTGAGTAGGAGCAGTATTAAGGATTATCCCACATGCATTTAACTGGTTCTATTTAACATGTGGCTACTCAGCAGCAGGTACAGAGGATACCAGGCCACTGTATTCAGGCAATTCCTGTAACTATCTCATCCCTCCCCAGCCAACTACTGCTGTTTTAGATGAAGGAAAAGGTTTATTATGGGTTTTTTTCCACCTCCTCCCCTATATTCTTTTTGCTTTATCCTAGGAAATTTAATTTAAAAAGGCACTAGCAGAACTCTACAGATATGCGGCTGACAGAGAAGCAAGCAGCAATTTCAGTCCTAAGACACAGGAAAACCAACATGAGTCTTTCCACAGGTTTCGGTGGGCTTTGGGTTAGACCTTCAGGGCAAGGAAGGAGAGACCACCACAAACCCTTGTGCTTTGTTCATGCCCTCAAGCAGCGAGGAGCCCGGGACACTCGAGGTGAAGCCTTTGGGGGCTTTCCCCATCCCCAGGGAGCAGCATGCTGTGCGGCAGACGGGGCGAGCTCGCAGGCACGTCCGGCACTGGATGTTCCCACCCAAGCGGGATGCCTGCAGATGTTTTTTTCCAGGAGGGCTTGGAGGCAGCTCGGGGATTTTGCTGCTGAATCAGGCATTCTGCGGCGCAGGCAGAGACCTCACCACTGGCGCTGAGCCCTGCAGCTGCACAACACCTGGCACGCGCCGCCGGGGCTGCGGAGCCAACACGGACAAGCTTGGGGCGACGTGGGCTCGCCGCGGACGCTCACTCACTTCCAGCTGATGGCATCACTGGAGGCTTGTGTCTCCTCGGCAGGAAAAGCTGAAAAATAGGCACTGGAGGACAAACCACAGGAAATGCGTCCCTATCTAGAAGAGAAAGGACTTCTTGTACAGCACACGCCGAAGATATCGGAGCACAGAGGAGGGGTGTAGATTTGGCACTCAAGTGCAAACAGTATGTCCCTGCTGTACCACATCACTGGCCTTAAGCATAACTATTTAGGTTATTGGTATAAGGGTACATGTCCCAAAACATGTAATTGTCAGGCTTTTCTGGGAGCTCTTCGAATGCAGTATGTCTCAGTCCTTTCTCCCAGACTGCTTCTACCTGCAGGGAAAGATGGCCTTGTCACCAAAGGTTTCGTTTTCAGCTGCCTCCAACTACTTATCTCTGCAAAGCAAGCAGCCAGGGCCATCTTTCTTCCTGCTTTGCTGTAGAGGTTCTTGAGAGCAAGAACTTGTCTAGTATGAAGATGCACAGACCTTGGCCAAGCTCTATGTGTGCAACAGCAATCCAAACATGTACATTCTCCTCCCTTGTTTCACTTTGATGCGAGTTGTATTACATAGATCTCGGGGCAAGCACAGATACAATGGCCCCTCAGGTTGATGATGTCTCCTGAAAACCCCAGAGCCTGTGGCTGCCCGCTTATGTTTTTAATGCCTGGCCAGAGGGCTGCTGTAGAAAGGGCAGGACCTGTGCAGCCTTGTGGCAGTGTTTTCATTTGCTGTGTTTATGAGGCGTCTCCTCTCTTTTGGCAGCTAGTGGCGGCGGGCAGTTAAAGGCACTTCTGAGTGCAACACCGTGCAAGTGTCTCACTCCAGCTGGCAAGGGCGGGAGAGACAAAAGTAAGAGCAGCAGCTCTGGAAAGAGAAATGAGAGGGGCAAAGACAGGGGAATGGGAGATTAAAACATCAGATCGAAAAGGAACAATAAATCCCTGGTGAGGAATATAACTGGGGGGTAGAGAAGGAACAGATTGCAGCTCAGTAATGAGGCAGACGGCATTTTCTTTGTGATCTGCAAATTCAATTGGATTTTCTGACAGAAAAAGACCCCATGCTATCCAGAAATCTGTTTGATAGATGACGTACCTCCCTCTGCCTTCCGTGGCAATAGCTGCTGTAGCAGACAGGTCTGGCAGAGCCCACCTGGCCCGGCAGTGCAGGCTGAGGTCAGCCAGCTCTCGTGGCCGAGCCCTTGCAGCACCCTGGGGAGAAGGCAGGCAGGACATGGGCAGGGCCATGCCTTCCTAGTGCCTGCTAAAGTGCAATCTCTGAGCTGCACAGGCCTGTCAAAATGGGCAGGGTGCTCTGCTTGGGCCACAGAGCCGAGGTGACAGCCAGGCTCAGTGTCACAGGCAGTGCCCCATTAATGAATGGCTGAGGGTATCTGGCAAAACACCGTCTTGCTGCAAAGGTCCTTGGAGTATTAGGACCGTAGCTCCTCTGTCAGGCAGGAAGGCTCCAGCTGTGCGGTTTCAATCTGTAAGGGCTGCAGAGAGCAACGCAGAGCATTTCAGGATATGACACCCTTGGAGCGGGGACGTTACTACCAGCCATCGGCACTTGTGTTCTGGCAGTGCTGAGGCATTCCTGCAAAACTCTTCCAGGGAAGGAGAGGGAGGAAAGACAGTACGCTGCAGATCCTCGCATCTAGCTCCCACCCCTCGGTTCCCTGTATTTCATTAGACAAATAATAGCTCAGGGTCAATAGCATCACCCTCTTTCCTAGAAATGAAATAACCACAGCCAACTATCAGGTCGCCAAGCTGGGAACCAAGGGATGCAGGCAGAGGTCCCTGCTCTGCAGTCAGCTGCTTTTGGTGTCTTTAGCACAGCATTACTTCTATGATACTAGGCAATAGCGTGTCTTTCCTCTGCTGTGCTTTGGGGAACATAAGCGTATGAAAGATGGGGCAAGAGCTCCCCACCCACACGCTTGGTCTCTTCACTGAAGCCTTGGCAGAAGTACTTGGGAATAAATGGGCAGAGGGGGCCTATTTGTTTTCTTTCCTATGGGATAAAGAGATTACAGTTCTTAGAATTATTTAGACCAATACTTACATTTTGTATTAAAGTCTCCAAAACAACAAAGAGAAATTCAGCATAAACAATAGCTCTGCGCACACAGCACACCTGATGGCCCACACAGAGTTCAGCTCTATGAAGATACAAATCATTGCTAACCTTTCCCAGGAGATGTCCTCTCTCCTACCATTTGCAATGAGGAAGAGCACAGAAACGCAATATTTGGTTACAACAAGATGCAGAGGCTTGGTTTGCTTGGACCGAGTCACATACACACTTGCACCCCAAAAGCCGGGGGACTGCCAGGCCCCAGAGACATCTCTGTGCTTCGCACTAACGTTTGTACTGCTACCCCTCGTGCAATTGGCAGCAATGCCAGACCCAGGACCTCCACGAAGAAGACAAGCCGATGAGAAGAACCTGGCTAAGGAGGAATTCATCAAGTGATGGGTCAGGCCTTCGAGACCCACCCTTCCCATCAGTTGACACAGGCTCTCCTCTACCTGTCCACAAACTTAGCTCACAGCCAGAAACAGCACCGGAGCTTACTTTTACTCTGGAAACAAGCAAAGAGCACAGTGCCAGCACACGAACCAGATCACCACCAGCAGGGCAGCAGCTGCCTGCAGGCAGAAGTCTAAAGACACAGTACTCTAGCTCCTGTTTTGTACAATATATATTCTCTGACACAGCACTACAATACACTGCTTTTTATATGCACATCCATTCCTCTAAATGGCCTCCTTGCTATTGGAAAGACAAAGTTTCTGTAAAGCAGTTAACTAACAAAGATCCCTATTTTTGTCCCTCTTACAGTCCAATTACTCAAACTTGCCAAAATTATCCATGACTTTTCCTACTTTACATAGAAAATCTCTGTAACCAGCTCAAGTTGCCTTTCCCAGTTTTTGCACCAGTAAGCAGCTATGCTCACTTACAGCTACACAGACCCTGGCCTGTTGATCAAAACCAAACACTTCACATGAGCGCCAAACCAGTGAGAGCAGTTAGCTGTCAGAGAGAGGACCAATAGATATGGGACATCCTCAGCCATAAGTGATTTCAAATGAAGATACTTCATTACTAGATAAGCTGTAGGCTCACATGATTGGTAGGGGGACAGCTATAGGACTTACCTAACAGCATTTTACGGTGTGTTACTCGAAACACCAGGCTGGGCAGTCTTCCTTCTGACGCAAAACAAGTCGAGCCCCTGCCGCGTGGAACCATCACAGACTGGTTTTGTATTACCACTGTGCTTGCAAAAGGCATGAATATACTTACATTCTTCTTGATTGCATATCCATTGAGGCTTTATGACCAGTTTTTCAGGGACCATCATATTTAGTTCTTGTATTTTCCTCTCCTATGAAAGTTTGCATCATGCTTTGGACTCAAGCTCACAGATTCTTTACAAGCCACCTCTGGCCTTTCATTTCAGGACATTTGCTTACAGAGGGTGATACGTTTCTGGCTGGTGCTGATATCGCACATATTCTCTGCAAGTCTGCAAGGTCAGGATATTTCTGAAGGAACAACAAAAGGGCAGACACCTTTTAAAATGGATCTCAGATCATCAGTCACTAAGATACTCTGCTTTATCAGTCTTGCATACAAAGGTCTGAGTATCAGTCCTCGTGCTTTGTCGAAGCAATGTTCCT
Organism: Balearica regulorum gibbericeps; assembly: GCF_011004875.1. Taxonomy (NCBI): domain Eukaryota; kingdom Metazoa; phylum Chordata; class Aves; order Gruiformes; family Gruidae; genus Balearica; species Balearica regulorum. The sequence goes on from NC_046184.1 coordinate 63,657,638, forward strand.
GCCTTGTATGAAGAGACACTTCGAAAGGCATCTCTGTCCCAATTTACTTAAAAAAAAAAAAAAAAAAAAGTGCTCCAGCCATAGAAATGCCATGCAAATCCCTGTGAGCTGATTTTTTTCAGGGAGATTCCTTACCTCTAAAACTGCTGATAGCAAGTCAATATTTAACAGAACAGATGCCACGGAGATACACTTCTGTTTTTGGAAATAAACATGAAGGCCTTATTGAACATGCCCACCCATCCCTGACATGACACAAACTTACTGCATGGCCCTGAGGACCACCGTAAGCTGGATCTTAGCAAGCTGGCTGGATTTATCTGCAGACTGGTGAGGAGACATGGGGGAGAACAACCTAATTGCAATCCTGAAAAAGCTGTATTCATTTCAGGTTCTACATAACCGTTCATCCAAAAGACACCGCAAACTCCAAGGGACAAGTGCAGCAGCAACTTTCTCAAATTACTTCCTGTTAGGAAAAGAAGTTGCAGAGCAGAGGTTTTTCCTAATTTAAAGTAGCATCAACGGTAACAATTCCTCAGCCCAACTGAACAACATGAGCGGTTGAGGCATGGTCTGTTGGGATCCATCTTTTTTCTTCTCTTCACTTTCCTCTAATCTATTAATTGTAGCGGCAGGTTGCAAGATGGATCCAATAAAGAGACATTTGAAGTTTTTCTGTGCTGTGACGCTGAAGTAAAGCCTTTACCCAATGAGCACAGACTCACACAAGAGATCACATTGGATTCTCACTTGTCCTCCCTCAATGGGTGAATGCCTAAAAATTGATGAATGGGCTAAAACCCTTCTGAATGTTTTATTGCATGCACCAACGCTTACAGAGACAAGTGCGCTCTTAGGCTATGGGAACTCTGGCAGTTAGGAAACTCACATCAAAGCAGGGAAGCTGCAGGGAAGATCTAAGGAACAAGAAAAAAGAAAAAAGTTACAAGACGTTACACAAGGAACCCCGGCAGCAAGGTGCATTTGCTATACCATCATCCCCATGATTCCTCATGGGTATCTTCAGCCATTTACGGTAACAGCCAGGACTACAATATCGTTTTTCTGATAGACAGGACTACTAAAAATTTCCAAGCCTACCAAATTAGCACAAAACCCCCCACAAATCCAAGCCAGAAAAACTGTCACAAGTTGGTATTTCTACTTCCCTTCTCTCTCCCCCAGCGTTCTCCCAAAAAGGTTTTTGAGTCAGTCAAAAAACATTGTGGTTTTATTTTAAGGCATTGGCTGTTTTGCTATTTAAGTCCAAGTCACTTTGAAATAAAACCAGAACTGTTTGCATTTTTTCCCCTGAAGAAAAGCACTATCAAAAGCTAATCTCCTTTCACACACAATATAGGTACAAGGAATCTGCATTTTCCCTGCAGAAGAATGCTGTGGGAAAGACACCCCATACACAGCTCCTGAGTTCATGGGAACTGGAGGTAAACTCAAGGACCAGCTGAGACATGCAATAAAAAGATTGGCTTTATTCTATTGTAGGAATATCCCTTTGACTGTGACCCTGCCATTTTAGTCATGGTTTCTCTGGGGTACATCATGACTAACATCTCCCACTGTACATCCCTGACAGCAGAGGAAGTGCTGGCCTCCAAAGGAGTAACTGTGGTGAGTGCAGCCCTTTGTTTTTACCGGATATTTTCAGGGTAGCACAGAAAAAGCAATCACATCTGGGACCATCTCAAGGGGCCATTGGCAAAGAGCCAGAGGCTCCATAGAAGAAGCAGCAGATTGTGGATTTCGATGCCTTGGGCAGGATGTCTGTTTCCACAATGGCTGGGGAAGGAAGGAATATAAAGGGAGATGGTCTGATAAGAACACGGCCATAATAAAAAGACTCTGTTCAGTATTAATTTATTTTAGCAAGAAGAAAGGTGCCCACAGTCACTGGGTTACAGACGTTAGTCTCTTGCCTCAGTGAAATGGGAACTGGTTAGTCTTGAGGCAATGTTAAATACTGGATTTTAAAATGAGTACAGAAATAGAGAACAGAACAGATGTGACAGACAGTGGGTTCTCATTCATCCTGGAGTTTTGCAGAAAGTTGTTAAAATATTTCCTCAGCAATTTCAATGCTGGTGGCCCTGTTCTGCTTTGTCCTGGACAGAGGAAATAGCAGCTGCAAAGTGAAGATCTGTGCTTTCTGAAATCAAGCATCTCTTCCACAATAAAAACTACCAGCCTTTTACTTACAAATTTGTTCTGCCACCCTTGGATAGCTGGGAACATTTGCATTAGCGAGCGGAGTGGAGTTACTGACCTGCTTTACTAAAAGCTTTACTAAAACTTTAAAAAGCACTGTATCATGTGAACACTCTCCCCTTCTGCTTGCCAGCTGGTCTTTGTGCCACCTCGGCTTACTGTTTTACCAAGGGGAAAACAGAGATCTCGGAAGTAAAGTTTGAGGCTGGAATTTCCTGTATAAACGAGGCCATTCACAGCGTGATGGATCATCTTGTTCTCCAACCTCCCAGCATCTGCCCACGGCAGGTTGTCCCACCTGGCCTCTGTTTTGGGTCCCTTTGCCTTTTCCAGATGTAGTTTTATTTTGTGCATTCCTGTGTCAAATGCCAGCACTGAGAGCTCTAACGGGATGGCTGCCCACACCGTACTTGGACTTGAAGTTCCTTCTGTGGTGAAATTCCAACAAGCTTGGAGGCAGGGCGCTAAAGCTGCAGGCTGTATCGTGAGCTCCTCCTGGTGGCCATCAATATTGTATTAACATCCACTCAGCTAAAAAAGAAAAACACAGCTTTTGGACATTTTTCTTTTCTTCTATGCTTAAGAAACACATTTTAAAATGGGAAAAGAAAATAAACCATTTATTCTGAGAGTGATGTACAGGTTTTCATTCCTCACTGCTTGCAGATGTGGCTAAAGGGAATGAACACTTCTTTACTCCTCGCATTGATTTTTTTCAATAAAAATCAAGAGTTTCACATTTTCTTCCTAGCATAAGAAACAACTTTGCTGCAGATTCTACTCTTTCCTATTACCCACAGCCAAAGAAATACATCCTTCCAAACTATTTGTGTCTGTTCAAGACAGCTTTCTCTATGCTGATTCTGCAGGGCAGGAAGAGGGAAGGAGGAAGGAAAGTTATCCATATCATTTTCTGACATTGGGATGGAATAGATAGAATGGGAAATTCTATTCTACTTAAATAGCATGGGTAAAAATATTACAGAAAGGTAAATTATAAATAATCCTGGCTCAAGGCTTTAACCAAATCAGTTTGTTAGGCACTGCACAAGCATCTAACATCCAACAGCTGCTGTCCCAGGAAGGTTACGCTACTAAGAACAGGCAGTAACACCCAAGTGAAACCAAAGGTGGGAAAGAAAACAATGTAAGAGTTTTTGCAAAGACTGTCACTAGCAATGTTCTCCACTCCCCTTCTAGATGGCTGTATGATATTATGGTATTCCAGGGTATCTTCTGATCTCTTCATAACATGAAGTTATATAAATATATGAATATGTAAATAAACAAATAAATGAATTTATATGAATTCTTTTTACACACTCTGCTAGCCAGGTAGCAGAAACAAAATCTTGGTGTCAGATCTGCCTCTGCTCAGAGCCTTGCCGTGAAAAACTGACTGGATGTATGTAGAAATTTTCAGTACCGGGCATCAGACACTTTCTTCAGGGTGGGCTAGTAGAAATCTTTGTTAATCCTGCCCATTTCAGTGCATAGCCAAAATGCCTCATGTCAGAACTACTAAATCCAGCATCTTGCATTAGCAATGCTCATTTTAGAAACATTTTGTCCAGGATATCCTTCTGGTGACTTGGCATGGAATTGTATAATAGCTGATCTACGTAACATCAGAGGATCCACTTTTCCCACTATCTTCAGCATCCCTTCCTTTTTTTTTTTTCCTTTCACTGCTTCTACATGATCACTCTCTTATTCAGCATAAGAAGTGCAGACCATGGGCTTCCAACACCTAGTTTGCTCAGATACTGTCACACAGAGAGAAGCGGATTGCACCAGAGATCAGAGGCACAGCCTGGCCCTCTGTCAGACTGCGTTCTTGTGTAGACAGTATTTGCCTCAGCAGTCAATCCTCACTCCTGGGAAAAGCAAGGATTAAACGAGCTGAATACCCATACACACAAATACGTACCTTTTCTTCTGCGTACCTCCAAGATACCTTATCAACTAATAGTGATGTAGATCCTCTGTTTGAAAGTGATCTGTAAGTCCTTTGCCACGATATCTCCAAGAGAGAAAAGCTGCTTTTTCTGAATTTTACTGTTATGCCTTTTTAATTATTTCCCAGCTATTGATGTTATTGATGATGATCTTGATTAGAAAGCCCTTTGGGCTGTTGAATTTTATCAGCTGTTCACAGGTATGGCAACCTTTGGGCTCGCACCGCATCGTTAATTAACACCTTAAGATACTGTTTGAGGAGACAGGAAAAATCAGCTAGCGACAGTTGCACCCAGAAATGCCCTCAACGATTTGAAAAATTTGATAAATGTAGAAACAGAAGGCCAGAGATGTCTATAGCTTACATACGAGAATTACATCCATGAAAAAGACTAAGTACTTCAATGCAGAAAGGCTGCAAAGTATAGCCAAAAAATTAAGTGGAGGGAAAATATAAAAATCAATATAGCTCCCTAAAATGCCCAGTAAGATTTTGTAGCCTTCAGCTACAAAACCTAAAAATCTATAGAAATAATCCAGTTAAGATTTTTCAGACTTGTGATTTTTAACTTTCATCAAACTTGGTTGCAACAGAATAAAAGCCTAAACACAAGAGAGTAGTAAAATAGGACCAAAAAAAAAAAAAGTAATTTTTTTAAAAAATTAAGAAGATCCTCCAGTTCAGACCTGACAAAAATAGCCAGAATATGGATCCATTATAGTCCAATATTCCTGGCAGCTGATAAAGAAATTCAAGCAGAGAGATCCAAAGATCTTTGATAATTATCAAAGAGGTCACATGGTTTAGATGTTATTATAGAAAAGGAAATGTGTCAGTTCAACCTCCTTTGCTCCTCTTAGTACAGTGAGAGAAACACTGATGATTCAGCGCTGCAGTGATAACCTGGCTTTCCAGGGTAAGCTGCTACATTATTAGGTGACTGAAACATTGGACAAAGCTACATCCCACTCAATTTCATTCAAAGTAGCAGCTGAGGAATGAAACATAGCAAAACGACAATGGTTTAAAAAAAGCTTTTCCAAAATTGCAGAATGGAGAGGTTCACTTTGTATTATGCAAGTAGTGTGAAAGACTGATGTAGAAAAGTAAGATTTTACATAACACTTCAAAATACTCAAACTCAAGCTGACCCCAGGGGCTGCATATGTAAGAAAGTTCACACCATTCCAGGTATCAGCTTGGATACATCCATATTATTTTCTGTCCTGTTTATCACAGAAACATGCTTAACCTCTCCAAACCCAACATCCATGCAAAGGATAGGGAGGCCACCGACTCAGGGAAGCACAGAAGAACCCTTCACAAGCTGGAAGCATTCCTCAGTGGGCAGTGGCTGGGGATAGAGGCCTTCCTCTTAAGACAACCCTGGTGAGACTACTCAGATCTTAGCCTGGCTACTGCTTCTCCCCCCCCTCAGGGGAAAGCAGTGATGCCCATCTTTCGGGGTCCCACCACTTCCACGCTCTTCACCACATGGGCCGGCAGGGTTTGAATTCATGAGGAGAGAGGTACAAAGAACAGCCCCACAGGAGTCAAAATGGGAGAAATCCCTTCTGAAGCCTTTTGCAGGTGCCTGGGTGATGTCTGCAGACTGCTGCTTCAGTCTCCTGAAGGGCACACGTTCTTCTCCTCACTGGCCAATTACTCTGACCCTTGCTGCACCCTTCCCTCACCAGCACACCCAAATGCCCTCATCATGTTAGCAGAACAAAGGTTAAGATATAGCAGCACAATCCAAAGCCTTCCCATTAAATGAATTCCTGCAGAGGAGAAAGCAACTGGCAGGCAGCAGGGAGAATCACCCTGTCTCCTTCCCACAGTAGGCTGGACTGGGAATCTCCAAGACGACAATGGTTTTTTTCCAGAAGAGCACTGGGAGTTTTGAATCATCACAAGTCTTGACCAAGGATCCCAAAAGAGCAAACTACAGCATCACCTGTCAAACCCTTAAAAGTACAGATACATATTTAACGGTGTGTCGCTTCATCAGCTGAGGCATTAATTTAGACCTCATTATGGAGGTATGGATGTTCAGCAGCTGAACTGGTTAGAATTTAAGGGTAGGATTGTAGCCAAGGTGTGCAAATCTAAGCAGATTCTTCCCTAGAAAAAGAAAACAGCGATGCTTCTTGCCAGAAATCAACCCTATTTTGGCCCTAGTACTTGCAGCCATTTCTATCACCTGAGAGTCTAAGCATTTCAAGTATTAAGCCCATTCAGCGCAACTCCTCCACACAGGTGAAACAGTGAAAAATGGAGCATTCCTGCAGCTAAAAAAAGTTACTTCATTTTATACATATGGTTTCCCTTCTATTCTCTACCATTATATACATTTTGATCTGATTAGTCAACACAGCATCTTTAAGATCACAAGTTATACCCTAACTGGTGCTTTAGTGCTTCAGCTAACGACTGGAGGTGCAGGTTCCACAGAACATTTAACAGATCAGAGATTTCTTTTTGTGTTGTTCCCAATCTTTTAGAGTCCTTTTCAGTGAACCCCAATGGTCTGGCACAGAATGATCCCCAGTTTTTTCTTCAAACCATGAACTGTAACATATAATGAGAGCTAGCATCATTGCAGAAAAAAAACCACTACAGAAATCTCTGAATGTCCCAACGAAATGGAAAAGAATCTAAATACAGTATTTTAAAAGTACTGACAGCACTATTCTGTTGTCAATTAAAATGTGTAATAAAAGGATTAGTGAAGACATTTCTTTAATCATAGTTAAGGCAAAAATGCTAGTATTACTGGAATTTGGTAACTGACATTCTATATTAAAATTCTTTGAAATTAGTTGCAACAGAAAACATGGGACAGAACAAATATATCTATGTATGTGTGTGTATACATACACACACACAGAGTTGATATTGTACCTGCCATGGTTGAAGACAGTTTGAATACAGTAAAAAAATACATACAGACCCTGCGGCCTGCTAAAGCATTTCTGACTTCCTCAGTTTTGTAATCTTGTGAATGATCCTCTTTTTGAAGTTGTGTTTTTTTATTGTACTGAACACATTAGCCTCAGGGAATTCTGCCTTATTTCTACATCTCCTCCTAGATACTACCTATGTTATGCACTCAATCCATCCAAATAACATGATTTTTCTCCTCAGTATAGTAAGTGCTATTTAAAATGTACTTTAAAATCAGAAAGCTACTAGTGGCAACATTACTGAAAACAGTCTATAAGGTGCCAGTTCATAGCAGTGGCCCTGTATTGCGAGTACATAAGCAAGGCAAGGTTTGTGTGGAGAGGAAACGTCTTACATCTGAACCACGAGCGCTAAACATCACATTTCCCACTCTCCAAATATGTCAGTTGTTCTAATACGTATCACTTCTTAGAAACCTCACTCAGAGGGGATGCAGAACATGAAATCTCTTTCTGCTTTCTGTACAAACTGAACTCCTTTAAGTGAAATCCTCTTAATATTGAAGAAAACAGATCAACAGAACCGCTTCCTAAAATAATCTCATGTAGCCACAGAAGAGGTATGTTATACAATGTTCCTGCATTTTCCCAAAGCCTCTCACTAATACCTCTTCTCCAAGCTGCTGCAAAAGCCTGGGGAGAAAGAGATCATTCAGATGCCATGTCCCATTTAATGCTTGGTCTCCCTCCCAAGACTATGGCAATTCAGCACCACTTGTGGTGCTTAGTTTTATGACAGGCACAGCTGTCCAGCAGTCTTTGCAATATGATCAACTCATTTTGCAGTAGCATGCTGCACAGCTGACAGATTTTTCTTCACCCCCCTCCCAGTGGACCTGGGCTGAATATGGACAGACTTCGAAGCAAAAGGGTTCCTCTCAAACTGTGGCCTCATCTGAGCCACCCAGTTCTGGCATCACTTCTAGGACAGCTGGCACGGTAAATACACTCTTTGAATGCTCTCCTTCTTCAATAGGTATAACTTGGTGGGAAAACGGAGGTTAGCTGCCTCTTGAGGAGAAGCAATTTAACCACATGGGAAGAGCTCTGTTCAGTAGCCGTCACATGATGGAATTCAAAATAATTTCTACAAGTGCTGGTTGAGCACAGGAAAATCTTCACTGCGCCAGACCTGCAATGGATCTATTCAAAGATCTTTTGTAAAAAAAGCAAAACCTCTGTAACTAGAAATCATCAACTTCAGAATGAAGCACGATTTAGTGTCTTTTTCAAATTAATGCTAGCCTGAAAAAGCTGCCTAGTTAAACCACATTTCCACACCCCAGATCGTGTTTTAGGAGACCAGAGTAGCAGTTTCTAGAGTTTTGTTGGCTTTTACTTTCACCTGAACAAAAAGCTGACTTGCATCTTTATGACTTGCCACCAAGGTGTATGATGGAAGGGCAAATGTTTCTTCCAGACAAATATCACATTATCCCAGTATGGGTGGGAACTTTACTCACATTCATTGCAGCAAATAAAACATTTCTTATGAGAAATAAACTTTGGGGCAAAGCATCACAAACAAGCAGACTCTTTGTATACTGTTCTTTTAGTTGACTTATATGTTCCAAAGTAGAGTATTTTTTCCAAGACCAAAGCAAATACAGAAGGAATAGTACAGATAAATAGATCTATTAAGCCAAACAATTCTTCAAAAATTTGCAGCAGTTAATTCTAAAGACTGAATATAACTAACTTTAGAGAAATCAGACCTTAGTCTAGACAAAGCAAACTGTCCTATTAGCCAGCTGTTAGGTAGAATACTATGAGCTCTGGCAATGAGAGACTTTATTCACTGTCTTGATCACCAGCTATTTCTTCTGCAGGTAAAGACTTTAGTCATTGGCCGCTGTAGAAACAAAGGCATTTAAAATTCCTGGTTGTATCAGAATGAGTAACAATAACATTATGGTTTTACAGTTTCAGTCCTCATTAACTTTTGGCTTGAGACAGCTGACATTACTTACCAGCAGTAAAAGCTTAAAGTCAAGGGCTCCCAGGAGAAATACTTCTATACAAAGAAAAAAAAGTTTCTATAGAAACCAACAATCAGCATGACTGACTTCACCATATTCATTCTACTACTGAGGCTTCCATCATCAATCCAAAGTTATATCTAAACAAAAAAAAACAAGAAAAGGTTTGGTGGAATGTGTTAACTAATGAGCCACCACCACAATAGCTTCACAACTTAAGCAGGTCACGACAAACCCTCTAGAGAAAGAGTTCAACTTCAGTAAATGTACACAGAACCAAAGTTTGTAGGCACTTTACAAGGGGGTACTCTACTACAAATGCAGCAGAATACTGTTGATTAAAAAAAACAAAACCCACAAACTTTAGTCTTCAAATACCAAGAAGGGTATCTTGCCCATTCCCTGACTTTAGAAATTCAATTCTTTTGCTGTATTTGGTGGCCTTGAAATCTTTAAAATCCATCTGTCCATTAGGAAAGAACAATACAGGTAAGTATTTCCCCACCTCCCCAAACAGAAAAGCAGAAAACCAGAAAATCTGACTTTTAATGGAAGTACAGCTCCAGGTACTGAAGGCTACCCAGTAGCATTTAAAGCAGCACTTTGAGATATTTCACAGATTTTTCCAATGTACTATCCTACCTATTACCTACCAAACAGCAGTCACAGAGAAAACCCCTGGAGCGTAGCTGGCAAAACCAAAAGGACAAATAGAAAAGGTGCTTATATAGATTTTTATATGGGTATGAAACTTATATTAGTGGCCCACTGAGGCGCTCTCTTGAGTTTATCACTTTCAGACCAAAGCATTAGTATAAGCAGTGAGCACAGCGTGACAAATCCAGATGAGTCTGATGGAAATGCGCAGGTTGTCGTGTTGTTCTTCAATCACAGTGATCAAGACTTTTTCAAAATACGTGGTTGCTCTGATAGACAAACAGCTCTTTCAGATCTTTGGCAAATCTTTGGCTAACCAAATTTAAAATCAGTTTTAACACATTAATTGAAAAGATGTAAAGGCATGTCAAAATACAGAAGTAACGGATTTCTGGACATATAAATATTTAATCTTCATCCCCTGTACTTAAGATTTTTCCTCATGATTTCTTACTCCACTCAAATGAAATTTGTTTTTGAAACAGCATAGAAGTTTCTGCCCCCAAAATCTACACCACTACCATGTTTTAAACTTTAGGCCACAGAACTTACTAGTTTGTTGGGGTTTTTAAAAACTATTTCAATCTTATACTTAAGCAGTACATGGTTTGATGAGGTCAGCATTCTTGTTCTTTGTAAAGCACCTGGCATAATGAAGTCCTGGTCCATGAACAGATCTCCTAGTCATTATAGTCAACCATAAATTCTCTGTAAACTAAAAGCCAGGCTAAGAAGTAAACTTGAGCAGCTACACAGGATGCTCAAATCAAACGCCTTTTGCCACCTGGTTCTTCCAATGCTCTCATAAAATGACCATCACTGGAATCTAAGCATCTGCCCACCACAGCACTGCTGAAGCAGTTCAGTAGCATGGAACACTATTAGCAGAAGAAAATGCATTGCATGGAGTGCAACACAGTAATGCTTCCGTTACCCCGAGCAGAGTACCCACATGCAAACACTGTACTGCCATATGGAGTCAAAATAGGGAGCACTGACAACTGTAAAACAGAAGATCACATGTGGTGGGAGCAATCAGCAGAGAAGTCATCCAGGATAAAAGCAAGTATGACAAAGTACATAGAAGTGTGAAAGAGAAATATCTTCTTCCAGAAACTGCATACACTTAAAGGGAAAATAAAATAGAGAAAAAAAAAAAAAAGAAAGAAAGAAATCAAGAGATGAGTCAGTAATCAGTAGCATGAGACAAACTTGAACAAAAACCAAGAGCAAGAACATGAAAATACCATTTGACATCCTTCTTATGGTCCTACATCTGCTAATATGACGGATCACAAACACTTCCACCTTCTTTTTTGTGCAGAATATACACGTCTTCACAAAACGCATTTAGTTGCTATATACTTGGATAGAAATTAGATTTGCAGTTTGAAAAAATAAAAAAACCAGTATGAGAATACTCCCTCTCACATTTCTCCAGAAAACTTCTTTAAAACGCAACAAGGGCATAGAGATTGAACCTAGAAAAGCATTTTTCTGTTCATGATATTCTGTACAGTTTTCCGTATTTACACTGAAGCAAAGGAGCAGAAGTCTGAAGAAATTAAACACTTTGGAGTGCTAAAATCAAAACATAAGCAATACAATTTTTTAATTTCAGTATTTTAAAGTACAGAAAGTGGAAACTATGAATATCAAATACAAATTTAAACAAAGCCACTTGTCCTCCCCTAGAATAATCAATGTGAACTACTTATAGAAACTTACAAATTTAAAGTAAAATCGAAACAAAATAAATACTGTACATACACTTTCCCTGCCTGCAGGCAAAAGAGGATGGGAAATACTGTTCTGAATTGAAAAAAATGCTCTTAAAGCTGCAGCATCCCATTTCCCAGCCAAATACTTAACACAGTAGTGCGTTTCTGTAAAAAGGAAGACACACATACACCGACCCCTACTGAGCAGACAAGCTAATATTTTCAGAGACATTAGAAGGAAAGATAGAAATTAGACTGAGTAGAAAAAGGAGAGGACCAGCAAAACATTACTACAAAACTAGTAAATATAGCCAAGAACTAGCCCCTTTCTTTTTTTTCTTTCCAAATTCCATGTTTTAAAAAAAAAAAAGATTCACCAAAGCATTGGCAGCAATAGACATTTCCCAGCAGAAGTGACAATACATATCAATATAATCTCTTAAAGTGATCCCTTTCATTCCCTTCCCACAGCATGAAACTCTTATGGCTTAATTTATATTAAAAGTAGAAAAAGGTTTTTTTTTCCCAACAGAAATGCAGCCTATGAAGAACATGCATTTCCTTATCAGTGCTACTTATATTTCCCATCCACTGCATGATTTATCACTCATACGCTCCCACAAAGAGGGTTACTAGGGTGGACTTTTTGTTGGGTTTTTTTGTTTTGGGTTTTTTTTGGAAAAATGGATGTTGCAGCTTTTAATCTTGTTTAACCACAAATAGTAAGGCCCTTGGTTCCATGTATATTTCTTCTGTGAAAGAGTATCTCTGGGCTCACTCAACCCCAGAGCTACAAACAGCTTTTAATGGTCTGGAAGTATTACGTGAATGAAACTCTGGAAAGACACTAGATTTGGGGGTCATGGTGGGGGTGTGAAGGGATGGGTGGGCATGTGGAGCCTAAATAGGGCACTAGTTAGAGGCTCGTAGTATGAGGTCGTTCTAGCTTCAGTTCTGCTTGGTCTCCACAATTACCAAAAAGGGGGTAACAAGATTCAAATCAGCTCTGACTCTGAAACCCTGCAAAAATTTTCAACATTTACAACTTCCTGGCCTTGTGAACGACAGTAGTTTATGCCATATAGCAAAGCCTAGGGAAAGCTGAAGCTTCTAAAATGTGATCATGACACTGTGCTCTCTTATATCTCTACTAAGGACAACACAAGCACTTCAACCACCAAAAAAACAAAACCCCCATGTGATCAGAAAGCAACAATTTTAACTCTCAACATCTAACCCTTTCAAAATTGTCTTTAAGAATGGATTAATGTAGAGTATTATAGGTTGCATAGGTCATCTACCTCAGAGGTCAACAAAGGCTACCCTGTAGCCAGGGTTTATTAGCAAGTATAGTAGGAGAAGAAAAGGGAAAGTTGCTGGAAGAGTCTTTGATATAGTTTCTAGGTGGTCTTTCCATTTTCATGTTTGTTTGTTTGTTGTTGTTATTTTTTCGATTGCAGGAACATGAGAACTTAAGAGAATGGGAAAACCCCTACAGTATTTCATTTCCTATTGTTCTGTCTACAAAAAAAAAAAGTTTTATGCCAAATCCAAGTTCTCTGACTTTTCAAAAAAGGTTATCCTTGAAAACGAGTTACCATAGCAGGCTTAATTCTCTTTGTTGTCCAGTCACTGTTCCCTACTCCCTCCCTCTTCCACCCCAGGTGAGACAGCAAGGGAAAACCAGGGCTTTTTCTGTCCACTACAACAACACAAAGTTCAGTCCATCTACAGAAAGATTGGTGCAGTAGTGTTTTCATCTAGAACACAATAAAAATATCCCTACATACAAGTACACAAAACAAGTGAGGTCATCACATCCTCTTCATGAGCTACCAGGAGACTTTTTTTTTTCCTTTTTTTTTTCTTTTTTAAAAAAAATTTTTAAATACCACTTATCATGGCAATTTCTTTTAAATTACTTGTTCTGATGTGGAACATCAGAATTAACTTCTGCTGGAAGCATGGATATTTGAAGAAAATGGGAATGAACCTCTGCCTGTTGACAGCCTGTGAAGAGACTATTACATAAATTCAGTGGAGAGCCACTTTGAAATAAAAGGTAGAAAGTAGAGTAAAGAAAGAATAAAACCAAGAAGAAATAATATATATGGGTCCAGCCACATCTGTGTTCCAATAATGAGATACAGATAAATAATGCAGATGGTCAGAAAAGAGACTTTGTATAAGCCACTCACATGTACAAGAAAGCATACTCCATATTTTAAAATTCCTTACTCCAGATTCTATTCTGGCATACTTCTACTTCAGATAAGTGTTCTCAAAACTCTGCCTTTATGGAGAGAGAGCTCATTCTTCATTCTGCTCTGAATCTGACTGCTGCCCTACACTGGAATTTTCTATTCTTAAAAACTATACAGCCAGCAACTAGGAAACAGTTTGGTTCAATATGCTAAAGCTGAAACAGTTTCCAAAGCCTGTCAGGTATTAATCCATTTGCTTAAGCACAGAGAGTATTTATGAGTATGTAATTTTAACTAATATTGACAACATAATTTATTTCTTTGACTTACTTTGGTGTGAACATTTTAGAAGACAGTTAAAATATTGTCTTTTAACGATTTCCATCTGGAAAACATAGCACCTGAGAACAGCAAGTACTTTTAGTCACTTTCAGCACCTGTAGAGTAAGTACCTCTTAGCTTATCTTCTGCTTTTTAGAAATCCTTTGTTAACTCCATTCCCAATAATCTAAACAAGGTTGAGAGCTTGCATTAAATTAAAAAAAAATAAAATTAAAAAAGACTGAAAACATGCTTTTGTGAAACCATAATTAGCAAACCACAAAAAGGTTAAAAAAATTCACTCATACACACGCACACAAAACTATAAACTCAAGTCAATACAATGTAAAAGCAGGGCTGCAAAAAAACACTCCTCAATCATAATTTTCAAGCTCCAGAGGAAGTAAAGCCATGAAAGCTACCTGACTTATTTGCAGTTGCATTGTTTTGATGTTTCTCAACTTAGAAACAGGACAACATACTGCTAAATAGTTTTAACCCTGCAACAATCAAAACCACCTGACATCAGAACTACTTCCATAAATTTGTAAAGGCATTAATAATCTAGGCTAGATAAAAATAATTCTGCACAAATATTCTGGAAAGTCCAACTGCATTTGTTTTTAAACGACATCAAGACAGAACGATTCCAGTATAGAATATGGAGAAAGGAAAAACTGGTATGGAAAGTTAAATCAATTCAATGACTTGGATAGCTATGCCTGAGTATTTTTACTCTTAGCAACAAAAAAAAAAAAAAAAAAAAAAAAAAAAGCCTGAACAACCAAGAATATTGTTGTCACTAGCATATTAATGTTTACATTTTGGCTGGACCCTGCAAAATGCCCTTTTTCCAGAATCAAGTAAAAGTATTCACCTTTCCACCTTCATCCCCATCCCCTAAAAGTTAAATATTTAATTTTATATTACAGAAAAATACAAATTTAAAATCAAAATTATTTACAATAATTCAGAATCGGCATTTGCTATCAGCTCTGTATGAAGCCTGACACAAATGATTATTCTGATACCAGTAAGCTACTTAATGCTTATATATGCACCAGTTAAGAGTTTTAATTGGCTGTCTCGCCCAGCTTTGAAAGCAACACACATTCTCCTGCCTTCCTGACTCTTCAGTAAAATGTGTTTAAAGTACACTATTAGTATTTTAATGCTTCTTCCATGCTACATTAAGTAATATGACAAATCTTAAGACTGCAATGTATATCTTACGAAGTTATTTCAGAGTAATTGTTCTGAAGAAACATTTATCTTAACTGATGTCCCCACTCCTCCAAAAAGATACATAAGGTTTCCCTCCTTTGTACCAACTCTTAAATAACCTGTACAAATGCAATTTCAGGGAGCCTTTTTACAGAAGAAAATCATCAGACATCATCAGGAGGAAAAGGATGCGCTCCAATTTGGAGGAAAGGGGTGCAGTTTAAGACAAGTTAGCTACTGGACTGACATAAGAAGATCCTTCTGTCTTTAGGAGTCTCTTCTAGTCCATCAAATAAATAAATCTGTATTGAAGAGGACAGGTCAAAAAATAATCAAGCTGGCAGAGAATATGCAACTTGCAAGTCAACAGAAGCCCAGCCAATAGCTTACAAAAAGCAGGAAAAAAAAATAAGATTCCATATGCCTTAATTTAAAAAATAATTAATAATGTATCTCACCCCTATTTAAGACTATAACCTGAATATCAAATTTAGGAGTCCAGACTAATCACAATTAATGTGGCTCTCCACTGCACCAAACATACATTATCAAAACAATTAAAAACTTTCACATTCTTAAATCTAAATTAATAAACCCCACAAAAAAGTCTTCCAAATAAATAGTTTTTTTAAATGAATTTAAAAGTTGTCAAAATCTATCAGAAATAAATTATTGATAAACCACCTTCATCATCTTCCCCTCATTAATTAGGTCAGAAACTACCAGCAACAAATGATATTCAAGCCCTGATGAGAGACTATTTCTCACAGTCCATGTCTCTCTGAAGATTTCCCCATTCCTGTATGGTTATTGCTGAGCAGGTGTGGCACAGTGAAAATGCAGCATTGGGTTGTTTTTTTTTTTGTTTGTTTTTTGTTTTTTCTCTTTCTTTCTCATTTTTGTTCATCAGGCAGTGTTTTATATATGGTACATGCAAGTCTGCTTCAAGCAGAGGAATAACAGCAGCTCCAGGCTCTGTTGACCTCAATACTGGTCTGTGTAGGAAAGACAGCAGTAGTAGAAGTAGCAGCTACATTAAACAAAGAAGCGTGCATGGCCATTCCGGTTCAGCTTCAAGATCTTCCCAAGGCGTTGTTTAGCAGTTGCCATTCCTTTCTTTGGACGTTTGCCTAGAAAATGAAATCAAGTGCTTCAATCAAGAATTTCAGAACAAATTTTTAGCATTGTAGAACAAAGATGAAACCCAGCTTTCAAGCTGAAGCAGGCAAAATTTTCACCTGAATCAGTTTCAAGGGGGAAAAAAAAGAAAAAAAAAAAGAAAAAAAAAAGAAAAAAAAAAGCTCTGACTAGCATTATCATAAATAAAACAATTATGTTATTTACAAACATTTCCAGTCTAGGGAAGGGCAGTGGGTGTGGTAGGGGAAAAACCTAAACTGAGCTTCCTAAATTTTGGTCAAGTTATTCCCTTGAGTAAATTATAGAAAATAAACTAGAAACTAAAAATTAAATAGTATGATCATCAGACTATTTTTTGAAACGTCACAGCTTTTAAACCTTCACTTCAATAACTGATTCAGGCCAGTGTTTCAGAGTACAGTTGTGGTTCTGTTCCCTGTAATAAATGCAAAACAGATACACCTGCAGAGGTGCAACAGTAACTATGAAAGTTTCACCTGGCCACACACCCAGTCAGATCTCTCTTAATTCCACCTCTACACATTCTGTGCCAAAATCTGAGTGTCCACAGGATGCCCATTTTGTATTTTTTCCTCAAGGTCTAACCCTGTCCTTTTTTTTTTTTTTTTTTTTTTCCAGTTTCTGCATCTAACAGCTCTTTTTGATGTTTACAATCTCCTTTTCCTAGTCTTCTTTTTCCTTTTTTCCCCACTCTGGCAAGAGGACAGAGATAAACATTACCTTTTGTCGCCTGGTTGCTGATAGGGGGTGGATTTGATGCTGGCCTCTTTGTTGGGTGAAGTGGTACAGACAAGGATGTTTCACCATATGGCCTGTCAGGGCTAAGGCTGCCATCACTCAGCCGACATTCTCCTTGAATTAGACTGGAGTCTCGTGTATACTTGCTATGCTGAAAACTCAAGCTGTTGTTGTGGACTATACTTCTGTTTTCCTGAACCTTATGACTGGCTTCTGATGCACCCTCTTTCTTGATATATTTTTGAGTTTTACTTGGATCCTAGTATGGAAATGAGGAGAAGAAAAAAAGTAGAAGTTAATACCTTCTGGCTACAAGTTCACTCCAGTTTTTCTAATTATACTACTGTATCTTTGAAAATGATATTTCAGTTCCACCAGTGCTTGATCACTTCAACATTCCATCATTTAGTAAAGATACCTCTTAAAATAAGATATAACACAGTATATTATCTCTGTGCAAGCTTTTCCATATGCACTTAAGGCCTATAGATTAATCACACATACAAGTGTACTCAATTTCACTACTTTTTGGGTTTAGTTTGCAGTGATCGAAACAAACGCAATTGCTCTTGATTAAATTTGCCACTATAGCAAGTCATACCATAACCATTGACTACCTAAACAGGCAATTTCTTTACAATATTCAGCTGATGAGAGAACAAATGCTAAACTGGCAATTACAAGCTGTAAGGAGTATCATGTAGTTAGATATTCTTACCAAAAAAACCTACAAAACATGTAGCTAAAATACAGCTATTAAATAGCACTGTTATTTTGCAACTTTAATTGTCCTATTTAATTGTTAAATTGTTCTAATACTTCTAGCACAGACAAGTTTAGAAATACTAAAAAGTTCAGAGTATAAGACATACAACCTTTCATTCATATATTCTTTGCTGGATTCCACCTGGACATCAGAAAGCAAAAATATTCCTACCTGCTGACTGCTGAAAGGTTGTATCAGTTTGGCAGTACCTAAGCAAGTATCTTTACTATAAATACTATCAACAGGTTCCATTTGTTCTGATGCTCTGGTTGGGAATAACAATGAATAAACAATACAATGCTACCCCAGTTAGACTGAACGTAAATTCACACTTTTTCTTATAAAGTATTTTTTATTTTTCAAGATACTGCCCGGAGCATCTTAATACTAGTCACTATGACAGGAGAGAGTTTGAAAGAAAAAACACCGCCACCACCACAATAATGAAAGAAAGCATGACAAAAATATAACAGTTACCAGAAGCAGAAGTATCTATTATCAGAATTGCAGTGTGGAAAGACCTGTCCACCATGCTTTCAGTACTTACAACTTCATGATCTCTTTTTCTTATAAAAGTGGGTTCAAAATGTTTAAAATATTGCTTTACCTGAGGGGTAATCCTCGAAGCTTCATTCAGTTGTCTGGCCCATGCTGAAGTCCCCAACTCTCCTTCCTCTTCCTTCACAGACCTACCTAAAGAGAGGTTCAACAAGCTTCAATTTTAAAATCAGTAACTAGGAATACAAAGTTAATTATACATTTGAATGACTTTAAAATTAAAACAAGAAAGAAAGGAAAATACAACGGAAACTATTTCCTAGATACAAAATAAAAGTTGTCAGAGCTACTTGGTTCTACACACTAAATAGGAAAAACAATCTCACAGTATAAATACACCTAATTACAGATCCATATAGCACAGTAAGAAGGTCAGACAAATACAATAATCCAAATTTGAAAGTACTGATGTTGAAGACAGCTTACTTTCCTTTTTACACTACAGTTTTCTACCATGGCTTTGTATCATGAGGAGTTCATACAAAGATGGACATTTAATTTTCAGGTATTATTGACTGCATTCTTTCTAAGCACTGATGTGCTATTCAGGTACAACGTATGGAAGATCTATGCTGACAGGCCTAGAGAAGTAGTGTCCAGATTGAAAACACATTTACAATACAGTTAACTTGCAAAATTAAGGGTATCTCAATACATCAATTTAATTCAAATTTGGAGAGATCGAAAGGTTTTGCAAAACCTGCCAGCTAAGAAGCGGAGTTTCATCTTCTTCACCTATGGAGTTTGATACATGTACTGGGTCGAGCTGGAGCAGATTTTTTTTCCTAACAGTCCGTATTAAGCTGTATTTTAGATTTGTGGCTAAACCAGTGTTAAAAACACAACAAAGTTTTCGGCTGTTGCTGAACGGTGCTTGCACAGTGTCACTGCTTTCTCTTTCCCCACTCTGCCCCCTGCAGTAAGTAGGCTGGGGGAGGCAAGAGACTGAGAGGGGACACAGCCAGGACAGCTGACTTGAATTGGCCAAAGGGATATTTAATATCATACGTCATGCTTGGCAATAAAAAATGGGGTAGAGGAAGCGGCTGGGGGAAAGGCAGACTTCCGAGGTAGTCATTGCTTGGAGACTGCCTGGGCATCAGTCTGCTTGAAGACGGTGGTGAGTGACTGCCTTTGCACCGCTTGTTTCTTTTCCTCTTTCCTTCACTTACTACACTGTCTTTAAGTCACCCCATGAATCTTGTCACTTTTGCTCTTTCTATTCTTGCCCCTATCCCACAGGGCGGGGGGAAAGAACTAGTGGCTGTGTGGGTTGCATAGCTGTTGGCCTGAGTCGGCCCACCACAATTCTGAAACCCTGATATTATGTTTTTCATAAAGTTACAAAGATGGAAAAGCACTGTATGTGTCTGCGTGGTTTGCTGGTTGGAGGTTTTTTCTTGGTGGTGGTTTTGTTTATTTGGTTGGCTGGTTGGTGGGGTTTTTTAACAGCTTCAGTTACCAGAACACAGTCCATGACATCACATTAGGCTTTCCTGTCATCCACGTAAACAAAACCCAACATACTATATTTGTTCTTTGAATTAGCACCCTATTTGTTGGTGGGGTTCTATGTTTCGCATCAGCAAAGCTATAATCCTCTTCCATTTCCCTCTCAAGAAAAGAATTTTCAAACATAATGACTCTCTGTTCCAGGAAGTGATTTTGATTCCTTTGAGGGGATTAGTGTTAATGTTCTGCTGTCTGTCATTCCCAAAATGAATTTAACAGATGTATGTTTTCCACAGACATCAAAATGCCACTGACAAAAAAATTACCTCTGAAGTCTCCTCTTCAAGATTAGATTCTACTTCAATGCACTGCATTGATAGCAGAATTACAGGACTAAAGCCAAATTTGCCTTCCAAAGACACATGAAAAATCACCAAGCAGATTCCTATGGATATCTAAGTAACACACATGCCATGAAAGCTGCAAGCATGATGGTTCCGTCAATCTTTTCTGAAGATTACACTTTCAATAAGGACACTACACTTTCAATCTAGCCATAACTTTGCCATTCTTGTAAGGATGCCACATAACTTTTAGATGACAATAGTTAGAAGATGTATTTTGATGACCTCTCAAGCTAAGCTTGTCCCAGTTTTCAGAAAAAACATTTAAATTTTATAGAAAAACCAAACCAAAGAACAAACCTTTTCAAATGCTGATCTGACTTACTTAAAAACTTAGTGACAAATCTAAAAGTTTAAGTGCTTATTCTGAGCAGTTTGTCCAAGAGCAGAGCACAGCAGTGTCATCAGTTCAGATACCTACCACATTCTGTTGTTTTGCAGCTCTGAGATGGCTGTCTGTCTTTATGCCGACTCCTGGGGTAGCTTTTGTGTTCCTGAAGAGAGGTTCTTTTATCTGTGCAGTCTGTGCTTTGAGTATGACCTGGTAAACATGTAGTATAGTGCAATCCTGCCATAGAAAGCATGCCCTGAATAGCTTCTTCTTCTGTACTTGTCGAGGTAGGACATTCCCTAGAAAAATAAAGGGGTATTAAGCAGTTCAAAACAGAACCCTAAATTTCTCTGAAGGAATGATTTTTACATAGGTATGAAGCAAAGCCCATAAATATGTGTGAAAAGGTCTAACTGTTTATAAATAAATGCCTACAACATGCTTACTTTTTACTGGGAGTTTCGTTTCTGGATGGCTTCTGGGTATTTTGACAAAGGTGTCTCGTGACCTTGGATTCCTCTTTGAAATTTGATGTTACTTCCTGTTTCTCTTCATCACCTGAGCTTTCCGACTCCTCTGTGGAGGAATCCTTCTGCTGAAACAAGAGGAAACAGTATGCAGAATGGTCACCATGCGTCCTAAATACAGATGCTACCTTAATTTATGCTAAGTAAAAAATGCAAAAGCTTCCAGGTCCAACTTTTTTATATATATAGTATTCAGAATGCAGTTAATTTGAATATAGCAACTGAGATGCTACACATCCAAATTTTGTAACATTGAGAAGTACACACTCCAGCAATACAGAAAGCATCTCCAAAATCCATTTTCTTACAGAAATCACTACACACATTAAACCATGCACAAATTATTGTATTATCTTTAAAGAGAGCACTGATTATTCCTATCTTCTATATTCAAAGTAGAGAAAAAATATGCAAGTATGGTTCCAAGCAGCAGCCAGAACTGATGCCTATTACATACAACGGGACATATCCTGCCCCAAGTAACTGTTTCTGGTTCCTGCTCTCACAAAAGAGAACTTTCAGCAGCAGCATCTCTCTTCTGAGTGACAGAAGCTCTCAGGTAAATCCAGAACACAGCGGGAACAGAGACATAGCAGCTGTTGCCTCTTTTATAGTGGCACAGCCTCATTTCATGAATGAAAGGTCTTTTCAGCTCCTGCTGAGATTACAGCTTGTATGGGCAGGAGCTTCTCAAAGGTGGAGCAACCATGTGAGACTCAATATGCCTTTACCTGAAGCAGGGGCTACAATTGATATGTTCCATCTTGGTAATTTAGACTAATCGACTTTCAACATGTACAGAGAACGCCCCAATTTTTTTCAAGTCAAGAAATATACATGACATTCAATAAAAGCGTTGAAAGTGGAAGATGAGAACATGGAGGAATCATAGTCCTTCAAGACTGACACCACTACCCTATCATCAAAAACGGAACTGGAATGAATGAAGTGC
The DNA here is from genome assembly GCF_011004875.1 of Balearica regulorum gibbericeps. NCBI lineage: Eukaryota > Metazoa > Chordata > Aves > Gruiformes > Gruidae > Balearica > Balearica regulorum. Next base: position 63,679,785 of record NC_046184.1, read on the forward strand.
ATTGTATCACCACGGGATGTTTTTATACAATAGCTTCATTCACAAGAGCAGCTTATTAATCTTTGACACTTGGAAAGCGACACAAATGGGCAATTAAATTATAACTATGACTCAATGTTAGTAATAAAGCTATTATCGTGTTTTGTTGAGATCTTCTTTGGTGCAATATAAAAACATAGAAAGGATTTACAGGAGCTACTGAGATGGTTCATTTTGAATATATCATTACAAAAGACAAATTAAACAAGCAGAAACATTATTCCACTAGATACTATTAGAAATTAAGAAGCAGAAGGATATAAAAGGAACTGAGAGAGTAAGTGGTGTTAATATACAACATTTCACTCAATGACAAAGTCATTCAAAACTGGCTACATTCTCCTGTGAAGATGAAATATATCACTTCTGAATAACTATTGATTCTGTTTCTTAAAAAAGGAAACCTGCTGAGCCAAAATTGCTGACAATGCAGTTTAGGAAACCAGAAGAAGCCACATCATGAAGGTTTCCATCACTTATTCCAACATCTAGATAAGGTAATGATTTAAGACAATAAATATTAAAAACAGATATTGACCACCATGAAAAAATTTGAAGACTTCTTGTAAAGTCTTATAATAGGCTGATGATTGAAAGAAAGACCAAAGCGTTAGTTTTCCAGAAGCACAAAATAAAAGTTTGAGGTAATCACTCCACCCTACTAGCATTTTATTTCTATCCAATTAAAATTGTAATTAGTAAGTCAGAGCACAATTTTGCAAGGGAAAAAATAATTAAAGTATTTGTATATACATATGTACAGTTCTAAACACTAAAAGTTGTAATACAAATAGATGCATGTAAACATATACACATGTACATGTGTGTGCATGCATTTATATTGCATTTAGTTGTAAAGAAATCACTACAGTCTAGATCCTCAAATGGAGGGTTCCCATTTATTTCAAATAGTCTAAAACAACTCAGTAGAATTTAGCCACTTCACCTTATTTAAAAAGCTGAAGGCCTAAAAGATTGTTTCCATTTAACCATGCTCTAAAATCAAACTGTGTGACAGATACTCATAATTCTAAAGATGAAATTTAGACTTGTTATGGAAGAAATGAACAAAACAACTAGGATCTAACTTTTCTCAGACTTTGCACGTTCCAGAGCAGGGCTCATCCTTTGCCAGCCCCACTTCAATGACAAGAAAGATCATAAAATTTAGCTCAAGGCATCATATCTTGTCATTTTCCTCAACACTAGAATAAATGAAGAATGAGGAAGAACTGTAAGTTTGCGATATTAACTTCAACAAAAATTAAGTACTTTGTTAATGCTCTTTTGACACAAACTTTGACCAGATAAATTTGAAATCAGTGAGCAAAATTACATTTAATTGTTTCATTCACTTTTGTGACTTTTTCTAGCTATACCTGTGTAGTGCAATCAGGCTCAGATTCTTCTGAATCAGAAATATCAGAGTACTCTGAGGATCCATTCCTGAGTTCTGATTTCACACTTTCAAAGAACACTGAGGAGAGAAAAATTAAAATATAAGACCCAACTTTTATTACATACAACATTTAACAATTCTTTTGGAAGTAAAGAACAAGGAACACATATTCAGTTTTTAACAGTCTGTAAACAAAAACACATCCACATACTGATCTGGTTCACAGCCAAGTTTGCTTAAAACTCTAGTGAGTTGTCTGCTGTTGACCAATAGATTCCTCAATCAGCTCGCTGGATGAAATCAGAGGAAAAGAAATCAGGTGCAGTAGGAGCATATTTTTTTTTCTCTCCCATAGACCACACACTCACAGATGGCACCTTGGGCAATTTCTGCTTTTGTATATCAGCTAGAGTCAGAGAAGTGGCTCTCAGAAAACGTTAATTAGAAATAATCTTCAATATTACTTTGTCTTAGACTCTTTGAACCTGAAATTTCCTTGTTTAAAAATAAAAGCAGTTACACAGAAATGCTAAACATGGAACTCAGAATAGTAAGTAATTTAAAGGTTAAAAAAAAAATCATTGCATTACTTGCAATTTTACTTTTACATCAAAATTTACCGGCATATTCTCCTTGTTTTGTGCTACTACAGAGCTGCCAATCAGGGGTCAAACTGCAGACTTGTTAAAGACAATTAAAATATTACTGTGATGATACACAATATACTTGCACTGGTTTTCATCACAGAAAGACATGAAAAGGAAGAGGAGGAGAGGAAATACCAACTTTAGATATGCTTTTTGCTAGTAGTAAGATAAAGTACTAATCAGAGAATGAAGTGTCAAAATAGACATCAAAAACACTGGCATATGACAAAGCAATCAATCAAATCATCCACCTAGTCCACATGGTTTACTTTTTTAATCGCTGAAAGAACTCAAACATGAAGTAGCTGAGCAGCTCTCAGAAGCATGTCTTCTTAAAAGACAGCATATGTCCCAAACAACCACGAGTAGGAACACATTTGCAAGTGTTCAGAATCCAAGGCTCAAGGTCAGTGGGCTGTATACCTGTGTCAAGGCTGCTGGCAGAAATCTTGATTAAGTACCAATTTGTGAAAGACTACAGTATGCAGAGTATGCGGATAAAGCAAGCAACATTTTTTTTTCAAGTTTTCCAGTACTTACAGTTTCATATAAAACTATGCTGAAGCCAAACCAACATTTTAACTTTACCTCTGGAATGAAGACAAGTAAAGTTAAAATGTAGGTTTGGTTTCAGCATAGTTTTATACAAAACCACATAAACAGAATGCAATTCTTCATAACTCATTAATTATGCAAGCATAAAAGATGTGCCTGTAACCCTATATACACTGCAATTCTAGCAGGATTTTGTTCCTATTGTAGACTGTGACAAAGCTCATAAATAGGCATCAAATATATTTCAATGGATATTATTAATTTCTAAACACTGCATAACTGGAAATTATTTTTAGAGTCAGAAGAAAGCTAAGAATGAGATAGGTTGTCAGAAAGTGAGTAACGTGAACAGCTGAGACCAAAATCTAGAAGACTAATTAAGATAGTATTAGAAAGAACTGTGAGGAATATCCAAACACAGTAAATGAGCAACACCACCACTGTATATGAAGGTAAGCTAAATAAAGTAATGCTCAACATATGACAATAAAATGAATATTCTAAATTACTGTCGTTCGAAAGAACCCAAGGGATTTCTGATGATAACTCAAGTCTTCAACTCATTTCAAAAAGGCAAACAAGATTCTAGGACAAGCCATTGCATGCATGATACAGAAAATAATACCATTACATAGCTCAAATGAATCTTCCTTTGGACTACTGCCTTTTTCAAAGAAAAAAAAAGTGCTCCAAACTTAGAGACAATTTAAAGGAAAGGGCAAGAACAATTAAGGATATCTAAGTATGCTCACATGTGGAGCTTCAGATCTTAGGCAAAAATTAATGTGTAAATAACGAACCACAATTTGAAAATAAACAACCTTCATCATAAAGGCTCCTCAGGAACTTTTCTTCTGTCTTAAGGAACTGGAAAATTCTAATTATTAAAATGAAAAAAACTATTAAGAAGAAATGTGAGTCTTCATATAAGAAGGCAAATGATTCCATGAGACAGAAAAAAAAAAAAACCTGGACATGTAAATAATTAGTAAAATATACAGATTTATAAAAGCAGTGCTAAATACAGAGCCTCACACTTCAGAAGCCCTCTCACCTTCTCACAGAGATTAACTGATGATACCCTACTAAGAGGGACAAATTATTTGTTGTCTGCCTACTATCTATATGATCTAGACTGAATGGCTAAAGCCACCTATCATTAATGACACATTCCTGGTTCACCTGGGGCTGGGTACTAGCACATATGACATAACACACTGTATGAGCCTCAGGTTTGATCCAGTTTGGCTATGCCAATATTCCTTTATGTGGCCATACCATTGTCCATTTTTACCACTTCTTTATTTTGCAAACTCTGTGCAAAAAGATTACTGTAGTTTTCTCACCCTTCCCTTTCACATACAGGTTTCAGATACATTTACTGATCTTCACAACAACACATCATGTATTATTAGGACCCCTCATTTCTTCATCCATGAATGTGATTTGTGATTCAGATTTTTAAAAATTCAGTCTAAATATACAAGTTGGGTTTTGGTTTTTTTATTGTTGTTTTTGTGAATTACCTTAGTAATCACTATTGTTACTTTAAAATGAACCAGTCTGCCCTCAGGTAAAGTTATGGCTCTGCATGCTTCCAGAGACTGGGAGGAGTATTCCAGAAATCAGGTGAATGAAAGCAGTCACCATCTGTAAGATCAGGCTAAGCTACTGTGAATTCCAAAAAATTTCTGAAATCACCTTCTCTTCATCCACCCAAAGTAACTTGCTCTGTTAAGCACAGCACTTGATCTTTGTCTCTCTGATAACACTGGCTCATCATTTAGAGACAGGATCTTGGCATGACACACAAAGCTATACAGAGCTTGATCTGCTTAAAGGCATCTCTCCATGGACATGGCCTCTTGGCCTAAATCCCAGTAAGAACAATGGAAGGTAGCAGCTGTTAGAGAAACAGGTAGTTCCTTTTATGAAATTCTCTACAGAAGAATACATTTTCTCTCTCTCTCTCTGTAGACCTTCAGTGAGGGCAAAATAATTACAGGTAGGTGATCTTTGACACGGAAGTTTGAAGACTTACTTCCATTAAAAATACCAGCGACAGTCCTGAATACTCAGTTTCTGGAAGAACAATCTCAACATTGACTTCTAGTTGTAAGTACATTTCTTACATTTAGACACACACTGCCATATTCATTCTGTATCAAATAAGAGCAACAATTTTGAAGAAAATCTGCACCTCCTCTGTATGTTTTAATCTTTGATTCAACTATAGTTTCATTAACTTAGTTTAATTTTGAAAGTGAAAAAACACCACACATGCCTAAGACCTCACTCAACAAGCTCTTTGCCTTGTTGGTTCATAAGTACCCAAGAGGAACCTCGTTCCTGTGCAAATTTTTAATACCGTCCTCTGTGACCTTCTGGAAGCACAGTCAACAGGGATTACAAATTGCTTTGTTAATAAAAATAATATTTTATACAGGCTGACAATGGACTCAAATGTTACATATTGTTATGCAGGAAACTAAGGGAACTGTAAGTCTCCAGAGGAGTCTCGTTATCTTTTAAGTTTTCACCTCAGTTTCCTAATATGTACCCCCATAGCCCTTGTAAGATCTACTGTGAAAGGATAATTAAAATGAACAGATATGTCAAGGACCAGTTTGTCACTGCACACATAACAGTGCTATTAAAACCAGGCACTGAAAATAGGCATTCAGTATTGATACTTTACTAATACACTGTGTGATTGGCACTGCTGAACACTTAGCAGGAAGGCTTGAGGCTACAGAAAGACCAGAAAAGATTAACTCTTAGTGAAGGATAGTTTAGAGTAAAGTTTAAAGGTGAATTTTACTTTTCAACTCTACCTTGTTAGCTTCTTCAGTAGACACATAATATTTGACAAATGTTTTGTTGTAACTTCTGATATTGCTACTCTGATCATTAGTTTATCCTCTTGATACTTTGGTAAAATTTCAGTCAGACTTCACAACAGTTAGATCCCCTTCAAGATTATCAAAATGTTCAACTGATAGGACTTAGAGACAAGCTTACTATTCAGTGGTTTCTGGGCATCTGAATTCCCTTCTCCTTCAAGTCCTGAGGGCTGGTCTTCTACCTTAACAGTTGTCTTTTTCGACCTTGTCCTGTCATCTTCATCTTCACTATCTGCTGTGTAAAGACTTCGATCTGTAAATGGGCATCTCTCATCTCTGTCTCACAAGAAAAAAAGTCATGTTATTCTTACAAACCTGAAGCAATTGTTTTCCTTTCATTATTTGCAACATGCTCTTGTGATACAACAGTGATGTTCTCTTCTGCTTATCTCTTCATTCCGAACTGTATGTATTTCCATTTTATTGCCTGTACAGCTGTCATTTCCATAAAGATGCGAAGTTTTACACCAGAATGTTTTTAATAAGAGTCACTCTAATAGATGGATACAGAACAACCCTTTCTACTTTGAAGCATACCCTTCAGTACAAATCCAACTGAGCAACTGAATGAAATGCTGTAAACAAAGGAACATGCAAAGCATCTCCTCCTCTTCATTCCATAACCGTGGCTCCACTAGGGGACAGCAGACACAACAGACAACACATTCCTTCTATATTCCTAACATGAATCTTACTAGTAAAAGGGAACTTAGAGCTTCACAAATAGAAAAGAAATGTTATTAACTATTAGCATGCTCCAGACCATAATGACTAGGAACAAGTGATCTACACACAATCAACCCTTTGTACCTAATTATTCTTCCATTTGACAGCAGAAGGCGAAGATCATTGTCTTTCGTTCGCCATTCAGGTACTGTAGAAGATGGCTGAAATGGCTTGTTAAATCTCCCGTTCAGTTTCGAGCTTGCTGTATCCTAAAGAAATAAAAGCAATGTTGCTTATTATTTATTTGTATAAATTCAATTGTTTTTTCTGCACTTCATAAAAGCTTAAACTCAGTGCCAGGATGGTTACCTTCCTGACAACCAAGTGAAGAAAGCTCAGACAAAACATGTTTGGATATAAAAAACCAGCAGACTGCACCCTCTCCTTCTTTGAATCATCTATACTCTCCTGAAGCATCTGTTAGAGCTACAACTTCACTATTAATACTCCTTGTGTGTTTCCTTTGGAGAATTATCATTGTATTGAAAACAAAGAAATACCAACAGAGAAAAGCAAGATGCAATCAGGGCTTGGAACTGATAAGGCAACTCCTGGACTGGGTATCTGATCCCTTGAATTCGTATCCAGAACTGATATGTAAGACAGCAAAACATTAATAATGGAAAGTAACTTCCCATAAGCAGAACTTTCTTAGCTCAAAGCAATTTATGTTTGACACAGACTCTGAAGCAATTGGCAATATACTTATGTGCCAAACCAGGAACATGTAAAACAGCATTATTTTTTTTACAAGTCAATACTGATAGTGAACAATATATTTCTACATTAAATGACAATGACTAACACTCTTCACATTTTATTTTAAAAAACTGTTTATAGCAATGAACTGCACAGGTTAACTATTTGTGGTAAATATTTAGTTCAGCTTCTTGACTTCGGAGGCTAAATGAATGTCTCTTGTTCGTGTCTTATGAAGATCAATGTAAGGACCCCAATCAGTATTTCTCCACTATGACAGTCCATCCTGCCCCAACTAAATTTGTCAGCATTTCTTATTCCCAAAAAGCTACTTATTTCCATTCTCTCACTCCTTCTCCCATTTCTACTGCTGTTTTTTTGAAATAAGGCTATTGAACCTGAAAAAAAAAAATAAAAAAATTTTTTTAAAGGGACTACATTTCACTCATTCACTCCATGATACCTTTGTAATATGACCACAAAGTCCACAGCCCCACAATGGAGACCAAAGGCAGCCTTAGGCTTACTGGTAGGGAGGCACAGTCAAACAGGAAATAGGAACATGACCAAAAACCAAGGCTAATCAAATGACAGTAACTGAACTATGAGAAACAGCTATCTAAAAACACATAGAGAAACAGCCTGGCTCAGAGCCTCACCAAATCAGGGTTTGCAAGCTCCCTTTTCCTCACAGAACTGATTCTAAGTAGCAACGGATAGCTGCAGCAGTCCTAATTCAAAAACTGTAACACACAGCTTCTCTGAGCAACCTGTTCCAGTGCCTCGTCAACCTCACAGTAAAGAATTTCTTCCTTATATCTAATTGAAATCTACCTTCTTTCAGTTTAAAACCATTACCCCTCATCCTATCACAACATGCCTTTGTAAACAGTCCCTCTCCAGCCTTCCTGTAGGCCCCCTTCAAGTACTGGAAGGCTGCAATTCCTATCAGGAAAACTCGAAAGAAATGGAAAACCAGTCTATCCATGTCTGATATGACAAAGAGTAGTAGCCTATCTTCTTATGCATGTTAAAAACTTTTCCCTTTCAAAAGAGATTAGAAATCTACTCTGGTTTTGTTCTTCTTGCACATAACGATACTTGCCTCCTCCCACGGTGACATCTCCAGCCTTTTCAGTACCTCTCTGGTGTGGAGTTCCAGGATGTCCAGATTAGAAGGAGTTTTGGTAGCATGGTCTCGCAGTTTCCTCACCCTTCGTCTGGAGTGGTGAGGAGAAGTTGTTTCATGCAAAGACCGTGAAGTCGGACACACACCAAGAATTCCCTGAGTTTTAACTAGTTTGCTGTTTTCCTCCTTTAATTAAAAACACATATTTTAGAATAGTCTCAGAGGAATAAATCCACATATTTAAGTGCTGCTTCTTATTCCTCTAATTAAATGTAAATTATAGAAATAAAATTGTTAGACCTTTCAGAGAAGTACTACGTATTTCCTATGGATTTGATATACAAAAGTTAGTTCTACTGCACCTCTTTCCCATTTGAGGCTTTTATACTCTCCCATAATAGTAGTGCTTAACACCAGAAGTTACCACCAAAACATAAGGTTTTATTCATGAAGGCAGCATAGGGTAGACATGTATTGTACTCAACAGATTATATTTCTCTTCAGTTCTCAGAACTGTTCTTTCCACAGGCAAATGTGAGAAATTTTGAAGAATCAATATTCATTAAGGAATAATTAGCAAACCACTGGTATAGGAGGGGAAAAAAGAAAGAAAAAACCCACTGACTATGCAACAGTGACAAAACGTAACAAAGAGCAGAAGAGATGACAACTGGACCAGAACTAACAAACAAGAGGGTAGGAGAATGGAATATGCACAGCATTTCAAATTAAACTCTTTAACAACAAATTCACAGTAATTATTTTAAGTAGTTATAAATGAAAACATTTTAGAAATACTAATGTACAAATAATTTCACCATTAAAATATACATATTTTTTAATACATAAAACACTCTCACTATATGTTTTCTTCATCTGATATACCCATAACTTAGTATTGCCAACAGCTTTCCTCTTGATCTGCTATTATTCAATGAAATGTTAAATAAATCAGAAGGTGAATATGGTCAGTCAGAAGCATAACTACTACAGAAGTCCCTGATTCAAAGTTAGGTTTTTCAATGCAGGCTTATGTAGGGTTGCCTCTGTTCTTACCTCTACAGAACGAATCACTTTTGAGAGCTCTTTTATCAGATGCCCAGGCCTAATGTTGTCTGGAATTTCAAAGGCATGTTCTGTTACAAGCTGTATGCAAAGGGGGAAGAAAAGATACTTAATTCATTTTTTCAGATAAAAGCCAAAGTAATACGAAATAAACAAATCTACAAGGAAAAAAATTAAAAGGAAAAAACAGATTAATTTCTGTAATAATGATTGCGAACTGCCAGGACAGATACACACACACACACACACACTGAAGCTTCCAGTCCAAGCTTTAGAAGGCAGCAGATATCCCTTGGTGTCTCTAAGAATCCCAAAAAGGGGTAATACAAAGCCATACTAACAACCACTTCATTTTTTTTTTCCCCTCAGTACAGTAATCAGCTTCTTTTTTTCCCTTTAGCATGGTCAGTATAGAACCACACTTCAGAATGACCTTCAAAACAGCTAAAAGCTAAGGGAATTTTACTCTGGCAAAAATTTAATCTGAAGAGCAAATCAAGAGTAACAATCAGTAACCAACATGCAGATTTTTTAGACAGCTGCCTCCCATTTCATTTTTAAAAATTACGCTCTTAAGCTTATTTAGAATCTAGTAGGCTGGAGAAAGCAATTAAAAAAAAATCATTCCCTATAAAAAAATTTAGGAAGCCATAACAGTTTATGCTTGCTTTAATACCCTGAAACAGTTTCAGAGACAGATTTCATATATATGTATCTCAAATCTGAGCTATATATATACTCTACAGTTAGATGTACAGTTAGTCCAAATACTCTACAGTTAGATGTAGTAAAAAAGGTTTAATATTTTGTATGTAAAGTTTAAATGTGCCTCAAAACACTTTCAGTTAGAATTAAACAGACAAAACAGCACTCATCAGATGACTGCTAGATCAGAATGATTGACGTTAATTCTGCTATCCCTTTAATCGACTACTTAAATTGAAAAACATCCCACAAACACTTTCGGCTACCCACATTTCAAAAATGAGATTCAGCAGCAAAATTATCGCTAGAAGTAATTTGATACTATATGTGCATTTCATTGAACCTGGCTTTCAAATGCTCTCTCCACCCCCAAAAAAAAAACCCAATATGGATGTATAACCATGATATAATCATTCATTTCAGTGCCATTAATTCTACAGGAAAGATTAAATCAGCTGCTATTATTTACCATTGTTCATTCTTTGAATGCATCACCTCTACACATTCACACTTGGAAACACAGCACCTGTCAGTAAACTAATTTTTTCAGCAAGTTACTGGTCATTTTAGAACCATTCAGGCCTTTCTTCTTAAGAACCTCACTCTCCCAGAAGTCTTCCTGTCCATGAAGACTTCAAGAGGAAGTGACTGATGCAATCCTCCAAAACACTGACTTCAAAGTTTCTCTGGTTTAAAAATACTGAAAAGCCTTCCTAATGCAAACATAGTTTATATCAGAAGCATATTATTTTTCCAGTATGATTTGTAGCAACTCTTTGAGCAAAGTAAGTTCCACTGGCACTTGCTTGCCACTGCAAAAGGTATCAATTTACACCAAAGCTCTCTCAATTCACCTGTGTCAGATTAATTATTTATTAAAAAAAAAAAAATCCATCCAAGCAACTTAAATATGCTAACAAATTCAAATAGATATATAACCTAGCAGTCTGACAAAAAGAAAGCTCATTATGTTGGATGCAGCATTGTGTAAATATCATACCCATTGTATAATAAGTTCTCGTACAAGGATAACTTGTGGGCAGAAAGACCAAGCAGATCTCCAAGAGCCTGTTGAAGTCAGCATGGCCAGCAACAAACTAGAATTAGTAAGCTCAGTCAGAATCAAACTGCCTGTCAGTGAACAGCACTTCCCAGAAGCACAGGTTCCCAGAGGGCTTATTAGCTCAGACACATGAAAAAACACATGGAGTTAGGCCAGATCCAGTGCTGTGCCAAAACAAACAAGCTTTCCTGGAGAGCAGATCACCAGCAAAGCCAACATAGACAACATATTAATGATTTTACAGGAGTCAGCCAATGTTCAGCAGAGACAGTACTCAACTGAAGTTAATAGCTTCATCTGAATCTGAATATATAGCAATACAGGTGTTCCTGAAATGCGCTCTTCAAAGCACTGACATAAATGGAAAATGCTAAATATCAGGACATTCCATCCCTTCATTGCCTCAGACTAGGATGAATTAACTATATAAACAGATGTGTTAGAGAGAAGTCCCACCTTATCAGCTAGCATTCTTATCACATCTTGAGGTGATGCAAGACTCTACTTCTATCGGCTACAATACAAAAGCTTACTAATTGGTCTAAAAAGACTCTATTAGCATCATGGAATATAAAATTGCCACAATGATTCTTCCCCAGATCAGCAGTACATAATCTCCATACAGTCTTTCAGTACTCATTAACAGATAATCTTAAGCTTTGAAAGGGCACAGACCTTCACTCACTTCTAAATCAAAACAGAGCTCACCAAAATAGCAAACAAAATCACTTATACTTACTTCTTTTTTCATCCATAATTTTAAAGCCGTAAGTAAAGCCTTCACTCCTTGCACTAAATAGCTTGGCGGCTGGAAACCATCTTCCCTCAGTTCTAAAAAGGATACAGATACCAATTTAGAAACACACTAACAGTGAAAAGAATAGAACGACACCTACCCTTCAGCCAATAAAGTTGCCATTATGCAACAGCATAAAAAAGGAAAAATTGTGGAAGCAAATGAAACATGACTTCCTGTATTTGTGTGCACACTAACAAAAAAACCCAAAAAAAACTAACAACTCAACCCTAAACTGATTCTACATAAAATCTTTTTTTGAATTATTCCTGTATAAATTAGAGATAGTTTACAACATACTAAAGGTCAATTAGAAGAAAACAGATCTAAAATACAGAACAAGAGAAAACATATTTGAAGAAAGAAATCACTTTTATTTCATTCAGAAATATTTTAGTCAAAGGAGACAGAAAGATGTGGGATGTATCTCTAAATTAGAATTCCCATTGCTTATTCCTATACATACACCAAGTGGTTCACACCAGCACACTTCCATTCCCCGAACATTTTCTGTCACCCTGCCAATTATCACAGTTCTCCCTCACAAAATTAACATCATTTTTCCTCCTAAAATCAAAGGGGGTGGGGAGTGGAAATCACTCTGTTACAGAGCTGCTCTTCTTAAGAAACCTGGTGCTCCCAAGTGATTGCAATTCCTTTTCAATTTTCTCTTTTCCTTCATGGGGAGAAAAAGAAGGGAAAAGACAAATCCTCCAGTCAAAGTAGACTGCATGTTCCTGACAAATATTTCCACTTGTCAATAGCAAATCGATCAACACTAGAACTATTTGGCTCATTTGATTCCCTTACAAGAATACACTAATAAAACACTATTCTTATGGATAATGTGTTAGTCTGCTGGCAGAAAAAGGGAAGTTCTGTTACTAAACAGCTGTTCTTCCCTCAAAGATGCCTCCTACTCATTAAAGGGTAGGAGAAGGAGAGTCAGGCCTTTGAGTTGCAGCAGAAGTCTTCCTGCCCACTAGCTGACTCAGTTGATAAATTTTTGAGAATACAATGCAGCACCACAGGCTGGATTTTTTAGCTGCAATAGAAAAGACTGCATGATGTAAGAGTAATCAGAATTAATGAGTATCAAATAGATGAGCAAATTACCTATTCTGAAGCCCCAAGAACTATGAAGAAAAATAGTTTAGGTGAATGCTACAACACTTATCATGAAATACTTCTTGCCAATGAAAAGACAAAATCAAAATGTTTATGGCCTTGTTATCGTTTTATAAAAAGAACCAGAAAGATACATTGTGTTGATTTTGCTTACTGAATTTCACATAAAGTACTGCTAACAACCACGTACTCAACATTTTACAAGTCACGACCACTGGTCATCACCATTACTTTTCATAACTGAACTGGTATCATCCCTTATTTATAAAGCAATGGATTCTGACTAGCAAACACCTACTTCATATGAGTCTTGATGCCAAAGCCCAACATGATCTTCACTCTAACCATGGAAACCTCAATTATTTTTTTTATGATGGGTTTATAGATCACAGCATTGTTCTGCAACAAAATAACTGCTAAGCCATAGATTAAAAATAACATGACAGTAAGCTTCATACCCCTCCCCTAAGACACAAGTCACAAGAGGCTCCTAGTCTAAGTACTCAAGGAGTCATGGGATAAAAAGGGGAGGGTGAAGAGGGGGGAATAGACACGGGACATAACTCATAGTTAGCTAGATGATATACAAACATATATCCCACCACTTTTCCATCAGGAATACGCTCCTGTGTCTTCTATTGAGTTTGTAAATCTTAAATATGCAGGAGTTAAGACCAACAAAAGCAAGTTTTCAAGAAGAAAACACTCTTTTTTTGGAAGGAAAAATTTTCTGCAAGTTTGTTCTATGGTAAGATTTCTGAGTTGCTTTAGGTCTATCCAGAAACTTTAAACACTGATTTAGGAAACAAGGGTTGTTCAATGCCTTCATTTGCTGAAAGGAGAATAGATCTCTTTCAATAACTATGACTGTTTTCATATTAGAAAAAGGTTACGTGAGATTCTGATCTCTTCCAAAGCAGAAGCTGAATTCAGCAGCCTCCTCTGAAGGTTGATTTCTCTCCTTTGAAATACATCATTTGGAATATGACATTTATTATTAAGATTAAATAGAGCAGGCAGAGGGCAAGATATTTGAGGAAAAGATGAAGTCAGGCACTCTCTCAAGCTCAATTATACATGGGTACAGATATAGAAATTACAGGACTAGATGAGGAAGTTTGGAAAGGACCAGCAACTGTCAAGAACAAGAGGCTGTTGATAAGCACTGATATAAATGATTTAACACATCTTTCTTACAGAAGCCCTCACAGACACCCTTCCCTTCACAACAAAGAGCAGAAGACAACAGGTAGTTTGACTGAAAAGGTCAAAGACAATTGCAGAAGTACGAGAAAACCTCTTCATTCAGCTGTGAAGCCACCAAGAAGAAACCCACAGATGGTAGTGGGATCATTTGGAGAGTCATTTGCTGAAAGAAGAGAAAGGCTATCAAAAAGTACTCAAAGATCTTAAATAATACGGAAAAAGCCTGAGTGAAAAACTGATGCCATTGAAATAAGTTTCCTGTTTCCCTTAACAAGGCCTTTTCAGAAAACAGCAAGTTAATCCTGTTTGGCTGGTAGTGAAACTGCACTGTGCCAGGATCTCAGATACTCTGTCTTGATGATCTAGGATATTTTCACTGACCAGATACATCATCAGCATTGGATGAAAAACAATAATAAAATAGTTCAAAGGTTCCAGCAGCATGATACAAAGTGCTAGTTGCACACATCACCAAGTGCACTAAGATTTCTGCACAGCACGTTACCCTAGAAACCTTTAATCACTGAAGTGGTTTTCAGAAAGATCATTTACTAAAACCAATAACTGTTGGATACAAAACTGTCACAGTGCAGCATTCACTAAAATCTGGTTTAAAAAAATAGTGTGACTTTAAGAAAAAAAAATTAAGCTGGAAAACTGGACTTTAAAAGTTTCCTCTGTTCACACAACAGCAGTGTAATTTTCTCCATTATCAATGAAGAGAAAATAAAAATAAAAGCAGATACATGCATATCTCTTAAAACAAAACAAGGATTACCTTTCAATGTTTCCAGTAAGTTTTTGGCCACAAACCAACAGATGGCTTCAAAGAAAGGAAATTTGAAAAGATCCGGGGTTTTTAGCCTCTTCTCCATTTCGTAACACCTGAATAAACAGAAATATTACAAAACATGAATGTTTTAATTATCGAATTTGTTATTCAACTATGTAATCATTCAAATAGACACAATGTCCAAAATAAAATAAAATAACCATGGCCATGATAAATAAAAGAAGTCAAGTACCACATAGTTAAATCCCAACAAGACCACAGACAAGATTGAACTCTGGTCTCATCCAGGCTCTGACCTTATCAAGTTTGACTGCGGCACTTCTAAGAATAAAGTTGGACTTCATAAAACTAGGATACAAACCCAATGTGTGATCTTTTAACAGATGGAATTTTATCAGGATTCCACTGTAATAAATAAAAACAATATGTTTAGAAGACAGCTCCACATCTTGGACAAAAACTAAATACAGCTGCCCTTAGAGCAATGCTGACTTGAGGACGTTCATTTCAACTCAGTGTCGCACACCTGGGCTTGCTCAGTTTCGTTTTACTCACTTATACTAAGCTCCAAAGTAGAGTTTTTCTTTTTTTTTCTCTTTTATCACTTAAATTCTTGCATACCCTTCATTTTGCTTTTGAAACAAACTTTGCAGAAGTGAAATAAGAGTATGTGCTTGATACATTCTAACTGAAAATGCCACTATTGTCTGTTTGAGAGCCTGTACCGATTTGATCCTGGTTAAGAGCATGAAGAAAAGTATCTATTAAAAGAATATCCTACTTACTGAGGAACAGGTATATAGGAAGAGCTGAGACTAACCTGAGCTGCATGCCAATATTGAGGTTGTGCAAAAAGTTCCCTCCAAAAGCCATACAATCCTGAGATGTGAGGACAGCGTGAATCCAGCCTGAAATGACAGATTCCAAAACTTAATACATACATAAAAATTATTCTAAGACTGTTTTTAAATACATATGTAAGCAAAAATGCTGTACCTGGAAACAAAAAAAGCAAACAAATTTGTATTCTGTGCTAAGAACAAGTAATCTAAATTTTAACAAATTGTAAATTACAGTGTTTCGGAACTGTAATTTCCTGAACGAGTTAAGATTAAGACATTTTTCACTGGGGCGGGGGGGGGGGGGGGGGAATGCAAGACCACCAGTGATTTTTTTCAAATAAAAATTCCCAAAAGTTTTCCCTCCAATCAACAAAAACAAGCAAGGAGAGGAAAAATACACAGAACAAAAGATAAAGTCATAAAAATAATATAGAAATTATCTTCCTTTCAACATTTACATGTTGCTTACAGTAACTGTGCTGTTAGCACAACATGAAAAAGCCATTTAGCAATACTGAAGTTTCTCAAATAGGAATTCAGAAGTAGTTCCATTAATTATTCTAAATCCAGTCATACTAATTCCAGTGAAATTACGATCAGTTTAAAGCCCAGTCTAGGCACTCTGACTATATAAATTTGTCACACAATTGAGATATTGTTCTCATGAACTCTGCTATTCAACATGGCAATGCATGATCAACATTATGCTATCAATCTTGATGATTACTACTGGATAATTTCAAGTACACAAAAAACCATATGATACTAGCTTCCTGATTAAAAATTGTTACCTTTAAAACTTATACTGTGCAGCTTTAATGTAAATAAACTACAAATAGAGTTTCTTCTTTCAAGATTTTTCTTCTGATTTTGCATGCATACAGAAGATCTTTTGACAAGAGATGAGTTGGCCATACATTTGCAGATTACTTCATGGTTTGACTGAGTGTAGGCAAGATGTACAAACACAGGAAGCTCCCCAGCTTGACGCAAGATCACACCAAATGACAAGCAACTATATATTGCAAACTACCATTAAATCCATGCGCTAACTCAGTTAAGAACCAGCAGTTCTAGTTGTAAAAAGACCTGAAATCTAGCAACTACGCTGACTAAGCAACATGCCTATTATGTAGCCTGGGAAGGAAGTTGCAAAATAGTGTATGAGATAATGTAGAATACAACACCACATGCAACCTAATGGGTATGTTTTAATTGATATTATACATTGTTCAGTTTTACTTCTGTTCTTGGAGAAGTGCAGTGCAATGAAGATTGTCTTGTATTACCAGTTGCATTTTATGTTTGTTAACATGGTTTCAATTTTTCATTCTTATCATCATAGCAGATGAATACCTCTGACTCTCCAAGTAGTATATGTACTTCAATCTTTAAAATACACATCTTCCCAGACAACAAGGCTTCGTCATTGTTGCATCAACACTAAGGATTTTTATGGCATACCTGTTTCAACTAAAGGATTTAATTTTTTTACATTCCTACTTCCTATTTTTATGCTTTAGTTTTGATCAAGGTCTATGTAACAAGGCAAGAAAATTTGGTGTAGACCACACAGAATATCTTGAATAATATTTATATAACTCTCAAGAGCCTCCCAGTAGGTGCTGTTCATCTACATGCAAGATTAATTTTAAATCAAAAGTCTACTTTGAACATATTTCAGAGATTATAAAATAATTATGACATCCACTAGCATCAGTGCAGGCAGAAAGAGCAAATGTGGTTTTCAGTAGAGATCACGGGTTTTTTAAAGCCTTTAATCAGTCTTACAGAATTTCCCATTTTTTAAACACCTGTCTTGAACCCTAGTTTAATTTATTGGTTCTTACACTATACTCCATTGTATGTGTATGAATATATATGTATATGTGTATACACACATTTACATTAAAAAGTGTAATTTTATGTGTATATACACACAGATATACAGATACATCAGAAATTATCATTTATGACACTTTTTGGCCATACTATAGTGAGAGCTCGGGTTCAGCTGATTACTTGGGAAGCAGTAACTATTTTCAAAGATCTGTGGGTCACAATAAAGTTCTTAATTCTGTAGTTCTGTGTTCTTTGTTCATAGGTGTATGACCTTATCCCTAGATAAATGGAAAATTAATGTAATCTCTTGCCAAAAATACATGGTATTAAAAAGCTCAGGGTGTTCAAGAATATTATTTTTATATTATTTTGTATATTATTTTTCAAGAATATGGTGTATATATTATTTTGTATATTATTTATGTATTATTTTATATATTATTTATTCTGTACATGCCATGAACTAGAAGAGTAAACACTAAGCCTCATAGGTACAGAACTAAGCTATGAGAAACATAAGGTCGTATCTCTAGGAAGTCCATGATAGAATACGGTACTGAGCATATTAATCCAGAAGTAGAATCATCCACCATTTTCCTTCTCCATGTATTTAAAGCTTCCTCCCCCCAAAAAGGGAAGATAGTACGCAGTATAAATCTTTAATAATAAAATAATAAAAAGTATTTATATGGATGGGCTGGATAAGTGAAAATACAAGAAATTAACTAGTGCTCACTTTATTGGAAAAATTGATTGATAATGGCAATCAATGGCAAATTTATTTTATTAAAAACTAAGTTTATAGTATTTGGGAGTTTGGGGGGTGGGGGTGAGGTGTTTTGTTTGGAGGATTTTTCTGTGTTATTTTAAATAAAGAAGTTTAATTGTTTTGGTGTTTCTCATTTCTTAGAAATGTCCTGTAATTTATCAGATGCTATTGGGTGACAGCTACAAGAAATGTTATTAAAGAAAATCAGAAAAAAACATGCCTCTGCATCATTTTTAAAGGAAGATGCTGAAATGAATTTATGAACTCTAGAGTTTCATAAACTATATCTACAAATATCTTTTTATTTTTAATAAAAGGAATTAACACATTAATTCAATTATATATTCTTCAATTTTATTTAGGGACACTTTCATTTAGATTCAGAGAGTCTCCACAGGCTCCACCACAGTTTAGATTTCCTGCTGACAGAAAACAAAAAATAGAAAAAAACCCCACCACACTCTCCCCCCGCAAAAAACCCCAAAACCACCCATCCAACTTTTTTTTTTTTTTAATCCTCTAGCCTACAGCTTACAAGAAGTTTATGTGATGTTTCTGTAATAATTTTGCCTAGTAGGTCTTACAATATTCAAAAGCTATAAAATCAAGATTGTATTATAAAATTAAGATAAGAATTCAGTCTAGATATCTAACAAATGGAGAACAATGTATGTTCTATGAATTGGAACTATTTCCCTGATATCCAAATTAAGTTTTACTTTGTTGTCTTATAACTGGGTAACAAACACTCTCTTTCCCTGATAACTGTTATTACTGTAAGATATCTAAAAAGCTAATTACTTGTTTTGAAAATCTAAATTTCTAAATTTTTTATTATTCTCTCTTATCCAAAATTTCAGGAGAAACCAAATGTTGATAATGCAACCATTTTAGGATACCCTTAATTCCTGGTGATTAAACATGCTAAGTTTAATCCGACATACTAAGTCCAAGTAATAAGGGTAAAATCTTACCTGTTGGAACAAATAAAGTGTGTCCTTGCTTCACAACACATTTGTAACATTTGTCAACCTTGTCCCCAAAATATACTTCACTCTGGGTGACAGATGAACTCCAAGACTCATATAGAGCCAAATTTTCATCAGTGGGCTTGATCAAATAGAATATCTTCTCACCCTATTAAACGAAAATATGAAATAAATAAATGAATGTTCTGGAGGCTCACTACAATCTCCGAGTCATTCCTAATGAAGTAACAGATTGATCTAAACAGCAAGTATTCCATACTTGCACTATGGAATGTTAGGGTTTCCTAGCCCCAGTGCTCACAACTGTAATCCACCAAAAGCTTAGTGAGTAGTACACTAACCAGTTGGTGTCTTGTGATGTAAAAGCAGCAAACAAACCAACCAAAACTTTTCATTGGAGTATAAAAAAATTCAAGCTTTTATAAACAATTTATGGATATGTGCACAAATGCCAAATAAGAAAACATAAGATGAAGCCACTTTGCCTCTTCTGGGATGTACACATCGTCAAAGTTTGTGAGAAGAATAAAAAGTTGAGCATATCAATGATTTTCATTCTATTAATTTTTTTCATACTAAAACCTTACTATATCACCTACCGATCTACTGAAATGATCAACCAATTACAGTCTAGAAGTCACCAACAGCACGCTAAAATAAAAGCATAAAAATGCAATACCAACAATCAGCAATTCACTTTCAAGCTTCTCCCCAGGCTTTTTAAGCACAAAATTTCATACAGGTGATGATGCCATGGCAGAAGATTGCACACTGAATAAAATTTCTTTCACATAGTCATAAATCAAGAAGCCTTCATACCCAGAGAACATGGTACCAAACTGATGTTCCTCCGAAATCAATATGAAAATCGGTGTAGCTGTCCTGGACACCCATCAAACAATACTTCTGAACAAAAGGCTTAGGGAAGACAGAATCATCTGGCCAATAATTTTCCACCCATGAAAGTTTTCTGGCAATATCCGGTACTTCCACTAATTCAGACATCCTTTTAAAAACAAACAAACAAAAAAGAACCGTAAATATAATCAAGAGTAAGCACGCCTCTTTTTAAATGGCAGCTTTAAATTTTTTTGTTTTTGTTTTTGTTTCCTATGAAGTTATTACTTATGAATTAATAAAAAAGGTTTTATACCTGCATTACATCACAGTAGCTGTCCACATAAAATACACAGCCTCCTATCTTTCCCACAACAGAAATTATATTACTACACATAGTGTTCAACTTAGTGAAACCCACTTCCTACATTCAAAGAATTTAAGTCAATACTCACTTTGTGTCCGAGAATTCCAGGCTGATCACATTCAATACTTTTGGTCGCTCAGGATTTGTGAAATATTTAATATAATTATGGAGCTTCATTTTACTGTCTGCTTGTCTTGCTACATCTATCACATCTATCACTTTGTCGCCACCTGTGAAAAATAGGATGACAACCTATTTAAAACCTATCACAGATAAAACCAGCCAATTAAGGTATTTAAGAGAAATTTAACTTTTTTCCAGCCTTTAGCAAAACATTTCTGCAGAAAAACTTCACTACTATCAGTATTCTCTTGGAACAGAGACAGATCAGCATAAACCAACTTTTTATTAGGTTTAACTTTAATTACTATAATCAGTTAAGGACAGAACTGAAAACACTCTAAAAATAAATCCTCTTTCCTATGGTTAACCAAAAAGAAAAAGAGCAGTATAGAATGACTGCAACTGGTTAAAAAAAAAGTTTGTGGCTGCAATTGGAAAGACTAGTGTAAAGAAAGTTAGCAAGGCAGATGTATTCCTCACTCTTCCTATTAATCACCATAGCACTTCAATATTTAACACAAGGACCACTGAGAATTCTTTACAAATAATAAATCCTACTGCTCACAGCCTGTAATTCTTAGCAAAATGAACTAAATTTGTGTCATAATTGGCAGGTTATTAACACTGAAAACTATGCAGGTACTCCTTCACAAACATTAAAAAGCCCACCCTCCTTATATACATGCATAACTTTTAAGCACACCGTAATTTCATTGAATAATTGTCATGAGTGTGCTTCATTTCTGAACACCGCAAGGACTGGGTTACACATTCCATGTTTTAAAGTGATACATCTGTAGAACTAGACAAGCAAGAAGCAATCCTTACCCAAAAGAAAGGACTAACAACAACGTTGTAACAGTAATTGGTTTATGTCCATTTAGTTATACAATAGTCAAACTTGACAGTTAATTTTGGAAGCTGGAATGTATCTAGATGTACATAATAAACATAATTACTTTAAATTTGTAAGTTAGTATCATCTTGATAAAGTCCAGTTGGAACAGTATTTATTCAGTTTTCTAATTTTTAATTTCAATAATAGAAAGGTAAATCTGTGGCATTCCAATTTTTTCCCTAAACTGGAGAACCTGACAGGTCAAAATATATGTATGAGAGAATGAGAAGATCAAGTTTCTCGCTGAATCAGAAGAGGCAGTATTCCAAAAGAAAAGATTCAGAAGTATCAAAATTATAATCACACTGTAAAGCAGAACACATTATTGTTTATAATCATCGCAATGGTAACAACATTCCATATACTAGGTAATTCCTGTATTCTGGTGCCATTGTAAAATGCCGATAGACAGAACACCTAGTTTCAACACACATCATTGTATTAGATTATCACAAGAACACAGACAAGGCCATATACAGACTTCTAAACTGTACTATATGTGACAGGAAATGTCATGCTGCAATTGGCTCAGTCTCTATTTCTCTGTACTGCACGCTTATATGAGATTGAAACAATTACAGACTGCCAAAAGACCTGGTAAGAAAGAAATGGTCCTTGGGAAGATTGAGCTCTCCTGCCAAAGGAAGCCAAGGTAGGAAATTTTCCAGGAAGAAAGATTTAATTCAGAAATGCCAATTTAGTGAGCCCAGAACATTAAGTTTTGCAATATCCTAACCAATGATTAAACTTCATTGATCATAAGAGTGATTCATTCAATTCCCACAAAGAGAACAATCTAAAAGTCACTATACTTTATTGGTTTACAACATGTAGCAGAAAAAACCCCCAGCATTCCACATTCAGCTTGCACCAAAATTAACATGTTTGAAAGTTTAAAAATAAGGATGTAGTCCTATCACATATCTACCACACAAACAAACAAAAGAGAAAGAAAAAAAATCCAAACCTGTAGCTTTAATTTTTCTCTCTGCTAGTCTTCAATTTAGAATATATACTTAACACCCTGGAAGCTCTTATAATCATGTAAGTATTTATTTTAATTTACAGACAGGATCATTTGTAAGTACTCCAGAGTGACTCTTACCTACATAGCGTTCCACATCTAAAACGGAGAAAGTTGGCGGAGGAAGTCTGAGCCCCAGACCATCTAATTTAGGAACCATAATGGGAACATCAAATCCATGTTTCTCCAAGTATCTTTGTGTCAACTGGCTTCCATGCATTTTCAGAATGACTTCATCAGCACTGGTGGAAAAAAATAATGAAATATTAGCAGAAAAGCATCCTCCAAGCAGTACTGAAAAAAAATTACGTCACAGTTTGGGGGAGGACAGATGGGAATGGCTACATCTGAATCCAAAAGTGGACCCAGTACTATTATATTAAGCATTTAACAATAAGACAAAGAAAACAACCTAAACCAGCGAGGAAAGGTTTACTGTCATGTATAAGCTGGGAACTCAATCTTTCTATATGACTGAACAGTAATTTAAGAGGACGGGGAAAAGGAATTCTCAGAGAAGGCTTTAAAGTACATTTTGGTAACAACAACAACAAACTCCTTTAAAGAATTGTAAGTCATTATGTTTCAGTGAGATAGCCAGTCACAGACAGCTCAGGATCAAAGTACAACAATGTTTCTCCACTTCCTTCTAAAGCACGTGTGAATGGATAGACTAGCAGCTCATGTAAGTGTTCTATGTTATTTAGAATGAAACTGAGCATTATTCCTGGACTAGAGGAACTGACAGACAATATTCTGACAGTTCAGGCACAAGAAAAGAAAAACAAAAACTAACCACTCATGCTACTGCCCCCACAAAAACAAACAAAACTCCAAAAACTCAAAAGCCCCCCACACCACCCTGTGGGAAGCTACTGGGTGAAAAGGCAAGTCATAGAATCATAGAATCATTTTGGTTGGAAAAGACCTTTGAGATTTTAAGTCCAACCATATCCATCTGAAACAGGGATGAGGCTGGGGGGACTCTAAAGGACAAGGAAGTCATCCTCGACCTTCTTTTTCTGAAGCAAAGTTAGTCGCCTGCCCTAGAACACACTCAAGCTGACAACATTTATCTTTTTTTTTTAAAATGTGTAAGTAAGCTTCTGTACCTTGGGAAAGAGCGAGCCCGCAGCTGTTTAACGAAGGTCCGTGTTCCAGCCTGCACCGGTTTGGAACCATCATCCAACTCTGTGTAGTCATGTCTGTGCCAGTTCCTCCTCTTCTTCACTACAAGTTTCAAAAGGATTAAACTTTGAATTAGTTAAATCAGATGGCTCAGATTAGCAGTGATCCCACATATGAGCCAGACATGCCTCAATCACATTACTATGATTAACAAACCTTATTGTTTTGTATCATCTATCTGTTTGTTCTTATTGTATTGTATCTGTTCTTATTGTATTGTATAATCTATCTGTTTGTTAGCAAAATGCACTTTGAAGCACTTTCTGTCTATTCAAATAAACCTCTATCTCTCGTCCTCAAACATTCAACAGGCTGAGAAGCCCTATTAAATTCCCAACAGGACTGCCATCTCATCATCTGGGAACAAAACTCCAACAGTGGTGAACTTGCTACCTTTCTACTGACCCACTAACATCATTTACAACAGTAAGAAACATACTAAGGGTACTGTAATTTTTAGGTTGCGTTTCAGTTTTTCCTAAAAAAGCCAAACTCTGCTCTACAGCATTAGATAGCTGCTACTGGAAGACTGCCCCAAGAAGATTTACTGAGACCAGATCTATAAATTAAACCACTAGTATTAAGCAGAAATTTAGTTATATCTACTGAGGTAACACAGAATAAGGAAAAGCTACTGCTACTTGTCAACACAAATGGTGTTTTACAGGTGCATACAAAACAGCCTGCAATGCAAATATGACACCTGGCTAAACAGTAATAATATGAATTTGAACTTTATGGAAGAGCTCATTCTTAAGTTTACTAAAGTCACGATGCACTCAAAATCTAAAAAAGTGCTAGCAATACTGAAAACACAGCTAACAGTAACAGGAAGCTAAGGATTTAAGAGGGAAAAAAGTAGTTTCTAAGAAGAAAAAATAGTCTAGAAAAAACAGTGGATTATATAGGAATAACTGACATCTTATAGTCATTACATGAGGTAATTACTCCTATTGATAAGCTGTTTCCTACAGATGTGACAAAATACACCCTTTAGAAGACATTTAAGAGAATAAACTGACATTTATAGCTATTCACTAACCTGAAAACCAGTGCCGAAGAGCCTGCTTAATGAGCCAACTATCCAAATACACTAAAACTTCATAAATAATACAGTCAGGTTTATTAAGTTTTCAAAGCTATTTTCTCAGTCATAAATAATAATACAAGAAATTAGTGGCTAATACTAATTTGCAACAGAGTAGTTTCTCATAAATTCACTGCTGTTACAACAGTTCATTAAAATTGTAAGATGATACAGCTGCTTAAGAGATTTTATAGTACAGAACCAACTTTTAAAAATCTGACTTTCCAACACTTAAAAATCAGAAATGAAAGTTATTCTTTCACTTAGTACTTGGCAATGTACATCATCCTTCCATAAGTAAGAGAACACTGAAGAACAGAAAACAGTAATGAAAACTTTTTCCACTTATGTGTATCTTAATTTTTGAGTTTTTATAACCCCTTAAGATATTACAATAACACTTGCAAGAAAAATAATTTCACTGAATTGATCCTCATGCTCAAATTTAAACAAAGAAAAAAACCGTACATAAGTTGAAATGCACATATAACACCTTCCCCTCCCAATCGCTCCAAACCAGTGGAAGGAACTAGTGCTCACCCTTGCTGTTCCTGAAAACTGAGGCACAACCCACTGTGACAACACCAAAAGTACACTAGACAGTTGCAGGGGGGTTGAGAAAAGCAAAGGAGTGTGCTGGAAGTTTTCATGAAAAATAAGCAGAAAGCTATTTTCAAATTACATTCCTTATACACTCAAAACAACAGGCCAATAACTGTACCTACTTTAGGCAAACACTGTTCCCTGTCTTCCCACACTACCAGTCTGTTTGCCTCAAAGGCTGCATGCGAGACTTCAAAAGGGGACCGACCCATAAAGGGGTGTACATCTGTACAATGAGGCCCCAAGTCTTGGAAGTGGTCCTCAAGGTTATACCGAGTGACCAAAAAGGCAAGAGAGATGTTCGCATAGAAAGACTGAAAAATTTTAAGGAGCATACATACAACACCACTTCTAAAACCTGGTATATCATCTCATATTGTCAGCTCAAACCAAACACTGGCATTACTACCACAGTCAACCCCCCCCCCCCAAAAAACCACAAAAAAACCCAAACCCAACAAGTGGGAAGGTATTTACAGAATTTGAGAAGTAAAACCAGATTAATAAAGTAATGTCCTGACAAACAGTCCTGTTACCATTTACTGCACTGCACCTCATGCTCTCTTAAAGCTCTGGATTCTAGAGTCTGGTGACAGAACTGGCTCCCAGAATGCATACAAACAGAGCATTTTCAGCCTTAAGGATCACTGAGAAAACTTTGAAAATAACAAAATGTAATATGAAGACTCTAAACCAAAAAAGCTAGGAAAAATCCATAGTGTATTACTATTTTTTAAAATCACTCTTTTTTTTTAATTGTTTGGGATTTTAGGATTAATTATTTAGCATTTTACATGCACAGCTGCTTACTAAAGGTCTTGTAAAATTGTTTCTCTTCCAAATCAAGAAGATGACTTATTTTTGTTTGAAATACAAGAAGAAATTCATTGGTTAATTTATGTTTACATCTAACTATGCAGTAGCTTTTTTTTTCATTATTGGAGCTTTCACATAATTAATTTTGTAGGATGCAGAAAGTAACCATCCATTTGATAGTATGAAGTATGTGTTTCTTGCATATTTTTAGTGAATTTTTGCACTGTATCATTTGATTAGATGGGATTATATACACAAGTGTCTGCTGAAATCACAGATATACTAGCCCTCTTAAATCAAACAGCTGAATTTTTGTCTCTTTCAAAACTCCTTTAGACAAAGGGATTTTAGAATACAAAGCTGTAAATAAAAATGCTTTTTTTACTTACATACATAATTTCATATAATTGAAGCACTCTGGAGCATTGCTGCAACACTTGAAGTCATGAGACATTATCAGTCTCTCTAAATACTAAAGTTAGTAGAGCCCAAACCACAAACTATCATAGATTTGATTCTGACAGCTTAGCTGAGAACAATTAATAAAATTCCAGGTGAAGACATATTTCAATATATCACCTCTGCTTGGGTTGTTAAGTGATGTGTCTGAAGCTTCGACTACATCTAGATGATCTTCTTGAGGCAATATGAAGTAATAAGGACAATTTTTACTACAGATTCTTGTCTTTTCAAAAAGACTTTCAACACAAACATCACTCTTATCTCACTGTCAAATTGCTGCAGGTGAGACAGAGCTTGCCATTAGTTAGCAGCCTCTGCATTACAAGAAAAGTTGTTCACAGGCATCATGGTGAAGAATACTAGTTCTCCCAAATCAAGAAAAGAAGTTTCAAATTTACTAGTTTATTATTTTGAAAGTCTGGTATGATCCCCCTTCTCCTCCTCCTCCTCTTCCACAGAAGAACCAAGCAGAAAGGTGGCAAAAGAAATAGCTGTTATTTGTATTCTGATTTATAAGAAAGATATGAGGTTTTTTAATTGAAAATGACAAGTGTAATACTAAAAACTACAAGCATGTAAAATAGCATTTATCTTACCTTTTAGCCTAAAAACCTAAAAGTAGCTACCCCTGAGCTCACATACTATACAAGATACATATCATGCAATACATATTAATTACATCAATAAGCGGTGCTTTATCACTTTGTTCATACTCCACAAGACTACCACTGAGGGTGCAGTGGTTTTAAACTTATTTCTAAATCATAAAGTAAATTTACCCTTGAAAAGATTCTAGTTCTTAAGTCACTGCTGATTATAAATCATTATGTGGTCTTCAAGGAAAAAAGCAAACACATTAGAAAACACAAATGACCGTGACTTAGTGCTTTGAGGTTAAAGACACACGGCGCATATAAACATTTTTCAGGTCTGAACACAGGAACTTAATTCATTGTTGGAAAGGTGAAATTAATTTTTACATTGTTTCCTTTTGAGAACAGAACTCATGGGGGAAAAAACTAGGGAGTTGGATATTGCAATATCCTTTCAAAAGTTACAGAAAGACAAAAACTATGCTATCTTTCCACTGCAGATCTCTACAGCAAATTTATCTACTGAAAGGAGAACCAAAGAAGAGGTGACTCTTGGTGCTCTGTTTCACAGACTCTTCTGGCAACTCATAAAATTGCATGAGGACCTTGGTGGAAACTTGTTTATAAATCAGAAACCTGAAATTCAGAGCTGTGTAACTCTCAAGGACATAAATAGAAAAAGAAAAAAAAAAAAAAGAAAAAAAGAAAACCCCTACCCACATATTACCCATTATATATCCTCAGATTTCACTGGACTGTTGTGGCATATAGCCTACAATCATCAAGAAAAGAAAGAAGGTAAGACAGCTAACTCCTACATTTTCTCAAAGTTCCTTTCCTGGGTATTAGAATTTTGATGATTAAACTATAGGAACCTTAAGCCTTCTTTTGGATTTCCTTTTTTTTAAAAAACAAAACAAAGCAAAAAAACCCAACCAAAACAAAACAAAAAACCCCAAAAAACCCCAACAACGACTTCGTAATTTTCATTCTCTCACTCTCTGTCAAGTTCAGATTGTTTTCTTCTAGTTCTGTGCACTTTGATTTCCCTAATCTATAGCAATGGCTTATATTTTATTCCATCTGCATCTCCAGGTCAAGGAACCTTTCAGGATGGTTTGTTTGGTTTGTGGGGTTTTTTATCAGCTCAAGAGTTAGTCATGCAGAATCAGTACCTTCTAAATAATCAAACTCATCTTGAATGTTCTTCTGAATAGTCTTTTTGAATTGTACATGGAGACAAAACAGACTGAAAGCGTAAAATAAAATTTGAATAACCCATACTTACTTAAAGAAGGTCCATGGAGAATTGCACAGTTGGGACAATGGTATAGATCAATGTCAACAGCATGGTGTTCCTCTACCCCAACGCAGCTGGAATAATATTTTTAAAATGTTAATGAGAATGCATGCAAGATTTATTTTTCAAGCTAAAAAATAATTAAATCTTAAGTTTTTACCAGAACATGCTTAGTCTACAAAATTGTAATGAGATACCAAATTATCTCAACTACTGAGTTGCCACATAAATTCTGAGTAATAATTTGCTCATCACTGAACAGAGAATGCCATTTAAAAAAAGAAATCATAAAAGGGGAACAAGAATCAAGTTTCTTTAAAAAATGAGTCCACAATAAACACCACTACCCCTCAACCCCCCAAAAAGCTTTGATCCTAATTACAGGAAACAGTTTATGCAAAATCATTCAAGCGATTTTCCTTATACAATTTAAAAAAAAAAAAAAATCTGAAGTCTATTTGCTGACAATGTGTAGAAAGTATCTTGGATCTTGTTTTTTATTTTCTGCAAAAAACACTTAACTGACTCCTGTCCACCAAGACAAATCAAAGAATATTCTCATATTCTTCCTGAAATCTTCACACTACTAGTACTAGCTATGTAAGTTACACAGTGACAACACAAATCATTTTGTAGAAGTGTTTTTGTTTTAAAATAGCAACAAGTATTTCAAAGTGCACTTGAGAGATGTAATGTTCTCCTGGTACACATTTTTTCCCCAGTAAAACAGTAGAAGTAGGATTAAAGTTGAAGATCTTTATAACAGTCATGACAAAGCATCTACACTGCTGTATATCTAAATACCACAATTCTAAAGTCAAAATGAAGTGCATTTTCTTAGAAGTTGAAAGACTAGAGGTTAATTGGAGAAGATGTGCTTTTGCACAAAGTTCTCAAGAAAAAAAAATAAAATTAATCCCTACTTGCTGGTAGAATCTGAATCCTGGCAGAGTTCTTTCTCTCAAAAGTTCATTGACACTTAGAAAATTGCTGACTTGATAATACAGAAGCAAGACTACAACACTGAACAATTACACCAAAATTAGGTATTTATATTCAATGCATTCTAGTAACATGAGAACCTGAACAGTACTCCATTCAGGTAACCCGTTTCATATCAAAAGTGTAATGACAGCTTAAACACTGAAGCTTTGAAATGATACAGCTACACGAAGTCTTTTCCCTAGCAGCCTAGTGCCAAAACTGCTGACACGCTCCAGTGAGTGTCAGTACGTGCTGCCAAAACAATATACTAAATGGTCTAGCATTCAAAGCGCACCATTGAGCAAATCAAATCCGAAACTGAAGAGCATCTCCCATATAACTATCAGTGAGAAGTACACCATTCTGAATTCTCTGTGAACAGATTCAGCTGGTTCTTCTTCTTCTCCATTCACTACATACCACATGAAATTTAGAAATTATATAGCTTTTTTATATATATACTATTTTAAAATCTAAATGCAAAACTCAGCTGCTACAGTTCATCGCAATTCCTGAAAAGTATCTGTTTTAAGACCACAACTACAGGAATTGTTGTTACATGAAAATTCAGCTGACATATAAACAAAAAGGAAGGCAGGAGCAGTCTTTAAAAATGCATGTCCCATTTCCTTCTGCTTGTGTTCTCTCTCTTTTTACAAAATAGATGAGTGACTCATAATCCTATGTATTATAAGAAAACTGTTTTAAAAATGTACACTCTAAAAGCCCTAAATGAGAAGGCTAGTTTTACACATCCTATTATTTTAGCTAAATTTCTGATTTTTGAACAGTTAAAGATATTTACGTTGGACTGTATCTTGATCAAGTTTGCACAATTATTCAATGAAACACAGTGCTCCACAGGAAAACTTCACTTTCTCCCTTTCCTTTTTCTTGGTGTTTCTCTGATACATTCATCATGACCCCAATCAGATTACCTTGCTAACAGTAAGAATTTTGTATCAAAGTATAGTAAATATTTAACAACTGTTTGTCATATTCTGTTTAAGAATGTTGATTTTATTGTCTCTTATAGAATGTTACAGATACCCTGAAAATAAAGCAGAAATTCTGTTAAGTACTAAATACTTTCTCTGACTTGATTAATTCTATAACCTTCCACAAAGGCACATGGGGCTTTGTGTACAGAGAGAGCAGCAGATGCTGGAATGGTATTAGAATAGCTGGAATAGCCATTTAATAAAGAAAGCAAACATTTTTGGTCTACTATTTATGCTCTAAACTCAGAACTAACTGGAAAGGCAAAACACTAACTGGGAAATACTGGAAGTGAATCTAGTAGTCAATACCTGACTGATGCAAAGGGCAAATGAGGTGCCAGCACCTGCAAGACCACGCATTGCCAAGGATGCCACAGAGCATATCAATCACATACAGCACCATTACAAGTCACTTTCCTGAGTCCCTTTCTCCAACATACACAGATGAATCTGACATTAATCATTCTGGCTACTAGCAAGCAATCAATTACTGTGGTAAGTGCAACTTCAGACCTCAAGCATCAAAGCAAGGTCACCAAGAGGTAGCAGAGAGCCTGGAAAGCATTAACATACTCAAATACAGTAACACTCCCAATCCACTGATGTTTTTCCTGAATGAAATATCATCATTACCCTTCACCTCACCATCCATTTGGGTTGAAATGTCATTAGTATATATTACCTAGTTTCTGAATTGCTCATCTCCTGCAGGGAGGCTGTAGACTAATCTTCAGGAATGGTGAAAAGTTTACAGTATTACAAAATAAAAAATAAAATACAATAACAATAATAAAAACAATGGTAGGAGACTATGCAAAAATACATCTTTAATTCTGTTCATGAAGGTGGAAGACCTAAATAGGCCCAATTTTACTTGAAATGATTCTAGAATCAGTAGCAAGGTAGAGAAATTTAGTTAAAAATAAGACTCCATGACATCAGTCTCTGAGCGGTCAGACTTTCATAACTTCCCTAAGGTGTCCAGTGTCAAGGCAAGGTCAGGAAGAGGTAGTAGAAGAACTGGGGAAGCACTGAGTTTTTTCACATACAAGAACATGCTCATCCCTGGCAAATGAAGAAATCCTTTGCTACTCAAAGTTTGAGGAATTAATTCTCCAGACTTAAGTCTCACTAAAAGGTGAATGTTTTTGATGAAGTCTCAACTTTCCATTTGGTGTTGTATTTGTAGCTATGAAAACAGAGCAAGTGTAAATCAAAAACAATCAGAAGACGACTATCTAACATATCTGATAGATACCAATGGACCTCTGCTTTTCCGTAAAGGGAAAATAAGGCTTCTTTCACGGGGAAAAAAAAGTCCTGCAGAGGCTGTTCTCTATTGCAGTATGGCTATTAATTTAGAATTTAAGAGATGAGTACAGATAATTTGTTATGACAGATTCAACAACTATTTCACAATTATGCTGGAATGCCTTGCACAAAGAGTTTGCAAAAGTCCAGAACATTTACAGGAAGCATTATCCTTGAAGACTGCACAGTTGTACACAGTAAGCCACCCAAGGCACCTGGCACCTCTTTTCTCCTACAGCAGCACGACATTGTGAACAAGTATTGGATCCATGTCAGTCACCACATAGGTTGCTGCGCCTTCCAAATCTCCTACCTGCTTGCTCTCAATCCAGTCTGTTTTTTATCTTCCCTATTTCTGATGTTATCAAGCACGACCACAATAGTTTACAGATTGCTTAACTGCCTCTGTTGGTATGACTGAAAGAATCTTGGTTTAAGAAAAAAAACAAAGCAGTCTTGATTCAAGGCCTTATTTTCAGTGTCCTTAAAGGGACACAACTACTTGAAAAGCTATTTTATCTTTTATAAGTAGTGTATATATAAAATTCCAAGTATAGAAGGGAATGATTAAACACATAGCACTAGAAAAGTCAAGATATGAGTTAAGTTTGGATCCCCATTTTCCCAATTTAACTGGCACAGCTGAAAAGACTAACAGGCCAGATTATCATCTGTCAGCAAGATATTCCTATCAGGAAATTTCTGAGTTTTCCCGTACACAAGGCACACTGAAAATATAAATCTTGAAAATTGAAAGATGTAAGCAATTCTCAATGATCTAATAAAAGGGCTACAGAAAACAGATGGATCATCCTCAACATGGAAAAAATGAGTTCATTTGTCAAGAAGCTGGGTCATACACAGGACACCATCCTCTTGGATTCCGTCTTCCCGCCATCACTTCAATTCCATAAGCTCCTTTTTCACCCCTTTCAGTAGCATGTGGAAAATAATCTAACAGACTCTTCCTTCCAGATGCAATTGCTCTTCTTATGAAGTTTCCCACAGTAGCTTCCACTTCTCTCAACACCAGCGTGACACTGTGTACCTATAAGCTTCACCTAGCAGATGAGGAAACATGACAGGCCATCACAGGAACATCTACTACTTCTTCAACAGATAGTGTTAGATAGATACTGGTTTACAATTAGATACTGATTCACAGTTCAAAATTGAGACAAAGGTTTTTTTAAGACCCTTACTTTTTTCTTGGGATACAAAAAGTTCAGGCCCAAAGACCTCTTGGTTTTCCACAGTCTGACCTGAACAGTCTGACTTTTTTTGCTGTCACTGTGCAGCAAAAATGCAAGTTCAGGACTCTTGCTAGCATGTTTAATTAGGCACAATACCTTGTATCTTTTCCAAGCTATAAAATTACTGAAAACTACATTTTCCAAGATCCTCCTATATTGTCCCTGAATAAACACTTTGGGTAATTAATGTTCTTTTCTTTCTCTACTATCCTATTTCTGAACAAGAACTTGGCACATCCTATTCTTTAAGTCCACCCTTGCATCAGCACCCACAACCTTTCCTTGCTATGCCTCAGACAGCATGGCAGGTTTTATCCGTAAAAGGAGAGAAAAGCAAATGTCTTGACATCCAGCAGGGGAAAAAAAAAAAAAAAATCAACAAAAATCCTGGAACAGTGGAAAAATACTAGGGGTATTAGAGCATGTTCCCTGTTACTAGGAATGCAGGGCTATAGACAATTACTAGGGGTATAGGCATGTTTCCTATTATCTGACAGAGCAGATCCCCAAAATCCTTTTTCAGTTTCCAGTTATCCACAGAACAGCTGCAAAGATACATAGAAACTGGGTCCCTACTGTGTCTTAACAGGGATGAGGAAAGGAGTAAGTCAATTCCAGAAGTAGCGAAGATTCATTAGTAACAGGACAGTCTTAACTGTCCAAAACCTGAAGTCACTGCTGCAGGGTACGGTTTCATGTAATATTAAACTAAGCGTAGCTATTGCTGCTGAAAAAAAGGTCCCACCCTCCTTCCCCCAACTGTCTGACCATGGACTTCCATTGTTTCTCTCACCAGATCTAAACCATCAGGTAGCCAACATGACAAGTCAGTTTAACAAGCTGATCCAAAGGAAAAAAATTAACCACCACTTGACTCACTTTTTCAGATAGGTTTTAGAAACCCTAACAATAAGATTCCTATAGATTAAAAAAATAAAAATAAAATGGTACATGTTACAGTTATATGCAGTTATTCACCAAGCACATAACTTGATGTTATTTTCAAGATATGGTATTTGAAAATATTCTGTTATTGCACCTCTATGCTATTTTGTCTTTCTAAAAATGATTGCTAAACAATAGGAAAAAGATATCTGTTTAGCAATCTTATGCTGACAATATACACATATAAGAAGGAGACTGACACTTGTAGTTTTAGTATCAGGCCTTATTACTGAATTTCAAATCATCGCGATGAGAGATATTTCTATTAACATACCGAGCAAATAACTCTTTAAGTAGTAGGCAAGTATTATAGTAAACTTTTCAATTTACCTGTAACGAGGTCGGCAGTTGCTATTTTCAGTCCTCATCTCTTTGAGCATAACAAAACCCATTGCATTTATTGTCAAAATTAATTAGCAAGCTTGCAAGTTATGCAAAGAACAGCTTTTCCTACTCCATCCCAAGAATGGAAAGAAAAGCATGGGGTAGGAAGTAAATTTGGCAAATTTTATGGAATTCTGGTTAGTTATTTAATTCAAGCCTATACTTTCCAAGTGGGAAAAGAATGCCAAGTAGGCAATATTTACAGGTTAAAACAATGGAAGTACTAAAGACGTCACTGCCACAATCAAATGTCACTCATTCAGGGACAATATTAAAATACTTAATTAGGAATAGAAAGACAAGTCATAGTGTGACAGACTACATACCAGCCACAAAAACAGCTAAAAAAATCAAGTTTATTTGAAAGAGAATCTAAAACTTAAAAGAAAGGTCGTGGGCTTTAAAAACCTCAACCTCAAGTGCCAGCTAGATGGGTTTTTTTATGCCCTCTATTCAAAATGCATGCAGTTACATCAAAATAATAAAACTGATCAAAAACCAAAAAGCATCATGGGAAAGCACAAGGAAAGTGCAAGCTATCTCTTAGTCTTACCACGATAAGCCTGGTAACAATTCTGGAATCACAATACTAGTAATTTTAGGCTTACAACAATTTACTCTGGCAATTAAATAATTTTAAAAGGTTACAAACTTCTATACACTAGATATAGAACCATACTGCCTTAAAATAAATTACAGAAAAAAATACTCAACATAAAAATATTTGAGCCTTTGTTTTTGCCATATTCACTTTTGAAAATAAAATACCTTTTAAAAAGGAAGGACTGGTATAAACATAACTCAAATAGCATGCATGAAAACACTTTAAAAAAATAATTTAAAAAATAAAAAACAAAACACAGAATATTTGTAGCAAATATTCCCCGCTCTCAGAGCTACCAGTTTTCTCCAGAAAAAAAAAAAATCATTCTTTAGATTTGTATAAAATATATACATGTTGGCCCAACAGCATACATAGTTTTAATACATATTCACTCACACACTTTCCACCAACCAAGTTATCAAGGACAGAAAAATGATATGTTAAGGCCAATTCTCAAAATACTCAAAATACATTAACATTCAATATTGCATGATCCTACAACACACATAAGAATCACAAGAAAAACAACGCCTCATGCCATAATGCACATAAAACTCTTGACATTTGATTACTCAGAGGCATCTGCTTTGACACTTCCAAAGTCCTAAGAGATCTGAATCTACTTTAGATTAACCATCACATTGCACACTAAAAATGGAAATGTTCATTACATAGGTTTAGACTTTGCTATTGTACCCTACTGCTTCTCAATTATGTAGCATTTATCTGAAATGAGGTATTGTAACACAATACACAACAGTAACACAAACATGCAGATAGGTACACAGCCTATTTTGATTTCCAAAGGGCCTTCCAAAGGCTCTGGCTTCCTCGACCTCCAGATATAAAATTTTAAGTTTGCTAGCTGTAATAGTGCTGTCCTTACTGAAGACACTTTTAATGGCAATACCCACGTGCATTCTTACATTGAGAAAAAAAATCAGTAAACATAATTTCTCTCTCAAGTAACAGTGCTTTTCACTCCCTCAAAGCACAGAGGCTAAAATAAATAAAACCAGTATGTGGTATCTTGTCAAAACAAGCTCAACTCCACAGAATGGATTCTGAAAAGTAGAAACCTAATAGGAAAATGATGATCAATGGAACAAAACTATCAAGTTCCATAATGATATAGGTTCAGTTACAGATACACAAAGCCTTCTGCCTACATTTAGGGATGTAGCCGTATATTCAACATTATCACCATGGTACCTAAAATCTCAGGGAAGTAACACTGACATACATTATTTGTACATTGATTCTTCCATTCCATAATTCCAGTCCAATCTGAAAATTAGTTGATATGTTTTTGAAACTGAACACATGCTTTTTTCTAAGATCTAGATTTTAAGTACAATTAGTTCGATTCATTGAAATTGCCAGAACGAAGTTAAGAGAGAAAGGACCATTACTTCTACAAAATGCTTTGACAACTGTATATTTGGTATAATCAGCACAATCTTACTTCTAATCATCTGTTTATGAAAAGATTGTGTAAGAGAGTTCATTTTCTATACAATGATTTCATGTAACTATTAGGAATTTAAGCAAAAAAGTAAACCAATTATTTAAACTGCAGTCAAAGAAGTACGTACTCCAAAGAGCTTTACATGCAAAAATACACACTGAAGGCAAAAAACCTTTTCACTACAATGTAAGGCTGCTGGGAAGAGACACATAGTCCAGCTTAATTCATAACAGCATCGATCATCATGGATTATGTGTAGCAGTTTTATGAGAAGTACTTTTCCTAATGACAATTTCCTGACAAGGCCAAGGTAACATTACCAAAATACTTCTGACGTATTCCTTCTGTTTAGTATCATCTATTAAGTACATACCCAGTTTCTTCCTCCTTCCTATGCCAACTGAGATTTTTACTTATTCTTCCCAACCAGACTGAATGCATCAAGCTGCTTTAAAAGAGTATTTACAATTAATTTCTGTCCCTGTCCTTTTAAAATCATTGTTTTACAGAAATGAAGGTCTGAAGGAGTCCAGATCTTTTAATGTGGATTTTAGCAAAATAAGCTGCCTCAAGAAGATCAGAAAAATAACATTAAAGAAAACTACAGCAGACCTCAAAACTAAACAGCATGTCAGTGAGAGAAGAGAGAAAAGGCATTTTAAAAGCAGTAGTGGTAGTTGAAGGTCTTATTTCAGTGTGAAACCAAATAAATTAAACCAGAATAACACCACCAAGTGAATGAAGACATAAGATTCATAGGAAAGAAAGAAAAAAATGTATATCAATCTGACCTGAAGAAAAAAATTTTAGCACTTTAAAACCAGTAATCAGTGCAACCCTTCACATATGAAGCAAAGCATTCATCTCAGGAATTCGCAAAGATTCTCTGTTGCAGTTCAGACTCCCATCTTTCTCCATTCATTTTTCCAGTGTGGCCAGAGTGACACACCAAAGAAAAGGAGAAACAATAGCCCAATCTTACTTTAGGCACTGTGTCTTAGCGAAGTTGCAACTGCTAGAAGCCTGCTGAAATAAATGAGACCTGTCCTGTCCTTCCCACAACTGATACAAGAAACAGGATTAACACTGGATTTCAAGTAATTCTATGAATACTGGAGTCCCAGTTTATCTGACCACAGCCAACATGAATTTTAATTCTGGTTATGAAAGTTTTTCCATCATGTATTTTTATCTCCTCCTCAAGATTCCAAGCCAACAAAAGTTCACCTCTTCCGCCCTAAGATATTCCAGAACCTAGTAAAAACCCCTGACAGGTAACTGCGTCTTATTTACATAATTTGCCTTATTTCACTTCCCAGACAGGGTTATTCTGTTATAATTGTGCTTACAAATGAGGAGAGGAAAAAACAACAACAACAAAAAAAAAACACAACAAAAAACACCCCCAGGAAACAAAAATCCAAACCCTTACATCCAAGCAGCAAAAAACCCCAGTACTTTAAAATACTATCTTCAAACCACAGAGGTTTTAAAGGCAGAACCACCACTCTGTCTCGATTTTATGAATAGAAAAAGAAAATACATCAAACCACAAAATCTTCAACCCATTTAAAACAGCTGCCATAGCTCTCTTGAAAGCGACTTCGTAACTGACTGCCTGTGTGTGGTTGTATTCTACTCAAGAACAAACTGCTACTCAAAATTGCTACCATTATTTCATTAACAGAAAGAGGAAGAAAAAGGCTAAGCTCTACTATAGAGATAACAAGAGGATGGAAAAGGGAAGTCAGTAAACAAGTTAATTGGACCTTCACTCATTCAGGAATAAAGCAACTATGACAACTGTAATAGAGCAAGTGAAGGCCACCCCTTCTCCTGAATGAAGATTTAAAAAATGAAAATTAAATAAGCTTTTCTTTTTGTTATATATTGTCTACATGTTTGCTTGCCTCAACTTTTACATTCTTAGTTTTCTGTCTTAATCTTCCTCAGCACCAACTTGCATACAGACTCCTGTTAATTACTCTGTCTCTAGCCATCTTCATGAAATATTGCATATGATGTAGTGTTAAGAATTAATGGCATCCCAAGTCCTTTGACCACAATCAACACAAATTTCAGTTCCATGTCCAGTGCAGAGTTTCCTATTAGGTAGCAAGGGCCTTTGGTACACAGAACAGACGTACTAGTTACTTGTTTCTAAGAGAGAGGGCATTGGAAGGGGAGGGGAGAAAAGAAGAGAGAAATTAACTGAATCACAAATAGCCTATGAAGAGAAACTAGGTTCAATCCAAAATGACAAACAAACCTTAGGAAGCACTGACATGACATAGCTTGCATTGATCCAACACCTTGCAGCCACTGGAAGGGGCAGGTTAATCACTCCCTTCCAAGCAAGCACTCCCATTCCCCTTCCGTGCAATGGCCCTGGTACTTGCCTAGTTACAAGGTAACCTGTTTTCACTCATCTGACAGAAACTAACCTAACCAGTTTTCTGCCTGTTTATCAAGTTAGCTTACAGCACAGTCGTACAACTATCAGAGCCAATTCCTAAGAGGGAGTGGGACTGTACAACCTGGAGAGAGGGATATGAGAAGCAAGACTGCTTCTTTTGGCAATGGAAGTTACTAGGCCCAGTCAGTGTTGAACTTCACTCTCACTATCCTCGAATACTCAGAACTACTCTGATCTAATAGATAAATTGCCAATAGCCTACCAATTAGATTACAGGGAACATCCCTCTCTGCATCTGAAAAACTTCCTAGAAATTAATTATATACCCTGCACAACATCAAAAAAGATGTTACCAACTCCAAGAGTTAGCACTAGATGCCATAAGTGAACCAAGGTTTTTCAGACAGCACAGCATTTAAGATGGCCTTAGTCTGACTGCCTTTAGGTATCCCAATTTTTCTTTGACAAAGTGTTTACTTTTACCAGTTCCTTGAGACCAGTTATCTGTAGCTCCAGCTACAAGAGTAGCTGAGGCAAGTACCAGCCAGAGGTATGACTATGCCACTACCAGTACGTTATTTGCCTACAAAAGACTCTTTCCAGTAATTCACTGAAGAACAGCAATAACTATACAGATCAGAAAAACAAACAAGTAACCCAAACAGTTTAGAAGCCACATTTCTAAACCACATCAAACATGGCATTCCATAAAGCAGGACAAAATCAGAAGGACAAATTTTCAGCTAGAATCCCACCTCCTAGTCTGAGGGAAATGTGATGACCATTCTGAAGTGTGAAGGTATCTACCTGCTCTTAAAAGAAATATCACTTTATGCGAGCTTGTTGGGAAGCAACAAGACTTAATGTTTGGGGTTAATTTTTTAGAGATTGAGTAGAAAAAAACTCACTAATGGTTCTTGCATATTCACTCACAGCAGTTCTTGAATTCCAGATTTACCTACACCCAAGACTCATTAAAAAAATTTTATAGAATCATAGAATATCTCGAGTTGGAAGGGACCCATAAGGATCATCAAGTCCAAATCCCTGCTCCTTGCAGGATTACCTAAAACTAAGCCATATGACTACGAGCATTGTCCAGACACACCTTGAACTCTGACAAACTTGGTGCTGTGACCACTTCCTTGGGGAGCCTGTTCCGGTGACTGACCACCCTTTCAGTGAAAAGCATTTTCCTAATGTCCAATCTGAACTTCCCCTGACACAGCTTCATTCCATTTCCTCATGTCCTGTCACTGGTCACCAGAGAGAGGCGATCAGCACTTCACCCTCCACTGCCCCCCTTGAGGAAGGTGTAGGCTGCAATGAGGTCACCCCTCAGCCTTCTCTTCTCCAAGCTGAACAAACAAATTATATAATTTAATAAAATATTCTTACGTAACAAACAGATATTAGATATTAGGCCAACCACCTCTTTTAGGTGATCTGCACTGTATATTAAAAGCAGGATTTAATTAATTTGGGAATTTGTTGGTATGTCTTCAGCAGTTCCATTTCCTTCTCAGCAGCTGGAAATGTTGACTGCTCCTCACCAACAAAGGGCATGGACTGCAGTCTCCAACAGAGAGTACTAGCTAGTTATTCCAGTTGCCTAATAAAGATGAGTTGTTTAGAAAGATCAGGTTGCCTAATAAAGATGAGCTGTTTAGAAAGATCATGAAGCATGACGAGTGCTATCGGTACTGCGTTATGTTATGCAACGCACAGTCTGTAAAGCTTTCGACATCCTGAGTAATACTGTCAGTAAGACACCATCAGATCTGTCTTGTTCTCAAGCACAGTGATGATAAAAAGATTTGGAGGTGAACAGTACCAAATCCACAATGGTTTCCTAGCCTGAGGGAAATGATTAGGAAGCTAATGATTGTTTTTAAACTGTGTCCCTTCATTGGAAAATGACATCAGGCATGATTTGAAAATACGACTTTCTGCTAACAACATTAGGCAATACTCTTTTCTGTCTCCCACGTTCTAGCACCAGTAACGAGCACAACCTTAAGACTCCTTGTTGCAAGTCCCTTATTTCTGGGTTACTATATGACTGATTTACTGCTTTTACAGACTGTAGCAACAGCAAACTAGGCTTCAGCCTTCTTTGCACACCTTTTAACTGGCTCCTTACACTGACTACAGTGTATCACCTAACTGGTTTAAAAATTTTGGAACCAGATTGGTTCTGAAGGCTGCCTTGAGCCTCCTATTATGTAGCCTTAACACTCTCAGTAGCATTTAGACTCTCTGTAGCTGTACCTGAAATGAGTATTTTATTGCCTTCAAAATTCAACTCATTAAATAGTTCTCCTCCTGTAAGAAAAAAAAGCAACCACCAAAAACACAAAGACATTTTTAAACTCCTCTGCTTCTCAACTGTGTAATTGCCCCTCTAGTCTACAATGTTTTCCAGACATTGCTAAGAACGTTTTAGTAAGCATTTCAGTAAGCAGAATAATTTCTGCATCTTCTAACCACAACATAAAATAATACATGATGGCTCCTATAGCTTTGAAATACCTTACTTTTATAATGCAAACAGACTTGCAGTCGATAGCAAGCAGAGACAGACGCTTCATTTTTGAAGAAATTTGAGAGCAAACTGGCTCATCATCTCTAGCTCCCCATCCTCGTTTCAAACGCAGATGGAGTAGCTGATTACATTAACTTCTATTTAAGCTATGATACAAGCAAACTGTTTCAGATACACAGATAATGAGTTTAAATATCAGATGTTACATTGGCTGACTGGCAAAGCAGTAAGTAGAATAAGCTCCTTCAATCAACTAGATAATGCCCATAATTTAAAGATCTTTATTGCATTCTCAGCTGCTTATAGAGGTCCAGGGGGCCATACTGGCCAAAACTGCATCCATGCAGTCCATAACATACCAAGAAGTTATTGTTACACATTATTCCATCTATAGAAATCTAACTGTTCAATCCTCGTCAGATGGAATTAATGAAGCACACTAATTTTCAGACCACGCAGAAACTTCAAATAGTGCAGAACAAAGCTAGAGTTTGGGGGCTGAGTTACATCAGGACTAAGATTAATTTTATCTGCATCAATTATTTTTATTCTGGATATAATTTGGCATACTGATTTTAAACTAAAACTCTATCAGATCCAGGCTTCTGAAACCAGTTTTGCTCTATCATAAGCTAGAGTCATCTAAATTATTTGGAAACACACAAATCCACATCTTTTATTCTAGATTTTATACACAAACACTTTTAGAGGTAATATTTACTTCAAAGTCTGTACGACTCAACTCTGCAGCTTGTAGATGGGGGGGGGGGGGGTAAGATTTTATCTATGTATCACTCTAGTGTATGTATATAGCCCTTACAATGCCTCTTTCTTCATAGTGGGAAAAAACACCAATAACATTCAAACAAGGGTGCTCAAAGAGATGCACAAGAAAAGTATGAAGCAGGAAGCAGAGGACCTACTGCAAAAGGTACAGTGAGTTACCATTCCTGTAAAAAATACAGGAGACATTATGGTTCACTTATTGCAAAAAACACAAAATTAATTCTTCAGGAGAAAATTTCTCACTCAAATTTTGCTTAATTGTTTCCATGAGAGAAGACAGGAAGTCTGCCAAAGAGCAACACATCCAAGTGTTTTATTTTGGGTGTCAATACTACAAGAAGTGATTATATGAAAATGTTTTGATATAAGCTAAGTAAATTATGTCTTTGCAATTCAAGAGTGAAAGTACACATGATTACAGGTCCCCGGCTTTCTCTGCAAGGGTAATCTGCACCATTGCATGCTGGAGGCAAATGGGCTGGATTGTGGCTCTGCAAGAGAAGGATTTTCTTTGTAGCCCTGGTGGACAAGCAGCTGATCATGACCCATCAATGCAACCTTGTGGCAAAGGCGGCCAGTAGCCTCCCAGGCTGCGTTAGGAAAAACATTGCCAAAACATCGAAGGAGGCGATCTTTCCCCTCTACTCAGCACTGGTGATGCCACACCTGGAGTGCTGGGTCCAGTTCTGGGATCCCCAGCAGAAGAGACATGGGTACACTGAGGCATGTCTAGCTAAGTGTCACTAAGATAATAAGGGACTAAAGCATTCCTCAGATGAGGAGAGGCTGAGACAGCTGTGACCCTTCAGCCTGAAGAAGAGAAAGTGCAGGGGGAATGTTATCAATGTGTGTAAATATCAATGTATATAAATTCCCCTGATGACAGACCTTTCTCAGTAGCGCCCAATGACAGGACAAAAGGCAATGGCCACAGATTAAAGTACATGAAATTCCACCTGAACACAAGGAAAAAAATTACGGGTTTGGGGTTTTTTTGGTGCTAGAGTGGTCAAACATTGGAAGAGTCTCCATTTGAGGAGATACTCAGAACCCAACAGGACACAGTACTGAGCAGCCTGCTCTAGCTGACCCTGCTTGACTACATGATGTCAAGAGATCCCTTCCAATCTCAGTGGTTCTGTGATTCTGTGAAGTTATTTATTAAATCAAAATTTTCTAGATTAATTTGGATCTATCACTACACTGTTATAAATCTGGTTTAAACCAAAAGTAAGACTATCTGAGGACTCTTGTTCCACATCAATTAATACTAAGTGGATTAGTTAAAATAGCAAGTACAACAGGATGCAGCCTTGGAATGAGCAGTTGTAAGGAACGACTACTTTCACATCCAGAGTAGAAAAGAATGAGGGTGAAACCGCATGAATGCACAAAAAAAGGATACATCTGTATAAGGGTATTAGGGTAATATTCAAATAAGGATGGCGGCCCCTAAAGCCCACCTAAACTCAGAAGGACAGCAAACCACAGAGGTGCCTACAGCCAACTGGCACCTCACCATTTGACCTAATAGTTCCAAAAGCACTATCTATTCTGCTCCCCCTGTGCCACATTCCCTGGCATCTAAGCCAGAAGGCAAGCACAGCTGCCATATTTGCAACATACCAGGAACCAAAAAATAGTTATGAACAGAAAAGTTACTTTGTTTTTCCAAGTGAGATGGCAGCAGCACTTATTCAGGTTGTGGGAGTTCAGGCCCACACATCTCAAGGGAATGTTCACCTCCAGGTTACTTTTTATGTAAAGATCCTTTTACCTCCCCCACGTACAGCCTCTTACTCTGCAGAAAAGAATCCAAGAGTTATGGGCCCATAACAGAATGTAACATGACCCAAACATAATCTTCTGGTTAGGGCACTCAGACATTGACAAGATTATCTTGAGTTCTGGTCCCTGCTTTCTAGCATTAGTGAATAAACACAACCAGTGAGCATGCAGTACAGCACAACGTTTTGAACGTTTTGCAAGACATACTAATATTTTTTCTCTGTCTTTTGATTTAATAGCACTTCCTACAGGAACGTAACAGTCTTTCCCTTGACTACGAATGCACCTGTTTTTCTTTTAAAAAACGCAGAACTGTCCATTTCTCTAAACGTTTCAGGAACTGGTGAGGACTTTAAATTTGCCTAAAACCTGACTCATACCTGCCAGACTTTTTGGAGTACCAGTAACACTTAACAGTTGTTGCTTTTCTGGTTTTAAAGCAACAGTAATTTTTTTTCTTTTCTTTATGACCTCTAATAACATAATCCAGAAGTGTCAAAAAGGTTTTTCTTTAATAATTAGCAAAAAGTAGTAAATACTTCACATAAGAACAATCCTTTACCATGCGTGTTTCCTAGATAAAGATTTACAGGTCAATGATCTCTAAAGCACGTCTAATGAGTTCAATAATTCACTGAATGTGAAGTATTAAGCCATTTTCTTACAATTCAATTACAGAAGAAAAGTTTGTTTATCAGTTTGTTTGTATTACATAGCACAGGTCTTTTCCCAAAAGCAGTTTCTTTACATTAAGGAACAGAGCTGAGATATCTGAACAATCCTGTTTGTTTATTGCACATTAGCATTCTTGTGCCTTTTTTCTCTCCCCCCAGCATGTGAATGTCAATGCATGTCTCCACCTTAATTGGCTGAATCTTTGTCTTTCATAGGATAGCACTGCA
Organism: Balearica regulorum gibbericeps; assembly: GCF_011004875.1. Taxonomy (NCBI): domain Eukaryota; kingdom Metazoa; phylum Chordata; class Aves; order Gruiformes; family Gruidae; genus Balearica; species Balearica regulorum. The sequence continues at coordinate 63,724,765 of NC_046184.1, forward strand.
TCTAATTCTCTTTTTTCTTTGATGTTACACATAGTCTTAAATTGCAATGCTATGTGCTGAGGAGGACAAAGAAATGAGATAAAATAATGAAAAAGTAGTAAAACATGGGAAAATAAAACTTTAGCCTTTAAGTATCATTGGATGATCAGTAAAATGATTCTGAGCAAACATCTTGTTTGTCTGGGCTAAACTTACACGAAGCAGGTACCGGTAAATTTACATCATGTAATTAAGAGTGAACTGCAATGCATTCCTTACTGCTCTTGGAGCACATGTACCAAGAATGGAAGTGAACGCATCCCTGCAGTATGTGATGTGAGTTCCCAATGCAAACTACATGGAAAACTCCCAGACAGCTCCTTATGGACCATATAGCAGCTTGAAGCAGGAAAGCCTCTATCTGCAGTTACCCACACCATCCCAGGGCAACACTAGTAAAATATAACATACTTTTTATAACACATTAGTAAATGTTTTGAATGGTCTATTTTTCTGTTATATTTTTTTGTGCAGCTAATGGGGAATCTGGAGACAGTAGTAGCAGGTAAATGTGTTTTATATACTGGATTTTTGCTTAACACAGCATAGTAGAATTCGGTTTCTTATAATGCCAACCTGAGGAAGCTGGATGAGACTCTTTCTGGTGTGAATGTATGCATTGCTCTGAGCCTCTGAGAAATTCGTCAGCTTTCTATGAAGTTTGTGCACCATGATACTTTGGAACAAGGTTTTTATTAGGAAATGTTCTCTATCCCTTAATATCCTTGCTGGCATCATGTATACTGTTTGGAAGAAAAACTGCAAATCTCTAAGTGATCATTGTTGGAAACTTACTGACTATATGCTAAGGGGCTGCGAGTCAAGCAGATACTTCCTTTTCAAAACTCTGTACCAGACACAAAGTAACTGAACTCAGGTGTTTGAAAAATCAGAACTGAGATTAGGAGATTTTTCTGTTCTCACGGGGTATCTACAAAAGGGAGCAAGCAGCGTAGTGAAGAAGAGAGAGTCTTCTAGGTGAGAAGCTGGATGAAGAGAGGACAGGAAACTGAAGACAACACAGAAGGAAACAGCTATCAGAACAAAGAATACTTGGAGAATATTAACTTGTACTGCAAGAATCTGGAGTTTTAAATTTGAACATTAATTCATGAGTGAAAAAAGCCTCTGTGCTAAGTATCTGCTGCAATGACTAATCACTCTGAAGTGAAGCATGGAAGATCCATGTTCTAGTGTAGCCAGTAGGCTTGCTGATGCTGATACAGATGCATGGTTGAGTTTTTAATTTGATGGAAACTACTTTATGGTATGTCGAAAGTAAGAACTGATGATCAACATTAATTTTAATTTAAAATGTAGCTTTCTGTATCTTTCTCTGAATGGAATCTAACCTAAATCAGCTGCATCAAGTCCAATCTTAATTCTTGCATTTTCTGAAGATAAATACAGTTTGAAGTAAGGCATCTTTGTAAGAAGCAGGTAATGGCACCTCACGTTAACTGGCACCAACAGTGATACCTTCCTTTCACTAATATACAAGATTTTGATCTCTCTTGCAGTAGTAAGTCTATTCAGTATCCAGTACCAGAACTAACTGGGAGTAAAAAGTTTTATTCTTCCATTAAGTGGAGGGTTTGTGGTTTTTTCAATAGCCAATAAAGTTGTTTCCACACTCAAATAAGGGCCAGGAAATAGAATGCACAATACATTCTCATTTGGCAATGCCAGCCAAGACACCAATTCCAAAAAACAAAACAAAATTACAATTTGCCCTTACTGGTAAAATATAAAAGCTAGGAGGTAACATTTGCAGAAGCGCTTATGAGTTAAATCTTTCAGAAAATTCTGATCTACTCAAGTGACACTCCTAAATCTAGTTCATACCTAAATCCTTCTTACTGAAGTTTCATGATGCTTCAAGCACAAGCCATCTGACCATGCTGGAAGTATAAACTACAGCCAAGGCATTTGCTTTCACTCAGTTAAATAAGACACTTTTCAGCAAGGATGCTAGTCCAATCACTCAATAGCAGAGCTGCCCCGTTCATTGTCAGCGAGAACAGTATTCTAAACTACTTCTCCTACACTCATTACATCAGAGCAGCACATTTTACTGCGGCGTTAAGAGATTCAAAGTGATGCCCCCAGAGGTCCTAGTAATTCACACAGGAGGGCACAGCATGAGAGGCAGCAAGTTGCTGCTGACCTGCGTGCATCACACTGATGTATCTATCCTTCAGGCAGACAAATAGTGTATTCAGAACTTAATGTGAGATATAACAGACTACATTTGTACACTATTTTTATTAATATGCTTTTGGTCCTATTTTACATAAGCAATAATAAAGCACAGATAAATACCTAGGACAGCATGTTTGGGCTTGAGGCTGTGGCATGTCAACACAGCACATCATCATGAAACAGAAAGGGAAAACACTATCCTGAAAGGTAGACTGGCAACATTTGCCTGGGTGCAATGTCACATTAGCATGGCTATCTTGCTTTTGGTACTGTTCGTAGACTGCTCCATACTGTGCAGCCCAGAGATCTGCCCATCAGTACCCCTGAAAGCTGTATGCTAAGTTGCAGTGCCTCATTTCACTTTCCCTTGTTCTTGACACTGAGTTTTGCAAGTCAACAGCATGATGTAGTCCTTTAGTGAAGAGATCCAAATATTTTTGTTACTGAAACAAAACTAAAAATCTGTACCTTGGGCAGGCCAATAAGAAGTTTTACAAGTACTATTGGGTAAGAAGACACAGCAATTTCTCTGGTTGCTCTTCATTTACCTGATTTGGCCTTGTTTATTGGCCCTCAAACATCAATATCCCAAAAGGAAAATGCCAGTCTGTTCAGAAAATACTGCCTGCTAACTGGTAAGAATGACAGATCAGATCAATCCTATATCCTCAATATCAAAGACTTCATTTCTCAGAAAGACACCTTTCCTTGCACTTATTTTCATGAATAGTGCTTTAAGAGCCTGTAAGTGAATAAGAACAACATCCTTGTCTCTAAATTAGAGAGACATGGATTCGATGGATGGACCACTCAGTGGATAAGGAATTGGCTGGATGGTCGCACTCAAAGAGTTGTGGTCAACGGCTCAATGTCCAAGTGGAAAACAGTGACGAGTGGCGTTCCTCAGGGGTCGGTTCTGGGACCAGCACTGTTCAACGCCTTTGTCGGCAACATGGACAATGGGATCGAGTGCACCCTCAGCAAGTTTGCCGATGACACCAAGCTGTGTGGTGTGGTCGACATGCTGGAGGGAAGGGATGCCATCCAGAGGGACCCTGACAGGCTGGAGAGGTGGGCCCATGCGAACCCCATGAAGTTCAACAAGGCCAAGTGCAAGGTCCTGCACGTGGGTTGGCGCAATCCCAAGCACGACTATAGGCTGGGTGAGGAATGGATTGAAAGCAGCCCTGAGGAGAAGGACTTGGGGGTAGTGATTCATGAGAAGCTCAACATGAGCCAGCAGTGTGTGCTTGCAGCCCAGAAAGCCAACTGTGTCCTGGGCTGCATCAAAAGAGGCGTGACCAGCAGGTCAAGGGAGGTGATCCTGCCGCTCTACTCCGCTCTTGTGAGACCCCACCTGGAGTACTGCATCCAGCTCTGGGGGCCCCAGGACAGGAGAGACAACGAGCTGTTGGAGCGAGTCCAGAGGAGGACCACGAAGCTGACTGGAGGGATGGAGCACTTCTCCTGTGAGGACAGGCTGAGACAGTTGGGATTGTTCAGCCTGGAGAAAAGAAGGCTCCAGGGAGATCTAACTGTGGCTTACCAGTTTCTGAAGGGGGCCCACAGGAAAGATGGTGAGGGACTGTTTATCAGGGAGTGTAGTGACAGGACAAGGGGTAACGGGTTTAAGCCGAAGGAGGGTCGATTTAGATTAGATGTTAGAAAGAAATTCTTTATTGTTGGAGTGGTGAGGCACTGGAACAGGTTGCCCAGGGAGGTTGTGGAGGCCCCATCCCTGGCAGTGTTTAAAAGACCAGGTTGGATGAGGTTTTGGGCAATGTGGTCTAGTGGAGGGTGTCCCTGCCTGTAGGAGGGGGGTTGGAACTAGATGATCACTGAGGTCCGTTCCAACCCAAACCATTCTATGATTCTAATAAAGCATTAATGTAAATGGAACAAACAATTAAATTTATGAAATTAATTTTCTAGGCTAGCTGCAATGTCAGCTGACAATTTCAAATGAAAATAAATAGACTTCATACCACAATATATTAAAAATTTAGAACAGTCATCCTCACTCCAGTTGGCTTTTAAAACAGAATGATGTGGGAGGGTTTTTAAAAAAAGCTTTCTTGCTTTTGTGGCAAACATCAGCATTTATGTCTTCCTGAGCAACAATGAACTCAGTATTTTCAAAAAGAAAGACCAGTTTTAAAGTCTACTTTAGTTAATGCTGAAGTAATGGAGAAAACAGTATTAAATATTAATTCCATTCAAAAGCAGAATTGACCTGAGGAGATGTAACTAGCCACATAAATCCACATTACCACCATACAGCAGACATCTCAAGACTATTCATACTCCATAGATTGTTAGTTCTGTGTATTCATGAGCTAATGTTACAATACATTAGAAAGGACTGAAAAATGAAAAATAGCTTTGCTATTTTAAAAGTTGTACATTTCACTAAAATATCTCTTCTACATTGCTAATAAAGCAATAGCAATGTTGCTAATTGAATTTTCGTACTTCAGCAATGACACAAATGTAAAACTTGCACATACTTAAACAGAAACATGCTCATGTACCTATGAAAGTCTTTACTGATTACTCAGACTTGTTTTGAGACAATGGTATTTTATTTTAAAATGATGTAGGGAAAGTACAAATATTTACATGAAGAGTATGAGTTCATCTTCAACTTGTGCAAACTGTCATGTAAACAGAACAGAGACACTGTATCACGTGATCTTTGAAACGATGATATAGAAAGTGCACCAAAAACTGCACTGAACACAAGAAATCTGAAATATGAAAACTGCCCACAAAAAAAAAAAAAAAAAAAGACCTAGAAACCACAAATGAAGAATGAAAACAAAATTAATGTGATTTTTCCCACTGGCAGTTAACAGAGTGATACTCCACTGTAAGGCTTAATCCATTTTATTGCCATTGTGCTGCTGTAAGAGAACTCAGCATTATAAACAGATCAAGATAAGTTTAAAGGAAAAGAATATATTTCACACTCAGCACTGTAGCTTCTAGCAGATATACACAGAAATTAAGTGTACCAAGCAGCAGCCCCCTACACAGACTTCTCTTACCTCTGTAGTTTGTAAATACAGAAGTCACAAAACAGAGCCTTCTGACAACATTTTAATTTTTCAATCAAATCAGGCATGTATTAAATATAACAAAAGGAAAGGAAGATACTAAAGTGCTATGTAAGCAACAATAAAAGACACTTTTAATATAAAATCATCATAAATTAACTAGCTAATAAAAAAAATTCATTATTGGCCAGTGAAATTACACATAAAGAGCCTTCATTCACATGGTCAAGAATGGCAAAAAAAACCCCAACGATACCAAAAATATTGATATAGATCAACTATAACATTACAAAACAAAATAAAGGTATTGTTTAAATCACTAATTCTGAACCTTCACATCTTTTAAGTAACATTGAATAGACAATAATTAATTTGTACTTTAGAAATTAGAACTCTTCGCAATTAACAATTGTTTAGAAACTCACTAGAATCTTGTTGCAATTCTAATTTAAAAAGTTGAATTATGTACCCTTCAGTTCTCTTACAGATCTTTATTGGACAGTATTTTTTTTCCTTCCCCTAGTTATTATGTCGGAATGCATATTCTAAAACACCTACTATGTTTTATTCCAGAACATCAAATGAAAAAACTTACCAAATTACAGATCTAAAGGAAAGAAGTGTTAACTTTCAAAGTATACATACTTCAAAAAAAACCAGTTTTTCAAGAAAATTGTAAAGAAAAAACGTTGTACATATAATTCTACATGTTATTACACAGTTTCAAAAATTGAAGGCATTTGAATACTTACTACTCTACAGTGCTTATTATGGTAGAATACATCTACTTTAATATATATTAATAAGTCTTCCCACTTCACAGATGGGAACCAAGAGGGAGAAAAATGGGCTTGCTCAAATGAAGAATATAAAAGGACTGGAAACAGACATCCAATTACACAAGTGCTAGTCTGGAATCATTATTATTATTATTAGTTTCTTCTCAGTTTAACCAAAACTGTTTCAGCTTTTGTACCGTTAGAAGAGCTGAAGCCACTTAATTCTTTGGCAGAGGAGACACAGCTCATTGGACTTAAGCTGAATCTTCTATCTTGCCTCTGAGGAAATAAGGCTAAACCAAAGAAAAATAAGGTTAACAAACACATTAACTTTCCCTTGAGGTCAGAAACATTCCCTAACATACACCTAGTTACCACAGGAAGAATTTAAGGCTTATACATTATAAACGCCACAAAGTCAGCTCAAGAGCCTCTGGTCCCAGACCAGAGCTCTAGTGACCAAACAATGATATGTTGATTCAGTTCAGGCCCCTGAACATTTATGATGACATAATGAGGCCTTAATTTTCCGTAAACAGAAGGTCTGCACCAGAAGGCAATCTCTTTGCAGTCTCCACATTTCTTGACATGAGCATCACCATACCTTGCTCTCTAAGTCCCTTTAAGACAGATGCAGGAGCTTTGCCTGCCCCTGCAAACAGATGATGCTCTGGGGTTGCAATGCTGCAGCTGCACTGGAAATGCCTTGCTTGCTAAGGACCCCACTAGACAAGCAGATGGGTCTGGGCCGAGGCCATCAGATTCAAAGCAGAACCACATACGGTGACTGAGACAAAAAGACAAGGTTCCACAAAACCAAGTGAGCCACTGATCCCAAAGTGGGCAGCGAGGAAGAAAAATGGGCAACTCCCCTGTCTTTTCCCACCCGCTATCATCAACTCCAGCCACACGGTCCTTACCGGTGTTTTGCTACAGTCTGGGACTCATCTTAGCCCTTGATGAGCCTGTTCAGCTCAGTAACCCAACAAAAAGCTAACCCAGCAAAAGAATGGGTTTTGTCAATTTTCTGAGCAGAGTTGACTTACCAAACAATCAGACAAGCACTGAACCAGCAAAAGAGAAATTATAGTAGCATGCAGCCAGGAGTGAGACAGCCTCTTTCAGCAGCAAAGAGTTGGCGAAGCCCATCGTGCAGAACCTCATGTATAAAGCTCCAAAACAAAGAACCAATTCAGGAAAAGTAGTCACTATAGCATGTACATTTCCTTCTTTTCTTAAGGAGAAAGCCTGCCTTCAGAGTACAACCCAGTGTGTTAAGAGGGACCTTAACACATGTTACTTACTGTACCATGTAACTTAACAGCTGCAAGAGGGAACCTTGATTTTGAAATTGGGATCAGATTAAGCAGTAGCTGGGAAATTTTATGTTTCTGCAGAGATCAAATGAAGACATGCTCAAGTCTATACAATATCAGAAAAACTATGTTATACATGAACTTAGCTCAGATGTGATTTTGGCGCTGAAATTTTTTTCCATTTGAGAAAAAAGCCTCAAGGCATCTGCAATTTAAATAATCATCCTCAAAAGGTACGTGAATCACCTTTCTTTTTAAATTATGTTATTAAATGTTTTTTAATAATGACAAAGCCGTAAAAAACATCAAACACTTAATGGCAAAGTTCTATATATCATCAATGAACAGCTCTAGGAAAGGAAAAAAAAAGTTAATTCTTTCAAGAAGGCTACACAGAATACAGAATTAATCCTGAGAGCAAAAGCTATCAATTTAAAAACAATTTTATATACATTTAATCAATTTGATTTTGCTTTGCAACAGAAGTACATACATACATACACACTACATACAGATTAGTGCTGTATTTCCTTTATTGCCCTCCAACCTGCTCAAATGAAATGATGATTTCTATGAACATAACAAAATGTATAAAAGAAAAAGGATTTATGGCTTCTAAATTTAAGTTTCATTTACACAAAACACCAAAGATGTGAACTGAGCAAAGCTGATGGACTGTTTTCTTTCTTCTCCTGGAGTGTGGGACACCAAAGTTGACACCACTATGAAATTTTAGGAAAAATTGCTAATTTTGAACAAAAAAGGATGCTTTCCCTTCCTATTCCCCACTGCTTTGTCTTTGAAGATTAAAAGATTTCCTTTGTTTTAAAAAAATATATTAAAAAGGTTACAGGCATTTTAAAAGGCAGAGACCATTACTGTAATTGACATTCACACATTTGATAACTTCTTACCCTACTGTCATTGACACATGCCAGAAGTTGACTTTATATTTGTTGACAAACAAAGCATCCCTTGGAAAAGTGCTAAACAGAAAACTTCGTAGAGGCAGAAATTCTCAGTTTGACTGACTGACTTCTCCATGTTCCTTTACAACCAGTACAGCAGCAGTACAGCTTTACAACACAAACAGCCTTAAAAGCTAACTCTATAATCATTTCCTCCTGAAGCATTACAGACAACATTATGTTGTGCAGACAAAACCTGAATTACATGCTTAAACTTAAGTTTGTTCCAACCTGTCTGAAATCTAGTCTACAAGAATAGGTGACATCTACGCAATGCACATAAATCTAGTCGAGTACAGGTATTATGGACAGAAAAAAGGACAAACATTTCAAAGCTGACAATAGGATTTCTGCAAACTCCGTAAACACATTCCAAGAACAGCACTGACTACAAGTTCAGCTAAAAAGATGTTCTGTGCGTAAGGTCACATACATCACAGTAAAAAACACAAGCAAGAAAAGATGACAGTGCGTAGTTAACCTAGTAACTGAGGTAGAACATCAAAAAAATTGAGACAAACAGAACGAGAAGTATCACACTATGATACATATCATTTGAAGATGAAGCCAAGAATTTAAATAGGTGTCTAGAGCTACTGAACAGATTCAAGAAAAAGTTGAACACTTAGAGCAGCATACAGGAGTTCTGCTGCTGCATTCTAGCTGGAGTATATTCTAGACAAGCCAGAAAGGGGGAAACAGCCTAATGTGATATTTTCATCTAAAGAAGATAAAAAGACAGGGAAAACACAGAAATTGTCTAAAATGTAAATGGATTTGCCCATCTGAAAGATGTGGCAGTTTGTCACTTCAGTCCCTGTAGTCTCTCCTCTCCTGCAAGTCATTCAAGAAAGTGATGAAGCCTAGAAAACCACACAGACACACACATTGCACTCTTTTGTTCAGCAAGAGGTAATTACACAAGATTGTGGCCGGATATTAGGCCCGCCCGTAGAGTAACTAAAACACAGAATGTAGGTTTGCAACCTTGTAAGGTATATCAAACTATTTGCTTTTACACAAGTGTCTGCCAGAGGCAATAAAATGCATATTTGATAATATCAATATATTGATAGCAAGCCAAAGTACAGTCATTTGAAGACAGATAGTGCAAGAACACCCAGATAAAATATCACATAACATCACACCAAATTTAAAGGGACTAGTGTTCTGTCAGAACAGAATTTGTACTGCCTCCAGCATATGCTAAAGCACTCTCTTGACTACACATAGGAAGGCAGCAAAGAGTCTATAATCCAATAAAACATGCTACAAATCATGCTAGTGCATCACAGCCTTAAGTAAGCATAGGGTTTACTTGTTTCTTAACATGAAGTTACATCAATCCCATTCCACAGGCTGGGGAAAAAAAATAATCAAGAAAGCATGAAACCAAGAAGTTCATCAAAAACTTCAAGATTTGTGGGCGCATATTTTCTTTCATGAGCTATATAACAGTCTTCAGATACTCTTAGATCAAGGGGAAAGGCACTCCCAGAGCAGACCACAGCTGGGAGAGGACAACAGTCTCCCACAATCCTGTCCAAGACTGTGTGAGTGTGCAATTAAATCCCAGAGCAACATGGTTGTTGCCGGCTCCTGCTGGCTTGCTTACCTTCCATACTTAGGGTTTCAGAATATCAAAGCAGTTCAGTGCTAGCACAGTTTTTCTACCAAAAAAGAGAACACGAGGGCTTAAGCACAGAACTACCGTGGATCTTTATGCAAAATGAGATTTAAGAAAGCTACAGAGTGGTCTGTCCCACCTTTGTATCAGACAGTCAATACTTTCCTCCTCGTAACAATACCTTGTACCCCAGTAATATTAATGCACAAGACCGGCATTTAAGTTAAGCCTGAATGTAAGCTGCGCGATTGCCAAGACAGTCTGAAAGAGCAACACACAAATGCAGAAAAACACTTGCAAGAGAGAGAATCTGTAACCGTACAAAGACCTTCAGAAGATGTCTACACCTTTACTACAAACAGCAACCAAGTATTGATGAACTTTTATTAAGCTACTTTAACCCAAAAAAGCTGTCACGCATCTAACTTCAAATAACAGTACTGGCAATGGTAGTAGCAGTCTAGTTAAAATTATTAATGAGGGGTTATTTTTAAAGGTACAACAATTCTGCTTTGCCAGTTTTTACGGTTTACAAAGCCCTTTTCATACTTTCTATTATACTGTGGTTTGAGTCGAGGGAAATCCATATATAAAGAACAAATCAACTCAACATATGTACAAGTCAACTTCTCAAATACTGAAAGCATTCCTTTCATCCTAAAATGTGGCAAGAAAACACCCATGTGTAATAATTACTGTTAAGTAACCCCTAGATACACAGCCTACTTTTTAGCCAGCGTTTTTCTTTTGCCATTGAGGGGAAGAAAGAAAAAAATAAATAAAGAAAATTAAAACAAAACAAAAAAAACCCCATACACACACACACACACACACACACAATCGTCGTGTCTCTCCTGCAAGCGCAGAGGGCATGAGATGAAAGGCAAGCGCGGCCGGACCGCCGGCGCGCTGCCGCACGACACCTCTCCCCGACGGGAAGCCCTCCCCAGCGCACCGCTTTGTTCAGCGGCCGGCTGCTCCGGCGAGGTGTAAAACCCCGGTGCGGTCACGGCTTTCCGGGCAACTTCGGGGACCTCCGGACCCTGGGGGCCCGGCGGCGGCCGGCTCCGATCCGGGCCGCTGGGCTCGGCTCCGCTCGGCCCGGCCGGGCTCTGCCGCCCCGCGCCGGCAGAGGGCGAGGCGGCTGTCTCGCCGGCAACGCCGGGAGCCTGTTTTTGTTACACCGGGGGTATTTAAATGTCCTGCTGTCAATCACAAGCCACTTCCTACACCGCCGCCAGCTCCCCGGCCCGCACGCCGGCGCCGGGGCTCCCCACATAATGGGGGCGGCAACTCGGAGCCCCGCAGCCTCAGCCCGGCCGAGCCGCTTGAGCCGCGGGCCCCCAACTTGCTCCTTTGTTTAACTGCCCGTGAATCCCCACCGCCACCTCCACCTCCTCCTCCCCGCAGCCGGGAGGCTGCCGCCGGGCCTTTATTATTCACACGCTCGGCTCGCAAAACACACGCGAGTCGGCGGCGGCCGCTCTGGACCGGGTTGGAAACGTCAAAGCGGCGAGAGGAGCGGGACGACCCTCCTCCGCCCCCCGCAGCCCTCCGCCAGCCGCCCACCCCGAACAAAACGCACGGCCAGCCAGGAGCCCGGGCCCGGCCGGGGAAGAGCCCCGGCACCCGGCGCGGTGCCCCCTCCTCACTCCTCCGCGAAAAGACCGCCCTGTCCCGGGAGAGACCCCCCGGGGGAGCGGGGCGACGGGGGTACACGACACCTCCCCAAAGCCGGCTCAACTTTAGGGTGGCACCGGCCCCACCAGAGAAGCCGCCGGCCGGGGAGCCCCTCATCTGTTGCTCTTTCATAACCGGCCTCCCCCCGCCCGGCCGCCTCGCCTGACCCGACCGCCCCCTCGCAAGCGAAGACCCATGTGCCCAGGGACTGTAGCCCTCGCCGGCACCGGCCGCTGCCACCGCCGCGGGGGGGAGCAGGAGCGGACAGGAGCCCGTTCCCCCCCCCCCCGCCCCGTGCCGCCACCGCGCAGCCATTGTGCCCCCGGCCGCTACCGGGCGGCGAGGTGGTGGCGGTGGAGACTGCCACCGCCTGTGCCCGGGGGCCGGCCGGCCGACCCGTCGGTTCCCCCCCCAGCGCCGCTCGGCCCCGCGCGGCTCCCGGCGCCTACCTGCCGTGGAACCAGTCCTTGCAGATGTCGCACTCGATCATGAAGCGGCTCACGTCGTAAGGCTCCCGGCACACGCAGTACACGGGGGTCGCGGCAGCGGCCGCCACCGCTCCGGCCATCTTTAAAGAACTCACTGACTGAGGCGTCCGCTCCCCCTCCCTCCGCCGCGGCCGGCGGCACCAATAACAACAGCGCGCGTGCCAGCCCCACACGCCGCGCGCGCCCCGCCGCCGACAGGCAGGCACGGGCAGGCGGCGCGGGAGCGAGCGAACAACAGCGCGCGGGGGCGCGCGCACGTGCGTCACCCGGCCCCCGCGGAGGCGGGAGGAGGGGGGGGAACCGCCCCCCCCGCCCTCCCCGCACGGCGACCGTCCCCTCCGCGCCTGCGCCCCGCGGAACACCCGCACCCCACCCCCACCCCCGCCCGGCCCGGCCGTCTCCGCCGAGCGGCTGGAACTGAGCGTGCGCGGAGGGGGGGGGAGGGGGGGGAGAAGCGGGCTGCCATTGGGCGCGGGGAGGGGAGCGCACGTGCCGCCGCCCGCCCCTCCCCCCGGGAGGCGGGGCGCGGGGAGGCACGCGCTAGTCCTGCCCTCCCCCTCCCCCGGGCCGTGTCACGCGGGGAGGGGGAGGGGCAGGGTGCCGCGAGGACACGGGCAGAGAGAAGGCGGGCCGTGGCTCGCGCCGGCTCTCCCTTATGTAACCGCGGCGGCGGAAGCGGCCGAGCACCGCCGAAGGTGTCCGAAGGCTGGACTGTGTTGCTGGGCCGCCGGCGCCGCCCCCGTTCCTTCCCCCCCCCCCCCCCCCCCCCCCCGTCAGGGCGTGAGGGTCACGGGCCGCAGGGCTGCTCGTGGGACGGGGCTGCCGGCCTGGCGTGGAGCAGGTGTGTGAGGTGGGGCCGCGTGGGGCGGCGGTTGTTTCGCCCTTGTCCCTCCTGAGCCGGGACCTCCCGCAGGCAGCACCAGCCCTGGTGAGGGGCCGCTGCCAGGCAGCCGGAGGGCTGGGCCCGCGGGGGCCGGAGGCCAGTACCGATGTCTGTCAGAGACCCCTTTGCGGTTGGTACCACTGAGGAACCGGCGAGGTTTGTTCAGAGCAGGTGGTGTGGAGCGCCAGTGCTTCGGCCTCCTGGGCCTGCGCTGCCAGCTCTGTCCCGGGCTTGGTGGCTGGCGGGAACGGCTGGGTCCTGCTTGCGTCTGACCGTGGGCCCGCATGGGCCGGCTCAAGGAGGTCATCTCCTCCGGTGGTAACGCTTCTTCTCGTGTGGATTACATAAAAGTAGCTGAACACCCAACCAAGGGTTATGGAAAATCAATGAAATAGCATTAGTTTATTGCATTTTTTGAAGAATGGTGGGGTTTTTTTGCAACTCACCAGTGCACAAACTAAATGCCACATGGAGCTACAGTGGATGTGCTGTGGTGCTCTTTCCTGGGGGGATCTGAGGGCAGAGGCACGGCTGATGTAATGAAGCCTAGACAGGCCAGTGTTGAGCTGTGGTTTGTAATCAGTTTATTTCTTGTCAGGCTCTCTGCGTATGTTTGTATGACTGTTCCATGCCATCACCCTTTCTTTCGGGACACAAAAGTAACACTAATGCATTCATTATATGTCATCAAGGACAAAAAAAGTAGATTTTAAAATGTAGATTTTTATTCTTTTTTCCTGCTGGCAGGCAGAGCCTGAAGGACCTGTGGAGATTATGTTGTATAAGGGAGTGGGGAGTCACGTCCTCCACGCTGAATGTACCAATTTAAAAGTGAAACAATAAATATGTTGAAGTGCATGTTACGGTGATCCTAACTATAAAAGACTAACCATGCATACAGCATTATCATTTTACATCCCATACCCTTAACCACCAGTAGCCACCAAAAACCATGCTGTAGGTTTTTTTGGCAGGGGAAAGCTCAGAAGTAAATGTTTCCTTTCCAGGCCATTATTGTGAAGCTAGCTAATGTTAACATTTATATAAGACAGCAACACGAGATGATGATCTGGCAGCAAAGAAACGTAAAACAAAGAAAGCCAGCACACAGGCTATGTGACTGAATGAAGTAGAGAAGTACAGGAAATGTAAAGGATGTCTTCAAGAAATACCAGATTCTCAGACCAAACCCTGACCTGTTTAGAAAGTGTGTGTGGTTCTGACACGCAGGATGTTGGTAGTGGGTGTTTCAGGACTCTTGTTTTCCAGCACATCCCAGTATTTCAGCAACTCTGAATGTGGCCGCTTCAGTCCTCTAAAAAGCTGATGTTAAGCTTAATAGGGGTAAAAAACACCAGTAAGGTGCGTTTCTGGAAATAATACATATCAAGAGGCCTTTTTATGAAAAATACTGTTTTCCTTTATTAATCTGATTCAAAAGCACCCCCAGGAAGATGCATATTAACAGTAGGGCCTGTGAGCTCTTGCAGAAATAATTACAGATAACATAACAACTACTAAGAGACAATTGTTAAAGTTGTTACTCTGTGTTTATGCAACGAAGCATCAGTATACATAGCCATGCTGGAGTCTGAAAAAAAACAAACAATTCCTTGCTGTTTCTTAAGTTGTCAAGTGGTGGGTTTTATCTTGAAGTTGCAGTTACCAGCTGCAGCCGTAACTTTATCCAAAGTGGCCATAAAAAATACACGTTGTATTTCAGGAGGTCTCTTAAGCGCCGTGGTGAAGCACACCGTTGGGTATTCCCCTAAGAGGTGGGGTGAGGCTGCCTAACATGCGTTACATGGGGAGGAGACCTTGTTTTCTTCAGAATGAGTCCAGCATTACTGGATCGGATGAGGAAGTTTTCACCTGACATAGAAGAAAGTTGCCCAGTGATGAGAGTGCAAAGAACGAGGAAGCAGGCTGGTCTCGGCACTCTGTGGGGACCTTCCCTTCACCAGCCTTGATTAATGCAACAAACTTAGGATTTTTTGGAAAAGAAAGAAGTCGCCACCTTAAGCATGCAAAGCAAAGCTTGCCATTTAATAAGCACTTTCTTTGTTGCCACAAACAACATCCTTTTGCTGCTGTGATTCCTCTCAGAACAAGGTGTGCTAGTGATTCAGTCTGCTGAGGGCACTCCTTAAGCAGGTGGGGAATACCTACTTCCTCTGCTGCAAAAAACAGAGGCATAAACCAGCTCTGTCCCCCTCTCAGTCTGATCTGCTCTTTGTCAGCTTTTTTCTTTCCAAGCTTTCTTTCCAACTACACTAAACTATTCTTGAATGTTACACAGCAAAAGTTCAGAAAAGCCAAAGACCACACGCTGTAAGGATGACAAAACCACTTTTAATAAGTATTCTTCCCAGGAACTTGGAGAGCTTTTATATGACAGTCTTATTAAATGCAGTTTAGAAACAAAAAAATTGCAATACCAACCTTGAAAGTAAACGAATGAAGCCAGTTTACAGCCCAATCCCCAAAAACCTTCAGAAGCAAGTTCATTATTCACAGCAATACATGGGCACCTGGAGACACCTGGAGCCATAGCCCTCTCCGACCTCAGCTCCCAAACAGCAAGACATGCCAACGTGAAATACAGGGTGCAGAGCGCCTTGTAATAAGCAACGCTGGGTTCATATGCCTGGCCCCTGGATGAGATCTGGCTGCCAAAAGAAGGCGAGGCAGCAGTGCCACGGGGCTGGGGAGGCTGAAGAACCAGCTCTAGAGGAGCAAGTAGCTCTGGAGATCCAGAGGCAGGAGGGCAAGGGTTGGGGACGGTGATGAAGAACCAGTGGAAGTGCAGTGAGAAGTAAAGAGGCAGGAGCAATGAGGCTTGTTCAAAGAAAGGAACAGGGCCACTGAAACACATCAGCCATTCTCAGCCTTTGCTAATCATCCCTGGCCCACTGCCTTTTCTCTGTGACAGCATGCCTCCCTGCTCTCTCACTGATGTACACGCTCCCTCTTGCCCCATGCTCTAGGTTGCACCCAGCCTACCATCCCCTCAGCAGCTGGAACAAGCCAGTTGATCCTTCAAGCCACACTCCCCCCCCAAAAAAAAATCTTTCCACCCTAATCTCCACCAAAACGTGTCCTGCCCTGTCGAGCACAACCCCTGACAAATACAACTTCCCGCCTCCACACCCAGCGCCCCAGCCCTGTGCCCGGACTCCAGCAAAGACCTTAGAAACACAGAGGGCAGGGGCTGGCAGGGGTGAGCAGCTCTGGCAGTCAGAGGTATAGACCCGTATGTATAGAGCAGCAGGTTTGTAACACTAAAGTTAGGGTTAGAGACCGGAACACCAAGGACTGAGGAGCACCACCTCTTTCTATGCTCCTCTGGACAAGCCCTATTGCTGGTACTCGGCGAGGCAGAAGGCTTCGGGTTGTGTTCGGGGGAGTGTTGGGTGATCATTCATGTTTAAAGCTGGAATCAGGCTTTGGGATAAAAAGGGCTGAAAGTCTAGGATTATTCCTGAATAACATGAGGATTGCAGAGATGCGATAAGATCTAGGACCCGGTTCTTGTCATTCTGGGACAGGGCTGCAAAGGCACTTGAGCTAAACAAATCACATATTGCTTCCCGTGAGGTCTGGAGTGATGATTGATGTGCTGGATCTAAAGTCTGGGGTGAATTATTGCCAGGAGTGGGCAGTGAAGGCTAGAAAAATTGTCAGGAATAGGGAGTAGAGCTTAGGACTGAGGAACTAGAATGACAGGAGCTTATACAGTCCCCTAGCACTACAACACATGCTTGTGCATGTGGCTTATAATGAACCAGGGGTTGGGTATGGCTCACTGTTGTGGGGGCCAGTAGTGGGGTTTGGGTCATGGTGCTAAGTACAGGTCACATTAGCCAAGGCTGTCACTAGGGGTTGCGTGTGGGAATTTTTCTGTGGTTAAAGTTACTGTTAGAGATCAAAAAAGCAGGGTGTCTGGAATTCATTTCACCCTGCACACTCTATAAAATACATCTGTAGGCTCATCATCTTCTGATCTCCCAAACAGGAACACTACCTGGGCGGTTATCATAACCACAGAACTGAAGGAAACATTTTTCTGTCCCCTAATCTTATAAGTCTATTATTTTCTCCCTAAACCTAGCTACTCAGCCTCTTCTGTTCACTTGAAAAGTTAGAGGCATTTTTACTGATCTTCCTTCACACTCTTTGGCATGGAAGCACTCAGTTGCCCAGCTCACCTTAGAATAGGAAGCCCTTCATTTTCACCCTTCCGAAAAAGTATTTGGACCTCATTATCCAGGAAAGAAAGAAAACCCTCACCGTACAACATCCTTCACCCACAAGTCTCTTATTGTCTAGCCATTCCCAGATCTTCAGCAAGGTTCATGGTGGGCTGAGGGTGTGTATCAGCAGGGAAAAATGGTTTATTGGTGGCTCTGGGATACTGGGCTATGATTACAGGTAAGGGTCTTAGCAAGCAACCTGTTCTTATGAAGGACATGACCAACAGCACTCTGCTCAGCAGCAGAGAAGAGGGGATGGGAGAAGAGAGTGCTCATCATTGCCACAATAAAAGCATCCACAGCCCATGCCTGACCTCATGCATGTCCCAGAGCACATGCCATATGCTGTAGGTGGCACACAGGGAGGATAAAGAAGGGGGAGCAGGGCAGGGAGGTTGCTAGAAGGGAGAAAGGGAAATTTTAGGGGACTTCTGTCACGCCCATGTACTGGCCGAACCACATACACGTACTCACAAATATGCCTTCTTGTCTCTTGGGAAGAGGGGGAGAACTCACACCCATCAGTTAGAGGACGGTGACTCTCACCCAGCAGGGCATGGCTGGTTAAACAAATACCGGAGATGATACCCAGCAGCAATTGAGACTAGGGAGAATCAGAAAGAAAAATCAGACATTAACGGACGTTTCTAGAATAACATGAAAATAATCAGATCAACTGTTGGGAAAACATAGGGGTAGAGGTACTTTCCCCATGTTCAGCCATTTCTTCAGTGTATTTTTGTACATTGTGGAAAAGCACTCATTTTTAAAATTATATATTTATTTTCACGTCAAGAGGCTTAAGGCTGCCAAAAAGCAAAGCTCCGGACTAAAAAAGCATTTCAGTTCTCTGCATGAAACTGCCTGAAGTATACCCAGAATTGGCAATATGATCTTTGCATCTGCAGAGAAAATACTGAGTCATGTTGTCAGCCCACACACATCTAACAAAAATAAAAGCAGCCCAACGACTCAAGATTCACCCACACGTCATTTAAAGAAAACACAAGTCATTCAGTCATGCCTCATTCTTCAGAGACCTTTAGAAAACACCCAGCTCAGGGAACATTCGCCCACATCATGCCCACGCGCCGTTTCGAACCAGCGACGTCATTTGCAGCTCATTCACTTGCGGGTCTGGACGGTGTTTGTTTCAGCATCCTTGGAGGAAGTCGCCGAGACTTAAAGGTTTCCACTGAAAATGCGACGCAATAGCTGCAGCCTCAGCCCTTTTGTTAGCAACGCTGAAATGATGCAACATAGTGTACCCAGCTTGAATCCCTGGAGGAGGCAGGGAAGCGCCTCGTGCTTCGGTGCATAAAAAAATCTGGCAAACTTAAGCCATCAGTTGTGTAAGATGCTACTGTACTCTTCCTTCAAGGGTTAATCCTGTACTGGAGCATTAGCTCTCCCTGCGCTGGGCTCCCCAGTCACTTGGCACACATTAGACTGAGACGTATTTGTACAAACATCAAGATTTGGGGAATTACCCAGGAAATCCTCTTCCTTTTACCCCTTCCCACATCATTGTCCCCTACCAAGAAATAGCATGTTCCTGCATTTCACCCGGTTGCTGGCAACCTCTCCACCTCCTTCAGTGCTAAAAGCTGCTTGAAGTATTAACAGCTGAACCTGGATGTGCAGCAGCCAGCCCAGCTCATGACGGAGGAGGAGACGTCACTGCACGGAGGACACGGAGTTACACAATCTCTGTGCTACTGAAAGTGGTGCTGGAAACTTGTCAGGAGCCCAAAGGCCAGAGCTAATTTGTATTTTCTTTTACACAGCATGATTTTAATCAGAGCAAAATGCGCCCAGTTGTGGTTTATGTACAGAGTGTTGTAAGTATAGACAAATTAACAGAGCAACTAGGGGCAGGACGTGCTCTGAGGGCAGCGGAAAGAGGAACATTAGACGAGGAAAGGAACGGCAGGCAAGACTCCTACACCCAATTTATCAGCATTTCCTTGATTGTTCAGGAAGGCCACGTGCTATGAAGTAAGAGGCTAAGAGGCAACTTCATCAAAATGCTGTCATTGCCTAATTCTCTTTATAAGAAGGAAGAAGAAAAAAAAAAAAAGAGAGACCTGCAAAAAGCTTGAGGACAAGCTTACTTGAAAAAGCTCTTCCCAGAGATTCTGGATGTGTCACCAAGCAAAGCATTCAGGAAACCCATCTCACTTGCAAGCAATATTTGACAGCAGTCGAGTCTGGGTGACCTCTAACATAAGCTCCTCCAGCTTCAGGTGCAGACAGGTGTGTGCAAGTTCTCCTTTACAACCAATTTTCTGCCTGGCTGAGAGCAGAGAGTGCAAAGGGCTGGCAGAGCCCCTGAGCACCGCTGTTCCCAACACAGGCTCCCCTCCAGCACCCCTTTTCCACGCTGCGACGGCCGGAGAGCGGGAGTTGGGAGCCAGATCCTCATTCAGTCACCTCTCCGCGGCCAGGCTCGCAGCCATGCCCCCTTCCTGGGATGCAGCATCAGGGTACACCCTTGCGTGCCGCCAACATGTGCCAGAGAGGGAGAGGGCCAGCAGGTTAACAGGAGAGTAAATACACCTTGACGTTTCCTGATTTGTTTGCTTTGTAGTCCTGGTAGGTTTACTGGAAACTCAGAGGTGGGGTTTGCCGCCTGGGGAGTACTATCGCTGGAGAAAATCCTTAATTTCAGCCTTCCTTTCTTTACCCACTGGAACAAGTGCTCCT
Source organism: Balearica regulorum gibbericeps (assembly GCF_011004875.1). Lineage (NCBI taxonomy): Eukaryota > Metazoa > Chordata > Aves > Gruiformes > Gruidae > Balearica > Balearica regulorum. Next base: position 63,744,762 of record NC_046184.1, read on the forward strand.
TTCCCTCTCAGTTCAGCTTCATGCCTTGAAACTGAGGGGAGTGGGAACACCAAAAAAGCCCCCAGGACCTTTACTTTGCTTTGGAGTGTGATTTAGACGTGTTGTTCGATGTCTAGTTCAGGACGGGATGAGCTACATGTTAGGGATATAAAAGGAAAGCTGTCAGACAAGCTCAGCTGTAGCTTCCTACGTTCAGGCTGATAAACCTTACCCCCAGAGCTTTATCCCACCACCTAGCCCCTTTCCATTGTAGCCCCCAAAAGCAGCACCCTCTCTGCCCTCATCCCTCCTCCGCGCGCTCCTTCGCCCCCCTCCCCCATGCACATTTGTCCCCCCCGACTTAAACAGCTCCCCAAGGAGCTCAGGCACCACCGACGCTCAGGGATGGGGAAAAGGGAAAACAGAGTCGGCTAAATATGCAAACAATCCTATTTGCACCCCAGCATGTACAATCCAGGTCTTTGTCAGCATGATGGAGTACGCTCCGTCCTGTTTGTTTTCCTTTCCTGGTATTACCGTACACACCCTTTCCATATGAGCATTATCAAATGCTGTACCTGAATCAGCCTTTTCAAGACAGAGGCTGATTTCTGCCTAGCTAATATCTGTCCACCAGTTGCGTATTTATTTTGTTCGAAAATTATAACCAATCATAAAATCTAGTGTAAAATCTACAGCTGCCGTTAAAGAAAAAAAGAGCACCAAAAGGCTTTTCCGTGTTTGATTTCTGATGCCACTAGGGCACTGGGTGGGAGCATTTTCACTCGCATGAGCAGCCCTGCTTGGACGCAGCCCGTTGCGACTGGAGCGCGATTGCTTTTGCACTTTGAGGCAGTGTGTTTGGGAACCTGCCTGCCTGCCTGCTCCCCTGCGCACCTTCACACCACAGGGACACGCACCGTGCACGGGTACCAGCCAGTCCCCCCTTGCATGGCCATGGACAGACGGACATCGTGGGCGGGAAGGACATCGGGGCAAAGGTGCAAAGTGCTTTTGGGGCTCGGGGCGGCAGTGGCAGCCACCGGAGCGGCACCAGCAGGGCCCCAGGCCTGGCAGACAATAGCTCTGTCCTTGCTCTCTCTCCCTCCCAGCCGCATTTGTCGTCCAAGACGGAGGAGTCTTATGAATCAAGTCAAACACCCAGCGACAGGCTGGAGAAATCTATTAATATGCACCCGCCGCAGCACGTCGCCAGCCCCCTGCCTCGCGCGCCGCTCACCTGCCTGTCTCACCCCTGGCAGGCAGCGCGGGAACAAAGGAGCAGGGGGGGACGGCAGCGACTGCCCCCGAAACGGAGGGAGGCAGCGGCTGGAGACAAAGCTCATTCGCTGGCCGCCATGGGTGTGAGGAATGCTCCCGCTCGCCCTATTGTCTGGGGTTCTTTGTGCTCCTCCACCCCCCCGGTCCCCAACCGCACAGGCAGAAATATTGGGAGCAGGACAGAAACGGCTTTGTTGAAAGAAGCCCTCCAGTGCAAAAAGCCTCCTGCCCTCACCCCGCCATACGTGCCCGTCTGGCACACGGGCCCCCGCTCCTTCTGCCCCAGAGGGCAGGTAGGGTCCCTGCCATGCCACCCTGAATGGTCCAGCCTGGCCCAGGGCTGGGAGCAACAGGGACAGACAGACCTGGGCTTTCTGTCTCCAGGCCCACGGGGCACCCGGCAGCCCACTCCTGAGCGCCTCCTGCTTCCCCAGAGATCTGACCCTGAGACACCTTTGGGAGGCGGGGAGCGCTCACCTGGTCCTGCAGAGGGGAGCGGGAGGGCTGATGCAGGGCCAGCACGGCCGGCAAGCCCTGCTAGGCTGCGTTAGGGAGCAGGTCTGGCAACACAGACTTCGGTGTGCACCGAGCACCCACCACGTCCCTCTGCATCCCTCCCAGCCTCAGGAGCAGCACAGATGCCTCTGCCAAACCTCTGCCGCTTTGTTGAGCGGTGGCTGTGCCCCCCCCGCCCCCCCACGAGTCACATCTGCGGCTGCAGCATTACACCCCTCCAAGTCCTGCAGGGCTGGTGGCACAACCCGAAGTCCCTTGTCTCAGGGCAGAGCCATAATTGCCAAGCCCTCCCGAGGGGTCAGTCCCCAGCTGCAGCACACCGCTCGGCTCTCCTCCCACCGCCAGCGCACGCTGCTGTTAGAGGGACCAGGATGGAGGGAAGAAGGGGAAAGCCAGGTCCCTCCAGCACAGGGAGCAGGGTGACCCCGCGATGCCTGTGCCACCACCCAAGGGACCACAGCGCTGCCCGGCCCCACAGCGGCCGCAGCACGTGGGCCGGCTCCAGCAAGTGACCTACGGAGAGGTACTGCCCATCCAGACACAGCACGCCAGCTTGTGCGGTCCCTGCCCTCCCCACCCTCGGCTGTCTCACACCACCCCACAGGCACTGCTCCCACCAGCGATCTTAGCCACGTGTGCAAACAACCCACCGCAAGGTGGGTCTCGTTCGGACAATAACGGGACATAAGCAAAGAAATAAAGATAAGGTCCAAACCCGAGGGAAGAGCTTAATCCTGAGAGATGATGCCCGGGACCGTGAAGGAGCCCCAGCACGCAACTGGCCCCCCGCTGGGACAGCAGCACTGGGTGCTCCGGCGCAGAGAGCAGCAGCGGCTGGGAACAAGCACAGACTTACTGTACGGAGGCTGCTGAAGGAGCCTGAAGGGTGTCTATAAGGGACAAGGATGGTACGGAGGCAGCTGTATACATACAACTAAAGAGCTCGTTTCTCAGTTTTGTGCTAGGAAAACGGTCTCTGACATTTGCTGGTACTAAGGAGTGCACGATAAAGAGGAAGGCTCTATCCAAAATTCAGTTTCTCTTCCTATTTTTCATTATATTTGGTGCAGTTAAAATAAATTCTAAGTAGTTGTTGCAAAAAAGCTCCTATGGCCATCAGCAAGGAGGTCTCCAAACAAGCGTTGTTCAGAAATAAGTTTTTGCTAAAGAAAACTGTAAAATTCCTACTTTAAAAAAGGCCTGGAAACCCTGATATCTAAACAGCATCACTTCCTTCCTTCAGTTTTTGCACTTCACAGTGAAGCTTCAGCAGCTCTTGTAAAGTATCCTCAGGCGTTATAAGCAGGGCTAGCACTGAGTCCACCAGACAGGAGATTCCCAGTAATGTCTAAGTAGTAGAAGCAAGGCTGCTGTTCCCAAAGCCACCAACTAAGAGGCAACTTTGTGAGGCTAGATAAGGCAAAATGACAGATAAAGCAAAAGGCCTTCATCTTGGACTATAAAAAGAAGTCAGACGAAGGGGAAAGACAAGAGTCAGGCAGTGGGTTGGTGGCAGAGCTCCTGGTCCCTCTTCTCCGTGGCCCTTCCATGACACCTCCCTGCTTCCCCGGGCAAACAGGGACATGGCCGCTCTGCCCCGCCGGGCCTGCACCGAGCTGGCGTTCCTGCACAGCGACATCTCAGCAGCCGGAGGCCCGGTTGCATCAGCCCAGCGCTGAACTGAAGCGACCGCAAGAGCCGTTTTGGCATCCGAGCCGGAGAGGCTGCCGGAGTTAATGAATCCGGTGGGAACGGGATGGGGAGCAGCGAGGTGCCCCTTACTGAAGAGCAGGGAACTTCCCCCAGGCTGCCTTCAGCTCCCGCAGAGCACTCGGGTCAGTTTGTAACTTATTAACGCCAACACTCACACGATCAAAGTTCAGCACGTGTTTAGTTGCTCTTCTGGAACAGTGGACTTGAAAAGCACATCGCGCAGGTTTCCTAGGAATAAAAGAGATGTCCAGAGAAAGCACCCCCTACCCCATCTGCCCAGAGACCTCCACCGCACCGCTGTGCGTTTGGGTCGTGAGACCGTGTTTATTCACCACGCCGTGCCTGAGGAGTCAGCTCTGCTCACCTACCGCACCCGTCTCCATCAGGCCATGGCTCCCTCCTCCTCCTCCTCCTCCTCCTCCTCCTCTCGCAACAGAACAGCTCTGTGCCCCAGCAAAGCCTGAAATGGTCCCCAGGTTTAGGGGAAAGTTCTCTGCTGAGAAGGCAGATTTATTTGCTTTCTGGTGAGATGAGCGGGTTTGTTGGCACGCGCGCTGTGTGGTTTAAGTGTCTCCCCTGCAGCTGGAACTTAACACTAATCTAAATTACGCCTCTGGTGCCCTAATTTAAAGAAGTGTTCAATAGACTATGTCACTTGGAAAATTAATTGCTTTGCCACTGGACAAACAGCAATGGGTAACGGAGTCAGCGTTGCACCTCAGCATCAGATTGAGAGCAGCAGGGCTGTTCCTCCCGGGAGCGAGGGACAGGGGCACGCAAGGGGACTGCTGTGGTTCTGGCAGCCAGACTCCTGTCAGGCCATAAAGCCCACACAAGCCAGGTCACCTCCAAAAGAAATTTGGAGATCCCAGGCGTGATTTTCTATCCACCGCCTGCCGTGCTGACCGCTGCTCCCGGGGAGCTGTGTCTTCGGAGGCAGAGGAAGGGAGAGCAGCCCTGGCAGACTTGGACCATGGTCGGCCCCACTGGTGGGCGGGAAACCTGCCCCACTGGAGGCAGCGAGGGTACACGCAGAGGAGCTGTAAGAAGGGCATGGAGGAAAGGAGGTTCTTACTAACCAGAGAGGAAGACAAGAGCCCATCTCCGATCAAACCTGGGAGAGAAGCACTGACGGATGGAGTTGCGAATGTAGTCTTTGAAAGGTGTCACTGGGCATGACGACACCAGAAAGAAAATCAAAGCAAAAGAGTCACTGAGCAGGTGGCATGCTTTGAATCCTGGCTGACCTGGGATCGGCGCTGCTTACCCCAGCGTACGCCTGTTGCAGCGATCAAGTTACTCAGCGAGAAGGGGTTACACAGCAATTACAACTACCTGCCCACCAGCAGAGCAGCCAAACATCCTCTGCTACCCACAGCTTCCCTGCAGGCTCACAACCAAAAAGAGCCAAACAGGTTTCATTCACTTTGTAGCTACTGCCCAAACCAGCGTAGGTAACAGCGTTGGACCTGATACCCAAGAGACAAGCCTACACCGACTTAAAGGACGATGCATAAGCATGCTTGCTTGACCAAACCAGCAGATGTCCAGAGAGGATATAGTTCTTTTGTTTAAAGTGTGGGGTTTTTTTTTAATTTACATACTTTATAATGAACTGTATCTGTATATTATTCTTTGTAAGTATCTGCACTCCCTGAAGGTCAGAATTAAGAACATCCAAGTAAAGTTACTGGAAGTGTTCCTTATTTTTGAGCATTTTATTGGAGTGAACAGTGATTTATCAACCACTTCTGGCACTGGTTGTGAACATGCAACTATTACTTACTCTGATCCACAAAGGGCCACTATTTCAGCCCTATTAGAAGCGAGATGTTCACTGCTATTGGGATGGTACCAGTGCCTATCGCCAGACCTGCAAGGACACATCATTTGTGGCCTTTTAATCGAAGGCTGGCTCTGGGGGGGATGAAGTTTGGAGCTGATTTCTTTCTGTCTATTATTAAAAGAGATCACTAAAAATTCACCACGCTTCCAAGCGTACTTCGTGTCTGGTGGCACAAAACATCCCTTCTCCCTCACATTTGCAGAAGCAAATGCAATTGGAGAAAGGAACAAAGTTCCACTTCTGCAGCCACTTACAAAGAAATGGTGTGGTTTGGGCATCGTGATCATTTGTTTTCCCTGCAAAGACGTACTAACGAGGCCCTTCTCACTGACTGAGGAGGAGGGAAAGAGAAACCTTGACCGCAAAGAGGAACCCAGTCTCTGGGAAACAGGCAAAGAGGATGCTGTTAAACATTTCAGGAAACACTAAGGGAAAGATGGGGGCAGCCAGAAGCTTTGAAAGTTTTGATTTCTCCAAGATAATGAACTGCCTGTTCTAACTAGAGTAGAAATAGCCTGTGAGCCCTCTCTCCCAGAGAGGTTTCTCCTACAATGTTCAATACTGTAAAGGGCTGGAGAGCAGGGAATGCTCTCAGCTGGATTAATTTACAAGGTAAAAGTGATTTTTCTTTTTTTTTTACCAGAGGGAGTTAAACTAGACTCATGCCCTTGCTTCTCTGGGGTTGATAAAGAGTGTTTGAAACTCTCCTGCTTGCATGAGGAGAGCAGGAGCATCTCCTGCCCCAGGAGCACGGATGCTGCCGGCCCCAGGGCCATCCCGGCAACCGGGGAATTGTCCAAGTGGCAGCTTTGCAGGAGAAGATAAACACTTCAGATTCCCTTTTCAGCCAGGCTACTTAAGCTTTGGATCTGTTTTTGTTAAAGCCTTCTTATTTTAATTAAGAAAGTCCTTGCTGAAATGCAGTACCCTGCCACTTTGGTTACCATTAACATTTGTCTGCTGAGATCGCCAGCAAGCCTTCGCTGACCTTAGTAGTTGTCAAGGAGTGATAAAAACCCTTTAAATGTAGCATGGGAGAAAGATCATACTCTCAGCAAACTGAGGATCTAAAACAACCCTGAGAAACTCAAGTTTTGGGCCAACAGCAACCTCATGAAGCACAGGAAAGGGAGTGCAATGCTCTGCCCCGGGGAGGAATAACGCCAGGCATCGGCACAGGCTGGGAACAGACTGGCCAAGTGGTCACCTGGCTGAAAAGGACCCAGGAGTTACAGGCACGCCAAGCCGTGTGTGAGTTAGCAGTGCGCTCTCATTGCAAATGCCGTGAGCTGCATAGCGGGCAATGGCAGGGGCAGCGTGGCCAGCGAGGTCATGGCAAGGTGATAATTCAACAGTGCTAAGGCTGCACCTGGAACAGAGCTGGAAGAGTGCACTTCATGAATATTATGAGTCCCAGAGTAGAGTTAGGGCTCAAAAATCTGTTCATTTTGATTATTGGGGAGAGAAAAAAAAAAAAAGGAAAAAACTCCCAAAAACCCAGATGTGACTATTTCTTCCCAGTTCCCACATCTTTATAAATGGCCCTACATCACCACAGTTAGGATGTGTATCTCAGAAAGCAAACTGCTCTTTTAAAGAAAAGTTTCTTGTAGGAGGAAGACTTGAAAAAGGGAACCAAGCTCTGTGCTGTTCGGGGCACAAGGTAGTGCTGCCAGCAGCCTCCCTGCCAGCGGGACATCTCAAATGAATCAAAGGAAAGGACAGAAGGAGAAAAAAAAATCAAACATTGCTGACAACCTTCCTGCCCTCCTGCAACCCTAGAGCATCACAGCAAGATTCATTTGAGATGGCAGTGGACTAATAGGTGGTTTTGACAGGGTAAGGTGGAGCAGATCAGATAGGAGAAAATACGGCTGCACTGAACTGGCCCTGAAATCCTTGATCTCCTTTGGAGAAATGCATTGCTTTTAGCCGCCGGGTGCTGGTCACCAGTGCAAGCCCAGTAGGTAAACAGGCACAGGCAGTGTTTGCAGCAGGAAGCTTAACCAGAAAGGAATTTTATCCGCTCAGAGCAGGCCCCTGCCTGGGGCAGCCAGGAAACCTCTCTAGCAATCAAACAACCCCACTTAAGGTCTAACCTGCTCACGTGCCTCCTGCTTCTCTGTTCTGCCCTTACAGGTGCTGTGCTGGCTGGGGGCTGGTTCTCACCACTGGAAGCAGACCCATCTGCACTGAGCAAAAATCGGTATTCAGCAAACATTATTAAAGGCAAGTGCTCCCCAACAGCACCTACAAGCGTTTGGCCTGGCCAGGCTGACAATATTACAGTTAAAGTAGACGACACCCCTTGCTTAGTCCAAGGGGAACAGCTCAACCCAATTTGGGTACTTCCACACAGACTATAAATCTCAGTTGTTTGACTTCTGCTCATGGATTTTTATCCTTCCCTCTCTTCTTACCTCCGATCCCTCCATGAGCGCGCTGTCCCTCCAGCAGAGGACAAGTTTTTTTTCTGGAGAACATCAGCACTTCTCCACACAACCTCCCAGGCACAGGAGGTGATGGACAACATGATAGCCAAGCGTAATCCACACATGCTACATGGGTTTTTTCATCCCATTCCCTTCCTTTTACAGCCTAAGTGCAAGAGACTCAGGCCAGATCTCAGCTTCCATCTGCAGCCTGAGATTGTGATCTGAAGCATAATATTTCTTTATGAGCAAATTATCACCAAGACTTCAATGCACTCTTGGCCTTTTAAAAAACTAAGTGTTTAGTATTTTTATTTCTTTCTGCTTTGCAGTTTATGGCTCCCATAAATCAGATGACAGGCTGTGGCACAGAGGGCTGATCTGATCTGTGGGAACGAGGAAAAGGACAGGAGAAGGCAGCACCGACTGAGTCCTTACCCAGGGGACCTCTGCTCCCTGCTGTAAGCATTCCCGTGGCAGAGGCGGGATGCTGCCCACCTGAGGCAATGCTAACACCATGCCAACACTTTCTTCTCTGATGCCAAGTTTAAAAAAAAAAAAAAAAGTCTTTCTTCTATGCCCCACCATCTACTTGTCAAACGTGAAAAACACTTCTCCTTCTCACAGGAGCGAGAGCAGTGATAAATCCATTAACGTTCACAAACTGTTCCATCAGTACAGAAATTAGAGCTATGGGGGGGCAGACAAGCAAAGTACCAACCCACTACACTGGCAAACCAACCCATGTGTTTGAAACAATCAAATCTGACCCAACATATTGCTGATCTAGAAGTCTTGACCTTGCAGCAAATGAAGGATGCTGCCATGGTTAAAAGACTACTTCAGAGTCAGAAACTTGGTGCTGAACTCCCAAGTCTCCCAAGTCAAAGACTGAATTTTCAAGGACACTTAATGACTCAGAGATGCACCAAAGGTTGCGCTATGAAGTGCCCCAGCAAGCGATTCGTCAAGGAAACCTCCTCCCTACATCTCTGTGCTTCCAAATACTATTTAAAAAAATTTGTCCACGGCCCTTCCTTTCCCCTGCCCCTTGCCACCCGGCTTGTGCACTTGGACTCTAAGTGCAGGACACTTTCTTGCACGCACATGTGTGCACGCTTAACACCTTGCCAAGCGGGCCACCATCTTCACAAAGACCTTAAGGCTCAAAAGACAAATAATATATAATATTCCAAGGATTTTGTTGGATTGGGAGTTGCAGGGATATTCCCTGATGGTGTTTTTATTGCTAGCTGTACTCCTTTGTTCATCGATAGGAGCTGGTCTGCCTCCCTACGCGTTCAATGCTGGTTTGCTAGGGGAGGCATCGGTACAAGCACTTTATCCTCCACTGCTAGGAGAGCGGGAGCACAGGCGGCTTACTGCTGTTTCAAGGGAAAGTCTGTGCAGAACAGGGTGAGAGGACGCCTGCAAGGACAAGCCCTGACGTTTCTTCCACTGGTTCACAGAAGCCCAGGAGGTGACAGAACTTCATACGGCAACCCTGCCTTGAATACCCCCACAGTCCCAATCCTTCCTTTTGCATTTCCAAAGCAGCTGAAACCACCACCAGGCATTTGAAGTCCCGCGGACATTTTGCCTACCGAGGCAAAAGGAGATGCCAATCGTTGCCCTGCTTTTGAGTGGCTGCCTGCAGCCCAGCCTCCACCACTGATCCCCTACTCCACCGGGCAGGTTTTACCTGCTACAAAATGCCGTATAAGAGGCAGGTGGTGTTACCATCCTCACCAAGCACCCACCTTCTCGGTGGGTACCAGCAGCTCCAGGTTGTGCAAGCTGTAAGAGTGCTACTGACTGCGTTGCCAAGTGCCAACAAGCGCAAAGGCATGGAGGTATTTCATTTTATACACATTTTACCAACATTTAAAAGCACATGAGAGTCCCAACCTATCCCATAACCAGCACACAAGATTGTATGAAAGGTAAAGGGAGGAAGTTAATTGAGCATGGATAAATTCACCTAATAACAGAGGCAGAGCTGGCAAGAGTCTGGTGGTGGCTCTGGCCAGACACTGGCACACGCCTCGGCCCCAGCCCCACGTTGGGCACCTGGCCCTGCTGTCCAGTTTAGTCCCTTGCCTTGGCCACCAGGACCGTTTGCCTCTACAAGCCGCTCTGCGATGGGGGAAACAGTCCGGCTTCCACCCGACACCAAGGAAACGGAGGGGCACATGGTCCAAAGCGTAGCCCTCAGAAAGCACCCGGGAACCTCTAATCCACATGAAGAGGAGCTGGATTTGGGAAGGACAGAGACAACAGCAGTTTTGGTCCCCTCTAAGAGTTCACAGAGTCATCTGAGAGTGTGCTGGGTTTCTGGACGGGAAAGGCGGGAGCCAGGCTCAGCCCAAAGAGCACGGCCCCTTCTTGGGGCTCTTGGCCGTCACCCTTATGAAGGGGACGGTCGCTGTTTCTCCTGTTCGGTGATGCCTGAAAGCAGGACACGCAGATGCCCTTGGGAAGCCCAGTGCAGAGGCCCCTCCATGAGCATCCTGCATTGCTGTCGCTCCCGCCAGCACCGGAAAGGAGGCAGAAATGGGTCCATGCCCTGAACTCCCACCAGAGTTACGGCCAGGGAAAAATCCCCTGACAGGTTGCCCCATGTAAAACAATAAAAATGAGCAGCTAACCATGCCAAGGTAGCAGAGGTCTGACCATTGACATTAAACCACACAAAATTGTTCCAATAAAACTGAGATTAGATGATAAGCAGGAAGCAGTAACAGCAGGAGGACACTCATCCATCCATCCACGGTCTGGGTGCCCACGGTCATCAGTACAGGACTCGGCACGACAACCGGAGCCGGGCTGTGACATTAAAGAGTCCCAGTCGGAGAGCGCAGGGAAGACGGAGCCCTGCTAGCAGCTCACCCCCACAGCTGGGGCTGTCACTGGAAGTAACAGGATTAGCAGAGAGAAGAGAAAGCTTCTAGGCTGGCAAGGAATAAACAAAGTGCATCAGCGTTCAGGCCATGCTTTTGAATTTTGAGCTTTAAAGGATCTTTTACATGAAAATCAGAATCCAGTGGAAAAAAAAAAGAGAAAAAAGAGAGAGAAAAAAGAAAAAAGAAAAAAGAAAAAAGAAAAAAGAAAAAAGAAAAAAGAAAAAAGAAAAAAGAAAAAAGAAAAAAGAAAAAAGAAAAAAGAAAAAAAGAGTAGCAAGAACCCACTCAGCTCTCCCCCAGGAAAAGGTGTGCCGCACAGGGCAATTCCCAAACGCAGACACAGTCTGGTCGTCCCGAAACCCGGCTGTAAAGCTAACAACTGTTGCGCTATTAAAGTGTCAGATAAGCCAGGCGAAAGCGCCAGCGAGACTCCTGGAGCTTCAATATGCTCTGGGATCACTTGGACACGTCGGGTTTTACTCCGAACGTATCAAGATCTATGAGGGTAAAGGCCAGAGGTAAACATTATCAGGAGTTGCTCTGCCCTCCTCCAGGAACTACAGCTGATCTGTTTCGACAGAAGGACAGGCAGGAGGCAATGGCACCCATTTCAGAAAGCCACCTACTCTCCTGAAAAAGACTTCAGGAAAATGCAAAATTCACTGCATGCCTTGGAAAATCGTACAACTGCTTTCAGTGCTAAAAATGTGCAGCTTTTTTCCAATTTAATGTTTTCCCCGTGTTGTTCTCCGGTCACGGAGCCGTGCTGCGGCTGCTCCTCGCGGAGCCAGACGTCCCGTCCCCAGGTGGGTGCCGGCACCCTGGAGCCCCTCACCGCTCAAGTCCACCTCTCCTCGCCACCGAGCGCAGGGCACAAAAAAGAAATAAAAATAAAGTGAACTAAACCCAATTAAAAGCACAGGGAAAAACGTGAGGAGGCAGGATGTCATTACCAGAGCTGGAATTTGGCCTGGCTACCATGGAGATGAAACACAGCAGATGGTTAAGGTGTACACGGGAAGCACGCGTGTAGCACCTGACTACAGATTTAAGACCAATTAATACAACAAAAGAGAAAACTTGACAAGGAAGCCAGAGACCTACAAAATGAATAAGTGACCCATGAAAAGGGGAGGCTCTCCCATCGACAAAAAAAAATAAAAAAAAGAAAAAAAAAAAAAAAGCAGCAGCAGCAGAGTGTACAATACCTACAGAGCCGTGAATAAACTGAAGTTGGAACAGATGGAGACAGAAACAAACCGCTGTGTGTATTAGTTGGCTACCAAGTAAAAAAGCCGGCGCGGGGAAAGAGCTTCCCTGCAATTCAGGGTGAGAACAATAGGCTCCGGTTCTGCAGCACCCCCTTCCCGAGGTGCTCAATGTCCTTCGTACGGCTTAATTTAAGGTTCACAAGCTGCAGCACTCTCAGATACAAGATCCTAACAAATGACTGGGAAAAACATGTTATTTTAAATAATAAACCATGTGTCTCTAATTAAAGGAGCCCGGGCACTACACGGCAGAGACAGGAGCCTTCTTCCCCGGCAGCCCATCACACGGGAACAGACCCCGACTACGCGGCCCTGCCTTAGACCCCATCTGGAACAGGATCGGGGGATGACAAACAAGGGCTTTCCAATGGGACGGCAACTGCCCTGAGGTGGTGGCGGTCACAGGGCGCTGGGTAATCACTCGGTAAACCCCAGCGCTACCTGGGAGGCACACAGGTGACCTTTATCTTAGCAGGCGAGAGCAACCTTGCACACAAAGGTTTCCATTGAATTTTTTCTGATCACCTGTGAACTGAAGCTCTGGACAGGTCAGAGATGAGAAAACAAGTGAGGAGACAAGCCAACGCGCCACGGGAACGGGAGCAGGGAGAGGTTAGCGTGGTGCAATTCAGCACAGGAACAGAAACCCCTCGCTACGAGGGCATTTAAAATCCCAGCTGCAAAGAAGAGAAGGTAAGCGTCCCAAGGAGCACCAGGCACCGGCTTCCCAAGAGCCACCCTCGCCCCAGCAGCGGCGGGCGCTGTGGGAAGGCTGAGCCCAGGCGGCAGCAGCCCCCTCCTCGGGCCGGGCCGGGGGGAACGGGTGCGCAGCTTTCCCTCCAGGTCTGCAAACACAGGGCCGTCCCGCCACTGTATCTGCTATGTAAATCCCAAAGATAAACAAGTCCGGCTCTGCAGACAACATTTATCTCCCACTTTAAAGGCAGGCGGCTCAGGGCTAAGCCCCTCGAGAGGCACCCCCACCCATGGCAAGCTCAGCCTGGAAGCGACAAGCTTTTCATGGCATTAAGTTCTGCCTTGAAGCCGACCGGCCGAAACTTTACGGACTTCAAAGCGAGAGGGCTTTTGCAGAGCCGTGCGGTCCCTGAAAACACTGTCCCCAAAAGCCCTTCCTTTTGTCCAGACCCCGGAGCATCACTGGTTTGTACAGGGGTGCTCATGCATCAACCCCTCCGCTCCTTCTAGCGCTGAGACACCGCCAGCACGTTTACCCCTCCGCCACAACTGACTTTATAAAACAACTGTGGCTGAGAGGCAGCACCTGCAATGAGCCCAAGCACAGGCACAAGCTATAAAATCCCACCCCCCCATCTCTACCCCCACCTGATTCCCTCTGTGGCTTTAAGCAAATCACATAACTTTTCCTCTTTAGTTTCTGCACCTGGGAGAGAGGAATATTTACCTACCCCAGAAGGGTGTTGAGAGGATTAGTTAATGTTTGCCCAGCATTTTAAAGTATAAAATATTCTGTATTAATTCCTAGCCACTGAAAAGACTGATATGTACAACTCTCGTTAGCTCCACCAGAAGATTTTAGCTCTAATTGGACTTTGCCGCCTCAGAAAAGTAGAAGAAGGATGACGCGATATTAACATTTCAAAAAGCGCCTGCAGCACGCCCTGTAAAACTCCTTCTCTTTTGACTACCACCAGCCTCCTGCTCCACCGCCTGCGTTGCGGAGGTGCACCTGCACCTGGTAAACATTAAAGCAGCCCAAACTCAACACGGGTCTCTGGGGCTTTGCTGGCAGCGCTGGGTAACCCCCTCGGAGGGGGTCCCTTTGCAGGCCCTCGTGGCGGGGAGCTGGTCTCACCTGCAAGATGTCCTCTCATTGATTAAAAGCAGCTATTGCAGCTTCTGCTCGCATTTACCAATGTTGCCTAGCTCTTATTTGAAAGACCAGAGCCAATGCAAGTTTTCTTGCCCTGAGGGCCGAGAGCTTTCAGTGGGCTCCGTGTAGCACCGTGCCCATCAGCGGATGTACCGGGTGACACGCCGGGCGGGTGGGCATCCCCTGCGCTCGGCCGTGCCACTGCTCGGGTTGTGTCCTCTGCGACCGGGTACCGGGCAGGGAGACAAAGCGACTGATAAGAACCGGGCTCCGCAGAGCACCTGGCAGTCTCAGCACACTTTACAACCCAGGATGCCCACAGCACTAGGGAAAATGTATCACTGCATATCCCACAAATCAACCCACCCACTGCTCAGGGCCTTTGCATTCCCAGCGTGGCGCCAGCGCCGCTGCAGCATCGTTGTTCCCTCCCTGTGCGCTGGGCACCTCGTTTCGGAGGGCGAGGACAGCGAGGTGCCACCTCAGCATGGCATTGCACCCCTAGGCTCGTTTCTCTCAGCTCTTTCCCACCACAGCTTGCCCCAGCGCAGGTATCCCATGCTCCGCTCTCACAGGGAGCGGGTGGAAATGCCAGCAGCCCTCGTGGGCTCCCAGGACAGAATAAGCAGAGGAAAGGGCCCAGCTTTGGCCCGCAGCATCTGCAGTTTGCTGGGGGAAGCAAGCTGCACCGGGCAGGGCTGCAGGCACGGCCAGCAACGAGCTCCCACCTCCAGCAAACCCTGCGGCCATGGTGGATGCACCTCTGTACGCCCATCCTCAAAAGCAGCACGGCAGTGAGGAGGAGGAACAGGGCACTCACAGAGCCCACCAGAAAGGGATTTGGTTTTAACTGCCGGTTTACTGCCTGTCGGCAGAAGTATATGGCTGTACAACAAGGGAAAGGCTGGAGGAAGGGGTTTAAAAACCAGGCTAACCCACCCCCAGGCTCATGAAAGAAAAACACCGCCAAAGCAGCCCCCCACTGGCCATGCAGTTTTGGGGAGGGGTTAAGCAGTTTTGAAGCCTGAGAACAATAGGGCAACCTTTCCCTCCTTTCTTCTGGCAAAGGTAAAAGACCTCCCTGAGGAGATGTCCACTCCAGGGAAGCTGCTGAATGAGAAGCCCCGGGCCAATAAAGCATCCCTTTGTGCCTTCAAATGCCCTGTCCCACGGCGCTTCCCAACCTTCATCGCTCCTGCCTGCCGGCAGCACCGGTGAATCTCAGCCCGCAGCAGCCGGTCACCGACCAGAGGCAACGGCATGACCACGCCGGCAGCGAGGGCTGCCTGCCAGCGCCGGACCGTGAGCTCCCCTCTTGCGGCGGGGCAGCTCGGAGGGCTTGACTTTTCCTTTGCAGCGGAGCCCCTCTGCCCCCATCACTCCCCGCTTCTCCCGTCTTGCCCGACTTCCAGGCAGAGGCCGAGGCACCGCAGACGACTGCTGAGAGAAATCAGAAGCACAGACCGAAACATGACTAATTTCTAACACATCACAGCCTACGAGTCATTTTGTTTGTGAGCCTAAATCGCTCTCCGCTGCTTTCATACCGACTCGTTTCAAGGCTGAGTAAGCAGACAGTGGCAGACATGACTTTTATTATTCCCAGAGCTTTGAAGTTTTACCATTTCACTGTGGTTAGCTGACTGCAGCAGCCGTTTGTAGTGGCATTTCGAAGAACTCAGCAATGATGCTTAGGTAGCCAGACCGAGCTGAGCTGGAACTCAGCATGTTCCATTGACAGTATTTCGTGGTGACTCATTAGTTGCCCACCCTCTATTATTCATTGTTTTTATCCTGTCATTTTATTTCAAGATTCTTGACAACTTCCAAGAAGGCCCTTTCGCAGACAGAGGTCAAGGGCAACGAAAACAGCTTCAAGCTGTAATTGAAGCCCCTTTCCGTTAAATTAGCGGTGCGCGAGTTAAAGTGGATTTTGTGATGAATATCCTTGAAGACTAAACAACGTCACTTGAAGAAGGAGAAAGATGGAAAAACTGTTGGAGCTGCAGCAGTGTGAGCATTTCATGCATTTATACATGTGTATATACACATACATATGCAAAAGGGTAAACACAGAAACATGCATCTATTAGACGAGAAGGTGAAACTTCCTGCGTTTATGACTCATTTAAAACAGCTTATTACATAGATATTTTTTATATTTAAAAATACAGCACTTGCACACATTTTTGAGAGAACTGTATGTTTTAAACTGCTGTGGCCTTTTTTTCTCCTGCTGCCTCAAAATTCCCCATTTCTCATCTATATTTCTACATTTAACCGCTTCTAACTTGAATGACTGATCATCAAGAAGATTCTTTGCATAGCATGAAGCAGCAGAGTTTGAAAGCGTTGCAAACCCCATGTCAACTTTGCAACAAATACGAACCTTTTGTCAATTGGAGGCAGAAGAGCCATTTCCCCAGGAGAAGGCAGCACCACAAAACACCAAAGTCTAAGCAAAAGCAGCGGACTGTAATTGTGGGGTTATTTACACAGACCAGTTCAAATTCGACTTTTAATTCCACTGCCAAAAGTTTAGGGCTCGAGATAAATCACTCTTTCCCCTTGAAAGAGGCTGACTGCATTTATGGCTCATCTCGGAGTCCAAGGGCCAGGCTGAGGTGCAAAGCCGGGGGCAGAGTGGGGCGATGCCCCACGTCCAGCACTGCAGAGGGCTCGGGCTCTGGCGGGGGGGGGAAAGGAACTGCCAGCTTCGGTTCCCAGCAGCGCTCGGCACTCTTGGGTAACCTTGGATGTGTCATTTAGCCTCCCGCTGACTCAGTTCCTCATTCGCACTGTGGAAATAACACCACTTCTTTATTTTGTAGGAGTTTTGGGTAGATAAATATCTTTTAATTCAGTATCGGAATCCGCTCGAGAAGCGTAACTAAAACAGAGATCAGTTACGATCTAAAGAAATGACACAAGCAAGGGCTGGGAGGAATGAGATGTACGGTACAAAGGCAGGGAGCTCTCTGAACCGAGCTGATTTCTCCTGTCGCCTCGGGATAGTTCTGGGCGAGAGCCTTGGCTCCCCGTACAGTGCGGAAAATTCCAGGGACCGACTGGTTTCCCCTAAGAGTTAAGGCTTGCTCCGTCAAAGCGGTTTCCCTTCTCTCCCTACAGCACTCGACAGGGCTTGGCTGAAGCACAGGAAAGATGCAGACCCTGGGCTGGGCTCCCGACTGGGCTCCCCGGGAACTCCTCAGGTCCCTTCGGAGGCTCCGCAGTGCCATCGCCTCCTGGTTATGAAGGACAGGCCGTGTGGCTCCCTCACCCCTGCCGGGGGCTGCTCGCTCACCCAGGGAGGGAACCGAACCACAGCACCTCTCCCCACGAGTCTGGTGCACCTCTGCCCCCCCCTGCAGCCCCCCAAAGGTGGGGGACCCCTCCTGAGTCCCCGCTGGACAAGTGTTCTAACCCCTGGGTTGTGCCAGACCTTCAAAACAACATCATGTTTTGACATGTCAGACGTCTGCATGACCCAGATTCTTCTACCTCACTGTGAAGCGGGTGCGAGGGCAGGTCCCAGCCCTGTTACTCTGGCAAGGTCAGATGGTTCTGTGTCGGACACCAGGGCGAGCGGAGCAGGCTACCCGGGCCAGCGTGCCTCACCGCTTTGTGCTCTGCATCACCACCCCGTAACGCAGACATGGTCACTACCACAGAGGACATGCACGACCAGATGAGATTTTAAGGCAAGCAACCTCGCAGCCTTGTCCCCGGCATGAATGTTTTGCTCCAAGCACGACATGGCTGACCACAACCCCCCTCCATCCTCGAGGCATTTTGGTGGGTGAGCCAGGGGAGGTAACAATACTCTTTTTTCACAGAAGACAAAGCTGCGGAAGACACCGATTCCCATGGCAACAAAGGCAGAGAAGAAGTGTCCCAAGATGTGATTTGCTGTCACCGTACCCACCTCGCGGCAGATAAGGACAAGTGATAGCTCTGAAAGGAACTGTTTCCATGGGACCCTTTCTCAGCGAGCGCACGCGATGACAACCCAACCGTCTGCCACAGCTTTCAGTGTCGAACGGGTCTGACTGGTAGAGAGCAGCAAAGGCTGCCTGCCTCCCTCTCATCCTCTTGTGAGGAGCAGTGCCCTCCTCGCTCCCCTCAAAGCCCACCTAGCCCTGAACAAGCCACGCTGCTGCTTGCTAATCCTCTTACCCAGGCAATTACACCGGGACAGCAGCCTGCAGAGAGCCAGGCTCAACTTCTCGGCTAAACGTTGTCCTGGGTTTATTTTTAATCCATGGAGCTCTGTTGAAAGCTCCTTACAGAGCACACATTTATGCTTTGGTAGTGCGTGCCATGTAAGTGCGTTTCCTTCCGACACTTTCATTTATCATACTTCTCCCCTCCCACCCCTGCCCCTTTGGTTCCCCCGGGAAAGTTAGTGAATTTATGCAGGAACAAAGTCACCTTGAGCTTTAATCCACACCCTAGCAGAAGGAATACGTCTGTCAGCAATCACATCCACCCACTCTGCAACTGCATTACAATGCTCACTTTGTTAGCACAGAAAATACCCGACTCCTTTTCTAGTCCTGGACACAAGCTCCACAAAGGCTGGAGCAAAGCGAGCAGACTGGGGACAGAAGAGAGAGGAATCTGGCCATGCACATTTGAGGCTGAATGGATAACCTGAGGTGAAACACTGGAAGTAGGAAGAAAAGAGCAAGTCTGGCAAACCAAGACCTTGACTTATGATAAACCCACCAAAGTGACTCTCTGCTCCCTTCCTAAGAAGAGAGGGCAGCTGAGAAAATTGCAATCAGCGAAGTAGCACAAGACAGGCAGAGATCCTCATCCCACCGATAGCAAAACAGCAGCCAAAGCAAGTGGCAAAGTACAGCAGAACCAGGTGCATAAAGCACTCTGGATCTCACCGTCTGGGAGCAAAGGCCAGAGTCCCTCAGAACCGGGGTGGCACCCAGCTGCTGGGGCCATGGCTCCACGTTTCCCCAACACCCTCCTCCTTCCTTCAGGGAAACCAGCCCTGACGCTCCCTCAGCACACAGGGCCAAGATGGTTTAAAGAAGGGCCTGGGAGCTCCAGTAGCCCACAACAGCATCGCAGACGCACACAGAAAAGCTCAGCAGTGCAAAGCCACCTCCAGCAGACACCCTACCAGCCCTGCACACGCGCTCACCTGACGTTTCAGTGGTGCGCACCAATTCTGAAATCACTGACGCACGGCTGCCGTTGCAGGCAGGGCTCCTACCTTTGCTTCTCTCCTCACGTAACAGCTCCTTTGCGTTCAACAGTAGGAACCACAGCCGCCTGTTGCCTTCTGTCCTAATTGGTGCCGTGCCTTGATAAGCAGTCCTGGGATGAACCTGCTTCTGGCTGGAAGAAATGAAACATTAATATTCCCAGAAGGATGCAAGAGTTACAGCAGAGGGCAAGGAGGCTGAAGAGGAGGTGAATGAATAGTGGAGCCAGTCCTGATGAAAATTGCCTCTCGGATAGTCCCGTCCTTCTGGCTGAATAACAGTCAGCTATTACCCAATTGCTTTGTCATCTTTGGCACTTGCAGCAGGCAAGCAGCAGCTTTTGCCAGCCCAACGTCGCTTTTCTTTGCCATGCGCCCCAGAGCAGAGGAGTGCATTTCTGGAAACTGGTCTCACCTGATAAACGGGAAAAAGAGTGAGGATGTAGGTCTCCGGTCTCTCTGAGCTAGTGTTGGAATCCAAGAGCCCAGAGAAATCAACCCATCCCAGATCCTCAATACTTTGCTTACCACATTATCAGGAAAGAACATTTAAATAGCACATCCAGGTAAAGATGAGATTACTTGGATTACTTGTCATTCCACGGTACGCTCTGGATTATATTGTTACTTATATGGTCCACAAGGACAAGAGGCAGTGGTGGCAGCGTACGAATTTCCTATCCCTCACAACTGAGCACCACCACCAAAGGACAGAAACTTCAGCAATTCACCTAAAGGTCCATCGACTGCCATCTGCTGCTTTAAAAAAATATTCAGAAGCAAGATAGGTTGTCCTCAGTTTACCTGGGCTTCCGTCATCTCAGACAGAAATCTTGCTCCTCCTGGCAGCAACCTGAAACCTCAGAGAGCCACAAAACTTGCTGTCTGCTCCAGGAGTACATTTTGATTTGCCCACTGCATTTGTTTTCATAGACATCTGTACACTGTTTGAGAGGAGGCCAAAGGAGACATTCCAGGAGAACCTCCAAGGATCCAGACACGTACACAGACATAATCACCAGCGCAGGAGAACCAAAGGAGCGTTCACAGCAATTGCCTAAATTCTTCTTCTTTGCATTACTCTAAATATTCATCTAAGCAACTCTCATTTAAGAAAGGCTTTACTAGAACCAAGATGCTTTCGTAGGCCCGTACATGACACGCACACACCCCTCAGATCCAAGCCCACAAAATGGTCTAAGAGCTTGTATTTACAGCCTTCAGAGAACGGTAGGCTGTTTACTAAAAGGATTAGATAAGGCTTGACAAAGATGTAGGGAGGTGGGCATGCTGTGCCTTAGAAAACTTTTGCAATACAGAACCCAAAACATCCCCGTAGGCACTTTCAGTTGGAAAAGAAAGGGGGAGAATTGCAAATAGGCTTGGCAGAGCACTTTGGCCACCTCTGGATAGAGGGCAAAAATACACAAGAGGAACTGATCAGTGATGTGCCTGAGACACTAGTGCGTTCACTGGTGACATCTGTGGGACTATCTCGAAAGAGATATTGTCTCTTTTTATCTCAGGGAGAAAAAACATAACCCTTCAAACATGCTGCTGCCTCTCCTCCCACTTTCCTGCAGAAGGGAAAGCTGCTCTTCTGGGTTTGGTGAGCACAAGAAGCTCACGTGCTCTGTAAGGCTGCCCAGCACTTAGAGCAGAAGCCCAGTTCTTCCCCCTTCAGAGAGCACTGTGATACTGCCAGCGGGCAGGCAGGCTTGGGTTCCAGACCTCTGAGAAAACCAGGACACAGTAGCATTGCATAAAAATTTGTTACTTTTCTTGAGGAACTGCATCACAGCACTGCCCAACTACTAGGAGTTGAGGGACCAGAAAGTGCAGGCATGGGGGTTTCTCCAGCAATCCAGTTTTATGCTCCACTCTGATTTACGGTAAACTATAAAACACAATTACAAAGTTCCCCACTGTGTCCATTTAAACACAGCTAAGCGTAGGTGTGGATTTGTGTGTCAAGTAACAAGTCACAGGAGGGAAGGCACAGCAGGGCCAGCAGCCACGTGGCACATTTAATTTCAGGGGAAGAACACCTGACTTCTACACACAGATCAACAAATAGATAAAACCAAGTGTACATTCTGGCTTCTTTATTTAAGACCATCAATTACACTGTTATCTCAGGGCATCTCTGCTGGGGGACTCCACAAAGCTTCTCATGAGACTGGTCAGGAAGAGTGCCAAAGCACAGCGTGTGGGAACATGGCCCCCCTTTAGGTTGGGGTGAGCGTTAGGGCTCAGGTCTTCACAGCAGTGGAGTGAAAAGCAGCTGTTAGAGCTAGGCCTATAATGAGGAGGAAGAGGAGCACGCTCAGCAGAGCCGCATTGAGAAGGGTGGAATAAAGCACACGGTACAATCAGCCCACATCAAGTCAAATAAGTTTATTCACGTGAGATCAGTTTGGACATGATCAGATTGAAAACCTTTCTCCATCTGAGCACCTTGAGGAAATACACAGAACCAAAAATCCAGGACGACAACAAAACAATCCTGAAATCATAGGCATGTCTCGCTAATTGAGGCTGGCCTCAAAGCACCGCCGCACACTTAGATGCGAGCTGCCGAGCAGCTTGTTGTTTGCAGCGCTCGCAACACATCTGACACTTCTCAAGAGGGGACAGAACTGTTTACAGGAAACCATTTGTTACAGGGGCCTACCTCTCCTCCCCCTGGCCCCGGCCACGTCCCTTTCCCACCCCACCTTTCATCAGAAGCTTATCCAGCGCCCAGCCAGGCGGCCAAAAAGCTCATCCAGGTTGGAATTTGAAACCACAGATTCTCAGATGCCGCGGCTGGGGCAAACGGTGCCGCCATCAGTTTTGGAACTAAATTTCAGGGAGTTTTGATTCTATTTGTACAGGGGCTAATGAGTAGCTTGGGATGTGAACACTAACCCCAGGGCATAATTCTGAGAACAGGATGATAGATTCTCAGTCTCCTGCTGTAATTATACAGGCAAAAATTGGAACGGGAATGAGAAGAGACGAGAACAGGATTCAGGTCCCTCATCAGCTTAATGGCATCATTTTCTCCCAAGCCCTGAAATTTTTCGAGGGTTAGCAAAAAATGCAAGAATCACCTCCACTAAGAAAGAAAGAAAGAGACTCTCAAAACCAGTATAAAATGGAGCAACTGAGTTTCACAGTAAGCAAAGCTGTGCAGAGAGCCATCGCTGCAGAAGCAGCAATCACCAAGCAACTGTTCAATACAGTAAAACCGTAAGGCACTAATAATGTTCCACTCATTACAACCAACACATGACTAAAAACTGACATTCATAAATTTTAAAAAAATCACTGTACATTTTAAAAAGGCAACTTTTCCCATTTAAAATGGTTCAAATTTTCAGCTCCAAGAATTTTCCTGCCCCTCACCCTGATCACTGACTAGTTAGATTGAGTGTTTGATAAGTTCTGCTGGTTGACAGATACCTATTACAATAAAACATCCCAAGGCATAATCAGAAAACAATTTGTTGAGAAGTTACTTGACGATCCTATTAACATCACCAACAAAGGTTAGAGGTGTCAGTCGGTCACCCCGCTTACTGCAGTACTGTGAAATACTCGGGATACCAGCACACTAAGTGCAGTCACGTTCTTAGTGCTGACTGGCATCTACCTTTCTCTTCAAGATACAACTCAAGCTTTAAAACCCTGGAACTTGAGGTCCCCCACACAGCAGAAGGCAGAGGAGCACGGGGGGAAGACAGCAGCACTTGCTCCTTGATGCTATTCCACGAGTATGCTTCAGTCCCTGTCTGGAAGCCCATGTTTGAGAGCAGCTAGGTCCCTTAAATTCCTTTAATTCCGTTCTGGTTCTCCTTTGCTGGAGATGAGCAATTGCCTGATGAGTATGAAATCAGTGACACCAGCTTCCTTCAGAGGGTCACCTGACAGTCCCATTTTGGTCAGTATTGATCAGAGTTCAAAAAACAAAACAGTAGTGAAAGTATTTGTGTCCCATTACTGATCCCCAAAAGCCATTCAAGGATCCTTCAGACACAAAGGATCTATTAAGGCTTATTGTCAGAGATCACAGTCAAGTATTGCACACTTTTTGCCTGCTTAAATAGTTAAAAATTGAAATCTCAATTCCCGGAGATTAGTAATAATATTATTATTATTATTAAAAAACGCTAAAAACAAATATGGAGGTAACTTCTCCATGTGAATCTACTGGAATATGTGACTGTTAATCGCTAGGGATAGCGGAGGTCTGTCTGTGCAGAGATTTAGCAACAGCATTTTTTAAATAACTAGACAGCGCAACTTCCAAATGCCCTTTCTAAAAGCTAAAGCGATTGTAAATTTAGACTACCCGTGAAATGCACTGTATGATTTCACCGGCACAACTGAGCATCAAAATTCATTGCAAGACAGCCTCTCCACCGTCAGTTTTAAACAGTCGACCTTTGGTCAGGACATCCAGAAATAAATAAGAAAGGGTATAGCAGTGAGACCACCCAACAGAAGACCCGGTGTGACTGCTGACAAGAAAGAGTCTGGTAGGCTGGGACAATCCGCCAGTCCCGTGGATTGTCTGGCTTAGGTCAGCAGCTCCACGATGCAGGTGGTCTCGGGACGGGTATTTGGTACTTCACTATTGAGCTTGCAAAGGCAGGTCAATCAAGTCTTACAGAGCCATTTTGAATTAGTCCAAACCTGGAGGATGTAAGAAACAAGTCTCCCGGAGTTTTGATTAGTGTTCCAGCTGTCGGGTCCATACAACAGTCCTTCCAGAGGCAAGCAGGAGTCACTCAGCCAGCATTCGCAGGCGTCGCTCATGCAGAAGCAGTTTGATCTCCCTCACTATTAATGGTGAAATGAACAGGATTGTTGAACTCGTCTGTGAAGAGAAGCATATCCAGGACAATTAGCACAGAGCAACCATAGCTGCAGCCATCCTGCACCCCAATGCGCATTCAAGGCCTCCCCAGAAAGACACAGGCTAAGAGAAGCGACGACAAAGTGGGGCATCAGGTGGAAGGACTGAGCTTGCAGGAAAGCTCATATGATTTCAGCTGTCATGATTTTATCTTCATAAAGAGGAAGAGCTCTTCACCTCCTCAACAGCTTTCCTCCTGGCCACCTCTGCTGCTTACCAAAGTGGCCTTGTCCCTTGTCAGCACAGATGCAAAGACAACTCCTGGCACTTCCAGCAGGGAAGAACAGGTACAGTGTTCACCACTGTGGCAACGCTGAGGAGATCAGGGCCTGAATGGTCTTCTCCCCCCGTGGTATACCAGGGCAAGGCATTTTCATTTTAGTTTCAAGATCCTCATCACTCCTACCACTAATCTTCGAGGGCTTAGCTTCAGCTCCCTGAAACAAGCAGCTTAGCTTCAGCTCCCTGAAAATGTTAGGAATTATCATAGAGATGATTACTGAGGAAAAAGTCCTGCCTTGGAAGTCGGTCAGGTGGTACGAGCTTTAGGAAATTCATACAGATATTTTAAAACATGTATTTCTGTGCCTCTGCCACAATCTCAGTTCCTGGTGGCCAGCATGACTTTAAAGGATTCAAAATGAACCCAGTCGATTTAGACACCCTGAGGCAAAGGCACACCATAGACCACTCTGAGAATGGCACCAGAGTTCACGGCAGCTGCAGAAATAGATCGCATGGCTAACTCACAATTTTCAGGTTCTCACAAAAACTTTCTATTGAAAATTGAACTTTGACAAAGAATTTTAAAAAAGGAGATTTCTTACCATTAGAATAAAGAAATAGAAAACCCACATCCATCCCAGGTTCTCCTGGATCAAAGACACTAGATACTAAAAAGAGAGGGGGAAAAAAATTATTCGAACTGGGAAGATAAGCATGACTTTCAGGCATCACTCTATCATTTTCTAGAATTTGTGGGCTGTTAACGCTCCATACAGAGCTGATCACAAAACCTTCCAGCTGATCTTTTCCTGTCAGAAGAGATGACTCAGGACAGCAGCCTTTCTGTATAAAACCTACAGTCTCAGCAAAGCGAAGATACCATCCTGAAGCTTTACATTAACTCATAGCAGCATAAAGACAGAACTGAACTACAGTTTCAAAGGGTGACAAATTGACTCCGCTGAATACAAGGTTTTTGCACAGAAGACTGGGACATAAGTGGATGTAAGTACTCTCAGAAGAACTAAAAGCTCTAGAATGGCTTATAAATTACACAGGACGCATTTTCAAGAGCCGCGCAACCACTAACTACTTAACCCTTCATAGTAGGCAAGACACTTGAGACTACAGTCTGTTCTGAACTGCATCCTAGTTCAATAGGACTACACAGGCTACAAAAGAAAATGTATTCCCTATCAGCAGATTGATAGTCAGATGCCGTACAAGGGCCTCCCTTCTTCACTACTGGGTTATATTAGCACAAAACAGGATCTGAATTTCTAACATGTTCGTTGTGCATTTGCTGTTACTCACACACCCCCAGAATGACATCATGGTTGCCTCTGTTGAAATAAATGCAATGTTAGAATGGGAGGCAGGTGGATTTTTTTCAGAACTAAAGAGCCAATTTTTATGATGACATAAGTTTGAATGGTATGTGTGGGGGAAGACAGAAGCACTGTAAACAATGCAAGAAGAACACTGAATGTAACAGTGCACTTTAAGATGTCCACAAAGCACTTGTAATTTTCCACGTTTAATGGAGCTAAGCAGCATCTTTCCTACAAAATAGAGACTGAACAATTGTATTTATCAGGCAATCAATGGCAAGCACCAACCCAAATCCCTTTCCAGAAAATAAGCTTGTATGTCTTGCCTGTGCCCATGGTATTTTACCAGCACTAGAGGATGCCTGGAATAGGACTGTCTCCAATCTTTCTACTAAATCCTCCCCTCCCCAAACGACCACTGTATTATTTCACAGAGGTAACATTTGTATTTGAGAAGAACCTCCCTAGCGGGCACACTGTCAGCTTTCTTTTCTGCAACAGTCTAGTCTTCAGACGTCTGGCAGCATACTGTAAGGACTATCAAAGCAAGTGGTGCTGGATTTACAAGGTGTAAGAGGCATCCGCAGACAAAAAGGGGAACCACAAATAAGAGCAAATTTAAAATTATTTTATAAACACTTGACATTAATAATAGGTATTCTAATTTTACTCGGTTATACAGGTAAACTTTTCTGTAAGCAAAGGTTTTGCTATTACCTTTGAACAAAAGATCCCCAAAAAACTTCAAAATATTTTATTTTCACTCTTTGTGAAGCTGACCTTTATTTGCTTTTTGGAGTTCAGGATATGAAAGTCTCTAAAATTCATTCAAATTATGAAAGTGCCATAACATTAGCACTACGAATACTCAGTTTAGTTCTTAATTAAACTGCTTCCACTGGAAGCTTAAAACACACACATTCCCTTGGCTGTTTCTTAAATAAATAATTTAAAAACAAAACAACCCTTTCTTTCTCTCTCTCCATGCAGTTTTGGATTGAGGAATGAGCTAACATCTCTCACCACAACAGACCCTTTGCCTCCTTCCCCAGACCCCTATTTTCCTTTGGTAGCCTCACCTGGCCCACTGCAGCACCAATACTGCCAGTTCCATCCACAATTCCCGTGACTGTTGCCAGAGCCTCGCTGCTGCCTTTCACCAGATCCTGGCGCCCCAGGTCAGCAGAAATTGCAGAACTGATCATGTTAGAAGGGCCTCCGATGAAAAATCCTGGAAGTGCCAAGAAAACAGCCTTGGTGCAAACCAAGCATGAGGACGGATTCTCAACAAAACATCTTCAAAACCCAGATTTTTCTACCATGCAAAGCTCAGGAAAAGGATTAAGTCTAGGGACAGTGATCACAGACTAGTTATAGGTAGAGGTGCACCCTCACGGCTGAAGCATACGGTCATGGCACATTTTGTGTACCTGGAGTACGCACACAGAAATTGCCAACAAGCAAAACAACATCCAACAGCAAAAATGAGGTAATTAGCTGCAGCACACTCTGCAAGAAGAGTCAGAACACATCAAACAATACAGAAAGCTACTTTTGAACAGCATGCATACACAAACCCTCAACAAAAAGCAGCTTTAGACACATTTCTACTTTAGAGCAGTATACTCCCATGCTACTGCCTAAGTATCCAGAGATTGGTCGAGATGGGAGATGGAAGGGGAAAAAAAAAATGCAACAGGACAGAGCTCTGAAGTAGGAGCATTTGAAAAGAAACACTCTATTCATGCATGCTAATCTTAATTCCATAACACAGAATCACAGAATGGTAAGGGTTGGAAGGAACCTCTAGAGATGATCTAGTCCAATCCCCCTGCTAAAGCACGATCACCCAGAGCAGGTTGCACAGGATCACATCCAGGTGGATTTTGAGTACCTCCAGAGAAGGAGGCTCCACAATCTCTCTGGGCAGCCTCTTTCAGTGCTCAGTCACCCTCACAGTAAAGAAGTTTTTCCTCATGTTGAGATGGAACTTCCTGTGTTCCAGTTTGTGCCCATTGCCCCTTGTCCTGTCACTGGGCACCACTGAAAAGAGTCTCACCCCATCCTCCTGACACCCAGCCTTCAGATATTTATAAGTGTTGATGAGATCCCCTCTCAGTCTCCTCTTCTCTAGACCAAACAGACCCAGCTCTATCAGCCTTTCCTCATACAAGAGATGCTCCAGTCCCCTAATCTTCTTTGTAGCCCTCTGCTACACAGCATACTATGTCTGCTAGCACACAGCTTGTGACTTCTCACAGTACACAGGGGTACCATTTGAGGTTCTGCCAGACAAACACTCTCAAATATGAGCTGCAGCTCATGACTTTACCATATATACACTTCCTCAGATACCAGATGACTGATAGTTATTTTGGCATAAATCTGTCCTCATCATACTGAGCCAAGGCAGACCCCTTTAGTTCCAAGCCATTATTCTATACAGACTATATTCTATACCTCCCTCTGTAATACAGCTGTATTCCAAAAGTAAGAGAAATTGGGCCCCAGCTTTCACTCTTTCTGCAAAACCAGCAGAGATGGCAGCACACACAAATGCATTACCACCACCTGAGGCTGGTGTTACTGATTTTTCTGCAATATACCTATATATGTCTGCTAGCATAACTGTGGCACTTGATAAAGATACCTGTAATTGCCATGATCACAGCATTGATAGGTTTGCTGTTTGGAGAACCTGCAAGAGAAAGACCAGATGAGTGTAAATAAAAACAAATTAACTTAAGAAAGCCACTTATTTAGGATCAGAAAGCAGCATGCAAACATCCAGTTTGAACTGCCTGTTCAAGTAGCTACATAGTGACAACAATAACTTCTATTTGACTAGAGACTTCTACAGAGTCTTACTGCAAAGGCATTTAGAAACTAAAGACCCAGAAGTTTCCTGACAGCACTTTACAGTAGAAAAGTTATCTTTGCCCTTAAAATTTTGCACCCTATTTCGGTATCAGATTTGCCTGGCTCTGGGTTCCAGCCCTTGTTATGCCTCTTTCTATGACACAGAGCTTGCATTTACCCTCCTTGAAAGTCCGTTTGAATAGTAAGAGAATCCTCCCTGTGTCTCTCTGGGGAAGTTAGACTCAACTCAATCTCTCCCATCATAAAGTATTCAGCACTTGAATCACCCTTCCACTCATTCTGATTTTTCCAAAATCTTTAAAATACAGAGATAAGATCCGGAGTTAGTAATCCAGCAACTGCCTAAACAATGCTGCACAATAAATTAAAAAAAAATGCAAACCCCCATATCCTCACTCCTCCCTACAAAGCCATGCTTAGATATCTACTGGTTCTGCTTGCCTTCCCAGGAACAGCATCACATGGTGTACATGCAGCTGGTTTTCCACTACGGTCTCAGTGTTTTTCAGACACTGTTTTCCCCAATACCTCACTTCCAGGCATCACTGAATTCCTTACTGCTTCAACTTAGGGCCCACAGATGGTCAAGTTACAATGCGTAAGGCAAGCTGCAGCCCTCCTCACATGTTCGCAGGCCATTATTACTCTTATGGGCAGCATGCTATGAGCAGGAAAAGGTTTCCTGGTTTGGTTGATGGAATTTAATTATCACACTGCAGTAACTTTGTATCGCCTGTCTGAGCTTTCTGTACTGGCTGGACAGAGCTAAGCACAAGACACTTGGTCCTCTGCCTGCTCTGCTATCTACAACAAACTTCAAACTTTGTCAGCAATAATTTTATATTTGCTTCCAATTCACTTTTGAAAGAAATGAGTTGGCACAAGAGCCTACAAAACTCTACTGAACTCCACCAAACCCAATCCTTGCTATTTAATGATTACACCTTATCGACCTTACTTTGAGACTGAGTAAGCCAGCATGCTTCCGAAAGGCACACTTTACTGTTTGCGACCAGCTCTGGCAGCGATTTCTGTCCACAGATCTCAAAGTGCTCTATAAAAGCCAGTCTGTATCACCACCCCGTTTTGGAGGAAGACACAGAAACAAAATGACATCCCAGTGAGTTAAAGCCCTCTGGTACCACAGGACACCATGTCTGAAGACACAAAACTGTTACCCTTAGAAGAGCTTCGTAGACGTTTCATAGAAATGTGACCTGCCTGTCTCCCACTCAGTTTTCCTGACAGAATCCTTTCAATAACAAATCACTGAGAACTGTATCTGACTCTGTAAGAGTCAGAAACTCTTCAATTTCACCACTTACAGAAGTGTAAGTGGTGAAGTCTAAGAGCTTCTGTCTCTTTGTAGTGTATATATACTCCAGCAAAGATCTGTCCCCAGATTCTCCTTCCTCTCTACTATAGGGATGCACCTGAGATTTCCTGCTCTGCCAGTTATGGTGTTGGTACAATGACAACGCCAAAAATCTCACTGACATGGGAGAAGGAGCAGGACCATAACTCACCAGGGAAATCCAACCACTCAGCTAATTCTTTTCCACCTCATTAACCAGAGAACTGATTTCTTTCTGTCCAGTGCCACACTTCAGACAAAATAGACCAAAAGGCACCATCCTGATCCAGAAGCAGTTTCAAGACCCGAAAAGATAATTAGAACAGGCCGTGCTATGGTTCTCTAAGTACCACCAAATGAACCTCTTACCACTACGCAGCAAAAGCATACTCACGGCTGTATCCAAAAAGAGATCCTACAGCAAAGAGCAGGCTAATTGCTAGCACTGGCGCTCTCTTCTGTAGCACATCAGAAATCAAGCCCTGGATAGTCCCACCTGCAAAAAAAATAAATCATTGTCAGGCTCAGGATGCTATCACCTAGAACAAAACTCATTTCACTGAGTGCAGTGGCCTCTTGCCTTCTCATCAATACGCATTCTCTCTAAAATCCTGAAAACTAAGTCTCCTGCCCTCACTGCTCCACGCATGAGACAACAGCATTTACATGATCCCGACAGAGCAGGGAAAACTACTCATACTGCTATCCCAGGAATTTATTACTACTTTTTTTCTGGCACGCAACTAGCCAATGCTCCTGCTTTCCTTTTCCTTCCCTATAGGACCATCACAGCTCTAGGATCACCACAACTCTGGATGTAGGCAAGCTTAACATTGCAGCTGGTTTCTCCAACAGAAGTGCAGGAAAAGGCAGTTCTTTTTCACAGGGAAAGCATTAGCACACAGGGGCCTCACATTCCCTGCTGTCTCATCTACTTAGGGTAGGTGCAACTAATTGCAACAAATGCCAATAGCTGATAAAAATCACCTTATGTATCATTGCTACCTCTGAAGGAACTGGTCTGCTAGTAAAAGCTAGAGTGTTTGAGAATGCCTAATATAGAAAAGGCCACAGAGGCAGAAAAACTGACCCTGAACAGACCAAAACAAAGATGTCTATTCTAGGAAAGCTAACTGGACAAGGTAATAAAGCAAGCAACTGAGCGCAGGAGAGTGGAAGACTAAACACATATACAATATGTTCTTTATTCTGGAGGAACAGGGTCAGATTTTGCAGCCAGCAGAAACAAGCGCAATTACATTTCATTTCTGAATGTAACACAGTTGTGCCTGCTCTGCTGATATCTGCACTGAGTCTGTTCTTAAAAATACAGGACAGCAGGGACAGTTCAGAACCCAGTAAGTCCAGATGTAAACTCTCCCTCAAGGGTACCTCTCAGAAAGGAAGGAGCAATCAGCAGGGACACCATTTCGTACACGGCACTTTTCTTTACTCGCTGGGCCTTCTTGAAAAGTGTCCGCTGGGGGTAATGTACACGAACATGGTAGTCCCCTTTGAATTATACGTAAACTCTTTAGGGGGCTCATATTATCTATGTTTAAAAAAAAAAAAAACAAACCCAAAAAAACCAAAAAAACAGCCAAGCAGCCACATACATAACTAACCTCTTCACATATTCAATAAACAGCTAGATCCTACTGAACGTGACTGCTCCGAGCTGCATTTGCTGTCTTTCATTTTCAAACACTAGCAGGGCAACTGCAGGAAGACGTCATTCACTTGCTCACTCACCTATGATTCCTCCCACATCATACCATATAGAGAGCTGGTCAGCTTCTGCTTCTTTCCATCCAAAGTTGTTGCTGAGGTAGAAAGGCAGCCAGAAGAAGAATGAGTAATTCACCAGTTTCAAGCAGGCATAGGCCAAAGAGTACTAGAACAAAGAGAGGGCCAGCAAACAGTTAGCACTTGAGAAATGCAAACAGCATTTCTGCTTCTTCCCATAAAGCTCTGTCTCCAGCTAAAGCTTTCAGGGGGAAGCGCTGTTGCATTTCATGTAAGAAGGCAGCATTATGAAAGCTTAATGCTGAACATCAAAGGAAACCCAGGAATACAAAAATCACTGTCAGGAAGGTTATTTTCTTTTCACTGAATGTAACGGGTTAAAACACTTTCAGTGTAATCTTGAGAGGAAATGACACCAGGCTTCAAAAAATGAAGGAAATTTAATTCACCTTCTGAAGAGAAGGGAGCCGACCATGCGACATAAAACAAACTTGAGATTTAGTCATCTGTGCATCATACTGTGAAAAGTTATGTGAAGCAGTTCCTCTGTGCTATCTTCTGCTGTTCAGAAGGCTCATCTCCTTACAGCACCAGAAGTGAAAGCTTCGTTCATAACCTCCAGAACATGAGATAAAAGGTTTGGCCAGAGCTAAGCACACGCCTCCAAACCCAACAGCTGAAACAACCTCCTGCTTTTGGCTGCTGGGCTCAAGTTCTCCTTAGCTAGCAGATGTCCTTCTTTTTAGAGCTTTCATGTGTGTGGCAGAGGTTTGTTCTCTGGGATCAGTGGCCCAGCACGCAGAGGGACAAGGCACACTATTTCAGTAAGGCCTCCTGATAAACACTGACACGGCAGTTCAGGGAACCCGTATTTGAAGAGGTAAACAAGGATGAAGGTTGGAAAAACCCCCAACCTGTTAGAGTCACAGCTTTTGAGACTGTATGTATGTGTTTATATACACACTTGTCTTTGAATTTCAGAAAGCAGATCTTTTTATATATTAAACTCCACAAAATCATCTCTTCTGAATATATATTATTTTAATAGAGACATCATTTTTAGTTGTGTTATTAATGCCTTTCCACTCTTACAGGACACAAACTAATCTCCACGATACATGTAAGACACAGGGACGTTTGGTAGAGTTCTCCTACCTCCGGGTGTGAAAAGCGCACTGTAAGAAGCGATATTTATTACAACATGCTTAGAAACTGTCTACCAGATTGTCTGACTGATTAAACGTTGAATTTCTAGAGGCTCGGGAGAAAAGCGTACTAAAACTCTTCCACCATATCACTAAGCAGGCGAAGAGAGGAACTACAGAAAAAAAATATGTCAAAAAAAGTCTGTGTAGAATCTTGACAAAGCTTTGAAAGTTCTCTTGGTATTTGGTCTCACTGATCTGCCATAGTGTCCTGGTTTGGCTGGGCACTGATCTGACATCAGATAAAACTCAGACTCAGAGGTGTTCATGTTGCTGGGTTAATGCACATAACACATCTTTAAAATCCCAAGTACAGAAACAGCAACATCAGTTATATAGGACCTCCCTATGTTCTGGTCAATGAAAAAAAAGTCACACATCAGCTGAGGCAGCCTCCACCACTAAGAAATTTTGCCTAGAGGTTCTTTGTACTTCAACCCATTCTTAGCACCGCCAAAACTGAGCCATAGTCTATGCAGCATTTAGCTATATTAGGAAAGAACTCAAAATGAGTAAGCTTTCTTTTGCCATCCCTCATCTTAATGACAGAGCTGTGGCTGTCTAGCACTCTGAACACTTACAATCGACCCAGCCCTTCTAGGTTTTGTGTTGCCTTAATCACAACAACCAACCGCTTTACCCATTAAGCATATCTGGCAATACTGTGCATTCAGTAGTTCTGCTTCATGATCAAATCCAGACAGTTCACACTGTATTACTGGGCCAGCTACCCTGTCCCCTTTCTTGTACTGGCTCTAGTACTCAGGAGGCACACAGCCCACTGACACAAAGTTAACATTGTTTTTTTAATAGCAGGTTAATTTTTCAACTGAACCAAATCCATGAATTGTACTTGTGCATCAGCAGTATTGCCCAAGTTCTCACACAGGGACAGGATGGGGATATGTGGAAACTGCATCACCAGGCCTTGTTTCCAGTTGTTTATAAAAAAACCTTGCCTACTCTGTCACACGTTACATCATGTTGATTAAGGCTTGTCAGGCCAGCTTTCTGCTTTAAGGCAACTAAAAAAACCCCAAACAAACCCAAATATCAGTGCCGGAGAGTTCTGTGTGATGCTCAGCTAGCAGTGAGGATCCCATTCTTCAGGGCAGCATAGCTACCTTACTAAGAAAGCATCCCACAGGCACCTTTATTCATGGCCTCCCTTCTAAATTCAGCAGCAAGAAGGGCAGGATCTCTGCTGCCCTTAGTTGGCTCATTAATGTGTACTAGTGAAGCAGGAGTCTGATGGGAAGAGCAATATGCAACCACATACCCAGACAGTGTGTGTATATATAATCCACACGTACAAGGATAACAGTCCCAACCCCAAGATTTTAATAGTGTAAGAAGTCAAACGTTGACAACTACACCACATGATCAACGTATTAACAGTGATGTCAACAAATGTTGACAGCACCAAAAAAAAAAATAAAAAAAATCAGCTTTATGTTTAACAATATAAGAAGTCAGGTTCCAATCAAGAATTTGTGTGTAGTAATACTCACCAGCACTACACCCGGAAGGCAACAAGCTTGGAAAAAGCCAATGGCCTTTGGCTGGTTGTCAGTGTCAGTTGCTTGGATAGAGTAATTCCGGTCATCATCATCCACATCATCATTGCCCATTAAAGGTCTGTTGGCATCTTCCTCCACACCACCGTCTTCATCTGCTCCAAGCTCAGGGAGGCCTAAGTTACACAAGGGATATGCAACAGGAAAAACAGACCACAGCCTACTCACCCTCTCCCCACTCTAAAGCTATGCTAGCTTCTTTTACGCAATTCGCCCTTCTAGCAATTCCCTTGCTCTCCCATACCTCCATCCTCCTTTGGCTTAGAAACTCTTCTAGATGGTGTTCTGCAGTGTCGCCAGTTTCTACCCCTTGTCTTCTAGCGCTCTTGAAAGTATTCTGTCTGATCCTGGCGTCGGCTTTGTCTGTTCTGAGTGTCTGGCCATTAGTTGGAAGACACAACAAATTAGTGCATTTCCCCCCTTATTTAGTGGTTGGGATCCTTGGACCTGGCTCCTGGGTACCACTTTCCTTGAGTGTGGAGGCTGAGTGTACCAGCAACTAGTCAGAGAGCTGCTGCCTGTTAACACCTCCACTGGGGCGGAAAGCCTAGGAACTGCACTGCACTTTCTGGGCTGCTGAGTGCTCTTACGAGCACTCTTTATGGTTGCTTTAGTGCTACCAACTTT
Organism: Balearica regulorum gibbericeps; assembly: GCF_011004875.1. NCBI lineage: Eukaryota > Metazoa > Chordata > Aves > Gruiformes > Gruidae > Balearica > Balearica regulorum. The sequence continues at coordinate 63,779,627 of NC_046184.1, forward strand.
ATAGGCTTTGCAGGCACCTGGGAAACCTCTTCCATGGCCCTGTCAAAACCCAAAAGTTCTTTTGTCTTCCTGTTACACTTTGGCTTGCCTACCATCTTCTCAGAGAAGGACCATATCCAACCTGAGAGCTATTTAACAGGCTGCAGGAGACCTGCAGGTGAAAAATAGTTTCCCTTCCCACTGCACAGCTAAGGTTTGCCATAGATTTCTCCTACAATAGCCAGTTATCAGTTTGCCTACAGTTTCTTTAAAAAATACTGATTTTCCAAGTGAAGAAAAACTGATAATTAGGCACATTCTAATGGAGATGTTAGCCAGGCTGTTTTATTTTGCTTTTTAAAATATCCAGACTCTATACACGATGTACGGTGGCATTTAGTGTGATCTTGGTGAGTAAAGCATTTGCTCCATTAAATACACTAAAGTGCAACACCACTTTATAAGAGCCCTGAGGATAAGCACTGTCAGAATGAGCAGTACTTTTAGTACTACATGGAAAGCTGCAGATCTGAAATGGTACAGCCCTCTTCTACTTACCCACTTCCTTTGGTGACGTCAGGAGCCCAAAGAAGACAACAACTCCTCCAGCAAACTGTACTGAGGCAGTCACCAAGAAAGCATACTGAAAAGAAATAAAATATTATTTTTTAAAACACTTTCAGTGACACAGGCTTCCCTGACTAACAAGGGTTTCTTTACATTCCAACCTTGTTGAGAGTAAATGCAGCTACAACAACCCAGACTTTATCCATAAAATCTGGAAACAAGTGATCTCTGCGTCTCCTGAACAGACTCTGTTCTATCTAGGCTGAAACAGCTGGTTAAGTGTACTGAGGTGACAGCAGTGAGGAAGGAGCTCACCCAACAAAACCACAAATCCAAGTATATTGGAAGGGACTGCTCAAAGAAGGGTCAAACACCAAATTTAGACCAGGTTGCCCAGGGCTTTGTTCAGTCAGGTCTTGAAATCCTGCACAGACATATCCTCCAGGCTCTGGCTCCTTGTTCCAATACTTAACTATCTCCAGAGTGAAATAGTTTTCCAAACATTCAGTTGGAACTGACCCTGCTTCACTGTATACCTACTAGTTTTTAGCTCTCTCACCATGCCACCCAGGAAAGAATCTGGCTCTGACTTCTCAGCAATCTTCTCACAGGCTTCGTAATGCTGGTATTTGGTACCCTAAGCCTCCTCACCTCCAGAGTGACAAGCTCAGCTTGGTTAGCCTGTCCTCATAGATCACGTGCCGCAAGATGCACTGGTTCGCTTATATACCCTCTATTCAATTGTCTGTCTGCTGTGTTACAGCAACATCGCATGTGCCTGGCCTCTTCCCAGTTACAGAAGCTATGCCCCCGTACCTGCCAGAAGCTCGCCACTATTCAGCAGCAGTGACTTCAGTAAAGTGAGAACCTCTGATGGATGACTCTGAAGAGCACTTTAAGCCACCAAAATCAGAAGAGGGTATACTATGACACTAGGGCTCTTCAATAACATCAGTCCCATTTACAGAGAAGTCTCAGGCTCATTTCTCCCAACTTGGAAGGGTCAGGAAAGGAATACCCTTTCTATTCTACCTACTGCTTCCTACCACAGAATTCAGGAAGATGAAACTGGACACTCTGAGCCTGTTATCTCTCAGAGACAGGATAAGAAACTAATCTCACATAACCCCATCAGACACACAGTCCTAGCTAGAAGCCAGACAGCAATACCTACCTCATAGCCGTATTTGAGAACACAGGAGGCAAGGAACGCCCCGAGGATGTTTCCCACAGATGCACAGGCACTCCAGAGTCCAAACACAAAACCTCTCCTGCAGAAGGGGAAGAGTATTTGAAAAAGGTGATGCAGGGAGAGGTAACATTAGGAGTAAGACAAAGATATAACATTCAAGTGAACTTTAACTTATGAATAAAGTTAGAGCATTCTCCCAATCTGCTTCAAGGAGACTCAAAGGTCACTTAAACCACAGAATAACTTGGGGGTACCAAATAGATAAGCGAGGAGTGTTCCATCCTGAAACACCTGTGTTACAGCAGAGGTGAGCTGGCAACAACAGGGTTACAAGTTATGGCTAGAGCTCATCTGCAATACCCCAAAGAGACAGAGTTGAATCTACAATGAGTCAGGTTCCATTCAGTCTCTTCAGTGGTAAGGAGACAGAAACAGGTTTTCCAGTGGCATGAAAATTCAAATTCCGCCACTCTGCACTACAGGACTTCTGAAGTTTGAGCCTGTCCCTTTAACACATACAATTGTGTTCACACCAAACTGTACTGTGGCTCCAGAGGGAAAAAAAATAAAATAAAAAAAGAGATAATAGTAACAAGTAATGCATATTTCATCTCACACAACTTTAATTCTCACCTAACAGTTGACCTTTTTGGTTTGAGACTTTCAGCTCAATCTGCTACTCAGCAGGTCAGATAAGTGAGTCACTGAAGAAAACTGAACTTACCCAGCTTTTCCAAACCAATTGCCCATGACAGCAACCACACAGGGCCAACCAGTGGACTGCAGCAAGCCATTCACAACCCAGAGAAAGCAGTAGAACCACTTGTTGTAGAAATGCAACCATTCTGTGAGTGTGCCAAAGAAGAATACCTAGAAAGGAGGGAAATAAACCAAACCAAAACAAAAAAAAACAGAGAGAAGAAACTCTGAGGCTACTGCTGAAAGCCAGGCAGGAGTGGGGTCTAAGAAAGATGTAACATTTCAGGAAGAAGGTCCCTCGCAGGGGCCAGGCCAGAGGCAAGCCTGGCATTGTTTAAGAAACAGCTCAGAGCTAATAGCACCCTCTGCTGAGCCACCACAGCTCAAACAGCTCCAGACAAACGTGCTGTCATGGCACTTCCACTCCAAAAGACTTTTATCTTCATTAACAGCACAGTTATAACAGGACAGGAGAAGAAAGAGACAAATACTTTCAGTAACAACGCTAAAAATACAGTAGCCTCTTGATCTGCTATTGTACTGACATCCTAATCCAAGAGGCTCTGTGCAAACACAAAACCCTCAGCAGTCATTTACTTTAGCAAAATTGAACATTAATACTACAGCCAGGTCTCAAATTACTAAGAGCCCTAACCCAAACCAGAGAAAATAAACACACTTTGTGGCACACTCTGCTTGATGCATGTTTGTGGTCGTGTGTTTGCAGAACGCAATAGGTCATAGTGGGGTTTGTAGCCACTGGGTGAATCAAAAGCACTCCACGCATTTTACCACTACTTTAATAACCAGAAAGCCACAATGAGATAAAACTGATTCACACTTATCTGCAGTGGCTTGAACCTGAAGAACCCTTTTGTTTTAAGCTGACATTCTTTCTTGACACATGCCCTTCCAGCAATTACAAAATAAGTAAATGAATGCTTAGTATTGTTAGCACATCCTTTAAAGAAGGGAGCTAAGACTGCATTTGGAAGCAAAAGCCTTGATGACAACATATGTGGGCTGGGAGAACAGTTATAATACAAAACAGTCCTAAAAAGTCCAAACACACCAATCTCGTACAAAAGCTGTTCATCAAGTCTCTAGACGGTGCCTCAAACTTAGGAATTTCCTTCTGACACAGTATCCATAAATAGATATTTCAGGAAGAGGTGAGTCATCTAGCATAGCTCTACACTTGAGACAATGCAGTAAGAGCATCCAGGACAAAGTTTTACACACAGACTTTGAGACCACTGAGGTACAGCTACAGCCCATGGGTGGATTCACACAGAAACAGAGCCTCTTCTCCCCTGATGTAAAACTCTATTCAGAAACCCTAAGAGATATTTCCAAATCACACTAGTATGTTCTGACTTACCACTAGAGCAGAGGAACACATGCCAAAAGACAAAACCCAGCGTAAATTCAGGCGATCTCCAACTATGCCACTGACAAAAAGACCCTAAGAACAAAACACAGCATTAAATAAAGCCACAAGATTTGCATCTATTATTTGCAAGAATTAAAATGATGTAGAAGGGTCAAGGTGATCCAAATGTTGTTGTTATACCAACTTACATTTTGATTCTAACCGCTGCTTCTGCCACCAAAGAAACTCTGCTAGCAGTTATTCATTAAATTTCTTATTTTTAAAAAATTCAGCTGAGAGCTCTTGGAGAGATAGAACTAGCTCTCCCACCCACTGGTGACAGGGGTGTGAGAAATTCTGATAGTATTTCTCTTGTTTGTTTGTTAACAAGCATCTTCACATGGGTGACAGGCATGGGCAGAACTAACAGAAATTGAAAGAAAAAAAACTGCTCCTGAACTAAGCTTTTTAACCGCATTAGTGCTAGGCAAGTCCAAGAAGAAGATCCTATTCATCCCCTCCAAATGTGAGTGTGATCATCCTAATAAGATTCCACCAAATCTTAGCAGCTTTGGGTTAGTTTTACTCACCACAGCATAGGAAAACAAAAAGATAGTGTCCAACGTCCCCAAAAAGAGAGTTGCTTCTTCTGCATTTGGAAATAAATGGTTGTTGTTCCAGAGCTACACAGAGAAAATTTTGACAGGTAAAAAAGGAGAGTCACAGCTCATTCTACTCTTTTACAATGAAAACCCCAACTTCAAAGCAGAGCAGTACCTGGCCCCAGCAACCTCCCATTCCTCCAACACTTTAATTATCACATCAAGAACAATTCTGGCATTATCTACTGCAGAAAATGTCCACTGCCACTTCATTTCGCTTCTAAAGGGCGAGCTAGCAAATGAGAAGTGAGAAATGCTCGTTCCACCTGGATCAAGACAAATGCCTGGCAAAACAAACCCTACTTCTAACAAGAATGCAACTGTTAGACAGTTTCTTACACAGAAACACTGATGAGCACCTTAATGAATAATACAATAAAGGCATATTCTGTTTTATGTGCAGTGTCTCTTCCATACCTATCTTGCTGTCTTCACTAAATGAATAATTCCCTTAAAGTATTTGTGGCAGCAATCATAACATGAAATGACAGACCACAAACAGAAAAGAAAGAACACAAAAGGAACAAGGGAAAGAAATAGACTGGTTGGAAACTGTTTACAATGAATTCCAGTCACTAATGTTGTTATTTTTTGTGCTTACCCTGAGTTTCATTTTACTTTCAAGATGATCAAAAAAAAAAAAGGGGGGAAAAAAACCCCAATTGTCCCCAAACTAAGATTAATGATATCAGCTGAAAATAGCAAGCTTTGAGGATGACTTAAAAAATGAAGTTAATCAGGACAAAGTTTTCTTCCCTCCTGACCATGCCCCCATTAGAACACAAAAAACTCAATCCAAACCTGACCGATGGATGTGTCTAACTCAAATATCATCAGTTTTAGTTCGATTCTACCTCTCTCCAGGAGAACATTCTGTACAGACAACACTAACTACACATCCACCTAGTTTAAAAGATGTAACATGGGTGAGGCCTATTTACACAGCTTCTGCTTAAGTCTCATGTGTCCAAGAAAACTAATAAAGCCCTTGAAAAATATTTTTTGCTATTTAAGGCCACCAATACCTACTTACACTAGTAGCGTTCAACTTTTAACTAGAGAACCCTGGAGGTTTGCAAGCTATTAGAGTCTTAGATAAGAGAACCCAATCTTTTGTCACTAGGCTTAAATTCAATAAACAACCTCAGAGGTTGTTTAAAAGCTGAAAAGTATAGATCTAAGTTGTCCTTCTAATTAAATCATACTAGGACTTACAAAACAATTGCAAAATGTTTTGTTATACTTTAAAAATATTTTTAAAGTATAAAAATAAAGAACAACTGTGGTTAAAAGATATACCAAAGTTCAAAACTGATAGCACCTAAGTGGCTTCTCTGTTCATATCCTTAATCTATCAATTTCCCCAAACGCACTTTACTGTTAACTGGCATTACCTAAATTGTACCAAAATGACCATTTTGACCATTTTTTTGATCAGACACATACACCTCAACATCCAGCTAACACCAAATCATCTATTAAAAAAAAAAAAAAAATCAATCAAAACAGCTTCCAAAATATACTAGTTGTTTGAATGTCAGTTAAGGAACTAAATATAAACACCCTGTAGTTCATTTCAGCATCCCCGAGATGCTCACTCCTTTTTGCCGTGCTACAAAATCCTGAACACATTACAGGCCCAATTTACTGGTTGCACTTACCACAAAAAGTCAGTATTTATCATGCCTCAGTCAAACATTCAAATAATTGATTATTTCTAACACAGACAACACCCATGGAACCAACTTGGATCTCCCTGCTCTAACAGATCTCATAGCCTGTGACCAAGCTGTGAATGTATGATTTCTTCCACTTCTCAAAAGCATCAGGACAAGCCACTGCTAAAAACAAGCATGCCCCTAAAATGACTATGGGTAGGAGCCAGGATGTAGTTCTTGCATTCCCATTTGTGAGGTGCAAGCAGCACACAACTTTTTTTTTTTTTTTTGCAAGCAAACCCAGCCAAAACTCCCATTGCTTTCACTGAAGCTACAATTTTACGGACAAGGGGTACTGGATGTTCAGCATTTTTGGAAATCAGATCTTTTAGATGCAAGATAAAACATCATTCTTCAGTATCAATTTAGGATAAGCAGCTATCACTTTCAGATAGCTTTCTTCTCTCCTGTTCTGGCTATCCTTTTGACAGGGTGGCACCAGCACCACCACCACCACCGAGAAAGGCACAGCCAGGGTTTTACAGAGATGTCTGTAAGCCCATTAACTGCTCTTGTTTATTGCCTCTGACACTTCAGAGGTACGGTCCCTCTCTCCCGCTCCTCCCCCATCTCCGTGCTGGTGGCTACTACACTCTCCTGCAGTCCCCATTTCTACTGGGAGAAACTTCTGGAGAAGTTTCTCTCTGAGGACCACTAGGAAAGATTTTGCATCACCTGATGATAGAGAAAACTACAATTCAGACACCTGAAGTTCCCGCTCACATTCTGAGAAGTGTCCCTGATGGACACTTCAAAGGGTCTCTTCAGCACAAGCTCAGCATACTGGAAGTTACCCATCTTTGCACCTGCCTATCCCTTGTATCCTTACCTCATATGGCCGGAGCTGGGGGGCCGTGCTGTTTAGGCAGGAGGGAGTCCATTGGCTGGAAATGCTGACTTTGACGTTACTGAACGTCTTTCTGGAAGCATGGAGCAGGGAGTAACTGCCAGAAAACACACAAGCACAGGTTGACTAAATCTTCTTTGGAGGTCAGGTAGGAAAGGATGGGACTCAAAATACAGATACGTGCTGTCTAAGCAGGCAGAAGAGCAGGGGACTGGCAGTTTTGGCGCTAGCAGTCAGCAGCAGGAACCCCCAAAATTATGGGTAGACACACTGATTTTAGTGGGGAGTTGTGAAATAGGATCTTGACTGGAAAGGACCTCCTGTTTTATTTTCAAAAGAGGAAGTGACTGTGCAACAACAATTAGGTACCTCAGGAAAAACAAAAAGAGAAACAAAACCCACAACAAACAAGAGAAAGAGAAGAGGCACTCATTTGGCTAACCACAGTTACAAGAGCTCTTCCAGAGACAGGTTAGGTATCAGTGGCAGTATTGCTGTGAAGATCAGAGGATATCAGCAAGGCAAAGTTTGTAAAGAGAGGCAGTATGGTATTCCAGCTGTTGTCAGCTGGTGTAACAAACAAGGTTTCAACAAACAAATCTAGTAGACCTTCAGATCTGAAGCAGTGACCTCTCTGTTTTAGAGGCCTGTCCACCCTCTGCAAACAGTACTTTCAGGAGAGAAGAGGCCACCAGAAGCATTGAGAGCATGTTCCATCAGTCAGAACAGGAACTAAATGAGTTCTGAGCATCAGAGTTTGCTTTCTTCCTCATTTCAGCTAGTTCCTCCTCACACCCATCCTTCTGCAAAGGGTCACTGCCGGCTTGGCACAGTCAGCCTCACCTTTGGTGAAAGTCCTGTTTGTGATTGGATTTCCCAGGGGCATAGCACACTTAGCTCCACTATTGTGTGACTCCCAGACTAGTTGGTACTACTAGCTTTTAAGCTTGTTTTCAAGGCTCACAGCCAAAGGTTAAAACTATTTCCCTACTTCATTCTCCTTCTTTGGACACGCCCTCACCTCCCCAAATACGATGAGATGAACACTTCTCTGTGCAGAGATAAACTCAACCTACCTGAAGAAGGTGAGCAGGAACACAACAATATGATGGTGGGTGCAATGGGACACAAGGCCTCGGTTTGCAGGCTGCCTCCGTAAGCTTCCGGGGAAAGCCATCCTCCTGGCTGTCCTACCCCTGTTCCCGCCCTTGGCCGCAAAGGCTGGATGGTGCTTAGGTCATTTTTCTCCTCACTTAAACAGAAGGTGGTGGGAAAGGAAGAAAAAAGAAAACATATTTGAATTAAAACACATGTATAAAATACAGCTGTGTTCCCCAGACAACTAGTATTCAGCAGGAAAAACTCTATGCCATTTCTTCCCAATTTGTTTCACATTGCTACCCATCTCATCACCTGTACATTCCTTGACACCTTCTATGCCCAGAAATGTCTTTTATTCCCATTCGCCCAGTACTCCTGTGGTTATCCTCCAACCCATTTCTTTTTTGTTCCCCTCCTAGCAGATGCCTCGGCAGTGCCCATCACCAAATGGGTTCCCTCAGGATCCAGTAACTTCCAGTGTTCCCATGCTAAAGACCATTTTGCACCTTTTACATACATGGTGCATGACAGAGTGGTCATAAATAAACTAACTTTCCTCTGCTACCTGGCTGGCTATAGTGAATATAGTCATGAAAGCAGCATTTGGTTACTAGTGGGGAATGGTTTTGGGTCTGCCTCTTTAAGATGTTGTTGAAAGAATATACCCAAGAGTGGACTTGGACAGCTGGAAGAAGGAAAGTAACTGTGAGGACAGTGATGCAATCCAACAGCTAGACACCCTGCCTATTCATTCTCATGCCCTACATTATAGCTCCATCTGTCACTAACTCATTAGTACAGCATGTGCAAAGTCATACTTTCCTGTCCCCATCTGTAGGGCATAGTGACATCTGCCTAAACTTCTATATACCAGACATTATCAGTACTGAGGAAAGGCTATGTTAGACACACAGTTTCTCAGCGCTAGCTCATGCCATACTACCCTACTCCCTCAGCTGTACTGGTGTGGCTGAGGAGCCGTTTCTACAAACCAAGTCAGAGAAACAACCCCGCTGCTCTCTCCAATCCTCCCTTTTATTTTCTTGGCAGAGATCTTTTCAGACAGATTTCCCTGCCACAGCTCACAAAGGCAGGGTTGAAGGCAGAACTTGATTCTGTTCACGCTAGCTGGCTTAAGACAGCTAGACAACTCAGTTGGTGGGAGCTGCGCCTCCAAGAGACATTCAAACATCACACACATTCTGAATGCTGAGGTAAAATAAGCCACCATCCCTGTTCCCCCAAAGGATCAGAGCTGAAATAAGATGGAACATAATGCCTTTGTGTTCTTTCATATCCACAGGTGCTTTTTGTAATGATTTGTAAATCTGACATACAATTTTTAAGTTCAGCTTCATAACATCACTTGGAAAGATTAGAAGTCATTGCCCAGGCTCCCTCTTATCCAAATTTCTGCCCGTATTTCACAGAGACTTCTGCTCTTCCTTCTAATAACTGTTAAAGATTTCATCAAGACAACTTTCACTGTAGGAAGTCATCCTTTCCTGTTCTCTCGATGATGCATGCCTTAGTGACAAACAGATGCCAGCTACTACTGGATACATTAACCATCATGGAAATCGAGGCCACATCTGACCTCCAAAACAGAGCATGGCATGGAGATCCTCTGAGTAATAGCGACCCAGCTATTACACTTTTGAGACACTGGAGTCATGTGTACCCTACACCACACTTGAATGCCTCCACTCTCATCCAGGATAAACACAGCAAGCCTATACAAGATCTGAGACCATATGCATCTATGCAGCCCAGGTGCAGCTGAGCCACGCTCCCATTCCTCCAGGTAGGACAGCCTGCCCAGGTCCAGCAGCGCTCTCTCGTAGGAACATGGTTCTAGGATGCTTGGGTGTGCGCAAAGGGAAAAAAAAAGCACCTACAGCTGGAGCTGTGGGAAGGCAAGGCTAAGCCTGGAAGAGGCATCTTCATAAGTAGTCTTGAAACTACATCCATCTAAGGTCCCAGGCTGTTCCTCAGCATCAATGAATGAAAACTGAGCACCCACACAAGCATCACACAGTGCTACTCCCTTTCAGGCAGCAGCAGCAGAAGTGCTCAGGGCTGTTCCCCGCACAAGCTGCATGGAGAAAGGAACTTGAAGGCACTCCAACTTCCCAGCACTACGGTCCTTAAAGGTTTGTGAACCACATGGGCTGTTGGTCAAACACCAGAGCTTGTTTTCCTTCCCTGCCTCTCCCACCAGGCAATAGCAGATAACAGAGTTCTCCTGAGGAAAGCAAAACACTGCCAGTTGTGCAACACTGCGGGAAAAGTTCCTTCCTTGGGTAATCAGTTTGCAGCCCGAATCACGAGATTTACTACTTGCTTCATGTCAACATACGCAAATATAGACCTTATTTGTCTAAGATACCAAGTCTTTTTAAAAGCAAAGACCTGGTTTTGACCTTAAAGTCACCTAGTTTCAGTAGTAAATGCTATAAAAGAAAAAAAAATAAAATCTATTCCTCAGAGCTTTCCAATCTCAACTAGCCTTCTAGAAAACAACCTTCTGGCACAGGACTGCAGCTTTCACCTTATTTACAGTGTAGAGATGAGTATGAAAGATTTTGTTTTCCTTTTTTTCTTTCTTCATCCTGTCCTTTTTATATTCAAAATTGGCATTCTCCCTAGGCTAGAAGAGTATGCATCCAGGAGTTTATCCTTACAAATTAATCTTCTAATTATTCTGAGAACACCACATTAAATTTGTAGTGGAGGGGGGAGCAAAAACTACAAGGTAGGACAAACCACAGAACTCAAGGCCGTGAAGCACAAGCTTTTAAGAAAGGAAGACGACTGCTTTTAGGGTGTTAGACCACCTTGTCTGCTTGTTTAGCGCTATTTATTTTCAGCTAACTGGTATTTTGAATAAGCTTTTGTTAAGCTTTCTGCATTTTCCCTTATCCCTTCACTTAAGGTCAAAATAAAACACCTTAAGGTCAAAATAAACTTCCTTAATACCACCCTGTCGCCCTCCAAAGCTGACAGGAAAGACCAGATTTAACATTCCTGGGACTTCCAAAGTGCAAAGCAAACAAACGAATTTTTTTTTTTAAAACAACACTCTTTTATGCCGCCTTTCCAAACGGACAGAAGAAGAAAGGCACAGGCCCTTGACAGCTGGCACCCACCACAAGCAGACGGCCCATCACCTGAGCGCCCCAGCTGGATGCTGTTCGGGAGGAAAAGGGACTCCTCCGAGCACCGAGTCGATCCGAGCACGGTCACGCCAGCTGGGGAGGCGACAGGCTGACAGGTCGCTCCCCGGTAACCCAGCTCCAGCCAAGGAGACCTGGGCTGAGCGGCCCAGCCCGGCCCGGAGCACAGGCCGCGCTCCCGCCGGCGGGCACGGCTCACCTGAGACGGGCTCCGGCACCGGCTTCGCACACTGCCCCGCCCCGCTGCGCGGCTGGGCTGGGCCGGTCGGGCCGGCTCCCCCGCTGAAGCGCCGAGGCAGACGATGAGGACGCGGCTCTCTCCCCTCAGCAAACCCCTGCCTGGGTCCCGGCGCGGGTGGCCCAGCGGCCACGTCCTCAGCGGGGTGGGGAGCCGAACCGACAGCGACAGGGCATACGCCAGCTCCACCGGAACCGTTACCCCACCACAGCCACTAAACCACCGCCCGCCCCGCACCCCCTATCCGCCTTTCCCCCTCCCCGCCCCAGGGAAAACCACCCGCCCCCACATACCGGGCCCGGCGGCCAGCACAGCCCTCAGGAAGTCAGAGGGAGGTGGCTCTTCCGGCAGGAGGGGGCCCGGGGGCACGGCGGGAGTTGTAGTCCGCCCCCCGCCGCCGCCAGGGAGGGCCCTCCGGCTCTGCCCCGGGGCGTCCCGGGCCCCTTGCCCGCCTCCCCCCTCGCAGGGGGCAGGGAGCGAGCGGCGCCAGCACCGCTCCCCCAACTAAGCCCGCGGGGCAGGGCGGGCGGAGGAAGAGGAGGAGGAGGACTACATTTCCCGCCGGCCCCGAGAGGGCCGGGGCGGGTACAAAGAGGGCGCTACCTGTCCTGGCAGGTGAGCGCCAACAGGTGAGCGGGCGGCTGGTGGGGACGGGGGCTCCTTCCCTGGGCCCTCGGCCGCCGTGAGCGGGGCCAGGGCGGCGACTCCCTCTTACTGCCGTGTTCCCCCGCCGCAGGCCTGCTCGGGAGCCGCGATGCCTTTCTCCAGCTCTGGTGCGGATGATGCCTTTGACTACCTCTTCAAGATCATTCTGATCGGAGACTCCAACGTGGGGAAGACCTGCGTGGTGCACCGCTTCAAGACGGGGCAGTACAACGAGAAGCAGCAGAACACCATCGGTGTCGACTTCACTGTGCGCTCGATGGACATTGACGGCAAGAAAGTGAAGGTCGGTGGCCAGAGTGAGCTGGAGCCGCTCAGTGGGCAGTACCTGCTGCACCCCATTACCCAGTGGGTCGCCATTCCTGTGCAGGGGAGCGGCAGGATGCTCGGTGTCCCCTGCTCAGCCCTGTTGAAGGCAGCAGGCAAAAGCCAGGTGCCTTCCTGACCAGGGGTGCTGCTGAGGGGAGCTTTTCCTCAGGAGGATGCCCTGGGGGATGCAGTCACCCTAATTTCAGTACAGGCTTGCCCTCGTGGGCTCTCTGGATCTACCTGTGGAGAGGGCTGACATTTTGCCTGCAGGGAGTTCCTTGAAAGTCAGGTCTGGTTTGGAGGGGAGGTCTCTTCTCTCTTTCAGAGATGTGAGGGTTTGAGCTGGGACACTGAGGGGGGAGAACCCTCTAGTTTGCAAAGGCTCTGCTTTGATGCATGCTTGATCTGAGGGAAGATGAAGACTTGCAAGGTGAACATTGGAAGAAATTGTTAGCTACAACTTACCTCCATGCACAAAGTTCAGACGCCTGCCCTTTATATAGTTCTGCTTTGCCCAGCCTCACATCAGGGCTTCTTGGCTCTTCTTCCTTTCCTATTAAAAGGCTGGAATGCTCTCTATCTTTTAGTACAGTTGTGGAAATTGGGTTTCTTGGCCTCTTGCAAAGCTGCGTTTATGCTTGCAGCTTTCTCTTTGGTCTGTGTAGATTGTGTTTACAGGCATGTAAATATCTCTTCAGATGTAGAGAGGGTAAAGGCACGCTGTGGGTGTGGCAGAGTGAGCTGGGGCAGGTCTCACTGCCTTCTAGATGAGGGGTTTCAAAAGCATAGATGCTGATGGCAAACACCTAGGAAGTAGCATTTGCTAGTCTTTACAACTTCTATCCTTTCTCTTACAGATCCAAGTGTGGGACACAGCTGGTCAAGAACGCTTCCGGACAATAACCCAGTCTTATTACAGGAGTGCCCATGGGGCCATCCTTGCCTATGACCTTACTAGGAGGTCCACATTTGAATCCATTCCTCACTGGATTCATGAAATTGAAAAGTATGGTGCTGCAAACTTGGTCATGATGTTAATTGGTAGGAATCTAATTTTAAATATTATATTGTATAGCTTTTTTTAATACATGTATAAAACCCCCTCACTTCTTCCCTCGCCCCCTACTTAAATAATCTATAAACTATACATTAAAGAATGCAGTTGTAATTAAAATAGTTCAGAAATTGTGTCAATTTGACCGAAGCTTAGAAAATTATTAAAGTCACAGCCTGGTCCTGACAGGACCAAGCCCATTGCAGACAGTGAAACTTTTTTACTTGCTCCTTTCCTGCTGGAATAACACAACAAACTTGCTGCTAGTCTAGCAAGTGGGGACAACCGTATTGAGGTTAGAATTGCAGTAAGTCTGACCCTATACTCCTGATGCGGAGGAATTTAGCAGCTCAATAATTCAAGAGTAAGGGGAATGCACAGAGCAACACAACTCCTCGGTCTCATCTTTCCTCTCTGTTCTTTTGATATGCATGTCCATTGCTCTGTAATGGGACTCTGATCAGGTAAGACAGTAGATGGAGACATGGCTTTTACAGAGCACAAAGTAGTCTGCTTGCATTCCTCCTCCTCGTTTATTCCACTAGCATTCAAGAAACTTTGCCCCTTGAGGAAAGGAATGGGTAGAAATTTCTGAGAATGGAGCTGGCAGGAAGCAGTGTGGTTCTTTCCCATTTGTGTTTCACGTTCTTATTGCTCTTTCCTCCCCCAAGGAAGAAGCTGCAAATGAGAGAACTGCTGTAGTAAAATGACAGCTTTTATTTACGTTCCACTGCTTCTGCCTGTTCCACTGTGGCACCGTGCCGAGTGCACGCTGGCCCTTGAGGATAGGCAGTGCTGAGCCCCACAGCACAGCAGGCGTGGGACCGAAGCTGCTGCTTGTGCTCCTAGCAAATTACTTACTTTGTCATGGTGGTTCTTCCTGTTCTTCCTCTGAAGAAACAAACACATTCTGAAATTCTGTCCTGCATGTAACTGCAATGCTTGGAATGAGTAAGGGGGGGGAATATTAAACTTTGGTAGGGTTTTTATAACTTTTCTCATGAATCTAAAGAACAAGACCTATCTGTGTGTGTTAGGGCTGGTGGTGGTTGTTGTTTATTTGTTTGGTGGGTTTTTTAAGAAGTTCTGAAATTGGTAAAAATAAAGCTTTTGTCAAGGATCCAGCTTGATCTTTTCTTCCAAAGCTGGTGCTGTTTGCTTTACTTACTGTGGCAGGAAGGCTTTGTACATTTAATTAGATGTAGTTATTACATACACCTTTCTAGTTTGAGGTTAAGAAGTCTAACTTTCCCATGTGGAACTGAAGGAGGAAAGAAAGGGATTCTTTTTAAGAAGGCAAATAACCCTCAAGCAAGGTGGTTTTTTTGCGGGGTTGTGGTTTTCTTTTGTAGGCTGGGTTTTTGGTGGGTTTTTTTCCTTTTAGAAAAACTGAAAGGGACTTAATGGGGGGGTGGGTGGGCTGGTTTATATATGCTTCAAATTAAATACCTGAATTTGATGAAAAGTTGTCTTCAAACTATGAACATAGACTTCAATCAGGTACTGCATGTACCAGAACTGATGATAACGCCACACACATGCTGCAACTCCTTAAATATACAAAGGTATTTTATCTGAGGTGTTTCATGACTTCTGACAGGGTTTAATTAAACTGTTTCAAGTAAAAGTTTAATCTATACATGCAGAAACTTAAGTATATATTTTAAGTATTAAGGTAGCTGGTGTGAATTCTTGTCTTTTTTGACATCATCTTAAAATGACTGACTTAGGTCATGTTAAAATCTGATTTAACAGTTGAGCAGGTTCTTCCTCAGTTTTGGTGTTTGTTTTTTGTTGGGTTTTTTTTTGAGGATATCTGCTTTAGACTAACAACATCCCAGATCTTCAGAGCTAAGCATCCACTTTGAGATGTGTCAAAGTACCTTGACAGTAGCATAACACGTGTGGCTTCCACTGAAGATGGCCTAAACCTTTATGCAACGTTGCTTTGGTTTACTGTGTGCAGTCACTATAGCTCTGAGATTTTTAAGTTGTTGTTTGGTTTAATATTTAACTTAAATGCTGCCTAATACTTAAAAACACAAGGGAATAGGGTCCAACAGTTGCTTCCAAATAATCCTCTGGCGCCGTTACCTACAGCAGTAATTGAATGAACACAGGGGTTTGGATTTTTGTTTGGTTGGGTTTAACTCATTTTATATCATCATATGATTAGTTGCAGTTTTGATCCACATTCTATGTTCATGGCTCAGATCTTGTTTTTTTTTCCAGTAACTCTTATTCCTAACATAATACCATTATTTAACAAAAATTGAATTAATGTAATGTACTGCATTTAAAGATGAATTTTTTTGAGAGACTAAATTATTGAATTATCCATTTGCCTTCTTTTAAGGGAACAAATCAGATTCTGTGGATAAGCGCCAAGTGTTGTTTGAAGATGCCTGCACACTAGCAGAGAAGCATGGGCTCTTAGCTGTACTGGAGACATCAGCAAAGGAAGCTCAAAATGTAGAGGAGGTCTTCACGTTAATGGCTAAGGAGCTAATAGCCCGAAACACATTACAGCTTCATGGAGAAAACCCTCCGAACAGCATCTATCTTGATTCCAGGCCAGTGATTGTCAGTCCAAGTGTGGAGAAGTCCCAGTGCCTCTGTTGAAGAGAGACTTCAGGAAGAACTTGGAAGTAGTCATTCTTCTGAGGCTGTTTGATTTCATTTTATTCAGTTGATGAAAGTGTGCTATGTCGCCTCAAGCTGTCTCTCCAATATCTCTACCTTGCAGTTTGGCTTCTAACTATCTCCAGAGATCCTTGTTGCTGTTGGCAGCACAGGTTGCTTTGAACATGGCAGCATATACTTTAACACGAACTTCTGAGCTGAGAGGACTCAGGAAGCTGCCAGCCCTTGCCTTAACCAAAGAGAACTTAAAAAAAATTATTGCCTTAATTATATCCTTAAATGATTTTCTGACTGTGTCAGAAGATAAATTCGCACCAGAGCTCTGCATTGATTTGACCCTTCTAAGCTATGTTGTTTGTTCTAGCGCAAGCACTTTACTCTTTGCCAGTAGCTTTAAAAACTCTGACGTGTGCTTGGACAGCACTAATCCATTGCTGCTTAAACTTTGGTTTAGGGGTGGTCCTGATGTCAGGTGCATGGCCACCCATTCCAGGGAACATAATAGAGTATGTGATTTCACATCTCTACTGATTTCCTCACCAGACAGATCAGGAGACATCCCTGGGGTCTCATAGCAGGCAGAATATGATACACGAGGGGCCCAGCCTTCTTCCTGGGGTGAGAAAAGTTGTCTTTTATTTTCTTCTCTAATTATACGAATTGTTTCCAGTAGTGATCTCTGTCTTACTAATATAGACTTGCTAGGAGTAGTGAAGCTTTGAAGGCATGAGTAATGGCCTAAATCAGTGCTGGGGTGAAAGGACTTTTGGGTTTTTTTCCTCCTAACTTTGTCTTGCTTTTGATGTGCTGATTTTAATCGAAAACCTTCTGTAGTTTGTGTGATGGGCCAAAGACAGCTTGAGAGTATGCCTGTAGATTTTCAAGGGAGTGTGAAGAAGTGATTGAAGCTCCTGTAAAACTCAGCAAGGGGTAAGATGGTTTAATTATGCAACCTCACCTTAAAGCAGTAAGGGAATGGTATGGAGCATACCAGAAAGCTACCCCTAGGCAAGCATGTAAGCTGCTGCCGTGGACACAACATCTTGGTAGCAACAACGTTTTGTATAGTTTCTAAACACATGCTCTGCTTCTGGGGGCTCACTGCTTCTGTGTACTGAACTGAAAAGGTTTTGTTTTGTGTTTTGGTTTTGTGTTTTGGGGTTGGGTGGTTTTTTGGGTTTTGGTGTTTTGTTTTGTTTTTTTTTTCCCAGTAGATGGAAACAGAAGGAGAGGGAGGAAAGAAATATTATATGGAGGAAGTTTTTTGACTGCAGTCCACATGTACCAAAGTGCATTGCTTAGGTAGTTACTGTTATGCTATGAACTGGAAATCAAACTCTGTAATGATAAAATACAGTCTGGGTTACATGCAAAGAAACCCTGGGAAGGCTGGTATGCTGCTAGCTTACCAGATGGCAGTCTGCCCATGTTTCACAAGTTCTGGAAAAATAGGGAAAAACATGTAGCAAATATTTCTGGAAAATCTTGTCTGAGAAGCACAAAAAATAAAGTAGAATGAATCACTAAGTCTTGCAAATATTTCTAATATCATTAATGCTTCCTCTGGCCAGGTTATTTGCTATGACATGCAAAGAGCAGGGGTTAATTCAGCTATGTATAGACTGAGAAATCTTCCATGCTAGCTGCTAAGCCCTCTGCTATAACCTGCTCTGGAGAAAGCTCCATCTTCTTCAGGCATCCTCTTTCTGATCTGTTTACTTTTAAAATCTTAATTTCCTCTTGATTTGGTACTTACCTAGTAGTTGCATTTCAGCTTGCATATTTAAGCAACAATAAACACCGTAACCTTTCAAAGTAGCTGAACAAGTAGCAATCCAGCTTCCAAACAACTAGTTTCTATACCTTGTCACCAGGAAAACAGTCAAACATAAGTTTAATATTCCTTCATGTTTAAAATCCAAACTACTCCCAGTAGTAGTTTGTAATGTAGCAGTTTTTACTTTTTTCTTAGTATCCACACTTATACTGCTAATAAACTTTGTTCTATTTCAGATATGCCAGAGATAGTATTTGTTGCAAATACTAATCTTCCAGGTGACCTTAACAGTATTGTGTTCACCTCCAGTTACACTTTCACTATCCAAGAATTAGAAGAAGGATCTTACCAGCAGAGTATTAACCTTTGTATGGCTCATTGGGTTTACTGCCTTAATTAGTTTACTCTATGAAGTTATTTTGCTTACCCTCAGCACAGAGGCTTCTGCAGGCTGATGCTCTCTTAACTGCCCAGCACTGCAGGGCTCTCGCTCTTCCCTGCCTGCACACATGGAGCTCCTTGCAAAGTCCTTCACTGGCAGAAAGCTGTGCAACACGGGATCTGGGAGAACAGGATTTGGGATTGTGCTTTGAGCTGCACTCGTCCCTTTCCTTTAATGGGTTCCTTATGCTCTTTCAAGAAACTAGTCTTAAATACTTGCCCCTTGTGTAATGACAACAGGAGTGAGACCTCTTTTGGTAGGCTCTGTTTGGCATCTTCAACAAGCCCTTGGGGCAGTTATACTGAGTGGTTTCCAGAGTAATTTCTTTAAGTTGTCCTCAGGTGAATGAGTAGCTAGCTGCAGCAGTTGCTAAGAAGGAGGTTCTTCAGAGTATATATTAGTAGACAGTACTATTCATGAGGTAATATGCAAAGTAAAAGAGGAAGTAAGTATAAACTTAAAAAAATCCCTTCATAGCATGGTATTCTAGACTGTATAGACTGTAAGATAGCAACCACTGCATTAAAAAACAGTCACAGTGTAACTTCTGCAGCTGTGTCTTCCCCATCAGGGAGCAGATGGAAGCACATGGCTATGACAATGCAAGTTAACCAAAAACCATGTTAACTGCTATGGAACCTTATATTAACGTGTTTGTTCCCCCAGCATCATATGCAAATCTAATGTGCTTCTTGACAGCATCATAAATAAGTGTAACTTACTTAATGTTGTTTACAATGCTATTCTAAAAACTACTACTGCCCCCCCAGTTTTGAGAGCTGCATGTCCAGCTTGAAGATGAGCTTATTTGTTAAATTTTTGTCTACTTGGAAGAAGTATTTGAATCTTAGCTGTGGCACATTACTTGCCTTGGTATCACAGCCATGGAAGATGAGACTGAAGCAGCACCTATCCACATAACAGGGTAACACACACACCCCACCCCCACCCCCCGAAGTATTTTAAGATGGAGCAAACTCTTGACACATCCCAGAAGGTGAGTGGCTTAAAAGCAACCATTAACTGTAACCCAGTGACGTAAAAGGCAAATGGCACCACCTCTGTGGTCAAGCTTTTTTTCATACATAGGGGACAGGCTCTTAATAACAAAAGCTGAGATTCTGATCTAATAATTGCAGTTAATGTTTAAGTATAGTTGGAAAGGAGGGAGAGAAAACAATTTGCAGGCCCTGAGCAGAGAGAGAGAGGGCTCTATCCTGGAGCTTCCTTTCAGGAAGGAGATGCATGCCTGTGCTTTTGGACAGCAAAACTGAAGCTTCCCCCCAGCCAGGTGAGCACTCTAAGCCCAGGCACTGCCTAGAGGTGCCCCTTGCCAGCTGCAGGCTGCCTAGAGGCAGATTTTTATGCGTATCAGTTCCCACACCCCCACTCAGCTCCAGACAGGGTGCTTTAATACTCATTACTCAATGTACTGACTCATGAAGCCATTTTCAAGCACCTCCCAAGCAAGTGTGTGTTACTGGAACTACGTAAAATGGGCAACACTGGGATATCTGAGTTCTGTAAGAGTAGTTTTAGACAGGCCAAGAGCCTTTTAAGAGTCCTGTAACTTTTAACAGGAACTTACAGTTTGAGAGACAGGACTTTTAAAAGTCTTTTAAAGCACTTTTTCTAGTGCTGCTGTTCTGAATTCAGCTGCCTGCACAGGCTCTGTCTATGCAATCACATCAAGCTGGTGCCAAACAGGTGTTGACTCTGGCTTGACTGAAAATGATAAATAGCATACCCACAGTTAACAGCAACAGCAGCAAGTAGGGGCAGAAATTTCGCATATTTGCAATCCCACATTTCCTTGCTACAGCTGTGTCCATGAACATCACTACTTATTACAGTTTTCACTGCCAAGTCTGTCTAGTTTTGCTTACCCTGAAGTGAGGTTCACCACAACTACAGTTTAGTAATTCCCCCTAATGCTAGCATTAGATTAAAGTTGACTTTGTAGCAACTTGATCCCTACAGCACAGCCCTGTATTATATTTCAATCCTAAAGGACATATGGAGTCCCTTGTTTTAAGCTGGTGCAGCATTAATAATTCCATCTGTACAAGTTTTCTTCCAAACATGAGACATTCCATACCTCACCATATCTTCTAAGCAGAAATGTTTTGTACCTGCTGTAGCAGGAAGGAGTTACTTTGTTACTTTGCACCCCCTAAGCAAGATTACAATAGGCCTCAGGCTACAATCAGGAGAGTGCTGTGCTACTGCAATTTGAACGAAAGCAGCAGAGGTTTTAAGAAGTGCTCTTTGCTTGTATGATCCCACTCCAACCAACTAGAATGGGCAGCAGACATATTTTGCATTTACCACAAGATATAAAATTTTATATCAAACCACACATATATATTCTTGCATAGGAGTAAAGTCAAGGCACTTCAAGTGAAAGCATGCATCTTTTTCTAGATTTGTTTCAAAATCAGGATTTTGCTGGTGGAAGTTTATGGAGTCTTTATACCTTTTTCACCTTGACGCTACTCTCATTGGCCTCTTCAGTTTCTGTGCGTCAGGTAGTTGCTTAATGAAAATGTAGCACAGCTCAAGTTGTCACCCTCCTTATTTTTACATAAAAAGTTTGCCTTAATTGTACTGAATTTATTCCTGTTCTTACAGAGGAAAAGCATAGCAGCCTACTAACATACTTTACTGATTTCAAAGGCACTACTCTTTTCAGTCATTCCAGTTTGGGGGGATCATAGTGCAACAGGAAGCTTAGAAACATAGAAACAGGCTTACCACCAGTAAGCTTTCCAAACTGGAAGTGACACATAGCAGTACTGCTTGATGACAAAACACATGCAGCTCTTTAACAAGAACCACAGCACCCTTCAAAGCAAGAGCTCAACAGAAACTACTTGTCACAATGCACTTGACTACATCACTCACCCTGCAGCTAGACAAAACAGCCTTCACCAAAACAAATCACTGATTTGCATGCTCAGCTACCCCTGTCGCAGAAATAAGGCTTAGAAGCAGCAGCGTCAACCACTATGCCACACATACACCACACACAAAGTAAAACATGCCCTTTCTGACCCCTTATGAAGGAAAGCTGATGCATGTACTCTGACTGGTACATTTATTATGTTTTTGCATCTTGCCACAACAGATCTTTGTTAAACTTATGTTTGAATGCAGCTTTCCAATAGGATGTTAACCTATGTTCACTATGTACAGGAGGAAAGGCTAGTTCTACTTCAAAGCCTTTCATTTTTTCCTGTTTCTTCCCGCTTCAGTTTAAAATGTCAATTGCTCAAATCAAGCTCAAATCCTTTTCTCCCTCTGCTACTTGCCTCTGGGGAAAAAACCAAACACAGTTTAGACTGTTCAGTTAAACTTTTCTTAGTCATATCCCTCAGCATCTGAATATGTTTCTAGTAGTCTTCTTCCAACTTAATGTATTTCTGCTGAAGAACATTTTTTTCTGAACACACATAGGCTTAAAAAAGCATGTGGATTCTCAGGAAGTGGCCTGTAGCAATGCTTGGACTTGCTGTCTAAACAGCATTACAACAGGAAACTATCCATAGAATATGCACTGCAACTGGCTTTGTACAGGACAAATAAAATTAATACCATAGAGAAAGCAAGCCACATCTGTTCTCACTAACAGCCCCATAAATTCCTTCTACAGTTCAATTGTCTCAGCTGTCTGTTCAGAACGTGTTCCTTACGTTACAGGCTCTTTGCCTTAGCCAAGTTAAGATTCCGTATTAGCGTGACACGGTTCTGCATGAGTTGAGAATAAGCGACATAAATGCCTTTGTATTTACAGAAACACACACAAAAATAATCAATCAAGCTGAAACGCAGAAGCTTCAAACTTAAAAGAACAGACAGACTTCTTGTTTAATTTTTTTTTTTGATTTTTTTATTTGGGAAAAGTGCTTCTTACAAAAGGCAGCTGCAAAACAATACGTTATAGACCTCAGAACAATTTCTCATTCCATTTAAAAGTGAAAGGAGAGGCAGTCTAGGGGACAAGAGCAGCAGGAGAACAGATCACGGGGCATCCACAAGTCAATAAAAAACAGCAATAATGTAATGCGAGGTTAAAATTTCTGTGCTGGGGCTTTGGTGGCAAAGTAATTTCTCAATGCACATTACAGCCAGAAACTGCATGACTGCCTTTGTAAGCAGTAACTCACATAAGCTGAACAGCTTTACCAGGCATCCTGCCCAACTCAGATGCCGTGAGGCACACGTACCTCAAACCAGCTGAGAGGCATAGCGATTTCCTAGCAAAGCTTGCAGCTTAAGTGGTTACACCAAGTTCTAAAACTTACAGAGCAATAAAGCTAAAGGGGCCTCTCTGGTGTTCCTCTGACCCCACCTTGGCTAACCGGATTTCTGCTCCTGGACAACCCTAATCATACACATGAAAGAGAGCTGGTGTACTAGGGAGTGCCATCTATTAAGTTAAGCGATAGTAAAGATCACTGCCACAGACTGAGCTGAGACCACTGAACCAGTTTCATGTCCAATTGGAGGCTAGATTTCATGCACCAAGAGGGGATGAAAGATGGTTTTGTTATTTTTAACTTACACAGAGTCTCCCCATCCTTGAGGTCCAACTCTACATTTATCTGTATATACACATAGAGAGTTCTCCTTTCACAAAGACATTTTCCTTTCATGCTAAACACAGTAAAAACCCAGAACGTTCACACCTGGTTCTGGTTACACAGTAGTAATAGTAATGTGCAAGTAAACAAGAGACCAAAATCACAAATGAAGATGTGTACATGAGGGGGCTGGAACGGAGCTGATGCCAGAAAGAGAGTATTTGTATCTGGCCTGAAATCAGAAATATTGGTACAAAGACAGAAGAGAGGCCATCAGCCAATTTACATCCCCACTGCATGGCCACTGCTCATTTTTGTATCTGGGCTCTTCAAAATGAGTGTGGAAGTCCTGTAAACACTTTAACCCTGGAACTGGGTGAACTCTGTTGGGTACACAGATGAAGCAACAAACCTAAGCTAACTGTTTGACAGTTAAATTCATTTTTACAAAAACTAACATTTTAAAGATTTATTTCTTGTTATTCATTTAAACAGAGGAAAAACAACACTCCTGGGGTGGGAGGGGATGGGAAGAGACAGACCCTGGGTAAAAGTTATTACAACAGCACCTGGAATTGATCGGCCTGCCTAGGAGAAACACAGGCACTGCCACAACACCACAGGTAATAGCTACTGCCTGAAGCCAAGACGACAGTCCACACTCCACTGACAGGTGCTATAGATCCAAGTCATAGTAATCTTCCAGCTCATCATGAAACAAGTCCCACTCATCCTCGGAATCCGTCAGCTCATCGTCACCTCCTGCTGCCAACAGCATAAGCAACATCTCACCAAGCTCAAAGGTCACCACCTCATCCTCATCGGTCTCAAACGGATCGCCGTTCTCTCGCTCCTCGATGAACTCCCAGAACCGATTCCTCCGCTGGGCCTGCAAGTGGAACACAAGTATTTCCACAGGTGACCAAGCGGTACGAGGTTGGAGTCTTCCCAGAGGCTGACAAGATTCAGCCCCCAGTCTACTTTCTGACATGCAGGAAACGACATTTCCTCATTCAGGGAGATACTAACCTTCAGTAGAATTTACCCTTACACACCCATATTAATGCTGCCCAACATTTCTACTTCAGTAGGTTGGTGTACTAGGAAAGTTTTTTAAAGCCACTCTTTCCATCTTGGCCTCCAGCATTCACAAACTTTAAACCACTGCCTCCTTCAAATTCCCCATTACAGAGGTCTGTCAGAAGTGGGAAAAAAAGTCAACACTTCCCTGTCCTCTTCTCAAGGTAGTTGATTTAACGCACACCCCTCTTGCACTCTCTCTCTATAGAAAGGACAAAAACCAGCAGCACTGACCCGGTATCTACTCGATGTTCCCACTTTGGGTCTCTGTGGCTCCTCTCGGCGGCCATCAGGATATGCATGCTTGTAGAAACAGTTTCCTCCAAATGGACAGCTCCCACGGCCTTCGTCAAAATACCTGCATGGCTTGTTGCTGGAAAGGAAAATATCGTAACCCTTACTCACAGCAGACCCCAACCAGACTTCAGAATTGCATTTACCTGTAGCCCAAAAGGATCTGAGGTACCATTTGGAGCTGAAGGTATTTTTGTCAGTATAACACCTACACACAGAAATGACGTATTACACAATGTGTGTGGGTCGATGCATGCATAGGGACACTGATGGCTTGCAGCGCAGCAGCTCATACTACCTTACGGCTACACCACTGACTTTTTGTGTCTGGAAGGGAAAGATTGAGGTCAAAGAACATAGGAATAGCTTCACGACTCTGTGGTTGCATGCATCTGTGAGCAGATAGGTAAGGATGCATTTCACATGTGGTGGTGGAAACAAGGTGTGAGAAGGCTCGACATCAACACCCTTCTTATCCAGGTATGCCTTTATCTCTACTGACTCAACTTGACAAAAGGCTGCAGTGCTCATACCTCATTGCCTCCTTGTATTTCTGAATGAGTTTCTGCTTCTCTTCCTTCTCCTCGACCCAGTACTCACTTGGAATGACAAAGTTAGATGTGATCCGACATTCTGGGCAGGACCTGGGGAATGAACAGACTGTGCTGCAGAATTCCACATTACAGGGCACTCTCTCTCCTCTATAACAAGTCATGGCATATATCTAAAGACGTATTGCACCCATATACTTGCTGTATGGGTTTTTCAATCTACATTCTCTCCGACACATGAAGATAACCTAAACTATCCTCTTAAAGAACTCAATGGCAATGGCAGCTAGTCAGCTTGTCTCAGAAAAGCTTGAAAAAAAAAACACTTCACACAGACTCCTTTTTCTTTAGAATTAAATAAATTTATTTTGGTTTGATGTCTGTATTTATTTCACTGGAACCTTGTTGGGGTTTTTTTAGAACAGTCTTTAAATGGAGAAATGTTTTGTCAACTGATTAATGAACTAGGGCGGTAATGAATTAAGAAGCATACATTCTGAACTGGTTAATCTGTTTTCAGATTCCTGGCTGGGCGTCCAAAGACTTAAACAGTAACCACTGGACAATATGCTACTAAATAAACGAAAATTATTTTCTACCATTAAGTGAGTTTTGCAAACTAAATCCATATTAACCAAATCAGAGTGTAAATGTTATTCCTAACAATTATTTTACTTCCAAACTAAAGTTAGTATGCATTAAATGCAGTCTCTGTGCAGTCTGCATCTGGAAGTCTGTTGCAAGTTGTCACAAGTTACTACTTTCTTCCATAGTAACAAAGCACAATCGAAATGGGAAAGTGCCTCACTTTATAATCTTGCTCTCAAATTGCTTAGCACTCCTCCACTTGCGGATGCACTTGAGACAGTAAGTGTGGCTGCAGTTGGAGAGGATCCCAAAGCGGCGCTCACTAGGATTAGCTTTCTCATACACCACCTCCATGCATATCCCGCACACCATGTCTTTACTACGCTGGACGGCAAATGAAAGCTCCATGTCCTTCTCGTGAGCTTCAATGCAAGACTGAAAAGGAGAGACAAAGAAAACAACTACAGAGACAACTGGTCACCTGATGAACTTGAAGCAGGTTTTTAAGCTCAGTTTTACTCTGCTGTTTTGCATAATGAATGGAGTATGAATAAGCTGAAAAATCTTTATCCTAAAAAAAAAATAATAAAATTTTGCTCAGATAGTAGGGAACAATCAGTTCCGAGTTCAAATTCCTTTCTTCAGACATTGCTTTTAAACATGAGAAAGGCAATCTAAAAGACCATCCAGTTTTACTAGGCAAAGAACAAAGCTTTAGTATCTTTAAGCAGACTGCCCTCCCAGCACAGATAAGGAAACGCAGCTGCTTTTGAATATGGCCCTGACAGGAAACAGTCCAGTTTACAACAGGAATTTCATTCACTGCTTGACCTGCATGCATCTTCAAAAGAAAGGGAATTAGTGACAAGTGATTGCAGGGAGCTAGGAAGCAGTAACTTAAAGCTGTTTAACACCAGACAGTTGTTTACTTACCTTTATGTGCTCAGATCTCTGCGCAGCATCAATTGGATGCAAGACCTGCAGTCCACACATATCACACACATCCCCATGGATATACACGCAGTTTTCTCCATAACGACATTCTCCTACTGCAGCGTAGGGGCACAGCTCCTTCTTTATCTCCACATCCACTTGCTGCTTTTCGTATTCTTCCTCAATCACCATTTCCTGCAAGGGTGCTTCAGCGCAGGAAGGAGCAGCTGGGAATAAAATTAACAACAGTAAGCAATACACTCAGATTTAGAGCACGGGGAGTGAGAACACATCGTTTTAATGCAAAACAATCCTTGGGTAACCCTGCTCAAGTTATCCAAAGAGAATAATACAAACAACCAAGGTTTATTTCAGTCCATGTTTTACACACCCTCAACCTGAACTAAGAGTTATTTTCCCACTCAAGAAAGCACAACCAATTTCTTCATCCTTCAACCCAGACAAGACTAAAGCTATCAAGGTTTCAGTGGTCAGATTCAGATCCATTTACAGGCTAAGTAGGCACTAAAAAAAACCCCAACTCATCAGTCCTCAGCAGCTTAAGTACATTTTAATACAAACTCTGGTTCAGCAACAATTAAATAAGGCTACAAATCTCTCACTGCTTTAAGAATCAATTCCACATTGGCTAAAGTTAACAGGCTTTTCCCCAGAAATTACACAGCTGAAGCAATTAAAGGTGTATCCAGCATAACAAAACACTAGTATGGCAGCACCACCCAGCAGTTCCTTATGTGCAGGTTAATTAGCATGTTGTTGCTCAGCCTGAACAACAGACTTTCACTTCTAGACTCCCATGCATCTGTATGAATGATACAAAAGCTGTGTCCACACCTTTAACTAAATCTATTCTAGATATTAGCCAAAAACTCTATCCTGAACAGATATCCAGTCTATCAGTCAGACACATAAACCTAGCTTTAAGAAACTGAAATTCAGGGCATTCTCATTGCATTCTAAGCTAGCCATCAGTTTTGCAAAAGCCTAAGCAAATTCCCTTACCTAATTCTAAACTGAACTGAAATCTGTGTCATTTTTCTTCCCCATTTAGACAGCTTCTGCTGAATAGACAGCTGCTGCTTCTCCCTGTACCTCTTGAACATATGCTTATCTGTGTCACCCAAAGCCAAGCAGGCTTTTGAGACCACTACATAAATAGGATGCTAAACCAAGTTACAAGACAAAAGCAGTCAGTCTGAAACTGAAGATACAATAAATGCAGCAGAACAACAAAGCATTACCATGTTTAGAATAAACACCAGGAAGAACAGCAACTGGACTTCATTTACATAACCATTAGCTATTACAAGAATAAAAAGTCATCTATGCTATAAGAAAGTATTACTTTTATAAACTGTTCGAGCGCTAGATTTAGAGAAGTAAGCAAAAACTATCAAAGGCATACTTGGATTAGTAAAAGACAGACTCCTTCCCAAAAACAATCGGAGGCTGCACGCTCACAGAGTTTTCATCCCCATAGAGCAAAGAGACACAACGAATAGGTATCAGCTGTTAAGCTTACGAACATACAGAGAAAAAGAAGGTCCCTGAGAGCTCAGAGTTTGGGGGGATAAGCAAATATTGAAGATTAGTGTAGGAAAATATTAGCCCTCAAAATAAATTTAAGTCTGCTTCTTGAACCATCTGATTTTAGAGGTCATTCGCGCTGATCTTGGATCAGTCTGTTTGCTAGAAACATACTTTTCAAAAGCAAGTGAGTGACAGAGTAACAAGTCAGCTGTCAACCTGCTCATTTTTCAGTAAGAGATTCCCAACAAAAAAATCTTCATTACCTCTTCTTCCCCATGAATTCTAGTGAACTGGCATCAAAAAAAGTAACAAGTAACCAACCATATACTAGGGTCTGCCTACTCTTCTGAGTAGCTGAACATAGTATGAAAATTTGTACTTATTAATTGAAATCCCCCCCTCATTTGAAATCAATGGTCTCCACTTCCAAAAGAAGTAACAAAAAAATCGCAACTACCAGTCAGTTTCTATTCCCTTAACTGTCATTTTTGCCAGTGTTTTTCTAGTTAATGTTGCTACAGATTTTTTACCTAGTTGATTCACATGACTTCTGACATCTTGTTTGACCCTTACTGAGGAAGGAGAGCTTAGTAGATCATAGTATGGATGTGCAGAAGCCTACTGGACGGACAAATGCAGCTGAGTTCCAATTGAATCAAGTGATACAATACTTCTTTTAATGGGGCTGGTAAAATGATCTTTGCTTAAGGCAATCCTATATCCCTGGAAAATGCATACTTTGAAAGAAGAGGCAAATTTGAAGCTTCTCTTAGAAAAATTTTCCAGAGTCACCTGCACTTCCCTCAAGGCTATCTTTTATTAAAACCTTATTCTGTAAGGGTTTTATTCATTTAAATAAAAATAAACAAAAAACCCCACTTATTGCTTGAGGTTCTTTGAGAATAAAGGCTTTGAAGTCTTAGCCCTCCAGAGACTGACAGGAATCCATTTATTTACTATGCTGGTCCACAGAAGGAGAGAGCAGAGCTTCGCATCTTAGCACAAAAAAAGTATAGAGCTGTTACTTAAAAACAAACAACAACTTCAGTCAACAAGCACAGTACAGCTACTAAATTCCAGCCAAGTCCTTGTATAAAAAAGTACAACCAGTTCTTAGTGACTAGACATCTAGACAAGAAGATACAGATCTATCCATGTCAGTCTTTAATAATGGCTGTGGGTACTTCGACATTATGAGAGGGTGGGAAAGGGAAAACCATGCTAAAAGTGACATTAGTTTTCCAGTCCCAGTCTTCTGTGCTGTCCCAGCACTTTCCCTCAGCAAGAGCTGTGTTTCTATGAAATAAAAATTAAATTAGTATTTCCACTTCTGAATATCTCAGCTTCCACAACCTAAAGGCCTGCAAGCATATCTCCTGAATCTACTGCACTGTAACTGCTACAGTTTTGCTTCCTCTTTGAAAGCAAACTAGAGAAACTGACAAGATTCCAATGCCTCAGTAGTTCTGAATCCAACATCCCCCACAGAGTAACATTTACTCCCTCTGATTCTCTGTTTTCAAAACCACTGCTCTCCAGTAGGTGGACCCAATCTCTATCTTCTCACTGCCCATTTCACAGTCAACAGGATTAAATTCGTATCAGTGAAAAAAACCCCTAGTTCATTACCTTCAATTCACACACCACCTGCTTTCACTCTAGGACACACTCTGTAGCATTAAATACCTTCCTCTTGTAGCAGCAGGAAACAGCCATCCAATTCAGAGTGTTTCTTATATTTCTGCTTTTCTACTCTCCCTCAATTATTCCAGAACATCTAGCAGCAGTAGCAGCAGAACAAATACGGAAATTTGGTGCATCTGTACAACAAACAAGTGATTATCTGAAGAACTGTCACTATCAATATCAGATATCAGGTTTAGTCCCAAACCAGAGAATCATCTACATTAGCAGAATGTCGTCTCACAGCAAAAGATGAACATTATAACCCAAGCTATGCATAGTTAACCTGCCAACCCTGAATCTTCAGCATTTGTAAGACAATTTAAAACACACAGGCTTCTTCTAGCTATTTTTAAGAAATAGGCTCCATTTTAAAGTTTCCAAGTACCTGTACATTTCTCCAGGCATTTGACAAGAATAATGGAATACACTGCACACATCTTCCTGATCACTACAGCAAGGCTCTTCATTACTACAGCTTAATAAAGACAGTGGCTTCAGAAAAGTGAAGTTTTTAAAATGCAGCTTTTAAGAAGTCACCATGGGAATTAGCATCATGTAGCACTGTTCAGAAGAGAAACAGCTGAGTACGTTTGTACACTAAAACACATCAAATTTCAAAGGATACAAAACAGCGAATTTGGAACAAGATTCAGCAAAGAGAATGTTATTTAATCTGTGGCAGTCACAGAAGAATAAGTCTGACTGCCTAGAAAAAGGAACTGCTTCGGGGTATAATGAAATGCTCTTACGCTTCAGGACTTCCTTCAAGACTGAGGAAACTGGACTTGTTCAGCTTAAGAAGCAATCTTATTGCTACGTTCACCTACTTAATGGGGAAAAAAAAGCCACCACAGAGCCAGACTCTTCTCAGATGTGCACCAGACAAATGATAGAAGGCAAGCAGAGGCAGGGAAAAATCCAATTACATACCAGGAAAGAGTTTTTCCTTGTGAAAGAAGTCAAACACTGCAAAGGCTGCCCAGAGCTTATGGTGTTTTCAGCATCTCTGCGGACAGAGATTCAACTAAACAAACCACCTGGCAACCTGATGTAGCTGACCCTGCTTTGAACAGGAAATTAACTAGATGTCATCTAGAGGTCCCTTCCAATCTGAAGTATTCTATTCTGATTAAAAGTTTTTTAAAAAAAAGGATCCTTTGTGTCAATGAACAAAGAAGTTGTATCTTTTATGACAGTAAGGTGACATATTGACAGGTAGAAGATGAATTTTCATTCCTCTGGACCATATCCAAGTCAGATACACCCAACAATTCCATAATCAAACTTCTCAACAATACTAGCAAAACGTTAGTGTCACTAGACCATTCCTTTCCTCTTCACCTTTCCTCAGATCAGGCTCCAGCAGCACCCTGTAACATTGAGAAGGTCATTTTCTTTTCAGATCCGAGAATCTGAGTAGTGCTGTGGAGACAAGTATAATCTGAGCACTGTATGACAACTTCAAACTCTTCTGGACACAAGGTGTCCGTTTCGATTTCAAACAATTATGTGAGTACTCACAGCCATAAGCCTTCAGTTTTAGAGAGCCAAATATTAGAAATTATGCTAAAGTAAACACCTTCAGCCTACTTTTCACTTAAAATTTAAGTCTTTGTGCTATTTTTCTGCAGGGAAAGCAGATCACAAGTACGCTGCTTAAACAGTCTGATCCCATATGATGAGCTGCTTCAATCTCATTCTCAACATGAGGTGTCACAGTACCAAAAAGTCAAGTCTCAGAAAGCTAACTAGAATAAATGATTTCCAGCCTCTGGTCTGAATAGCCATGGGATTCATGAAAGCAAGCATTAGGCTTCAATTCATTCTACAGGAATCTGTACCTCTACTGGAAGACCTTTAGAAGATTGGAAAAAAAAAAAACAAAACCAAACCCACAAAAAAACCCCACCCAAACAAACAAAAAACCCAAACCCAAAGACAGCAGATTATTTTTCCAGAGTAGTGATATTAATATCAATTGCACCATCAGTATTTTCTTCTCCCATCACATATGCAAACTAAAATTCAAAGAAGATTTTCCAAGTCATTCAGAGGCATAACAAGAGAAAGTCAATTATGCAGAGACTGTCTTTAGGTATACCTGGTTTCAGAACAGGACAGCAGTAGTAACCACTGACTATTCATGTCAGAAAATTCGAGCGTAAGTTAAGGACTGATCACTTGAAGTGATTAATGAATAGGAATAGCCATATGCAACAAAACCAAAAGCATTACAATAGATGCACTACCTATAAATTGTTGACCCATGACAAAAAATTTACTGTTATCCCATGATCAGCTTACCACGTCCACAGTATGGCTGCCCAGGGACAAACTCTACAGCATTCACCCAGTCTTCAGCACCTACTCCTGCAGCTGCCAGATCTACATTTTCATCTTCTATCTCAGCAAGAATTTCTTCAACTGTTTCAGGGAGTGATGCAAAGTCTGAGGATACTGAGGGATAAATTGTTTCATCTGGATTCACATCAGTCATTTCTTCCTGTTTCAGTGGCTTGGTATGTTCGTATCTAAGAAGGGAAAACGCATCAAGTCAATTCTTCACAAAAAACCCACCTCCATAAAGCAGCCCAAGGTATTGGAAATAAACTGATTAAGATGTAAACACGCTATTTGGAAGGAAGACCTAGAAATGGCTTGGAAGAGAAAGCCACTGATGAGAGACGTGCTTCCACTTGTGTAATCTCTCAGCATTGCTTATGGAAACAGAAGGTACTCCATGACTTTGGAGGAAATGGAGCCGCATGCACAATTCTTACTTAACTTACATAAAATGAACTTCAATTGTGTCCAAAACTGGTCACGTACCTATTATGCATGTGTAGTATTACTGAATGAAATAAATTAGTTCATTCAGCTTTAAAAAGAGAAGACAGAAGATACTGCTGTCTTCAACTACCTCGTGAGAAGCCATAGGAAAGATGCAGCTAGAGTCTTCTCAGAGGTGCAGTGAGAGCATGACAGTCAGTAGACACAAGTCCAAAATGGGAAGTTACAATTAGACATTAGGAAAAAGGTTCAGTGTGAGAGTAGTCAAACATTGGAACAGGTGTCCAGAGAGGCTGCACAATCTTCACCCTTTGCAGATAATAAAAACTTGACAGGACAATGCCTTGGGCAACCTGACCTAAACTGGCTCTGCCTCCAGAACAGCTCCAGAGATCCCCATCAACATAAATGATTCCTTTTCTGCATCTGAGCATCTTGCCTTGTTCAGATTTTACGTTGAATTTTAGTAGTTACTTCTAACGCCTCTTTCAACTTATTGTGGAAAATGATGCTCAGAACACTTTGATCCCTACTGCCCATAAGCAACAAGAAAGTGACATTTCCCTCAAAAAATCTGTCTTCCAGCAACTAATAGACTACATGTGAAAACAGATTACAGGTGTACCTTTGAAGTCTTAGATATTTGCTGACAAATTTCAAGGAAAAGGGGAGGGAATTTTTGGAGATCATACAAAACTTTTAAGCAACTGTGATTCATTTACCTTGTGTTAGATTAAAAACAACAAAGTGTCACAGTTCTTGCATATTAAAGAGATGCTCCCAACCAAATGTCAGCTTTGAAATCCTAAGGAAGCTATGAAGCACAAATTTAAAAGTCAAGCCTTCAGATCTCTACATCAGTGGCCTCCAAAGTGGTATGCATGCACCCTATGAGGTGAGCAATACAACCCACTGTGGTGCAGGAAGAAAATGCTAGAGCTTCTTGTCTTTCTTTTTTTCTAAAAAATAAGAAATTAAGTTTTACTAATATTTAACATACAGATTGATGGAAGCGTCCTCACTCGGTCCATATGTCAGAGGGTCCCACGTATGGTATGCACGAGGTGTCCTGAAGGAGGAATGGGTGTTTCACCACACAGCAGGGTTGACAGTGGCACCCTCACTTGTTTGTTCACTTTCAGCATATTGCAACACACTGCAGTTTGCTTGTGCCCAATGAAATGGATTGACAGATTATATTATCTTGTTTTACCTAAGCTAACCCTGACAAAATGTACAAGTGGCTTAAAAAGATTCCTGCAAATAAACTGTGGACTGAAGACAATACTGATAACATGAGCAAAAGCAAACAACAAGAAAATGTCCTACTAGGAGCTCGTCATCAGCCACATTACAAGGTAAAGACAATGTCAACCCAATCATATCTGACAAGAACTTGTGAGGGGGGAAAAAAAAACAAAACAGAACAGACGTTACCAAGCAGACTACCATAAAAACGGATTTACATCCAGTATTATTAACGATGAACCTTGCCCTCAGTGTATATTGTGCCTTGAGATACTAACTAGTGGTAGTATGAAGCCATCACAAGGTATTTAAAATCTAAACATCCAGAACATGAAGACAAACCTCGACAATTTTTTCAGAGATATGCCAATTTTTTCATCTGATACTCAATCCAGTACTTCACAAAACTTCACAATAAATGTTTAGAAGCCTCTTTTGAGGCTTCTTATGTAATAGTGAAAGACAAAAAGCTACATACCATTGGACCACTTGTTCTTCCTGCTGTGGTAAAAATGACTGAAATAACACATGGAAAACAATACAGTGACAAAGTAAAACACATTCCTTTGTCAGCAAACACTGTTGGGAAATGCACAGAAAACACTGCTGAAGATTTGAAGAAACAAGTATTAGAACAAATTTTGCAGTGCAGGAAGTTTGCTGTACAGCTGGATGAAAGTACAGATGTTTCTAACATGTTTCAGCTTATGATATTTGCCAGATTCTGTTTCAACAATGAAATACATAAAGAACTACTTTTTGTGAGCCACTAAAGAAGAGATGTACCGGAAGAGATATATTCTCAACAAATGACTTCTTTAATAAAGACAAAAAGATGTACTGGAGGAAGTATATTCTCAACAGTAAATGACTTCTTTAATAAAAACAATGTTTTATGGAAAAAACTGTGCAAGTATTACAACTGAAGGAGCTGCTGCTTTGACTAGGAAAAATAAATAAATAAAGATTCCAGGGTAAGGTTACAGAGATAGAACCACACCAGAAATATGTTCACTGCATTGTTCATAGGCAAAATATTGTAGCAAAGATGGAGCCAGAAGCACACAAACTGCTACAGTGTCATTGATATGGCTAATTTTATTTAAAAAGACCTTTAAATAGTTGAATTTTTACAACACTTTGTTATGAGATGGAAAGTGACCAGGAAAGTCTTCTGTACCACACAAAGGTTTGCTGGTTACCTCGTGGTAAAGTGCGTAAAAGTTGTCAAAGATGAGTTAGGCATTTTTCTTTCACAAAAAGACAAGTGTTCCAAATTTGCTGACCTTTTCCATGATGACCAGTTGCTGTCAGTAGTATGCTACCTAGCAGATATTGTCAAAATAAAACACACTCAATCTGTCCCTTCAAGGTAAAGACATTTTAAGAACAAGTCACTGCTTTATGGAAAAAAGTTGTAGTATGGACACAACATTTTGAAAACTGCTGTTCCAGAACTTTTCCACCATTATGCGGTTTTGTTGCCAAAACTGATGCAAGTGTGTCAACGATAACAAAAAAACCCTCCTATCTTGTACACTTAAATTTGGAGACAGAATTCTCTAGCATGTTTAAAAATCTTCCAAAGAGGGGGTTTTGGATCCATTTGTTAAAAATATAGAAATGCAACACCTTCCAATCAGTCTGCCATAACAGCTGACTGACATCAGAGAAGACGGAAATTTACTAGCCAAATTTTAACAAAAATCTTTGCATAATTGGTGATACTATTTTTTTCAATCCTGTCCACACATTAGTAACTGTAGCAAACAATACACTTCTTCCTTTTGGATCTACGTATCTTCGTGAAAGACGTTTTGCAGCTATGACAGCCATTAAAACTACCTACTGAAATAAAGTGAACTGAGAACAAGACTTTCAAATTGCTGTATTGCAAAATTTAAAACTAAGATTTTAAAAAAATAATGAAGTATATTCAATCAACATTACTGCCAGTAAAAAAATATTATTACTAATAAGGCTTTTAGTGAGAGCAAAATGGTTTTGGACTGTTAATAAAATATTTATAAAATATTGTTTATTTCATCTTTATTACAGCCTTTTTAAAATTCTGATTTTTTTTGTATGTTTTATAATGTACACAATATATTAGCACAGTAGTAGATATATATAATCTACAGATGAATACATCTATATTGGGGGGGTGCTCAAAGATTTTTCACTGATGGGGTGCATGATCAAAAGTTTGGACACCGCTGATCTATGTGGTCAAGAAAGCAACATTGGCAGACAGGCTATAGAGAGGCTTATCTTATGCATAGTAACCGTATATTAAAACATGAAAGTAAAGCTAACTATGAGCTACCATATGAAGTTATGAAGCAAATATTTAATCATGCATTAGAGTTGCAACAAGACAGAATGTTAATAACTCCTGATAAGTTTTAATAAAGTGAACTTCAGATGATGCAAACATCCCCAAGCCTTTGTAAAGCTTTGCTACACTAGGAAAGCATCCGTTTCCTTTCTTCACATTTTTTTTTAAATAATTTCAGGGGTGTAAGTTAAGTCATATTATGTTTTCTTAATGTAGGGCCATTCTGTGCAGGCAACATTTTAGAACCTACATGACTACACTCCAGCTACTTTTCCAAAATGGCAGTTCCAGCGTCACAGTAGCAATTTTTGAAGAGATACACACAATTGAAAAAAAATTTTTTAAAAAAATAATTCTTACCTGTTGAGGCTTTTATGATCACTTACCAAATGTAACAGTTCCATCAGTTCAGCTAGCCTGAATGTAGTCTCACATTTCAATTCATGTACTCATGTTCTTAATAAATAAAAAACCCCCACACCCTGACAACTAGCACTTTTACAAAAAACAGTTCTCTTCTTGCCTTTGCTTATTTATTTGCACAGCAGAGTATTTAGCAAGAGAAGGCAGTTTGTAAAAAGAAGCTATTTTTATAAATTTCTGAAGCTGCAATAAAAAGGAAAACATTTTAAGATTTATTGCCTTTCTATGAGGTCTCTATTCAGGAACTCAAGAATGAAATTACTCCCCTCCAGGGTGGTCAACAGCATTTCTTTACCTGCAGTGATCTCCGTAAGCACAGCATCCTCGTTGATAATACCTGCACACCATGGCAGACTGACTAGTGGAGAGGTCATGGGAGTAGCGACAGTTGTCTCCTTCCTTGCAAACTCCGTGCATGAAATATCTGTAAGATAGAATAGCTGTGAATTAAGGAGAAGCACTGAAGCTGTAAACAAAGTATTTGGATGACGAGTTCTGTAAATCAAGGTATGTTGAACTAAGAACACCATTAATGACTCATGGGACCACGTCGCAGCATAAACATACAAATACGAACATCTGAGAAAAGATGAAGCCTTAGCTACTCCAGTGAACTGCACTGTACATTTAGGGACTTATGCTTACAAATGCATGGAAAAAAAAACCTGCAAAGCAAACCTTATCCTGGGCTATGACACAGAGACAAAAGTCTTGGACAAAGTAGGTGGGGACAAAGTTTTACTTGTAGCTCCTGTGTTTCAACACCAACAAAAACCTTAGAGAAGCCCACCACTGAATCCAAGAATCAAAATCAGCCACACCCTAAACAAGTTTCCTGAAGGCTTAAATCTATTTTTAATTTGTAAACAATTCAAAAGTAATTTCTTCTCCAAGAATGCAAAACACGTTTGTGATGGATAACTACATCTGACAAAACATACGCATTCGTTTTTGCCATAGGAGCCAAATAATCAGTAGAAGCACCCTGCTTCAATACTGTACTGCTTGTCTTGAAAGAATTGTACAGTTCCAAAGCTTTTGAGGACAGTTTACTACATTTTAGCATGTCAAATAATGCAAGTTTAATTGAGCATCCTCAAATTCAGCTATTCAAGAAAACTGAACAATTTCCATTTGTTTTAAGTTTTAACATAGAAGACACAAGCTTCTTTAAATTCAAGGCACTGTAACTATTCATTCAATGTGTTCACATCAAAACCACAACTAAAAATACAAGTTTAAGTACATATTTCCCAATCCACACAGAACCATTAGCCAAGCAAAAAAGAAAGAAGGAAAAAAAAACCCCAGAACACTCAAACCTACGTAAGAATTGAATCCATCAACATGATTACCAAGACTTCAGTTTAGGAGGAGAAGCACTGGCCCCCAGATACCACGTTAAGTTGCAAACTCTGAACTCATTAGAAATATCAAATCCTGGTAAACAGGAAAATTTGTTAGGGTTTAGGTCTTACCCAAAACACCACTTAATGGAAGATTGAGAAGCAGATTATACTCTTCTAGGCCCATCTTGCTGCTGAAAGGGGCAGTCTTGCCCTCTTGTTGCACACTTCTACCGCTTTGCATTGACATCGCAGCCAGCAGAATCAGGTCCTACAACCAGCTCACTGCAGCCACACAGCAGTAGAGTCAGCACAAGAGACAGAAGGATCATCTTTCAGCAGCCCAAACTAAGGTTAGAATAGTTCTTCACAAAACAGCATGTTCAAGTCGATATTTCTAAAAGTGCCAAGTTGTTGAATTGCATGAATTTCTTCATAGGTACTTAAGTCTGCTATATTTTTAAGAAGTCAGATAAATCAAAGTGAACAATTCACCAAATTACATAAGCAGAGCTACATTTGTAATCCAGTACTAGGGATATATTAAAACCTGAGGTGAGTATTAAGAGGGCTGATTACCTTCCATGCCAAAACCAGTGGTGTATTTGAGGTATTAAGAACAAAAAAACTGAAGTGGTTTTGTAAACCACCAGCTGATACTTGCCATCAAGCTGCAATTCACACTCAAAACAATCACCTGTCGGTACACTGTAGCTGTATAGTAACCAGATTAAGAAATGTAGTCCTACATAAAAACAAGTGATAAAAGGCCAAGATAAGACTCTGCAGGATAGTCTCCCTAGAGATGAGTACCATGGTCAGGTTTGCCCGGTGGCTGCACAAACAGCTATGCCAGCATGCACCAGAACAGGGTGTTGCAAAAATGAAACAAAAAATCCACGCTCCATAACCAGCACTCTCCACTGCTAACAAAGAAAAAACCACCACACAACAAAAACCCAAAACAACAAAACACCCCACACTCCAAAAAAACCCCACCAAAACCCACACACAACACAATCCACTCACAAATAAACTCACCTCAAAGCAAAAAAAAAAAAAAAAAACCAAAAAACACAACCAACCCAACGAACAGAAGAAACAAAAACCCACAAAAAAACCTTGTGGAACCAGAACATAACTGGAATTTCTGGCTTGCTTTTAAGAAACAGAAGTCACACCAATAGGGTAAAAAATAATTCAGATTGTTAAACGTTCGTTCTTTAACAACTCTTATGTCCATCCTTGGCTTACTTCCACACAGCACTGCTTCCCCCATGCGTTGGGGCACGCAATTTCACAGCCACCTGCTGACTCAGATCAAGAAACGCCTTCAGATGTAACTTGACATTCCTTTTGCTGCCCCCATGGTTATTTTTAATCCAGATCAGATCACTGCTCAGCCCCACTGCTACTTAAGCCACCAAAGTGCTGGGACACAACTACCACTGAAATAAGTGACTAAGAGAAAGGCAACAGCCTGATGTGAGGACTTGTGTTAGAAAGTACTTGGTCAACATAACTTATCCTAAATGCACAAGCCTCAAAATCAGGCTCTCCCACTGCTTGTTAGACAGAGGAAACGGAGCTCAAAGTCCTTTTCCTTCCTTCCCATCTTATGTTAGAAAATCCTCTGCAAATACAGATTCTGTATCATTCTGAAAGTTGTCACAATTCATTGCATCAAGATGGTAGGCTATAAAAGGGGAAAAAACCCAAAACTGAAACACTCCCAAGCTCAATTTAATTCACACCTCACTTTTAGAGGCCTGCAATCCTACGCAGCAAACCCAGCAACATTTGAACAAGAAGGCTGAGGTGGGAGGAAAGGAAAATGTATTTCTCTAAGGATTACACCAATTTTTGTCCACTGCTAGAATAATATTGCTTCTATCACTTACCATAAGCCAGAGAAAAAGAATTTGCAATGCCTTTATCAAAAAGACACTGCAGTGTTAAACACGTATAACTGCAGTCTAAAATCCTGAACACATACTAGCTTCTTTCAGATGCTTCCTTCTATATATTAAGTTTACACTCCTGTAATCCTATTAGTGAAATCAATACGCAATACTTCTTTCCATAGCTTTTGAAGTTTGCAATGAGTTTGCTTATTCAGGTGTGGTTTGTTCTTTACTTCAGGTCCACTCAGTTCTGCTTTCAGGTAACTCCATCTTGTTTATTAAACTACTGGTTTTGCTGAATTAGAATGTCACACCCAACAACAGACCTCCTTCAAAAACAGAGACATTGCCATGACTGGCAGACAGGGAACCTCAGGGCAATAGCCAACTGCATTCATTAGCTTCTTCAGATGCCATACAGAGACAGAGAATTCCCAAGGAAGAAGGCAGCGGGGAAGAGGCCAGGCACACTGTTCTATCTAGCACAGCACGTGGGTGTTCAGCCACGAGTGGCTGATGAAATTCTACAGGAGTTAGTAACCTTAAGAGAGAAGAAAATGAAAGAAAGAAAAGAGGTCTTAATAGCATTTATCTCCTTGTCTCTTCTTCACCTCCTTCAGCAAGAAGCTAGTGGGGGATCCAGAACTGAGCACCTCAGGAAGGGGCAATACAAGCAGGTGGTTACAGGGTTTGCGTTCCACACCTTATCGCTAGTGCTGCACTGAATTAAGGAGGCATACTTTACCGATTCAGATTCTTCATATTAAAAGACAGATGAATACCTGATCTAGGTTTTCAGAAAGAACAGCAAAGATACAAACACAGAGACAACTCTCAAAATACACTAATTAGTTGCTAAGGGTTTTATTTACATTCATTTATTAAACAAACGAATGAAACATAATCTATTTACGTCAACTTGATGACCTCAACTATTATTGCATGATATTGTGGGGGAAGTATCTGAACTAACATTGTCAAGTCTTTGGAAAAAAAACGTTGGCCATACCACTGCTTAAAATAAAACCACATATCCACCTGAAACTGGAAGGACAGAGAAACTTAGTAAGGACCATGATTCTTTCTCTCATTTCAAACACATCAAGAACAAAAGGAACAGAATATTAAATAAGAAGTAGTTATTCATTACAGTTTTATTCCAGATTAAAAGATTATAAATTATTACACACCACAAAAACCTTGAAAACTGCTAAATCATACAAGCAATGTAACAAAATTATTTTTCATTATCTCTTAAGGAATATGATGAATTCCTATGTTTCACCCTGAGATTTCTAAACTTTAGCTGCAAGAAAAGCAGAAGGGTAACATCTGCAAAACTAGATGTCTAGGAGAAATGGAAGTCCTTCATCTGAATCATCGTGTGTCTCACTCCGAGATACCAATCATCCATCCCAAGGATATCGCACTGGCATAATAAAACTCATTAGCCAACCAATCTATCATATCAGGTATTCAAAGGAGCAGCAGTAACTTATTCTACCAACTCTAAAACTGCCAGTTCTGATAAAAAAAAAAAGCGCAGTATTTCTTCACCAGCTATGAAGTGCTAAATCCTTATACAGAAGGGACGACTATCTCCCAGAAGTTTTTCAGGTAGCATTTATTGTCACCCATATGATTACTTGATGATTCAAGTAAATAAAGCCTATGAACAACTAGAATTGTGCAGTGTTACTCAAAACAGAAACTGCTCTTCCTACTACATTAAAAACCCCACATTTCAAAATTCAACAGCTTCACCTCACAGCTAA
Organism: Balearica regulorum gibbericeps; assembly: GCF_011004875.1. Classification (NCBI taxonomy): domain Eukaryota; kingdom Metazoa; phylum Chordata; class Aves; order Gruiformes; family Gruidae; genus Balearica; species Balearica regulorum. The sequence continues at coordinate 63,821,156 of NC_046184.1, forward strand.
ATCCTGAAGCTCATTTATGAAGGTAAAGCAAGATTTAATGCAAGAAATGTATTTTCTTGACTATGAATATGTCCCATTGAAACCAAACTTAGAAAAACAAAATTTTTATCACACATTCCCAGAAGCTCGTCAGAATTGTTAATTTCACTTTCAAGTCTGAGGAAAACTACTCTGCCTACAACTTGAATGGTCCAGTAAAAAAAAACTAAACAAAAAAAACCCCCAAAAAGCCACCACTCCACACAACCAAGTAAATAAGCAAGCAATGGGATAACTAGGAGGACTAGTCAAAAAAAGAACAAATTAAAGCATATTAACCATTACAAGAGAGTAGCTTTTACTTTCCATTAGTCCTGAGTGTAAATAAATGCATTCATTAGACAGCCTCCCTGCACCACAGGACACTGATGAACTTGACTGCTTCTGTACTACTGCAGTCACTTTCTTCAATAAATTGATTCATTGTGTCTGTTACCTGAGAACATCTCTCTATCTCGCCAATCCATTTCACCTAATTGAGCCTTTCGATCTTCAGAAAGTATGAGGCAATCCATATAGAGGGAGCACTAACCTATACCCTTGCAGCTCACTTAAAAGCTGAGCTAAGCATCATTCCCGGTCATTTCCTCATTGCTGGCCTACGTTTAACTACCACGCATCACATATTAACCCTGTTATTCATAGGCAAAACCTCTTTGTATGCAGATGTACTCAGAGAGAGCTGAGAAACAGTGCTTCTCAAATGGACACGTTAACAGTGCATTAACCAAAATAAACAGTGACCAACAGTTAACAGGAATGCTTTACATACTGCAGGGCATACTTAATAGCACAAAAGAGAGGCACAGCAAGCAAGCTCGCTGTGAAAGCCAAGCAACGGTTCTTCATACTATTTCAATCTGCGATTGGCACAAATGGAAAAATATGCAGAAGAGAGACAGATCTAATCAAGATCTACAGCCTCTTCCTTTCTACCCAAAGGATGTTCCTTTTTGCTTCCAAGTGACTTGGAATGTATTTGCCCAGACACATATTCAGGTTAAACATAATTTACAATTTTATTTAAATACAAACCAAAAATATTTTTTAAAAAATCGGGAGATGATCCTTGATGCTAATCTTGAATTACCACTTGCTTTCATATAAACTAATATATTTCTCTATTCATAAAAGTGCTTTATATTCCTTTCAGCCTGCAAACAGATCAGCAGTGTAAGTTTAAAAATAGTCCATCTGGGAAGCTTTACAACATGCAGTATGATTTGCATAATCCCATATAAAAGATTTATCAGAAATACAGTTTAAAGGAAAATATAAATAGAAAGTGACGCAGCATACAGTATCTTAAGGCAAGTAGCAGCACTCCTCACATTTTGCAGCCTATCATGGCTTATCCCCGTTGTCTGGTTTAATAAATCTTGCTGCATCAATCACGAATTCATTTCCATTTTTTAATTTCCATTCAAATGGACAAGAACTTAAAACATTTTGCATTTCCTGCTTTATCGTATGTTCTGGAAAGCGGTTAGAGGACTTCCATTCTACCGTCTCCTTCACACCGACCGCTGCGGGCATATTTTCACACAATAAATAGCTGCCCATGGCATCTCAGAAGGAGCCAGCAACGCTTCCAACCCCCCCCCCCCGCCATAGCAAAGGGATGGGAGTCACACGCGATTTGCACGGCGGAGCCGCAGGGAACACCTTCCCACAAGGCAGGGACAGAAGAAAGGCCACAGCCCGCACCGCCCCCGCCCGTGGGTCCGGCTCCGGGAAGACCAGGCCCGGAGCGCGTTCGACGCCATCCGGTACTTCCGGCACGGGGAGCCGCCACCGTCGCACTACATCCCCCACAAGCCCCGCCATCGCGGCCGGTTTCCGCCCGGAGCAGCCGCAGGGCGCGGCGCGGCCCGGCCAGCTGCGCAGTTTGCCGCAGGCCTCCCCCAGGGCGCCGGGCAGGGCAGGGCAGGGCGGGGCGGGGGGGGGGGCGCTGCGGCCGCGCGCTGCGCGTACGTGACCGAGGGGGGAGGGGAGGGGAGAAGCGCGGCGCTGAGGGAAACGGCCCCGGGGTGGGGAGGAAGAGCAATGGCGATCGCGATGGAGATCGCCATCGCCTGCCCACCCCCCCCCCCCCCCCCGCAGCTGCGGACAGCGCGTACCTGCAAGTGACCTGCTTGGTCCAGCCGCCTCCTCCCGGCCCCACGACGGGTGGCGGCACGGCCGCAAAGTCGAAGGCTGCGGCCATCGCTCCCGCATCCGCTGCGGCAGATGTTCCCAGGGCCGCAGCCGCCGCAGCGCCCGCCGTTGTTCCCAGAGCTACCGCCTCCGCCATTACTGTTTATCCCACACAGCGGCAGCACCGGAACTTCCGGGAGCACATCCTTCCGGCCGGGCGGACGGAGCGCAGCCGGGCGGCGGCGGGGCGGGGGCCGCGCGGCAACGGGCGGCAGAGAGGCTGAGGCGGGCATCAGCTCCGCCCCCTCGCTCGCTCGGGGCAGGCACCGCCCCTTCGCCGAGCGCCGGCTCCGATTGGTGGAGGGGAACGTCCAGGCGGGAACGTACGGGCGGGCGGGCGGGCGCCGGCCGTTACTGCCGCGCGGCATCATTAATTTAAGGGCGTGATTCAGCCTTCTGTCGCGACCAGCGGAGGGCCGCCTGGCTGCGCCGCTGAGGGCCGGGCCCAGCCGTAGCCCGTCTGCTGGGCCTCAGAGGCCGCCCCGCCTCGCCTGGTGGGGTGGGGGCTTCAGAGACGCCCAGCTGCCGGCCCGGGCTGCGCCGGTTGGGCTGGCTCGGGCAGCGGCGAGAAACGGGCCTTGCCCTGGAGGGAGGGAAGAACGCGTAACGGTGAAGCCAGCCAGTGACGCTTCAAAAGCCCAAACTAGAAATTGGCACTAGGCCACCGGGGAGCTCAGTGCTGCTAATTCGGGGTGAGAAACATCGTGTCCTTCTGCCGTAATAAATCCTGGTTGTGAAACTACTACTTGCCTGATCTGCATCGTGTCCTTGACTTCTTCCTACTGCCAAGAGTCTTGAGCCAAATACTAGACACAGCCCGAAAAGGCAGAGTGACAAGCAGGGTTACAGGAGCAAAGTGAAGAGAGGGGTCCGTCAGTGCAATGTTCCTGATATTTTGCATATCTATTTGAAAATATATTTAAAAATCAAACATACCTAAGCCATCGGTCACTTCAGAAAATACTGAAATTAAGCCTTTGTTCTAAAAGTAGACAGCAGGACGCCATCCTGGCATGGTGGGACTTTAGGAAGTGCGCTAGAGAGGTCAGAAGAGGTAAGTCTGTTTTCAAGTTGCCTTGAAACAATGACAAGTGCCCTTGAACGGCCTGAGGAATGAGGTAATGTGAATACAGTCTTCTGGAGTATGCAGAGCCGTGACCTGGGCAAACAAAACTCAAAAGGAGATGAAATACATACATACAGATTACAACAGACTTCAAGCCGAGGTAAAGGTATGCATCAGAAAAAAAAGATTGCCAAAAGCTGAACTTCACAGGATTCAGGGGACAGAGGTCCGGGCACAGAGATGTTTAGTTGTTGAGAGTGAACATGGTCGGTTGTGTAAGACCAACCTTCACCCAAGATAAGGAGCTGGCATCAGCTAAAGCCCTTGATCCTAGTTCTCTATGCAGCATTGATAGGCAGGAGCAGCAGCTGACCCCCTCCTGAGATCACCATCACAGTGATCAATGCCAGAGAGTTTGTAAATTCGGTTCCACTAATCACTGTTGAGTACGCCAGGATGTTCAACGGAAAACTGAACCGTAAGAATCAGGAAGACCTTTTTTTTTTTTAAAGTTCGTATTAATAAGAAGAAACTTACTTTCCACACCTGATTCCATGTCAGAGCATTTTCCTTACAATGTTCAACACCAAAACAAGTTCAAAAACTGCACCAGGTTTGTATGTTCAGTCTTACATTCTGTTAGAAACAGCTGGAGAAAAAAATACTCTGTATTAGGAAAAAATAAATTAATCAAATACTTTATCACCAAGCCATTAAGATAATCTGGAAAGTTGTTTTGGAACCATTAGAACAATCATGAAAATCTGATAAAAGTGCAAGGATGTAAGCCTTTAAAGACAGGTTAAATCACTAAAGAGTGGCTTTCTCAGGCCTTTGTATTGAAGGTAAAATAAATAAACGGTTAAATAACTGTTTTCTGCATGATTCTGCACGTCCCTAGTACATCTCTTGGATACTGGTGGCCTAGAAACAAGCTTCACAACAGAGAGACACCAATAAGCACATTCCAGCTCGCAGAACTGCTGCAGGTTAATGGACACAAATCAGGTACACTGGGAAAGGAAAATACTGTCCCAAGGCAGACGTGCCAATGTGACAGAATTAATGTGCAGCTTCTCATTTCCCTAATGCCTTTGGTAGCGATGCCCCTGAGAGAAAATGTTTCAGAGGAGATGGTACCTTGGGTAGGAATCACTCTGAGATGAAAATGCAAGGGGTGGCCCGAGGGCCCAGCTCCCAGCAGGCAGCAGGAATTTGCCATGGCGATTTCTTCCCAGTTGCTCCTGTTTTACCCAGTAACCTCTTTAATATTAACCTCTACTTCTGAGGCCCAGAGGGGAAAGTACCAGCAGCAAGATCTCTAGGCCACTGCAGGCAGACAGGACTGGAACATCGGCTAATGCTGCAGCAAGCAGAGGAGCAAGTTATACGCAGCCCCCACAGTTTCCAACGAAAACTATCTCCAGCTGTTCTCCGGGGCTTTCTCTTCTCCCTGTCACCTACATACTGTGGTCCTGTCACCCTAGCCCCTATACCATCAGCAGCCATATACCCCATTTCAGAAACGTGCTGGGAACAGCGCGGCCAGCCTGCCGCATAGGGGCTAGCCAGTATCAAAAAGTGGCCCATTCTCTTCCTGGTTTAGCAAGCCTCAGTGGCTTTTCTAGTAGAGTAAAAGATGGGGTTAGCCCTTGAAAATTGCTCACATAAGCTCTTGTTTTCATTGTCATAAACCCAGAAGACAAATCCAAAACCTGGGCTGTGCACAAGCCTGTGGGAGTGCCCTCAGAGAGCTGCCTGAGTGGCCGTGTTTTGTCTCAGAGACCTATGGGTTCATATTGGAAAGCTAAGCTAGAAACCCAACAGGCTGGTTTTCCACTTGGTTTGAAGAGAAAAACAGCATATCAAGCAAAACACTCTTAGCCCTGACTTATCTGATATGGCAGACTGAACTGGGTGCCCACTGCATAAGATCATATTGAGATGATCTTGATCTTTAGAGCTGGAAACTGAGTGACCAGCTTGATAACTAAATCATCTTGTCCTGTAGCATGCCAAAAATGTGAGAGCCCAGATAGGTTTCTGCAGTACTGCAGTCTTTCCAAATAGATCTAATTGAAAGTAAAATGATGTCATTATAATTTGTGTATATTTTCCAAAAATATAATTTTACCTACACTTTTTCTTTTCAATACATCTAGCCACCCATCCTCCCAGGAAGAAGCATCCATTTATGGTATCTGAGGATGCAATCTATCATTCCTGCAATTAAATTCCCCGCAGACCGCATAACAGAAGTCAGAGGCGGATTGTCTTTGTAACATAGCAAGCTTTGTTTGAAGTTTCCTTGAATGTGTTTAGTTGAAAAGATTGGAAGAATGTAGAAAATAAGACAACATTCATGATTGCCGGGCTAAACACAAGTTGCAGGAAACTTCTTTTGAAAGGGACAAGTGTAAAGTGCAAATACTGCTTTAACAACCTATGTTTTACAATTTCCTCATTAATGGATTGCAGTAAAATCAGTTCCCTGACACTGATTACTTCAGCAATACATTAGCAATTACTTTAGCTAGTTTTATGTTATGCATGGAAGCTGCATAGAGTCATGTCTGGCTTTTATCCTGTAAATCAATTCCTTCATGGGCAGCCATTTAACTCTGAACTCTGATATTTTCTGCAGAATATAAAATCGAAACATGCGTAATATCAGTGCATTAGATCTCAAAGTAGCATGGCTTTTTTTATGAGGGGACAAAGATTTATTAATTTCAAAGCCACCCTAGAACTGCTAGAATAGATTGTCTTTACAGCAAGAAACTACGATAGTTTTTCTCTGTGAACTCAGCTGGTGTTCTCTGTGTAGCCAGGTGTCTGCATTGTACAGAGTATCGCCACAACTGGCTTTAGACCGACAGCTTTCCTTGCTGGGGAGGACAAGAGCTGGGTAGAGCTCTTAACCCTGAGAAGAAAGAGCTTAACAGCTGCATTTGGTGAAGTTGCGGGGGAGGCATGAATGCAATTCCTCTGCTTTTTAGGAATAAGCACAAAGGGGCTCAGTCTGCAGAGGCATTGCTTTAGTGAGCAATGAATTCACCGGTTAAAAAAAATAAAATCTAACAGCCCAGGAATCTGAAAAATGAGAAAAGGCTTTGAAAGAGTGAGGGGAAAATCTGGCACTGTGTGAACGAAAATAATCACAGAAGCTTTCCTTGCCCTGTCGTGAAATGGCCCCCCGCACCCCAGGCAGCAAGCAGTCGCAGAGCTCAGCTGCGCCTGTGGTTAATAATAAATGGGCTCTCTCAGCCAGGAGCGCCGGCCTGCGCACCCCCATGCTGCTGCCGGCCCCCCCTCGCCTTCTGCCGGGGCTGCCCAGGCACCGCTCCAGCACCTACCCAGCACCCACCCAGCCTCCCTAGGGAGACGGACGCCCGGAGGTAAGAGACACGCCAGGCCATTGCTCCATGAGGTCGGATGCGCCAGATCGATCGCAAGGGGAGGCGAGCAGGGACGGTTTGGAGGAGGGAGGAAAGCCGGTCTTGTGCTAAAGCTGCCTGAAACTTGCACAAAGACTCTGCAAAGTTTCTTTACAAGGCGAAAGGTCGGATGGGTCTCGCTGCAAAACTTGCCAAGCTTCAAAAATCTTTCAGCCAGCTCAGGCTGAGCATTGGCTGAGTTTCCAGCCAACACCAACGAATTTGTATTGGGTTTCAGGTGGTGACCAGCTGGTTTTTATCTACTGGCCAGCACAGCGTGGGCACTCCTGCCTGTTGCGCTTCAGAGTTTGGGGGGTTGTTAAAGTTCAGAGCACAACTCGAGCAGCTCAACCGATCCTTGGCATAACCTTGTTGGCGTAACGAATTTATTCCAAAGTTGACTTTGCCCCGGAGAGCAACGGGTGTGTACACACACAGGCAGTGATACCAGAATATTTGCATGAACTGCTCAGGCTGCTGAACTTAGTACTGCATAGGCAGACGTTGTAAGCATGAAGTATAAGCTTTGCCACTTTTGTGTCATGATATGATTCCATAAACTTAATTAAGATTTTTCTCTTTAAAAGGATTTGGAAAGTGGAAAAAAGTTTTACAGTTTCGGCCAGGTGTGTATTTCTTCTTATCACAATGTCTGTCTTGATTTCTAGCAGAACCGGTCCCTCTTTCCCCATGTTACACAGCCCAAGCTGTCCTGTGTAGCTGAAATCTTTAGATTTGGGCAAAACACCCCTCTTCCTGGGTGTAAGATGGTTCTGTACAGCTGTCATGTCACATACCGTACTGAGATCAGAACCATGTTCTGCTAAATGTAACACGAACACAGTCCTGTATTCTAATTAATTTACCATCTAAATTAACAACAGGACAAAGGACTGACGACAGGAATCCTTTCCTCCTGGTGAAGGGGTAAGGAATAGAAAGGTTGGAGGGATATGGCCAAATGCCCACGGAAAATATGCGAGGCAGCCAGGCATTGAGTGCAACTGCCCTGAGGCCCAGACCAGCCTCTTAACCTTTACAACTCTCTCCTCCTCTTTCTCTGTTTGGAAATGAATTTAATTAAAGTGAATAGGAGTTGCTAAGAGACAAGAGGAGTTCTGGAGTTTGTTGCCGGGGCTGAATTGCCACTCTGCTTCCAAGGCTTTGCACTAAGAAGGATGATGTAACTGTGAGCCTACATAAAGCACCCCCAGCTCTGGGGAAAGCTGCTCTTTCCTCTCTGTAGTTCCAGTCTGGTTTACCAGTTCTCAGTGCCTTTATTTTACTGAACTGCTTGTTTCCTCCTAGACACTGACAAAACCCAGGTTCATTTCTTTATAGCATTCCTCTGCCTGCATCTGCCTTGTACATTTCTCCTTGTCATCTTTCAGGTTGGAGATGGCAGTGGCCGAGCCTGCAATTTGTCATGAGCAGGTAGCTTTGGAAATTAAAAGGCTGCCTACTTTTAAACTCTCTGTGGTTCATTACTCCTCATCCTTTCCCCTGCTCCATCATGATTTCAGCCCAGTGTTGACAGTGGGCCAGGTGAACTCTTCCAACTCCATTTCTGCAACTTAACATTTTGCTTTGATACCCTGGCTCGCGCTTGAAACACCAGGAGTCTCCAGGCAATCTCCTGGGCAAGGGTTGTTTGCCTTCCAAGATCAAGGCAAGAGGTGGTATGTTTAGCCTCACGTGGTCACATCATTGCTAAATTACTTCTTTCATTTTTACCTGACTACTTTTGTTATCTCAGGACCATCTGTATGCACAAGATGATTATGAAGATAACCTATAGCCTGGGAAGACATGTGTCCACTATGGCATGTGGGACCGCCCAGGTGAGAAGATTTCTGCATGGTGAGTAGCGTATTCTGAAACAGTTCCTGGGTAGAAAACATTTTTCTCATCTGAATGCAGCAGGGACTTTGCTGGCAGTGTTCTGGGAGCAAAGCAACGAGCAACAATAATCTCGATGCATGACAGTCTTATAATATATTGAGTTACTATGGTATCCTTGGTGCTTCCACTCTTTTAAAACATATTCTTTGGGCATGGTTGCAGGGCTCAGTTCGTTCACAGTAATGCTAATTTAAAGTAATGTTACTGGAGCTAATGACAACCCAGCTGCAAAAATGGTGGCAGAGGAGCACTTAGTGATGATGACAAGGATTATTACTCATATTAATGGTACAGATATTTTGCAAATATTTCACTTACATAAAACAAAACTTTAGTCTTCATGAAGTTATTTGTGAATTCACCGCAAAGAACAGCTGAAAAGGGGGAGAAATTTGTTGTGATGATGACAATTTGCCTTTTATAAAACAGCTCAGTAGTTCCTGCAAATATCCACACATATAATTCACTTTCCTGTGTTTATCCCCAGGTGCTTATTTCAGGATTCAGCCCTCAATACAGGAAGCCCTGATGGAGGAGAGACCAGTCATAGCCTTGGAAAGCACCATCATTACCCATGGCATGGCCTATCCTCAGAATCTGAGGTGATGGATTTTAATGTTCCTCATTCAACAAAGTTGTAAGAACGAGGCATGTAACTGGTGGATCGGTATCAGTATTCTTGGTCAAGCCAAAACCCTTGTAAGAGCAAATGGATATGCCAGGTTGCTAGGCACGCAGAATATGAGCTCTGGTGTGAAACAATTGGGTTTGGACTCTTAAGGACACATATGGGGTACTTATCTCCTTATCCAACACCTTAAATTTCTGGCTTCATTTGAAATGTAGCAGCAGATAATATCATCACTTGCTCTAAGAGAGAGCTACCAGCCTTTTCAGCTGCATAGTTTGTATGGACATTGAAAACACTGCAGTTTCTTTTGGTATATCTTTGGTAATGCATAAAGGACTGGAACCCAATAGTGAACTCTGTTCCTTAGCACTACTTGGAGCTGCTGGTCCCTCTTGCTGCCTTCCATGCCCTGCACAGAACCCCCCCCCACACCTCTACCCTTTGTTGATGTTTAGTAGATTTGCATTTCATTACATTACAATGCCAGAAATTACTGCACTCTCCCCTCTATGCTGGCTTTCAGAAAGCACAGGAAGGTTTAGGTATTGATTTTCCATCTTGCTTTTTACCTGGCTATTATTTTGCCTGACAATCTGTCTTAGAATAAAGCTCTAAAAATTCGGTTTGGGGGAGGAGGTAGTTTCAGTAATTAAAGATTGCCTAGCATATGTACAGATAGCTCAGAAAGGGAGAAGAAGCTGCTTTTGAAAAGGATAGTGTACGAATGATCAAGTATAAAACCCGCAAAGCTTAGAAGACCTAGTCTGCAGCCCTAGACTGTCCTCAGGCTGCAGCTTTTTGGCACTGTTGTTACTCCATATCTAATTGCCTGTATTGTGAAAAATATATCCCAGTCATTTGAGCAGGGTTTGAATTACCTGGGGGTTCTGCAAAGGTCTATGATCTCAGAAAAATAACAGGTAATAGATACAGAATGGTCCTATATTGAGAAGATCCCTATTTTCAGTAATCTATTGTACAACCAGATTTGCCTGTAAACCAAGTGATTTTTCCCAAAATGAACCACAGAGTTTGGACATTGCTGTCCTGAAAACAGGAACTCTGCACTTCTGCAAATTCAAGTGCAAATACTTCTGCCATTAGGAAGATACAGAAGAGGAACTGAACTTAGATGAAATCACAAGAACTGTATATGACTGGGAACGATGGCCATCAAACATGGTGGTTTTCTTGTCTGATTGTTTGCCTTACTAATTTTGTGACTGTCTTGTTTATCTTATTCTAGCATGGCCAGAGAGGTGGAAGAAATTGTAAGAACAAATGGAGCAGTGCCAGCCACTGTAGGTATTTTAAGGGGTCGAATCCACGTGGGACTCACAGATGAGGAACTTGAATTCTTGGCAAGCAGTAAAAATGTAGTTAAAGTGTCTCGGAGAGATCTTCCTTTCGTCCTCAGCCAGGTGTGATATGCAGACTTTCTATTGAGGTGTTTTCTGTGCAGCAATAGTATAGTGCTCTCCAGCTTCAAGCCAGGTGGCATTTAAACCTCTTAAAAATGTCATGTAAAGCTGTATCTTACTGGTAAGCTCAAACATTGTCCTACCTAGAGTCAAAGTACAACAGAGTAAAGGAATAGCAGTCATGAAATAGGGCTCCTGAAAAGTCATTCTGGATTGGCTGGCAAGCCATGAGCACTTGGCTAAGAATATTCTTATTGGCATGATAAGGCATCATCACATTACATGTGAACTATGCGACACGCAGGCCATCCCAAGTCATGCACACAGTGCTTAAGGTGACACTAGCTGCCTGTAAAGCCTTCTGGTTGGAAAGCCCTGAAGAACAAAAGCTTTTGCTATCATCAGGGCAAGAACGGCTTACATAGCAGGGACGGTGATTCCTCTGCAGTTTTGCCTAATAGAATATTTTTATCAGAATTTCACTTGCCAGCTGGTCACAGCAGGCTGTTGTGACATTGCCGTGTGGTAGACCACAACCAGCTGCCTTCATGTGGTATTCTCCAGGCCACCCTGGATGCTGACTGTGACCGGTTGTCCCCTGACAGGGCTTGTCCGGTGGCACTACTGTGTCCGGAACAATGATTGCCGCACACAAAGCAGGGATTCCCGTGTTTGTGACGGGCGGCATAGGAGGCGTCCATCGGGGAGGAGAGAACAGTAAGAAAATCAGTACATTCTACTTTTCTCTATGTTGATGCTGTTTTATTTAATTCCATCTTTTTTCCTAGCCTGTCCTTCAGTAACTGTCTGTTCAGAAGAGTAGTTATCATTCTTCTTGACCATATCTATGGTTGTTTTCTCCCCAATATCTCCTTTCCAGAAGCTTCAGAATACTCCTCTTGAGCACTGGCCAGTTGTTAAGCGGGTGGGAGTTTCTCTTTATCCTTTGCTTACATGGGGTTATATCAACATTGTTTGCTGGTGCAACAGCAGCCGACTGTACCTCTCCCGCTTTGTAATGGCCAGATAACCTGATACTGGCGACCGAGCACAGCATTGTTATCGACTCCCTCTCAGCTGAGGAGAGGGAGAGTCTCACCACAAAAGAGACTTAGGCCCTGGTCCGTGCTCCTCTCTGGAAAACGGCCCAGCCTTGGCAGTGTAGTTTGTGACCTTGAAGTACATTCTGTCTTCTTAGCCATATATATTCCTAGCATAGCCTAAGTGCATGGCCCTGCTGGGTGCCGTCCCTTTCAGATGTGATGTAAATTCCAGACCAGGGAGTTTCCTGAGGTCAGCAAAGCTTCTGTGGCACTTTCTTTGGCAGTGATGTCAATAGCAAAATCAAAATCTACTTAAATTAAATTCCATCTCCTTGAACTTTGTCCTTGCTTTATAACACCTTCTTCTTTCTTTTCTACCAAATTTTTGCATGCTGTTTATTGATGTGATCAAAGAGCTGGGAGATACAGTGCAAGGCTGTACCTCTGCCCTAAGACATGTGACTTTTTGTCAATATCTCTTTCAATCTCAAAACCTAAAGGCACAATCTAAACCTGTAATATGTGTTTGTGGATCTAAATGGCTCCAAAAGCAGACAGTGGCATCCCAGGATACGGCTTTTTAAGAGATCACATGAGCTTGGAGTACAACACAATCACCCACACAACGGCTGCTTCTCCCTTGACAGGTCTGGATGTGAGTGCCGATTTGACAGAGCTAGGACGAACTCCGGTTGCTGTTGTATCTGCAGGAGTCAAGTCTATCCTTGATATTGGGAGGACACTGGAATATCTGGTAGGTAGAATGGGCTGCTGAGCCTGAAAGCAGATAATGTTGTACTTTGTGCACAGAATACCCAGTGTTGTTGGGGCTGGTATTAAGCCTAACATTTTCAGAAATGACTGTTGAGAGGACGTGAACCCCTGTTTACAATTCTGTAGTCCTGGGGCTATACAAGCACTGGGCTGCTCCCTAACATAAGTCTATCCATGCGCACGGGAATGTTCCATCCATGCCAACTGAGGCCAAGGGCAGCACTAGCCATGCTCTGTTTCTCTAGCCTTAAACTTGCTTTTCTGGGAAAACGCTCCAGAACTGATGCATCAGGCAAGCTAGATCCATTGAACGCTAAAATAAAATCAGAATTAAAATGGGAATCAAGATGATTTTCAGTAGAGTCACTTTTTAAGGTTTAGTATGTTGGAAACCACCAGGGCTAGCACTTCAGGTGACAGCCGTCAATACTTCTCAATTGCAAACAGAACTCATTTATATTCTTGTCAGCTCATGACATATCTTCAGATCACAGGTTGTTACCTTGGACTCAGTATTGCACTAACGACAGCTGCATGGCTTTTGATCAGCTCCGAGCACAAGCAAAGGATGTGCATGTCTCCTGTGTCTCAGCAAGCCAGATCCTGTCTAACCAGTTACCATGTCTGGCTCTGCTTTGAAAAATTTTGGTGATAGAAAGCAATAGAATGGGATGTGTAAAAATAACCAAACCCTGTGCTAAAGAAAGGCAGTTTCTAGCAGGGTAGAAGGAAAAAGTCCCATTTTGGTAAATCCCCTTTCCCTCCACTGGTTACCTGCTTGTCTCACCTCCACTGCTGCAGGAGACTCAGGGAGTCTGCGTGGCTGCCTTTGGAGAGTCAAGGGAGTTCCCAGCCTTCTTCTCACGCCAGAGTGGCTTCCAGGCACCATATCATGTCCGGGATGAAGAGGAGGCAGCTGAACTCATCGGTGTGTTTCAGAAGGGAAAGGCCCATGTAGGGGCCTGGAAAAGAGGATCATAAAAATCACCTTAGATGGGGCACTTTCTTTTTTAACTTTGGTGAAGAGTTCGTCCCTAAAAACAAGCTATCCCACCTCCCCCATTCCTGCTTCAGTGCTTTGAAAATAAAGGCGCAGGGAAGTTCAGTCTTTACAAGTTTTTCAGGTAGCTGCAGCCACCTTGGCATGCTCATACACATTTTGTTCACATTGGTGAAGTGGAGGGAACACCTATGTTAATGTGTTTACAAAAACAACTTCTGGGCCTTCAGAAGTAGAATTGGTTTTCTTTAAAAAATTAAAAATCTTCGCCTCTTTTATTGTACAAACTCAAAATAAATAGGCAGACGTAAATTGATTGGTAGCTGCAAAACACCCTGTCCTTGGGTCAGCTAAGAACAGGAGCCCCAAGCACTGTGGGTTCCTTCACCCCACACTCACTCTCCTCCGTCCTTTTCCTTCAGCATTTAATGTATCAGAGGAGAACTGCTAACGATCTGCCTGTCTTCTCCCAGCCAGCACTTTGGGGCTAGGCCTGAGCAGCGGGGTGCTGATAGCAGTGCCCTGTCCCCAGGAGCGAGCTGCCTCAGGCCAGGTCATCGAAGAGGCCATCCAGCAAGCTCTCGGCGAAGCCAGGTGAGAAGCAACCTAAGCCCTGTCCTTTGCTCACCCGGTGGTCTTGGGACTTCAGGGACACTGCTACAGGGGCTGTAGCACAGCTTTACCTTGGGTGTGGGTGAGCCTACAACATGCTTTCAACCGTAGTTTTATCTAACCTGAAGCTTATTTACAGGACATTTTATGGTATGTGGTTATGGAGATAATTTATCTGCTAGCAGCAGTGCTTCTCCTCTGATGCTGTTTCAGCTCAGTTCTTCTTATCTGCAGGCATTTTCTTTTCATTTGCAGGTCCAAAGGGATCACAGGGAAAGAACTGACCCCTTTTATGTTACAGAAGATCAATGAATTAACTGGTGGGAAATCACTGGACTCCAGTATCCTTTTACTGAACAGGGGGGAAAACAACCCCAACTACTCCAGTGTACCTTATATCTCTTCTGATAATGCTTTTTGGAGAGCGCTGTCATTTTATTGACAGTCTAGCAAGAGGCAAACACTTCAGTATCTGCAAACAGATGAGAGCTTAGTGACTGCATCCTGCTTTTTCAGGAGCACCCTTACTGTCCTCATCCACATTTGCATTAAAAATTGGAGGCCAGCACAGACAGCAGGTGGTCCAGAGCCCAAAGAGATCCTTCTCATCCAATCCCTCAGCTTGCCTGCTCCATGATAGAGTCTCAGGACACTTGCTGGTGGTGGGGTTGCACACTGGAAGGTACCTGGGCTTCCCAGAGCACTGTGCTGTACATCACACTGCATTACCCAACAGAGTAAGAGAAACATGGAATGAAAACACCCCTGGGTGAGCAGGAATCCCCTTGCCCAGCCAAGAGAAAAGCAGATCGCTTCTGGCTGGGATGCTGGTGTAGGATCTGGGAGAGTCAGGTTCACATCCAGGCTCTGCTGCCAGCCCTCAAGGAGACCCAGTCAGGGCAAATTGTAAAGGGATTTTTGGATATTAGAGCTGTATGCAGCCACAAAGTGGGGCTTTCAAAGCCTCTGATACTCTGCTCCCAGTGAAATTGCTGAAAAAATTGCTTATAGAGACTTGGCAAAAATCTCAGTAGGCATCTCTTTCTGGAAAAGCTGGCCAAGATCCTCTGGGCTTTTCAGACTCTTGGTTCCAGTTTAAGTCCTTCACCTTCTCTTTTCTTTGTGAAGCCTTTGCTTCTGTTCCCTACCTGTCAAATGGAGATGACAGGTTTCCTCTCTGTGGACATGGGGAGGAAGATGAAAAAAATTTAAAATTTAGGGTGTTCATGCAGTGCAGTATATGTGCCCCCAAAGGATTATGGTATAGGGAGATCAAATCTATCAAGTCTTACAGCATGTATTTTCTGCTTTCTCTCCCTAGGCAGTTCCTGCATAGGTTTCTGACAGGTTGCTCTTGCTGGTATTTTTTCTCTTCCTCAAAGAAATGCCAAACAGACCTTGCTCTGATCCAGAACAATGCCAGAGTGGGCAGCTGCATTGCAGTGGCCCTAAGCAAGCTACAGAGAGCCAGAAGGAAGGGGAACCTGCCTCGGCGAGCGGACACAATCCCACCTCAGCCAGTGAGTCCCCTGCTGCCCTCCGTACAAGGCCTCTCTGCTGACGGCACGGGATAAATTTATATCTATTCCCAAAAGTAAAAAGTGACTCAGCCAGTGACCAATCTTTCTGCTTCACGCTGGCAGATATTCTCTCTTTAGTACTTTTTATTCTTCTCAGACAAATATCCTCTCCTCCTCCCCCCATCTACATTTACAGGGAATAAACACTGACAGTGGCCTAATCCCATTAAGTCTTTGACCATCGAATCCATTAAAACTTCAATCACCTTTTCACCTTTTACTGTGCCCTTATGTACAACTTCAACTCTTTTGTTCTCAGTGCCAGGGAACTTGTGACTACAGGAGTAGACCTGGAAGAGGGCGGAGGGAGATATTTTGAGCTGCTGTGCCACACACGTTTTATAAATATCTCTTTTTGTTGGCCTCCTGCTCATGATTGCCAAAATTACAAGAGGTACAGCACATCCCAAACAAGATCCATTGTAACTCTAATACTCTATTCACTGTCTTGTATTTTGTGTGTGCCACGTAATTTACAGGAAATCTATTTTAGGTAGTCTTTATAGAGATGAAGAATTTTCTAAAACCCATTTGCAATAGGATTTGTCAACATAAAAAGAGGGCAGTGACTCCAGAGGCAATAACCCAGCATTTGATGGAATGAGAAAAAACAGCCGAATGTCCCCAAAGAATCTGGAAACTTCCTGTTTGTGGAGCTGTACTGCTTTTTCTGGCTTTGTAGAACAATAAGACAGTGATCCATAAAGTGTCACTGGGTACAGCAATTTCTCCTGGGAGCTCGCAAGAAATGACTGCATTTTTCTGACCATTTTCCCCCCATTTTCTTTCCTTTTTTACACAGCAGTGCTTGAATGTTTCTGAGCTTTGGTATGTCAGAAATTGTCCCGAGAGAGATGGCTTCAAGGGCACTGACAAAACCAGACCCACGCAACTTCTTATATTACTCTATCACCACACAGAGAAACCGTCAGCACCCATATGTGTACACGTTAACATCCCGCTTGCCATGCTGGGGCTAGCTATGAGCTGGCATAATCCAGAAAGCAACATATAGAAGCGATTTCCATTCTTCCTGATCAGGATTGTACAGACCCGTGTCTAGCCATCCAAAGTAAGCACAGGCCTTCGCACTGTTAGATAGCTTTCAGAGGGTGGGAAAAACGACTAGGAAAAGCAAAGATGACTTGGAAACTTTTTCCTCAAGTCTTTCCAACCAATTTTTACCTCTTTCTTTCCTCTTAAAGGTGGTGATTGGAGGTATCAACGTTGACTTTATAGCCAAGGCGCAGAACCCTGTCATTCTGGTACTGTATCTATAGCAGTTTTCTTAGCACCACTGCCATTTCCAGCGACTTTTACAGGAGTGCCAAGCCAAAGGGGGGTGGGGAGGAAGGTGGTATCCCTGCATGATATCCACACATCTACGTACACACACATGCCAAAACTTGGGAGGTATAGTGCTGCATATTTGGTGTGTTGTCTAGGTGGGCAATGGAGTGATACATACTGACCTACTCTGTTCCGTGCTGAAAGTCACTATCCCTAACACTCAAGGCAGGGACAGAGCAACGTATCGTCCTTACAATCTCCGCATATGCCTCTGGCTTCTACAGTGTCTATTAGGGTGCCTTGGGGCTATTCTCTGATGCCATAAGCTCAAAGAGCTCTTTTAGCAGAAGAGCTGTCCAGGGCACTCTTGAAGCACCTATGCAAAGAGCTAGAAGCAATGAGTAAAGGTCCTCATTGTGCTATGACAACCTCTAATTCAAGGACAGACCCTATAGGGAGGAGATCCCCCGGTAAGAGCCAGCTCTGGCTGCCTGGGACTGTCTTAGCTATGGAAAGCAACATAAATGTGAGCAAGAATCTCTATGCAGAGTACCCACAGCGGTAAGAAACCTTTAAGAAAAGTAGTACTGACACAGTTACAGCTAAAAAAGAGAGCCAACTTCCTCAGTCATAAAGGATTTGAGTCACAAAAAGAAAAAGATTGCTTTAAAAAAAACCAGAACATTTTAAATGCTACCAGACCCTTTCCCTCTCAATTTAGTTTGACCAAGAAACAAGCAAGACGACAAAGTTTAACAGACCTGGGACTTCCCCATGCAAATGACAGCCATTTGCATGGCCTATACAATTTTTGTTGAGCTATATGAAGCACTACAGATTGAGGTAGTGAAGCTTGCTCAAAAGTTGTTTGGTGTCTCAAATTATTCTGTGCTAGTTGCCGAGGCAGGAAACTCCTACCATCAGATGGAGCAGTCTGTGAAGGCCTCTCAGTCAGATAGGGAAAGATGTTCTGGGGAAGCTGTCCTTAAGGAAGCTGGCTATTCAATGATACAGAGGCAGAGGCCAAACAGTATTATAATGGTCAAGCTGTGACATCAGCTATGAAGGCTTGCAAAACCAAAAGTTCAACTGCTTCAGCTGTGATCTAATTGATAACATACATACCCCACACTCAGCTACCAGGACAAGGAGCTAAGCTGTGCCCAAGAGTGGGCAGCCACCCCTCAGCATGTCAGAAGTGAGTGCAGGTCCCTGGACCACCCATGGCATGGTGAGGGGCCAAGGGCAGCTACAGACCCTGCTGGGAGCAGCTGACAGGGGAAAAGAAAAAAGGAGATTTTAATGTTGCATGAAAAGGTGAGGCATTAGCTGCCCTTCTGTACAGCAGCAAGCCCTAGAGCTGGTGGTCCATCATGGCAGCTACCCAAATGCCAAGCTGCAGGAGGATTTGGGAACTGACAGCTGCTGTGGTTAGGCACAGAGGAAAAGGCACTCTCAACAGCATTGCCTTTAAGGCAGATTTTTTCAAAGGGCTCAGCAACCAGCGGGTCCCACCCTTATGCATGCTGGATTTGTTGCATAGCACTGGGGTACCACTCACACATGGTGCTGTCTCAGCAAGAAAGCAGCTGTATTCTGTCCTGGTTGTAATTCCCAAATGGCTTTCAAGGCTATGCAGAAGCAAAGTGTTTTACCAGTAACTATCTGACCTGCAGAGAAGATGCATGGTCTTGCTCAGAGAAAGGTGCTGGAAGAAGTATTATGGTTACAACTCTCTCAGGATACCCAGAAGTTGAGCAGAATCTCATTTTTACATTAGGAATTCAAACCTCTTAGGACATGAAAGAAGGTTCCAGAGACTCTCAATTATCTGAAATATTGCCAGAAAGCCAGCCCAGTCTTATTTTGAATCACTTCAGCAAGCCCATTTTCATCTAAGTTCTGTCTTCTCAGCCAGCCCCACCTGAACACAACTTAGAAGAGATACCCGAGTACCGCTTAGACTTGGAGTTGCCGGCTAAACTGGCCAGGTGCAATGAGAGCCAGTCATTTTTTCTTCAAAAGTTGGCTGTTAGTTGCTTTCTCACTGCACCCACCTGCTACTTTAAAGAGGCCCCATGGGGTTGTAGGACAGCAGAGGTCACTCACAGCTGGATCCCTGAGCCGAAGGCTGGTACATTTGCTGTTAGGGCAAGGCTTGGCGTAAAAAACCCCAAAACTCTGCTTTTGGGATGTGCAGGGGACTGAAAGAGAAGATCAGCATGCCTGAGAACAAAAGGAGCTCACAAGAATTTTCAACATTCCTGCTAGCATCAGTTTTGAAAAACAGATAGTGGAACTGCATAAAATAGAGTTTGTGCTCACTACTGATGGCCTTTGTACCCTCTTTTAATATTGAAATAGGGGCCAGTGTTCAAAGCCATGTTGTTTGACTTGTCTAAACAAGCATCCTTGCTTTTTATTTTGGAGTAGGGTGTTGGTTTTCATTTTTTTTTTTAAAAACTCTTGGCTGCCTCTATTATGGCTAGTGAGCTTCAGAGTTAAAATAGCCAAGCTCAACGCTTTTCAAGTCTGCCACGCTCAACAGGAGACAGTTGCAGATAGAAATATCCTCATTCCTGGCAGTACCAGTGGCAATTCCCAGGGAGCATGAGCAAATGTAACGGGGGGGCATTTGGGTTAATGAGGAGTGACAAGTAGTGGAAAGATGAACAGAGGCCATAGGTTGCTTATATACAGGCAGTTCTGTTCAGGTGGTCCGAGCAGTTCAGGGCTTGGAGAACTGCCAGACAGAAAAGCAAAGGCATCAAGAATTAGCACCAAGTCTTACAGACTACAGGAGTAAGTCATGGCAAACAAAATCAGCCCGTAGGTCAGAAGAGAGTAATAAAAGAACATATTTAGATGGAAGAGTGGCTTCTTCCAGCCGTAGGGCTGGATGCAGAAGAAAGCATTTTGTGCAAAGGACAGATGTACAGCTCTGCATGGGGGAAAAAGAAAGGTCCTTGGGGAGCTTCAGCGTTAGTTTTGAGAACGCCCAAGAACAGTGACAGGTTGGAGGCAGAATATTTCTTACTGTGAGATGGCAATACATTTACTTGTTTGGGATAGATAGTGGAGTTTACAAACAAGAAAAACATGTACGTGCAGGGGTATTCTGGTACACCTAGGCTACCACGGGGCAGAGAGAGTCTGGACCAGGAGCTGCTGTGTCTGGGCATGCACACGCTTCAGCGCTTGCCACCCAAACACTTGGCATGCTCTCAAAAACACCAAATTATCCAGAACTGTGAAGATCATTATGACCACCAGTGGCAAGCTGTCTTCAGAAATGGAAAATACATTTCAGGATTTTATGGAACAAGAGCTTTAAAACCATTTGGTAGTCAGATGAAGCCCAAATTGATCTGAGCACTTACTGATGTAATTCTTCTGGAAGGTGAATTAGAAAAGGAGGACATGAGTGTGGGACTGCCTGTGTTCTGAGAATTTGGCTGTTTGTGAAAGACTGACAGATGGACAGAGGAGTGGAAGGCAGAGGCAAGCAAAAGGAGAAGTTGGTCACCACACAGGTGGAGAAGAAGGGTATTTTTAATGAGGAAGATGTTTGGGAAGAGAATGGTGAGTGAAAAAGTATTCAGACATTGAAACAGATCCTTCCACAAGTAAAGTACAGAGGCAGCATAAGCAAAGGTAACAAATCTCATTTTACCTTCAAAGAGAAAAAAACCAACCCACCAAACACCAAAAAACCCAGACTGCTTGGCGGGGGGGGGGGGAAGGGAGCAGGAAGCTAAGATGCCTGGAAGGCAGCTGCAGAGCCCATCAGGTCTGGGTCAGCAGCTCTGGAATTCCAGTGCTGATGTGAGCAGGTAAGTTCAGAGGGCTGCTTGCATCAACTGAAACACTCTTAGTGGTGTTCTGGGAGGTCTTAGCAAATAAGACCAAAATAGCAATGCATGGGGAGACCAAACTGATCTCCTCTCCTAGGAGGCAGACCTTTGTCATCAGAGTTGAAGTGTGTAGATGGGCTGTGGAAGCTTATATTGCTCTCACTCTGGTAGCTAGATGGCTTCTGCCCCCTCTAATTGCTGACCTACATTTCAGCAGCATCAACTTCACATGTTAACGGAGACGTAGCAACTATGCCAAGCAGCCCTCCCAGTTTTGCCAATTAACAATTTATTCTTCCAGGGTGGTGGGCAAACAAATGCTGGAAGAGTGAGACGAACCTTTGGCGGCGTTGGAAGAAACTTGGCAGGTGCCTAGTGCTTGGGTTTGCCTGTGGGTGCATGCCAGCTGTGATTTGTCCTTTGGTATTCCTTCAACAGCAGGAGCTCTTGAATACTGTTAAGATCTGGGACACGTTAAGCAATATACCAGTGGGCAGACTGCCTGAAAAAGGTGGGGGCCATTCCAAGAATAAGAGGGGAGGGAGCTGGGGTCAGGAAAAGAAAGGTCCACAAATATGAAGTTAACTAGTATATAGTACGGTGACCCCAAATCAAAGTTAAATAAGCATCAGTGATCTCCAATGACTGCTGAACAGGCTGACCCTCAGTGTTGAATTAATGCCAGGTTATAGTCGCAATAAAAATATGTCTTGAGCAAGAATTTGAAAGGAATAGGCTTATTCAAAGATGATCATCCATGCACCACAGACAAGAGGAACTGAAGTGCAGGAATTAGTGTACAAGAGAAAGGGCTACAGTTGTTGGCAACAGAAAGGGATCACGCTGTACCTGGTGCTCCACCACAAGCAGCAGCAGACAACCAGCATTCAGGTATTGCAATTAGCAGGGGCAGATTACAGAATGATTTTAAGATTATTCCAGCTTTTTGACCTTTTCTAAATCTTCCTTACACAAATATCTACTATCACTTCAGATAACAAATGGAAAAGCTTGAGGGGGAAAAAAGCCACCCATGCCACCCACTGAGGTATAATTTGTGGTAACTTGAAGGGAGAGGAGGAAGCTTTTCATGTGAATCCATTCAGATTCAGTGGTTATAGTAAGATAAGGAGGAAGGCCAGCAGCAGGAAAGGCCATGCACAGAAGCAATGTGGGAAAGACCACGTGCCTGTGATGGTAAAGGAGATGATGACAGGGAAGTGCAGAAGTTTCTTTCCCCCTTTTCCTCCACTCCCAGATGTTCCAAAAAAACCCAGAGAATTCAGAGTGCGGGTGCAGCAGGCAGATGTAGATGGCCCCACTCAACCCCAGCCAGTCATTTGCAGCAGCTGTGGCTGCGTTTCATCTTGAATGTCCTTCTAGACAAGGACTGATGGGCATTAAGTTTTCCAGGAGAGGGCTTTCCTACAGACAGTCATCCTGCACAGGCTGTCACTGTGTTCACAGTATTCTGATAGATTTATTTACACCTTTTGTTTCCGTTTGCTTTTAGATTGCTTAAGTCGTCTTGGGCTGACTCCGCTCTTTTTATCTGCCATAGGGAAGGATGAACATTCAGAGTCCATCCTGCACTACTGTCACCACATGGTAGGTTGCACAGTAGTGGCACTTCAGAAGCATGGAAGTGATGACATTACATAGTTGGAAAAGTCTTCTCAACCCTGGCAGACATAAGAGCCACCTTCCATCAGACTAAGAGTAGAAATAATTCAACACTCCTTTAGTTATAATTAGAAGGCAAGGAGCCATCCCCCCAAAACACAGGCTAGGTGTACGTACCATTTAGAGTCTGAGCCACGGGCTCCAAATTCAGCTCCAGAGAGCAGTGCTTGAAGGAGAAAGAGGTAAATCAGGAGGAACCATGAAAACTTCTAGGAAGGCCTAAGCACTCTGAAAAATACACAAAGCCCGACCCCAAGGATAGACAAAGCAATGCCAAAATCAGCCTGGTTTGGATAAAGCATGACAGAGAAAACCTGTAACTGGGAACCCAGGCTGGGCACCTCCCAAGTTCAGAGAAGAGGGGTCCTTCACATAGCTGCATACACCCCTCCCTAACCACGCACCAGAGAAATACCTGACTTCAGCAGCTTGTTCCCCGAGGTCAGGGAGCCTGGAGCAGCAGGGCAGAGCCTCACCACCCCCAGCCAGGGAGCAGAGCAGGCAAGAGAGCCACACCAACCCAGGACATTGGGCACCTCCATGGTGAAGAGGCAGGACTGAAGACAAGCTGGGGGGGTGTGTGGAGCCCCCAGGTGAGGCTGGTCAGGGCCATTAAAGCCTGTTAGTGCCCTCAGGGCCCTGGTATCCAAACAGAGCTCATGGGGCCTTAGTCCTGGCTACCTGAGCAAGTCAGTAAATGAACCAATATGAACAAGAATCCTTTTTTGGTTTATAAAGGCTTCACAGCTGCAGGTCTATAATCCCTCCTCTTCCCAACACAGCAGAGTTTGTGCCATTAAAATGAGCAGTCTTCCAAGGGAAGATGGACTGACTGGCCAGCTGCCAAGCAATCCTTCCCTGTAACAAAACACATTACCACCAGTGTTGGAGAGGACCCTTTCCTTAAAACTTCCAACTTTCCTCTGAACTACTGGAGGTGGGGGGATGCATTTCTCCATCCACATGTATATTCCAAGAAATACTTTGAATTCTCTAAGCAGATCATTCAAAAGACCCACAGAGGAAGGACATCTCATCATTATGTCTGTGACACTGCTGTGAAAATGGCTTCAAGGCTGCCCTCAAAATCAGGCTGTGCTGTCAGTGAGGTGGCTAATGTAACCACCAGCTGGAGCGTGCCACCAAGACTTGCCCAGCGTGTTGGCAGGCATCAAAGTGTCACACAAACTATGGGAATGGGTGGATGGATGGATGGATGGATGGAGCAAGCAGTGCTGCAGCCACTCTTCCATTACAACAGAGACACAACCTATGGAACTGCATGGCAGAGACCTGTCACTGTCATTTACTACATAATTTCTTTAACCTGTGGCATCTGTTTCATTGCAAATATTAAAAAATAGCCATCTGCCAGGATTGTCTAGACCAAGATACCTCTGAAATCTTGCTTATTGCAAGGGAGAAGGGAGAACAGTAAGCTGGGCCACTGCTGCTGATCGGGTGGACACAGAGAGAGAATGAGCTGAGTGTTGCAGGGGAGAGAAACGTGCTCTGTGTGTAACTGTCCTCCCTGTTTTAGGACATGAGTGCCGTCCTTCAGCTGGAGGGGAAGAGCACAGCCACTTACTGTGCTGTGATCACTAGCACTGGGGAGCTCAGTGTCGGCTTGGGAGATATGGACATCCACCACCAGATAACAGAGCAATATGTATGCATACCATCTGTTTCGTAAGCTTTTTTGTATGAGGAGGAGTGTGGATGTGTAACAAAAGGCAACCACTGAAGCTGTACCCGGAGGGAGTGGGTGTGCAGAGGGAATATGGGAAATCCTAAAGTCAGCCCCAGACATTGGCCACTGAGATAGCAGCATGGCAAGCTACCAGAGCCCTCTGTTGCTGCTGACCCAGGTGGAGCTTCTATCTGTTTCTGCTCCATACAGTGTCACCACTACTATCATCCCTTGACACGTAGGCCAGAGTCCTCTTCATTAACTAGTCCCAGATAGCCTGTCATTTTTGGCACCTTAAAGCCAGCAATAAATCCACTCTAGCTGCAGAAATAGTATTTCCCTCTTTAGGGTAACAACAGAAAAAACGTAGACAGAACAGTGGTTAAAGCAAGTTTTTCTGTTCCATCCCTTCCCCACCATCCCTGTTGTTTCTACACGCTGAGTTGTATCAACAGGCAGCGTTGCTCAGCACATCCAGACCTTCAAAATGTCAGGGCTAATGGCATCAGTGATTAAGGACTGATTCAGTGAAAGCCCTATCACTGCACCCTCCTTCGCTACTTGTTCTTTTTGTCGACAGAACAAAAGCCTGTGCTGCATGACTGACAGCAACATGGAAGTTAAGTGCCATTTACTTAACAGTGGGATCCCCAAGAGGTGGAGACTTCCTAGGGAAAAATATGGTCATTGCTCCCACTTCCATCCCCACCCTGCCTCTCCCAGGCCTTGGCACAGAAAACCATTACCTGACAGATTAATTCTCCTGAGCTTTACAAAACAGTTGTGGGCAGTGGAAACTCTGAACCAATCTTCTGCTGCAAAGTGCATTCTGGCAGCGCTTCTTTCCGCCAGGATTAGCAGAGACATGGGAGGGATGCTGCATGAGTGCCTATAGCGCTGGCCTGGTGTTCAGGCAGTGGTTGAGCAGCCTCAGAGAGCCAAAGGAGGGAACAGCAGCTCCCCACTCTACTGCTCCACTGTCCCCCATCCCTATACGATTCAGTAGGACCTGGGAGTAAAACACTGTGACGAACAACCTGTCTCTGGAGGCACTGTGCACAGAGGACCGCTAAATAACATGCACAGCAAACAAAGGTGTAGTCAAGCCAAGTATAACACAGGGAATCCTTCAGTGGGACCAAATAGCAGAATTCCCTTTCCCTGTAGGTCTCTGACTGACCCACAGGCACCTACCTTTCTCTGCTGGAGGTGCCCTGCCAGTTGAGTCCAGCTTTTGATGGCATGGAGCAGGGGAAGGAGAAGATGGGGAAGAGACGAGACAAGTGGAAAAATCCATTTTCCTTAGGAAATCACTCTTTTAGGTTCTTGCCTGCACCTAAGGGCTGTAATACGAGTGCGAATCCTATATCCCGAGCCTGAATAGCAATCATGTTGTCCCTCTCCAATGACTTGAGCTGTCTCTATTCTGTGTCCTGGATTTTCACCAGGTGTCCCAGTTCAAGGAGAACCTGTGCCAGGCCCCGCTAGTTTGCATTGATGGAAACGTGCCTCTTTCCACTATTCAATACGTCTGCCAACTAGCTAGAGAGCATCAGCTAGCAGGTAAGGAGAACTTGCCCAGCCCTGGCCCCGTAGCTCCTAACCGTGTGTGTGCCAAGACACTCCACACACCCTGAGGACTCTCCACTGCTGCTTGCGGGAGATACGCAGTTACTGCCTGACACGCTGTGCTATTCGGCTCTCCTCTCCGTACACTGCTACTCTATTTCAAATGGATGAAACATTTCTGCTTTCTCTGAGTTTTTCTCATTCTGCAGCTAAATTACATTTCCCGTAGTGTAGGAGCTACAGCCCTTGGGCACTGCCAGGAATCCAGGGAAACTGCTTTCTTTGCCTTTAATCTCAAGGCAAGCGCTTCTGCCAGTTTGAGCAGCAATATAGTTTGCTTGTCAGAATAAGGCATCTTTTGAGAGGATTTCTCTCCCACTTCCCATAAAATATACCTCCCCTCCCCTCGTATGCTGGGGACCCTTCACAAAGCTTCCTAAGCCTTTGGAGTTATGCCTTCTTTTTTAAAAGCAAATCCTGAAGAAGGAGACAACGTTCTTAAAACCTGGCAGAGGTTCCAAAACCGGCTAAAAGGAGTAACAAACCTGAAGTCTGGTTATATCACTCGAGAGCCAGAAGCAACTGCGTCATTACTGAGCACCGGAAGGGAAACCTTGGGAAACCTTGTCCCCAGCATGGGGGAAATAGTATTTAAGTTTCTAATAGATTACACGTATAACCCCAGTTGTGCAGATCACGCTAAGCTTTGTACACTGCATCCTGCTCTGATGTATAGATGGACCACTAAGTAATTAATTAACTAACCAATTGCAATGTTGTTTTGAAGTGTGCTATGAGCCAACAGATGAGAACAAGGCCTCTAAGCCATTCCTCTCAGACAGCTGGAAAGCGCTCACATACATTTCCCCCAACCTGCAAGAGCTAAGAGCAATAAATCGGACCCTTGGGAACCCTCTGCCAGCAGGTATTGAATACTCAGAAGGATCAGTCACACTTGTAAATAAGCTCCTACATAAGAGCATTTTCTGCTCCAGGCTCCATTTCAAGCAAACTGGGTTATAACACAGTGGGGATTCACAAACACTCTTGGTGTCTGCCACCTTACAGCCGTCCCTGCGTGGGTTGTACGGCCCAGGATGGGCTCATGATCTGTCAAAGAGCACAGTAGGCCTGGGATGGCTCCTTGTCCTAAACTGGAGATCCCATTTGCCTCACTTTCATCAGCTAAACGGGAACTATTTTTGCTTTGTAAACATGTCTCTGAAGCATGATACTCTGAGGGCACCTATCCCGATAGTAGCACCCTTTGCAGGAATGAAGTACCCCAACACATGCAGGTGGAAATCCAACAGCATTAAGACAAAGAAGTCATGCTTCATGGCAGTTTTCTGATCTCTACAGACACATGTTTAGACACATGAGGAGTGGTTTCCTTGTCATAGGATAGAGGCATGGTATGGAAGGCTAACGTTGGAGAATTCCACGTTTCCCACGATTTAAAGAAAAAAATTTATATCAACCACATTTCAGAACTGTTCATAAATAGTAGTGCTCATAAATAGTGGTAGTGGTGCTCATAAATAGGCTGCCAGCCCATAAAAAGGCCAGTTGAGGATCTTTAAAGTTATACCACAGTTTTTCCTTCCTGCTCTTTGAAGAGCTGCCGTCCAGGTTGGAGGATGTTGTCCAGACTGCAATGGCCCTGGCCCGCCCTTTGCTGGCCCACCTGCGCTGTGTGGTGGTGACCCTTGGCACTCACGGTGTCCTCCTGTGTGGCAAGAGCCTGGGAGGGAGCATCTCGCTTCATCCAGGAGCTCACAAACAGGTAAGGGCAGAAAACAACCTCTGAGCTCTCAGTTGCTTCTTTATGGGACCACATAGCACCACCATTGCTATTTCTGGTGGCATGGCAGCGGTCCTGGGAAACACAGCATCATTGCTGGCAAATGTGTGTGTTTGGGGGGTGGAATGCACAGCTCTGAAAGAGAATCAAGTTGTCTGTCCATATACTGCTGGCTCCTAGCGGCAGCGTTTATAGTCAGCTAGTTTTAAATGTGCTTACTGTGAATATTCATGAGTGCAAGCTTCATTTTCAGGAAGCTTCATTTAAATTGCTGATCTCTTTCAAAGTGTGAAAAAAGAGTATTGCCCCTTTTATTTTTTCCCCACCCTTTTCTTTTTCTGGCATCCATGCAGATCTGGATGGCACCAGCCATGCCAGGCCTTATCAGCTTGGTTAATAACCACTAACTTCTCTCCCCACACAGACTGCTGCTGCCAGCCTCTGTGCCGCCCACTACCCCGCCATCCACATCGGCAGGGAGGAGATAGTCAACGTCTCAGGTGCCGGCGACAGGTATATTGCTCATTACTTTGTTTTCTCCAGCTAGATGTGGAAGGGCCATAATCAGATCTGATTTCTTTGAAATTCTACTGCAAAGGCAAATGACATTCTGCTGCTTGAGGAAGAGGCACTAAGGATGCAAGACCAGAGCTGGTTACTGGGATTCCTTGCGAAGCTTGCTAAAAAATGTCCCCCTGAGCATCTTGGAAGCCAGTCTTGCCATTATTAGTTTTGCTTTTCTTTAAGATCCAAGACTTTCATGGCAATCCAGTAGTTCTGAATTAGTCTGGGCTGAGCTGCTAAAAGCAAAGTAAACCACCTTACATCAAAGCTGTCTTACTAACTAACTCCTTTACTTCCACACTTCTCTAATGGAAGTGGGACTGCCACTCAGTAGCTCAAATTGCCCTATAAAAGCATTCCATCAGGTTCTGCATTTGCTTCTGGCAATAGCTCATGCTTCAAAAGAGTCTGCTGTATAATTTGCCTGGCTGTTCATACAAGGCTGTACATAGGAGTAGGAAACGACAGGTATTATTCCTACCCCCACTGATCAATTCTCAGTCTGTCAGAGCAATATTTTATTATGCTCCTTGTTAACTTGTCAAACTATATGTAGTAGTCAGGGTTTTTTTCTTCTTGCTTCATATGCAACAATAATTGATTCTATCCTTTCATTGCCTTGGGCTGGACCAAAAGGCTGTATATGACAGATATTTATTTTTCTGCTCTCACCTACCAATAACTCAACATAGCAACACTTCTGTTTTGAAACTTACAGTGTCCTCAAGTATTTGAGTTCGGATCAATCAATAAATTCTTGCCAAGCTAGTTAACCCACGTAACACCAGGAAACACTCCTTGTGCCCCAAATCACCTCTGAGATAAGTTGACTGCAACTGCAAACTGGTCTTCTCCGAAGCAGACCAAAGCAGAGGAACGGGGGCTGGGAGGAACCCCACGGGGTCAGCCTGTCCTAAGGAGAGCTCAGCTTTGCTCACTACTTCCAGCAGATGTGCCCAACCTCTGCCAGCCCCTCCAGGGACACAGCCTCCTCTCTGTACCATCTGCTCTGCAGGACAATTTTTTTCTAGAGGTCAATGTAAACTAAACATCTTCTTCTTTAAGGTTTCCTTTCCCTTTTTAAAAGCTTAATTTAAGGGAAGACCAAAGGTGAGATAAAGCACACCACTGCTAAACACCTCCACTGAGTTATGCAGGAGTACGTGAAGTTTGTTTTTCCTTCCAAAGCTATCTGAAAGCTAAGGGCCAATTACTGCTCCCATTCCTGAAGTAATATTGGTCTGGAAATCCCATTCCCCAGAGTCCCCAGGTCAACGTGGGAATTTTCACAGCCCTCTTTTTTATCCAAGGATGTCCTTCCGGGTAACCCTGGCTGCTCCACTGAGCCGCAGAAATCCCAGTTCCACAGAGTAAGAGTGCCAAAACAGGCTGGAAATGCCATGACACTACACTGACGTGCATGCCGTCTCCACGGGATATAAACTGGTAAAGTCCCCCAAGCCCAGCCTGTTGGCACTTTCAAGGGACCTTGCAGCAGGGTATAAGCCAGGGCCATAACACATTCACAGCTCAGCCTCCATGAACCCCTGCACTGGTCAGGGGATGCTGTGCACCCAGAAACAGCGATCTAGGACACCTCATGCCTCGCTTCGACCCTGCGGCTCTCCTACAACTTCAGAGATGCTGCCCAAGGAGCCGTGCGTGTGTGCAGGGAGCAGCGGCTGTTTGCTCCTCGCACCTGGCTGCCTTGACAACATAACACGGCGTGCCTGCACACGGCATTGCTAGGGGATGGTCCCCCAAATATTTACTCTGAACCTCTGGAGCTGTTGAGAGATTGCATGGTTTGTGAAAATCGTCATCTTCTGTGCTTTTGTTGTGGATAAAAAGATGTCAAGGTAATTAGGCAGAGCACAAAAAGAAAGTAATCTTTTCCCCTTCCCCACAGATTTGCTCATTAATCCTCCCTGCCGTCACATTTTCCTGTCCTTGCTTCTTCCTCTCAGATGTCATTATCTTCTCCCTTTTCTTTCACTTCTCCTTTGTCCCTTCCTAGCTTCTGAGCATCATCACTGTATTTAGCTGTGAATAAACAGTAGTTTTTCCCAGTCGATCACAAACACCCCCTGCACGTATCCATGCCTCAACAGAGCCTTCCCCTGCAAGCCAGGCAGGTAGCAAAGTCATCCCGTTCTTCTGATGGCCTTCTCGGTGCCCTCTGAGGACTTGTGGGTGACCACTGTTGTTCCAAGCACTCACATAACTTTTACCGGGAAATCTCAAATGGAAAATGACAGCTAAAGTTTATAAAAATCTGAATCTGCAATCTCATTTCAGCTTTAGATTTCTTTTTCCAGTTGTGCCTGTTGCCCCACTCACATATATATGGAAACTTTAGCTCTCTTTCCGTCCATCCCTTTGGGGACGAGAGACAATCTAAGGACGCACCAAGAAGGAACAGAGAAGTGACAAAATAGTTAGAGAGCAAGGGAAAAATAGATTCTTTACTTCTTAGACTCCTTTCTTTTCTTCCCCCTCACCTGGAAAACTGGGGAGAAAGAAAATGTGGTGGAATAGGAAAGTACCTCAACTTCTCAAATGAGAATCAAATAAAATTTGAATAAATAGCACTATTTGTTACTCCAAATTAAAAAATAAATATAAAAAAGCAAAAACTTTTCATTACAACCTCACCCCTCCCATTTGACATATTCTGCTTCTGTAAGTGTTGGTTTGGGTCCAGATGAACTCTCTTCCAAACGAATGGCCATGCTACTGAAGTCAAAGCTGTTCCCCAGTGCTCAAATCTGCCTTTCTCTCCACAGCTTAATGGCAGGAATCCTTGCAGGGATGCTTGCTAAGCACGACACAGATACCTGTGTCCGGATGGGTCTGCTGGCTGCAAGCTTGTCTCTCCGTTCCTACGAGCCCATTTCCCCAGAAATCAGCACTTGCAGTGTCAGCCAGGAGCAAGTTAAAAGGAGGAGCTGGCCAGAGGTGAAGGTATGGAAGATGGACTAGAGCACCATGGCTTTCTCATCCATCACCTCCTCGCACTCCCAGCATTGCTATTTCCAGGAACTAGCCCATGCTTTGAGCTTCGAGCTCAAAAGCTGGCTGCTGACCAGAGGACTTTTAGATTTTCGGTGCACACTGCCTTTTGAGAGGTGAAGAGTCAATGGAGTGCATTTGGTGACAACTTGTATTGCACTGTTCACGCTCATGTTTGTCTGCTGTAGTTTCCTCTCCTTTTCATGTTTTTTTGGTGGGTACAGCAACCACAGCTTTGTTCTTGTCTACTGCCTGTTGACAGTTTCTCTCACCTCCCCCTCTAAGCAGAACACTCATCTGTTTTGGTCTTGAGTAAACCCTCAGAGAAGGAGGCCCCAACCCAGGGAACAACTTCGATATAAAGAAAAGCTGGTTTCTGGTCTTTCAGACCTCCTGCTTCACTGAACCTCCAATCCTTCCTAGATTTTCTCCTGAGGGAATTTTTCCTTCCTCTACCTTGAGTCACTGTTGTCCATTATCATGGTAACTCCTCTGCCGCTGACTCCCAGATCTTCAGGACCATGTCTCTTCACGTGGGCGCAGCAGCAACACACTCTCTCACTGCTTGCTCCTGGTTTCTATCCAAGAGGTCCATGGATCACAACATGTGGCAAGGTGCAGCTGGCAGGCACATGTACTGTAGAACAACCTCATCAGTCTTCCAAAGCCAGACAGCAAACACTGTACTTTCTTGCTCTGAAGTCCAATGGCCCTGGAGAAAGCAGGCAAGACTAATCAAAGAGGGGTAACTAGGGGCCAAACTGGTGGCCTTTAAAAGATGACTGCCCCTTGTCCTGCACACATTTGTCTCAACTTGGGGCTTCCTTTCTCCTTGGCCCAGAGTGTCAAGAGCCAACACCCCACTCACCCACATACACACCTTGGAGAGCTGGAGCAAGGCCCTCGCTCCATGCCTCCGTTTCTGACCACTTGCAACCACTGGGTACTTGACACAGAAAACTTTCCACTCGTGGAAGTTGGAGAGGAGCGCTGGCAGACACGCGATCCTAACAGAGCACTGCGTGCTGGGACCAAAACATTCAGTCACACCTTCGCTTCCCTCCAGAACAAGAAGTCTCCTGGTACCATCACAGAAGCTCAGGATAATGACATTGTTTCCAGGGAGGAGGGGAAGCACGGCCCTTGTTTACAGGTGGACACTCAAGCTGTAGCTCAAATGACTCTGCCAAGTTCACAGTGAGTCCACGGCAAAGGCAGGAACAGAGCAGAGCTTCCTTGACTCTGTCCAGGCCAGAGCTGCGCAGTTATCCCTCTGCATTTAACCCCTCCAACATCTTTATTACCAAGAACATCTACACTTAGATAATTTTATACAAGCTAAATCTGGTCCACGGCCTTTTGACAATTAGCTAACGTAGCCAGCTTGGCTATGGAAACAATTTTCTCACTCTTCTGTTGTTTAGCTTATCTCCCAGAGATAGCTCCTCTAGATGTCTTCTAGCCCCAGAACAACTAAGCTCAAGGGTGGGAAGACATCAGCTCTGCCTGTTTTTTCAGTCTTACGCAGGACCATCGGTGGCTGAAAGGGGAGCAATGGGGTGGCAGTGGGCCAGTGGCAGGAGACCTCTGTGTGGGTCTCACAGGGACACTTGCAAGCTCAAGGCTGCTGAGCCATTCCCACACCAGAGGTAAGAAGGACAATGATCATGTGAATTCATCCCCGGTCCACAGGGGAACGCCCACCATGCCATTGCAAATGCCAAAACAGGGGAGGGCAGGATAGGGGCTTCTACATAGGCTTCAGGTACAGCGTCTGCAAAACATCCTCCCTCTCCCTTACAGCAGCTGCCACTGACTGCAGTGTCCAACGTCATCATTACAACAGCCGTGTATGAAAATACCTGTGTTTTGCTAGTACACCTTTACTGTCTGTACAGAAGATAACAGCAGCAGATGTGTAGAAATCAGGTCTTTGGTCTCCTGCATGGTCTCCTGCCTTCCTTTTGCTCACACCCAGGGGAATGGGCTGGCAGCTCTGCAGAAGACCTCATTGTGGTGGATGGTTTCATTTTTTTAGCTTTGAAGCCATGGTGGGACAGAGGGAACTGTCTCTCAGCCTTACACGGGCATGAAAACACTCACTGCACCCTCCAGAGTCCTTCCTCCCACCAGGAGGATGCAGCGCAGCAGGCAGGACCACAGACACTTGTCACACCAGAAAGCTGTCCTTGGAGCATCCGGAGGCAGTGGAGGCTGCAGTGGCACAACTGCTGTCCCATTCTGCCCAGCTCTTTCATTCAGAGCTATCTTCTGGCTGGAAGCAGTAATTGCATCCTACCCAAACGCTGTGTCTAAAGCCAGCACTGTCAGTCCCTCCTCAGCAGATATACACAGAACATTTCTGAATTAAAAGCATCTTTCCCACAGCCCCATACATGTGCAAATGTTGCCCTTTGGTGGATGAGGAGCCAGAACTCAGTGGAAAAAGGCTCTGGAGTGACACTCTCTGCTAGTAAGTGGGGCTGAGGGGAAGGGGATAGTTCTGATGCTGTAGACTGTGACTGCAACCTTTTATCCAAGAAGGTGCTGACAGGGAAGCCATGATGCAGCGGAAGATGCCATCTCTTCCCCATCCAAGAGAGATGCCAAATATTGTCAAGTACTAGGGAGCAAGAACGTCTCCCATGGAAGCAATGAGGAAGGCTGACCCCCTCTCCCAACACGTGACATGCTCAGGATGCAACTGCCGTCACCATGGGTAATCAGCCAACAGTTTGCTGAACACTGACACTCATTAAAACTAATTTCCAGTGGAGCTGGGTCTTTGTGCTGGCTGGTTTTTGAACCTGATGGTAGTAAGCCTGGAGCATGGACTCATCCTTCGCGTCATATAGAAGTCACCCACTGGTGAGGAGCCCTGACTGAGGAGCGGATCACTGGTATCTAACACAGCACAAAAGCCAACCAAAGCTTGGACAAACACAACTGTCCCGTGTGGGCTCTGCTCTTTGATAAGAAATGAGCTCTCACCACGATGGATGGAGGCATTAATTGGGTGTCTTCCCTCAACCCAAACCACTTTCACCAGGCTCGTAGCATCTCCTTCCCTCTGAGCCTGCCACCTTTCCATCAGATTTGACTAAAACTGAGGGAAGAGCCGAGAAGGCATGAGGGGTTGGCTGGAGAGCTGACAAAGCTGTATCACATCAGCGCTACCTCCTTAGGAAACCAAAATGAAAATAGAACGGCTGCCTTTTCAGGGGCCAAAGGGACCCACTTTGGTATTACACATCCCCTCTCCCTCTCCTGCGCACATTTACCGGCAGCCCCTCCTTTACTAACACCTTGCTTGCAAGTGTTGTTTTGCTAAAAGACTCTGTGCTCACAAGTGAGAGACACCGCGTGCCCGTGCACAGGCATGCGCGTACCCGTCACGAAGCAGGGACGGGGTGGCCGTGGTGGGAGGGTGCTGGGGCGCTCGGCAGAGCAAGGGAGGGGGCTGGGGGCCCACACAATCAGCTGGGTTTTTGCTCACAAGCGGAGAGGTGGGACACAGCAGGGGCGGGGGAAAAGGGCTGTGCCCCTGGGGTAGGTCCCTGCACTATAAAAATGACTTCAGCTGGATCCAGTGGTAGGGAGAGAGGCAGCTTCCACCTGTGCTCCTGCCTCCAGCAGCCTGGGCAGGAGGATCCTGAGCAAAGCCAAGCCCTGAGGATGAAGGTCCAGGTGCTGATGGTTGCTGTGTTCCTCCTGGTGCTGCTCTGCTCAGCCCTGGCACCATCTGAGGCACTGGGGGGCCGGGCCGGTGCCCCAGGGCGACAGCCAGGACCTGGCAGCCCTGGAGAAGACTCCTGGCCACCTGGAGGTCGAGGGAACAACCTGCCTGGGCAGGGTACAGAGGGCAGCCACCCCCCAGCCAGTGCATGGGAGGTGATGGGAGAGGGCATCCCCAGATCCAGGTCCCCCAGCAAGGCTGCGGCCAAGCCCCCGCTGGGCAGTGGTGAGCAGGACCCCCCCGGCAAGCCCCGGAGGCTCCCGCCACAGCCCTCCCGCAGCAGGAGCCCGGGGCTGAGCCATCGCCTGAAGGGCCATGGGAAGTTCAACGGGGACACGGTAAGTACAACCCACCCTGGGCCAGTGAGGATGAGGGTTTGCATGGAGGGTTTGCAGGGGGACCGGGAGCGAGGGGAGGCACCAGCCCCCACCCCTGACCCTCGGGCCGGGCAGCTTGGTGAGCCCCTTCAGCTGACCCGTCTGCAGGGCATCGAGGGGCTATGCATAATGGTGTTACAAGTGCCTAAGGAAGAGGATGGGACCAAAGAAATGGTCCATTCCCTCCGCTTCACTCCATGGGTTCCTTCAGGGCAGGTGGGATGTTGCTGGCCCCTGGCACTTGTTACAGCAAGGAGCTGGCAGCGGCTCTGGCAGGTCTGTGCAGCACAGAGACACCGAAACCAGGCAGGACAGCCCCAAAATGCCCTGCCATGCTACAGTGCAGGGAAAGGAGAGCATCCTCTCAGCGCAGCACCATCACCAGAGCTCCCAGGACATTTTTAGCAAATCCCACTTGGTACCTGGTGAGGCTTAGAGCAGAGCCGATGGCCGTGCACGCAGGCAGTGAGCAGGTCAGGAAGCGAACGCAGGTCTGGGTGTGTGTCCCAAACTGCCATGCCTGGGCTGGGGAGGTGTGCCTGTGCCACGCAGGCAGCAGCCCTTCAGCCACGGGGACCAGCCACTTAAGACACTTACTGCTTTTAGCAGAAACAAGCTGCCCCTGAAACTGCTTCCTCAGGCCCCTGACTTCTCCAGCTCCTTGCATGAAGCTGCTGCCTGGTGAACAGCTTGTCCCACCACCACAGGTTTTACTGCATTATTTTACCATTTTAAATGGAAACCAAACATTCACCAGCAAATGTTCATCCCAGTATATCATATCATCTCATCTTCTGCAACTTGGCTTTGCTTTCTAATGAGAGCCTCTCCAGCCTGCCTGTCTGGGGGAGATGACGAGGCTCTTTTGAGCTCATCTCAGCCCCGGGCATTGCACTGCTGTCAGCTTGAGCATTCTGAAGCCAATGGCCCCTGGCAAGCGTGGTACCAGGGCTGAGCAGTTCATGTCACCCCAAAACGACTGACTGACCGGCTGTGGGCATGCACACCCCAAAAAGAAACCTCTTCACTTTCCAAGAGGCTGCTCTCAGGCAGCCCAAGCCTGCACAGAAAGTGTCTCTTTGAGCCTGCATATGGCATGGGCTCCTTGGGGCCGGGGGCTCTCAGCAGCATAAGCACAGAGCGATGACATGGCTGTGACTGGGAGGGGGTCATGAGTCAGGGCTGGGCAAGGCTCGACGCCAGCATGGCGGCCACCTCTCTCCCTCCCCCTGCAGCACTCCTGCCATGGCATCCAGTCCCGGCCCTGCCAGAAGCCCTCTGACTGCGGTGGCTGCCTGGGGCTCTACACCTGCAAGCTGCCTGCCGGCACCTGCGACCTGAAAGCTGTCTCCCGGCAGAGAGGTAGGTTGCAAGCCCGCCGGCCACTGCCACTGGGGACCCCCACACGCAGCTGCCGGCAAGCACAGCCCTTCGGCCACACCTCTCCAAACCCAAATCAGAGCTACCCTGTGCAGAGCAGGGTCTCATCCCCTAAACTTGGCTGCACAGGGCTCCCCGTCTGTCCTGCCAGCACCAGCCACCATCAATGATGAACGAACGACTGTGTGGGGAATGGGACATGCCGATAAGTATCTGTTAGATCTGGGATTTGTCCGGCACCCTGAGCCCTCACAGGATGCTGACAGCCCATGTGGGGAAGCCAAGGAAGGGAACAGGGCTCAGGGTTTAGCTGGTGGCTTGGGAGTCAGCAAGCGCAGCTCTCCCGGGCATCATGCGCTCCCAACCCCACAGAGCTGCTCGCGTCAGCATGTGCGAGCTGCCTAATGAACCAGGGACCGGCAGGGAGCAGGGATTGCAGCTTTTAACGTTTAACCGCGCGGAGCAAGCATCCTGATACCCCAGTACCCCTCGGTAAATCTGTACTGCCCCTGGGCTGGACTCTTGCCTTAGCAAGTTTGTCTATACCCACGTACACACGGTCATGGAGGAGAAACTCATGTAAGGCTACTAAACACACAGACACCAGCTCTGGTGTGGGAAACCCTCGGTTGTGGGATGTAAGTATAATGTTCCGGGTATATATAGTATATAGTGTGTGCATTTATAGTATATAGGGTGTATTCAGTATACGCGCTCTGTTCACACAGTCTTCCCTGGGCACCTGCTGTTGGCGGTCTCCATGGGAGAGCACAGGGACCTGTGGTCAGACCCAGCACAGCTGGCCTCACGGCTTTTCTTCACAGGTGGGTTCCTCCAAATCATCCAGAGCCCTGAGGGGCGCGGGGTCCTGCTCATCCTGAAGCAACACGGCTCGGCGTAAAGCTGGAGACGCTGTTCTGCCGCTGGAGGCCAATGCTCTCTGTCCGAGTTTCATTTTAAATCCTTAATGACAAGCTGTAAATCTTTCACTGCACTTCTCATGCCGCTGTTTTTTAATACCCCCTTGGATTTTGTACACTATGTACATTTAATTCCCGCTTTCCTGAGAGCTGCCAACAAAAGCACTGATGGCCACAGAGCCTGGTGTTGGCAGAGCCCACCTGGAGCCCCCAAATGAGACAAACAGGGCTGTTTCACAGCCCATTTTGATCTGAGCAAGTAGGATGTTGCAGTAAAAGCTGTGAGTACCTTGGCACGCTCACACACAAGTTCAGGCTGAGCTAAGGAGCCTGTCGGCATCGGGCACCCCAGGAAACCCTCCCAGCTCCTTACCATGGCTCCCGCCGAGGAAGGCGAAGTCCCACGCTGTCAGAAACGTCACTTGAGAAGGGGAATGTGGAGCCTCTGGGCTTGGTGGTGGGAAGACCACGTAGGACACTTGCTTCTGGAGGCCTGAGCTGAACCACAGGATCAGCTTCATTTAGCACCCCACAAAGCTTTGCAGGCATCCTGGCTGCCTGGTGCATGTCTGGGTACATCCCAGCTTTGCAAAACCCCATTTTGCTACCATTAAAAACACCTTTTAAAAAGAGAACCAAAACGCAGCATTGGATTCACCTTGAACTCCACCGCAGTTTCCTTTGGCAGACCACCACCCCCTCCTGTGACAGACTAGGCGTTAAGTGGTGCTAATTTTGCGCAACGCACCCAAGGGGCAGCCCTCCTGCATCCCCCACCTGGCCATCCCTGCAGGAGCCTGACTCCCAGAGGGGAGATAAATGCTGCTGCCTTCTCTGAGCCCCTCTATCGCTGCTTCAACTGTCCCCGCATAGGGGTCGGGGAGCACAGAGCTGCAGGTGCTGCCTACCTGCCCCCTGCCCAGCATGGCACTGCTGCTGTCCTGCATTTATGGTGCTCACCACAGGATCACGGAGGGGTTGAGGTGGGAAGGGACCTCTGGAGGTCATCTGGGCCGACCTCCTCTGCTCAAGTGGGGCCACCTGGGGCAGGTTGCCCAGTTTATCTGGTCCCTAGGTAGTGACACGTCACGGCCACAACAAGCCCCATTACACTGGAAGCCAGCGAAGCACCGTGTCTCTCCACTCACCCCTCCACCTCTCCACCCACTCGCTCCTGCCACCACCTGTCACAACCCATTTCTTCTGTCCTTAACCACAGCAAAGGAAGAGGCTGTCACTGTAGGAAACTTCGGAAATACAGGCTTCAAAAGATTCACAGAGCATCATTGAACCCACAGCTCCCCCTTTGTTACCGTGGGGAGGTGAGCTCCTCTGAACCCCACTGCTAGTCAACGAGGCCCTCTTGCCTGGGAAAGCCCACTGACCACAGGGGCGTCCAGACCACTTTCAAAACCTCTGGCAGCCCTGCGTAGGCCAGCATAGCACAGCTGCCCACAGCAAAGGTACCTGCAGGCAGCTCTCACTCTGCAATCCCTCCAGAGCTGGGGAAGAGATTTCCCTTCGGGCTGTAGCAGAGCCACCCTCTGCCTTCCCCTCTGAAGAGCAGAGGAGATCCAAGGATGCTCCAGCTGCTCTTGACTGTGCCCTCACAAACGGTGCAAGGGAAACAGCTTTCCATCAGCTGGAAAAGAGCCCTCACCCCCACCTCAACCTCCACATGCCTCTCCTGACACCTCCCAACCTCTCCCCACTTGGACAGAGAAGAGGAGAGCAGGAGGGGGGCAATGGCAGGTCCTACCTACTCTCCAACCAGGAGCACAGAAGGCAGCAGCAGGCACGCTCCCCTTGCCTGCTTCCTATTGTGCTCCCCAGCAGCAACACTCAAGATCACAGAATCATAGAATGGTTTGGGTTGGAAAGGACCTTAAGAACCACAGTTCCAACCAGAGATGGGAAAGGAGAGCCCATCTGACCCTTGGGGAGCAAGCAGCTGGGCAAAGAAATGTGGCCATCTGGGCTCCAAAAGCTCACACAGAAGCTGAGGGCTTGGCCTCAGCTGCTAGATGTCCTCTCCAGCTCACGCTCAGTGCCAGGCAGGCTGGCGGGCAGACACAGCTCTCTTCCCTCCATAAAACACCAAGGCTCCGCATGCCTTTTACACCACTCACTTTTAATTACACTGCATAAGGAAAGGCCTCTCCTCGTGCCAAGACGCCCTAGAACAGCCACCCGAGGAGCTGGCTGGCCCATCAAGTCCTCAGTAGGTTTAGTGGAACCCCCTCACCCTTGTCCCTTGTTTGGAAGCTCCTCCTGCTCAGTCCACATCATCCTTGCAGTCCTCACCGTCCTCACTTTGCAGAGATCTGTTTCCATGCATCTCTGTTCCTCCCCTCCTCTGTGCCTGTGCTTTGCCTGCTCAGTCCCGTGGGAGTCCTGCTTTGGCCTCCTGCAGCACCAGGTGGAAAGAGGAGGCAGGGCAAGAGTCATTGGTTAATAATTGTTCTAACCCCAATATAAATAGAAAAATACAACAAAACAAAGAATTGATTAGCTAAGAGATCCAATCCACTGGGATGCCTGCAACGTGCTAGTGCAGAGTTCAGA
The DNA here is from genome assembly GCF_011004875.1 of Balearica regulorum gibbericeps. NCBI lineage: Eukaryota > Metazoa > Chordata > Aves > Gruiformes > Gruidae > Balearica > Balearica regulorum. The sequence goes on from NC_046184.1 coordinate 63,861,301, forward strand.
GAGTGCTTGGTCCAGTGCATGGTACTGTAGATATCCAGAAACCTCTCCCGGTAGCCCCACAGCCATCAAATCTTCCTGCGGCACCACACGTCTGTGCAAGTGCATCTCGGCCGTGGTCAGCTCGCCCAAGGCTGTTGGCTCCTGGGAGCAGGCCGAATGGGAATGGTTGATAATAGTCTGATTTATTGCTGTTAAATGGTAAAGCCATTCTCTTCTGTGGGACGACGATGTGCTTCGCTCTTACTTTTTGTGGAGGAATTTCATTTTGCTACCTGGAGAGATGGAGAAAGCAAAATGGACTTCCCACAGTGACAGGCAAAACAGGTGTCACTCCTCACCACCACTGGCTGAGCCAGCCTATGCAGAGAATCGTCCCTGCTGCCAGCCCTGGGTCCTTATCCACAGCCACCTGCCCTGCAAAGCTCCAGTAGGTGCCTGCAGAGCAGGCCATAGCTCTGCCCAACCCCTGGGAGCAATACTGCAGACTGGGACGCTGCAGACCCCACTTGCCCAGCGGTGCTGGAAAGTGAATGCATTACTAAGCCCACCTGGCCAGAGTGTGTGTGGGAAGGAGGCAGGGTACACCGGTCCCATGGACACTGCTGCTCTTAAATGGCCAAGAAAAGACAAGAGGGCCAGGGATGCGATCTGAACAGATCAAAGTCTCTTAGCCATGATGTCCAATGATTTATCAAGGACTTCTAACCTCAGTCTGGAGCTCTTGTCAAACCCCACTTACAGTGGAAAAAGGATTCAATCTTAAGATGCTCTTGGGCGATTCCGAGCGCTGATCCCTAAGGGCAAACCCAAAGGCCGTGGAGACTGTGTCACTCCCCCCATCAGGAACTGTCTCCACCACCCTCGAGTTACTGGTTGCTCCATTGCCTCCTCAGACCTGCCTGTCTCCTTTGGAAGACACAGACATAGCTCATGGCCCAAACTTGGCTTCCCCACCAGCCTTCAGACAAGTGGCAGATCAGGGGGCAGAGCCCACAGCGTGCCAGAGCAGGGATACACAGCCAGGTGCTGATCGCTCAAGGCTCAGAGCACTGCTCTGCAAGAAGACACGTGCAGTCACTAGCAGAGTCCTGCCACCCTTCAGCAGCTTCTCTGCTACCAAACTTGAAGGCAACAAGAAGCCCAAGCCTTCTGAGAAGCCAAGGGTTTTGCTGATTCCTTACCTAGGCCTTTCAGGAACCTATTGACTCCACTCTGCTCCCCACTGGGAAGTGTTTCCAGGTACTCCTGAGCCCGTACCTCAAACAGACCTGCAGAAAGAAAGAAGTCAGCAACTTCTATTTTGCTTCCCTATAAATACAAGTAAGAACGTCTACCTGAAAGCATACTGTCCTGCCTTACCAATAAACTGTTGCGCATGAGAGGGAACAACTCACCCCACCTCCTCCACCAGGTGAGCCTGGATCTGGGATGGGAGCTTTGGTCCACATCTGTAGGGGTCCCAGCAAAGAAACCCTGCTACCACCTCTTCCTCCACCACTGCAGGGCTGACTAAGCTTTTGTACGTCGCACAGGGAGAGGCAAAACCTCTGTCCATTCTGCTACGAATACAGCTAAGTCCAGAAAGTGAGACCATCTGGGGAATCGTCACGCGGGATTTACCGCATTGCAAAACCTCTTTTACTCAGCCACCTATTCAAGTGCCCACTGCTCATTAGTGCTTGGGAGGAAACTGCTAAGCCAGCACTCAGCAGCAGCAGGGACGAGAAACTTCAGCTGCCAGCAGAGCCCTCGGGACTGTGGGATAACAGGAGTGAAACAACTGGAGCAGCTCTGGGAAGGACATGAGCATCCCTATTTTCTACTAGCCAAAACAGCCATAACCAATCCAGCCAGTTCTTCCTCTAGACATGGGAAGGGGACATGAGGGATTGCAAGGATAAACATCGTTCCAGCAGTGTACCCCTTCCGTCACGGTCCTGATGGGAATTCAGCATGGAACGAAGAGGCATATACATGGAGGAAACTGCTTATATCCCTTACTGCAGGGGTGAAGGGTGCCTGTAACCCCAGCCTCGATGAGAAACTACCAGATCGTGCAAACAGCCCCTGTTCTCCAAAGCCAGCTCCCATGCTCTGTGCAAACACTGTGTCTCACCACGCTCCCGGGAGGCGATGCGCCCCTTTGGGAAGATAAGGAAACAGAGACAAAAAAATCTCCGAGTGACTCCTTGAAGGCCACACAGGGGTGTCAGAACAAACCATCGGCCTGCACTAGGGCTTCCCTACCACCTCTCTCCTGGTGTCCCTGCACGGACACTGCAGCCTCCAGCCATGGTGCTGGGGATGGAGCTGGCGGCTGGTGAACATCTCCTGGCTCTCGTGGGAGCAACAGCGGAGTTTGCATGACTGCAGAAGCCCAGACAGAGCCCCTCACCTCTGACCCCCTGCTTCCGCAGCTCCCGCTCCTGAATGAAGCCCCCGAACATCTGCGTCTCCATGAAGACCTCCAGGAAGCGTCGGAGACTCTTGGAGGAGACGGATTTGCGGAAAGCCTCACGCTGCAGGGTCCGCTCATCTCGCTCAGTGGGGGTCAGAAAGAGGGAGTAGTGGCCCACGATCTCCACAAAGAAACGGACAAAGGCCTCGGACACCACCTCGTTCAAAGGGCTGGTCTCTAAGGAGAAAAGAAAGAAGCAGCAGTGAGGACAGTGCTGTAAGGATGTGCTACGAAAAGCCCTGGGCACAAACCCCCTGCTTTTTTAAGATCTAGCCTGAGCAGAAAAAGCTGCTCAAGACAGACAGCATCCTAGGAAGTGCTTGCCATGAAGAGGACTGGGATGCTACTACTTTGAAAGCCAGCAAGTTTTGTCTTGGCTCCCCTGCAACCAGGAGATGCCCATACTGCCCAGGCTGTCTCAGCCCAGTCTCCTGTGAGCTGCATGGCAACCTCTGAGACTGCAGCTCTGAGGGTGGACTGTCCCTGAGAGGAGCATGCATCACTCAGACAGTCAGCAGCAGAGAGAGACCTGTGGGATACCCCACCCCCCCCACCAGAAAGGAGTACAGGTGTTCCCTGGAGCCATAAAGGAAGGATGAACAGACCCAGGAAGGGGTAAGTACTGTTTCTCTTCACACAAAGAGAATTGTCCCCAGTGCAATGGAATATTTAACATAGGTTCAACCAAAATCCTCACCTGCCTCCAGTGTCTGTGGTGTTAAATTCAGTACAAGCCTAATTCTCCCCTAAGAAGTGACAGGAGGAAAAGGGACGGGAAGAGACGTGGTTTTAAGCTGAAAGGCACTGTGCTTTACCCTGCTTGCCATTGATAGGGCCCTCCTCTTTGTCACTCGCCAGCTCGTTCCTCTGCTCCAAAATGTGCTCTAGGGCGGCCTGCAGCTTGCGGGGCAGGATGGAGTCCTCATCTTCCATCTGCAAAACAGAGCCACCTCCTCAGGGCCTGGGGCCTGGACGTGGCCGGCCCTTGCCCTTCTCCTCACCAGCTCCTATCCCATCACCAGCACGGCAGGGGGAGCACTGAAAATGAACTGGGAGGAGAGGAAGGAGGAGAACTCATAATACACTTGGCACGTTCCCAGCAGCTCTCAGCGCAGTACTATCAAGAAGCATGACACGAAAGAGAAAGGGGATGTCTTGTTCAAAATATTCTCCTATTCTGGAAGAATTTCAGGTGTTCAATCCGAGAGGCTACTGAGTAGTGCTTCACCCATGGCCCCACCATCTGCCTGTGAGCACTGGCACCACCACAAAGAGGACACATCTGAACAATGCTGGCGTGCAGCCAGGTGAGCACAACCCCCTGCTCCGCTCAGGCATGGATTGTGTTAGGAAGGTGTAACCAGTTCCCATAGACCAAGGAACTGCCGGTGACCATGTGTGAGCTCCTACTGGCCCTGGCTGAGACAGCGTGATTTAGCTTAAACCTCCAAAGAGAAGCGCAAGGTAAAGCACTTCCCTGCAGCTAAGGCAGCTGGCCAGTGAGAATTGCACTGAAGGAGTGGCCTTCGCCTGCACGCTACTCCCTGCAGCAGGAGGTGCGCTCGTCCCGTCCTGCCCGCGGGACCTGAGGCACGGCAGAGGCCGATGCAGCCAGCACTGCTCAGCAATCTGCCAAAGAGCTCTGGCGCAAAACCAGCTTCCCGGGCCAGGAGTATGTTCGCTCATCTATCCTCTTTGCTTCAATATCCCGCTCCTCCTCTCCACAACAAAGGGAAGTAAAATCCAGCAGGCAATCTTGTCTGCAGAGCAACATACAGGCTTCCTACTTGTGACCTGTCCAGTGCAAGGACTGGAGTGAGGAACCACAAGCTCCTTGGGCAGGAAGGATTTGAAGAAATCACCGAGGCTCCCTTCCGCACTCAGGGCCAGGTATGCAATAGGAGAGGGACTGACAGACACAGGCTGGAAGAGCCCGTGCTGCTCCCCAGCAGACAGCGATGAGCCAAGGCTTTTCAGCTCTGCCCTCGGCCTTACAGGATGCCACTTAAGGACCGACAGTGCTCAACTGCCACCGTTTCCCCTCTTTAAGAAAAAATGGAGAAGGAGATAATACACAGTGATTCAGTCCTCAACAGCTGTGGTTTGGGACTCTGGTATTATGTACGTAAACAGCAACCCCTATAACACTGTCAGCCACAAATCCTGCCTCAGTTTGTGTGGGGAGAGGGCAGGTCAACAAACACAGATGGAGGTAAGGTGTGGTGGAAAAATAGGATAGAAGACGAACGATATGAAATAGCTCTGCTCACCTGTCTCAGAAACCGGTTATTTACAAGGTCAACGACGAGGACCTAAAAATAGAAGAGCAAGAATAAAAAGGGGAAGTCATTATTTCCATCATCAGAGTTTATCTTAACTTGTAACTGCTCTGGAGGAAACACTTGGGCCCTGCTTCTGCTCCTCCCACCCACCACAGCTGGAGCAGGCACCCAAGCACGAGCCAAGAGTGGAGCCCTTGTTGCGGCTTGCTAACAACGTTGCCGCAAACCACAGAACAGCTTGGACAGCAGGAGGCTGTGCTCCAAGCCCAGCCCACCGCTCCTCACCATCACACCGGGGTCAGAGCTCCATCTTTGCTCCCTGCGCACTGCACCGCTGTCCCCTGGGTGGGCAGGGAGGGAAATGCCTCCCTGACCACATTCAGCCTTGCTGCGTTCACCCTCGTGCACCATGAATCTGGTTCTTAATTATTTATTCCTTTCATTAGGCACCTGTGTTAATTAGAGGGGCAGCTATCCTAGCCAATTTGTAGCAATCATACTTCAAGCCCTGCAGACTTTGCACTTATCCCTTAGACAACACTATGCAGTAACCACCAGAAACTTTAATGAAATCATCTCCTACTCGAAGCAGCCCCATGGTGAGAGATCCCAGCCCCTTGCCTTCCCAAGCTGTGGACAAGGCAGAGCACAGACCTCCGTCTGCTCGGGGGATGTTGACCTCCTCCCTCACCCCACGCTCGCAGGAGCCAGAGGACGAGAGTGTGGCACCTTCACGCTGCCAGCTGCAAAGGCAGACTCTCAAGCACAGCCTTTCAGAAGACAAAGCCCACTGGAAGCAACCAAGAGCAAGGCCACAGTGGGGGTGCATCGCTCACCTCCTCCACAGGGAGCTCCTTCAGGCGGGGCAGGGAACTGGAGAGCAGGCCGATGAGGAAGGGGGTGGGCGAGCAAACGATGTCGATCATAGAAGGTGGCAGCACGGGGATGTAGGTGTGCTGCCAGGTGAAGGGGTACAGGAGGGCCACCGTGGCGTGGCAACACTTGGAGAGAGTGCTGGAAATGAAACACAACCAAGGGCAATGGCTGGTCAGTCAGGAGATGAGCAGTGCTTCCTAGAAATCGGGGCTCTTTCAGTTGTTCCCTGATTTATCTCTGATTACTAGAGGCTTTCCCAAGCTTCTGACCCCATTTTTCAGGCCTGGGAGCAATGACTCGAGACAGGAGCCCAGATTACAAGAGACAATCTTGGCCCATGCGTGTGTGACAAGAGATGGGTCCCACTGAATCCAGGATCTGCTCCTCCAGTGCCCCGATAGGAAATACCACACAGACATAAGGTCTTCCATGCTACTGCCTCTCATTAGAGAAATGAGTTTATTCTCTCACAGCGTGCCTCTATGGCTGTTCCCATGAGAAAGCCATAGGTCTGCATGCATAGGGGCTATACTGTCCAGCACAGCCAGCTCACAGCTGTGAGGTGCAGAAGACGGCTCCACCACTACAGCAGCTATCTGTTGGGCTGTACTGTGGCTCACTTACCTACTGGCCATACTCTTGGCCTCATCAGCACAGCTGGATGGCCTGCTTGGACCCCCTGGCAATGCCCCGGGCATAACCTGCAGCCGCAAGGTCCCCAGGTGTGCCTGCAGGTCGTTCCAGCCATGGTCCGTCCCTACCCCTTGGCTTGCTACCTATGCAGCACATATGCTTTGCCTTTGGGCAACCCTTAGCAGGAGTAATTGCATGCCAATGGCATGCTTTTCTATCGGTCCCAATCATACTGATAGTTCCTGGCAGCCATGCTGGAGCACAGGGGAAGGAGAAAGGCGGTGGTCTCCAGCCAGAGGCTCTGTGGGCACCCCGCAGCCTGTGGAGCCTGCCAAGGCTACTCAGAACCATGGGAGAGTGAAATTTCTGGAGGGGAGCACACGGCTGACATCTGCGGGATGCTGCCCAAGGCTCATGGGACCGCAGCTTTCCTTCTTCCCCCTTCCAATGCCACCACTGGCTCAACTGTAAGTGTCTTTGCTGACACCTTCCAAGGGGGGTCCATCCAGAAATGCCATCAGCTCTCTGGCAGGAGGCGGGCAGGGTCTGAAGTCAGACACAGCAGAGCTTGCCGCAGGGCACCAGTTACTCATCCTTTCTGGGTCTGGAAGCATTTGTGTGCATCAAAGGAGGGGGAAGGCTTGCCCCTATAAGCCCTGTATATAACGTCATTTTGTTTTACTAGCATCCAGGTCTCCAAGGGTTGGAGGAGGGGAGAGAGGCTGGTGCGGCCAGGAGGAGTCACATTGCTGAGCAAGGGCGCCCAGCTGGCTCCTGTTAAACTCCACGGGGGAATTTACACTCAGCAACCCGGATCTGGCAGTTTATTGCTGACTTGAGAGGAAAGGGGTTTGATGGGTGTGGACTTAAGCTCGCTCTGAAAAGCGAAGCCTGCTTTCCCTCCCCGCCTGCTCCAGCTAAGTCTGGTGGATTTGAATCCCTGAGCTGTAACACTAACACATGCTGAGCACAGAGTGGTGGCTGGGCTACAGCTGGCTGGCTTTCATCAGATAAATTCAGTTTAGCAGAACACAATTATGGTTGCTGGGACATCAGTGTGACCGTATGAAGAAATCAGGCAGTAAACATTGCTAAACACATGATGCTTTTTGAAGATAAGTAAATCTCAGGGGAGAGGCTGGAATCTGCTTAACGTGAGAATTTTATCTAGGACTGCAACAGGTAGGGAACAGGCGCTTGGGAGGGACAGCTGGGATGTGCGTGCTGACAAAGTCACTTCACAAGATGGGGACAGTTTCCTCTCCCTGCGCTCTCAGAGACTTGTCTTTTCTTAAGGGGATACTCCATAAAAAAGAGGAGGACCCTTTAAAGGCTGTGTCACAGACTGGTAGCTTTAAGCCTTTAGATGGGACAAAGACCTCAGTTCCACATCCTTGTTGATGAAGGTCCGAAGAGTATCCCTCTCCCTTCTCCACTTTCATTCCTGCTGGCTGCCCCTATGTCCCTGCACTCAAGCTGTGCCTGCCCTCACCAGCAAGTCCATGTCTTGCTGTGTCTACCACACGTGCAAGGTAGGTAATGAATCTGAGAGAAACAAAATGAAAATAATGAGAAAACACAGAGCTAGTAAGAAACAAGAACATTTACCAAAAAAAACCCACAAAAAAACCACTAAAAAAAAATGTGGGAACAATATCAGAGTAGATTATTTTTCTTGCATCTTTCATACAAGCTAATCTCAAAAGGACCTGCACCAAAAGTGAAGGTAGTGTTACTTGTGCACCCATACATTTCAGACTATGATAGCAGATGCAAAAGCAGGGGTTTCTTTACCCTCCATTACCACAGAGCATATTTTCCACTCCTCAATTTCTGACTGATAACAGCCCCAGTAATAACAACATCATAATGCTGAAAGTGAAAGAACTCCCTTGCGCACAGCACTGTGGCATTGCTCTAAGACCATCACCACTGGACTTCCTCTTCTTTGAAGAGAAGTCGAAGGTACAAGTGTTAGAAGTTTCACCTTTGTCACAAATCCTCCATCTTGAAGGCACATCCAACTTTCCTGCCTAAAGGTGGGAACTGCCTTTACAGACAGCACTTGCAAACCAAGGGAAAAGATCTCTGTGACTCCAGGTAGCTCCACAGAGGAACAGCGAGCAGCTGAAGTACATGGTTATTTATGGCATGGTGAGATATTATGGCATGCTGTCTCCTACTATATTTATGGTGGCTTGTTCTTCCCTCAACCCTGCTCTCAAATCCCAGTGAGTACACATGGTACGTGAGAGATTAAGTGGGAGGAAAGATGGCTGAGGTCCAGTTAGTGGAAGTCACAGACAGAGCTGTGTAACTCTGAAATTATATGCACCACACAGCGGAAAGTCAAAAAGAAAGCTTCCCCTTCCACCTTTCCATCTGCGAATGCCTCATCATCTCCAGGATAAATCCTAGTGATCTCTGCTCTGAAACATTTCTCACTGTGGAAGACATTTTCAGGGAACAGCACTGATAGGAATGAGGTTTGTGAGCCTCCTTTGAAGGCAGAGCAGTTCAGAGATGGACACAGAGGAGGTGTCTCTTCCCCATCTGATTCAGTCATAATTGCTCTGCAGATAGTCTCGGGGAGCTGCAGCTTGCCAGGAGCTCAGCAGAACCTAAGTCCTTTGGAATGACTCCTAAGCTCCCTCCTCCTCCTGCATACGGCACTGCAGTGAGCACTAAGGGACTGCTGATTCACACCACGGCTACTAAGTCTTGCAAAAGAATCCAGTATGATAAATTTCTTTCATGCCATCTGTGTGACTGTGTGCTCTTCAGCCAACAGCGATGGGGAAGGCTGCCCAAACTACACCACAGTGGTAACACAACAGGTACCCCTCTGTGTAGAAGGGGAATACGGCCACTGAAGTTTTGGGCACTACTCAAGCTGGATGTCTCTTTCTGTGAGATGTGTGCAGAATCAACCACGGTTGATGTGCACAAGACAACCAGAAAAGTTTGATGTGCTCTCAAAGTACTATTTCAGTGTCGATCGGCCCTGTGAGGGCTCTTGTACCAATGACTTTGGGTAGCTACAGCCAGTGTCCCTACTGAAATCCTGATATCCCAGGACACATGCACCTTAACCACGATAATGACTGCTGCCATTGGAATAATACTGACCCAGGGTGCTGTGTTTTGCTTGGTGCACTCCAGATGCCACCAGGAATGAAGAGATCTACCCAAGGTGATTGCAGTGTGCTCTGGGGAATGCCATGCACTACTCTCAGGCCACGGAAGTTCAATGCTAGTTGTTCAAATGGGACACAGAACCACTTTTTTAAGGCTTTTGGTTTCGACAGCTAATCCTTAAAATACTGCAGATCTTTAAAGTACACTTTTAAGATCCTGAGCACATTTTCATGGGTTCATTCAGCCTCCTGTAGTGAGCGTGGCTGAGCTGCATGTATGATGTCACTGGCACAGCAGCTTGCAGGACAGATAGATATCACTAGTATAGAGTGATATATAGCTAAGAAGTATAGATGTACTCAAAGAACTGTGTCAGATCTCTCCCTAAAGGGCTGATTTGAGTATAGACTGACACATATATCTCTCTGGCTGAGCACTCCCTTGGTCAGAACAATATTTTGCAGCAATTTGTGACCTTTGCTTGCTCGAACAACAGGCCTTCCCATCACACAGCATCCTATGCAAAAACGTATCACACAGCACCGTATGTGGCTGCTGCTTCTTGGTAGTCACCTTGACAGAGGCGGCCAATACAGATTCTGCACACAACAGCTGCAACTACATACAAGTTCTTCTTCCTTTCCTGGCAAAACTTCCTCCAAGACAAGCTTGACTTGTTCTAAAAAAGACACCCTGACAACTTGCAACAGCTTCTAAGGAAGAATACTGGCTGCTCAGATTGGTTGCTTTCCTCCCAAATGTCAGACTGACTACAGCTTTCCACTCCAAAGGCAAGAACCTGTGCTAAAGACCCCCCCAACCTGAATCCCTCTTTGGGTTTAGGATACTTTATGATTTCTGAAAAACACTATTGAATCAATCAGCCTTTTGGAGTTTATTGCCGGGAAGCCCTTTGCTCCCTGCATGAACCAAACTGCTGAAAATACACTGGCATTTGGTGATTTAGCATGGTTTGATTACATGGGGTTTTTTCTTTTCTTTTTTATAAGCTCTGCTACAGGATTCATTTTACAATCATCTTTGGATTTCTGATGCTGTGTCACATGTGGATTTACTTATGATGGATCACAGATCTTGTTTACAACATTTAACAGGCACAAGAACTTCCAAACTTTGCCCCGTGCCTTTGCCCAGCGTTGCTGCCAGGATGACGCCAGGTTGCACCAGCTGTGGGGACCTCACTGCCTCCCACTGATGTGGCAGGTTAGTGCAGGTGAAGAAGCGAACATTAAGATGCTCTGAAGAAACAAGGCTATTATCTGGCATCCAAACTTCATCCCTGGGCTGTTGCTTCTCCCTAACCACAATATAAAAAGGAGAAATCTGGGAGGCTGGGATTCGCAGTGCCAGATCAGACTGTTTTTGTAGCACATAGAAAAGGCTTCTTTTTGATGATTAATTACCTTTTACTGGGGATGACCACATTTAAAGTGTCTACTCTAATTCTTTCAGATCTGCCTTTGATAACAATGACCACTTTGTGTTGTTGACACAGCTGTGGTTTCTGGCAGGGACAGAGGCAATTGCTTGAGCTGGTCAGATCCACAACAGGCTTTTGAGGAGATCTGGAAAAAGGGTGCCTTCATTTTAAACCAGCGTAAATTTTCCTGATTTAAAAAGCCCTCTGAATCTAACACCTCTCCCCTTCAGGCCAGTATAACCTGCCCAGCTTTAGGTACCTTGTGAAATCAGCCCACTTGTATTTGGAAGATGCCTTCTAAAAGGTTGGTTTGCACTGCCTTGAACTGCGTGCCAGGCAGCATCACTTGGAAACAAAATCAGCTCTTGTGTTGCAGCGCCTAACCTGTGCCGTGGCCTTCACTGCCCCAGGACCAAAGTTTACAATGCAGAAGCGAACAAAAGGTAGGGAAGACTACACAGATAAAAGGTTTTAACAAAGTCATTTTCCTGGGTTGCGAGGCAATGTATACTGCAGTTTCCATAGTGATAGAGGGGGGAAAAAACCCCCAACCCACCCAAAACCTAATAAACCAAATTCTTTCCTTTTCCGCTGCCAAGCTTTGGATTGACAGGTCTTTAAAAAACACTCAATGTGCATTAAAAAAGATGGAAAAGACAAAGTATTTCACTTGCTGTACACTTGTTAGATGCATTTTTTGGCTCAGCTTGAAAATGTTTCACAGTTCACACAGTATTTGGCAAGAAACCTTTCAACTTTCTTTTCCTATAGACTGATTTTATAGCAATTTAAAGATGTAAATAAATTGCATACATCATTTTCTCTGTCACTTACACCCAGACACACCTTTACACACACGTACAGATAATTACTGATAGTGCCCACATGAAGAACTGCGAAGATGAATGACAAATGTAATTTATTATGCATCTTTCACCATGTCACCTGCACTCTCCCCATTAATCCATCTCAGCTGGATTATTTCTAGCATTCCTAACCTCTGAGCAGTTTCCAACAGCTGCTTTTATCATTTTTTTTTCTTCTCCAAAGCTATTGCCAAAAAGTGTTTCTTTTCTTTCCTCTGAAATTGGCATTTTCACCTCTCAAGTAAATACTACTTACTATTCATTGAGTTCAATGTGTTCCTGTCCCAGGAAAAGTATCATTTGGACAGAAGATCCTGTATCTGCAATACCATCACCTTTCAAAACATGGAATTTCCACCAACAAGCAGAAGAGACTGTTGACCTTATGAAAGGCTCACCAATCCAGCGCACTCAAGTCACTAGACTGGATTAAAATACAATGGTTTATTTCATTTTGAGGGTTATTGTCTTTGTTTTCTGTTTTTCAAGCCTTTACAGTCCTTTGGGGTCATTTTCAAGTTTTTTCTCCATAAAAATGAGCCAGAGAAACTTATATTTTGTTATAGGAAAAGAAAAAGACTCTCCTGAAATTGCTCAGAGCAAGGCCTTCTCAGAAACGTCAAATATTAAAAGTCTTGTAGAGAGCTGGCAAATCTACAATAAATATTTGAATCTGAGCCCTGTGGCCTAACAGACCCTGGATCTTTAAAACGTGACAATATTTTTTCACAGAAGAAAGCTGTTTATGGCATATTTAGAATTTTAGAAACTATGATTTTATAGCTCTCTCCTATTCTCTTTTACAGGCCTGGGCAGCTGGACTCATTCCTAAGGACCCTGGATATACTGACACAAGATACCGAGGAAAAAAACCCACCAAAACCCATTGAAGTGCTTTGAATTAGAGATATTCTGTAACAGATACCATGCTCAGAATACATGGTGCTGTGCTGTCATATAAAGATGTGATAGGAAAAGATCTGGTAAATAAAGGTTCATTCTAAAGGGATACTTTGGAAAAAAAGAAGTTCCCTACCATCTACTCTTACCACCCAGCCCTTATGTTGAGATTACAATGTTATCTGTCCCCCTAACAGATTTTCTCAGAATGCAAAATTTCTGCTACAGCGGAGGAGAAAAACTTTTGAAAACAAAGCCTGTCATCATAAATTATCACATAAATCATATATGCTACGTAGAAATACAATGTCTGGATGAATTCTCTCATTTTCAATGCAAGTCTGAATGCTCTGTGTTAAATGTGTGGCTTAAGTATCCAGAACACTGAATATCTACACATATAATGTACTGGTGATTATAACGAGGCAAATCTTCCCCTCTCTGACCCAAGGCAGCTGCCAAAAACTGCAAGCAGCCAGTGCTGCCTGGATGCTACAGCTCCCCTCTCTCCAGCCATCCTATTCCTGTGATGAGACTGCCCGAGCTCTGCCCGCAAAGAGCCCCGGATCCCTGCAGGATGAATTTTCCCTTTGCTTTCCTGTAGAAGGGGCCTCCCCATTCTTTGTCCCAGCGCTCAGTCCCAGAGCTGCAGCCTGCTGGCTGGAAGTTGTGAAAACAGACAGCTTAGGGGCACTGTACGCTCCTGAAACCTGAGCGTGCTCCTAAGTGTCGTTACTCATCCAGGCAGCTTTTCCTTCCCCAGCCTTGGCGAACTTTCCTCCCTGAATCCTCAAGTGCTTCAAGGGCTGGAGAGCTGCCAGCCACCAGCTGCAGAAGATCTTAAAGAAACCTGGGCCTATTTTCATGATTTAGGAGAGCAAACAACAAGAGAAAAATTTAAAAAAAGCAAATTGAGCAGATTCAAAACAGAAGGGGGAAGTCCTCTGTCTCATTCCCCCCTCACCACACCATTTAATTTCATCCCCCCCAAGAAAAAAGTCTTTCAGAACCAATATTAAAAATACAAGCTGAAGATTTAAGAAGATTTTGTGCCATCAGGGAGCAATCTAGAAGGGATGATCTCTGCCTGAGGCTTGATCCCTGGAAACTCCAGCACAGCTCAGTTGGGAACACCAGAGCATCGTGGAGTGAAAGGAGGGCTTTTGCTTCCTTAGCACTGGGAATCTGCTCTGAAACTGGAGGAAAGGGAATTTGGTTCTCTTTGGGGATGAGAAGCAGCACACTTATGGTGCATGGTCTGAGTTCACCACTCCTGAGAAGTACAGCTCTACTCACATCAGATAAGAAGCTGGAAAAGCCAGAAAAGAAAAAAAGAACAAAGCAGAGACATCACTGCAGTCTTCTCAGCCTCCCTTCTTTGGCAGCATTTTGTTTAAGGAAATGCAAGAGGGTACCTGAGCTTGTCTGCGATAAAGATCACCCTCCTTTCCAGGAGCAGGGAGGCAAAGACTCTGCTCAGATGCCGCACGCTGAGGGATGTGAACAAGGACTCAAAATCAACATGCTCAAGCCTAGAGTCAAGAGGCCTCCGCAGCTCGATGACCTGTTGGAGAAAAAAAGACCACAGGTCAGCTCTCACGGTCTACCCACACTGTGGCAAGCAAGGACCCAGCAGGTATTTTCACAGCTAACAAGCCTTACTGACTGCACTGGCAAACACTGCACAGCGTTAGGTCCTCAAACACAATCTTTCCAAAGACCTCCAATAAATCCTTCTTCCAGATGAAGACAACCCAGAGTCCACTCCAATGGGCACAGCATGAGACCAACCACAAGTTCTCCCCACTGGACTGATGACAGGGAGATCTTCATACGGAGGAAAACTAATTTGTGTTCAGCTAGGAGTGGTTTCCAGCCTTTCTGGCATTCAAGCAGCAGAATGGGATGGAACCTTTCAAACTTGCACTCTTATTTTTACAGTTACAATTTATTTCTTTCACTGCAAGAATCTAGATGCCTAACCTACCGACTATAATTTTTTTATATCAGTTACAGAAAAGAGCAGCCTGTGAGTATTTTCCTTTCTTCATATCTACATAAATAATTCCTGTCACAGCACCTTAGCACTTCAAACTCCTTACCCTAGACAAAAACTTATCTAAATTGTTCTTAAAAGCCTCCAACACCAGACAGTTGATAAATGCCACAAGAAAATTATTCTAGTTCTGAACTACCCTGACCAACACCAAGCCTGCAGCTGAAACATCTCAGTGGCAAATTACTTCAACTACTTCTTGTCTTAACTCTCAGTATAGACTCAGAGCAATTGGTCACCTTCCTCTCTGTAGGAAACTTGTATTTTGGAAGGTTATTGTCACATGTCCTCCTTTGTCCTTTGTTTTCTATATTAAGCAAACAATTTTCTCAAGCTTTGCCTGTATTTTCTAAACCACTTAATAAGTGGAACTATTCTTCTGGGGCTTTCTCTTAGTGTTTGCATTTTTTGGAAAATTATACTCTAAATAAATTTCCACCAATGTTGGAAAGCAGAATAAAAATGCTTTATTCATTATTCATGCCTTCACTTTCTTTCACAATGCAGGAGTCTGTCTAAATAATACCGTACTGTTACTTCTGCTCACTTTATGGCCCACTATATCACCGGACCCTTTTCTGAACTGCTGCTCACTCAGTTACTTCCATGTTGTATTAGACTACTCATTTCTTCTTCCCAGCATTTTGCTCTTGTCCATATCGAATTTCAGACCAAACCTTCAACTCAGCAAGGTCATTTTGAATTTTAATCCCTTACTGTCCAAAGTGCCTGCAGCCCATCCCAATGCTGTCACCTACCCATTGTGCAAATGTGAGGTTTATGCCATCAATCAGGCAATTAATGAACATTAAGGATCTTGGAAACGAAAAGCCAAAACATTCTCACAGCCTGACAGCACACCGTTGGGACTCTACTCCTCGAGTGCAGATTTTTAACCAGCTATGCATGTGCTCTGCAGTAATTTCATTTAGTTTGGACTGTTTTCAGTTTTGTTGAGGAGAACATCGTCATGTAGTGCTATGCTGAAAGCCCTCAGACACAACTGCTATCAACTCGCTCACTTTCCTCTCCCTCGTGCTCAAGGCATACCATGCCCAACAAGACTATGTTCAATTTGGCTCCTTCCATCCTCCCACAGTCCTTCAATGCTAATCCCCAAAAGCTCTGCACTCTTAAAACCCTCCCACTGTCCTCACACCACACTGTGGAAGATACAACATGTACCCTCACCTCCATCTTGTGAAAATGCCATTCTGAAAGGCTGCACCATTGCCCTTGTGTGCTTCCAGGTATTTTTTGACCAGAACCCTATGCCCTGTCCCACACAAACAGTGGTTCTGCGTGAAGGGTGCTGGAGCACGTGCTATGAATCCTGTCATCAGGAAGTGTGGGGGGCCTCAAGCAGATCCAAGGTCATGTGCTATGCAGCAAGGGGCCCACCAGTCTGTGCCACTTGGCCTCAAGGGCAATGCCCTTTTTCATTTTGCCCTATTAGCATGGCTGTGCCCTTACATTCATTTTTACCATACGATTTCCCTTTTGATTCTGAGGTCACTGAAGTCTCCATCTCATCCCCTCCAGTCCCCTATTTTACTTCCTAGCTTCCCCACACAGTTGCCAGACAATCTGTCCTTGAAGATCCCCACTGCTATGTCACCATCCCAACTTCCAGTCACCAGTCCTGCACCATTTGCTGGCCTAAGTCTCCCTCTCTCTAGGGTGGTGTCTTTACCTCTGTTCCTGAGCCTGGCAAGAAGTTCTTGACTGTAATCGTCCGGCCCAAAGCTGGGAAAGGTGCCTCCATGACACTCCTCATGAGAGGCTGCACCAAGGCGGGGGAAATGCCCCGTCTCTTCTCAACTTCATCCAAGATCTGAAATAAAACCATGAAGACACAAAAACACGTACATCAGGAGGAGGGAGGTAACACCAGGAATAAAGGGCACCAGCATCTACGTTCTCTCCTTAAGCCAGCATTGACACGGAGCCTTGAATCATAAGGAAGAAGGTAAAAGGTGCAACTGAAGACCCTTAATTTCCTTCAGCAAGAGAAACCCAGCTCCAGTGAGGTCAATGGAAGCTTACTTTTGCAAATGCCCCACCACCCTTGGGAGTCAGTTTTCCAACTTTTAGTCTTTCAGTGCTTGTGTTTTGGTAGTTCTGCTGAAAGAACAAGGCAACAGCTAACAATCTAGTTTTGCTTTTAACTGTGTTTTTGCTAGGTACTGGAATTAGCATGCGGTTGCCTTGACAACACCATTTCAGGCCCTTTTCTTCAGCCATCAGCTTCCCTGATCCCCATTCTTCTGGTGTTGACTTCACTTTGAGGTCCCTTTTGGCCTACATCACGCATTCCCTTTCTCTCCCCCCTCACCTTAGAGAAGAGATTGAAGCATCCAAGGCGACTCACAATGCAGTAAACTTCTGGAAGACGCTTCCCTTTCCCACTGGGCTTTCAGGACAAATGCAAATACATACACCAAAAAAAAAAACCACCAAGAAAACGTCAGAGTTATAACTACTGCAGAGGCAGTGGCCAGTCTCTTAGCTCTGCAGCTTGCTGGCTGGCTCAGAAACTGGCAGACATTTAACAACATGCTGCTGATGACAATACCTTAAGTCTGGCTCAAACCCCGGTACACTAGAAACAGTGGGGAGAAGCGGGCACATCCACCACAATATGATCCCAACCTTCTTAGGTCAAATGACTAACGCAGGGCATGTTGCTCTACAGAGACAACTCAGCCTACAGGACTAGCACAGGTTTAGGTAACTGTTTAGCAGCTATGTGAACCTAAGGAAAACAAACCCTATCTTCAGCTTAGTGGTGAAACAACAGTCCATGGTCGTAACATTAAGCACTGGTGTAAGGAGAAGGTAAAAGAGCTACGCCTGGAGTGGAGGATGGTACTCCATGAGGGACTTTGGCACTGAGCAGAGCAGAAGAGAGCAAAGCTGTTCTGCTGCTGCTCTTTCCACACTGAAAGAGAAGAGCAGCAGCTTTCCACTTTCCAGAATGGGTGCCAGTATAACACCAACCCCACAGAAGGCTGCATCTCTAAGAAAAGAAAAAACACGGATAATTACCAACAGCCTCCTACAGTATCCAAATCGCCTGCTTCCATCTTCTCCCGTCAGGACAAATGAGAATGTCTCACTGCAGAAAAAGAAACCAGAATGACCAGATACCCATCACCCACATTAAAAGTCTCTGACATACAAACCCAATAAACCCACAATCTTTTTGCATTTCCAATACAGCCTGCTCAGGGGTCTGCCCAATTTTCTGCCTTAACAGTTCTCATATTTAATTAGCTTGACATTTACATCCTTTTCTCATGAATCAGGATACAAAGTACGGTACTTACCTGGCAAACTGATGGATGGGGGCCCAGTCCTTTGCATCAGGGAAGCAAAACTGGGGAATAGCTTTCAACTGATCTTCTGCCTCACGCATGAATTTGAACGAGCGCTCAAGCTAGCAGAACAGACAGAAGGAATGTTTCCAATTAGTCATGTGGGGATGGAATGACTTCAAATATTTTTCCTGTGACAAATGAAGAGGTGATGACAGAAGCTAAGCTTCTGCCTGGAAGATATTACAATTTCTGTGATTCTGGCTCACCTAATCTTTAGGTATCTTAAAGCAACTCTGTGCTCCCAATTCCACCAAGCCCTGCATCTGCAGCACCTGCCCCTGCTATATTGTGCCTCCAATCTGGGACACATCTTCCAGCAAGGGGTGAGAGAACTGAAGTCTGAGGAGAGCTCTGGTTACATCCCATCTACAAACACACTGTCACACTGGTTCTATGTTTCTTCCATTTCTCATTCCCCATTTTGAGCTAGACTATTGGTGAAAGCTGTGCCTTCCCTTTAAGAACATGTCTTCTCTCAAGCATTGGTTTTCTTTAAAGAGAAAAGAGGGAGAAAGGGAATAACCACATAAAAGTCATAGCCAAGGGCAGCAAAAGATCTAGATCAGCTGCTCTTCCAACAGTGAGGAACACCATGACAATTCTTGGGAATGACTGCAGCCCCTCTATCTTCAGTCTCACTGAACACTGACATAGCAGAGTGGTCACTGATACAATATGGTCACCAGAGAAGCTGTGGCTTCTCCAGCTGTGCAAGCGCACCACACAGTCTTAGACATGTCAACCAGACGTTCCCGACAGGCACCACACCTTCAATGGGAACTGCTGGGTAACCTCAGGGACGTAAGCAGCCCCAGCCTGCTTCTTGTGCAGTGACACCACGACAAAGTACTCAAACAGCTGCCTCTCTTGATATTCGATCAAGTCCCGTTCCAAGGTTTGGTACCGTGGGGTTTGCTTCAGGCGAGATTTCACATGCACCAGGCGCTGGCTGTGAGCTATGGAGAAAAAGATTAGAGATTGTGACTTTGGTTCTTTGCACAGAGCACCAACAGCGCTTTTCAGAGACTTACGGATAAACTCGAAACCACCCCACTGCATTTACTTTGTCAGTGGCTGAGAAAGAGGTGGAAACCATTTGAAAGCTGTACTGTAAATATCGACAGAGATGAGACACAATCTTGTGAGTGCCATCACCCTGAAGAGCTCTGGCAAGAGCAGGATTTCATGGATAGCTTTTACAGCTGAAGACAACCCAAACTGATATCCATATGGGACATGGTATAACAGATAATGTCTGGGCATTCATCCTAGCATTTACTTATGCATCTTTCAAAGCCAGGCATTAGGTGATTGATCACCTCCGTTCAGAGGAGTCTGGGGGTAGCGATCCCCTTGGTTTTACAAGATGAGCACTTGGGTCAGGCCAGGACCCCACCAGCTAAGTAACGTTGGGGACTCCCAGCTAAGGACTCCCAAGGCAGGCTGGGCTGTAGGCCAATAACAAAAAATGTGAAAAGAGGTGTGAATGAAAAAGGCTGGCTCATGCCAGTCCTTCCTGTGCCTAAAACTAATCTCTGAGGACCATGTTTCTACAAGTTCACCCAAGACAATAGAAAAGCAAGAAAAACTGCCAAGCAAGCTGTAACTGCAACACACATGAGCTGTGGGACAATAAACATTCCAGCATGGAAAGTAATGAAAAGCTGCGTGCTGAGAAAAGACCAGATGAGATTCCCTAAGACCACCCCCCCGCTTTGTTTTACAGTCGCATCCCAAATTAAATCTCCATGTCATCTCCCTTACTCCTACTACAAAAGAAAGACTTAACTACAAGCAGAGACTACAGCACATTCTCACAGCAGTGTTTTTTGTGAATGTGGGTGGCAACACAACGTTTTGACAGAAACAACCACCACAGGATACTGCGGGAAGTCCACATAGATAAGATGTCTCCTTGGGAAACAGGGCTTCCTGAAAGATGGGATATACTTTAGGACATACTCCTGACCTTTTAACTCGTAAAATTGTGCCATTCTTGGACTATTCCAGACAATAACATTTAAAGTAATCTTGAAGTGCCTCTTAAATCAGAGGGCGTAACAATCACTGGGTAGTTAAAGCCCTGGAAAGATGGCTTAGACTCCTTTCTCTCATCGCCTATTATGCTATTTGCTCTAAGGCTGTAATTCTTCAAAACCTTTCAGAAGCGTTTTCTGTTTTACCAGAGACTTCAAAAGGAGCAGTGTCACAGCAATGCTGAGCGCTTCTGAAGAGCTCGCTCAAGCTCTGCATTGTTTATATTCTGTGCAACCTACTAAAAGATACCAGGATTGTACTGCTGTCATCATGACAAAGTTTGTCTTTAAATGTTATTCCTTCCCAAGGGTCAGCACTTTTGGCTCTGACATGCAGTTTGATGATTGCTGTCTGATGATTTGCTGTGTCTCAGATGATGTACAGTGACTTGCTAAGCAGAGGTAACTGGCTGGTGTGTTTGGTCTGTTAATTAAAACATACAAAATCAGAAGTCCTAGATAAAAGAGACTTGCTAAATCATCTCACTTCCCTATGTAAGAATAGGAAAGTCGACAGTTCAACAAGGCATAAAGCAAAACATGGGTGTAGCTAGTGCAAACAGCAAGTGCCAGAACTCCTGTTCACAGTTACCTAGACTTGCACAGTCACACAGAGCCAGGTAGGCATCTGGATATTATTCAGAGTCCAGTGCTGTTGGATTTGAGGTGAGTTCACACAATCTCCATCATCCTCTCTATAGGCAGTTCCTAGCTGCAGTTATACAGATGTTACAGAGAAACACAGGATGATGCACATGATTCACTACGGCAACCCGTAACAGACAAGAGCTTGAGTCTTTCTGGCCACATCTACACTGTCTTTCTCAGCTACATCTGAACATGGACTGTATTTCACAACACTGTGTTTCAAGACAGTTGTGAATGTAATTTCTGTGCAATCTTGGGCACAAACCCTCTCTCCCTGCCTCCAGGCTAGCCTGAGAACCTGTCAGAAGGTAGGCGGTGGCAGCGGTTTTCAGCATGATCTTGCTAACGCAGCAGTACAGATAAAAGATTTCCCAATGCAGAGGGCAGCAAGAGCATACAGTAGTTCTTGTGTGGGAAGCTGTGCTCACAAGAGGGAACTCAGTTTGAGGTTTCAGTTCTAAAAACCTGAAAGACGGTAAGGACGAGCACTCCTAAGCACAACGTGCTGTGGTTAACACAGAGCCAACTGCTGCTTATGCTTGTCTTTTCAGCTTGGGAACTGACCTGCTACCCAGATCAGGTGTGCCTGCAAGTCAGGAAACTTTAGAATTGGAGGGAGTTTCCATCCTGCATTCCAACTCTGCCAGGACTTTGAATTTACCGTACAAATTCCCAAAAGACTATAATGCCACCAGCATGTCACAGGGCTAATTACCAGTACAAGAAATTTCAGAAGAGTATTATGGAGATCAGTACACCATATAGCTCTAGTGGAATGAAGCAAGCAACGCAGCGCTGTATCCCAACTCAGCCAATGCAGAAGAGTCTAACTAGCAATAAATCATACAGTGCAATTCTGTTTTCCCAGCTAGCCAGTCTGGCTGGTGGGTTTTTTCCCTTAGCAACTGTGTAATGGGTTTTCTGAACACCCTGTCCCATGCAATACTGCCTCTGTCAGCCTGGTCACACATCTGTGGCTGCATACTTAGAAAAACCTCACTGTATTTCCACAGCGTCCAAGCCCTCTCCTAGGAAAGGCAGTGCAAAGAGCTTTCATGGGAATTGGAACAGATGTATGGTTTAGATTCCTATACGCTATGGATTTATTTCTGTAGCATTGAGATCTTTGTTTTCCGAGTGGAAACAAGCTCCTTCTCCAAAGGCAGAACAGAGGAAAGATCTTGACCCAGGATCTCAGAGCAGAGTTTATCAGGAGCCATTTGCTCTCTTCACACATTTGCCTTACCTTTCAGCTTCTCTTCAGTATCACTGTCCGATTCACTGTTTTCATCTGTGACTAGGAAAAAAGAAAGGGGACAGTGAAGTAAGTAAAGCCTATTTATAACCATTCATTTCTTATCACTGGCATGAGAAAGCCAGGCCTGACAGCTTCAGGGGAAGACAGTACAGATCCCAAAAGACTTGCTCTTTTCAGGGGTGCACATACCCACTGACATTTAGCTCACCAACCTTGGTATCTTCCCATTCATTCAGGGAATAATAAAAAACCCCAAACAACAAAATCAATTTTGCACAGCCAAAATATTTGCATAAAGAATAAAATGCCAGAGCAGTATTTTATCCAAGCCTGTATAAGCATGACACCAAGGTGAAATACAGATTAATATGCAGTAGTTTGTGGGATAAGGGATTAAAAAAAAGCAAACAAACAAAAAACCAATTGCCAGACTGAATCAGACTCAGTCCAATAGCCTGTTTCTGTCAATGATGCCTTAGATGCTTCAGAGAGGGGTATAAAAAATGACGTAGAAAAAAGTCTGGGATGCTTCCCCTGAAGGTTCATATAAACACATTCATCCACCCTGTGGGTGTAATTCCTATATAAAATGGGATATACAGTAACAAGTAATTGTGGGAAACAAATAGAGCTGGTGGTCACCTTTTGCTGGCAATTAAGGTGTTTTGGAAAAAAATACTATGTTGGAAAGACAATTTTAAGTTTTATGGAGATGAGATGTTTTAAACTAATTGCTCTGAAGTATCTGAACACTTCTGGCTTGTTGCTGATTGACAGTGGGAGGCTGAAAGTCTCAACCTTGCTATGATGGAGATGGTCCTACAGTCAATTCTAGAAACTCTGATTCCCAACTGAGGTGATTTGTTTATTGGGATGCCGAAAGAACCAGGACTGCTTCAAAATCTACTGTCTTCCATTGGACAGTTCATTAAAGTGACACATTCCCGCAAAATATTTTGATTTCAACAAATCACACTCTTTGGACAGAACATTCCTCTCCAAAGCTTCCAGCCTGTTCCAGAAATAAACATCAAAAAGCGGGGGACATTTTTGGTGTGACCTATAAGGTTATCATGTAAATGAAAACGAAGCAAGAAAAACAAAAAAGTTCCGTTTTAATGAAAGTCTTTTGGGCAGAGGAACAGCCTTTATCTTCCCAAAAGAAAGGGTGGAAGTCCCAACTCAGTCTCACCCTGGGCTGGAAGAAGCGCTAGAAAACATCACATAAATCACTAAGCTAGCCTAAACTCTAAGGGAAGTCCTCAAAATGTTTTAGATATATGATGATTCAAAGTTCCTTTACCTTTCCCTGAATTGCTCTCTGTAGACTGCGATAGTCTCTTGACACGTTTCTTTCCCCTTCGTGCCTCATAAATGGCATTGATTTTCAGCACAAGCTGCTCAGCAAACACACAAACAAACAAGGTTATTTTCTTCCCCAGGCAAGAAAGTAAGTTAGAATTTCATGCAAAGTGCTCTGTTTCTCAACCCTGGCCATATTGAAACTCTTCACTTGATGGCCCAGAACTGACAATTACCACCATCTACCTTGCACAGCACCCTGCACCGCCAACGGCCACGCTCGCTCTAGTACGGAAGCAGTACAGTCATGCTGGCATGGCAGGAGCCCAAGGGAACATGCTGTGATCAAAGGCCAAGCCTTAATGCACTTCCACACTGTGTGGCTGTACGAGCTTGATGGTGCCCACCTGGGCCTGTCCATACCATGGTCCACGCTCCAGGGAGCACCAGAAGGTCCCCTGAGAACCTGCCCTGGTCTGCAGGTTTGAAACCAGAAAACCAGCTGGAGGACGACAGCAAACTTTAATGTCTTGATGCCTTTAACATCTGCTGTGGGATGCGCTGGAAGAGCCTTCATACCAAGCATGGGGGAAACACATCATACAAGGAATGCTGAAGAAATTGAGATGGGTGGGAGCCAATGATGTTGATGTATTTTATACTAGTGCTTTGGAATTTTGCTTTGCAAATCCTTTAATCCCTGGCCTCCTAGCTGAGCAGGAGAGAGGACATTTCAATGTTGGGCATAGCTGGGCTTAGTGGCTCATTCAGTGCCTCTGGTCTCCCTATCTGTCCCTGAAGGTGTGTAGTTGCAGAAGGACCATGCCAAGCTGCCCTAAGCCTCCTTGAGCAGAGCTGCCTCCTTGTCAAGGTCTCAGGTAGGAACAGCAAGACATGGCCACAGCATTCAGATTTGTTCCAGAAAGTCTGGGATTCCTGCACACATGTCCTGAGAGCTCATGGTAAGACAGGCCCACCACGCACTTGGTCAGAGAACTGTGAATTGAAATATTTAAGTGAGAGGCAGGATGCTCTGGTGTGGAAGTGCAACCTCCACCCAGCTGCCCAGCTCAAGTCTCAGGTCGATCTTGCCACTGACACAGTAGAATCATAGAATCATAGAATAGTTAGGGTTGGAAGGGACCTCAAAGATCATCTAGTTCCAACCCCCCTGCTACGGGCAGGGACAGCCCCCCCTAGACCGCGTTGCCCAAAACCTCATCCAACCTGGTCTTAAACACTTCCAGGGATGGGGCCTCCACAACCTCCCTGGGCAACCTGTTCCAGTGCCTCACCACTCCAACAGTAAAGAATTTCTAACATCTAATCTAAATCAACCCTCCTTCAGCTTAAACCCGTTACCCCTTGTCCTGTCACTACACTCCCTGATAAACAGTCCCTCACCATCTTTCCTGCAGGCCCCCTTCAGAAACTGGTAAGCCGCAATTAGATCTCCCCAGAGATTCTTTTCTCCAGGCTGAACAATCCCAGCTCTCTCAGCCTGTCCTCATAGGAGAGGTGCTCCATCCCTCCAGTCAGCTTCGTGGCCCTCCTCTGGACTTGCTCCAACAGCTCCATGTCTCTCCTGTACTGGGGCCCCCAGAGCTGGATGCAGTACTCCAGGTGGGGTCTCACAAGAGCCGAGTAGAGGGGCAGGATCACCTCCCTCGACCTGCTGGTCACACCTCTTTTGATGCAGCCCAGGACATGGTTGGCTCTCTGGGCTGCAAGCGCACACTGCTGGCTCATGCTGAGCTTCTCATCAATCACCACCCCAAGTCCTGCTCCTCGGGGCTGCTTTCAATCCATTCCTCACCCAGCCTATAGTCGTGCTTGGGATTGCGCCAACCCATGTGCAGGACCTTGCACTTGGCCTTGTTGGCATGCGGTTCGCATGGGCCCACCTCTCCAGCCTGTCAGGGTCTGTTCTGAGTAAACAGTAAATCTGTTCTGAGCTTGCTCTGCAAGACTGTTCAGGGGCACTGCCCGGTAAATACATACTTGTAATCTTCCCTTCAGCTGACATAAAATTATGTGTGAACACAGTGATGGAGCTCAAGCACATGCACAGATGCGTAGGCATACTGGGAAAGAAGACCCTAGACATTTGTAGTCTTTGGCTCATTCCTGAAGAGCTGAGGTATACAAAGATATATATCAGATATAAATCAGATATGCAAACATGAACACAAATCTGGCAACCAGGAAACAAAAAAAGATACACAAACACATCCCTTTTTCCTCAAATGAAAACTGTGGGTTCAGAAAAAAGTCACCACAGACAGTCCCTGGTAGATTCTGCTTGTCCTGCAAAGACTGGGATAAGCAACTGTGTTTTTATAACTGTGTTTTTGAAACATTCAATAGATAGACTGCTGCCAAGCCTTATTTGGGCTGAATACACTTCCTGCTAGATCTGCAAGAAAATAAAATTGAAACGGAGTCGTACTGTATCCAAATGTGAAGTAGGAAATGTTGATCCAGAAAATGCTCACGACTCCAGACAACTCCTTTCGTCACTCAAATGTCACTATTTTCATTGTTCATCTACAATCACACCCTCCCTTGAATTAAGAAACAGCCAATGCGTGAATTAGACCTAGCAAAGAACAACAGATTGCCAGGAGGAAACACCAACACAACACACTATTTCTGACTGTCCTATGCATCAAGCAAAGAAGAAAATATGATGGGGTAAGTTTTTTGTAAAGATATTAATTGCTTCCCCCCCCCCCGACAAACGTCAACTTTTATTCAAAAATTAAAATGTGGTTTGGTTTTTTTCCTTCTTATTTTATCTCTCCTGACAATCACAGTATCTCAGATGGAAAAACAACTTCTTCAAAACTTGCAGAGATGTTTGTGAGCCTTCTCCTTCAGGCAGAAAGGGGGCTACACACAAGTCAAGCTACCTGCCAGGACAACAGCCAAATTGAAGGGATGCCACATTGGAAACTAAAGAAAACATTCTCTCATACTCACCTTCCTGCCTGGAAGAAGCCAAGCAAAAGAAATAAAGCCTTAGATTTACCTTGGGAATCTTCCTTCTCCTCTTGCCATTCTGAGGGTCTCCCAAAGAGAAGAAGGTGTCATCTGGACTGCTGGGGGTTGAGGGAGGGCTGATTTTAGATGGTGACCCCGTCCCATCACGGCTCAGTTTCCGTATGTCTGGCAGTTTGAAACTCCGCCGCTCTGAGTTTTGGCGGAAAAATATGGGCTTGGAAAGCAACTGGAAATGGAGAAGTAATGAATGAATACAGGGCCTTAAGCACCTTTGCCTCATTGCTAACACTGTCATGGTGGTAAATCCAGTGGGGCAGCCACAGCACTCAGCTGGCAAAGCAGCCCAAATTCTGAGAATGCTCACAGATTTCTGCACACACAAGGAACTCACCCAGTTCCTTGAGCTAGACCAGGACTATCTTGACCAGCAATTGAACCATTCCATATTTATTCCAGACCAATCTCAGGGGTTGGCCAAGAAGCCTTGTTCCAGTGTGAAAAGAAATCTCCCCGGACTTGTGTAACTCAGAGGCTGGGACTGTAAACAGGACAAGACTAACCACACCAGTCAACCACAAGCATTTGGGACAAGGAGCAGCTAGCCAGGAGGAACAGAGAAACAGTAAAACCAGACAAAAAGCACTGTCAGTATGGCTGGCTTTGACAGTAGCCAGAATTAAGTATTTCGGAAGAGGGTACAAGAAATGCCATGATAGACAATTATGGACACTGGTTTCCTCCTAAGTACATTAGCAAGTTCAGTGGGAGCACAACAGTAGACATTTAAGTACCAGAATAAAGTTCTTAAAGTCCCTGACCAAAAACAGAATCAGAGAAGCAGAAAGCTCAGCTCCAGATAAAGACAGACAAATCACTTCTCACCAGAAAGATGCTCAATAAGAACTCTTTTTGTCTTCTCCTACAGAATTTCCCAGCATCTATGACAAGGGTAAGTTGCACTTTTTGTGGGCACTGTATCTGCACGGCACTAAGTGGTGTGGGAGAGAGGTACCCAAGCTAATTCTGAGCAAGTCACAGCAGCACTACAGCTGAGGCAGCATAATGGTCTGCCTCCATCAACAGGCACTCAGCACAGTTATTAGCCAGACCACTTCATTCTTTCAGGTTAGCTCAGGTGTCTCCGAATGGCTTGGAGAAGACACTCAACTCACAAAAATGCCTACTGCCCAGAGACGTCACATGTTAAAATGAGTCTGGGAAGAGCCTTAGCACTGAAGAATCCCACCCTGCACTAGTGATATAAGACCAAAAGTCTGTCCAGACTCATTCTTCACAGTCTGTAGCCTGGGCAGGCTCTCCAGCGTGATTCACACTGCAGTTGCAAACCCATTAGTTGCCAAGAGAGCTGCAGCGCTTCTTTTCTGACTAATGCAGATCACAGCTTTTAGATGTGAAAGCACCACAGTGTAACATAATTACTCCTGTTCAGCTCTTTACTAAGTGTATCCTGCTGGGAACAACATCTATGGTGAAAGGCATTCCTGTGTAACACTGCAGCCCCCTTTTGACAGCACAGGTGAGAAATCAGGGTGCACTGGTGATAGCAAAGCTCTCTGAGGGAAATCAACTGCATTCCAACAGTTGTATATAGACCTGTGCTGCTCTAGACCTAACTAGCAACAAGGAGAATGGACTGAGAACAACAGAACAATTTTCACTTTTAAGTGTTGAATTATTTACAGATAATTCAGCTCATTAAGCTGGTTGGAAAAGAGCAACATGTGAAGAAATGCTGCACATCAAACTTCTGAAAATGCTGGGTAACAGCTCTAATAATAGCTGCAACTTGGAGAGCATGGGAAAACCCTTTGGTCGGAAAAAACATGTTTAGATCCCTGCTATCTGCTCTGAACCCAGTCGTTGCCAAGATGACTTCTGCTGTCACACTGCTCCTGCTGTTCCAGGCTTGGGCTATATACATAGACAACAGGAATCAACCAAAACAGCTCAGGAGGCGGAGAGCAGGGCTGGCCTTGGTAAGTCCTGAGCTCTGAGTAAGAGGTGCAGACCAGTGCTTTACCTCTTCTTTTGGTTAAACTGCCAAGGAAAATGGCACTAGGCTGTGAGCTGTGCTGCTAGCGGGGACACCCCTGTAGTATCAGCCTCCTAACCAGGGGACTGGCGTTGCATTAGTTACCAACAATCAGTCTCATCGAGCAGAGAGCAAAAGAAGCATCCTAAAGGAGGGGGCTGCAGAGGCATCTTGGCATCAGTGTGGGCAGACCGCGTACTGCCCACTGACACTTGATTACCCAAGTACTAAAATGCCTCCTTGAGGGGAGGAAGATCTTTCCTGCACTATAATAGCAAAAGGTCTTCCCCCCTATCAGGGGAAGGCAGCCTCGGAGTGAAAAAAAGTGAAAGCCAACAAACCATTTGTATAAGGGCATGCTGGTTTTTTACCTTGCTAAAGGGCAATAAATCCCCTCTTATCACACCATACTCCATGGTAAAAGACAAAAAGGAAAAAACTCTGACATGATGAGTCATTGGCAAAACTCCACTTTTTCCACATAGAACCTGGATTTCTCCCAAAAACTTTCTGGAGCAGGAGAGGTGGCCACTTGAATCAAACAAAGTACCTTAGTAGGAGTGCCGGGTACAGAAGAGGTGGGGGATGCTGGGAAGGTGAGGACGCATTTCTTCCCCAAACAGCGGCTATTGGTCTCAATGTCTTCATAAGGGTTTTCCTTTGATGGTGGATCTGCAGCAAAAAGCCACAAGCGAGAAACTGTAAGTACAGAAAATCCTTGAGGTTTGCCATAAAAATCTGTTTGGGGATCTGATGGCCTTCTCCCATCTCCCACATCAGACATAAAGACCTGTTCTCAAGCATTCCTACAATTGCTTCATTCTCTCCATAGCCCTAGAAGTCCAGCTGCTTGCTGGACAGTGTCCAAACCTTGACACTGACATATGCAGCCATAGGAATGTATCACAGATACTACAGATGGAAAAGACCCAGCGAGTCCTCAAGTTCATTTCCCCGTCTTCAGAGGAGCTGTGAGGTTCTCATGCACATCAGTCCATAATTGTATTTCCTTCTTTCCAGTCTTCTGCTTAGAATTGTCTCCAAATGAAACTGTGAACTGAAAGCTAGCAGAAGGGTCTTCTCTCCTCTGTTTAAAACCCATATTTAGAGGAACCTCTGGTCATCATTTAATTGAGGCTGAAGTGATGCACTGCTCTTGGGCTGACCTTGCAGAAAGATTAAATCCACCCTCTGAACATGGATGTCTGTCACACAACATAGGTTTTCAAACACATCTACCAATCACGGACACCTCAATCTCACATGCCCCACTTTGGAAAGAGGGAAGGATTCACCTCACCTAACCTAAGCCATTGAAAGTCAGGATGCTCTCTCCCTGGAGGGTGGAGGGCAGGAAAGGGACACCTCTAAAGTAACATTCAGCTCATTCTTACCTAGGATCCCCTCAAAAACACAAGGCTTGAATGACCACACAGAGGTGTCCCTTTCTTTCCACTGGTTCTGGAGATAAGGCACAGAACTAGTCTGAGTTTCAAACACTCAAAATTATACATAATGACCTCCTTCATCCCACTCTTCAGCAGTGCTGGGAAATCCAAATGCAAGTGTGTTCAAAAACACACAACTCTGAAAAAAGCAGGTTATGACATCTCCATCTGAGTATCTAAGAAACCAATGACAAAGGCTTAGCCCAAGCATCAGCAGGCAATTTGTTATGAGATTTCTCTCTTCACAGCCATCATTTCATGCCATCCCAGTGGACAGCTGGGACTCAAAGCAACTGCCTCTCTCTTATTGTCATGTAATGCTTGGCTGAGAGCAAAGACTGGAGGTCAGTGATGCTGCAAGCCGCTGGAGCAGAGGCTGGTAATGGCTCTGTAGGATCTGTTTGACTGGCACACTCCCACCTGCCTGCCCTGCTGGGGCAGGAGTGCAGCTGAAGTCTTCAGACAAGGACAGAAAACCAAGTCTTTTCCAACACTGTCTTCTATCTGTGGCTTGGCAATACTGAGCACTATAGCGTTGGATCTGAATTCATCAAGGAGAAGGTAAACATGCGTGACATCAGCAAAGCAAGTCTGTGTGAACTTTTTGTCAACAAACATGCTTCTGTCCCTGAAAGTGGCTACGCTTTCTAATTCCAATGGCACACTTCAGTACTGAAAATATACTTCAGCTGTCACATAATTGGGCAGATTGGAGAAAAAAAGAACAAGTTTGTGTTCTGTTGCCTACTCTATCTTCAAACTGCTCGGCAGCATGTCCAATTAGCCTCAGTCTAGAACAACACCATTTCTCTCTTTTTGACAAATAAACCTTGTCATCCATCTGCCCAGTACAATTTCCAAAATTCCAGGTAAGCAATGGCAAACGGGTAAATAGATGGTGCATGAAGGGAACTTTCTTGCTGGGAATGGGAACGGTTCTCCTACCAACAGCTGACCTCCCGAAGTCATGCACATGAACATGAGGTGTATGTGTGTGCTTGCGTGCACTGATGGACACACATGATTATCTGTGGGTCAGCACTAGCATCGTGAGGCTGAAGTCTTGCTTCTCCCTCCATTGGTGTGGTTTTCACATGTTTATGTTTTGCAGACTATACCCACCCGCGGTCTTCTGAAAAACAAAACTAGCCGTTTTTGGAGTTATTCCTGTCCACTCCTTTTCCCAAGCTTCCATGGTAACACCACCAGGACTGCAGGAACCAATTAAACATCACTGACTCCAGGCAATGCCTGAACATGCAGCAAGAAAACAAAAATCCAAACATGCCCCATTAGCTGACAATTACCCATAACTTTGTTTTCTTTTAATCTTTGCAACTAAAAGCTGGAGGGGAGAGGAATTTCAGCCTGGTATTTGAGTTCACTGCAAGCTTGGGACACCAGGGTGTGCTTGTGTTTGAATGGATGTATTTGCCTACACAGCCACTCTGTAATGCTATCCATGTTATTCCAGCTGATGAGGTGACCCTTACTCAGTGGTTTCTGAGACCTCCCACCACGCCCCAACACAGAAAGCCCCAGCAGCTGCTCAGGCACTCCCTGTTCCCTTGGCCCCCAAGTAAAGAGAAGAAAAAGCCAAACACAGGCCCCTAGCTCCACAGAGGTCGAAAGCTTCAAAAAACATCAAAAACGATGGACTGGCATCACCTTGTCTGCCATCGATCCCAAAGGAACACAATTCCTTGGAGAGATCTTTCTCATCGAGTATGATCAGATTTTATTCATCTCAAAATAATAACGCCCTGCCTGCTCCTGAGAAAGCGCAGCTCCTCCCACGCTGAACAACACAGGCCACCTCTGTAGGATTACAGCTGCATGGTGAGAGCTGATGCAGCTCTCCTCCTATTCTGCTAAACTCAGCCAAGAGCTTTACACAGCACCAGCCTACAGCTACTAAAACTTATTAAGGCTTTTTCAAGAGGGATGATTCTATGTTCCATAAAAGGCCACCTAACTCACAATATTAAAAACCACTATTTAAATTGAGAGTGTTGCAGGAAATAATCTTTAAAATGGCATTGATCTGCCACTGAAGTTAGAGGAATTAAATAAAATTCATTTTCAAAGATTGTGGGGCATAGTTTTTTTTAATTTCAGCGGTACCTGGAGCCATACACAATCCTATTTCTGAGCCATGGAACTGATAGCAAGGCTATCGTTTCAGACTGTTCACATTATCTCAGCTGTGACAAGCTCACCACAATGGACAGACCAGAGCTGTGAGAATTAGTCCACAGGACAAAAGGACGACAGAGGAGAGATGCCAGCAAAAAACAAAAGCTGGTTCCCACATGCCTCAGGTTCATCTTTGAAGCTGATGAATTTTGAAATATTCCATCCATTTTTCTTATTACTTGCCAATAATCTGTGTAAAATGTGTTTTGGTTTGCATTTGGATAATACAGATACTTTACTGAGCACCTCCGGTGAGTGCCTGTTGACCACAAGTCTTCTCAGTTATTCAGCGTTAACAGTCAAATCCCTCCCCTCTCCAAAGCTCCTACCCAGGATGTCTTCATAGACGTTCTCCTCAGATAAAGTGCGTGTGAGGGCCAGCTTGGTCTGCGCGTACCAATCCACTCGGCCGTTCTCTGACGACGACTGCAGCAAGTCTTCAAACTCATATGACTTCCTGCACCATCGATGGGAGGGGAGAAGGAACGAAGAAGAGAGTGATACAGTTAACCAGCACTTATAGCTAAATCACAGCTAATTCACTTCTCCAACATGCCACGCAGCTGGGAAAATGAATTCCTGAGAAGAGAACATTTCACAGCCTCATCCCATATAAAGCACGAAAAAGTAACACTGAGATTGGTTATTTTTATCAGCCACACAAATAAAGGCATTTCAGGGATGCTGTAGATAATCTGGATCGTCATGGCAACAGCACACTGTGCAGATGCAAGTGTTAAGTGGCACATCCTGCAACACGGCACAGAACCTTAAGCTGTGAGAGGTCCCATTTACAGCACCGATCCCACTCTTGGCAGGAATAGGGGGCCCCCAAAATCAGCTCTTCTTGAGCAGCACAGGAAAGTAATACTTGCGTGCAGGATGGTAGAAAGGGTAAAAACAATTAAGTGTCCTCCATCAACAAACCTTCAAAGTTTAAATTTCCTTCCTGCACCCAAGCCAGGAATTTTTAGGTGACAGTTTATGCAGAGGGCATTAGAAACAGCTATGTATTTTATGCTCCTCACCCCAAAAATGTGTGACAGTCATGTGAGAAGGGAGAAAAGACAAGAAAGCACTCCAGAAGAATATATACACATCAGATTCAGTTAGAGGAATAGGTTTACTGTGAACAGTGAAAATGCTGTGGTAGAGTCTAGAGATTATCACTCCAGACCCAGTTCCAGACCAGCTGTAGTAATTTTGTAATTAAATAAACTTTCTGCTAAAAAAACCCAAACCAAAACCCCAACCCCTCTGTTTCAGGCTTGAAGATTCAGCCACACAATACAGTGACCTTAAAGTTCAAATCTGCCATGACTTATCCCTTCACAGTTATCCTGTGAAGTTGTGCCGGCCACTCATACATTCTCAGAGAGATGACTAAGTGCTTGTTATGGCCAACAAGGTTCTCTGGGGATTATGAGTGACCAGGGAAGATCCATCTCTTCCAGTGAGATATGGGAAGGCAGGACTCCACCATCAAGACCAACACCTTTGTGAAACACAGCCCGAATACCTGTGGTCAGCGTTGTTCTTGTGCTTCCCACTCCAGAGTCTCCTGCTGACAGCTGATGGGGGAGGAGAGGAGGGGAGAGGAGGAGGAGGAATGGATGGCAGAGGGGGTAAGTTTCTTTTATTCCTAGCTGCTGGCACCCAGTCCTCTTCCCCCTCGTGTTTGAAAGTCCGTCGGGGCTTTGGCAGTGGGTTGATGAAGGGTTTCTTCTCTGGCACCCCAGGCTCTGTGTACACGTTCTCCGTTGTGCAGTCCTTGGATTTCACATGAGAAGTTCTTACCTCTTCTAGAGTCCCAAAAATTGGCTCACTGATTTCAGAGTCCAAGCCAAGAAGCCTTTTGTTGAGCTCAGCCCCACATATGCTCTCGTGGCCCTCAGGAGCAGTGTGTCCTTGTGCTGCCTTCTCCTGCAAGCACTGTGGGGAGTAGTAAGTACCAGGCAACTGTGGCTGCATCTCTGCTGAGCCGTCTTTCAAAGCCTTCTCTAGCTTCTTGACCTGACTAAGCACTGAAAGATTCTCCTTCTGGACCTCCCACTTCCCACCTTTCACCTCCTTGCATTTCCCAAGGCTGGACTCCACTTCCTCATCCTTCTGCGTTTCCCCCTTTCGCTCTGCTGCCTGCCCTGTGCCTTTTGGAGTTCCTGCTTTCCGCTCATTCTCTTTGCCTGCCCCTTTGCACTCCAGTTCCCAGTTCATAAGTTTCTTGGTCTCCACTTTCCGAGTCATCAGTGCTTCCCCACTCGTCTTCTCAGTAACACAGGGCATCTTGTGATCCTCCTTAACTCCCTGCTCCTCCTCTCTGCGAGGAGCAGACTGTGTTTCCTTTTTCCCTTCCCATTCTGAAATTTTGTCCTTGATGCTGAAGGATTTATTCCTCAAGCCAATTTTTCCTGGTGATTGTATATTCTGAGTGCCTCCTATCTGTCTCCTGATGATTTTACTGTTTTCTTTAACATTCAGATCCACGGATGGGTCACTGATGATCATTTTGGGACTAAGCATGTTCTGCTGAAAGCAGTCTAGCCTTGGATCCAGCATCAAGTTCTCCAAGGCTCCAAGTGGGTTCTTCACCACAGAAGAAACTGGTTCAGCTTCAGGAGTTAAGTCCAGGGTGACAGAGGAACCTTCAGAACATGTCTCACTCAAAAATCCACGCAAAGGACTTGCTAATTCCTTCACAGCTGCTGTATTGCTTTTATCTGCAAGCTTGATCCTATACACCAAAGACAAAAAGAGAAGAAACATTCACCACAATTGCTCACCCTTGCTTTAGACCATCAGCTCCACAAGCTCTACTCGTAAAGCTGGTAACAGCAGAGGATGCTCGAACCAAGCACTTGAGAGATGGGCTTATGGGGGAGGATGCTCAGGGAACGGTCCTTACAGCCAGAACACAATGCTCTCCCCTCTTGTTATGACTAAGAGTTTGAAATGAAGTCTTTCTCTGTGGCAGGTTAGAGAGGTAGTTTTCGTACATCAGACATGTTGATACCAATGACAGGTTCACCAGCATTTTCATGTGTGTTCAGAAGTGCACTAGAGTTTTGGACATCGTGAGGGCATTAAGCAGGTCCACTGCAAAGAAATGCAAAATGGACCACTTGCAAACAATAGCAAAATTGCTGCTGTTAAACAGAGGAGAAAACATATGATACAGCTGGCATTGCTCTAGGGCCTGCTCAGAGGATCTTTCGTGGTCCATCCAAATGTTCTCCAAATGCATGTTAATGCACAAAGACTGCACTTTTATTATTACATTTCTATGGCCCTACCATCCCAGGCCACAAGTGGGCTTGGGCTTCCATGCACCCAGGCACACTCCTCCTCCAGCCTAGTGCACCTGATGTAGCACCCAAACACCAGATTCAACATTCTCAGAGCAAAGGATTAAACATCTTCACTGTTTGAGTCCAAACTGCACCAAAAATCCCTAATATATTTATTTAGTCTAGGGATGTCCAAGTACATGATATCGCAGTATCAATATTGTGGTATTTTATCAATATAGTAAAGTTCTAGCTGAAAAGACAGTTATTTGAACACAAAACGTGTCTGAACCAAAGCACTTAGCCATGTCTTTCAGTTTTGCCTGGGCTTGGGAAGGAGCACCACAACAACACAAGGTAGTTACAGGGATGAAAAAAATCCCTATCATTAGTCCCATTTACCATGATCCCAACACTGAGATTCAACTCAGGAAATTGCTCTATTAACTTAAATGTATCAAGTGTGCCTCTTCCCAAACTTAGTGCTCTTGTAAGAGCATCCATATGGATACCCTGCGTGCTGGCAGGCCTCGAGCTTTGTCCTGGAGTTAAGCAACACTGGCAGCCATTGCAGGCTCAGTTGTAGTGCAAATTGAGTCTGGGGTGGGTTTCTGAGCAGAAATGGGACCTGAGCCAGATACTGCTCTTCCCTAGCCTCACAGATATTTAACTCCTGGCTGTCTCAGTGACAACATCATGCTTTGGTTAAGAGCTGGCACTGCGAACACCACGGCCTTCCCCAAGGAGCAGGGCATCGCAGTGCCACTGGTGGTTGGACTGCACAACAGAAATCAGGGTTGAACACTGGGAAAAACCTGCAATGGGTGGGGACAGTAGGGGATGTTGTAAAAGTCTGGAGTCTCCAGCACTGAAGATTTGAAGTGCAGGCAGGGTGAACATTGACAGGCATGTCATCAGCACACTTGCCTTGGGGCAGACCTCTTCTAGCACTGCGAGTCTAGACATTATCAGTCTGACTGGATGCTAAAATGGACAGCGTCACAGTCCTGAGATGGCAAGGAAACCACCTGAGACCTACAGGGTGTGTTTTAACATGTGAGGAGAGAGGGACGATGCAGAGCAGAGAGAACGTTTCCTTCCTTTGGTTTTCTTTGTGTTGGAGATAATAACCACAAGCAAAGCACCCTGGCACTAAAGCATGGAAAGCTCTCACCTCTCAACAGATGTGCAGACACTGCTTTCAGACTTGCTGCTCACATCGGCCACCTTGCTAGCTGTCATCATGTCAGCACACAGCAGGGCAGCAGGTCACCTGCAGACAGACACAAGGAAGAGGTGTTGCTCTGTGCTCAGCATCCTTCTCTCTTCCTCCTGCGCGCACGCACACACGTTTCTCCTTCAAATCCAGGAGAAGAGCAGAAGCAAGACATGACAGCTCTCTGAGGACAGTCTCAGTTTCCTCCTCTGAGAAATGGGAAGGGGGCGATAGCATTACCCCTCAGAAGCCCAGGGAAGAGTCAACGGGTTTGGAGGGCAAAAATTGTCTTTGACTCAGCATCAACTGCTGTACCATGACTTAAACATGGAGCACTTTTTATGAAGGCTTTTATTATTGCCAAAATCTCAGCAGATTTAGATTTTTTTTTCCCTTGCAGAAGACTAAAACAAAAACAATTTTAAAACAACCTGTGTTAAGACCACATGACCAAAGTGATCCCTGTGCATGCAACACTGTCACAACGTCCCCAGCTTGGGACAGAAAATCTTTTAGGCTGAAGAGACACTGCACTGCAACCACTGGTTTCCTTCTCTCTGGTGGGCCATGTTAGGCTGCTACTGATCTGCTTTCAGAGGACTACTCCTTGTGGAGGTAAGATAAATCGGTCACAAAAATGAGTCATTCTGTTTACCTCATGGTTTCTAGCATCCATGGAGTGACTGTCCCTCTCTTCCTTTTGAGTACTGTTGCTACCCGGTTAATGCAACAGACCCCATCCTCTTTTTACTTCCCCACAATACTCTCTTTAAATAAAAAAAATAAAAGAATTATTTTGTTACTCTGCAGCACCATCTCTCCTCACTTTTCAGGGTGGTCTGCCTGATCTGCAGCATTGCAGTGACATGGGGCTCACCATTTTGTAGGCAATATTTGGAAAATCTGAAGCCTTTCAAATCTGTCCACTTGGCTGGTCTGCCAGATGCTGCCCCGCGATGCTGAGCATTTGGCAACGAGACTGAGTGCCTCGGGAAATTTAGTAGGTTCTTGTCATTAAAAAAATAAAACCCACCACACCAGAAACAGTAAAGAACAAAAGGATCTCTTGTTTCTACTGTTCAAGTGTTTTGGGCAGAGAGAGAGAAAAA
Organism: Balearica regulorum gibbericeps; assembly: GCF_011004875.1. Lineage (NCBI taxonomy): Eukaryota > Metazoa > Chordata > Aves > Gruiformes > Gruidae > Balearica > Balearica regulorum. The sequence continues at coordinate 63,898,884 of NC_046184.1, forward strand.
AAGGGAAAAAAAACCCAACCAGTCTCGTTTGTTCCCAGTTTTCTCTCCCTCCCTTTATCCCACACTGGCAACGTTCCTGAAGCAAGGAGTGAACTCTGGGTCAACTCAATGTGTAGCTCATTGCTAACCACTTAGCGGACTCTCTTTCCCCAGACAATAAACCTCCTTGGCTTCTCTTCCTCATTAGTAACTGGAACAAACATCCACTTCACTTCTAGACACAGAACAGCCTTGCAACACCGTCAAGAAAATTTACCAGCCCAAGGAACAAAATCTATTCATCCATCCGTTAACTGTTATGGATTGAGAATAATGAAAAACTAATGATCCCGCCCGTCCCTGGCCAGAGAATGACTCACCCAGGCAGCCAGAGCAGATTCCTGCAAAGCTGCGACAGGGGCTGCTCTGCGCTTGGTTTACAACGTCCCTACAGCAGGGACGGTCTCTTCACTCATCGCTCATTTAGTGCCTCGCACAGCAGGGTCAGCGGCCGGAACTCCTTGGCACTGCCTTTAGCAGTAAGAAGCGTAACAACGGGAGCTGGCGCACACACAACCCATGGCTCTGCCGCCACACCGCCTGTTCGCTTGGGATAAGCTCGTCTGTCTTGGTAAGATCACACAATTTCCCCATCAGGAAACTCCATCTCTCATCCTTTTCCTAACAAACACTGTCTTGAAAATGAACATCTGGGTATGAGCAAATGTATGCCGGTGCTCGGCACAGTCACATACCTGATGTCCTTCCTGTGGGAGAGGCCAAAAAGAAGGTAACACAGAATAAGAGGTATGCTCATTTCTTCGTCTGTAGTGGATGGGACAGACCCCATTGCCCTCGGTGAGGACAAAACAGTTGCTGAGTGCTGCAAAAGGGTCTCCTGTGAAAGGAGCGCTGCTGCGATCAGCAGATCGGCACGACTTGGAGTCAAGGCCAGAGGGAGATTTGTTTCCTCCAGCCACCATGTGTGGAAGGAGTAACTAATGCAAAGCACTCACACTAGGCAGATTGAAGAGCGGGCCAGAAGCTTCCAAAACAGCAACACATCAGATGCTGCAACCTGACAACCACCAGGTACCTGCCAACACCGACACACCCACTGACAACAGACGCTGCTCAGGGGAGTAAAGTCATCCCTAAGAGATACACAGATTGCTGTGCCTTCACCCTTGAGCAGCGGGGTATGCAGGATGTCCTCACCATCACCTAAGGGATTATTGTAGTACATTAGCTGCTCCTGCCCAAAAGAGTAAATGTTTATCCAAACACACTGGAAGACACGAAGAAAAAAAAAGAGTCACCTCTGGAATAAAATAGTAGAAAATAATAAGGTACCTCCCAATTAGTACAACAATCAGATAATTTGCTTGGGGCCAATCCCAATCGAACTTCAAAGGTGATGGAATCATCTCTTCGATTAATAATGTCACCAGAAATGACTGGTAAGCCTGACCCACAGGCATTCCCAACACCTGACAAGAGGAAGCTGGGACAGCAGTGATGGACAATTGCCTCCAGTTGGAAAACACAAGGTTGATCTTCTCTACCAATGTTTGGCTCCACAAGGCACCCAGAGTTAACATGACAGTTCACTGCGAAGGGCAAGGGGAGCTCCTGTGCCTCCTGTCTCCCCACATCTCTGCTACAACTGACCACACTCTACCCTGATTGCATGCTGGCTTGGGCTCTCTTTGGAGCACCTCTGTCTCCTGCTCGCTGAGAGTTTTAGACAAAGCAGCTCATGGAAGGGGTCCAACAAGGGGTCCATTCTTGTCCCGATCTGGTACAAAAGAGGTGATGAGACTGTGTGGACAGGAGGGAAAAAGGGAGGGAAGTGGGGAGAGAGAGCACAAGAGTGTGCCTGTAGGCACAGGGAAGGGAGACCTGCCAGAGGCTCAGGACTCTTATCTAAAATGCTTGGCTTTGCCGTCTCATGTGCAACATGACCAGGGCCCTCCAAGTTGCCTAGAAGAAACATGCGGCGCTGAGTCCAGTTAGCAGCCGACTCGAGAAGGACATACATACATCAAGCTGGTACTTCTGGACCGATTGCTGGTTTCTCTAAAAACCACACAAGAACTTTCTACTGGCAATGGGAAGCACAGACCCGCAGCAACCCAAGCCCAGGGCCACCAGTCCTGGCACGTACATCCTGGAGCAGCAAGACCATAAAAGGGGAGAGAAGATGCTGAGCCCCATTTGGAGAGCCTCACCACTGCCATTTATTCAGTAAAGCCTGCCATTGTTTGGGGGAACAAAGCAGTCATCTGATATCGTTTCAAAATTAAACTGAGAAAGGAAGGACAGGGGAGGAGGCAGGAGGAAAGAGGGAGGGGAGGGAGCTCTCAGACCTGTTGGCCGGACCCTGGGAAGGATGTGAAGTCTCCCAGTAGAAGCCTCTCGTTGTATCTCCCACACGCACCCGGCCTCACAATTCCCAGGGCCATGTGATAGGGGCTTCCTGCTACCAAGCGAAGCGAGACCTATCCCGACCTCTCTCTTCCAAACACGAGTTCCTGCCTGCTTTGTGTTTGCAAAGAGGCGTTTGTTTACTGATCTATCATTGGCATGCAGGAAACAGCCTTGAAATGAGCTGTAATCATCTGTCTCCAGCAATAGCTGTTTGGCTTTCTTCTAATTTAAGTTTTCCTCCCACCCCCCCTTCCTCGATGCCCTCTTCCCCACTTCCGATCAAAATGCTGGTTGGAGTATGCACATCTGGTTCAGGGCACTAGATACTACATGATGTTTCCAAAGCAACCAGCAAATAAAAAAGAGGCGCTGACAGTAGGCATGCTCCCACCCCCAAAGGATAGAGAAGTCTTCCAGAGGAATACAAGCTAAACTCCTTCAGGGAGAGAAAGAAACCAGCTTTGCCCACTGCACTCGGTGCAGCCACCAGACGACAAAAGCCAGAGGAGCACCCAACACCCTGCAGCCCACATCATCAGAGACATACGCAGCCAGTGCGCAGGTCACACACATGGAGTCTTGCCTACAACAAGGTCAGGCAGTGATGGCAGCGAGCCTTCCAGGCCTCCCTTCTTTGATATTTCATTCGTGGGGAATAAACCAAGCATACCCCAAAGGGGCTTGTGGTTTGGGGATGGGTATTACCACTGCTGTGTGCTGGAGGCCATGTCTCAAGATTTTCTTTGCTCTGTTTACTCTGCACCTCACACAAAAATTGGATCTAAGTTTGTAACTGGATACTAGCCACACCACTGGTGCACATAAACAGTAAGGCTTCACAGCATCAGCAGCGACCCGCAGCTGGTCAAACTCTCCTCTGAGAAGAAAAAAGATGCTGCGTTTAAAGCCTATGCATGCTTCTATCGTCCTGGTGCTCACAGAAATGGTCTCTCCAGTTACTTTCACGAGTAACCCCGAGCAGCCAGACAAAGCCTGCAAGTAACACCTCTCCGCTCCTGTGCTTTACAGAACAAAGGACGCAACATACAGACAGCAACAACGAGACAACAATATATAACATACATATTTAAAGAACAGGAAGGATGCCAAGAAGACAAAACACTAACAGGAAAATCGTGAGTAAGGGGAAGCCAACAGTTACAGACTTCAAGAATCCCTCCCCCAGCCCTTGCTCTGTTTGGAGCCCACTTCCCTTTGGGGGAAGAAGCAGGCATGAGGACGGGTGCTTGTGCACGAACACACATACGCAGAGGCCACTGCACGGGCCCCCGGGCACAGTCCCAGCATCAGGCAGCATCCCTGGGCCTGTGTACAAGCACGCTGCCTTTCCAAGGTCCCCAGCAGCAGCGCAAACTCAGGGGACGAGTGTTCACAGAGCAAGGAGGACACCAGCCAAGCAGGAACACTGCTAGAGCCGAGAAGGACAACAGCACACAAGAGCAGGCTCCTGTGGTGAAACAAGATGCTTGCAGTGGAGGAGTCACTGACTTGAGGTGCCCAACATCAACTCAGTGGCAAGGCAAGGCCAGCCCGCCCGGAGCTGGCAGCCTCGCACACAAAGGCCTGACTGCTGACTCGTGCTCCCCTGCCATGGCTCCTCACCTCTCTGCAGCCCTGGACTGCTACCTCTTTCCCTCTGCCGTGAGGGCTCCCAAGAGCAGGAGGCGGTAGCTCCCTGCTGCAGCACAGGGATGCGCTGCTGGAAAGTGCTTCCCGGAGCTGACCTCCCGCAGGTGGCCTGGCGCCTTTGGGCAGCGGTGGTCACTGCGTGGCCTCCTCCAGTGCGAGACCCCAGGACCACAGTGTCCATGCCAGTCTCACAGCCAGGCGCTCCAGTCTCATGTACCACGGTGCAGCAACTCAGGACATCAGCTAATTGCCCTCCTGCCATTTCTGGTATGGAGAAGGGTGTTTGCTGGCAGATACAAGGGTTTTCTGAAACTTGAGCTCAGGGTGTTTGACCCAAAGCTCCACAGCATATGCCATGAGCCCTCCCCAGCTGACAGCAGCAACAGTTTCTCCTCAGAAGACTTCTATGAACTCTACTTCTTTCCTCTCCCAGTCAGCCCTGCAGATGCACCCCAAGGTCTGAGAGGATGGGCCACCTCTACACCAGCAGGGCTTCTCAGTGGCATCCAGTGAAAGGATGATTCAGCTTACAAACAAGAAAAATCTTTTTTACTGAGAGCATGACCGAGCACTGGCACAGGTTGCCCACAGAGGCCGCGGAGTCTCTGTCCGTGAAGACACTCAAAACCTGACTGGACAATGTTCTGAGCAAGCTGCTTTATATGACCCTGCTGCTCTGAGCAAGTGGTTGGACTTGGCCATCTCCAGAGGTGCCTTCCCACCTCAGCTACTCTGCCATCCTGTGCTGTGCACAGTGAGTTTGGGGCAAGGTGAGCTGTCACCTCTTTGGAGGCTCTGACTATCCTGGCCGTGTGAGTCTCCTGCGAGCCATGGAGACTGAAGCTGCTAACAGCAGGATTGTTCAGTTCATCACACTCGTAATGAGGTCCTAATTGTGGATTGCCAGGCCCAGGTCATTTATTAAAGAAAAAAAAGCAGGATAAACTTACTTAAACATACCCATGAATGGCCAACGATTGGGAAGCAATATGCTCCTACAGTACCTTTTAGAGCCAGATCCCACACAGCCTGCCCCCTTTGCTTCACTCTGTCCTAACTTTTCTCTTTGATGTATTGTATCTTACACCACAGGGCTTACAAGGGGGTCAGAAGAATCCCATGTGTCAAAACAAACTGTATTTTCAAAAAACCCAAGTGGAATTGACGTACTGCAACCTCTCTCTTTGTGCATGCACCCTGTGTCAGAGGACCAACACTGCAATGCAAGGAATGCAGAAACTGGCAGTGTTGGTGTTAAGCCTGCGTGCAGAAAAGCTGTGTTGAGTGTTACGATATGTCTTTAATTTGATGATATAATTAATTCCACTGACCTTCTCCCTCTCTAAGCCCACAGAACAAAATGCCTGCTTATATGTCACTAACCCAACTTAAAGGATTACTATGGTTGAGGGGACTGCCCTGCTCCTCCTTCGGCTGCCAGCAATGCCGTCTCATCCCTGTCCTTGGTAAAGGGCATGTCTGATCAGATCCAATAGTTGCCAATGACTAAGGATGTGCCTATTTTTTCCTCCCTTCTTGCTCCTGCTTCCTTTGTATCAGCTCCAATGCCTGTAAAGCCCTTTCTGAGGTAGCAAGGGCTAGCAAGCTAGCTAGTTTAACTCGCTAAACCAGCAAAGAAATAAAAGGGGGGAAAAGGAAGAAGTTTTCTGCTCAGAGAGTGACATGAGTCACCCGTCATGGAAAACCTGATGAGCACTGAAGCACATGGAAGGGAAGGGATGAAATCACATTGCTGAGAGATTCACTGAATATTTTGCTTTCTCCTCACTGCTTCCTTTCAAGGACTTTTGTTGCTCACTATATAACCATAAAAACGGCAAACTGGGTTGTGGAGACTACAGGCAAAACTACAATCTGCTTTTAGTACAGAGACAAGCAAGACTTGATTTTTCAGACTGTTCCACTGCAAAACCCCACTGTCTTCACAAGCAGCCATGGGGCCAGCCCCATGGCCCGACGTCTGGCACCCAGGCCAGGGAACACACAGCTGGCTGCAGCTGGCAACATCTCTACTTTCAGGGTTTGTCCAACATCATGGTGAGCTGTGGGAAGGGCAAGTGAGGAGGTTCCTGGCAATTTCTCCTTCATTACCTGCCAAATTAAGCAAGGAATCCCTGCAGCACTCATTTCACTCCCTATATTACTCTCTCTCGCCTCTGGAGCAGGCCCCTTCTGTTCCACTGAAGGAGACCACAGACGCACCAAACAGATGCCTGTGACCACCCAGCCAAGCCTGACCGCTGCAGCACACATGCATGGAAGACACAACTGAAACGGCATGGACAACCATAAATGTGGCGCTTCTCAGTTCCTGAGTGCTTCACTCCTTCCTTCCTTTCTCTCTCTCTCTCTCCCCCTCCCCATCTGGAGAACACAAAGTTTTAGCTTTGAGTTGGCTGGTTTGGTTTAAAGGCAAACTGGAAAACCACCCCACTGGAGTCCCATGGTGTGGGATGGCATGGAGTTTCCGGGACAGCTGGATGCTGTGGCTCCACCACAGGGACCTCTGGCACCTCAGTTAGTGGAATAGCTGGTAACAGCAGCAGCTCGTGGAAGAGGATGGGACAGACACTTTGCCAGAGGTTTTGCACACACTTGCCAGGGGCACAGGGACTTCAGGAAGCATGGGCTCCATTCCAGGCTTTGGAAGAAAGCAGGTTTTGGGGGGGACACACCATTATTTTTTAAGTTTGTCCTCTGTCCACTCACCTCCTCACACTAGAACCTTGTTACATAGAGCCTTCCTCACCTACTCAATAGCAGTCCCTGCTTCCCAGGTCCCACCTTGCCCAGACAGCCCAGGTTTAACTCTGAGGTCACTATTCAAGTCTCAGTTTCCTTACCCACTGCTAATCCCATGTTCCTCCCACTATCAGCTGTCCCAGTCAGGCCCTCTCTGCCCTTGCTCATCACCATTTCCCTGCATCCCTCTCTTTCCAGACTTGTCCTGACAAAACATTCCTTAGCCCGTCCTTCTCTACCCGAAGATGTCCAAATATCTTCTTTCCATCCAAAGGACTTTCTACAATGGCTGCAAGCTGCAGACTCTTCTTCCCTTTACTTCTCCCTCCCTGACCAAACCAAGGGCTCTCCCAGATCTACCCAGCCCTGCCTCACTTTTCCTTGCCCACCCCTGTTCTACCTCCGTGCTCCAGTAGAAATAGCCTCCCCTCCACACTTCCAGTCTCAGGAAGCCTCCTCCACTCAATCTACTACCCTAAAAGCTGCTTCCCTGAAGCTACCAGTTTTGTGGGCTTTTTTACCTGCCCCCAGGCCTAGTCTCCCCAAACCAAGGCCATCTGACACCACATTGGCTTGAGCACCTCCTTTCTGCCTGCCCTTACAGGGCCCAACTTGAAGAGTTTGCACATTTCCCCAGATTTTACATCCATTACAGTTCTCTCCTGGCTACCAAACATCCCAAACTCTTGCATACAGCCTCTGCACGTCCACAGTGCTTCTCCGAGACAACACCTGCCCTACGCAGACGGTCTGCACCTACACATTGAAGACTGTGGACTCCATACACACATTTCCACTGTCAATATCCTGAGTGGATCCCACACCTCTCCCTCACTGAATACCCATGCATGCACAGCGTAGCAATTATTTCTTATGAAGCAGAGTGACTGTATCTTTATGTCCAAATCACTGACCTTGACTAGGACCAAGGATCTTTTCCTTCCTTCCTAGTCCAGGCTTCGCCTCTTCTGGATACTAGTAAATTAACCCATTTCCACCTCTTTTCTGCTATGCTACCAGCGGGATAATCAATGGCACAGGAGAAAAACTCCTGGTAGTATAGTTGACTGTTCCTGGGCAGAGATTTACAAGGAGGTCCTACTAAACCCCAGAAACATATTCTGAACTGCTGGTTAGGTGGCCAGCCTTTGGCTCTGAACTGCAGATGGCATGTATCCATCCACATATGACTCCCAGGCTGGGGCTTTGTTATAGGACCAGTGTTAGGACTGGGTTGGCAACAAGGCTCTGTTGGAAAGAAGCTAACCCTCAGCAATGAGAAGAGAGGAACCAGCAGGACCTGCTGTGGGCAATACTGGGTGCCCTGGTGGGTCACCCTGGGTCTCAATTGCATCCTTAGGCCATCCCTGTTCTGTAGTAAAGCAGCTGGACCCTTGAGAAACTACCCTCGTCTCCTGTCCATTACTTCCCTCCACCACCCATTCGCTGAAGATTGTAGGTGAAGCTCCACAGGGACAGCACCAGTGTCAGCTGCCTGGCACAAGGAGCTGGGAGGACAGCACATTTGGGAACAAGGTGACCATGAAGATTTAGCTACTAAAAATAAAAACCTCTGCTGACTATGTGCCAGCTGAATTTTTCTTCCCACAGAACCTTGGAAGAGTTAAGGTAGAAATGACACAGAAGACAGACAAAGAGAAAAACAAATGCCGGACCCAAACAGCATATAACACTTCTCTTTCAAAGCATAAGATCAGTCTTAGCAAAAAAGAAAAGCCCGATGCGTTTTCTAACGCAGGGGAAACAGCACATAGTTCTCCCCTAGCTTCACTCTTTGAAACAGCTGAAACATTTTGGCTGAAGGCTTTCAAAAGTAATTCAGCCAGAGGCAAATGCTCAGCATGGAAAACTGCAGACTGAAACAAAAAAAAAAATTGACCTGAAGTCAGAAATTGAAAACAGGGTCCCACAATGTGAATTGTCTTCTGTTCAAGGTGGGGCTCGTGGTATCCACTATTATTAAGCTTGTCCCACATTTCCCATTGTCTTATTTTCCCTTTGTTCCTCCCCTTAAACACATAACAAACAGAAAAAAAGCTCAACAACTCAAGGGTATTTGACATCCCTCCAGTCTCCTTCAGGCAACCACACCCTCGGCTGGAAACACAGCATTTCCAGGGTTAGTGGTGGGATGTTACATGACCATGTCAAACAAAATAGCAATGCTCTTTTTCTAATTCACAGCTCACAAGCACAGATTAAGTCCTGCATGTATGGAAAGTAAATACTGTTATTCTTTGTGGTGGCAAGTACAGTTTGTATTACTGTTCAGAGACATGATGAGTCTTCACTCCTGCAAGTAGGTTAACAAATATTAAAAAAATTCACATGGGAAGGAAGAGAAAGATTCAGTATTTCCCAATTTGGCTGCTAAAATGAAGTCTAATTACAATGTTTAATGGAATGACATGTTTCAAGCTAAGCATTCTGCAAGGAAGTCATGAACAAAAGATTAAAAAAAATACAATTCCAGATGGAGAAACCAAGACCCTGGGAAGCACTGGCAGGAGTAGAGGACAGCTCTTCTGTGACGGTTTTTGGCAATACTAGATCACCTCCTTGTGTTTCAGATCTTGCATTAGTGCATGTGCACACACAGGGGGGTTGCTCAGCCCCATTCAAAGCGGGATAATATTTACTTATGCTTTGCAGCCTAATAAATGAAAATTCAGTTACTTTACATCAAGGCTGAAGAAGACATTAGTGGTGAATCCTGTGTTACTGAAGCAAACACGAGCTTGCTGATGACATCAGTGGAGCCGGCGTTTCATATCTGTTTTCTTTGGCTTTGAAATTACCCACATACGAGATGACTGTAGTCAATATGGAATAAAACAAAAGAAATATGGACCAGATTTACACGAGCAGACATTTGCCAGCAGAACCATCTACCAGCCACACAAAGAGGGAGGATTCCTAGGAGATGCAGTGGAACTGACTTCAGTCCCCAACAAAGACAAAAAACTACACTGGCAAATATGCATTTCTATCACCATAGCCAACTGGTGTAGATACTTTCCCTCCTCTGATAGGAACGCTGTGTTACAAATATACCAGTCCTACTACAACAGTAAACCACTTCTAGTGTAAAAATAATTGGAAAGAATTCAGGGTTGTTATTATTATGCTTATAAGAAACCCAAACATTTGACAGCATAGGAAACAAACTGCCACTAAAATATAGTGTTCAGCTCATGAACCACACTGGAATTCATTTTCGATGTGGTGAGATAACCTCTGCTACAGTACCACAGGCGGGACCCAAAGAGGTCCCTTCGAGGAGCAACTCTGCAAAGAATTTCCTGGCAGGAAGACAAATTGTCTCACATTCAGAAAGGAAATGAGAGCATTAAAATGAAGAACCTCAACTTCTTCCAAAATAAGTTATCATCAGGGAAGACAAACGGAGCCTCAACAAATCTCTCTTTGGTGGCCTTCACCCTGCAGGATGCTGACTCTTGCCCCTCCTGATGAGGATTTAGCACACAGCTTCCTGAAGGGTTCCATCACCACAACCTTGGGGCACCACCTGCAGAGCCCTGGTAGCTGTGTACTCCAGGAGACCTTCCTGTACCAGCTCCGAGTCCATGCCCTGCCGCTACAGTCTGTCTCTATTAAGCATCACCCTCCTGAAGCAGAAAGTCACTTGTAGATTGCTTTTTGGTGCTGGAGACCCCACTTCTCCCCCACCTTGCTCAACCTCCTTTTTCCTCCGACCCTTGCTCTTCCACATATCTTGGCCATCACAAATGCAGAATCTGTTTATTGCAGATCTTATTTCTTACCGAAATCTTTCAACCTCAGCGCAGCACACTGCCCCCTCATTCAACCTTTCTCAGCAGAGAGCAGGGCCAGGCAGCACGTGAGCTGCCAAAGATTCACCCATCACGAGGAGGAAACCCGCACAGCTCCAAAGAAGATAAACCTCTGCAAAGAGGGCTTGCGTTTATTTATTTTTCCAGGAGGAAAGCTGCTCCCTGTGGGTGTGTGCGTGCATGAGTGTGTTTGTCAGGACAATAGGAAAAAGGACACTGGAGCAGAGCTGCCAGGAAACAGTCGGCCATCTGCCCGCGTGGAGAGCAGTTTTTCCTTTTCTTTTGTACTAAGAGGAATGTAGCTACGAGCCGCCATCCGCCCGCGCTGGGAGGAAATCTGAGAGGCTCTGCTCTGCCAGGGAGAGGAAGCGTGGGGGAGGGAGCCAGCCCGGTCCATGTGGTTAAGCGGTCATTGCACTCACAGCCAATAAAAGTGGGAAAAAAACCCCTAACCAAAAATCCCAAATCCTAGGGAAAACAGCTCTTTCTCCTCCACCCTTTCACTCTCATGTGCCGTTCGATACTTTCTCCCTCCCAGGGTGATGCCGAGTGCAGGAACTGCCGAAGGGGCTTGGCAGAGCAGCGTGTCAGGAGGGTGATGGCCCGGGGAAACACAAGGGTTTCCCCCCACGCTGACACTGGCACCCCCAGACAAGAAAGCAAAACAAACAGTAAGTCAACTCACATGTTGTTCATCTGCCCGTGCCCTCCCAGTAACCAGGCATTTAGCAACCACAGCACAAAACAGCTTGAGGAAGGACCCTTTGCTCTTTGGCTCTCTGACCCAACAGACAAGGGTAGAGTGTAAGGAGTAAGTCTACTGCTTATAACCATCCACACATTCTCCTCCGTTTGCTTTGGTAGAGCTTCTGACTATAAAATAAAAGTATGTAATAGGAGGGAAAAACGATTTGATCTTCTGGTACTGTCAGACAAAAATGCAGGCAAGACACCACCATGGCTTGGTGGCACATTCTTCTGCCACCTTGCTGGCAGAAAAGTCCTGGGGAAATAAACAAATAAACAAAATCAAGAAGTTAGAGTTTTCAGAAGTGACTATACAACTTTGAAGTTTAAGACCCATTTTCAAAACCAACTGAGGATCAGATTTTTTTTTTTTTAAACAAACATTGTAAAAGCAGCTAACATTTTCAAAGAATTGTAAGCACGCATTACTTTTTCACTGGTTGCAACAGGAGATGTTGTCTAGGTATTGCTGGGAAAATTGAGAAAACATCTATCTGCACCTTATGCATCTACATACCTGCAAACTCTGGCACTTCCCACAGAGCTGGCAGAACTTGCTAATGTGGGAGATGTCCGAGATAACGGGTCACAGTCTGGAAAAGGTACTTCCAGAAGAACTGATTAATCCAGACATGGTCTAAAGAGCTTCCTCATGTCCTAGCAGCTCAGAAGACAGACTGACCCAGTGACGCTATGCACCTAAGTATGTCCAACTCAGATCTGGACTGCCACCCCATGCGTCCCAGTCCCTTTCAGAAATGAGACTCAAATTTCCACATTCTGTCATGACTTTTTAAACATTTTACTTCTCATAAAAACAAAACTTCCACAGTGTGTGACCTGAAGCCACTTCCTTGGATGCTTCTTTCTCCAGTGGATGACAGACAACAGGAACAAGTGGAAACAACATAGAGAGTTGATATAAAGAATTTTTTTTTTCACCATGAGGATAACACAGCTCTGGAAGAGCCCTGAAACACGTTGGAGCTTTTCAAAACCCAACGAGACAAAGCCCTGACCAACCCATTCTGAGCTCAAACCTGAATCTCTTTGAGCAGGAGGCTGGAGTAGATTCCTCCTGCAATCCCTTCCAATGTGGATTATCCTATGATAACCTGTCATTGATTATTGTAAACCAGAGAATTCACTCCTATTTTCTCTGTGGAAAACAAAACAAACCACAAAAAACTGCAGAAAAATTCCCTTTCAAAACACTATGGCTAGGTGCCTTTTCCTCCCCAAGAGTTTTGTCTTTCTCCAACTAACCAGCAAGCATGCAGTAAAAAATGGCAGCTAAAACAAGATACACAATTATGCTACCCCTAACATACTTTCACAGTCTTTTGTCCTAGTATTTCTATAGTGTCTAAAAAAACTTCAACTATTCAGTGGAAGCTATGAGGGAGGTTGTGAATCCAGCAGTAAGGCTGCCTTGGCAAATACTGATGAGTGCTGTAAATTCTCACTGTTAGAAAAAGAAAATATTTTCTTCCCAAATTCATTCCACTTTCAGAGACATCAGGGCACAATGTTTTGAAAAGCTTAAAGTTAGTTCATAACTAAATTTAAAAAAACCCCAAACAACCAAACCTCCCTCCCCAAAACAAAAAACTCTGAGAAATACTGAAAAGTGTTTATTTGGAAGATTTGGGGGTTTTCTTTGCTGAAGTATTTCTTTGGGTTTCTCATGGCAGAAAACCTAGAAACTCGAGAGATATCAAACAGACACGTATTGTTCATTACTCTCTTCCAAGGGATGTGCTAAAGGCAATGCATACTCCAGAGGATTTTAATATCCATTGTTTACTTTCTTTCACATACATCAAACTGTTGATTAATGGAGCAGAAGCAGAGCACCCATGTACCATTTCCTCCACTGATTCCTGCTTATCTCACAACCGAAGCAGATCTATTCTTACAGAAGCTTCCAATCTAGAGAATGTGCATCCAAGTTTTGTATTCCAGGGTAACCACAAGGGCATACTCCACCCAAGATGTTTGAATGTTGTCCTGGACTGGGCCCCGATACTGTTTACTGTGCACAGGAAAAGCTCATTACTACAAAGCAGCCAGCAGTGCATGCACTTCACAAGGGCACATTTTACAGGACCCAGAACAAAATATCAAAGTAGGAGTCTTCTGGAGTCAAACCCTTTGCAGAAGCCCCTGTCCCCTGAACGATTCAATAAACATTATCCCCTTTCATCTTAAACGCTCATAAACATCTCGTTCCAGTCCATCACAAGGCAAAATCCTAGCTCTACTGAAGCTATTGATTTGACTCCAGTGATTTTGATGCAGCTTGCATTTCACTCACCCAAGTGTCCACATTCACCTCATTTCTGCTCCTCACAACACAGGTCCACAGAAACCCAAGCAGAGCCCCCTCAGTTCAAGTCCATAAAGTCTTTCCTCAGGGGACAAGTCTTACAGGTTTTCAGGTGGTGTTAAAGAATACAAAGCTTTCCCGCAGGGTGAGTGATGAGGTCTCCCCCAGTAGATGACCAGCACTAGGAGACATGTGACCTTCCCAGTACAACACCCTGATGATATGCAGGTCCCTCAGTGAAGTTCCCATCTCCCCCGCCCCAAAAATATCATTACACACTCAGCTCTAAAGGTCTGGCTCAGGAAAAGAGCCTGTCCATAAATGTTTTTGTCCCTGCAGAAGATGGGTGATTTTAACAAATGTATGTGTTCCCTGGCTTAGATCCCTTATAAACAGACCAGTTCGATATTCCTCATCAGAACCACCTTCTTTATGCAAAGGTAGAAGCTGCACCGTGTTGCTTCAAGTACCCATGGCTGAACATAGTGGATCTTTTGATAATGTCCAGATTTGCTTTACTGAAAAGAGAATGTCTACAGACATTAGTGGCAAACTAAACCTAAACTTGATCTTTTAGGGGAAATTCCCCAAACGTGTTCTTCAATTAGAGTTAGGTTCTTTACTGTGAAATGACATTACCAACCAAAATTTAGCTAGATTGGGTATGTATGAGTTAAACCTTCCCTTCAAAGGGAGACACAACACTCTGTTTACGCTTCCCCTCCCTCCCACCATAATTTTTTTGGAAGGGAAAAAAGGAGGGAAAGGAAGACACAGGGCCAGCCTGCCACCTTTCTCCAAATAGTTATTTATATAATTTTTTTATTCAACCACAAAACTAAAAAGAAATACCACAAAATTTCTTCCAAAGCACCAAAAAGCCCCAAACCTCACTTCCAGGTCATTGCTGAGCCAAAGTTAATGGAGCAACAACAGTTGACGCCACCTTGTTTTTCTGGTGATCTCATCCACATACATCTCATCATGCTTCATCAGTGTATCACCAAGTTATGCTGACTCTGTGAAGCAGTTGCTTAGGAAAAGTTGCATTATACAATCTCCTGCTTAATTCCGCATTCAAGGATTTCATGGCAAGTCATACCAAAATCTCCTCTGTTGCAAAATTTGTTCACAAGCTTAATAAAAAAAGAAGAAAGTTACACGTGCAACAGAGACAGTGAGACAGCTGAATTTTTTATTTCCTCAGGAAAAAAGAATGGGTTGGTGATTACTTGTTTCCAGGCCTTTTTTAAAGTTTCTTTTCACTTAAAAATAGAAAGAAAGAAAAATCAATGTAATCCAAGGTCAGGCTTGATTTTTTAAAAAGCAAATCTTCACCAGGAGCCTAAAGTAAAAATAAAATACTAACATTACTACTACTAAAACTTGAATGGAAAGCTGCCTTGAGTGTGAATGAGCAGAGGGACTGGGATCAGCATATGTGATTAGTTTGGTTTGATGTATTTATTCCTGCAGCAATTGGTGGTCAGAGTTGAAGTCCTTCACTGCGCTGACAGGGCAAGTCCTCTGTTTCTGATAACGCTTCCAGATTCCTTTGGATCAGGAAAATAATTTTACCCCATGCAAGCAAACATTAAGCAAGTGGAACGTGAAGCAATATATTATATGTCAGAATAAGTTAGAGGAAAACAATCCACAACCTCATCAAATTCTGATGTTTTATGAAATTTGTGCCTTTTAGAGATGATCCTATTTTTCCTTGAAACACGCCCAAATGTCTCTTTCTCTGACTAGTGAAGGAATTCAGGAATTTAACAGGGCAAACCTTGGTTCCCCGCTGAATTCGTGTATGCTAAATCATCCTACAAGGAAGGTTTCCTACTGTGCAAACAAGAGGATTGCAACGAGGCAAGCTTTAGCACAGACTAAGTGGCAATAGCCATCAGTGACCTTCACCAGCACACGTACAGGACTGTTGTACGTGAGGGGTGACACCATGGCAAAACTTTAACTTGGAGTCACTCGTAGTCATCTTGGGGGACAGAGACAGAAATCTGATGCAAAAACCAGTTACCACGTGTTAGTTTCCCAGGAGGAAACGTCTCGGGCCTCTCTCTGAGTTTGACAAAGCTGAAAAATGGCAGCCAGCTAGAACAGGGCTTCTTATATCATCTGGAAAAAGCTCAATACCTTACACATCTCTCTTCAGTAAGCTTGCAGAATTCGACTACAGATTGCTGCACATCCTGCCTAGCACGTCAAGGCAGGGAAAAACAGATTCTCAATTACAGCCTGACCCCAGGCTCCCTGAATTCATGATGAGCTCCCATGGACTTCAGTAGACTGTGAAGGATGTCTCAGGGTCTATTTTTGGCCAGATGTTGATTTCTGAAGTGCTACATGTGCTGGAGAAGATGCCCTTCTCGATTTTAGTAAGAGGCATTTATTTCCCTTTGCTACTACGTCACTCTGAGCCCTGGATAACCCAAGACTTGACTCTTACCTAAAAGAAAATGTGAAGTTTATATTTACAGCATGCTTTGCAGCTGAAACACATTGTATTTTTGTATGTGGAAAACATATCCATCTTCTGGGGGGCTTAACGTTTTTAAAGAAAAAAGCTCCAATAGTCTGAAAAGTCTCTGGGAGCTCTTTCCTTTTTAATTTAGCAAGGTGATGCTTGGCTGACACTGGCAAGCGAACTCATATTTATGAAGTGCCCTCATGGTGCCCTGTGAAATTTGCCATTTCCCTCCATGACAGTCAGCACTATCTATCACGAGAACATAATCCCCTGGGACAGGAGACCCGAGCCCTTCACTGCTCTCCTCTGCAGATGTGCGCACGTTCCCCAGCTCTGTAAGTCACGGCCGGCTTTTGGCAACGAACTTCAGCAGCTGCACATCTGCAGAGGGGAAAAGCTTTCAGCAAAAAATACAGAGGGGATCTCATCCTCCTCCCCCCTCCCACCGCCTGCAAAGCAAGCTCAGCATTTGTTTCTCTCCAGATGACACCCTGATGGGTTGATTTAATCATTCACATATGCATGCCTATTCACAATGCTAGCAAAATACCAGGGCTGTGACAGCATCTCACCTGAACTGCTCACAGTAACAGGGCTTGTCAGCAAGCACTTGGCAAGAAGTCTCGCAGGATATTAAGAGGAAAGCAATGTTCAAGGACATCACTAATATAAAATGATTCTACAGAATACAGCTGGGTGTGTGAGAGATCATTTGTGCTGAGGAAAACACCTAAGCAGGTGTTTAATTTTAAGCCTATGCTCAAAGCCCCACTATCTTCAATTAGATTGCATGAAGTCTAGTCCAAACTTCCCTGAGCAGGAATTATGTACCGCACGGGGAGCCAAAGTGCTCTGCTGGGTGGACTTAAGCACACGCTTAGACCTACACGTCTGCTTAAACGATCTGCCAAACTGGGGGCGCTGTACAGAATATTTAAGCATAGCAGGATCACAGAAACACTTCACCACTTTTATTCCCAAAGGGAAATTTAATTAAAACACAGAGTACCCAGCCTTTTAAAATTTTTCTGGTTACAAAGAGCAATAAGTCCTTTTCCCCTGAAACAGTCTCTCTGGTGGATTGCCAGAGTCCCCAGTAAGTTTCTGGAAACACAACTTACATGCCTGAACTTGGTCAGGAGCCATCTGCTCTCAGGGATCTGCAGGATCAGGAGTTTCAGTGCCTGGCAGGGTCTCACCCAGAATTCTTTTGTCCAATTCCAAGTGAGGTGGCACCTTTCCCCACTCAAGCTGCCCCTAACTATCATCAGCTCTCGACATTTTAAGTGTCTGGGCCAGATTTTCAAACAAGCTCAGAGCCAAGCTTTTCTGATTGCTTCTCTGAGACCAGATTTTCTGCCAGGCAGAGTCTCCTGCACAGATATCTAACCAAGGCAAGACACCCCCAAGCAAGGTCGGTGCCCCATATGCTGAACTGTTCAGCAGATATGACTACTTACCGCAATGCCTAATAAGGAGCTGGGCATAGGAAAATACAGCTGCCAGCATCTACTTGCAGAACCTGTCTTTACACTAGTCTCAATCCAGATCAATAGCTCTCTGCTGTACATGTGCTCGAAGGAACAGGACCAATTAAACAAACCTTTATCAATATTAGCAATACTGTTTTACAGAGGAGACAAGACTTGCCACAGTTAAAAGATGCCACAGTTGAAAACAAAGTAATGCCCCTCCAACGGCTCACACAGCAGCATCTGCCTTATTAGTGGCGCAGCACCAGTAGCAACTCACAAACTCCACTTCAGGCATCACAAATAGAGCTGCACAACAGCTACCTTACCTGTCTAGCTTGCTTCCTTTTGCCTTTTACTCTGATCTGCCATCGCGCATCTCAAAATGATCCATGTCCCATACCCAGACTTGTAGATGAGACCTCGTCAGCGCTGCACGTGAAGCCAACTGCATGAAGAACCCAGGGGACGGCCAGGCCCATCTGTTAGAGGTTTTTCTCTGCGTGGGTTGGTGTTTTTATTTTAACTCACTCTGCTTCTGGGCCCCTCTCTGTCTCTCGCCCCTCCCATCTCCCTCTCTCTGCTCATGAGGACAGAGTTTCCATCCTGGCTCTGGGCCAGCACATGTATGGGCAAAGGCAGCGCTCAGGAAAAGCTCCCTTTCATTGTATAAACGCTGCCAGTTCCCATCCCAGGAGCACAGGGCCGAGCGAGAGCTTCGGCTGCAGCGCAGGGGACCTGACGACCAGCACCTCCTGCCTGGGCCAAGCATGGCAACCTGGCCGCAGGACAACCACCTCCTCTCCCGGCCCCAGCCCTGCTGCTCCTGAGGAGTGACCCAAGGCTTTGCCCCAGCCACCCATGAGCTGCTTGTCAGATGGCCGACACAGACATATCTCACATTCAGCAAAGGACCACATGTAACAGCACATAAAGATAACGGGTAATGTTCAAGCCAAATTCTCATTTGCACGAGCGATTAAAAAAGAAAACCAAAAGACGCCAAGCAAATCCCAGGGGTGGGATGATGACCTCGCCCAACACATACAAGAAAGCTTCAGAGATATACTAACTCCTAACAAGTTTAATTAGCAAAAACTGACCTTTAATCACCATTGCAACTACTGAATGTGGCCTGGTACTAACAGTATGCCAGCTGCAGCTGGTTTCCCTAGCCTGGGGAGAGGAAGAGGTACTGAACAAGGGTGAAGATTATACGAGCACTCACAGCATTCGTTCCAGCAGAACATTACTCTTTCAAGCTTCTATCTTTCCAGCTACAGTAGACTTCCCCTCAGCTTTACTGTGGGACAGTACTATTGGCAGAAAAGACAGAAATGTTATCAATGCATGTTACCTGCACCAAAGTAAGGAGTGCTACTGTTTCAAACTTCTTGTGAGGAAGATTTCTCCTGGGCCTCCTTTTGGGGTCTTTGTTGCACATATGTGGCACCCCACATTTGACCAGCAAAGATGTTCAGGCGACATATTTACCTCAGAGTAGTAAAACCCCAGGGGGTTTCCAGCATAGGATTATCCTGGCCATCACACCAGGATTATCACAAGAGCACAACTTCTGTTGGCAACTACCACAGTGGAGCCACATGATATGGTTCAGAGCTGCGCAGAGCAGTCTTGCCACAGAATCACAGAATGGTCTGGGTTGGAAGTGACCGTTAAAGGCCATCTAGTCCAACCTAGAATAATAAGCAGGGGCATCTTCAACTAGAGCAGGCTGCTCAGAGCTCTGTCTAACCTGACCTTGAATGCTTCCAGGGATGGGGCGTCACAAGGCTGACCACAGACACTGAGAATTAAAGTGATTCCATTTCTCTTCACTAAAACCTGGGCTGAAACCACCAACAAACAGCATGCATATTCACACATTTCGCCTCGTGCTTTCATTTCCAGTAGTTGGTAAAGCTACGCAGAGGTGAAAGCCGGAGAAAAATCCCATAAGCAAGGTAAGTTTGCTATTGTCCTTTCCATTGCACTTCAGAGCTACAATCAAGAAAACTCTGTCTCTTCTCCAGCCTTGTCTGGGTAAAACAGTGCTTACAGATCAGTACCCCTCAGATACAAGGTTATTTGAGCTGTATCCAGACAAAACTGGGCTCACTCATTTACTGTCAGAACTTGAATAAAACAAGGAATCTCTTTCTAGCTACATCCCACTCCCTTCTTCCCTGTGGAGAGCCTTCTCAGTCCTTAAGGAGCTGCTATCCAAGTTCATTAAAAGTCCTATTTCAGCATTTCCTTCAGAGTAGAGGCCTCTTCCAGCCAGCTCTTGGGATCCTGCCAACAGACATATCAGCCACTAGTACTTAAATCCTTCCACTAAAAAAATGCTTCCCTAAAGAGCTTATACCCCAGTTCTGGATGCCTAAGAGAGCTGATCATCAAAATTAACCAGCCTCAACAAGAGCTTAAGAGAGGTTCTTCTCCACTCTCATGGGCTTAATGGTGCACTACAGAGCCTTTTCTCCCCTTGGTCTGGCCTCCACTTAGAAAGGAGCAGCTTCAGCACAGTTCCAGTCAGGAAATAGATGTCAGGTGCTACAAAGGGAAGACAGAACCAGCTGCTTTGGATGATGCATTCACAGGAATCAAAAAAAAACCACAGCACTTATCAGGCACTTCTGAAATACCCAGCATCTCTCCATGTTTAACAGTCTGGCTCTGTTGCGTGAAGATCTCATTGGCAAATTTCTTAAACTTTGGACTAGGATTGCATTTGCCTCTGTGCCCCCAGAACGCTTAGCAAATCCGAGGTTTTCATTCCCGTCCATATGAATTAGTTATTATGGATGATATTCAGAATAACTCAGTGGAAAAACTCCTACTGAATTAAGATCACCTCTGAAAACCACAGCCTTGCAGCTTACGTGGTCTTTATTTATCATCTTCTTGTCAAAATGAAGATTTCTATCATGTAAACATACCAGGCATGGGAGAACGACAAGCATATTATAAGCGCTTGACAAAGGATCTAAATGCCCTTCTTGTTTTTGGAGAACAGAGACTATCACGTAGTTGTCTCCGCAGACAAAATGTCCTAAAAGATTTCTCAAGGCAGTGAGCTGGGGACACTACCGAAAGCAGCACTTTGGGACGCTCCACATACACTTCTGGTCTACAAGGAGGATCATGCTTGGGGATCTGAGCTGATGAACAGGAACCAACCTCTGCATGGACTGTCAGAACAGGGATGTGCTGAAGGCCAACCCAGGCTTCAGCACACAACCTTCTCACCCACAGGCAGAGGTCCCATGTGAGCCATGAATCTTTAGCCTGCTTTTTACATCCCGGGTTGCTCCAGCGCCCTTTGTTTTTAGTGCTTTCTCTTCCGTTTCTCAAAGAGACACTGTATTACCCTGGGAAATCCTGTGGCTTTCCTCTCATTTCCATACTTAAGCGTTTTCAGTTGTTTCCAAGTCTGTCCCCACATGGTAGATATTCATTCTCACATGCTGAAACACTGTTTGGATCATTTTAAAAAACCCAACCACACAAAAAAAAACCCCAAAAAAACAACCACCAAACCCCACAAACACTACCCCAATTGCCACAATTCAGAATACAACACAAGAGTCGAGGAAAAGCATGCCTTTCCTCTGGCAGGATGCCGTAACAACTCCCTTTTTGGTGGTTCAGAAACAGAGCCAGTACACTTTATTGGACTTCACTACCACACACCAAGAATGAGTGGCCAGTAATGTGGCAGCCAACATAGAAAACAACTTTTTAATTCACCAGCAACACCAGCAGCTCCCCTCCCAGTAGCAAATGAAAACCCTGTGGAAATCCCTCAGCTCTTCTCTTTATCCTCCCAGCTGAGCTCTGTGCCACAGACACTCCTTTCCAAAAGCAACAACCCTGCTTAAATGGCAAGAGCAAAAGTGGCCAGGAATACTTCAGGGTCAGGAAGAGCTCCCATACAACTTGCTGACCTGTCCAGGAAACAAACTGCGCTCTTGTAAAGAGCAGGATTAGCCCTTACTACCTGCTCCTGTGAGGCTCCAGTGCAGCCCCAAGCAGCTAGAAAGCCTCAATCCCCCTAGACCATCCCTTTTCCAGCACTGAGCATCAAGAGCCAGGCTTCTTGGAGA
This sequence comes from Balearica regulorum gibbericeps, assembly GCF_011004875.1. Classification (NCBI taxonomy): domain Eukaryota; kingdom Metazoa; phylum Chordata; class Aves; order Gruiformes; family Gruidae; genus Balearica; species Balearica regulorum. The sequence continues at coordinate 63,920,684 of NC_046184.1, forward strand.
CTCCTAAAACCAAACCCTCTGAAAGCATCCCAAATGCACCTTGCACAGTTTACCCTCTACTTTGCATTTGACACCCAGGGACCAAGGCGTCAGACAGCTGTAATTCTTCCTTGTTCCCTTCCCAGCTGCTGTTTCCCCCGACTCTGTGCCTAATCCATTAGCAGCCATCATCCCTGGGTACCACAACAGGAAGGCAAGTTGGTGTTTCTCGCCTCGGGACAGGTGAATACTCTCGTGGATCCCAAGCAGGCGTCAGAAATGCCACCCTGTTAAGCTATGGGTTGCAGACGTTTCCTCCTGCCGAGGGCAAAGCAGGAGAAAAGCAGGCTATCCCGAGCATAAAGAGAGAAAAGCTAAGACCACAGATTCAGGGCTTTGCTGAAACTGAGGGGAACCCTGCAGTTTGCTCTGATAGGGCCTGGGCTCCCCCCAAAGAATTTGCTCAGCGTTCCCTTGTCTTTTTTGTTGCGGGAGACCGAGGCAGAGCTGAGTCCACCCGCGGGCCTCACGCTGGGTGGCTGGGCTGCCCCCATTCCTTTGCCCCGTCGCTCCCGAACCACTTGGCTCGGCTGTTTAGCAGCGGGGCCGTCGCCCTCCCCGCGTCCCTTCGGCTCCTCTCCCACCCGCCCGCGGCCGAGAGCCGCTCTGGCAGCCGACCCGGCCCACCCGCACCCGGCGGGGACAGAGGGAGCAGCAGCGCTCCCCGTCCCGGCAGGAAAGCGGCGAGGGCGAGCGGCGGTACCTTCAGCGGCCGGGAGGGTGGGTGAGGGTTCGGCTCACACCCCTCGGTTTCCGTCTCTAAAGGCATTAACGGAGGAAGAGAAAAACAATTTAGGGTCTAAAGGGAAAAAAAAAAATTAGCGAGTTTTCGGAGCGGCATCAATCCCCCGCGCCCCGACCGCCACCATGGGAGACGAGCAGTCTGCAGGCGGCGGGGGCTGCCTCCCGGCCCCTCTGCCCGCTCTCCTCCGGTAACCCCGGCCACTGCCCCGGCCCCGCCACGGGCGACTCCGCGCCCCCTACCTTCCTCGGCGGCAGCGGGGGGCCGTGCTCCGGCATGGCGGCGGCGGCGGCGCCCGGCGCCGGGCTGGCGGCGTGCGGACGCGCGGCTGGGGGCTCCCCGCCCGCCGCGCCATGCAGCGCCGCGCCGCTGCCGCCGCCCCCCGCCGGCACCAGCCCCGGCCCCGGCCCCGGCCGCCCTCCGGCGGGAGCACCGCCCCGCCCCGCCCCGCCGCTATGGCAACCGCGCCCGCCCCTCCGCTCCGGGAAATACCGCGTCCTGCGCTGGCTGCTAGTCGGGACGGGCACCCCGGGCCGTGGGACGCTCGACAAGGCTGGGGAGGGGTGCACGGAGGTGGGGGACTGTGGCAAGGTCAGAAATTAAAACAAGAGATGAGATGTGCAAGGCGCCTTTCGGGTTGCAAACAAAATATCCGAGGGAAAGTAGATAAAGTCTCTTCTTGCTACCAAACCAGCACCAGTTACTCCGGCAGCTTCTCGTTGCTGAAGGAACCTGTCACAACATCTGATCAGCTCACAGACACTTCACGAGAAACCGCTGGCCAGGAAAGCCTCCAGCCTGCAAAACAATTTCCATCGGCAGAGATGTTCACCTGCGCAGGGCCGTAATCCAGCGCCCTGTTGGCACAGAATTTTACTTGGTCAGACCTGAGCTATCCGTTAAAGCGAGAGAGGCATCTGGAGTGGAAAGTGGAGTAATTCTTCCTGCAGGTTTTTGGTGCCCAGGCTATGTTAAAAATATTAGAAAGGAGATTTTTTTTTCCGCCTCCAAGTAGAAATACACAGTAACATACACCCAAAGTTGGGAACCAACTGAACTCCCAGTGTGAAAGGTCACAGCTCCCAGCCCAAAGCCTCCCTGTGCCAGAGAGTAGCTTTGCTGAACAGCAGTGATGGCAACATGAGTTGCAACCTCACCTTTGGGGTGGCAACGTTACATCCACAAAAGCTCCCAAAAGGGAGAGATGGATGATGTCATCATCAGCTGCATCCTTGGCAGCGTGTTTGTGAGTTTCGATTTATGAAAGGCACGTACGTGTCTTTTGCAAAGGAAATGAGCAATCCTCTGTAGCCGTGTCATTACAAACAAGGTGGATGTGTTGCCAGCTGACTCGGGAATAAGCAGGAGATCCAGCACTGCCATCAGCAGCCCCTCTGTGGAGTGGAAAGCCCAATTTGCAGAGCAAGCCTGGAAGATGAAACAACTTCAACTCTACTGAGATACTGTCATCACCTCAGCAGGCTTTTCCTTTTCATTTTCTTTTGCTAGTAGTGATGCGCCATTATGTGCCCTCAGATACTCCCATTACCCAAGCACTGATTGTTTCACTAATACCCTTGCTAAGGAAATCACTAATAATCGCAACATGGCATCAGGCTACCACTAGAAAGGCTCAGCTTTTGCTTAAAAATAAAAAAGGCCATCGCCAATTTCTCTTGAAATGGAAAAAAAAAAAAAAAAGACAGGCAGCTGCCACCTTCCAGTGGCTGAAGTACCCCCCGCATGTTAGCCCCCTTGTTTCACCTGTAGCTTGATCCACCGCACCAGTCCAAACCAAGGCGGGCTCAGAACCCAGATGGAAAGGGCCTACCTCAACTGTCAAAATGGATGGAGAAATGAAGGACACCGGCCTAAGCACGGGCCCCTTCCCTCTTGTCACGGGGCACCCGCAGGGATGCATCTGCATCCCTGCGGGTGCCCCGTGACAAGAGGGAAGGGGCTTCCTCTCCTCCTGCGGTGTAGCCCAGGCCTGAGGGGACGCCCCTGCTCAGCAGGCTACAGCTCAGGCAAGCTCTCCCCCTCACACGGCTCCGGTGCTACCTGTGAGGCGGGAAGAACCACCTAACGTTCTTCCGAGGCTCTTTCCTGTCCCTTTAAGGGGCGTGCCGCTACCGCCCGCCGGCGCTGATTGGCTGGCGCTGGCCGCGCTCCTTTCCCCCCCCTCACCCCCGGGGAGGCCGTGAGCGGCCGTTAACGGCGGCAGAAGGACGATGGTGGCGGGCGGTGCTGTGCGGCTGCTGCCGTTCCCGCGTCCCTTCCCTCTCCTTGGGCGGGCTGCCGGGACGAGGGGGTCGCTGTCTGGTTGGGCGACCGCGGGGCGCGGCGGGCTGCGTGCCGGGCGCTTGGTCGCGGTGGCCTTGGCGGTGCCCGCTGGGGCCGGCTGGAAGGAGAGGCCGGGACAGCGGGGGCCGGTGTGGGTAGGGGAGCGCGGTCCAGAGCGGTCGCCCCGGGGGCTGCTGCGACGCTTTGGTCTGGTGCTCCGGTTGGGTCTGCGGGCTTGCGGGTTGTTGCTGCGTTTCGGCCCCCTGCTGCTGCTTTACCCGCTGAGCCGCTTGTGGCCCGGCCTGGGCGCCCTGTGGCTGCGGCTGCTGCGGAGGGCGGCCGAGGCTGCCGGCCCCACCTGCGTCAAGCTGGGCCAGTGGGCCAGTACCCGGAGGGACCTCTTCTCTGAGGCCTTCTGTGATGAGTTTTCCAAGCTGCACGTTGAGGTGAGCCCACACCCGTGGGGCCACACTGATGAGCTCCTAAGGAAGGCCTTTGGTGAGGACTGGACGGGCATCCTCAAGTTCCAGAGCCGGGAACCTGTTGGCTCAGGCTGTGTCGCCCAGGTGTATAAAGCCTATGCTGACCTCACTGCTATCTCCGGCTCCCAAGCCAAGGAGCTAGCACGATGCTCAGAGTTAAGATCCACTTTTGAAGCGTGGGAAGTGTCAGGCTTTAGAGGTTTCCTCAGGTGGCTGAGGAGGAGGAAGAGCGAGGATAAGAGGAGCAGGGAGGAGCTGAGCCCAGCAGACTGCTTCCAAGGAAGTCCTGTGAGTGGGATGCCCCTTATGGAGCAGATGGCCAAACCACTCCTGAATGCAAATCCTTCATCAGCCAGACATCTCACACCTGTAGCCATTAAAGTAAGTCATGCATCTGACTGGTAGATGTGTGAAAATGGAGTGTGCTGGACAAGGCCAATTAGATTTTAATTCCAAGGGACACGTGTAGGCTGGCAAGGTAGAGTGAGAGAAGGGATGCTTGTCTCGGTGTCTTTTCTCAGTGCTTTGGTTCCAGCCAGCTGCAATCCAGGCTTGCGGTGGCCCCAGCTCTTCCCAGCCCAGAAAGCTTGAGTACGCACACCACCTATGGCACCATTTGACGTGGCATGTGGATACCAGAAAGGCCTGCAAGGGCCCAGTTTATATGAAAAGAATAAATATTAAGCTTGGTTTCACCTTCCATAAAATGAACCCCTTTTACTGCTCACATAAAGGAATCTGGAACAGATAAGTTCTCTCCAGCAAAATTTATTTAAAGAAATCTTATATCCAGGATGTTCCAAAAACTGGTCAGTACTGCATGGCATGGAGAGGGTGGGACTGCAAAAGCAATAGAAAATGGCATTGGGTGAGACTGTAGTCTCCAGCACAGGTATATTCCATTGACAATTATAAAATGTTTCTTTACAACTTAATCCATGGCAAAATGTGAATTATTCTGAGGACTAGCTGTGGAAGCCTTGTTAGCTCCCAGTCTTGCAGGCTGAGTTCTGTCTATTTGGAATGTATCACTTGAGCTGATTGAAATGGAGTGTTTGGGGAGTTGATCTTGCCACCATTCATTCTTGTGCAGGTCCTGCACCCTGGGCTAGTTCACCAAGTCCAGATGGATTTGTTCCTCATGAAGATGGGTAGCCACATCATTGGACTTATCCCTGGATTCAAGTGGCTTAGTTTGACAGAGATCGTGGAGGAGTTTGAGAAGCTTATGATTCAGCAGGTGCGTGCCATGCCATGGTCTCCACATACTGAAACAAAACTGCCCTTTGTCTTGCTAGTGGCTGGCTCTAACTCTGTTCATACCGCTACTTCTGAAAGGGCTAGAGGAAGGCTTGCTTGTCAGTTATGTTCTTTCTTCTCATCAGTCATGTAATGTTACTGTAGGAAAGCTTACATGCTCACAGAGTAAAAAAGCAAAGCAATGAAAAAAATTTAACAATCTTTATTAGATATTTTAAATCTCTTTTAAAGACTTTGAGTATGTTTTCTAGTGAACAGCCTGAACAGCTCAATAACCATAGTCACAGTCCTTTTTGCAGCATTGTGAAAGATGAACACTGGTGAGAGGCCTCTCCTTAGGCAAATAATCTCTCCAAACAAGTGCTCAGATGCATTTTTTTCTCTTTAATTCTAGATATATGTTTGTAGTCTGTACTTACTGGTCATGTTTGTTAGCACTGAGGTATATATATTGGCATAACTAATGTACTTTTACATGAGTTAACAGTACATTCTATATTGTGTCATTATCAGACTCAGTATTGGCAAAGTTAAGCTTTGCAAACAGATCCGAAAACATGTTCTGACTTGCTAATGTCTTATAAAGACACAGTACTGAAAGGTCCTTACTACCAAACATACAAAGATTTTACTACAGGCTTAATTAGGCTTACATTTCTATTAAAATGAACCATTATCTGCTAATTTCATTTTTGTGTCTAGATTGCAGAGTGTGAAGTCTGTTACAAGCTTTTGAAAGCCTTAATTCTTTTCTACTATTGCAAAAAATCTACATGGCAAATCCGTGTTGTAAACTGTTGACTGTATTCAGATGTGACTTGATGTCATTAGTACCAGTTTGGCAGAGCTTTTGGTGGGTACTCCAAAGACTGAGGATTAGGAGAGCATTTGATAGGCGTGTTGTAATTTCCTTTAATTTCTCTTTGAACGAACAATAAGTATTCCTGGGATATTTCCCATTGCCAGATGAGGGAGGTGAGGCAAAGTTATCCTGCCTCCTTGAGCAGCATTAGTGGGCAGGAGAGATGCCCTTGCATCAAGGCACTGGATCACTGAAGAGCTGGGGCCAGGACTTTGCGTAGTGGATTATTTTGTATGTGTTACATTAAATTTCTTCCTGCTATGGCTGCCTATCTGTAAAGTGAGGTTAGGGCTGCAGTTCTATCCTGCCTGCCTAGCTTGCTATTTGGACAGTAAGCTTTGGTTCAGGATCTGTCTTACCCTTCAAAATAATGCAGTCCTGGTCTTTTTTGAGAGACAGTGCCTATACTAAGAGTCACCTGTGTTTTGAAGGTGCTGGGTTGTGAGCCGTCTGTTACCCAGTCTGTTACTCTACTCTTCCATCAGGAAAGCTATAAGCGTGTAAGAAGCATCACTCTATTTTGGTTTCATTCTGGCTTTCTAACTATTTTGTTGGTATTGCACCATACAGTCATATCTTCATATGGGATCCTGAAGATCTAGTTCTAATTGCATCTAATTTCCAACCCGCTTTTTCTTTATCTCCCTTGAGATTGACTTACGCTACGAAGCCAGAAATCTGGAGCGCTTCCGACAAAATTTTCTAGATGTCGATTTTGTAAAGTTTCCAAGTCCCCTTCGGCCTTTGGTAACGACTGATGTTCTAGTGGAAACATTTGAGGTAAGAATTGTGGGGTCTGGGAGCGGTGGTAGCTGTGAGAAGGCCCTTAGGAGAACATGCCAAGGAGATGTTTTTTTGAGAAGGAGCTATCAGAGGCAGAAGGATGCTTTTCTCTTACTTGCTTAAAGAGATTGGTGTTCTTCCTCAGTGTCTCTTCCACTCTTTTTGTTTGTAAACAGTGCATCCCAGAAGACAGGTGGCAGACATCTCCATATAGAAGTGAACACTTGGCCTGAAACCAAGCAGATCAGCAGTGTCCAGCCACCATGTGCTTGCCTGTGCTTTGCAAACCAACACCACGCTCCAACTCTCCTCTGTGGTGGGTCAAAGCAAGGAGCTGAGCAATCTGATGCTTTCTGATGCTTGCCTCACTTCCCTTGTGGATGTTTGAGTCACAGACCAAAGCTACTCTCAGCCTTAGTTTTCATGCATGTGATCCTGGCAAGAATATTTCTGCCCCAGGCTGTATCACACCCTTTCCAAAGAACAAACCCTTGCTTCTCTCATGTTCTCCATCACAGCAGGTACATCCTCTACTGAGCAGGTCCTTTCTAGGGTATTCTTATCACCTTCCCTCAACTCTGGGCACCTAGGTAAAGGTGTGGTTGAAGGTGGGGCATAGAGTGTGTTTGACTCCAGCTCTGTCTTTATTTCAGGAGAGTGAGCCTATTTCGCACTACCTGCATGCAGAGATTGCCACAGAGCTGAGGCAGAGACTTGCAAAGATGGGCATGGACATGCTGCTAAAGATGGTAGGCACTTGGTAGAGGCTGGCAGTGAGGCTTGTTTTCCTGCAGAAGCTATTCAGTTGGGGTAATAAACCAATATGGCTAAAGAGAGAACCTGTTTCTTTCCCGCGTGTCCTACCCTTCTCCCCATGGACTCAAGGATACAGCTGTGGCTTTGGGAGCCAGCCTGTGGATGCCAGGTATCTTGTGGTACCCCAGGACTTGGGCTGCTAGGGCACTGAGCAGCTCCTGAACTGGCAGAGGGAGGGTCTGTGCTTCCTGTGCAATGTAACACAAGGTCCAAGTAAAGCCTGGGCTACATGCACCACTACTGTAGACGCTGACACAGAGTCTCTTCCACTGCAGAAGGGCAATATGGTTGCACACGGTAGGGTCCTCCTGTGCAACTCGATCAGGGCATTGCTTGGGAAACCCACTAATTCATTTAATGAATATTCACATATTGCCCTAGTGCTATAAAGTGCAATGTAATTAGCAAATATCATGCTCTATGCAGGCACTATGAATGTGACTCACAGGGAACACAACCACCTAGTTTCTTCATTTATTGACCCCTCCTCCAAAACTGCCTTTTTAAAGGAAGAACTAAATATGGAGTAAAGAAAACAAACCTGGCCCGATTCGGCTTCTGGTGCTCTAGTTCTTTTGTGGTTGAAATAATCACAAATGCTCTGGAAAGGAGTGTTGAGAGGTGACACAATTGGCTCATGAGGAGCCATGAGAACTAGTGGGAAGAGTTGCAAAAGAACCTCACCGTTCTGAGTGCATGGGCACTAAGTGTCAGATGAAATTCAGCTGATAACTGCAACATCATACAAGGGCGATGGGGAGGGCTTGTAGTTGTGACTCTGTGTAGTGTGACAGACTCTGAAATAGCTTTTACCAGTCAGAAAATCAATGGTGGAACTATAATAGCTTTATGCTAATGTTGGATTCAGTGGTTAGGAGCAAAGCATACCCCCCAAATTTTAGGAGTAGAATTAAAGAGCAAAGAAACAACATTATGGCTGTAAGTAAAATAAATACCTGTTCATTGAATACTCTGTGCAGTTCTAGTCCCTCGCTGTCCAGGACCCTCCATTTCAAGGGCTGTAATAGAACTAGAAGAGGTGCAGAGGAAGGCAGCCAGGATTATTACTGGTGTGGAATGGCTTCCATACAGGAATGGTGAAATAATTTGGTTTCTTAACTCTGGAAAGCAGAGAAATGAGTAGCTGATGACAGAGATACGTGCAGTCATGAGTGCATGTGAGTGAATATGGATCTATTGTGTAGTAGGGTTTCTCAGAACAATGAAGAGGACATAAAATTATCAGAGGTCATTTTTTCAGGCAACACCTAAAAAAATCCCCTTTTTTCACACAGCTCTAATTATTTATGTGGCAATTGGACAAATTTGTAGGAGAAATCCATAAAATACAAAGATAGTCTCCTTGAGGCAGGAAGTCCTGCAGTCCCACAGGGTCAGGAGGGTTAGTGGGGAAATACTGTCTTGTGCTTGCCTTCTTGCTAGTGTTTTTTGCTACTAACCGCTAGCAGAGGCAGAAAAGTGCTACATACACTTGTTTCCTCTTGTTTTCTTTACTTTTCAATGCAGTTGTAACGTGGGTTGATGTCCCAGACTCGGCAAACTTAACTGTTCACCAAACCCCATGCTGCCAAATAGCAAATGGTCTATTCTTAGTGCATTATTCTTTGCCAAGGCATCCCGCTATGCCCCCAGTTTAGGGTTAGTGCTCATTGGCAATTACCATTCCTGCTGGGACTCCTGGCTGTCTTACCTGACCTCTAGCAAACACACAGGATTGCTTCACACAGTTTTGCTGACTCCCCTAGAGTGAGCAGCACCCATGCCGTTTCACCACAGCTGGTCTCCAGCAGAAGCCATTTGCTGTGTTGCTTCCTGAGGTGCTGCACATTAGTAATGACAGCAAACAGACCAGAAACAAACCTCAGCTATTTGCCTGGGAGTTTTGACATGGGCAGGTTTGGTTGGAATGAGCTGCTCTAAGACTTGCCTGTCTTCTAGGTCTTTGTTGACAACTTTGTCCATGCTGACCTGCACCCTGGGAACATCCTGGTTCAAGGCACGGCCCATGTCAGCACCAGCTGCAAGGAGCAGACAGCCATCGTGGACCTGTGTGACACGCTTGTGGTGGAAGTGCAGCCGCCTGTCAGGCGGCTCTGCCTGGTGCTGCTGGATGCGGGGATTGTGGCGGAGCTGCAGAGCGCTGACATGCAGAACTTCCGGGCAGTTTTCACGGCTGTGGTCCAGGGACAGGTGAGGCCTCTGTCATGGGGCTGGGGAAGGGAGACAGCTGGAGATTCTGATAGCCAAAGTGATAGTTTTCTCTCTATTTTCCCTTATGATCCTCCCTAAGAGGGGAGAGGAGACTTGCTAGCGTGGAAGCTGTACCAGACACAGGGATTAGATGTTCAGCTACAGCAAGGAGGCTGCCAGAGTCAAGCAATTTCAGTGGCCCAGGAAACAGAAGGTATTAAATGGGAAGCAGTAGCTGCCACTCCCTGGTTAGGAGTGCTTTGATGCAAGTTAGGACTGTCTGGGAGCCACTTGGGTTTGTTGCAGAATCTGCCAGGTTTTGCTAGAGAAGAGGAGGAAATGGATTAACATCTTGGTCTTCCACACAAGTTCTCTTCTGCACCCTTGCTGCTGGAAAGCCCATATGCCATCCAATTTTACTGTTGTGTCAGCATCTGTAGAGAAGAGGAAGCAAAACAGGTGGGGTGAGGGCATCTGGCCTCTGCTAGGCTCCTCTGTGTAAGGGGAACTACTTTGTCTTCGTTCCCACTTACTTAAAATACACTCTTTAGAGAATCCAGTGCTGATGTCTCCTGTTCATTCTGAGAACAAGCATCTTTGCTCATACTTGCATGTTGCTGTTTCTCAGCTGTGGGTGGGGTGGCTCACCAACATACCTCAAGAGGGACGCATTCTAACTTGGTCTGTTTAATCTGCTGAAGCATACTGAGGAGTCGGTGCTAAACCGTGTGTTCAGGCCCATCCTGCGCTGCCAGACGTACTTCTCAGCTACTAAGCAAAAACTGCAAACATTTGATTGCAAATCCTTCATGGGTCAGGCTGGGTGCAATTAATGATGTACAGGTGAAAAACTACACCAAGTCTCATTGCCAAACCTGGGCCCTCTGGCTCTGTATGTTGCTGTCAGACACGTCTTCTTAGAAGAGCTATAAAGCCCCTCACAAGTGAAGCTTGGATATGGCTCCCCACCTTTCTCACCAAGCATCTGCTGGTGTAGAATGAGCTTGCTCTTTTTCCACAGTTTGCAAATGGAAGGTTGGACTTAGCCCTTAAGGGAGGTTAATACATGTTCTTCTTTACACCATTATCTCCTCTGCTAAGAGGAAAGTGCCAATCCTGTGGGTTTTATTCCCCCCTCCCCGGAACTTCTGACTGAGAGATATCTTTGTTGTGTTCTACCCTACAAGGCATGCAAGAAAAATAAGCAAGGTTTTGCCATGTAGCAGCTAAGACTTTTGAACCAGTTCTGCTCTTTCTGCACCTGCTTCTGTAGATTTGTTGGGTCTCCATTGCTGGAATGGGAAAGCATGGCCCTGGGAGTTCTCCCTGCAGTCTGCAGGCAGTCCCCACCAGGGACCTGTGCAGCAGAGGCCTTCAGGGATGATAGGCCTCCCTGTAGGCCTGCTGGCACCAGTGATCAAATTCTGATTCTTCTTTTCCACTTGTTTCACAGGGGGAGAGAGTGGCAGAACTGATCCTTCATCACGCCCGTGCTAACCAGTGTCAGGATATCGAGCGATTCAAAGCCGAGATGGCGGAACTAGTCACCAAGGTCCGGGGGAACACCATTGCCCTAGGAAAGGCAAGTGCACAAACAATGTCCCACCCTCACTTACCTGTAATTCAGTGCAATTTGGCTTTTGGAATGATCCATGTGGAAGGGCCCGCTCTGATCTTATCAACACCACAAACCAGTACTGGGTGCTTCTAGTCTCTCAGGTGCAGCAAAAGTCCATAAAATCCTTTCTTTTTTCCTTCTTGTTAAAACCATGTGGTTTTGTTTGTGGGTTTTTGTATAGTGGGGTTTTTTTGCTTGTTAGAGATTTGAAAATAAAACCCTACATCTGCATTCCCCTGTGAGGAGCTGCTGAGCCTGATATTATAGCTTGCATCCTGTTAGCTAAGGCCAGCCTGCCCACTTCAGAGTGTGTAGTATGGTGGTATTGAGCAAATTGGTGCATGTGTACTGCTGTGAGGTCAGACATTCTCAGCCTTCCTGGGCTGGCAAGTAAGCAGAACAGTGGGTCACAGCTGAACTTAACCTGGGTGGGGGGGCGTCATACCATGATGTTGGCCGTTGTCAGCCCAATAATGTTGTCCCACCACCAGAACCAAATGCTAACAAACACTTAAAAGAATCCTGCCTGCCACTCATGCGGCTCAGTCTTGACCAGTTTTTTTGATCAGTTTTTAACTTCTTTTGTATTCCAGCTTCAGGTGGCAAATCTCCTCTCGAATGTCTTTAAACTATTGATGACCCATAAGGTGAGGTCCTGTCACTGTCTGCCTTCAGTAGCTGGCAGTTCATTTGGGGAGGGAGAACTACTCGGAACATGAAGGGCTGACAAGGAGGGGGACTGTGACTTCTGAAACAAACTACTAGGAGGGGGACTGCAGGACTAGGTGTTGCAGGCATAGTGTTTCTCCGTTCTTGGCATGCACCCTACCAAGACCAATTTCTGTTTTGTTGGGTTTTGTCTTAATACTGCATTTAATGGTTGATATTATTTACTAAAAGGAATATTGCTATAACCCATAGTTTTTTTCCTATCTTTTTCTGTAGTCCCTTAGAAGCAAAAAATGAAATCTAATGTATGTTCCACTTGTATATTATTGTATGCTTTCTTCCCTGGACCTCTTTCTTGACATGTGGTTAGGTAACAGCACTAGGCCACTTTACTGGTTTGTTAGAGGCCTCAACAGTGAGGAGTTGCTCACAGAACAGAGATTCCTTCTTATAACGCATAGTATTTTGGGACAAGTTTCCATGGTTGCAAACAGCTTTGGAAATCAACAGAGCTATGGTGGCCTGAACTACAGGAGATGGGAAGGTTGTCAGCCACAGGGCTGCCCAGCCTGCAAAGGGTCCCCTAAACATTCCTTAGTTAGAGATTTTTGTCATTAAGCCTCATTAAGCTTGTTTCTAATAACATGAAATGTAATTTAGGCCCTTACAAAGCAAGTCTTCCCAACTCCATGAATTCTTAATGCCCTGGTATGCCTGGCTGGGAACGGGGGAGTAGTTTGTTCACAAGCAGAGCAGAGGATCGTTTCCCCTCTGATGTGTGTGGGTCTTTTGTGGCTATCTGAAAGGTGAGCTCCCCCTTACACAAGTGGATGCGTCCAAGTACATTGGGTACTACTGCAGGTTATAACTACACTACCAGTGGTGACATTCCTAAGCTCCTGCTACTCCAGTATGAAAGAAAAAAAATAAATCCCCCTTCTTGGAACTGAAAAACAAACTCTTCATTTCCCTTAGGGGACTTACCCTGAAACTGTTGTCTTATTTTTGGGCCTGCTGCTGGATTTCAGTGTATTTTGAAACTCCAAGTGATGGAGTTGCAGTATAGTTTCAGCTGTGTGTATGCTCTCCCCAGCCTCTTTCCTTCCCTCTCAGCTTAGCCAGAGCTGGTACCTCTGTGGAATGGGCTCAGGAAAAGAAATGGTCCACTTGAGTTCATTCAGTCACTTGTGGTTCCAGGTGAAGCTTGAGAGCAATTTTGCTTCCATCATCTTTGCCATCATGGTTCTGGAAGGTCTTGGTCGTTCACTGGACCCTGAACTGGACATCCTAGAGGCAGCTAAACCGCTGCTCATCAAAACTGCAGCTTCTGTCCTCGAATAGACTCCTGTGGCTGCTGCCTTCTCACTGTGCAGGGTTACCTGTGCTGTCTGTGAGCTGACACAGAGAGAAGCTGAAGGTGAGAAGTCACACCTGTCTCTGGGAAATGCCATGCAGTGGTTATTCTCCACTAATGTTGCCTTCAGTCATTTCAGCCAAGCACCAGGCACGGGATGATTAGAAGGTCTGTTCCAGAAACCAGGAAGACTTTGCACAGTTGGAGAGTTCTGACTCATTACACAGTTTTACGAGCTAATGCACTCTGGTAGTTTTTAAAATGACATACGTAGTTTAGCTGCACAAGATCACTGCAACCTGATGAGAAAAGCAGTCTTACTTGTCTAAAGTCTTTTAAAAGATGTTCATTGATCAAGTCTGTTTTTAAATATATCAGGTTAAGTATTTAATTTACTGACTTATCTGTCACTGTGGTATGAGAAATTATGTTCTGTCACTACCTAAGCAACTAATTCAGGCTGAAAAAAGCTAATAAAGTTTCTTGTCTTTTGTACATTTAACTTCCACTTTTATTGTAGAAATTTATTGAGATCCTGCATGGAGTGGTCTGTTCTTAGTCATTTTGAATGATAAAAATGGACAAGTCAATCTGATTTTTCAGACTTCCATACTCTAGCACAATACTATAGGAGTTTGTATTATAAACAGCAAAAGAAAATATTTGCCTAGGCAGAAAAGCTAATTCCATAATAAAAACAACTTTTGGGTATATTTGTCTTTTTTTTTTTTACCTTTAAAAAAAAAAATCTTTTTTTTCTCTGTATGGTTCCTTCCTCCCACCCTCCCCCCCCTGCTCCCCGACTCAAAACCTTAACTAATACGCAAATGCTTGGGTTTTGTTTCCAGTAGTTCGCAAAACAAGGAATCCAAGTGTTTTCCTAGTGGATGGAAAATACATTGTGAATGTTTAAAATTAAATAAAGCCAGCAAAAGATCTAGATCATACATAGGTTTTACAGTCAAATATTTTAATAATATTATTAAAATTATTTTATGGCTGTATTTAAATAGTGAGAAACTTAGTCTGTGAATGACTGGAAATACTGTAATACTAAATCTATTCGCAGATATACTGTATGTGAAATTGCAGCAGCATGGGGTGGCTGCAGTGGTCTGTTTTCAGATGGTTAAGCAATAAAGAGAAAGTACATAAGCAGACAATCTGCTGTTTTATGGTGATTATAAAATAATGATTAATGATATATAAATGAAATCTGAAAAATAAATTGAGATTCTGCCTAATATATTTCATGTACTTTCCATTAATCATTACATGTTCCATTTCAAAATGCTTAAGGATGAAAGCGGCAGTAGAGTTTAGTATCTTTTGAGTTTTAGGCTTGTTTCTGTAAGTCTGGTTAGACTAGTAAACTCATAACTAGGTACACTATTGTCCTAACTAGCACATGATTTTGTGTAGAAGAGAACGCAGAAAAGCAAGCAACCCCCAAGCCTTACGTTAAAGAAAATCTCCATGTGCTGCCAGCACCCGCTTCCACTCAGCCGTGTGTGTGTGTGCCCCCTCCCATTTCCACCCAGCTGGGTGGGTAGAGGTGCCCAGTGCCCAGTTTCATGTAACACTAACATAGCAAGGTAAGTCGTACGACAGCATCACGCAACTACATTTCCTATTTTATGTGGTCCTTGACCTCAAAGAAATGTGCTCTTCTGGTGCTGCTCTGGAAGAACCACAGCAGGGCAGAAAGTTCCCAGAATTCAGCAGCGGAAGCCTTTCCAGGCCTGTATTTGATTTCCCTGCAGGCTTGTATAAGCAGGACGTAACCCGTGCCTGCACTTCCACCCCTTCACTTGGCAAAGGTGGACTAGAGTAGTAACTCCAGGAAGAAAGGTATGTAAAGGATGGAGCGGTGAAAAGGTACTCTGGCTGCAATGGAAGGGAGAGTAAAGACTTCTCTGGGAATCGTAATTCCACTTGTCACAACTGCACTCAAGCACCCAAGCTCCAGCACGCTGACTCACACCTACAAGATCCAGAGCAGGTCTGTGAACTGCTCAAGGACCTGCTCACCCACTCCACAGCTTCCTTACGCTAGCAGTGATGCTCGGAGCATCGAGAGGTTCTGTTCTCTGAGGTACTGCTGGAGGTCACAGAGTTTTTGGCTGCCTTTTTCCATCTTCTGGCGTGAATGCTCCCTGCTCTGGAACGCTCTCCCTTTTGCAGCCTGGTGTTGGTTTTGTTGCCTATCCAGCTCCTGTGATTCCTGTTCCAACGTTTCCTGCCGTGACTGCATTCTGCTCCTGAGAAAATCCTACATAAAAATAAAGATATTTACAATTGTACAGTCAGCTTTCGTGCTGAATTTCATCCACAGTTGTCACTGGCAGAAGTCAGAAATGGGTATAATCTACGGAAATTCATTCCTTGCATACAGAAAGACACTTTCTACTGCAAAGACAGAGAATTTTACTTCCCATCTTTCATCTTTATGCATGTGTCAAAACAAGTGTTACCCTTCATTTATTTAGCTCTAAATGCTATAATTAGACACACAGGTGAAAGACAAATACTCTGGATGGTGCCACTGCTGGAAATAGGAAGAACATTTCTGAAATTGCCCTTACCAGCCTTTCTTTCTCTTGTTCAAAGCTCCTTTCATTGCGTTCTGCCTGTGACTTCTCTCTGTGCAAACGCTGTGTCTTTAAGAACTGCATCCTCTGATTTGTCTTCCTTTTCTCCTCCTCTGGCAAGAAAGATTCCTTCCTGCTCCTCTCTGCCCCAGCAGCCTGGAGCAGTGCCATGCGCTGCAAAGCTCTGTCTTCATGCTCCAGCTGTTTCTTCAGCCCTTGCAATGTTCTCTGACGCAATCGCTGCCTGTTTCCAAAACAAAATTTCTCAAATTTCTCAGGAGGAAAGAGCAATAAAAGAAAAAGTGCATAAGACACAAAGCAGATATTCTGGCAGCCTCTGCTTGGTTAATATTCCGGGACTCTCTGTTAGGTTATGAGGGTTAAACCTGTGTCCTAAACACAGGTGGCAAATGCCCCAAATGGGCTGGTGCCTGATGTCAGGTAACTGCAGTCATCTGTTCACCTGACCGCATACCCTGGTGCAGCTGTGAGTTCTTGGCCCTGAAGACCAGGAATCGAGGAAACAGGTTGCATGGACAGGGCTGTAGGACTAATTTGGACAAGCAGGTGGCTATGTGTATTGGTGGTGGAGCCACGGGGGCGACAGCAGGGATGGAAGGAGATGGCTCATGGGGGCAAGGACCTGCTAAGCTTAAGTGGACTGTGGGGCTGGGGGCAGGGAACAGGGGTTTGGGAGGCAAAAGGACTTTGGGTCTGAGGACAAGATTGAAGGGAATTTGCCCTTGGAGGTAATGCTAAAGGCGAGGAGTCTATGTGTACCCACTCACCCAAACCTCGAGAGTCAATTTTATTCCCATTAGTAAACCACCATGTCCCCTCTGCAGAGACTAGCATAAGGCACAATGCGTGATGTTCAGAGACTGAGCGAGAGCACCAGGGAGTAGACATTACCAACCTTCCAACATTTACTACAAAAACCCGTTAGCTCCTAGGTATCACCTCTGGTTGTCCCAGCGCAGCTGGCGTCGGATGCCATCTGTCTCTTGCTGCTGCTCTCTCTTCAGCTGCCTCTGTTTCTCTTGCCACCTTTCGTGCTCAATCTTGGCTCTGCTGAAGTCCATCTCTTTCCACCTCTCCTGAGATGCACCATTAAAAATTGATTTCTAAGAGAAAAAAAAGACACCAAACCCTTAATCTCATCAGTATATTTTACTAATGCAAACTGTAAACCTACAAAACCAGAACAGCTTAGTCTTCTAATGTCATTCCTGAACTCTGGAAGACACACAGGCTCACGAATACTCTAGTTGTGCTTCCCATCCATGAAAACACCAAGTGTGATGCTAAAACCTCTACAGAAGATTAGGCTTAAGTAACAAAGGGGTGCCTGAAAATCCAGTTTTAAGAGTTCTTTGTAAGTCTTCAGGCTGTACTGTTCTGGTTTGTTCCGGTGTTGAGCCAATGCTTACAACTGCCCAGTCTTTGTGGCGGCTTCTGGATTGCATGGAAAATACAGGTTCTGACCACAAATCGTATTACAGATTCCTTACTAGATTTTATTAGAAAGATAAATATCAGCCTCCCTCTGGCCAAACACAAAATCTTCCTGGAGTTCTGTGCAGGTGTACAATTCCTCACTTCCTGTTGTCTGAGATTTCTACCCACAGTCAAGCAGTTTTTGTGTTTTCTTCAGTAGTAGCTGCATTTCAATGGTGGGCAGTGTTCCTAACTTGCGTTTTTAAATGCACTGTGCTGCATAAAGAGATGAAGGAGCACCTACAAGGCTTCTTTTCACAGCCATAGTGCAATATTTATTTCTTTTGTACTCCTTACAGTGCTCTGTATGAGGGAAGGAGCAAGGAAACATCACCAAAACTTAGATAGGCATTCCTGTTTACATTGCTAGAGCTGTTTGGGGCTGGAACAAAATATTTTTCTCTCTCAA
The DNA here is from genome assembly GCF_011004875.1 of Balearica regulorum gibbericeps. Classification (NCBI taxonomy): domain Eukaryota; kingdom Metazoa; phylum Chordata; class Aves; order Gruiformes; family Gruidae; genus Balearica; species Balearica regulorum. The sequence goes on from NC_046184.1 coordinate 63,938,300, forward strand.
ATGCATTCTCTCTTCTCCAATTCCCAGCTGCAATTAGCATGTTCCTGCCATTAGCTTCTCCTCTGCAAACAGAATGTCTCCTTCCAGTTCTTTCCTGAGGACATCTCTAATACCACAAGCTGGAAAACACTACAGAACCTTCAAAAAATGTCCCTGCCAGTCTCATGTAACATTTTGATTGATTTCTCTTAACACATTGATCTGTATGGCTTCCTAGGGGCCGTAAACACCTTTGTTCTCCAATGTATTGCTATTCTATGCAAAAATTGTACCTTGTGGGTGGTTTGTGTTTAATGACATACAGAGGGAGAGACCAAAGAAAGAATCAAAGGTATTTCATAGGTGGGAGGTGAACCAATGCTGTTTTCCAGCAGGTAAAGGACTGGCCTAAGGATTAGGAGACTTGAAGTTCCATCCCAGCCCTGACAAGCACTCTCTGCTAAGGGATTCAGCTGACTACATAGACTTTCTCTTTTTTGCTTTCAGTATCTGTAAAAGAGGAATAATTTGTTTTGCTATCATCTAGTAGAGCTGGCTGAGAGGTTTAGTTAGAAAAGATTAGATCTGAAATAAAAAACTCTATCAAAAGTGCTGAGTAAAAATACCAGAAGCACCCTGTTCCTGTGCAACACTGGTTCCCAAGTGGAAACCTTAAGTTTCTATTTATGCATAGCCATTCTTCTACATAGGCATAATTTTTGTTGCAGTAAAAACCTTTGAGAAAGAGATCAAAGGATAGTATATTCTCACATGACATAAACAAACCACTTGATCCTAATAGCTAAATCTCATTTGGACCAAATACTTACTGTAATGCTTTTGTCTTTTAGAAGATTTATGGATCTCCTAGCCTGCACACTGGAGGTGCTGTGTGGTCTCTGCACATGTAGAGCTGATATGATGGTCAGGCTATCTTTCTCTAGTGATTGATTCATTCGGTCAAAGAAGCTTTGGCGCCTGAAAGGAACCAAAGCACTGGTTCCCAGAGAAGGGCTCCTTTGGGAATGTGGGATTGGAGCTTCTGCCACTCTGGACTCAAAAAGACCTTTTGAATAAATTAAGGTGAGGACATTAACAGGTTACAGGCAGCTTATAAAAAGAAAGCAAATTAAAAAAAAAAAAGTCTTTTCATATAAAACATATTCAAGCAGGACCTTTGTAACTTAGTACCAACATTTTCCTCTGAGGAAGTGGGACATTTTTTAGTCTCCACAAAACAGGTCCCAGCTTTCAAAAAACGAGCTTGCCATTGCAGTCAAGCAAGAGTTTTGCCTGGTAACACAAGATCACTGACTGCACTTACAGCTACTCAGGCTAAGGGGTTGTTTACATGGTATTTCACAGACAGACACGAGTTGCTTCTGCCAATGTTCTGAGACAAGTAAAAATGATAAATTTCTTGATAGTGCAAAGCCTGAGCTATAGATCCTGCTGAGAGACAGGAGAAATTAGCTTGGGCACGACACTGCTAACAAGCTTTTGGGTAACTGAGGACACAGGCAGAGTTTGCTTACACCTTTCTGCTAAAGACAGTGAGGACCTGAGTGGCAGTTGTTGCATGGAACGGTGCTGGAGCACCAGCCGGGAGGAAATGTGCACTGCTGTTAGACTTTTTATTCTCCCTCTACCAGCAGTGACACTTGGAGAAAGCTTTCAGAGTCCTCACTTAAATGCCTGCAACTGTCACAAAACTAGCTTAAATGAGAACAGCAACAATTTCATTAAAATCATCATCCAGCCCCTTTTGGATGAAAAGGGAATGAAAGTTTACTCAATGACATTATAAAGCAATCATTTTCAGCACAGAGAAGAGAAGGAGTGTTCTGCAGAACAGTCCTGGTGAAATATTTTTGCTAAAGGCAGTCATAGTTAATGTTACAGATTAACTTTTAAAGAAAGGAAATTTTATAATAAATAATATTTATAGTCACCATTATGATAAAGGTTAAGAAAACTCAAAAGCTGCTACTGCAGTAGCAGCAGTCAAAAAAGCCAACCCCCCCGCCAGCTTCCATCTGAAAATACTTTCACCTTGAGAAGATGAACAACTACCATTAATACCTACATATAATAATAATATATTTTAGTGGCTATATTCAGCATGGCATTATGGCATTTTCTTTTGAAACATCAAGAACTATGGCAACAGATCTTAGACATGATATTGTGTGGCAAGTCTTATGTTTGGCTAAACCAACTACAATTTCATTACCATGTTTATGTTTAACATCAGCCTCGGTTTCAGCATCCTGCTGTCTGCTGTCCACTTCTTCCTTGTAGACTGTCTCCATTAAGCAGCTGTCTGTGTTGACAGCAGTATCAACCATGGCATGAGCCATCTCCCTCTGAGGACTCTAGAAATAACAAGAAATGCAATCATAATCCAGACCTGATAAGGAAAAGTACAGGTTCGTTTCATGAACTTACGACATAAGATCTGAAGTTGCAGTTGAAGTTTGAGAAAGAATTAAAAAAAACTCTGGGGGAGTTCTTTACTAAAGAAACAAAGAACTCTAAGTAGAGAAATTTCTCATCACTTTGTGGGTTTCTCTACATCTTCAAATGACTTAAAAACTGGCAGTGCTTCTGCCTAGAAGGGTCCAAACTGGTACAAAAGAGATCAGGCCAGAGAAGCTCTGGCTGAAAGGCAGTCACGTTTCTGGCACATGCCAGAAATCAGGATTCTAATCCTTGCAGAGCAATGGAGAAAAGCTTGGCAGTAGCTGGTGCACATTAACCTCCTTCTTACTGATCCTCATCCAGTGCCCTGTTCACAAGCACCAAATCAACTACTGAGGGTCACAAAAGTCTCTTTCGGTCTCTGATTGGGAGAGGTGATGCCTCTACCATGGGTGGAGAAATATCTTAGTAGCATTACGCCAAGGACTGCCTTGGTATGAAACAATCCTTACTGTAACCCTTATCTATCTGGTGTAAAGCCTTCTGCCTGACACTTTTTCCTGCCTTTACCTCTGTCACACAGAGGGAGGATGTAGAGGAACTGGGCTATGCAACACTTCTTATGTTTTGCATTGGTGGAAGAGGTTCTAGGAGTATGTTCCAGACAGTGACAAAGACAGCTTCTAGTTCTTTCCCAGGTCAAAGGATCAGAAAGACAGTGCAGAGCAAAGTCTCCCCATTCTTTTGCAGGCCTAAAACCTCTAGTAACTTTTTGGTACCAAGAGCAGAAAACTTGAGGTAACAAAGCAGACATTATACAAATAGCAGATCACATGTTAACAGAAGAGCCAGAGTGAAGCACTTTTTACCTTCTTAGGTTCTATAACACCATTGTCCTCTTCCAAACAAGACTGAACATCTTTTGAAATGTTTTCTGTCTTCAATCTCTTATCTTCCTTTTTCTCTTCCTCTCTGGAAACACTTTCTGAAGACGAAATCCTCACTTCAGACAGTTGCTCTTCTATTTTCTTGCTGACCTCTTCTTTAGTCAAGCTTGCTCCTGGGATGAAGGCATCTTCCTGCTGCACTTTGCACCCTGTAGGCCGTGTGGGTTCCCAGGCTTCAAGGCAGCAATGGGGAAGCGAGGTACACCTGCAGCTGCACTTAGCACACGGCTGAGTCGAATACAGACCCCTTGGCCAGTAGTCCAGCTCTGTGTGACCCTGTCTGTAATGGCCTGAGGCTCTATAACCTGGTGTCACGACGTATGGGTAATCCAAGCTTGAATCTACCACCATCTGCCTGGCTGCTAAAGGCATTTGCAGTTCTAGGATGATGCGTTCGCTTAAGGGCAGAGGGATCCGCAGAGCTTGGTAAGAAGACACCTCCTTAGTCTGTCCATTCCAGAAATTCACAAGCACTCCCCTTCTGTTGTATCCTGTGCATATGAAAAAAAAAAAAAAAAAAAGGCAAAGAACATATTAGAAGCATGTCAACCTGCGTGATTTATCTCTCAGAAAGCAGGAGATAAACGTAACAGCTTGTGTTTCAGACAATTTTGTAACAGCTTCCATGATTTTTTCTTTATAGGTTTAAAATTTGACCTTCTTTTGAACTTCCTCTGAAGAGACAGCAGATAGCAAAATTCTCACTTGTCACAGCGAGCCAGGATTTTACCCTGCAAAAGCTGGAAACTAGACTAACAGATAATCAAGTGAATACTCATGAGGGCCAGGAACTTTGTTCTCCTTGTCTTAGGAGGCTCCCCCCCACCCCAGGCCCCAACATTTTAGGAAGTTTTCACTCACAGAACAAAGCAAAGGCTAATTCTAGGAGCTGTATTAATTCTGGCACTTAAAAAAGATCAGGTTGCTTAGTGCCCACAACAACAACAACAAAAAAAAAAGACAACGAAGAGAAACCAAGCAGCAGGTCCTGAATTCTCTCCCTGGTTGAGACTGTTTTCTTTTCTGTACTGTGACCAGCAGCTTTGGCGAGTCTAGCACTATTAAGAAAGTCAATACCCCATACCTAAACGTGCCTCCTTGTTCTCCATAACCTTTAGCACAGTGCCTGGGCCAAAACGTTCAGCTCTAGTCTCCCATGGCGCCAAGACCCTGTCTCCTGGAGCAAGAGGCTGTTGCCTGGCATCTTCGTAGTGGAGAATGTCATAGAGAGGCGTTTCCTGCATGCGAAGCTGTACCTTGCCTTTCAGAGTGCGACTTTTGTCAAACTCAATTAAAAAGCGTTCCCTGGAGCTCTACAAGAGGAAAACATGCGGTTTGCAAGACAGACATCTGGGTCCAATTAACAGCCAAACATAAGTGCTAAGAGGGAAGTGGCAGAAATCCCAGGAAGCGGAACGTGATCTGGGAATGTAGCTTTCCTCTTCTACCAGGTTGTTTACTGTACTGTGTCCACATTGGACTTTAAGAGTAATTAAAATAATTAAATCAATTAAATAATTAAAAAGCTGGGGCTGACAGCCTTTCTCTTCCTTTCATTTTGGACTTAGATTTTAGTAAGAACGCAATTAGCACGCTAAGGCAGAACTTCACCAGGAAAACCTCCCATTAGAAAAAGAGCAGCCAAAAGAAGCTGCCATCTATGATGCAGTTTGTTATATAGTAATCAAAAGGAAAACAAACCAGTAAAACATCATAACTGCCATAAATTTAAATGCTTCAATTTAAGCCTCCAGCAATGGGCGTGGGGCAGATTTATTACTGAAATCTCAGCCTTCTCTGCAGATCCGAGTGCACTTACACAAATAATGCTGTCAGCCCCAACTCCAGCTAACGGCACTCATGCCACTAGCTGTCCCCACCTGTTCCACCCCACACTGGAGCTTACAGCCCTCCTCAGCTACACAAGCATCGCTGTTTATTTAACTACCCTGCAAACTGGGAAATGCACTGGATTTTTAAAGAAAGCCTGCAGAGGGGGATTTTCTGTCTGGCATCCAAAATCATCTCAAAAATCCCAGAAACATGGAAGGAAGAGAACAAGGAGAGCTCTCAGGTCGGTAAGGAGGAGGGTGGTCCCTGGAGGCAGACATTTTGGATTACTGTTACTAATGCTGTTTAGATAATTGACTCTACTGCTAGCCTGGGCAGAAGTAGACAATAAGGGACCTGTTTTAACTTCTTATAACTAGTAAAATGGATTGACTTCCAGGCTGCTTCTGCTTGCAGGACTCCTCACAGTAAACAGGCAGTCATCATCGGGAAATAGATGAAAATAGGATGTGGGACAAGAATAGAAGTGTATCACAGGAGAGCCACCCTACAGCAAGGCCGTGGGACTGGCGAGGCACGGGAAGAACAGGAGAAAGGGAGAAGCCTTTTACAAGCACAGTTCCTAAAATAAATAGCTACCTTCACCTCTTGGGCAATGTGGCCCAGGTAGTAATAGCCATCAGCTTCTCTCCTTGCCAACACACGAGCCCCCCTCATGAACTTGGAAGCCTCTGGGGATGAATCAATGAAATTCCTTTTTGCTGAGGATATCAAGGGCATACAAAGGGAATCTGGGTTCCAAGCACAAACAGGAAAGCTGTAGAAAACAAAAATACAAGAAGTAATTAAGACCTTGGTAACAGAACTTCTGCAACTTGCTGCAATGAAAACAAACTAAATCCATACGGGACCGCCACCCCACCCCTGGAATAATTGTCTTTATTTCCTAATTGTCTTAGTTCCTAAGAAGGGAACTTTTTTCTTCTCTGCATTTCCAGTGACCCATCTGTAGTTTTTGAACTTACTGTGTGACTGGACATCTTGCCAGCAGAGAGCCACAGGGACCTTTATTAGCTGTGTGACAACACTGGACATGCGAGATGGACATGGAGCTTACCTGGAGGGGGGAAGGAGGAGATGGAAGCAGATGATAAGCATGACTTCTGAACACTTAAATCCTTAAACAGAAATATTCTTTATAAAATTGAAATTTACTTTCCAGTATATTACGTCTCTCTTGTTTTAATTCTTCCATCGTATCTTGTGGTACTACGTTGTTTATCTGTAAGCTCGTTTCAAATGGGTTTGATTTTAAGAAATCAAGCTTGGAAAGAAGAAATAATAAAAAATAAAATATAAGAACTATATGATAAAACTCTTCTTGTTTCACCTGCTTTGTATTCAGCTGTTAGATATGTAGCAGGTGTATCACTGTTTCTTCAATCATGATGAGATACGTGTTCCAAGGACAACGTATTATTTCAAGTATACACAAAGCTATAGTAGATATCCCTTTTGGCCCACCTCAGATCCTATCATCATTCTACTGTGAAGGAGGCACTAGGCATGTGATTCTTGAATCAGAATAGTTTTACTTTCTTAGTAATTCTTACACCTTTTAGTTAACTGATTTTAGTAAAGAGATTTGAACTTGGAAAATGTCTCAATTTCTCAGGACAAGGCACAGCTTGGAAACAGGCAGCAGAATGGAGGCAAGGTGGGGGTTCTGGGGCTGCCTCTCCCATCCCCAGGAGCAATGCAGGCACATCAACCTTGCTGGCTTCCTCCCAGTCCATCTGCCCCCCGGCTCCCAAACAGTAGCTTATGGGCAGCCAGTGGTCCCGCGTGCATTGCCTCCTCCTGTACCCTGCGTCCTACGCAGCCACCCAAACTCTCCGAGCAAGGAAGAGCTGTAAGGTCAATGAAAGGAGCTGAAGTCAAGGAAGAATAAAGAAGGTGGGGATCGAGTCTAGAAGACAAAGCTGCGTTTGCAGGTCAAAGCCAGCAGTGGAGAGTACAGCCATCTGGCCTAAGCAGGATGGAAAATGTGAAATGTTTGAGAACAATGACACGGGAAACAATATGCCAGGGACTATGAGAAGGGAGAAGGACAAAATGCAAGAGATTTGGGAGGTGAAGTCGATGACAAAACTATGAACCTTATATTAAAGCATTCAACTTTTATGGAAAAAGAGAAACTCACCTTGCATTAGCCATGTGTTAAGTAAAAACAATGCTTGAATAGTTTGCCGCTATTCCTTGTAAACTGTTTTCAACGCATTAGGGCTGTTATGAGACTCAGAAGAGCAGGGAACTTAAAATCCCTTAACTACAAGGACATCCACAGGGTAGACATGCAAAACCTATGCTGTTTCACCCGAGGATGTCAGCTGTTTGGGATGTTAACAGATTTAGAAAATACTGTTATTTATGGAAAATACAGTATTCAACCACACCTGCCTAAGAGTAAAACAACATTGAAGTCTGTGAATCAAGATACGCTGGCTGTAGGCAAGGCTGTACAGTCACCTAGCAAAGAAAATGTAAAATCAAAGCAAGGCATTTGTTCTTTCCATCGGGATCTTCACCTGCCAGAGACACCTCTTTTTAAGTGCTGGTCTGTAAAGTTCAGTGAAATCACTTTACAGGGCAAGTCTTTCCCAGCAAAAGTAAATGGAGCTAGACCGAGATATACCTGAAATTGACCCCAAGTGTTAGCGATGATGCCTTTTGCTCAGGGGCTATGTGAAGCGCTCTTTCCTCACAAGCAGAGATTTATAGTACAAGTAATATACAATTAGAAGGGTGGATATGCCAGCTTGGGATGTCGGGTACGGCCTGTCCACAGAGATGCCAAACCTGCTTCAAATCTTTGTCCACAGCTTGCTTTGTTCATAAGCTGCCAGGCAAAACAGGGTTCCCCTTCCAGAAGGTCACAAAAACTCCTCCCCAGTTCTACTTTGTGAAATGTCATCTAATAAAGATTCAGGAGGAACTAATAAGTATGCGCTAATCTTATATTAGTAGTATACCTTTTCAGAAGGGAGGAGTCTGATCGCTTGAAAGGACCCCCCTGATTGTCTGGTTACTTTTTCCATTATTTTTTGCTTGCTTCTTTCACGATCATCTGAATCTCCCAGAAGGCATACAACGTGTACTGGACGCAACTCGTTCTCCGTGAGAAGTTGGCAGATTTCCTCCGACTCTTGCTCTGGGAGTAGGTCAGTGAACAGATGCACCGACTGGCAGGCTGGGTCCTCAAACGCCACAGCCAAGCCGCTCGCAGCATTCGCGCCCTTCTCAAACCTCAGGGATCGAACCCAGGCTGCGGCTTCAGTGACGCTACTGAGCGAACATCCGACTAGGCAGTTGCACCATTTTAACACCTATTTAAAAAAAAAAAAGAAAAAGAAAAAGAAAGAAAGGAGTAAGAAAAGCCCACTCACACGTGCCGGTCTTTGCTAACACGGGGCAGGCCTAGGATTCTCTACTGGGTGTTTCTGCGCTTGGCCGCCCTACAGCTCGCCCCTGCGTTCCCGCCGCAGCCGCCGGCCAACAGAGAGGGCCTTGCCTCGGCCCCGGTGGCTGGCGCCCTCCCGCCGCGAGTGCTCCCCGCCCGCCTCGCCTTGCTGGAGAAGGCCACGACGTTGAAGAAGGCGCCGGTGGGGCCGCCGGTCAGCAGGAAGAGGCTCCGCACCAGGCGCTCCTTCAGGAACCCCGCGGCGGGGCCCGCGCCCGCCCGCATCCCGACCACGAAGGTGAGGCCCAGCTCCCGGGGCCCCCCCGCTCCCCGTCCGCCCGGCCGGGCCCGCCATGGGGGGAGGCGCAGCCGGGGCTCTCCGGGACCGCACGGGCGGCTCCGTTGCCGCGCGCGTGCTCCGTTGCTACGCAACCGGACGCTGTGGGCTGAACCACCTGAGCCGCCTGGGGGGGGGGGAAAGAAGGGCGGGTTATTTCTTTAGCCCCTTGCTTAAAGACGAGCAGCCGGCGTTACCGTCTTCCTCCGCTCGGAACTGAGCGGTTTGGCTGGGGAGGTCACCCCGCGCCATCCTCTGCGCCTAACTTTTGGCACTCTCGAGGAACCCCCCCGCGGGTGCTTTGGTGCCGTCCCGCCACTCCCAAGTGCCGGGAGAGGTGAGGAGGGCGGGGGTGCCCACGCAGTCACAGCGGGCCCACCGGCGGGGCGGCGGCAGCAGCGCGGCGGCGGGTGGGTGGGTGTCTCCGTGCCGCCGTGTCCCGCCGCCACCTGGGGCGGGGCGCTTTCCCTGGCTCCCGCCCACGGTCTTCTCCCCTCCGCACCCGGAGTTGGTAGGCGCCGGGGCGGGCCAATCACCGCGGCTGTTGTTGGGAGGTGGCAGGGGTGACATTGGGGTTAGCGGGGCGGCGGCGGAGCTGGCACCATGCTGGCGTCGCTGGGGCGGTCGGCGGGGCGGCTGCTGCGGGCCGGGAGCGGCGTGACCGGGCTGCGGCAGTGAGTGGGGCGGGCGAGGGGAACGGAGCGGGGCGGGGCGGGCCGGGTGCCGGCAGGGCCGGGAGTGAGGCGGCGGCGGCGCGTTTGTTGCAGCGCGGGCGGTGGGGTGCACATCCAGCCGCGGTACCGGCAGTTCCCGGAGCTGACGCGGAGCCAGGTGATCCGGAGCGAGCTCCTCAGCGGCTTCATGTGGTTCTGGATCTTCTGGCACTTCTGGCACAGCTCGGACATGGTGCTGGTGAGGCCGGCTCGGCGGGGGAGCGGGGACCGAGGGTGCGGGGCCTGGGCCGGCCTGTGACCGTGCCTTTCTCCCAGGGCCACTTCCCCTACCCCGACCCTTCGGCGTGGACGGACGAGGAGCTCGGGATCCCTCCGGACGACGCGGAATAGGCGCCTCCAGCCGCGGGTGCCGGCGCTCCCGGCAGCACAGCGGTACGTCTCCTGCCGCCCCTCCGCGCAGCCCTTGCCCGGCTGCCCCTGGGGACCGCAGCTAGGCCGGGCTTTGCTCTGAACGGCGGTAAACGCAGGCACCGGTCCGCACGCCGTCGGGATTGTGCTTTAACTTGTTTCAAAGCTCCCGGCTGTGATGCAGAGCCAGGGCATCGCACCTGCTGGCTCTGCTTACTGACCGCCTTCCCTTGGTACTGCTCGAAGTACCCTGCTTCCAGCAATCACTCGTGTGCTTCCAAAGATAAACGTGGCAAATCTGTCGTACAGAATGCAGATACGTTTGCACTGTTTATTGCCTTCGCACGCTCTTTTCTAAATGCTCGAGTCCTGGTAACCTGGCTTTGGCTTTTGTTAAGCCTGCAGCGTAACAGCTTTTTTGTCAAGTTGCAGGTTAACTGCTACCGGTTCAAAATTATTATCTTCTTGCTGTTCTGTAGACCCAGTGTTACCTAACCTTGGGGACACGCTCTCTGTTTTGAGACACACCTGTGCAGTTCTCCCCTTAAAGGTTTGAAGCTTTTGCTTGTTTCTAATTCTTTAATTACCCTCTCAGGCCTCTCTTCTGTTATTTGCAGGCCCCTGGAACTGAAGAGGCTCCTCAGTCCTCATTTCAATAAAAGTTAACTGTAAACAAATTAAACTATGTTGTAATTTGGTTTTGAGTGCTGTAGGACTTCTGGAGAGTGACCATTACAGCCTGGGGGGGGCGGGGGGGAAGAGCTGTGTGAGTCCATGTGAGCTGCTGCAATACACGTGGTGTACTGCCCCTGAGAAATAAGGTGATATATCCATGCTCAAAGTGATTTAAAACTTTTATGAAGGCAGAGTAGGTAGGAATCCTATCATTAAAGCTCTGCCAAATAACCACTGAAAGGGTGGAGGGAAATAAAACTTGTCCATGTTAGAACTGCAGAGACACTAACTTAAAAGACATTTTACTGAAATCTTGTCACCAAACAACAGTTGGACTAACAGTTGCCACAGAAGCAGGGGAAGTTACCCTGAAGAGAACCCAGAGCAAGTGGTACCAAGCTTTCCCCAGGGTGAGGGGGGAAGGGCTGTTGGCTATTACTAAAGTCCAGAATAATCCTTGTGAAGCAAAAGATAGAGGTAAAAGCGCCTTGGGGGTAAGCACAGTGGTCAAGGGGGCAGCAGTCCAGCATAAGGAAGATGAAGGGAGGTGGAGTTACACTCCAGCATCCCTGGCTATTCCCCCCCCTCCTTCTTTCTTCCTTCCAGAGTTACATTCTAAAGTTAATTTTTCACTCCCCTTAAACCACCTTAGTTGCACCTCTGGAACTTCACAGAGAGGAGTTGCTGTGAATTACATGATAAACAATCTCCTGCAGACTTTTCCATGCAGTCAATCTTTATTATAGCAGTATTCTCATATTCTCATATTCACATCAAGTACATAGAACTTTTTGCCTTTTATATAATACAGAGTTTTTAAATAACTTTACACAGAAATAGTTTTCTTCGATCTGAATTCAGCTATCAAATTTTAATAGGTTTTAAGTCTCCATGCTCTCTAACCAAACTGGACAATATTTCCCATTGTACAAATTTACATGAGAAAAACTCCAAAGTACAAATGAAGGGACAACAAAAGTAAAGGGGGAAGGAACAAGGAAGAAAAATAAGTTGTATTGGCAATTACAGGGGAAACTTGAGAAGGAAAGAAGGGGAGTTGCCATGACCTATGTAACAGGAAACTGAAAATAAACATTTTGTTATGAATTAAAAAATAAATACAAGTTTCAAAACAATTACTCCATTGTAGATTTTAAAAAGCAGCTATGGAAATCTACTAACAAACACAATTGTTTTTTGTTTTTTGTTTTTTTTTTTTAAGTAACCAGACTGGACCTTCTACTTTGCAGTTGTAAGCCCCTCGCAAACCTCTGGTGGTCAAAAAAAAAATACAGCTGAAAGGAATGTTGTGTTAGCACAGAGTTTAAATTGGTGGGACATACGTTTCATTGCACTAAGGAACAAACAAACAAAAGAAATCAAATCTCTATATAAATTTCCCTTTCCTCTCCTTACTAGATACCTTGCCTCTCTTAAATGAGCCTCTGTATTATGAGGTAATGCCATTGTCTTGACTACATATAAAAATAATCAAGTTTAAAGGATATAGATCTGTGTATCTATAAACTTTAAACAAGCCAGTCCTCTCTTACTCCCCGCCACAGGGTCCGTCTACAGTGCTACACCTTCTATCGCTTTTTAATGACATGTAATGCATGGCGCCTCCCCCCAAGACACCGGTGCACCTTTCCTAACCTAGGAAGAGCAGCAGGCGCTTGAGTGAGAAAGACAGTGCAAGTAACACACAACAGATCACAAACACGTACAATACCTGCTCCTTCAAAACAAGGCAGAGTCACAGAAGGCAACGGTGGCCAGCCTGCATGTGTGTTCTGACAAAGGGCAAGAGGGATCCAATTAAGCAGCTGATGACCGATGACTTTTGCAATTGCTTAAGAAAAAGCATCACCTGCCCAGCCCTGGGAGACCATCACTGGAACTGAAACGGGGCAGGGAGGGAAGTTACACCCGGAGGGCTGGGAGGAGCATTGGGTGCAGAGTCAGGATGCCCACAGCGCGGCCGGGCTGTCTCATGCGTCCCAAATGGGGGCAGACCCAGCTGTAGCGACACGGCTCAGCGTGGGATCCCAAAGGGATTTCGAGGGTGGCAAGAAGTAGGGGGCAGGACTTTCCCCAATCCCAGCAAGCGAGATCAGAGGAACAGCAACATTAATTTGGGCTGCCAACACATGCAAGTTGGCCACTGTCAGGTTTCTGTCAGTTGAGGAGAAGTGTGGGGAGGGGGAAGGAGGGGAGGCAGGTAGGACACAAGGCTCATGAAGGAATGATGTGCATTTTTTTTTGTTGATTTTTTTTGTGTTTTTTCTTTTTTTTTTTCCTAAAGGTTCACAGCTTTGAATAAAAAAAAAAAAAAGCACATTTATTGCACTTACATTTTATTTTAGACAGAGTTAATTTAAATTATGCCCTCAAAACCCCCATCATCCCAAAATAACCCAACACCCAAGTTTGGTCCATTTTGCCTCCTAGACTCAACACTCATGCCCAGATGGTGGGCTTCATTTCTTCTCCTAACATTCCACTGAACTCCCAAACACACAGATTTTCTTTTCAACTAGGGTGAATACACAAATGCTACACAGAATGACATTTACCAAAACAAACCCCAACCATTTTCCAAACCCAAACAAACAAACAAAAAACCCCCAACATAGTTATTTTTTTATGTTTTACCTGCTCAAAAGTAAATGTCACACAAGGCTTATTCTAAAGTAGAGCTGCTGCAAATGCCATAAACCAGACAAAATGACTGGACAGGCCACTGTTGGCTCTTAAGGAGGCTGGATGAGCTGAACCCACTGCTGCTGTGATGCGCTATGAAGCGAATGCCTAGATAGTTTAGAAGTTTCTAAACACTCCCCTCAGCTCCCTTCTCTTAGGGAAATAGTTTCTTTGTGATTTTGTTTAAAAACAGACAAAACGCCACCTGCTCACGTATACCTTTAGTGCAGAGTTCGGGGTAGGTGGAAGGATTCCAGATAGTTCCTGGAACATTAGTAAAACAGTTTTACACTTTGCTTTCTAAAAGGAACAAAACCAAATTAAAATTGGTCTTTATATTTTGTATGAACTGTGCATTTAGACATAACTTTATAATTTACAATTATGCCCAAACTCTTGCCCCAAAGAAGAAAAGGAAAAGATCTGAAAAAGCACTAATACCAAAACCCACTATTTTGTCCTTTGTGGACAAGCAGGTTAAATATGACACTGGTGTGTAAGTACTGCCAGAAGTCTACATAACCGGTTTGAAATCTGAACAAATCAAATTCAAACATACTGGCTGTCCCTCAGCTGACAAGACACCTACCATCTCCCACAGTTAACGTGCAATAACAGTAAGCGGTCACTGAAGAGTAGCCTGCTTTGTTGAGAAACCGCAAGAGGCCGGAGGAAGAACTAAGGAAACCTGCCGATATTGCAGAAAACAAAATTAATCGCACTTTCTGGCCAGGGAATTAACTGTATGGTCTGATATATGTGGGCTTTGATTACATGAGGACTAGCCATCAATTTCTCCTCATCTAGCTCTCATGTTTCATCTACTGTCTCAATCCAAGGTGCCATGACAGTGTAACTTTGGGCCTCTTTGGAGCTTTCTGTTGACTTTCTTTAAAAAGATCTTTGTGTCTTTGGAGGGGGAGGAGGGCTTATTTAAATTAAATGAAACTCATTTGATTTTTAATAGAGCAGATTTCAAGCAGCAGGTTTATTGTAACTGAATTAGGTATCCTTCAATTCCTAGCTTTGAAATGATCGTCGGTATTTTGGGGAATGCTCTCTGCCCTCCTTGCTCCTTTACAGAAGTTTACCAACTCCAAACTACCTATCTATACTAATAGCTGTATACAAAACTACCGCATCAGAAGTAAACCAAAGCCATGGCTCTAGTTACAAAGCACCTGGTTTACATTCTTTTGTACTTTTTAAAGTTGCGAAGGCACATGATCATTTGGCAAACTGCAAAGACTGTTTTGGGGGGTCCCTATGTAAACCATTTAACAGAGGGTCTGGGTAGCTCTCTTTTCTACAGAAAAGATACATGCTAGTTTTGACTTGAACTCACTCTTGGTGTACTCTATATTCTGCAGTTTTTAAATAGTCTCCTCCTTCCACAGTTTCGTAGTTATTTACTGCCATCATGGTGCTGACTTAGTAGCTTTTGTGTTAGCATCCTTGAACTTAAATGCAAAGAAAAGGTTTTAACAACTTTGCTCTGCTCCTTTGATTTTATTTACTAGGTAAGAAGTAATGAAGCAATGAAGATAGATACTTAAAATGCATACCAAAACAAATACGAAGTGCAAACGCATATTAACAAGGCTGCGGTAAACAGAAAGTTTGTTTCCTAAAGTTCTATGTCAAAAGCATTAACAGAAAACTAGAACACCCATCACCTTCAAAGTGATGCCGTAACAGTCCACTCATGCAACTGCTTTTTAACTGAACTTGACTGTACCTAGAAGCTTTGCCTGTCGCATTGTGCTATTGGTGATGCTTTTTTTCCAACAGACAGAAGACACTTTGTCTACAGTACTATGAATAGTTTGTGCTACACATGCTGCACTCACAGTCAAGAAGGGAATGAAATCTATAGGCTGCAGAAGTGTGAAATGTCTACATGCTTCTTCCCTAAATTTAACCCCTCCAGCTATCAAAACTTCAACCTGGACTTGTTTGTGAGGTTTCTGGGGATCTGGCTTCTCCAAATGTTCTGTAAAATGCTGGATGCATTTATATCACCAGGCAAATACAGAAGCAAACCTATTTATGAGTCATCTTCAGTGTATTTTTTTCCCCCTGATTTGGGCATTTGTGGAAAGATGTGGTATTTATCAACAGTCAGCATTTCATTCGTTGTATGTCATGAAGGCCAAATTCTGCCTCTAATGAGCACATACTAATCTAAGTGATGTTGAGAGGCCACGGTCAGATGGCAATATTTGGCCTCAAACATTCTGCGTCATCATCAGATGCTAGAGCATTCGAGTACAAGAAAAGATGATTTTACATAAGCATAAAAAGCAGAAGTGGATTCACGTAATGTCCCACATGAGTTTAGCAAAAACGAAATGACCGGGCTAACTGTGTCAGGGGCCACGTAGGACTTAATGCAGAAATTACTGTTGCCTCTCTGCTCATACCAGTTGGTTTAAGCTCCACTACAATGTTCCAGTTCCAGCAAATATGCTGCAGGAAACAATCATGTACTGACAGGGAAGATGTAACAGATAACAGGCCTCTCCTAACTCTATGCAGGAAGTAAACTCTATGCAAAAGGAAGGGCAGAGGGGAAGGTGTATGTGTGGTTAATAAAGACATGAAGAGCTGGGATTGGATACTGGTGGTTTCGCAAATAATTTTTAGGTACTGTAGAGCTAAACGCAGTGTGACTGTCCAGATGTTTGTCCCAACACATGCACACAAAACATACACTGACATTTCCATACTACGGCATGTGCTGGTGGTTGGGACACCACAGAGAAGCTTAAGAAATTTGGTATAACGGACATGAATGTATTGGTCATTTCCATTTACTTCCTTCATCCCACTGCTATACAGGGCACTCAGTTCTTGTCTGCTGTTATCTCCCCAGTCACTAAACATCTACAGAGCACCTTTAAGACTGGTTCTGATGGCATGCAAGACATCCAGAAAAACTCTTGAGGGAAAAGATGAAAAAAATAATAATCCCAGTTATTTACAAACCAAATTTCTTCCAAAGTTTTGCATGAGTATTACATGGGACCTCTTACAGACAAACACACATTACTACAGCTATCTGGAGGGAAACAAAGGTGAAGACCAGTAGAAATGCATCCTGAAAGGACTTCTCTAAACAGCAGCCAAACAACTTGCACATTCCTCAGGGAAAAAAAAAAAACCCAAACAAACAGAAAAACAAAACTACAAACAAACCCCAATAATAAAACCCCCAAAGATCACGTGTTACTTATAAAGTGCTTTGCATGGACAAGGATAGCAATTTTCCTTGTGCTTTTCCTATGGGCTCAAGAAGCATATTGTAGACTAATGGGTAATGAATCTTCACAAAAATAAGATCATTTTAAGCAAAGATAGAATGAAATTCCTAACAGTTATATTTTAGCAGACTATCTTCTGCCAGCATGACCTTGTAGAAGGAAACTAGGGCTTTTAACAAGCTCTGTGAAACAAATGACTGTTGAAACGCCTGTACATACTTGCTCCGATAACCGTTTCTTTCGAGACAATATTAATTTCCAGTATGCCCGACATGTACAAATTAGGCCACGGCCCACAGAGGGGCTGGAGCAATGTGCGGGGTGGAAGGAGAATGAGCAGTGACTGCTTCACCCTCTGGGAGTCTGTATCCCTAAATGCTTTTACCTGCCTGCTGACCCCAGAAGCCCCAGGCTCCTTCCACCTCTTCGGTACTGGCCTCAGACGATCACCGGGGAGGCACTCCAATTTCACTGGTCTGCACACCACCGCTCGCTCATTAGCTTCTCCACACTGGAAAGTGGCTATTGCTATTATTTAAATTCCTGTCAATCTCAATAAGGAAAAAACCTTACAGCATCTGAAGACCCACAGCAGACAAGAAAAAATTTGTGCTTGCTTTTTTTTTTTTTTTTTTAAAATGCATCCTGTACACAAAATCAATTCTGTTCATGTACCAACATGAATCACTTCATTCTTGTAGTGACTATTAAGTCATTCACTATTGCTGTCTTGCTAATGTTTGTGGAATTAATATGAATACACAGTATTTCAGTTATAATTCCCACTTCAGATTAGTCCGGTCCCTATAACCCCAGTAAATATTTACTGACAAACATAACAGACTACCAGCAACACTGCAGAACTCCATGGTTTTAAAAGCATGTTCCACTACCGACGTGCGTTTCTCCCTTCGCCTGGGAGCAACCTTCTGCAGACAGAAACGGTCCGACTCTCCTAGGGAGATAAGGACAGTGTCCTCACCCAATACACCCACATTTAGCACGGACATCACATTCACACACATTTAACTCCTTCATTTATTTGTCATGATTTTGTTTAACACCTTCCCAGCCCCCAGCAAGAACCTCCCTGCTAGAGGGGGGGTCGGTTCTCCTGCCTCACCTGGAGTGGTACAGGGCAGATATGAATTAAATTCTGAAAACAACTGTCTGAGCTTGAATTTCTTTCTAATGTGGTCTGACTTGCCTCTGTACAAATAATTTACATGTAATACCACATACCAGAGAACTCTGCAAACAGATCACATCACAAGATATTCTACTAGAGGTAAACGATGTGCAGAACTTTGAATTGTTTTTTCCCTGACTGGGTAACTTGTCAAAAAGTCACCTACCATTTGAAAACCAGGATTGGAGGACAGGAAAACAAAGCGCTCTAATGGAGATACCGCCACCCTTCATCCTAGTTTGCAAAGTGTACAAAAGGGAAAGACAAACAGAAGGGAAGAGATGACAGGGAAGAAAGCAATGAGAGGAGTAGTCAGTGTGGATCCAGCAAGTACCGTTTTGTTTTGATCTAACAACTTGCCATTAGGACAAGATGTTCCACATTTACACACACACTTATCGGAGGACGTTTATTTAACAGGATAAAAATCCTTTTAAAAAAAGCTCTTGAAAGTACCAAAACATAATTTTCGGAATGTCTAATTCTAGGGGGTTTTTGTATTTGTATTAATTCAACCTGAGAACTTTTTTCCCCATTTATGAAAGCATTACATATTGGTAAGGTACCTGGCATTAACCTGCACCCTCATTTAAAATAAAACTTTTAAAGTAGGTACATACACCATTCACAGTCTGTATCAGGAATTCTACAGACTTTAGATGCTGTGCTAGCATCCTTGATAAATATATTGTATCATATGATACAAAAGAAAAAAATAAGAGAGGACAATCTCGCTACATTTTTTTTTTTTTTAACTTCAGTTTGTTGCTGGACCAACAAAAGAAGGATTTTCCTAATCCTTCTAAAAGATGTATATGCACACACCAAGAAAATACTGGAAAAGGAAAAAGGTTAAGGTTGGTGGTTGTTGTTTGTTTTTTGAAGAAGTGATAAAGTAAATCTGAAAAAAGGTGCAGCAGCATCCCCTTTTCCTTCAGATTAACCTCTTTGCCTTTAGAGTAACATCTTCTCCAGCTCCCATCACCCCACACTTTTAATTTTACTGGAATAAACCACAATAATATAGACAGATTTAGGTGTTTGACATTGTACTACAGTGAAAAGGGGATACTGCATTGTCCGTAAATCAGTGAGTACACCAGGAAAAAAAAGATCAGAACGGAGGATGATTCTTTTAAATTAGCACTCATCAGATTTTCAGCCTCTGATGGTACGTTGTTAGAGGGAGAAAGCCGACCGGCAGACCATCCAAAGCAAGTCTCCTAAGTTGCAGCAGCAGTTCCATCCCCTCATGCCCGAGCACCGCAGTCACACCACGAGCGCCCTCTCCTCTCTCCTGGGAATGATGCCAACGGCACAGGCAGCCACTGCGGGTCTCCGAACGCACGTGGTGGTTTGTGTTGAAGGAGAAACACTGGCAGCAGAGGATTCTGGTTCCCAAAAAGGTACTTTTTCCCATTGTGTTGGACTGGCAGTTCCATTCTGCTCCACTTTTAAGCTTATGGATATCTTTTCTAAATTACTTTAAGTTTTGCGGAGCAGAATAGAGTTTTGATGTTACGAAACTGTAGGAACACAAGACTTAAATAACAGAGTGGGTGCTGCCATGGTGCTGTGGCTACTTGAACGCTGCAAATTCTCCTGTAGAGGGAGGACAAGAGCTTGGTTTAAAAAGGTGATTTCAGTTACTAGGTGGTCAGAGATTTTCTCCAGACTAGCTGAACATTAGGTTGAATATAAAAGATGTTAAAAAATCTAAACTGTTAAAATTAAAGCACAAAAGAATACATAGTGAAAGAACATTGAATACAGACCCAGCATATTTTACCAAAAAAAAAAAAAAAAAAAAAAAAAAGAATTTCTTGAAAGCAAGCAGTACCCATTCTTCCCAGGACAGAGGTCTAAAAGTTCAAGCAAAATCTAATTCATCATGCATTCGAATATAAAATGCATCAGTTTAATTTCACTTTAAAGTCCTTATTGCACATATATCCTCCTGAAAAGCAACAATTGCAATAAATGTGTCACACTGCAAACAAATTTCTGTTCTGCTGTAAAACTGGTTTAATAACAAAGAACTACTTGACACACCCGTTAACCTTTAAAGACTATATACAGTAAAGTGCCTGAATATTAAACCAGTATTAAAGAATACTAGAACCTGATTTAGAGACTCAATCTACTGTGAGAAAAATAAGAATGGTGAGCTTGTTTACTGACTGCCAGACCAGAAATGAGGCCTCGCTAATAGGGAGCACAACAAATAAAGCAACCTCATGCTTTCTTCAGAATCACTGAATAAACAATAATACTATGCGGTGCTTTCACATGCAATGATCTCCTGAAATTCTGTCAGCATGCCGCAAGACAGACTGGTAGTCCCATTTTGGAGATGATGAAACTATGGCACAGAGTAAAATCGCTGCCCAAAGTCTTAAGAAATTTGCCAGAGAATCGAATAGAATCTGAAACAAAGATACTTGTCTTCTTAATCTCATACTTTAGCCAAAAAATTTCCCTGCCATCCGCAAAGAAATTGTATTCCACAGGATTTTTACGGAGGGTTGTCCAGCTATGCTGGACCAAAATAACTGAGGAGCAAGAGAAAAAGAAACATACATGTAACTTCCTCTTGTTGGGATCTACATGAATTTTGGGTTAGTTTCTTGACAGCACTCCTCAGAGCTCTCTGAAAAATGAAGGACTGATGAGTCAACAGAAGAGACCTTTTGTTCTGTTCAACAGAAGTGTGTGAATACCATTACAGCCAGACAATTGCTCCCTATCTCCATGTCCTTCCATCCCTTCAAGAGCAAGTGTTTTGTTGGTTTGGGTTTTCCTTAAGATTATTCTGAACGTTGGAAACAAATCGGAAATATCCCTGCAAATAGAATTTTAGGCTGATAGCATTAACTCCATGGAATGTCTTGCTCTATAAAAAAAGGGAACCAAGAAAATGATCAGCAGTCTGCATGGTGAGAGGGAGGAAAGGGCATCTACAGGGCCTGGTAGGAACAGCTGATACAGCTGATCTAAGGGAACATGAAGAAAGCAGGGAGAGAGGAGAGGGCTCTCCGTGTCATAGGAAATGAGAAGGGAGTACACTCAAGGTCTGAAGTAAGGATAGCTGGCACAGGGGCTATGACAGACCTCAAGCTCAATGTGTGTTAATAGACTGTGGTGGTAGGTCTAAGTTATAACAACAAAAGAATGAAAACTTTACAATGGATCTAATTGCCTGTTTTACTAGTTCTACCAACAGATAAAACCCCTGCTCTAAAATACTCTAAATATTTGATAATTTTTCTTACTTCTCTCCAGCACATTTCACTGATCTCCCAACTCTCTTCACAGTATCTTCTAGAAACACCTCAATTTTTGTACTTTTTTTCTTTTAAGAGAAGGACAAAAAAGTCAAAGTATTGCCTGTGAGGCTAATTTTCAAGAATGACATTCATGCTTAGCTACACTTTCAAAACATGCACTACTTGATTTATTTTTCAGTCTGCTTTCCTAAACTGCTGATTAAAAATCAATTTATAAACAAGAGATTGCTCCCTCATTACTCATCTTGTCCTTCTGCCCATTTCTGGTAATAATTCAGCTTTTAATAGTCATACAGGGATTTCAGAAGAAAAGATGAACCATTAATTGGGAAAGGGCAATGGAAAAAAACAGGATCAGAAGTCAAGAAGCATTTCAAATAGAATGGTAGCTATAAAAAGGTGATTTTCAGACTTTTCTGCCATTTAAATAAGACCTTAACAAAGACATTTTCTTTGGCAAGCTAGTGCTAAATCTCCCCTTTCAAAATGCAGGTGCTAATCTGATCTTAAATCAAACCGAGACCAAAAATAGGTAACATGTTCATCTAATAATAGGCCTATGTGGATTGAACATGTATAAAATGCAGTTACCAGTAACAACTTTCTCTACATGAGGGATGTAGAAGGCTATACCTATCCACGTACAGGAATCCTCCATCCTGTTAGGTGTCAACTGGACTTTCTGAGGAGCAGCTAAAACGCTTTACGTTACTCTTTCTATTCTGAAGATGTAAAGTGTCTGTAGCTGGTTCTTTTATCTTCTGAAAGAAATCCCACCTGTAGGAGAGGGAAAGAGAATACGGGCCATCTCTTCCAAGACTTAGATGCACACAGATAAGTGAAGTAACCTGAACTGTGAATTCACTGTTTTCTAGCAGGACAGGAAGGTCTTGCCTGAGAGCAATGAATGGGCAAAATGAAGACAGCTTTAGGAATTTGCCCTGATATGCCCTGTCCTGCAGGAACAGGATCATCCCAATTCTGCCCTAAGTCTTAGGATGCCGTTCCATAACGGCCAATGCTAACCTAAACTGGGACTACTGCAGTCCCATCTCCCTCCTGACCTGAGCTGTAGAGCAATGACCACACTACCACGATCTGGCCCTGAGGCACGGTGGCTCAAGGAGCTGATCTAGCAAACGGTAGCTCAGGCTGGTGGGCAAGGAGAGTTTTCTAACTAGTTTTTGGAGAGCTGCTCTGTTGGTGGTGGGGGGAATCTGCTCAACTGCATGGAATGGACTTATGGAATTGGAGAGCATCTGCCAGTGCAAGGGTAAGGATCTGGGCCATGGCTGCTCCAAATGAGATCGGCTTACTATGAAGCTATGACACCACATACTTAGCAATTTGGGATGTGAAAAACACACCAGACATTTTTATTCATTGTTAGCCAGACATCTGATGTGCTTTTTACCAAGCAGAACTTCTGACACTTGCTTTGACTGGTAACAAAGAAATTCCTTCCCAAAGGATGGACAGCATTTGAAAACCTACAATTCTTACAGAACCCTTTCAGGTTAGTCGCTATGGTCTTTCTACGCTTGTCACACGCAAGCAAGTGGAAACTATTTTAAATGCAAGCTTTCAAAAAATCTGTAGTAAAAAGATGATCCACTTTTACATTGTGTCCAAACAATGTATTATAAGGGCATGTTCTGAGCAAACCCGCTGCCCCTGATTCCTGGAAGGATTTAAAGTGCAGTTACCAATCTCTACTCTCACAAATAAGTTATCTGGATTTATGTGGTTACTAAGGTATATTACACAACATCTTAACTGTAATCCTTATCCTGGGATAGATGCCGTGTTTCTCAGAAGAATCATAAGGAGAAGAATGGTTCCCTTCTCAGGCCTGTGCCAGCCTTGTCTACTGAAGTAGAGAATAACTGACTTATCAAAGGGAAACACCAAATTCCAGCACCTTGCCTGGATTACATTAACAGGCACAGAAAAAGTATGACAGAGGCAGTTTTCTGTTGGATCTTGCACAGATCTTCTAGTATGGATACTATCCACTGGCTAAATAAAAATTTGGAATATGCACTGATGTGGATGATTAGTATCCTCAGAAGAATATTGTGTTGGGTTTGCGTGGCAAGGTTTTGGTAGCGGGGGGGGCGACAGGGGTGGCTTCTGTGAGAAGCTGCTAGAAGCTTCCCCTGTGTCTGATAGAGTCAATGCCAGCCGGCTCCAAGACGGACCCGCCGCTGGCCAAGGCCAAGCCAATCAGCGCCTCTGTGATAACATATTTAAGAAGGAAAAAAACAGTTAGAGGGAGCTTTTGCAGCCAGAGGAGTGAGAAGATGTAAGAAACTCTGCAGACACCAAGGTCAGTGCAGAAGGAGGGGAAGGAGGTGTTCCAGGCACCGGAGCAGAGATCCCCCTGCAGCCCATGGAGAAGACCATGGTGAAGCAGGATGTCCCCCTGCAGCCCATGGAGGAAGGATGAGGGGGTGTAGAGATTCCACCTGCAGCCCATGGAGGACCCCACGCCAGAGCAGGTGGAGACACCTGAAGGAGACTGTGGCCCGTGGGAAGCCCGCGCTGGAGCAAGCTCCTGGCAGGACCTGTGGATCCGTGGAGAGAGGAGCCCACGCCAGAGCAGGTTTGCTGACAGGACTTGTGACCCCATGGGGGATCCACGCTGGAGCAGTTTGCTCCTGAAGGTCTGCACCCCATGGAGGAGACCCACGCTGGAGCAGTTTGTGAAGGACTGTAGCCCGTGGGAGAGACTCACGTTGGAGAAGTTCGTGAAGGACTGTCTCCCGTGAGAGGGACTCCATGCTGGAGCAGGGGAACGATGAGAGGAGTCCTCCCCCTGAGGATGAAGAGGCGGCAGAAACAACGTGTGACGAACTGACCGTAACCCCCATTCCCCGTCCCCCTGTGCCGCTGAGGGGGGGTGGAGGTTGAAGCCGGGAGTGAAGTTGAGCCCAGGAAGATGGGAGGGGTGGGGGGAGGTGTTTTAAGATTTGATTTTATTTCATTCCTCTACTCTGTTTTGCCTAGTAATAAATTAGATGAATTCCCTCTCTAAGTTCTGTCTGTTTTGCTCGTGATGATAATTAGAGAATGATCGCTCCCTGTCTTTATCTCGACCCATAAGCTGTTCATTGTACTCTTTCTCCCCTGTCTAAAGAAGGGAGTGATAGAGCGGCTCTGGTGGGCACCCGGCCCTCAGCCAGGGTCAACCCACCACAAATATACAGCAGCATTTATGAGGATCTGGTCCTTCTAGAAGGTACCAAGACAGATTTTCTTTCTCTACTGAGATACAGGGAAGTAAAAAAAATAAAAAAAAAAAAAAAAAAAAGAAATCTCACACAGCATAAACTGCCCCTCCAGCAAAGAACCAATAGGTATCTGTTTCTAAACAATATAGCTGAGTTGCATCTTAGAGAACACTGACCAAAATCCACAGGTGTATTTAGGCATCTTCATCCTACATATGTTCCAAAATCTGATTGAAACAGTAATTACACACTACAGAAGTTAAACCCCAAAATACCTTTATGACAGATAAAGTTAACAATCCACAAAAAACCCAGCCTCCTTTTAGGCTTCATAAAACGTTTAGGGAGAACCTAAGCTCATGTTATGGCCATGGATCCCAAACTGTGCTCAACATGTAAGAACAGGTGACACAGGAAGAATTCTAATGCATTGACTATACAGTAGAAAATGAGGCCAAATGAGTCTAAGGATTCTGCCCCCCCCCCCATAACTGTAGTTCCTGTAGCACAGAACAACAATCTTAACAACAAGGAGGAAAACACTACTCCAAGGAATGACTTGTTTGAACTTATCCGGCAGATCTGAAAAAGAGTAAGCCTGGGCAGGGCACTGATGATGGTTCTGCACTCTCCGTAACTCCCCGTGTGGTTAAACCTTTTCTGTCTGGGATGGCACATTTCCAGATTCTGCAGGAGACCTAGCAGCATACTCTTGCTCTTACTGAGATGGACATTGTAGGCTGTACTGAATACCATACCTCAAAGCTTAAGAAGCATTCCTCCTCACTGTCTAGAATAATTAAAAATGAATGAGGGGAAAACCCCCCACTTAAGTCCTGTTTTCATTTTAAGATAAGCCTGCCAAAATGAGGTGAAGCTATCCGAAAGATGGGAAACATTTTCTAAAACAATAACAACTTTTGTCCTCCATAACTATTTCCATAGAGATAGATTTCAACAGCTGAATTTTCTTGACTAACAAAATGAGAAAAGTTAGTTCCCAAACTGTTCCAACAGCCGAAGCCAAAAAACCCATTTGAATCCAGCCAGAAAGTGTAGAAATTGCCTACATCTCTTCGAGCTCTATAACTCTGCCTCCTGTTTCAAAAGGCTCAGTTGCCAGACAGCAGAAAAGAAAACCTTTTTTGAATTCCTAATTTCAAAAACCTATTGCTAGCAACATGCAAACTTCTCCATAAGTATGTAAATCAGAAGCCATTAAGAACGCTTCTGGCCCTTGAAGTCCTAACAAGAGCAGCAATAGCTTGCTTCCAATGCAGAAGAGTCTGTGAAAATTAATACCTTAGCAGTTTAGAACAAACAAAACCACATAACTAATTTCAAAATATGCAAGAACACAGTCAATAACATTATTGTTTTCATATCTGACATCAAAGACTGATATAACCTGAACTGCTACTCCGATTCACCTGTTCCAGAGGAATGCTCCGGAGAAAAATACGTCCTTTAAAATGAGCTGACAGGATCTTGGTAAGGTGTCTAGCTTTCTCAGTTAGATACCTAGTCTAACTGATTCACCTCTAGTCAAACTAGCAGCTTCTATTGTCACTGAGCAGAAGCATGTTCAGTGGTATTCTTAACAATATTAAAGTAACAAAAACATTTCATTTTAACAGAATTCATGGTCTAATACTGACTCCATGAAAACAACTGCTTTTTCAAATCCTCTTTTCCTTTTATGGGTGTTAGCAGTCTCTTTCTCTTAAAGTATTTGGTTATGCTTGAGATTTAAAATATTTTTTAAATTTTGAAAGTCATGCTAATTGCAAGATACATGCACCATTACCAGTAATATTGTTGCAATTCAGCAAAAGCAGATTCAGACTTTCTATGTTGCATTGTAACAGAACATTTTGAGATGGTCTAAACTATAGCAGGTCAGAGCATTTAGGCAAAAATAGAAAAAACCCAAACCACAACACCACTCCTCTGCAGGAAGAGATGTTATCTAAAGAGCACTATTTTAAACTTCAACTTTCAAAATAAGAGTCACATGTCACTAAGGTCTTTCTTTGGATTCTGTGTTGTATCTGCTCACTGTGGCTGACCACAAAAAGTTTTGACTGTGCTCAGCCTTGAAGCTAAGTTTATTTTTGCAATTGTTTACCACATATGAGTAGTGTTACTAAGTGAGGAATCTAAAGCCTATTGCTCAAACATAATGACCTCAACTGAAGTAAAAAACCCCAAATAACAACAGCTTAAGTAGATTAAAATCAAATATATACTCCTGAGTAACTAATTCCAATCAATAAACTAGGCAAAAATGACACAGGCAAGCAAAAATGACACCCAACAACCTTAAGAGGATTTTTTGCTTGTTTTGAAGTGACTTTTCCCATTTCTCTTATTTGACCTTTTAATTCTTCTTGTGCCAGCTGTTCCCAGGGCATTCCTTACGAACACAGACTTTGTGCTCAGGACATTCGATGCCCGCTGTTAGGAAATGAGTCTTCATCCCCTCAGTAAACCTTAAAAACATAGCTGGTAGGAACTGAGAACGTACACGCGGTTTGCACGCACAGGAACACACCAGCCCACAGACACACGCTTTCACATTTCTTTTCAGTGTACTGGAAACCCACCGTATCCCCCTGCTTGGATGGGTGTTTTTGGAGAAGCACAAGCATATAGACTAAAATCCTCTGTCTGGAAGCCAGCCCGGTTTAATGAGGGCTCAGATGCACTGCGGTGAATTTTTGGCAATGACCGGGCCAGAAGCTCAATGGAGGCAAGAATCTGAAACAAGCAGAAAGTAAGTGATCAAATCTGTTGTTCCAAACTTGTAACAATCTCTTAAAACCAAAAGGCGGAACATCAATTAACTACAGAAAAATATTTATACACAAAATCAAACAGAAACTTCTAAAAAGAGATTACTGTATTGCACTCTGATGTTTACATCCTCAACAAGCTGAAAAGGACATTTTGGGAAGAAACTGTCTCATTTTCCCCTTTAAAAGGGCATACTGATTTCGCTCTGTAAGCATAATGAATATAGTCGCCTTTTACTTGCCTCCTTGTTTATGCAATAGTACCTCTACCTACCATCACTGCAAATAAACACAGCTTTGGCAGCAGTTTGCTTAATACCATTTACTAGACAGTCAGCAGGGGGAGCTCCTTGTTTTTCGAAAATGACTTGGTTACATTCGAACAAGAAAAAAAAAAAAGGTGTCGTGTCCTGCCCCCCTGCCCCAGCTTTTAGAATCCAAACCTTGCTCAGCAGGCATGATAAATCAAGTTTTGTGACAAAACTATGAGTTTCCCTTCATAACACTTGGGGGAGAGCAAGGAGAGGGGTATGAAGATTTCTGACAACATCCACAACAAATTCTAATTTGTGTGTCCAATTGCAATTGTTACTTTCACTGTCTCCCAGTTAAAACTTTCTCCAACGCAACTGCTTTTCCAACTACGCAAGTCATTTTAATACCTGCTTTTTGAATTGAAAATGAGCATTTCTAATTAAACAGCACTAACCAGGTACTGAACCAGTACTCTTATGAAATCATTCTATAGCACTAATCAAAAAAATTTTGAACTGGCCAGTGAGTTAATAACTGATCTTTATTTTTAATATTTGAATTGTAAAGTCTACTGAGAATGAAAGAGGAACATTTCTCACCTGTGGAAAAAGGGGTCTCTCATCTCTTTTCTTTTTTAAGCATTCTGCCATTAGTCTCTTCATAGCTTTTGGACAGTTGCTCCGTACTTTGCTGAGGTCTGGAGATAGGTATCCTCGGCCCACCATAAAAATTATCTTTATTTAAGGGGAAGAAAGATGAAAGAGGAAGAAGATGACTCCATAATACAAACAGTAACAAAAGATGAACATTTTGCTAGACCATTTTAGTTCCAGCAGCAAGTTTTCTGCTCCCAGGAAACACTAAGAAACTTGGAAATTTCAATACCGGATAGAGTAATGCTTGCTAACCTATTCAGTACAGAGAAAAAATTAGATTTTTCCTTCTCCTCCTAAGAGAAATTTCTGTGAAACTTGAACACTAGTAAATGGTGACCATTTTTAGCAATAACCATCTAAGGAATGATTCTTCAGTGTCAAAAACTGTTACAGAAACAAAAACAAGCAACTCTGTGGCAGGAACAGAATGTCTAAAAATAAGTATTCTGTAAAAATAAATATTCTGTTTTATATTATAAGTCAACAGCAATTTCATACTGAAAGGTATTTTAGAAACACACTTGAACCCTAGATACTAAAAACATTTACCTTTTGAGAATAAATTCCTTCATATACTTTTCCACCACAAAAGCTTATTCTTGACATTTGACCACCTTCCCAACCCCACCAAAAAAAAAAAAAAAAAAAAAAAACCACAGAAGAAAAAGAGAAACTGCCTCTCCTCTGCAGAGAGGAGACATACAGGCTTTGTATTTTTCCTTCAGCATGGAAGGCTTGTATTTCACCTAAGGATAAAACTTAAGCATAAAACAAAGTAAACTAATAGCAAGCAGGAAAGCAGAGCATAAATATGGTTAACACTCTCTTGGATACATAAAAAAACCCCAAAAAACCAAACAAACATCATCATGTCAAGCCAAGGTCAAATGCAATGTGGTTTGAGTACCGCAGTTGTGCTGACACTAAAAAGCCCTTTTCAAACTAGCTAATCAAAGATCCATTCACGCTGCAGCACATAATCACTAGCTTTTCTGAATCTCAGACAGACCCAGCAGGTGTATTACACCTTATATTTAATGAAATGTAACTATTTCATATCTTGCCACTAGGGGAAAAAAAAAAAAACAAAACCAGAAAAATCCCACATCTCAAGCAAGCTATACATGTTATTTATACTAACACAATTCTGGTCCTTTTTCAACTTTCTGATTCAGTCGCATCTGTGTTGGCATCAAGAAGGAGTATAAACCTCCCATATGGTTTCTTTAGAAATCCCCATGTGCCAGAGCAGCATTTCATAGTAAAAACTTGTCTATCTCATCCTTTACCTCTGCTGCAATGAGACTTATCATATTCTAGAAGTTACTCTTTTCTAAATAATTACACTATTTAAGTTGAAATTATTCAAAATTCATTATTATTTATGTTTCCAATACTCTCTTTACAAATAACATAGGGACTAAACTTTTATTTTAACTAGAGAAAAGAGAATATCACTACAAGAACAGTCCTACTCTGCCTAGAAAAATCTGTTAAGGTGACAGAAACACTCTGAGGTATAACAAGAATAATGCTTTGCTCACTAAGATTCTTAGTTACATCATGGTAGCTGATGTAGACGCATTAGAGTGAGAAATATTTATGTCTTTTCAGACAATAGACTGGGAGTGACAAAATTCAAGACACATTTTACACGTTGGCTTCACTTGCAATTTTAAATTTGTTTCAGCACTCAACTGTGAGCACCTACAGCACTGGGTTCATCTTTCAAATCTCAAAAGGTAAAACCAAAACAATGCCCAAATACTGCTTTTAGAAGGCTATATACATCTGGCCAGGAATCTGGACATTTCCCTTCTTTCAAAAGGCAAAAAAATTTTAAAAGTAAAAAAAAAAAAAAAAATCACAATAAAAAAAGAAGTCACTCCAAATTTGATTAATTGGGATGAAGTGTTCTGACAAATATGGAAGCAGCCTTATAAAATGGCATTCACAGATGAACGTTGCTATGGTTGCAATTCTCAAGTACTGACAGTGAAAAAACAAGGGATGCGGACACAGATACAACATAAATATATCACCGCCCAGACATGGAATAGCTTACACCAAAAATCTTGATGCACAGATACTATTTTGAGATTAGACAAAGAAACAATGAATCAGATATGCCTTCGCAAATGTGCCTATCCTGTGGAGATATATTACAGGCATGTGGTATCATTAGACTTAAGGAATTTTGTTCACAATTAAGTTATCTTCTTACAGGATTCACACACTCTGAAAAGTCATATACTCCAAGCAAGATTTGAGAGATGCTGATATCCTGAAATTCAATTAGGTGGTGCATGTATTTCTCAAGATTGAAATGAATATAAAACATTCAGTGAGATGATTGCTGTTCCATTTTGTCAATCCTGTTGCCAAACTATTATTCGGTGCGAGGAGGGGCAGGGGGAAGAGGAATAACTGAACATACAGAGGATCATTTTGCCTTTGCAGAACTATTCTAACCTAGATTACTATTAAGTGACCTGCTCTCTCCCTAATAAGTATCCTGGCAACCAGCTCAGAAGCTGAAAATCTATACTTTGAAGTACAAAAGAACAAAAAAAAAACCAAAACACACCCTCAAGAGAAGCAAATTGGTGCTACGTGGCTGAGGTGAGGCAGATCTAGAAAATGTAGAAACGTAATCTCCTAACATCAGAATCAGAAACACAAATCAAACACACAAAATATCAGAACGTGCGCTTCACAAGGCTGAACTGATCTCTGTTTAAGGCCACAGCTGACTGAAATCAATCCCTTCCCTTGCCTTACCTGGTCCCTGTTGTTGATGTTTAAGTATGGTAACTGTCCAGTCATCAATTCGTAAAGAACAATCCCAAATGCATACACATCCGACTGAAAGCTATATGGGTTTTTATCTTGCATCCTAATAACTTCTGGTGCCTGTACCATAAAAGAAAAGAAGTAGTTTTTATTTCACCATGTCAGGCTGCACCTCATGTACCAGGAACAAAACATGGACTTGTCCAGAGTGTAACAGGTGCAAGGCCCACTCTTGCCTTCAGATGTTACCAGGTCCTAATATGGAGTGGATTTTGGTATAAATCTCAAAATCCATCGGTTCAGTTTAGCTTGGTGATCCCTTTATTCCTCTATGACAGAGCAAAATTACCTTGTCCAGGCTGAGAAGCTATTTTGAAACTAGAATTATAACAACAGTGAAAACAATGCCAACTAACAGTCTTCCATTTTTTTTCAGGGAGGAAAGGAGAAAGCGGAGCTGCACAGGAGGTTGTAACTGAGACTTAAGCAAGCTGTACGACCTCTTGAGAGTAGCCACGCTTGAATCCTTAAAACTTAAGAGCATCTTACTGTCACATGAGCCAGTTCCTCTGCTCCTTTGCAGGATGTTTGCCACGGCTTTTCTCATCTTTTCGTCAACCCTGGATTAATCACACCCTTTCTCCTTAGCCACCATTTTCTTTTCAGTTTAAACCTCAGAATAAGGGATGAAGACACTAAAGATTTTTTGCTGACTACTGGAAAACATATGTTTAAATAAGAACTGAAAAGCATTCATTTAGTACTCCATATTACTGCTTGTTTTTTCCAGCTTAAGACAGTTTGTATATGTCAGTGTGCTGGAGGGATAGTCATAGAAACTTTGGCCAAAGGCAATTAAATTTGTCGAAACAAACGCACCACTTCCCCCTTGCTTACCATCCATAGAATAGATCCAGACAACTGTTCAAACTGATGGGATCCACTCCATCGTGATTTCACTGTAGCTAGACCAAAATCACCTATTTTTACTGTGAGGTCTTCATGAAGAAAAATATCTATGGGGGAAATGTTAAGGGAAAAGAAACAAGTAGTACCGGTCCTGTCCTACACGAACGATAAATTACTACAAATTTGCAACATTAGACATAACGGTTTTCACCACCACTGAGGAAGGTTTTCATAGAATACAGGTTCTAAGTAGCCAGCATGGTGAATTATGGAACTTCAGGCTTACATAAGTAATGACTGGGCCAGCGTTGAACAAACCATGGCCCTGGTGGCTTTTGTGAAATGCCAAGTACAAGAAAAGCTGAAAATACTTCATGAGTGAACTGGCATAATCTTTCATCACATGTAGAAACCAAATGATGCAAAAATCTTTGTGATACAACAAAACTTGCTACGTTACTGCATTCACATCAATAGACATAGTAAGTATTCCTTACTTTACTACTACTATTACCCTTTCTCAATGAAAATTCAATTTGGCAAATATTCATACATGAACAGCTTTTCACATCAAAACATTCATTTCTGGCAGAAAAAATACCACAACAAGAATGCTGTCATGTTTCACAACCACATCTTTGGGAAAGGATACTATTACTCTTGAGGTCTCTGTGGATGATTGACTTGGCATGCAAATAACTGAAAAGGAACATCACAGATTAGATGGGTTAAATGATATTTCACTAATCAACAACTCAAAATTCACCGTATTACTGAAACACAAATTCAGTAGATATTCAAATTGTACATATTTATCAAGGTGGTAAAATTTCAATTACCCATGACAGTTCCTGCAACAGTTGTGAGGGGAAAAAAAAAAAAAAATAAAGCTTAGATTTCCAGCTCAAACCTGATGCTACTGAAGAATGAAATAACAAATATGCACCAGCTTCTGCTTCTCAGTTCTAACTCAATATTCAAAATAAAAAGAACTTCAGTAGTTTTTGGCATGCAATTCAGTGCTGAAGGTTTTACCTTCCAGCCTTAATGGCGACTGTTAAGACCCCTTGCAGGCTAGTCATAGCTTTAGGTAAAGTGTTTCTAAATTGCAGGAGCTAAATGTGCTTCCAGTCTCAGTGTGTACTCAAGTATGCTGACTGCTTTTTAGTATGGGACTGGAAAAAAGATCCCCTAATTGCAGACTGGATAAACAGATTCCAGGGAACACAGAGAAGAGTACTTGCCCCACAGCATAGATATAGCCTAAATTAGGCAATTAGTCTCCCATGGCTCTTTGTTTAGTCAACGAGATTGGCACAAACCTGCTGCAAAAGCCCCAATTTATGTCTCTGCTTTGAATCACGCTCATGAAACAGCTTCAGCATCTCCACTACCTACAGAGGGAGCCTGGGGAGATGAGCAGGCTAACAGAAGGCTGAAGCTGGCTGCTGCAAACACCTCCACACCTCTTGACTGAAAATGTAATAGAATACTTACTAGAAAAATGGCACAATTAACTGCAATCATCATAGCAGTTTTCCAGCTGGAGGGCGATTTGTCTGATCTTACATCAGTGTTCTGATTTTGACACACAATATTAGGCTAGTTTTGTAAATTCTAACCCGCTCAATTGCCCTCTATGGGAATAAGGATTACTTACAGTCCTTAGAACCAAATAGGTATGTTTTCTTCAAATGCTGAAATCTATTATTTAGAGAGCTATGATACTTATAAGAAAGGAGAAAAACCAAAATCGATTCCTTCTGCTAACAGGGCTGTCTGCCTTCTGCATTATCTTACAGGATTCTGTCCTCTTGTTCAGAGGGTGTTTCTTTTTAAACTATGCTTTACCTCCTACCATAGGATGATCTGCACTGTGAAGATCGTAAAGCCGGGAACAGAAATCTTTGCTCACAAGACTGGAAGTTTAACTACACTGTAATTATCTTTATTTACTATCTAAGACTATATTTCTTTGATGATTTGTATTTCCTTATGTTCCAAAAAAAGAACACAAAGTCTGTTTTACTAATCAAAATAATAAACACTTAAGCAAACGCTTTGATCAAGTCAGGACCCTGGGCTTGGCAAAATGAGCAGATAGCTGGCCTTATTTGCCAATGACAGAGTGCAAAGGGGATAAGTAAACATTGCCCCAATGCTCATTTGCAAACAAGTAGTAAGATACTTACTCCATGCCTTGTGCAGTCTGTCGTGCAATATCAATTAGTTTGATCATTTCAAATTTGGTCTCAATGATGTGTAGATGGTGATATAAGCTGGATCCCTCACACCATTGTGTAACGATAGCCAACTGGGGTTTTGTTGAATAACCCATAAAAAGCAGGATATTCACATGTCGTGTTTTCCTGTTGGAAGAAAAAAATCAGGAGGAAATCAGGCAGATCAGGAAATCAGGGAAAACCCAGGCAGATATCTCACAGTCTACGTATAGCTTTCCAAACAGAAGTTGTTGGGTCATCGTCACCTTTTACTAAGATAACATGATAAACCTGTTGTTAGATTCAGTTTAATAAGTTATTCCAGCAGTTAGCTCTTCTTATCATAATGACACGGAATATCTATTCTGGAGTAAGCATCGCTTCCTCTTGCTTTTCCAAGCAACCCAACCCAGGACTGCTCAGAAGATGCTGATACCACTAGGTCCCCATGGGACAACAACAGTTTGCGGGCAGATCTGCTTTTGTGTAACCCCAGTCCAGCTATGAGATGTTGCTGCTCAGGAGGAGGACATCCAAAATCAAATTCCAGTCTCAGAGGCTTCCAGAAAGGACAACTCTTTCATTCAGAAACCAGCACCACACTTCCTTGACAAGGCTTTGGTTTTTCTTAGTGCTTTATTTGACAAGAATTTCGTACTCTCTATGGATCCATACAAGAAAGGATGGAAACAGGTATGAAAACTGTACCTCAGTAAGGTTAGGATATGAATTTGTTTCCAAACAGCACTGGGAGAGACTGGATTTCATCAGAGATTTGGTCAGATTAAATCAAACCTATTTCAAAAATGGAGCAACTCCAGACAGAAAAACTTCACAATGAAGAATGTAGCATTATCTCAGTAACATTCAAAGCCTGAAAGAATTGACTGATATGCTGTGAAATCTGAAAGATTCTCCTCACCCTCTAGGGAAAGTCAATCACATTCTTATTGTCATCAAATGCACATGAAGAACTAGATACCTCCAAACATACCAATGAGACATTACAAAGATGAAGTACCTAAGAATTGGGGAGTATTTCCTAGCTTTCCCAGGGTCTGAGGAAAAATAAAGGCAATCTTCTTCCAACACAGCTCAGTACCAAAGGCAGTCAGCTCACTGTTGATGAAACCTGACAGACGAAGCTTAAAACCTGTGGTAGCTTCTTAAATCTATGCTGCTGCTGAAGATGGCAGAGCTCTATCTTTTCTTACATTAACAAAATAACATGGGAGCCTAGAGTGAGAATCCCTTTGTCGTCTCAGCAATGCAGACTAGAACAGTTCTACACTATGTGACTGTGCCTTCTTAGGTTCAAGGGTTTGTCAAGTGATGCTGAGAGTAACTGCTGAGTGCACAAAAAATAAACGGTTTCTTGCAAATCCTACCTCAAAGCTAAGAGAGTAATGATGAAGCATAATGGAAAAGGCACAACTACAGGTAAATCTGGCTTGTTTGGGTCAAAGGATAGGACAATTGACTATTTACTGTAAGTGCTGAAACGATCAACAACAGAGAAAGGCTGGACTGCCAGCAGAAATCTGGACTAGGTATGAAATAAAAGACTTGATTCCATGAAGTTCTCCTGAGCAGGTATGTCAAAAATATGCAGAGATACCCAAAGTAGCATGCCCCAGAAAGCCTCTACCTCCACAACTATGGGCTTAGAGTTTTCAGAACTAACATTTCCTGGGGAAAAAGGCTGACCATCCCCTTTTCACTGTGTAGCTTATTGGGGATGCTCCTCCAGCACAGGCACCCAGCTCAACACATCAGTTTTCCAGAGGCAAAAATTCTCAAAACAGAATTATGCTCAAGACTGCTGAAGATTGTACTTGCATGCTAATGGTCTTCCTCAGCAAATAATCTATTCTATTGTGTTGATGGATCCTCTTTTAAGAGCTGAACCCAAGACAAATACTTCCTCTGAGCAAGTACAAGCAGCAGACATGAGAAAAGGAAACAGAGAAGTGACTTTGAGAAATACATTTAAAAAAATCTCAGAGAGAAGTGAATGCTACTGAACAGAAACTATTAAACAATGGATAATATGAGCAGTGCTGTAGCTCAAACCCAACAATTAGTCATGCTCTCCTTCAATCTCAAAACGTGGATGAGAGAAAAAAATGGCCTACAGTTGACACTTAGGCTTGACTGTGCCCTGGGGGTAATAGAATAGCAAAAACCAGTCCTATCTTGAGTATTTGGACATACATATCTCCACAACATAGGTGTATAGACAAATGCATACAGAGGAAGGAAGAACTAGCAGTGGATACAAAGAAATATTTTTAAATGGCAAGTTATATTTTCTGCCTAACGTATCATCATGGAGAAATAAGACCAATGTGTTCTAATGCAAATCTAAAATTCAATGATTAATGAAGTATAAATCTACAGACATTATTTTATGCCATTAAAAATATTCTTACCTGAGCACTCCTACTTCATTTTTAAAAGCCTGTAACTGTTGAGGTGTGGGTGCCGTAACATTCAACATTTTCACTGCTACATCACCTTTAAAATAGCAATTTTTAAATAAGTGTCACTGATACGTATTCCTCTAAAGACAAAATGCTATATAGAGCATTAGAAATATTGAGATACACTATTTTCTAGCTTTCTTGAAATAAACCACTACAATATTAAAATAAGTAAATATTCTGTAAAATGTATAAACATTATTCTTATTGTGCTCTGAGAAATCCTAACCAAGTCAAAGCTTTCCAAATACATACTTGAAGTCCTCGTTCATCAAGATGGATACTTTGGCCTTTCTAGTAATTATGTTTTAACTTTATCCTAATAATTACTTAATTCAGAAGAACATGCAAGAGTTGAGTTTCTAAACAGTTTGAAGTTCTAACATTACTTATTTAGGTCACTACTTATTAAAAATCATCTTTATGGCCTTTTCAGTGGACTCTCCCCAGTATGTCCATGTCTCTCTTGTACTGAGGAGCCTAGAACTGGACCCAGCACTCCAGGTGTGGCCTCACCAGTGCTGAGGGGAAGGATCACCTCCCTCGACCTGCTGGCAATGCTTTGCCTAATGCAGCCCACGATACCATCAGCTTTCTTTGCTGCATGGGCGCACTGCTGGCTTATGTTCAACTTGGTGTCCACCAGGACACCCAGGCACTTTTTTGCGAAGCCGCTTTCCAGCTGGGTGGCCCCCAGCAGGCAATGTTACTTAGTTAAGAATAACTGTTTGCCGTGATGGCCACATACCATGCCACTTTCCTTTGTAGACTGTTCCAAATGATCCAGATCCTATCCTTTGTCCAACTGTGATCTGTCCATCTGGTATCTCCCAATCATCACTTGAATCCCGTCGACCAAGAGTTTTCTTTATATATATGCATAAACGACAAAAAGGAAGAAAGCGAGTGCATTAATTTCTGTGAAAACAGCTCCTTTGTTAAAGATTCAGTATCAGCATTTCATATCATTAAAGTCCTAAAAGAACTTTCTTTTTCAGGAACTGCATTTGACTTTTCAAACCAGCCATACACAAAACCTCAGCACACAAGTATACTCAATTATTTCCTGGCATGAAATGTTTGCCACTGGTTTCTGGCAGTGTTAAAACCAGTAAATATTAAGAAACTCTTATCAAAAAGAAAGTCTCATTTGTTTTTCAATTCTTAATCATAATGCTAAATTGTGAATTAAAAAAATGCAGACATTTTTATGTATTGCTACATTTGAAAGTTCTCTAGTGATTCTCAAATTTCATGAGTCACGGTTGGAAAAGTTAAGCTGTTATTTGAAGGGAAGCTGGCATTAGAATATGAAGCACACCAAGACATTTGGGTGCAATGAAGTAAACGTGAGTATAGTCAATTATTTAAATGATTTATATATCAGTCCCACAATTTCAATATTCCATTATTTATTGGTCCTTGATCATTACTATACTTACCTTGAGAATAACTTGGAAGGTGCTGATG
Source organism: Balearica regulorum gibbericeps (assembly GCF_011004875.1). Classification (NCBI taxonomy): domain Eukaryota; kingdom Metazoa; phylum Chordata; class Aves; order Gruiformes; family Gruidae; genus Balearica; species Balearica regulorum. Next base: position 63,976,250 of record NC_046184.1, read on the forward strand.
AAAGAAAAGCAAGAGGAACATGGTTTTGCAGTATTTCTGTGCTATGAATATACCATACTATGAATGAAAATAACATCTTTCCCTTACCATTCTATTTCTGTCTTCTGAGGATGAGGATGATTTCCTTTCCCGTTGGGGTCCTGGTGATTTCTGTAACGCTTTCACATTGGTGAGTGACCCAGGCAAAGAGGCAGGAGGTGTTGCAGACAAACCTGCCGTTGAGCCTAAATTTCAGAAACAGGATAATTTTATCTATAAGAAGCCAGCTTACAAGAATGTATTGATATTAGGTGCAAGAATTGTGTTTAAGATGCAGTATCTCCAAACATCAATGTAAATGTTAAGAGGGAACAAACATATACTAGGAATATTGTCCTAATATTAGATCAGTGCTCAAGTCTTACATTTCAGGAAGAGACAAGTCTATAGCAAAAATCCCTGTATACCAGATAGTCCCCAGTCTCTTGATCATGAATTATCAGAAGGACAATGTCTCTTTAAATAGAAAAAAAATGAATAATGTATTTTTTAATTCCACCAATTTCTTTGAGAAAAAAAGTAGTACCATTTTAGTTAGCAGCAGCTACCTCTCAGATCTCTTGTAGCTAACCTTTTAGGGACCAAATAAATAGCTGAAATACTGTACTTTGGAATCAAAATAGACTAAGTGCAAAAAACTGAAATGTTTTCTAGTTGAGTCTCCAAGTGCCACCTGAAAACCATTTGGCTGTTTTAAAGCTATCTTTTAGCAGAAAGCTCTTATTTAAAAGTACATATTAGACTGTAAAAAGGATTAAAAAAGAACAAGTACTTTAGTTAGCTGTTTGAAGCATATTCTATTAACTACAAAAAGAACAGTACATCTGTAGCCTATATGTTATCTAAATAAAACTATGCAGGAAAACATGGCTAACAGAGCTGTGTTTCAGAGCCTCAATGGCTCTTTACAAATAGAGCACTTCAACTAGACACTGCTTTTTAAAATACACCATAATTATTTGTAACAAGGTTATGATGACCCTCCCAATGCAAAGGACATAAAATAGGGTCAACTGTTAATTAAATTCATGCTGCTCCGCTGAACAATGTATGTCATTGTACAAGACCTCCAACATTCCAATGCTTTCTCTCACAGCAGTGCTTTGAGGAGTGGTAGAAGACAACACTACTCCTCGTAGTCCTTCAGAAGCCCCCTTCTTACCAAAAAAGTGTCTCCTAATGCCAGCTTGAGTTCAAAAACTGACTTTGCAACTTTTTAAACTGTTGTTTGAGTTCAGTGACTCACTGCGTGCTAATTTATCAGACTATATATATCCATCACTGCTTGTCCTCACTGAGCTAAAATCCATACATTCAGAAGTGGAAACACAAAATAATGACATACCAACACATCAAAAATAGGATGCAGTATCCATAAACTTTGTCCCTCACGCTAAAGCAACAATAATGATGCATATTGGGCATTCTAACTACATTTACAAACAGCTGGACACCAGTGACCTAAGGATGGACTTTTGTTTATATTGTTACAGTCACTAAGCTGTCATATATTTATTATACTATTTGTCTGAAATCACACATATATGGAATTAAATGTATGATGTTCCTAGAACATGAGCAATTTTCCAAAAGTTTACTGGGTTACAGACTTTCTCTGTAATAGCAAAGCTCTACAGAATGTGTTTTCTTTAGAGGTAACTAAAGTCTCCTACTTACACTTTAAAACCACTATATAGAAACACTAGCACACTATTCACCCTTGACCAAAAAGGCTTACAGCACACGGTAGAACACAGTTAATCTGTTCATAATAATACCAGATGGCCTGTTTTCCAAGTTATTAGAGTAGAATACTTCAGATAATGTTGGACTTAAGTCATTAGCTTGGACTCTGAAGCTGTACGTAACGTATTCCATTCTGTAGCCAGTTTGCCTGTTGGGAACACCTGTCTTCTTACAAAGACTTCTGGAAGAACTTTGCAAGTTCATAAGGTGAACTGCTCTTGATATATTCTGAAACAAAAGTCTTTGAAACAGCCAAGATGGTAGCATTTGAAAACCACACTACATGCACTGAACTACCCGCTTCTACATGTATATGCATATACACAAATATTTACATTTCATGCTATTACTAAATAGTTGGTTTCTCCAGCACACGAAATCCCATGGAGTTTTTTGGGGATTTTGTGCAATACAACAGATCCATTGACAGCTTTAGGCCTGAATTACCCCCAGAGTCAATGATGTGAAAATGGAAGAGTCTTATTTTACATGGTACAGGACACAAACAAATACTCCCTGGAAATTTACTAACTACATGGTCTAAAACCATCTAGGGCCCCACTGTGGTGTCAATAGCACATTCTCAAAATGAAGTATTCGTTGAAAGTTGACATGTCACATTACTTGAAAAGCTTGAGACCTAATAAGATATCAATGGAAATGTTTGTAATTCACATTTGATTTCCTAGATTACTTTTCAAAATAAAGAATATTAAATATACAAAACTGTTAAAGCACTGAACTGACTTAAACTGAACAGTCAAGGAAATTCTAAGTTAAGGACATCACTTTGTCTTTAAAATCACTGCAATGCAATCCAAGGACCTTCGTTTTGAAAAATTATGTTAAGGTCCGCATAAAACCCTCAACTATGAAATTCCTTGCTTTTGAAGATTTAAGTCAGACTTTATAGTCATTTTCAAGCGTGTAAAGGTGAAAGTGAGTATGTGTGAAAAGCACATTCAAAGCATTCCAGCCAGGCCAAGCAAAAACCAGAGGTGTTTTGATAAAACTCACACACTTACATACACATGGTGTGAGGGTGAGGCACAAACAGCATCTGTGGTTTTACTTATTTTGTTTGGGTGAAAACAAGAAAGAAGAGCCCAACTACCTCTGAACACTGGGCCAGGCTCAAAATCAAACACTATTTCACTGGGGACAGAATGAAGGAGGGGACTGGGAGTCCGGGATTGGTATTTCCGAAGACAGCGCATCAGCTGGTTCAAAGGGGCTGTTAGAGAGAAAGAGACGGGCAGGCAGAGACAGAAAGACAGACACATAGAAGAAATGAAAGAAGTCATGGGAAATAACTAGGATGCTTTGACTCCTATTCATAGATTGCTTCTGTTCTTTGAAGGAAAAAAAAAAAAGTCAATTACTAGTAACACTGTTTCAGGACTGGGAATAGCCAATTGTTTTCAGATGCCAAGCAGACAGTTTATGATCAAAAGTTAAAACCAACATGATAGCACAACATTTAAATGCTGGACAAAATGGGCAAAACTGTAGAGAGCCACGCCTATCAACACATACAAAAATACTGGCAACTTTAAATTAGTAGGCTTGCAGGATTAAACAAAATTTCTTTTCAAAAAGCGTTCTATTGCTGGCATAAGAAAAAACAGCTCCAAACACAACGCAGTATGTAGGTACCATCCTACCACCTACCAGATTTGGATGGGAGAAACATAGTCAGTGAGAGCCCACAGCACAAAACCTTAGAGATCAGGATAGAGTGCACTAAGGTAATTCAGACTTTACTTATGGCTGAAGCAAGTTATAATTAGTAGATGACGACTGTGTTAATGATTTGGAGTTGGAAAAATCATCATATGCCCACTCAACTATTTCATTATTTCTGTATTATTTTTATATTCATAGGAATAAATACAGCACATAAGAAGCCCTCTCAGGACCTTGACAGCCAGTGCGAGAAGTGACTTAACAGGCCCATGCATAACACATGAAGAAAAAAAAAAAAATCTTCTGGCACTAGTTCTGACTTAACTGTGAATTAGGGCTGTGTATTACTGAAGGAAACATAAAAAGACCTGGCTTTAGTGTAAGGTCCTAACAACCTGGTTCCAAGAGTAGCACAGGCATGCAGTACAGCAAAGCAGCATCTTCAGCAGGGGTAGAGGGGGAGAAGAACCGGAGTGTTTCATGCTGCTTTAGGATGCAGCAGTTCATATGGAAGGTCCATCTACCATGTTGATGGTTTTCAAAGAAAATCCCCATTGTTTCCATGAGTGGAAAGGTAACAACAGGCATGACAATCTTTGAGAGAGAGTTGGGAAGTTGTAGCATACCTGCGTGCAGCCACGTGAGTGAACGAGTGTGTGTGTGAGAGAGCAAAAAAAGTGACAGTGCAAGACAATTTTAAAAATAAAAAGCTAGATAACACTTGAAAACTTTTTCTCCTTCCGTCTCCCCCACTCCCAGAATGACTGGCAAATGACTCAGATCTTTGTCAGACAAATATTAAGTTCATGGACAAGCAAATGCAAATTCATTTTTTGTTCTAGTCATATTTTCCTTTGTGCCTGTGTTTTGTAGAAGGAAGTATAACAAAGGGAAGGGACAGAGCGGTTGTGTAATTAAATACAGGACAGTAACTAGTTTAAACACTACTTACCTCCCTCTCCTCGTAAACTCTGGTTTCTAATCAAGTCCTATAAATAAATTTTAAAAAAGTGTTTAATTTATGTATTGTCATTTACATTCCAGAATCAATTCAGATTGATCAAATTAAGAATCCATAACCTCACATGTTGTCCATGAAATAAAAGTTGTTTCCTACCCTGGCTTTCTAATCGTAGCAACTCCAAAGAACTATTTATAACAACTACTAAACTTTTCAAAATTATTTGCTTTAAAACAGCGTCTCTCTGTAGTAAAGTGTAGTACACCACTCGAAATAGATGCTGACGTGAAAATACCGATTTAAACATGCAGTCGGTCAAAATGCATGAAAAAACATCCAACCAAACATTCCAGTTACAGTGTTTGTGGCACAAATTATTGGAACTGTCATATCAGAAGCTGGGACACCAATTTCCTGTACTGAGATACATCAGTAAAATGAGTTCTGCTTAGTTTTTTCTTGTAACAAAGCACCTCATTTGCATAGCCAGGCGCACTCTGTTCTTCTCAGAAATGACTAACTGCAAAAGGTTTCCTTCACTTGCAATCCACTGTGAACTGAGAGTATCTTTTACAACATATTCAGACTAAAAGCAAACTATACTAAGGATTTTCTAAACAGAAGATAATTTAAAAAATTCTAGCAGTTTCCCTCTGTATTTCCACTTTCATCATCTTTTCTTTTTCCTGTTACACAAGCATTTTATTCCTTTATACCCCAGCACTGCTGTCGAAAGCACTGGTCCTGCCTCTCTGCTGCACCACTGCCATGCATCATATGCAAATGTCTACGCGACTATTCTTAATACTAAACTAACATTTCACCTTTCACCCAGCTCAGGTGCAAAACCGATTTTGTGCCTCAGCGTCCAGGCAGACTTTGAGACTGCTCGCCTGACAAATGATTAATTTCTAGCAAGTAGACTTAAGGGTAAAATACAAGCTGTATATGTCAGCGAAATTAGAAAGAGGTTGTTGCGACCAACATTTTCAAAGGTCCTAGTTGCCTTATATCTATTATCAACCATTATTATTATTTATGATTCAGCATCCAGAAATCTAAAAACTGTGCAACACGAGTTAAGTGTACCAGTTTCTGAACACTCCACAAGAATGCTCAGAACAATATATACTGGGCTTCTGAAATCCTAAGGAACATTCAGTAAATCTGAACTCAGCTTACTGCAATAATTTAATTTTCTTCAATGCCAGAAATATCACTTGAATTACAAATATTAAAAATCCTTATCTTGCATATAAAAAAATGCTTAACATATAATTGTTTGCAGGAGTAGTTACTGGCTTACATATTCTTAATGCTGTGGTAGAGCTAGTAGCACGAGCCTTGGGACTAATGACCAAAAAAAAAGCAGTGGTTTGTGGTAGAATGTTTCTTTGCAAATGAAAGGACAGGACTGTCAAAAGGCAGCTTCTACTTTTGGAGGATGGGTTATTTGCGTTCTTACAGCTCTCAACAGCAGAAGTGTCTTAACGTGGGATCTATGAAGATCCTGACAGATCACCAAGGATTTGCTTAGAAACACAGCACTCGTGTGTACATGTGATAAATTTAATGCACTGATATTCACAAGGGAAATATCAAATCTACTATTCCCGATCCCAACTTTATTAATACTTACATCAATATTGACTGGCTCGATTGTATTGATGTGAACATTGGGAGCTGAAGAGGATCGGTCGCGTTGCCCAAATTGATTCCGATGGTCTTCATCTGCTGGTCGGAGGGGCTGTGGGATTGGAATGGATTTTGAAGGAGAAGGACTAGGGAGAATTGGTGGTCTGAGAAACAAAGTCAAGGAAAAAGAGGATTTAGGTCTACAAATGGCTTCAAATACTGCATAGTGGGTGTGGTAAGTCCTTTTCAACTATAATAATACATACATTAAAAAAAACTGATCTAAAGGCCTGCATAAAAACAATTTTTAATGAATGATCCCTACTCCCCTACGATCAATTGCAACAACCCTCTGCTGCACAAACTACCTAATTACATGGCTGTGAAGTGTTCTGAGTTAAAACAAAAAAGCCTAACATACCATACCAAACTACTAGTAATAAATCCTGATCTGAAAAATTCATGTAGCCCAACATGCATTGCAGATAGCAAGATAATCTGCAGTTTCCTCACTTCAGAGTTAATGCAATACACTCTTTTTTCATGGCAGCCCATTGAGAACTAAAAATGCTTAATATCACACAACAACAGCCAGAAGATGTCACGAAACAAATTGTATGGATGAGATTATTGCTCAATAAAGAAAGACTGAAAATTACATACTGGTCACTCAACATAATTAATTAATGTTATCGCCAATGCTATACAAATTATTGATACTAAAAATAAACATGTCACCTCTTAACCTCAACGTTTAAGAAATAACTTTGAATAGTGCAACGTTTCAAGTGTTATTTACAGTGAGACAGTTAGGCAATGCAATAGATTTGACTTGAAAGGTAAGTGTTCAGACTATACAGACACATTCTCTGAAGAAATACAAATGCTGCCAGTCACAAATGTAGATAAAGTCTTTAATTTGTGGTATCATGAATCATATATTTAAAAGACAAAACATCTAAACACTTGCTTTTTCATTTGTAAGAATGTCATTTTTTAAACAAAATAAATGGATAAACGAAGTACAATAAATTGGCATTTATCTCTTACTCAAGGTCAGTCAATTGTAAGTGTAATGATTCAATTTAATGGATATAAGTCAAAAGGTCAACGAGAAACAGCCACCTTTGTCAAAGACAACTTTATGTTAAAATATACATCACATCTGACAACAAGGTTTTCGAACTTACAGAAAAAACATCTCCTAAGAGAGGAGTAGAGTCCTCCAGCCATTCAACTACTCATGGGTTCGTTACCATGCCCACAAAGGCAATGCCCTTGAGGAGAAGCTTCAGAAATAAAGCACACAGCAGCATATAGCAGCAATAGGAGCAATAGGTCCTGGGGCTGCCTCCTCTAAGCGAACACTCCTTGGCCTCTAACATTTTCAACAGGATCTCTTGACATTTTTTCAGAAATGGGTCTGCTTTAAAGACTATTACCCTACCTTTCCTTGAAGGGTTTATACAGTTCGGCACTGATCCCAGAACTCAGTGTTATCTGTATCTTAAATACCTGTCACCTTTTCTTTCCTGGCCAACAATCTCACAATTGAGAATGGCAAAACAGAGTGCTTACAAATTAATTCAATATCAGTCTAGTAAGTCTTGTAATAAAATACTTAGATTATGTTTTGGGAAGTGGGGCAAGGGAAGAATAGGTAGAGGGTTTAACCCTGCTTAACATTTTTTTTTTTAAATAGTTACCTACTGTCACAGAATATAAATATTGGGAAGATACTGGGAAGCAATGAACTGAAACTGCCAATAGACAAATTCCCGGGAAAGGGCCTTGAACGGACAAGCATTTCAGAAGATGCTCAGAATTTCAGAAACATTTTTAAAATGCAGTTGATGTACATATATAGATAAGCTAAAGTTTTCGTTCATTGCTAACAAATACCTTCGGGTAAAATCTTTTCTACTGTAGATGAGGAAGTTTTGAACTCCTGACCATTTTTGTAAGGAAATCAGGCAACGAGAACCCACATCAGGAGATGGGACACTGCACAGAAACAAGCACACGACTTGGCTGACATTCTAAGGCACTCTATTTTCATGTTAAGGCAAGTGTGTCAGATGCTGCACAGAAAGATTTCAGAAGAAAAGCCTAAAAAGCGTCTCAGCCAGGCCAGCACTGTCATTGTTGGGATAGTTAACTCCTGCTCAAACTTCCTAAGAGTTCTCAGTAATAAGGAAATTAAGGGAAATGTGTAACAACAAACATCAGCTCATTGCACTAGGAGTGACTGTGAGGCAGCGCTGTGAGCTCTGCCACGTGATGAGAACAGAAGCAATCAGATTTTCTGTGATGGTGAGTAAGCCAAGGGAAAGAAAACCAAACTGCAGAAATGCTGTTTCAATCACATCCTCGTTTGAGTCATAAATGGTCATCTGCTAAGGGAATCTGCAAATGCTTCTGTACTTCTGGTCACAGGTCATCACGCCCATCACGTTGCCAGCACTGATGGCATGCTATGTCATATCATGTTCGAAAACAATTTGAATAGCTTTTTCTACTCATTAAATTCTAACTGGGGGAGGTTCAGATCTTTAGAAAACAATTACAGGCTGATAAAGAACTCTTTTTTTGAGACTCTAAACAATTATTGTGAGGATTTCTGGGCTTTAGACACCAAAGAATCCAGAAATGGGAATCTCATAAGCAGTTAGCCACATGCTCCATCTATACAATCAGGATTTCATTAAAGGGTGTCCTCCAGACACTGAGAAAAAGGTAGGTTATTTTTGCTAAATAGGAATTTTACTTGAAAAAGGTAACTAGTGAGGAGAAAGACACAAGCGGTTTGCTAGCCAAGATGGCCTACTGAGATCACAAGCGGAGAAGAGATTACCACCAGGCTCTGCCTATGTGCAGCAAATCTTTATCTTGATCTGCATCAAGATCTCAATCTACAGAAAACCCATCACCACAAAAAATGCAGCAACCCTCTTAGCTACCAAAAACCCGTTCTTACAGTATTCCTAAATTTTAATTACTCCAGGAAGACAGAAGGGACACCAGAGCAAAAAGGACTGCCCATTATCATTTAGAAAAGGCTGACATTGTCTATTCCAGGCAAGTTACAAAATTAGTTCTGTAGGCTATGCAAACATAGTGCCAGCATATTGCCAGAAAAATAAAATAATAATAAAAAAATAATCAAGAGGACCAGAACACAACTGCTGCAAAGAACTGTTTACTGTGGCATACACATGTAGCAGGCTGGGCCTTAAAGAAGCAGCAATTTAAACACCAGGATCTGAGTTTCTGTTGCTCCTGTGGCCTTTGTGAGCAGTTAACGGCCAAGCTGCTCACTAGAGGAGACCTTCTACAAATAAAAAGGTCAATATTCTGACATATTAGAGATGTTGTACCGCCTCATCTTGCACACTTTCTTCCAACCTCTTAGAGGTAGGCAGTCCTTTAACAAACAATTCTCAGCTTCCCAGGCAACAAGCTGATAGAGTTGTCAAATCTCCTGGCAGTATGACAGAACAAGCTTTTTCCTTGGACCATGTATTTGGGATAAACACACTGTTTCCTCCCTTTTTATCAAGGCAAAACAGAAAGAGGTTTTGTCAGGAGAGAAGAGTAACTGCAGACAAATATAGGTTTTTGGTTTTTTTTTTTTTTACCCTTTGTCAATCACAGCAAGTGCCAACATGTCCACAGATTTACTACTCTACAAAATTTGGTCCATGGGAAGGAGGAAGGTAACTCAGAAAAGTGCCCACACATGCTGTGTTACGCAGAAACAAATAATTTTATAAAATCATATACAGTACCTCCACTGGATCTTAGAACTTGCAATGATGCAATTTAGTTCACTTTACAAATACGAAAGAAAATTTGAATACAGATTTTCCTCAATTTCCTTTACCTCACCAATGTGATGTTTCATATATTTAAGAGCTGGTCTACTCAGGAAAGATTTTTCTTAAAAGAGGTTTGTTTGGGCTTCAAGATTTTTGCTGGGATTTTTTATTTTGCTGTAGGTAGGCAAACAGTTAACACTGAAAATTCACATTCATCTACCTTCAGTTATAGGGTATGCGTCACTTCTCTTAAAATGACAGCATCTCTGCTGGACTGAGATTCTTCTCCCCCCCCTCCCACCCTGAACAAGTACATCTCAGTTTAGCCACAGGGCTCAGTGTAGTACACACTATCACCTGGTAGATTGCATACTCATACCCAAGTGAAACCTACTGCAAGCTACAATACATACTGTAGCTTTTTTTGTTTTGTTTACACCAGAGTATGATTGGCTTTGCTTTTTGTTACTGCTGTTAATGAAGACCACAGTGCACTTCCACATACAAGCAGTTTCTCAGGACTGCTAGGGATCTGGGATACAACGGTATCTCAGCTCCACTAGCAAGCAGGTAAACTGTAAATTTTGGAAACCAAACATGTTCTAATTTAATTTTTGTGGTACTCCATATATATTGCCAGAAAACAGTAATTTTTGGTCTTTCCCCATCTCTGCAGCCTGGAAATAGTCAGTAACCCCAAATCAAATGTTGATTTGGAGAAGAGGATAGCAGTACAAGTTCGTAAGTACAAGCTAGAGAAGATCACTCTTAACAGCATTCTGTGAAGTCAATCTAAAAGCAGCATGGGACAGATCTGTAGCAGTCATAACTTCATATGGATTAGTGCATTTTTCTATACCATAACAACTTATTTTCATCCATGTTGGCTTGTAGGTGAAAAACCACTGCCAGGATTATCACAACGGTGTGCATTTATACTGGCCATTAGGCCCATATCAGTTCCTGATAGCTTCATATATGAGGGCCTATCAAGAGAACCTGTGCAGATGTCATTAGTCCTCCAAACCAGGTTTCGGTTCACTAGCACAGTTTTGCAAATAAAGTTTTGGAGAGCAAGAGGTTTCCTCCACCTGCTGTACAAGCTAAAGATGATTTTTCTAAAGATGCTGATACCAGGCCTTTTCTGCTCAGCAAAAACACATATGAAGTTGGATATTGTAGGAAGTTTGTTAACATTTGCATGGAGTGCTCTGGAAAAGGTCTGGTGCCAGAATTTTAGGGGAAAAGTTCATCATTGTTTTATGCAATAAAGCACAAAGCTTTTGCTCACTTAAACACATGGGGATCTAAATGGTGTTGTAGTACTAAGTACAATGTTGTAAGACTGCGTCTTTGTTTCCTTGGCTTTTCAGAAGCTTTTCTAGACATTTAAATATCTTCAGCTGAGGCAGAGTGATCAGTGAATATTTGGAAGACAGAAAGGAAAGCAGAGGAGTTTAATCATAGGCTGGAGCTCACTCTAAGGCAGGGACTGGCAAGTTTCCAAGGATGGCGCACCAGACAGTCCCCCTTCCTCCCTCAAATTTAGATGATGAAGCATGTTGGGAAATGTTGTTTTTCAAAGAGTCAAGATGATGCCAACCTGCTTACTAGCAGTGTTCTACCTCGAGCAAGGCAGATGCTTTCAGTTTCTATCAAGTGCAACCTGCCTCTGCTATTCAAAGTCTGACCATGCACCCCCTTACCACTCACTCCGCAGGTTACTTACCCTGTATAACATCTGCCTCATGACTTTGCTGAGTTTTGCCAAACATCACAATATCTGAGAGAATAGATGGAAGTTGAAAAAGACAACTTTGGAATATTTTGAATAGCTAATCTCTCCCCTTTTCATACATCTGTAAGATCCAGGGAATTGGGTTCACAGAAATTCTGTGCTCATATTTTATGAGTAAAGATACAGAAGAAACTTTATGATAGTGCAATGAATCAAATGAATACAATGTATTATATGCAGTTTGCATACTTCAATTTTATTACAAATGGCTATTATTGGGGAGACCTACACTTTAATAGTCCTTTCCAGTTAAGTGTAGATTCTGACTAAAATGACTGCTTTGGCACAAGAGGATAGTGCAAACTGACAGAACTAAAATGGGACAAAAGACCTAACGTGGAGGCCGGACACGTTTTTATAAGGGGTTCAAAAATGTGCAAATGGGACCATATGTGCTCCCTCATCCTGGGGTGGAACGTCTGGAGGGACTGCCTTTGGCTTACAGTTGGAAGAATAAAAGCCTACAGGACTGCATTGCTTTCATATGTTACACATGAGCAAAGTGAAACAAAGTTCTGCAGCATGTTTAGCAGCTTTTACATCATGTCCAATGGTCTTTTCCTTTACGTCCCTTTCTCTTTCCACCTTCTCCATTTGATCACTTGACAGTTTCTCAGCATGTCACACACGCCTTTGCTCTTGAGCTGGTCTTGCAACACAAACTCTTCGCTTCTTTGGGCACTTTGCCTGCCGCTGGAATCCCTTCACAAGGCTAAAGATGAAGATGTTTGCCTTCTCTTTCCTCAGGTTTACCAAACGATTAGTAACATCCCTTCCTCTGTGGGCTGTGCCATGCAAGATGCTAGGAGAACAGAGAAATCAAAGGCACAATTATTAAACTCGTGTTAATAAAGCTCTAGTTCCTCATATTTTCAATCCCATTGCCCAGCTCTCAAATTTCAATCCCTTACTCTCTTCCCAAACAAGATAACCTCAAATGTCAGACTTTTTAAATTCCAGTTGACTGTTGTTCCATATTGTAGCAGTTCCCTTTAACAAATCCGTGGGCAAATATATGTTTCTATAGAAGAGGGCAGCTTTTTTTTTTTACTCTCAAAAAATTCAAGAGAAATTAATATTTCCACAATTATGTCTTTAATAATATTTCTGTGCTTTTTAAAGAAAGGCAAAAGGATAACTGCAGAAAGGTATGGACAGTGCTATAGGCTCATACAATAGCATTTGAGCTGCTTCTGGAAAGGAAATACTACAAACAGATGCTTGGGGAAAATTGCATGACTTTGTAACATGCATACTACCTATGAACAGCTTATAATCATAAACCATTTTCAAATTAAACAGAATGTTGAAGGCATGATGTATGCCTTTTTTTTCCTTTAACAATGAAGTGTACAGTAAGGTAAAAACCCAAAAAGTAGAAAGCTAGATACCTTTTATAGCTCCTGCAACCACAAACATTTACAGATGCAACACTTAGGAAAAGCTCCTCAACCTCAACTGACAAGTAATATAAAAATGTTAACATTTTTATATATGTGAAGTTAAAAACCTAAAGGCATTAACCAGCTTTGGTCTCAGTTTTTCCTTTCAGTTTTCACTTCACAGAACTAAGACTGCCTGAAGTAGTGCATGTATCAATTAAGATAACCCATCCTGTTGTATCCTCATAAACTGGTAGGAAAGCACAAATGTGAGGCACAGGGAATTAAAAAGTAGGAAAATTTAGCATATACCAGTATAAGGATTGGGGCTATATAGTGCCTTTGGCATCTGCAGGCATTTCACACAATTGGTATGAACAAGCTTTCTTCACAGATTAATAGTTCTAGCCTGGTTATCATTTCAGCTGTACCATGACAAAGGCAGAGCCTGCTTAGCTTAGAGAACCACAGCAGCAGCCTTGTCCACAATCTGCTTACTAACATCCACAGGATATAAAGGTAACATCCACTACCTGGAAGAGGCACTTCCAAATTTACTTGAAATGGCATAAAATAGTACAAATAAGAACATCATCTTTCTTTGTACTTACCAAATGAGGTTCCCTCTGCAGGACTGCCAATCTGTTTTCCTGGGAGGCATCATATTTGATCTTTCATAAAATAGTCTTGGCTCTCCAGGGAACTTCTCTTCTAGTTAAGAGTCCATAGGTGCCTGCATAGCTTCCAGCTGCGTTTCTGCTTTAGTTTCGACACAATGCTCTCTATTCCATGAGAGCCTCTCTGCCAAATTCAGTTCATCGCAATGCAGCACATGTCCTAGGAATGTTTTTCTGAAGACTTTTGTATTTGGTGTTCTTAATAAATCCGTTATCAGGTTTCTTGACTTTGATACACATCCTTGAGTTATTCTTTCCTGGAGATTTGTTCAACTATCTAGTGCTGGGTGGTGTCGGTGATCTCTTAGCTACCGGGAACACAATCTAAACATGATCACTTATCTCTTCACAGAGAGATGGTCCAGAATCTTTGTTGGAAATACAGGGGATGGAGGCTGTGGTCAGTTTTAGAAGTCTAATTTTACAAAACCTGGATCTGCAGCAAACATGCTATTGGTATATCTCAACATCTAAATAGGAGGAAGACAGCTGGTCTGGAGGATACTAAAGCAATGTTTACATGGAAAAGCTGTTAAAGCAGTATTATGAACCTGGAATTGGCATCTGTTTACACCAATCTTATAGCGGCGTGGCTTATTCTGAAACAGAGGTATGCCACTTCAAGGCAAATAAATTGTAGTTTGACAACACAAACTAAAAGAATATGAGGATATAGTTTTGGTTCGCATTAAGTATAAAATCTTTCCAGTTTAGACCATGTCTAAGCTACCATGCAGAAGAACTCAGTTAACAGCTACGGCCCCAATTCTACAGACACTTATGCATACGTTTAACTTAGGTTCATTACTAATTTATATCATTCATGTGAATGAAAACATTCACTTCTTTGAAGTTACGCATAGGTGGATATATTTGCTTGACAAGCCAGATTACAAAAATGTAAAGAGTTGCAAAGCAATATTTTGAGTGTTTCTAAGCATACAGTATTGAAATGTTATGTTATTAAACAGCAGGAATAAGGTCATACCCAACAGAATCTGAGGGGGGCACTGAGGGGTACGATCCAGATGCTGGGGTGGTCTCTCCTAAGGAGGCCTCCTCCTGTGGTATGGGGTGATGTTCAAAGAACTTGGACACAAACAGCAAACTGTGAGGCAAGAACAAAACAAAACCAACCTAACTTGTGCAAAAAACAGAAGCTTCACAATATAACACATTAAGATTGAAAAAACCCAACCCCTCACTGATCAAATTCTAAATTGTAGAATAAAGACTACACTAAACACATTAATCTGCAAGATTTGTTAAAAATATTATTCACTTGACAAAGGATCAAAAGATCATGCCCTAAACATACTTTTGCAGAAAGTAATTTTTTAATCTTGTAATTGAAATTGCAAACATCTGGTTTCTCAAGAATGCACAATTTATACCTATATATTGAGTACACAAACTTCTTTTAATGTTTGCACTGATGCAATGCCAAGAACCAAATGCCAAATGGATAGAACTATGCTATCCATAAGCCCTGAGCAAAAACTCTAGAGATGCCCAAGGAAACAGCTACAAATACAAACATAAGCAGAAATTAAATTTATTCTTGGGGGGAAAACTAGCATTTTAAATGATTCCTTACATGAAAGTCTATTTTTAAATAGACTTAATAGCCTCTGCTGAAACTGATCAAATAGAACACAGAGCCAGTTTACACCAGATCCTTAACCTACATCAAAGACTTACACAAATAAATCAATAATTAAATTCAGGAACACATGACTGTTTAGGATATTCTGTTCTATGTTTCTTACCTAGGCAAACTCACCAATGAATTTATTTTCAATCACTGTAAAACCAACTCCAGTTTCACCATATTATACTAGTGTCTCTTAACATTCTCTTCAGGTCGAAAAGAATAAACCCACATCTAAACATTTAAACAGGGCCCTAGCCATCACATAATAAAGAACCAGTTTTGATTAAGAATAACAACTGTGAACAATGAGAAGTCTGTCTCAGAGTCAAGTGCTCAGCCACCCCATTCATGCTTCAAAGAAAGCATTTCATAGTCCAGCAAAAAATATGAACTGGTTGTCTGAGCTAGCACAGAAAGAATATGAATTATGCAGTCTCACAAGAACAGTTGAACTCCTGTATTTTTTTCAGGCACCTCCTCTGACTTCTTGCATTACAGATTTAACATACAAAAATCACTGACAGCTGTAAGCTTAATAAAAGACTCAACTTTAAAACCAATTGTGATTACTTACTCAAGTTGGTCATAATTAACACACATCAGTGGCACTTCTGTACTACAGCGCTGGTGAAATTTGTAGCCACATGTCTGGCACCGGAATCCCTGGAAAAGCAGCTTTCGACAAAAGTCGCAGAATGCTAATGTGAAGAATGTTTTTCGTACCTACATTGTCAAAAATAATCATAATCAAATAAAGTCCTCCTGTAAGCCTAAGATGGACTATATGATTTCTACCTCCCTCAAATACACTTACAAGCCTCTTTTTTGATGCTGGACCTACAGTTTATATATCAAACATTTACATAAAATGTTGTCTCCTTTTTGAAATAGTCTTTATGCATTAAAATTTTCTTTCAACTATTTATTGGAATTAATGTTTCACTTCATTAGCACTAAGAAAAACAGCAAAAAATCTGAAGCGAAACAGTGTACTATTATCATGCCAGAGACAAACATTCAGTGTTTAATTGGATACAAGCTATAAAAACAAAAGCTGCTGAAAGATTATCTCATCTTCTAATTTTTCCAGGAGCCAAATGACATTTCTATCTGACACTCCTAGGACTGGAAATACATATATGGCTTTTATATATATATATATATATATATATGTCTTCTATGTATGGTTACATATATAGTTGTAATTTTGACTACTGAAACTCAGAAGCATTTAAAAGCACAAAAACGTGAACATATATTATCCCCTGTTAGCGGGGAGGATGATCTAGTTTCATTTCTAGTTTCAAATTTAGCAATACTTCGCATAAAAACACATTCTAGTTGTATTACTACATGTAACAAACAAAATTTCACAAGGAAAAAAAAAAAGACAAATTAAGCCTACTAGACTGTCATCTAACCAGCCACAGCCAAACTAGCTCATTTGAGTAAAATAGTTTAAGAAGCTTGCAAATAGAATTTTGATTTTTTATTTAAATAAAAGGTCTTTCTTCTCAATGTGACAACCATTATTTCCAGGATTTTGTATGTAGCTGGAACCATTTAGATGTATTCTGCTTAGCAGCTTCCATTTACTTGGTGCCTTATCAGGTCAAAAACATATTTGTGCACTAGCATCATTGATGATGTCAGCACCGCTCTGGGAATAGTTAGTTCATTAGTTAATTGCTGCTGCAGAGCCAGCAGGGAGGCCCAGAATACATTTTATAGATACAGCAATACAAAAATAGTAGATTATTATCACAGCTCTGCAATGCAGTGCTGATTTAACCCCCCTACATTTATAGATTTTAGAGGGTGTCTTCCATCCAAACGTGAAAGTTTTAAGGGCGATCAAGTACTCTAACATCACTTATTTCAATTACAATTCTATCTAATTCACTCAATCTATTGTGATGAAAAACTTCTTTTGCAACCCCCACCACATCCCACAGATACAAAATATTATTCAAAGTTGTTAATTTGAATTTGAAAGTACAAAGTTGATTTAACCCTACTCCACATTTCATAAAAAAACTGTACGTACAAAATTATGTGTTGTGAGTGGCACATTTTCCAAGACCTCCACATGCAACTCCTCTCCCGTGAGCCAGGAAATGTCAGTGTCCCAGCCAATTGGTTTCTTCTCTCTAAAGAGTAAATAAGCCCTTCGTTAGTATCAGCGCACAAACCCTTGCAAGTGTCCTGCTGAAGATGGGAGATCAGGTGGAAAGTTGCGCTGTGGGGGTTTGCTACCCAGTCTCTAACTGTAGGAAATTTTATGAGCAGTACATACCAAGGAAAGCACACCTCCCCTGGACACACCATGTGAAAGAAATGGACTTTTTCAATCAGTTCCAATAGTGGCTGATTCCTTGATTCTAAGGTGACAGATACCTTCTAATCAAACAGAGTGCCTGTGAAAGCACCTGTTCCATAAGAGTTCCAAAGAGATGGCTAATTTTGTGCAGTAAGATAATCTACAAACTTCTTAGGACTTGAAACTCAATGTTTTTTCCCCACAGGAACTACATTCAGTTAAGAACACACTATAACCAAGTCAAAATCAAAAAGTTAACGAAACCTATTTAATGCTTGTTTGGTTAGGACAAGTTTGATTATCGAGTGTTTTGCCAGCAGTCTGTAAGCTCATATTGCTCTATATTATGCCTGTTCTTGAAGCGATTAAATCTTTTTCTAGGAGTTTGCCATTCTTTCTAGGCAGGTCTTCAAGGCACAAATTGTTTTAGTGAAAAGTATTGTATCTTTCTGAACTTTGAAAACAACTTCCAAAATGTTGGATAGAATCAGCCATACTGATTAAGTCTGAGAAGATATTCTAAGAGCAAACACCATAAACACACAAACCATACCCATCTTGTATTCTGTAAACAGCACAGCACTCTGGAATAAGACCTCTCATCATCAGAGCTTTCTTTAGGCTGTCTCGGACTGTCACTCCACATCTTGCTGGAACCTAGAGGTCAAATGTAAAAGAAATTAATTAAAACAAGTTCCAATTTATCTCCCCAAATCAATGCAAACATTTTGCGTCTCAAGTGCTAAAACCCACTTTTCACAATGCTTTATTGAATGCTAGGTAAGAGTTTTTCAAAATCTTTTTTGTAATGCGGAAAATTTTATTGGTGAATAGCACATAAGCAATCTAGCTCAGCTAGAAGAGAGAACAAGATCTACGTTTCTATTAACATTTGGAATGAAATCTTGACCCAACTCTAAAAGTGACATTCCAACTTTCTTCATCTTGAAGAAAGTCGAGACACAGCACACAGATAGCTAACAACTATATACATCTATAGAAAGTTCAGACCAAGCTGTAAAATTAAGTGGGGCAACATGCCAAGTGGAATTAAAATTAAAGAACTTGGACTGCACTCAAAAAAACATGATAAAATGGAAACATTTTATTTTCTATTTCTAAAATAGAAGATAAGCATGTAAACAAGGAAAATAAAACAATCATCTGAGTCAGGCAGACCATCATCTCTCCCTTCAACCTATATTTGCGACTCTGCAGACACTTCCTATTTGAAAAACGTATTCCCCTCTTCAATTTCAGTATTTGAAAAGTTTAAATATCTAACAGGACAGGAAGAATGGAGAAGCACACTGAAACTAGCTAAAGAACTGTAAACTATGCCAAGTAAAGATATTTTCCTTGCCTCTACTCTATTCTAACTGTAGGCATATAAGTACATCATCTCTAGGCATACCTGTGATTTAACAGTGTGTAGTGTCAAGCCATAAAACCAGAACAACACATAATCTAGTCATTAAGTGTAGTTAGGGTGGTATCATCCACTTACTATTTCTAGAACTAAATAGTGAAAAGATGTAACACTTTGGGTGGAATACACACTGGGACATATATAATCACAGACAGCACCCCAAACATTAATCAAAAGAAAATCCCACAGACTATGGTCTAGGTCCTATGTCCTACTTAAGGATGACAGTGAAAAGCAGCAACCTATTTCAAGTAGCTTTGTGAACACCACTTGAGGTTATGCTATATATTGCATTTCTAGAACTCAAACACGTGCTCTCTCAGAAGACAAATAAAAGGAGTATTTTGCTTTACAATATTCCTCCCATTAATATGAAAGCACTTCTTACAAGATATTTGTGCGTTTCATCTGGTCAACACATAAACATTTAGAAATTATAGTTTCTACTAATTCCTTGGAAAAAACATCCTACAGCATTCTGCTTTACAATCTTGACGTTCAGCCTTAAGTGACTACTTTTCTATGCATTCCATTACTTCTTAATGCATCTTTTAATAATCTAAGTAACTTCTTCCCATCCTAGAAGCACCCTGGCTTTCAATCACTTACAGTCATTCCTCCAGCATAAAAACATCCTTAATTGTTACTAATACCTGTCACTGGTATCAAGAGGGATCCTGGGAGCATCTATTATCATCACTATTGTCAACAACTTCCCATTGTAAAACTCAGTCCTCTATTGTTTAAGTCTCTACCAAACTAACTGTTCACATTGAAACCAACTGTTCATAGGGTCATTTTGTGACCAGTACCCCCTGCTTCCGATCCCTGGCAGTGTGGTTAGCATAACTAGCACCATTTTATGAGGTGAGCAGCCATTCTTTGTGACTGAGTGGGTCATGTATTTGTTCTCTTTCCCCTTGTTATCAGACCCTGAAGGTCCTGTGAACCAAGTAGACTAACCAAACATTTCTTCCCCTCCCTACCAGCCTCAAGGTTCCTGGGCGCCAGGCCGATTACTCCCTCCCTTGCCAGCCTTGAAGGTCCCGGGCAGCCAGACCCTACGTGGTTGGTAATGGCCCTGCCACAGAACAGGGAAGCGTGACAGCACACAGCCTGTAAAACCACGCAGTTACCAGTCCTAAGGGGGGAACCTGGACCAGAGCTTCTGCTGGACAGTGAGACCCGGGACACACCAGTGGCCAGGGAGGCCTCCACTGTCCTCTGCTTCCTCCCAGGATTGAGGGAGTGACTCCTTTTATATGAACTTCGAGGCTAGATTTTGATTTTTATATTGACACACCAGGTATTAAAGATTTGGCCCGATCTGCAGAGGGTCCAGGTGATTAGAAATCATAAGTTGCATTATAAATTCAGTATTATGCTACTTACAAAATGTACAATGTTGATTCTGCTTGCAGAAATCCTGTGCGATTCTAATCATAAATTCTGTGCTATACTAATCATAATATCCTCTTAAGAAAATAAAGCTTTAATTGTAGCTACAATTTAGTGCCATTATCATTCTGCTAATGATCCCTAAAAGAAACTGTCTGTCCTCTCAGTGTCAGGTGACAAGTTCGCCCTACCTCCAACATATATATTTACAAATAAAGAGTAAATATTTTTAAGAATTTGACTAAAACCTCTGAGAATTTCAGAGGTGTGTTCCAACCTCCCACACATGTCAGTTCTAATCATGAGCCATTTCACCATTTCCATGGAGCGAGCAAGTGTTTTTCAGCTCAAGGTTATTTTTGCCCTAAGTACAGCTCCCACTGGATTGAGGTAGAGCCCCCACAGACACTTCAGATCTACCTTTCCACCAACCTCAGCTACTTCACCACTGATAACCACAGTGCAAGAAGAAATTCAAACACTAAGAGGGTGACAGACAGACAGTGGAGGCAGGGGAGGGCAGGAAATGAAGAGAGCCAGGAAAGTGGTTGGGCATGAAGGAGAAATGGGAGGAGAAAGGCAGGACAATCACAGAATCAGGCTGGCAGGGGTTGGAAGGGACCTCTGGAGATCATCTAGTCCAACCCCCCTGCTAAAGCAGGATCACCTACAGCAGGTTGCACAGGATCGCGACCAGGTGGGTTTTGAACATCTCCAGAGAAGGAGACTCCACAACCTCTCTGGGCAGCCTCTTCCAGTGCTCTGTCACCCTCACAGTAAAGAAGTTTTTTCCTCATGTTGAGATGGAACTTCCTGTGATCCAGTTTGTGCCTGTTGCCAGGCACCACTGAAAAGAGTCTGGCCCCATCCTCCTGACACCTGCCCTTTACATATTTATAAGCATTGATGAGATCCCCTCTCAGGCTTCCCTTCTCCAGGCTAAACAGACCCACCTCTCTCAGCCTTTCCTCATACAAGAGATGCTCCAGTCCCCTAATCTTCTTTGTAGACCTCCACTGGACTCTCTCCAGTAGTTCCTTGTCCTTCTTAAGACAAACTTAAGAACTGACCAGGCAAAGCCTGTGTATACTGGGAGAGGGCATCGCCATCAGGAGGTTGGTGGGAAACAGCCAAGCTGGCCAGAGGGAAGACAGACCTAAGAGCTAAATGAGGAAGAGGGCAGGAAACAAAGGTAATGATGGAAACTACCATGTAGGGAAGAAGTGGTTAAAACAGCTGGGGAGGCAATGGAAGCACATCCTGAACAAGAAGCTTTCATGCTGTGATTACAAGAAAAAACGGCTTATTTTGGTCAAGGAGCACCAGGGGGAAGGGAGTGCCTAAGGGAAGCACTAGAACTCAGCATAGAGGGGGGAGAGGTTCTAGCTTAGGCAGAAAACTTCAAGGTAGTAATTATTAAAAGAAACCAGGGTAGTAAAATCTAGACCTGGGTGAGGGAACGGAACAGGACAAGGAGGAAAAGCCAAGCAGTGGAAAAAGTTGACTAACATTAAAGAAGAGATGAAAAGAAAAAGGGAAGGAGCCTTGTGCTCATTGGAAGACATTTTCTCCCTCCAGCACTAATCCTCCCTAAAGGGTGACAACATCCTCCAGTACCTCATGATGCAAAGATGTGCATCAGGAACCATGAATTACACTGATGTAAATAATGCCACTTCAGGTGATTTTAAATTTTTGTTTTCTTTTTAATTTTGCTGAAAGCAAGATTTATGAAGTTACAAGCTTCAAGAGATCAATAATGTCAGAAAGGCAAGTTCTCAAAACTTGGAAAGTATCAGAATAAAGGTTGCCTACAACAACGCAAATGCAATAGGACTGTGAAAAATGTGCATTAAGCATCTTGTTCACTTATTGTTTGCTATTCCTCAGTATTACTTCCCTAAGTCCCTTTCATTAAAATCTGAGCCATATTTATGCAACTTGCAATTAGAAACATGGATAGAACATTTGTTCTCTTCACTGCCATTTGCAAAAAGATCCAGCTAAAAAACAGTTAGGGAACTGTTTTGATTTCTCTTAAAATCACCAAGATCCTGAATCAGCATCACATTTAGAACATTCTCTTACAGAACTCCTAAGCAGAGAAACAGAAGGCTACGTTAAAAGAACTAAATACTAGAATAAATCCCTGTAGTATTGATTAATCACTTTCCCAGACTGGTACAGCATGGTCTATCACCATCTGTGCATGTAGCCCTTCAGCCCCCTCCTTCAGTCCCTACCAACACCTGCTATAAAGCAGAAACCTCACCCTGCAAAGCATTCCCCTCTAAACCTCTTCCCCCACCCCCCATCCTCTTCTCACACTGGAATTATGGCAAAGTTAAAGTCCTGCTCCAAGAAAGTGATTTGGAGAGCGACTCAATCTTAAGAAAAAAATCAAAGCAGATTCTTTTTTTTCCAGCTAACAAACAGGCTCTCTGAAGTAGGAGTTTCAGAACAGCTTCCTACTCACCCCCAGCCAGAGGGCGTGCGTGCAGCCCTGGCAGCCTGGGAGTGCAGGGAGCAGAAGCCCCGGCATGGTGCAGCCCCCCAACCCGCGGAGCCCCCGGGCCACCTGCCAGGGGGGCAGCTCCAGCACAGCAGGCAGGCAGGCACCAAAGTGGGTTTATGAATTCCATCAAGAGTTTTGACAGGATTCCCACAGAGCATTTTAACTTAATCACATCAGCATTTTTTGACAAAATGGGTTCCCTGTGAGAAAATTTCTGATCTGCTCCAAAATATGCACCCTTAAGACTGTAATACAGTAAATTGAACAAAGTTTGCATTTGATTGAAACAAAGAATACTTAATATTATTTCAAACTCATTTTGTCCACGTCTACCTGTTACCTTTTGATTCCTCTGTCTTGTAGCCAAGAGAATCTAAATATGTTTCACAACAGTTACCACCTAGAAATTCATGCTACTGAATTAGTGGATCTGTTTCCAAATTTTGATTGCTAAGGGTTTTCTTTTTAGGTTACTCATATACCTAAGACTTCTTGATCAGAAATGGTTTAGGTTTTTATAACAATTTGAAAGTTGAGTCAGCAAACAATTTTCAAATGCAAAGAGCATGAAAGACTATGGCCTATAAAATACTAAAGAATAGTGCAGAACCTGCCAATACAGACTGCCAGATGTAGTAATACACCAGAGAAAGTAATTTACTTGTGCATCTTGAATCAGGCAAGTAGTGACTCAGGAAAACACATGGTCAACTTTCCTTGGGACTTCACATTTGCAAACAAATGAAAGTTATTCCAAAAATTGTCAAAGCAGAGTGTTACTACCTAGACAGATTAAACAGAACCATAGCACTTAATTTTCTCATTTCTTTTATTCACGTAAACTATTTCTATGGACAGTAAGTATTCATAACAAAATTGCTGATATATATTTAGTACTGCAGCCATAAGCATTTAAGCAATGCATAATAAATCATTTATTTCTGTAAACCAGGTCATTCCCGATTCAGTAAGAAATTCAGGGCTACATCCTTAAATAACTCTTACATCATTTTTCTAACATGAGAGCAGAAACAGGCATAGCCTCAGTAAGTTAAAAATGCTTCCTTACACCAATGCAGTTTCCAATATTTTACAGCAATAAAGAGACTGACAAGCACTTCAAAATCAATGTAAAGGTATTCTCTGAAAGTGGAGAGGCTGGACAGCTCTGAATAACTCACATTATACTTCTCCAAACTTGTTAGTTGGTTCCATTTTTCCCCTTAGTCTACAACTGTAAATCGGCTCACTTTAGCGAAGTTTTATGTATTTATGTAAGAAACATGTAACGTGCTTTAAGGCTTCAGAAAAACTCCAAACAGTTAAACAGAATACTGGGTACAATAACAAGAATATTCCAAGTAGCATGGATTTTGAAATATCACTTCAAAGTACTGATTTAGTTATCTCAACACATACACCCTGAAAGATCACACTTCCCCCCCCCCCGATACCTACATGACTAAAAAAATTCCAGCAACATGCTCACAGAATCTGTTGGAGACAAATAAGCTAAGCTATCTTTTCGCCAAATAACTGGTTTTGCCTTCCCATGTGTTGTGTTTGGATTTTTATCAGAAAACCCAAGATCCACATTTAGTTTCTCATCTTAGGTATGAAGGACAAATGTTTAACCAAATCAGCTACCTCTTACAGCACTAACAAATAAAATTAAACCCTTTGTGGCAAAGAGGATCTAAGATGATACTGAACATCCCATCCTCTATAACATGAAGAAGAGGACATAAGATGATACTGAACATCATCACGTTCTCTATAACATGAAGAACACTGCTTTCAGACACAGCTCTTCTGGATTTTAGGGCATGATGCTCCGACCAACTTCCAGAAGAAAGCAGCATTTAAGAATATACATTCTAAACGTAGCACATCAGTAAGACAATTCCATTGCACTACATCTTGTTTCCAAGGGAAGTTGAACAGAGTTTACGCAGTTTACAAAGCTGTTACCATTCCATCAAATGCATCCCATTTAATT
This sequence comes from Balearica regulorum gibbericeps, assembly GCF_011004875.1. Lineage (NCBI taxonomy): Eukaryota > Metazoa > Chordata > Aves > Gruiformes > Gruidae > Balearica > Balearica regulorum. Next base: position 64,001,307 of record NC_046184.1, read on the forward strand.
TGCAAAGACATCAGTTACCAGCACCAACTCGCATCTCCAATGCAAGTAAGGGGTACCCATTTGTAGAACACAATGGTCTGACTTATGTCAATACAGAAATATTTGCTCAAGAGTATACCATCACTAAACCACACTGGATCAAACCTGCTGTGCCCAGTCAACAGCAGCCTCCCTGTTATATTTTTCAAGCTTTGGAGGGACAGCTCCCAAACTGTGTTCGGAAAAGCACTGATCATTTGTGAGGTGATGGCAGACAGTGAGATCACCATCTTAAAATTTTAGTTAGGGTGAATACCAGTGCCAGAAGTTGTGAAGATGACACAACAGTGACCTATTAATAAAAAAAAAGTTTGGAAAATACGGCTTTAGACTTCAGACTTGAGAGAAATGTTCATCTAGAAAAGTATTCATCACCACTATATGGGAATCAAAACCCAGGACTTTGAGGTTTGTGTTCAAGTGATGAAAGAGTCAGCTGGCTGCTCTCCAAACCAAAACCCAAACGCATTAGAAATTTAAGTTACAAAATAGTTTAAATAAATCTAACAGGTCAGACCCAGAGTCCACCTGTGTAGCATCCTGTCTCAAGATGGTCACACTCCAAATGCTTTAAAGGCAGCAGAGCAAGAAACCGTACTGCAGAAGGGCTAGAATTCACATCCCTCTCTAAGCTGTTGCAATTGATCCTAAAACCTAATGGATACTTTCATTTCCAGGTAGTATACACATTCTCAACAAATATTAAAGCTTTGATTGGTTAGTTTGCTTAAACAACAAAAGCAGCCATGAATTTACGTATGGCTTACTAGATATGGAATTAAAATATTTCTTCTGATTATTTTCAAATTTGTGACTTGCATTCCATTTCATCGAGTGCCTGCCTAGCACATCATGAGGTAAAGGAAACACACACCAAACAATATTTTCCTCTATCAATCATTACTTTCAACAGACAGACTTTCCATCTCTTGAAGTAAGAAATCACTAAGCTCTCCTTATTTGAGGAATACTCTTAAAAAGCAGTGATCAATGCTGCGCGAGGCATTCCAGATGACAAGCCATCAATTTTATAATGCAAGTTTTCAATATTGTTTGACTTTGCAATTTAAGACTCTGTGTCAATAAAACTGAAGTAGATTAAATTATTCTCCTTTCAACACCAATTCATCCAACATTGAGTTTAACCTGGGTGGTGGGTTAACCCCAGCAAGTAGCTGAGCACCACCCAGCTGCTTGCTCACTCCGCCGCCAGCAGGACAGGGGAAGAGAATTGGAAGAACAAAAGCAAGAAAACTCCCGGGTCGAGATAAAGACAATTTAAGAAATGAAGGGGAAAAAAAAAGAAGGGAAAAAAAATTCCTAGTGATGCAGAAGCAATCACTCACCACCAGCAGATTGATGCCCAGCAAATCCCCAAGCTTTGGAAAAAACTCCCCTCCATTTTATTGCGGAGGATGATGCTATATGGCATGGAATATCCCTTCACTCAGCTGGGGTCAGCTGTCCCCACTGTGCCCCCTCCCCAGCCTACTTGCTGGGAGAAGCACTGGGAAACAGGGAAGGCCTTGACCCTGTGCAAGCACTGCTCAGCAAGAGCTACCACGCTGCTGTGTTATCAGCACCGTTTTGGTCACCAGACTAAAACGCAGCACTATATGAGTTGCTGTGAACAAAATTAACTCTGCTCAAGCCAGACCCCCAGTACAGTCTGCTGTAACACTGCTGCTCACCTTGCTTCACTAAACACCTCCCAAAGACACATTCTTCGGCTTTCCAAGGCATGAAGGACTTACTCGTGGTAGCTGTAAAATCTATTTCATTGTACAACTCCTCTGATGTAGCAACATTTTGTTTGCTTACTGACAGCCTAGAAGAGGTCTTTCATGGTTAAATTTATTCCCAATGAGAACTGGTAATTTAGTCTCTAATTTGATTTTGCCTTTCAACAACAGGATAGGTAGGCCAATAGTTCTCCTTGACAATACAAATATTTAATAAATATATAAATAAATGTATCAAGCAAAGTTTACTGGAACTTCATTCTACCAGTCTGTTCATATGATGCATAAAATTCCAAAACATTCAGATACATTCAGCAAGCATCCATTGGCATAGGCTACAAACAAACTCCATTTCTGCTGCACGATTGTTATGACACAAGAATTTAATTGGTTTTGATTAGAAAAAACTAATCATGTTAAATCAGGTAGTTAAAAGCAAGAAACTAGTTTATTCAGCTGCCTCAACATCCCTTCTCTGAATTTTCCTTATACTTGACAGGTGAAACCGGTAGGACAGCTTGAATGCCTGTAGAAACCCAGTGCTCAGTACTTGGTAAGCTTGAGGCACAAACTCACAGCATAAACTGCAGAAAGCAAGATGCAAATCTTAAGTCAAAAGAAACACATCTAGTATCATTTTTAAAAACAGAACATTTGAAGGATCCCAGTTATGCGTGCGTGATGAATTAATTTATGCTAAGAGTTTAGGTAAGGTAAGAAGTATCTGATTCTTCCAGCCTTCATGAGTACAGAAGACCACATGATTGCTTGTCTAATTAAAAGGCAGATGTACTAATTAACCAAGGTGTGACATTAGTGAGAAACCTAAAATAAGAGCTGTCCCTATGCACAGCATTCACAATCCTGTTTAGTTTCTGCAGATCTCACAAATACAAATTCTCCCTTTTAAAAATGCAGTCTCACATTTGCATTTTGAGAACTTTCATTAACTTTCTAATACATATGTAACTATGGCACCTACACGAAGGATACAAACATTACAAAATGGAAGGGAGCTTTAGTGGCCCAAATTCACGCTGAGTTTTTGCACAAATCACCTCTAATTACTCTTAAACTTCAAAAAAAGCAAAACAAAGAACAACCAAAAACCACACAAGCTTCTATAGTTGAACATAGAAGGAAGGGAACCTTTTTTTCTAACCAAAGTGTTACTTTTGGTTTAGAAGCTGCCATAGGAAGTTTTCAGAACTCATGGCGGGTGAAAACACACAGCTAAAGTACTTGGAGGCCACCAAGCTTTCCCAAAGCAGGAACAGCATCTGCTAACTCTTGTCTTTCGGGGGTTTTTTGTTTGTTTGGGTTTTTGGGGGGTTTTCCCCCCCCCCAGTTTCACTGTAACTACTCAGATCACTATGGACAGAAATGAAATTCAGAGTGACCAAATCTACTCCTTGTTCACGCTCACAGAAAGAGAGCAGGCACTGGATCTGCAGGAGGACCCTCTGTAAACTCACTGATCAGAGCAGCAGGGATTCCTTACCACTCTTACAGCCACTCCACCAAGAAGGCCAGAAGACACAAAGCAAACCTAGCAGTGTGTGGCAGACAGCAACAGGCTACATACAGTTTCAGAGCAAGAACCATCACCACCTGATGTCTTTTAACTGCCCATCATTTCTTACACCTAAACACAATTTTTTTTCTAACTTTCCACACTCCAGCATACCATCATTCAGGACTGCTCATCTGCTTTCAGATTGTTTCTTCCCTCACTGCAAGTACTTGGCTGGAAGAGATTTCTTGGGTAATCAAAATCATTCAGGGCTGCTAATATAAGCAAGTTATATGATGCTGTTCATCAAGTACTTGAGTTAGAAGCTCCCCTACCACATTCTCTTCTTTCCTACTAGACTTCACTACAACATCAGAAACCTCCTAATATTGTCCCTCTGCACAGTTATTACTAGTTTTAGCTATTTGATTTTGTACCAGGCCTTATATTAAATGGCTTTTCTCAGAAGCCTTTATTTCCTCCAATATAGAGAGGAACAGCATGTGGCAGATTTAAAGACCAACACAGAATATGATTACTCACACCACATATAACCATGCCTGTGGAATTCCTTACCACAAGACACAAATTTCTAGTATCCATAGTGTGGGTTTAGTGGATACTGGACGGAGGGTTTCCAAATAGAAAATGCTTAAACTCATGAAATTCTCAAGTGACAAATAGCTCAAATTTGGAAGATGACATAGGGAAAATACACATGCCTGCCCTATTCTTTTACTCTTTCATTGTGACAGAGCGATACTCCAGATACATCCACAAAACATTTATTCCATTCAAGGTCTTGGAACACTTTCCTGCAAGGGACCAGCCACAACTGATGTGCCACAGGAAACCTGTCTAAAAAGTCTTACTAATGTCTTAAGGTCTACACTAACCAAGCAATCTAATAGGTGAAATTCCTAAATAATTGTAGCTATTTTGTCAGCTTTTACAGAGGAAGGCAAAAATTGGAACAGTCCAGTTTAAAAATGGCAGTTCCAAAACCATGCAAAAAGTACTTCACCCAGGTGCTCAAAAAACAACCAACCCCCAAACCTTAAAGAAAAAAATAAAAATCACATAACTGGAAACAATCCCCCCAAAATGCTTAAATCTTGTCCTATATGCAAATACGATATCCCTGTAATCTTTACACTAATATAAAGCTGTTTATGCTCATTGCCTAGAACTAGTCATCTTCAGTTCATTTTAAACTTTTTCCACTGTCTTCTGCCTCTTACATTAAACTGAAGTTACCCTGCTGAGATCCTTAATGACTTCTTCCCATACCTCTGGATCAAGTGTTAATCTTCATTCTCCTTGAATTACTACCCCTCCCCAACAACCAGCTACGCGTCTCCTTCCTTTCATTTTTATGAGTGTTGTCTTCTGTTTTTCTCCCTCTGCTTGCACCTTCAATCATAGAATCATATAATTTGGAAAAAAAAAATTCCTAATCCACAACACAATTATCTAAGGATCCCACAGGCCTGTATTGTCTTCGGGCTCCACACATTCTCTCAGAAATCTCACCGGTAAATAAAACCTATGCTTTTATGCCGACACACTATTATCCACTTCCCATTCAAAACTACCTCCCTTCTACCAAAACCAAGTCTCAGCATCTAACAATCTCTCAGACTTCCAGCAGCCAGCTCAAAGTCAGAGTTCTTACCTCCCTCTCCTATCCAAAAGCTCTCCCTTAATTAGGGGTTTTGTCACTATACACTCCACAGCCGTTTAGATTCCTAACCCAAACAAGCTTTAAACTAATTTTTCCCTAAATTTTCCCACCCACAGTTTGGATAAGCCTCATCAATTTGTTCTACAAAACAACTGACCATGTCAGGTTGACTTTTACCATCCTGCACTTTTTTTTATTTCACCATCCTTTTCTCTGGCCTAGAACAAAACAAAAATTCACACGCACAGACTTATCCTGGTCACATCTACGCAAAATGCTTCTCCAAAGGACATTTAACTTGCCAGTTGAACCATGCCACTGAGGAAGAAGAAAGTATATGTATTTCAGATATTTATCTCTCTGCATTACTGGGGATAAGTATTTTTTTCCCCACTAGAGAACAGCAAGCAATCTGCTGTTTTTTCTAGGAGGTTGTTCAGAGAAGGAAACTTCTCTTCTTCCCTTCCCAGTCCAACTGCAGAAGAAAACAATCTTCTCTTTCTGACACTACCTATTAATTGACTCCCCTCCAACTAACCAAGCCAGCTACTTGGTTTTGCTTTCAAAAAAAGTTACATTCTAACCCTGCTGTGTCACCAGCTGAATCAAGATGCTGACTTCAACTGCTAATTGACCAGCAGCAGTAGGCTCTGCCACTTACTGGCTAGGCATTCAAGGAAGGACCTTCACACCTTTTCCTACATTAGGACAGAACTTTGTCCAACACTCACTTGACACATACAAGGAAACTTGACATCAGCTATGCTACCTATGCACCAAAGTCAATTACACTGATCAACACAGTCTCATTTCTTTGTACCGCATTAGTTTCCTCACATTATATCTCTAATTGGACCCAACTCAAACAGATGTATTTATTTGATCCTACACACAAACAATACTACTAATAAAAAACGTAGCAACTCAAGTAACAAGGTAGTTGCTAGTCAAAAAGGTAAGCATATCCCTTCCCCCTCCCCCCGCATTTTAACAGCTCTAAACAAATAGCAGAAAGATGTTGTAGTACTTGGGACTGCTTCAGAGTATGATCAAAGATAAATAAGGATATTGGCTCTCCATCATCAACTTAATTCCAGGCACTTTAAGTCAGTTGAAGACTGACATTGCATTCCCAGATAAAAATAAACAAAGACTCCCTTAGGATCCGACAAGATTTCTCTCTTCCTGAAGTAGGTCTGTGGTTGAAGGTAGAGACTGAAAACATTATTGTGATATCCAATTCCTTCTGAACTGGGTTTGCTTCTGGAATTTCCTTAGTTTTCAAAAGAATACATGTAGGATCAATAAATATTGAAAACAGAGTAACTACACTAAGAGTCGCCATACAAGAAATTCCTGATTTTCTTAATAACACGAGCACTGTTTCAAGTTTCAGAGAAATGAACTTCAGCTCCAAGGCCGATAACCTCAACACTCAGAGTTCCTATAAGCACCATTTCCCAGCTCTAAACCAGAGATAATTTATTAGGTCTATTAAAAAAAAGTTCAACTTAGTAATGCAACTAGATCCAAGCAGTGTGTAAAACTGAAGTAAAGAGAAGTCAGCTCTCTCCCTGAGTCAAAGCTGAACCATTAATTTGCAGTATCTGCTGACCAGACCTGAATATGTATTTCCAATTACTTATTTAGAATAGTAAGTTCAACCAGAACCGGATCTCCTAGCAGAACTGGAGCTGACCTCCACCTTGCTATACAGCATATGAAGCCAAATCCTGTCAACCTGTGCTTCCAGCCAGCAATCCCATATGTGTAGTTCATGCCTCCCTGCACCTGCGGCATTTGAGCCAGCAGTGTGCCCAGGTGGCCAACAGCATCCTGGCTTGTATCGGGAATAGGGTGGCCAGCAGGACTAGGGAAGTGATCATCCCCCTGTACTCAGCACTGGTGAGGTCACACCTAGAATACTGTGTTCAGCTCTGGGCCCCTCACTACAAGAAGGCCATTGAGGTGCTGGAGCATGTCCAAAGAAGGGCAACAAACCTGGTCAAGGGACTGCAGCACAAGTCTTATGAGGAGCAGCTGAGGGAACTGGGGTTGTTTAGCCTGGAGAAGAGGAGGCTGAGGGGAGACCTTATTGTTCTCTACAACTGCCTTAAAAGGAGGTTGTAGCCAGGTGGGTGTTGGTCTCTTCTCCCAAGTAACTAGCAAAAGGACAAGAGGAAAGGGCCTCAAGTTGCACCAGGGGAGGTTTAGATTGGATATTAGGAAAAATTTCTTCACCAAAAGAGTGGTCAGGCATTGGAACAGGCTGCCCAGAGAGGTGGTGGAGTCACCATCCCCAGAGGCATTCAAAAAACGCATAGACACTTTGGGACATGGTTTAGTAGACATGGTGGTGTTGGGTCGACGGTTGGACTTGATGATCTTAGAGGTCTTCTCCACCATTAAGATTCTATGATCTGTTTGTTCCTTTATGTAAGTGCATCTACAGACACACACCGGATTTCAGACTGAAGAGACTTGCATCTTCCCTCCACCACTAGCTTGTCTCCCACTCTTTTGTTTGTACCACTTTTTAATTACCACAGCACAAGACTATAGATTTTCCTGAGGCAAATGTCCAGCTGCGGACAGGAGCGAGAGCCTTTCCCTGACTGCACCCAACTTAAACGACATTTGCCTCCTATAGCCAGGAAGAAGCATCTAGATTCAGTGCTGGAAGAAACTCCTCTTGCCTTGCCACCAGTCACTAAGTATTACTGCTAAGCGCTACAATTCCCTCATGAAATCACAGCACGTCCTCAAGCTAGAAAGTTAACTTGTGGGACATGGCAACAGACAAGCTGGCACTCTTGAACTTAATCTCTCCGGTTAAATCTGCAAGCTCCTAATGAGCATGACTGATACCACAGAATTACAACATTCCTAGGGATAAAAGTGAGAAGAAATACTAGTCCAGGAAAGCACACAGTCTCACGCATGCTTTTGACCATACCACGCTGATCTATTACTGTTAGTTAAGAACTTAAAGATGCACTGGTTGAAGACAATCTGGTTTACTTTGATTAGAATAGAACAGCAACATGCACAAAACCATGTCTCAGATGAGCCCAAAATTGTATCATCTGATTCACACTGAAATTCAGTTGCCTCTTTTTCCTAGCTTGTAATCAGATTTGCATATTCAGAAAGAACTTAAACTTGGTGAAATACACACATTCGAACATTAAAAAAAAATAATAATTCATTCTTGCCTAAAAGTTTGATGTAGTATATTTCATAATTCTAAACTATTCTTTATATAAAATGATTCCTTCAAAAGCAAAACAGAGCTCAGACTTGAGAAAAGCCTTACCGCACCTCTGATAAATGGATTGAGGAAGAGGTGAAAAAAGAAGAGAGGGAAAGGAGCAGAAGAGGAATACTGCAGATGAGGAGAAAAGAATAAGAGTAGAAATATATTATATGGCTTAGAGAATAGGATGAGATAATACACAGGAGAGACAGAAAAGGAAATGCAACAGAACAATGCAGGAAGCGATATACTGTGGCCCATTGTAGGAAAGAAACAAAACCAGCTTGTGGGACAGGCCCATCACAGGGGCTATGGCTACAATAGCCACACAGCGTGGGACAGAATGCATAAGGAAAACAGAGTCTCTCCAAAATCCAGTTACCGTCTCTCCAAACTTCACAATGTGGGCAGTTCGATGTGCCTAGCCACACCTCACTGGCAGACAAAGTCACCTTGCTTAACACTGTACATCTGCACAGTGATCATAGTTTACATTAAACCCCCATTCTCTAGGTTGAAACCCAAAGAGTGCTTTCAATCTTTAGCGGTATCTTTAATAATTAAGCAATATTTTTAAAAAATCAGGTGAACACAACTGGCCTCTAATCTATTGTTCTCACTATAAGTCTTACGTTCTCTTTTGTTAGGGGGGGGGTGGAAGGCAGGCAGCAGAGGAAGTGAAAGAACACGTCCCAGTGCCCAGCACTACTCAGTTTATGTTTTCTTCTCTTTGTCAGCAATTCAATTTCCAGAGGCAGTCACAGTGCAGTGACAGCCAATACCTGACCGACTGTTACGAAAAGCATTGGTTTCACAGGGACACTGGCTGTGCTATGCATTTATTTCCCATTTTTGCTGGAACCACAGCTCCCCTTCCAAGTGAGGAGCATGCACTGCCTTGCAAAACAGAGCCTAGACTATGGCTTGTCAGTAATTTCATGTACCACAATTTGCAGTGTATTATTCTAAAGCACATATCAAGGCTCTTCAGTTGGCAGCTTTTAACTGACAAAAAAATTCTGCCTATAACAGACAATTAAACAGCCAGCAAAAAGTTAACTCTTCTTCCATGACTCCAGGAATCACTATAACTGCCAAAACTGATAAACACTACTTTTTGAGTAGTTTGCAGGCAACACTTCTTGCTCCTCCCAACAGCAACCATGTCCCTCCCCTAGCCAGTTCTCTACACAGGGCCTAACAGCGTCAGGGTCCGAACATGAAACACTCACTGCAGTGAGTGGGGAAGAAAAGGGAAAAAAAACCCCAAACCCAAGCAATTCTCTGCAGCCCTCCCTAGCTGCAGAAGGCTGCTACTTGCTCTAAAGCATTAACTGCTGCTAGTAACTTTGACAACATGGAAAACGCTTACCTTCCCCAATCTTGTTCTGTTAAACTAATCAATAATTTTGTATAATACAAGAAACACAGCTTCCTGCCCCCTCCTAATGATTGTAAAATGCTAGATTACTCATCATCTAAGAAAACTGACTCAAGAAAAATATTTCTTGAGGTATCTTCATTGTTATAAAACTCATGAACTTTTTGTATTCTCTATTATTGCTATAATGGACATCTTTGTGTTAATCCTGTTGAAAACACTCAACGTATCAAAGCTGAGTGCGGCAGAGCACAAATAGTGATCATGCCACCCTGTTGACCTCCACACAGGTATTTTTTCAACTCCTAAATTAACTTTTGCATACAGAGGGAGAGAGATACAGGAAATATTGAGGTTACAAGTATGTGAATAGAAACTGACTCACCACAGTCCTTTGCTTGTTAGGCAGGAAGACTCTAACAATAGGCTTCTGTGGAGACTTCGGGTTATTCCGTGACATATCAGCAGGGTTTTGATAAACCGAAAGGGATGAAGGTGCTACAGAGAGGCTAGAGGAGGAAGATGATGCAACTGTGTCTGTTGAAGCTGAACTGGAGACAGAGAAATCCATTCCATTCCCCATGGATTCCAATAACTGCTGTTCTCTCTGCTGTAGAGCATCTAGTTTGCTGGTGTACTCTTCATAAGCCTGTGAAGGAAGAGCGGCTGTTTTAATGATGTAGTAGCCTCAGACAAAACCAGAAATCTAAGTTCAGAATTAACATGAAACAAAACATATTCTGAACTAATTCAAATTTCCCAGGAAAATGAACAAAATGGTCTGGTCAAATTTTTCAGTAGGACACAAAGAAAAAAACGGCTTTCAATTCATTATGTTAAACATTCTGAACCAACAACTAATTTTTAATAGATTAAATGGATAAGTGGATAAAAGAAACCATAAATCACAGTTTCAAAGCACCTGCACTAAATAGTCTAATTCAAAACTACTTTAAAGAAGACATCAATCTTTAACAAATGTTGTCAGCTGCATTGCCGAATTACTGTGCTACAGCTAAATTTATCATTCTGTTAGAATGACAGCTAAACACATCTAATGCAATAATTTAGAGAAAGCTAAAATCTGCTTTTCACCATCTGTATCTGACAACTCACCTAGCTCATTGTTCACCATCTTTCACCTCTGGCACTATCCTTTCATACCAGAAAGTACAAAAACTTTATTTCAGTTAGAACACAACTAAGTTTGCCCTGTTACAAAGTCATCCATAAACATGTAAAAGTGATCCTTTGAAAGAATTTAACATCTGTATGAAACTAATCTGATTTTCCAAGTTTATGTAAAACCTGATTACGCATTGACCAAGTTTCTTAAACAAAAAAATTCCATAACATTAAATTTGCCCATTAAGTCTTTATTAAATGTAGCCAAGTCAAACATTATTGCCAAGCTCTTTAATACAAATATGTAATCAGTATATATTTTTGTTTAAAGTTTGTTTCCATCAACTTTGTCTTCATAACAAGAAAATTTTTATCTGTATCCAAGTATGAGAATTATTTCTTCAGCGTACAAATTAGTACAGAGTATCTTCAAAAATCTGAATTAGTTAAGGAACATGTGTTTCATGCTACATAAGCACATCAGTGTTAACCAAGGATGCGTTAGACCTTTACAGACAAGAAGAGACAAAGATCTAACAAACCTAACATCTAAGCAATAGGGAACAGAACTTTCTACTTAGCTCTCTAGCAAGACCAAGATGTATGCCAAGCTGCATAAATTTTCAATGCCGCAAAGGATATTTATGTTAGGGAAGGATACTTTTTTAAATTTTATTTTATTAAGTTGCTTTCATCAAATTTTCTGTGCATAACGTGTTGCTAATTAAAGTTCTAGGAGAACTGAACCGACCAAGAAGTCTGCAGGGTCTACATGTGGAGAAAAAAAAAAAAGAAAAAAAATGAGAAGAAATAACTAGCATTCAGTAGTGCTGCCACAAATACATTTTACTATGAATTCATTTCTCCAGGTTGTATGTTCAGGTTGGCTGAACCCAGGCTGGTTTTGTCAAATAAACAGTGGTTGGCCCCTCCCTTTTTATGAAGGTTTAGCATCCAGGATGGACCTATGCTCAAAATTGGTGTCATCATCCCCCCAGTGTTAACAAAGACAATGATAATTTGACAGTGAGGACTAAGAAAGAAAAAGCAGTTTAAAGAATGGTAGTGAACATCACAAATTCAAATTTAAATTTTATGGGTTCCATTTTTAATAAATGGACCTAAGTTGCAGGAAACTGAGAACTACTTATTATTTCTTTTAAAAACTCATGATGCCTAGAGTTTCATGAATAGACCTCAAACTTGGAGACTTAAAATATTTTCACTCTAGCCCAATTCTACTGTCAAAAGTAAATTCAAAGGTTACCCAAATATAAATAATGGCATTTTTTGACTGTGCAGTAACACAAGTGTGTGTCTCCTACTTCCAGGATCAACTTTTCATGTAAATTCCAGTAAAAGCTCCATGCGTCAAGAATTATTTTCAGTAAACAAAAGTTAAGAATCATAAACTGTTACCATTTCACCAATACTTTTCTAAATACTTACTTCCTTTTCTCATGAACATTGCAAAATATTATTTGAACACATGCAACATTACATTGCTTCCGGATACTTGCGGGCTTAGTTCCTTCACAAAATTACACACATCTTTCAAAATACTCAATCCTACAATGTTTACACTGGCAGCTTAATCTGTCACTAATGCAAACTCAAAGTCAAATGATTTATCTTAAGAGAATAAACAATGAGCATGGAAAGCTTGGAGCTGTTGCTGGCTTTGGGTTCTATACCATCAAATTCTCAATGAAAAGCTCTCTTTTTTATGGAGACAAAAGCTCTCAAGTGTTATACTGTTACTTACTGTCACAGCAGAAGATTCCATAATAAAACATAACTGAATTGGAAATGCATCAGTAGACTTTAAATACATTTTTCTCTTAAAAAATAAATTCTTTTTATACAGAAGGAACAACAGTACATGCAGCAGAAACAGAATAACTCCAATAAAATCTCATTGTCACAAAAATTAAGTACTTTGGTAAGACATCGGTTTTGGCTGATGACTAGCACCCACAGACCTTACACAGCCAACAGCACCATGTCAAGACCTAGAATTATCCCATGGAGTTACACTGAAAGCGTATTACAACAGCAAAGCTGACCTATGGCAAGTATTTCTACCTAAAAGAAAGATTATGCCACAGAGTTGCCCTATCTACAGAGGCCTGCAAGACCATATTAGCAGACAGGAAGGTTTGTATAGCTGTTCATGCAAGTCAGCCAAGGCCCTCTGGGTCAACTATAAGGTTGATTTCTAACATTGTTTTTCAAAAACAAACAAAAATTTAAAATTAAGTTTGTTCAGCATAAAGAAGATTAAGCTGAACATTCAAGCAATTAATTAAATTAAGGATTTTAAAGGCATTTCAGAAGGAAAAGTTTATGAAATCTAGAAAGAAATCCATTAAGTTTACATATTCCTATTAAGAAGCGAGTAATGTTCTACAAAAAAACCTTAAATCTTGCTTTCAGCTTGATATACAATCACGGGAGAAAAAAGAAAAATAAGAAAAAGGTTGGAAGTCACCTGGTCCAAACATTTGTTTAACTCAGAGCTAATTTTTAAGTTCAATCAGGTTGCTCAGGGCTTTGCCAAAGCAAGTGTTGAAAGTCTTGAAGGATGGAGACTCTACAACCTCTGTGCAACCAGTTCCAGGGCTCAAAAACCACTCCCATGATGAAGAATTTTCTCTTATGAAATTCACTTGATGCTATTTGTGACATTGCCTCTTCCCTTTTTGCTGTGCATGCCTGAAGAGTCCAGCCCTCTCTTTAGGTTGCCAGAACCTCCAGATTCCTCCTTAGCCTACTCTTCTCCACGCTAAACACCACTCCAATGCAGTCACACAACTAGCGAGTAGACAGGTCCTTCTTCATGCTGGCTACGCGCTTGCTAACGCAGCCCAGTCTGCAGTTTGCTGCTCTTACCGTGAGGGTGAGCAACTTGACAGCTCAGCTTACTGCTCACCAGCGTTCCCTGGTACTCTTCCTGCAGAGCTGCTACCCAGCCAGCTGCCCGCACTGATGGGCAACCACCTTGTCACAGGTGCAAGATGCTGCATTCGTCTTTGTTGTCGTGCTGCTGCTTCTCATGAGGCTTCTGTTCTTCAACTCCTCCAGCTTGTTTGTTAGTTGCCAAAAATAACACATATTATCCTCAACAAATTTATCTGTTTGTTCTATCACTATGGGTCTCCTGATTTAATGTGAATTTACAGTATTTCGCAAAGTTAGAGGAACATATATATTTGAAAAGCTGACTATTAGATTCAAATGGGCACTTCTTGTCAATCTACATATAATTCTATGGCATAATTCTATGGCTATCTAAAATAGAAAAAAGTCAATTTTAATTATATTGCATATCACTATGTCCGCATATCATATACTATAGTATCACACATGTGAAAACACTCCTGAGGCTTCAACTAAAAAAAATGTATAAAGGCCTGGTAAGCTGCCAAGTCCATCCAAAGTTGGCATGTTTATATACAATGTATATATGTGCCATAATACAACTGCTGCTGATTCAGGAACAGCAGAGTTAAAGTTACTTCTTAAATGTTGCAACCTGTTGACAAAATAAAAACTGACCTCAGAAGTCAACAAAGTTTGCATGATGTTACACAGACGCTCCAACAGAGTTCTGTTGACAAGATGATGACATGGGATTTTCTCAAAAATATGTGCATTTTTGTATTAAATATCTTTTATATTTGATATTTGCTTTCTTGGGCCATAACCATGCTATACATTCTAGTAATAAAATCTAAGAAACAAAAAGGAACAAGTTAAATATTTTAAAAAAAAAATAATTCAGGACAAAAATAAGTAGCAAAATATGGTATCTCCTTCTCCCTGCCCCCTACCACATCTGGTAAGAAACCCAGTCTAAACAAGCAGATTAACTGTTTCTACCATGCTCTCTCCCTTCCTCAATTTTAGATAATATCCATACATTGTAAGACTCTTAAAAGCCTAAACTACAGTTTCCTGGTCTTTGAAATTGAGATTGTGTTTCTATTTAAAAGATGTCTGACCTTTTAGGCTGTTGATCAAATGCAAATCCCACTAAGTTAAATGGGAGCTGAAGATAGACAGTAACGTACGTCAGGATTTCTTCATTTAGTAAGACTCCTAAATCTGTACTTAGTCTAACTTTAGACACTCCAGTTTTGGTCCAACATATTTGATCAGCATCTGTTAGGAGCCTGGTAAAAATTAATCTGAATTTCCCCAGAGAACCACCATGTTTCCCAGTGCCTACACCCAGAGTTCACATTTCCCTGGAATCCCAAATCCAGTCTGAAATAACCTGAGATTCAGCACTAAGATCCATTTCAAACTGCATCTGCCTGCTGTTGCAATAAGCATACTTTAGATCAGCAAAGAGGTAATCTTCTTTAATTAATTAATTTGACCTCCTACGTGGATTCTTCAGATATACAGGAATAAGGAATTAAATACTCTCCTCAAATTCAACAGTCAAACTCTCAAAAATGGCAACAGCAAGGCCCCTGAATAAAATATGTTTAATAGTTCAGGAAAAAAGAAAGCTAGGGGAAATAAATAAATCACAGTAGTTGGAGACAAACATACCTCTACCCCCATGATTCTCATTTTAAATCGCTTCCAAGAGTAGGAGTAGGAAAGAGGATGATTCCTTCAAGACAGTACTAGAAAGCTGATTGAATTTTAAAATTTATTTTGATACCACTATCATTCTATCTATGCATCTGTATACTGTTTTATTTCGTGTGGAGTCTGTATGAAAACAAAAAAAAAAAGCAGGCAGCTTACTCTTGTACCGGTAACTGAAATAACGTACAGGTCCAGGATGCAGCTTCACACCACAGGTAGAACTGTTTACATGTGAATGGGCTAATACCGTTCAATCAAATTCTCACAGATGACGTGTTCATAGATAATATTGTACGCATAACTACGAGGCAAGAAGGGGACACAATGCATTTTGGAAGTTTAAATAGGTAAGTCCTCCCTGAACAGTCATTAAGAGTCTACAAAGGCTAACAAATCTGATTAAGTCATTTAAACACGATCTCTCCTTTCTAAGTTTGAGCTGACTGCTTTTGGCCAGTCTCGATCTATACAACCCATTTCAGTTTGTAAAGAGCATTTGTTGCCAACACTAAGTTGAAATGCACAGATTTTTGTTATCCTTTTCATCACTTAATTTTGATGGCCATTATAGAAGAATACACAACTGCATATTTTAACCATTTTTGCTAACTGAATCCCAGCTTGCCCCAGTATCCTGATATTAGACAACTTTGCTGTAAAGATTTCCAATATTTGCAATGCTTAAACTTTAAGAAAAGGGTTTTTCCACAGTGAATCACAAACTGTATATTTTGGGAAACAGCACTTCAAGGACAGATATAATGCACTAAGAAATCATGTGGGAAGACAAAAACCATTGATGTTTTCAGCTGCTGTGATACAGAGTGCTTCCAAAAATTGTGGTAAGATCAACCAAAGAGCTCCTGCAGCTTCTTTTCCAGAAGAAAAATGCTATTAGTGATATTTCTACATCTACTGAGTCAAGCAGTTATTGTAAATATTTGACAGTGATTTCCAGGAGTCTGTTAGATCTGAGATGCATGCTCACAAACAAGGGACGGAAGAAGTTAAGAACTAGGATTACCTAAGGAAGAATTTTAGCTACAAGACATTTTTAGATTTTAATACAGCCATTGTTTACTACATTTATTATTTCTTCCAGATGGAACAAACAGAAAAGTTTTTCTTGTAATCATATTAAAGAACATTGATAAGATTCCCGAAGCTATTATGAGTTACAGCAATTAGAAGAAAATTGTGTGGTTAAGGACAAACGTTCTTTTCTTTCTTCTGTTCATTGTTTCCTCCCCCTGTATCTTATATACACACTCAGAAGTCTCTGTGCAGCTTTGGTCTCCTTTCCTGCCCTGAGAGGACAGAGAGAAGCTACCTGCTGCCCTCCAGCTTCACGTTACATTTTCCACTCCCAGGCAGCTGCAGACAAAATAGCCTGCCCAGGCTCTACAGTCACCTTTTTAAGATCGACACTAAGGAGTGATGGATCAAGGCAGGGAGACACCCCTGAATCTGAGTACCCCCTCTTGCAGGAATAATTAAATATATGCTGAATTCAACATAGCACGGTCAATCACTTTTGATATTTCAAGAAATCTGTTCCTCTTTCTTAGGCAATTGATGAATCCCAAAATGATGGCTGTGACAATAGCTGTCAGTTTTAAAGTTCTTTTGATGTAAAATGCATTGAAACCCCATCAGAATTTTTTAAAATAGTCTACCACAAGAAAAACGTTTTGTCTTCTTACTCTCAGATGAGCACAGAAACAGAAGCTTGTTAGCTTCTATTTTCTTGAGCAACTGTAAAGTATAAATTCCTATCTGTGAGGTGTATGTTTTATATTTAACGCACAAATAATTTTACTACATCCTTTGAATGCTCAATATTCAGAATTAATTCTCTTGTTCCATTCTTCAGCTTTCCTATGCATGTTTCTGCTCCCCCAAAACCTTCCTTTCTACTTTTAATTGAAATGTGATTGTGTCGCCAGGTTCAACCACAACTTCGACAAGTCTACAGAGGCAGCTCCAACGCAGGCCAGGAGCCAGCATAGAGGGTTCATAAGAAACAAAAGATATAAAGGCAGACAGAAGTACAAAAGAACCAAACAAATCCTATTGTACTGAAACTCTACACACCAGAAGATGGATGGATAGCTGTCAAGCTTTTCAGAGGTATACAAAAAGCCACGGTTTTGCACAGAGCATTACAATAACAAACTAGATGTTTACAACAGTGAAAGGCAATATGGGTGAAAGCAAAAGTGTTCATTTGCAGGTACTCATCTAGCAATTAGCTTTAGCTAATTCCAACTTTTGCTAAAAGAACAACATGCTTGCTAATAGCACTCAAGAAAGCTATGATCAACAGGCACAATCTACAGAAGCCCTTAAGAGTTGCTAACATTTTACGGAAGATTTGAAGAGATCAGAGCAGTGGAAGGAAACAGAGGGAAGGGTGATGCGGTCCAAGTAACAGACGAGCAAAATTACCCATATAGATTCTGGGTAAAAGCAGGGCAATATTGCACTTTACAGTCAGAAATGAGACTTCAGCAAAACAATCAAAATATAAAAATCAGAAGAGGATGGACAGAGTATAGGTTACATTACCTTCCTGTTCAAGCACTCTGGAGATAGTATACACACCAGAGCATCAAGACCTACACGTAGCCTAGATGTAAAAGCTTGAGGGGAAAGAGGAGTCATGCATAGAAGTCAGTGATGATGCTCAGGTACGGAACTGAGCAACAGGCCCAATATTGCACAGCGGCCCTGTACGTAGGGAGATTGCTATTTCTAATGGATGTCAGACAGATGAGTTACCTATTGAACCACTTCAGCTACCCACACGCATTCCACATACTCTCCTGTTCTTTTTATTCCTATCACAAAGATTGTATTTTCTTAGTTCCACATTTCCTAGAAGCAAACATGTTCTTCCACACATTATCACAGCTTTTTATAGTTTTGTCCTTTCATGCTGCAACCAGGGTTATTCTGGCCCTTTTTCTGACAGGTGGAGGAATACAGAAAGTCAAAACATTAGCAGACATTAGTGACAGATTAGTTTCAGATAAATTACTGCAAAGTAAATTTTGACAATAGAAAGCAACTCCTGTTCTTGACCAAAGCAAAAGCAGCCAAAAAGGTGGGAAATGCACAGAAAGGATGCACCAGACAACTGCTGCTGGGTTGAATAGTCAAGGGTAGACAGTAATCTTGCTTGTGACTGCAACAGGTACTCTGTAACATATTTCTTCTTCTTCTTTCCCTCACACTTTAGTTCTACCTCAGGAAATCTACACACTAAACAAATGACAGGTTTGCAGCATTTAATCCTATTCACTTCAGTCAATTCATCTGAGGATGATCTAATCTAAGCTAATGACCATCCGAGGAGAAAGTTCCTCTCCTCTCTCATCCCATTTTCCAGGTTCTTGGCTCAGAGCTGCAAGTTCTTCCCCTTCCCTAAACTTAACCACAGCTTTGGGGCTCACTGGACATCATGATGACCAAGTTCAAACTACTACCTAGATGGCAAACTAATCCAACAAAACCAGAATATTTTCTTTCCAGGTTAGTGACTGGAAGTGGCTCAGCCACTACTGGTACTGTAAGTACTTGAACAAAAGAAGGGGAAGAACCACACAGCAAAGAGCTGGGAAAAGCAAGGCTTTTCATTTTAATGATGGTGGGCTCTTTTCACAGAACTGCTGTCTCATGGGATAACTCAACTGAAAAAGCAGAATCTCAGTCACTTCCACCTTCCTCCCAATGGCTTTACTGTTCCCTAGTCAGTACCAGCGCTACTTGTCACAAGATCATGACCCAGCAGAACTCTCTGCAGCAGAGGAACACCCTGCTCCACCTTGCAGGGCTTCTCTGCCATGCTGATGAGCCCAAGTTGCAGTTTCATCCCAGCGGCACATGGAACCGTGCAACTTGCAAACCTACTTGAAGCTTCGTGGCTGGCAGTCACCAACTATTTCACACTTACTCTTTGCAGTCATAAATATATACTAGGAAATGATTACGTAGTATATATGCCCTCTTCCCTATCAATGAACTACAGAATAACCAAAAAGCTTCCAATGTAGGAATCTCAGTTTTAATTTAGATACAAGCAAGTGACAAATGGCTGTAATGAACTAACGATTTCACTACCTGAAATCCAGGCTTAGTACACATCAAATTCATTACTATTGCAATTTGATACATAGTCTAATGAAACCAACACACGTGGCAGTATTAAATCCAGACATATGGAATGAACCCGTTCATGTGAAAACAGAGGTGTGTTTATATACCATTCAGTGGTATAAAATAGTGATTAGCTCTCATTCAATACTCCCATTTCACATCAGCAATAAGTAAAGCAACTATAGAGGACCTCATTTGACCTTAATTGTTAAGGACGTTATGTCAACATTTGTATAATCAAGCTAGTGCCCTGCTCTGACATATTAAGATAAAAACTAGAAGTACCTCAAATAATGAGATCTTTACTTTTAATTACCCAGTGCCTTTAGGCAGCAATTACAATTTAAAAGACTACAGAAGAAGTCTGGTTGACCTCCAGTTATTTCAATACTTGAGAGAACCAAGAAAAGGGCAGGGTTTGGAGCAAGCAATACCCATTTGATTCCCAACAGACAGAACTTATGCATGCAGTCTTTTTTTATGCTCCTAATGGTCTTATGTCAACACAACTTTATGATTCTGGAGTGATGAAAGAATACAGAAATGTAATTTGTAGTTAGTTTACAAATTAAACACAGCTTAAAAAAATATTACTCCACCCTACAATTTTTATGTATTTGTTCATGACGTTCCCTTCTACTAATACCATTTTTTTGAATTCTACATTATTATTTTTTCAAAGAGAAAAAAGTGAAGTCAACTGCTTTAAAGGCAATGTTAGTCTTATAAGATGTTTTCACATGTATGTGGGTATATTTGCTTTTAACAATGGAGCATGCCTTTTTATATTAAACACACACCATCTTCCACACGTACCCCCCCTCCTGTAACTAAAAAGAATGTTTTCTCTTTCAGTTGCACCAACATAACTATCAGACCATGCCACTGATCTTCCCCTACTGATGCGTATCAGGAATCCCGTACAGTTCCTTTCCATCTCCAGGGAAAGAGTTAAGTTTCTAACACACAAGGAGAATATTCTCTTTTACTACAGGTATTCTCAGCTTAAACGTAAGATGCTTTAGATAAGATTAAGATAACGCACCATTAATATACCAACATTCATTTAAATGTAAACTTACCTCTAAATATATAGACGGTGGGTTATGCTCTCCTCCAAATTTGTCTAGCAGTGCCTCTATATGTTCTTGTGTTAATTTAATCATCTGTTTGATATTCCACACCTGAAACAGACAATTAAAGATTTTTATAACCCAAAGGAACCTAGAGAATCTATTCTAAAACAAAATATATTTTATTGATATTTAATAACAGAAGTCCATAATAAAAGTATTTTAGTTATCAGTAAAAGAGGAAACATAGCTATCGTGTTCAGCCACTGTCAGTAAGACATGGCATACTTCTGAGATAAACAGAAAATTAAGTTTGGTTTTAAAATTAACGAGCCATTGAATAAAAAAAACTTAAGAACAGCTATTTTTCAAGTTTATCAAAACCATATGAAGTGTTTTCCTTGCAAGACTTTGCAACCCAATTTGTACAGTACTACAAAATTTGGAAGAACTCCTTCACTATCAAACCTTAAGCGATCTGTGTAAACAACATTCACAAAACCTAGACCTAGTGTTTGCAAGAGATTAGGATGTCTTGATAAAGGTGCTTAACGACCACCTTCTATACTGACTTCTGTACTCTGTCTACCCTGCAAGTTTTCTTAGAGACCTTGGACATGATGTGAAAAAGACATCTACCTCTAGTGCACAGAGGAAACTTACTGCACTCTACTAAGAAACAACTCAGGTTGTTACTCATTCTTCACAAAATCTTGAAAGAGTCAGTTTTAGGACTTTGAGACTATTGTAGGTGAACAGTATTATGAATCCTAATTTATACCTAAAAAAGGCAAAGCACAAACCCAAACACTTAAAGCAATAATGCTACACTGATTTAAGAAGCTATATTAGTCCAACCAAAATCAGAAATTTATAGCAGGGGAAGAGGGAGGAAAATGAGAATTATTCATAGGTACTGTTATTCAGACTATTTATCAGGAAAAAATGATTATGTCAGAGTTATTAGACCCAGGATGAGAGAAATTATTATACACAGTGCTTGTTCCAAAGGGATTTTAAAGATTCCTGTTACTTTTTTCAGTTTAACTTTTATCCATTTCACAAATTATAATATATACAGCCTCAAGACCAGGTCTGGATTTACAAATTGTGACAACCTTCCTCTTTGAAAAGAAGGTGCAAATAACATCATATTCTGAAGTAGGCACCAATAACAGGTTCCAATCCAAGTTGGATCAAAATAAATTTTACTACATAACTTGAGATGTTTACAAAGGAACAAACTCTAAAATACAGAATTCACATTTTGCACGCCACCTTATTTACCCCTTCTAATTCTAGACATCAGTTATTTGCCAGTAATTTCCTAAAGTAAACTAATAATTGATTTATTTCTAGCCCAAGTTTTAGAACAGATACCAGAAGAAAGATTTTGTCAAGAAGCTACAGTCAAGCAAAAATAGTTTGCTCAGGAATAAGCAATCCAAACTACAAAGAGAGAGGGGACACCAAACAGAGCCTGCTACTCAAGTATTCTGCATGTAGATTCCTTTGAGGTAACTGTGAAAGTCAGCTTGCTTCTCAACTTGCAATCAATTTATCACATTGAAGCTAGGACTGCCAACCAGTAGCAAAGAGGATTTCAGTATTTTGCTAGTTTTTTCCCAAGAGGGCAAGAGCTAGTTGTATGGTTGGTGAAAAGAACAAGCTTGAATGAATACTATTTCAATTAACGTGTTGAACATAAGATATTCAGGATGTTTAGTTACTGTGTAACTGGTAACATGCTGTTAGCCTGGGTGCATATACAGAAAATTCTTGGCAAATTAAGGAATCACCTCAGGTTTACCTTCAAAAGCAGGTTTCATCGGTATTTAACATAACTTCTATTATTTGGTCATTCTGGCAATTTTCCTCAAACCTGTACTGTACCACAGCCAATATACAACCATTTACTATACTTAAATGCCTGGCAATAGGGGAGGTGGAGAGGGAAGATGCTTCACTGGCGCAGTAACCCAGAACAGCAGAGGGGTTGACGTTGGAAGGGACCTCTGGAGGTTATCCAGTCAAACCCCCTGCTCAAGCAGGTTGCCCATGTCCAGATGGCTTTTGAATATGTCCAAGGATGGAGACTCCACAACCTCCCTGGGCAACCTGTGCTAGTGCACCGTCACCCTCACATTAAAAAAGTGCTTCTTGATGTTCAGAGGGAACCTCCTGTGTTTCATTTTGTGCCCACTGCCTCTGCTCCTGTCACTGGGCACCTTAAAAAAGAGCCTGGCTCCATCTTTCTTTCACTGACCCTTAATCATCTTTATGGCCCTTCACTGGACTCTCTCCAGTATGTCCACGTCTCTCTTGTACTGGGGAGCCCAGAACTCGACCCAGCCCTCCAGGTGTGGCCTCACCAGTGCTGAGTAGCAGGAACCTCTGTCAGATGAGTTTCCTTTTTTTTTTTTTTTTTTTTTAAGATTCACAATTAATAACTTCCTTGCTCATATGTTATTTTCTATTTTGTGCCATAACTACAACCTTGCTTCTCTCTTCTCTTACAGTAAAGATATAGAATAACAAATATAACCAAACAACAGCAACATTCACAACAGAAGCATACTATTTAGGAGATGTTTGTAAGTGAATCAAACAGCCTTTAACAAGGGCAGAAATCTTCCTGCTAAGTTATATCATGACAAGAACGAAAACTGAGTGACTAATGAATAAAAAATTTTGAAACCTACCGCCAGCTGCCAGGCTATGGCAAAAATGTCATCACCTGAAGAAGCTGAAGTCTAGTGGAAAACAACACTGCTCAGAGGAGCTGAAAACGGTGCCCTGAACTACCTACTATACATCTGTGCACTAAACCAAGAGCCTTTCCACAAGAGAATTTTACAGGAAAACTGAATATGGATTTCTATCATCTTAGAAAGGCTATTCCCACAGGTAAAAGTGTGCTGAAGGAAGAAAGAAATTTATCAAAGTCAACCATAATTACTTGTTGCTCATAAAAATGGAAAACCTATTTTGTGTGCCATATTCATCAAAAATCTTCTGACAAGCAAAAAAAACCTTTCACAAATCTAGTATTGACTAGCATATTCTATCCCTAATGAAGTAGGCACAAGAACACATATGCCATGGCAAATTTCCAAGCTTCACAATTTCCCTTTAAGCAGCAACTTCTACTTATTTTTACTTATAGAAGACATCCTTCTGGTTTCCTATATCAGTGAATATGCTTACATACAGGTTTTTGCAGTTCAAAGCATCCCTTAACGTGAGAATCAACCCCTGTGCAAGTACACTGCATCCTACTACACAGCATCTATGACTACAACAATTCAATTGAAGGAACTTGAGTCTTTTCCTAGCTGGAATTCGGAACTGGTGCTCTGTGCAAACGACCTCATGCAACTCAAAAACTTCTGCTTCTACACACCACAGTATCCACAGCTTCTACCTCACAAAAAATACACCATACTTGTTGCATTTACACAGCCAGCAGAGCCAGCAACTTCAGCCTGTCTTTTCTCCTCTCATACTTGTTTGTTCAGCTAAGTTTGCATCATGTGCCCAGTTTTACAGACTGAGCCAAGACAAATCCCCATCATCTTTGTGGAAAAAACCTGAAACACTAGGTTCTTAAGAATTAAATCTCTGGAGTTCAGTAGCACTCACAGACGTACAGGGTTTTTTCAACTGTCCAGATAAAACTTAAGTGTCCAAAAATTGCCTAGGATTTTAGTAAGCATCTCATGCCCCGTCAGCATGTACATTCCAAGACAGCAGCAAAGAACTACCTAACAGAGACAGCAAAAACATGAAATAGACAATCCTTTTAGCTATCAGTTGTGGACCAAAGAGCTTGTTCCTAGACACCAGAACAAACGTTTTTCAAGCTAAATGCATACACACTAATACCATTCCTTCCTTGAGATATTGCAGTAATCCCTTTATCCACATTGTATTCACACTTTCTCTAGAAATAAAAGAAAACTGCAGAAGCCTGCTGGTCATTAAGAAAGACCTATTTTTTGTTACTTTTATGAGCACTCCACTACACTTATGAAACTCCCCATCTGTAGGAAATCATAAAACCACAATTGCCAAGTATCGTGCAGAAATACCAAAATTGATGCCAGCCTAAGAGACAGTTGCTAGAAATCTTAATGTATTCTGAAGTAAGTCTGTAATGCACCTAGTACTGTCTACATGCAAGTCCTGTCCTTTCCCACAGGAAGCAGCATGGTTGTTTGAGACACACCATTTCATTGTAGTTCCACGAGAAAGCAATGAAACCTTTACAGCTTAGATAACCTTATCATTTTTCCAAAAAAAGCCTCAAATAATTTTTTCTGTCTTATCTGGTAGCATTAGGTTAAGGTTATTCTCTATCACAAGAGATGAGATTTGATTCTCCTTTTAGTGCTGCTGACACAAGGAAGCTGACGCATGCTAACATGGACACAGGCAGCCAGAAGACTGGAAATATTCCAGATATACTGGAATATATCAACTTGTATCTGCCTATTGTGGATAATTGTGCATTAATTTTGCAAATAAGCACTCCCTTGCAATGTAATAAAGATGATGACCTATTTCAAGCCAGAGGCAAGTCAGATACAGTAAAAGCCTAAATCCATTCTGTTCAGGAAAGACTATGGCTCCACAAACGCGAGACTATAAGCCACAACGTTATTTTCGCGTCCTTTGCTGCTTGTCAAAATATGCGGTGCCTGAGACAGCACAAACCAAACTAACTTTTATACTTTTTGCACCTGCCATCAGTACGCAAAATCTTGTGGCACATGCCAACTCTAAGATCTACAATTCACATTTGGTAGAAGACATCCAAAGTTTAAATCTATTCTGTAAAGAAAAAAAAAAACATTATTTGTCCAGGCACAGTATGTCCTGCATTCCTGCATTTGGATTATCATACTTGGTGATGATGGAGGGTACTCTGATAGAACCAACTAGATAAAAAAGTATTTTATTTGGAAACTGTTTTATAAGGAGGACAAAATCATCAATACCTATCCAATACTATTATAATCAGTCCCTTCAGGCTTCTTTTTTACACAATCAATTCAGTTGTTTGGTCCACTGAGCTAGGATCCGTTTTGTCAGAAAATGCTTTAGAAAGCTGTCGTGTGTGAGATTGTTCTTAGTTGAACTAATGTCTTAATAACTTGGAAGTGAAGTGTTAAAAGTGAAAGAGAGGCAAGAGGACATATGAACTGGGGTTAATAACTCAGCACCTCATCTCAGCATTCACATGTCAAGAAGCAGAGTTTGCATTTTCCCAGTTTCTTTGCTGAAAATCACTGTTACCTCTTCCTCACATTTTGGTATCTTTTCCTGAGACAGTTTTCCCCTGCATCAACCTTAAATGGTGCTAGTCCTTTTCTTGCCCCTTACAAAGCTTGCTTTTCATTTTCTGCAGTCATTCACTGGAACACGCACATACAGCAGGAAGGACAGTCCATTCCTTCATCCTATACTTCAAGCTCGAGCTCTTCTCCCTCTCTCAGTGGAAGTTTATTTCAACTCGCACATCCACTGTGTTAATTTTTGCATTTTTCCTACTCTCTGCTAACTCTTCAGGCTTACCATATTTTCAACAGTGTAGTTAAACTTATTAGTATTTTTCATACTTTATTTAATAACAGTTGAAAAACTTTACTGAATTGAAATCAGCGTGCAATGGGTTTCCCATAAGAGTTTACACAAACAATATGAACATCCACATTGAAACTGCCTTTCCTAGTTTATCTTCCTCAACTTTTTATTAATGTTGGTGAATCATTTTTATCACAGCTCCTTTATGATGTCTGATACACAAACTTTGACAGTGTATTTTCATTGTCAGCTAGCTAGACAGTTCAGAATGAGTCTGGTAAAATTTACAACAGAATTGTAAATAAGTTACAGACAACAGTATCTACAGAAGTTACTGTAGCCAAAAGAAAAAGGATCTGGTATCTCTTTTTCCACGAAAGTCTATGAACATATCTTTCTAGATTGAAGAAGAATGGCCTGGGTGAAGATGTATAACCGTATGTTCAAGAAGGAAAATCCTCAAGAAAAGGTACAACATTTTTTATACCATCCTGTCTGATGACTAGGATCATAACTGGGTCAGCTAATACAGTAATGTGATCAGCAGGCATCTGCTGTAAGCACAGCAGTTAGTAAAATATTAAAAAGGCTTCAAGATTAAAACCATTCTCCAATTAACAGGTAAAATTTTTTAGAAAGGAAAGGTCAATTCTTAACCCCCACAACTAGTAATGCAGTGTCTGTTGTGACACTGTTCCTGTTAAGCAAAAAAACCCCACCAAAACCCAACAACTCCCTCCCTACTCCAAAAACGTAGGAAACATCTGATCAAGTTAACGCTCAAGTATCAGACTATCATCCTTAAGGACTTAGCAGCAGAAACTCTACTGAAAAAATAAGTGGAAGACAAACTCTGTGATTCTAAGGCAAACACATTCTATAAAGACTTGCTTTCTTTACGGGAGGATTTCTATCACACATAATCCTAGCATTACTAACACTTAGTTTTTACTTAATATTCCTGCATCTCTCATTTATTTGCAAACCATCAGCTGCAACTGAAAGTCATCGCTGTTTTTTCCTTTGTTTAATTCTAAACACAAAATTAATTGCTCATCATTCAGCTCTACTTGTAAAGCAGAATAAACAACCTTTCAGTCTGTAAGGCCTTCGCCTCTTAAGTTGCCTCCTCTTTAACGAAAGAAATTCAGACTTCAAACATTCCTTCCTTATAAGCCTTTTTAAATACAATGATAAATTGTAATGGATAAAACTCAGTGAAGTCTAGCCTTGTAACATAACCCAGAAGTTTTTCTATAAGAACAAAGTCACCAAGAGCCTTGGGCAGTGGCTGCTTTGCAGCTTACACCAACCTAGGAGGAGGGTGCGACCACCATATTGTCTCTGGCCATTTACCGCTGCTCCCTTCCTTACTCTTTGTCCAGAGAAAACCTTTGGCTGAACCATTTCAGTACACGACACAAGCAGAAAATTGTTCTCTTTGTCAAGGTTAGTTTTCTGCCAGCCTAGTGTGCTGAAACAGCTTGGCAAGGGACCCAATGACCACCTGAGCCGGTGGAAAAAGTCACCTTTCCTCTCTACAGCCCACAGTTGGATGGATTCTGGCTACCATGAAGCAGCAGCCTTCCTGTTTAAGTTTCAGTTCTCTTTCATTCCCCCACTTTTTCCATCACCTGCCATCTTTGCTGCTTGCTGCTAAGTAGAATTTGCCTCCAAGCACTATAAAAAGGAAAGTTAACAAATGTTTTCTACCACAGTAGAACAGCAGAGTGTGAGAAGTAAGAGGTGTCTGTATCCTTAATTTAAATCATTAACCACCAGTTACATGGCTTTCTTTGATCTAACTAAATCTTTAATTCCACATTCCTTGAGGCTTTTGTGTTGCATTACTACTAGTCCCTTTCATTCACTTTGGTACTAATTCAGTAGTCATAAGGATCACGCACAGATCAAGCTCTGGTACAATTCACTGTATTTAAATTTATGAATTTAACAACTTCTCCCTAGACTGTCATGGGTTTAAAAAAAAAAAAGAAAAGAAAAAAAACCCTATCCAGATTTCCTAAGTTATTTAAGAATGTAATTTTGCTTTAGAGATGTAACTACCAGAGACTCTCAACAAGCTTTAAATCCATATAACAATGAAGTTTAAAAACAGACTATCATACATGCACCAGATTTTATTTCTCCGCACATCTTAAACTAAAGACAAGTCATATTTGTGATGGAAAGCAAGCAGCCAACCAGCTAATTACAATAATTGCCTCTAAGAAGCAAATGCTAGTTGAGCAGAGCTCTTGTACAGCTTGGGTCACATTAATTAAAGTGACAAAACAAATAAACTCAGTCTCAGCTGAACTACAGAACTTATTCTGCTCTCTCTTTGCCAGAGCACACAATTAATTAGACTATCCAGAAAAGATAATCAGTATCTATTTAAATGTTCATGTTATCAATCCATAAAATAATTTGTTATAAACTTTGCAATATTCCACCACTAAACTATTACTACACTGTGCATGTGTTTTGTACCAGCTGGTTAGAAAATATAAGAGACAGCTGGAATTGTTAGTCAAGTACAAACATATTCTGTTTGTTCAGAAATACCTCTGATCCAATAAAGTAACTAAGGTACCCCATTTTTATCACAAATAGGTCTCAAAATCTGAAACAGAGCAAATGTACTTGGTTTTTTTATTTGTAAAACACAAGTAATTTGCTCCCAATCACAGAAAACAGTAACAAATAGAAACTGCCACAGAAACCGCATTCTCCCAAATGGCAGTCTACATTCTACTCAGCAGACCATGCTGCCTTAGTAACCCTAGTACCAATATAAAAACGGAAATAATTTAAAAGGCAGAACTGGCTCCTTGCCACTCATTGTAGACTTAGGTGAGTTTAAAAAAAAAAATAAATCCAAACCAAGATACAACAGCTACCATGGAAGATGCTGAAAACTACCATCTAGTTTAGAAAACTGACACACACCCCCCTCCAAAATCAAACCTGTTGAAAAAGATATTTTTATTTGACTCAAACTTCAGCTAATCAAATTGGAGAACTATTTAGTACATAAAATCTGCTTCAAGACTTATACCCTATAAATACTGAATCCAGAGACTGGAAAAAGTTACATCAATTTTCAATGATGTACATAAGCTTAAAAATGTCACAAGAGACTTTATTAGCACTTACAAATTGTATTCTAGCAAAATTATACGGATATTAAAGAAATCCGTTCTGAAAGCTACCTCAGATGATGCTAAAGACTCACATTTAAATCTACATTACTTACAACTAATTAGAGAGAATGTTTGACCTATTAAGATTTAATAAATAAATTTACAAAAGCAGTTCAAAGACTGAGGCACCAATATACAACCATCCAGTTCCAAACACCTAGATACTACCAACTTCTTATAGTCATAATGATATATTTTATTTCATGTTGCTTTTATAGTGCTTTTCAAACACCATTAGTCAATAACTAGTACTAGAGAGATAAAAAAACTAGACACACTACTCAAACTTCACAAATGCCTACCCTCAAAAAAATGTTGACCAAACACAATGTAATTGCATTTGAAAAGTATTTACTACTTATCAGTGCACTTAGCAGCAGCTTTAGTAATTACTATGCTGTTTAAGGGACCTCACTACCCAACAAATGAAGATATTAGAGCTGGTATTCCCATTTTTGTGGCCAAAAAAAAATTCCTAGCCAATTAGTTACACAACACATTTTTAAACAGTAAGTACATTTTGTTCATTTACAACCTTACTTATAAAAAATTTTAAAGAACGTTTACTACTTCTACTCTTCATGTAGAAATTTAATTGCCTTTTCACACTAGATTTTGTGCAGGTGTACTGGGAGAACCCACAGAAAATATTTTACCTGATCAGAACCTTATAAAAATAAAAGCTTCCTTCAGTGCCCAAACACACTCCTATGACCTCCGAATTCAATACTGATAGTGCGAAGAATTCATCCGATACCGAGCACTGCATGACAAACTCCATTTTCAACAGAGCAGAGGTTCTATTTTCTGATCTTTAATGTTCAGGTGAGTTGGGTGTGTTACAGTGGGATGATAGCTGGCAGCACTGTTCCCCAAAAACTCCTGCCTGAACTGACAGCACCTTCAGACAATGGAAATGGTTTAAAATTAGATCTTGGCCTGTTTCACCCTTTTTTGCTAAGGTCCACATTCGTTAAATGTCATCAGAAACAGAATAAAGAAGGGCACTGTTGCAGCTCCTTCAAAACACACAAATGCTCAAAAAGGTGGAGCAAAAAGACAAACACTTGCAGCAAGGAGTTTAAACAGGAAAAAAGAAAATGCATGTAATTCTGCATCAAGCAGCCTTGTTTAACTTTAGCAGTGGTCACAGAAGAGGAAATCAGCTGCATAAATACATATTTCATCATTTTGGAAAGAAGCTGTGCGCAGGAGGGAAGATTAAGAGGATTCCATTGTACGCCCAAAAAGCCCAAGAGCAACTGGAACAAAAAAGCTGAAGCAAGGAAACACGTATATTGCATACTTACTTCTGAATCCTGCACTAGTGATGAGAAAGTAGCTGTGTTCACACACACACAGATGTGTGAACAGTTGAAAATGACAAAAAAAATCTCACACTTCAAAAAACTAAATACCGTACCCAGAACTCTCACCTGATCAAAGCTGTTGGAAAAGTATACTTACTATACAAGAAGCTCATAGA
This sequence comes from Balearica regulorum gibbericeps, assembly GCF_011004875.1. Lineage (NCBI taxonomy): Eukaryota > Metazoa > Chordata > Aves > Gruiformes > Gruidae > Balearica > Balearica regulorum. Next base: position 64,032,161 of record NC_046184.1, read on the forward strand.
GGACCTTCATGTCCCTGGCATACTGGCAAAACTATGGCACAGAATCATATTTCTGTGAAAGGTATGGTCAGAAGCAATTCACAGAGATGAAGTGAGATTGTTACAACCCAGCATGGGAAGCTCAAGACCATAAAGATCTAATGTGTCAGGATCTAAACCTGGCAAGTCCAGCTCAGGAAGCCTTGGCTGAACAAGACTTCTCATTTGAATATTAAAAAAAAAAAAAAATGAAGGCCAGTGCAATTTCATGGGACAAAGACCATCTTAAAAGGAAAAAAGTGGGGGAAGGAACTGGAACCCCACCATACTACTACTCTCCCTAACTACATTCCTTCTGTCTCCTACCTCACAAGAGTCTTGGAGTTCATCAGGCGCCATGTTGAGGAGATTCAGTTTACTGAGCTTGCAGAGAACTAACCCAGCAAAAATGATGCCAATTTTCTCCAGCGTTGAGTTGAATCATCTTAGGAAAGGACCTACATGGTACTAAGGGAGTAGATCTGGCTGAGCAACCCAATACAGGGTATAACAAACAGCAAAACCTCCCCTCTGGATGGCAGGGCACCATTTGATTGACTTCAGTGTAACTGCCGTGATAGGGAGCAGCATTAACCGTTGGGGACTACAGTTATGACAGAGCATTTCTACTATATTGTACATTACACCGCCCTTCGCAAGTGACTTGTTCAAACTGAAAATAAAACTTACATAAAACTTACCCCTGGCCAAAAAGAGTGTATAAAAAATTGTTAACCCTGAAGTAGCTTCTATGTAAGGCTAGACTGGAAGAGAATTATTGATTTCATGATCATTTGAAACCCTCTTTTGTTTCCTTTGGAAGGACAAAAATAATTTTATTTCCTACTAATTGAAATTCCCTCCAAAATCCTTCATGCAGTCAAATTTTCTATAGATACAATAATTAGACTGAACTATAGATTTGTAACAAAATAATAATGTGGAATATCGGAGCTTTAAGGAAATAAGGGTTTTTTTCAGTTTGTTTTAAAAAATAGCTACCATCAAAAGATATCTCCATAAAAACTAAATCTCATTTGGTCTACAGTATTTTTAACTACATGCAACAAAGGAATTGCCTTTCCTGGCTAAAACCAGCTGTCAAGAAGGATATTAATAGAACAGCTTTAAAAACAAGACTTCTTTGAGTTTAACAAGTATAAATGGAAATAGCATTAGTGGCTTAAGTAACAACATAAATTAACAAAAAACTCAGTACCAAACACTTTGTATCCAACCAGTCTGTGGATATCCACAGAGACAAGAAAAAAGCCTCCTGAGACATCAAAACTTTTCAGAAGCAGCTACAACTGTACAAAGTTTTGCATAACCAAACAAGCTACCAGAGGACAGAGCTGTTTGAGAAAAACCTCATGAGCAGAAACCTCTTTAATATCCCCATTAAACTCAAGTATTTCAAAGTCATGTTCTAACGTTCGATCTACCTTGCCACAAGTAAATCATAACCTCTTGTCTTTTTTCCTTAGGCTTTTCATCAAAGTCATTGTCTTTACACCTGGATCAACTTTTCCCCATCACTCCTGACATATGTTTGCCTATGGAAGTGACAGAATCTATTAATGAGTATTTTATAAATAAGTTAAGAAAGTCTATTTTCATGCTTCACTATACCTAGCCATAAAGAAAAAGTCTAATAGTAACATGAAACTATCTCCTCTGCTACCACTTCAACTCCCTACTTCTGGCAGTAATCTCCATGAGCCTGGAGAACAAGTTATTTGCATTCTTCTTTGTATCAGATTTCACAACTTCCATTTCTTTTTTTTTTTTTAATAACCTCAATTTTTTCCACTCTTTCTTCAAAGCTCTGATCTTCTAGACTTCAGATCACCCTTATTATCCTTCTCTAGACTCTCCCCTGCGAGACCATGTATTTCTTAAAGCTGTGACCCTAAGTCAGACATTGTATTCCGCTAAGACCTTTCCTACACTGTGCAAAACAAAATAATTATTTCACTCATCTTTTGAGATATACTCCTGCAGAATATTAGCTGGATATGAAGCATCTTGTAGTTAAAGTTTAACTTGTCCTCACAATTAAACAGGATGTCATTCACAGACTATAAAGTTAGCTCAAGCACTGAACACAAATGCAATGAAACAAAATTGAGATTCAACATCAAATCTATTCCCAAAACTACAAGAGCAATGAAGGAAAAAAAAAAAATGCTTATATCGTTTCAACTTTCCAACTAAGTAGCACATTTAATTGTAAACTCTTCAGAGAAATAGAAACTTAAAAGGAAAGTTATTCTAATTCCCAGCATGACAGGTTGCCTAAATGTTATAGCAACAAAAATAATCTCAGTTTTTCTCTGTGAATCTATGTTACTTTGAGAACCCACTATTTAGTATAAGGTTAGAGGCACCTTTTCATTCTATGAATCTTCTTCTTCTTCTTCTTCTGTTTTATAAGATTAAGGTTTCTAAATACATAACTAATATTCACACAGAATAAATTCCAGCATTGTTGCCTAGAAAACGATTGACCATCCATCCAACAGCTCAGGCTCTCACTTCACAACCTTCAAAGTCATTTTCATCTTTCAAAGAGCAGTTCAGAGCACAAAGCTCTGAGTACAGAAAATCCCATTTGAATTATTTAATATTGGTGTAAATAATCTCCAGCAACAAGAACAGAGCCTTTCCTCCCAGCTGTCACACACTCCTTACTATATCAACAACCCTGTAATACTCTGAAAACCTTCCATCCAAACAAACTCTTGTCCCGAGAATTCATCCTGGGGAAGAAGCCAACCTACGTGCCTCCGGACGCCAGCACTCATCCTACGCCTCCCGACACCAGAAACTGAACAGTGAGCAAAATTCCTGTTCAATTAACTTGCCCCTACCCTTTTCAAATCCTCATGCCTCCAAAAAGTACCTATTTCTGAAATGTACTACATGAGTGCACAGGCAACTACTCTTACTGATCTTGAACCGTAATACAGAAAGAAAAAAGCTTTAGCAGTTAATATACTCTTATGTAATGACTTATTAGAAGATTTTTACTATCAGTAGTTAGGCTACTGAGGCAACTTCTAATGCACTAAATTCATTATTTGATTAAAAACTGGCCATGAGTTGAACAATATGGCTCTAACATTTGCTTTTCAAAACCCCAACCCCTGAATTGGTGACACTGATGTAGTCATAACCAACACAGAGCACTCAATTACATTCTTGATACAGAACACCTCCTTTACCAGAGGACTCCAATTTAGAAGTTTATGTAAGACTACTTCGAGGTCTGTCAGAGATTCCTGTTGTCTGCCCCTGCCCCCTTTAAAAGTAGAAACTGAGTATACAACTGAAGTTTTTCCTTCTGGAAATCAGGACTGCATTTCCTGAAAGATTATAGGGAACTAAAACCTTTCCAGGTATAATAAGTGAGGTTATGCTCCTTGGCAGGCTTCCACAGCAAGGTTACTTTTAAAGCTTAGATTTACCTTGTCTTGAAGGAATGAAACAAAACACTAGAACATGCACTTACATTAGAACCATGAGTCAGTTAGAAGCACTTCAGTATTTCTCTGACTTATGTCACTTTGAATTTGCACTACACTTTAGGTTGGCTTGTTTTACTAATAAGGATAGTTTCCATTTTAACTATATCAGCAATTTTTTGATCTTGAACTTTATTAAAAGTACAGGTTTAGATGAAGTAATAGTTGTACTTAAACAAAATTTAATTACTTACGACTTGAGGAAGAACTAGCTAACTAAAGAACAAAACCACATCAGAAAATAAAAATTCTAGCACCAGCTCTGCCTTAGACATATATGTTTCAGTATTTCCAATGTATAAGAAGCTTGCCTTTAAATAATACAAGAATACTCCCCCATACCTCCTAACCTTGAATATACACACCCATACTTGCAACGTACCAAACTCTCTGGTTGGCAGGTGTTCCAGACACCAGACTGCTTCTATCTCTCCCGCATAGGATGCAAGATATCCAGGATGAAGCTACACTATGTAGTTTAGCATTTGGAGTCAAATCTAGTGACTGACACAGACTAACACATTTCTGAAGTTCAAGTGAGTTATGGTAGTTTCACAAACACTCTCCTTGGTATGAAAATTGATTTTTAAAAAAATTCTTGCCTCCTGCCACTGCTTTCCCCTCTCCTGTCTCTCCCACTGCAGTTTATTTACCCAACTCAGCTGTACTGCTGTTACTGTTTCTAGGGCCACAATATAAACCAGTTATTGAAATAATTCCACAGAGATTTCTTTTTTTCATGGCAGAAATAACTGAGTAACTCAGTTCCATGCACAGTCGCACCAGCACAATCTGGGTGATAAAGGTCAGCAAGAAGCATTTAACCTCATTTTGCTACTGAAAGAAACCATTCGTTTAACCCCACTCTTTAGGTATTTAGGTTTCTCAACGTGTCGAGTTTCTCCTTACTCAGGAAAGTTAAGACCGGACTTGCATTACTCAAAGCATTTAATCATCATGCTGGTTAGGTGTAAAATACATGTATACTGCTGAGTTTTGCCTTCCTTCAGCAAGTAAGTCAGGAGCTGCTTAAGATGAAGGGACCAATCTCACCTCTCACCAGTATCAACAGGAACAGATTCCTTCCCTATTTCTCCTTTCTGGCCATCCACCCACCATGAGCTCTAGTACTTGTGAAACTTCTCAGCTCATTAATTCCACTATGATCCACTATGCTATTAATACATAAAATGGATCAAAAGATAGTCTTTTTCTGGTGAGTTGGGAGTCAAACTGGACCCCTCTGTGAGCTGATGATCCAAGCCAGCTCATTTTTCCTGCCTGAAGCTCTACCCCCAGAGCAGCGAGGAGCCGTTACCTGGTGGGCTCGGCACCTCGCAGGGCCAAGAGACTCTGCTCACAGATGAGGGGTCCTGTACCGATTACGCAGACACGCTCAGCAAAGCTCAGCTGAAATAATCTTTAGCAACTAACGCTCAGAACAAGAAGGCAGAGCTTCTGGCATCTGTATTTACCTCCAGAACAGACTCGCTGCATGGCATTTGGCAATTCTTTCTGACTTCCATGCCTACAGTATTCGAATCTGCAAAATACCTTGTGTTGTTACAAACCATTTTATTCCACCTTCCGAAAACATTTCGGAAGTGTTAGCAACTTATACTTTAACCCTAGCAAAACAGGTAGTACCGCTCGCTCTCCGTGGGATTGGGAAGTTAAGTAATATGCCCCAAAACACAGGAAGTATGTAAAAGAGACACCATCCAGAGGCCTGACATCCTCAACGCCTGCACAGTGCCCTGTCCGTTAGCATTTTCTCAAGCTCCTCGTACAGAACCAGTGAGCCAGGCCAACACCCACAAAAGGAACCGTACCCAACCCCAGTTTTAAAATACATTTCAAGTGTTTCAAAACCATCAGGGGAAACCGATTACAACCTCCCCCTCACACGCAAAAGCTCTGCCGGCCGCAGCCACCAGGTAACAGCACGCGTGACAGCAGGGGCACGGACGTGGGCTCGTTCGAAACCAGACCTCGACCCGCCACCCCTCCCCAGCCGGAGCGCGGCGGGGCGGGGGAAGCCCCGGCCTCGCGGGTCCGGGGGCGCCGCCTCCTCACGGCGACACGGGCCGCCCCCGGGACAGAGCGGGCCCGGGCGCTGCCCGCGGGCGCCGGGGGGGGTGCGCGGCGGGAGCGAGGCCGCGGCGAGGCGCGGAGCCTCCCTGCCCCGCCACTGCATCACTGGCGGCGGCTGGAGCGAGCGGCGCCCCCGCCGCTGGAGGTGGGGGGAGGAGGCCAGGGCCTCCCCGGAGCGGGGATCCCCGCCGCCGTCGCCGGGTCCGCACCTCACCCTCCCCCGCGGGGCCCCGGCGAACCCCGTGCCGCCGCCGCCGCCGCCCCGTCCGGGCCCGCCGGCGGCCCCCGGTTGCGGGCCGACCGGAGGGGGCGGGGGCGCGATCGGCGGCGGCGGGGGGCGGGTGGCCGCCGCAGCCACCGTGTGGCCTCACCTCCTCCGGGATGGCCGGGTCACCGCTGCCGCCGCTGCCCCCCGCGTAGCAGGCGCCGAGCGCGGGCGGCGGCGGCTCGGGCTCCATGTCCCCGTTGAAGAGCGAGGCCCCCTCCGCGCTGCTGCCGCTGCTCAGCGCCGCCATCTTGGATCGAAGCGCTGGGGCGAGGGAGGGGGAGGGGGGAGCCGCGTCCCCGCCGCCGGGACGCCCCCAGCCGCGACCCGTAGTGGGAGGGGGGGAGGGGGGCGAGCTCAGTTCCCGGCCAGCTCCCAGCGGCCCGCGCCACCGGCACGTCACGCCCGGCCTGTGACGTCACCCAGAATCGCCGCCGCGGCCACTGCGCATGAGCCGCCTGACGTCACCGGGAAATACCCTGACGTCACGGCGCGACCACCCGTCGCCCTGGGAACTCGAACGTGGGCTCGGGCCCCGCCTCCCTCGCCGCGGCCCCGCCCCCCGCCGCCGCAGCGACCCCTGGCGGCGCGGAAGCGCAGACGGCGGCGCAGCGCGGGGAGCCCCGCAAAGTGCCGGTGGAACAAACCCGGGGGTGAGGCGCCGGCAGGATTGAAGTCGGAAGCAAATGGGATCTTACGTACTGTGTGGGCTAACGGTGTGCTGGAACAGGAGTGCGGTGAATAGGTGAATAGGCAAAGGAGGAAGGGGCCCCCCAGACCCTGGACCGGTCTGACATCATTTGACTAACAACTGGGGCTTTAAGATGAATCTTTGTAAACATATACCATGCAACAGTGATAGAGGTACTTCCAAAAAATATCACATTTTTATCAGAAAATGTTACGCCTACTCTAGTTACACCTAAAATAAATGATTGTTGGAAGTGATAAAACATCCTTATTTTTTCCATTGACGGCAATTAGGCCTTGAGCTGCTGCAAGCTGGTGCCTTATTTACATGGGGTGCTTCAGGCGGGGGAAGGCTTTGGTCGTGAGCTCAGCAGAAATTGGGACCCCTTCCTTCTCCTTGGTAACACTTCTCTCCCATCCTTTGGCCAGCTTTGTCCAATCTGCAGGTTCGGGAGCAGATCCCAGTTTCTGAATATGAGCGTCCGCCCTGTCTGCGCCTCGGCTGCGTGACGGGACGTGCACACCTTCCCCGACAGCCTGCCTGGGGCCAGGGAAAGAGGTGGGCTCACGCAGCTGGACCTGCCGTGGGCCTCGGTCCTCTGGTGCAAATGACAGAGAAACCAAGGTGGTAGGTAGGCAGGTGGGTGGGCAGGTGGGTGGGCAGGTGGGTAGGCAGGTGGGTGGGCGGGTAGGGTGCACTGGGAAACACCGCTCCCTCCGTCTCAGAAACAAGGAGGAGCTGGATCCAGCAGCCACCGCTGCCCCCCAAAGCCTTCTCCCTCCATGTCCCCAGTGCCGGCGGCCATCTTCCCCCAAAGTGGCAGCATGCTCCCCTTTAAAGTAAAAACGGAGCTGTGTCACATCCTTGTCTGCCACAGCCATTGAAATGCTGCTTACACGCATAAAGTGTTTGTTAAATCAAGTGTTTTAAGTTGCTTTCTTGCTGAAAAGGTCTTTATGATAAATACCAAATTGGTAACAGTGTTTTAAAGCATTGCAAAGAAAAGCTAACGTATCAGAACAGCAGCAGGATTTTGTAGAAAGTAAAGGGTGTTCTATCACAGCCTGATAGATTTTACGGTAGTCAATTAAAGTACTAAGTTGAAACATCTGTGTGCAAACATCCTTATCTTTGTTTCACTTGAGTTGTGAAGACGTAACCATACAATCATCTTAATGTAAGGATCCTGATGATAGATTTGAGGTTTATATTTTACCTGTCACACTGGGGCCATCAGTGTGTAAAAGTGTTTCAAATTCAGTTCGATAACTGTTAAGTAAATGCAACATCAATTTAGTGTATGGAGACAGCAAAACCAAGATGGAGTCAGGAATAACAGACCCCGTGGTATGGAGGGAAGGAACTTGGGGCTTGAATTTAGCTGAAGGTCTTTCCTGCAGAGAGCTATGTGGTATTAAACACCTCCTGAATGTAAATGAGAAATAAGCAAAATAATCTAGTTAATATTTAAATGGATTTTAATTCATTATCTGACAAGCTGTGCTTTCCTGAGATAGGAGCCTAGATTTTCCTACGACTGGTGGCCTGCAGTGCAGTCAACAAAAAAGCTGCGCAAATACATAAGAATCAAATGTACAAATTAAGCAGCTCGCCAAGTGTAGAGATTTCTCTCTTAATAGCCACATTAATGAAGAGGATAATTATCAGCAATTCCTGCTATGTGATGGGAATGTGTAATGGGAGTGAAAAGTGCACACAGGCTCTGGAAAGTAACACACATGCTGAGGACTAAACGCTGGGACAAATGTCCCTGATCTTTGAAGGAAAAGGTGGCAGCAGCAGTATGAGATGGCTCTCCCAGCACACCGCCTGTTGATGTTAACGGAAACCCAACAGAGGAATATGGGTTAACTAACAGAGAAACGTCACTGAAACAAATGGACTTAATACCAAGGGATAATTTAGTCTCAATGTACAGAACATAGTCATAGCCCCTGTTTTATTCCCCAAGCAGTTCATGTACAGGGCATAGCTCTAGCAGTGGAATTAGTAGGCTGCTATTAATCTGCAACTTGCAATACCTTTCCCAATGCTTTTATTAATCTTGCATGCCTTTGTTCTTGAGCTGCTGATTTTTTCAGAAGATTTGCATTCATATAAAAAGTATTTGCTAGCTTTTGTTATTACATTTGCTGTACCACCTGGAGAGTTGCAATTCTAAACTCTAATATTGACAACTGATGACCAAAACTGGGAACACAGCAAAGTTACCACCCAAAATACATGAGATAGGTGGTACACTGTTTTGTTTGGGTTTTTTTTAAATAAAAACCAGAATACTATTTAAAAAGATATTTGTATATGAACGAGACAAATCTACTATTTATGCTATACTTTCCTTTTATTTGAGGGAATCCACACTTAGGGATAAATGGCATTTCCTACTCCTTCACATGGTCTTTGATCTCTCTGCTTAATCTATCATGATGGAAGATAAAATAGTTAACTGTAACTATTTCTTGGTGATCTGAAATCCTATCTGCAAAAAATTGATACCAACAACATTTTTTACAGAGACTAGCTTTCATTATCAACATAGGTCAAAATTAACCTTATAACCTAGACGTGAAAGGCTGGTTTCTGCTATCAGATCCGTGGGGCACTGGCTGGTTGATTCCTACAATGCGGCACAGCCAGTTTATCTGGTATGGCAGCAGGTAATGCATACTTGTAAATGCACAACCTGCCACGTCCCATCAAACTCTTAGTTATGCACTGGGGTTTAATCCTCCTCAGAATTTTTTAATTTTAATTCAGATCAGAAAACAAGTCCAGCTGTTAAAAGACAAAAAGACTCTTCAGCTACATTGCCCACCACAGAACATCTATCTATCTGATCTAATCAGTGCCTGAACTTCCAGAGACCCATGTTTCAATGTGTCAATAAAAAATTAGATGGCTACCTGAAAGCAACTGTCTCATTGCGAGCATTTGATCACTTTATCCTTTACCTCCAAAAAAGAATTAATCTTACTGAGATGCTCCAAAATGAGTATGTCCAAAAAGAGATATTAAACTTAGTATAAATCTAATTTGATATTCTTTAAACAGAAGACAGTATCACACACACACACACAAAAAAAAGCAGCAAAAAGCCAGCCTTCTCAGTTAATTGGTATAACAAAACCTTCCAGTTTCTTAACCAAAAAAATTACCCAATTTGCACATTGGTATGAGCCTTTTCACACACTGAAAACCAGTCTTTGCCCCATACACTGTAGTGTTTGCGCTTGGCCCATGTACATTTGAAAATGCTGAATTAAATTCTGCATCATGAGAAAATAATTACAGATCTTCTAAAGCATGTTAAAATACACACGTCACTTTTAAATGCTGTAGTATGAAGTAAAAGTGCACAACTTTATGTACCTAAGGCAATGGTACTGTTTATATATGAGATTAATTCTTAATCTTAACAGCAGAAATATAGATCGTGGAACACAGATATTAATGACAACAGTCATGTTCCCTGTAATCTTGGCCAGAAAATGTGAAGCAGAACAAAAATTAGGCTGTTGTCCAGAGTTCAGTCATTTTCTGATTACCAGTCAGAATAATACATACTTAAGAAAATTAATTTGCTTTCCAGGAAAAGAATATTGAAGATATTTTTTTGAGGAAAGAACACAGATTTCCCCCCCACACACACACTTCTCTTTAGCACCTTTTTATAGGTGTATTATCCCACTCACTTTAAAATATGCTATACATCTTTTCATATTTCTAGGGATCACTGATTGCTCCAATGTGAGGCAATAGAGAAAACAAGGCTGCTTTTTTAAATTTTTTTTTATTTTTCCTTTAAACTATTTCTGTACAGATCATAAGTATTTTTTTCCTTTGGTAGCTTCTTGAGAACTTCTAGTTCGGGAGATTTACTATTCTGTGACACGGCTGAACCTCAAACATTCATACCTTCAGTGACAAATTAGGCAATATTCAGGTGGTGATTTGAACTTTTTGGTGATTTGAACAATCTCATCCGTATCTTTTTTCAGTTTATGGAGACTTCATAGATCTTTGCCTTTGAGTTAAGTACACGAGCAGAAGCGATGAGGATGGGTGGAGACTAGGAAAAAAAAGGAGCTAGGGAAAAAAGAAGAAAATATGAATCTACCACATTCTTGACTCAATTTTCATTCTACCATCAAAATGATCTAACAAGCTTTCTTTTATGTAAATAATAGCATATTCTGGATTTTCTGATAAAGGTATTGGAAATATTTACATAGTTTTCATTTGACTGAAGCATAATTTATTTTAGAGTCATTATTTATAAAACTGTTGCTCTCCTCTCCTAAACCACAGCCCAGACCTTCAGAAAGTAAAAAGCAAAACATTTTCCTTTGGAGGCAATCTATGGGAGGCGGAAAGCAGCAAAGGTGATGGGACTGGGTTATGGGAGCAACTTTACATTTCAGTCTGTTCCATACCCTGCCCGTTGTTTGGCATCACAAGAACAAAGTGCTTCCTTCTCTGAGTAGTGACTTCGAGGTCTAGCATCTCTCTCTGCTGGCTTCCTGCCTTCACTTTCATACTAGCACGAGAAGCCGAGAAAACTACATGTTTTATTGAACAGTAGCGGAAACACTGACAGATGTGACATATATGGGACCATCAGGAGAAAGCATGAGTCCTGAAACTGTCTTTAAGAGAATAGAAGTAACAGCCAGTGGAAAAGGAAGGGAGGGATGGGGCAAAAGATTAGATGGAGAGAGAAAATAGTGGAAGTAGCCAGGGGAAGGAAGACGCGACTCTCCTAGGAAACGAGAAGCAGACGAAAATAGAGAAACAAAGGAGCAAGGAGCACTGGTTTTCCTGCCTGATGTACTTTACTGAAACTGGGACCAAATCTCACATTTGAGAGAATTAGTCAAGACCCTCCTGTTACTTTAGCATCCCTCATCATTGCTTTAACATGTTCAGATATCTGATTTCCGAGTCCTTTGTGTTGGATAGCAATAAGCTGATCAGCTTTAAGAACTAAATCATTTTAGATTCCTAGCATTATTATTCCAGTGTGAACAATCGCATTTCATAACTCAAAACCGTCCCATTTTGGCACAAAAATCTGCTAACGCGATTGAGTGAGTTACAAGAACAGGCAGGAAAGGATTCCACGTCAAACACATTATTTTGCTGTTCAGAAAATGACTGTTAAATTATGTTCCAGTCTTAGGATTTTCCTTCAAAATACCCAGGCTAGCTGAGCTTCGCCTGGCCTGAATACCTGCTGTAATTTGATTCTCCAGCACTTTACAGACAGGTTGTTAACTCTCTACATCTCTGATCTAATAAAAGTGTAGTTAGTAACTGCACCTTTCAGTTTCTAGCCTCTTCACTGAGCAAAAAAAGTCCATTACGGTTGGTATTGGCCTGGAGTAAGGAAACTTTAAGAGTCCAAAAAGACTAAATCAATAATATGAATCAAATAGAGAAACAGCAGCTTTGACATGGGACAGAGAGAACGCGGTGACCGATCATGGTTTTTCAGGGAAATACCCCACATTGCTGGAGTTTTAAGAGTTACTGTTCTTTGGTGATAGGTCAAATAGGATGGATAACCTTTTTAAATGAATGCTTAGATTGCAATATACATATCTTACGTATTTAAACATAAGTGTCTTTTGCTGACAGAGTCGGTATTGCGGTTCATCATCCATCCTTGTCTTTTAATCCTCACTACCACTGAGACAACGCAAGCCTCACAGACATTTAGTCTCTCGTACAAAGGCAAGCCGCCTGCCAAGCATGTGGGAATGGGACGGTTTCCAAACCACACTGCTACGTTCTCATCGGTCCTGCGAGCACGCGCTTGGCCAAAGGTAAAATTTCTGGTGCAGTGCTCAATGGCCTCTCCATGTTTTTGATGCTGTGGATTGCTTGAAGCTTGCAGTTATGCTGCAGACACGGTTATTTCTTTTCACTATGATATGACTTCTCTCTCCAGAAGACACATTTGTTTTGGTAAACGAACACAATTTCTGTTACCGTCCTCTGGGGGGGAATTCTGCAAGGCTCCAGCTTAGATCTTTGTTTTATTTTATTTTAAAGTGGTTTGCATGCCCAGTCAATACCCCACTGTCTGTCCTCAGAGGGCATTAATGTTTATTAATAAACTTGATGATACTATCAAACAACTCGAGTTTGAAGATACAGAGACACATCACACTGTTGGCTGTATTGGTGCTGGGCATCAGAGCAGTATTTTGGCAAACATCACAGTATATAAGCAGAATGACGAAGTGCAAAAGCAGAAAAATAAAGAAGCTGCGGTGTTACTTTCTAGTTGTCAGTAATAACTCTGACATTCCCTAGCCGAACATTCAAAAAGCATTTGCAAAGTTTAGAGCCTGTGAACAACGCTTGCCTGCATGTCAGTTGCACCAAAACAGACCCAGGACACATAGCCAAGAAATAACACATGCTGCCTCACACGCAGCCTGCTATCAATCCCCTCCCGTCCGCTCATGCAAGAAACGTCATCTGTCTAGGTGGCATCTGCACTGCCTCGTTCACGGGCTGCTCTCTGACATAAGTGTGGCAGTTCAGACAAAACAGCTGAACACTGCTTCAGGTTGGAGCCTTCGTGTAGGTGCTCCAATACCTACAAACTGAACATAAGTAACATCAGCTGAACCGCAACCATCTCTTTTTTTACTTAAATAAAAAGCCAGCATAAACTCTGACATCTCAGAAATAATTTTAAAAATACCCAAAATATATAATAAGCATCTCTGTAAACTAGGCAGCTCAATACCGAATGCAATACCCTCACACCTTCCAGATGATCTCTGTCATTGCCTGCTGCTCCCCCAGAAACCTCCGGAGCAGCAGTTTGATGCTGCCTGTCACACACAACCTCCTTTGCAAGCAAGTATAGAAATTAGAGATGGATAAGGTGCAACATTTCTCAATATTATTCTGACCAACACCAAATATCACTGGGGAAGGAGCTATTGCATGCGTAGGCATGACAGAGTCTCTTGGAGAGGTATCGTTTCATCAGTCCTGTCCTGAAGAGACCGCTACTGTTCAAAGGCTAGAGGGGACTACAACCCCGTGTGCTGGCATAGGATTTACCTAGCCCTTTTTCAGAGGTAAGTCTCATTGATACCATTTGGAGATATTCAATATTCATACAGCTTCTAAAGTTAGACCACTGCTGTAGGTGCTTGAATCTGGAATCACATTTTAGACATCTACTTTTGAAAGTCAGGGGCCAAGCAACCCCATTCATTTTTACCCAGGCAAGCCTGCAGTGGAAACTGAGGAATGAGATGCATTTATAATTACACATTTGCAGTGAGACACCATTGCATGTGGCAGTATAATGGTTTTTTAGACTTTCTGGAGCTCAGGTGGTTTTTGTTCCTAATACCATTAAAAGCCTATTTACTGAAACAGCCCAGGAGGCAAACATCAGACTCGCAGAAACAACAACTAAAGTGGGAGAGACCCTCTGAACTCCATGAAATATTTACAAACAGCTTTAGGAGCCCTGGGATGAAGTAAAGTACTTTCAAGCATAGACAGAAAACCTAATGGATATAAAAATCCTTTTTTAGCTCTTGGTGAGATTTGTTTTCACAGACCTAGCTATGATGTGAGAAAATGTATGAAGTCATCCAGTCTGCCTCCTCCTCTTCCAGGAGAGAAGTGGTCCCAGTGCTCTGTTTTAGAACACTTGGCTCAGTCTAGCTCTGCCTGACTCAGACAACAGAAGCTGAACCCACTTCTTGGGAGGCTTCTCAATTTTTCTAAATATTTCACTTTGTGGAATTTTCCCCAGTATTCTACCCAGAACAATTCAACACAGTATTTATAAAGACACTTTGGTGTCATGAAAATTAGCCAGTTGATTTCATATTTATCCCCACAGACAACTCTAAATAATTTCTCAGCCAATGTGGTGCTTATAGCCCGCTAATATCTATTTACAGTCACGCTCCTCACCATTTAGACATACTGTTGCTGTGCTCTGCTGTCACTGAACCTTCACGAGCAAATTCTTTCAGATGTTTTCGTGTCTGTTCCTTCTTCTCTGTACTCAAGACATTATTATTACACTTGAGGAAAAGGACGAGAAAAGTGAGGAAAGTGAAGAGACTAAAATTCTTTCTTCATGCTACCCCAGCTGTGCAGGCACAGAAAGATCCATTCTAAATATCTGGCGCATACGCATCATTTAAGTTTTACCTCTAGGATTTATGATAAGGTTATTGCTTTCATTTCTGCTTCCTCATATATGCCCAATAAATCCTTTTTAAAAAAAATAATAAATTAGAACTCTTGAGTTTTCCAATGTTGTTTGGACAGTGCAGAGCAACAAAGCTGCCCCTGGAAGAGTTTCTGCTCTTGCACATCTCAATATCAAGATAACGAACAGAGAGCGCGTCCCCTTGGAGGATTTTGTTTCCAGGATCTACTCCCAAGGGATCGTACAAGAAGTGTCACAAGCAAACAGCTACAGAGAACTGAGTTTGAAGGAATTGATCTGAGATCCCCATAGCACTTGTTTTCTTTGCATACTATCCTTTGTGCTTTAAAAGAAGAGGAAAAAACCCTACAAACCCCCCCCCCCAACACAGTCTTTCCCTCATCAAAGCAGCCTTTAAGATTTGTAAAGCTTTTCCAAAACACATATACTATGTTGATTGTAGGGGTTTTTTTAAAATGATCCTAAAATGGCCTTCAAACTCAAAATGGTAGAGGAATATGTACACCGATATGTTTAAATTTCAAAAATATTTACAGTTTAAGAAATATATGTGATTTGTTTAATTTCTGACCAAATCAAGATTTTTTTTTTTCCAGCATTTGAACTCTCCAACATCTAAACCAGAACAGTGACCACAGTAACTTACCACAGCTTATTTCAAACCTTTTCAAACAATCATCTCCCTGAAATAAAGCTCTGAAATACACAGAGGTACAAGTCCTGCCACGGCCAGACTAAGCTGCTCTTTACACAAGGTTCTCCTGGGGTAAATTCCCATCATAGAAGCAGCTTACCCTCATGACACTATTCGCTAAGTGATCATTATTCTAATTTTACTCTTGAGGAAATGCAGGCAAGTAAGACAAGTAAGATTTTGCTGACCCGTGTAAACTCAGTGCATTGCTTTAATAAACAGAATAAACTCTTTCCACCCTAGGAGAAATTTTTTTTCAAGTTAATGCTTTCACAGGCAAAACACATGTATCTATACTTTAACATTTGCCAGAAAGCAAGACTGCTTCCCCCCCCCCCCCCCCCCCCCCCCCCATTACAAAGTACAGTTACATGCAAGAAAACTTCAGCCTGTCTGCAGGACTTCCAACACTAAGAGGTTCTAGCAATACCTGCATAGAATCTATAAAATATACAACTGTATACAACTGGGTCAGCCTGTTTACAAAATAACTTGTGATAATGAAGGCAGTACTCAGCAGCTACGACTATATTATACCACAATATAATTAAAGACAGACATAGTTAAAGCACTGTAAAATAAGGAAGCAGTGGCAATTAATAAAGCTTTTCAGGACTGGGAAGAGTTTAGGGTTTTGCCTCTCAGTCCCTTGGAGATCAGCTAACTGGATTTATTCCAATCAAGAATTAAAACACCCATCTAAACATCTGCTGAGGACAGTCAGCTTGCACCTTCAGTGAAAGACTGAACTTTGTGACAAAACACAGCAGGGCTTGAATGGTGAAATGAATCATTGTGAGGGGAAAGCCCAAAATAAAAATCTAATTGAACTGGATTATTTGTAGATAAAATGTACATGTAGATAAATGTAGATGCGCCACTACACTGATAGCTGCAGAAAGCATGTGTTCCCATCCTTACCCCTCACAATATGGCTGAGCCTCTCCCCACCCTCCTAAATGCACATGCTGTGTTAATACCTGGCATGATGTGTTCAGGATTGACTTCCAATTCATCTAGACCCCGTGATTCACAAAAAAATAGTCATCTTCAGGCAATATCTATTCCTAAATGATAGAGCATGGTGTAGAAGGGAGGTAGGAAAGTGCCTATTTCTATCCCAGCTGTGGAGTGGGAAAAGCTGTATTTTCCGGAACAAAATAGTTACACTAACACTCCCAGCAAGCAATGGATTATTCTAATAGTAGGATAAACTCCAAAAATGGCTGAATCATCATTATTTTATGGTGAAGTCTCAGGGAAGGGGAAAACAACCATTTTTGAGAAGACCTAGTTCTAGCAAATGAGTACTACAGAAGATGAAGAAAAATTAGGCAGATGAACCTTTCTTGTACTTACACTGCTTTTTAAAAGTTGTAGTTTTTCAATCCATCCACTTCACTTTTGTAAGCACTGCAGAGAAAAGATGAAAATCAATAATTCAGTCCATTTGTTTCACATCTGCTTACTTCACAGGCACTTCCATCGGTTTCTCTCCCTGTTTGGATACGCTGCTCTAAGTATCTTCCCCAAGTACGTTCCCAGGACGATGCTTTGATTCTAGAGCAGGTTTACTCCGGCCAGGTTGCAGACAAAGGGGATCATTATAGGTGACTAGCCAAACAAGCCTTTCACTTTACTGTTCATGACAAGAACCTCTCAATATCCATAAACAACTAGGTGGCTTAGAGCAGAAAAGAAAGATCCAATCCCCAAGCCTAATTATCTGATATTACACTGCCGAGCCCATGTCTGTGTCTAGCAAGGTGACACACTGAAATACAGAATACCTGTAGCCTTCATTGCCCTCAGTAGGCTCTGAAGATACTCAGTCCTTAAGTAGGTTAAATGTGAATTCGGAAACATAACCATGGCCAATCATGCTGTCTAAGTATGTATATATCATTATACATATACTCATAACCAGGTCTCCACACACACACAAAGTTTTTTACTGGAGCAGGAGACAATAATTCACTTTTTGATGCGTGCACACTTTCTTTCTCTTGCATGTTTATACTTTCAAAGCTTTAAGTGTTTCACAGGCATAAAAAAAAGATGCTGTTGATTTTTCATCTTAAATTGCAGGGGAAACATTTTTATTGATCTTTGGTTTAATTTTAGAAGACATCAAGCTCTTGCTGACAAAGATGTTGTAACTGCCATCACTAGCTGTCCAAAGCTGCTGCAGTAATTCTGCTGAAGAGGTTCAGAACTGGCCTTTCTCTCCACCAAAGCAAGCAGCTGAGCAACTTCATCACTCACAAAGCCAGAAACACAGCATCAGGCAGCAGCGACCTTCCTACTCGGGCAGTTCCCTCTCCTACCTGGTACCTGACTCTATGCTGCTCTTCTTCCCAAAGAGGAGTTCAAGGGAATCAGACTGCTTCCCCTGGCTGCACGCACGTGTCCTAGGAACCGAGTACTTCTCAGAGGGCCCATCGCAGGCTGTCTGTACTTCAATACCAGGCAAGTCACAACCCATAGACAACACACAGAACATTAAAATGCCATAGGCACATTAGAGTTGACCGAAAGTTGTTAGTTACTAAAAGGATTTTAAATCAGAATAAGAGAGAAACTTACTACTACAGTACAGAGCAGACATATATTTTACTAACTCCTATTTTGTTGGCTATGGTAAGAACTCGGGTGCTTCTCCCGCAACACTGCAGATCTCCTAAAAGTCAGCTTCTCAGAGGTTAGAAAAGCAGGTAACACTCAGTAAGGATACTGAACAAGAACTACACAGCTCACCAGAAACATCTTTCATATAATCAGCACCTCTTCAATTACTAACCTTGGTGAAGTACAGTTGTTGAGCTGTTACAAATTTCTGTAGATCCATTGATTTCAATTATCAGATCCCTTCAAATACACTTA
This sequence comes from Balearica regulorum gibbericeps, assembly GCF_011004875.1. Lineage (NCBI taxonomy): Eukaryota > Metazoa > Chordata > Aves > Gruiformes > Gruidae > Balearica > Balearica regulorum. Next base: position 64,050,575 of record NC_046184.1, read on the forward strand.
AAATTTAAACAAGCTTGGTTTAGAAGTGTCAGTAGGTTAGTACTGCTCCCTACTTCAGAATGCCTCTGTAAGCAAAATCAAGCGTACCTCAAGCTAACTGTGCCAATACTTTCTGCTCCAGTCACTCTACATTTTTAATAGCTCTCCTTTACTACCTCAAGGATGTTCCTCTAAGCTTACATGGTCTGGAAATTAAAAAGATGACGTTTCAGGGCACATACAGGGAAGATGCATACATGGCCAGGCAGAGCAGCACAGCTGCATTCTGCACGTTCTGTTCCCTGAACGAGACTGACAGGTAAGAATGGTAGATGCAACACAACCATTAATATTAGCAACACTGCAGGAGCCTAGTGATAAAACCACATACTGAATACCAGTAAAACTGTTTGGCACCTTATGAAGTACTTCATACATGTCCTCCAAGCAATGAAAATAAATTCAAAATCCTCTTATTACAGTAAACAAATATCGTAGTTTAATTAGAAGGGGGTCTCAAACTGGAAAACAGTTTGAGCCTTTGTATTTCAACCTCTTCTGTTGCAGTATCTAAATATTCTGGGTACAATAAGAGTGCTGTGACTGGGCAAAGGACTATGAAGCATTGTCGAGTGCAAAATGCAGAACAATAGACTCTAACAGTAACTTCAAAAAAATTAACACTAAAGCTTCCTGAAGTGAAACTCATTATAATAGGCCAGATGACAAGCAGCAGCAGAAGCAGGAAACCTTCATTTTTTTTGTGGCCACATGCAAAACAGTGTTGATCTTAATCCAAGAAAGTAACACAGACAATGAAAACCAAACAATTTTCCGGATCCAGAAAAACTGAAACACCTATAGGTGATCGCAAGAAAAACACGGAGCACTTGGTTTTTTTACTATGGTTTTTACTACTTGGGTAAGAGAGGGCTCTGACAAACTAACGTGCTACGGTATATTCAAACTACAGAAATTAAAAAACAAGAAAACCCACAAAGACCCAAAGATGGACGCCAGTATTTCATAGTGTGTTTCTTGTGCGCCACACGCAGCTCACATGCCAACCCCTCTCCAGCTGGGAGCAGAAAGCCTGGGTTACAGCTGCTCTCCAGCATTTCCAGAGTAGTTCATTATATTGTCCAAGTGGCACTACTTCTTCTTGAGAGCTCTCTTTCCTTCCCCCTTCTTTGGTTTTTCCTTCCCACGGAGCTTTTTCAATCGCCTCATCTCCTCCTTAAAGTCCTGATGCTCATCCCTAGATGGGGGAAGAAAGAAAAAAGTTTGCTGTATATCTTGCAATACCTAGGTGTGAAAGGTTCTTTGAATTGTATGATAATGAAAAAGAAAAAAACCCTCAAAACTTTTTTTAACAGTGAAGTCCATACTGAAACTCACTGTAATGTACTCAGTGTTACTGCTAGCAATAATTTTGGACAGAATAACATGAAAGATTTCCTCTGGTACTTTCAGAACTAACAAGGTTGCCCTTTTCAGCAACAAATGGTGCATGCATATATATATAATTTCCATTGCATTTATTGATCCACTGTGTTTAAATGAGCAGTAAAATATAAAAATCAGCAAGAGACAAGGAGAATTTCCTCCTTCTCATCTGGCTCAGCAGTCTGGCAATAGCACATTGTGTTTCTGTGCTAGATACTAAGTTCAGGTCATTAGCTTCTAAGAACACAGGAGCATGCTGAGCAGTAATTACAGTACATGACACGGCTCTCAGGTGACTTCAAGAATGAGTTATGAAGAAAGCATCAGCTACTGGTAGAATCTTAATAGGAGAATAAAACAGGAAGGAGGATAAAGAGGCTGGCAGAGATAATGAATCCTCAGTAATGTTCTAATAAATTCTCTTTAATCTCTGTCCCTGTATTTTTCAGCGTGAAGATATTTTTCAGAAGTCACAACTGCATCCTAAGTGCTCTAAGATTGCTGCACTGCTATTTTTAAATACAACTTTTCTAAACTCTCAAGCTTTTTGTTTCTTTTTATTATCAGGCCCTTTCAGTCTACAACACTTCATTACATATTTCTGACCAGCAAACCTGATCCTCTAGAAGCTCTCTGTATACAGAGCAGGTAGAGAAGGAACTTGAGATAAGGAGGGGAAGGAGAAGAGTAAAGAAAGCTATCATATCATTGCGGCTTTCTGTGTCAACAAACAGCTACTCTAAAGTGTTTGCATGCCCACCTAAATCAAAAGGATTCTGGATGCAATCCTTGATGGTTAGTACTGTGATACTAGCAATAGAAATTAATCTGTTTTGACTTTACAGGGTTAGCAGCCTCACTTTTAAGGCATTTCTTTAGTGCTACCTGAAGTCAGAAGATTGCATGTGACTCCTGCTGATGTTCTTTACCAGTACAATTTTTCCTACTCGTGACTGCAGCAATTCATTTAGGAATCAGACAACTAGTTTGGATGAATCTGGAATTAACAAGGCTATTTAAACCACATTTGAATTTAATTTAACTTAATTTATTTTGAAGGATTAAAAAGCCCCTCCAGCCTAATACAGACTTTCCTTCTCTTCTAAGTTTCACTTACTAGCTGTTGAATGATTGAGGAATACAGTAAGACCGTCTTAGCGCCAATTTTTGTGTTAAGGTAACATCACCTTTTTGTAGCACATTCATTTGCCATATTCAGAACTACAAACCCATCTCTTGCCTAAAAGAAAGCTCTCTTCCCTCCCCCATGAAGCCAAAGCAAGAATTGTTTCTTAAATAACTGGTTGCCCATAACTACACCTAAAGTTTTTCTCACAAGAGGTTCTAATTATGGGAAAAGTTACTTAGACAGTAATCACTTATTTTACTCTCCTTGCCCTCGGTGCAACAATCAAGTGCTTATTTCATATTCTGAACTAAACCTTTTAGTATGTTACTCTTTCCCTTGAGGAAAAAAATTGTAACAAAACTCACACCCACCCCTTTCCCATCTCCAGTCCGGCTCCCATCCCCTAAGCACAGAGATTACCTGTAGAGACCAAAGTAACGGAGTTTCTTCATGAGGGCGTAGTAGGTGTTGTGAGGGGGATACCAGCTGTAGACCTCCTTCTTCTTGGCCAAAGGCTGCTCACTGAATAACTTCACTACTTTCATAGATTTTGAGTCTGTTGGCCTGACAACTTCTCCGAATATCTGAGCACTCAGCCGGGCCATTCGAAGGGCGTAACTGGAAACATTGGACATCTCCCAAGGAAGAGCAGGCACACATAGACAGATGGACCTTCCTGCAAAAGGAAACACGGAAGAGCCACAACTCTAAGAGGACCGAGTATTGCAAGCTATCCTAGAATTAAGGCAAGCAAAACAACTCACCATACACTGATCACACATTTGAAGTCATGCAGTCCTTGCACGAAATCAATCTAATTCTTAGTACATAATCCTGCACATAAAGAATGTCTACACTACTTCAGGTACAATTAGCAGCCTAACTAGGACACTCCAGACAGCAATACAGACTATAAAAGTACCTACGCTGAACCATAATTTACCATGGCTAGTTTATTAGTGGATCCCACTCAGCTTGCTTAAGGCTACCTTTAAACTCCAGTCACAGAAACAGCTACATTGTAAACTCTGCCAAAAATGCTGTCCACTGTGGTGCCTCTGACTTCCACACAAGCACCAGGTGAGACACCACTTAAAACATATTGAGGAAGCAACTTGGAAGTTTTTCTCATGAAAATTTCTCACCCTATTTAAAACATTGTGTGAACATTATTATAGTCCATCTAGCAAAAATGGCCTATTAACTGTAAAAATAAATAAAATAAATCATGTTTCTCTGTATGAATCACACAGATTTTTCCCATCACAACTCCCTTCCCTTGATCATTTCCATCAGCTTTTTCTCCATTCTCTTTTCAGTCTCTCCTGATATCTATTCTTTTTTAAGACAGAAATCATTCCCCCATGCTAGATTCTTTTTTCCAAGAAAATCTTACATCAGCAGCTTCCCATTCTCTTTCAGACATCTCCCACCTAAAGACACCTGTGCAACAAAAATGCTCTGAGGACAAAACCATTGTTAACAGCCACCAGAGACAACATCCACACCATCAAAGGAGTGTAGAGAAGGGTTTTCTCTCAGCTTTCCTATCCCTTCCCATTTTTTCCTCTTCTTTGCACCTTTACTTTTTCTTTGCAGAATGGGATGTAATGAACAAGAGTCCCATGATCCTGTACATGAAGCTGTACGTTGTCTGTACTATGCCTTTTTGAGTAAGTGATGACATAAGCTCCAGAGAAATTGTGGGCTTCGTTCAAGTGCACTACACTTATGTTAAAGTTTAAAATTCTTGTTTTAAGTAGTATTACACAGCTGATTCCAGAAGATGAGCATAAAAAAATTAAAGAACATGAAGCATGGACAAGAGTAATCAGCAGGACAGGACAGAATCCATTTTTGTATAACAGGCAGCCTGTTGTTTAATAACACAAATCTGAAGCATTCACAACCTCACTTACACACATCTGCCCACTGGAAGACCTGATTTACAACCGCCTACTTTGATTTATTCCTGTTAGCAAAGCACTAGAGAGGAAGCAGGAAAAAAATCAAGCATGAAAATAATACAAGTAATCCAAGTCAAAGAGCATAATGGAAAGAGTAACAAAAGAGAAGGCAAAGTGTCAGAGACCTCAAGTTAAGGCAGCAGTCCTGGTGTGAGAAGATACAAGCTCTGAAATGATCACAGGATAGCACTACAACCTGAGCATCTATTACATGGGGGAACAACCACTAAGTCTTGATAAATCATCCATTTCAACACAGTCAGTCCTAAATCCTACATTCAAAGATAAAGCAACAAATTGTCCCCAAAACTCTTCATCACATCACCACTCTCAATGTATCAGCAGACTCAACTCAAACACAAAGGTTGCTTAATCTTCCCCAACTGCTGCCTTAAAATGAAAATACTTTTAACTCCTAAACAATGCAAACCAGTCGTCTGAGGGACCTGCTTTTCACTTCAGAATCAATAAAGTAATCTAAATAGCCCAAGCGAAGGCTGGAGACCTCTGTTAATCCTCGCCAGTCTAAGACGGTCTGAGAGATGAGAAAGGCAAAGGCTACAAACTACCAAGTGCCAGAGCTATCCAAAGCCTACTTTAGGGTGACCTCCACTTCTGTGAGATGCTACCACCACAGTTTTGTTCTTGTCGCTTACAGCGATGGCATTTTCAGGATGACCTATGGGGAATTACCACACCGACACCACCACGCAGTGCTGCTTCTTCACCTGTTCCCCACTCCTCATCGCTACTCAAAGCCTTGCTTCCCTGTCCTAGGCTGGGTTTTTTCTTCCTGATCCACTAGCTCGTCTCAGATCTCTTCCTTCTCACTTGGCATATGCCAGAAGAGCTTTCTGTTTCCAGAATTACTTTTGATTTTTCCACGACGACACGGGGAAGAGATGGCTGCCCTGGAGCACCGCCCGGCCAGAGGGACACTGAGCCAGGCACGGCCCAGCGCAGCCCTCCTGCAAAGCCCCGTCCCCTCCAGCTCCGCGGCCTCACTTCCCTCCAGAGGGGCAGGCGTGGAAACACACCCGCGGGCTGCAACTGCGCTTCGGGGTAACCGCAGCCAACGGCTCCCGGTGACAGCGGCCCGCGTTACCCGCCGGGCAGCCCCAGCGGGCCCGAGATCCCGGCCCGGAAGGCGGCACAGACCGAACCCCACAGGGCGAACGCCCGGAGCCCATTTCCCCCCTTCCGGGGCGCTGCACACAGCCCTGGGCCCCGCTCCCCCACCCTCCAAGAACGGCAAGAGCGGGCAGCCGTGCCCCCGGCCGCCGCTCACCCCCCACCCGGCCCGACCCCTGGCAGCACCCGAGGCTGACCCGCGGGAGGAGCGGCGCAGCAGGCCCGGACGGCGGCGGGCAGGGCGGTCGCCGCTGCGCATGCGCGGTGCCTTCCCCGCCCACGCGTCGCGGCGGGTGGCGTCAGGGCCTGTGAGGGGCGGGGCGGGAACGGAGCGGAGCGGAGCGGAACGGCAGGGCAGGGCAGGGCAGGGCAGGGCGCGGAACGGGCCGGCTTCGCCCAGCCGGCTCCTCAGTGCCGCCAGGCCCCGCCTGCCTGAGCCGACCTGTCTCCTCTTCCTCCGCAAAAAGAGGCATTTTGTCGGGGTGCTCGGAGGCGAGGCAGGTCCTCTGACCGCTCTTCGTGATCATTCACCCTCCCCCCCAAACCTGGACCGAGGTGGGGGCCAGGGGAGCAGCGGGAAACCCCAGAGGCGTGAGGCCGAGCACCGGGCCTCCTACCGCTTCTCCGGCTCCACCGGCCCTTCCCCAGCCCACTTCACCTCAGCTTTCCCGGTGTTCGGTTTATGCAGACTTTTAATCAGTGCCAGTGGATGCTAAATCAGGCTCTGTGCAAACATCTGAGTACATAACAATTATGTGATTACATTTATAAGCCAAACGTGTCATGACATCAAAGAATGAAACGGGGTTTGGCTGGCTGGATCTGTTTTCTACGAGTGTGTATTAACTAGTGTTAAATACATTGTTATTCTTTTGTCTTTCCTTGATTAATTTTTTTATTCCTTTTTTCCACGCTTCCCTGCGCACCCCAGCCACCTCTCTTGCCCTTTTTGAACATTGGCATGATCTTCTGTAATTTCCTTCATATTTGAAGATTTATTAAAATTAACATTCCTAAGATTTCTTTTGCCAGTTCTTCAAGGATTGTTATGCAAAAGTTCCCTAGATACCCTAATTTTAAAAAATTTGGTCTAGTAGATGTTGTCTACCATCTTCATTTCTTACTAATGGACTGAAAAGTGCTGCTTTTTAGAATTTTTTTACATAGTGAAGTGCCTCCTCTTTAAATCTTTTTAAGGAGGCAATAGAAGTTTTTACCATTTCTGCCACTTCTGTGCTATTTTACCATCTCTATATAGTGCTACACATCGGCATTGCTGCACTCCCCACTTTACTGTCTGTAGTTGCATCACTCATGCGTTTTCTGTAGTCTTTTTTTATACCCCAGAACATTTTTCCTATATTTTTGCCTTTTCACATTATTCTATACTATGTTTTTAACTTCTGAGTGTTTCATTCATCCTGCTGCTCAGCCAAAATTGTCCATTTTGTTAATTATGTAATCATGACTTGTAGACTATGCAGTACGATTATAAGAATTCTCATTTGCACTTTTATCTGTATTTTTGAGTCATATTTTTCTCATAATTTCTCTTGTCTTGACAGAGATAGTCTTCTTGAAATGTGTCTGTGTGTGTAGGAGAGTATTTCCCTGGCTGGGATTGTCCTTTTTTGCTTATTATAATCAAGTTGTGATTGCTGGCTCCTAAGCAACCACCACCTTTTTGTCCCATGGTTAAACAGTTTAAACATTATGAGTTTCCAAATACTTAATTGCATATAGATTAGAATACCTTCTATTACAGAAAATAAGTTTTAGAAACTCTAATGAGACACAGCTGCTGGCTATTTGGGGCTTTTTCCTCATACAGCACCAAATTGAACAAACTTTTTGCATGTTGGAGGAATAAGTAGTCTGATTCTCTATAGCCATCTCCATCCCTCCTAAATAGGGTTAACTGGGACAAGTTACTGTCTCAGTGTAACCGATGTGTTTAACTTTTTAACCATGGTGATGGGATCAAGGTGATGAGATCATTAGCAGTAGTAAGGAATGAGAAAAACATTTTAGGAATGAGAACCTGAGAGCTTGGTGGTACCATGGAGCTGATAAACTGCGTGGTTGGTATGTATCATGGAGCTGATAAACTGCGTGGTTGGTACATGAGCCAAGTAATATTTCATTTTCTGTCAAAATCATGTCCTTTGAGTGAACTTTGTTCATTATAATCTCATTATAATACCAAAACACACCTCCATGCTAAAAGCTACCCACCTCCAAGGTACAACCACCCCTCACTGGGCATGCTCTCTGAATTTCTTTAAGTCTATAGCTTTAAAAGCAAAGCGAGAAAGTTTTACACCAATCATAATGAAGTAACTATGTAACTATGTGATGTAATTGTAACTATGTGTGTATCGAGAATATAAATATGTGCATGTTGGTAGGCTAGGTGTGCACGTTGGGTGGAACTATCCCCTGTGCATCCAGCGCTGCAATAAAGAATGCCTGCCTTTTAACACTACATTGGTGTTACGAGGTTTATTCCTGGATTTCGGTGACAGTTTCTGGCAACCCAGATGGGACTCTGCTTTTGAACCTCGACGGATCCGTGGGATCGCAGGTTCTCCAGCCGGCACTGGGGAATTCTCGGGGAGAACCTCCGATCCCCGGACCGAAGAGCTCTGAGCAAGACCCCTGGGAGAGGTAAAGGCATTCTTATTTGATTTGAATATTGTTTTTTTGAATATTTGCTCTTACCATCGTGGCGGGACAGGCCCGCACCAAGAGCACAAGTTGAAGGCCTTATTCAAGGAGCCCCGTGGCTCTCCGGGACAGGCCCGCATTGGGACAGGCCCACACTAGGAGCACGGGAGGCCTGCTCGTAAGGCGCGGTGAAAGCTGCGCAGAGTTGGGCTGGGGAGACGTCTCAGGTAAAAGTCTCTGCTAGGCAAAAGCCTGTGGAGCAGGGCCCACTGGGGAGGGGAAGCCTCCAAGATTGGGATTTCTGGTGGCAGGAGAAATCCCTGGGATTTCCAGTGGCAGGGGAAATCCCTGCGGGAGCTCTAACACGGGTTGGGGTCCCTCTGACTAAGTGCTTGTGATAGTGCACAACCACAACCATTAAGTCCCTGGGAGATGGGTACTTTTCCGAGTAAGAAACCAATCCCACGAAAAACACCACTGGGATGTATTTTGGAACATTGGAAAGATCTGGGAAACATTGATCCTTTGACTCGGAAACAGTTGATTGAATATTGTAATCACTGGTGGCCACTGTAGAGAATGGGGAAAAGTGGCCGGAAAACGGGACATTGCAATATAACACAATTTTGCAACTAATGTTATTTTGTAAGAGGGAAGGTAAATGGAATGAAGTGGCATATGTGGGTTTGTTTTTCACCCTGCGAAACCATCCGGAATGGCAAAGGCAATGTGAATTGGTTTCATCTAGTTCTACGGTAATGGCATTAAAGGGGCAGGAACCTGGTAAAGATTTAAAAACAGGTTGCTCATCTTGTGATAGTGGTAAACGGTGTTTTAAATGTAAATTTGAAGATGATGATGTTGAATTGTTAGTTGCGCCTCGTAGAAGGTTAGGAAATGATCAAGGGGGTCAAAATTTGGGGGCCAATAATGCTTCCGCCCCTCCTATGGAAGAGGAGGCAGAAGGATTTAGCCCAATTGCTGGGAGAACAAGGGGAAGAGGGGGAGGAAATGGATTAACTCCCCTCCAGGCCCCTCTTCGACAGGCTGTTGGCAACGAGGGTCCGGTAATGGTGAAAGTCCCCTTCTCCATAACCGATTTAAGAGCATGGAAAGAAACTGCAGGCACCTATCGGGATGACCCAGAAAGAGTTGCCAAAGTAATGGAAACAATAATTAGAACCCAAAATCCTGATTGGGAAGATTTGCAAGTAATATTGGATACATTTATGGAAGACACTGAAAAGAAAATGGTATTAAATACAGCCCGAAAACAAGTAGAAGGAGCCCATGCTAACGGAAATATACAAGGGTCGGTGGACCAGAATTTTCCATCCACAAACCCTGAATGGGACCCTAATCAGCCGGGGCCCAGAGGAATGTTGACTAGGTACCAGAAGTGGATTTTATTTGGCGTTAGACATGCAATGCCAAAAGCAATTAATTGGTCTAAATTATATGAAGTAAGACAAGAACTAAACGAATCCCCTTCGGCCTTTATGGAAAGGCTGAAGGTGACTGCTAGAAAATATACTAATCTGGACCCAGAAAAACCCGAGGAAGCTTCACAATTGGCCTCTATATTTATGGGACAATCAGCCCCAGACATAAGGAAAAAGCTTCAGAAATTGGAAGGGGCTGAGTCCAGAGACTTAGGCAAAATGCTTGAAATCGCCTGGACTGTGTATAACAACAGGGAAAAGGAAAAAGAAGTTAGACAAATGCGAAGGGATGGGAAAATTCTGGCCATTCTGACTGAAAATAATAAAGGAGGCATGGGAAGGGGACGAGGAATGAACGTTGTTGATCGGGGGCTTGGAAGGAGAAGGGTGGTCTCCAGATTAGCAGGGGACCAATGTGCTATCTGCAAGGAGCGTGGGCATTGGAAAAAGGATTGCCCCAAAGCTGGGGGATTAGATCCAACGCTTCAGGCCATTAAATTGATGACTTTGGATAATGAATCATGAAGAGGACTGGGGGAGTCAACCCTAGCTGAGCCCCTGGTTACATTAAAGCTAGGGAATGAAGAAATGGAATTTTTAGTAGATACGGGGGCTACATATTCGGTATTGAACACATGTAAAGCAAAGCTCAGCCATAAATCAGTAGAGGTTGTTGGTGCGACGGGGCAGAGGGAGAACCGGCCTTTTCTGAAACCATTACAATTTAAATTAGGAAAACAGTGGATAACACATCAATTTTTATATATGCCCGAATGTCCATTGCCTTTATTGGGGCGGGATTTATTAAGCAAATTAGAGGCACAAATTATTTTTAAAGATGGAGAAATTAGATTACTAATACCAGAATCAAAAGCTATAGAGGCGAGAGTGTTTATGTTACAGGATTCCCCCAAGGAGGAACAGATTTCAGAAGTAGTGGACAATGCAGTTACCCCCCTGGTATGGGCAAGTGGAGTTCCGGGACGATCCAAACTGGCAGAACCGGTAAAGGTGACTTTAAAACCTGGAGCCAAGCCGGTAAGACAAAAACAGTACCCTCTCAAATGGGAAGCCCGAAAGGGGCTAGAGGAATTAATCACAAAATTTTTAGAATATGGGCTGTTAGTAGAATGTGAATTAGAATACAATACCCCTATATTACCAGTAAGGAAATCAGGAGGCAGGGAATATCGAATAGTTCAGGATTTAAGGGCCATAAATCAGATAGTTCAAGATATACACCCAGTAGTGGCCAATCCATATACCTTGCTGACATCTCTGAGGGAGGAACATAAATGGTTTACTGTGCTGGATTTAAAGGATGCCTTCTTTTGCATACCTCTGGATACAAAAAGTCAAGGCATATTTGCCTTTGAATGGGAAAGTCCCACTACAGGAAGGAAAACGCAATTAACATGAACTGTACTTCCACAAGGATTTAAAAATAGCCCTACAATATTTGGAAACCAATTGGCAAAGGAATTAGAAATGTGGAAGAAACAGAATCAAGGAGGAGGCATATTACTACAGTATGTGGATGACATCCTGATAGCAGCAGAAAGTAAAGAAACATGTTTTGAAATGACTATCAGTTTATTGAATTTCCTGGGCCAGGGAGGATATAGAGTCTCCAGAGACAAGGCTCAGATAGGGAAAGAAACGGTGATTTACTTGGGATTCGAGATATCACAAGGACAGAGACAATTGGGAAATGAAAGAAAAGAAGCCATTTGTCAGATTCCCGAACCTAACAGTCTAAAGGAACTGAGAGCCTTTTTGGGAATGATTGGATGGTGCCGACTCTGGATTCTAGGTTGGGTGTTGGTCTTTAGATTCTTTCAGGGCTTCATATATACCTGGGGGAGTCTGAAGACCAATACCTGACTTGGACACCTGAATGCCATAAATCATTTAAAGAACTCAAAAAGGCATTGATGACGGCCCCTGCACTGGGTCTACCTGATCTAACCAAACCTTTTGAGCTGTTTGTACACGAAAGGCAACATCTGGCCCTTGGAGTGCTGGCGCAACGGCTGGGATCTTGGAAGCGACCGGTGGGGTACTTCTCCAAACAACTTGACACAGTGAGTAAAGGATGGCCGGGATGTCTGCGTGCCGTGGCAGCAACGGTGCTGCTGATTCAGGAAGCCCGAAAATTGACTATGGGCCAAAAGATAGTGGTATATGTACCGCATATGGTAATAACTGTCTTAGAACAAAAGGGGGGTCACTGGTTATCCCCTAGCAGAATGTTGAAATACCAGGTTGTCCTATTGGAACAAGATGATGTGGAATTAAAAACCACAGCAACTGTAAATCCAGCAATGTTTCTGTCAACAGAAAATCCTGCTGAGAAATTGGAACATGACTGTCTGTTAACCATTGAACAAGTTTATTCCAGCAGACCGGACCTGAAGGACAAACCCTTGAAGAATCCTGATCTGGAACTGTTCACAGATGGAAGCAGTTTTGTGCAAGAAGGAAGGCGAATGGCCGGGTATGCTGTTGTCACCATCGACAAGATATTGGAGTCAGGGACACTACCTGCAAATGCATCAGCACAGAAAGCAGAATTGGTGGCGCTGAAGCAGGCCTTACGAATGGCCGAAGGGAAAAGAGTAAACATATGGACTGATTCCAAATATGCATTTGGTGTGATCCAGGCTCATGGAGCCATATGGAAAGAAAGAGGGCTGTTATCAGCCCAAGGATCACCTATAAGACATAAGGAGGAAATTCTTCAGCTCCTACAAGATGTGCAAAAACCAAAGGAAGTGGCCGTAATGCATTGCAAAGCTCATCAATTTGGTCAGACGGCTGTTAATATAGGTAATCGGTTGGCGGATAAAGCTGCAAAAGAGGCTGCAGAACGAGGTATCCTTGCACTGGTACCAGTAAAACAGGTAAAAATTCCAAATGTAAAAGTAAGATATGGTAAATTAGACGAACAATTGGCAGAGCATTTAAAGGCATCCCAAAATGTAGAAGGATGGTGGGTAACACCAGAAAATCAGGTAATAGTGACCCCACAAATTATGTTGGAACTTGCAAAAGAGCAACATGAGCAGACGCATTGGGGTGTAGATGCTATGGTTACAAATTTGAAAACATTTATAGTGTGCGTAGGAATGACAGGAAGAATTAAGTCAATAATAGCTAAGAGCCCGATCTGTCTTAAAAATAATCCTTTAAACGAGAGGAAAGCACCTTTAGGAGTAACAAAGCAGGGTAATTCCCCAGGAGATTATTGGCAAATTGATTTTTCTGAGTTACCCAGACAAAATGGGTATAGATATCTGCTGGTACTGATTGATACGTTTTCTGGATGGCCAGAGGCTTTTCCTTGTCGCACCAACAAAGCGAGAGAAGTGGTTAAAATATTGTTAAAAGAGATAATACCAAGGTTTGGGGTACCATTGGGCATGTCTTCTGATAGAGGACCACATTTTGTAGCAGAAATAGTCCAACAAGTAAGTAAAATCCTGGGGATAAAATGGGACTTACACACTCCCTGGAGACCGCAATCAAGCGGGAAGATTGAAAGAATGAATCAGACTTTGAAAAGACAAATGAGTAAAATTTGCCAAGAAACATCTTTGAAATGGCCACAGGCTTTGCCATTAGCTCTGTTAAGAATAAGAATCCAACCAAGGTCTAAAGACGGTGTAAGTCCATATGAAATATTATATGGCAAACCCTACCAAACTCCTTTAATCCCAGGGGACATGAGGGTAACAGGGGAAACAGATTTGAAAACATATCTAATTTCTTTAGGAAAGACCCTCGAAGCGCTCAGAAGATATATTGTGCTGACCAGACCGCTTGCTCTTGATATGCCTGTACATCCATACCAGCCGGGTGACTTTGTGTATATAAGAACATGGAGTTCTGAACCACTCCAAGAAAAGTGGAAGGGACCCTCCCAGGTACTGTTGACAACTTATACCGCAGTTAAGGTAGAAGGAGTGGAGCCGTGGATTCATTATACTCGAGTAAAGAAGGCACCGTCAGAGCAGCGCACATCTACGCAAGAGGTACCTCTAAAGCTTAAACTACACAAAAAGTTTTAATGCAGTGCAATTGGAATCGTAATAATTTTTTTGATATGCTGTAAATTGTTTTTTTTTCCTCCCTCCCTTCAGAGAAATCGTGAGCCCGATATAATACTTCTAGAAACAGTAGGATAAAATATTGATTACTAGAAAATGAGGATAATGGTATTAATGAATACTTTCTTTTCGGTGGGAATGGCACTAGAGAATAATTTGATTTTGCAACTAATTCAAGGGTTTGCAAAAGTGCAGAATTTAACATCTGTAACAGCTTGCCTGCCAATCCCAAGATCTGCTAGGGACCCAATTCCTTGGGGAATATTAACCATGAATCTGACTGCAGCATGGAAAAATATGTGGAAAGGAAACGTTAACAAATTGCCCTGGGTGGGGTCGGAAGGAAATTATACTCTGAATTTTGAAAGAAATAATGAAACAATTTCTAAATGTAACATTACTAAACCTGCAACCCCATGGGCAAAGGAAATAATCTATCGACCATCTGGAGATGTCTGTACCAATATACCTTGGGGATGCCAAATCATGAAAACATGGAAACAACCCCAAAGAGGAACCTGGGACCATATTCAAAAGATAGAATGGTGCATAGATTTTACTGGAATGCCTGGATCTCTAAAAGATCCTCCTTGAGTGAGGACAATTTATGATAATGTTGAACAAATGAGACAAAGAGAACAGGAAACTCACCCAAAATGGAACTGTTCAAGAGTTTATGATTGTGAGACAACTGATGCGGAGATCCAACGACTCTACCCTATAGCAAAAGCTCTACGATGGGGGTGTGCATGCAGAAATTATAGCAATGATTTAAACGATACCTGGTCTCACTTAAAAGATGAAAGGAGGGTATGGCCCGGGATAGACTGTGTTAGGGGACAAGTAGAAAGCTTGGGGTTAACGGTATGGGTAAGCAGTGATGGAAAATGGAATACTCATATGCCGATAAAGAGTCGAAATAAGCAGTGGACTTTGGGACTGCTAACATTATGTCCCCTTTGGAAGAAATCCCCATTACGACCCTCATGGTGGACACGAGTAAAGAAAGAAGATGACTCTTGGCAATCCCCTAGTACTGGGACTAAGGTGGGATGGGTATTAGAGTCCATTTTTTTTTTTTACCTGAAATATCAGCATTGCAAAACAAGTTGATTTTGCATAATCTTTCAATATAAGTAGAAGTTTTGGCAAATGCCACCCAAACAGGTTTAAGTGAATTAAATACCCAATTACAAGCCACTAGCAAAATGGCACTACAGAACAGATTGGCTCTGGATCTTTTATTACTTAAAGAACACGGAGTATGTGGATATTTAGGACTCACTAATGATACATGTTGTGTGCATGTACCGAATGTAACAGAAGATCTTAACCAACAATTAGCCAGGATAAAACGAGTGGCCCAAAGTAGTAGAGAGTTACGAATTGGATTGGAAAATTCATGGTTAAATAAGATTCTGCATGGTTTAGGATTTTCCCTGACTGGATGGTTGGCAACCCTTTTGCAAAGTCTTATCATAATAATAATAATGATAATGATCATTTGCATCGCAATCAGTTGTGTTAAATGCATGATTTTGAAGCAGATGTAGGGCATTAAATGTCAGATGGAAGTACTGAAAAAGTGATTATTTCAAAACTTCCAAAGGGGGGGGATTGTAACCGATGTGTTTAACTTTTTAACCATGGTGATGGGATCAAGGTGATGAGATCATTAGCAGTAGTAAGGAATGAGAAAAACATTTTAGGAATGAGAACCTGAGAGCTTGGTGGTACCATGGAGCTGATAAACTGCGTGGTTGGTACATGAGCCAAGTAATATTTCATTTTCTGTCAAAATCATGTCCTTTGAGTGAACTTTGTTCATTATAATCTCATTATAATACCAAAACACACCTCCATGCTAAAAGCTACCCACCTCCAAGGTACAACCACCCCTCACTGGCCATGCTCTCTGAATTTCTTTAAGTCTATAGCTTTAAAAGCAAAGCGAGAAAGTTTTACACCAATCATAATGAAGTAACTATGTAACTATGTGATGTAATTGTAACTATGTGTGTATCGAGAATATAAATATGTGCATGTTGGTAGGCTAGGTGTGCACGTTGGGTGGAACTATCCCCCGTGCATCCAGCGCTGCAATAAAGAATGCCTGCCTTTTAACACTACAGTGGTGTTACGAGGTTTATTCCCGGACTTCGGTGACATCAGCATCTCTAAAATAACAATGGTGGTTTAATATGTACTATTACCTTCTCATATCTTCAAATATCTTTATTTGTTTAAAAGGATTGTGGAAAAATATTTTAATATTCCAGTTTGGTAAATCATCCTGCCTGTTTCAGTAATTAAATCAGTTTGATCTCATTTGTCTTCATCAATTAAAATATCCGATTCTTCTTGCATGTTACCTAAACTCAGAAATTTGGTGTATAGACCACTGAAAAACATCTTCCTGTTTCCCTCAAGCTATTGATTTACCTAAAAATGGACCCAATCGCGTGGTTCTGGTTCCATTTCTGTTTTCCAGCAGCAATATCAGCCTGGTGTCTGACTGTTTTCCCTCCCAAATCCGTTGTTTCTCCTGTCAGCCATGCAATACCATGCAAATACTAAATCTGAGGCCAGGAATGAAGTAAAAATGAGCGCTCACAAGAGTGCATTTTCATTATTATATCACTCTTACGGCTGTGGTTATGAGGATAATTGCTTGCAAAGCACTCAGCCAGGGTTAGCGTGTTAGCCAGGAAGGCAGCATACAGACACTCAGGAAGGAATGTCAAGGTCACAACAGTCAACAAAGTGACAGTTCAACACATCTGCATATTTGCAGAGGTGGAGCATGGTCTGTTTTACAACCCTGTAGTCATAAATGGTCTTGCGTACCTCATCTGAGGGACTCTGTGTCTCCGTAGATTCTGCCGGGGAGTTTAAGCTCACTGGATGATGTGTTTCACTGTGGAGGACATTGTCCAAATCACCCTCCCTGAGGTGATGCCCGCAATGAGAAGAGGTTAGAGAGGCCAGTCACCTTTCTGGCTGCCTAGCGGTGCTGCAGCATGCATCCCCAGGAATAATTACCATCAGCGGTGTACAGGGTGGCTGCATGCCTGTTTAAGCTGCTGGTGCTTAACATTCTGGATGATGGATAGCTGAACTGCTGCCCAAGCTCCTCAGGATTGTGCGTCTAGTCACGGAAAGTATTTTTTTTCTTAATTTTTTAGTTATCACTGTGGGGAGGCGACAGAAGTGGAAGACACTAATGTCCCGCTCCATCATCCCTGCGAAGCTCATCCACGTTGATGGTAGTGTGGAATGATGAGGTAGGTATGGAGATGGGGTGCACAAGAGCTAGACCTCCAGTTACTGAAGCTGGTGGTATCTAGACTGCTGTGTAAAGCCACCTGTCTAATCAGACCAATGCAATACTATTTATGTAGCGCTGTAAACGTGCGTGGAGTCTTTTGGACACATAAAATGAACATACTCACTCTTGAGGTTTTCACAGTCCAAATTAGACTCAACACGCTAAGGGATCACAATCACAGGGAATGGAAGGAAGCAGCAGAGGCTGACAACAGGAACGGCCTTGTGATGAGCTGAATTCTGTGGACGTGTTGTTAGATCCTCCTGAGCTTTTTGTTCTAAACAGAGCAAAGTTTTTGGACCTGTCAGCAATTATTTAGAAGAAAATCAGTGGCAGATGGGTGAGTGGAAAAGGTGAAATGCTAGAAAGGAGTTAAGGGAGTGTGAGTTGACGTGGAAACAACATGGGCATTCTCTGCATGGGGACTGTTGTGAAAGAAAGAGATCAAGGGAGTGAAGAAACATGCATGGAGCACATGCAGAGCAGCAAAAAAAAAAAAAAAAAGGGGAGGGGGGGAAGAGACCTCCTGGTAAAGTACAGGGAAGATCTTTTTACAAAGAGTTGGCAGTAATCTGATCTGGAATTATTTTATGCGATCAATAGTGATCTGGGATTACTTATCTGGTTAATTCCTCTTGTGTATGTATTTTAGTTATAACTGAATGTTGAATAGCCCTAAGGTAGGTTTTTGACAAAAAAGCAACTCTTTAGCCAGTGTGAGTTTGTCCTGAGAAGGCAAAAGTATATACCCAGAAAGAAAAAAAAAAGATCAGGATGCCAGTTTGCTCATTGGTGCTCGTTTATTGTCACTTAGGAAGAAAGAAGAGTCTGAACTTGTTTCATCTGATCTTGGAAATGAGTCATTTGAGTTGTTCCTGTATGACACAGTAATCAACTTCACTCCTAAGTCTTATGCTTAGAACTATCATCTCATGCTGTAAGATGATCTCTAACGTTTTCTTGTTATAAATATTGATAGGAGGGAACAAGATTGTCTTCATCTGAGTCAAGTAGAAGGACCCTCTGAGCATTCGGTAAAACTGCATTGGCTACATCTGTGTTTAGAATACATTTGTTATTCACTTTTTATGCGATCATGATTAATTGGTGAACTTCAACTGTATTTTGTTGCGCACAGATTCACGCTGAGCCATGGAGACGTCTAGCAGTGCAAATCCCTCTGGGGAGAATGTGTTGTATTAAGAGACTGACAGACTTTGGGTGGGCATTTGAAGGATATTTTGACTTTAAAATCACTCATCAAACTAATGCCACAGAGTGAAATCTACAAAGATGCAGCTCTTAAATACTGCAGCTCCAGCTGTCTAACACTGGAAACACTTGGGAGGGAGATGCAGCATAAGAGAAAAATAGAAATTATCTTTCAAAGCCAGTTGGCGTCTTGAGCTTATTGCTTTCCCGGAGAGCTGGGCTGTTGAGGCAGCCTTCTCGCCTCCTGAGGAAAGAGAGCAAGTGCTCTTCCTCTCTCTCGCGATGCCCTCGGACTGATGCCTGAAATGGTATTGACAGTTCTTCAGAAGAACTGTAGCATGTCCGTTTGGAATGGCAGATGAGTTGTTCAGCATAGCAGGGGGTGCATGAAGCTGAGCAGGCAAGTGAGGAGAGGATGCTGTAGATCTCCACACATCTACATGCTTGTCATTTAGGCTGACTAATTTGTACTTCAACAATATGTCAGAAGAAATGATCAGTGATTTAAATGAAGTACTTAAGACTGAAGAGAAGAAATATTTCTTAGTGGTTAGATCAAGGGACTGGGAATGACAATTGTTGAATCTTGTTTTTTTCGTAGCTCCATTACTAACTCACTGAATGACCTTAAGCAAGTTAATTAACCTATCTGCCATTTCATCCCTCTGTAAACTGGGGCTAATACTGTCCGCTTCAGAAATGGGTTGTGAAGAATAATTGATAGAAAATGCTTCAGCTTCCCCTAGTGAAAAACATACTACAGGATTAAAATATTATTGTTACTTTACCAACAACACGCACATAAAACTTTTAAAAGCAACAGTAGCAAAGACGCATTTTTCTTGGCTGGAATAAAGTATTGCAGGGGGGAGGAAAAAAAGGAAAAATACTAAAAAGATGAAATCAGCTGAAAAGAGAAGAAATAATGGAGACATCTGGCTCACTGCTGATAAAAGCTCTTGTAGTTTCTCTTCCATCATTCCTTGGAGAACTCATCTGAAAGGACATCCACCAAGGTTTTCAAACGGGGTCAAAAGAGCTGTCCATCTCTAACTCTGTTTGACCAAGTGTGAAAATGAAGGGCAAATAAAAATGTTCCAGCAATAAAATTTTCAGGAAGACATCAATCTCTTAAACAGAAAATCCAAGGAGATTGGTCAGGTCTGTTTGAGTTCACATTTCTGTTTCTGCATGCTGAAGTCTTGTCAAGATGCTGTCTTGCATCTAGACCTCTTGGGTTTGTGAGCTGTTGGGTCTCCTGAGTTTTGGCAGAGTTTGATATTGTATATCCCTGTTGACCTCTATGGTGCATTCCAATGGAGATTTCTCTCCATGTTTTCCTGGTTTAGGTCCCTTCTTGTCTTTGGGTATCTCGACCAATGCTGACCACAGGATACATCCCCAGGTCTTTGGGAGCACTCTAGATGGCCTCTCTCTGACTGCCTCTGTTTGCAAGTTAGCAGGTTTTCCAAGATCTGGCCGGAATCCCAGGTACCCAGTCATGTCCGTAGCACTCTTTGTAGACCTAAACATCATTGATCAGCCTTTCCCCCTTCTGTAGCCTTTTGGAGGCAAAGTCATGGAAACACATAATTTTTTTGTTTTAATTTGGAGTTCTTCAGTCCTGGTGGGTGACACGAAGCTGCCGTTTATTATATCAGGGTAGCCCCAGGATACGCACAGCGACCTTGCACAGCACTAGTAACCAGCATTGCTCTTTGCTTCAGAATATGCCTGTCTAGAGAAACATCATCAATCTTGCATGCACTTCCCAGCCTCAGTTTCTTCAGCCTGTTGGAGAATTCTTCTGTCTGGCAGGCGGGTTTTGGAGGGTATTCAGGATCTTTCTTCTTGCAGCATGTGCTTTTGTCTTTTGAGCTGCAAACATTTTTTTTGATTCAGCTCGTTCTTTCTGACCTTGCCAGTACCCAGGCTGAATGAGCCCTGCTCCTGCACGTGCTCCTTCTTCAAATTTTATGGCTGTGAGTCCCAAATTTCCTTTTTCTCCATTTTTGTCCTGGGGAGATTTTGTTCCTTAGTCCATTTCTCTGGAAACAATCAAGAGAATTAGCTTCTTGCAGGCCAGTCTCTTTAACATACCTGTTGGGCAATCAGAGTAGGGTCATTAAGGCTTAGAACTCTCCATTGTTTCTTGTTTGGTGGGTGCTTACCTGAGGCCTACCTGAGCAAAGGTGAATAAGTGCATGTTTTTCATGGCACAGCAGTTCTCACTGGAACAACTTCAGAGTATGAGCCATAGTGACTATGTTGCAGGTGACTAAATACCCCAATAATTGTCAAAACCATATCAAACTTCTCATTTTGTCCTGCTGTGGTGGGTAATCTGCACAAACTACTCTTTAGAGGCTTCAGACCTTTTTTTGTCAGTTGCTTGCCCCAAGTGGTTGAGGCTGGGTCCTGCTCTATGAAAGGCTCTACTGTGTTCAGTGCTATCACAGTAATCAAAGCAGGGCTGAGTTTGTTGCCATGGTCTTCGAGATGTCCTCCTGCTGAGCTGTTGTTACACTGAGCTTCCTGGAAGTGCTGGAGATGCCTTGGAGTGCTCTTCTTCCATCAGTTCAGCAGACAAGCAGCTAACTGCTACTGAGCTTTGAAATCCCACTGTGTCCAGCCTGGCTGGAGCGGCCCCAGTCTGCCCTAGTAATGGGTCAGTTCTGCTCTGAACAGAAAACGGCAACAAGGGCCCGTGCCTGCAGAACTGAGCTTTCCACGAGGTCTTCACAACTGTAGCTGCTGCTGCGAGCATGCAAGTCACTGGCAAATGGTCAGGTACTGTGTGGGGTCTCCAACCATAAATCCTCTGGAACAGAGGACTGGCAGAGATCACTCTGGCCCTAAGTCAGATGTGTGGGGAGGAAAGCAAATCACTGTCCTGGCTGGACACTCCAAAGAGGCATTTCCCTCAAACACGTTGTACGTACAGAGTTTGCATCCATTCACTGCACTGTAATCATCTACGTTGTTGCTGTAAAGCACTTTGAGAAGCCCAGCTTCAGAAAGGTGCTCTAGAAGAGAGGCATCGAGCTGTAGGTCTCTGCAAATGCCTCATTCGGTGTATCACATTTAGTGGTATAACATATTGGATTGCTATTTCCAATGAAAAATAACAATGGCATGTGAAACTAACTGCTGTTGTGATTTCAACTGAGTGTTGACAGAAGAAGAATAGTCCTTAAGGAGCTGCTGCCATCTCTTAGAAAATGAGCACTGGTAGCAATTCTGCTGAAATGTATAGATTTTCTTTCCTCCTCTTTCCTTTATTCTTTGTTAAGACTAACAAACCAATGGCAATTGCTTGGAAACTAGGGCTTCTTGCTTAGGCATTCATCTCTTCCTGCTGCATGTTTCCCACCTGGAGCTCTAATCCTCTCTTTGTGATCTAATCAATTCCTCAACAACCCATTGCGGTATCACAGTGCTAAAGTTTCATGTGGGGAAATGAACTGCACAAATGAATGAACTCTGAAGAACCAAATACTTCATTTTCATGCAAATATGGATGGTGATAATAAATGAGGAGAGGTAAATGGAAAACTGTTGAAGATAGCAGCATACTTCTGTCTAAATAGAGAGTTTATCATCATAGATGTCAGCTGCTTTTACAGAGACACACAATGTGTATCTATATACTTTTTTTTTAATTTTTTGATTTTAAATGGATCTACTCTGCTAGGGCTTCACAGCCAAATGAAATACATGAAGATTGAGGTCTTACTTCTGAGTCATGTTCCAAAATTGAATGTTTTTAGAGAATATAGTTTTTCTAAGCAGGTGCTATTTTTGGTTTTGCTTACTGGTTGTCTTTCCAGTCCCTTCTGTGATGATTTCTTATGATCTATGAATTCTGATTTTTAACTAATTCTTGTTCTTCTTTTGTGACTAAAAGAAGCAACAAATTGAATCGGCAGCAGGGAGCCAATCACAGATGTGATACATTTATTGCCAAAGGCCGTGTTACTGGTCTACAAAGATTGTGGCTCTGTCTTTCAGTGGATTAGTTCACAAAACACTGCTAATTGATAGAATCCATGTCCAGAAATCTCTCTGGGAATAAACAATGGGTTCTGAAATCTGCCACAAGCTTAGGGAAGGTCATGCAGTGTGACTTACCACGTCAAGCAAACTAACTACTACAGATGGACCCTCATATAAGACTGCCTATATGAACTAAATATTGGTGCACTATAGCCAAGTCAGAATTATTCAGGCTTTAATATATTGAAGATCAACGTGTTAGATGTAGCTTTAAGAATAAAAGTCACTTCATACAAAATATGCTTATTATTGGCAGCCAGAAGTCTGAGTTTTTGCTCTGAGTCACTACTCTTTGGCCCTAATATCTTATCTCTGCCATCCTGGATTCTTCTTGCTATTTCTATAAAAGTCGCAAGATCTATGAATTTTAATGAGAAGTAATATCTCCAGTTTTCAGCTGAGCCCAATGATGGTGATGTCAGAGAGCCATCTTCCTTTTGTAGCTGGCTTTAGGCAGCAAGTAACCTTGCTATAGAACTCCTGCATTCAGAGCCATGTCACCTTCATCACTGCAGCAGGCAACGGGTTTCTCCTGCAGCAGGATTTAGGGTAGGAGGCTGGGCTTGATGTATCCATAAGGTAAATTGGGGGAAGGATGGCGGGGGCGGGGGGGAGGGGGGCATGAATGGAGCAGTAGTCCTCTTAGCAAGGCATTTGGGGAAACAGGTCTGCAGGACAGAGTTCATGTGAAACCTAGTCCAACTCAGAGGAGAAGAAGCTATAGAATACGAAGATGTTGACTACCAAGTGGTCAAGATAGTAAGCAGGAGGCATAACAGAGTGGCTGCTGTGATCACAGAGTGCACTGGAGTGAAGCTGAATCTCTGTTGCGAAAGCAAGTTCTGAGATGTGTTTTCTGTTGTAGGGAGATGAACATGAAATAGCCCTGAGGGCTAAAGATTGTATGTGTGCTTTGGCTGAGTTGTCTCCTAGCTCAGCAGAACTCCCACTATCAACAAAGACTGACTTAAACATGTGCGACTTAGGCCTTTTCTTTTTCTTAAATGTTGTCCTGATGCTCCTCTGACATTGCAAGAGCTTGAGTGTTTACTCAGGACTCAACAGAGGGACAAGGCTGGCTTTCCTGAGTCTCTTTAGTGCTCGCCTGTGAGTGTGGGACACATTTAGATCCTACCACCTGGTAGATAAAACTCGTGGCAACACCTTTAAAGGTGGAGCGATAGGTTCCAAGTTATTCTGCAGTTTAGCACAGTGCCCATGAACACTCAGTCTCAAGAGATGGTGCAGGGACAATGTCTTCAGCTGACTAAGTCTGCCTACCAGGCCTTATTTTCAGGAGCTTACAGCTTTGCTAAACTCCTTCGGCTGACATTTTCCAAGCATGATGTCCGCATTGGGCAGTTTGGGGGAAAGTTTAATTACAATTTACTTTAAAACAGTTCATCCTTGTTTTGCCTGAGCTTAAAACTATTTTTGGAGATATTCTGATGAGCAGCAGTGGTTATCATACGTAGTTAGCTGTGTCCACAGTGTAGCCTTAGGTTGTTAACGGTGATGTGGTTTTGACAGTTGACAGCTAAACAATAAAGAGTAAGTTTTCACAGGAGGAAGCAATTTTAGTGGAAAGCTCCCAGTCTTTTTTTTTTTTTTGTCTTTGGAAAAACAGCATTATACTGTGGTTCTTTTTAGTTGGGTGCTGTCTTTTACCTGTCTTTGTGTGAGGCGATTTAGTGTTGCCCATTCCTTCAGCTTTATTGAAAAAAATGATACAGGACTGCTCACCTACATGTCTTCCAGCTTTCTGCCCAGCAATTCGTTTTGCTTCCTCCCAAAACAAATCTGTTCTTTTGATGCTACACTTCATTCTGCTCCTGACCTCCCTGATTAATTCTGTCTCAGTTCACACGTGCTTCTCCTGTTCGTCACAACTTCAGGTCACTAAATCAAGACTCTAAGAAAACACCAGAACAAAAATTGTCCGTGACTTGCAATTCACTTTTGCCTTGTGCTCATGAAGTAAGATACATGATCAGATCCTACTCTCTACACAAACTCCATTTGTGGAGTTTCCATTTGTGGATGAACTAGGACTCTGCAGTCCTGAGATGGTGGCTGTTTGGTGATGAGTTTGGAGGCTGTGTAGTGAGCCTAGCAGAGAAATACAGGTAGGAAAAATCATGGTCACATGGTTAAGGCAATTGAATTGAAATTGAAAATTGGATTTTATTTCACCTTTTGCAAGAGTCGCTACTATGAAGCTGAGTCAAATAAATTACATTCTTCCCAACTACTGTCCATGTAGTCCCCATTTTCTGTGTATCTGCTTTCAGTCACCCATGAACTAATTTGCAGAAGTACTGCCTACTGCGTCTAGAGCCAAGGTGACTGGGAGCTGTTCTCTGAGGAAGGCAAGTGCTAAGCACCCTGAAAGTTTTGGTTCTAAGGTTCTTTAATTGAGCACCCAAAATACACTGACATGTTTGAAAATATTGGCTTTTATCTCTGTTCCTCAGCAGGGAGCTCTGAAGATAAATTCATTGATGTTTGTAAAAAAAACAACCCTCAAACACTACAATGAGAACACCATTATAGAAAAGCCCATGAGGAAATTAATCATTCTGTATTCAGTGCAAGATCTGGATGCTCTGCAGTAAAGAGTACATGCACCACACATTGGGTGATAAGCACAGGAGAAAATTTGAATACCCTTCATTAAGTGAGCGACATCCATCCTTTGCGCTGAAAAAGGCAGGACACCCATGGAAACAAAAATCATGTAATTAAAGATTGTATCATAATGTGTTTACATGAAGGGTGAATTAATGTTGCATGGGGGATCTTAAATCTGGCATTCACTAGCTTGCTTAACTTTGCAATCCAAATGTTTTCTTTTTTTAGAGAGAGCAAAACAAATCCCTTTCGGGAATTGGCACGGCGGAGGGCAGAAGACACCCAGCTAGGTGCTAGTGTGCACAGCCAGATACTAGTGTGTGCACAGCTAGAGCCCAGTGTGTACATAGCTGTCTGCCTGATCTCTGTGTGTGCGAGTGTGTGGGGGGGTAGTTCGTGTTTATGCAGCTGGCTGGTGTTTCTCTCTGAAAATGCCTTTATTAAAAAAAGATACTAGAAGGAGCATTAACAACTGATTTAGATGCCCGGGGTTTAGATGACAAACTTTTATATGGTGTTTCATGGTCCAGATCTTCCTTTATAGAGCCTCTGAGTCACCTGAACACCCCAAAATCTGTTTGACTGATGGGTCAAGTATTTGTGGGAGTTATCATAAGATGCTTCTATGGGGTAGGCAGCATCTTTTATGTCTGTGTTAGTAGAAGGGCTGGCATGCTGAGGATTCACCCACACCAGTATCCAAGGTGCATTGGAATGATAAAAAATATTAGCAGATATAATTTGTTATATCTGTATTTGGTTTGATTACTGTCTTGTGTTTGAAATCGTGTAATTAGAGCAGCAAACTGCCTCCAGAGTCGGTGCTGCTCCAAGTAATGCAACGCTAGTACGAGTTCCTTTGGCTTCAGTAGGTGGTTCATTACCAAGAATGAAGGCTGGAGCCCGTGTAAAGTAAACATCACCTCTTGGGAAATGAAGATCACAAAGAGAGAAGGGAAGTACTGAGGATCCTTTCTCCCTGTTGAATAACTGAGTTAGCGGCACAGATCCCTAGAAATGGGAAGTTCATCGACTTGCTCAGTCCCCTCCCCCACTAGATGGCACTGAACTCTTTTTCTTTAAAAGAAAAAAAAAAAAAAAGAGGAGGAAGAAGAAAAATATGGTGGAGGTCATTTTGATGTAAAAAAAAAATAAAATCCCGAAGACAAGCAAATTGCAGTTGGTTGTCCATTAACTCTGCCCTTCCCCCCTTCTAACCCAGCACCCCGCCTGTGTGCGGGCGCTCTCTTTGCTTTGGGGTCTGAAGCTTTCTTGGAAGGCGGTGGGTGATAGTAGCTGGAGGATGCTAAGGAAAGCGGAAACAATCCCGGGAGGGAACGGAGAGGAGAGTGGCCCTATCTGTAAGATAAGATCTGCGGTGAGGTCTAGCAGGCAGTGCACAGGGCTTGTCACAAGGAATTTGCTCTGAGCAGGCTCGCCGGGCTCCGCTTCTCTGTCCCATGCCTTCAGACATTTTTCCTGTGCACCCATGTGCTTTAGCTTTCCCTCTGGATCACTGAAATCGTTACGTGCAGAAAGGAAAGCCTCAGCTTTCAATCCTTTACTAAAACTGCAATTTCAGTCCCTGATTCATTTAAGACCAATGAATTACCTGCCTTTGCCAAGATGCCCTTAATTCCCTGTAGGGAGCGGTTTCCACATCGCGTGCCCAAGTGTGCGTGGATTTTTTTTTTTTTTTTTTAAATGCCTTCCTCCCAGCTTACATTCATCTGAAGATCGACAAGGATTGTTTTTTTCCCCCCTGTGGCGAGGCAGGGGTGGAGTGGGAGGAAGAGAATTTAATAATGATCTGTTTGTGCTGGGAAGGGGCTGTCTATAATAATCCCGGGAAGAGACAGAGGAAAGGTTCCTAACGCCTGCAGCAAACAATATTCTGGCCCTCCTGAAAAGAAGGGGATAATGATGATGAGGAAGAGAAATGTTTAATTCTGAGAGTTAAAGTGGAGCTCATCTGAAATCCAACACTTTCTCCTAAATTTATATATTTAAGGTGACTTGCAGGAGGATATAGATTGCCATCTGATAAAGCTACAAATGCAAGCAAAAAAAAAAAAAAAATGCATAGAAACTGCCACTGAAATGCCTTTCCAGAGAAAAAGATAAAACCTGGAACTGCATGCCAATTTTTTGGCTTTCAAACCCATGTTTAAGAATGGGAAGAGGGAACAAGTCTGGCTTTTCCAGGTACCAAAGTCCCCCTACCCCAAACTCTCTTACTGCCCTGGAGTGTGGTGGAAAAACCTGGCACCTGGGCCTACCTGGGTCCAACCAAATCTTGGCTTTTTGGACTGTAATCCTAATGTTTAACTAGAAAAGAAATGTAGGTATGATTATGCTGTACTATTTTCCTGTCCCCTAACGTATCTTTGGCCAATATTACGAGAAAAACAGGTCTAGTAGCTGGATCCTCCATTTCGCTCTTACCCTCAGTCTTCCAGTTCTGTCTAAACTGGAAGTTTAGAAAAAAACCCAAACCAACCCAGTTCTGTCTTCCAGTTCAGTCTAAATAGAGAATAAATGTAGCAGACTCTCGTGCTTAAATCAAAAATCCTATCAGCCAACAAACCATGTTTGGTAAAATTAGGCTTGTTCTCTGTTCTCATCCTCCAGCTTGGGACTTGATGCTAAAAATTGACCCAGAAACCCAGGTGCACTCTCATCTCCGGGTGGATTCAATACAAGAAACCCGCTTGCCATCTTCTTATAGGAGCCAGGAGCTTTTTGACCATAAACCTCTACATTTTCTCTCTGAACAGACAAGAAGTATGGCTGCTCCAAGCACACTATAAAATTTAATTATTTTTATGTCCTGACATGGAGTTGCTTGAAAAATCCAGTTGTAGAAGTGGATCCACCTGTGCTTAACTATTTAAAAAAAACCAAAAAAACCTTAGATCTTTAAATATTTGCCTTTGTTATGAACAGCGAAGGGAAGTTACTGCTAAAACCCCCCTTATACTAGTGCCTTGTTTCAATAAAACAATTAACTTTATCTAGAGCTTTCCAGATATAGTTGATACTCATAACATAACATTGAAAGTTTGCAGCAGGACTGTTTCAGTGGATGCAGATGATTGCAATATCTGTGGTCTGGATGATCAACTTTGCAAGTTTCATAATCATGCGAGGGGTTGGACAATACAGTCCATTGTAAACCAAGAAAGGTTTAATGGAGGAGATGTCCTTCCACAGCTGAAAATCCCAGCTGACTTGGGACCTGGTTTTGCCAGGTAAAATGGAAGGAGACATCTTGCCTTTTTTGATGATACAGTTTAGTTCGGGGCCAAAACCCGGTGGGATCCAGCCATGTGGTTTTTTCCGATGCAGCTGTATTCCAGAAGAAAACCCAGGTATGT
The DNA here is from genome assembly GCF_011004875.1 of Balearica regulorum gibbericeps. Taxonomy (NCBI): domain Eukaryota; kingdom Metazoa; phylum Chordata; class Aves; order Gruiformes; family Gruidae; genus Balearica; species Balearica regulorum. Next base: position 64,079,049 of record NC_046184.1, read on the forward strand.
ATTTCTGATGCACAAAGAGCTACTATGTCCCTCCTCTGCTCTCCTCACTGGAGCAAGTACAATTTGTGTGGCTAGGGTTAAAAGCCAGCAAAATCCCAGTACCCCCCTCTTGGGGCCAAGGGCTATCACCAACCCAGGGGCTCCAATAAAAGCTGTGCTTATTTTCTATTCAGGTGATCCAGCTCGGGCTTCAGGGGCCAAAAGCTGGTAGGATCCAGCATAGATGTAGATTTTTGCAGCACTCACCCCTGGAGAGACATCGGTCTGTGAACTTTTTAGTGCAGTAGGAGCGACCGTATTGTTTGCTGTTCGTGCTGTGGAGTCTTTGATGTCTAGGAGCCAAATATTGGATGGGGCTACCTAGGTCCCTCTGCCAGCTCCAGGACGCTGTGGTACTCACAGACCGGGATGTGCCAGGATCCAGAGCTTTTTGATGCAAGGGAAATGACTGTGCTTATTTCCTTTTTAAACAGTACGCTTCAGAGTCTGGACGCCTCAGGTTTCTGGATCACAGAGAATCCAGGTCTTGAATCCAGGGTTTTTTCAAGCTCATGCTTTGTGTTATGTAGTGGGTTGGGATTTTTTTGGTGCAGTAAGAACAGCTCCGCTTGTCTTGGATTTGGTTGACACAATGCAAGGGCTTGTGACCAAGAATGAGCAGGATCCAGTTAAATCCAGGTTTTACATTTTCCCCTCTTAAGAAAGTAAGGCTTCGACATTTCCTGCCTGGGAAGTGGTGCAGTTTATCTTTAAGGAGGCTAGAGAAATAAGAAATGAGTCTCACGTTGCATGGGTGACATCACTGGCTTTTGGCTCAGCGCTCTGTATTCTCTGTCTGTAGGCTTTAGCCAAGGCTGCAGGGCTCGGTGTTTGAACAAGGAAAGATTCCCAGGTGTACAGAAGATTGGATTCGCTCTTATTTGGGTTAAAAACGGTAAAATGAGATTTCTAAAGCTTGGGGACTCCAGCTCGCCTTCTGTTGTACTTGATCTCTACAAGATGGGTGAGTTATTCCCATTAGAGAGAAAGGGACTGGAAATTTAAGGAGAAAAAAAAAATATGTCTGAATATATAACTGCTGATGCTGGGGATACGATTCGTATGAAGCTGCTGAGCTAAAAATCTCAGCTCCGACGTGGAGATCGGGCCATATGGCAGAGAAATGATGCAGACCGAAAGCTGTTGACAACAGTTAGGGGCTGCTTTCCTCTCCCCGTGTAAGGTGTGTAGCATTGTGTGCGTGTCCCCCACCCTTCCCCGGTTTGTTTTGGTTTGATTTCCCCCGACCTGCCTCCCCTCCCCATTCCTTCGCATCCTTGCAGCCAGCCGTAGCCCTGCCCGCCTGCCTTCATCTTGCAGATGGCTAACGTGCCGCCGTGTTAGGAAAACTGTGCACAACACATCCCAGCGCCGGGGACGAAGGAAGCTTTTCAGATACCAGCGGAAAGGGGGGAGCGTGTGTGTGTGTGTGTGCGTGCGTGTGTGTTTGTGTGTGTAGAAGAACGATGCTGGGGCCGAGGACTGCTTCCAGTGCTGCTTAGCGGGAGGTGCGCGGTCGGCGGCGGGTCCTGCCGGGGCTGCGGCTGCCCCCGCCGCCTCTCCCCGGCCCGGGAGCGGAGAAGCTGCCGCGCTCGCCGGGAGAGCCGAAGCGCTACTGGGGCGCTCCAGGGAAAGGGATCGTGGCGTTACGCTGCCTGGATGACAGCGCAGACGACAAAAGCAGGGGAGTGAATGGCAAGGCTGGCGGAGAGAAGCCGAGGTGTTTCCGAAGCCAAGATGTCAGTGACTGTCAGCGAAGTCTGCTAAGGGGGAGACCTGTGCGTGCCTGCGTTTCCAGCTCCAGCCGGGGAGGTTATATTCCAGCCATAGATTTAAAACAGCAGCAACAACAGCAGCAGCAGCAACAACAGATTGCTCCCCCCCTCTTACTCCCTCCCCTTCGACCCCGCTTTAAATCCAAGCAAGCGACCGACGGTCCAGACGCTGATGCTCTTGCTGAGCCACTGACAAAGAAAAGGCGAGTCACTGGTCTCTCAGCCCGGGATAGCCAGCTGCTTGCAAGCGGGAGATCTCTAGCTGTTGAACTTTTCTGTCCTGTGATGATGCTCTGGTGAGCCTGCTGATCCGAAAGCCATCTCTTCTGGATTTCTGAGCTGGCCAGATTGAAAGAGATTAACGGACTGATCAAACAGCCGTAGCTTTCAGGTCTCTTCAGGGGGGATATATCGCTTCGGCCCCCATCGCTCGGGTGCTCGTGGCAAGGGGAGCAAGACATCATTGTATAGGTGGGTCGCTGGCTCCGTCCTGTTTGAGGTGGAAGGCTGTGTTTCTCCTCGCCAGGTCTCCTCCACAAAGGAGAAGAGGCAGATGAGACTCCAGGACTGCCTCCAGGGCAGAACTTTGTAGCGCTCTCGGCATCCCTCCGCAGCGTGGATGTGAGCCACGGGAGCTGGGGATGTTGGAGGCGATCTCTGCCAAGTGACACCTAGCAGCTGCTCCGGAGGTTTCTTGCGTGGTCTCACGCTCAAGGGCTTTGCCTGTTGTGAAGATGTCCATGGTGTTTCTGTGAAGCTGAGGTATGGCTGCTGGAAGGTTACTGCTGTATGCTGGCCTCTCTCTAGCTCTGTGTGCCCTGGGCATGCTGGCTGTGGCAATCTGCTCTGATCATTGGTACGAAACTGATGCCAGGAAGCACAGAGAGAGGTGCAAGAGCATCACCACGAAGAGAAATGATCCTGGCTTCATTTATAACTCCAACAACAACCTGCCTCTCAGGGCCAGCAGGTCTAGGTTGGACCGCTGGGAAGGGAAACTCCTCTTGGCAAGAAACAGGAGGCAGATCTTTGCTATGAGTGCAGTCGACGAGTGCAACAGACAGTACAACTCAACCAACATGGGGCTCTGGAGGAAATGCCACCGACAAGGATTCGACCAAGAGATGGAGGAGCTGATTGCCAAAGGTAAGGGCTGTTTTTTTACCAAATGAACATGCCAGGACCTCCTGAGCTGAGCAGAGGCTGAGCAGAGCCATTCGGGCTCACAGATGGGAGCTGGCGTCTCTAGCCAAGTACCTCTCCTTGCGATGGGTGAACTGGCCTGTCTGGGCATTGCTTCCTGAAGCATTGCCAGGGCAGTTTCCCACAGGGTCTCTACTGCTGACACGTGGGGTGTGGGAGCAAGAAGGCAGTGGGGGTGAGAGCAGACACACCCCAGAATGTCTCTCTCATCTCTCTGTCTCTCTAAGCTTAATATAGTCTGCCCATCACCATGGTTTCAGATTATTTTCCACACACAAATAAAAAGTATTAATAAAGCAGACATTGGATTTTTTTGTTTTTAAATTTTGTTTGACCCTGATGACTCAGGCAAAGTCCACATTATTTTATTGGAGGCTACATAGGTCTGTATTTCATCACTCCCTTACTGAATGCCCCATCAGTCCTGAATCACACCATTCACAGTGCTCACTGTAGGCTTTTTCTATCCTCGAATGGAGAGTAAACAAAGAGAAATGCTAAAGAGCAGGAGGAAACCCAGCTTGTTGTTTACACTGAGCTATGTTTTGGAATATTTTCAATGTCTACAAAACATTACATGAATTTATTAGGAGTGTTAAAAAGGAATCATTTTCTCTTGGGGTGGAGATGCATCTGTTTGCCTGTAGCATTTTCGTGCTATGGTTTTTTTCGTCTTTTGGTCCTTCTTCTTCTTTTTTCCCCAAAGGTACAGGTTCAAGGCGATGGTCAGTTTGCCTCAAATGTTTCTTTGATCTGAAGTATAGGAAAGGGGAGATATACATAAAACCCAGCCTAACCATCCTGTCTACAAACGATGCACGATTTTGCAGGATGATGAGGGTTTCAGTAAAGGATGACAGTATCTTTGCTACCCACAGCATGGTTACTCCATACAACAAAATAACATTTCCCTCCCATGGTTCTTCTGTTGCATTCAGATGATTCCCCAGTGGTTTATTTCCATCACAGTGAAAAATCATTGCTTCTTACACCATGCAATCTTTAAAAATAGTTGTTTGCTAAGTGTGTTCTCTGTCCCAAACTCCCTTGATAGCCCACGTTAATTCCCTCTTCAAACATTGCAAGCGGAATTATTACTTAAAGCTAATTATTCATGAGGGATATACTCTCACATGTGTTTGCCAATGTATGCATTTTGTTCTGTATGTCTTAAAAGTGAGAAGTAGAGGTGAGTTGCGCAGTATAGCCTTGCACTGAGACAGTACAAACAGGTGGTGTAGCGGGTATGTAGATCACTAGTTGGGATCCTGGCTGTGTTGCTAGCGACTCTTTGTGTCTAGTTGTTATTTAACGACCTGTATGGAATGTATCGGTGGCTTCAGGCCCATTTGTAATGGACAAGTGAACATGTCCAAAACCTGCCAGCGTCCTGGCACCCTACTGCTGCTTTCAGTGCCGAGGGAGGGATTCCTCTTCTCCGTCTAGGTGAGGGCGCGGATGTGCTGGGCTGGCTGCGGAGGGCCGGATCGCTCTGCCACGTGTGCTCGCTGTGCCTGGGACATAAACAGAGAATTCAACCTTGACAGCAGGCAAACATGTCACCAGAGCTCACCTTTGGCACATGGAGTTTCAGTTATTAGAGAGGTTTTTCATCTTGAAATAAGTGAGACTTGTTCCTCTCTCACTGCCTGCCTTGTCCTGGGTTCAGGAACATCCGTTTCTCCTGCCAGGAGCTGCTGAAATTGCCTGGCCCTGGGTTATGTGTGAAGGCAGCTCTGCTAAGTGTTAGCCACAGAGAAAATGTGGCAGCTCTAGCCGAGGTGGTTATAAATGCAGGAGAAGATAGTCTTCGAAAGATCCTGCTGTAATTTGCGTGTGTTCGCCTGTGTGCATGAGTGTGTGAATGAGAATGTGTGTGTAGTGAACTAACTCTAAATATACAGCATTCAGCTGGCAGCAAGGGAATCCCGGGTTCAGCTATAACATGCGTTCTTGCACGCGGATTCCCGGACGTATGTGTCCGCAGATGGCCGGATAGCCACCTCGCAGACTTGCTGCCCCAAGGTCAGAAATGCAAATTGTGCACCTAAGGGAGGTACACGCAAATAATGGTGTGTGTCACTCCTTGCCTTTTTTAAAGGGTTTTTGACACACATTTAACAAACTTCATTGTATGTTGAGAGAAATGTTAAAGGAGGGAGACTCGTAACACTGAATACCAACATTATAGTTTGTTTGATGGTCTTTCTGGAGTGAGGATCTATCCATACTATAACTCTCAGCCATGATGAAGAGTCACACACGTTAGCACTAATGCCATAGTGTTCCTTTGGCACGTCCAGATTAAAACATAGAAAAGCAAGTATAATGGCAATTTGATAAAATAAAGTTTGACTCGCTCAGAAATAAAACTAGAGATATTATAGCATTGCTTGTCCACTTTATGTTTTGTTAGATCAAAAAGAACAAATGGATTTTACTCTCCCCTTACCAAAAAGTAATGCAAAATAATCATCTGTTAAAAATCCTTGTATGCTGAATTCACTGAATTAGAAGGAATCAGCTCTACATGGGAGTTAACTAGTGTCCCTGTTCCCACCTAAGGCCAGATACTAGACTGTTTCTTTAGGATCCTCAGCTATATGATGAAAGCAGAATAAGTACATTTGCCGTCACTGTCCGACGCTGAGGACAGCTCTGAGTTCAAAATGAGGCAGGTATTCTAGGTTTGTCCCGACAGCACCACCTTGCTTTTTCTAGCACGCCCTGTGCAGGTGTGAAGAGCTGCAGATGTTCTCTACCTGTAGTAATCAAATACCCTGACTGGGGTAAGTATTCCTGCACAGAAGAAATCTCTCCCTCTATGAGCTCCAGGGCAACTACCATATAAAAGAGGATGTTATTGGTACATAGCCCTTTTACTCTCCTTCCTCTGCCAGCTGTTAATTTAATCTAGCACACCTCTTCCGGAACTGGAAAAACTAATGCAGGTCCTGGCCCCAAATATTGCATGTAATGCTATATGTAATTGAATGTAAATGCTGTTAAGGGTTGGTGGTGTGGTGGGGTGGTTTTTTTTTTTTTTTTTAAGCTGGACAGGATCTAAGTGATCCATTAATTTTGAGACAGATCCTACATTTTTCCCTAGGCAAAACTTCCAGTTTTGAGAATGGTAGGTTTGTCTATCAAAGGGTAATAAAAAAATTGGTCATTAAGAGCCTAACTAGCTTTGCAAATACCCTGCAGTTATTCTGCTTATGAACTCTGCTGAAATTAATACAAGCTGTAGGCAATGGCTTGTGGCAGGATCAGGCCCTGTGGTACTTGGCAGTATTCTGATGCAGTGGTTTTATAAAACAGTTCTGTTTCTGAATAGGCTGGGTGACTTCTGTGATTCTATTCGGTATTTATTAGTTTTTACTTTCTGGCAAATAAATCAAAACCTTTATGTTGGATTTTGCTACAAAAAATGGAGGTCTGTTACTTCATATTTCTTATGGATAGATATAAACATTAGTGCATACATAAAATAGTTGGTCATCTTTATATTTCTCCTATCCCTTTTTTGGTATTTCCATAGAACCCAGGTGCATATTTCAAAATAATACAATTAGATAAATGGGCAATGAATTAAATCAGATTGTCACAAGTAAGCATACTCAGGGAGAGGCAGGCAGACATGAGACCAAAGGCCTGAAGAATATTCTAAAGCTGTATCAAAATCAGGCAATTCATTTGCTATCTTTGTTATCATGAATGGGGAAAAAAAAATCAAACCAGAAACAACAGAAATTACAGTCAATAAAGAAATTATTGTAGTTGAATGTGCAAACCCAGGGCCCAGTCTTGCTAACTTTTACTCACCTGAATAGTCTTTATTCCTGTGAATAGGCTACTTGGACTGAGGGAAAGCACTCTGGTACAGAAGGACCAGTCAAAAATAAAGAGCTTAAAAAGCTGGTCCTCTAATTCTGCCTTTGCATCTGATGAAGTCTTGTAGCATTTCGGGACCAGAGTTTCACTCCTGATCCCCAAAGCCTTGCAGAGTTCAGGAAACGCCGGCTCTGGGTGTGTTGAGCACAACGCTCCAAGCTTCTTCCGATTCTCTGGTGTCTGCCCAGTCTCCTCCGTGAATTAAACAGCCCTGTTGCTTACCGCCCTTTTGAATATAGTGTTCCCTGTATCCTATCAGATCCACCGTTCGCCTGTTTACCACTGAGTTTCTAGCAAAAGCGGCATTCCCTCACCCTGCAAAAAATCCCAGTGAACCGGCCACCTGCAGCACTAAGCAAGCAGAGGTTTGAAATGCAGGTAAGTGTCCTTTCGTGGCTGGGAAAAGGCACAGTTTATGTCCTGCTTCGGCAACCACCAGCTCACGACTCCTTGTACACGACTTGTTGTGACCCAGGAAAAAAACTGGAAGCCACAGAGTCTGTCTGCATCCTACGGCAACGTTGCTCAGATGCTTTCCTGCACTAGTCGGGAGGAAAACAAGAAAGGAAAAAAAAGAAATTACATCATTTAATTATAAAGGTACAATAAAGTAGATGAAGAAGTTGCACAATAGCCAGAGACTGTTCCATTTAGACAATTACTACTCAGAGGACCTTTCATCTCGCTTTTGGAAGGCTGCCAGTTAAACCTGTTTGTATGGGGCTCTGCTGCCTGCCATTGGAATCCAATTCTATTAAAAAAAAAAAAAAAAATCACAATGACCTTATTATTTCAATCCCCCTTTTGCCTTCCCTCTTCCCCCAAGATCTGTGGAAGTCATAGTAAATCCTATTTTTAAAACATTTTATTGCGAGTATACTTAGCCCATTGAAAAAAAGAAAGCAAGTAATTCCTGTGCAGCCTACCTCCACCTCAAATAATATGCAAAATTTTGGGGATGAAAGCATTTTCTGTTTTGGTTTGTCAGATGCATGGCACACTGAGGAAGAAAGGCTTAACAAGACTACTCTGGCCGTCACTAGGGATTATTTATACACAATTGGAAAAGCCTGAAGAGATGCTACTTGCAGCTATCTCCAGGAGTAAAAAGATTTATTTCCGTAAAACCACTTACAGTACCTCGCAATTCTGTAGATTTGACTTTTAAAATGCAATGGTTTTGCCAGGTAAATTAGGACAGCCATTTTTTCATGTCTCCTTCATACATCCAAGAATCCAAATGCTTTGTTTAAAATGTGTGTTTGAAATCCCAACTGTTCTCCAAATGCACTCATTATAAAAGGGACTTTATTGAAGTCTTGATTCTGATCCTAGTGAAGTCAATAGCAAATGTTTTATTGAACGTGGTGATGCAGCAAGTTCAAGCCTTTAGTGTTTCCTTTGAGGTTAAAATTGTCCCTGGATAGAAAGGCCAATGGAAGGTCTGTGCTCCCTTCTGTCGCAGCAGAGTTCTGCTGGAGGGGTTCAGTGAAATTTAAGCAGTAGGCAGCCTTTGAGTTGAATCTTCGGCTACCCGGGTATCGAGCCGTCGCCATGTTCAATGCTGTAATTGTTCTTAGTCTACTGATGCAGATTGGAAGTCAAGTAACTGCATGTTTCCAAGATACGGCAAAGACATCCTCTTGTTCAGAGATTTTCTAAAATCATTTAATGGATGAAATCACTGGTGTTTCATGCATGTGAGTTCCAGGAGGATTCGGTCCATTATATTTTAAATAAGCAATTTTAATATTTTAATTGCATCTAACTTAAATAGCAATTCATTAAAAAGTATCTTTACCACAAGTAATGAGAACCTGACACATTCCTCTGACACATCTGAGATAATTAGTTTGATAATATATATCTGCTAAAAATACTAAGAACATATATGTAATTTAACAGAGCTGCAACTGTTTTTAATCATGCTGTTTTAAAGGGCAAATTTCAATCAAACTGTTGGCTTTCAAGCAAAATTGCCAGTGAAGACAAATGGAAATTTTGCCTGAGTAAAAATGACAGGATCATGCCCTTCTCGAGAGGAACAGATATTTGCAGAGCTGCCCGCAGGACCGCATGCTTAATTCCTGTTCATTTAATTGAGCATCCAAATCCTTTTGAGACATCTCAGCGTTTTTATCCCTTCTGCCCATTGCTTAATAACTTCTTTAAAAGTGTGGAGGAAAGATTTAATATGAGTGCAGATGTGTTCTGTTTTCTGTAAAAATAAAAATACTTATGATTATTTTATTTAAATGGAGATGAAACCATCTGAACTATGTTGTCATCTCCAGCAATAAAAATCCGTATTAATACTGCTTTTTCTCATTGAAAAAGTCTTTCTGTGCACTCAGAATAACTGTTCAAGAGTGGAATGAGTTCATTAACTATTGCAGAGCCAGTAAATGAGGAAGAAGATTTTATGTTTTGTAGGTTCTGCAAAAATAATGACAATCATTTATAATGTAAGTTACTTAATAGCTTATTGCTAGCAAAGTGTTGCTGGAACCCTTGAGTACATAGTCACCTCTTTAAGAGCAAAAGAAAGAAACAAGATGGTGTTTCCTAGTTTTTAAGGTATAAATAAATAAAGAATGTGGATTCTGGAATCCAAGTGTCCTTAACAGACCATTCAGAATAGAATCCACTTAAAAGAAAAGAATATAAACTAACATTTTTTCTCTGCAGGAGAGAAATCAGGTTATAAAAGGAAATTTCCACATTTTCTTTCTCATAAAGCCTAATTCTACCACAAATAAATATTCAGAACTGCCCAGCTCAGCCTGCTGAAATCATAATCCTTTGGAGATAACTACCGAAACAGCCAGAAGAAAGGTAGTCCTGCAGCTGAGGCGGGGCTTACAAAGCCAAAATTTAGTCCAAGCTCCACCATAGTCTTTCTTCATGACTTGAGGCAAGTGACTTAATCTCTTGCACCTCAGCTCAGCAGCAGTATAATAGGGATTTCATTCGTTATTATTAATACCAGTTAGAGTTCTACCGTAGGATTTATGAGCCTTAATCATGGATCAGAAATCATGGATCAGAAAAATGTCCCTGTCCTTTTGACATGTTGCTGCACTTCAAATATTGGAGAATAATGCAGCCTTATGAGAGCGTACAAAGAAATGACAAGGTAATTATGTTCAGCATGACCGGTAGTGGTTTTAAAATACCAGCAGGCTGACCACATTTCTGTAAGTACCACGAAATGCGGGATTCCTAGAAGGGTTGTAAAGAAGGATAATGAATAAGAGGTGCAAATGTTTACAGGATGGTCTTCCAAAGACTGAGGGATGGCACCAGAAAAATCACGGGTCATGTCTGCTTGAAAAATTAATAAGTAGGTGATGGGGATTGACCTCTTTGGTTGATTGTAGGAAGAAGTTGACATCTCCTTAATGAAGACAAGTAGGTTACACTAATGAGATTAATATTGGGACAGCAGTCTACAGCTGCTAAGAGAAATGACATGGTCAGAGTGATGTGTTAGGAAGATGATATTTCTAGCAGCATCCTGAATAGATGCACGGAGGGCAAGCTCACATTTGTAAAGGTCAGAAAAAGAAATATTGTAGCTATGAAGGCATGAGATAATGAGAGCCTGGATGGAGAAATAATATGCAAACCTTAGACATCCCCTGGATCTATGGATGTAGTGAGAGACATGAGATGAAGATGTTGCTCCAGTTGTTGACCAGAACAACAAGGAAAGCAATAGTGTTGGCTGTGATGATCAAGAGGGGAATTATTGAAGAGACCATATAGTAAAGAAGGGAGAACAGCATTAGGAACTCTGTTTTAGCTATGATAAGGTCAGTTTGATATCTGTATGTCTGTGAGGGAGTATTAGAGGGACAAGTTTGCGTTAGAGGAGTGAATCTGAAAATTGCTGCATGGAGATGGTAGTGGAATCTATGTTTGTGATAGAAATTACCAAGGAGTACAATACAGAAAGGGAAAAGCCCCATAAACATCCAGCAGAGCTGGGAGAAGAAGTGTCTTCTGGAGGACATGCAAAAGGAGCTGATTCAAAGGTGGTGCAAGAGCAGTGAGTAATGTTGTGGTAGCTGAAGACAGACACCATTTCACCTTAAAACAGCACAGGAGGCTACTGAAGGTAGCCGTCGTGCTGCAGCAGATGAGAACAGAGTATTCAGACTATGCTGAAATTTGCCCAGTATGTGAAGTAGAGACTTTGGCAGCAGCAGTTGCAAGGGAGAGGAAGCTGCACTGAACTGGTGGGGGGGGACTCCAGGCAGCGTTTGTACCTGGCGTATTCAGAGAGGTTGGTGATGAAAGGGAGGAGAGAAAAAGACATAGTATTTGGAGAGGAAAATAAATGTTTTAAGATAAAGAATGTTGTAAATTTAGAATATTTTAAGAGGAAAGAGATTGAATGGTACTTGTGTTATGAGAGTAAAGAGACAGAGGGGCGTGAGAGGTCAAGGAGAAGAGAGTATGAGAAGACAAGAACGGCCATAAGGAAAGTCAGGAGATAGGATAAGACTGGCTCAGTGGCAAATAAGAGAAATGAAGTAAGAGAGCTGCATAGGAGGTTTTTCATCTGTGGGAGAGAAGAATGAGGAAGGAATTGTACGAGAGGAAGAGGAAACAGAAGGCAAAGCTACTGGAAGAGGAAGATCATAGTTTGACATTTTCTGCATGGAATAACGGGGTGAAATCCTGCGTAACAGCTGACGTGGGGACTGGAGGAGGTGAGAGGGTCTGAGGAATGAGCCAAATGTGGTAAAGCGGTGACTATGACTGTGAGTCTGAGATCTAACTGAGCTGAGCTGGAGTAGTAAGTCTGGGAAGTGAGCAGAACTGAATGGGGGAACAATGCGTTTATAGTGGAGAAAGTTAGCCAGGTGGTGGGGTTCCCATTAGAGATGCTCTGCTGTGTGAGACATAGCGGAGAGCAACCGGTATGGCTCAGCTGGGATTTGGGATGGCAGGGCAGGAGCAGATAGGGGAATGCAGGGCAAAAGGTCTATGAGTGGAAAAGTGCAGCATGGATAACATCAGCATGTGGAGAAAGGAAAGAAATGATAAAGAGGGTGATAAAAGACTGAGAGCAGGCAAGAAGCCCTTAATACTGATGATTTGAGGTGATGGAAAGGCCAAGCAAGCTTAGCGTGAAGGTGGTGGCCGATGGTTGTTGCAGAAAGGATCCAGGGGATGGTCCAAGCGGTGAAGCAGGAGGACTGGGGGAGAGCACAGGGCCCAGTACGAAGCCCTGTCCTTTTAGTGACTGACGGGATCAAACAGGGTTGTAGACTGAATGGAGGAGACACTAAAACATAAAGCGTAAGGGGCGGAGAGTTTTCTACCACTGACTCTCTTCTATAACTTGCCCTGCCTTCATGCTGTGAGTTAATGCTGTGTAACCTCACAGAGGTGTCAACATGGTTCTCCCCAGCAGAAGTCAGCGACTTTGTCCAATGCTTGGAACAACTGCGCTCCAGTCTCAGATTGAACCTCCAGTGCAGATGATAAACAAATATTAACTACAAATTCAGGATATTTTCCACAAAGTGAGGGGGATGGAGAAAGGTATTTACAGACCTGAGGGGCCTTTATGGAAAAGGTCTTTTCAGCCTGTTGTACCCCATCCCACTGCTTCTGCACTTTAAAGCGCTGCAGTGTCTCAAATAAATGTCAGGCCAGCTAGGGAGTCCTGGGTCAGAAGCAACTGCTCAGACCCCATGCAATCAGGCACATGCCAGGTTCTGCTCTGCTGGGCTCATGGTCAGATTTCTCCTCCCTGAGTGGCCTGCTATTGTCTGTGCCCACTTCTGTTTCTGGCTCCAGTGAAGATGTAACCTTGGAACAAGCTGCAGTAGCCTAATGTGCTTTGGGGCTCCCAGAAAAGCCAGAAAACTGGCACTCACACCCCCTTAAAGTAGAGCTGAGAGGATCTTCCCAGTATCCCCACCTGCTTTTTGTAGCAGCTCTACCTCTGTCATCCCCAGAGGGACTCTGCACTCAATGTTGAGAAGGAAATTATATGTCCCAAGCTGGGTGATTATCAGCATCTCTTGTCACATGACAGGCAATGTGCTCAGACTCTGAAACCCCTTCATCCCCCTGTGCTATCTCTGTTCAGTGTCCGTGTCTGACCTACCTGTTCAAAAGTGCCCTGTGATTCCTTTGTTTCTTACCATAAGTGTGCAAGCTGAAACACCATAAAGGAACAGAGGTTCCAGGATGTCCCACGGATATGGCAAAGTGGGTCCCATTCAGATATCCCACCAGATCGAGTGAAAGTCACTGAGAATCTGTTGTCGCAGCCCTTGTTTAATTCTGAGACCTTTTGTTGGTTTTGAGTTTTAACTGCGCACATTTAAAAAAAACACTTTATAAATGTATTTCCAGACTTTCTAATAGGATGAAACAGTTATGCTAGTTTTAGTGGGTAACAGAAGCTATTTGAAAAGATCTTTCTGCTTAAATATGAATGTACGATGCTTGTCTCTATGTCTCCATTAATTGGTATGTATCTTTGAATATGCAAAAGAGCCTTTATAATGTAGACACTTTTGCTTTCTGCCCAATGGTCATTTAATGACATAAATATTATAACAGAAACAATAACAAAAAAGAAACAAAACCACTTTTCAATCAGATGTTGAAGATGTAAATTAAGGTCACTAGCCTGACTTTGAAGGGATGATGCTGATTTATGGTAGCCGATGATCCAATTGCATTGCTTTCTCTTAGGTACTTAGGTGGTTTCCATTGAGACAGTATCTGAATACTGTACTTCTTGATCTGCAACCATAAAAGACTTCAGAAGAGTGGAATTATCCCAGTTTTACACAGAGGACAGTTGCCCGACAATGTAAACATCCTGCAGGACAAAAATTCACATTGGAAAGAAATTTCTCATTGTTAGTCTCTAACTGCATGAACTGGTGTTTTGTGTTAAATTTCATCCCTTTTCTAGTCACCAGTCCTCAAGATTACCCAGTTCTGCCCATATGATAGTCCATAATGGCTAAAGAGAGGGGGAGGAATGTTACGCTGATCTGAGAGACAAAGGAGACAGCTAACAGGAACAGGGGAAATGGAAAAACTCAAATAGCTTAATGGGCTCAAATTGGGAAGTTGGATAATTTCCATCTCAGACTTCTGAAAGATGTGGTATGTGACATTGCAAGTCCAGTAAAAAGGATTTTCAATAAATCTGTCTAATTAGGATGGTACATTAGGAATGAAAAGTAGCAAATCTATATTTAAAGAAAGGAGAAAAAGTTGTCTGGGCCACAGTGGACCTTTTAGTTTAATCATAATAATACCAAGCAGAGTTTAAAGTAAGTTCTAAAGGAAAGATTAATTAAATGCACGGGGGGGAAATTAAATAAACATGCAACATATGTTTTTTCTATCATCTGAAGTGTGCCAAGCTACCCTGATATATTTTGCTAGGAAGATACCTGGGTTTTGAGACAAGGAAATGTTGTAGACCCAAGTTATCGGGATTTTGATAAAGGATTTTATATTCTGCCCCTAAGGAAATGGTTTGTTACATTATTAAGGTAATTGGTACACAATTTACAGTGTGTTTAAGGAACTGACCAAAGGAGAGCAACAAGTGCTGAGAGAAGGCGTATCAAGATGAAGGTCAACAGTAGAGCTCCTGAAGTAAGGGACCGACCTTGTTTAATAATGTCATTAATGATATTTGAGCAGGGTCTGTAAGGGGAGGTGATAGGTCTCATTGGGCTGGGCACAAAGGAGTGAACTTAAGACATTTGCAGCTGCCACAAGAATGAGACACTGCCAAGAGAATATTATATATGAAGAACTGGGTAATGTTGAGAACCGGGTGATAGGAAAGATGTGAAATTTCTTTCAATGTGAACTTTTGGTCTCGGAGGACGTATTTACGTCGTTGGGCAAATACCATCTGTGTTGCACACTGGAGTTCTGGTCCCCCAGACATCCAGGCTATGAGGAGATTGGGGCTCAGATGGCTTCCTCCCTGCCCAGGTACTGCAGCGTGTTTCCTTTCAGGGTGGGAAAGGTGCATACCTGAATCTCACCCAACGTGCAGTTGGGATGTGACCACAGAGCACACCTCAGTGGGGGCAAGGGGTTCATTAAGGTGCACCTATCTTGAAGTGCAGGCAGAGAGTGGTGGAGCCACAACCAGCAGAAAGGCGGGTGTGATTGAAGAACAGAGCTGGCCAGATATTTCAAGTAGAGAAATGTTAAAGTCGTGGGCAAGGTGTTAATCAAGCGTTTTCTGTTATAATCTTTGCTATTCTTGTCAACCACCTCTGAGAAAGATGAATTCAAAGCAGGTCCAAAGTGGGGTTACTAGTGTGAGGAGAAGAATGGAAAATCTGTTTTACAAATGAAATTGTTTTCCAGAAGAAATGGGCTTAAACACAGGAAAGGGGGAAGATGTGTTTAAGCTAAGGACAGCATTAGCAAAGGAAACAGTGTGTGCGAGGACCATGAATACATGTAGGCTGGAAGCTGTGCTGAAGTGGGGCTCTGGAAGGAGTGATGAGGCCACAACGCTTCTAACAGTTTTTAAGGATGAAGATGGATATATTTAGGAAGAGGGATTGTATGATATACTTGCCTGCTATGCAAGAAAAATGAACACGGTCCTTTCTAGTGCTGTGTCCTTGTGAAACATGCCATAGGACTGTGCAGGATTAATTTATTATTACTATTAATTCCTCTTTTTTTCCCCAAGGAAGAGCATATTCAGCTCTGTATCAAGCAGGACCTGATGGAGTGTCTGTCACCGGGCTGTCTGATACCCGCCATGGGTGTCTGGTGAGAGGGAAAGGACCTAAGACAAATCCAGCTGCACCATCCCAGCTGCTTTGTCTCTTTCACCTAGTTCTGAGTTGCACTTTGTTTCCTTCCTGTGACACCCCACACATCCAGGAAGGACGAGGGATGAGAACTATGTGCACTTAATGCACGTTTTACGTAGCTTTCCTTTCGATAATGCAGTTAGTAGGGTCTTTGTTTCCTAGCTCCCTCATCTGCTTTCATTTCTTACTGCCTCAGCTCAACAACAGCGAAGGTCTGTTAGATTCTCAGCCATTTGTATTCATAAGCTGGGAGAATGCAGAGCCTTCAACTTCTTCATTAAAATAGTTTATATAAAATAAAAGAGAATTTCCGTACTATATTTAAACATTCGGGATGGCTGGCAGCAGCGGAATTAAACTCTTATTTGCACATATTTAAATTACCATGAGATGTGTATTTCAGTTCACAAAATGTTCAGCCATTTGGCTGGTGATGCTGGGTGAGTTTCCTTATAGCGCGAAGGATATTGCCATAGGATCCATCAGCTTATGAGGGCTAAAGGCGCCCACTCCTGGGCTTCGTTCACTTGTGTGTGCAGCACCAGACCACAATTCTCACAAAAGTTTTGAGGAAAGGTCTTACAGGGAACAGAAAGGTTCCACAGCACTAAAGGTAGGAAAGCATTGTCTGGGACAGCCTTTTGGGCTATAATTCAGCTCCCAGAAAAGGTAGAAGTAGGGATCTATCAAGCAGTATGAACCAAGACAAGCTAGGATGCTCTGCCTGTCTGGAGTTTTGGGGAACCGTGCCTGACACTGAATACCAAAGCTGTCTACTGTGTTACTGGAAGAAACTGTTACCTGGCTCTGTGCCCAAGCACCTGGAGAAGGAGGGCAGCATCTAGGCGGGGGGGATCAGAGAAGGAATTTTTGTTTTCTACTTCTGTTGAGAAATGACCATGACCTTATGAAGAGCTGTCCCCCCTTCTGCTCTGAGTGGTGGCAGAGGCTGAGGGAGAGAGACTGGAGGTTGTTGGTGTTGCCTCAGTGGGGAGCAGCTGGATGCGAGGTCTTCGGCCAGTGTGCTAACTGTGTGAATGTGAGGCAGCTCCTTCTTAAGAGCCGTGTATCTGTGGCAGAGGGACGCTATGCTAAGCCACTATAACCTGCTGAGGGCTTGGAACAAGGGCAGAGATACATGGTTTTCTGTGCTCATTTATGTAGACTTGAGCCGTCTGCCCTTTTTCTGTGAAATAATCTTTCGTCTCTAAGAGGAAAGAGGAATCGTTTCTACCTGGTGTCCTGAAGAGCCTTCAGTTTCCAAATGCTGTTCCTTCTAATTCATTGATCCTGGTAGGAAACTGGGAGAGATAGCCACAGGCTCCCAGAGGTGCCATCACCTTTGTGGAGACAGGAAGATGAGAACACTGTCTCACACTGACCACTCCATAAGGTCCCTGTTTCCCAGCGATGAATTGGCTGTAGAATGGGCTTGCACAACATCTTGGCCTCAGGACTTGGAAACTTCTGTTTGGGGAAAGCACGGGGACTTGTTTCAAGTCTGGGAAAGAGGTTTTTAAACAGGTTTCATGGGAAAAAGTGAGGTAAGTTGTTTAAGTGCCTTCAGGGGAAGGAGGGAGAGGCTACTTGAATGGTTGGAGGGAGGAGAGGTATATATCAGCATAGGGTCTGGCCTCACACTGACAGCGATGGCACTATAGGGATGGCTTCTGCCTTCCCCCCAATGTTTCCCTCTTATCCCTGCAGTTAGGAACCCTGTCCTGTCCTTACCGGTGTCCCCTGCACTCTGTGCCACACCAGAACTGGTGTCACATTTTTCCCCCTCTTGTTCATCAGTTACTGTTATCATCCTAGCTGTGACACAGCAACTAATTGCATTGTCAATGCCTTCAAATGAAGAAGAAGCAGCAGGAGCAGATGAACTCTTCAGCACCAAAGACTTCTTCTGTGCATGTCTCTAAGAATACACTTACAAAGAGAGAAGGGGGAAAGAAGCAGGATTTGTCTTAGCAGAAAGCCGCCTGCAGTGCTGAGGCATGGGCAAGTCTTCAGGCCCATGCTCTGCTTCGCCTGCTGCCAGCCGTGCTTTGTACCAAGGGGTTGTAGTGTCCATTTGGTAGTGTTACCATACTTCAGCCAGGGTGTATGTTTTGGCTGGAGGCATTAGGATGACTGGAAGGACAGTCTTTAAAGATTCTCCTCCCTTTGAATGTAGTTCATGGTATTTTGGGAGTTCCTGGACCTGCAATTTGAGGTGACCTGCACTTGATTGCTGTGGTGGGATGGTACATTTTTGTCTGTCACCTAGAAAATTAAGTTGTTTGAATGTTCATTTTGGGCATGTGAGTTAGGCACTGAAATACCTCCTCCGAGGACTAAGACTTTTCAGGCTGCTTGTGATAATATTTCACTGCATGTCTTTAGGGTCCATGTTTTGAAATGAGATCCAACTGTCCAGCTTTCAGAGGGCACCAATTGCCCCATTTCTATCCATCCTGGTGGCAATTTAGACCCGGGTAGGACTTGGTCCTAACACTTAGGGATCAGATACGAGCGCTTCTCCATTCATTTCAAACTTTCTTCCTAGGGTTTTGGTCTGTGCTAAAATGCAGTTTGACCTGCACCCCTCCTCCAGAGCAGGAGCATACCATTCTGCATGGAGTTGGAAGAGGCCACAGAAACTTTCTGGTAGATTTGGTGGAGCCTGGTTGGTGAACGGGTGGGAGCCCTTGAGCTTGTCTCATGCATCTTGGACCCGTCAATGTTACATTGTATTAACTAAGGCCATAGGGGTCCACAGACTGGGCTACCTATATGGTGCAATTTCACAGCCATAGCATTTACACAGAATCTACCCCTTAAGGCAGGTCAGTGCTCCTGAGTTTAAGTTTTGCTACCCATCACTGAAGGTAACAACCTTCAAAGTTGACATCACAGTTTAGGCATCTGGTGCACAGATATTTGAACTAGAAGGTAGAGGCAACATGTAAAAAACTGGATGTGGATGGAGGAAATAGGTCAGGAGTCCTCTCTATAGTCATTAACAGTTTCTTTTACCGTCAGGCTGTTCCTTTTCAAAGGCTAATATCAATTATTTTTCCTTTGTTTCTAAGGGCCTGGGAGCTGAGAAGTGACTCCTCTGACATTTCAGTATATTGCTGTAAAGAATATGGAGAAAGTTTTCACATGAAACATAGAGTTTACCCATCACAGATGCCAACCTGGTTTCAAAGGATTTAAGACAGCATATCGTCTGCCATGCTGTTTGTTTGATATTTTTCTGTTGATATATTGTCTTCATAGCTTTTTTTTATCTGCTAATTGATGTATGGCTGTATATACTGGTCTTTCAGCTGTGCTCGAGTTTTATGTTAGACACAGTACTTTGTTTATTCATGATTCTTATGGTTCTATTTAAAGGTTCAGGAAGGTAAGTCAGAGGTACGTTTGTAGCTCTCATGGCTTTAGAGATAAATTTATTGAAACGAACCAAGGGAAAGCAGAGATGCAGTGAGTACCTGAGCATTCAGGCAGCCTGAAAAAAATGACTTGGTGAGGTGATCACTGGAGTCTGCTGTTCATCTCACTGGAGCATCACGTTTCAAGACAGAAGGTGACAATTCAACTTCACTGACGAAGAAGAGGTCAGTGTGGGAATGAAACCACTGGGACTGAAAGCTTGGAGCTGTGGAGAAAAGAAAATGGAGACAAAATTAGAGACTTACACAAAGAGAGAAGGGGAAGACAAGAGAACGGAAGGACGGGTGAGCAGAGACAGCAGTGACTAGAAGGGGCGCAGGTCTTTTGTTGAGTATGAGAGCCAGGATTTGGCCTTGAACAAATATTGAAATAATAGCAGGTCCATAAAGACCATGTTTCCTCTTTGACTGTTTGCGAACTGTTGTACTGACAGCATGTTTGTGGAACGTGTGGGGAGACCCTAAACTCCAATCCTGCCTGTGAACCAGACTCATCATGAGATTTTCCTGCCAAGGGCGCATTTGGGTCCTTGCTGTAGTATGAGCAGGACAAGGGCAAATCTGTGACCAGCCTTGTGAATCTTGAAAGGGTAATTTCACCTGCCACTTATGTCTGTGTGGAGCCTCCTTGGGGGCAAGTCTTCCAGCAGAGCACTTTTGATCGAATTTTTCTCCAGAAACTGAAGCAGGAGCCAGAGTCCTTTGGAAAGCCCTGCATATAAATATCTTGTTTAGTTAGTCTAATAAAGGTATTACTAACAGTGCTGCTTGGAGGATTTATTGGGGGATTTCACTAAGACAGTGTTAGCAGTGGAATTATAGTCATTCTCTGGTAAGACCTTGTCAATGCGAGAGAAAATAACGTTGATCCAATCAGAGATATTTTACAGGATCAATGTAATATTCCTTTGCATAATCACAACTGAAGGATTATGGGCCTGTGCTGGGAGTGACGAAGGATCACTTGACAGATCACAGCCTCATTTGTTCTCATTGTTTTAACTGGTGAAGTACAGGCAGTTTTTAAAAGTGTGCATATATACCCCTGTATCTTGAATAAATCAGGGCTCCTTCAGGCCACAGGCCTTATTTTCAGTCTATTGCTTTTAAACAATATTTTGGGTTACATACATTTTTCATAGCTGAGCCATACTGAAGCATCTTGGTATGACCTTGAGACAATTCCCTCTGCAGTCCAGGAAGCCAATGTACATGAAATGGGAGAGGATGCCCTGAGGCAGGCAGGGAGGAGGAGAACACAAATCAATATACAGCACAAACCTTACAGCCCAAACACCGTAAGGGATCCTGAATAAGTTTGCGTAATTGAGCTTTTGGATAATGCAGCGATTCCTCCAAGGGGACATGAGCGTTGCAGATGACAGTAAATTCAGGAGGCTCAAGAGCGTACTGTGGTATGCTTGGAATAATTTATAATACAACAAGACCTCCTTATGGGTTCCGCTACTGTCTTTGCATTTTTCAGGGTCCCAGTACTGCTCTATTGCTTTAATGACAGCTTTGTCACGCATTGTGGAGGCCCTAAATCCCTCTGCTGCCTGCACTTATCCTAGTGAGGCTTCTTCTGCTGAGGAAGAGGAGCAGTATGTTTGATGGCTTCACCACATTTGACTGACTGGTTCCTTTGGATTTACGTGTACATCTCAGTGAACGACGGAAAGGGAAAATAGTGGCTGAGGCACAGGGCAATGGCTCGGCTCACTGATAATATCAAGGGCCATTCAAACTCCAATCTTATGGTTTCAGATGACTTCAACTGCAGGACTGCAAAACTTATTTGGGGAAGAAAAAACAGCTATTACAAGTGACATTTAAAATTAGATGGGACACAGCTTTCATGAAAATACAGCAAGGATCAGCTTGTTTCCATCGGGGCGAGGACAGATAACTGGACAGGTCCATTCTGCCATCATGGGCAGAGTACAGCCTGTATCAAAGCATACAGTTTTGCTAGGAGGTTGTGACTAGCTCTGGGCACGTGTACAGAGGAGTATGTGAGAGGTTGCAAGAGCTTGTTAGAATTAACCCCTTCAAATGAGCTCAGGCTGGGGACAAGACCTCCAGGAGATTGTGGTCCCATGGCTTTGCCTTGCACCAAGAAGCGAGGGAAGGGGGAGAAGAGGCAGGGCCAGGGTTACCCATGCTTTCAGCAATGCAGACAGGTCGTAGCCTCCAGGCAGCATCAACGCCTGCCAAAGTCATCTTGTTGCCCTCGCCATTGGAGGCCTCATGTTTGGCAGTGCAGGTGTTCTACAGCTATTGCTGTGGGACAATTTACTGGAGGAAGACTGGCTTGACAGCTCCCCTTTGCCCTGCCTGGTGCCTCCTGTGCTATGTGGCACATGGTGGGGAAGCAGCCACGCGCGCCCTCTTTGCGCAGGCTCTTGTAGCCCACGGGAGAACTGCTCCTGCTTTGCTGATGGCCGTTTCCATAAGACCTGTGTAACTCTGCCCTGCATGTAAGCCCTGGGACATCACCATGGGTCTGGCACCATGGGTGGCACCAACACGATAGGACAGGCTCAGGTTGCCAAAATCATTAAGTGAGAGTAACCATGGTGCCTTTTTTTTCTTTCTTGCTACGTGGAACAATCAGCGATCAGATTACTTCTTCAAAATGCAGCGCCGAGAAGTAATCTGTTAGAGTAATCATTTACTGTATCAGCTCTGGCCACCACAGGCCTCGGACTTATTTATATCCTTGCAATTCACGGCTGCCTGTCAGTTGTTCTGTTGGTGAGCCTGTAGCAAATCCATATTAAAAAAAAGGTTGGGGTTCTGACTTAAACCGAGAAAAGCATGAAAAATGAGAGTAAATCCATGCTGATAGTCTGTTCTTCATTGCGTAAGTTCAGGATGGACCCTTATCCGGGATTTTCACTCTTAACTCTCAGCGTCCTGGCTCTGCTGAGCCTCCTCAGATCATGGATACTTCTGGACTGTGCATATTTCCATGTGTGGATCTATAGGCATATAAGAGCATGCTGGTGTAATTTGCATTTTAAAGTAGTCTTAAATAAGCTCTCATGTCTGCAGCTGGGCTTTGAGAGGATCATGTTCCCTGGAGTTAGCCCAGGGTAATGTGCTGAAGATCACACATAGTTTTTACTCTGTTCTTGTTCAAACAAAACTGCTTTTAAGTCCAGGGGAGCAAAATCAGTCTTGCTGAAGTTTGAAGCAAGCTTGCCTTCGACTTCAGTGGGACGCAGATTTTGCCCAGCATTAATTTTTGCTTGTGAAAAGACTTGAGGAAAAGATGGAGAAAGGCCTTCTAGACCAAACCTCCCAGGAGCTTACTAATCACTCCTTCTTGCAGAAGTTCACTGCCATGTGAGTCCCCTGAAATATTTCCTTGAGTTGAGCAGGAGGTTTGCTTAGAGAAAATGACCTACATACAAGGCAAGTGCCGTGTAACACTTGCAGTTAACGTTTTATTTGTTGGTATAATAAAAGCATGTCAACAATTCAGTCTTGCCAAATTCCACTTGCCTATTTGGCTGGGATATGTATTTTTTCCTGAGGAGGGAGTAAAATGATGTTCATTTATTTCTTTACTACAGTCCTGGCAAGGAAGAAGATTTTTGTGCCTGAGCTGATAAATTTTCAAGTGAATTTTTTAAGGTTGTTATTCTGAACCACTGCCCAAAAAAGTCCAAGGAAAAATAATTTGAGACTCTATATCAATTCATATAACTGCCATCACAAATAAAAATGTTGGGTCTTTCCTTGAATAGTCCAACATACCTCTAACATTGCTATCTCTGCAGAACTCATTTCTTCTGTGAAAGCTGCAAATGTAAATGTTCCCTTGCAAACAGTGTCACTCACAAATAAATAACACAGATCTTCCTTGATGCATGTTGTGTCGACCAAATAATTTCCATTGTCTTACACTTGTTACTTTTTCATTTTTCCCAGAAGGATTTGCAATCATTACGAGTCACTTTCCATTTTGACTTATAGCCTAAGCAATTGAACACGAGTGCAAGGCTTCAGTACGAGAACTGCTCACTGCAGTTAAGTGCGACCCCCGTTAATGAGCAGGTAACGTCAGGCCTTTCGATAGTAATCTCTTTGGGGGGCTGATCTGCCAGGCTGTTACACAGGCTGGAGAAGCGTACCATGATGTCCATGTCACTGAAATTTTTATACCATCCCATCACAGTAGCATCAAAATGCAGACATGCACATCTCCACAAGGAAATACAGCTCAAAGACTGGAATAGATATGCCATGTATTATTAATTACCCAGTTGAACTATCGATAATAATATTTGTACTATGCCCTCTGCAGCTCTATTGCCCCTACCCTTTTAAAAACTTCATTTGAATATTACTTTTTATTTTTAGCTGCCTGGCGACGCCCAGGCTTGAGGAGCTTAATTCCTGCTGTAGGCATGGAAAGTTCGACACTTCTGTGCATGCGGTCCTTGCTGTTATGCGGGCTTATTCAGCAAAATGGCCGATGCGGGCAGAAGATGTGTAAATCAGCGAGTGCTGCAAGAAGAGCACTTAATTGAAGCTTTATCAAGTGCCTGCAGAGCTGACCTCTGAGCAGTAGCTGAACCACAGTTGGGATGGGAGCGAGCCAGCAGCTTTCACTGATGACTAAGCCTGTGTGCTGGGAAAGGATTTGCTTACAAAAACTTGCCTGCTTTACCCATGGGTGGCAGAGCACTGCATAGCTAGGGGTGACTTAAATCATTCTGCTTAACTCACTTAAATTGTTCCTTTCAGCACAGATTCATAGCTCTAAGTACACTTTGATGACTCTATAGTTGTGTACGGGGGATTTAAGTTAAAGCCAGGCTGCTGACTGTCGGGGTCAGCGCGGGGCTAACAGCATGGGGGGGATGTCAGACCGTATGGCGACACGACGGCACGTTCAGGCCTGTGAAGTTTTTTTCTTGTTGGTCTGGCTTTGGAAAAGTAGATTTGGACTGTCCCTACCCCTTCTGCTTGAGCATCTCTCTGCCCTGCATGTCTGCAACTGCATATACAGAGGCGGGCAAATATCAAATAGTTCCAGATCCTCAAACGCATCCCACCGAACTTGGCAAGTGTACTGAAGAAAATAAAGCCCTGGCGGTTGAAGGCAAAAGGAGAAAGAACTGTGTAACATTTCACAAAGCTAAAAATGATGAAGGACTAAATTAATTTGGAGATAAAATCTAAACAGTCTTAACAGATAATTGAGAACTTATTGACAACATTTTACTATGCCTGCAAAAACCCATGGTGCTATATATGAGAAAGAAGACCATATTGTTAAAAACTACAATAACTTTGCTATGAGGGGAAGTAATAGTAGCAGAAAATAAAAATTGTGAATGTGCCTCTTCTCGCATGCAGGAAGAAGAAAAGGCAGCATACTGAAATATCTGGAAATTAGAGATTAGGACTGGTAAAAACTAGATAGAAAAAGAAGTACAAGAAGGGAAAGCTATGTCTAGCTGAGTTAATACAGGAAACAAAGCTCCAAAAGCTATTAAAAAGCAGACACTTCAAGTAAATTATTATTATATACTCTGCAATAGCAAAGCATATTAATGATAGAAATGCTAACAATAGTGTTTGTCTTTTGCCAAATGGAAATGATTAAAAAAATAAGTGGAAATCAAGGATATGTTTAATAATTATTTTTATTCTTCTTTTTGAAAAAAGCTAGATGAGTTATTCTTGCCATATGATGACAACAAAATACTTTCTTCTCCAGCAGTAATTTAGACTCGCAGAGCACAGTTAATAAAGTCAGTCATTTTAATTTAATAGATCTGAATAATTTGATACCAAGCATTTTAAAAGAGCTGGCTAAGGAAATGTGCAGACTTAATTCGTATAAATGGTGATTTTCAGAATTTGTCAGGAGACTACTGGTGAAATATCAAAGATGTGGGAGAAAGCTGGTATTATTCACTCTTGAAAAGTGTAAATATAGCATACTGGGAAAAGTAATGTAGCAGCTAATGTAATTAATAAATTAATAAAGAATTAAATGCAGATATGCTAACTAATGCTAATCAACATGGATTTATAACAATAGATCTCATTAAACTAATTTTTGTTGATAAAGGTGCTAGTGTTGATTGAATATTCCTTCTCTTCTTTTAGGCACTTGACTCAGTACCAGACGACATTTTGATTAATAAGCTACAGAAACCAACATGATGCAAATTAAATGGATTAAAAAGCTGGCTAAATTATAGAGTTTAAAATGAAATTTTCTATAGACATAAAACAGATTCCATGGGGTGTTACAGGTAATAGCTTTTTGCATTAGGCTAGTTACCATTTTTATTAAAGAACTAGAAAAAAACCATGATAAAGTGATCCATAAAGTATACTAATATTAGTTTGGGGAGTGATAAATAATAATGAAAACCAGGTAACTCTGTGGAAATTGTTTGGTTCTCTTTGTAAAGTGGACAGAAAAAACGTGTACTTTAGGTACATCTGTTTGGAACAGTGAGATGGCTTATAGATACAGTTGATGTATCCTAGTGTCTATACTGCAGGCAAATTATGTACCTTAGCTGCACCTCAGATGACATATTTTGGGGTACAGCTGGCCCAGACATCATCCCTGCATAGCATAAATGGGCTACAAAGGCTTCATAAGGCCCATAATATTTGTTTTGCAATGACGTAGGTTTTGTGGCTTTTCTGTTTTTGGCACTTGCGCACTCAGGAAGGGTTGAGACAGCGGAGAGGGTTCAGGGCAGAAGTGATGGTGCCGTTGAGGAGGGCACGCTCTGTAACGCAAGGCTTAAGGAGCTCAGCCAGCCAAGCTTAACAAAGAGATGATTGAGGGGCGGCTTTATCGTAGGCTATAAAACCTGCATATGGAAAGACAACCTGCTCAGAGAAGACTCTATATCTAGCAGATACTGGGTTCATCACAAGTGGAAGGCTGGGGTTAAACCAGCTGAATTCAAACGAGATATGAGGCCAACCATTTTAGCGAGAAAGGCATTAACCCTGGGAACAGCCTGCTCTCAGAGGTGGCAAATTCTCCTTTGAAAACACTTTGAAAACTTAGATTGTATCTTCCAAACAGAAATGAATTCAGGACAGACCCGTGGCCTGTCCTCTGCTGGGTATCTGAGTGAATAATCACAGAGCTGCCTTCTGGCCTCATAATTTGTGATTTAACATTATACAGAAGTTGCGGCACTGGAAAACGAGTGCCTGACACCAAGAGTTCAGATTTTATGTGTCAGCCAAGGGTTTTTCTGGCTTTCCTGAATGTAGATCAAAACTTGGAGTATTTTATGTGTGTCAGTATGCAAAGCCATAAATGCATCCACTTCAAAGCACACATCCTTGCCACAGTTTGGGTCACTGGGAGGATCTGGTGGGGTAGCAACGCAATAACCTAGGAGCTCTCTTAATGCAGGGCCATATTCTGCTGCTGCTCTGAGATCAAGCTGAGAGGATTTTCTCAACTTCAGCAGCATTTTACTGTAGCAGAACTCAGAGCTGAGTTTACCCTGGCAAGTCAGCGCTGTCAGTTGTCCCACAAGAAGGGATGTGGTGGGTAATGACAGGAGCAGGCAATAAAAGAGGGAAAGAATATACAGGAGAGACACCGAGGAAGGACAGATGGAGGAAACCCATCAGGACCATGACAGAGGCTAGAAAGCAGAAATATGGGAAAGCTGCTTTTTAAGCCATATTTTTGTGTACATAAGAAAAAAAAAGTATTGCACAAAAAAGGGAGATTTGGGAGGGGGACATTAGAAGAGAAAGAGCGTGTAAATAAAAGGTGGGGAGAGAGAAAAGGAGAGGAAACAGAAACATGTTTGTTAGTCTTCGTGACCTTCCGTTACACTTACTGAATTATTTATTCTGATATTTGCTGGTATCTTCCTGCCAGCCATTTAGTGTCACGATATAAATAAGAGCAGAACCCCGTTACTGCTGTTCCTGGAGGGATTTTGATGTTGAACAGCAATGGTGCACCTCCCCCCACCATCCTGCCATTAGGTGATTATGAATTATATGCCGAGTGCCTCTAATAACTAAAGGGAAAGGGCTGCTCAGCACATTTGGAATGTAAATCTCATTTTTTTCTCTTTTGTAGGTCATGAAATGCAGCCCTCTTCTAAACCTCTGTGCTCAGATCACAAGCTCCCGCTGCACACAAATTCCTCAGCCTATCCTCTGCAAGGGTGACATTTCACCCAACACTGAACCCCTCAGCATCCTGCGGGCTTGAGATAAGATTGTTATTATTATTATTATTTTAAACACAGACATGCTGCATCATGTCACGTAAAAATTCCTATGTAGATGTTATACCATACAGGAAAGCTGACTCTTGAAAAACCAGAAATGGATGCCATATTTCAATTAAAAAGCAAGAACTTAATTTATATTTTTCCCTAGCCTGCAGATAGCCACAGGACACAATTTTTAGGGAATCGGCACTTACTAGCCAAAACTTCAGAAGTGTTCACTGCCCAGCCCCTCTCAAGTAACCTATATAACTGCACCTTCAGAACAAGCCCTTCTGGGCTCCATATTTAGTTCCTGAGCTCCCACATCTCCTGTCCTTGGCACTTCCTTTGCAGCAGCAGTTTCTAGGCTATTGCAGGAGGAGCCGGTGGCCTCTGAGGAGGATAGCATCATGGTTGTGCTTTGCAAGAAGTGAAAGGGCGGGAAGAATCTCTTCATTTTAAAACACATGAACTGATGAGCTGAACACTTTGCTTTATGACTGGGGGGGGGAATTCAGTTATAATCCAGGTCGTGGATGGTCAGCTTTTGTTTCTTAGTACACTGATATTATGGGACATGCGGTTCAGATCTCATTTCATTTTGGAAGAGTGAGCAAGGCATGTAAATAGTTAAAAGGAGGGGAGGCAGGTAAAAGGGAAAAAGAAGTTAAAATTACTTGGTGTTTGTTTTGCTTCTGGGATAAGCAGTTTCTCTCTGGGGAGAAATTCACTTTTCTACACCACTTAAATCTCTCTTAAACCCTTAAAATAGAGCTCTAGGAGTGACATGGCGCTGAGGCCTTGGTGCTGGCCAATTTCACCTTATCATATTCGCTCAGACTATTTCCAGCCCAGCAGAGTCACACTGCTGACAGCCCCGCACAAGCTCCAAGATATTTCCTTGCTGCAAATTAAGTTTTCTCGGCAAGCCACCCTGCTTCTTCAGTTATCACCACTGGAGAACAGATGTCCTAAGGGACTCAGAACGGACTATGCAGTCTCTCACCCATGGGTTTTCATTTGACCTTGCTCGCATCACTAGTGACCAAAAGTTATTACCATAAGTGGCTTACGTGAAATGTATTGGTCTCAGTCAATTATTAGCAGACAGTTGTCTGCATTACCAAACCACCATCACAAATGGTGCTTTTTTGGGAAGTCTTAAGCAGAGCCAGGGTCAGCACGGCTGGCCTGAAACCTCAGCAAAAGTGCAAGGAGAACAGGCTTTAAGTTTCGTGCTTATTCACTTTCAAGAGAATGAAAATAACACAAGCTGTAAAATAGCTGTAAAAGCTATTTCAGGCCAGCATAAATTAGAGCAGTCTCTGGGGCGGCTCTAACTAACACATGGGACCATCCTGCTCCCTAGAGAGCTTCCATCTTCAGGACGTACAAAAGTGGTGTAGAGCTTTTCTGGCAGCCTCTGCCCCATCTCTGCTGCAGCAGGGCAGAGACCGGCAGCCCAGGATGTGCTCAACACGTTTTTTACCTAGTGTGCCGATGTGACAACATGCTCAGCCTTGGTCTATGCAGGGTATCGCGTTGTAGACAAATAAGGATGCTCTGCCAGATCTTTCTGAGTCATAGAGCACCATCAGACGTGATATGACTACCCAGAGGTACTTGGCTTTGTTGGGGTACAGATGGGGTGAGATGCAAAGCCAGAGCCATCACCCAGGAAGAGGGAGAGCAGTTGGGCCGTTTTGCTTGAAGCTACAGGCAGCAGATTTCCAAGCTGGGGAAAGCTTGCAAGAACTGATCTGGAAAGGCAAAATAGCGCATTTTTCTCAGAACCAAAACACCAAAAGTAGACATTCAGTTTGAATCAGCTGAAAGGCCCTGTTTTATTAACTGAGATATTTCATTTTGATTTTTCTTTATTTATTCATTTATCTTGGTAAGCACATGTTGTCTACTGCCTGCTGCTAAATCCCCAGAGCCTCTCTTCTTCCACCACTCTCCTCTCCCCAAGCCCTGACAATTGTACTGTGCTTGAAATGTCTCTGTGCACAGCTATAGGAAAACAGTAGTGGAAAGTGCCTTCTTGGAGGCTGACCCTTTGACATTACTTTATCATGCCTTCAGAGCTCTCCTTGCAGTGGGGGAAAGCTTTGCTTCATGCCTGCACTCTGACTACTTCTGCAGCTGTGCGTAGTCCTGCAGTCGTGGGTACGAATTGGATCCTGCTGTCTGGCCATCCCTGGAGAAACGCCCCTGCCCAGCGCCCTGCATGCTCTTCGTTGGGGTGATTTGGGGTGCAAAATGCCTCGCGTGGCTCCTCGTGCGGGAATGCCAAGCAGAGGCCAACGGGGCTCTACTGCTCATGCTAACTGGGTTTTCAGAGCAAGGTTGTCTTTGTCGTAGCTGAACATGGGAGGTGTTTGTGTCCCCTGACCATCAGTGCCATGGTAGTGCAGGAAGGGAGGTGGTGTGGTGGCAGTGAACCTTACGGAAAGGGATTCTCCAAAAGGAGTAGAAAAAGTGGGCAGGAGGATCTTGACATACCTCAGTGGAGCTGCAGCATGGCATAGATATACCGGGGGAGCCTGCAGGACCTGCAGCCCTCTTAGCATCTGCTGATGCAGCATGTGGTTGCATGGTGCCAGGTGGGAACCCTCGAGGTGCAGCTCATCCGGGCAGCTGGGGCTTTGGAGACCTGAAGTGCTTTTGGTAAATAAGAAGGGCATCATCAAATTGGAGGAGTACAGGTTGCTGGGGACGGTGCTGACAGCTTATGGTAAACTTGCTGATGGGAAAAAATATGGAGCTTCCACCTTCCAAAAAGCAGAACCAACAATAAAACAAATCTACCTCAAAAACATTAAAATTGAGCTTCAGCATGAGATTTCTAACAAAGGGTCCAGCAGAAGACTTAGTCCCCAGTTAAGGACTGTGTATCTAATTTGGGGTTGACTAACATGGTAAAGGAAAAAGACTGACTCAAAACCTAAAATCAGAACAGTGAAAGAATTATTGAGATATACTGTTTTATCCTGATTTTGCCAAGAAACTCAGGATGCGTCGTCCACAATTGCACAAAAATCTGAGCTAGAGCTGGAAATATGTCCAAACATCTTGTCTTCTAGACTTCTGCCTTAGCTATAAAAGCATCCTTCCTTCCTAAATAGCTTAAGTAATGGTCTACTCAGGGAATGAAGAGAAATGTAGACTCTTGTGTCCAGTATTATAAATCTGAATAAAGCCTCAGGTCAATGTAATCAGACATAAGGAAAAAAGAAGGATGACGTCTGTATGACATGGTTGAATTACTGGCATTGCAGAGCTGGTCAAATACTTTTTTCATAAAAGGTAAACTTATCAGTTTGGGGGAGAATCAAAGGCTCTTGTGAATTTTTGTCAAGTATAGTGACAAAATAGTCACTACAGTGTTAGAAGGTAAGTAAGAGTCGAGGGAAACAAAAGAGTGAAAAAGTGATTTTTTTTTCAGCATGAAAAATACCATTGTGGAAATGATGACATTTTTTAGTATTCTTAAAATAGACTTTCATTTTTTTAGGGAATATTTCTCAAGGAAAAATTGATCCCGTTAAAAATATTAAAAATCAGAGCATTTCATTATGGTTTGACCAAAACATTCTGGGTTGACCTAAAATGAAATTTTTTGTCTTAACATTTCACTGAAAAGCTTTAAAAATTTTATTCAGTTTGATTCAAATTTAATTTTTCCTGATTTTTCCATTTAGCCAGCTGTATCTCATGGATCATTCTTTACTAAAACAGCATCTTTACTTTTGCTAGCTTGATCTTGCACATTTAATTTGACATTAAATATCTTTTCGGTTGACAGTTTCTAGTTTATATTTTTGAATGTGAAAAAAGGCAACAATAATTTGGAAATTAAATGCATTACATTTTCATAATCTGTAACATTATTATGGGTCTGTTAATATTTCATCCTACTTTGGTTCCTCCAAAACATCCTCCAGCCCATTGACTGTAGCAATGGGTCAGGTAAGTATCTCGACCTCTACCTACTCAACTTAAAACCCCTATAAATAACTTTTATTGGTTTATGTCCTCTACAACTATATGTAGTGTCACAGCTAAGAATGTCATTGCACTAAACTGATAATTACATTTGCCTTGGTTTTTTTTTTCCTTTTGCTTTCTTTTTCTTCTCTACGTAGTTTATAAAGTGCAAAGACAAGAAAAGTAAAAAGGAAGGTCTTCATTCAAATAAAGGTAAAATCCTGCTGCAGACAGAAAAGTGACTTTGGGTGAAAATGACATCACCAGGCTCTGTATTTAGTCTCTTCAGTGGCATCCAGATCAAATATACTTGGTTTTCAAGGTGATGTTTCTAACCAGCCAGCCCTTAAACTCAAATTGGGATCTGAAAGTCAAGCTGTGTCCTTTCTGACTCATGCATAATCATCCTTAATAAAGTTTCTACAGACAGGATTTAGCTGACAAATTGGTGTTTATCATACACAAGACAAAAAAGATTAATCCAAGCCATTCATCCATAGCTAGGCTGACTCTTCATCATTAATTGGTTAAATGCATGCTGTCTGTAAAGTAAGCCAGTACAGGATGATCTGAAGAGCAGATCCCCTAAGATGGAGGGGGTTTTAAGTAGTGCTTTCCCCCACCACAAATGCATTTCATTTTAGCAAAATATTTCCAAGACAAACCCACTGGTGGGCTCCTGTGATACTAAGCCTGGGAGAAATCCCTTTTGCCTTCCTTCCCCCTACCTTTGTACCCATCCATTAGCTTCCAAAGAAAAATTTGTGGGATAAAAAGTAGGAGGGCAAGAGAGGAATATGTGGGACTCTGTTCTGCAGAGTGATCAGCTGGCCAATGGAAGAAGCAGTCAGTTTTTGGGGGTTCCCGCCCCAGAGCTCTCCTTGTTGATTCTGAGTATTGCATGGGGTTCAGCACACGACACTGAACACCCTCCTGAGCTCCTTGGCATGTGCATTTGTGTATTTAATGTGTGTGTGTGGCAGCCTGACACGGGCTGTGACAGAAACTGCCAGCGATCTGTGCAGCAAGCTGCCATCTTCCATCTCTTCAGGGTGAGGTAAGGACGCAGTCTGAGCTTGCTTTGAGATCTCACCTCTTTTTAATGAGTGTTAAGACTTGTCTTAAATGTTATTTTAATCCACTTGTCATGTACTTAGCATGCTAAGCAGTCAGGCAAGGAGGAGGGAGGCAGGCTGACGCAGGGTAAGCAAATATCTCTCTGCTTGGGAGGCCTCTGGTCCTTCCCCTTAACCACACCTACCTTCCTCGCTTCTGATGATGAATGTTAAAGGGAAGAGTGGACGTCACCTGGCTTTTATCCTGTCACCAGGGTGACTGTAAGAAGCTGGAGGAAGTGTATTCTTCAGTTTGAAGGAAAAGTGATCTCCATTAAGTAGAGAAGGGAGCAGATCATGCTTATAGGAAGCATTGCTTTCCAACGAATGCACTAGAGCAGAAGAGCAGTAGCCAGTCTCTATTCCCTGATCTGCTGCTAGACCACCTTAGGAAGCAACTTCACCCTGCTGAGCCTCACCCTACTCACATATTATTGGCGATGGAAATACCTCCTTTGCTGGGCTTTGAAATCTGTTAGTAAAGAGTGTGGTATTAAAGGAAGGAGTATTACTGCCACAATGCTATTACAGTTACTTGGTTTCTGTCTGGAGAAAGATGAGATTTTGTTGGCTTCTTATACAGATGTGTGGCTGGGTTTTGTCAGTAGAAATGGCTGTTGGCTACTGCCTTCAAACCCCTACTCACCTACTAGCTGCTCAGTCTGGGGTTCCTCCGTGTTGCGTCAATAGTGTTTGAAATGCAGAGGGTGTCCCTTTGGAAGCTGCCAGGGCTTTCTTTGGATCACATTTGTGAGTGACATGAGATCGTGCTCCTAATGGCCTGATCCAGTCTGCCGCCCTGCGGCGTGACAGTCTGGGGCTGAGCAGCCTTTCTTCTCTGCCTTCATGCTGCTATTCTTCCTGCTCCTTTGATCCTGCTCTTCTCTGCTCCCTTCCTTTCTGTCCCTTTCCCTAGTCCCATTTCGTTATTATTACACTTGCCCTTTTAAGTTAGCCTGTTATTTAAGCCAGCCTTCATCCCCTGCCCATTTTGCATTGACCCCGTGCCTTCCCATGCAGATTGTACATGTAACTCATACGGTTCCCTATCTTTGAAGAGCCAGAGATGGCCAGCACGTGGCACTCCTGGCCTCCCACAGCAGGAACACACCATTAACTGTTCTTTCAGGGAGACGCAAGACAGTGAGTGTGCAGCAATCAGTCCAGGGTAAGAGAGGAGACTTAACACCTTACCACAAGGCAAGGTTGGGAGGCTTTTACAGCGGGCTGAGGGGATCCTGCCCTGTGTACTCTTCGATTTGTCCCATGTGTGAGTTGGGTGACTTTGAGTCCCCTGCTCCAGTACTGTTTCCTCGCTGTCTTCTGAATCTCCTGCCCATCCATGAGCAAGACTTTGTACCAGGTGTCTCCCCATGATCCTGTGACTGGAGGCTCAGCAGCTTCTTTCACTGTGGGAATGCAGCTATACATAATCCGAGGCTATATAGATTGTATACAGGGATGGATGCTGCTCCACAGTGGTCTCAGGACTGTGTGATTGTGGGATTTGGTGGTCCTTTGCTGTCCCAGGAGTAATCTCTGTGCACACAGAAACTAAACAAAGATTTAGCCAAACCATTTTTTTTCTTCGGGGCCAAAATGCCACGGAGACTTTGGAAAATATGTTGAAGTCTTCTTTTCTGATTATTATAGTGTATTCTGATTCTCCTGCTATTGAGATTTTCTGAGCCCGTGAGCTCTGTATCTGTCTACTAATGGAAAAAGCAAGATATGAAAATAATCTGGAACTCAGGCCACTCAGAAAGAAGCAAAAGCCTGGAGATCAGCTCTGAGACTTGGGATAGAACATTACACGTTAATTTGTAAAGCAGTGTGTTTGCAGAAAAGTGACAATATGGTTTTGAGCTGCATGTATGGAAGCACTGTATCGCAGCTAAAGGTGGTAATAGATTTACTCTGTACAGTTCTGATGCATTCACACCTAAAGCCATCACATCCAGCCTTGCACAAAACTTTACTAGCAGTGTCTCAACAAACTGAAAGGAGTTCAAAGAAGAGCAACAAAAATTATCAGGATGGCTTCAGGACCGATTTAGGTGGAAAGATTAGAAGTGCTAAATGTGAGTAAGAGACAATGAAGGTGGAGATGCGCTAACACTACAAATATTTAGTGGGTGTTAATGCTAAGAGGAGAAGAATTACTTTGTGTGATTCAAAGGGTTATATCATGAGAAATGACATGCAAGGAAGGGACAAATTAGTCTGAAAACTACAAAGAACTTTCTGCTGTTGAAATATGTAGTACTAACTTTCTCTTTGGGTTTAGTTGTCAGTAAAGTATCTACAGAGGTAGGTAACAGGCCCTGGAGGCAAAACTTTGGGGGCTATACTGCATGGAGTCAGCGTGCACCAGAAGAAACGTAAACTGGACATTACCTGTTCACCTGAGACAACTTCCATGTACCTTACATTTTGTTTCTTCCACACCATCATTTTCTTTTTCCATATATTCTGCCAAAGAAAAAGAGGCTAAAGTGTTGACTGTCAGATATGAGATTATAGAGACTGATCAATATGAGTTACTTTTACAAGAAAGAATATTATGGAAAGTCATGGAGGTAACAGTCATCTGCTTCATTAGTACCACCAAAGAAGCCCCCTAATGCCACAAACCTTGTAGGAGCTTGTTATCCTTTTCACACTTGTGAACAAGATGATAAAGAAATATTAAAAGTATCATCTTTGCGAATGCATCGTTCATTCAACCTGTCCTAACTCAACACATCTAATTTGCATATTAATTTATTGCTATATGGTTATGACTTCCATATTACGCTCCCAGTGAGTGTACACATTTCAGGAATCTTGTTAACATAGCCCAATCTTGCAAATGTTTTATTTAAATATCTAGTCTAAACACATTACAACCTGGTGAGTTAACCCATCATGTGCCTTGCCACACAATTAAGAAGGACAAAGGTCTTCATCCTTAAATATGAAACTCTTCCATTGTGCCACTTCCCAAACCTCTTCATTGCCTGAGTCCCAGCTCCTCTCTGAGTGTAACCTCTAGCAGGAGCCTCAATGCACTTGAGGGTGAGAGCCGCACGGCGCCCAACCCAGCACCCAAGAGTGCCCACCATCGCACTGCCTCGCAGCTCTGCTTCCTAAACCCCAGATCCCATGTGCTTGTGTTTCTTGATGGAGAAGGGCTGAAACATCTGCCTTGGTATCACACACTGATGTATTAATAAAGTTCCTTTTAATTTTGGTTGCTTCCTCAAGTAAAATTTGGATTGCTTTTATTTATTTCATCTGAAGCAGCACAATAGACTGTTTACATCCAAAGGCAGTGGCTCCAGATCAGATCTTTGATCCCTGACACAAAACTTGCTAAATATTTCTGGAGGGCGTTTTCAGCAGGTGTGAAGTGTGCCTGGGCGCTGCCACAGGGCTGCGGGCAGGGACAAGGATGAGAAGCAGAGGAGATGAGCAGGTGGCTGCCTCGGACGGTTGCAGGTACCAGCAGTTTCTGGAGTTGCAAGGTGAGCAAGAGACAGAATCACATGTCCTCCAAGCGCTGCTGCAGGGGAGGAAATTTTGGGCACTTTCCTCTTGCTCTTTGCTTGACAATTCATTTATTTCAGTGGCTGTTTACTGCTGGAGGGGGAGATACATAAGGCCCCTAGATGTTAATTGCTTCTGCCAAGTGAACATTGTAAATAATCATGAGAAAATTTATGGGGGGAATTTTTTTCCCTTTTATCAGCCTGAAGTTTTCTTGAGGGAAAAGGAAACACCATATTTCACTCAAGCCCTGCTGTTACAGGGCCAGATCCTAACTGGACGCCAGTGGTACCATTTGCAGTGGCTGCGATTCCTCAGCCCAGTGACACCCATTGTGGGTGGCCAATGAGGCAGTGGGAGCAAGCACCACTCCAGGTACAGCTCCTCCACATCACCATGGGGAAAACAGGCCACATGGGCCTCGTGGCAACATGGCAGGTGCAGCTTCCCCTCAGTAGAGGTGGTGCTGGCCTAGGGCACTGACAGACCTTAACGGCCCTAATTGGTCCCAACTGGGGCCTCCCCACACCTACACCTGGGGGCCATTTAAGCTCAGCCCTGGGGTATGTAGCTCTTTCTTGAGCTCTGCTGTGGGGTTGGTGGTTGTCTTCAGTCCTGTCTGTGGGATGTTGTCTTATCCTGGCTCCCTCCTTGCTGTGCGGATGGACCCTGTTATCAGCCCCCCTGTGTTCTGTCTTGTAGGGATGTGCTCCTTGTGGCTTTTTGCTGGTCATTTGAACAAGGTATGTGCTTTGCTGGGTCCTGTGGTGTATGTAGGGCCTGTTTTTGTGCACCTGGAGTCTCAAATGGCTGGTGAGAGCTGGTTCTGGGGTGTCCCTGTGGGTTGAGGACCAGGGTGCTGTGGTATCTGCAGGCCAAACCAGCAGCACAAGCTTTGGTGGTGTCCTGAACTGGGCACAGGTCTCCTTGCAGGTGGGTTGTGTGAAAGCAAGCAGCAGCTGGCTGTGAGACCCCATGGTGGTGAGTGAGGCAGGAGCACAAGAGCTGGTGCTGCTTGTGTGCCCTGGAGTGTGGCTCTGCAGATGCAAATGTGGCATGTCCCTCAGGTGGGGAGCTCCCCTGGTCTGGGAGGTCATATGGGGCTTGCTAGTGCTGCAGGGACTTCCCCTGTGTCCACATGGCTTGTGCAGCTCTCAGCTGTGCAGCCTGAGAAGGTAAAGCCTCATGTTAGCTTGCTGGTGACATGGTGGGTTTTTATTTCCTGGCTCTTCCCTGGCCTGGAGAGACTTTGCTGTTGGTTTGTGGCATCACCTCCCAAAAGAAGCTGTGGAGGCTTTTTGTGCGAGCCAACTGAGGAGTGTTTGTGCTTGGGCTGGGTGATGTGCTGGCACAGACTTGGCTTGTAAAGCAGTTGTGTGTGATCCTGGTAAGGAAACTGGCTGCCTGTGAGGGAGGCACCACACTGACCCTGTGCCTGGTGGGTGCCTGAGGCTGAGCAGGGGTGGCAGAGGGTTGGCCAAAATGGCTCTGAGCTTGTGGGCCTGAGGGGACCAGGGCCCAGTGTGACTGGGCTGGCAGAGCTGCTGAATGAGCCATGAGGGACGGTCTTCACGTATGTCTGATCTATGCTTACTTATGAGTAAGTGGGAATAGATTTAAACAAGCAAGGACTTTATCAACGTTTTCCTAAGAAA
Source organism: Balearica regulorum gibbericeps (assembly GCF_011004875.1). Classification (NCBI taxonomy): domain Eukaryota; kingdom Metazoa; phylum Chordata; class Aves; order Gruiformes; family Gruidae; genus Balearica; species Balearica regulorum. The sequence goes on from NC_046184.1 coordinate 64,116,768, forward strand.
AGTCTTACTTCAGGGGCAAAAATGAATCAGGAAAAATGGGCTCAATTGAATTAATGAGACTGATCATGTTCTTTAGGTAAGTGTTGTTTTTCCAGTTTGAGGGTTTTGAATGTGGGGTTGGTGACTTGCAAAGAGGGGGTGTGCAAGTTAAAAGTTCTCACTCTGCATCCTTGTTTAGGTCTTTAACCTAGCAAATACTTTTGCATCTAATTTACCACCTTTATGTGTAGTTTCCATTACTGCACTGATGCTGCTTACTGAGGCAGGTGCTCCCACAGGTACCTGTATGCTGGCACATGCAGAGCCTAGGCCTGGCCAGTCACAGCAGTTTTGGCTTTGCTACAATATATGTAATTATTCAGCTTGTGACTTGGTTAGCAGTATTGTATGTGTCAGCATGTAATTCCTTGCTGCCCTAAAGTAATGGTCTTCGACTGATGGTTCAGGGACTATTTTTAAGGGGTTGTGAAATGTAATGAGAAAAGGGAGGCTTTTGTCATTAAGCTGAAATTAATTACCCAGGGATCCATACTTCTCTTTGACATGCTTTATAGGTCTCTGAGTTCAAATAAGTTGAAGCCCATGGCTTTAACAGCTTTCTTACCTTCTGATGGCCCCTTACATAATGCAAATAGCAACATTTTTTTCCCAGATTAGCAAATACCAAGAGTGCTAGGTCACGCATATGTAGAGCAAACTATCACCAGGAAGCTATACGGTAGCAGCCTAATTGAATTGATATTTTATGTATTATAAGTGAAAACATTAAATGAACCCGATTACAATATGTATCACACTGTGTAAGATTGTAGGAGATAACTGCTTCTTTGTGCCAAATGTTGCTTAGATGAATGTTATAAATGGGGAAAGTATTAGAAAGGACATCTCTTTCATGCGGGATTTATGCCTAAGGTCTAGGTTTTAATACTTTTGTCAAGTAATGCACAGAATAAAATTTAGATATGAACAACATAATCTTCAAATATGCTAAAAAGTCAAGCTAGCTCTAAAAAAAAAATTTTGAGATTTAAAACCGATACATGGCTGACAAATACTGGCTTAATTTTTATCTTCTAGTTATTGGTCAATAACCAGATATTCAGGGTATCTTTTCAGCTGTCCTCCATGAGTATAATTGCTAGATTCCTGAAGCTGAGCCTTTAAAAGTCAAAATATTGTGCGAAGTAGTGGTAAAATCTAAAAGGTTGACTACTGCTTTGCAGTTGGAGCATAATACAGAATTTGATGCTATTCTTTATAAGTACTGTAGTCTTGTCAAAAAAGATAATTTTGCCTGGGATATACTGTTAAAGTTGGGGTTGGTGGGACCATCATCTATGGGAGCTTTCTTCAGAAGAGAATCTAAAAACCTGCTCTGAAGAAATGAAATAACCTGATTTTGGATTTCACATTTGTGTGAGTCTTGCCTATCTAAAAGATATGAGGCCTGTGCACTTTCAGCTTTATTTTAGGTGTTTAAATTTAATCTTAAGTGGCATATAGGCCTTGTGATGGCAGATTGCACAAGGGTATTTTTATTAGGAAAACACAGTAATACAAACAGCTGTAAAATTCGTCTAGACAGAAGAGGAGAGAGGCTAAAATAGCACAGAGGAACATGGGCAGGAAGGAACAAAAGAGAAGTGTGTCTTGTGGGAGGGGAGAGTACACATGGCTGCTTATACATTCAGGGCAAATCATCAAGAACCTGTTACTGCTGGTAAAGGAAAGTCTTGAGGACAGATGGAGTCCCAGGGCAAGAGCTGTCTGAAAAATGAGAAGACAGTTGTGGAAAGATAGTTCCAGTCTTTTTAGATAGGGCTTTTTTAGGTAGTTAAAGGTAGGGTCACTTTCTTTTGTCTTTCCTCCATTAAATTTCAGTGACATCTTGATATAATCTAAGTTTTTATAATGAAATCCTAGTTTTCTAATTGTTAAATTGAAATTTTCAATAATGTTTACATAAAAGTATATAGTCATGGAAAGTAGTGGAAATAAAAAACCAAACATTGAAGACTTACATAATTTAGTGAAGAAAGGTGTGTTCTTTCTTGAAGGCAATGATCCTGGGATCTGATTCACCACTGCCCTACACTTGCTGGCAAGAGGTGCTTCACAGATGTAATGCCAGAGCCCTCATGGTGGTCCTTGCTATTTCAAGCCTGGGCTCTGTAAAGCTCTCGTTGCTGGTGGGCAGAGTCCTGTCTGGGAATAGTTCCTTTTAGTGAAAAATACAAACAGTTGTAACCTGTGTGAGAAAAGGTATTAAACTGACAGGATTTGAAAATGTATTATAAGTGTACAAGAGCAAAGCATCAGAGTACCCCAGAACTGTTGATAGCTATTGTCTGACTGCACAGAAATATTTCACTCCGCTATCAGAATAATACTGTGGGGAAATCAAAGAACAGTAAAAACTGGGACACTGGGATGATCAACTTAGGAGTTAAATTGTTTTTTCAAAGCTACATCAGTAGGGCCAGATATCAGAGCTTCTATCATGTTCAGTAGTAGCCCCATTACAGTCACTTTGCTTCTCCTGACTACGTGCGATTGAAAGTGTTACTTTTGAGAGCAAGATTAATGGTATCAAAATCTTGGCACAACAAATAGGGGGGGAAAACCAGGAAATAATCAAGCTCTCTATGGCCCTAGTAAGAGGGAAGTTTAGAGAAACACAGAGGAAGTAATTAATAATGAACTGAAATGTAAAGTTTTAGTTTAACCCAAGACAATTGAATATGGTGATAAGCTGTGGAGTTGCATTCTGAGATAAATGGTAGAGCTTGGTTTCCTGAAGCTCTTAGCTTTAAGCAGTTTCTCAAACAAATTATCTTCTGTAATGTAGTTTCATATATTTATCTTAAACTCCTGAAGTGCAGTATCAGGAAGAGAGCAGCATGTTAGTGTAACCCCAACACTTGATGCAGAGTTTGTTGTGCGTGCTTTGTGGTGCCAGGAAAAAGGCAACAGCTTCTTGGTAAATGTGCATTTTTCCAAATCTTGGAGTACTGTAGTGAAGATGGAATAAAGAAAAGTGCCTTCTGAATTTGAGAAAATTATGCTTAATTGGAAGTGATTTTTAATATTACTACTACAACATAAGGATACATGGAAAACTCATTTCTAGCTTGAAGGCTTGCATACTTCACTGGGTATGGGCAAAGAAAGTGAGTTTCACAGCATGTCCCCAAATGAAAGATTTGGTATTTGCAACCTAAATCACGTGGCATTGGTTGGTTCTTGGGAGGGTGATTCCCGTAACCACTCAATTGTTAACTGTGAGAGTGCAATTAAAAATGTACGCTGCAATTAAAATTGTCAGCTGTTTAAACTGTTCAAGCTAGTTATGTAAGGTGAAGAAATTTATTATATAAGTTAACCATGAATTGCAAATTGTTTACTTAGTTGTGACAGTTGTAGCTTAAGATATTTGTAGGCCAAGAGTTAGTCAGTGAAGACACTTATGAATCATTTTGAATAATGAATAAATTTCAGATTTTTTTACAGCCTGTTAGCAGACAATTAACAAAGAAAAAAGGACAAAACTTGTCAAAGTTGTATTTAAATTATTCAGTCTGCTCCAGATTACTGACTTAAGCTGGGTAGCTGGGTTTGTACTATTGACTAAGTCTGGCAGTTCATATATCTTGTTGTTGAACTGAGTCATCTAGACTTCTGAATGTTTTTCTGTATAAGTGTATAATTATAGTGAGAAAATAAAGTACATTAATAAGGCTTAATTAAAGCATGTATATGCACACAGTCATGTATACAAATTAAAGGACCGAAACTTCTATGTTATTCTGACTGAACATCAGAGATGGTAGTGCAAACTCTGTAAATGTTGTTTAAGGTATTTTTTTCTGTATTGGTACAGAGTTTCAAACAGTTCTGTGATGTGTTAGCAATTGTGCTGAGAGGCAAAAAATGTTGGTTTGAGTTTTCTTAGTTAACCTCCAACTTTTCCAACAGAATAGCTTGTTCCAGTTCTGGAACAAAACCAAGCTGTGTTAGTACTGGGCGGTCTGCCTCTAACATAGTGTACTGGAGTTTCCACTAGTATGATTTTTTCAGGAGAAATCTTGCCTTTACTGCAATAATAATGTGAAAACCTTATTTAAATACAGACTGCCCCTTGAGTCTATGTTCTAGGGGATTTTGTTAATTCAGTGAAGTCTTATGTGATGGGCTATTCACTGAGAAGCTTTTGTGTCAGGTGTGGGTAAGTGGGAGCCACCTGCTACAATGGGCAAGGGTCTCAGTCCTCTCTTGCTGAGATGTGGGTGACTCGGCTAGCTAAACTGTAATTTGATGATCCTGTGGGAAAATGTAGGGTTTGGCTGTGTCTTTCCTTCCCCCCTACTCTGTTTTTTCTCTCTCCTGGCCCATGAGAGCTCATTAGAGGTGGCTGAAGGTCACTTGTGCTGACAGCCTGTGGTCTGGCTCAGCTGCTGGGTTAGTTGAGGATTATTGGTTAATGGATGCCCGGATCTCTCCTCTCTTCCCTTGGCTGAAGCTTTTGGGATGACTGACAAATGCAGGAGTGCTGTTGGCCAAAGGATATTGTCTTACAGGAAAAGTAACTCTTCTGGGGCTGGAATGGCTCACAGCAAGTTGGCTGTGTCAGCAGAGCAGCATGAAGTTGTCCTAATATAAAATGCCCTCTAGCTCTCTCTGATCACCTGTTGATGTAGTTTTCAAGTAGTTTGGTACCTTACAGGTACCTCATGGTGATTAATGAATGTTTATCATTCTGGAGATCTTCCAGGGGACAACAGTTAATAATTACACAGGAGTGTTATTGAAATGCACTTCACTGCATAGCAGGAAAAGATGTATTTACTTGTTTCTGTAATTGCTGGGTATCTTTTCAGGACTGCAAGGTGCACATGCACCACACACAGAGCATCTAAGGTTATAAATGCTCTTCATGTCTTTTAACTGAGATGGCTGGTGACTGACTACCCAGCCTGGCAGGGGAATGTCTTCAGAACCTGACCTGTGTAAAAACTTCTGGTTTTGGCGTGTGTGTGAGCTGTACCTGCTTTGAAAGGTGGAAGTGGCCTCTGCTTCACTCTGAGTTCAGACCCAATGAACCAAGTCACCTGGTGAATGAGGCAATGGAAATATTGAGAAAGGTCTACATGGGAGAAATGAGTATGGGAAAAACAAGAAAAGTTGGCTTTAATGATGAAAGTGCATGAATCCTGCCTCCTAAGATGTCAAGCAGATGTTCAGAGATAGAGTGCAAAACTGAGTAGCTCCCATCCTGCTAAATACTTGTTGCTTGTCAGGGAAATAATGCAGATCAGCACAGAATTTGGATCTTGACTGCTACCTGGGGTGTGTTGGGTATAGAGAGGTCACAGTCTGAGTCAGGTCCTCAGTGTTGCTCAGACTTCACCTGCACTGTCCAGCTATCAAACATAAGTAATTTTAAACACAACTATTTCCACTCCAAAAGTTAGTCCTCACTCCAGTGTTACCTTACTAGAAGTACCTATGTTAAATATAAGGGGGCAGAGGACATTCAACTAGTGAAATATATTGATTTTTTTTTACCATGGTACTTTCTAATCATACCAATGAATTTGGTTCCCCCCAAAACAGTTTGCAGGCTTTGTTTCCACTGAGATTGTTCCCACCCATCTTGACTAACTTATTTTAACAAGGTAAGAGAAAACTCAATTTCCCTTAATATTGGCATTCTCTTCTCCCCTGCTATTGAAGTATTTTGCCTAGCTTTCCTCATGATATAAATGAGTCTAAAATAGGCAAAACAACAAAAAATAAACTAAGGTAAATACATGAAGCAGGAATCACTGTTCCAGATCTACAACAGAGTGAAAGAAGATGCGGTTCATTACTAGGCAAAGTAATTTCAGAATAATTTTTTACCCTTAGAAGAAAATACTAATCAGAGTATTCCTTGCTGCTCTTTTCTATAAGGCAGCATAGCTCTGGTGCTGCACAGAAGGCTTTGACTGTACTGAGCTAGTTCTATGGTTGGGGAAGGGTGGGTATAGTGGAATGGAGGCCAGAGGTGGTTGATCCTTCTTAAAACTGTTGGCTGTGTAGAGAGTTCTTCAAATGTCATGTGGTCATAGTGGCAGAATACACAGAAGAGAATTAAAATGTTTAGTTACTCATGTGTTTTCTTCCCTCTTCACTTCCAAGAAATCCAGATCACTCCTACTGACATCTCTGTTGTGTAGGACTAGGGAGAGTTGCTGAATGAGTGTAGTCCTCTGCTATTGCAAGCAACTCCTCTGCATAATCCCAGCCACAAATGTCTTGGTACATGTGGAAAAGTAGACTTTTTGCCCTTTCTTCTTGGCTCCCACCAAAACATAGAACTGTACCTATGTTTTTTAGGTTTGGCCTCATTCGTAACCTTCTGTCTTTTGGTAGCTGATAGTCTTGCCTCATTGATGTGAGTCTTCTCCTTTACAGTGCTTGCCATCAGAATGAGCCTTTTCTGCCTCATTGACTTTCCACCTCATCTCAAAACACAGCAAAAACATACCTGTTGTCTGTCCCTTATCTCCTTTCTGTACCTGCTGTTACTTATTTGCCTCTACAGGGTATTTTGAGATTTAGTATGGAGAGCATGCTATAGCCAAGTGAAGTCATGTTTTGCTACAGCTGCTGGAGTGGATCCTTCTTTGCCCATAAAGAGCAAAGAGAAGCAATGTATGCATTTTAGGTATTAAGTGGCCCAGTCATTTCAGGCATAACTCTTGTGCTCATTAAGATGCTAATATTAACAAATCTTATAAACCTGTTTCCTGTGGCTGTAATAGATGTGCTTGCTTACATACCACATTTGGATTGTGTTGTAGTGACTTTGACTACTTCAAAATAAAGGTAGACAACTTGTTTGAATTCAGTTACTACAGTGGGACTTGCAGGCAGTACAGAGAAACTCTGGTGATGACAAGGCTTGAGATGGAGCTGTGTACCTGTCCTAACCTGTGAGAGTCAAAGGCAAAATACTCAGATGATGTCTATGCACAAACCACAAATGCAGGAATAGTTCCTGAACTGTTTACCCAGACCCTAGCTTCAGTTTAGAGTGCTGATGGGAGTGTTTTGTGTGACCTGAGAGAATTTGTGTGAATTTCTGGGGCAGACAGAATTCTCTCATATGTAATTTTCCCCTTCTTGATGCTCCTTCACCATTGCCACAACTACCTCACTGCTTAACTGCCTCCAGCTGAATTGGGTGACTTAAGCTGAGGAAAATATAATCATCATGCTATCTCAAATTGATATTTGACAAGGAGGAGGACTGAAAAAGACCCATAGCACTGCTTATAAATGTATGAAAGAAACAGGCAGCCACCTTGAAAAGAGATTTGACTTCTTGCCAGAGAAAGAAACCAGGACAAGCTGCAGCCACTCACCTGAACATCACTCAGCCACGGTTAAATGTGTGATAGCTTTGTGATGTAACACTTCAGTTGCCCATGGTCTGTCCTGTTCAGAGCTTTAACTGTCAGAGGATGGGATTTTTGTTTTGCTTTTATGGTTGGTGGTTATTTAAATACAGGGGGTTCTGCTTCAGAAAGAATGCTAGTCATGCCAGAAACTATTGGAAATGGAGAGAACCCTTAGTGGTGCTGCATTTTTCTGCTCTCCTTAAAACAAAGCCCTTTCATCTCTAGATGAAGCAACTAGCACAATAGTTCGTTGTGATTGATATCACTCAATCATCAAACAATCCACTCAGCTTCTGCAAAGAACATTAGTTCAGCAGCACTGGCAGAGCATTGATGGAAGTTAATTTTAATGGTAATTTGGAGCCTGGCTTATTTCTCTTTTAAAAGGCTTTTATACATGAAATAAATTTTTATTGCTAATTCATTTCATAATCATCTGGTGTGGGTTCATGCTAAATAATGCAGTTCACACTTAACTTCCTTTTCTGGAATACGGAGAAGCTATTGCCCCCTCCTAAATAATCACAGCTTGTGATTGTTTGTAGTTCAGAGGTGAACTGCAGGGCTAAGGAACCAAAGGTTAAACCAATGAGAGGGACATTTGTTTTTAATCTTGAAAACTTGCAACAAGCTGCACTTCCTCTGATTAGGTAACTCAGACACAGGAGACTGAGTCTGCCTGCCAAGACACTATGGAGTCTCTGGCAGAGCAGCATTCAGACTTTACCTGTTGCTTTCCTTCTGAATGATGGGAGCAGCATAGCCCTAACCCTAATGAAAGATACTCTCAAAACCATTCATCATGCCTCTTATGTGATGTGGCAGAGCAGTACAGCTCATGTGTGAATATCTCATCTCCCTGCCTAGGACTATCTGACTGCATCCTTGATGTAGCACAGCTGTCTTGTTAGAATCTCACCATTCTCACATGGTTATCCCTGTCCTTTCTAACAGTAGGCTGAGGATCCATCATCAGGCATCAACATTCTTCAGATAGAGATAAGTAACAGACTATATCTAGCATAGCTTCAAAAAACAAAAAAAATCTCCTAGTAAGAATATCTGTGGTGACAGGAATCTACTCCTCTCCTTTTACAAGTGAGACTGGCATCCTCCAGCTTTTGTGCACAAAGGCCACATAGCATTACTCAAATTGGCTTTATGGGATTAGGAGTAATAGTTGAGAGGAAATTGTGCTCAGTTTGATGGCCAGGGCAGCATATTTGGGTCTCTGGTTCTGCAGTGTCAGCAGTGTGAAGTTGAAGAGCTGTCTAGTGCTGAAATGCTTCAGGTGCTACGCTACTGCCATCGGTCACACACAATTATTTGCAGTAATGCCCCTTACTGATTCTGTACTTCGTGGCATGGAATCAGGGCTATGGAATGATCAAAACCTCAGACTTAATTTAGCCTAATCAGACAAAAGGTATCTGATGTCAGATTTAAGATTAAATCAGAGGAGCATGTTGGGGCTCAAAGAAGGCTGCAGAGGCAATCTGCAGTTTACATGACCATATACTACTTCTCCATGGGACCTTAAGAGTCTACATATTTTTACTTCCTCTTGGGGTACAGGATGCTGAGTCTTCTATACAACTAGACTATTTGAAACTGTTTTCTGCCCTGGTATAATATGAATAATAAAATTACAGGCTTGTCCTCAAAGAACAACTCTTGTGGGTAGGTCAGGCATGTAGTTGAGCATAATGAAGCTGTGTGGGTAGAGGAGATGAATGGTTGAGCATGATGAGACCATTGCACCTGGTTATGTCTTTTCTTGGACCTTGAGTATTAATATTTTATACAGCTATTTTCCTTCATGGATTTTTAAGTGCTTCTCCCTACCCCAGTACAAAATCAGCTTATTAGGTGTGGTATTGGAAACATTCAGAAGTACTTGAAATTTTTATAAAATAGTAAAGGAACTGGGTCTAGGACCATTTTAATTTCATGATTGCACAGTGCCTGGCCTCACGGGGTCCTGCCTGCTCCAAGATCTGAGGCTCCTAGGCATTGCCACGGCACTACTGAAATACAGTAAATGGCACCAAGCCTGTAGGAAATCCAAATAGAAAACAAAGGTATCTTCTCTTGCTCCATCCTTTTGATGATGGCTGAAGTGTTCTTAAATATTATAGTCTATATGACATGGAGTGCTGCATATTTTTCTTTAAAGTAACTTATTGACATGTAATTTCATAGCCAAATCTCTTCCATAGCTGAAAGGCTGTGGAGGAATGGGTGAATACTGTTATTTCTCACCCCTTAAAGTAACTTGGTTATTTTCCTACAGCAAAGATGTTTCCTGGAAGGTAGGAAATACTACCTAGAAATTTCTGTTTTCTACCTGCTGAGGGATTCTCCACTTCTGGGCAACTTGCTCACACATTTTGGAAAGATAATCATTAAACCTCTGGGATTCTGTATTGCTGAGGTATCTTTCTTTAATGTAATCCATTATGAAGTGCTGACATCCGGCCTCACCCCTGTGCATGCTCTTGGCAAAGGTTTCTCATTCACGTGGATGAAGTCACATTCATGCAAGTTCAAGCTGTTCACTTTCTGGCATCCAGAAACTGTATCCCTGTACTGAGAATGGTTATCCCTGTATCCTGCAGCTGTTGTAGATACCTTTAGACAAGTTGTTTAATCCTTAAGGTGTAAAATCCACGACATCTGCAAATGAGTTATACAAAGATGTAGGATGATGTTATCGATTTCACAAATGGTGCTATTCTGTCTCTTATTCCTCTCCCCTTTTCTTTTAGAGCTCTCTGCTGCTAGCCGCTTCTTGCCTGTTGCATAGTTGTGTAGCTACAACTGTAAGTGCTGTAACCCATCCTGTTAACCATGTAAGCTCTGGTGCTCTCTACTCTAGGCGTGATCATGCTTATCATTTGCCAGAGGAGGCCGTGTTAGTGTCTGTTTCTTTAGCTGATTCCAGCAATGAAGAAACAAGTCTATTGTATGACAGTCTGGGGCATTGACTGTTCTGCCAGTGAGTCTGGCACTTGTCTACTCTTTCTGCGTTTCTACTGCAGTATAGGACTAGCTTTTTGCTTCTCCTTCCTAAGTCTCCTTATCCTGGGAGTGCTTCCCTGAATCTCAGCCATGTACCTGCCATCTTACTCTCTTGTTCCCTTTCAGTTAGGCTGTACTTAGAAATATTTTTGCTGAAAGTGATTTGAATGTAGTTTGCCCACTGAGTGTGTACTGCAGTCTATTCCTAGTGGTGCATTTGGCTGTTACCCTGGTGGGTGGAATCTCTGGGCAAGATCAGCTTGCAGCTATAGCTCTTTACTATGATTTTTGTCCCAATTGTTGTAATTAAACCTGATATTGCAGAACCCTAGGGGATAAGAATAAATCTAATGGCATATTTTCTTAAAGGTTTGGATGTTTTCCAAAGAATGTGTTTTCCATTAAGTTGACATGTTCTCTTCGTACCCTTCATCAGAGTGACTGATGGTCCAGTGGAGGCATGTTAAGAATCATCCTGGATCTTCTTCACCTGATCCTGCAGTCAGTGAACTGAAGCCTTATTCTTCTGGAGTCTGAGAGGCTGAACACAGTGCCTGACAAAAAAGAGGAAAGAAAATTAGGAGGGTAGGTTAGCATCTGCCCAGTCCTTCTCCTAAGCTGTGTTGTAATTTAGTGTAGGAAGAATTCCGTACTGTAATAAGATGTCGGTCCCTAACTTGAGATGAGCAGTAATTGCTTGCTATTCATGTTTTTATTGCCTTAATTTTTAATTGGGATGTTTGGAGAGGGAGAATAGAGATCTGCTGTTGCTTAAATAACTTAATTTATAGTTAGTAGAATGATGGACTAATGTCTGCATTTAGATGTATTCCAAAGGGGATTGATTGTATTGTCCACAAGGTAGTGTACAAAGGTAGGAAACGGAAGGCCTGTATTTTTGGGGGGGATAGTATGTAACTTAATGCTGGGCAGCAATACTGTCTTTATTAAATGCTTTGAGGTATTCTTAAGAAATATACTGTGCAATGTATTGTTAGAGTAGTAATTAGAATAGAAAGTAAAGCATTAATAGAGTGCAACAATCTATAACAGCACTTGGATTTAGAATTAATTGCACAGTTAAAAATAGCAGTCCAGAAGTTCATAGGATGCTGAATCAGAGTTAATAATTGCTAAAATAAAATATTACAGTTTAAGATTTATCTTTACATATTGAACAAAAGGAACAAGTAGATGGGGAGGGAAGGTACAAAACAGAGGAAGAGCAAAAGTCTTCCAGGGCACAGATTCTGTTTGCTGTGTTTGTACAGCATTCTGTCTCAAGAGCTCCTCTGTCCCACTGGGTGTTATCAGATGCTACTGAGACACAGGTATTTATTACAGCTCAGACTAGGAGTAAAAATTAAAAGAAAATAAATCCTGAGCTGACAGTGTCTGAATAAATGCCTGTTTCCATAGCCCCTTCCCTCCAAATGTGAAGCAATGGTCAAAACAGAAATTCCAATGCAGAGTTAAAGGGCTATTCTGTACCTTGCAAATGGTGCTAGGAAGTGCTTTCTTCTCTGGTCGCGTGTATGGTGATGGGTCTTTTGGGATATGGTTGAACCCCTCCCCTGTCAGAATGAGGATCATAAAGCAGGTTCTTGAATTGTAAAGGGCTGAATAACACTTAGAGCTATAAGCCCCAGTGGGATTCTGCTGGCCTTCCAGGCATAGGGGTGATGGGACAAGATCGATAGAGATGCACGTCTTCAGAGGTGTGATGCTTACCTTTTAGATAATGCTTGTTGCTGCTGTCAATAGATTTATATTAATTAATGGCTCTATATGCATTTTGAGGCATCTCTTTAAAGCTACGAATACTTCTTGACAGGCAACAGAAATATTTAGTCCAGCTTGCCCTTGCCAGAACATCTTACATTGCAGTGAGTGGGAGATTTTTCATACTGTGACCCTCTAATTTGATTTGACATTTCAGACAGGAAGATGCAAGAAGTAGTAGATTACTTTTACCAAATGAGAAGAGGACGTTACAGGCAAGGGAACATCATGTCACAATGCCCTCCCAAAGCAGTATCTGCCTCTCCTGGCAAAAAAACCCCAAACCCAACAGCACCAGCAAAAGCCCAGTCTGCTCCCCAATCTGCACTGATCCAGCGGTAGGCATGTGTCTACTGGATGAGAAATTCTCATCCCACAGTAGTCTTTCTACATTTAAATATACACCAGCTCTGGGTCTAAGCTATGGTCACATGGTTTTACAACAACCTGTAACTTTCTATAGCGCGTAAAAAAGTAATAGATGCTATCAGAGCTACTTGAGTTTTCTCTGTGCAGTTTTTCTGCCCCATTACCTGGGCAGCCTGCTAGGCTGGTTTCTGCCTTTATTTCTGCATTAAATGGCCCATCTTACACATGTTTTAAACGAAAAGAAATGCCTTGAATCTTAGTTAACATGCTTGGAGACTAGATGCCTTTGGGATTTGGCTAGAGCAACTTAATTCCCAGTTGAAGACCTTGTTGGGAGTAGGTCTTCTCACTACTAACTTCCTGTAGCTGGCAGCTATTGGCATACCCTGGTCTTCCCAGTTTTGTATTGGGAATAAGCAAAGGGAAAGACAGGGCTGGAGATTAAGTTTGTCCTGTCTCAGTTTCTGGCCCAACTCTGCCCCCATACAAGGACATTTATCCTTTCGATATTTTCAGCCCTCCAAAACATGTTGCTCATTTGGTGTGGAGTGTCTGCAACGATGTTGAGATTCTAGCCCTCAGCACATTTGAGTGCATCCAGAACTTGATGCTAGCACCAAAAATGAATTATTGTAGCATTTGTGAAGAGGTACTCAATGTCTAAGCCTTCTGGACACAAGGGCGTATGATGGTATTGCAAAACTCATCTCTGGATAAGTAAGGGCACAGTCCAGTGAATTGGAAAAATATTTTTTGATCACATCCACCAACCTTTCTTATTTCAAATACTTCAAGAATCATTTCATTCTGTAAGGGAGAAACCACTTATGATTTCAGGCAGCTGTGGAGAGATTAACAATATCTGTGGTTCATAGGTTTTAGAATGACCAAATTGTGCTTTAGCTCATCTTGGATTTCACAGTACAGTTGTCTGATCTTCTTAGCACCATCTTTACCTTCCCCCTTTCCCTCTAGTTGTGTCTTTCAGTTCAAGACTGACTATTGAAGGACCACTTTTAAATATCTACACAACTTTTAATTTCTTAAGGCCTTTGTTTGATTCAAGCCCTCATGTATGATAGTAAGTCCAGTTACAATAGTGCAGCAAATGGCTTTGCAAGGAAAGGTCAGTCAGCTGTGAAATCTTTTGTCCCTTGAATGCATACTCCTTTACAAAGGAAGATGGACTGTCCTCGTAATTTAGTGATAGCAACTCCCAGTTAATGAATAATTTGTACAAGGCTAATCCAGGGAATGACTTTACAAGGAAAGATCATGGTCAAACATGACCACATTACTTTGGAGAGACATTATATGTACTATCTTCATAATTTAGTGGTCTTTACTTGCAAGTAAACAGTCCTGGGTTTATTTCAAGGTAGTTTCAGTAGCTTTTGTCCATCAGGCTGTGTGATCTGAGTAGAGATTTAGCTGGTAGAGTTTATGGGGCAAGAGACATTATGAATTTACAGTGAAAACTCTGCTCACTTCTTAGGGATGATCTTGTCTGTTAGCGCCACACTGGGCATATATTCGATAACGGCAAGGTACCTTTGCTGGGAAACACTTTTTTGTGTATGAAGTGATGTCTCAAAAGTGCCTTTCTTCCAACCACACTACTCTAATGCTTATTTGAAATAACCATAATGGGGACAGCATAAAAAAGGCTAGTGAATCTTAGGGACTCCAGAAGATAAGGATTTACTTAAGAAAGGGGTCTTTCCACCAAAGACAGAGTATGTCCAAAGTCTTCTGTATGCATAGTTTTAAAGTCTCAATAGAGTCCTTGATGGATAGTCTGTCTTACTAGCAAAGGAGGTTATAAGCTCAGTGCACAGTAGATTGAGAGAACAGTTTATGGGCGTACCAGGGTGCACCCTTTCTGGTCTTTCCATGCTGTAGTCTTCTCATGGGGGGGTGGGCAGAAACCAGCCTGGCTGAAAAGCTGATGCTGGATTTCTTCCTCACTTATTTCTTTGATAGACTAGTTGCCTGCTGGTAGGTGGGTTTTTTTGGAACTGCAACCCTTTTGAATCCTGTGTTTTCTCATAGTTACCTTTTGTTTAAAATGTGCAAACAAGGATCCATGCTAGTGATGTTGTACTTCCCAAAATTCAAGGCAAGCCAATTCACCCCTTACATGTAACCATGTGAATTAGGAAACCACATCTTAATTTCAGCATATAAGCAAAATGCTTTTTGACTATGTGCCAATCCTTGAGGGGGAAAAATATAATTATTCTTCTAAATATTGGTCTCTTTAGTTTGATTCCTGTGAATCCCTAATATGCAATCCCTGCCAAGAACTTTATCCTCTTCTCTCCTTTTTTTCTCACCATAATTTATGTTCAATTGAAAGTTGTGAAAATATCTTCCCCCTTGACCCCCCCAACTCAAGCTCACTTGAGAGACAAAACCTACATGAAAATAGTGTCATATAGATAGGCTGCAATGCCCACATAAGTTCTTTCATTTAAGTGATGTTTTTAAGAGACTGCTGTAAATGCTGAATGAGGCTGAGCCTGTAAATGGGACCTTCTGGGAGATTAGTCTGTGTTAGGTCTCAGCTTAAGTTCCCTAATGTGGGATGCAAAGTATCTGAATGATTCTGTCATGTTGTGATTTTTGCTGTTTAAACATGAGGTTGAAGTGCTACAAGAACTTGAATTGCTACAAGGAAGCTAAGTGCTTTCTCCAGCTCAGCAGTTTGGAGCTAACTGTAAACTAACAGTATGGAGACACAGAAAAGGCCTTATGTTCCTTTCACTTGAAGTAAAGAAGAGTAAACGTGTATAGAAAGGCACATTTAGGTTGTAAAGCAGCATATAAAATAGCTTTCTAAAGTACAGAGATAGGTATCCTTAGACTTCACTGCCTGTGATCACAGATCCTCATCAGAATTAGTGATATCAGTGTACCCATCCTTATTTACTTGGCAATCTGGGGCTCTGCTTCCCAGACATCTTTGAAATGGGTTTCAAAGCTGGTTCAATAAATATGAAGTTTCATGGGAGTATCTTATTATGAGAATCAGAAGATGTACATTCATATAAAAGCAACCTGTCCACAGCATAGCCTTTTTTCTTTGGCTTGACAGCAGTGCTGAGATAGTGCTTTGTTCCATGAGCTATGGGGTCATCAGTGAGTTTTTACTGGTAATTGCTGTCTCAGTGACTTTTTATTGATCATTTAATTTCTGCCTCCAAACAAGTAGGAGCAAATATTTTTCAGCCCTTTTAACCTCCTTAACTTTTCATTCGTGTTCTGCTTCCCTCTCCCCTGTGGCCAGCCCAATGCAAATAGGTGGACAAAAAGATTAATAGAAGCAAGGAGATGCCTTCCTCCTCAAGTGCCCTGTGGCTTGGAGACTGTTATTAATAGCTGAAGTAAAAACGTGTTTCATAACCATCCTCTTGCTCCAGCTTCCTTGCCAGCCCCCTTCCCTTGGTCCCTGGAGAGAAAGTGTGAGCTCATCACTTTCCAATGCAAATTCAGCTTTTGGTCTCATAGTTGGAATCTTTTCTTATCATGGGTGGAATATTTATTTTCTGCCAGCTGGTTGCTTTAAGCAAGCTGCTATTTGCTGGGATATCCGTAGAGCATGTGGGGAACAGGCCTAGCAAAAGCTGTTCAGGCACTTTTTCCTCTACTCTGAAAATGTTGCTGTCTGCTCAGTGCATGCACAAATGTCTGCACCTTTATCTTTACTCTCATAGTGGTTCAAAAGGAAATTTAGATATTTCAGTATGGAAACAGTAGTTGAAATTGAAATGTAGGTGTTTCAGTCTGAAATATTTGGAAGTTCTTGTGTGGAATCTGGTCACCATACAGCTCATGCATGACAAAGCTGTTGTGTGTGTCCAGAAATCCATAAGCTTTGTGGATTGCTTGCATTTCATGTGCACTTTGTATCTGATGGTTTTTCTTCATATTTCTGGAGATCTAATGGATCATAACCGAAAGTGAGCTGGCAGGTTTTCATCCCAGATGATCTGGGAGAATGGGAATGGCATACTGTCATCTATTACCCCATTTCTGTATGGATAGTACAGTATAGTGCAATATGTTGGATCCTTTCAACCATCTCCGTCCCACTATGTTTTCACTGGGTTTTTTACAAGACTTACGTGCTGAGCATTGTTTAACAAGTTTTACTAAGCTAGAGGCTCTGAGAGCACCTTTATTTGTAAATGTCCTGGTTTCAGCAGGGAATAGAGTTAACTTTCTTCTTAGCAGCTGGTATAATGCTATATTTTGGTTTTAGGATGAGAATAATGTTGATAACATAGTATTTCGGTTGTTGCCAAGCAGTCAGGGACTCTTCAGCTTCTTATACTGGCCTGCCAATGAGAAGGCAGGGGACACCCAAGAAGCTGGGAGAGGACACAGCCAGGACAGCTGACCCAAACTGGCCAAAGGGATATTCTATACCATATGGCATCATGCTCAGTATATAACTGGGGGTTGGCCGGGAGATAGCACAACTCGGGAACTAGCTGAGCATTGGCTTTGGGTGGTGAGAAATTGTGCTGTGCATCGCTTGTTTTGTATATTCTATTATAATTATTATTAATCTTCCTTTTCTGTCCTATTAAACTGTCTTTATGTCAACCCATGAGTTTTACTGGTGTTTTTTTCCTTTTCAGTTCTCTTTCCCATCCCACTGGGTCAAGGGGGAGTGAGCAAACATCTGTGTGGTTTTAGCTGTCTGCCAGGTTAAACCATGACAGTCCTTTAAAGGTAGCCAACTGGCCAACTCCCCAGGTATATACTGAGCATGATGCTGCATGGTATGTGATATCCCTTTGGCCAGTTTGGGTCAGCTGTCCTGGCTGTGTCCTCTCCCAGCTTCTTGGGTGCTGCCCGCCTTCTCATTGGCAGGCCAGTATAAGAAGCTGAAGAGTCCTTGACTGCTTGATAACACACCAATATTTTAGTTGTTCCCAACATTACCCATCCTAAATACAAAGCACAGCACTATACCAGCTGCTAGGAAGAAAATTAACTCTCTCCCAGCTGAAACCAGTACAGGAAATCAAGTGAGATGAACTGTAAAAGAAAAATGGGAGGAAAAAGAGCAGGAATGTTCTGCTTGTCACTCTGGGGGAAAAAAAACCTTTGCTCCCTTTCCTAATGAAAATCTTTAAGCTGTACATTCTGTTAATGTATTTGCTGGGTATGTGCCATTTCAGGGACAAGTATTTTATGAATGTCTCATCCTTTCAGTGGCTGCCAACTTGGTGAATACAAGCAAGCTTTTCCTTCAGGTAAAACAGAGGATGCTGTTCTCTTCTTGAGTATGTTTCACTGAAGTTCTGTGTTCATTACATTTTCTGGTGGTCAGTAAAGACATCTACATGTAAAAAGCAAATTTAGGTGATGTTGTAGAGTTCTGGCTATTGATATATGCTTTTGCCACTGGCATTCTGGCAGCCTTTCCGCGTTTTTACCCAGCAGGGAAGATATAGGTGCCTAGTGTGCTTGTAAGTACATTTATTGTAAGTACAGTTAGCAAATTGTTATTTATTTTCATGCAGAAAATTGACTCTGAAGCAAAGAGCTTGCAAGGGAGCAGAACCACTTGTGAAACTTGATATAATATGGCTGATGGTTTCAGCTAGAAAAAAACACTACAAAAAATTAAGAAAAATGTCAATGTTTCAGAGTTCTCAAAATACAGTTTTAAGACTTTCAATTGAAATACATCTTTAAAATTATTTTTAAAGATGGCAAAATAAATTACAGATTAGTTCAGTTTTGTGTATGCACAAAACTTGTTAGTTATCTGAAATTCTGGTTTAATTTTTTTCCTGGTTGTGTCAGTGTCATCCTTCCTCAGTTTTTCAAGTTGGCCATTGAACCCAAAACACAGATTATTTGCCTGGCTGTGTTTTGTGAGCATGGCTGGTGTGAGCATATCAATGATGGCTGCAGCACATCTTCCACCACACTAGGAGGGAGGGAATTGCAGCTCTACAGAACTTGACTGCAGACCTGTGCTTCTTGCTGTGGTATTGTTCATGCCATGGTGGCTGCTCCATATGCTTCTCCAGTCTTGGAGATTAACCATCTAGGTAGATAAGGCGGCTTTACTAGAGCTATGGTCACTCAGGGCTGAACTTCCTTTGGCAGTCCTTACTGGGATGATTCTAACTGCGGAGATGCACACAGCATAGGTTAGGTTGACATTTGTAAATAGTGTGGTACAACAGTGGTGGATTTGTAACAAACAATTGGTGCTTAGGATCTAATATTCACTTTGTGTGTGTTTTCAGGGAAGGGATGTTGCTTCAGACTGGCTCTGCTCTTGTACCATCAGTTGAATTCCCATTAGCTCATCTTCCAATTTAGCTTTATTTGCAAAGAATTTAGTTGGCATGGTCTTACAGCATATTGTGTTATGAACCAAAGCGTGATAACTAGAGATGATTAGGAGGTCATTTTCAAAAGTGCACTCCTGATACACACTAAGTGTTACCATAGACACATTCATTGTCTCCCGATATGTGACTCTTGGGTGGGTCTGTGAATGGGGAAGGGGACTGTTACATCCCTCTCTCTTAGTTTTAGATGAACCTGTAAATGGTGAGTAGAAGCTGACAGTGCACCTCCACCCACTTGTAGAGGTAGCAGCTAGGGGCTAGCAACTTAGTCTTAAACCCAAAAGATACAAACCTCAACCCATCAACTGAAGGGGAAACATCAGCCCAATTTCTTTGCAGCCCACAGCAAGCAACAACCATTACCAGAAGGTGTTCCACTTTATCTAGGACAAGTAGCAACAAGTCCTACTGGCAGACCAAGCTGAACCTCCATTCAGGATAATGCCAGAGCCAGCCAGGAACAAATATGATCTCCTATTCTAAAAATTTGGCCCATGTTGCAGCTGAAAATCTATCTTGAGCTCTGTTAATTAGAACATTGGCTTCTATTTATACATATAAATTAATAAATATTCATCAGACATGTTGATTAAGGTGATGCTATTTGCATATTCTTCCTGGTTTTTTCGACTTCTACCCTCAGGTATTCTAGTATTCAAGTATTCATGTGGTACCAAGGGAAATTCTGATTAGGTGTTAGGGGAAAAATAATTCATAATGAAGGTGGTCAGATGTTAGAACAGATGCTCAAAGATGTTATGCACCTCCATTCTTGGAGGTATTTAAAACTTGACTGGACAAGGCCCTAAGCAATGTGAACTATCTTCAACTTTGATTTTAACTTTTAAGTTGTTCCTCCTTTAAGCAGGGGGTTGGGCAGGCTGACATCTAGATGACCCTTCTAACAGAAACGATTCTACAAGTAATGCAGAAGAATATGTTCTTACATTTTTGGCATTGAGATATTTATAGATGGGCACAAATATGTAACCAGTACTTTCATGGTTAGTATTGCTCCAGAGGTAATGAAATAATCCTGTTAAGTGTTGCAATACTTTCTAATGAAGTATCTGCCTTCATTAAGATGATAGCTACTCATCATGAGTTCATTAACTAGTCAGCATATCTGTTTGCAATTCTGTCATAGCAGCTGGTCAAGGTAGGCCCTAATTTATCCTCCTACCTTCCTCCACGGTTTAGTTTGACCAGTTAATGCATGCTGAAACTGCAACAACAACCTTGCCTACATTAAGGTACTTCCACATTAATTCTGATGATTCATATTAAATGATTTAAGAGACTGAGGGCAACATATACTACTGAGGGCAATAATTATGTTGCACCAGCCTGAATGGCTAGCACTGGTTTGGAGGCTGCATAAAATGCTAGCACAATTTAACAATGAACTTTTCCAAGGGAGACGAGACTTTTAAGACAGAACATTAACAGATATATATGCTACATGCAATTGCTTTGTGTAACCTGATCCTTGCCCTAAGTATGATTATAGCCCCTGGAAATCTTACTGAAATGTTATGCTGCAAAAAACCTATAAACTTTCTCTGCTCTACAGCATTTTCTGAAGATAATGTGAAACAATTAGAGGCTAAATAACCAATATACATCTTCTGTCAGATTAGTATGGATATAGTCACCCAATGAGGGAACAGTATCCAAACCATGGGATTAAAGCAATCTCTTATACAGAAAAGGTAGTTTCTCATAATGAATAGCAAATATGTAGTGAGTGCACTTTGCAAGCCAGAGGCTAAGGTTCCTTTTACTAGAAATGTTTGTGTAGTAATTCTCAGAGTTGTAAAAATTACAGCTAGCATGAAGGGTGAATTTTGTGGAATAAATTGCATTCTACAAACAGTTCATCCAGAGGTATCTACAACACAGAAGAAAGAAAAGCTGCCCAGAGGTAGCAAAGCCTCAGAAGATCCGTATCAGTCTTTTCAGAGAAGCTCATCATATCAAAAATCTTGGCAGGAAATGTAATAAAACAATACTAGCTGTACAGCTGATCCCTCTTAGAAATCAACATATGTACTGTAAGAGAAGAATGGGTACCACCTGTTTTCAGATCTCTGCGTGTTACAGAAAGTAAGGTGATGTCAGTGCTGGCTTGTTACGAAATCTGAAATAGCCAAGCCATAGTTCATCTAGAGCAAGTAAGCTGCTAGTGCCCTGCAT
Source organism: Balearica regulorum gibbericeps (assembly GCF_011004875.1). Taxonomy (NCBI): domain Eukaryota; kingdom Metazoa; phylum Chordata; class Aves; order Gruiformes; family Gruidae; genus Balearica; species Balearica regulorum. The sequence goes on from NC_046184.1 coordinate 64,137,964, forward strand.
CTGTCTGAGATTCCTGATTGCTCTTACCCAAGGATAGCTGGGAAGAGTCTTAGAGTGGGAGAAATTCTTATGTGTAGCTGTGAGCTCTCTAGCTACCAAAGGTGACTTGTTCACAGGCATTGGGCTAATCTGTACCTGGACCTTATGGATGGTTCCACAATTTGTGGCCCCGGAAGATGGGGTGTGGTGATGGGGAAATGTGAAATCTTTTAGCCCTTATTAGCAGGAAGGGAGTATAGTCAGATAATCTGTGTGACTCTTGTGTGTGCCATCTTGGGCCAGATCAGAAGTTATATTACTGACACTTCCCTAACTGCTCTTACAGATTACCAGTTTCATGAAAGACCATCTGAAGGACTGCTTTGTGTTACCAGGTGTCAGATGAGTTGGTCTGTACTATGCAGAAGACTAAACTATATGATCACAGTGGCAGTGTAAATTCCTGAAACTTGACAACCACCTTTGCAAAAGTCAAGCTGACCTCACAGGGCAAATGCCTCTGGGTACTTATGAGATCTACATTGTAGGACTGATGTGATCAGTACCCTGGGGGCATTTTGAATTTTCATTCTATTTCTTAAATTTACCATGAGTAAAGACTGCTTCGTGGAGCAGTTGGAATGTGTTGAAATATTATTATATTGAAGGGATAGAGGGAAAGGCACTTGGTGGTGAAGACAGACACTGGCACAAAAGTTCTGAAAAAATGACATCTGTTTACCTACCAGACAAATACAGTATGGATATCAGTAGTATGACCTTCCTTTTAATTGATCTCAACCCTGCTCAATATAGAGTGGGAGAATGGTTCATTCAGTTACCCCCTGCATCACCAAAGAGTCTGTGGCCTCTGCTGGGGTAGCGCTTACAGCCCTAGTAATGCAGTGGGAGCTGAGTTTCACTAGCAGCTGAACTAACATCAGGATATTGGGATAGTTTTGAAAATTGAATAGAAAAGAATTGCATAATGTTTTCAGGTGATATTCCTGATAGCACAGTTTAAGGATTCTCCTTGTAATGGAGAGAAGAGGAAATTATTATATAACAATATGGTGATAGCATGGAGCAATGCTCAAAGGATATGGGAGGGGAACTGAGCAGGGAAGGGGATCAGTAAGAGGAGTGGCATGTTTGCTGTGTCATACTTATCTGTTCTGGATGAAGCTATTTCTAGTTTTCTTATCTCAATTTTACTTGGCATCTGAACTTTTCTGGAACAAGGGGTTGCCAGCCACAGAGTTACAGCTGCTGAATCCCCTCTGAGCATCTGTGCTTACGTGAGGATGGTATGGCAGAGTTTTGCTCTGCATGATTCTAGTTGCATCTTCCTGCTGATCCCTTCCTTGCACTCTATTTGCAGATGCCAGCCCCTTTTCTTCAGTATTTTCAGCAAACATTCCCTGTTCCTCTGATCACAGGGAAATATACCGCATCTGTTAGCAGAGCAGCTTTGTGGTTGTTCCGTGTTTCTTGTGGCCAGCTAGAACACTGGTTGTGGCAGCTGCATAGGTGAAAAAACCCACTTGCTGATTTGCTTTATAAATACCAGTTATTTGAGCAAAGTGCAGAGCTCAGCTGCAGTTGCGTTTGATCTTTATAAGTTAGTGCTGAAGGCTGGAGATGCTCCATAAATTGCAGTTACCCTACTGAGGGTATGAAAGGGAAAGTGTTTTTTCCTTATTTTCTTCCTTAGTCTTGCCTCCCCTCCTACCCCAAAGACTGGAGTGAGCATAGCTATTAATTTATCTGAAGGTAAGGATTTCTTAGGGTTTTTTCTGAGAGGACTTTCTATAGGAGAGCAGTAGTTCTGAACCTTGCTGCAGTCACTGCCTCTGCTTTCCCAGGGGCCTCCAGGAACTGGATGTTTTGAACCTAGTTCTCTTCTGTGTAGGACAAATAGGGAAATATCATGAAGTATGAAATTGCCACAGCTATAAACTTATCCTTTTTCTAACTTTTACTGGCAGGTCCAGATAAATGAAAGCCTTTTTCTAAATTTCAAAAGCTAATTTTCACCTCTGGCTAGATATATGCTGATGCTTATGTCAGCAGAGTCACTCTTCTACATCTGTGAGAGCAAGTTTAGACAAATAGCTTATGTTTAGATGCTAAGCAATCATAAACCTTGTCAGTTTGGGCCATGAAAAGTTTGAGGTTCCCAGTGAGGTCCTGCCTGCCTCTCCTATCAGCATTGGTCATGCAGATAAAGATGGCTGCATGGTCTCTCCAGCAGTTGCTGCCGTTCTAGAGTCTGAAGTAATTGAAGTGCTGGAAGCTAACAGAAGACAGCTCTGAAATGCTCTGAACTACGTTCTCCCGAGTGTATTAAACTCAGTGTTCACAGGAGAGTTTAATAGCCTAAAGCCAAAAGGGCCCATTAGCTCATGCAGGCTGACCTCTGGTATATCATAGACCTTTATGCTTCACCCGTTTATCCCTTTATTGAGCCCAGTCACTTGAATTAGACTGAAGTATTTTGAGCCCTGTAACAAAAAATTAATTAGATGTACCCATTCTAGCAGTGAACTTATGCTTAATGCTTGGGAGAAGGATGAAAATCCAGGACCAGCATCCTTGTCTGGCTGATCTTGGGGGGTATGTTTCCCCATGTAAGATGAGTAGTGGGGACAATTCCCAGGTACAAGTGAATTCCCTGTACTTTGCTCAGCCCTGTTGAGTGCACACAGTGACCAGCCTTGATATTTCAGAGACAAGTAGGGGAAAAAGGAGAAAGTATCTCATCATGTACACTGAACAGCACTTTACCTTCTGGTCCCTACAAACTCCTGGTTGGAATCATGATGTTTATTGGCTAATAGCACGTTATTTAGAGGCAGGAACAGTGTTGAATTTTGTCATGTGGCTGGAAAGGAGATAATAATGGAATTTACAATTCAAATCTGTCTGTACTTCAGCTACCATTGAACCATTGACACTGCAGTTGTACTTTTAATTCTAGACAGTCTTTAAAGACGTACTTAAGTCTTGTTAAAGCCATGGGGATGTAACCGCAAGCCCAAAATTACATATATAGTGAAGTGATGACCTGAATTCAGACCATAATCTCTCCTTCTGCTTTAGGTTTTTGTGATATAAGATAGCGAACAACCCACTGCCTTACTACTGACAGTATTTGCAGTAAGAATTAAAAGTATGATGGACCTTGCTAGAAATTAGTCTCTTTAGTGTAACAGGAGGTACTTTTTGCTGATTAAGAAATTTTAGCAAATGGAACAGGATTTTTTTCTTCCTCCCTTCTGTATGCTTTTATTTTGAATCTTGGCTCTGTGTCCTTGTCTGCTATTCTATATAAATCTTTTCTCTGGGTAGATATCAGATAACTTAAAGATTATTTTCAGACAAATAAGCATTTTCCATTTTCTTGCCATTGCTTCTGATCCATGAAAGCAGCTGAACAAAAGGGGACAGGAAAACCTTTAAGAAGGCAAAGTTGTGATTTGAGGCTTTTTTAAAGCTCTTTGCACACTAGCTGCCTTTTTAAAAATACTATTCTTGGTTTGAAACTTTAATTCTGGGCGTACATTTGGTGCCCAGATGGTGCAGACTCACACAGAAGCCCATCACGCTGTCAGGGCAGGCGGATACATATGTAAATATTTTGCCTTTTTCCCCTATAATATTTGGCTTTGTCTAATCTAATTGCTGTCAAAGGCAGAATGTGAGGAATGCTTAAGAGGAGCAAACAATGAGGACCTCAAATGTTTGTATTGCACTAACTTTGGAAGATGTTAGTAGACTGCAATGTAACTAATAATTTTGTTTCGTGGGTACTCTTATTCATGCTGTGAATTCATGGTGTATGATCTAAGTTCACGCCAAGTAATATTTTACAACCTGAGGTAGAAATCTGTAGTTCTAGTGGCATAAAAGCATATTTAACCCCTTGGAGCTGTCGATATAAGGCTAATGGCTCTACCTTTTCAGTTCAGACTGAGAGTAAGTGTTCTCCACCTGCCTCTTGGTGTACAGCACTCTTTCTTATTTATATAATTCATTGCTTCATTTAATTTATTCTATTGAGTGCCTGTCTTAATGTATTTTTAATACATAAAAGCATTTCTAGCATAACTGCCTCTGACCAGAGGTAGCTAGTAGCAAACAGTGTGGCCGACCGCACTAAGGACATCTATTTAGTTATTAAAGGCCTGATCCAAAATACCACAATATTAATGGAAAAATTACTTTCATGAACTTTGAATCTGACTGCTTAGTGAAAAGCTCTAATAAAGTCAGTGTTAGTTGAGGATGCTGGTAACATGGATGTAGCAAACCTGGTTTTCATCAGTGCAAGAATGGTTGCACTATCAAGGGTTTCTGATTAGACGTGAAATTTGGCTAGGCATCAGGCTATGCCAGACCCATTTCTCTAAGGACACTAACTATGCAGAGAGATGCCGGGAGATCAGGGCCTGGAGGTGTGATTATTGTAGAGGAAGGGAAGTGGCTGTAAAAGGAGAATGTAATAATGCGATCAGAAGACAAACAGAAGCAGCACGTGGCACTTTTTTTCTGTGGAACGTAGATGAAATTCTGACTACAGGGGGAAAAAATTGCCCACTTTAGCCATTTGTGTTGCTATCTGAGGCTCATTATTCAAGGATGTCAGTAAATTCTGTTTCTGAGCCTGCTATGAAAGTGTCTGAGTACCTTCAAGAGACATACCATTGCCTGTCACATATTCTTCTGCTTGTCTTGCTTCTTGGCTGTGGAGTGGAAGGGGATCAGGAAAATTGTTCACTATCTATATATATTATTTTTCCTATTCTGTTTTTTATTACTGAAGGAAAGATCAAAGATGTTTGCTTTGTGTACCTCCTGGAGTATGGGCATTGAGACACATTACTGCACAATAAGCTAAGACGTGAATTTACAGTTTCTACACAGTAAATGCTGGTATACCTGCTGTTAGCTCATGGTTCAGAGAAAAAAAATAAAAGAAGGGGTGATTTGCCACATATAGCTGATGGTGAAAGCGGACACTCTGGCAGCTACTGCAGGGCCTTTGGTGTATCATAAGTTTGGATGTGAGCTTACCCTACAGGTAACTTGTGCCTTTCATGGGCCAAAGATAGCACTGGTTGTCACAGTGGACTGATGGCAGGGATTACCTTGCTCCTAGCCTCTGCTTTTGATTGTCAAGCCCATTTGGTCTATAGCTGGGAGCATGTGTTGCATTCATATAACAGCACTTTCTCTTTTGCATGTTGCCCTTCCCAGGAGCAATTGAGCGGTGCACGTACATCAAGTACCACTACTCCTCAGCGACCATTCCCAAGAACCTCACCTACAACATCACCAAGACAATCCGCCAGGATGAGTGGCATGCCTTGCGTAAGTGTTGCTGGCTTTCTTCTCTGTTCTGCTTGCTTGTGGACTAAGGGAGGTACTCACTGATAAATGAGAACAGAGGCTTTGACTGACAACCTGCTCAGAGCCCTCTTCTCACATACAGTTTGTCTCTGTAGTGGACTGATCGATTTGTTCTTAGGACCTACATCTCTGTTTCTGCCGCTGACTAGAAATTCTGCTGAGGCATGAAAAAGTGTGGCAGTGGGGAAGAGCCATTTATATGCAGAGATTAATATTGAGTTAAATACAAAAATGAATAACAAAATCAATGCCCTATTTTTTAATTCAGTAGAACGCTCGGTACGTGAACGTATTCTCATGCAGTTCATGCTGCTGCTGAGTTTTCTGCTTCCAGCAGAATTCATTGCTGGCTTTTATTGTAGAATATGTCCTGTTGCCTGCAGCTCCCGGGTGAGTGTGGCATCACTCTCCTTTGAAGATCTAGAAAGAGAAATGCTGCGCACAGGGAAGAAGCTTAGCCCTTAGTGATAATTGTAGCCAGTGGTCACCAACTTGTAACGTTTGCTGAAGCAACAAGATCTGACAGGGATGGAATTGCCTTGAGATGTATTGGCTGGCCTTAAAGCTTTTTTCCTTCTCATCTTGGAGATGGAAAAGGGTTTTCACTAATAAAATGGAAGAGGTAGGATTTCACAAGCAAGGATGCCACAGCAACTTCTCTTGTTACTATGCAGTCATGGGAACTGATGAATGTCCTGAGCTCCTCTGTTTCAGTGGAACCAGTTAACAACTCCTTGAAGATGGCAGGGACTGAGGGATGCTGATTCTGATTGGAAACTTTGAAAGGTGGTAGTGAGCAGCTACTGTCCAGACTGTGTCAGTTTGAGAAATATGTAAGACCTCTGATGTGTGTTCCCAGAACTTTCAGTCCCTGATTCACTCCTGCCTTATATGGCTGTTGCTTTGGGAGGGTCCTTTTAAGCTCTGGGGAGGAGGAGATGTAATGATATAGTTGATTTCCTGCACTGGTAAGGTCAGGCCTGGTTTGAGACTCTTTGGTTCTTGTAGGCCTGCCTGGTCAAATCTGGTAATGCATTAAGAAAGTTCTAGAGGGTCTTGCTGAACTACAAATTTTTTTTATTTTTTTTTGAAATGTGTCTCTGTGTGGATAAATACACATTTTTATTGTGATGTGACAAAGAAAAGTAATATTGAACTCATGCCTCTCAGAAGGTTGTAAGAGGCTAGTCTTGAAAAATACTGTGCTGTGCTCATTTGTCCCTGAAATCAGATCATCAGGCAGTTTGTTTCCCTTTAGGTTTTCTGCTACCACCTGTCATCTCTGCTGGTGTCAGTTTTATGTTAATGTTGCTCATATGTGGGCAGAAAGAAATGCACCCCTCCCTCAGACATCTTCTGTTAGGATTCTTAGGGCAGTAGGAGGGGTCTTTGGTTTATGCTTGCGTTTGTGTATGTGTGCTTTTGCCACTCTTGTGAGCAACAATGACTTCTGCAACCATCCATTGGGAATCTCATTATTTAACGGAGGAATTATTGTCTTAAGTTCATCTTTATCTTGGTAATTGGTAATGGCTCAAGTAAAAGCTATTCTGAAGTTGTATTTGTATTTTTTTTTTCTCTCTTCCTAACTTAAATATCGTTACTAATATACCTGGCCATGTAAGGCACTTGACATGTGCATCCTTTGGTGAGATCAGCAAGTTCCTGAGCCTGGTATGTTGGCAGCTGGCAGGAGCCTCTAGGAGGGCATTCAGCAGTCTCCAAAGTGGCAGTCTAGACGCTATGCTGATACATTTACATATCTGATTTGGACCAAGGCACTTTCAGGGTGGGGCTGCTTGTTCCCTCCTTGGGGAGGGTACATCGAGTGTGTGGGTGTGCATGCATATTTCTGACCCAGATTTTCTTGCTAGTTCATGAGTCAGATAAGTGTAGGTAGATGTAAATAGAACTAAGTTTGAATCTATCTAAAGACAGGGAAGGAAAGAAAGAATTTGCTGAAGCCCTCTCTTCTCCAGAGTAGTTAGGTGCAATGGTGAGTGCTTGACATATGGTGTTAGCCACTGGAGAATCTGGAGGTCACTGCATTTAAGAATGAACTGAACCTATATGATTATTTCCTGTATAGGAACAGTGACTTTGCTGTTTTTCTCTAAAACACCTGTTTTAAAAGAGAAGGGCAATACTAATCTTGTCAAATTGTGTTTCGGTTGAGGGGGATGCTCTTCCTTTGCAGTGGAGGAGACATAAAGTGAGGTAAGACTCTAAGTCCCTTCAGAAAGTTCCTGTAATTTTAGTCCCTGCCACAGCAACCAACCTGGTTCTGTACCTCTGGACTAGCTTCATCCAGGGCACAGCTACTTTAGCTCACCACTGCTCATCCTGTGGTAGAATAGTGTTTCCAAGTCAACCTGGCCATTATTTTCCTCTGAACAATTTCCTATTCAGAATTTCCCTTTTGCTGAGTGTTGTGACAAACAGCAAAAGGAGCAGGGCCTAGGCCTGTTGTTCTTCCTGCTCTTGCCATGGGTAATTTTTCAGATCTGTTGAATGAGATGGAAAAAAAAATATCTCCTGATGAAACACTGGGGCAAAATGGCATCCTGGAGAATTTCAGAGGAATTGAAAAGGTGAAACTAGAGTGTCCAGTCACAGTACTAAAGAAAAAAGCCTCTTCCAAACTGAAGCCACTGAAGTCCTTTGCCATATTTGTATTTCAGTAGTGGTTATTTTCCTCCCCTGCTGCATGGGCAGCAAACTGTCGTGCCTGGGAAGGAAATCTGTTGCTTTGCCTGTTTACTGGGTGGGGGATCAGAGGAGAGAGGACTCCAGCCATGCCCAGCAGACTGCTTTTTTCAGACTGGTGTGAGGGATTGATGCTTCAGCAGTTTCTCTTAAATTGCAGGAGTGGATGAGGGGCAATTAATTTGAGGCTGAGGACCCCATGGCACCAGTCAGCACAGAAAGCAGATATTCCTCTAGCTGTGCTGTCAGCTATGCTAGAAGAACCCAGGGGAGCAGCTGGACCCGGAGGAATGTTTGGAGCTGACTTTATAATTTTTGATTTTATCTTTTTCCATTCTGTTTGACATTTTCAAGATGGAACCTTTGCTCCAAATTGATTGCCTATGGCAGTACGAGCTAGGGAAATAGGACTTCACTTCCCTGCAATCACTTCCTCTCAACTATCTCTGGTTAAACAGGGATGGAGGGAAGGATGATTGTAGTATTGCCAGCTCTCACCTGTCAGGAGATAAATGTTCATCTAAATAGACAAAACGAGTGTCTATATGAGCTGGGAGGGGAAGGGAGAAGGGAAAGCAAGCTGTGGCCAACAACTTTGAGCGTGAGTAACTGTCTCTTTATGGAAAATGCCAGTGTAATGATACGATTGAGTCACTATTAGGCATTTACCCTGTCACATTTTGGCTCCAGTCTTGTGCACAGTAACTTTGATCCATAGTTCTGGCTTCTGAAAAACTCCAGCAGCATCACTGATGCTTTCAGAAATGGAGGTAAATATTATTAGAACAAAAATCCAAGAAAATCTGAACCGTTCTATATTTATTTGCATATTCAGTTCCACGTGTTTTATACTGTTCTTGTAGGTTCGCTTTCAGTATGCTCAGACTTCTGCTCACAAAACATGGGGAAAGTGATCAGGGGTTTGAGCTGTACAATATGGTACAGATATTGGGAGGGGTGAGAGACCTTTTCAGGTGATGGAATACGAACTTCAACTGGATGCTTGAACTTTAAGAACGTTAACCATGAAAAGGAGGCTATGTTGATAATTTTTTTCTCTTGTCCCAAAAACTTCAGGAAACTATTATCTGGTATATTATGGCAAAGAAGGTGAAAGGCTGTATTTGCTTTGAAAATGGTAGTACCACCAAGGTAATGAGAGCATATGCTATATTCAGTTTGGCATCTTCCAGGAACCAACAGTGCTGTTCTCTAAAGCCACTGTGAGGGGTAAGGCACTCAGAGCCCAGGGAATATTTAGTCTACTGGCTTACTCCTTGGAAACAAAACAGACACCTTGTTGGGTTGATGCTGTTTTATACCATCAGAAGGACTGTAGAAACATAATTTTTCTTTTTCTTTTTTCTTTTTTTTTTTCTTCTCCAATAGGCTATAGACAACCCAGACTCTAAATTGATCTTCTGCTGCAGTCTTTAAGAAAAAATTGTTTTGTGAAAAAGGGTAACTACAGCATAGAAGATAGATGCAGCCAGGAATTTCTAAGTATGTTTAAGCTAGCTATCTATGTTTCATTGTCTTGGTGGGAGAATTAGAATTAGAAACTTATTTTGAGGGAGCCAAGTAGTGCAGAAAAGGGAGGAAGATACAGATAAGAGGAGAGGGATTGTCTTCATACTTTCTTGGAGCCAGCTCAGCATGATGATATTTTATTTTTGTCTCTAGCTTCTTTTGTTTAGACCTTATGCTTTGTCACTCATTTTTACCTTTGAACATACTTGTATTTGCTGTGGGATGACTTTGTGCATCCGTTCCTTGAACAATTTCAACAAGAACTCTGTAGGTACTACAGGACTGTGAGGTAGCCTGCTGTGGGCTCAGACCTGCCCGGGGCCTCACAGGGCTGATGTCTGTGGGTTACTCTGCAGTCTTCCTCACTGTGGTCTTAGCAAGGGAAGGGTAAAAGGGGGCTTTTCTAGGGCCACCTTCTCTCCAAGGCAGGTGAAAAAAGTATTGTGGCTTTTAAAGCTCTGCAAACAAGAAAGTTCCTGATGTGTGTTCTTGAAGAGTGAATTTTTTTTTTTTTTTTTCTCTCAGAGAACAAGTCAAACTTCTGCCTCTTCCCTTTCTCCTGCCTTGGTAGCTGAAATGGGACAAATGCTGCATGGCACTCAGTCTTTCTATGGCTGAGCTCCCAGTGGCTTGCACTATACTACATGAAAGTCTCCAGATCAGAAGAGATGAAAAATTATTCCTCCTGTCCAAAAGCTTTTATTTTGCTGACTCACAGAACCTATCATGCGAGGTAGATAACTGGGACTTTAAGTCTGTTAATTTTTCTTCATCACTATATATCACAAACCTGAAGTTGTACTTGAATTAAACATGGCCCCAGTGAGACAATTTCTGTTTGTCTGCTCTTCTCCAGCTTGCCACCTAGCTCTGTCTTCCACAGCAGCTATGTTTTGCGTCCAGGAACATGGGGAGTGCTGCATCTGGCAGAAAGTGGCTGGAATTGCTATGGAAACTGATCTCTTCCTGCACAGCTTAGAAATTGTGTCATTATACTGCTTTAGAGAGAACCAGTTCACACACAGGTAGCTGATGCTTCCTGAGAAATGTTTAGAATTTCCGGGGTTTTTTGGAAATGCTCCTTTACAGTCACTATGGAATCTCCTTTGCCTGTCTCCTACTGCCCCCGCTTCTACTGTGGGACCACAGGATATGGGCTCTGAATTTAGAGCATTGGCATGGGGAGCTGCATTGTCAGGAGAAGAGAAACCATAATGCTTTGTGTTAATTGGAATGATAATGTTTGTCTGTGCTGTTGAAAACTGCGATAATCCTGTGTTTGTGGTGGTCTGAAAGCAATTTGCATAAAAAATGAATTGTAAAGACAAAAGTAATAGCCTGGCACATTCTGAGAGGAGCAAGTATTGGAGGAAATGAAGGATTTCTACAGGATGTAGAGAGTGATAATATTTTAATTCATAGAGCATTTATGCTGAAAACTGAATGGATTTTATCAGCCTTAATGGTCTGAACTGAGCAGGAGATTAAGGCTTCCTTGCCTACGAAGCACTCAAATACCTCCTTATAACCAGTAAAACCTACTGGGGGGACTGGAAAAATGTCCTTTTGTGGAGGTCATTTACAGTACCAATGGCAGGTAACAATTAGCACTTTGGAAAAGACTGTAATGTGTGTACTTCTAATTTCTACAGGCTTCCCAAGCCTTCTCACTCCATGGAAGAAGATGTTGAGATTTGCACAGAAGCTCAGTTGATAGCTTGACAATGCATTAGTAACACCAGTAGGCTCATGGGCTTGACCCTGTCTGCTTTTATAAGCAGCGATAAATATTTCATTGTTGTATCTATATTAAGTGCTGACCCGAGAGAATTTTTGCCTTTTTTTTTTTTTTTTTTCCCCCTTGGTACTAGTGTAAAGCAGTGTTTTGAAATAAATAGGCAGCATCCCACTTTTCTTGCTCCTTTCTTCCATTCTCTCTCCCATGCTCCCCATGGTCTCCTTCAATTCCTATCTTCCTCTACGAGGAAATGCTGTTTCATTTTTAATTATCTACCTTGACCCCCAGATGGAGGTACACCCTGAAGTATGACACTGTCCTGCTGGTCAGTGCCATTTGGCTGACAATATGATGTCATTCCTTAATGCACTGGTTATTAAAGCAGACGGGGCAGCCATTCTGGAGGTTAGTCAGGCAGCAGGTGCTCACATGCCTGGAGGTCTAGTGTTGTTGGATCTCCATCATATTCATCAGTCCCATAGCTAATGACCAGGTGGTAGTGACAGACCTTCTCATTTCCCTCTCTCTCTCCCTCTGCTGTAGGCTTTTCTTCATAGCCTGCTATTTCAAGCTAAGATATATATATTTTTTTTTTCTGGCATCAAAATCTAAGACCTATTTTGAAATTTGTAAGGGATTTTTATTGCCTTCTGCTAGGCTTCATCTTAGGATCTGCTAATATCGCTGTGATCTTAATACCTACACTAGTGAAGAGCTTTCCCAACTGCATACTACTTTGTTTCCCACGCTACCTTTGCTTTTTAGAGACAAAAGAGCAGGGAAGGAGCAAGGGAGGAGGTCAGTAGACCTCCCAATCCTGAGCTGACAGGGATGCCTGAGTAGGAACCATGGCTGAGATTTGTGAAGAGAGGAAATGAGGACAGGGAAAGGGATGAAACTTCATGCTGGTGAGCTGGGAGAGGTGAGACAAGGGATTACTGACCATTGATACTGGGATAAGGGCTGGAGTGGTGGACTTGAACAATTCAGAAGGGAAGGTGCAAAAATGGCCAAGCTTTCTGCATGGGAGGAGAGTGCAGAATGAACAGGGAAGGATCCCCTCAAAAGCACTGCACAAGTGCGGAGTCTTACTGTACATCTACTGCTAATACACCTGTGAAACACTGGCAGAGGGGAGGGCTCATCCTGCTCCCTCAGCCAGCAGGTTCTTCCATCAGCTCATATAACAGGGTGCTCAGAGGTGAAGCAGAAGTCTTACTCTGCTGGCAAACCATTCACTACTCTGAATTAGTAAGAAACTCCACACTAGAATTCCTCCTTTTCCAGTTTGTTTGTTTTAAATTTAAGAACTTAAAATCAGATGAGCATTTTTAAGGTTGCAAACACAAGCATGTAAAGTTAGGAGATGACACAATTCAGGCTGCATACTTGACCTTAATTTATCTCCTCTGAGCCACGCTCATTATCAAGTCTTTAATTACTGTAATCACATACTGTGTTTTCCACAAGACCCCTGCCTTGTTCCATACATTTGGGGTATTCTGTTTCCATTCAATGCTGTTTCAATGTTTGATTTCTTTTTCACTAATTAATGTATGGTTGCTGGCCTTTCTTTTGCTGAATACACAACTACTGATCCAAAGACAGAATCAACCACTTCATGAGCTTTGTCACATTTCTAATTATTGTACTGAAGTGTGGCATGTAAAAATAAATATATTAATATCTAATAACCTTTTGAGGTGGGCTGTAATTTTCATTTAGACCTGGCAATTAAAGTTAACTGGTTTGGGTTTTTCTGGGTATCCAGTTTGAAATGATGGAGAATTGGGTTTTACAGTACTTCCCATTAAATAGCCTTTTGTATGTTCAGAGCACAGCTCCCATTGACTTTCAGAGCAACTATAAGCGTTCCACACTCTGTAAATCAGATTCCAGATGGTCACCCAACTTACATTGGGTCAGAGTAAATGAGAAAACATGGCTAGGGAACATCTCTAAAGAGATTTCTTAGACTAATTGACTTATCACCAAGGCCTTTTGGGGTAAGTGGAAAGTTCTTCTATGAGAGGGAGGCAGAGCTGTATGTCAGCTGACTTATCTCACCTCCTACTGCTGTGGGTTGCATGTGTTCTCACTCTTCACACTGATCCTTTCAAAGGGTCACATTCTTGTTTTTCATGACTTTGGCATGCTTGACTCAGCAACCTATGTAATGTTTTGATTTTTTTTTGCTATGTTTGTAAGTGCAGGGACTTGGATTTACCTTGGCTTAGGCAATGTTTTACGTTGTCTCCCACTGTTATATTGGAAAAAAGAAGACATGTTTTTATGTTCATCACTGAAAAGAGTCTTAAGGTATTTATGGAGCTGTTCTGAGTACAGGAAAATTGACAGCAAATCCCCTCCAGCCTTACTGGTGATTTTTTGCAAAGGAGTATTAGAAACATTTTGCCTGTTGCAAAGTGGAGATGTTGACAGGTAAAACATACCATTGCTAATCATTTCCAGTCATTCAGCCAGTCAAAATATAGCTTTATTAATATGCATACAGAGCTTTCTCTTTCCCTTCTCTCCCTCTTGAGAGACTCAGAGGGGGAGAGATGGGCGTTTTTCTATGTCTCTTGGCTAATCAAGAATGATGCCTTGTGCATTCTTAGGGTTGAGAACACAGGAAAGAACAAACAGGATGATCTAATGGGTCTCTTCCATCTCTGACTTCCATAATTTTTGATTTATATACCAATTTAATGCCTGGTTTATGATGATTTATATCCCAGTTTATTTATACCCCAGTCTGATGCCCCACCCCACACTGTTAGTAAGATGAAAGCCAGCCAGTTAAATATTTCAAGGTGATTACATGCCATATGCCACACACAGGGTTAGTAATGAGGAGTGAGTGCTTCCTTGCTTCAATGCAAGAAGAAAGACTTAACTGGAACATTTTGGAAATGAGATTATTCTGATTTGTTCATAAAGCCATGCACCATCCATAAAGGAAACATCACAGCAGCCAGTGTGAGATAGATGCCAACAAACTTTGAATCAAACAACCTGGCTTTGACCCTGACAGAAGCTGCAGGCTGAAACATGTAGGTGATTTTTATATGTTGATAGCTGCTAGGCAGTGGTTGCCATTTTAATTACTGTTTTGCAGTGATGCTCTTTGTACATTGAGTTACAGAATAAACCTGATCCTCATGTAAAACCAGGACATCCTCCTACTTGCTACTTTGAAAAGGTCTAAAATGTGTGAATATTAATGTGTGAAAACTATAATGCAGCTTTACATACTCAGATTCTTATGTTGTTAACTGGGCCGTGATGATTTTGGCCACATTGTCACAGCCGAATGTAGTTCTAGCCCAGGAAGAGTAGATGAAGCTGAAAGATTTGTCTTAGGGCCTATCCCAAGACTCCTTAATTGGCTGGGTGAATCACAGTTTAGCTGTTCAATTATTCCCTGCCCACCTCCAGGAACTGATTGCACAGTTGGTGAGGGAATAGGAAATCAGGAATATAAATCAACTGCAGGTATATCCTGTGGGACTTCAGAGTTCAGTCTCACAAATCTCATCTGGCTGCTCTGGATGTAGGTTATATTTAATGGAGCTTGAGCCTGTGTGTCCGTCTGCATCACTGGAATTATGACAGTTAATTTGAGTCTATCTGCCACTGGTGTGTGCAATTGATCAATATCTCTTTCATAAATACAAATACTCTCTCATCTCTGCCTCCATCAGCTTTGTCTTTTCTGGCTTGCCCTTTGCATCCCTGTTTCTTTTGGTTTTTTTCCCCCCAAAACTTGATTCTCACCTAGATATTCTGAGAGAAGGAAATCAATGGAAGAATATCACTTACTGACCTCGAAGGGGCTTCTTTGCCATACACAACTAAGGCTATAAATAATTTAGTAGGGTCCCTGTCTTTTTCTGTCCTCCCTTAAGATTGGGTTTATTAAAATTTTATGGGAGGGGACATGAAGGTGGCTGAATTACTGGTTTTATCTGATACAATCTTTAGCAATGCATTAGCTTGGTACTAGCTGCTCTTCATTCATCATCATAGGCACATACTCAATCGGTCTTCCTTGTAGAATCCATTCTGCAGCATGTTATAATCACATATTTGAGCATGATGTAATGCCATTCCTTACAACTCAGTCCCATGCCTGATTGTGTTGCCATGGGAAGAAAAGTGTTAAACAGCCAAGGCAAGGCTTAATCTTTTTTCCAGTATTGGGAGGAAGTCAGTAGTGGCATGAATCCATATATACAAAGATCCTAATCAGAAGAGAGCAATAGGCTGAGGACTAAGAATTTGGTTCTGCTTATATTTATACCATAATAATAATAATTCTACTGAAACAAGAATAGATATTCTGAGATAAAAATAATGTGAAATTAGCATCCGGGTGCAAAATACTCAATAGCTTTCAGAAAAATAAAATTTCAAGCATCACTTTTTTGATATTTCAGTGAAAATGAACAGATTCCACAATTAAACTTTTCTGTTAATGCTTCTGCTGACAGTGTGTAGTGCACCTTCCATCCCAGCATCTTGAAACACTTGGGCAATGGTTTTCACTCAGTATCCTTCTGACTTAAATGGGGTGCCAAAGGAGGAATACAACCCAAGTACACCCATTTCACGTACAGAAAAAGAGTTACAGAGAAGTTAATTGACCTGCTAAATGTCATGTGGAGAGTGAGTGGGAGAGCCAGAAACAGAACTCAGGTCTTTGGACTCCCACTGCTGTAAGTGCTAGACAATGCTGCCTCCTGTAGTGCCAGAGATTATGCAGCATATCTCCTAGAAAAGACCATTGCAAACCCCTATATATCAAGGATAGTGTTTTTTTCTAAAGGTATTTAAAAAAAAAAAAATCAAGTGAAAGCTTACTGGCCAAAACTAGAATCCATTACATACATTAGTGATGATTATCTTCTCTCAAAAAAACTAATGGCAAAAGAACCTTCAAAGGCTGGTAGTGAATTAAGGTATGCAAAGTAGGCATTCCTTAGCACCTGCTGAAAACCACATCCTTGGAGATATCTGAGGGTGAGCAACTAGAATCAATAATAATTTCAAAAATTATCTCCATTAGAATTTGTGTAGGTGCTGTGGATTTTCTGCCACATATGAATTGGACTCTAAAGCAGTGTCCTCACTGATTGTCATGACAACTGATATGCACAGCAAGAATAACATACTGGTACGCAGAGTTTTACCTGCAAGTAATCTTAACTGTTGTTTTATTTGAAAAGTAATTGAATGAGTATGTTGTGAGAAATAATTATCAGTCCTATTACAGAGCTATAAAATACTCTGGAAGAAGAAATGCACACTGAATGGAAAACTGTAGGCAAATAATTTCAAAATGGCCTTCCTGATATGGCCTAGGGAGAACCTGTCCTCTGGGCAAATCCTCCTTGGCCAGCAGAGTGGCCACAGCCAGCTCCACATCTCATCCCAAAATAGCATGGGTGAAGAACTGATTAATTGACAGGTATAGTCCTGCACCATGATTATTAGCTGTGGACTATTCATTGCCAGGGTATATTAGAGCTACCTGTAATTTATTGCAACATAAACCGAGGTTGAACTGGTCTTCATCTTGTTTCAGGAGTATCTTCATCCCTCACGGACCTTGGCATATAAGGACCTACGTGTTGACTGTTTCTGAACGTATTTTATTGCTGTTTAGGTCTTTGCACAAAAGCAGGATTTTTATTCAGTAAATAAGCCTTGGCTGTGACACTTAACTCTTCACTGGAGCAGTAGTCCTCTGTACTGACTTCAGCTGATGAAATGGAAAAAGTCTGTGGTGACATCACTTCTAAGGAGGACCAGATTTTTCACATGGAAGGATTTGAGAATTTTTTTAAGCAGCAGACATGTCATGCAAAACCCGTTTGTAACAAGGAACAGGGCAGAGAAATGCAAAAGCTACTTGATATGCCAATAGGATTAGCTTTTCAGAGTAGTCCTCCCAAAGTTTTCCAGGAGGTATCAGTGGTTCTCTGAGGACCTGAACTGACAGCTCTGCTAGGTGAAGCTTTTTGATGGACCAAGGGTAGCACAGGCAGGAGCACTTTGAAAAATCTGTGTCATGCACAGATGTATTAGATCACTCTATGTATTTCTCTGGCTGCTGATTTGTAGGACTCTCTGATTAACAGTTCTGGCCTTGGCTCTCCAGGGGAGGGCATCCCCTACGCAAGTAAGAGAGCAGAATTCCAGAGGTAAATTAATCCCCATTTTTATGGCAGTCAGATGACACCAAATGCAATTTAAGGATATTCCCCCCCCCCCCCCCCTATTGGGTGAGACTCAGTATTTTACTAGCCAGAAAAGAAAGGCCATTTTTCATCAGTTTGTTGGATTCATGAGGAGTGTTTTGCTGTCCTTTTCTCACAGAGCAGAAGAGCTGATCTGTTGCTGTATAAAAGCAATACTTAGAGAAGACATAGTAGATACTGTTGTAGGGGCTAACACCCTGCAGTAAGGTCTGGGAGGCCCCTAAACCTGGTGGTGTAGTTCCCAGAAGAGATGCACTAGCTGAAAGGGTTCCGCCTGAGTGGGCGACCAGGAGAGATAATCCCCAGGTAGCAATGACCTATGAGAATTGCAAACTTGGCTATGAAGCTGGTAGAAGGAGCTTCAGTCAAAGAGGATATAGGTAGTATGCTGATATGGCCCCAAGTTACCTGCAGAGAGCTCTGACCCGCACAGAAATCTCATCTTGGTGGGGTTGGGGGAACTAGTTTGGGGCAGAAAGTCACCTGCTTTGACAGCTGCCGTCATTTTGATGTTGATAGAAAGGGAAAGACATCTGGTGGGTGGCTATTCAGTGGCATGGTTGGCAGCTGGAGGAACATTGCTGCTTTCCAAGTCTTTTATTCCTGTATTGTAGGCATGAGATAGAAAACACTCCCAGATACTGGAGTAGGACTCTTACAGCCTTGGAGAGTGGTGAGTGAAGAGAGGAACCTTTTATATGACTGGGGCACTGTGGGGTTTTTTTCTGTGTGTGTTTTTTCCTTCTTCTGAGGATGCAATTGCATGAGTGGTGCCTATAAGAATATGAATAAGAAAGCCAAGTGATGTGTGTAAACACGTGGGGAGAAGCTAAAAGAGAGAACAGAGAATAATGGAAAAGCCGCTGGGGGAGGGAAATAAAAATGTGATGCCTAGATGCTCTTCTACATATAGAAAGAACCTCTCTCCTCTGTTTACTATGCATCAATATGGATGCATTAGATTCATGTGAAAATCAAACAAATTCCTGATATTGCTGGCACTGCTGGGATAATAACCAAAAGCTGCTGCCTCTGTCACTTTCCTTTTGCAGCAAAGTCTGATAGTGAATGAGACTGGCATGGGTTTGCCATCACTCGTTACTTCTTAACATTTATTTCTTAGTTTGTGTGTCAAGCTCTTGGCACAAGCCTGATAAGCAACAGAAAGGTTGAGCAAACAAAGCGAGCCTTTCCACAGATCGATAGAGATCAATCTCTTCATTTTGACTGAATGACAAAACAAAAACAGCAATTAAAAGTATGTTTTATGCCGTTAGCTAGCGGGCAACTCCCAAAACCAAAGTACTAAGGGACACATAGAGCTCTTGCCTGTACAATATTTATACTGACCCCATCAGAGAAATGATGTTAGCACAGATACGAGGATCACACAACAGGTAGATGTGCCTGGAGGAGCCTGGCAAAACTATTTGAATAAGGCTAGGTTTACTATTTTGTTGTTTACCAGTGGTCCATGACACTGGCTGCAGTGCTGTACAGCTTTGGGCATATGTATGTCCTACACCACAGCATCCAGGGCAGAGCTGCAGGTGGCATGAGGATGGGACTATACTTTGGTGTTAGTCAAGAACTGTAATGTCGATTGGTGCCAGATCCCATGCAGCTGTTCAGTAATACAGCACATGTGGTGCACTGACTTACATAAAAGTCTGGGAGTGGATGGTTAGTTCATTTAGGTGTCATTAGATCATTCAATCAAGCATGTGGGACATAGCCACACCAGTGCACTGAACCCCAACAAACCTCACAGGTATAGCTCAAAGGCGCCGTGACTAGACAGCGTGTGAGATCCACTGGACTTTGTTTCCTGATGCAGTGCTGTGTACTGAAAGGCTTGCTCACTGTTGCATGCAAGAATCAAAACATAGGTCTTGGTGAAGTAGTTTTAAAAGGTATGTCAGTACACAGTATTGTCAAGAAAATAGTTGCCCTGGTAGGATCACTGGCTACTTAGAGCACCAAATTATAAAAACGCTATCGTAGGTACTAGTTTGTGGAGCCTGCTGCACGTACCCATTTTATGCCTACCTGTACATGAATGTCTGGGATGGATATACAACAGGTGGCACAGGAGAGTAAGCAGTGTAAGTGGAACATTAATGCTGGCAAATATCAATAGCTGATGCCTCACTCTCTTCCTTTTATGAAGGAGTGGAAAACTGATTTTTCAGTTGTCCTGAATTCAATGTGTTGTTTTGTTTCTCTTGCTACAATGCTGGCATCATCAATAAAAGTAAATGAGACGCAGTTGGATGTGACCGTTCTGGTGGGCCTCTGGTGTGAATGAACAGACAGTAGGAACAGAACATTGGCTCCTGCAATAAGATGAGTTTTCTCTTTATTTGGGGGAGTGTGTGTGTGGGAAGGCTGAAATAATGTATTGCTTGGGAAAGCAAGAGACTTGACAGCACCGGCTAAAACCAGGCATACTGCAGCAAGTACTGGGCACTTTTCCCAGTTAGAGCCATGCCAGTGTGCTTAATCACCATGTACAAACTGTTTTTCTAGCAAGAGTCGATCCCTTGTTGGTGTGGTGCACTCTGTTGTCTTCAGACGGCTTTGCTGCTGTGTCTTGAGCCTTCTCCTGCAGTATTGCCCTGCTTTTCCTGAAACGCAGCACTATCGTAGCTGCAGCCATGCAGCTCTGCTCCCGGGGCTGCTGCTCATGTCAGAAAATGTATTGTTTCAGTGTCTTGCTCTCCTGGAGGAGGTTAGATCCTGTAGACTAGCACCCATTTGTAGGGTATGAGTTCAACACTTGACCCTAATCTTTAGGTCCTTGGTTTATCCAGCTGCTAGTTTTGGAGCAAAAAGTGTCTGTGTGATGCGTTTATATGCTTCTCATCATACAGCTATCTAGGAAGGACTTTGGCCCCTGATGCAAGTGTGTTTTAACTGGATCTGACAAACGTGGCCTTGAGAACTTGTTGCACCAGTAGATTTCATTGGAAAGCAAGAGATTTCTGGAGGGACCAGTCAGCTCTTATTCAGTTGTGAAGTGGGAGAAACAGCTTTAAGCATAGAGTCAGTGATTTTGGCTTTCTGTAAGCCAAAGGCACGCAAGGTGCCTGAGGAGTGGGCTGAAGGTGCTGCTGTGGCACAGCCAGAGTGATGTAGAGGGGCCACGGGCCTGTCTCCAGCCCCTGGGAGGGGAAGGCTGTGGCTCAAGAGCCAGCTGCATTCCTGCACTCCCGTCTTCTCTGGCAGTGCCTCTTTGTGCGTCCTTCTGGGAGTTTTACCAAACCGAAAGCCTGTGCCAGGGAGATGTACTGCTGCTGAGTTGAGGAGAACAAAAGAACTGTGAAAAGGGAGGTCTGCAAGCTTATGGAGTAACATCACGTGGAAACAACAGGAGGTGGAAATTTCTCACTGTAGCATCAACTGAGACAAAATCCCAGCACCTCAGGCAAACAATAACAAGCCCCGAGCTGACGGAGCTGTCCTCCTGCGAAGCCTTAGCCATCGTGGCTGTCCTGCTCTGCTAGAGCTACTTTGAGGCTGCTCAGAAATGATTACGTCTCCCCATTTAGGGAAATGACAAGGGGTGGGCTGGGGGAAAGGTGCCAGCAAGCACTAAAGGGAAAAGAGAATAGAGAAAATTTCATGTTGAATGTATTCATCACCATCTATTCTAAGGTCAGTTGTTGTCGTTTTTTTGTATTAAATGAGGTGTTATTTTTAGATTTCCAAATCCATACATGGAAATTATTCTCAAGTGTTCCAGCTTTCATCCTGTATAAAAAAAAAAAAATCTCATCTTGATAGCACATTTATTGTATTATTTTTGTGTGATTTCTTTTATGCTTTCTTCCTTCTCAAAAAAAAATTCTCCCTTTTTGCTCCCCTGCCTTTGCTAATATTACAGGAGATGCAGCAAGAGAGAGCTATTTAATGTTTTCACTTGTTGCTTTACTGTTCTGTTAGCGTTATGGGGAAAGTGCTGGTGGGGCTTAAGAAGGGGCTTAGCCTGCAGCCCACCCACTTTCTTGTGATTTTCCTTCAAGGAAGGGTCTGACAAAGAAGAGTTGTTCTGTTGCAGATTTGCCGAGTTCAAAGCGAGTGCCCTATAGATACAACTCCGATTAATCCTCAGAACCAGCACATAAAGCTTATGCTATGCCACTGCTACTAATGTTAATGGGAGTCAGGCAACTTACTCTCAGTGCACTGCTTTAAAGAGTAATAATTTACCTAGGAAAGTCCTGTGGCGAGAGAAGTGATAGTCATTTGCTAATTCTTTTGTAAATCCTTTTGTCTATGGTGCTGGTATTGCCTTCCATCTATTTCTAAGTCATGACATTTTAGTGAGCCCTGGGCCTTGAAATGGGAAGGCAGGATGGTCTTTTTTTCCATGTCCTTGAACTCTTTGGTGCCAAGGGCAGATGCATATACTAGAATTCCAGGATATATTTACAAAGGAGAGACAAAAAGCTCATAAACATATTTTACACCCTCTGTTGCACATGTAAAATTAGAAGCTATAGAGAAAAATGTGACCTTTAGGTAGCCATGGAAAAGCACACAGAGAAAGCTGTCCTGTTAGCTTTGATAGAAAGCAGTCCTGTATCTGGAGCATGGTTTTGACATCAATGAGATATTTACTTATAAAAGCATGTGCTTTTTCAGAAGGAAATGAATTGGGGTACCTGATCTGGAGAAGTCTGACATGAAAGGGCCTGACTGTCAGTGGGAAAGGGCTCAGCATTCCTCAGCAGCCTGAGTAAGATTGTCAGCATCTGGCTATGGTTCTGTGCAGTAATACCTCCTACTATAGGCAGTTGCCTGCCAAAGGTGTCCCTTTCGCAGGTTTTGCTGTATTTGTTATTTCTGTGTTAATTAGACCTGAGATTTCCAATGAAGATGCTGATTTCTCACTGGAGGAGAGAACTTTGGCTAGGAACCAACTCATGGAGAAAAGGCTGTGTGCAAAATTGCACCGTAGTACTGTATATTTTTTGCTATGTGTGAAAAGTTTCCTCCACACATACAGTGGATGCTGATGTTCCAAAAGCAGGACAACTATAATTCTAGGATAAATTACTGTACTGTGTTGGTTTCTAAAAGTATTTGGACTACTTGGGATCCCAAATGACCCTGAAAGTCATAGGCAAATCTTGAAAATATTTTGTTCCCAGAGAAGATGAAACAGCACAAAAAATAACGTATGCAAACTGTCTTGGTGATCCTGGTGTGAATTGGCTTTGGGAGATATGTGGTAAATGGCAGCTGAAGCTAGAGGACCTCCTGAATACTAAGTTTCTGTCTTAAGATGAGTAGTCGTAATTACGATTACATCTGTAGCTTGCATTGCAAAACTTGGGATTCCTTTACAAATGCTATTTGAAATAATGATCTCACAGCACAAGCTTGAGTATTGGTCTGGGGGGCTGGGTCATTAGGTAGAATTCTCTTTCCCTTCCACCTTCCAATAAACATTTGGAATTATGTTTCTTTACCTTTCCTGCTTTTTTCCTTCCTTCCCAAATGCATCAATTTTATATTCTGGACTTGATGATCTTTAAATTATCTAGTATGATTTCCCAGCTGATTGCTCTCTTTGCCTGATGTTTATTTTGTAGCAATGAGGCCAGTGCCCGGTATCTCTTGATGTGAGAATTTTTAGTTATTTGAACAATGGTGTCTCAGGTATTTGGGTTCATTTCCATGCCTCTGCCTGTGGTGACAGTCAAAGGATAGAGAAGAGATTGAGTTTCCTTTGATCTGAGAGAGGTGAGTAGTGGCAAGCTGACTTCTCAGCAGGATGAATGCGCGAAGAGCTCTAGATAATTCTTGTATGAACCATTTAAACTACCAGCTGGAGTTGAGCAGGCAATGTTCAACTAAAAGTACATTGTCCCTTTTTCATTTGCTTGCTGGCATATCTCACAGAGGGTTATAGAGGACAACCTGAAATATGGTGGTGGCCCTTAGTGGGTCTGGCAGAGGGCTTGGGAGCAGTATTTGGTGGCAGCAGTTGCAGCTGGAGCATGTGGCTGCTATTCCAGGTAGCAGCCTACCTGGTATCAGCTCTTAGCAAGTGTAGAAGAACTAACAGACCTTAATATTTCCTATTGGGCCATGCAATATACTTTTGTCCCCTTTCCCCATTTTCAATCCTGAAACAGATTCTTTCAGACCACCATGATTACCGGCACAGGCCTGTTTCAGATTTTGGAGTGGGTTAGTAATGCAAAACTCTGGTTTATCTTCAAATGGAACATGATTATACGGCAGGTGAAGTCCAACCTGATCTCCTTCTATGATCAGGTGACCCACCTAGTGGATGAGGGAAAGACTGTGGATGTTATTTACCAGGACTTTAGTAAAGCCTTCGATACTGTCTCCCACAGCATTCTCCTGGAGAAGCTGGCGGCTTATGGCTTAGGTGCACTCTTTGCTGGGTAAAAAACTGTCTGGATGGCTGAGCCCAGAGAGCAGTGGTGAAGAGAGTTAAATCCAGTTGGCGGCTGGTCACAAGCGGTGTTCCCAGGGCTCAGTCTTGGGGCCAGTCTTGTTTACTATCTTTATCAATGACCTAGATGAGGGGATTAAGTGTGGCCTCAGTAAGTTTGCAGAAGACACCAAGTTGGTGGGAGTGTCGATCTGCTCGAGGGTAGGAAGGCTCTACAGAGGGATCTGGACAGGATGGATTGATGTGCTGAGGCCAGCTGTATGAGGTTTAACAAGGCCAACCGCCAGGTCCTGCACTTGGGGCACAGCAGCCCTATGCAATGCTACGGGCTTGGGGAAGAGTGGCTGGAAAGCTGCCCAGCGAAGGCTGTAGGTGTGTTGGTTGACAGCTGGCTGAACATGAGCCAGTAGTGTGCCCATGTGGCCAAGGCAGCCAATAGCATCCTGGCTTGTATCGGGAATAGTGTGGCCAGCAGGACTAGGGAAGTGATCATCCCCCTGTACTCAGCACTGGTGAGGTCACACCTAGAATACTGTGTTCAGCTCTGGGCCCCTCACTACAAGAAGGCCATTGAGGTGCTGGAGCATGTCCAAAGAAGGGCAACAAACCTGGTCAAGGGACTGCAGCACAAGTCTTATGAGGAGCAGCTGAGGGAACTGGGGTTGTTTAGCCTGGAGAAGAGGAGGCTGAGGGGAGACCTTATTGTTCTCTACAACTGCCTCAAAAGGAGGTTGTAGCCAGGTGGGTGTTGGTCTCTTCTCCCAAGTAACTAGCAAAAGGACAAGAGGAAATGGTCTCAAGTTGCACCACGGGAGGTTTAGATTGGATATTAGGAAAAATTTCTTCACCAAAAGAGTGGTCAGGCATTGGAACAGGCTGCCCAGAGAGGTGGTGGAGTCACCATCCCCGGAGGCGTTCAAAAAACACATAGACGTGGCACTTTGGGACATGGTTTAGTAGACATGGTGGTGTTGGGTCGATGGTTGGACTTGATGATCTTAGAGGTCTTCTCCACTGTTAAGATTCTATGATTCCATGAAGTCTCATTTATTCAGGCAACATAGGCTTTACTGTCTTGTTGAGTTTACATGGATGTTTTGCATGCCCTAGCGAGATGTTTGACAATGTCATCATGAAGTTACGCCAGTATTGCACAAAAATGTAGTTCTTGAGTTTCATTTTTATGAGAGCACATTAGAGAAATCTGTGATAATCCAGAAATTTTAGATGACTGTTTATTTTCAGAACTCCCTGTAGACGAAATATAGGAAAAACAACTTGTCTTTCAGGAGAAGACTGAGGATTGTAATTATACAAAATAGCATATACTTGCAATGAGTTGAATCTTCAAATTTATTTGTTTAAACAGAAACCATACTTATCTGTTGTCCTGTCTCCAAACTGTAGCATGAACTGGTACTCAGAGTTTGGGGGTTTTTTTCCCCACTATTGGCTTCTAATCCATAGCAATTAAAGAAACAAGTTTCTCTATAACTCCCTAATAAGATTTAGAAGTTACCATGCAAAAGTTGCAGCAGCCAGACTCTCAAATCCTTCTTCTAAAAAGTCATTGTGAATCCTTCCTATAATAGTCAATAGAGTTGTTAAATTCTCATACTACTTCCCGTCAGCTCTGTTCCTGTGCTTTCATTGGCTTCATCATCTCTCTGATGTTCAGTTATCAGATATTTATCCATCAGATATGGGTATTTTTTTTACTAAGGTTCCCTAAGGTTCCCTAAGGGAGATGGAGTCAGCAATTTGCTACTAGAAAGGACTTGTGAACTTCTTTTATTATGTGGATGAAATATGTCTGTATGCTCATCTTTGCTCTGTTTCCCTTATGTCCTCTCTCCATGTCCATTTTCTCTCTAGGAGGGCAGACTAGCACCTTGCTAATAAGTCTCGCAGCACATAGGCCTGGGGCATTCTCCAGGAGACGCTGTTGACACATTTGCGCAGCGTGAGCCCCTGATGTCCTGGGAGGCAGCAGGAGCTACATGGTGGTGGCTGTGGCTGGGCAGGCAGAGGCTTGTCTGCGCCCGAGTTGAGAGGTGAGTTGGGCTTCTGCTTTCTTACCAGCCAAGCTCCAGAGAGCACACCTATGACAGGTTTGTTCTTCAACAGTTTGATTACAAGAGAAATTTTTGAGCAAGATCTAATGTTGTGCACAATGTAATGTCACCATCCTGCCCCCGTCCCCGTGCTTTCAGCCTCGGGATCCTGCGGGCAGCAGTTACTCTGCACGTCCTCCTGCCCCAGGGCTGCTCAGGTCCTTCACGCGCTGCTTTGGCAGCTCTCAGACTCTGACTGCACTGCTCTATCTTTAGAGCTGCAGAAAGTCCGGTACCGCAGTGTCACAACATCCTATGGAGCGGGTGGTAGACCAGGCCGTGATTTGAATTTGAATTTCTTGCAAATTATTTCTCGGGTAGGAAAATTTGTCTGAGTTCGTGAACCTCAGTTTTAGAGACGCATTAACTGTAGAGAGAGCTTTTGACACGTGCTCGCAGCAAAGGCTAACAACGAGGAGGTTATCTGCGCGATGGAATTACTTTTTGTAATCTTTTGATGTCATTTCCTTAACCTCGTCCCAGTTTTATCACAGGGATACCTTTTGTTACATTCTACTTACAAAAGAGAATAAAATAACTAGTTAGTTATTATTCTAGTTGAATCACTTACAGAATAAAATTCAGACACAGCTGTCACACAGTTCCAGTATCTGAGGAATATCAGCATTATGAACTGAATGTTATTAGCATATTTATTATTAGCAGTGCACAAAAATTATTTATTAACAGTAATGCACAGATAATTCATTCTTTATGTGTTTGCACTTCTGTTTTGATGTAGTTAATATTGAAAAAAGCTTGTATTTTTCAGTTTACGTTAAAAATATTGATGATAAAGATTGAGTTAGTTTGCTGTTACTGTGTGTTGTGTGTCACCTCACACTCCCTTAGGGACAAATTTAAGGCTTCACTTTCTTAATATCCTTTAAGTACGTGGCAAGGTGGATGTTCTCAGCTAGTATTGATTATTGCTGTTGATTCTTGCAAATTTCAAAATCGCTATAGTAAACATTTGATGTAAAATTTAAATCAACTTGTAAATGCTGAAATCAACAAATAGTTTTCCACCTTCATATTTTCAGTAACAAACATACACTCCCTAGTGCAAAACAAACAGCATGTGCTGCGCTTTATAAATTTACATCACAAGAGCAAAATATTTTCATAATTGCTGTGGATTTTATTCACTGCCAGGATTAAGACATAATGGTACAAGCCACACAAATACCCCTGGTTCCAGCTGTGGCTGCTCACAAATAAACAAGACTATTTTGGGCAGTAGCAGAACCAAACTGATGAGTGAACATGCTGATGCAGTATGTCTTTGGGAAGCCCTCAGAAGCAGTGAGCTGATGGATCTCTGGTTGGAAAAAACCCCACGTGTTTCCCTCTCTGGGGAAAAAAGCAGCTGTCCTCCTCCTCTGGGACTGCATCCTGCTCTGTCCTAAATAGTCTGAGAGGTTTGACTGGCATTGCGGTTGCTCAGGATGCAGCACGATTCCCTTAATCGTTGATGGAGAACGTCTTGGTGGCGTTGTTCAATAAATGCTGCACCGGAGTCTTGGCGTGAACGCCTCCCCAGCACGGATGTGCCTCTCTTGAAAGCTCTGTTTCCCAACTTATGGCCCTCCTTTAAGTGGCATTAACTTAAATTTAAGTTGATCATCCAAAAGGTGCAAGAGAAGTTTCTGTGGCTGATCTAACTTTGTGCTGGTTATTCCCCAGTCTCGAGTCTTGGCTTTTCAACATCTGGAGAGGGGAGGGATGTTTTCTGCTCAGAGCATCAAAAGCATTGACTATTGAGAGAGACTGTCTGTCCTAGAGATTTCATGCCTAGGGGATGGTGAAAAGAAAGCACATGTCAGGGAGTCAGGAGGATTTTTGAGAGCTGCTTTCAATCCTCTGCTGAGCTCAGGTGTAAGTTCTAATTTTCTGAGACCAGTGTGTATTTTGGATCTTTTAAAACAATTTCTTAAGTCTCGCTTTCTAGTTGCTTGCTGCAGTTGTCATATTAGACCAGATTCAGCCTTGGAGAAAGCAGGAAAACCAGAAGTGAGTTGGCCCATTTTATATAATGTCACATCTGCCACAGGGAGCTGGAGTCATGCTGTGGATGGGAGGAGAGAGATGGGGCAGTACATGTACACATTTGTGCCTGTTAGCTACAGCCCTGCAGGGGACAGTTGGAAGTTTTCTTGGCTGGTCCATTATCCTGGAGGAGAAAAGGAATTGATATTTACTAGGCTTTGCACTGGGGAGCTCCTTAGCTGATTGCTGTTAATTATTGGAGTTTTTGTTAACCCTTTGGTAAATGAAGACAGATCTTGTTTTACATTAAAAATCCATGAAGAATGCATAAGCATAAGAAACAACAACTCTTAGCCAGGGAGTGCCCCAGGGATTAATCTGTAGTCAGCGGTTTCTTCAGGACACTTGATTTAAACAGGCTGCTTGCACAAAATATCAAAGGTGTTTTATTTGGAATTAGTTAAGTGGCTAGAGATAAATTTAGAAGTATAGTTCCTTATCCACAGACATCAATTCAGAAGTGTGTGTGGGGGTTGAGTGTTCTTAAAAGCAGTCTGGCTGAGGCATTTTTAGTCTATTCAGGTGAAAACATTTGGCTATGGTCTCAGTGGTTCTGGGCATCGAGTGATGTTGCCCCTGTCCCGGTGACAAGAACCTTACAGTGTCTGAATAAAGTCTTCAGTCTCCACTGATCTCCTTTCATTGTAATTGTCTAGCTTTCTCTAGTCTATAAATATTCTACAGGAGTACTTCCCCCTCTTTTTGTTCTTCAATACTCCCTTTTCATCCTACAAGTATTTGAATATAATTTCTCATAGGGCAGTGAGAGGAGAACTGTACTGACATCTAAGGATATTCACTTGGGTTTTTCTCCTCCCAGTTCCTGTCCCATTTCATCTCCAGAGGAGGGGTTTATCTTTCCCACTGAACTTACCTAAACTAGTCCATGAGGAATGAGGCTGCCTTTTCTCCTGCATTTCTGCAATCATGTCTTCTTGAGTTCCAAATATCCTCTAGTTTGAGGGATGACTGTCATACCAGCAGGATTCTTGGTGTTTGGTCCCTAGTGTTTGGTCCCCAGTACTCTGCTCATCACAGGAATACGGTGCTGGTATTTTGTTGTTTCAAGCAAGAACTTAAAATGCTCCAACTTTTCCTTCCATGTGATGTCATTGTGTGAGTTGAAGTGTACCTAATAAATCAGCCCTTCTAAAAGTACTGCAATCTTCAGTTTTCATTCCTGATAAATTTGTCTCTTTCCAGTTATTTTTTTCAAACTGTCTCCCATTTATCTGTAGCACACACATACACATGCATAAATATGGGACTGAGGGCAAACTCATGTTGCCTAGATGTCCCATGTGTGCAAGAGGTGAATATAAACATACATTCAGTTGTTATGCAGTTGCTATCTATACTGTTGTCTGCACTGAAAAACTGTGGAAGTCAATGCAACTGGATAGTCTGAGAGCTTGACAGTATCTGTAACTTTCATCACATGTATGTTGACATCTTGCACGTTTTCTCTATGCCCTCTTAAGGTTTAGTGCCCTTAAACAAGTGTCTTAACATTGACATACAAATGCTGTCAGTGAGAATACAACATCCCTGAGTTACCTTGTGCTCAGACAGAAAGAGCAAGGGCCCAGTAGGGAGAGACAGGCACTCTCCCTTTTTCTTTCCGTGAGCTCCCCAACCATTTCACGCAGCTACCTATGCAGCTGGCACCTTGTAGCAGTCTCAGAAGAGGGGCCAAGAGCTGAATCAATCAAGAGACTGCTGGTCTCAGTCTGGCAGGTAAGCTCCCTCCTGGTCACAGCTGAGATGAGTTCGTGTTCTTTTTAACTGTGCTTGCAAGCTGCTGCTCTGTGAGCTGTTTTTGCTGTGTGAATAAACTGGGGACTTCAGTACAGCAAATTTTCACCCACACTAAACTTCACAAACAGTAGTTACTCGACAATGTTCTTTGGCATCATCCTGTACTTTTTGCAGGTATTTACGCTGCTAGGAGAGGTTATCCTCTTTCTGCTGGCTCGTGGAAGGAAGGAGACAGAGAGACTGGGCTTGGGATAACTTTACTTGTGATGAACCACAGAAACTGGGTTCTGAAGAGGGTTCCTGAGCCTTCTCATGAAATGCAGAGAGTAGGCTTGAGCTGAACTTGGATTTAATTTTGAGGTTTTGCCCCCCTTCCCCCCAGCAGATTGCAGAAGGGAAGAGTGACTTTTCTTTACACAGTGTTTTTGACTAAGTTGAGAAATAGAACTGATAATAAAACTGTGCCACCTGAGTGGTATATGCGAGGCACCCCTCATGTATGGGTATATGAAAGATGTCTTGTGAAAATCAGATTTTTTTTTTCACATACCTTGTTTTTTAATCCTCTTAAAATACATTTTGACTGGTGAAAACAGGCTTGAGCATATGCCATGCATATTGGATTTGGCCCATGAGTACTTGTATACAGGATCCTGGAATGGCTGCATTTTTTGAGGCCTTTAAATTATGAGGAGTCAGCAGTACTGAAGGAACTACTTAAGAGGTAAAAGTGCCATGGAGTGAAGGCATCATCTATCTTTTCACTTGTTTGTAACTAGAAAGCATCTCATCTGCCTGAAAGTTTTTGGCAGGCGTTCTGGTTGGTGCTGTTAAAAAAGACATGTGCAAGGAATTACATTTAAAAAAAAGTATATGCCTCATTCAAGCCTATTAATTGCAACTGTTTTGGGGCCTTTATAAAAAATGAGAGATCCTTCTGGCTTTTCACCAGTCCCTGAAAACTGACAGAGCTCACCAAACATGGGGAGGAGGAGGAGGAGAGCAGCACAGTGTGGTCTCATGCTGCTCTGTAATCCCTACCTCGCTCCTTGCAAGCTTGCTGAGGCCCGGGTTGTCTCACGGGAGGTAGAAAGTTGCCTTGCATCTTTGTCATTGTACGGATGAGGACATTTGTTACTGACATAATCTTTGTAGAGAAGATGCCTCTGTTTTTGACATGCATGCTCTTTGATGGAGGATGCCAGTTTCTGGTATACTATCATTTCCCTTTTAATCTCCTTATTGCTAGTAGATTTTATTTTCTTTTTTTGTGAGATAGGTTTTTTTAAACACAGAGCTGAATTTTTTTCCCTGCTGTGACTTTAATGCTTCCTGCTGTGATTTCACAGACAAACCTAATTTACAGTTGTTGAATGATACACAGAGAAAGAATGGGTGAGTATGGAAATGCTAGATGAGCAGGGTGGTATTTTCATGTTGAACCAGATGGGTTTTGAGGACCGATGGAAGTTAATGTTTTCTAATGAAGGCTTGTCTCTGTTGTCAGTTGCAGACTGAGGATGCTACTAATGCTTGGGAATTCTTAGGGAGGAACCTGGGTCCTAGATGATCATATTATTTCTTCTATTTTTTTAAGGGGTATACACCAGAAAGAGCAGTAGGATGTCTTCTTGTTTTGTATGTACACCTGTTTTGTACAAAAACCCCAACAACTCAGAAACTGCAGATAGGTTTGGAATTAAATGTGAGGGGTGGAAGACTGGTACGTCTCCTATCTTCTCAGGGGGATTTGAGCCTCAAAGTACATCATCGGGTCATAAATTAATGAAAAGCTTTTACAATGCACTGCCTCTTTAAAGATTTGACATGCAAATATAGTTCATGGGAGTGAGATGTCCATAGCACAGTTAAACAGAGCAAATACCTTTGCTAGCAGCTGAGCACAGAAAATTGGCATCACTGAATCTGCACAAACTACAGTGCCTTCTTGGCTGAGATGAGTGTGTGGGAAAGTGTTTGCTTCAATGACTATTTTTGACCTATTCTGTGAATAAATAGGAGTTATGCCTCTAGAGCTTTCAATCTGGCAACTTTCAGTAGCACTACATTAACAAGAAGAAGAAAATAATTATTAATAAATACACTTGAATAGAAATATTCTCCTGCTACAGTTTTCAAAATTCCATATTTAAGCTGATTTTGTGTGAAATGCACCTCTAAGATTACTTTTTTTTTTAAACAAACCCTTATTATTCATAAAAATTTTATACTAGGTTTTTGTTCCTCAGTTCCACACAAGTTGTTGGCAATGAGATAAAGGATGAACGAGCTTTAAAGGGGGAATCTGTAGACGGAAAAGTATCTGTGGAAAGAGCATCAATGTTCCCTACCTGCTCTGGTTTTCCTATTGAACTTAATTAAGATATAATCCAATTGTGAAAATCTTTAAAACAAATCTTTGTTCTGAAATACAAGGTGGACGTTTTTTGCTTCTTGCAGAAAGACACGGAGAGTTACCAGTAAGAGTTACTAATAGTAACTTTGTGCAAGGCAGAATATACTTCAGTTTATTCATTTTTGTGTTAGTGTAGTAGGAAAAAAAAATTGTCTGCATGAATAAAACAGGTGGGTAGTATGACATTACGTACAAGAGAAAACATGAACTGGAGCCGCTTGTTTAAATGAATCAAGTTATAGCTGCTCCAAGTATGATTAACAAGAGTGATTGGAGAATGTTTTTTCATTAAAAGTCCTGACAAAAAAAATTTTAATGCTTGTTTTTAAATGAGAATGTTGGCGTTTCCCAGCAACTCTTCTATAGTGTTCAGGCAAAAACTTTTTGGGTCTTGATCTTTTATAACTAGGAACTGCTAAAACCTCTCCAACTGCAGAGAAATGCTGAAAAAGTCTTTAGCATCTATTTCTCCAACAAAAACTGTTTGGTGTTTTTTTCAAGGAAAGTGAATGCTTCCCACATTGCTTTTTGTCAAAAATCTAATTATCTATTTAAAATGATGTTTAAACAGAAATTTTTTGACAATCTCTGATGAGTAGTGTTGAGTTAAAAGGCTCCCATTTTAAAACATAATAATTTTTTTTGACAGTACTTTCCAGCAAGCTGTAATGGCACATATAAACAACCAGATGCTCTACAGAGCTAACAGAGGCTGCGAGGATTTTGTTGAGGACTAGTTTTTTTTATCTTTTTCCTGAGATTTGGTTTTAAGGTAGTCAAGCTAATACAGCACCAGCTTGAATCCCAGATCATGTGTACACTGTCTGATGGAGCATGGTGCAGGATCCTCCAAGCAATACCTGTGCTATTTATTTCATGCATTACAGCACAGTGAAAAACCCAGTGGATGCATTGTCTTGCACCCGGAGGCAGGAAAACTGCCTCCCTGTGGCACTGTGCATGTGCTAAAGATCCCACTAACACCCAGACCTCAGCTAGCCTGTGTCCTGCTGCCTTCAATATCTCTGCGTGATGCTCTGCAGTGTTTCCATTTCTGGATTTAATGTGGAGATTCAGCTTGGGTCTCTCCATCCCTGGGATGGATTTACCCTTAAGTCTTCTCCTCCAGTTAGGCTGCTTCTAGATTGCCTTATATCAGGCCTGTCAGAGCCCTCAGATCCCTCTTCTAGGTCACCTCCTTGCCTTTCCCCAGGGGAGTATAGCAAGCCATACCTCCCACTAAGGTTTCCTACGCATATGCTAATAGGATGCTATTAGTGCCACCTTCTTCCCCAGAGATTTGGATGGAATAATGGTTTTGGGAAGCAGGGACTCCTGGCTTCTCCCCCGGCACTGACACTGCTCTTCCAGTGGCTCTCACCAGCTCAGTTGCTATCTCTGACTGAGCGCCTGTAATGTTAAAATTGAAATGATAACACTTCCCTACCTGACAGGCTGGAGGCGAGAAGTGGTTGTAAGGATTAGTTACCTAAGGGCTATAGCGTGCCGAATGTTATTAATAATGCAAAGCAAGAAATGTTCTGAAACAGAAACAAAATTCTTGCTTTTTGCTTCAAAGGAGAGATTTACCAGAACACTGTAAAGGCCCTGCTTTCCAGTCAGGTGGATTAGCTGAAGTCTTATGGCATTACAGAAGTACATGAAATAGTGGGAGAGTGGCAGGCCTTGAAGTGTCTCCCACGTCTGGGTCACTCTGTGCTGTTCAGCACATTAGCGAATTGAGAGAAGATGACTGCTGCCCATGAGATGCAGCTGCCAAAAGCTTCCCAGGTTGTTTTCTTAACTTAGCATGTCAGGGTTTTGCTCAGATAATTACTTACATCCTTCACTTTTAACAGTTTCTCGTAGAAGAGCTAGTGGAACTGCGAAAGAGACAGGTCTTTTCCTCTCTCAGTATAGGGGTGAGCAGAGATATAAGAGGAAGGAAGGAAGAACGGCAAAGGACTAAGAGAAGCCAGTGAGTATGTGGAGTGAGATACAGGGGAAAGAGAGCGCAAAAAAGAGAGCAGGAAAGACAGAATCAGTAGCACAAGCTAAAAATAATCAGTGAAGGGAGTGAAAATTGGTTGCAAAGGATGGAATGTAGAAGTGCAGGAGAAGGTAAGGGAGAATGAGTCAGTGAATAGAGGAAGAAAATGAGTTTATTATCTCTCTTATCTGACAGTATTGAAAGTGGTATAACACTTCCTTGATGGAGAGCCAGCAATTACCCTGCTCCATGCAAGCCTCTGCTTAAAAAGTGATAAAGAAATGAATCTGATTTCTGATCAAAGAGAGAGAGCCCTCTGCTCTGCCATTGCTTGTGTGCTGGAGCAGTTCCTGCTTCTCTGCTTTCTCCAGTCTCCAAGCTGAGCTGCTAGCTTACCCGTGATCTAGATGCTAGTATTATGCGATGCCTAGAGGGGGGGTCTCATCCATGCCAAAAGGGGCAATGTAGCAAGCACTGGAAACACTCCTAGGAACCACCTTGGAGTGGGTTGCTTGATTAATTGGTTTTATTTGTCAACAAACTCCAAAAACCTACATGCTGTACATCACATCTCTGTTTACACAACATCTGGGAGACATAAGGGGTTAGGTTCATGCCTCTAAGCTACTTCTTTCCACACTGACACGTGTGGAGGCTTGGGGGATTTCTCTGGACAAAATATCATTTTACTCTGCTGCTCTGCTGCAGTCCCACTCCCTGTCACGCTCATTAACGCTCTCTGCAAGAGGTAACATGCACTTCCATGTTCCTGCTGTAGGTATTGCAGTCATCTGTGATCTTTGTGTTTGCTGCTGCTGTAAGTAGGCAATGCAGTCCCAGGGACCAACTCCACTCCTTACCAAAGCCACTTGCGAATTGGAAGGGTGCAGCACACAAGCTTCAACCAGGAAAAAGCAGAGATGACTTTGTAGCCTGACAGGATTTAGGGTAGCCCTAGAAGCTGCTCTGGGACTATTGAATCTCTTTCACCCCAGAAGCCACTTCTACTGGAGCTCCTTCTGTCCCTGGCACATTCCTTAGGATGGGACTGGAAAGGGTTGGTTCCTCTGCCAACCCACTGGTCTGGCACTGGGAGATCAGCCTTCGGCTCCTTCGTTTCTCTTCTGTGGCTCCAGCAAACCAGTGCAGCAATCTGGGCATTCTGGAAGAGGGTACCTCTTCCTCATTTTTCAGTGGGATAGGTTTTGACCTTTGATGAATGGAGATAGTGGTGTAGTAGAAATATAGTGCCAGCTGCTCATTCCAACTTTTTATTTCATTTTTCAAGAATGAAGAACTTTCATATCTAAGTCTTTAGCTTACGTCCAGCCCAGAGGTAATGGGTGTCAATCATGACCACTTGATAATCCAGACAGATATTGTTGCTATTGGATGCACTGCATTTTAAACCATGCTGATAACATACCTTGCTGACAATCAGGATAGAA
Source organism: Balearica regulorum gibbericeps (assembly GCF_011004875.1). Taxonomy (NCBI): domain Eukaryota; kingdom Metazoa; phylum Chordata; class Aves; order Gruiformes; family Gruidae; genus Balearica; species Balearica regulorum. The sequence continues at coordinate 64,173,803 of NC_046184.1, forward strand.
ACGAGGGACCCAGGAGCATAAAAAAGAACAACCTTCATAGAAACAACCTAGAAGGAGAGGCAGTGTGCAGTCTGGAGTTCCAGATTTCATCACTGATGCCTGCCAAGGTGGCTGTGTGCAAGCTGTGTAACTGCAGCACCTCAGCTGTTACCTGTAAAATTGGGATAAATATTGCTTCCCTGATTGATGTTATAAATTATAAGGTACTTAAATACTATGTAAATGAAAGTCCTGTAAATAATGCAGAAGTGTAGATGAGTGTAACTGGGGGAAGATAAGTAGAATGAAAAGAAGTTCAACCTGAAGCAGGATTCTAGTCTGCTGAGTGGGTATATATGGGGAGTCCATAAACTGTACTTATTTTCTAAGCATAGCTAGTTGGTTAGACATAAATCTCTAACACTAAATCATTTTAAATATTTATCTAGTTGGTTCAGTTTAATTTTCTGATGTTTGAGTTATTATTTAAAGAAATATGTCCCTAAGAGTATGCCTTAGGTTCAAAACCTATATTTTGATCTAGGCCTGCTTCTAAATTGCAGGGACTAAATTCTGCTGTCAGGCACATAAGCACAGCTCTCTGGGATGCTGGTGAGAACTGGAGCTGCAGAGGTAAATTTGGTACTTAGTATATTTTTCATAGTAGCAGACTCTTAAAAATAACATTTAAAAAAATCTGTTCTTTTTTTTTGTTGAATAGAAACCATAATTGGTGATAATGCACTCATTTCTGCTGCGTGAACTAAAAGACTGAAAAACTTAAATACTCGATAGTTTCCAGGACTGCACCAACTTGAAGCTACAGCTCTGCTTATGAAGTGGATGGGTAGCGTGATGACCTTGTCCTGTGTTGAAGCAGGAGCTGTATGATCTCAAAGCCTGCCAGGACTTGGCAAAAAACCTGCAGTTGTTCAATGTATTGCAGCAGAGAGAGCCTGGTTATAAACTTGCAAGAGATAAACGTAGTCTATCATGTAGATGCAGTACATGAAGTGTGACAGTGGGGAGCACCCTCTGTGAAAGCTTCCAGTGGTACACCAAGAAGAGATCCAAGTTTTGCTGCTTTCATGTTTCACTGCAGGACTTGCTATTTCATCGAGAACTTGCCTAAAGGGAAGCTGGAAAAATCTAGCTACGAGTATAAAGGCAGAAGCAAGTGCTTACCCACAGGCAGTCCTATGGGAATGTGATCTGAGTATAATCTATGAACGGCACCAAAATACTCTTGATAATGTTGGTTTAGGTATGATGGTTTCGGGATATAATTGCATCGAATCTTGGGTAGGAAGAGGTAATGTCTACCCCTTGGAGAAGGGGTTGCATGCCTGACTGCATCTTGGGTTTTCCATTTCTATCAGTAGCTCTAACAAAAAGAACTGCCTTTTCCATTACAATTTTCATTGTTCTTTTTCTGTCACAGGCACTTCAGAAAGTCTAAGGAACAGCTAGTTAGATCAGTAATACTTACGCATGGACATAGCAGAAACCAAACTAGAATTACCTTGGCTTTTAAGGCTTTGGAAGAACAGGGAAACAGTGCTGTGTTTGCCTGCTGTTCAAAGGGGGAAAAAAAAAAACCAATAGAAGCAGGAGCACTGCTTTTTTTTCCATGAAAGCAACACAATCTTGAAAGAACAAAAATAAGAGTCAGTTTAATCCCAGTGGTAAATTGCTAGCATATTCTTCAGTCTGATTTCTTACCTACATTAATATAATATGCAGTGATGGTAAAAATGCAGCCCTTCAGATTGAATTTTGGATTATGGCTGGACAGCCAGAGAGAAAAGCTCTAAATAGTGGCTTTATGGGCACTAGTGAAATTCTGGCTCTTGAATGTAAAGGGAGCTTTGAAACACCTGTATAACTAACTGTGAAATAGCTAATATGAAGTGGAGTCAGATTTTTGGCATGAAAATTCAGATTTTGCTTTGCTTTTTATTTTTGGATATGTATATTTTCTCATATTTGTGAACTTTCTCAAAGGATATATGTAATGTTTCCATCTTTTGCCATTATGCCATGGGGTATGTGTGGGATAGAGACATATTATACAAGTGTCATTTAAAGTCTTTTCCATAGCTCTTTGTTTCCAATAGGTGTAAAATTAACCTGGCCTAAGTGCATTATTGAAACACCTGCACAATATCGGGTAATGTCTTCTCTGCCCTGGGAATTGGTTTTTTTTCAGTTAACAGATGCTCCCTCTGCTTGTTTTGAATCTGGAAAAGACAACACAAGGTAGGACCTACATAAACAGAGAAAATTACTATTTCAATGTTTTTTGGCAGCAGTTGTGGTTTAGATACACATGGATGTCCCCTCAGAAATGTAGAGGTGATATTAAACTGAGAAATCATGTGATACCAATTAAACATGTATGTCAACTCACTTCTGTTCAGTAATTTATTTGTCTGAGTGTATTCCATCATCTTAAAAAAAATTAAACCTGACACTAAATAAGGAGAAAAAAAAATAAAATCAGCCTTGCAGAGTAGTGTTTCCTCTACTTATATATATATTTTTTTTTTCCCCTTCCTAACTAACATGGGTTACTAACATGGCCTAAAACGGTTTGTTTTGACTTTGATTCTTTGGACATAATGATATGACATGTTGCAAGTGAGAACTTGCAGCAGTGCAGAGCTTGAGACAAGAGTTTTGTGCCACTGGGAAGGGAACTCACCCTCTTTTCCCAGTGGGACAAACTCTCTCCTACAGCTTTCAGAAGGTCTGAGATAAGAGTTAAGATATTTTTAGATGTAGGAAAGCTATTTTTAAGGGTGTTTTTTTGTTGGGTTTTTTTGGTTTTTTCAGTTTTAATGGCTCCCTCTGAGGCCTCTGTGGTTGGGGTTGTCATAACTAAGGCACCTGGTGCTTAAGCTGAAAAAATGAGTAACACAGTCCTAGCAGCACTTTAAAAAGCTCTTTGTATTGTTCCAAAAAGCCCTTTTTAACATGTAGCATATAGAGAATATATGATAGTATAAAGTTTTGGAAGTAGGCTATGAAGTCTACTTGATACAGAATAGAGACACTGTGCAGTTCATAGTTTTGTCACTTGAGAAGTGCTGTGATGTGTGCATTTCTACTAGTAGTGTGCTGTCCCCCGTCTACTTGTTCCTACCTCTGTACCGCCTCCTTAGTGGTGCCAGTGCAAAACTGTGGGCGTCTGTTCAGTGGACTAGATCAGGAAGCTGATCCCCTCTCCTGAGGACTCAGAGAGGGGGGGAAATGCTTATTTTTCTTCTGAATCGGTTTCTCAGCCCAGATTGTTACAGATGCCCACAGCTCATGTGATGTCCAGTGGGGCAGTGGTGTGAGAGCAGGGGGGAAGTGGCTTTGTGGCATCAGGGCAGGGCTGCTCGTGCACACCGGCCTCTGAATTGGTATTGCTCTGCCCTATCTGCACAGTTTTTCACCAAGATATATAATCAGATGAACAAAAGAGAAGGTATAAAGACCCATACCAGAATATGACAGTTTTAAAAGAAATGAAATTTTGAGCCCACATAATGGAACCACTTTCAGTAAAGGATTACAGCCACTTATTCCCAGTAAACCAACACATTTAGTTTCATCCCTACCAGCCAGTAGGACACACACACAAAAAATCAGTTTAGCCTTCTGTGTATCCTCTGCTGGGCAGACAATAAATTCATTTAATCTTCTCCTTGAGGCTGTGTCTGTTCCACACTTTCCTTTGTGCCTACTAAATACGAAGGGACATATTTACTTGAGGTGTTTTCCAGTCCATATCCTCCAACCTTCACAAGGGGCAAAGCCTGCTAGGGCTCACTCTGGAATCACGTCCTTCCTCTGTGACATGAGCAAAAGGCTGGTTAAGGTTGCAGAAGAGGAACACCATCCTGTAGGTCTCACAAGTGTCCAGGTTGTTGGTGGCTAATCTGTGTCTTGTAGGTCACTAGGAGACTTGGTCTGTAAGTCTGAGCTGTGCTTAAATCAAACTTCTGACAAAACCTGTAGGTGTTCTGTACTGCCTGTTTTCTGTAGGGAGTTGCCTGAACTATTTTTCACTGGTGAGAAACACTGAAGCAAGCTTCACCAGACTTAACTTCATAGTGTTCTCACTGTTTACAGTGTTTCTCATTGTAAAGCTTTGAAATAATTCCATAAGTACGTATATATGTATGTATATAGGCATTTGTGTATTTGTTCATAGAATCATAGAATGGTTTGGGTTGGAAGGGACCTCAAAGATCATTTAGTTCCAACCCCCCTGCTGCGGGCAGGGACACCCTCCACTAGACCACATTGCCCAAAGCCCCATCCAACCTGGTCTTAAACACTTCCAGGGATGGGGCATCCACAACCTGTTCCAGTGCCTCACCACCCTCACAGTAAAGAATTTCTTTCTAACATCTAATCTAAATTGACCCTCCTTCAGCTTAAACCCATTACCCCTTGTCCTGTCACTACGCTCCCTGATAAACAGTCCCTCAATAGAATCATAGAATGGTGTTAATATAGCATACATGTATGCTAATATAAATGGAAGGACAATGTGTAATAAAAGATAAGATTGTGCTGTACATCCAGAAAGGGATTTTATTTACTGTTGCACTCTGTAGATTTTTAAGCTATTGCTGAGAGCTGAAAAAGCCCTGAGCCTGATTTAGGCACCTTCTAAGACTGCTGTAAATTTTGGCAATCTTTGCCACCATCCTCATCTTCCCTTTGTTGATTTTTTTTTTTTAATAGCTTTCAATAAGGAAGAGAATAACTGTTATGAAATTCATCACAGCTTTCTCTTCTCCCTCCTCTGCCTGCAAAACTGATGAGGCTGAGAGGCTGTAGGTATTTCTTTTCTAACCTGTTGCTGATTGCTTGTGCCCTTGAGGTATATGAGGCTTTGCATTTCTTCCCAGCACAAAATCCAGGGAATCCTTACCCTTGAAGTCTATTGTATGTGAGATCTGGTGTAGGCTTTTCTATCTGGTAAACTCAAGATCACGTGGAGACCCCTCACACAGGTGTGTTCCTGTATCCATTGTGGTCATTCTGTCAATCCCATTCCTCGACCAATTTTGAGATTCTTGCTCTCTCGCATCTCTGTCCCTTTTAGAAAAGGGACAAAAAAATCTATGGCTTGTGAACAGTTTGAAATTTTCTTTAGAAGATTCTTTAAAATGTTAGTTCAGGATTTTCCTTTTTAACCGTACTCTATTGCTACCATTAGTTCATATTTCATGTTTATTGTCTTTTCAGGCTTTTTCAAATCTGAGTTTCTTACATAGATCTTGACTGATTAGTGTTTTACTAGTATGTGGATTTTATGACACATTGAAACAATAGGTATATGAATATATTAACAAGAGAGTGAGGAGTGGGCGGGGGTGTGTGTGAAGAGACAAGCGGTGCATCCATATGGCCTTTTGTACAGTTAAGTGGATTCACTCTTCCAAGCTTGCTTGGAGCCATGTTTGTGCTGAGCATGGACCAAAAAAAAAAAAAAAAAAAAAAAAAAAAAAAGGCATCTACCTAGGAAAGATTATGTAGGCATATGTGAGAAGAGGAGAAAATGTGGGGACATAGTTCATGTTCTTTGTTGTTTTCTGGAGAATTAATAGCTTAGTGCCAGATAACTGAAGAAATTTTTTTCTTCTTTTCAGCCTTTGCTATCTACCTTCACTGATCACAGAACTTCAGTTAATGTTACCTTCACTGCTTCGTAGGGACATCTGCTGACCCTCAAAAGGGATGAGGCTAGAAGGGTTAGTGCTGAGTGGGCAGGTATTCTTTTTTTCAGAAGCAGAACTGGACATCATGCAGGCGGTAAATGTCTGTGAGGCTCTCACCCTAGGTACAGCAATGAGCTCCATTTGCTAGTTGTGAGACCCAGAATTCAGGTTTATGTATGAAGGTGAAATGAAGTCTCTAGGGCAGTGTTAATTTGGGATTTAGTACCATTCCAGTAGCTTAAAACAACAGAGCATAACCAAAGCATATGTGCAAACCTGGTTCCTGTGCACCCGTTCATCCAGTGCTGATCTTGAGGAGGAAAAGTAGTTCTAGAAAATCTTTGGGATTGCCACTGTATCCTAAAAATACTTTTTGCTGAATGAAATATAATAAGATGTACAAGGCTATTTCCTTATGCTTTTGCATAGCTGTCTTTCTATGTGCTGATGAGATGTTTATATGCTAGGTCTTTGTTCCCTGATTGCTGCTGGTTTACATTAACTCTCTGGATCTTAGATAAGGAAGATGCTGGTCTTAAAAAAAAAAAAAAAGTTTATTCACAGTATGGGTGCATTTCTAGGGCTTTGGATTTTGCACGTGCTTCTGGGCTGTAATCAGAGATGATTACAGATGGCTTTAATGCAGTGCCACACTGCAGTTTTATGGTAGGTGGGCAGTGCGCAGAGCATCACCTACTACCTGGGATAAACAAAGCCTGCCCGATGCTGTTAGATATTTCTACCTCATGTTGTTGCCTGAATTTGTGTCATTGGTCCTGGTCCGTGAGGGATCTCTGTGTGAAATGGAAGGCTACATTTGCTTGGATGCGTGCCTGGTGAACTGTCTGAATAGGGGGGATGAGATCTTTTTGAAACCAGCCACCTCCCCAGCCTGGTACCATTGCCCATGGCAATGGCAGGGGTTGTCTTACTGTTCACACACACTGGCATTTTGCTGATGGTCCTTGGTGTTGCTGCTTAGGCCCCAGCACAACTGCAGTGTGATGAGCTCCATTTTGACATCTGTTTATTAAGCTTTAGACTTGGCTTTTTACCTAGCATGAGTCATTCAAAAATACCACCAGATGGCACTGCACTAGCTCTGCTGCAGGCAACGACAAAAACCGTCTGAAGGGAAAAATCAGTGTACTTCACTCACAAGGTTGTGGGGTTGATAGAACTTCCCACCCCATGCACACAGAGCCAAGTGAAAGACCATCTTCTTGCTTCCCCTGGAAGCTGGTAATGAACCTGTCCCTTAGCAGGGCTTGTTGTGCTAGGTTGTTCTGCTAGGGTACAGGTGGAGAGGAGGGGGAGGGTTTGCAGAGGGAAACTGAGAGGTGCCAAATGTTACTTTGAATATTGGTTCATTTTACTGCAAGGCTACTACACCATGCTGGCTGGAGAGAAGGTGCCTCCTTCCCCTGGCACTCTTTTTATTCCAAAGCTGCCCCAGCAACATATAGGCAGTGTCTTTTCAACAGATGTCTTGTCTTGGAAAATTGTCTGCAGTCCTCTTTTGAAGAGGCTTTGTGCTCTTTTCTTTGTGTGCTTGTGACCCTTTAAGGATGGCGTGGGTTGTTTCCTCCTTCCCTGCCCCTTTCTGACTGGCATCTTTAATTGCTCCCTGTCTCTTCCAGTTTCTTTGCTGCTTCTGGTATTAATTGATTTCACTTTACAGTCCCTATAGCAGGAACCATAACGAGGAGTCCCAAGTCCCAGAGTGGTTTTTGAGACGAGTTATTTTGCGTGACAGCACAGGGCTTCCGTCCTTGTCCTATTCCCAGGCAAAGCTGACTTTGTCAGTGGAGCAAACTGGGGACAATGCCCACTGCCAAATACAACTTTGGAGCACCACATGTATGACAGCAGAGCAGGGAGATGACCAAGTGGTGCCTGTCTGCTCTGCCATGTGTGTGCCCTGCCACGATGGCTGTTAGCATTACCCAGGGCTAATCTATTAAGTTTTCAGGACATCTAAAGGTATGACTGTATTAGTTCTGGGACACGTAGGTCCCTTGATTTTTAGTACAAGTGAACTCATTTTTGCTGTTCTGAAACAAGTTTAAAGGTAAGAACTGACCTCCAGGTTCCTGAGGAACAAAAAGTTGAATTTGGGCTCACTACCCGCTTGTGAGCTTAACAGGATTTTCTCTGTTTCCTGCAAAGGATGCAAAGGTTGAGGTACAAAAGTTAGATGATTTCCTCAGGGGCATCCAGAGAACTAGTACTGAAACTGTGAATCCTTTTTGGTCTTGTGCTCAGTCCTTTAAGAGATGTATCCCTTTAAGGGGTATACCACCCAAGTTAAAAAATGACCTGCGTACACTCCACAGATGTTCACTGGTAAATGCACTGACGTAGGGAGTAGGACTACCACACTCACGCTCTCCATACAGTAAGTAAATTCCCTTCTCTATTGTCTTTTTTTTTCTCATCTTCCTGTCTTATGTTTCATCTCTCCACCTCTTTATGGTTCTTTTGTCTTTCCGCACCAGTCTTAAGTCTTCCCCCCTCCTTCTCTTTGGTTTCCATCTCCTCTTCCACTAGGCACTATACTTTTTACACCCTTCCTGGAGATGGTCACTCCTGTGCCATGAGCAGTGGGAGCATCTCCCAGACTGGCTCACTTTGCAAGCAGCTACTTTGTCTCATTTTTCCACCTCCTTTTCCATTTTGGGAATAGCAGTATGGACAGAAGTCTGAATCTTCAGCAGGGGGGAAGGGGGTAGCAGACAGGGCTCAAGCTGCTACATGTATGCACTAGAGGAAAGCCAGGGGGAACAGGCTGCAGGGAAAGGGCAGGTACAGATATAATTTTTCACTGCTAATCTTTTGCTCCGAGGGAGGAAAGCAAGAGTGTTAAATCCCCTCTTTTTTGCTTAGTCTCTCTCTACTCACCCAACTTGGGGCAGGCTGGTTCCAGGTAGCCGAGCTGGTATGTTGTAATAGTCACCACACAGTCACCATATCTACAGGATGCCCCCCCCCCCCAGCCTGTGCTTTTGTTTCCTGTACTGTGATTTTTAATCCACTGCATTCTGCTTCCCTTTGGGGACCGACAGAGTGTTTCTGTTGTACTTTGTGACCTGAGCTTTAAAGGCCATAGGAGGCCTTTCCTCCTTCTCAGTGAAGGCAACTGCAGGAAACAAAGGCAGATGAACCAAGTGGGCAGGGATTGGGAAGGGGTTTTGCTGGCTTAGAAATGGGTTGTGGGTCCTCCCATGTATGCACCTTCCAGACCTGCTGAGAGCCTTCCAAACCCATTGCACTCCCCTTCCAACTTCTTCTCTGTTTTAAATAAAGGCGGGGAAGGTAGGAACCTCTCCCAGTTTATATTAACGCCTAGAATGAAACTGAGTATTTTTTATATGTTTTCCAGGCATTTTTTTTTACAAACATCCAGGGATTTTGCAGAGTAGCAGTGTAGCGTTCCTCTTGGATTTTTCAACCACTGTGCCTTTGCACCCTCAAGGTGGCCTCTACATCCCTCAGCAAAAGAATGTGTGGCAAAGAAGCCCTTTTAGCAGCTCATCGTGCTGGACAAAAAAGAAAACGCAACATTCCTGAGATTAGTGGCTTTAGCTAGGGAGAGAGTGAACTACTAAATAGTGAAGAAAAATTTGTGATGAGCATACTATATGATTCTCTTTGCCTGATTCCTTAGATGTAATTTCACTATCAGTGAGAATGTGTTTCTCTTGGGTACATTTGCAGAAAGTACCGATAGTTAGCACTTAGGTTGCCAAGCAGTTTGCAAACGTTAATTAAAACGTCCCAATGAAGAAGAGAAGGAAAATCTGTATTTTGGAGCTAGGGAAACTGAGTCATATATAGTTTAGACATTTTGCACCACCTTATAAACCAGATCAATTGTAGAGCTAGAAGAAGCAGCAGTTAAAAGCTAATGTAACTGCAGGGCTGATGCCAGCTCCTCTGTCATGGAAAGATGATAGCTGATTTCTAGCTCCTAGCTCTGGAATAAAGCACTTGATATTTTGTCTCTCACCACACTTTCTGGAAAAGTTGGCTATCTTCTTCTACCATTTCTTGTTTTTTCATTTCTTACAGCAAGCTCTGTTTGCCTACATGTTTCTCAAGCAGGGATTGCTTCACAGCACTATTTGGCCAGGCTCGATCAGAGCAGCTAATAGCCGTTTTCTAATAGGTTCCTTGTAGTTCAGCTGTAGTTTGTTGGATTTATTCTGTTTTAATATATTGCCCATTTATCTCCTGCACTATGTAGTCCCCATTGTGGAGATGCCTCCTGTTTGGCACTCTTTCACCATTTGTTATTTCTTGAGCCTGGTGGTTGGAGTGTACATGATGATCTGTGCTTGGCATTAGTCCCACCTGGCACTGCGGGATATTTTGCAGAAGCCGCACTTCCCTCAAAGAGTGTTATCAAATCCATATTGAACCAGGCTGTCCAGAGTCAGCCTGTCCAGAGCTGACCCAGGGCAGAGGACAAGCAGGCAGCTGGCTGAGATGGCAGGCGGCCTGGTTTTTCCTGGAGAAATGGTGAGGAGCTCTTCCAACCTGCCCCTGCCTTGCCGTACTTTATTCCAGCGACAGCTCCTACCTCCTCTGTTATCAGGCTGGTCCCCTTCCTGGCAATCTGCTCCGCTGGCCTCAAAGCACAGCAGCCCCTTTGCTCCAAGGAGCCACCACCCAAGCAGGGTCCAGGCTGTTAGGGCTGCCAGGGAAGGGACAGGAGGAGTTAGGAGGGGACAACAACTGTTGTGAGATGTCACATCTCCTAATTGCAAAAAAATCACAGCCCCCACCTCTGCTCCTGCCCTACTTCTGCTATGTGAGGGGAGCAGAATTCCCTGGTCTGTGGGGACTCTGCCCCTCCTGATCCTGCCCTTTCTCTGCCCTGTGTCATGCAAGAGTGGAGTTGATGGCCAGCCCTGTCCTTTCCTCCTCCTAAGCCCCTTCTAGAAGCCAGGAAAGCAGAGGAGAGTAAAAAGAGGTTTTTGTGGGGGAAGAAGTTTGGAGGAGGAGACTTTATTGCAGAAGTGGGCTGGAAGTGACAGCTTAGGGGTCTCAGGTTAGTCTAAAGGGAAGTGCTGTATCCCAGAGGATGGGATAGGAGGAGAGGGCCAAGGAGAGGAAGAGCAGACTGTGTATGAATAAAGAGATTCTCTAAAGCTCCTTTAATCTTTCTTGACCACTGCTTAGATCCAACATCTCCTGAGAGCCTTCAGCTCACTCCCACCCCTCTGATATCCACTGCTTCTCACTCCCCAACCCAGAACCTGCTCTGTTGCTGCTCAAAATTTAAATTTTACTTACAAAGCCAAGAGCTTTGAACAAGCTCTGCCCTCATGTATATCCAAACATCGTTATTTCTATTCTGTGTTGTGTGTCCGTGGTTCATATCACAGTGGTGAAGTTTTTAGATAGTTATACTCATGGACTTGCTTCCTCTTCTAACTTTTGAGCCATGTGTAAGGTCTCTGGTGGGGAAAGCAATGTCATTATCAAACTGCTGTTTAGAGAAGATCAAGTTTATTTAAACCTCTGCCTTGCAAGTTGTAATGCTGGGTATGCAAAACAGATCGAAACCAAAAAGCTTCCTTCAATTGTTTAAGGTCTGAAAAACTGTGTTTTCTGCATTGCAGACAAAATTCAGGCATTCAGAAGGAAACAAATATTAAGAATTTGAAAAGTAGTAATGGCCTAAATCCCATGCTTTACCATAGATGCTTCTTGTTGCCACCTGGTCAAGTTTTGCAACAGAAAATGTCATATCTGTTGTCTTGGGTGATACTAGCCTTTTGGCTTCTCTCTGTCTGATCTCTCCTGATGAGAGGTGACGATTCAATGGATCTTACCATCTCTTTCCTGTGCAGTGCTGCTTTTTGACTGTCATACTAACCTTTTGGGACCACTGGCATTCACATAAATTAGAAGAGCGTTCAAGCTTACCTGTGATAGTCCAGAGCAGTTGTGAAAATGAGAAATGTAAGTTCTGATCTTCTCTAAGGACACTGGTGCATGTGCAGAGTTCATCCTGTGTCAGGACCAAGTCCATGACCCCGTGGGCCAGCAGCATATGAGCTGCTTTATATAACTGAATGGAGAAGGATGCAGAATCTTTAAAAATGGCTTGCTTTCCTTCAAATGCTATGTAACTCTAATATTGGAAAGTATGTTAACAAGCAGGCAACCTCCTTTGCACATCTGAACCCAAATATCAGAACCACAAACCCTCAAATCCCCAAACTTTTAAATAGCATGATTAAAATCCCTTCCACTAATCACTTTTCCAATTTTCCTGGCTTTAGACTTGCGATAAATTTGACAGTTTCCAAAGTCATTATAGCATCTTCCAGAAAATATCCAGACTTCACATGTAAGATACCAGCAGGAAACTATCTTGTAAAATGCAAATGCATAAAAAAATTTAAATCTTCTCACAGTTCATAGAGCAATACAGACAGACCTCAAAACCAAGTTAGTTGTCCCTTTACAGGTCACCTTCAGAGCTACTGAAAGGTATTTCTTCCCACTTGATAAGAATGTGTTTATTGCATGGGCAGAATGCAATTTATTGAACTCCTTAGCTATTTACTTCCTGGGGCTTGAATTGAGCTGGGTCATATTTGTTCTCCTGTTTCACAATCTTGTTTTTTTAAAGGAAGTCACTGATCTTTCTATCTTTGAAGAAAATTATGAAAATGAGTCAGCAGTGTCTAACTTTCAGGCAGGCTGAAACCATAGCTTGTGGACATATCAGGAGCTGTCTTGGTAGCACGCAAGTCTGGTGCCTGGTTACTATAATTTTGGTGGTAAAATCATGAATTGCTGCACTGCTGATCAGTGTGTGGTAAAGGGATGAACATATTACACACAGATGTGTGTTTTGTCTTTTTTTTTTCTTTTTTTTCTTTTTTACTGCAATGAGGAGTGGAAGTTGTTTATTTCAACTGGTGTCTTAAGATCACCTGGCATCCCAGGGAGGAGTTTTCCTACACACAGACCGGTTTTAAATACTCCTTCGTTTTGGTCCCGTCTCTGAAACTCTCCCCGGATGCGTGGCAGAACATGCATGAAAGCAGTTTTAACAGCTGCAGGACTTGTGGCTGGTGCTTTGCTTTGTTGTCTCAAGTACATTAGTACTCAGTTCCAAGTTAGCTTAGTATTGTACTTTGTGAGTGATGCTTTACAAAATATCACTGCTTGTTTGTCCCAAGTTCAGACCTTGATATCCATGTTTTATGGATGAATAAATACTTCATTGTCACTTAGCAACACTAACTGTTGCTTAAGTCAAAATGTCTTTGTTGTATGATCTTCCAAGATCTTAAATATTTATTAAAGCATTTAATTTTTTTTTATTGGTATGTAAATAAAGAGACAGTGGTCCTTAAAAAAAATATTAAATAGTAATCCAGTTTAAGAATTGAGTCTTTCAGTCTAAACTAGTAATTTCTGGAAGCAACCTTGATGCCCCTGTAATGGCTTTGAAATTGTCACAAGAAAAAATCTGTTAGTGAAAGTGTATTTTATAAAAGATCCATTAGTCCAGTATCTTTCTCTTGGTCAAAAGAAAGGATTTGCTGGTGATAATGGCTCTCAGAAATATATGCCTTGTCTTTCTTACATCAGGTTTTGTTTTAGAGAATTGTGTTAGGTTTTCAGATACTGGCAATTTGCTGAACATTTTGCTGTTCCTCATCCTTGAAAAGTGTCTGTTACACTAGCAAGTGTCAGAATCCATAGATTCTATTTATTACCCTTTATAAAGTGCTTATCACCATGATATTCAGGGACTGTACGTGGATTAAAAAACAGCAAGGAAGCTGTCTTGGAGAAGTTGGTGTGACTCGTTATGCTGGGAATGTTATAATGTAAAGCGCTGTATAACGGGGATGGGGAATGGACACAAGTAACCAAAAAATATTTAGAGGAAGATGTAAAATATAGCTATTTAGATGATCAACCTAGGACTGTAACCATGCCAGAGCTGGGGCAATATCTGTGCTGTGACTCATAGCTGTACCCTCATGTCTTAATTCCCTCCACCCCCTCTTCAGATGTCCCTGGAGAGTATCCCCACCCTTTTTGCAGAGGTGAGCACAGCAACGCTGGATCCTCTTCCCCACGGCGACACTCCTCCTTCAACTGAAGGAAATACCAATATTATCTGTAACATGGAGAAAAAACGTTTATTTTATTGCTTGAGTGGGAGTAACCACCTGGTTGGCCAAGGCTGTGCCACGTTCCTCCTCCTGTACGCTGGCTGGCTGCTGTCCATGGGATCCCCAGAGCTGAGAGCAGTGGTAGTCACACACCTCCCAGCTGGTGCCCATCGGGCTGGCTGCAGACACAGGTGGCTATCACTCGCCTCAACTCTCGGGGTATGGGGTCAGTGGTTTCTTCACAAGTTTGGAGGCTGTAGTATTTTCTGATTCTTACAAGCAGAATTGCATCTTCTGTAATGACGCAATCAGGAGAGAATTTACTGGGGAATAGGTGGGCAGTGGTTACACTGGTAGTCATCTGCCTGGGCGGCCCCTTCGCTGAGATGAAGTCCCAATGCTGGGACATAGTGCAGAGCTGTGGTTTAACCTTGGTGTAATTAAAAACTCCTACCATTTTAAAGACAGCTTCACAAAGCATTTTTTTAACTTGTTCTTGTCAGTGACATTTAGCTATGGGAAATTGAAAACACCTTTTTTTTTTTTAACAGGCGAGTTCAGGCACAGTTTTTGATAAGGCGGTGGTCACGCCACTAGTGAGTGGAAGGTCTGCAGCCCATGCCAGGCCTGGAGCACAGGGTCAGCAGCCCAAGGCATAGCTTCAGCTTTTAAACCCAAAGCAAGGTACCCCCGGCTGCTGGCTGGCTCATGCAAAGGCTTTATGGACAGGCTCCGGCTTTCCAGGCACCAAAACTGCCTCTTCTACCCATGCCGCAGCACTCTGCAGTCTTTTCTGGGCGTTTAGCTGTTCAGTGTTTTTTTGGGGAAAGAAAAAAATTCTATCAAAAGATGGCTAGGTGAGCAAAATAAACAAGTTTAATAGCTTCGTATATGGATGAAAATTCCTGCAAGCATTGCTGTATAAATTGAAAGGGTTTTTTTACCCAAGAAATTTTGAAGAAAGCTTAATTTCTAAATTAAAAGTTAATTTTAAAACTTTTTCTTTACACTTGTTTTTTAAATGATTTCAAATGTTGGTTATAGTTACCAGTAAAATAAAAATTTAATTTCATCTAATTTTACAAGAATACTGATTCCTGTGTACATTTCCAAATTTGTAACACAGGGGGTGTCACATGTTTACCCATCATGGAGTTGAATCTAGTGCTTGAAGTTCCTCCCAGTTTAATGTTCCTGAGATGAAATTTATGATGACACTGATGTTATCTGGATGGGTGGATAAGATCCTAAATATTAGATTGTACTTTTTAGTTAACACCATCCTATTCTATTCCCACTGTAGAAGAGTAGCCCAGTATGCTGTAGACACACCAGCAGTGAAACAGTTAAGGAAAAAAAACTCCCAGTACAGTGGAAGTCCCCTGAAATAATTTCTGCTTGACACAGTTTTTGACCTTATGCCTTTGCTTTCCCTCCTTCCCTCCCTCCTCCTCAGTCCAGTTTTTCATTAAGATGTAGGAACTGGATCAATGGACTGAGGGCAGGAGGCTGCTTAGGTCCCATGGTCCTGGGAGGAATTGACTGTGATGATGAAGTGGACCCTCATTTTGTGTTAAAGGCTGATACTAATCCCTCTTCCCCATTAAGAAACTGCCACTAATGAGCAAACTTATTTCCTTGTGTTTTGACAGAAGATGAACAATTGCATTTGCAGAAGCAATTTAGGAAAGTGTAAAAGCTGTCAGCACAACTAGAGGTGTCTTTCAGCGTGCGTGTTCACGCGTAGAAACTTTGTCTTTTGAAGATAACAGCTTTTTTCCTGACAGTGTGGTCTGGTGTATGTGAAAGGACGGGCACATACAGGACTGCAAGAATGCCTGCAAGTCACTAGCCAGACTCCTTTTTTTTTTTTTTTTTTTTTTTTTTTGAGGTTTCTCAGTGGGTGACAGCAGGTTTATCTTCAGGAAACATGTCTGGGGGATAGATTCTGATCCCGTCTGCCTTGTGCCATGTGTGGTCTTCTGCATCACTGTGAAAGGGACTTCAAAGTGCCATCGTTTTGATCTGGTGGCATGCTGCAGTCACTGTGTGCCCATGAGAATGGCTCCGCACGGTGCTGGGAGACAATCTGCTTTTCTTTTTAAACAAACTGCTTCAGCATTTTGTTATACAAGAGAGAGCTCCATGAGAAATCAGACGTGAAAAATAGAGTTCGGACATGGCTCCAGTGGTAAGCATCGCTCTGCAGCCTACAGAGCTGCTGAGTCATGCAGATCACTTCCCCCTGCCCCCCGCTTTCAACAGTCAGTAAGAGCCCCTGTGGGCTGGGGCCATTGGTTCAGCTTGGTCTCCCTTTTGCCGCATAGTCCTTGCAGCGGTACAGGACTTCTTTGTTGTGTGGTCTGAGAGGCCAGAGGTGGTCCTTTCCCCTTCTCTTTGCTGTAGATAATGTAGCTGTTTTGTGCATTCACTTGTCATAGGGAAGTTCTCACCAAGTGGTTGTGCACAAGAGAATGCAGACCTGTGCTTGCGCAATACATGAGGGCATGTGGGGAACTGCAGGCATGTTTCAAGGTGCGTCAGTGTCCAAGGTGAGCTATGCTTGCACTGGAGTTGGCATATTTGTGGCAGCGGACAGGGCTGGGGGATGCGATTGATCAGGGCTAAACGCATGGAAGATGAGGTATGCGATCCTGTTTTTTCATGGCTCTGGGAGTCAGGGGACTTGGATTCCACTCCTAATCCTGCCGCCATCCTCTGCAACCATCTTTGTGCCTCACTTGTCCTGTTGATAAAAAGGGACTGCAGCTTTTTGCTGTATCGTGCTGATATTAAAGGACCAAATTCTTCTTACTCTTTGGAAATGGTTTTGAGATCCTAGGCTGAAAGCTATTATGTAAACATAAAATACAGTATTATGTTTTGTTGCAAAACAAAAAAAAATGTTTTTAATTGTGCATTGGTTGAGCATCGGTTTGCTGCAGGAATACAAATAAAGATCACAGCTTTTCACACCATTTGAAAGAGGCAGTTGGCAGCAGCACGACAGAAATATACCTTAGAAAATTGAAGCACAGTCATCTCCACAGAAAATACTTCAGGTTTTGCCCTTTTATCTTTCCTTTTCAATTCTGAGTTTCTTCACGACATGCCCTGCAGGTAGTATCCCTATGATACTGTAGTCTGCAGCCACACCTGCCTGGAGAGATGCCCCCCTTCCCAATACCCAAATCTTCATTTTCTCACATCAGTGGGTGTATATTAAGGAGTGGGTGGTAGGAGAAAGGATATTATTTGGCAGCTAATATTGTAAATGCTGTCTAATATGGTTTGTATATGGGAACAGTAATAGCTACTGCTGCTGTGGTTTTGTTGCTGCAGGGAAAATGCAATAAATAGGAATTTCAGAGGAAGATCTGGTGATGAAGAAAGGTCCCGGAATTTCATTTATTCCTATTGTGCTACCACTGTTAAATCTCCCTTCTCATGTTCCTGGAATAAAATATAGACCTAAACAGGTTCTGGCATGCTATGGATGTAGCACATAAAGGCAATATACCTGTTCCCATTAAAATTCATCTGTATGATCCTCTGTGGAAAACAGTGATGTGTTTCATAACAACTTCCGTTTCCACTCTCCAAAGACTAATCGCTCATCTTTATGCTGCCCTGTGGTAGGTTAGCGTTATTGTTCTCCTTTAACAGGTGAAGAAGGTGGGATGCTCCATAACCACATTGTAAGTCAGTAGCAAAGCTGGGAAGAATGCACACTTCTGACCTTGCTTGCTTTATC
The DNA here is from genome assembly GCF_011004875.1 of Balearica regulorum gibbericeps. Classification (NCBI taxonomy): domain Eukaryota; kingdom Metazoa; phylum Chordata; class Aves; order Gruiformes; family Gruidae; genus Balearica; species Balearica regulorum. The sequence goes on from NC_046184.1 coordinate 64,191,406, forward strand.
CACTAGGCTGTACTTTTTCCTTGCAACCTCAGCAGTATCTGCCACTGCACATCATTTATTGGTTCCCTTGCTCCAAGCTCCATGTTTCCCTCCTTTGCTCTTCTCTTTTTTTCAAGGCACCCAAGCATGTCAAAGACTGCAGAACACATATTAAGGAACAAGACTAAGGGAATAAGATGCAGCTTCTTGGCTTATTAAAATAAAGGAACGCATTTAATGCGTGCCCTGGCAGTGGAAGAGGGAAAGAAGATAGTGCTCTCCCTTCTTTACATGCGTAGGCTGTGTTCCTGGAGACCCTTGGAGGAAGCTGCTGCCTGACTTCCTAAGCTGCTCAGACGCAGTGTGTGGTAACAGAACATAAACCTGATATTTTATTGTAATTCCTCTTCCAGAACCACTGAGGAATATTTGATTAGCCAGAAAGTTGTATGACGTGGCCTGGAGATGTCATGGGTACACTCATAAAGTGGTCGGTTGCCTTTTCTCTGCCTGTCCACTGCTGCATGTCTGAACATAGGCGGAAAGGACAGCAGGGTTTCAGCTGTATCATTTTCCTCACGGATACTTGATTTTTTGGGCAGTGCCAAGATGCTTCTTCATACTTTTCGGTGAAGCATTTTTGAGGGTGAAGCAAAGGGCTGTTCCTTAAGCCTTAATACTGTTCTGACTCAGGCAGGGCTTAAGAGGTATTTTTCTTACCTGAGACTGTCATGGGTTGGCCTGTTACTGCTGGAATGAACTTCGGTATTTGCACATTTAAGGACAGTTCACATCACAAATCGGACTCTGTAGAGTTTCCTGCCAGAACTGAATCTTCTTCTTCTCAATCCTGTATGTTACCTATGTATTGTTTAGTCTTTCCGTAATCTCTCAACATGACCTATGTCATACCCTCAGTCCTGAATCTCTCTGCATAATCTAGTAAGCACAACATCTCTCTGACTGCTTTCTCCACTTTCTTGAATCCAGCCAGTCATTCTGAAAATCTCACAAACATTTCTGTGTGATCAAATGCATTTGTTTTAATAAACAAATATTTCAGTACTTCTGATCTTCTCTCTAGCTGAGGTTTACCTGAAGACCACCTGCATTATCTGGGTGATGGTATCCTGCTCCTTCTGTGGCTACCTGAAGTTTGGCCCTTTAGGATTCTATTCCTAGTAGGATGGGAAGTCAGTAGACTAAATTAAGAGGAGTCTTGGTATAACCTAATTTCTATTTAAGATAATTAAACCAAATTCTGTTTTTCAGACTAGAGTGAAACAAATTACAGTGGGAGTTTTCAAAGCTTTTTCATCAGAAGTCCCCAAAGGTTTTCCTTCTGATGAGCTCTGTGCCCAAAGAGGCCCATCCGCTGCCTCCGCTCAGGGTTTTTCTTGTGAGGACTTCTGCTGCTTTCTATGTCCAGTACACCATCTGGACACTGGCTCATCCCCTGACTTGCAACATTTGAACCTGGGAAACCGTTCAGTAGAGACAGCTGTGATCTGGCCAGTCTCCTACTCTTGCTGATGCAGTCTCTTCTGTTGTTTTTTTGGTTTAATTTCACTCTGTGAAAAGGCTTGACTGCCTTTGCTGACAAGTCTGAAAGATCACAACCATTGTTTTTAGCATTGTGGCTGATTATTTTCAGATCATGCCTGGTCCACCCTTGGATCATTGGCTCATTCCCATGGTTGAACTGGACTAATTCATCCCAGCAGTGCTGAGTGTGCCTGCATAAGGCTTTGCAGTTGCATCCCTTATGCCTACTCTAAATTTTTGTTCATCCTAGTTTGGAACTTATCTCAGTGAATGACTAGGGATGCAGAAGGGTTAACAAGATTCGAGTTTAGCCTGTGTGTACATGAGACACTGAGGCCCAGATGGTGTGCTTAATTACTCTGGCCAGCTCTGGCACCATCCTGCTCCAGAGGGAATTAAATGAGGAATGGTGTGTCAGAGACTGTTCCTTTCCAATCTCCCCAGGGCACTTCAGTGGTAGAGGCTCCACAACACATTAGGCCTAGCTCACACATCCCCAAGACAAAGTGGCTTTGGGGTGGTGGCTACCCTTGAGGTTCCCAGCTGGGCTTTTACATAGTCCGCATGCCATCAGGACTGCACTGGGACTGCCTCATTGCAAGTGACTCCAGGATACCATTTTCTTTGCAGAAGCAGTCAAGTTCTGATCGTGAGCATGGCTATAATGCTCACAGCTCATAGGGCATCAAATGCACGATGACAGCTTGCTCTACAAGTGTTATCGTTAATCCAGTCCCCCCTGCTGCTTGCTGTCACATGCATGGAAACACACTATCTTGGTGGCTTGCTTGGCAATGTACCTGCTCCCAGACAGAACTTACAGGGCTGATCCCCGTTTACCATCAGGAGCAAAAACCCCAACCACATCCACAGGAGGTGCGATCTCTATTTTTGCTTCTTGCGCGTGTGTGCGCAGAGCGAGGCTGAACATCAGAGGAATGCAGATGGCCCCATGGCAAGATGTAAGCCGACCCCAGATGGTGCAGCTCAGCCTTTTCCAAGGAGTTATGGCCTGGCTGCAGTGGTTGAGTCCTGGTTGGATCTGCTCTTGCCTGCAGCGCCAGGTCTAGTAACCAGTAGTTAGGAGGAAGCTGGCTGTTCTTGTTTGCTTAGCAGAGCAGTGGCTGACATGGATATGCCTTGATGTACTTGCCACGTTCTCTTCCCATAACCACCAGGATTTTTAAGTGATAGAAATGCTAGAGAATGAACTTTTTTAGCAGGGCCTGGTGCAGTTAGAATTGCGCTTAAGATTATCAAGGTGCTTTAAATTTTAAAGTTCTGTTTTCAGAGTGAACCTGGGAGGTATTCTGCATTTGTCAAAGATTGGTCATACTTGGTTTCTGGTCTGAAATAAAGCTTTTTCTTTTCTCTCTCCGCCCCCCCCCCCGCCCCCTTCTTTTTCTTTTTTTTCTTTCCTGTCCCATCTTTTCAAATAAGAGCAAAGTTAATTTAGTTATTCCTAAGAAAAATAAAAAGGTGGGGGGGAAATGTCTTTTAGGCAGTGGTGGTGGTTTCCTTAAGCTGTTTTCTATAATGGCAGATGTTTGAAAGTTGTGATTTAGGGTAGAAACGTTCCTCACTGAAAAGTGATGCGTGGCCTTTTTCCAGAGAAACTTTGGTTTGATTTGACCACACTATTAACACTGAAAATCACATATCGAGCCTGCATTGTAGAGTGTTTTTGCTGGGCTTAAGTGTGCATCTCAGGAAGTAGGCACTACTCGCGAGTGAGTAACTTCACTCTGCAGTCAACTGGGTAGGCCTCAAAAGGGCTTTAAAAGCACAGGCTGCTTTTCACATGGCTTGAAGAGCATAAGGTAAGAAAAGTGTGTCCCATAGTGCCTGCTGCTCCACCAGTCAAAACGCCTCTGTTGCCTGGGGAAATGCACTCAACTCTAGAAGTTGAGAGGGCATGAATCCTATTTCCAGGTCTGTGCTTCATAATTTTCTGTGCTTCACAACTCCTATTTAGTGCATCTGGCTGGTGCTGAGCCGGCTGGAATTTGAGAGCTGCAGTTCGTTATGGAAGTAGTTGCCACTGGGGAACAGTGTATGGCTCTGATCCAAGGGTGACTGATTTTTATTTGACCAGTTTAAGGGGTTTTGAAAATCCCACGCTGAATGTGTGGAGCAGAGGTTTTAGTAGGCACATTAACACAGCCCCTGAGGATGGTTGTGTTCTACAAAAGTGCCTCGGCTGAGGTCAGGCACAGACTGAAGTCCCTGATCTCCTCGAAGTGCCACTAATGAGCCTGCACACACTTTTCAAACAAAATTTGGTGAGAGAGAGAACCATTCTGGTAGTGTTTAGCAAATTAGTTTTTGTATTTTTGGGAGCTTTATATCCCTGTGGATTTAAGATTATCTTTTTTGATATTCTGCTTCTCTCTCATAAAGCAAGCAGATAAAACCACTGTAAGAAAGTAAATGGAAAAGTATATATTGCATTTGAGTTTGAATGCATAAGTCCTCCTGAGTCACGCACAGCTCGTACCTCTGGTTGGCAGTGGGCATGCGCTGCCCTGGGGCTGTCACGATTTGTTACGAGGACGGGAGAGGGAGGAGATTTGCAATGGGATTGCAGGAGTTGTTGGGCATGCTGTCGCTGGGCCTTGGGCGAGCAGCGGGGACGGGGGATGCATGGCTTCAGATACGCATTGCTGGCTTTGTCCTCTGCAGGTTTGTCAGCTGGATTCACCCGCACCCTGAGCAGGACAGGCAGGGCGGTTGCGAGAGGCACGAGAGGCACGTAAAACCCGGCAGCCTCCTTCCCCAGCAGACGGAGACGGGGGGCACTTTGCAGCCAGCCCTGGAAGGCGATAATCATGAGAGGGATAATGGCTTGTTTTGGGTTAATAGATCCTGACAGCCTAATTTCCCCTGGTGAAAATAAAAGGGAATAAATCTTACAAACACTGTAAAATCGATAGCTAACAGTGAAGGGGCTGACAACAAGACCCTATATCCACAGCACATTTTTTTTGTGAGTTTTTCATTTCACATTTCAAGTGGACGGGTTCCCTGTGGCTTTGCTAGTGCCTGGTAATCCTCCATTCTCCTTGCTGTCATGCCCATCTTTTCAGAGCTTGTGTTTTACTCGCTCGCCTTTGAGTAAGGAGTCTGAAGCCTTGAGCCTGTTGGAGGGGAATGCTGCCTTACCCAGGGAAGACCCACAGTGCTCTCGCTTCTCAGAGGACCTTGGAGTCTGCTCTTCCCTCTTCTCATAGGCATACATGGCTAACCAGGTTACAGGTCTTTATCTATAAACAGTTAGATAACCATATCCTGACCCTCCTAAATAACCCAGCCACAGGAGCCTTTGCTCACCACTCTGTGGCTGCATTCCCCAGAGGAAGACTGCAACCTCTGTTAGTGACCTGAAATATTGACAGAGTTACCAGCATGCTTCTTCATCTTCCCAAGGTCAGAGTTTAAGATTCGTGCACTGAGCAACCGGAAGCTTCCCCAGATAAATCTCCGAGTCCACTGAGAACAGTCTGCAGTAAGTGTGGATTGGCAGCATTACAGAAATAGATCATGAAATAGGGAGTAGTTTAATGTTTAGTACATACACCTAAAAGAATGCCGGGGAGAGCACTGCTGTGCTGGCATTCAGCTGCGAGTTGTTGGACTGTGGTGAAGCAGGGAATGGTATCCCTCTTGATTTGTTCTGTTGGCAAGTGGTGGGAGCTTGCTGAGAAGGGCTGCTGGATCCTTGCTGCAGACAGAGACACAAACTCTTGTGCAGAGTAAGCTTGAGCCTGGAGCTTGAGGATCTCCTGGCTCCTTGGGGCAGCATGAGCGTGGACTGGGCAGTCCTCCCGAAGGAATGTGTATGCAAGCTTGAGGAAGAAGGCTTGGGCTGGAGTGAGTGTTTTCTTGCTGTTGGCTTCCCTGTGAATGAAGATCAGTGGGTCTCTATTCAATAGTCTTGTGGACCAAAGTGGCGGAACTACACATTTCGCAGTTTTCAAATACCAAGGATTATTTAGGCTGGTCCAAACTGTGGTAAAAAGCTACTCTCCTCTCAGAGATAAGAATAACACAAAAAGGATTTAAGAGAAGCCTGTGTGAGTGGTTGATCCCACCTCTCAGTTATAGGGCTTCGGCTCTTTTCTATCAAGGTTTGCCTTTGAGCTTTTGCTTGAAGTTATGTCCTTCATTAAAAGGAAAGAAAATTCTCACTTTCTTTGCTTCCTGGATGCAGACGTTCTTGGACAGAGGCAAGTGAACTTTTTTCCTCAGCCTGTCCCAGCTTCCCGCTTCCTCCCTGCTGAGGGACACTCAGGGCCAAGCCGCGTTTCCTATGTCAGGGTACTGTCCAGGTGAGGGCACTGTTCTGGGTCTCAAACTCCCACCTCTGAAACAGGCTTCCTCTGTGATGTCAAACTGGTTATTTCTTGGCCACAGGTTTTTCTTCTGTTGGCCGGCTCCTTCCTTCTTTTTCCCTTTTCTGTCTCTGCATCATGTAGTTTTCAGACTTTTCAGGCTCACTCTCCTTGCCCTCTGTGTAAGTACAGTGCCCATTCAGTGATGTCGTTGCCTTTGCTGCCATTTCAGTTATTATATGTAGAACAAAAATACCGCTGAGAGAAGTCTGTGAGGGTTTCTTCACTGATGGTTGGGGTTCCCTCTGAGATTTTCTTCCCCCTCCCCAGCATGTTCTGTTATCCCCTTTCTCCCTCTGTGTATTTGCCATTTATAGTGCTGATGACCTGATGCAACACCTTTTCCCTTCTTTTGTTACTATCCGGGGGCTGTGGGGAGACACTTTGCATAAAGTTAACTTAGGCTGAAGTATATTTTTAAAAAGCAAACGTATGACTCTTGTTACTATATTATGCAAGCAGTGGCTAAAATTTCTTTCAGAAAGGGCTGGTCATCCTGCTGCTTACTGTGGGCTCTTTCTCCCTTCAAAATGAGAATCTCCATCCCTTCTCTCCCACCAAGAATTCTGCTGATTTCAAGCAATACCAAATGCAGAGCAACATTAATGAATTTATGTACAGAAGCCTAATTTAAATCATACAGGTAGTTATGTTTGCTTGTAACACCTTTTTGTGGGAAAAATCAAGAAACTGATTCATGACAGTTCTACCTCTCCATTGTGAAAGGTAAACAAAAATCAACATGCTGCAGGCAGTCCGTGTTTACAGAGAAGAGGCTGATATCAGGCTGGGCAGAGAATCCCCTAGTGACTCCATAGTACGTATTTTTCTCTGCCGGAGTAACTAATGAAATAATCATAATATTTAACAATAATGATGATAATAATAGCTGGTTCACATGTAGGGTTTTTTTTTTTCAGTCAAAGATTGCAGTGCTCCATTCTTACTGATGTGTTTGCATTTTGAAGATACATAAGCCTAGGGCAGTAAAATACTTTTCAAAAGTTGTCCAGCAAATAATTAGTGCTAACCCTGGGAAATGGGATCACTAGTGATGTACTTCAATGGTTACAGAGGTAGTTTTGTGGAGGAAGGATCTACTGGGTGGGCAAATGAATCTGTGGTCATGAAGGCACAGAAGGACTTGGGGTTCTGGGGAGACCTGGAGCCTCTTTGTGCCATGCAGACCATGGGAAATGTTATCCTTGTGGCAAGTGATTGTTCATGTCAGTGGAAGTGGTAGAAGGAAAAATAGAGGCCCACAAATGGAAGTGGACTTTTTGACTTCCCACATTGCTATGAGATACATGCAGGTGAACACTGAGTGTGCACAGCTGATGTAGTCCATGAGTTGTATCCTGTGAAGGAAGCCTTCCTGGACACATCAAGGAGAGATGTCCTGAGACATGGGGAGAGAGCTGAGGTAGGTGCTTTTGGCAAGTGTGTCTTGTAGCACTGAACCCTCCCTCCTGTGTTGGGACCCTGTACTCCAGACACAGCAGGCTGGCATGTCAGGAGGGGGGATGGTAAGCTGTATAAAGGATCAAGAGGCAGGAGAAGAGGCTGTGACTATGCTGCTAATGTGTGGGATGCAGGTGCTGTGAAGGGACAGCTTGGGGAGGAATTGGGAGAGTGTGAGTCTCGCACTTGCTCTGTGAAACTTGGCAGATGTGTTGAAGTCATTTGTCTTGAGTCATTCAGCAGGTCAGTGGCAGAGCCAGGAATAGAATCCGGGTCTCCTGAATGGCAGGGCCACCACCATATCTTCAAAACCATATTGCCTCTTTGAAGTTATTTCAGAAGTATGCAAAGTGCTAAGGGATCTTGCACTTTTCTACCCAGCCAGCTCTTTGATGTGGCCAGGCAGGTGCTTTTTGATGATGGCTGCATAGTCAAAATCTGTGGCAGGTCAATTTTGCACAAGAGTTAAAAATGAGTTTTTCATGTGGTGCGGATCTTTTGCTACTGTAGGTAAGAGGCAGGACTGCGATGCTAGAGATAAAATGACTTAGCTCTTTACACTGCAGCTTTCAAGGTTACCTTCACATTAAAAAAACCACCTTGAACATAAATCAGGAAGTCTTATGTATTTATTTGTTTATAATTTAGGAAATGCACTTTAAATATGTGGTGCTTTACAGACACCTAAGAGAAAACCTCCAGGAAGCTTCTGCACACGTTCTGACTAATACACTATGCTGTATAACGATGTAAAATCATGCAGACCTGGCTGATGTGGAAATCAAGCCTGGGAGGATTTGTAAAGCAAAAGCCAAAGTCCTCTGAAGTCAATCCTCTGGGGTTTCAATCAGACTCTCTAAGTGTTTTTCCCCTCTCCTCTTAGTTGGGTTCTAACTGCAGCTGTGACTGGAGTCTCACCACGGATCTCCAGCAATTTGTTCAGGCTACGTGCTAACCATATTCCTCTGTTGAGAACTCAACAGCCTTCATGGAAGGGCTTTTCTTTGGCATGACACTTTTCTATACAGCATCTTTCCTTTCTAGGCCTCTCATACCTTCTCAAGGAAACCTAACTGCAGCCAAGTGCTAGGTAGTGCATGAATAATCATGGTTGCAATTTAAAGGGTCTTGTAGCTTTGCCATATCAATAAGAGTGCAGCAGCGAAGAGCAGGCACCACGGTACCTGGTACACTACAGGCAAAGCAATTTGGAAAGTGTTGATTTTTCTTTCAGCAGTGAACATTGTGCTCAGCAACCTTTTCACATCAGCTGTGGGATTTTCAGCAATGCCTGATATTGACTGCATCCATTGCGAAGCGGCAGAAGCTGAGCACTGCTTGCAGGCAAGCTGTGGAGCATGAACTCTCCTGCCATGCTACAGTCACGTCTGGAGCTGGTAGTGATAGGGCAAAACCTGGCCTTTTCAGTGCTGCCCTGCCACGTCCCGTGCATCCACAAAATACTGTCATTCGAAGATTTTGGTTTGGGATGACTTATATGCCCTCAGGACTTGGAGGTGTGAAATGCATTTTGTATGTGTGCGATTCTGTTGCTATTATTTTTATTTCTAAAAGAAGGATAAACTTGATGCTGCAATCAAAACAAAAACCATAAAGAAATCCTAAAGTGCCAAGAGAAGCTGAAACAATGCTTCTGGGATGGGGCATCTGTTCTGGTGCTATCAGACCAGTGCACTCCCTTGCGTGGGAGCTCATGTATCATTGGCTGCTTCTGACTTGAAACCTCTTTTTTGCATTTTTAAATGAATATTTATCTTGATTTGGCATTATTGACTATGTAATATTTAAACATGCTTAAATCCTGAAATGAAACCACGGTCACATGAACATGGGACTTCTAGTCTCGTCAAGGGCAGGCATCAGCAGTAAAAAGACAAAAAGCCTGAAGTAGGGACAGTGTCAGTGTAACAAACGGCGTTCCCTGTCTCAGTAAATGCATCGCAGGCTTGTATCTGCACCAGCAGCAGCAGGGCAAAGGCTCCTCTGGGAATACAGTGCTGCGCTAAACTCTGGTGTCAGAGGGCTGGTTGCAGCCTGACGCCGCCCTCTTGACTACAGCAGTGAGGAGGACCAGGCAGTGACTGATCTCTCTCCCTGTGGACGTAGGCCGTCACTGGCATGGCACTGGCGGTGCCTCCCCTCTGCAGGGGTGCAGTAGAAGGCACCGATGACATGGCCTCTGGCATGGCAGTTTTTGTCACTTCACAGTCTCCTCACAGATTTTATTTCTTGACCTAACACTCTCAGTGGTTCCTTCAGGTTGTCTCCAAGCTGTTATTTATTCCTCACTGTCAGGAGCTGGCTCTTTTCTTCAGCTCTGTTTCGGTTGAGCTCTTTCTGAAGGCAAATTCCTCTAGCCCCCATGTCCCTGCAGCTTCCACTGGTGCAGATGCTTCCAGCGTGAGCTTCCTAGCCTCTCACCTTGCAAACGTGGGCTGTCCTGGGAACTGTTTTTTTGCAGAAGATCCCCCTCAATCTAGATCCACTAGATACCCCGAGAAGATCCCTACAGCTTATTCTCAAATATAGTGTAAGTACCAGAAAACTTCTCTTTATGAATCAAGACATTGCAATAGCTTTACATCAAGAACCAACTCTGAGTTGTACAGCCACAGTGTATCCTAATGCCTGGTCATCACCTTTGTTTTCTATTTATGCTTTCCAATGTACTCGGAGGATTCAAGTGTTTAGTTGTGCGTCTTAGGAGTCATGGTGGTTTGGAACGGCCACTTTCAGGCCTCTGCAGTGCAGATGAAAAGCGCAGTATAAAAAGAACAAGACTTGGTCCTATATATATCTAAAAAATAGGATAGGGAACATTTCATAGCTGTTTGCAGTGGGTGCTTTGGCAGTGTTAAAACTGTCTGTCATGGTAGGGCCTGAGCAAATGTCATTTCCCAATTCATTCCTGTTTCCTTTAGGAGTAAGCCCAGGCAGGTGGGAAGGACATGGCTGCAGTGGTTTCCCTGCTTAAGTGGACCCAGGACTTTGGGGTGCGCTGCAGAATGCACCTTGCCTGCAGTGAAGATGAAGCCAGAGAGAATGAATGCAGATGTGTGTTTCTACCTTTTTTTTTTTAATAGCTACTAGGAAGTATTTTAAGAGCAGTATGTGTCCTTGCTCAAATCTAGTGATGAGTATTTTCCACCTGGTGAATGTTTTCATTTATGAAATCTATTGCTCCTCTTGGCTATTCGGTGGAGCCTAATAAGCACTATCCTGAGAGCTATTTAGCTATGTCCTGATGCTGGGAACACAGACAGTCAGGCTAGAGAATGTGCATTCTGCATGCTGAGCTACATGCTAAAACACCACGCTGCAAAATATACATCCTGTTTTCTGTGCAGATACACAGCGAGCATACATAAAAGAAAAGGTGGAGACAAGACCACAGGATAATAATCAAGTGTTTAGCAGCCAACACTCAAGAAGCTCTGTGGCTTATCTAAAAGCAGAGAATGAGAAACTACTGCCTGCTCTGGGAGAAATTGTAGTAGCGATAATGAAAATGTTATTGGTTGTTAATATTTCAAACTATTCAGAGTGACAAAGAGACTTCTACCAGTTTTGAAGTCCACATGCCTGAATACAAACCTTAAATCTCAAAGCCCTTGGAGTCTTTGGAGGAGAAGTTTAATGATGAATTTGAAGCTATATTTTACAGATTTAAATCCCTCTGCATTTGGAAGGGTCTGAAACTTGGACTGAATCTGGTAGCTTTGAAGCATCCTTACACATTTGCAAAATTTTTTTTCCTGTTTTTTTTCCCTTTCCCCCTCCGCCCTGTGATCCATCTGTAGTTTCTTTTCTGTGGTTCTCCAGCAGGCTCTGCCACATGATTTGCACTATATTTGGTGCAAGTCAGAATAACATCCTGGACTACGATAAGTTTGGGAAGTGCTCTGGAGAAGCACTTCACTTTTTAACAGTACCTTGAGAGGGAGCTTATAAGACTGTTTCCTCACTGGGTAGCTACAGTGGGAAAACAGAAGTTCTGAAGGTAATAGACATTGGTACTGGCTAGCCCCAGTGTTTAGTCAGAATCACTATTATTACAGCCCTGATGAAATATTGTAGCAAAATATGCTAGTGATGGGGGGTGTGTGTGAATTAAAGGTAAGGGAGCACTGATACTCACAGTGGGAACAGAAGGTGTATAGGTCCATCCTCATTCTCCACTGAGATCTTTTTCAATATGTGAATTTGACCTAAGCATGTTAGAAGGCTACGAGACCAATTCATTCAACATGTGAATTTTGATCATATGCAGGAGCCAGTATGGATGTCCTTTTACCTCCATTCCACACCAAAGCTTTTTATTTGGTTGGCCGTGTACGCTATTACCTTCTGAAGCGTCAGTCAGCAGTGGGGTTCAAGACTCAAAGAACCAGTGATCTGACCAGAGATGGCAAATCATGAAGGAGGAGGAACTGAATGTCATTCGTTCCTGTCCTAATAACTGAGAACTGTGACAGCTTGGTTTTATTTATCATGGGTGTTCATTTTCCTGATTGTACCTACTCCTGTCAGTAATTTTCTTTCCAGATACTATCTTTGGTCTGTCACTTTGCCTACAGTCTTGAACCCTGGTTGAAAGACCACTATACCTGGGAGGATGCTGTTTAATGCCCTGCTATTCCAGTGGCTGGTCTGGCTGACTATTATGGAAATTTGTTATAACCTATAATGACAGGAATCAAAACATGCCATGTTAATATTCAAAGACTCTAAAATGCTCATTCCCTAAATACACACTGCATATGGTTATGGTACTTTTTAAGGATACTCTTAAAAATATTTTGTTCTTTTTTGAATTGGTCTGGGAATTGTACTGCTACTAATTTATGACCAGAAGTAGTTGAGTGGTAGCAAAAAGTATTCAGAAACAATTTGACAAATTTTATTTTGTTTCATATTTATTCCTTTTCTATGTGTTACACAGGGTTTTTTTCGTTGTAAATATGATTTTGCTACCTGTTGACAATTTTTTTTTAATGTTGAAAGACAATGCAATCTGCCAGTAGATAGACAAGACTTCTGGAATGACAGACTTCCCACTCCAATCACCGTCTTTAAAACACTTCTTGTTTCTCCTTAACAATTGTGTTCATCTTGTTCAGAGAACTGCGGCAGCTTCATGGGAAGAAAGTGATCAATCACATAAACATAACAGTTGTCCAGAAAAGGCATTTAATAAGCACTTTATGGGTCAGATTTGTTGGCACTAAACCTTCACTCATCAGTATTGACTAGGAAACTTTTTTTTAAGTTAGTCTGTTTACAACAAAATAAAATAAAAAACCCCAGAGTATCAACCTCTAAATAAATTATTTACTTTCAGTAATTCACATAACTCTACAAGAGTCTAATCTAGCATCCATTGGAGGTAATACAAATTTCCAGTGATGTCAGAGGTTATTGCTTAATGTTCTTAGTGATTTCAGTGGTTTTTTTTGTATTTTTCTATCATGTGGACTTTCTGAAAAACCTGTTTTGGACTCTCTGTGTCTTGTATTAAATAGACGATAGACTAGCTGTGCTGGTCTCTGTTATATACATAGACTTTGTGAGCCCTAATATTGTTATAAAGAATAGAATTTTGTATTTTTAGCTTGTGCCGTAAAAAATTGTCTTTTTTTGCTAAAGGTGCTGATGTCTTCATCTGTCTGATAGGTGATAACAGAGATATCTGGGTAGCCACATACCGAAATTGTAATGTCATGTGGGTTGCAGTTATCACACATCTGTTTTTTACTCAAACCTGCCAGGAACAGAGATCCTTTGGCATGCACGCTGATGGGTGACAAGCATGCCAAGTCTCTGCTGGACATACACAGAAAAAGGAAAAAATTGGTAAAAGGTGGGATTTTAACATTCTTCCTCAGCTCTACCACTTGGGCTTTGCAGTGGCCTCTTCCATGGTGGAACATATGGTTTGCCAAAACACCACCACCGCAGGGCATCTCTCGACCCTGCAGTCCTCCCTGGCAGGCGTGTGGGGCTCTGCAGTGGCCAGTAGACCACCACTTCCCAAGAAGGGGTTTCAGCGCTGAACCAAAAGGTCCCCAGATGTCCCTTGCAGAGTTCATCTCAGGGACTGGTGCCGAGGAGGGAGACAAAGGGACTGGTAGCAACAGCTTCAGCAGCATTAGCAAACATATAGGAAAGATCTGCAAAACTTAACAGCTAAATTAATGTGAGTTGGTTGTTTTTACAGGCCTGAATCTTATGGACTCTCCCACCTGCCTTTGCTCATTTTCCACAGGCTGAGCTGATGTGTTTCAAACCTTTTCTGTGTAGATTTCTGTACTGTCCCTTTCTTTAACTCCTCTGGTACATATCACTTACAAGTCTCCTAGGCCTCCAGGGCCAGTTCTGGTCCCTACAAAACATACCATGTAAGCCCAGATTTTCTCAAATCTTCAGCTTTGTGATTGCTCCAGCTGATTGCCCTGGGATAGTTGAAATACTTCATACACTGTCTGAGGGATTCCAAGTCAGTTACTCTTCAGCTCACACATCACAAGGAATGTAACAAAATCAATAAAATACTAAAAACAATTCTCTGCTTCAGTTTTCTCATTCCTTTGGCATGTTCCTTGTGTTTTGGGTTCTCTTGTAAGACCAGGATCCTTTCTGGTTTTCGGCACGTGACCTCTCCTCTGCAGTGGTGTATCTGTGGCATTTTCTGTCTTTTAAGTAGGTGATGAGCAAAATTTGCCTTTAAAACTTGCTGTCCCCCTTGACAGTAACATCTTGACCAGCATGGTTGAGTGATCACATTGCCTTACCAGCTCGCTTGCTGTTTAATTACTAGCTTATCAAAGTGGATGTTTTTTCCTGATCTGACTGTCGTTTTGGCTTAAAGTGTTTCTTCTAGCAGAAAATTATCAAGGTTTAATGGTTCTTTTTCAGTCCCATCCTGCCAGCCCTACAATTTCATTTAAAGACAGAGATCTAAGAAGAAAAGAGACAAGCAAGCCTCCCGCACAAAAGCTGTTTGCAGTTTGAAAGTAAGTCTCCAATATCAAGCAGAGCTCTGAGAGGAAGCAGATCATCACTGCTGCTGTTAATAAAATAAGAAAACAATTCAGAGGGCCCACACCAGTCAGAATGAGTCTGGAGGCCCAGGGGAGGTGGTATGCAAGGCATTTGCTTCCTTTTCTATTTTACAGTCTACTGCAGGGTTTTTTAAGGATAGTGACATATCAGGATGCCTTTCAGCATTATTCTCCTGTCCTGTTTTATCGGAATTTTAGTCAGTGATGGCTAATGGAATCAAGTACTGGCCCTTTTTTTTTGGAGCAGTCCAACTGGGCATGCAGTGGTTAACATGAAGGGATGTAAGAGGAGAAATAAATTGCCTAATTGTTGCTGATGGCTGCCAGAGGGCTCCAAGCACCCCAGGCCCAGTGTGTGCATGTGTGCTCTCATTTCTGCACAGATAGCTGGCTTCATTCATCGGCTGCTTTGTATCTGATGAAAGGAAGAAGTTCTCAAAGAATGCACACCTCAAACAGGCCATGAGATTTGAGGCAGTATTTTTGCTTCAAGGCTGCCTTTGGGCCGCGAGGAGTCAAAAAATAACAGTGAGCAGGGTTAGTAGAACAGCTAACCTTTGTTCTACATTTTCAGGAGCAAAAAGAAGGGCATTGCCCTTAACCTTATCTCCTATTCCTAGCTAGTGTTTTTGTTAACTCTTAATGTTTTCAGTGTGCATTTGCCACAGCATCCATCTTCCTCACAATGCTTTATTCGAAGCCAGTGAAATAAAAGGGAGAGAAAAAAGATGCTTTAATTTCTAGCCAGGGGGGAAAGTGTTAGAATCTCTAAGATGAGTCTGGAGAATGTAAAAATGTGAAATGAGCTAGCTTTGTAGGGGTGCTGGCTGCTTATAAATTACTCTCTTTGTTTCTGGTGCTGACACATAAAGAGCTTTACCCTAGAAGTGTGCATGTTCATCTAGTAGCGAGAAAACACTAAGTGGGCAGGAGCTGATGTTGCAGGGAAGGGTCCTCTGTTCCTCCTTGGGTGCAACTGTATGAGGAGCACACAGAGACTCTCTCTTTCTGGTACTTTGCGTTCCCTTCATCCCTTCCTCTGTTTTGTAGTGGCTTTAGTGTGGGCTTCACATCCCCAAACACTGAGTCCTGTGCTTTTCTTCAGAACGAGGACTGCACAGGCAACAGAAATGCATGTTTCTGCCTCCCACCAGAGCACCTCCATCCTTAACTAGAAAAGGTGAGAAGCTAGTTTGGTTTTCAGACCCAATTTCATTATTGGGTGTAACACTGGCATCAGATGACTACACTGTTTTCTATTTATTTATTTTACTTATTTATTTTCTGTGATTAACTGCTTTCTCATAGTTGACCAAAAAGTCATTACAGTGAAACAACTTTCATTTTGTTTTCATTTTGTATTGAGACAATTTGGATTCTTTCTGGTGACTTCAGATGTAAGGCTTACTGTCCCATTACCAGTCACCTTACCTGTGCAGTCACTCATTCTTATGTCATCTTCATGGCTAGATAAAAGTTGGTTTTGTGTGACTGAGGTGATGCTGTGGATGCAGAACGGTTACGGGGAAAACACTGAAGGTGACCTCATCTTCTGCTGTGTATAACAGAAAAAAAAAGCAAGTCAAAAGAATGAAAAGATTATAAACTGAAAAAATGAGGATGAACAGGAAAGCCTGGGAATGGGTTTCAGGTATTCCTGATCCTTGTGGGACTTAGAACAGGGTTTTGGTATGGACTTCTCTTGTGCATTGTAAGAATAAGCATTAATATCAGGACATCTGCAAATATAAAGGGCTTAATAGCCACAAAGGGCATTGAATTTTTTCCACTTTACTTTCTAGGACACTTTCATACCTATTAATTTGAGGGCAATGTGTATATAAAATGCTCTTCAGAATTCCCTATTCTTCCATTGCAGGCATTTTACACCTGCTTGATACTCACATGTGTGGGTGCAAATCACTATGCAAGGCAATCAAGCCGTGTACCGCTTCAGAATTACTTCAGTAATTCACAGTTTATTTCAGTTGCATTCATGGAAGCGTACAGGTTTTTACTTAACACCTTAAGATCCTCTAATCAGAGTGTGCAACTCCCTGGATGAATTGTCTGGCTAACCTCTAGAAGCTGTGAGTTTACATCCTTCTTTGGGGTTGTCTTTCAGTCAGAATATGCCACAAAGTCTGTTTTCCTCTGAAATGAAGGACTAAATTCCCCGCACGCTGTTATTCTTATCAGCCCCAAACATGCTGCACAGGACTACAGCATTTCAATGGCTCTTTGTAGTGAGGAAGAAAAACATATGAAGTCAAGTCTGATTTTCCAGAAATGGTGCACGCCTGAAGAGAGCTTTGCTCCATATGAAGGTAGGGGGATATACTTTGAACTCTCTATTCCTTTGCTCGCAGAGCATTCATCCCCTCATATTGCTGTTCCCTTACGCTTCTGTGCAGACCTTTTTAAGCAGCTGTTGCGCTGAACTCCATGGAACGAGAGCTATGCTGGCATATTTGCAGCAGCCCAGGTGATGCTGAGCAGCAGCGTGCACCTAGTGTGCAATTGGCAGAAAGGAAGCAGTTAATTAGCCTTTTTTATGCCCATGTCAATATGTTTCTATTACAATCATGGGTCCGTGTTGTTACCCTCAGGTGGCTAATTTACATGAAATTTCTTGTGTGTGTTGAGCTTTAAACAACATCCTGGGTAGCCTAGTGAAAAAGGTTGTCGATGGCTTTTATACAAAAGATTGGAAATGCAGCCCCTGTTGGGACTGTGCTTTCAGCAACAACACAAAAATATTAATATCTGTCTTTCCCTGTTAATAAACAAATCCTTATTGCTGTTTTTTCCCCCTAAACAAAAGAAATAGTCCAAAGCATTTAAGACATACAAAGCCAAGATGTGCTATTTATAAAAAGAGCCAAGGCAGATAAAGAATGATTTATGATACTCATAGAGCACCTTTCAGCCAACTAGGTCACTCGACATTTTGTAAACTGATTGTATACACTGAGTGTCTGTTGTGTATTGTGAGAAAAATGAAAAAAGTGCAACTTTTTCCAGAAGTAAGTA
This sequence comes from Balearica regulorum gibbericeps, assembly GCF_011004875.1. Classification (NCBI taxonomy): domain Eukaryota; kingdom Metazoa; phylum Chordata; class Aves; order Gruiformes; family Gruidae; genus Balearica; species Balearica regulorum. The sequence continues at coordinate 64,208,897 of NC_046184.1, forward strand.
AAAGTAAGGTACATTACTACAACGAAAGTTTAACAAATCTTCATATTAATTTCAAGCAGGCAGAGAACAACTGAACAGCATTAACTGAAAGATAAATGTAGTGTAGTTAGGTGGGTCTTCAAGCAGCACTAAAACCTTTACTTCAGTGAGCAGTGACGTGTTATGTCAGTAATGACGAATGTCTGGCACTTTGGGTGTACCCTGTGCTGAGCTTTGGCTACCCAGAAGTCAGGGGAGCTGTACCAATTTACACTGACCACAGCATCTGGCCAATTCTCCATTAAGTTTATTCAGATTAAACAAATTCCTGAAAAACACAACCTATAGCTGTTTTGGCAGGAATGGGAAAGTTTTATGGGAGAGTATTCCCCTATCCTTACTGCTCTCTCTGTTCATTACACAGCTTTCCTAGAAATGAACCACACTACTTTAACTCTTTCCTGTGGTGCCTCACCTCACTGATCTTCATGTCAAAATGTGATCCCAACTGAAATAAGCAGCAGTTTCTGTTGAACCATGTTGTCGTTGAACCATTCCACTTTCACAGTGGTCCCTCCACTCTGAATGTCGTGGTTAGAAATCCAAAGATGATGGATGGACTTGCCGTCACTTCTCCATGTTTCAGTTTTCTACTGGCATTGGAGAAGTGCCAGCCTCTGCCAGCCTCTTCATAGAATCATAGAATGGTTTGGGTGGGAAAGGACCTTAAAGATCATCTGGTTCCAACCCCCCTGCCATGGGTGGGGACACCCTCCACTAGACCACATTGCCCAAAGCCACATTCAACCTGGCCTTGAATGCTTCCAGGGAGGGGACATCCACAACTTCTCTGGGCAACCGGTTCCACTGCCTCACTATCCTCAGAGTGAAGAATTTCTTCCTAATATCCAATCTAAATCTACTGTCTTTCAGTTTAAACCCATTTCCCCTTGTCCTGCCACTACATCTGCTTGTAAACAGTCTCTCTCCACATTTCTTGTAGGCTTTTTTTTTAGGTACTGAAAGGTCACAATAAGTTCTCCCCAGAGCCTTTTCTTCTCCAGGCTGAACAACCCAAATGCTCTCAGCCTGTCTTCATAGATGAGGTTCTCCAGCCCTCTAATCATCTTTGTGGCCCTCCTCTGGACTTGCTCCAACAGCTCCATGTCCTTCTTATGTGGAGGCCTCAGAGCTGGACGCAGTACTCCAGGTGAGGTCTCACAAGAGCGGAATAGAGGGGAGAATCACCTCCCTCGATCTGCTGGTCGCACTTCTTTTGATGCAGCCCAGGATATGGTTGGCTTTCTGGGCTGCAAACGCACATTGCTGGGGTCATGTTGAGGTTCTCATCAACCAACACCCCCAAGTCCTTCTCCTCAGGGTTGCTCTCAATCCATTCTCCACCCACTGTCCTTTTTGTTGACAAAGATGTTAAACAGCGCTGGTCTCAATACCGACCCCTGAGGAACGCCACTTGTCACTGGTCTCCACTTGGACATTAAGCTGTTGACTGCAACTCTTTGAGTGCAACCATCCAGCCAATTCTTCATCCACCGAGTGGTCCATCCATCAAATCCATGTCTTTCCAATTTAGACACAAGGATGTTGTGCAGGACAGTGTCAAATACTTTGTACAAGTCCAGGTAGATGACGTCTGTCACTCTTCCCTTATCCACCAATGCTGTAACCCTGTCATAGAAGGCCACCAAAGTTGTCAGGCATGATTTGCCCTTAGTGAAGCTGTGTTGGCTGTCACCAGTCACCTCCTTATTTTCCATGTGCCTGAGCATAGTTTCCAGGAGGATCTGCCACATGATCTTGCCAGGCACAAAGGTGAGACTGACTGGCTTATAGTTCCCAGGGTCTTGCTTTTTTCCTTTTTTAAAAATGGGGGTTATGTTTCTCCTTTTCCAGTCAGTGGGAACTTCACGAGACTGCCGTGACTTCAGATATGATGGATAGCGGCTTAGCAACTTCATCATGTTTCACTGTGAATTAAGGATCTCATATCATTGGTTGTGTTAACAGCTCCTGCTGCTCTGCAACCCTGCCCTTTGCAGATCCTCCTGTTTCCTGACTGTGAGCTTCCCCAGAGCTGGACTTTCCTTTAGAAAGGCGTCTTCAAATTGTGCCTCTGCTTCTGCATCACTATGTTGCTGTTCTCCTGGGCTGGGACCCTTTATAGCCACTGAAGACTAGGAGCTTTGGCTTTTCTGTGCTAGGGTGATCTGTGGGCAGCACGTACGGAGTGTATCTTCTCTCTGTACCTACACTGGGTGAGATGGCAGTACAGGAAACCTCTTGTCTTCCTGAAGTTGGGAGGATTAATGCCTTCAGTGCTTGCAAGACTTTGGGTCAGTTCCTGCTGCAAGCCAGACATGAAGTTTTCACATGTAGGTTGCTGCATCCTGCATTTCATTGATGCTGGTTAGCAATGTTTGCTGTGCATAGTGTGCTTTAACACATCCATTCTGCAGTCTGAATGACTGGGACAGAGAAACAGCTGGTACAGCTGCTTTTTTTGAAAGGTTTTTGAAAGATGCTTCTTTCTTTTGTCTTATGAGATAGAAACCTGAAAGAATTAAAGGTGACAGATGATCAGTTGAGCTATTGATCTCTTGATTGATCAAGCTATCACATGAATACTTATATGACCTCATAAATAAAGTGTGTGAACTTCTGCTAAGGTATTAGAAGTGAAATTATATTAATAATCTTTTTTCCCATTCCACTGACTGTGCATGTACTTGCATATGTATCTGAGTACATTACAGCCGGTAAAGTCACAACTTGCAATTCTGTAGAAAGGCAGTTACAGAGATGTGTTTTGTGTTCAGCTCTGAATATGGGTAGACCTGCACTTTTAACAAATATGTGAGTGATGGCTATAGTGTGTAAAAGTTGTATCCCATGAGCTTCCCCCTGCTAGTGAGTGGCGTAATTGCTTAAGTGCAGTGCAGTTATCTTGGAGGTTACAGTGAGGTCCCTTGAGTAGCTACTGTCAGTGCCATGAAAAAAAACCTTGAACAGAGGACAGAGAAATTGAAATGGCCTCAAACTTAATGAGGAGTCTTCAATGTGTACAATGACTTGATATACCTAATAATAAGTTAGCAGGTTCATTTTACATGGGCTGAGGCTTCTTCTAGGTATGGATAACTAAGCACAACTAGTTGTCACAGTCAAATATTGACATCATGGATACCTGAGCCATAATAGCCAGATATGTATGATGAGATGGGATGTAATCCTTATCGCAGCCAAAGGATATAGGTTACATTTTTCCTGACTTCATTATTTTGGTATTCAGTGACCCTAAGATACACAAAATGCATATTTTTAAATCCAGATTGGTTCTCAATCTTGTACCCTGCCAGCAGGGAGAGGACAGTGAGGTGGGTGAATGGCTGCAGGACTGGAAGGCAAGGCTGTCTGTTGTGGAGGTGGACTATGAGATCATGTGGGTTTAACATGTTGGTAGAAGACTTGCAGTGTTAGCAGAAGAAAGCTCTTTGATGTGTTTCCTTCCTTCTGCAAGCCTGTGTTGAAAAAGCTGGGAACAATGCTATTTATTTTACTTATAAGGAAGATAATGAACCTTGGAGTCATCTGCATTTCATGCCGTATGGTTTCATAACTAATACCAGCAGTCTGGGTAGGAGGAATGGACCCAAAGGCGCTGTGGAGGTGGAAGAAAAAATTAACTATAGTGACCATCTGTCTGTGATCTGAGAGGAAGGACCCTTGGTCATTTTGGAGCGGTTGAAATAAGCAGTGGCAGGATTTCTGTAGTCATGAATGTCTAAAATACATAAGTAAGGCTAGATTCATAGTGAGAGAATGTCTTTTATTAGATAACTGGTATAGCTGGAAAAAAACAAACAGTTTTTTCAGGTTGAAAGATTGTCTCTTTGTTTCTTCCAGCTATATCAGTTGGTCTAATAAAAGATATTCTTTCTCTCTATAAGCCTTGCTTCAGGATGGCCCTGTACACGCCTGCAACCTCTCACAGGACAACATAACCCAGAAGAACAGAGGTGCACTTTGCCTGCCCTTCATCCCACCGTGCAGCAGGTCCTGTCTTCAGTCTGTGCACTGGTCCAAATGTGACCAAACAGCATCCAGCACCCTGACACAAGTCTGAGTTAGTGCCAGGTTCTCAACTGACTTGCTTTGAAAAGGGAGGCTGGTGGCGTGAGAGGTCGCTAGTGTGGAGTACGGTTTCTGTAGTACCCTGTTGCCTAATGGTTAATATGAGATTCTTCAGTCATTAAACCAGGTATCCATCATCTCTGTTGGGAGAGACCTCTCCATTCCCATCCAGCTTGGAGAAGTCACAGACGGTGACTGTGGTTAGCCACTCTCCGCTGGACTAGTCCACAAAGCCCTTTCAGGTGCTGCAGCTCTCTTCATGAAGATGGTGCTTTCCAGCTTCTGGAACTGAAATGTGGCAGCCCAGGTTTATAAAAGGGTTTATGAATAAAAAAGTTAAGTAAGGAAATGCTTTTCCTGCACTTTTGTCTAGATGTCACAGACTTCTAAAGGAGCTAATAGGAACAGTCTCTGATAAAGTAAAGAAGTTCCCAAAGGAAATTCAGACATCTGTTTGGGGATTGCCTTTGATACATCAAAGCTCTGACAGAAACTTTTGACCTTAGATTTCTCACAGTCAGTTTCTGGATGTCTAAATAGTTTATGTCTTGAACTATGTCTTAGACTGAATCTCACAAAACCCCATACAATTTTAGGGTAAAGAGGGGCTTGGTGCTGTCAAAATGAGGGCAGAATTTCCCTAGAAACAGGGAATTTAAAAGGGTCTGGTCAGGGCTGCTACTACACCACAGAGCTGTTCCAGCAAATAATTTGTCTCTGTATTTAAAAGTAATAATAAAGAAATGTACTTACTTTGTATCTTAAAATAACCTTAGAAGATTAAAACTGAAGATTAAAATGATAGTTTTCATTTGTCAGTATTCATATTGTTTGACCATGATGCAGTTTCCTCCATTAATGAGGTGCTAGTGATTTTCATTTTTGCCTATATAGTCATTTTCTGCTCAGTTTCAATTTTAGATTTTATGCAGCATCACAGAGATGCAATCGCCAGAGCAGATTGTTAGTTTATATTTAAAATGTCTCCACTGTTATGTTTCTTTTTTTAATTAACATATAACCCCATGGAAACAATTCTGTTAGGCTTGAGCATTGTAAAATTTCTTCAGAAATGAAATCGTAGAAGGGTGACTTCCAGTATTCTATTAATTTGTGAAAATGGTTGTTTCCTAATAAGCTCCAATACTGTCAGTAGATAAAACCCAACAGTTGTGCCACTGCAAGTCAAAAGGAAATCTTAAGGTTGTCTTTGTACATTGAAAATTTACAAAGCATCCATTTGAATTTACTTTAAAAAAACACTCTACTTTTATTAAATGCATTAAAAAGGTTCTGGGCAGTTTTGAAACCAATACAGACAATTGCACAAATACTTAAGAAGCCACTGCTGCTTGCAACTAGGCATCACTGGGAGCAGACTGGAATTAACTGTCCAGTTTGAGAGCTTAGAAGTGACTAATAACCTTCACCTTTACTTGACCCCAAATATTTCTAGCCATTGGGAACAAAACTTTGTGGATGAACTCTAGTTTAGACCATGTGTATATATTTCAGAATTAATTAATGACTTATGTACATTTTGCAATATTGCAGTATTGAGTGAGTGTAACAGATGTGTACTGCTAAAGCCAAATCTATCCAAATCTATACTGAAGCAAAGGTGGTTGCTTATTCCTCTCATCTTGGCAAAAAGTTGCATGTTAGACAAATAACTGATATAATTTGATAATCAGGATTGAACTGGCTTTCAGGAGTGATGAATATGTGAAAAAATGTCTCTTGTGTACAGAAATAAGTGCAGGATGAAAACCTCGCTGCCTTTTCTCTTCTATTGGAATAAATTAAAAATAGCTGCATGGAAATCACAGAAGTCTCACACTTATTATGTTAATGCAAGACAAAGATAAAATTCATTGTTTTGAACAAAAAAATTTACATTTAGCAAATATCATGTACTAAAGGGAGTTTTAAAGAAAGAAGGACCATTTTCCTACTGCAAGAAGGACAATTTTGGTTCTACCATATGTGATCCTGTGGGATTTTTGAGGGTAAACATCCTGCTGATGCATTGCAGATTTAATGGCAAGGGGCTAAAATGACATAGACTTGCTGATCCATGCTCAATTTTAAAAATCCATTAACTAACTGGTCTTTGCTAGAAATCTCCAGAATTAATGTGGTTTACATGTGCAGGTAAAGACTAGAAGTCAAGAAGCTGTTAAAAGGACTGGGTACATTTGTGAAAAAGTATAGGCATTGACAATTTGGGAGCAATCATGACCGAAAGATTTACAAACAGAATGTGTGAACAGTCAGGTACGTGGCCATGGATGCTGTAATCTGCTTGAGAAGCTGCCCTGGGAGAGTGCTAGCAAGATGTACCAATTTATCCCCATGCGGAAGAGATGCCAAAAGTGCTTATCTGTTGCACAGAATTTTGGGTAGAGCTGGGTAAAAAAACCTCTATCAAGGGCTTTCTTTGTTGTCAAATTTAATTTTGGCCCAAACTATGTTTTTGGTTTTGTTTCCAGAAAATATATACTTCCTTACAAGAATATATCTATGTTTACAAATCATTAGCCAAAATCAAGAACACGTAGACAAGCATTTAATCCAAAAGTAATTTTTTTAAGTTTTAATTTCTCATGAAAGTTTGCATTACTAGTAGAAATTTCGATGAGAATATATATATATATTTTTAATTAAAAGTGTCCATAGGAAAAAAACAAAGCAAACCACATTTCAGCCTCCTGTAATGTTGTAGATCTTGGAGGCTAAAAAACTCAGTGAGGACCTTTGCCTTGATCTAAGTGCTGTGTTCTAGGGGAACACCATGGTTTTGGGAGGTTTTGAAGGCTTGGTGTATGAGGACCTGCCAGGCTGTGTGTGCATATACTGCTGAGCTATGAAAAAAACATTATCTTCTCAGGATGCCATTTCAAACCTTCTGCATCACTGACACTCTAGGCAGTGTTGTCCGGGGAAATGAGCATAAATGTGTTGATTTCACGTGGATTTCAGCTGAAATAACCAAGTGACAAGATTCTATGGTCTTTGCCTACTTTTCTGTCTTCCTTCTTACTTTTCTTCCTAGAGCAGAGTTGGTAGGACTAACAGTGCCAGGTCAGGATGTGGGGATTTTATATGGTCACTATAACCATCTTGCTATGAAGGGGCGTAGTTTGAGGTCCACCTGTCTCAGCTCATCCACAGATTTAAAAGTCTGGAATCAGATCCAACAAACAGACTTATTTTCAAAGCTCAGGATACAGAGGTTGTTGGTACTGACAGTTGAATGTCCTGTGTTTGGTTGGTCCTTAGGGTCTGCAAGGACATGGAGCTTTTGTTACCCTCTTCTTCCCAAAGGTTTTCAGGATCAAGACTGTGAAAAGACTTGGGAGGCAGCGAAGGGCTGGTTGAAAGACCAGGCTTCATTTTCCAAGGTCTTGGGGTTGAACTTCAGCTGAGGGAATGTTCTCTGTATCAATTAGATTTTGATTACTGGTTATTAATATTATCCTTTGAATTTTTGCAATAATTTGTTTTTGCTGAGCAATTCCTCTGTTGAACATGCAGTCAAGACCAGTAGGGAGGACAAGGTGCACATTGTAGTTACAATCATGACAAATCTGTGTGCTACAGGTGGAATTTAGGTACATTTCTGTGTCTTGTGGGGTGGCATGGAGTATATTGTCTACACATACAGTTGTCCGACAGTCTGTGGCATGTCTGCAAGAGATACAGTGTGAGTCTTGCAGACCTGGGAAGGAACTCAGAGCTTCATGCCTGATTTGATGCATTTCCAGTTTCTGCCAGCAGTCTGTTGTGAACTATGACAGTGCTGTGCAGAAACCCCATCACACAATGGGCCTGTCCACTCGTATACCCATCACTTTCTGCCTTCCAGCATGCTAATGGCTGCCTGGCCCACTACCTAGGTAAAGGGAGACGTCCTGTAACTTGTGACATTCAGGGACCATACCAAGTTTAGAAAATCCAACTATAGACTTGCTTGTATTAGCCTAATTCTTAAACCAAGTAGGTTGATACTGTTACAGGCAACTCCAACTTGCTGAGAGTAGTAAGTCATTGTTATTGATAGGCAGATGTAATAAGGGTTGGTAGGCCTTGATCTTACTAAATTTTTACATGCCTATAGACATTTAGGTCCATTCCCGTCAGCTCTCTCACCAGAACCATTAAGAATCAGCCAAGGCTGACGAAGAATTACCTTTCTAATAGAAGTTAGCCATGCTGACCAAGGGCATGGACACAAGCCATGTTGGTAAATCCTTCCCAGACTACCTCTGCTTTGAGGATGAAGGGAGCAATTTTGCAAACTGCTGGAACATTTCTTCAGAGAGGCTCAGCACTCTCATCTTCCATTCATGGCTCTGAGAAGACTCAAGTGTTTTCAGGAGGCACTCAGCAGCTTGCAGAATTAGGCACAGAAGAGGGCTGTCTGTCAATCTGGTCCTGTCCTCAAGCAACAAAATTGTTTAAAAAGAATAGAGTGTGTCTGATTCTTCCTGTTTCCATTTGTAGATATAAATATATATGTGTTCAAATTATTTTATTAATCTGATTGTGAGTGGCAGCAGAGAAACACTCAAATGCCTGGATTTTAATGCAGTTACTTCATCAGGAGAGTGGAAGAAGTAATGAAGCCTGTTAAAAGGGAATATCTCTGCTGCTTGTTTTGCTTCATAAATATTCATGAACACCCCCCTCTCCTTTCTTTGCCCTTTGACTGGTTCTATTAACTGGGAGCCATTAGCTGTGGATGAGGCTTGAACCTCATAAAACATTTTGTGGTCATCAGATGCATTATTGGAGGAATTTGCAGACACAGATACTCTTGACATTCGCATCTGTTCCATCTAATTATTCCCAAATTGAAATCGTAAGCCCCTCTTTGTGACAATACAGTATATTTCTGTGCAGTTGATTGTGTTACTAGAAGCAGGGCTTTACAACTTCAGCCAGGGAATGAGCAAGACACTGATGAGATTTCAGTTTTTCTTTGCAGTATTCCTGGTGATGTCAAGTAAGTTTGAAAGAGCATATATGATGTATGTACAAGCCTACGTAATGTATAAAAAAAGCATTATTTTTTATGTGAATATTTTATTGAGGAGGTCAGAAGGCAGTAGTAGAGAGCTTATTCATTGCTTTGAATAAAGGATGAATACCCCTCAATCATTCATTTGGGTAGCAGAAAGTACTCCTCTGTCAGGAGTGAGTATGCCATGGGGAAGGTCTAGGTTTTAAGGTAGCTTCATGCTTGCAGGATAGGGACACAGCCATAAGCAGTTTAGCTATTTGGATCTTTAGTGGGAAAAGCAGTTATTTGAATCACTAGTTCTGTTTTTTCCCTTTTTTCCTTTGTCCCACTACTACCCCACACCCCCTTCAGTGTTTTCTTTTTTTTTAAGCTCCTTTTTTATTTTGGCATGTCTCCATGGCCTGATAAGCAATACCTGCTGTAAAGAGTGCTTTTGTGAGGTAAATACCTGGCCAGAAGGAACCAGATGAAATCAGCAGCTCATTTCACAAAGGATGCTAGATGTCTAGTAAAAGCTAATAGATTTGATCAGCTCTTGACTAGAGAAGAACTGTTAAACTGGAGGTGAATGTTTTCTTAAATGGCATGTTATTTTATTGTGCTCTCACTTTATCTGCAACCATTCTTTGCTTCACCCACAGCCTGTGGGACAGATGACCAAAATCAGACATGTCATCCCATAATGTTGAGAATAGGTGGAAACTGATGTTGTTCTTTGTTTCAGCAAATTGGCTTTGGGGATTTAAGGATGAAGCAATAAAATGACCAGCTGCTTGCCTGAAAGGAAGATCCAGTCTGTGTCTCATTAAAAAAAAAAATTGTTTGTTTATTTATTGCAATTATTTACAGACTGCTGATTCACTGCCATTTTAATTTTTATTCTCCATGCACACACACCATTGCAAATATGTTACAGAAAAGCTGCAAATTACAGGATGTCTAATTAGAAAGCTTTGAGGAAAAGATGACAAAGAATCATTCACCATGGAGACAGAAGTTGCTTGCTGGTTTATAGCCAGCTAAACAATGCCGGGGACTCTGATAAGCTATTCCTGGGAAGAGTAGGAGTTAGCCTGTGCGAAAAGCAGGGAGCTGGTATGCAGCATGTCACAGAGGAGCAGAGCTCTCATGTCTTAGAGAGGGACCAGAGACAACGATATGTGACTACAGACTGGTGAATACACTGTCTACATCTTAGATCTGTTTTATAATCTGATATAGTGCCTGATTTAGACCTCTGAAGACAGCAGAAAACTGCTCTTTGCTTTCAGTAACTGTTGCTAGGTCACAAGCAAAACAAATCTGTGGTTTCTCTGTAGACCTGGTCATCAGAGATGATCTGGACCCAACAGATCTGAAACTAGATTACAAGATTATTAGATTTTTACATTGCTCAGACAGGAGGATTTTTTAAATTCAGCTGTGAAATTCAAATGTTTGTTCTCAATCTGTATTCTATCAGCCCTGTGGAACTGGCCAGAAAAAGGATATTTGGTTCAGGGCTATTTTTACATGCGAGATGTTTGTCACTAGCAGAAAATTTGGCATGATAGGCAGCCTCTGCGTAAGACAGTCTGGGGACAAGAATAGCAGAAAACGCTGCAGATGAAGACTGAGGTACATTGACAGTGATCTATTATTGCGTGTAGAAAAATTGCATGGTGCATGACTGTATAGAGCATGTAATATAAGCTTTTGCATCCATTTCGGAGATATGTCATTCTGAAGGTTTCAGGCTCCTGCTTTTAGCAGAAGGGGTTCCAAATTCTTCCACATTTCTTGCATTTCAAGAGCTACTTAGCAACTCCTGTTCACAGCTTTGTGAGCTATAGGCATGCATGTTGCTGCCACCATGGGATGTCATGCGTGACAACATTGTACCCAATGCAGCATCACAGCGGCATTGCACACAAGGTGTCAGATCCACCACAGTACTGTGTCAGACACTCTGCTTTCCTCAAAGACAAGGGAAGTAGGGATACTTTTACTAAAGTTTTGATTTAGACTGTGTTCAAGCTAGGGAACAGTCTGATCAACCAAGAACTGCCTTGCTGCAAAAAACTCTAAAGCAACCAATCCAAAAAAATCAAATGTTGCTGAGAACCTACTTGAATTACCAAGAGAGGGAGTAAATTTGTCAGGTCTGAAAACCTGACAAAACCCCTACTGTGAAAACATTTGGGGTCTAAATTTATACCTTTCTGCTCAAAGTACACATCCGCCTCTTTAGAAGTAGGTTTTGATTTGCATTTGGAAGTGATCATCAAGCTTTAACCGAGATGAGAAGTCACTGAGGGTCAGGTAAAAGAGTTCTTATGAGAACTAGATGAAATTTGGTTTCTCTTTCAAATAGGGGATATACACCAGGTTAGGTGACGGAATAAGTTGACTGTATTTTCAAAAAAACCCAAACCAATCCAGGATATTTTGCCATTCTGAATTGCTGAACAAGCATCATTAACATACAAAAGAACAGCTTTGATAATATCTACACTCAACTTTTCACTTCAAACACTTGTACCCCTGGATTGCTTGTTCTTGGCAACAGTAGAGAAAACTTTACTGCATATAGCAATAAGCCTTGGATAAATAATTTGTCATTAAAAAAGCCACCAATATTTTAGCTGATGTAAATGAAAACTAGGGCAGTGATGTTCCTTGATCACTGGAACCTCCTCAAGAAAATGTGAAACAAACCTAGTAGAACTGGGATATACATATTTCTCAAGAAAACTTTGCTGACATGTGTCATGCAAGGAAGAAAGGACAACTTCTTTCAACATACCTAGGCTAAGCTTCAGTTGACTTTGGTTCTGGCTTTTAGTGCAGAGCTGCCATTTCGTCTGGTCATCAAAGGGAAAGAGTTGGCAGAAGTTGCTCAGAACTTCTCAGCAGCGTATGCAAAATGGGATACTTTCATTCCCAGAAATCTGAATGGGAGTTAATTTATGTCTGTGTGCACTGGTGAGTTTTCATAAGTTTTGGAGCTTTTAGATGTTCAAAAGTCAAAGTCTGCACAAAGTTGTGTGAGCTGTACTTGCTGAGACTCCTAGGAGTGTCCTCGCATTCACATGCCACTTTCGCTTCACATACCTGTATGCAGTGGTCCATACCTGGTTCCTAGCACACCTTTCCCTGAGATTATACAACTTGGAGCAGGCAGCATGGAATAAGTGATCAAAGAACTTGACCTTGAAAGGAACCCCCCCCCAGGCTGGGCTGGGCTGTGTATTCATAAGGAGACTGCAGAAAGGCTAAACCAAAGCCCCAGTTAGTGGCAGTGGTCTCTACGATGGCATCCTAAGCACAAGCGGATGCATTGCATTTAGCAAGGATGCCACATTTGACGAATGGCAGTACGTACGGGCTGAGATGGAAAATAAAAACAAGGGGTAAATCAAGGTTTAGATACCAAAAATTGTTTTCAAACACAACTACAGTCTAAAAGTTGTGAGGAAAAAAACCCGGTGGATTACTTCTGTGTAATTAGGCTCCCCTATGAACAGAGGTCCTGGACGCTCCTATCTACAAAGCGGTAGTGGGTGATACAACTCTGCCAGTGCTGTTTGGTTAAGAAGTCCCTCTAGGATAAGTGGTCCTACTATAAAATCAATGGCAACAGCCATCTGCTGAGCTGATTAAGATATGGGCTTTCTTTTCAGCAGCCCTTCCTTTCATGAAAACCCTTCGTGTGTTGGTAAGCAAAGATAGAGCCTATTCACGCTGTGTGGGTAGGAGACTGATTCCTCCCCAGGTCAAACCCAAAATCACCCTAGAAGTGGGAGGATGCTGTCAGAGAAGAGTCTCTAGACAGAAATTTCTCCCACCCCAAGGTCCCAACAGATTAAAAATCTGCTGCGTGTTTGTCCGCATTGCTGGCTGGGCATACGGTATTCCGTAGAAGGAAAGCACTTGAGCCAGGTAATTAAACATGTCAGCTCTTTATCCAGGAGAGTATTATATTAAATTATGTACAGTAAATATTTTTGGAAGGTGGAATTCTAAACAGAACTTATTGATTTATGGCAAAGGGCCAAGCTGCTGATGGGATTGGCAGACGTGTTCAGCATCCAGGGCGAGCCCGGGTACGGTGCGTGCTCGGGAGACGCAGCAAGCCGGGTGTATTGGCGCAGGGGGAGGCTGCTCTGTGCTCTGCGACTCTCCCTCCTTTTTGCAACTGCACAGAAAAATTGTGAGCACCCCTCGGCTTTTCGTACGCCTGTTGAATCGATAATGGCATTGTAGAAATGCTTGATCAGCACTACTGCCTCAGCTGTTCTTGTAAATGGTAACATTAGCAGGACTACCCAGCCATAGCAAGCGAGGGTGGCAGTGAGGGGAGGGCGGAGAAAAATGTCAGCAATATGAATGGCCTTGCCAATGCTGTCAAGGGCTGGAGGCGATAAACGGGCAGCTAGAGACGTCATTGCAGCTCCCCAGGGAGACTGGGGTCAGATGTTCATCATATCTCTTTATTCCGGGGGGAAATGCTATATGTGAGACATAGGTAGTGTACTTCTGTAGATTGTCTTCTGTCAGGGCTGATAGGTGCACTTGGCTTTTTGAAGTTTGCGGGCTCCCAGTGCTTCTCAGAGGTGCTTCGCACCTCTATGTATGGTCAGATGAGCCTGTTAGTCATCTACAATATAAGTATGAAGTAATCTAGAAGTCATGCTACGCTAAGAGAGAATGGGTTCGGTAACCTGAAGAGATTTCTTGTTTGTAATCCCTTTCTTTTACTACCTGGAGATTGTTTGCACGTGCGTGTTTTAGGAAAGGGCACAGAAGTCCTTGCACGGCATTGTAGGAATTTAATGCTACATATGTCTGCACGTGGCTGTGGTGCACAAAGCATAATGATGGTAACTCACCTTACAGCTGTGTGATCACAATACAGTGAACTACAGATGTGCGCGTGGGGTTAGGCAGGAGTGCAGATGTATTATTGTATAAGCACGTGGAACATTTACCATCATATTTACTGGTTGTTAGGGTAAGGAGTGTGTTTCAGAAATGGGAATGTACGTTAGTCATGCGTGTGTAGATATGTCCAAGTCTGTGCTTCTAGGTGTCTGAGTTATAGGTAAAAATTTTGCATGTAAGATATACATATTTACACTATGCATTGCATACACGTGTGTCTTCTTGTGCTCTTGTATTTTTCAAAGGTAAGTGCTTAGGTGGGGCAACCTGCTATATATTGTGGAGTTGTAAAAAATATTGTTATGTATACAGGTGTGTTTTTATTGTCAAATACAGAGACATACGAGTATAATTTCCTAAGGTCGTTTTCATTTTCTTTTCTGCTGGGAAGTTAATAATGTTTGTGATAGTTTCTCAAAGGAAGAGAAAGATCTGGTGTAGTACAGTGTATGGCATTATGTTCTCTGCAGGGAGCCATCAGTTTGTTATTTAAAGATGACTCTTCACTTTGCAGCGTAAGGTCATTTCACGTCTAAATGATGAAAGTCCATTTCACCCATAAAGATTTTAATTTAACGTGACCAGTGCGTCTCCTCAGCTGGAAAAGAGCTATCATTGGATCCTTCTGTGGCTATCATAGGAAAAAAAATGAACCAGAGCAAGCAGAGAGCCTTCTATGCTGCCTCTTTTGTGGATATCATGTGTATCCAAGGGGGCTCTTCTCCAATTTGAAATGTTCAGAGATTTGGTGCAAAGAAATGTCCAACTTGTTTTGGGACATTTCTTAATTTTTCCAAAACTAAGGTGAAGTTTCACAAAGACCCACATTTGAAGAGATTTGTCAGTATTACCTGCTTGCATTTGAAAAAAAAAAAAGCAACACCAGACTAGGCTTGAAATGTAATGCATGCAAATTTAGAGCATGTTTTCAGTTACATAAATAAATGGTGGCTGCATATGCAATTAATCCAAAGTTTGGATGCCCAAATAGCAGTTTGCAGCAGCAAAGGAACATGCATGAAAATGCTGCAGTTTGGACCACAACATGAAATTTGCATGTCACGAAGTTTGAGCTGTTGCCTTGAAAGACATGTCCCTTTCTCCCATCTCATAGCATAATAATGTATGGTTTACCAACTATCTTGCTGAAATACTTTCTGCAGTTTGATTGAACATTCTTGGACACTGCCAAACAACCCAGATAAGATTTGCATTTCCACTGTCCCTCTTCCACAGCACAGTAGGCGAGTGAGTCTTGAGGTCACATTTAAACTGCTGATTTCACTGGAGTCATGCCAGGTTAGGCCAGCTGTGAAAATTTGGCCCCAGGTCACTAATGAGAGGTCTGTCACTGGAGCTCCAACCTTGCAGCGGTCTTACTGACTCTGCTGGCACTTCTCTAATGCAAAAAGCATAAGAAAAAAATTTGGTTATGATGCAGTTAAACCCTCTTTAATTTGAAAGTGATTATAATCAGTGGAGAAAATCCTGTTAATTAGGCAATTATATACTCCACTTCTCTTCCAGCCTCCCTCTTTCTTCATTCTCCACCTTGTTTTCTACTTTGGAAATCAGAAGAAGAGACATATTAATCTTGGCTTCTAATTTGAAATTCATCTCCTGGGTCAACCTCATTCCAGTCAGCTCACCTCTCCCTTCAACAGCAAGACGATTTAAAACCGCCACCATACCATTGTGATTATTTAAAAGTGAAAGGTGACACTGTGTGTGTTTGTGCGTGTTCCTGTCTTTCAGTACACCCTCTCAGGACATCTCAAGTGTCTCTTACAATAAAACCTTCTGAGATACATTGACATCTGTTTCCATTGCAGCTTGAGGATGCCTGTAAGTGAAAGCTTTACTGACCAAATGTCCAAAGCTTTCCTATTCTTGAGGTCATTAACTGGTATGCTAGATGTCAGTCAAAATCCACACACATGGAAAGGCGTACCTCAGTGCAGCATGCACACATGTAGCTGTGTAGTGAGAGAATAAGATCCTGTCAGCTCATCACAATCCTTCTTATCCTTCGTCTCCCCTTTCATCCCACCTTGGTTTTGTTTGATATTGCTTATCATGGGGAAACAAAGCTATGTTTGACTTTCTCTAGTGGCATCACTGCCCTTACCCCAAACCTGAAAACCCATGCTACCTCTGGGGTCGTCTTGTCTTTAAAGCTGTAGAGGTACCCCCGGGGCTTCATGCAGTGACCTCTGGGCTAAGGAAAGCTTTTCCAAAATGTTCTTGCAGTCTCTGCTGTGACAGTTGCTTGGAAGCCGAGACCAGACGGGTAATCAAAATCAGTAGTTATGCATGCTTGTTAGAGAAACAGGCCATCAAGACAGTACTTAAGGGGAGATTAAAGTATATCATCAATATAAATAGATATGTGCAAGGTTGGAAAGGGAGAAGGGAGGGGAGCGAGGAGGCTCTGCAGTAGCTCAGCATTAAGGTTGTCAACCCTTCCCCACGCCAGAAGTGGGATGACGCACGGAAGTAGAGCAGGAGTGGGTCGGGTGAGTGGAGATGGAGAGGAAGCAAGGGGGAGGCAGGTGGAAGCTAAGGAAGACTACGTGGGACCTGTGGAAGTGGAGTAGGAGTGGTTTTGACATGTGAAAACAAGTTTTGGAGCGAGTGGAATGAGTGGGAACGGAGCAAGAGTGGGTAGGGCCCACAGCTGCTTAAAGACCACATTCATATTTCTGACAGCTTTCCTCTCTTTTTGGTGTGGGGGAGCAGTGTCCTCTCTGGAGCACATCTGGAGGTGATGAGAGGATGAGAAGAGGCAGCTGGCAGCGTCTCCTAACCCAGAAAGGTGTGAGGGAAGGAGACATTTCAGAACTATTTAAATACTTTGCTCTCCAGCAAGGAACCAGACACCTGGATGCCATCAGGTACCACACTTCTTGGCAGCAGAGCCTCGCAGCATCATGTGTGGTGGCAGCATTAAAAATGTTTGTTTCACAGTTTTTAGTCTCCCGCTGTCCAGGGGTGGTTCCCCGTCATGCGGACAGGTGACAGTTAGTTGGCCTGAGGCTCTTCTGACTTCCAGCTGCAGCACCAGCACCAGCTCCTCCTGCCCACCCCTGCAAGGAAAGCAAGGATTATTGAGGGTGAGACAGAAAACAGCTCGGCCTTGGAGCCAGGGCAGACCTAGACATATCTTCTGGCTCCAGCCTTCCCCGTAGCACCAACTCAAAATTGGCAAGAGGTTTTGGTAGGGATTAAGAGGGCTGGTGAGTAGGAAGTGGGAAGGAGCGGAGGAGCAAAGGGGCAATTTAGCCACCCTTGTCTCTCCCAGGACTGTTTCAGATAAAGTAAGATGTTGAACAGCACAGGGTGATGTGTTTTGGATGTAGGACGAATGTTGTTCCCTTATATTTATATTAATGAGTGTCCTGTGGTAACAGAGGTGTTCAGAAAACACTGAGCTGTTTAGCCATTTATCTTTATGTCTCTACAGTCTTAAGCAAAGCTATTGTCAAACCCAAAGAAATCAGAAAAAGAACTGGGAGAATTTTTAGCTCCAGATAAAATATTCAGTGAATATGGTTCATTTCTGTTTTCAAAATGATTCTGATTATGGCTAATGCATTCTTTCTGAATATTGTCCAAGGAGTGTGGGACTCTTCACTCAATGAAGGTTGTTGCTATCTGCTGCACAACTGACTCGTCCCTGGAATACGTTTTCCAGTAGTGTTTTTGCTCCTTAACAAGATGTCTGAAACATTTTCAGTAGAAGAAATGCAAAGGGAGAATAGAGAATAACAAATTTCTGTTGTCAATTTGGACAATGTCAGTTGGGCTTCCTGGGTTTTCAAACAAGATACTTAAATAACAGGTTACCAAATAACAATGCAGCACTTATTAATGGCTCAGTGGTGCACCCCCAGCTTTTATTCATAAATCCATTGTGGGTGCTGCTTGGGCAGCGCTCCCACAGTGTGTTACAAGCTGGAGCCTGCTGTCCCAGCCTGGGTTTCTCTTGGCGTGTCTCTCTCACAGACATCCCGACTTGCACACAATATGGCGATCGGGCTGGCAGGAGAGATGCCTGAAAATAAAACAGATTTCTCTCTCCTGGTTTCTGAAGAAAAACAAGTGCAATAGGTTAGTCCCCGCCCCAATGCACCAAGAAGAAAAAAAAAAATCAGGAAAGGGGATGGCAGTGGAAAGGAAGAGGAAGGAAGATGGCACGTTTTCTTGCTTTCCTGAAAGCAGGGGCTGCTTTTGACCCCTGGTTGAATTCGTCTGCGTTGGAGCCGGCGAGAGAAGGATGCTTCTGCCAGGCTGCTGTTGCCATGGAGACCAGCAGAGACAAGAGAGGCAAAAGACTGCCGGAGACTTCTGAATTAAAAACAGGGCATTCCTGCCCTTCGCACTCCCATAACCCAATTCCCGCTGGTTTCCGCTCTTCATGGGCTGTAGGTGTAGTAGCTTTGATGAAAAGGGAGAGGCAGCTCTTTACTTATCCCATGGAATGGTTATTTCCACACCTTTCACAACCCAACAAAACAAATACAGCTTTTTTTTGTCTCACACTTGGTCCAAAAAAAAAAAAAAAAAAAAGAAAGAAAAAAAAAGAAAAAAAAGGCAGTGTGAAATTGCTCTTCCCACCCCCAAAACCCTCCACCCCCCTGGAGACTAAAAGGAAGTATCATCATTTTAATTTGAACTATCGCTTTCAGCTCCAGTGGGTGTGTGGAGGTGGGTGAGAGCTGAATTTCTAATTTCTCTCTCTGCCATCAAAAATGAGCGTGTGGATCAGGAGCTGACAAAGTCTGTTACCTGCCTCTTCCTGTCGGGTGTGTTTGGGGGGAAGAGGAGAGAGGGAGGTGGAACAGGGTGTTTTTATCCTTTATCTCTTCTTCAACTTTATCCTAGATTTCTGATTATTCTAGAGAAGTCTTGATGTTTGTTTTGTTTGTTTGCTTTTTTAAAAAAATCACATGTATTTTACATGTATGTCTCTTGTGTCTTGCGCCGTCAGGGTTAGGAGGAACTAGGAGTTGCAAAAACAACAGGCAAAAGGGCAAAGTGACCTGTCAGTGTTATGTAAAAACAATGCTTTCTTTTTCCATTTAGGCTTCTATACTGTTAGACCTTTCTATATTTACTCTTTCGCCACAGAATATCCCAGGTTTGTCCTTGGTGCTTGAATGCTAGGGGTGGGTGGTGAGACTCAGTTACTGACTGGTGACCAGGCTCCCCCCAAATACCACACTTTGCCAACATTTCATTAGCATGCAACATCCTGTGGGAAAGGATTTTTAGTCTCAGTCTTCAGCCTCCCTGAAGCCGCACTCTGCTGAGAGTCAGCCCTAGACTTCCCACCCATGACTTCAGCCAAGTGCACTCCTCCAAACCCTGCTTCTCCTGGTTTGATCCCCACACCTACACATTGCTGAGTGGGTATTTCAGGTAGCTGATTGGTAGCATACAGTGTAAATTCTGCATTAAAACACATCGGTTTCATCACCCTGTAGGTCCTGGCTCTGAAAGACTAAGACGACAAGAAAAATGTTGTACAGGAATGTGAAGTATAGAAGGCCAGAAACAGAAGTCTTCAAAGATTTCCCCTGTTTTCCCAGGCCCCCATATAGTTCTGACTTTCCTCTTTCACCATTTTTGATGGGACTAGCTCCAGACCTATCAAAATACCATCTTTGGGTTGGAGAAGGATTTCCTTAATCTGTTTGAGATCTTTGTTTTTGCATTCCCTAGTCCAGATTTTCCTCTCCACACCCAGGAGTCCCAGCCCTAGTCTTCTCTCTGCAGTCTCTCTGCGGCAGTCAGCGGTGGGGAGATAATCAGGACTGGTGACATTTGGTGTCTAATCCTCCCCAAGGCCTTCCTCTGAGCTTCACTGTCCGGTAGCGGTTGAAAACATTTGTTATCTCCCAGGCTTGGGGCCCAAGCAGGAAGTATTTTTAAGAGGCAGAGATACATTTGTTATTGACATCTGTTCTTGTTTTAATGAGGAGAATTAGAAAGAAGGAGGAAGGATTTCAGATGGAATTAAGTTTCCATTTTTCCAGCAGGACACCCCATTACAAGTCCTTCCAAAGACACTGATGAGTCTTTAGTAAAGGAGAAGGAAATCATTTACATACTGATAAAAACCCACAGAGCAGTTAAGCACTGCTCCCCTCACCACCCTGCTCTCCTGCCTCCCCTTCTGCCTAGGTTGGTCAGTAATTCCTCAGGAATGAAACCAGCAGGGTTTTTTTTTCTGGTGAATCACAGCTATAATTGCCCTGCCTTGACTCACCCACAGGTTTGAAATGCAGGTCCTTCTCCAGCTTTTTCACAGAGGTCCTTCTATAACTGTTTCTCTGTAATAAAGACTGACCAAGGAGTGAGATTGATGTCTGACATGATAATTCAATCGCTGGCTTTTGATGATCTATTAAATCAGCCTGTGATGTCTTCTGATCTGCCTCTTGCTGGAAAGAGTCCTTGCAGCAGTGGAATTGCTACCTCCATTAGTTTGTAAATAACTTGTACATTTGGAGGTCAGTTTGGCATGATGTTCTCTGGCTCAGCAGGTGGCCTGAACCATTGAGCCCATTTGATTTTTGATTTTTGAAGGCTTTAAGTCAGGAACAATAATTTATAGAAGATGAAAAAAACCCCAACAACAACAAATCCTCCCCACTTTTTTGTCCTTCCAAATGGAAGGCAAGGGAGTGAAACATTGAGGCCCTGTGCCCTGTCTTTGCCCTGTCCCTTGCCTCCCTTGCTCTGTTGCTCCTGTTCCTTTCCTTCCTCTCACATCTCTGTTCTGATCATCTGCTAGGATGGGGTGTGTTTTTTGTAAAAGAACTGTCATCTGAAGATAGGCTACTGGCTAGTGCTCATAACAGAGAGATAAATGCCTTTGGGTAGCATCTGGAACAGATACCTTCCCAGTGCTGATGAGCTTGACAGCAAGGAATGCACTGTGCTGATTTTTCCACTTTCCAAGGGATAAATTCCACCTTTACCTCAGTGACATTCCTGCTTCTCTCTTCTACTTTTGAGAGAAGTTTGAGGTCTGCTTTGCATGTTGGTGAATGTTGTTTGGGGTCTGTCAGCATGGGTGGAGCAGTCTGGGAAGGCTCCCATTTCCCCTTGTGAGTTCAGTGGCTGGGAGAGCTCAGGCATGCCTCTGTTGCTGCAAGATGCAGGGTCAACCTGTAGGAAGATGTTTCCTGGCTTGGTGGTTATCCATGGTTTGGATGTAGAGGCAGCCTGAACCCAGAAAGGTTAAGTGAGGTACAGTGCTGTGTGCAGGAAGCTGTGTTACATCCAGGGCCATATCACCTCCACCAAGAGTGCAATCGCTTGGATGTCTCTGGGGCGTTCTTGGACTTGGGGGTAGCAGGAAAGCAGCAGTGGCAGGAGGGCAATTCTACATGGAGCCATTGTGGATCCAGCTGGTTTTAGAAGATCCAGCCGCTCCAGCCCCAGCTGGGCTCCACACACAGCTGATGCTGGAGGCATGGAGAGGCCCCATCCTCTGCTTGGTAGAAGGATTCTGGGCACCAGGAATGCTATGAACCATGATGGACATACACCCCACCCCAGAGGCTCTGTGGCAGGTAATCTAGTCAAGGAGGGATAACATTCATCTGGAGCTAATAAACTTATCTGGACTTAAGCTGGCTCTATACAGAGACCTCAGGCTGTTTCTGTATCACATTCCTCACTGATTTAGCAAGACTAATTTTGTGTTAACTGGGATAACCCAGCCTCTCTCCCCCATCACTCCTGATAGCAGAACATTGACTGTAGTTCAGTTTCCATGAGGGATTATAGACATGGAATGGCCTCGTCACCAGTTAGGGATGAAAGGTGTCTCTTCTTTGGCAAGTGCATCATGACTGTATTTAGTTCTCATTCAATTAGCTAGGGAACAGAGGTGATATCACTGATATGCTACCATGTGGTAGACAGATGAAAGACCCCATTGTAAATATAATAAATCTGCCAGGCAATTTCACTTGCAGTAACTGCTGCTGTGCTGCACTCCTAGGTCTTGAGGAGAAGGTGCCTTTCATATTGGGTGTGTTTGTGAGATGTATTGGGCTTAGAATGAAATTATCAAACTCATTGTGCTCAGATAAAGTGTGAATTCGGGTTCCCAGAGGCCAGTGTCCTGACTCACAGGGCCACCTCTTTTCTGTAAAATAGCTGTTGACAAAAATTCCCCACTAAAATCTATCTGTCTTCAAAGAAATATAGTTCTCAACTTGTATTGAAACATTTAACTTGTCAAGTAAATAGGTTGTATTGAATGGAAAATAGTTTGATACTGTTCTTTAGTGGTTGTGTTGTGCCATGAGAAATAACTTCTTTTCTAGTTGTGACGCCTCCTGCAATATTACTAAAAATATGGAAACCCCCATGATATTAATCCTGAAGATCCGAAAGTGGCTACACTGTAAAAGGAAAATGGCAAGCTTGTAGGATTCTCCATGTAGTTTGAAAAGCCCTTTGCCTATACAATGTAGAGTTTATTTAGTCTTTCTGTACAAAGCACTAAAATGTATTGCTTTAAAACTAAGCATTACAGATTTGCATCAGTG
This sequence comes from Balearica regulorum gibbericeps, assembly GCF_011004875.1. Taxonomy (NCBI): domain Eukaryota; kingdom Metazoa; phylum Chordata; class Aves; order Gruiformes; family Gruidae; genus Balearica; species Balearica regulorum. The sequence continues at coordinate 64,231,547 of NC_046184.1, forward strand.
TAAATAGGACAGAATTTGCTCTGCTATTTCTACCCCCCTCTGTCTTTAGCTATGTTGCTGATTAGGGCAAATTACAAGGAACTGACTCACCACCCCTTTACTGCTCAGGTTTACGCCACTGCCATTTAAATTAATCAGGCTGTGTAGCTGCACTAGCCCTGCCCTTGTTCTCCTCTTTCCTACCCAGCTCTTTTTTTTCCTTCATTTTCAGACTCCATGTGCCTTCCTTCATTCTTTCCATGCAACTCATCTGCCCCATCCAGCTCTCTGGCCATGGTCTTCTCTTTTTGGCTTCCTTCTGCAAAGTCCTTTTCCCTGCTAGTGCTACCTACTACACTTCACAGGAATTTAACATTTTGCTGCTTTGTCTGGGTTGTAGTTGTTTTTCATTTGTCATTATTTTTGCAAGGCTATCATAAAGATCATTTGTCAGACTCTAGGAGAGAACTGTGCAGGCAATAGGACAGAAATTACCCAGCTTGGGTCAGTCCTTACAGAGCACCCATTGCAGGGCAAGAGAGAGAGGTTTCACAGTAGGAAGCTGAAAACCTTTCTTATTTCACACGCAGTCCTTCAGCATATTTTCAAAGAGCCTTGCCTTGCATAGCATCCTCTCATGTTTCCTTTTGATATTCTCACTTCCCGCCTCATATTTTATTCTACCTTCATATCAAGGCTGTGTGTGGTGCCAGCTCATTCTGAGCTGTCATTACAGTAGCTGGAGAGCTGACACCACAGGCCAGTATTTGTTGTTTTGATCATGGATTTTAGGTTACAGAGGTACGTTAGCAGTATTGAGTGGTTGGTTTGCTGCTAGTCTGTGAGATGTGGTTTCTTAAGGAAGCTTCTCAGGTGTGCTCAGGCAGTCTTCAGGACAGCTAAAAAAAGAGGCAGGACAAACTGGCTCTTTGCTTCCTTGGCTCTTTTGGGGGCTAATTGTTAGGGCTGCAAGATGCACATGCAAACTGGAGCTGCTGATGGTTGTTTTGGCAAAGTCAGAATGGGAAAACTGTATTTCAGCTACATAAATGCAAAGCAAGAGGAAAGCAGGGGCAAGCAGCATAGAAGTGACTTTGTATCACCTACCTACCAGTTTAGAAAGCACACAGTATGATGTTCGCATCCAAACACTCAAATTAGAGTGGAAATGGCATTTAGCCTCGTGTGATACATGTTCTGTTGCGGTCCACTTGAGCTGGACTACCACAGGACTTGTTACTCATCTTGGACTAGGTGTAATTCATAACATCAACCACTTCTCAGCTACCGCACTGCAGGTCTTCTCAGTCTCCTTCACAACTATAAACCATATTTTAATGTAAAGAGAGTGGCTTGTGGACTCTTCCATTCCAATTTGCCATCCTGCACAAGCTCCTCCAATTGCTGAAGAGCACATTGCTTCCATGTGACAGCAGCAGCAACTGCCTACTGAGGAAAAAGGTAATTTTAAGAGGACATAAAATGTATTTTTAGATGGGGAGTATGTACACTCTGTGAACAGGCAGCTCTTTGCAAACAAGGAGCTGATGCTCAGCAAGACACGCGTGGTTTGTGGCACATCTCTGGGGAACCTATGCACTGGATTTTGCCACCCAGTATAGTAGTGTCACAGCTGGAATTCAGTGTTTTGGGGAGACTCGCTCAAAAGCCAGGAATAGAAGCAATATTCACTCTAGCACTGAGAAGTGGAGCACTGTGGTGGAAAGGGAGTCCCCAGGCCAGAGTTAGAAATGCTACGGCTGCTATTCTTAACTGCTTTAACTCAGCAAGATCCAAGGACCGGGCTTCAAGAGAAATCCCTACATCGAAGGGCTTGATTGTCTTTTGAATTGGTCTGGCCTGAAAAAAACCTAACTGTTTTGAAGTGGATACAGCTAAAATAGTCAGGGGAACAGTACTGAAAGCTTACTCTACTAATTGCACCAATGTATCAATGCTAACTGTATACTGAAAACTCTCCAATATCTCGTTTAACATGAATTCCAGGCATGGAAAACTACAGACCATATTACAGTTTCCACTTGCAAAAGCAAACTAGCTCCAGACTCAGCTTGTGTGTCTTTGACCAAGCTTGTTGGTCTGCCCTGCTCAATACCTGCTACCCACGGACGAGCCAGTGCTTAGAGATGCACAGACCCAGCGAAACAGGAAGCCTGTTGGTGCATATCCCACCCCTGGGCAGGACTTCCCAGAGCAGCCAGGCTGGAAGAGCTGCCTAAAAAGAGCATAGGGAGTCTTGGGAAGGCAGTTAGGAGTGGCATTGTCCTACAGGGTGAACTTCTGTGCTTGAAGGTTTCCTGGCTGCTCAAAAACATGTCCTGCACAGAAAGGAAGGATCCTCTACACAACTGACAGGGCAGAGAAAACCTTGTTTTGAGCTATGTACGTAACAAATGGCTCATAACTTGGGTGCTGAGCATGCACACAGATTCAGCCTTGGTCTGGAAGCAGGGTGATGTGTTTGCATGATGGTTACCCCTGGTGATAAGCTGGTTAGATCTATATAGAGCTGAACAGAGCCAACTCATGTCTCTACGCTGTTGTCCAGTATGTGCGCAAACCAAGTAGTCTACTTGCAGGTAATTAAAGTGGACCATGCCTTTCTAATGACCTTGTCATTAGAAGGAATGGGAGCTGGAACTCCGTCCCCAGTTGTATGATCTAGTTAGGGCATTTCTATAAGGTTTGTCCCTCCTGTGCGCAGGGAACTCTCAGTCTCATTGTGTAGCAGGGATCCTCACATTTGTGCACTCAGAGGAGGAAATTCCTATTCTTTGCAAAAAAATCAATGATGGCATGTGTGTGCATAATATATAGCTATTTAACAACTGAAAAATCGCTGATTTGAAGCTTACTCTCTTGCAGTTGTGTACAAGAATAATATCAGTTTGCATTTTAGGCAGTTTACAAAGTGCAGGAGCAACCACTTATATACCGGCTTTTTGCCTGCTGCAAGTCACCGTAACTAACCAGATTATAATTTTGTGATAAAATGTATTTACAGAACTGGAAAACCAAGGTAGTTGTAAATGAGTTAAAGTTTGAAGAGAGTTAGGACATGACGGAATTTTTCAGTATTAATCTAAAGAAAATCACAAATTTGATCTTTGGAGTTTGGTTCATCCTAATAGGACACAGCAGGATAACTTCAATGGGACCTTTGAGAGCAGTTTCACGATCAGAGGCTTCCATCTCTGAAGACCTAAACTGGAACGATAAAAGCAGTTGTTTTAATGCCCCCACAGAGTGTGATGCCGTTATGCTAATTTGCACCACAATGCCAAAGACTCTGCTTTAATAACAGTAATGTCTTAGTTAGACCAGTGGCTTAGTAACTGCCTTTTAAGATGCAGTGGATGAATCAGGGATTTGGGAGCAAGTAAAGCAAATTAACTTTGTCAGCTTATCCTTGAGTGGAGAGTACCACTTCTCTTTGCACTCTCAGACAACTTCAGAGGTGGGGGAACTTGGAAGAGGAGAAATAGTCAAAATGGAAAATTGAGTGCTACTTACATGTGCTTTACAGACTCTTCTTGTCATGCCTGTCAGTGACAGAAGGCTGATTTATTCCCTCCTCTGTTTAACTCCAGGCAATATAATCATCACCGTAGTCATGATGTGTCAATGCCATCTTCTTTATTTTTCATCATTCTCGGCAAAGAGACTATTGTCACTGACACCAACATCTTTCTGTTTTCCTCCTGCTTCTCCCAACACATTGTGGTCAGAAGGCAGAACATGGTGTCTGGGAGCCAAAGGAATTTTGGCCAGAGATCACAGAGACTTCCTACCACTGCTTCTAGGAGTCCCAGTGGCAATCACAGCAGGGATGATGGTGGCACTGATGAAAATAAAGGCATTTTTTACTTCGTCGAGGCTGATGGTAGCATTTCTGGAATCAAATGAGAGCTCTACCAAATGGCTTTTTTGTGTGTTCTCATCAGTTTTTTTCCATTACACACTCCACAATGCATGGGTAGTTGTACCCAGTTTTTTCACTACTGACCACTGTTCCTCCAGCTGCAAGTGATCACTAAAATCTCTCAAAGTACTTCTGTAGAGGAAAGGGCCAACAAGTCTCTGTAACCAAGTGACTGGGATAAAGTTGAGTTGCTGACTTGTAGGTACTTACAGCTCATATTTTAGGCAGAAGGGATATAACCAAAAGGGAAGGACTATGGTCCATAGCCACCAACCAGTACAGTTCAGAGCTATCTGGAGTTGCCAGGATTACGAAAAGGCTATAGACAGATTCAGAGAAGTTCTTGGCAAGTGTCTCTCTCAGCTGTGCACTGCAATTTTGTTGGATGAAATTGTGGATTGAATGCCCCTGGAGTCCAGGTGTCCTCTAACACTCCCTGGTTGCATCATGAGACTTTTTTTCAAGTGATTTCTTTCCCTTATGGTTTGTTTTGGGCTTTTTGTAATGATCACTTTCCATATTGTGCATTAGTTGATCTCGGTTCTTTTGCAAATAGACAGATGCCAACAACACTAAAGTGCAAATTGCACTGGCTAGCCTTTCTGCTGGCCCTTTGAGCAGTATGATCACTGACTGAATGGTATGGACAGGGAGATAGCCCATAAACTTTGGTGTTGGTGTCTCCAGTTGAGGGTACAAGCATATTGGCCAGGCAAAGGTTATAATGATGGCACCTGAGAGTCACAGGAAAAAGGCCTGGATCAGGTCTCCACTGGCCAGACAGGCCATTGCCCTGCATGGAGGCAGGACCAGCCACACTCACACCCGTTCCGCCAGATGTTTGCATGACTTGTTCTGCCCTGGGAGCCCTGCAGTCTGCCTAGACAGTCTGTTCCCATGGTGAGCCCCCACTGCAGACAGTTTCCTAAGGTCTAAACCACATCTTGCTCACCACAATCAATGCAAACTTGTTTCTTGTCCTGTTCCCTGTGAACAAGGAGAATTGCTTATTGCCTGCCTTTCTGCAGTCACCTTTCACATGTCTGAAGACTGTGGTATCTCTTTTCAGCTTCCCGGAGACTAAACACCCTGAATTCCCTTCAGACTCTGACCCCCTTGGTCATGTTTTCCAGACGTTTCATCACCGCTGTTGCTTTCCTGTGTTACCTGTGATATGCAGATGGTCGACTTCTATGTCTAAGACTGTCAGCATAGCACTTTTCACCAGCATTATCTCATTTGAAATGAAAGACACGAGTAAAGCAACACTCTGACCCACAGCATCTGTATGCTCCTGTTGAAGGAGTGAGGGTCATTACTGTCACCTAATGAATATTGGTTTTAACCCAGATTGCATCAGTCCTTCCTTGCTATGCATTGCTTACTGTGTTAATCATCAGAACTGGAGATAAACAAGGTCTCAAGTGAATAAGCTTCTGTTCTTATGGACTCCTGGGAGATGATGATTTATCTTCCATGTGATATTGAGGACTGGCATCTGTGAAAGATGAAATGACATGAACAACAAAAGGACAGATTTGTCATCGCATAGTTACCTCTTCCTATGTAAGTGTATTTGGGAACGCTGAGCTGGGTGGTTAGCATTAAAGAATGGAAATTAAACTCAGTAGTAGGACTACTAGGTATATAAAGCTAGTTAGTTAAAAAAAGGGGCAGGAAGGCTTCGAAACCGTAACCGAAACCGAAAAAATAGTGATGATTTAGACCTCAGCTAGGCTGCCGGTCTTGTCTTTTGCCTCCTTGGCACATGTTTCCTGTTATTTGATGTTATGACCCCATAGCTTAGTGCAAACAGCAGTGTTAATAAAAGGTTCTCAAATGTTTCTTTGCAGAGACTAAGCCTTTGCTGGAATTTGTCTGAGTGTGACCTATAGCTGGCTGTCCCTTGTCAGCCATATGGTACAGTTAGGAAATGTTATTTTGGAGCTACCTAGAGAAAAGCTACATGAAAGCTACATGTTTCAGCACAGGACAGTAGCGTTAGGGTAAAAGCTGGAGTAGGAATTTACTTAGAATTTGGGCTGCTTTAACAAAATGTTGCTTTTATGCAAAAGTGTGCTGTGCCATGCTCTGTGCATGCGTGGAAGTAGGGAGCAAGAGCTTGACTCATGGGGAGAAAGAAACAGAGAAGGAAATGAGGGAATCTGCACTCAGTGCCAGTTTTATTTCTATTCAACCTTCTGTTTTGCAGTCAGAGGATTTTACACTAGACGAGAGTGTGGTCCACCCAGCCACAAAACAGCCACTGATGGAGAGAAAAAGAGAAGCTGAAAGGACAAGAGAAAAGAAGAAAGACTATTTTTTCCCATTGTGGAAAGGGGGAACGATAAACTTTCTTAAAAAGGGATTCAGTCTGTGAAACTGTTCAGTTGTGGGACAGATTTTATTCCTTCCATGCATGGATGGTTTCTGTCCTCTCATTAACCTGGTCCACATGTTCCAGATGGCTATAGTCAGCACACTATGTTTCGGTTCTTTCACTACATTCAGAGGCAGCTGAGGGTTAACGTTTCCTCTAGAAAATAATGCCCTTTTCCTACATCTGCTCCTTGTTTCTCAAAAGGTTCTGAAAGACAAGTTTTGCAGAGTGCTCCCATGCCAGCAGTACTGGATTTGCAGGTAATGAAACTGCATCAGAGAGAAAGCACCATGACAAACAGGAGTCAGGTCAAAGTACTTGGATGGTTTTGTTTTTTCCTCAGTCAGCCACTGTCAGTGCCACTATCATACTGGTACTGTACTATAGCCGTACATGGCTCTTCACAGAGGTACCAGAAAAGGTCCCTGCTCTGAGGGATGTGCAGCCTCAGCCCCATGGCAGTGGCCCATTGGGGATTGCTTGGAGGAAACAAAACCACCAGGTGAAACAGTTCACGTCCCAGAGTGCTGTGGGGATGGGACCCCTCCTGGTGTTGCATCGTAGTGGGCACCACTGATCTAATTGGGGGAGGAGGACGAGTCCAGGAAGGAATGAGGGACAGTGCTGTTTGTTGTAAGAGTCCTCTCCATCCTGTTGTGTCCTCATCAGCCTTTGGCTCTCCCATTGCAATTCCCTCCAATGCTTCTGGTGATGGGGAGGTCACGCAGCCCAGGGTAATAAAACGGTGTGCTTGTCTCAGCCTCTCACTGTTTTACAGCCAGAAATGCATTTGTAATGAAGTGCCAGTAGGTGCCACAAACTACTGTAGAGAGGTTAAACTGCTTATCTGTGGTTTTGTAGGTCTCACTCAGGGAAAACTTCTTTGGCTCAGTTTGCAAGGGGCTATGCTTCTGGGATCAGAAGGGCCTGGGCTCTGTCCTCAGTGACTGCACAGTTTTGTGTGGCCTTTATGTGAGTGTTGGTGATAACGGTGATGTCCCAGGACACTATAGGTTGTTTGGGCGGGGTACTCTGTGCTCACACAGAGTTTTTTACAGTCTGTAAAGGTCTCCTTATCTGGTGTAAACTCAGTGCTCTGGATCCCTCCTGTGAGGAGGTGGGATCTGTGAACATCCACATTCAAAAGGCACTACAGCAGCAAGTGCAAGACTCACATGCAGTGAGCTCAGCCATAGTGTCTGTGTTGTTGCTCTGACAAGTTTCCTTACCTTGTCTGCTGTTCTGGGAACAAACAGAAGTGGCTTAGAGGTAGAATCCCCTGGGTGAGCTTGCCTGGTTTGAATCTGATCATTTTTTATGTGTGGAAAAGCCAGTGGATCAATGCAGAGTATGTGAGGTCAAGCTCCTCCATCACAGGAAGTCTGAGGACCTCTGGATCCCTGGATTTGCACAGCCATATATTGTAGCTGTCTCCCCTGACCTTCACCTTCCAAGAAAAACTTTCATGCTGACAGATGCAGGGAAGGGCAAAACATTGTTCTTTCTAATTTTCTTCCTATTTTCTTTATCTCTTTCACTCCTTCTCTTCCCTAGGGTTAAAAAGAGAAAAGAAGACATCCAAGAGATGGCTAGTAACTAATTTGTGTAGGGTATTTTGTTTTTAAAATCCCTCCCTATTTCCTGCCTTGATTACATATTACTCAAGGGGTTGTTCTCCGTTACTTAACAGCTACGTCTTGAAGAGAGCTCACAGAAGCCTTACTCATTTGTTTAACCAGGAAATAAATTGAAGTAACCAACCAAATTGGTTGAAGTAACCAACCAAATTTTGAAACAAATAAAATTATATTTTAAAATAAAATAAATTTTAAAATAAAGTGTTTACTAGCTCTTTCTCTATTGTGCCTTCTTTCTCCTCTGCAGTTTATAAATTCCCAATACAATCTCTTCTTTCCTGACTTTTTGAAGCCATGTAAGACAGCCCCAACTACCCAGTGTTTTATTTTCATTTGAAGGCCTCTATAAAATTGCATGTTGCAATATATGGTGTTGTTCTTGTGTAACTGTTTATAATCTGCTTTATGGACCTTAACGCCATCCAGTCTTCTTATTCCCTTCAGACAGGTGTTGAAATTAAATTGCCTGTAAAGGCTTCTTTATTTTTGAACCTTTTTTAGGGAGAGCTTGTTTCTTCTTTGCATTTGCTTAATTTTTGTTTTGCTGTTTCTTTTCCTTCATGTTCAAATGGTGTAAACCAATTGCTCTGTTCCTCCAGATTTCCAGCTTTCAGTCCCATGCAGGGGGAGTTGGGATGGAGGTGGACAGAAGGACGAGGCAGGGGAGAACATATGATTCTTGCTTTGTTTGTACAGTAAGGTATGGTCCATGAAAAGTTAGTAGCAATCTACTCACCGGGAATGATGTGCAACCTTGTCACTGCATGAAACAGCTCGTATCACCCTGTTCAGCGGGCACTAAACAACATGGTGTGGGCTCCATCTCATGTCGTACACTGCAAACTAAACAAAAGGCCTCTGGGTCCCAGCTATGCTAGAGATCTATCTATAATGACTTTTTAAGGATGTGCAATGAATGGGAATGAAATCTGCTTAACTCCTTAGCTCCTGGGCAGCTCCCCGCTCCTGCTGTTGTCTGCTCCTGTCTTTTGAACTGGCTTACAGCATAAAGGTCTCTAACTGTTGCTGTTGTTCTTGCTCAGGTTTGGAAACTCTTCCTACTTTATTGCAATCTAAATAGGAGGCAGTATCTTCAAACTGCTCTAAAAATGTACTCCTTTTCTCCTTAAGCTCACTAATTAGATATGAGAAGCTCCAGTGGTTTTTTACTGTTTTTCTTTCCTCAAATAGCTCTGCAGGTGGGCTTGCAGATTTTTGTTTAAAAATACAAGGATTTTTTCTGAATTCCTTGTTTAGACAAGAGCATGTTTGTTGGTTGTGACACTGAACTGAGAGTAAGACAGTTGGATTTTACTTCAGACTTTCCTCATGCTTTGTTCTTAAATGCATCGTTTGCCCTTTTTATAGGCACAGTTCAGCCCTGCAGTATGTAACAGGAATTTAGCTGTGTAGAAAACTCACTTATACTGTGGTCAGGTTTAGTGCTGCCTTGTAATTTTCTGATCTGCCAGCTAGGGATAAGAGTACTTGCCCATTAATGGAAAAATGTTCCAATTTAGCAGCCCAAAAGTTAGAAATCAGAAGCCAGCCATGCAATAAGAGAATTGACTTAAGCAGCAAGATTTATTTTTTTTTAAGTGGAAACTGTTTTTCAATTACTTTCAGATTTTTGAATCGTGACTTGATTTTCACCAGCCCCTGCCCAATTATATTGCTATGGATCTTGCATATCAGTTGACTTCTGAGAATTAGGGCTTCACATAAAACAGAGTAGAACAAGTAAAGTGGCAAGACTTGTGATAAAATCAAGAGAGATGATAACACTGATATTGTAGACACAGGGCTTCATTTGTTACTATTTGTAAACTCTTTTGCTAGCCTTGTATGGTATGAGCTATAGAAAGAAGCATTACCATGCCATGTGCATCACCAAACGATGCACCACATGTCTCTTCAAAGTGCGTGTGAAGTGAGAGCATGGGGCAGTGAAGTGTTTCCATCTCCATTCACTAATGATCCCTGAGCAGGTGCTCATCTCCTAGGCTGCCTGCACACAGACTGCTTTGTCGCCAGACTAGCTCTGTGTTCTGCCGTTGTGTTTTTAATTTAGTAACTGTAACGAGATGTAAGATTTCTCAAAAAAGGAGAAATATGACTAAGATAAATAGTCTTTGTTGCTTTTTCAAGTATTATATTCACATTTGAATCCAAGATGTGTTACAGTGATTTTCAGTATTGTAACACTGTAAAGGTGCAGATTGCAAACCGGGATGTGTCTCCCCAGCTTCCACTACCACCAGTGAGATGTAGAGTTAAAACTGAGTGTCCATTGACCTGAAAGAACTGAATCTTCTTTGCACTCACAGTGACACTAATTCCTGTAATCCCTAATGTGGAAAACCTTCTTGAGGTGTTTTGCCCATTTCATGCCTGAAGGATTTGTAAGCCCGCACCTCCTGTATGTGAATTTTGGGAGTGTCAGGGGGAAGCCTGTGTGTTATCTTCTGAGCAAAAGGATATGTGGAAGGGCAATGGGCAATAGGCTTCAAAAGACTTTGGGTCAGGCATTTTTTCTAGGCTGCCACCACTGCAGTTCATACAGATATGGTCACACTAGCTTAAAATAGCCAGCTAGGGCCTTCTTTCAGTGTGAGCTACAAAGCCTACCCGCGAGGCTGAGGAAACAGTTTTAGTTAACCTGTATTGAACTACTGTAGGTAGGTGCTAGCATTACCCAAGTTAAGTTAGATATGTCTACGCAAATGTAGATATACCAGACTCTTAAGGAAGGAACTTGGCTGACGTTGATGTGCACAGGTGGCTTCTGATAATTCCTTATATGACTGTAGATTGGAATATGGTATCAGCAGAGAAGAAAAAAATCTTTCCCTCCGTTCGTTTACATGGAGACCTTCAGGCAGTTCCCCCTCCCCTCTAGTACTCTCCTCTTCTGTTCATTTTCATGCCAGGTCACTTCTTGCCAAAAATCCCATCTGCTCATCAGCGGCATTCCAGAGCAGGAGGTGCTCTGGGGACTTGATGCTGATTAATAGCCTCAACATCATTCATGAGCCTGTGAGTGAAAGGAGGAGGAGAGGGAGATGGTGCCAATCAGAGCTGAACTAGCAAGGTCTAGGAGGTTCCTCTCTGAAGGCCAGTGATCACCGCATGTCCTTTCCCTAGGTAATACATGTTTCAGGATTGTTTCCTCAAATACAGTCTTCGGTCTAGTTTAAATGTCCATATGGAAGAAAGGGAGCTTCCACCTGAGTCAGAGGCAGGCTTCAGAGTCAGAACAGCTTCCATGGAAATCACTCTGGTTTTTATGCTCATTTTCATCCCATTGTTCCTAAATACTGCTTAGGTGCACATGGTAGAAAAAATTCGTTCTGATAGATGTGTGTAATAGCTTTGTCACTCTATCATCCTGTTTTCCATCTTTGTCTTTTTCCCATCTCTGCTCCATTTTCAGTGCCCCCTCTTCCCCTTCTGTCTCCTCACGTTCCTCCCCCTGACCTGAATGAGGGGTGGGGAGAGGTCTTGTTCAGCCATGTCAGAACATCTGTGACAAGAGACTTGAGAATTTGGCTCACAACCAGCAATTTTAATTGAAAGGGAAGGCACAGAAGGAAGTAGAGCCAAAGGGGTTTCAGTCCCCTCAACCTCTCCAGGTAAATCCATGCCTGTCTTCCACTGTGTTTTCCCTGAATGCCACCTGCAAGTGTTGCTTTCTGTGTTTTTTCTCTATTGACATTCCTCTTCCCATCAGTTTTTTCATTAACAGTGTTTACCCCTCCTTTTCATCCTGTCTTTATTCTTGCTTCCTTCCCCTTGGGGTCACCTTGCTCAGCTTCCTTCTCTCCTATCTGCTTCTACTCTACTCCTACTTCCCTCCACCTTTTTACTTTCTGTCAGGCTTCAAAAAGTACCTGCTCTTCTGGGTGCTTTGTTTCCTAACAATTTCATTTTCCATTTGCTCCAGGAAAAATATAATCAGGTACAATGCGGGAAAATTTGAGGGAACAGAATCTTACTCCATTACCTATATTTATAGTAGGACATGTATATACAACGTGGGTGGGGAAGAAAGAAAAATTGTGTTACTTGTCCCTTCTGCTGCTGAAATACCCCCCTAAAGCTATACATCTGGAAAAAGATCACATCGGTCAGAATGGTAGATCTCTATTGTCTCTTCATTGGAGGTGACTGGGATGAGCCGGAGAGTTAAGACTTGGCAAGTTCTGAGTTGAGTCACGTTGTTCTTAAAGGTTGTGGTGGAGGTGTGTTTTAATCAGCAGATCAGACCAGATTATGCATTATTAATTAATTAATCTGCCCCTTGACATGGTAGAAGTAAGCTGTCCTCGTCTACTGGAACTGACTGGTGAGCACGGGGGTGATGACACAGCACGAAGGCAGTCACTGGCTGCTTGGGTGCTTGCCTGCCTCTCTGGCTTCTGACAACACCTCTTGCTGTCATTATAGCTACTAGAACATGCGTCACCCCTCACCTTAAAATGGAGAGAGGAAAGGTATAATGGGGAAAAAATTGCCATGAAACACTAAATTATCTACACATATACCTTGGTTTGGCTCCTTTCACTCAACAAGGTGATCCAGCCTGAATACTGTCTGTTTTTTGCTCTTCCCTCTCACACTTGCTCATCATTGGTGCCAATTTTTTCAGAAAGACACATTTAATAGAGAAATCACTGCTATTGTTTGTATTCACTGATTCCTCTGAAATACAAATGAAACTGGGAATGGATGTGTCTCTGGGCTTCTGTGCATGGGTGTGCTTCTGCACATGCCCACTGCTTGCGAGGCAAATGTTTACTGTCCAGCCCTTGTTCCTTCCTTTGAGGTATTTTCCATCCACCACGTTTCCTTTGAACCCTGGCTCTTCTTAACCAAGACTAACATTTTCTATACAAACTTATTAACACTGAATTAAAAGAAAGAAATGTCGTATTAATGTTCCAAATCAGTTACATGTTAACTTAATTGATTACATGTGACCACAGAGTAGAAGCATCCATGACTCTCAAATAATTTCATTTTATTGTTTTGTTTTCTTAAGTATCTCCAAAGCAATGTCTTTTATGGCAGAAAAACCATGAGTACATAATAAAGTCACAAGCAGAGATTAATATACAATTACACAAAAGTCACTTGTTTTTGATCAATAAGGCTATGGTAGGAATAGCACACAGTTATACACACCAGCTAGTATTAGAAAATGGAAATGACCTTCTCATTATGCTAAAATCAGATTTCCAGTATTCTTTATAAATCATGTAAATGAATGCTGATCAAATTCAGGTTGGGCAAAGCCAAGGAAGAGGATGAGCTCCAGGGTTGAGGATCTGTTGTTGGGATGCCCTCTCCCAGCATCCTGGATTATGTTCTGAAGAACTCAGCTCAAAAGTCCTGATGTTTTCACTTGTCAGAGACCAGTGACAAGGCAGAGCAGCTTAGAGGCTAGGTACAGGAACCAAACCAAAAGCACTCCTGTGCAAAGGGCTGTATTTATTTACTAGCCCACAGGCTATTTTGAAGCTGCTTTACACAAGTGAAGTAAAGGAAAAAAACACCCACCAAAACCACACTATACTGATTCTCTTTTGCATTTTACATCTCCTTTTCTTCATGAAAATGTTCAACCTGGAAATTGCTTGTCTTTTCTTTCTGTAGATACATTTTGTGTTTCACAAGAGATTTGATTAACACCTGAGGTACTGTGCAGTGAATGCTCTGTAGACCAGAAGAGCTGAAGAGGGTATCTCCGTTGAGCTCTCCTCCCAGCCATCCTCAAGCCAGGATCTGGAGTTTTTGAGGCTGTAGGCCCCAAACATTTTGTGCATATCCAAAAGGCTTGATACAGTCAGCATATAGACACGCTGTCTCCAAGTCAGAGTCAACATTTTTATCACTATGTGTCTCTCACTGACTTTGGTCCCTCACTTCCAAAAAACAAGTAAAAATCATTCCTATGCACTAGTTTTGGTCTAAGCCATTTATAAAACCCACTAATTCTGCAATGGTTTGGTATTTGCTGTACATAGAAAGCCTTGATTATTCACGGAACTGTTGGTAGCAAATACTGTAGGTTTATGTTTGCCTCCTCCTTCCTTAATTTCATTGAAATTTCCATCTCCTGCCTGTCACCCTGTCTCCTACGTGCTTCTCGTGTACCCTGCCTGGTAAAGAAGCCTTGAATATGAACCTGAGCAGACTGTACCACTGGCTAAGCAGCACTGCACTCAGCTTCACTCCATGTTTGATGATTTAAATCCTATGTCTTCATACGCAGTGGATAAACACGTGGAAATGCCAAATCCTGCCAACTGCAGAAGGCAGCACTGATCCCCCCAGAAAAGGATGCTGCACTTCTCAATTTTGGCAAGAGGCAATTTGCTGTGTACACCTCTGTAGAGCTAAATCGCTGATGCTTCAGCAGCCAGACACAGAAGCTTGTGTGTGCGCACATGCACTCCCTTCCGGGACTTGACAGTCTGTGCTGTCAGGAGATTCAATTATACCAGTGGAAAATGGTGTGAGAGAAATAGCCTGAGACAGATTTCTCAGATATTGACTGGTTTTCTGTGAGACCCGTTAGTGTTAATTCTCTGTTCTTTCACTCCAGTGTTTTTCTCAGTAGCAGTTAGGTGCAAAATGTAATGAAGTCAGCATTTTGGGGGTGACATGTCCAGAGCATTAACCGTGAAAGGCAAGTCTCTTAGATTAGTCCCCAGCTCAGGAGAGATGTTAGGGTTCTGGCTTCTAGAAATGCTGAGCAGTCCAAAACATGGGAAAAATCAATGGGAGCTGTGGGGCTTCAGCTTGTCTGCAACTCTGGCCCTTGATGTATTGCTGATTTAGCAAAGATTTTTTTTTTTTGTAAACGAGGTAGCTTTCCCATCTTTCTTGCTTTTCCTCCAGTTTCTGCCATTTTTATGCCTGTGTGCAGACTTCCTCTTCTATTTTCTCCTCTTGCTCAGGTGTGTCATGTTACCTAGCTTTTACTGTCTGAAAGTTAGGCTATTAATTTAAGCTGGTTTTGAGGCTGTCTTGACAGCCACCCTATTTGAGATAACTATTTATTATGGAATAATTCATTCTTTGGAAGTGCCCCCCACCCCTTCCCATTGACTGTAACACAAACACACAGCAGGGTTAGACAAGACACCTACTCTAAAGTCACCTGAAGTTAAGGGCAATGAATCCTGCCCAATCTCTTGTTTGCACATCCATTTCAAAGCTTGTAGCACTGTGTAGCCCCAGCCAGATTCTTGCATTAGTTCCCCAAAGATGCTGAACACCTGGTGCCACACCAGAGGGTGCTGGGTTTTATTCTGGTTTCGTTATGGCTGTGGGAGCTGAAATTACTGGCCTGCAGAATAACATGCCACACTGGAGGTGATATAGGGCTGGCTGGCTCCCCTTATGGCTCTGTGGCTATAGAAATACCTTGACTGTTATTCTTATGCACTTCTCTGGGTGCAGGTTGTGGGGAATGGATTGAGCAGGACAGGAGAGGTAGCAGGCAAAAATGGCAAAATAGAAGAATAAGGAAAAAGTAAAAGAAGGAAAGTATAGAGTAGGAAAATAAGGGGAAAGAGGCAGCATGGACAAAAAAAAGAGAAGAAAAAGAATGAAGGTAGGAATAAGAAAGATGGAAGTGGGATACAGAGATCAGGGAAGAGGATGAGGAAGGTAGATGGAGAGAGTATATGAGGGAAACTGAAGAAGAGAGAAAATGGGAACATGACAGAGCACAGGAGAAATGCTTATTAAGAGTTAATTTTCTTCCCAGTGGAATAGTCCTGTTAGGAAAAAAAAGTCATCTAACAGACAGCATGTCAGCTTGAAATAACACATAAAAATTAATATTGCCCTGCGTATGATTTGCTAAATTCCATCCCCTGGGGGACATCTTCTGGTGGAAACAAACTTTGGGTTTGTCAGAATGAGGCTTTCTCTTTGAAGGTAAATTGTTCTGTCTTTGTGTCGTGTACCTGGCAATGATTCATAGGCTGACAAAAGCTCACACTGGGGAGAGGTAGAGGTGAGAGGTCTTTCCTCTTATGCCTGTGTACTGGGGTGGGAGGGAAGCAGAGGGGCAGGGGTATAGTGAGGGAATCTCTGCAGGTTAATGCTTCTAAAAAGAAACATTTATAAGGGACTGGTAAGAATAGAAGGAAGTGTGTGAGAGAGAATAAAAGATATGAGATGTAATGGAGAAGTATAACCAGTAGGCAGGGAGGGAAAGATGTCCTCTTCCCTTCCTATTTTTTAATCAATGAATTCCCTTCTGATATTTGTTGTTTTACTTCTCTGACTTCCCTGGCATTTCTTTATGTTCAGCTCCTGTACTTTCCTTTTGCCTCTGTTTCCTCATGTTCTGCTACAGCCAATAGTCCTTTTCCAAGCCCTTTCCCCTTACATTATCCTTCCTGCCTTTTCACAGGCTCTCTGCACATAACCAGTGTCTCACTTTCTCCCTTACTCCTTTTTTCTCTTTCTGTCACATTTCTTTTTCTTACCCATTTGCGCTCTTTTCCTGAACTTGTCCAGCTAGTAGAGGTTCTTGCTTTGGTGTTCTCCATAGCTAGGGTCCCACTGTTATATTTATTTATATGTACACAGAGATAGATATAATGTATATAAATACATATATCATCATCATAATAATATATATACATTTATATATATATATTTAAAAATTACTCTGAACCGGAAATAGTTAATCTGTCCTTGGACGTAAAATGAAGCCCGGGTGCTGTTCTTACTGTAGCTGATGAGCTGCCTGCTTGTCAAGGAAGATTCAGACTCAAAGACATGATTGCCTTTCTCCAGTGCCTTCTCACAATATTCCTTTCATGCCCAGAAACTGCCCATGACTTGGCAGGATGGAGTTGTGGGAATGGCTTTGTTTACTTGAGCACTAACATCACAAGATAGGACTCCTGAAACCCAGCTGCCCCATGGCTCATGAGTGCAATACCAGCATAAAGGTTGTCAAGTGGACCTAGCAGAATAGGATAGGGCAGTGCAAGTTGTCATGATGAACCATACCAGCTTCACTTGTTGCAGCCCCACCCCTCCCTCTTGCCCACCTCTCTTCAGACTCTTCTTTGCCCTCACACCCAACAGAGATAACTCTACTCTGTACTGCAAATAAGACATCTTTTTAGCATATGTGCTGAAGGCCTATGTGTCTTGATGTTTTATACCTTGAATTATATTCGTCAAAACTGCATGTAGATAGCTTAATTTGTATTTGGGGTGATTGTATTTACTGCATGTAGACACAGGTTGTTTCCAGGTATTTATAGTAAGAGTAAATTACATCGACGCTCACTCCTTGGCCACTTTACTTTGTTGGGGACTTAGTATAGGTATGAAGCAAGGCTATAAATACTGAATCTTTTCTACTATGGTTTTCTAAGGAAACAGAGTTTGTATACCTACGCTGAGAGAGAGAGACTTAGTCCCTCTTCTTCCTCTTAATTAACCTCTTTGGCCTAATTGATTAGAGACCCCCCTGTGGAGAAGGGTGCTGCGGGTTCACACCTTCTTGAAAGTCAGAAAATCTGTTTGGGAAGGTTGCCCTCCTGCTGGCCAGGGTCCATTAGTTCCTCTGGTTACGTGAGTACACACTGACGTCCTGCTGAGCTCTGTGCTGTGGGACAGGTGCTCTCCCAGCTGCCTCATGGCTCCTGTTTCCCACTCCCTGCCTCAGGTAGCCCATGCTCTCAGCACCTTTCCAAAGGCCACCCTGCTGTGAGCGTACAGACGCAGTCATGAGAGTAGCGGTTCTTCTCCCGTGCCTTCCCACCACATTTCTTTCTTGCCCAAAACAAAACCCAACCAAACCCAAGTTCTGTTATGATGTGACAAGAAGGCTCAGCTTACCTCAGCCCTAAGGCCTGAGTCATGGCTGCTTACAGAGGATCAGGGTGTGCACAGAGCCAGCAGTTTTTCTGAGAGCCCACGAAGAGACCAGAACTGTGTGGAGCACTGTCTTTACAGGAGCATTTGTGCTGAGACCAAGAACCCAGCAGCTTATAGCACAGTCAGCCAACAGTGTGTGGAAAAAAGTTTCCACATTCTGAGTTTGAAAATCTCTCCTATTCACATTTTTTGGTTTGCTACCCTTTTGGTTCATTGAAAAGCCTCCTTTTGCAAAGTCAAAGAGCTCAAGGCCAGAAGAGTCAAGACATTGTATGGAGGGACCTTATACAGAACACGGGCTATTTCATTTCATTGACTTTCACTTGTATGGAGGCTGATAATTTGTGTTTGGTGAAAGCATATCTTCCAAAAAGGCATCAGCTCTTGATGTGAGGAGACTAAGAGATGGAGAAGTTACTGCTTCTCTTGGTAGTTAGTTCCAGTAGTTAAACGCTTGCAGTGTAATTTGTGCCTCATTTCTAGTTTGAAGGTGTCTTGCTTCACTTTCCAGGCTTGCATTCACCCATTTTTCCAGAGTTGTACTTATCCACAGTGAGCCTTAATCTTCTTCAAGGTCCCTGCTTTCCCAGTTGCAGTGTCTTCCTTTGTAGATGTGGTCTGTGTTCCTTGGTCCTTGATATATTACTCTGCATTTGGCAGAATTACAATATATTCAGTTTGAACAGGTATAATTTAGAAGTGATCCACATTATTTTATGTCTGCTCCTCTACCAATCTCTGCAAACTTCACCTCAAGTATTTTGCATTTATTTCCACATCAGTGATGAGATGTAAAATCCTGTTCTGTTTACTGATGATCTATGCAGAACCTCACACCAAATCCTCGTACTGAATGATGATTCCTCATTCATTGTTCTGTTTTGAGATTCCTCAGATAATCCTGAATCCGTTGAACAGGTACTTTATTGTTAATGTATAATGCAATTTAAATCACAATGATATGAGGTAATAAGCCACAAGCTCTACAAAAGCCAAAATTTTTGTAGGTATTCATTTACCTTTGTCAACGGAGTTTGTAATTTAATTAAAGTATGAAAACATATTTCTTTAAAAAGACTTTGTCCCCATAATCTTATGTTACCTGGCATGAATTTTATTGATACCCATTTAATTCTTTAACTATTTATTACTGACTCAGCATTTCTGTGATCTTTCCTAGGAGTATTGTCAGGCTGAGAACACTTCCTTCTTCCCTGCCCTTTTTGACTATTGACTCAATATTAGGAGTCTCCCGGGCATATCGAGTTTCCTTGATATTCTACAATGTGTTAAAAATTAACATCAGGAGGCCAGGGATGTCTGTAAACCAGCTTTAAAAGAATTGTGGGTGTAGGCTGTCTGGCCCGCCGAACTTGTCCCTGGTCCCCAATGTGTTCATTATTTACTAAGGGAATTAATTATTGCCAGCTCAGAACAGGTATATTAAATAGGTACAGTAATGGTTATTAGACATTTTTCTACCTCGGCATTAACAATTTTACCACTTTTAACTAGTATCACACTTTCACTTTTCTTCAGATTTCTTTTGTTCCCAGAGTATTTTCAGACACCTACATTTTGTCATTCTAACTCTGTCAGCCAGGCATTTTCCCTTAATGTCTTCAGCTTCCCTTATCAGTTACTTACGCCCCATAACTTTCATTTATATTGACTGCTACCTGTAACTGCTGCGTTATATTTTGCCATATGTTGCTTTTATTTCTAATTACTGCTTTATTTGCCATCAAACCAAGCATTGTTTTCTTATCCAAGGTTGTAAGCTTTCTTGACTGCGAGACTAGCATTTTGACTAGTTAATTAACTCTTTTTGTATAAAATGCTTCCACTTTTCCATCACGTTACCTGTCTAATTTTTGGTCTCTATCAGTTTCACTCAAATTTTCTTCAAATACCTTCTCTGAAGCCTTAAGTGTATTTGTAGGTATTTTTGTACTCTGTATGTGTATGGGTAGGTATATGTAAGTATTACTAGTAGGTGCTGACCTTTTGTCATTCTTATTGAATGTAATCTGGTCATGATAGTGGGTTTCCAGGCAACTGTCATTTTTCAATCCAGTTATTAATTTAACTTCTCATAGGAAGGAGAGAGGGAAATATAATCTCTTCATTTAACTTTTCTTCACATTTCATGTTTTCATGCTATTCTCCCCTCCAGGATGGGGTTTGTTCTTCTGAACATAGAATCTCTCAGTCTCTAAAACATTTGTTTTTCCCCTCAGGGTTTCCAGTCTTCTAACAATTGCTTTTTCTGGAACTGACCCCCTTGATTTTTTTCTTCAGATCATACCCCTCAAGATTTTTTTTACTACATTCTTCCCTGTGCATGGATGTCATGGATTACTATAATGACATTACAATACTTCAAGTGTTCTTCTTTGTTCTTTTCTTCATACATCTTGATATGTAATTTGTCCTGAAGATGGCCTTTGTTGCACACTGAACTGTCCATGGAGTTCATAGATAATTTAGAAGCTAGTAATGTGTGCAATGAGTTCAGATGATTCCTTCTGGTACCTCACATTTTTCAGCACTGAGTTCCATTTCTTGTCTTTGTGCTCGTTCACATATCTTCGCCAGGTTCAGCTGAAAATCTATATCATCTTCCTCACTCTTGATTAAATGAAATAAATGGCATTGTTTGGAGGTTTAATCACCTCCCTCTTCACTCCTTTTCATAGATCCCTACTAAATATGTTGATGTAAAGTACTAAACAAGTATCAGAAATCTCAGATCTTTTGCCGTGCAACATTCCTGCTACTTCTAAGACAGAAAAGAAATTTTTTGAGATTCCAAAAGGTATTTTTGAGCAGTGTAAACTCTGTTTTAAGATCTGGAGTTAGGAATCATTCTGCTGACCTGTTGTTCACTGGCTGGGTAGTGTTGAAGTCCCCTTCTCGTCAGCTACTAAAAGCCTCTCTCTTCTTTACTTCCATTTCTCTTTGGAGAGGTGTCTTCCTTCCTCCTAACAGCTAATTTCAGAGGAGGTTTGCTAACAATGAGATAAACAGTGTCAGATCAAACAAGAGCACTTTCCTGTTAATAAACCAAATAGACATTCTCACAGGAAGTCATCAAACATCGATTTGTCATTATGGACAATATGGACCAAATTCAGCTCTCAGGCACCTGACTTCAGCAAAGCCGTATTAAGATAATGGGAGTAGAATTTAGCTAAAGGTGCGGTTTTTATTTTCGCATGTGGCTGCCTTCAGCTAAGTAAGGAGCCTGTGTAAAAGAGTCCTGATCATCCGAGGTGCTGAGCACTCTTCCCTGCCCTGCCATCGGCTAAGTGGTGCTAGAGTGATGGATGTCATCCTTTGCCAGGGGTGCGAATTGTCATTCAGACAGGAAAGCACTTGCTTTTAGTCTTCATTCTTTTCTTGCTTGGATTTATGTGGGCAATTGTCAGCAGGACACTTTTTGGATCTGAAATTGGGTCTGTGGAAGGCTTTCTCTGCTGAAAGCCATGACGTGTATTCAATCAATCACTGTTATAAACAAAGGACATCTATATAAGCTAGGCCTCACAGCTCAGTATAACTGACATTAAAAGGAACTTTTAAAATGTTTAATTTGAGAGGAGTGGGCTGTTTATGGGAATGAAACCTGCATGCAAATAAATAGTCTGTGGAGTATCACCGTTGTTTGGTCCCCACACAGGATGGAGAAAGATAAGGAAAGGAAAGTGATAAAAGTACCCCCTGGCACATCTCTGCCAGCTTTCAACTGCAGTCAGACAGTAAGTCCACGCATGCTTCAGTTCTGATGAGCTGATAAACAAATCTATCAAATTTGCCATGTCTGTGGGAATCCCAGGCTGTCTAATGGTAGATGGAGGTGGGGGTTACAGCAGGATGGAATTTACTATAGCTGGGAGCTGAAATACAATAATAATATAGTAATAAATATGTTGCTGCTCCAGCAGAGAGAGCAGAACTACTGGGGCTGCATGAAATTTGGGTATAAAAGGGGCAGCAGTGAGAGACCTGGAGGATATTTAGCATAAGGCAGCAGGAGATATCCAGGAGCTTAGGAGATGTGGCAAATGGAGGAAGTCGCAGTCTGTGAAGCACAGTAGTCCAAAACTCAGATCATACATTATATTTAAAATGAAAATGATACACTTTTTGCATAATGTTATAATTTTATCATGGATAACTGGATGAAATATTTGGCCTCTCTGTGGAGTAATACCCTTTTTAATTTACCATCTGCTGAACATGCAAGGATGTACACACATGTTGTACCAACCGTTCTCTTTTTGCTTTCAAGGGGAGATAATTTTGAGTCAGGGATATTTTAGGTGATGTTGTATCACCTTAAAATTTTTGTAAGATGTGCTTTAAATTATGAATTATCTGTGCACCCAGTCTGTCTACTGTGTGGCAAAATCTGAACTGACAAGCTTATCTGCATGGGAACTAAAATCACACCATACAGAGGTCACTGTGAGGGTCTTCAATTTAAGAGCGTTTGGCACCAAAGTTGTTTTGACCTTCTCTCTAAATACATATTAACTTAAACACAGGCATAAACAGCTGAGGAGAGATGTGACGTGAGCGTTCAATGCTTGGTAAGTCTGACAGGAAGGATCAGCGGCAGCTCCTGCACGCACAGAATTGCGGAGACAATTTCACTGATATGAGCAAACTCATGTTGATGACTAGGGTGAGAAGACAGAGAAAGAGAGGAGCGGACAACCTGACATTTCAATTACATCAGCATTTAAGAAAAAATATTTAAGGAAGTAGATGGAAAAGGATAGGGAAAACAAAACCAAAACAAAACAAATGTCCCCAGGAGCTTCATGGCATTAATCTAACCTTCAGCATAACTGAAAACTGCACAGGCAGGTGAGCAGAATTATTGATGTTTGAAGTAATTACTTCAGCAGGCGCTGCTATCAAAATTCATAGTGATTGATTTCCCACTAGTCAGCTTATCTCTCTGAGAACAAGTTCACTGGAAAGCAGCTTATAACCCCTTCCTAATAAGCCATGGCACATCACTGGAGAAAATGGCGTCAGGCTCATTTTGTTTTGCATTCACTGCTTTTAAAGGTTGAATCATTCAAAATTTTAAGCTGCCGGGCTATTTTCTTCTCCAGATGGTTTAGGAATACCAAGGTCTACACTCCCCAAGCAAGCCACCCTTGTCCTCCTAGGTACAGTGTGAACTGAAGGAGACTTTCAAGCTGAATTTCTTTCAGTAACAACAGGGAAATGTCATATCTGAACACACATGTAGACCATAACTTTATTTTTAAAGGTGAGTCTCAAATACAGAATATTTTCTGCAGGTTGACTGGGAGCTGGTTAAATCAGGAGACTGGAGGGTATTATTGAGGTGCCTACCCTGAGGCCCCACTGATGATGTTGCTGTATATGCACTGAGCATCATCAGCTTAAATTGGTGTTGCCACAAGCTGTGGATCCAGGTCTGAATCTGTGCTGAATTCTTTAAGGTCAGGTTAGATGAGGAGACAGGCTCTGCTGGGGCTGTTTTCACCAGAAGATTGAGAAGACACGACCGATCCACGCCATCACAGTTAGCTGTCGCAACGGACTGCACTGTTGTGATGAGAACATGATTTAACATCTCTCATGTAACAGATACCCCAATTTATGTTAAGGAACAAGGAATTACTGCTCGTGACATTGTAACAAATGTTGAGGCAAATGCAGCCTCCATCCTGCGTCTGGACATTGGTGCATGACTTACGGAGAAGACTGTCAATCCAGAGTGGGAAGGGCTCCCTTTTCCCCCATCTGTTTTAGAAAACAGCCATGGGCTGGAAAAGAGCAGCAAAGACATGGAGCTGGAGCACTAGTTCAGTGTCCAAAAGAGCTTGGACCTTTAAATTTGCTTCTCCTTCAGCCTCTATTGATTGGCAGTCGTCTACTCCTGCAGATCAAAGAATAGGAAAAAATTAAATGAGGGACAAGTGCAAAGAGGCTGAACTACCAGTCTCCTGGATTTTCATCAGTTTGTGTCAGGGGGCACATCATCTGAAAGTGTTTTTCCTTTTCCTTTTGGCTTGTTTCCCATGCATAGAGAGCCAGAACACTTCCTTGTCCAGATAGTTGTTTCACCCTGCCATCTGGCAGGGTGCATGCACAAGGGAGGCAAATGGTGCTATTTGTCAGGGACCAAAAGGATTATTTGACGGATCAGTTTTATGGAGGAAAAGAGAGGAAAGTAGAGGGTACAGGAAATCCGTTTTGTACGACTGGCAGGAACAGGAGCTGTGTGAGATCATTTCTTAGGGCAGAGGTGAGCTGCTCCTTCCAGCACCCAGCAGCTGTCTGCTTAGAACCTGTGTGCGAGAGGGAGAGGTGAAGGCAGGAGGGGAGTTAGGAGCTGAACCTTCACAGAGAATTTAAATCACAACTTTTTTAGAGTTTTGGGAAGATTTGGGCTAGTTTATCCTTTCATTATTTGCTCATTTCACGAACACTTGTGTTTCCTGGTCTTTGGTGGCTAATACATATGTAACACATGTGGGTGGCTGACTCCCTGTGGGTATATCACTTTCCCTGACATGCCTGTGGGTTCCCAGCCTGGAGCCTTTCTGTTTACACTAGTGAAGATTGACAGAGTGACATTGCAGCGGCATCTTGCTTCCACAGGTATGCGGTATCCTACAGTACCCTGTTACGAAACCCCAGTACAACTAGGCCTCTGCTGTATGGTCAGTGCTAATCTTGCACCCTGCTCTGTGTCACCCTTTGGGGCATAACTCGGTCCTACTTGGTGTAGAGTCACCTGGCTGGGTCTCTGCCCATCCTCCCAGAGCAGCCATTAGGAAGGGCTGGTAGTGGCTCTTCCTTCTGTTCCCTCAGGAAAAAGGAGTACTGCCTGAGGTCTCTGTGTCCAGGAGGGCAGGGGAGGAGGCAGGGATTTTCTTGCAGGGTAGGAGGTAGTACAGGACAGCAAGGTCTTCCAGGGACAGGCTCTGGCCTCTTGGCCTGCAAAGAGAGAGTTAATACTGGGAGACAGCTCTCCACCCAGAGCTCATCAAATCAATCTAGCTCCTCATCCAAAATACCTAAGTGAATCACAATACATATACACGTTGCAGGTCTTCTCTGGCAGCAGCAATGGCCAGGGCTCCTTCCACTGCTCATCTGCACTGTTTGGGCAACTAGGAGGGGATGGAAAGGTCTGTAAGCTCCTTCACTAGAAAAATCCTCAGCATGCGTCAGTCCTAGTAGGGGAACTCTGGGTTGTGTGAACATGTCCTGGCAGTCCCAGGTGGCCTGTGACTCTTCAGATGCTTTGACAGAGCTATTTCAAGGCAACCTTTCTTCCCTCAACTGTATCCAGCAGACTCTGGGAGACATCAGAGGCTTCATCAATTCATATGTGTGCCTTTATTCTCATGGGTTTCTTCACCTGCATTCTTGTGAGCTACAGGGCCCTCAGGCACTGTTGGCATGTGCCACTACACGTGCCTCTGCTCTTCTGTGGGCCTCGTACCAAGGTCTGCAAAGCAATATGGCAACCCTGGGGTTTGGCCCACTTTCCCAATAGGCTCCTGTGCTCTTTTTATCCTTCTGGGTTTCCAGTGCAGTGGGCTACAGCAGAGACCAAATTCCCATATCACCCTTCTGACTTGTAATGTTGCGCTTCTATTTCAGTGCCTGGCTCTCTGGTCAGTGTACGGTGATCCTCATGGTCCATGGGACCCTGGCACGGGTGGGAGAGCAGATGGTCACAATAGTGCAATAAGGTTATATGAAAACTGTCTCTGATGGGGGCACGTTTGCTTTGGATGTACAGAGATGACTGCATCTTGCAACAGCTAAAGAGCAATCCAGCTGACAATCCAACTGGTTTCCCTTGCAGAAATCTCCCCCTTCAGACCCTCAAACCTTCAACATCTTGCCTGTGTGTCTGTATCTCTTTCCACTTGTCTCTGGATGGGTGCCGGGGCCGCTCAGCTCTCCAATTCCCGCAGAGTCGGGAGGCGAAGCACAGAATGCAGACCGGATGGTTCCCCCGTGGGGCTGGAAAGCCTCTCTCTTTCTGTAATTGTTTCTGACGTTTCACCTGTCACATCCTGAGCTGCTTCTGGGGGGTGATAAAATGTTTGCATCTCTGAATGTGTAGCCAGTACACTGTGTTCCCTGTCGACAAGGGATCAAAGATGTTAGGGCTCTGGAAAAGACAAAAAAGAGAGATTGAAAAGCAAAATATATTTTAAAAAAATAAAAAATAGAGACATGGGGAAGGAGAAGAAAGTCAAGCAGAAATGGGAACAATTGCCTAGAGACAGGTGGACAGATGCCTAGCAAACCAGATAGACAGACGGCTGTGGCAGAAATACAGCATGCTCCTTGCTGTTCTTGGGCTGTAATTATCAGCTATTTAGGCAGTAAGCCCAGCAAACCAGTTATTATCAGTATTCAACAGCTCTGAGGTGAAGCCCAAAGCAATTAATGCCCTTTGAGAACTGGGGACTAACTACAATGAGCACTGATTTTGAGCAGAGTGTTTGTGGGGAGGGATGGATTAGGACTTTTTCATTATATAAGGAAGGGGAGGTGGAATCTGCTGTAGAGGATGTCCCTGTGGATGAGCAAAACAGGTATGAACTCCAGCAGAGCTCGAAGGTGTGAGCAGGGAGCAACTGCTGATGACATCTTCTCTACAAGCAACCCCTTTTCTTTAGGGGAGTAGCTGCTGCCTGAACTGATAGAGGAGTTCTGAGAAAGCAGAAGCACTCAGAAATACATATGCAGGAGAGCAGAAAAAAACCATGGTCTGTGAATGGCAGGAGCACCTGGTTTCTTTTTTTTTTTTTTTTTGTCTGGTGTAACTGTAGCATCTGAAAAGGAGGCAAATCTCATACTGTGGGATGGAGGGAAGGAGGGATGAAGGAACGGAGGGTGGTGCTCTTTCCTGGGTGAAGGGCTGAAGTGCAGGAACAGGGCTCACCCCTCCTAAGTACTTATTCCTTGCCTTATCTAGAAAACCATCCTCCTGCTGATCTAATCCTAGAGTGATGGAGGCACTTGGCGTGGCATAACAAGACTGTGGCTGTGTAGGTTTTTCAGAGAAATACAGAAGGTTCCCAAAAGAAACCTTTCAAAGAAACTTCTAAAAGACTGCACAGTCTGCAGGTGTCCTATTTCAGCATTAATAGCTATATGTGCACAGTTGCTGTATACACATACGTATCTACACAGATCTAGCTGTGTGTCATGAGTCTGATGCTCGACTGCCATAAAGTACTCCAGCTCTGCTGAGTCAGTGGAGCTGTGCTCATCTGCCCTTATTCGGGGTCTTAACCGCTCATGGTGTTAGTAACCAGCCATGTGCAGCGTCCTGGCTTGTGTCATGGCTCAACAGCTGGTGCTCAGTGCTCCTGAGTGGTGTGATTTAACCCGGCAGGCAGCTAAAACAACCACACAGCCATCTACTCACTGCCCCCGCACACACTGGGATGGGGGAGAGAAACAAAAAGAAAAAGGTAAAGCTCATGGGTTGAGATAAAGACAGGTTAATGGGACAGAAAAGGAAGAAGAAGATGATGATAATAGTAGTAACAACAATCATAGAATATATCAAACAAGTGATGCACAGCACAGTTGCTCACCAATACTCAGCTGGTTCTTGAGCCACGCTGCTTCCCCACCAACTCCTCCAGTTGTATACTGAGCATGATGCCATATGGTATGGGATATCCCTGTGGCCAGTTTGGGGCAGCTGTCCTGGCTGTGTCCCCTCCCAGCTTCTTGGGTGCCCCCCGCCTTCTCATTGGCAGGCGAGTATGAGAAGCTGAAAAGTCCTTGACTGCTTGGCAACAACTAAAATATTAGTGCACTATATTAGCTGCTAGTAAGAAAATTAACTCTATCCCAGATGAAACCAGGACACCGAGTCAGAAATCTTGAGAAAACGTGAAGTCCAGGCACCAGGAATTCTGTCTGTCGAGGCAGCCTGAAACTCAGATTTTCTCCTGACACTGAGTGGCCACCTACTGCTCTTTGGCTTGGAAAATAAAGTGTGAGCAACTGAGATGAGAACTTGGTGCAGTTGTTACTTTGCGATATTTTCCTCTAGATCTTAAGCATGGCTGGGTGTGAACAGCAGAGCCAGCAGTTTCTGACTCAAGATACACAAATTAATAGTGTATTTTGGTGTTTCTAATTAGCCCCTCAAGCACAACACAGATTCTGCTTGGAAAACTCAGGCTTGTGATTTACTGCTTCACAGTGAAGCCTGTTCTGATAATGAGAAGGAAAGTATTTTGAAGCAGCTGCGTATGTGAAAAGGCTGTTAATCCTCCTTAAAAACCCCACATTTTTTTGTTTTAGTCTCCTGGAAAATACCTTCCTTTATACTTTGAGCTGTATTTTTTATATAAACTTGCTCTTTGAAAATTTAGAGTACAGGAACAGCTGATGAAGGAGGCTTCTTCATCCCACAGCAGTGAAGCTGTGCAGAGAGGGGTCTGGTGACAGCTGATGTAGGGGAAAAAGCAGTGAGGAAAATATTTCTTTCACTAATGCAAGCTTCACAAGTTCTTCCACTGTTGCAAGCAAAGCACCTGTGCCCAGGAGCCCTACTTCTGATTTGGGGAAGCCTTCACTACACTGAAGAACTGAGCAGTGTGCAGCCACTCCATAGCTAACCATACCCTACTAAATAAATAGGGTGACTGACACTTATTGAGTGGGGCATGAAGGGAGACACCCACATGTCAAAATAGGGTAATTAAGGTAAATGTTTGAGTTCTGTGACCTACTTATTTATTTGTTCAACCTGCAGCTTTTCTCAAGAGCTACACAGTCCCGAAGCAGACCTTTAAAGCTGACTCAGTGAATGACGCTGAGATTCGTTTTCCTTTTAGATATAGCAACATTAGTAAGAACCAAATTAGTAAGAACCAAGCAAGCTGGGGAGTGGTGGAGGCTGTGTTGCTTACACTACTGGCTGGGATCAGAGCGGCACTCTGTGCTGTGCAGCCACTTGTCAGAAACCCTTAGGCTTTTTGCTACACAAACTGTTGGAGATGCTTGAAAATGGAGTGTTTTCCCTTACTGGTTTCATCTTTCTTTTTATTTTATTATTTTTATTTTACCGCATCCCTTGCTTTTCTCCAGATATTTTGAACGCAGCTACAAATTCATAGGGCTCGATTGCTTATTTTATCTTTTCCTTTAGATCCTGGCATGGCATTAGCACACCAATTGTGATTTATTAGGTCTGTGCTGTTGCCTGACAAGTATAACAGCCCAGTGTGTTTGCTTGGGACTATTCCTCCATTAAATGTAGTCCTGCCCTGCACAGCAGGCGTATATGGGTGTTTTATTTCTTCCTTTGAAGCACTTGCTCTAGTCACTTTTGAGGAAGATGGCATGGCAAGGTGACAGTTGGCTTTTTCTGATATAATAGTTTCTGTAATCACTATATTGGGTTTTAGTCTGGCAATGAGAGCACTTTTAGAAAAATACACATTTAAATGTCAGAAGAGAGAAGACCTGTGTAAGATGTTTGGAAATGTGATGTCCTCTGTATGCCTTGCCAGACCTTCAGAAACAGACCTGAGGCTGTCCTGGGTTAATCCCGCATAGCTTTGTGCTGAGTCTGCCATGTGAGGAGATGGGATTTGGGAAGTTTATTGAGTGCTGTGGGAATGCTCATGTGGTACAGACATGATAAATGAAGCTGGTAGATTGTGTCTCTTGTGTCAACTTTGTGTCTTGATTTACAGAGCTTTCAGTGTTTTAGGGCTCCACAGCTTTATAATTCCAGATTGTGCAAAATTTGCCTACTTTGGGATTTGATCCAAAACTCTTCCTATGTACACTGAAAAGCTTGATATCTTTTGGAACAGATAGTTTGAAGCATATCTTATTGATGCAACAAAATGGAGGGAAATATGTTGTGTTGCTGTTAAAAAAAAAAAAAAAAAAGGCAGTGTTTGGAGAAAGCTGCCTTGCTTTGTGGATCTCTGGGGTTCTTAGAAAATCAGGCTCAGAGCAGAAATAGGAAGTGTCTTTGTCTAGTCTGTGGTGAATAAGGAAGGGCATTTACTTAGAAAGACAAGTGACCTGTTTCCCCCAAATTCTGCTAAGCACTTTTAAAAATCATTTTGAAGAGCAAATTAGGAATGTGTCTTTATTCAGCAGGCTGTGTAATGATTTTAGATGCTGACTCTGCTGGTAGTTTGGCATCATTTTTTCCTCCAGCCTGCCCCGCTCTAGCTTTGTTTGGAGGGTGGGAATGGAGGCTCCCAGTAGCATCACTTGGAGCTCTGCTCTGCTCCCCTTCCTTCCCTCCCGCCTTCCCTCTCACTCTGCCTCTTTGTGCTGCATGTTCCTCTTTCAAAAAGTAATTTCATGGCTCATGCACTTAAGATTCCATCAGAAAGTCGAGTCTTTGATCAGGCAGACAGACTCCCTGCTGGGATTTCATTGGCAAATCACAATTCCCTTAATTAAGACTATGTGTCTTTATATCACTAAACTGATTCCAGCTGGGTCCCTGCTCGTTTTACATCCAGATTTACCTAGACTATGGATTCTCACCCCCTGCGACTCCAGAGGAACAAAACCCATTTAAAGCCTTTCATTCCCAGCTTCTCCCCCCAGCTGCTTCTCCCCACCGGTGCAGCAGTTGGTGTGGGCTGGAAACTAAATCTCTCCCTCAGTCTTGTTTGCACTCTCCTCTGAACTGGGAGGTACAGTCGTGCGAGGGATTTGCTGTTTCTCTCCAGTGCTTGCAAGCTGGGAATCAGTAATACAAAAGGAGTTTAACTTGCCTAGTGGTTTGGTTTTTTTTTCTTTTCAGAAGCCATGTTTTTACTGAGAGTCAAGAAGACGCCAAAATTCAGCATAGTTTTCTCCTCCTTCCTGGCTTTCTTTAGCTATCAATTAAAGATGAAGCAGGTTAAGAGTGCTCGCTTATGGTAATCACAGGTCCTGTGTGGGAGGGACTTCGGTGACATTTCTGCTGTGCTGGGTTTGCTTGTTGTATTAGTCATGCCAAGGCGAACATTCCTCCGGAGACAAAATACACAGTCAATGAGTCCTGACTTTAAAATGTGTGGTCTGCTCTGGCCAAGGAGATAACGCTCTGGGGGTAGTTTTGACAGGCAATGTTGTTTTTCCTTCAGTCATCTGCATTTTCCCTTCCTCCTCCTTAATTTCCTCATCTCCTCTGAGCGGTGCCCCGACACCTTCTCCAGGGAGAGGAAACTTCCATAGCAACCCGCTAACGGCACTAATTACAGGGATGGCAGCTAGCAGGGCTGCCACGAGGCAGAACCCAGCCTCTGACCCAAGAACAGCCATTCCCCTCTGTCACGATGCCTGTCTGGGGGGCAAAGGAGATTCAGAGATGGGGCTTCTCAATGCACCAACCCCAGTGGTATGAGTGTGTTTGCCATGCACCAGAGAGAGAAATCTGGCTCCTCTGGACCATCCCCCGGAGCAAATCCTTTAACCATTTTCAAAACCATCTGTGGGAAGATGGCAGGGACTAACAAATGTGCCCACGGTTTGAGAAATGTCCTCGTAAATGTAATTGCAGGTGGGTGCAGTCAGACTCTGCCGTACACGTGGGCAATGGCTGTCCCTGTGTGGGGCCAGCGAGATGCCACCCACAGACTCTGAGCATCCCTCCAAGTGACAGCTTTGTGGCCAGGAAACCTGGCTGCTGGCTGAACAGTGGTGCATAGTGTGACAGTGCATGGGAGGCTGTTGGCTGCTTTTGCAGACATGCTTAAAATTAAGAAATAGCAGCAAACAGGGCAGCTTTAATGGCTAGCAAACCCTGACCCAGCGTTTTCTGAAGCTGAGCTGCCTGCTTAATAAGTGAATCCAAAGTCTCGACTCAGGACACTTCCTCTTCCACAGATGGATTTGTCTTCAGCTTTATCATATGGAATTCTTCGCTTGAAAATGCCTACTTAATTATGTGCCAGCAGAGCTTCAAACCCTGTCTCGGGGATGCAGTGACTTAGTAATTGGTCATAGCAGAGCTTGACTTTAAAGGGGCTTCATTTTAAGGGTGGTGTATTTCCAGCTGTTACACCCAGCAAGAAGAGTTTTGGTTCAGTCAAACAGGCTACAACCTGACCTAAACCTTATTTAGCTCTTCACATGCTAATAAAAATGTTCACTGAAAACCTTAATAGGACTTTGCACTTAGATGGGTCTTTGATTTGGGGATTCCAAAGCTCCTTCTAATAAGAAATGCTGATTATGACTCTATCGTAAAACCAGATTAAATCAAAAGGGGTTCCAGATCTCTGTTTTGTTTCAGAGACAGAACAAACCTATTCCAAACGTACAGAAAGTACATTCTGTGACTAGAAAATGAATTTTATGAGCCTTTATAAATAACCTGATAATTAATTTTTTTGCTAAAATTAATTAAAAATCTCATACTTTATAGAATGTTAACATCTGTGTTTATCTTTGTCTTGTCCCAAATCATCTTAATGGAATGATAGAGATGCATTAAACTTATATATAGTTAAAGTTAATTGAAATCTTGCTCATAGGCTCTACATAAAGAAATTAGGATGTAATTAAGCTAAGTTGTTAATGATTGCTGTGTCTAGATGCTGTGGTTATCGGGATCTGTGTCAGACTCAGGTCACTTGGAGGTGCAGACAAAGGAGCCCAAGCAGTCGCCATGTTTCCTCTGTGGCTTATTGAACACAGCGGGGCGGTGGGCTGCAGGGACTCAGTGGCACTGGGGATATCCCTCCCCTGAAGCAAGAGGTCTCAGTCAGCAAGGGTATGCCAGGACCCAGAAACCCACCGTGGCTTGGGGATGGCAGCCCCGCAGCTGGGGCACAGCCGCTGGGAGAATGGACCCTGGAGCACAGACGCACTGAGACTTGGCTGAGCATCCTCTGCACCCCTCACTGTAGTGGTAGGCTCATTTATGGAGCCCCTAGACAAAAATGTTGATCAAAGGTGAAAAGTCAAAGTCACCAGTGTGCGTTGGGTGTGCAACACCACAGCAACACAGTGAACATGTCCTAAAAAGGGTTAAACTGGGAGGAGTGATGTAAAGCTGGTATTTCAGGTCATCAAGCCATCAAAAGTATCAGAAGGTAGGATTCTCTTTGGCTTTCCTATACAGCGTGTTATGTCTGATTTTTTTTAAAAAAATAAATAATTAAAACAAGCACAGTAAGAAAATTGCTAAGCAAAACATCAAGTGCTGTTACAGTTAAGAGTATCAGTAACTTATAAGTAAAAATAGTAGAGGACAATATCAAACAACAGAAATCCAGGTTATTCATAGCTGAGTTTATACATAAGAGAAAGGAACTATATTAAAGTAAGAAATGCAGAGATAAGGCACCCAAGCTCTCTTAGCTCAGCCCTGGAGAGATACCACAAAGGGAGAAAGTGGAAAATCAATGATGTTGCATTTTACCAACAATTTAAATCTCATCTGGGACCATAAAGACTGGTGTCATTCTTGTCCACACTGAACCGTAATCATTGCATCTGGCCACTGACTTCCCTAATATTTTCTTTTGACCTGATAAAGAACCTGATACCTGACTACAGCTTTTCAGATGTCTTAAAAGTCACTGGGAGGGTGTTGTGATGTGTCAACCTAGAGAGAGAGAGAAAGGAGATGGGAGGAAATTATAGGGGAATGTTAGAAAGGGAAGGGAGATGTGCATTAAGAAAGGAGGAGCAAAAGAAGATGAAAAGCCAAAGCGTTACGAGGCGGAGAAGAGCAGGTAGAGAAAAGGAGGGGATTTGCACCAGAGATGGGGATAGAGGGACAGATGGGAGGAAAGGTGGGGAGATAGCTGGAGAGGCCAGGTTGGCAGCTGTAAGGGGAAGGGTGGTATATTTTCTTAAAATACAGATATTTGCATGCATTGGACCTGCCTCTCGGCTCTCTAGGTGGACAGGCCTCAGTTAAGGAAAAGAAGAATGGGATCCTGGACCTTGATAAAACGCATCTCATCTTTTGGCAACTGAGCATTTGCCAGGATAGGCTCTTTTAAGGGGCATATCATTGTCATCTGGGGCATAGCTGTCTGCCTTCTGCTCTACTGCTAGTATCTAAGGAAAAAAGGGAGATAAATCATCCCTGTAGCCTAGCGGAGTGCAGCAGAAGTGGATCTTGGCCCCAGTGTGCATCACTTTCTGATACAGTGCAAGTTTTTTTGATTTTTTTTTTCTTATTGCACATACATGAGAACTACAAGACTGGGAAAAAAGCTGTTCTTTCCCAATCAAAAGCTGCTTTTTCCATCTATCACAAGTGTTTTTACTGTATCTGTCTCCTGTTCTGTACCAGGCTGAGGCATGTGTTTTGATATGCAAACATAGCAAACCTGCCTGCAATCTTTTCATTACCTTTCAATATTTCATACTGCATGATGAGATCAAAGAGGTTAACTGAATTAGGAGTCTCCTAACCACAGCTTTTTGGAAACGTGCGACTGTTAGCAATGCACAGTGGGCCTTTCCTTCCATTTGTTCCCCCTCCTTCGCATATGTACCCATCACAGCTTCAAACGCTGCATCAGATCTGGAGAGACCCATTAGGAAGTGAGCAAACCAGCCAATACAGGCAAACTGAAAAGCTTCTTAAAAGTGAAAAAATGTGCTACAAGGATTTCAGATCCCAAATCAATTGAATCACTCATGGGTAGGCATAAAAATGAAACCATATGTCATCTCAGAAACAAAATATTTGAGAATTAATTCCATTTTTACTCGCCTGTCAAAGCTTGGCTTCCAAGTTTAGCCTTCTCATTCTTGCCAGTGATATTATTAGCCCTCTGCCACTGCTCAGGTGACGCACTGATGGACAGAGCTGTTGAAATAAAGGGCTTTCTGGCTGGAAAGGCAAAGTGAATAAAACAGCATGGTGGAAGGGCTGCAGGTGGCTTTTAGAAGTTTTTTCAGCAAAATGAGCAACAATTTATTTTGGAGCAGCCAAGAGAATTTTGGCTGAATTGAGATGCTTTGATTGTCTTATTTAACCCTTTCAAATCCTTTCTCCTTTTTCGTTTTAACGTAAATGCCATTTTAAAAAAATGCTCTTTGAAATGAAAAGTCAGAAGTTTTAGTATGATAAAGTGCCCGTATGAGACCTTTTGGTTTTTTTATATGGAGCATATCAACATTTTTGAAGTGATACTTAAATTTTGTAACATCTCAAAACCAGTAGAAAACCAGAACTGAGCAGATAACTACACAGACACTTTGTTGCACGGTTTTTGGGGTGCTCTGCTGCCAGGGAGCCACAGGGGCTGGCTGCCCCTCGCGTAGGACAGCATCCAGGCAGGCCCATAGCAGCCAGGCAGGTCTGACAGCTAACCGGGAAGTCGGCTCAGGGGCAGGGTCTGGATTGAGATTTGGGGTGTCCCTGCCCAAGCTTGGCTGTGATGTGGTGAGGCCATAGCACTCGTGGGGCAGGAGCTGTCAGACTGGCTGAAAGCAACTCCCAAGGGCAGAGGGTCAGCCCTGGTGGGCATCTCCCTGCTCACCACCACCAGCTGTGCTGTTCCTGAGCTGATCATGTAGATTTAACAGAGGACCTTGTCTTCCTCTAGTTCTTAAAGAAGTTTTTGTATTGAGGAACAGGAGATGGTACATCTGGCCAAATGAAGAATGTAGCCTCAGCCAGTCCTGACATGCATGTTACCATCCTGGGGCCATGGCTGAGCTGTGTGTCAATGAGAGCAGCCTCAAGGCTGCTCTGATACCATGCAAGGGGGAATGGATCACCTACAGCACGTATGTGCATGTCTCCACATGCAGCACCGCAGCACCTGGGCAATGTGAGGAAAATGTCAAGGTAGTTTAGCAGTCAGCTTCCAACTTGCATGAAAAACATCTCTGATCTATATCAGTATCACAGACTCAGCCTTTAAGGTGAACGCATAAAGCAAGCCATGTAGTATGGTGAACTTTCTGACTTCTGAGTGCAGCCACCAGACCATCACCCAGTGAAAGAAAGAGGAGGCTGCACCTTCCACAAAGAGTTGTTCCCTTGAGTGGAGATGTTACAATGCCATGCATCCTGTATCACTATTTCTAGACTTGGAAGCTTACTAAAACTCTCTTCTGGGGCACAGAAATCAAGCACGTGTTTTATGGAGCAGGTTTTGATCACTTAGCTATCTGGTCATTTCAATGTGCTTGTGAGTAATTAAACTTTATATGGAGCTCATAGGAGTTGCTCTAGATTTCCACTAAGTCAAGGATCTAAGTACAAGGATATTTCTTTTTTCTCAGTAAAACTAGAGCATCTGTTTCATGGCAAGTTCTTCTAGATCATTGAGTGGTTTTGTAAAACTGCTGTCGAACGTGGTATTTATTAGGGTTGTGCACAAATACCTAATGTTGTGAACACACTGCATACATATGTTAATGTCACATTCACGTTGCAAAATATTTATAACTGTCAACTCTTTCCCCATCTCTCTTTTTGCACGTCTCCAAGCACATAACCAGCTCTGCTCCTAGCTGATTGATGAGGTAGGAGGGTAAAGTCAGATAGCATCCTTCACCTTCATGTTGCTGTTCAGCCTGCAGACTTCAGAGACTCTGCACAGGGACTTCAGTTTTCTGAGTTGGTGGTTATATGGCAGCGACAATAATCCACATTTTAGGATGGCAGTTGAAAAATACATGGCATGAAGGAATGACACCAGGGTCTGTTGGTGGTGTTGAGGGAGTTGTTTGTTGGTTTTAGGTGATCTTAGACAATCTTGTAGAATGTATAGTGTTATTCCTCAGGAATCAGGGCCCTTCTATCCTCTTTACCATGCAAGCATCAGTCCCTTCAGAGACCTCAAGCCACATCTCATGGGCTCACACCACTCTGTCAGACCCTGGAGCTATAGGCAGAGTGCTGCCTGCACGACTCTGCTGCATTAGCAGCACTCACTGTTTTCTTTAGCAAAGATCAAGGGGTGCTTTCTGTGAAAAGGTAACAGGCCCTACGAGACCACATACAGCTGCAAGATTTTTCATCCTCCTATCCTGTCAGTCGGTGCGCAGAGGCTGTTTAGACTGGCCAGCTTCCACTAACATGCAGTCATTTCTCAGAAAATCTCCCACAGTTGCACTGGTTTGGCGTAGGCTTTTGTAACGATACCAGCAGCAGGAGTGCTAACGTGTGCTGTAGAAAAATCTGCTGCTAACCAGTGCGGCTGCCATCAGGGGAGCCTGTGCAAGGATAGGTCTTTCCTGAAAAAATGCAAATAGCAGCACAGCTCGTTAGCGGCTTAGGAAGTCAGAGAACCAAATGAGGCCCTCGGGGCGGGGGGTTGGAAACTGGGTGCTGGGCCAGGGAGGCCCTCTACAAAACTGGGAATGAGCTGACTTGAGTAGAAAGCTTTAGATGAACATCTATGGGCTAGTCTGTGTCACCAGTATTGCTAGAACAAGGCAGGGGCTCGCTCTGTCCCGTGCCGTATGTGGAAGCCCTACCTGCTTGCAGAGCTGTGGCCAAGTAATGACTAAGTCCCACTTTTTTTATCTGATGAGACCAGGTAGTCTCACATGCCAAGTGGGATCATACTGGTTATTTTAGATGAGCAATGTGTTGCCAGAAGCAGTCAGAGCTAAATATGGTATACTGCGTATGGAAGCAACTTCCTGCTGTTTCCTGAAGTCTGACAGGTGAATGACTTGGGATCAAGCGTGCCGTGGTGAAATCCAGCATGATCTGCCACAACTGTTGGACACACTGCACTTCTGACCCCCATCATCCTCGCAGTCCCATCAAGCATAACCCCTTACAAATGTCACACTGGTAGCAGTCACCTGTATCCTGCAATCGCATGAAACACCCACGCATGGTCCAGCCTTGGCCGCAGTCCCCTGCCTATCAGGTGACATTACTTCAGAAAGGTCTTAGGCTTCATACTCCCCATGAGCATGCTTAATACAGTGATCCAGGAGCTACCCTACTATTATTTCTTCAGCACAAAAGATGCTTCAGGGAAAATGTCTCAAAAATAGTAAATCTGACTTTTTCAAAAGACTTACTGTTCCCAGCCTTTGCAAAGACCCAGCTTTCTGAGGTTGTGCTTTCAGTGTCAGTCCACCTCTGTCAGCAGCTGCTGACCAGTGGCTCCTGCTGCCCTTGCTTAGGGAGTGTTCTGGAGTTTGTTAGAGCCCTTTTGGGCTCCACGTTTGGTTCTGTGCTTCTGGAGATGGGGAGGGCATGCCTCTCAGTTGCAAGCTGCGGTATGCTTATCTGGACCATTGTGCTGACTCCCTGCCTGGTCTGCCCAGAGGACCCACATTGTCATAAAGAAAATTCAAATAAACCATTATATTTAAATAGTAATTTTGCATCCCTGGTTAGCCATGTACAACAGCTATACCATTACTATACATGGCTATTTACATACATATATACAGCAACTCCACCTCCACATTTTCCACTAAAGCATCAGTAAGCCATGGTAAAAGCCAGAGTCCTCTGATTTCAGCAAAAAAGTTATTTCAGTGTTGCTGAAACGGAGATCAGAAAGAAAGGGAGTGATCACAGCACCACTGACCTCACCACATAGCAATAACCTTCTGCCTGGAAGCAGAAACCAGACATATCCAAATGCAAGAATAGAATTGTCTTTCTAACAGTGGGGGTTAATTAACGACCTGAACAAACCACTAAGTGCAACATTTTCTTTATCTTCATCTTGTCACATAATGATTGGAGCACTTTCTGGAAGTTAGTTTTTATCCAAATATTATGAGATTCAATATAGATGTAATTTGGGGAAGATGTATGGTGTGTGATACGTGCGCTGAGTAGCTGAGCCAATCTGTGAACTGTCAGAGATGTTTTGTGCAGAGATACCTTGAAAAGTAAATTCAAAGACACTCTACGAAACAGTGTTAGAAAACAGTCGTTTCCCTACGGCTGATCACACTGGTGGAAATATTGAAGACTCCTTGTTAGAGCAACTGCCGAGTCCTGTGACATCTGATGTTAACCAGATAGTTTGCACAGATTGAATGCCATGTCCCATTTCCCTTCTGCTAGGAAAGACTTTCCCTAAATTTGCCACGTGAGGAGAATCTGTTGGGAAACGTCTCAGGCTAGACTGGGCTTAATGGGTGCCTAAGGCTTTTTTTCCGAGCACATATTTGCTGGGGTACATCCAGCTGTGGATGTGCTTTTCCTTTTTGCTGTGCATAACATCTGTGCAGTGGGCTTTTGTTTGGCTGGTTGGCGGTTTTCTCCTCCTTCCCTCAAGCTGCTTTGGCTGCTCACCCAGCTTTTTACCAAATTGCAAATTTATATTCCTTCTGCTTTCGGCAGGCCCATATGTGGAACTGTCAAAATGTCACTGGCATCAATTGTGAAAGGTTAGTGCCACATTATAGTCAGCGAGCTTATTAACAGGGTTTTGGAGAGGGGGAGGGAAGGACAAATGGGAATCCATTTTCCAGGCACCTGCTTCTTCTACTAAACATTTCTTCTTGTCACGTGTATATTTTCAGAAAGTGGTTGCCATCTGCATAGGAAAAATTTAGGTAGGGACCCCAGGAGGAACAGGCTGTGCCTTGTTCTTCCCAGCAAGCTGGGAGGGGGAGATGGAAGAGCAATGAGAGCAAGCTGGCCAAGTCCATTCAGGTGTTGAGTTGCAGGAGACATTTGTCTTCACCAACCCAGTGACTAGAGACAGGATCATGCTGCACAAATTGGGTCTTATGGGGACACAGTGTCAAACTGGGAGACTGTGGGTCTTAGTTCCATGATTTCAGCTTGGCCCAGGAAACAGTCACGACATTCAGTTGCTGTCCCCAAGTTTGCAGGTGCCCGTATACAGATGAGAGCTACCGTTTTGCTTATTTTCATCTCTGGACTTTTTCAGATTTAATCAGATTGTATTCGAAGTCACCACTGAAAAAATTCTCATATCCTACTGCAGAGTGTTTATCTGTCCAAGGCATTTTTAGGGCTTCTGGTGCCATCATTGCACAGAACCTAACTTTATACATCTTTAATGTATTAATCCTCAAAACAACCTGGTGAGATGAGATTATCTCACTTTATGAGAACTGAGGCACAGAAAGCCTGACTTTTTTTGTCATACAGGTTTGTGAGACAGCAGAGAGTAGTATCTGCATCTTCACAGACTCTCCGCTAGTACCTGGATCACTGAACCATCCTTCTCATGCCTCATTTTTTCCTTTGGCTTTTCCACCTTGTTTTTTAAAGTCAACCTAACATCTAGCTGGATGTCATCCATTAGAGAGGAAGGAGGAGGAGAAGTGCCCAGACCACACCAAAAAGTTAAATCTGTGTTGCATTGTCACTCTCTAAAAAGAGCCAAAGCACGGTGTAGTTGCTTGTCCTTAGGGTTTGTATGGAGCTGCTCTTTCACAAGAACCACTGCCCGGTTTTTGGACTGTAGATCATGGCCAGTGCCAGCCTGACCTAGATTCAGACCAGTGACCTGAAGGTGAAACCCACCAGAGTCCATAGCTGAGCCTCTGGGGCACCAACCCTCCTTCGCTCCTCATTATTCCCTTTTTGACATGGCAGAAAAAGCCCTCAAGGTGGCTTATAATGTACTGCTGGTGGTAGTATGTGTCTGACCTTTTCTGTAGGAATGAGCTTGAAAATGAAGTAGAAAAAAAGGGAATGAATATTAATAATTGGATTGTTCTGGGGATTATTCACTGGCAAAGAAGCCCATTGTGCCCTGGAATTAGACCGAGTACCATGTGAAGGTGGTTCTTTGTGGCTCCCTCAATGCTGCTGGCAGGTGAAATTAAATTTCACCACTCATGACCAAAACCAAGAAATGGGGATTCTGCATGGATATGGCCATGAGAGGCCCCTCTTTCACGAGGCAGGAACTTCCATGCTCCCCCCCATGCTCCTGCCTGTCCCTCTGTGTGTGAGCCCATGGCCAACACATGGGATGTGGGGCACTGGCACATGGCAAGGTTGAGCTTCAGAGTGGTCACTTCAGGCAGAGAGGAGGCAGGGACAGGAAGGTGAAGGCAGGAGGTAGGGAGAAATTGCATGCAATGTGGGGATATTGCCTTTATTCATTTCCAGCTTTCCACCTTGCCATGCGTGTGTTGGGGATTTCAGCTCACTCCCGCTCACGAAGCTGCTCTTGCCCTTTCTTGTTCTTGCTGGTTTTGCTGCAGGAGAGGAGGTAGCACTGTGCAAAACACCAGATCCAACTTATACGAGGTTTCTTGGTTTGTGATAGGCTGTGCACAGCCCCAGGTGCCAACGCACAAGACGAGCGTGATGTGAAATGTGGATCAAAATGTGGACATCTCTTCTTGCCCCAGGACTTCTCTCCAAACCCTCTGAGCGCAGCCTCCCCAAGCCCCACTGACTCCTCTGCTGTGAGCTCTCCTCCTGTGACACCCCATTTAACACCACACAGCTGTGCTTAGGTGCCTTTCAGGGAGGTGCATGGCCCTGTTTTCTAGGTGGTGCGCTGAAGGTACAGAGGTGTCTAACAAAACTGTAGAAGGTCTGATTGTCCAGCCAGGACTGGGGACCCTGGTGATGACCCCAGCAAAGTGGGCATTTAAGTGGGAATGTGCAGGTCCTCGTGGCATGGGTGCTGTGTCACCAGGACCAGACAGGAGAGGACCCTCCCACCACATCCCTGACAGCAGGCTGGACTCCCTCTTGCAGGCTCCAGAAGCCCTCCTGCAGAATATCTGAGCTCAAAACTTGGATTTTGGGCAATTGAGCAGCCATTCCTCTGCGTTCTTCTCGTGCCAAGCAGAATTTTAATGTACTTCCAATTTCTCTTTTTAGCACACACAAAGAAAAATATAAAAAAATTAATAATCATCTATAAGAGAACTTCTTTTCAGACAAATGGAGAAGCATTCAATGCTGATATATATTTTTCCCCACTTTTAAATGGTATCTATTTAAATGCAGATTTTCTGGTTTCCTATGTGGAGCTTGGAAGAAACGCCTTTCAATTTAAATGTTAATAGAAGAGTAAACTTCAAAATCAAAATTTCTCCATAAGGGAGAGTGTTTTCTCACAGCTTTAAATGTCTTTCTGTACTTCCTCCCTCCTTCTCCCCCATCCTCCTTCCTCTCTTCCCAGCCCCCAGCCCAGCCTCACTTGCAGTAAATGGTCTTTTTTTAAAAACAAGAATACACCTTTCAGAGTTCCTGAATTAGAATGTTTAAGGCTGGGGTCTGTGGAATGAATATGTTTGAGCAGAGTGCTGGGGCATTGATAAAGCAGAGATACCATCTCTCCACCTCCAGCCTTTTTCATCCCAGCCATTTATCAAACCTGCTGCTCTGAATGCTTTATGATGGGATTAGTCTCAGGCTTGTGCTGCATAACATTGCACGGGTGGTTGGGGCAGGGCCTGAAAGGGAAGAAAAATCCTTAGGATAATGTTTTAGTCACTCCTGAATGTAAGCTTTGGTGATGGGCTGGGATGGGCAGCAGGGGAGGGAAGTCAAGTGCAGAGGGAAGAAGGTAAAACAGAGGAGGCATTACTAAGTCTCTTTTTCTGTATTACCCCTCCTGCTCCTCCTGTGGTCCATTCCTGGGTACCTCCAACTTCATTTATCTTCAGGAGGAGCTTAGGGTAAATCTGCATTTTACAAAAGACTCTTAACACTGCCTGATACTGGGTTTTTACATACAATTATGTTTCTTGCTTCCTGTCACACTCCATTTGTCATCTTTAATACAAACTTTCCTTTAATTTTCCTCATCACTCTCTTTCATTCTCCATCTGTTTTTGTCCTCTCTTCTCTCCTCACTGAAAGAAAAAGGGAGGAAAAAAAAGTGTTTCTGTTTTTTCTTCTGCTTCCTTTTAGCTCTGATAAGCCCTGGCCACCTTTGCAAGAAGTGGTTCAAGAGATTCTAACTGAAGATTAAATTTTAATAAGCTTCGATGTATATAGTGAACATGTAGGTACTGCACTGGTACTGCATATAAAAAGCAGAGTGTAACAGGGCAGAGTGTTCTTCCTGTGGAAGCAGACTTTTGTAAACTAGACAATAAAGCCATGACTATGTATAATAGGATATAGGGCTTTCTGTACCCAGATTATTTTTACACAACTGTTACTGTACTCTGTACATCATTATTATCTGAATGCCTCTGAAAAAAAAAAAAAAGAAAGAAAAAGTGGTGAATCAGCTTCCATGGCACCCCTGGGAGACAGGAGAAAGTCTGATTTTCAGAGGAAAGCTTTGGAGCACCCAGCCATCCCACTGATTTCAGGGAAAGCAGAGCTAACTGAGCTCTTCACTCTAGATGCTCAGTCCCTCGCAGGTGGGGGTGCTGGAGAGACCGCTTGCCCCCAAGGCATCTCGAGGTGCCTGTGACACCCTGGCAGAGCTGCATGGTGAAGCTTGCCCTGATGCCCTGCTCTGCATTTCCTCCTGTGCACTGTACCTAGTGTGTGTGAGGATAAATGGAGCAGTTCAGTCTTCAGTGATGTCAGAGCAGCGCTTCTCATCAGCACTGAAAGCACTTTACAATAAAGGGTGCCGCCTTTGCCCTGAAACCCAGAGCAGCTTTCTTCCAGACCATTGGAGAATGCAGGAAAACTTCCATTTAGAAAGCTGGGCTTTCCACCTGACCTCTCCCCCTGCCACCAAGGCTGGAGGTGCTGGGGGGAGGGAGATGCTGCCTCACGTCCTCCAGGAACCTCCAGGTGCCTCGCATCCTCTGGCCAGGCTAACGTGGTGCTGAGGGACTGTGTTGTGCTTCCTCCCCAGCAAGATCGTACTTGTGATGTGGTGGCTCAAAGGAGAGGTCACTTAAAGTAAGAGGTGACCAGTATAAAGAAATGTTTACTCCCTGAGTCGTTCTAGGGAATAGGAAGGGAGAAAAATGAAAAAAGCACAGCTCTAACCTGATAAAGTCCTGAAGTTCACATTGAAATTGAGCAGAAGCCATTTTATTACATGTGCCTCAAATTCTTCAACACCTGCATAATCCGTGAAAGCTGCGTAACAAAAAGCTTTTTGGCATAGCTACGACTGGGAAATGTTTGCTTTGTGTGGCCTCACCTAGCAGGAGCAGGAAGGATTAAAGTTATGAATATGAAGAAAGATGTCCAAAAATGCAGGTACCTCAGACTTTCCTCCCTGTTTCTAGGGAATGAGGGAGGGACAGGAGGGATGAAAGGGTTGACTGGGCAAATTACAAGTGTACTCTGCTGGGACCGAAGCTTGGAAATGTTCCTAGATGATCATATATTGCAGTGCTTAAAAGCCCGGATAGTAAATCTGGAGAGAGTGAAAGACTCTTCAAGATCAGCTCTTGCCCATCACTGAATAAGTAGAAATTATCAACTTCAGGTACTTTCTGCGAAAAAAAAAAAAAGATCTCCTCTCTGGTATCGAAGAAGGGGAGGAGAGAGAATGGCTTGGAGTAGGGTAGAGTGGAATAATGCTTTGGCATAGGCTCAGCTACTCTGGCCTACTACATCGGGGTT
Source organism: Balearica regulorum gibbericeps (assembly GCF_011004875.1). Lineage (NCBI taxonomy): Eukaryota > Metazoa > Chordata > Aves > Gruiformes > Gruidae > Balearica > Balearica regulorum. The sequence continues at coordinate 64,275,862 of NC_046184.1, forward strand.
ATAAGGGCAAAGCTTTTGTTTCCTTCCTAGCCTGCTGTCACTCAGAGCTGAGTAGCAACACAGCAGATAATAAAAAACCCCATTTTTCTTCTCTGGCCAAAGTTGCTTTTTCAGCAGAAGGGGAAGTAGGATTGAAGCAAACGACTGAACCCTTCTATGGGATGGTATTCACAGCCATCATTCTCCCAAGACCTACGTTTTCTGCCTTCTATGGTAGAACTGCATCTGATGTGTTAAATTTCTGCTGCACAAATGCCTCCTTTATGCATTGACATCTCTAATATCTATATCATCAAGCCTCTTGAAGACAAATCCATTTTTTCAGCCTCACGAGACACTTTTTCTCACCTTTTTTCCCCTGCACTTAAACAAGCTTTGTTTCCTTCCTTCTCTACCACCTCCTTAAATCTCTCTCTTATTATCTAGTGGTTTTCTTTTGTCTGCTCTCTGCTCTACACAAGCAAAAGGCAACAGTAAAATTGGAACTTGATATTCAAGGTCCAAATGGTGCTTTCAGCCACTGCAGAATTTCTTAGGCCCCTGTAATTTTCCCAAAACCAGAAGGAATTGCTTTCAGACAGTAACACACCAGTGTGTGACCTGGTCTGGGATGCTCCCTTCCTCTTTGATGCTTAATGAGAAGAGTCACCAGAGACAAGAAATTGCAGTGTCATGTGGAATTTGCTGTCTGTCAGCATGAACCTCTGAAGGCGTCAGCCTTTGTAGAAGAGGGCTTTGTTTCTCCTCTAATGAACTGCTCACCTGACTCTGAAGTTGCTGGGATTTCTTATGAAGGAAGGCAGGCAGAAGTGCCAGCAGTGCACAGCTGACACCTTTCTTTCTGTTTTAAATAACTGTAAGAACACTTAAGAACTCTGGAGGATGATATCCAGATAGATGGTCTGTCCTGACAAGAATAAATCATGTGTCAGGATGTCCACTCTACACCCCATCCTGAGGGACATGTTGACTAGCACAGGCCACAGCCAGTTTGTGAAGCTTCCTAATAGCATTTCCATATAGACAAGTTCATACATGCTGGCAACCAAACACCTAACACTTCTTCACACAACCAACTCTAGTCAAGGGAAGGTGATGGGATTTTCTGGTTTAGGAGAAGTTATGCATGTATCTTATTAACACCATTGTGCCTCTTGTGATATGAAGGTTCACCTAAATCCTTCAGAGTGCCAGTTTCTCTTTTTGTGAGGGCCTTCTGCTGCTCTTTCTCTCTTTTGAAGGGGTTTGAAAGGGTTGTGTTTTAGTGTATGTGCTTGTGACACGCATATTTCTGAGTCATTCTCTGATGCAGAATACTTACATATAAATATAATCCACTGTTACTTTTGTTGAAGTGGGTTGTACTCATTGGGATTGTGTTAGACTAATCTTTAAATTGGAGACTGAGTTGCCATATGATTCAGTAAAAGGCACTCAGAGATTTTATCTGAGTCTCAGGTAGACTAATACATTTTCTTTTCTTATCTCTCCATACCTGAAGCGGAAAGAAAAGATTAAAACCTCACCCTCCACTTGCCAACCTCATCCAAAATACAGACTTAAGCTGCGCGGAGAGAATCATGAGAGTCAGAAGAAACCACTCAAAATCACCTGCATTAATACTCCCTTGTTCATTGCAGCTGGGAGCTGCTAGGGCTGGTATTCAGTAAAAGACACATCTGTCCAATTTTAAATCTTGCACCCCCTTGTAGTTTTGGGGTGAGGTAAGAGAAGGGGTGATGCCAGAGAAAGGTATCTCTGTGCTGCTGCTTCTTCGTAAGAGAAGTCATTTAAACAAAGCTTAGTGAAATCTGGTAAATTGTGCTCTTGGGCTGTGTGCAGTTCTTGAACAATTTCCAATACATGTATTTGTTTGGAAAAAAGATGAAAAAGGAGTGATTTAGACTCTTTCCAAGTATAAATGTTTTTAATCCCACACTGGTAAAGACAAATGAGAACGAATTGAGCACAGGAGGGTATAGATCAAAGTGACCTGCAATGAAGGATTATGCTAAATAATTATGCTATCCCAGTCTATTTCTGCTTGTGGCGGTACTATATTCTGATATTTGGTCCTAGAGGGGCCCAGAAATACATTTGCGATTTCCTTTTTGGTTTCCCCTTTTGTTGGTACATCTCAGGAAAGAACGGCACTATACCCAGAATGTCTTCTAAGCTGTTCTAGATATTCTGGATACAGACTTCAGGGTCCTTAGTCCCTATGGACCTTTCTCTATTGGGAGAAGAAAAGAGGACACGTAGGATTGACTATCTGGAACACTATTTGCAGCAGTGTTGCACTTGCTGATGGTCTGATAACAAGCACTGTGGTTTGATCTGGTAGCAAACACTTGAGAACAAGCACTTCTGAAAGCAGTAGCAGTGCTGTGTGGTTAAAGGGCCAGCCAGAAATCCAGGTAAGATAGATTCAATTATATGCTCCTCTGCAAACTTTTCATGTAGCCATGGGAAGGTTGACTATTCTCACCTTGTCTTGGTTTCCCTATCGTTCACAAGAGGCTCATATTTTCCTTCCTGTACGTGTTGTGAGGAAAGAAATCTCTAATATTTTGGAAGTAGTATTAAACTCCTCTGTGGAAAGGAAGATAGGTATCAACAGGAGAACTGAGCCCTTGCTTTAGAAAGATGACTTGCAATTTCAAGGAAGAGGACAGAGCATCAGAAGTCAAAAAGGCATATTGAATTTTTCAAGAAGCAACGCTCATTCCAAAAATGTTATGTTTGCAGCTGCTGGGGTGTGAAACTTCTTCCACGATGTGACAACCAGCATGAATTACTTTATTGCTCATAACAAATACAGATGGACAGATATCAGGGTGAAATGAAGGGCAGGGGCATTTGCAAACAGACAGAGAGAACCTTCTACCACATGCTGCTAGGAAATAAACAGATCTTAATCGGCTCTTCTGCTTTTCTTTATCTTCAGAAAACCTTTAGAGTTAATATTCTCCAGCGGAAGACTAAAATGCTTTTAGGAAGTGCATGTTGTTTTATGAGAATCTGTCTCTGTTTTAAGGAGGTTGTCTAAAATGCTAATGTTTCTCTTTTCATCACGATTCATGAAGTTTGTGGCTTTCAAATTTACCATTTCAGTTTCAGTCATGGGAATTGGATTACTTCATTCCCTGTCCCTTCTCCAATGTTATCAATCAAGAAATTTGTTGTTTCCAGCCTACATGAACATGATGCCTGATGATCCACATTGTTTTTGAATCAGGATTGAGTTCCCTGCCTATTACATGCAGCAGCACCTCTAGTAGTGCTAGGCATGGAAAGTACTGCCAAGGGGAAGATATTGACACATAGCTTTTAGTCTGTTAATATAAAAAAAGAAAATGGGATGAAAACGGTGTCTCTAAAACACGAGTGGAAAGATAATATTGCACTTTCACCCACAAGTGATGGGGATATCTAAGTCTGTGTAGTAAAACATTGAAACTACTGGTCAAACAGGCATTGAAAATCAACTTCTGCATTATTGGTCTTACAGAACAAGTAGTGTAATACATTCCTTACTTGTGCCCTGTAGCTACATTTCTAAAGGTTTGGGTTACTAGATGGTGGAGAAGGGGAATTCATGGTACCACTGCAATCTGTACACTTTGCTACAGTGTGAGAACTTGGGATGGGTATCCAGTAGAGGATCAGCTGTAAAACCAGCTAAGCAGTGCACATGACTGAGATCAGATAAGGTGTTTGCTGTTGCAGCTCCTATTTGGCTGGGTAAGATTCAACAATGCATTTTGCTGGCATAGTCACTCCTTTGGTTGACTGAGATTGTCATGCCATGATTCTGGGATGCTGTAGTTACTCAGAGAGGTTCTCTAAGAAAGAACGAGTGTGGAGAACCATTCATTTCATAATCTAAAAATAAATAAAAGCAATTTCAGAAAAATTGAAAAAAAGCAAACTCAGGATGTGCTCAGATTTCATAAAGTGGTGTTACATGAAAAAGCATGACCCTTTTTACCTTTGCAGGATGTATTCACGAAAGGTCTTATCAGTGCCAATCAAACTCAGACAAAACCTCACCAATTTGTACTGATGAGCTGTTGTTTATATTTATATGGCATCCCTTGCTCCTAAATTAGCAGAAGAAATTTATATATTGCCTCGAGTACACAATGCAAATCTTTGCTTTTCTCCTGTCCTTTCCATGTGGAGCACCACACCAACAGAATAGTAATCATAAAATGTACCACTAATGGGGGTTTGTGTCCAGAAAAGAAGGCTCCTGTTCCCTGCCCCTTCTCCTCACTAAACAGCCTGAGGGTTGGTTACATACATTAAATACCTTCCCACAAAAGAATCACTTAGAGTAGTCTTGTTCCCAGCACTGACCTCAGCTTCATGTGGACTCTGACAGGTGAGGAGCACTGGGAAGATGCTGTTGGACAAGCGCAGGCTGTATATGAAACCAACTTTGCAACCCCCTTTCCCAGCACTGCTATTAGCAAGGGCTGCCCTCAAGGAAGGTTATGACAGGACAAAACCCAAGATGGTTTTGAATAGAAAAGAAAGTTTGTGTTTTATTTATTTCAAATAAGCTCTAATGGATGGGCTTGTGAGGAGCAGATTTGCAAGTAGCCTAAGCAGTGGCAATCTTAAAGTGAGCCCACTGAATTTGCGAGAACTAGGATTTCTTAAAGAATTTCAATTTTGAATTTCTTTATATGTGGTATTAAGTGTCTGGCAGAGGTTAGCTTTCTGTTTTATTCAAGAGATAATGTAAGCCCAGAGTTAAGATGCTGATGGATTTTGCTGTGTTGTTAGAAAAGGAATTTCAGGTTCCATCAGAAAGAGAGGTCAAGTGAAACAAACTTCAAAATTGGGCCTAGAAATCTTGGTCCTGCTATTTTAACTTTTCTGTTCAATGGCAAAACTCACACTGATTTCAGAGGGGTAAAATCCATTCCTTAGTTTGGCATATAGGATGTGAGGATGCTTGTGATCCCTTCTGGGACCTGTGAAAACTGGCTCCATCAGCTCGTCATTGGGGTAGGTCTGAGGAGTTACTGACATCTTGTAGCTGAATAAAGCTACTTAAATTCAGCTAATTAAAAGCAAGTTCTTAGGTTATGTTTCCATTAGGATGAGCAAGTGCTGTTACCCAGAGTCAGCAGTCACAATGGAAGGGTCTTGCAGAGCTGACACAGGCAGCTGTGCGGCACTTCTGAGAGACGTGTTGTGCTGTTATTGAAGATGACATAGGAAACAGTAAACATTTTACGTTTTTAATCTATCTTTCAAATTGAACCCAGGCCTTCACGGACTGAAAAGTAGGAAGACATTCTGCCATCAAAGATGCTTACTCACATTTACTGCTTGTTTTAGAAAGCACTCTGAGAAATTCTCAGTGAACAGGGACTAGCGTTGCCTGTGGGACATACGAGTTTCTGCAGGAAACTTTTTCTGCACCAGACCTCCTTGAAAATATCAATGCTTTGTGGGAAGTTTTTGTTTGGTTCTTTTGGTGGAACAATCACAAAACCGAAGATAAAAATATGAAATTGAAGATGTGTATCTTGTTAAAAGGGCCCTGGTCACCAGTAGGCTGAAGGCCTGGTAATCCTTATGTTGTCAGAGGGGCTCCTTGCAAAAAATAGTGACAATCTACAGGAACCGGTTATAGTTGCAAGGGAGGGGTTGTGTTCTGCAACTCGATCTTGCATAAGAATTGCTTTAATGAACACAGCTCTGAGTAAACTACCTTCCACTGAAACAAATCATTCTGTCCCAGCACACCTATAGACCTCGTGGACACTTAGCATTTTGGATAAGGAGGTTTATGTGTCTCTGATGATGCTAATTTATCACTGTTCACAAATTTCACTGAATCTGCACTGCTGGTATTGGTGGTCCTTTTGATCCACTGTGGAAAAAGGGTAAAAAAAATAACAGCAATTGAGAAACAAAGTCCAGCCAAGGAGAAAGGCTGCCACTGAGACTGGTGGATGATTCACAGTTTCCAAGTCTTTCTGCCCCCATCATAAGCATTCTGTTTCTTGAAAGAAAGTGAAATCATTGCTATGGAAAAAAAAAAAAAAAAAAAAATTGTTTCAAGAAGGAAACAAATGTTTGGAGAACTGACTTGGCTGGAATTTTCCCAGCACATATAGTCTTGACATATCAGTGCTTAAACTTTCTATGCGTGCATGAGGGGGTACAGGGAACAATCAAATGTTAGTGAAGATGCCTCCATCTGTTCCATTATTTGAGGGCGTAAAGATGCTCTTCAGCTCTCACAGTCCTTGCTATTTTGGTTGCCAGGTGGTCTCCCTGCCCAGGTTTCACATCAAAAACAGATGTGAAGATGCAGGAGCAGAGATCCCAGCAGTGCCATCCTTTTTGCAGAAGGCAAATATGGGATATAGCAAGGTCTTAATTTAAGAGTTCTTTACATTAGGTCTTGGGGATTTTTTTCTTTATTTATGAAATAAATACAGATCAAGCCCATGCAGCCATATCAGATGCAGTACTCAGTCCCCACTTGCAGAACACAAAATGCTTCACTCCAGCCCGCTGCCCTCCTCCTCTGCCCAGTGCTCCCTGGAGCACTCAAAAACGTCCTCACCAAAAATCATCTAACAAGGTCATCATCTAGATACAAGAGAGGCAAATAAAGTGTCCTGTGCCCCAGCCGTGTATCTGCAGTGCATTTATTATCTCTGACACCAGAATATCTGCATGCCTCGCCATCCTGGAGGTACCCAGCTTCACACACAACACCGCTGGACAGCGAGGCTCTACGCCCCGACTTACACACGGGAAGCTGCGGCCCAGAGGGGATCAGTGACTTCCCAAAATCACACAGGGAGTCAGAACCGAGGTGAATCCCCTGTCATGTCTGCAGTAGAGGAAAGCACAGAGACTGCTTTGCGTATCAGTTTGAGCAGGCACATCCATTGGATGCAGTGGACTAAAGAATGCAGATGTGAAGGCAGGATTTAGACAAAGTTGTGCTAGTACCCAGACACCAGAGTTATTAGGCACAGCATTGCACTGAGTCCATTTTACAACTTCTAATTCCTGAGCAAATTGGCACAAGTCACTTGTTGCATCTGCACTGAGCTTCGTTGTGTGGTGAAATGGTCACCTCCTCCCTCTCCCCAGCCCAAGCTACTATCTTAATTTATGGATTGTCCTCCCTCTGAACCATCCTTACTCAAATCATCCTATGCCAACACACACTGAAGACCTTGCAGATCGGTAGCATTTTGGATTAAGACTGTTATGAACCTCTAATGTTGATAATTTATCACTGTTCACAAGCATGCTGTTTTTCTGTCTTCCCCACTGCAGATTTGCGCAGGATGACAGCTGGCTTCATGGGCATGGCTGTGGCCATCATACTCTTCGGATGGATTATCGGGGTGCTGGGGTGCTGTTGGGATCGAGGCCTTATGCAGTATGTGGCAGGGCTTCTCTTCCTCATGGGAGGTAAGGATGTTGGTGTCTGAAGAAATGTGTTCTTTTCCTTGTTTTCATGTTCCATCTTTCCACATGTCCCTCCTTTTCTAAGTTACTGAAAACAAGTCTTCAGAGTTGTTTTAGGTGATCTGGACTTGCTTTCATTTCAGCCACCTTCTGGTGTACATCAAGGATAACCCAACCACAGTAACGTGTTAGTTCTATCACAAAACAGTGTCTGTAAGTCAGAGGACTGGAAGTGGTCGCCTTAGTTGTTTAGTCCAGTGCTCTATTGTTGCAAATAACACCATCATGCTTAAACGTAATAAAAGTTAGTAATAAAAATCTGAAGATTATGCAGATGCTATTCCCACCGCTACCCTATTTCATAGTGGGACACTTTGGTAACTAGAAACTGTGCTCAAAGTTTTAACCTATATTTATTCCTCGTCAGTTGTTCTTGAGTCAAATATAAACTTAAAGTGTCTCATTTCTTTCTCTGATTTATCTGTGAAGAGTAATGGTATCCTCTGTTTTCCTTTTACCACTTTACATATTCTATGTTCTTGTAAACTTTTCTCTGGAAGACCAGTTATCAATCCAGCAGCCCTTTCTGCCACCTGTTTTTGTTTGTATTTGCCTTTTTCTACTAAGGATGAGAAGGACTGTTCCCAAACAAGTTCTGACCAATGCTTTGTATAGTGGCATAACAGTTCGCTTTCCTGCTGGAAATCCCTTGCCTGAAGTATTTGTGGTTATATTTGCCTTTTTTCATGCTGCATCACACTGAAGACCCACTGAAGATCCTTCAGTTGGATAATACATCCAGGCCTTTCTCCTCCTTTGTAATTTCCTACTAATGATCTCCCAATTTACAGCAGAGGTTCTGTTTATTGGTCCCCAGGTACATGCCCTGGCACTCTGTGCTTTTGAGCTTCTTCTCATTTCTACTGCACCAGCCCTCAAGGTCATCCAACATTTCCCATGTAGTCTTCCAGCCTTCCTTACCAGAGATGCCATCCAACTTTCTATCACCTGCAGGTTTCATGGCACACAGTGACTTTAAGGGTATGAGAGTGAAGTCCCAGACATGGTGCTGAGTGAACATCTCAAGGTGAACAGCAGTACTTCTGTTCTCTCTTCTTTTCTCTGCTAGTGGTTTTGGTTTGACTGGTTTTTTGCCCCCCATGGAGATATCATTTCAATGCACTTGGTCGCCTGTTTATCTGTACTGTGGTGTGACACAGCTAAGAGTGTGAAATACAGGGAAGCTTCTGTAGTCCCGGAAGAGGAGTTTAGTGCTTGAGTAACAAGTACTTACGTTCCAGCGCTGTTGGTGCTGGTGAGATAGACATTAGCGCCCTCGGTGCCCACAAACGCATTTGAAGTCTGCTAGTACCTTGTGCAAGCACACGCTGGTCTGTCTGGGGATGTCTGTAAATGGTTTCTTGTGGGTGTCAATACTTTATGGGCACTGAGTCTGCCAAATTAGCTTGGTATTTCTTATGTAATTAAAAGCTTAGTTTGCACAGGGGCTACGTTACTGTAATATGCTCAGATATCTGTGTGGTATTTAACTTACTACAGCACAACATTCAGATTAAAACATTAGGACTATACTAAGTAAATACAGAAAAATGTATTAGAAACTAGCTAAGTCTTGTTTACTAACTGGAACTTATCATTATACATGGGAGAGTTTCTAGTGCAGCTGCAGAGATTAGTTATTGACTTAATGTTATTTACTAGTTTGTCAGTGATTTGAAAGATGGCTGATAAAAGTTTTCATGTGAAACACGACTCAGTGTAACCATGCATAATGGGTTGGGTCACTCGTAGCTTACAAAGTCATCTTTTGGTATGCTCAAACAATATGCGTTTCAGTGGAGACAGATTCAAGGTCATGCAACTGGGAACAAAAAGTGCCAGTCATCCTCATAGAACGAGAGGCTGCCTCTTGGAAAGCAGCGGCTCTGGAAAGGTCTCTGGGATCACGGTTGCTGGGATCACCCAGCTGCACAGGAGCTCTCAGTGCACTGCCGCTGCTAAATGTGCCAGTTTTGATGGGAATATGCAATAAGAGCATGAGGTGGGGTTATCTGGGCAAAGCAAAGCTATTTCTGGACATCCTAGTCTGATGTCCATATTAAAGAGGGACATGGAAAGATTGCGAGAGGTTTGCAGAAGAGCTACAAGAGTGACTCAAGGTCTGAAAAACAAGAAAAACACAGCATGCCACAAAAAGCCAATTGCTTGAAACTGTTTAACAGAAGGTTTATAATTGACATGAACACAGTGTGGAAGTACCTATGCAAGGAGAAGCTATCTGATAGTAGCATAAATAAAATAATAACAAGATCCAGCAGTTAGAATCTGAAACTAATTGAAATGAGATGCACCAGATTATTTTATCTGCCAAATTCTGTCAAGATGCGTGATATTTTTAATAAAGATGTGTTGGAAGGAGATCAAACATTTTCTGCTCCAGTGTAGGCACGTGGATCAGGGTTACAAAAGGTTGCTCTCATCCTTGTTTTGCGCAAGTCAGTGGCAACTACTACACCTTTCCTGATTTCTTTTAACAGCAAATGTGCATAAGGTAACATCTACAAACTGAAGCAGTTAATAAAATACACAATTAGAGCCATCTAATCTAAAAAGCAGTAGCTATCAATGTTTTCAGACTGTCATATGTTACATAGTCGTTCCTTCTGCAGCCAACCAATCTTTTAATTTGAACCTTTTTATTGCTTGACAGTGTTTGAGTACAAACTTGTTACTTCTGTCATGGCACAAGTGCTGTCAAGATACCATCCTACTGGTCCTCAAAATGCATGGAGCCAGAGTGCCTCTCAGCTTTCTCTAGCTTTTTCTCTGATCCAATGAAGAGAAAAATGCTTTGGGAGGCTTATGACATCTGACATTATTTTAGATGAGAGTAGACTGTGTTAAATTGGTAGCCATATAATCAGCCTGAAATCTAACTTTCTCTTCCATTTGCAACACTACTTGTCTTGGTTATGTTTGTAACATTTGCTCTGTTTTAATTTCTAGATAAATAGAAATTCTGTAATGATTAAACATTCCTGGCTTGCCATATCTATGGGATTTGTCCTTTATTGCCCATAATTCTTTGAACGGGAAATCTCCATGGAGCACTGAAAAGTGTACTGTGATAATCTAACAAGACCAGACGTGGTTTACTTGGACCTCTGGTTCTTTATTATATTTACTGAACAGTCTTCTTGTTAGTCCATGTGGCAGTGCCTAATAAGGACTTGCTTTAGTGTGCTTGATCTAATTTCTCAAGCAAATTGCTGAAATAAGTCATTTGTGAAATGCAGGCCGTTATCTGGTATTAGCTCATCTGGAATCCAGGACATGTAAACTGTGATTTAGAGTGTTTTACACTGTTATTCAGCATGTTTTGTAACAAGTTAAAAATTATTAATAATTCATCTTTCCTGTTTAGTCCAAATGTATCTGTATCAACAGCAATCACAGGTCTCTTAAGGCTTCCAAAGTTCTTTTGCATAATTTTCTGTATTTATTGTAGAATTTGTACTTGGATTCCTTATCTTGAACGACAGCATTTGCCTGACCACAGTAGGATTTTTTTTTTCAGTCCCTCATCTTGCAGAGAGCCAGATGGATACTGCAAATTCTGTTCAGTATTTCTGACCTCATTTTGCATGATGGTACTATTGCATAGCCTCCTGTACCCAGAGTTGCACTCTCTTGTAGTTTCATTTTGGTATTGTCAGTATGATTTTATCCTGCAAGGTGGGAGAGTTTCTCTTTTTCAGAGTTTCTCCTTTTGGAATTGTGCTCTTAAGTTTCACTAAGACTAGTTCATTGATGCATCTTATTTGAGACTGTTTAAGTCTATTACAGAAGTGGGTCATACTGAAATTATACAGGACTCCAAGCACATCTTCCTGCAGCTTCTTGCATTTTCTTTACATGCAAATTACTGAAAATCTGTGCACCAGTAAAAGCTCCATACTGGGCATGTCATCCAGTAATTTTGCAATTTTATAATAATTTCTGGAACCTTAGAAGCATCTATAACACTGCTTTCAAATGTCAGAGTCCTGTGGCAAACTTGATGCTTTCATGCTCATCAAGTACATACTCGTGGTCTAAAAGGAATTCAGTTAAATATCTGCCTGAGAAAATGTGTGAGGCACTTTATATGTTGTGTTTTGACCAAAGTATATTTACTTGCACCACACCCATGCCTTTGCTTTTTGAAGTCTAGATGTGACCTCCTCATCAGCTCCCAGGAAGTAGAGTGCACATTTTCTGGCTTTGAGAAGATCTTTTAAATGTATTCAAATCCTTGACTTGTTTGGTTTTATTATCATGGCAAACCTGTCAGTTCATTTGGTTGGTGTCTTTACTCCCTCAATACTCCCCCTAATATTATTGCCAGGTCAAGGTCAAATTTCAATTTTACTTCCGGCTCCAAAGAGTTGGGATGCTGTGAACTGGCACACTGGCAACACTACCAATGCAAATTCCTGTATCTTCAGGAATCCCTCCTTTCAGTTCTTCATCAAGTTGTTTAAGAATATTTCCTCTGTCATGATAGGCAGACAAGCTATATAACCATCTGACTCTTGTTTTTTCCACCTGCTCTCCAGCACATTCATTCATAGGATTTTCTTGTTTCAGCATCTCAGATTCTGTTAGGTTGATTGTCCTTCCACACCCATGCAAACCCAAGCTCACCACATCTTCTGTTATTGTACTTGCTTTATAAAATCAGCTTTTAAAGATAATCTCTGATAGCCTGTTGTTTTCCCAGTTTAGCTCTGATTTCATTTCAGTCAGCTGTTTTGAAACATCATGTGACTTGCTTTATTTTGAGTTTTGAGGGCAGGGCTGACTTTGTACCTAAATGCTCCAGAGCCCTTTTCCTCCTCATCAGTGCCTACCATGGGGAAAGCGGGGTGGTAGGGCTGCCCCATGGTGGCACGCTCCAGTGTTTCGGCAGTGGCTACATCCTCCCCTTCCCCACCTGGTGCACCTCCCTGCTGAACTGCTGTCCCTTGTCCCAGCTGGAAATACAAAATGGCACTTCCAGTATCTTGTTCTAGTACTAGCTTCAGCATAAAATTATCCCTGGCCAAACTACATCCCTGGCCACAGATACATCACTTGCCTTTGTAAAACTATTAAAAGACCCAGAAGGAATGACGTTCTGTCATCCTTATCAGAGCTCTGTCCTTCAGCTGCACATTCATGTATTTTCCTTTTGTAAGTCTGTAATTTGTATTGAGAACACATTTCAGTGAAATAGTTAGGGGTTTTACTGCATGCCTAACAAGGCAGCCCTTCAGGGAGAGACTTCTGCGTTGTCTTATTTTGTTCCAAATTTACTACAAATAAATGCAATAAATCATCTCTGCACTTGTTTTACCTGTTCTCTTCACTGTTATCTGGTCTCTGCCAGTTTTGTCTTGTGACACGCACTTTAGGATCACTTTAGGGTTTTTTCCCCATTTGCTAACAGTTTCCTTAAAGAAGCATATAATTTTACTAGCCTTGCAAATATTCATTATTCTTTGCAAAGTCAAGTGTGTTTCTTGCTGTAACCTTGCTTTGAGCCAATTATAAATTTTACCATTAATAATTCAATCTCTAATTAGCCTATTTGGAAATTATTCCAGCTGCTAAATGCCCTTATTCATGTGGTTTAGCTTCACCATACAGATCTGTAATAAAATGATCTGTAGTCTTACGTAGCAGCTCATTTCTTGTCTTTGTCCAGTGACATTTTTGCATGAAATACTGGGCTTGGGGCTTTGCTTGGGAGTCTGATATTCCCTCTTTTACTGGCACTGAAAGGCCTGGAAGTCTGGCTGTACGCATACAGCAGTGCTATGGAGTTTTTCCTCTCTGATTTTCTGTCCTAGCATGTGCTTTTAGAAACATCACTAATTTCTTTCATCCTCTCCTCTTCCCTCCTCTCCAATGACAATCTGCCAGTCTGGGGGATTTGAGCACCATTTGTCAGCTCCACTTCTGCTGCCGATTTGGGTTTCTTCTGACCCACCTAAGAGTGTTGCCCGTCCATACTCACAGGACTTAGGTCAGGGTTACAAAACCTTCAAACCTTTTCCCACAGCAGAGGTGAACACCTATTCTTTGCAGTGCTGGCTGCTGTGGCAGAGATAAGCAGGCAGAAAAGATGTGTGAGAGGGAAGAAAAAATAAAGTTATGCAGGTGTGCTGGCACAATTTAATGCTTTATTTCAGATATGCAAGAAAGAAGAAAGGATGTTTATTAAAGAAATAAAGAACAACCCACTTATGAATGTATGAGTGCATTCTGCTTTTGTATTCAACACCAGGGAGAACCAACCTTTTATAAATCATTTCCATCCTCCTCCCTTCTCAGAAATTTTTCCAAAATATTTCTTCCCTCAGTCCAGGAGTAAGTCGACAAACTACTTTATTAGCCCTGCAGCCAGAGCATGGACTGACCATTTACACTGGGTCACTTTCTCTTGCCCCAGCCATGCCATGCTTCACATGGGTCTGTCGCAAGGTGCTGGGGTACAAGGACGCTCGCAGGGGTTTGTGCCAACGTGCGTACTAGAGCCCAGCAGCTACCAGAGTGCTACTTGTTGTGCCCAGCACCTGACGACCGGGCTGATACTGAGGGACGCAAACCCCATCAGAAAGTGGGACTTCCAAAGAGGGCTTGGGAGCCCGTGCAGCACAGTCGTCGGTACAGATGCGCTGCATGCTTCTGTGTCCTCTTTCACTCCCCGCCTCCACAGACAGTCCTGTCTTCAAAATCCCCGAGCCTGTGTGCTGTGCTTCCTTCGCCTGCACTGTGCATATGTTAGTAGATGACAACTGAGGCATCTGTGTATTTGCAGCCATGGATCGTTACCAGCTGTTGAGTCATTTGCGTCCCAAATTTAACGCACTGTACTTTGAAAATAGAACATAGTGGTAGAAAATAAGTGTTTATTCTACACAACTGTGGTCCTGCTATCTCAAAATAATCATTCCACTGCTGAATAATTTAAGAAACACAAATGGAGCAATTTAATACAGCAAGTGTAAGGCAAAGCTCTGTGATTGACGTCTCCGAGGCGGTTATGAAGTACCTTCATAGCAGCTGCCAAGAGGAGGCAAAGAGAAAGATGTAAAAGAGAAAGTAAGAGACATTCTTTGGAGTTTATCTGGAAATACAGTGGGTCTAACAGGGCACCTAGGATTTCTGTTTCTCACTAATGATCAAGGTGTCTACCCATTCCTCAGGATGTTCACTTGTGGTGACATGATCAATCACAACACTGAAGAATGAAGATATTTTCTGTGACTTTTTTTTTCTTTTCCACAACATTATTCTTTGAAAATCCCGTTTCATGTGCTTCTTTTTTTCCATATGGAAAGGCAAATGCAAATGCATGCTTGTATGCATACAGAGCTTAAGCGACATCATGTGATCTCTACAAAAACAGAGATCTACAATAAGTGGCTATAACGTGAGCTGCGAAGCTTGGCAAAAATGTAGTTTTCGCAGAGGCATAATGCCTTTTTCCAGTTTGAAAAGTATTTATAATTCAAAAAAAATTGGATCACTGGAAAAAATGAGATGCCAATCATGCTTTAATCCTGCGTTAGATACTAAATTAATGATAACTGCAGAGGAACTTTAGAATTCAGCAAAACTCCTTGCATGCCACTGTAAGAACTTATTTATGTGGATTGACCTCCAGATGGAGACAAAGACTGGTTTGTATCAAGAGATGCCATAAATTGGTTATGAAAGTCTTTGAAACAAGCCTCAGCATGACAAGGTCAGTCCCCCCTCTGCCACGCCTCCCGCACCACACATGTACACTCTTGTTCCTACTTGTGCTTTTGGTGAAATTTTGCATTATGCTCTAAAGTGATTTAAGGCCTCAAATTGGAATGAACTTGAGTTAATGTACGGCATTAATAGGTTTTAAATGTTTAAACCTCTCTAAGGCTCCTGATTGTTTAAAACCGTCAAATACATTTACAAGGGTGTTAGGGAAGGCAGAAAAGGAGCTGATGAAAGTCTTTATGGACCTGCGATGAGACCCAGAGCAGCTGTGCAGGCTTTGTGTCTCAGTACCCATCAGGCAGTAATGTAAGATGACTTGAGTGCATGCATATTAAGGTAATAAGAGTTAGCCTGGTTTTAAAAATACGCTTTTTCCTCACTTTCAGGATTTGTCAGTCCCTCTTTTCAAACAGCTCTCTCCTACACAGCTTGTGGTATCCTTCACAGATAGGGTTGCAGGTCATGTTCTTTGGTCCCATTTTAGGCTATGTTTCTGGGGCCTAAAGTGTGGCCTTTCTTTTCTTATGTGTTTCAAAACCTAGGCACTGATGGATACATGTCCAAATATATTTATATATATGGAGATATATATATATGTGGATATAGGTCCACCAGACATATACATGTCCAGTCCACATACATGGATAGGACTGGAGGTGCTTCTTTGTCCTGACCAACTAACCATTAGTAATCACCTTTTAGAAATTAGTATCACTTTACTTTTGAATGTTATCTGATTTCCTGTTTTCACTCCAAAAATAAACATTTAGGAAATCATCCACATTGACATACATCCCCCTCACCATCTTTTGGGGTTTTTAAATGATGTCAAGGTGGCCCGTTTAGCATTTCCAAGCGAGGAAACAGTTGCTCAGCAGGCTGCACAAGACTCACAACACATTATACTTAAAAGGCAGAGCTGGATTGGCATGTAAGTCTTTACTTCTAGTACTTCTCTATGATTCTGGTGCACTGAGAACACATTTTATTAATGCTGCCACCCATTTTGAAACCAAAATAGGAGACTCTCTGGAAATATGAAATATCACCAACTTTCACTGTAACAGCTTCTGTGTGTCGCTGCGTACCTGCTGCTGAAATGCTCTTTTATAATTTCATGTTGTAATACTCCTCAAGGGGAATCATAACACCCATCTTTGCATCCCCTACAGCATAAGTTCACAAGCAGAATTATGTCCGTCTTCTCACAGAATACTATTTTCATTAGATTGATTTTTTTTTGCAATACCTCAGGAATTTAGCTGATTCTTTTGGCCAATACCAACAGACCTAACCCTGAAAAGCCAGGACCTAAGAGTTAACTTCTCCATAAGAGAATAGAGGTGGGGTGGGGTATAGAAACGTTGGGGTTTTTTTTTCAAATCAATAACACAGCTGTACTGCAAGGTGTAGTCATTTAGAGGTCTTTCTCCCCCCCTACCCTTCCCCCCCCCCCGGAAGGAAAGGCACAATGAGAGAATTCATTGTCAACTCCATGGTATTTTATCTCCATGGAAACATTATCAGCTGACTTCAAAGTCAACCTTCAAATGTGTTGGATTTTTTATTTTTTTTTTTTGCTGTGGCTTGTTTCTGATGCTCCTAGATGTGCACTTGCAGGCTGGGGGAGAAATACCAACACAAGCAATTGAAGCAACCTTATACCTGATCACAGAAGAGCACCGGCATTTAGGAGAAGGAGAGGAAAAGCTTCGTAATGAGGTGCAGAGATCTCATAGTCTGGAGCAAAAGACAGGGGAAATCGTGTATGTGTGCCTATAAATTCATTGTTTTTCAGTTTTAACTCAAATGGGTCTCCCTGAACTTAGCTTATACTAAATTAAGGAGTCAGCTCACTCTGGCTTTTCAGGAAAAAGAACTATTCATATTCCTCTGTGTGTTCATTTTAAGTCAGCTATACTGACTTGTAGTTTCTCCCTCACCAGGATGGGAGGTACTGACAGAAGCATCAGTACCTTCTAGAGTTATGAGAACAGAAAACTTAGCGTAGTCTATGGAGGGCATGCAATCTCGTTTGCTTCTCAGGGATGTCAGTGGGTCTTTGAGGGGCTGACAGAAGGTGAATTAAAGTAGAAGCAGAGTAGGGGAGACAGATCTGATAGAAATACAAGAGACTTTCCCACCCACAGCCCTGGAAAACAAGTTATATGTATTTTAAAATTCTGTGGTTGTTTCTTATCCCTTAATAATGTCACTAGGTCTTTGATCTGTTGCTGACTTCCAAATTCCAATGGCAAGATGCATCAAGGCCACAGACAGACAATGAAAACAGAACTGGCATTTATTATTGGGTTGGGTTTTATAAAAAAATGTTTGCTGAGTTGTTTGCATGCCTGGCATCAAAGAGGAAAGAAGACTGCACATGCAACAGAAGGAAGAGTAATACTGGCATGATTTGCTAGACAGGAAGAGTTCTTTACAGAGAGAAAGGGGAGCAAATTTCTGTGTGTGGCAGATCTTGTTAAATGCTGAAGCAAGTTTTAGATTCACCTTCTTGGCTCCTCTGATTGTCAACTTAGAAAAACAACATTCCCCTTGGACAAATCACTGCTACGCTTGCTTGATCTAATCTGCCTGGACAGATTCCAACTGGCTACTGGAAATTCCACAGAAAAAGCAGCTGGATCTGACAGAAACTAGATGAGTGTGGCCTTCCTTATTTCTGCCCAACTGGCTCTTCCAGGGGTTACCAAGACGAGTCATGCTAAGGTACTTGTGTGGGCTGGAGAGGTATTTCCTCTGCAACAGGAAAGATTTCAGAATGTGACCCTTTAAGGCAGTAACAAAGGGGTCAGGGTAGTTGCTTGCAAGCATTCAGGTGAATGATGTAAACTTCATAGGGGTGCCTGCGTCCAGTGGTCCTTGTTGACAAGACAATTACATCTTATTTTGATTTCTGGCTATTATATCTCAGTAACTGTATCGCTTAGCACATACAGAAAGGATTTTTCTGTTCCTGGTAGGTCAGCTCAGGGAAACAGTAATAGAGCTCAGAGCCTTTTGCAGCAAAGATCCTCAATTCACATTCAGAACAAACAACTGAAAGTTGTACAACCAAAGAGTCCTTTTGTTACTTGAAAAAATGAATGGATAGGCTTCCCTGAAGGGGAAAATATCCAAATCAGGTAGCCACCACCATGATCCAGAGCTCCCAATGGCTTCTTTAGTAGTGCCTTCAGCAAATAAAAGGATTAAAAAGGCATGCGAATAACTCTACCCTTTCAGCCCTGAAAGTATTCCCTCTAAGAGTATTTTTAGTGGCACACACTAGGCAATGTGGAAGAGGGCTGCACTGAAGATGTTTGTGCTGTGTCTGTTCTCCAGTCTCGCTTGTCTTGAAGAACATCTATCTGAAGACTTTTCAGCCATTTAAGGTTTCCTACAAAAGAAAGACTCCACAAACCCTCAGAGGTTCCTTCTGAGAGAGATTCAATTTTCTGACTGGAAGAAAAAGACCTTACATGGGAGAGGCAGAGTGAGCTGGTTGCTAAAAGACCAATACAATGTGGTGCATGGATTCCTCATGCTATGGGAGATGTTGTGTGACAAGGCAATCCCAACCTGACCCCTGAAGTTTCTCTTCAGCTGTGGCAAATGCTAGGCTGGGAAGAACCTGCCTGAGGTACAGTTTGATACTAAACTTATATATCTTGTCATCTGGCAAATCTCAAGTTTGCTCAGACCTCCAGTGCCCCTTACCCTTTAATATTTTAGTCTCTGCCTAGGCCATCCTGGGAGGTCTATACTGTAGGGGATGAAAGAAAGCTGCCGGCAGCCTTTGCACGTTGCCATGCATGGTGCTTGCCAGCACAGCAATGGGATAATTTCACTAACCTTTGATTAGGATGTATCTTCATTTTGACATTAAGAGATCCTCTTCCTTTCTCTCCCTTCTGCTCCTACTAAAATACTAAATCACATCCCACTACTACAACTGGCACAATTTTTGCTGCCTCCCCTGTTGTGGCTGCAAGTTCATAAGCCGTTACGTTTGCTTGACGACTGTAGTCAAGTCACTTTATTATTGCTAGGTTATTTTGGGTGGGTCATAGGAATCACCATTGCTAAAGTAATCAGAGGGTTATTCAACTCAGGCTTTGATCAACTCCCCTATTTGTCCCTAGTCCATTTTATCAAAACAATGTGCCTTTAGCTACATAGTGTTGCTTTTGCCTTACATGCCAACTTATAACTTCAGAGGATGCATGCTCATAGCTGGTGCTCAACAGGCTGCTGTAGTGCACAGCATGGGTATCTACTCCTAGTGCAGTCCTGTGCACCATGGGATATGGCAGCAGAAATGTCACCACATGCAAATCTGCAGGGTGTTATAATGTGCAATAGAGACTGACCGTTGGTTGTACCAGCATAGCAAACTGGAGATCAGCCCTCAACTGCTGTGGTATTGTTTCATATACTACACTGATTTACACGAGCCTAAGGATGGAACCTATTAAGTATTTGCAGTTGTGACAGAGGATACATAGTCCTCTGATGCCATAACATATTACAGCTTGTGCAGCGACAATTCAATAGACAGGCACCGCTGCTGAAGAAACACGCAGCAGGCGTACAGGTCTGCTGGGGTACGGATGCCGCTGGTACATTTTGAGGTAGGAGGCCAAAGGCCAAATGCAAACTGCATTCTGGCAGTGGCTACAATGCAATAGCATGGCACCGCTATAGACCCCGCAGTTTACACTGGTTTTTAGTATAAAATAAAAATGTATTGAGTTCTAACCCAGGTGGGTTTATGGTCTCACAAGGACACTGCTCTGAATCTCCATCACCCAGTCAGACTTCTCTTTCCATCTCAGCATTTTTTATAAGGGCAATTTTCCAGTAAACCCCTTGCTATTCTGCAACTTATCGGTGAGGCTGCAAGCTGCTTCTGCTGGAACAGTACATAATTAAGCAATAATTTATATTCTATGCATGTATGCACAGAGCAATAAAGTGTTCTCAAGAGCTGCGTGCTGCTGAGGCGTTTAATCCGTGCACAGAAGGAGTTTACTGCAAAGCTGCTCCCTCCAAAAGGCTTTTGTCATCACTGTGTTGGGAAAGAATTTGGTTTATTCTTTAATAATTTCATTTGATTGTGATATAATTTAAATAGCTAATGGTACAAACTCCATTTTAGGATCAGACTTCATTTTATTTGTTTGTTTGATGTACCTTGAAAATGGTAAAAACTAGTAGGGCAGAGAGAAAGTAAAGATAATGTTGTTTCGCTTGTGAGGTTTTTTTCCCATAACCCTGTAATAAAAAAGTGATGATAATTAAATAAACAGCACTCCTTCCAAAGACATTAATGGCCACAAATTGCCATCAATCGCAGCTACTAGAAACATTTTAAAAGGTGGAGATTCACATTTATTTGAGAACTGCTTGGTTTCAGAGGACATCTTAAAATCCGTACCTTTGTGTTTCTCTTTTTATCTAATAATCTTTATAAGTACTGCTTGACATTTTTATCTCGGGGAAAAAAAAAAAGGGAGAAGAATCAGGGCGGTTTTGTTTGTTTACTTTGTACATCTGACAGCACAGTTAGTTCGTGAGTCGTTTCTGCCTGTTGTGGGGGGAAGGGAGAGAACAAGTGTCGTTCTGTCAGATGTGGAAGAAATGTTTTCCATATAATGAGAAAAATGCCTTGTAGAGAGGAGGGTCTCAGAGTTGGGCTTGGTGCCTGGATCATTTTAATTACTGGCTTTTTGGATTTCCCTTGACTTCAAATTGGTGATGTCTCCTTCAGGCTACAGTCAGACACCTCAACCCTAATACTAGGGACGAGGATGTTTAGATGAAGCTCCTGCCAGCAGGGTCTGTTTGCGCACCAGCACCATGAAGGCTCACCTTGGTTTGCAGCATATCTAAGAAAAGCAGCAGTTCTTGTCTCATGAAACACCACAGACCCTGTGAAATCCCTCAAGCTCTGTCATTCCTGAAGCTATGCCGGGTGTGTGGGCAAAGGACATGGCTTCTGACATGGTTCAGGGGGGCACTTACATGAGACAAAATTGAAACATGTTTGGTATGGATGGTTTGAGCCTGCTTGTATTTAAATCGGTTCACTCACAAGCAGTTCTGCCCTTCCCTGGAGGTGAGGTTTGAAAACTGCAGAGGCATTGCAGCCCCTTGCACAGCCGGGCTGATCGGAAAGAAAATGGACGTTTATGGAAAAAAAAATAATTCCTAGCAGCAGAGGCCCACGGCTCTGCCTGATATAATCATGCTTAAAAACAGCTGCAGCAAAGGGCTGTGAGTCATAATCCACACGGAATTAGGCTTTGACCAACAGCCATATTACCTTTCCCAGCCATCCCTCTCCTGACCATGTCTGCCCCTGCAGCAAGGATGGCAGGACCCCAGTCTTATACACATATATAGCAAATAAATTCATCTCTGTCCTAAACAAACTTCCAGTCTAAATGGAAGAGACATTTAGGGTATGTTTAAGATCCTTCTTCTGTAATATATAAGAAGGAAAAGCACAAGATAGCCATGTCGCATTTAATAGCTCAGGTGCTCAAACCACGGTTGATCCTCAGTCAGTTAGCAGGACAGGCACTGTCAAAACCAGCCCCAGAGGAAGGGCAGCTCTCTGATAAGGAGTCAGGATGGAGGTTCCACTACACGTCAAACAGCAGCTTCTGTGCCACAGACATGGCTTTACATGAAATTTCATCTCGCACCTGACTGAAGCATTTTGCAGTGACACGTGAATTTCCTTCGTCAAAAACGCCGCTGTTGCCTTGCCTCATTCATTAGTGTTTCGCTTAGGATGATAACGGGTAAATCCCAGCACAAAGAACTTAGTGCGTTCTGCTGTCCCCAGCCGCTGAAGGACATGGTCTTTGTCTCCCCCATCCAGCTCGCACACCAGCACATCCCTGGTGAGCTCTTACTACCACCTGTCATTCACATTCTGTGTGCCAGTGCCACGGCTGGACCACCAGCCTTCAGATCTGGTCATCTGCTTGGGCCAGAGTTATGAGGATTGTTTTTCACAAAGAAATTAAAGTTTGTATTGCTGTGGCTGCCGGGGATCTGGGGCGTTAGTGCACATGTAGGGAGGCACCTCACTGGCGGCAGGAACCTGCCAGGAAAATGAATAAGGGTTCAGTTTCTTTTCTGGGGAGAAAAGAATCTCAGGGTTGGGGATGCTCATGACTTGCTGCAGCCCTGCTGCCTCTGAAGCGCCGTGTCCATAGTGCAGGCAGTGTCACAGGCCATCCCAGCTCCGTGTCTTACCCAGGCTAGCAGGGGCTACATTTCCAAGTGTAAGCTCAGTCTCTGCATCCCTTCCACCCGTGACTCTTTCACCATGATGTCCAGCAATCGTGCGATTTGCAAGGATGGTCCTTTGTGTTAGGACTGCCAGTTCATGAGGAAAAGCTACAAAACAGTCATGGGGTAGTAACTGCATGCAGTTTTCATCAGTAACCCTCCTGGTGAGAGGCCAGATTAACTACAAGTGGGAACTTCCTTGCTCGGCTGAATACAAACAACACATAGGACTCATATGGCCATATAATGGCCATAAAGATTCCTCCAGGTGGTATAAAATGGCATCTTTTGTGTCTGTAATGAATAGCACTAGGGAGGCTGATAAACCTGTGCCGTTCAAGACATCCTGCAGCAGCCCTGGGGGGTGACTGGCTGAGGACCATACTATGCATCCTGTAACGTTATGCATGGCAGTCATTATTTATCGTCGTGGGATTAGCACATTCTCCAGTGAAGGGGCAGGGTGGGGGCAGCCTTTTTTTAGAGAAGTCTCATGCTCATGATTTGCTTTTTTCTTTATGGTTACTCATTCCTCTTTGTTGTTCATTTGTTATGGGGCAGAATACCCCCAGCAAGGTGGAGTGCCAATATATTGGGCACTGCTCAAATACAAAGAGTAAGCAATACTCCTTACATTGAAGAGCTTGTAATCAAAATAGGCAAGACAAAGCAAGAAAGCATGGGGTGTATTTGAAATCCAAAGTTATTTCCTTCCCTTTTGTACTTATCAAATGCAGCTTCAGTCTGGCCATACAGATTTTCCCACCCACCTTTCTTAACAATTTTATATTTCGAGAGAGCTGAAATTATCATGTTCTTGCTAGCAAAGAAAGGCCTTTCATGTCATTTTCTAACCACAGACATTTGAAATGAGCCACAGAGCTTAGTTCAGAGCACAGTGGCTCTGACGGATCCTTTTTTCCCCAATCTGACAACGTACTAGTCATGTTGACATATCACACAGGGAAAAAATGTGTTCTTGCCAGACACCTTCATGTTACTGGATAACCTAAGTGACATGGTAAAACATAGAAAGGGTTGTGTGTTTTCTAGTCAAACAACTTGATTTTTGAGTAAGGGATTTTGGAAGGGAGACCTCCCCATTTATATGCTGTTCTATGCTTTGAAGTAGTGTAGGGCATCTCTGAAGAGAGCTCCAGACTCTGGTGTCTCATAAGGCTTTTGCAAAAGTCCAGAGCACTGACTGTAGACTAATTTGGTGCTGATGAGAGGCAAGAAGGCTGTTTTTATTTAAATAGGCATAGTACCTACCACAGCAGCTCACTGGTCCTGACTGGTACCCTGTGGCACTATCATAATATGAGTACTTATGAATAACCTGGGCCATCTAGGAGCTACATATATCATTAGAGGAGGCACCCAGAGCTCCCATATTCCCTGACCTTTACAACAGAGAGTATCTACAAGTGGCACTCGAAAACACACTGGAGAAAAGACAGTCCAAATAGACAAAGCAGTGATCAGAAGAGGGAACAGAGAGAGGGCCGTGAGGGTGGTCTCACAGGAGGTCCATGATAGAGATTTGCCTGTATATTCTAGACATGTGTGATGTTCCTACTAAGTAAAGCAGCAGAGAAACAACAGGAAATGTGTTGCAGAAAAGAAGTAGGAGGAGGGGCGGAAGGAGTAGAAGGAGGCAAGGGCACCAGAGGAAAGGAGCTTGACATTCAAACCAGGCTGGCTGTGACTGCTTTGGAGGATCATGCTGTCTTAGGGATGAGACCAGGAAGAGTAGGAGATTCCTCGCCAGGAGATGCTAGTGAACAAATACAGGACGTGCTGCACAGGTAGCACACGTGGCATGCTACTGATCTGTGCACAAGCAGTGGGACGACACATGGGACTGACCATGCGTGTTACCACAGCACGCATTCTGTAGGTTGCCTTCTATGCCGAGAGCTCTCCAGACAGTTCAGAGAGGCCCACACAAGGAGGAATTGGAGAGGAAGACTAAACTACCAACTTTATGATGACTTTAGTTGTTATCTCTTGAGACAGGCATGTAGCATCTGTAGCTATCCATTATTTGGTGTGTGGGTGGCAACTGTGACATTTCAGGAGCTCAGAGTTAGCTTTGATGAAGCTGGAGGCCAAAGATCAAAATTAGACTCATCTGGGTGGGCTAAGGTTCAGCCTCATCTGATATGTGTGTCTCTCCATAACACTTACCACCTGACAGAGTTATGAAGCCTGTCCTCACAGTGCTCTCAGGAAGAAATGAAATATTGCTGCAGAGATGGAAAACAAGAACAGGATGTTTTGAAGATTTCCCCAAGACTGCAGAGTGCATCTAGATTGGGACTGGAGTCATGCAGAGGGTAGAATCTGAATTTTGTGAGGGATTTTAAGATTTTGACAATGGTATATAAAAGGAGAGTGTATAATGAAAGATTTTAGATTTTGATATAAGAAAAGTGTGAAAAAAATCTCCCAAGTAATTTCAAATGTACATTTCAACAGAGCCAGAGTATGTCAAGTATTTTGTAATATTTTCTTCTAGAAAATCCATCACTGAAAAATTGAAATTAAACAAAATATTCAAGCTATTCCCCCCCCCAAAAAAAAAAATATTGAAACATGATTCACTCGGTATTTGTCTAAAGCAAAATTCCAGAAAAATCAATGGTTTCACAAAGCATTCTGCTTTCCAAGGGAGTGCTTGTAATGAAAAAACTGTTCCTGCTGAAGTTTCTCCATACAGCTCCGTTCAGCATCAGATCAATATTCAGGGCTCTGGTGGCACTTAGTTCTTTCCCCGTGGAGCCACTAGACTAAGCCACTTTCTATATGAACATCTTCCCATAGGTATTTCCCTTCCGAAAGCTCAGTAAGGATCCCTTCTCAGGGGGCTTGGAAAGTGGTCTGTCTGTCACTCTTCTAACTTCTCTTTGTTTTTTTCCTCCCTCCTTCTCCCCTTCCCACTCTCCTCCAGGAACCTTCTGCATCATTTCACTGTGCACGTGCGTGGCTGGAATCAACTTTGAGCTCTCCCGCTACCCCCGCTACCTGTACGGACTTCCCGACGACATCAGCCATGGCTATGGCTGGTCCATGTTCTGTGCGTGGGGGGGCCTGGGCCTCACTCTTATCTCTGGCTTCTTCTGCACTCTGGCCCCTTCTGTCCAACCTGTCCCCAGGACCAACTGCCCCAAATCTAGACCTGAGAATGGGACAGTGTGCTAAAACAAATAGCAAACAAATACACACACACACACACACATATATATATGTCTATGTATACCTATACATGCATATATATGTATATATAATTATATATATATATATAATCTCAAATTAATGCCAGTGCCAAGGTAGAGCTGAGTCCAACACGGCACTCACATCTCCACCGGACTCTGTGTTGCTTCGTTCTTTCTCACAGCGATGGGAAAGCTTTTCCCCTCACATGGCTCTTCCATCCAAGTCTTAACTTCAGCATCATACCTTAGAGGTCAAATGAACATACAGTTGCACCTACCTACTGCCATTTGGGAAGGGGAACAGGGGTCTGTGTGGGGGATCTGGAACCTGAATCTGTACAGGACATGGAGGGTGGGGCGGGAGGGGGCAAAAGGCATGTCCATTGCAGCCAGAAGGGAAAATGCAAACAGCAAGCAAAGGAACAAATCAAGCATTTGAGCCACCTCTACAACTTACCTCCTCAAGGCCATTATCAGAAACCCACCCACTTTCTTTTTCTTTCTTAAAACAAAATGACAGAAGCCTGCTCTGTCATTGGGTTTGGGGGTTTTTTTGGTTTTGGTTTTTGTTTTTTTTAATTTTTGCTTAAAACACAGAAAACAAAATGGACAGAACGTGTGGGGAAAAGCAGAAAAGCATTTTCTCTTTGCCTGCCAAACTTTAGAGAGAAGCAAACAAGTGAAAATAATAATAATAATAAACAGATCTAACAAAATACAAACAGAAAACAACAAAAAACTCCATGAGGACATCTCAGCGGACTTTCCAACAATGAAGTTTTAATCTTCCAGCTGCCTTACATCCAGGCTTACAACTGAGGCTGAACTGCTAACATAAATGCAGCAGAAGGCCTTTTGAAAATGCTGTGATACATGTGTGTATAACTTTTCCTTCCCTCTTCTTTTATTTATTTTTTTTAAAGAAAAAGAAAAATTTAAAACATTGCAATGTGATTGTCCACTAAACCATCCATGCTGTGTTTGTGGCCCAAGACTGAGGCACCGCAACTGCAGAAGTGTGAGGAAAGCCGTCAGGTCTGAGACAGCATGTCTCCTCTGGTGGAATTCAGGATGTTTTTTTGTTTTCACAAAGCATCTGAGAGTTCAGGATGGTGGATCCAAGGGAAGACCGACCAGGGAGAAGGGAGGTGGGGGGAGCCCTGGCAATTGTTCTTCCCAGGTATTTGCTGGAGTGGGATTTCATCGAGTTTCCATTTTGGATGTTTAAGACAACTGGGCAAAAGTCATTGCCGAGGAGAAAAAGGGAGCTAATTTTTTAAGGGAGAAGTAAGAGACGCCTCTTGTTGTGTTCATGTATGCCAAATAAGACCTTCCCTCATCTTGTCTTTGGAAACTGCCCCAGTTCACTGGACATCTCCACTCTCCATCTGGGAGAACTGTGTACAGATGGAAATGAAAGGGTCAGATGCAGAGAACGGAGATCCATTTCCCATGAGCTCAAGCGTTGTATGATATAATTGTGAATCCACAAATGGGACCCTCTTTCTCTCTCTCTTTTTGGTCTTTCTCTTTTTCCTGCTACTCCTCTTCCCGTTGTCTCCTTTTTCCTTCACTCTGCTCTTCCCATCGTTCAGGTCATAAGTCCCAGTAGAGCTAAACGAACAGCGAAGCCTGGAGAGGCGGGTGAATGTCATTAGGGGAAGCGAAGCATTTTGGCTGTGAGGGCAGTGGGTGCTTGCAGGGTAACAGTGGCTCGGGGAAGGTGGGGAGGAAGGGCCAAGGGTGTAACCAAAAGGAGTCTGAAGAGGCAATGACTGAATGGCCACAGGCAGGAGTGAGGGTACCACTGACAAATGTACAGGCTAAGGGAGACAGGGCAAAGAAAAAAGGCCTCCCCAAAACCAACCCAACCCAACATGCTCTTAATTCAGGGATAGTACCAGTAATCCTTTCTTACATGACAGCTGCATGCCATCAGTCTTCATTAGTCAATAAAAATCATCCTCTGCATCTACAAAACCTCACCAGGAGAAGGAGGCAACCTGTTGAAACACTGCCTACTGCACAGAAATGAAGGCATCAGTTTCCAGGCCATGCCATTTACACAGCTGGCAAGAAACAGTATTTTGCTCAGTTAAAAAAAATCCAACCAAAAATTACTCTTATGCGATACAATTGCATAGCCAGCCATTCCCCTTCCAGCCCTGCTTCCCCTCCTCGTTACACCTTGTGTGATGATGTTGCTTTAGTAACAGTGCCCAAAGAAATGAAGTTTCTGGAGGGCATTTTGGAGTAGAGTAGATTTGGGTTTCTTTTATTCTTGTTCAACTACTTACCTTTTACTTTCTCTGGTCTACACATTCCCCAAACATGCCAATGCCAGCTGCTGCACCAGTGTGTTGCCACTGAAGTGCCATCCCTGGCAACTGAAGTTCTGTCATTTCATTCTCCATTAGATCTGACTGGAGAAAGTATTTATATATTCATGTTGAGAATGCCTTTTGAAGAAACTTCCTTTTAAAGTAGATTGGTTTATTTCTTTTTTCTGGCAGGGTTTTCAAATAGAGTGGTTTTGAAAAGCTTTGAAACCGTTTGACTGTACAAGTGCCTACTAGGTAAGGAGGCTGATGAGTTACTATTGGAGTGAAGAAGGAAATTAAAAATAAAAACAGCTCTTGGAAAGCTAAATGAAAACTTAAAGCAGAAAATCAGTAACTGAAAACCAAGAGAGACCTATAAAAAAATTTGTGAAATTTTTCAAAATATGAACAATTTTGAGAAAAAAAATCTCATTAAGAGATTAATGCTTTAGAAAAATGGTAATTGTTTCATTAAAACAGCTCTGAACATAAACTTTCTTCCTCCTCTGCAGTGCTGAGTGCGATAGGGAAGGTGTTTCATGTGAATACAGATACCTGGAGTTCCCAGGTAACTAAAGGGCACAGAGGTATCTAGCTGGAGTGGCTCTGTGGCATGGAAACCAGTATGACAGCTCCTGTGATGATGTACAGTCTTGTGTGGTCCGTGACTAGTCACGGTGTATTCTTTTACAGATACAGTTTTGAAAGAGGTATAGCAGTCAGATTTCAAGAAATCGAAATAATTTTGCTCTTTTGTGGATTCTCAAAGCTTTCCTTTCTTTCTGCAGCTGGCATGAAAATAGTTCTGCCTTGCTGAAGTATTCTCTGACAGTGTTGGTTTACAAGCTGTAGATGAGCCTGTGTGTTTGTCTGTGTGTGACTCTGGTGGCAGAGGGTTACAATTATTTTTATTTGCAACAGAAAAGTGTTAACCCTGGATCTTTAGGCCAGTTTTGTGATTTTCCACTCACTATAGCATAGGCTCTCTAAGGCCTGTGTGGCTATGAAATATCTTAAAAACTATGGGAGTAAGTGTCTGAAGCAGCAGATTATCATATAACCTCAATCTCAAACTGGACCCCCAAAGGGACCATTTGCCCAAACACCAGTTCTCTCATCCTTGCCTCAAATAAGGGCAAACCCCCTCAGGATATTGTGGATTTCCCTCCATGCTACTCACAGAACCACGAGGAGCCCTGCATGCTTCCATACCCTTGGTGGGGACTCAGAGCCCCACCACGCTTTCTGTTGGCTCAGACTTGTCTTTAGAGCAGGGTTGACTCAAAATACACCCAAATCCAAATTTGCAATGGTTAGTGTCTCCACCTATCCTGAGCCAAAGCACACTCCCATCTAGTCTGAGTTTCTGCATTTTTAGGAGGCTTTGAACTATCTTTCTCAACAGAGATTCAAGCTTTTTGACTAGTGTCTGGTTTTCTAGTTTGAGGAGTAGTTAATTAGAAATCTGTTAGCTGTGATCCCAGCATTAAGGGGCTTGACCCCATCCCTCAGATCCGCTCTGACGCAGCGCCTAAGCATGTGCTTACTTGGAGCATGTGACTAATCCCCTTAACTTTGGTAGACTATTCATATGCTTAAAGTTAAGAATGTGCTTTCCTGGATGATGTTCAGCTTCCTGCAGAGTACAGCCCCCGCTCTTCTTTTCCTATCCCACCCTTGTAGATAACGTGATGCTTTTGTCCTAGCCTGATGTACCAGCGGGTGTTCGGTCTCCCTCTCCGTGAGGCTGGTAACGCGGGGTCCGTAGCTGGCAGGCTCTCTCTCGCACGTGGCCTTTCACGTTGCGCTGCTGAGACAACACGTCTCTGTGCTCCAGAGACCACAGAGGAACTTGACTGCAGTGAACGCAGACATCATTAAATGCCAGTCCTAGGGACGCAGGATGAATTGTCTCAACCCACTGTGATCTGCAGGCTGAGGTTTTGTGTATAGTGACTCTCAGTTATTGTACAGTGAAGTTGTCCTGTGACCGTAGCGAGTTAGCTACAGGAGGTTCTGCTGTCTGTCCCTGCCGGGAGCACTGTATATGTGAGGGGGCTACATGGCAGGAGTCCATGTGCTCTGTATCTTATGTACTGTATAGGACACCTTCAAACTAAAGCTGTTTGTGTGTTACAATTCCTGACTCATCTTGGCCACCTGTATATATCATCTCTCCCTTCTCTCTCTCTGCAAACACACAACTGAGCTTCCCTGATCTAAATAGTAGTCCTTCCAGTTATATTTCTAGTTGGGCTTTTTACCTCTTTCATTCTACCCCAGGGACAGTCACAAGTGGATCACAAACCACCAGTGACCAGAGCAATTTCTTTGAAATGTTGCTTTTGAAAAATTGCCATTACTTTTTAAAATGTTACTCCAGCTGCAGTAACAAATGAAAGGAAAAAACCCCTCAGAGTCCTCTAAACAGAGGATCCTCATCCTCCCAGGAGAGAATCGTGAGAGTGCAGGTATTGTGCTTTCCTGTAGATGCGAGTCATTTGGGACCACTTTTAGCTACGGCATGTTAGCTGTGCGGTTCATTGGATAAAACAATGTTGGTGAGGGAGAGGATTGATATGCAGGGGGTATCTCAGATTCCCAAGCGTTCCTGGAAGACTGTGTCTCCATGGATGTCCATTTACCCACCATGCAGCGCCTTTGAATCAGGCTCATCCCTGGAGCCCCACTGATAAGCAGAGCTCAGAAGAAAATCACTGTAATCTGTCCTTAATTCTTGAGTGCCAAGCTAACTGCCAGCAGTGAAATGGAGAGGAAATAATATGTTACCAAGTATAGCTTAAATAAAGACATACATTATTCGGGCTTTTTCTTCTGTGTGTCTCTACGTAGGCCTAGAAGGGCTGCAGGAGTGCTCAGGCACATTCACACAAACCAGCACCGCATTTCCTTGCCCCCAGGTTTTGCACTCTTTCATGGCCCATACTGCTGTGCTCATCCAGCCAGCAAGGGAAGACTCAAGGTGAAAAACTGAGAGAGCTCTGAACGACTGCCAGGCACCACTGAGAGAGAAAGAGTAAAAAGTGTGCATGAAGCACAAACGGCATGTAAAGATTAGTGATGGATGAATTTCCAAGGTCAGAAACTGAGTTTCAAACAAGCCTAAAGTTTGATTGCAAACTCCAGGCCAGATCCATAAGACCTTCATTCTGCCAGTCTAAGCTGGAAAGCTCATAAAAACAGGGCTTAGCTCAAAACTTATAGCCCCACTGTTTCCAGTAAGAGCCAGGAATATAGTGCATCTGTTCCATAGTCTGTTGAAGTTCATAGAAAGCTTCCCCTTGACTCCAGTGAGTTTTGGATCAGGTGCCTCAAATAATATTTTAGTGCTGTCCTGGCTAACACTGAAAATGAAATGCATGCTCACACACTCGCAACATCTAATCTTTGACTTTACAAAGAAAGAGTCATCAGATGTTACCTTATCTTTTTTTCTTCTTCATTTAGGGTTTCCATCCTGCCTGCCCCATTGCCCCCAATAATCACTCATACCCCAATCTTACAGCCTTCTTCGGAGCCATAGATAGAGATTACAGCACTTTTTAAAACAAATGACCTAGTGCTGGCGCGAGGGGACTTTGACAAGCTCCCTGTTGACATCAGTGGAAGAACTGGAGCCTGATACAATACTGTCAATTTAACTGCAGTATGCCCTGCACGTATTTAGGATTTAACTTGGAGAAAGAGCCTAGATGGCTGCCTGAATATAGGCCACAAGAGGGAAATGAAATGCTGGTCACCTCTAGTAAAGCGCTCCAGAATCGCAGATCAATTGTACTTCCTTGCTCAGGGAAGACTTGCAATGAAAATAACTGAGGCTGTTAGCTCCAGGGGAAGGTGAGGGAATGAAAAAAAAAAGGAAACCAAACAGCAATTGCTATAGGTCAGAATTGACAGGCGTTGGTAGAGTTACGTGAGGACAATCCAATGTTGCCCGCAGCATCAGCAGCAGGAATCGTCAGTCCCTTCTAGGACTGCATTTTTATATTTTTCCTTCACTGATTAATGCTTCCGCAGAGTGGCAGAAAGCGATTTCAAAATTTTTCTTGTGTAGGGTGTATACACATGGACACCCTCACTCCCCTCCTTCCTTAGACACACACACGTGCATACCCCACATGATGTGGGTGCTAGTAATCTGTAAATATGTGTACTATAGACAGAGAAAATACATGGCAAAATGCAGCATAATAGTTTGTTTTCTATTCTTTTATACTTAACTCAGGAGTTGCAATGCAATTCAGATGCCATCTGCATCCGTGTTGGGTGGTGTGTGCAGATCGCATGGAGACTATCTGCTGAAGAGACATGGGGAAGCACAGTACAACTGGGACAAATTGGGTATTCGCCACCAAAATGTATTTGGTTATTTAAGAAAGAGTTCCCAATGTTGTTCTGATCCCAGAGATGCAGGGAAAGGAAGCAGCTGAGACATCAGTATCTGTTTCTTTCTGCCTATTTTGCGTTTGGGCAGACACATGCAGCAAAAAGGCAGGCAGTGAACAGCTCAGGGCAGTACCATCCTCAAACACCACAGCAAGACTCCCAGAGCTGACCATCAGTGCTCTTCAGTACAGGGTTTCTATAGAGCTACTTCTGATCCAGTCAGTCCTGAGCTAGCCAGCCTACCTCTGAAAATGCAGTTGTGTTCACAAGTCCTTACTACCTTCTAGTGCCACAGGCCCTGGTACTAACCACTCGTGTGCGATACGTACAGGTGTCACTTTCTGAATGCGTAAGGCCAAGGGAAAAATCCTGAAGTCCCATCGGAAGGACAGCCTTGGTATTCACAAGATTGGTTCTTGCAACCCACTGTTGCAAGGTGCTTCTCTAGCACAGGTGGCCTCAGTCACAGGAGAAAAAATTGCACCAGATCGTGTCCAAATCAGAAAAGTTTATGATCCCCTAGTGTAAAAATCCCGCTGTGCTGAGAGGCAGCACCATGACATGATACCACCCGAGTCTTACTTGTCCTCTGCAGCGGGCTTCTGCAGGCTGTCGGCAGCACGAAGGCTGCGGTTAATGCTGCTTGGCACAGCAGGAAGCTTCACATCCCCGTGGCTCTGAGCCCTACCTGTGGCAGCAGGGCACAGCAATATTTCTGTAAAGGCAATCCCTCCAAGTGGCCTTGTTATTTTGGGGGTTGGTCAGAAATACCCAAACAGTAACAGCGATTCTGCTGTAGATGAGGTAAAGAGTCAAGTCTTCAAAAAGCTGCATGACCTGCGGGTTTTGCCCCAGTTTCAAAGTGATGTAGACACCAAGGAGCATGAATCAGATAGGGCTCCGTCTCCTGGGGCCAGCTACACAACAGAGCCTCAGCATCCAATTCCTCCTTAGATGGTGAATAGGAGTAACACACTAAATGTCTTTGGTGCCTACATATTTTTTAAAAAAACATATGCGCTCCTAATTTCCTTTAGGTCTTGTGACATTTTATCTCAAGAATAGTTTTCATCTGACCGTAAAGCAGAAGGCTGTAATTTTTTTGTGAAGGGTTATTCATTAACAATATGGCTCATAAGAAAAAGGTTCAAGTAATCAAGACAATAGAATAAAAGTGCAGCCTTAGACTATTCAGTTAGAGTATACTGAATTATTTATAACTCCCGGGCACCAACAACAATCACAGACATCTAATTTAAACTGTTACTATTTTTACTTGGCGATTTCCATCACTTAAAGTGTTTATATTCATGTATTTGTGGTTTGATCTTTTGCAGGACAAAATTTCCCCTACTTACAGAAAAGCGTATTTGGGGACTTTTGAAGATAATTTTTTGCAGTAACTTAAATTATTTTAAAGCATTTTGAGGCTTAGTACAACAGACGTTAAAACTTTCAAAGCTGTAAACTATACCTAAAACGGGGTTGAACTTTCAGTTCTCTCTCAAGTAAAATTCCCTTTGATACCAGGTCATTGGAATCAATGGGAAATTTGCTTCATTAACAACTGTATGACTAGGTCCTATTTATGTGTATATGTGATGAGGGGACTTAGGTAAGGGGGCTGTACTTACATGTCAGCCCACTTAAGGATCTTTTGCATAGACACAGGAACAGTCACCGCTAAGTCACCCCAACTTTATACCAATCTTTTTTTATAAAAAACCAACCATTATACTCGTGTGTGGCTGGAATAATGCAGTGGTAAATCTAGCCCCCAGGCTGACACACATATACATGTATATATGTATATATATGTATATATATTTGTAAATTTATGAAAAATGTCCATAGCTTCATGATTGCCTGAAATAACCTGAGGTCGATGTACAGAATTTCAGGCAAAGGACTGTTTCTTTTTCACAATCCTCATGTCTCAGATTTAAATCAAAACAAATTAAAAATTATTATTTCCCAGAAAATCCTCATTCTGCCATTGCGCCAGTCAAGGAGGGGTACCACCCTAAAGTCAGCGGCATTCACATCCACACATGTATATCCAGTCATAGGACTGGGTCTCAAGGGCTTTTCTAAGGAAAAGAAATGGACTGAAAAAGCCATGGCAGAATTTGTTCCACATATTAGCTCTCTCAGTAGACTCATTTATCGTTTATTAAGAGGCCCTTCGTACAGCTGCTGTGCATCTGCACTAGGTGTGCGTCTGAGGGGCACCTCTGTGGATGAAGTCAAACTCCACAAAGGCCTGGATTTTCTGACCTGAATTCATCCCCATTAACCTCAGGCACTTAACCGAGTTCTTTATGTTAAGGAGCTTGTCTCCTCTGGTTTCTTGTATAGTTAATGAAGAGACAGTCACTTCTAGATGGCGAAACAGTAAAACTGACATCTAAGTCAGCTTTAGGAGATCTCTCTCGCTCCACAGAGTGACCACTTGGTGGTCCCAAGATCTTAAAAGATCTTAAATCCTGGTGAGATGAATCAGGGACCTAGTGCAAAAGAGCATCCATATGGAGATCGGCCATGGCCCTGTGCTTCAGATGCATGGCCTGGCTCACCATGTAAAACGCAGATGTTAATTGTGGAAGACTGTTGGAGCAAAAGGAGATGTTCACAGCAGCCTTCCCCTCCCAAACTGCAACATTACTGCAAAGGACAGGGCTTTCCTCAACCCCTGCAAATTGCATTTGAGGTGAGTTCCTTGTGGTTGTTTCCAGCCACAGACTACTGGGTGGTCCCACTGCTGGAGGTCAGAGATCTTTGGTCTGAACTCTTCACCTTTCACTGCCAGTCCTGGGCATTGCTGAAGCAGTTCAAAGACTGAATTTACATCCTACAAGTCTGAATAGCTGAGCTGTTCAAAGGTTACTTTCTTGCTCCATCCCCACACTGGCCTGAAAATAAGTCATCTAGCTGGTAGTGATAATCAAAAAATTCTCCTCCAAGGTACAGTTTGGGTAGTTTCACATTGTCTTTTTTTCAATGTTAATAACTGCTTTACAAACAGCTTACATGGAGATTAAAAAGATTGCAATTTCATCCCTTATTGTTGGGTTTATAGTTGTCCTCAGAAAAACTAAACTGAGGACTCAACAAGAGAATGAAGTGTGACTGTATTATTCAGAAAGCTGTTCTGACAAGGCTTAACATACGTCCCCATCTCATGGTGAGAGTCTCTCAGAGCCAAAATTTGGAATGGCATATTGATAGCAAGTCTGTCTGGAAGGACCAGTAATTTAATCCACTATAAGAACTTTGGAGCTCTTGTATATTCCCATGTTTTACCTGAATAAAACAAACACAGTCAGAGGAGTGGGAGAATTAAACTGATTTCTGAAAACGCCAGGACTAAGAGAACTTTGGATGTTGTGCCAACATATGGTCACTACTATTTATTTCTACAGCTAAATTTAAGTCAGTGACTTGACAATCTTCACCCATCTCTCAGAATGACTTTATTTTTAAAAATACTGTTTTAGGTTATGGCAAGAGGGACTTCAGCTGGCCTGCAGGGACCTGTAAAGTAAAGATTCAATACGGTGTACCAGTACTTAGGGAAAGACTTTAGCTAGAAAGTGGAAGATAAAACTGAGTTCCAGGGATCAAAAGTTATTAGTCAGCATGGTACTTCCTTGACCAAGCTGTACTGTTTCATCCCGACTTTCCTCTCCTGTTCTCCCTTTCCCTTTTTTGAGGAGCCAGATATGTATCTCCCTCTCTCTCTCTCTCTCTCTCTCTCTCTCTCCATCTCTCTCTTTCTCTCTCTCCCTTTTCCTCCTTCTGTGTGAGAATATAGAGATGCTTCCTGTAAAGACGTTTTTCTCTAAATCCCATTCCATACTGACTCTTGCATATGTGACTGTTTTGTTATTTGAGATGTCTGTGAAAAAGAAATAAAGGCTTTAAGAGTGAACTCTGGAAATGAGGAGGAGCTTGAGAATAAATCAAACTGAAGGATGCAGCACCATTTTCTGCAAGACCTTTCAGAATGTTCCTAAATTCTCATCATCGCTCTCCCTCCCTCCCTCTCTGTGAGAGGGATGGGGACAGTCCTGGGATGTGGGACTCTCAAATGTCATTCTTTTAGCTGTCGACTCACTGTGTCCCACAAGGGTTTTGCAGACTTTTCTGAGTCAAAGGAAACCTCCTTTCAAAAGGTGATAAAGTCAGTGGGGAGAGGCTCTAAAGGGTGACTCTGTCCCAGTTTATCTTTCTTTCCTGCTCTTTACAACAGCCCTGCGTGTCCAGCCATGCACTCTCCTCCCTGCTGGGCTGACTTTACCAAGGGTGTAGCTTGCCAAGGGGGGCCCGCCTGGCCCCTCTTCCCCATGCTACACTTGGATTATCTTCTTGGATAATTTTCCACTTTCTCTTAAAAAAACTGTCTCACCTCCTAACGAAAGCCATAAGCACTCCTGTGACCCTGCAGCAGGGAGCGAATGCACAGCCTCCCACGGGACGGCAGCAACGCCCGGCACTGGGGCGATCCCAGGGGCTAGGCAGAAGGACGGGTGCAGCTCACATGGCCGTCTCACATCAGAGAGTTAAAGCGTCACCTTGCCTTGCGAGCTCCCACTGTGCTGCTCATGAACCACTCGGCCAGTTCAGAGCTGTGGGTCTGACTCCTAGCCGTCTCACACTTGTGCCATCGCACACTCCTATAGCAAATACGTGCAGGCATGGCGAAACACGCCTGTGTGAAGGCACTAGCGTTTTGCACAAGGGTCAGCGAGAAATCAGACTCACTGGACTCTCCTCCATCCACAGTAGATGCATCTCATGCAGATATTTGCTGTTTAGGATTTCTTCTGCCACAAGTAATACTTGCCCTAGCCATGAGCTACCACACTGGCCAAAAGTTTTTGGAGGGTTCCAAAACTGTCTCTCTTACAGTTTGGGGAGGCTTAGGATAATAATTCACTTAAATGCCTGTGAACTGAAGTACGTCAGCACTTTTCTAGGACTTTCGCAAGTAAAATGACTGGTACAAGACATTTGTCATGCAGATGCATCTTGGCCAGATGTTTGTTTCCTCTAAGTGCAGCACACCGGTATCAAAGCTGTATTAGAAAAGACCTAGAATGCCACAATTCTCAGGCATATTCAGAGAAATGCATTGATATGTTGCATTTATCTGGCATATTTGCTCTTCTGAAAATTTTACAAGTATGAGTCACACCAGACCTGTCTGAGGCAGGTAGATATTATAGCCATTTTAGAGAAGGGAAGCCAAAACCTTGGGAAAATATCTGATGTTTTTGATGCCCCCTTGCAACTTCCACTAGCTGCAGGTGGAGCCTTTTGTTTTTGGCACTTTTGAAAATCCAGACTGTAGCTGGTTTATCCAAATCTACAGTGGCTGTACATGTGAAAGCCAGGATTAGGAGTCTCAGGATCCTGACTTCATCAGAGCACTGCTACAAAGCTTTGATCCTACAAAGCACGTAAGCACTTGCCTAATTTCAAGCATGAATGTCCCATTAATGATGCTATTGCCATGCTTAAAGCTAGGCACATGCCTAATTGCTTTGCTAGATTGGGAATTACATTAAAATATATTAAAGTTTAGCATATTTCGAAAATCCAAAAATGTGTCCATTTCTGATTATGTTTCGGGCATTGTCAAAGATATTTGAACTGTGTATGCAACTGCTCAACCAAGTGGAGCACTTTTTAGCCAACCCACGCAGAGTTTAATGAGTTTTGGGTAGTAACATCCAGTTGTCAGAAGTAATCGAGGGTGGCACGTCCTGTGAGGTTTGGGCTTCTGTGCTGCTGCAAAAGGCAAAGTGGCTCCTGCGGCCATCGGTGCTAACAATACATCAACAACAACTGACTATTGCGTTAGGTCATTCTGGTAAGATGTGAAACATGGTGGCTAATTTCACAAGTAATGAGACACCTTATCAAGTGTATTGTACTTCTCATTTCTTCCTGTAATCTGTTGAAGAAGAGATGAACAGAAGTTGTTTAAACATGAAACAAACCCAAACTTCTTGTTCCGCTACTCCAAGGTGCTAGTCTGCCGACAGACGGGTGTTTGTGTACGTGGATCGGTGTTTGCAGGACCACGGTCCTGAAGGATCGTTTTAGTGGCAGGATTGAGATCAGGGAACTAACAGGGGGAATGGACAAACCCCTGTAACTTTGAAATAAAAAAGTCGCAGAAAGCATCATAGGACTTTGCCGAAAACCTGGCTACATCTTACAATTTTCCTTTTGTTTTGATTTTGTTTGGTTTTGGTTTTATCCAGATCAGCACAGAATACTGTATTTCCATCAATTAAAATCTTGTCTGGTAACTAAACAACTTGTTCATGGAAAATTAAAAAATAAATAAGTAAACTGTCAATTGTGGAATGTAAACTGATTAAACAAATAAAAAAAAATCATGTTGTGTGTTTTAAGCGGCTGTGTCTGCTTGTGTCAGGAGTGGGGCTGGGCACCTCTCGCCACCCCCATCTCCAGCTGAAGGACGAAGGACAAAGAGCAGAACTGGAAGGTGGGTGGCCTCTGAGCTATGGGGCATTGGAAATGCTCTTTAAAACCCACTAATAATAATGATTCTGATCAGAATTCTGATCAGAAACGCATTATAAAACATTACAAACACAACCAGTGTCTCGACCTGACTATTTATGAGGACTTTTTTCTGCCTGTCATAGAAGGGATTGATTCCTGCAGGAGCTTTGGGAACTGCATGCACTCTAACACCATTAATCCCTTTTGGAACCACTTAACGTGTAGAAGTCTGTGATTTGATTGAATTGTATAGAGACATCACAGTAGTTTAGCCCCCACCTTCCCCCAGTAAATAAACAAACAAAACCAAATATGAAATACAGTCTTTTGGGCTTTCAGTGCTCAGCTGTAAAGGCTTCGGGAAACCTGGCAGGCACAACACTGCACTGATATTAGTGCTTCCTCGTTGCACTTGTGTCCTCGGGCCAACAATAATGAATCAGGCATACATTTTCTATGCAGCTTTGAGTGTGCAACTGGAGTTGGGCTGCAGGTGTCCCAGGTTGAACAGCCAAAGATCAGGGTACTCGTAACAAATGTAAAGGTATAAAAACAACCCAAAATGTGTCAAAAGAAATCAAGAGGAATGGACAAAAGTGTTTTCAACTGACCTAGCAGAGGAAAAGCAAAAGAGTAGATCGAAGAGAAAGACACAACTTTTTAATATTTTAATCAATGAGTTTTAAATTAATTAACCTAGAACTAAACTATTACAAAAAATGCCCGCAAGGTATTTTTAAACAGTACGGTGTGAAAATGTCTCTGTTGGCTGTTTTTACCTGATTTAGCAGTTGTACTTATCAAGACTTGACAGTCAAATATAAGGAGGCACCTAAAATGTCCTTCCAGGTGGCACAGTCTTCTAGCTGAGGGTTCTTCCCAAGCTGACTGTTTTTTAGCAGCAGACTTTGGGTTGTAGCAACAACAATCAATCTATCTCCTGCAGTTCTCAGGATGAAGTCCTTCCTGCCCCCAAAGAGGTGCTGTCTAAAATATCAACTGCAGTAAAGAACCAAATGAAGGGTCTGAATGGAGGAGCGTAAAAGGGAATTCTCTGTCAAAAACCTCATCGGACTTAGTGTAAATCCCTTGACCTCTTCCCTGTCACTAAAGGCTGAGGAAGTGAGAAATCTTGGTGATTGACTAAACTTAGAACTCGGAGGATGTGCCTATTTTTGCCACATTTCAAGTGAAATCGCTTGCATTACCAGTGCTTATGACTTGCCTGCTCCTGTGAATAAAGTCTGCGGGGGGGGGGGGGGGAAGCAGAGGGCAGGAGGGGGAAGGAGCTGGCCGCGGGGTGCAGAAGCTGGCAACCCCCCCCGGCAAATGAAGAGAGCAAAGGCTGTACAGTGGCATGTTCGGCACCATGAGAGATTAAAACCCTTTCGATTAAAAGTCGTCTCTTCTTGCCTACTGCTGCCTGTGCCGCCAGGCACCGCTGCCCACCCAGCCATCCACA
The DNA here is from genome assembly GCF_011004875.1 of Balearica regulorum gibbericeps. Classification (NCBI taxonomy): domain Eukaryota; kingdom Metazoa; phylum Chordata; class Aves; order Gruiformes; family Gruidae; genus Balearica; species Balearica regulorum. The sequence goes on from NC_046184.1 coordinate 64,316,382, forward strand.
TCTGCTCAGTGAAACCTCTCTGGTTTAGCAGCAAATGCCAGTGGTAGGGGCTGCTTGGGTCTTTGCACTCTGCCATCAGCAGAGGCAATGTGATTCATCGGTGCTAAAAATGGAAGTCTGCAGAGCTTGCTTTGTGGCGGGGGAGAAAGCAGGTGCCCTCTCTCGCGGCAGTGACGGCACGGAAAGCCTCAGGAGCGTGGCCACTGGGGCAGAGGGCTCAGCTGCTCAGCGCTTGTACGAGGAAGGGGGAAGAAGAACATGAACTGAAGGACCCAGCTGCTCCTTGAAGGTTGAGCTAGAGACGCCATTCTGGAAGGGCCTGCACTGCAGAAAGACAGTGGCCTGACTTCAGGAAAGATTTGTGCATAAAACACCAGGTTTGCGTTAGCCACGAGGGCTGAATTTTAACCCCCCAGTGCACTGTTGCTCCCTGCAACACCCGGGCTGCCCAGCCCTGCTGCTGCAGGCTCCGTGGTGCTCTGCAGGCTGCTGCTCACTTCTTGGGGTCCGGCTCTCTGGCACGAGGGGAGATGCCGGGCAGTGCCATAGCACCACACAGGAGCCTGCAATCCAGCTAGACAAAGCAGACAGCGAGCAAGAGAAGGGAAGACTCATTAACTGTACTTCACCACAGAGGAAACGGAGAACAGAGGGATTTGAATAACTCCACATCACACAAGCCACCTGTGGCAGAGCAGGGGCTTGCTGTGCCCTTGTTAGGCTGTCTCAGTTGGGAAGGCAAGGGCTGAGGCTGCCTTACACAGACACGGCCTCCCCGACACGCCGGGCACCTGCACTCAGCCGCTCACAGTTTGGGAAGCGTAGCAAGAGTGCTCATCTCTCGTGGTCCAACTCCCACTCTGAATTAGCACCATCACCTTCAAAGATACCTCCAGCTATTCAAGACTCCACCTGGTCGTGAAGGGAAGTAACTACTGACTTAGGAAGGAAAACAGTAAATACTTTGAGAGGTAGGTTTAGGAGAGAGAAATCTACCCATCCATTTTCTCTGCAACATAGTGGGGCCTCGGCAGCTTGAATGGAGGGACAGGGGGCAACAACTCCAGTTCCTCAGAGCAGTGAAATCCCTTGCTCTGCCCTGGAGCAGCATCCCAAAGCACAGCTTTCCCTTTGTTTTGAGGTATCTGCTAATGCTTTGTGCCCACACAGGAGCAAGGACCCTCTCACTTAAATGCAACCGCTCTGTTTCAGAGGCAGCATAATCTCACAGTGACCTTTCTTGTCAGGAGCACATGATAACTGCAGCAGACTGGGGCTGCATGGGGTGAGGATGCTGGTAATGAAATGCTTTCATAGCTCGACACTCATTATTCCATTACATTATCGGGCTGTTCCCCAGGGGCCCTCTAAAGAGTCACGGCTGAGCTCTTTTCCTGCAGAGACCAAAACCAGACCACCTAACAAGCTACATTTACTAAAATTTTTGCTCCCTCTCTGCTCAAGAGGGAGCGTGGTCTTGTTCATTTGCATCAGACAGAAGTGGAAGAACTACACCAGCTCAGCTATGATTTTATCAGCCTGCTAACGCATGCCAAACAAAGCAGTCATCCTGCTTGTCCCCAGCCAGGAGTGGCAGAGGCTGCTGCCACCCCAGAGCTCACCACGCAGGGTCCCCAGCGTGCCTCAACCACCCTCTCTCTGCTCCCCTGCATCTGCTGTTGACTTGCAAAGGTTGACCACTGACCACTTCTTTGTAAGAAACTGCACTTTCCCTTTGACTGCTTAATTCCTTGCAATTTCTTCCCATCCTCAGATAAACCCTTGGTCTTCTCAGTTCTGAAATTCAAAGTGGCTGTCACTGGCAGCAAGGACCTCACCTGGAGCTGGCTGCTCAGAGTGAAGCGTTCGTTGGCCGTGATGGCAAAGCCCTCTGACAGAGCTCAGCTCTTTACCACGAAATGAGCTGGTGGCCCAGGGGCATGCCCAGCAGTGTGAGAACTGTACTGCCAGCAGATACAGTCGGAGACAGCTCACAGAGTCTAAGCTTTGGGCCATCATCTCCCCCCTGTTCAGCTCCCAGGAGACAAACCTTTCAGTCAAAGGTGGTGGTGGGTGTTTCGGGAGGTATTAAACAGGAGAACTGGAGGCACTAGGGAACTTGCTTTGGCTTTTGCTAACTGTTCACAGCAATATTCAAAATGCATGCCAGGAACATAAAGGGAGAAATAAACCCTGCCATAAGGAGCATGTGATTTGGAAAAGCAGAGGCAGCCAAAGGGTGAGAGAAGGGAATAAAACGCACAAAGTCTTCATAGCGATGGTCGGCACTTGGAGTTGGCCATACATATTTGAAACCACTATGCACAGAAAGCCGATTAGTACTTCAGTGCCTTCTGATGGCTAAATGAAGTGAGCACACACATGGATGTACACAAGCAGACACATGTGCACCCTCCACTGGTAGGTAAAACACGAAACCAAGTATCCACCTTCATAGCAAGGCAGATTTCCTCCTTTTCTGTTCTCTTTTCTTACAAGCTTCCTGCAAATGTGTCAGGAAGGAGGCTGAGAGCAAAACAAGTTGCTCTGTGCATTGAACAAAGCCTCGACTTTTCAGTTTCACATTTGGGGTGTCTCTGACAGGCTGCAGTTTCTGCTTCATTTAACCTAGCTTGTTCCCTTTGGGAATTCTCTACCCACCGTGTTTGCGGCAAGAAATACCATGTGCTGAGGTTTATAAGGAGCTTTCAAACAGAACGGGTGACTGCTGAGTCCTCCTTTCCTTCCCTTCTGTCAGATGGAGAGTCATACATTACCTTGCACTTCTCGTCTCTTCCCAGCTACCAATTTTCACAATTAGAAATCTAAATATTTTTGAGACTTCTAATGCTCTGTCAAACTCATTTGCAAGTAGCCAGCAGATTCAAAGGTTGATGAGGACAGATGGGTGGACGTGAAGTGACAGAATCTTCATTTCCTTAGGAAACTAGGATAAAAATATTACGTTCAGAGTTCAGCTTTTTCCATGAAGATGCAGAGTTTCCCGGGAGTCAGTGGACGCAGGTGGCAGCAGCAGCTCTGTGTCCTGGGTGACACCTATGCCCGTCGCAGCTGTCACTGCCGTTCCTGCCAAAGGTGCGTCGCATCGGCTCCTCCTTTCAGCTGGGGGGCTCTGCGGCTATTGAAATCTTTGCTCTGGGTCTGAAGAGGAGCCCAGTAGGGAGGACGATATGGAAACATTCATGGTCAGAGCAGAGATCCACATTGTCTGAGGCAGGATCCGAGTGCTCCCAAGCTAAACCTGGCAAGTCGAAACATATCTGCAGAGCGAGGCAGATGCCCTGAGGGAAGCTGTGTCTCAGGATGGGCAGTCAGCCAGGCTTTCCTCCTTCCTCCAGCTGTAGCGGCACCATCCTGAACAGCCTTGTAGGAAACCTCGCAACCCACCTGCCTGCCTTGCTTTGCCCACCAGTAAGAAGGGATGGAGGTGAACATCTGCAAGAGCTTATTGTGAAGGCCACTAAGGTAGTGCTGCTACAAATGTTGCCAGGTGGCATAGTCCCAGTCTGCATAAAACAGTCGCAGAGCCACCTTTTCACCATTTTGCCAGTAACAACAAGTTAATTTTCACCAGCCTTGCGACTTGTCTGCAGAGCTAGATCTGAGTTGCGCATTTATTAGTAACATGCTCGCCTATTCTTGAACACAGAGTGTGCTCCTGCAGCCCTGGGACTCCATAACAGCCTGGCGTGTGTGGGGAGAGGGGAGCAGTGCTCTGCCCCCAGGCAGTGCCGAGGTAGCTGCTAGCATTTGGCCTGCCTGCGGATGGGCGCTGTCGATGGCTCTTGATTGTCCTGTCAGACCTTTGCTGACTAGTACTTAAATTGAGCCAGTTCATCCCATAAAATTTAAGGAAGAAGCGAGAGGACAGAAGAATGAAAAGCAATGTATTTTTCTTTTAGCACCTCTCTTTTTCTCATTTTCTCCTGAAGTGTCAGCACCTTAAATAAAATGCCTTTTACTGCCTCACTGCTGCCTGCATCCAGTCACAAATAGTGCACGCTGTTGCAAACAGCCCAAGATCTCAGCTAGCCAGCTCTACCCTCAAGGGTGTCACCTCTGTGCAGAGCCCTTTGTTCACCTTCCTCTCTCATTTCTCCTTTGCTGTCACATTCGCTCCTGCCAGCTCAGAAAACACTCGCCTTTTGCTTGTAGCGATCAGAGGACGTTGAGGACAAACCCTATTCACTGTTTGGCTGGTTTAGCTTCCATCCCACCAAGAGAATGGCCAGGAGGACCCATGTTACTGATTTCCAGTTTCTCACAGTTCATTCCAAACTTACGAAGCCCACTGAGAGCTGGCGAGGTATCACTCTGTCCCTGCTTCCTCCTGCAGCCCAGAGGAAGGTTGGCTAGAAAGGGATCTCCTACAAATTCTGCTTCCTGGGGAGCCCCCATTAAGCAGTGTGAGGGTGTTGGAGATCAGAAACTCCTCTCTCAGAAAAAGAAACACCTCTTCTCCTCAGCAGCTCCAGACCGAGTAAGGGTACCCAGTCACCAGGCAGGAGGATGATGAAACAGGGTCCTGAGTGGGACCTGCAGCCAGGCACAGCACTGGGCTGACAGATCACTCCTAACCACGTAGCAAACGCTACACCAGGGGCACTCATTGTTTGTGGGGGTTTTTTTAAGTTGATTGCATTTATGTATCTCCTGACAGAGTCCAGAGAACATCACAGCAGAACAAATGCTGGCAGCGTGCAACGCAGGACGTGAGTTATGGGGGAGTCAGGCAGAGGGGAAGCTTCGACCTCTTGTTCCTCCTCACAGACTGGAAGATTTGCGTCACTTCTAACAGTGTAGTGGGAGCCCCTGTGGCCTAGGACCCCCCTTGTTTCTCCTAAAACTGGCTGCATGCATCATCTGTGATGTATTTCTCCACAGGAACATAGTCATAGGCAAGCGTATCCCAGGCAGGAGGGTCGCACAACACAAATAGGAAAAGAACAAAAGATTTACAGGCAGTTATACCAGCAGGGGTGGGATATTATCCACCAGCTTGCCATTTTATTCTTCTTTTATGGATCCAGGAGAATTCTGTATTTTTAAAAACCCTTATTTGTTATCCCTTTGCCCCCTTTACTGAAGAATGTAACTGGGTACCTTTATACTTCTATTATATTTGCAGTTGTAATAATGAATTACTGAGGTAAATGCAAACTTGCATATTAAAACAAAAAGGTATTATTTCAATTGTTTGGAGGAATATGAAGTAGAAAGAGGCTGGGCCAGCTCAAAAAGGCAATAACCAGTAATGTCTCCTGAGTCCAAACTAAATCCAGGCACCTCTCTCTGCCTTGGCCCTCTCACACAGTAATTTGCACATACACACATGCATATGACATACCATCCCCTCATTGATTTAATGGGACCTACTTTACTTCAGGAGCTGGGTTTCTTTTCCAGCCATTTGGCTGAGCGTACCAAAGAGGTCACAAACTCATCTGTGATACTCAGAAAAAAAAATTTCCAGGCCAGAATGAACATTAAGTATAAGAGTATAGTTGATAAAAATAGTGAAGTTGGATGAGGATATTTTTGATGTACCCAGAGAGGAAGCAGTCAATGTTTCCATCAGGTGTGCAATGTACCCATAAAATGTTCCAAATATATTTTCATGCATTTATAGCAAAAAAAAAAACAAAAACCAACCTTACATTTTTCAGCAGTTATTTTACCAGTGAGACAAATGATGAGCTGTTGTTGGACTAGACAGTACAGATCAAAGCTAGGGACAGAAATTGTTTTGATACATGTTCAAGTGGCTCTATGCAGGTGTAACAGAGCTAAATATAACTTGGCATGGCTGATAGGCAACAACAGCTTGAAAATCTAGCCGTCTGCTCTTCATGAATGCATTTCCATTTACTTACACGAGCTGAGGATCAGGCCTCAGATCTTTCAAATATAGATGGCTCAGAACTCCTCTGTGGTTTTGCTTCGCCCAGTGCAACATCAGGAGCCGCTACTTGTCAAGAAGAGTGATGGCTTCCTAGTCCCATGCAAGACCATCCAATATGTCACCTGGAAGAATCTGACGTACCCAAGAGATGTTGGATCACTGTCACGGAGTTCAGCTTCACCGTGTCTCTGGCAGCCCCCTGGGCTGGCCGGTGCAGGGACTGGTGTTTGTCATGGGAATCCAGCAATGTTCTCTCTTCTAAGAGGTCTTCCCGCTCACAAGGGGAGGGGTCCGCCACCATTTCTGGTCCTGACTGTGCCATTTTGTGGTAACTGGGTCACGTAGAATGGCCAGACTCTAGAAAAGAACCCTGTAATTGAAAGAGGATTTTCATGAGCTATTTAAACCTTTCTCAGAAAATAATGGACAAAAATCTATGAGAACAACCTGTTCCAGAATTATCCATCACTCACTGTGAGATTCAAACTTAATTTGATTTCTATTATTGTGTGTATTTTTATTTTCCTGTTTGCTTAATGAATGTTGCAGTTGTAGTAATAAGATTATTGGTAATATGAAACAGATTTGCAGAATGATGAGAAGATAATTAGATGATACCTTGAGGGTGATTTCTGTTTAAGTCACAGTAACTATGCCATGGAGTAAATAAAGTTGGTGAGGGAAGATATCAATGGCTATTAACCTAAGATACAATTATTCCTAAATTACCAGGATACACATTTCATTACGGTGAAATACCTGGTGACTGATGCTTCGTCCAGGCTCTCCCATCCACTTGTGAGGCTGTGGGACAAACCCTGGCCCAGGGCATGAGCGGACAAGCAGCTGTGGTTCCCTACAGCTCAGGATGTGGTGGTGGAGGTGGGACTCAGCACCCACACCTGAGATAACCCAACCCATGTTTTACTGGCAGCGTGACTCCGATAAATACATTGGGTTGTGAACTGTGAGGTTTTGACAAGTCCAAGTGATCAAACTGTGCCTAGCTTTCAAGAGCTCTGCCTTACGTCTTGTGCAGTTCCCACCGCCCATGTGTAATGGCAACAAAAGCCTGACAGCACAATGGTGACAGGGACGCTTGGCTATCAAAGCCGTAGTCTGAAGACCACGTCTTCCGTTCTAAACTGATGCTTAGCAACATTTCAGGATCAGAATTAGTGCAAGGAATCTGCCGCTACTGCTTGGATCTGCAACACTGGCTGGGACAAAGGAGTAGTCTAGCCGTGAACCTGTTGCCCACCTCTCCTGGACAAGACAGATCCATTGCCTACTTCCTCCCTCCTTGCTTGGATTTGAAGATGATCATGTAACTAATCGTGTGCTGCAGGTGACAATCTCCAGTGAATACACAGCTGGTCATGTCCCACCATTTTCTTAAAGCGATGGCAACTAGCATACATACACACGACCAGGTACACAGCTCTCCAGCTTGCCCTCCATCATCCAAATGAACCATCTAAATTGCCTGCATATTCAGTATATACGGTGAGTTTTACCAGCTTCCTCAGTGCCTCTAATGGTCTGTGGAATATTTTCCTGGCCCTTTGCTTAGATATTTCAGTCCCTGAAGGACCTTTGCACATCCATGTTGATCCTAACTAATGAGAGTTTCTATATAATTTTCTCCATGGTCTCACCCTCAGCTATATCTCTGGCAATCACAATCCATCTTTTGTCCAAAGTAGGCAGAGATATTTGGTCAGTTGTTTTTCTAAGTCAGATCATTAAACATAAAATCTAATTCTAAGCTGCGCCTACTGCATTTACGTCCAGGTAGCTGGGAGTGGGTCTGGGCCCCCAAAACACCTGCCAGCTGTGCATCTACCTGCAAACAGTAATTCCCAGGAGGAACTGGCTTGACCGTCTGAGTGTGACTTAATTTCAGCAAACACTGTTTTCTGTGAATTAACCCCAAAATCTCTTTATTTACTAGAAGACGTCAACATCATGTGTCATTGGCATCTGTTGCACAGAAGTCATTGTTTTGCAGCTTTGAGCATAGCTTTGCAGCACCACTGCTGGTGTCCTTGGAAAAATAAGCGCGTAACAACCCTTGTGCTGTGAACCATTGGAATTGAGTCCCCTAATCAACCCCTTGAGTTTCTCGGACTCTGTATTAGTATTGACTTTGCACATCCATTAAACATCACCACGCAGCAGGGCTCCAGGTGGTTGCTGCAAGCAGCTAAATTAGGGGCAAATGCCTCTATTACTGACATTCCCAATGTATGTTTACACATTTTCCTTGTCTATGTGGACAAACCCTCCTCTGTCATCTCACTCATGATCTACTCATTTGACTTTTTTATGTTACTGTCATTTATTCATACATTATTTGCATTATCTAGAATTTTCTGGTGTGTTTGCTTAGCTTTGTCCTGGCAGTTCTGGCACTAGAAGATGCTATGCTTTGTCCTTACAAAAAGGAATGTGATGGTACCTGTTCTAACATCCTCTGGCCAAAGCCCCCTCTTTGCCTCTGATTTAAGGGTAACTTTCCTAAAGACAAGAATTGCAGGGAGGAGAAGGTAGCATGAAGTTAAGGGAGGGGGACTCATCCAGGTCTGCTCTGTATTTAGTTGAGATCTTTCTTGGGTCACTATTAGAAATTATGCCTTTTCCAATATATTTCCCATTTATTTTCCAGTTTTGTTCACATACTTCTTTGTGCTTAATGAGCTTATCACTGCCCATATTTCTGTTTTCCATATTTACTTTCTGCTATGTGTGACTCTCCTACGAGCATCTTCTAAAAGTGTTTCTGGCAGCACATTTGCTTTTGTATAACAGTTAAAAAATAAATGTCCTATTTACTTCCAGTTAGACCATTTCATCTTTGGCTGCTGTGTTGTGCGTGTTTGCTACGTAATTTTCATCTAAGCAAATGGTGCTGTCCTTGTTTTCTTTACCCATCCTGTATAACCCTTCTGTTGGTATTCACACATTTTTGTAAAGAGATATATGATCCCTTGCACTCCTTGCATCTTTTGTCACATAGTGGACATGATCCTGACTTACGTTACCTGCTACAGTGTGCATAAATCCATAAACTGTTTTACATGCTTGACATCTCGAGTATCCTCCTTTCCATAACTTGGGATTCTCCATGTATTTGTAACATCAGAGCCCTGTCCATCCTCTGCGGGAATCACTCTGGACCAAGTGATTTCTGTCTCTTGGCAAAGCTTACCTTCTCTGTTAATTCTTAATTGTAAATCTCCTGTTAGCGCTTTAACTGCTTCAGTCTTTCATTTATGGTATTTCCTTAATTTACTTTACTCCAGGTACCTTATGGTATTCAGTACTTAAATTACTCTTCCCATCTGTTCTTAGAAAGGGAAAGCAAGAAAACAAAGCAAGCAAAGATGTCATATAAATGGAGTCAATAGCACCTGTGCATTTGGAGAGCATGGATAACAAGTGGTGGCTCATAACTGTGGCTCAAACCGCTTTCATCTAATGTAAAATACAAGGCTGTTCTGATCTAGCCTAGTCAAGTCCCAGAGTCTTACACTGCCCTCAGCATCATCTTATCATAGATCCTTAAAGCAGTGTATTAAGTGAAAAGAATGCCTAAACAGCACGAAAAACAAAGCCAGCCTCTGAACTGACACCAGATCACAATGTGACACAAATTCAAAGAAACTACACTGTATGCAGTGAAAGAAACTACATGGAATTCAAAAGCAATGCCTGTGTCATAATTAGCACTTCAATTAATAACACGAGAATAAAAACAATGACTTTTAAAACCATATCAGTAACTTTCTGGAAGTTAAATGCAATGTAAAACTGTACAAAAAGCAAAGTAGCCACAGAGCTTGTTGAAATATATTTGCTGAAAATGCTACAGAGTTTATACAGAAAACATGTTTGGATGAACTTTTAAATGTCTTCTGAAACCTAAGGAAATGGTACATATGACAGGATCTGTAATTCCAGCAAGTTTTTCTCATGGGAAGAGTAAAAAGATGACCTTTGAAATAGCTGAAAGCTGAGAGACAATGAAAAAGCAGAATATCAGATTCTATTCTAATTTAACTAATTTTAAAAAGTAGTCCAAGTACAGTTATGTGTTCACCAACACCTGAAAACATTAAGACCTTTATTTCACAGGCCGATGAAATGGCCAGTAACAATTCATCAGCAAAGGTCATTGCCAGTATTAGATGCGGGATATAGCTTTTGGCAGGGACTGAACCAGACCAATGTATAGTAACTCAGCGGGATTATACTTTTCCTAAGTGGGCATATTTTCTGCTCCAGAATCCAAGTCAATTAATCCTCTGGCTTCTACAGGGGCAAAGATATTTTGTTGGTGAAGAGGAATGGGAGTGGTTTGTCATTACAGTGATGGATTTTCTCAGCCCGCCTTTGCCTGCAACTGATTCTGTTGTTCCCCCAACTCCACCTACGGACAAGGATAAAACAACTTGTCATCACAGAGCACTGCCACTGACTTTGGAAGAAGTGAAACTTTGAGCAAACACAGTAATGTGCTCGATATGTGATCTAAGATGTCAGCCAGATGTGCTCAGTGGGCCATAGTGATGCACACAATTGAGTCAAACCAAAATGAAAACAGAAGCATTTAATAGGAAACCAACTGGGAATCTCTCTTTTCTCCAAAATGTGGCTGTTGCTCTTTGATTACAATTGCCCAAGGCCCCACTCCATCTGGTCCATAGATTAGGATGTCACTGCCTCAGTGAAAAATGAACCATTGCTACAGATGTATTATTAGTTTTCAGGAGCTCTTCTGAATATAAGATCATCTGGCTAAAGGGTGCAACCAGCATGGTATATGGCAGCAACTGGATTTTCAGGTAGGTGATATCTTAATGTAAACATAGGTAAGTAGTATGTAACATCACATTTCTGGATGCACTGAAATCAATAAACAGTATAAAAGCCTTAATTTCCTACCCTCTTTCTTGTCCAGCTGTACAACAGGGATAAATTGAGAGAATATGAATTGACTTTTTTTTTTTTTTTTTTTAATTAAACAATGAGCATTAATCTCTGCCAGAATCAAAATGCCTGAGTGGAGATTCTCATGGTTTAAATCACCCACTCAGGTTCTGTCTGGGAAGTGGAAATACCTGCTGGCAGATGTAAGCCCAGGCAGGAGAGGTTAGGTGCTACCAGCATGCTGGATGATGGCTACTTGCCTTCCAAACAGATGTTGCTTAGAGAGGCATGCACATCCTCTGAGCACATCTGCACTATGCATTTGGTGTCTCTCCTCTCTCCCTCCCTGTATTGTACTATTTTCTATGCGTAGTCCCTTAATATGTATCAGTGCCATAGTAACAGCACCAGCTCAGAGATGAGTGACCTTAGCCTGGGTCAGCAGGACGTTCTTAAGGGTTGGAATCTGTACCAGTAACAAAACTGATGTCCTCAGTGTACCTCTCGCTGAGCTCTTCACTGAAAAGCAGAGTGTAGAGGGGCTAGTATTAGCAGAGGAGCTGCTACAGATTTTTCTGTGCAGGGGTTTGTGCTGCTGGGTGAATGGCTAAATCCTAGTCCTGGAGGACTGCCCTTGTCCCTTCATTCGAAGCAGACCCAGAGGAGCGTGAACTGGTGCTGGGAAGGACAATATCTCTGGCCAGGTTGGAGACCACAAGCTTAGAGAAATTTCTGTCTGTCGCTCTGCTACATTTAAAGCTTAGGGTCCATGGCTGACCACCCTAATGTCTCAATGGCACCTACATTTACTGAATCCAAATAGGTTGGGAGTGAGTGCAGAGCCTTCTGAAATATGTCTCTGCTAAAGGAACAAGTTCCCGACAAGATTGCCACAGAGCAATTTAATGGGTTTCTGCTGCTGTTCAAAAGCTGTGAATATCTCTATTCATTCCCTTGGAAAGAAGGTTAATAAACTCTTGAGAATCAGGGAATATTTCTGTGTAATAGCTTGGTCGTGGGAAGAGGGGGCAGGGCGTAAAGGTGGTGGGTTTTTCTGTAGAAATATGCTAGGCACGCTCCTGAATTTCCTTCTCGGGAAGGTGAAGCTCATGTTGTGTTCTGCTTACAGAATAGCCAAGGAAGAGCGTGGAGGGGAAGGAAGGGGAGAGATTATTCTTGTGCAGAGTTTCTCTGAGTTACCCAACCAAAAACCCTGCCAGTGTAATTCAGATCTTTCTCCAAGCCAGTGGAGCAGGCACTGACTGCAGACATGACTACCCCGGGGACTCACACCTCCAGGCAGAGCTGGAAATGAGGGCAAGAGAATCCATCATGAACTTTCTCTGCTCCCACAGTCAGGAACTTTCTCTGATTATCTTCAGCAGCTGCAGCACTCTCCTCTCTTACACAGAACGGTAGGCAGTGGTGGAATGGAGAGGGACCTGGGACACATGGTGGAAGAAGAGCTTCAGGCCATGGACACAAAACCTGGAGAACAGAAGCAGGGAAACACCAACTGGGAAGCCCACCAGAGATTTCAGCAGGCACAGGAACCACCTTGGACAGAGACAGAAAGAGCTCTCTCTCCAGCCTAGCCTATGCCCATGGCTTGCAGGGAGACAAAAGTTGGGGGTGAGTGCATCTGCAAGTCTGGAGCTCCCATCCCTCAGCCTGATCTGGAGAGATACTCAGATGGTCCTGCTCCCATCCACCAAAAGGGCTCTTCCCCACCCTAAATCATGCTTGGTGTTCAGGTGTTGTGGAATCAAAGCAGAGCAAATTATAACCTCCCTTGCTGGGCCAGAGGCATGGAGAGATTTAGAGCCTGGGCTTCTTCTCATCAGCTGCACAAAAGCTTGAAGGTTGTGTGTCAAAAGAAGATGCTCTCCCCTGTCACTCTGGCCACAATGATATTAATCATGCATAAAAAGCCAGGGAGAGGCAGACTACAACCAGAAACAACGCTGCTTCAGCCTGGCAGGAACACGGTCTTACATGGGTGTGGCAAACACACAGCTCCTACAGAGCAATAAATTTGCAATAAAAGCCGCTATTTGCATTTTACTTGTAAGGAAGCACCTGAAGACATATGATCACCATGACAGCAGGAGATGTAGTTGACAGCACTGCTATTTGATACCCTTGGTCCATCCTTAGCTGAGTCACAAATGCCAGAATAACCAGCAGGCAGAGGGCTATCGATTCTGTGTTGCTGTAAGGACGACAGACCGACTACATTGGACTGGGGATTTCCCCTTCTTTTATGCACACACAGGCACATATCCCTCACGTTACCATCATGTAAAAACTCTCTTCTGATACAGAAGTGCTGATACAGAACTTTCTGGAGATGTAGGATGGGGTCATCCAGTTCAGCCGTATGAGGATTACCTATAGACCACATGGCTAGAATTCACTTTCAAACCATGAGAGCCACTGGTACTAAGTGGTGGCTGTGAACAGGACTTCTGTTCCTGATTTCGAAGGTCCCACTCAAAACTACATATCAAGTGATGAAACCAGTGACTTCAGTAAAATGATTGCATATATTCAACCCCATTCGCAGAGAAACGACCACGAGAGAAAAACAGCAACACAGATGACTTAGCTGAGGTGAGGACTTGATTGTGCTGGACAGAAAAGGAGACTCAATCATTCTCTGTCCTTGTCAGTTGTAGGGCATTCCCAAGTAGTAGACAAAAATCTCTCTACTGTTTCACCCATATTCTCTGGCTGAGAACTGAGATTGTCAAGCATGTGACTTTCCTAAAGTTACAAGCAAATATGTCCCTGAATCATGGTCATATATCTGAGGCTTCTTCTGCTAACAGGATTGACACTGATGGTAGAGATAGGATGATAAAAAAATTGCTCTTCAAACATGGGTCAGACATGAGTAACTGGGATGAGGCACTCACTTGTCTTTACACACAGCTTGTCTGATAATTTTAGGTGACACATCCCCAGTCAAGTATTAGAGTTGCAGGGCAGCTTTTTGAATGCTGACTTTTTTACACAAACCATCCACCAATCGTACAAAAACAAAATGCATATTCCAGCCTCTTCTGAGCAGTCTTCTGAAAAAGGTAGCAGTCATTTTACTTGGCCTACAAGTAAACTACAGTATAACTATAACTACAGTATAGAATCTAGAGGATGCTCGAGATCAACCCTTTATTCTCTCATTTGTCATTGCACATACTCTAATACCTATTTCTATTGATTTGACATGCAGAAAACTAGAAGAGCTAGAAGGGAAGTACCCGGTACATGCAGCAGCACGGCAAGTGTGATCTACCTTGAGGGTGATCAGATGACCACAGCCAAAAACTAGGCCATATGTGTTTGCCAGCAGGGATTTTGGAATGGACACTGCATCCTAAGTAAAGTCAGGTAATGAGACAAGTGCACAATCTGTCATTGTTATCTGCAGTGTTTCTTTCTTCTAAGGGCAGTTCACTTAGAAAAACCTCATCTCAAAATCACCAGCCCAAATTCTCAGCGACTGTCACACAATCCCAGAATGGCTGAGGTGGGACAGGACCTCGAGCTCATCCAGTCCAGCCACTCTGCTCAGAGCAAGGTCAAGCCCCTCTGCTAGGGATGTGGAAAGACAACTAGTATTTGAGCTAAAAGTTCTCATTTATACTACCTCTGATGTGTTTTCATGCATATGTACGCAGGAAAATTTCCATTCAGTCACCTTAGAGATATTCAGGTCTTTCATACATTTAAGAGATTTTCTGACTGCTCTGAACATGTCTTGGCATATTAAAGAAGCTTTATTTTAAAAAAATCAACCGTGTTTTGGAAGCATTGTCCTGTTTTCGGCTGAGAGTTAATTTTCTTTCTAGTAGATGGTACAGTGCTGTGCTTTGGATTTAGTATGAGAATGATGTTGGTAACACACTGATGTTTTCAGTTGTTGCTAGGTAGTTGTAGTGTCTACACTAAGTCAAGGACTTCTCAGCTTCTCACGCTCTGCCAGGTGCACAAGAAGCTGGGAGAGCACAGCCAGGACAGCTGACCCAGACTGGCCAAAGGGATATTCCATACCATAGAATGTCAGGCTCTGTATATAACTGGGGAAGTGAGCCAGGAGGCAAATTTCCTGCTAGGAAACAGAGTAATTGTATTTGTGCACACATTGTCGTCGTCATTGTCATCATCATCATCATCATCACCATCATCATTATTATTATTATATCATCTTATTTGGTTATCCTATTAAACTGTCTTTATCTCAACCCACGAGGTTTTCTTGCCATTCTCATTCCCATCCCACTGCGGGGTGAGGAGTGAGTGAGCGGCTGTGTGGTCCTTGCTTACTGGCTGGGGTTAAATGACAGCAAGCAGCATTAATTAACACAACTGTACTCAGTAGACTTGATTGCGAAATAGGAAGTTACAGATGCTGGTAAATTATTTGTGGCACCTCATGAGAATTATGAATTTGAAAAGTATTTATCAGCACACAATCTTTTCATAAGCTAAGGAAAGCAGGATGAGGGTACCAGTATCTGTTGCTATCGTTGCTGTTAGCAGTTGGCCACACCACTTGAATCCTCACAAAAAGTAGGACAACACCAAAAAAAAAGTAGGACATTTAATCACTCCACACCACCTGGAACATTCAGCAGCGCATCAAGTGCATGTACTCAGTACATTGAGATGCACTGGACAGATGAACCTGGAATATTTAAGTGGGAAGCAATGGCTACTGGAGGAGGGTGTGCCTGAAATATTCATCAGGAGCTGATCATTTAATTTTTTTCTTACAAAAACAAAGCCCAAATCTTCTACTCTACAAAACGAAGGGAAAAGAAAACTCAAAACATAGTAGGGAAACTAATCCCCAGGGTTTAATCTGCTTTCCTTATCACTAACAGCAGAGTGTCTTCTGGACCACCTTCTGCATCAACTTGATTTTTGCAGAACAGACTTTTGCATGCCCAGAGTCCCAAATTTGGCCTCAAGCAGCCCCCTTATGTTACTACTCACATCCCATCCGGACATCATTAAGCAGAGGGATTTGGGGCAGCTTTTTACAGAAAAGCCATTTTATGGGCTTTGATGTTTTTGTAAATGTTCAGATTTTGCTGAAAATGGCATTTTGCAAGAGGGAAAAAACATTCTGAAGAAAAATTTCTGTCCAGCGCTATGTTCATTGCCCCGACCTGCTGGTCCCCACCAGGCTGCATCCTTGTTGTCCTGAGTCCTCAAGCCCAGTCCCCGTCACGAGGAGGGCAGTGGTCTACAAAAGCAGCGTTGCTTCCTCACACCACTTATTTAGCCAATAGTTCATTCTGAAAGGCCCGCCATCTCTCTTCCTTTTCTCATAGGATGGAGTGTCTCTGAATATTAGCCGCCTGTGCCTCCACTCAGCACTTCTGTGAAATCTCTGAGGCCATTCACCCTCTTTCAGGCACCATGGGAAGCCACAGCCTGAGTAATGCTCAAAGAGGCCACCACCACTAGATTGTCCCAAAGCTTTTCCCACCATGAGGTCAGGTCTTGCCACTTGGCTGTTTCCACCTTTCCCTGGCAGGATGTTCATGCTGTTCACGGCTGCATGGCATCCTTGCAAGGTTCTTCTCTTCTCCATTCATGGTTGCAGACATTTCCCCTGGTGTTTGTGGTCATTCCGTTTGTGGGCCTTAACCAGCAACCCCCAGGTATTTCCTAGCCACCATGTCTTCTAGCTGAATCTTCTGAAATGTTTTCTCCATGGGTTGGTTTGGTTTTCTTTTTTTGGAGGAGGGCACCGTGGGTATTTCCATCAGTGTGAAAAAACACCTATTCACTTTTGTCCTCGGCTACGCAGAAAGTCTCCTGCTCCCCTTGCTCCTGACGTCGGTCAGGGCTGGCTGCCAAGAGCCCATGGCTGCGGGTCACTTCATGGGCTAGAGGACGACCACGCAGTGAGGCTGTGAGGGCCCGGACACAGGTGGGTGCAAAACACTTTTCCTTGGGATTTGTGGTGTTGGTTTTTTTTTTTTTAAGATTGAGGCAGGGTGCACAGAAGGCCCAAGGCAGGGGCACAGTAACATGGATGGGGGGTGAGATCTCCTCAGCCCCGCGCTCCATGCGCAGGGGGCAGGTTGGCCAAAACCAGCACGGCAGGGGCCCGCAGAGGCCCACTCCCGCCCCAAGCCGGGGGCTGGAGCGCGGCGGGCACCGCCTGGCCTCCCCGCGGGGCCGGGAGGGCGTCGCTGCGCGGAACGCCGGAGCTGGGGGAGCCGTTTCCAGCCGAGCCGGGCCGGGCCGGGCCGGGCGGCGAGAGCGGCGGCGCGTCGGTTCCCGCCGGCCCATCCTGAGAGGCGGCCGGTTTGCCCCGGGCGGCCGGGGGCGGAGGCGGCATGGCCGGGGCGGTGAAAGTGCTAAGGACTCTGAGGAACCACTGGAAGAAAACCACGTTCGGAGTCTGCCTGCTGAGCTGGGGCGGGAACTGGCTCTATGGGAAGCACTGGTAACTGCCGGCGGGGGGCGGGCCGGGGGGCGGGAGAGCGGGGCCCCTGCCCCGGCCGTGTGCCGCTGTGTCTGCACAAGCGACCGGCCCCCACGGTGAGGGCATGGCTGTCGTGTTCGTCTCGGGTGCCCGGGCTGCAGGGCCCTCTGCTAAGGCGGTCTCCCGTCGGAGGGGCGCCGGCGCCTTGGGGGGATGGCGCTCCCTTCCCCTCCAGCAGCCGTGAGCTGAGGAAGGCTCAGTGCCTTTTTGTGACTTCCCACCTTGGCCTTGCTTTAAGTTCGGGGCTAGTTCAGGTGGTAGTTTTAAGTAGAAGTGTTGTCAAAGTGGCTTGAATCATTTTGGGGCCTATTGGAGAGGAGAAAGATTTTTCTTTTCTAATAAAAAAAAAAAGCCATCAGCCAAGTGCTTACCATCCACTTGCTTGCTTTTAACCAGTATTATAAGGATGAATGAAACCAGAGGCCCTACACCTGCAAATGGTGCCACTGGTACCAGGCTGATGGGGAAGCCACCTTGATGCGCAGAGGGCGGCCATCACAGCGTGTCCATCATATGTCCGTGGGTTTTCCCACCTCCTTTTTTCTTTTCACGGTGCCATATACCTCACGAAAGATGCCAGATTTCTGTTGCAGGAGCGGTTGTGCCTTTCTTGAGGCACGGCACCAGCAGTAGCTGTGCCCTGTGCCTCCCTGGTACGCCTGCTTTGCTGTTGCCCCCCTCCTAGCTGGATGGAGCCCGGCAGCTGAGTCGTACCTACAAGGGTGTCATTTTCACTGTTTATCTGTGAGACAAATGTTCTTTAGAGTAAGCAAAATTCTGGTTCACAGTTTTTACATAGCTAGGCTTATATTTTAATCCCTGTCCTTTAAGATTATGGTTAATAGACTTGACTAAAATGCAAGTATAGCCAAATTATTTTTAAAAATGATTACTTTTGGTGCTGTTTATTCTGTCATTGTCTTAATGTCTTTTTAATTGTTAAGTCATGATTTTAGCAGTGTTCTTTTCTGCTTACATTAAAATGCTGCCAGAGCCTCAGTAGAAAACTTAGAAAAATAAATCTGTTCATGTTTTTTATTATACTTTCCTTCTTTATTTCCTTTTGCCTAGGGACTTTTGCATTAAATCAGCCTTTGTTTTGAATGGTACATCTGCTTTAGTGGCTTACTTCTTACCTGAAGCACTAAGACTTGGTTGGCTGTAGGGCAAGCAGCAAAAAAACTCTCCCTCCACACTTTTTTCCTTGTAACTGCTGATTGTAGGGCAGGCTATGATAAGACGGATTATAACTTTGTGAAAGTGTTGGTAACAAGGTCATGGTTTCATGTGTATGCCTACAGGGGCCAACAGGCAGAAGAGAAGTACATAGTATGTAGAAGAAGGGCTGAGAGAGTTGTGGTTGTTCAGCCTGGAGAAGAGAAGGCTTTTGGGAGATGTTGTAGCCTTTCAGTACTTAAAGGTGGCCTATGAGAAAGATGGAGACAGGGCTCGTTGCAACAGGAGAAGGGGTAATGGTTTTAAACTAAAAGAGGGTAGATTCAGACTAGATATAAGGAAGTAATTTTATATGATGAGGGTGGCAAAACACTGGAACACGTTGCCCAAAGAGGTGGCAGATGCCCCATCCCTGGAAACATTCAAGGTCAGGTTGGACGGGTCTCTGAGCCACCTGCTGTAGTTGAAGATGTCCCTGCTCACTGCAGGGGCGTTGGACTAGATGGTCTTTAAAGGTCTCTTCCAACCCAAACTGTTTTATGATTCTGTACTGAGGTGTTGTAAGCAGAAATATTTGTGCTAAACAGGTTGGTGTTTGGGGTTTTTTTATGCCTTCATGTAATGTCAGTGGATCTGTGAGCTTACATTCCACTTTTCCCTCTGACGAGGGAATTGAACTTTGACTTCAGATAAAATAGTGAAATGTGAGTAATTATTTGAAGTTCTATTATTCTAGATATCTCTTAGCCAAAAGAATAAACTTAATGTACAAAATGAGCAGGAAGAAATTGCTCGGTGGCATTCATATAAGGGATTTGCTGGTGGGGCAGAGCAGCCTGTGACCTTCCCAGGTACCCTGCTTGTGTAAGTAAGTGGCCTCTTTACTGGTCTTCTGTTGCCACAGATACTAATGACAGCAGAATACCGTCAGACCTGGGTCCTGTAGAGAGCTACTGAAATAGAGCATTAAGAAAAAGACTATATCTGCTCCTTCTGCGTATGGAGAGTGGGCACTTGAGGAGGCCTAGGAGCAGCATCAGACACAACCGGTCTCCCCTTTATGTCTCTTGTTTCTGGGAGTTCATGTGCCTATGTACTGCTGGTTTCAGCTGTATTGATTTCCTGTGCAGTAACTGTGAATACACATTATGATCACGGAGAACGTAAAGCATAACATAGGTGGTGATACGGTGGTGAATAAGGAGGCAAATATTGATAGAGGGAACTAACACTTAAGGAAAATAGCAGGACCATTAACTAGCTTAAGCCACATATCTAGTAATCTTAACCCTTACGTAAGATGTTTTAACAAGAACTAGCGTAAGGAAGGGTCAAGATGACCCTTCATTCTGCTTGCATTTTTGTAACCAATCACAAGATAAGGAGGTAGTAAATCAGAATGGAATGAACACGGAGGATTCTCTGCTAATTAGGAACCGGTCTGAGTAAGTTTTATGGTGAAGGTGAAAAGTGCACAGTGAGGAAGACATACGGCCTTCATCCCTAAGACCCCGGCCCACGACCACCAAGAGGCACTACGCGTGCGCAGCTGAGAGGAGTTAAAGGCGGAGACAATGGAAATGAACTCATTGTAATAAGACCGCCTTTCCACGGAAAGATCATGAATATGTATAGGCACTTTTTGAATATGTAACATTTTGTTGTATAAAATTCAAAGGGAATTGCCGCAAGGTGCGCACGATTTTGGTGGGATGACCCCCCGTGCTGCCCAGCGCTGAATAAACATACCTACTTTACAACTTTCCCAGTTGTGGAGTCCGATTTTCCGCACATCAATATGAAAGACAAACAAACAAAAAGGGAACTTTTGGTATCTAAATTTCAGTGCTGAGAGGATATTTGCACCAAGTGTAGACACAGTGCTTTAACCCAGATGATGTAGTGGAGGAAAAAATGTTTACACATCCCATTCTTCAATCTCTACTTTCATCTGTAAGGGAAATGCAAGGTAGGAAATCCTGTGATGACAAGCAGCTCTGTGTGACTTGTGACTTTGATGTACACTGAAGCACTGCTGTAAAGTAATGCTTTCAGAGATTTAAATACTGCTTGAAAAAAGTGGCAACTGTTGAGGTATTTCTTGATCTTGGTGGCGCATTGTTTTAGCTAGGGAGTATGAAAACGAGGAGTCACAGAAGAACCTGATGGCAAGAGTGTAAAAATTCAAAGGTGGTCTCAGCAGCCCTCTTGCGCTACTCTGTGCAGAGGCCTTATCTTGTGGCTGCTGGACAGCAACGAATAGGCCAGGATCATTCTTTGCGGCTTCTGTTTTGCCTTCAGAATGTGGTAATGGTTTCAGGTGAAGTTTTTTTTTTTTCATATGTTCCCTTTTCCCAGTTTCTTTGTTTATGTACCAGTTATACTAGGGAGCGTGAGAGGTGCCTTTTGCCCCATGCACAAACTGCTGGAGGCAGTGCTTGAAGAGGTTAATGAGGGAAACATGTATGGGCTTTGTTGGCCGTGAGGCTTGCTGTTATTGACATCAGAGGCTAAATTGCTATGCATGAAGCATACTTGACTAGACTTATATTTGCCCTTTTAGAACAGATTAAAGGTTTAGTGAAGTCTTGTGCTTCGGTTTCTGGCATCACTGGAGTTTCTGATGAAGGGGCTTGCTTTAGCACAGCATCAGTTCAGATGAGCCTCTGACTTCTTGGAATTAGCCGAGATGTTGCTTGTTTATTTGCAGCTGAAGAAAATTTTTGTTTTTCATCCTGCATCTCTTCTTGGCTTTTCCATCCTTGTGGATTTTCTAAGATATTTCTCTTGCAAGGCGAAGATCATTTGCTTTTTTGACTTCTCAAGGTTCATTCTTCTTTTGGATGCAGAGGCTATGATGCCTGCATTAAGTGGAGCTCTTGCAAATAACAATCTGTCCTGCAAATAAATGGCAACTCTTCTATGGTCAGTCTGTATGTGCCCACAGGGACAGAAGAACTCTGGAGTACTTCCTTAAAGCTTTGGAGGATGCTACGTGCACAAACATGCACAGGAAGAATGCTACCTTTTCCAGACCTGTTCCCCATGCCGGGGAACACCCGGGTGTCCCCCTCCTGCACCCTGCAGACTGTGCTGTGGGGTCTGATGTGGAGGCCTTTATGCTCCATAGGCTGTAGAGGAACGAGGGGCACTGGCGTGTAGTGGTTCATCACCGAGTTAGTCTAAAGGTTGTGGATGACGATAACTGTAAAGGTCGAGAAGCTTCTTAGCCCAGTCTTGTATGATATTTTCTTCATGCAGCATTTAGTTTCTGGATCAGTGTGTTAGCTTTTCATCTTTGGAGGTGTTTGCTCAAGTAGTGACTGATTTAACAGTAAGGGGTTTTCAGATGAAAGGGAAGAATAAAGAGGAAACCTTGTGCAGGTTCCCCCTCCCCCATTTGTGATTCAGCCCTTCTAAGTATGTAATGTAACAGAAGTTGCCTCTTCAAAAGAGACATAGATCAGGAGGTGGCAAAGGTTTTTCATGTGTAAAATGATAGGCATTATGTCTGGTTGAACTACTGTTAACTAAAACCCTATTGGTATTCTTACAAAACTTCAGTGAGTCTTAAAATTCTTTTTTTTTTTCCTCCTAAAAGAACACATTTTCAAAATCCATTGTCTTGCATTTGGGATAACAAATACCTTTGTAGTACTGGAGAAGTAGGAAGAGCACTCAGTATTGTCACATGTGAGGTTGTGTCCCTTTAGTTTCTCTGGGTTGCATGAATTTATGTGTGAGCATAATTTTAATTTATAGCAAATCATACTACAGGTATGAGGGACACTGAATTTAATGTACTAGAACAAAGCTTAGAGAGCATGCAGATTGTCAGATACATGCTTATACACAGTAATGTACTTCTGTTTGACATATACACATGCGGTTGATTACAGATAAAGATACCATATGATTGTTTTAAAATTTCCTTCAAGTTTGGAAGCCCCTCTCACCTTTTTGTCCTGGATCACCTCTTCTGAATTGAGCTGCTGCTGTTCGTTATGTGTCCAGGTGGTGCAGTGAGTCACCAGCTATGTCAAATCAGCAGAAATTTAATCTCTGGCATGATGGACATCAGCTTAACTGATTGTCAGATTTGGCCAGACCGTTATAGTGGTGTTAGCGGGTAAGTGATCATCACTTTGTCAGGTCGGGGACCCTCAGTTTGTACTGAGGCAGTGGACTCATCAGATACTCAGTTTTACTCTGTATATGTTAAAATATTGACTTTCTCTGTAGAAAATGCTGGCAAGGTGTCTGGGCCTTTGACTGCTTGCCAGTAATCTGAGTGTTATTGTTATCTATAATTTGAATGTTAGTCTCTGCGTGTTTGCCAACTGATAACTCACTTTGTCACCTTTCTGCATATACTTCCTGAGTGGTTGAATTTATTTCATCAAAACTTTGTCAAAAAAGGGAGTATAAATTCTGAGTCTTGGGTAAAGCTGATGAAAACTAGGATTTGTCTTTCATGCCCTTCGAAAACCAAGCTGGAAGTAAATGCTAATGTCCAGCAAAGAGGACACTGTGCTCTTGCTGTATTGGAAGTGTGGTAGGTTGACCTTGTCTGGACACCAGGTGCCCACCAAGCCACTCTGTCACTCCCCTCCTCAGCAGGACAGGGGAGAGATGGAAAAAAAACTTGTGGGTCAAGGTAAAAGCAGTTTAATAGAGCAAAAGCAAAGGTCACATGCAGAAGCAAAGGAAAAACAGAAGATTTATTCTCTACTTCCCATCAGCAGGTGATGTCTGGCCACTTCCCAGGAAGCAGGGCTTCAGTATGTGTAGTGGTTGCTCCCGAAGACAGATGTTGTAAATAATGAATGCCCCATTTCCTCCTCCTTTCTCTCAGCTTTTTTTGCTGAGCAGGTGTCATACGGTATGGAATAATATCCCTTTGGTCTGTTGGTCAGCTGTCCTGGCTGTGTCCCCTCCCAAGATCCTGCCCACCCCCACCCCGCTGGTGATGGGGAATGTTGGAGGGACAGCCTTGATGCTGTGCCAGCACTGCTCAGCAGTAGCCAAAACACCGGTGTGTTGCCAACACCTTGCTGGCTACCAGTGCACAGCACTGTGAGGGCTGCTATGGGGAAAATTAGCTGTATCTCAGCCAGACCCAATATAGGAAGCAGCCAAAAAGCTTTGTGCTAAGATAAAAATCTCTTTTAGGAGTTCTGTTATAGCTCTTGAGGAGTCATCCTATATACACAGGTTTGGTGATGTTTCTTCTCACAAAACTCTGTGTTTTGATGCAGACACTAAACAGGAGAGTTTTTAGGCTTCTGGCTTGAATGTAATTAATAGTCTGAGATTTAATGCTGATAACCCTTTTTGAAATGGGATCTCACATCTGAGCTGCTTTATACATCTGTAGTACGGTCACTTTAAGGGAGTTGCTTTGATTGGCTCTAAGACGAAGACTTACCCTTGCTACAACTGTGGACCTCAAAACAGCTTCTTCAGTTGAATTTGCTGTCTTCTCCTTGTTGAGTTCATTGGTGTCCTGGCTGACCTTTCATCGTGGGAACCATCCTTTCAGCCCTGGCCTCTGCTGGCACTTGGGCAGAGGATGCAGTTTCAGGTGGAGTAGCATACATATTGAATTGTGTGGATCTGTGTGCTTATATATGAGTGTTGATTCCCTGTTCTAGCTGAAACCGCTCAGGACAGGAGCAGTGGCCACCATCCTGCGCCAGGGATGTTGTAGGACAGCCCCTGTTCAAGCTACTCGTACGAATGCTGTGCTCTTACACCTCGCTGTGTTCTCGCAGCCTGACACGGCTGGCGCATGGTGAGCTCTGGACAGTTGCTCTTCCTTTCTTTCTGCATTGGTTCCTGGCTTTGGTGTAAACCTGCGCTTCTCCAAAGAGAACAGCTACTGCGCTGCAGTGGCTGCCAGCCTTGCAAGGATTGACTGATATCTTTGTTGAACCAAAGTTCTGTCCGTGGGTTCAGCTTAGGACATCCTCTTGCTTCCATGCCCCACTGCCACTGCTCTTTCCTCACTGTCTCCCAATTTTTTACTGCTGAAGCAAGTTGGCCCAGTTGTAAGCCGTGCGATGCTTAATTCTCAGAGCGGAAAGGCAGCTCTCGGTGGCCAGCAGATGCAATACTGCACATCAGTTTTGCTGTAAGGCGGGAGTTTTGTCTACAAGCCCTTAGGGGAAACGTAAAGTAAAAAATTGATTTTCAGTTTGCTGTGGATATGGTGCAAGTCAGAAGAAATCTCTGTGTGTTCTTTAAGGCAGTGCAGCAATTTCCCTCTGCCTCCACCTGCTCGTGTTGGAGTGTTGTTGAAAAGGCTTTGTCACTATGTAATACTAGTCAATAAAATACAAAAAATCAACAAAATCTCACGTTTATCATTGAAGTATCTTTTTCTTTGGAAGCTGGTATGCAGTCATATTTTCATAAGGTAATACGTACTAAGACAGAAGACTTTAAGAAGTTAAATTTTAGCTTTTTTTAAGATTTTCCTAGCTATATTTATTAATTGGTATGACCCGCAGAGGCCTTCCATACCCACCTGTGGTACTTTAGATGAGCCATGTCAGATGAGTAAAGGTAAGAGCTGTGACAGAGGAGGAGGAGGACTGCTGTTCTCACAGATACACCCCTGTGAGTGCACTTGTGCTTTTTTCTTTCCTTAAGTACGAAGATAATTAAATGTTGATATAACATTTTAAGGAAATAAAAATTTTCCTGTTACCTGGCATCTTTAAGCCGGACTGGGGACATCTTTAAGCCAAACTCAGAGGACTTTGAAATATATGTCCTACTTGAATCAATGGGAATCCTGTGAGTGTGGCTGGGATGGCATGGGATTCTGAGGGTGCTATGCTACTGGTAAGACAAATCACCTATAAATTATTGGACAGTAAATGGTTCTTCTGGTCTCAGAACCTAAACCTTTCCTTTGACACCAAAATGATATGTGTCAGAGTAGACTGTTTCTCTAAGTGCTTCAATGCAGGAGACAATAAGCTTAAATGTTGGCATCTGAACTATCAAGCTTAATATTTATGGTTAAGACTCTGTTGAGCTGAATCAAGCTTCCATCCTTGACAGTTATTTTGAGGGTCTTTGCAGGTTGGGACAGAAAGTGCCGTATCTTTTGCTTGCATTTGAAAAGTTGTGCTGGACTCCACTTTAAAGGCGATTAACACTGCAGCACAAGGTTGTGGGCACCAGGAAAACATAGTGGCTGACGATGTGACCCAGCTTGACTCCTGAACAGAATAGCATCACTGTGAAGTAAACAGATAACATGGATTTGACTAGAGTTTGTTAATAAGGTTAGGACAGCAATTGTCAAATATGTCAACTATGCAGCTATCATTTAATAGTGGGGTTTTCTTGATATCCCTTAATACTTCAGCTTTACATATTGAAATTGTAATTGCTTTGTGTTTGCTCTGGCCGTCCGTAATCACAGAGTGGGAAAAAATGTCCCTATGTGAGGGCTCGTGCCCTCAGCAGCGCAGCGTGGACAGCCTGTCGCACTGTCTTGATTAAACTGGAATTAGCTGTGACAATGTTGTTTAGCTTGGGACACAAACCTTTTCAGAGACAATTATTTTAACTAGGCTGCTTTCATTGTATTACTGCAATCAAAAGCAAGTCTGTTGCTCCTCTTAAGTAATATTTCAGGTGCTTAATACAAATGACTTGTTCCTTTGGTTTTAAGGAGCAAACATGGCCGTTAAAAACATGCTTATGCCTCTGAGGAAATCTTTTTTTTCAGACACTCCAAGTTGCTAACAAGTAACTCCAGTTACTTGTTATCCTTGTGAGGTACTATTTATATTTTTATCTATATGAACAATTCTTCCTTTGTCGTCTTATTATTACTAAGAATAAATCTGTGGGGCTTTTGCTGTAGAGTTATTTTCTCAGAACCCAACTTTATATCTCACCTGAAGTCACCCTGCTTCTTTTAGGACCTTGCAGCATCTTTTGGTGATATCAGAAAACCAGTTTATATAGCTCCAGTGATGGATAAATAGCGTAAGCTTATGGAATTGAATAAATCGCACTCGTGTTTGTGTCCAGAGGTCTGACCAAGGCTTTGACTTCTTTTCTGCCATTTCCATTGGAAGACTTGGCCTGATGAGCCACAGTTTGTGGCAGGAGTGTGCTTCTTTCCTAGACACTTGTTTTTCATGGTTGGCCTTGAATCATTTTAATTGGTGTAGCGTATTCATTTTCGTATGCTGACTATAATTGTTTGGGGTTTTTTTATACTTGGTACTTTAGAGACAATAACGTACCGTCTTGCCAGGTGTGCCAAGGGAAAGCTGGAGGAGTTTTTTGGTTTTAGCAAGGAAGGAAGAGTGTCTGGCGTCTAAAGGACAGGTGAGGCTTTGGGCACTGCAGAACAGGATTCCCTGTTTTGTCTGCAAGTGCCAATAGGGCATTTTTTGATCTGGGGAAGAACTGAATTTTGTTCCTCACTCAGTAGCTCTGTCTCCAGTTTGCTTTGCCAACCTTGCTAATGCTGTCTGTCACCAATGAGAAGCACAAGGATTAGTCTGGAATTTCTTTCTAAAATGACCGTCAGTGGCATATCTAACACTGATATTTTCTTCTTTATTTTTAAACTTCACTTTGGTGAGTTGAGTGATTCTCACCTCTATGAGTTACTGCTTTAGGTGGGTGATAGGTGCTGCATTAGCATGTGTTCAGCTTACAAACTGATGGAGAGGGGAGTTCACAATTACAATGCACAAAGGTTTAAGTCCATGGAAGTTACACTTAAGTCTACCCTAAATCCCTTCTATACTGCCAGAATGGTAAGTACCTTCAGTGTAAATAACAGGCAGTATTAACATTAAAAAAAAAAAACAACAAAAAACAAAACCACGCCTGCCTTAGATCTGGAGTACAGTTATGTAGCAAGTAAAAAATAAATCACAATTATACAGTGTCTCATAGCTTATGTAACCTCAGCACACTTGGCATCCTGGTCTTTGTTGTCTGCTTTTCTTTACTATAGAAAGGGTTTTTCTGTGCACATGCAGAAAAAAATTATGCGTGTGTGCTTAAATGGGTGTGTTTCACCCTTAAAACGTGTTAAATAGATCTTAAAGAACGTGTATTTTTTATTGTAGTGCTGTCAATGTGTGTGTAAAAAGGGTATGTACCTACATTTTAAAAATGAGCAAACTGTTTTACACTTACACAACCTAATGTCCACTCTATTTTCTGTCTTGCCTAATAGCGATAACCTGCTACGAAGAGCTGCATGCCAAGAAGCCCAGGTAATACCCTTCTAAGTGGTAAAATTAGATGAAAATCTCCCTCTTATCTTAGTTGTGCAGAGCTCCTGAGATTTTCCCAACGGGCCCTCTCCACGTGACAAGCCTTATAATGATGCCATCTGTGTTCATTTGCTAAAAGTGCCAAAGGGTGGATGAGGCCTGCAGCTGGACTACTATACCTTTCGTGCCCTGACTCTGCTGTTGCGATGGACGGTGTGGTGTTATCGTTAGGGTAATCTTAGTTACTGCTGTAGCTACCCGGACCTCCATTTCTGCAGGTGTAATTACTCTGTGCCTGTAGAGTTCCGGTAGGAAGATGATTTGTTGATAAGATGGGAGACTGAAATCTCAGATCCACCACGATGGGCGTAGTTTGGGCAGAAGCAGTGCAAACTGCTTCATGTTAGTGCTTGGCTGGAGAGACCTTACCCTGGTCTATTTGAGCCCGAGTGCTTTTATTGAGGATACTAAATGTGATGACTGACCTAGAGCTTTTGAGACCCATGTACTGGGAACTTAATGGAGACAACCAGTCATTGACAAGAAAGCTGGTATTCAGAGAGAAAGGGGTAGTTACTGTCTGAGTCTATCGACTATTGCATTTTGTAGTTTGTGGTCTGCATGGGCAGCCAGCAATGAACAAATTCCCATGCTGTAGTATTCCCGTAAAGAAATCCTGTCCTTAATAAGCAGTCTTTCATGGGCACTTTCAGGTGCTGTTGCCCATAGATTACACCACTGCATAGGTACTGCTTACTGGCTCTGATTACCTCTGTCGTGTGGTGTAGGGTTTTAAGAATCTTTCAACCTCCCACAAATAAACTTTATTCTAAACCACCTTCTCCATGCCAGATCGTAGAGGTTTTGCAGGGTGTAACACTGCTCCCATCATTGCTATGTACTGGGGCCTGAGAAGAATGGTGAAATTTACTTTTCTCATTAAAGATCTTTCCTTGAGACTACTCTGCCTCTGTGGTGCACCTGAATAATCCCAATTTTAGCCTGCCTGCTGTTGAGGGAAAGATATTCACTGCAGCTTGATTTGGGCAATGGAACTTCATGCCCGAATAGATGTAAGGGAGCTCAAGTCTCATGAAAGAATAAGAAAAGTCTTTCCCTGAAAATACTGCTTTCGTAAATCATACTTACAGCTTCAGAGTCAAATGCATTTCCAACTCACAGTATCAGTTGTTCTTTATTTTTATGTTTTCAATATTCATTTTTACTGCATAATATCAAAGTGATAGAAGTTTTTTATATTGCCGAAAATAGCAGTTAATACCTCAGTGTTCAAAGCATGCTGACCAAATTAAAAAAAAAATTAAAAAGACACTGATGAAATGATACATAAGGAGAAGTTAAACGACCTAAGTGTATATGCTGTCAAAAAGGTGTATCTGCAAAGGAAAGACTGGTAGAAGAAGATAGTTCTGTTGTGGAAATTCTGACTTTCCTGTTTCTTACTTCCAGTCATTAAGTGATGGGATCTATTCCATTATGGTTTATTCTTGTAAATGAAACAGCAAAAGCACTGTCAATAGAGCTTCCTTATTTCAGTGATTAAAGTCTGGGAAAATATCCTGCAGAAGACTCATGCATTAGAAAGGAATGAACCAGAAAGCCTAGTAATCAATTCTTGCTGTAATTTCCATTCTCACTGATGTGTCAGTGGCAAATACTGCTTGAAAACACACAGCAATACAGCAGTAAGATATTAAATGTCTGGTATGTTCTTCAAAATAACAACAATCTATAATTGTTTGAAAAATGCTACTTGTATTTATAGTGCTGTATAAGTATTAGGAAAAAATAGAGGCAGACTCACTCAAGAAAAAGTTTTGTCTGAATGAAGTGGGGGGATCTCCCTATAACTTTTACACCAGATTTTTAAGTTTTTAAGCCTATTACAATACCAAATTGATGAGGCGCCCACATTCCTGCCAAAGCATCTGCTACAGCAGTATTTCATGCAAAGACTCTACCATGCATGTTTGAATTTAAATACCAGTTTATGGTGACAGCCTTGGGGTGGCAAATGATCATAGAAAGATTCTATAATAAAGAACCCATTTATGATTTGTAAATTTTTACACGTCGTTCTCTGGAATAAGCCATTGTCAGCTGACTGTGGACTTCCTTTGGAAATGTGGTCTTGCTGATTGACCTTGTTGTTACTGAACTCTGGGCATGTGTTAAAGAGGTCCTGTTTAGCTGGCAAAGAATTTGCTCTCTGAAGCAGGGATAGTTTTCTGTAAAGGAATGTAGTTGCTCTGTTAGTATTCATAAAGCATTATAAAGCCTTTTTATAAAGGGTTTTCCATAGTTGCAAAATAATGATTGTCATCTTAGAAGTGCAGAAATGCAATACCTGGAAGTGTGTATTTGACAAGGAAGTGAAAAAGGCATTGACCTTCCTAAATTATACCTTTGTGTGTATATATGTATATTTAATAACCGTTTTAAATGTCTGGCTTTAAGTTGTCTTTCCTTGTGTTGAGCTCTGAAAAAAAGACTTGTAGAATGTTGTGTTATTATTTTTTTATTTCCTGTCTTAAAAATCAGCATTTGCTTTAGAAATGCCCCCCTATATAACATAAATGTCTAAGTATGTTACATAAAGAAGTGATTATGTTATTACTCATAATTTTTCTATGAGCCTTATTAGATTGCTTAGAGCAAGCAAATATATCACATTGTGCCCCCCCCAAGCAAACAATTAATTGTTTCTAACAGCTGTAACATACTAGAGGTCCCTTATATTTCCCAATTCCTATCCAAAAATTGCAATAAAATAAGTTGGTCTGTTTTCCAGCTGATTTTTGAGTAAAGCATAAGACCTATTGATTTGTTTCCCTTTCTTTGAAGATTCCTTTAGTCTCAACAACTTTTCTTATCCTTTTCCTTTCTTGAAGAAGAAATTTGAATGTTTTAAGCAACATAGCCACCTGCACGCTTCTTTTAATTGAGATTTCCTGAGCAAAGTTGGCAAGTGGAATTAATTACAAATTTAAACAGCTAACGATCACTAAAATCTAGTGTGCTTTGTGTACAGTGTCCACCTTCTTCAATATAAAAATTCCTGCTAGGGGGATTAACTTTCAAGATAAGGGGGGAAACAGGGACGGTTGACTGTGTCTTGTGTTTGGCGCAGTAGTCTTTTGTTCCTACTTTGTTTCTGACCCTCTGGATGGTACTGCTGAATACGTCGTCATCCTTGTACTCAAACCCAGTTTGATTTGGTGCAGTAGTGAGGATGCCTTTAGCTGACCTAAAAAAAGTGGGAAGTAACATGCATGGAAGCTTTGCCTTTTCTTGTCTCTACTATGCTGAAATAGCCTATGGAAATAGGTACAAATGGCTAAAAGGTACAAGAGGCTGTATGGAGTAACTCTCAGAGAATTTAAAATTGAGGCACCTATTCAGAATTGGATGAAAAGTTGAAGAGGAATTAGTTGATTTTTATATGCAGACATTAGGAAGAAAAAATGTCTGAGAAACAGTGAGCTTGCTTATAGGTCAGGGCAAATTCTCTTTCATATCATCAAAAACTTAAGCACAGAAAATATAAAAATGAGCAAAGATACAAGAAACGAAGTACAGAAGTGGAAAAAGATGCAGAAGGAAAGTGGCAGGCAGGTGTATGAGAATTACATAAGGAATGAAAATCAAGTAACCTTGGAGTCAAGGATAGTTCCCTGGATCTCTGCCCATGGCAGAAAACCAGAGGTTGACAAAAACGAAATGGTGGTGGAATTGTAAAAATGACCTAAAGGGTACTTAACGACAGCGGTTTGGGCTGTTGCTAAGAACGCAGGTCTTTGAATAGGAGACCTGCACAGTGGCTGAAGATGGAAGTCATTTGAATGTCATGAGGCTTGAAAGCCCGTTGACATTTGTAGAGATGCATTATTTTGAACTGTTTTACCAACGTGCTTAAAACTGAACTCTGCTCTTTTTATCTCGCTTAGGCTTTTGGCAACCAGCTTATCCCTTCCAGTATGCCGTTGAAGAAAGCAACAGTGTTCCTCAACCCAGCAGCTTGCAAAGGGTAAAACTGCCCCTTCCCTACACTCATATGTGAGGCACTCTTTCCATATTTTTGCTCTGCCATCCACTATAAAAGAAGCCAGCCAGATTTTTAGGCTCATTTTTGCCTCCCTCTGATGCCAAGATGGTGCTATGTAACTATGCCAAACTTTTGCACCAAAATTTTGGGATGAGAAATAGAACTAGATGCTTGAGTTGAAAGAATGATTTCTAAACATATATTTTTTTTTTTATTTATCCTGTGTTTTGGCCTTTGTCATTCCTTCTGATGTGGAATTCCTTCGTATTGCTTACACACTTCTGTATGTGATGCATTTCCATCCTCAAAAACTATAGAAATAAGATAATGACCTTGATTGCTTCAAGACTTGAAGTTACCCAGCAGTGATCTTACTTCTGTGGGAACCTGTCCTTGAAAGGGATATGCCCACAAACTGAAATGCTAAATACGGGCTCAGAGCAAGATTCCTGGAAGAGGTTGGCTGCTATTTTTGCATACTAATTAGTGGAAAAACAGTTTTCTTGGATATGATGTGTGTCTGTTTCTGCTGATCAGCTAAGCTTTGTATCAGTTGCATCTTGGGGAGGGGCAGGGAGTTGTCAGTAACAACATAAAAGGAGTTATATATCTGACGTGGAAGTGCTTGGATTTATGTGCTTTTGTTCCAAATGCCCATGACTGGAAATTGCAAACTCTTAATAAATTAAGTCTCTGACTTCTAGTCTCATGTTTCTACTTGTTGTAAGCAATTTATAGTTAATGGCATGATTATTTTATTATGCAGTTACAGGCAGAAAATGCATGAATCCTATAACAAAAGAAAGATAAAATTTTGCTTCTAAACTTATTTAATAAGAGGTAACAAATATTTGTTAAAAATATTTCTGAAAACCTAAATGGGCCTTCTTTGTGGTCTTAAAGCCTAGTGCTCTGTAAGTCATTAATTTTCTAATAAATTTCTTTCTGGAGATCTTGTTGTGGTGGGTTTTTTAAATTATTTTTGGAGAAAGCTAGATAACCTCTTCCGCAGTTATTAAAACTGGAACAAAAAGCTGACATCGGAGATATGAGTCTAGAAATGTAATACATTTGAACCAAATGAAATCTCATCTTTCCTGACTGACAGGTTGAGTGACTGATTGTGTAGACTGTATGCTCTGTTTTTAAATAGATTTCTTCTTGTTATTCATTTCTATCCTTTTTAATTTTTTTTTTAGCCACCAGGCTAATGAAATAATTTTTACTCTGTTTTTTCCAGCAAAGCCAGGAACCTTTTTGAAAAGAATGCTGCTCCAATTTTGCACTTATCTGGCTTGGATGTAACTGTGGTTAAGGTAAGAACTGTTCTGTTAATTCAGATATATTGCCTGCTCTGCTTTGTCCTCCTGAAGAATTGAAATTCAATTCTGGACGCATTTGAAATTCTCAGTTGTCTTGTAGACATCTCATGAGAAGAAATACATACTGAGATATTAAGCTGGCACTTAATCTTTTCCTTTTTTACTTCACAG
This sequence comes from Balearica regulorum gibbericeps, assembly GCF_011004875.1. Lineage (NCBI taxonomy): Eukaryota > Metazoa > Chordata > Aves > Gruiformes > Gruidae > Balearica > Balearica regulorum. Next base: position 64,349,743 of record NC_046184.1, read on the forward strand.
TTAATTTACAAACTGTGTACTGAGTTTTTAATTTTCAGCTAAAGCAGTAAATCTACTTGTCTGTCTGTCTAAAGCAGCCCTTCTATAATTCGTTTGAGAGAAAACTCTCTAAATATTTGAGTGCTGGCTAGTGGTGCGTGCCCATCACTGTTGAAATTGTCAGTTCTGCCTGAACTTGCAGAATTCAGAAGCGAGGAACTTTGACGTGCAGAGGAACTGTTCAGATTAATTAAAAATAACCTTTTATTTTTACACTGAAAATATCTCGGTGTATCCCCAAGTAATTCAATATTCCCATCATGAAAACAGAACGCTGAGTTCTAAATGGTGTGAATTAGCAGAGAGGTTTTCTTTGGAAAGAGAAGAAAAAGTAAACATATTTTTGCAGGTTTTTGAGGCTGTGCTATGTGGATAGTTTAATAGTCACCGTGTCCTAGCAGTGAAGTACCATAATATATATCTTTCTGTCTTGGAATCTTTTTCACAAGGTTTAGTGTTAAAATGCTGGTTGTTATTAATGCCTCTCTCTAATCATTGAAAATACATAGTTCCACCCTAAGAGAAAAAAATTGTTTTGAAAGACTTAAAACTGACGCTTTGTAGCTTCAGACGTGACAAGTTAGCAAAACAGAGCTAGGCCAGTAACTGAGGCTGAGGTGTCCCTGTAAAATAATTTTGCAGAAAACATTTTTAGTGGTTTAGAAAGTCATTGTACTTTGGCTTTGGCTGCTAAAGATGTTGGGACTTTTTGTGCAAGAGCATGGTTTGCTTGTGGTTTTGTTTCACTGCAAAACTACCCGGAAATATGATTTTTGCTGTGATATTCTAGATCTATTGAATAAGATTGATATTTCATTTACCCTTTGTGTATGTGTGTTTGCTTGCACATACTGTATTAGGCAGCAAACTTGTTTTATAAGTTGAAGAAATTTCAGTGAATGTAAATAACACAGTACTGTGTGCCTATATGAGAATAACTATTAAGCAAATGGATCGATGATTCTTTTTTTTTTTCTATAGAAGAAAAATCCTAAAAATAGTCACTTGAATTCTCATGTTTGGATTTCTGTTTCTTCAGACTGATTATGAAGGCCAAGCAAAAAAGCTGCTGGAATTGATGGAAACTACAGATCTGATCATTATTGCAGGAGGAGATGGCACAGTACAAGAGGTACTGCAGGAGCTTTGTCCTGGTTTGTTGAGAATCATAATCAGGCTGAGGGTGAGAAGATTGAGTCTGTGTAATGTAGCGACATCATAACAGCTATTACTAGAGATTTGTCCGTTTTAGTATCTATGTTTTCAGTCAATGTTATAATCTTCCAGGGATAAGAAAACTCTGCTAGTTGTTATTAGTCTAAAACCGATGATGGGAGTGGGGGCAGAAAGAGTGTGTGACATAAATATCTTCCAGAATTTTATTCTAGAATGAGAAAATTATTTGGGGAGACGTGATTATATCTTTTTCTTTCTGTGTAATGCAGCTGTAATGGTTTAATTTTCAAAGCTCATTCCTATCTGTACTCCCCAAGAGGAATGTATGTTTTGCCAAGTGGGAATCAAATAATTTAAAATTTACGTGGAAGTGATAACAAAGCATGGTATATATTTAATAAATGCCTATTGTCAAGATGATTAATGACGGGAGCAAACTACCACCAGAACTGGGGGATACTCTATTTTTCAAGGAAGGCTGTGTATTATTAAAGCATTTCCTGCAATGCTAACTACTGGCGTCATAAGGCAATGGCTAAATGAAATGCAATGACCTTAAGAGAAGGTGGTCAGAATACATCTGCAAGTTTCTCCTGGCCTTAGAATTGATTATTGTTAATTACATAGTGACCGGGGCTATTTTTGCATTATGTAGAGCATTATTCGATGTTAAAACATTTACGCTGGCGTTGGTTGTGGGGCCAGCATATACTCATGCATGCTTATAACCCTGCTATTTCCACCACATTCGCACACTGAACGTGCCTCCTTTCCCATGTAAGCAACTGTAGCACCTTCTATAAAAGAGTAGCTGCTCCTTACATCTTTTCCAAAGTGTAAATGTGGGTATGAATGTTGTAGCTTTCTACTGTAACTGAAAAAATTTTCAGAGCTGAGCATTTCCCATGTCTTTCAGGTCATAACTGGACTTCTCCGCAGAGCAGATGAGGTGAGGAAGTGTCATTTTAAAAATTTTGTTTATTTTGTAGACAAAATGTGTTGTGCATCCACTGTGATCCCTTGGCCTCAGCTGTCTTCTGCAGATATGTTGCTTACTAATCTGGAGCCAGCTTGCTGCGTAGTAAGTCAGCCATGCCAGTGTCCTGCAATTCTGCCTGTTGTTCTTCATGCCCTTTCTCGGGGAGTGCAAAGGCTCCCAAGCCACGGCTTTGGGAAGTTTCCAGCATCAGAGCAGGGATTGTGGAGAAGCCAAATGAAAAACTTTTAAAGACCCATGGACCAGCTGTGTATGCTGCTTTGTTTGGCAGAAGCATTGGGCGAAAGTTCATGTTTTTCTTGTATTTGTACAGGCTTGAAACCGAGCTCAGTTATGTCCGTGTTCCTATTGCTTTATTACTGCTTTGCCATTTTTTTCAAGCAGTGAATACCTACCTATGCAGATGGCTGCAGAAAGCAAATTTTAACCTTTCAAGGTGGATCACTCTGAATGGAAATGAGAGAGATTTTTCTTTTTAAAGAGGGAGGACAGTGTTATTGAAGAAAGGAGGGAATCATTGTTCTCAAAACCTTCTGGCAGGAGCTGGCAAAAACTCAATTAAATGATCCAGGCAAGATTATGATGATATCCTTGGCAGCTAGAATTGTATCTGTTTAGGCAGTTGCTTTGTCTGAATGTGACAAGAGAAACTCTGCAACCAAGCCAGTATTTTTAAAGGGATGCTGGCTGTATCAATTATGAGACATCCATTTTTAAAATTTAATGTTATTATAGTTGACCCCTGAGACCTCGACAGTCTAGAGATACTAGAAGAAAAGTTTTGGAGGCTTTACTGGCTAGTATTTCTTCTCTGTTTTTTGACTGTCTTGATGTAGCTTGGGTTGATTTGCAATAACGTAGAAAGTTCTGCATCCAGCACTATTTTGGGTGGAATACTGCACTGTAGTATTGCCACTGTGTCACTTTATGTCTTTGGCCAGGGAATTCTTCTTGTCCTTCATATCACTCTGTCCTAGGAGTAGAGATCTGCAGTTCAGCCCCCTCACTCTGTCCTCTGCTTTCCTTTTTACTCGGGTATGTCATACCACTGTTGCCTGGATAAGAAGAGCCTGTGCAAGGTATTTCAGAAATGCTGTTCCTAGCAGCCAGGGGAGCAGAGCATGACTGCATGAGCTGCAAACAGCCTGTCGTCTGCACGCTGTAAAACAATTCTGAAGAAAATGAGAGAAGGGTGTTTGAGATGTGTTAAGACTCGCAGGAGACACAGAGATAGCGAGGGAGAGCGGGTGGGCATGAGGTGAGAGGAGTATTACTTAGTTGGTGTGGATTTGCAGTATCATGGAGCTGTTAGTAGCAATGCCCAGGAGGGAGATGGTACATTGTGATATATAGTAGTTTACATTGATTTGCTGACATGCTTCAAGAAGCACAGTTTATTATGAGGTATAGTGTAATAACTTGCTCCTTCAACAAGCCCTTTTGCTGAACTGTGGTACAGAAAAATAACACAGTCAATGACTTCCAAAAATTAGACCTTCTGCTGCTTCATGATTTGGATGCCAGAGGAATCAATTAATTTCCTTTCCTTAACTGAGAAAATATCTTTGCCATGCAAGGTTACTCTATCAGAGGGGGATTTGTGCAATGGTAAATGAGATTCAGAGCTTGTGATGCCACCATCAGTATTAAGAAAGATGGCAGATTGCTGACAGAATCCATGCATTAGTTAGGACGTGGCTGCCAACCTGCATGTAACAATGCTCTTAATGATTACAGAGAGCTCCTTTGTACCCAGTTGGCAGTGGTGGGTTCACAGATTTGGATGCCATGTTCTGAGTCATTATGTATTACTGCCTCATTTAAGGAAGTGCCTGGCTGCTTAGTGCCAAAGGGGTGATATCAGACACAGCTGTTATCTCCACACAGGAAGCTTTGTTCAGCTGATGCAAATGTTAATTTACTCTCCTCATGTGTCCAGGCTGTCTTCAGTAAGATTCCTATAGGATTCATACCTCTTGGAAAGACCTGCACTCTGAGCCACACACTCTACCCTGAGAGCACGAACCAAGTCCAGTAAGTATTACATGTTTCTGAAAGGGGGATTTATTTTTTGTTTGTTTGTTTTCAAGGAGCAGTGCTTCTCGGTAGCTTGATACTTTTCTTTTTCTTCTATGTTACATAGAAGTTGGCAGTCTCTGGGCAGAGCCTGATGATTCTCTGGACTTGCCTGGGTTAATGGCTTCCAAAAACAGACTAAAAATTAAAAGAAGGAAATGTATGTATTATTAGAACATGAAATAATTTTCTGTGGCTAATTTCTCTGTGATCATGTGATGTTCAGCAGTTTAAAAAAAAAAAAAAGAATTAAAAGGATCAAGCCTCTTAGGAATAGTCAGAAAGAATATGACAAGGATATAGCAAGGATATGACAAAGTAAAAAAAAAAAAAAAAAAAAGTAGTCCTCTTTCCATCCCTTCTCCAGTTTACAAAAACATCTGTATGGGAGAGGTTGGATCCCATTACTGACTTTTGCAGGGTTTCTTGCCCATCCCTGTGATGGGCCTGCTGCTGGCAACTCCAACAACCTGGATCTTATCTATCAGCGTCTTGGATATGATCCAGTCTGACAGTATCTGTTGCCTGCATTTCAGTTTGTTGTAAGTTTGTTTTGTCCACTTCTGAAGTAAGAAGGCCAGTCAACTAAGCTGAAAAGACACTTCATGTCTTTTCAGTTTTTTCCTTCCTCTCCTCCTATACTAATGAATATATTTCTTCTTGCTCCTGAAATCTGTTCGTTCTGGTTCTCATTAACATTCTTCTTTGTGGAACCCTTGCTGGTATCCATCATACATAAAACCCACGAGCCAACTGGCATAACATCCTTCATTAAAACTACCAGAGTGCTTTTTAAGCTCAGCAAGATGGACAAGGCTGTAATCAGCAGCTAAGATTAAAATAATAATTTATGTCTGGGTTTTGAAAAAGCTGTTTGAAATAAATGATCTTCTTGTCCTAAGGTAATGAACTGTGCAGGTGAGACTGTAGCATATTGGTGAAGTTGAAAGGAATTTCGTCAATAGGCTGCTTAACAACTCACACCAGTAACAGAACCTGACTTAAGAAGTGCAGAAGTGATATTTTAAAAAGAAATATTTGGGCTTTGGTTCCTTCAGCACTATTTAGTTGTGGGGTGTAAGAATTGTGGAGGTCTTACAGAAAGATAAGAGTTGGAAGAAAAGAAGGGCTGAGAGAGAACAGCTTCCTTCTCTGTCTCGGTATTCTAAGCCTGATGAAGCCAAGGGCAATTTCTCCTTCTGATTCACATGAATATGTGAAAACTGCATTTGGTTGGTTGATTTTTTTTTTTCCCCTGTCCAGCTGAGACACTAGAAATGTGTGCAGTGTGGAATTTAAATTTTACCCAAGTTTGAAAACAAAGAAGGGGTTTTAATGAAATATATGCTTCAAGGTCTGAATGTAGAGACTACTTTATGAATTTGAACACTTTGCTTACAAAATCTTTAGTGCCACACTTTATGACTTGAAATGAGAAAGTGCCTTAGCTACTGTCCGCAACTTAATGGAGACCAAAACCACATGAGCACTGCTGATAGGTAGGTTTATTGATTAAAAACTTCAAAACAAATTAACATACTAAGGCAATTCAGTCATAGACACATGCATTCAGACCAGTCTCATGACCATCCCCTTCTCTCCCAGTTTGTTATACTTGCCACCAATAAAATAAAACCATGATTTGGGTCCTAAGTTTCTGAAACAGCAAGTAACAGAGTTTGTGTGTGATCCGCCAGATTAGCTGGAGAAGGAGGAATCTCTGAAAAGCTCAGGCTGAGAACTTGCTTTTGCTTTTCAGGTCTTTTGCTGTTTGTTAGAATGCAGGCTTTGACATGTGTTGCAGCCACCCGGTTTGCTTTGTGAGTTCACGGAAGTGTAGCACTTTGTCAGAGTTCTTTCCCTGGGGTGGTTGCGTTTGCTGCAAAAAAGCCCCACCTGGACTTGTAGTGAGGTTTGCTGAACAAAATGTGTAATTTTAAAGCTTACTCTTTTCCTTCCTTCCTGTTTGTTTTCCTTTAGTTCTTTCCTGTTTGTTTTGCAGACATATTACTAATGCTACATTGGCCATTTTGAAGGGAGAGACAGTTCCACTTGATGTCTTGCAGATCAAGGTAAAAGCGTCTGCTTATTTGGCACCCACTGTTTCTAAAACTTTCCTATTATCATGTTGTTCTGTTTACAGGGACTGTTTTTCCTCTGTGTAATGCTGTCATGAATTTTGGTTTATGATATCAGCAGTTCTGGTGGCAGTCATTTCTCCACTGTATGCTATGACATCAGATAATCTAAACTGGAGGAAACGCTAGAATGTCTGAACATCTTTTTTTGAGGCACAGAGAGTATTGATGAATACAAAACTTACTAACACCAATATTTCTGTAGAAATTATGAAAGATAACAATAGCTGTCTGAGCTGATTTAATGCATTCATATGTATTGTGGAGTTAATAGCTTTTACAAACTCAAGAATGTGAAATGGGAAAACCTTTGACTGTGCCCCATATGGTTTTTGAATATTATTTTTCTGCAGTGTTATAGAATGGACATTTCTGCAGTGAGAACTTAGTGTCACTGTGCAGAGCTCCTTGCTTTTGGCTGACAATATCCACAAAATGAAATGGCTGTTGCTGGGTGTGCAAACTCAATCAACCTCTTCAAAACCTCACCTCTTATATTCCTCTCTGGGAGCAGATGGAATGTATAACACTTGAATTCTGCTTAGCTTTATTGCTGTTAGCTATTTGTCATACCTCTTCTGTGAAATTTCACTTTTGGGATTAATCAGAAATCAGTTTTTATACAGAAATGATATTTTTCTAGCCACAAAAAAACGTTAGAAACAAGATAAGAGAAAGCAGTTTTGCAAAGTTTATTTTTCTTTACAGGGAGAAAAGGAACAGCCTGTGTTTGCAGTGACTGGTTTAAGATGGGGATCTTACAGAGATGCAGGAGTTAAAGTTAGCAAGTAAGAAAATACTGTTTTTTGAAACTGTACCTTTTTTAGCATCTGTTGCCTAAAAAGACATACGTCCCTCTTGTAAAGAAGTCTTTTTTTAAGTGTAGGCATTTGACAGGCAGAGTACACCCACTCTTGTTAGGTCTCACATTACACACATGGGAGTGCAAGACATTTCAGCATTTTTGTCATTGGAAATAAACGCTTATTTGGTGCTGACCTGTTCTTTTAAGTGTTTACTTCCTGCTTGCCTTGTTGTGCCCACTTCTGGAACTTTATTCAGATTGTATCAGTGGGAAAAGCTCTCCCTTGAGTACAGTCTAAGTAAAGTAATTGGCCATTGTTTTTCATCAGTTGCCAATGAAAAGACGCATGCAGACTGCGTAACTCAATTCCAACAAGGGACATCAGATGCAGTAGAAATGCCCTTCAGTTCCTGCCAGAAATGGTATGGGCCGTGCTGTCTGATGACTGTTCTCTGAATGCTAAACTAATAATTGTTGGGCTTTCTCCAAATGGACATTTAATATGCCACTGTCTGTGTATCAAATGACTACCATTATCTGGTGAAGGAGCAGCAGGGCCAAAGCAGTTCACTTCTCAAACTGTTATGGAGGAATTGTAGCACATGCCTCTGCTGCACAGCTGTAAGGAAATACCATGTGTTTTGTGCATGAGCTATCTTTGTCAGAAAGCAAGAGGTAGCAGACCTCTGGAGTCTGTCTGGCAAATATCTGAGTAGGTTTGAGAGGTGATGTGGGGTGGGGGAGATGCAGTAAATGGTCAGGGTGGTTGTCCCTGGGAAGCAAGGAAATGCTTGGTAGCCTGTGTAGGTGCTGACTTGGCTATGCTGCAGGCTCTCCTGCTAATTGCAGCCCCAAGATTAAGGAAGTACACTTCTCTTCCCTTTGCACTCTTACTATGCTTCTTGCCCATACCCTGTTTTTTTGCCTAGTGTCAGCATTTGCATCTTTTCCTGCAGCAGTTCCCTTTCATAAGAGTCTTTTGGACTCAGTGCTGGAGGCATGACAACACATTTTGTACATGGGGCAGCATGAACATCCTCAAACCTCGTTCTCTTCCATGAATGTTAACCTGGTTTTTGGCTGGGATAGGGTTAATTTTCACAAGAAGCTGGCAGGTCATGGGCATTAGATTCCAGGCGGTGAGCAAATTGCGTTGTTGTGTATCACCCACTTAATATATTAATTTTTATGAGCACTGTTGTTGTTATTTTCCTCTCCCTTTGCTGTCCCAGTAAACTGTCCTTATCCCAACCCATGAGTTTTACCTTTTTCTTCCAATTCTCCTCCCCATCCTATTGCGCAGGGGAGAAGTGAGTGAGCAGCTGCATGCTGCTTAGTTGCTCGCTGGGGCTAAACCACCACAGTCCTTTTTGGCGCCCAATATGGGGCTCGAAGAGTTGAGATGAGGACAGATCTGACCAGAGCACGTCAAAACAAATTTGTTATATGCATTTATTATATTAGTTAAATGGTTGCTGGTCACAATGGTGTTTTGTTTGTTCACATGGTTGTGTTATGTAAATCCTTACTTGTGTTCCCTGCGGTGCTGTTTATCACCTCTAGGAGAGAGGTGAGAATTCTCATTTTGCTGTACTGTGTAACATCGACTTAGGATACGATAACAGCACTGGTCATGAGGTTAAGCTGGTATTTGTATGTGGCATTGCTGTCATGCCTGTACCTCGGACGACATCTCTCAGAATTTGTTAATAATTGCACCCAATCCATGGGGAAGACCGGAGTGGGGGGATACTTTCTGCCGTTCTTTCGCCTCCCCTTTTTCCTTCAGGCTGGTTACAGCAGCTTTTGAAAATTTTGAATATCCTTGGAATGTTCAAGCCAGCATGCTCCTGTTGCTATGTCTCCTGAATGTGCTGCAGCTCTCGTTTAGGGTAACAAAGAATTGTTTTAAGAATACCACCCAGAGATCTGCCCCAAGGCTGGATAGTTGTGGGTGGCATGGCATGTGGGAGGATATGGGCAGGTATATAGAGACCTTCTCACCTCCAGTGGTTTGGAACTTCACTCCTGAATAACTACAGGACCCTGATGATAGAATATTTGAAAGGAAAATGCTGTGACTATTCCAGAGAGGCACAACTTACCACACTGTGCTGGGCCCTGGCCAGTATCTACCAAATGCTGCTCAATATTGGGCGGCGCCATCAGGGGGAGGAGAGGGAAAACAGAGCGACAGGCACTGTGGCTACTCAAACCCCAGTGACAGGCACCGCAACTAAAAAAACCAACCTGTGCTGATATCAGTCGCCCCTACACAGAAGAAGAAATACGCACAAAAAATCAGTTCACTTAGTAAGGGATGACAACGAACCAGGACCATCTTGAGAACAAGAGGAAGAGCTAGAACCAGAGGGAATCACCTGATCCCTGTACCTGAGTGAGCTGCGAGACATGCAAAAAGATTTCAGCCGCCATCTAGGCGAGCACGTCGTTACCTGGCTGCTCTGACGCTGGGATAATGAGGCCAGTGGCCTGGAATTAGAGGGTAGGGAGGCCAAGCAGCTGGAATCCCTGCCTAGGGAAGGGGGCATTGACAAGGTGATTGGGAAAAAGACACAAACTCTCAGCCTCTGGAGGTGACTTCTGTCAGGCATAAGGGAAAGTTATCCCTTCAGTGAAGATGTTGTATGTCATCCAGGCAAGTGACCCACCACGGAGAGACGTAGCCAGTACCTGAGGGAATTAGCTGTGTGAGAGATGGTTTATTATGAACTGGTTTATTATGAACTATGCACAGTTACCCGGCAGGTCAACCCCTAACCTGTACAGGTGCATGGGGTTATTCCTCCTGAGGTGCAGGACCCTACACTTGTCCTTGTTGAATTTAATTTGGTTCCTCTCTGCCGAATTCTCTAGCCTGTCCAGACCTTGCTGAATTGCAGTGCATTGTGTAGGCCACTCCTCCTATCTTCAGCCTGCAGACTGTGAGCATGGGCTGTGCCAGATAGACCAGCCACGAGCTCCGGATGCAGCATGCAACAATGCAACAGCACACACCATCTCTCTTGCCCTGAAAGACTGTTAGAACAGATGGAGCCCAAAGTCAAGGACTAAATGAACTCAATGGGCATTTTAGAGGGATGGCCCATAGACTAAGGCGATAGTGTCTGCGTATTTCTATATCTATATCAAAGACAGGAAAAGTGGTGGTGAATAATTGGAAGTGTAGGATCTGGGCATGACATAGATGGTATAGAATAAGGGGTGGATGGTGTCCTGATTTTCGGCTGGGATGGGGTTAATTTTCACAAGAAGGTGGAAGGGGACATGGCCAGGACAGCTGACCCACACTAGCCAAAGGGGTCTTCCATACCATATGGTGTCATGCTCAGTATATATGGGGGGAGCTGACTGGAGAGGAGGGATCACTGCTTGGGGACAGGCAGGGCATCAGGTTCCAGGTGGTGACCAGATTGCATTGTGTATCACCCACTTTGTATTTTGTTGTAAGTACTGTTGTTGTTATTTTCCTCTCCCTTTGTTGTTCCAGTAAACTGTCCTTATCCCAACCCATGAGTCTTCCCTTTTTCCTCCAATTTTCCTCCCCATCCCACTGGGGGGGAGGCGGGGGGGGAGGAGTGAGCAAGCGGCCGCGTGGTGCTCAGCTGCCAGCTGGGAGGGGGGGGCTAAACAATGACACGTGTTTTTGAATCCATAGAAAATATGCCCAGTTTGGAAAGCAGTTCAGCCACAAATGAATGGGTGATCAGAGTGAGCTTGGGACAAGAACCATGTATGATTGTCCTGTTTTTATACTTCTCCATCTGCTTTTGGTCCCCATGAGAGATGGGTTATTGGGCTAAATAAACATTTGGTGTATTCCAGTACAACTGATCTTACACTGAAAAGAAGGCACCTGCTACAAAGGGAGTTAAATCATAAGCCACAGTTCCAGCAATTTGTCTGACTCTCTCTCTGCTAAGCACTGTCCTGGTGGAGATACGGTGCTGGTTTATGTTTTTGAGCTTTTATTATTTTGCAGACAATTTCATGGCTTGATGGGAGTGGTTTGACAGTTGCACGTCTTAGTAGTTAATGATATACTTAGATCTGCAGTACTCTTGAGCTGATGGTGTTTAATGTGCTTTGTTGACCTTCTCTGGTGGAAAACAGTGATCAAAATGTGTGCCAGGCCTGCCTAAATATAGTCCCATCTTTAGATTCTATACAATGCTGTATGGCTGGCAGGATTTTTATTTTGTAAAACATTGATTTTGATCTGAGAATCCTTTGGGGCAAATGAATGTTTGCTGGCTCTGTTCTTTTGTCACTGAAGCTGTTGATTTTTGTTTGTTTGTTTCCTCCAGCCTCATTCTTTATTGCATATTGTGGAGGTGCATCCCACCAGCTGTTAGACCACAGACCTTTAAATCATTCCCAGTTGTGTCACATAACTAGGTAAAATTCTGCTAGTGAGATGTCACACTGCCTGTAGTGAAGATTGTATACTGCATTTTGGTGATCTGTAACTCAGGAAAGGGATGTCACTGCTAAGCTGCTGGTGATATGTAGAAACTACCTTACAGTATCACAAAGCTGTAGATTTATAGGGGAGCACTAACTTTGGTGGCAAACAAGTCAGATTTCTCCCTCTGCCAGTATCGACCCCTGGATATCTTAGGAGTTCTGTCTGTGTTCTTTTTTCAGGTACTGGTACCTTGGGCCTCTGAAAACCAAAGCAGCTCACTTTTTCAGTACGTTTAAGGTAAAGTGTAATTGCGAGGAAAGTGTTTTTGTAGTTGGGACGTGAAAAGGCTGACTATGCTTTGTATAATTTATCTGCAAGCTTTTGTGAAGAGTTTTGGTAACGATATAAAATGGCAGTGAAACTCGACTTGTTAAAAACCTACCAATAGACTTAATTTCTGGAGGGATGAAGGGGAGGAGGAATACTTTAAAAAAAAAAAATCTTTACTGAGGATCTGTTGCTGCAAGATCACCAGGGGGAGCCAGTAACCAACATTGAAAGTGGGGAGCAGTAGTGGTGCTGGAGATAATCATTAAAGTGCTCTGTCACCTTTTCTCAACAGTCTTTCTGTGGTAACATTTCATTCTGATTTATTCATCTGGCAGCAGTGTCTATAATTAGACTTCTCGTGCATGTTGATGATCAGGCTTCCATGTGTAGTAAAATGAACGTGAAGATTAATAGCTTATATCTCACCTTAAACTTCTGTGTTGCTTAAAATTGGTCCTGGAAAGATTAAAAATTGACCTGCATGAAAGGTGAGGCATTTTCATTCACATGCTTTTCCTGTTCTCTGAACATATAAGGAGCCTCATGAAAGGCTGTGGAAATACCCAGGAGCTGGTACAGTAGATCAGATTGTGCAGTCCAGCCATGCTGTCTGTGATAGTGCCAACACTTCCTTTATAGGAAGCTCCTGTAAAGCAGAGTTAAATTGTAATGTGTCTGTGAAAGACTTTTTCTTCCCTCCCCCCCATGCCCAGGAAATGTGAGGTGATGATTCTGTGTGCTGGCATTCTAGGTAGGAACCTATTCTTCACTTCTTTCCAGCCCCTTTCTCACTTTTGTTGAGTCCTTAGCCTCCGTTAGTGGCAGCAATAGTGGATTTCACTGGTGAGCTATTCATTGTACATTAAAAAGATCTGTTTAATCTGCTGAGCGTTAGAGAGAAGTGCCTGCTTTTCCTGCTGTTAAGACAGAAAAGTTTCTACCTGATCTCCTCTAATTGTGGTATTCATTGCTTTATGTGCCTCTTATGTTATCATTTTGTTAAGTTCTATAAGAAATGGCTCCAGCCTATTGAGCTTAATCTCTTCCTAGCTTGTCTTTGCTGCTGTGCACTTCATCTTTTCTGGTTTTGCGTTAGCTGTCCTTTGAAACAGAATGACTTGTAGCTGAAAACAGTGTAAGGAGAAAGAGCTCACCTCTGGTATTGGTAGGGGCATTGTTACGAGTGTTACCATCTTTTCTAGTATACAGGCTTAAATTACCACAGCATTGCTGCTTTTCCTTTTAATCATTAATACTTATTGTGTATTGCCCTACTGATACAACCTCTGTTTGTCCTGTTTATTATGTAAGTATGATAGTGGCATCTTTCCTTGCTCTCAGAGGTGTGAGGTGAATTAGCTTAACAACCTGTGTTATATGATCCAAAACTACTTCTGAAGTTTTGTGCATAGAAAAGTAATTGTATTGAGTACATGTGGGCTCTTGGCTGGGTTGTTTTAGTATATACACTTAAAAAACAAGCATATTATTCCCTCCATAAGCACTGTGTTTTGAGCATTTCAGAAATTATTTTTAAACAAAATGAGAGGAAATAAACTTTGTCAGCATCTGGAAGTATTTCAGGAGCTCAGGTTCTTCTATAGCCCATCAATTTCTGGCACTGGAATCCAAATTACCACCCAGAATAATGTGTTATTTCCCCCCCCTTTCGTATGCTTTATAAAGCTCACCTGACTTGCCTTAAGACCTGTTGTATTGCTGTCTATAAGCACCTGACTATAAGGTCAGATCTTGGTTGTTCGAGTTGTTGGAGAACAAAGGCCTGCCAGGTCTCAGTGCCCCTTGGCTGCACACAGCACCATAGTCTTTGCCTGTTTGCACTAGGTGCTGCTGTGCAGTTGCTCTTTGAGGTTGCCTTTGTACCATGCAGAAACCAATTGTGCTTTCAAACATTAATGTTGATCTTGCCAGTTTTGGTTGTTCCCTCCGTCCAGAAGCAGCTGTGTCAGCCTGCCACATATCAGCAGCAAAGAAAACATCCCTTTACCGTCTGTTTATAGAGGGAGAAAATACTTCTATGTGGGGAAGGAGTAGATTAGTAGACTTCAGAAGTGTGGGTAATCTTTTTCAAGCTGCACAAATGTCATCTCACATACGAATGTGGAGGCTGGAGAGCCATAAAGTAGGGTGAGGCAGTGGTGGGGTCTGGGTAGCTCTGCAGAAGTAACTGGGAGCACAGAGCAAATAGGCTGAAGGACTAAACAGAATAAACAGGTAGGTGCTAAACAAAAGACCCTTTATCATCTGTCTTTCCTGTCCATGCAAATCCAAGGAATGGCCTCAGAAGCATCAAGCTGCTCTCATGTATCTGGGTCCAACTGAGAGACCTCCAGAAGAGCCAGAGGAGAAACCGTCCAGACCTCCTTTGTATGTCAGGCTTTACAGACGACTTTGGTTGTACTGGTCATCCCCTCCAAAAGGTGAGGTGTGTGTATTTTGGCATAAACTCACAGGCAGGCTTTACTCTTTTAATGTGTCAGAGGTGGGTGTGTATGTGTGTTCTGCTTTACTTTTCTGCTCTCTCATTTTTATATTAGTATTTATTTATTAAAACTGTGACTTTGTCAAGATATCAGTCAGCGGTATCTACCAGAAATGGAACAGAGTAGTCCTGCCAGTGCTTGTGGTCTTATAAACAAAAGTGCATTTGTAAAGAACCCAGGGCCTTCCCTGGGCTCACAAGTTGTTTGCCATTGCTATGGAAGCCTCCATAGGTGATATTTGGAACTTAGGGGCGAGCTTCTTGAAATCTTCCTCCTGCAGAATTGGCTTCTTAGTGAGAGCTCGTGAGCGAGAAGCAGCCCTTGTTTTTCCAGGGTAGGGGGAATTGCTGACTCATAGCAACAAATTTTACTTAAAATAGAACAATAAAACTTTGGCTATGCACAAGCCTTAAGTTTCTCTTAGTACATTAAATTTCTTTCTGTACCATAAATTTTCTTCTGTGTGCTCTGCGAGCCTCTCTTGGGTTGGGCTGTTAGCTAGGCAGCGCACGTGGCAGACTGCAGAAGGAAGGGGAGCATGTATTTTGCGCAATCTAGTGTGATGCAACGTCCTTCTCGTTCCTTCTTGGCTAGCAGAAGTGATTTAGACAGAAGCAGGACTCACAGGGCTGCCATGTAATGTGCTCGACAGTCTTTCCTACTACTGTGTGAATGCTGGTGGTATTTTTTTTCTTTCCTTCAGTACTCCCAAGCTCCCTTTTTCTTTTTTAAGATTTTGATGTTTGAAAGAAGCAAAGCTAGTGGTCACAATGGGTCAGAGTAATTTTTGTGGCTGGCATTGATGTTTCATGCTTCATAGCAGCAAAATGATGATCTGTGTAATTAAATTCCACTTAATGATATCTTCTCTTCTTGATTCACAGAAGTCCCCCAGGAGGTAACCCCGGAGGACTGGGAAGAAGTGAAGCTCTCCACCATTGAACTTTCCATTGCAACTCGGAACAGGCAGCTTGATCTGACAGTAAGACCATAGTATAGCTGTATTCCAAATGCTGCCTGCTGACAGTTTTCCTTTCTTGCTAGACCCCCATTCTTGTGTCTATATAAATAAAACTTACTATCCCATGCAAGGAGTGGCCTATGACTGAATCCAGGAATGGGCAAGTTTCAGAGCCAGTGTGAAAGCACTGGAGACCCATGTAAAACTGGGGTGCAGTGGGATCAGGAAGAATTTGTACAAGAAGGTTTTACTAGCCAAACAGAAGCTTTAAGATTGCCCAGGAGAAAACAAATCATCAAAATAAGCACTCCTTTCCTTCTTGACCTATGGGAGAGTGATGCTGTTTTATCAGCTGGTGCTGGAAGGAAGCTGAGCCTGAATATCTGCCTGGACTTGTGGCTTTTTCTCTCTTTTTTGGCTTACAGAGTAAACAGTTAAAAAGAACTGGGATTAGAAAACGGACAGGGGCTATGCTGAGTTGAAGGACAGGAAATGCAGGTGATTGTGGAAGAGCAGAACCAAGGGAGCAAGGGAACTGTTCCTGTCATCACCTTCTCAGCATGCTCGTGCTGTTCATTCACTGTTTTAAAACCTGTCTTTGGCTTATGTCTGTGTTTTGGTGCAATTTTATTGCTGTGAAAGCCATTTGGATAGATGTCAGTCTTTAATTTTACTGGAAAATGCTAACACAGTGATCCCATACTGGTAAGCTGCTCTTCATGTCATCCTCATGGCTGCAGGAAACCACTGCCACTACACCCAGATTGACAGGTGTACTTACTGCAACATGTTTCTTGCTCAGAATTCAGGGTCTTTAAGAACTTGAGAATTCGCATTATATTGATATGTTACCTTTGTGGGATCAGACAAAAAAACCCCAAACAACAGGCAAATCTAGTCTTAAAATTTCTTCCTGTTTTCTCCATGGAATATACCACAAAACTTCTAGTTTCTTCTTCATCAGTAGCTTATGATTTGGACCACCAGTGTCCTTCCTAGTAATGGTAGAAGCTAGACTGAGACTAGTATTTGGGTATTTGTTATTTTAGTGTTTTCTAGATGGTACTTTAACAGAACAGTTTTGGTCACTGAAATGGAGTCACTGATGTGAAGTAAAAACAGACCTACCAAGAACTAAAAAAGTATCTCATTGCCACAGACTAGCCCTTATGTCCTTTTTTTTTTTCTCTTTCTTTTTTTTTTTTTTCTTCTCCTTTATGCCTTCAGGATGCACTTTAATGCTGGTATTGAACAAAGAAGTGATGTAGGGTTCTCAGGTCTCTTGCATAGCCTAGAGAAAGGGACAAGTTTTGTGTTAGGGCAGTTGTACTTTCCTGTTTCTAGGGCTGGAAGTATCTTGATAATGCATCTTTTTTTCTACAGATATGCACCCCTTATAACTGCTTTTAACTCCTGCTCTTGAAACCATTGTCCCTGTAGCCATCAAAGCTGAACAACAGCTCTCTCGAATCGATACTAGGGCATATCTGCTGAGCTTTGTCAGCCACTCCTGTCTTTTCTGTCTCACCTCAGATTCGTGCCTAGGCTGCCCTGTTGAAGAGAAGCTGATAAAGCCATACAGGTGCAGCTTAGACAGTGCCAAGCCTACATCTGCAGATATAGCAAAGAAATAAAACAAGTTATACTAATAGATGCATTTATTTTTACTTTTGTCATTTTGATTGCATCTGCACTAGGACTTTTGCCAGGACAGAAATGTTTAAATAAATAAATAAAATAAATAAAAAATGAATTGCATCTTAATCAAAGTTGCTTTCCCGGCAAAAGCTTTACTGTATACTTGGTTTAAGGACAGGCTGTAAATAGAAAAGAAGCTAAGTAAGGAGTTTAAAGGAATAATCTCAAGAACACTTTGACTTCCAATTTGTATTGTTTAAAATTCTCTTACTGTAGCGTTTGGTGGCCAAATGTTGCATCATTCTACTATTGTTTAAATTCATGAAAGACCCATTGATTAGAAATCTTTGTGAACAGAAGTAACTCCAAGTGATCTGCTATTACTGTCTTTAAAAAGTGTGTGAAATGTAACAAGCCGCCAAATGTGTGAATCGTTATTTCACTTCTTGTGGTATTTATTGTTGAATAGTCATCAATGAGAAATTACTATTTATAATTTATAATCTGAATCTCAAGTCGAGAGTGGAAAAAAGCATGAAATGCAGAAATGCCTCCTTTTGTGGGACAAAGGACTGGACATTTTGTGAACATATTGCAGTATCATGGGTGTGGCATTTTGAAATGTTAACTGCTTGATTTCTGAATCTCTTTTTGCATAGCGCACCGAAGACTTCATGGATATTTGCATTGAAGCAGATACTGTCAGCAAAGGACAGTTTGTGAACAGAGGGTGAGTATGGGAAGGCTGCGGAAAGGTGACAGAATCTCTGTATGAGACAGAACACTAATTCTGAGAAGAGTGCTGTTTTTCTCTGATCTTGTGCTGCAAAATTCAGCAGCAGAGGACTGCAAAGGACACCAGTCAGTAATGCTTCATGGGGATTACTGATTTTGTTCTTTAAATTCTTTCTGATTTTATCTTCTGGAAACAAGGCAGAGCAGTCTACCTGGAGTTCTTCCTAGCTTGTGAGTTTGCTGTACCTTTCATCTTTTTCCCCATTGCTGTTGATCGGTGCTACTTGGATAATACTGTGATAACCAAGTTTTTATAGACAGCCATACAGATTTATCTCCAGAATCTTTTAGCCCTAGCTGCTCAGTGGATTGAGAGGCAGGTCACAGAGTTGATATGTTTGTACTAGTGGTGCCTGGAATTTTTGAACTCTGATTAGACAGGCCTGCTTCTAAGAAGAAGAGCTCCCTTGACTCAATAAATCTTGTGAGAAATCAGGTCTGAGCTGGAAGAACTTTTGGAAGATGTGGATTTAAACAGGGGCTTTAAGCAAATGTATTGGTGCTGTCTGTATGCACAGTAAGAAGGCTGCAGGTATGAAGCAGCAGCATGTAGAGAAAAAGTGAACGTGTATTGCTTCCTTTGTGCTTGGAATGTTGTCTTGTAGTGCGCTTGTTCCTCCTGCTCTCACCAGACACAACTCTAAGCTGCTTTTTCGAGCTCCTCCATACAGTCCCACTAGCAAATACATTACATCTTCAGAGCAGTTTTTACCAGCCACAGATTTTCCTACTAAATCTGAGAGTGCTCTTCTGCCAGTTACCGTTTTCTTTGCTGTTTTCTAGTCTTAGAGCTCCCTCTAGTGAAATCAATAGAAAGATTTCAACACGGTTTTACCTGCTTGTCATCACCCTAATAATTCCTGCATGTATGTATTGTGTATAATACTGATAGCAGCAAGGCTCCTTATTTGAGTATCCCATGAGCCTCAGTGAGTATAGGATCTTCTGACCTATGCATACAGGGTAGGTCAGGTTACCACCTGCAACTGCTTTTAAATTGCATGAGCCACGTGGACCATAGGTTGCTTGGGACTGAAATCTTTGCTTTGAAGGCTACAGAAGGAAAGGAGGAGGAGATTTTCCCATTAGCAGCAAGAGGAACCTGGCCTCTTAAAGGAGGGAGACAAAGGAGATGCTGTGCTGGGTTCTTGGACACTTTTTTCTAGCAGAAGAAATGCGGATGAATTTGTGTGATTTAAGGGAGGGGTATTCAAGTGTACACCCACTGTAAAGAATGTCTCCCATGTGGGCTGGACATGCTTCACGCAGTAGTCTGTCATATTTTCTGACTGCAGTTGCACTGTCATGCAGAAAAAGCCTCTGATGAGACTTAACATGCCCTGCTGGCAAGAGCTAATTAGAGGCAGTACCAAAAGCTTTGAGCTGCTGTTCAAGCAAAGTTCAAAGAAACAAGCTCTTTTGATTAAATAGTGCCCAAAAGTCTATAGGTAGCAAAGAAAGAAAAAGAGGGGTGTATGGGGTGGGGGAGCAGCGGGAGGGACTAGTTGGTCCTATAGAGAGGAGTCAGAACAGAAGAAACGTGCCCTGTTTTTGCAAGGCAAAATCAGGGTGTTCAGAGAAGCTCTCCACCATGCAATACTCTTTGGCAGCTAGGTTGGAATCAAGCCTATTATTAGAGGCTCCCCACTGCCTAGCTTCAACAGGGTTTGTCTTTGGAAATGTGTGAAGAAGCTCTTTTTTTTTCTTTTTTAATGCATAGTTTTAAATTCCACCAGAATTTGGGGGGTTGAAAAGGTTTTTAGGGAAAATACCTTATCAGTGCAGATATCAAGGGGTTTTTTTATTGAAGAGGGCACTGACACGAACTGATCAGAACTGGTGGATCACACAGAGGAAACCAAACATCCAGCGGGAAACCACCATGCAGGCTCAGGCAGTGTGTGTGGGGATGCATCAGAGTGCTGGAGGCCAACTGCTGTTGGATTTTGAAGAAAGGAGTAGGTCATCGCAGGTGTATAAAAATGCCCTCTGGCTGTAGATCAGATTCGTGTGAACAAGAGCATCTGCAGCAGGGATAGAGCTGATGTTTTTAAGGTGAGGTGGGGGAAGAACAGGTGGTTACACTGTAGTGCTTACTAAGAAGTGCTGGAGGCAAGGAGAGCGGGGATGGAAGGTGTAGCACCTGGTAATCCACATCCTGGTAGCCGGCTTAGATTCTGGATATGAAAGTATGGAGAGCTGTCACTCCAGGGCATGAATACAGTTACCAGCTATGGTGCAGAACACTGGTTGGTTTGGTTTTTTGGCCAGAGAGTCTTACTCTGAATCATTTAACATTGGCCTCCTCTGGAGACGAAAACTAGGTTGAAATTGTGTGCATTACCTGCAGTAGGTGGTGTGGTTATCTTTCTGCCTGTATTTCTGTGATTCAGCCTATGGAGTGGGATAAAACAATCAATTGAAACTGTTGGTGTTAGGCTTTGGTCTTGCTTCTGTTTCAGTTTGCTGTCTTGTCTTGAGTAAGGAGCAGAATCAAATGGAAATTACTTCTGGTCCTTTTATACTGGGTCACTAGAGAGGCAATCACTACAAGTGGAGTTCTGTCTGCTTCTACCAGCGTTCTCCTTTGGTCTTTAGTTCCATTTCTTGTCTCTCTTGAGCTTACCTTGACCCATAATTGCATCTATGTAGAGCCTCATTTACCTTCATGGACTAAAAAAAATCTACTTGCTCACCAGAGTGCAGTATCTAGGACCTTGCATGTTAACGTTCGAGCAGGTTAAACTTTAAGCAGGGAATCTTGCTGGTTTGTACAGCACTGTATAAACTGACAATCATTGCATGCTATAAATGATTTATAATTTATATTGCCGGGAGGATGTTTATTTCCCTCACATTCACTCATTAATCTTTTAGTATATACATATTTGATTAAAACCAAACTTTCCACAGTTAATATTGCTTCCGTCCTTCCTTGCCCTTTCCTTTGG
This sequence comes from Balearica regulorum gibbericeps, assembly GCF_011004875.1. Lineage (NCBI taxonomy): Eukaryota > Metazoa > Chordata > Aves > Gruiformes > Gruidae > Balearica > Balearica regulorum. The sequence goes on from NC_046184.1 coordinate 64,370,582, forward strand.
TATCTTAGTTTTTCTTCCTGTTTTGGATTATCATCTTCTGTTTCAACCCTCTCTTCTCATGTTCTTTCTCTGGGATTTTCTAATTTTAAGGGCACTTGCATTCCTCAGGGCATAGAAGGCTTGGTGTATTGGGAGTTTCTGACATGTTTTTGTGATTTCTTTTCCTGGACAATATTTAAATACACTTTTCTTTCTTATCAGTCTACAGAATAGACAGAAAAGTTCGGGACAGCTGGCATTGCCTGTCAGAGTGTGACAGTTCTGCTATGCTTGCGAGCTGTGATACATTAACGCTGTAACTCTCTACTGTCCCTTTTGCTATTTGTGCGTTGCTGTCTGTCTGGAGAAGGGCCCAAACAGAGGGGTTACTGTCTGGGGTGCGGTGTACCCTTTGTCAAAGGTTAGCCAAAAGGTTATGTGTGTTTTCAGTCAGGAGCCTGGAGGTAGGTCAGCGTACCCAGGAGCTTGTGCTTACTCTGCAGCAGCGAATGTCAGGAAAAGGAATCACAACACGCTATTCTTTGACAGTTGATCCAGTGACAGGACAGCAACCCAAGTCTTGAAAAATGTAGTGGTTCAATATAAGTCTATCAGGTTTTTGGCTTAGGGTTGTTTAGGTTGCTGGTAAGTTATGTGAGCGCATGGAACATGAGGAGATGGTAGTCTGCAGGAATTGTACAGTTCAGCATGTAAGTGAGGAGCGTGAAACTGCTCTGTGTTCAAATATACAAAGCTGTATGTTCAAATATATTCAGTGAGCCTCAGAGCAGGAGCTGGTTGGAGGGTGTCAGTGTATGCTGATATGTATTGACTGCAGCAGAAGAGGGAATGTCTGCTTTCTCACAGTTAAGCCCACAAATATTTATATATGTACACATAACCTCCAAGTTTACTAAATGCATAGTGATTTACCAACCCACAAGGACATGTCATCCCTAAAGATATGGCTGTTTCCAAAGAGAAACATCTCCTTACCTTACCTGTCTCTTGTTTTGAACAGAAGTCAAAAGATGTGTGATCCACATATGTGCCCTGAAGGGAGCCAGTGCATCCAAGCCAGCAGATGCATCTTGCAACTTCCAGAGGTGAGAAGATGTGCGAGCTGGAAAACTCTGTCACTTTATTTCCTTGTACTAGTTGATGCTGCACATTAAGAAATCCCTGCTTCTAGTCTGGGAGGTTGCCAGCGAGATGCTCAGTTCCTCAGTGCAGCAACTGAGTCCCTGGCCAGGAGACACATACTGGAATTTCCCAAGTGGTCTGTAAACCAGAGGGGGAGCTTCATTCTGCCAATAAATAGTGGCAGACCTTTTATGTAGACAGCAGTGGTAGTTGTAAAGGGTCTCTTACTCAGGTATATCGCATATGCGCAACTTCTCCTTAGTACTGAAGATGTGTGTACATTTTACCCTGGAAGGGATTGTGCTGTAGAGAAGACGATAAATATTAGCAGCTTTATGGAAACCAGTGAGGGTGAAACAAGGCAGTGGGGCTCAGATCACTATAGGGAAGTGTCTCAGAACTTTTAATAAATGAGGCTGAAGAAGAAGCCAAAACTCAGTCCACCTATGTAATTTGGATTAGTCTTTTGTTCCCTTTTAGAAAGAAGAGGTTGTTATTGTGGCCTTGGGGAGGACAGTTTCTTGTTTTCACAAAGACATGAAATCAATCTCATAGATAATTTCTGTCTTCAAGTGATCTATCATTTGGCAAAATAATTCCATATTAAGGGAGAAGAGAACGTGCCAAAAGGTGAAGGAAATCTGTTGCTGTTACATGAAAATCATGAATTACGATGTAATGATTAGCCAGCATCCCAATACTTGCATTGAAGTCATATCATGGCAACTTTGGGATTCTGAAAGAATACCCTGGAGTGCCGGGCTAAGTACAGCTGAGCTGTAAGTAAGGGTTGTAGTATAAAATGAGCTATTCGTACTGCAGCTGCTGCCAGATTTTCAGAGTACGCGTGCATGGCACAAAGCAGTGCTGTTCGACTCCATGACCTAGTTCTGATGAAGGCACTGAAGGCAGATGAGTGTCACCAACTTTGCAGAGAAGCGGGATATGTTGATCCAGATGGACTGCTGTACCTCTGACTTCCAGAACCTGTGCTGCTTTCTCTAATCTGCTGTTCTGGTGTATCTAACATAGCCCTACCTTGAATCAAGTGCATGCAAAGCAGTCACCAGATTTGTTTAAGTAAAGTCAACCTGATATATTGAGGAATGGTTTTAGTCATTGGTGACTATCAGCATTAAAGAAAATTCTACTGCTGAGTAATTCCTGATCTGTGTATTACTTTGCATCTCATGTTTCAGATCAATATAGTAAAACAATACCAAAAGGTGTTTGTAACTTGGATTTAATAGGAGTTATTTAACAGGCACTTCTGCAGATTAGCTTGTGTCACCACTGGCAGACCAAGATCTAAGTGCATATAATTGTAGTTCCAATAGCAAAGAATCCTTCAGTATAAACAAATGTGGGTCATTAAAGCTCCGTAGCATTTAATTATCACCAATTAGCAACTGAGGTAACATCTTATGCAACAGACTCTTAATATATTACGTGCAGTGAAAGGATAGCTCTCACTGTGTTGTTGAGACCAAATGGGCTGGAAGGCATAGGAAGAGGGTCATCTTGGTTAAGACTCAGCTAAGTATTCAACAGTCTATTAGTAAAATCAGGTATCAGTATTACAGCATTGCTGAAATAATCTGTTTTATGTTTAACCCTGACCAGCACTGTTATCTGTACACAGGGCACTGAGGGATCCTTTGGCATTGATAATGAGGAGTATGAAGCTATGCCTGTGGAGGTGAAGCTATTACCCCGGAAGCTCCGGTTCTTCTGTGATCCCAGAATGAGAGAGCAGATGCTCCATGCAGCAGTACAGTGAGAATTCATGTCAAAGGGGCCAGGGCCAATGCCTCTTCAAGGCACATGAGACCTCCCTAACTTGATTAACCCCCCCAGACTAATAAGCCACTTGGCTATTTTTATGCGCAAGGTACTTCCATTGGAAGTGGCTGCTTTGGCTAGTCTCAAAGGGGTTAAAAATGAAAATTCTGAGAAATGCATGTTAACTTGATGGCATCTTTTTTTTCCCCCAAAGAAGTCATCAGTGTTCCATTTACAGCACTGCAGGCTGAGTGCTGTGTGCCAGATGCTACTGCTTTAATACAATTGTATATTAAAGTAAAATGAAAGCACACTTGTCCTTGTGTTTTAAGAGTTTAGGTCTACTTTACCTACGTATAGATATCGCAAAGCCTGGGAAAAAATTATTTTGGGGGAGTAATGCTAAGGAAGTCTATGAAATGTTGGAATTGCCACATTAAAACAGGTGGTTGGTTATCTCCTCTGTCACAAAATAAATTGGAGATTGGTGATACAAAGCTTCAGAGGAAGTATAAAATTCCCTGTATGCATCTGGGTAAGAAAGATATTTATGTTATTTTTTTTCATCTTGCCAGATTCAACAGCACAGAGTTCCAGTTAATAATATAGTAGAAAAATATTCCTTTGATCAAGTTTAGGTATATTACACAGAAGCAAATTGGAAAATGTCATCATTGACCCAAAGCTGTACAAAGTACATGCGGAAAGACTCTTTAACAAGCCAAATGAGTCTTTTTTTTTTTGTAAGTATTACTTTTATTCCTGTAGTAGTATAACACAAATAAGGGCATCCAAATAACTTTTATTATTCATTGTGTCTCGTTGCTCTTCTCTAATGTAAACATCGTTCACCACTTCTTATGCAACCTACATCCCCTTGAGCCTCAGTACTGTAATTAGTTTTGTTGCTTTTCTGAGCTTTTGTTTTAGCTTCACTTTAATTGCTGAAAGGAAATCTTACTGACTTAGGCAAGGTTATCTGTTGCCCTTCTTGTTATAACTTAGAAGTTCACATGATTCTGCCTTGCTTACTGGAAGAAAAAGAAATTGACCCTTATTTTTCTGATGCGATTGTTGTTTGTACTTAGTCCCTGTGTTACACTGTGATCTAGTCTAAGTTCATCTGTTGATCCTTTGCTGTCATCAAAATAAGGACATTAGTGAATTGACTTCCAGCATCTTTGTTAAAGACTGCATCCGGGCTGCATGCTGCTGCAACAGCATCCTCTGCTGGAGCCTTGCTGAAGGAAAAAAAATGCTTTGAAAGGGGAAGTAGGGTTGTTTTTCTGCATGGTGCTAGAACCAAACCGAATGCTGTCCTTCCCTTGATTATACTGTGGAGAAACTAATTACCTAAGCTATTGGGGCAAGCACTCATCCCTTTCTTGGCTAAGATCTAGGGAGGTAGAGGCCTGCTAGTTCTTCTTAATAGATATGCTGGTGATAGGGCCTGTGTTTTGTGCTTTCTTTTGATCTGCAGTGATTAAGAGTGCCCAGCGTACCCCTGGGTCACTGTCCAAGGAATGTGTTGGCTGTGCTCTGCTCTTTTTGCTTGCCACAGAGACACCTGCAACGTTGCTCTGCAGCCACTGGCTCATTCCAAGTCAGGGGCAGTTTTCACCAACAGAGTTTTTCATCAAGGTGATGCTTCTCTAATAAAATTAGCCATGCTTTTGCTCGAGTGGCAGAAAAGACGAGGCAGCAGCCATTTCAGAAAGGTAAGCTTTAATTGTATTAAAAAATTCCCATGTTTTAGTAAGCAGTTTCTCTACGCAGCCATAGGCCTATGGGAGCAACCACACATCTGCAAGATGCGAACAACATCAGAGCTGTTAGAACTACAGCCAGCCTGCTGCAAGGGGCAAGAGGGTAAGAACTACCTTCTGGTTCATCTGCACCATTTTACAGGGAAAATGACTAATTCTCTTCTGCAGTATCACATGGCTCTCATTGCAGTGTGATTCCTTCCTTGAGGGTAACCAAGAGCTCCCTTCAAAATTGGTATTGTTAATGCTGTTTTGATCATGAGAGGATCATGAGAGACACAGGCTGATAGGTAAATATTCTTATCCGTGTAAGTTGAGTAGCTTGTATAAATACCATTCAAGTCATTTTTTCTGTTCCTCTGCAGTTCAGAGGTCTTCCAATATGGGGTGGTTCTAGACCTCTAAATTATGACATTTGGAGGGGAGGTGTGAGGAAAACATTACATAAAATAAGCAGGGGCTGAACCTGCTACCTGCAGTGTTGAGGAAAGGATGCAGCTCTCACATTTCTGTCTGACAGCAAGACAAACAACTAACTTTGTATAAACTCCAAGACAGGAAGGAGGAGTATAATCCCAGGTCTCACTCATGAAAACACTTATCCTGGCTTCAACTTACAGTCCATTCTAAATACTGTAACATAAATAAAAAGGAAGGCTAACAACCTAATGATGGACCAGCCCAAGGCACCTGTTTATTTAAACAATTGAACATTCCCATTTGAATGGCATGTTGCACTAACCAGGACCTGAAATCCTGGTTCACAGCCATTTAGTACCCTCTGGTTTAGCCAGACATATTCTGTTAAGTCAGTACATTCCAGTCCCTCACAAAAGATATTTATGTTGTCTTCTCCCATAATCACTAGACCACTAGCTTTGGGAGGTGGAAGGGTGGAAAGGAGACAGCAACTAATTTAGAAGTAATAGCTGTGATGAGAGAATTGGGGTTAGTATGCATGCTTTGTACCTAGACTTCTGCATTAGGACAGAGTGCTCTTGCCCGGCTATTCCAGAAACCACTGCCTTTTCACCTCCCAGAGCAAAGCATGCCTGTCACTTGCATAGCCTGTCACCAAGAGGGCCGTGGCTTTTCACCCATTGACTTTCACAGTTCTTAAACTGGAAGAAGTATCACAGTAACACTGCTTCACAGACCAAGCTGTACAGTAAGCCACTTTCTCTTGAAAAGGTGATGGAACTTTCTTCTGCCCTTAAGAATGCTGGATAGGCGAGCTCATCTCCTGTGACAGACATGACCTTTAGCTCTAACATGCATTGGAGTAACTACTTCATATATGCTAGAAAAGAAGGTATTGGCATGCCTCTGAGACAAATCTGAACTCTAATTCAGTAAAATGCCTTTCTTCTAGTATCCATTATAGTTCTTAGTTGTACTTGGCTCTATGCAGCTTGGCCTAACCTTGCAGGGAGAAGACTTTTGCATGATTTAAATGTCTGTCATGGTATCCCTTGTTCAGACTGAAAACCTAGCTTTTCTTCCTCTCCCAAGCTTTACCCTCCAATCCAGATAGTACAAGTAGTAATAACTCATTACTTGATTATACACTTCTAGTGCAACTTGGGTTAAGATGCAACTATGAAGCTTTTGCTCTCCTGTTTAAACTCCAGTGAGTACCAACCTAGCACCAGCAATGGCTGGATTATGACTTGGGTGTTGGAGAGGAACATACCAGACTGTGTCTACCAGGGCACAGGATATATATACATGTTACTGTAACCACCATTCAGGCTGGGCTCTGACCAGAGACAACTGACCAGAGACAACACACCAAAGAAATTAAAGGCACCACTGTAAAGGCAAAGTACTTCAAATGGAGCAGAGGATTTTTGTAGTAATTGGCAATATCCTACCTTACGTCACGCTTTCCTCCTCCCTTTAATTCAAAATACAGCAAGTAACTGTCTCCATTCCAGCTGCTAGTATTCAAAAAGCAACTAAGTGCCAAGGAGAGGATTTTAAATGTCTGCACTTAACTGTTTTACCTTGAATTGTTATCATCTCCTGCAAAGATAAGATTCAGTGAAGTTGGTTCCAAACAAAAACTGCCTGCTGAACAAGCCTTCATAGCCCAAGCTGTAGCTATTTGTATTATGTACCCATTTATCAAGGATTTTCCACATCTGACAACAATAAAAGCAGCATCTATTAGAAAAGGAGAGTGCAGGTGGAAAGTTCTTTTGCAGTGAATCAAGCAAAGAAGGGTTAGGACAGAGAAGTCTTTTTGTTCTGTTTTCTGTCTGGCAAATTCCTGACTTTTGTAGCAGTCATCTGCCAAGAGAGGCTGTAGAGAAGCAAAATTACAAGGAAGAGCAAAATAGGCTGTAGCCATCCAGCTGGGAAGTAGCATGGATCCTACTTGCACAATAATCTGCTTGCTTTGATGCTTCTGCACCCACACTACTGCTAGCAATTGAAGACCTAGTTTCTGGAAAGCAGAGGTTTAATAAATGTCAAATAGTAATTTCAGGAGGTTCTGCTTGGTAGGCTCTAGCAGTGCTGTCTAGTAGACCTGATGTTCTGACAGCTCGTGAACATAACACTCTAATGCAGGGTGTTAGAAAGCCTCTGATTGCGAAGGCTGTAAAATTTCAACAACAAATTAAAAGGTTTGTTCCTATTTAGTTCAGCAAAAGAACTACTGCCATCAAAGAGAAAAGAAAGTCATTAGCAGCTGACCACAGCTAAACTACCTAGCAAACCTTTAAGAAAGTGAGAGGAAGAAGTGCTAAAGAGTAGTTTCAGTTCCTTTTTTTTTCTACCTGAAGGAAGTTAAGTAAGTGACAGCAATACAGTGCCAGCTATACTTCCTCAGGGATCTTCATTGCAGACAGCATGTTAAAAGTGGAAGTTAGAAAAAAGAAGAAATTGTAGCTCACTTTTATACTAGAGGTGTCTATTTAAAAACAAAGCCTTTTCTTAAGGAAAAAAGAGATTGGTCTTTCCATTACATGATATTCAGCTCCATTTTTTTCCTCTTTCTCCATTTTTGCCCCCCAACCTTCTAAGGATGATTGCATTACAGTTGTGAGCAACTGGCACTATAAACAGCAGCAGCATGTTTTCTCCTGTACAAAAACATCCAAAGCCCTGAAAAAGCAGGCAAGGAAGCGACTGCTCAGAGACAGGCAGGTCACAGGAACATAATACACTGAAACTCATACCAATGAGCTGTGCAATAAGCCTTGTGAGGCCCCTGATCCTACACCTCACTAAAACCTCTGAATCCACAGCAAGCAAAACCACCCCTTTGCTGCAGATAGCCTTCAAGGAAAAACAGGATATGCCATCCTCCTTCCTTCCAGAGGGAGACAATCCACAGAGGGTCTACTTGGAGAATATTTGCTTCACCTGTTTCAAAAAAGAATTGGCAAGTGAACCTTTGGTGGTTCAGGCTCTGTCTCATCCTATAAAATGTGAGGAAAAATGGATACATCAGCTACAGATTGCATTTCTACAAACTGCAGAAAGGCTCCAAGGGTGCTGAAGCAGCAGCTAATTAGCTATAGCCATGTTTCAGGAAGAACAGATAGCTTAAAGCTGATGCTACTACTGGCAGAAAGATTTGGAGCAAAGCAGTATGACCCCACACCTAGAACCCACAGTACCATTCTTTGATTTAGCATGGTGAAAGGATTACCCTTACAGGGATAGCCTTCCTGAAGGGAACCACTGGCTCTGCGTGAACTGAATCCTATTCTTTCCACAGCACAAGAATGAGAAATGCTGTCCATCTGGTTCTACAGCTTCTCTGCTCAGGAAAAGAAACCACTTGCTGTTAGACATTTGCTTCTAGCAGCTGTGCCAGTTAAGAACACCAGAACCTCCTGCAAACTGTGAAGCTGTTCCAGTTGAAAGGCCACATACTGCTCTCTGTCTCACATAAAGCCAAAGACAGTGGCAGGCAGTGCTGAAGGCTGCTGGCCAAAAAAGAAGCGCAGCAGACAATGTTAAAACAAAGGAGTGACAAGTACCATCTGCTACAAAGGAAGGACTAGTGACATTAGAGCATACTTATTCAACTCAATCCTGTCCAGCGCTATCCAAGCTGAGGCTGGAGAGCATAGTGGCTGCAAGGTGGCTCAGTGATGTTGGTCCCTCTTAAATGGGAGACCATCTTGCTGGTTTGAAGATTTTCTGAAATCCAAAGCAGCAGGTGTGATGCAACTGAAAACCAGAGGAAGTGGAAGGAGGGATTAAGTAGAGATAGTGCTCTTCTCCAGCTATGAGATAGGTAGGTATAGTCTTTGCCAGTTTATACCATCTCAAATGCTGAAAGTGAAACCATGCTGCTTCAGTAAGTAAAGTCATGTAAGATCCTGTAGCACCCTCTTCTCCCAAACTTGCTTCTGCCATTGACGAGGAAGGGTGGCTTTATTCCAACTCAGCTGCTAAAAGTTGGGTGAGGGGTGTTTAAAGGAGTCTTGGTTTTTAGCATTGGTTTAACTGTCCCCACCACTAAACATGGTAGGACAGATGTTTTTATGAGACTGGGCCACCAACAGCCTGTGGTGAAGCTCTCTTCAGTCCCCAAGTGGAAGAGGGGATGATAGGAGGGTTTTCCAGTCAAGTCTTGAGAACTCAGCTACAGCATTTCACATTGGTCCCCATCAGACAAAGTGCTTTCCTGAAGTCTTCAGCCCTCAGGTATCCAGGCTAGGCCAAAACCTAGCTATCACTGGCAACAGTGAGGATTGGTGCAAAAGTGCCACTGGTCCTATCTAAACAAAACCAAAAAAACCCCACAAATGAAAGAGAGACAAAAACAAATCCTGGAAGAGGTACTCATTGGGAAGTTGAGGAGGAGAAAATAAAATCACATTTTGTTTTAAAATTATAAATACTCTCCATATAAAGTTATTAAATAAAATGAGATCTGTCCAGTGGCTGTGTTGAGTTCCAGTGATCCTCCTAAGCAATGTCTGGTAGTCTTTAAAAAGTGATCTTTGCTCCCCATCTCTCTTGCCCTTGGTTTAAGTGCAGCAGGGGTTGTCAATGACCAGCATAACATCAATGCCATACACTTCCAGCAGGTCCATAAGGAAATTTCGATCCCCTTGGGGATCCAAGCCCATGCCTCGTGCGTGGTCAGCTGTCAGTGTCTTGTCCTGGCTGGCTGACACCTCCATCAGCGTCTGAAATATGCGGTTGTTCTGCTCCATGAAAAACCTATAGGGTAAAGCCAGCTGAGATGATGGCACTGGACCCCAAAAAACAGGCAGCAGAGCCCCAGAACTGCATTTAAACCCCCTTTAATCATAGATCCCACCTTCTTAAGTGACACTGTAGTAGTTTCCCATCCACCCTATGGACGACCCAGAATAAACAAAGATAAAGCAGTAACTTTTAATTTATAGCTATGCTTCTATCTGGCTGATTTATGGTAGGCATTTCACTCTTCAGAAGCAAGCCACATTACCAGCTAATGTGTACTTTGTGGTAACCAAGTGGGTACATCAGACCTATAGCTCCCATAACGCAAGGGAGGAAACAGTGTCATCATCCATCCAGTGAGCCACTGGGTAAATACATTCTCAAGACTGGAGCAGAACACAGCAGTGAGAGCTGCTACTTACCTAGAGCTTTTCTAGGAACATGCAAGGCTGTTCAGAAAAGAGCTCTGACTACATCTATGCAGCTCAACGATCAGAGCTCTGCCCTGACAGCCCTTCACACAATTTCACCCCATTACTTCTCGCCTGCTGCAGACTGTGAACAATAGCAACAGGCAGTGAAGGTGGTAGAGGTTTTCATCTAATTCCATACCTCATACTCTACACCCAGTTCTGGTTCCTCCATTTGCCAAGTACAAAGACAGCCACATTAATGGGCCAATCCTTCACACGCAGGTCTTTTCTCCCCCTCTGTACCTCCCCACAGCATGGTACAGTGCCTGCTTCCCGCAGGCATTGTGCTTTCCAGAGCCAAATGTTCTGGCATGACAAGTCCTATGGTGCTTATGTTTTCAGAAATGGGAGGGGATTTTTGCATTTCTAATTAATTGGTTTTTTAAAATTCCCTTCTCCCTCCCAGCATTTAAGAGACCCCAGTGGAGATGAATGTGGCTTCTCAAATTGAAAGGAAGGAAGATGATCTGAAGAGGAAGAGCCAGTTTGATTCTTGGATCCCCAGTGGAAGAGAGCTGACTATGGAATTATGTTAACTGTGATGTTTCATAATATGCCAAACCAGTGCAACATGAAATCAGCGAAAGGGGCTCCCTAAACCTAACAGCGACCAACTACGTATTAGCAGTAGTCACTCACAAGATGAAAAGGTCCTCTTCACAGGAGCTACAATCCTCACCCACTTCTTGAGAATACATTAACATCTGCCTGAGAGAAGGGAGACAGATTAAATGCACGTACCTACTGTGAACCTCAAAGCATTATGAGAAGACAAGGATTACAGTGGAAAACTTCACATCCATTTCTTGGAGACCAATCAGACTAGCACTGCTGCCCCGATACCTGAGGCAACAGAGGAGTCTTTATAAGGCCTTGGACTAGAAATCAGGCTATATTTTCAGTTCTGCTACTGATCAGTGGTGAACCAATGATGAGTCACAACCTTTGCTTCTCTTCCCACCTTCTATCTGCTCCATCAGCTCACTGGCAGAGTAATTGTATGTGTGCAGAGTGCCCAGGGGCTCTCGTACCAGTCAGCTACAGTGGAACCAGAATCTCAAAGAGATGAGCTGAAGTAGTGGAAAACTTTGAAAATACTAAGGCAAGAAGGAAAGTACAAAGGAGCAGTGTCCTCTTTATCCCACATTGCACTGTTCTCCTATCAGGACCAGGACCACCCAGATATCTATTACTACCTCTGGTCATTCAGCCGTCGGTACTTCTCCTTGTCAGCACTGTTAATTTTCAGGAGTGGTTGCAGATGCTCGTGATGTGTCTTCACATTCTGGTTGTCCACATAGACATCGTAGAGATCCCGTTTCTCCTCAAAGATCTTTTCTGTTGTACCTGCCAAAATCAGAGAAGATTTTCAGAGCAGCACGTTTCTTTTCCAGTAGACCAACTGTTCTCTCCTGCTTTTGTAGTTAGTCATTCCACGCACATCCTATTTCTCATCAGTTTTATTCCACAGTCTGGTGTCTCAAGACATTTTGCAGCCTGCAGTTAAAAACGTCATGCCTAATCCATCATACTTACAGGCCACATATGATACTTCTGTCTCCAGCATTTCTATGTCTGCCACATTCACATAGAAGAATGGTTTGGACTCTGGGACAGTTCCTCCAAGACCAGGCAGAGAAACATTGGCAAGGCAACAGCAGCAATACACTGCGGACAAGAGAAGTACATCCTGAGATGCTTTCAGTATTCCCTCAAGGGCATTCTGAACCCCGCTCACGCAGTTCTCCCGCACACTTCTATGAAAACAATGGTGAGAGCTTTGAAATGCCCCCGAACACCAGAATTTCTCAAGTGGGGACATCCTGGTTTGGATAGGAAATAATCCGTTCTCCCATAGGAATCCCGTGTTCTAGATTCCACAAATTCATTCAGCACTCTTATTTTCTTGTGTTGACAGGAACTGTATTTGACAGTGCCAGGTATGTCCTTACCTGAAAGGCCTGCAAAAAAGCGTTTTGTAGGAAATGGGTAAATGCAGGCTGAACGGTGTCTTCACAAGGAATGGTCGCAATGGATTTTGAAGACCTGCAGGATGTCTATCCCCTCAGTACCCACACACATTTCTGCAGTGCTTCAGCCTACTAGATCAGAGCTCTGTGGTGTCCCTGGAAACATACCTCTATAGCAGACAACTCCAACTGGGGGTGGTGAAAATATCAATATGCGCTTGCGTAGCAGGGCAAACTTCCAGAGGACAAGGATCTGCTCACCGAAGAATTTGATGAACTGAGACATACAGCCAGCAGGGTGTGTGATCTGCAGGTGGAGGGAAAGGGAAGAAAACAGCTCAGAGGTGAAACAGGGACACATGCACAGATGCTAAGTCTAAATGTGGGAGCAAGACCAGCACACAGCAATGACACAGAACTGCAGCTTGTTACAGTTCAAGTAACAAAATCTTATCTAAAGCAGCCTACAAAGCGCTGGAGTGACTGATTATATAAAGAAGTATGAAACACCAGCAAGGAGCAGCAGCACACTGCACGTTCTGGCAAGCCTCAGAGCACCTGCCTCACCTTCATCTCTGGGTACATGTATCTGTGGATGGACGGCAGCCAGTGGACAGGCTGCTGAGAGGTGGGGGTGCCCTTGCTGTCAGGGAGAACTCCTTTCTTGTCATCATAGAACGCCTCTAGATGGGAATAGTGCCCTGGCATCTCCAGCTGGTGTCTGGAAAAGAAAGGAAAAAAGGGGAGATCTGTAGTGTTTCCAGGCTTATTTAGCGCCTTGCCCCCAGCCAACATCTGCTTTCCTAGCTGGCAAAGGAGCCCTGGGTGCCTCAGTTGCACAGACTGATCCAGGAGGGCAGCCAAAGCACCAGGAGTAACACCAGCTTTCAGTGCAGCCAGAGAACACAGGCAAGACTGAAGCAGACAGCGAGCTGATGTATGCATAGGACTGATCCTGTTTTAAAATATGCTCAGGTATGAACAGCTTTCCCTTCTACCATCACCATTTTCCTTGCAAGGCCCACTCAACACAGCTGAGGCACACACCTAGCCAGATGACCATCGTAGGTTTAGAAGCCTTTTGTAAAGGCTTTTCAGAAGGAGAAAAGGGGAACAACTTGTCCTCTCAACTCTTGCCTTGACACGTCCCCACAAAATAAGCAGGGTTTCAATAGCATCTGACTGGCCTGTTAGCAATGAACAGACTGCTGCTAATCAGTTCCTTCCATGTTTCCTTCCTGTTGTGAACCTGTAACTCTGGAGTAGTTATTCAAAGAAACCATAGCTCAGCATTGTAGCCAAATTCTTACTCACACCTAAAACCGCTCTCCATCCAGGCAATGTTACCTCTCCCAGGTGGGGAGCGGCCAGTCCCATTCCCAGGGAAACTTACCTGACCTGGTTCTCCAGGAAGTGCATGTACCTATACAGCAGGGTGTAGGAAGGGGAGAGAATCCCCACTGACTTCATGCGGGCACCACGCTCTAACTCACTCTCCACGGGCATGTTGGCAAAGCAGGCCAGGCCAAAACAGAGCCCTTTCCGGAAATAACTGGGAACAAACATTTGACAGAAAGGTTTATGTTAAAAACAGGAGAGGGGAAGAAATTAAGGTAACTGACTGCTAAAAATACTCATTTGGGAACACAGTTCCTTCTTTAGGAAACCCCCTGGAATCCCACCCTGCTGTCTGAAGGGATGAGGGCAGGCCTTGCGTGCCCTTGCATTCTCAGGAACAAGACAGGGCATTTAAGGGAAGAGTTCCCAGTGCCTCTACCACTAAAGCCCCTACCAGCCATGTCACAGGCTGGTAAAGAACACAAGTAGGGAAAGAACTTCTGAAGCAGACTTAACAGAGAATGCAGGACCCAGTCAATGCACCACCCTTCTTCCAAGGAAGAAGGTCCTGCAGTACATGAAGCTGTGAGTACAGTCTAGTTACCTAGTCATATTTTCAGTGCCAGCACATTGAGGCATACTCCAGCTGAGTGCAAGGGTTCAGTTCACGTGCCTTTGAGAAAGTAACTGTTATTCCTGACCAAAAGGAATTGTGACACTGCAATTCATTGCAAAACATTGCTGCATTGCAACACTGGGTTAATAAAAGTATGGGAACACAGAAAATTTCTAGCTTATGCCCTTCCACTGAAGGAAGGAGCTAGCAAATAAGAAAGTGAGCAAGGACTGTTTATCCCAACACTTAAAGGATCCAAAAGCACTGGCAGAATTAAGAACCTTTTCCTAAGTCCAGTTCCTGCAAAATCCTTCTGGTTTCAGTTCTGCCATTCTTTCCCCTTCACCCTGGGCATCAGCAGACAGTCCCAAAAGTGGCAGTGCAGTACAGTTTGCCCAATACACATTAAAATTTGCACACCACTGAGAAGCTGGCCTGCCCCATTCACCAGTTGACCTCCGCAGCCAATGCTGTCATACAACAGATCCCACACAGCTAGCTGGTACTCCATATGATGTTGCGAGTATCTGAAGAGTATCTTTGGCTCAGCTAGATACAGTTTAGCAGCACATTTACACAGGAACTTAACTTTATAGATGGTATTTTTCTTGCATGTTCTGAATTAAGGGATGGTGGTGTAGTTGTATGGCTAAGCGAAAGAAGTAGTAATATAGATCAGACATACTCACATGAAATCTGACTGGATTTTGTGGGACCCGCTTGCCATGGATTTGAATTCCACACCTTCTAAATCAATGTCTTGTGGTAAACACCACTCCACCATGTTGCCTGCAGAGAAGCAAATTGATTTGGGTAAGCACAGTATTCCCTTTTAAAGGGCAAACACCAGCAACACCAGGTTGTTGCTTTTACATCACTGGGATGCCAGTAACAGTGCACTAACGCAACTCCTGAACTCCTAAATTGTCATAGACAGTAGCTGACATACTACACTCTGCAGATCTCTTGCAAACGTTACTTGTTGCAGCACAACACCCAGATATTTCAGAACTTCTGGAGCTGTTTCTGAAGCTAGTGCTATTTTGTGGGTTTATCCTTTATACAGTTAATCACAGAGCAGGTACAATTTTACCTGACAGTGGATGAGCTATGGTATAAATGCTGTGCCATTCAGGCTGTTGGCATGAGTATCCGATATACAAAGAACTCAAAGTATAGACTGCTGCTCTTTAGGCTGAGTTTCTGTGATAGCTCATTCCACCATCAACATCCTCCTTTGACTATGCTTGGCAGGGCTGGTCAAACAGGAACCCCTAAGCCAGCATCCCAAACATCACTACTTCTCCCTGGAATTTCTCCTGTTTAGTTTAGGATAGCAGGAGTTAGCTGAAGCTTTATATGGAGGCTGAGGTGATCCAAGTACGGCAACATGTTTGTGCATACTAGAATAACTAAAAAAATAGGCACATAAATTACAAGCTAGATGAAGATTAGCAAACACCTGCCACCTGCCAACCCAGCCAGAAAGCGTGCAGTTGTTCAGTGGAAAAGGCCACCTGAGGTGCCTGATCCTGGAACAGATGATATCAGGGAAGTCACAAGAAGTCCCCAAAGCTGATGAAGTCCTGCCCTGCCACTGGCAAGTTTACCAAAGACAAAAAAGGGGGGGCTTCTCAGGCTTTCCCATGCCAGCACTTCAGAGCCAACCCGCTCAGCTGGATGCTCCCACTGCATCAAGATGCACTCCAGGTTTACTCACTGAGTTCCTGTTCTCTGTCAGCTTGGCCATAGCAACAGCATTTGAAGTAATGTGACTTCATTTTAACGACAAAGCAAAGAAACATTCTTTAGTATAATGCAATGCCAGATGCACTGTGACGATGCTTTCTACTGGTACGGTCCTTCCACCACCCTCTGGGGTAAGCATCCCTGCTGCGCTTACATGGACAGCGTACGTTTGGAAGGGCCTTATGCTCAGCTGAGACTTTTAGAGATATTTAAATATGAGGCCTCATTTCTGAAGCCTGTCGTGTCATTACTCATACTGCACAAGTATATGCATGCACAGGAATTGGGCTTAGCAACTGACATTTAAATAGGCTATTTTTCTTCTCACATCAATACTGTATTCAGCAGACCTCCCCAACCCTGCCTGGCAAGGACTTCAAAAAAACAACAGTGTTAAATGTGGCAACAGGAGAGGTTTTGCATCCAACCAACCACTTCTAGTCCACAAGTAGACCTCTCCTGCAGAGCCGGGCTGGCTGGGGAGCAGCAGCAGCCTCGTGACCCTGAGCACAGCTCTGTGCAATCACACACGAAACCACAGAGCTCTGCTGTAAAGCATCTTTGCCTCTGAGGCGTGTGAAAGGCTGGCAGAGAAAGCCAGTGACATCATGCCAGCCTGCGCGGTCCCCTGTAGGTTTGCATATTATATATAGATGTTGGCTTTGTTGTTTGGGGTTTTTTTTGTGTTGTGTTGGTTTTCTTTTTAAAGGCACAAGAAGACCCTTCCTTGAAAGAGTGAAGAAGTCAACTCTCAAGACTGTTGCCTCTTAACCACAAAATTGTGGTTAAAGCCAGATCCACTTTTAAGTCTTGCATCGCAGAGAATCACCTATTGGTCATTACCTATAGATTAAAAGATCAATATACAAGAGTGCCATCGAGCAAAGGAAACTGTTTGACTTTGTTCAGTTTAGTCAGAAACACTACTGTCAGGTACAATATCCACTACAGAGGTGTTTAAGTGGCCATGGCCCAAACAATGTTTGTTCTGCAGCAGTAAGGAAGGAAAAGACGCCTTGAAACAGATCCTTACCCTACGTGTAACCACAAAATCAGCTCGCATATCAGGCAGCTAATTTTTTTTCTGGGATCTGTCACAAGCAACCCACACCTGCGCTCCTGGCAGCTCCTCACGCCACCTTGCCCTATGAACGTACGGGCGACGTGGCAGTCGGAGAACAAACACAGAGATAAAAAAAAAATAAGAAAGTCAGTCTGGTGAAACAGTAGAGCAAACAAAGGAGAGACTTCACCCAGACGTGATAGCAACTGCCAGCCTGCCCGAGAAACCGGAGGAGGAAGGAGGGAGCAATATTGTAGAAAAACAGGAAGCATTGCCCTTCTCTGCGCAGAAAGCGGCTCTCGTGCACAGGAAACTTTCCAAGTAAGAGCCACCCCACATGAGAGAGCAGGTAAGTGGTTTTGCTGAGAGTCAAATCTGCAGATCTGGAGATCTCTTGGGAGCTATCTCCCAGCTCCAGGCCAGGTCAGAAACAGCACTCTCACTTTCTGGTGTGCAAAGTTAAGGATGTTCTTCCTCTTTCTCTTGTATTTTCTCTCCCCTGAATTTTCACATCCTTACAGAAATGATGATGGCACTAGCATTTGGTGGTCATCACCTGGCCTTCCTCACCATTAGATGTTTCCAAAGATCTTTAGGGTCCCCAGCCATGCAATGCTGCCATGCTGTACCAGGACACAAGAAGCACAAAGTGTGACCTAGCTGTCACACTGGCTCCGTTTCCTGCATGGAAGAATTGTGGGACAGAAAACCAGAATATTTGTGTGTTCACTGGTGCAAACCAGATTATGTCACTCTCTTTCCTCCTCATCTCCCTCCATTACTCACATCACCCTTCAAGCCAACAGACAGTGTGGGACCACCACAAAGTTGACTACCATCATCTCCATCACAGAAAAAGGGCTAAGAAGATTCAGCCTCTTTTCAACTATTCTGATCTGACAGAGCTGATGTAGCCATGGAGTTTGCTCCATCTTTCTTTATCTCCCTCCCAAAGCAAAATTTATTGTTCTAGTCTTTTTCACTTGGTTTACCCAAGACAAGTCTTGGAATGCACACATGCTCCAGCCTAATGCCAAGTAGGTCACACCTACCAGATATATCCCCATTGCTGCCCAAGATAGTGTTGGGTCTTCTGTTACTACCTGCCCAAGGGAACATCCACACTAGGAAATCCAGCAGCCGCGTTAAAGCCCCTTGTGACCGAGCTCTTTAAGGGGCAGTGTTCGTGCAGACCTGCTGTTCATGCTTTTTGAAGTGTAAGAGCATTCCCAACTCATCACTCCCTGAAGGGGGGAACTGCCAAAAAGCAAGGAGCAGCGAGAAGATGGCATGGTTGGCCATTCTGCACGTAATTTACAGTTCACTTTCTGCATTAGTGAACGAGCTGCCTTCTCAAGTGCCACAAGATTCACCATGCTGGAAGTAGGGACAGCACCACTGCTTTAGAAGCTGCCTCTGGCTCTTAGGTTCAGCCACTCACACGAGCATCGACAGAGTCCCAGGGATACCAGAACCGTAACAGTGGCCTGGCAACCCCATAACCTACCCTCATGAACTCATCCAACTGCTAGACACACTGAGCTTGTCTGCTTCAAGCCCTTCTAAATGTAGGAGAAAAGCTGTTATGTTCTCCATTAGCGTAGTAACCACTTCATCCTTCCTCAGGAAAACACCTCTCACCCAATTGCTTGCCTGTATTTGAGTAGACATTACCTGGCATAACTACCCTCCCAGCCACCACCAGAAATTCTGCCTTTCACATGCCTGAGCAAGCTACCAAAGGTCTACTGTGATTTTCCTGGGCAGGATTAAGCGGGTTTCCAGCTCAGACACTGACTGGATGATCTCCTTTAACTCACATGCAAGGACCCAATACCCTTGTGAACATTACAGAAGTCCTTAGTCCTTTCTGCCATCCGACATGGTTACCCAGGAATTCCCATATCCTCTTTCTGACCGTAGCAAGGTCACACCACTGGAGCTTCAAGATCTTTTCTCCAAGTCCACATTGTCCATAGAGCACTTTGCCCTTCACCTGTGAAGATGACATTTGCTGATGTGTTCCTCAGTCCTATCATGCTCCTTACATCCAGCATCCACATTGAGTAGCAGCGGGAGGCTGAATCTTCCTGGACTTGACAGACTACTCCAAGGCTGATGACAACCAGCATTAACTGCACATCAGATGTGAGAAGAGCTGTTTCCCAACTTTCCCTGGACTTCATTCAAAGCAACAGCTGGTTCAGACAAACTCCTGAGAAAGCTCAGCCTTCTGCCAACCAAGAAAATCTCACCATTTCATAGAAGGCATATGCTCTCAGATTGAAAGACAACCTGCTGTTGCTGCAGTCATCCGGACTCTTCCATGTTTTGGATACTTAGGAGAAACACCTCTCCTTTCCATCTCCTGATGGAAAGATAACATCCAATCTCAATTTGAATTTTGATGAGCCAAGAGCCTCCGACCTCTAGACACCTCTTTCTGGTGCAGCATGAAATGGGTAACTTCTTGAAAGCCCTTTGGTGTTTCAGGACACAGGGGCAGTGTGCACTTCTGACAACACATTGCAATTGGGGGTCCATTCTCTTCACTACTTCCTTGGAATTTTCAGTTCAGGACGGGATTCAGTCTTCACTATCAGGGTCCTCCTGCTTCCACTGAAGAACCCCACCATGCTTTACGGAGCTCTTTCCTATCTAGTACTTTTGCTATTGATTTGCTAAGAAAATGTCTGTCTACAGCGCGATGAGGAGCTCACTTCCAGAGGTGGATGCAAACAGGCTCCTGCATCTCTCAAGCTACTTCCTAAAGTTTCTGTTTGTACCAAAACTATGCCCCACTCTTGCCTTTGCAACCCAGGTTGGCGCCAGGCAGCCAAAAGACCCAACGATCTGTCAGGACACATCAGACTCCTAAGCACAGTACCTGCATGAACAGATGTGAGGCGGGTGCTAGCTCTCTGTCTGTGTCATAATATCCTGTTTTGCAGATACTGCTAGAGCAGCAAGACTAAGAAAACAAGATTAAGATGTTGTCTGAAATGCTGATTTGAAGACTCGAAATGAATAACCTCGGTCAATAAAAGAAGTGATACAACACCAAAGTCTGACAGTGCCAAGGGAGATGGATATGACAGTGAAAGGTAGAAAATACGTTCCCTTGCCCCTCTCCCCTGCCCCCCTGGATCGCAGCACCGCAAAGCATTAAGAGTCCAGAGATCCCACCAGAGGCCAGACTCTAAACGCACAGGTCACCAAGAAATACACAGTCGAGCTGCTGCTGCTGGGGATCATACCCTGCATGCCTGCCAGATCTACGCTTGCCGTAACCGCTATCCATCACCGATAGCTGCAGGCAGGTCTACGCCACGGCATGGAGGCAGAAGGATGCTCTGAGATGCCGCTAACAGGTTGGTGCCCCCCAGGCAGCGGCACGGCACCGGGCAGAGGTTCAGCCCGGTGAGGCCTGGATGCTGTGCAGGGCGCAGGGGGTGCCCCACGCTGTCCCCGTAAGCCCAGTCCTGTGTCCCACTGAGGAGCAGAGGTATGCCCGTTCCTGCCCTGGTCACTGGCTCTCCTCGGAGCGGCACCAGGAGCGGCACCTTCCTCCCGTCACAAGTTCCTCTCGGCGGGATGGAGATCAAGTGCAATCCCCCTTATACTCGGTTTTTGGCAAACCCCCGCGGCTCCTGGTCCCCCGGCGCCCAGTGCTCCTCGG
The DNA here is from genome assembly GCF_011004875.1 of Balearica regulorum gibbericeps. Lineage (NCBI taxonomy): Eukaryota > Metazoa > Chordata > Aves > Gruiformes > Gruidae > Balearica > Balearica regulorum. The sequence continues at coordinate 64,391,315 of NC_046184.1, forward strand.
GAGGCCGGCCGCGGCACGGGGGACCGGCAGCCGTGCCGTGAAGCAACGACTCCCGTCGGGGCAGAGGGCAGCCCGGCTCCCGCAGGCCGCTCTCCACCGGACTCCGGCGACGCTGCTCTCAAACTCGGCGGGGGGAGCGGTCCCCGCGGGCGGAGGGATGGAAGCAGCGGGCGCCGCACGGGACCCGCAGCCCGGCCCCGGCCCGCATCCATCTTACGCCAGCGGCACCGGGAGCCCCAGGCCCGGCCACTGCAGGCCCCGGCCCGGCCCCCCGCGCCCCGGCCCGCCCGCCCCTGGCGCCCCTCACCCGTGCGGGGGTCGAAGGTGACCACGAAGACGGCCACGATCTGGTCCTCCTCCGCCTCCACCGGCCCCGCCGCCTCCGCCGGCCCCGCGCCGTCCCACGGAGCCGCGCTCCAGCCGCTGCCGAGCCGCCGCCCGCCGCCGCTGCCCACCTCAGCCGCGGGCAGCGGCGCCGACACGGCGGGGCCCTCGGCCCAGAAGAGCAACGGCGCCTCGTCTGCACGCTCCACCATGGCCGCGGCCCCCCGCGCGCACGGCGCCGAGCCGAGCCGAGCCGCACCCCCCGCACCGCACCGGCCGCCGGCGGGGGGCGGCTCCGGGGCGGGGACGCAGCGGGGGCGGGGACGCGGAGGGCCACGCCCCAGTGGCGGAGGAGGCGGGGCCGGACAGAGAGGGGAGGGGCGTGCCGCGCGGGGCGGGGCGGGGCGGGGCGCTGCGGGCACTGCGCGCGCGGGGTGGGGGCAGCGGCCGGGGCGAGCGGCGGGAGGTGCCCGAGCGGTGGCCTGGCCCGGCCCGGGGGGGGGTCTTGGGGTCTGTGCTCTCCAGTGCCAGCTCCTGGAGGGGCGCGGGGGGCTCCCCAAGACAAGGCACCCCACCGGCCCCTGCCTTAATTCCTCCCGGGGGCAGAGCCGCGAAGCTCGGCCGGCTGCCGGCCTTCTGTGCCCCCCGCTCCAAGGCAGGCCAGCTGCCTCTTTGAGCAGGAGCGCTAAGGGGAGCCCTGAGTGAGCCCGGGGAGCTGGGCAGAGCAGCCTCAGGGCCAGGAACGGGGCAGGCTCCCGCACCCCCAAATGGCGGCCAAGTGTGGAAACTGCAAGCTGCAAATCTGAGTCGATGATACTGATCCGGTATACGCTGGTGTGTGTATATATGTATCCATACGTGCTATAGAAGGATGTGAAACAGTTTTCAGAGGAACAGGCAGAATCGGCTTGAGGCTGAAAGATGGAGACACAGTAAGACCAAAGCATGCACAGGCAGCCAACTTCTGGGTAATTACCATCCTCAATACGCTACCACCGATGTCATTAAGTGTCATTAGGTTTAACTTGGTTCCCTAGGACTTTCTGATTAATTGAATTACCCAATTAAGCAGGCCACAATTAAAGGGAAGATATTGTCATAAAAGCCTTAATTGTCTAACTTTTTTCCTGTTGAGCAGCTCTGAGTGTTCAATACGCCATTAAGAACTCATAATCCAGTTTCCTCAACAGTCAGTAGATTTGGGTTTTTTCTCTTTTTTTTTTTTTTTTTTTTTTATTTGGTAAGATTAGCATCTATGTGCTGTGAGCTTTATTTCAGACAGCTTTGTTTCACAAAGCCCATGCACAAGTTTACTTTGCAGAGCTATAAACCGCAGTAGGTGGTGTTTAGCAGATGGAGTTTTTCATGGAAGGTGACTGGTGAAGAAAAAAACCAGAACAAACCCTGCACAATATTTTGTTACTGTATAAAGAAAGGCCAGATTCTGCAAATACATGGCCACATGCTTCGCTTTAACTATATAGACAGTGTCAAGCTACATTTTGATGAATATTTTTTTGCATGTCAGTGATGCTAAAGTGACAGCTCATTTCTCTCTTCTCCTCTCCTTCATCCCTGCAGTGGTGCTGGCACAAATGTCAGTCTGTCCCCAGCGATCCAGGCGGAGGAAACAAATCCTGAATAAAAATTCTTCCACAACCCGCGTGGCCATTTGTGGTGCAGAGCAGTTCCTGGTTCCCTTTGCCGTGCGGTCGCCCCAGCGTCGCCCCAGCAGGAGAGAGAGGATGGAGCGGGGACAGCAGCAAGTGATGGGGCGTAGAGGCTGCCAGCGCTGGCTCTGAGATACACGAAATGTCATCACCCTCCGAGCTCTCGGCTTTTGGTGACAAAGCCCTCATGGGACAAGAGACACGGTGGCACCAGAGCTATTTATGCTGCTCTGACCAGCAACTTGGGCCAGAGGGCACACCGTTTGTTAGATGCATACAAAAGCCAAAGGGCACATTTTCTACTCAATTATTTCACCAAAATAGAAAATACCTAGGCCGGGAGGTAATATGACCCTTTTAGGAGTAAAAACTCTCCTTCAACAGAAAATTAACACATTTTCCCTCCAACTGAGGGCTGAGAAAATTGTTGTCAGATCTTTGAGCAGTCCTCTAGAAAAAATATGAAATTAAAATGTGGTGGCTTTTAGTTGGAAGATGCAAGATGAACAAGTTGGTCCTTCTTTATACAGCAAGTCTAACTTTTCTCCTTTATATATCACATTCCTTCTTAGAAAAATGGATACTGCCTATAGACCCTAAGGGAAAAAAAAAAAGAAAAAAAAGAAAAAAGTTTCAGATGGGATTAACAATTGTGGTCTGAAGGAGTTTCATTGCTGTGTTTTCAATCAAAATGTAGTTATGGGGACTAAAAGCATTATTTATTCAGTTTTATAATAAAATATTCCTATCCAAGGCTGTAAGTACTGAACATCCGATTAACACAGTCAGAGTACAGCAGTATTAAAGTGGTCCTATCACAGGACCGCAGCTGGCCAGCTGCTGCAGAGACAGTTTTTCATGGCAAAAAGCAGCCAGTGCCAGCACTCACTCGAGGTAAGGTGCAGGGAGATGCAGCACCTGCGCCGCAGGAGAAGGGAGTCTGCACGGCAGTAACCAGCTCTGTGCCTGGAAGAAACGCTACAACCTCTGGGGCAGATGCAGCAGTAAATATTGGCACATCCTCCTGACACGGCTTTGGTGGCCTGTATCAAATGACTTGCTCATCACAGCCTTAACAGGCCACTCCAGAGACCCTTATGGCCATGCTTTTGATTCAAAGACCAGGTTAGGAGGGCTGAGCGACCTCAGATTGACATGTCCCTTTATTTTCTGGCGGGAATTCCCCTCAACGTGTGCATGGGAAAGCACATGTCAGTTTTGACAACCCCCATCTCTTCTGGGCCGTGGCCACTTCCAATTTCTGCATGTCCTAGCAGCTCTCCTCGGTGCTAAGAAAAAAGGCTGCTGTAACCTCGTTCCCAGTTAAAGCTCACTCTGGTCCCTCTTTGAAACACAAGCTCACAAAGGCACAGAAAGATCCCCATTTTTTCTGGAAAGGCGCAGCGAGAGGAGACATTGACCTGACCCTGGTGAGCAGCAGAGCGACCCTACCTGCAGGGCTGCCTTCACCAACACAGCCAGCTTCTCCCTCCTCTCCTGGGGCACGCGCTTGAAACCTCAAGATGGGAACCCATACAGAGACCTGCGCACCGTCCCTAACTCTCTCCTGAAGTCTAGCATGTTATAAATTAGGCTACTAACCTCTCCACGCTGCAACACTTGTCCAAACTAATACACATCTAAGTGCAGGAAGTGAAATTCACACTTAAAAGAAGGAAGCACAGGGCCCCATCAGCACAAGACTAATCACTTTTATACAAGTAAAGCCCACAAAGACTGCATCTCTGATGGGATTAACATGGAACAGACGGGCTGTCAGCAAACATCACCTCCTTGTAGGCCCCGGGAAGCCGGAGGAGGGAAGAGCGTGCAGAAGCAAGGAGATGACTCAGAGGGAGCCCTGGCTCCATGCAGAGCTGGTTGCAGGCACAGAAAATTATCCACATCCACAGCAAATCCACACCCACAGCAAACGCCCTCAGCCAGCAGCTTTCCTAGGCACAGGCAGGTGTGTGCAGGTGGTGCTGAGCTCCAGATGCTTCCCATTAGCAATGGCCCAGGTGTGTGGGGTGGTTATAAATGTGCCAGGAGAAGGGTTGTCTGTAGGGTGTTTGGTGTATCTTCTGCTTCTACAGCTGTATGTAGCATGGGTTCTTTGGTTGGAAAATTTAAGGTAGAAAAGGATGAGGGGAGGGCTAGTGTGTGGTGTTCTTTAGGGTTTGATAGGTTTGTTTCTATGTGTGATGAGAGTAGTAGATGAAGTACTGGTGGGTGGAGAAATTACCTTAGAGGCTTATTGGGAAAGGCAGTGACTTCTGAGTTGTATCTGACTTGCACCAACAAGGTGAAAAGCAGAATCTGTTGTAGTTAAGTGAATGGTAACCGAATGGATTTGTATTTGCTAATTCTGGGGTACGCTTCCTTAACCAATACCATCAAATGACACCTATGAGTGATCATGACTTCTGTGTATGGGAGCTTGGGGCGAGGGAGTGTGTGTGGTGAGTGGAACCAATGCCTTTGATACGGCAAGGAAGAGGGTGGTTAGTCTGTATAAATAATGCTATTTTCTCCTCCCTCTAAAAAAGCAGGCCAGTATCAGCTCTACCTGTTCTGTTTTATGGTGACATGGATGACTGGGACAACTGCGATGAATTCATTCAGCGACTGGATTTTTCCAGCTGTGGTGAAGAGAGTGAAGACAGAAGCATACATGAGGAAGATGCCCTGAGCTCAAGCCCCCCTAGGAGCTGTGAGTTCCAGAAGTGGCAAGGGAGCAGTCCTCTACCAGCAACCCCTCAGAGAAAGCTTAGTGAGATTTTCCTGAGCAGGACGAAAGCCTGGGTGAGTCCCACCCTGGAGCCTTCCCTGGCTGTGGACAAGAACCTGTGTAATGCTGAGACACCGCTGCACATCACTTGGAAAAATCTGCAGCTGTGTGACACCCCGCACACTCCCAAGGTAATGGCATGTATCAACTCTGTGGCTGAGCAGGCAGGGTCTGCAGCGTTGCTGGGGCATCAGTGTGTGGGTAGTGAGGAGATCTGTTATTAGCTCTGTGGAAAGCATTTTTTTAATGTTACTGTTGTTAGTGTCTACTCTTCCCTTAGAAACCTAGACCGTGAGCTTCTTAGCTATGGAAGGGTTATTCCGTGAGCGTGACTAGAAACCTATGTGTGGGAGCAAGTCTCTTGATTCTTTCCAAGTTGTTGCTAAAACCAGTTAGTTGGTGTTGGGCCACTCTGACTTAAATGAAACAAGCAACCATGTGCCTTGACTGCTGGTGTGTCCCTCACCTTCTGTTCAGGGGAGTGGACATCTGTAGGTCTCTGTAGGAAGTGTGTGCTGTGCTGCCAGAGGGATAAATGCATCTCTCTGAGGAGCTCATAATTCCAGGGGGAGCTTGGAGACAGGCAGCTGCCCCGAATGCTCTGTTCAGCATGTTTTTTGGATGCAAGTGGGTTTTCTCTTGAAAGAGAAAGTTGGAAATGGCATTGTGGCTGGGATATACTTTGTCTGGTAAGTCTGGATTGCCTCCGACCAGCTTGTTGTCCAGTGACACTGATTCTTTTTGTGTGTGTGTGTGAAACTGAGCTGCTGCTGTATTGGGTCTGGCTGAGATGGGAGTTAACTTTCCCCATAGCAGCCCTCACAGTGCTGTGCACTGGTAGCCAGCAAGGTGTTGGCAACACACCGGTGTTTTGGCTACTGCTGAGCAGTGCTGGCACAGCATCAAGGCTGTCCCTCCAACATTCCCCCTCACCAGTAGGCTGGGGGTGGGCAGGACCTTGGGAGGGGACACAGCCAGGACAGCTGACCCCAGGTGACCAAAGGGATATTCTGTACTGTATGATGTCTGCTCAGCAAAAAAAGCTGAGAGAAAGGGGGGCGGAGGAGCATTCATTATTTACAACATAAGTCTTCTGGACCAACTGCTACACATACTGAAGCCCTGCTTCCTGGGAAGTGGCCGGACATCACCTGGTGATGGGAAGTAGAGACTAAATCTTTTGGTTTTCCTTTGATGCTGTGTGCAACTTTTGCTTTATTAAACTGCCTTTGTCTTGACCCATGAGTTTTTTTCTATCTTATTTTCGCCCCCTCTGTGTCCTGCTGAGGAGGGGAGTGATAGAGTGGCTTGGTGGGCACTTGGCCTCGAGCCAAGGTCAACCCACCACAGCTGCTCAGTGAGTTTGGGGGAAGCAGGACTTTGTTCTTGGAGTAGCAAATCCCCTGTAGAAGGGGTAAGAAATCAATGTGCTCGCAGAGGAAGGTTAGCCTCTCTTCCTCTATGTTGCTGTCCTAAAATGTAACTTACCTACTGAGCTGGTTTCTTGGGAGAATGATTCCAGCCCCTGTTTTCTGTGAAACTTCTTGTATAGAATATAATACAACTGCTTTTTGTCTTCTTGTAAGCCCAAGTGGAGGCTTAGTTGCAGCTTTTTTGTTCCTAGATATCTTCTGTTGTGTGTATTGGCTTCTAGCAGTCAAGACCAAATGAAATGTAATTTTTTCAATCTTCTCTCAATATTCTGCTCTACTGATAGACTGATTGCTTCTTTGCTTAAGTGGTACACAGAAGATAAGTCCTTTTAGTACTTCTGAGCTAGGATTTGACTTCTGTCCCTCTCCAGAAACCTGATTATGTGGAGAGAAGAATGATTGTATGGCCACTGTGTGGCCACAGTTACTGAGGAATGGCCTGCCACTCTCCAGGGGAAAGTGGCTCTAAATGGCAATACTCCAAGAATTTCCTGCAATGACCCTTTATAAGAAATCTCCCTGAATCTCATCTGAAAATAGGTGACATGTCTAGCATCTCTTCCAGATCAGGTGAGCTACTGGTAGTGCAGGGTGCTTCACTGTGTGTTCTTGTGTAGATAACACGTTGGATGGATGCTTCAAGACATGCTGCTCGTGGTTTGTCACCTTGTAGCCCATGAGCAGCAATTGCACTAAATCAACAATTTGTTTTCCTCTGCTGTCTTCTGTGAGAAAGGTCTTGGTTTCCAAGCATGCTGCAAAAGGTGGGCTCTAAAGGGCCTAAATCTGCTTATCAATGAAGCTGGGAGCAATGATCTTGGAACATTTGAAGGTAAGAGAGCAGAGCCACATCTAACTGCAGACAGATGAGCACTGGAGCCCCAGCTAGGATGCATGGCAGAGGAGGCAGATGATTGTATTTTGTAGACTTACCCAATCCTGGAACAGATTGCTAGAGCTAGTTATGGTAGCTGCCTTATACTGTATGACAGCAGCTACTCTCAGATGATGTTACAGGAGACAAGTCTGCTCAATTACAAGACCAAGCCCTAGTAAAGCAGATGAGAATCGCATGCGTACAACAGCAGGCTGCAATGGTATTTTTAGATCTCTTTCCTGACTTGTGGCTAGAGTAGAATATAGCCACAATTCTACAGAGCTTCTAGGCTGCTGGGTAAATTGGGCTTGGACATGTACTGCTTTTAATGCATCCCTATGCAGAACTTTTCCATCCAAGAGTGAGGAGATGCAGACCAAGACTTGAGAAAGTGACCAAGAAGCACTCCCAGGGTCATAGTAAACCAGTAGCTGAACTTCTGAGTATGGTATAGAAATAGAGGGATGTCCCTGAAGTAGCTATATCTGAGTGCAGTATCAATTAGGTGGATGCAGGATACTGCATGCAACTCTAGGTTTTTATCTTCAAAAACTTTCAGTGAGGAAAGGGAAGAACTCTAGATATGATTGTGGAGCCACATCTCCGCTTGCAAGAGTAAGACCACTGTTGGATCAAAAAGATAGAGAAGTTTCTTGATTTTCATGACAGGGAGAGTTCTAGTTCTTGAAGGGCTATTAACTAGAAGACATATGTTAAAACCTCTTTTAGACCTTACACCACTCTCTTAAAGCTAACACAAGTCAAAACCAAACATATTTCAAAAAGCAGATGGTCACTGAAGGGGTCAAATCATGGAAAGTAAGTAGATTTTTCTGCTTTCAGAGCAAGACTGGGTGAGTCTCAAGTTATGCTTTACTCGCCCCAAGCTTTTGGACTAGCAGGTGAAACGCAAGGGCCTGTCTTCTGTGGGAAGCTGAACTATAGAAGATCCAGAAGTTCCTTCTGAACTTAAATTTCTGAAACTGTTCTTTCTTCTCAGAGAACTGTTTTCTGGTCACTTTACCTGTAGCCATATAAAAATATTTCTACCAACTTCTCCTATACTAATGCTGCTTATTGCTGGGGAACTGAAAGGAAACTTGGGTGATGTTCTATCTTATCTCCTGACAAACCCATCCTGATGGAACTGATGCGACAGTCCATGCTTGACAGAACTGGGTCTTCCATGTTAATGCAACATATGATGCAATTTCTGTGTCTCTGTGGGTGGGAAAGATGAGCAAGAGGAGATGGCTCCTTTTGAGGACTGTGCATGCCAAAATGGCTCTGCAGGCCTCACCCAAGTGAGCAGGGAACAGAGTCTGAAAGGGCTTAGCAAAGAACATAATACTTTGTGGAAGGAGAAGAAAACAGTCAGGACTAAATTAAGGATGCAGGGTTTTAATGATTCAGCTGTTCTGAGGAAGGGAGTTGAGCTCTTGATTTGCAGGAGAGTAGTGATTTTATTCTGACATAGCAGCAACAAAAATGTTTTGCTGGCTTATCTGCCATGTTTTATTTCTTTTCTCAATACAGAGCCTGTTATCGAAGACAGCTTTTCCTTCTTCTGGGACAAAGGTCCCACCCAAAGGCTTCCGACATCTGAGATTTACTCCTGGTGCTGACTCAGATGACTCTACGCAAGCTTCTCTTGTCAACATCAATCCCTTTACACCAGAGTCGTATCGACAAATGCTCTTTCTTCCTAATGGCAAGCGGAAGATGAGAGGAGAGCTGTAAGTGAACTACTCTTAAACAACAGGTGGGAAGGAGACTGTTTGAAGGAGATAAGTAATGATGGAGACATTTAGTACCTGGAGTTATTTGCTAACAGTGAATCATTCACTTCTGTTATATTCACTGGTGCAGAGCAAACTTTAGCAGACATTTGAAGGTAATAGAAATATAAATAAAATCAATCATTTCCCTTGTTCAGAAATGTAAGTGGGGGATCAACAGCTAATCTCAATGCTATGACTGTGGGAGAAAATTGTACCTCTTTCTTGACCATGGGTAGAGTGGAGCTTGATTCAGCTATGCACATACCCACAACTTGGAAGAAATGACATGCATGTTTATGTGTAATACAGCTTTTAAGATGGGTGCAGGCTACTGCTGACCTGCAAAAGTTCTGGATCTGGTCAGGGTTAACCAAGGCACAAACTTAGTCATATACCTGTGCACTACAATGATGTTCAGCTGCTTTCACAGCCCCAACTGTAACAGCTGCTCAGCTGGGTATCCCCCTTGAAAGAGAACTGCTGCACAGTGCTTTTGCTAGGAGCTTGTTGTGCAAGGTCATCTCTGTGTAGCTTCACCACTAATGAGGTGGCCAGGAGAATGATGCTCCCATGTCCAGTGGGCACTACAAAAGTTGGTATGTGGAGGCTTTCTAAATGGAAACAAAGACTTCCTAGCCTGGGACTACAGTCTTTAACGCCTCAACTAGAAACTCATTGTGTATTATTCCTCTACAAAACACATCTTTGAACTGTGATATGAGGTTTGGAGATTCTTTTGAAAAATGTTTTCACTTCAAATCTCAGTTGGATTGTTGTACTGACATAATACATCCAGAGTTTCCTAAACTTCTGTTATAGGAGAGATCCTGTTCCAAGAAGCCAGATAAAACAGGAGCTACCTACCAAGGTGAGTGTCTCTATGTATTCCTCCCACATAGAGGATAAGATGCTTGTAAATACTTGCTGCTTGATGGAATTTATTCTGCTACTGGAATTTAAATCATGACATGACAGAGGATGATTACCCATGATAGAATAGTTCCAAGCTGAATGTTTTATGTTAACATTTGTTTGAGATCACAAACTTGTAAATGATTCCTAGCCCTAAAGGAGACTTACTAAAGCAGATCTAAAGCTTTGACAACTAATCCTAAAACTCATCAAATTTGGTCAGGAGGCCTTTTTAGGAAATATTATATAATTGGAGTTCCTCGGAGGGGAAAGTAATTGCTGTATTAGTATATTGAATTAGTGTGAAGAGTGACTGTACCTCTGTGGCTTGAAAAGCAGCAGATGTGTTGCTGTTCTTATGAATTGGTGTACTGAGAATCTTTAGATGTGAATGGAACATGGTTTCTATCTTGCAATTAATATATGGACCTGCACTGCAAAGACAGAAAGCCTGAGCTGAACCGTTCTGGTGTGGATAGGTACTGAGGGCTGAGTTTTAGTTGCAGTAGTCACAATGGCAAACTCCTGAAGCGAGGCAGAAAATTCTATATTCTTCTTCAGTGGGAAAATGTTCAGTTGGGGGTGTTTATTTTCCTCAAGGTCCAAGGGAAGACTCCACCACAGCTTACCTAGCTACAGGACAGCAAACAATGTCTTACAATAACAGCAAGAGAAGTTGTTTTTGTGTTGATGTCTGTGCTTTGGTGGCAAACCTCGGTATCGGAGTGCGTTGGCCTGGCTGCACGGGGCAGGGTGCGAGGCCTCATGTACCCCCAGCTGCACTGGCAGAACTGGGTGGCTGGTGTGGGAACCAGTGCCCTACAGCCTTCTTCCTTCTTCCCAGCTCTATCTGGGAGGAAGATACTCACCCAGTTGGCTTCTAGAAAGCAAGCCAAGCCTGAATTACATATCTGTGTTCAGATGAGGTAAAAAGCTCTGTTTTCCTGAGCAGCCCCTTGAAGGAAGTATCTGTCTTGTGCAGGTAGGTAGAATTATTTGTTCATTATAATTGTGATTAGGCTTACTGGAAGAATAATGGTACCCTCTAGCAGAGGAGACTGGTATTGCAGACAAACTGGTCTCCATGGAAAAACTAGAGCTGCAAAGTAAATCTGCTACCAGGTAACATCCAGGGCTATCACAATCATTGTTTTCCTTAGAAGAAAGCCTTAAATAACTTGTGACTCACAGAAATATTATTCTGCTCCAGCACGGATTAGAATGAGCATATAACACAAGTCTAAAATTGTGTACTAGGAGGTATCTTTATTTCCTGAGCTTTTTAGAATCACAGAATCAACTAACACCCACCTTGCTACAACCTCCTTTGAGGTAGTTGTAGAGAGCAATAAGGTATCCCCTCAGCCTCTTTTTCTCCAGGCTAAACAACCCCAGTTCCCTCAGCCACTCCTCATAAAACTTTAAGCTACTGTAAAATATAGCTGCCTTATGAATTATAACCTGTTGTGAAGGGCTGATGTTTCATACGATGTTTCATATGTTTCTTGCTGGCTGTGAGGACCAACTCCTTGCCCCCACTCTTTAAGGTCATATACTGTATACGAGCACCAATCCCAGCAGTTGTTTATGTGGAAACCACTGTGCAACATGAGCTGCTGTCACTGTAAGGGATGCTCATCTTTTCTTTACTTATCTCCCCTGCCAGTAGACATCACTCTATAAGCAGTACCAGCAGCTCCTATTTCCCTAGTGACCATTACTGTAGCGATAATGATGTTGTAGCTGTTCTGCAGGCTTTCAGCGCTTTGTGGAAAAGCAGCTCCTGATCAGAAATCACTGGGAATACAAACAGATACACTGAGACCTGCTAATCTGCCATTAGTCAACAGCTGTTCCTTCAAACACGATAACAGCGTGAACTGATGCAGAATGTCCTTGCTGCAGGCAACCTTTATTGCTGGAGTTAGGCCCCATAGCGGGGGCCACACTAAGCCAATGCACCGAGCTTCTCTCCTGAGCTCAAAAATAGGCAATAGCTTTTTATTAATCACAAGTTCAGTACATGAGTCTGGCTAATAAAGAGTGACTGGACTTCTGCCTACTAAGGCTGGTAACAGGTCTTCTCAAGTCTGCAGCAGCTGGGCAAAAGACAAGTATGTTGCTGTTGCCCGCTGTTGATTCCTGACTCAATCAGCCATGGGTCTAGGAACTGGGCAGGGCTACCATGAGAAGAGATGTGATGGTAGTAACCCAAGGAGGCTTAGGCACATACAGCCAGCCAGACTGTAATTCTCCTTAGCTGCAATTTCTACCTCTATGGCTAGAAAGTCATGATTTAAAAAAAAGAACAAAACAAAAAAACCAATAACCCCAAACCAACAAAACTTGGCCAAGAGGGCCTTTGTTAGGTGGTCAGAAAAAAAACTCAGCGTGCCGAAGTGGAAGGTAGCATTTCAAGAAGAACTGGCAGTGCACCTGCACACATGCCTGTATTAACATCCAGAATGAGAGAGGGAGCAACATGGGTGCTCTGTGAGACCAAGTGCTACACAGCTCTAAAAACATGACAGATGTTATTATCGAAGTCTTTCAATTCATACTTGTGTCTTGGCTGTTTTTGTGATGTTGTAGAGATGTCCTCTGAAGGAGAGCAATATGGTTTCCCGCTACAAGAAGGAGTTCCTGGAACTAGAAAAAATTGGTGTGGGGGAATTTGGCTCTGTCTACAAGTGCATCAAACGCCTTGATGGATGTGTTTATGCCATTAAACGCTCCAAAAAGCCTCTGGCAGGATCTTCAGATGAGTGAGTGTGCTAGCTGGAAACTGACAGTTGAAATGCTGGGCAAGTTCTTGGGAGGTGTGATGCGGAAGGAGGGAGTGTGGATCTAAAGGTATCTGAGGGGTGGCATGAGCAAAACCTGGCTGCTGTTGTGCTCCCAAGCAGCAGTTGGAAGAGTGGGTGAAGTTACTGTGTTAGGACTATTGAATATAAATGTATGAGAAAGGGAAGAAGGCACATGCGTTGCAAAGTGGGATGACAGCTTACCTGAACTCCTCAGGTCCGTGCAGCCAGTCTCTTTAAAATAATGCCTGCTGTTACTGGTACATCCCTGCCCTGCTGTACAGCCAGCACTGCTCACATCTCTGTGGACCAGCTAGTCTTGCCCTGCATGCTGAAGCCAAGTCTTTGAAGCTGCCTTTGCCTCTTCAACAAAAGACTTGCTCAGTGATATATTTTTTGACAGCTGCTCAGCAAGTTTGATGTGGTGCTCCTGAACATCCTTTTTAAGGGCAGGGGCATCAGCAGCTGTGAGAGCCAGTCCATCTGCCAAAACTCAAGAGAAAGTCCTAAACATATCTGCTTTCCCTTTCTCAAGCCAGGCTACCTGTCACCACTGCTTTTTCTGTGCGTGCTTCTCTAGGCAGCTGGCACTGCGCGAGGTTTATGCTCATGCAGTCCTTGGACACCACCCCCATGTTGTGCGCTACTACTCAGCGTGGGCAGAGGACGATCACATGATTATCCAAAATGAACACTGCAATGGTAAGAGCTGTGATGTTGTTAAAGGCTGAGATCTCAGGATGGGTGCAGTTACCTTTTCTACCTAAATATGGGATGTTTTGGTTTACAACAAAGCAAACTGCACTGGTGCTACAGTTTCATGGAGAATCCACTAAGGGCTCATAACATTTAGCAAAAGCTCTGAATGGTGCTAACATCTTAGAAGTAGTGAATACCCTCTGATTTGTGGTATTTAAAACTGTTCCTCTGTGTTGCCTGGCCTGGAAAATTATTTCCCATGGCAATGCTGTGTCTTGGACTGCCCAGGTAAAAACTGGTATGAGTAAGCCAAGAGCAGCTAACTTAAGCACCATGTATCTTGGAAACAAACCCTTCTTAATGAAGGGGAGTAATGATTTGAAGAGTGGCTATCTGGTTGAGATGAAGGCACCTTGCGTCTTGGCTAGAAGAAAGGGCTCAACAGCTGCAGAGGAACGAAGCTAAATAATGAGGTAAATTGTAAACGGGGTTGTGCAGGCACGGTGGTACACTCTTACTTGGGTTTGCCTTTGGCCATACCACTGTTTGGGAGGCATTGCAAAAGACACCTCTAGCTGCCAGAAGAGCAGAAGGCAAATGTGTAGCTCTCATCTTTCAACTGCTCCTGTAGTCTTGGGGCTCAATGATGAGTGGTGATAGCTGTTTGGAGTAATGATTTCAAATCTGGTGGAGGTAACTATGAAACGTGGCGATCACTGCTGCAGCGTTGATGCATTTCTTGTGTTCTAGTGGAAGAATGTCTGAGATTAAAGGAGAAGTAGTGAAAAGCAGGCTGATGGGGAGAGAGAGGCCGTAGTATTTGCTAGTCCTGAAATAGTCAGAGTACCTTAATGGAGACCTACAAAATTCTGCTTCTGTCAAATGTTACATTCTTCAATCAAAAAACTGCTAGTGGGAGCTTAATTTCCTTGGTCCACCATTCATGTACCTGCTTTCTGCCTGTAAGCATGGCAAAAGTATTGAACTTCCACTGTTCACTTGTAGCAGCATCGCTACCAGGTCAGCCCTTCTGGTGCTGTAGTCGCACAGACCTTGGCAAGCAGGAAACAGGGCGCTCAAGGCAATGGAAAGGCTGAAGCCAAATGGTGATACCCAAGTTTGATCACTAGAGCTTATATAGCCGGTCTGGTCGGGGCTTGTCACTAGCAAGCCTGCAGTGCTCTGGGCAATAGTTTCTATTAAGCTATTGATATGCTGCTCCACAAAATCTTTGTCAGGTCTCTGACTGTTTTCACCTAGGTGGGAGCCTCCAAGATGTGCTGCTGGAAAACACAAAGCTTGGCCAGTATTTCCCAGAATCAAAGCTGAAAGACATACTGTTACAAGTCTCCATGGGGCTAAAATACATCCACAACTCTGGCCTTGTGCACCTGGATATCAAACCTAGTAAGTGTAGTGCTCTCCTCCTTTGTGGGTCCTCCAAGTGACCCTCCAGGGGCAGGACCTGTAAGAGGTCCTTCTGACTGGACCTGTTACAGTGCTTCAAAGGAAAGAGGATCTTGCCTTAAAAGGTGAATGTCTTGTGTGGTGGGCTGTTTGTTTTGTTTTTTTAAATCTTGCTATTACTGCTGCTCTAAAACTGAACCTTCTTTGTTAGTTGGCAGCATTTTACTTCTGTGTCGTGATCTTCAGAATCCTGGCTCACGGGAATCACTTTCATACTGGTGGAGCAAGTAGGGCTGCTAATGAAGACAGGGACTTCCTTATTTGCTGCTGCCTTGTTGCACAACACTTGACCTTTCTATGTGAGACCTGGAGTGAGGAGTGAATACTTATTGTACCTACCTGGAGGGATTAAATTCCTGCAAAAAATAGTAACAAGCTTTCCTCTCTGCAGCTGACAATGGGCACCCCCAGGGTGATGCTCCCCCCACCCCCCTCCCAGTCACATAGTTAGCTCCTCTTTCCTGCTAAAATCATGCTTTTAGCTTGGGGAGCAGAGGGAGGGACAGAAAGTTGATTACACTAGGATATTGTAAGCACAAGATACAACTGTCTTCTGTCAGCTGTATTGCTGAATATGGAAGCTGGGCAGAAAGCAGACTAATGGGTGGGAAGCACGTCCAGAACTTCTCTGGCTGCAAAGCTTAGCTAGTTTGACAAGTGGGATTTCTACAAAGTTATCAGGCTGCTGCAGTCTGGCTACTGGTATCACACTATTGCTAAACTTCACTGTCTTGCAGGTAATATCTTCATCTGTTACAAGCTGGCAGTTGTGAGCCCTGCGGGGCAGGAAGAGAGTGACAGTGAAGATGAATTCTCTTCTGGTGTGGTGTACAAGATTGGTAGGTTTTAGCCCACTTTACAAGTAGCTTAAGATTAGGGCTGCGCATTACTGCTTTGTACAGCGCTGTGCTGCTGGATGAAGAGACTTGTATACAAAACTGATGGCATAGTCCTGAATGCCTCTGCTACTTACCACAAGTAATTCCTCTAAGATGACAAGTCCTAGAAAACTCATGTGCCTGTTTCCAAGTCCAGATTCCTGAGTAGGAGCAAGCTTGGTCTCTTACTCAGTATTTCCTGATTTCTCTGTTGATGCCTATAAAATGCAGGCTTTTATTGATGGAAGAGATCTACAACAGTTTGCTCCATTAGTTGCTCAATCTTTGTCTCAGGTGACCTTGGCCATGTGACATCAATAACAAACCCCCAGGTGGAGGAAGGAGACCGACGGTTTTTGGCCAATGAGATTTTGCAAGAGGTAGAGTTGCTGGTGGGGTGGTGGGGAGAACAGGGTTGTGAGTGAGTGGGGAGAGATCAAATGTAGTGAAATCATTAGTCTGGCATATTTCTGGCCTTATCTCCTTTTTTGTGTCTGGTCTGGCTGTGAAATCAGCAAAATTAACAGTTTATTGAGAATAGTATAGGCATGGGTGTTGTAATGTAACTATTAAATATACTTCATAAATAACTTTATCATTAGATTATTGCACCTATCTTACCTGAGAGGAATGAATGGGGTAAAATGTCTTCAAATTGATAAAGGTTTTATTGACACACCCAGCTGGGATTAAACTGTTGGATGTGATTACTGAAGAATATATACACCAAATGCCTTGTACAACAAGCATCAGTGTGGAGAGGTGGGAGGCACAACACACCTCTTGAACTGACAGCAGTTTTGCCACTCTGGCTAGCAAACAAAAGGGAATCAGTATGTAACAGCCAGCTTGGATGTGTTCATCAACTCAGGTGTTTAAGTGACAGTATCTTTTTTTTGTGCTTCAAGTGGATTTTAGAACTGTTAAGTCAATGTATCACATGCAGTCTTAGTTTGAGTTGGGCATGGCTAGCTTATGGTCTTGTGGTGAAGGCTGGAGGCACACATTTGTTAGGCGGTCCTCTGGAGTTGCTGTGGTGATCCTAATGTGGGCTGCAAGCCCCTCATGATTGAGTGAAAGCTAATGTGCTAGTAGTTATCAATACTATCTGCTATCAATGTTTTTATCCTAAAGAGGAGAAAACAGCTCACTGGGAGGGTGAACACAGCAGTGTCATACATATACTTGTTTGGCTGTTTCTTTTTGAGCTGGTATCCCAACCCACTTCAGTACAGTCAGACGTTCCCTTTCTATAACTGTTTATCTTCTCTCTGCAGCAATACTGCTATTTGCCGAAGGCAGACATCTTTGCCCTGGCACTCACAGTAGCTCTAGCAGCTGGCACAGCACCGCTGCCTCACAACGGTGCCATGTGGCACCACATTCGCGAAGGCAATATCCCACCAATCCCTCAGAAGCTTCCTCATCGTTTTCTTGAGCTCCTCAAGGTGAGGGAGTAGTCTTGACAGGATGGAGGCTTTTCCAGTTGGCATGTGACAGAGGGAGTGTTAAATGCTGAACTCCTTTGCCTTCTAGCTCATGATCCACCCTGACCCAGTGGAAAGACCTTCTGCCACAGCTCTTACTAAACATCCAGTTCTGCGTCCTTCACGTGGAAAAGCTGTGCAGCTCCAGAAGCAGCTAAATGTGGAGAAGTGCAAGACTGCCATGCTGGAAAGGTAGGGCTAGCTTGGGCATGGAGGGGAGAAGACATGGGCACAACAAATGCTGGCTTGAGTGTAGGGTGGTAGTGTTGAGAGAGCCAATGCACAGAAGTACCCAGTCAGCTCCTGTGCCTGGAGCTGGGAGGGTGCTGGGGCTGTAGCAGGGACTTGTAGTGCCTGAGCAGCTGTGGTTCACTTCTGGCTTTGCAGAGTTGGCTAAATTAGAGCAGTGAACTTGCACACTTACTGCAGCCACTGGTGATGGAAAATACTGTTACAATAATATGCAGCCAGTGGGCAGATGAAGAATTGATACTGTACTGAGATTGTGGTCTAGCACAGAAGGAAGAGAAATATCAGGTGGTGGCAGACATCCTCTTTCCCCTTGCTTCCTCACTGCTGTTGGCAATAATGTTTTGGGGTGCTGGGATCTGGGAACTGCCCCACCACCCCTCTTAGTGCAATAGTCAGCTGGGGAATAGGTTTTCCATGTAGACAGGAGAGGGTATGCTCTGGGAGAGCAGCAAGCATCAGGGGAAAAAAGGCAATGGAAAAGAAATGTGCCTTTATTAGGTATTTGTGCTGCACAAGATAACGCTGATCTAAATTCCACCATCACAAATATCTGAAACGGAGGGAGAAAAACTGAGCTAGGGACTCCTCACATTGGTGCCAGACTAGGTATTTGTTGCTGACCTGATGCATAGTTTTCTCTGGTAAACCTTCAAAGCTGATCTGTTCTGAAGTAGAAACTCTAGAGAAACCTACAGAAATCCCCACGTCATTCTCTAGGGTCAAAAGTCATCACTCTTCAGCAATGCTGGAGTACTGCAGGAACCTTCTTGTGCAAAATTGCTCATGGCTTTCTTCTGTAGCTGATGGGGATTCATGCATGATGTGGTTTTCTTCCTCTCCTCTTCCTTCCATCTCCCCCCTGCAGGGAACTTAAAGCAGCCCGCCTTGCCCAGACCCTCATGATGGACCAGCCCTTAGGAAGTGCCAAGTTGCAAGAGTCCAAAACCTCTTCTAAGCAGAACAGCAAGCGCCTGGTGGGAGGGAAGAGCTGTCGCTCATTTAGCTTTACTTTGGGTTACTGAACTTCTGTGTTGTCTGAAAAGCTCTGGCAGCTGAATGGCCCTGGGAAAGCAGAGGGTCTGTGCAGACCAGTGCCCCATACTAACTCTCCCTGTTGTGGTTTTTGGTTCCCTCATTAGTTATGATAAGATGTTGGCTGAGGGAAGAATGACTGTCTTCCAAGTGTCAGATCATGGGATTTAAGATTATTGTCCTCAGTCTTATACATGTTTAATTTCTTGTTAACTGGTTGTCTTCTAGACTAAGAATAGCTTTTCCATGCACGGGAAAGGATTGCATTTCCTCTAGTCGCTTCCCTCTTTGTTTAGTTGGGCCCTATTATTGACGATTGGTTTTTGTGGTCTTAACGCTCTGGCCACCTGTGTATCATTGGAGGGGAGACAGTGGCTGTACATGGAGACAGCATCTGCAGCTGGGTCCTCCTAGCAGTGAGGAAGTAGGGACTATGGTAGAGAGCTTTTATGCATCAGGAGACAGGCTGGTTACATGGCAGTCCTGGTGGACTTGGGCTGCAACTGGAGTGGCATTTCTCTGAGGGGGACAAAGGGTAAAAGGAAACACTTTAAGGGAGCCTTATGTGTGGAAGTTTTTCCTTCAACTTCCCCTCCCTTAACTTTCAGCAACAAGCGCAGTATCACGTAACAGATGTGGTTGAGCTTTTGCAGACTAGTCCCTGATGTCTGACTTGGTTTGTGTCGATCGGCAAGGATTCCTTGCTTAATATGGGGGAGAATAACTGTTGTGTGCCGGTAGGTGAGTCGGCGCACCTATTCCCCTTCCATCTCACACGTGGTGCAACTGCCTGCCTGCAAGCCGCAGCCTTTCAGCAAAGATGAGGGGAACCATAAAGAGCTTTTCAGGCCTTGTTGGTTTTTGGGAGTTGCCCATGTGAAGTGTGTCTGTATACTGAATATTAAATTTCACACACACGCCCTGCCAAATCTAACTTTCTGAATCCTTGTTGGCTGCATGTCTAGCTGTGGTAGTTGGACACGAACATTGTACTGTTACAAGGGAGAGTGTAAAGTTGGTAACTTGATTATTTTTAGTCTGTTTTCAAGTGTTGGCCAGTGCTGGCTTTTAAACAGTTTGATACTATCCTTTAAGAAGTGAAACGTGCAAATAAAGATTTTAATCCTTTTACGTATCGTGGAGTGTGTTTTGGTTTTTTTTGGGTGTTTTTTTTTGCCTTGGGGCCTCCTTCCCTGCCCTCGGGGCGATCTCAGGTGCCGGGGGGCGGCCGGGGCCAGGCGCAGGGCAGGCCGCAGGCCCTGGCGACCCGGAGAAGGCCGCGCCGCTCCCGCGCGTCTCCACACGGGGCGAGGAGCCGGCCCACCCGCGGTGCGCTGCCCTCTCCCGGGCCCCCGCAGAACCGCCGGCGGGGGAGAGGGTCGCGTTTCCACCCGGACTCTCGTTGCGCAGGACCCGTCGCTTCCCTTCCGCTTCCGGCCGTCTGCGGGCGCTAAAAGACTGTGACGGGAGAGGTGCAGAGGGCAGCGGGGGTCGGGCGGGAGAGGGCGGTGGGGAAGGGGTGTTGGCGGCGGGCCGGGGCTTCCTCCTGCGCTGCTTCAGCCGTTCTTTTTCCTCCACAGGCGCGGCGGCGGCATGTTGCGGCGACCGGCGTGGCAGGTAGGGCCATGCGGGGGGCCGGAGCCGTGGGTGACGGTTTAACGGTTCCCTGAGGGAGCGGCGCTCGGGGCGGCCCCTCGGGGCTGGGCTGCGGCCTCGGCGGGAGCTTTGGCCCTGACTTTACGTCCCCGAGTGCCTGCGGCGCGGTGGGAGGCCGCTGAAGGCCCTCCCGCCCCGGGGAGGGGGTGGCGGCGAGGAGAAGCAGCTCCTGCCCCTTCTCAGCCCACCGCGGGGCTTGGAATAACTTTCTCGCCACGGACGATGGTTTTTCAGCGCCGTCCCCAGTTGCAGCGTTATGAGGTGCGGGAATAACCGAGAATCGTGAGCCAGCGCCTCCAGGCAAGGAAGCCGCTCACCTCTGCTCCCGGGCCAGGTGGTCGCAGAGCCTCGGCTGTGCTATCTGCGAGCGGCTTTTCCTACGCGAACCAGCTGTAGCCGCTGGTGCCTTTGCCACAGCACTGAGTCTGCCCTTAGAATCTGAATTTTTCCATGGACCTGTCAGGTCACAGGTGTTATTTCTGTCATTTCTTAAAAAAAAAATGTGGCGTTACCCATGAAGAAAAGAAGGAAGTTCTGTTTGCGCTTGTACTCTACAAGAATGCAAATGCTGGACTTCAGTTCCTCAGCTACTGAAATAATGATGTATTAAAGGATCCGGCTTGTGTATGGAATGAGTCTTAGATGATTTGCATGTACAGCAACGAATTATACAAACATACCAAAGAACTCTTGTTTTGTAAGTTGTATTTCCTCTGGTTCAGCTCTTCTGTTCAACACAGGACTGTCAGTCTTGCCTGCTTTTAAGTTTTGCAACCACTTATTTTAAGAGGTGAGCTTTTCTTGCAGTTTCTGTGCGTGGGCCTCTTGCAGAGGTGTTCCTGGCCTTTTCTTTTCTCCTCCTTTCTTCTAGGACGTGATATTTGCCAGTATCAAGTCAGTTTCTTTTCTTTTTCTCTCTTGTGTTTACCTGCAGCACTCAGTTTTTTGTGGCCTTGATTTGCTGTTTGCTTGGGAATGAGGGGTTATCAATGCGTCATACTGCTTACGGCAATGGATAGATGTACGTTTTGGGCACACCTTGTTAATCTCTGAAGTGAAGCAGAAAGTTGATGAAACTATCAAAACTGTGTTTGTTTCCAAAAACCAAAGCCCAACCAACTAAACAACCTCTCCGCTTCAACCCCTGCCCCCTCCTATATGTATTACAGAAAAACGGTAGTTGCTGCGTGTCCCAAAAATAGTTGCTGGAGATGTACCTTTGGGCTATGCTTTTTCCTAGGCAGCTTTTTAACCCCAGTTTAACCAGATTTCTTTGAATGATCCTATTGGCTTTATTTAGCTAAACGGATTTCTTCCCTCAGTCTCCCCATAAGTCACTAGAAAAGAGTGTACTTGCAAAACCTCTGTAAGTGTTCACGAAACGAGGTGTAAGAGCATGTGAATATTGTTCATGCTTTGCGTCTTGGAAACTAATGTTTGTCTGTTCCTTCAGGTGCTTCGCCAGTTTGTAAGACATGAGTCTGATACAGTCGGCTCATTGGTACTCGAAAGATGTAAGTAGCTCCTGAAATGAAACTTAGCTGTTATTCTTTATGGTTTTTACCTCAGTTTTAGAATGGCTGAAATACACCAGGAGAGAAACAGTTAGGAATGGTAGCTCCTGAATGCAGTGACTAAGAATATGTTGTTTCAAACAAACAGACTCTTAAGTAGCTTCCTATCTGATCTTTGTCAAGTCGAGCGGCCCTTAAGGAGGAAAGGAAAAAAGCCCTGACATGGACTACAACCTGTAAAAGGCAGGTAGTCGTGCTTTATCGATGGCAGTGAATCCAGTACGCTGTTGTCATGTTTTCTGATACCTGCCTTTAGGTGTCTCATGTGCTTGTTTCTCAGATTCCATGTGCCTGGGTGACTTGTTTGGGTGCTGCTTCCCCAGCACGATTTGCTCTAGGTGTACACTTCAGACTTCACCGTTTGGTTCACGCACTCTTTGTGCAAGAGTGATGCTTCCCTGACCTCCTCCAGTTGTCCTTGAACAAGGAGGAGGAATAAATTGCGTCCACCTAGTCCTGGTACCTGTGTAAAAACTAGTGTTGTTTTAAAGGTGCTGTTTTAAGGACAAAATGCAATGCTATAGTTTTATCATAATGGAAAAAATAAAAGTCAAGATAAGTAAATGCAAAATAGTCTCAAGTGACATGTGCATGTGTCTGTGAAAAAGACGACAAAGGAACAGAAAGAATAGAGAACCTTTAGGTTTCTAAGTGAGCTTTTTCAGCAGTGATAATGATAGTACACGCACAGTCAAATCTGCAGGGGCTGACTAAGCCAAAAGTCACAAGAGCTTGAAGAATGGTTAGGAGGTGCAGAAAGTCATTGTTCTGGCCCTTGACAAAAGCTGCTGACTTACGACTTGCCATGATTAGAAGCATTGTAATTCACCTGTATATGTATTTACTCTCTCACATTTCAGCCATGAATCGTGTTCAGTTACTTGGTCGGGTTGGACAGGACCCTATCATGAGACAAGTGGATGGAAAAAATCCCGTTACCATATTTTCTCTTGCAACCAATGAGATGTGGCGAACAGGGGACAGTGAGGTAACCCAGGGAGGTGAGTCTGCAATGAGCAATGCGTTCTGAGGTTGTTTGCATACTCAGTAGCACCACGCTTTGTCTTCAGGCTGTCATGTAAATCTTTTGGGTGCAGGGAAGTTCACTGGAGGTCAGTGGAGATGCTGGTGCATTTGTGTGTCTCTTACTGATCCCCAGCAGTGTGTACTGAGTAGAGATCTGCATGTCGACCTTCCTCTGGAGAAGGGGAAAGAACGCTGAGTCGGCAGTTTTCCACTGTTGGGGTTGCCAGAGGTGTAGCAGGTTCCATACTCTTACCTGTATTCCAAGAGGAGGAAAAAAAAAAAAGGATGATACATTTTTCTCTTTGATTCTTCCATCAGTCTGCAGCTACAGATGTCTTCTTTTCTCTAGCTTTTGTTCAATGTGGAGTGTGTGAGGGGAAGAAAAATTGTAGTATGAGCACTGGCTTCCAGGAAAACTGATCTCTTGGTTTGAACTGTGCTTCTGCATGATACTTTCATTTGGACACAGATGAGTGGAACATTGAGTTCTAGTATGGAGTGGGAGATTGAGTGCTAGTATACTTCCATTTTCAAATCACACTTCATAATTCGAGAACACCAACACGTTGAAACTAATTTCTGAGGCATCCAGCAAAAAGAGGATTTGGGATCCAACTTTGTTATTTTTATGTAACTTAGGTGATATCAGTCAGAAGACAACATGGCACAGGATCTCTGTCTTCAGACCGGGCCTCAGGGATGTTACGTATCAGTATGTGAGGAAGGGGTAAGTGAACAACAAATGTGGTTGAGGATTGATGTAATAATTGTGGTGACTAGGAGCTATGCTGGGATAGAAGTGCCATAAAATAAGTTAGCAGACCTGCTACAAGCAACTGATGCAAACCCCTGTGTATTCAGAATGAGGCATAGAGGAGAAAACAGTAGTACAGTTCTTTGACCAGAAGCAAATTCTTGATTTTTTTCAGTGCTCGACTCTATGTTGAAGGGAAGATAGACTATGGTGAATATACAGATAAAAACAACGTGAGGCGGCAGGCCACGACAATTATAGCAGGTAAGGAACAATGTACCAAGGCCTCTCTTACCCTTTGAAAATGGAGAGGGGGTGGAGGACCTTTGAGCTTAGTTTGTCTTCATCCTCAGTATCCACGCTGGGGGATTTTGAGAGAATGGATACGCTGTGCCATGAGATGTCCTCTGGCACTGCTTGTCAAGACACAGAAAATGAGAGCATGCAGTTGTAAACTGTTGCATAGTTTCTTCACACAAACCAGTCAGTGCAGGCAGTAGATACTGTGTGTTTTAAGAAAACTGGTATGCAGTACTGCAGGTCAGGCAGATTCCTTTTCTAAGCAGACTTTGTTTAGTAGCTTTGTCTTGGTTTGGCAGGCAATTTTTTTCTTCCTGTTCAAAACTGAAGGCTTCACCAACTTTAAGGTCATCTGTTTGTGAAAGATGTTTTATGTGGGGATAACTTGATGGAGAATTTAGAAAGACCTCAGTCTGGTGGCCAGCAGTGGTAAGAAGAGCACAGAATGGATAGGGAGTAGACTTGTCCCTTGGGTAGACACAATGAGGGAGAGAACCGGGAAACCTGACTTTTTCCTTGAGCCCGTAAATAGCGTGAGCATCTTGCGTCTTTACTGTGGGTAGAGCCACTATCTTGTGGTTTTGGAGGGAGGGCTAAAATAATTGGGTTAGTAGAGTAAACGTTTCTGTTACACAGTATATCTAAAAAAAACCCCCAAAACCTGGGCCAGAGGAGAAGGAAGAAAAAACCAGCACAATTCTGGATGTTTCTGCTGTGCAGCCTCTTGAAAACAATAGTAATCAACCTTGTGCATGAATAGTTCAGCTAGCAGTGCTGTAGGTTGCTGTTTGTAAGTAGCTGGAGGGGAGAAGCAAATCTTTTTTTTTTTTTTTTAATTAGTATTTATCCTAATGGTTTCTTCTTTGTGTTCAATATCCACAGTCTCAAGATACTTTAGAAATTACTGAGGCTTGATGAAATGTGAGCTTCCCATAGTCCCGTAGGCTGATGACATGGTAGCGCATACTGAAAATGACAAAAAAGAAATAAGCTGTAACTGATAGAGATCATAGTAAAAAAATTAAACCATTATTTTAAAATGTTTCTGCTATCTTGGACTATGCAGCAACTTTTCATCAGGTTTAGCATACTTGTTTCACAGTATATATGGTCACCTTGAATTGTCAGCTCTCTGGGGAGATAGAGCAAGAACCCTGTATTGGACACCATTTTATTTTATGAGCTATTCTGTTCTGAAATACATGTCTGTGCAGCTTATTTTAACACAAATAGGTTTTCTTTGTGGGTGTGCAGTCTTGCAACAGGGCAAAACAATCCTGAAGATCAAATTTTCTTTATTTCTTTTCAGATAACGTAATTTTTCTGAGCGATGGTGGTATGAAAGAAAAGGTGTGAGGTCGTTAGTGCTCGGACCCAGGCCATTTCATTCCTTCTGTTTTACAGTGCTTCATAATTCTGTAATCATGTATATTGCTGTAGTTTCTTTAAAAAATAAATAAAATGTTTGATACCTCTAGGGTATCTGCATGTGTTTTGTTTTGTTTTCCTGTGTGCTTTCTCTCTGTTCATCATTGTTTGGATTTCTTTCTTTTTTTGTTCGTTCTTAAGAGAAAAGGTAACCCAGGCGGCTGTATTAATTCTTGAGCTAATGAACATATAAATGGAAGTCACCCTTTGCATCTTCAGCCGTTTTTCAAACCTTATATCCTTGGCTGCCTTAACAATCTCTCTTTTGTCTTGCGGGCCTGACAGCCCAATCACCTCTTGCTGTTACCATCCCTCCTCTGTCATCCTCCGTTTTTCGTAACCAAGTCGATTAGGCCCCAAGTTTCAAGCAGAGCCATTGGCCTTAAGTGGTGCTCAGCTAAAATTTCTCTGCTGCAGACCTGGAGAAGGCGCCGGCCCCTTCACTGATTGTAGTATTTGATCAAATCAGGTGGTGTCTTTCACCAAACCCTGTTTTCGTCACGTGCTTAGGTCTTAATAATTCTGCCATTTGCCATATGATGACTCTATGATGACATCAACGTTCTTATTCCAGTACCTTGCTAGGGTGCTATGCCTATCAGTTGCCATCAGGAGGAGCTGGAGGAATGACTGCCTTGGCTGCTCCTTTTGAGAGGCCTGCGATGGTGTGAGAAAAACATTCCTGGTCCAGGATTCTCAGTTCATCTGGGAGTGGCATTTATTTTGCTTTAACTTTCTTTTATTGTCAGAAAGACTGAGAATTATTAGTATTGTTAGTAAAAAAAATTGCACAACTAAGAGGCATTTTATTCTATAACATGGAAAAGTGGTGAAATTCCCACTGCAATCCATCATGATGTGAACAGGGAAAGAAAAATGTTAGAGGTGACAATTTCCTGCCTTCAAAGCTGGTGGGATTTTGTATCTCGTCACTCTCTGAACACAGTACAGAGCATGCTTATTTATAGTTTTTGCAACTCTTCCCCCTGCAGAATGATGAGCTTGTTTATGCTTTTCTCTGTGAGCATTGTGGGTACTAGCAAAAACTTCAATTCTTTCAGTTCAGCATTTACTCTGGTTGAAGTTAATGCTTTAACTAGTATCCCAGTCCCTGTCACTGGCATACCAAGGTGATAGATGTACTGCAAATGCTTAGCTACCTAAATGGGTTGTTAGGCACAGGAGGTTGTGGTATCTTTTTAAATAGGAACTTCTGACTTTAATTTCCTTAACAACTACTTGTTCCATCTGAGCCTGTTGTACTGCTGGGAGAAGTTGTGATGGTACGTTTCTATAGTAGCGATCCAAATGCAGTTTGTGTTTAGTCCACACAATTTTTTCCTGTTAGCTGAAAGCTGGGGTTTGTCTTAAGCTTTCTTCCTATCTAGGAGGCCTCAAGCGAACGTGCTGAGCCTCTGTTCCTTCAGTGGTTACCTCCTTTTTCGCACTCTGCTCTGGTGGTGGAGCTCAACAGCTCATCACAGTGTCTGCTTTGGAGCTTGGGAGCTGGCTTTCTGCTCCCAACTCAGAGTAGGAACGGCAGCGATGATTCCCTTCACTGCTGCATGTGGAGGGGCCAGAACTCCTCTCGGCAGCTGCTGAATGGCTCGTGCTAATCCCTGTCCCCGGCTCGGGATGGGGACAGAGCTGAGCTAGCACGAGGTGTAGGATTAGGTGCCAACAAAGAAAAATATTTGCTCAAGAACTTCAACTTTTCTTGCTTTTCCAGTTGTATTTAAAGTTGCTAGTACACTTTTAAAGATTGACCTGCTATAAATACAACACATACCTACTTTGAGAACAGATTGTTTGAAAAGCAGTGCAGTATCTTGAGTCTTCATTGCAGTTTTGCATTAGGGTAGATTTTCACAAACGATTCTGTGTTAGCAATATAACCAGGGGCAGATGTATGTTGTGCGTTCACTTCTTACATCTGCTTTGCTGCTCTGAGCCAAAGTTAATCTATAACGAAGTAATTTCGGTTATGAGAAAATCAGGTGTGAAATCAGCATTCCTACAACATCTGGGTTTGGGGGGTTTTTATGGCCAGGTCCTTGTTCTGTGAGGAAATCTTAAAGAATGGAAGTGGTATTTACTGAGTTAAATACAGTGATACCCTGTTTATAACAAGGCAATGAGTGTTATTCCATGCTGTCCCTTGGTAAATGGCATTCAGCTTTTCCTTGTCTGCGTTAACCTCTTGTGTAAACTGGATTAGGCAAACCCTGACTGCTTGCATCAACCTGGACATTTAGAAGTGTTTGACCTTAACAAGGAATTTATTTTATGTATGTATGGAGATAGATTGGAAGAGATAAAAAATAGAAATGATTTCTTAAAATGACAAAGCCTTTTAACCAAGTATTTGGAGTATTTCTTAACAGCCCTGAGACAGCTGTTCTGGTCTGCAGTGTGGCTCAATGCCACTCAGTTATTTCTGTCAGACTGGTGTAAGGTGTAGGAAACCCTTTTCTTCTGTGCTTGTTTTTGTGGCTGTAGTGCTCTGGTTTCAGGAAGACCCCGGGCATTGTGCCTGTGTCACACAGCGAAGAACATTTTTTAACTTTAATTGAAGCATGACCTGTATTTGGAAACACAGACACGATTCCTCCAACCCCGCGTAAGGCGGAGGGTAATGAGAGGGCTGTTGCAGTGAAGTGGGACTTGATTTCTTTGGCTGAAGCCTCTTCTGTTTCATGACTCATAATTTCTGCGGACAGAGTAACAGGATGAATTAAGAATGACTGAGAGCTTTGAGTGGTACAGAATTACTAGAGCTTGTTATCAGCAGGTACCTGGCTGGGTTCTACCCTAGCCAAAAGACTTGCATCCTGGTGACTGTGCGGTGCTCTGCCCAAAGCAGGGGTATGTGTTTGAGCCCTGTCCCAGCTCTGTTGTGAAGAACCACAGTGCCTGTGGGAGCCTGGTAAAAGGCCAGGCCGTGAACTGCAAGTCAAGAAAGCTGAATTAGTGCTTTGAGAAGTCCCTGAGTACAGGGGGTAGGAATATTCTGGTGAAGGGAACTTGTGTTTCTGTCAGTGTACCAATTATGTGGGTTTAGTAGTAGGCTGTCTCCAGTACTGGCGATCCCACTTCTTTCACGAGTGTACATGTCAGAAAAGGAATCTAATGCCAGGATTGTGGGAAGAAAACTTCACTATGCTCAAGCACACCTTCTATTTTTAACTCTAAAATTTCTGGGGTGGAAGCCTTTTTGCCAAGTAGTTGAGTGTGTCTGTACATAGAAACTAGGGCTTGGTGGCTGTTTTATCTCAGTGATGCTGAGCTTCTCCACACAGCAGTGTGATTTGGATCTCATTTACACAAGAAATTTGCTTTGTTAGCGCATTAGCAGGTACTGGGTAGTGCAAGTAATGTGTTTGCATATGACACACAAAGAAATCAACTTTCACAGGGTTTCTACGGAGACATCCTCTTGTGGGAAATGCATGTTAGTGTGTGTGAGATTTCTTTCTTCTGCTTGTTGTTTTATGTCCCAGATAAAACATCAGTTCATTACCATACTTTGCCATTTCAGAACAGCCTCCAGCAACTGCTGTGATTAGAAATTAATCACTTGGTCATTCTTTGTGTTCTTAGTCCTGAAGTTTGTGCCCTGTACTCTGTAAGTGGTGCTAAGTTTGTTGAAGAAACCTTCTCTAACTGTGGCCATTTTCTTTGGCTTTCAAGGGGTAAGATTTTTCATTTGTAGTTGGTCAAAAACCTAGCAATTGTTATCCTGTAGGCTCTGTTGCTATTTGCTTTTTTCTTGCTGGTTGACTTTTCAAACTTATTTGAACAGAATGGCTGTAGAAAATGGATGGTTATCTTGATCCTGCTTGTCACAAGTCAGAAAAATGTCACCTGTAAATATTTAATGAGCCTTTGTGCAACTGACCTGATCGAGAACTGAGTAATGATGCGGTCGCAGGAGTCGTGGTTTCTGTAACCTGGATCTGCAAGGAAAAGAGAGCACCTTTCCTTTGCCAGGCTTGTGACTTATTGAGCTTGTATTATTGCTAGCTTTTTGCTTTGATTTTTAAAGTGGTGTTTGGAGCTCTACCTTAACAGCCTCCTCTTTCTTAGCTAGTTTGGTTTTCTGTGTGGGTTTTCTATATGTTTTTTCTGCGTGGGTTTTCTGCTCCTTGCAGAAAGGTGACAGAATGCTCAGTAAAAGAAAGCTGAGCTCTCACCTCCTCCCCTCAGCCCTGTCTCTGCAGACAATAACCCTCCACTTTTTTATCTTGTAGACTGTCAGTCAATTTTTGCACTGTCCCTCTGTGCTGGAGAGTTCGTTCAACCCAGTTCAGAAGTCTGTGGTGAGGAAATGGTCTTACACAAAAGGGGAAACTAAAATGCTCTCAGATTTAGATGAGTTGGAACTTAAAAATACTACTAAAGCTGCTCTAAGAGGAAAGTTACGAAACACAGAAAAACAGCCTTGATTTTCAGCATGCTAGTAACTATTGAAATCTACAACTTAAAATCCTTCAAGCAATATAGGAAAAAGTTAGGAGGATAGTTGTGTCTGTATAATGTTCTTGCTAGTTTTGTGGTGCTTTCCACAGTGCTTGATTTCTGGTGCAGTGTCAGTTTGTGAGCAGCAATGCGTGACACGTTAGAGTGCTATCCCATGTGTTGTCTCAGGACACTCAATAATTAATATTCTCTGGAAGGGATTAATTTCCTCCACTTTTGCCTCTTCTTTCTTGGTGCCCTGTACATGCTGCCTATTTTTAGCAGAAATTTGTTAATACAGATTTCTTTTCCCAAGAATAACTGGTGCTGCAGCACAAAAACTTTGGTGTGGTCTGTATGCTGTTCGCTGCCCCTGTGGAGGGTCAGTTGGTCATATTTCCTTACAGAGTCTCCGGGAGTCGTTTTAGGAACATTGAAGCTCAAAAATGAGATGTAGCCCTGAACACTAATTTTAATAATATGGCAGGAACAGGATGCCCAGTTACCAGTGTCTAATTACTTGTTACCAGTATCATGTTGTTAAAGGAGGAGCTGCTGCCCAAGCATTCACACACCATTCATGGTGTCGCGCACACACACACACACACAGAGTTATTCTTGGGTGCGCTTCCTCCCTCTTCAGGCTTGACCTTAGATTTCCTGCAGCAGAGTCTCAGGTGTTGGATTTTGTAAAATAATTAATTTAATTGAAAGGTGCAGCAGCAGGATCAGCCTGGACCGGGCGCCTCCAAAGAGAGGGACCCAGAACAAAGAAATCCCAGGGCAATTACACCCTTGGGTGCCATACACCCGCGCTTCATGCGCTGTCCACGAGTCCTTTAGTTCAATGATGATTTTTGATCTGGGGTCTTCTAACATCTAATTGGATTCTTCTTCTGTGTCCAGGCAGGCAGGCTCTTATCTTGTTGATTTGCAGTTTCCGCAGTTTTCCCTGAAGGTTGGAGCCTCCTTATCTTCTGTTTTATACTCCTTGTGCACCTGCCCTTGCTGGTGGAACGTGGAGAACTGAAGAGTGCCAGACTTGGGAAAAACACTACCGAGACATTAGTGTGATATCAAAATACTTTGCCATACTAAAAGACTAAACACAGCACTGTACTAGCTGTTAGGAAAACTACTAGGAAAATTACTGAGAAAAATAACTGTATCACGGCCTAAAGGCTTCAGCAAATCTAGCCACTCATGCTAAGTAAAGCTATGCAGACAGCACAAATCACACTCTATTATATTCCTAAGTAATTTATTCTAATTAAAACCTACTTATTTACATTAAATGACTAATATCCCTCAACAATATTTTGTATTAGTGAATAGCTCCAGAAGCAGATAGTCTCTGTGTATCAAAATATTTCAGCGGCCAAAGAAATCTTCCAAGATGCTTATGAGTTCTCAGCAGCAGTGTGTACTGCAGCAGCAGCTGTGCCTCAGTGCCAATGTTACAGCAGAGCCCTGGGGAAGCGCAGAGGGGAGAGGGACGTTTTTACATGATGCAGGAAGAGTGGAAACCATTGGGAAAAGCAGCGCTCTGCTTATCCAGGGTGCCTGATTTCCTGTCAGCACTTTACCCAAGGGGCGTGACAGAAGTACACACTGTGCAACTTGTTTCCTAAATAAGTATTTCTTCCTGAGAAATGTGCTAGGAAGAGAAAGTTCAGTCCAGTACCCTTGGTCAAATATCAGTCCTTATGAGGCCCTCATCCCCAGCACATGCAGCAAATGAAGTTGCAGTCACGCAGTCAGCACCTTTTTTCTTCTTTTAAGGTGGTTTTTGTCTTCTTGTCTTACGAGGCAAACATGGCTCTCCCTTTAGGCTTCTCACATGGGCAAAACATTAATTTAGTGCCCCAGTCCAAAGAAATTCTCTAGTCACAGCAGTAATTTTAGAAGGATCTAATGTCAGCCAACAGAGCGATGGAGAGCCTTTTGTTAAATGGATTATCACAAAGCCACAAAAGCTTTGAAAGTAAGAATACATCCAATGAAAACACGGAGGTTTCTGGTTAAGGAACTGACCTTTACAAGTTTCTTGATCTGCATCTCCGGACTGGCACAATCTAATTGCTTTGACAACAGTGCCTGACAGGGCCAGGGCACAAGCCGTTTGTACCTCCGGTCGGGCTTGCCAAAGTGGTAGGTAGCAATTCAGGCACTATTAATTTGGCTTTAGATGTTTTCTGTGCTGCTGAGGGCGTATACTGGACTGACTTGTTTCACAAAAACTTAAAGTAACTCATCTTTGCAGGAGATCTTTGGTTGGGGCAGTTAAGGATTTTCCTTTCATATTCTTCACCAAACAATACAGCTTTTGTTATGCTCTTTTAATTTATTTTTTTTTATCAAGTCAAAAAGATTAATAAATCTTAAAGGGTCAACCCCCAAAAAGTCACCATTATTTTTCCTCTCTTCGTTTCTGTTGTGCCTGATGGGCACAATGGGTGATGGGAAGCCCTTACGACTGTTTCCTTGGAGGGCTAGTCTAGGCTCTCCTTAGCGAGGGCTGTATCGCTTACGCTGCACGAGCCGATGCTCTGTGAGAGAATGAAAGTGGTTTGCCACACGAGATGAAGTCTAAATGGGACATCTGACCCGCAGAAGAGAGAGAAAACTTATCGGGAAATCCAGTTACGATTCACGCACAACGCAGCGTGGAAATGCCAATTAGCGTTGAACTGACCTACGACTGACCTCAATCAATGCCTTGATTGAGTTCCAGGAGCTGAAATTAAAGCACTGAAGAATGTCCAGTCTCTCGAATTTTAAAGATTTGGCATCTTTCATTTTTAAAGAACAATGAAATGTCAGCGTTGTCCCAGGCTTGACATGAAAGCAAGCCTTAAAATATCAGAATTTCCCATTGACTGGGATTATTTTTATTGCTGGTTGATTAGCACTCCGGGAACAGTATCAGCCATCCGCGCTCCTTGCTGCGAATGTCTCGGCTGCACAGAGTTTTAAAGTGCAGTTTATCCGAAAGCAGCTGCTTTTTTACAAGGTACCTTCTGACACGGCTTTAATAAGCAGGTCAGCTGTGCTCGGTCACGTCAAATCATGAGCGTTTTCCAATTGTCATGCTTCCCTTTTAACCAAATCGCAACACCAGGTGACCGGTAACTTCAACCCGCAACCCCGCTGAACTGTATTTGAACCAGCGGCGCCGGGGGTGAGGGGCTGGGGGCTGCCCCGGCCGGTTCCCCCTTGCCGCTCCCCTTCTGACTGAAGCACGGCCGGTCTCCTCCGTCTCCCACCGCCGCTCCCGCGGGCAGGGAACCCCTTGATCTGCCTCAGCCCGGTGCGGTGACCGTGGCGGGGGGGGCCGGGCACCGCGGCGGGGATGCTGGAGGACCCAGCCAAACCGCTGGGGAAGGGGCCGCGGGCACCAGGGGAGGGTCCGGCGGGGATCGCACCATCCCCGGGAGCCCCCGCGGTGCCCTCCCGGCAGGCGGCCCCGCGGCGGGCAGCGGCCCGGCCCGGCAGGCGCCGCTGCGCGCCCGGCCGATTCCCGGCTGCAGTCCCGGCCCGCAGCCCCCCCCCTGCCCTCACACACCCGACGCGGCGGGGGCGGGGCGGCGCGCGGCGGCTGCAGTCTTGTCGCTGCTGCGTTGGCTGGCGCGCCCGTCGCTCCCGGCGCCCCCGTCGCTCCATTGGCCGCCGTGACGCGCCGGGGGAGTCCCCGCCCACATTCCACAGCTGGAGTCGTGCGGAGGCCGAGCGCCGATTGGGACGCGGTCCGCCGGCCGGCCGCGCTCCTCGCCCCCGATTGGTGGTCTCGGCGGCGGGGGTGTAGCCTAAGCGGGGGCGGGGCGGGGCGCGGCGCGGCCGCGAGGCGGTGGGGGCGCGGTGCGCAGCTGGCGGGGGTGACCCGCCCGCCCCGGTGCCCGCACAGTCCCGGCGGTGGCGGCGGGGACGCGGCCTCAGCCTCAGCGCGGTGCCGGGCCCGGTAGCGGGGCGGAGAGTGGAAGGAGAGCGGCTCCGCGGCCCATGGGAGCGAGCGGCGCGGCGTGAGCCGGCCGCCGCGGGTGGGCAGGGGGCAGGCAGGGGTGCGGTGGATCGGCCGGCGGGGGTGCCCCGTTGCTTGCGGCCGCTATGGAGGTGTGCGAGAGCGGCGGGGAGCAGCCGCCGCTGCTGCACTGGGACCGCAAGCTGAGCGAGCTGTGCGAGCCCGCCGACCCTGACACCCTGCTGTGCCAAACGGTGAGGAGCGGCGGGAGCGCAGCCGTGGGGGGGCTCCTGGGGGCCAGTGCCAGGCCGGAGCCCCCGGGAGGGCGGGAGTGGGATGGCCGGGACGTCCCCGGTGGGCGGCCGCGTTTCGGGGGACGTGGCAAGAGTCGTGCCTGGCGCCCTCGGCCTCCCCAAGGGGCAGGGGTGTCCCAGCGGGCGCGGGGTCGGTGCCAGGCGGGTAGAGGTGTCGTGGCCGTAGGCCTTCGGCCAACAGGTGCGCGCCCGCCGCCTCTCCGGGGACTCCCGTCTCACCGGGCCTGGCTCCCCCCGGGGCAGTGAGGTGCCCCCGGGCAGGCGTTGTGGCCGTGGCTCGCCCCGTCACAACTTGGGGTGTCACAACTTCCTCCCCTCGGCGGCCGGGCGCAGCCGTTGGCGGCTCCTGGCAGTCGGGGTCCCGCGCCCCTCTGCCCGCCCCTCAGCGCAGGCCGGGAGCCCAGCCGGGGCCTCGCCGCTTCCCCAGCGGGGGCAGCCCTCCTCCCGACCGGGCTCCCTCTTCCCCCTCAGCGCTGCCAGCTTCTCCCGGGGGTCCCCTCAAGAGTCGCCAGCCACATCTCCTCCTCCAAAACGCTTCCCTCGGCCCCGTCCCGCTCCCCGGTCTGCCCCAGCGCAGGAAGGAAATGACAGAAGGTCCAGGTTTGTCCCAGCAGCCGGGGACAGACGTCACGAACCAAGCGGCTCGCTTTCCCCTGCGCTCCGAGCCTGGTCGTTGGCCGTCGTGTGGTGTCAGAAAAGTTGGCTGTCCCGTAGGCGTGCTATGAGCGGCCGTTTAGAGATGTTGCTGAAATCCTTGCTGGAGTGGCTTTGAGGGCCAGCACATGAAGCTTTGATGATGATTTTTTATTTTTGACTGTAATCCCCATGTTTTTGTTTGTGCAAAATGCCTATTTAGGACAATCCCAAGGAAATGCATCTTATTTCTGCTCTGTTGTTTATCAATCTGCATAGAGATACAACTTCATAAAGCTGCATAGGTGCCAATCCTAAGTGGAAGTGAGCTGTACCACTTCAGGACAGTGTGAACGGAAGACTCCTCTAGTCCACTGTTTGTGCAAAGCACGGTGTAGTTGATGAGCACGTGCTCGAACGCAGACCCCGTTTAATATGGTGGTAGCAACTAGGACGTGGCAGAGTGGCTTGGCAGATGCCAGCGGGCGCTCTGTGTTTCTTTCTTGCACCTCGGAGAGTGATGTGCAAGTGCAGTCCCCCCTCAGAGAGGGACCAGCCGCTTCTTGTGGGAGCAGTGGTGATCCCACAGCACGACACGCGGCGAGGCAGCGTGCTGGTGCTGTGTGGAGATCTTGGTGTTAGTCTTGAAAGGCAAACAAGGAAAATCTTACTTGTTGTGTGCGGTAGGCAGTGGCCTTACTGATCCGGGATCGTGTCCGTCACAAGCTCCAAACCTCATTTTGGCAGGAAGCAAGCCTGCTGCACACCTGACTGTCTTTAAACATTGTTTGGCTTCTTTGTCTCTGAAAATTATTGGGCCTTCTTGCGCAATGTCTATCTTCTGGTAGATCTGGGGAAAAGTGATCATATGTTATGGTGGCTTTTTTTTTTTTTTTTAACGAGCCAGCAGAAACACTTAACAATGGAAAGCTCTTCCTTAAAACAGCTGTTTTCTTGTATTTTTTTTCTTTAACAAGAGGAACGTTGTGAATGAAACGAGAGGCTCTTCAGAGAATGCTCCTGCTAGGATTTTATAGTTGTGCTGGGATACTTCCTTCTACTTTGTTTGGATCCTTGTGATGAGAATGGAGTTGCCACTCTTAACTTTTGTTTTCTCATATTCTCAAGTGCCCTTGTGCTTGGGCTAGAGCTTGTGGCTGTAGTGACCCAGATATGCGTGTTTTCTGCCCCATTTCAAGGAGCCTGGGACTTGGTTTTAATTGTAACTTGACAAACAAAACATCCTGGCTGTCTGGTAGGTAGTAATGTGGTGCTTTTCCCTCTGCTGTTTTCAAATTTTATTGGGGATTTTAAGTTTCAAATGCTACGATGATGTGTGTTTTCCAAAAGGCAGTGCATAGCTGGATCTGCAAAACCTTGGGCTGTGACCCCCTCTTTGGGAATAACATTCTACCATTGATTTGTTTGTGTGGGGTTTTGTTTGTTTGCATATTTTAGAAGTTTAAGACTTTAGACCACCTTAAAATCAAATAAAAAGTTTGAAATCGGTTTATCTTTTTTGTTATTTTTTGAATTCTTCCAAAAGAAACTATCAGTAAAAAATTAAAAGCAACAAAATGCTATTGATAAAGTGGGTGTAGTGGTATATTAGGATCTCTTAAAGGAAAAAAAAGGGAAGTTTTCTGAAATTATCATTCTCGGCGGGGGGGGGGGGTGTTCACATGTCTCTGTGTGAACTTTTTCTTTTGCAAAGTGCATCCTGCTGTGTGGAGGCAAATACTGTGCTTGATATCATGAAACACAAGTTCTCCATTTACGTCTGGCCAAAGCTTCATAGAATCATTTTTGAAAACAAAACAAGCAAACAAAATCCTCTGGATGAAACATCTGTTCTCCTGGCTTATGCTTTCCGTTGGGGAGGACTGATTTGACTCAGCTGGCTTTGCTGTGTTTGTAAACTTATTGCACGGTGTTTCTGAAAAGACTGAGGTGATGAGGAAACCCTCCTACACTCTGTGTGAGTGCCCACCACCTGTGCTGTCATCCTCAAGGCTGAGGAACACATGCCCTGTGGCATCTTCTGCTCTTTGCATGCTCCTGAGGTGTCCCGTAGCTGGATGTGCAAGTCTGAGTTCAGGAAAACTTCTGAGTGACCTTCTGATGGTCAGGCAGCCCTGGGAGCGTGAGCCGGGCTGGTGAGGGGCAGGGGAGAGACAATGGTGATGAGGATGATGATTGAGGGGAGAGAGCTCATAAGCAGGAAGAAGGATCTCTGTCCTTCAGCAGCTGGATCTGTGTGTGCAGACAGGAGAGGGTGGGAATTCTGTGCCAGCTGCCTTTTGTGTATTTTAAGTTAAATTTTAACCTTTTTATGACCACAAAGGC
Source organism: Balearica regulorum gibbericeps (assembly GCF_011004875.1). Lineage (NCBI taxonomy): Eukaryota > Metazoa > Chordata > Aves > Gruiformes > Gruidae > Balearica > Balearica regulorum. Next base: position 64,428,169 of record NC_046184.1, read on the forward strand.
TGTTGTTGGGTCTGGTTGATTTGAAGCTAGTAGACAAGTGTGAAAGTATGCATACACTCAAAAACTTGACCTCTATTTTAAACTGTTCCAGCCTGCCTTAATTACCAGGACTGAAATCCAGCCCCCCAGGGATTTACATTTCTCTTTAACAGCTGATGACTTCACCACTGCCTGAAGCAGCATGAGGAGCTTGCTCAGGTGCTGTCGGTGATGTCATCGGCTGTGCTGGGAGAAAGTGGGACCTCGAGGAGCTCAGCCCTGGCATTGGCAGGCAGCAGTCCTTGAGGTGGCTCGTTAAAGTTTTCACTGCTTATGGTAATCACCTGGATGCCAGCGAGCTTTATAGTGGTTATTTTTCTAGAGCAGATTAGTTTCCTGTCTAAGAAAAGACTGAAAGGTTTTCCAGAGATGCGTTCATGGCATAAGTGACGTGTCTGCGTATAATCTTCATATGCCCTGTAGCTTGTTATGAGTGTGTGCCAGTAATACTGTACGCTAGCATTGTGCAAGGTATTATTATTATTATAATATGCTTTTTCTTGGCGTTTGAGCAGAAAGGAAGTGCAGAGCCTGCCCCCACCCAAACGGAGCAGAAGTACGGCCAGGTCACAAACTCTTCACCTTTGTGCCACCGCTCTTACATCCTGTAACAGGCAGGAGAGCTCTGCTTGTGGCCGTGGGTCTCCGTTGGAGTTGATCCGCGGCTGTACGCGGCCCAGCTGGGATGGTGTCTTCAGTGACAAATGCCAGCTCTGATGCAGATGGAGAAGTCTGTTGACAAACGCACTGTGAAATGCCAACTACCTGTCCCATTGCTGGATGGCAGCTGAAAGGCAGATGGTTCTTATGAGCCTTTGACATTTAAAAACTCCTTATTTAATATTGAGGAGGCAGTCTCTTTCCTCCACCCTCCCCTCCCATTTTCATGGTTATTTTAACACATTAGCTGCTGACTGCTGCTTCCAGATGGTGGCAAAATGCAGCTGAATGTAAGTATGACTGATATTGGCATGGCAGATGTAGAACTGCACCTGCCGTACAGGTATGAGGAGGCAGCAGCTAGGTAAATATTTAGAACTAAAATTAGGACACTGTCTTGAGTGTCTTAATGATGAGTAGTTAACCGGAAGATACTTCAAATGCTAAGTAGCCCAAATTGTTTATTCTTTAAAGGGCCTGATTATTGAACTTGAAGCTCATCTGAAAAAATTGAAATGCCTTAAATATCACATTGCTGATGCCATTGTCTGAGCGGTGTTTGAGCTCAGCAAGCCTGTTGCCATGTAGCTGGTGATGCTGTGGGCAGCTCAACCCTGGAATATGGGTGCAGTGTAGGTTGGCATGAGCAGAGGAGGTGACCCAGGCCTCGGCTGCCAAATTGCTGTCTCCCTGCGAGAGCAAAACCAAAGTGATCCACCCCTGAAGGTTAGTGTTCAGTGTTGCCAGAGTTCAGGGTTGTTATCGTCACCTAGGACAAGCTGGGGAAACTTTGAGCCGGCCTTCTTTCCTCAGATAAAAATTGCTTATTACAAGCCTCTGAACCTCACCAGGAGCTTGCTGTGACTCATTTCCTCTGCCACAAAAATGAATGTGGCTGTTACTTTGTGCTCTGATGACTTCTGCAGAAATGCTGCCTCTAAACAAGCTGCCGGGGATTGCCTCTAGTTTTTGGGATATTGCAGTGGTAATAGTTCATTTAAATGGATGACAGTGCTTGATTTTTACAATCTGTATGTATTTAATTAAAGTTGCAGTTACCACAGCATGTATGGATGTGGAGCTAGCTGCATCTTATTTTGTGGTGGCTGTATGTAGCCCTCTGTAAAATCTGGTGTTAATATAGTTTGTTCCATTTTTTAAATTTTTTTTTATTTTGGGGGGTGTGCGTGTGCTTGATCTGTTTGAAAGTGGGGTTTGGCCTGTTGCCCATTAACAAGAAAGCTGAAATCTCTCATTCTTTCTTTTCTATACACCTGCATATGGAGGACCAGATGTCTAACTTCAGGTGAAATATTTGTAAAATCAATACTTCTAAGGATTTTGCCAAAATCCTCCAGTAAAGAGGGGGAATACGAAAGTGAGATTTTTTTAAATAGCTGGATACAGACTTTGTACAAAGCAGTAGTGTTAAATTTTGAGAATGAGAATATGATTTTTTTCCATATTTAAAAAAAAAAAATCAGTGTCACAACTGCTGAACAGCAGACCTAGTTGTATTCAGTGCCTTGCACTGAAAGCCATTCCCTTCTCCTTCCCTCTGTTTCTTTCCAAAGTTAAAAAAGAAAACCCCTCCTGTTTGCCAAGGGACATGTCAGGTACTTGTAATGGGTCTAAATGATCTACAGTTCCTCTAAAAGCTGAGATAAACACGAGTGTGATACTTTGAAACTTTACCCTCACATTTTCTGACAGTTAAAATTAGAAAAATGAGGGTATTGAGTTGCTGGCTGGTTTCATTTGGACTGCCTGTAACTGCTTAGTGAAGTGCTTGATCTGCAGCGAGGACGGGAGCTGGAAAAAATGTTAGTCCATCCTGGGACTCACTTTGGAGTATGGTAGATAAGAATGAGCCAGCATTTAATGTACAAAAATACTTTTTTTTTTTCGCCCCTGATAGACATGACTGATCTGCACTGTCCTCTGTAAATGTTTCCTTACTTTGGAAGGCCAGTTGTCGTTAAGCATGGAGCAGGTCATGCACGATAGCTGGAGTAAAGCAATTTCATTCACGGTGTTACCAGACAGGGTTTTCCTGTGTCTGGAGTTGTTGAATTTATCTGCAGGGATGGGGGGGAGCTTGTGGTCTTTGCAGGTCTTTGTTCACACTGTAAAATGTTCCTTCTTTGGGGTCTTTCGTAGCTGGGCGTCAAGTAAGTTTCTGCTACCCTGAGGGAGGGGGTGACCGGTTTTTTGCTAAAGCAGTCTCACTTTTTAGGATTTTCTGTGTCTGTGGAGGAGGCTGATCTGACTAGCTGCAGATTCCAGCTGTGGATGTACAGTTTGATTTGATATTTTTGTGTCCCTCTTGCTTTCTGGTGCAGACTTCAGCTGCAGCAGTGAATATATGCTGTATTTCTCCTCCCCTGCAAGTTTGCCTTCATACTTTTTCTTGTATGCTGTGAGATCAGATCATCTTTGTGCTAGCTGTGACAAATAAAATAAAGACAAGTATAAAATAAATATAAAAATAAAGTGAATAGGCCTTTGACCAATGTACTGCCAGCTCTGGCAATCTCTTACCTAACTCTGCTTCTTGCTGTGTGGTTGTCACCTATACCACCACCTGCCAAAGCCACTTTATGTCCAAGCCGTCTGACAGATGTGGGAGGGATGTAACTATTGCAGAATAAAATTGTTTCAGCACCTTAGGAGCCACTGTGCGCAGCAGTACGGTGCAGTGGTGACACAAGGCGGTGCCCCTGGGCTGGGGGGGTTTGTGTGCTTCCCTTAATAGGCTGCTTTGCAGAGCTAAGCTAGAATGGATGTGCTCAGCTTTGTTACGGCAGGAGCAGGGGGATGCCCTCCTTGTGAGCGGGCACCTGGTCAGCAGCGCGGCTCCCGTGGCCCTGCTCCTGCAGGGGCTGGAGACCTACCCGGGGCTCTGAGTAAGGGCTGAGGCACCTGGCTCCTGCTGCATCTTGCCAGCTACTCATCCCCCCAAAGAGCTGTGTGGTCTGTGTCACTGTGGGCTCGTTTTCTCTCTGCCTCAGCTACCGAAGTGCCTCTGAGATACTTGGTTGGCGCTTTGAAAGCGAAGAGGTGGTCCTTTGAAAGTAGCTCTCTGTCTCTGACCAGGCAAGTTATCACGCTGGTTTTGCAGTCATGGATAAATGCTGCCTTTTTGTGCTGTGTCCAAATATCAGTTATCGGGCCCTGCTGTCCTTCGGTGCTGTCTGTATTCCTTCCTCCCTGCATTCCCAAAAGCTGTTTTCCAGTCACTTGGTAATACTTGCTTTAAACTTCCATCATCTGTTTTCTCTGTCTTAGGCTGCTTCTCTTCCTTTTGGTGAAGGATTGTTTTGTGGGTGAGACTTCAGCGATTATTGATAGCCAGTCAGATAGGGTGAATAACCTAGCTTGGTGGCATTTTTCACAAGCTGTATTGGCTGCCTACCCTGAGCTTACAAGGTCCATCCTTTAACTCTTCCGACTCCCTAGTGCAGCTCTCCTTTTTCTAAGGAAAATGGGTTCTGGGTGAGTCCCCAAGGAGGGGGTCTCACAGTAGAGCTCTGCACCTGGTTTTCCAGGGAGGGCCCACTCATTTCTGCTGTTGCTCCCTACTCATCTCTCTAAATCATATGGATGAGAAATCATGCTATCTGCATGCACTTTGGCTGTGTTTTTTCTGGGTGACAGGACCTGACAGTGCGGTTCTGCACCTGGATGTAACCGTAGGCTGTTGTGGCAGCTGTCTGGGACCTCATCCATTTGAAAAATTACTTTCCAGCAAGAAATTAGCTTTTAGTGGTATCAGTTCCCTGACGCATCTTACCCTGTAGCAGCCCAGGTACTGGCGCTGACGTGAGAGGGTGGGTAGGGGTGGCGGAACTGCATTTTGGGCTAAAGGAATGTGCAGTGGGAATAGTCTGGGTAGATTTATGGGTTGTGCTTAGATGTAATCCTGTTGTATGTGTGTACTTATTTGATACCAGTGGACTATTAGTTGGGTGTCACTGGAAAGAAAGGGGATTACCTGGACGAGGCAGTTGTTCGAGGATCAATAGGAAAAAGGGTTATTTGAGAGGAGTGTGGATGTGTAGCAGAGAAATGGATGAACCTGAGGCTCAAAGAAGTGCTGATGTTGGATTTAGTTGATGGTCCCCCCCCCACCCCTCCATGATGCTAAGCGTTGGTGAAAAGCGGAGGCTGTCTTGGATGCTAAATTTTTTGTCTTGTATAAAGTGACAGAAACAGTGTGCAAAAACCAAGCTTGGCTTAGGGCCACATTTTTACTGGTGTTACCCTTTCACCTCACTTAAGCGAGTAATGGGCAGTAAAGACAATGGGTCAAAAATGATGAGATTTAATAAGGCATAGCAGAGTTGGGCATCGTGTCTGCTGTCTCTAGTCTGAGATGCTGAGTTCTTTGTACCAGGGACTGTTACTCTCCCTGTCTGTGAGTTGTCAAACATAGCTTGTGACTGCAGAAAAGAGAGTCACTGTATTGAGTTACATCAGTGCTAAATGCACGCAGGAAGGATATAAATGCTCTCTCAAATGATGAGTGCTCCCTCTCATAAGGAAGTTGGGAAGCAGAGAAGGCAATGTGAGAAAATAAGGAAAAGTTGGTTAAATGGGATAGACCTGAATTACTAGAGCTGTCCCTATAACTGCCATCCATCCAAACATGTAGCTTAATAGTGCCAGTGACCTTTCTGTGCCTTCACTGTGTCTTGGAAACTACTTTTTTTTTTTTTTTGCTATCTGTTGTTAACCAGCTTTCAATCTTCTGTATGTGATCCGGCTCTGCTGTGGTGACAAGCAAAAATCTAATGGAAAAATGTGACACTCACTTCATCTCTTGCCTCTCTGCCAAGGAAAAACATTCCTCTGCAGCTGTGCTGGGGCTGACTTTGTCCTTTCACACAATCTGTTAGTCATATGGGGTGAGAAATTCAGACCAGGCTGTTCTGATACCCTCTTGGGGAGCTTCGGGCGAGCATGTGGCACAGGGAGCTTCAGGCCTCCTTCCTTGCGAAGTCTGATGTGTCCCGAGCAGAGATGCAGGAGGGAAGTGAGTTGGTGTTGGTGGAGGCTTCCTCCCCCGTAGCATAAGGGCAAAACCCAATATTGCTGATACGCTTTAGTGGCTCACCTGGAGCTGTATGTGCTGGGTGAGCTCTCCTGCAGGGCAAGCCCTGGCTGTTTGGTGACACCCTGGGGCACTCATCTCCCAGCTCTTGCTGGAATGGAGGTTGGGTGCAGAGGTAAGGTGTATGCTCCCTTGTGTGAGATGGGCTAATCTCCAGTAGCGAGGGGGAAGGTTCATGTGTCCTTGTTCTGCACCGAAGCTGACTGCTGCCCCTGATTTTGGATGTGAGCAGGGTCTTCAGCTGTGGCAAAATGCTTTTAAACATATGGTGGCTTATGAAGCAAGGAGAGCATTTTAAACTGCTGAGATTTAGAGTATCCTGTTTAGTTTTCCTTCTCCAAAGTTTGGATGCTGGGATGCAAAGGTCTGTAGAAAAGAGTGGAAAAAGGGCCAAGTTCTTTGCACTGCCGTGTGACAGGAAAATAGACATCAACTGAAGTGAGAGAGGTTCAGACTGGTAAGGAAAAATGACTTTGCTGTAAGGATAGCTGAGCACTGGGACAGGCTGCCCAAAGACACTGTGCCATCTCCATCCTTGAAAGATTTTAAGACGTGAGTGGATAAAGCCCTGAGTAACCTAGCTGAGCTTGGCACTGACCCTGCTTGGGCAGGAGGCTGGGCTAGAGACCACCTGAGCCCCTTCCAGCCAGAGCTGTGCTGTGGCTCCGTGGCAGTCTTGGACCCAAGGCACTGTCTTGCTCAGGTCTAGATACTGCATTGCTAGGCAGTAGTCTGATCCACGAGTTTTTCATGTCCTCATTAAGGGGAGATGACACTAAGCAACTGAGGCCACTTGGGTTTGCTGATGGTTTTTTGTTGTGGGTTTTTTTTTTCTCTTTAATTAGAAAACTATTGTTTCTGATGACCATGGTTTCACAGAAGCAATGCTTTTGGGTTCTTTTTGTTTGGGGGTTTGGTTTGGTTTTTGGCGTGGGGGTTTTTTTTGGGGGGGTTTGTGTGTTTGTTTTGGTTTTTTTTCAGTTCTGGTTTGGATTTACTGAAATGGGAGAAGGAAAACTGGACTAAATTCCAGTCGTCCTGAACAAATCCTTGTTCTGTGTGTACATCTTCCTTCTGTGCAGCACACGTGATGTGCAGAGTTGTATGTTGGACTTGTGGTTTGTTCATGCACCCATAATTTTGTTCAGGACTTCCCTGATAAAATTCTGGGCACCTTACCTGTTTGTTCTTCTGTCATACGATACGGCCACCTAAGAGCCTATACTGTTTGTTTCAAGACTGTTTGCCTTTGTGCAACCTCATATCTATAAGGATTGGCTACTACCTGTGTTATTTTTGTGGCTAACCCTGAAACTGTGGGTGTGAGAAGAGACCACCCTGCATAGTAGCCTGTGTGACTAGCTTGGAGGAGGAGTTGTAGACCTAAAACCTGGAAAAGACAGCCAACAAAAAAAAAACCAACCCAACAAACAAACAAAAAACTCCACCCAAGCCCTGAATACCAAGCAGGTGTCTCTTCCTTCACCCCTGTAGTCCTGCAGCAAATTTCATGTACAAGGGGATCTTATCTCAAAGCTGCTTTTTTTGTACAGTTTCCTATAGGTTCTTCTGTCAACCTCAGTAAGCCACTTGCCTCTGGTTTGATTTTGTGTGGGTTATCTGAAAAACATGTATTCTCACTTCTAGAGCTTCCAGTACCCACAGAAGAGATTTGTGTATGTGTAGAACCAAAACTGAGGAGCAGTAAAGAGCTGATCTGCTCCTCCAGCCCTTCTTGCATCAGAAGCAGCAATGTGACTATTGCCTTTGGGGAATGCTTGTGATAGTATGGACAGGATGAGATCTTCAGGGGGAACCAAGACTAAGGAGGTCATTGTTTCTAGTGAACAGATACCTGGCTTTCTTGGATCTGTCCTGCCTAGCAAAAGAAATGACTGAGGAAAATATGATGTCTAAACTGTCTGCTTTCATACCTCATAACATGAGGCAGCAGCTGACTTTCTGCAAAACATCTGTCTTTCTCATCGCGGGTGTAACTGGCCTAGTCATCAGCACTGATGGTATGTCTTGCTGGAGCTCCTGCACTGCAGCTCCCTTCCCTTCCTCCTCTGTGCGTGTAGTTCAGGGTTGGGACTAGTGTGGTGTTTGGGGCAGGCTGGTAAGCTGTATTTTCAGAGAACAGGCACAAAGCATGAGTGTTTATTAAAAAAAGAAGAAAAGAAAACCAAACCGACCCTGCCTATGTACAGCTCTGCCTCCTGTGCTTCCTGGTTAAGTGCTGTGGGGGCTGAGGGCTCAGCTAGGGATGTCCATTCTGGCTGGCTGCACTCCATCTGCCCTTCCTCTGGTCCGAAAGCATTTCCCCCCTCGCCTCTACAGACCGATGCGTGCATGTCTGCTTGCCCCCTTCCTTCCCAGCACCCCTGAGGGAGCTGAAGCAGAGACTCCCTGGGAGGCTCCTGCCCATGGTTATCAAATTGATGACAACAGCTCTCCAGCGAGGCGGGAGCTGGCAGCTGCAGGAGGGTTCCAGATGTGCGAGGGCGCTGTGCCACAGCCCTGCCCTCAGGGTGCACAGCTGGCTCGCCCTGCTGGCAGCTGGAAGACACCGCTCAGACATGACTCCCTAAAATAACAGGCCTGGCAGAAATGAGCTTGGGCACTATTTTTAAGCCCGAGCTTTCTGAATGCGAAACTTATCTCTTCCTTGTGCCTCTGTGCTTTGCAGTTCTGTTTCTATTCAGCTGGTTTGCTCCTCGTGGCTGTAAGTGGATGCTGTTGCTTACAAGGAGCACGAAAAGAGAAAGAAAAGTCTACTTTTGTACTTGCCCAGGATGACTTGTGGCTTCTCGTTTGGCTGTACTAATTCAGAGCAAAATTACAGCTAAATTCCTATTGACTATTATCTTTGCTGAAAAAACGCAGCAGGGAGTCTGCTCTGGGACTTGGGAATGTTTCCCTATTGCTCGCTTGTTGGGTTGTTAGTACTATGTTGCAAAACCACAGGGAAAAGACTTAATTTATGTTGCTGTTTTTTCTCAACTACAACTGCAAGATCAAAACCAACAAAAAAGTGGCACTGACCTTGAAAACTGTGCAGTAAGCATCTTGATTTCTTTTCTAAAAAATTAAAATTAAAGGCATTTCATGTCCAAAACATTTTATTTTTTTTTTTAGCTTTAATGAAAAACGTCTGGAAGGGAGGCATACAGACAACCCTTTCCTCAGTACCTTGCTTGGAACATCTTTCTGGGAAGATTAGTTGGGGATGAAAAAAGCTACTTGTTTTTAAGATGTGGCTTCAGTGTTTAAGAGGGCCATTATGTGAAATGGTAGCTGGGATGCAGTTAGGAGGAATCTCTGGACTCATTTGATTTTGTTTCAAATTTGCAGATATTTGAGGGGGGGGAAAAAGGAGTTTGGAAATATGGACAAGAAATGAGAATCTGCAGAAACTTGTATTGCTGAAGGCTAAGGGAAGCAACAACTGAAACAGTTTTTTAGTGCAGAAAGCTGTAAAGTCGGTATATCCAAGGAGCCAGGATTATGATTGTGGATAGCCAATTAACTGTGCCACTGCCATAGCAGAGAGAAAGGTGTTGAAAAGTATGATTTGGGGAGATGCATGGAAACCTGGTGCTTGTAGGTGTCAGTATGCTGCAGTTTGGCTGTGGGCTTGTCAATTCTTGACACCTGGATGTCTGAAAGAAAGGCTAATTTGGGAGAATTCAAAGAACAGCAACAAAAATGGTTGAAGTAGCTGGTTTATGAGGAAAGATTAAAAACATAACATGCGTATTGCTTTGACAGGTGTTTGGAAGAGGATGTGGAAGTGGTATGATCAGAGCAGTGTATGTTAAGCTCACACTAATATTGTTGAGGCTTCTTTCTCAGTTTCGTGTGATGTATATAATGTAATTTTCAGTATCAGTACTAGAATAGAGTGTCTGTGAAAACTTTGGTTTCAGCTGTGGTTCTCATAACACACGTATAATAAATACCATTTTACTTGCAGCAAGATCCCTTCAGAGCTTTGTGCTTGGAGTAAAATTATCATTATTGTGAAGAGGGTTATGAATCTTAAGCTATCATTATGCTGTTCCCTTTTTAAACTGCTAATGTCCTTTGAAAATACCTTTTCTCTTTTTGCTCCAGGTAATATTTGCAGGTTAGAGAAGAGTAAAAAAGAATCAGTGTGAAGTAGAGAGGAAATGATGATGATCTGCTAAGAATATCCAAGGGGAAAAGACAATGTTGGCAAATGTAAGGGTAGAAAGGGGACTTTTTTTTTTTATGGTGTAGTATGAAAATTACATTGTCAGTAATCAGGTTACAAAACTTCTTGGAACCAATGAACCTGGATAACTGGAAATCCAGATAAGCTGAAAGGTCTCAGGAGAAGTTTGGCTTGTTAACGCTGATTTTTGTTGGGTTATGACATCATGAGGAAATGTCTGAAAACGTTAAGTTTATTAAGAAAGAGTAAAGGGGAAGAAATAAAAACTATGCACTGGAGATCCTAGTACCAAACATACTTAAAAATACAGAAAAGCTTTTGTAGGATTCCACAGTTACAGAGTAGAAGGATACAGATACGATTTAACCCTGGTAGGTAGGATTTTATGAAAAGCAGATAGTCAGACAAACCTGATTTCATTACTTGAGATGGAAAAAAAAAAGTAGAGACATTTTGCAAGTAATTGGATATTTATTTCATTGGTTAAAAACTTGTACCACAAAATGTGTGAAATTAAAGGGTTGACTTGAAGTATTTGCTAATGGATAATTGATGTCAGAGGATAGGTTTCTTTTTTCTTTGCAAAAAGGTACCAGACAGGAGGCTTCTCAAGACTTTTATCCATGATCCAGAAGCAAGTTATGTGTCTAGGAACAAAAAAATGTGTCTGTACCTACGGGACAGGTGACTGCGTGTTGGAACTCAGGACTTGGAAAATGATCTAGAGTTCAGAGTAGACAAGTAGCTCCATATGCTTTGCTGGGGTGATTCTGAAGGAAAAAGATGAAAAAAAAATCTGTCTTTTTAAAAACAAATTCTCTATTTAACCTCCATATACAGTGTTGGCGAAAGCAGTGCTACTGCACAGTGTCCAATTGCTGAAGCTCAACTCTTAAAAAAAGGATATGGAAGAACTGGAAAGCATAACAAACAAACAAGGCTAAAAATATACTAGAGTTGGGGGGAAAATGCTTATTTCTCAATCTTTACAGCACACCCATGTTCTTTCCTAGAAGTTATATTTCAACAAATGACAAATCAGACCCTATAAAAGGGCACTTCAGGGAAACATAGTGGATTGGGACATGTGGAAGGGTCAGATTAGGAAGGTTTCATAGTCCTTTCTAGCTTTAAATGCTGTAAAACTTTATTGCTGGGCCTGTTGACTCTCTGGATACCGCAGGGCAGAGCATACAGCAGCACCCTATGTGACTCCTTTAATCTGTCCAAATGCATCACAGCATTTGATCATTCTCCTAAACTGTGTTGATTTCAGTTAAGTTTAATCTCTTAGTGGGATTTTTAATCTCTTCAAGCTATTTTGAACTGCCTGTGTTTATCATCATGCCTCTTGGCACATATAAAAAGGGACAGTGTACAAGGCATGTGGGAAAGGGTAAGATTTCTGGTAGAAAAAGACACTTGTCCCAAACTACAAGGCCACCTTTATGTTCCCTCTTGGAGCTGAGTACCAAAGATGGCCTTGTATTCTCTGTACCTCTGTCTGGAACAGATTGGTGTCAATTTGTCCAGGGTTTTCAGCCCTGGCATGTGAAAGAAGGCAGAGGAAAGGAAGAAAGCACAGCAGTAAGGATGAAGTTTGAGGAAAAAACAATAGACTGTGTGAGGAGGTGGGATGAATACCTGGATGAAAAAGGAAAGTTTCTAGCTTTCATTTTAAAAGTAGAGCAAGTTGAAGACAGCAGCTAATGTGATCCCAGCCGTACCAATGATGCCAACTTTTACCCCAGTTTTTAACAGATGATGAAGATTGTTGTCCCTCTGCCTCTTTTGTGACAATACTACGAGCCTGTGCTTTTCTACACCATCAGCTGGAGGAAGCCTGAAGTCCGTTGCTGGTGGCAGGCCTTACCTTATTAATGTCGATCCAGAACTTTTGCAGCATTTTAATGAGTCTGGTAGTTTGGTTTTGATGCAGGGTCAGTCTCCCCATAGTTTATAGGGGTCTCGTGTTTAATTTTGACATGCAGGTTGAGACAGGAGGAGAAGAGTGCCCAGAACGTTTGGGTAGGGTGAGTAATTTTTCTTACTTGATGTGCTCTGTGTTTAGGTAGCTGGCAGATAGAAGACACTGCCTTAAACTGCTTCCATGGTATGGCATAGCTTTCTTTGGTCATAGTGGTGTTTTGGTTTTTCTTTGGAATATAATAGCAGGAAAACTATTTTATTCAAGTACAGTGTGGGCAGCAGATGTGGCTTGAAAATATCCAAAAGCTGTATTGGAAATGCAGCAATTGTCGGGAGAGTGCCCAGCTTCTCTGAAGCAACATTGCTTCTTTTGGCATAAAGCTCCCAGCACGCCTGTGATGTGTTGGGGTGTGTGTGGGGGAGCTGCTGTGCTCATGCAGTGGTCCCTTTCTGACCTGCTCAGCCTTGGGTACTCCTGGAGAAGCGCTGACAACGGGTCTGGCTGGGGATGAAGCTCCTCACCTTGATGATCCCGTCAGGCTGGTCAGGCTCTGCTGGGTCTAGCAGTAGAGGCTGAGGCTATGTGTGCTGCTGGGAGTCACCACTCTCACTTGTTGGAGGACAGAATAGGTGCTGGTCCTTAAGCACTAGTTAATTTGTGGAGCAGAGTACTTGTCCTGTGACTGCCTTTACCATTCTGCTGCGGAAAGATAACCTGTGGCAGCAGAGCAATAGTGCAAGACATGCAATGCCTTAAACCAGCCTGGGTGCCTGGAGCTTGGATCTGTGCTTAGCCCACTCCTGTGAGCAATGCATGGCAGATTTATCTTTGCAAAGCTGTCTTATGTCATTTCTGCTTGGCATATGTAGTGGAGCTGAGCTCCTTGCAACAGTAGGCACTGCAGCACGCTGTTGGTAGATTAGGAGCGGATCTCTGCTGGAACCAGGTGTGCCCATACAGAAACCACTTGGAGGGGCAGTTCTGCTTTTCCAGGTTGCTGCCCTCACCCCTGAAGCAGCCTCTGGGGAGTTGGACACTTGAATTATGGCCAAGATGCAGAATAGAAAATATGGAAATAAAAGGAGAAGTGACATGTAAAGCTCTGTTCTTCCCTGCCCCCCTGGTCCCTGTCCTAAGAACAGGGAGTGATTTTTTTAAAAGACCCTGGCTTTTCAGAGTACTGCTAGAATGCCTTGGAGGGGACATTCTTCAATTATGTGTCCTTTTTTAATTGAACCTTTTTAAGGCACTTTCAGGCAGGTGTCCCAAAAATCTCGATTCACACTTCTGCGTAGAACGCCAACAAGAGGTCTGGTGTTTGAGCCAGGCAGGCTGTACTCTGTCAGTTTAGTCTAGCAGCAGGGAAGGAATGTGAGTCAAAGGCCCAGGGAGATGATCCAAAGCGAGTGAGCAGATGCCAGAGAAAATCTGGACCAAGTAGGGGTGTGAAGAAACCTGGAGGCAAATGGGGCAAGGAAGTGTAACGAATTGTGCACCGACCAGGCTGTGACTTCAGTGGTCTGCAGTATGTACCAAAGAGGCTGTGCAGAACTGGTGCTGGGAAGCGGCTCTTTCAAAAGCTCAGTCACTAGCAGATGCAATGTCTGTGAGCTTTAAGGTAGTGCTGTGGCTATCCAAAATGTGTCCCTGTGGTGCTTTGCTTTAGAGCTCTTGCATTAAGCAGAGGTATTTGAAACATCTCAGGCTGGAGTGGATTTTCCCCAGGACAAGTTGTACCCATACAGGTGCTGATCTTTTTCTCCGGACTTTGGAGGGGAGAGAGGTCTGGTGGACAAATAACCCTGCGGTTATGTATAGCTTGGTGCAGTGTCTTGTAGCAATGGGAAGGAGGTAGCTGCCATGGTTTTCTTCTTGCTTCTGAACAGATTGTCAAGGATCCCTGTAAAGTACAAGGTCATGATTAATGTAACCAATGCTTTCAGGCTCCTAACCGCAGCTCTCAGCAATCTTGTTTGCGATTCGCAGGGACACCTAAGCCCCAGCCATCAGTAAACATACAAAGCTGTATCACTTTTCCCAGAACACGCAGCAAGTCAGTTAGCCAGGGACCCAGCAAAGATCTGATTTCTTGAGTATCCACTGTTTCTCCCTGGCTTGGTTTGAGGAGGGGTGCCTGCGTTGCGTCGCTCTCTGAGCCTCTTCTTGGAAGCTCTGTGCAAACCCGCCTGCTTCCAGTTAGTGACGCAGCGCTTTGGGAAGCTGAGCCAAGCCATACAGGGATGTTCCCTGCTTAGGGAGAGAACGGTGAGGCCTCTATACTGGAACCTTATGGGCAGTGTACTGACAGTAAATATACTTACATGCTCAAGATCAGTGTTAATTTCTCGGTCTTTTTTAGCAAATAATCTTTGTCCTGGTGGTGATCTTCATTAAAAATAAAGAAAAGTGGGGAGGGAGGAAGGAGGAATGAGAGAGTTTTTCCATCCCTCTCTGACAGAGAGGGAAAACAAGTTTATAAAATGTTATTCTCTATAATTTTATGTGAGGAGCAGCTTTGTCCCACTTAGGTCTTTTCTCTGTTATTGTTTAGTGCACAGTTTCTGAAACTGGTGGACAGGCTTATATGAAAGGGTGCAAGTATAACAAGTCTGGGGAGTGAAAAAGGCTTCTAGTATTTTATTGGGAAAGGATATAGCCATAGGACTTGTTGAGGGGGTCCAGGGAAGTGCAGAGGGAAGAAGAAGAAGAGTGACTGAGAATTTTTTTCAGTCAACTCCTGCTCTAGAAACCTTGCAGTGCAGGAAGATGCTCAATACTGTACTGCAGAGGGGGTGTCACTTCTGCTCCCTACCTTGCTGGTAGGTGCTGGTTGTCTTGTGGAGCTTACATTGTTAAATTTTCATGTGTCTGACCCAGGCCTGCCAGCTGCTGCTGGGTAAGTTTAAATGGGAGAACCTCCTCCTTTTACAAATTAAGATTTGGAGGACTTTTCAGGGGGTTCAGACTGAGGGGACAGGACAAGCTGGACAACAGTCAATTTGACTGAATTTGGGGGGAAAAACTAGCAAGGAGGACTCATAGCTTACAACTTTATCAAAGACTAATTGGACTGATGAGAAAGAGGTTTAACAAGGTAGGAACTGGCTGTAATCTCACTCAAAAAAGGTGTTATTGGCAAATGAGGCTGGATTCCTCTTATTCTATATTTCTAGTACATGCGTAATGAACATGCGACTTAGCACAATCTGTAGATAAAGATTCTGCTACTTTCTTTTATCTTTCTCTGGCAGACATAATGCAGTTGTGTGTATTGATGTCTGGAAAGCTAGGCCTGCTGGTTGGAGGCAACTCTAGGAGGTCTTTGTTGCTTGCTTTGGTCAAAGGCTGGCTGATTACATGTAGTGCAAGCTGGCTCAGCTACTTACTTTGGAGATTCTGGCTGGGCTTACAGGGGTAAGGAGGATTAAAGGAAGAAAAAAAGATAAAATGTGCCTTTACCAGAAAGTCATGCAAATCTCACATGATCCAAATTTGATTCCTCCTTCACCAGGGCAAGAAGTGCATTCAGCCTTGGCAAGAAATGTTGATCTGTCTAGTGGTGTGTTTGTTTTGTTGGTGGTGTGCAGTATTTTGGAGACAATTTCTGTAATTTGGGAAAAGGGTGGGAGTGTACAGTCCAAAGCAGAATATATCAGAATGTAGCACTTGCACATTAGCAAAATAATGTTTAAATACTGTAGTTTAGATAACTTTAAGATATTTTGGAAGCTAGATGTGGAAGGTGCATCTTTTGCTTAGTTATGATTATGCGTAGCTATAGGGGAAAGCGAAGATCTTGCTCGTTAATATTGTGGGATTTCACTAGATGGAGGCATATGTGAAAAGGAAAACGTGGAAGCATGACATGTTTTGCAGTCTACCTCTGTATATGCAGTGCTTAAAATGTGACTTAATAACTATTAAAATAATTCCTGTTAGGAGTTTTTGGTTGTTGCCAGCCGCCTCTGGTCCTACAGTGAGCTTGAACAACACAGGAAGTACACTGCTGTTGAATGTACGGTGCCATCCAAATTGGTTGTCCGATAGGACAAGGGGTAATGGTTTTAAACCAAAAGAGCATAGATTCAGACTAGATATAAGGGAGAAATTTTTTTACAATGAGGGTGGTGAAACACTGGAAGAGGTTGCCCAGAGAGGTGGCAGATGCCCCATCCCCGGAAACATTTAAGGTCAGGTTGGATGGGGCTCTGAGATGTCCCTGCTCACTGCAGGGGGGTTGGACTAGATGGCCTTTAAAGGCTCCTTCCAACTCTCTGCTCAGGAGACATGGGTTTGGTATCTTGTGGGAGGGCTGGAGTGCTAGTGCTACTGCAGCAGTGACATCCCGGATTGTCATGCTGTGTAAATAGTGAGGGAGGGATTTGTAACTTGTGAGTACATCTGTGGTGTGGGTGGGTACAGATTTGGCTGGCTCTGGGAGGGCGGCCGAGCGAATATTTTGCTGCAGTTGTCACAACTATATATGGAAAACCAGAAAAAAACCACTGCAGTGGTCAGGCTGCTTACCAAAAGAACCTCAGCTGAATTTTCTTTTCCAGTTGCTTCAGCTTGCCTGGATTGTTTCTGTAGTAAGAAACAAGTTGGGTACTTTGTGTCTGATGGATGGCAAATAGTCTGGAGATTAGTAGATACTCCAGTTTGAGGCTGCCTGTGGTGATCATAAACAATCATAAAGTACTTTGTTACCTAGTGTAGTCTTTTTTGATGGTATTTAGCAACATCATTTACCCGAAACAGATGTTCCTTTCAGTAGGAAGGCTTGAATAGTCGTGTGTGTATGTCCCAACACACACATATGCGCACACTTTGGAGGAAGAAGCATTGTTAGTGTCCTACCAGGGCTCGCAGTGGCAGTCTTGTAAATACAGCCTCCAGGACTGATTCTCCTGATTTATGGTAGTTCTGACAGCTCCACCCATAAGGGATTTCAAGGTTGTGGTAAGTAGCCTTTAGAATTCTACTAGGCACTTAAATTTTGTTGTTGCGACATCATAAGAGACAGTACGTCCTGATCAGGATGCAGCATAGCCTGAGACATTTCAGGCTAATCCATGAGCTCATAAGGGTAGGGAACCACACAGTCCTCTCCAAGAAAGAGCAGTTCATGCTGGATGTGTGTTACAATTACGCAATACAAACTTGGATAAGATGTCCAAATCCATCAGCTTTTTTTTCTCGTATGATCGTGGGATGACAGTTCAGTGAAATTGGTCTTTAAAGTGCATCTTCACACAAAGAAATTTTGTGAAGTCTTTGACAGAGCACAAATTGCTCATCCTGTAAATGTAAAAAGTATTTATTCATTATGGGGAACCTTTCATTACTAGTTTTGTTTCTTCTTGGGGCTGAAGACAGGGCATCTGTGTTCTAGCCTTATGCATATGGATAGGTAGATTTACATATCCCAATACAGGAATACTCAAGTTCTTGTTGCATTTTCAATGCCAAATGCTACTGTAGTTTGAGGAGGTCACTCCTTGCATTGCCTTGTCTGGAAAATAAATATTAGCGCGCATCAGTGGTGTGTTTTATGGAATAATTGCAGAAAATGAAGAGTTGCTCATATTGTTGAAAAAGATCTGCAAGAGTATGGGTCTTATTTTTGTTTTTCTTAATAACAGTATTTTTCACTTCAGTGAAGTTCCGTGGACCTGACCTCTGCCAGAATGGGCTAGTTGTTGCAGTTAAATCACAAATTATGTCATTCATAATACCTGTAAAAGGAGCAGTGCTCTGTGCAAGGCAGTGCTATTTATAGGGGACAACAGCTACAAGGGCATCTCCTGTGAGGTTCTTTCCATCCACTGATCTGACTTTTGCTCTTGGAGGAAAACTCCGTTTGATCAAACGATACTCCTATTAAGAGGGTCCACTAATTTATTTACCTTGGTGGGAGCCAAAGCCTGAGTAGACAGGGGCAGCCCTGTGCGTGGAAGCTCTGGTCTCATCTGGTAGCAACATTAATGCAGAAGTGGTGCTCCTGCAGGTGGTGGGTTTGTAAGCAGATGTGGCTGAGCATCTGTCTGCTTTCAAGGAGAACAAGCCATCCAGGATTTGACTAGATTTTACCCTATTGTAACTTGATAAGTGTGTGTGTTTGCACCACTTATCATGAAGCAGAACTAAAATTTCATTGGCATATTCTGGATTTGGTGACTTTGTAATGAAGGATTGCTGGAGGCATCAAACTTCTGGAGAGTGTTACAGCTAAAAGGCAGACCCTGGGTGCAGCATAGTCCAAGAAGAAATTCTCTGTGAGGCAGGCTGCTGCTGTAAGGATGTAGTTTTAAGAGGGGAATAGATTAAAAAAAAATAATCCCATCTTTCTTGTGAAAGGTTGAATTGTGCAGGGCACAATGCTTAGGCTGCTGCTGAGCAGCTGTTAAAGTCGTGGAACTACATGGGCTACCTAGTTGGCTTCTTAAAAGAGGTTTTTCCTGATCGGCTAGGCAGGTAAGAGATAAGACAGGAATCGCCCTTGGGAGAGAAAGCATGAAATGAAGAAGTGACTCTGGCTCTGGTTAGGTGTGCTCTGCTGGGAGAGCTAGCCCCCTGGCTGGCCCCTTTAGATCTGATAGACTTACTGATCCTGGAGTAGCTCCCTCGTACTGCTCTGCCAAGATGATCTGTGTTAGCTTGAGTAGTAGACCTCAAACCCATCTTGATGGAACTGGGTCGGAGCAGCAGAGTGGAGTTAAGCCATCTACTCTGAGGGCCCAGTGACCCTCTGGGAAGGATGGTGACTTCTGTTGAACATGAGTAATAGTCCAACACAGTTTCTGGCAGAATGGCACATAACTCTGCAGGCTATGCCTGTTAAGTAATTATACCTCAAAATTCCTAGTGACGCAGCAATGCTGGGATTTTCTCGATGATGCGCTTTTGTGAGGAGTACCAGTGCTGCAGGATGCTGAAAAGAGCCTGAAACAGCTGCACCACACCTGCTGGTGAAGCAGATAGGATGTAAAGTCAGGATGTAAGAGATCGCATGTTTATCAGCCCCTTTTGCATTTGAAATCTGGTGTGATAGCTTCAAACTCAGTATTGCAGTTGGAATGTACCTCTTTGTTGTGCTCAGTCTGAGTTTTAATGATAGAGCTGGCGTATCTGAGCAGTTTGCATGTGACTTTGCCAGGACTTGCTCAGTTTTCAAGATGTGCTCTCATCCATTGCATATGGGCAGCATTTAGCCTCTTGAGCTGTAAAAGACAGGTTGCCAAAGTATGCTTCATAGATTGATATTGTTATAACACTCCTCCCTGCATGCTGGGTTTTCAGGCACGTTGGGGTTTTATGAAATATGTTCCTTCAGTTTTGTTCGCGCTGGTTTGTATCGTCTGAGAGCCCTACTTTCTCTACCACTATAGAGAGAAAAAGCTGACTTCTCAGAGTTTGAAAAAACCCAACTGTTAGACAAATATGAACGTAAGATAAGACTCTGGTCATCCAGCTTGGAGGGTGTCCCTTTGAAGCCTAAGAATAGGCAGAGGATCATGCCTTCACAATAGCCTGCCTTATAATTGAACCCCTTGCTCCTCTTTTTTCCCAATCCACTTAAAAGCAGAACACAGAAAAGGAGGAGGAGGGAAAAAAAAAAAAGACAAAAAAAGAAACCAACCCCAAAAAATACCCAGCCAGGACAGACCAAGAGGCTGGAAGCAGAAACGTGCAATTAAAAAAGGCTGCATGCACCCGGTCCCAGACATTCCTGCAGCTGCAGGCTCCTGGCGCGGTATCCGGGCGGGCTGGACCCCCGCCAGCCCCCGCCCTGGGCAGAGGCTCTGCCGGGGAGCTGCTGGTGGAGGCGGGGAGGTTGGGTTTATTGCTCTTTCTCTGCAGGGCGATGAAATGGGGTTTCCAAGGTCTTGCCTCTGCTCTGAAATATCTCACTTTCTTTGTTTATGTGCCTTGGACAGGCTGCGCTGAAGGAAGAAAGAGCCTCAGAAATCTGTCTGAAAGGGAAACGGAGCACAGCTCCCCTCCAGCGGGGAGCCCACCTCTGCCTTACGCCCTGTCTGCACAGTCCCTGCTCTGTGCGCCTGCGGTGGAGCAGTTTTACAACAAATGTCTCTGTGTTTCATTTCTGGTTGGTGGGGAAGGAGCAGGGGTCAGCACCAACAGTCAGGCTTTTGAGACCCTGGCACCATTGAGCCTTGCACGTGTGTGTGACTTTTAACCAGAACCCTCTGAATCCATATGGTTTTTATTCTACTAAAGGGATGATGTAAATCCAGGGAGGGGTTTAACGTGTCTGTTACCAGCAGTTAAACATAAAATTTGAGAGCAGGGCTGGGGCTTTGGTGGAGTGAATTGTGAGGATGCTCTTGCCTCTTTCCAAGGACAACTACTCTGTGTCTGTGCTTTGGGCTGAAGTAGCCGTGAAGCTGCTCTGGGCACGTAATTGTTCTTTTTTTGCTGGTTTCCAAAATGCAGGCTCTTCCAAGAGTGGTGTTGGGTATGAGAGAAGCTGTATTTACTTAATTTATTAAAATAAATGGCTTAGCAGTACAGCTCTTGGTGTTGCTGTAATGGCTGAGGAAAGGTGAACAGCTGTATCATTTGGGCATTGAGAATTTTTTAATTTAAAATACATATTTTAAAGCATGCCCAGTGACAGCTGTAATAGGAACTGTAGCACAGCATTGTTCTCCCATTGTTCTCCCAGTTGTCTGTCTTGTGTCTCTGCTGAAGGCTCCCACAGGAAGAGGTGCCTGGGCCTTACACACCGGTGTTTTAGCTTACACTGCCAAGGAAGGCAAGTTGGGGACTTTGTCCCCTCCTGTGAACAGAAATGGCTGGGGTGAAGGCCTACTCCTCCCATCATGAGAGCGCGATAGTCCTGCAGGGAGCTGGAGGGCAATGTTGTCTTAAACAGGGGCTGTTTTTCTGGATTTTTTCCAGAACTTGTTTGTCTGGGTTTTCAGAAAGTGACTGAAGTGTGTGAGTATCCTGGGGCCAGATGGGTATCTTGTGCAAAAAGCACCTGGGATGCTCTGGGTGGCTCTTGAAGAAATATCATCCCTGATGTTCCCAGGGCTCTTCCCATCACAAGCAGTGTGCTCTTGTGCCGCTGTTGGCAGAGGCTGAACGAGGTGAACAACCGCATGACCTTTTTGTTGCTACAGGTTATCTAGCCAAGGACAAAGCTTGTATGTATCACCAGAGCACGCTTGCCTGTGGCTGTTCCCGCACCGGTTACACAAGCGTCCTCTTCTTTTTGGGATAAGAAGAGTCATTGCCTTGGGAATTTGTGTTGAAAAGCAAGATAAGAAGCTGTGGGCATTCCTCTCCTGCTCCCCAGTTGTATCTTTGTGTCTATTTTCCACTTGTCTCATCACCGAAGGCTTTAGGGAGGTCAGTGCAGTGGTTCTTGTAAATTTTGGCAGGGAGCCTCTCTGTAGTCCTCCCTATCTGCTTCATTTTTTTCCTTAAACAAAACACCAACCTCAGTATACCAGGAGAGCATCTGAATATATGCGCAGACATCCCTTAACAATGAGACATTTCACACTGTTTGGGTCTATAGCCAGTCTGCTTATTATTGCTCTGGTTGCCCATCTTGGAGGTGGATGATAGTTGGCTAATTCTAGGAAATTTTATTTACAGTGATGTGGTATGAAAAGCTCTATCAAGCTTTTATTCCTGCAGTTACAGCTCTGTGTGTATGGCCTTTTTCTTACCAACAAAAAAAGCCATGAATACAATTTTCTACACATCAAAAAAAGGCTACTTCTCAACATGTATCTCTATTCCCTCCTTGAACTTCTAAAATGGGTTTGATTCAGGATCAGACAAATCATCTACTTAAATAAAAATGGTTAGAGCACTAAACCTTTAAAAGATTATCACTGTTTTTATCTAATATTTTCATTTTAGGTGGGGAATATGTGGTTTGAATTACTCTTAGCATGGGCATCTGGTCTAAATCTATTTCCATGTTCTGTCCTGACCTTTTCTGACTGGCTTAACAAACCCTGTCAAAAGGGGAATAGTTTTAACTGCTGCTACATGTGCCAGAGATTGGAGCAATGTAGACAGAGTGGGGAGATTGATCTCCTCTACTCCTTCCCTCCTATACTTGCCTGGCAACTGATAAACCACCACATATGGTGGTTATACTGAAAGCTGGATGGTCCATTTAAATTTCGATTATCTCCATCTGTTTGCTGGCTTTTCTGAGCGTGCCTGGCTGTCCCCATAAAGCTCAAACTGGAGACTTGTGTACCTGGATCATTTTGTGGAACAGAGCTGTTAGGTCCTTCTGTAAAATTGTCTTGTGGGCTCCTTTTACAAAATGCTACCCTACTGGACCTTTTGAAGTGTTATTAGGGTTTTTTTTTATTGCAGTATTGGAAAAATAAAAATGACTGGTAGTGGGCAAAAGATGGACAGTTCTCTTTCCAAAAGAATAGTTGTTATTTCTCTGTGTTGTCCTATGCTTGAGTTCCCAGTATGTGCTTGCTAACAACTTGCTACGGCTACAGGATGGGTACAGTTCAGCTTATGGAAATTCCAGAAATGCTGAGTTCCCATTTGGCATTAGTGCCAACCATGCTCATTTTGATTATTGCTGAAGACCATATCTTCCCAAGCCATCTGGAACTGCAACTTGTCAGTAGAATCAGAGCAGTGATTTTTCAATCCCTTGTCGTTTTTGCACACCTAACGGTTTTCTGGGTAAGTTTGTGGACTCTGCAAACTTAAACTTACTTCGTGTTCTTTAGTTGCCTTTGTTACTGGAAAAGAAAAAATAGAGGACAGGGTGCTCAGCAATTCTGAAAAACTGACGATTTTAGTTTTGGCATGTCTGAGTCTTTGTATTGGTTCTGCATAAGACATGGTCATTGTGAGTCTTGATTTATATAATCTTCTAGCTCATAGAATTTTGCTGTAGTCTTTGGAGAAGAATGTGGATAATATCTCCATATGTGCATAGACATTATGAATATGAAACCATCTTAGAAGGATGTCAGAGTGCTTTATACACAAACCATTGGTTCTTGTTCATTTTAATTTCATGAATAAAAACTTGTTGTGTTTTTGATGAGCTTTTATTTTTTTGATGGAAACTTAAGATACTCTATGGTAACCCCCTGAATGTTGGGTACCACTTCCAGTTCATTGGGGCAATGCCAGTCCAAAGCTAGATCTTCTCCTATACTGATGCGTGTCCTGAGAACTTGGTTTTGTTTCTTTTAACGATGCTGAATTTTAGTGACATGAGGTCAGTGCCGTCCTTTTCAGCCAACTCCACCCCCCGCAGGAAGCAGCTGTTTCAGGATCACTTCTTTCTTTTTTTTTCCCACTTTTTTTAAAGAACCTTCCTGATATCACACATTTGTCAGTGTACTTTGTGCAAGTTTTCTGTGTAAAATCCGCTGCAAGTTTCAAATTCCTGAAGAGTCCCATAGCGTTTCACTCTCCCTCCCAGTCCAGATGGTATGTAGCAGATGCTCATCCGAACTGTTCCGCAGCCAATGATGCCGTATTAAAAAAACCTGAGCTATATTTAATACACACAGACGTACATGCACACACACATATATCTCTGTGTATATATAGCCTTAACTGGCTCTGGAGGTATGTGTTGCTGATAAGCAGTACAAGGTTCCCCCGGTTATTTTTCTGGCTAGGTACCTGTGTTTCCTTAGAACTGAACAGACTCGTTTAGTTCCTGGAAACTGTTTCCCCCTCTCAGGTGCTCTCTGCTTGAGCTGTGCAGCACCAGGGGCTGTGCTGACTTGGTGATTGGCAGCCAGGGTTTCGTGTGGCCATGCACCACAGATGGCTTACAGGCTGCACAGAAGAGATTACACCTAAAATTTGAATGCAAACTTGTGCTTTCTGAGCTCCTGAGCTTGCTCTTTACCTCTCGGTAGCACTCAAAGCCCAAAGTGCCTGCATGGCTCCCTCCCTCGCTCCAGGCCTCAGCCCAGCATCCAGCACCGTGCCCTGTGACAAGGGGCTTCCTTTACATACAGCTCTCTCCAGCATTTTTATGATTCTGATAATCTCGGCGTTGAATGTGATGCAATCTTCCATGCTGTTGTCCTTGAAATCCCTCATGATAGGAGAGTATCGCTTCATTATTGCCCTTAGGTATGTGGAACTAAGAGGTGAAGGGCGCCTTTGCACCGGAGGACGAGAGGCCCGGGCCCACTCAGGTGGTGTGGGGCAGCACGCTGTGCATTTGGCTTCTAACTGGCCCTCTGACTGCACAGCTGTATTTCTTCCCTTACAGCAATGGCAACAGAGCCTGGAAGAAACACTCCCCATCACACTTTTTTTTTTTTTTTAAGCTCTGAGGTAGCGGTTACACAAGCAGGGGCTGAGGGGCCTCTGGAGGCTCGGGGCTTGAGCTAGTTGGATGCTGGGACAGAGGTCCATGAGCAGGCCCCATGTCCTTCCCCACACACACCTGGGCTGGGCCTCTCCCTCCCTCCACTGCCTGCTCACCCATCGCCTCTGAATAGCTTGTGTAGATCTTGGCTGCGGCTCGTGGGGGTCTGAGTTAGTGTTGGCCGGGATAGCGTGAATGAGTGATTACGTGTGCCTGTGCTTATGCAATGTCTGAAACTTCTCTCCGCCCGTCTCTATCCCCGGGATGCTGGCAAGCTCTTTTGGCAGTCTCAGGAGAGTAGTCTTCCGCACTGCACAGCGCACTCACTCAATATATCCAATTAATTAAATTGCAGTGCCGCAAGTGAAAGCGGCTTTGTTTGTGCATTAACGTTTGAGGGATGTGGACTAGGAAGATGCTGCGCAGGGGTGCGTGCGTATGTGTTGGCTGGAGGCGTTGGCTAGAGTGCCCTTCTGCTTTAGTGCCAGAACCTAGTGTTGCCTGGTGGGGTTAATCTTGTAATTAATCTTTAATACAGAGTGAAACTCCTCTTTTCCTTTAAATGCTCCCTCTCCTTCCTTTCTGTCAGCTGTTTGCTGTTAATGTTTTTCTTTATCAAACTAAAAAAAATAAGCTTTTTTGTAACATAAGAGCCCAAGTTACCTTGTTCTCTCTGTGTTTCAGTGGGGTTGCATATTACATGTTTGCATTTGTGCTCTTTCTCAGGTTTAAAGCAAGAATAAAGTAATTTGCCTCTGACATCTCTGCTACAGGCAGCCTTCTGTTGCTGCAAACTTGGCATTTGGAAAGGACGATAGGCCATGGAGGAGGTGCCCAGACACATGCAGCTTTGCTAACTAGGAGGCATAGTAAAAGAGACTTAGAAGTGAGCGACTGCTAAATGACTTCTTTCGAAGTCAATCCTTCCATGTGGAAGCTCCCTTTTCATTCTGCCCATGCCACCCCAGCATTCCCCTCACCTGGGCTCATGGAGGATCTCCCATCACCACTGAAATCAGCCATTTATTGGATGGGGCTTGTTTGGAAATTAAACATGGACTCTGAAAATGATCACGATGCTGCGTGCTTGTGAGTTCTCACAGTTTGTCGCAGGCATTTGCTTGTGCTTTGGCATCGTTCCAGCTGCCCCTCCATTCCTGAGGAACAGATTGATATCGCAAGGATAAGGAATAGTTTGCATGTGTGGGCATTGCTGAGTGTTTGTGTTTTCAATCTCTTTGAGAAATCCTGAAGTCCAATGCAAGCCTCAAATTTTTCCTCTGTGACCCTCTGCCAGCTCTCTACTGAGGTGCATCTTGGGATGATGGCAGGTGGTAGGGGCTCCCTCTCCCAGCTGGTGCTGGGTTGTCTGCAGCCCTCACCAGCCCAGCTTGGGCACGGCAGGGAAAGCTGACCCACTCGTGCAGTAGGGCTCAAGAACCCAGCCTTAAAAATAAATGAAGGGAAAAAGCTTTCAATGGGCTAGTGCTGTGGGATGTGCCAGCCACTTGAAGTTTATCAAGCACTGCGTTTGGAGCTTGCTTGTGAGCAAGTGAGTTGTGTCTAACATGAATAACCTTTGGTCTTAAACCTCGGTTTTTGAACTGTGTTCCCTGGCTGCCTTCCTGATAAGGATATCGAATTATCTTGAATATAGGAATGCAAAGCAGCATCAGCAGGTTTCCCAAGTCTGGGTTTGTATCAGGTTCTCCAGAACATGCTGCCGCTCTAGTAAACAGCCTTGTTTTGCTGCAAGAAGGTGAAAGGAAACTATTATGATGAATTAGTTTAGTCTTATGTAAATTATGGGCCATAAAACTTTCCCAAATTGTTTCCTGTTTGAATTCCTGCATATCTGTAGAGAAACCTTCAGTCTTCAATTAAGAATGGCTTGGGTTGAAGAATTCATGCTGTTTCTTCATGATTGCTCTTCCTTTTTTTTTTTAATATTGTGTCCCTTTACAGCCACAGTGAATGAATCTGGCTTCAGCTTGTAAACTTAGCTGCAAGCTGGTAGAGCTGTTCTCTGTCTTATTTCCCATTTCAGTACTTAAAGTTCATGTTCTGCATTCATTTCCTCTTTGACAAGCTGAATACATTGGTTTCTTCTTTTTTTATTTGCTTTTATTTTGAGGCAAGATTTCCATCTCTGTAATGATTCTTGTGATCCTCTGAACTTTCTCCAGTTGTTCAACGTCCTTTTTTTTGGCATTTGGCAGTATAGGATTGGAGCCTGGCTGTGGCCAGTAGCAGCTGCATCCACCATGAGCATGGAAAAAATGAATTGCTGCTTTACACCCCTCTGTCTTCTGAAGTCCTCAAACCTGTGTGCTCTGGGTTGTGCGGGGGATGCAGACTTGTGCAGTGGGTTGTGTGATTGGCATGAGGCTGTAGTACGAAGCTGTAGCTGGGGGCTGAGCTTTACAGGGTGACTTCTTTTAAATATGAAGCCTCATTTAAGAAACAAGTACAAACAGAAAATACCCTGAAATAAATAAAAAAGGCAAGGTTTTGGCAGTGCCAGTACTTCCTTGCTGTTCTTTGGCTGTGTGAGCCCAGCACTGGCTCTGCAGTACGGGATGGTTGTGCAAGGGTCCCCAGCGCTGGGCTGCCTCTGGGACTGTGTGAGACCTCGATGCTGTGGCTGAGGGGCTCAAGTTGGTGTGCAGCAAGAGGGCTCTTGCAGTCGGAGCATAAGCATGCATCGGCACTAGTTCCTCCCCAAGCCCTCCTTCATGCGCCCAGTGCTTGTGGCACCTGTCCCACATGTGCTCCTTCAGCCACATCTCTCCCTGGGTCCTTTGTCCTTTCTGAGATCTCTGTTTCTGATTGTCAGTCACCTGAACATGACTTGGAGCCTTTTGTTTGCAGCAGTAAGATTATTTTTCTTTGGTTGGTTTACCTTCACCTTTATTTAAAACATGTCGCTTGTTTATGGCTGCTTACCAAGTACTCTGTGTTTTGGTTTTGTGACCTGACCTTTTTATTACTCGCTGCTCTTGCTGATGCTGTGTTATCTGTGAACTTCGGTGATGGTGACTTTTCCTCTCAGGTCATTGATAAAATGTTAGAGTCTGGGACCAAGAACTGATCCCTGTGGGAACCCACTGAAAACATGATGCAACCTGCTGAGTTCTGCTTCACATCTGGAAATTTCTTATTTCTTTATCACACTGGATGTGGCCTGTTGTTTTCATATTATTTTGGCTTTGTTTTGTATAGCACCAAGCCAGTTGCCTCAGGAGAGACAAGGTGTACTGAGCTTGTAATATTATTACAAAAAGAGATAAAATTTGAGAAGCTAGATTATCGGTTATTGTGGAATTATAAGCAACAATGAGATATCTCTCTCTATTATTCTTGGACTCTACTCTCTTCCCTTAGTCAGGAATGAACAGTAGGTAGGTTAACTTGCTGTTACATTGGTTGCCTTGTTTACACTTAAATATTTTTATGTTTTTTTTCCGGTCCATCAGTATTGTCTCATACTGAAAATAGTTTCACGAGCTCCTTAGAAGCTCTGCTGAGACTTTTCACATGGAGGTTTTCTAGGTCTGCTGATTAAAATGGCCAGCTTTGAGTAGCTGTTGTTTTTATGTTCTCTTCCATTATTGTTGGGATGAAAATCATTTCATTACCATCCTGTGGGATGGCTGTATCATCTGTTCTCATATAAAGAGCAGTAATTCAGAACCACCCCCTCCCAGGAATATTCAATTAAACATTTTGATCTTCCTCCCTCCCCCCAGTAGTTGCAGCCAAGCAATGGCCTGATCTATAATTAACATTTTCTAGGTCCCGACAAACTCGGAAGCAATTTTTTTTTTTCCATCTGAAATGTATTTTTTGGTAACTCTTTCTTATTGTCTAGGTTCTGATTTATGTTAATTCTCATTAATTTTTCCTTTCTTCCAGTAGCCCAAATATGTAATAGTTTAATAGTTTCCATGGTAAGTGGGGTTGTTAGCCCAGCGTGGCTTTCTCTTGACCTGCCGTGGCGAGATGGCAGGGGTTTTGTTGTTGGTTTTTTAGGCCTGTGCTAAAATGTTGATAAATAATTTACAATTAACATCGATGCTTTCTTGGTTAAAGACCTTCTTTCAGGTTCTCTTGATCATCCGTTTTATGGGAGGCAGCTTGAAGAGCTTGACCATCTCTTTAGGACTGCAGAGCAATGGGCTGGAGGCAATGTTTGTTGCAGGAGAAGGGTAGGGCTGTGCTGCCTGGTGGGGTGCTGGCATCACTCCTGCAGCAATGTGCCTCCATCTCGTTAACTCCGGAACACAGGAATCTACTGCCAGCCCCTAGTGAGTCTCCTTTCCTTCTTGAACCTGCCTTTCAGTTTGGGGAAGAATAAATGAGGGTAAGTCCACAGCAATCATAGCATCATAGAATCATTTAGGTTGAAAAAGACCTTTAAGATCATCAAGTCCAACCATTAACCTAGCACTGCCAAGTCCACCACTAAATCATGTCCCTAAGTGCCGCATCTACACGTCTTTTAAGTACCTCCAGGGATGGTGACTCAACCACTTCCCTGGGCAGCCTGTTCCAATGCTTGACAACTCTTTCGGTGAACAAATTTTTCCTAATATCCAATCTAAGCCTCCCCTGGTGCAACTTGAGGCCCTTTCCTCTTGTCCTATTGCTTGTTACTTGGGAGAAGAGACCAACACCCACCTGGCTACAACCTCCTTTCAGGTAGTTGTAGAGAGCCTCCTCTTCTCCAGACTAAACAACCCTTGTTCCCTTAGCTGCTCCTCATAAGACCTGTTCTCTAGACCCCTCATCAGCTTTGTTGCCCTCCTTTGGACACGCTCCAGCACCTCAATGTCCTTCTTGTAGTGAGGGGCCCAACACTGAACACAGTACCCGAGGTGCAGCCTCACCAGTGCCAAGTACAGGGGGACGATCACTTCCCTACTCCTGCTGCCCACACTATGTCTGATACAAGCCAGGATGCTGTTGGCCTTCTTGGCCACCTGGGCACAAAGATGGCTCATGTTCACCCGGCTGTCGACCAACACCCCCAGGTCCTTTTCCTCTGGGCAGCTTTCCAGCCACTCTTCCCCCAGCCTGTAGCGTTGCATGGTGGTGTTGTGACCCAAGTGCGGGACCCGGCACTGAGCCTTGTTGAACCTCATACAGTTGGCCTCAACCCATTCATCCAGCCTGTCCAGATACCTCTGTTGTGAGAATGACCACTTTAGGATGGGCAGTTTTAAATGGCGAGGTACAAAAGTCAGTGACACTTGACAAAAACACGTGACTGAGGATGGAGGAAGTCTTTGCAGAACATTAATACACTGCTTATCAGTGGTAGGTTTATTTTATCCCTTTCCAAGCACTGTGACTTCCCCCCGCTCCCTGTTCCTGATGCTTTCCCCCTGCACCCTTGCCCTTCTAGCTCTGCTCCTCCTCCAGGGTCTTCACCTGCATCTTGTGGCTTCCTTCTCAATTCCCCTGATCTTTACGTTCTGCAAGGTGATGAGCAACTTTAGCCTTTCTTTCACCTGCTTGGGAGCAAAAGTCTGGAAATGGAAGATATGGAGGGAGGTACAGAGGAAGAAGGGGGATGCTCTGAATGGAGGAGGGTTAGCCAAAGAAGCTAAATCCCTATTCACAGACAAATGAAGGGGATGAAGGTCTCTAAGTCTCCCCTGTGTTACAAGGACTTGTGAGGAGAGAGAGCCAGCACGCATATTATTAAATAAGCTGTTCCTCTTGTCCTGCATCTCTGGAAAGAAGCATAGATGACAACTTAATGTTTTTGCTTTGTTTTTTTTTTTGTTTTTGACCTTGTCTTAGGATACAGATGTTTCCATCTAACGCTATTTTTGGTCCTGAACCTTAATCCAATACCACTTCTGTGGTGGGGTGTTTTTTTTTTTAAGTAAAGTTGACTGAAGTAATGTTTTCTGGCACTGTGACAAAAGACTTGTCATAGGAAATTGGAATACTGGCTGTCAAGTATGGGGTGCCTTAAAATAATTTGTCTAGACGAATGCTGTGCATACCTTTGAGTATGTATTTATTTGATCTTGTTCACATCCTGTCTCCTCCTTCCCTTTCTCTCATAGCTTTCAGTACATCTTCAAAACAAACCTGTCTGCCTTTGACACAAGTAAAAACCAAGTGACCCCCACCACTTGTGGTGACATAAAATGAAATGCATCTTTCCTCAGAGGGAGGGTGCCAAAGTACCAGTGCTGATGGAGGTACCTGTCTGTACAAAATGAGGTGCCAAAATTATTTCTGTGGGTTCCTGTGTGAATTTCTGCAGAACTAAGGCTGTACAAGTGCAATGTGGGCATCTTGAAGTATCCGTCTTGTGATGTGGAGGACTCCTGGAGGCAGTTTTAAAACACAAGGAGCTTTGCTGTGGGATGGGTTTGGGCAGGGCTGGCTGATCCAAAGCAGCTCTAGTGTCATAGCTTCAGGTACAGTTAGGGATGCTCTTCCTCGGTGTTGTTATCAACAAATACTGTTGCTCCGCTCTTCCTTAGCTTTCTGGGGTAGGAGCTGGTTTGACATGAAGCATGCTGCAAAGTTGTAAACTGGAAACGTTTTGACAGTTTGGGCCGGGAAGGCTTTGATTGTACCTGCTGTTGGCAAAGTGTCAGCTCTGTATGCATCCACAGTGTTTGGGCTCAGTGCAAATTTATGGGAAGGATGAGAGGTATGTCAGATCAAAACCCAGGATGTTTCTACTGAAAGCAAGGTGTAGTACTTATTTACTGGGAAGGGATTCTTTAATGTAGTCATTTGTTCCACTATCTGGCGAGATCACATGCTGGAACAAGATTTGACATCAAACTGGCTTTTTTAGTGCGTGGTACTTAATGTGTGATGCTCAGCAACAGCAGCACTGAACACAAAGTCCTGCCAGTGTTGTTTCTCTTTCTGCCCTGATAATAGGTATTTGTCTGATAGAGGGGGCAGCAGTTTCTGCTGGGCAGGGTCTAAAACCCGTGGCAGCTGAGGTCATTGCTAGCCAAAGGCTGCTGATCCTTGAGCTCTGAATCAGGCAGGGGAGTTCATCTGCCGGTTAAGGTGATATGACCTATGGATTTCTTCACATTCATTTTGCAAAACTGCTCTATTTTTTTTTCTCCTTCCCATGTGCTCAAGGACCTGTCTCTTGAGTTCAAGAAAGGGTTATATGTGTGCGGTGTGTTTTTTCTTTTTAAAACTTTACATGCATCTGCAATTTTAACCATTATGTCTGTGAATATTAGGCAGCTTTTATGAAAGCTAATTCATATTTCCATAATCAACTCAGTCTGCATTTAAGCACTTGCTGACTCCTTGAAAATTAAGAACACTTAAATAAACATTTAAGAGCTTAAGTTTGTGTCCTCTCTTTTCCTCTCAGCTTCCATGGTTCTACTCTTAAAAACAAACAAAAAACCCAGCAGAACCCCCTCCAACTCTAAAAATAAATCTGTAAAATAAAACATTCTAACTCTTTAGTGAAATAAAATGCCCAATCTCTCTATAAGCTGCCAATACTGATAGTAAAGCCTTACTTATTTTATAATAACCAGACAGCTTTAAGTAGAAAGCTGAATTGTGACTGGTGGTGTGTAGGTTTGTAGCCAGCATTAGGAAAAAGAAGGAACAATCACTCCTGCAATCTGGAACCCTGCCATCTAAACTTTGCAGCCATTAAAGAAGTAACATTATTGAAGAAGAAAGTAGCAATTTTTATTTTAAATGTCAAGTGTCTTGTCAGTCTGGAGTGGCAAGCCAGGGCATGCAGTGAGCACTGCTGCCAGAGCAGAAGTTGTTGTTTCCTACCTACGCTGCTCAGACTAATTTAAGATCCTCCTTTGAAAGATACTGGTTTGGTCCTCAGGGAGGAGGCTGTTGTGAACACTTTAAACATGAAACAGCTGAGCTGAAGAGCCATCTGCATTGGCCCCCTGCACTAATGGGAACCGAAGTGAGAAATGAGGATTTTGCTGGGTGCTCCTAATGGCATCTCAGTACAGTGTTCCCGCTGGGATGGTTATTTTTCTGGGAGCTTGTGCCTGTGGGAAGAGGCTGGCAGCTTCAGGTGTCGCTTAACATGTGGAAACTGTGATGAGACCTTGCAGGGTGAGCAGATGAGTGAACTGCTGCTGGCCTGCAGGGCAGGT
The DNA here is from genome assembly GCF_011004875.1 of Balearica regulorum gibbericeps. NCBI lineage: Eukaryota > Metazoa > Chordata > Aves > Gruiformes > Gruidae > Balearica > Balearica regulorum. The sequence goes on from NC_046184.1 coordinate 64,460,611, forward strand.
TGCAGCATCTCTGTTTTAAGTAACTGTCCCTGAAGTGCATGGTGCTGGTCATCTCTGAGGAGAGGGTTTTGTCTCTGCGTAGGCTGGCTGGATGATCACTGTCACTTCTCGCTTCTCTCCCTGGTTATCCTTTCCTCCTTCCTGTTATATGCGTAAAGTCATCTGGGAGTTGGACTTGATGATCCTTATGGGTCCCTTCCAACCTGAGATATTCTATGGTCTCTAAAATGGGTGCAAGAATAGTGGATTCCATTTAAAATACAAGAATAGTGCTGGCTGTGCCCTTTACATAGGGCTTAACTGTGCCCTTTGACAAGAGATGCTGTTACATGAGGACTGAGATAAATTTTCTTTGCTTTCCTCACCTCCCATTTCCATGGTGAGTGAAGATGATAACTGAAACCAAGTGCAGTGCAACCAGATGTTGTGAAACGCTGCTATAATAATGTTGAGATCTATCTGCATGCATTGAAGAAGAAACCCAATTAACTGTTTTCTTTCCAAAGCAGCATAAGTTAAACCAGCATTGCAACAACAAAATGCTCTAGCCCTGCTGCTGAGCTCTTGGGCAGCAAACAAGACCATAAATGCCCACTGGTGAATTGTAAAATTTGTATGCAAAGGTTTTGACTTGTCTAAAACCTTTCTTTCACTACTTATTTTTTTGGCTAAACACTGGGTAGTTATCAAGAAGACACTAATTAGGTGCAAAATGTGCAGTAAATGAAATTTCCTTCCAAAGAACCTGTATGTATACCTGGAGCGTAACCCAGCAAATTAGTGTTATCTCACAACAAATATTTCTGACTGGCATTGCATGCCTGGAGCATAGGTGGGGAAAGAAAACCTGAACAACTGCATCTATTCCTTTCTTCGCTAGGTAGTTTTTAATAACATAACTGGTCTCTTTAAGTATCTTGCCTGAGTGCCAAAAATCATCAGAGACACCAATGACTAAGTTTTGGAAGGTGAGCTGCCCTCTCTGTCAAGGGTGAGTCATGCTGGCTGGAGGTGGTGGGGAGAGGCTTGCCCCTACTTTTGGTGGTTTGGAGGCTGGCGAAAGGCAAACCTGTCAGTCAGGCTCATCTTGCAGCCTCTACAATCACTGGTGGTAAAAAATAGTGACCCTGCTGCTCACCGGGTGAAGAGAAAGGCATGGGGAGAAGTGATGAAGAGTTTCAGTTTTCTGTGGTTTTGCTGCTCAAGTTAGCAGCCCAAGACCTGACTTATGAGACAAATGAAGGGCATAGCAGTGGGCCCGGTGTAAGAAGGAAACAAAAAAAAAAGGGGGAGGAAAAAGTAGCAGAGACAAAAGAATGAATGCATCTGACCTGAGAGTATAATCCAGACACTTGCTTGCAACACAAAATTAGTAATGTATTTTGAGATTTCAGCCAGGGACCCAGATGGGGGGAGCCTTGTTGAAGGGCTTCCAGCTCGCTGACTCACCGCTCTGGTGCTCTGGCCCTGTGACTCACTCCTCTCTGACTTTGGGGAGAGGATGGGAAAGAGCAAAACATGCGCCCAGCCTATTGAAAAGTTAGACTAGGTCCAAGAACTATGCACTGGGGGAAGGGCAGGGGAATGTGAGAAGGATTTTCCTATTTTATACGACTCCCAAGAGGCTTAGGCTAGGAATGAGCAACAGCATCCTTTTCTCTGTTTGCAGACAGTGGGCTTAAGAGGCACTGAACTTCAGGGTTGTTTCTCAGGGTTGTTTCTCACCCTTGCCTCAATTGCACAAGGGCTTCTTTTTTTTTTTTCCCTTTTTCTTTCTTTTCTCTTTCAACCCATATTTAGTCCTCATTATTAATTTTGGTTTTAATTCTCTTTTTAAATCCAAAATACTTCCGTGTGTCTGTGGGTGCTAAGGAAAGGGAAAGAATATTTTGGAACAAGGAAAGGCAAAGGAGTAAACATAGTTCTTGAAAAATCCCCCCCAATTAGGGTAAAAATAAATACATCTCTTTGCTGGTTGTGGTTTGGAAGTACTTGAGTGTTTGCAATGCAAGTGTGTGCATGCATGTGTGCATAATGGGGTGGATTATAAAATTTGCTCAGCATGAACTTCAGCATTTCCAACTGTGTAACCTGAGCAAGTTGGGAAGATGTGCGGATTTAATTACCATGTAAATCTATTAGCTCCGAATTTCCTGGCATTTGTTTTGTTGATGACACAACCTGAATGTTATTCACTTAGTGGATTTTTTTTTAATCTGTCCAATTTTATTATTTTTTTTTAATGCTTAAAATGAGTAATTGCTGGTGTGAGACTCCAAACAATCACGTCTGCTGTTATGGTGGATCTCTCAGTTGTTTTCAAATACCAATTTCATGTTACTCTTCATATCCTCCTGCAAATGAGGTAATTTCAGTGTAGTTAATGACTAGACAGTAAAGAATTTTACAGTAGAGTAAAATAATTAAGCAACTGTTTCTCTGCGTCTTGGTTTTGATTTTTACACTGTAGAAGATAAACACCTACAAATTTGAGGTTCCCTCTGTTTGCCCTTGGCAAGTACATAAGCTGGGGTGGTGTAAATCTCTCTGCTGTGTTATCTGAGTGTTTTAGGTGTGACTTAGGGACTGTTTACAGTCCTCTATCTCTCTGTTCTCTGCTATGGCTGCATCTAAGATTTTTTTTCCTGCCTTCATAAAGCTTTTCCAGCTATTTTGGTCCTTCATCAGGCTGAGAAGGAGAATCTCTGTGTCCTGTTTAAGAGCAAGCAGTTAGATGTGCCTTCAGTTGCATACTCAATACTGTGGTCTGTCCAAGGGCGTCTCTGCAAATCAGATTTCAGTTATTTCAGGTGTGGTTGCATTAATTTTTTCAAATATTTGCTGCCACATATAGTTGTTCTCCCCCCCCCCCCCCCCCCCATTAATGCACACCAAAGGTAAGCACCCAGGTATAAAAAATCGTGTAGGGTGCAGCCTTCTGCTCTTCCGCTCTTTCTCCCTGTGGGGATGTTGGTGAATGTGAAGTTGGTCTTGTCTCCCCCTCAGCCCCCATCTTTGAAATCAATCTTATGGAAAAATGCTGTATTGCTGCCAGGCTGTCCTTCGTTTCTCATCCTTGTAAGAGCAATGCAACAGGAGCCTGGATCTGTGCCTTGCAACAGTGATGTATGAACGCATCATACACCAGTAGAGGAGCTCTTTTGTTCCCTGCAGGGCATATGTAAGTGAATCGTGTAGGTGAGGCTACAGGGGCTCCATCGGCTGCTCTTCTCAAAGTTGACAAGAATGAGTACTGTGTGATACAAGCTGTGACTGAGTTTGGAGAGAAGAGTGAGTGGTGGCCAGGTTCCCTGCTGCGAACTTAGAGGATTTCTAGAAAGGGAAGAAGTTGAGAGAAGTGATGTACCTGAAAATCTGCTGAATTTGTGTTTGAATCTTTGTGAAAATTAACTGATGCCCAAGTGCCAGTGAGTACTTAGAATAGCTGTCTTGGTTGTTGGAAGCTGGTGCACGCTGACACCTCCAGTCCATTGCTGGTGAACTTGCAACAGAAAGTCAAAAGTACCACCAGCAACACATCTGGGAAGAAAACACCTGTGTTGAGGAAGCTTTTTAACCTGTGCCTTTGGGGTTGGGCATGCAGAAAGTCACAGACTTCTCTGCTGTGTTGTCATCATTGGTAGGCTTGTGTGTGCAGTCCTCCATGAGCAGCATCTTTAGGCATGGTTCTTCATTAGCTGAAAATGGCAGGTCTCTGCTCCCAGCCCTTCTGGGTAGATGCTGCGCTTGCAAACCCAGACAGAGCTGATAGCGTGATGCCTTTTACAGCTCTTGCCATGCTGTCACGTCAAGAGCTGAATCTGTGAAGGCTGAACAACACGTATGTGCCATCTTTAACAACTGGCACCTTGCCTGGGTGCCCCAGAGCTTGAAGACTTTTGTTAGCAGCTATGACTCCTACTCAGACCTCCTCAGCTACCATATAAGCAGCTGCCAGATGTCTGTGAAATATGTGCTTGGTTCCTTGAAGAGGAGCCAGTATCTCCACGTAGCCACACTTCTTGATTTGTTTGATGCTATTAACTAGAAATGCTGCTATCTTTTGTGATATTTTATCTCCTATGCACCTTTGTTTATGTAAACCACAAAAGAGCTGCTGAAGAAATTATTCCCTTTTCTCCCTGCTATCTTAACATGAGAGGAAATTGTGGGGGGAAGGAAAGGGCAAATTCATGTCTGTGGTGCACATTTACTTCCCCATGAGTGGGGGATAGTTTATGGTCTCCCCTCATCTTCTCCAGGACCACTGCCTTGCACATTAGATGCTTTCTGATTCCTTTGATACAGAACTAAGGGTGCAATCCTTGCCCTCCACCCCACCATTATTGCTGCTGCTTTACAAGAGATAAATATCAGGCAGTTTTGCACCTGCAGATGGTGGGCTTCATTTTTATCCCATGAGTGCCTGCTGGATAGATGGGATGCTCCCACACAGGCAGTTCCTTTTGTGGAGTGGGGGATTGATCCTGCCTAGCTGGGGAGACCTCAGGGTGAGTCAGGAGGGGAACCATTAACTCCCAGGAGGGTAATATCTTGAATTTACGGGTGGTTCTTACCCTGATACGTTGTCTTTAGGCTGGCTTGCCCTGGCCTGTTTGGAGAGCAGGGCTGGCTTTGCAGTGTGCCAGGGTGCTGCTGCCGCAGCTCCCCTCCTGGGTGGCTCTGCTGGGAAGGGTGGGTTGTGCTGCTACAGCTGGTGTGTGGGTCTTGCAGCTGATGCAGTGCATTTTCCAGGCTCACCAAAGCCTGTCACTTGTTTAATAATTTAAATATAGTTATAAAGTGTCATTTGGGGCTCTTGACTTATCTTCATTCCTTTTTTAGTGAGTTCTTAGAAAGCCAATTTTCTGAACACGACTGTTTCATTTTTAGTCATGATAATGTGGCACCTCTAGACAACCGGTGCTACTGCTGTTCTCATCTGGCTTCAGGTCCTCTGGTGGAGAAGTCAGCACTGCCACGCACCTAGCAAATCCTGAGTCTCTGTTTTACTTCAGAGATGTTCATTTCATCAGACGAGAAAGGAAAAAAACCAAACCTGTCCCTTAGGCAGAGCTGGAGAAAAGGGCCTTTGTCTGGCAGGAACAGGCAGATGCTGTGGAGAGCTGCAGCCCGCGGCCCAGCTGGTCTGCAGCCAAATACTACTTTCGAAGAGCTATCCAAAATCCGCCGTGCGCCCGGATATAAGAGGTCTCCTCTGTTGGCTTACCACGGGGTGATGTCTGTAGGTGCTTTGTGTTCCCCAAAAGCACCCGGGTTATAGGTGGGAGCAAATGTCCAACCAGAGTGATGGTGAAATTCTGCAGGGCTGCAACTTCCATTCTCTCTTCAAACAGGAGCGCTGCTTTCTGTTTGTCTTTTCAGTGTTCCGGGGGAGGGGGAAGCGGAAGATAAGGTTACATCTGTCCTAAATCCATGACTTTTTACAGAGATTAAAATCCCAGCTGAACACATCTCTTTGCTATGTAAAGAGAATAGTTTAATAATTCAAGCAGACTCCTTGTATCAACACATGTCTGCGATTAGTGCTGTGGCTGCCAGTGGGGTGTGAGGATAGCAGGAAGCTGGCAATGCATCTGGCTACAAAAGTATTAAAAACAAAAAAAGAAAAGACGACAAAAAGGCACATTTTCAATGCAAGTGCTCTTTTCTTTCTTTTTCTTTTTTTTTTTTTTAAAGGTGAACTCTGGGTGAAAGATGCCAAGCTGAAAGCCACAGACAAAGAATTTCTTTCTTTTCCAAGCAAATATATATTCAAGTGGTAGGCATAAAATTCTCAGTTTGCTCCCTAAATTGCCTTTTCCTGAGTGTAGAGTGGTTGCTGCCGTATCAGAATTGACAGTTATTCTGAGGATTTCCAGCTCTGGAAGGGGCTGATGACCACTAAGGTGTGTGTGGAAGCGGAGAAGGGAGCACGGAGAGGAGGAGGAGGAGATGTGAGGAGGGGAGGACGTGCTTTGAAAAGACAGAGGGAAGCAGTTTAGGTGTAGGTGGAAGTTTCGAGGAGCTGGAGGACTAACTGTTCCCGGAAGGTTTCTGCTGTAGCTGCTGCTCAAATGATTTTTCTTTTTTTACCTCTGTAGGTAGATGGAGCCACTTCCAATTGTTTTCTTAAGAAAACAAAAATAATATCAAAGTGAGCTAGCTTTAAGTGTTCAGTGTAGCAGAGATTTGTATAACATATGAAAGATTCCTGTAAATCAAGTGGTTGTGTTTTCTGTAATCACTGAGTGAGAAGTCCAGATACCTAAAATTGCTTGTACCTTGAGCTCAGTAGCTGTGCAGTCTAGCCTGTGGCAATTGTTTGAGGCTTCTCTATTGACCGGTATTCAAAGTTATATCACAGACCATTGAAAATAAGATTAAAAATTGTAATGACATTAGAGAATAATTTTAAAACCTGGCCATTTATTTGCTGTCAGACAATTCCATTGTAAATGCAAATTATTTCCTTCCTTGCAGCTTGCTGCTTTGCAACTGCATGTGAAAAGGAGAAAGCACAAGTGTTGATGAACATTTTGAACATCCTTCCCGACCCCAAGGGGAAGGATGTTCTCTGTTTTTGGGAAGTTGAATGTTTGTTTCCTTCTTTGCTTTTCCTGAAGCGGTTTTAGGAAAATTTCCCATTCAGAAAGAATAAATAAATAAATAACCTAACATACCTAACTTTAATCAAATGGAAGAAGTAAAATAACATTTGATATGACTTTTTTCCGTATCAAAGGTAACAGAAAGCTAATAGAAAGGCTAATAGAAATCTTTATTTGTGAATGTGCCAAAAATAGCTGAGTAGCCTGTGGTTGTTTTGTCTTTTAGTTGAGTCTGCTAAATTAGAACATCTAAATAGTGTTTGACTAAGTCAACACTTAGGTATGGTATTTTCAAGGATGACATCCCCAGATTGGATGACGCGCACTGGTGATAAAGTAGCTGGGTGTAGAAACCAGGGTACAAATATTGTAGCAGCCCTATTTCAGCATCTGCTAGTCATCAGTCAGAATAATGCATGAAAGAATTAGAAAGAGGGAAATGTTCTAGCCAGCTTTAGGAAAATATGTAGATAAATATAATTGATTCTTTCCATTAGCCCAAATGAAAAGAAGTGTGTAGACTGGGGGGGGGGGGAAAGTTGTCCCTAAGGTACTGCATTTTTATAGGTTCATCCTTGAATTCTGTCATGGTTGGGAAGCATTTCTGTCCCTTGTTTACTCTCTAATGGCTACCTCCCCTGTTTTACCTAGAGTCTTTATTGATGCACCAGGTTGTTCAACTAGTCTTGAGCATCCTTTTTCTTTCTTCTTTGTGTAGTGGGGAATTAGAGTTTATACTTTTATCCATGCAGATATTGGGAGGCAGCCCTGGATGTGAAGTGCTAGTGAGTCCTTGGGTATCAAAATTAAAATAAACAAGGCTTTCTAAGGTGGTCATGACCCTCTTGCTGAGGCATATGAGCATTTGTTTAGTAGTGTTATCATTTACGGCAAGTAAATATGAGGCTACAAATCTGTTTTGCCATTTGTAAAGGCTTTACTTTAGCTAAATTGCTATTGCAGCATAGCAACTGTGGTCCTCTGTTTATTGCCTTCTGTTTAGTAAATATTTTCTTTTCCTCAGTGTCAGTCAGAATTGACTGAAGCCTTATTGATTTTAAAAGAAGGCACAGTTAGCATTAGTGAACATCTTGGAAGAGGCGCTTGAACTTCCAGGGGACTCTGAGAGCCAGCCGTGCTCGGTGTTTTCCAGCATCAGGCTTCAAGGCCACAGGTGCTGCTGGAGCTATGAAATGTGCATGCATGAGGATGTAAGCACACCGCTTCATCATGGATTTATACAATATTGACTTGTTTAATTCTTAATTTAGCCTACAGGAAGCCAAATCTTGGATTTCAGTGTTTGTTTCTGCAGGAGAGAGCAAGACGAAGAGCCAAGATCAATACTGCTTGCAAAAATAGAGCAAATCAAACAGACTTAGACTTTGGTAGGATCATGCCCCAGTCAACAAAGACTCCTATAGAAGATGGTAGATAATGCCTGATTGTTTAGGAAAGCTCATTAGAATTCATTGTACAAATATTTTTGTACAAAAATAGAATTCTTTATGTGAATGAGATGAGCAGGAATGGTTTCTTGCAGTGCAGTTTCTTGGTCTGTCAAAGATGTAGTCTTCTGACATTGGAAACAAAACCAGGAAGAGCTGCAGAGTTTTTGGCTATTGATGGGAACTGCATTGGAGTACAAGGAAGCAGATCAGAAGATTCGAGTTGAGCTCGTTTTGAACAAGAAACAAACACAAAGTTATCCTACTATATATATAGCCATAACATGTGCTGTCAGTGTAATGAATTCAGTGTAATAGATAAAGTGGTAATTAGTACTGGCTGTCAGGAGCTCTAGATGCGAGGCCTAGATGCTGCATATGGGCTTTAGTCCTGGGTGGAATGCGACTTCTAAAATAGATACATAAATCAGGCAGGAAACCCATTTTACAGCAAATGCGTTAATTGCTTGGCTGGGGACGTGCATGGACCCTTTTTCCTAGAACGTGCTGTATGTTCAGCGCAGCTAAAATAGTCATACGTGGTGTTGGAGTCTGTGTCTGAGTGTGTTTCCTTTTTCTTCTCTGCTTCAGTGAACATTAACCTGATATATTCTATTCCACACACAAAGTATTCTGGTGATAAATCCTGAAGGATCTTTCATGCTGTCTGGGTGAAATGTGCTTTCCCATTTTGGTGGTGTGCCGTAGTGAGTAGTTTTTTTTGGGAGGTTGAGGCTGCTTCAGGACATGACTGCCATGCTTCTATTTTCTGTTTTCGTTGCAAGTTAATCATAGGATCTTCTGTTGTAATGTATGCCTCTGAGAGGACTTTTGTTCTAGCTGTAGCTCTTCAGCTTGAAGTAGTGATAGGAGGAGGAAGCTGTTAGGCAGGGCTGGTGGATCCTGCTGCTGACTGGCACGGGTGCCCGGTGCAGATACTGGAATTGGTCTCATGAATGCTTTCCTGTTGTTGGCATGACAGACAGGCAAGGAGATAAACTTTTTCCTCCTTTTTTATCTCTACAGCACTTCACAGAGTTCCTGGATGAGTTTTCACCAGATGTCCTAGGCCAGCTCTTGAATGATCCCTTCTTGTCTGAGAAGAATGAAATAATGGAGGTGGAACTGTCTCCAGCATCCCCAGCGCCCCTCATCCAGGCAGAACACAGCTACTCCCTCTGCGGGGACTCTCGACCCCAGTCACCCTTGACCCACATCTCGACTGACGACACCTTTAATGAAGGTAGTGCTGATGTGTGTGAAATCTACTGATGTTAATGCACTGAGCCCTTGTTCGTTTGTCATGATGATGCAATAATGAAATGTTCCTGGTGGGGTGATGATGTTCTAAGGGTACATGTGAATGCTCTGTGCTAATTGAAATACCTACAATGAAGTCACAGAAGGGATTTGTTTGTTTTAAATCTGCAGGCATTGTGAATAAAGAAACTTGTCCATAGACAGAGAAATTGTGCTCAGCAGGAGTTACTAACTTTGCACTGTAAACATTTTGAATAAGAAGTGCCCATCAAAAAGAAATGGGAGAAGGGCCAGAAATACACTTGTTTCTATATGTCTGAATCTGTGGTTGTTGAAGATAAATGGAGACTGATAAACCAAATAAGTCGAATGTGGACCACCATGAAGCCTGGGTACTAGTGTAGAACATGACATTTAAGGAAGGGGTGAGGTGGGTTTTGTTTGGTCTTCTGGAGAAAAGGCAAAGGGGAGATCTTATTGCTGGGTATGGTTATCTGATGACAGGCTACAGAGGAGACAGAGCTGGACTCCTCTGAGATACACAGTGAAAACACGGGAGGTAACGGTTGCAAATTGCAAGAAAGGAAATTCCGGTTGGGTGTTAGGGAAATCATTTTCACCATGCGAGCGAGTCAGGCATTTGAACAGGTGTCCAGGGAGACTGTGAAGTCTTCGTCTGTGGAGATAATTCAAAGCTGAGCTAGGCAGGGCCCTGAGCAACCTGATCTCAATTGGCCATACTCTCAGTGAGGAGTTGGACAAGATGGTCTCCAGAGATCCTTTCAAAGCTACATGATTTCATGTTTATTAAAAACAAAGAAACAAACCTTTTAAACTACACTTATTTTTCAGTAGTGAGTATCTGTAGCTTTCTGGTATCCCAAAATGAAAATGAGATCATCTTATTTATGTTTCTAACTATGTGTAGGAATGTAACTTCAGGTGCTGTCCCAGTCTTAAAACCTGCCTTGCTGAAGTCCTAAGGTGGTTTATTTTTTTTCTTTTTAGAAAATAAAAAAAGGCAAAGAAAAAATAATTCCCATCATGAAGTCACTGGTGATCTCATGAAGACATAACTGCAGTTTTATAGATTCTGCGGTTGTGGGAAGTGGCGATGCATAGAAAATGTTGAAAACCAACAGCATTTTTTAGCAGTTATCTTTAATTCAGCAATTATAAACAGCTGGAGGGGAAAAAAGGGAAATGCAGGAAGGGTGGGCAGAAGAGATCCAAGCTGCTTGTTCTGGTATGAAGATGCCTGCTGGCTGGCAGGCAGGGGAGTTAAAGATAAAAAAACTAGTGGTTGGTGGAGGAGCAAGGCCATGAGTATCTGGTAACTTAGGAACAAACACCGTGGTAGACTTTCACTCCTAATAATTGGTTTACGTCTTCAACATTAGCTTTACAGTGAAAAGCAGTAGAGTACTAAGTTGCATCACAATAAAATGGAGAGAGAGAGAGAGATTAGTGCTTATGTCTAAGCATTAACAAGCTAAGCTGTTTATGAAGATCCACCAGGACATGAGTTTTCAAAGGCTGACAGTTTTGTAGTCCAAACGATGTGGTCTGTTAGAGATTTCACAAGAGGACAACTAATAAAACCCATGAGAAGGCTTTTCAAGGTGAGACGGGGTTTTTGGATGTGATCTGGAAACATCATCTACAAAAAGCCTTCCCAATTTTTATTTTCTAACTGTTTTATGTGAATATCTTTAAATTAATACAGGCAGGAGAAAGAAACTTTTATTGTGGCAGGAGAAACAAGCACAAGAAACTTCAGAAAGCAAGCTTCTCTGGAAGTTAATAGGGAGGAGCTGCAAACTAGGCTAAAAGTGAGGGGAGTTTTCTTTGGGTAAAAATCCTGAAGAAATTCATACTGCTGAAACCACCGGGTAATTAATAGAGTTCTAGTCAAATGATTTTTTAAAAAGCCAAGAAACATTAACAAGTGGATTTAAAAATAGAAAATGAATGGAAAGCATTTCATCTTCTGTTCACTCTGCAGTGTGTTTCATAAGAGAGGAGGAGGGGGAGTTGTTCTTGGTGTTTGGGATTTTATTTGATCTTAACCCTGGAATCACGCTCATGACCTTTCAATACCTATTGACTTGAAAACAATGAAGCTCAGAGAAATACTTGAGGAAATTGCAGAATTATAGTTAATGTGGCTGTCTGATAGCTATCCAAAGGCATCACCCTGATGATTTTTCAGTCCTTGAGTCTGTGAGAGAGGGGAAATTTTGTGGGTGGCAGTACTGCAGGATCTGGCACTGAAGTTTGAAAGCATCTCTCTTGCTGGGTGGTGGAAGTACGTGGTGCTTCTGACAACTCTGGTGAATGCCAGTCCCCTTGGTGGAGCAAGGGGACAGCTATCGGGAGCAGGAGGTACAGGGTGCAGACGGGGAGGTCCATGTGCTCCAGCATGGTCTCCGCTGCTGAGGAACCAGGAGTGGATTTGTTGAGTGGCAGGGGCTGAGAAACGTGGCTTGTCCTGGGCCAGGGTCCTGCCAGCTCTATGGGCCCGGAGTGTCCTCAGCCCCATGGCTCTGGGGCTGCTGTGCTGCCACCCCGCCAGCTCTGTGTCGTGTTGCTCTGCTACCTGCCTTTCTGCCCTCCTCCTTCAGTCCATGCTTACCTTTTGGAGGAGGGAACTGGATTTCAGGAGCATGTCTGTCTGGTTCAGTGGCACCCAATGCTGGCAGTGGTTTTCATCCACGTATTCCCAAGCGCTGCTGGCAGGGTTGGGGTCCAGGAGCCCTAGGGCATGGGGAGGCTGAGAAACAGGTCCATCTTGTTTGGCGACTGATCTTCAAAAGTACTTTAAACCAGGCAGTGTCTATTTCCATCTTTTTTTTTTTTTCTTTTTCCCTAGCCATGTCCCAACAACTTTACTGAAAATGTTATTTAATGTTTCCTTTCGGCCATTATGATGGAGTGAATGATTGTTCTGGCTCTGTCAGCACCTTCTTACCGACTGTTGCTGGGACCAGTTAACTTCTGCAGTGAGCCGTTCTCATTGGTCACTACCTGACCGTTACTGCGACTTTGTACAACCACTAAACTGACCTACTCATAAAATTGTAAATCTTACATAAAGGGTTTTTTTGGTTCTTTTTTTAAATCATTAGAAGTTTAAAGCCTGGCAAACTCATAAGCCTGAGGTTAACTCTTTTGAGGAGTCCTGTTGACCTCAAGGTGAGAACATGTTTAAGTGTCCATATGATCAAGGTCCGAACACTGGATTTTCCTAGTTACTCGTTCTTCTGACTTCACTGTATTGAGGGTATTTCCCCAGCTTTGTGCAGAACAACTCTTCTAAATACTTGTAGGCTGTTCCTAGTGTGGGGTCTCTGAAGGCGTCAGTCCCTAAATCTCCAGCCTACGAAAGCATTGGCAAGAGTAACTATTTTAAAGCAGATGTGTACAAGACTTCTGGCATTTAGTTCTTTGGGGTTTTTTCCCCCCTGAGAATCTATTCTTACATTCAATTTTGCATAAACTTTTAAGCCTAAAGGTACTTGGGAAGAGAGATTTATAGGCCTGGCCTGCTTGCTTGTAGCTGGCTGACCGTGAGCTTTTGTTTGCCTGAACTGGTGAATAAGGCATCTGGCCTGAGGAGGGCTCCAGGCCGTCACGTGAAAAAAGAGTGCATCACAGGTACCGATGAGCTGCACTGGTTGCGCTGCTGCCTCCCTCACAGCAGGTTTCTGCTATCCAGTTGTGAGTGCTGGGGTTTTGGAGACAACTGCAGAGTAGCCGTGGAGAAGTAGGGTGGGTAGTTGTGAAATGGAAAATGCTTCTTGCAAGGAAATGGAGAAGCTGGGAGGGGAGGCTGAGAATAGGGCTGATTGCTAAGGGAGACCTCTCGGTGTGCATCAGGGCCTTTTGGGGCACAGGCTCACTTCTGACAGTTGTAAATGGTTACGGAAAAAAGCTTTATTTTCTATTACGGTTGGTGCACGTCTGTCTTCAGGTTTCCAGTCTCAGCAGCCTTTTGGCAAGGGAGGGCTGTGGGTCGGCCAACGAGGAGCAAGGCAAGACCCGAACTTCATCAGGGACTCAGGTTAGTCTCCTGTGTGACTTGAGATGTGAGTGTAGGGTCCTTCCCTGCCCTCACACACTTCACCTTGTCAGCCATAGGCACAAACTCTTTAGGACAGTGGCTGCCCCTTGTTTGGGACCTATGAGATCCATGGGCAAGAACCGAGTACAAGTAATACTGAGGGGCAGGTGTGCAGCAGGAACGTGGAGGCAGAGGCTGCAGCATCTGTGTGGGACTCTTCATCCTCTGGGATCAGCTCAAGCGATAGGGGTGGTTTGCAGTGTGTGTGTGTATTTGGGTTTTGTGTGTGTTTCTCACTTTGTGAGCCTGGCAGGGCTGAGACAGTAGACAGCTGACTAGTTGTTAGTATGGTTTTCTCTCCTCAAATTGTGGCCAGGTGGCTGGGTGTGTTCCTTTCCCCATTCCCCGAGGGCTCTGCTTTTGAGACTAGTCTTGGTCCCCACCTGCCTTCCTGTTTGTGCTTTCCTGCTCAGGAATGCTTTGAAGTTACTCTTGGATTTGAAGCGGCTTGCATTGGCTAAAAGTTTGACAGAGTGATTGCAGAAATGGTATGTTTCTATTTTGCACTTAGCTGTGCCAAAACTGTGGCTGGCCCCAGAATATAACCTGTATTGTTACTGGGTTTTTTACTGCTGAGGTTATGTTTTCCTGTAATGTGCTTTTAAAACTTAAATTTTCTTTTTAAATTTCAACTCCATCTCCATACATAGTTTGAAAAAGAAAAAAAGAAACAAACAAGAAACCCAAACCAAACAAACAAAACGCCAAAAACCATTGTATGTGTCTCCCACTACTCCAGTGCAAATAGCCCTTCCATGACAAATCCAGTCTCCATCTCAGGCAGCGCTTTGTACAGGAAAATGCTTGCTTATGTATGGAGTTCACAAGCAATAATCAGTGTCCTGTTCTGTCTCTTCATGTAGAGGCACCTGTGGGCTTGAGACTCAGGGTGGTCATATTTTATGTGTGTGTGTGTATATATATGAATAATGTATATGTGGTTATATAGGTTATATTATCTATAATAGGTTATATATTCTATTTTTATATATACATACACATTGCCCTGCTTCTCTCTTTTTTTCTCTAAATACTGAATCAATGAGATGTGAACAATGAAAATGGAACCTCCTCTGCCCTGACTTTAAAGAAAATGAAACTGAACAAAGAAATTCACTTGTGTTTTGAAAAGATGCTGTCAAAGCCATTCTGATAATTTTTGCAAGTACATTCCAATGCAACTTTTTTCCTGTGTAGGTTTTGTATTTTTGTGTGTTTAAGGAATGGAGAGGGAGCCTTTTGATGGTGATAGCCTGTATTTGAGTGATTTTATGTGGATGGGTGGCAGTCAGTCCTTGTCAGCATCTGCAGTTTTAAAGGACGAGAACTTTTTTATGTCCGAGGTCCGAAATCTCAGTAGATCACTCTGAATCAAGCTTGTAACTTCGACTTGGGCGGCAGTATTTGAAAAACATCAGATTGGATTTAGAGGTGGACATTTTGGTGACTACTTACGCTTACTGTTAATAATTGACAACTTTATTTGCAGTCAGAGCTCCTTTAGCTTCCAGTTCCAGAATCTCTTTATGGCCTTTTTTCCTGCAGGAGTAAAGAACCATCTGTTCTCGGAAACCTCTTTCCCCAGGTGTTTGTAGGCTGTGATTAAGTTCCCTCTTGATTTCTGCTTGGATACAGCTTAAATGAACTGCACTTATTTCGTGTTTCCCTATATGTGATATATTCTGGACATCGTGCTATTCTTGCAGTTCCTTTCTAAACAAAGGAACATTTGCAGTTCCTTTTCAAAACTCTGTGTAAAGTGACCACCGGAGCTGATTTCCCAGGAATAGTTTCCCTAATGATGAATATTAGGGGAATACTCCTCCCACTTCCAGTCCTGCTGTTTCTGAAACCAGTGATCTCATTCTTTTTTAGCTGTGGTGTTGCACTGGGAATTGATGCTCAGTTATTTGCGGTGAGCATTGAGTCCTTTTAATGTGCTTCAAAGACTGATTGCTGCTGTAATAAGGATATGCCTTCACAATATCCATGTGAGGAGAAAAATTCAGAATGGTACGAACTGTTTTATTTGAACACAATGGTTCTGTGGATCATTTTCACATATCTTAAAAACAAAACAAACAAACCAACCCTCACATAATCTTTTATAGGACATTTAATAGTATCGAGCATTAAGGCTATGTGTAAAGACAAGCTACCACCTCAGTCTGTGCCTCACTTCCATATATATAAAGAATGATGCTATAAAAATAACATTTTTATACCCCTAAGCAAAATAATTAGAAACATCACAGACTGTATTCCAGCTGACAGCTATGCTTGTGTAAAGTCTCAGGCTGAGGAGAGGTTAAAGCAGACAGAACCTGTAACCCTGAGACAGCTCCTGGTGGGTTTTACATGACAAGATGATTCTGATTGAAAACTGTCAAAATTCTTCTCAGGAAAGAGGGTATTGACCCTGGTTGTTTAGGTATGAGAGGAACAATGTATCTTTGTTTCTATCTTAATAACTTTGATAGTGATACAAATAATCTGTGGGTTTTAGATGGACTCCATGCCGCTCAAAGGAGGGGATGCAGGTATGACTGATGATCCTTTGTTAGGAGAAAGGCTACTTCTGCTGTGCGTTGTGATTGCTGTGTATCACTGCTGCTCATCTTTGCCCATTTATTTAATTCTCCCTTCCTGGCACTTTAAAAAGGACCCCAATGTTTGGTAGTCAAACAGTATCCCCTTTGTCAAGGCTGTTTCAAGGGCTTCGGTTTCATTATTTGCGGTGGGAGTGTGTGTGTGCACGCTGGGAGGGGGAAATGCCATCTGGAAAATCTGTACGAGAAACTGTTTGTCGATGAATGTGGGCTCTCACCTCGTGGAGGAGAAGGGGGGTAGTGGCAGTGGCGTTGGAGTTCAGCATTTCAGGCATGATAAACGGGGCTTGTGTTTGCTAGGGGGTGTTACGTGAGCCCAGAGCTGGGCACTGGGGACGGTGCAAGCCCAGGGGGAAGACAAGGAAGCAATTATTTCTTCAGAAAGGTCTGACTTTCCTTTGGGAAGCTGGAAAGGCTCAGACTGTAGAGCTGGGGACGCTGAACTTGCCTGCAAGCGGCACTTCCAGCAGCACGCCCAGAATCCATGCATCAGCAGAGGCCCTTTCGGGTTCGCAGTGGCGTTTGTGCCAACAGAGACCAAGCAGCCATTTCCCCCACAAACAAGGTGTGAGGCTCTTCCAGGAGGTGTTTTCCCCTTGCAGTTTGCAGCTGTGTTTTTGTGGTGTAGAGCTAATGAGCACCCTTGGGTCCTGCTACTAGCTGTATAGGGTAGCTCAGAGGTAGGATCCAGGCAAGGACCAAACACTTGTCTGCAGTACAGTTTAGCAAATGCAGACCCTTGGTGCAGAGTCTGAGCCCACATACTGTTGTACATGGCACAGCTGAGCAGAAGCCATGTGGGCTGTGCATCCAAGCCCTGCGGTTCATGATGGCAGTACAAGGTCTGTCATGGACCAAAAGGAATTAGTTGAAGCCCTTTTGCTCAAATCAATGACACAGCTGAAAAGGGGGATTATTTGAATATACTTTGCTGGAGAACAGTTAGAGTCATAAGGGATCTTCTTGCATTACCCTGTCCAGAGATGTCTTTCCTGATGCCTGTGCGAAGTATTTTGACCGGTAGTCTCTTGTGGTCTCCTTAAGTTTTCGGTTTTGTCTTTCTTTAGTGGTTTAATCTGTTGCTTGGACAGTGAACTTTGAGGGGGCAAGGACTGCATCTTCATTCTGCTTTGCATATAAGGATATCCCTTGATGCTTCTACAGGTCTCATTTGCAGGCTTGTTTCGAATGACATGTTTTCTGTGCGATTACGATCTGTCGTAGTGGTATGGGTTGGTATGTTTTTTCCCTTCCAGATTAGGTTCAGTGGTACATCCCTCATGTGGGTTTGTTTACCTAGTGGTGCTGTCTTCCTTTTTACTGCAGGGGAACAAAAGGTGAAAATCATGTTGTTTCTCTGAACACTTGCATTATCTCTACTTGAGAGGGACGAGGGAGAGATAGAGTGCATCTCTAATTTCATTTCTTTAAAAATACACAGGAGCTCACTGATGCAACTTGGCTACCCAGGCCAAAAGTGTCTCTGTTAAACTTTTAATGAATAGTGCTGAAATTAATGTGGGGAGCAAGGGAGATCTTTTTACTTATTTCATAAGCTCTGTTTCTCTGTAAATATATCACAGAGGGTGAAATAGTCAATATTGGAGAAGATTTACTTTTTCTCAGGAAGGAAGTAGTGTGTTAGAAGAGATTGAAGAATTAGTTGGATAGAATAATGTCGGATAGAAATAATTAAAAAAAGGAAAGCAAAACTTGCTCAGAATACTGATATTGAAAAACCTGTACAGTTGAAGTAAGCATTTTTGACCTTATTTTCCACTTTTCCTACCCTGCCTTCCCGTAATATTATATGGAACAAGGAAAGATGCAAAATGTTGCAGTTCTTCAGAGAAATGTGAGTATCCTAGAAAGCTGCACATGGTGTTGTTAAGATACTATGTTTAATTTTTATATATCTGTTGAAAACTATCATCATAATGTATGTGGTGTGCAGCATAGAACTTGACTTGGGTGTGTTGTGCACCCAAAGCCAAGCACTTGTGCGTAACTCAGTCTTCATAATGGACTTTAAAGATCTTAAGCTTTCATTGTGCAAAATGTTGCATAGCCTTTTCCCTTTTGGGGGTGGTGATCTGGAGAAAGGAAAGGGAAGAGGGAAAGTCCACTTGCAGTATATTGGCTAGATCCTACGAGCATTGTCCATCTTAACTGCAGATGAGGGAACCTGGGACAGGATTAGTGCCTCCCAAATAAAGACAGAGGACAGAGTTTGCTCGCTACTTGGATGCCTTGCTGTAGATATGCACAATGTGCGCTGCTTACCCTTACAGTACTGAGGGAATTACATCCCATTTTGAGCTGCTGCTTCTGCATTATCGCATATACACCATCCTGGAACACGTTGCATGTCGTATCTGGGACCAAGCTGGACTCGAGATGAGTGCAGCTGGCAAAGAAGAGGACACGTTTAGAGGTTTTCCTATCAGTGAGAACTTTGTTCAGTGCACTGAGTGAACTTACTTTAGCACTTTGTAAGGCTCCTGCCTTTTTTCCTCTTTTTTTTTTTTTTTTTCCTAAAGAAGATGGAAGATACATGCTAAACAAGAGTCTGCAGGAAAAGTAGGACAAGTTTGATGACAAAAGCAGCACACAAAAACTTTGCAAAGAAATGTAATTTTAGTCTTGGACACAGAAGAGCTTAGATGTATGTGTCAAAAACCTTGGGTTGCTGTGATGAATGGGTTTTTTGGATGCTTGATTGGATGCAGATAATCTCTGATGTTTAACTTGCAGAAGTGGCTGCACCTGAAAACTCAATGCATACTGTGTTTTGGTAAAGTATAACAACAGTGCTAACTCATCTGAAAAATCCAATTCCAGTTGTCTCCAGTTGGCCATTTTAAATTACTAGATGCTTTTTGGCCTTTAATCTCTCCATGGCTCACTTGAATTTTCAGGACCGCTGTGGAAATTAATTCAGGTTGGTGAAGCGTTTTGATTGTGCCCTAGGAGGGAATTAAATAGCTCTGTGGGAACAGCATTTGAATTGTATTTGGTAAAGGAGAGATGAGACTGTGCATGGGACAATGAGAATAACAAAACATGATACAGTTCCTCAGTCAGGCGAGCGCCATGCATTCTGCTTGTTGGGTAAGGCACGGGTTTTGCAGAGAAATTGTTTGCCTACATTTTTAAAACATTCCTATTTTTTGGTGTATATAACGTGCAAAAGTACACTGAGTTAAACCTTTGTGGGTATTGCTTAATACTTGGGTGCTTTGCAACTTCAATGTTCCATTAACATAGTCCATATGTGCAATTTAACAGTGCTAGTTGCATCGCACATAGAAGCATTAGCTGGGATTTTAAGTACTGTAGAGGCTCCTTCATGTGCCAAAATCCCTAGCATTCATGGGCTTATGAAAGGGGAGGTGAAGGCAAATGATTCTCATCTAAAAAGTCATTGCACAGTAGAGCTCTGAAGTTCATAGGAAATTTCAGTTGGGAAAAGGGACTGACAGCCAGTATCACTTGTTCAACAGTGAACTTTGGAATCAGTATTTTGAAGCCTGAGAAGAGATTTTTTTAACAGCCAAAGTGACCATCTTTAGGATGTGGGTTTTCCTAGCTATTTGAATAGCTAAATCTCTTGTCAGGCTTTCTTCTCTTTATATCTGGTTTGCAGCGTGTTTTGTCTCGCCTTAGCAATGCAGTGTTGCCCTATACACATCCATCTATAATACCATCACCAAGATCATTTTTGCAGCCTTTTGTTTTGAACTCTGTCTCACTAGTTCACGTGTACCTCCTGGATCATGGCAAATATAAATATAAACACTCACCTTCAAATTCTTGACATCAGTCATCTACTCTTTCCACAGCATGCCTTGCTTGGTTTGGAGAAGACATCTCCCTTCTCCTCCAGTGGGTCCCTTAAGCCAGTCTCCATTGCTCTTTCATTTCAATATTTCACTTGCACCTTCTTGCTTGTTCTCATTATTTCATAAGACCTCTCGTGATTCTCCATACCCCTCTGTCAGAAATACTGTTGTCTTGGAGGGTGTGCCATGCTTCTCAGTATGACCAGTGTTCTGTAGCCTGCTCAATTTTTTTCCCATATTTGCCTAAATTTGGTTTTCTGCAGCATTCTCACTGGGGCAAGGACTGCCACTTTGTTCAGCTAGTACAGTGCTTGGCAGAGTAGACTGAGGTGCTTAAGGGCTATTATAAGAATAAACTAAGAATGATTTTCAGATGATGTCAACCCACTGTGCTCAGGAAAAAGAGAAAGGAGAGTGGGAAGTGTCCTTGCAGCTCTCTTGGAGCAGGGGAGAGATTGTTGGTGACTTTGGAAGCTGGAATGTGTCAAAGGAATGTAACGCGTTGCACAATGCTGACCATGATAGTAACAGGGGCTTGGAAAAAGTGGGGAGAGGGGACTATGAAGGTGGGATTCGACCAGCGTGTTGCTCCGTCCCTTTCTTTCACAGGGTTGTTCATCTGGAATGACAGCTGTCATTATGCATCATAAGAGGCAATGTCAAAAAAGTGTTAGATGCAGTTCTTCCAAGTTATCTCAGTGTTAAATGCAGCATGTTGCTGTTGCTGAAAACCATCCATAACCCTATGAACTTGTTAGACTGGCTTTAAAGACTAGAATAACTCTGAGCAGTTTGTGCGGATCTAAATGGTGATGGCAGGGATGTCAGGTTAATCAGCAAAGTCAGCTTCCAGGGGAGTAAAATGACCAGCTGAAGGCCAGCGTATCTTGCTGTCTTACAGCAGCTGAATCCTCGTGATGAGTCTGAGGATTAGAGGTGATAAACATCACAAAGTGCAGCCTTAGAGGACATGCCCTGTTTCGCTGGGCACCCGCGGCTAGATTTCTCTTCTGTGTGCATGATGATACAAATCTCAGAAAGTTCAGGGCTAATTACTTGGTTCACTGATAGTTCTCATTTGTATGTATCCTTCCCTCCCAAAGGGAGTCTCAAGTAGATTACGGACAATAGCTCTGCTGCCGTGTAGCTGGACCCAGATGTGCGAGAGGCAGCAAGCGGAGGCTCTGCACAAGACGATGTGGGGAGATTTTGGCAGAAATTATCCAAACAAGCATTTGAAAGTTGCATTTGCCAAGGGATTCTGGTTTTCCAGGCAAAGATACCATTTTAAAACTCTTATCTGAATGATTCACACACAGCAAACTAGAGGGAGTCCATGGATTCACTGAATATTTCCTTGCAGTCAGCAGGGAGGGAGCTGTGCTCTCATGTTTGTGAGTAGAGAGGCTCAGGGAGGTTTGAAAGAGAGCAATGTCCTCTCTCCTGAGTTAATATTTAGACAATGTTACCTCTTTTTTCACAAATACTTCTATTTTTATATTTCTGCATTTCCCAGAAAGCTTTGGGAGTAAGCCCTCCAGAAACTTAAATACGGTGTTTAGCCCTTACTGTACAGTTACTTCTCTTGGCAGAGCTGGGCTCACTGTTCTTGAGCTTCTGATTACAGGATACGCATTTTTCATTTTTAATTCACTGGTGTGTCTTTACTCAAATTACCTCCTTCCTTGCCAGCAGTGGAGGTTAGGTCCCACCACAAAGTAATTACCAGCACTGGAGATGTACGTACTTCTCCCTTCTTCCAGTCACCCAGCTTCTGTCCAGCGCCTGTGTGCCTATGTGTGTGTGGTCTTAATAGCAAAGGCAGACAGCAGCACGGGGGCTGTAAGCCCACTCTTATTTTTGTTACCTGTTTGCAGTTGAACTCTGTTGACATCTCAGCAGCTTGATACGTTCAGATGTGTAAGGGTCTTGTGTCAGCCTTGCAGGCTGCTGGGGGCACAGCCACAGCACCATGGCTGCCTCCCATGGTGTTGATGCAGCGTGCAGTTAATTCAAAGCTCTATTTCTCTTTACTAGCTGTACGGTGTGTGTGCTTACTCTGTGCTTCAATTCCATATATGCAGTAAATATTCTGTACGAAGGCAGGCGAAAACTTTAAAAGAAAGATCAGCACTCTTCTCTTATGTATATTTGGCCTCAGATTCCAGCTGGTTGGTTTACGGGCGTGCTTCTCGCAACTGCTGATGAGTTGTGACAGAGGACTGCGCTGTACGCTGTCAGATTGCAGTACAGCTGGTGTAGGCTACTCTTCTGCAAGAAAAAAAAACTTACATGACTGAACTCTAGCACTAGGGATGAGAATTTTTTAAGGCAGAATTGCAACTGCCAAAAATGCGGTTTTTTATTTTTATTTTTTAAAGTGCGGTTGTTAGCCTTATGGAATTGTTTTAAAGGTTGAGTCCTTCCAAGTTCTTGATCCTCTATCATACTTTACACCTGGGAGAGTAAGTCCCGTTTCAGCAAGCCAAACAGTGGTGGCTGCCTAATAAATGGAAATGGGGAGCTACCAACTTACCATGCCAACCTTCTTCCAGTTCTTGACAGTGCAAGGCAAACACTTCAGCTTTGTCTAGTGAAAAGTTGCATGGCTTTCTCCTGATTAGTGAGCTTGTGGTAAGCGGGGCTAGGGGACAATTCTGCCAACATGTGATACACGTCTCATTGCTGCCAGTCAAAATATGCATCCTGCGCTGTGACTTCCAGAGGCTCTGGGGAGGAAATTAGAATGATCACTGTGGCACTGGTGCTCCTGTGAAATCATCAAAGCCTTTATCCTCTTTTATACTTACTAATTGAATCCTTGGGGGAAAAATTTGAAGTTGGGAGTGTGAAAAATCATTTGTTCTTGAAAGTATAATATCACCACTCTGGCTATTTGATGATTGCAAGCAGTAGAAGGAGCAGAAGTCTGGCTAAACGCTATCTCTACAAGGAGGAATAAAACTGAGTCAGCAGGCATTAACGTGTGTAGGACATGGGTCCCTGGCTGTTTTACCCAATGGCTTGTTTAGTCTTGTTCTGCTGTGTGTTAGCAGCTTTCGGCAATGTACAGTGATTAGTGCTCTGTGTCTTTCCTCGCTGCTCCTCTCTGTATCCTGGGGCTAGGATTAGGTTACAGCCCTGAAATGGCACGGTTGTCTGCATTGACTGAGAGCTGAATAGTAAGGGCAGAGTTTTGTTGATAGACTGAAATGCCTTCTGTGTTTGTTTCCCTTCTCTGGAGGAGGGGGTGACATCATTTTCATTTGTAGTTTTTCTGTTTCTGACCTAAACTTGTGGTGTCCAATTTCCTTCCCTGGCAGGTGACCTGGAAAATGAGGAATGGTGTCTGGCTACAGAGCTGACTCCAGCAGCAATAAAGACTGAGCCAGTGTTGTGTGAGACGTCAGGCCTTGCTCCCTCAGTCAGTCTCACTGTCACGACCACGTCGCTGGAGGGGGAACAAGCTGAGCTACAGACGGATGCCCTGGTACATGCAAATTTTCTGTCCTCTCTGCGCAATTAACTACAGATTCTCCTAAGACTCTGCATGCCAGCGTAGCCTCCTTGGTGCCGAAGGTTTTCAGTTCAGGGTGCACAGTGCAGTCCGCTTTAATGTTTTTTAATGTTTGCTGGTGTCCCACTACTGCTGTAAGACCTTGTGTTTCAAAACACTTATGTGCATCTTCAAGTCTTACCTTTCTCTTCTATACTAGCCCCAAAGCCTAGGGCTCATGCATTTTAAAAAATATTTAAACAGCTTCTAATGAACAAGTCCCACTTGAACTGTCCAACTCATTTGCCCTATTGAGTCTGTGACAAGCTAAGTGTCTTCCATAATAACTTGCTTTAGTGCTGCTGTGCCTTCCTCTAGTCAGAACAAAACTCCTTGTTTGAAATGACTGGAGAGTTTCCCTATTTGCCTGCTAAGTCACTTTTGCCAGATCTGTGAGGCTTTGACATTTCGAGCTGCTGCTGCTTCCACACCAACCTGCCTTGTAGGGAGCATTTGTGATGCCTTTCTGACCACAGCTGGAGCAGCCAGTGGGCATTCACAAGAACATAATTTGGCTGTAGTTGAGTTAAGGAGAGTGAACTGCAGCAGCTGATGGCTCACCAGAGTCCCTGTCAGTGGAGGAAGAAGCATGACTGTTCTCAGTCCCCAGGGTACAATGTCAGTCCAGGTCAGGTGGAATTACTGTATGCTGAAAATAAATGTTTCCACTTGGATGTGGATCAGAAATATGTGCAACAGAAATTATTTTATGAGAAACTGAAAAAATTAAACACAAGTTTCCCATAATCCTCTTCTAGTCTGCTTGTGCTGCCCCCAGTACGTAGTCCTGCTGTGGCTTGGGATGCCATGGCTTGCAAAGAGTATATTGGGACTAGCTGGTGGCTCATTACCATTGCATGGATTAGTTACCCAGGTTATTGAGAGAGATTTTGGCTGCAATGACCATGCTGGTGTGCCAGACTGACTCCCTCAAGCCTGGGACTTGTAGCATTCAGGCAGACTTGGCAACAGCTTGGCAGCCTGATGCCCCAACCTTGTCAACGGGGCAAGCCAAATGTCTTCCAAACTTCTCGCAGCCGTGACTGTCTCTTTCTGCTCCTCCACACCGTGAAATGAACTTGGGTCCGATAATCTGGTGCTCAGTGGCTGGCACCTTGCTCTTGCTCCCAGATGACAACGGTCTTGAACAGGCTCTCCCTCACTGCCAGGAGTGTTTCTGTCTCTGCTCAAACAGACTCTGTGGTCCGGCAAATCCTAGAGGCAGCTCTGTTGCTAAGAGAAGTAATTTGAGTGGGTTGCATGCTAGCTTTCAGTCTGAAATGTCATCTCTGAGGCATAATCTTTTATTTAGCTAAATATAGTAGTAAGAAAAGCCACAGTGGGAGTAGTCAGGGCAGTATTCTCTGTAGCCTCGTTTAGCAAACTGTGTGAAGCAGTCAAAGCTTTGCCTGTAGCAGAGCAGGAGGAGAGGGAAACCTCTCCATTTATGGAGAAGTCATCCTTGTATCCTTCTATTACGATTTTTAAGATGTGTGCTTTGGGTTTTCATGCTGTTAATTTCTCTTTTCTAGATGAAACCACTGAGCCAGAAAGTTCTTCCAGAGATTAAATTGGAGCCCCATGAAGTGGATCAGTTCCTGAACCTCTCTTCTAAGGAAGGTCTGTTAATTACCAACTCAAAATGCAGGAAGAGATGACCAGAATGCACAATGAATGTACTTTACCCTGATTAAATATTTGGCTTCCTCATTTGCCATGTTAATCTTTAGGCTGAAGCTGTTGCCTTCTAGGGATTCAACTCAGGCTGCTGAAGAGCCAGCCTCTCTCTGACCCATTAATGTGTTTCTTTCTTTTTTTTTTTCCTTCCTTACTCATCACAAAGAAAATGATCCCTTTTTTGTCTGTAGTGTATTAACAATTGTACAGTTGCTGGAGGGACCTTGAATCCTTAAAGTATAGGATTATTTTGGCTAGAACAGAAATCAGTTTGAGGAGACTTAACTAAGGCATAGAAAGCATGAAAAGCGTAAGTGGAAACTTTACCATTTTAACCTCTGATACAAAAGCAAGGATGTGAATTTACATGAAATTAAAAGTTAGGTGCATCTCTTTGTAGCACATTGGTTTTAGTAGAGTTTTTAAGAACTACCAGGATCCCTTTGCACTAATCTATAAGTCGGGAAGGAGGAGCAGTGATCCCTATCCTGAAAGTTAAACATGGTTTTCTGACACATAATATGTTAACCCAAGAAAAGTTTGAAAGTGCCAAATATTTGGGCTGAAATTTGAGCAGATAACTGCATCTCAGTCAGGAACACTTGATATTCTGTTAATGAATTCATTTGTGTAGGTAAGTAGAACTGCTCTAGGGAGAGAAGCAAGTGGTGTGGCAGGTGGAAAAAGGGAGGCTATATCACAACCCAGGGTATAGATTCAGTTGCTCAATTTGTGCAATTAAAGGCCTTGCTGTTTTTCAAATGTGTATCTTCTGGTAACTACTAGAGTTAAGATGCTAGAAAAAAAGAGCTCATGTATAATGGCTTTTTTTGTTACTATTTTTCTTCCTCCCCCACCACTCATTGGATCTTTTCAACTCAAATTTGCAAAGTATAACAGAAGTGGAAGGTGGCAAATTCAGCCCTCTGTCTTCCTACTCCTGATTTTCATTGCTGTAAATGTATCTCAAAGGAAAAAAAAAAAAAAAGACTTAGTTATGGCTGTTTTGGACATCTGCTAAATTGTCCACGTACTATGAGTAGGTGAAACATTGCCCTGTTTCTCTTGGTCCAGACCCATTTGGTCATAAGCAGTACTTTGCTTGCCAGTTCCAGCACAGATTCTTTTGGCTGCAAGTGCAGTAGAAGTTAGCTTGTGGCCTGGGATAGCACAGTGTGAGAGAGGTTCCTGCGGTGGTTGCCTATGCTACTCTTGCTCCATCAATACATTAAGCCTTTGCTGTCACTAGGTTGTCACTTCCTCCCAGTTGTGCCAAAAAAAGTCCTTAGGAGGCAGATTATTTCTCTCATCCCTGTTCATATAACGCCTTGGATGTGATCCCTTCTCTCGAAAAATACTGGCGATTTGTTTAATCCACAGCAAAGTTCAGAAAGACTATTGTTTTTGGAGAGAAGGCACACCGGCTCAGAGCCCGTCTGTTGATGTGGTTTCCCAGGGACAGGGGACTTGTACTGGAGGGTTATACTTAAACCTCAAAGCATTTGGAGAAGCTGAAGTATAGGTAGGAATGACTGGAGCATATCCAGAGAGCTCTGTTTTGTCTATTGAACCTAAAGATAGCTGCTGCATTTCATTCCTCCTTTGGAGACCTGCATGCTTACAAAAAATCTTCCAATTTGCCATTTTTTGCTTGATCCATTTTTTAGCAGGCAGCCCTAGTCTTGTAAATTGAGTGGTGGTGGTAGTGGCGGCTCTAGTGGAAGTTTAAATTAGCACCTCAAAACCTTGTGTTATATGTCTCTCTTACCATTTAGCAGTGGATCCCCTGCATTTACCTCCAACCCCTCCTAGCAGCCATGGGAGTGACTCTGAAGGAGGGCAGAGCCCAGCTAGATCGCTCCCTCCTTCAAGCCCAATCCAGCTACAAGCCGCAGCTAAAGTGACATCGCGCACAGCTTCAGCGCTCTCCAATTCCCCTCTCCTGACTGCACCACATGTAAGTTGGGCTGCCTTTTTTTCAGCATCTGTCTATGTGTCTCTCTTTTATTCCTTTTTTTTTTAATTACTGGTTTTGCCATGGATTTGCTAACTTTCTGTTGTTCTTTAGATGAATCCATCTCTGGTCAAAACTGCAGATCCAGTAATTCTTGCTCGTTGGTCTGTTCTGTTCCCACAGAGAACAGCGTGTGCCTCTTCTCTAAGTTGAGACAGAGTTCAACAGTGTTATTAGGTTTCTCCCACCATGGATTGTATTTGCACTAGGGCCCAGCCCTGCTGGGTTAACCTGTTCCTGGTAGATCTGCATCTGTCACCTTGTCAAAAGCAAGTGGTGATCTGTAGGGAGGGATTTTCTGTTGCCCTTCTCATTCGTCTCTTTCCCTGTTTTACTTTACTTTTGGCCTCTGTGTGTGCAGACCTGGACCAAGAACAACTGGTTTGAGGGAGTCCTGTCCCAAAGGTTCGGTCTCTGAACGGAAGCTATCTAAAAGGTCTTTCCTTTCCATGCATTCCCAATTACAAGAGGCTGTTGTGTTAGTAAGCAGAGTCCTCTGAAGTGGGAGAGCTGCTGCCTCTATTCCCTAGCAGCATTTCTCTAGGGCTGTGCGTACTTACTATTATATTATTTCATTTCTATGACATTTGCAGAAATTACAGGGGACCGGCCCACTCATCCTGACAGAGGAGGAGAAGAGGACGCTGATAGCAGAGGGGTACCCAATCCCTACCAAACTGCCCCTGACAAAAGCAGAGGAGAAAGTGCTGAAGAAAATCCGCAGGAAAATAAAGAACAAGGTAAATGTTAGTGAGCTTTGCTGAGTAATTCCTACTCCACTTAAAAAAATGCTGCAGCAATTCTACAGTCATTATCTGTGGTACTGTTGAATGCTGTAAGATGTCTTTTAATAAATTGGTTTTTTTTGTTCCTAAACACATCCATCAAATTGTCACTGTGACACGGTGCCTCTGTAGGTATTTAGCTGAACACATGAACAATAGAGTGTTTAGCAGGTAGGGTATCAAATTGCTGTTCCTTGGCTCCATTTTAAAAACAGTACAATCCTACCCTTATGGTAGGCAAAGACCTCTGTACTCTTTCTGTGGTGCTGAAGGTGTTCTTTTCCACTGTTTCGTGTTTTGAAATCTGACTGTATTTCAGCACCCTAGTCTTTTGATCACTGAATTCCATGATCTTTAAATGAATCGTTGATACTAAGGCTGTGAAATGCCTTACGAGTTTTTTCTTTCTTCCAACATGAGGAAAAGCCTAATGATAGGAAGGAAACCTTTTTTTTTTTTCTTTCCAGACTTGGCCAGCTCACTTGTAGAGGATATTAGCACATCTTTGACAGTTAATGCATTCTGTTACTGATTTTGCAGATAGAGGTGTAAATTTGCCCACACTGAATTGGAGTTTGGTCTTGATATACATTTTTTGAAAATTTTTGGAAGTGACCTTGTACCTTTTATGTACCACTTTCATATAATAAGAGTCATTTATATTGGAGAGGATCTCTGGAGGTCCTTTAGTCCAACTCCTTGCTTTGAAAGCAGGGTCAGCTTAGAGAAGTTGCTCAGGCACTTGTCCAGTCATGTTTTACTGTCTCAAAGGGTGACAAGTCCCCAGCATCTCTGGGTGGCCTGTTCCCATATTAGGCCACTCTTGTGGTAAAAAAAAAAAAAAATAGAATTCTTAATGTCTAATTGGAATTTCCTTGTTGCAACTTGTATTTGATGCCTCTTGCCATTTTGCTGTACACCTCTGAGAAGACTCTGACATTCTTTGCCACACAAGAGAGTTGAACACAGCGATAGGATTTCCTCCTTAGCCTTCTCTTAAATCTGAACAAACCCAGCTTTCTCTGCCTTTCCAGATATGTCATGTGCTCCAGCATGCTTATTACAGCAGTGGTCCTCCTCTGGGCTTGCTTCTGTACATCCAGAGTATTTACTTCAGAGCCACGAACTGTACACTGTACTCAACTGTGGTCTTGCAGGTGCTGAATAGAGGGAAAGAGCCACTTCTCTTGACCTGATAGCTACAATCTTGTTAATGTAGACCTGGATCTGGTTGGCTGCCTTTGCTACAGGGGCGTATTGCTGACTTATGTTTGACTTGTTTATCATCAGGACATGCAAGTCTTTTTCTACAAAGCTGCTTTTCTAGCACATGCATGGGCTTTTCCTCTCCCAGATGTAGGGCATTGTCCTGGGATCATATTTTAGTATTTGTCCTAGGATATTCTCTCCAGTGGAATCCGATTTACTTTTAAGGTTAGTTCAGTAAGAGCGAGGAATGATCTTTTTCCTACTACTTGCTTCAGGATGTGGAAACAGACCAAGTCGGTGCTTTGCTTACCAGGAATAGAAATGAGAACAGCATGGAGGATTGAATCTGATAATGTCAGGGCTTTTTACCAGTTTAAGTCATCTCTGATGCTTTCTTTTTTTCTATGCAAATATTTGGTGTTTTTCTTCTTTTTTCCTTAGATCTCTGCCCAGGAAAGTAGAAGAAAAAAGAAAGAATACATGGACAGTCTGGAAAAAAAGTAAGCCAGCCTCCTTCCTGTTTCAAGCGGGCCAATAGCACTGGTTGCTGGACTGGGAAGGGATCCAGCTGTTGATGCTGGGACTGTTTTGTGCACAGAGTGCCAGCTGCCATCTCGTGGTTGTGACTGAGAAAAGGCCCTTCATCTGGCTTCTGCTTGTATGTGTGCTGGGGTGCTGCATTTGTAACTGTGTCTACCTCCAGCACGTTGCTAATATGCAGATAAAGTCTTTAAACCTTAAATAAGGCAACACCTACTTGCTATCAGCCTCCCCCTTATGCAACTCTGTTGGTCTAGTGGATAGGCAGTGTCCAGGAAAAGGTGGATTCAGAATTAATATATTCTGTCTTCTAGTGCAGATGGAGACAGAAATAGGAAGTGGGTGAGTCAAGACTGTCTGGGAAAATAAGCAGGGCTCAGGAAAACAGCATGTGACCCATCAACTTCCTTTAGCGAGAAGGAGCCAAACCCCCAGTTAGTAATTTATATCCCAAGTTAATCTTTCTTCCAGCAAACAAGTATTCTAGTATTTTTCTTATGCACTTCACCAGATGGGTCTATTAAATCCCTTGTACCATCTTTGGTGATATCCTTGATGTAATTTCCTTTTTTTCTTCTTATCTCTTTATGGATAAATCTTGCTTTCTCAGAGTTACTTTTGTGAAATTCCATCATATGCATAGAGATGTCAAAGCTATTTCCCTTTAACTTTTTCCTTCTTGAAGCTATTCCAGCTGCTCATGTTTGTCTTTTTAGGAGTCCCATATTTTTACTTGGACCTCTTATGTGGCATGTCATATGATAATCAGCTTTAGTTTAGGGGGCTTTCAGGGGCAGTGTGGAAATGGGCACTCTCTTGGAAATTAATCCTCCTGGCTTATTAACCTCCCTAAGCTTGAAATTCGAGGTTCTAATTTGAGAAGCGTGACATTCGCTAAGTTGCTTGGTGCCTCATCCTAGCAATGAAATGCACACGCTGAACACCTTTGCACAAAATACTTGCTAACAACATAAATATGGCATGTTCTGTGCCTTTTAAAGTAGCTATCCCATGGCCTGATGCACAGAGAAGGTCTGAGCAGGGTCTTTGCTGTTGCTATTTCAAGGGGCAAAAAGTAGTTACAGCCCATCCTGAATGAGCTGCACCGGCTGGGATGTAGTTGAGCACTGTAAGCAGATGCTCCACAGCTAGTAGTATCCTTTGCAATGTCTTCTACACCATGAAGTATGTTTAAATATTATGACTAAAATTCCTTGGTGTAACTTTTCATTAAATGTAGGCAAGATCTTAGAGCTCTCTGTGAAAGCAAGTTTAATAAATGACTGATTTTTTTTTTTACATTCCTCTTTCTTTCCTTGTGCTGTTTCCAGAGTTGAGACTTGCTCAAATGAAAATAGTGAGCTGCGTAAGAAGGTTGAAGTTCTGGAGAATACTAACAGGTAAGGTACGAAGGGAATAAAACAAAACTGTAGCATGATATTACAGTGAAAAGTGAAAATCTGGAAATTCAGAGATCAATTGAAATATGAAGAATAGCTGTATCTGATCTGGTTAATGTCAAAGAAAGATGAGGAAGACCAGTTATTTTGACTGCAGTGCATTGTAAAGCATAGAGGCTTTGATGACAGGTCTTAAACTGTCTCCCTAGCCT
The DNA here is from genome assembly GCF_011004875.1 of Balearica regulorum gibbericeps. Lineage (NCBI taxonomy): Eukaryota > Metazoa > Chordata > Aves > Gruiformes > Gruidae > Balearica > Balearica regulorum. Next base: position 64,491,897 of record NC_046184.1, read on the forward strand.
GTGGTGTGCTTGAGAAACCTTTTGGCACTCTTCTTTGAGTTCTTCCACTGTCTGAGGAAACATGGTTAGTGATACATAACAAACAAAAAACTACAGCCCAACTCTCCAAATTGTCTTTATTTAGTGAAAAATTGTTTTGACAGGAGACCTTGACCTGGAGCATGACACTTCCAGAAATTCCGGTGCTGAAGCTCAACAGTCATTATTAGTTCCTTTTGGACTACTAGATGTCATTGCAGTTATTGTGCACCCTTCTAACCATCTCACACCCCAGAATTTCCTTCGTTTGGAGGGGGAAAATCAACTTCTTGTTTCTTGATTTCTGAAGAAATGGGTGACTCAATGGTGGCTTTCTCAAAGCACACGTGCCAGAAAATGTTCAATAGCTGAGCTTTTAATCGGATGTTAGCTGAGAGCGGAGTGTCAGTCATGGCTTATGCTTGGCTTGTTCTCAAATGATGGCAAATTCCAATGATAAGCCCACTGTTAACACCTTCTAATTAGAGGCATTTGTAGTGATGGTCGAATATTACCATTGAACATGGTGGTAGTGCTGAAGTGTGGGAGGAGGCTGGGTTGTGAAGATAAGACCCACGATCATGGAAAATGGCCCTAGAGCTCGTCTGGCAGCCAGTGTATTGCTAATTGAGTGGCATGTGTTGTTTCTAATCTCCGGATCCAATCTCTAATTTCATGGAGCCAGACCCTGTAGCACTGTAATTTGCTGGAGTCTCCCACACACTGTTCATGCATAAAGACATCTGCTGCTTGTTTGAAGAGAGCCAACCCATTTCTGTGCCTCCTGTATCTTCCTCCAGGGTTTTACATAAAAGAACCAGAAATTGTTCTGTAGGTGTGGAATAGGGTTTTCTCTCCTAGGGTCTGTCCTAAGAGGTGCTGAAGCCAGCTGCTCTAAGGAAGGATGCAGCTGTGGATGAACCACTCAGGGGCAACATGTTGTCTAAGCCCAGAGTTGTTCTCCCCAGTTCAGCTAAATTTGGCCAGGAATTTTCATCTCGAAGTTGTTGCAGATGCGGTCATGAGAACAGCTTTGTTGGTATTGTCTGTCCTTTTAGACAGGACCTTTAGCATCTTCTCTATTATTTGATGATCTTAATTCTCTCCTGCTAAATACTCTAAAAATATATAACTAAGTGATATTATGTCTAAATCCTTCATACCCTGGGCATATGGGATGAGTTGCATTGTTTTCTTCCCTCTGCAATAGCATTGATACTGATTTGTCATCTCCTGTAGAGAAGCAGATGTTCCTGACCCTCTGCACGGAAATTCTTGTAATTCATGGCAGTGTTGTTTTGGCTATTTAGATACAAACTGTACCTAAAATCTGTTAAGACTTCAAATTGAAGTACTGAGGAATTTGTAAAAGTGCCTGCTTTCATCAAGCCTGAATTTTGTAACGTACCGCATTATGGGTTTTTTTCACCTTAAACCCAAAGAGCCACTTTTCTTATTTCGTGTATAATTGTGCAACTATCTCATTCAGAGAATGGTTACAGGCCCTTGTTTAATGTACATTATCTACTTCCTACAGTGAATTCAAAATGTCTGGTTTCCTCATTGGTATTTGCACAGAGTCTTGATGTGACATCCAGAAACTGTTCAAATTTTTCAGAATTTGTCTTTGCAGCATCCTGTATCTGGTACTTCCATCTCCTATGTACTGTCAGGAATCAAAGTTCAGAGCAGTGGTGGTAAAAATTATGCAGTGTCAGTTTATTCTTGGGTGCTGAAATTTAAATCTTAGGACTTTCTTTCTGAAAGTACCTAGCATACAGTCATACACACACATATTTTATTTAATATGCCCAGAACAGAGCCCCAGTTGCCTTTAGTTGCCACTTTGAGTGTTCAATGCAGTAAAAATTGATGACATTGTTGAGGGTCTTATCTAAAAGTAGATCTACAAACATTAGAGCTGTTCTTTTGTTGTGAAAAATTGTAACAGTGGAAGAAAGATAACAGGAAAATAAGAGGTGTAATTACATATATAAATGTTCATGCATGCGGTGTGGATGAAGACAAAGTTGGGGTTGGTTTTACCTCGTTGGAATATTGGGCTACAGCTGCTTACCGAAAAGTTCATCCACGTGTCTGTGCTGCCAGTCAGTATCATGTTTTTGTAGTCTGGCTGAAATTGAGAGGAACTGAAGGACAATTTCCAAAATGTACAACTATTGAACAGCAGAGTTTCCTTTCAGTATGCACAATCAGTTTTTTAGAGCATGTTATTCTATATATAGAACACATTTTGCACAGATACATACCTAAGACTTCAGGGAAACCCTGCTTGCCTTTCAAAATCTGGCTCCAAACCATGGAAACGCTAGAGTTTCTTCTGGTAAAAATGTTTCTACATTATTCTCGGTAACATAAAAAAAATTAGAAGAATGTTCCCTGAGAGCCTGCCTTAGCCTGAAATTCTGGAGGATCTGAAAAGACGTAATGTAAAAGGTGGAAGTGTGGTCAAAAACTTTGCATCCAGAAGCATCTCCCTTGACATTTATGCATTTTAAAAGGCAAGGCAGGAGGCTGGGGATCAAGATGCGGGGGAGGGGGTTTAATTCTCATTATTCTGAGTGGGTGACTGCAGCATTTTTGGCATCTTTAGTATTAGAACACTAGCATATGTTTCCTCTCCTAATTTATGTGACTCGCTCCCTTAAAAGAAACCCATCCAAGTTCCTTTCTAGGCAGTTTTCTCAAAACTAAGGAAGCATATTATTATATGCATATCTGTTACGTTTGTAGCCACGAGTGAGCCAGGCTCTCATTGGATTCAGTAGCATCTGAACACGTGGGGTACTGCTCTCTTGAAAAGCAAAGGGTTTGAGAAGAAGCTGGCACCAAGAGTTGAACTGGCTTGTCCCAGTCACCAGGAAGGCTTGATCCATTCACACTTTGACACTGGGACCGAAGGCAGAAACTGCCAGTGATCTAGGGGCTTGAATATGGTCTCTGACACCGGTGTTGTCTAGCTGGAAGCCGTGGGTATTTGGGCTTAAAGACGGTATTGAAACATCTGGTACTCTGTGTGACATATGAGAAGTAGTTTTGCATTTCACTTCTGTTGAGTCTGTATTTATAAATACATTGATGATCACTTTTCCTGGAGAAATCATAGACATAAGATCCAATTAGCATATGGTTGAGTATGTCACACATGGACAGTGCGTGCAAGTAGCTGCCAGAGTTGCTCGCATGGAGTAATGACCAGCAAGTTGTGTAGATCTCCACTCTGACAGGCACCTTAAAGGCAGTGGCTTTGTAAATACAATTGGGATGGTCTTCCATTTCTCCTGCTCCTGCTCAAGCTACTCAGCAGTCATCTAAAGATCAAATTGCATATCAGCCTGACCCACCAAGGGTTTATCAGACCAAAGCTGCTAGACTTCACTGATTTGCATGGCTGTTCCTTTATTTGAGGCTAGTAAAGCTATTTTACCAAGACATTTTCAAGGAGTGAAGGATCTGGATTTAAGTTGCAGTGAGATACCTTGCACTTCACTTCAGACCACCCTTATAATACTTGACAAAGTGTGGCAGCTGGAGTGACTTCTTTTTTTTCAAACCAGCAGGACGGTGTTTTTATGCTGGAACATCTTTGATGAAAAATGGCTGGATTTTTTCTTTGTAATTCAAATGAGGAAAAATTGTGGATTTTTTTTTCTGCTTTGAGGTATTCTGGTTTTTCAGTGGAAACCTTACTTTTGGATTTGCTTTCTTTCCTAGAAATAGGACAGGCAGAGAAGGAATCTGTGTGTAGAGTTGGAAGACAGAGTAATTTTTCTCTCTCCTTATTAAAATTAGGGGTTTTTTCCTCGCAAAACAGATAAATTCTCTGGAAAATGTTGATCAAAATAAACAGTGTTTGGTGTCCCCTAGAAGTTGTCTTTTTTTGTTTCAATACATGTTGGATTTTAAACATAAACACTGAATTGAGGAAGCCTCCCAGGTGGCTAGGGCTTGGAGTGACAAATTTCCTGTCCTTAATCAAAGTGTCCCTGAAAGCAGAGGGGAAGCCTTGACTTGTTCCTTACTTTGGTAGTGAAAGGGACTTTTCTGAAGACGAATACATCAATGTGCATGTGAAAACAAGACATCACAGGCAGAGTGAATTTGCTGGCAGCATGTGGAAGGGAGACCAGGAGTCTTCAGTCAATTTACAGCTTTCCTATGAGGTGCTTCCATTGGCAGGGAAAAGCGTGAAAGCACGTTCACACCTCCTACGGAGGTGACCCTCTAATTGAATATCACTGGGAAATGTGTCAGACAGTGAAAATAATCCCTGTGGGTGCAAACCCCCTTATGCACGCTGCCTTGGGATTGCATTTTCTCCTCTTAGGACTTAGCTATAGGCAGAGTATTTCACTAAAAGTGTCCATGGCCTTCCTGCTGCTATTTAGAGGGAACATCTTGTTTTAACCTAAGTTCCTGTTGTAGAGTGCAGAGCTGCTCCTTTTCCCTCTTAGTCCAGAGCATCCCTGCAGCCATCCAGTAACAATGACGGCAGCTTTTGCATGGGAAAGGAGATCTTTTGACCTTGGAATCCAGTCTTCCACCATTCCAGATTCAAACAGAGAATAAAAGCACCAAGAGAGGTGTCCCATTTTGGCAATGGCAGGGTAAACTGGTATCATGTCTGAACAAACTTGTTTCTTGCTCTTGCCTTGGCACTTGGTTTGAAAATGCACCTGTAGCCCATCAACTCCCAACACTGAGTCTTAGTCTGCTGAGAAGACAACAGTAGCTCTGCTCAGATAAATGTCCTAGGGGAGAAAGACATTTTATGCGAAGGTAGTTGGTAAATAAGGTGGGTGATGAATCTTCCTCTGTGTATAGGAGGTCTCAGAATACCTGCCTAATGATACTTTCCAAAAAGAGAGAATTTTAGAATCAGCTCTCTGGGCCCTCTCTGCCCAGCAGGTTTTTTAAATTGGACACAAAAACGCAGAGATGAGCAAGATGAAGAGATTTGCCTCTTCTCTGTTGATTTCCTTACCAGCCATTAGCTGTTTTCTCACTGACGCCTCCACAAAAAGTGACAAGAGTGATCAGCATTTCAAGCAAGTCTTTGTGAACCCTGTGCCATGTAGTGGAAGGGAGGAGGAATTGGGGAAAGATGCAGAAGGGAGCAGGGAATTAGGATGGTCTCATTTATGTGATGGACAGTGTTTTCATCTCTTAATTTGCCTGTGGTCTCTCTAATAGTGAATAAAGGACTGAACTAGACAAATCACTTTCTTTTTTTAAATATTGAGTTGCAGAATAAACCATGCTCTCAAGAGCATGCAAGACATCTTTCCTTAATAAGTTGAGAAGGATCTGCTGGCCCAGATAAATCTGTGCTATGAGCATGCCTTGTGCTCATTTCAGAATGCATTCCTGAAGTCCTTGAATTCATTAAACCCTAATTAGCAATGAGCATTGATGATTAAAAAAATCTATGATAATAGGCAGAGAAGTGTATATTGAGCTGTGAAGGCACCTCTGGGTCTGTCCTACAATTAGCTTTTAGCCAGTTTAATCTTAAAATAATCCTTCTATTTTCTCTGATATCCTAACCTTGTCTCTTGCTTTAGCATTTAACGTCACAGCCTCCAAAGCTGTTGCCTGGAGTTTTGTGGGGGTTACCCTCTGCAATAGGTTGTGAGACTTACAGGACAAATGAAAAGTAAAATTGGCAACAAATAGCAAAGTTAACATCCTGATGCAAAAGTGTACTATATTTGACTGTGTGGAGGGCAAGTATTTGGATTAGTCCTTGTCTATTAAAAAGCTTTAATGGAAACAAAATGAAAAGTGCAGTGAAAAGCCTCTACCAGTCATTCTTTGAGATAATTTCTCATATAAATTACTTGTATCCTAACTGTAGTAATTGATGATCATACAGCAAAAGAAAAACAGCCAGAAAGACAGAATACCTTCTTGGTCTGGAACTGTTGGCTTCAACCAGAACAGAATTGCCGTTGAGGTTGGGACCTCTGAAAGACACAGTCAGAGTAGCCACTGCAAGCATCTGTGATTTTTATCAACTCCTGGAGAATTTAGCAAATAGCAATGAAGTGCTTTAATAAATGAATTTATGAGAAATGAAGTCTGTGCCCATGTCTAGCTTTAAGACCTTCTCTTTGAAAAGGTTCCAGCATGTGGTCCAAACCACTGAACAGCAGGTTTTCAGAAAAAGGAGGCAGCTGTATACCTCTAACACCAATAAGAGCAGTTATAAACTTGCTTCTGTGCCTTTTCACATGATGGTGAAACTCATGCTGAATTCATGACACAGAACCAGATTGTATATGCATCTAGTCACTTGCACATAGAGCAGTTTCAGTTGTTTGTATGCTTACCTGAATCGTTTCGTGTAGAAACACTGAAAATACAGTTTATAAGAGCCTTCTGAAAGTGCTAAAGAAGTAATTGTTCAGGGACATCAGTTGAGGGGAAAGCCAAAGATCTTTTTGAAAGATCCAGTGCTAATACAGATAAAAATCTTTAAAAACATTCCTTGCTTCGAACTTCAAGGGGAGGACTTTAATGATCTGTACCTAGTCATAGATGCTGTATTATTGCCAGGTGTGGAATTTGAAGCAAAAAGCTGTTCAACCAGCAAGTAGATCAGTGCATTTGATGCTTGTCTGTTGTCTTTGCTTTGCAGAACACTTCTGCAGCAGTTGCAGAGACTCCAAGCCATGGTTGCTGGGAAAGTGTCCCGTTCGTGTAAGGCAGCTAGCACACAGACAGGGACCTGTCTTATGGTGAGTCTCCCTAAAGCTGGGAATTGTAGGGTGATGAGAATCTCTTTCCACTGCTCAGAGACACATCCCTTGTTCTGCAAAGCCCCTCACTTGCAAATTCTCAGCTTGGGAAACTTCTCTTCAAAATTTGACAATTAATTTTGAGGTAGGTAAGACTCCTGGCTGATGAAGATTAATGGTTGTGGGGAGGCATTAAATTCTGGAGGAGATGGGGCCTGTGCTTTTGATTGGATGCTGCGGTGATGAAGGAGTGCTGGTCCTCAGAGTCACCTGTTTTATTATTTCCCACAATATTGTATGTGAGAAATGGTGTCTAGAGTTGTAAAATGAAAATAACGGTGACCTTTGATGCCTGGTTCTTCTGATACCAGTAAAAATAAATTTGCTCATCCAAATAAAAAATATGACTAAGGCTGTAAATCTACCTTTGGCCTATTTCAGTAAGAGTAGTCAGGGTAAGAAAAGGATTAGAATGAAACTTTTCCCTTTTCCCTCCTTACGCTCAGCCAGCAAGTTCCCTTTATGCTAGTGCTATAAATTGATGGAAATTATTTTCAAGACCTAAGTTGTTCTCCTAGTCTGCCAGCCTCTCTGTCATTTCGAAGCAAGTCTAGGGCCAGCAGGAGAAATAACCTTGGAAATTCCCAACAGTGTCTGTAAAACACACGTGGTGGTTGTTTCTGCTTTTCAGCTTTGGGAGTAAACAAGGCTACAGGCCAGAATGGTGGCAGACATTGAAAACAAATTCCAGGTTGAAATCTGCCCTTCAAAACACTGAATTGTTATTGTATATGTGGCTTTGCTAAGAGATACTGTATGTAGTGATGAAATTAGACTCAAATGATTAGTTTTGAAAAGTATCAGATCTACTTTGTGTTGATTCTGAGTTTTGATGGGGGGGGGGGGGGGGGCAGCAAGAGCTAATGCGCTTACCTCGTCTGCATCCTCCCTTTGCCAGATGGTGGTGCTGTGCTTTGCAGTAGTTTTTGGCAGCTTCTCTCAGAGCTATGGGCCATATCCTTCTGCTACAAAGATGGTGTTGCCCAGGCAGCATTCCTCGCCAGAGTCCTACACAGACTCCATTGGTAAGTGACAATTATCTCAATCTTGATTCCTGCTTGGTTGTGCTTCAGCACCCCCATCCCTAACCCCCTCCTCAAGCACCTCTTGCTTTTCCACTCCTTAGCGGGCCATTCTTCGACATACACGTGTCTTTCAAAGGATGGCTTGGCAAGATGTTCTGATGGCAGAAGACTTCATAGACATGGGCAAAGCCTTTCCCCACTAGCCTGCTTGGTACTTCTCTTTAAAGCAGTTTTGTTTCTGTTGATGGAACTAAAGCTAGTGGTCTGTAAAAGGTAGCAGGATTTCTACTTGGTAGCAGATGTTCATACCATTAAAACGTGCAACTCATACCAGCTGATGTGTCCTTTGCCAGTGTCAACAAAGAGTCCAAGGACTGAGTGGGAAACTGTTCGTATTACATACCTGTAATGAACCAGTTGCTTTCAACATATATTATCAAAGTGATTGTTTCATGTTGTTCTTGTTTTGTGAATAACTCAGAGTTTTTTGATCCCTGCCTGGACCATTGCTGTGGTATCTTTCCTCAGTTATCAAATTACCAGTTAATCACTATGAAAAGAAAAGCCCTTTGCAGCTTTAGTTCTGCTCTGATGGTTTCCATTTCCAGAAATGACCCGGGCTGTTCTCTGAGCTGCCTGTTTCTCATCTCTTTTTGCCTTCTGTCTTTGTATGCAGTGAGGTCAAGGAGTCTGCTAATTTATGAAGAGCCTCACCAACTGGAGGAGTCGTCAAGTCCCATCTCCTTTGCAGATCGCAATGACAGGCAAGCAGACACCTCCAAGTACGCAGCGCTGTCCCTGGAAGCCATGCCAGGGACACAGCAGGATGATATCATGCAGTTCACAATAGCCAACGAGACGAGGCTAGAGAAATCGGTGCTGCTGGGCTTGCAGCAGCACAGGTGAGTGCAGGGTGGGCTGCTTGCCCTATGGATGTTGGCGTCACTGTCATTTGTGCCTGGAAGTCAGCAGTAAGACTAGGGGCTCAGCTATGCTGGGCACTGTGAAACATGAAGTGAGAGTTTGGTCGCTATCTGGAGAGCTTATAGGCAAAGTTACTGTTACTCTGGAGAAGTGGTTGCAGCGATGTTGTAGTAATACAGCTACCAAACTCCTAACCCCTGTAAGCCTGTTAGTTGTGCCTACCCACTTCTTTAAGCGCTTCTGTGTCTCCTAAAGGAATAAGCTTTTGCCAGTTGGGTGGAAGTGTGAGGCTGTGACTCACTGGGCTTTCTATGAGGTGAGGGTGTGAAGAGCTGGAGCTTTGTGCAGCAGTGATCTTACTAAAGCATTACTGTGGAAAGTTTGCAGGGCTCAGTCTTAAGAGACAGACCTGTAAAGTTATCTGAACTACTTAACACAGAGCTCCTTCATAAATTTTTTTTTTAGCATAAATGTAAGTTTTTGGGCTCTCTGCAAAGAGTTTAAATATGTGTGTGCAGTGTTTTTTCCACTCTACCTTTTCTTGTCTCGCCACTGTCCTGTTGGCCCAGGTCTTGCTCTCTGCTAACAAGCAGCAGCAAGCACACCGAACAGTGGGAGAGGGATTTTGTTTGGAAGTGTGCTATTCTGAGGGCTAGGATGAGCCATATCACCCCAAACATGCCTTCTGAGCACTTGTGTCAAAGTTATACCTACGGCCAAAGAGATGACTAATGCAGTGTTACCGTATCCCAACTGACAAGTAACTGGTAAATACTGAGTGCCTTTTTAGCATTAGCCAATTCAAGCAGGATATGCACTTCTAAAAGTGACTAACTATTAGCGTTAACCTTTGTTGTTCTGGGGTTTTTTTGTTCCCTGCAGAGTCAACTCCGAACTAGAAGGAAATGAAACACTGAAGATAATTGAAATAGATAGAAGAGTCAATGCCACCTCTTAAAAATAAAAAAGGCCTTTTTTCTTGACTTCACTCTTTCCCACATATTTTCAACCAAAGCCCCCCGACTTGTCATCCTCAGTGAACCAAAGCACAAAAGAGAGGGAGTTCAACTTCTGCATTGACTGGTGAGGCTGTGACTGCAGATGGGATCTCTTGTCTTTGTAACTCCCTTCCTCACTTCACACACAGTCTCTGTCTTTGCTTTTATTCTTTCCCGGTTTGATATTGCAAGGGCAGCATTGAATGATGATGGCAGATGATGCCAGCAGTGTGCCGGTGACTGGTAGTTGTGTGTGTGTGCGTGCACGCATCCTAATCTGAGCACAAAGGCATTCTGTAGCAGACTGAAATATGCAAAACTGATGGGAACCCATGGGTGATGGGAATTGAGAGAAAGAGGACATGCAGCATGCTGCTGCTCAGAATCTAGCCACAGCCCCGTGCTTAGTGGTCTACAGCACTTGAGCCTTTTGGGGGGGCGTTTCTCTTCTCCCCTCCAGCCTCTTTATCATTTAGTGGGGTAGGTTTCTCGCTGGGTTGAAAACAGTCCTGGTAGGCTTCCCTACTGCTTCCACCCTTGTGGAATTCAAGCAAAGATCAGTTGCTGTCTTGTAACACTTTGTGTGGGAGAATTACACTAGTTTAACTAAATCTGTTTAGAAAGAAGGTTTTGTTAAACTTACGTAATGTTTTGGATGGATGTGCTTTAGTGTAAGGCTAATCTTTTGAGCTTAAATCAGTTCCTTCCCAACAAACTAAATCAATGTAAGGTTTAAACTAGAAGTGCCTCCTGAGAGGACCGTGTGGATTTAATTTATTGGCTTCTAGATGCATTGATGGCATTTCTTAGGTAGACCCCGTCTCAGATTGTCCTGTTTTCCTTTCCTCGCCATCTTCCTGTTACTGTTGTAAATAGTATTTATTAGCTTTGCAAAATTTTGTTCAGGCAATCGCAACGAAGACAACTGAGCTTCCCTAACCCTGCAAATGGTCTGGGCAAACTCTGAAATCGGACATGCAAATATCGCTGAACACCCATTCCCTCCCCCAGAATTTGAACTGACCTAAAATAAAGCCATGTATCTTATCTTCCTCTTACCTCCTTTTCCAGAGATGTGATCTTAGACCAACTGCTTAGCCAAAAAGATAGGGTTATAGGTAGCCCCAGCTAGGCGCAGTTCAGGCGCGGAGGTGGTAGATACTGTATTAACTGCATGGCAAGACAGCCTCTGACCTGAGGAGTTGAGTATGTAGGCAGGAGACAAGGCAAAAGAGGGATGAGATGGGCACATAGGGGGGTGAAGTGACTGGTCCAAGTACAGTGGAAAAACCAAGAGCAGTATTCAAGTCTGATCCTGGTCCAGTACTCTCCTCTCTGCTTTTCCTCCTTGTCCCACGTAGTTGTTGCCTTTAAGGGTCCTCCCTCTCTCAGTACTCTGGTTGTGCCTTTGCCCGAGCTATGCTTCTTGCAATTTGTCCTTGCAGTGGCACAGCTGAACCTGCCCCAGGATTTGAGCAGGGTTTTATCTGGTTACTACAGAAGGGTGCTTAGACTCTATTGAGGATGGATTTAATGTGAAAATCCTAATTCAGCAGGCTAGCATAGCTATTTTACAGTTTACCAGAAGAAGTCAATTTAAAAAAAAAAAAAGAATTTTGAAGCTCTTTTTTCTTTTATTTTTTTCCTAATGATAAATAAGGGAAAAACTAACCTAGCCTTACAAGTAATTTTTTACCATGTACAGTAGATATTTCCTGCAAGTATTCTATTTTGTAAAATATTGGATTTGTATTTTATTACAGCACCTGCCACACCAGCTCCTTTCTTGTTCTTCATTCTCCTTAGACTTTCTCCCTTCGGTATCCTGTTTGCCACCCTTGGGCCTGACACAAAACTCAGTGAAATGAATGGAAAGAATTTGGCGAATTACAGGGGGTTGTGGATCAGTCCCCACTGTGCCATTTTAAGGTGTTCCACATTAATGACAGTGAAACATGTGCCTGACTCCATGAGCTAGTAATGAGTTTTGGTGTACAGATGTGCTTTCTGGGTAATGCCCTAGTCTTCTATGCAAGTGCCTTTTATTATTTTACCTTGGGTGGCAATGAGAGGAGTCATGCTGTTGTAGTCTATTTTGCAAGTGTTCCCTTCTTGGCATGGGTCAGTCTCCTCCCTAAAGTCTCTTTCCCTTCACAGTGGTCCTGCTGGGTCCTCTGAATCATTTCAGTATCCAACAACAACTTTTCTATGATTATTTTTTTTTTTTTAAGGATTTAAGGCGTCACATAAATAATGAACACTGGTGGGTACCACAAGGGATGGCTGCATTGCTTAGCCACATGAGGTCAGCAAAGTGACAGGAGAGAGCTGGGACTGACCCTTCCACTGCCATATGGCTGGTCAGTGTAAGTGGGCAAGGTCATAGCTTGGAAAATTCCTTAAATGGTCTGGGTTTTTTTCAGAGCACCCATGGTTTGCCACCTCTGAGGGCAATTGAATGGTTAAGTCTTCTGCAAAAGAGGCCCGAAGCTGTCGAGCACAACACTGCTTAGTTACTCCTGTAGTTTGCACTGTGCATAAGTAGGAGGCCGCTCTGCCTGAGCTCGTGCCCATTACCAGTTAAATGGATCACCTCCCACTGCAGATGCAGCTGACTTCACTATATTAAACCCAAAATTGAATCATTTCTTAATAGTTAAAGGACAGAAGATTTAGCAAAACCTAAACAACCCCCCCCCCCCCGCGAAACCTACTGCACGTGTCACCATTAAAGCTTTGCGCTTTCGTTTTGCTTAATTTGAGAATGGCAGTTCAAATCTGATGGGGAGATAGTCATGTTTTCATCTGGAGCATTTTAAACTGGCCACAGTCTGGGTCAGGCCTCTGAACTAAATCATCCAAGCCAGTGTGGCCATACCAATTTTCTTGGAACTGTTTGATCATCTATTTCTATAATTTCAATTTGTGTAATCCTTTAAGTTATTTTTAGGTACTCTTTTGGGGAATCTCTTGATCTAGCGCACACATTGCTTGGGGTTTTATTATATTAAATATTACTTCTTTGTAATAAGGAAAACCTTTGCTTTACTTTGGTATGTTTGTGATCATTTTTCTTCAGGGGCCTTAATAGAACAGATTTCTCTTCTAGATATTAGGGGCCAAAGAATCTCCTGTCATCACCTGCCTACAGGCTGTTACATGACAAGGACCGCGCTGTCTCCTGAGGCGGTTTATGCCGGTGTCACGTGCCTAGCAGGGGGGCAGAGGAAGCACCCCAACCTCAGCAGTCCCGGGGTGACCCAGCCGTGATGTGCTGCAGACCATGCGGAGAGGCAGCTGTATGTGCTCTGTGTTAAGGGCGCAGGGAAGGAGTAGTAAGGTGTATTTGGGAAGGATGCCAGTGTAAGTGCTTTTAATTAGCTCAGCTATATTACTTGAGGTCTTAGCCTTCTGCCAGTATACTTTTTCCAGTGATCAGTGACTTGGTGCTGTAGAATAATGTGCGGGTATGGACAGGGTAGGCAAAGGCCTTATGTGCTACTTAATTTCCATTTCCACTAGAGGACTTAAGTGATCCTTGGAGTCTTCAGCTGTAACATTATGCTGCTTGTCAGCATGATTTTATACACACTAGTAAACTTACCTTTTGGCCCATAGCTTTAAAGCATGTCTAGATCTGTCGGGTCTTTGCTTCTAGGGGGATAAGCTACAAAGGAATGTAGGGCATTATTTTTATATATATATATTTTAAAAGTATCAAGCATAGGGCATGTGACAGTTCTAACCTTGTTACCAGTGTGTAGATAATGTTGGTTTTTTTTTTTTCCCCGGGCTATTTATAGTTCTTTGCTGCATTTCCCTTATTTCATCTGTACCATTCAATATTTTTCAGCAGCACAGACTAATAATGGATTAGGCTGAGGTTCTTAGGCCAGATCCCAGCTGATGCAACGCAGCACGCTTCTCACTTACCACTTTTGGAGGCTGCAGGTCTGATTTATACTGGCAGGGGACCTCTCCTATCTCTGTGTAACAGTGTATCTCAATGTATTCTTGATTTTTCTAATATAGACCTGAAAATGAATCTAAAAAAAAAATATTTTTTTTTTTTTCCCCTGCTAAAGAAACAAACCCACCTCTCCACTCCCATCCCCCCAAACTATCAGTGGTGAATTCTGTCTAGACGCATTTAGAATGTAGGTCAAGTAAATGAATGATACTAATTGCTACGTTGGGAGGGATTTCCACTGAGTATTTGGGCTCTAGATTCTAGCTAATGCCAAGAGGCCGTTGTACAAACCCAACGCAGCTAAGAACAGAAGTATACGGAGTATTTTTATACTCTTGGTGACTAAAATATTTCTTTCTCAAGTCACTAATTAGAAAGGGAACATTTCATATGCTGAAGGTGAAATGGTAGGTCAGTACTTTGTAACTACAAAAGTTATACTAGCCTATATAAGTAGTGTAGCGCTATGATGTTGTTGCTGCTTTGCACAGTAGTGTTAAGGATAAACAACTTTAGGGGTTGCGAAGATGACTGAGCTGGCTTTTGTGTTAAGGTCTTTACAAATAAGGTGTAAGGACTCAATCAATGGGCCAGGATATTGTAGCTTTCTCATGGCCAATAAAATGACAGTGGGCGTTCCGGGATATGTTGAGGGTGTGATCCCGGTTCGTACCGCATTGCTTAGGTCATCAGCATCCGTTGGAGACTCCAGGACTGAGAGGGAAATTGCCATTTGTTTTTGCGGTTTTCATGTCAGGCCTCTTTCTGCTTTGCCAAGGTAGACGCCTGAATTGAGTTCCTACGTAGAAAAGAGTGCATCTCACAGGAAACTCTCATTTGTGATGCTGAGATGGAGTTTGGGTATTCTTTATTACCAGTAGTCTCTTCTCTGCCCTAAAGCCCATCTCCATACTCTTCTTCCAAGAGTTGGAACTGAACAGGTGAGAACTAAACACAGGAAACCTGGATTTGTAGACTTGTCTTGCAGAAAAGATGAAAGAAATGGCAGGTGAAGGGACTCCTGTGACATCACAGGTCTAGTGCTTGATTCCATAAATCAGCAATGACAGTCTTTTTCATTGGTTCCCCTCGTGTTTTAGCTTTACTCTTCCCTTTGCTCTTTAATATTGTGTAGTCCTGTTTATGCATATCTGACCTTTATGGTACATGCCGCTTTCCCTTCCAACCAGCAGGTAAAAATCTTTTTGAACTTTAGCAGCCTGTAATTAAGGGGAGTGGAAGGGAGAGAGCGGGAAGCAGAGGCAGGTAATCAATTTCTTTTAACAGAACTTTGCTCGTATCGGACTTTGCCATATCAGATTTTAATTCAATGGTGCTGATGTAATGGCATCTTGCTTTCTTCATTTGTACAGTTAGCAAGAACGAGTGCAAGCATGTGTGTATCTGAGCACGTGTGCATGGTGAGCAATTAAAAAAATCCCAAAATCGCGGAGTTGTTTTTTTAATGTAGTAAGCATCACTAAATAAAGGCATCTACCTGAACACACAGTGCACATTCCACTTGGTGCAACTGAAAGTCCAGGCGTTTCTCTCTGAAACCTGTTCACATTCCACATCACCGAGCACTCGTAAATCTGTCGTGTGAATTGCTGTCTGAAGTGTGTCCTATTAGCAATTGTCAACTGAAAGTTGTTGCACTGTGTCATTTTGTGGGTATGCATAGGCTGCCTGGCCTTTCTGTAGGACAGCTCTGGCTTGGTACAAAAAAATAGTTACTGGGCTTTATTGTATCTTCTGGTGTCGTTTTTGTTCTGCAGAATTACGGCTTTGAACGCTTTTTTTTTTTAATAGTGTAAGTTAGCCTTAAAAAGTGGCCCCCGGGAGCCAGCAGCTCTAGGAACACAATTTGTTGAGCTGGACTTCTGGGAGAGGACCTTAAAGATCCCCCCTTCCCCTGGAGCACTACTTCCCTCACTGCCCCACGGCCGCAGTAAGATGCCAGCGAGGGGAAGCAGTTTGTTCTCAGAGGCCACGTACATCATCACAGCTTCCCTGAGATTCACGGGGCCTTCCAAGGATACATTACCTGGAGTTACCCTCTGGAAGAGAAATATGTATCCAGGGCCAAAGCCATTGCCTGGGGCCATGCAAAACAATACCGTGTGACTCTGAGTCGCTCTGCATGTGACACCCCTATGGCATTTCAGCTGATCTTTCCCTCTGTGCATGTGGATACGGTATGGGTCTGCGCAAACTCTTACAACAATCTAAGATGAAAAGGACAGTGATACTAGTGCAAAAGCACCCCCCCCCCAAACTCCTTGGTGAACTGCATTGGAGCCTCTTCTGACTGCAGATATCTCTGTTCTTTTGCTATAAGTCTGTTTAACTTTGTGTATGTATGTTCAATGGCCTCTGTTTTTGTACAAGTGCTGTCATCTGGATATGGTCCCACTTGATTGTATACACTGTGCAAACATGTCCATCGGGTGGGAAGAAATTGCTGTTTTTCCTTCTAAAATTGTCTGCTTGATTCTATGAGAGAACAGACTACCTGCTTTTGTAGCCTAAACATGTATGTAGCTAAGTATGTTATGCTTTTCATTTCTTGCAAATAAATATTTTCTGTAGAAAAAGCAAGTACAACTTGTTTGCTTTCTTGATGCTTGGAAGAGATCTGATCCCTTGGCTTCCCAAGAGCAGTACTGAGCACAATGTTTCCGTATTCAACACGGCAGAACCCTGGTAATTTAACACACTGCTAGACAGAGAAGGTTAAAAGCAATGGTGTGGGTTTTTACTGAAGCTGGCTGCCCCCCTCTTTTTTTTTTTTTTTGGGGGGGGGGTGTGTTAGTGGAGAATTATATCTGTAATAATGGGTGGAAATTAGGTGAAGGCTGATGGCATTTAATAATAATAACAGCCCTTGAGTGCAATTGGGCAATACAGCCCCATTAGTATTAAATTTTCTCTCTATAAAAGCGGGATCCAGGAAGGCTGGTGCTTAAGCGGGGCGGGGGGTGGGGGGCACTCGCTTCAGCCGAGTGATACCAGCCTGCTAGAGCATGCTGGAGCTTGAGTTGTGTGGGCCAAATAGCCCTCCGGAAGGTAAGGTCTTTCCTTGCGCTGACTTTACGCTGGACAACTCATTGCTTAATCAGAACTCTTGAAAGATCTGTTTCTGCCTTGGCTTTTAGGGGTTGGGTCCTTTGCTGGCCTCGGCTCCTTCCCTTACCCCGACTCACCCCTAAGAGAGCGCAGGCGCTTTCTCCAGCGGTTCAGAAGCTGCTCCTTTGCCTCTGTGAACAGTCGAGATTATGCCCAGCAGCCCAGTATTAGCATCCACCCCGGGGACAGAATTGACCTTTGCTACTTTGAGTAGACATGGAAAAGAAAATATGCCCCCCCCCAGTTTGGGGGCTCTGGCTTTGCTGGCCATCGGGTGATGGATGGCTTCGTACAGATGTGAAAATTACCCTGTGCAATGGTATAGTCATTTGTATTACACCAGTTTTCTACTCGTATATGAGTCCCATGCATCCATATAATAGGAACCAAGAGCTTATCCTCCGCAGGAAATGCCAGCGATGGAAGTAATAGTTCCAGCTTTACTGAAAATGGGAGCATGACAGATGGGTTTGGTGCCTCCTTTTCAAGGCCTCTTAAAGAAGGCTGCTTTAGAGGTTGTGGAAGGCAGTGTACCATGAAAATCAGAACACCCTGGCCTGCACTAAATTTGTGGCTAATGTGGATTTTCAGAAATGCCTTGGGTGTGGGCTAAAGAGGTTAAAGCAAAAAACAAATTAGCAGAAGGGGGAAAAAAAACCCAACCCAGCTCTTCTCTCCTAAGCTCTACCCTGGTGCTTTTAACCCAAGGATTGTCTTTGCTGCCCACTACCATTCACTATCACAAGAAAAGGAAATTGGAATGAGAGGTTTATTTTTTCCCTATCCGGTCTTTGTGGTCTGTCCCATCGCGCACACAGCCCCCGTGCAGTGCTGTAGCAGAGCAGCTCTGCCAGGCAGAGCCCGGTTCCAGCGCCAGAACGTACTCTCTAACCCCGCCTCGGTCACAGCAGATGACAAAGCAGCTCTTTCTCACAAAATTCGGTTTCTGTGCTTGAACGAAGGTCTGTGATGCTTTTTCTTGGAAGGTGGGGGGAAAAGGGCCTTACTTTGTCCTTGAAGTTCCTCATCCTGCTCCTTTGCTCTCATCGTTTCAGAGGTTATCACAGCCACCGTCTTTCTCCTCCTGCTGCTGGGTGCCCCTTGCTTTCTGCACAGGCAATTTCACGTGCCAGAACTATTGATCCAGGGCACTCATTAGCAGCACCAAGCCATACATAACGTTTTTAGATGAAAATCATTAGACTGTGACCGATTGGGAAAGTTACCCTTAGTTTTAGCTAAGCTCAGTTCCTCCGAGCGTACAAAACACCGACTGGTGATAAACGATTGGGTAAGAATCTCCTCGCCTCTCAGTATTCCCCTTAAAGCATCGTACAGCGGGCGATGCTGCAGGGAGTCTGCGATTAAAAAAGAAACCCACATACAATGGAGAAATGCTGGGAGATGAGCTGTCAGCCTTGCTACCTGTCACCCTCTGGTAGGTGCTGTTCTTCGAAAAGCATGTTACTGTTTGAATTCAACACTGAATTTTTGAATTTTCTGAGGCTGATTCCTATTGCAGGGCAGGAGGAAGAGTGTCCGAACGCAGCTTGCAATGCCTCTCACGGCACGGTGTTTCGCCCTTTGCTGTTAGCTATTGCTTGCACCTATTTTACGACAGCACAGACTTTGCCACCCTTGCAGGTATTTCATGGCAGATTCATTACTGGTGCTTCCTTTCCTGGTTTGGGTTTTTTTTTCAAAATATGGACCTCATTAGTTTGGAGTTTAGAAGTGGTGAGTAAAAGCTTGTACCTTTGCCATAAATAAAATCATTCCGCAGGTGTCCTGTAGAGAGAGAGCACAGGATAGGGACTGAGGAAATGAGTTTCTGGGTCTAGTCCTGCTCATGGCGTGCTGGTGAATTTGGCTGACCCTTCTCCATGCTTCAGATTCCTGGTCTGGGAAATGGGGCCAGCGGTGGCTTCCTCCTCTCTGTTAACCAAAACAAGGTGATCCAGAGGAGGTAGTAATTAGAAATAAAAGCATGTTTCACTTGGTGTTGAATGAATGACGCATGTGTGTATTGTCTCCCTCCAGTTTGTGCTTCAAAAAGTGATTGATTTGATTTCTCATTTTCATGGTGCTGCCTCCTGTAGGCTTCAAATGGTCCCCACAGAAGCCAGGAATAACTTGTTTAACTTTTTATAATCAAATTAATCTTCATTTGTATTTACACAAGTTCTATACATTGCTATAAAATTACTTTTTTGTGGATCTCCACTACGGGGGGAACTAACAAGTTCTGGCCCTTATCTTTGCTGTATAACCTGTTTAAGTCCACGTCTATTGGGTTGTCTCACTTCCACTGTCGAAAGAAATGCTTATGTTCCGGTTAGCCCTCTTTTTATAAACCTGTTTGGTAAAAACTTGGGTTTGATCTGTGGCATTTGTGACGGGGCAGCACCCAGGCACTTCCAAGCCAGGATCAGGCCCTGGTTGTCACCTCCACTGAGCACCTTGGCAACAGGAATCAGGGCATATTTCTAGCTGTGGCAGCCTACGCACAGAAAGGGGAGCGGCGCTGCGAAATAGCTAGAAAATGGTAAAAAAAAGAACGTAGCAGAAAGCAGTAAGTTGCCGGAGAGCTCATCGGAGCCAACGCTGGCAGAGCTGTAGGGGGAAGCTGTTCTGCCCAACGGGGTGATCTGCTGAGGTCGCTCCGTGTCAAGCCTCAGCATCCCTCAGTCACCCGATGGATAAGTGGCGCTCTGCTTGAACTTCAAACGCTGACCAAAAGGGAATGTTGTTGTGGGCGTATCTATCGGCATTGGATCTGGGAAGGGAAGCTGGCTGCAGGTTCGGTCCTGTCTAAAAAAATAAATAAATAAAATTGGGGGGGGAAGGGGGATGCAAATACATACATACACATGTGCGTGTGTATAAATATATGTATTTTTGCATGTTTTCCTGGAGGGTGAATTTTGTATGACCTTAAGGACTATAGACCATCCAAAGTAGACTGGCGTCTCGCTGGCTAGCCTGGCACACAGAACAAGTAGGGTTACCTCACCCCTTTCTTCCCCACTCTCTGTTCTCATATATCCATCTCTCTACCATTAGGAACAGGATTCTTAGTCCCTCCCACTCTGAATAAAACTTACAACAGCGCGCACAGCCTGTGCGCACTGGAGCGTTCAGAATGGGATTTAACAGGCATGTGAGTAATGGAATAAACCTCCTTCCCTTGGCTTTACTCCAAAAGGCTGAATTCCTTCCTTTCTCCTCATTTCCTCTTTCATTCCCACCATCCACCGTGCTATTCAAGGTATGCAGTACGGCGAGACGTTTCCACCCAGGAAAAAGAGCTCCCCACCTCATGAAGCTTGTCAGCTCTCCCAGATGAGCAGGGGAGTCACCGCGGAGCGATGCGAGGTGCTCCTCTTAACCTGACAACCCAGCCCTTGGCCGAGTTGCCAGCTTAAGAAATGAGATCCCGGCCATGGGAATTCCATCTTTTGCCAGCATGATGATCCCCAGATACTGGCAAAACCTGCTAAAAAAAAAAAAAAAATCTATTTTTGTGCTCATCCTTTCCCTCCTAATCCAGCGGTATGTCTGCAGCCACGCCTTGGAGCAAACGCGATGCTCTGGCAAAGTTTCTGCTGTTGCTGCCTTTCTCGAACCGCAGGAATTGTCAGCTACGCCACAGGTGTAATTGTGTAAGCAGGGCTTTCCTTCACGAGCCTCGGATTCTCTCATAATTGCTCATATTCAGAAAAAGGCATAGGAAGTCAATTTAGCACTTCATGTTGCAAATGAGTCATGCGAATTGTAGCAGTCAGAGGAAGAACAGGTAATCCTGGAGCAGAGTGTAGATGTGGTCATGTGGGCAAAATGGTTATTGACAAGCAGGAGCTACAACGGGGCTCATGCTGGAGGAGGAGGACGGGGCTCAGTGGCGTGGATGTTCACTGGAGGCGGGGGTAGGAAATTCCGATTTGTTGTCAGGCTTTGCTCCAGATGCTCTGGGGGAGGTGGAGCGGTTTGCTGGGGCACAGGCCATAGGGCTGTTCTCATGCAGGCCAAAGGCTAAAAGAATAAAACTGAGAGATGATGCATACTGTTCTGCTCTCCGAGCGCAAAATTAATTTGCAATTAAAGCATTTTTTTGCACGTGCCATTGGCATCTTCTCATAGCAACAGAACATATGGTTTTCACCAACAACAAAACCTCAAAGATACCTCTGATGGCTGGAGGGGGGCTTACGGCGCTGCTCCTCATCCTTGAAGCTGCCTGTTGGGTTACAGTTGAACTGGTCTTTGACAGTTCCACCTCAAAATTGTTTAGTTTCTTTCGGGGGGGGGGGGGGGGGAAGTTCTTAAATTGGATGCTTTGACTGGCAGTATCAGCTGCTAATTTCCCTGGAAGTTCATCTGGAGCCTTTCCGACTGATGTCCCAGCTCTGCATGGAAAGAGCGTCGATGGGTTTCCGTAGAGCTCCGTGCGGGTTTGCAGATCTCTCTGCGCACAGCTCAGAGCAGGATCCAGACCTTCTTCTAACGGTTCTGCGTACGAGCTTTAGTCTTGCTTCTAATAAGCCATGTATTACATGGGTCAATTACGCTTTTTTGGGGGAGAAAAATGTATATATGTATTGGAGGAAGCATATGGGCACGTAGATAATATATGCACCATTTATGCATAAGGATAGAATATAATTTTGAAAGCTGGTTAAATTTTTAAATGCTTGAACTGTAGTAAAAAGATCCACTTTTCATCCCCCTTCTCCACTGCCGAGAAGGGGCAGGAAAACGTGAATTGGCTGGCTCAGAGAGCCTGTCATTGCTGAAGTCCGAAGGTGGGAACGCGATGCATGCTGAGCATGGAGAACCTGAATCTGTAAACGGGGTTGGAGAAGGAGCAAGAATTAGGTGTAAAGAACCCATTGACTCTTCGAAGGCTGATTCACACCCAAAATTTGGCAACATTTGCATGCTGGGCACCTGTGGGACTTTCTGTTGGGCTGCCGGCCCTGCTGTGGCACGAGGATGGTGAAGGAAGGGCAAGGCCACGGAGGGAAGTCATCTGTGGAGGAGGGGTGGTTCTGAAATCCCTTCCTGTAGGGTTTGCCTTCTCTGCAGAGCGTCGTCGTTCATGTTTCTCCGCTTTTTTTTCCCGAAGCCTTTCTGTTTTGGATCGCGTTGTCTTGGAGAAGCTTTGCACGCAGAAAATAAAGCGCTGGCTGACCGTAGTTCCTGCTATAATTTCTGCGTAGTCCCGGACCTTGACCTGTTCTGTGCTTTTTAATCTTATTGTCGTCGTCAGCTCGTGCGCTTAAGTAGTCCCCCGCTGATGCGTCCCCGGAAAGTTTTCCTTAGCCTCCCCCCGGCGACCAAAAGGGAGAAAGGGGGGGGGGGGGGCAGAAGGCGGGAGGCCGATTTATTGTACTAAGATGCGCCACGATGCTCGTGTCAAAAGCTGTCGCGCTGGCGTTGGGCGCTTTGCTTCTGAGCGTGCGGCACTGAGATCGCCCGGGGACAAAAAAATTTGGGAGAGATGACCAGGCGTAAGAAGCCGAGGCCACGGCTGGGCGCTGGGGGGGCTCTTGAGCTCGCTCTCAGGGGTATTTTCAACGTGACACGAGGAGGGAGCGGGGCACGGCTGAGGCCAGACCCCGGCCCGGCAGCCCCGGGTCTCCGCGGGGGCCCGACGGTGCCCAGGACGCGGGGGCGGGGGCGTGGCGCGGCAGGGCGTGGCGGCGGGAGGGGGGCGTGGCGGCGGGTGCGGCGCGACGATTGGCGGGCGGGCGGCGGGGCGGGGCGGGGGGCGGGGGGGGCGGCCGGGAGTTTCCCACAATGCCCCGCTGCAGTGCGGCCGCTGATGGATGCTGCGCGGTCGCGCTGCCATTTGCAGCCGCCGCCGCGGCTCGTAGCGCGTCCCGCGGCCCCGGGAGCAGCGGCCCCCCGGCCGCCGCCGCCCCCCAGCGCCTCCAACCGCTGGCCACCCCCCGTCTGCCCCCTCCTCCTTCTCGGCCCCGCTGCCCCGCCGCAATGAACCCCCCCGCCGCAGCCAGCGGGGAGGAGACGGGGGCGGCCGGTGGTGGCGGCTGCCGGGGAGCCGAGGGTGGTGGGGAGGGGGCGGGTGCCGCCGGGGTCCCGGAGGAGCCGGGGCTATCGGCGGCGGAGGAGTCGCTGGAGGAGAAGCTGCGGAGCCTCACCTTCAGGAAGCAGGTGTCCTACAGGTGGGTGCCGGGCGGGCGGGGCCGGCTCCGGGCGCCCTCGGTGCCCGTCTCAGGGGAACTTTTCGGGCACGGGATGCCCGCGGGTGGGAAGGCGTCAGGCGGGGTCCGGCGGCGGCGCGGCCGGGCAGCGGCGTGAGGGCAGCACCCTGGAGCTTGAGGGGGCTTTTCCTTCACCCCGAAGGCTAAAAGAGCCCCCCGCCAGATCGGCATTCTGTTAAGCCAGCGACCTGCCCCTAGCCCCGCCGCTACCGTCAGGTTTGCGGTGTTCCTCCGGCACGGTAGCGCCAGGGGAGGTTGGGAGGGGGACGGTGTACGTGGGTGAACTTCAGAGTTACTCGGAGAGACAACCAGGGATCGTGCCCGGCTGCCGGAGGAATAGGTCTGACTTTACCCTTTGCCCTTCCCATAAAAGCACGGCCGCCCGTGTTCCCGGCGCCTCCAAACGCTCGCCAAAGGCATCGGAAAAACCCTTCTGGTGGCATCGCTGCTCCCGAGAGGGATTTCTCTGTGAGAAGTCTCACGGAGTGCGGGTCTCCTCTCCCTACCCGCTCCCCACCCGTGCCGGCAGCCGTTGCGTAAGCCCCAGCGGTTGACAAGATAGGTGGGCTGCTGTGCCCGACGCCCCCACGCGTGGCTGAGGGCCGTGAGTGGGCAGCTGCCGGGGTGCCACATGACATGCCGTAACTAAAGCAGGGTGTTACTTTCATAACCAGGGTCTTGTATTTTTATGGCCGTGCATTTATCCCACATCTCTGATGGCAAATAAATGGATTTCTTCTTTCTGTAAATACGGCTGTGTGAAGGGGCTGGTGGTGGGGCTTCTCTGCTGTTCTGTTACCACCTAGGATCCGCTAACGATCAGCAGCTGCTGAAAGCAGTTGCTGTCTGAGAAGCTTCATGCCAAAAAGTTCTTGAGTCTTACCTAATTCTGGCTTTTTTCTGGCTGCAAAGCCCCGGTGGAGGCAGCACACCATCAGTAACTAGTACGCTAGCCTGCTTAGGGATGAGCCCTCGTAACCGGGAGGGCAGAAAACACAGAGCTGCTATTTGTTTCGTCCCTGCAAGGAAAGAGTGCCTCGAGCTCTAGGTAAATTAGCTGCAGAATCTCCCCAGACATGGTAATACTTTTTTTTTTTTTAACCTGATGTCAGTTTACATCTGAGATAGTTTAGTAATGGTTTGAGTCTCTGCATGCGGTAGGGCTTAAAACTGGTGTAATTAAACGCTCTTCATAGCTGAAGTTTTACATGACTTCATGTATGCAGGGAGACTTCCCCACAAGGGCTGATGGTCTCGCTGGTGAGTGTGAAGTTTGGGATGATTCATACTACATTCAGTAAGGTGAGTGATGTGAAAAGGAGATCTTACCGGACACCTAAAGAGCGTTACATCAGTCGTCACTCGGTACTTTTGCATCTCTACCCTGACAGTTTTCCCAGCGCGTGCCATTTAGGGGCAAGTTGTCTACTGCAGGTAAAGGCAGATTCTGTAGGTGGGCTGTTGAAGTAACTGCTAATGGGACAGGTTTGATAACGCATCTGCTCTTGGTACAGAAGGCATGGGGCTTGCAATAAATCTTGGAGGTGCTTCTAATCAGGCTATACGTTTTCATTTTTATTGCATTAGTTTTGGCATTTTCCCCTTTTGGGGAGGGATATTAAAATCTGTTTATAAGGTCCTGTTTTCTAGATCGTCTAGAAGTGTGTTAAAGACGTGGCTATTCTTGAAGCTTTCTACATGGTGTATGTTTGTGAGGGTTTCATAATAAACGCTCATAGGAGGAAAAGTTGGGTTTATTTCTCTTCTTCCTCCTGCTTCTCCTTTCCTTTGTCTAGGCAAGCGTATAGCGAGTGTTGAACTTCTAGATATAAAAGCCTTTCCTAAGCATCTCTCGATGCATATTACTCATTCTATGTGACTTAGGATATGTGCGAGAAAGTACATTTTCTTTGCATCCTTGGATTTCCACACCTTTTCTTCTTTGGGAGCTGGATTCCTACAGGTAATGCGCACTCCCTCATTTATCCATAATGAGAACAATCTGAGTAGATAGAGTAGAAAACTTCCACAAAGGACCTCCACTGTGCTCTCCACACCCCATACCCCCCAGGCTCCTTAAATTGCTACCATTTCTCTCAGTAAATTATGGTGCTGAAATACCTTTGTAAATGTAAATGACTATATTATATACAGGAAAATCTATTTATGCTGGCACTTGGACTCCCTTATCCACTAGTATGATAGAAGTTATTCAAGGCATCATACAGACTTTCAAACAGCTCGTTTAGGAGTCCCTATGCAGGTGCATTACACTGACATACACCCGTATATCTGTATTTATACAAGCAGAAAAGAGCACCACAGTTGGAACTTACTTAAAATAATAAAGATTCATGAAAATGCCTGTAAAAAATTCCATTGGTGGCAACTGAAGGAATGGAAACGGGTGGCTGAAAGAGAGGCCAAGGTATTGTCACCAAGGAAAAAAGGAAGAAGAAAAATATTTCCTGTAACAATTTTATGTTAGTCACTCCCTATTATGAAACTGTGGTTTGCCTGAATCTGACTTAAGTATTATCTTTTTTTCCCCTCTCTTTCTTTGTGGCTAAAGAGCAACTGTTTTCATCGTAATGCACGTCTGATTAGGTGATGACATAGTTGTTGCATACAAATAATGTGTTGGCTTCTCTAGAATTGTACCAAAACCACAAGGAACGTAGTTCAGAAAACGATGTTTTGTACTGATGTGGCCAGTGGCTTCCAATGCAGGAACTGTTGTATTAAATACGTAGCGAATTTGTGTGGTAAATACCTATGTGGGCATGTTTGTCTCATATTGAACCATCAGGAGGAAAAGCTTGCTTTAAATAACACCGGTGTGTCTCATAGGGAGCCCCGCAACCCCCTTGACCTTGCCGTGTTCCCAGCCGTACCCACCTTGCACCCGATGTTCACGAAGCTCGTTGTCTGCACCGAAAGCTCGTCATTCCGTTAAGAGTAGATGTTTGCTTGCCGTTTTCTTTCTAGTAATATGCCGTAATTATCTATACGTACACAGTGGGGATATGCCACTTATCCGTGCTCGTGCGTGAGCTAATGGGTTTAAAGTGTGTCTGTTTCTGTGTGTGTGTACACGTGCTGCCAACACACATCCCTTAAGTGGATCTTAATTTGCAGACGGGGCGCCTGCCCTGCCTGATGTACTCGGGGTGCTGCCGCCGGCGCCCAGGCGGTGGGTACCGCTGGTCCCGCCAGCGATGCGGGGCTGGCCGGGGAGGGAAGGGTCGCCCCGCAATGGGAAGCGTGGGTCCCTTGAGGAGGGGTGCCTTGCAGAGCCAGTCCCCGTGCAGACTGAACGAGAGGTCAGAGAAATGGTCTCCCTCTTCAGCCTCGTGCACTTAAACGAGGCCAGCCCACGCAGTAGTTGGATGCTCGCATCAGAATGCCAACAGATAAGCAGTAGTTTTTAGGGCTCATTTTTTTTACCCTACAAATATGGAACTAAGTTTCTTAAAGTTGGTTTGGGTTTTCTCTGCTTAAAAGCTGAACTATGGGCTCACAAAATGAAAAATGTAAAAACATTCTTTCTTTTTTTTTAAATAAACCGATAGAACCAAAAGTTCAGTTTCCCACCCCACTGTGAAGAAATTGGCAAATAGGAGAGAAAAAAAAAAAAGGTAAATTGAATATGTACCCCTGCTAGAGAGAAATGCTCTCTATGGATTGGTTCTTAGAAATGTAAGGGGTAAATACTACTCTAGACCCAGCAGAATATTTATAAGATGTGGTGACACAAAGCTACTGGGTAAATTTTTCTTTCCTTTTAATTTTTATTATTTTGTCACTGCAAAGTTCTGTGAGGAACCTAATGGTCTCTTTTAGCTAAAGTAGAGATTAAAGTAGCTTTCCCGAAGTAATTCTTGAAATAAAGAGAAATTCAGACTATACCAAAGAGACTCTCAGTAAGAATATTTCTGCAACAAAAAACTACAGCTAGAGAAAACCGTGCAAATAAAGCTGTTTCCTGCAGGTTTTTGCAGCTCTGGAAACTTATCTGAAATGCAGTCTTGTCATTTAATTGTTTAAGCTCAGAGAAATAGTAAAAGATTAAAAAAAAAAACCCCACAACCAAACATCCCCCCTCCTCCCCCAAAAACCCCCAACAACAAACACAACAAAAATCAAACCAACTAAACCAAGCAAGAATCCAAATGATTTTTAATTTCTTATTAATTAGTATTTAGAAATCCAGGGAATCTTGATTAGTGGCACTGGAAATAAAAATATAGTTGTAAGTTTTAATGGCCCTGTTGTGAGAGCTCAAGTGGCGTCTGGCAAACGCTTGTCACTAGGGAATAGTTAGAGAAATAGTAGTGTAGAGAAATGTAGTTTCATTTTGACCAAGTGGAGAAATCCTGCCCGATGCGGCGGGTGGCAGGCTTTAGGATTCTTGCTTGTACGTGGCTCAGGGATTTCCAAAAGCGGGGCCATAACGAATCATCTCGGAGTCCCGTGCCGCTAACAGGCAGCGGGTTGGCGGCTTGGTTAACCTTTGGGTGAGGTGGCTTGGCTGAGCGGGAAACCACGCGTTTCGCTTCTAGTAATGGAAGAGGCTGGAGGCGCTGGTTTTCTTAACTCACCGTGTCCATCGGCCGTCCAGTTCTGCTCAGAAATGTCGCTGTCTAAAACAGGTGACCTAAGTTTCCTTTGCTGTCGTTTCCAACTTGCCAAACGAATCTGTTTGGGACATGCCTTGTGCGCTTCCTCCGCGAGCAGAAGTGAAGAATCAAGCTGGCTTCTCCTCCTGCACCATCAGCAGCAACTGCTTATGTGTTGTGGCAAAAAGTAGCTGGAGTTATAATTATGAGTGGGTTTTGTTACTGCATTTGAAGGGGAAAAAGTTATGGCAGGGAAATCCCTGATTACACAAGTCTCGTCACTTTTGATGAGGACATAAGTACCTGGCGCTACAGATGGGGCCTTAGACCAAAATAGAAATTTAAGGATAGGAAACATCCTCATTTTTTTTGCTTCCGTTATTTACAGACATGATAATGATCATTAAACACGCATCACTTCTCAGTAAATATTAAATAGAGACAGGATGGTAGAGGTGTCTCCTATTACTAAGACTTAATTATTTTATGAAATATGACAGCATTTACTAGTGTACTGTGAAGCATTATAAATAAAGCCAAATGACATTTGTAAAAATGAAAACACCCAACACAAGCCTTTGATTTTTTTGATTGTGTTGATTTCTTTTACTTAAGTTTCCTCGAATCTTAATATATCCTATTTCTATAAATGAGTGATGTGGTTCTGCATGAAAATGATGGATGGATTTTTATCTTCTACCAAATGTCAAGAAAATAATTCTTGCTCTCCAGCCTAATCTCAGAAGATCTGCTTGCAACTGTCTTCGTTAAGAGTTTCGGGTATATACTGTACAGAGTTACCACCCACTTGCGTGACAGTGACTTAAGTTACTTTGCCACCCAAAACATCCGTCACCATTTTATCCTTTTCTCCCAAAGGATGTCACTGGACGATTTGGTACATGAAGGGGCCTTCATGAAGCTTTTTCATTTATAAGGCTTTGAGGTGGCAGTTCCGTGTTGGAGCACAATGCAGAAAAAGGCTAGGATAGTTCAGAAACAAGAATAATACCATGGGACAGCCAGGTTGACAGTTAAAGCTCCCTCCTGACTTTGAGATGCGGCTGTAAGTCTGGCCACCGACGCATCTAGGTCACACAAAGTAAAAGGTCTGTCTTTGAGTTTAGAACATGTCTTTGAGTTTAGAACATGTCTTATGTTCTCTCTTTTGTACCTCAGGTTAGCAGTACTTTACAAAAGACACATTGTGAATGATAACTCTGGATAAAGATACGTATGAGCTGCAGCGGAATTACATACATACTCAGAAGGAGATAAATGCACCGGTGATTTGAAAGTGGGAGCCTGTGTGAGTGCATAGTAAAGTTGTTGTGTAGCGCAGACTTGTACACTCAGATTGTCCTGGGACTGTTGCAGGTGGAAAATTTCATCGGGTGATAAACGCTGAATCAGATGCCATGTAATTTTGATGGGGTGGAAAACCACTATTGTTCTGGGTAGTCCTCTAGGATAAATGAGCAGGTGTCAGCTCTTCTTACCTGGGTCAGTCATGGGGCTGAAAAAAATAATTTACTTGACGCTTCATCAGGCTTTTGATAGGTTCGGTTTTTATTTGGCAACTTGTCCAAGATGTTGGGAAGGTGATGCATATGTGCCACAGTCTTCTGTGCTCTTCCTGCTTCTTTATTAGTAAATCCAGCGCAGCCTGTGCATGAAACACTGACTATCAGCCAAAGGATTTCCCAGATATTAGGGAAAAAAGGGAAAGGGAAAGAAGACAACAATAATCAGGCACGAGGGGCTCGCAGCTTTGTGGCAACTTCTTCTAGTTACAGAAGTGACGATGAGGAACTTTGCCTTGGAATAAAACGGATGTGGGAAGTTTGAGCTCCTTTTTATGTCTCACTCTCTGAAAAGTTGTTTTCTTTTTTTTAAAAGAAAAAATCTCTGTATGTGGGAGTGATGCATTAAATCAATGATACTGTTCACCTGTATGACCCCAGTGTCTGAACTTCCCCTCCACCTTGTGGTTTTTTGAATGACTTGACCATTTGTCACTCTTAACAGAGAAAAGCTGTGTGGGATTGGGTGTATATGGAAAAAAAAACGTGTGAGAGTGCATTAAGAGAAGACCGTGTACATGCGTATGCATGTGTACGGAGTCTATAGAAGCCTCCACATGGGTATGTGATAGCTGTGTATGCATAAGGTGACATCACGGTGAGTAACTTCAGGGTGAGGGAAGGTGTATGACAGGACATGGGCATGGAGGACTCTGTGTGTCTTGCAGGTTGCAGCTATGTGGGAAAACCATCTGTATTTTCTACTAAATTATTGCTGTACCTGTGTGGGCTGAGGAAAGTGTACCAGGATGGGCTGAGTGTTCGGGAGCCTCGGTGCATGCTCTGTAGAAATGCCCGGGAATGTGAGATGAAGGGATGCCATCATGTTGATAATGCTAGTGTATGGCGTGTGGTTTCTCTCCCTTTAACTGTCCTTTCTTTGGACGTAATACATATTTATGCATATAAAATATTAATGTGTTTGTTCATTGCTGAAGGTCTTAGGTCTGACGGAAAGTGCTGTGCCAAGAGCTGAGCTTGCAGGCCCATCTAAAGCCACCAGGTCTCTCTGGTTTCATTTCTCATTTCTGACTGTACTGTACTCTTTATTTCCCTTTTCCTGCTTCTCTCGGTGTGGATGTGCTGGCCTGTGGGTAGAACTGCTTCCCTGGTGCCCATGTTGTGCCAGCCCTTGAATTCTCCTGTAACCCTGTCTCTCGGGGTGCTGAGCTTCTGGTGAGGCCATCGCTGATGCACATGCAACCCACTTTATGCTACCAACAGGGAAGTTGATAGCATCTCAGCCAGCTCATAAAGGCTTTTTTTTTTTTTTTGCCTGGAAACTTGTCTTTTGCATTTTGCCTACAAACAAATTCAGGGAGGATTTTGTTGGTGAAGATTAAGATGCATGTGGTGCTCACACCAGCACCACCTTGTCTAATATGTGCTGGCTGTCACGTGCCACAGGTTGGCCGTGATCCTGCACAGCCTCCCCTGTCCAGACTCTGCCTGAATCCTTCTCTGAAGATAACACTGAGCTTGGGGTAGCTGTGGTTAGAAAGGAAAGTGGTGTTTTTCACTTTAAATTTCACTAGAATTATTTCTTAGTTACAAAAGACCTATCTTCATCTGCAGAGGAGACCCACAAAGGGAGTTGGAGACAGTGTTGTGTCAAGGAAGGGGCTGTTTGTTTTTTTTAACACAAAACAAAAAAGTCTAATACTTGTCCATTATACTTTGTCTCAGCTTTTTCCACCTGTAAGGCTGTAATCTGTAAGTGACAATATCTACCTAATGCAGGCGGTGGAGGACCTGATCGTTTGTAAATCCTCTTTGAGAAACAGAGACAAAGGAAGATAAAGCGACTTATTTAAGATGGCAGACGGAGTCTGTGTGACAAAGTGGGACTGGATCCTCAAACCTAGCTGTAAGAGCAAGGCCTCTCATCCAGCTTAAAAGGAGGGGAACAGAAGAGAATCGAAACTGCAACTTTCAAAGAAAACCTGAAAGTTGAGGGAGAAGCAGAGGACAGCTATGCATGAATATTATAATTTGATATTGTTTAGAGTACAATATACCCAAGTTTTGCCTCTCAATTATTTGTACATTGAGCAAATGGGAGGGTTTGTTTTTAAAGAGCTATGGTAACCTGAGGCTGGCACAGGGCATTAAGTGGTTCTTCTGAATGCCTCGGCACCTCCAACTACCTTACCAAAATGGCTCAGCATAAAGGTAGGTAAGGGATTGAGGGGGAACTGAAAGATCTGAGGAACTGATGGTCAGTAACTACTATACTCTTGGCAAAGTAAGCTGGTGCAGGGCTGAGTCTGTCTGTACTCTGGGACTGAGCCTGCTATTTCCGCAATACTTTCTTATACTGCATTTTTTGAGGAAGCTTGGTGGTTTGAAACGTTTATGCTAGAAAAAGGCTTGGTGATGAGGTCCTGAACTCTTCAGTCTTGGATTTCCCTTCAAATGGAGCTCTGAATGGCACTGCCAGAATCCACTTCCATTTAACAGCTGTTTGAAAGCTTAGCTAACTTCAAAATTTACAGTTCATAGTGGGAAGCTGCTATTTTATCATCTGGTCTGTCTACCCTTTTTTTGAGGGGTTATGGCTTCCTTTTCTACCTAGAAAGTTTTCCAGCTCACTGGCCCTACAGACTCCCAAACACTAATCCCCGTTATTGTAGACAAATGGCCATGTAGTCGGAGAGAATGGAGGTGTCTAATTGTACTTAGGTTTGAGGCATAGTAACTTAACGCATCGTTGCTCCTCCTGTGTACCTTTGTGGATAAACATGAGATATGAGAAGATGTAGGATGCTACTCTCAGGCTGCCGAGCAATATGCCACCAGCAATGAGTTTACTCATCGGCATTGGGGAATGGTGGTGTTGGCTGCCCTGTAGCCTCAGCTAGGCTGTAGATGCATTGCAGACATAAATAATATTGGTGGCTTTGGCTGTCTGTGTATAAGAGCCCTTGGTGGAGAGATGCCGGTTGTCTTTGAATGTCCAAGGACATTCAAAGGATGTCCTTCCTTCAAGGAGGAAGGTATTTAGTGGTGAGAGATGTAGTTGTGCATGGTGGGAATGTGGTGGGTGAATACCTTGTCTTGCTTTATGTTATCCTCTTCAGATGGATACGACATTCTCCATTACTCCCGTGCCATTACTAAGGAATGTATGTTTAATATGTAGGCCTAAAGTATGTCTGATCAGGGCTATATGATACACAAGTGTTTGGGGGTATGATCTGACATTTTTTACAGGGGGTGAAAGAAATTCTCGTATGTAATCTAGACATAAGAAGCATTACGCTTATGTAGTACTCACATCAATATTTGTAGTTTCATTAACTTCAAAATATTTCAAATTTGTAAAATTTGTTTCAATATTTCTAATTTCTTTGAAGTGTTTCTGAGTTTAGCTTTTCATAAAAACAAACAGTGAAACCCCTAATAGCGGGATTATGTGCCTTCCAAATTGTATGACTCATCAGGAAGCTTGACCCACTGGGGAACATTTTCCAAGTGGGGCAGGGATTAAGCTTCAATTGCACAGATTCATCAAAGATGATGAGCTGAACATCTTAGAATCCCTCTGTGCTCTAAAACTGCTCCCTGATGCTGTGTAATGTGCAGGAGAAGGGACTGCCTATGATGCTCTGAGAAGTGCCATGGGGTTTCTGGGCACCATAGGAGAGGGTGAGGAAGCAAAATGGCTTTGAAGCCTGTTAGCATTAAAAGATGATGAGAAAATACCTTCCTGTCATCACTTTATTTCATTAGGTTGCTAATGAGTTTCCTCTAGGGATGGTAATGGGGTAGTTCTTATGCTTTTATCCAATTAGTGAATGATCCCAGGAGTATATCCTTTTGTTGTGGAAACACGTAGAGTTTCATTCTAACTCAAGCACTGCATCCTGTAGGTTCTCTGAAGGCAATGAAATGCCATGTGTAGGTGCATGCTAGGCCAGGTCCTCGGTTATTAATTGCTGATGTTAGCCTGATTTACGGTTTTGAGATGATGCCCTAGAGGGCAATGGACTCTCCTGTGAAAGTAAGTGAAATGCCAAAGATGTGAATAAAGTTTCGTTATGAGTTTTGAGGTTAGCTGTAAGTTGAGACATTGAGACATGTTAAAAACCTGTGCAGATAGGAAACAAAAGAAAAGTGCCTTTGATGCTATTGCCTTAAGGGATATCCAGTACCAGTGTCTTGCCGGCTTTTTGTGCTTGTAGGATCCTTTGCTGCTTGCACTCTAGTCACCTCCAGGTTTTAGCCTGATTTTAAATGACATTGAAGAAGGAATTAGCAGCAGTACCAATGCAGCTGTCATGTTTGGTTGTGGGTGGTCTTTCATTAGTGAGAACAACTTAGCTGTTCTTTATTTTTCATTTTTGTCTCTGCAGGTAGCCAACAGTTGCAACTGTCACTTTGCTTGCAGGGGAGTATATTTGGCTTTGGAGCCAGTAGTTTCTTTGTTTTGTCCCTGGCCACTTTTTACTGTGATAAAGAAACCCAGAAATTCTATCTGAGTTGTGCTCTCTCCCCTTTCATTCTGTATTTTGCCTTTGTCACCCTACCTTCCTGCCAAGACACCAGTGCTCTGTGTGGGTTTACGTATCTGGGGCCATGTGGTGCACGGTGCAACGAACAAAGAACACACAAGTACATAAACACTGGGTGTCACGTTCTACAAGGTTAGGTTTAAGTTATTGAGCTTGCTCCAACAGTTTTTTCCTGCCTCCAAGGCTAGTGTGAGCTTTATAGTCCATTGCTGCATCTCTGATTCTTTACTATCAATATGTTTTCGTTAAGCTGCTTCCTTTAGATTTGCGGCACTGGAGTCTTTCAAGCCCTGCGGTGGTAGACTATGTTGCAGCGGTTGCAAAGTTGTTATGTATGTGTTTTATGTGCAATTGGATATAAAAATGGAGACCGGTTTTGGACTTCTCCTGTCAATGTAATGTAAACCTTTGGCAAAAAGGAGAAGGCACCAGTTGCTGCCTTCAGTTTTTCAGCTTTTCTTTTTTTCCAGCTTTTTCAGGTGTTGAAGGAATGCTGAAAAGTGCTCGACAAGCCCTGCTGGTGCGTAACAAACAGTGCTGGAGTACAGTCACAGTGGCTTGGATACAAAGTAGTGTCGTGATGCTTGTGCAGATTCTCTTTTGGCCTTGCGAATCTTGACTTAAACTGGATGGCAAATGGCAAAACAATGTTTTTCATTTCCTTGAGTCTTATGTGGGCCATGTCATCGTTTGACAAATGTGTTATGATCCAGGGTGAACAGCGAAATTACTGAGGGCTGGGTTACTTGATCTCTGCCTTGTCAGCTCTTCATTTCTCTTCTTTCAGCAGCCCGTGGGAGGGATGACCAATGTTGGCTGTGATGCTGGGGCAGTTGCGAACTGGACTGAGACCAACATAGCAGTTAAGATGCCTCCTCGCAAAGCTTATACGTGGTGTTTAGAAACTGCTAACGTGTTTGGCATTCTAACAATTCTCCATTTGAAAGGGAGAAAACCCATAACTTTTAGCAGGAATGGCTGTGGACAGTCTGGCCTGGAAGACTTTGGTGCCCTCCAAAGGGAGGGCTGGCTGGAGCACAGCTTTTCTGCTTTCCAGAGAGGATACTGCGTGTCTTTTCCTCTGGGAACAGCCTGGGCTCTCCCAGCTGACAGCAAGCTTCTGTCCAGACACCTCTTGGGGATGTGATGGCCATCAGCAACATAAGCCAAGCATTACACATGTTGGTTCGTTCAAGCCTGTGGGCAGTTTCAAGCTGGAAGCGCTCAGAGAAATGCTCTCCAGGGCAGGATGGACCCAGAGAGCTTGTGTGTAAACTTTCCTTTTAATGAATGTGCTTCAGAAAAGCCTCACCTGTAATGATCTCCCTTTTCTTTTTATTTTGAATGGATTAAATTCTGCTCTTTTTTTTAATTATTTTTTTGAAAGACACAAGGCTAAGCTACCTCTGATGGCTGTAGCTGGAAGATATCTTTAGTATGACACAAATATTTTTAATTTCCTCATATGTAGTCACCGAGTCACCTATTCAAGATCAAGTAATGCATTCTTCCCAATTTGCACCTCACATCTGGTGAAAATGTGAGAGATCAGATAACAGGGAATTTAAAAGAAAAGCCTCCTCTAATCCTTTGGTTGAGCAATATGGTCTGTTCTCCCTAATCTTTGGATTGCGCAATAAACTCTTCTCTCCCTACCCCTACCTCCATAGTGCCGAAAGGAAACCAACCAAATGTAATTCTGCTATCAGCTCTGATGGGCCTGTGAAAATATCCTCAATCTGCCCATATGATAGCTGCTTGCATTTCCAATTCCCTTTTTTTTTCTTTTGGGGGGGGAGGGAAGAAAGACTTTGAGCTTGGTGTTCATACTAGTACCTGGTCTTGTACTGAATACAAATAAAACAAGCATACAAAGTGAATACAAAGAATAAGGCACAGCTGCTGAACCCCGGTGTGGGGGCTCCTCCTTTTCACAGCTCCTGCTGTCCCTCTGTGGGAACAGAGGATACAATGGCTGATTTTGGTGGGGGATGGAAGGAAGGGGGGGAGCTGAACTGTGGCTGTGAAAGTGCTGGGTTCATTCCTCCTCGCTTCCTAATCGCTAAGGGCTGTTGTTTGCTCAGGGAGAGTTGCAGCGCAGGCAGCGGCAGGGAAAGCTTTCATCACGCTGATTATGCTTCTCTCCTGACTTAGCAGAAAAAGAAGGTAATTCACTTTCTTTTCAGTCTTTGGCCTTTATCCTGAGATTACTCATGTCTTTTGCTTCCTGAAAATCGGAGATCATCCTCTTTCACACTTGAAGTGCCAAGATACCAGATGGCCTTGCTTTTCTGCCACCATTGACCTTATTTTGCTATCCCCTGCAGCTGTGCATCTTCCTAGATGAAAGCTGCAGCTGACTGTCTCCTGGAGGATGTGTATGTGGGCCTGCAGTTGGGTCTGGAAGCTCTGGTGTGTGCCTGCTTCTCCCATCTGCTTGTGTTTGAGGGAGTTGGAGGTCATAAAAAGAAGTTTTGATCATTTCGGCCCCAGTCAGGCTTTTGGACCCTTCAGATGACCAGATGTTTCCAGTGGGTCACCAGCAATTATGAGATGAGGAAAGGAAGGGAAGGTGGGAATTGCTTAGGGTGCACTAGGTTATGCTTTATAACAGTAATTTTTCCAAGCTCGAAAGGGACCATTAGGGATGTGAAACATGAGAGAAAGAAAAAGAGGAAGAAATAAGCTGGAGTGGAAAATCGTAACCCAACTTTCCCTCAATTTGATCCAAAGGCTGAAAAAGGAAAGATGTGAAGTCCCCTCCGGTTGGAGAAGCAGCCTGCTCTTTCAAAGGGCTGTTCCCTGGCAAGTCAGCTCTACCACCTACTCCTGCTGGCAACGTCGGGATCGCGGCTGGGAAGCGTGGGGCTCTCCCAGGTCTCACTGTGGCCGAGCCCTGCCCGGGCAGTTGCCCCTGCTCCCTGCATGGTAGCCCCTTCCCCAGCCGCCCCCGCTCGAGCATCCAGTGGGAGCTTTTTGTTTCTGATTCAGACACTCTGCAAACGGTGTCACAATTTGTCAGGTGCCGAGAGTGATAGTTGCTTGATGGAAATGTTGGCCCTATTGTGAATCAATCCAAACAGCTTTTCGCAGCAAGGTTGTAAGACAATGAGGCGAATTTACTACGCAGGCAGACAAAGCAGCTTCTATTATGTGTGAAAACACAAATAATAGGAGGATAAATGCAAAATGAGAACGTCTTAGCGTTAGGCGGTCGCAGGCACAACAGTGCGCGTCAGCGTCTGACTCGAGCGACAGAGGTGTACAAACAAGGCGGTGGTGGGAACAAGCAGGTATGGTATGCCTGGGGGGCTCGTGCCTGACGAGGCTGGGCTGTGGGTGCGTGCAAAAACACGAGGAAGATCTCAAAAACGTTCTGTGGAGGGGCTGCTCAAACAGAGCAGCAATAGGAAAATACATGATTGTTCCTTAAGATAAAGTGACCTTTCTCTCATTCGAAACTATGAGGTAATACTTGTGAAGGGACTACAACATATGCGTTTCCTTGTAATTCCAGTCTTCTACAGTGGAGGAGGGTGGCTGGAAAATCTCCAGTGGAACGTTTTTATTTTTAGAATTTTGGCATAATATTTTCCGACTGAAATATTCTGGGGAAGATGCTGATTTTTTTTTTTCTAAAAAACTAGATAAGCAACATATATTCATTTTAACTCTGATGTAGAATAATATGAATAATATGAATGTAGAACAATTATGACACTATAATTCCTTGGAATCTTTTCATGCTGTATTCTTTTTTTTTTTTTTTAACTCTGATTCAGAAGAGAAAAGTTACTTTGTTTTGATTAGAAATACGAGAATTTCTCAAAGCATGGAAATGCGGAGTTCTAGCAAGTGAAAGTTGTTATTTAGTAGCATCTGTGAAACTATCTTGGTCATGATTAATTTTCCATGACAGAAATGTGTTGTAATAACCCCGTTTAGTGTTAATCAGCCCTATGATACTTAGCCTCTTCTGAAGGATCAGAGACTGAACGTGGAAGATGAATTGTCCCCTGACTGCTAGCAGGAGCTGCTTGATGTCGTGATTAAAGTATATTATCAGGGTAATATTGGGTAGTGGATGGCCATCCATGTTTTTATAGCTAAATAGGGAGGTCATTCTCCAGGGATGTCTGAAAGCTGAATGTACATCAAGTGTATGGTTAATGGTGGTGGGTTTTTTTCCTTTCTTTTTCTCTCTGAGAATATTCTACTCCTGGGATTGTACCTCTGCAGTTACTGGCAGAATGCACCTGGTTAATGAAAACCCAAGTAGTCACTTATTGGACACTGACTCTTGTCTTACACAGAGAATGAAAGTGACCTCTGATGTTAGGGCTGAAAAGGCATCTGTTCTCAGGAAGTGTTGACCCGCTCTTTAGCTGTTTCTGCTGCTCCTTTCTGACCCATGGAGCAGTCAGATCAGCATTTACCCTCTCTCATGGAGGGGTACCAAGGTGGTGGATCTCGGCTGGATGGTGGTCTCTCCCACCATGCTCTGGTCGTTGGGTTTGCACCACAGTGTGCTTGGGCCAACAGGATGAGAGTTTTGTAGAAGTCAAATTTCCATGAGATTTGGCTCTCAGGACTGAGGCGCTCCCATCCAACTAATCTGGGCAGTGGAGAAAGATGGAGCCAGTGTATTTTTCATGGCTACATGTGGAGCGTTGATGGCCATCTTCTGTTCAAGGCCGCAGGGCGTTGGTAACTACAGCCCCGAAAGGGATATAAATAATAGACAAAATAGCGAGCCAGCATTTGTTGTAAGAAATTATGTCTGGGCAACGGATTGCTGACTAGTCAAAGAACAGTGTCTGCTTGTACTGGTTTTGCTGTTCCCGACATCTGACTCCCACAGGATTTAAGAACTTTCTTGGGAAGAGACCATGTAAGTGTGCAGTTCTTGCCATTAAGACTAATGCATTTCCTTCTAATGGCTCTGCTGTGATGAATCAGTCCCTGCGTGCACGCCTTGATGGTGGGTGTCACTTCTTACTGGCTCTGGAAAAATTGTGAGTACTGATACGTGTGAAGAAGTCAATATGATGAGAAGAAGAATTATTCTTGAAGGATAATTTTGGGCTGGGGAGGCTACCTTCCCTTGATATCCTCATTAGCAAGTGAGAGAGTCTTCTCCAGAGGACCATTTTACCAGCCTAATTTAGGCTCTGGCTCCAAATTGTCCTCTGGAAGAGCCCATCTCTATCGACTGCAGACAATCTGTGGAGAGCAGTCTTACAAAGCTAAAATTAGTTTTTATGTAGACCCTTCCTACAAATAGGATGAATAGATGTATGTGCTTGTTAGTGTTTGACAAATGTCTCCAAATTAAGGGGGGGTGGTGGTGGAAGGAAAACATGGGAACTTTTTACAGAAAAAGCATTTATTTTTTTTCAGGGGGAGGCTTTTGGTGATTTTTTTTTTAAATTTTTTTTTTTGGCAAGAGATAAATCTAGTTTGAAGTGGAGGTGGTGACTTCTTTTAGTGGATGCTGGCAAGTATGTAAATTTTTAAAAGCGCTGCAGTAGCTCTACAGCCAAATAGAGATGTTGCCATTTTGCCTGCTGTGAACTGCATCTTTAAAAAGAACTCCTCTGCCAGCTGCAGGGGCAGCTGGGACGCAGTTGTTTTGTGATTCAGTCCCAATGCAGGACACGAAAGTAAATCTCTTGCCTTCTCCACCTCTTTTTCTATGGAATCTGGGCACACTTGTTCTCTTTTCCATGAACTACCGTAAAGTAGTTTTACCTGAAAAGTAAAATGCATGGGTTGCCCACGGCTATTTTCATCTCTGAGGATCATTCCTTAATGGTTCAAAGCCAGGCCTGGTTGGTGAAAGGAGTGTCTATTAGAGGTGGGGGAGCTGGTGCCTCCGTGCAGGTCCCGATGTTATTCCATGGGCCAGCCCCCTTTTTTGATGAGCTTTGCTCTTAGGGGAGCAGCAAGAGTTAAGCTAACTCATTCACCACGCTAGAATGGCGCAAACTAAACCTGCAGGGGGGGAGGAATGGGGCCAAATCATCTTTATCGTGAATATGCGACACCTCCAATTGTTGATGATGTGCTGAATGGTACCTAGGTGGCTGATATTTCACCTCTTTGTTCTTTTTCTTTTTTTTCTTTGATTTGTTGGGAGCTTGCAAAAGTACAGATTAAATGGGGAAGAAAAAGACTAGAGAAGGGTAATGTAAATCACTTCAGGCATTCAAGTGTATTTGTGATTATTCTGCAGGAAGAGAGATGATAGACTGTAGTTATTTAGTTTATGAGTAGAAGAAAATATGAAGAAATAAGTGAGCTCAGGGGCTTTTCCTTTACTTGCCATACATGATTGGTTTGTGTGTATTTAATAGGGACTTCACTGCTGCAGCGAATCATTGAAGGGAAATACTTAGTGGGATTCAAAGAAGGATTAGGCTTTTACGGGAAAATGAATCACATTCGTAGCAAATCTGACTCCCGAGTACCCAGAATGTCACCACAGTTGCCAATGCTTTCTTCCTTCAGGGGCAAGAGAATGACCCGCAGGGGCTGGAAGGGGATTCTCTCCGTGCAATACAACTTTCCATCCTTCGCTGGGCACACGCCACTGCTTGCATTTCGGGCTGCCTTCCCTTAAAATACCAGGTGCTGGTGGGATATTGAGAAGAGTTCTTGAACTCAAGGGCCAGCGATTTGATCAGGCGTGACAGCCGCTGGGGACCTAAATAAATAACGAAGACGCTAATTCTGTTCCCCTATCTAAAATTCTAATCTTGTTTGTGATGTCATAACTGGTTGCCATAGGGACAATTATGGTGTCATAAAAAGAGGATTAATGATGAGTTTAAGTGAGGAATAAGCAGCTGGAACAGATGAACTTTTTAATAACTCCTGCCTCCTCTGAAAGCTACCGTATTGTGCATAAAAATATAGCTCCAAATAAAGACTGATGGGCTAGAATAAATCCAGTAAATACGCACTGA
Organism: Balearica regulorum gibbericeps; assembly: GCF_011004875.1. Taxonomy (NCBI): domain Eukaryota; kingdom Metazoa; phylum Chordata; class Aves; order Gruiformes; family Gruidae; genus Balearica; species Balearica regulorum. Next base: position 64,532,690 of record NC_046184.1, read on the forward strand.
AGGAACAGTTGTGCATCCAAAAGGATATTGCTCTAAGCTTCTGGGGTCTATCAGGATGCTACAGTGTAAAGGAAATCTCATTTATATAGAGATGCTAGAACGAGCAACAGATCTCCTGTCTCATGTGGACTTTTCTAGGTGTGAAGCCACACTTTTTCCTTCCATGAATCTTTTTTGTTGTGTTTTTAAGCATGGAAAACTATGTGCAAATAGAGTTAACGTTCCCCTGCAACTGGTATAAAAAATAAATATGGGGAAACATGGTGATAGTGATATATAAAGGAGAAATGAACTTTGGAGGAACTTAACTGATGCCTTTTTGAGAATGCTTCCAAATATAGTGGCTTGTCTGTTTGGAATTGGTTGTGTAAAGAAAATTGGGATTCCTGGAGCTAAAATATTCAGGATAGGTCATCTGATGCTTACCTCTTGCTTGTGCTGTAAGGGCTAGGAAGGCTGCTTAGCAGTGAGCAAACTAAATCAGGCAAACAGGGTTCTTGTGCCCAGGCTGATGGGATCTGAACTACTGTATTAAATGATCAGCTTATACAATTTTTCAATGCTGCTGACTATATGCAGTTTGTAAAGCAAAATTTTGAAAAATGCTGAATTATTCCTGCAACGTTAATAGCGGTGCTGGCTGCTTTGCCCTCTCGGGCACTCTTGCTCCCTCCAAGCCAGGCAGGCTCTGCTTGGCACAACTGTTCTTGCTGCTGTTTACTGCTCTGACCTGAACCGCTCCCGCAGTGATGTATTAGCAGAAGGGCCATCGACAAGAATTATTAATACATAACGGGGGACAGAAAGTAGTGTGAATAGCTGCAGGTAGCTCTGGGGATGGACTCACTGGCAAGAAACTGCCTGAGGACTTGTGTGTGGGTGTCAGTGCTTTTGTTTTGGCTCTTGTGACATTTCCTTAATTCTCTTTGTCTCCCTCCTTCTCGCTCTTCTTGGTACCTCTTTTATAAGCCAGAGAGGAATGTGTGTTTCTGCCCACATGGGAGCAGAAACACAGGGCTCCTGATGTTTTGGGGGGATCCAGATGTCTTGCTCATTGCCCTGATGTTGGTCCTTGCTGTGATTTACGAAGAGAAGTGAGAATAGCACCGTCTGGTTATTGCTGCTGAGTAAGCATAGCTACTCCTGTACCCGCTGTCACAGTGCATGGGAATCCTTACCGGAGCGCGCTGGCTTGCAGACAGTGACCTGTACGCCAGGTATCCCCGTGATGCTGGGCCGGAGTCACCCTCTGCCTCGGGGCGCTGGTGGCAGCTGAGGTTGGGTCTCTGCTCGTGGCCCCAGCCCTGCTCTTGGCCTCTGCGTGCTGAGCACAAGCCTCCCTCCAACACATTTTCTGGGAAGAATGACAAATTCTGGGGACTTCTAAAGCAGTTTTTAAAACCCTGTACAGAAATACATTAATCCCTGCAGTATCACTGGGATGGCAGAGGGCAAGCTGTTGTGTTACTGCAGGAGATAAAATTCAGGAATAAAGGGTAAACTACAAATTTTCCAAAAGTTTGCTAGAGCCCTTTTGGGGTACCTTGGGGTACCTACTTGGGGACACATGAGCTTGGGACACCCAAGGGATTTTCTCTGATTTTTAGCCACACTGAGGATCTTTCCAGCATTATAGAGGACTTCAGTGGGTTGAGTGCAGGTAGGTTTGGATGCTCTTTCACTGGCTGCTGCCTTCCTAGTACAGTTTTTCAGCTATTTTTTTCTCTCCCAAAGCCCTTGACCTTCATTCCTCCCAACTGAAGCAGCCCAATATACAGTGTTTCTTCTCAATCTGCCCTTGCGCCCTCAGGGAAAGGATCTGCTTGCCAAGGATCCTACTCTGCTGTTGTGCTTTGGGGAGAGCAGCTAGTCCTCTGGCTAGTTCTACCCTCTAAGGTAGGTATTTTACAAAGTAGGAACACTGCCGCTCCAAGCTGTGCAGGCACATTGGGGACCTCTGTGCTCCCAAGTCCTGGGGCAGTAAATGGTGGGCAGGGGGGCATGACAAGCTCAGAGCAGGGTGGATGGCTGGTGCCAGCACGGCTGCTACAACCTGGGCTTCGGCAGGGAGCTAAAACCCTCTGCTGCTTAGACCTGGGTGGTTCTCTTCAGAAATAGATGATGTAGTTGAGTCTCTCGCCAGATCACAATAGTAATTCCTTGGGGTATAGCTATAAGACAGCACTAACAGTTTTATCAGCTCCTCCAGATCGAGGAGGCGTGCCCACCATTGGGTATGCACCTTCAGTTAATTTGAGACTGTGATGCCCAAGGAACTACTTCATTCTTTTTTCCATCTATACTTATCCAGTGGTTGACAAGCTCCTCCCTACCCGTATGGAGGTGTGGGGCTGTGGCCGCCCCGGGAACACCTCAGATCAGTGCCAGGCTTCCCTGAGGTTTGCACCAGGGACCTGGTGCCACCTGTGCAGTGATGTCTGCTCGTGGGCACCTGCTGGGAGCTCAGGAGGTGCATCTGGGAGCAAGCTCTGCCCCGGCTTCTTCTCAGATGCAGTTTTTTTTCCCCTTAAACCCTATGTGGCTTTAGAGACCTTGCCCTTGTGAAACCAGAGGGATTTTGTTTGTTTTCAACAGGCTGCACCACGTTGCTCCCTTTTCAGTTACAGCAAAGGCAAGCTGTGCAGCTGGAAGGAAAAGTGTCCTGGCGAGAGCAGGAGGGGATGGATGATGTGTTGTCCTGGTGGTGCAATTCAACCAGGTTTGCTCCTTTGTTGCCTGGCAGATGTATTATGCAGACTATTGCTAATGTTGTGTGCTAAGGAGGGGGCGTGTAAGTATTCCTGAGATAAAGAGGGTTGACGGGTCTGATAGATACCGCTTTTTATACATTAACTGTAACTGCTGTACATGTAAAGCACTGGATAAGTGTATCTATCTCGCTTGCGGCTTGGAGACGTGTGCCTGTCTGCGTATGACACGTGGTCAGTGAGAGGGCATGGGTACGTGCCTCTGAGCTGGGCAGGAGAACATTATTCATGAGTGATCACACGCAGCTGACAAGCTGTGGAGGCATATGATAAATTGGACCTTTGGCTACCTCATACCGGAGTAAAACTGAGCCTGGGTCTCCACCAAGCCCTTGCTGTGCTGCTGGGGCTGGTGATGGAGGTGCCCCTTGTGACGGGAGAGCTTAGAATGTGCCCCCACTCTGCATGGGGAACAGGATAAGGCTGTTGCTCCTTTCAAACGGGATGTGAAGTACCCGTAGACTGGCACCACTTCTCTCAAAGTCACCTTGCCCGTGCAGAGCTCAGACGCTGCAGGGACGGACGCCGGCAGTGCTTTCTGCCTCCGGGCTGAGGGCTTTCAGGAGACTGGTTCTGCCTGCTGGGCCTGCAAAAGTGTCCACTGAAAGTGCTGGTCTTCGTGATCTCATGAGATGTTAAACATAGGCTGAACTCAAAAATATGTGGGTGCAGTGGGTCTGGGTGCTAACATCTGCCAGAGCAGAGAGGAAGTACGTGAAGCAAGGAGAATTTTTCTGTCTGTTGATAAGTAGGTAAGAATCATGAGCAAGAATGCCTTATTATATGTGTTTATATGGGTGTCTTGAGGTCCCTGCACCCTGCTTTCCAAAACATGGCCATAAGCCAAGCCTGTTTTGCCTTCTAGCACTTAAAATCAATTTCCAGTTGCTATGTCAAAATCTCCCTCCTCTTATCCCCCAGTCTCTTATCCCCCTTTCATCCTATTTAATCAGAAGATGATTTTTTAAAAAACCCATTCAAACCTAGTAAACAACTTCTTAAATTCTAGATTGTGAGTTCATATTTTTTCACTTTAGTTGGGACCAAAGTCTATTACCACTTGTAAGTTACCCAGAAGCCTGTGTGTATGCGAGACGAGTCCGCTACAAGCGGGCAAAGGCTCTGAGGCTAACCTGGAGATCTTTTAAAGCTAGCTAAAGGCAAGCATCTCCCAGATCCCATTAATGTCACTAAGATCTGCTCCCCAGCTTCTTGGATTCCTCTGGAAAATTGCTGTAGATGGTTTAACTGGATGCACCTCACAGGAGCCTTCCCTAGGTCGGGGTTGTGTGGCTCTAACAGGGATGTTGACGCTGCCCTTGCTCTTTGAACGGGGGACTTCCATGGGTGAAGCTGTAGCAGTTTACATTGGACCTAAATTTGGGCCTCACTTCTTAGAGGTCCCTTTTTTAGATACTTAAGGAGTATTAAGTAATAAATTCCACTGCAAGTTATATGTAAAAGGGAAATTATTTCTGGATTGTTATTTCATATCTGAAGTGGTGCTGTTCAGTTTTATCATGAGGATTTTGATGAAGCTAAACGAGAAAAAGAAACCCTTCTAGCAAATTACCTCTTGTACAGGGGCCCCCTTTTCATCTGAATCTGGGAACATGAAAGTGTAAATCTGTCTCTTGCTGAAAAATTTCATTTCTGTTCTAATTTGCAATAGGTCTCTGGGTGCTGAAACAATTTTCCTTTCTCTGCAGATTTATCCCGAGCATTTCTCAATGGTCTGGAACTGAATGGATGTTTAAAGTACATTGTGCTTTCTCCTTTCTTTCCCCTTACATGTAGTACATGGATGTGGCTAAGCCAGTTGCTGACCAAAATGAGCCGTGGTGATCAAAGTGTTAAATGTGAGTCAGACTATCTTGCATTAGAGGGTGAGTCAGCTTTGGTTTTAAAAAAAGACATTTTAAAGAAGCTGTTTGGAAAAAATGCTGAATGGAAATATTTCAGAAGAGTCTCTCAGTCTCTGAGAGAAGATGGGGATTTATTTATCTCCATGCAGAAATGATAGCAAGCGTTAAAAGGAGTAGTAACGATGAGATCACTCTAAATTAAAGGTGCTTCTTTGGCAGTATCGTGCCCAGTGTCCTGGGTTGGTCACTTATAGTGGAAGCAGCAGTTATTCAAGGTGAAGTTACTCAAGGTGAAGGTCAGTGATGCAAGCCCAGGTTAGTGAGTCCCTTGATTGACTGGGTGCCCGAGAAACGGGAGTGATGGGATGTCCCAGGAAGGAGAAAGACTGAACTGCTCCCTGGCTGAGCTGGCTTAGCGGCCTTGGGAGCTGAGCTTGAGAGTTGAGACCGTGGAGGCTTGTTATTGCCCCTTGGGTGGTGAGGCCCCAGGCAAGCTGCAAGAAGGTGGGATGCTGTGACCACCTCGTGGGGAGGAGACTTCTTTTTGTGTGCACCAGAAGCTCAGCCATTTTGGTAGGAGATCAGTAAGTGTTAAGGAGAAGCATGCATTTAGGGAATGGAAAGATTAAAGAGTTGAAAGACATCTATGAAAGGTTTTTCCTCTCTAGATTTGTTATACTTGCTTCCCATATTGCACAGCATTACCTTTTTGGAAAAAAGAACGATCAGCCCAAAGGGATAATCCTCAGCTGTAAAGCTGGAAAACACCAACAGAGAAGAGCTGATGATGTGTGACACAAAATAGCAAATGAACCAGCTAAACAGCCGTCCAAATTCCCTATAGAAATAACATATTGACAAAAAGCAGAAGAATTGCTATTAGCATGGGATGGACTATAGCTGTGCATTGTAAATTAAGTAAATTTATTCCTGAATCCACTCTGACTTCTTGTGTAGCTGTAAGCAAAGCTCCTAATGTTTCCATGATGAATATAGTAGCTTCTTCCTACTCGTGTAAAGATGTACCAGCAAACTGTGGTAGTGTATTATTATTATACTGTATTACAAAGGTGAGTGCTATGTGCTTTGCCTGACATTGTTACTCATTATGAAAGGCTACAACACTTGAAGCTTTTAGCAAAGCCACAGCGGCTGTTATCTGTTTGAGGCAAAGGCAAAGGACTATTTCCTGCTCTAACTCTTGCTGCTCATGGTCCCTGAATTTAAAGTAAGATTTCAGGAGGATCTGGAAATTGTACGGGATTTGGTTGCTCTGTTGTACTTGCTGTCCTGATGTTCAAACGTTGCCAGGTCCTCCATGGAAAAAATAAGGCAAGGAGGTTAGGGTTTGGTTTTTGGTTTGGTTTTTTTGGTTTTTTTTTTTTTTTTCCTTTTATAAGTAACTACTCATGTTTTGACCTAAATATAAAAAAATGGGAAGGGAAGTGGAGCCTACTGATGTGACAGTGGTTCCAGTGACATCTCCGGACCACCTCTTCCCCCTCCCCCGCCTCTGTCTTTTTCCCTCTCAAGTACCCTGGGGCAGTCGCAGGGCACTCCTCAAGCCTCCCTGGGTCTACTGCTGTCCTGCCATTGTGCTGGGCAGCTCCTGCAGTTGGCAAGAAAGACAAGTACTACGTGCTGGGAGCAGGAGGTGAGGGAGCTGGCAGAACTTCTCAGGGATGTGGGACCGGTGGAAAGACAAGCATCCTTGGAATACACGGAGGTTGGAAGCTTTTATATATGCTTGTGTGCACATGTCTATGTGGTCCAAGTTGTAATGTGTGTGTGAGCATGTTGTCCATAGGTGTAAAATAAGAGACCTTATGTAGTAGAGAAACAAAAGATGCTGTTTAAGGTTAAAGGGCTCACACTGTTGGTTTCTGTCGTGGCAGTTTGAGTGAGGAGCTAAAGGGGAATTTTCTCCTTGAATGTCGACAAGGACTAAGTGGCTTTAGATGGATGGTGTGGAACACTAGAAGTGCTGGGGTGTGACAGAGGACTTCGCAGGCTCTGAATAATGTTACACTGTTAATAACCTCTTGTGAATTTATGCCTTCAAGTGCAAAAATTTTAGAGTGGTTTTGTCAAGGGTGAGAGGACCCAAATTTGACCTGCCCTGAGAATAAAGTTTGCTTAATGCTTGTGATCTCTGCAGTTCTCATTCCCCCTGCAGTTACGGTGTAGTGTTCTGAACGCGGCAAGCACTCTCTGCTGCCGACCCACTGGCAGCAGGCATGGAAACCTGGGCTACTTTCTGACTGCCAGCGCACCAAAGCCACCTTTCCTCTACGCCTGCCCCTTTGGTTACCTGAGTAATGAGCAGGTGCTCATGTCTGATGGCTATTCCCCACTTGGTTTCCACCAGTAAGTGGAATTCTTATGGGATTCCCTAGAGCTGGCTTTCCTGTTATCCTCCTCCTTTTGTTGAAGTGAACCTGGTTTTTGATAGCCCCAAAATTAGTAGTTTCAGAACCCCTCAAAATTTTATTTGTAACTTCTCACGGTCAAGATGTTTTTCACTGAATGCAGACACACCACAGTGATTTGGAAGACAGGGTGATGAGCTGGCAACAGCCATTGCACAGAGGGTATTAAATCATTGCACAGAATCATTTTGGACAAGGGAACCCCAATTATTAGTTCCTAATTTTCACTAACGAGTCATAATATTGGGGTTAGCTCTTCATAAATGTTACTTAGTTGATAACTTCATTGTCTTCTCTCGCCTGCTCAGCTGAAAGATGCAGCCCTGCAGTAGGCTGGGTGCTGCTCTTCAGTTGCCTGAGGGCCCACTCACAGGCAGGCTGAACATCACAAGCCCCCTCTGCCCTGCGTTCTCAGCTATTAAGCCCTGATGCTGTGCACTGGTTTTCTAACTCATCAGCTCACCAGTTCCCACTTCTCTTGTTCTACCTCTCAGATTTCTTTAAAGACACCTTTATCCAGGCCTTTCCCTGTCTCTGTCTCGGCAGTATGCCCCACTGAAAACAAAGATTGACTCAGTATTAAAGCCTATAGGACTAATTTATTCAGTTTTGTGCTCATATCATGTCTGATTTGGTGTCCATTAGAACAGATTCCCAGTGATTCCTGCTATCGCTGCATTGGTCTCTACTGCCCAACTGTGATTTTTTTGTAAAGTGTTTTGTTGATTTTTGAATAGATGTAAATGTCTGTAAGAGCAGCTGTAGCTGTGGTCCAAGACTCTGCACCTTACGCATGCGCCTCTTATACTTATTTTTAAAGTTTCACTGAAAGTTTTTTGCTTTTTCTGGACACTTATGACAAGAGATGGCAGTGTGGAATACCAAAGTGGTATTATGTTTTATTTTAATTTCACCAAATATAGCATTTCTCTATGTTAAAGTGATTTGCCTAGCTAAATATATAAGCACTCAGTATTTGTTAGTTTTTTTTAAAGTTGGGGAAGGTGTAATATAATCTACCAGGAAATCAAATTTTATATAACTGAATATAATACAGCAAAAGTCGGTTTGAGTCTTTCTCATACTATTAAAAAAAATCCTATTTCATGGTTATGACCTAAGAACCTTATGACCTAAGGCTAAAATTTAGCCTTCTTATGGCATTGGACGTGAACTTTATTTTTAAAGCTTAATAGCTAGCTAGCAGTGAAGTTTTTGCTAGGTCCTTTCTGTGTATGGCTGCTTTTCCCCCAGTTGTCAGTGATATTAAGTAAGTGCATTTACTGTTCAGGTTTCTTGTTGTGGTACAAGATGAGATAAATCTGTTGTTGGCTAGGTCTATAAGCTTTTCTTCAAGTGTGCCTGAGACAGAAAACCCATTTTCCTTCATCCCAGAAGGTACATATATTGGAAATACCTTTTTGCTGTCTTCCTGTGAGTTAGGTTATGGCAGGGCTGCTGCTGGAAGTACCGGATGTTTCAGATGCAATGTGGTCCAGAGCAAGAACAGCAAGATGCGTTGCTGGTTTTGTTTTCTCCTTTGGCATCTCCCCTTGGCTCTGTGAGGAGCTGCAGTAGGTAGGGACTGACGGGGTGACAGAGCGCCATAGAAAGTGAAAATTGATCATAGAATCGTTTTGGCTGGAAAAGACCTTTAAGATCATCAAGTCCAACCATTAACCTAACACTGCCAAGTCCACCACTAAACCATGTCCCTAAGCACCACATCTACACATCTTTTAAGTACCTCCAGGGATGGTGACTCAACCACTTCCCTGGGCAGCCTGTTCCAATGCTTGACAATCCCTTCAGTGAAGAAATTTTTCATTTCAGGTAGCTGTAGAGAGCAATAAGCTCTCCCCTCAGCGTCCTCTTTTCCAGGCTAAACAACCCCAGTTCCTTCAGCCACTCCTCACCAGCTTCATTGCCCTTTTCTGGGCATGCTCCAGCACCTCAATGTCCTTCTTGTAGTGAGGGGCCCAAAACTGAACACAGTACCCGAGGTGCAGCCTCACCAGTGCCGAGTACAGGGGGACGATCACTTCCCTAGTCCTGCTGCCCACACTATTCCTGATACAAGCCAGGATGCTGTTGGCCTTCTTGGCCACCTGGGCACACTGCTGGCTCATATTCAGCTGGCTGTCAACCAACGACCCCAGGTCCTTTATCTCTGGGCAGCTTTCCAGCCACTTTTCCCCCAGCCTGTAGCGTTCCCTGGAGTTGCTATGACCCAAGTGCAGGACCCAGCACTGAGCCTTGTTGAACCTCATACAGTTGGTCTCATCAGCCCATCGATCCAGCCTGTCCAGATCCCTCTGTAGAGCCTTCCTACCCTCAAGCAGATCGACACTCCCACACAACTTGGTGTCGTCTGCAAACTTACTGAGGGTGCACTCGATTCCTTCATCCAGTTCATTGATAGTCAAGAGAACTGGCCCCAGGACTGAGCCCTGGGGAACACCACTTGTGACTGACCACCTACTTGATTTAACTCCGTTCACAACTCTTTTGGCCCAGCCATCCAGCCAGTTTTTTACCCAGCGAAGCATATGCCTGTCCAAGGCATAAGTAGCCAGCTTCTCCAGGAGAATGCTGTGGGAAATGGTGTCAAAGGCTTTACTAAAGCCTAGGTAGACAACATCCACAGCCTTTTCCTCATCCACTAAGAGTGTCACCTTGTCATAGAATGAGATCAGGTTAGTCAAGCGGGACCTGCCTTTCATAAACCCATGCTGACTGGGCATGATTGCCTTGTTGTCCTGTATGTGCTGTGTGATGGCACTCAAGATGATCTTCATAATCTTCCCTGGCACCAAGGTTAGACTGACAGGCCTATAAGTTCCCCAGATCCTTCTTCTGGCCCTTCTTGTAGATGGATGTCACATTTGCTAACCTCCAGTCAACTGAGACCTCCCTAGTTAGCCAGGACTGCTGATAAATGATGGAAAGTGGCTTGGTGACCACTTCCACCAGCTCCCTCAGTACCCTTGGAGATCTCATCTGGCCCGATAGACTTGTGTGTATCTAAGTGGTGTAGCAGGTCACTAACCATTTGCTCTTGGATTACGGGGGCTTTGTTCTGCTCCCCATCCCTGTCTTTCAGCTCAGGGGGCTGGGTAGATGAGTTTGTGGGATTTTTTTTTGGGGGGAGAGGTGGGGAGAGAGGAAAGGTGTGTTGTGTGGCATGCTGCATTAATTGTTCTGGGATGTGATGTTTGAACCTCCTGAGGACAAGGATATTTTCTGTGGTTTTGGCTGTCTGTGTCTCAGATCCTGCTCTACAGCTGAACGTGAAGACAGGACTGAGGCACAGAAATGGATGTGTCACCTATTCTGACTGTAAATAGTGGTGACGGTGATTATAGTAGCTTTCTTGGAAATAATGCCTATGGGGATGGGAGGTTGAAATGCTGCTAGAGATACCAACTAGCTGATTTTGAAGCTGCTGTGTACTTAACCCTCCTGCCCCCAAACATACAATTCTTCCCCACTCTCTGAATCCCAGCTCTCCAGCTCTATTTCAGGACTTGATTGATCACAAACTTCCTGAAATAAAGGAGAAGGCTCAAGGAGGATGTTAAATTTGGATATTCAAAGATGTTAATTGCAATAGAACCAATTTCCTGATGAGAGCTTTTCTCCATGAGAAGTAATCTCATCATTGTAGAAACACCACCGTAATTAACAGGAGCTGAAGCACTTATTGGCACATATCACAGAGAGAGGTCTAGGTTAGTATATGTCCAGATGTTGATATCTCCTCTTGCAGGAATGATACCTTCAAGCTCAAAGATGAGGCGTCTTGTCTTAGCTGCTGCCTCTCTGTTACTGCTGATGTCTTAACTGCTCTCTGAATAGTGAATGTGCAGTTCTGTCCAGTTATCAGGACCCATAATTCTAGTCATTAAACGTTACTTTGAGCAAAGTAATCCAGCAACTTTCCAGACTCTGAAATATGCAACCCAACAAAAAAACCTGAAGTAGAGTGCGACTTTCTCCTATGTCTCTTCTCCATAGCTCTGTTTCCCTCTGATGGTGTTTTATGTGTGAGGCTTATGCTGCACATTAGGACACTGAGAAGATGATAATATGCTGCATGTCTGTCTCTGAGTGAGGAACAAAGTGAATCTGACTCCTGTTTTCCAAAAAAGCAGAATAGTGCAGGGCAAATCGGAAACCCGTTCAAGTGGAGGAGATGGTTGGAAGGGTTGCAGTACAATTTATGAAGGATCTTTCACCTGAGACAGCCACAGTTTGAATTTTCTCCTAGGTCTCCAGCGGGGTTGCTCACTTATGTATATCACAGATCAGTTAGACCTGGAAGTCTTTGCTTAAGAAAGCCTGTAATGCTGCAGTAGAAGTGGTGCATGTCAAACAGCTGTACAAATCAGCAAAACAGCACATTTGCACACAAAGTGAAGCAGTTTGCCTTACTCCAGGTGTTTCCAGCAGTTTGCCAGTGGTTATGAAATGAAGCCGCTGAGAAGTATGCCTCAGAAGTGAACACTGTCTCTTAATCAGTACAAAAGTGTGACAGAAGATGATTTTTAAGAGCGACTACATTTGGTACAAAGGATGCAGATTCCCTCTTTAAATCTGATCTGTACACTCCTTCTGCTTCAACCTTCTCAGCCGTTTTCCCTACTCCCACCTGATGCTGCCAGAATTAGAAGTCTGTCCCTGTTCCTACCAAGGCGACCCACAGCTTAGCAAGCCCTCTACCTCCCCAGTCCCAAAGCCCTTTATGATCCAGCCAGACAACTCTCCCTACATGTATCCCTGAATGTCAGGAACGTGTTCTTCGCTCCCACCCCATCCCCCTTCTGCGTGCACATCCCACTCCTCCCCACCTGTTGCTGGCCATGGAAAAGCAGGAACAAAAGCAAGCGCAAGCGTGCGTGCAGAGCCCTGAACAGCAACAGAGACGTTAATCTGAGCAAATCCCTGCCTTTGGCCAAAGCCCGTTTTCCCCTTCAGTGCCAGTGTTTCTTTCAACTCATGGTCCTTCTACTGCCATCACAGGCGATGGGACCCAAGGGCTGGAAGGACTCTCTCTTCCACCATAGGTCGCGTACAGTGACCACCCAAGTACCGCTGCCTACACAGCACCCATAGTCTGGTGGGAAATTAGGGTACCTGCTGGTCCTAAAACCTGATGAGAAGCTTTTGTTACCTGAAATCTCTTAAAGCAGGGGTGAATAGTGATACACAAATCTCTCTTCTTGCATGGGGCAAAGCTTTGTCCTGCTAAGGAACCAGTAGGTTCCATACACACCATGACTGTGGTCAGACCCAGACCTCTTAGGTAGCACATACACTTAGCTGCAGCACAGCACTGTGGCCTCTTGCCACTACGTGCCTGGACATGACTGTTCTTCTGTATTGGACAAACCTTGACTTTGCTGAAAGCTGTGCTGGGGGAAGAGATCTTTACTCCTACCCCAGACCTGTTTGTCCTGGTGTCTACAAGTGTCAGCTCACAACGACATGCCCGAGAGAAGTCAGAGGTGCACGTAAAGGTTGAGCTCATTTGGGTGGGTTTTGACTGGCTCTGTCATCCTAGGATGGGGGAGTATAAGAACTGTAGGAGGAAAGTTGGAGGAGAGAGGGTGCTTGGGGGAGGAATTTACATATGTGCAGGTGTGTGTGGCTTAATGCATTGAGTGTGTTGGAGGTGAGGAACTAGAAAAAGAGAAGTTATCTTAATAAGTCTGAGTCACTGAGGGAGTGGGGGTGGTGGCAGAGAAGTCTTAGCGCAGCAGGGATTCATAAACTGAGGAGGACCCTGTGAAAATTTTGCATGGGCTGAGCTGGGAGAGGAAAGCAATGAAAATTGCTGTGCCGAGCTCTTGCGAAGAAGCCCTCAAGCTCTTTGCAATGCCCACTTATTTCATTACGGTGCTTGCCTCACGAAGTTTGTGAAAATAGACCATGCAAACCTTCTGAGTGACTGGAAGTCTAATTTCAAATAAACAGCAAATGATTAACGCTTACTGGATGAATCTTGCGCAATTTTCCCCTCAGCCCCTGGCCACCTCTTTCTAGTTCAGATACAAACTCAGAGGAAACTTGATTGTTTTAACTTAGTTTCTTTTTAAAGTTGTTCAGCTATGAATCTCCCAGCAAAACTGGAGGTGGGAGGCTCATGGGGATAGAAGCAGAAGAAATAACCCCCACAAGGTTTTACTGCTGATTTGTGCACTCTGTCAGCCTGGAATATACATTATAAAAAGGGGCTAGCAAAGCCACTTGGGATTCCTGTGTGCACTTCTTCAAAAAAGCAGCCCTCATGGAGAAATGGAAAAAGCAAAGTAGAGGGGGAGAGGAAACTTAGGTTGAATTTAAAAATTGCTTTCCTGAAGAACAAGGACCATGTTTATCAAGGAAAAGGGACTTCTGACAAAGGACAGATTCATTTAAAGTAGGAATTTGCAACATCTTCATCCAGAATATGGATGAACCTTAGCCGAACTTTTACTTCATGTTATTTTATTCACTTGTCTCTTCTTTCTATTTGTGGGCCTGACCACACATTCATAAATATCCCCAGAGAGTGCTGCTTGAGTGCTATTTCTAAGCCTCCTGGGAGTGAGAAGTAGCAGGAATGTCAAGGGGGCCCAGATCCTAAGAGATTACAGTTTGGCAGAGTATGGACTAATGTGGGTAAAGTTTGCATTAGTAGAGTTGGATATTTGAGTCTTCATCTGAATTATACCTGAACTCTGCATTTAAATTAAAGGGATGCTAATTTAAGAAGGTATATCTCTAAAAGAGTAGAGGAAAGCCTAGCTGCAGTTCTGCTAAACAGAGATGTAAGAGCATCCACGCGTGCTGGACAAGCAGGGGACCTACGTGCAAACTGCAGCAATAAAGCAACTAATAGTAAAACACGCTGTAACAGCAGCTGCTTCTCTGGCCCTGACTTGACGGAGCTGCTGGATCCTTCAGCTAAACGCAGGCCAGCCCCAGTCTTGGTTTAGCTAGAAATCATCAGTCCAGCTGCTTTCAGAGTTGTGCCCTTATCCTCTGGAGACAGCCTGAGCACTGCAAAGTCTTCCATGAGGACCATGATATGCCAGTCAACAGCTGCTGAAGATCCCTGGGTATGCCCAAATGATCCTCTGCTATGGAGTAAGGGTTTATTTGTTGTGGTGTGAATGAAGGATTACCTAGTTAGTTCAGATTCAGGTAAACAAGATCCTGGTTTGCTAGCCTGCTTCAGTGTTGCACGCAGAAGGAATTCAGCCTCTTGAGATTCCCCTTCTGCCTGTTCTTTCCCATCTTGACGCTATTAATTTTCTAGGTCTTCTCTTCCATGCGAATGAACGAGATGATAGGATCACTTTTTCTCCGGATGGTATTTGTCTTACTAGAAAGCATTATGAGGGGAAGAACAGCTCCAGAATCTGTGCATTTAGTGTATGTATACACCTGCTGAGATGGAAAGAATGGTTAGACTATTCAGCCTGGAGAAGAGAAGGCTCTGGGAGACCTTATGGCGGCCTTCCAGTACCTGAAGGGGCCTACAGGAAAGCTGGAGAGGGACTGTTTACAAGGGCATGGAGTGATAGGACAAGGGGTAATGGCTTTAAACTAAAAGACAGTAGATTTAGATTAGATATAAGGAAAAAAATCTTCATTCTGAGGGCGGTGAGGCACTGGAACAGGTTGCCCAGAGAGGTTGTGGAGGCTCCATCCCTGGAAGTGTTCAAGGCCAGGCTGGATGGGGCTTTGGGCAACGTGGTCTAGTGGAGGGTGTCCCTGCCCATGGCAGGGGGTGTTGGAACTAGATGATCTTTGAGGTCCCTTCCAACCCCAACCATTCTGTGATTCTATTTCACGTGCACACAAAGCCAGACAGCTTTATTCCTTTACTCAGCATCCCTTGCCACTTAAGTTCTTTGTTGCTCTTTCAAGCAAATACATAAGAGGGAGAAAAAAAAGGTGTTTCTGAGTGGGAGTTATCACCTTCTAAGGACTGGGTTAAGACCAGCTGAAACAAGGTTTGCTTGTGACCTACATAATTCTGGCCTAGATCTCTGGTCCATAGAAGGGGAAAAAAACTATACGTCATGTCAAAAAGCTCTAGGCCACTGCAGACACCTTGTCTTTGAGGTGTTTCTTGTATGTTTAGCTTGCTTTGCTTTCCATTTTCAGTTCACAGCTTTGAAACATCTTTTCAGGGCTGTCCCCTCACTAATGGCGTTAAGATCGCACTGCTTAAATGTAGTGAGGTAGGACAAGGCTGATGATGGGGACTGCAGGTGTTATGGGAAGTGTTGGAAAGCTTTAATCTAAAATAATTGGGGTTAGGTGTCCCTGTCATTGTAGCATTTGGCACCTGAGCTGTGTCACCCTACCTGTTGCTCTCTGTCTTGGCTCTGCTGCCTCTCCTGTCTGCCGAATCCAGGGAACACACAGGCCTGACGCCCCCCTCCCTCTGCATCATGGTGGCTGCTTCTGCCAAATTCCGGATTTTGGACTTTAAAAGCTCATAGGAGCTGTGGAGGAAGGGAGAGGGGAAGAAGGAGGGTTGTCAAACATCTTCTCTTTTTTATCTCTTTTGGAGGGAGGGAGGGTTAAAGGGAGGACTGAGCAGCCCATAAAAGAGAGTATTGATGCCAGCTTATTTAACAAGCAAAACAGAGAAAGATTAGGGTTCCTATGGCAACTGGCTACCAGCAGATGCACCTCAAGGATTTGGGGGGGGGATGAAATGGTTAGCACAAGGCCCCACCACTTTGGATTAAAAAGACCTCTTCCCAGCTGCAGCAGCAGCAGCAGCTCCTTTGCTGAAGAACAATGTTTCTGTATAACCAGCACCAAAGGCAAAGGATGAATTCTCCATGTTGGTTTAGCTAGCCCTTAAAGTCATGAGACAGAGTATTTTACAGATGGTCCTCAGTTATGTTCCCTCTCTGTGTGGTTTGAAGGAGAGGAGTGGGAGATGGCAGATGGTGAGGGGGAAATGGAGGGACCTTAGATGCTGAGTGGCAAGTGCAGAAGGGGCATTAGTTAAGGCTTGTGGATGTGATGTCTAGTTGTCACCCCTGCTCTGTGAGGTCCTAGGAGCCACATTTCCTCCCAGATCTGAAGCCTGGAGAGCAGCTTTCTTCTCTGGCCTTCAGATCATCTCATCTCAAAATCAGAGGGGATAAGTGCATGTACAGGCTTACTCTTTCAGCAGAAAACGTAAAACATCAATTTTGTTTGGGGTTGTATTTTTGGCTACAGTGCTGTAGTAGCTCCAAGAGCCTGGGTGCTTGGTGAATGTGTTTGTTCTCTGCTTGATGCCAGCCCTCCTGCTGAAAACATCTCCTCTTACCAGGTATTGTGGTTTTTCCATTTGGAGTTAAAATGCCAAAGCATGTAGTCATTTAATTCTGGGAGTGAGAGGAGGCTGAAGGAGGTTAAGTATAGCTTTTGTTTAGATCAGTACAGCATGGAAAATAACCATCTTTGTACAGCCTCAAGGCTCTGTATTGGAGGTCCTACTGAATGGCTCCCTGATGAACCCCAGCCCTGGGAGGTTGATTGAGTGATTTTCTTAATTGGATTTTGTTTGTTGATCTCACTTTCTTGATATTTTTTTTTAATAACTCATTATAACCATGCCCTTCTGTCTCCTGGAAAAAAACACCTCAAGCTGAGAAAGAATTGTATTTGTCCTTTGGCACTGGTGGTTGGCGTAGCTTCCATCAGAGCTCACGTTACCGCTGAGCGGTGGAAACGCAGGGCAGCGTTCCCTGCTCATCCTGGGGTATGCACACGCACAGACACGCAACAGCTCATGCTGGCAAGGATGTGAGAGGGAGTCTGTCAATATATTTGCTGATCAAATCTGGAATTGGGCTGATTTTGGTATTTATGGAGTAAATAAGAAGTTGTGAGCTTGTCCCACCAGAAAAAGCTGTTGTGTTTGAGTTGCATGGTATAATGTGTGCCTCATTTCATGAGCATTGGCTCTCCAGGGTTAAGCTATATGGTTCATCCCAGGTTAGGAAAGTACATGGAGAGCAAGTGACAAGAGAAGACTGCACATAGCAGGACTGAGGTATGCGTGGAGCTTATAGGCACCTAAATAGCACAGGGGATGGAAGGTCTTTATTCCTGATCAGAACATTTTGATAGGTCATAGGTGTTAAAAAGCGGACCTATCCTTTAAGCATACTTAAAAGTGTATAGGGTGGATGGGGAATGAATGGGGAAGGGAAAAGTGTAGGAGATGGGAAATATGCAGTAACTTGATGAAGGGAGCATTTGAGCCTAGAGAAGGCTGATAAAAGAACCTGAATAGAATTCAGGAAAATGAAGTATAATGAGGAGGTTTGAAACTGGGGCGGGGGGAGAAAGGCACAATGCATACTGTGTGGGTAGGAAAGAAATGGGGGAGTAGGAACTGAACAGGATAAAAGGGGAAGGGAGGAATGGTTAGTGGAGAAAATGAACTGGATAAGAAAGGGAGAGATTTGTAAGGCAATGGGAGGGAGGAGGCTTAATGGAGAAGGTAGAAGAAGGAAGGTAGGCAAAGAAAATAAGTGTAATGAGAATACTGAATTAGAGAGGCGTGGGGGGAGGATAGCAAAAGGTAGGAGCAGGGAAAGGAGGAGAACATGTCCTATTACCTAGGGAAAGCAAAGGGTTTTAGAAATACATAGTGTTCATTTTAAAGTGTGTGTGTGTGAGCCGAGGTTAATTGGAGAGTTGTGGACATCAAAAGTCTCAACCAAAAAAAAAAGCTAGAAAAGAAAAAAATGTGGGAAAATAAAAGGAGACAGACAAAAAAGAAACAAAAGCCAAGAGAGACAGTGTGTTACTTTGCAGGCACTGGGCCACCAGGAGCTCCTCAGATAGACATGTTCCTGTGAGCTCCCATACCAGCTTTTCCTTGTAAAAAGCCCTATCTCCAACAGTGCACAAATGGCCTTCCCAAAGGAAATGAAACGGCCACAGCTACAGTGTATGCCTATCTTGACAAGCTAAGAAAAATGCCCTCCACACTGCCTTTGCCCGTACATTTCCTACATAAATTTAGGGTCAGGGCACATTTTAATTTCAGTTTTTAAGTCCTTGCTGCTGTTCAGAGAATACCCTTAGTGTACATAGAACTGGGTAGCATACATGTTTTTGAGTAATTTGTACAAAGGCCTGACTTTAAAGCCTTGAATTTGGTGGTAGGAGCTGATGCTGTCCTCAAGGAGCAGATGTGATCTGTGTATCTTGAGTGGCAGACAGACTGAACCATACAGTACATGACCCTATAATGCTCAAAATTTGTCCTGTGAATGACCAAACTATCTTGGGAGGGAGCCTGTTGTCATTCTCTTTTGCTTGTCTTGACTGCCCCAGGGCAGCCGTGACAAGTTGTGGCAGGCAGAGCTATAGGGAAATGCCTGTTAGCTTGGGCTGCCCAGCCAGTAATGGCAAAACACAGGAGGGTGTATGAGATTGTCCCTCAAATCCGTAAGAGTTCTTGCAGCAATAGTGATGTGCCTAGGAATGCCACCATTTGTGCCAGACATCACTGCATCCTGCAGCCTGAATAAATTCATGAATATAGCCTGTGGCATATTATTTCTTCCTTATTCTGGTCTGCCCGCAAAAGAGCGTATTCAGGAAAGCCGTGGTACCTACCTAAGGCACTCACTTGTGGCTAAACTCTGTCAAGAGAGAGGGAAGTGCCAAATACATGCTCCGGTTTGAAAGCTCCGAGAAAGAATTCTTCTAGAGGGGGTTGCAGCCATTCAACCCCTCTGCCTACCAGACCTTTTATAAATTTCCCATTTATAGTATTTATAGTTGAAGATTGAGTTGACAGAGCAAGTGGTGGATGAGGTGAGGCCTCTGTGGTCTTCAGCTAAACAGAGTCTGGCAGACTGAGCAGTTTGTGTTTAATACTGGCATGACTAAGTTTCTAAGTGAGGCTTCCCTTTCCCAGGCTTGGTTTCAGCCTACCTGATCGCTCACCTTGCCCTTTCTGATCTCCAGTCAGAAGATTTCCTTCTGCAATTGTCACCATCAGGAGCAAGTTTTAGTGCATCGTTCCTCTGACTTACCCTTTCCTTGGGAAATGATTTTTCCCTTCGTCTGGAAACCTTCCACTCCTGTTTTCTCTGTGTACTCTGCACCAGGATTCTGTATTAGTAGTAACATCTGGGTGTTCGGCCTATTTGAAGTAAAATAAGGTGTTATATGAGACCTGCATCTGAAATGCAGAATTTCAGTAGTGGGCTGAATGTGAGTGGAAATCAATCACACCTTTGGCTAATCTATAGAAAAAAATGCTTTTCTGCTTGTGTGAGTTGTGCAGGGTTGTGTGCCTGTCAAAAACCCCTTTTCTAAATTTTTGAAAGGATGGTGAGAAACAACAGAGATGTAAAAACAAAGTGGGGGGTAAATAAAGGCTTGGATGGGACTGTGCTGGCCATTGGGTCCTGTCCCTGTGAGCGTATAACAGATGCACAGTCTGGATTTGTAGAGAAAAAAATTTCTAAATTTTCTTGTATCACAAATTGTAAGGAACTCTTATATCCCTGTAGCAAGATTAAGCCCTTCAGCACAACGTTTGAAAAACTATTCTGTGCCACAAGGAGCCACCAAGAGAGATGTTAGACATTGCCAGCCTCCTGGGTCCCTGCAGGAGTGGGAATCTGGAGGTGAAAATACCCAGATGATCTTGGGGAAACGTACGATACCATCTGCTATAAGGAAAGGTGGAAAAATCCCAATGGCTTCTGTTGATCTAAGCTTGTGGGAAAGGCGTTCCTGATCCCGGGGTGGTGATTGCTTCAGTCATGGGTGCATGAGCAAGACACCAGTCAAGCAGCTGAGGGTTTGACCGTGTGGTTAACAGCACCAGCACACACACCACCCCCCCGCCCCGGGTCTCACATAGTGTCTTTTCATTGTAAGGAGGACAAGCAGTACAGAAATTAAAGGAATGCAAGATGATATTTCCAGCCTATGACATCCATTAAATCTATTAAAGTAAGCCAAGAGTTATAAAGAAGGTTAATTTGTTCTTTTACAGAATCTCAAAATAATAGCATAATCTATTGAGACTCCCAGCACCGATCCCTGCTAAACTGCCTCCCACTCTTTCGGTGGCGTTAACCGCTTCGTGCAGGCATAACAAAGATGGGGAAGGTCAGTCGTTCTCTACCTGATCTCTGGTGCTCTGCTACTGTAAAGTGAACTTGCATCTTTTAATCACTACATGGGTTTTACCTGTCCCCAACTGGTATTAGTACAGCTGCGTGTAAAACCTCTGTTGTCTTAATTGTGAGTGCTGCTGGTTTGTGTTGAACCAGCAGTCTTGTTTTGGGAAATTCTATTGTTTGTTTTGGACATTAAATATTTAAAACTTCCATTTTGGTGTGTATTTTTTGTGAGAGGAAAAACTGTTTGAATGCTTTTCTTCTTTGTTTCCCCTGTAGTGTGCTTGCCCTCCAGCACTGGCTAGGTAAGCAATTTTATAAAAGGGAGGTTTTTTCTTTTGCTCCTTATGCAGCTTTTCTTGGTAGCTTTGAGCTACAAGTTTCTCGAGATGAAATCTCCACCTTATGCAGATCTCTGGAGCTTTTTAAAGAAAAAGTCCTCCTCCCACTCCTCAAACTTGTGTGGCTTTGTACCACCATTCCTGCTGTGTGCCTGCTGCCTGTCAGAGAGCTGCACGGAGGCTTGACTTAGGTTCTCTTCTTCTTCCCCTTCTCTGTGGTCTGAGATACTGCTCTTGTGTCATGACTGCGCACTGTCCATGTGTGATGACAGCTCTGCTGTGGTAAATTGAGAGACAAATGGTTTCTCCTATTGGAAGTGCCAGATTTTCCCCATCTTAATCTTTGATTGAGAATTAGAACAAACAGTTGTTTGTTTTTGCATAGCTCTACTCCTGCAGTCTAAAATGGCTTTCAGTCTGAGATTACCACCAAGAAAAAAAATATGAGAAAGACCTGAGTGCGTGCACAAGTTCATCAGCTCTGAAAAGGAAGGTGGCTACTGAGAGGACAAAACCAGTGCTGATACCTCAGCATGTGCCTGGGCAAATACTTAGCTGCAGCTGTTTTCCTTAGGCAAGATGAATTTTAAAATAGTGCTTGCCTTATTTGTACTGATGAAGCTTAGTTGGCTGTTGGTGAGTGAGATCTGGCAAACAGAAACAGCCTATATTAGTGTTTGTAGAGGGAAGGCACTAAGAATTTCCAGAAGTAAGCATTTTACATTAGGAAAAAAAAAATCGATCTGATCTGCAGAGTGCAACTGGACACAATGACTAAGACAAAGAGAGAAACAATTGCCCCAATCCAGAAGCAAGTAATTTTGGATCCTACGCTGTGTTGGAGTAGCTTTTTGCAAAAGGAAGACAAAATGCCCTGAGAGCAACTTGTGCTTGACTTGCACAGCCAGAGGTAGAAATGCTCGAGGGATCCTTTCTAACAGCACTTCTCCCCTGATCAAAGGCAGAAAATACCACCTGGCTCCTGCAAGGCAGGTTGCTCTGAAAGGCGGGTTGTTCTTTACACGTGCTCTGCAGACTGAGTCGAGAGGTGGGGTGACCGTGCCGGTCAGTCTGGGCGAATCACACAAAGGTAATTTCTATATGCAGGACTGGAAGGGGCGCTGGGGAGGGTCATCGGCAGGAAGGCGTAGGCAAAAGGCAGCTGCATGGCGGACTAGCGTACCTCCCCCGGCCTTTGGTGTATGAGCCAAGCAAGGCCAAGGATTTTCCAGCTGGAAGCCTACCTCTGGCATATCCGACCAAGGACAGTTCAGGAGGTTGCCCTAGAAGTGTCCAGAACCAGCCAGTGATGAGGCTGGAGGTTTTGCTGCTGACTCAGTGCCCGAGGCAGCCCGTGCCTCCTGCCAGCCGTGCTGTGGTTGCTCAGCGCTCACCGACCGACAGCCTTTGCCCTCTGAGCTCCCGAGCATGAGCACTTGTGCTTTGCAGAGATACCTTGGGGCTTAGTGCAATTGGGAGTTTTGCTTTATTCTCTGTCTAGCTCCCACATGCTGTGCTCAGAGACAAGAGATCTTCTCGTGACCCCTTTCAGCCCTATCGGCAAAGACCCCAGCACCAGCTAAATATTTTGAGCATCAGGGGTTGCTGCTAAAAAAAAACCAAAAAACCAAACCAGAAGTAAAGGCTTTTAAACTGTGCTGTGCAAACTATGCCAAAGGTTTCATAAAATAGGTATTTTTAGCATGTCATAAAAATATAAAGCCCCACTCTTATTTTTATCCCTTCAATCTCTGCAAAATTAATTGAAAGTATTTTACCTTGCTCTCCTTTGCTTCCCTGACTTTCAGAAACTAGCTAACTTTAGGACCCAGGAGGGAAGGCGTCATCAGATGTTGGCAAACGCTGGCCATGTTGTGTGTCTATTTATAGTAAGCGTGTGTCTAACCACCTTGTAGTTCTTTTCTTAGCAGCAGCTGGACGAGCTCAGCTATCAGTTATCCATGAAGCTAATGATAATAGAAGGAAAGCTATGTAAAGCAGGTGCTCAGAGGGGAGGTAGGTGACAGGAGAGGGAGAGATGAGGTCTTAGGAACTGGAAAAGATCCTTTTGCTCAGCCTGAAAACCCTTATTATCTGTAATAATTATTAATAATAGGGGTGCCTGCACAAAGTCATTGTGACTGCTTTCAGCTGCTACGTCCCTCCCAAATGTTATTTCCCTCATTTATTTTCATTGTGTTGGCAATCAAAGGCAGTGGGTTTTTCTCTTCCCCCCCCCGGTCCCCCCCACCCCTTTGCTTTTACTAGATGTTAAGCTGGGTGTTCTCCCCCTTCTCAGTCCCGGGTTCTGATATTTGGGTTGGTAATAGCAGGATCTAGTTTCCCCGTGAAAAACTGAGCCTGCGGTATTTCTTAAGCTTGGAGGTTGCAGGTCTACATTTGTTTCCTCTTTTGTCTCCATTTCAGAGAGGATTTTGCCTGTTAAGGACTCTGCGGGGAGAAGGGAGCAAGTGAAGGGATGTGGTTCCACCCATTACCAATGACAAAGCTGACTGTCAGCCATTTATCAGCCTTTTTTTTTTTTTTCTTTTTTTATGGCTTGTCTTTGCTGCTTTCCTCTCTAAGTGCAGGGGAGCAGGACAGCATGAACTCTGCTCTTGACAGCAGCTCAGGTTCTGACACCATCTGCCACCTAATCCACTTCCAAGGAAGGGTCTGACGTCTGTGTGCATGTGTGTGCACATATACCCTCCCCACCTAGCCATACATCATTTCAGCAGACTCATGCTGACCAGCTCACAAGCGCCATTTCTCTTACAAGAATTGGCCTTTGATACTTCTTCTTTTCTTCCTCCTGCTTTAGATTTCCCTGATTCATTTTGACATACTGTCGTGGGAGGGAGGGGAGGGGGCTTATGAGTTGAAACTGGAGAAAATTTCTTCAGAAATTGAACACATCTCTCTTTTCCTGCCCAGCCTGCCTCTCTGAGGTGCTGGACTTTCAGATTTTATTTTTTTTTTGACTTTTCCTGGAAGTGATGAGTGTGGGATGCATGGATTTCTTTAGCAAAAGCAGCAGGAAACAGAACAGGTGTAAATTGTGCGTGCCAGGCTCCTTGGATAGCTGGTAAGTGGGCTCTTGCAGGAACTGTTGAATTTTAAGCTTTTCAGTGACATAATGACCAGTCTTGTTTGACTGCTGTCTGCAAGCACTGAATGTGTTTCAACCTTTCCATATCTCCTTCCTCTAATAATACAAGAAGAATGACAGTTATCGTGCGTGATGCTGTATCTGCTGATGCTTTTTTAGATGCACCGTATTCAACACAGTTCACTGATTGTGCTGGATCACGTTCGCTCGTGGCATTCAGTTCTGTGCATGCAGTGCTGTGGAAAATGGCGTGAGAATTGAGATGGGGAGAGAGGAAGGGCCTTGGGAAGGATGGACAGATGGCACAGTATGCATTCAGAAATGCCAGTCGTTTTGCTTGTAGTCATCAGCTATGCTATTTTTCTAGGCTATGGTAATGAACGTTTGAATTAGCTTCTGGAAAACAGTAGCACTCTTTACTGCTGGGTGGCTCTAACACCTGAGCGTTGCGATTTCTTCCTTTTGGGTGCCCACGAATAACCTTTTCCTCCCCATTTGAAAGGGTCTCTGTTGCAAAGACTGGGAGTCTTTCCCGGCTGAGAAGGAAGGGGTAGGACTCCCTTCAAAAGTTAACACAGCCTTTGGAAAGACATCCCTGCCTCTGCCGAGCAAGGGACCAGGAATTCAAGTCGTGTGTTTGTTGCAGGCTCTAAAGCCAAACAGAGTTTTGCTGTGTGATGCAGAGGGTTTGACCCAGAGCTTCCTGGTGGATCTGGAAAGACTGTCATCATCTGCAGGGGGCTTTAGATCAGGCTCAGTTATAGGTCTCGCTAGTTCCTGTGACGTTCTGCTTTGCTTTGTGGTTGGATTTTTTCCCCCCTCCATCTGCCTTTGTAGATCCTCTCCCTCATTTTCCAGGCACATACTAATGGCAGGAAGTTATTTGCCCGTGTGACCTTCACAACAATTTCTGCATTGTACTGAGAGTATGGACCAGAGGAATCCTGCTGTTCAGATGCACTTGGTTTCATCAATCACACTTAAAAAAAAAAAAAAAAAGGAGTTTCGTACTGAATAATGCTCATTAATTAGGAAAGCAAAGGAACTTCATCATGTTAATTGGAGATAGATTTCTATACAAAAACTAGTTAATCAGCACTCTTTGCTAAGTACGTTTTATTCTTCTTGTAACAGAAAAATGACTTTTTGACTCTTTAAGATTACTTGTGGAAATATTCAAAGAGGGGTTTATATTAATACCGTAGTGGCATGTATTGATGAAACCCAAAATTTTTTCTCCCTTCCCCACTGCAGAAAATCCCTTTCATTTCCCACTTCTAAAGGAGGCAGGGGAATAATTCTCCACCCTCAGCCAGCAATTTAAGATTGATCTGATGAAGACAATCAATTAAAGAACTTATCTTCCAACCCTAGTTTCAGCTCTTGTGTAGGCTCGCATCCTGTTTGCAAGAAGACACGTACAAGCTTCAGGTTATTTTTGAAAACAGGTTCTCCAGGGCACAGTAATAGTTGAACTGGCAGAACTGTGTGATGCTGTGGTTTCGTTTAGAGGATGTTGTCCTTCACATTTTGTACTTGTCCGTGTAGGGAAAATAGCAGTGCGCACATGGAGGAACTGGACTTCTGAAGTCACGTTTTTTGTTTGAACATTCAGTCATTTTTCAGTGAAATATGTATCTAATACGTATCTACAAGGCAATGGAAAAATTGTAATGTGTTAATTGTGCCTCATTTTGGATTCATAGTGTTTAGAAAGTCTTTCCTTTCCTAGTACACTTGTTTTCCAGTAGAAAATATCTTCTAATGACTACCAATTAATACTGATATATTGGTCATCTAAGATAAACCCCAAACTCCTTCCGCTGCCAAAACATCTCTAGGGAATTAGAAATCACTCCCTTCAGTACTAGAAAGTTTAGTGATTTGTTGTTTTCCAGTTTCATCTCTGCTTCTGTGCCTCTACTGTTCTCCCTCAGCATGGGGACTGTGTCTAGTAAGCACAGACCTTTGCCAACCTTCCCTTGAGGCTTTGACAGACCCACGCAGGCAGGGATGAGGAATTCCCTTGGGCATAGGTATTCCCTTTGTGCCTCTAGCCAAGCAGCAAGGAGCCCAGGAGGAAAGCTGGTCCTCGTGGGACGTACAGACTGATCTTGCAGTCGAAAGCTTGGAAAATTCTGAATAAACTCCTGGAAAAGCATGAATGTTTGGAACGAAATCCAGACATTTTGGGATTCAATTTCCAGAAAGATTTCGTGCGTGTCAGCAGAGCAATGTTGTCTGAATGCATGATTTCAGAAGGCTCTTTAGTCAGCTTATTGCAGTCAAGCTTGTCCAGCACTATTGATAAGCTGAAACCTTAAGAAAAAAGAAAAGCCCAAACAAAAAAAAGAGAACTGAGACTCCCTCTCCCCTTGCACCACTGGGAGTAACTGTTGGGGAAAAGGGGCAACGGGGGATGCTGAACATGCTCCTGGGTCTGGCAGTTTGGAATAAGTCTGGCTGTGTTACCTGTATCACCTGTTTGGATGACTACAGCTAGGTGTGCTATTCCCTGTGGAGATAAACGCTTCACTGCTGCTATTGATTTAATTAGTGAAAATAAAGTAATTTCTGAATGTGCATGAAGTTTAAAATTGAGTATGCTGCATATTAAAAAAAAAAAAAAGCAGCAATCATGTTGGATACCTGTGTTGAGACCAATAAGCTAATTTGCTGAGCCTGCATGCGTAGTCATTTTTGAAAATGGCGTCCCTTTCAAGTCAGTGCATTTGCTGAACTTTTAACTTCAAATTAACTTTGAAAATATAAGTAACGGGAAATGACAGTTTCATTTCCCCTGTTTTGGAAATGGTATATATAGTGGAAGTTTACTTGTTTCCTCATCTTTAAAATGCACGTATATGTTAATTATGGTCAACATTTCATAAATTGTTTTTAGGCTGAATACGTTTAAAAAGTTTAGTGTCCTCTGACCAAAGGTAATATCACAGGTGAAATTATTAACTGCAACTGTATAGGCAATTGGAAGGCTTTTTTTTCCACTTGGTCTGTAACTGAAAGTCTAATTTGCCATAACTCCTTAAAGATGGTGGTAGTAAGTGCTCTGCACTGGAAACTTGTGTCAGTCATTGGTTGCCCAAAACCTAGATTCATGCTACTGTTGGTTGGATTTTTAAATTTTTTTTATTTTGTTTAGTTTTGGTTTGTTTGTTTTAAATGAGGAGAAGTGATCAGAAATACCAGTGAAGAAGCTTGAAGCCTGATGAAAATCTTTAATCTATGAGAAGCATAGCTTAATTCTATTTTCATATTTCAAAATTTGCAGTCAGGTTCGGATGGCAAGCACTGATTTGTGTGCCTTTGTGGTGATCTCAAGGCAAACTTCAGTTTTCCAGTACGATCACATTTAAAATCAAGTTTTTAAACCTCATATGGAAATACTTGTTACAAGCAAACTTGTTACATCAGAAACAAAACATTACTCCGTGTTACTTACTCTTACTACTCTGGGTTTTGATCTGCATGTGCCTGGTTTATATAAAGCAACTTGAGAGCCCGAGGGGTGACAGATCACCTAGACCGGATGATACTCATCTCAGGTTGCTGCAGGGAGTAACGTGTGAAATAGCAGAGGTACCGATGAGGACATGTGATATATCCTGAAAAATTAGCAGCTGTTCATGACGATTGACAAAGCACCAGTGTAGGATGTGCCTCCAAAATGGAGCAGCAACGTTCCGGAAATTAGGAGATGGGCAAGCTGCCTTGTCGGTGCAGGGACGCTGAATGAGAATCTCGGGATAGCGTAGTGCAATGGCTGGCTGCGTGTAAGTCCAGGGTCAAATTACCATTTCATTTGAAAGGAGGAATCTTACACCTGTTAGACTTTGTAAAATGAAGTTGCACAGGCGTGTGATTACACATGAACACAGAATAAGGACTGTGTAGTGTAGTAGACTTGAGTAACTAGGTCTTTCAGAAGACTTTTCCTTTGAGTAAGTTACGTGTCAGGACTTGGAATACGTATCATGAAATGGTGACAATAACAATTAGAAAGTGAGTATAATTTCTGCCAGCTCTCATCTCTGTCCTGCCAACGAAATGCTCATTTTAGACAGTAGGTTCTTAAATTCCTGTTTGTTTTGGTCTGAAGTAGTACATATGTTTTATATCTCACCCTGGAGGTGGATGAACATAGCTCACCAGGGTATCCTTAGACTTTGATTTCTAGGAGATCTGTGTGCAGTGGGCTGCATCATCAAATGTTCCTAACACTTGAATAATCTCAAAAAATCCCAATGCAATTAAATCCTCAAAGATGAGTGTAGTCAGGACTTGTTCTCTTAAAGCTCCAGATGAATATTTGCGCCCGTGCAGGATGCTGCAAGCACGCGAAAGCATGTGTACGCAGAGCGCTGTGGCTTCGTTTAAAGGAGCCTGGGAGCCGCTGGGTAGCTCACAGCTCTGGATGCCATCGTAGCCCCCTGCTCTCAGCGCTGACGCTAAATGGAAATCCAGCTGAACAAGGGAGATGAAGAACTCCATGGGCTTTAGGCTCTGAGCACCCCCTTCCTTTAGGGGTTGATTCCTTTGCATGATGGTATCACGTTCAGAGATAAAGCTCAATGTGGAGATTTCCACCTGTTTGCCAGCCTGTGTGTTCTTTGAAGAAGCAGGGTATTTCATAGGCCTGTCAGCAGGGCAGTTTTCACTTGCAGTAAATTCGTATTTGAAAAAAGGGAGAGGAAAAAGTATTTGGTAGAGACTGTAAAGGACAACAAAAATTTCCAAATAGATTTCAGTGCATGAGGGACTATGTATCATGGCGACGTTCTCTAAATGTCAAGTAATGCGTGCTGGCAAAAATGGTCTAAATTCATGTATAGTCTTGTGCTCTGAAGCTGTGGGGTTCTCCAAGGAATAAAAGTCACTATGGGTATTTTGGTGAGGATATCTAAAGAGAGTGTTACTGCAGTTGAAAAAGAAAAAAAAAAAGGGGGGGGGGGGGGAGAAAAAGAGAGGAGGAGGGATTTCTGAGGAACACAGAGGACAAACAAGAAATCTGTGTTTAAGTGGATATCTGGGTTCATCCATTTCTTCTGTAATTTCTCAGGGATCAGTCTGTCCTGTAATAATCTTATTCTACTTTAAAATAGTCAATGAAAGCATGTACTTCCACTGTAATTAATCAAAAGGAGCACCGAGGTAGGAAACCTTTGCCTAACTCCTACTCTTGCCTCGCCTGCACAGATCTTGAATGAAACTCACCAGGTGTTTCCATATTTACTGAAATTCCCTTAACTCAAGGTTTTCCCTCGGCTTCAGGGTAGAAAATGTTGGTCTAAGAATTCTGAATTGTGAATGAATCACTGGAGTCCTTTGGCTAGAGAGGAGCTCCTACAAGGACTGCAGTGCTCTACTGCCAAAGGTCTTTATTTGTTACCTTGATTTAAAGAAAACATCTGAAATGCTTTATTTTGTCACTCCTGTGCTCTCGTTTCTGGTGAATATGTAGGCAATTGTGAAGAACTGAGAGCAGCTCACGTGGCCCTGTGTTTGAGTGGAAACTGCTATTTTAAATCAGGTTTGAAAAGATTATTTTAAACCCAAAGATTGTGCCCTTAGCAAAAGCATTGGAGGTGTGGGGGCATGGAGAAAGTGTAGGGATTGATATATTTAACCCTTTACTGCGTTCTAGGTTGGGATATAGGCCTCTTGCCAGGAGAGAAATAGCCAGGCATCTGGATGTTTTGGGAAGACTGGATGTTTTGGGAAGATACAGAGGCGGAGCAGACGATGCACGACTTAATTTCTCCCCATGAGTGTAGGGGCTGAGATTATGCTTACAACAGAAATATGTCTCACGTTGTTGTATTCAGCAGGTGGTGTCAAAATGAGTGCGACTAGTACAAATTAGTACTAAAAAGCACTCAGCAGTTCCTGATGGCAAAAATTTCAGCCCGAAGGGAAAAAATGCTACGTAGGAGCAGCATCCTCCTCGCCTGCCTGGAGATGAGGCTGGGAACAAACTCCAGTGAGCTGGGGTGAGTGAAGGCAGGGAGGTGAGCAATGTGAGAAGCTGGGGAAGCTCTTGTTATTTATTGTTATAAAAACCCATCAAACGGATGGGTTTGATGACTCATTAACAATATTGGCAATTCGCCGGTCTGTCTCAGGAAGGCTGTTGGGTCTAGGCATGTCACTGGGGTTTCCCTTCTCTTGACAGAAAAGGAGGCCATCTCACTGCAGTACTTATGTGCTGCCTGACATATTTCAGTTCACTTTCCTATATGCTTCTGCGTACATTTCCAGGTGGATCTCATCTGCTTCAAAGCAAAGTAGACAGACGACCTTTCTGTATAGCTGCTTCACCTAATATGGACTATGCACTCTACAGGATATTTTAGGTGAGAAAATTAGCATGTAAAATTGTTAACATAATGGTATTATAAAGAATTGTGGGGGTTTTTTGTTTCTTCCTTGGGTCTTCATATAAATCACCCTGTGCCAGCAGGCCTTGCATTGGGATGTGACTTCCATGAAAGATGTGCCTAAAGTTAATTACAGAACAAAATTGATTCTCTGCTATTTATTACTTAAAAGCTCATTGACGTTAGGGATCAGTTCATATTTGGTGAACTTGTAAATATGTGATTATTTCCTGTATAGTGCCTTACCTGAACAAAGTAAGACCTTTAGCAGTTTAGGATTACATTCTACAGGAAAATACAAAACTGTTGTCATTATAGAGTCAATAAATTCTTGAATTGATCTATACCGACATTTCTCCAGGTTGCATCCTCTTCTGCCATTCCCTGTGTGGGAAGGACATGATTTTCAGAAAATATTTCTGCTGATATAAACTTTGGTATTCCTAAACACAGAACAAATCCAAATGTTCTGGGCATCAGTTATAGCCAGCACTTCTTGGTCCTGGTCAATATGAGGCTCGGTTCTCTTAAAAATTATTTGGCATACATTTGGACCTCTTTCTCAATTTTACCTCAGCGCTGCAGAGGGGTAGGATTCAAACGTAGTTAACCATGGTACTTTCTGTTCCATGAGGTGTACCCAGGTTATAGCTGTTTTATTTAGCACAATGGTCCGGTTTTTTTTGTTTGTTTTGGTTTTGTTTGTTTGGTTTGGTTTTTTATTGCAGTCACATCCTATTTGCAATTTCCAGGAAATGCTTCATGTCTGTGCTGTTTGCACTAGAAAAACTGTCCTAGCAACAATTTTTGCCTTTCATCTATAGGAGAGGGACCTTTTTGTTTCATAACTATGTTGCATTTCTGTTTAAATATCTTTCTATGGAAAAGAAATTTCAGTCTGTATTATCCTTTCTATGATCAAAATCATCGACACAGAAGAACTGTAGTTGTACTCTTCCTCTCAGATCAGAGATTCCGATACTTTTAAGGGGAGAAGGTGAGAAAGGCTTCAGAAGTGCACTTTAATTTAGAGATGCGTGTGAATTTGAATAGATTTACAATGCTTCTCTTAAAACAATGCAGAACTGAAGTCTACAGGGCTTGAAATTGGAAGAAGTCTGAGACAACAAATGGAGCTATTGGGCTGTATAGAAAATGATTGTCTGCACAGCCCAGTGAACTGCGGGGAATTGCAGGAATAATAAAAAAAAATATATATGCAGCTGAGTTCCCTGACTCTTTTCTTCATTGTGAGTGCTTCTCGTGAAGCCTTACTAGTGGGCTAAAATAATTTAAGTCTCTTTGGTGGATCTTCCGTAGCAACCCAGTTTCATGCTGTAGGGGCTGTGAGCATCTTCACTTCTTTTCTCATTTGTGCAGCCATTCCCAGTCTCCTGCAGACACCTGGGACATGCTGGCCTCACTGGGGAGGTGGTGCGGGGCAGTTACTGTGTCAGAATTAACTGGCAGCTAGAAGACAGCATAAGTGTCTGAGCAGTCTGGTGGAAGCAGCTATTGAGGCACACTTTAATTGCATTTAATCTAAGTATATTTAAATTTATTTAATCTAAATATACACAGAGAAAACTTTGAGCAATGCTTGCTACCTCTATGTTTTTGTACAGTATTTACGTTGCATCTGTGAGAAAAGGAGATACTTATTTTGCATGTAGCTAAGGCATGTCATTCCCTCACACCTTAACCTCCAGAAACGTTCCAGGAATTATGAAAACGCTTACAGCCACCTTCTTTGGACCACCAATAACTAACCCGTGAGCAAGAGCTGTGGTATGTTACAGCTTTAAGGGCGAGCAGCTAGTGCTTTATTTCCAATACATGTGAGCTTTGAGATAACTGTGAATCTTCTAGGGATTTGGATTTAATATTGATAGGCAGACAAATCCCTAAGCCTGACTGGAAAACTGCTCAAGGCTGGAGATGGGCTGAAGTGGCAGTATTTAGTCACACTACCTCTGGTTCCTCTGCCAAAGCTGTTTATTTTATGATCTGAGTGACACACTGTATCTGCATTTGGTTTTGTTTTTCTTTTCCTGAAGGGCGTCGTTCTTAGTCTAAAGGAAACTAAATTGCATTGGTCTGTGGGTGAAGATTCTCGGTCTAATAACTGATTAAAGAGTAAGACTAGAGGCAAGTGATCAGTTTTTGGTCTAGAAGGATGTCATCAGGTATTCAGGTGGAGCTAGAACAGTTGTTGCTAAATGTATTCTTAGAAATTGTTTGGAAACAGGAAATAAACTGTGGGGTGATGAAACTTGTCTCTAGGCTATTTAAAATGAGAATTAATTGCCGAGTTGCAAAAGGATCACTTGCAGTGAATGAATGGACTATAAAATGGAGGTTGCAATTCTGTGTTGATAGGGCTGCTTTTCTCCATCTGCATTACTTTGCAGTTATCTCAGGCAAGGATGGACTGTGTATTAGTTTTTACCCATTTAGAGAGAGATTTAGTAGTCACTGTAGATAATTCTATGAATATTTCTGCTTACTGCTCAGAGAAGCAAATAGGAGTCAGAGAAGGCAAATAGAGCAATAGTAATTTGATCAGTGAAACAGAACAGTTTATGGATGAGAAAAGACTCGATAGAAAAAGTTATACCAGCTTGAATGGCATGAGGAGCAAGCAGAAGGCAGGTAGGGAATGCAAATTTATTCTTTCCTATGACGTAAGAGCCAGAGAGCATCAAATAAACTTGTCAAACAGGTTTAAAAGAATGGGAATTATTTTTGCTCACGATTCAATATTATGTGGTGGATCTCATTACCACATATTGTCCCATTTGTCATGGAGACAAACATACTTGTATTAAAAGACCAAATAAATGAATCCATTGTTGAGCATGAAGTGGGAGGATTTGAAGCAACTCATCTCAAGGAGACCGAAGCTCTGCTTTGCTTTGCTAAAGGCAAGATGGAGATGTGGAAAGCAATACACCTTTGTGCTTGCCATGTTCTTGTTCTCTGTCTTTAAGCATCCATTACCAGTTGGCTGCAGACAAAAGCTGCTGGCTTAGTTAAACATTTGGTCTCTCTCAGTAAGATTGTTATTTTAGTGTCTATCTACAGTAGGGTATGGTATTGTACCCTTTGCCCTGAGCTAGTACAGGCTGTGAGCTTGAAAACCAGCTCACCATGTTGACATGATACGGGGACTGATCCAAAAACCCTACTAGCAGGATTGCTGGGTTGCGCTGGCTCAGAGTGGCTCAGCGTGCTGAGTGAGCTGACGTCCATCCACATGAGGTGGTACAGACGTGGAGGTGCTTGCTGTCGCAGAGGAGTCAGGACTGTGTGTGGATTTTGAGCTGAGATGGAAACCACCCTTGCCACGCTCTCCTAGCATTTCCCTACTAGCTAGCTTAGTTGATATGGTACTTGGAAGAACCTAATTCCTTTCCTCTCCATAATATACTATGTGGGGGCCAGTTATCTAAAAATGTATATGCGTTACAAAACTCTGCATCAAAACACATGAATCCGCTTCTGGCTCGAGCCTTTTTTCGGATGGTTCCTGCTATGTTTCAGTGTTTCAATTTGTGCTGAAAGCTGAAATTTTAGCTGTGCCTGTGTATGGTTTAATAGTCTAAAACCAGTTAGCAACTGCAAAGAAAGTTCACTAAGCTTGACATAATCCATGTTACCCAAATGCTTCTAGTTTTGCAGTTGAAGCATGTAGCCCATGCTCAGAAAATGCCTCAAACTTCATAAAGATCAGTGCAAAAGGAGGAATTTTGCTGACCTGCCAGGCAGAGAAATGGTTACATCTGTCAGATTTCTGCTGTGTTTGAAAAGCAAGAGAACAAGAATGGAAGTTGGGATTCTGCCCCCCCCCGCCCCCAGTTTCCTAATGCTCTAGTGTTCATTGCAGAGCTGTGTGGAACGATGCAGGTCACTGCGCTCTAATGTTGCTCTGTTCTGTGGTTGAAGTTTATACCAGCTGAAAACCTGATCTGTGAGGCGTTCAGCAGTTGCTTTTTGGTCAAAGTTGTAGTGAAGGTTTTGTTGCAAGGCAGTATCATTGACTTCAGTGAGCTCAGTTTATATCCACTTGTCCTTCAGCATGTGGCATCCTAGAGATCTGTGCCAAAAAGAGATTCTCTATAGAAGCTGGCACATAGTTTCCAGGAAAAACAATGAAAAGTACTTTCCAGTTCCGGTATATGTGTACACAGTGCCCTCCACCAGTCCTCTGAGGTTTGACTGCTACATTAAGGAACGGTAATGCGGTTTAAAGAAAGAAAACATTGGCTTGTTGTAAACCTCATCTCTTTCCTACAGTTTCCAGTTCAGAAGACTTTTGGCTTTTTTTTTTTTTTTTTTTTTTGTGTGTGTGTGAACATCTCTGACTGGTTCTAGCTGGGGTTGAAGGAGAAGTCAAAGTGGTCCCCTCAGTCCTACGACAAGATGTATATGGCTCTTATAAAGAAAATGAAAGTTTTGAGAGGTTCAGGTGATTTTCCAGGTACCTTAGTCTATCTACTTCTGATCTCAAGAATCTCATTGTCTTCCAAACTAGAAAGAAAAAATACTTTGCTTTGCCCATGCAAAGCTGTTTATGGGGAAGGGAAAAATCTAAACACTCCCTCCCCCAACCCATCCCAAAATAAAAAGCAAAACAAAACAACCCCCACCAAAGTATAGGGAAAACAGGCCTTACAAGAAGAAATGTGGGAGAGAGAAGAAAACAAGGTATCTGAAGAACAGAATTCATTCATAGCTGTGTATAAAGTACCAAAACTAAGGTGCATGGGATCAGATTATATTGTCTCTGATTCATTGTTCATTTCAAGGAGGTATTCTGCACTCTTGTGCTGGTCTTTTGAGGGTTATCTTTGTCCATGGAACACAGCCTTTCCTGGCACTGGCGTGTTGGGGGAAGGCTGCCACCCCCACTCCCCGTGGGCTCCAGGGCTGACCTTTCTAACCTGGAACAAGTGGTCCCTCACCCTCTGCGCAGACCAGGATTGTTGGACTTGGAACATCCCCCCTTAGCTTGGTGACTCCTGCTGAACACGGGGCCTTTGGAGGTGCGAGTAATGTGTGGTATGGAGCGAGGAGCGTTGGGTCAGTGGAGGCCGGAGCTACACGAGCTGTCTCTGTCCCGTCCTGAGAGCAGCTGAGGAATGGAGTGGGTGGCACTTGGTTAATATAACAGGTCTCGACACATCCGTGGATGTAACTACCAGCCAAAGGAGCAGGCAGTGTCCTTCGCCTGCTCTCAGGTATCTCATACATCTGTCTGGCACCTCTCCCCTCTCGGCCTCTAGCAGCGAGGGCTCGGAGAATGAGCGGTTTGTTGCTCTAGCTGGCTGGAGAGATGTTTTCCTCCCAGCTACCTCAGCCTAGAAAAAGAAAAGCTGTAGGTCTTGTTAAATATCACTCTCATCTAATATATATGAAAACAAAGTTTTGGAGGAGTTTAATTCTTTTCTTCACAGTGGGGGTGCCAGCTGAGTGGGATTTGTTAGTCATTAGTGTAATGCAAGTAATAAGGATATTCTGATTTGCCTGAAATGAGCAACCTGGGAAAATTACATGAAAGATTGATTACATGGGGTTCCCTCTTTTCTGTTTAAAGTCTGTAAGTTCACACAAGGACCTGGCCTTCTGGCTGCTCATTTTCAGAACCCTTCTGAGGTGTACCCAGCGCATAAAGCAGCCTCCCAGCACATTATGTATCATAAGGTAATGCATCAAACCGAGAGAAAATAGATACTTTGACAGAAAGTTCTGTCCTTAAAAAAGCAACATACCTCCTTGCTTCCAATCTTTTTGGTTAGGTATTTAAAAAAATATTTTCCCACAAAAGCAATTTATTGCTAATGCGGTACCAGGCAAAAAGGGGAAATGTAATCATTGTTTTGAATTTGAAAGGTCTGGGAGGGGTGAAAGCCGGTACAAGCAGTGTGGTTTGTTAGCAATGGCAGCAAGTGATAGGCGTGTGGTTCTGTAGCTATTGCCTCGTTTGATTTATTTTTGTTAAAGTGCTCGGTTCCCCTTTTTCCAACACTGTTCATACTTCAGCTCCCTGTTTCCCCTGCTTTGACTCTTGGCCCACATGATAATTAGGTAAAGAGAACAAAAGCTATGTTTACCTACTTTTCTATAAGTAAGAGCGGAGAAGTAGGCCTTCAGAGGGGATTTAACAGGGAAGAGGATAATGATTTAAACTGGTGCAGGAAGTAAAATAAGGGGATACAGAATCTAATCTTTGTGGTGGATAACGAGGAGAGTGAAGTAATGAAAATAAGGGGAATATTCAAGTTGCTCGTCTTTTTGGAGGGAGCGCTGGTAAAGAGGCTTATAAGGAAACTAAGTCATGCTTTATAAAGCACTTTTGACATGGAAGAACACATCACATACAAGAAATATTCTATTGTCAATAATGCGTTTAATTTCAATTTAAATCAACTTGACAGGTCAGATATTCCATACGTATCTCTGTTAAAGATGAGAAACCTTTTCTTGGGAGGGAGAAAAGGCACTTCATACCTCTTATGTGATATCTGTATTTGGTACATTTTTGTGTGTGAAAAATTCATTAGAGCTCAAAGTGCCTAGGTGGAAAATCAAAACTCTCTTTTTTCCCAGGTCTCTTCAGTGAGAATATCCTCCCCCTTCTCCTACCAAACCTGTATGGAATTAACTTCATTTGTCTGAAACTGCCCAAAGGAACCAGCTAGGACTCCAACAGATCTTACATGTCAAAGTAGCTCTTATAGTTTCTCTCTCATTCACATTACCATTGCAAATACTTGAGTTCTTTGCTCTTCTTCTTTTCTAAATGCAGTAGGAAAGGCTTTATATAAGGCAGTTTTGGAGGTTTTAAATTTTTTTTTTCTGGAAGCTCCAAAGAAAAGAGGAAGTAGAGATGATTAAGGAGACAAATTGTTTGGCAAAGTAAG
The DNA here is from genome assembly GCF_011004875.1 of Balearica regulorum gibbericeps. Lineage (NCBI taxonomy): Eukaryota > Metazoa > Chordata > Aves > Gruiformes > Gruidae > Balearica > Balearica regulorum. The sequence goes on from NC_046184.1 coordinate 64,569,680, forward strand.
GTTATGCTGAGAGGGGAGGTTGTAGCACTTTAACTTCTGAGATAAATTTAAACTCACAGTATTAATCTGGACACTAATATTTCTACTGACATTATGTTTCTTAGTGTAACTTTAGCTGATAAGGATCAGGCTTAAATGAAACACTTTAAATCCAAAGCCAGGGCTTCACACAGGAGATGTGTTCTCCTGTGACTTCTAGATGAACGGCGCTTTCCCAGGTGGACACAGGTAAGAGCTTAAAAAAAAAAATAATTAAAAAAAATGACTAGATGACTTAAGAGGTCTCACTTTCTTTGTTAAAACTGGGTCTCCCCATGCACTGTCTCAGTGTGGGCAAGGAGCTGGCATCTCCCTAGCACACTCCGCAGCGGTTCGTGGAGGTGCTGGGAGCTGTTAGGAGCTGTCCTGGGTTGTCCCCAGAGCAGGTTCTCCAGGACATGGACATACAGTGGCTGTGAGGTCATACTGCTGTCTGGTCACTGCTGGGCTCGAGCCCGTGGCACAGCCTGTCCTCCTCTCTCACCCTGCGTGTTCCTGTTTGACTCCCTTTGTCTTGACTTGCGCCCTCTTTGGCTCTTGCATCTGCCCTCAATCTGAAGGTCTAACTCTAGGCTTGACTGCCAAATCATGGTGATTACACTAAATTCCTAAGGCTATTTTTAGGTTTTCAAGTAATTAGGCATTTTTGAAAACTGTACTGTACACCTCTTTCAAAATAGTGCCTTTTATTTGAAAAAGAACCAAATTGTTCACCAGGACTCTACTCCAGTAGAACCACACTTCCCTCACTGAAACCAACTGGTAATAGATTAAGTATTGCTAGAAAGTATTTTGTGGCATTGACTGCCAGTCACTTGTGTATTGAGTTCAACTGTTTAGCATGAATTGTTAGTGATAGGATGTGGTTGTATAAATAAATACAGCTGAGGGCACTAGCCCAAAAGCAGTTAACTGCAGCAGGTTGAATTAATGCTGAAGGAAAGGAAATCTCAGCAATGAGGGCATACATTGGCTAGTGCAGGGAACTGGGATGGGAATGTTCTAGTTGTGCTGGGATTTTTCCACCTGTAACAGAGCTGTCCCAAAGAATCAGATCCGCTATTACTGCTGTTTTGTGTTTCCTCTGAAGCAGTCTACACAGACCAGCAACAGAGGCACGTTTCTGGGGAGACCCAGCCAAACTGTTGCGTCAGAATTGATGCCCCAATGTGAATTGATAGCTCCTGCAGCAAAGGAAAAAAATACGTTTTTCTTAAGATAATCTCAGACAAAATTGACTTGCAACACGGAGATGCTCTTATTCTTGCTGAACATATTTTGTCATTCCTTAGTATGCTGCTCATTATATTTTTTATTGTAGTATGGAGGATTGATTAGCTTTGGCAACGAGGCTGCAAACTCTTCGCTTCATCCTGCATACTAGGAGATACGGAAAAACTAGCTGGGAATGTACTGAGCAAAATATGTGTAATTACTTGATTTAGACCAGACTGTGATCTATTAAACTGGAGTCTTGGCTGGCCTATTGCACATATTGCTGTGTGTATGTGTTAAGGTAATAAGATAATGTCATAAAATGTGTGTTGGAAGGAGGAAATGGATGCATGGTACACCTAAAGCCCTAGAGGTGCATCTATTTTGGTGATCTAGTTTGACCTGCTGAATTTCACAGGGTGGTTTTGGCAGCATTATGGGTGCATTTAAGACAAGCTTTAAAGCACAGGGAGGAGGGAGAACAGACAGATGCCCCTATTATCTAGATACTAAAGCACATCCACCTATGACAATGTAAAGAGATCGTGCTAGCCAGACATTTTGTGTTGTGTGTCATTTCCCTTCCCCTCTCCTGGTACTTTTTGCTCTGCTCTGTTCCTAAGACTGATCTTAACCAATGCTCTGTTTTGATGTGGTCCACAGCTCAGTTTCCCCAAAGGAGAGATTGCTAGCTAGTCCTAGTTGAACCAGCAAGGTAGGGGTGTTGGAATGGTGCGCTGTACCCCAAAACTTGGTTTGAGGATGGGTTGTCATTGAGACAAATGGGGACGAGACATGCTGCCTGAGGAAGATTGGTCAGAAACATGAGGAGCTGGGAGTGGGAGCAGAAATGCAGCTATTTGTAGGATTTGCTGGTGTTCCGTTTCTTGATACTTATTTTCTGTTCTCCCTGCTCCTCCGCATGCATTCAGTGCACAGGCAGAGGAGGTGAAAATTACAAAACTTGCTATATAATAAATTCATTGTTCACTTATTGTTAAATAATGCTTAATATCAAACGACTGGAAGAATTGCAAGCTTTTCTATAGGTAATCCAAATGTAGAATGTGACCTTCCTCCTTCCTTTCTTCTGGAAGTGAATACAGTACAGTCAGCCCCTGGAGTCCTCGAGTCACTGTGTTGGCTTTGAGGTGGAAAAGAAGGAAACAATGCCTATCAACAGCCTCTGAACTGCTCACATAGTGCTTCAAGTGACAAACCCCAGACTATCGGAATCCAATTATTCATTATCACATGTTTTCTTGGCAGGCAGGAGTTACAGGAGGAAGATGGAGAACTTGCCTGAACTGAAGTATGGCCTGTGAGCTGAGATAGGTGACTGCAGCCAATTTAAGTCCATTAAAAAAGAGACAGTGTTGAGATTTTTCCTTTTTTCTTCCTTAACCCCCTCACTGATGCTGCAACAACCCTTTGACGGCTTGATGTTGGAACCTATTCCCTTAGTGACTGACTTCTCCTCTGGGTTCCCTTCTTCTGAGTTACTGCAAGTTGCTTGTGAGTGCTAGTCTTTGTGCACTAGCTACAATCTTCTTTTAAAGGCTATTTTTGCTCTACCTACTGTTTGCATTGTATTTATTACCTTTCTAGTCAATCCTTCGCTTGTAGAAATGGACCTGTTATAATTCGGTTTCAGGGTATTTCTACAGAGTGAGGATAAAATTGGTGTGGGTTTGGTGTCTCTCCCCAGTAGCAGTAGTCCAGGTGACTGCCATCCTTGCTGTGATGCAGGTGCGCCAGCTGAGGGCTGCACCTGCAGGGAAGTGGTTCAGCGAGGTGCAACCGTTCGATTTGGGGAGCACAAGGCTGAAGTACAGCCTTGAGTGTTTGTTTACGTACTGGACACACATTCATGCCCTATGGAAAAAGTGCTATCAGGACTGCAAAATCAAACATGCAAAAAATAGGAAATGCCGGGACGTTAATTTTCCCACCCGCTTGCGCATATGCATTATGATTCAGTCTTTAATTACACAGTTGCACGCTGTTTTTACGCAGAATTCCTGCTTCCTTCTGTGCACAGGACATCCACTGCTGTTTGAATGAGAAGCTATTCAATATTTGTTTTCTCCTTATTGTTTCTCGTGACATTATTCAGGTCATGCAATGAGGGAGGAATTACTGATGGCCTTATGGTTTTGTTTTCTTGCTCGTCTTCACCACAGCATAAGTGGCCAGTGATTCATGAACTCTCTTTGCAGTGGCCCTGTCTGATCCTGGCTGCTGTGCTGGCCCCATTCATGAACTGGGAATACAAGAACATTGAGTGTCTGCCTCGGATAAGCAGCCTTACCAAGTGTTTCTGATTTTCTTACCTCCATTCCTCGTGTCCTGCTTTATTACCCCAGTTCTAGATTTTTCCTCCTCTCCTGCATGGCTTTAGTTCTTGGTATGCCCAAGTTGATTTTGGTGTCTCATCACGTCTTCATAAACGATCTTTGTCTTTCATGCCGTTTGGATGTGGCTAGGATTGTGGGCAGCAGAGCAGAGACTGGCTCCTTAATTTCATTTCATCTGGACCTGGATTTAGCAGCCCAGAGTGGCAACTGTAGGGAAAGGCATGTTGAACCTCAGTGCAGGTCTTTGGTCAGTTTAGCTCTTTAGTTCAGACCAAACTTTAGAAGGTGTGAGAGACGTATGCAATTTCAAAGGCTTATCCGTTGGGCAAGTTCAAGTGGATTTTCATAAGGACGACAAAAGGTGCAAAGGAACTGTCAGAGTCCCCTGTCCTCTGCCAAATTTAAGTTACAGCTGCAAAAAATAGGTCAAAGAAAAGGTCTGTAAATGTTTTAAACACCAAATAAACAATATGTATTCTACTGGATTTGTTTTGGGTTAAAGCTAAAGTATTTCTGTTAAAATTGAAAAAACTTCATCATCCTGAGGCAGCAACTTATTATAGGAAAATTCAACCTGTGTGTTTAAAGGATAGTGCAGCCCACATGCGAATAAAACCAGAGCCTTAGACTGGGAATTTTTGTCTGGCCTATAAACAGTTTCATTTGATATAGTAAATGCTGTAGTTTTTCTCAGTATGGCTGTTTGATGGGTTCTGATTTGGTTTTATCTCTTTTTACATTGCAGTAGTGTCATTGAAGTTAAACATTTTTAATTTTTTTTTTTTCTCCAGCCATTTTATAACAGTGGCACATATCACAGCAGCCAGAAGAGGTCTCTTTTGGGTCTGCCCAATGCTGTAGCATCCTATTTCTGTTCCTGATTACCATCCCTGCTCTCCCACTAGATGCACTTGAGTGAGCTTGGGCAGGGAAGGAGGTGCTTTCTGCACCCTTTCAAGAGAGCTGCCTTCACAGCAAGGATTTGTCTCTTTGGGGACTAGGGCAGTAAATGGAGTGTCCGTTTCTGCTGGCCGTGCTGAGGTTACTCAGCAGGTAGGCGCAACGTGGCTGGTGTGTGTACGCCACGTGGCACGGTGCGATGCAGAGGCATGAGCAGCTGGTACCGGGTGCAGCACGCCTGTGTTACCACAGAGCAGCTCTGGGCTTCTTGGCAACGATGGGTTATGTCAGCCAGAGCGTCATGCTGACACGTCTGTATGTCCTCGATAGGGAACGGCATGCTGCAGTGTAGACTTAAACTGAATGTTTGAGAGGTACTTGTCCAGTGGCTTACAAAAATAGTTAGCTAAACTAAGTTTGAATGCAAAGAAGAGTAGATTATTTTGAAAAAAAAAAAAAAAAAAGCCTTTACTGCTTTGCTATTCGGACTCTTGCTCTGGTAGCTCAAATCCTGTCTTCCAAACACAATTGACAAGAATGTCATTAGCAGCTTGGTCTCTTTTATTACTTTACCCCTCAACATTCATAACTATGGTATCTGATTACTGTAATGGACTGCATGTTTCTAATTTTTACCCCCAAAACTGTACACCATTCTAGACTAATGCTCATTTTGCTTTTACTTGTTTTTTAAAGTAAATTGATATGGTAAATTTTTTGTTTCATTACCTATACGTGGTTTTAAAATCCTCTCTGGAGGTATCCTGTACCGGAATAGACCCCCAAGTCTCTACTAAAATTAATGCTTCCAGAACCACAGGGGAGAGAAAACTTAAAGAACAGGAAAGGGAAAGTTGTTTTTATACCCACTTTCCATCTCTTTTCACATTGTGTTTGGTCTTGCCTGCTTAGTGAAATTTCTCCATTTGTTGCCTTTAAGTAGTGCTTTGAGAACATGCAAACACCATCCAACAGCTTTCTTTAAATTGGTAGGTTAGCACAGCGCTCTGTTACCAGTGAGCAGTAATAGATGTGGAAAAGAATGTGTGGGTCTTCTGGCTTCGCGTAATGGTCTGAGAGCCTAGCTTTGATTTCCTTCGGTGCTCTTGAATTTTCATAGGGGGTTGAACAAGCCACCAGTATAATCTTGTTTCCATTTTAATTTCTAAAAGTCAAAATATTATTGTTTCTCTATCACAGTGGTACTATTAGAAAAATCAATAGATGCCGGAGGATGCTGAAATACTAAATGCAGCAAAAGCCAAATAAGTTGATTGTTGTTATACTCAGCTGATACATTTTAATTGATTTACAGGTATATTAGCTTCAAAGGCAATCACAGCATACAATATATTGACATGTAGATATAGCACCATGATTCATACATTTACTGTAATCAATATCACAGATTGTGTTTAGTGTTTACATTTTGTATCATCGCTGAGTTTACCCAAAACATAAAGTTATTTCTAGTCCTGGTCTTTATGCAAAGCTGAGTTTTGAAGTCCAAGTTGGCAAAGCACTGCTGATTTGATTAGTACAGTCTAAAACAAAACAACTGCTCTTTTCCTCTGCATTAAGAACTCCATTTCATCACATTGTCGTGAGAATTTTATTTCAATGTCATAGAGTTAGTTTACTCTCATTGTGACTAGGCTTCAAGCTGATCACTTGCATGATGGTTGATTCAGAATCCAATTGGTGGTTGGACCTCTGTGGAGGTTTTTGACTTGACCATATTTCAAATAAAAAGAAAACACCACAACTGTACCATGAGTCCCCCAAATTTTACTTTTTTGCCAGAATATTTTTGTTGGAGGTAGCACTGTATGCATATGCAATGCATATTACTCTGAAAATTATTCTTTTTCTCAGAGTTCTACCTCTTTACAACATACTGTAAATATATGCATTCTGAAAAATGGTAATTGTTTCCAGATTAATGTGTAGAATCACTGTAGCATTTGAGATATTCTGTATATAAGATATTTCTTCTGCATATATTTTCTGTTTCTGGTTCACAGTGAAATCTATTGAGAGTTTCATGTTCAAACAAGCCTAAACACTCTTGAATGTTTGCTAGTCTTTTATTGTAATCTATGCAAAAGAATCACCTTTGGTATTCCTTCTACCTTGTGGTACCCTGAGATCATCTGAGGCAGGACCCACATTTGGCACAGAATTGATAAAAAAAAATCCAAGACTTCTAGATCTACTACCCTAGACCTTCAGCATTTGACTTCATGGGTTGTCATGGTGCGAAGGACCCTAGGCTAGTCTGCTTTGTAGACTAACTGGAGCCACTCTCTTTTAGGGATCTAAATTTGGGAGGACAAAGGGAACGCTTTTTTCTTTGTACAGTCTCTCTATGGCTTTGCATGCCTGGAAAAGCATACTAATAAATGAGGTCTGATTTTCATTTCCACAATGTGACTTCTGTTTGGCGAGCCTGCTTACAGATCCAAACTTAATTTCACTTTATTGGTATTAATTCTGTGTTAGAAATCAAAGTTCAGCAGCAGTTCCCAAGAGATTGGTCCCAGTGACACCTCAAGAGATCCATGTTCTGAGCAACATTGAACAGGAGGATCCAAAGCAGAAATACTTAGGTAGGTAGGAATAACCAGAAAATACTGGATTTTGGTATCCTTTTTTAATGCAATGAAAAACAGTAATTTGGCAGATAATTTCTGCCAAATGTACACCCGTGTGTGTGACACGTAGATTTTATTAGTCCTGCATAGTGCTTTTTTCCTCTTTTGCATCTCAAGACACGCTGAAGGATTTCTCTGGTCAAAGTATGGAAGATTGTTTCCTTGACACTTTAGCACTTGTGTGGTGATGTTTCTTTGCCCAGGTCCTCTCCTTTGTGTGGGCGCTGTGAAAACTGATCTTGCACATTCTTCGATTGAAGCCTTTTAAAAGCTCTAGCTCTGCTCAGTGAAAAATGATGATGTTGCAGTTAGGACAACTGGGGAGTCAGGACACTGACACAAATGAACGAAGAAAGGGATATGACTTTGGTCATCTGCAGTGCAGATCTGCCGGGTTGAGTCTTCTCAGCGCAGCACAGAGGCAGTGCTGTCCAGTGGCTGAGGGATGCGATGAGGGTCTCGGGGAAACCTGGCATCTCTTGTCTTGGCCATGGCAAAGATTGAACCCGAACAAATAATTTCACATCTCCCCTTCCTTTCCTTTCCACTCGCTGTTAGACCAATAGGTCTTAACGGCAGGGTCTTTCATTTACAGTATACTTTCCTAGCTTGATTTTTGGTTTCAACTTGTGCTGTAATGGTGATAATCCCAAACACGGCAATCTAGAGTGATCCTTTCCAGTCCCTGGCAGTTAGCCATGGGTGGCAGGGCTAGATAAAACCGAGATATAGACACATTGCGAGGGGGCTGGAGCGCAGCAACACATTTATAGTGTTGCTTTTATTAAAGCTGCCCTTTCTTCCTCCTCCTCCTCCTCCCTCAGACGATGATGACATTGTTTTATTTGTTTTACTTCTATAGTTAGCAAACTTAGTTAGCAAGCCAGATTAAAAATAAAGCAGCAACCCTCCTCTGTTCTAACACTGTGAGAACTGTTTCTGCTGAAGCTTTGAGATTGCAAAAGGGGCATCAAGTCCTACCCCTAACCGGGGAGGTTGTGCTCCAGATTGATGCGCTGTTGAGTAGCTGGTAATTTCTGTCCTCTTTCCCTCTTTTGTGTGACTCCAGGCACCTGATCATTAATGTCATCTTGGTTAAGGAGTGAGGTCCCCATTTCCATGGAAACATGGGGAAATGGCTTTGGAATCTTAAAGGTTCTTTATTTATTGGGTAACATTTTCTCTCTTGTTTAAGCATTTAAAACAAAGAAGCCTACAGTGCTGAAATTTTTTAAAAGATATTGTGTTAAATGAGGTGGACAGTTATAAAAATGACATTTAACTTTGCTCTGCTCTGCAATCCTGTAACAATGTATCAGCTGGTGAAAAAAATCAGCCTAGTTACCCTGAAGCCAATGGAACTAGACCAGTTTACAACAGCCAGGAATTTGTCCCGGAGGTCTGGTAGTCTGTGGGATAGATTCCCAAGGGAAGAGACAGGAGGCTCACCACTTGAAAGCCATAGCTAGGCAAGATAAATCCCTGAACATGTATTGGAAGTATTAGTTCTACTTCAGCTGCTAGATGAACAAGGTCATCTAAAATATTTTTTCTAATTCATTATTATGCTCACAGATTTCCTGATGCAAGATTTATTTATGTCTAAATAACTTAATTATTTTTTTTTTTGGCACTGTTTAGTGTCAACGGAAGCCAGTAACTGTGCAGATATTTTTTTTCCCTGTAGGTCAATATTGGTAGCCATTTAGTATGTGACACATGGTATTGTAAGTGAATACATACATACATATAATTACATATAATTCTAAAACTGTGAATGCTCAGGCTTGATATATATTTTAGATTTTAAGTATTTACAGTATGTTTACTGCAAAAGACTAATAAAATACTTTATAACATACTTGTTGCTATGACCAGTGCATGGAAAGATGGAATGCACAAAAGGCGAAGAATATGGTTTAAAAGGCTTAACTAGTGGCATAGGAAACTACAGTTTTTAACACAGTTACTGAAGTTGAGGGATAAAATACTGATCCAATCAAGGTCAATGGTAATGTTCCTATTGTCTTACGTGAAACCTGTTTCAACTAAAGATTTTTAACATTATACATCCCCTTGCTTCCTCTTACAAATTACCAAATCGTTTCCACATCTAAGTCAAATCCCTGTTCTGATTTAAAGAATGTCCTCTCTTTCTCTCTACACTTGCATAGAAGGTGTTCCTGTTTATTCTGCATCTGAACTTTGTTCAGTTCTGTCACAACCTTCAGAAAACTCAATATTAAATATTAACTGCAAATATTAAAACCTATTTGGAAAAATGAGAAGTGAATGTATAAATGTCCCTTGCCAGAGTGTCAAAGGAGCAGCACAGATAATTAAACCTAAAATGTGACAAGATACCTGCATGATATATCACCTATAAATAGTAAAATGAGAACACAGAAAGGGCTTTGGATTCACCAGTGGCTTTAATTTTTTTTTTTCTCCCTCTGATTCCTCCTCTTATACTGCAACCCTGATAAAGTCATGTTTTGCCTCTCTGAACCTTGCTGGTGAAGAGAGGTAACGTAATTTCACTTTGAGCTCCCTGAATATAGGACATCACATATGGAGCTGAACCAAAGATGGCAAGCATATTTTTATTTACTTCAATGTCAGGCAGCTCTTAAAAATTATGAGAACATAGGGGGTGTGTAGGTGTCTGGGGGGGAAAATATTCCATCTGGAGGGGGACTAGCACCAGACTTGACACTTGATCTTCAGCGTGACAGAGGAAATTCCTAAATGTGAGGATTGCAGGGAGAAGCTCAGGGCACCTGCGACAGACCTCTTACTTCTGGGCAACCTACTTTTTCTGCAAGTTTCTAGTTAGTCTGGTTCCCTCTGTAGAGACTCTGGCCTCATTTTGTTGAGAGTGTCTCTGTCAGATGAAATTATGGGGAGAGATGAGGTTGGCGAGCTCTGCAGTTAGGGGTGATTAGCTCAATAGTAAGTCTGTTTTCAGGTGGCTTTTGGAAGAAGGTAATGTTAGTGATACAGATCATGTGTATGATAGTGTTGAATAAAAATATCCTCCCTTCTCCCCATAGATACTCCCTAGAAGTATTTATCAGAAAACTATTGTTAGTGCTTTCCCTTCTCATTTCAATTTCAAGCTAGTGAAGATGGACACACTAAAGTGAACACGATCCCAGAACAAGGCCTCGTATAGATTAGAAGGTTAAGATACTGCTCTAAATTTAGGATGTAGTCATTTGCATGAGATATGATGACAAATTCCTTTTGTTTCTGTTTTAAAAGAAAAAAAAAAATCCTTATCCTCAGCACCTGATGAAAATATTAGCTGCTCTGACCAAAGCAGATTCTGAAATCCAGACCTCTATGGAAACAAATTATGGGCAAGGAAAGTATCTCTTGGTCATATCTACATAGTGCTGGCTTCCTCCCTGCTTTATAATGCATTTTAAAATCTGCAATATGAACAACTCTGTAGAAATGAAATTTTACAATTTATAGTGCTGTAAAGACATTTTTGTTACTGATGAGCTTAAAAAGAAGTTACAAACAAATTGTTGCTTTAGTTAATGGTATATTTTGGCATTATAAATTAACTCATAAGGTAGAACAAATAGTTTCTCTCAAGGCTCAATTATTCTTTGCTTTTCTGCTGCTGCTTCTGGAAAAATTCCTGAAACACTTTATTGATGAGGTAATGCATTCTCATCTGCATGTAGTACTTCTGTAACTCTAGCAAAGGTTTCTGGTGACATGATAGACCACAAGAACAAAGCTCAAGTTTATCGTGTTCCCCTAGATAGAATTGCAGTCTTCATCAGTTAATGCAGCATTTATCTAACTTTGGAAAGTTGGATCTTGACCTGTCAAGAAAATGAAGCTTACAGTATTGCTGCTACCAGCAATGTTGTTTTAAAAGCCTACCCAACATGAGCAGTAACTCAAACAGACCGTGTAGGTATTCATCCTCATCTCTATTATCATATGCTTTGATTAGCAGTGCATTGTCAACAGTGTTGAAGTAATGTCATTGGCATTTGAATCATGACCCTTTTATAATCAAAATTACTGCATCAGTTTCTCTGCAAATTCAGGCAGGCATTGCTGCATTATGGATGGGCTGTGGTTTCAGTATTTGTTCTTTGCAACCAGATGCCTTAAAAACCAAAGCAGTCAGAATAACAAAATAGATGGAGGCTCCGGAGGACCTATGAGGATCTGATTTAGCATTCATTGTATGGTGGATTGTGTGAATTTTATTATTGTATCCAATTTACTATTATGTTTTGCTTAGAGCTTTACTAAGTGGGAAGTTTACACTTGATTTGTATATCGGTGTGAACTGAATGGCCACAGGTGACCTACAACTTCTTCTGTAGGCACTCCTTTAGCAGGTTGGTTTGGTTGGGGTTTTTTAGGTTACCTTAAGTCCCAGGGGCACAATTTGACCTCAATCACAATAAGGTATTATTAAGAGGAAGTAATTTCCACATTCTGATTTGCACTAGTAAGACTGAAGTAGTTTAAAAATTCATTTAAGTTGAACTAGTGCAATTTTCTCAGGTAAACAAAATGTCTTTGTGTTCTGTGCCTTTTTTTTTTTTTTTTTTTTGGTGTGGGTCATAATGTCTTATTAGCTCTCACCATATATAGAAGTTATCTGTTTCTGTGCTTCCTTGGAGAGGTTTCTTGTTCTTTTTAATCCTCCCTGAAAGTGCTTAAAATTTTTTATGCAATCCTCACTTGGTATTACTTTTAAATAATTGATTTAGTATGTTACTGTTAGTCAGTTAAGAACGACTACTTTGAGGATAATGCCTCCAGTGATACAAAGTGGCATTGCTGCACTGCAGTCCAGAGTTACACCCTGTTTGCCAGTGGAGGATCTGGTCTCTTGCTCCTTGCAAGGCTGCTGCTTGGCTCCAAGCGTCAGGGAGGAATGGGCATCCCAGTTCATTTCAGGGAACAGAGAAGGTACTGAAGAAAATCTGGGGTGAAAGGACGGCAAGAGTATTTCACTTTATTTTTGTATTTCTGTCTGATTGTTTTGCTTTCCCACATAAGAGATAATTTTTTTTCCTCTTTTGCTGCCCAGACTGTTATCAGCCTGTAATTGTGAGGATCCTACAGGGTAGTTGCAATTGTCTCCCCGGAGGATTTTTCTCTGTAAGAACTTTTTGTAACCTTTCAGTATCACTTCATGGTTTGAAAGCCTGAACACGGCTGTTAGGAAGTAGCATCGCCTGCGGAGTTGTCATAACAACCTGCTGTGAGGGCGGCCGGCAAGGATGGGTCTTGTGGTTGTATTTAATTTGCCAGTTAGGTACTTTTTTGCAAAATTTGTAAGCACTGGATTACCCCTTTCTTCCCCCATTGCTGATGTAGCTGTGTCGGTACATGAACTCTTAGCCAGCTCTACACACAGCAACGCACTTCGGCTGTCAGTGGTTCTGGTCTGCAGTTCCCCAGTCCGTACCAGCAGTCCGGTTCCTCTGTGGGCACCCCCTATCACTAGCAGTGACTGTTTATGTTCACCTCAAGGGCAGCAAAAGTCAATACTAAGAAGTAAATTTTAATCCTAGCTAGAGCAGAAATTGGGCATGCTCCCCTTAACATTTCATTATTTATTTATCTTTTGCTACGTGGCGTTTGTTCATGTTCTCTCATCTTCTTCACTGTGTTCGCTCTGTCCTGCTCTGGTAAAGGCAGCTACAAGAATAAAGCTGGAACGGCTCGATGCGGTGGCATGCAGGGCGTGTGTGCATGTAGTCATCTTCTCCTCCTCGGTGACTCATACGCTGTGGGTCAGGTCCCCAGGCACGCAGGTTGGTTTGGTCGAGCTCTGCTGTTACCTCTGCAGAGGAGTATCATTAGAAGGAGGGCGACGATGGGCAACAATACTATTTCAGTACACCCTATTCAAAATATTTCTTCTCCCACCTCTCTTCGCTGTCCGTTAGTATTTTGTGAAGGCTTTATTTATTCAAGGGATATATAGAATGGAGTTTGAAGGGAGAATTTACTTCTCTTTTTAAAGTAGATTTAATACCAAAATCAGCATAACACCTAGTGATTCAGTGCATTTTTGAGTGCTGGGAAAGTAGCATAAAAAGTAACCATAAGTAACCTAGTCATCCTGCTCTTGCATGTTTTCCACATATATATTATGATCTCAGTGGGTCAGATGTTCTGAAGGAGTTTGGATTTCCGTGCTAAGAAAAGGTCTGGTTTTCTCTCTCCTGCGTTACCCACGTGCAGCGAGCTCACAGTGGGTAGCCTGGCCTGGCATCTCCTGTAGCTGTCAGCAACAAAAAGCACTTGGGGTATTTTTTGCTCCTGTTTGTTATAGCAATGGTCATTTTGTTGTCAAGGTGTGATCTCATCCATCAGATGGTTACTATCTAAAGAAATGGTTTCCCTCTGTGTGTGTCTTTTTGAATAGGTGATGTGACATTAAAATAAGTGGAGAGAAAAATACAGTGCGTTTATTTCTGTACCTTACGGTGCTTCTGGTGTTGCTGATGTAATGAAACAAGTTTTCAAGAAAAATGCTACTTAGTTTTAATTCAGAGGAGTTGGATTTTTTCTTTTAATAATGCTGTATCTGGAGAGAGTGACAGTTCAAGGCATGATGAGCAGTCCACTTTCTCTTGTTGATTTTAATCCAGCAAGAATTAGTTCTAGTTGAAAACACCATAATTTAATGACTATTTAGTTGTGTATCACCATAAAATGAGGCAGCATTCCCACACAGGTCAAATCTTAGGAGATATGTATTTTTATTGTGTGCAGGAGGAAAAAGACATTTGGCTCCCTTGTTGAAAGCCCCAAGAAAAGATGAGGTCAAAGTTGGATTGAATTTCTCCCCACTACAAGTGTTACTTCTGGGCAGAGGGTGAGGTGCTCCAGGCTAGGAGTGGGCAGGATGTTTGTACAGTTGATACCTTTTGCTCTGGTGATTTTGCGGTAAAAGATTTTAATCTCTCATGCTGTCAGTCATCTTCACATCTTAATGCTCACTGATAGAAAGAACCCTCAGAAGCTGGTCGTTGTCTGTCATAACAAAACCAGTGCATAAACAGATAATATTTTCCTTTGATCCCATGGTGGTCTTGTTCAGTGACTTCATTTCAAATTACTGTTTTCTCCCAATGACTCCAGCAAATAAATAACACACCAGCACAAGACCTAACAGCGTGGTGTTACAAGTCCCTTTTATAGTCTCAAAATCTCTTTCAGATTAAAATAATGTCCAAGTAGTGTGACATGTCCTGCATGAGGTTAATGTCCAGATCTCTTCTAGCTCTAGGTGGGCTGAAGTGAGCAGGCTGCTGTTAGGTCATGCTGTCTGAGGTTTTACCTCACCCTGAAGGAGCACCAGCAACTTGCCATGCCTTTTCCTGAAGCTGTATAGGCACTACAGAAGCAGAACCCAGCATTGCTGTAGCCAAGAAGAAATTAGAGGAAAAATAAACCTTCCTCCCTGCTGTTTGCTTGTTATGTGCATTTGACGGTGTTTTGTATTGTGGGTGTTTTTTTAGCCTGCTTGTATACAACTGGTGAGTCAACAGGGAGGAAGAAAAACCCCATATGTATATTTTAACAGAATTTAGATGGAAAAAAGAGAAACTGTTTAAAGGGCAGATCATAAGAAAAATGAGCATTTTTGAAATTAGTTCCAAAAGGAAAAAAAGAAGAAAAGACTCCAGTTACAGCATCTCTTTAATTAGATCCAGCAGAGCTGCTAATAGGTACCGAAGATCTCCGCTTTCTTCTCAGTCACGAAGATCACTGCTCTAGCTGATGTACTGCCTGCACTTTTCTGCCTCTGTGTCCCCCTGAAAGCTTTCCTACTCCAAGGCTCAGACCTAGGCACGACCCTGCGATAGCTGTCCCTTGGGGTCAGGAGGGAGCGCAATCGTCTCCCTCCTGACTGAGAGCGCCTCGGACCCTCCCCGCAGCACCGTTTTAGTGGCTGCTGGGGGCTGAAGGCAGCAGGCCCTCAACGCGATGCCAGTGAGATTTGTAATGTTGCGTGACACAGGCGATGTTGTCGTCTTAATCTGATGTGAAACACTCTTCCAGGCAGAAATGTTAAGGTTCGGTACAGACAGACTGATTTTTTTGAATGGTTACGCGTAACTCCAAAGTTGATTAACAAGAATAAGCTTCGAACATAAGTATTTTTGGTAGACAACTCATGTTTTATTCAGGGCTAAATGAGTATGAATTCATGTTTTATAAACACACTGGGTATCCTGAGGTTAACGCCTCTGACTCAAGCCCTGCTCTGTTTCTCCTCCAGTTCTGGAAGTTTATTTTAAGCGGTTAAGTTTTCTGCTTTTGGTGCATTGAAGGAAGAGGGAATATTGTCACATCAGGTGTACTTATTTCCTTGTTTCTGAATTGCCAGGCAGTTGTTAGTGATGGGGACAGAAGGTGGTGATTTGTTATGATTTATATTTTCTACCCAGGCCCTCATTCCTTGTTTATTTTTTTGGCTTATATAGTGATCTGAAAGTTTATCCTAAGCCCCCCAATCTTTGCTCCTAAAACTTGTTAAAAGTAATCAAAACCTTATCATTGAATTTGAGCTTTGGATGGGGATGGTGCAGGAACAGGTTGCTGCACAGACTTGCTGGGGAATTGTCACTTGCTTTCTGTTTTCTTCATCTGCTGTTCACTTACCGCAATACGTCCTCTTTCTCCACCCTCTGCTGAACTCTTTCAGGTTGTTTCAAACAGAGGAGTTGGAACCGGTGGACGTGCTTAGTCTGGTGCGTACGAACCGTGCCAGAGGAAATGGAAGAAAGTCAGCAATGGTACGGAGGGGACAAAGGCGCAGGTGGTTGGAGCATGGTAGTGGTTGGAGCACGTTAGTGCTCCTCCAGCCTAGCCGCCTCCAGCCCTGCTAGGAATTAGGGACCTGTTGTTTTCCAGGTGCTCAAAACAAGATTTTCCAAGCACAGCAGTATACACCATTGAACTGTATAGTCTTTGTGGTGAGGAATAAGAAGAAAAAGGCACCTGTTGAATTTTTTTTGGTCTGTTTTTGTATCTCACACAGTCCTGGGGAGGGAAGTTAGGGGACAAAAGCTTTGTCTTATCGCAGTTGCTGTCTTCCTTCCTTAGAGAGAAAATAGAATTTATTTGGTTATTGAATGGTAGTTTTACTTTTTATCCGCCTTTCTCAAGTGTCACCCTAACGAAAAGTAAATGTAGGTTCCACACATCCATGGCCTCCCCTGCCAAGAACTATGCAAGCAAAGCCTGAACTCCCTTCACTGCTCTGTTATCTGGAATCTCTTCCTCCTGTAAAAATTCTGTTTGGAATTTGAAAGTCTAACTTCCTTTTCAAAAGAGAGTATTTTTCTGTCCTGTGTGCTTTCAAAATTTTTTGTTAGAAAAATTTGTTTATTTTGGATTGTTTAAAAGCTTGGTTTTGTTCTGGGTCATTCCTTGAGTCGTAGGTATTTGTGCATCTTGGAAGAAGAGAATTTGATTCTTGTATCAATACGTGGTAAAAAAAATTCTTCAGGTATAAAATATAATATTCCTTTTTTTTTTAAACTTTAGTTAAAAAAAAACTCTTGAAGTATTTTTCACTTGACTAGTGAGTATGGATCTTCATTACCTTTTTCAATTTTTGTTTGTATGCTCAGCAATGGAAGGCTTTTATTTTTAACCTCTGGGAGACCCTTATTTGCTAAATGGAAGCTTATAAAGGGGAAAAAAATGTGGAGCTGGATGGTGAGAATTTCTGACTGTTTCCATTTTCAAGCAGGAGAGACTACACAAACAAAGACAAGACACTTAACAATTCAGGAGCATGGAAGTAGGTTCCAAAAATCCACATTTGAAACAACTCTCTGAAGCTTATGGTGCAAAACTGTGAGGCATGTATTTGATTTGTAGAAAAGACGAAAATCAGAAGAATTCATTATATAGTTTGTGTGAGGCCATATAGTTCTTGAGTCATAATGACATTTCAGCTTGTGTAAACAGCTTATGCCAATGGAGGATCCTAGTCTGATAGAGAAATTACCTTAAATTAGGTTATTTTTGAAAGCAATGTGCTAGCATCTGAGAAGCAAGAAGACATTTCAAGACTAATGTTAAAAAATAAAAATACCTCTTAATCTTTTCTCTGCTGTTCTAAATTGCTTCCTTCTAAAAGACCTTCCACCTGGTCTTTTATTGTATATTTTCCCTTTCTTTATCTTCCAGATCACATGAAAATTATTTGATGCCACCGAGAAGTACACCCCCCCCCCCCCAAAAAAAAAAAAAACAAAACAAAACAAAAAACAAAAAACACCTCGATCTTCTCTTATTTTCCTCTGGTTGGCAGAGAAACATAGACTATCTGCACCCCTTTTGAAAATCAGTATTTTAGTATATGATTAAAAAAAATAAATAGCATGATCATACTGTAGTCATGTCCATCCAATTTGCTGTCATCATTTTTTGTCTACACTTGAACTACAGAATACAGGTTCTGCATATCCTATGATTTTGTCTGGATCAAATGTATTGTCATGAAAATATTTCACATTTAGACTTTCTTTGCTTTCTGAAATAGTGAAAACATATCAATCTTCTGTAATGCCAATGTCCAGTCTATGATGCAGCTGGAAATCATTTATGCTCAAAGTTCCCTAGAGCATTTCTTGCTGTTTACTTGGAAAGACAGTGATTAAATTTTATCATCCCAGTTACTCAATTGATTCCAGAATCTTTGAAATGTGAGCTTCTATGCACATCTCTGTCCTAACATGACCTCACTCAATGGGGTTTGACCCAAAGGCTTAAAGATTTTGAGATCAAGGCTTTCAGGTGCCTTCTATTCTGTAGAAGGACAATAAAAAAAAATCATAGGTTGTAGGTTCAATTTTAACTCTTTGGAGGAAGTGTAAAAAATCTGAATAATAGGAACTTAAGGAAGATTGTGCAGGGGATGCATATCAGACGGACATTACAAAAAAAAAGATTTTAATGATGAGAAGAGTGGAGATCTGGCATAGCTTCTCAGTAGGAATGAGAGAGAGGGAACAACCAGCCTAAATTTGAGATGGGTCTTGATAACTTTATAAATTCAAATGTATAAGTTTGCCTGAAAGAAGACTAGATTTCATGACCTAGAAGGTCTCTTCCAGACTTGGCATTCATAGCTTTGAAAGCTAAAGGCTAAAAGAAAAAAAATAAAAATCCTCTCCTAAAACAAACTATTTTTGACTGCAGCAAAAATAAAGCAAAATAATACAGTTCAAGAAAGGATTTGTATTTTTTTCCCTGCTTTCCTAGGCTCCTTTGTTAGTCTCTTTCTTGGTGAATTACAGGGATAAAGGATACTCTTCATCTTTATTACATCACCAACTATCACTTTATTCCTTTCCTCTTCACACAAATTAATGCTGACATTTCTGTTACTGCAATGAGTCCTCCAAGGTCTGTCACTTTCTGTGGTAAGAGTAATCACCACATTTATATACATATTTTCGGAAATAACACATTGAAACAAAAGATTGGGAGGGACCCTGTTAGTCCTAAAATTTAGTTACCGTCTACCATAAATGCTCCTTGATATTTAAACCTATTTGGAAAGAAATCTAGGGAATAAATTAAGAGTAAAGCAGGGGAAAACCCCCCAAACTCAAGCAAGCAGAAGTAAGACCAAGAACTGAGTGATACCCAGTGATATGTGTAAGTCTGAGCTCTTACAGGAGATCAGAGAGAATTCCACATGACTTTGACTTTTTCTTTGACTCAGAAAAGACAACATCATGTGGTAGAGGATCTTGTGTCTCTATTGGATTTGTTACTTTACTCAAGGTGATGGTCACAGAAAGTCTAAGCGACTCTGGTCTTGCACCTGAATACAAGCTGAATATGGTATTTTATGTGATAGATCTGAATGCTCCTACCAGAACTTACTCAGAGAGTTGAAGTACTGTAGTTACTTCTCAGTTCTTGGGTTGCTGTTTGAAGTACTTGGGAAGATTGTTAGTGGAAATTTGTTTCATTGTCTTCAGGTGGGTCTCTGAGCTGCCTATTAGGTGCAGGAGGATGGGCTTGAGGCTGAAAGCAAAGCTGGCCAGTGTTGCAGTGTTTTGTGGAGGTGTACCGATTTCCATGTAGCTTTTATCAAACTGGTCTGTGATGAGGGGTTGAGAGAGAGAGAGGAAAGGTCTGCTGGGATCTTGGAGGTGGTGATGTTGAGTGGCTGGGAAGCTGCCCAAATCTTTGTTTTTCCATACCCTGATTCCTTCAACAGCAGGCAATAGCAGATGCATAAGCAAGTATTTCACAAGGAGTTTTGAAAGGTCTGTTTCTTTTAGTGCTAATTGAACTTCTTGCATCAGTGTTTACTGCTGAGGGTGCCTGAGAGTGTCCTAGGCTGAGCTGCTATTTGTGTGGATAAACCTGAGGAAAATGGGAAGGTTAATGTAAGAGGCTAAAGATCGCATTGACAAAAGGGCCAATAACTGATCTCTAGGGTTTGATTTTTGCTAAGTATTCTGATAGAATTCAAATAAGAATTTGCTAAGAGGGCTTTATAATAGCTCCCTTAAACCAGCTCCAGTCCTGAAGGAGTGGGGTGGTCACACAGGGGCTCACAGAGTGCGGATGGGGTAACCCAGCAGCAAGTTTTAATCAGAGAAACTGGTAGATCTGCTGATAAAATGTAGGGTTGGTAAATACACAGCTGGATGTGATGTGCTGGAGGAGAGCCAGCACACTTTTTCCGAAGGAAGCCAGGACTTGTGTGTCTTGCAGAAATTGCTGACAGAGACATGAGGCCCATGAACCGGGGTGCTCTGGCCATGGGAGCACACACGGGCTTCCAGAAAGCTTCCAGTGAGGTAGGAAGAAAGATTTTGGTACAGGAACTAGGGCTAAATGGATGATCTTCATGTCGTTAAACAACAGTTTAAATGTAACAAGCAACGGGGGGGTTAGCAATCGGTGAGGGGTTTTCCTAATTTTACCTAGGAGTGTACCGAGGGGGACCACCGGGGATCTGTGATGGGAGTAGTGCTGCTCACAGGGAGCAAAGCGTGAGGGGCAAAGCTTGCTGCTGTTCTGCACAATTAGTCGGGGTGGGCACAGGCTGACTGTGGAAAATTTACAGAATGATCTTATGATGCTGAATGACTCTGCAGCAAATTGCAGTTGAAATGTGAGATTGATGAAGGCAAAATAATGCACATGGGGGAAAAAAAGCTTTAAAGTTTGGACTTTATATTAGCATTTAGCACTCAGGATAGGGAACTTTGGATAATTGTGACTACTGCTATGAAATGATCAGTTCAGTGCTCACAGTGATAAAAAGGCAAGTAAAGGGCTCAGAATGAGGGAAGGAAAAAAAAGAGAGAACAATGCAGAAAGTAAGGTGACATCACTCATAAACCTCTGGAGCAGCCAGATCTTGAATGTTTGTTCTAGTTCTGGCAATCCTACCTCAAAAAAAAGATATAATCGAGCTAGAAAGCATTGACAACAATAAAACAGCTTCAGTATCGGCAGAAGCCTATACCATCTAGGGTGCTTCTACTTGTTGGGGGAAGGGTGAATGAAGAGGCATATGAATACAGATTCATAAAATCACAGAAGGTGTAGAGAGGCAAATGATTACTTGCTGTTCCTCACAATATGATATAGAAATTGAATTATCAAGCAGAATTTTTAAAACAGACAGAAGGAAGTACTTTACACTGCCCATAATTAAATTGTGGAGCTCATTATACAGGCTGCTGTGGAGACCAAGAGTATAAATGGAGACCAAGAGTATAAATGGGTTCAGGGAAGAACCAACACATTCCTAGAGTAACATTACAAGCTATTAGGCACAAAGGTCTGGAAGCAGCCTCCAGCTCAGGAAGTCCTTAAACTACTGATTACTGGAAACTGGGGCTGGAGTATGTCAGGGGAAGGATCACCCAATTTGTGCCAGTGCTCCTCTAAACACCTGCCACTGGCCATTGTCAGAAATGGGATACTGGACCAGACAGATTGTTTCGATTTGACTGAAGTTGACTCCTTTTGTATTGAATGCAAAAAATTTGGGAATCTTGATGTTGCAGTGAAATAGTCATTGCCCCATGGGTCAGCTTGAAAGGAGAACATTACATGCCTGGAAGGCAAGGTGGGAACAGCAGGTCACAGGAGCGCTGTGCAGTCAGCAGAGATGTGTGGGGAAAACTTAAATAATAATGCCAGAGTTTAGCCAGTACATTTTGTTCATGATTTTCATAAGCACCAAACTGCAGGAGTGGAAACCACCTCCAAACAAACTCGGGTGCGTATGAATTGTTCATACAGTGTGCAGGTACTGTCTGGCCTTGCACAGGGATTTTCAAGTTGTGGTCGGTAAAGCTGAGGGCTGGTAGGCATAAGGTTTATCTACCTATTCAAAGAAAAGCAGAGCTATTGTAACTTAAACATTGTCATACAAATGACTGTCCTTTTCTTGGTAAATATCTGGATCAACTTGGAGAAAAGACTCCCAAAAATCTCTCTCCTGGCAGATGGGATCTGTGGAAGCCAGTCTCTGCACTTTTATGATCTCTCAACCTTTCATCTGGGAAACTACCCCAATAGTAACTCACGCCCCTATGGAAAGGAGAGTAATAACCCCAGCCTGGAAAGGCAGCAACTTCAACACCAGTGACAACTAAAATGACACTCAAATCTGTTAACCATGTGCAGCACTAACTTGCTCTTTCTTCTCCAAATAGATTTTTCTAACACTTAAATGAGCTGCATACTATTGACTAATTGTCTTTTGTGGTCTTTGAGGATTCAGGCATAACTATTCCATCTAAACAACTCATTGGAGGATTTTTATATGCCTTAGGTGGACGAAAAGGCTCAGTAAAGCCAAAGCCTGGGATATAAACTCAAATCCTCCCTAATCAAATATGTATCCTTTGATCTAATAAGTAGGTTGAGTCTCGCCTGACTTTTCAGCAAAATGAAAAAGAAAATGTAATGCTTTTTTTTTTTTTTTTTAAATGAGTTGTTATACTTGAATAACTTGGATGTCTGATTGCTTTTGGTTTCCAAGACAGTCAACTGCTTTGCTAAAAAATTTTCTTAATGGTATCAACTATGGAATTAGTATCAGATATTTTTGTTTGTTGTATATTTAATGACATACACATGTATGTGCACCCATACTTGTTCTCAATGGTGGTGTGTTAGCTAAGTTGATAATAGCATCTACTACAAATTACTGATTACTGGATATGAAAAAATAATTATCAAAATATAGGTCACTACTTAGGATGCAGCATTTCCTTGCTGTTGCTTGCTACGTCAGCAAGGTGGCTGGTGTGCCCATTTTAACTAAGTTGTAGGCTTTATAGTTTGAAGAATGGAATATGTCATGAAAGCACAGATTCATTTTTTCTGTCTCTATCTTATCAGGGGAACAGTGATTACTTTTGCTTCTATGGGAAAGGCTGCCTGTCGAGCCTGTGTTTTCATTCATGCACTCAGCACAGTGGAGATGAAATTGCTGGGAAAGATAACTAAAAGCCACTTGTGTTACCTTACTATTGGAAAAATGCCAGATGATGTAATCTGCTAAAGTAATATGAGATCAGATCACCTGGATACTCAGCATCTGCTCTGTTCTCAGAATTGTGTTACCTTCCCTTTCCCCCCATTTTCCCCTCTCTTGTCTGCCTTACACTTGTTAGAAGGCCATGTGTTTGCTCTTTAGCCTGATCTCCTTTCTTTTTTTTTTAAAAAAAAAAAAACATGGAAAAGTCTTCTGCGGTGCATGTAGTGTGTTTTGATGCTGTGTCTCTCTTTGTTCTGAGATAAAGTTCTGATAAGAAGCTGTGTAAGAGTAGGCATTTTTAGCTTGACCCTGGGCCCAAGGGTAATTTCTGACTAGTTGATGTCAATTTGCAGTTCCTGAGATCATTTTAAGGCTTTTATGTTAAAACAAACCTGAAAAAAAAAGGCATTCTTGTCATGCCTGTGTTTTGTGTGCTTTCCAGACAAAGCCGTAAATCCAGCTTGGCGTGCAGAGGAAGGGCAGGCTGCTGGCACAAAACTCTGCCAAGTCTCCCGCAAAAGGCTCGTCAACCTCGGCTCACTTTTAAAAGGACATGGGCCAAGTCTCAGGTTCTGCTGCAGGAGGCTTGCACATCTCGTTCTGGCTTGAAACAGTATCCAAGGCTTGAGGCTGGGATATCTGTGGCTGTTCATTAGGCATGTTTACCTTTTAAGTCTCTGCTGAACTTGCCTTCCAGCTGGAAGCCTTGTCCTCAGACTGGTCAGATAAATTTGTTCCTAGGAATATTCATCGCAGACTTTCCTTTAGTGAATTTGCTTAGTGGATGCCTCCAACTTCACAGGCTGTATTGCTTGACAAGTAATGGGTTGTAAGCCCTGTTGGCTGAAAACGTTGGCATTTTTCATCAAATAATAATTAATTGCTAAAGCTTTATTATTCAGCCACCTTTGCTCAAGTATTACTTTGCACAAAGTGGATGCTACCTTGCTCTGTTATGAGGGCAGGACTAAGTAGGTTTGCTTTATGACTGTCAGCGATGCAGAGTGGTAAACGTGATACTGCCCCATTTCCACCAAAACAAATTACCGTGTTATAAACCATGAATAGACACAAGAATGTACTCTTGTGTTTAAGAAGCACTAATAACTGAATTGATACCCAAAACAGCATGGAAGGAGACTGCGAAATATTGGACACTGTTTTCTGGGAAAAAAAATAAATTTAAAATTTATTTCTCATTGTTTATTTCTTTAAGGCCTTAATCCACTCATTGAGAAGATGTGTAGCTTATGTTGTACTGGCATATATGGCGTAAAATCTTTCTAGCTAAATTCTTCTCTCCTGATAGATTGCAAGGTAGTGAAAGTCTTTTCCTTGGGCTCCTTCCCTCTAGTAGATTTTAGTCAAATGCAAAATATTTTGCAAAAAACCCTTAATGTCAATGTCTTCCCCACGTTGTTAAGTGGAAAGGGGGCACTGGATGATCAGAGGCTGATGTTAATGTGCTGAGTTGTTCATGCTACCCACAGGAAAGGGAATTAAAGAGATTCTGATTCAGCCCACTCGATTTTTCTGGGTGTGCACTGGGAGCAATGAGGCTTCCAAGCTCCTTTACTATGAATATATATTGCACTGTATATTTTCAGGGCAATGAAAAGATTTATTTAGCATATGGCTGACCTAGATTGTCATCACTGGCTCAATTGACCTTTATTGCCTTGGGAGAGTGGTAAGATTAGGAGATGCTATAAATAGCTGTTGCACTGTGGGAGTGGTATCACAAAAATGCACTTTACACAAACAGACTGTCATTTCACTTTATGGGGGATGAGTATATTTGGCTTACAAAAGGAGATGTCTCCTTGAGATGGTTTTGTCCTCTTCTGAATCACTGCAGCTGAAGCTGTGAGATTGTTTTGGCCACCACCATCAGGTGTTAAATATACAATGTTCTCCTGGTTTCAGCTGGGATGGAGTTAATTTTCTTCCTAGTAGCTGGTATAGTGCTGGGTTTTGGATTTAGGATGAGAATAATGTTGATAACACACTGATATTTTAGTTGTTGACAAGCAGTCAAGGACTTTTCGGTTTCTTGTACTGCCCTGCCAACGAGAAGGCAGGAAGCACCCAAGAAGCTGGGAGGGGACACATCCAGGGCAGCTGACCCAAACTGGCCAAAGGGTTATGCCATACCATACGATGTCATGTCCAGTGTATAACTGAAGGCTGGCCAGGAGGTTTGGCTCAGGAACTAGCTGAGCATTAGCTCTGAGTGATGAACAATTGTGCTGTGCATCACTTGTTGTATATTCTTTTGTCACTATTATTAATCTTCCTCTTCTGTCCTAGTAAACTGTCTTTATCTCAACCCATGAGTTTTACCTTTATTTCTTTTTGATTCTCTCCCCCATCCCACTGTGGGGGCGGGGGAGTGACCAAACAGCTGCGTGGTTGTTTTAGCTGCCTGCCAGGTTAAACCATGACGAAAGCAATAATGTTATGAAACTTTATGAAACCTACTGTCCAAGTGCAGCTGAGCGTTGCATCAGCAGTGTACTCCGCTTCCTTCCACCTCATACCTCACTGTTCGAGGCTGCTCTGGCAGGGCTGGGTGCTGCTGGGGAAACGGGCAGTGGATATGCTGTTGGCACTTGTGGAGCTCCAGGAGTGTTTCTGGTCACCATCTGTGACTTTTGAAGGAGGCCGTATCTATGCCTCAAGAGCTGTAAGAATGATTTTGGACCAAAGAGATAGATTTGAAATACAAGTGGAAAGAAGCTGTAATACCTTGAGGGATGCTGATATGATCAAAAAAGGTAGTAGTGTATGACTTCCCTTTCTAAGTGGTGTCCCCATGTCTTCTTTTATGTAGTCTGATGCTGAATGGATGACTTTTCCCAGCCTATAAATGAAGTAAAAGCAACAGATGTTGTGCTTTTTATATAAAGTCATATTTCATTCCTCCAATAAAGGCCATTTGGAATTATGCATAAATTGATTCAGTAGTTCAGCTGGAATGTAAGGAATAGGTGTAACAAATGAGGACTCCACTGAAACTGGCAAATGGAACCATATGTAGTCCACTGGATTTGATATTTCAGCTTAGTGCCAGATGAGTAACTGATCTTCATTAAACAGTAATTTTCAGTGATCAGATTACTTTATTCTTTTCCTAAACTGCTTTAGCAGGAGATGGCATTTGAGCACCGTTTCACCCAAGATGAAATTAGATGCTGTACTGCTTCTTCTGATTTCTGGAGAAGGGTGGGGTGGATAATTATTTTGGGTAATTATATTGGATATACACTCCATTTATTTGTTTGTTTTTTGTTTGTTTTTGTTTTTTGTTTTTGTTTTTGTTTTTTTTTTTTTCTTTTCAATTTGCAGGAAAGCAATCTCCAGGTCAGGCCTCCAGCACTTGGCTCCTGTGCATTCCCTCAACATTGCAGTCTCCAATGGACCTGTGAAGGAACCAAGGGCGGCCTTAGAGTGGACTGTAGGTGTTTGGTTTTTTGGCAGTTAATTTGAGCAGTATCTCTGGCTAGTGCTCTTTCCATCCTGAACTCAACGTAAGACATTGCATTGCTATCAGAATTAGTGCTGGTCAATAGGAACATGCTTCTATTATGAAAAAAAGCACAAGGCAGAGACATGAAAACTTGTGGAGACTTGAGCAGAACAGGACAGAACTGTTCGGATTTTCCAGCTTGGGAACCACCTGGTTACATTTTTTCCTGCCTTCTTGACAAGGTCTGCTATTCAAAGGTGATCTGATTCTAGCACAGCACAGTTTTGTACCTCTGCTTGATGGGCCAAAATTTAAGGCTGAAGACACATGTTGAGCTGGCTGGATCTGTAGAGTAGGTAGTAGAAATCTCTGGTCGCAATGCTTTGTAGCTATGGGTAGGTTTCTTCTGAGCCCAAACTGGGTTGTAGACACAGAGAGCATATGTTTCCATCCCCTCCATCTTGCTTCTCCTACTTATGTTTCTGGGCTGACTCAGAAGTGGTCAGTTTAGGACTGTCTAGAATAGACTAGACTATATCAGTTGGAAGGGACCTACAACGATCATCTAGTCCAACCGCCTGACCACTTCAGGGCTGACCAAAAGTTAAAGCATGTTATTAAGAGCATTGTCCAAATGCCTCTTAAATGCTGACAGGCTTGGGGCATTGACCACCTTTATAAGAAGCCTGTTCCAGTGTTTGACCACCTTCTCTGTATAGAAATGTTTCATAATGTCAAGTCTGAACTCCGCTGACACAGCTTTGAACCATTCCCGTGCATGTTCCATGTGGTTACGCACTGGTATGTGCTAAGGACTCAAGCTTTAAGCCAGCAGGTCACATTAACATCCCATTTAAAGAAGTATCAAGGCACCAGCCACCCAATTGGCTTTTAGGTGAAGGTAACTTACATTTTGATGAATAAGGCTTATGTTTATCTCTGATTTTCTATATGGCATGCTCTGCTTCAACCCCAGCTATTGCATTTAAAGTTCAAGGGGATGAAATGTTACAGGCTGTGCTGCAGGAAGCTGGATTAGATTTACTATGTTCTTCTACAGTATTGTATTTTAACAAAGAGTGTTAAAATGAGTTTGAAATCTTACATGGAATCCTCTTGGAGGAGCTTTGTAGAATACCTTGATCTTTCCCTCCAGGAAAACTCAGGTCCTGATTCGGCACGGTATTAAAACACGTCTGCTTTGAGTCATCAATGTTGTTTAGTAGAAATCTGAAGGATCAGTCAACTACGTCAGGGGTTAGACACAGGCTAAATTAAACACTTTTCAAAATTGTACTTAGAAAACAACAACAGCAGCAACAAAACCCCAAAACAAAAAACTTAAACCCCAAACCCAACAACCACAGCTTACCCTTCTTCAAAGTTAATTGCTGCTCATTTTATCATGTGGTTGCTCACGTGATTCCAGGACATAAATACTGCAGGACTTTATAGGTTGGTGAATATTGATTATAGATTTTGGGTTTTAATTGTGTGTGTGGTTTCTTTGCACTTCCTGGCTTATGGTTTAGATTTTTGATCAGTTTCACACTCTCAGATTGGTGTTGCTGATTTACTGCTTGTTGCTCTTCTCCTTTGATTGGAGAAGGAGGCAATGCCATGGCATGTGGGGAAGGGGCAGGATAGTGAGTGGAAGACATATGTGTCTGGGAGGAGCCTGAACTGACCAGCTGTAATAACTGGTGAATGTGGGGGAGAAAGGGATTTCTCAAATCTGCGGCACAGTATAAGTAAATGAGATAATAAGGGAGGTGATTTGGAGGTGTGCAGAAGCTGAAACAGACCAAAGTTTATAATAGGTAGTGAAGGTCAATTAAAAAACCCTGAAGTTTTGAATACTGATGTTTAATTCCAGAGGTGTATTTGGTAGTTTGGATTAAGATGTATTGGAGCCAGACAGAAAGTCTCCATATTTAACCACTAGAAGGCAGCATTAATCAGTGCATGTCGCATCCCCATCTATATCATCCCGCTCTTCAGTGTTTCTGAGGTTGATTCTCCAAGGACTCATGACGGGAGACCTTTCCAAAGTCTAAGTGACACGAACATAAGTTGTCACTTGACTTTGCAGTAGAAAATGTTTCCTCCTTGTTATCTTCACAGTAATAACTGGAGAGAATTCCCTGGCTATAGTCTCCACTTTTGATAACTCCTTGCAGGTGATTTGCCATTATCAGATGATCTTGTGAACAGGACACTGATTTGGGGAGTGGGATTTCCATTCCCTGCTCTGCCACTTACCTTGTGAGCAAGCTCAGATAAATTGTTTTGCTACTCAGTACGTTAGCTGCTCTAGCTGTAAAATGGAGCTGATGATTCTGATGTCTCTTAAGACCCTTTACATAAGAAACAGTATTGCTTTATTAATGTTGTTGTTACTATCTACCACCCCTGAGGTTTCTTTTCTCTCACGTTCTTACAAATACCCAGTTTCATCACATTTGCTACAAATTCAAATTAACTAGTAGCTTTATCTAATTTAATGCTATCTTTTCACAGCAGGGCCATACAGAATATATCCTCTGGAGTAGGTGATACTATAGCCAGAGGGCAACGCAGAATATGCCTTACCAAAAAGGAATCACCTTAACTGCTTGTCCCTGTGATATGTTTATGCATAGCCTCTTCTGCCACTCTTACAAGTTAAAAGATAAAGTAAGCAATTCTAGCCCAGATTCTAAAGTACAGAGCCACCTCATACAGTGCCTGCATACCATTATGGGTCTAGCTCTTTGTATATTTTCATATTGCCATTTGCTCCCAAGGAAAACAACCATAAGCTTTTGTGCAAAGTCATCCTGTAATTTCCTTTTAAGTATTGCCTTCTAGCTTTTGCTTTCTTTGGTGCCTACAAAAATCCTGACAGCCACCTAGGATATTAGTGTGTTGAGCTTCCCACTGGCCAAAATTCTCTCATTATTTTATTTGTCCATCATGCATTTGTCTGTTGATGCCACTTACTTGCCTTCTCATTAGTAGGCATTTATGGCCCATGACTACAAGCTTTAGAACTCTGATTATGTCCATTAAGAAGCATTTGAAGACACACAGCTTCCATTCTTGGAGTTCAGTGAAAAAACTTGGGACTGATCTGTGCTTTGTGTTCTGTGAATGCACAGAGTACTCTGGGTGCAAGATGAATGTTCTTCAGAGGAGAAATATTACAACTTTATAACATAAATGATATGTATTAAAGACACAAAAAAATCTTATGGATCTTATAAGAATAGAAAACTATGCATTTGAGTAGATGTTGAAAACTGGCATTTGGCAATATGTGGTGCCAGTTTCATAGGTTTTACTTTTACCTGCTGCTATAAAATTAGTTGGTTGAGAGGACCTATTCAGTTGCATAGGATATTTTAGCATGCAGGAAAAAGTTGTTCTTTATACTTTCTACTAAATATCAGAAGATTGCAGGGCTATGATCTCACTGAGATCACAGAGACATAGTACAATAGCACATGTGGCTGGAGTGGCACAATGGATAGATATGGACTTTTTAGAAAGGGCAAGGCCAGGATGGTGAGGAGGGAGGGGGAGTTATCCTTCATATATGAGAGAAGCAGGAATGCTTGAAGGTCTGCTGTGGAATGGACAATGAGCCTATGAAGAGCTATGGATCAAGATCAGAGGGCAAACCAACATAGGCAACATTGTTGTGGGTGTCTGCTACGGATACTTTGTTCAGGAAGAGGTAGAAGATGAGGCCTTATTCAGACAACTGGAAGCAGCCTTGTGTTTGCTGGCCCTGATATTTATGTGGACAACATGAACCATCCTGATATCCGCTGAAGGAACAACTGGGCACAATCAACCCAGGGGACTTCTGGAATGCATTGATGAGAACTTCCTGGCAAGTGATCGAGGAGCTGATGAGGGGAGATGCTCTGCTGGATCTCATGCTTATGAACAAGGAAGAACTGGTGGGGAACGTGAAGATCAGGGCAGACTTGCCCACAGTAATGATGAGGCAAACAGCAGGATTATATCCCTGGACTTCAAGAGAGCAGACTTTGACCTGTTCAAGGGACTGTTTGGGAACGTAACATGTGATATGCCTCTGAAGAGAAAAGGGCTCCAGGACAACTAGTTGATAATCAAAGATCACCTCTTCAGTATTTGAGAACAGTCCATTATCACATGCAGTACGTCAAGCAAAAGCATCCGGAAGTCTGCATGGATGCATAAGTAGCTCCAGACAAAACTCAAATATTTTAACACACCCTCCCCCTCCAAATAAAAACCCAAAACCCTCACACCCAAACCCAAACAAATCCCCCCCGCCAATACAACAGGTGGAAGCAGGGTCAGGCCAGCCAGGAGGATTGTAGAGGGCACTACCTAATTTCACAGGGATGGGGTAAGGAAAGCCAGAGCCAATCTGGAGTTGAATCTGACATGAACATGAAGGGCAGCAAGAATGGTTTATGTAGGCATATCAACAGCAGTAGGAGCACTAGGAAAAATGTTAGGTGACTGCTGAAAGGGGCAGGGGATTTGGTGGCAGAGGACACGGAAAAATCAATGTGCCTAATGCCTGTTTTACTTCCATTTTTACTGGTAAGATGCACCTTCAGGAATCCCAGGCCCCTGACACCAGTGGCTGAAGCAAGAAAGACTTACCTTTTGTAGAGGATGATCAGGTTAGGGAACATTTAAACAGACTGAACATACAGAAGTCCATGGGACCTGATGAGATGCATGCTGATATCATTGCAAGGCCAGACTGTGGTCTTTGAAAGGTCATAATCATCAGAGGAGGTTCATGAGGACTGCAAGAAAGCAGATGTCAATCCTGTCTTCAAGAAGTGCAAAGAGGAGGATCCACTGATCAGCCTCACCTTGATTCCTAGGAAGGTGATGGAGGAAACCCTTCTGGAAGCCATTTCCAAAAATATTAAGGATAAGAAAGTGATTGAGAGTAGTCAGCATGGCCTTATGGAGGGGACATCGTGCCTGACCAACCTGACAACCTTCTGTAATGAGGTGACTGGCTTGGTAGATGAGGGGAGAGCAATGGCTGTTATGTTGACTTTTGCAAGGCTTTCAACACTGTCTTCCGTAACATCCTTGTACACAAACTGATGGAGTATGTATAAATAGACAGTGAGGTGGCCTATGAGAAGTTTTTATAATGTCACAGTGAATATGACTTTGCAATGAATTCTGTGTCTTTTTGGCATTAATCAGCAGTGCTGTCCACTTACTTTCATGGACAGTAAGTGCCTAGAGATACATTACACTTTATATAATTAACATGCATGTTAATATGCTAATACATGTTCTACATATGATGAAATATTTCCCATCTAGATAGATATTTTTTTTTCCATGTGAACAGTTTGGCTTCTGTATCATCATTTCCTAAAAACTATACTACACTGAATGATATTAGAGCGTCTGCCAGACTTTGTTTTGTAATTGGAAACTGAGTATTCAGTTGAAAAGAGATGTACATTATCAGATGCTCACATGAGAAAGGAGAACCTTGGGGTGTGGGTATCCCATTAGTCACATGAAAACATGTAGAGGTGCTGGGAGCTTTAGTCCCACTAAAGTGGTGATGAATGCAAACCCATGCATCCTAAAAAATTGCTGAAATGTTGTGTGTAG
This sequence comes from Balearica regulorum gibbericeps, assembly GCF_011004875.1. Classification (NCBI taxonomy): domain Eukaryota; kingdom Metazoa; phylum Chordata; class Aves; order Gruiformes; family Gruidae; genus Balearica; species Balearica regulorum. The sequence goes on from NC_046184.1 coordinate 64,601,498, forward strand.
ATGGCACTTGAAGCAATGTGTTCAGGATCAGTAGTCCTACTTTGCTGTTTCTTTTTCATCGAGGTTTGAGAATAATGTTCTTTCCAGAGAAATCTAAAGAGAAAAAGCAGGTCTGTCATATTTCAAAATGGTGGCCATCTCTTTTTTTTTTTTTTTTTTCCCCAGCAGTACAGAGGATGCAGTGATATTACAGAATGTGCCCTTCTCACTGCCAAAAGGACTGAATTTAAGCTGTTGTCAGCCAAAATAATGGTTCATGAGAACATAGGGAATCATCATCTCAGTTGATAGCATCTGGACATTGCTCCTTCATGAAGACAAGCATTGTTATTCTGCTTCTGCATACAGATGATCTTTCAGATGATGGTAACAACAATTTCAAAAGCTCAGCAGAGACTACAGAAGTAGGCAACTGATGCTGGGATCTTGGCAAGCATGGAGAGGAGAATGGCAGAAAATGCTAGAGAAATGGCAGAAAATGCTAGAGAATGTGGCGAACTTAGACCTAAAGTTGAACACCCCAAAATAGTTCTGAACATCAGAGCGTACATATCTTAAAGTTTGGTTTTTTTTAAAGCAATGATGTAGTACCATATCTCCGTGATGTTTTGTTTTGTGTCCACATATTAGATTTGTAATAATTAAAGAAAAGGTGACTTCTACATGAAGAATATTCCCAAATTAAAATGTGCTAAGGTGGAGTTAAAATTGAGAATATATATCAACAGAAAAACATTCGGGACATTGCTATTTTTTGCAACATGAGCATTATAAACTCTGGAATTTCAGAGTTAAGGGTAAAACACAAGCCAAACATGAGAGAAAGACATTTGGGGAAAAGACATCCAAACTAACTTGTTTCTGTTTGATAGTGACCTCATAAAGAAAAGGGCTAAAGCTAATAATTTTTGCTTACAAATGCATTAAATTAAAATTAGATTGATGAGCACTCATTTTACACTAATCACAGTTTATCACCCAAATGCCTATTTGTAAAAAGAGTCATCTTTCTCACTGGAGTGTTAACAAAAGGAAAAATTTCTAAATGGCTTATTTCAGAAGTCTGGCTTGCATAATTTTTTGCAGAACGCCAGTCATGGCAGGAATGGAGGAGAACTCCTTTCCTCCTATTACAATCGGAGTTACAGCTGCTTTGAACTAGAAAGTCGGGCTGACTTGGCACAGCAAATTAAACTACCCAGGTTTATCTGCATTGTTTTTGAAACCATGCTGACTGCAGCCTGAAGAACAGTGAGGTATGGAGATGCTTAAGGGCTTTAGAAAAATGGTAATACTTGCTCTGTCATTTAACCATGCTGGGGCTCTTAAGAGAAGAAACCTACTTGAATTAGTGAAATATGCACAGCAAGTTATGATCACGTACATGTAATTACATTGTTCCCAAACTCCTAGTCCTTGAATTCCTATTTCTCTTTCACTTCAGGGGGGACCGTGTGTGGTTTTTGTTTTATATGCAAGGAATGTTTGCAATACTGAAATTATTTTTGTTTGCTATTAAGGTGGTAACGGATCAGGAGCAATCAAATGGGAGGTCTCCATCTGGGAGAGCATATTGAGTTTGTGTGTCCCCTGTGAGGCAGGCTGCATCTGCCAGGAAAGCACTGCTGCCTCCGCCTCAGTGAGCAGGGGCTCTTTCTCTTCACAGGACACTGAGTTCACACACTTACAAGAGCTGCGAAGCCAGGCAAGGAAACAGAGTTAGTTCCCAATTCTAACTGCAGAATATTAGGCCTCAGTCATCACTGTTTTATCCACGATGACGGACACTATCCCTTTTCTACACAGCAAGTGAAGGCAAAGCACATCAGCCTAAAAGCATGATTTGACAGATCAGCTAAGCTGCTCTGACACTGAGTTGGTACCAAAGCATCGGTCCCGCTGAACCCACCTTTAACCCATCCCTCCTTGTGTCAGATCCAGCAGTTATGCGGTCATGGGGTGAGTCATTTTGTCTAGCTGATTTGGTAGATAAAAGTTATCTATTTTTTTCCAGCAGCTGACTGTTTCATGTGTAGCTTCACAGCCACTAGATCTGGGACGAGGGAGATGGCAAGAGCATGAGACTGGGATCTTAAGGGGTCAGGGACAGAAAAAGGACAACTGCCTCTTTAGTAGCCATTTACTCCTAAAGCCAACATAAAGACATCTAGTGCAAAATTAACCAAACTGGCAAATTATTTATGAAAAGGTTGCTGAACTCAAAACTCTTGTGGAAAAATATCTGTGTTTAAATACACAAGTGATGATGTAGCCTTTACTGTGCTTTAGTTTTGTGTTAAACAGGAGCTCATACTAGAGGTGGTCCCAGTGACCTCTGTCAGCTTGTGTGTTGGTAGATGGAGTACCCTTTTGTCCAGTACATTGTGGAATACTGCCTGTAAATTTTGGAGTAGAAAATACTGATTTGCTGAAGTCAAAATTATTCATAGAAATGTATTGATTTTTGTCAAAATTTCTTATTAGAATTGGGCTTGGAAAAGGGCAAAACATTTTCCTTTGACTGTATCATCTTGATATATTTTCATAAGCTGCAACTGAATGTCTCATCATATAAATGATGGTGCCCTGTAAAATTTAAAACAGTGATGTTCAAATAATTCCCTTTTGATCTTATTGAAACAAAGTAATCAACAGACAAAGCTTTTTGAGGAAGGGCATTTCATCTTGGGAAGTCTTAGCTCTTTGCTCTGATTCAGGATGAAAGAAGATTTTTCACATGTCAGTTTGCTGGAATTGAAATTGTGAGTTTTCACACATGGTGCTGTGAAATTGTTCATGGCAGTAGGTATCTGGAGGTGTGCCACTTATACCAGATCAGGTTATTTACATTTTTATTATCTAGTCTTGTCAGAACTCTATCATACCATGAGCTACAAAGGTCATCCTTGTAGACTACTTACTGATTTTATTTACACTGTGATGTAAAGTCAGATATATGAATCTGTGATCCGGTCTGGAACAACAGAGTACAAACTCAATCAGTCTCAACTAGGTTATAGAAATAGGCCGCTTCATCTTGAGAAATCTTGGATGGCAAGTTATGTGGACATGGTCTGAATGAAGGGGTGTTTAATCTATTCTTTAATGTAATTTTGATTCCTCATTAAAAATTATGTCCCAGGAGCCGTCTGGTTTTTTTACTTAGCTTTCATAGTTGATCCTTCCTAAACATCTTTTATAATCTATAAAATTTAGCTCTGGGTTATAATGTTGAATTTGCACCATTTCGTTAGCAGAGAATGTGCTCAGGTCAAACACGTTTTGATGAGCTTATATCCTTCCGCTTTGGTCCTCTTGTCTGGCTCCTCATAAACTAGACAGGAAGTTAATATGTTGGGCAATACTGGAAGCATAGTCATTTTATTAGTATGATGTGACTAGGCTTCCATGAAGCGCTGTAAAACTGATAAAGTTCTTGTCAGAGAAAATTGCTTTAATATCAGGATAAACTTGAAGGGAAAGAATTTACAATCTGAATAATTTACCATCTGAGTGAGGCTTGAAGAATTTCTTAAAGCTAATTCAAGTCCTTAAAAGCTATTTTGCATTATAAAAGTGCTGAAAAGCCTCACCTAAACTATCACGCACTGAACCGTACAGTTTAGGCAAATCTCTGTCCCAGGGACTCTACAGTTCAAGTGGACAGGCAGACAAAAGGATGAGAAGAAATGGAGGTATAGAATGGTGTGCCACTAAACGATGTTTAATCAGAGTATAATGGCAGTAGACTGGAATCCAAGTCTCAATCTTAACCAGCCCCTTGATTTGGGGGATAATATGGAGTCTGACATCAATGGGAAGGTTTCTGATGAAGTTAGAAGACCTGTGAACAGGTAGACCTCTGACCAGAAACAACCCAACCTGTTGTTCTTGTTCTTTTGGTTTATTTGAAGTGAGAACCATAGTTGTGGTAGGCACCATGTGCAGACTTGCATAGGTCTTGGCTATCGTGGATGAGCTCATACTCCAGAAGGCAAAGGATTTTGCCACTTCTGCTTCTCTGTATTACCTCAGAAATCTGCATGGCAAGAGAAGCTTTCTCATTTCATCACTTTGAAACTGTCAGTGGTATTTTAAATAAATTATTTTAACCAAGATGGCTATTTCAGAGCATCCTGCTGTCGGACGCCATCTGTTTGGTAAACGTCATCATTTGTGACTTCTGCAGTGTGGGAACCAAATGTCAGAGACTGTCAGAGCATTTTCCATCATGCTCTAATTCTGGCTGAACAGAAGTCCTGTTTATTCACTTTGCTCGAACAGTGTACAGTAGACTTCTTAGACTTTTTAGTTGAGCCAGGATTACAATCAAGTGAAAACTGTAGTCTTTCCACAACCGAATTTCCTCAGAACAAGTGTTTTTATAGAATTAAGGTACATATTTAGTCAAATGAAGCTGTCAAAGAAAAATCAGATGTTACCCTGTTAATTCTAATTTTACTAATTGTCAGTGTTCTAGGTAGGGTGTTTTTTTTTGGGGGGGGGGGAAGGTTGGGAGTGTTCTCAGTTGAATGTATCATTCTTTCAGGTATAAAATTAAAGTCTGATCTCTCCTGGCCACTTAATGTTTTGTAGATGTTTTCATAAACATACAGTGTTGATCCAGCCAATTTAAAGAAAGCATTTTTCCTTGTTTAAACTAACCCATCATTCTAAAGCCATAGTGAGTGTGTTATTTTGCACTTCTGGGCCTGGTTCTCAAATTTTTGGGCTTCTCTAGTTGAAAGTTCAGTAGTTATGTTTTTGTTTCATCTCTCTTGATTTTCTGTTTCTTTAAAATTCTGTGTACATCTCATGCTTATGAAATCTAGAGTCCCAGTTAAACTAGCCAGCATGGGGGAAGAACATGGGCAAAGTTTCACTGAACAGTACGCAAAAATAATTTGGTTCTGATTGGCAACACATCATTCATTGTGTCATCAGCATCCTTTAAGCAGGTGTGGTCAGCCAGGGTAATACTGCTATGGCTTTGCGTTGTAAAAAAATAAAACAACATGTGATTGTGTGGTGGGGATTTTTTGGTTGTTGTTTGCTGGTTTTTTTCTTCTAAATTTGTGGTGAATATCAGATCTTTTTTTTTTCTCTGTACTCACATGGCTGAATTTCACATACCATATTGACAATCATCTTTTCTCAGGAAAATGCTGTGAACGGAGAGCATCTGTGGCTGGAGACAAATGTTTCTGGGGACCTCTGCTACCTGGGGGAGGAAAGCTGCCAAGTCAAATTCTCAGTGAGTTATTTTCAGATTTCCTTCTCTCTTTCTGAGGTAACAAGCCTGTCTTCAGATTGATATAGTGCTCAGACGCTTGCGAGCTTGAATTGTTTGCTGCTGTTGTTGATGCTTGTGTTCCAGAAGGAATGCAAAAAGGGCAAAAGGCTGCTGGTTAAATACTTTATTGCTTGGGAAAAAAAAGCCCAAACAATTTTGAGTGATGCAGATTATTTACACAGTGAGAATGGATGTAACGAGTAGCTTTATTAACATGGTAAAGGAAAAAAAAGGTTAGAACATTGAGATATTTCAGAAATGTTCAAATAAAGTAGCCTATTTTATTTACATACACAAATATATCACTTTCTGGGGTCTCTGAGAGTAGGGTCTGATCAAGTTTTTCTGATTTTAATCACTGCAGGGATTTGAACTGTATTTTCCAAACTCCTGAATGCACTCACCAACAAGTGCACTCATATTTCAGTGTTTGCCTTCTCCTGTTTGAGCATATTCAAGGTTTGCCTTCTATTGAAACTTTTTCTGCTGTGCATGAAAAAGTTTCATTAGATAGATCTCTAACCTGTGTATGTCTCTTCTTTAACTGGGGAGTCACTTCCAGTTTGCTTCAGTAACTCTTCACATAGAATTTCAGTTAAACTGCTTCAGCAGAAGAGAAGAAAAAAACCCCTCTTATCTTGATATTCAGGAACTCTGGTGAGAAAGCAGGGATCCTGTGTTCAAGCCCTTGCTTTGAATCAATGCTCAAGGGAACATCCTGGCCCTCGGACTGCAAAGTGTAAGGGGAGTCCCTCTTCTCTGGGGCGTTTGTGGGTACTGCCCGTGACTTTTAGCAATACCACCTTTTTGCTTTTATTAAAAAAAAAATAATCATTTGATCCAAATCAAAGCTAATTCACTAATCACCCCTAGTATCTGGGGCACTTTGATCCAAAATACTAGTGCTTTCAATAGCTCCAATTTAATATCCATCCCCCATAACTTCTCAAGCAAATCGGTTAATTTATGTATTATAAGTTAAGGCCAGGCCTGGGAAGGTCTATCCCTGCTTGCAAAGAGTACTGAAGCGAAGTCCCAGCAGTAACAGGCTGCTGATTGTGGGATGATGTTTAAGAGAAGCGTCATTGTGTGTTTGCCCTGCACTTCCATCGGTCCTGATGCACTGGGTTTTGGCAAAAGCTTGAGACAGGATTTGTGTGGCTGAGTGGGCTGACCCAGTACGACTGTTCTTATGTTCTTAATAGAAGTTCGCCTTTCTAAAAATGAGTAAATACTTCCTCATGATTTAGCTTGTTGAAAGGAGCATGGAAATTTAGTAATATTTTTGCATACGATTTGCATGGCTGTGTCTTAGCTTTAGAGGTGTATCTCTCTAGGAGTTCAAGGACTGTTTGCAGTAGCTGGTGAATTCGACCCACTGACTGACTTACACTTCTATCTGGGAATGTAGGGACACATCTTATATGGTGACAAACTTTTCCAGCCAATAGACCTGGAGATGTTGAGTTATGTTTAGGAAGCAGCAGAGTTTAAAGTTGCTCAGTTCTTAATTGCCTGGCCTTTGCTTGTACTTTTAGGTACTAGAGTATTGGTTCCCTTTGGGGAAAGCGATATCTGTGTTTACAACACGTCACTGTTTATGGGGGGTTTCATTAGCTTAAGAACTAGAGATGGAAATGGAAATCAGTTAACTTTAGTTGTGGTTAGTTTAACCTGATCTGTCAAAAGGATAATGCTTCTCCAGTTTGAATCTTTTGAAGACACAGCATCTTTCTATGCCTGTGTGATCTTCCTTTGACTTAGCTCTTTTACATGTAGACTATTTAAGACTGAATGTTTGCAGTGGAGAAGTGGTGAGAAATAATTAACCTGTAGCTGCACAGACTTCGCATAAAATGTTAGCCTGTACAGAACATGAACTCGTAGTCTCTGGAATATGGAGCTGACCTCTCATGAGAAATTAAAGAAGTTAGAAGTAATGGAAAAGATAGTCTGAATTTTTACTAGTCTCTCACTATAGATGGTTGTAACTACCACCAGCATTCAAAAATCATTAGAGCAGCTTAAAAAGCAAGATATTAAAAAAAATAGTTGCTTGTAAGGCATTACCTTTGTTTACTTTTGCAGTTTTTCATCTTAGGGATCAATTCCTTTATGTTGTCTCACTCCTCTTGGTAAACACAGAGACCAAAAACATACTTAAAGTTAACAAGTCACAAAACACATGAAAGCTTACTCTGTTATACAATGTCAGGATTCTTCAGATGAAACATTAGAACAACACTCTATATACATGTGAACATGCACAATTAGGGTATATTTAGATAATTATGAGACATAATTATGAGACTCAGTAAAATTATAATAATTATTGTATAATGTGAGCTGAAGCTGTGTTCCCAATTTCTTCTTGAGTTTATTTACAATTCATTGAAAATTCTAATGAAATAATTTATTAGAGATTTAAACAAACATGAGTAAATTGAATGTAAAAATCTGAGACAAATCAATCTCAGTTTACTGTGTCTTCATAAATTTACTGTCCCTCAAGCACAGGTCTATAAGTTAAACTTCTATGAAAATTAATTCCATCTGGTTTATTAAATTGAGTATATGCAAGAAAAAAAGTAAATATATTCTCTCTCTCCTGGATGCATTCTCTTGCCTTTGATATGCTTTGGCCCAGGGGATTCAGTGGAAATTATTTTTAAAATCCTACTGAAATTAATAAAACTAACCAGCATAATTAGGCTGAGAATTTTATCCCTGCTGTAACATTTCATAAGCGTATAACAACATTCTGTGAGAAGGTTATCATTCTCTGCTAAATGGCCCACGTGTTTTTCTGCAAGGCAATGGTCAGGCCCATCAAATTAAATATTATATGATAAGCATGAAACAACATACTCTTCCAAACTGGTCTGATTTGCACGTACGGTTCTTCTTCTCTCTTCACTGACTCTGCTCATCCTTTTCATAGGCTGCTCCCTTTTAGAGCCATGATCTTCACTTGTAACAGCCTTATCTGCTACCTAAAGGGAGCCTGTGGCGCTCTGTCTTTCATAAAGTTCAATTCTTAACTGGAAGAGCTTCAGACCTTTTTTCAATATACAGAACAGTTGAGAGCACGAAGACGGGGCGGGGGGGGGGGGGGGAAGTTGCATAAGGAGAGAAACATCTTCTGTTTCACAGCTAACTCTTTTCCTCTTGGGAACAGAGCACCTCCATGCACACACGTCACCCTTTCCTCTTACAGAAATCTGCTCTGCGGAGGAAGTGTGCTGCCTGCAAGATTGTGGTCCACAATGCGTGCATGGAGCAGTTAGAGAAGGTAAGACATTGCCATCTTCTGGAGCCTGATGCAGACAACACTCCTTTAATTCTTGTACTGAGGTTTCAGTCTGGAAAACACCATATGCCAAAGCAGGTTTTCATAGCTGTTTTGACAATATATTTGTTAAAAAGTTGATTTAAAATCGCAGCTCATTTTTTAAAAAATAGATTTCTTCAAACCCTGTGAACCATTAAAAAAACCCAACCCAACAACAAAAAACCAGTGAATGCTTTCACAATTTTTATGATTAAAAAAATAATTTCCTTCTACTTCTAGATTGAAAATTAAAGCTAGAAAATACAGTATCCTTTCATGTACAAAATTGGCCTTTCAAAATTCCTCAACTAAACCCAGCATAATCCATCTTATGACAGCTCTATTTATTATAAGCAATGCAGCATAAGATACTACTATGAACATTTTTCACTGTGTTTACTCTAGACTATATGGTTTAGCCTCAAAACTCAGAAATTAAGTTCTTGTTTTTAAAATGGAAAATATCAAACTTTTCCTTTATATTACCATTATTTCTGTGAGCATCTGTCCTGCTTCGCAGTTCCTTCAAGGAGTCCTCCTTACCCCCAAGTGCCTATAGAATATCTGTCACTGAGTTCTCTTCCCATAAGTGATTTTTCTTCAATATGCCTAACTGTTAATGTGTTAAAGAAATTTCTCCCCACTGTTTTTCTTTCATGTTGGGATATGTGTAAAGAAATATGAGTGGGAATTTCCCCATTGATTTCATTAGAGCTTCACTTTCACTCCTATATGTTTTGCAATGTTGTTCTCCATAAAAGAAGTTGATGCATAACAAATTTATAGCAGCAACACTTTGGAAAGAGTTTTTCCTTTCCAAGTATTTGGACTTGTGTTGACAAATGTCACAGTGATTGCCATAATACCAAGTTGGAGAGGTACCATTTCCACCCCTGATGCTTTTACCCACAGTGAAATTAGCATTAGCACATGCTTTCAGCACAAAATGTTACCAGTGAATTTTTCATGACTTCCTTCATCAGCAGCAGTGCCGACTCCCCATAGCCCAGCGAGCCAGTGGCGTTACCAGCTGAAGCAAATAAGCACTTAGATAAAACCCATTCTGTCGAGCTTGTTTATGCCATTCTGGAGACCATGAAATTCACCTCTTGGCAGAGGGTTGTTATGAAGCCTGCATCCCTCTTAAACCCTGTGGAGTTTAAAACTGGTACATAAGTCTTTTGTTTGGCCCTCTCTGCAAAGGTGTAAGTAAAATAAATATTAGTTGGGGTCTTTCCAGCCTGGCACAACTCAGCAGTGAAACAACAAATTGCAATTCCAGGTGAAGGGCAATGGAGAAAGACTAATATTGCTATGGCTTTTATTTCTTCTTAAGTAATAAGTATTTTGTTTACTTTTTACTCTTTTTTTTTTTTTTTTAAATCTCCCTCCCTCCCTTGAGCTCTTATTTGAAGGCCGTTATTAAACAAGGGAAGAACGTATATGGGAAGAGTCGTATTTAAATTTGGGGAAGCTCAATCCTTCCACCTTCATGACAAAATCGTAGCTGCGCAGTATCCTTAAGCATTTTATTCTTTCAAGGATAGTCAGCTTAAGCTTGAATTAATTTCATTTTGTATATCCTTACTTCACATACCCTTTGGTCTTTTCCCATGCCTCTCTCTTCTTCAGTATATTTTTTTTCTCTACATCCCCTCTGCTCTTATTTCTGTTGCTTTTCTTTTCTCAAAAGATTTTGGGGTTTTTCTCATAGAATTCCCTTGTTGTTTGTTAAATGCTTTTTTCTCTTCATTTTCCTAAAAATGTTTTGCGTTCATGGAAGTTCCTGTTGTCCTCTTTCTGCCTTTCCTCTCCCACTTGGAAATGCACTGCATGAGGCAGTTCAATGCTCCCCAAATGGTTTGTGACTGGGGAGATGGATAAAAGCAGCCTGACCTAAGCAAAAAGGTAGAAATTTAGGGTAACTCACACCGTTCCTCATGTGAAGGAAGATTTCTCCACAGATTTTGTTTATGAAGACATAAAGCCGGGATGTGCAAAAAGGTCTCACAGAGTTAGATTTCCAGCTCCTATTAACTTTTGAGACCTCAGCTTAAGTCCGCTTTGATTGCAACAGATGAAGCAGTTTCCTTCTAGGCAAGGGGAAGACAGTTTAAATAGTTGAACTGAACAGGCAGCAATAGCATTAGTGAAGATGAAGGCTGCGTAGAGATCTAGCAAGGAGAATTATTATGGCACATGAAAAGAGATTTTTTGGCATCCAGGTAAGTTACTTTGTTTGGCTAGTGAAGTTTATTTAATAGATAATGAATATTTTGGAAGTCAACATATTGGAGTAAATTCTCTCTCAGCTCACTTTCAGTTCTAACAGCTTTATTTTAATGCCAGATTAATTTTCGCTGCAAACCGACTTTCCGAGAAGGAGGCTCCAGATCTCCAAGAGAAGTAAGTAATGGACAAACAACGATTGCTTTTCATTTGATTTGTGTGCTGATCCACCTGGTGTGGAGCTGCAGCAGTGCTTTTAAATTCAGAGCAGTCTTAGAGTATTGGTTCCCAGTGGGACATGTTCTTCTCCCCAGAATAAATGTAAAATGAATTCTAGCTGAAGCACTCCATTACTTACACAGACAGAAACCATTTCATCTCTCTGTTGTCTCTTTTCCCATTCATTCATTCAGCTATTCTGTCTTTTTTTTTTTTTTTTTTTGTGGTAGCATTTCTTTTTTTTTCTTCCTGACCTTTGAATTAATATTTTTTATTTTTCTCTATTTCCCTCCCTTCCACTTGCCTCTCTCCTATTTTTTTTTTCCTACAAGTATCTCTAGTATCCTAAGATTTTTTGAGGAAAAAAAAAAAAACCCAAACATTCAAAAACCTTATGGTTTTCTTCCAGCTACTATATGAATTCAGCTCCTTTGAAGATGCTGGGTATTTATTGTTATTATTGATATATTTAGATATCTGTCTTACATAGTTAGAAGCCAGTGTTTCAAAAACACCTTTTAACTTTTATAGTTGATTTCGCGTCCGGCTTGCTCTTAGCAGAGGTAGCTCAACTCCCTGCCACATGGGCGCTTTGGAGCTGGCTGGTGTAATAGCATGGTGCAGGCAGACCCTCTCTGACCCCCTTGCCTGCGCAGAAAGGGAGGCAGCAGTCCTGCTCACCCTCTCGTCTCTTGCCCACCGCTTGCTGCCATCCAGGGTGTAAGTAGTCCAAAGATAAAAGACTGCTTCAGTGCCTGCTCCTTCCTTCCCCCCCGTCCCTCCTGCACAGACTTGTGATTTTTTGCATTACGAGGCTGTATTTGCAAGCAGAACAGAGCGGGGCCCTGCATTGTGGCTGGACACAGCAATGTTTGGGCACTTCTGTGCTCTGTATTTAGGTGATGATTATCTCTGCATCACGTAATGAACTTTCCTCTTTTTGTAGAAGAGTACTGAGAGAGTAGTTCTGGCCACATTTCAACGTGGATAAAGAACATCATCTCGTCCTTATTCCTCCTGCAAGTTTTGGTTGTGTCTGGGGTTTCCCACAGGGACTGCTGCATTTTGATCCAGAAATGATTGCATTGGCTGAAGGGACCTTTTCTTTGGTGCCTGTAAACCAGTTTCACGCAGATGGTACCTTTGAGTTCAAGTTGTCATTGTTTCCTATAACATACTTTTTTGTCCTCCTTTTGCAGAACTTTGTCCGACACCACTGGGTGCACAGGCGGAGGCAGGAGGGGAAATGTAAGCAATGTGGAAAGGTAAGACTTCCAGTGCAGCACAAGCACAACACTGGGCACTTACGAATTCAGGGTAGCCAGCAGGTCCTTCTAGTCACTGAAATTTTTCTATCCTAAACACTCGGAGTGTTTCTTAAAGCAGAAAATGACAAACCTGATATGCAGAGTGGTAATGGCCCTGATTCCCACGTGGGCAGAGAAAAGGCAGCTGCCTCTGCAGGAATGAGCACATCATGTGGCCTGGGTCATTGCGCTGCACTGGCTGGTGAAAACGAGGAGGAGGAAGGCTGTGGCTCCTTGAGCTTTTTTCTTCGTTAAGCTAACCCTGTGCCAACGTGGTGTTCTCACAGTGCTGTCCCCTGTGCCAACATTGTGATGGCCTGTTTTTTCAGACATCTGAGAAAAGAAAGGCTGTTGCTTTATTTCTGTCCCAGCAGACTCTAAGATTTGTGAGAATGTTTCACATTTCCTGTGCTGCATAGGTTGTAAAAGTTTAATTCTAAAAAGCTATTAAAAGGGGTAAGAAGTACCTTAGCTATTGAAGGCCCTTTTTCTGAAATACTAGGAGCCTCTGAAATCTGTTGAGAGGTATTCAAAAATTAAATTAACACAGGGGTTCAACTTCCTTTCTCTAGCACTATATTCTACTTTTGCCTTCCTCTTAGCATCAACTAGTAAGAAAGACTGTCTTGTCTCCATGGCACAGCACTTAAGTCAGAGGAAAATCAGATTTGTATCTGAATACTGATGTAGATCACCAGCTACCAGCTGCAACAAGGCATGCAATAAATATGTGATACCCTTTTATAGCAAGTGGCGTGCTAACAGTGCAGCAAGGCGCTTTACATGCAGTGTTCTTATGGTGTGACTTTGCAGTCATATTGCCTTGCTCCTCTGCCATTTTGGCCTGGGTCTCCCCTAGAGGCATTACAAGTGGATTTTGCAATGGTAGTATTTACTGCCTATCATATCAAAACCTGTGCTGGGTATGTTCATGTGGGCAACATGATCAATCCATCCTAAAATTCCTCTCAGCCCTGACTGATAAGGAGAAGTTCAGAGGAAATAATAGTTTTCCCCTTAAATAAGAAATATTCAGTTAAGACTAACATGGGTGTATTGTAGTAGAGTAGTTCTTGTCAAGAAACAGAAAGGATTAGGGAAAATTATAACAAGAAAAAAATTCCATTATATTTATTAGCCAAGCAGTCTCCTATTACAGCAAAATACTTGTCTGTCTCATGCTCTGCTGTTGCATTTCTTATGCCTCTGAGTGAGAACCGTCTTTTATATTTTCTTGTCATGCAAGAAAAAGGGAACTATCATTGAAATGGAATGGCAGTAAATTTAAAGCAATAAAGTATTATTCATGGAATACCTAATGATTCTGGTGGATCTTGTTGTGTAATATTAGTCCTATCCCATGTCTGGAATTGGGTGGTTAAATATTTAATAACCATTAATAATAGTTTGAGCAAAGAAAGTGGGTATATCCTAAATGTTAATTTCTATCTCATGCTTCAAGTCATAAGCCAGTGGAAAGGAATTAATGGTCCCCAATATCTTTAGCGTGGCTTTACATTTTGTGTGCCTTCTGTGCCACCATTGACACTTCCTGAGAGCTAGAGAACGGAGGTGTCTGTCAGTGTTTCAGCTCAGATCTGAAGTGCAGTTTGGAAGAAATGTTCCTGATTGTCATCACTTACCATGGTTCACTTGTGGAGCAGTCGTGCAGTAAATGAACTGAATTCCTTTTAGATTAAACTTCATTGAAAGTTAAGTCTGTGGCTACTAATGAGCATTCAGTTCAGAGGACCAGACTATAGCTAGTCAAAAATAAAATTCTCTGAAAATCTTTGTGTATAGCGTCCTCAGTACCAACAGTGCCCCACTGTTACATGTTACTTGCTAGCACAAATACAACTTACATGATCTCATCCAGACTTCAGTTCTCTTCTCCTCCCCAGGGATTTTTTCACTACTGTACTGCAAAAGTACCATATGCAGAAATCAGTGCTGGGGGAGGGGGGCTGGAAAGTCTTGTTCAAAATCTTGCTGAGTGCAGCGGAACCAAACGATCCGTTTCTCTCTACTTGCTGTGATGCTTCCCCATTTTTGAAACTGGAGATTGTAATAGAAGGATGGCCATATCTCTTAAGACAAAATACCATTGAGCCCAGTATTCAGTAGTGGCTTATTATGGAAAAGCATAAGTAGGGGCAGGTGTTTACCGATGCATCTCCAAAAGAGTCTCCTGGCCTCTAACGATTTCTGTCTCATGAATTTCCAGGAATGGTGCCTTTATATTTAACAGCCTATGATAACTTTCTCTCCTGTGATCTTGTCTAGTCTCTCCCTGAGTTCCTGTAAAGTTGTAGCATTTACAACATCCCTTAGCGAGGAATTCCCAAACTTAACTACATACATACTGTGAGAAGAACCACGTTTTGATTGTTTCAAATCTGTTACTGGTTTTTTCTAATGCTCCATAGCTATTTTGTTGGAAGCAGTGGTAAATAAAAGCTTCCAAACCACATTCTCTATACTATTCATGATATTTAAGAACTCATTTCTTCCTCTTGCAGTTTTGTAGCTTTTAGCTGTTATTAGATGTTTGTTACCTGGGATCATCAGTGAAATTGGGATTATTTTTTTTTTTCTTTACATAATACAACATAAGAACGTTCAGACCATGTGGCCCAGCATCCAGTCCGTGACTGTGTGCAGTAATAGAAGCTTAAGGATGAATGCAGAGTGATCTTTTCTTCATATACTTCCAGTTACCAGCATCTTAGGGATTTTCTGAGACTAAGAATGCATCTGGACCATCATGCTAAACAGACACTTTACTTCTTTCTACTTTCTATGGTGTCCACTACACACATGCAGCGTGCAGCTACGGTGTCTATCTCTTCCTCTTACTGGTCTCTTTAAAGGCCTGTGGATTGATGCAAACCTGGATGTTTTCCCTGCGTACAATGGCAGGATCGAAATTTCTAGTAGTTGAAAGGCAATTCTAGTTCTTCGCTATTTTAGCAGAGATCGCCATCCAAGTGCTTCTGTTGCTATTTGTATTCAAGTTGTAATAACACCTCGTTCTCCAAAAGTAATGTTACATTGGAATCTCTCTGAGAGCATTAAAAAGGGAGTAAATATCATAGGAAAATACATGGAAAGATAAATTATTAGTAGCCCTAACACTGATGTAAAAATACTCTTTAATAAGTACATTTGAGAATATAACCAAAACGTGTTGGAGGTAGTAATCCCCATGTCCTCTGTTCGTGTGAGTGGTTATCTACAGTAATATGGTCTTTGATCCCAATTATTTAGACAGATTGTAATCGCCAACACAAGCTGGGGATGCAGGTGCTCTTTTCCTTCAAATATATTTTCTCTGGTATGCACAACTGTTTATTTCCACAGGAGTAGCTCCCAGCATGGGATTTCATGTGTTGTACAGGAATTGCGTGCCAGTGAATCAGGGCTAATCAGGTACTGTTAGGCTGATATTCTCACAAAGGTGAAATTAATTTTCTATCCCAAAATTTCTAAATTTGTGCACAAGACCTCCTTGTATGACCTAGGAACAAGATAGATGAATTTTAGTTTTCCTTCTCATTGAGAGAAGGCAAAAGAGGTGATTTCTGGTAGAATTTGGGGGGCTCTGGTGTTTCAACCTGATAGTCCCCATCAAATCTCACTGTGACCTGCAGTACATGACTTTATTTCATCAGTTCCTTTATTTGTAAAGCTAGCTTTCAAATAATTGCTATCATACCTCAAACACGTATCCTTAGGAAGAATTAGCTCACATTTCTAAAGCAATTTGAGGAACAAAAGTGGTGTTTTATTGCTACTTATCATTAATAAGTTTTTATTGCTGTATCATTTTCTCTAATGACTCCCTAACAGCCAAATGGCTTACTGAATAAATGAAAAATGGTCCATCCAGAACCAGACAAGCTGCTCAGTCCATATGTTTAAAAAACACCACTGGTGGGCCGTGGAATCAATGTACTGAATTTTAGGTTTTATTAGTGGAGGTTTTGGGAAAGCAGAATTTCTCCCCTGCTTGTTACAAAGCAGAACAAAACAGAACATTTCATGCCCATCAGCAGCTGGAATAATTTTTTTTAATATACTTTGGGACAAGAAAGAGTAAGATTTGTGAGAAACATTAAGCAGCACTAGTCTAAGTGAATGAGAATAGAGCGTTTTGTCCAGCGTCAGACCTCCGTTCCAGTACTCATATCATCATCCTGTCACTCTGTTCTTGTGCTCACACCGAATGGCAGACTAGATCTGCCCAGCCAGAAGCAGCTGGCCAGCTTGCCTTTGTGAAGCCACTTGACCATGCTCCATTACTAAACCTGAGTACGCCAGATCGCCATCATTGTGAAGAATCTACTCTTTGCATTTCTCTGAATGTAAAACCTGAGGCATTAGGGGAAGAATTTAAAAAAAAAAATATATATAAAATTGTAGGCAGAGGTGACACAAGTTTCTTTAGGAGTAGGCCTTAGTTGGTGGTGTGGTCCCTCTGGCAAGCTGGTTTGAATATGTGCTGGGGACACCTGAAAGGGTAGCTGCGGTGTGAATGGCGGGCAGACAGGGAGAGTCTCCTCCTCTTCAGAGTATTGATAGGGTTCTCCTCAACTGCCATGTATGGATAGGTTGTAGCTCAGTCCCTCACTTAACCAGTGCATCTCTGGATGGGTTTTTTGTTGTTCATTTAATTCTTCTTCTTGGTGTGCTTGATATTGTCATTCCACTGAGCACTAATAGGCTCATTTTTTTCCTGCAGATGTCCATCTTCCACAGCAACTAGGATAAGGAAGACATTAATTACAGAAGCTTTGAGGAAATGTCCTGTTAGATATTACTAAATCAGATTATTATAACTCTGTGCACTGGGTCTTGTGCATTGCCCACATGTAGGAGATTTAGGTAGAACTCAGCTTGTTGAAAAGAAAACTGACTCACAAGTTCATTACTCAGTAGAGAGACTTTCAATTAGAAAACACTGGGTTGGTGATGGGCTACTTAATGTGGTAGTGTCGTGGTTTAGTCCCTGCTGGCAGCTAAGCGTCACGCAGCCACTCGCTCATGCCTCCCCCCCAGCCCATCCTGCCAAGGGGATGGGGAGGAGAATGAAAAAACCCCAAACCCTCATGGATTGAGATAAAGACAGTTTAATAGGATAACAAAGGAAGAGAATAGTAATGATAATAATAATGGTAACAACAACAATAATAATACTACTATAAGTGATGCACAAATGCAATTGTCCACCACATGCAAAAGGAAAATAAAACAATCTGTTGCCCAGTCTGTTTCTGAGCAGCAAATCTGCCTCCTGGCTGACTTCCCCAGTTATATACAGAGCCTGACATTCTATGGTATGGAATATCCCTTTGGCCAGTCTGGGTCAGCTGTCCTGGCTGTGCTCTCCCAGCTTCTTGTGCACCAGGCAGAGCATGAGAAGCTGAGAAGTCCTTGACTTGGGGTAGACCCTACAACTACCTAGCAACAACTAAAACCATCAGTGCATTATCAACATTATTCTTATACTAAATCCAAAGCACAGCACTATACCAGCTGCTAGAAAGAAAAATTAACTCTCTCGAAGCTGAAATCAGAACAAGTAGAGAGGCTTGATAGAAGCCAATGAATAAAGGATCTAGACAACCGCAAATCTGAAATCTAAGCAGTGAAGGTGACTATGACAACCTGTTCAATGGAGTTCTGGACTTTCCATCTCTGCAGGCATTAACCCAACTAAATTTTTTCTCTGGCTAAAATAAGCTTTAACTGAACACAATTTTTCAGGCTATAACTCCAATTACCAGTTGTTGCCTGTGCTATATGCAGGAAGGATGTATATGACCCAGTGGTTTTTCCCAGCCTTAGAATTTAGAGCAAAGTGATAAGTCTGCTGAAATTGCATTCTACAAACACTAAACTCTTCTATAGGAGAATAAAATCTCATATCTGCTGGTAATGGTGTTTTTTCTCTTTAAAACTATAAAAAAAATTTGCTTTTATATCTGTTAAATTTTAATCAGACCATCTTGGTTTTTTGGAACTTACTAAAAAGATTTTATTTGAGTCAGCTCAATAAAACAATAAACAATTTCCCAATCAGAACATTTCCACACAGACATTGTAGTTGATTCCACTCTGTATTTAAAAAAAAAAACAAAAAAACCCCAAAACCAACAGAAAAAAACCCACAAAAACCATCAAACTAAAACAACAAACAACAAAAAAACAAAGACAAGAAAAAGGAAAATTCAAATTGTTCATATTTAGAGTAAAAAAATACTGCAATGAGAGAATGTTCTGTTCAACTGAAAATTCTGAATCTTCTTCAGGTCTGTAGAAATCTATTGAAATAGGCATACCTTCTCTGCTGCTTCTCCCTTTCCTTCTTTTTAACTACAAAAATTAAGAAAAAGCATAAAAATTTGGAAAAGTGTGTTTAAAATGTGTGTGTAAAAATGCCCTAGCTGAACCTTCTCTGAATTCTGTCATTATTTTGTGCCCCTCAAAATGTTTGGTATCTAAGAGCTTTGAGGCTGAACTAATGTATCTGACTGCAATGAACTCATTTAACCTAGCACAGTCACCTAGCAAGAGTTAAAGGTGTAAATTTTCTTGTAGTCAGGAGGAATTTAATAATTTTTCCTGCTTGTTCTAGGGCTTTCAGCAGAAATTCTCCTTCCATAGTAAAGAGATTGTGGCCATCAGTTGTTCCTGGTGCAAGCTGGCGGTAAGTGAACAATATTCAGTATCACTGCTGACCAAACTGCAAGCAATTTCATTTCTCCTGGCTCTCAGGGTTCCCTCTCTGTGAATCATTCCCGGTTTTGCCATTTCTGTTTCTTTTGCTCAAAGACACTGTAACTTGACCTGGCTGACACAAGTTCTCTAGGAGAAGAGTGTTTCTGCACAACGTAGTCGCTGGCTACCTCCCATCAATGCCCTGCCACTGCTAGCTCAGAGAGCCAAAGGGCTCTCAGTACACTTAGCTGCATCAAACTAGGCTGTGGTCTTCAGTCTGTGATCTGTTTTTAAGTAAGGGTGACTGGTTTTCACCCTTTTCTTCCTCTCTATCCTTCTCCTTTGTCTATGTCTTTCTTGGCTTCCTTATTGACTCTACTCTTTGCCTCTCTTCCAGTTTCATAATAAAGTCACCTGTTTCATGTTACATCACATTGAGGAGCCATGTTCCCTGGGGGCTCACGCTGCTGTCATTGTGCCTCCCACCTGGATCATTAAGGTGAAGAAACCTCAGGTAACTGCATGCTGATGTCTGTTTCTGAAGCTGTATGGCTGCGCAGGGCCAGCCTGGCTTTGCCGCTCGGTACTCCTTCCCTAAGGCATGCTCATTCAACCCCGTCTCTATCCCTGAAACCCAGCATACATCCATGGTGATTATGAACCTGAATCCTCCTGCCCCTCCATCCAGTCCTTCAGTAGGTTTCCCTGTTTGGGACAATTAGCACCAAACATGACTTTGTTCTGAGCAAATCCAGCTCAGGTTTGTGACTCTAACTGTGACTTCAGCGAGCATACTGCAAGAAATCCCGTGTTGTAGGCAGTCAAGCATGTTTCATTAAATAGAGCTGAGCAAATATGGGGAAAACTATTCAAAAACATTCACTTGAAGTTTTGGTAATGGATGTCATAAGTTTTAGATAGTATCCTTTCTTGTGGTGAACACAACACGGAGAGAAGGTATCCAAAAGAGAGCTGGCCAAAAATTAAAAGGGGATTCCTATCATGTAAGAAGTATGTTGTTCTTTGAAAGTGTGTTTTCACTCCAGGTTGAACTGAAAGAAAAAAACACACTCTGAACATACCAGGGAGCCAGAAATGCTGGTAAAAATTTTATTTCAGAAGCACTGATGGAAGTTGAGTTTTTGTTGTTGTTGTCGTCTTTGTGGTTTTTTGTTTTTTTTTTTTTTTTTTTCTTTCTGAAATGAATAGTGTCTGGGACATTGAAATGCCCCACTCCCATTTTCTTGCAATTCTTCTGCATTGACAGCAATGCTGGTTTTATCAACTACTTCCTTGGGAAGTAACCCAGGGCTTTCTGGCTCTGTGTCCTGGTTGGCAACAAGAAGCAGAGAAGTTCAGGCTGTAAGCAAAGTACTAAAACACGAATAGTCCCTCAGAACTAGAAAAAGGTCTGAGTTGGGACACTGGTCTGTCTGTAGTTACAGTCTAGGGATATGACTCAAGTTTGTGAGTGGCACTTCTAGCAAGTGGCAAGATCTCTGTCCACCTCTCCCCTGACAAAAAAGGTTTCTTTGGCATTTGCATTTTCCCCTCACACTCTTCTTTCACTGTTAGTTTTACTCCAGCCTCCTCTAGCGAAATCTTTTTTTTTTTTTTTTTTCCTCTCTTGTTGAGTCCTTGGCAGGGACTTAATCTTCTTGGCTAATTTTCAGCACCTCTGTGGTATTTGGCACATAAATGAGGCTGGTGCCTTTTCTGTGTCCTTAAAGAGACCGTACGGCCCATTAGTCTTAAGTCTTTTGGTCCCTGGGCTTCACAGCAGACTGCCTGGAAGCTCTGCTTTGGGCATTAGCCATAGAATTGGTAACTTTAAGGGTTCGTGGTCTGGAGGTGGATCCATGAGGTAGAGATTCTTGGGCTGGGAACCACTAGGAAGGACTTCCTAACTGTTGCAATCCAGACTTGGAAACTGGGTACTGCTAGGGTCCTTGGGCATCCTGTACCCTAAACATTTAACTAGAGCTAACCCCACACTCTCCATGGGAGAAGGGAGATTGCTGATAGGAGAACCAGCTTCCTGTGGCCAGAGGTGCTACCCTCTTCCTAGGTCTGATAAGAAAATGAAATCTTTTTTTCACCCAGTACATTTCCAATTTATTTATCATTCAAATTGTTTTAAATCATGATTTTAAAAAAAATAAATTTAAAAAAATCAACCAACCCCCCTTTCATATGCTATTGAGTATATTTTCTTACAAAAAAGAAAGATTATTGTATCAGTTATATAATTTTATTGCTTACCAAATCCCTTTTTGTGAGCCGGCAGTACACTGTAGTCACCATACTCTTAACCAAAATCAGGAAAAGAATATTAAAACCAAAAATGCTAATTTTAATAAAAAGAAAATATATTAAGGTAAGATAGATGTATGCATGTCCAACCTTACTAAAAGAAGCCTTTCTTTGAGCTTTTTAATGTCTATTTAACTTAATTTTTAGTAAAAAAAAATTTTAAAAATTGACACTTGTAATTTTCTTTTGATTTGGCATTTTGTAAAAGCAGGGTACCTTCTTTATAATATTTTTAGAGAATTTTTGTGTGCATTAATTTTTCAGAAAAGTTCAAATAAAAAAATAAATCTGATCCAGTTGATTATAATTCATAGCAAAAATGCTTTTAAATAAAGGTTTAAAATGTTACAATTTAAGAAAATGTTAGCTTTGTGTGCCTGAGTCATGAGTGGAGAGGAAGTACTTAAATCTAATATTCCCTTTCCATCATGACTCAAGTCCCTGAAATTTGAGGTTAGTAGCATGCAAAAAAATTATACTAATTGAAGCATTAGATAGATCAAAATGATATTTAGCACAGACAATGGGCATATTTCCATGAAACTTCTTAACAGCACCCATTACAGTGTTAGTTCTGGGGAATGCATCCTTATTGCTGTAGAAAATACCAGTCCATCTTTCAGATGTGTTTTCAGATTTTTGGCAGAAGTCTTGTTGCTTTTTTTTTGTTGTTGTTGTTGCTTGTTTGTTTTTAGAAATATTTTCTCCCCTCCTGCTGTTTCTGGCCAGCTCTGCTTCTGTGTATTTTGACCCTCTTCACCCTATACGCATGTTTGGTAAACACTATCAAATATTGACTGCATTCAATCCACAGAATACAAACAAAATATTCAGAAATTTTTGTTAATTCAGATAGCAAATAAATGTCTTGCCAGCAATCTGTTTTACATATTCCACAATCAGAATAAGTTTGACTGGAAGCCTTTTTGTTATAAATTATTTCCTCAGCTCTAATTAACTACTTACATTGGTCACAGGCAACTCCTGAACTGAATTCCCTACTCATATGAAATTGATTTTAGTGGTGCCTTCATCCTGTTTGCTGGTTGTTTCTTTCAAGCAAATAAGATGGCTTTTTGTAGCAAAACCTTGCCCTGATTTTTAATTTTTATTTCTTTTTATTGCTACAAAAATGGTTTTCCATGCTTAGTTTGTACAACGTGGGTCACCACCTTTCAAATATTGGGCTTGAATAAAGAGAACGCTCCCCCTCTGATTGCCAGCAACGTTGTGGTAATGAAACATTATTGTGTAATTCGTTAAAGACAAATCTCTGCTGACAACCTACATTCTAAATGAGGAGCTTTCGCTTCTTGCAAGAAATTGATTGCAAGATGAAGGATATTCAGAATGTTTCAAATAGCTTTGGGATCGGTGGTAGCCCTGTATGCAATGACCCATTTACATGAATGGAAAACTCCCAGTATCTATTCCATGTTATTCATAATGTGAGCCACTTCTGTTACTTCTTTACTGATTTCCAGTGTTTCTGTACTGTGTTAGCTGCATTTTGATACCAGCTCTGATTTCTTGGAGTTCAAATCCATTCCACCTCCTAGTTTGTGAAGTAGATCACCCCTGTTGACTGGTGGTGGTTTGTTATAGGTGAGGTTTGTTAGCCCAAGTGGTGTTAGCTCCAGAATGGACTTGCTATGCTTATGTTATGGGAGAAAAGTAGACAATAAGGAGGATCTGGCTGATTCAGTCTGTTTTCTGTTTGGGAAGGCAAAGGCAGTAACTGTAAAATTCCAGGGGTTTTTTTCTGTTCAAGGTGAGTAAACATGGTGTTTTCTTCTCCTCCTTTGAGGACCTTGAAAAAGTGCTAGAGAATGTTTATACTTCTGAGTTTACTTCTTTATTTCCTCAATTGCTGAGTGCGGCTGGCTTGTCTGATTGTGGTTTGTGAACAGCTAGAAGATGGTCAAGATTGGCTTTCCCAGAGGCTGTTCATTATTTATGTCATTTGAAGCCCAGCATGCTAAAAGCCTTTGAAAATGAAGGCTGAAATGTTGTAAATGAAAAGGTTGAAAGGGTACCTTGGATTTGCTCAAGAGAGTCTGTGGCCCTCAAACCACCCAGCACCATAGAAAAAGGACTCCAATTCTTCTGTTCATCTATCTAAGCTTGCTTAGAATTATAGTGACCGTGCAATAACACCAAAAATCTCTCTTTAAGATGGCCAAACTGACATCCACAAAGGAAAGCTTTCCTCTCTAGAGGCAAGTTAGGATTTACATATGGTGCCCATCTAAAGGTATGCTTTGCTATCAGGTACTTCGCTAAATAACACTATATGTTTACAAAATACTTACCACCTTGTTATGTGGACAAGGTAGTATGCATCCATTTCTCCAGTTTAATGTGCAAAGACTGATGATTACTCTTGGCTGTTATTCTTCTGCATGTTTGCAAAGACAACCTACATATGTTTAAGCAGCTTTTTTGCCTTTCATCTGCTATGGACGTACAGTTGCAATCATCGTAGCAAAGCTTTAACTTCTCTTAACACTATAGGTGCAGTCATGTTTAAAAAAAAAAGTGAAATAACATAGTCATGACATAGTATATTTTATTGCCTTTTTAAGTGTGGAAATGAAAAATGTAATAATAATGAATGGAGGCTTAGACTAAAACTGTTTCCCTAATATAGTTATATGCCTCTTCCCACTCCACCCATAAGCAAGAAAAGAGATATGTATATATATAAAAGAGATATATGTAATATATATATAAAAAATAATAGGATTTAATGACAACTACTTTTAAACCTTCTTTAAATAATAATAATAATAATTATTATTATTATTATTATTTTAAATTAGTCAGGTTTTTACTAACTGTCTTTGCCCTTTCCAGAAGAATTTTACTGGGCTTAGGTCCATCCATTGTGGAGGTAGAAAAACAAGTACAGTTCTTCTTCCAATGGTACAATTAAGTACTTACCTAGTACAATACCTAACTTGGGTTACAGACTGTGATTTACCAGCTGAATTCACTGCACTTTACCAATAGGATAAGTATTTTCAGTTTTATACCTGAAGAGAGTGAAGCACAGGGAGAAGGCTTGATATGCCTGTGTCCTTTCAGCAGACAACTGGCAAGACTGCAGATAGACTAGATCTCCTCTCTCTGTCATGTGTTTTGCCCCACTCCAGGGAGAATCCTTCAGTAGAGAATGGCTGAGAAACTAGGCTAAGGCCCCCACTCTCAGGCAGCTTTGAGAGTAATGTCCTGTGCCTTTATATTGAGATGAAGACTTCTGTCTGCAGTCAGTCTGACTACTGAGGTAAGACAATGAAAGACCATGCAGATGATAATGCTGATGCACTTCCATAGTCAGTGCAGTCTTTGTGGTTTATCGTGCTTTCAAGATCACTTTGTATCAGAGTAGGGAAGAGTACAAACACTTCTTTAGATGGTCTTTCAAAATATAGTCTAAAAGGGCAAATGTTCTGTAATTGCTCCACAGAGCTGTCTTGTCTTGAGTATTTTCAGTAAGCACATGGACTGTTGAGAGGTGACAAAAAGCTTGGGACCTTGTGCTCTACAGCAGGCTTCTTTTGGTCTCTGTGAAAGAGGACAGTGTCTTTACTCATTTGAGTTAGAGAGCTGTTAGTTTAGCTTAACTTCTCAGAGATGCGGAAACCTTACCTTCCATATCTGGTGTGCCATACTGAAAACTTGAAATTCTGGATGAGGTGGTTGGGTATTAAACAGAATCTAGTAGCTGTTCTTGTAAATGTTGATTAACAAGCAGGATTAAGGACAGGTGTTACTGCTTACAGATTTGATGATCTCTGGTCATTGACTTCTTTCAGTAGTGGTATACTTTTGAATAGGGTCAGGACATAAATGAACTTCTGGATGAGCTGAGTGAATGTTGCTCCCCTCTTGAAGCCAGAAAAAAATCAATAAACTTTCTTCTAATTGCCTGTCTTACTTTATTTCCTGGTGATGGCTAGACTAAGAGTTGAAATACTGAGAAAATATTTACAGTATTTCCTATAATACAAAATTTCAATCATATGGAAAGGGTTTCCTGCAGGTATGACTTTTAGTTGTTAAAATAATTTAAAAAATAAAATAAAATTCCTCTTTTTTGACTGTTCTTATCACACCTTTTGATTCAGTATCACTGAGCAGGCTATTGCCAGCCTGGAGAATAGATTTATGCAAGTTCTATTTTAATAGGTTCTGCAAAAATACAAGCAGTTTTATGGTTTTTTTCCCCTGTAGTTAAGTGATATTGTTATTTAAAAACAAAGCAAACAAAACTCCCACAAGCACTCTCCTCACCCAAATCCTTAAATGTTAACAATTCAGTTTGTTCCTTAGCAGATGATTACACAAGTTTCTTGATAGGCTGGAACTGACTCCACAGTGCCAGCATCATACGACATGGTGGCCTGCGTTATGTTGAGTCATAATGGTTGCCAGAGCTAAAACTTGTTGTTTTCTTTCCTAAAAAAAACATGAAAAATATCTCATTTATCATGTTTTTTATTACATCTTTATGCAGGTGGTCTCCATACCAGGAGACGAGCCTGATTGGGCAGGAGACTGGAGCCCCGAAGGGGAAACGGGCGTCTCCTACCCCTATTGGGAGGGTTGGCAGGTACAACATGTGGTGTTATGTGAGTCTATGGGAGCATCTGATCTTTTTGCCCCCCTCACAGCGTGGGAAAGTTTCCAGTTCCAAAGCACCAGTCTGGTCTCCGTGTGTGGCTTTCTCCATAAACGGTGGTGTGGAAGTGTAAAGCATGCAGCGCATGTAATTTAAATCTCGAGCATGTGCCAGATACTCTTATCATTCTCCAAGTGGACATGCATGGAAGAGCTTCGTAAAGGGGCTCTGTCTGGGCCTGTCTTCTAAATTTTGTTTTGCTTTTCATGTATTCTTTTTTCTTTTGATGTAGAACTCATTAAAGACTTCAACACGCCGAAAGAAGAGAACGTCTTTTAAAAGAAAAGCCAGCAAAAGAGGCAATGAAGTAGGTATTCAAGTGCTTTGGAAATCAGGCTCCTTTTGTCTAAATGTCTAATGTAGACTTTAAAGTTTAATATTTTTTCTGCAGTGTTTAATATATTTTTTTCCCACTGGAAAATTCCAAGCTATTGAATTTGTTGTGAGAAGAGATTAGTTTTGATAAAACTTGTATGAGAAGTTTTATTTGCTGAGTTGGGTTTTTTTCAAGAAACAACATACCAGACTCCAGAAGGTCAGCAGCCTAGTGAAACAGCATTCCCTTGGGATGTAAGAGACTCAGCTCAGACCCTTGGTTTCCACTAGGCAGAGCAGGGGTGTGAAACTGGGGTTGTGAAATCCACGGTGAGTGCACTGATGCAAGGATCTGGTCCAGTTTGAGGGTGTCTCCCTCCCTCAGGAAATCTCATATTGGAAATATTCTGTTTCTGTGAAAATTGACATTGGGCCAGAGAGAGAGAGAAAACAGATGAATGATCTGATGGTTTGATTTACCACACAGCTTATAGAAGACCTTGTTTCCAGACCCTGCTTAGTTGTTTAGTTATATGGATGAACAACAGCCTCATGGGGAGAGGTGGAAGGAGATGTGCCTCTGCATTGCCAGAGCTCTCTTATTAAGGTCCTCACTTGGGTGTTGGGAGAACTGCAGACCAGAAACTTGTATCTGTGTCTGCCACAGCCCAGAAGAGTGCCCTCACTAGTGGGGTCTCTGGTGTCCTGCAGGGTTAGGGAGGCAAATAGCTTCCTCATTGACATGTCATGTTTGATCTGTGACATTTGTTCAAAAGTGAGAGGGCTGGCAAGGCCAAGCATTCAAGAGCAGACCATCTGCAAGTAAGTGTTGATGCAACTTGTCTGTTAGATGGAATTCATGAAATAAGTAGTTTGTCTCATTCTATTTTCCATTGGAAAATTGTTCATATTAGAAATAGGACTTTATCTGACACATTATTAGCGCTCTGTGAATAATTGGGTTTTTGGCAATAGTATTGAGTAAAATAGTTTTGTGCTGGCCTGAAATAATTTTTTCCCCTCTCATCATGTTATTCAATTGTTTCAGCTGCATAAATTAGTCTTAGCTGAGTACGCCATTAACATGGCCATACTGTTTCCAGTACCTGAGGAAGTTTTGTCAGAGCTAGGTTGGGTCTCCTGCACATATTATGCCAGGGAAACATACATAGCTTTTGCTAGAGCTGTTTCTTGCTTCTGTTTCTCAGGATAACAAGGGGCGGCCATTTGTGATAAAGCCTATCTCCTCTCCACTCATGAAGCCTCTGCTGGTCTTTGTCAATCCAAAAAGTGGAGGGAATCAGGTAAGAACATCATCTGGATCCAGGTCACAAAGTTTTAGTTTAATAGCAATATTTCTGCAAATGAGAATAGCTTTTGGTGAGTCAGGTGGGAAGAACTCTATGCAACTGAACCGCGGTCCTTAAAAGAAGTCCTTGCTGTTGAATGCCCTGTCCACTTCAGTGGAATTGAATGGGTAGAATGAATGCTTGAGCATTTAAGCAGTTGTATTCCTATCTTCAGATACTTGAAAGGAGTCTAAAATGGTAGTTAGAGGTTTTCAGAAGACTTCATCTCTCCACAGAAAATTTAGATTGCCAATGAAGTCTTAGACTTTTATCAAAAAAGTGTTTGAATTTTATTAGGAAAGCCTAGTGAAATTAGTGAATGTGAAATGACACATTCCTATGTCATTTAAAAGAATCATTACTAGTCTTGTGCTGTACCACAGAGAGCCAAGTTTCAATGACTAACATTATCATGCATCAGACTTCTTTCTTAGGGTTCTTGAAATTAAAACTTATCCAAGTGAAATTGTTGCGGATTAGTTCTCCCACTTTTTGAATATCAAATAATTTGAATGCCTTTTGATAAACAAGGTCTTCTAGTTGAAAAGAAAAGACTGATGTAAGATATAGCAGAGGCCTATAGAGCATGGAGAATAACATAGCTGCTGCTTGCTTTGTCCTCTGTTAGAAGAATTAGGGAGGATATCAAGTGACACTGCTGAGAGTGATTTAAAACAAAGAAAAAAGTTGGTCCTTCTCACACTCCTTGCCACGGGATGTTGTCAATGCTAAAAATTTACATGGGCTAAAGGAGAGATTTGGAAGAGGAAACCATGAAAGTTACTAAAGTCCTGGACTCTGATCTGGCTCAAGAGTTCTATAAACTGCAAATAGCTGAGTCTGGGAGAATAACTACAGCAAACATCCTATTTATTTTCTCTGTTCTTATACATTTTCCTAGGCACTTTGACTACTATTCTTGGTTCTCCACTTAGGGGAAGGTGTCAGACAGAAGAGCCATCCCTCAGAAGGGGGAGCTATCGAAAATTCCTGGCTTGCACCCCCAGGCTATGTTGGAAATGTATTCTTGAATTACTTAGAAGTACAAACTTGCCCCATGGGGTTCGTAGGCCTCTTCTGCTAGTAGGAGGTCCTGCCATTTTCTGTCTGGGCAGAACGTGAAGGAAGGGAATCAAGCATCTGGAATATGGACCCAAGAGCTTGAGAAGGCAGAAATAATATCTTTAGATGATGGGCTGGCCATGCTGCACTGAGTGAGGCAGTACTGGGACAGCTGTAGTCCAGAGTCCTTGATTCTGCTTCATTAGATGGTAGAGGGCTACAGTTATGAGTCTTCATGGTGGTGATGGTGGAAGTCAAAGCCATGTTGTTGCTTGAATGTTGTGCAGGACACTTTTCAATGTGATGGTGATTTTTCCCACAAGCTTGTTCAACTTCTTGCTGTCATGGATGGCAGAGGGTGGTGTGGAATAACAGAGGTTTCTTGTTGCAGTTGGTGAGAAGTAGGAGAATAGGTTGCTGTGGGAGCTGAACCTTTGGTCTCACCCTGAATACCTATTCTTATGAACCATTAATGATTTGTGTTGTTAAATTTACTCTCTCTGTCTCTATGTATTTATATGCACCCTGCCTAGATTGGTGGGTCGCTATTCTATAGAGCAGTCATCTGCTATGCTGCTTTCTAGTTTGTCTTTTTCTTGGTTTGTTTACTTTGTAAAGCACAGAAGAAAGAAAAGCAGTCCAAATATAGTGAATATTGAATACTATTACTTCTAATAATCATAAAGTTATTAATAATTTCCCTTTCTCTGATTTTTCTCTTTTCCCAGGGCACCAAGGTTCTCCAAATGTTTATGTGGTATTTGAATCCACGCCAGGTCTTTGATCTCTCTCAGGAAGGGCCAAGAGATGCGTAAGTTCTTGAGCTTTCAGTGCTGCAGACCATGATTCTTTTCTTATCAGGAAAGCAGTCAAAGGTCTAGCGTGGATAGATTGGTAGACTGCACATTGGGTTTACGTGTCCAGGTTTTGGTAGTGGTGGTGGGGTGGGCTGCAGTGGTGCCTTCTGTGAGAAGAGCTCAGGAGCTGCTCCCAGACAGACAGTTCCAGATGGCTCCAAGACGGACCCAGTGCAGGTCCCACAGTGCCTGACCATTCCCTAGTGGCTGAGCATTGCAATGGGGTGAGGCTGTCTTCAGATTTCCATACATGAGAGCAGCATACTCTGCTGAGTACTAACCCAGCTTCTCTGGGCAATAGTTCTGAAGCGTCTTGCAGAGGATGGAGGTCCTGTCTTTAAAAAGGGATGATTCTTACTGCTAAGGGTTAAGAGACCATCCTTCTATGGTATTGGAAATAGGGATACTTGCTTTAGTCAACCATCTGTTCAGCTCTACTTTCACAAGTTAGGCAGCACAAAAATATAGTAATCATGGATAATCAAATATTTACCTGTGTAAGAACAGTCCAAGTATTTGCTATACATACTTCTAGAGCACACAAGCCTTTTTCCCTGCTGAAACACCTCCACTGCTGCTCCCTTCATGATGTATAGAAGTTTTAAAGTGTACATAGAATTTTCAGAGCTGTGCAATGGAGTTAAAGGAGCATTAGATCCTCTGGTCACTCAGGTCTCTAAGTGTGAATGTACCTCCTCCATTGGGAGATATTTCATTATGCCTCTTTCATGCAACTGAAGGAACAAGTTTTTAACGGGTGCTTTTTTTGGCTCTCTTGTTGGTGTCTTAGATGAGGTATCCAGAGAAAGAGCTCTGTTAGATGTTATTGCCTTCTGTGGTGTTAAAGAAATACAGTTACCAGCTGAAGGAGCCGTCATGTTCTACACGCTTCAGAGATGGTGGCGCAGCAAATCCTGATGAGGAACATTACATTTTGCTTAAAAATCTCTATGTTTATATTTGTTTGCTTTAGGATAATAGAAAAATGAAATATTTTTGTCATCTCCAGAGCAAACATGAGAATCTGGGCCTTTCAGATTTAACAAGGGAACACACAAAACCAATCAGGAGGTGCTGCCCAGCCACGGAGGAAGGCCCCATTTCACATCCTCCTGGTTTTGTGTGTGTGTGAAGATGTGAAGTGAGCCACAGGGCTCAGGTTGTGTTGGGGCTGATGCTGCCTGGAGCTGCTAGGGCTGATGCCTCCTCACTGACGAGGCTTTCAGTAACACTGTGATTGGTTTTATTTTTTATTTGTTTTTTATTTTTTTCTGCCTCAACCCACACCCTTAGTAATGAATATCTGAAAATGCAATAAGTGTCAGGTTAAACTGTCACTCAGCAAAATGCAAAAGAAGTGCCTGCACCATAGTTCTGACCTTTTTTCCCCTCCTTTTTTCCCTTGGCCAGGCTGGAGCTGTACAGGAAAGTGCCAAACCTGCGGATCCTGGCCTGCGGCGGGGACGGGACGGTA
Organism: Balearica regulorum gibbericeps; assembly: GCF_011004875.1. Lineage (NCBI taxonomy): Eukaryota > Metazoa > Chordata > Aves > Gruiformes > Gruidae > Balearica > Balearica regulorum. Next base: position 64,632,654 of record NC_046184.1, read on the forward strand.
GGTGGCTGGCGCCTGGCAGCCCCGCGGCCATTGTCGAGAGATTAAATTCCTTGCAGTTGTGGATTCCCTACCTTGCGATGCCCGCAGAGCCAGATAATGTATCTTATGCCTGTGAAATCTACTTTTTTCAAGATTTTCTGTGCATGGCCTGGCCTGTGTAGTGATGGGGTCAGATGCTAATGTCCTATCTGCTTTATGCCTAAAGATTTGGTACAGCTTAATAAAAACCTAAAGATTAACTTTGGCCTCCTCACTATTTACACAGATCTGAGAGTCTACTAAGTTAAGTCAGTGTCTGGGAGCCATTATATCTTAATTCTGTTCCTTCCTGCTATCGTCTCCATGATGGTTTGAGTACAGTCAAATAGGGTGTCCTCTGTGCCTAAAGAAAAGTGAGTTTCCCCACTTTATTTACAAAGCATCTGGAAGGAAGGCTATTGCATTCATCATACTACTAGCCTGGGATCTGGCAGATACAGGGTCAGTATTCTTCTTTGCTACTGAATTTCTGGGTGTTCTTGGACAAGCGAAAAGGGTCAGATCTTTAAAGGATTTAGGCACCCTCAGTTGGAGACAGATTTTTGTGGTTCAGGGCCTGGAGGCCAAGAGTTGGTAATGGAGGCATTACAACTGTGTTACTCTTTCCAGTGATTAGGTAAATCTCAGTCTGTGCTACTGAGTGCTTAAAATATAGTTGAAAAACTGACCTTTAACTCTGAAGATCAGTTCCCCAAACACGCACTTGATAATAGTTGTAACCAGAAGTACGGTAAGGAAAATGCATTACTGGTTGCAAGGTGCAACGGCTGGCCAGGATAGATATACGTAGATATTTAGGGCACAGGGAGAGGTTTTTTGTTGTTTGTTTTTGTAGTGAGCTGAACCAACTCTCAACCCATCTCTGCTTGAATTTCTGGGGGAATTTTCTGTTCAGCTTCTGTGGGTCCTTTTAAAACACCAGCTGTAGGGGTTATTAATTCCAATGCTTTCTCTGCAAGAGTGAAGAAAATACATGATTTGACTACTGTCTTGCTGGTACCTGGGACAGTAAGGTACTACTGAATTGTGAATGTTCCTTCAGAAACCTGCAAGGCATTGCTTTAGCAGAAGACATGACTGCCAGAAAGAGTTTCAATCTGTTTCTGAAATTCTTTGCAGCTTCCATCTGAGGAAGGCAATATTTTAATAGGGGGAAAATTAAATCTTTATCCTGAAAATATTAAAATAGAAATGAATGCGACTACATTTTAGTCTGACCATCTTTTGTTTTCCCTTTGAGCAGTGCAAGCGACAGGTGGCAGCACCTGCTCATTAGTATGAGCAGCACTCTGCTATTGCCTTTGCTGCTGCTCAGTTTGAAGCAAATTAATACCTAGTTATTCCCAAAGCCATTACATCTAGAAATGAAAAATCTGGTTCAAACGGACTTGGTGAATATTCAATGAGACCAGATGTTACCTTGCATTATTGAGGTGAATCAGAACTTATTGTAACTTTCCCATCATCGCTGCTTGCTGTTCCTTTCCAGGGCATAAGTGGAAAGCTTTGCTTGCAAAGCAGTCAGGAGCTTTCTGTTTACAGGGAAATAAAAGTCTTTGTCATCCTTGATTGTAAAACTAATGTGCAAGATTTAGAAATGACCTCAAGTTAAATAGCAATGTTGTACTAATAAATTAGTAATTTGAAGTTTATGTTTATAAGTTAAAAGCATTTACAAAAGTGGTAGGTGTTGTAATGCAGCTTGCACCAGTGGGAGGCTGAGGTGCAGATGTATGGATTGAGTCAGTGGCAATGACAAAGGGCCAATGGCAAAAGACTTTCTAAGAAGTCCTGGTCCCAGTGAAGTTACTGGGACTCTATTCTGTCTCCTGTTATCAATACTGAAGGATAGATTTTTGAAAGGTAGACGATTACTTATGTCTGAAAATGTCTTAAGGACTGTACTTAATCCTACCATGATGCCTGTGATAGACCTAAGTACCTTTGATGACATCCAAGTTCAGAGTTGTAAGTGATTCAGATGACTGTTTTCAGACAATGAGCTCTAATGTGGGTTCACATCCCAGATGAATGCTTTAATAATTGTACAATTGGTTATGATAAATAAGTGTCTGATAAATGCTATTTGTACTTAATTAAAGTTCTTCAGGAGACTTGGAGAAAGACATACCCTGGAATACTAAATAGAGTGGTGGCTGATCTATTTATCAGGCCACCCCCTCTCCAGTCCTTCAGATTCCAACTGTGGTTCCCAATACCCATGTTATGTTGGGTGCCTTTTGTGAAGCTCCAGTTTCATCCCAGTTTGGGGTAAGAATCTATTTGAAATCATAGTAATGGGGAGTTGGGGATTTTTCCTGCCACCATATTTGGGGGAGGAAAAATCCTGTCCAGCTGCAGTCAGAATTTCATTTTTATGTCTTATTTAAAAGCTCACATTTCCAGTAGAGACTGCATCTTTGAACACTGGTATCAGGAAAAAAAAAGTCAAACTTTATCTTATGTTTATTTTCTCTTATTTTTTTATTTAAAAATGCAGCGTGGGTTCTTTCACAGATTTTAATTAGGGTTTTTCTTTTTGTAAAGGTGAGAAATAGTTTAAGAAATAGTCCTCTTATAGTAAGAATTTCAGTCATAAAAAGTTTCAGAATATTTTCAGCAACTCTTTTTTGCCTCCTTGGAAATTACCATTTAATGAAAACAAAATATTTTACAGTAATTTGTTCCTTCTGGCTAGATTTCTATTTAAAAGTTTTATCTAGTCTAGAATAGGGACAGAAGAGAGAAACAGCTCTCTAAAATATCTGTTTACGATAGAAGAGAGCCAGATTCATTGTTCAAACCCAAAGTCTTCAACCCTGAGTATTAGAGTTTGTCTTTTATTCTAGTCTTTTAGTCTTCTATTTATATCTCTGTGTGCGTGTGACTATATATATTCTATGCTTTTCACTGAGTGAAATAATTCAGCACTAAGGTCTCTTTTCTGGGGAATGGGAGACCTGTGGGTAAGTCCATGCTTGACTTGATCTGGGCCCTCTGTTCCAGTTCCAGGATGTTCTGAGGTACCATGCTGTTTTAATGTGTGTATTCTTCCATGACAGTTGTCAAAGATTTAGTTTCTTTGAGCATAAGGGCACTTAAAAAATTATCTCAAATTGTCCATATTATTCTTCACTCATTTTTACATATAGTATTTTTCAGAGCAATAGTTAGGCAGCCTTAGCCAGGTGTAATTCTATGCTTTTTCATTTTCTGCTTAAAGAACAGCAACTTACGTTCTCTCTTTCCTCAGTAACTCTGTGTGCTGTTAAAAATAGCCAGTGTTTACATTCCACTGCTGCTGCTTGCACAGGAGCTTCATGAACCTGTTCTCCAAAAGGTGAAACCTCAGATGGGGCAGTTGTAGAGTTAAATTTCCGATATCTTCATTTTTCCTTCTTCCTTTTGTTTTACTTGATCCTCTCTGTAAAGGGTATACCATCAAAATATGTCTCTTTCCATTTTTCCATCCCTTCTCATCCTCCTGACTAACAGTTCTCTGCATTTCCTGTTTTATAGGTGGGCTGGATCCTCTCCATCCTTGATGAGCTGCAACTCAGCCCCCCGCCTCCTGTGGCTGTTCTTCCGCTTGGCACTGGGAATGACCTTGCCCGCACCCTCAACTGGGGTGGGGTAAGCACTGGCTGGGGTACCCTTATGTTCAGGCTCTCAATTCACTGGTCTGATTTAGTGGTCTAGTAGGGTGAAACTTCATTTTGGCTAAAATAGCAGGCAGGGCTGTGTCCAAGGTCTGCCTCAGTTAGGCAGAATGGTTTGTTTCCATTTCTAGTCTGGGATCTTGAATTACTAACGATGTAGTTGTTGTAATAAAAGTGTATATAGATGTATCTGCCTGGTATCTCAGGCCAAGTAATGAGGATATGCAGGCTTCTAATTTAAGCATAGTTTAAACTTTATTTCTCTGTATTTATCCTTGACTACACTACTGGAGTTACTCCAGGCAAGGAAAATACACTTAAGAGTTCCTCTCCTTATGATCTTACTTTGCCTGCCCAAGACTTGTGTACCTCAGCAACAGCTTGTTAAAATGCTTGATATATCAAAATTTAGCAATATTTTGAGATATTCTTGGGAACGTTTGATCTGGCCTCTATGAAAGGAGGGAAGTCTGCCAGGTAATTGGGGAGTGACTTGCTTTGCTTTCACTGTCCGCGGCTGACACTGTGGTGACACTCCCTCTGCTGTCAGGGTTACACAGATGAGCCAGTGTCCAAGATCCTGTGCCATGTAGAAGATGGTACCATTGTCCAGCTGGACCGCTGGAATCTCCAGGTTGAGCGCAACCCTGATTTGCCACAGGATGAGCTGGAGGATGGGGCACGTAAGGTTAGAGCCTTCTTTTTCCCAGGGAGACTATAGGATGCTTAAGAGTGTCTTTGGGTTACATCATAAGATGCATGAGTGAGGAATCTCTAAAATTTTTAAATTCTCTATTTGCATCTCTTCCTTCTGCTCTTTTCCTGTGTCAGTGCTTCCAGGGGTGTATGATACGTAATACATACCAGCCATTTATTTGTTGTTTGTAAATCTCAGACATTGAGCTTTTACCTCAAGAACCAAGTCCTGGCAAAAAACCCTGGCATCTTATCTGAAAGGTCATTGTTGGGTTTTTTGTTGTTGTTTTCTTTATTTTTTCCTCTAGTTAACCTGGGGTGGCAGGAGAAGCAACCTTGTGACCACCATCCATTTCTAAATTAGAGATATAAATCTGAAAAACAGGATGTAGAATTTTATTCCTTTGATTTTGCTAATGGATACCAACCGTTTCCTACTTTACAGCAAGGAGTAGTGTATTTTTGTATTTAACTTCTTTGTGTGTGGGTCTCCATATGATCTTGATAGTTGAGGAATGGGAAAATCTTTGTGAGGGGAATACGTTTATCGTGATATGTCATTTGGACTCGAAATGTTGAAAGTGTTACAATCATAAAAAAAATAAATATTGTGAACCACTTTCCTGTTCTCAGTTATAATTTCCAGCTTATCTATCAGATGCTACTGTTGTCTCTCCACAACCCTGCTGGGCGTGTGTAACGATGAAGAGGTCAGATGTATGCTTCCCTGCCTCATGCATCCTCAATAGAATTAGGGCTTCTTGTCTGGGGCTTCTATTGCTCCCGGTTATATATTGAATATATATATTGAAGCAGGAAGAAAACAGCTTGAGTTTCATTCGCCATGCTGAGCTTGAAGTGCCAGCAATTAGGAAAACCTTTGTATTGACATGTTAAGTCATTATGGGAAATGTCATTATGGGAAAGTGCCAGCATTATGGGAAATTTCAATGACAACATAAGGAACCCTTTGATGTGTTTACAAAGATACATATATAATCATAAAGCACTGTAGATATGTTTGTGTTCTTTATTCTGATATCTGATCATGTTCCACAAGCTATTACTAACCTTCAGAGCAACCTTCTGCATACATTTCCCTAATATATTCCACTTCCTTCTTAGGTTTTCATGAGATGCCAAATTTAAAGTAGTTAATTCTTGGTCTGACATGGAATGTTTAATTCGTGTTATTTTTACATGTCTTTTTATTATCCAATTACAGCTTCCACTCAGTGTCTTCAATAATTACTTCAGCCTTGGATTTGATGCACATGTTACGCTGGAGTTCCATGAATCTAGAGGTAATGGGAATGTTTTATTTCCTTAGCCTTGGGAATGGACTGTTGTTTTACGAATTACAAATGGAGTTGGATTTAACATCTTGTTCTTATAATTCGGAAGGAAAGCTGGAACATAAAACCCCAAGATACAGACACAAGTAGGAAGGAAGTGATAGTATCATGAGTTTCCAAAGGGCTTAATGATTTAGAAATGAAAAAAGTACATGGGACATGGCATTCACTGGAGGAAAAGGGCTAAAAGGGGAGCTTTTCAAGGTTTTTGATCTTCTAAAGGAGATACCAAGTACAGATATAAAGGAAATTTATGCTGACGTTGAGGTGTCAGAATAAGAGCAGGAAGAAAAACAAATATAAGTCAGGTGCCAGTTTTCCCTCCAGTGTGGAAGTGGAGGGAAGAGAAAAGCTGTGAGGTTGTGGAAGTAGCAGGGTAGCAGGAGAATAATTGTCTTCTCAAACTGAACAGCTGTTACCTATGGATGAGTATAGCATAATATCATTGGACTTTGTACACACCCAGAGTGTCTTTGTGCCAGTGAAAGGTTTTAATGAAGTCCACAAAACTGTCAGGAATTTGAGCTGTTGTAGCATCTTGTTTGTCCCTTTGCTGATGGCAGTTATACCACCCCATATAGATCCAAACATGGCTTAACAGGTGGGCTTAGGACTGATGTCAGCTGCTCTATTTATATGGTTTAGGCAAGCATGCTTGTATAAACAAACCTTGTTCAATTATCTGTGTTCTGCTTTTGGTCATTTCAGCTTCATACGCAGGTATTTTTTCTGAATGATAGCCTCCCTTATCTTCACTTTCATACTATCAGAGTGTCATTTCAAGATGGAAAGATAGCACTGCAATGCCATGCTAAATAAAGAGCAGGATGCATGGTGGAATGAGCTAATGCATATTTAATAAAGTTTAAGACTGCTTCAAGCTTTAGGAATAATAATGAGGGGCCACAAAAGGGCACAGGAATGAAACGATGACAGCTGTATGAATTTTTTTATGAATGCATATCACTATGCATTGCTAATGTGACTGTGAATATGCTGTATAGATGAAATGCATGGCTACTTTCTCACTTAATGGAGGCATTACTTAATAATGGAGGCATTACTTAATAATGAAGTAATGGAGCCCTATAAAGAGTGGATGTTATTCCAGAGATGCCAGTGTTTTAAAAATTTACATCGGTGAAAAAATACTTGGCAGAGCAAGCTGTGTGTCTGTGAGTGGGTATGTGTGGCCAGGAGAGCTTTTCATAGGGCAAGTGTCTGCTCTTACAAGGCATTACTGCTGGTGTCTTCCTTACCCTCTCAAATGCTAAAATACACAAAATGAGTCCTGTGTGTTTCAGGAGGGAAAAGCTTGTAGCCTTGGTGGTGTTGCTGGTGTGTGAGTTTTATTGTGTTTCTCATGTGGAATTAAGCATTGCAAAACAGATTCTCATCTCATTTATAATTGATGTCAATCGAGAGAAACTCGTAGCAAAACTTAAAGCGCTTTCATGGCTGTTGCACTTGGTCCATTAAGACAAGTGGTTGCATGCAGTTGCTTATGTGGAGCTATTGTAATTACATACAGTACTGAAACAAACAAACACCATGCCCGCCACTCTTCCCCCCACCAATAAATTAGATTAATTTGAATTCTCAGCCTATCAGGGGATTTTTATGCAATAGGAATTGGTCAACTGTTATATTTAGAATCAGCAGTGATTGCAATGTCTCAGAGGAACCTATACATGAACGTGGCCTTTTCCACGACAACCTCTACAGTTTTCTTGTGACTAATCAGATTGAGCCTTGAGGGTTGGCTCCAAGACAAATGTATTTAGCTCTCCTTCTTCAGGAAGTGCTCTGGGTAGCAACTCTTTCCAGAGTCATAGTTTCCTCCCTTGTTATCCTTATGCTTTGGTGGATCAAGAGAGATGCAATTTACTTTATCCCTGTTGACATACTGTTTGATCCCTCAGCAGATGAACAGGACTATTCATTTGCAGGATGCCACCATCCCCACCCCCCCCCCCCCCCCCCCCCCCACCCCAGTCTAATGCATTCCATTTCCTACTCCCTTGACGGCTTGAGAATGGTGAGGATGGAGTGAGCCTTGGACATGCAGTCAGTGATTTACTTCTACAATCAGAGTTGCACTCTAATCAACTTTAGCCTGTATTCCAGATCACAGAAAGAGTCCTTCCTCCCTACTCATGCTCATCTGCTATGTCAGAAATAGGAGCAGTTCAGTATGTTGAAGAACTGCTGAGTCTCTGACCCCAGAAAAGCTCCTTTTCTGTTCTAAACTGGTGCTTTGGTTCCAGTCAGTGTTTTTCATAAGAGCCAGTGCCCTGGTGGCTGCTGCCCGGAGCCATAGGGGATAGCCACATCAAAGAACGCGCGGCACAGGCACTGGGCCTTCAGGAGCCTCCTGCTTCTTTGCATGGCGTGTTGAGACTTTCTGTAAAGAGCTGGCAGCTCAGTGAGGGAGGTGGATTCACTTATGCAGTTAAATTAATCATTAATCAGTAGCTGGGCAAACAATCAAACAAGAAACACCAAGTAGCTAATTCTTACAAAATGGAGCATTATATTGTGAGAGCAGTGACTTCAAAGACAACTAGAAACATTGTTTTAAGTGGTTATTTGAGAAGAAGCAATCTGGAAGTGTTCACACCAGTGTGATGCTTTAGCCACAGGGCTGTCTTGATACTTGGATGCTTTCACTAGAGCATTACTGAGCAAGGATAGGTGGTTGGTACTACCACTGAATACAGTGTCAGAAGGGCTGCTTCTGAAATTTCTGGATGCCACAGGCTAGGAAAGCAGTTCTCAGGGAAGCACGAGAATGACCTGTATTCTGGGAAGCATGCCTTATACTGGGAGATTAAAGGAGCTCCATTTAGCTTATTGGAAAGAAGGTTAAGAGGCGATTTAATCACTGCCTGTAAGTATTTACTCAAGAAGAAGATATCTGATAGTTGCGGGCTCTTTAATCTAACAGAGAAGTATAATAAGATTTAGCAGTTGACAGCTGAAGTCTGAAAAGTTCAAAATAGGAAAAAAACCCACATTTATTTTAACAGTGAGAATAATTAACTATTAAATGTGCATTACTTCTGGACTATTACAATTTTCCATCACACAGTCTAATCAAAATGAAACAGCTCTCTAGTTTTAGAATAACTCCCCCCCCTTTTTTTTTGCTACAGGAATATTTGGGTAGAGATGTTTATTCCTCAGTACCTCTGTAACACATCAGAATTTAAGCATCTGTTTCATCTTGTAATTTACTAATGCTTTACTACTGCTTCAACGCATGAGTTAGTATTTCATGGATTTCTAATAATTCTTAGAGGTCTGTTCTGCGTTGGTAGAAATAGGAGTCTCACAAATGGTACTGAGGGATCATAAGATAAATAGTCTGAGAGGTGCTAAATTAACTGATTGTATTCTTGTTACCTCTTTGCTCATGTTTCCATCTATTTTCACTCTACAGGAAAGGGGAAGAATTCAATATCAATGTTTGAAATCTCACAGCAGATAATGGCACAGATGGGGCACTCACACAGGAAAACTGTATTTACGTTAACATTTTCACTGAGTGATGTGTGCTAAAAGCACTATAGTGCTAGCAGGGAATGTGAAAGTACAATGGAGTCTACTTGTTTTATTCAGGTGTTCATAATTTTCTTTTTTATCCTTTCACAGAAGCAAATCCAGAGAAATTCAACAGCCGATTTAGAAATAAAATGTTTTATGCAGGGGTGAGTTGTGATTCATCTTACAGAATGATGCAAACTTAGATGTTTTAATGTTTTCTTAAATACCTTCCCCCTCACTTTCTCACATCAGGAGCTCGTGCCAGTTCATTTTGCCTGTTGCAATTTAAAGTGCACATGCACTATTTCTGGTAATGCCACACACAGGTGTCTCTTGGAAAGTGCCCGAGGCACTGTTGTTTTGCAGTGCTTAGCAGGCGAGAGAAATGATACTCCTTTAGACATAGAACTGGTGATGTCTTGCTCCCCCTGCTTCTGGCTCACAGGCTTCTCAACAAATTGCTCTGCTTCTTTCAGGGTTTGGGCAGCACATTAATTTTGACTTTCCCAGAGATATTCCCCAAGTGTTAACCTGTATCTTTGCAGCTTTGAGGAGTAGTCTTGGATATAGGGTCACAGGGAGTGGGGGCAGAGATCAACTATTTGGAGTGATTCATTTTCATTACCCAATTCTGCATTCTGCATTCTGGAGGTACATGGATAATCTTTTATTCTAAAATGCAGTCATTAAGAGGGAAATACTAAATCGGTAATGTGTGACATTCTGGATGATGACTCCCACTGTACCTGTGTGCCTTAAACACGGGAACAAATATGCAAGCAAGAATTTGTATTTAAATCTTTGGGTGCCCAAGGACCTTCTTTGCTTAACCTCAAAAAAGGAGAAGTATCGTGATTTAAAAAAAAAAAATAAATCATATCTTCCGAGAGCAAAAAAGAATAGGTTTGACAAAAGGATGGTGTTTTGGTAATTAGCTCTGTGTTGAGATAAGAAATGAGAAAAGAGAAGAGAAGAAGCACTGATGACTTCCTGCACTTATTTCTGTTGCAGGCAGCCTTTACAGACTTTCTGCAAAGAAGCTCAAGAGATTTATCCAAGCATGTTAAAGTTGTGGTAAGTATAAGAAATTGTGTAAGAAATAAGTATTGTGGGAAGAGGGGGGAATGGAGAGAGAGTAAGGTGAGAGTTTAATGGCTCTGTTACTTTTCAGTTTTGAGCATGACATTTGCAACACATTCCAAGGAAAGTCTTGGGAAAGTTGTTACAAAGCAGCAACACTTCTCTTGTCTGTGGCTCCATTCAGCAATTTCTCTGTGCTCTGTCACTTTGGCTTTGTAGTGTGATGGTACAGACCTGACTCCAAAGATCCAGGAGCTGAAGTTCCAGTGTATAGTGTTTTTAAACATACCCAGGTAAGCTCAAGACAGATGCTTGGAGTAATAAAAGAAAAAAAACCCAAACCCAACCAAAACCCTCCAAGTTGTCCTAGACTGGGTGGATGTGCAGGAAGAGTATTGCCACTGTGTTGCCTTCTTGGGAGCTAGGTGCTTATAATAATTAGCAATATGGAATGGGATCAGAGTTCAGGGTGCAGCTAAACTATCCTTTAAAATATTGAGTATCCTGATACAGAGATAGTAGAAATGATTATCAAACACGCTTTCAAAAGTTGTGCACCTAAGCTGCAAACGAGATAGTAAAGAAACAGATGCCTAGTCTTTCACTTATTTAGAAGCAGAGTGTGGGGAAAAAAAGGGAGAGGGGAAAAGGATCAATATTTTTCCAGTAAAGGAACACCAAAAGTTGAAAGAAGTGCTGGTTTTTAATATGTTAGAAGGTGTCCCAAATAGAAATCCAGCTGTATTCTTAAAAGTTGTTTATGTCCTGCTCTCTAGAATAGTAGTCTTCAAACTTTTTTTGATTGTGCATCCCTATCAATTAAAAAAAAAAAATCACCCCAATATATGCATATTTATAAATTATATACATGTACTACTACTGTACTAATACATTGCATACATTATAAAACACACAGAAAAATAGAAATTAAGAAAAGATGTGATAAAGATGAAACAAACACTATTTTAATGGGTTTTTTAATTTATTTTTTAAAAGTACAAAAATATTTTCTTCACACACCCTAAGTGTCTTGTCAGTTGCGGATTTTCCTTGCACACTCCCTGTGATGCACGCACCCCACTGTGGAGATCTCTGCTTTAGACAGCCTACCCACTTTGCTCCACATGCAGTCCCAAGCACTTGATCTTTAGAGTCCTGCACTGCCCTTGCTGTGAGCTTCTACTTGGTGTCACCTCTCCAGAGTTCCCCCTTCTATCACTCTTGGATCACTTTTACATCCAGTCTTTAATGGTGGGAAAGATAGATGCCACAGCTGCATCTGTTCCTGCTTCTTATTTCTCCCTGCCTCCTCAAGCTGCGAAACGTTTTGCATTCCTTATGCTGTTAGAGCTTCTGAGCCAGCAGGGAAGAGAGGAAATGGAGCTCCAATGCTGGAGTGTCTGCTGCAGCCCCATGCCTGCCTAGCAAAGGGGCTAAGCAGCTTTCTGGCTCAACAGCTCATCTGCAGAAAGCAAAGCAAGTGGGGAGAACAAAGTGCTGCTGCTCTGTTATCTATTTCCTGGTGTTTCCCCATTTTCCTCTCACAAAGGAACCTGCTAAAGATTATGATGGATACATTTATGGATGGTGGACCAGCTTGGAAACAAGAGACAGATTTTCCCTTTTGTCCAGTCCTTGCCAGCATAACTTTTAATTGTCCCTGAATTGAATCCTGGAATGGATATCTGGGTACTTCTGGAGGACAGCAGAACAGGCTAGTAGTCAGGCTACTAGTCAGGAACCATCAGGGCAAACTGCTTTCTCAAAGCTTGCTTTCCAAACCTCTTTCTATAGGTATTGTGCTGGCACAATGCCCTGGGGAAACCCTGGAGATCACAGAGACTTTGAGCCTCAGCGCCATGATGATGGCTACATTGAAGTCATTGGGTTCACCATGGCCTCACTGGTGAGTACATTGCAGGTGCTCCCCTACCAGATGTGGTGAATTCTGCGGGTGGCGTTAGAGAGTGCAAAGTTGTCCTCATTACTGAACCACCGTGATTCCATATATTCAGTCAGCTAAGGTCAAAACATGCTCTGTTATTAGGTTTTAAATGAGGGGGACAAATTATAGATTTCTAATAAGTGTTATTTGATAATAAAAATGTACTCTCTGCAAAATATGGCTAATTTGCATGTGCAGTGCTCCCAAGTTAAACAGTAAGATTATTACAGTAAAAACAGCATGTATGCACATTTTTTCTGTGGGAATGTTCTATGGTCAAAAAATTACTGCTGTTTCTTTTTTAGCTTTTGCGTATTTCAGTCCATGGCATATAAAAGTTTGGGTTTTTTGGTTTGGTTTTTTTTTTTTTTTTTTTTTTAAAGCTGGCTACTGGAAACAAATATGGAATATTATATAAAATTATATGCCCAAACACTTTCCATATGCCCACTAAAAACTTTGTGAAAATTTAGTAATAGTTGTGGAAAATTTAGTAATATTTCTGGAACAAATGTTATCTCTCTTTTTCTTCTGCTAGGGAAAGAAAATTCCACCAGCAATTTTAATTTGGCAGTGCACTTTCTGTCAATGCTTTCCTTAAAGTGAACTAAAGCTGAGTTACTATAAAATCAATCTCACTGTAAATACCCTAGTGTCCTACTATCACAGTGGTTAAACACAATGATAGTCTCTTCAGAGGATGATTAAATGCAATCAGAGAGTTGGTAGTTATCCCCGTGCTAGTGTTAATCTACCTACAGCACTGCAGCTTGAACAATTTGGCCAACAGAAGGCACGTATCAGGGCTTCCTGGCACGTTTGTTTAGGTCATGCTTAAGTCTACACTCTTAGGCCTTTGTTTGCTGCTGTGTGGACTAGGTTAAAACTAACATGGATAAGCCTTTTTTCCCTAAACTCACACATTTATTTGTTGTGTGACCTGCCCTCAGTGCATATCACATTCAGTGAATACCCATGATAACGGTGTTTGTTTCCTCAAAGAGAAATTTGGACAAATTTATTCTTCAAAGTAAGCAAAAGGTCACCTTGATCAGCAATTATTTCTTTAGAAGTCTGGGTTAAGGATTCTTTTTTGGTCTTTTTTTTTTTTTTTTTTTTTAAATTGATCTAGTGGATTAGGGAAAAAACCTACAAGTAAGTAGACTTCTGTGTTAGCCTAGTAGATCTCGTGGAATGAACATTTGTTACTTTATCTCTGAAGATTTTAGGGTGTGTTTCTGAAAATGCTGTCAAAAGTCTATTTAGCATGTACCAATTGGCAATTTTCAGCTGGAATCTTTTTTGGGTTTGCCACTAATGTGTCTCTAGCCACTCACAGTAGCTAGAGTGATCTCAAAGCTACCAACAATTTCAGTTAGGACTGAATTTAAGTAGTAGGTCCCTTTCAGCAGCTATTTCTCTTTAAAGGAAGCCTAGTTCAGAACTGAGGGTCTACAACTCTACATTGGTTGTGATGCTGAGGAATTGTTGTAACCCTAGACTGTGTTGATATAAACCTAGCTTGCTCTATATGTCTCCCAGATGTGCTTGATCATACCCAAGAAAGTCTGTGAGACTGAGGAAGAGAAGTACTTCATAAGAAGTGTTATTATGAATATTATTGGCCATATTAAACCATATAGAGCAACCTGCTCTAGGTGATCCTGTTTTAGCAGGGGGGTTGGGCTAGATAATCTACAGAGGGTGCCTTTCAACATCTACCAGTCTGTGATTCTGTGATATTATCAGTTGATCCATAATATTGAGTGCACAGAGCAGGATTAAGGTCTTGACTTGTGTTTAGGCTGCTTTCTGTTAGTAGTGCATTAATATAGGATTTTTTCTGCATCTGATAGTTGAGAGTTAATAGTCACACTAGAAATTAAAAAAATACATTTCTGCCCAAACATGTCTCCTTAGAACTTGAAGGATTTGCTTATTGCCCTCCTTGTTTCATGTCTCTGAAATGAATTCTTGAACATGATATTTAACTGTTTTTAACAAGGTGGTTCTGCTTGCTCTTTTCAGCCTGTCTAGTCTTGAGGTTGAATTGCTGTGTAAACTTTCATAATAAGGATTAAGGACTGTATTCTGTTCAGGAAGGGGAAATCATTTTCCTGTCTCACAGATGTACCCAATTAGGGTGGTTGTTCTAAAGAGGAAATAATTAGTAGCATTACTGTTAATGTAAAAACAAACCAACCGAAACAGATTGAAAACTTTAAGAATAAACACAGGTATTCATTTGTGCATACACATATGTGTGTGTACATATTTGTATGTGTGTGTAATATGCTTGACATATACAAAGGTGATGAGACATGCAAGGCATATGGTTAGATATTGTTGCCCACCACTTTTCTTTGTGAAATTTTAAGTCCTGCGTTGCAATTTTGGAGTGAAAATACATTCACTGTCACTCATTAGAATGCCTTACAAATGGAATGCTGTGTAATGGATGCTGTCACTAAAACTGCATTTCGGATTCAACTGCCTCAACTATCTGTTCTGAGGTGTCTTTTCTTTGGCTTTCCTGTTTATGGGTTTGGTTTTTTTTTTGGCTGTTATGTTTGTTTTTTTGGTTTTGTTGATTTTTTTTTTTTCAGGCTGCTCTCCAGGTGGGTGGTCACGGAGAGAGATTGCATCAGTGCCGTGAGGTGACACTTTTAACATACAAGTCTATTCCCATGCAAGTGGATGGTGAACCATGTCGATTGGCTCCCTCACTCATTCGAATCTCCTTAAGGAACCAAGCCAACATGGTGCAGAAGAGCAAGAGGAGAACATCCATGCCTTTGCTGAATGAGTGAGTTGGATAGGTGCATGTCCTAATGGCAGGAGGCCTGTTTGGGGCAGCATATTCAGTCATGGATTTTGCATGTACTGGACCTGCAGCGCATTTACCAAAAAAAAAAAAAAAAAAAATTCACTCCTCCTAAACTCCCTTTCCACCATATTGTAAATACTTACCTGATTTTGTTTTATTCTTTTATCTTGTGGGTTACCCTCTATCTTGCTTTTAGAAAGGTGTTGTATCTTTCAGTTATTTAGAGAAGTTTGTGCAGGCTTAGTAGTGTGCCTCTTGGATTCTGACAGTTCTGCATGTGTATGCCATTTGCCTTTGAAGTTCTTTTGGTTCATTTTCTCAACGTTATTGAGCTGCTTTTTAACCTCTGATGGAGATCCTGTAACAAATTCCAATAATCAAGAATTACTCAGGACATCTTGTAGTCTCTGTTGTTGGACCGTTTATGGAGAAGGACCTGGAGGCCCACAAAGGGCTGTTTTCACTTTGCAGGGAATTCTGCTCCAGTATAAAAAACCAAATGAGAAATGAGTAGTCTAAAGATGAATAGAGAAAAGCTAAGATAACTGGAAACCAGGAACATGTGAAGAAGAAAAGACAGGGCTAACATTCTTTTTCATAATTAAACCTCATTTGTAAGCACTGCAGAGATATTTTAACACGCACACATACACACTATCAAATTTTGTCCTGTGAAAATGTCTGCTAATAAAATAATTTAGATTATTTTGTAGAGCTGATTATTGTATTTCTCATATAGAAGGCCTTCATCGCTGCTAAAGTGAGTGACATAGTAAGTGCCTTTGCTGTTTTTCATCAAGTATTCTTAAAGTGAAGCCAAACAGTCTGTCCCTTCTACAAAGATACCAAGCCTAAAGTTATCAAGGATCCACATTTCATTCAAACATCCATGTACTGAGGATTTCATTTTTTCTGGGGAGGTGGATGGGGGATTTTGCTGTTGCAGTTGTAACGTGAGGCAAGGTTTATGAAGAGATGCAATATCTTTCATTAGACTAACCCATACAACTGGAAAAAACAGACAAGCTCTCAGGCACACCTTTTCTCCTCAGGTATCTTAAAGGTTGCCTGTGTCTTTCAACTGTATCATCTAGTGGCAGACATTGCTTCACTTCAAACTTTGACTCCAGCCCTTTAGAGCTTCTTGTCATCCACTGGTTGTCAATCTGTTCATGTAATCAAAGCCTCCCTGGTTCTTTTCCACATCTTCCTGTTCAATTTAGCACTCTGTGTTCTCTTACTGAGACTAATGCTTGAAGCTTCAGTAGAAACCCATATCTGTAATGTGCAATTACTATTTGCCTGGAAAATACATATGGTATACTCATCTCTTGTGTGCAGTGAAGAATAGCAGACTCTTGCCTGTGGGCAGCAATGCCCGATTTCATCCAGCCACAACTCAACCATTTGCGAAAGCTAGAATCGAGCAGAGAGCAATCCTGGGGCATCTTTTTCTACACTGAGAGAGGCTAATGCAAATGTAAAATGAAAATTCCTGGTATTTTGATCTCATAATTAGCATGGTTAGGCTTGGATTTTGAGATCTGAATTTAAACTGTGGTAGGGAAATATAGATTCATAGTCTATGATGTCAGTTGTCAAGAGGATCTTGTTTGTGGTTTAGTTTGATTTCAGTGTGCTATGGTAGACTACATTGCTGTCAGTACTTTGATTTGGCTGAGATATTTGCCTGCAGACCCATATCTTGGGAAAATACAAATGATCTGTCAGGGACTCTAGTCTCAGCCTCACATATCAGAAATGGTGTGTGCATATATTTATATCTACTTCTATACCTATATATCTGTGTGTGTGTGTGTACTTTGCTTTCAAGTGTTGAAGGAGAATGAGAGACAGGAGTTGAATCCCCTGATGTGATAAAAAGTAAATGGCAATTTAAGGGTTAAACTCTAGGAAGTATTTAGTATTATAAGAAGTTCATTCAATATGATGCTGATTTGCAGTATTTCACAAGAGAGAAAATTTTCAATTAAATATGTTTATCTACATTTCTTAACTGGATATCTGGAATATATCTCCTTATTCCATTGAAATCTCCCAGAAAGCCTTATATTTGATTGAACACGATAGATTGTTCTCTTATGACTGTCGTCTGAATGTTAGATGTGTGAGATAAGTAAGTGGGTCTGGAGCTATCCCACTAATTTTTAGACAGCTGTTCTTGAGCTCCTTGCCAGGAAAGTGATTAAAAAATTATCTCACATCACAGTAATGCAGAGTTGCTATTATTTTTGGCTTTGCTATTATTGCTAGATAAGAAGAGCAATAGGAATGCTCTTTGGAGTTTTAGCTAGTCCAGTGTCATAGATAGAAAAAGACTTAATCTGAACAAGTCTTATACTGTGTTTGTGTTTTCTTACTCTGTTCTCCTTTGTTCTGCAGGTTTTAAGGAGAGGGGGTTTAGAGAGGATAGTGAGTTTGTTGTTTGCCTTGTGGATACACTTGAGTTTCCAGGGAGTAATAGTATTCTAAAATTGAAGAGCCCATATGTAATGTAGCTGGGTGAGAAGAACAAACATTTCATGCTTCTCTCACTTGGGAGTGGGAGAGCTTTAGAAACATGATTCTCTTCTGGCTGAAAGAATTGCCCATCTTCCTGATTGCAACTGTTCTCCTTTAAAACCTGTAGATGCTCTGAGAGGACACACATATATGAGAAAAAGGGATCTGACCTTGTTTGACGTGTTTTTCCTTCCATTTTCCCGCTCTTGTGCATCCAGCACCTTCCAATTGCATGAGGTGCCTCATGTGGTTCTATGCAGACCTTCAAGGTTGAAACTCCTGTATATTGAGAGTCCTTGTTTTATTTGTTACTGAATAATTCGCCTTTTTCACGGTGTGGGGAAAAAATTCAGCAGCATTTTTGACAGTGTAAAAGTTCCTAGTCTTTCCTAGTCTTAAAAAACAAACAAACAAGGAAAAAAAAAGGTTGGCCATGGAATCGAATTAAGGAATAAAAATCTAGTGTTTCTGTGGGGCTGCTTAAACTGAAGGAGCCTCCCTTCCCTGTTGACAGCAGCAGCATGAAAAGCTTCATCAAAGCTATTAGGGAACAAGTAAATATAATATGTGCTGCATTTTGTCATAACTGGGCAAAGTACTGGCAATTAATATTTTATTCAGTTATTTCATCTTTCACTACTGAATTGCCTTTAAATAAGATTCTCAGTGTATTAATTATCCTGAACTATTCATGAACTAGTTGATGCAGCTAGTGATCTTTTTTCTTACTGTTCATCAAGCATTCATTTTTTTTAATTTTTCCTTAAAAGCTAAGCTGTTTTGATGTGACACACAGATTATATGACTACTCTTGAGCAGATGAGGATGATCTGCTTATGGTTTGTACTCTTCTGATATAACTTTAAAATTTTGATTTGAAGCATAGTGGAGGAAAATCATTACTTGGTGAATACAGTTACAGTGCTTCTAATTTGTTTCTAATGGAGGCTGTCCAAACACAGGCATAATCTCTTCCTCATGCTACAATGCATTGCTCTACAATGGAGATAAGTAACAATCCAATCAAGTGTTTCAAGCCAGAAGCAACTTTTTAGGTGCAAGGAATGTTCAGGATAGGGTGATGCTATTTACTCTTGGTTATGGATTTGAAACATGGCAGATAGCAGGGTTGGGAGAAAAAAAAAGGTGGGTTTATTTTCTTTTCATATGTCTTTTCTGTTTGTACAAGCAAATCAAATTTTTGCTGCAGCCAGATCAGCAGACTCAGTTTTTCTGGAAAAGATTGAATTATGTTCTTATTCTCCTTCCCTTAAGAGACTTGCTGGCTAAGTTCTCATTCCTATTTTCCACTATTGATCCTGGTAACATGTGAAAGAGACAACATACTGGTTTTCTGTGATCAAGCCAAGAATATGGTTCTTGTGAGCTATAAGCAAAATGTGTGTGGAATAAGAAGAGAAGCTGTGGTTCCATTTTCCAGGAATCATTTTCTAATTAGAAACTACATTTTAGTATGCTGCTCAGTAAGTTTCAGTTAATGATCACTTTCTGAACCTCAAAAGACAGTATTTTGCTTTCACTGGCTTTTAGTTTGGGTTGAGGAATAATGTCCTGCATGATGGAAGAGAAAGAAGAGGCAAGAGTTTATAGATAAAACATATTCCATACACTTTAGAGAAACAGAGGGACCATCTGAGTATAAACACTAAAAGACAGTCAGTCTTGGGAGTCACTATATATAAAATGCGTGTTTCCCTAAGGTACATGACAGAAGAATGGAGACAGCAATTTGTCATTGTGGATACAAAATCTCCAGTAAGGGTATTTTTCTTCTTAAACTTTAACTAAAGTTGACCAACCTTTGGAGACAATTCCATCCATTCAGATCTTGGCTTTGATGTTTGTTTGCATTTCTGGACCTGCTTCCAAAGTCTGCTGCCTTGAAATTTTTCAGTGCCTGTGGAACAAGTCCTGGGGCTCCTCGTCTTCCTCGTATAGCTGTGTGCCTAGCTTGTCATTGATACTCCTCACTCATGTCTTTAGAAAGCTCCTGTGTGCCATGTAGCAGTGATTTTCTCCATTTGCATGTCTTCTGTCGCTTTTGGCTTCCTAGTGTGAACTTGGAGCTCTGCATGTCTCTTCATTCAACTTTTATGTGACACATTCCTTTTGTTTCTGTTTAAATGTTGTATGTCTTTTTCTTTCTTCTCTTCCACTCTTTCTCTCTCTCTCCCCTGCCTTTTTCCTTGTCTGTCCACACTGTGCCCTGCCTTTCTCCTGGCCACTCATTTCCTGCTGCCTATAGTATCCATAAAGTGCAGTCTGCTGACCTGAGGAGAGTTTCAGCTCCCCCCGATTCCTTCACTGTGTGAGTATCTGGCTTTTTTCTACTTTCGAAGTTCCATAGTTTGTTTTGGTTTTTTTTGCTGTTACCCTGTGTGTCATTCAACCAGGAGATGAGGCAGTAAAATCCAGTGACAAGTGGGAAGCAGGAGCTCAGGTGACAGCATGGCAGGCATAGGGCAGTGGCCTCACCAGCAAAGGCACAGTTCCACAATACCCAAGTAAGGTGAGCCGGGCATGTCTGGTGGTGGTGACCAGGTTCAGCCAAGAGTCCTGCTCGCCAGTCAAATCCATAGAAGCAGGCAGTTCTGAAGTTAAGCACCAGGCACCATCCCTGGAATCAGTTGAGATGAGAGCTTTCCATCCTTTGGTTTTAATCAAAAATATACTGTGAACAAACTCAGTCATAAGCCATATCTCCAGATAGAGCTGATCTCTCAGCCATTTTTTCAGATAGAGCTGACCAAAACAGGAAACTAGTTCCCCAGAGGAGTAGCATGATGTTGTCTGCAGCTGTGTTGAAGATGGAGGACCCACACACACACTTTAGCAGTATCTTGATTGTCAGCAACTCCACTGTACTAACTTGCTAGATAATAGCTAAATTATTCAAAAGTCTAACATCTTTTTTAAAATGCGGTGAACTGGCACTTAAGAATACTTATACCATTGTATGTTGGTATCTTCTTATTCATCCCATTTATGGAAACATGCCGTATTTTGAAAACCTGTGTGTGTTCACATTTAAAAAAAAAACAAACGCACACAACAAAACCCCCCAAAAAACCCAAACAAAAACCCCATCACCCCCCCAACCCAAACAAAAAAACAAACCCCAGCTTAATATAACGTGTCATCTCAGGCAGTGTCGTTTGTCTTCAGAAACGCTTTTTTACTATTCAGTCAAAAAGAACATGTTTTGCTCTGTGTTGACATCCCTTTTGTCTTCTTGCTTTGCCTCTCTTATGATGGATATCTTTTCAAACAGGTTAGGACTATCAAAGAAAGGAATTTGAAAGACATGTTGGAAAATAGCAAATTTCAGAGCTATAAATCCAGGTATTCAGAGCAGAAACTTGATTCCAAGAATGATTCCTATTCTACCATAGAAGAAAGTCAATGGTATATGCTAAAAGAAAACCCACCAAAACTCCTCTGTTCTGAAGACTGAGCATGTGCAATAGATGGTGTATAAAATGTTCTACATACTAAGAGTTAATTGGGAAAACTGATTGAATAATTTTAAGAGCAAATGGCAGCTTTATAGAAAAGGACCTGGGAGTCCTGGTAGACACCCACTTGACCATGAGCCAGCAATGTGCACTTGTGGCAAAGAAGGCTAATCGTATCCTGGGCTGCATCAGGAGTGTTGCCAGCAGATCAAGGGAGGTGATCCTTACTCTCTACTCAGCACTGGTGAGGCCACACCTGGAGTGCTGGATCCAGTTCTGGGCTCCCCGGTACAAGAGAGGTATGGAGCTACTTGAGACAGTCCAGTGATGGGCAATGAAGATTACTAAGGAGCATTCCTCCTATAAGGAAAGGCTGAGAGAGCTGGGTCTGTTTAGCCTGGGGAAGAGAAGGCTCAGGTGTGATTACATCAATGTCTATAGGTATCTCAAGAAAGAGTCTAAAGAAGACTGAATCAGGCTCTTTTCAGTGGTGCCCAGTGACAGGACAAAACACAATGGGCACAAACTGAAACACAGGAGGTTCTCTGTGAACACCAGGAAAAATGTTCTTACTGTAAGGGTGATTGAGCACTGGCACAGGTTGCCCAGAGAGGCTGTGGAGTCTATCTTTGGAGATACTCAAAAGCTGCCTGGACTTGGTCCTGGGTAGCCTGCTCTAGGTGGCCTGCTTGAGCAGGGGTTGGACTAGATGACCTTCAGAGGTCTCTTCCAACCTCAACCATTCTGTAATTCTGTGAAATTTCAGAAAGCTGCAAGTTCCTCATTGTTATTTTGCAAACAAGAAAAGATTCCAATTCAGTGTGCCTTCCCCCCGGATCATATTTGCTGTACTCTGCTGAGGAGCAGAGAAAGTAATACAGATAACTTGTCTCACTGATTCAGTAGCTAAGCAAGCTTCTAGAAAAAAGTTGAAGCGTTATTACTTAGACAGAACATTAAGCAAGCTGTGGGTCTGGGAGAATGGGTATTGTTTCCAAGTTGAGGGAGATCCCTTGGAAAATGACCTTCAAGTTTTGATACTGTTCATTTGAATGTCTCACTTGATATCAGCTGTCAGGATAAGGCAGGGAGAGAGAGACTCGTGAGCCCCAAACTAATTTGTAAGTCAAAGATGTTCTGTATCTTAAAATCTGTAAAAATAGATTAAACATGCTGCTGCACTGTGGCTGCCAATTAATGTGTCTGGCAAATTAAAATAAGAACCCATGAGGTATTAGGGAAATTTGATTTGGACTGTGATGGCTTTGAGATTCAAATGTTCTTTTTTTTTTTTTTTTTTTTTTTTTTTTTTTTTTTGTGTTGAACAACAAAGAGTGAGCCTGACTTCTAGTTAGTACTGAACAGCAGGGCAGATTCTGCCAAGACCTGATGATGGATGCAGCCTGTCTTAGACAAATTTCAGGTTTTCTGCAGCAGGATATGAGTGGGAATTTGAGGCAGCCAAAATTGTTAGGCACATATGGTCTTTGTTGCAGAGACAGTAGAACTGTAGTGTGATCCATTTCAAATGTTTATACAGGGTGCATAAGTAAATACAAGTGTTATATTTTTAATTGAGGCTCTTTTAAAAGGAAGGTAAAGGCTTGCATTTTCCAGCTGGCTGTTCAGTTGAGATGAGAAGGATGTACATGTCAGAGTACATTTGCATTGTGTGGTTGATGCAAAGGAGTTCTGAAAAAAAAATACCATTTGGAAAATAAAACATAATTGACTTATGTAGCCCTTACCATCCTCTTACAAGTGAAATAAGCACTGTGGATATACTGTGATTTTTATTTTTTTAATTACAGAGTCTACATAAATGAAAATTCAAGTATCACCTTATTGGTAAATAGTTTATACTCTTTTATACAGTTTACAGAGTAATGATTGCAGCAAGGTATGCATATAAAACCTGTGTGAATAGCAAAGGAGTAATAGGAAATAATTTTTTGATTTTATCCAAATGCCAAACAGAAGCAGCTTTGTGGGTTAGGTTGAATATGAGTGTTGTCTGTAGGAGGAGATTCTAATAAAGAATTGTAGGAGACAAGGCATAAGGGAGAAAGTGTTAGTGAGCTATTCTCCAAATGCATAGGTAAGGATGAAAATGCTTATATATATTTTTTCCCTTTTCTCCATTACATGAATTATAGGTAATTGAATCTCATCTTTTCTTTGTCAGTTTGTCCTGTTTAGCATGTGGGCTTCTGTTTAGTGAGATCATTACTGTTGGAGAATCCACTGTGCTTGGAAGCGTAAAGTGCGAGAGAACTACAGCTAGCATGGTGAAGGAGAAAGAAAACGATGATCAGGATTCTACCTCGCGCTTTGGCACGTGTTTAAGTGTATGAGTGGCTCTAGCCTTTATAAAGGAAAATGCTCAAGCACTTGCTGAAGCAAGTGTGAAGTAAGAAAGTGCAAAAGAGTTTAGTGTGGTTGGGTTAACCTGGCTTATCTGGGGTAACACTCATCAAATGGAAAAAAAAAACATGTGGTGGAGCTTATATTTTTAATGGTGGTTTTTTAGGTAAAGAGCTTAGCAAGAGCTTTGCCTTAAAATAGCAGAGGACTTTTGTGAAGCACTGAAATTTGTCCATCAGAAGAGGCTGGATGATTCTGCTCTGTTGTGGCAGTTCTTATGTTTTAAGTAGATAAATGCTGTGAAAAACACACTTATTTTTAATGTATCGTTTCCAAGCCCTACCAATAAGATCTCAAAAGGTTAATTTCTTTCTCCTCTGGTTGCTGCTTTCCTTTTTGCAATTGTTCTAAACACTGGAACATTTAATTAATTTTGCATGTTTATTTCTTCTCTAGGAGATAGGTAATTCATTAATCTGTCACTGCAAATATGCCCCAGAGGAGCATGCTTTTTTCCTAAAGTTTATTTTTTGCAAGGGAGGGACAGTAGAAGATTTCCTCTTCCTTTTCTGTTTACTGAATCAGTAAAATCTGTATGCGTGCAGGCTGGTGTGGGCTGTATTCTGGAAGATCAATCAGAAATTTGCATCTGGATTTTGTAGAGTTGTTGGACTGTTTATTGTTATTATTTCCTTTCTCTATGCAGACACAAAGCATAAGAAATGGTTCATAGGGTTCATAAATAATTGAAATAGGGATTAGGGCATATATGATTTAGAAGTCTGTCTTAGTTGAATCAAACCTGATGGCATGGCAGAAGTGTTATCAGGTTGCTCTGCAGGAGCGCCAAGGGCAGGACCTAAGCTTGCTCTGCCTGTTTTCTTTCCGGGATGACTGGAGGTAGGAGCATGTTTCTTAGGAAAAACAGCTGGTGCTCCAAGTGAGTTGGCTGGCATCCTCTTGCCTGTTGCTGGATGATTAATAGGGGTGAGAAGAGGAAGTCACAGCTTCATCAAAAGTGTTTTCTTGGTGAATGGAAGTAGATCAGGTTCTGCTGGTAGTTTCAGAATAGGTATGTGTGGAATTGCTTCTGTGGGTTTGAACAAGTGGTGGAATAAAAGGGATTTAAAAAAAAAAAAGCCCTTCTCATTCTTTCCTGTCAAAGCTCTGCGTTTTTACGTTTTGGTGGTTTTTTTGTGTGTGGGGGTGGTGGTAACACTTCCAGAATCCCAAACATGCTATAGTTCAGGCATAGGAGGGAAACAAATGCATACCTTTTCTTTGGTAAGCAACTTCCAGCAGTGGGGTGGGTGGTGTTAAAAATGGCTTTTACCTTATAAACAGTTTATCTAGCATGATGTTGACTTTCTAAGACCTATCCCTGCACGGGGTTGAGAGGTGGGCCCATGCACACCTCATTAAGTTCAACAAGGCCACATGCAATTTCCTGCACGTGGGTCAGGGCAATCCCAAGCACAACTACAGGCTTGATTGAGAGCAGCCCTGAGGAGAAGGACTTGGGGTGTTGGTGGATGAGAAGCTCAACATGAGCTGGCAATGTGTGTTTGCAGCTCAGAAAGCCAACTGTATCCTAGGCTGCAGCAAAAGATGTGTGACCAGCAGGTCAAGGGAGGTGATTCTATCCCTCTACCCACTCTAGTGAGACCCCACCTGGAGTACTGCATCCAGCCCTGGGGTCTCCAGTACGAGAAAGACATTGAGCTGTTGGAGTGAGTCCAGAGGAGGGCCACGAAGATGATCAGAGGGCTGGAGCACATTTCCTATGAGGACAGGCTGAGAGAGTTGGGGTTGTTCAGCATGGATAAGAAGAGAAGGGTCTGGGGAGACCATATAGCAGCTTTCCAGTACCTAAAGGGAGCCAACAGGAAAGATGGAGAGGGACTATTTACAAGGGCAGGTAGTAATAGGTCACGGGGTAATGGTCTTAAGTTGAAGGAGGGTAGAATTTGATTAGATATAAAGAATATTTTTTTTATGATGAGGGTGGTGAGACACTGGAACAGGTTGCCTAGAGAAGTTGTGGATGCCCCCTCCCTGTAATTGTTCAGGGCCAGGTTGGATGGGGCTTTGGGCAATCTGGTCTAGTGGAGGGTGTTCCTGCCCATGGCAGGGAGGTTGGAACTAGATGATCTTTAAGGTTCCTTCCCAACCAAACCATTCTATGATTCCATGAAAAAGAGTGGTTCTGATTCTGATGTGTAACCTGGTGTATCATCAGATGGATATCTTCTCACAGAAGAGTAGACGTAAGAACATAATAAATTAATTATTTATGTTAATGAATGTCTAAAAGTTTTAAAAATTTCCAGAAAGCATACCCTATTCTTTACAACAGGAATTATTTAATATCTAGGTGATCATCTGTATTCTGGTAGAAAAGTCAAATGCTGCTTGTCTGATAGAAAGTAATGCAATTTCCTTGTACTGTTCAGCCATTTTGCAGCTAAAAAAGGAAATAAAATAATTCTCTATTACTGAAATTACTTTTTTTTGTTATATGAGTGGAATAATTTTGAGAGGACCTCATAACATCTCTGCAGACTCTTTCATAGTTTGTTGCAACTCAATAATGTTCATAGCTTTTCTACAAGGCTCATTTAGATTGCTATTTAATAGTGCCCTGAATGTGCACGTCTGGTCCATGCTAATCAAAAGTTCATCAGATAAAATTCAATATGGTAAACTAGCCTATCTATGCTCCTGATTTGAGAAGATTGATATTTAGGTTTGTATTTAAATGAAACCATTATAGCTAATCAACATGAATGAACAGAATGTTTCAGTTGACCTGAATCTGCATTTATAGTCCCATGGGGCATATGACCTTTAGCATGTAATTCTGTGGATTGGTGTGTTTGGGGAATGAGGTTCTTAATTAGATTCTTTAGGAAGTAATGGAATTCATTCATCTGTACTTTAAATTACTTTTCATTGACTATGTAATACACCATTTCGAAGAATAATAGGTGTAAGAAATTTTAATATTTTAGGTTGAATTGCAGTGCAGCAATCTCCCTAAATTTATTTATAAATTGTCTGCTGCTCTATCTGGAGAGCTTTTCTTCCTTTCCTTACAGCTGAGCAAGTTGTTTTATACAGTGGTTATAAACCTCCATTTCTAGTAATGCTGTAGTAATGTTTGCTTTCAGTGACATTTATCACCCTATTATTAGCTTTTACATAGACATGCTTATGTACTTAGTCTTTGTGGTTTCTGAATATGCTGTTTGTCTGAACAAGATGAATTGTGTGATTTGTATAATAATATGGATTATTACTACAGAAGTATCAATAGTAGAAGTGTTTTGCTCAGCTGCATTAAATAGGGCTCTGTATGGAGCTCATGAGTTCTGTGAGTGAACGAGTTAATTAGTTGGATGATGAAGACAATATCCCCTGGTGTCAGTTGCCAGTCTGATAGCACAAGGGATGAATATTCACATAGTGAATTTTAGAGCCAAAGCTATATTGAATAGGTAATAAAATTTAGTGAGACACAATATAATGTCAGCCAACAACTGTATTCTGACAGAGAAAAGAGTATTTGCAAATAAATCATGAACAAAACCATTGAACTTCAGTCACTGAAGAAATGGGGTTTTTTTTAGTGTGTGTGTGTATATATGCACATATTTATAGGCGTGTATATATGCATATACGTATATATGTATTTGAGTTATGAATATATTACCTGTGGCTGGATTTAGCTAAGTACACAAAAGCTCTGCCCTGTAGAAAGGACTTCTTAGTGTTCCTATTTCTGATAGTTTATTTTCTATAGAAAGCTGCTGTTTCTAAGGTTACATTTTTATGACTAAGCTAAACTGTTCCAATGGACAAAAGGCTAAGTTCTGTTTCTCTCCAGTTGTATGTTTTAACATACACAGCTTGCTTGTGTAGTAGTAGTGCCCTGTCTTTATAAAAAGGGGGTGAACATGAGGGAGAAATAGGAGAACAGGAAAGTGACACTTGCCGTTTAATTCTCTCTCACACTTGACCCGGAACGGAACTATTTCTCCTCAGGTAATACATTACATTTAAGATGGTGTGCTTGTTTTTTCCACAGAAGCAAATTTGGAGATATACAGTGCACTGATGTACCAAAAAAATTATACTTTTTACAAAAGCATGGGAAGAATTCTCTCAGATATTTTCTAGTTAAAATGTGCTTTTGGAGAGTGTGTGTATGGCTCCTGGAGCAACAAAAATATTTTAGATTTGCTGTTGATTTTTAGATCTTTTTCCTCCTCTAGATCCAAGCAAATAAAAAGGGCTTGCTCACTTCTCCTTTTCAGGTGAAAGGACTAATTTGATTCAAAAAGGTGATGCTGCAAATGCAATAGGTTGCCACCAGCTTCAAGCCAGGAAATAATATTTGTAAAGAGAAGGTGCACGTTTTTCTTTCTTACGTGGCATTAGTGAGTCAGCATAGCTGCCGAAGTCAGTGTTGTCCTTCTCTCCCCTTGGTGTCCAAATACTATCCTGTCCTCACAGGGAGGTTGTAGGGAGATAGATGGCAATTAACCAAGGATTGACAGATGTTGGCATGAATCTTAACATCCATCCCCCCCCCCCCCTTTTTCAGGTTATCTCAAGCACTGAATATATAGGGTCAACGTGACCATCCCTTCACCTTGACATAAAGGCTCCAAACATAAACTTGGAGAAGTTGTTCTGTTTCCCTGTCTTTCTTTCCTCTCCCCATTTCATGAGATATCCAGATTATCCATTGCAATGATGTGTTTGAAATGAGGCCAGTTGTATGGTAGGACATAAGTCTACCACTAATTCAT
The DNA here is from genome assembly GCF_011004875.1 of Balearica regulorum gibbericeps. NCBI lineage: Eukaryota > Metazoa > Chordata > Aves > Gruiformes > Gruidae > Balearica > Balearica regulorum. Next base: position 64,660,978 of record NC_046184.1, read on the forward strand.
TGATAATGTTTGCCAAGAAAGTTCACACTTGAATTATTAGTGCTTAGAAACTGAGAAGCAAAAAGCCCTACCATAATTGCTTTTACACAGCTTTCCTAGTATTTTTATGCCAAATGAGTTGTTATGAGCAAAACACTATAAAAGGAGGACAGTTCTTCTGATTTTTCCTATGTTATCTTCCCAGAGAACTAAAAAGTCTTGGGTTTGGATGATAATTTAAAAAAAATCTTTGTATATAATATAGACAGTTATTAGAATTATTTGTAATAATAACTATTCAGACAATCATCCAAATATTTTCAGGCATTCAGTTTTCAGCTGCAAGTAAAATATCTTGGTGGGACTTGGGGGGGGGGGGGGGGGAGGGGGGGTTAAGCAACATAAAAAATCACTGTACTATTATGGAAAACCTAACTTTTACCTTAAAGAAGGTAGCCTTGGGGAGGAATGGGTACATGACATTGGGAATAGGGGACTGAATTTTGGGCTGGAGTCCTATTGAATTCTTATCTCTGTCAAAGATTAGATGTGTGAACTTGGTTACATCACTCCTTTGCCTTTTTTTTTTTTTCCTTCCTCTCTTGTCTAAACCAAGTACTCTAGAAATAATTATAATTTCTGAAAATTCAAACATGGTAGTTATGGATAAGTATCGAACAGAAATCTTGAAACAACAGCTTTTAAAATTGCCTCTGATTCAATTATGATTGTTCTGGATTGGACAAAAAATAATTCATTAACCATGTTTTTTTAGTGATCCCAGGCTTAATGGAGTTGTTTCACCTCAACAATTGGTGGAAACAATTGTATGACTGAGACAAGCTCACAGGGAGATATGGAAGCTGGAGAGAGCGTTACCTGCCCTGTCCCTGACTAACAAACATGACAAAGGCCAGTGTGTGGAAGTGAAATTGTGAGTGGGAAGTATTAAACACCTTGTAGCTGTAGTAAATTCTGCACAGACAGTGCAGAGCTACAAAAATACATAAACACATTCATCTCTTACAGTGAAGGACACAAGTAGGTTGCTGGTGGGAGGGAGCCAGACTGATGGGATGCAATGGGTGGTTGAAAGACAAGTATCACTCAGATATCTGCTACAGAAGATCTAAAAGGACAAATTAAGGAGAAAAAGGAGTTGGTAAACTTCTGTTAGGAGTTAAAATTACAGTTTACCATGGGAAGATGCAAAGTTCCTGTACTAAACTGTTTTCCCTCAGTATGGAGAGCAGCACTGGTCACCACAGCACAGGGTCACAGAGTGGAAGAGGAGAGTCTGAGCATCATGCATCATGGATAAGCTCTGTAGCAAGGAAGAAATGGAAAACAGCAAGTAGAGAGAGGCAATGGTGTGGTTCTGCTTTGGAGGGCAAACATCCCCTGTGCTGGGCTGAGTAATTCCTGCACAGGAGTATCAGCTTTTGTTCAAGTGGTTATTTCGAACTGGGGATTGCAAAGCATACTTTTTATAAAGTTCCATCCTGGGTTGCTCAAAGATTTCAACGGAACAGTACAGATTTGGTTCTGGTTTCAGGACAAGCAACAGTTTGAGACAGTTTGGGTTGGATTTACACTGAGCTTAATTCAGGCCATAGCAAGGATGGCTGTCTTTGTAGCATGGTTGAGTGTTAGAACAGAAATAAATAGCTGAATTCTCCCGTCTCCCCATCCCTTTCTCTCCCAGCTGAGTTCAAAGTAGAGATAATTCACAAGCATTCCTCCCTGAAACATTCCAACAATCCCCAGGTTGTGAACAGATCAGCTGGAAGACTGAGCTACCTTCACCAAAATGTGCAGTGGCAGAACATTATGAGAAAAGCAACATAGCTTCTTCCTGTATTGTACTGATGCATAAAAGACTTCACTTTTCAGAGCTGTCAGTCTGTCATTTTCATGAACCCTACTACATGCAGTGAATTATTTCTTTTCTCCCCTCAGACAAAGACTACGCATTTAAATTCCTATGTTTTCTGACTTAAACGTTTTCTTCTATTTTCCTGGCTAAAAATAAAATCTCCTATGATTTTCATTTTTGAAACTTGCGTCTTATAGAATTTGGAAGGGAACATAGTTCCTTAGACTATGTTCATTTCTCAGCTAGTGATGTGACATTTAAACTTGTTTTAAAAGGCAAAGAAAGAAAAAAAAAAAGTGTCAGACTCAGTGCAATTATGTTCTTGTTCCATCTATGCACCTTTCCCCTCCATTTGCAGGCACTCATCTTCTCCAGGTTGCTGAGCCAGCTGTAGAGCCTGCAGGTGGAAAGTGCTGTTCTGTAGGATGATATAATGGCACCTGATTTAGAAACCTGTCTCCTGAAGCTGTGCTGGAAGTTACCATCCCAGGTGTCTGTCATCAAACTGCAAAAACTTATCTTAAATAGGGGCAGTTTGATGATATCTTGGGGCACTTAGCACAGGGAAAACATTGGGTAGCCTATATGCTTCTGAGTGTGTCAGTCTCACTGCTGCTATTAATCATTTATGATTTCTTCAAAGCTATTCTTCATGTATCTTAGGCTCATTTTCATCAATAACGTAGAAACTCCTGTTCAGAATGTGAATTTCTTCAGTGCAACTCCATCTAGCATGTTGTCTTACACTCCAGTTTTGGAGGCACCCTCAATTCATTATCCTTTATCACTTTTTAGGCAAAGAGTACTTGTGCCAATAGAACTTTTTTAAACTGGGACTTGATTTTCAATCTTTATTTTCATCTGTCCAGATGTGACAGAGCCGTTTATACTAACGGAGAGAAAGCATGCAATAAGCTAACACTGAAACAACTGCTAATTGCACACCCAGTGGCTCTACAAAGAGGTGGCCACAAACCATGTGTTTTGTTAGGTCTGTAGTATTTTCTAGCCAAAAAGAAAGTTGCTTGCTTTTTTAAAAAGTGTAAAAAAAAAAAAAAAAAAAAGTTTGCATTTGCGAGATGTGGTTTGTCAGCACTAGCAGTACAAATGCTGTAGGTCAAATATTTTAAAAATGAGACAAAGAAAGAAGCAAAACTGTATATTTATGGCAGTGGACAGTATTTTAACTTTTAAAAGACAGTGTGTGTATTAGGCAATAATACCACTGGCAGAATTCTGTTACTAACTAGATTAAAACAGAGAAAAAAGATGGTCTTTTGGTGGAAGCACAGGATGAAGAATTTACTTTTAACTGACCCAGGGGCCAGTTCCTAGAGGACAGACATTTGCTCTGTGCATTATAATAACACAGGTTATCTATCTTTCTTTAAAAGTGGAAAATGCAAACGTGGCCACGTTAATTAACATAGCATTCAGTTAAACTTACAAAATCAAATATTAGGTTATGGTAAGGTGGAAGTAGGCATGAAAACAAAACAACGCTTTTCAGGGCAACTTTCTATTAATTATGGACACTTAAATTTATAGATAAGGACACACTGAGTGTTTCAAAATTATATAGATGGTTGAGGTTTCTAAATCTGGATGAAATCTGTAGAAATTAGGTTCCTGTACTGCCACTTGCTTTTGAAAGTCCTCCTGGGTTCTGTGTATTGGACTCACTACTTTGGAAATCCAGTTCTTAGCCACATTCCTGTTGCCTGGTTCCCAGAACAGAGATGCTGAATGAGGATCCTCCAGGAATGAGGGTCGTGCTGTCATGGGCAGAGGACTGGTTGTCATGAGAGACTTCCCAAGAAAGCATCCGTGTCTTGAACCACAGCTTGGCAGACCAACAGGCTGTGATAGGGCCCTAGGGATGTACAAAAAGGCAAACTGCAGAGAGGAGGGGTAGTTAGAAAACAGAAAAACCTTTGCAATTCCAGACCACACAGCCAGAAAATGGGCTTCTTGATCCTGCTTATCATTTAAGGTGTAATGTCTATGTTGTTGTGCAGTGGGTAGTCATAATTGTAAATGCAGTGCTGGGCCTGTGAGGAGTCGGCCCAGTTTTGAAGAGGCTGGCTCTTTTTCTTCTTTCAGAGAAGATTAAAATTACTTCATATCCTGTTTTCAATTTATTCTTCCATGGAACGCTTCATCTAAGAAGGTTTCTTCTTTTTTTGCAGCCCTCATTCCATCCCAGATCGCCTGCGGATCAGAGTGAACAGGATTAATTTACAAGAATATGAGGGGCTACATTACGACAAAGAAAAACTCCGGGAAGCTTGTAAGTTGGAAGAAGCCAGGATGTTTCTGCTTTTGGTAGAACATTCTGTATGAATCTTACATTAACAAAAAACCCTCCAAAACCAAGACAACAATAACAACACTCAAACATAGGATCAAGCATGCATTTTTGGATGAGTCATGTGGAGTGTATATTCATCTATCTGTGCATATGCACATACATATTCTATATATATAAATACTCTCTCCATAAAGAGCATATATAGAGAATTCACCTGTTTTCTTATTTAACTATGCCTTCTGCAAGTTGATTTTATTTGCTGTAAGATAAGTGCTTGTCACACTAGTTGGTTTTTTTTTTTATTCATGTCTTTCTGTTGATTCTGCTTGGTTTCTACTAGTGCATGAAGATATTTCAGATTTTATGATTACTATCAAATTTGAAACTGAGTGGGGCACCATGATAAATTTCATATTGAGAATGTGCTCTGACCTTGAACGTGGTTCTTGCACAGGTGCATTTATCTTGGGGAAAGGAATCTGGCTTCCCCAGTCCCTTATTCTTTAACAGCCTTCAGTTTTCCACATAAGAGAATAATCACTGTTTTGTTTCCTCGTGTAATGGTTTAATTGCCATGTTCAGGGGGGAAGTCAAAAGGAGACAGTGGTTGCTTTGGCAACATTGATGATGACAATCCACACTTAAAAATGGAGTTCCTTTCCTTGGTGACACACGGAGTCGTTATTCAATGAGGGACATGGCTGCTTGTGATAATTTAATAGTCTTGTTCATGCATCTGGCTCATTATTCATATTAAATTACAAGCATGACTGTTTGTTGTGCAACAAAGCTTCAGCTCCCTCTGTAATACAGAGTGCCCTGGTAATTACAGGATGACAATGCTTTTAATTGGTTTGCTTATCTTACTGTTGGAAGATAGTGAAACTGTTTCACTCTCATTCCTCTAGTCCCACCCCTCCTTATTCTCCCAATTCACCAGCTCTCATTGCAACAAAAGAACTGAAATGGTTTAAATTTTATTATTGGTCCTGACAGCCTTCTCTGAAGTTTTTGTTAGTGGATTTTGGTCATAGTTTAAGAAATCAAAGCCTTCATCACTGGACTGAGAAGAATTTTAACAGGATGAGGATTATGGCTTGCCGGAGAAGAATTTGCTTCATGTTTAAATTGAGACTATGTCCTCATCACCACATCATTTTATGGAGCATTGCCACTAAAAGTTACTTGGGGAAGGAGGGAAGTGCTGAAGGAGGAGAAGTGCCTCTTCTTTCTTTACCAAAGAAAGTGATTATAGGGAGGAGGGGAGTGGAAATAAATAAATTTCCATGGCAGGTGAATAGCTGAAATTTTGTCTGTCTGAATGAAAAATTTAAATGCAGATAATACTTGTGCACTAACAAAATACAAGAGCACTTGTATTGGGCCCTGTTTCTACAAGGCCTGTTGCTGTGCGTGAGGTTAGCTTCCTTCAGCATGACTGTAGCTCTCAGGCGCATGTGTGTCTCACTAGACGCTTGCAAGAGACTCAATTTACATATCTGTCCAGGCTTTGGCAGAATACCTACAACTTAATTCCATAATACTATACTAAATATCCATTCCCTGCCCACAAGGATTTAAAAGCATTTTTACCTCCCTAAATCATTTGAAAACCCAACCAGAATCTCACAGCAATCAGAACAGGAGAAGGAAGCCAGTTAATAACGAGTCATGCTGTTATCCCTGTAGGAAAAATAGCAAAGAAGCTGTTACGGTTTTTTTGCCTGTTACATGTCTCCATAATAGAGTTTTGAAAGCTCTGGCATCAGTGTAATAATCTGGATCATTTTAACTCACAGTAAATACATTTCACTCGCCTTGTTTGCTTGAAATACTGATTTGATTCTATCAACTACTTCACCTAAAATTGCACTTCCCAACATATAACAACTCGCCATACAAACTGTTGCATGGAGATTAATCTTCACTCTGCTGGAGGTAGACACCTCATTTTGAAAACCTCCTGAGAAATTAAAGAATGTCATTCTGTCCTCTGAAGGGCATGACCGTTCTTAGCCCATTCTCCTTCTGTTGCTTTCTACTTTTCTTGTCACTGCAGCTGGCATTTAACCAAGATGCTGTTTCTGAATTGTGCCTTTCTTCCTTCCCCATGCTCCTTCTTTTCTTCTTCATTCTTTCTTCTGTCAGCATCTCAGTATTGTCTGTGGCATGATTGATGATTGTACAGAGGATGCTTATTGATCCTTCAGTGAGGAGGGATGAATGCTTCCATGCACTCTTAAAAAAGGGATTTATGTTGGCATTTTATTTATGTTGCAATATTCTTTGCTGCAAATGTAGTTGTCTTCTCTAACACCTCCCTGTACATGCCCCATGCACTTGTCACCCTAGTCACCAGCTTCACCACCTTCTGCCCAGTAAGATAGTTGTACATTACATGACCATAAACAAGACTATCATATTCAAAAAGTAAGTTGGATTGATGTTTCTAGATGAACAGACCTTAATTCTGTCTCTTGCCTGCATATCTTCTGTGCAATCTCTCTGGTTTCCTGTTATTGCAGAAAAGTGTGATCCAAAGCAGCATTGTGGGGGAACAATTGAGTTATTTTTAAAATAGCAAAATCCTTCTGTTTATGACACCCTATTTTCCCCTTTTCATGTTACTAACAAATTCCTGACAATGGATGGATATGCAGAAATTAATTATATTTAAAAAAAAGTAAATCAACAACAAACCAACCAACCACAAACTAGTTAGTGACCAAGTGGTCTTCAAACCTTCTTAGTCCTTGCCAACACTATTGTAAATTTGCACCATGAAGATGGAGTGGTGAAATAGCTCACCATCAGCAGTAACTGCACAGTTTGGTTTTTTTTAAATAGAATACCTCAGTTCTTACCACTCTTAACTTGTTGTTTTGTATGCCCTAGCCATGGTGAACAATCTTACTTTGCTCAATACCACTAAGATTAAGGAGGATTCATACCCGGCTGCCGTGGTGGCAGTATCAAACATAACTCAGCACTGTAACAGCTCTGGATCTCCCACACTGTCTTTTATACAGAGGCAGTCGTTCCTTATCTCCTCTTGAATAAAATGGCACACTAGATTAAAAAGCAATTTTTGAAGAAAATTTAGTTCCATATATATAACAGTTGAACCATCTGTAATCTAACAATCCTTTTCTCTGCAGCCTCCTTGCTTTGTGTGTGTGTGGGGGGGGAGTGGGGGCTGGTGTAACATGATATGACGTTAACCTCGGATTCTTGTCTGTCTCTGATTATATCTAGCCAGATGTCTATAATGCGTCTGTCCCTGCCTTTAATTTCTGTGGGTTATCTGAGGGTTTTGGGGTCATCCGAGGAGCTCTTATCAGGTACATGGAGTGACAAGCTTGTGAGTCATGTGGGATGTGCACATGTACAGAGATACTGTAGCTTCCTCATACCAGCAATGCACTTACCACAGTTTGAGAATCCTTGATCTATGAAATGTATTCTGACTCTTTAAAACTCAAGGATATGGCAGGTGAGGTTAATTTGGAGACTATTCCACGTGATTCTGAGCAACTAGGAAAAGAGGAAAAGATCAGCACTGAGGACTTTGTATTTACATCATGAATATCCATAATGTAAAGGGCAGAGGGTAGCAGAGGACTTCCTGCTAGGTGGTATGATGAGGGAAACCTGAATTAGCAGATGGAGTCAGGACAGGGGAGATGATTAGCCACTGAAGGAAAGGTACTCATGTTGGGAAGCAACTTTGATCTGGGTGGATTTAGGTGAGATGGGTTGTGTAGCTATAAACCTTCTCTTCCGTCCTGTAAAGCAAGCACCAATGACCATTTATTTTTCAGGAGGACTCTTAGGGCACATGGTGGCTTATCTGTAGAAGCTCTGTAAAAGGCAGCATTACCTACAGACTGTGTGCTAAATCTCACCCTGCTTAAAGGTCACTGCCTTGCTCTAATAGCTTTGTTTTCTCAATATGTGTTGTGTAGGCATTAGCTAATTCATGCATTTCTCTGTCACAGTGATTTAATAGGATCTGAAACTGAGAGGGTTGGATGGGTTGCTTAAAGTAACCCAGCAAGATGAAACCAAGGGGGTTAGAAGTCAGTAGTGAGTTAAATATTGGAAACTGCTGCCACTGAGCTCACAGATTCTCATGCTGGTGTATACAGATGCAAACCACTGATAAATGTTTGTAACTGAAACAGAAATGACAGAAACAAAGAGGAAGTTCCCAAAGGCATTGCTTGTGTCAGGGAAAATAGCTCAGTTTGCCTTTTGATGGCTGAGACCTCGTGGGCTTTGTCCAGACAGCACAGTGAATTACATTTCTCGCTTTTGACTGACACCCATACACACACACCCATACACACACACACACACACACACACATACATATTCAAAGATTAGAAAGACACAAGAGTCCAACAGAAGAAAACACAGGCTTTGGTCAGATAATTAAAGGCAGTGGCACAATGAATATACACACAGGTGCTCGAATAGGCAACTTTCATCTTGGCTTTTTTCTAACTTTGAGCTCTTGATTTTGTAGTCATAGTAACATTTCTTTAACAGGGTATGTCATTGCCTGGGTTTGGGGGAAGGGGTAAATCCAAACCATTGAAATCTCATATCATATCATTGAGTTATAGAATCACAGATGGTTTGGGCTGGAAGGGACCTTTAAAGTTCATCTAGTTCCAACACCCCTGCCATGGGCAGGAACACCCTCTGCTAGATTAGATTGCTCAAAGCCCCTGACCTTGAACACTTCCACGGATGGGACATCCACAACTTCCATGGGCAACCTGTTCCAGTGTCTCACCACCCTCATTGTAAAGAATTTCTTCCTTATATCTAATCTAAATCTACCCTCTTTTGACACCACATGGGGCATATCTACATTCAACACAGTCCTCTGCCTTTTGAGCTAGCGGGGAAACTGTCACCTGTAAGTTTGCCATCTCCTTTCAACTAGAAGAGACGGACAGTATTCCAAATAGATATAAATATAGATTTACCCTAGAGGAGCAGAGAGACACAATAATATTAAATTCCATTTCATACTTTCCAGGAAATCATGCTATAGTTTGTCTTTCTGGTATAGACTTTTCCATGAGATTTTTCTGTGCATATTCTATTTCTCCCATTTCCTTTTCTTATCGCTGTTCCAATTTGATTTCATCTTACCTTTTCAGTCCTGGTTGTCCCCTTTGGCTATCACATCCCACACACATCCTTACTGCATGTCTTAATCTGTTTCTGCAGATCTCACAGCTCAGCTTCCTGTTCTTTCTCCTAATCCTAAATCCTTATTCACTGTTCAGCCAGACCTCTTTTTTCATTTCTTAGTCCCAATATCCATTCCCTGGAGTTTCAACTCCCAACTCTTTATAGTTTTCTTTCTATGACCTGTTCCCTTTTGTGTGGTGTTTGGGACAAGTTCTCTCTTCATTTGACTTGGACAGCTTCTTCCTCTTTGTGGCATGGTATTGAAGATGTCACTGAGAGCCTGGAGGGGATGACTGCCTTCTCAAACATGGTCTGGTTTAGTCTGATAACTACTGTGTTTTATCTCCTGACATGTGAGGATTTTAAAAGTGGACCACTAGTGCTAGCAACCAATGAACCTAAGGAAGCTTAGGTTTTTGTCAGTATAATTAAAAAAAAAGGGATCTGATGAGACACATGGCTTAGATTTGTGTGGTAAGAAAATCCTTTTGTACAAACTCAGTTGTATTAAAACCATACTGGGAAGGCCAAACCTCTTAATATAAATGTCTGAATATTTTAGAATTTTCTCCCAAGAATTTACTTGGTCCGTCACGTTTCTCCTATCAGTGGAAACCCCTCAGGAAAATGACATTCTTATAACATCTTCAGTAGTGAGAATCCTTTATTTGCTACATTAAACATTTACAGCCCAATGTCTAATCTCCCCAGTCCCCTGAGGTATGTCAGACTCAGAATGAGTTTTCCTGGCATTCACATCTACCTTAATGATCTGTCTTGAGGCTGTTTTGTTTGGGATTTGAGTGGGTTAATCATGGTGTTTAGATCATAAATTGAATCCTTTCATAACAACAAATGGGGAAGTTAACTGATTTTTTTTTTTCTTCATGATGCCATATGCAGTATATTCAGGCCTCTTCCATTTGTGTCCTCAGTACTATTAAAGAGTTCACTAGCTTTAGGTATTCAATATAATGGGCAGTTAATAGGTGAGAGATTTATTCTTTGTTTATAAATTCCATAGCTAATTTCATGAGGACTTAGGAAATTGCTACAAATCTTACAGTTAATTACAGCATCGTGCCAGCCATACTGCTGCATCTACCCAACCCTCCTCCTGCTGATACTCAATTTTGGTTAGCGTTGCTAGGAACAAAAAGCTTTCTGCAGTACTGGTTTATGAAGCAACTGTCTGCCTGTCTCATCTCCTGGGGTTCTTGCACTGCTGCTCATCACTGCAGCATTAGAGCCTGGATCCACAGCTCCCTGGACAAAGTCCTTTTCATCATTCAGGGAGCACAAAGAAACTGGGAGCTGGATGCAAGTGGCCAGAAGAGCAGGCGCCTCAGGAGAAAAATGTCTGGCACTTGAATGCTGTGGCTTGGCTCATGATCTGAGACCATGCCTTATTTTTGGCATATTCCCATGTATGGATATATCCATATATTCGCAGGAGCAGACAGCGTGTGGGTGAACGAGAAAGTTGCTCTGCAGTGCCTGTGCTCTCAACGTAAAACATTGTCCTCCCATCTCTCATCTGGCATATCTAGCAATCACTGTGTCCCACAGCACTGTTCTGTACTGTCCACGTCCTCATCCACACAGGGCTATTCAGAAAAAGTAGAAGCTCCTTTATTACTGGATGAAAGTGTCCACAATAATATTGAATGCCATGCATGTTTAACTTTACGCCTTTAACTGATTTATCATAACTTAACTAATTTTGTCCCTATTGCACAGCATTGCCCTATATTTAGAATTAGCAACAATCCCATAGTTTCAACCCCATTATCAATCATTAAGGATTTCCTTTTGTTTTTAAACAGCAGCTATTGTGAAGCACTTTGAAAATCTTGGCTGCATGGTGCATTGTACATACTTACTGTAGTTTATGACAAAAAATGAGGGCTGTGAACATTTTCCTTGCTGAAAGCCAAATGGGTCTTGCAAAAACCCAAACCAAATAATAATAAAAAAACCTCCACAAAAAATTCCAAACAAAAAAAAAAGCCTTTGGCAAGCAACACTATAGCATATACTATAGTGTTATCCTGTAAGGACTTAAAAGGTTTTTCAAATAAGTATGAACCATATGGAATTGAACCATTTGAGACTTACCTCATGCACCTTGTCCCTTAGCTAGCCATTGACCCAAAAAGCCATACGTCACGATAATTCACGATTTCCAGGCAGCAAAAGCTGTACATTTCTTTTTAAGGATGAAGTCACTCAGCCCAGAATTCCAGAATTGTTCTATGACCACCAAGAATAGAAGGGATATAATTTAACTAAATCTGTGAGTCATGACTATCTTCTTCACTCATTAGATGAGGTCCATATATGCCACCACTAAGCTATCTATTGCATATTAGTGTTTTCAGACATTTTGGTGGATTTCTTTAGAATTCCAAATGTTTGTAAGGTCCTTCTCCTTTGGGCTGTCATGAATAGTGATAGTTAAGCATTTAGTTCTGGGTTATCTGTGGTGTTTTGGCAGGTCAAAGCTCTGGTCCCCGTTAAGTGCATATACTCCTCCACGAAGGAAGCAATTCAATAGAAAAGAGACAAAATCTATGGTGACAGTTTATAAGCCAGTGCTGTAGCTCCCTGGTGCTCTGTAGCTGTTGGAAGTGTAGTCGTGTCTGATGCAATTCACTTTTTAGAGCTATAAATGAATTTAACAAACGCTTCTTTCAGTAAGGGCTGCAGAGGGATCTGCTGAATTGAAACTAGATAGCATTAAGTACTCTCTACAAAGAGCTTAAGGGTCTCCTGTCAGAGCAGGTTAAGCAATAATAAGCATTAAGCAAAGAGAATCACTCTGTAACCTAGAGCATTGGAGCGCGTAAAGCAAACCTTGCGACTGACCTTTCTTCCACTTGCTTGTGTCTCATCTGTTCTGTAATGAAAAAATCTGGGAGGTCACAATGAGTGCTGTTCCCTTCTGGCCTTTCTGAAAATGTGCAGGTGGATTGGCATCACTATCAGATGTCAGTGTTGCTTCAGGGGAAGTGCAAGCTCTTCCCTTTTTCTCTAGTCTTACTGCCTATCCCTTCTTTATGTTCTTGTTTCTCCCCACCATTTTTTCCCATTTCTAGTTTTCCTGGGTTCATAGCTGTTCTGCTGTTCAAATTGCTTTCCAAACACGATGCTGGCAGCATTGCTGATTGTGCCCAGAGCCCTGCACTGGCCGCTGTGGCTCGTGATGACCTCGACTGCTGTAGGTGCTCTCCTACTCTCCTCCCTGAAACCACTGAGCTTCTCTTTGTGCTTCTAGCCTTGGTGGGTCACGAAAATATGAGCCATGTTCCCCATTAACTTTCAGTGCTGCCTTGTTCTCTTTCCAGAATGAAGAGCTTTCCAGTAGATAAGTATCTCTCAGTAGATAAGTATCTCTCCCTCTGAATCAACTTCTTTTGAATGGCAGGAGGGGCTGCAGCACAATTGTTTTTTCTATTTATCTCAGAACTGTCAGTGACATTATGTTGCTTCTTGTTATCCAGTTACCAAAATTGTTTATGAGTTGCTATTCTGCTCTCCTTCTGGAACACTTCATATGAGGATTTAAATCTCTTTGCTGCTGCTCCCCTACTTTTTTGGGCCATTGTTTGATTAAAGACCCTCCAGGGAGAAAAAAAGAACTTCATTCACTGATTCAGTTTTAGAAAATCAGATACTCAAAAATTTTCACTTATTTTCTTTATATTTAATGAGATCTTAGCAGGTAGTTCTCTTGGTACCTTCCTTATGGACTCAATTTTACTTTTTTTTCCTCTTTTGTTCTCTTTGTGGGTTAGTTTTGGATATTTTTGGCTGCAAGAACAGAATCACTGTGGAAACCTAAATCCCCTGTTATTAAAAATGCTGCCATCAACTGAGGGGAATTATTTGCTACATTTTTACAAGTTTTTGTTTCTTCTCTGAGAAAATATGGAGATAAGGTGTCAATTTTCTGTGTAGATGGAGTAATGTCTGTTTTGATTTGAAAGCAGCCTTACATCAAAATAACATGGCACTGGACAGTTTTCTCTGAAATCAGGCTATGACTTTCATTACTTTAAATCATTTTTGTATACTTTTAAGAGTTCTGAAAATGAAATATCACTCTCTTATTTCAATGTATAAGAGCACCCCCCTAAACTCTTGTTCTGGGGTATGTTCCTTTCTCTGAATTTAATAATGCATATTGACATCAGAGAATGAAGTACATAGTTTAACTGTATCTGGTTTAGCTTCTTCGGTACGAAAGACAGTTGAAAACTGAAATCTTTGATAATTATAAATGAGTGAAACTAATGATGGATAATATGTTCCTGCTTTTAAATGACTGATCGTCATTTAAATGATTTAGATGATAGTAGAAAGCTTTTGTGAGGACATTAGAAAACAAACACCAAAAAACCAACCAATAAACCAACCAATAAACCAACTAACCCTGAAGCATATTGCAAATCTTTTAAAGTTCAAGGGACTTCAGTTAAAGAGGTTTTTCTTTGTTTTTGATTTTCCAGCCATTCCTCTAGGAATTATAGTTATACGAGGAGATTGTGACTTGGAGACCTGTCGTATGTACATTGATCGTCTACAAGAGGTGAGTTTTTTGTGAATTCAGCTATCATTTATGAATACATATTATGCTTCTTTCAGTTCTGAGTGCAGAAGTCTAATAGTTGCAGTTTGTCTATCACTGAAAACAAAACTTTATAGTTATGATATGGTAATAAAATCAGGAGTAGCACTGAAAAATGTTTTCTAAACAGGAAATGAAAAGTCATACTGACTCCTTTTAAATGATAACAGAATTGATGTGGATGGATGTGTTTACTTCTCCTTGAATTGGAATGGAATAGCAGGCCTCTCCACATACCTTGCTGAAATCACATAACTTACTGATTAGAAAGTGTGTTACGTAAGGATAAACATTGTGGTATTTGAGTGGGTCTAATTATGCAAATACCATTCTCTAATACTGTCGTGGAGTAATCTGAGACACCAATAAACACTACAAATATCAACTAGATATTTCCAAATACACAGAAATGTATGTTCATGCAGCTAATAATAATGTTGCTCTTGTTGTCTTGAACACCTTGCCTCAGGAGAGTTCATTCTACAATACAGCCTGGGAAATGGGGACTCCAAATGCCCCATTACATGAATAATTTTAAGTGTGTATGCCTTTAGTGACAAAACTAATGGACTTTCATTAATATGCTGTCTCTGACTGTTTTTAATCTTTTACTGATTTCTTTCAACAACATTTACAAGTGTGAGGACATTCCGTAGGTTTCTAAATATATGGTCCAATTTACATAGGAGCTATGAACCTCATCCTTCCCATTGAACTCTTTGGGAGCCACTGACTTCCCTGTGGTTTTGAAACTGTGCACCTGCAGCCTGAATACGGGCCTTAGTCTCTCACTACAGGCTTTCACTTTCTTGTATGTCAGCCAGGATTCCCTTCATCAAATGCATTTCTGAACTTTCACACCTGAGGTGTGGCTATTATTATTAGACATAAAGCCATGTTATAAGATGATGCATATTTGAAGTATCCGGTGATGGAAAATTACAATGAAATAATTGTGATGACGTTCTCAGCAGATTATAAATGTGATCTCATACTGAGCTTGGGCAACTTAATGTCCCGTATTGGGTGACGAGTACTTGTACACTCCTGGAGGAAACACAGCTAGAAGTTCTGATTGCATTACTCATAGTGGTTGCGAAGGAACTGTGTTTCTCCAACCTTTTGCAGGGTTTATAGTACTTTTTTTTGTGTGCTTGATTTGGCTCAGATCCATTTGCTGGGAATGGAGGTGCCAAGGTTTTCTGCATTCTGCCAACTTGCATGCCAACGGGGGAGCTATAGTTTGTAGGCCAGGCTTTTTGGTAGGCTATGTCATGAGCTAAAACTATTTGACAAAATCTCTATTAAAATAAATTAGATTCCTGAACCCTGCTAAATACCAGGGTCATTCTGATATGACCTCCCTGATGTGAGATGATTGTCTTAAAACAGGGAGAACTGCCAGTGGTTTTCTTTAGTGCATTAATTACTCAGAAATATTTGCAAAAAAGATTTATATATTTTAGCATCTTTCCTTTCATTTTGTTGATGATATTCTAAATTTAGATAGTTTTCATGGAACAATAGGTTTGTGATATGGTAAAGATCCAATAACACGATCTCTATATTTTTAAAACTGTGTTTTTGACCAAATGCCTGTAAATCTAAACTTCAAGTGAGCTTTCATGACTATTCTGTCGTGCTTGTTTCCTACACTTAAAACCAGTGAGAAATACTGGCAAAATTATTTGTGTTTGCCCAGCCACTTCAGATAGTACAACTGCAAACAGTTCTTGTTGCTTTAATTTTTTTCATCACTGCTGTGTCTTTCACTGCTAGGACCTACAGTCGGTAACTTCTACTACACAGAGAGTTCATTACCAGGTAAGATAAGCTTTCTTTTTAGTATCAGAACAACAAGAGGCTTTACAATGTGGACTGCACTCTTTTCATTTGAACTCAGGTTTTCTTTTGTTAGATACCCATATGTTAGCTGAATTTCTGATTACCATTACCCTCAAATGTTGGAGGTTCATTCTGCTTACCCTCGTACAATACTTTTCCTTGCAAACCTCATGGAATCCTCCTTAAAATTAGCACAGCATGATGATGTGAGTGGTATGGCAATAGCAGTGTCTTGCATATTGAAATGAATGAGAGAATGTGTCCTGTAGGACAAATGACGACAGGAAAATCGTTTCTCTGTCTGAGAAACTGAACAATAACATGTTATACTGCACAGCTGTAGCACTAAACTCTATCACTGAGAAAAAAGGTGTGCTAGCAAGCCTAACCTCTTAATAATTGTGTGCACAACAGTCATCTACCTTTAGTTTAACATAATCTTCAGAGTAGTTTTTTAATCCAACCTGGGCACAAATGTGTCTTTTACATGTGACAAACAGGTTCTAGTTTTAGGTGGCTAATTTTTAAAATTGGTCTCTCTGTGCATTTTACAGCTTTATTCTACAACTTATACAATACAGATTTTGCCTTTACAGTTGGAAGTACTGTTCAAGAATGCATATTTCTTTCAGTAAAATGTTGTGCTGCACAGTCTTTAAATTGGGAGTAAACTAACTCAGACTACCTCTACTGACTACTGAGCTGATCTGTAATTATCGCAGAGACTTGCGCTAAATATGGGAGGGACTTGACACAAACCATGGTCAGCCGACACAACACCTAGGATTATAAGACAAGTTTGCATGGTGTTGATAGCCTTTTCCTAGATTTAACAATACAAGCCTTGTTGGGATCAGCAGGAACGGGTTCACTGAGAAAGCGTACAGAGATGCAGCTGATGGAAACCCACTGCGGTGAAATTGCAGATATTTCTTGGGGCTTAATGATTACCTGGGTGAGACAGAATTCCAGTTTGGCAAGAATGCCTGTAAGCGCGCTGAATGCAGGGAGACGCTATGAGAAAATGACATTTGGCATGTTTTCCTGGAGCTGCCTTTGTTTCTGTATTTCCCTGTCCAATTTTAACCTCATATTTTTGACATTTGTATCAATCATTGCCCTGGAACTCAGTTTTAGAGCAATGTTAGTGTCTAGCGAATTGGCTAATAAAACAGCATGTATTATTCTGTTCCATTCATTATAAGTTAACCTAAGTGGCTGCTGACTGCTCCACGCATAGGAAACTGCCTGAGGTGAAATGAAGAACTGAATCTGTGTGTATGAGGAGGACCAAAAGAGAGTATGAATTGTTGGAAATCGGCCCCATACTTGGCTCTAACCTCTGCAGTTATAGCAGTATATAAATTAATTGCCTAGCCATCTTCTTTAGTGCACATCAGTGTGAAATCCCTAACATACTATCAATTTTTTATGATGCTACATTTTGAATGCGTCCCCCTCTGTGTTTTGTCTTCAATACTTGTTTATCCTGGATTCTTCAAACATTGGTTTATTCTCAGTGGGTCATTTCTACAAACTTTCCTGTTAGGTTAATTTGAGGTTTGTTCCATGTTTGTTGGTATCCCTCTATGTATTACAGAAAGGGGGAAAAGCAGTGGTTAAAGGACATGGATAAGGTACTTGAGTTGATGGAACTGTCTTTTTACCTCACTAATAAGGTGTTACGGGTACTTTTAGGTCTCATTAATGCAGTTCCTTGCATGATTCCTCTGCAGCTCAAAACATGGGGAGTCAGCAGAAACATCAGCAAGCCCAGGTGCAAATGAGAAAAATTATGCTAAAGTTCTTTTTCATTCCTGTTTCGTTTCTCTAATGAGTTTAATGCTCATAAAATGTCATTCTCATGGGCTTGAGACTTCCCAAGGTAGTTCTGCCATTGAACTATAATGAAGTCTTGGAAGGACCATATCACAATATGCAATTTGTGACTTGAATTTACATTTACCAGCGTTATCCCTATCTTCATTTTCCCAGCATTATGTACTCTGCTAGATCTGTGAATTTTTACTTATTTCTCCTCTTTGTATTATCTACGTTTTTAGTACTCACTGTTACCTTTGGATGTTTCCTTCCTTTTGTCCTTTGTATCCCAGTCCTCACCTTTCCATAAAGAGTAGGCTAAATATTACGATACACAAAGCTTTGTGCATGTAGATACCTAGACATTAGCAAACCTAGTGGATTTCGGAAAAACCTTGACTCTCCCACATACACCTCAGTTACGATACAAGCAAACCTAAGCATCCCACAAGTCCATAAGTCCATATCAGAGAAAGACATAGGTGTATTTTAAATCTGATGCTTAAACCATAGAGATATGTAATTTGGTCCCCATGTGCAGAAATAGTTCACTTTATGGAATGTTATGCTGTCGTTGTCTTCATCTCTCCCGCAATGTACAGAGGTTGGAGACAAAAATCTGTACATGAGAGCAAGGTTTATGGGATCAAGTAAAATCTAAACATGAGAGAATTGAGGCTGCTTTATTTTTGTCAGGGTAGCTGTAGGTATCATGCATCAGAAGACATATATGTGTGTATATATACATTTTAGTCAATCAAAGTCTGTAAGTTGCCAAAGTAACATTTCAGACAAGATCTGTTGCCAGAACTATAGCCAAACTCTAGGGCACTGAGGAGACAGCAGATGAGTTTTCTGGAGCTGTCTTTGCTTTTCTGTCCCACATAACCAGAAAGGAAAGGCAACAATAGATGGTTCCAGTCAATCCCAGAGGCAGAGGCTGATGAGTCTTGCAAAAGCTGTCATGATACCAAATGAAATTAATAACATATTGTAGGAGCATCATGCCAGGCACTGATATGCACTCACCTGGCTGAGAAATGAGTGTCCATCAAAATGCTAATCATCATCAGAACTGCTTGAAAACAACCCATAGTGCATGCAGGTGCCCTGCTGACCAGGAAGCTGGGGAAGCTAAGAACTTGTGGGTATCTGAACAACATCAGCATGACCTCATTTTTTCTCAGGTGGCTAAAAAAGTGTCAGATAGCTTTGTGTAAATTGAAGGGCAATGTCTGCATCTTAACGTATGAGGGCATTATTTGCTCTGTAACCAGTTTGGAAATTGTTTTACCCTGTTAGACTGAAATGACAACTTCCTTCAGCATTCTGAGATTTTCCCCAGTTGAAGAAAGCAAACTGCTTCTTCGTTATGGTCTTACTGACACATGTCTGGGCAGTCTGGGGAACTGAACTGATGAAACTCCCATTTTTCTGTCAATATATTCTTTATTTTTTTCATAACTTTTTCTCACACATGTCTACTCGGGTAAGTATTTTAGAAATATGTCAGATTTGCAAAACAGTAATATAAATTGCTAAGAAATATACATTACTTCCAGGTTTTCTTAATGATATAAACGCTAGGCAGTATAAACAGAGGAAAATAAATAGGAAACTATGAACCTTTGAGACTCTGTATGAATGTTCCAGATGTGTTGGACATGTCTGATGATACACCGTAAACTTTCATTTTGTGTTGGTGTTCTGCACTTATTCTCTTGCATACAAAGCAGCCTCACTTTCCTCCTTCAAACCATGCACATGGTGCCAGCTGGAGTCTCTCACTTAGGCTGGGTGCCTTTCTAAAAGTCTTCTGTAGCTCAGGCTGGAGTGGTGGATTTCTGTGTTATGCTAGGGGTCAAGCGTTCATAGCTCTGTTGTCCCTTCTGGCTGAAAACCCATGATTGCTGAAATTTCTTTTTGGAATGTTATGCCAGCCTTTACTTTCTGGTGTTGGACCTTCAAACAACTACTGACCTGATATAGCTGCACAATTCCCAATACAACAGTCATTGGTCCTGTGTCCTGCTGTCAGGAAAGGTGCTGGGCTCCTGTGTGATATTCTGAGAAGTCCCAATGAGGTATCATTGTATCCTGGTCTGCTTTCACCAATCTATGCCCATGTTATGAATATATGTACATACACATTATTCACATTCTGTGCTTTCTGTGCAGAGCAATACTTTTCTCAAAAGTACCTTTCCTCCCCATTGCTTCTACTTTTTCTTTTCTTGCCTTGTGATTTGGTATACCACTCTGTTGTGAAGGATGAATAAAGTTTAATCTTGAACTAGCATGTGCCTGAATTTACATCATTTGCAGATGTGCTGATTTTACTGCTTAAGATGTAAATAAGGATAGAATCTGGCTATCTACAAACTTTGGGTGTGTGCCCGAGATCCATGCTGTTGCATTTTGTCCTGTGCAAATCTATTGTGTTTAAACATTGCGTCCCAGTGGCTTTAGGAAGTTGGATAGCCACCCACTGGCAGCACGGAGCACAGCCATGACCACCCTCTGCTTTCTGAGATCCCTTTTGCCTCTCCAGCTCAGTGAGAGCTGAAAAAGTGAGGGGCAGCCTGTTCAGTTCCTTGGTAGAGTACAGGTTCAGGAAGAAGGTCTTCATTCCTCCCCAGTCATTTGATTTGGTTCCTGAAGTAACGTCTGTCGACTCTCAAGGAGCAGGCCTTTTTAGCCAGAATAGGAACATGTTGATGTAGGAGGTCCATTTGCTTGGCTGGTGGCGTTCTCCAGGTCTGCACTCCATTTTCTGGGTGCAGAGGATAACACTTTTTTTACCCTCGTGCATTTGGCACACACCAGAGACAGGCAAAGTGGGCGATTGTTTTGAGTGGCAGATTGGTAGATAAGGGAACGAGTGTAAAAATACTGAGCTAGAATAAAGGAAGGTGACAGGCACACAAGAAACAAACATAGAGTTCATGGCTGTTGTTTGATACTGATGTGTATCTTTGACCTCTTTCACCTCTCTCTGTTTCTATGTCCCCACAAATAAGAGGGGCTGTAGATAGCTGAGAAAGCTGGTTTTGATGCAAAGCTTTTTAGTATTGCTGAGCTGAAGGGAAGGGGATAGCTGAGGATGTAGCTGAAGCTAACCATATCAGTTTACTCTTTTCTATATTTCAGTCAAACATTGTCAGTGAGAAGCTAATCCAGTGGGTTTGGGGTATAGAATCATGGAATGGTTTGGGTTGGAAGGGACCTTAAAGATCATCCAGTTCCATGGGCAGGGACACCCTCCTCTAGACCAAAGCCCCATCCAACCTGGCCTTCAACACTTCCAGGGATGGGGCATCCACAACTTCTCTGGGCAACCTGTTCCAGTGCCTCACCTCCCTCACAGTGAAGAGAGTTACGCAGGTTTTGCACATTGTGCAATGTCAGTAGAGCAAAATGAAAAAAACAGAGACTCGAAAATACTCCTTTTTAGAGAAAAAAGTTTGTTATTTTTTTAATGTCATTTCCCTGCCCTATCCAGGACCAGGAAAGCTCTTTCCCCAGAGTACTTTCTGTTCAGAAGCTCTCTCCTAGATGGTGCTTCCTAGATGGTAAGTGCATCTCCCTTCTCTTGTGCCTAGCATGCTGCTTGCTTCTGGTGTGCATGTGAGGGATAGTGCATCTGAGAGTATTACTATGGAGGGGCAACTGTTCCTTCTAATTACACTGAGCAGGTAAAAAAGGAGCTGCGTGCCCCCCTTTCCCCCTGAAAAATGAAACAGGCCCTTCATCTAGCAATCAAAATGTCTGATGTAGATTTGTCACCCCAAGGGGACATGTTAAGGGTGGTTAGAGTTTTGTTTTGTCTATGCTGTGATGAGTAGCATTTGCTGCATGGCATTGCCTGGACACAGAGTGCAGCTGGTGGTGGCAATGCTCTGCTCTTGGTAAACTGTGTTCTTCACTCTGGTTTCTCTTTAAGTACTATAGTGTTTAGGTAGTATAGTGTTTAGGTGATGGGAGTGTACCTCCCTTTCCCTGTAAGACTGCACTTCATGTAACTCCCTGGAGAGCTGCACTCGTATTTGACCCAGGCTTTGTCAAAGCAGGTGGCTTATCTGGGCTTTACATCAGACTCCAGAGCACTGGAATTAGCAGCTAAAATGGATGGCATCTGCTTTTACAAAAGCTTCACCATGGAGAGACTGAAATTTATATTGTTCTAAACAAAAACAATTTCTCCTTGGCAATTTCTAATCACTCTTCCTTGTCTCTCATGAGGGAAATTGATTAAAAAACATATTGAGAATCTGTTTGCTTTTTGGAGAAAGCTGGGTGGGTAGATGCAGTCAGTTTTTGTCTTTAGGGATTTGATATTCCCTTGCAGTGCCAAAACCTACAATGCTACATCACTCTGCTCTTGTGTCAAAAATCCAGAATGAACAAATCTGATTTCCCTGGCCAAACTAAATGCAAAGCCGAAACAAAAAAATCACAGCTGATGAAGCACATTGTAGGTGATAAAATACTTCTGGGTTTAGTAATATAAATTATTTGGCAGTGACAAGATTCATATTAGGTGCTTTATTTAGTCAATCCCCCTATTTTCATATGTTTTTCATGAGTAGCATAAATTTTCCTTGAGTGTATTGGTAATTCAGGGTGAATATCTGTGGCCATGCATTTGATTTACAAAGAGCTCCCAAGCATGTTATTGTTCTTTAGATTCAAAATGTGAATTAATCCTATTAGACCTATCAATTTCATTATATGCTTGCTATACTCTCATCAGAACAATGCAGCTTTTCCTGTCACATATTTTAATGTAATCAATTCTTTTTATGAGCCTGAAAACCATTTTATACTTTTTATAATATTTATTTCAAGTTAATAATTTCAGTGAATATTGTTTTGTTAAGCCTCACCTTTACATTCACCATATAATGGGATAGCAATATGGACATAATGAATGAATCGGATTATGTTCTTGTGAAACCACTGTGACTTCACTGACACAGAGGTTGTCTTACATGGTAGTGATGTTAGGTCAGCCCATCTTATCCATGCAGTTCTGCTCAGACCGTTTTCTTCACTGCGGCTCTGTTTTTTCTCTGTCCTGCAGCAACTTCTGCTGATCGTTTTTACCGCATTGACAGATCTCAGGTAAATCTTTATTTGGTTACTATTTCTATAGGTTTTGGGGTTTTTTTTTTGGGGGGTGGGGTGGTGTGGTGGTTTTGTTGTTGTTTTGGGTTTTTTTTTAAAGCTATGTCAGATGCAGGTTAAAATGAATTATCTGCCATTTCTCATGTGTATTCTAAAATGCTACTGATGTTTCATGAAAAGTAGACAAAAAACTCTGGGCTGTTTTTTAGTTGATGCAATTCACATTGTTTCACTGAAGTTTTATATCTGCTGACTATCTGCCCTTCTGTTTACTACCAATCTGATGTACAGATCAGAATTTTCTACATTTGTCATCCTTATCAAGTCTAAGGGCATCTGTGTGGCACCAGAGTATTTGAGTTTATCTTTTCACCGATGCTTTTAGTCACCAGAAGTCTTGATCCTGTGTGTGTGACATGGAATAGCTATGGAAATTAAAGTGATGTTAGAAGTTGGTATCAAATATTCCCAAGGAACCCCAAACCAGCGTGTAGCTCCATGGGATTCAAACTTGTGGTACAGATTTGACAATCTGAATATATTTTCTAAAAGACGCTTTGAAAATTTTACAGAGCTTTTGGTGTTTCTGATTTGTGGCCAGAACAGGCCAATTAGTGGCTCAACATTAAGTGCAAACTGTTGATTTCACATGGTGGTGATTTGTATCTGATCCCCCTGAGAACTGTGTAAGCTGTTTCTGAATCACATGAACATATGACTGTTTCCTAGCAAAAGCAGCTGGTGGTTTAGTTAAAGCGGAAGGAGCTGTGGCTTTAGTTCAGAGGTCCCACGTTCAGCATCTGCATGTAGCCACCATGGGACTTCTTTGCGCACGGTCATATAAATGCTTTGATGAAGTTATACTTTAATATTTGCAAAGCAAGGGTGAAGAAGATGCTGCTACAGGTTGAACTGAGTAATGTGACTCTGTTTGGCTTATTCTGCATTTCTTTAATACTTGACTCATACAAACGGTCATCTTTCCCTCCGACTCCTTTGCCCTGTGTTTCTGTGGGGAAAAGATCAATACTGTGTGATGGTCCCAGCGCATAAACTATGGGAAGTTTCCTGCTCGTTCACCTACATAGACAGGCCTACTCACACTCTGCCTTTTTTGACGGACAATGAACCTTCAGTGTCAATTACAAAAAAGCAGGACTGAGAAAGAGCTTTGGTAACGGAGATGTGAAACCAGAATGCACAAGCAATGGATGTCTGGGAGAGTACCCCCAAACAATGAAAACTTCTGCCAGCCATCATTGGAGGGCAGACCATAGATGTTGGTCCACATTTTGAAATGCAAGCCTTGGCTTTTGGGGTAGACTTCCACTTTTCAGATGAATGGCGTAGTCACTGAGTAGCAGCCTTTTTAAGTGTTGTGTGAATGTGAAGCTTGCAGGTTGGAAATCTTGTTTTGCTTGAAATTGATGAGTATTTGTTGGTGACTTCAGTGGCATTGGTTTTAGTGTGTGTGCATGTGTGCACTTAAATACACAGACAAGAGTCTCATGAATGTTTCCTATGGCCAGCTGGGTGCTCTCAGAGACCAGTGATGCCGCAGGTTCATTATTTGTTCCTTGTATCACTCCAACAGGAACATTTGCACTTTGTGACGGAAATTTCGCAGGACGAGATTTTTATTCTGGACCCAGAGCTGGTAATGTCACAGCAGGTGGGGACGCCACCAGGAATGCCTGATCTGGTAGTGGAGCAGGCCTCTGGGTGAGTGGTGCTGGGATCTGGCTTTCAGCTGCCGTATTAGAGTTGGGCATCTCTTTTCTGGTTTGCTTTTCTGAAGGATTGGAAGATGTGGGAGGGCAGATCTTAGATGAGGAGCTGGGGATCACATGCAGCCGTAGTAATGATAGAAGAACAGTGGAATGACATCTGCTCTGTTAGGCATCCTGGAACACACAGCAGGGCTAATGGACTTCAGCACCTGTTAACCTCCTCACACCCCCTGACTGTATTTGCCCCGCCATAAGTCTGTATTGATGGAGTTACAAACCCTTCTCTGCATGGTCAGGGCTCTGATACCACTGTATAAGGCCCTGAAGTCTTTTGTGCCTAAGAATGATGGTGAAGTGTCTACGTTTCTTCTCATCCTCTGGGCAGACGAGAAATGCTCCTATTCATTCTCAGGAACAGTCTGGTACTTATAGTGAAATAAGCTAATTTAGCTTGTTATGTGCTGAAAAATGCTGGGAACCAGTAAGTATAGGACAGCTTCAAAGTGGAGCACACGAGGAAATTTCTGAGGGGTGAATGCCTTTCTCTTCCTTCTCCCCTCCCTAGAATATCAGATCGGTGGAACCCTGCAGTTCGAAAGAGGATGCTGAGCGACAGCGGCCTCGGCAAGATTTCCCCACACTACGAGGTACCTGACAAACAAAAGGACGCCAGCCAGACACATATGCTGCAGTAAGAGCCCTCTGCATTTCTCTGCTTGACGATGCACTGTCACCATCACCACAGACAACTCCTAGTGGCTCCTCTAAGCTTAATGAATTGTGCTGATGTGCTGAAATTACAGAAATCCTTTTACTTCTTCTCTTTTGTTCCTCCCTTCTGTTTCTTCCTCTTTCTCCATTATCATATGTTCTTGCTTTTATTATTTTTTTTCTCTGGGGCACCCTGCACTCTTAATAAACCTAGATCCAAGTTTCCAAAAGTAAATACAGTATTTTGGATGCCTGAAGTTCCAGCTAAAGGAACCTTCATGGCAACTGGTTATGTGAAAGACCGAAGCACTCGCACTTATGGTAGCTCTGAAGCAACGTGACAAAGCAGAAACCTCTGCTATTACTTTCAAAGATGTAAGGAATTGTTTTCATATAATCTTGAACCAGAGATATGGTTGTCAGTGTAGGATGACTAAACAGTGGTTTTGTTGCTGATAATTGCCCCACGTAGGAGATTTCTACCATTGCAATCCTGTTTACCACGTTCAGATTTGTGTAAGAGCATCTCTTATTCTTCTTCCCACTTAGAAGTGGTTCTCAGCTTTTTGGTTCTTTCACTTTAGCTTTTCAAAACCAGCAGTAGATCCATAATCGCTACCAAAGTTTAGATGGGAAGTACCTGTCTAAACCTTGTTGCTGGCTTTGAAAAATTCTAGTGTTTTGGGGTTGTTCCCCCCCACCCAAGTACATAATGTATAATTGTGTATATCACTTCTGCTTTATGTTTGTAGTTCTACTGTATCTGGATCCCTATGGATGGGTTTTAAAACTTAGTACAGAAAAATTAGAAATAGTGACTATGTGGTCCTTGTTTCAGTTTGTCTTTCGCTCTTGGATGTGTGTGGAAGGGGGCTGCAAGGTGCCTGCTGAGTACAGCTCCAGGGCAGATGCAGTATAGATTGGAGGCTGTCTAGCCCTGTGGCTACAAATTGGAAACTTTCCAGCAAACTGGAAACTGCTGGCAGGAGGAGGAGATGCCATGGTAAGAAAGGGTGACGTGGGTAGCACTGCCAGGAGACACTCACCTGGTTTTCTCACATTACCCTGAGGGCTTCTGGATCAGTTCTTGTTTTTATGCTCTTTGCAATGTGAAGGATGGTGAATGCAGGTTCAGTTTTCCACAGACTGGAATGGAAGGGCTTGAAATTTGGAGCTGGCAGAACTGGGGAAAAAATGATGCTTTTAGACATTTTTAAGTACTGTGGAGGGATGGTGACAACATGTGGACTAACTTCTAATTGATATGAAGAATGATTTTGTTTACATGAGTGTGACTGGAAATGTTTGCTTAACTGGAACAATTATGTTTGGTAGATTTATTAATTACAACCAAAGTCAAGTAGCACTGCCCAGAGTAAAGTGTACCTGTCACTGCCTGCTAGAAGGAATTGTTTTCTTTATTGCTTCTCTAAACTTTAATTGTTTTGGCTGAGATTTTTCATGGTAAGACTCAGTCTTTGACTGATTCTCTGTCTTTTAAGTAAGAGAAAAACTTTAACAAAAAAGTCCGTTGTTTCTGAAGACAAGATATGTGAGGAATGTGCTGCTTTAAATTACCTCATTTAAAATAAATAAATCCAGTAGCTGTTTCCTGAGACATTTTAGTACTGGTAGTGGAATGAACTTCAGTGGAATGAAGTTTTGGAGGCTTGACATTTAATGAAGTGTCACCATAATACAGGGCAGATGCCTTTTGCTGTCTTGAGAAAAGTACTCCTGAGTTTGCCTTGCTGATGAGGTTGTTCGTGCACTTTGCAGATAACTCAGATTCGACAGCTTTGCTTTCAAAAGTTTCTGTCCGCATATGGTCACAGAGGAGTTATGCCCTTCTACGCTTAATCCTGCTTGCACGCCTCCCAACGGGCTGAGGGAAGGGGGCCTGTGTTGCTCTCCAGCTGCTCTCCAGTAGCAAGGAGAAAAAGGAAGCAGCCGTCCTCATCAAATGAAGATGGGTCAGGAAAAGGTGTATGGAGGAAGAAGGAAAAGAGGTTGCAAGAGCCAAAGGAGTAGAAGCAAAAGAGAGTGTGTGCAGGAACTTGGGGAGCAGGGTGAGGGGGTGAGAGTTGGCAATTATTAGCACAGGGGACATACAGATGTCTGGGAAATCAGAACGGGAGTAACAAAAAGGAGGAGGACGTGGGGTGCAGATAGGTAAAAGATGAGTGAGACGGGTTAGGGGCATGGGGGAAATGGTCTGTGGCTGTTTCTCTCCAGAATCTGGAGTTGCGGGCTGATACAGGTTATTCATTATACTGGTGGGTAAGCTCTGAAGTATGTTTAGACGCTGCCTCATTTGCTGCCAAGCTGGAAGGTATATAGTAAATGAGGCAGGGAATTGCAGTGGAGAAAGCAAGATATTTTTACAGGTAAGGCAGTTAAATGCTACTCTGGAGGACTGGCTTCTCCCCTTAATTTCCCTGACAGAATTTCTGAATGATGCAGGTTTACAACAAACTTTTCACAAATGGCCGGTAACAATGGGCTCCTCATTCTACGCATGTCTGCTGTGAAGTAGGATGGGTTCCTGGGAGGCCATTACAAGGAGACTTTGAAAGAGAGTGAAGGGCTGTAAACTGAGAAATAGGCTTTCTGTGTGCCTCAGGTTGTATTACTAAAATTAATGGAAAATTTGTGCCTGCCTGCCTTCTGACTCTCATTTGCCCAGTTGCAGAATACAGATAATATTGCAAGCTCACCTTAGAGGAGCACAGTGAGGGTTAATTTCATGCTCACAAGAAACTTGGATACTATGGGGAAGCTCTGTCAGAGATGCTTAGGAGAAAATTAATCACTTTGCATTC
Organism: Balearica regulorum gibbericeps; assembly: GCF_011004875.1. NCBI lineage: Eukaryota > Metazoa > Chordata > Aves > Gruiformes > Gruidae > Balearica > Balearica regulorum. Next base: position 64,689,038 of record NC_046184.1, read on the forward strand.
TGTTCACAGTTTTGGTAGTGTGGAATAAATAAATCTTGAAGCTGTGCACTGCATATACAAAATACAAAAAGATATCAAGCAGGTCTCTACTTAAACACTGAGGCAAGAGTCCAGTAGAAGAAAGTAGCAGGTGGCAATGTGATTAAAGGTTGTCAAAATGCTTCAGTGCAACAGGGTTGGAGTATGATGCTCAGGTGACATGAGCTCTAGCATTTCCAAGCTTCTGGGTGCTTGATTTTGCAACCTAAAAAATCTTTCTAACTTGGCACTTTAAAGAAAATCTTAGAAAGCACTATTATATTTTGGCAGCTGAAGTAGCTCACAGGTTCTTTACAGAGGTTTCTCCCTTCAGAAATTATTTTTCTGCATAAAACTTGCAGAAAGGATTTTAGGAAAACTCCCCAAAAGGAATGTGGCAGAACATAAAAGGGATGATTCCTCCTGCACATGGAGTTCTCATGGGTCTTTATTACTATTAGCTAGTAATATCACCCAGAGTCATCAGTCCCCAGTGTTTTACATCTAGTCCAAAATACTGTGCAGCACTTCCAGCTCAAAGTGCAATATCCTATAGCCTGCCACTAGGGCTGGGGGGGACGACAGGGGACTTGCTGCGAGAGAAAGTATCATCAGTTGATCCATGGGGGCTGTTTTCGCAATGGTCGTTTTTCTCCCAAACAGAGGTTGGTAGTGACCCTCCTCAGATGTTGGGAGCAGATTAGACCAGAGCTGGTCATAGCATGGCAGCAGACTGCTTAGAGTGTCTCTCGCATTGCTATATATATATATACATAAAAAAAAAATATTTAAGATGAAGTAATTATTTCTGAGAAGTGAGGAGTATAGCTAAAAAGAAGAAGTATGAAAATAGAGAGATCCCTTAAATTACTTCAGTCGATGAAAGTAGAGAATATGTGATCTAAAAATAATTATGATGTTTGGCGTTACTTTTGATGACAAGCTGTTGGGGTAAAGAGTAATTAGAATGTAATGGTTTTCAGGCAGGGGTCTTTCTGAGAGAAAATTACTTATGCTTTTGTTTTTAATTAAGTGAACTTAATGTTAGTTAATTTTCAGATGGATTTTGATTGATGGTATTTCATGTTTTGCTCCCTTTCTGATGGCTCATTGATGTGTGACCAATGTGTGGAGTGGGCAGGACATGAAACAGCATCTTGATGCAGTAACCAGGAGCTGGGGCAGTTCATAGCTTAATAGGAACATCAAATTAGTGAGAATGGTGCATACAAAAACCACAGGAAGACAATTACTTGGACTACTGGTTCTTGATCTTGAAAAAAGCTAAGTATTGTGGGCTGACTCCACTGAAACATGTAATTGAACTCTTCCTTTGAACATGAGTGGGTTCATCATCCTGATTTATCCTATGATCAAATGGTGCAGTGAGATGGGGATGACCATTGCCTCATAGCCTGCCATAACCATTCATTGTTGGGCGTGTATTTCTCTTCCAAGTTAAATCTGTTATGTGATGAGAGCTGGAAAATTAAATAATATAAAAACCACAACAGCATACAAAAATGAAAAGGTGACTATACCTTGGTAGAGGTTTAATCTACATCTTTTAATTGAAGTAATTAATTTTCCTATTGTTTGGGCCAGTAACAACCACTCTTCTAGCATCTGTCCAGCAGCGATGGTAATGTGTTTCCAAAGCTGCTAGATGCATTGTCTGAATTGAGTGCATGGCTCGTGAAGGCTGGGCGAAGGTTGGCCAGAATGCCATCTGGTCCTGTCAGGGAGAGGAAGGAAAAAAATGCCTGTAGGGCCTGGAAGGTGGCTGCAGCCCTTTACACTAAATAGACATTAATTAGCTAGTAATACCACCCAGGCACTGCTTTATGAGGCAATAATAACCTAGTTCCTGTGAGGGAAGAAGAAAAAGGCTGAATGCCAACCGTTTTAACTCAGACACGAGAATCAGATCATTGCCCAGGAAATCAGTGTGACAGTACAGATGTTACAAGGTGGTTTGTTTTTTTGTTTTCTTTTTATTTTTTTAAGAGAAATCTTTGTGTGGTACAAGGTGAGAAGAGCATCAGGGATGCAAGTTTGCATATAGAAAGGAGAGAGAATGTTCCTCTAGGGAAGGTTAAGAAAACATAGAGAGGTCACTCTTAGGATTTGAACATGCCAGGCAGGAGCTGCCTAGTGATAGTGAACCTTTAAAATTTTGGTGAAGGTTGGTGAAGAATGGAAAAATTCAAGTGTTTCCCCAAAACTCTTGCATTGGAAAACTCCGCATCAGCTCTTAAATAGGCAAAGTAGTCCGCTCTGGTGTGTTTCGATAGCAAAATCTGAATTAGTTTTCTGGTTCAGATTTAGTTCAAGCTGCATTTATAAGATTAAGCCACAAGAGTGAAGTGCGTATGTTTTAACCAGCTATTTGTACACCTGTACAAATTACTTCCCATTGTTTAAAATCCCAGATGAGGCTCCATGAGTACAGATTGCTTTCAAATAAATCTTATTTGAGTGAAGGCATAAATCATCATCTCACCTTCACTGTACACTCCTGTGTAGTCCTTACAATAGAGTTAGAGCATAACAAAATGCAGTGTCTGTTTATGCTCAGCTCTCCCTTTTCTTTCCCTTCTGTTGTCTTAGGTGCTTTTACAAATAGCTTGTAAGGCGTCACTCTTACTACCTTAAAGCGGAGCATGAGAAAGGTTTGCCTAAAGCAGTTCTCCATCTCTTGCTATGAAAGTGATATTAAAAAGGAGGAGGTGTTAGTGAAAGGAAAGATTTGGACTCAAAGAAGAGGAAAAGTGGTGTAAAGTGAACTGAGAATGATTCAGAAAAAGGTAAACATGGGTTAAATAGGGAAAGTACTTTGGAGAAAGCAAAAAAGCCAAATACAATTATAAGAATATAGCAAATGGATAAGAAATTGTTTTGAAGGAAAGCAAGTTCCCTGAGTGAGACTGAGTGGGAAAAAGTGATGCATCTCAGTGTGGGGTCTGGTTCTGTATTTTGAAAGCTCTCACTATTGTCAGCATGATACAGTCACAACACTTACAATCTTGTGCACATTCTGGCTAGAAGCTACAATTTATCCACCATTAGGAGATCTTTTCTTCAGCTGCTGTTGTAAATCTGCCCCTACCCCCATTTCTGGAGACTTTCTTGACAAAGGCGGCACCTGTTAATTTTTTTTTTTTTGCACTCTAGTGCCCAGATGTGGTACATAATGAATATCATGTACTTTATGTTCCTGTGGTGAATATTAATTCTCTCCACATACCTCAGGTTTTTAGCCACCTTCATTGTTTTTGCATATTTTCAGTGGGGAAAAAAGGAATAATTATTGGTTTCCTTTGGAATTCTACCTTGAAGACATGTGCCTACAGTTCTAAAAAGATATATTTCTGGCCTTTCTCATTCCCTTAAAGACTTTAAATGTAACAATGAAAATCTAGCAAAATTTTGGCATTGCTTGAATAATTTGTCTTGAAGCTTCATTTCTTGCCATCCAGAAAACAATTTCGGCCTCTTAAAAATGGTAGAATTTGGCTGACAATAAGGACCGTGTTTTCTCCGTGACATCCATATGTTTTTAAAATCAAACCCTTCCAGAAATGGTTTGAATCTCTTATTTTGTCTGTATAGTCAGTTCAGTACAGGGCTACTCAAAACCAGGATAGTTATTTTTATTTTGTGGTACAATCATTGAATACAAGAACAATCTGGAGACTGTAGCACTGCAGACAGAAATACTTCCCAGTGAAATTCATGCTCTTTCCAGATTGACAGCAAAGAAAAATCTCGTTTAGTGCCCAGTGCTGCTTTGCAGCCTGTGGGATTTCAAAAATTTCTTTAAGGACAGCTACTGCTGCTGGTATCTGTTACTATTTGGAAGCTAATTTGAGTGTCCAGCTCTCACAATTTTGCTAGAAGTTTTCTGTTTCCTTCTGTTGCTTATACAGCAACCTCAAGTACAGCTGTAGATACAGAATATACATGAATTTGAGAAATGATTTTTCATGAAACTGGAAATAAGACTTTTACCTGGACAAACATTAATTCACAAGTTAGTTTTGAGCCTCTCCCACATTGTCACTTAATCCATGCCCACTTTCCCCAAGCGATGTCTTTAGTTCTAGTGATGTTCATCTCTGTCACAGCCAGGAGAAGGGATTCCTGGACATGTCTGATTAGTAGACACACCTTGACACAACTGCAGAAAAACAGAACACAGTTTAGAGAGGGAAAAAATGCTAAAATCACAGAGGGTGGAGAGGAATGTTGGCACCAAAATATCTCTTCAAAGACTGGCCCGCATGAGATATGTTTTTGGTATATTCCGAGTGAATCACCTACAGACTGTGCACGTGAGGTAAACACAGTAACAGATGTCCTCTACTCAGGATTCAAGAGGCTTTGCGTTACTTCAGCCATGTTGGTACCGTCTCAGGGCTCTTCTGGGCATGGGAAGATCCTGGCACTTTGCTCTAATATCTGAAGATACGGAAGCCAGATTAGGGAAAGTGTTACCACGCACCGTCCTTGCTATGTCAGGGGATGAGCCATAGCTCTACGGTGATTGCACCTGCCAGACCTGAGGGATCTTTGCAAACGGCAAGAATCAGATGGTTCTGGAAACTGTTTAACATGAGCTTTCAGCAACTTCTGGTGTTGCCTGGAAGTGACTGAATACATGGAAAACCTTATTTAATCACCTCTTCCCCTGTTAATTAGTAGAATTTTTATGTCACTACTGTCACTCCTGCCTTATCTACAAAGAACTGAGGTGTAGAAAAATAATGGGTTTTACTTATTAAAATTTCTGAAACGGTTGTTAGTATTTGGTACTTACACATCCTTCTGGCAACCACTTTTCCAGTAATACTGAGCTGTAAGACATCGTCTTTTGCTTCTGCTCTTGGTAACTGTAATTGGAAAAGGAAGAAATCAGAATTTGGTTTAAATTTGCATGTGTATGGCCTTATTTGTGTATGTGACTGCAATGCAAATAGTGTTTGTTTTCTTACAGAATTAAGTCTCCAGCCTTTGCTGTTGAAGTCCTGAATTGCTAAGGGATTTTAACAACAGTAGGCACATTTGATGAGGTGGGTTTGTGTTTCTGCCCCTTCAATATGTGGCGGAAATAGAGTACATCCTGTAGGATGTTTTTTTTTTCTCATCAGTACTTACTACCAAATAATTTTATTATTCAGAATGTAGCTCCCCAGAGGGGATTGGGTGGGATTTTAGCTTCCTCTTTTCCCACCAACCTGCCCCCAAGCCCTCAAAATGAGAGCTCTTAATGATTTTTGTAGCATCTCAACACCTGATGCACAGCTGAGGAAATTCACCCTGCTGACAAATTATTTTGGCAGACAGTGACATGCAAAACACTCCCACACATCATAAGACTACAAATTGGCTTCTTTAGAGAGATGTTGCTTCTGACTGACATCCCGCTTTCCAAAAGGGAAATGCAAGCAGTCCAGCTCTCCTCTTTTCCTTGGGGTGATTTCAAGCAACAGAATTTGCATGTGCTTGACAAAGGGACCTTCCTACTTGGATGTTGACAAGTCAACTACCACCGAGCTTGAAAATGATTTCTGAATAGTTTCAGTAGATAAGAGGATGAAAAAGACATTTCCACGTGGAATCTAAGTTTGTTTTTTTTTTGTTGGAATGTGTTTAAAGGATAAAATTGATGTTGACAGAGTACAGATAGCTGGGTGCCTTGGTTTTCTTTAAGTGGTGTAACAGCTATAAATCTACTTTCCACTCTATGGCTGATAGCCAAGGCTGAAGCAGTAGAGTTATTTCTTTTTTCTCTTTTCTTGTTACAACTCTTTCCTTATCCCTTTTTTCCCTTTTCTTCCATCCTTGCTTGCTTACTTTAGTCCTTGGATTGAGAAGCAGAATCTGTACTGAGAAGTAAAGCAGCTCTACAGCAAAGAAGGCAGGGAACATATCAAGACAGTCACTTCTTGTACCCTTGTTTTCCATTTGGCTGGGTGAGAGAAAATGACATTTGATAATTTGATCTTTAGGGCCTACTGCTTTCCTGCAAGCATCAGGCATGTGGTAACTGTGCCGGGCAAGAGAAGGGTAGAGGAGAGAGTGGAGCCGACGATCCCACTGTAGAATGTGAATATCCCTCTCATCAGCTTTATGGAGTGGAAACAGCAGACCTATGGCCCCCAGTGACATTAAAGGCACTGGAAGATGGGCTAACGGGGTTTACTCGGGTGATATAGGATGATTGACAGAAAGCAAGCATGCATTCTTCTGGGCTTGCTTTAAGCACTGTTACAAATGTAGGGTGAATATCCTCCAGCACAGCAGGCTTCCAGTCCAATAAAAGTTGGAAAAGAAGTGAACTTTGTAGGTTTAGGTAATATGTATGTCTGTATTTGTGTGTACTTATTACTTATTTATAAGAGTTGAAGTAAGAAAAAAGCACCCCAAACCCTCCCAATGCTAGTTTTCTGAGCATTGCACAGCAATAGCAAGCCTGTGTCCATGTGCTCTGTCCCTGCCATAAGGGGCTGCCATCTGCTCAGAGAAGAGACTGGTTCTTAATGTGCTGTCACTCAGTACCAAGCTGTCTTATCAAAGCCAAAACTAATATGCTTCAGGGTACGGCTACGAAACAGTCCTGTACATATGTAACACACACTTAGTGCGTCCAAGCTTTCACACTAGGATATCTCATAATATGCATTCAGACTGTATTTATCAATACCCTGTTCATATTCCTAAGTTCTGGTTTAACAGGCTTGCTAGGAGAAGAAGAATGTAGTTTGGTAAAATAACTGCTCTAGACTATCACACAGAAGTACTACTTTGCCTGAGTTGACAGCATTAAACTCCAAAAAGTCAAATCTTTGCTAACTTTCTCTAATTTTTCAGATACCTGCATGTTTGGATTTCAGCTGTGGCTGGAAATTGGAAAGTGTCAATATACCGTGCAACAAAAAGCCAGAGACATAGCATAGTCATGTGAAAATAGGTCATCTTTTGAAGTTTACAGTTTAGTATTTTAGACCCACAAAGTTCAGAGTGTTTGGATGTGGCTGGGAGCAATATTTTGACATGAGCCTTCACTTGACTCATTAAACAAAAAAGTGAGGTTTTTCACTAGGGCTGCTTGAAAAATATATTGGTGAGCTGTTTTTGCTTGGTGGAGTCATGCATGGAAGAAGTTTATTTTTTCTGGAAAATGTTGCTTGAAATAGAAAGTACCTGTGATTGTGGGCTGGGTTTACTGTGTTTGGGCTGGGGAGAGATTCTCCATTTCACCTGGGAACTGCTGAGGGACAGGGAACAAGTTCCCCAGGTTGTGCGTCTTGGCACGGCTGCTCTGCAGGGAGCTGCCCTTGCTTTACTGTGTCTAGGGTGCACGTCCTAGTCCCCTGGATGTGGGCTTATGTGTCAGGGTGTAGGAGGTACTGTCTCTTCTTAAAATGCCTTCCAAAGGATTTCTCGAGTGAGAGGAGAAAATCCTGAAAGCTTAAAAGCGTTCAAATAGGGAGGGAGAAAAGTTGTCTCTGCTTTGCTGCTCCCTTGCACTGGGAAAGGAGCACCAAAACCCACAGCTTTGTCTCGGTAGCTGAGACTGAACGAGCGTTTAGCAGTTCTGGCACAGAGGTGTGTGCAAGGGAGGGAAATACATGAGGAGCGGGGCCGTAACTCAGAGCCTTGCTGAGGTTCCTGGCAGTGTTGATGCCCGTGGGCAAGCAGGGACAGATGGACCTGGCTAAATTATGCCAAGAGCTGAAATCAGAGAGCCAGAGGTGGCTTGGAGCCAGCATAACCCTGACTCCCAGATTCTTGTTTCTGTGCCATGCGTCTAAAAGGGCAGCTCAGAACTATATCTGAAACTCCCATTACAAGTTTTATTCTTCATTAATTACTCTTATAGCAGGGGTGTAAAGAGCTCAGCAATTCTGCTCTGCCTAGGACTATAGAAAGACCTGTGTGTTATGCACACTAACAGAGGTGATTTTTTTTTTTTTTTTTTTTTGAAAGATGGGAAACAAATGAGGATTGCTTAGTGCATAGCACTTGTGAAAATCAGGCCACTTATTTATGAACATAATTGCAAGAATCTGTTTCTGAGGGATTCCTATGTTTCAGTCTCTCTTCTCCCAAAACCACTAAAGGATATTTATCTGTAGCGACTGGTTTGCTTTGTGGTAACAAACACACCACTTAGGGTAGCTTCTAGATTGTTTAGAAACCCAAACTGACTTAAGATTATTTGGGTGGTATCTCAAGATACCAAGCAGCTGATGTGCTTTATCTCCATCTAACCTGAGGGCCAAGTGGGGATGAGACTTCTGAATCAGGGTATACCTGATGTGCTTGCAGTGTGGCTGTCATGGCTTTGCAGTTACCAAAACGATTCCTTTCTCTGGGTTAAATAAAAAGTTAAAGTCAGAGCAAAACGATCTCTACGTTAATCTTTTTCTGGAAAAAAGTAAAAGTACACAGGTCTGTTGTTGAGAAGAGAGGTCAAATGATTTGTTACCTGATTGTGCCTAACATTTATTTTTTTTCATGTAGGATGTTAAAGCAGTGCATATACCTAGCCCCTTTCGTTCCTGTCCCAGGTCTTTTTAATAAAGAGCAGTTTCAAACAGCATCTGGTCCCTTGACATCCAGTCTGTTTCGCCAAAGTATTACATGGTGTGGCTAGGCCTCGCTTTATTTCCTTTAAGGTTAGACCACGTCAGCTACTGCCTTTGCTTTGCCTTTTACCCTCCAAATTGGTCAAGCAATTGGCAGGTAGGTCAGTGAGGATTTTGAAATTTTAATTCAAATCTGGAAATGGAAGAATAGCATTTCAAAGAAGCTTGGCTCAGGCCCTCTTCAAAATGAATGTCTTTTACATTCCTCTGAAATATTGTGGTGTCATATGGTGACATGAGAAAGAAAGGCCAAGTATTAAAAAAAAAAAAAAAAGAAACACCAACAAACAACCCACAATCACCCTACAGTGATCCTACTGGTCATTTGGACATACCTTCTTTTTCAAGGAAATAACAAGCCAGCTTTCTTAGGTCATGTTTTGACCTTGATTCCAAGGTAGAACTATCTTTTTCAAGATAGAACGTGTTAGAACGTGTATCTCTCTTCTTCTTTTTTAAATCAAGGTTAAGCATATTTGGGTTTACAGCTGATTTTGCAATAAAACCTTTTATTCCCTAGTTAAGCAGCAATTCCCAGGCAACTCCTCTGGGTGTCAGTACAACGTCAGGTATAGCTGTATTGTGGTGTTCCAAGCCTGCATTCAAAGCATTCTACAGTGGACAGAGAAATGGTAAGAGATAATAAGTTAGACATTAATGACAAAAGATATGGAACAATATAAGGGACACAGACATGCCTGAGACAGCAAGGAATACATCTGAGCTGCCCTTGTTTTCCTAAGAAGCACCAAGCTACATTTCTCTATGTTGGAGTTGCTGTGAACAGCCTGAGGCATTGGTTGATGTGCAGGTAAAGACTGAGGCTGCAGAAGGAAGTTACAGAGATGCTAGAAAAAGTATTGATCTTGGCCTTTAGCAGAATTAGAAAAAAATTAGACTCTCCAGATTGTCATCACAGATTAACAGAACATGTCCAAATGAATTTCTGCAAATTAATAAATAACTTGAATGGAATTTTTTAGATTCAGGGAGCATTGCTAGTCAGCATTTTCCCACATTTGTGAGATAGTATGGCTGTTATGCATGAGAAATATTTGAGAGGAGATAATGGCAGGAAAGCTGGGATAGTAAAATCAGAAGACTTTGTAGAGAGACTCACAGAATTGCAGAAAAATTTAGGTCGGGAAGGACCTCTGAAGGTCATCTAATCCAAACCCTCACTCAAAATAGGTCCAGTTAGATGAAGTTGTTAAGAGTCTTGTCCAGATGAGTTCTGAATATCCGCAAAGCTGGAGATTCAACAATCTCACTGTACAATCTGTTCCCCTGTTTGGTCATCCACATAGTGAAAATGTTTTTCCTAATATCCAATCTGAATTTCTCACATCCCAGCTTGTGACCATTGCTTCTTCCTCCTCTGTCTTCAAGCAGACCCTGGCTCTGTCTTCTTTATATCTTCCCATTAGGTAGCTGAAGGCGGCAATAAGATTTTTCCCTGAGCCTTCTTTTCTTACTGAACGAACCCAGCTCCCTCAGTCTCTCCTCATATGTCTCTCCTCATATACCCTCACCATCTCCATGGCCCTTTCTGGAACTCAGTCCAGTTTGTCAACGTCCATCTTGTTCTCAAGTCTTACAAGTACTGAGTAGAGGGTAAAAATCACTTCCATCGTCCATACGGCTGTGCTCTTGCAGGGAACTCTGCTGACTGATGTTCAACTTGTACTCTGCTAACACCTCACATCCTTTTCTGCAAAGCTGCTTTCCAGCTGTTAGGCCCCCAGCCTGTCTTGTTGCATGGATTTATTCCTCCTGAGATGCAGGACTTTGCATTTGCCTTTGTTGAACATGCTAGGTTGCTGCTAGCCCTCTTCTCCAGCCTGTCAAGGTCACTGAATTGGGCATGTATAGGGTCAAAGCGGAAGTGTGGGGAAGCTCTCAGTAATTCTTAGGCTTTTTTTTTTCTTTTCTTTCCAATGAAATGCCATAGTGGAAAATGGTAATGCCCAGGCTAAGTATTATCTTTAACTGTGATTGGGCTCCTCTAAGCAGGAGACGCTGAGGGACCAGAAGAGCAAGCAGTTCTGCCTTTCTGCCAGTAAGATAGGAGTCACTGTCTGCAGCTGGGGTGCAGCGGACTCACCAGTCCCAGACGTATTGGTGCAGATTGCTGAATGAGGGGGTTTCCTCACCTTTATTTTAAAAATACTTTATGCGCTAAAAATTTTCTTTGATTACAATCAGAGAATATATAAATAAATCCCAATAGAAATGCCACTTTCAGTTATGAATAGATGTACACACAAAATGAGAAGGCATGGGTTTAATCTGAAAGCTCTTTGCCTCTCCTCGTCAGAGGCAGCTATTGTCAGACTGAATTAGAAAGTTTGCAGAAATACATTGCTTAAGCAGGGAAAAAGGGGAATGGTCATAAAAACCAGCAGAATTGCTGCACACAGATTGTTATTTAGCCTTTAAATTGTAAATGGGTGGTTTTAAATAGGCCTGGTGCAGATGGTTTCTGCTACAGGTTTATTGATTAAAATAGCTCCTTTACATCAGCTCTGTGTTTGTTTCTCCAGAGGCTTTTGTCTTCATGAATAATGTGCCCATTTGCTGAAATTTTGTTAGAATTCATCTGCTGGCGGCTGGCTGTATTTCTCTAGGTTCCTAAGCCTCAGTTGAGTAGGCTCAAAGTTGTGACAGTCCCTGCCCTTCCCTCCTTAGAAATGAATATTCCCTCTTCCACCCTTCCAGTGCTGAATAAATCTAGTGCTTGCACATTGGCAAGTGCACTTGGAAATAGCTGTGAGTGTTTGGCTGTTTGGGAAAGGCTTGTATGATATTGAAGTCTGTCTTGGCTATGCTGGGGATTAGATTTTTGCCAGCAATTGATCTAAAGCCTGTAAGAGTGAGTGGAAAAATTCCAGTGAGCTTTGGGTCACACCATGAACTCTGAGGCACAGTGTTTTAGGTGGGCATGTCTCATGCCTTCAGTATCATAAGTCTTCCAATTTGCTGGAAGCATCTAGTGAATGTATGAGTAGGGGCTTTTTACATAATCATTCAGGCTTTTTTATGCATTTCTAAATATTTGTACTTCATTTCTTGGGAGAGCATTCTGCATTTTGTGTTAAGCACAAAAGGTACTTCTTTGCTTGCGCAGGGAGTGGTGGAACAGGCAATGTGCAGCTTCCCCGTGTGGACCGAGGCTTGCAAGTGCTGTTATCTCTTCTGAGGAGAGCTTGCCACTCTGCAACCGGAGAATGCTACTGCAGGACCTGTAGTGAAAGGAGGAGTATAAACAGCATGGAAAGAAACCGGAGATGATAACATACTTCCCCTTTTCCTTCCTTCTGAATCCCTTTCCTATCGCCATAGTAATACTTGTCTTCCCCTCAGCTACTCACTACAGCAATAGATTTTCATAAAGCATCGGTCAAACCAGGGCAGGATAAAAGTCAGATTAACGCCTTTGGTGAAAATATTTAAAATTTGGCTTCCCTTTCACACTTACACATGGGAAAAGAGCATTGTTGGTGGAAGAGCTAATTTAATCTCATGATTCTGGAAATGTAGCCAGTCGTAGACAATGTGGCCTGTCTTCACTCTTTTGGGGAGGTGTGGGGGGGTGATGAGCCTTTCTTTCTACTAGTTAATTTTACACCAAGATAAAAACAGGAAAAAGTAACAGTTGATATTAAAAACAAATAAAAAAAAAATTAAGCAATTATATTCTGAGTTGGCCAAGAAAAGGATACTGCAGTGCCTGAACCTTTTCCTGAAGGTTTGGGGGGGTTGATTTGCTTTGTTTTGTTTAACCAAATGAAAATCTCTTCAAGATGTCATTTGGCAAAGTGTTTTGACCCAGGTGGGACCACAGATCTTGACAGTATATTAGTTTTTCTGAAGTATCTCTGACTTGTCTCTACTTTTTTTTTAAGTCATAGAGGTTGTGAGAATGATAACTTGCTTCTTCACGACAGTTGAACACACAGCTAGAATCACACTCGGAGGGCAGCTGAGAGGTGCTAGATAGATGGTTGCTGTGTGGATATTAGCAGCTGAGAATCCTCCCTTCTCAGGACACCCGTCTGGCGATCAGTGCTGCCACAGTATATCCCTCACACTTCTTACAGACCCGAGAGAAAGTTGTGTGACCGGAAATATGAGCATCTACTGGATCTTTTTTTCTGTCAGGAAAGGCCCCTGTGGCTGCAGAGTGAGTGTATGTGGTTTAGAGCAGGTCATTAGACTTTCTTTCTTTCCTCCCTTAGAGCCTGTCATAAGCATGGGGTAGACCAGACAATGCATAAAATGCCCAACGCTATTAGTGCAGTCTTTTCAGCAGCCTCACTTCCTTACATTATAGTTACAAGCAAGACTCCCCTTGGTGTAGTTAGGCCAGTACTTGAATAGGTTGGAAAAATCCCTCCCCCTGCTAAAACATATGGCCTGAAATTGTAGGAGAATGTTGAAAGCTGTCTCCACTCTTCGCCAAAATACTTTATGTCAGTAGTGTAAGAAAAGAAGCCTAGTTTATTGTGGTTGAACCTTTGGTATCTCCAATGGCAGAAGCTCTCATTGAGGCTTTCCTGTGGCTGAGATATTCAAAACCTCTCTTTGTATCTTCGCAGCTATGTCAGAAAGTTTGAGCTAATGGTATTGCATTTCCTTGTGAAAACAGGAATTGGCTGTCCAACCCCCCGTTAATGATAGGCGAAATGAGCCAACAAGCTCAAACTTTATTAGGGTGAGGCAGAGAGGTGCATATGTACACTTCAAGATGCTGTGATTATATAAACCTTATTTTCTCATGATACCAGGCTACACAGTTCCAAGAGATGCTTGAAGAAGCCTTTCAAATGAAAACACTGCTAGTAGCAACCTGTTACATTTCTTACTGTTCAACCCCTGTGTTCAAGGCATGCAGCAAAGCAAGTATTTTGAAAATTTTGGGCACATTAAATATGCACAGACAGATTTTTCATTTCTTCCTTCAATGTTTTAATTGAGAAGGCAGTGGTATTCCAACAGTGTCTCTCCTGTTGTTGATGCTTTAAGGAACTAATGACATCTGTTTTACCAGGCATAAAGAAGAGCCAAATTATAGGATAATCTCTACTGTTTATTTTATTGTTTCAAATAAAGATCTGAAAGGTGATGAAACTGTGTAATTAAGAAACAAAACAAAGGAATAAATCCTACCGATGCTGTGGGATACGGTGTTAGCAATGGCTAGAGAATCAGAATATGGGAGCTAAGGAACCTGTCATGATTCCTGCATGTAAAACTAAAAATTTGCACCTCTTGATATGGCCTGTTCTGCACTGTTTCACTTTGTAGGAAACACTGTGTTCAGTTTTGACCTTCAGAAGAGGTTCTGCTGGGGGTTGTGGAGAAAGGCCTGTAACGAACTGGTCAAAGCAGTGGGACAGAGTCCTAGTGATGCCTGCTAACCCTCTGGGTTACCTGCATTCCTACTGTATTTCCGCAGACATGGCTAAAGTGCAAGGGCACAGCTGGCCTGGTTGGCAGCAGAGCAGGATACATGCCTAGGAGGTTCAGCAGCAATCGCAGGATTTAACAGGAGTAGAGGATTAATTAATTCTGATCCATACAGACACATTGGCTTCTTGCACAGTCAGAATCTTAATTAGGCAATCACACTTTTTCCTTTCACAGTGACCATTGCTCCAGCTGTGCTGTAACTCTTTCCTTTCTTTGCAGATCTCTTTTTTAAAACTAAAAATTTGCATACCTCATTAGGAAAGTTTCCTTCTTTTCTTTCCATCTTTCCTGTTTGCATCTACATATTTGCATATCTGCTTCTGATGTCATATAATCCCTCAACATTCATTTTCAGACCCCTGTTATGGAATGGGATCATGACTCCTTCCTCAGCTCCTTTATTCCTCTAAATCCAGGGTTTCTAACCCTTCTTTCCCCCGCCTTCAACCCTCAGCCCCTGCTGACTCAGTTAAATACACATGTGCTCTTTTCCCCTTTGCTCCTTCTTTTCCCTTCACCCCTCTGTGGCTGCTTTTCTTATGTCAGCTTTGATCTGTTTGCTGGCAACATTAACATTTTTAAATCTTTAGTAATTTGTTATTTTTGTACATTGGAGCAAAATTAAATATATCTTGGAAAGGAAGTGTGGGTTGTCCCATTCACCACAGGAACAAACTCATTGTTACCTGGGTGGGAAGGCAATATATGCAGTTGAAAATCTTTGCTGGGGAAGTGCTGAGGCAATGGTTGAATCCACTGTGTGCTGTCAATGTGGTCTAAATAACCAAGGTACATCCCAGATTTGGGTGTACAGTTAGCCCCAGGTTTGCTAAGCCACGCTAGTGCAGCAAAGGGAAAAATGGAGGAAAAACACTTTACACCTCTTTATGTGCCTTTGTTGTGGGTGCTGACCAAAAGGTTGAGGAGTGTGATCCTTAGTGATGGGAGCTGTGACACAAATCTCTGGAATTCAGCAGGGGCACTGAGAGGTCCCTTTATGTTTTATAACACCTCAGTCTCTTGGAGTGTATGATCAGAGGCTCAAGCCACTGGTTAGGGTATCATCTAACTCTTGTGTTGCTGTTGTTATGTTGCTTTTTACTGTACTTGCATCCGTCCAGACCTTTTTTTTTTTTTTTGTTTTGGTCTGTTTATGTTGCTTTTGTGAAGGTGGCATGAACTGTTATTAATTATGACCACTGTTTTATGCTAGCAACTACCTTGACTGATGGTAAGAAAAATGGCTAACTTAATGACTGTGAGTTCCCATGAAGCTGTAATTTCCTCAACCACCCATAGCTGTGAGATTTTCTTCTGGCCCACACTTAATTATAGTCCCTTCAATAATCTCTGGAGGATCAGGACTTTCTCACCAGTAATATGTCACCTATTTCCAACAGTAACAGTAGTGGATAAGTTTTTTGCCAAGTACCTGTGGAAACTCTTGGCATGAATGCTTAACAGTGCAGCTAACAGCTGCCTTATGGACATGACTCCATATGGCCACTCTGGTCTGCAGAACCTGTTGCTAGAGTACGTCTCTGCCCTTTTCTGCTTTTTTCTTGTCAGATGCCTTTCAGCCCTCTCTTCTAAGGAATAAAGAATAAAACTTAAGAATAAAACCGTCACATTTGTCCATATTCCATTCCCTGCAGTGACACTGAACCTTATTTGTGGCCATTTCATACCAAAGATTGACTGGACTTTATTGTTTTATTCCAGGTCACCGGTCTCTTCAGAAGATCAAGGTAAGATCTGTTTTATCGATACTAATAGCATATTAAAAATGAGACTAAAGATTAGCTAATAAGCTCTGTTTTAACACAGTTGTGGTGGAGAAAAATTACTTTATAAAAATGAAACTTTGATGTTGCTCAAATGTTGTTCACGCCTAGACATCAAGTGCTTGTTCATTTAGTTGATTTAGTTGGGGCTGGCAGAAGTTAAGCCTGTGTTGAGTTATTTGTAAAATGAATCTTGCTCAATCAAATGGAACTATTGCAAGTGTTCGGAATTTATTCACACAACTGCACAAGGCTTTACTTATGGAACATTATGTGTGGGCTTCAAGGATGATATATGGTTTTTGTGAAGATGAGATGATCTCTTATGATCCTTATAGAACAGCACCTTTGCAGCAGAGGAAAGTGTAGTGTGCTTTAAAGGCTTGAACCCATGCTATCTTGGGTTACCACTAAAGTTGGTTTGGTAGCTGTCATGGTTTAACCCAGCAGGCAGCTAAAACAACCACACAGCCGTTTGCTTACTCCCCAGTGGGCCGGGGAGACAATAGAAAAGGGGGGAAAAAAAAAGTAAAACCTGTGGGTTGAGATAAAGACAACTTAATAGGACAGAGAATGAAGAAGATTATGATGAAAATAATAATAATAAGAGGAATATACAAAACAAGTGATCCACAGCACAATTTTTCACCACCCGAAGCTGATGCTCAGCTAGTTCCTGAGCTGCCCCACCTCCTGGCCCACTCCCCAGTTAGATACTGAGCATGATGTCATGTAGTATGGAATATCCCTGTGGCCAATTTGGGTCAGCTGTCCTGGATGTGTCCCCTCCCAGCTTCTTGGGCACCCCCTCCAGCCTTCTTATTGGCAGGGCAGCATGAGGAGCTGAAAAGTCCTTGACTGCTTGGCAACAACTAAAATATTAGCGTGTTATCAACATTATTCTCATCCTAAATCCATAACCCAGCGTTACACCAGCTGCTAGGAAGAAAATGAACTCTGTCCCTGCTGAAACCAGGACAGTAGCATGGCATGGAATTTAGAGCAGCTGGGAGCTTCTACATGTGAAAATCTCATAGCTTGAGTAGCAAGAGTTGCAGATTGTGGTAATATGCTTGCTCTGAAGGAGACGGAAGGATCTGATCTTTCCCTATGGACTAAAGAGGGAGTTTGCAGTGACTAGCTGGTTAATAACTTGACCAACTTAGGTGCTTAGAGCTAGGTGGTATAAATATCCCTCTAGAGTACTTTAAAGTATGGTTGTACTGGTACTGAAATCCAGAGGCACACTACAAATGAGGTGGTAATTGCAGTGGCAGAGTTGCACAAGGAATGGAGAGAGAGAGAAAAGAAAAAAAAAAAAGAAAAAAAAAGGAGCCTGTTACTGAGAGGAGAAAGTTCATCATGTAGCTCTGAATGGGGAATGTTATTTTGGACGACAAAAGAAATAAATATCTATTTTCTTCTGGCATTCAATTTGTATGAAGTTACACAATCAGCAAAATTTCTGGACAATACAATAAGTATTATTCAAGAAAGGTCCAGATGGGGAATAGTAAGGACTGTTACAAATGGAGTTGTAAGGAGGTCTGATTCTGGAATTGTGTCACTGAAGTATGTTCGCTTGGAGTGTGGAGTGAATAGTTAGGTATCAACCCACATTGTCCTTGGCTCCAGCCAAGATCTTTTTAGTCCAGTATAGTGGCTGTCAAACATACTGTCATTAATAAATTCTCTTCCATCTCCTTGACATGTCATTTCTTAGTAAAGAAAGTTATAAAGAAAGCCATAAAAATGGTCGAACATGTCAGACCAAAGATATATCTAGCCTATCTAGTCCGTTCCTAGTGTTCAGTAGCAGTGAATCCCCTGACAAGAGCATGAAAGTGGCAGAAGTATACAGTTTTTATTTCCTGGAGTACCCTATCAACTTCCTGTGATTTACAGCTCATTAAGTTTGTGAACCAGAGGTAGTTTTCTTGTTTAATAGTTCATCTGCTTTTTTATCATGAACACAGCTTCTTAATATAAAGTCGTGGAGACTTGTGAGAAGTTTAAAGTATACCCCATTTTTGCAGCCCTCAGAAGAAATTTGAAAACATTCTGGTCTAATATACTATTTCAAGTCCTGGACCCAAGCTGCTTGTCAGTGCATAAGACTGCTCTTGCTTTTTCATTTCCCTTGCATTTCTTCTATTGCTCCATTTTTATCTATTAATGTAGCAACAGACAGTGTAAATGTATTTCCTTGTGAATCTTTAAACTTCAGTATTTCCTGCTGTCATAATGCTTTCCTTCTTTCCACTATTTTTATACTGTTCTAGTTTTTCACAAAATCTTCCTGTTTTCCATCTACCATCTGCTGCCAGGGTCTGGCTTTTCAGGTTTGATAAACATCTCTGAATAGCCTCTTCCTTCCCTCTCTTCCCTTTCTCCCATAAGAAACCTCCTCTGAAATGCAGAGTGAAAGCCCTATGTTCCCTTGACCAATTAGTGATGTGATAGTGCTAGTTATTAGAAGTTTTGTGTTTAATGACCGTGGAGTATCTAACTAGATTTGTCATCCATGTAAATATGTAGGAGCTTCTCTCAAACACAAAAGATTTCCCATGCCCCGGTGACTTTTCAGAAAGAGAGGTCCAATACTTGGATTTCCTCTCCCCACTATGCCACATACGGACCATGGTAAATGAACACAATACTAGAAGGAAAATGTGACAAAAGTGCTGTAGCACAAGCTTTTTTGAGTCTAGGTGCTTCTCAGTCCACTTTATGTATATGTGGAAGCATCTCAAATTAGTCTTTGATCTGAAATCTCTTATTTAAACAAAAAAGAGAGGATCCAGGAGAGAGCTGAAAACTTCTGAATTGCCTGTCTTTTATAGTGTTTATGCAGACCTCTCCTGGTATATTTTTCTTGGAGTAGGTATCCAGGAGCCAGTTTTGAGACTTTTATTTTCATTAATAATCAGTACTCAACTGTGTGCCTATGCAAGGCACAGTTAAACATTCATTTGTAGTTTTATAAGGCAAAAATGCTTTGGGGCAAGATCCAACTGTAGAATAACATACCCTCACTGGCATCACTCTGTGTCCAGTGTGTCAGCTGCTCTTCCCTATTATGAGGTACCTTTCTAGTGCTGATTTTCTGATGACTGGATGTGTTTGTCATTACTGAGAAAAGACACTTTCTCTGTGTTGTGTTGGAACTTCTGTTTTAACTTCCCATTTGGTTCCTGATTGATTTTGTCTGCTTTAATCTTCAGTCCTCATTTTTTCTTCTACTGTTTCTCGGGGTTTTTTTCTTTCCATCATCCTTGTCTTCCTTTTCAAATGTCTCTTTCCCCTTGAACATGAGGTTGCATTCTGCATAGATTCTTGCATTGTGCTCCTCACTTTGGTTTCTGGACGTCCTACTTCTCCTCCAGTGTGGATTGCCTGCTTCAAGCATTAGTTGCCAACAGTAGCTGTAGCATCTGCAGTGTAGTAAAAGAGTTGCTACCAGAATTAGCATCTAATGTGAGTAGCACTTCCATTAATCCCTGACAGGACAATGCATTATGCTGACTTGAAGAGAGGGTGAGGATAAAGCACCATCTGTCTGGGACTGGGCATCTACTGAATGACTGTAAAAGCACACAATGCTCCTTGTTGTGGACACGTATTAAAGGCACCTTTATCAGTTACAAACCAGAGCCATTTTAACTGGCACAAAAAGGGAAACAGTACTACTAGACAATCTCAAACTTCAAAAGAAAAAACCCAAACCTCTTAAAGATTTTTAGAAGGTTTGTGTCTTTGTTCTTGGTACAGGTAATTAGGAAATACATAACTGAAGAGTGAAATCTATCTTCTTTACTTTTTTTTAATTTAAGAAAACCCCCAACAAACCACAAAAAAAGCAGACAGAACCCCTAACCCCGAAATTCCCTGACTGACTGACAAAATGGAACAAGCTAAGTAAATACCAAAGCATGGTAGTTTAGACAGGGGATCAGAGTGGGGGCTGTGAAGAATGAAATGGAAGGGCTAGCTGTTCAGTCACGCGGGCTCTGGTGCAGTTACATACCTTGGAGGAAAATGGTCTTTCTTTGGGTGTGGCACTAGCTGAGAGTCAACAACGGGCAATTGGCAGGGCCACAGAGGACCTGGTGGATGTCATGAGGGAGAGGACAGGCAGCTCTCCTGTTAGTGAATGGTAGCACCTGCTGTATTTTCACTCTTGGTCTAGCTTCATCTGGGTTATCTTTACCATTATTTGGTGACCCTGTGTAACTGAGTTGGCTGTTCTTCATCATCACCTGAGCAACTGAAGGAAACGCTCTTAAAAAGAGTACAATGAGTTGCGTTTCCATTTCAGTCTTCTGGGAAAAAAAAACCAAAACCCAACAAAAAACCAAAAAAACCAACCTACCAGCAAATTCTTGAGTGGTGCTTGAATGGTGCGTGGACATTGGCATGTTATTTATCTAATGGCAACTTAGAGCTGATGCAGCTCAACACTTGTTTGCCTAACCTCAAACAGAGGAACATTGCCTTTGATGGAACTACTCAAAGTTTTAAGTGGCTATACTAATGCACCTCAAGTGGCAGTTACCCTGGTGCTTAATCCTTACACATCTGAGTTGCATCCTGATCTGGAGACAGGAGGTTCCAAATATTTATGTCTCTGGTCTCTTGCTCTTCTTGGTTTTCTATAAATCCATGAAACTGGGCTTTTTCCTTTATTTGCTTGTAACAGACATGGGTTTTTGCTGCATCAGCATAATTTCTAGCACGTTTTGTTCTGATTGAACTCAGTTGATTTTTTTTTTTTCTGCAATAGATTCCAAATTCATGAGGGAATAGGGGACAACTGAGAAATTAAGACAAGAGACAAATACATTAAAAAGAGAAAATTTTGAGACAGTTGGTTATGACAACATCATAATATGATACAAAGGGTAAAGATGAAAGATGATATTTCTCCTTGGAAAGATGAATGGCAACACTCAAAGATCTTTCAGATTCTGGCAGATGTTAGTTTCATGATACTTAGAGTCATCCACACTGGATATCCTATCCTTAGGAGGGATTTGTGCAGATCCAGGAGTGCATTAGAAGTGAAGTAGATTTAAATGGTGACCTTCAAATTAGCCTCTATTAGAAGAGTTTTCCACAGAGATTGCTTGTCCCAAGTTCAAACTGGAAGCTTGGGGCAGGAGGTGTAATTCTGTCTCTAGATGTCCCTCTAGATGGAGAGAGCTGCTGTATTAATTATAAGGAAGGGAGTGATCAAGTGTGTGCGTGGAAGGCATTGGCAGCTCCATCCCCTACAGCAAAATGCTTTGCTATGCAGTGTCTGCTCCTGACTTGGAGGCAGAATGTCCTGTGGATTATGGTATTTGCTCCAGTGCTGTCTGCTCCATTAAAGAGACGAGGTCTGAACCCATGCAAGGAGGAAGATAACTGTAGGAGCCCCAGAAATACCACAAATGCTGAGAACACTTCCTGGGACCTCCAATACATGAGATTTCCTGTTGTCCCTGGCTGCCTGTGGGAACATGGACGTCACTCTCCCAACCTCCTTTCTTCTTTCTGGAGCCACTGCCCATTAGTCTTGCTAGTCATAGTTTGCAAAGGGACGTTCTCTTCAAGAGTTTTTTAAGCATCCTGCCATCCTGAATAAAAGGACAAGCAGGGTACTACAGATGAACCCAAACATCTCAGTGCTGGTAGAATTTGGGGGGGAAAAAAAAAGGCACCTCTGTTTTGTACACTACATTCCTTCAAAAGAGAGAGTGATGGCTTTGTGCAGCTCCAGCTGAGAAGCTGTATTCTTCAGGGTGATGTTGCAGCCGTTTACCTAGCAACAAATTGAGATGTCTTGGAATGCTTTCACTGAACAAATCAAAGACAGTACAATGGGGGGACTCCTGACTGCAGGTATTTATTTTGATTAATTAGCCACTTTGGGAAGAAAGCCCTCCTGGATAGTGTTTTGAAAGTACGTCTGTGGCAAGCTGAGCCAACGGTTGCTTGGGGATCTGCTCTGAGTTTGTTCATTTACTTCTCAGCTCAGCAGAGGCTGACATGGATGCAGACCCATGGTACCCATAGCAAGAGACAGCATTCTGTCAAAGCACTTTAGATAAGGCTGAGGAAGGTCCTCTCTGCCCAAAACCTTTAAAAGGTGCCTACACCCCACTTCTCATCATATCTAAGCAGGCTGAGGGGTCAGTAGGCAGCTGGGAGGGAGAGGTCTGGCAGATGTGGGCGTCTGAATGAGTCATAGAGGAAAACTGGGAAACGCTTTTTTCCAGATGGCCACCTCCATTATTCCTTTCCCCTCAGTAGGAAGGAGGAGTAAGGAATGTGTTGTCTGAATCAGGGCACCTATTTTCAAGCAGAAGCCCTGGGTAACCTTGCAACCTACTTCGTTCCTGTTTTTTGTTTCTGATGGAGGCTGCTCATGGTCAGATAAGAGTGGCAACTTGTTAAAGTAAAACAAGAAAACAATGTGCTCCACCCACTGAAGACTCTGGCCAGCAAATAAATGCTTGAACTTGACTTTAAGATTATTTAGTCCTACTGTGAAGCCCTAGCTTGTTGGGGAAGAGTTAATTAGATATTGCCAGGCAAAGGGACTGCAGCCAGCAAAAACCTGAAGGGAGTATGGTAGGAGTGCCTGTCATAGTAATGGTCCACTGAGTCAGGAAAGGGGAGGAAAAGGGTGGCTCACAATGCTCCTTGTTTTGCTATCCTTTTTATTTTTATTTTTAAATAAAAAATAAACCATTGCTTAAATATTTTACCTGGAATTCTCCTCCTGCCAAAGTAATGCCACTCTATTGATAACGTGGCTGCATTAGTCAGCCAAAGTCTTCCCTGCCTTGTGTTGTTGCTTGATCAGAGACATTTTCCTCCCCCGCATAGCTCCTGAAAGTGACATTAATTGTTCCTGTCTTGGCTTAAAAATAAAAATGGTGGAAGGAAAAAGGAAAGAAAAAAAAGTGACAATGTCTGCCAGATGGTACATAGTTTATCTGCAACTGTTCTTTGGGGTTTTGGACCATTTACAAAGGAAGTCTTTTTTCTTTAAGGTCATCCCTTCCTTTTGTAAATCTGAGTTAAACGGTCTTGCAGGAAAAGTTCGGCATTAGGGTCTGAATACTTCCACTCCTAACTATAAACTGCACTCTCAGCTCAGCACCAGTGCCACATACACAATTCAGGGTGGACTCTAATTGGCATCAAAGTACCTTTAAACTAGTCTGACAGTGCAAATGGGGCCTTCAAGGCAGCTTGAGTGTAATTTACATCTGCCTGAAAGCCTCTTTATCCTTCTAGAGTTGTATGAAGGGACTTCTGTGTAAGTGAGAATTTAGCCTTTCTTTCCCTTCAGCAAGGCTGTGTGGTTATTTTTACTTTTTTTTCCCCTCTCTAAACAGTGGTTTGATGCTGTGTGTTGTTTGAATCTAAAATTCTTAAAAGGAAAAGGTTTGTAATGCATATTTATAACCACCTGAGTAATGGATGAATTTTTGCATGTTAAAATTTTTGTTTTATTCCCAAGTTAGGCAAACAGATGCAGCCAAAACTGTGTCAGTTCTCTCCTTTGAATCTGCACAGGATGCAGTGCCTTTGTAGCACGTCCCACAAATGTTTAGAAGGGTTTTCTACCTCTTTGTGCAATCCTAGAAATAGATGTTATTGAGGTATGACTTATTCAGAGGGCCAGCATGCTTCAAAAGTGTCTCTCAAACCACAGGAGAATGTATGCTTGTGCACGCGTTTTCCTGTACAGATGGATTAGCTCAAGATGCTATGTGAAGGCCTTCATAATATTCCCCTGGCTGAATAGTCATCAGATGTCTGTGTCTGGCTGCTGTTCAGCTGATGTGCTTTTGAGCTTTTGGTTGCAGCAGGTTGTCGCACTGTTGGTTTCCTTCGTCTCCTGGGAGCATTTTGAGCTCTCAGCCTCTTTATTTGGTTTTCTTTCATGGAAGTAGTCCTTCACAGCACTGCTGTCGTGAGCTACCTAGACTGGTGATATTGCTCTTGGATTCCCTAAGAAGCTCAAGCCTTTCCCAAACCTGAAATCCTGTGGGGAAATCTTGTTTACCACCTGTTTTTTTAGGACAGTGAGTAATGGCAGCAGACAGTTGTATTTTGGAAAAATGTTAAAAAGCAATAAGCCTTTTCTTTAGCCAGCGCAAGAGATACTATGTTCTAGGCAGCAAGCCTCTAAACTGCTTCTGGTTTTGCTATCATATTTCCATCATGGTTCTTATGCAGTCATTAGGCTGAGGCAGAACTCCTCTAGCAAGTCCAAGAACCTGTCCCCATTCCCACGCCAGACAGCTGCTTCAGATGTAGACCACCAGGATCTTTTTTCTCATGGCCGATGTTAGATTAGAAAGAGATGTCGCTGACATATAGGGCCAGACTTTCTAAAATAGCTAGTGAGATATTTTTTTTCTTTTTAAGCTATAATTGTATTTAAAAGTTGATGTGTCCCCAGGCTTAAGGCAATCAAGTTCCATGTCAAAATGCCCCTTGTTTAGTTATAATGCAACCTCTTTCTTGAGTGTTGAAACGTGAGACTGAATCTCTTGGTCTGTTAGCCATCTTTTTGCTGAAGATGTTCCATTTTGATTGTTCAGCACCCAAGTTCAAAAATTGTGCAAAAATATTCTTCTGCTTGGTGCAACAATTTTTTTCTTTTATGTCAGCTTTAGTTCAATGCGGAGGTAAAAATCAGCATAAAAAGAAAACAAGATGGAGGTTAACACCTGACACAGATATACTCAAGAGCCTTACCGTCAAATAGCACTACCAAGCTTTAGGATTGGGCAGATTGCCCATCTGTACATGTGCTGTATTTACAAGGTATTCTCATTAAAATGGACATTTTTTTTGTCTGAACATAGCTTTTTCTGTCCATAGCTGTAGGGAAAAATTCAGTCCTGATGCTTATGATGGGAACAAATGTTTGTGTCCTTATCTTGGCATAAGTTGTGCACTGTTGCTGCTTGGTGCAGTTCTTTGGCCCAAGCAGTTAGCCTATATTCAAGGACCTTTGCCCCATTCTGTCAGGAGGAAAATTTGGTTTAAGAGTCAGACAGCTGTTTGATGTAAAGCCCTTTTTCAGTGAACATAGAAGACATGATTTTTCTTGTGCAGAAGTTCAAGCAAGTCTGCGTAGTAGGCATTTTTGCTTTTGTTGTTTTTATTTTTGCTGGCCTTTTGCCTCTCTTAGACCCACACAAAGATTTAACCATTTATTTTGGGGTTTTTTTGCCAGCATCTAGGAGACCCCTCAACCCACAAGGCTTAACTTCCTTTTACTTTCTTTTCATCATCTTCAGTAGTTGCTTCCAGTACTTGCAGGTGCATAAAATACATGAAAAAACATTTAATTGCTCCTTCCACTCAGCTTAGCTTCAAAGAGAAATGTTTAAGCATCATCAGCTTTGGTGAGACTTGAGATTGTCTGTAGATCAAAGACATGTGAGCTCACAGTCATTCCAACAAAGCGTTATTAATTTTTTAATTTAATTTCTCAGTTATGTAGACAGTTTGGCCGTATGTATTTTAAAGGTGGGATTTTTTTCTGTAACTTTAAAAGCAGGTTAAATATTGGGAAGTGGAAAAGGGTTGGCAAAAGCTCAAATGCAGAGATTTGCAACCTTTCTTCACCATGGATCCCTAAAACTTTTCTATGGGACTGGCAAACCCTTCATAAATGTCAAGTGTATGGGCTGCTCTGTATCTTAGATGCTTGTTTTTCATAGTCATCTTGGAAAGGAAGTAGTCCACAAACCAATTCCCTGTGGTGCCCTCCACCCCTTTCAATTGCAGGCCAAGGTTGAAGATCATGGCTAGACTAGAAAAAAGTCAGTTCTGTACATTTCTGGGTAAGTTATGTTACTGTCAGTTTTTCGTATTAGATTTGATCTTTACTAGAATGTACAAAGCTGTGACAAGCAAATTGTTGTTTACAGAGAAAAGAATGTATTTCTGAATGATAATCTATATGGAGTTCACACTCATATGACAGCATAGCTTTCTGAGTGATTGAAATAGAAGTTATTACTGATTTCTATAAAACTTAGCAGGAAATTAAGAACGAGGGCTTGTTTTCTTATAATTTCTGTAATGTTGATCTTTAACAGCTGAGAAGACTCCAGCTGTGTAAAAGCACTCTTCTAGTCAGGGTCAGCTTTTAACTTCTCAATGTGTAAAACAGTAATTACTTTAAATTTCTGACTCTATGAATCTCACAAAGTCTACAACAGCAGTAAAGAGCTGGAAATGTTCTGGAAGTTAATGATAGGCCAAGTTAAGTTTAATAACTCTCAAGAAATTTGATGATGTCACCTTCTGCTGCAGTTTTTTCTTCATTATCAGCTCAGCAAGGTTTGAGTGAGGCAGTATTTCATGAGGTGTTCCTTAAGAGTTCCCCTGAGCACATCTAGCAAGAGATGGTGCTGGACACTGAGGCTCACATTCTGGGGGCCCCACGCCGAAGCTCTAATGACTAATATTTTTTCTTAGCTTCCTCTAACCAGTAAGAAACATCCAGCACTGAAATGCGGATGGCATACCAATTCCAAGTGCTGAATCCGAGCACCGGCTATGTCTTAGAAAGGGCTGAACAGTTCGGGCATTGCCTGATAAATGAGGTTTCTACAAGGTCCTTATCACTTCAGATCATCAGCTGTCTTATTGTATCTTTTGAAAGAGCTAAAGATATTAGGAGCTCTAATTCTGTTGGAGTTATAGCAGTTGAATTCTGCCATAATTTCCCATGTACTTAAACATTGTCATACACTGATCAGATGCATTGTTAGCCTGGTATTTTTTAACCCATGGTAAGATGTATTATTTCAAATAGTACTTTGCTCTCACACTGCATTTCGTTCATTGCTCTCAAATTGGCTGCTTTTTAATCATGGATGTGACAACTCATTTGGATAGTACTTATACTTTAAAACATAGTTTTAAATAATTCTGCTCCATCCAGTGACAGTTCTTAGACCCTCACTAAAGAATTGCTTGCAGATGGTGAAAGCTTCAACATAGCCATATATTTTTATCAGCATTCACTGTGGCTTAGTTTGTATAGCAACAGTGGGTGCAAATATGGTGTGGAAAGGGTCAGATCAGGTGTGCAATCTGACTGGTAAATTCTAGAAGATATTTATGGTTTATGGATAGCTTTTACTCAATTAAAAAGACACTTCTGTACCACTGACAGTGGCAGACTGCAGAACTGTACTGTTCTTTGAGATTCTGTCCAGTGAAAGCCAACTCCTCTCACTGGTTCACTAATGATTATTTAACTAATTTACCAAATACCTTCCATGTCAACCTACTTTAAACAAAGAACCTTGTGATCCTGAGATGTTACCTACAAGGGTTTATAAGAATTTCTTTCTCCATGTTCTCTCTGAAAGTGTTTTAGCAGCAAAATTCTGGCATGATAGTAGCCTGGTGCTGAGCCCTGCTTATGTCCTTGGTGTTGCTGCTGATCAGCAGCTTTGGCACCAGGAGGGAATTTTCCTGCAGGGCAGATGGGAACGGGTAGTTGTTGGCTGAGGTTTTCCTTACTCGCAATGCTTCTGAGAATCTTCATTGCTTTTGAAGTGAGCAAGATGGCAGTGATGACTTCTGTCCCTCTCCTGCTGTTTTCTTTTGAAGCATTGGAGTCGTGGGTCTGTCTTTGTTAGCCCTTATGTTTATGAAGTGTTCTCATGTTGCACCTGTATGCTATACAAATAGCTCCCAAAATTTCTGAGACCATGAGTGTTGCCTGGCTTTAGGAGTATCATACCTTGGAAACCTCCCCATTTTGTCCTTGTTTGGTTGTCCTTCTCGCAGGTGATCAGACATGTCTCATGGCATCATGCCATTCTGAAGGATCCCCTCTCTGTTTTAGTTTGACTCTTAATTTAGGTACTGCAAGTGGTATGCCATTTTCCCTGGAACTTCTGTAGTCCGTGGAGGGAGATGCGCAACAGGAACTATTGCAGGGAGACCAGGTTGCTTTCTGTGCAGGGTTATTTTCTCTTCTGACCATCCAGACAGCCCTTTGAGGCTTCCTAGGCATCTTGCAGCCTCTGAAGTTACTGGGTACAAATACCTCACTCCTTTGTTATCTGTTTCCTGGTGTTTAACGACTGATTTTACAATGCTGTTTTAATGCTGCGAACTTCACATGCAGAACCAGAGAGCAATTGTAATTTAGTAGGTTAATTCTATGGCTGAGAAACAAAAATATTTAATGTAACTCAGTAGCATTAACTTATATTTTTAGAATATGAAATAAAAATAGCTGTTTCCAATAGAAAGAGTGGGCATAGAAATAACATGAGTGACGCAGGCCACAGGAAAGGTGCTGGTTTTGGCATGTGTGGAGGTACTACTAGGTATTATTTCTGTGTCTCAAGCTGCAATAACTTGCAGCATTACCTGAATTCAATTAGCAGCCTTTTTAACATGGTGTTTTTTTTTCTGTAAGTGCATTATCCACTTGTAGCTGTTCAATATTTAAAAGTCAAGTGTTTGAGGTTTTTGGGTGGGGTTTTTTGTTTGTTTGTGGGTTTTTGTTTTGTTGTTGTTTTTTGTGGGTTTTTTTGTTTGTTTGTTTTAAATGAGGTTTCTTTTGTAAGTTGGCCCACAGGCATGGTTAGAACCTCATCTCAAAATTCACCCAGTGGAAACAAAAATTCGTAATTCTCTAGCAGCTGTTACATCCATAGTCCTCATTTCTAGCAGTCCATATCCTAGCAGGTAATTGTTTCTGTCAGTATCCATCACCCTGGGTAGTGATTGACACATTTGCTGGCAGTTTCAGCAGAAAGGTCAGTGATGGAGGAGGGGCTGTCCGCAGGGGTGTACTTGTAGAGAGGGTTGAGCTTCTCTGAGAAGGCAACCTGGGGAGTCTACCGCTGCGGCAGACTGAGTGCTTCCTCGTTACATGGACAGAGCACTTCAGTCTCCAGTCTTGCCAAGCTGTCACCTTTCATCAGCAATGAATCTGCTTGCTAAATAAATGAAAAATGTAATAAAACATTTTTATTAGTCATGACAAATGCTTGTCTTAGGAGAAGTTGAGAAAATAATGACTTGATTTAAATATTTATGAAATCAAGCAATTTTGAGGCATCTTTAAGACCTGAAGGTATTTTATGATATGATAAAACAATTGCATAATTCATGTTATATATTACACCAATAGTGCAGTGTTGCTCAGTAGAAATAAAACCATTCTCACTTTAATGTTTTTAATTTTAAGCTAGCCTGGCATTGCATGTTAACAGCATTTTTGTCCAATTTCTCAGTCTGCTCTCTCGTCAATGCCATCTGCTTGCCTGTTTTACCACCTCTTTAACAACCAGGTGATTTTTGCCGTCTTCACCCTCCTCCTCAATATGCCCAGGAGTCCCATATGTGTTTATGGGGTTAGTGTGCTAAGCAATATTCATAAGTTTATGTAAGTGTGTTCCCTATTCTAAAGAACCTTTCTCCATTTCTAGTTCAATAGCTTCTAAGTCTTCCAGCATCCTGGCTTACAGCACCGAATTATTTTACTGTAGTCTAATCTGCTTGTTATACCAGCTGGTTTTGCTGATCTGTAATGTATTCATTTATGCAATAGGTTCTACTCTAGCAAAGCACTTCATTTTAAGTGTGCAGGTAGACTTGGTGAAAAGAATGTTATTAGCTCAAAGCTAAGCACCTGCCTAAATGCTTTATTGGATTGGAGGCTTAGGAAAGAGAGGAAAAGATTGGTCTAATTATGTTGAATGTGTTTTAGAGCTGCTTTATCCTAATGGCCCTATCACCAGACCAACCTCTGGTAATGGATACTCAACGTAGAAGATTTGTCATGGCTTGCCAGGCTTTTCTTTTCACTTCATACTTTTCTAGATCTCTCTCCTGACTTTTCTAAACTATAATTAGGAGAGGAACCTAATGAAATTCAACAAGGGCAAGTGTAGGGTCCTGCACCTAGGGAGAAATAACCCCATGCACCTGTACAGGTTAGGGGTTGACCTGCTGGAAAGCCACTCTGCAGAGAAGGACCTGGGAGTCCTGATGGCCAACAAGTTATCCATGAGCCAGCAACGTGCCCTGAGAAGACTGAGAGGGGATCTCATCAATACTTATGAATATCTAGAGGGTGGGTGTAAAGACAATGGGGCCAGACTCTTTTCAGTGGTGCCTAGCGACAGGACAAGGGGCAACAGGCACAAACTGGAACACGGGAAGTTCCACCTGAACATGAGGAAAAATGTCTTCACTGTGAGGGTGACCGAGCACTGAAAGAGGCTGCCCAGAGGGGTTGTGGAGTCTCCTTCTCTGGAGATATTCAAAACCCACCTGGATGCGATCCTGTGCAACCTGCTCTAGGTGATCCTGCTTTAGCAGGGGGGTTGGACTAGATGATCTCCAGAGGTCCCTTCCAACCCCTGCCAATCTGTGATTCTGTAATAATCTTAAGCATGGTTTGCGTAAGAAAATGGATCTCTGCCTCTTAGGAAGTAAATTCAGGGAAGCCATGTCTTAAAACACTGGATGTAGAAGGCAATGAAAAGCTGGTGTCACCAGTTCATTTGTTTTTCGTGTGTGTGAGGAGAGCAAAATATTTATACAAGTCCAGACTGTAGTAGCCCAGATTGGCAAAAAAAGGAGGAAAAAGATAAAATGAATGACACAGGGGTTAAATTCTGCTCTGCTATTAATTTGGGCTGAGCTACTATTAGAACTATTGGGGGAAAAAAGGACATAAACCCCTGAAAATGAAATCTGAAGAAAAGATGTACATGTTATTTTTCCAGTTCTAGCTCTTACCTTCTGGTGTTTTTCCATTCCTCAAATCTATGTACCCTCCCTCCCACGGATGCCAGGGGGGATTTGCATGACTTAGTTTAACTCATGGTCACTGTAAAACTGCCCTAAATCCAATGTCACAAGAATTGCTGCTACTGCTTTCCCAAGTCAGAACTTAGCTGGACTGGGTTTTTGCTTTTCCTGCTGCCGTGTGGCCAGAGCATGAGGCATTACTGAGACCAGGAAGCCACGTACAACCCCAGGTGTTTTCAAAGACAGGGACATTTGCTGAGTCGTCTTTGCATGTCGTTCCTCTTAGCAGTGTTTAGGTTGGATGTGTTGTCATTTCTGAAGCCGTAACAAGCTCCTGGTGGGATTCACACTGTGCAGTTTCCTCTGTGTTATTTTTCAGAGGCACAGCTATACTATGGTTTTCTTCCCTCTTGTTCCTCCCTATGTGAGCTTTTGGCATCTTTATCAAGGATGGCACTTGAGCAAATGCTTAACTTGATTGCACTGCCTAGACTCGAAGATAGAAATGGGCTTAGGCACTCTTGAAAAAGTATGAACTGAGGCAGATGTTTAATGCTTTCTAAGATGAAAACCACGTAAGTACTTTCTCAGAAAGATTATTCATAATTGTTTTTTACTATATATCATGATGGGGAGGAGGAGGAGGAGAAGAGGAGGAAATAGCTGCATAGCAGTAGATTTGTAATAACTTCTCATGTTTGTGATTATTGCCACCATGATGTTTTTAGCTGAATGCAGCCTATACATAGGGCAATACAGTCCCAGGCTTTTGTCTTCCTTCTTCTTTTTAATAGGCACAAGGTAGACAGTAGTGGATAGTGAACAGCTCCTGGCTCTGTGCACACCTGTGTTCTGCCTTGCTGTGAGCCTTTGTTCACTTTGCCTGTCTTTGTGTCTCTTTCCTTCTGTGTCTGTTTAAATTACAAAGGCTAAAAAGGTGGGGACTGGCTCCTGCTCTGTGTTTGACCCTGCCTGCCAAACCTGGGAACTTGCTGCCCACTGGCATGTCAAAATACTTTGTAATACAAATAATTATTAAGAAATTTCTATTTTGCTACCTAATCATGTGCAACTTGAGACTCTCAATGTATTTGACACTAACTGACCACTCCATCATCAATACGAATAAAGTCTGAGAGGTCTGAGGATGCTTTCAGGTTCTCTCTGTTTGACATTGATGTCTTCAGTGACAGCTCAGGTGCCAGAGACTTGGGCCCACCCTGTGGACACTGTTGAAAGGTCCCTGAAGTGTCTCAAGGCAAAAACTCGAGTAGACTCAGGGCAGCATTGGAAATGCTGACTTGATGTCCCTAGAGCTTTCGTGCAACATGGACAGTCTTCCACCTGCCTGACAGTGCAGGGTGTGCATTGGTTTTGATAGTATATGAGAATGCAAGTGGATTGAGGCATTGGTCTTAACTTGCACATACTGTGAGCTGTGTTTGCAGCTGTGAGGCTATACGCGTAATGCTTTCTGCCTAACGTTAGTTTTCTGTTGTTTTTTGCAGCACTTTTACAGGCAGTCATAGCTGGTGATCTGCTGAAGGTAAGTACAGAGCACTGTGTGTCCACTTTTTCACAGCTTTCTGCAGGTCTGATATACTGCAAATTTTATCACACCTCTGCTCAAAACATAAATAGACTGCTGTAGGGACTGCTGGCAAATGCCATTTTACAGCCTTTCCAGGAAACCCTGAGTATTAGGGGAACACATCAGTCAGGTGAGATATGAAATTCAAGTGAATAGGACCTGGTGTTAAGACAGCACCTTTCAGCCGAGGATTCATAGCGCACTGCACAGAGCTATGTGTCAGGTACTAACAGGGAAATTACTATACTGGCAAATGCAACACTGAACAGCAGGGTAGTTCTGACACAGCCTTACACAGTAAAGGATATTTTACAGCACTGCGGTTGGTGGCCAAGCCCCTAGAGTTGCTAGAGACTTCTTATTTTCTACCTAGGCAACCACCAGACCAGGTAGTACAAACCTCAGCTTGTTGTTTTATCATCTGATGGATGTCTCAAAACATGTAGTGTCTTGGTATTGTTAGTTACTGGGAGGAAAAGGCACCCATGCAAAAAAATGTTTTGTGCCCAAAGTCTGAAGCTCCATGTCTGACAGTTATTCAGGCTACGTTTTTCAGTAGCCAAGCCAGGATTTGAAAATATGCCCTCAAATTTGGATGAGGACTGTGATTAATGATTGCAATTTTATCTGCGAGAAGCCAGCTTGGAGCCATTTGTAAAAATGACAGTACTGTTAGGCCAGCTCTTTGCCTGCAGATGCCCCTTCTAAACCTCCACCCTTGCGCTTGTGGCTGCAGCATCTAGGGAGCAGTTCTTCAACCAGCAGTCATAAAAATTTTGTTTCCTTTCTGCTTCTTGAAAACTTTTTGCCTGTTTAGTTTGACAGGGAAACTTCTTGCCCTTCTTCAGATGTACTGCATCATAAATGATGCCTCACTGTCACAATCCTCTCTCTCTTTTCTGCAGTGATCTGTACTGCAAACCCCCCAGAGTTTGCAGCATTTCTGAGACCTGGCCAGTTGCTCTTCTCTGCCCGTTCTTACCCCATGTAGTGCTTTCCCCTCCGTCATCCCCAGGTAGGGGGCAGAGAGTAGGAAGGGAGATCTGGGACAGCTGAAGCCCACCTCCCTGTGGATTTTTGAGTGGAGTTACCTGGCTTAGTCAGAAAGTGTGTGTCTCATGTGCTGAGGAAAAATTGGAATTTTCAGTAGAGAAGCACGGATTTTCTATCAAATACATATATTTTAAAATATCCCAACAGTTTCACCAGAAGTGGTTTGCAAGCATTGCTAGCAAGCAATAATTCATTGCCAGTAGAGTAGCAATGTCTCATTGTTTAGGAAATACAACTGTTCTTCTTTACCCATAGAATTGCTGATACTTCTAGTTTCAGCTATTTTTTCACTGGGGCCTAAAAGATGGCTTTAAAGTAATATTTTATTTCATTTTATTCCATTTTTGTGCTGACCTCCTATGAAGATTAGTAAATAATTTGCTTGCATATTTGTTTTTCTGCTCTTCCCATCTTATCTTTCTGTGTGCTTTTTTTTCCAGTTCATAGAATGCTGTAAAAAAGGAGCCAATTTGTTAATGCAAGGACCGGATCACTGCTCCTTGTTGCACCATGCTGCCAAGACTGGGCATGGCGAGATTGTGAAATACATCCTGGAGCATGGTGAGTCACAGTGGGCAAAGCCACAGACAGCTGTACTTCAGCCAAGCGTCAGTCAGGTAAAACCACGCCGTGCGGCTGGAAGTGCCCTCGCTCATCTGTGGTCATCCTCAGCAGAATGTCCACCTGCAGCATGTGTAAGCAGGAGGCTAGGAATGCAGTAGCAATGACAGTGATGGCTCCAGATAAAGGGAAGTGTGGAAACAAAAATAAAGATGGCTTTTGAGAAGAATGGGTGTTTTCACAGTTGCATCAGTGGGGGCACTGTGAAGAAGCAGTGTGATGCTCTAGTTGGAACCTCTGGTATAGGAATCCTCTGAACTAATTTGTTTTTCAATTACAGCATATGTTGTAGAAAGCATCTAATCTCCATTAAAATGTTTACAGCAATGGAGAGCCCATCCAACCATTGGTGGTATTTCAGTATCTAATAACACACTGGTTAAGAATCTGTGCATTTATTTCTAGACTGGATTTGCCTAGCTTCCCTTCCAACCTTCCAGTATTATGTCTCTGTTAGATGTAAGACCATACAATAACAACAATTTATGATGTCCATTTTATATTTATAGGCTGTGATCATGCCATTTCCCTTTTTTCTTTTCAACTCTTTTTATCTTTGTCAGTAACGTGATTGTAGGCATGCTTACTCAGGCTATGCAGCAATTTCTGTGTCTATGTACGTTTGAGGCAGTCACATTTAGGAGTTTCTGTCTGTTGAACTACCGTAATCTTGTTCACTGGCTGCTGGAGTGTGGTACAGTAATATTGTCACTGCTCTGCATGCAGAGCTAAAGCCCTAGTGATCAGCCTCCTGCACCATAGCAAAAGTTTTCTAGTCCTTTAAACATTCTTGTAACTCTTCTCTGATCCCTCTTCAAAATATCAATGGCTATTTTGACTCTGGATGTCAAAATCAGCTATATTATTTCAGCAGTAGTATTAGGACTAAACACAGAGGCTGACTGGCAATTGAAATAAATGTTAGATAATGTTCAAAAGTTACTGCGGAAATTGTACAGAGAGAAGAAAAAAGCACAACTCAGGAAAGGAAGAGGCAATAAGCCATCTGTTAACATTTGTGTGTTAATTGGAGTGGGATTTAGCTCAAGCTTGACTCCTAAGTTTAGGTGTTTACATACAGATGTCATGTAATTTATGGGTCTAAGTTTCTGTACTGTCAACAGACTCAATCCATGACTCAATTCATTTGCTCCTGTATGACAGAGATACTAGAGACCTGTCCTCTTTCGGTGGCAGATGGAAGTGAGGAGGGCATCTTTAATAGCAGCAGACTTCTAGCATGACTAGCTCAAGGGACACCCTAGTCAAAGTGGTCAGTGCAGCCCAGCGAGCGATTCAGCTGACAGTTACCTGTGCGCTTTATTCATTTAGCTACACATAATTATCTAATGTAATTTACCCTTGGATATCCAGGACATCTGCATGGGTCTACAAGATAACATACGAGGCCTGTAGGAGACCCATACTGGACTGGCAGCTGGAGCCCAAGCAAGCATCCCTGCCATTCCAAATGCATCCTAAGGCCTGCCCGTAGTCATATCAAATGGCACAAAACATCTGTGTGTGGGTAGCTGAACTGTGCCCCAGGTACCTGACTGAGGGGGTCTGAACTGCTCCTTTAGTCTTTCATGTATAGATACCTACATATGGGCAGCTAAGTGCAGTTGGCCTTACATCCAAATGCTGGCTAGTTTTCTCCCCAGTTGTAAAAAGTCTTACCAGTGCTAACTCTACCTCCTATTTAACTTCTCTGGATTATCTCATTAGTCACAGTGCATATACATGCCTCTGAATTCTGTAGGCAGGCATAATTTCACTTAATTTTCTTATTGCCTCTGGTCTCACCTCACAGTGCATGTGACCTGTGCCAATTCACTGTCATGGCTGCCTCTCCAGGATTATTCCTGGGCACATACAGCTTAACTTACAGTCTGACCCAGTTACCATTCCTTTGGTGAAGGTTTAAAATGAGATCATTTAAGCTGGTAAGGATGTGAGCAGGGAATCCATGGGAATTTTTGAAGTGAATAGAGAAATGTGAGGGATTACGGACTGTTAGACAAAGACAAACCAGAAGGTTGAGCAAATGTCAGCTCAGTTCCTCTCTCCCCTCTTTATCCCCAAGGATGGCAGGAAGCTTTTGCAGCTTTCCAGACATATGTCCTCTGGGCTTCTCCAAATGCATTGTTTGTTTAACATTCTCTGGGGATCAGAGAGTGCATGGGACAATGCTCTAATAGAGGCCTCCTCTCTTCTCCCACCAAGCAATTAATGAAACTCATTTCTACCCCGGGCACTTCTCAGTCACAAACGAGCTCTCTTGCTGAATCATCATCATCATAATGTCCTTGTTCTTCTGTTGCGTTCTCTGGCATCTGGCATCTTCTCAACATTAATTAGTGTATAAGACCAATGCTACTAATATCTGAGGCTTTCCCTCTACCTAGCTTCTTATTTCTGCTGATATCCACCCTGGATAAAAATGAGTCTTACTCCTGTTCTGGCAATTACCTCTGCCCAGCCATACGTCCTCTGCAGTTTTTCTGCCTCCCATACTTGGCTGGAGACAGTTAACATTAACAAGAGTTCCACTGCAAAATACCCTCCAGCACACAGCACAAAAAACCCATTATTAATCACACAGGGAAAATCTTCTGAATATCTTTAAAAACCAACAACAACCAACCAAGACAAACCCCACCATACCAGGAATTTTAACTGCCTAGTGTGAAACTAGTGGGGTGAATCAAATGCAATACAGGAGTAAGGAATCCCTCCCTGCCCATAGCACTGGGATTATGAAGGAGGGAAAAATTTGTAGTTTTGCTGTGACTGTCCTTTGTGGAGATGGCTTTACGCTTTCTGCAAACATGCAGGGGACATTAAAGCAAGAGGTTACTCTGTGATCTTGATCAGAATGATTTCAGATGTTAAGGGGAGGAAAATGACGCTTCCTAAATTAGAAAAAGCAGAGATGAGTCACACAAGGAGACTGCTGTGCAGTGGTGCCAGAGACTTAGCAGTAGACTAGCACAAGCCTGGAATAGCAGCTGAAGCACCAATGTAGTAGGTGTGAGGACAACAGCTGCTTACTGCTGCAGGAACAGTTGTGTTGGCTGCTGTTCCTGCAAAACAGTTTCTTTCTATCCCCTGTGCAGGAAGGGCAGATACACAGACCTATCTGTTGTTCAAGACTGCCTTTGTAAACCAGCGGTCTTTTGCTTGTAGTAGGAGGGTCACCTTTTAAGATCTGTCTGTAGCCGGGCTAAGGGAACGCTTAGCTTGAAACTGAGGGCCAAACTCAGTAGGTATCAGAACCACATCTGCTTATTGCTGCAGTCAGCAACTGTCTCATACCCTAATGCATACATATTAGAGAAGAGTTAACTGTTTATGTGCTTAACACAAACAGAATTAAGGAAGGCTTAAGAAGCTCCGTTAGGAAAAGGTCCTCCTAAATCGTCATCTGTATTTGGAATCAAACTTGGCTTGCAGTCTTTATCTGGCAGTTCTGAACTATTTATAATTTATAACTGTTAAACAAGACATTCCAAGGTTTGCCGCCTTCTCATCTTATCCTCTTCTCTAGAGACTCAAAAGACAAACAAGAATTCAGTAGTTCTTTTAGAGTATTTTAATTTTAAACAGAAGAGAGGAAAGGTGTTTACAGTTGCCTTGGGAGTTTGTGGTGAGAACTTCTGATGGAACAATCAGTAGAGCATCCCATCCTGAACATTTCTGTGACCTCGAACCTCAATGCCCTCAGTCCATAATATAGCATCCTCTGGTAAAAAAGATGATGCTTTCATTACTCTTAGCACTGCAAAGTAAACAGTGAAGATCTATCAATGCATTTGGATTTGCATCCAGACCAGCCATTTGTGAGGGGTGAACAGAAAACAGCTCAGTTTTCCTTGAAGGCACAAGGTATAAAATAATCTATTTTAATTAGCAACTTTACCAAATTTTAGGTCAACATGGTTGAGAGACAGTTACGATGGAAGGCATGCTCCCATAATGTGACTGCCCTCTGTTTTACAGTGGAACTTCTCAGCTAAAAGACACTAGCAGTAAAAAACAGACACTGTTAATCTTCACATCAGGTAAAAACGAGGAGTGTGGAGTTGGGGGAAGGCTTGAAATAGTTCTGACTTTGCAGATTACTATTATTTTAAAAATATTCCCTCTTTGAAGGTAAGGAACCAATTACAATTTTGTACCCCAGAAAACAATCAAGTTGTTAAACCAAGAGGGTTTTGACAGATAAACACCCAGAATTGCTGATAATGTCTGATATTACTGCTTAAAGCAATGCTGTCCTTCCCCAGTTCTGTGAAGGACTGACAGGACAAGGGACTGGCAGGGGTTAATAGCTGTGGGTCTCCTGTGGGTAGCTGTAACCATGTCCATTGGAGAAGGCAGGGTGTGCTGAGGGCCTGGAGGCCATTTGGACTGCATGGTGCTGTATATTTTGGAAATGCCTCTGAAATATGGTCATTTAGTCTCTCTTTTATGTTGTAGTGAGCTCAGCTAAAGGGCAGCTGCTTGTGAGCGTCTCCTTCCCTTCCCTCCTCCCATCCCCAGCTCAGGCTGCTTTGCCTCCTGAGAAACTGGAGAGAGGCTTTGGTGGAGTGAAAGGGCGCAGAAGGAGAGAAGGAAAAAAGTTAATAATTCTACACAGACAGTCTATCGGAGATGTTAAGGAAAGAGAGTGATCTCAGCTGGGCTTCCCCTCGGTGCGTCATGCTTTTCAGCTCCTTTCATGCGAACTTCTTCCCCCCCCTCCCATCCCCGGTCCCCATCCTGCCATTCTTTAGCCCCCAAGTCGCTCTCTTTCTTTCTCTCTCCTTTTTTTTTTTCCTCCCTCCACCTCTCCACACATTTCTATCTTTTGTTTTTATTTCCCCCCCTGCTGTTTTCCTTGATAGAAATCTCACTCATGCATTTCCCTTCCGGATTTCTATTGGGTTATTTTGTCCTCTCTCTCTCTGCGCCTTGGTCCCCTTTTCTTTCTCTGCCTCTTGTCCCGGAGTAAAACAGCCGCCTCCCCGCTGGGCCAGGATGACAGTGCCGTTAGCTTTCCCAGTGCCAGCCCTTCCCACATCTGTGCAGCTTTTGTCCCGGGGCAGAGGGGGATTTGGAATGGTCGGTTGGCAGCGCCAGGGAGACTGATGTAAAAATGAGGTCCAAAAAAGAGGGGAAAGGGAATTAGGAGGAGGGCGTGAGATGGTTTAAGAGAAGCACAAGTGAAAATAAAATAAAGAAGTAAAGGATACAGCTCAGGCTGTGTGTGAGTTGGGACATTCCAGCTTCAGAGATAGGCCAGAAAGAATGAAACAAATGAATCCTGGTACCACGTTGTGCTGCTAATCCATTAACCCCAGTATCTGGCCCTTATGTATGACTGGAATGGAGTCAGGGCAGTCCCATGAAATGCTTTATTTGGGACAGCATCCAGGGGACCATCCTTTGCATGCAGGCAGGATGTACCTGGCACCTCCTCAGGTCTGTACTTGCAGACTGCCTGCTCAGTCCTCAGGGCTCAGCTCCTCTGTCCTAGCCTTGCTGTTTCTTCCTGTTCCAGACCAGTTTTCTTTCACCCTTGGCTTCCCATCTCTCCAGACCTGCTCTGCCCCAGCTTCTCCTTCCTCTCAGGTCATATTCTTCTAACTTCTCTCCATCCTTCCTCCTAATATTTTAACACCTTTTGCTGCTCACCAGGGCAAGTACTTCTATGTCCAATGCAGCCAGTCCTGTTCTACCTTTGCATCACAACCTTCCTTATCCCATCCATAGTTTACTTGGCAGTGTCTTTTCTAACACACTGCAGGCCATTCCTGGTTACTATCGCTGGGATGTGGCATTGCAGCAAGCCATAGGGAATTGCCTCTATTTTTGAGAGAACATGATTTTCTCCTGGGAGATGTAAAGGAGTCTTTTTCTTCATCTGTTTTTCTTCTCTTTTTAGTTTCTCAGGCATTATCTTCCTTTCCTCTCAACAATGGGCCCTGCTTAGCCCCCTGTATCCTTCTTCATGCTTATGGGAGCTCAGGGGCTTTGAGTGTTTCTTCTTTTTGATAGGGAGGAGTGAACACACGACTGCCAAGTGCGGAGATGAGGATGCGTGGCGGCAGAGTCAGGGTGCTGTGCATTAAAAATTGACAGTGGCTAATGAGTTTGGAGAATTGCCATGATAGGTATGCAATGCCGTGTGCACTGGGGACTAAGCATGCTACTTTTTTGACCACCCCTTTCTCATGATGACAGAAGTGAAAGAGCTACCTGCAGCTCCAGGAGCCAAGGCAGCTGGCTGTCCCTGGTGATACTGCATGCGTATGTTGTAAAAGCAGTGAGGGACGTACAGGCTGCTCTCATCCATTCTGACACACGCTCAGAGTGAAAGAAGTGTAGAGAGGTTGTGTGTAGGCCTTTGTAAGCAAGTAGTGTGAAATTCCTCAGTTTCAGGTGAGATTTGCTGTAAGCTCTCGAGGACTCTTGAATTTCAAAGTCAAAGTGTGCTGAAGAGAAATATTCATGCACAGGAAGGAAAATTCCTGTAAAGTTTCACTGTTCCCCTTGCTAACTGCCCCATACCATCTGGCAGTACGCTCCAGAGCAGTGGAGAGAAGAATAATAAGCCAGACTGCAAAGGGAAAAGTTTTTCTCGTTTCAAATGCTATCCAGATCCTAGCCTTTCCATATCACTGTAATTCAGTGATGGAATTTGCTGCTATAAACATCTGCCTGTAGAGAATATCAAGGACAAAAGAACATTAGCATAAATGCATTATTTTGTCCCACTTAACAAAAATCTTTTCTTTTTTTCTTAATCTTACTTTCCTGATCATTGCTAACCAGTAGAGTACAGGATTTGCATATCAATATAAAGACCGCTGGGAATATTCCACCCTGATCTACATTCTGTATAACGCTATTAAATGGAGTAGCACAGAGATGTCATTCAGGACGGAATTTGGCTAATTTCAACTTCCTAATGACATTTTCCCTCTAGTACTAACAATAGATTTTAACTTGCAATATATCAGGGTTTCCAGTATATCAGCATTTTCAATGCACTGTACTTATGTGAACCACTTAATTGAGCAAGGTGAAGAGTGAGAAAATAAACTCCATGAATATTCATTCCCAGTATAATTTAGAGGCAGCTACTCCCTGGTGCTGACACTCCAGCAGTGACTGTGCATTCAGAATTTTGCTAGTGCAAAGGCTTGCACAAGCAAATATTAACTTGAAGCTTGGTGTATTTGTGCAAATTGAACTTTCAGTTGGCCTCTCTTACATATTTGCACCAGGAATCTTCTCCTGGTAGTCGTATTCTTCTAGTCATGCAGACAAATGCTATATGACATACCTGCCTGTCTTTTGCAGGTCCATCTGAATTACTGGACATGACAGACAGTGAAACGTAAGTACAATCTACTCTGCCCTTCACATCATATACATCACCCTAGCAGACTTCTCTTGTTTTTTTCAAGGGCAAACTTTCAAATGAAAAAGCTGGTAAAGTGGCACATCTCTTCAAAAACAAATAAGCAAACAAAAGTCCCCCTAAAGCCAAACAGCAACCACCTCATATGTGGCTTTCTGAACTAAAACAAATATTTCTTGAACTCCAAAAAGGACTTCCTCTCTGTTGCTTCCCACACTTCCTTAATCTTTCTAGAGGAATACAAATCCTGCAAGGTGCTTTGATGTTTCCCGAATCCAGTTATTGAGGAAGCCACATGAAGGGTAAATTCCAGAAATCAGGAAATTACTTTTCTTGTTCTACACCTTTTCTTCAGTCCCTTCTTGATTCATCCAGAGTGCTCTGCCTTAAGTGTCCCAAATGGCCACAACCTGTACAGTTGAATATTTATCTCAAGTAGTTAGAACCTCGATTACCTCTGTTATAAAAAAAAAAAGACTTTACTTTCTAATTACCAACTGCTCTACATCTTGTTATGTAATCAAGGTGTCACAAAGAGTATATAAGGAGAACATGAATAATCCTGGGAAGTACATGGAATATATAGGAAGCAAAAGTAGCCTTTCTCATAGGGGTTAAAGCTACCATTCCTCATCCCACATTGTCCTCCTCTGTGAATGGAGAATGACAGAAGGGTTCTGCACAAGGTACATGTGTGCAGTCCAGGGGTGATGGAGCCTGGATGGACTGTCTGTTTCTCTTCATCCAGTAGCACAGCACAGCCACTGAAATAAAGTGCAAGTGAACATGGCTATGAGGGCTTCCCTTTACAAAGGTCCCTCTGCCACTAACTCTTGAAAAGGGAAGATTCAAGCCGTAACTGGCAGCATGAATTTGTCTTTTGATCCTCAGGAGGAAAGCAGATAGTATCCCATTCTGAATTTGGTTCTCATGCAGTAGAGGCAGATTCATTACAAGGTTGTCTGTTAATATTTCAACTTGCCCTGTCGTGGACTGAGGCTGAAATTCCTTTATGCACTCTCACTTTCTGGGTAGGTGGGTGCAATATTTGTCCTGCTACACATATTTCTTGTGATTTGCTATTTTGGAGGTTATGTAGCGGCCTTACTTGCTGGACACTAGTATTAAGGACAGCTCTTCAACCCACTCAAAGCATACTTTCCTCCTCTTCATAGGCAAATCTAGATAGATTTCTTTAACCTCGGTACTACAGTCAGTCTCAGAAGCCTGTTACACATAGCCCCAGTCTGAGTGAGGAGCTTTGCAATAAATCTGCTCCCACTACATAGCCTTCTCTTTTAAAAAAGCATGTGTTCAAGCTTCCCCAGTAGCTCACCAGTCCAGTGGTGGAAAACAAAACCACAGCTCTTGCTCTCATACATCCAAGAGAGCAGGGTATCAGAACCAGGGCAGCAAGTGCACCAGTCACGGCTTTGATGGGCAGGATTTTTCTAGGATGCATCCAAGAATGAGGTTGAGGAAAGAAATTGCAGGAAGAAAAAAACACTGTTGCTGTGTTGCCTACTGTGAAATAAGAAGGTGGCTAGTTTGCAGCAGTTAGCAGAACTGGTGGCTGGATGGGGAAGTGACATTCGGTGCTTTGAATACATAAAACCAGTGCGTGTTTCTTTCCCATCCCTCAGAAATTCTTCGTCTGCTATTTGTGCATTGTGGGCTTTCCTACTGAGTCAAAGGATGTAGATGCAGGGAGAGAGTGCAGAAGTCTACCTCTGCCAGCAAGAGGCAACCTTGCAGAAATACAGCATCCTTCTCTCTCTGTCCTCTGCACCTCATACTTCGTAAATGTACATTGGTGTGATGTGTCTTACTGCTGGTTTCTGTACTTTGGTCTAGGGGTGAGACAGCATTACATAAGGCAGCCTGCCAGCGCCACCGTGCCGTCTGCCAGCTCCTGGTGGATGCGGGAGCCTCTCTGAGAAAGACGGACTCCAAGGTAATCCAGCCCCGTCAACCAGTTATAAAATGCTGCAGCCAAGCGAGACCGATCAGCATCCGTCCCCGCTGTGTGCATGATTGAGGTTTCCTCTTGTGTGCCAAGAGCAGCTCTTTTTAAACAAGCTATTTTTATTTAGAAAACTGTATTGATTTAAAAAAGTACAAGAAACTTCAGTTCAGTCCCCAGTGTGGGTCATCTTCACCATAGTGAGCTTGGCCTCAAACTATTTGGTGTGTTGGGTGTGAATGAGGCATCGCCATGGCACAGCATCCTCCTTCTCCTGTGTGGTCAAAAGAGAGGCCTGTGGGCAAGGACCACCTGGGGGAGCCTTGGTTTGTGATTGCATAGCATCTGTGAGGCTTCATTATTGTGGCTGACTTGCTTTGTGAGGATGGCTAACCATTTTCTTTTGCCCTCGCTTGCCCCTATGCTCACTGGTGTGACACTAACCACAACCCTCTCTCGGTGTACGCTTGGCTGAGAAAGTTGTCTAGGCAAAATTAAAGCCTAGGGATATTCTGTCAATACAACAATCTGATCACTTGGGAACCAGGTCCAGAAGATGCCCCTCTGGCATTTCTGAACATAAGCAACCTGCAGTCAGCAGCTGAGAGGTGGTTGGATCTCTGGGTTCCAGAGTCAGAAGCACCTTTGCTGCAGCAAGACAATTAAAAACAATTCCTACCATGTTATA
Source organism: Balearica regulorum gibbericeps (assembly GCF_011004875.1). NCBI lineage: Eukaryota > Metazoa > Chordata > Aves > Gruiformes > Gruidae > Balearica > Balearica regulorum. The sequence goes on from NC_046184.1 coordinate 64,733,104, forward strand.
CTGTATGGGGTAGCCTATAAGGGGGAGAGAGAACATCTCTTTTTCAGATGAGATACTGTACATTGCAAAAGGTAATTTCTGCAACAGCTGAAATCCAGACAAGTGGCTTCTAGTTAATCTTCACCTGTCCAGAAATCCAAGGCACAGGAGTGTTTTTCTGGAGATACATTAATGCGTTTCCAATATTTTTTCATAGTTTAGGTTCAACACTTATGGTCCAATTTAACAGCACTCACAAGGTAGCTCAGATAATGGAGTAGCAAACTGATGCACTAAAGAATGATTTGTACTTGAGATAGAATGAGACACGTTGAACTCATCTCAAATGTTGGGCATCTCTCTGCACATCTTTAGCAAAGCGTGTAGTCTGTGAAGTGCACTTTTCAAGTGTTAGCTACAGTACTGTGTGTCGTATTCATTCACATAGGGATTGTAACCCTAGAATGAAAAATCACTTCCTTCCAGCATGTGAGCCTTTCTGCGTGATATATCAAATAGCATGTTGTTGCAGAACTGCATGATTTGTCCTAAACCATACAAGGATTTTGAAAATCTTCAGAATCTCATGACTGTGGTAGAAAATCTTGACTTAACACCAACTTGTAGAACAAACAAGTAAATTCTCCAAATTTGCTTCTATTCTTCATTCTCTGGGTCATGCTTTCATCTGTTTTTCTACATATGTTAGCATAAGACTTTATCTTCATGTTTCTTTATTGTAGGGTAAGACCCCTCGTGACAGGGCTCAGCAAGCTGGTGACCCAGATCTGGCCTCCTACCTGGAGAGTCGACAAAACTACCAAATGGTTTCCCACGAGGATTTGGAGACAGCAGTCTGATGTCTGAAAATGTCGAAGAGGATCCTCGGAAATCGCAAGGCTGCACCTGAGGCACTCGGGCATCATGTGAAGAAGAAGCTGATGGAATCAACGTGTCTCTCACTCGCGTGGAAAATACCTGAGGACATGCCACCAGTTTCTAAGGGCTACTGAGTCTTGCCACGGAACAGTTAGGTTCCATAAGTTAGCCCATGATGGATGAGGCGAGACACTCAAAGGTCTGTGGAATCCATGGGCCACGGAAATTTACCTTTATTGCTTCCAGCAAGTAGCATGAACTTCTCCCATGTTCATCTGTACAATTTATTTAAAAAAAAAAAAAAAGGAAAGAGAATAGAGGGTGTGGAGGAACAAAACTGGGACATTAAAACACCCACCCAGGCCCTCCTCCATCCCTATAGTTTCCTGCATTCCTTTTATTCTCCCATTCCCCTCACTTCTCATCAGTTAAATAATACCTGTTATCTCTGTGTTAAGTCTTCACAAATGGTCAGGCAGTAGCAAAAAATTTGAGGAGCTCTGGATGCCCTTAGGAAAAACCCAACATTTTTACCACCTATCCCTCCCTTGCTGTCCTCTCAGAAGCTGTGTCCTCAGTGCTCGATCACCGGGGAGTTTTCTCACTTTTGAAGAGGACTCTGCCTATTGCCTTGTTTCCTAGGGTATGAGGCACAGTTAGATTTATGGCAGTAACAAAACTTTGCCTCCTCATTGTTGCTGGGTATGCGGTTACGGTACCTTCATGAGACAGTCATTTGCACGGAAAGGAGTTACATGGGATACACCATGTTGTATGGCAGAGCAGAAAGTTACCAGTCAGGTTTCTCCACACCGTCATTGCGCGCATAAGGCCAACCTGGTTCTGCTCAGATTTCAAGCCTGCCTAAAAGTTAACAGCTATTATTTTTTACTTTTGAAAAGATGGGGTTAACAATGGGGAGAGATCTGTGCAAGATGGAGGGTGTTCTGATGGACTGACTTCTGGACCCAGTCCCCTTTGCATTACAGCCAGAGGTGGGAAGGAGACCGCTAGAACATCAGTGGTCAGCCTAGGCTTGCTGCCATCAACAAATGAACGAGCACTGCCCCGGTCGCATTGGGAATAGGAAAACCTTCTTTGGCTGAACTTGTAAACTATCTGAGTCCCCAAGGGAACAAAATTTCAGAGAGGCTATCCCACTGGAGAAGGACAAGCGGCAGCTTTTTGCCTCGTTACCCACTGTAGGCTTGGAAACGTAAAGTTGCTTAGCCGCTGTAAAGGTCAGCTGTGTCTTCTCTACTCATCTGTTCCCTGTCTTACCTCAAAGATTATAACCACAAAAGAAGAGAAAGCAAGCAGACATACACACAGGCATACATAAAATGTTCATCTTCAGGTTTTCAGTCACTGCAGACAACTCAGCTGCCAGAAACAGCAGAGCTTCCACTTTATCTGACCAGTTCCCATGAAGACGCTCACGGCCTACTTTTGCCATAATTCTTGCAATAGATTTCTGAATTTTGCTTTGTTGTTTGTTTTGAAAGACCCACTGGTGTTTGTTTTCACACACCTTGCTAGGTGTAGGTCTCTGGTAGATGGTGATTATCGGGATTACAAGCAGTTTGGAAACCATGAAAATAACTCAGGTCATTATTCAGATAAGTTTTTCTTCCTTAGTAGAAGTTGTGGAAATGAAATGAATGCAATTATTTTCTTCTTCTTCTTTTTTTTTTTTTTTTTTTGTTGTTAAACAAGAGCAATTGTTGTGGCAGAGAGGGAGGAGCTGAAAAATATACTTTTTATTTTTTTCTGTTTTCAAAAGTTCATTTGATATGAGCAAAATATTTCTTTAGTATTTCTTCCTCTGGAAGGAAACTATATATATTTGTAATCTATAGATCAATGGCGACATGAAATGTATTTTGTCTTATTTTCTGTCTTTACCTTTCTTGTTTAAAAAATAAAATATAAAAGCCAAATTCCTTCCCTTGATAATCATCCAGGGGCTTGTGGCGAAGATCAGTATGTGTATATATTAGAACAGAATTTGGCAACTGTTAAAATAAAAAATCAGAGTATAATTTTGGTGTATGTGAAATTTCCACAAGGAAGATCCTCATGCTGTGGTTTCATTGTAGGCCTTGCATCATTTCCCAGCTGTGAGGAAAGACATTGCTGTAATATTTCTATATATTTGATGAAAAATAAGAATTATATCCTTCTGCTTTGATTTACTGAAGTGAGAAACGGAGGGAGCTTCAATAACACCAGGGCCCGGGTCCTGTCCTGTGCTGAGGCCAGAGGATGGTCAGTGAGCCCGTTGCAGCTCCCTGGTCCTTTAGTCCCGTGAAGCAGGTGGAGCAGCGAAGGCTTGCCCTAATCACAGGTAGCTTCCAGAGGCCAGATGTGAGTTATGGCAAGGGAGCTGGGTCTGGTCCCTCTTTGTCCCCAGCGGTCCTCCCATCGGTGAGACATCCCTCGTGCCCGGGGAGCAGCCGCAGCAGGGGCTGGCTCTGGAGCAGCTGGGCAGGACGGGCAGATTTCCTGAGCTCCTTTGTGCCATTCAGACTGCTCAAAGGAGCTTAGAGAACACGAGAGAGTCTGGCTTGCCTTTTTCCCTGGCAGCTGGAGTACGATGCTATGATCAGAGTGAGCCTGTTGTGCCTCTGGAAAGCTGCCCGTGCTGTGTGTTCAGCAGGAGGCAGTTACTGTAGGCTTAAAATAAACCCCAGCGTTGGAGATAGGACAGGAGCTGGCTGTAGGTAGTGCCTTTGATATTCAAGGTGTCCCAAAGCACTGCACACATAATACATTAGATACTGGCGATGTATTTGTAGATAACAGAGCATGTATATTGTTTTCTGCGATGGCTCACACACAGCCAGGAGTATCAGAAGTTGGTTCACTGAAGGAAGGAATCTGGGGCCAGGATGCTGCAAGATTATTTCTTACCCCTTTTCAAGTGCCATGGGATTCTCGATTTTGGACAGCCACCAGAAGCAGGCAGACTCTCCAGCAGTTAAAGGTGACACGTACGTATTGAATCTCTTGAGCACTTGGGGTCTAGCTTAGTAACAGTATCGTTGTGTCGGCACTGTGCTGACCAGTTCCAAATTTCAGTGCAGCTGACAACCCACTTAAATTACATGTAAAACATTTAGATGTACTAAAAGTGTCTGTCCTGTGGCTGTGTCTATTTATGTGTGTATATTACTATATATATGTATATTTATAATTATCAGTATGCATATATATAGACTCACACACACATACACGCACACGCTTTTAGAGCTGTGCCATTTGAATGACAAAGTACCTAGGGTTGCTCAGCTACTGGGGTTGCTGGACTGACGAAATGTCATTTTCCATTTTAATTTGTTATTAAAGGGGACCCTTTTCGGTAGAACTGAGGAGCTCCTAAATTGTTCCATTGTACTGATTTTACTATCTCATTTTGGAGTTAAATGGAGGGAAAGAAAATATTTATAATGTTGATAAAATAAACTTACTTTTGTTATTTAATAGCATCAATTACTCTTATTTCATGTTTCAATGAAATGAAAGACATGGCGATGTTATACATTTCTCACTAATTGTAGCATCCCTTGGTATTGTGAGGTGTGAGGCTGTGACCCATGTAAGACAGGAGTTCAAGGCAAATTTTACCCATTACAAAACAGGCCTTAGACTCCAGTGGCTCTTTCGCTGTTTCACGTGATGGCTTTTCTGTGTTTTAGCACTTTTGGATTTCTCTAGATTTTTTTTACTGACACCCGTCACCCTTGCTTTTCCCCAGCAGCAGTAGAATTGCTGAATCTCAACTCATGGTGCTGTAGCCTGGATTAGGACTGCAGGAAATGTCCCCTGCTACATGAGGACTGTCATATAGAAGCACCAGAGAGATAAAGAAAATAGAACAAAACTGATGTTTTGTTGCCATTGATCTTCCCAGTTATATTTGCAGAGCTGGTGATGTTGTGGATGAATAGATGGGGCACATGTTTTTTCTGGTGGTGTGGCCATGGGAAGTTTGTTTGAGTAGCATTTAGTGGCCTCTTTTGCTCATTTTTGTCTTTGTTTTTGCTGTGATGGTGACACACATGGCAGTAAAAGTCACTAACACACAACCTCACCTAGAAGGTGGCTATTTCCTTTCAGCCATCTCAGATGCCTTCTGTGGGGTGTGTTTATGTGTTGACCCTTTCAGTATATCAAGACCATGTTGAGATGATGTGACTCTGGGCAAAAGCTATGGAATGGGCAAGCTGCATTGGTAGCCTTAAGCTTGCTGGGGGTTTAATGGTACTTGCACTCCATGTACTCCGAGAAGGAAGCAGTTCCTCGTGCTGATCCATTTGAAGTCTGTCATTTTCTTTCCCCCATTTCTTGCTTCTTTTGCACCAGACTAATATCCATGGAGAAGTATTCTATAAGAATGGTGTTTAAGCTTGTTGAAAGTATCATTTCTATCTCCGTTACATCTATGCATTTCCATATATTATTTCCTCTCTTTTCCTCAGTGAATCTGAGCCAAAGCGACATTGCATCTTCGGTCATTTCAGTAGTCCTAGAAACAGCTTATCATATACCTGTGCCTTTCTGGATACCTGTGAAGCTATAGGACACAGTATTACAGGGTTCGCTGTGGTACTCATCTTTTCATTTTGCTTTCTTAACAACAATGCAGGCAATTATTTTTCTTAATAATGGATAGCTACAGCTTTAAAATCCCGTGAGTTGCCTGTCCAAATCTGTTGATTGCAACGGCGACTCAGTAATGTGCTAAAAGTGACTTGCTAGCATATCGATGAAGACCAGAATTTTATGTGGAGTATGTGTCTTGAGCTTCAGTGCTTTAACTCCCTTCGGAAGTGCAGGGCGCAGATCATGGCTGCACTCTGGAAATGCCTCAAGTGGAGCTATAACCCAGCCCAGCACCCAGCTCTTGGGGCGAACAGACTACAGAGGGGTCAGGATGTCTCAGCCTTTGCTGAGGAGTTACAGTTGCAGACAGACTGTAGCAGCTCAGCACTTGGCTTGGGCTGCCCAAAAGTAAGCCAAGTACTTGGGCAGTTTCTCACTTCTAATTCTATTTAAAAGCTGGCTTGGGAGGGATGGCCTACCCAGCGGTCCAAGCAGTGACCGTGGCTAAGTTGTGCCATGGCCCCATGCTTCTCCAGGCTGCCTACCCGAGATCCTCTGTAGGTACCAGAGCTCAGGGGCCTCCCTCTCCTTCCCCAGCATGTTTCCAGCACCGCTGCCCATCGTGGTGCCCACAGAGAGCGGCATTCTCTCGTTCCCTGTACGTGTGCGCTGGAGCAATGGCCCCCACCTTGGACAAGGGATTTCCTGGCCATGTATGGTGCCATTCCTGCAAAAGGGGAAAATTCCCTCCCGCAGGCCTTGATCACACCAGTAAATTCATTACATTTGACTTCAGTGATTAGGCAGGCTTAGAGCTGAATAACCTTACTGTATTCAGCCATCAGAGTGCATCTTGTCTCCTGCCTTATTTATAAGGTGCCACATTCCAGTCTCAGCTGCAGTTTCTTGTTTCTCAGACTGCTTTTTTTTTAAAAAAAAAAAAAAAAAGGACAATCTATTCTATGCAGTACACATGTATCTAGTTACCCAGAGAGTGGGGAAGACAGGCAGCTCGTTTTAAAAACTCCTCATTCTGATGTGGCACGTGACGACTTCTAGAGTCTAAGCAGGGGGATGCCTTGCAACAAAAGCAATTGTTTCAACATAAACACATCTATAATTCAGGAAATAATTTGATGCTCAGCCCTTTAAAAGCAGTCAGCTTATGCTCCTGGATTCCCTACATGGAGGAGACTTTGTGAACCTAAGAAGGCAGTGATTCTCTTTGCATACATACACAAGAAGGTGAATATCTAAGAAAGCAAAAGATATGCTTTCTTTGGAAATTTCTTTGTATTATTTTGTCCTTATCCACTAGAAACAGAAGTCTGATTTCAGAATGCTATTTCAGAGTTCACCAATATGTTAACAGCTCCAGCATTCATATACAAAGTATGTAGAAGCTGCGGTATTTTGACATGCAGGAAATAAGCACTCCTTCTTTTAGCAATATAGTACTACATATATAATTGCTTCATCTAGAGCCAGCCTCCTTTTGCTGGCAAAGTGTAACACCTGGCTCTTCAATTAGTCCCTGTCTAGGAGGCTGCTTGATGTGTAACCTACTACTCAGCGAAGTGTGCGCGGTGGCAATCCGGTGCTCCGTTATGACAAGTGCTGCAGCAATTATCTAACTACTAATGCATGAACCACAGTAGCAATTCATTTCTTAGTGTTGCACTTTATTTTAATGAGAAAAATGGCCTTCTGGTTCCAAGTGACTTAATGACCTTCAGTTATAATTTTTTCCTCAGCCTGTGGCCAAGCAGAGGAAGAAGGCAGTCCCTGTTCCTACATGTATTCAGGAATCCAGGTCCTAAATCTAGGAACTGTGGGAACCAGTTAGGTTTTTAGGTATGGAGAAAAAGCTCAAGAAGCTCTTGAGCTTGATGCAGCAGACATGAGTGATTTCCACTTGGCTAATTAGGCTCTAATACATAGTCCCACTTTTCTAGGACTTTTTTCCTGTATGCCATTCACACAAAAACCGAAAGAAGGCAAAATTAGAAAAGCAAAGCTAAGCTGGGCCCTGGGAATGGGGACCCTACAGAATGGTTTCCATAAGCATTGCTATTTTCTGGCTAGCTATTGAATATCACTGTAATGAGTAATTATGTACCATAATTAGATGTATCCACTTTAAACAAAGTTATATGGGTGCATTTCTTCTCCAAGCTCACTGCTCCCAATATTTATCTAATCCATCTGCAGGGGGCATCCCGTTCCTGCTCCTGAGGGGATCACCACACAGGCTGCTGGGGCACACCCTTCTATTTGAAAATCATGAGGCTTCGTGAAGAGAGATGAGCCCTGAGCTGTGCAATGACCCTCCTTGTTCCTTAGCCATACTGGAGGTTTTCACTCCAAATGAATGGAAACCATGCCACATCAAAAGAAATGATTGCTATAGGCGACAAAGTGAATAGGTGTCTCTCCTCTCCTGTCCCCTGCTTCAGCCCTTTTCCCAGGGGCTCTTTTCTTGATCAGAACAGGAAAACTGTTGTTGATGTGCCTGTTTTAATAGGAGATGGGTGCAGTTGTGTGTTGTTCTCTCCTGCGGTCTTGCCTCTGTTTTAATAGCGTCCTTACCTCCATGGCATGTGGGAGCATTACATTCATTTCAAAGCTAAGAAAAAAGTGAGCTTGCTGGCAGCTAATGGCAGGAAGGAAATGAAACATAATTTTATTTAAATTTGATTTTAAAAATCTTCCATGCTCTTTGCTTTTCCTTTTTTTTTTCTCTGTCCTTTTCAGACCTTCTTTACTGAAGTCTTCATTCTTTGATCACATCTACTTTCCTTAGCTCATGCTACCTTCATTTTTGACTGGAAAGGTCGAAATCCTGCTCATGTGGTTGCCTCTGGGACACTTCTGCTTGATCAGTTATACATGTCTGGATCTCCTCTGGCCATGCCCAGACATGGGTAGGGAATGTTGAAATTCTGCTGTACTAGGGGTGAGTTGGACCTGCAGCACTAAAGGCACCTCTGAGGGTAGCTGTAATGTCTCAGGATTAAGCAGATGAGAAACATAATGGACTTGGATATTTCATACCTGAGGGGCTGATTTCAACCCTTTCAGGTGTAGTTTTAATATCAATAGGAAAAAAATATTTTTTGAGGGGTCTATTCTCATGTTCCTTCCCTCTATGCTTTTCCTGTTTAATAATCTTTGCCTGGGCAAATGTGATTGTGTTGCTCCACGATGTGCTTGTAAGAAGTGTCAGCTGCTTCCAATTGGAGAGTGAGTGTGCTGGTCTCTTGTGCAAAATGTCTGGCCCTGCTACCACATGGCTTTCTGCTCAGTACGTATCTCAGAAAAATCACAGGGCGATAGCAGAGGCTTATCAGGTTTTTTTATTCCGTTTACATGTCACTCCAGAGTGATTCTCCTCCATCTGCCTCCTTTGATCATACAACAGCTTTGGGAGAAAAGAAAATAAGCGGCTGAGCCTTCAAAGCACTGAGCAGCCCTTGGGAGCTTTGTCTCTCTCTAGCTTACTGCTGCACCTCACAGATCTGGGGAAAGGGAAAGGGGGGGATGCTTTATGTGCAGAAAGATCCAACTATCGCCTTACTGGCGATAAAAGTAACGTCTCTTTGGAGGCTACCTATTCCAGACACTCCACCGTGTGCCAAGTGGAGTGTAAAATACATACAGACATCAGTAAGCCCTTAGGAGCTGCCTTCCTTTCTTAAGGGCTCTTCCAAGCTCTTTTTGTTTCTTTTCCAGGTGCGGGGCAGGGGGCAGCCCCAGGATGGGGATTCCTGCGTCCGTGTGGGAATGCCCTTTGTAATGGGTGCTGTCTAGCTGCCCTCACACCGTGGGTTGCATATGCTCTGTGTCCTGTAACTCTGTTGGAAAATAAAAGAATCAAGGGTTAAAATCCCTTTCCAAACGGACTTGGGAGCTGCCAGCCTTGACCGCTGGCCTGTCAGGGTGCAGCACATTGGGGAGGGGAACGTGGAATATGACTGCTCTGTACAAATCTCAGCAAGATAAAATGTGCTTTCACAGTGTGAAACGAAGGTTATTTTTCTTCTGCCGCTATTATTTTGCGCTGAAAACCCTGTGACAGTCTTTTTGGATGCAGCCGGCTTTTTGGAAGCAGGAGGCTTTTGAAAGATTTTGGAAAGTCTAGCCAATGATATCGCTGAGGACTCGTGTTCTGCATCTCCCACACAAACCTTCTGGCAGTCTGTGGAGGTTTCAGTGTCCTCTCTGAGTCAGTGAGCAGAACATTTTGCTACAAACTACAGGCCTGCCTTTGTGCCACTGTTACTGCTACTCTGCTTCTGCACAGCTTTTACAACAGCTATGGCTTTGCACGCTTGCACTGGGAAAAATGAGGACGCATTCTGGGGAAACGTGACTCTCCTATGGACACAAATATTCATCAAGCTGCAAGTGTGTGCTGATAAAATTGCACTGTATATAAGGACCGAACCTGGTTTATGAGACTGTCACTGCTAGCTTAGAGGGGATTTATTATGAGCAAGAACTGACCTGTTGTTTTATTGCAAAACATAAAGGTTATGCAAAAAATGATCACTCTGTTTAATGATACGCTTCTGTCTTATGACAGTTTACAAGTCTAACTGTGTGTTACATGGTTGTGTGACAGAATAGGGAGAGCATGTGCTGTGTGTTAGAATTCATCAGCATGTCTCTCTGGAGGTCCTGTGGTCAAAGGGATAGAGCAGAAGGCAGCAAATCAAGGGATTGAGGTTTTATTCCTGCCACTGTCATTGAGTCAGTTTGGGTAAGTCATTTAACCTTCCTGTGCTTCAGTGTCCTTATTTGTAAAATGAGGATAATATCACCTTCCCATACACACACAGGTAAGGTGCTTTGTGAGGCGAGGCCAAAAATTGCTGTATAATAACTATTTATGAGGTTTTTGTCATGCCTTATAATGTTGCTTCCATACAGTATCCTGCTTCTTTTGGAACCATTTTTTGAAGGGCAGTGGGAGTAGCCTTGTCCCATGCTTTTCAGTTTAGCTGGCTTAAATTGAGATAGTAAAGAGTGCTGGAGGATGACAAGTTTCTAATGAGCTAGTTTGCCGTTCTAATGCTTCATTTCCATGTTTGAGCTATCTTGTATTAAAAATTTTAAGTCAGGTGATTTTTCCAGTCAGTGAAAGCATTCAGGTGGTTGCCCTCCCTCCAGAGGATAATATTTTGCTGAATTTTAGAGCAGTTGTATTCCATCATATTGAGTTAATTGAGACAGAGTGTTTCATTTGGGAGAGCCCATCTCAGAAACACCTCTTTTTCTCAGCTCTGTCCTACCATAGAGGTATCACAGAATCTTTTGCCCAGAAATCACCACTGGAGTTTGTTGATGCGAAAGGTTTCTGGGGAACAAAGCCAAACATCTGAGGGAGCAGACTCTCTGGCACTTTAGCATCTCCTCTGGCCGTTTGGCAAATGAGAGATGAAAATTGATCTTTATCAACCAGCGAGGAAAACAGTTAGCAAAGAGTTAGGGAACTGGAAGTGTCGCCTGCAAAGAACAAGGCTAAGATGGAGTCGTCCATCACATGGGATGGTGATGAACAGGCTCAGGATGGAAAGGCTGTTTGCTTTGGGCTGTATAGTGGATATTCACTTACTGCTTCGTGGTGATGGTGGAGGAAGGATAAAGGACAGATCCTGATCTCCTCTGCACTGAATTCACTCCTGGTGAAGCAAGGTGTGATAGAGGTCAGAATCTGGACCTCACCATAATGTGCTTAGTCTCCTGAACAGAGCAGTAAAGCCAAACAACAAATGCACATATTCAGCCAACATTTCATGGGCATCCAGAGTTCCAGTATTTGTACATATCCTATTATCTGAACCCACATCTGTTCCAGGAGTTGTAATAACATCACAAAGGGCTCTTTTATGCTGCCTGACCCCGTGCATAATGCCCCGGAGCTGTGCATCATGAGGCTGCCAGCTGGCAAAAGGAATCCGAGGCATGCAGCAGCACCCATGAAATGAAGCTATATGTTTAACAGAGAATCAGGGTCCAGGTAATCAGCAGTGAAGGGGGATACGGGAAGGGGGAGGGGTTTTTTTTGTAACAAAGTGAGAAAGTATTTTCTTCCCTGATTTTCTTGCATTTCCTATTTATACAAAGTATCTTGATCACTGTGTTGCTAAACAAGGAGATTTTAAACTGGGGGAAGGAGGAAATGTGTATACAGTGAAAGAGCTGGTTACTGTTCCTTTTGGACACTTTTTCTGTATTGTGACTTGTGTGGAAATGTACAGAATAAACGTGAAGAAGCGCATGCCTTGGCTGGGCTGAGTTTCCTTGTGTTATTTGCCAGTGGAGCTGGGTTGCTGCTTCTGGCAGAGTGAAAAGACTGGTGTGACTCGAAAGCTGTGAAGAGTTAGGGGGAGCAGAGGACAGGGATGCAAGGCTCAAAATTCTGCGTGCGTGGCAGGGCAGGGGAGGGATGGGAAAGGAGTGTAAGGCTTCTGGACAAGCTGAATTCAAGCTCATGGTAACCAAAAAGGTTAATGATACCCTTAATATTTCCAGGGAAATCTCGGTCCCTCAGTAAGCTGATTGTCAGCACAGCACAGCGTGTGCAGGAGAGATCCAGCAGAGATTAACAGGACTGTAACGTAGGCATATAGGTCACCTCAGGGTCTTAGCTATGCATCTCAGGACCGTTTCTCCAGCACACTCTCCGATTCACTCCCCAATTATCTTAGGTTCTCAGTTTAGCACTGTTTTAGACTAACCCATGAGCATATAATGGCTCTGTTTGTTTCTGCCCAGCTGTGTGTGATTGAAGAAATTTCTGTCACGGCCATTGCTTGCTTTCTTGTCTTCAGCAGCTGCCCTCCCTGCCCCACTCGGGAGCTTCTGCACCATTTCTGACACCAAGTTTTCGTGACCTCTTTCCCATGCAAGTCGATATTTCCTAACAGTTCCCTTGCTTCTGCTCTACCATCCTGAAATCATATTTCTGAATCATTTTGCCATGTTTCCTTTGCCCTGTCTCTCTGGGACAGCGCCTGCCACCAAACCACCTCCCTCGCACATGGTCCTGGCTACCCCCTCCACTCCAAGCCCTTTGATGCTCAGCGCTGCTGCCAGCAGCCAGCTGTGTGCTTGTCTCTTTTAAAGGATATATTAAGCCCCCTTTTCCTGCTGCCTCAGACAGCCTAGGAATATTATTATTACTAATAATAGTGCTAAAAAGACTAACTGTTCTGCCTGTGCAGGACTGGCTGGAGCTGGATGAGGATGTAACCTAGTAATGAGGTACACTGGAGCTTTCTGCACAGCGAGAAAGCACTACCAAGCACAGCTTTGACGCTCATCAGCACTGTGGTACAAAGCACTAACTCCTCTGGGGTCCTTCGCAGTAACAAGCTGCACCAAATGGCTGCCAGCTGCTCTCTGGGAACGTCCGTGGGGAAGAGATGATTTTGATGTGCTCAGAGCTGCCCTCACAGCAACATCTGGAGGTGTTCCACCACCTGCAGGCCGAGCTGCTCGGTGGTGCATTTAAAAAAAAAAAAAAAGAGAGTACAGCTTTGCATCCTACTGGTTTTGCACCCCAAATTCTTGAATGTGTGTGGCTTTGCACGTGTATGTAGTTCTGGAGAGTCCAACTGTTGCTTCGCTCATCCGTTGTAATTTGCCCTTGTTCCTCAGCTTTTCAGCTATGTTAGCTGCTTCAGGGCTGATTTCTAGCCAACTTATGCGACAAAAATCGTTCATAAAGCTGGTGAAATTCATATATACATATATAAACACACATACATTTATATAAATATCTTTCTCATAGGCTAGGGAATTCCCTTTTTCATGCAATCTTTCTTTACATATGAAATGTAATAACTTTTAACTGTTTCTTTAAAAAGCTAAGCCTTTCATAGTGGGAGTGTAACTACAATGAAAAAAATCCATTCTTGGGAGAAAAAAAAAAAATCCTGACAGGAATCATTTGCTTTGGAAAAAAACCCCACAAAACCCCTGCAGTTTCACTGCAGCCAAGTGACTTCAGTATTTCCCTGCAGTTAAAATGTGGTTCTGTCTCACAAGGGATCTTTTAAACTAGGTAGCGATGCTTGTAAGAGATGTTGCCAAGGTTGTTAAGTTTAAAAATAGGTAAATATTGGAAGAGGTCCCATAATTTCAAGGTGTTGGGTCTCCTATTTTCACATTCAAGGGTTGATATTGATACATGAGTATTATATTTGCAGCCGTATTAGCTCACAGCAGCATACCACAGGACAAGGAAACTTTCAGAGCTGCTCCCTCTCTTCTTCTGCCCCATCTGTCCATAATCTTAAGTGGCACTAGCGATGTGTGAGTGCGTGTGTTTGTCAGGAACCGATCTTAAGTGAACGTGGAGTTAAAGTATGAGTGTGTCAACTGCGTGGATCCTGCTGCTCTCATTCAGAAAGGCAAGCAATCCCACAGGTAGGAAGGTGAGCTGTGAATCCCGAAACCCAGAAAAATAAAGATTTTTGTGTCCCACAGATGTGAAACAGGAGCTACCTGCTGGGAGTTAAACTCAGATGGACAACCTGTAGTGTGATAGGAAGCCAGGTGAAGCACTGCCTCGTTAATAGCTGTAATCAATTTGCTATCTAATCAGGGAGCTAACAAAAAGCAGTAGCACTGCTGTCAGAAGAACTTTTGACTGCACCCTTGTTTGTTCTACATTTGTCACCAAAGCGCCTAATGGCTTGGCAAGAAACTGCACAGAGTAATTCACCCTTGTTTGAGAGTTTTTGGCTGTTGGATGCAGCGTTCTGCAGAAGGTAGAGGAAAGCAGGAGGCTTCTCACCAAGGAGTGGGTGTAGGTCAGCTCAGGTGGATGTTCTGTTATGCTGGACAAAAGGTGGAGGGCACAGAGCAGTTGGAGGGGTTGTTGTTGGTTGGTTGGTTTTTTTAAGGGTGATAGGAGAATGAAGAAGAGATTTTAAAATGAGATAGTAAGATTACAAAGGTAGCTGTAAATGGTATTTTGGATCCTGATGCTCCATCTAGCCTGAACCATCGTGAGTCAAACAATGCTGTTATGTGATTCAGACTAGTGTTTGGTGGCTAGAATTTGGGGGGGGTTTGTTGCTGACATAATTAGCCAGCAGGCTGAGCATTGTGTTTGCTAGAAATAGGGTGTGATTACCTGCCTGCTTCTGTTAATGCATGTATGTATCACATAAATTTCTTTGCTGACAGAACTGATGATATTCTAACAAGCTCTGGTCTTTCTCACTCCATTTATGAATACATATTTAGCTCCAAGAGTATCTGACTTTTGTTAATGGGTCTCAGTATCATCCCTGAAGTAGGTAATATTGGGATGCAAGGCTCCATATAAATACAAGAGGTCATTTTTCTGGCTGTCCATTCTTTTTCCATGTTTCTCCCTTCTGCCTTTTACCAAATATATGGTAGAAGGGCAGGTATAATCAGTTGTGTCCAGTTGAATCAGATGATTGCAGAATAAGGGGTCACTTGATAACTAATGGTTTCTCAGTGCAACACAGCTATTAAAAGTTCTCCATAGTCTTTCCAGTCACTTAAGGTTTTCCATTTTAATTTTCAGTTATGTGCCACCTAATGTGGGTCTGAATTTGGTATCTAGTCACAGACATGACCAGAATTAATGTTATGGTAAACCAATGGACAGCTTGTAGATTGAAGCTTGTAGTTTGAAGTTTCCCCTAATTCAAACTCATGTGAGCAGTATGTCTGTAGCCGCATGAGCGCATGACTCCACAAGTGACTGTGAAATTTTTACACTGGATTTCTAGTCAAGCTGAATTCTATTTGTAGTGTCCATCTCTAAAAAGTCATCTCCTCCTGGGAGACCTAGTTCAGTATTGCAGTTCTCTGCGGATCATTTGAGACTTTTTTTTCACCCTTTAATAATGAAGGAGGTCAGATCTGTAGCTGGAAGTTAAGCATCTGTGTGCATATGTGGAGGAAAGAGAATAAGGGCTAATTGGGATTACAAGGCGCTGGTTAATTTGGAATATTAATACTCTCCAACCTTCTCACATTTAAGATTTTTTTTTAGAGTTTCTATAACTTTCTGTATTCTGATTTTGAAAAGCCAGCAATACAGTATCTAGATTATCCTTTTAAAAAAAAATTATTAGCAAACACTGATATTAATCTTTCCAGAATATAGATTCACAGATGCTTCTAAATTACAGCTTTTTTCAGTGTCTCAACTCAGTCATCCAAAAAAAAAAAGACATCTGTAAAAATTACTATATGTATGTGTAAGGTGAAGGGTCTAGAGCACAAGTCTTATGAGAAGTGGCTGAGGGAACTGGGGTTGTTTAGTCTGGAGAAAAGGAGGCTGAGGGGGAAAAATTGTTCACAGAAGGGTTGTCAAGCGTTGGAACAGGCTGCCCAGGGAAGTGGTTGAGTCACCATCCCTGGAGGTATTTAAAAGACGTGTAGATGCGGCACTTAGGGACATGGTTTAGTGGTGGACTTGGCAGTGTTAGGTTAACGGTTGGACTTGATGATCTTAAAGGTCTTTTCCAGCCTAAACTATTCTATGACTATAGAAGGCGTCGGATATAAGGACCTGGGAATGGTGAATAATTCAGAAACATCATTGTGATGTAGCTTTTCTGCTTTAGATTCTTTCTTGCTTACCATGGGGAGAGGAAGCTTTTTGATGTCAGAAATGAACTTTCTGCTTCCAGACTGCAATGCTTAGTTGTAATTGTCTCAGATCTGCACTTTTATCTTACCCAGACATATTGAACCTCCCTGTTGCTGCTTCACTTCTTTCCCAATCAATATGAGAGGTTTTTGCATCTCTTTGCTATGTGTCCTCACTAGATCACAGAAACAACGCAAGCAAAAAAAAGCAGGTGACTATGGGCTTCCTTTGGACACATAGCAAGAAATGCTTTTTCTACTCAAGTGGAAGAAAAGCTCACTTAGGTTCTGCAGCCACAGCATTTAGTCAACACTTGATGGATTGTTTCACGGGGAGGGGAGATGGAGGCTACAAATTGAGTATATTGTCTGGTGGCTGCTCACAGGCAATGCATGTAGCATCTTCTGCTGAGTACAGATGAGCTTCTTGATTGTAGGGAGTAAGTTTTTTTGCTCAAGGTTTCCAGGTCTGCCACCACTGGAGACTTGCTCAAAGCCTTTCCAAGTCAGAGAATCTCTAGTTACTCTACCTGCAGTTATCTGGGTGGGAAGGAAGGGGCTAGCTCTCACTGCGTAACTGATTGCCTTCACAAATTCTTTGCTGTTCCTATATATCTCACCTCAGAAATAGGCTTAACTGCATCTCCTGATAATGTGAGAGATGGGTTATGGCTCATCAACTGTACAGAGATCTATGAGCCTGCTGAACCCAAGATGGATTTGGGAGTCACCACGAGTAACCTCCCACAAGAAGACTTTAGGAACTGTAGAAAGCTGTCTGGATCCCAAAGCTGCAGTCTGGCAATGTGTAGACTTTCATGACAAACTTGTCTGCTTATTAAAACACATGTTGAATTTCTGCTGCTGTGAAATATAAACATAGGCTGATTTAGGTTGGTGGTGACAACTGGTCCAACCCCACGCTCAAACAAGAGTCAGCTTTGAAGTTAGGTCAGGGTGCTCAGAGTCAGATCCTTGTGTTTAGGACCATTATGTGTGTCTTATCAAGGTCTTGGGCTTATATAAAAACAGAAAGAAAGAAAGAAGTACTTGCTATAAGGAACTGGGAGCATGAATGGACTGTTACTGCCCCCACTTTGGTAGTATGAGGCAACACAAAATGTGTGTGACTTCTAGAGTCAGGGATTGAACACACCACAGCCAGCTAAAGAGAGGTTTCTCTCACTCAAAGACACCCAGGAAACAGGAAAAAAAAGCACCCACTGCTAGAAAAAAGAACAGACTTGCAAGTCTCCTGGCTCCCACTATGTTAACTTCACACCTGGCAAATTTAATTGCACTGTGTCACCTGTTGAATTTTCTAGTTTCTGCAGTGTCTCTTGTGCTGAGGCTTGTTCCATGAACTTATGCACTTTGCTTTGAGTTGTTGGGGGTTTTTTTGTCCCCTGAAGCTAAAAGTTGCATCCCTATTGTGCAGAAAATAGGAAACAGATTTGTTCTTCTTAAATGTGTTGGGCCTTTAAATGGAAACTGGGAGGAGAAGGAGGAGACAGCCTGCAGCCCTGCCACATTCTTTCCATTGACACATATGACACCAGGCAAAAGTCTGATTCTGAGCCCCTAAAACAATAGATATCGAAATGTTTTCTCTTTTGTTTTGTTTTTCTTCTGTCCCTTTTAAAGCAAGCATAGTGTTGAAAAGCACTACAGAGCCTGGTCCGGGGCTCATGTCCTCTGTTAGTCCATAGAATAAGACAGAGTTGCTTCCCCCACAAGTTCAAATACCAGTGTACTGGCCAACAACAACAAAATAATGATTTTATCTCAGTGTGAACTAAGTGTAACAGTTCAAAAATTATCTGCTCCAGGGTAAAGCTGTGCTCATGCTTACCTAAATGTGGCCATGGAGAAGTAATGTGATTGACTGGAAGAAGCAAATGCAATTTCCAGGCAAGCAGGTAAGTCAGTCCTCATTTTCCTGCCACAAGTGTATTAGGTGTAGGTTCCTATGCAGGTGTCATGCTGTAGGTACAGTTCAGCAATCTGACTCAGGCCTCAACCACCACTATCTTTCAGTCATGTTCATGTCATCATTTTCTTGTGTAACCATGGAACAAAGGAGTCTAATGAGGTCTGGTGTAGCCACAAGACAGAAGAGCAAGCTGTGCTGCTGCTGTTTGTCATGGGATGGGAGTGGGCATAATACATAGGCTGAAACTCTGGTGGCAGGGAGTGTCCAGTTCATGTCCTACACATACACACACAGAAGCCATTTAGCATCCAGAGGCTTGAACTTAGACTCAGCGTTTATTTCGTAGAATCATAGAGTGGTTTGGGTTGGAAGGGACCTTAAAGATCATCTGGTTCCAACCCACCTGCTATGGGCAGGGACACCCTCCACTAGACCAGGTTGCCCAAAGCCCCATCCAACCTGGCCTTGAACACTTCCAGGGAAGGGACATTCACAACTTCTCTGAGCAACCTGTTCCAGTGCCTCACCACCCTCACAGTGAAGAATTTCTTTCTAATATCTAATGTAAATCTAGCCTCCTTCAGCTTAAACCTGCTACCCCTTGTCCTATCGCTACATGCCTTTGTAAACAGTCCCTCTCCAGCTTTCTTTGTAGGCCCCTTTCAGGTACTGGAAGGCTACTCTAAGGTCTCCCTGGAGCCTTCTCTTCTCCAGGCCGAACAATCCTGATTCTCTCAGCCTGTCTTCATAGGAGAGGTGCTCCAGCCCTCTGATCATCTTTGTGGCCCTCCTCTGGACTGGCTCCAACAGCTCCATGTCCTTCTTATGTTGGGGGCCCCAGAGCTGAATGCAGTACTTCAGGTAGGGTCTCAGAAGAGCAGACTAGAGGGGGACAGTCCCCTCCCTTGACCTGCTGGTCATGGTTCTTTTGATGAAGCCCAGGATATGGTTGGCTTTCTGGGCTGCAGGCGCACATTGTCAGGTCATGTTTAGCTTCTCGTCCACCAACACCCCTAAGTCCTTCTTCTCAGTGCTGTTCTCAATCAATTCTCCACCCAGCCTGTAGCTGTGCTTGGGATTGCTCTGATTCACGTGCAGGACCTTGCATTTGGCCTTGTTGAACTTCATGTGGTTTGCACAGGCCCACCTCTCCAGCCTGTCAAGGTCCCTCTGGATGGCATCCCTTCCCTCCAGTGTGTTGGCTCTTCCACACAGCTTGGTGTCATTGGCAAACTTGCTGAGGATCCACTCCATCCCACTGTCCTCGTCGCCAACAAAGAAGTTAAACAGTACTGGTTCCAGTACCAACTGGTGAGGAATGTCACTTGTCACTGGTCTCCACTTGGACATCGAGTCATTGACCACAAGTGTTGGAGTGTGACCACCCAAGCAATTCCTTATCCACTTACTATCCTTATTTCACTTACTAATCTTAAAAAAAAAAAAAAAAAAAAAAAAAAAAAAAAAAAATGCTGGATTTAACTTTTCTTAACCATCAGTTTTACCACCAGTAAAAAAACATGAAAAACTGTTCTCTACCACAAAGAAACAAACCTTGAGTACAAGTGACTAATTTAATCTGCTTCATATGTTATTTAAGCAAATGCTTTTCAGAGATCATAGTGCAAAATTTGGCATAAGAATGGTGGTCAAAAATAGCAGTTCAGTATTGCCCCACATCTTAAGTATGGATGAGATGTAGGAAACAAGACCTTCAAGCTGGAGGACATTTGGTTAATAACTTTTACAGTTATGAATGTTAGAGTTTTCACAATGTTGGTCAAGTAATTCTGCACACAGGGAACAGGAAATCACTTTCCATTTTCTTAAATTTGTCTTCATTTTTTAGACAGCCTGAGCTTAACAGTGGTCTGTATTCTGAAGTGGTTCCAGATTCAATGCTCTTCCTCTTCTCAAACTGTCCCAAATAACAAAGCACCTGAATGTTAAAATGGTATTGTTGGACTTTCTCAAATTCTGTTCAATAATCTTAGTGGGTGAGATTTTAATTTTGAAAAGTTGTAATCAGAGAACAGTTTGAGTCAATAACAGTTTTGTGACATCTTGAGCGATAGCTTGATGTTCAGTGAATCCAAGTACCTGCGGTCTTGAAGTTTTCTGAACACGTTATCAGAGCCTGAGAGGGTGTAAATTTGAATGAATTTACCTGTTGTGTTTTGGTTTTTTTCTTTAATAACAGTAAATCCAGCAAAATTTGCCTTAAACCCCCTTCCTAGATCTTCTAGCAAAATGCTCGGTAATTTTTCTGACTCGCTAACATGGCTGGTTTATTATGTTACTGGGGAAAATCATAGGTGAGAAAAGGTGCCACAGAGAGGAGAGTTTGAATGCATGTCTGCCTACAGTCTGATCTAGACATTCCTTACAGAATGAATCTGAGTATGACAGGCTGTGAGGAAAAATCCAGCTGTGTGGGTTCATATAGGATTGAATAAAAATGTTATTCCTGTTAATAAACCAGGACTCCACGAAGGATGACTTTTTCCTGGCCAGATCAGGTAGTGTATCAGTTTGCAGGGACTTCTCCCATCTTCACTTTTCAATTTCATGAATAAAATAAAACACAAAAACCATGCTTGCTAAACAAGTTCATAAATTCCCAGCACTTCTTTCATCATCAGAACAACCAAGGGAAAAACATTATAATAAGAGCATTGAATTACACTTGAGATCTGGTCCTATGACTATGCCTCAAAATTAGGTGTTTCTCAGTTTTTTGACCAACACTGTAGGAATAATTTGAGACATAAAGGGAGTATCATTTTACAACATTCCAAAACAATATTTCAGCTGGAAAATGAATGGTACCTGTAGATGCTAGAGTAAAGACAGGCAATCCAACTATGAAAGTGCTCCTCATTTCCTACCCCAGACAGCTGAAACAAAACAGATGTCGCACCAAAAAAAAAAAAAAAAAAAAGTCTAAACCATGTCATTAAAGAAAAAGTTCAGATAGCAGTAGTGATGCAGGGCCATAGACTCATACAAACTCCTTGTTAAAGACTCATGTATTCTACCTCCTGAAAAAATATGATGGAGGAAACATAAATAGGCAAATTTTACCAGGAGCATGAGCATTTTGTTAAATATTGCAAACATTTCATTAAATATCATACTGCCTTTAGGCAGTTAACTGTGGTTCCTAAAACAAATCTTGTGGTGTTGCTGCTTTCAACTCCTTGACGATGCTGCAATTTCTAGATATGCATTATTTACGCTGTCCGAATAGGATCTTATATTAGCATCATTTAGACAAAGAGAGGGTGCTGAAGAGGCTGGAGATGCAGAGAGGGAGGCAGAGCTCAGTCTAACTGGAAAGGTCTACTTTGCAATACCTTAGTGTTTAGCCCGAATAATTGGAAAAGGAGTAGCCTCAGGTGGCAAAAACAATTCTGAAGAACTGTAAGTAGAAGTATATGCAATCTCTCGTAGTGTTGAAAAACAAATTGAAAAAACAAGAATATTGCTACCGAAGTACAAGTTCATCTGCCCTCTTAGGTTCTGCAAGCCCATTAATATAATTTCATCAATAATGGTGTACACTAATTAGCGTTAATACTAAAATTAGGACAAAAGGGACTACAGACCTTAGCTATGACTGTGTTCCTTTGTTTTAAACATTGCATATATAATACTAAAAGATCACGGGATCTTCAAAAGTTATAAAGTTCCTGATGGATCTCAGAAGATGGAGGATGAGACCCTGCTTCCTAGCCATTTCTCAGTAGAAATAATAAGCCCAAAGACCAAAAGAGCTGTGGATTGTACAGTTACCCCGACTGATCCTGCTCCTCAAAGTAGAACCAAGTATGTTGGATCAGACCCACCTCCTTTTAAAATCTCCATAATTTCACTCTAAAAATGAATGATATAGGCAAAATGACTACCAGCAATAGCTATAGTGGTTTTGTCAAAATGAGCCTAAAATTAGGATTGTTTGAGTGATATCAGAATTTATTCTGCACGGGAAGATATCTTCACCTGTGTTCTACCCCCTTCAAATTCCTGATGTGCAGAAGTGAAGATTGGGCTGGAGGAGAAAACAAAAGAAAAATCATGTAATGTAAGTATGGCTATTTTCTTAAGTCTTTCTCACTATATTGACAGTTCCAAGATTTAAAAATGTGAAAAAAAAAAATCTCAGGCTCCAAATTTCAAACCTTTATATGTATTATATATGATAATATATAAGTTTATGTTATAGATTTTAACACATATTCTGAATGTTTTTATTAACTTTGGATTTTTTTAACAGCCTTTAACATTTATATTCTGTTCTTTTCCCGTAAAAAAGCAGAAGTGGAAGAATCAGGATATTCTCCCCATTGTTTGCTTGTTCACTTTTTGCTATTGAAAACTGCGTGTCTAATGCAATCACATAATGCTGGGAACTTGGTCTTTGGGGAAAAACTCATATAATTTAGCAAGAACTGCTAGCATTGCCCACAGTCACCCCCATACTTCGACATCAGTACGAAATCTTTAATGTGAATGTTAAAGCGTTTTAATGTGTTCATTTTTTTTTTTTTAATAACAACCAGTCCAGGTCTAGGTCTGTGAATGATGATGCCACGTTTTGTTAAACTCCTGAGTGTGAAAACCTAGATCAAGCTGACGTTGAAGCCAACAGCATCCCACAGGAATTTCCATCAAAGATGTATTGTGCTTTATGAGGGCCATGCAACTGGCTCAAATCTCAAGCAAGAAATTGCCAGTAAGTTAAGAACAGATGTACCTAATTTTGTTCTTATGGGGGTAAAATCTTGGCCATTACATTAACTAATGAGGCATTGCACATGCGCAGCTATTCGTCTTGCAGTTCCTACGTTTCTAACAACAGACCTTTATGTTGGTTTCTCATGATATGTGTGTGTGACTGTATCGATACATTATATATCTCCTAAATTTCCCATTTGCCATAGTTATTTCTAAAAAAAAGTAGCAGGGAAAGGTTACTGCTTTAATACAATTTCACTTTTTATTTTATGCTCTTCTGAAAATAGCTAGCTAGCAAGCTATCACCTGAAGAGCTGTGCAACCCTATCATCCTCGGGAGCGACCATTTTTAGGGCCTGAATTTTATTATGTCCTACTTTATGGATGAGTTGCTGTTACTTCAGCAACTGTCAGTCTCAGTGCAGGCTTGACTTTACTGCAGCGAGTGCTACTAGCTAAAGTAAAGAAAAACCCCTCCTTTAGTATATGCAAGCTTGTACTGTAACCACTGAAACAGTCAGCTGCTGAGCAAAACGGTGTGGACTGAGGCTAAGCCACCGATGTCTTGGAAGAGCCCGCTATACATAAGTCTTGGTAATGGTATTTCTGAGCATGTTTGATAATTACTTGTCAATATTATATTCTCAGTGTTCCTTTTATTGCTGTGATTTCACTAAAATTCATAATCAAGGATTTAGCTGTCTGTTCTGCACTGAGAAGAACATCTCATCATTTGATTGCACGTAAGGAACACTTGTCAAAACCACTTATATTTGTCTTTAAACGTGAAGTTTAGCATCATCATAATTACACAGGTGAACCCTTTACAAGTTGACAAACAAATCATTTTAAAAGGTAAGAGAACATTTGGATAAGTGGAATTTCTTCTTTGTTCGTACAGTCAGCTCAGAGTTGTGCTGGTTGCATCATACTGTGGATGCAGAGAGTGTCCTAATGGTTGCTCCCCACAATAGTAGCAATTCATTCTTAAGGGAATATCTTAAGAAATATTTATTTAATTATATAAGCATCATTAGAATGAAAGGTACTGATTATGTATTTCAAAACGTGGTTATCATAGTTTTAACTGGAAAATGATTGTGTGTTACGATTCAGCTCATAGGCAAAAGATCAGAATGCTTTTCATTCTCCAATCACTTGCACGCAATGTAGTTAGCGCCTCAAATTTGTTATCGCTGGCTTGTCACTGAGAATAAAATTGACCATTTCAGTTCAGTGCCTAGGGGAAAGCTATTTAGTACTACGACTGATAATAGCTGACCATCTTAATGAAGTATCAAGGACTGATTCAGTGGGATTATAAACACTACCTTCTCTGCTTCTCAAGCCAGTCCTTTCATAGAGTAGTTAGGCATGTGGGTATAGTCCCTTGAGAAAAAATAGATATTAGCAAATCAATTTCTTCCTGAAACTGAAAAGGAAATTTGTATTCTGTTTGTTCAGTAATTTTCTGCCAGAAGTTTGAAACCAAATCAAAATGTCAATTGTATTGGTTCTGTTTCAATGGAAGAACATTTTGTTTCTGCATTTTGCTTTGATTTTTACCTAGAAATATATAGTGACAAAAAAACCCAGAACAAAAATGGTAGCTTTTACTCAGCCCTTCAAAATAAAATGACGTTTTGTTTTGGTTTGTACTTCACCCCAAACCAGTAAAACTGGAGTGAAATGAACATGTTTATTTAAACAGGAAAAAAAAAAAAAGTGATAGTGTACTCAAAGGATAATTTTTTTTACCATAGCTAAGGTTTTTTTTTTTTAAAAAAAATATAATAGACTTCAAATTCTAGATATGTAGAACTTCCATTCCCAGGATTGCCAGCACAAAAGATGAAAATAGTGAGAGAAGCCAACATATGAATGGCAGTCTTTTAAATGCTGGGGATCTGGAAAGGCCTGCTGTGTCACATTATATTTGTGGATTTCAAACTGCAACATTCAGATGTATGCACATGAATAATTTTGAGCACAAGAGCTTTAATCCCCGTGTAGAAAATAGAATCAGTCAAATGTGTAAAGTTACAACATGTATTCATGGTTTGGTGACTGAAGCTTAAGACCAAGTTCTGGGACACTGAGTTTATTTTCAAGTATCTTAAGTTTTTTAGCATATGTGCATGAAAGAATAACTCTTCTGGGTTCATGATCTCTTTTTGCCTTCTGCATACATCTGGGAAATCTGATTTTTTATATACTGGATTACTTTAATACTAGAAAGTGAGGTATGAATTATTATTTTTGAAGTCCATGGATTTTTCTATTCTAATTATAGGATTGATGGTCTCTGTGACAATACACCTGGCACTGTGTGGACTTGAAAGATAGAGCGAGAAGGTACACAGCTCAGAAGTAGTTGATTTCAATCTTCGATGCATTCACTAAATAATTCAGTATCACTAATGGAAATCTGATCTTAGCACAGGAGTGGGGATGCGAGGCACTCAGTCGCCAGGATTTGGCAGCTCAATGGCTTGGGAACAACAATGGAGCAAAAGGTGAAAAAATCTTTAAACTATTGTCGAGTTCTCTTCTTTGCTTTCCTGTAATCACGTTACATCTTCCTGGAGCTGCTGTTGCTGATGGCTAGGGAGGGCGAGAAAAAGAAATTGATATTTACAGTGTATCTGAAACAAACAAAGCAAACTCAGCTTGAGCTGACCTTTTAACTGGTGCACAAGGGGTGCTGTTTTCTTTTTGAAAAGTACAGCCTCATTCTACTCAGCAGTGGGACCAAAAACAGTGAAGCGCTTCTTGGGAGCAAATTGCATAAAGCCTTGTCCTTTTATAACTTCTTATAGCCCTAACCCTCACTTTTCCTTCTTAAAAGAAAATTCAGCCCCATCTCTGTCTTTCATTAGGTTGCCAGTCTTTGGTTTGGGTAGTAAAGAGGATGCATGAAAGTAGAAATTGGACTTCTACATCTGCCGGTCCAATCCTCATCTCTGTTTTTTGATTGGAGTGGAACCAGCAGCTGTAAACAAATGTCAAGGATTTTAAAAATAGGTATCACTGGCAATCTGCAAGCAAATTCTCCTTTCTAGGTTATCCAAGTGTCCAGCCTAGAAAAGTAATAGCCAAAGACTATTTTTTCAGTATGTGTTTTTCTGTATGTCACAAGAAATGTAGATTAGGCTGTAGTTCCAGAGATCGTGTAGGAATTAAAGCATTGGCTAGAAAACAAAGTCAGGACAGACAAAAGAGCAGAGAATTTCTTGAGATAAACCTCTCCAACTTCACAGTTCTTTTAATAAGGAAAATATCCCTGTGACAAGTAAATGGTCATAGCTTACCTTCCATCAATCCCTTTTCTCCATACTGTCCTGCTCTTTCTGACCGGGAACCAGCACGATAGGCACCTTTGAGGCTGTGATTAATATATAGTTGATGGCTTTTTCTTGTCAAGAGAAGTTACGTTGGTCCACCCAAGATTGCTGTATTCACCATCTCACCTCCTTCTATGTCTTTACAAGTTCCATCTCAATAGCAAAGGTTCAGTCAAGAAATTCAAGTGTTATACTCCATTAATGATCAATGGCGTCAAACACAGCGGGCAATATGGGGCAAAGAATATCCTTCTGTATTAGTACAGTGTTTATTGCAATGGAAACCTCAGTTAAGCCTCAGGTGCCATTGAGACAGAAATAATATTAACATTAAAACAGACTTACTTTTTGTCAGTCGAAAGCTGAGATGCTTTCTTTTTCAGTCATAGCTGCTTCAGACCATAATTTGTCCTCTGAGCATCTATGTTAACCCCGTCCACAGTTTTATTTTGGACTTTCTGAATCAAAACCCAAGGCGTATTGCACAAAACTAGTTTCTGTGCATGGAAACTCAGTTTCAGGAAATGAATTTCCGAGCTATGGAAAACTAGGTATGGAGAAAAGCTGTGAGCAAATTTGGTCAAAAGTTGTCTATTGACATTGCTTCTAAAATTTAGTGGACAAATGAGGCTTCTAACGTCATGCACACCTTTGTGAAAAGCAGTTGATTTCTGCAGAAAGTTTCCAGTTTTGTTTTCTGAAAAGCTGAAAATGTTGAGTTTTCAGTGTTTTAGCTAAGACTCAGATTTCTGTAAGGAAAGGAAGAAATCTCTTGACCTACTTTGATGCAATCTGTTTTGGTTTCAATCAAGGTAAGCTTACAGATCAGCCTTTGTCCTCTTACCTACTTTCTCTTTGTTACTCAGACATGATTGACCATCTGAAATGTGCCATTGTGGTTGTATGGAGAGACTCTGAGGGCTTAAAGTGTCGACCACTACCAGGTGTTTTTTGATGGAAAGTGTCTTGCTCTTGATGTTCAATGTTCCTGGTGCTTAGCACCGTGATGCCAGGATTTCATTGAGAAGCCCTCAGGAAGGTGCAAGCTAGCTATCAAGGATCCATTCAACTCTGTGTAGTCTGAAACACAAAGATGAAGTATACTATTGAATGCTCATTTTCACTCGTCCAGCCACTAGAAAGAATATTCTCTCCATCTCAAGCCACCATTTTACACTGCAAATCAAAGTTGTTGTTTTAAATTACATCACTGTCATTAAATCTGCCGGTGGTGCAAATCCTGAACAGCCATGCCAGGACTAAACACATAACTGTGTGATGAAAAGAAGATGCCAAGGTGTGGATGGAAGGGAATAGTTTACTTTACTAAGAAAGACTCCAGGTGGGTGCAATTGCCCACGCTGGGACTAGCCACACAGTGCTTTTCATTGTCATAGATGGTAGGTGTTAGATGATGCAATGTGTACGGTGCCAGACAAATTACTTTTTTAGCTCATTCCTCTGGAAACAGGAGAAGAATCTGAACTGGATTTCTGTGCAAACCTGGAGCAGGAGCGGCAAGCTGCAACCTCAGCAGAGACCCGAGCAGTCAATGGGCTCAGTCTTTCAAATCAAAGCGGAGACTTGCTCTGGGGATCGGGAATTACATAGAAATTGCCTGGAGTTTGGAACAAGTCCACTTAGTTTTAAATTAAGCTGTGGACTGGGGAACACTCTTATTCAATGGATGTAATGAACCTAAAAGTTGGAAAAGCCTGCTGCTAAATGAAAGCCTTGATATAACTCCAGCAACCACTACAACCAGAAGCGTTGAAACGCCATGACAAAAGTTGTTCTCATGGCACTTTCAGCCCAAGCTGAAATTAAAAGCTGGGGTGGTTTTTTTTTTGTTGGTTTGTGGTTTTTCCCACTCCCCCCCCCCCCCCCCCCCCCCAGTATTTCCAGTCCAACACTGCCACGGTCTAAGTGGCGAGCTGGAAGTCAGCGACACTGACGTTAAAGCTCCCCGTACCACGACGGCCAAAGGCTACGAGGTAAAAGCTGTGGATGCTCGTGGCTGGAAAGGTAGCTGAAGCCCCGGCGAGCTCCCGCACCGGCCGGGGGTACCGTGAGGTGCCCCACCCGCTCTCGACTCCCCACCATCAGCGGCCGGGGCTGCCGTGAAGGTGAGGAGGGAAAGTTGCTTGAGCTGAAAACCCCGTTACCGGCCGGCGGGCCAAGCCCCGCCGGGCTCTCCCTCGGCGGCGGGCGCACTGGGAGCAGCTGCCGAGCCCCGTCCGCCGGCGGAGCGCCCCCGTCCCGCCCCCTCCCCACCCCTCCGCCCCCCCACCGGCGGCGGGGGCGAGGCTGCCCCGCGGGTGACCCTCCCGGCGGGCGCGCCCCCACCGCATCACATGAGGGGGCAGCGCGGCCGCTCGCTCAGCCCCGGCGCCCGCCTGCTTCCCGCCTGCCTGCCTCCCTCCTCTCGCCGCAGCCCGGGCTCAGCTGAGTCAAAGCTCGGATCAGGTTCCCTGCCTCCAGTATAAAAATCTCGGCGAGAAATCTCCGGCGGGAGAGAGAGACGGGACGCGGGAGGAGCGGGGTGTGAGGCGGCGGCCGGCGAGCCCGTCCGTGGGGAAGCGAAGGGACGCGCTGCGGCGGTAGCAGCAGCAGCAGCCGCTGCTCACCGGGGACGCCCGCGGCTCGCCCCTCTCAGCTGCGGGAGAAGAGCCTTTCGCCGCCCGAAGTAAGTCCGAGGGGGCGGCGGGGGCTCCTGGGGTCCGCCCGAGGGATGGTGCCTCCCGCGCTCGCTCCCCGAAGGGGAGGGTGGGAAGCGCTTCCCCCTCCCCGTCCTGCCCCGGCTCCGGGGGACGTGCCCCAAGCGGGGCTCCGCACCGCCGGCCCCACCTCGACTCTTCTCACCGCCCGGCGGGTGCCGGGCAGAGGAGCCATGGGGCTGGGTGGGATCCCGCACCCAGCGGGGTGGTGGGGAGCACCTGCAGTCGCGGAGGCACCTGCTCGGGGTGCAGGCGGGGGGGCGAGGTCTGGGGGTGCCCGGGAGCAGGAACGGGGTGGCGGGGGGTGGCGGGGCGCCGCGGTGCCCGCCGCGCTTTGCCGTGGTGCGGAGCGCCGCTGCCTGTGGCCGCCTGACGGCCGCCCCGCTCGGGGTGGCGGCGGTGGTTCGCTAAATGAGAGCGTTAAAAAGCCAAGGCAGGGTGAGAAGGACCAAGGTGGCGGTGAGGGACGTGACCCAGCGGGGAGGGGAGGCAGGAGTGCTCGGGCTGGTCCCTTTCGAGAGGACAAAAGGGCAGCGGAGTGACCCCAGAGCGGCAAACCCCCTGCGGGTCTCGGTTACCCTGTGCCAGGAACGTCCCGGCTGAGACTCGGGATAATGAGGTTAAATTGTACCCTCGGACCGAGCACTTGAACTGATATTTTTCTTGGGACTTTGCCGCCTTATCCCTAGTTTGCTTCTGGTGGAACAACTGAGCCTAGCAAGTGCTGATAGATCTATTTAAAACTGCCGTTGTTAGTTTCTGCCTTACGCTTCCCCTGGAAGGATGGGTTGGGAGAAAATCTGAGTTAACGGCAAAAACGGTTTCCTCCTGTTGAACATCCACATTATTCTGCAAATGTGTTATGGTCGCCAACACTGATGCTTTTAACTCCTTACCCTCCTTCATCCTTTCCCTTTTAAAAGTAGAGGGTTTTTTGGAGGGGAAAGGTACTCTTCATTCTCCGGGAGCTCATCTGCTCCTTTTACGTGTTCCAGTTGGCCGTCGCGCACCTCTCTCTTCCACATTGCAAGTGGTTTGCCTTGGTGGTGAATGTCTGCTGTGCGTTAGTTTAGTGATACGCTCTGAAGCGGGATTCTAGGATGTAAAACCTAGAGACCGGTTGGTTCTTCAGAGCGTTGTGCAAATGTTTGTGACGTGTATTAAGTCTTTCTCTGTGGGATAATCCTGCAGCTGCGGATAGTGGTAGGTGTTTTAACTAGATCCTGTTTGCTCTAAATGACTTGTATTACAGTGAGAGAACTCTTTACCTGTGGCTTATCAACTCTTGAACTCTCTGCCCTTTTCTTGTTTTCCATTTGGGTCTTGATTTTTTTTTTTTTTTTGAGCTTTTAGCAAAGTTCAACTTTTTGGACAAAAAATAGATGGAGTGCGTAATTGCTTGTATTAGGGTAAAGAAGGGAAGGGATGGAGAGAAAGAGAAGGGAAAGATATGTGAAGAGTTTTTGTAAAGAAATACTTGCCTTTTGCATTTTCTGGACAATATGCTTGAGCTGATTTACAAAGCACAATTTATGGGGTTTTTTTCTGTGTATTTCTGTTTACTCCTTCCAAACAAATAAGAACAAAAAAAAGCCTGAACTTTTGATCAAGATAAATGGTCTGAAGGGAAAAAGAAACCTGCATATTTGTGACAAAATTTTGTTAATTTGCTGTAGTAGTGAAAATTTGGAACTTAATGGAGAGAGTACTTCATTGGAGAGGATGAACAAAAAAAAAAGCAGCAATAAAAAAACCTGCTGCATAATTTAGTGACTCTTCCTAAAGAGAAGCAAAGAGGGGTTTAATATACTCCTGTCTCGAGGCGAAGCTAAACTCTTTGGTGACTTATTACTTATGAAGCTTTGGATGAAATTGAAGGAGAGAAACTTACTGACTTTAGCGTGCTCCAGAGCAAGCTCTTGGGTGGAAAAAAAAGAGAAGCTAGCAACAAACCTTTCTTTTACAAATGGTAAGTCTTTGTTCATAGTGTAGAAATGGCTTAAGAAAAACAGACTTTTTGCAATTATCCAGATGTCTATCACCAGTTATTTGAGATGCAGGCTGTGGGTGATACATCCTTGCCAGCAGAAGGTTGGTTTTACTATAGTATTACAAAACATAGTGCTGCTATCCCAGTACCATATGTCTGTATTCCTCTACGCCCCTGCTGACACTGGGGACAGTTTGGAGCCTTATCTTATTCCTGACACAGATGTACTGATGGATGGTTTGTGTAGATTCATCTTTCTGTCGCTAATGTGAAGATTATTACTTAGCTGACTTCCAGCCGTCACGGCTCCAGCAAGGTACTTCCTGACATGTCCTGTGTTTCTTCCCCATCATTCTGGGAACGATTGTTCCTAGGTCCTCAGATAACAATTAAAAATAATTTTTACAGGAGCTCTGAAAATAAACTCATTTAACTCATACTCTATTTTAGTGTGGTTTTACAGCAGGGAAGACATGATTTATCAAGTGTTATAGTGTAACAAGTGTTTTAGTGTAACACTAGGGCTTTAGGGATGGAGCTGGCATTGCTCACGAAACTTCCTGCTCTGTTCAGGCCCCCTCATTACCTACACTCCCCACCGTGGGGTTTTTCTGTGGGAACTGGTCTTTAACAATGTATGCTTTGGTTCAATATTTACAACCTCTTGCTGATCAGTGTATCAAAAGCATTTTCATTTAGAGGATTCATTTCAGGACTTTAATTGAGGAAATCTCTTTGTTTCAAGCCTCTATAATAAACCATTCAAAATGCTGTCTTTGAACGAACTAGGTCACTGTAACGCGCGGACACACAGAGTGATTCTCATCTGCTTAGGGTAGCCTGCATTCGGTCGACCCATATCCCTGGTGAGCTTGTCCCTGATTTATCCTTCTTGGACTGGCTTGTTCACAGGGAGCTTATGCTGAAAATTCACTGCTGGAGGTCATTCTCCATTCTTGGCATCTCTGGCAGCCTTAAGCTTAAATTGCAGCCTCATTTTCTATCCAATCAATACCACTCTTATGTTGCTGAGTTTCCATGGTGCCCCCAATCTTCTGTCTACATATTGATGTCTGACAGCAGGAATAGCATTCTGTGTCGCTATATATACTTACTAAACCTGTCAAAACTATTTAGGGTCTGTCGCACTAATTTATATCCATATCCTGATATTATTTGTATCTGTTGAGCTTTGACTGATGGAACTCGCTGCACTAAGGAATCAGCCCCAACAATGCACTCCAGGGATGGCTCGAGGGATGGACGTCTTGAGAAAGGGAAAAAGACTCTCTTCTAGAGTAGCTGGGGTAGTCTAGAATCCTTTGAGCACAATAGAGTCATTTTGAAAACATCCAAGTCTCAATGGCTCCAAGTTAATGCTTTGGAAATCATTCTCCATTGTGCTGCTCTGAATGCATAGAGGGTCCTCTCCGATGGAGCCGCGAGAGGAAAATAGAAAAGTGGGCATTGTCAAATGTTCAATGTGCATTTGAGGAGAGCTGGGGGAAATTTCAGTCAGTTGTCTCACATCAACTTTCTTCAGCAGAAGCACTGTGGAAAAATGAAATTAAAGGAGCGAGCAGTGTCTTCTGTCATGTGGATGTTTGTGTTTTACTGCAATAACCCACAGAGCACTGTAGTTGCATAAGAAACTGTATGGCCGTGTCCCTGTGGCCTGACACACTAAACAAGATGAGAAACGGCATATCTTCTTTGTGTTATTAACTTCCAAGGGACTGATACCTGTTATTTGTGCTGACAGAAATAGACACTAAAGACCAGTAGATTTGATTTTATTTTTTTTTTTTTAATTTAAATATGCTTTGCAAACCATTGATCTTGTATAAAACAGAGGCGGTCATCAGCTGGGGAAACGCTTTAATCCCACTACCTTGAACATGAGCTTGATCCAACCCATGAAATAAGAATTGGCAGTTAGTATGAAATTTGCAGCTTAAAATTTTGTTTGCTGTGAGTTGCCAGAAGAACTGATTTTGTGATGCCAAGTTCATGAATACTTTTCAGACCCTCTTCAGGCTCCCACAGTCTTTTCACTAGTGAAAAGTAAGGACCTTTAACACTTAAAAGGCCCTGTTGCAGGTGGTGTTTGACATAGTGGTATTAAAGTAGTTCAGTTTGTCAAGTTTTCAGCAATGGCTTACCTTATACTCATAGAGAGGAACTTTACCAAACTAGACACTCTCTTGGCCCATATGTCTCAGCTTATTTTATTCCAAGGAATAGAATCACTGAACCATTTAAAATATCTGGCTCTACCTCCTGCAGTGGCATTATGATGATTTTTTTTTTTTAACTTTTCTCATTTCCTTGCTTGCTTACATATGTGGGAGTGACTTTTTAAAATCTGTAGTCATCTTGCTTTTTAATGTCTTTCAGACCAAAGGTTGAGAGAACACAGCTGTAGGCAGTTTCATGGGAGATGAGAAGGGGGAATGTGAATATAATAAAAAGCTAGATATATTACTGGTACAGCCAGGTGATTTCTACCCCCTCTGTCTCTCTACTCCAGAAAACCTTTGCCCTTCCTTGCCT
Organism: Balearica regulorum gibbericeps; assembly: GCF_011004875.1. Classification (NCBI taxonomy): domain Eukaryota; kingdom Metazoa; phylum Chordata; class Aves; order Gruiformes; family Gruidae; genus Balearica; species Balearica regulorum. The sequence goes on from NC_046184.1 coordinate 64,766,488, forward strand.
TCTCAGAATAGCAGATTCTGGTTTCAATGTGGATCACCTCTGGAGGGGAGGAGTAGAGTCTGAGGCAAAATCCAGTTTCATTAAGAAAAATTAAGAAAAATGTATTAATATGTTAATTTGGGCCCTAGGAGCATGTTGCTTGGCAAGTGCCATTGATTGCATGGCAGCTGCAATGGAAGGGTAAAGACTTTCAGCGCAGAAGAGCATTACAGGAGTTGAGAATTTTCTGATAAAAATAGTCTCTGAAAATAGCTAGTGCTTGGGGCTCCAGTCCACTGCCATTTAGTAAACTACAAAGTTCAATTTTAAAATGGACCTTTCTCTTCTGAGGCCTGCCAGCACTATTTCAGAGCTCACTAAAGGTTTCACGAGAGCCTTATAAAAATCTTCCTTCCTCGTTAATTTCTGCAGAGTTCCAGTGTAGCTTGGACTTTGTAAACATCCCCTATTTAGTTGTAGATGATGCCATCATCAAGTGCCTGTGGGGAGGGAAGAGAAAGAGAAGAAATTCTCTATTATCTCAGGCCAAATGCTTATTTTGGCACTGGTCCACAGCTAGCTAACAGCGTAAATGAAATTGAATTTTTGCTGTCTTCAAACAATATTTTTGGAGCAGCTCACTATCTGTACGAGTTCTCCTCCCAGGACAAAAACTAGACAGAATGACTGGGGGCAGGGGGGGGGGAAGAGGAGGCTGGATGGGCTCTTCTTTCGTTCAGCAAGCCTCTCTCTAAGCACCAGGGCTGATGCTCTGCTGTCTTAGCGGGGCTGGTCCAGCTGGCAGTGGAGATGGGCACAGCACTAGGGATGCTGGCAATGAGGTTGAGGTAGCCTGTTTCTCAGACTTGAGTGCAAAGTTGGTCTTGATCTTCTGAACTCATTAAGGAAGATAGACCGCTCTGCTGTTGTCTTCACTGCTGACTTTGCTACCTGCATCTGCCTGTTGCCTTAGGCTCTCCCTAAGGATTAGAAAGGTGAAAAACAGATAATTGTGCTCTACAGGTATAAAAGACAGGAGGAATTCCCTGTATATTGACACAAGCAGTAAATATATATCTGTGCAAGTCAGAATGTCCCTGTCTGATTGCAAGAAACAAAAATGACTGAACTGGCTTCTCAAATTCAGTTCCATGGGATATCAGGCACAAAACCAGTTTTGTTCTTGTGTTTTGTTTCTCAGAGCCATGCAAACAATGGCATTAGTTTCATAACCGACTAAAGATGATCTGACTATTGCATTTAAGGCTTCCTTGTTTCGACTGGATCACTAGTACAACAGATTTATTTATGGTGGTTTTTTTTTTTTTTTAGCTATACTCCTCACACATCATGTATCTTAAAGTGCAAAAGAGCCTTACTAGTGCAATGCAAATGTATGCGCCCATCTGTAGCCAGCAACAGAAGGCTCACAGTCTGGAGCATCTTTGTCTCTGTGACAGAAGCATCCAAACTGTGCTTCATACTGTGTGTAGGTAGTTCTCATATCAAAAACTTTGTATTTAAAAATAACTGTTTTACAGGTGTTTTGTCTTTTTTTTACAGGTTTACAGCATGCAAGCAACAGTGGGAAGAGTGACATTGGCTCAAAATGCCCATTTTAATATTTCTGTGATGGTCTTCTAGGCACTTTGTTAGATGGTAATGGATGGATCTCTTAAGAAAGGTCTACTGTCTGAAAGTGATATAGGAGGAAACTTAGAAATAGCCTTGGTAGAAAGATGGCACCTCTAATATGGTGCTGTCTCTACAGTGTTATGGCACTACAAGGTCACAGTTTGCTTTTGGACAGTTGAACTTCTTCCATTTCCATATTGAGATCTTTTTCAGCTCACTAAGAATCATATTCTTCCTGTCAAGCAGAGATTAATACTAAACCAGGCACACATCCTCCAACCATTTTTCAGGCAACGTTGATGCTTCAGCAAGAGCTTCATCAGAATAAGAACTATAGAATTCAGCCTAAGAAAGGGTGCCCACCCCTTTGTTTTGGTGACAATTTCTTCAAAATAAGACATGAATGAGTTATAGTGCTGGTAAATGATTGTGACTCTTCTTGCAGCAGAATCTCATTACTTTCATTAAAAGTGCCTTTGGAGTGAAGCACCTTTTAGTAAATTAGAGATAAATCAAGAGATTGTTCCGATACTCTGCCTTAATTCTGGTAGGAAAACACTTTAGTTTGAACTATAAAAATTACGTGGTCAAAAGTAGCCTCCCCACTATTATAAACAGAAATAGTTTGAACTACTTGTTCTACCTGGGGTGGTTTCTCCTGGAAACCTGGTCCTCTATGGTAGTAGCTTAGCTTTCCTTCTGATGCTGACGAAAGGCCCCTGAGATGCTCTGATTGCTTCCCGATAGCTTGTGCCACCTGACTGCCTGGTTGTTTGCTTGGATTGCTGCCTTCCCAGAGGTCACAAAGATGTTTTTGTTTGCGCAAGTCACTTGCTTTTATTAGAAGCCTGCCTGGGTGCAGCTGATATGCAGTAGGGACCGAGGGATGGAAAAAAAATCTGCTAGCTTTCCCTCTAAGGCCAACGGAAAGGATTTTCAGCAATCTTCCAAAAACACTGCAAGCTTTGATTCCGGAACTTCATGTCATTTCACTTATTAAATCCTCACTTTCCTAAGCTGTCCCTTCAGCCCATGTTTCTTCTTTGATTTACGTGTTGTCAGATGCTTTTGCTAATCTCTGTAGTTGATGTTTGCTTAAGTGATTATTTGGCAGAAGCGTGTGAGCAGGCGTGTGTGATTGCCGTTGGCATGGCAGTTAGTATGATATGGCATTAGCATACTTGCTCCGTGCTGCAGGCCTCCTCTTCTAGGCATATTTATGCAGCAGTGGGGGAAAAAAAAAAAAACAACAACAGAAAGCCATAGGGGAGCCAGTTACGGTATAGTGATCTTCTGGCCAGTTTGACCAAAGGCTGACAGAGTCCAGAGGAGCCTAAAGGCTGCTCTCGTTTTCTTTCTATTACTAATCATAAATAGATCATCCACCAGCAGAGGATTTATAATGAGCTGCGGGGATTATGGGCTGCCTAAACAGGGATATCTACATTGAGTCTAGTTCTCAGGAGTTTCCCTGCACTTGCAAAATAGTGTGGGTACAATGTTTATGGGGTGATAAAGAAGAAAAGGCAAGCTCCACACCCTTCGTGTTTCTTAGCTCAGGAACCTGTCTTTAAATGGGATATGCAGTTTAGTTTGCATCTTGGACTCGTTAATATTGAGTGGCCATTGGGATTACAGGTGTATGTGTTTTAAGAGATGTCAGTCTCTTCTCTGTCGCTTGTAATTTGAGCTCTAGTCTTTGCACATTTTGTGCATTGGAACAGCTTTATGGGCTATGAGTTACCTCACTGAGAACAGTGGAATTTACTTAGACAATGTAAATATAAAAGTATATATGAAACCTGTGCTTGATCAGCGCCTTACTTTGTAAGGTTAAACACATTTAGCTGAAATAAATCTCTCCGATGGTACAACAGGCATTCAGTTGCATGCCCTTTATGAGCGGGTGGGGATGAAACCTCTTGTGATAAGTTTTAGAGCACTGCATTTACTGTGGGGCCTTGGGCAGCTTCACTTGATATTTTTCTGGATGTCTGTCTAAGCATGAGCTGCTTGTGTGTTTTTTGGCAAAATTCAAATTATTGGAGAGCTGGTTTTCTCCTCCACTTTCTGATGTAAACCTTTTCTGTCTGTCCATGTCAATAACTACCTTTCCAAGACATGGTGTGGACCGGGCATAACCCCTCGCCAAAACATGTCCCTGTATGACCTTCTGGTGCTGTGAAGGTCCTGACTTTATCCTGATGAGAGGCAGAGGCTGCCGTCTTCCTGCTGGGATCAGCCCTCGGTGTTACCTCTGAAGGGAGAAAACTTCTGGGCTTAACATCTGAAATGTAAAGATGTCTGGAATGAGGACTGTAGGAAAGTGGGGAACACTTTCGCTCCCTGCCCCTGACCTACTGTAAAATTGGTCATGTTGTCATGATGAAAAAAATCTGAAGTTGAAAAAGGGATAGGAATGGGAGGAAAAGCGGGTGAACTCCCTGCTTTTACGCATAATTTTGATCTATAATTTGAGGCTGCTTTCAAAAACATTTATAGATCCTTTTAGTATTTTGCAGCTAATATTTACAAACACCTCTTATTTGGTAGCATAATGCAAACCATGGTCCTGGCCTTTCTCTGGCTGCTTCTCTGTGCCCAAGTACAGCAAATCTGTGCTAATTCTCACAAAGGGTGAGAGCCCTTGAGAATGGCTGGAGTTTGAATACTGCTGTACAAGGCAAGGACTAAAAACCAAGGGCAGCATATTGCAGCATGTACTTTGCTCATTTAATTGCTATGTACTATAGTTTGAATTATTTATGACTGTATCTACAAGGAGGTAGTCCTTTAAATAAGAATCCCTCTTTCTTTTACTAACCACAACTATAGGTTGAGTGGATATAGAGACTCTGTGCTTTTTATATAGGAAAAAAAATGAGATGTGTGGACAATTCACCCCAACATTGTGCTTTACACACATACTTTAAAAGTGAGTGTCTGTACAGAGAAACTTTCCAAACTGTAGGGATGTGTTATCTAACTTTAGACTTTCTAATTGCACAACATGTACTGTAAATGACAAGTTCACATCTTTCTCTATTGACACTTTCAGTATGTGCAATAAGGCTCTAATTCTAGCTGGGATTTTACCAACTGAGATTTCTCAAGTAATTGTAGGTGGGAATTTCTTGTGTTATTTAAATAGGAAATTCTGAAACAAACAAAACACTCAAAGCAGGAGAAGTCTATGATGTGTAAATTATGTGTCTAAGTCAAGAAAAATTGAGGTTGAAATATTTCACATCAGGCCTATTGAAGTGGAAATTCTTGAGTTACTGAATCCAAGATTTCTTTTCCAGGTCAGTGAAAGTCTAGTGTGTATCTGTACACTTGCAGCACTTAATGGGTGTTGAGGGAATGGAAACAAGAATTTGAGCCTACATATGAGATGGATACATTGGCTACAGTAACCTCCTCATGATGCCTCATGAAGTCCAGCTGATGCTGTTCATTATGGCATTTTGATGATCGTGATGTCTCACAAAAAGAGTGGTATAGTATATAGCCATGGGGAATGAGCACCATTTTCTCAAATTTATCTTTCCTCATCAGTTTAAATTTTTTTCAAAGCATACCTTTGAAAATTAGAATATAACTTATATGTACAGTACTAATTGTACGTATAATTTTAATAATTATAAACATTTATAAACAATTGTAGTAATTGTAAATTATTACAAAATTATTTGTATTACAAAATTATTTCTTTACAAAATAATTGTAAACAGCTTTATAATTTATAATTTTTATTTACAATTGCTACAATAATTATAGAATTTAATAAAAATGGAATTTTGATTCCATTTTTTCTCGAAAGACTTGAGCATGTTCTTTTCAATTGTTCCACAGGATGTTGTGTTTGCAACTATTTTAAATTTTTTTCTTTCTTTCCTTCCCATACAATCATAGAATGGCCTGGGTTGGAAGGGACATCAAAGATCATCTAGTTCCAACCCCGCTGCCATGGGCAGGGACACCCTCCACTGGACCAGGTTGCCCAGAGCCCCATCCAACCTGGCCTTGAACACTTCCAGGGAGGGGACATCCACAACTTCTCTGAGCAACCTGTTCCAGTGCCTCACTACCCTCACAGGGAAGAATTTCTTCTGAACATCTAATCTAAGTCTAGCATTCTACAGCTTAAAGCCATTGCCCCTTGTCCTGTCACTCCATGCCCTTGTAAACAGTCCCTCTCCAGCTTTCCTCTAGGCTCCCTTTAGGTACTGGAAGGCTGCACTTCGGTCTGCCTGGAGACCTTCTCTCTTCTCCAGGCTGAACAATGCCAGCTCTCTCAGCCTGTCCTCACAGGAGAGGTGCTCCAGCCCTCTGATCATCTTCGTGGCCCTCCTCTGGACTCGCTCCAACAGCTCCATGTCCTTCTTGTACTGGGGCCCCCAGAGCTCACGCAGTACTCCAGGTGGGAGTCTCACGAGAGCGGAGTAGAGGGGACAGTCCTCTCCCTTGACTTGCTGGTCATGGTTCTTTTGATGCAGCCCAGGACACAGTCGGCTTTGTGGGCTGCAAATGCACATTGCTGGGGTCACGTTGAGCTTCTCATGAAGCAGCATCTCCAAGTCCTTCTATTCAGGTCTGCTCTCATAGCTTACATTGCAAAAGACCTTTTAGCCTTTGTTCAGTGTTAAGTAGACCAGAATAAATATAGTTTTCACTGCCTGATGCAGTGTGTGTTTTGTGTGAAATGAAAGGGATATTTTTTTAATCTCATTTACATCTGCCTTTTGTTTGTCCGGGTTTAAAAAAGTACACTACGCCTAAAAAGTTTTTGGAGTAGCAGAACTTCCAAGGTGATCGCAGGTGAGCTGCCTGCATTGTGCAGCCTCGCCTACTTCTCCAGTTTCCTTGCTCAAATTACTCTCCGGACTCAGTTTTGCTGCCTTGCAAAGCTAAACCATTGAAGGCTGCTACTGCTTCTATAGCAGAAGCTGTATCGGGCTATGAAATAGGTCTGTATTTTTCTAAGACATGGATCATGCCCTGTGAGTAGCAGTGCAATTGTACAAGGTATGGAAGTAGGTGGAAGAGCATGGGTCAAGTTCTGTAAAACCAGGGTTATGTGGACTGCTTAAAACTCTTTGCAAGTAGCCTTCATCTTCCTTAGCTTTAAATGTGCATAGATCTGAAATGGATTTTTCCCCAGATAAACCACACCCAAGCTGTGTTGGTTTTGAAGGTGTATTTCCATAACTCTGAATAGCTGAGGTTTCCTTAATGTAACTTCTGAATTCCTGTGTCTCTAATATCTGTATTTTTATAACCACCAACTTCTCTTTGCTTTAACCTCTCTTCTATTTAAATAGTGTAGTAGGTCACCCTTCATAAATATTACACATTCTCTCATGTTTTTTGTTTTCAGTGGCCTTTTACAGCCCCACGCCAAGTTCTAAATCTGCAAAATGTTTCAGCTTCTTTGTTTCTAAGTATGCTCACAATTCTTGCCCCTATTTTAGTGAGCACATTTAGTTGAAATTTAACCTGGCATTCCACACTTGCATTATAATTTCTGTAGTCCAACTTTTTTTCATATTACAGTTTAAAATATTAGAAGCACTATTTTAAAGTTTTGTCTAGTCTGAAATGACTCCTCTGCTAAGCACAGCAATATGACATCTTTTGTTTCCAGAACTTTTTTGATGTCTAGAAGTTAATTCAGTAAACAGTGGTATGTAAGTGCATATATATATATATTGGTTCCATTAGACTTCAATGTGTCTGTGATGAATTTTATCTGATATTTGTGTTGTCCAGTTGTCCAAGTAGTTGTGAGGACAAGGACCTCCATACTGTTAACTAATACCATTTTATATGGGCAGCACATTTTGTTACCTTGTTTTTCATTCTTTTTCAGATACTTCATAAATGCACTCGACAGCACTGGTCCTAGGTTGAACTTTGGGTGCTACAACCCTGCTCCTCCTTCGTACAAAGAACTGATTATTGTTCTTAACCTGGGATTCTCAGTTCCTTGACTAATATTTAAAGAGTGACAGGACCTTACCTCTTACCCCAAGATTACTGAGCTCTCCTAATAGCTTTTTTCAAAGTCTTTGAAAATCTAAACAATTTACATCTAGTGAAAAATAGCCAGGATAAGTTTACAAAGGCTTCTTGTAGATTAGTGAGGCATGATTTATCATTGTGAAAAATGTGCTTTTTTAGACTTTTCTAGTTTGTGGCGCTTCTATTTCAGGCTAGCTGGTTTACACTTGCCTTTAACTGATTTTTCTCAGCTCTGGAAGCGCAGTTTAGTGCAATCGAATTTCTTGAGTTGTTTGGGTTTTTTTAGTTATTTACTTTATTTCCCCTAACTCTGTCTGGCATTTCTGCCTCAAGTTCTTCACTTGTATAACCCTAGGGCATGCATCTCTCTTCCCTGCTTTGAAGTGAAAATTGAAGCAGAGGAGCCATTTAACTTCTGTGCAATCTCCTCTGCCCTCATTGACTTCTCTGTATCAGGGCAGACTGCGGTACAGTCTGCAGGACCCACCGGCTCTTCTGGAGTTCCAGTTTCCTGTGTGCTTAAGGAATGCCTTATTGCTTGTCACTATGTATTTGCCTCGTTCCTCAACCTTGCTCTTGGACTTCTTAATCTCCATTTTGCGTCTCACCTGCCAAAGTTGTTCTCTCCTATTAGCTTCACTTGGGCTGGATTTCCATTTTCTTTCTCTTAAGGATGCTCTGTGAATGAATAAATTCTTAAACTATATTTAAGAAGGTTTTGGTTTCTTTCTTTCTTTCTGGCCAGGAGTATCATCAGTGATTGCACTTTGGCATCCTGTCAGAATATCTGCGCTTGTTCCTTGCATGCTTTATTAAAGAAAGGCTCGCAGGGAACAGAAAGAAGTGACTCACTGGTTCTCTTAGGACTGGTAGTGACCTCCCAATCATGTGGTAACTTTGGGGTGAAGATTTCAAAAGGTTGTGAGAGAATTCTATGTTTGCATCCTATGGAAATGTATCTGATCTGTGGCAATTTTCCCTTTGGAAATTAGTCTGGAAACATAGCCCTGTCTAATTTCTGAACCAACTCTTTTCCATTTTTTGGGACTAACTCGTTGTAGCCTTTCCTTCTGCAAGCTTCAAACCAGCTGCCACCATGTGAATTGGTTACACTGATGAGAAATCATTTAGAAAAAATACTGCATTTTCACGTTTCTAGAAAATGGTAATGTTGTCGTCATTTGATCACTGAGTATTTTACATCTATCATCTCTGGTCTGAATTGGAGGCTTGTATTTTATCATCCTCAAGACTGTAGCTCAGAATTTGTAGTCAGAAACACTCTCCTAAAGTACCTCCAGAAAAGTCAGATTTGTTCTTCTGACTTCTTCCTCTTTCTTACTTGGTTTGTGTGCAAGTATGGCGCAAGATTGTACGTCTTCTCCTTTTAGAAGAATTCCCTCTAAGCATTTAAACTAAAGTCCACCAAAGTAATTAGATATTTATATGTAAAAATAAATGTATGCTTGTATGTAGGCTCATTGTGATTTAGATTGGCTGTATAATTTGTCATTATCACTTTTTGTGTTACTGCCTTTTATTTTGATTAACACTTGAGCAAACTGTGCTCCAGGAAGCTGTTTGCGATATCAGAAATGCAAGCTGATTGCACTCATGTACATCTAATTTGATGCCCTGATGCTTTCCAGCTGTGGTAAATGGACAACTATTTGAAAACAAGTATGTTGTCAGAGTTGGAATATCCTGTGAAAACTACCCGTTTTCCCTTAAGTCTGGCTGTGTTCAATTAATCTGATGCTGACTTAGTCTCCCTGCGTTTCACAGAGAATGTTTTTAATATTAACTTCTCATAGTAAATGCTTCTAAAATGTCTTTCATTTAACTCCTGGAATTATTCATGTTCTGGGCAAAACTCATGCTCCCCTCCAATTTCTATTATGGAAAATCACGACTTGGCAAATTGAGGTTACAGGTACTGTAAGGTTATTACCTTTTAAGTCATGAATTCCAAAGCAAATCTTCGTTTTTTGAATGGGAAGAATCTTTTGTTGCATCCATCATTTGGAATCTATCCCCCATGCTTGGTGATGGTGGTGAGGACAGAGTTGGGGCATCCACTTATGTGCTTGCTCCTCAGCTGAAGGTCGGGAACAACCCCTTCCCCAGGTTGCATCTCTGTGCACAGATGGAGTGAGGGAGACAGGGGACAGCAGTGTTTTATCACTATGTGATGTCACAACAAACAATTTCAAAGCCTCTGTGCATCTTTTTTCTATTTTGATGCATGCTGGCATCTCTTTAGCAGAAGCAAATCAACTTATGCAGACATATGCCAAGAACAGGAAGGGAAGACTAATTGATCAGGAAGGCTGAAATGGTCTTCTGTATTTAACAGGATATTTTTTTTTTTTGTGCTAGTGGAACAAGATTTATAATAATCATTACTAATCACAAAGGTCACTTGAGCCCTTTCTTAAATTCATATCTTTGAAGAAAAGCATCTGTAAAGGAATATATGGAGAGGAAAGTAGCAGTTACAAACCTCAGCTAGGCAGTGCAGGCATGTTCTTACTTTTTTGCTAAAAACTAATTAGCAAACTAGTGCATGCAAGTTAGGTGCATTGCCACTTGTAAGCCCTGTCTCAGCATTTCAATGTAAGCCTGTTAACTGGATTGGGCTGGACTTAAAACAGAGCTCATTCCTGTTCTTGATGAGCTCAAGTGGCTTTTATGTAGGGTGCTGCGAATGGGCGCAAGGGCTTAGTGCTCCGTGTCATCGTGTGAGCCGCTAAATGCGTTGTAGCTTTTGCATGACACGTGCAGCATTGGCAGTAACAGAAGCCAACCAAGGCTGCAGTGACCTCCTCCTTCTAATGACAATGCTTTTAGATCACTTGCCTACGATGCCTCTGAGCGTGGCAAATGAAGGGGTGAGGACAAGTAGCTTTTGTTTAAATCATTGTTTAGGTGGAACAAGAAGAAAAATGTGTCTGGTTTTAATGGTACATCACTGCGCATAGGTTTTGGAATTGAAATAATGTGACCTTTCTTAATAGCACACCTGTGTTTGTGTTTCACACCCAGCTGCTATTGCCGCTGGACTGAACCACAGAGTTAGTGTACTCATCAGAAACATTTTTGTCATACAACAGGTAGAAACAAAGACCGCTGGCCTCCTGGGACTGGAGCAAGCCTCCAGCTTTGGATTGTGGGTCTATGGGATTTGGCAGCTCTGTTAATACAGCAGTGTCACGTTAGTCCACTGCTCTCGTGTTCCTCCCACCTCGGCTCATGCAGGATTCATGGTCTTGTCTTAGGGTGTGCTCTTCCATACGGGTGGTTTGCAGGCTGCAGGCAGCTCTGTGAGGTCCTAGCGTAGCCTGCCATTGACCCCATTCTCCTCCTTCCCTGTTTGCATGGTGGAGCAGAAAGCACCTGTGTAGAACTTGCATATCACAGCAATAGAAGTCACAAGCGTAGTAAAAGTCGAAATGATCCTGACAAATTGGACAGTTTCTCTGCAATTGAGAGTTTTTCACAGAGAAATGAAACATGCTGTCCCTTTGGGGTTAATAAAATGCGCACACATAAAATTTGGAAACATGGTTGTAGGATAGCAGGAGAACGTCTGACAGCAGTTTTCGTACGCTGCTGAGGATGCTGAGTATTCATGTGCTAACCCAGTCACTCCAGCACAGGTGACCTCTAGTCGTGGTTTGTATGGGTCACTACTATGTCACTTTGATGGACAGGGACTAACCCAGCCTCTGGATGCTTTCAGTCATGACACAATTTGGCCCGAGAATTTGTACCTCCAAGTGAGGATCGAGTGTAGTGGCTGGAATGTGTTTGACCCCGTTTGGTGCTACTTCAGCATCTGCCCCTTTGGAGGCTGGGTTTTTTAGGCAGAGACCTCTCATGGCATTTGGGTTTGACGTTTGTAATTCCTGCAACATCTGTCATCATTAACTTTCAAGGCAGATGAAGATGGTGTCCAAGAAAGGACCAAAGAGGAACACAGGGTGCTCTAAACCTGAGGACAGATAACTTGGATGATGTGCTGTGACAAACCAAGGCAGGACACACTGAGAAGCTTGCTCCCCCCTGTCTAACATTCGCTGTAAAACCAGCTGAGTGGCCATGCTCTTGCGCCCTTTTCCCAGGGCCGGGTCTGGGATGGCAGGTGGAGCAGTGGGGCTGGGATGAAGGGCTCTCACACTGTGGGCAGCAGAGGATGCCGTAGGTAGTGATTAAGAAATGCTGGCAGTGTGGTGGTAGGGAGTACAGTGACACAGATGGCAATGCATCTTTTTTTCTTTTTTTTTTTTTCCCCCTCTTGTGGCTAGAGCAGGACCGTGAATACAGAGGAGGTGCCATAGGGTAAGACATGCAGTATGGAAGTCCAGGGCAAGAGAAATGAAATAGTGCAGACACAGTGTGGAACGCATCTGTGGTGTTGTGTGGGAAGGTTGCATTTCACTTGCCTGCAGCCAGCTTGGTGTAGCTAATAGTATTTAATGCTCTGTTATTTGTTTGGGTTTTTTTCCCACCCCTTTAAGCAATGCATTTACCTCATAAAGGAAAAAGAAATGTTATTCATGTATGGAGTACCTTCCTGGGAACTAGGAATAGCACAGGGCAGTTTGCAGTTGACACAAACAGATTTATTCCTGGCTGAATAAGCTGTTCCTGAGATGCTGTGGGCCTCTTCCTAAGCAGGCGTGTGATCGGGCTTCCATGGAAATCTGGCTTTCTGTGTCATACTGTCAATTCAAAAGATTTCAGGAGCTTTTAAAAAGCTGGTCGTGATCTGGGCCCATTTCTTGTTGTTCTCCCCCATTCCCTTGGCCATTCTCACTACTTCTTTTAATTTACAGCACCTGAGGCTTGAGGAGAAATCCCATCACAAATCTACGTGGAGTTTCTGGATTCTTTACTGCATATAGAGTTCAGACTTTCTCTTGCTCTCTGGGGGCGGGGGGGGAAGAAAAAAATATCTATTGCTGACAGCAAATTGGGTTAAAAAGGCAAGAGATGAAATAAATATACATTATACTCCCTTGGATGTAAGGACAAATGGGTGGAGTATGAGAGTGCAAGGGAGCTAAGAGGCAGAGCTCCTTCAGAGATGATTCTCCAGGCAGATGAGGAGCTGGTTGGTCTGATGGCAGAAAGTTTGCGGATTCTTTGAGGAGGTTGGTGTTATGGTGCTCCTCAGAAGCCTTGGTGTTAGATAGCATCTCTTTCCCATTTTCCTGGTCACACGGCTGCATAAGATAAAAGCTTCATCGAGCTCCTAGAGCTTGGACTGGTCTTGCAAAATCCAGCCAGCCGTTGTGAGAGGGGTTAATTCACACCGTCGCCACAGAAGACAAAATAGATCTTTGAAACAAATGTGGTGGTGGGGGTAAACCCATCAATCATGTGAATACTGCTTTACAGTAATTCACAACTGCAGCTTTTTTCTTAAGCAAGGGCTGGCCGAGTCCGATCAATCCCTTGGCTCTCAAATAGGTCTCAGCAGGCAGTAGCTTGCTCCTTGTGGGTTTGTATGTACATGAAAGCCCACTTTATATTAACTCTGTGGAATAGTATTTTTTTTTTCCTCCCTCTAAACCCCTTAGCACTAATTCAGTGTAATTATACTCATTGAATACAGTACTGACAGCTCCACTCCTCCCCCTTTCCTGTCAGGATATTGGCCTAAAAATCACTAGATGAAGAAAATCCAAAACAATGCTGGGATTCTTTGTTCTGGCCATCTACATAGGTTTTTATTACTTTAATGTAATCCGTTGGTCACACTTTTAGGTATTTTCTTTAAAGCTAAAGACTGAAAATACATTATTTTTTTCCTTTTAAAAATTAATGAAGAATTAGACTTTAGTCTTTAAGGAAAATGCTAAATATTGCAAAACTCATTACTAACCGTGCATTGGCGTCATTACTAACAGCCTGAGGCTGCTGAGGACCTCTTTCTACCTTTCTTGAAATGGGGAAGGGTGCCAGACAAGGCAGGGAGCCTCTTTCCACCTGTTCCTTCCCATGTCTATGTCTGTGTCTTAGCACAGCATGTTTTAGTCTTTTCTAGCTCCATATGTATGAATGAAACTTATATAGTGGGAAATATCTGGAACGCCTTGATTAAAAAGGATTTTAGGCATTGGCAGGTGCGCTCTGAATGCAGTGCTGTAGAGAAATGTCTAAAAACAATTCTTGGGCATATATGTGAGAGAGCCAGACTAGGATGATGGTGCTGATGAGAGAGATACAAGGATAAGATGTCCTGTGTTGGTGTCAACATTTTCAAAAGGTGCAAAAAAGAAAAAAAGGAAAGGAAAAACTTTCCAACAAACTACTGGCAGGAGAAAGTTTGCTCTGTGACTTAAAGAGCTTAGTCTGCCTGACAGACTCAAGAAGAATAGATAACCACATTATAAATATCTTTTAGGGAAGAAAAATAACAAGTACTGAAGGCCTCTATAACTTACTGGGGAAAGCCATGATAAGAAAAATTCAATTACAAACTAATTTACTGTTTTACGGTGTTGATGGTGGGAGGCAGGATGATAATTTCTTACAAGCTTTCATAGAAGGCAGTGGATCCCTCATCTTATGAAGCGTAGACGGCAAACGTGGTGTCGTGGATTCCAGAAGATTGGTACAAGGAACTAACTGGGGACTTTTGCATAAGGACATCCATTTTGTCTTGACAGAAGAGTTTTTTTCAGCTGCTCAGAGGTGAAATGTGAGCAGGTCAGCAAAGCAGAGGTCTGTGTTTTAAAAGATAGCAAATGTGTCCTGCTTTAACAAGTAATGGAGTTCTCTTTTTAACTGTAATACACAAATACTGTAATTTAGGTGCCAATTTGCTTTCTACAAAGGCTGTAATATGTTGTGAGTCACACCTCTTGCGTTGCCCTTTATCGTATCGAATTGTAACTCAGCTGCTGTAAACCCAGTAGAATAGAGCCAAACATCATGTGAAAAACAGAGTGAACAGAGAAACATGCATTATAGAAACTAAAAGGGCCATGCTGGGATGGCGTTTACCATCAAAGTATAGAGTTGTTTACTTCTTCCTTTCTAAGTGTGTGTAGGTTTTTTGATGGTTGGGGTTTTTTTTTGGTTTGGTTGGGGTTTTTTGGGGGGGGTTTTTTGTTTTGTTTTTTTTTTCCTTCTGCTTACCTTGCCTTAGTGGAATGGTGCCTAACTGTGTGCTTTCCTTTACAACCAAGAGTGATTTTCTTGAGAGCAGACAGGCCACAGCCCTTGTGCCTGAAACCCTGATCCTTTAAGCACAAAAGGTCTCCATCCAAGCATTGTCTCACTGTCTTTAGGTCTTGCCTGTATAAAGCCTCTTGGAAAAGTAAATCTGAATGAAGAAAAATATGCATGTGAGGTACATTGTGTCAATTTTTTAATGTAAACAAATTTCTTAAGAGTGAAATAAACTTCATCAAACTAGGGTGTTACCAGCTCAAAGAAGAGTATCCGCACTATTGTGTGCTATTTCCTGCCCGCTTTTAGTTGGGGGATGTGCAAGCTATGGAGGGATAAGGAGGTCGTCTGGATTTTGCGAGACTGAGGAAACAGAGGCATTAGAGAAGAAGAGGGTGTCAGCTTTATTGGCTTCCTTTGCTCATGGGATTGAGGGACCTTTATTTTATGCTTTTTTAGTCATGAGGATAAGCTAGTTCCGTTTCCAGAATGAAGAGAAATGCTGATTTTTATCTCATTGAGAAAAATGAAGGTGCTTAGCAGCTTTAAGCTCTAGTTCAATTTGAGCACGGGCTATAGTTACAATAAATTGCTGGCTTTATTTAAGAAGATTCTGAAAGATCAAATCCCAAATAGAATTTTCCCAAATGGGAAAAACTTGTTTGTTCCTCTCTCTGAGAATATGGAACTATTCCACAAAGTAAATTTCCTTAAATTGAGTTTTCATGTGTAATACAACTTGGGTGGGGAGGACAGAGGTCAAAAAGCAGAAGTTGTAAGCCTGTGATGTGGCAAGTGGTTATAGTCTGCATCAGTTCCCCAGACCTTAGAGCAGCCTCTGTTCTTTCTTTCTCCTGCTTTGTTTTATGCAAAGGTCATGCTTCCCCAGTGTCCATTAGGACCTATTTCCTTTTGTTTTATCTCTGTGATTAATGTTGCCTAATTTAATGATGATGTTGATATAGTGGCACCATCTGGTGATCCAACTTCAAAAGGCTGAAGCTCTAGGCTGAGAACTTTGGATAGAACTGCCAGCATCAGGCCAACCTGGCTCCCGTGGGGCAGAGGGAAAGTCATTCTGGATTTCTGGAGTTGATGAGATATTTCTTCTCTAGCTTTATGCAGGTAGCTCCTCCTATTGCTAGAAAAAGTGGTTTCAACACGGTTTTGTCGTTTAGGTGAGGGCATGTTAATTTTGAGCTTTCTTCTGTGAGTAGTTGCCTAGATAGCAAACCTTGTAGTACAAGAGAGAACTTTGTTTAAACAACACGGACAATAAGTATCACCAGAGCCAGATAATTGCAGGTAAGCAGGCATCTTGATGAGATTAGAAGGGCAGCAGCAGATACAACAGAGGCATATACATGATGAGCTATTCTGATTAGCTCCTAATCCTTAAACAGACTTTACTGAACTCTACCTGGTTGAATTATTCTCTCTTGGAACATTGTTTTTTAATTTGTATTGCTGACACAGAAGATCCATCCATGCTACCTTTTGGGTAATTGTGAGCGGCCAAGGCTGAGAGTTCAAACCCTGGAGCAGACTGAATGGGGGAACAGCAGCCAGGAGCTGGTGCTCTTGCTGAACAGATGGTGACCCAGAAAGCTGTATGCTCAGCATTAAGTGCTTAATGACATGCAGGTGTCCTTCGTGGTTTGGAGCACTGAAGTTTTTAAATTTACTGTAGGAGGTTGGTTACTTTGAAGACCAAATGAGGCTTCCCACCTCTGTGGAGCCATTTATGGCACAATTTACTGCTACCAAAATCTATCCATTTAACGTAAACAGATGTGCAGCACTGAGCTGACCTGAACTTCCCTACAGTGGGAATTAAGCAGGAATCAACCAGACACATCTTCATTCAAGACAATTCAAAGCCTTAGCCTGAGGCCACCAGGGAGAAGAACCATTTAGAGGGTAATTCCTCACTAAGATATTACTGTTATCTGTTCTTAGCACTAAAACAAGTTGGTTTAGACCAGAGCTGTGTGGTTGCTCTGCCTGTGTGGAATAGCATCTTCCTACTAACTATTGCCACATCATGAATAAATAGTCATTTTTGATAACTAGTAAAACCTTTCCTAAGTGATTTCTTTCTTTCTGTTTGCAAGCCAGCTTTTGAAGAGGCAAAGCTACAGGGCCATGCAGGTGGGGAGAGAGGAAGAAGTCTCCAGGCCAGAGGAGTGGGGAGGATGAGGCAAGGTGCGAGGAGCAGTACTGTAAGGTTTCTTAGGCTCTTTCCTCTCCCCCTCTGCCATGTTGCAGTGTTCTCCCTTCTGGTTCTCATGAAAGATGAGGCGTAGAGTGATTCTGCATCGTGCCTTCAGTGCTGATGTCCTTCTGTAGTGAAATATGCTTCACTAGCTTTAACAGATGATACCTGTGGTCTTAGCCTTTGGGTATTTGGAAGGAATGATTCCCCTATAATGGGAAACAAGCAACAAGGTAAAAGCCCCACCTCAATAGTAGGCATTCAACAGGCGAAAAGAAGCATTATTTCTGCCTGCTTCCATTTGTGATAGACACGTTCTGATAGCTGTGGAAGAGAGACTTGGGATCAATGGAGAATGCCAGCTTTAGTTTCAGTTCATTTGTATACAAGTTGTCACTTCTATTTTTCTTTTTTTCAAAAGGCTTTGTGAATATACTGAGTCCCTCTCACTGTGACTCACAGGCTATATATACTACCTCCAGTAGCAGTCATCTGTCCATTGAGCCAAGTGGCTCCAGGAGGTCGTGCCTGTGCTGTTGGCGGAGGCACAGCTGAAGTGAGCCCTTCTCCTTGTGTGCCTGAACTCCCCTCCCTGGGGATTGCCCCGGGTGGCTCAGGCTACAGCTAGAATATGAGCCACTGTGGAGGGTAATACAGATTATAAAAAAGCCGAAGCTTAAGTATGAGCTCTGGGTCCAAGCTCGCTGGCCAGCAGAGGTGCTGATGCCACTCCCAGGAAGCTTGGCTTGCCATCTTGTTCACTGAATTAATGATGAATAAAGTTTAATGATTCTTGCCTCTCGGGTGATACCTTTTCACTAGAACACTATAAAAGGAATTAAATTGTGGCAAAGGGATTGAGGGAATGAAAGAGAATCATGCCTGATTAGCTTTTGGAAGGAGGAAAAAGAATCTCATGGTTCAGAATGGTAATCGGTCTGCAAGGGGCAACTATCTCCTGGAGTTATCACTTAATCTCTAGGTAGGCTCTCTTCTGAGTCGTACTTAATGGGTAAGCTTTGGACTGGCCTTTAGTGAAAAGGAGAGCTGCATTATCATTTCTCTGTCAGGATAAGGCAGGAAGGCAGTCTTAGGTAAGAATTTGCCTCTTGCTGAGATCTGCCCTTTACAGCTTTGCTTCCATAACCATCCCAAAGTGCCCTGTTGGCTTCTGCCTAATTTTTGGTATGCTTGAGATGAACTTTCGTTATTCTTGGAAGTCATTAATGATACAAGTATCCTAGTATAATCTATGACACTTTTATCCAGTACCTTCACAAAAGATTCTAGGTTTAGGGAATCGCTTACCACTGCTTCTTGCCTTCCTTCTCTCCTGCTTATCTCTTTTTCAAGTGGCGCAGGCAAATAAGCTCTTTGGAGCTGCTGCATCTCAGACTTTCCTTTCTCTCTTTCCCTCTTCCTTTCTTTCTGTCATTGGCATCAGCAAGCTCCCGCAGCTCTGTAGGACAGCACGCAGTAGCACATTTTCCTTTGTCTGACATTGGGATACATAGAGTCATTTAAATTTTTTTTATTTTTATTTTTTTAGTTTTACTGTGTATCTGTTTCAGATGCCCTGAAAGAAGGAGCTCTTTGCCACTGCAGTTATAGTGAGGTTGTGAGAAATGGGGAAATTAGAGGAACACACCAGAAAACTGGTACTATGTCTGACTGAATAAGCTATTGCCTCTTAAGTGCATTTGCTCCCTAATGCTAAAAACTGCTGTGATATTTGATGGATA
Organism: Balearica regulorum gibbericeps; assembly: GCF_011004875.1. NCBI lineage: Eukaryota > Metazoa > Chordata > Aves > Gruiformes > Gruidae > Balearica > Balearica regulorum. The sequence continues at coordinate 64,785,265 of NC_046184.1, forward strand.
TCACATATCAGGATGAATCAAGCTATGTGATGCAGAGGTGATGGGGAGGAAAGGCAGGTGTATGCATTGGGGGCAAAATACTTCTGAAGTAGGGGATTTGATGAAGGGAATTGAAACACAGCTTTGTTTCTAATTACATTTTTTTCCTTGCAATGAGTTGCTCATCCTTCAGGCTTTCACTGCAGTTTATTTTCAGGCATGTCTCTCTTCTCCCCTCAATTTTCCATCCTTTCCTGGTAATCTGACAAGAAATTCTATCCAGGGAAGGGGCTGAGGAAATAACCCCTCCTCCCCAAATAACAGCATCTTTCTTGGCGAAATCGGCAGTTTTTGCAAGTGAACTATGTTCCCTCACACCTCCTGTGCTTTTCTTTTTCAAATCACATAACTTCCTGCATGAGGTAACCTTTTCTATCTCGGTCTGTCTCTCTCCCTTGCTTGCTCTCCCTCTGGCTTGCTTTTCAGTCAGCGTTGCTCTCTGGGTCCCTTGCTCGGTGATGAATGAGTTTCATTCATCTTTCTTTTGGGGGCTCTGTGAAAAGCTTTAGACTTTGCCTGCTCCCATTTTTTTGCTCGGCTATTCATTTCCATGGCAATGGAGAAAGGAGGGGGGCGGCAGAGTGGGTGGCAGTGGGGCCAGAGGTCAAGAGTGGCCACTTTCTGAATTAAAGCTTTGAATTCCATTAAAGGTGACACGTTGTAACCTGGAGTAACTCTCCAAGAACTTGGCTGTCAAAGTCATCAAAGCAAAGGGAGAGGGAGGCAGGAGAAAGAGAGAGATCAGAGGAGGAGGAACCCAAGAGCTTGGAGTTGCTGTCAGGATTACATCTGGTGACTTAATATAGGGGTAGTTCATTTGTGTTGGCATACACTGGGCTTCAGTGAGGCCGTGCTCCGAAATCTGCATGCAGATGGGGCGTGCGAGGTAGAGAGGATTCCCCTCATCCTTTGATTAGCAAATGTAATCTTCTGATTAAGTAAACAGCCCTTCCCCTCTGAGAAATGGGAGGGGGGAATTGAGTATAGATAAGTGTCTTGGCCAGTTTGGGATTTCATTAGGTTATTTTTTCATTTCTTTCGCAGAGGTGCCAGGCGGACTCAGCCAACAAAGATGAGGGATGTTTTCTTGGCATCGTGCAAATAGTCACTGAGAGAAAGTCTGTGTCCCAGAAGACAGCACGTGAAGTAGAGCAAAGTGTATCAAGCTGTTTCCAAACATCCAAAATTTAGGTGTTTTAAAAATGTTAAATTTGGAAACTTGCCAATCCACATATTAAAAAAACCCACAAAACCAAAAGAAAATCTGCTGAATTTTGTCATTTGCAGATGTTTCTGCTCTAAAGGTTGATTATGGGTGGGGAGAGGAATTGGAAGGAAGCACCAGGACCTCATGCCCTGTGTGCATAATATATTATGGATTCACATTACCTCTTCGAATGGTCTCGTCATCGTGGTAATCAGTGCCCGTGTTACAACTCCCCTTTCTCACTCGTGCCATCTGAAGAGCCAGTGGTTCAAAGCAGAAGTTTCTGTTAGTTCCCAAGCGCGTGACCTGGCTTCTGGCACTGTTGAGTTTCAGAACTTGTTATCCCTCCATCCCCAAGGTTATGCAGTTCTTCTTTTATGATGACCTGATCCTAATGTGTACTAGCAGGAAAGCCTACTAATTTTATAATATATAAAATTTTTCATCCTTGGCCTCATATGTTTTCTATATTAAATGAAAATGCAAAATTTGGTGCTAAACTCCTTGTGGAACTCACTTTGAAACCTCTCCCCAGCATTGTATTTCTCAGCTTGCTAAATCTGTCTAGATCCCAAACTGGACAATACCATTCCTGCCAGTCCTGAGTATGCCGCTAGCAAAAAATGCGCTGCACGCTCAGCAACCAAGATAAGTCTCTCTGTACTCTGAACCATGCTTGATGCCAAACCTTCAGCATCCAGGTCAAGTTGGGATGTCTGGAAAGATTCATTTTCTCCTCTCAGGGTACTTGACACCTCTTAGCTAGGTCTTTCTCATCATTATGGTTCCCCTGCCTGTTTTACTGTTCACTAACATCCCTGAGCTTCCTTGTGGCATTGTAACAAATGGCTTAACCGTGTTCCGAGGTGAAGGAGGATTCTGGGTTTTTTCTTTGGCTAGAAAATTGTGGCTTTTATTGCTGGAGGCTGTTAGGATTCTTTACCGAAAGTAAACTGTGACAGACTGTGTCTGTGTTTTGCTGTTGTGGGTTTTTTTTATTATTTATTTCTTTATATATTAAAAAATTAATAAAATTGCAAAATCTTTTAAAATAACAATCTTAAAGATTCTTTTTTATTTTCAGAGTTCATATTTTTGTGGGCTTTCCCCCCCATGTGTGGCGTATAAGACAGTAGTATCCAGTAATTGGTCCAGTAAGATAATGAAGTAATTTTTTTCTCTTTGGCACTTCTTTACTTGCTTTATTAGCAACAAGGAGAGACTCAAATCAAAAGGAACACTGGATTTTTAAGACCAAATTGCACAAATCTTGCATCTTTCTGATGCAGTAAAAGTAAGAACTGGGACTGTGTATAGTGGCCACAGGAGATAAAAGTGAGGAATTAGGAAAGTTATTAGAAAAGTTTGACATTCATGTGCGTGGTTTGTTTTGTTGGTGTGGGTTTTTTTAGTTTGTTTTTTTAGGGTAGAGAAGATAGGGAAGGAATAGTTTGAGGTGCCAGAAATACCCCAAACTGAGAATCAAAGAAGGAATAGATGCTTACATTACTGAATGAGAACTCTGTCAGTCATATGAAACTTTAGAGATGTTAAAAGCCCTCTAATTAGGGAGAGAATCAGCTGTAATATATATTATTCCATGCTAAAGGAGAGACTGCTGACAGAAACAGCTGTCACTTTGGAGACATGCTGCAGCTAATAAAGGAAACTAAACCAGCCAGGGAAAGGATCAAAACCATAACAGCAGCCACTGGTTCAGAGGTATGCAAACTCGGGCCGAAGGGACCTCAGAAATAGGGCAGAGGCAAAGTGAATGGGAAATAAAAGCATCGTAGGTCTTTTTACATGAAAGGTAGAAGGAAGCAGTGCAGGGACTGAGCATGGAGAGTTTCTTTGTTAATAAGAAAGATATTGACCTACTTTAGTAGACTCAGACTGTCAGTCTGCTGGCATGAGAATAGGAGGGGAGCCGCTCTCATATTTGTAATTATGGCATTTGATTGGCGATCTCTCTGTATCTGCAGGATGATGACGTTCGTTGCAGCATATTCTCAATGCAAGGGCGCTGTGAACTGCCCCAACGGCAGCTCTTGTACCAAGTGAGCTGGCTGGTGAACGAGGGCCATTCTCTTTTCCTCCTTGAGAGATTTGGCCCCTTTTTTAATCTGCTTTTGCTGGTGACATGCTTGTTTGAAACAAATCTGCTCCAGCAGGACTTTCAATTCTGTTTGTCCTCTCTCTATTCCTTTCACCTGAAACAGAATAAACAAGAAGTGAAGACAATGGGGAGGAAGCATAGCGGGTTGTTTTAATGTGGAGACTTGATTTACCTGTTCTGCTATGCTTATTGTACTTTTCTGCATACGCTTTCCTTCATGAGATGGTCCTGTAGTTTCATCCTCGGGGGTGTTGCCTTGCTTACTCTTCTTATATTTCTCTGCATTTTCATACCTGCTTGTAATACATTCTTCCCTTCTCTGTAGCAAACCCACCTGTTAGTGTTGACTCTCCTTTCAAAAGCCAGTGCCAGGAGAAATCACAAAGCTGACCTCATTGTTAATCTGTGTGTTATCTGAGGAGTGGGAGTACTCTGCCTTGCAGAGGCTATAATAAGATCGATTGGGTAAAGTGCAAGCAGTTTCCCTTCTTCTGTCAAGCCATTTTGAGAATTAAAATGCAGAAATACAGCAATACGTAAGCTGTAATAATTATGCCTTCCACTTAGAGACATATCTAGCTGAAAAGCAGATGTGACAAAACATTAAATCGCAGGACTTTTGCCTCCCTAGCCGACTGGGTCTTGACTGTAAAACTTGTACATGTTAGCATGAATGCCATGCAGTGATGTGGATGCTCCAGGGTCAGAAGAAGCAAAACCCCACGCCACACTAAGGGAATTTGACCAGGTCTGTGAGCATCCAGCCATGTACAAAACCAGTCCTGCTTGTGGTGTCAGGCGTGAGACTGTGGGGATCTTCCTGGCCGAGCACAGCACTGGTGCTGAGCACTGGCACAGGTTGCCCAGAGAGGTGTTGGAGTCTCCATCCTTGGAGATATTCAAAAGCTGCCTGGACGTGGTCCTGGGCAACCGGCTCTAGGTGGCCCTGCTTGAGCAGGGGGTTTTGACACGGTGACCCCCAGTGGTCCCTTCCAACCTCAACCCTTCTGTGATTCGTACAGACTAATTCTGTGACTCTTGAGAACTTGTCATGTTCAAACTTGTACTCCATCTCTGTCCTTCTGCTGGTCAATTTGTACATTACAGAACAGCAGTATATGCTAGTAGAAATGAGAGGAAGGCCATGCACTGTACATTATGTTAAAAGAGAAGGGGACAAATTATAATAAACTAGCTTTTTACTTGGAGGAACTAAGAGTAGAAACATTGCCATTTCAACTACTGGTCCAGTCATGGGCACAGACTGACATCCTGATAAAGTTTTGAGTCTGAAGAGACAACGTTCTTACCACTTCACCAAGGCTTAATTGCAGTGTAAGACAGCCTGGAGCTGCAGGGAAATTAGTCCTATGTTGTAGTTTATTCTGATGTAGCACTTAAGACTGCAATGCTTTCTAGGCATCCTGTGTGTCGTCTTTGGCCATGGAGCAGGGAAGCCAAAGTAGCCAGGGGCTAGCTTTGGTGGGAAGCTGTCTGAATCAGCACTGTCTTTACTTTACTTTGGAGGAAAGGCCAAACCTCCAGTATATGCAGAGGAACAGTTGGATATTTTGTGCAGTCTGAGTGGTGTGCAGAGGTCCTGATTGCATGAAGTGTTTAAATACAGCTTTCCCAAAACCCACGAGGTTGAATTGCTGCTAGAAAAACTGTTAGGAGTGTCCTGGGAACGGGTTGCTGTCAGCTGGGCACTGGAATGGCTTGAACTCCTCGCTCCTTCCTGCCCCCAGTCTCCAGCCTTTGTTACTAAGAGCTCTGCTTTTTCTTTCTAAGGTTATTTCTGGGTCAGTAAAGAGGAAGATATAATCCATGAGCCTTGTGAGGTAGTTAGCTTAATCATCCAACCTTCTTCTGGCAGAAAGCTGCTTACAACAAGCCTATCCTGTGACAGTGAGAGAGTGGAGGGGGGAAATGGGGTGGGGTAGCCTGGATCACAGATCTGGAAATAGGTACTGGAAATCCCACTCTTCTAACATAGAACTCCCATCGTTAAATCCCTCGGCAGCCTCTGACTTATATAAATGTTTATACGAGGGGGAATCAAATTACTCTGATCTTCTAGCAGTTGGAAATCTGACACCTACCTGTAACGGTTTTCATTTAAATTCTGCAGGGTTTAGCAGTATTATCTATTAAATTCTATGTTTCCATCCTTTGAAATCTTACAGGGTACTTTTCTTTAAAGTCTAGCCCGTAAGTTCCAGCCTAATTAAGCTACCATCATCTTGGATTGAGAAGAGAATCTTCTGAAGAATTTATTTTTCTCCATTTCCTTCAGTTTCTAAAAATGTCAGAACACAGAAACTAGTTGCCTGCTCTCAGGGTGTTTGAACAGCTGCCTTAGTCCCTGTGTCTTCAGCACAGCTGGTTGGGCTGAGCTTCATATTCAGATACTTTCTGTATCAGCCTTCCTCCTCAATGCACAGCCCACCGTCGCTGTGTCTCCTGGCCCATTCCATTCCTGATGATCATCTTCTTCCAAGTCCTTTCTCATCCCATCTGTTTTAGGCCTTTGCCATCTGTGACACAGTCCTCTACCCTGAAAGGTTTTGGAGTCTTTTCCTTGAGCGACAGAGTTGGGACTGATTGTTTTTCTGTTCAGTGTATCTAACATTCACACAGCTTTTGTCCCATCCCTGTCAGCTTTTGCAGACTTACCATGTCTACATAACATATATATGCAACATCTGTAAAAGTAGAGCCTTATTTTTTTTCTTTTTTTTTTTTTTCCCCTTGGGAACCTCTGAGCCGTAGTAGAGAGTCATCATTGTGCATTCTCTGTACCTTTTGGGCTGGCTCATTCCCTTGGGGTGGCTGTAGCATAGACCCTGCATGCCACGGAAGCAAGGGCCCTGTTGCTCTTCCTCTGCTGCAAATGTCTGCAATAAGATGGCATAAGAGGAGGAAAGGGACGTGGCACTAGCCTGCATCTTGGAATTTTATCCCTGGGAGAGAAGGATCGGTCCGATGCCCAGCTGAACTGAGCCTTTCTGTGTGCCCAGGTGCAGTCAGTCAGCAAGGCAGCATTCGCTGGGAAATGGGTTCAGGTCTGGGGGCTCAGGGAGTGGGAGGAAGGTTACAAGTATCACAGGCAACCTGTGTGAGATCCAGCCCTGGCTCTGGGAGGGCTTTTAGAGGGAATCAACTCTTCAGTCTCCGGCTTCATGTATGATGCTTGGGAGAGGTCTGTAAAAACAGGCTTCTGGTGTTACTCACATGCTCACTTCTTTCAGGTCCCAGGTATAGATGGTGTAGGTGTAAACTGTGTCGTGCCATCTACATGCTTGCTTTTTTTCCTATTTATAACTTTTGAATAGAAGTGCCTTTTTTTTTTTTTTTTGTCAGGTGAGGTGTGTGTGCTTAGACTGTACCTTGTATCTTCAGGAATGAATAAGACCTCAAGTGACAGGTCGTGTAGAAACACAGTGCTATAGTATATTTGCCTTTTTTTTTTTTTTTTCAATGTAAAAGAATGAGTAGACAAGGGGTGCAGACAAATTTGAATCCAAGTCCCTGTCCATTTCTCGCTGTGTTCATTGTGAGCGGATCGTGACTTTTCTCTACATCTGAAAAACTGCAAACTAGGCAAATGTTGACTCTGAGAAGACCAAGCAAATAATTTCTGCCCTTCTTTGGTTTGTACTGTTGCAGCATGAGGGCAGATCAATGGAGTGAATCAGAAGTCGAATATCTGCCCTGACCCGTAAAGACACATGGTCCTTGGGGTGGAGCGAGACGCTGGTAGAAGACACGCTGTCTTTATTCCCATCCGTTCCAAGGGCACACTGCTGGGAAGGCCAGTGCTGTTTGGCAGTGAGGATGTATTGAAGGTCTCTGCGCATCCGAGTGTCACAGTAACCAGCAGTGCCGCTCTAGGGACCTAGGAAGAGCACCAGACTAGCTGCTGTACTGAAGCTCTAATTTGCTCATTACTTTTGGCTGATGTGATTAGCAGTCAAGGCTAATTACCTGCAGGAGTGCTCCCTCTTGCCTCCCCGAATCCACACATGAAATAGCTGGTGGTGTCATCCTTGGCAATATAAGCCGTTCTTTCTTTTCATCACAGGAGAAGATACAAATATTAATGAAATGGAGACAGAGGAATGCTTCAGGATCAAATATCCTCTGTCCTCAACTTTTCTTCTTTCTGTATTCTGCTTTGTGTGGTTTTGTTTGTCCTATTGCTAGAACAAAGAATGTCAGAAATATTCTCAGAAGCAATCCCATACACATACACCTATTATGTGAACAGATCTAGGTATGCTCTGTGCCAGGAGTTTTTTACTGTTGGTGAAGAGTGTAACTGGCAAACATATACAGTACATTTATTTCCTTGTAAGTTAATGTGATGTAGTGACATTAGGAGGGGGTGGTAGAGAAGGAAGTTGATTGAAATGATCTGGAACTTCAAGCAAGTCTGAATTTAACGCTCCCTTCCTGCATGCCCACGTGCCAGCCCCTCTTTATTGGACAGGGAGGCATTCTTACTCAAAAGCTGAACTTTTCTTTTCTTAGCAAAAAGTAAAAATGGAAAAGAGCTAACAGATTTCAGTATACCATGTGGGTCACAAACTATCCAGAAGTGAAAAAACTAACATGGCTAGGCTGGCTTTGGGGTTTGATTCCTTGTCTCCCGTGCCGGCACACATCGCAGAAGGTGCATCCACCCTTGTTGAGCTAATTGTTTAAGAGTGGAATCAAGAATCATAAGGATTGATGTACAGGGAAAATTAAGAATGTATGACTGAAATCCGTACATCCTGCTGACTGAGTAGTAGCTTATGTGCTGAAGATTGTGTGGCTACAGTAATACAAAAAGGTAATGAAGTAAGTTAGGTTGTAATGAACCCTGTGAAGCCAGTGATTTCCAATATTCTAGCTATTCAGGATAAAGCTGAGCTACATTTATATTTAGCTGTATTTAAACTGCATTGCCATCTGAGGCGTTATCACCACTAGCTGGGCACTGAGCAGAAGTACAAAAGAACCACATTTTGTGAATCTAGGTGTCTCATGTGCCAGTAAGGTCCTAAGTCCCTCTGGACTTCTTATCTGAGCACTTGCCTGGTTAACCCTATCAGCACAACAGGTTACTAGAAAAAATCATGGAGTTTGTGGGATCTCCGCCCTCATTCATTAAAGGCAGCAAGGTGCCTTAATGTGGGTTTTTACTTTCTAAATCATGCAGCCTTACAGAAATGAACATGTGAACCTGTGGTTGTGTATGGGAGAGAAGATCCAGTGCTGGGATCCATTGAGTGTTTTGGAGTTTGTTTTGGATTTTTTTAAATTTATAATTACTTTTATTTTTGCAGAAGTTGAGGTGGGAAGGCAATATGTGTGCATGAAATTGTCCAGTACTTTAGGCTTTGTTTGTAAACAAAGAACCTTCCAGCTCTGCTTTCTCTTGGCATGTAATGAGCAATAACAAATAGCATCATTTTCAGAAAGTTTCAACAGTGGAAGATTACTATCAGCGTTGCTCTTCCATGTTTCAAATTTCCTTAGGAATCAATGGTGCCAAGAGTTCTGAATGCATGTAAGTCAATCAGAGATTTTTTCTATTTGAGCTTGGACTGTGCTACCTTACTCACACCTTATTGCAGTTGAAACTTGAACTCAATCCTCCTAGGTATTTTCTCTGATAGACACTAAAAGACAGTTTCAGGAAAGCTTAAATACCACTGTTTCTTTCAGGCAAGATATTTTGAAATCCACATTAGAGTTTTTCTACCTGCTTATTGGCAATAATTTCCAAATTCAGTTATATGGTATAGCTATAAAGAGAACAAACTGTTGCCAGAGTCCTCCCACTGCAGTCCTGGCCTCCAGGGACTCTGCAAACCGCTTTGCAATGTGCCGAGACCTTTGGGACACCCACACCCTGGGAGAGAAAAGAAGGATCATCAGTTTGTTTGGTAGCATTCTTGCATTGACTTTCTGACATTGCTATTAATAAGTATCAGGGATATATCGTCACTGTTCTACTTGGGGCCATCTCTAGCGTTGCAAAGTTGTTTTTTTTTTTTTCTTTCCCCCCCCGTGGATTTTTACGTGCTGGTAGATTCAAGACAGGACAGTGATCACATGGAGGTTTTTCACATTCTGATATATCATCATCACCAAGCATTTTCCAATTTTCCAATTTAAAACACAAATAGCTAACATTTTAGAACATACCTGCTATGATATAATCAGTCATGATATACAGTGTGTCTGAAATTCAAGAACATAGTCTTAAGAGCAATGTGTTTTTGTTTTGTTTTATTTTTTTCTCATTTGAATGGTTTTGCTTTAAAATGTCAAGTAGGGAATGCACCTGAGTGTGACATGTTGAGAATTTTATATATTCACTTGCATCTCTGACTGCTTTGCTGAACCATTTGCATTATGACTTATTCTCTCAGTCTTAAACTGGAGACCTCATCTGCGTCACTGATCATAGTGACTGCTGATAATTCCAAAACAATTGATAATTGGAATTACTACATGTTTCGGTTTCTGCCATCATTACAAGATCCATTTTGTGGCTTTGCATGTTGTTCAGTCACTGGTTCAAGGTGAATATAAAATGTTAATAGATCATTTTGACTGCTCATTTGTACAAGTATACATAATTAAATAAAGCACAAGGCAGTGAATAATTGGGCTGATGCTGTAAATTGTGTTCTCTAATGCCTACCTAGTCCATAAAACTCTATTTTGGCATCTAGGTAAACTTTGTGTTTAAGAATTGAGTTCTGGATAATATAAACCTTATCACCATTTTTTTTTTTTTTTTACTAAGTGTATAATTCTTATTTTCTGTCTGTCAGCCTTTTAGTGCATTCTTCACATTTTCATGTCTGAGTGTTTTCATGTGTAGTGACACAGACCTTTTGTAACATTTAAGTTTCTTTCCACAGTTTGTAAGCTGAAGTTGCTGGATTGTCAAATCTTTCCAACTCCTGGTGCTAACTTTTTTCAAGAGCTCAAACAATGTGGGGTTTGTTTTTTATTTTCATCGCATGTGGCTGGGGTTGATAATTTTCATATTAAAACACAGCCATTGCTCTCAGCTTGACAGTGCAGGGAGAAAATAGAAGCAGGAAAAGGGCAAAGTGCTGTTTGATACTTTGGAAATGCAGCATAATGCAATGGTGAAATGTTATGGTGGCAAAATTTAATTAGCTGTAACATAAGAGAAAACAAATCATGACATTTATTTTTAGGAAGAAGCCTCCCACAGAGAACTGCAGAATACCTTGCAGGGAGAAGCAGAGTAGAGTGCACTTTTTAGAGTACACATATTCTTATCAAGTAACAAAGCAAGAAAGTATCTTTAGAAACTGAGTTGGTTGTTGTTGTTATTATTATTACCACCACCCATGGAGAACAGTGAGTTGCTCCCACAGCAACTAGTGCAGAACAGATACATAACAGAGTTGGAATCCTAAGAAAACTAGGAGTATAAGTAACTGCTTTTGCAGACTAGCTATTCTGAAGAGAATATACAGCATATATTTTTGGTGGAAGAGGAAAAATGAGTAAAATGTTAAAATGAGACTAGAATGGGAGGGTAAGGTAGAAACTGAAAGAGAGAAAAATGATGGGAAAAGCAAGGTTAAAAGAAACCAAATGAAGAACCATTTAAGAACTGCAAGGGTAGACTATGGATTGGAAATTAGTATAAATGGAAAAGAGCTTTCTTTTTGCACTTTCTTTTTTTTCCGAAAGAGTATTTTGCTAACTCTCAGTTTCCCATATATTAGTCTGAATTAGCAGATGTCCTGACTCTCTGGATGTGGTCCCATTTTGCACCGCATCAAGCTACAGGATGTGAAATGCCCTGCTGTGTCTTTTACATAATCAGCAAGAATAATAGCTGAAGAAGTACAGAAATGGGATTTGTTGTCTTTATCTAGATCATATGGTTATAAGTAACCCATCACAGGCAGCTGTGTTCAAATATGTGTTTACATATATAGGTATACCTTTTTACCTGCATATGTGTGTGCATTTGGTTAGTTTTACCACATGTTAATAAACCAGGGAAGTGTCAGCAAATCATAGATGCTGAACAGCAAGAACAGACTAAAAGATTTGCCTTACATTGTAGTGCTGCATCTGGTTTGCCCTTCCTCACTCTTGTCATACTCATCATACCTCAGTTCACACTGTGAGGTAGTCTCCATATTCATACCTATGAAGGGATTGGAAATAGCACTGGACATTTCATAAGGAGATACCCAGAAAGGACGTGGTGGCGGCAAGCTTTTGTCTAGCAGGAATGCTGTGTGCTGGGAAACATGCAGTTGGATGTGACAGTCATGTGAAATGGACCTACTCTGGTAGGTACCAGAACCATGGCATGGGCTTAGCCAGAGTTCACCTAAAATTCAGCCTCTGCCTATTTAGATGATGTGGACCTGATTGTGCACTGATTCTGTTCACTGTTTGGACTCTGAGGAACGCATAATAGTCTGTGACTGTTGCTGGACCAGGCAAGGGCTAAGTCAACGCTGGCCCTGTCTGAAGCAGTGCTAGTCCTGTGAAAAAAGAAAGGTTTAGGAATAAGCATTAATTCACTATTTCATTCCTTATTTTGTGACAACATACTCCCTTGTGATAATTAGTACAGTGCTTGTTTAAAAATCATCCTCTATAGCTCAGCCAGAGGCAACTATTGCATGAGTAGGCAGCTTACAATCCAGCAGAGGGCAATGCTGTATTGCACCTATACAGATACCGCAAATGAGCCTGCCTCAAGGACCTTTGAATTATCTTCCCTAATGAGAAATCATGCATTTAATTCACGATAGATTATACTAACCTTGTGGTTAGGGTTTTGCAGTAAAGTCCTGGAGTGTTTCTGGGGAAGTTGCTTCTATTGGTGGTAGGGGTGTTGCCGATACAAGAAATGGACTGATTGCATTACCTGTTTGAGATGCACAGAAATGAAACAATCATGACTTGTCATAACTTTCCACCAAAACTATGAAGAGTTAACATCCCCCACCTTTCCTTTTTTTCCTTCCCCCACCTTTCCTCAGTACTTGCCTATTAACTTCTTTGGCTATTGCAGTTTTATTAAGGATTTTTTTCCCCATCATTGTTTCTTGCAAACTCATAAAAATGAGAAATGAAAAAACTCAGTAGTTAAAATTGACCATGTTCTTGGGAGACTCATTGAAACTGAATTCCTGTTGTACAGAAATTGTAACAACCATGCATATCACAATACTTTTCTGTCCATTAAACATCTGGGAAGAAATTTGAAACAAACGACCAATGGGAAATACCATTTAGAGTTACAAATATATTCAACTCTTTACTCCCTCCTGAAGTGTATAAAAAGCAGTGGAGATCTTACAAGGTCTGTTGCTCTAGTTTGATTTTGCAATCTCACAGGTTTATATGACTTTGATTTCATTTGCGGTCAATTGCACTCTTGTTGTCTCAGGACTCATCTGTTTGTAATTCTGGTTTAACTGAAGAGCCTTCAGGAGCTCTTCACTCTTACAAGGGTCCCTGGGCTCAGAGAGCAGCCCATGAATCTGATCTTTCAGCCACACACCAGCTCCCCTTTGTTACCACCATGGCAGCTCACAGTAGTAGTGTAGTCGCTGGGAAGCTGCTTTTACCATGCTGTTCTCCAAATTCCTCAGCCAGCAATAACAGTAAAGAGTTTCAGTTGAGTTTACAGGAACAGACACAAAAAGTGTTCCCAAGTGTCTGGACTAGAAGCACCTCTTTCAGAAACCTTCTGTACTTTCCCTGGCCTCCCAGGTTAGACTACTGTCTGTAGGTTGGACTACTGTCTGTAGCAACCTGCAGAGTCACTAGCAGTAGCAAATGGAGAAGGACTTCACTTTAGAAGTCCAAAATACATATGTGTTTTTGTCACACTTTTTTGGTTTTCCTCTGTTCCTACTTCCAAAACAAGTGAGCAGTGACTTCCGCATCTTGGAAGCCAGTTTGTTCTAGGGGACCAGCCACCCTTATTAGGATGTGGGGCATTGACTCCATTTGCTGTGGTTCGCATATCTGATTATAATTGCAGAGAGCAAAGGAGTGGAGAGGGTAGAGTGGATGAGAATGTTTCACTGGTGCTTGTCTCTAGGACTGTCAGGATGGTATGATACTGATGGATGACATATTGGAAAGGAAGGGACATAAATATAGCATAAGCCTTACTAATTTGATCCATGGGTGATAACACCCTTTTGCATTTAAATGTTGGTTTCTAGAGGCTGCCACTGTAACTACAGTAGAATCCAAAGAGAATGTACAAAGAGAACTTGCTGCAGAAGAGCGGACAGATGCAGTCCTTGTTGTGTGCAAGGTATACATGCCACTACTCCTGCTCTGCACAGGCACCGCATAAAGACATCCAGCCTGGGGCCAGCAAATTGCTATGATTAGGGACTTTTAAACCTTTATTGTAAAGAATAATAAAAAAAAAAGAACAAGTTAACCATTAAGGGGTTTAGGACAGTGGGGTACATGAGGGAGGTTGCTGTGAGCTTTTTCAGTGGCAAACTCAACAGTCTGGGATTTAGAACTAATCTCTGGGCAAACTGTTTTACTTAATTGATCTGTTCAGCAATGAAGTTGACTTTGGTTGCTTAAAATTCAAAGTCTGGAGCCGGTCACCTTGCTAATTCAGTGTGTGCATGTGGTGCCCTTAGTGATATAGACTGCCTGCTGCTTTCTAGGAGAACTGAGGGGCCTGGATCAAAGCTGTAAAGCCCATGCTGTACAGATAAGTGGCTTGAGCTACCTCCTCAGTAGGCACCGAGTCAGTGGAGCAGCCCCGAGTTGTACCAAGGGAGGAGGAGCTGTCTCAGGTGCTGTCACCGCTCCATACCTGCCTGACTGGGACCGTACCTGCCCGACTGGGACCGTCAAGGTGCTTTGGGGTTTTGGGTTCCCCTCCGCCTCCCCCCCCCCCCCAAAATATGTCCCCAAAAGTAGGTGATTAAAACTGGATGAGAAAATGAAATCTATTTGTACTGTAAACAACAGGCGTACGCGTGCAAAGAAGCATGACGAAGGCAAAAGACTGCTGTCACATTTCTCTTCTAGCAAGAAACAAAGCCTCCAAGTGTTGTTTATAAAACAAGCCTCAAAATCCAGCTTTTCTTAAGTCTTTAAGAGTGCAAATATAACTTGCAGCCAATGAAATTCCGTTGTCTCTGCTCTGTGGCAAAGTAAGTGTTTTAATTATACATTTTTTTAAGGACATTCGGACTAGGTCCCTGAATACCAAGTCCCAGCTGAGCATGAATTCAAATGACTGGGGCCTAAGCCCCTGATAATAAGGGTTTATTAAAGAAGCAGTAACGGAGCTGAACTGGAGAGGACTGAAATAATGGAATGCTTGTGGCAACCAGAAAATGATTGTTTATTGGCATAATCCCAGGATAAACTTCTGCCAAGAGCACACGGTCTTTCCTTGCCAGTTTCTTCATATGGGGAAATACAGTACTGAATTGCTGCACGTAATAGCAGTGCAGAAGAATGGGAGGAGGAGAAGTGGCAGTTTGTGTGAGGAAGGGAAAAAAATGTACATCTCAAATGGTGCAAACAATGTGATCCCTAGAGCTCCACTCATCATCAGGCTCTGAAGGGACCACCTGGGTTTCAACTTTAGGAATATGGTCTGAAAGATGTGTTTTAGGCTATGGAGTTCTCTCACTTGAATCTCTAAGTATCCCTGCTTGCAGCATGCAGGGAAGAAAAAAATTTGTAGCTTTATTTTAAAAATCCTGCCTTTATGATGGTTGAAGTGCTTACGAGCAGTTTCTTTCACACATGAAAAAAGAGGACTGTCTTGCAGCTCTGCTGAGAGACACGTTCTCAAGAAAATTCTGTTGAATCACACTTGGAAAATATTTTGTTCTCTGAGAAATGCAGTTATGAGATGCAACTATACATTACTGCAGGTTGAGTTTTAAAGTTTATGGAGTAACTGCTGCTTGTGCAAGGCAGAAGAGAGCAGTGAAGCTACGCTATATCGTACTGTCTTGCCCTTATCTAGTGATCTTTTGAATAGCATATTTAGTGAGGGAGTCGTGATTCACAGACCATCTCTGTTGGATTGGAAACATTTTTCTTTTCGGCCCAGACCTCTGTATCTGAATGCTATAAATACTATCCTACAAGGCACTTTCTAGTGGCAGTTTCTCCACATCTCCTGTGGAAGCTAATCATGTGATATAAAATACTTAAATATTCACTAGGGCATAATAATCCTACCTTCCAGGAAAATGCCTTTGAGGCCGTTAGAAACATCTGTAGTATGAGACAAATTCCCTGTATGGACAATTGAGATGCCCGCCTGAGAAATCTTTAAGCTGTGGCTAGGGTTCTCTCGAGGAGTAGGTAACAATGAAAACCTCAGCTATCAATCACAGACAGGATCTGAAGACAGATCTTCTAAGCTTTAAATTTTTGTTTTGAAATCAATACAAAATTCAACAAAAAAAGCATAGCTGTTAATGATTTTTCTCTTTTAATTTCTGCCAGTGAATTAGCACTAAGTTTGTGTAACTGATTTTTCAAAGTCCCAAAGGGGTCGTTCTCAAAGAGCTTCGGCAAGAGCCTAGTTGCTGTAATACAAGGTCCAAAGCTGAAAAACAGTCTAGTTTGGAGAGAAGTGGGAAAGGATATTGTCTGGAAACAACCGACCAGTACATCAGCATCAAATCTGAGCTGTTCTCAGCCTGCATTTTTTTTTTTTTTCCTTCTAGTTATTATTACATTTGGGTATGTGGCACAGATACAGCTTTTAAAAATTACCTTATTTATATGTTAATAAGAACTCAATTTGAATAAAACCTGCCTTCCAGCAGTTCAACTTCCTCCAGGGCTGTAGTCTCCCTTTGGAGGTTAAAAATGCCAACTTCTTCCTAAATGGAATCTTGTCTTTCTGGCATCTACTGTGCTTATTCTCTGATACTGTGATGATACAGTATGCCATGAGTACAGAAGTATGACTTGTCGCACAAGTCTGTGCAGAATCTGGACTTTATTTAAAAAAAAAAAGAAGTAAAAGCTAAAAACCCCCAAAAAACTCTTTAGCCATTGCGGTCTGGAAAGACAGCTATGAGGAAAGTTTTCAATGTGTTACCTGTTGCATTTTTATTTACCTGAATCTTGAGCAAACTGAAAAGTCGTCTTTGGATCATTTTGTTATTCTCAGCTGGCTATTAACTCTCTACACCAAAGATGATGATCTTAAATTCCAACATGTTTAGTACTTCTTTTTCCTCTCTGAGTATCCAGTTGCCCTGTTTGGACCCCCAGGATAGCAGTGGGTCTGGTTCTCCCTTAGCTGCCAAAATCTCCGGTTGTCTCCCTGAGACTTTCTGTCTCCTGCTTGCACAGTGAATACAGAACCTCTGGCAGATGCAGAATGAAGACTATGGGAACAGCATGAAATACGTGTTTGCCTGCCCACATTTTAAGAAGAGTTTCAGTTTTGCATTGAAAATTTTGCTTTAGTTACTCAATGAATTTTCAGTTCTCTCATTATTGGTGTGTATGATCTTCCCATCCAATGAGTCTGTTAAATATTTAGTAGTAGAAATAACTCTTAATTTTTTTTTTTTCCTTGTGGTCTTGCTTAATGTTCTCCCAGTGCTGTAAGTTATTCTGCGTTACAGAAGTGTAGATGGAATAGGATATGTGTCTGGTTTTGGAAGGATGTGCTTTCCCTTAGGAAGTCTCACTTTCCAATAGTTTGGTGAATGCTATCTTCCCCATTTGGAGAGAGGACTTTGCTTATTTTTTTGTTTAAAAAAAAGTTGTTTTAGTGGTCTTAAGAGAACTCTGTGACCTGAAGCAGCTATAAGGTGCAGAATGACTCATAAGGAGATTCTCTTTTAAAATGTGTGTGCAAGGGTAAAGGAATGAAGAGGAGGGGAGACATCATCTGGGATTGGAGATGATGAGATTTGGAAGGGTAATTGAAAGAACAGGGTGAAATGGTGACCATCAAATTGCAGCTGGGATGTCAGATAATAAGAATTTTTAATTTGAATGGAGTTTCTTTATTTTTTCCAATACCTTCCAGCAGATGGGGATGATAACAGAGAAGGCTAATCAGTCATGAAAACACATTCCCACCATCCCTGGGTAGATGAAAACAGGCATTTAAAAACTGAATGTATTTTGACCTGTTGCATAACCAGAAGGTAGCCAGGGCATAGTGTGCTTTGAGTAGTACTCCTACAGCAGCATGCAGGCTTATTCTGTAGCTACCAAAATTTTGCTGCAAGTATGTATTGACTACCGAAATGGAAAGATTTTATGGAATACAGGAAAAGAGCTCAACAGTTGAAAAGCCAAAAAGGCTACTCTGAAGTCTCATCTCTTATGTATTGCACACTGTACAACTTTATCCTCTGCCGTCTGCATCAAATGATATAGCTACAATATCCTTTGACATTTTTTACCTTGGATAGAAATAAGAAACTTACTGCAGATAAGGTAAGTAACTGGAGCAGGGGCAACTCTGTCTTCCTGGCCATATTTGAAAGTGGGATTTTCTGTCTAGGATGCTTTTCTGGTTAAGGTGCAAGACTAAAATTTTCTGAAAAAGTTCTCTCTCCATCACACACTTTTTTGGATAATTACAAACAAGTTGATTTATGTCTCTAAACTTCAGTTTCTGTTCTGCCAAGTGAAGGGGATTGTACTTTGCTCTCTTCCCCTGACTTGCTTCTTTTTAGGACATATGTCTCCTATGGATGGAGGCACCACTTTGAGGTGATGTCACAGAATGCAGCTGTTCACCATCAGTGCCTGACAGTGCTTCACCACAGCAGTTGAAAGTTGTTGCCCACTACTCGCACAAATATGGTTGTGGTGAATGTTGGCCAGGCTCCCATACCTGAAAAGGGAGTGGCACTGCATCCCAACTCATTTTTTCCTACCATTAAATGCCACGGTGAATGACCTTTTGTGAATTCAACGTAGGGTCCATCCCGAGTGGTAGTTAAATTGCACTGGAATAAGAGAGGCAGTTCTTAAAGCCCGAGCTAAACAGGAAGGGCTATGAAGTACCTGAAAGGAGATTGTAACGATGTAGGTGTTGGTCTCTTTTCCCAGGTAACAAGTGATAGGACGAGTTTGAATGGCCTCAAGTTGTGCCAGGGGAGGTTTAGATTGCATGTTAGGAAAAATTTCTTCATGGAAAGGGTTATCAAGCATTGGAACAGGCTGCCCAGGGAAGTGGTTGAGTCACCATCCCTGGAGGTATTTAAAAGATGTGTAGATGTGGTGCTTAGGGACATGGTTTAGTGGTGGACTTGGCAGTGTTAGGGTAATGGTTGGACTTGATGATCTTAAAGGTCTTTTCCAACCTAAATGATTCTATGATTCTATGACTATCAATGGCAGAAGATGAGGTCTGGGCTCTTCTCTTTCTTTGCTGACTGGTATCATATTGGAGGGCATACGTGCTTCAGAGATGTCATTTGCTTTCTGACTGGCAAAGAGGAGATAACATGCTACACCAGTGCTGCCCTCTGCTCACTAGCTGCTTTCGGAGGAGAATGATTTAAAAGCACATTCTAGCCCTGTCTTGCAACGTGGCTGAAACACAAATTTCATTTGCAGGTCACATTTGTTTTGCTTGAATTAATTTTTTTTCTCATTCTTTTTTGCATAGATGTCCCAGTGCCCTGAGATTTGTCACTTGAATCAAGGAGATAATTTATCTGAGAAAAAATAATAAATGTAGTCCCTCAAAAATATTAATAGAGGGCGTAGGTGAGAGGCCATGTGCTTTCAGCTTAAATAGATTTCTGACTGCATTGCGTATTTTGGAGTGCCATCTGAACAGACAGACAGCAAAGGAGACAGGGAATCATAATAAGTAAAGGAAATAAAATGGGCTGTTTTCTTCAGCAGTATAGAGTATTTCCCAGGGTCTGATTGGAGGGGAAAAAAAAAATCTCCAGCCTGGCAGTCAGCTTGGGCAAATCAAAACTTTAATATTTGACAAAATTTGATTACTTTCAAGGAACGGTAGTTATCAAAGTTAAAGGGGCTCCGCAGTGTCTTGCAGCTTTGCCTGAACAACGTGCTGAGCCATTGGGAGCTGCACAGTGTTGGTGTTTCTCTCCTCTGCCTGGGGGAGTCCGACCACCTTGCTCAAAGCCTGGAACCATGGAGGCACGAGATCCAGGAAAGCAGAGCAAGCTGCAGCTGATGCTGGATAATAAAATTATCCTCCCCTTCACATAATCATTTTTATTATGGGTTTCTCAGTGTTTTTTGAAGGAGGCAAGTGCTATTACCCTCATTTCATAGATGGAGAAGTGAGGGCAGTGACAGATGCTGTGATTTGCCTGTTGCAATTGAGCTGAAAGTATCCTCATTGGGGCAGAGGGAGAAAAAGAGAAGGAGAATACAGTGGAGGCATCTGCCTGGCTTGTACAGTACAGCTGTTCATTATGAAAATCGTGTCACAGCTTAAACAGATCTCAAATCATGATGCATTCACAATAATGGAATGACCACTGGGGCTGTGGTGACATCAGTGTATATCTGCACACTTTTTTTGGTCATAGTAGTAGTAATAATAATCTTTGACTGTGGACCTAATTACAAAAATAGTTCTATTCATTGATCACTCCTGTTTTTTCTGACTGTGGTACCCATAGGACATTGTTACAACTGCTGTAGTCAAGAAAATGAGGTTTCATAAATTTGTTCTGTTTAATAAATGAATTTATAATAGCAAAGAAAACTTTCTTTTGGCCAGACAGAAACGATGAGAGACTCTTTACAGCCCTCTGTTTAGAAAGTGGGTGGGAATATGCCGCTCCTTACTCTAACACTTTCAGAAGGTACCCAAATTCATCTCTGGTAGATGGAAATATATTAGCTAGCCAAATAGATATCAGCAGTACTCCTTATACCAGAAGACTCTCTATTACAGTGTTTATTTGCCCTTTTCTGGTCCTGTAGTGTCACGATACCTGAGTAGCAGAGGTCTGGACACTTGTCAGAGGCATTGCAAAACCATTAAAAAATGCTTTGTTTTGATAATCTCAGACAACCCGAAGAACATTAGGTAGAGCAAAGACAGTAGCCAGTTTGGGGCGGGAAAGGAGGCAGAAGGAATAGCTGTAATAAGAGCTTGTTTTCCCCCAGATAGGCATGCTTTGTCTCTCTGCCATTGTCAAGTAATTACATCCTTCGCAGGCTG
Organism: Balearica regulorum gibbericeps; assembly: GCF_011004875.1. NCBI lineage: Eukaryota > Metazoa > Chordata > Aves > Gruiformes > Gruidae > Balearica > Balearica regulorum. Next base: position 64,805,851 of record NC_046184.1, read on the forward strand.
GAGGAGCAGTGAAGGTGGAGTTGAAAGAGAATGGAGAGAGAGGATTTCCCAGTAGTTGTGGCTGGGGAAACTCATGACCACAACAGGTGGACTCTCCAGCAGAGACACATTGATGCAGATGATGGACAGGAGAGTTGAGCCAGCAGCTTGGCCTCGTTCTTACTGAAAGGAAAGTGATGGGGGACAAGGGAGGTGAGTCTCCTGTGGTCTTCCTGGGGGGTTGTTGGCTGGTCAAATCCAGCGCTGTTTAATCTCATCTTTAGTCTTGGGGAAATGAAATTGTAGAGAACCCCAGTGTGACTTCGTAGATAGTGACACAGCAGCTGTGATCATTGCGGGAAGAGCAGGGAGGGAAAAAAAATTGCAGTAACGGAAGTGGCTTAAAATGTCTTTTTTAGTTAGGATCTGGAAATACAGCAGAATGAATTGAAATATCAGCCTTGGTTTGGGTTTTTTTGTTTTGTTTTCTTCAGCATCTCAGCTAGAGCAGTGGGAGGGGAAGGTTAATAGAAGAGGCAGTTGCAGAAGTCAGTATTAGTTATCGCTCAAGAGCCCTGACTCGCTCAGACCCACTGCGAGCAAAAGAGAGGAAGAAAATGTGTTCATTGTGGGTGAGAGTGAAATAAGAGCTCGGGGAGAGGAGGGGAGAAAACTGATTTCAGCAGTGATGCTCATTTCAACGATGTAGTTTCTAAGAGAAATTTTGAAGGCGAGGGCTAAGGACATGATCTCTATACGCTGGCTGGGGACCAACAGAGAAAATAGCAACCGCCCTTTTTACATGTAATAAATATGCTTCTCTTGAAAGGACAGCATGTTTTTTCACCCTTTTATTGTCATGGTTAATTTCTTAGCATCAGCTTCTGATGCTGAATGGGTTTATGTTTTGTTCTTTTTTTTTTTTTTCAATTATGACATTTTAAAAGTATTAGGTGTGTTCCCTAAGCTTTCTGAAAATAAATCACTTTTGTAAAATCTTGTGTTGGAAACTTGGAAAGAGAGAAGCATAAAATTTTTAATCCCCTTTGGAGAGTTTTGGCCATCTCTCTTAGATTTTTTTAGTTCACTGGCCTTTTAACCGTCCATACTGCCTGTTAGGTTTGTTTAGGTCTGTGTTTCCACTTGCTACACTTCTTCTTTCAGGATGAAACTATTTGTTACCATTATATTTTTTGCTCACAATACTGTGGCATGAATGCTAAACTTTCACAAAAAAACCCCAAACAAACAAAAACTGGTTCCTCCTTCTGTGATCGGATGAAGGCTATAATGTCCTGAGTTGGGAGAATTTTGCTTAAAACTTGCAATGAAGGAATTGCACACCTCTTAGTGCTCCCAGAGACATGGAGCTGGTTAACGAGAGGTCCAAATGCAGGTTTAGATTTCTAGGTCTGATATTATGTTGCAGAAATATCTGGAGAATCTATGTATGAGAAACAGTAGGATACTTTCTATAGCTTATGTAAAATTACATTTTTAATGGAAGGGTATACAGTTTAGTATTAGTAAAAATGAAGAAAAAGAAAATTATTTTAATTCATAAAAATGTTTTCCAAAACTTGCCATCTTGTTGGAATTTATGTTCTCCCATAAAACATTTTAATTTTGGCAAAACATTTTGGAAGAAAGGAAGAAATGTTCCGTCTGTATTTGTTTGGATCAGCTCTTTTCTTGAGTCTTGAGTCAGTCTAAATTATGCTCAGCACTAAAAGGCAGAATTAATGTACCCAGGGGTATCTGTTATCAACTCAAACTATTAATTTATGTCTGGGGAGCTAGAAATATAAAATATCCACAGCATGTGTGTTTGCCTTAGCCTGATGTGAGAGACAAACATACAATCAACTATGCAAATATCAAAGGCTAGGGGAACTGTTATCCACAACTTAACTAATTACTTTAGCTTATTTACTTGAACAAAGCTAGATGGGGCATGTTAATTGATCATTGGTTTTGACTTTTTGTTGTTTATGTTTCAATAATTTTCTTCAGTCATGCAGTTCTTGGTTCCCTGCTTGTTTTTATAGCATTGGCATAACTTGCTGGCCTCAATGCTTATTTTTTCTGGCCTTTAATGATGTCCATGTTGAAAAGAGAACATGAAGTTGATTACATATTGAAAAATGTTGTCCCCGAGCTGCACACTGCAATTTTGGAAGTGATGTGTTTGACTTGGGCTTATCAGAAGGGTCATGCTATGATTTTTTTTTCCTTTTTAGCTAACTGTTTGAATCTGGCTTGTTATTATGGGTATGCTGTGCTGTAGCTGAGAGTAACTGCTGATTTAAAAAAAAAAAAAAAAGAGTTTGCAAAATACAGTTTCAGCCTTCTAGAGTTTTCCTGCTTCTCCCTGGCTGATCTGCCAGGGAGAAACAGATGGTTAAACTCAATTTTATTCTTTTTTAAATTTGCCACTATAGTGCTGAATAAATTGCAGCTTACCCAACTCTTTCCAGTACTGGCTCAGTTTGGAAGCAATTACCTCTTCCCTACCAGCTAGTGCTTCCCCTCTCCTGCATGGGGGCAGAGGCAATAGGAAAAAGAAAAGCTGAGAAGCACCTGTTAGTTGAAACTCCCTGATTCTCTATTATTTTGCCAGACAGAGCAACCGGCAGGCTGCACGGTGTCGTGTGTGTTGGAACGGGGACCTCGAGGTTGGGCGCTGAGATGCCGAGCCTGCTACCCAGCTGTCCTGCAGCTGAAATGCTGGGAGCTTTTTTCAGTAGGGTTTGGGGTTTTCCTACACCGTTTTGAACTAACTTGTTAGCACACAGACTCAGATCACCGGTGTCCACTGTTCAGTGTTGTTGACGCAGCTCCTGAAATTTCCTTACTGTATCACAAGAGAATACCAATCCCCGACGGAGAAGTAAAGGGAGTAAGGGAAATGAGCACACAGATTTGCTTTGGGCAGAACTGCAGGAACTGCAGGTCTCTGAATTAGTGATGACTTTTTTTTTTCTTTTTTTTTTGGTATGCTGATCAACCTCCCCACCCCCAAATGAGGGTAAAATATCATTTCATTACTGAACTTGTCCAAAGAAGAAAACTCAGTGTTTCATGATCATTCTAGTAGATTTTCTTTAATAAAATAATTCTGAACCATAACCATGGTTAGAAATGAGAATAAGGTGTGTTTTTTCAGCCAGAGATAGTATCATTTGGTTGAGCAATCAGTGGTTATAATTAAAGGTTCTTTCTTTCCTTAAAACTTGGCTCACTTTTAGGCTTAGACTACTAAGGCTATAGTAGTTGTTCTGTAGAAATGAACACAGCACTTGTTCAGTCCACGAAGGTGCAACTAAATGATGAAAATCAGCAAGTTGGCTCAAGGCTTTGTGCTGTGAGGGGAGTTTGGGGATCTTTACTCCTAAGGAAGCATACAGAGAAATGTATGTGATTTCCATGTCTACTTTTAGTACACAGGAAGGAAAAATAAGGTGAATAAGATTTAGCACTAGATAAAGAAGCAAAATTACAGTGGCAGGGTAGCCAAGACAAAGAAATAAATTACTGCAGTGGAAAACTGCAGTAGTCGGGGTGGAAAGACACTTAATGAAAAGCTGGTACCTAGAAGGCATTTGAGTGAGATCAGAGAGAAATATTGGGGGCAGGTGGCCTGGGCAATGAATTGGAGAAGCTGGAAAGAGGTGTAGTACCTGCAGATGGATTTTATTGGGTTATAGCCCACACACTCTGAAATGGTAATCGTGACTGGTAGACAGGACTTGAAGGTCCGGAAAAGATAGAAACCAGAGTAAAAGTGATATAGCTGTAATGGAAATTAATGATACACTGTGTAAACAAATAAGAACTCCTGGTATGCATAAGATAGGATTCATATGACTCAAAACTACTTTGGAAGAGTATGGAAAAATATTTACTGTTTTTGTGTCAACCCAAAGTTGGATGTGAATTTAATTAGAAGTCCTTGTAGTGTTATGTATGAGAACAATATAATAAGATCTCTCATTATAGAAGGGTTTATCTCTCCAAATTTAGATTAGAAGGTAAATGGTGCTAATAATAATAGGGGCTAATTATTTGTGGATATGATTTCTTCACTACCTACCATAGGACTATAAAAAGTTGATGCTATTTTAGAATTTAATTCAGTATGATCTTACAACTCATCCTTAAAGCTCATCCTTAAAAATAACCACTAATATCAAGTGTTAACAATCTGATTCAGTTTATATTACATATGATTATGAACATAAATCTAATTAAAGTTTTCAATTTTAAAAGTTGACTTTTAAGAAATTAAGTAAACTAGTAATGTGTGTTGGACCGATGCAAGATTTTTAGTAAAGGATTATTTCAAATCTCTTTTTATCAAAGTAAAAAAAAAAAAAAAAAAAAAAAGAAGAAATTTGTTTCCTCAAGAAAAAAGAGGGGTTAAAAAGCCTGTAGAGAGGAATTCCAAATCTAACTGGGGAGCAGCCTACTAAAGTGCTGTCAGGAGCTTGCAGGAATTTAAGAAGATGGTACTGATCATCCAAGCAAGTAGTGTCTTGGAAGTCCAGAAGTAGCACATTCCTGAGACTCACCAAAAACCAAGCTGACTTAAATCTTGCAAGGGAAATGAAAAGCAAATCTAGATTTTACTTTTTCCCCGAGTCCTGCAAATAAAGACAACAAAGGAAATGTGTATGTGTGCAAGGGGAGGGGGGACATTGTACAGTTGGAAGATTACAGATCACAAAGGTCTGGCTCCAAAAGTATGTGAGCATTTGCCTCGGTTTTCCATATGGGAGATCAGGTAGGACATGGGGCCGTGCACCAGGTGGTGAAGGAGAAAGAGACCTGGAGAAGCAGAAGTTTCCACAGATGTTACATAGGTCAAACTCCTAAGAACCGAATGCTTTTAACTTCTCTTTTACAGGAAAAACTGTGTGTTACCATCTCGGAGTACTGCAAAAATGGCACTTGACATTTCAGATTCATTAAGACTGTAAAAACATGCATCAAATACGTCCTGTTGTTGTACAACTGGAGCATAGCAAATACAATATTTGCTGCCAGAGGGGGAAAGAAACAGATCCAGGTAACTGCAGACATGTTCATCTGCCCTCGATGGACTGCAAAATAGAACACGTTTTGAATAAGAGAGTAATTTAAGAGGTGGAGGTAAATGCTAAGTTTCATTAAACACTGCATGTATTTACTGAAATGAGACTGATCTCCCAAACTATCTCACTTAAAAACTGATTTTGTAGATGTGACTAATCTGGCACTAATCAAACTGTAATTTATTAAAGTATTTGTTGTGGGACTTGATGAGAAATTATTCATTCAAGCAGGAAAAAGAGAGAGATTAATGCAAAAGGTAGTTCTAACATGGGTAAGGAGCTTAAAGAGTACTCAAAATAAGCAGTGTTGTGAAGAGAAATAATGGGCTGTAGGAATTGAAGTCTGCTTTTGGGATGCATTTTATTTATTCATGATCATGGGATGAAAATGATAGTGTACTAAAAGACAAAGCTGGGGCTCATATTTATGCTCAAAATATTGTTTATGGGCAAAGAGGAACCATACCTTTTATATATATTTATATGAAGTAAAAAAATTAGTGTAATTGAAATGTTAACAGTCTAATCCAAGAATCATCATTAGTGTAAATGTAATTATTACAGAGAAGGAATATGTCTATGCAGATGTTATAATAATAAGAACAATAACACCACCACAATTAAAATTGTTATACATACTCTTAGATTCAACTGCTTTTCCTAATGTTATGCTGACGCTTCCCCAGCTCCTCTCAGCCCTAAGGTTGGTAGTTTTGTTATAGTGTTGGTGGTAGGGATGGTTATGGTGACTGTCAGCATCTTGAGTCCTTTGCCAGGAATATGATGTTCATGTTGATGGTTTCTTCTTTGTCACTTTAGGATCAACTTGGGGTTGGTTCTGTACGTTTGCTAACGTGCTTTTATGCCTTTTGCTTTTTTTTCATTGGTCTGCAGCTCCCATGTTATGTCCAAAGTTACTATATATGGCGCCTTTTAGATATGTTGGAAACTATTTCTGTGTTCTCTTTCTTACTCCAATTTTGTCCAGCTCCAGATTTGCATCTCTTTTCTGACCATCAGTGAGTTGTTTATAGTTGAAGGGTCTCCATTGTCAAGCCTATGCCCATCTTGTGTATCCTATGCCTGTGCTCCTCTGCGCTGCACCCCGTGTCTCCACTTCTCAAGGCCTTTGCTAAGATACCAGTCCTGTATTTCTCTATAGTGCATTATTATAATAGAGTTGTAAAACCTGAGTAGCTCCGTACAATGATGAAGAAAAGTAAATCAAATTAGCCATAGCTAGTTAGTCAATTAGAAAAATTGCTGTTGCAGCTAAACCAAATGTGACGAAGCTGCAGACAGGCCAAGGAAAGCTCGGACAGAGCAAGCCTCGACAAGCCTCGGTCCTGAGGCCTTGCAAACTCACTACAAGGCCCCTGGCCTGTCATTAGCGATGACAATACATACAGCATTGCAGTACGTGCAAGGTTGCAGGGTAACAGCATTATTAACACAGCTGATGTTTGGCATATTATACTGGAATAGCTGGACGGTATGGATGGGTTAAATCATGTGAGAAAACCTGATAGTTCAGAGTGGGAGATTACACTCATATGGACTAATAATAAAATACTTGCTTCTGTAATCTGGGACCATGCCAGTAGCTTTGGAAAGAACAGATGAAGGGAAGGGCTTGTGAGTAATAGTTACTAACAGCAAAAAAGCCACCTGCAAAAGGCATATGTGATCCTAGGATGTGCCGCATATGCTAGTTTCAGTAAGGCTATGAAAAATAAACACTTGCTCACCAATGGAGCTTCATCTGAAATTGCTTTGTTGGATGCTTGTGTTCGGGAAAGACTTGTTCAAATGTGGGAAATGGAGAACCTGTGCATAAGTTAATTGCATGAGTGCAGATGGAGTTGCTCCAGCAAGCTTGACTTGCGGTAACAGAGACCCAAAGGTCTACTGAGCACAGCATGAAAACAGCTGGGCCACCTTGGGCTGCCAACTTGGGTATGAAGGAAGCAAGCTGCATTTGCAAGGTCTTGGATTGGAGGGAGTAAATTTTTTCTCTTGGGCTGTTAGACAAAGCCTGGCACTGCATGAAAGCGTCTGTAGTGCTTCTGGATCCAAATAGAAGTGTCTGCATGTGCTGTGCTCTGTGGATACTGGTTTGGGTCTCTGGTAGAGCTGGGATTTTGTGCTGCAGTCCATAGAATCATAGAAAGGTTAGGGTTGGAAGGGACCTCAAAGATCATCTAGTTCCAACCCCCCTGCTGCGGGCAGGGACACCCTCCACTGGACCAGGTTGTCCAAAGCCCCATCCAACCTGGCCTTGAACACTTCCAGGGATGGGGCCCTCCACAACCTCTCTGGGCGACCTGTTCCAGTGCCTCACCACCCTCACAGTAAAGAATTTCTTTTTAACATCTAATCTAAATCGACCCTCCTTTAGCTTATAGGATAGATATTTCCTCAAAAGAGTTGGTACACTTAGTCATGTGGACTGTACTGTATACTGTAATATATGATTTAATGAATCAGGTTCAGGAGAGATGAGTGCAATTGTAAAATCAGGTTGGGGGTAGTGAGGGATTTGGAATGGGAGGCTTAAGCTCCACTCAGAAAGTCCTTTAAACTGCAACTGTACCGTGACTTCTTCCTGACTCTCTTTCTGGTTCTCAACGTGCAATTGAACCCATGGATGTATAGTTGATGAAGTCATTAATTTTCTGATCGGCTCCCATTTTTTAATTTTCCTTTCATTTTTTTACTCCCAAGCAGAGATTGACTGTGAAATCAACCGTAAGACTGAAGTAATTCCTGGGCCTCATTTTTGTTGGCAGAAGCCACTTGCTATGGTGCATCTCAGCTGGGCTTCGCTTCTTACCTCGTTATACACGTCATGTTTTCCTAACACTCTCTGGTTTAGTGTTTAACCATCACTAACTACTGCTCCCATTCCTGTTTTGGTGCTCTTTTCATGATAACTCACTCTCTTTTTCTGCTCTCGTTCCAGCTCGCCATTTAAACTGTTCTCTTTTTCTCTCTCTTTACCTTTTCTCTCTTCTGAAGTTTCACCCCAAACATCTCTTTTCTTTCCTTCTCTTTTATATTTGTCTCCACCTGTTGATTGTAAATGCCACTACCATTTGTTTAAATGCTGATGCCATGCTCTGTTTAGGGGCTGTCATACAGGATTTTAGAAATGCTTTCCTTTCATGACACATGATTTAATTGTTACCATTGGTGCAAGATAGAAGGGTCATTATAAAAAAAAGTCAACATTTTGCATGTCATGAAACACTTGTTTTTCATTGCTATTAGAATTTTTTGGCAGTTCTTTAAACCAAAGTTTGCGCTAGAAATGTTATCACAGAATCTAATGAAAAGGAAAAATTGTCACCTACAATTTTTTTTGGGAAAAAAAAAAAAGATAAAGTTTTTTTTCAGTGGAATATATTGTTTTCACGAACCAGTCCAGTTTGACAATTTTTTCTCCTGATCCATCTTTTTAATGGCCAGTTGAAATATTTCCAAGGAAAACTGAAGATTGAACTCAAATGTTTATTGGTGGGTGGGAGTTTTCTGGCCTACTAAAAAAAAATCTTATATTTAATAGGTACTGTATATAGGCTGTCAGTGGCATTTGTAATTTTGTGGGAGCACCTGTTCTTGCTGATCTGTCACTTGCAAAACAATTATGCAGTTTTCTTTAGTCACCCCGGTTACATCAAATTTGAGGTCTAGGTGTGTTGTGAGGCAAGGCCTCCTTCTGTACAATATGGCTTTTCACTTGTTGGTAATTAATAGTAAAGGCACTTCTGGAAGCAGCCTGGCTCTTTCAGCCAGAGGGAGAGATATATATAGATATATATATGCAGGTTTAGTGTTTGCCTTAGTCTACTTAGCAAGTATGTTGGCTGTAGGGAGACTTGGAGTCTTAGGAAAACATGCTATATTAAGGTTCTGTAAGGTTTTGTTTATAAGGCTTCTGGAACATTTTAGACTCCAAAACTCAACTATTTTCCCTGCCTGTTTTGCTGAAAATAATGTTGATCAGATTTGAGTTCGAGTGTTTCTCAACTTAATACAAGGCAGCTTCCCTAGAAGCAGTTATCCAGGGCTCCTGGTGACTGCCCTCAGCCCCTGGGGTACGTGTGACCGCATCCCAGGTCCCTGGGGTGGGCAGCAGGGATGCAGGAGGGAGCCCTAAGCCCACTGCAGGCATCTCTTGTGTGGCGACATCCTGTGCAACACACAGCCCGATGCTGCCTTGCTGCAGCTTCTCACATCCCCAGACAGCGTGCTGGGATGGTGTCTTGAGGTTGTGGAAGAATTTGTCTCTCCATATATTTCCACACAAGTGCTTAATACTCCTTCAACGAGGGAGTCTGCTGAGTTGTTTAGAAGAGAGGAGGTGAGAAGATAAATTGTTGTGAAAGTGGGATGTGAGATGAGGTGTGGTGCGACTGGTGGTGAAGTTTCTCCAAGAGAATGGGGCTGAGAGGGGAAGTTTGGTGTCTCAACAGTGTTGCAACTGTGGTTATGGAGAACCAGTTTGAGGTAAGCCGAATAAAAAGGCAGGTTGTGTATTTTTTTTTTTTTATTGTTTATTTTATATATTTCATTATCTGTAAAACATGAGAGGCTCTAAGTGTAAACACGTAGCAGAAAAAAGGGAAAACCAAACCCAAGCTCATGCAGGACTCGTGCTCTCTAGTTTCTGGGTTCTGAGTTCACTGGAATTGCTGGTGGTCCTTCTTCATGACGGGAAATGATACTTTCTTTTGAAGTAAATCAAACTGGGGCTAATGACAGCTCTTTCAGACATTTGAATGCCAAGTCTCTTGCAATCTTCACATGAACTATATTTAAAGGAAACTATTAAATTTTCTCATCTGGCTTCTAGCGTGTTATTAAAGCTGAATACTTAAAAGTCTCTGTGTTTGGGATTCCTCTCCTGTTTTCCATGTCAATTACAATTATGTTGCTTTTGCATAAGAGGTTGCCAGCAGGGAATACTGAGGAGCGCCAAATTAAATTTCAAATACATTTTGTTCTTTGTTCATGGTGAGAATTATTTCTTCCCTAAGGTTGCTGTGCTCAGCAAAATGAGCTCAGGTTCCCTCTAAACTCTCTGTAGCATCAGTTTAGTGGGGTTTTTAAGGCCATCCTAGTGGTTAGCAGTGTTGACACCTCCTCAGAGGACTGGCATAGGATGAATGTCATGGTCCCTAGTTGGGAAAAAAAAAAAAAAAAGCTGGGGAGACTTTCCATACGAGTGATCTCCACTCCACCATCTTGGTACCCAGCTGTCTACTAGAGATATGTCTCTGGGAAATGGGGAAGTTGCTTATTTTTAACATATGTATTTGTTACGGCCCTTCTTTTAAGTCAAGAATGCCAAAATGAGACAATAAAATTATAGCAAAGTGAAAGGGAAATATGTGTGTAAGCCATTGAAATCAGCCAGCTCTGAATGACTTTTGGTGATTGGCTAATAACTGATGCTTCACCACCAAGCAGATGTTTTTAATACCTTTTTATATCTGAATATTTGCTTCCCAAATCCAGGTTTTTGGGTTCATTAGCATGCTATGGATGGCCTTTAGCTGTGTGTGGAAGTCCTATCTTTGTGCCTATTTTGCATTTCAGGTAATTAGCTTAATTGATATTAGGAGGAGACACTAATTGGAGGGGAAGGAAAAGGTAGGTAGTAACATGCCAATGACAATTAAGATAGTACATTATGTATTATCTATACAAGTTTTCATGAAAGAAGCTCTTTTCAGATGTCAAGTAAGCCTAATAAGAACTTGAACCTTGCAAAGTGGACAGTGTAGCATTCCCTACCTCATATGAACGGTTAAGGTGAAACACAAGGTATATGTTATGTTTAGTTTTACACAATAAATCACAGCCAGGGGTCAGGAAAGAAGGGAGTAGTTCCCGGCCCATCAGGAACCTTGATTCTCTGACAGGTTTCCTGAAGATGAACAATAATTACTGAACTTCTTGTGGCAAAACTCATCCATTGTATCAGTGATGTAGATAAGGGATTAGATACACAGGCTGGAAAATAACTGTTAAAAATCTTTGTATTCTCTCTGGAATGAAGGTAACTGCCCATTCTCCCCATGGCTAATTACGTTTGACCTGCTTGTGTCTTGTGGCCCTGAAGGAGAGCTTCCCAAAAACGCTGTAGCAACATTTTAGATGGGGGTCCCACTTTTTACAGTCTAACCAACCTTTTTTTCCTCTCTCTTGTTAATCCCCAGAATGCAACAGCAACAACAGCAACGTCGAATGTTCACAGCTGCCCTCCTGGCACTTGTTTTCATTCTGGCAGCTGTGAGTACCACCGAGGCCGGCAAAAAAGAAAACCAGGTAAGGTCTAGCGTAATCAGAGTTAATCCTCGAGACAGAGTGCAAGTGTGGGAGAATGTCAAATGCTTCTGGTTTTGTTATGAAATTCAGGTCATTCGTTAACCTTTTGACATACAAGGTAGGAATTTGTGGCTATGACGTGTTTTTCTGTGTTAAACAGGAAAACAGAAAGTAGTTTCCATGAAAGCTGGCAGCTTGACGGCCCTGGAGACTGGAGTCCTTAGTTTATCGCAGGTATTGCAAGGCAGCTTAAAATTTGCTCTGGAGTAGGTTCATGCTTGACTTAGGGAGAACCAAACAGGAGTGATGAAAGAGCAGTTATCATGTCGCTCGTTCAGTGTTGTATATGACAACGCTACGCCAATGCTGTGTGATGTGGAAATCCTCCGACAAAGAGTTGAACTAACTCGCTGCTGCATACAGACAGCCAGACGTCCAGCAGTAATTGCTTTCTGTCAGTGATCAACTCACACCTCATTATAGGAGAGACAGGCCTGGGGTGGAAAATTCATATCTGTCAAACCCAATTTTGACATTTTTTTAAGGAATATATCTTTCAGTGTTTTTCTTAAGGTCTTATTATTTACAGGCTACTTACACACCAGTTAATATGACCTGTGAGTCTATCAGAATTAGTGTTCCCATTAAAAAATGTGTTTTAACCATTGTGGCTGTATGGAAATACGAGAAAATGTGAAAGTAAATACACAAGAGCTAGAAGGAAAATAATTTTACATAAGGTTAAAGTTACTTATGATGTTTTGGGGGCCTAACTATTTTTGTGAACCCTTCAGTTTTATAACATTGCTGTCTTTTCTCATCAGACGTGGGTTTAAGGATTTAAATGAAATCACGATCCTTACTTTTGTCCCTGAGCAACAAACCCATCTGTATTAACAGCATTTAGAGAATGCTTCTGCATGTAGGTTTTTTTTGCCTTTGGAGTTTTGATCATATTCTGACATAAATGTGACATGGTATACCAAGTGAAAATTTGTATCCCACAGCTGTTCCCTGGAGGTGCTCGAATCCTCTGATACACAACGTCAACACATGCATTTCTAATCTGTGTAGTGTGTAGTACTTCAGTTGGAACTGAAAACATTTGCATGCCATCAGCTACTGGAGACAGAGGAGTGTCGTTTCTGAGTTAGTGCTCCTGCATGTTTTGGTCAGTGATCTCTGAGGGTTGCTAGATGATTCCCCATTCTGAAGAGGAGAATCCACTTGAGAATATCTAAGTGGACTAGCATACACGGTAGTGGAACTGAATTTGAACAATCCACCCTGCTTTGGAGTCAAAGAGTCTGACCTGTCTGCAGAACTGTGAAGAGGATGCCAGACCTTTTGCTTTTGAAGCGATTGTTTTATGAATGTCTTCCTTATTCACCCTTTCAGGTGCTGTGACTGTTCAGTGAAGTTTAGGGAACTTCTCCATGGGCTCTGGGTACTGACCACTTCTTTTGCTTGGGTTTGATTCCTTGTCTTCATCCAGAGAAAAAGGCGAAGAAGTCTGACTGTGGGGAATGGCAGTGGAGTGTCTGTGTGCCCACCAGTGGTGACTGTGGCCTGGGGACGCGCGAGGGCACTCGCACTGGAGCTGAATGCAAACAAACCACCAAGACTCAGAAGTGTAAGATTCCCTGCAACTGGAAGAAGCAATTTGGAGGTAAGCATCACTCTCTTGAGGGATTTGCTTTTGTTTTTACTTAGGTGTGGAAGAAGAAAGCTGTATTTTCTGCTTAGCTCTGCAAATGTCATGGTTAAGGGGCTACTTCTGTATTTCAAGTTCATCACAGCTAGAACATGTAAGGCATCAGAAGGCAGCTTCTTCAGAGCAAAGCGGCTCTTCTGCAGAGAGTCCATGTAACATATTTACTGTAAACTCAGTGTTCCAGCAGTGTGTTTAAATCTGCTGCCTTGTGGTGTACAACCCTAGCTAAGGCAGCAATGTAAGCATCGTGTGTTCTCTCACAACTGTGAATGTCTGCAGAAGTTGCCACAGACAGGCTTTCCGTGACCTTGCAATGTGTGATTTGCAGCATGGGGCATGGGTGGCTACCAGTGTGTGTATTGAAAGCAGCGAATGAAGACCAGTGTGTTTCATCTATATTATTTAGTTTGGAAGGTTCCTCTATAACAGTTCAGAAAGTTACATCAGATCTGTCCTGGACAAGATGTCTGTCCAGGACTCAGATCTGATTATTCTTGCAAACTTGACTTTTTTTCTAGTGAATGGCTTGTACGGCTTTCACATCATTGTGACCTTACCAAGGCAATCAGTGCAGCAGTTTCAGACTTGACAAGTTCATAGTTGCACATGCGCTCTTGAAACTATTCAATCCTTATTAGGTAACCTTTGACATCACACAAATGGAGGAACAGTCATATAGAATATGAATGACATTTCTCACTGGTGTTGTTTCTTTCTTTTATTTATTTTGTATCTTTATAGTTGAATGTATTTTCCTTTACATGTCAATAATATATATCCATGCAAAAGCAAGAGATTCCATTTTAAAGTATTTTTTGGGGGGGGAGGCTGCAATTGTCACTGCAAATAATCTTTAAATTTTTCTTGGGATTCCTTTCTTCAGTTGCACGATCATTTTGCCTACAAGCACGGGGTCTCCATGATATCCTATTAGAGTCATAACATCAGGACCAGTCAGCACGGGTTTATGAAAGGCAGGTCCTGCTTGACCAGCCTGATCTCCTTCTATGACAAAGTGATGCTCTTAGTGGATGAGGAAAAGGCTGTGGATGTTGTCTACCCAGACTTTAGCAAAGCCTTTGACACTGTTTCCCACAGTATTCTCTTGGAGAAGCTGGCTGTTCATGGCTTGAACAGGCATACTTTTCACTGAGTAAAAAAAACTGGCTGGATGGCTGGGCCCAAAGGGTTGTGATGAATGGAGTTAAATCAAGTAGGTGGTCAGTCACAAGTGGTGTTCCCCAGAGCTCAGTCCTGGGGCCAGTTCTCTTGAATATCTTTGTCAATGAGCTGGATGAGGAATCGAGTGCACCCTTAGTAAGTTTGCAGACGACACCAAGTTGTGTGGGAGTGTCGATCTGCTTGAGGGTAGGAAGGCTCTACAGAGGGATCTGGACAGGCTGGATCGGTGGGCCGAGGCCAACAGTATGAGGTCCAACAAGGCTCAGTGCCGGGTTGTGCACATGGGTCACAACAACTCCATGCAACGCTACAGGCTGGGGGAAGAGTGGCTGGAAAGCTGCCTGGCGGAAAAGGACCTGGGGCTGTTGGTCGACAGCCGGGTGAACATGAGCCATCTTTGTGCCCAGGTGGCCAAGAAGGCCAACAGCATCCTGGCTTGTATCAGGAATAGTGTGGCCAGCAGGAGTAGGGAAGTGATCATCCCCCTGTACTCGGCACTGGTGAGGCTGCACCTCGGGTACTGTGTTCAGCTCTAGGCCCCTCACTACAAGAAGGACATTGAGGTGCTGGAGCATGTCCAAAGAAGGGCAACAAACCTGGTCAAGGGACTGCAGCACAAGTCTTATGAGGAGTGGCTGAGGGAACTGGGGTTGTTTAGTCTGGAGAAGAGGAGGCTGAGGGGAGACCTTATTGCTTTCTACAACTACCTGAAAGGAGGTTGTAGCCAGGTGGGTGTTGGTCTCTTCTCCCAAGTAACAAGCGATAGGACAAGAGGAAAGGGCCTCAAGTTGCACCGGGGGAAGTTTAGATTGGATATTAGGAAAAATTTGTTCACTGAAAGGGTTATCAAGCATTGGAACAGGCTGCCCAGGGAAGTGGTTGAGCTACCATCCCTGGAGGTATTTAAAAGAGGTGTAGATGTGGTGCTTAGGGACATGGTTTAGTGGTGAACTTGGCAGTGCTAGGTTAATGGTTGGACTTGATGATCTTAAAGGTCTTTTCCAACCAAAACGATTCTATAATTCTATGATTTATATTTTCACACTCAGTCATTCTGGTTTACATATTGCCATTTATTTACTCATTGCAGCAGAGTGCAAATACCAGTTCCAGGCCTGGGGAGAATGTGACTTGAATACTGCCTTGAAGACTCGAACTGGGAACCTAAAGAGAGCCCTTCATAATGCTGACTGCCAGAAGACTGTCACAATCTCAAAGCCCTGTGGGAAGCTTACCAAACCCAAACCTCAAGGTAAATTCCATTTGCTGAAAACTACACACCAGTTCATATAAATTGCTTGATTTGTGGTGTCCCACGTGACCAGTAGGAACTCAGTAGTACAGGAGATTGTCCTTTCATGACCTTTCCTCAGTTCTGCACTGCTCCTCTCTCCCAGCTGTCAGGCAGACAATATTCCTGAGTTGCATAGTCAAGGCCATCTCACACAGAAGGGGTGAGCTGAAGATTAGAGATCCAATTCTAACCTTAGACCACCTGTACTGCTACCAGTTTGCTGATGCTCACTAGACCTCCAAAGTACAGATGCTTTTCATAAGTCACCTGCTGATGGGAACAGGCCAGTAATAGCACACAAAAAGGTATCATCTTGATAAAGACACCTTTTAGGTAGGTTTTGTTTTGGTATCAAATAATGACTAGTTGAAAAAGGGACTGCTTTCCTTCTAGACAGGTAGTATTGAAGGGATGTTCTGTTCACTGCACACTGAAAAGAGGGTATGCGGATGTTCAGCATCTTTGGGATTATATATTCTTTATTCAAAGATAGCAGGAAGGAGAGTATGGAATGTATATGTCTTGCATTTAAACACGAGTGACAGTGCAATTCCTGGTACACAGAAAGGCATATGCCCTGCATTTGTGTTTCCAGATGTCCCTTAGATAGACTTATTTTCTTTCTAATCATTAAAAGCCTTTTAATGTACTCTCTTGTTGGAGTAGCAGGTGTTATGTGTGTAAGGTGATTTATAGTGGGAGCTAAAACTGTGAGATCTTTTTTGAGATAGACAAGTAATGTGTTTTAAGTGGATTATACAAGCTATGCTACCCTGGCATTTGTTTGCTTAAAACCAGCTAGCTTTAACACATTCCAGGCTCTGAATACTTGGATAATTATGAAAACAAATGTGATTAGGAGTGACAGGTGCAACTTGGACCAGCAATTTTCAAATTGTGGATAATGGTGCACTATTGATCTGAGGGATACCTGCAGGTGGCCTGCTCTGCTTGTGCAACCAGAGACACGTCTGATGGGGTTGCAGATGCTTTCTGTGTGCACATGCATCCAGCTGCTTTGCAGTCAGTACAGCTGTAACTGGTCTTCCTCGCACACCATCCGTGGAGTTATCCGATAATCACTAAGTCTAGACCTGCGTAGATAACGACAAGCTGTGAAGTAGAAAGGATACAACTAGATTTTGAGGGACCACTGACTTGGTTGAGTGGCATCAATAAACATCATCATTTGGGGATGGAAGTGACTGGGTGGGAATGCAGGAAAGGCTTTGAGCTGTGTGATTTTATGTTTATTAGTTTGGGGTGGAAGGACTTTGTTTTGTTTGGGTTATTTTGGAGTAAATTTCCATGCCCAAGTCACTTTTGGAGTTTATTGAATGAAACTTCGTATTGTGCTGCCAGAACGCCGCTGCCACTCGAGCCACTAGTAGCCCTCTGCCTTGTTCTGCTCCCGCTGTCAGTATATTCTGTCAATGGCTGTTGGAAGAGGGGAGAGGGAGACGAAGCAGAGCATTGATGCAGCATCGTTTCATGAGAGCAGTGCTGTTGGGTGGTACAGGTTGTTTCGAGTTACAGTTTTAAAGGCAGATCTTGTGAAATTGCTGGATTGGAGTTAACCATAACTGATTCCGGATATGAGTGAGTTATAGCTAGACAAACTCGGATTGGCGCTGACTGCAGCAAACATAGTTATGTGGTTCGACTTAATTAGGAAATGCAGGAATGCAAAAGGAGAAATAGGTACAAACGTAGGTTGTGATCATAATAACTGTGGGCAGAAATTCTGCTCTCCTGATTGGCATTAGAAATCTCACGGCATCTTCCTGCATGCCACCTGCTCGTTCATCTGCTGTTGGCATTAGTAGGAGCAGCACGCATGGAAGTCACACGCTTGCAGCCTGCCTGGGCCCTGAGCTAAAGATAAGAAATCCATAATCGCAGATCTGTGGCATAACTGCATAGGAGCTACACCGGACAGTGTGTTGGCAGCAGTAGGAGGAACTAGAGTAAGAAATTAGGTCAAGGAGATTAGTACTGTGTGAAATGTTGTGCCCTACTGAGCTTTATTTCTGAATTAAAAATCTGAGTGCTGACATGTCAGCTGGAATAAGAGTATTTGTTTTCTTCCTGAGGTGAAGGAAATTACAGGTTGGAGGTAAGTCCCCACCCACATCTAGATAAAGGAAAAATTAAACTGTATTCAATCTACAGTTATAATAGGACAGATTAATTCTTTGGAGGTGAGAAGTAAGATCTAGATTATTGTCTGAGCACTTGGAATGGACTGCAGGTACATATTAGGCTCCCTTTTCACCATAGCTTTGCATCAATGGTTCAAGACTACAGAGAAAAGCATATGATACATTCTTTGAAAGCAGCAATTTTTTCTGAGGCATAGTGTTGCATAAGGTCTCTATTGATGTGCAGCTAGACCTGTAAATGCTGATCAAGTGCCGTATGTTCCTGCTGTGATTGCCTGGAGTAGCAGGGCAGTGGCTCTCTGGCATTTTGGAGCTCTGGCAGCAGAATGGGAAGTGAGGTGCTTACTGATTACAGGAATCTGTTCTACCGCTAAATGCTTACCTTTCTGACTGGTGTATGCTTCAAGAGCTGCATCACTGAATACATCTCTGACAGGTTGGGAGTACCAAAAGCAGATGTAAACTGACTAAGAATATTGCACTGAAAAATATATTCAGAAAAGGGCTTGTTTTAATGTTTTTCCTGACTAACCCCCTTTCCTGTGCCCTGAATTTTCCTTCTGTTAGGTTGTGTTTGTAACTTCTCCATTATATCACTCTTCCTTTTGATTTCATATTGTCAATGGGGTGAAGTAACAGACCCTATTTAGCTTCTCCAATCAATTGTAGTTTTATATATCTTCTGTTACTTTTGTCACTTGCCATCTTTTAAAGCTACGACCTCTGACTTAAGTTTTTTGTTGTATAACAATTTATCCACGATAAGTATGCTCTCTGCTGGACCTACCTAAATTCCTTCTATTATTTCTAAATCATTTTGGAGATGAAGAGACTGGCCTCTACACAGTGTTCCGAGCATGTCCTCTACAGATTTGCGTTGAAAAAGAAAATATCATTGTAATAATTCCTTTATTGTTCGTTACACCCACTAAATAACCCTCAATATATTTTCTTTTCATCACTGCTTGTATGTGGAGCAGATATCTGTATCTGAGACCTTCACAGTTCTCCCTACCTCTTATATTTTTTAAAAAAAGTTAATTAATGTGATTGGTTAAGAACCCAAGAAGGTATGTGGGTAAGGCAGACTGTTTCATCTAGGCTTGCCCAATGAAGCATTGTGTATCAGATTTCACCAGATACATTTACTTAGTGTGGCTTGGTGTCTGACGTTCCTCCTCAATTTCTCTGTTCTTTGAGAAAAATGCAAACAGATTGATGTAATCTGTAACTGCTGCTCTCCTATTGCTTATCCCTCTTTCCAGCTTATGAACACGCAGTAACTTTGCTGGTAGGATGAATCCTGAGTCTTTCTTCTCACCTAAATATTTGGAACACAACTGCTGTTTCATAGAAATTTGATCTGTGCTTATCAGAAAGGAAAATTATACCTGCAGAAAAATCCCAAGGGTTATCATTTTGCACATTTGCTGATAAAGTATATTTTGGTTTTCCAAGAATTTCTATGAGCTGTGGCAAAAATTCTGCTAAACTAAACCAGGAGATACTCATTAAACCTTGGGAATCAATGCCTCCTGCTTCATAAACTAGCGATCTAAGTGTTTCTTATGGATTTATTTGATTTATTTTATTACTAGTCAGCATTCATAGAAAAGCCTTAAAATCTTTTTGAAGCACTCTCATTAGTTTGGAAACTTTAAAAAAAAAAAAAAGTATTTTTTCCTTATTAGCAATTGCTCTATCTCAGAATTTTTTCTTCTGAACAGCTGACTCAGAAGTGTGGATTGTAGTCTGCATCACTGGACATTTTGGAGCTCACTGCTTGCAAGAGGAGAATTGTTAGAGAAATTCTGCTGTGTATCGGATTTAAGGGGGAGAGCAGATGGTGAATCAGGAATTTGAATTTTATTTGGATTTCTGATGAGCTCTTTTCTCCATAGGCTTGCTGAGGTGTTCTCAGATTGGAAGACAGTAGCTTGGTCTTGGGCTTACAAGAAACTGTAATCTGTTCTGAATATTGTGCATTTGGACAGAGAGATTTCAGCAATGTGACAGTGATATGCAGACACCATGGGTTTGTGTATTTAGTACACAAATGAGGTCATGAGAAAGCTTGTCACAAAAGGCTGGAAAGGATGAAAGGATAATTTT
Organism: Balearica regulorum gibbericeps; assembly: GCF_011004875.1. Classification (NCBI taxonomy): domain Eukaryota; kingdom Metazoa; phylum Chordata; class Aves; order Gruiformes; family Gruidae; genus Balearica; species Balearica regulorum. Next base: position 64,825,720 of record NC_046184.1, read on the forward strand.
TATCACAAAATCCCAGTGGAGGCAGCCACCTCTCCTCTAGCACACACAATTGCATATTCTAATCAGTGTCTGCAAGGCCGGGGATGTTCAAGGTCTCCCTAAACTATCTTGACAGATGTGAAAGACTCAGGCACTTCTGTCGAGTGGCTGCTCTAATGGCCAGCTTGCGCTGAAGAGCAGAAAACACTTCCGACATACTCCATCTGGCCTACTTCACGGCCACCCAAACTTGATTGATGGGTTGTTCGGGTTCCAGCCAGCCAGAAAGTAAAAGAATGGGTATTGTTAGGATTCAGGAAACTTTTTGCTTTAACTGCTGAGAGAGGAGGAATTTATTTTTATTGAGCTGGCTTGCCTGATAGGCTTTATTTCTTTTTTCATTCTTTCCGTCAGTCTCATTCTTCCTTTCTCTTTCCCCATATCTCTTGTACTTTTAGCTATTTATTGTCCTGATTGAGATAAAAATTAAATAGAATAAGTACTCTACCTGCTCTTTCTGCAACGTACCCTTCATCTTTTGAATTATGCTCCTTATTTCTCTGACAAGCTTTTTCACCCAGCTGTACTTAGTTCTTTTTAATAAATCTCCTTTCCAACTTTTTATCAATTACAGTGTATCTGATCTGTGAGTTACTTATCCTGGCTCAGCTCAGTCCTTGCCACATAGGAAAACTATTCCAACTAAGGTTGGCAAACATTAACACTGCTTACACCACTGTTTTCTTTAATAATCGGGGGTGGCGTCCAAAGTCGCATTCTCCAACACGTGGTGTTTGGAAAGGTTTCTCACTTGAAGGCAAGATCTACCCAAGTTGGTTAATGGTTGTAATCTCTTTCCTGTAATGCAGATCAGGTATAGCATTTGAGAGTCTAGCAAGGCATCAGTGCCGTTCCCTGTGTTTGGCATGGTGTGCATGCTAGTGCAGTGGAGGAAAGACTACACTCCTTGTGTTTTTAATAATTTCATATTGTTTTGAAGAGCTTTACTTAAGAGTTTAGTGCAATATAAATAATCTGCACTGTGTTGTTTCTTTTATCTAGTAATCTTTTACAGGTAGCAATTAGCTAATCCTCCTATCACTGCTTGGAGCTGAGGAAGTACAATTTAAAGAAAAGTAATAATTGAAAGTCAGAAAGGCTAAATGATTTTCCAGGTTTACACAGTATCAGTGGCCGGTCCAGGCACTCAGGAATTGTTGACTCTTGGCTCCATGCTCTGACTAGTAGCTGCTGCTCCCTGTTTTCCTAGTCTACAATTACAATTATCAGAATGTGACCATTTACTTCAAGGTGAGTGTCTGAACTACAGTCTTTAAGTGGGGTCTTTGATTATGACATTATTAATCTCAGTGGACTTAAGACAGTAGTTGACCCTGATTTACCTTGTGTCTTCTTAGGGAGCTCGATGTCAAAACATAGAGCTGGACTTTGTTAATGAGCAGGTATATCCCCGTCCTTATTTTGCTGCCAGAGCAGAAAACAATGTGGGTTTTGAGCACTACAGTTGCAGCCTTGGTTTCTGCCTGCAGACAGGACATCTTACTCGCAGCGCACTGCCAGGACAGACTGACTGTGCTGTGGCAGGGTGACTTGGCTGCTGGTTGTCACAAGCAGCTGACAGTGATGTCTGAGTGAATTGCTCACCTGATAAGCTGCTATCCTTGCTCAGAAAAACTGGGTGCTGCACTGACAAAAGGACCAACTGTGGCCCACTCCATTTTGCATGCTGGGCAATCTGCTTTTTCTGGGGTGCCCTCCCTCAACTTTGCCTTTGTGCAGCAGCAAAATGTCTCCTTCTGAAGAGTAGCTGGAGGGGATGCAGGGGGAGAAGAAATGACTTATTAGGACTGCGATTTTCTTTTGTTTTAAAGATGCTGGTGTCTCCTGTTTTGGTATCACACTGATGCTGTATCTCTCTCCGTAGGTTTCAGAATTCCCCATCTCTAATGTAACTCATTAGTCGTGCAGGCATGCAGCTAGCGTAATAATTAGTATTACAGGAGGCAGAATAATAGGATCTGCTCAAACTAATTAGATACAAAAATGAGGGATTTTCTCATATTAGGAAACAGCTGTGATAGTTAAACAAAAACCTGAAAGGCAAAATTGGGAAGTTTTTCCCTTGCTCTAAAGGATGAGGCAGGTTTATTGAAGAATGGCCTCTGCACTGACCATGAGCCTGCAGTGAAATACAGTGATCTGAGCTCTGCGGGGCAGACACTGGCAGTGGGTGCCCAGTGGGAACAGCATAGCTGGCTGTTATTATTGTCGTTATCATCATGATTATTTGTATTGCATGAGTGCCCAGAGGCCTCAGCTGAAAAAGGGTGCCATTGTACTAAGCATCGCATAAACATCGTGAGAGGCAGTTTTTGCCATGAATAATTTATGCCTTATGGAGCTGAGAAATATGAAAACCAAGAGAAGAAACAGTGGTCCAGGGGGGGTGAGACTGGGTACTATATGCTTGGTTGCGTTTCCCTGTGCCCCTTGCTAGTCTGAGGACAAGGCTTGTTATTTCAAGATGAAGAAAACTCACTGGAAACTTTAGACTGTGAGGACACATCTCTGTGATTTGGCTCCTGCTGCTGTATCATGAGGAAATAAGATTTTCTCAATTTAAGTGGGAACAAGAGTAAGCTGTATAAGAAATGGTGGTTACAGCGTGGACCAGCCTCAAGCTGCTAGTAAGCTGCCAGTGCAGCCCATAACTAATAAAGTTTGGATGTCTTTTAATGGTGTTTTTTTCTGCTTCCATTTCCTTATATTTCTTGGAGGCTTTGCACTGTGGTTTCCCTTGAGATTGCTTTTGTACCTTTGAAAAATTATACTGTTTGGATAAATATTTTGAATGCATCGTTAGATCATAACTTAATATCGATCTGATTGACACAGCCCTGATTCTAGGGAGCTGGGAAATGCTTGTAGGAGAGGAAGAAAAAGAAATCTTTAAAAAAAAACAAAAAACAAAGTAGTATTTTTCAAGTTTTAGTTGTTCTGCAGCTTTTACAGGTGTTTTTGAAAAGAAAAAGGTTGGGAAGTTCCATGGGGAACCTAGCCCTCCATGTTTTCTCACCCCCGATTGTATTTCAGATTATTTTTTTTCTGTGCTACCCCAAAAGATGAAAAACTGGATGTAAACAAATGTTCTTATTTAACCCTCTTTTGCCTGCAGGAGTTTCTTTTAGGATTTAATACAGTCCTTTTGGGGGTGAAAGTTTAAATAGCCTTGTGTGTGCCAATTCTGTTACGTGCTCGTTGTCTCACTTTCCTGGCTTGCGAGAGCAGTCCAGCCTCCTTGGCAGTAGTCAGTGCCCTTGAGCCGTGAAAATGCCTGAAGCTGTGGGTGTTGCTGTGATAAAAGATATGCCATCAGCAAATGTTTACACTCATTACTGTTCCCAGCAGTGAAACAGAGAGAAAGCCCTGTTCCTTCTTTTCTGCCCTTTCCTTCCCTTTTCTACTTCTTCACTTCCTTTCTTTTCGAGCTTTCTTTTTTCTCCTTATCTCATTTTCTACGTCACCATCTCTCTATCTGTTCTTCTAGCTGTGCTTACTACGAAAGTTTGTGACTTTTTCAGAGTGTGGAGCACTGATCAAAGCCATGCCCCTGTCCCTTGCCCAGAGGGTAGATCCCATCTGGGGCAGATGCAGAAAGCACAACCGAGAAATGCGGAGAAATGTGCATTCCTGGTTTTCAAAAACTAAATCAAATGGGGTCTCTATGCACAGTGTATCACAAATAACTTTCTGTTAAATAGCTTTTATATATAATATAATATATATTTATATACAGTATAGGTCTCAGTTTGACATATAAACTGCCTCAATGTGTGATCTTTTTGCTATATAGGTATATGTCAAACCCCAAATGGATCATTAATAACTTTTGTTTCCAGAAGTCTCTTGCAGACATGCAGAGTAAACTCTGGATGTATCAGTCTGTGCCCACACCTGCCTCGCCAGCATTAAGAGGGATCTTGTGTACAGCATAGGCAGAGGGCTGAAGAGCCAGCTGAGCCGGGGTCCTCTCTTGTGCTGAGCGTAGAACATGACAAAGAACAATAAGAAAGTCCGTACCCTATGGAAGCAGCAGTACAAATGTACCAGTGGCAGATGAGAAGAAGCAGGACACAGAAGAGAGCAAAGTGAGCTACTTCGGGAAATCACTTACCTGTTAGCCAGACCCCTTCAGCAGCCTCCAATTGCAAAACAAGCTTCGCGTGAAAAGTTTATCCATTGCAACCTTCTGAATATTTGTCTTAAGGATCTAAAATCTTAGATACATGTGGTTCAAACGTAAAGAAAATGAGATTAAACTTTCCTGATCTTTGTCTTTGGCAATTAGGCCATCTGGCAAAATCAGAAAATGCGTGTGTCTCTGTGTAGGCAATTTTGAAAGTTTTTCTCCTAAATTTTTGAATGAGGAAATCACCAAAATTAAACTTTTCTGATTAAAATCCTTGGCTTCCACAAATTACCTCTTAAAAAAAACTTCCGGTAATTCCTGATGAGTTTTATGTAAGGATGTTAAAAGTGAACTTTTTTTAGGTCCTTTCATTCAAATGTCAGTTTAAGCAATCGCTTCTGACTGTTTAAGAGCGTTTCAGAGCTTTGTGGATGGTTTTAGAATAAATTGGATTAATTTTTCCCTGCTTTTATTTCTTCTTGCAATTCCAGTGAGAAAGAAAATGACGAGAAACTTTTTGCCATGAGTGGCGCTCTGGTCCATTTCTTTGTCAGATCCGTTAGAGTTTGTTACAGTCATAAATCTAGCTGATCCCCATTCATAAACACACATTGCAGCGTGCCTTCCTGTCTTACACGGTGCAGCTCCACCCTTTAGGTTTTGAATTGGGTCATCTTGTGTTCAACTGGGAACAAATCCAAGTCTATCCAAAATGGGAATTTAGCGAAGTGAGAAGCAGAACAAACTTGCTGGAGAGGAGTGACTGGAAGAGTCAAGAAATGAGAAACACTTACAGACAACTAGAGAAAGTAGTTAAACGGCACAGAGCTAAAGTTATAGGGGATATAATCAATTGTAATATATTAATGAAGTAAAAGTCACATCAGAGTCATTGATTCATTGGAGACATGCCTTCTACTGCTGTTTAACTAGTGGAGTATTGCTTTTTTTCCATCCAGTAGAACTGTGTTACTCAAAGAGGCTTTTTGAAGAATTAATTTTGGAACAAAATTGCTATCGTAATGTAGTTTTTCCTTCTTTAAACCATTTGAAATACATACATGCTGTATATAGTGCAGGAAAATAGGAGGAAAAGAAATTAGATGGCCATGAAAGGTTCTTTTCTCTAGAAGCAGAAAAAATCTCAGAAATCAAGGGATTTGTTTCTACAGTCATGGAATCACAGGATAGTACAGTTTCAGCTCCTGGAGAGCAGGATGAAACTCTTTTAGGGTGATATTTTTTTCACCGAGGGATAAAATCCTTGGCTTCGTCAAAGTCAAGACTACTCCCTTCCGCATGGGTTGGCATTTCATCCCCAAAATTCAAAAGTGCCCTGCACCCAGTTGCACCATTGCCCTTCTCCACCATAGCAATCAGTAGTTTGGAAAATTTGCCCCAGTGAGAGGTAGAGCGCCCTTTAGAAAACCTGCCTCTCTATATATTCAGTGGGGCTGAGTGCTGTTTCCTGGGAAAACTGTCCCCTGAACACCTGGCATTGAAATTTTTGTCTCTTAACTTTCCATCAGCACAGCTGATTTGTTATTTCAAATGATTTATACTGCTTTTGGGGACACTGCTTAATGTTTATATGTAGGAGTTCAGCAGTGCCCTGAGTGAATTTTTACCACCTTCTCAACAAATGAAAATAAATACCTGCAAATCTTGGCTTACAAAGCTTGGCTTCCATTAAAATGTAATTACCTCCCTTTTGTGCCTTATACATTAAGAGTGGCTTCAAATGGTATGTGGCTTCTGTTCGACATAATTGCTTTCTTGTGCTGCTTGCATAGTAAGAATGAGGCTCCAGAATAAAGGTGACTATTTAAAGAGGGCTTCTCTGTCATTCCAAATTGCATAGAGAAACTTCCTGCTTATCAAATTAATTTCTTTACTGGTAAGATCCTTACTGGAATTTTTGTTACTGGTCATCACAGACTGGTGGGTCCAGTGCTAATCCATGACCACCCACCTTTTAATCTTGCGAATAATTCTTAGGCATACAACTATTCATAGGGTTATTCAGGTGATGTGTGATTAGATAAATCCAGTGTGTGTGCACTGGCGCAGTTTGCCCTTGCAGGGCTATCTGTACAATGCTACATGGGTGTTTTTAACTTGCTGGAAACGCTCTGGGTTCCAGCGGGGAACAGGGTGGCTGTGCAGTGCTTGGTCGCTGTGCCCTGCAGGGACTGCCGGGTATTCTGAATTTGCTCTTTGCACGTGCCTGGTCCAGGCTCCTGGCCTCCATCGGAGCAAGAGCACTGCTAGGCAGCCTCTCGCTGTGGGATAGGAGGGAAGGAGGAAAGTGTATGCCGTAAAACAGACACAATAATTGAGGACTGTTTTGTCATCCTCATTAATCCTCTGGAGCATACGTAGCTCACTCCTCGGTACTTTTGTTTTGCTGCAAGGATGCACAGGCATGCTAAAGCTAAGTATTTCCTTGGGGTGAAGGAAGCCCAGTCCAGAGTGGAGAAGGCATAGCTCCTGCTTTCCTCAGAGTGGCTGTGTGCTGAGCCACGCCGGAGGTGGAAGGGCAGTTTGGCTGGGGCACTAACGCACAGTGCACCTGAAGCCGCAGGCAAATAGCTACCCTCGTCCCTTCCCTGTGCTGCGCAGCTGCTCGCCTCAAGCGTTTGAGAGATGGCGAGCGATAGCACCCACTCCCACGTCAGTGCTGACCCTGCTAGTGCTATCTGTAGGAGAAATACCTTTGCTAAGGCATTTAATGTATTTAAATTAATGTGTTTAACTGTAAATATCAAATGTATTTGTATACCTTTCATAAAGTTTTATTTTGAGATGTTTCCAGTTTTGTGGCCTGCAAGCCAGATGTGGTGTGTGGGATAATTCTGTTGCAGTTTGGCACTGAGCTCTGCTGAGCAGGTCTGTGAACTGGCCAAAGTCTGCACTCCTGAAATCCAGGGTTCTCATCTTGCTTTTTGCTTTGTTCCTTCCTCTCTGGATCCTGAACTCCACTATAGGTAGCTCATACCTCCAACTGGTGTCTGGCTCAGCACTGAAAAGACTGGACCACTTAGCTTTAAAGCAGATGCTGCAGTGAGTAGATTCAGATTAAAATTCTGCGTGAGCTGGTGTGAACCTGGATTTCATCTGGTCAGGTCATCTCATCATAGTGGCTCTTGATATTATGGTGGCACTTGTCTGCAGCAAACACACTCCCTGTAGCCAATGCACAGGTGATGCACAGATCCACAGCTCTGTCTTTGCAAATATTGCATTAATCAGGTAGTGTGAAGTGAAGGAAACTGCGGTTGTCCTAAAGTGCTTGCAAATGGCAGCGTTCTGCTGCTGAGCGTTCTGCTCAGGGTAGTCCCTGTCACTGTGCAGCTGTTCTACTTCCTTCTGGCTCAGTGGTGACTGTCATTGAGATCAAGGTGCTTTGCTAGCGCCAGTGAGATGTGGAGAGCAGCATAGTGGCTTCCCCATCCTAAGGCTGTTTCAGGGAGCACTGCTTGCTGGGTACTATAATTTCTGATGGCAGGCTGGGACCACATGGCTGAACCAAGGGTCTGCGTCCAGTCTGTGCTAAGCTGAATTGAATTTCAATAATTTTCCTGTATGAAATAGGAATCTGAATGGAGTTATTTGGAGACCGTGTACTTGGGGATCTTTCCGTCACCAAGTCAAGCCTGGCTACCCTTGGAAGGGACGCATTGGCAGACCAAACGATCAGGGTGGACATGGATCCCAGCGTGGCTGTGTGAGCTGACGAGATAGCATGCCATAAAAGTTGAAATAGTCATGTAGGGTAAACAGAGATGAGGACGATGAAAGCCTGAATGACACTGATGCAAAGAGTAGGTCTGAGCAATGAAAAAACATGAATAAAGTACGTCTTAAAGCATCTTTTTACTTTGTTAGCCATGGATATACTGTAGTCTGTAGCCTGACCATAGTCAAAACAGGTGGAGGGTAGCTGTGTACAGGCTTGTGCATGAGAGTGTGAAAGGCAACATTTCATGGGTCAGTACCTGGGTATTGGTTGTCTGTAGCAGGGTTTTTAAAAGAGCCTAAGGGACTGGGAAATAATTGAGCAGTGTTCTTTTTTTCTTTTTTATATTACCACAACTCTGGGGGTGCATGTCATTCCATGGAGCAAATGTGCTTTGCATCAATACAGCTTGCCTGTCTGAAAGGTTAAGCTGTGGTGGCGTGAGTACCTTTAACGTTGAGAGGAATTACATCCCACACATGAGGGTTTTACTTTGCTGAGGCATGACCAGGCCAAAGAAGCCCACCGTCTTTGTAGGTAGACAGGTTTGGCAGTTTGGGGATATGCAGGTTATCACAAGGTAGACAAACAGGGAGGATCGAGCTTTTGCTAACAGGAGCTGATATAGACCCTCAGGGCCAAGTGCAAATGAATAAACAGTGTGTTGTCTGGTTCCTCAAGTCAAGTGAGGACGGGGACCTGATGCGATCACTTGACTCACAGACCCAAACCTTCTTCTCGTGGTGACTTCACCCCCTACTGTGACTGCACGTACTCTTCAGCAGAGTCCTGTTGGTGGTCTGCCCACATTCATTTGTCTCCTCTGCCTTTAGTAAATTTAGTCTGCAGAGTGCTTTTCTGCTTGTGCTGGGTCTAAATAGATTTTACAGATTCCAGTGCTGGTCTGATTGACAAAATCGCCTGTTTCTTTCAGAGAAAGTGGTGTTGGGGTGGGAGGGGCGAAGAGAGAGTGGAGAGAGAGTGCAATCAGTACAGAATCCAGGAGGGTCAGTGATACAGGGGGGAAATTAGAGGAAGAGGGGGATGTGGATAAAGAAGATAGGAGGGGAGACAGCAAATCTGTAGGGGAGAAAAAGCTTTAGCTTGAAAGCAAGGTTGCTAATAACTTAATGAAAAATGACATTTGGGAATGACAGTTTGTAAAATAGTGCCAGATTCTGTGAATGGCTCTGGACCACAGGCATGCGTACCACACACGTGTGCATACACACGCCACACCCACACCCCCACACCCCCAAAGGTGGGGAAATAAAAGTAAAATAGTAAAAAAAAAATCATGTTCACATTTTCAGACTAAAACAAATTACTTCTTGTTATAAATTATTATCCCTTTAAATGTTAAGCAAAGTTTTTAAGGGAAAGAGATTTTAGAGCAGATTATGTGACTAAACCTGAAATAGGTATTTTATTTTGCTTTGACTAAAGGATTATTGGAAATTGTTTTAGTTTTGTTGAAAAAGATAAAGAAAAAACTGTTGTGAAATACTAACAAACAGGAAAAACAACCATCAGAGAAATGTGATAACCAAAGTCTGCTGTCTGCTGGAGGCACCCTGGCCCTATCCATAGCTGAAAGATGTCAGTGTAGCTCCCTTGACTTTAATGCAAGTAAGCTGGTTTCACCAGAGCTGATGATTGCTTGACTGTCCACACCACCCAAACTGGTCAGCGAGGAAAGAATCTTATTCACAAAGAAGAGTACCACCTTAAGGGCCAAGTGCTTGTCTTCTCATTCAAGGTGATATTTGTTATTTAACCTGAGATGGCTTTCATTGGTTTGTTTGGGTTTGGGTTTTTGTTTGGTTTGTTGTTGTTTCTGGTTTTGTTTTGTTTTGTTTTTTTTGGGGGGGGCAGGGGAGAGTATTGAGAAGGAAGAAACAAAGACAGGATTCAAAGCAGAAAAGCGAAACCTGGGTTAAGGCAAACATGGGTCTACTTGCTTGCTATTTTGGTTCCAGGAAAGATGCTTCGCAGAAACGCAGTTTCCGGCTCTCTGCAGTGCCTGTTGTGCTGTGTTTTGTGGTGGTACCCACAAGGATTTATTCACGTTCCCAGGCAGAGCTGTTGTTTCCTTCGTTACAAGGCGACGTGATACAGGAGTTCCTAATCCCCTTAATTCATATTCATTTTTTAGGCCCCTCTGTGAATTTCCTGTACTTGTAGAACTCCACACTACCCTATAGCACAGTGAAAGTTACCGCAGACGGTAGTATAATGTATAAACTTCCACTTGACCCTGTGCATTGTTCCCTTATTTACCCCAAATCAATCAGAGAAGCAGATGCTCCCTAGTCCCTTCCCCGTCCTGCCAGTACGAGCTGGCTGGACAGACCGTGATGCTCTCGTGACTCCAGACCAAACTTCAGTCGCCTCTCAAGTGCGCGTAGGTGTTTGTCCCAGACAAAGCGGGAAGGGTTGGCAATGGAGGAGCTAAAGAAACAAGTGAGCTTTCTCACCACGCTCTGGAGTCGCTCTCACATTCAGAGAAAGCCAAAGACTAACAATGAAATCGAAAGGAAGCCAGGGAGGGGTATGTGTGTGGGTAGTGTGTGCAGAGCTTGCTTCCAGCACTCCGCTGAGCCATGACCCGGTTTCTCCAGGAGCTGCCTGCTGTTTTCTTATTTTCAAAGTGAGTTCCTGAGACAATGCTTTGCATGCCAAACAGGGTGAGCTGCTCAGATAGGAATGGTTCTGAACCGGACATGAACCCCCTTTCCATCTTCTCTAGCGCCTCGATGGCTCGATTTTTTTCTTCTTTTCCTTCTGTTTTCCCTTTCCTTGTTCAGAATGAGGAGACAAAATTAGTTCTTACGTGCAGGGATGGATGAAATTTATTGCAGTGACTGCTAGATGCTAATTTTTTATGGTTATTGTTTTGACAGAATCCAAGAAGAAGAAAAAGGAAGGCAAGAAACAAGAGAAGATGCTGGATTAATGGAGCCAACTTGGGCAATGTGAAAAAGGGACATCAGCAAACATGATCAGTTAACAGTTTCATTTATACCTAGGCATTTTATCCTAAAATTATTTATAGCTTAATGGTACCGTAGGAGGAAACAAGCAAACACAGAAAAAAAAAATCCTTTTTTTATTACTTTAGTATTTTTAATGTATAACCCTAACAACAATTTTTAGAGGCCTGTAATAAAGGACTCCAAACTCATTTAGAAAATCATGTCTATTGTATATTGAACAATGTAGAAGTTTTTAAAATATTTTTTTCTCAAGTCTTGCCATAGGTCTCAATCTGGTAATTAGTCCATGCAAACAGAACCTGAACCTGTGTGGAGCTCCGCTGAAGCCAGTGGTGCCCTGTGTGAACATAGAAGTCTGGTTGGATGCAATTATATTTATGATTGGGACCTTATATCTGGAAAGAAACAGACTTATTTCTTAAGTTCTTATTACTTCTGGATAACTGTATGAAATTATTTGTTTAAGGAAAGGATGGGGGCATTTTGTTGAGTATTTACAGGCATAGAATTTTTTGGATGTGTGGTAAATGTTCATTCCAAAATGCCACCATCTCCAGGTAAAAAACAGTAGCACTCCTATTCTTGGCCATATTTTGGATGTTGGCAGTAAAAATGCTGAAATCTTTCAACGTAGAAGAGGCCTAATTTTTCATGATTTTCTAGCAATGATTTTTCCAAGTGGAATGATAGCAAAACTTTCCACTTTTTAGCATATCAATGCTGGTGGATGGTAGTGTCCTCTGTTTTACCTATAAAAGCTGAAAAGTGCTTTCTTTTATTTGTTTATTTTGCCAGAAGGGAGAATATACTTTTCACAAAAATCCAGTTGACATTGTTGCAATTCTTCCTGACCCAACTCCTTTTTATATCAGTGGGAATTTTTCTGTTGATTTTAATTATAGCTGGTTGAAAAATAATATGTGTGGTGGGAAGTAACAAGAAATCTGTTTGGAAACTGCCTGAGATATAGTTCATATTTTTGACCAAAAAAAAAAGGACAGTTTGTGGGACTTGAAACCAATAGGAATTAAATTATTTTTTGTTTCTCTCTTAGTAAAGCTGAAGGGAAATATAAAACCAGTACCTTTTGCTTTCTTCCATTTTTAGAGAAGCAAAAAAACCTTGGAGAAGCTCAGTCAAAATACAAATAGTTTTGTGAATTTTTTTAATTTTTTTTTTTAAATGGTCGCAGGAAAAAAAAAATTTACAACCAGCTGGTTTTGAGTTTGTTCAATTTTACCTGTTTTAAATGATAATAAGTCCTGAGAAAAGTGACAAAGTAGAAAAAAGATCTGACAAAGGGCTGGTCTGTCCCCAGGTAAAGGGTTGTTTAACAAACTAAACAACCAGCAGACCAGAGTTTTTAGAGGAAACATAAGGGATTTCAGTTCCCACATTAATTTCAAAATCATTGCTTTTAAAATTCTAAATCTTAAAATTTAACATCAAGAAATACACTTTGCCATTTGGGTAGGCTGCAGGCTTGCCTGCTGGTCAAGAGGAACAGTCTCCCTTGCACTGCTGTGGGTACCCACTGACTTCAGCGAAGCTGCAGCAGAGTATGTTCATCCGAGTAAATCCCATTGCTCTCTTGGCATTAGCTTGTAGACAAGCAGAGAGTCTTTCTTCCAGACTAACATCGCTCCCCTTTTCTATGCAAAAAAATTATAACAATTGCAGACCTTGCCCTCTTTTTTCTCACATGGAGGGTATGGCTGATCTGAACTCACAGTGAGGCAAGTCCTTCTGTAGATGTTCCCAAACCCTTTTGAAGCCAGCTAGCCAAGGCTGCACACAGCTCAAGGTAGACTAGCCACACAATTATTTCCCAGACTTCTTGGGTGTATTTTGCAGTCTGTGTTAATGTCCTTGTTATTTTGACTACGCTGTTAGACATACTTGAGCCCGTGGTATAGCTAAAAATGTCCCCAATATGTGGTGGATGTGCAATGACCAAATCCAAAATCATAAAGGCTCATATTTGGCTGGTTCTGGGTGCTATTTGGTTTGTTCATGGTCTGATCAGGTCTACCTGTGCTTGTGCCTCAGAATTAAACTAATGGATTGGTAGGTCTGATTGACAGCAAAGGGAGAAAGAAGCTTTTTCACTCACCAAAGGTTTGTCTGTCTAAATGCTGCATCAGTTCACTTAAAGTGGTTCAGCTTTGAGTGCAAACACTGTTGCACCATTGTCTTACACTGGTTAATCTAGTCCAAGTTTCATGGGGAGCTGGCAGGGGTTGGGAATGATTCTGAGACCAACAGTTTGACTATCCTTTAGATGTGACTTCTGATTTCCACCTCTGTGAGTAAGAAGAAAATAAATTCCCCTGTGTTTCCTCTGACACCTTATGGCCCTTATGATTAACTGCCCATCTGGCTTGTTAAAGGAACATTCCTAATAGTTTGAAGGAATTCAGTTCCTATGGCGGTACAGGGCCTCCATGGAGAGAGTTTACAGAAAGCAAAGAAACAAACAAAAAAATACCATGTTAGGACCAGAAGAATGCAGCAGTCCTGGTAGCAAAGGGTGTGAAATAGGAGAACACTTCCTCTGTACTACTCAGCCACATATGTTTGGATCTATATTGTCATCTTATTGTTGACAGTAATTGGAATTTTATCTGTCATAGTTTATAAACAATGAAGAAAATTTCCAAGAAACCAGCAGAAAACATTCTGTGGAAACTCTGGCTATGAAGGAGATGATAAAAGGATAAAAGTAATTCATGGCAGAACATAGAGGAAGTTGAATATAATAGGTCAGTCAGGTCAGCGCTGGTACCTAACAGGAGCAGTTGCTTCACTAGTGACGTTACCAAGAAAGCAGGAGGCAAGTATCTGAACAAAACCTCTTCCCACCCTATCTTGCTTAGTTTCCACTTGAGTCATTCTGAAATTTCTCCTTATTTGCTTTCTAATCTTCTACCCTCCTTCCTTCAGGAGGGCAAGCTTGTCTGACGGTGCTGTGGGGGCAGCAACTTCAGATGAAATGTGTGTTTTACCCTCTTGGTGCTATCCTGTTACAGTGGAAAATGACTTAGCATAGATGTGTTGCTTAGCTAGTTTAACCAGCTGAGGCTTGTTTCATGAATGTCCCTCTCAAGAAGTGGTTTCCATCTTCATTTGCCTTAGCTGTAATATGGTACGGGGAGAGGATAGAAATCCCCCAAATGACAGCCTTTTTCTGAGCACTCAAATCTCTTAGAAAAGAGAGGGGTGAGTTGCTGAACATCAGCTAAGGATGAATCTGCATCCAGACTCCGAATTCTAGCAAGTTTAAACTTAGGGGAATTTGGGTATAGCTCCCTTCCCTTCATCTAAGTAGGCTGAGCCATGCTTCTAAGCAATTAGGCCTGTCTATATCTTGATTCAAAACAATGTCTGAGGATTGGGGCATTTTCAGACTTTGACATGTCTCCTGACAGAAGTGCCCATATTGAAAGAAAATCATTGCTTGTCAGCCCTGCATATTTAACGGACTATTAAGTGCAGCAACACTACAGGGCAAGGCTCCAGGAAGAGAAAACATTTGTTGTACATGCAGGTAGATACTAAGTTGTAACTTACTGATTCTCATCTTCTAATGCCATAATGACATTCTGGACTGTACTGTTTTTCAAAGGAGAAAAATTAGAAGAAATGAAGGAAGAATAATAATAAAAAAACATATCAACAGACAGTGTTGGAGACTTTGTCAAGAAGAGACAAGTATGAAGTCAGGAGCATTTTGTACAAACTTCTTTGCATGCTCCTTGAGTAGGGATGGCAGGATTACTGGCTGGCACATTTGTTTTTATGCTTTGCTTGATTTGTGCCTTAATGAAAACTAATCAAATGTAGAATGTTGCAGAGAAGTCCCACTCCAACCTCAAAAGGACGTGTCCAACAGGAGGCAATGTCAAAAGGACACAATAGTATGTCTGTCTTTTCTGGTTTAGGAATGCAAGTTATGATGATGTTGACAGCAGAAAACATAATGTATTTCTTTAACTTTGGTGTATATCCTTCACCACTTGGCATGTGGCAATGGACAATTCAAATAAAACAATGGAGCATTAGGATGAACTAAAAGGAAGTGAATACTTATGGAGACTGTTTATGGAAACAGGCCTATAAAACTCCTGAAACTAACCATGCTGCTAGCAGGGAGCTTTGAAGGTAAACATTGTGTAGCATTCCCCTTTCTTTAATAGAATTCCTTAACATATGATGAACTTTGTCTAAGTTTCCTTAGTCTAATGTCAACGATGAGGGTGGGACAGAAGCCAGCCTGACTTTGCCTCAGTCTAGGAACTGCAATAACATTAACAATGTAAACCTGCCACTTGTCTAAAGCAAAATACTGGGGCGGTACATCATTTTAACGGGACACAGTAGTCTTTCACATGTCCCACATTCTTATAGGAAGGAGAAACAGTACGTCAATGGGGGTAGGTATCTCATATTTAATCGTTTTAAACTCTCCAGGACAGCATCTTCTGTGAACTTCTGTGTTCCCTCCTTTGCAGGGACAGATTATACCTGTTGCCTGCCTTCCCCCACTCATCCCTAATTTTGATAGTATTTTTAGATTTTCTGTCAATTCTCCTCTCAGCCAAACTTCTGTGGATATTGTGAATCCTTCCTCATGCTTGAGGCTGTATTCTCTATTTCCTCCTGGATTGTTGCAGAACAGCCCCAGCAAGCCCCTACCATCAGGTACCTCTCCTTGTGTCCTTCTAAGATTAAAAGGCACAGTAGCAACTTGTTTATCAGAAGATGACAATGATCAAGGAAATATGAGAATGAGCAAAGAGATTCATTGGGAGGGTGGCTTGCCGGTAAAACCTTTGTCATAGCTCAACCTGGGTGAGGCTTTCTAGGGAATAGAAATGCATCACATTTGATCAAAAATTAGAATGATGAAAGAATATCAGCCCTCAAACAGAAAAACACCTTAGCTAGATAAACAGTGGCAAGAAGCTGCCTCCTTTCCCACTGTGTCCTCTTTTACCATCAAATTAAAGGGAAGAGGCGTGGCACATCATAGAACTTCAGGGATAGTGGAAGACTTGCCTGAGCAAAGTAGAGCGCAGATAGAGCCTCTTCAACCCCATGGTTGTTTGCGTTTGGAGAAGCAACAGAAAATTTTGTGTGGTTTTGGACCAAAACTAAACGATGCTGAAGTCTAATCATTTTCCTAATGTCTCCTTTCTGCTATTCTTCAGAAATGACAGTCTGCCTTGTGGCCTCATCACTCTGACCTGAGCAGAAATGAGATATTTTAAGGAAAACATGGGAATTCAACTGTTCAACTATCATTATCTCATTGGTGGGGCTGTGCAATCCTTTCACCCTTTCTGCAGTTTGCCATTCAAAAGAGTAGTGTCTTGGGGTCCCAGATGGCTAAAAACTCAGTAGGTGTCTCCTAGCCTTTAAAATGCTTGGCTTGGAGTGAGTTGCCTGTGAAAAACCTGTACCCGCAGTTCTTATTCCTTTCTTTAAAAAAACACAGTAACAAACAAAACCCACAACAAAACTGAAAGTTTGTGTCCAATGTATAAATTTACTGATGAGATAAAACAGAGGCTCCCAAGTATTCCCATTTCAGAAGGTCATTCAAAGTTAAAGACTCTACAGAAGCTTTAGCCCTGAATTCTGTGATATAAAGCTAGGAAAATGGATAGCCTCTGCGGGGCTCTCTTCCCCATAGCCAATTTCATTCAATTAATTACACTGTTTGAATTCCCTCACCCTAATCTACCTGGCAACAAGATATTATTTAACTTTTCTCATTAGGTCGTTCATTACACTTCCCATATTATAATTACATAGTTCATCTAGATTTTTACAGCTAAAGGAAATGGCTCTGATAATCCAGCGTGTGTTGTGGTTGCTGAGGGGACCTGAAGCAGAAGCAGACTAGTGCAGCTGCAGCTTGGATCTGGAAACCACTAAGGAGGATGTCAGCATCAGGCACAGCAGCTCTCTAAATATACATGCATACATGCTGCCTATATGTATCCATATATGGGGAAGCAAAACTCTATTAAAAAGTGCATCCATAACTCAAAACGTGTCTCACAACTAGTGCTGCCACGTTTCCAAGCTAAAGTAGAAGTGAAAGAGCTTTTTGCCCTGTGGTGTTATTTACATGAGGATGCAACAGTAGTATGTAGGATGAAGAGCTAGGTTTCTTCCCACTCGCCAGCATATCAGTTTAAGGATAGCGGTGTCTGAGGAAAATGCGAAACACATGCCAGTGAAATGGCCAATAGGACTTAGTATCAGAGTGATGTTCTCTTCTGTCACGCCAAGTACATGGAAGGGCTTTGTTCAAAGCCTCAAAGTGGATGAGCTGCTTCAGTTAGGCGTGAACATAGAAACCCAGGCAGAAAAAGTCTTTTTCTCTGCCAATAAAAAGTGAGGAAAATGGAAAAAAAAAAAAGGAAAAAAAGTAAAACAGAAATCATCTTGGTACTTGTAGTTTGGGTATTAAACAGAAAGAAGGAATGAAAGTCAAAATAACAAATTAAAGCCTGAATATCATGTTAAATGGATTTCTAATTCTGTATATATCTATTAAACCAGTGCTATATGATATCCTCTCATGGGTTACTCTCTTTTTCCTGTTCCTTTTCCTTTTTTTTCCAGTTTGTATATTGATTTTGTAAGCTAGCAGTGTGTTACCTTTTCAATTTTTTTAAACTTGTATGAAAGCCATATATCCGTATTGTAGAATGAAAACATTAATCCTGTAACATCCCTTAATGTTTCCCTTAGCTCTGTGGGATTGTGGGAGGTTCTAGAGAATGTATATGTTTACCAATTGTATCGACATAATTTACTTGCTCTTAGTGGCGATAAAGAATTAAATAAACTAATACACAGAAGCGTGGTGTTCTCATTTGGTTGTAGTAAGTGTAGTAGGGGACTTCTGAAGTTTCTTAAAGTAATTCCAAGTATTCTTAGTGGTCCATCTTTATTATACTAATTTCCCATCGGGTATAGGTGTTGCTTGTCACAGAAACACTTTTCTTTGTAAAGTCACAAAAAAGTTTTAGACCGTAGAAAGAAATCTGCTAGAAAATTATTCTGGCAGAAAACAGCTCTTTGGTTTGTGCATACTGAAGTCTGTCTGCCCCAAACTCCTGACACTTATCAGATCTGTAAAGCAGCTTGTTTCAGTATACAGTTATTTCAACTTGTATAATACTGACACAATGATGGGTTACAGATGAGGAGTTTGATTATTTTTTTTTAATTACTCTATTAGCTAAGCAATGGGAAGACCTTATTCCCAGCCCTGTCATGCTCAGCTGTTTGACTTTAACAGTGACTTTAATGAGTGCATGTGTTTGGTGAGAGATGATTAAGCCTCAAGAGTAGAGCAAAGAAGTTAAATTACATTAATGGACTAAATAGAATTATGCAGAAATTCAGGTAATGCTCATTGTATGTTAATTTCTTCTCCTTTCTTTTTGTTCTTTCATTATCCTTTGTTCCTAAGTCTATTTTCTTTTCCAAATACTTTTCTTGGTTTTGTTTCTGTGTCCAACTATTAGTTAAAATGTTAGAAAAATTAATTACTCCACACAAACCATTCCATCACTCACTGCCAAAAGAGGGAGATGCTTCACATTGTTTACAAGACTAGGAGATTTATACAGACTTCTGAAATTGTTTGGAAGAAAGTGAAGTATTATCAAATATGAAAACTGACAGTGTGTTCTTCAAACCACTAATAGAC
Organism: Balearica regulorum gibbericeps; assembly: GCF_011004875.1. NCBI lineage: Eukaryota > Metazoa > Chordata > Aves > Gruiformes > Gruidae > Balearica > Balearica regulorum. The sequence goes on from NC_046184.1 coordinate 64,844,376, forward strand.
TCAGCAACCTAAATCCTATCACCGGAAAGGAGACCAAGTACTCACTATTGTTTAATTACAAAAGAAAAAAAAATATTTCTTTTTAACATGCTACTTAGCATTTAGTTACATTTTTAGGTTACTGAGCAATGAGAGAGTTTTACGATGCTCTTGTTCTTCCGTAGGAGATATCTGATCTCATCAGTAAGCCTGAGCTGCTTGAGGATTGTCTCAAGTCCTGCTTAGCTTCCCAAAGCTAAGCACATCATACAGGGCACACAGGTCTCTGATTTCTCCTGTCCTTCCCACCTCTGTCCCCAAATGCTGACTGAGCTATAAACAGGCATGGCAAAGAGCTCTTAGATCAGCTCCTTTCTGGTGGGTTGCCTTCATGGAATAGGGTCGTAGAAGGCCATCTCTATCTTTACATGGCCTCTTTTTGTTATATATGGAATATATGAATGGAGAGGACTTCGTGCAGAAGAGACTTGAGTTCTGCTCTCACTCTGTGCTCCAAACTTCTGGGAGCGATGGTTCATTAAGTGGGTCTATGGATGCAGTGGTGAGTGGGACGAGATGTCCACACAAAAGTAACCACCAGCAGTGTGGAGGCTACTTTGAGAACTGTTAAGAGCCCAGAGCCCAACCTATGCGCTACTACAGCTGAAGTTAAAAACCTGTTTGTACTTCGTCATCCTTCTGGCCTTGCACAGGGTAGAATTGTAATTAATACTCAAATGCATGATAGTTGCACATGGACACACACAGAGACACACTCACTTCACCCCTTCCCTTGTAAATGACAGAGCAACACCTGATTGTCACTGAGAACACAGAATTTGCACAATCAACTGTTCATGTTCAAGATGCAGCATTCCCACAAAGTAGTAATACAACTCTTTGTCCATTATCATCTTCTACAGTGATGTGGGAAGTCACCTACATGGACATCCTCTCTCAGTTTATCTTGCTTAGCCTGTACTAATCATCTCTACAGAAACCCAAATAGAAGAAAAAAACTCGGTAATCTTATAGTAAAACACAAGTCTGTCATAAAATCTTCACTGTTTACTGACAGCATTTCTTAAGAAAGACCATTACACTTGCCTTGTGGTCAAATGAGATTTGACATTAAAAATAAATACACACGCACACACACCCCAACCTGTGTACACACAGTGTCTTTTACAGAAAAATGTCTCCATCCCTTCCGGGTACTCTGAGTTGTAGAAGGCTCCATTGCTACACAATCACCATTGAAACTATTGTCTCCATTGGCAAAAAATATTTTTATTTGTATTTAGTCAGTCTCTGCTTTCTTAGTTACAGTGTAGTCCTTTTAATTTGCTGCTTCCCTCCATTTCTACCCCAGGAGCAGAAGATAAGAGCTTGGATCTGAAAAGGTCAGTAACTATTTTTTGTCCTGTTCATTAGATAAAGCCTCTCCAGAGCAGAACACAAGAAAAAAGCCTTCTTAAAAAAAAAAAAAAAAATCAGTTAATTGATAGCTATTTAGCAGTTGCTAAGTGTTTGTTACTGGAGGTTCTGCAGTCAGAGTAGAAAAAAATGTAGTGTGCTGGGGATGGAGGAAGGGAAAAGAGCTTTCCACAACAATGACAATTAACTTGCATACTATTGCATTTTGAAATACGGGCTGTTATTATGTTTTCTTTTGTTTTTTACTTCAAAAACCTACTGTTCATAATAAAGGAGTTCTACACCCAAGTGATTATATTTTTTTTTTCTATCTGAAAAACTTCAGCTTTTTTATAACATGAATTCTTGTACTTCTATTACTCATTACATAGCACTACAGATGCTCATGGGACCTAGATACTTGACCTTGGTCAAGTGCAGTTGGTGTTGCTCCAGGGTGCACAGTTGGCCTCAGTCTGATGAAATGACTGCCTGGAGATGTGCTTGATGCAAAGGGAATCTCCAGCTGCGAGAATGGACTGACTTCCACTTTCTCCTCACTGCATTTATGGCAGAGGTAGTGGCCAAAGAGATGTAACACAGGGCACTATTATCCCTATTGGCTTTTCTCCCTCTTTTTTTTTTTCTCTCTTCCTTGCTTGCTTTCTTTCTTCCTTTCTTCCACTCTCTGCTTGGGCTTAGGCCATGTACTGCTGACCCAGAACTCAGGGAGTAAGTGATTACCTGGGAAGGGACATGTCCGTGATGTCTGCAATTGCATGGAATGACTGTTGTAAATAGTCTCCAAACTTCTGTGGGGCTGGGAGTTTTGGGGATAAATGTTAAGGATTAGAGGTGATTTTGGAAGATGGGAATAGAATCCCTGATATAAAGTTCCTCACAACAAAAAAGTAGGTACACGTGTCAGAAAAAGATACAAAAAAGGGCCCAGACTGAGGTGCTGAAGAGTCCTGTCCCAAAAATAGGATTACCTGGGCAGTTGATGGAATTGGCTACAAGTAAAGCCAGAGATTTCTCCTTTTGTCTTCTGACCAGATACAGTAAAAAAAAGATTTATGTTGCATTCAGGATCTGATTTTGGATATATTCTGAATGTGAAGTGCACCATTTAAAGCCTGGAGAAATATCTTAAGACTTATGATATAAGGTATAAAGATCCGAAAATATGTAATATCTCAGTTCTATAAGAATTTACACGAGTGCTGTGCTTTATGTGCTGCAGATGATAGTCCTACTGATTCAACAGGACACTTCCCAGTGCAAAAACCCAAGGAGTGGCAGGGCCAGAACTCCATTTATCCTCAGCTGGGAGCGAACTACAACATTTGTTCTTTTTGCTATTGTCCTCCTTTGATGACAGGGGTCCATCAAGCCGCCTGCACAACTGAGTGTCGCGAAGACAAAACATACGCTCCCCTTGATAAAGACTATGTAGTAAGTAGTTGAATTTGAACTGGGCCTGTGTATCATCAGTGCTACTTGCTGTCTTATCAGGAAAGCTCCCTAAATAAGCCACTGCTCTATCTACCAGCATGGGAAGAAAAAGACCAGTAAGTTTTCTTTCAGTGCAGCGTGTACCCAAAAGAGCAAGTGCTCTGCAACCTTAACGTAAAGGTTGCAATAAAGAGGTACAATAAAGGCAGAATGACAAGTTCTTAGAGGAAGAAAAACCAATGGAAAAAACAGCCACCTTCCTATTTTGCAGCATTTATGCTACAGGTCCCTTGGAGTGGATGGATTTCATCAAGGGAGATGAAAAACACTCTAATCTTAAAAGCAGAAATAGATGTTATCTGCTGTTGTTATTATTAGCAATGACAACAACCATTTAACACCATTATTGTGCTTTGTACTATAGTTTAGAAATATGTCTCAGTTAACACCTTTGATTCAAAAACTTTTATGCAATTTGTCAGTGCTAAGTACCCACCATCCCTGTGCCTGAGGTGGAAGGTTAATCTCAGAGGTTGTCCTTAGGCTCCCTCTGTTGTCAATGGAGCATGACAAGTCTATTCAGAAGGTGATTCAGAGCAGACGGCTAATTTAGCAAAGCTGAAAGACGTCATGAAGGGCCTCTCTCTGCTAGCTGTGGAGGGAGCTTAGGGAATGAAGTGCATTAGGCTGACCTGAGTTTTGCCTGGTACTCTGCCCTCCCATTAAGATAGCAAGCTGCAACACTGAAGGCCAGCACTTCAAAGATATTTAGGAATTTTAAAAGTAAGGGGACTGAACAGCTTTGATGACAGGGGCCAAAAAAAGTAAAAAGGCAAGTGGGCTAAGACCATGGATTGTGGCAGCGTGATCAGACATGAAGTCCCAGTGCAAATCTTTCTTGTCAGAGAGGAGGGAGGACTGCCCACGTAGCACGGCCCCGAGCGGGACCGGGGAGTGGGAGAGAGGTGAAAGAGGAGAGCTCGCCATTGCCTCCTTCTTGGCCCTGACATCGGTATTGAGGCAGAGGGGACAGAAAGTCCCCACTTATGTTCCCTTCTTGGCCTCAGCAGAGGGAGGGAGGGAGGCTGAGCAAGGGGCTGTGCCCCACTGGGCTCCGGGTCCTTTGTGCCACACAGCAGGTGTGAGGGGAAGCTCCTCTCCCTGGATGAATGTGTGTGTGGATGTGGATGTTCCTGCTTCTTTCATGGCCACGCTGGGAACCAGAGCGAAGCTGCATTTCTCAACAGCAGGCCAGTAATTCCTGGAAACAAGCGAGCACAGGAAGGGGCCACGGAGAGAGAATGGGGATGGTTTGGGAATAGCTCTGCAGGACCACTCCTTATCTAGCATTGCCCGTTGACAGATTTAGGGCTTCGTCCCACAAGGTGTTCAGCATCTCCTGAGAGACCTAAAACTGGTATCTTAATTACTTTTCTCTGTGAAAAGCTGATCTGGCCAAAAAAAACCCCCAAAAACTTCTCTAAATTCTTCCATTGAAAGGGGCTACATAAACTGAAAAAAAATTATCGTAGTACCCACAGGCCCCTCTTATTCACATCCCAGTTCCTCACTTGCTCTCTGTTTGGCACAGGCGAGTTCTCGCCAGCCCGACGCTCTTCCCCTTGCATCCATATCAGCGGCTGCAATGACAAGAGCTCTAAGCCAAATGCCTGGCACACAGGAGCCTCTGCCAGGACAAACCCCACATATTTAGATCTGTGCTTTCGGTGCCAGGTGGGAGGTGTGAACATCAAAGAAAGGAGGCCTGAGGCTGTGGCTGGCAGGCTCTGCTGTTGATCCAGGGGCCCAGCCACTGTCAGGGAGCTTCAGAAAAACAGAATTAAGCACATGAGTTAGAGCTGATGGGTTGGGGTGCTGAATTCACCACATACTGCATGACACATTTCAAGCTGGTGCTGGTTTTGCCCCAAAGCCAAATCATATCATCTCTGAAAAGAAAGGCTGAACTTGCTTTGAAATTTAAGTTTTTGAGTATGGTTTTAGCAATCTAGGCAACTAAAAACCCAATCCTCTGTTATTTTCTCTATCAGACACAGTAGGCTGGGCTGTGATAATTGCAGCCTGTAGGGACTGAACCTCCAGCTGCTGAAGCTAAAGCATGGTGCTGAGTTAAAAGACCACCTCTCAGGTGCATTGAAGCATCCAGGATTGTGTGCAGATAGCCTTAACTCTCCCTGTGTCCCCAAGATCACTATTCCCTACTGGCTGGGCTCTTCAGGAGGTATAGAGCAAACCAAAAGGAACATGGGGTTCAGGACCTTAAGAAGGGACTTGTCCAGATGAGCTGGACCCTTAATACAAAGTCCTGAGCAGCCTGCACCTTCAGAGTGGGGAGAAGCTCAGATAAACTTCTGGGTTTACTGTTTCCTAGATCTAACTTCTGCTGATGATGTGAGGATTGTAGTAATCTTTTTTTTTTTTTTTTCCTGAATCACCTGCTGAAACATTGCAAGACTTTAATGAGATCCCTAAAAATACCTTTGAGGATCTAAGCCAAAACCTGGAAATCAGAAGAAACTTGTGGTTTTTTTATAGATCAGATCACCTGAATGTACAAAACTCTCCTTTTCATAAGTTAAAGAAACTTAACTTCTCCAGCATTTTGCCTTGCAGATATCTGAGAACTGAGCTAGAGGGAATCAGACCATTTGACTGCCAGGATCATTGTCAACTATTGCAAAAAGTGCTTGAAACTTCTGAGGTGTGGCGCTCAAGAAGCTGAGCAGAGACGATCTTTTCAATAGTATGAATTTAAATCTCTGTAGTTGATTGAGCATGATATGGTATTTGATGTAAAGACTAGGGCTGACTGAGACAAGAGCAGGCCACCTCAGGCAGTAGTTTCCAAAGGATGTGACCTACCGGGAGAAGTGGGGAGGTCTGTGTATTTGGCAAACCTTCTGATAGCATGCCCTTCTTTTTTCTTCTTATGTGCCTTTAAAAGCAACTCACTTTGGAATGGGAGTAATAAAAACGTTTTGGTTCTCTGGTGTGAATTACTAGTCCTACTATCACGACTTCTCATGCACTACTATAGTCTCTGCTGGTGCAGCTTTTGCTTTTCTGATACAGCACTTTCACCTGTGGAGCGATTTTCTGAGTGAAATCAGATGAGACTTTCCAGAAACTGAAATGGAGATTCTGCAAGCAAATGCCTTACTGAAATATAAAACACGAGAGGTGAGACAGAGAGGTTAAGCCAAAAGGAAATGAGAAATCATAAAGCAAACATGCCTTCCATCACAATAATGTGTTTTGGAAAATGCACCGGATTTTCAGCATCTGAAAGTGGTCTGGATCAACCAGTGATAGAAGGAGTTTGTTAGTGAGCACAGCTGAAGCCTTTGAACTGTGATGGGTAAGAACTGGGGAAAACAAGAGGAACATGCTGCATCCTTAAAAACAATAGCAGGAGTGGTAGGCATAGAGCTTCCTTTGTGCACGTGTGAGCAGGTATCCTGATTTTGTGAGGGATAGACTTAATTTTCTTCCTAGTAGCTGATATAGTGCTGGGTTTTGGATTTAGGATGAGAATAATGTTGATCACACACTAACATTGTAGTTGTTGCCAAGCAGTCAAGGACTTTTCAGCTTCTCATACTGGCCTGTCAATGAGAAGGTGGGGGGTGCCCAAGAAGCTGGGAGGGGACACAGCCAGGACAGCTGCCCCAAACTGGCCAAAGGGATATCCCATATCATATGATGTCATGTGGCTTGGCTGGGAGATGTGGCAGCTTGGGAACTAGCTGAGCATCAGCTCTGAGTGGTGAGCATCATCTTCTTATTGTTATTCCTTTTCTGTCCTACTAAACTATCTTTATCTCAACCCACAAGTTTTACCTCTTTTCTTTTTGATTCTCTCCCTTATCCCACTGTGGGAGAGGGGAGTGAGCAAACAGCTGTGTAGTTGTTTTAGCTGCCTGCTGGGTTAAACCACAATAGCAGGTAAGTAGAAACCAAATTACGTACACAGATTTATTCAGGCAATTTTGTCATCACAATCCAAAGTGTAGGGAATGCACCTGGAGCACCATAGCAACATGGTCACTGGCTTTCAGAGCTGCTTTCCTCAGAGGTTACAGGCCTGATGACTAGCACACCAAATAAAGGTCACTGTTCCCTCAGTGAGGGACTTCCACCTGGAAAGCAACAAATCAAGGCTGTTAATAAGCTTCTTATACTTTATATCCTGTATAACATTCCTGCAATCTCTTGTATTCCTGCCGCATTAGTCTTGGTGCTAATATTTTTGTACAAAGTACAAGAAAAGTGTCATCCATTTTGGCTTTGGCTTACATTCCTGTGAGATATCTGAATTGAGCCTTCTCCTTTTCAGCTGTGCAAAACTGGCCTGGCCTATGAGATCAACAGGTCCTGCGGGTTTCTCAAGAGGACCAGATGGTCCAGATTTTCAGGGAGGTGCGAGATGGAAAAAGGGATAGGAAGAAGACAATGCACACAAATTCCCACCAGAAATGGATACAGCAGAAGATAACACTGCCATTAAAACCTGAAGAGACATTTTATACGTATAGAAGGAAAAAGAATGCGTCTAAGAATGAAATTTTTATAATGCCAACCGTGTAATTTTGGAACTACTAAACTCATGTTCCTAGAAGTCACAGCTTTCCATTTTGAAAAAAAAAAAAAAAAAAAGGCATTGAACTCCAGCCATGTTGTGGTAACAGATTTGGGCAATTCGTAGATATGGTTGGTCATCTGCAGTCATTCCACTCCAGTGACAGAAGGGATAACCGTTATCTACACCAGAAAGTCATCTTGAATTATGTGAGGAAAGGAAAAAATGAAAAATTCTGAATAAACACTGGATGAGAAAGGTGACAGATTCCCAATGAAGCGCACAAAGAAAATGAGCCAAAAGAAAACTAAACTTGCAAGCTTGGTCTGCAGTTTTGAGGAGGTTTTCCCTGGCAAGTTGTAGGGATGACAGGATACGGTTTCTTCCTAGAATACGTGTATCTAGTGCTTGCAGTGCAAACCCTGGCTTCCAGCCAGGGAAAACATCTTTTCCTCAGAAGCTTGTTTTCGTAGTCTGCCAGGTAAGCTTGCGAAACAGCACTCATAAAATGAGACAGACTACTGCTCAAAACAGTTAACAGCTCTGCTTCAAGAGATTTTAATTGGGGAGAGAATGGATTACAGGTAACTTTTGGCTTGGAACGAAAAGCTGAAATAAAAACTCTGCTTCCTTAGCATAATTTGTCCCGGTAAACATCCATCAGGACTTGAGCATGCCACGCTCATACCATACAAGAGCTCAGGGAGTTTAACTTGCCATTCTTTGGTGAGATACTTCTGCTCAGATACTCTGCTCTCTGTCATAGCACATTATGCTTCTTCAAGCTACTTGCTTTCTAGTCTTCACCTCGTCAGAAGAGTCTGCTCCATGAAACGTATTCAACAGTCATGGGATGGAGCTAAAGGCTTTTCTCCATTCACTGGCTTTCTCTGCGTGACTTCTTTAAATTAAAACTTCCCATACTCCTTTTTAACTGCTTGCATGTTGAAAAATTTTAGAAGGAAATCTGGATTTTTTTTCCATGCAACTGACAGAAAACATGGTGCCTGAATGAAGAGCTAACATCAGTTGCTTTTCCAAAAAGCTGGTCTGGAAGAGCCCTGACCCCTACTTGAGATAACTTCCCTCATAATGATTCTTGGCTGTCTAGGAAATGCCTGAGTTTGGCCTAGTCCTGGATGTTCCTTTACTCAACTGCAGCATCCCAGAGGCAGGACAGGACACTCTGCAAGGGGCATCGTGTTTACAAGCATCATCTGCCACAGCTTTTCTCTCCATTTCTTTCCAAGAGTGGGCTGTAAAGAAATAAAGTGGCACGGTGAACAGAAATACAGCTGATGTTTTCAGCCTGCTTTATTTCTTTATCAACTGTTTATGTTGATGATGCCCTGCAGAGTCCATTTGCTATCTGGCACAGGTGGAGAATGCACTGGAGACAACTGTTTTACATAATGTTTATGCAGGTCATATTTTTTTCATAATATACAGAATGTAGAATACTATGATTTGTTTCCAAAATTGCCCAGTTCATGCAACTGGCCACCTAGACCAGGAGACCAGCTGGAAACATACCCTAGTAGCTCCAGCCAAGAAAGCTGTTGGATACATGTAGGGGAAAAACCTAAAATACAGTGGAGGAGTGGAACATGAATCATTGGCGCCGCTTTTGTGTACATAGAAGCAGGAGACAAAAGTCTAGGTGAGAAGGGGTACAGTGAGAATCGGGTTTACCCAGGACAAAGGTAAATGTCTGAGTAGTAGGGGTGCCATAGAACAGCTGAGTCTTCTGTCCTACAAGCTGGACAACATGCTAAGACTTGCACTGTATCAGACCTACTGAAATGGTTATGTACTTACATATATAAGCATATAAATATGTGTATAGGGAAGGCATATATACATATATAGATTTTGATATATTGCCTATATCTAAATATATTTTTACATAGCCTATATGTGCATTTTGCGGGTTCTCTCTTGAAAACTTAGTGTGTGCTTAAGTTGTGGAACTGTTTCTGGTGGGTGGTTATGATAGCTAAAAATTTAAGCGGTTTCAAAGAGTAATTGAACAAATTCATAGGAAAAAAAAAGTCCATTCAGGACTGTTAAATGCAAAGTTACCATCTGTAATTTAGGAAGTCTCCAAGATGCAGCTGTTGACTTGGCAGTAGACATGAACCGGAAGCTGAGAGATTGTCTTGCTTGCCCTGATCTTATTCTATCCCCTGGTGCCGCTGGCCTGTCTGTATTGAAAACTCTTAGGGCTGGGCTGATACTTGACCTCTAAAAGTACTTCACTGTACCGTCCCCACCAGTAAAAAAAGGCAAAAATTAGCTAATAAACCAAAGGCGTCAAGGAGCAATAACCAAAAGAAGAGAAAGGGAAGAGAGCAGAAAGCATTTTGGCTGTGTGGAGGCAGCACACAGTGCTTGCTGGACTTCAGCTCTTACCAGGTTGTCTGTCCTCATGTTTTCTGTAATTTTTCCAGTGTTTAACTGTAAGCCATTGAGTCCCTTACTGCACCCTTTATTAAACAAGCTTTCTTTCTGTTTCCCTGAAACAGCAATCTGGTGTCAGTGAGCACAGTGAAACAGAGCTGAAGAAGAACAAAGAGATCAGAGAGCCCTGAGGGACCGGTGCCCAGAGATGTGCCCAGGGAGCCTGGCTCTGTGTCCTGCTGCTGCAGAGCACAAAGGTGAAGGCTGCTGCCACCCTTTCACGTCTTCTGTCCTCCTCTCCTCTGGGCAGGAGGGAGAGTCTTGCCACAGGCTGGGATAAAGCCTGAGATGTCACGTATCAGCCCTATGTTTGTGGTTTTAAGCTGTCATATTTACCCCACATTCACTAATATTTTTAAAATAAGCAAATAATTCTCACTTAGTTTTTTCTTTTGGGTCCACTCTTCTATACCTCTGTTGTTTTTCAACAGCTCCTACATGCTCTTTCTGCATGGGATGGATTCATTATTGGAAGTTAATTGCAAGCATCTTCCTGCAGGGATTTGCAATCTGAAATCTTGCTTGGTTTTTAGCTGGACACATGCAGCATGGCATGGGCTGTGTCTCTGTCCCTAAGTGAGTCTGTGAAACTATTAGAATTGTCTCACTGTCAGGAATTATAACATTTTCAGATTCAAAAAATGACATAAATGAGCTATTTATTCTGACATTTTTGCTAACAAACCACACTGCTGGATTCTTTCCAGAAAGCAAACAGAAAAAGGGCATCTGTGCATTCAGAGTGAACCCATTTATAATCTGAATTAGTATTAGTGGAAGATATTTTACACTTGATTTACTGAGAGGTTTTTGTTTCATATGGGTCTCCCTGACTTTTTGCTTTTGGCTAAATTTCCACTGAGCTACATGGGAGCCTGACAATCAGAAGAATTGAACCATCATGCCCTCATCTTTATCACTTATGAGATGCTTTATTTGAGTTCTAGTAAACTGGGAAGTTTCAGTAACAGGTGAACACCCCTGTATAAGTAATTATTTTGCCTACTCTGAAATATAACCTGGAAGGTTGTCTTTCTGCGAAGGGAATATGCTTATCTTCCCCCCCCCCCCGGAGTGTAGTTACAAATTGAACTTGTGCTGATTTTATAAAGTGGTGGCGTATACTCTGAATGCAAAACAGCAAAACAGCTATTGCTGACAGGGGCTGGCATGTACTGTCACCCCATGAGCAAACAATAAAATTTTACTACTGTGTCCATATAGTTCTGAAGAGAACAGGAGCTTTCCGGGAAAGCAGAAAAATCCAAGTGGTTCAGTGGGACTATTAAAAACTTGAAGCATTTCTCTTCAGTCATTGCTAAAAAAATATAGCTGACCTATCTGTCATACAAGTGAATTTGAGCAAATGATACATGGTTAGCTTATAGTGAAATGATTTAGTCTCCACCTATTTGTTCCTTAAATACATCATTACTGATTTTTTTTTTCATTACGCCCATTCTTTACATTGTCATGTGATTTTCAAGGCAGAGTGCACTCCATAAATTTATCCCCTCTCACTATCATAGCTGTGAAAACACATTTTCAGCCTTTAGCTGTCTCGGTTGTTTGAGATGGCCGCCTTCTGCAAACACACTGACACAACGTCAGTGCTGTGATTTCCCAGGCTTCCAGCAGGGAGCCCAAGCGCTGACCAGCTCTCCTACCAAAACCATCATCTCCTCCCCACAAGGAATAGACTAAAAAACCATCACCTGCTGGGCAGACTAGAGAAGATATTTTGGTGCCAGCCAGGCTGTGCCCATTGTGCAGGCACAAGACCTTTTTTTTTTTTCCCCCAGAGGGGCTCTGGCACATGGTGCAGTGCTTTGCAGGGCCTTTACTCAAGGCAATCTCTGGCTGGGACACCTTCATGCTTGCTTTTGTCCTTTCCAGTGCTCCCTGATCTGGCAGCATTTGTGGCCAAGCTCTTGCTTCTTGGCTACCTCCAGGAACTCCCAGTCAGAGTTGCCATCAGGTAATGTGGTTCCTCCCAACCCATTTTTGCTTCTGACACAGTCTTGTCCCTTGCCACCTTTACTGAAAAATCAAGGGAGGACTGAGACAGTGTTAGGTGAAAAACATGACTGCAAGTCGCTGTATTTGGCTTATAAAACCTTAGGTAGGTGAGGGCAAATTTGCCTTATAGTCTAAGTAAAGAAAGCACACTAGCATCCTAGGCATTTTGTTTCATTCAATGTTCTTTTCCCTTCCCAATGTCATTTGATTCTGACATTTGCACCAGGGGAATAACCAAAAAGCTTTCACTGTATATGTGCCTCCATAAGCTAACGTCCTCTATGGGCAGTTAGGTAGGAGATCAGACAGATTGCCCTGGAACACTAATTAACACAGAGCATTTACTGACATTACATCACATCAAAACCAATTACACTTCCATTACACTCGTCTACTTTACCCTGTCCTGCATATGTGTCTGCTGAATCCCGTCCATATTTAATTTGGGAGAGGATTAGCTAATGAGGTGGTAGAATCAGTCATTAGACTGGCAGCAAGGCAATGAAAGCCGTCCAGCAAATACTTTCTGATTTGGAAGTTTTCTCCAAAGGGTAGCAAAGAAAAAGTAAACTGGAGCAGGCCCTCTTCATTAATCCAGCTTCCCATAGGAATGGTTTGACCACAATTCCCTTATGAGTGATTTTTTTTTTTCTCTTTCTTCTGTCTCATGGTAGTGTGGGGTGATTGAAAGAATAGCTATTGAGCAAAAAGCATTTGTGCAATAACTATTCCGGAATAGAGGAGAGATTTACATCTGCACAAACCGACCCCAGAAAATCCACTTTGGTCAAACAGTAAATATTCAGGGATCAAAGTGATGCTCCAGAAATACTCTATCGGTGGAATTATTCTGGAATAATTCTAATGCTATATCTCTGTTTCCAGCTCTGTTAATGTAATTTATACACAGGGGCAGACACAGAGCTTGCAGCATTCGCACCCAAGCAATTGTGAGCAGCATCGAGCAGATTTGTGCCTCACTTGCTGGAAACGAGCATGCAGGGACAATTAAAAGAGAAGCTCAGAGGTTGCAGCAGGGAGAGGAATCGGGAATTTGTTAGGGAGGAAAGGATACTCAGTGCTATCAGGGAGAGAACAGAAATGAGCCTGGGTCCAGCTGGGACAAACAGAGCAGAAGGGGTGGTGGCTCCCAGAGAGCAGATGAGCTCTGATGGCCGCACAGTGCCCCAGGTACATGGATGAACTTGGTTTGGAGAGGAGCTCCATGTGCAGGACCAGCAGAGCATGCAGCTCCCACGCTGTCAGAGCTCGTGTGCTGAGCCGTGTGAAGGGTGAGGAGGATAGCGGAGCTGTGGAAAGCTGCAGCGTGGGCCAGTTTTGTGGTGGTTTATGTTGGCATTGCTTCGTGAGAGTTAAGGGAATTGAGCATGCTTGCAGAAGCCGAGCATATTTGGGTCAGCAAGTATTGTAGGACTTTTCTATTATAAAGCTGTGTGTCATTAAGAAGTTAATTTTGAAAATACTTTAAAAGTAACAAAACTAGGAAGTCTGTGTTTTGACAGCAATGCTATGAATTCCACGGACTGAGAGGAAGGAAGAAAGAGGGTGGTGTGGGTGCTGTTACCTCAGCAATGTTTTATTTGCTGCTGAGTGTTATTCTCACACACTTCTTCAGCCAGGCTGCTGCTGGTGCCTCGCTTTTTGAACAGTGACAACTGTTAGGTACAGCTGTATCTAAAATGCACAGTCAAGAGATTAGTTGATTCTCTGCCTTTTTAAAAATGACAGCTGATGTTAATAGCTTGTAGCTTTCAATCATGAAGGGAAGAGCAAACAAAACCTTTTCTGCTAATAATGTTTACACAAGTCCTAAGGCAGACTGTTTTATTCTTTCCTACAGTCAAGTTAAAATAAACCAAACCAGACTGTCCAAAGAAGGGAAGAATGAAAGACTTTTTTATCTGGGCTCTGCCCTCCTGTTCTCCACCCCCTATTCTCCACAGCAACAAACTGATTGAACTGTGAAAGATGGGAAATCCAGCGTCACAGATTACAAGGAAATGCAGCACGTTCGCTTTCTTTATCAGGAGACAGAACTGCCTTCTAGTCACAGCTCCAGCTAGCCCTTTCAGAGCCCTGTTAACAGCAGCCTGGCTGAGCATGGCAGTTTGACAGGGCTAGGCTGATCCGTATTGTTTTGCTATTGCTTTTCAGTCAAGCTGCCATCATTCTGCTGTTTGGCTGCTTTGAGTGGCAGTGTGCAAGGGCCACATTTCCAACTTGAGGACCTTTTCGAAGTGAAGTTGCACAAAACTTCACAGATGAGGATTTAAATGAGGGAAGCCACAAAATTAAGACACTGAAATTACAATCCCCATACCAGTGTGAAGTCAGCCACAAATTCAAAACGTGGGAGGAAGTGATGGGAAGAGGAATATGAGAGTCACTTCAGCACATAGTTTAGTCCCATATATTTTCCATGACACAAAATCTATGTTTTGTTTTATATATGAGCACAACTTGCTGAGGCTTTAATGTTATCTTTCTGATTTAATGCTTTTAGCTATTCATCTCTAACACTGTACTGAATTTTTGTTTTATTTCAACCTAAGGTGCACAGGAAGGAGCGAATGTGTGTGTGTGTGTGTGTGATGCTCCTCAGTAAACTATGCTTATATTCACTTTGCACTTTGGAAATACCATATGGATATCTGAGGCACTTTTGATCATGGTATCTCATGGACTGGCCACAGAATCATACAGTTTTTCAGCTGCACTCCTGCATAGATTAATTTACTGTGTGTCTCAGTTTATAATAGCTAGACTGCTGCCAGTACCTGGGCTACATGGTTTAGAGGTCATCTGAGATATGTTATAGTCCATACCAGTGTGGCATGCACTAAATGGTAGGTGGCTGAATCACAGTGCAGTATCAGCCAACAAAAGCAGTAATAAAGGGATTTGGCAGTAGGAATAGAAAGGACAACGTGAGTTTTGGATACTGCAAAGATTCTAAGACGCAGGAGAAACAGCAGCCACAGCTATTAGCAACGATCTAAATAAAGGACTGTAGGAGTGAGAAAAGAGAAGAGAGCACAGAAGCTTGTGCTATTATTAATCATCGTAGAGACAGAGCAGGGAAGACAGGGGATTCAGGATCTGGCTTGTTAGATTTGAGCGCGTGGAGGAACTTGGAGCTGTGACAGTCTAGGAGGGCACCCTGCCACAGTGTGCCTTACACTTTGCCCTTCCAAGGTCATATTTAAAACTCTAGTGGCTGCATGCACTTGCTGGGAAGCTGATGAGATTTAAAGGCAGTCTAAAAACATTCACGCTGCCCTCAGCCTTGCCTCAGAATGGCCATTGGTGCCCAGCATATCACCAAGCAACTCGGGGGTGGGGGTGGGGTGGGGGTGGTTATACAGAGCTTTTTAACGCAAGATGTTTTAGCACAGTCCAAAGATGCTGTCATGACACAGGCCAGCAGTGATTCACTGCCTCTCAGCTACCATGTGATTAACCCCCCTCTCATTCATTCTCTCTAATTACTACTTTTTTTAAAAAAAAAAATCATCATGTTCTCATCTTTTCCCATATAAAACCGTCAACTTGTCAAAAATGAGAGGAGCTGGAAAAAATTCCTCTCCTTTTCACCTTGTCTGGCTTCCTTCAAACTGAGCTATGCAAAGCTCTAGTGCAGCCTGACAAGTCCTAACTGCTGAGATTTCACAGATGCTGGGGGAATGGTGGTGGGAGGGAACAGGGGAATTGCTCCTGCAAGGCCTTTGCTGCAAGCTACTGCGTTCTGCAGGGACTCTCGCAGACACCTTGGCATTGAAGGAGGACAGCTAAAATGGAGCAGAGGGAGTCACGTTCAACAGGAAAGCAATGGATGTAGGAATAGAAAAATATGATGATAAATCTTCTGTTTCAATGTAAGAAAAGCTGCTGATTTAAGCAGCCAAGAAAAGTGGAAACTTATTTCTGTAATGGGATTTGCCCCTGGAAAGGAAGTAGAGGGTCTTGAGTCATTATTTGATATGTTTTATTTTGAGACAAAGGACTTATTTTACAAACTGAAACTGGATTGAAGGATTACTGTGCTACAAGCAGGCCATCTGTCCATAACTGTATTAGACATGATAATGTTCTTTTCTTCACAGTTATTAATACCATGGCTCCAGTTGGCCTGCTCCTCTGCATCGTCTGCCTGGATCTGCCTGGTAAACAGGCGGTGGAAGAGACTGCTATATTCCCAAGACAAAAATATTGGTTTGAGTCTAAAAACTTGCACTGCGGAGTTAGTGAAGTGAAGGGAGCATCTTTCTTCTGCCATGCAATATACAAAACCCTGGTAGCTGGAAACTTTGGTAGTTCAGTGTTCAGCAGCAGATCTGGACCCCTCTACGCCGCTGGTGTCATTCTGACATTCACTGCATACAACGGCACTAGACCACGACAGTGCCTTTTTCTTACTTTACCCTTTCATATCATTTAGACATTTCTTAGCCGAGACATTTGGAGAGGCATTCCTGATTTGTTACTTTCTTGTGCAGGTCTCTAGTTCCCTGCCACGTACAATTATAACTGCTGGCATATTTAGGAAGAAAGATAATATTATACGGGTTATATGAGCAGAGTGGAGAGCAAACATGATGAAAAGTGAGATCTGCAGAAAGCAACCTGCTTTTGTAACAGCAAAGTTTCAGCTTATTTGCCTCTTTGATTGTGACACCTTTTGTTTTTTCCAGAAGGAAGCAAAGTGTAAATAGCATTTAATCATCAGAATACATAGGGATGCAAATACTTTGTGATTGTATTGTGACTTTCTTCTGCCACCATCTGGAACAGCAGTTGAGTTTACAGCTGGAAAAATATGTAGCTCGTTGTCTTTTTTCTCAGTTGTCACCTTTCCAGATGGCAGATAGGAGCCAAGTTTCTCTTCAGTAGTCATCAAGCCCTATTTCTTAGTCAGAAGCTGCTGTAGGAGCGCCCCTTTCTCCTAAGTTATACCAGACTCACTGTCTTTCAGGTGGCAGGAATTCACTCAGGATCCATCTTGGTCCAGAGATTCTTTGCAGTTTTCTGAAAAACATGTACATAACCTTTATGTTACTGGATGATCAACCATCAGAGATATTGGTTATGACTCTTCATCAGCTACAGTTTCTTCTCCTCCAGGTTTGGCTTCCCAGATGGACACCACCTTCCCTTTCTTTTACATTTGGTATGCTTGTCCCTGGGTCCTGAGCTCTTGTTTTCATTTGCCAGGAGCTCAGAGCTTCTGGAGGGCAGGACTTGTGGAAGAAGCACTTCTTCCATCAGCTTCTCAGAGCAAGGGACATTTCTCCTGGCAGCCATCCAGCTCTTGCAAGCTGAATATGCCAGAAAGGTCACAGTTTCAGCCTCTTCAGAAAGCTTTTCCTCTTTTTCCATTTGAACCGTCCACCTTTGAATAACAGAGTTCTGAACTGAAAGAATAACTTGTCATACTGTGATCTGCAGCAGCATCACCCTGGGCCCCCTTTGTAAACTGTGGGGATGAGTGGGAGGCTTTGAATACACCGTGCCTCATCCAAAAGGAGGCACCGCAAAGGGTCAGAGGACTGCTACTCTGGAAGTGCTTATGCTTCTCTATTGGCTGCAGAGTGAGCCTGACATACCTAGCTCATCTCCAGATGTCCATGTTGTAGACGGCTGTAATAAGGTGAGAGCAAGTCAGTTTCTCTTCTAGTCTTAGGCACTGGTTTGTCTTTCAAGGGATTCAATATATTATGTCTATAGTATATTCTTCAGTCGTAGCCCTGCATTTCATACAGTCCTCGTTAATCATAACCTCCTGTGTTAATCTTAGAGGTCTGGAGAAATGTAAGCCCATGTCCAGGGCAGATTGCCCTAACCGCTGCTTCACGCTGAGCTGCAGCAAAGCGGCTCCCTGCTCCTGGTACCTACCTGGGGGAGCACTGAGCAGAGGGAGCTGAGCCTGGCTGACCAGGGCTGCTGCCCTTGAGGGAAGGGACCAGGGTCTGGTGGGAGCAATGGCTAAAAGGAGCCTGCCGGGAGCAACTGCAGGGGCTTGGAGAGCAGCTGGTGCTTTGAGGAGGCATTTGGGGCCAAGCATACAGTACCATAAGGATGGGAACACCAAGGAAGAGCACTAGAACAAATAGCTCTAGGCAATTTATGTCTTCTTGCTCCCTTCTTCCTGGCCATTGTCTTCTATTGAGACACTCTCATCACTTTGGTTCTTAAATTGTGAGACGTCCCACAGTGCAGGTTGTCTCAATCCAGAGGAAGTGCAGTTACACAATTACAGTGGGGGCAGTGTCATTAGAAAAAATTTGAAAGAATGTTCCTTAGGCATAATGGCATCATTTTGCCAATATTCTGTAACTCAATAAACAAGCAGTAGAGTACTGATTCATAGCCAGTGGAAAAAAGAATCACAATTCTCACTAATAACATTTCTCATTTCTGATTTGACAATAGCTGATGGCAGCTTTTATAGACCAATCTCTGCTGAGCACAGCCCTGCAAGGAAATGAACCTGTGAGTTAATGTATTGCATAGACTTAGCTCAGGAATAATTTGTGCAAATTGATGATAAAAGACAAATCAAACAAAAGAAGCTAGCTATGACAGCAGCTAGCGAAGGACAGGCCTAGAGAAGGTAGGTGACTTCCCCATGCACTTCAGTCAGAGTCCACAAGGTGCCCTGCTCTTCCAGCTGAGCCTAGATCCAACACAAATGTAAGCCAACCCTTTGCAACAGCTGCTTTTGGTAGTGACTTCTCCCTTTCACTTGTAATTCCCATCTCAGTAAATGTTCTTCACTGCAAGGAGGGAGTGAACAGTGTAACACCAGGTTGAAAGGGGAGATGAAGAAAAATGAGTGCAGATGCCACACATAGGGAAAGTGAGTGGCAGTGTATTTCTGGGGCCAAAGGAGAGTTTCTCAGATTCTCCTTGGACTCAGTATTTCAGGGCAAATCATCACCTTAGGAGAGCTACTTCTTGTTGGGGCTGCCTCTTTGCAGTAAAATGCTTTTACCAGTTTCTGTATCTGATGGAGGATGTGTGAGCCTATAGGCTAGTCAATGTTTTGTATTGAAGGCCAAAGTTTACCGTAAAAGGCTAAGTTACTGTCATTCCTCAGTGTGTATTAAGCTTCGAATGAAAAGCAATCTTGATCACTTCATGCTTCTTGTATCTCCAGGTGCTCCCTGTGTCCTTTTAGATAGACTGAGTGGAGATGCTTGACAAAATGTGTCTCAGGTTTGTCTCCAGTAATCAACTGACAGTTTCTAAGGAAAAAAAGTGCTTTTTCCCTGCAAATCATTGCCAAGTGATTGATAACACTAGTATGTGTGAGCCTAAATCAGCTTGATTGAGAGCAGAGATTGACCTGGTTTTCTGCATGCATCAGATCATTTAAATAGAGAAACAGTCTTGAGAAAACTGTCTGTAGCTCTTCAACTTTTGTGGATTAACTGTTTATTAGTGCAAGGAGGACTAAGCCACTGCTTTGAGCATACAGATGCAGAGTGAATGGTCTATGTTGATGGCCCCCACACAAACAGTAAAACATGGGAAAGGTGCAGTGTCGTGTCACCAGAGGAGCAGACAGTCCTTTCTCAGTGGTCCTATAGAGACAGGGGCTAACGTAGCATGAAGTAAACTGAGCTTCAAGTTGTAAAAGCTGTTAAGGGATGCATGGGAGCCTCTTAGTGGTAAAACCGTGTAAGTTTATATTCTGGTGGAGTTAGCCTAACACAAAATAGGCTTGCCATGTCTGAAATGGAGTCAGGATCAACACGTTCCCTGAAAGAACTGGTCAATCACCTAGTCCTCATTCAGGCTTGAGGGACCTGTTTTTCTTCCTTCTTTGAGGAGAAAACTGCATGAGTTTTGTTTTTGGAGACATCTAAGTCCTCAGTTCCATCAAAAGAAAGTGCCCCCCTGTGGGTCTCAAATGTTCCTTTCCCCTGCCCATGACCAATCTGCAATAAAGATATCATGTGATATTGAGGCACTGAAGCTTTCTTGTCCTGAGGAACAGATGATATGTGAAGGGTAGGGTCAAGCAAAATGAAACTTCTAACCAAATGAAGTGCAATGCCTTGTGCTAAGTGAAAATAGCCTGATTGATACCTTTTCTGGAGGAAAAAAGAAGAGTGAATCAGGGAAGTTGCTTAAAAAAAAATCATTAGTGCACAGCACAAAAGGTGGTTTGCTTTCTTTTTCTTCTATGTGCAGATTGAACCTGGCTCCTAGAAGACTAGACTTATCCCTTATGTTATTATCAGCCCTCACTCACCTGGGGAAATATTCTCCTGGTAGAGAAAAAAAATTATTCCTTCCATGTATGGAGGAACTTATGGCTAAACCACTAGAGACTGGAAAGTTTTGTTTTCAGTTTCTACTTCTGAAGTATCTCAGAGGTATGGGGAGGATAAATTCACAATGAAGAACTCAGCTAGAATACAAATGTTAAGACGAAATAAAAATGGCAAACACTGTCCATCCTGCCAGTTCTCATCCACATTTTATTAACCACTTTATCTGTTCTGCTCTCATTAATTATTTTTGAGCATATCTTTTTCTCTTTTCATTTTGCACTCATCCTGAGTACACTGAGCTGCAACAAGCAAGAACTATTCAGCAGATGTTTCTGCTTTGCGGACTCTGGCATTCCTTACTTGGTTGTTTCTTGACAACTAGAAATCCTGACTGGGATGTTTCATTTTTCTCACATGAGCTTTGGGAGCACCACAGAATAACATCTAATCAGTACTAATTCCTGTAGCTTGTATTAGCATTAATTACTCAACTTTGGGGACAGAACGTACCCTTAGCAAATTTGCAGATGATGTTAAATTGGGGGAATGCTTAACATGCTGAACAGCAGAGTTACAATCCAAAGAAACTTAAGTATTGGGCCAACAGGAACTTCATGAAGTGCAGGAAGAGGAGTTTAAAGCTCTGCACCTGGGGAGGACTAACACCAGCCATCAGCGCAGGCTGGGAACAGACTGGCTGAAAAAGACCTGGGGGTTACAGCTGAGTTGTGAGTTAGCAGTGCGCTCTCATTGCAAACAACACAAACTGCATCATGGGCAATGTCAGGGGCAGCGTGGTCAGCAGTCCAAGGGGAGGTGATAATTTGACACGGGTGAAGTCAACAACAAAACAGTAGTTCACAGACTCTACAGTCCAAGAGGGAAGGGGCGACACTAGAGAGGGTCGAGTAGAAGACTAATAGGATGATCAGGGGCCTGGAGCACAGACCTACAAGGAGAGGTTGGGGAGCTAGGCTCGCCTAGCCTGGTGCAGAGACTATGGGTCAAACTAATAGCAGCATACAGCTACAAGGTCGGGAGCTACAGAGATGCCTGAGACAAACTCTTCTCAATAGTGGCAGATGGTGTAACAAGGAGCAACAGTCACATGTTGCAGCTTTGGATGTTCAGGTTAGACATTAGGAAAACCTTCCTCATGGGGAGGGTGGTGCAGGACTGGAACTGGTTACCCAGAGAGGTCAGGAACTCTCTGTCCTTGGAGGTTCTCAGGACTCAGCTAGGCAAAGCAACAAATGATCTGATCCAGTGTTGGCAACAGCCCTGCTTCTTATGGGAGGCAGGACCAGAGGCATCCAGAGATCCCGTCCAGCCAGCACTCCAATGATTGTATGAATTTGAGGGATGTCATACGCCAATCTAAAAGAATCCTGCTGCATTCAAATTTTAATTGAACAGTCTATAGTTATGAAGTGTTACTGAGAAGTGAACTGTATCTTCACGTACAATGGGGAAACTATTCTCCCAAATCGTGCTTCACGTGTTATAAAGCTGCAACAGAGTACATGCGTCCCAGATGAGTTTAACATAGGGCAACTCTTCACACTGGCTTGTGCCCCAGTTCTGGGAGACTCGTAGTACCTGCCAACATTGAAGTATGGATTTTGTTTTAAGCCTTTGCATCTATCTGTTGTTTGGTTAAGGTCCAAAAGTATATGCATAATTCTTTGATGAATCAAAAGCATTTGCAAGTCCTTGGCTGGCTTCTGGTGGTAGTTCTACTCCTGAGGTACCTCAGCTGTGGCTAACTCTGAAGAAATGTCAGACAAACTGAATGTACATTTTACATTGTGCACATCTGTGTCCCATATTCAGGTTACTGGTTCACAAAATAGCTATCTGTCTTCCAAGTGAAACTTCCATGAAAACACAAGCTGCCGTCATGTCTTCATGAGTGTAGTCCTTCCCAGAAGGAAACCCCCTCAACATCTGCAGAAGCAATAACTATTTCAGCAGGAGTGCTTGCTGTCCCTTGCAAAATCCACCCAAAACAGCTGAGGGGCATTTTTAAAAGTAAAGTAGAACTTGCAAGAAGTCCATGGCATTCTTTAGTGCTTTATCAGATTCTTGCCTTGTTGCACTAAAGACAAGAAGATTATCTCTCTGGTCAACTCATTATTCATAGAACTGATTAATTTGCTGTCACACAGCCAAAGATATTTTTTCACAGTACCTCATGTCAGTATGAGTGAAAACTGTAGAGCCTGAATCCAAAGTGTGTTTCAGGCCTGCAGAAACCTTTGCTAAGGCTCTTTTTTTAGTCACCCTGTACAAAGCTCGAAGGGAGAGCATTATATGTTGAGACATTCTCATTTCACTGCAGCATTTGGATAATACGTATATCTGTAAGTGTATGGCTATGTAAGTTCATACCTCTTAAAACTGGATGCCCCATGGAAAGTTCAATGTACTTTTTTTTCAGAATTGTTTTGCGTTTCTCTTCTTGTTTTCACAATTTTGTTTTGAGTACTTTTCTGGTACTCTTATTCCATGGAGATAGTTGTTATATCTAGTGTAGAACAACCCTTTGCTATATTCAAGCCCCATTATGTGGCCAATGCTTTTTGATCAGCTTGAAAGTGTTGCAAGATGTCGTTTGCAGCTAAGAACAGGTACGTTAGTGAATCTCCTATTTGATAAAGGCTTCTTATCAGTAGAGAGATAAGAACTATAATAAACATTACATGCATGTAACATGAAGGGAAGTTATGGGGTCCTGCTGACAGTTCTTGTCTTTTGCATCCTTTCAAAAATATGGTACTTTAAGGTTAAAAGGCTTCCTGATTTGAACTTTGAATTCAGAAGTGTGTAAAGTTATATGTTTTATTAACCCAAAAATCTCCTGCAAATCTTTCAGCCAGCATCTTGTTGTCCAGTATTGTGTCTTTGGTTTCAGACATTGATATTTGCTTAGTGTAACTGAGTTTGCGTTACTGTAATGAGAATTATTTCATCCAGGAAAGGAAGAATAACAAAGTTCAAGTACTGTGACTTTTTGTTTGATCTTCACTCATGCTTTAATTTCCATATCAATTATGTATTATAGGAAGCCAGAGACAGAATTAGTGTCAAGAAAAAACAGAAAGAAAAAATTGCTGGAACATGCAAGATTCTCCAGAGTCAGCTCATTCAGCCATTATACTAAATACATTTGTACAAGGTTCTTTTTGTCTCATCATTTTATCCTGAAGCTGTGATTTAGTCAAACAAAAGAATGGAAAAGTACCACATGCTATAATGGACGCGTGTACAAAACACTCATTTGTGCCTTTTCTGAAGCTGTTACATTGTCCTGTTTTCAGCCCCCTGCACAATGTATGGGGCTCGGAGACTGTTCTGTACCTCTGCCAGCTGCCCTCTGTGCAGTGATAACGCCAATTCCCACCTTCTCTACTGTTATAACACAAGTGGCCCATCTGCGACAGAAGTAGTATGAAAAGAAATAACATCTGCAACAGTTGTGTGTCTCAGTAGCAACCCCTCAGAAGGACTCGTGGATGGACCCTTCACAAAGGTTTAGATCAACATGATGCAGTGACCCACTTCTTTAAGAGAGACACAACTGTTTTGAAAAGGAATCATTCGTGAAACAGTAAGTAAGTATTTAAAAAAAAAAAAAAAAGTTTAGGCTGTCATAGAGTCTTGCTGTTAATCTCTGTGGAGCTGCTGGTCTTTTTAAAAAGGTATCATTGAATTAATATAAAGCCAGATGCATATATAATTAGGAGATTGCTATGTGAAATACAGCTTTTTTTAAAGATCACTTATTATTGACATGAATTCTTGATGCTAGAGATACCATTTGGTGTGTGGCTAAGCATAAAGACCCGTAAGTATCCATGGTTCAGAAAGAGAGGCTGGAAGTGAAGATGATATTTGTCTGAGGATTGTAGACACCTATATTAGGAATCTGAAAGAGATTATCTCCATGAGAGCTGGGTGCATAAGGAGAATCAGTGTTTTATTTAGCTTTTTGTAAATATCTAACCAACAGAAATTCCTTTAAGGTACCTGAAGTATCATCTTTGCACTGGCAAATTTGACACAGGACACAAGGGAATCCAGTGCTCGTCTGCACATAAATTAAATTTGGGAAAGATACCATAGGATAATTGAAACAGCACTATGGGCCTATATGCGGACAAATGAATGAACCCTAGATCTCCAGTCACTATGTTAGGAGTTCAGACATCCAGACCACAGGTAAATACATAAAGGTAGTCCTCCAGATTTCTGAATTTCAGTGGAATGAATAATCTAAGTGAATAGTCTCCACTGAAGTTGAATGGGAGTACAAAGCTATTTTAAATACATGCCCAAAGATCCATAAAAACTTGTTCCTGAATTGTTGGACTTGTTATAGGTGAGGCTTTAGTTAATAGTTATAGTGATTCAAGATCTGAGCTCACTATCTGGGCTCACAGTTGTGCAAGAGTAGCCCTTCTGGGCAATGACAGAGCTCAGAGGGTCCATTCATGAAAGTGCTCAACTTTCGTTCAGTGACTCCTTAATAGATCTCTCATATTTGGTGACTTACTAGGCTGTTCTGGCTTGTATAGGAATAAGCCTAAGTACTTCTAAGGTTTCTTTGGCCTGGGTAAATTCCAGTGATCTCTTCTTTGATGTTTTTTTGTAAATGCCCTGGGTGTAGACTCCCTTCAGAGAAGCAAGTTCATGGGATGCAATTACGTCCTACACAGATGTGGACACAGAACATTCACCAGTTGTTTGCTGTTTCCCACAGCACAATACTTGTAGGTAGTCTGTTTAAAAGTTGGTTTTCCCAGAAACTCTAGGTATTATAAGATTACATACTGACAAAGTTTTCACTTCCAACTGCGCGAGAGATTCATGCACCTAGACAAAGCAATGAAACATCTGAGTTTCTACCCTTGCACTGTGTTCTTTGGACTTAGGCCAGGTGCTTCAGGATCTGTATAATTCCTCCTATGCATGTCTTCTGTTCAGCCCATTTTTTTTCCTCCCTGAGTATTCCCCAGTGCATAAAACCAAATTCCTTGTCAGCTGAATCTGGTGAACTGACTTCTGTGAGATTTTGTTCACATACCCCTAGCATTTTTAAAGTGGTCTCTGAAAAGAGTTCTTATGTGTTGGATCCCAAAGTAAATCAGTTTGCAATCAGGAGCAGTTACCCTGTTTGTATTCCTGTAGTTTTTCAGAGGTCTAAACCTCCTTGTCATTACCTTCCGAACTGTTCACTCCCTTTCTCACTTTGTATGACTGTGACATTCTGGTATTTGCATTTCTTATTCAAATGTCAGTTGTACTCAAGGAGTTAATGAATTAAGAAGACAACAGACTCACACTGAGAAAGCATACATGAGGCACCAGGTACAATTCAGCCTGTTCCTAATCTATATCTGCCCATTAAAGAATACTGTGTTAAATCTCCAGTTTAGTGAAGCTTTCAGTATTACACTGATTTCATCAAAGCAATGGCAATTTACACTAGCTGGGTGCCTGGTTATGTTCAGAATTTTAAAAACAGCCCAGCATACAAGTGTAGTGAATATAAAGGATTATCAAATAAGCCCTATTTGTGGTTCATTACAAATCTCACTGGTGTTCAAAATGCTTGTATGGTTTTCTTTGAGGGTATAACTCTACCATTTCAATTTTGGTTTCTTCATCCTACCTGCTGTGTTACGAGTTTTTTTCCATAAAATTACGTTGCAGCAGAAGACCATAGTATCTTGGGTGAGACAGTCAATGGGCAGAAACTGCAATCTGGACATTTGAAGGGGAGATCAAATTACACAGCTTGCTGTAGAAAGTGCAAACAAATTTTAATCTGGTTGGTGCTTATCTATTTTTGCAAGTACATCACTTTGGAAAGAGTCTGGCTCAGCTAATCTATAGCTGTCATGGAAATGTAATTTTTCCTTCCTCCAAACCAATAACGGGCACCTGGCAAGCTTGCTTGTGCACCCATGCATTCAAGTCTAGCAGTTTCCATGGAAACCCATCAAACTGTCGCACCCGTTTTCTAACATGCTGCCACTTCACAAACACGGGACAAGCTGTTTTGCACAAAATTCCTGGATAATGCTATTTTGTTTTCTCTCTGAAGACAATTCAGTAAGACTAAATGTTTGCAGACTGCAAGGATTGCTTCTTATTCTAACCAAAACAACTCATTTATATGAGAACATGCAGGCTGAGGCTTTCACAAACTCACTGAAAAATACATTTTAGGCTGTTGAACTCCCCATCTTTAGATGATAAAAATGAAGAGTTCCTTTTAAAATATAAGTATATTTATACTGTGATTTTGTTAATACACTACCTATGTCTTTGGTTCTCTTCTGGACAGGTATTTCAATTCCAAACTCAAGATACCAGACATAGCTGCATCTTTTGAGGGACTCCCATGCTAACTTTTAAGTTAGTTTGATAAATTTGTTCAAGGAGTTTAAGAACATGATCTCTGTGAGTACAGTAGATGGGACTCAGAGATCCATGAGGTCTTGTCCACTGTGTGGCTTAAGGCCCATCTGGTGACTAAAAAAGCCAATGTTTCTTTGATTATGAATAATTCAGATTTCAAGTTGTATCCCAATATACCCAACAAAAAGGTTTTCAGAGGAGCCTCAGAATCTCAGAGGTACGAGTGAGTCTGGCACTCTCTCATCACAACTATCCAAACATGTAGGTTTCAGATACGGTCCAACACATATAGTCCTGTTAGGTTTTCCATTTGAGTAAAACTCACGGCATGTACCCTCCCACTCTATGCAACTCAACATCTATTGATCATTCAGCCAGTAGCAAGGTTTTCCAGCAAACAAATATCCTGATATCACCATCTTTTGATTCACACGGTGCTCATTTTTAAAAATGATTCCTGAATCTTAGAACCTGCCAGATTCCATAAATGAGGAGTACGTTATGGGACTGCTTGCCTTTTTGACAATATCAAGCCTTTTTCTGTATTTGTTTCTTCACTATGCAGTACTGTTTTATTGATATCAGCAGCTGGCCCTCATTTAAATTGGAGAAACATCAAACACTGTGAATTCATCCTGTGCAACAGCAAAAAATAGTTAATGGTACATGTGAGATGAAGCTCAAAGAAAAGGTTCAAAGGAAAGGACAATTAGTTGGAAGGAGCCACAGAATTAATGCACAGCAAAATTTACAAGAAAGTCTTATCCAGTGAATATTTATAATGGAGATTAGACGGAGCTGGAAGCTAAAGGGACATAAATGGGATAAATATCCATTTATCAAGAAGAATCTTTCAGCTGAGGAAACCTGAGACTGAATAGTGCATACTGTAAAAAATTGAATACACTTAATATTGGCTTGCTTAATGGAAAAGTTTGTCTATGCTATTTAGCATTAATTTAATGCTAATGTTCCCATTTAATAACAATTGATATTAAACAGTTTCCTATTTAATGTTAATTGAAATTCACTGGTCTCCAGTTCCAGATAGTATTTAATGTCACTTATTTCAACTAGTGACAAAAAAAAAGCATTTTTATTTTGACCCAAAAACTTTTCAAGAAAGCTAAAATACAAGAGACACAGATCAGGCAGTAGAAGTATAAAATTTAATTTAATTGTATTATTGTTGAAAAAAATTACCATTAAAGCCCTAGAAACATAATTAAATGCCACAAACCACAAAGGATACGCTGAGGTGATACTGCAATGGATGTAAACTAAGTCTTTTTTTTTTCCCCTTTACTTTTTTTTTCTCTTTCTGATTGAGCATGGGAAGAATGAGGTTGTAGTAAGGAAATGGATTCTGGTTTGACCACCATCTTTTCCAGATTAAAGACTGTACTCACCTTCTGACTTTCCAGGGCAGATGCCACTGGCCTGCCAGCAAAACCTGATGGCAGTACCCCTTAATTTACGTTCCCTATTTGGCTAGCTCTATGAATATACACTCAAAATATGCCTTGTGGGTTCCAGATTGTGAACTGTATAAAGCTCCTCAGCACCCGACAGCCTCTCCCTGAAGGTATCTATGATGCCCAGTGCTCTAGGACCTAAGCTTCTTTTTAGACCCAGCATCTAACTCTTTTTGGAAATTATATTCTGTCTCCACTGCAGGTGTGTTACTTGTATCACATGGACTGTGTGTGCAGCCTGTTCGTAAATTATCTTTGTCCCTTCCCTCATGCATGTACATGTACAGAGTAAAAAGAATATGTAGCACCTGAGGGTAGGTTCATAAAGAGAAATATTTTCATGTATGTTAAGTAAAATTGCATAACTATTTACGAGTGATCTACCAGTCTAGCTATCTAGTCTGCCACTGATGTCAAGGTCTTCTTACTGCCCTCATTCTTGCAATATTTCTTTGCTACCATTTTGTTCTGCAGGATTTGTGACTCCAGTTTGACACAAGGTATCATGGTTATGTTTTCTGTGCACTGTCTGACTGGTTTATTTCAAAAAGTACAATGAGTCAATTATACTATTGCCTGTTTTCTAAGTGCTGGAGAGGAGCTCTAATTGCTTTCTGTCAGTTGACTCAGGCATGGCTATTTCCTAAGTCATTTCACCAGCAGAATAGTCTCCCACTGAGAATACTCCCTCCTTATTGTGGAAACTTGTATTTTGGTGGGTCATAATTAAGAACAGTGATGTTATTAATCTTCGCTGCATTTTCTAACCTTTAAAGCAGAGAAGAGCATAATTTATAATGTTAAGGAATAAAATTGTGGCCCACTCCTTCCCTGAGGGGAAATAGGTTTCCTGCACAATTCACAATTCTTTCCCACAGTGAATATAGCCTGTAGCAGGCTTTTAAAAGGAGACCTAATTGTAGAAGAGTGGGAGGCAATATGGATGGCATTACTTTACTGTTTGCCTCATTGCTCTCGCACACAGAAAGTAAAGAATAAATTCAGGGATATGCTAATGGTAATGGGTCCATTTTGGACGGGAGCTAGCCGTGTCCACAGTGAGCACCACTGACGGATCATCCTGTTTCTGATTCTGCTGACACACAAACGTCTGTGTATCTGAATCAGTCTGAGGCATTGCACATGTCAAACTGTTGCTTTCCCCGTGCTTGCATTGATAATTCATCTTCTGCACTAAAATTTGACAAGCATAAAATTTTGAAAAGGCCAAGTTTGGGGTCTCTTGAGATTATTTTTGACCTCAGCTTTGACAGCAAATGAAAGAAATCACTAGCTGTGTGCATTTTGCGAGTCCATTAAGCAACTGAAGGCCTGGCAAGTTGCTGTTATTAGTAGGATTAGTGATAGCAACCTTTCCGTAGCTAATGGAAGCCATCCTTGACATTAAAGGCTAGGCAAATGCAGAAGGGCTTGCATCACTGCGGGGGCAAAATAAATACAGGCAGTGATCCATTGAGGTACTGTGTGGACAAATAGGGGCTTTCCAAATGGAAATCCTATTGTCTTGAAACCATGAGGCCCTATCCTGGTGGGGTCCTTGATCTCTGAGCTATCAGCATTTCAGAAGGAGACTCTAAGGCTTTAATGAGGTTTGTTGTATGTTCTTCTTCATGGTGACCTGAAATCTCTGGAATCTGAACTGCTGGTCTGATGACTGTGGTGTCTTATCCAGGTGGTACAGGAAAGTAATCCCCAATTGAACATGACTTTGCAGGGTCAAATTGGAAGGTTCAAGGAAATATTCCAGACCAACTTTTACCTGAGGACTGCCATCTCCAAAGACAGCAGTAGGGAAGGAGATACTCCTCCAGAGGGGAAATCTGTGGGCTCACTCTCCTTGTGTCTTTCTGCTATTTGCAGAAGTGCTGTAACGGTGCACCTTTCTTAAGCCAACATTTGCCAGCACAAAATGCTCTCTCCCCTCTTTCCAGTTTGGTCTCTCTGTCACTCTACCTTCCTTCAAAAAAATTCTTATCCAAAGACCCATATTTTGCCATTCTATCAGCAATAAATGACACTTGTGATACTCTTACTCACATTAACAGGTAACTTACTCTGAGAGGAGCCAGTGTCAGTGATGGAGTTACTTATGCAGTAAAGATGTCAATCTATTTTTACAAGTGCACCAGAGTAAGAAAGTCCAATTAAATGAAGCTTAGAAAAAGTATAAGAACTGTATGTTAGGAAATGATCATGTCTGGGACAGTAACCACTCAGAGATTAACAGTATAGATGTGAATGGGGGTCCTCTTTCCCAATTTTACATTTTTGATGTTAGCCTTTATGTGATAGCTGCTGAAAGAAGGGAAGGACCGACTCTAGCAGGAATGAACTTGGTATTAATGAAGAAGGAGCTCTGTGTTCTCCACTTCTTGTGAGGGCAAGAGAGAAAGAGGCAGCAAAGACCACAAAACCAGGACAGACTGCAGTTTAACAGATGGAGGTATTCTAGTTTAGCAGAGGAGAAAGGGAGAAACTGAGATGAAAGCTGAGATGCTGAAGAAGCACATATATTGCAAAGTAGCATTGCAATAGATTGCTGTTTCATATTTGTTAACATTTCCATTTTATTACAGCCAGGCTTTAATAGAAATATCTTCTTGTAATTTAAGCGAAGTGATAAAACAGACTCTGAGTCTTCGATCTGATTTGTCACTGGGACTGCTGACGTTCCCTGAAAAACCCTCTGACATACTAGAATATTCTAAGAAGCCCTTTGCTCTCCGACACTGGTCAAATAATAACTGTATGTTCTTCTACCTGGCTTGCAAGGGCTGATTAGAGCATCAGTGCAGCAAAGGTGCCTGTCAAAGAGCAAACACATCAGAACTGATTGGCAAGCTTGCCAGACACAGGTCAACAGAAAATTTATGAAGCTGCTTTTGACAATTTATAGTCTACTAGTGTGGACTTTGGCTAAATCAATAGAAATATTATTTATTAATAAAACCTTACAGAATTTTGCATAGTAGCTTGGTTTTATAAGTCTTGTTGGTTTTACTAAGTCTTGCTTTTAGGGAATAGAGTTGTCTTTCTTTAAGGTCAATTCTTTCTTTTGGGGTTTGATTTAGTCTCTTTAGAAGGAGGAGTAAATCCTTTGCAATGAAAAAGAGTATGACATGGGAAAAGCAGAGCTGGAGCCAGAGCTGGTGCAGGCCCATAGGCTAGTCGACTTTTTTGCCGGAGATCTTCCAGCCACATTCCCATGCTGCCAAAAGTGCTGTCTGTGTGTCCCAGCTCTGCCCATTCACCTCAGCAGTGCTGACTCCTCCTGCCCACATACCTGGCTCTGGCACAGCAGTCCCAATACAGGGAAATACCTCATCTGACTCTTGCCAGACGCTCTTCATTTGTCAAGCATAGTTTTTGTGTGGCTATCTAGTAGCAAAGCATTTCCATGCTGTTTGAAGAACAGAGAAAAGTAAGGAGGAAAGACAAGGAATTTCAGTCAAAGAGAACTGATTTCACTTCCAAAAGGAAAAAAAAAAAAAAGTGAATTGGTGTCCGTTAGAAAAAAGTAACCTCAAGGCAATTCAGAAAGTTGCTGGAATTGCTGGCAATGTGGTCCTATATTGTTCTCTACTCAATTTCTGTTCTGGCTGTCCAGTATGTCAGTTTATTTTTTATTTGTAATTGTTTTTAAACTCATAGCCAGCTGAGCTAAATGAGTTCATCCTTAGAAACAGGCTATAATTTATTATGAATTGTCTAGTGTGCCATGTAAATTCATGCAGACTCAGGCATTTGTGCCCTTTTAGCATCTCATGGCACACAGAGTATAGTGATAAACCTTTCATACCTTCAAAGTCATATCCTTGTTCTGTATTGTCCTAAAATCATCGACATAATCAACACTGAAGGTGGCCTATGATTTGAAGAAATGAATGAAGGCAGGCAGGAAAGAGGGACAGAGATTAACTTTCACAGTAGCAAGAGACATGATGCAAAGAAAATATCTCATTTAGGGAAGAAAAAGAGCCAATTATATTTCCTGAGAAAAAACAGTGAAAGAAGCAATCTTTTAGGAGGTGAAGTGAAACTTGAGTCCAGTCTTGAGTTCTACTGTGACTATTTTATCCTTTGGAGGATTCCTTTATGTAAGGATAATCTTCTGATGACATTTATCTGCACCAGGAGCTTTGACAGTTTACCTAAAGACTATGGAAGAGTATAAGAGGATGGTTCAGAAAATGAGGTGTGATTTGGGCAACATTGGGCTTCAGCGCAGTTAACATCTTAAGATGTTAACTAAGTCCATTTGGGAACTATCTGTCTTGACAGTATGCTATATTTTCCTCTTAGAATCATGCCTTTAACATGATCCCTGGTGAAGCCTTCTAGTTCATAAGTTTTTGTCTCATCTACAGCTGTTTGTAGTCATTTGTAGTCACCACTACCATTTGCTAACATTTTACACTCACTTTACGTAAAGGATGACAGTGGGCAAATACACCTGGGAGCTTCCTGTCTGACTTGTGGGCATGTGGAGAAATACCCTGTGCTGTGCCATTAAGAGTGATGTAGATGATGTCAGTGATGTAAAAACGTTAAGTACATGGTGTAGCATCTTAGCTCTGAGGGTTTAAAGCAATACAGCGTCTGTGGTGGATGATTTCATTGTCATTAATAACAACTGTCAATGACAGTGGGAAGTGGCAGAGGAAAAGTCTCAGTTTGGTTTACACTGAATGTGCTCTACTTGCAAAAAATTCCTATGTCCCGTCTGCAGGGTTTCCAAACAATTACTAGTACTTTGCATTGGAGATAACCATTTTTCCTCTTCTGTAAAGAAGAGCACAGTGACTGCACCTTGTGTCTGGGCCTTGTGCTGACAGAGGCAAAGTTTTAGAGAAGTATCAGTTCTCGTTTTTCAAAAAGGAAGTGAATTGCTCTAAATCATGCATGACACTGACCTCCTGCCCTCCCCAGGCAAAAATCTCAGCACTCAGTTACACTTGAGTTGGAGACAATTTCTCAGAGGATCCTCTGCTGAACCAGAGCTCAGCAACAACTAGTTAGTTCTCTTATCTCTTTCAAGTTACATGGTGTCAATATCCTGAGGTTTGTATCGCTGGCATAGGTCAATTTTTTAGTATTAGAAGGTGTTGGGAAAGATAAAACCTATTTAATGCAATTGTCTTGCAAAAAGCTAATGCTCCCATTAAAGGGACTTTTGAAGGTGTAAACCTTAAAATGGAAGAAAACCAACTTGTAATGGAAAAATGTGGGATTTTTCTCCTTAGTTTGGAAAGTAAAATATGAAAATTGTAATTGTTTTTTTTCACTGAATTTTATCTGAAATACATAAATGTGTAGTAGTTGTTGATTCACACTTTTCAGTGAATATAAAATTCAACAGAGGTATTGCCATTGATTAAATTTAGTATACATATTACAGAGTATGTGAATGTAAGATATGTAAATATGATAGTTCCTTCTGAAATAGATGGATAGGGCTGGCGGTGTGTTGTTACATTAACTTATCACATACATAAGGAGTGCAAAAGTGTATGTCTGTGACAGACAGTAGGATCAAGGGCCACACTAGAAATTGAAATCTTAGCTCTTTTTTTTTTTTCTCCATAAGTCATAAACTGATTTATCTCTCACTAATTTTATAGATGTTTGCAATTAAATTGCATCTTGCCTTCTCTGAACCCATCTCCTCCTTTGACTGCATTCTTCTAGTGAAGGAAAATTATGCTGAGCTTGTGACATCCATAGCAACGTATTATCTTGACATCAAACGCAGGGTCAAACAAGGGTAGGTGCCTTATTGCAAGAAGAATAAGCTTTTACAGGAAGCCTGTCCGATGAAGTAAACATTCCCATTGCTCCAGGTTTCTTAGGGGAGTGTTAGCCAGCATACATTTGTGTTTATCAGTTCCAAATGGTGCGAAGACTAAAGAAAAAACAAAGGCCCTATATGCTTCTACAACACACCTCAGATAGAGAGACTGAAGGTCAGGCAGATATGTTATCAGTTTGAGAGATATATTTTTCAAGCATTTTAAACCCATAATAATAACAAAAAAGTATTCCAGGAAAGCAATGCATTCTGTCCTGCGGAAACCTTATTTGTATTTTTTCCGAACTTGAAGCCATCTAGTAACCTGAACATTTCAAATGACATTCCCAAGATACAATTCCTTAAAATGTGATGCAGATTTTAAACCATGGATGTAGTTAAGCCTGGAAGCATTTCTACTGAATTGATATGGATTCTCCATTCTTGAAAACTGTGACATTAAAAGTGGTCATAGTCCCATAGAGGACGCACTTGTGCAAATAGAGATAATTCACTCCTGAAAGCTGCATGACCCGTATTGTGCTGTTGGCCAAACTAGACTGTCACAGTGGCAGCTTGGGATTATATATGTATCTGTGAGACACCGTTTACTGAAGAATCAAGCACTTCTTAGTTTTGTTCAAGATTTTTTCATTGATTAGTGGCTTTAACTCATTTTTTTTCCCTCAGTAAATGTGCACTAAAAAGAAATTATAATTACCAATTTGTGGGGAAAAAGTGGGAAAACATTTGTCTTCATTTCTTCATGCATCTGTTTAGCTGCAAGCCAGAAGAGTGAGTGAGCGAGCCAGAAAGCTGTAGGCAAGGGTTATCCCAGGCTGTTAGGTATATTGGGTGATGGATGCCTCCTGATGCTCACCGTGCTGGTAGCCTTGGCAGCTCCCACCTGAGCAAATCACAAGCACAGACAACAGCAGAACACACATCTTATTTAAAGGATGAGGGAACACTTTTGCTGCTGTTTCGGCTTTGGGGAAGTGCTTCATTCCTCTGTTCTCCAGATAAAGCAACTGTTGTGGGAAGTGAGGGCTGGGCTGCAAGCAGAGCCAGGGCTAGGAAGGAAAGTGCAGTGTTAAGTAGCTTCGTTCTCTTCCTGACACCAGCAACAAACTGAAATGGTGCCAAATCCAAAGTGTTGGTCCTGCTTCCTCAACTGCTACAGTTTGAGACGAGCCATTAGCCTACAACCAGCTTTTCCCTGTTCTGACTGTGAGCAGAGACAGCCCCTTTGCTGATATATAAATGCTTGTGTAGAGTGCAGAGAAGTTTCTTGCTTTTAACTTACTGCAAAATGCATCCAGGATGGTCTAAAATTTGGCTTTTCATGTTTGAGAGCTCGGATGGATCCATGAATTCCTTCTGTTTTTTTCCTATACCACAAAGTTTTGCCTGGGCCAGTTCTCTTGAATTGTTGGAGTAGTGTTGTTTGAGGAATGATCGCAATGAAAGCATAACTTCTTTGTTAATGTTAGTTTATAGGCTCTTATGACCAGAGCAATTAAACTGTTGCTATTAAAAATGAATATATATGGCAGGAATTTATTTATGCATATTCAGAAAGAGCTTGAGGATGAGCCCAGTGGAAAAATAAATACTGGCAATGTTCTGAAATCTCAGAGTGAAAAATGCTATGACTAAACCAATGATGCTGCTGTTCTATGTAATCTCCCCTTTAGTGAAAAGAAAGCAGGACACAGATTCACATTACATTATTTTTGCCTCCCCAGATGGTCTTTCTCAGGGAGCTGGAAAATTTGCTTTTACTAGAAATTACTGCTAGGTTTGTGTTTTGTTTGTTTTTAAAATTTTCAATATTGTGGAGAAAACCAAAAATTCCCTGTGAATATTTCCATCTTTGATGTGCTGCATCAGTAAATTAGTGGCTACATATATTCATTCTTTTTTCTTACCCACCTACAACTTTTTCCTCTCCCCAAAAAGGTGAGGAATTTGATTTACCAAGAAATTTAAGAGAATACTTTGAGGATTCTGTTGAACAAATATATTTTCTGTGACTTGAACTAGACTTTAACTAAGGCACAGAAGGAGAAAGAAAGAGCAAAAAAACTGTAAATGAGAAAGAGAGCAAAAACTACCTACTTTTCTATTTTAAATTAATCTCTGCATTGACTTTTTTTTTTTTATTTCATGAATTTTCTTAATTAGTCTTGGCACAATTGTTGTACTCACCGATTGTTATCTTTTACAAGGCATTGCGGCATATCATTACACTGAAAGTGCACTTAACAGAGTTACTGAAGGATGTGTCACAACATCTTAAAAGACATCTATCTGTCTCTAACTTTGGAAATCTACTTCCTGAAAAAGCTGTACTGCAGCACTGGTGAGGAAAGACTATAACACATCAAAGATACTTCTCAAATGTCATCCTTGTATCCCGGTACAAGGATGTGGTACCTGCTGATCGCTGGTTTCTGCATTGAGAAAATTCTTCTTTAAATTGATGAGGAATCAACATAATTCAGAGGTGATGCAAGGTGAAAGTGAAGATGAATTTCAAGCACATTGTATGTTTTTACCTGACAATATTCAAATAATTCCACCTTATTATTTCCTACATGTCTCAAGGAAGTTGAAGTTCCCTGCAGCTGTAGCAGTAGGCAAGAATGAATACAGTTCATTTGTCAACGTGTCACTGACCTATTTCAGAATAACCTGTAGAGTAGTTACAAGTTCCAGATTTATTTCTCTGGTGAGGCAGTGAAAGTGGTTTTGTTGCAGATAGATAAACTGACACTGGAAACAAGCTCTCCCCTTCCCTTGCAGCATTCCTATGGGCAGCAATGCCCTTCAAAAAAACCCCAGGCAGGGCCATGGGAGCCTTTGAAGGACTGTGTATGAGTGAAAGGTTTAGTGCACAACAAATAAACACACATAAACTATCAGATGCCACCATATATTCTGCTGGAAAAGTAAGCAACAAAAAAAGACGCATACTCACACGCACAGGCATCACCCACAA
The DNA here is from genome assembly GCF_011004875.1 of Balearica regulorum gibbericeps. Lineage (NCBI taxonomy): Eukaryota > Metazoa > Chordata > Aves > Gruiformes > Gruidae > Balearica > Balearica regulorum. The sequence continues at coordinate 64,881,319 of NC_046184.1, forward strand.
TATATATTGGCATTCGTGCACATACTCCCAAGCGCACGTAAAGATGAAGCAAAGGTTTTTCCATTCCACTGTAACCATAAATGTACAAAAGCTTATTACTTTCTCACCTTCAGAATTTAATATCCGCACAGGGAAGAACAATTAGGCAAGTGTTAGCCTCATATATTTATCATGTCAGCATCAGGGCAACTTGTTAACCTTGACAGAGGATTAAAAAGGGGGTTATTGCATTATATGGACTTGGCAATTCCCTAAAGAGAGAGGGAAAATGAGGAAGGGCTTAACAAGCCCTTTCCCATTAGTTTCCTGTAATTTATGATCTCCAGGAATGTAGAGGAGAAGTGGGAATGAGCTGGGACTTTTGGATCTCTTTCTTTTCCTCTGTGGCACATGCCATTCTCAAGACAAGTGTAGCTGTAATTATCTTAGTTGCTTGAGGACCAGGGTTGTTTATTAGGAAAAATCTGTTTCCCATCTTTCCTGCGTTTGATGGGAATAAAATACTCCTACGAGCTTCGTGAACTTGTAGCGCACTCAATTTAATTTCTTTTCAAGTGTCTTCTCTGTTAGCCCCATACTTTTGAGACTATCCACAGAATAACAGCGTGGTGATTGTTTTGTAAAATCCTCTTAAGTTTCATTAGATTTTGTTGGATTCTGTAATCAGCTATGACCAATTCTTTGAGACTCATTGTCATGGTTTAACCCCAGTTGGCAATTAAGTCCCATGCAGCCGCTTGCTCACTCCTGCCTGGCAGGATGGGGGAGAGAATAGGAAGAGTAAAAGTGAGAAAACTCATGGGTTGAGATAAAGAAAGTTTAATAGGTAAAGCAAAAGCCACGCGCGCAAGCAGAGCAAACCAAGGAATTCATTCCCCACTTCCCATGGGCAGGCAGGTGTTCAGCCATCCCCAGGAAAGCAGGGCTCCATCACGCCTAACGGTTACCTGGGAAGACCAACGCCATCACTCTGAATGTCCCCCCGACCTTCCTTCTTCTTCCTCCTTCTTCCTCCAGACTTATATGCTGAGCGTGACATCATATGGTATGGAATATCCCTTGGGTCAGCTGCGGTCAGGTGTCCCAGCTGTCTTCCCTCCCAACCCCTTGTGCACCCCCAGCTACTCGCTGGTGGGGTGGGGTGAGGAGCAGAAAAGGCCTTGGCTCTGTGTGAGCACTGCTCAGCTGTAACGAAAACATCTCTATATTGTCAACACTTTTTTCAGCACAAATCCAAACCATAACCACGAGCTAGCTACTATGAAGAAAATTAACTCAATCCCAGCCAAAACCAGCACGCCCATGAGTATAAGTGCATTTATTTTGCTAAACTTTGTTCTGCTCTCCTCTGTTGCCTAGGGCTAATATTTGTTTTGTGTGACACCTTGTAAAAGTATTAGAACATTTTGGGCATACATAGAGGGAGGTGACTCCATTTCATTAGTGACTCTCTGAAAGTAAAGAACAATATTCAATTTCTCCCTGATATGACCAGCAAAGGAAAAGAGAAAGGTAGGGAGGAGGTGGTGGTGATGGTTTCAATCTTCCTCGTTAAAACCTGCAAAGGAATTATTAATTACATCAGCCTCAGTGTTGACAGAATAGATGAGTTGAAGTGCAAGCAGCCAGCCCAGCCCCTCCTTGGTCTCTGGCTTGTACTGGGGCAGCTGAAATGAAGGAATTGTGGAGGGCAGTTTGAGCAGCTCAGACCTGCGCGCTGCTTGGCTTCAGAAAGCCACCTGCTCACAATGCTTTCCTGAGACATGCATGTGTTTCCAATGGAAAATAGTTCATGTTCATAATATCAATTTCTCAGTCTCCCTTTCAGAGGTGTAGAGAGAAAATGCAAGGCAAGGCAGAGTCAGGCACCATGCCTGGGATTCAGAATGTAAAATAAACCCTTTGAATCAAAGTTTCTATTCCTCTATGTTCCAGTTAAGCTAGTAGGCTTGAAAAGATACAGAAATAGTTAAGTTTTTCATAGTAGCTTGTATGGAACTATGGTTTGGATTTGTAATGAAAACAGTATAGACAACATAGAGACAGCGTCAAGGCTTTTTCTGCTTCTCACACCACTCTGTCCGCAGGATGGCTGGGGATGCACGAGGAGTTGGGAGGGGACACAGCCGGGACAGCTGACCCAAACTGACCAAAGGGATATCCCATACCATATGATGTTGTGTTCAGCAATAAAAAGCTGCGGGAAGAAGGAGGAAAGGGTACGTTTGGAGTTATGGCATTTGTCTTCCTAAATAATTTATGTGTGATGGAGCCCTGCTTTCCTGGAAATGGCTGAACACCTGCCTGCCCATGGGAAGTGGGGAATTAATTCCTTGTTTTGCTCTGCTTGTGCGCACGGCTTTTGCTTTACCTGTTAAACTGTCTTTACCTTAACCCATGTGTTTTCTCACTTTTACCCTTCTGATTTTCTCCCCCCATCCCACTGGGGGATTGAGTGAGGAGCTGCGTGGGGCTGAGCTGACAACTGAGGTTAACACACAACAGTCCTTTTTGGTGCTCAACGTGGGGCATGATCCACAGCCCTGGGATTGATAGTCCCATGCTCTCATGCCAGTAAAATCTATCTCTTTGGGCTTAATGTTTTTGTCTTGAAGTATCATTTGTTTACAGCAGTTTGAAAGAGATGCAAAAAGGGCCCTGTTTAGACATGGCAGTAATTACATACACTTAAGTGCAAGTTGAGTGAAAAACAGAGGCGAGCATCTCCTTTTTTCAGGGAAATGAGTCCTTGTTCTGTGTACTGGAGGAAACTGGAAGTTGGATCCTTCTCTGCCCTTGCACTGAATTAACTGGGGATCTAGCCTATGATGATGTAAGAGCATGTTCTCTTCAGAGGGGTAGTATGTGTACCTTGGCGATTCACTATCTTCATTAATCAATAAAGAGCTGACTTTTTATGCAAAACTGAGCTTCTAAAATTTTCATGATTGCTTAATGGAAGGGACCAAGGAAAAGCCAGCCAAAGCCTGTTGGCTATTTGGGATTTGAATATGCATAAATTTCCATTCACAATTAATGCAGCGATGCACTCTGTATGAAGAGCAAAATCACAGGTTGTCCCTGAAATGATTTTTAGATGACTTGAAGACACCCAGTTTTGTTCTTTGATTGTGTACTTAGGACAATAAAAGCCCCGAGGGATCCTAGAAGGGACATGTCTTGTGCATCCTTTGTGCTAACTAATTCAAAGTGAAATGTTCTAGCTGCTGGATTAGAAGCATTCATTATCATAGCAATTTGATTTTAAAAGTTTGTGCTATTTCTTTCTGTGTTTTTCTTTTACTTAAAAATTCAAAGCCTCGTTAGAGCAGAATAGAGAATTTTATTTTAATAATTTGCAAATTTCTAGGAATAAATGTTATTCGACATATTCCTTCCATAACAGAGATAACTTTTTTTTTTTTTGGTAGCATCTTGCAGGTTTGCCAAGATGGCACATCAGACTGAATGGACTTCTGATCAAAGTAGAGCTACCGTTCAATCTTAAGTCTTTGTGTCTTAGTCTAAGTGTAAGATTTTGCATGGGACAGTGTAGGAAATAGTATATAGAAACCATTAGGGATGGAACACGATAAAAATGGGGATAGTAATTTTGCATAAATGAGCAACAATAGAGGCAGCTCATGCCAGTTTAACTTAAGTTAGTACATCAGGAAATTAGATAAGTGGAAAACTTTAGAGACGCAGGTCGGAAGAGCTTGATCTGATCACAAGGCAGCTGATAAACTTATTTTATAACTTAGATTAAGGCAAAGCACTATTACAATATTTGACCACCTTATATAAGTTATATACTGAGATAAATTTATGCAAATAATTAAAATAAAGACCATCATGGACAAGGTGCTTTCCTTCTATTAAGCCTGCGCTCATGCAGAGACTTTTATCTATTCATACTTTAAAAATACCTCTGTGACTTTAGCTCATGAATTTAGGTAACTTGGGTAAGATTTCTGCCTTAGTAAGTTAATTTCTTTAGAAATAATCTTTACATTAGCTTTGTATAGTCCTTCATATCATATGCACTTCTTAGTGTAATTGTTGGCTGCCTACCCTTTATATCTCTGTGTGACAGGATATGTATGACATACTATTTACTTATTTAGTCATTGCATTGCAGTTTCAAACAAAAATTCTTTTTATCCCTTACAGTTGCTTGGGGCAGGTTACTTGAACTCTCTTGATTCTCAGCTAATGTCAACATGTGAGAGCAACAGAACCTGTCCGGTTCATGTCCTTTTTTACACAAAACTTATTTGTTGCATGTGCAAGGAATGTGTAGCATTGCCAAATGGATAACCCCATGGAGACTGACATTGTAGCTTGCTGTGGGAGGGCTTGTACTTGGAACGAAGAAAATTCCAGAGCAGCGGGGACCTGAACTTGAGCGCTCTCCATCCTGCGCTGATCTTCAAGCACAATCTGTCTGATTTTATTGAATCTGGCCTTTAATCCAGTGCAGGAGGAAAACAAGTAGTAAAGCTTCAGGTATTTTTCTCAAAATGCAATTCCTCTTTGATATTAATCTAGTCCCACATATTCTAGTGATCATGAGAGCATTGCTGGAGGAAATGAACTACCTCCAGGCTGGATTCCACCCCTCCTCCTTAGCTCAGTCTGCCCAATAATTTATATAATGCTTAGAAACAGCAGCCAAGAGTTGCTTTAGATGGAGGGAAACCTGTACTCATATTCCTCCTAAAAATCCATCACATTTCTCCCTAAGCCACCACCTGTTTTCTGTGAAAGCTTGAAACAAGCTGTCTGAAGTAAACATGAGTTCTTTGGTTCACCTCAGTTGAAGATGAATCAAATGCTCTTCCAGTGCCGTTCTCCATAGACATCATAACAAGTGCAAACTGGTAAGCTAGTAAGATATGTGACTGTTTCCACTGTTCTGTTGCCATCTCACCTTTCACAGGGTTGATTGATAGTATTTTACCATATTTTGTATTCACCCTAAGTCATATACTGTTCATTTTCTGCAGCATCATCAATACCAGTTTGGGGGTTTGTTTGTAAATTGTTGCCCAATGAAGTCCAAAAGCAGTACCTCAGTAAAAAAAGAGGAAAAAAAAAAAAAAAAATCTCAGTTTATGTTTCATCTAGCTTAGAAGCTGAAAATTGAGGAAAAAAGGGATGTTAAACTTGAGGGGGACACACACTTTGCTTTCGCCCAGAATAGATTTTATGCTACCCTTTGAAGATTTACTTCATTTGGGGATTGTCTCTCCCCTTTCCTCAAGAGCCTGGATCAGAGCTGTTTGCCCTTGAAGGCTGCTTCTGGTTAACAGGAGTTGTCCTCCCACACTCTTGATAACTTCTCCTGGTGAGGATGAGTGAATTAAAAAAACCAAAATCACTGGAAATGTCAGAAATATGCTTTTCTTTGTGATATTTTAATGAGGTTGCAGCTTATGGTAATCAAGAAATTCCCCACTCTGGAAAAGAAAAGGGGTTTATGTTAATCTGCTGTGACACTGATTGTTTTCCTAGTGAGAAATGATGTTGTGCCTGTGTAGCTGTGTGACAGCAGCCGCAGCCCGTGCCACCTCGCTGTTGGGCCCGGAGGCTCAGAGGCGGGTTTGGGAAATGGGTGATAGAGGGCTACTGTTGCTTGACACGAGCTGTCTAGGTGTCCTTTAGAGGCACTGTATTAAAGGTCCTCCCTTTGACCACTGCCCCAGGGAAGGTACAGCGCTCTGTGTTTTCTTTTTGCACATGCGGTGGTTTGTGAGATCAAGAACATATTACATCTTTTAGAACATGCAATTACAATTCATGAGAATCTTCCTGTTGAAATATTATTGTCTGGGTATGTTAGCTCTCTCCCTTAAACATTCCTTTCATAAGAGCTGTCTGTTTTCCTTGGGAATTTTATTGGCTTGTACTTAAAAACTTTTAAAACTAATAGATTGAGGTTTCATTATAGTTAAAAGATGAGAGTGTCGGGCAGTCTTGGATAGAAATTTTTTAACTGTGGGATCTTAAAACATTTTCCTGAAGATCATTACTTTGAAATTTGGACTGTATAACTAACTAGGAACATATTTCGATAAGAAGTGGAACTGTTTTACCAGTAGAGTCTGGGAGAGCCTGGATTAACCTGCAGTCACAAGACTTGTATATATTGAACACATTGTCTTGTTTACCCACACCATGCTTTTCCATGCAGGAATATATCATGCTCCTTCAGCCTATGTTCTGTGGGCCCTGGAAGTCCATTGGCTTTGGGGAGATGAATGAAAGTTAGAGGAGAAAAGAAAGCTTATTGCTTGTTGGCAAAAATGAGCTTTGTAGGAGGCTGCATTTCCAAGAAAAACATTTTGGGTGTCTACAGATAAAAAACCCAGAAAGTTATTGTCTTCTGAAATGGAGGGGTAATTCAGGAGCCTCGACAGCACACCAAAGGCTTCAGGGATCTCTCTCAAGAAGACGGAGTTAGTTGTCTTGGAAAAAAAGCTAGGGTGAATAAATCCATTGTGTTCATCCAGAGATAAATAGGAAAAACAAATACTGATGAGAGGAGTCTGTTCAAGCTGATGAATTACAAATAATCTACTATATGTGAGTATATTGAAAAGACGAACTCCACTGGCAAACTCACATGTATAAGGCAAGTCCTGTATAGTCCTGCAAGAAAGCTTGTGCACTTCTTTGAAAAGCTACACTTTATATAGAGGGAGTTGGGAACAGAGTTTCATAAAGTACAGGCCAAACAGAAAAGACTCCTTTGTACACTCATGTTGCCTGGGACAGAGACAGTCACTTCACCAGTTCCTATCATTCTTCTAGGAAAGTTGCTCTGTATTGGGAGGCTGGAACAAGTACTAAAATAGACAGTACAAGTTGGATAGTCATTAAAAAAAACCCACACCAAACATTAAATGCCACCCTGTGCTTCAGAAAAATAAGAGCCTGGGTCCCATGTGTTCTCGGGCATGCAACAATTCATGCAGTACCTTTACCTGGAAAGGTTGTGCAGGACCTCGTTAAGTTCTGAAGCTGGGTGCCTTTAGGCACACATTCTTTCTCTGTCTGTCTTTCTCTTTGCCTGAGGCCCAGTAACTATATCTGTATTTTGGGAAAACACAGACAGACTCGGACACAGACATATAAAATCTCCCATTCGGACTGCTTTCTATTTCTCCTCACAAAGAGAGGGAGAAGTGCATGACTAGCTTTCAAAACTGATTGTGTCTATGAGGGACTGGAGCAGCAGGAGGGATGAATCGTATTCATGCCAGTTTGCAGAGTGAGAGAGGAGTCTAGAAGGTGTGGGATGCTCCACATTTCTCAGAGGCTTGGTTTTCCTGGATGGGAAAGACAGATGGTAGGTGATTAAGAACTAGAAATCTTTTCGCTGCAGTTTTCAGAGTTGCCTTTCTATATGCAAGTAAGGGCAAATCTCCCTAGCTTTCCTGTTTTCATCCTCTTTGTCCTGATCCCCTTCCCTTTGCTCAGTTCCCTCAGTCACATCTGCTGTGGAAGTCTTGTCTCCAGCTGGGAGGATGAGATGAATGGAAACTTTTCAAAGCTGTATGTTGATGACAGCGCAGGGGGCTCAGATGAACAACAAACATCTTTTTTTAATACAACTAAATGCAAGGTTATTCATCAAGGAATGAAAATTGTAGGCCGTATTTATATAAGATGAAGGTTGTATTTTAAAAACATTGATTGAGATAAAGCACTGAAGGATCGGAGTGGATAATCATTGCAACATGAGCTCTAAGGATGATGTAGTGGCAAGACAAGAGTCTATGCAGTCCTTGATTGTGTAAATAAATATCAATCAGAAGCAGAGGTGCTGTTACTGCCATATGCAGCAAGACTGTATACAGCTTTTTGTATTTAAACCAAGATTATCTGAAAAGCAGGAATTCTATTTTGAAGGCTGTTTCAAGGTATAGTCATTGTTTTTAGCCCTGCAAACTGAATTTTTTTTTTAAATTTTGTTGTGTGAAAGCTAGAAAACGCAAAGGAAGTCAAGCTAGCCACAAGTAGTGGTACCACTCCCCTGGGTCATCATGGATTTAAATTTAAGTGGCTGGATTGAGTGCCTCATGGGGCGCCTTGGACCCTGGGTACATCTTGGCCGCTGATGCATTTGAGCCTCCTTGATGGTCCCAAGCCCCAGCCACCTCCTTTCCCTGCCACTGCAGATCTCCCATCCCCTGGAAGTGCTGCAGCAGTGTCTGGGCATGTTTGCCCTTTGGGATACCTAGGATAGTGGTGCTTCTTAGCAGGTCATGGATTAAGCTTTGTGGGTGTCTGCTTTACTGTATTTGGATCAGGGATTTGAACCTGAGATTTTCATGCCAGGAGTAGTGCCAGGAGAGGTCTTTTACAACACATTATGAACTACTATTTTCTCAGTTTGTGTCCACTGAGCTTCAGTGAGTTACAAAAACTGCAATAACTCCAACTGGAGACAATCAATGTAGAGCACTGCTGTCTTAGTGATTAGGTCAATCCCTCAGATTACGGGAGTTAAAGATTCAAGATCCCTGTTTTGAACTGCGTAGACTTGAACATGTGTCAGCCACATCCTCGGAAAATATTTTCATTGTTGGTCTAACTCTGAGGCAATTCAGGAACCGCCTGTAAATCAATATGTTTCCATGGAAAGCTTTGGCTTTCATTGAGAAAAGGTGTTTTAAATATAACAGTATTCACAATCAGCTATATTTCATATTTTAAAAAGCATATTGGCAAACTGAAATGTCTAGAAAAGAGCTACAAGAAATACTAGCATCCTGGAAAATGTTCTTTACTACAAAAACTCATGACATTCAGTCTTTTTAGTTTATCTTTAAAGGTAAATGGTGCCTGTTCACAGTAGATAAGTCCCTATAAGAGGAGCAGATTTACTAGGAGACAACATTTTAAACTTCTGAAGGCATAGAAAACTGCAAAAAGGCTCTCATGGCTGGGACCTCAAGCTACTCAAATTCAGAACAGAAATCAATGGCAAATGTTTAAGATAAGGATAGTCAATCACTGAAGCACCTTTTAGAGAAATGGATTATATCTACCAGCAACTGTTGTCATTAAACCAGGATTATTTTAAAACTGTCTCAAGATTCAGCAGAAAGTTTTTCTATAAAATAAGTTTTAATTTAAGTGGAATTTCTGAACTTGCTGTAGGAATCACTTCATGGTATCCCATGGTCTGTCTTATGCAGAAGGTCAGACTAGGTAATCGTATTGATCATTTCTAGATAAAGTTTTGAAAATACTTTTTTTGCCTCATAAGTCACTGTGAATGATGATAGTAAAAATATTAGGTCAAACAAAATGATTTCTCAGTAGACATCCTGTCAAAATTTATTTAAATGAAACAAAGCTTGTTATTCCATTCCTTTCCTTAAATTTTCCACTTACTAAAATGTAATTTAGGTGATTTTTAAAAAATATTGCTTTCTTGTGACATTTTCATAAAAATATTTCAATTACTCATTCTGAAACTTTGGCTTTCTTCTTTCCCAGGTATAATTTTTGAGAAACTTTAGACAAATAGCTTTGCTTGACTCAAATATGTGTTTTTCATTCCAGTACTGAAAGAGTCTATACCTTGTCATCTGACCTCAAATGACAGGATTTTGAGAAAAGAATCTGAATTCATGCTCTGACATTTTTCCCCATACTGAAGGGCACATAAGCCCTGGGCTTACATGCCAGCTTTCTCCCTTGAAGATTTGCTAAGCAGCCATCTTAGTTGTAGAGAGATGATAGAAAAAAAATTGTGGATTCTTGTTTATATGGATGTTCACTAGTTATGCTTAATAAACAGTAGCAAATTGCCATGATAAAGGTGGATAAATAGCTGCTGGAGGCCAATTAGTGTCAGACCACCTCACTGCTGAATAGGGTTGTAGCTGGCCACAAGAAAACGCTGATGCTGAATCTCACCAGTATCAGTGATGATTTCTGCACAGGAAATAGATTATTCTGCCAATTTCACTCTATTTTCATTGAGATTTTATAGGACAGTTCCAAAGGGTACACAGAGATGTACCCATGCAGCTTTCCCCAGAGATGAAAGAGAAAGGTTATGAGAAGATTTTTACCACAAATGCACGATGATTTGTTTTCAAAATGTCCTCCTCTTCATTTCCTACTAAGCATGCCATAGATGAGGAAAGCTCCCAGCAATATGGAGAGGTGGTGTACCTAAAACCACAGAGAGGGCATTCTGGAATGGCATCCCTCATGCTTTCTTACTGTGTGGTGAATCTAACGGACTGTTAAAAATACATTTCTTTTGAACATTCCCTCATTTAGTGTAAAATGAGAAGCTTGCAAATGGATTAAGTTTCAAAGAGTCTCTGCCTGAACTGTTGTTTTATTTTTAAGATAAATAGTGCCATCTAAAAAAGTCTCAGCTGGAAGACTGCAATAATCACCTAATCTCATTATTTTCAAAAATTTGCATGCTGTGACTTCAGAAGAGAAAAAGCGTTTAGAACCCACCTCCATTTGTTTTGGCATCCCATTACAGATAGTCCTAAAGATGAACAGGGATCTCATAACTCCTGAAACTTAGTTTTTGAGGAAGATAGCTGCCTACAAGGAAGCGAGTTTATGTTCAAATGCAGCCTCTTGCATGGTGAGAGCATCACCACCAGCATCTCCATGACTCCAGAAGCTTGTGCACTTCAGCACAAGACAAAGGGTTGCCACCGTGTCTTTCCCCAAGGTGAAAACTGAGGGATGGGAGGAGACGAAAGAGGAAAGGTGGCAGGGCTGGGGAGAGTTGGGTGAGATCAAGAGCTTAATTTTAATTCAAAAAATAGTTTTGAGCAATGAAACTTGAGTTTGTTCAGCATCTCAGATACCAGGCCTGTTTCCTTGTGTAATTCTTATTAGTCTACTTTGTGTTTGTGGTCGATTGGCAAATCAGGTTACAGAGCTGCATATGAAACATCTCTCTTCAAAAGCTGGAGAGAAGAAATGCCTTTGGATCCTGATTTGAAGAGCCTGAAGCATTGGACAGGTGGCAGAGCATCCTGGGTGGCAGCCTGGGGTCCCCAGCTGGGAGAGCCGCCTGTGAAACTCCTCCATGGGAATGATTTATCATTGTAATGCATTTCCCTCTGATTAAACAGCAGGCAACAATCATCTTCAGCTGCAGACACATTTGTAATGATGAATGTGTCATGAGGAATATACTGCCTTCTCAGTGCACTGAAAGTATAACTTTTTTCTAGGCTACTGCTGTATTTATTCTGTTGGGTTTGAATTGCAGCCAATATATGTCATGGATAGGAATGGACCTTCTGGGATGTGTTCAGATGCAGACCTTCAAAACATCCATCTTCCTCATTAATAAACTCAGAGGCACATGAGGAGTTGGGCACTGCAGTCCTCTTTTCGTACGCTTCCCTTCCATGACAGGGCCCTGAAAAGCTCCTTTGTAAGGAGCTGGGTGCCTTGGAGAGGAAGGCCTGAAAGCTGGCTTGCTGGGAAGAAGCTGCTTTTTTTTTTTTTGGTTAACTGGAGGCAGTGAGGAAAAAAAAGAGGGCTTAATAAAATTGAACACTTTTCTTCTACTTTGTATTCCTACATGTAACTTTGCCCCAGGTTGCTGCCTGTTTCTCAGGCTTGAAGTGATACTTCAGCGGCCCAGGAATGCTTGCCTAGCTCTAGAAAACCTTGGTTTGCATCCCTGTCTGTCATGTCCAAGAAGATTCAAGCATCCATCTTCCATTTGAATCTGTAGGAGTAACTGATCCGGCTTAGTGATAAGCTTCTGCTTATGGGGCTAAACAGAGTGACCACCTAACCCTGTGGTTGGAGGATTGATAAAAAAGGGGGAAAGTCATTACTGGTAGTTGGTGCAGCTAATATCTATGCATTCCCAGGTACCTGCTGCCCCAGGTGAGTATCCTAACTCAGGTATCCAGTGGATAAGGAGTCACTCGTTTGCTCTAGACTAATTTAAGTAGTTCTTGAAAAATAGGAAAAGTTCAGCCAGGAGGTATGAGGTGACACTGCTGACAGCCCGGTCTCACTGTCAGTGTCCTACATCACTCCAGGGGTGTGGGAGCCCAGGCTGCCATGTTCTGCCCAAGTGCTGTGGCCATGGAGGAGGATGCGCAAGGTGAGTTGTGCTGCGCTGTTGGCAGTGTGGGCAGCAGAGCCCAGCTGGCAGGTTTGCTCCGAGAACGCCTATTGCTTCAGGCCAGACAGGCAGAGGAATGTTTGTTTATAAGTTTTTGAATCCCAGCAGAGCTTGGGGATGAACCGAGAGCCTCCCTGGTGAGCGCTCAGCAGGCAGAGGCAGCTCTAGCAATGCAGCTACAAGTATTTAGGCACTAGAGACGTTTTACCAGTCCTTTACTTAGTCCTCTACCTGAGGTCCTATTACTGCACAGGGAGCCTGCGCCCAGTACTTGCATACTCAAAGTCCTTGCTCAGCTACCATGTAAGTTCTTCTTAGCTCCTTAAGTAGAATATTTCTCTCTGTCATTTTGTATGGCTGCTTCTTTGTCCTTATGGCAAAAAGTATGGGTAAAGTTGGATATGTTTTGTTATCTTCCTGTATTATAATTCTTGCTGAAACTTCTGGACTGTTTGTTTCTTATGTCAGAAGTGTGGGCACAGGGGAAATGAGACCTGTTTGGTATTGCTGAATTATGCTGAAGATGTTTGCTCACTTTTTCTCTTTGCTGTGGACTAGTGACCTGAAATCAATCACCTTTCCTTTCTGCTTTGCCCATTACAGTCTCAGTATGAGAAATGTGATAAAGCCAGGATGGAAGATGCTTTATGCTGCAGAACATAGGTGAGACTACTTAAAATAACCGTTTATTACTAAGAAAAACAACCAGGAAAAGAAACCTTGTCTTGCTTTTTCCTGAACATAAATGTTATATGTGTGTGTGTGTGTGTATATATATATGGCTCTTTTTCACACTGGCCTTAAAATTAGGTGAATTTGCTCTGTATTTTCGTACCCTTACCTTTTTCACATGCACAACAGTAAGCTGTTAAATGAAGCAGTGAAAATGGGATACCACACATTTCCTCATACCTCCCTTGGAAATCGCACAACATTTTGGAGCTTTTTGGCCAGCAAACAGGATTTGCTCCTTACTGGAAGCCAGATGTAGGTAATTTTTTTCTGTGCTTTGTTCTCCATGCTCCTTTCAGGCTGTTGTAGTTTTCTCTGTCGCTCTTGAAGACCACACAGTAGTCAATCCAGGTTGCTAAACAAGGAGGGACCTGGGGAGCCGATGGTGCTGCAAGGACTGCCGCTCCACACCAGACAGTGCCCACGAGGGGCACTGACCCTGCTGAAAACTCCTGATTAAGACACAGCAGCATCTGACATCTAATTGCTTTGTGTAGGAGTTTTCAGTGAAACATCCTGAGAGTGTAATAACTTTTGCAATTGATGGCACTTCTTAGAGCCTTTCTTGTTATTTAATTGATTCCAGGCTGGTGCTTACCAAGAAAAATGCTGTTTGTGGGTGCTTGAGCTATTTATTATCCATTAATAACTACGTGGGTGGACAGCTCTATTGTGCTGATCAATACACAGAGCTGTGCTCCTGAAACAGAGGGGTGTGGGGAATTTGGCATCCGGGCTGTGCAGAGAGATGAGATCTCCCTTCTTGCCTTACAAGGGTCCTTCTAGGCCTTTGCTCAGCTGGTATAAACCCTTACAGAGGTCCATCACTCCCAGGTGTTTGGAGAGGCGTGTTTGCACCAGGCATGAAGGACAGGCTGTGTGTCAGTGCTGAGCCACCTCCTCCCAGCTGAGGTACAGAATAAAAATGGAACAGCAAACATCCGTGCTCTAGACTGGGAAAGAGTACTGCTTTTCACTGTTTTCCTGAGGTTTAACACAGATTTCTTTTTTGGTCTACTCAAACCATACTAACTGAACAATTACATTGAATATAAATTTTAATATAAATCTTGAAATAAATATTTGCACTAAGGAGACGGTAGTTTGTTATACTTCAGCTTCTGTGCCTGCTTTTGTATAATGTCCACAATGTCAACATCCTGGTCTTCAGCTTTTTCAGTGAGACTGAGAAATATTTTCAGTTGTACATATGTCTGTGTATATGCATATGAAGAAGATATGCAAATATTAGAGACATTGAAATATAGTTTTCCAATTCATGGAAAACTGGGAAATTATTATTTTTTTGTTTTGTTTAGACTTGGAACAAAAACTTGTTTCTACAACTTCCTATGAAATGAGTAATCCTGAAAAAAATCTGTTTTGAAAATTGTATATTATATGGTTCATGACTTCCACTGATTTGTCATAACACAATATAGAAATACATACCAAAAGCAATGAATAAATGATGGAATTGTGTTAAATGAAATTTTCATTTTTACTGACTTTATAATTTCTGGTTTTGAATTGCTTTTCTGATGCTTATGTCACTTCAGGTATGACACTCCAAATAAGAAGTTTCACCCTGATATAATTTTCTGACAAATATATTGGTGAGATATATTCATGAATTGTTACTGGGCTCATATTTGCTCTCAGGTGAAGGTTAGTTTTGAATTACTGACCTGATGAAAAGCAGCAGAAATTAAAGATAAAAACCATAGCCCTCTCTACCCAAGTGCTACATTTTCATCTAGGTTCTTCCTTTAAGTGCTTTGCTTTGGGGCAGCAATAGCCACCACCATTAACATATTTTGTCATCAACAGGTTGTGATCACTTTTAGCCACTGAGGAGCTAGAGATGATTTCAAGGCAGTGACCTAGAGATGAGAGGTACTTTATCTCATTAGAAGATAATCAGCACTATCTGGGCCCCTGAAGAATTACTGTTTCATGATTAGGCCCATAACCTGATGGAAAATAAGCCCCTTGGAGGAGGTAACTTTGAGCAGTAGGCAAAAAGCAATACAGCAGAAGATGATAGGTTGTGCAACTGAAATTATTTTAAACCAGAATCTCAGGGCTTCTCCTGGCAAATGAATAACAAAGGGTAGATTTTTTTTTTTTTTTTTAATTCAGTATATTCATTGCTTATCCATCACGGTCACAACCTAAAACCGAAGTGTCCAACAAAACAGGAAGAGCAGTGGCTTGCATGAAATTGAACCCGAATCTGTTATTTTTTTTTGCCCCTTCTGCACAATATGCAAAGTAGGAGAGGGAGGGGAGGATGGAAATGGAAAAAGTGCATGGAAACTACTGCCTGTCCCTTGCTTGCCCTTTGGGGCTTTGTCAAATTAGGCCTTTGCAATCAGATTAGCAGTTTCCTTTGTAAGGCTCCTCTCATTTCAGGTTAGTATTCATATGTGGTAATGTTATTGCAAAGTGACTTTCCTAGCACATTCGGTAAGATGCATGCTGATGGGGAGTGACTGAGAGGAGCTAACGTGATGGGGATGTCAGACAGCGTAAGCAGAGCAGTGCTGCTCTGCTCTTTCCAGCTTGTGCTGCACCAAGCTGGAGTTCTTTGCCATATTTCTTTGCTCACTTCACATGCAGATCCTTTGTGGGGGATGAGGAGGGCAGTTCCATGCCAGCTGTGAGCACTGCAGTCAGAGCAGGGAAAGACAACGGTTCTCCTACGCCCTTGGGAAACTTACCTCAAAAGTTCTGCTGCCTTCAAGGACACACAAAACTGGACATCACAGCATCAGCAGTAGCTGTTATAAGAACCAAATGTTCTCCCAGAGGGATGTAGACTAAAACCACTCCTGGATGAAGGCATAAGAGCCAATTAATTTTGGTGTTTTTTCCTCCAAGCAGTTTGCAACTTTGCATAAAGGATTTCTCCTTTCGCATCTCTACTTTTTTATCTCATCCCTTGCACAACCCATGTCAGAAGTACATCTGAGATTGTGACTCTGACTGTAATCACAAGCAACTAATTAATCATTAAGCAGTAATTATTTTTTTTCCAGCATAATACCAGTTACTATAATTATTGTTACATCTGCATCTATAAAATCTAGCAAAGACTGAAACCCTGGGGCTGTGCACACCTGGGCTGGGAAGAATCTCATTTAGCTGTAGCTGTTCAAAAGAAGGTCTTCTGAGCTAGTCCCCCTGGCTCTCCCTATCATCAGTATAGGCAGAAAAAAACTGTATCCAAAGAGGCCTTCAACCTATTTAAATAAGGATTCTATTCTAAAGAAAATTATTTTTCTACATTGCCCCTAGGAGGGTGCCCTACTTTTGATGGATGAAGCGTGACATCCCTCACCTTCATTTCTTGCTGTGGCTTCATAGTTCTTTGCAAACACCATTGACTTTCACTTTTCAACCTTTTCCGCTCTGAACAGTGTCTGCCCAGGAATTAGTACGTATTTTAGCATTTATCTTTCAAAATATATAGTCCTCCCTTTTGTAAATAGTTACGATTTGCAAGGTCCAAAGTATTAGAGTAGCACTTATACAAGTGTTCATAAAAACATAATCATGATGATTGTCTGTTTTGGAGTATGACACAAGCATGCCCAGAACAAAAAGCACGGTCATTTCTGTTCTCTGTGAAGTGCTATGGAAATCTGCTTATGCTTCTTTAAGTATGGTACACCTCTTTGATGTCTTCTGCTCAAGGCTGTGCGTAAGTCATGCAGCCTCTCCCTGCCCTGTGCAAATTTACAATGAGGTGTTTGAGTAGCTGCGCTCAGCTGGTTTTGTCGCCAATATCTATTTGTAGCTTTGTTATATGCAGTTTCTCCAGGGGCTGCCTACGCAGGACTGATTCCAGTGCGCTGCCCTGACGTGTAGACCTCCCCGACACCCTGTGCTTGGCCACCTAAAACATCCCCTCAGACAAGCTAGCAATGTGGGAAAACAAGGTTTGGAGAGGACTTCAGATCAGTGTGGAGACAGATCTGTTGCCAGCACATGCTTGAGAGGTATTTTTGCTAGTAAATGGCTCCCAGACCTCTGTGTACAGGCACTGTTGTACACCCAGTGATGACAGATCAGGGCTCTTGAGTCCATTGCACAAGTGAAACCAGTAATGGGCAGTTGAATGGCAGAGAATTTTTCCTGTTCCACTCCAAAATCTTGGTGGACAATCAGTCTCTGAAGAGTTTTATGCCCTCTTTCCTTCCACCCAGGTAAGACTGGATAAACCAATACACATGTTTTGAAAAGCCTTTTCATTTTTCTTATTAATATTTTTGGTATTTAAGCTTTCTGAATGAAAGGTACTTGAACCAAAAATGAACTTTTTAAAAAAAGTGTTACGATAGTGTCTTAAGATAAGTTTGATTTTTTTTCCTAGAACATTTCAAAACCAGGCAATCCATTGAAATTGACCCCTTCCCACAAAACAAACAAACAAACAAGCAAATGAACAAATCAGCATTTTATAATGGAAAAAAGTTTCACTGGAAATTTCCCAACCACTCCATTATTTTGTAATTGTCTAGCTCATGTCTTCTCAGCATGATATTAAAGCCACCAAACAGAAGATATTTCCCCCTCCCTTGTATAAAATTTTGGGGTTTTTTTTCCATATGTCTAATGAAAAAATATACCAATTAAAAAACATTGAAAACTCTTGGTTTCTTTATTTTTCATTTTAGGAAGACAGCATAACAAAATCTGGGATTTGATGTCCATATTTGAAATGTCTTATTTATATTTCATATAGAACATCAATTATTTTAATAACCGAGCCTGTATACACTGAATTCTGCTCTCATCTTTATCTGTTGGCTACTGGCAGGAAAGCTGAAGCCTAACTCTCCTGTTGTAACATGTGCAGTCACTGGCAGTAGCTTAGCCCTTGTTACCCAAAATCACAGCCTGGCCAGACGACCCAGGAGTATCTTAAATTGTGCCAAAGAATGTGACTTTTACAGAGGGAAGTTCTTGCTCCTTTGGGCTGCTGGCATTTCGTAGTCTTCCCATCTGTAAGGGGAGCTGAGCTATATCTTCTGTGCTGGAGGGATTTAACTGCTTTGACATTGCTCCCTATTCTTTTTTAGGCTGGAGTTTTAGCAGGAAGAATTTCACGATGCCATAGATTCATTGTACCCATTCTCCCAGAAAATGATTTGGTGCAGCTGCCACCAGTAATGCTTCCATTTGGGAATACTGCTCCTGTGCCATATGGATCCAATCACCCCTGCTCAGCCCTGCTCCTGAGCATTTTCAACTGCAGGCAAAAATCACAGTAACGATTATGGTGGGAGTCAAGGAAAGCCTTTGGTCTCTAAACTTAAATGAATTGACTCAAGGGCTTTTTGAGACATTCCTCCTTCCCTCCTTCCCTCCTACATTTCTTCATATTTTTAAGCCATAGGCTTTGCTTTCATAGTGATTTATTCAGCACCTTTAGCAAGCTGTTAATGAGAGAGTGAAATCTGGAGAGCTAGCTGAGACACTTCAGAGACAGGAGAGGAAGAAAGGGACGGGGGAACGAGAAAGGAGCACAGGAGGGAAGGAGGGAGGGGGGGAAAGATGGAACAGTGATTGAGGGCAGAAGGAAAGGGGTATTTTTGTCTCCATTTCTTTGATATCATTCTCGCTGGTTTTATTATTCTCCCTGGTTCTTTGTGTTGGTAGAAATGAAGGTGGCAAGCTCCATTGAGAAGAAGGCAGCAAAGTCAATTTCCTAGCGCTGCCAAGTAGGTTCCCATGTGTGGATGGTGCATACAATGGTTGGCAAAAGGCCAGAAACAGAGTTAATGGATTTACAAAATAGCAGCATTTCTCTGTATTGATTTTCTCAGGGTGTTTCCAGAACTCAGGGAGAAGTAGGTAGTTACACTTAACAATTTTTTCTCCTAATAAAAGCCCTCAGAGGGAAGCACTTAATAAAGACACTTCTGGTCTGTGGAATATTGTCTGAAGATGTCTTTCCAGTGGGAAGAGGGTGAAAATTATTAGATATTACATTAACTGTAAATACTACTAGCTGTACGTGGAGGTTGAGGTGGCAATTTTTTATTGTGCTTGAGTGTGAGTCTACTCTTTTAAAGAAAAAATATAACCTTATTCACAGCCCAGGGGTGAAACTATGAGTTTGAGTGAAGGTCTTAGGCAGGAAGGTGAGTAGTTTGGCACCAACCATGTCCCTTTCCCCCTATGTGATTAACTCTGGCAACAAAATTTTCAAAACATGTATGTCAGTGAAATGTGCCTAAACCTTCTCTGGGAAGACAAACAAAAGTTTAGCATCAGTGCTCTGAATTTACAGGTACCCTTAGTCGTAGGCTTGCTGTAATAGTAAGTGAACTTAAATACACATACAAATAAAAAAATGTGCATGCTGGAAAACCAGGTTTTTTGGAGACTGCTTTCCAAAACACAGAGCAGAGGATTAAGTCTTGGCCTGCCATGCTGTGTTTCAAAGAGGATTGGCAACTCCACCCATTTGGAAGTTAACCCTCATATTTGCAGAAACCTCTTCCATCTGTTAAAACTCTCCCCATTGGCATCTTGAGGCCTCCCTGAAGCCATATGTTGGCAATTATAGGATGGTATAGTGTGTATGAGAGAGAATTATTTGGACTGTAGTGGTATACTGACAATTTGAGTTATGCATATGGTCTGTGATGTGATGGTTAGCGTAGCGAGGTCTGAAAGCGGTAATCTGTTCTTTGAAGGGAAGAGATAAATCAGAAATAAGTAGACTGCGGCTTGGGAAAAAAGAGTTCAGGTACCTATTTGTGTCTTTGCTGTGATCTTGACAAGTGTCTTTTGACCATGAGGATCTGCCTGTAAAAGAGATGTAATAGTCTTTTCTCACCTTACAGCTTATCTGTAGAGTATAGACTTTGCAGAGTGCAAGGGACTTAAATACTGGGCAAGCAAAGGAATATATTCAAAGATGTAAATTTATCTGATTGTTTTGAGAAAAAGGAAGATGAAAAAGTGATTTTTCTGGTTTTCATAGTGGAGAGCTTATGGACAGGAAGGTGATGAAATGGCTGAAGGTGAGCTTGGACTGAAGAAACAACAGAGAAAATGGCAGTGGTGGGAAGCCTTAGACAGAGAGGACAAAGATAAGTGTAAAGTCCTGAAAAGCTGGAAACAGTGAAAATGCTCAAATACTAACAAAGGAAAAATTTAGAAAGAAGAAGTCAATATAGACCACCTTATAGAAATGAATTCTTTCCATTCTGGAGCGGCTGGGCTGAAGTATCCTGATCCTGGCAGAGCTGATGCACCCATGATGCCCAAGAGACCCACTCTTCAATCACCTCATCAAATTGCTAGACTGACTGTGCACCAAAAGCCAGATTTACCTGGGCAGGAATGGTCCTCAGTCACTACCACTGGCTTCCTCGGCTGCATCTGAGCGCTGTCGGCTCCTGAAGTGGGGGTGAGACAGTATCCTGAGACCCTTAGGAGCTGGAGATATGCAGCCTGTGTTCCTTATTCCTACTCCCAGATGCTTTCTAGCCATGCCATCCAGCTAGGTTTGCATTAAGGCAGAGGGAGCTCAAAATACATTTGGTTATTAGTTTTGAGATCTCCCCTCCATAATCAACTATAAATTTCTTTTGCTTTGATACAACAGGATGGCTACAAAAATGTCTTACCTATTCCCTTTTAACGCTAGGATGACAGAAATATATGGAGGAATGTCTTATTGGAGGCCCTCATCAGATTGCTGAATTTGCAGTTAAAGGTGAAATCTTCTGAAGGAAGCAGAGTCACCAGAGGAGGGGAACTGAGGGAGGAACAAAGCCGCGAGTGAGACAAGGACAAGTAAAGTGGTACTCCAAACCTCTCTTGAACTTCATACTTGCCAAGAAGGCCAGGGAAAAAAAAGCTAGAATTTTTCTCTTAATTACTACAGACAGTTTCACAACCCTGTGGCTACTGTAGGGAAACTATTTTTCTCCACTTATTATCCCAGTTTCACATTTCACAGGGTAGTTCACTCAGTAAAAAGAAAAAATAAACAGAGATACCACATACAAAAACATTTTTATTATTATTATAATTTGCTGTTTAATGCAATTCTTTAACTAGGAATACAACTCAGCAGAAGTACATACACATATATGGCATGTAATTTTAGCTATTTCAAACCCTCATCATCTCAGTCCTTCATGAGTTGTTTTGGTGAAGCATGTTCTTCCTCCGTTCTGCATAATGTATTTGAATGTTGCTGAATAACACAGACATTTTTCTTCCAAATGGAGCACAACATTACATCCAAATTCCCAGTTAATATGACTTTATCAAACTTTGCTTTCACTGTATGAATGCTGTGTATAATATGTATATATCTATACAGCATATATAAATATATATCTATAATGTATATGTAATCAAGTGGGTCAGCTTTACACAGCTAACCATAAACTTGTGCTTATCTTATTTATATGAGATCAAATGTACGGCATCAAGAATTTGACCAGTAACCGACTTGTAAGATCCTCAGTTCCCAGTCTTACCGTAAGATTTTGGATATCACATACACATAAAGCATTCCCTTCTTCCTTGAAGTAGTATTTTGTTTTGAAGAAAAGATTGCAGTTGTTTTTTTTATATAAATGAATAACAGGTTTTCCATACCCTTAAGTTAAAAAAAGTCTCAAGAAGAGATGAGGTTCTTCCTCGTACATAGAGCTTGAAGAGTAATTGGACATTCATTGTAGATATATTTACATTATAACCTTATCTGGATAGTATTACACCTAATGTATTAGTTTTTTTTTATACAGTCAAGATATGGTGTTGGTCATGTTAAAACACACTATCTAAAGGTATTTACAAACTGCGAGTCTCTAACTTACCAACCACCTATGCAAAGTGTCACCAGAATTAAGAGATAAGATATAAGAAGGTCTGTTTATTGGCAACCATGGCTCTCTCACAAGAGTTTATTATTATTGTTACTACCACTACTACCATAATGTGCTTCAGAGAAGGGCCATCTTTAGGGTAGAGGTGTAGAGACAGAGCCTCCAGTGGGGGCAGAAATTTCCCCCCCTCCCCATAGCCTACATGAGCTGAGTGGAGCAGAAAAGCAATCCGACCATGATCTGCCTGTCCCTTTGCAAGTCAGGGCATGCCAAGCGTGTCCCTCTGTGCTTTCTTCAGTGCTGTCAGGTGAGACAGTCCAAATGTTAAGGGCCCAGTGAAATCCTTCCTTCCAAAGGCCACCGTGACATGGACTGTGATCATACTGCCTCACGTACCACCCACAGCCGCTTCGCCCAGAGAGTCAGAGCACTTTGGGGCATTGCAAAGAAAACGGTTTCCGTGTGCTTCTTGGCAAGTATGATCAAAAAAACACGCAAACAAAACAAAACCCAACAGAAAAAAGAAACTCACCATAAAAAGATGAAAAAGAGTAGCTACATAATTGCACTTTTCAGGTTATGCAGAGCTTTGGAAGGTGAAAAGACACCAGAATTTATTTCCCTTGATTTGGTTAATACCGGAAGAAAATGCGTATCACAAATCTACCCGGTATCCTGAAATATGAGGCCTGGGAGGACTGATACACTCGTGTAACCCTCAAGTTCCACAACGTAGCCAAAGAGGCCATAGCAAAGGGACGGAAGTGAAAATATAGGAGAAATAATTGCATTGGTTGTGGTAAATGATTCATGTCCAACTCAGCCTTGCTATAATTACATTCTTAGGCTTGGTATCTCAGTGAATACTCTGATAGTAAGCATGGGAATAAAAGGGGATTCAAGGGAAGGGATGGCTGCCTTACTATTGCACAGGGCATAAAATTAATCCGTGCATGTTTCTGTGTGATATTCCGCTATAAGAACATTCACTCTTTGCCATTATCCACCCTTGTTTATAATATGGAAATGAAAAAACTGGAGAAGAATAGAATTGATTTGGCTTTGTTTCACGTGAGGGTTTTTTTTACTTCCAATTTAAAACCCATGCAGAAAGAATTTATGGAACTTCTCATTCCACATGGTAGTTTGGACTTCAGTGGAGGAGATTTGCATGGTAGGAAAGGCAGTATTTTTGGTGGGATTAAAGAGTTCAAATACCAGCATTCACAGTGCCTGAAAGGCAAGAGAAACTGCACACCTGTAGCTGAAACACAAGCGACAGCTTCTTAAAGTGAGGAAGGAGGAAAGTTTTTTTGTCAAGACTGTGACAAAAGAGGGAAGACAAGCAGAGAAACGAGAAAAGAAGCCACAGCAAATTAAGGACCATCTATCAGCTTCTTTCAGGGAAAGATTTTCTATAAATTAAAAAAAAAAAAAAAAAAAGAAAAAGATTTCTTAGAAGTCTAGAGCTTTTCCTGATATACAGGAACAATAAAAGCATACTGTATAGAAATCACGGCCCTAGCAAGTGTCTCTAGACATGTTATATAAAACATGTGTAGAACCAGGGATGAAAAAAAGCTTGTCAAAAAAGCTTGCCTCTTTTTAGCTTCTCAATCTCTATCACTTGCACTGCTGTCAGCTGAGAGTACAGAGCCATCTAGGATCCTGGAGATCTTAAAAAATATTAAAGAATATTAGATGCCAAACACACTACCTCTCAGCGAACACCCCTCACCCACAGGACCAGAGTTTGGTTTTTGGCTATCTCTTTCCTAAGCGTTTGGCTTCTCACGAGAAACAACCTAGTTTGTCAAAAAATAAAGATCTGTAGGAACTACTGTAAGGGGAGAGAGGGAAAACAAATACCAGCAGCACTCTTTCTGTCCCCCAGCTGCATCACGCCAGTTTCGTGGTGTGAAGTGGCTGTGAGGATGCTTTACCTATTTGGTACTGCAAGGCTGGTACCAGCAACGGTTTTAGGTAACAGAAGCAGCAAGGAGAGCTGCTGGTAGTTGAGGTGAAAAATGCAAAGTGTGCTGCCGTCTCAGAACCGCAGAAGAAACCAGGAGCCATATCCACCAGCAGCACTGGGGCAGCCATCGCATCCGTAGGGATGAAGAACAGGGATCAAAATTAATCAAAAATGGGGAAGGGGCCAGTGAGCTTACTAGCAAGCCTCACTGCAAAGCAGACACATGGACATGTTCAAATCCATCAGGAGACGAAAAAAAACCATGAAATGACCATCGCCTCCTGCCCCTGCCCCTGCTGGGATGACCAGAAGCAGCTGGGACACCCCGTGGGTTTCCTCACTGGTGTGTGGGCTGTTCTCACATTTGCTAAAGACACCTCCTCTTGTCAATATGTTTTCCTCCACCAGAAAAATATAACAGAGGACTGATAGATTTAGCACTTTCTTTTGTCCCCTTTATGCTTTGTGGATGCCAGACAACTAATCCCTGGGGTTTAATTGAACACTCCCATCCCCATGAGCATTTGTGAGGCAAAAAAGAAAGCAAGCACTAGAAAATAGATTTTTCAACATTACCTCAGCATGTTTCTTTCTTTCTCTCATTCATTCTTTTTTTTTTTCTTTTTCTTTTTTAACCACAGATGTCTTTAATACTCAGAAAAGGTGCCAGTTGGATTGACGTATCTTCAGGCTGTTGTCCTCTCCCTGAAGAGTGAAGGAAGGTCTGGCCTTTGACAGTACAAGTTGCTCCCCACAGGCTGCCGTCGTGACAGATCCTGCTGCAGCAGGGCTACTGTCAAGGTTGGGCCTTTTCAGTTTTAGCCTGTTTCTTGAAATAATTAAGAGGAAGAAAAAGAGAGGGCAAGAAGTGCTAGCTGCAGCTTTTTGTTGTTTTTTGTTGTTTGCTTTTTTTTTTCCCCCCTCTCATGAGTCACCTGCACAGTTTGCTCACTTTCTGTGTGAAACAGAAGTGGCCAGTGCAGCACATGGTGTGGACGTGCCGCTGGGATCCTCTGGCCAAGCCCAAGGTGAAGACGTGGCGGCACCAGCAGCAGGGCCACCTGGGGCCTTGGGGGCGACGGGGCACAGGTGACAGCCAGAGAAGCCGGAGGAGGTACCCAGGGAGTGCTGCTCTTCAAGACCGGCATCTACATCTCGCAGAACTATCACTCAGAAGGGAAGTGAAACCTGGTGAACGTGGTTTGGGACACAAAGGAAAGACATGAGAACTCAAAAGATGTTCAAAAGAATAAATTATCATGCGGGTCTGAAAGATTATCCCACTTTTTGCCTTACTGAGGCACAACCAGTTGAAGGTTCCCAGTATCTCAGGGCAAGGCTCTGCCTCCTCTCTGCCTCCGGGAGGGGGTAGACAGTGTCGTGAGGAAGTGTTGGGTCTGCACCTCCCACCAGCTGCCAGTGAGTGCAACATGGACACAATCCCATGCAATATCTTGAATGTTAGATGATTATTTTCCATGTATATAAACCATCTTGGTGTGTGTGTTTGCATGCCTGTGTGTACATGAGTAGGTGCATTATGTCACATATTTGTACCTTGTTTAATTGGCTGCAAATATGGAAGTACAATGGAGATATATTTTCATTGAACTGGTACAAGGTGGAAATACGTAGGATTGTATGTCCTGCAAGCCTTTTAAATATAGTAAAACACAAACCAAAGCATTTTGTCCTTTAGGATCAAAAGCAGCGGTGGTGCTAGGGAAAAGTGCTAGAAAGTTTCAAACTGAAGGTCTTTCTTTCTTTCTTTCTTTCTTTCTTTCTTTCTTTCTTTCTTTCTTTCTATTTGTTTGTTTCATGAATGCTGTCCCCCAAATATTTTTTTCTACATGGTATTTTGAGTGTCATCACATCACATAAAAATACAATATGAAAAAATATAATTTTAATCTATATCTTCCACTTCTTAACCTGTAGAATTGTCCTTAGCTGTTAGAGGAATTAATAATTAACGAACAAGTGACAACTTCAAAGGTCAGAATAAAGGATTTGCACACCTGCTGGAAAACTGGAGTTAAAAGATTAAATAAGAATATACAAACCATTATTTCCCAATTTGAGTATCTGTATTATTGATGCCCACAGCACTTGCTGAAAGAAAGAAGCAAATGTGTTTCTTTTATGAAACTTTTCTAAAGAAGTAAGATTTAGAAAATTAACAGATTTCATATTTACTTTGATTTTTATCTGGATTATTTAACATTGTAAGAGAATAAATGGCCTAGAAATGATCATGTAAGTCTTTCCTTTGACCTGTCAAGATAAGCCTAGTGAATGTAGTTTTGAAAGACAAGCAGCACTCAGTTTTGCAAGCCTTATCATTGAGTTATTCTTCCTTACAATCAGGAAGATGAAAATAGTGATAGTAAATATGACTCAAGGCAAGTGAGGATTGCAAAATTAGCTCCTTGGTGGCATGGAGACACTTAGATATATTAGGATGAAATCACTAGGGATATAAAATCAATGAATGCATATTAAGACACATTAATCCTGAGTTTAATGTGGCCTTAATTTACTGCAGTTTAATCCTCCTCATTTTCACTTTCTGCTAGGAACTTGTACTTTGAAACATGAAAATTGTCATATTACCAAAGTGTTTGACACTGTGTTCCAATAAGCTTGTCAAATGTAAAACTTAAGTCTGCAAGATTAATTTCCCTGTAATCTTAAAGGTTGCTATTTTGAAGTGCGTTTTGGAAGACTAATACAGAATGACTTAGTGCCCTATTTGGTAGGTGGCTTTCACTCCAGAAGACAGTCTCCCAGGACACTGTTTAAGCAGCAAACTACTTTTTTGGGTAACAAAATCTGTAGGTGTACCTTCACTAGTGCCTGGAAGTTAGAGTTACTAAGAAAGAGGTAACTAGTATATGCATAACTCGCAGACAATTGCTGTTTTCAGTAATCTGATACACTTTGTCCTATCCACACAGTGCTCAGTTGTGCTACAATAAATATCAGCTATTGAAAGAGTAAATTCTTTGCCAGGCAGAAAGAATCTGAATTTGAGCTGGTGTGGAGTAGCAGATAATATTTGGACTTTACCCCTGCCAGCTCCCCACCCAGACTATTTCAGTATCTGTTTTTGTGTAATCATTATTTTCCTCTCTGCTTTTTTATAGTGTTCCCTTGGCTCACAGTGCAAATATTGCTCCCAGCTGGTGCAAAAGGCAATGTAGCCAATATCTTTTCCACAAAGTAAACATCTTGTCCAGGATACACCTAGGAAGGCCCTTGGTTTCACACTAAGGGGTTAGGCAGAGCTTGATCCATGTGGGCATGTCAGTCCATCTTATTCTTTTCTTCAATAAATGAATGTGAATCATCTTTTGACTGGTCAAGAGCGCAGTCATCTAATACTATCCATTCTGTGGAGCTTAGCATACCTCTTCATCTATACACCCAGCTTAAAAGGATGTAACCTCCGTTTTCCTAGTAATAATCTTGTTTCTATTCTTCAGCTGAGGCCCTTTGTTTGGCCACCATGGTGGCTGAGTGGCTGAGATCTTTGAATTTACAATTTCTTCAGATATTCAATCTTCGTGCCCTGGACAAGTAAGGTACAAAAGGAAGAAAAGGCTGATGGAGGTAAAAGACAAATCCACGGGTGGATGTTATATGACCAACAAAGTGAACAAAATTGTCTTAAAAGCTTTGGTTTACATAGATGCTGAAACAGTCTTGGGATGTAGCAATCTGGAAAAGACCAACTTTTTTCACTTTTATCTTGACATGATGAAGGAATCACAGAACAAGAGCCCCTAGAAGGGGACAAGTAGCAGACTTTGAATGATACACAGGTTAGGCAATGGTTACGTGTTGAGCATAAGCACACTTTCAGAACTGATGCAGTTTTGGAAATGGTAGTGTCATAAACAACATAAAATAACTTTCATCATGATTTACCTAACATTAAGGTTCTTACATGACAGTGACAAAAAAACTGTAGACAACTTTGAGCTTTAGAAACCTTCTACCATGATTCATTTGGATTATGTAAGGATCTTCCCAATGCTTATGCCTCTTCCACAGTTATTGTTAAAATTAACTTTTTTCCCCCTAGATGAAGACATATTAAACAGATACAGGGAAAAAAAAAAAGGAACAAGTATTTTACACAGAGTGACAAAAAAATCGTAGACTCTAAAGCCCTTCTGCAAAATACTCTCAAAAAGCAAGGAACTGTGCCTCCAGTCCACATACTTGAATAACTCCTCAAACATCTCCATGTCCTCAGGATTTATTTTCAACAATTAAAAAAATGTTTTTAAGTGTAGTTCTCAGGGGTGGAGCTGATGCCCCATGTCAGTATTTCCACTAACATCCTGGATTGCACATTCCATAGAAGAGCATAAAGTGCTATGGCATTGTTGTTTGGTTTTTTTTAATTTAATTTGGAACATCTTCACCCTTTCCATTATTATTTTTATTATTAGTAGTAGTATTTTTACCTTGTAGCTCCTATATTCTTGTAATGACACATAAGAAGGTGCTTAAAGGTCTTCTTGAAAGTAGCATTGCAGAGCGCATAACAAGCAGGGTTGATGGTGCTGTTGATATAACAGAGCCAATAACCTATGGTCCATACAGTGCCGGGGATGCAGGATGTGCAGAAGCTATTGATGAGCACCATCACATTGTAGGGGGTCCAGGTGATGATGAAGGCCAGAAGAATGGCCAAAATAGTCCTTGTCACTTTTTTCTCTCTAGAAGGAGGTGGTTTCTTTTTGGCTGGCTGCTTTGTCATCTTGACAATTTTCCGGGCTACGCTATTCTGCTTCTCCTCCCCATTGGTGCCTACTATCTCCACAGTAGTGTTGGTGGGGGCACAGCAGTCACCCTTTTGGGACTTGGTGACTATCCTGATGCATGTCAGCTTGGAGTTCTCCACTTTGAGATGGTCTTGGGAGGCAGAAGCCTGTCTAGCATCTTTGGCAGCTTCATCCTCTTTTATGTTGGAAGCAACCACGCTGACAGAGGTGGAGTCATTTGAGCTCTCCTTCTCCTCCCCTTGAACACAGTTCTCTGTCACAGTCTCTCCAGTGGTTTTTCCATTCTGAATTTTGCTGTGCTCCAACCCATCCCCACTGGTTGGGATGTTGTTATTGTTTGGTTTCACTATTTTACCTTGGACAAGGCTGGGGGAAGCTGTATCTTGGTTTTGGGCAGCTTCCTTTTTCCCTTTCTTTATTCGACTCTTACTGGCTCGAGAGATTTGCCAGTAAAGGACAGTCATGATGATAACAGGCAAATAGAAGGCTGCAATGGCAGTGCCAAAAGTGACAGCAGCGTTGGAAAAAAACTGGATGTAGCAATCCCCGTCTGGGACAGTCCTTCCTCCCACAATGAACTGCCAGAAGAGAATTGCAGGGGCCCACAGGATGAAGGACAGCACCCACGCAGCTGCGATCATCATGCCTGCCATCTTAGTGGTCCGCTTTACAGGATATGTCAGAGGCTTGGTGACACAAAAGTATCTGTCAAAGCTGATAATGAGGAGGTTCATTACAGAGGCATTGCTGACCACATAGTCAAGAGCCAGCCAGAGGTCGCACACCACAGGCCCTAAGGGCCAGTAGCCTATCACAGTGTAGAGGGTATACAGGTTCATAGAAAAGATGCCGATGATCAAGTCAGCGCAGGCCAAGCTGAACAGGAAATAGTTGTTGACAGTCTGTAGGTGCCTGTTGACTTTGATTGATACCATAACCAGGATGTTCCCAATTATGGTGACTAGACTGAGAGACCCTGCTACCAGGACGATGAAGACCACTTCAACAGTTTTATAGGGGCTGTCCAGAGCCATCACATTTTCAGTGGAAGAGTTTATGTACGTTGAGTTATTCATTTCTGTTCTGCTAACAAGATACCCAATTATTACTTAAGCCTGCAGAGGAAAGAAAACAAAACAGATAGTGTCATGACATTAGTCTCTTTGCCTTTAGGAAATGGATCCCAGAAAAAATACTTGGAAAAAGTTTAAAGGTAGAAAATATGTGCAGAAGGACTAGTCAGCTTTGGCTAATGAAAACACCTTGCAACATATAATATCCTCTTAGGAATAATATACCAATAGGATACCTCTAAATATGTGACAAAGACACAACATTTGAATCCAGATCTAGATTTTTAAGTTCTCAGATGCATTTTTCTCTTTGTCCTGTCATAAAACCAATAATGACTTGAAAATTTTGGAACTGGATCTGCGTATTAATTTCTTTCCTACTAACAAAACAGTCCACTTTTCTTATTTCAAGCCCTATCAAAAAAAAAAAAAAAAAAAAAAAAAAGAAAAAAAGAAAAATCCAATCCTAAGGGTATGCCATTCTTATAACCTGAGGTGAAGATGTGATTTACCAGGAGCCAGATCACATGAAGGTGACTTGTTTCCATCTTTCTTTTGTGTCCCACCTGGGTATGCTTCTGTGAAGTTTATGGAATATGTTTGTGTCATGTTTCCCTCTAATTTTCTTACACTGCAGTTACTCTTTTTGTCAACACTTCAAAGATTTTGGCACTGCATCAAACTAAAGTTAGTCTGCCAATAAACAAAAAATAGTAGGTCTGTTGAGGTCAATAGAATTAGTAAACTCACCTCAGTTGAGCATCTGACTATCTAGTTAGATGTGTACAATAATTATTTTTTTTCCATTTTGGTGAGATTAAAGTGATATTTTACATCCTCTTGACTATTTGTACCTGGAAAAAGGGGGGTTTTGTCTGGATTTTTTTTAACATGATGAGGTTATCCCTTGACATTTGCTTGCTTGTACTTTCCTCAGTTTCTTTCAAATCAAAATGTTTTTAATCTGTATCACATAAAGCTATGACAAAAAGGTATGAAATGGATATCAGGGTAATGATAAAGAAAGAAATAGATAAAAATAATTTCTGTTACACACAGCAATTCTATTGTGCCATGTATAGCCTACCGGCAGTACTCAATAAATAGTAATTAAACTACTAGCAATATACATTTGATAGAAGACCAAGAAAACAGCACATACTTTTGCCTTAAGGATATATGCTATCCTTTTGTGCATCCCCTGGAAGTCAATAGAATGCACTGGAATTGTACAGCCAGTCTCCGAGAGCTCATTATTTATGAGCTGTGCTCAAGGGATTATTGAGGCATGAAGGCCAGATGTGACAGAGAAGTTAGGTTTTTTTCTAATTGGAATATTCTCCTTTTTTCCCCACCTGTAAGGCATCACTTCTTTAAGCCAGAGCTTCTAAAATCTGGGGTGCAATCAAAGGAAGACAAAAAATTCAGTTATGCTTGGTTCCTCCATACATCAGAGATTAAGGAATCCTTCTCCGGCCCTTGTGACTAACCTGCTGATGCACAGAAACACACAATCCATGTCACTTAAACAGAGCAGTGCATTTTCACTGTCACTTCATCACTGCATATTTTCTTTCAGATGCAAAAGGAAGAAGATGATGCAAAAAGTCAGCACAACAGCAAAAACCCTTCTGACCTCTAAGGAAAAATAAGCAAGCCTGTCTCTATGGAAAAGTCAGAATGCTATACCAGGGTAAAGGTTTTCTGTCTGAGGCAACTTTGTAATTTATATTTAAAGAAATATAACTGGCAGAAGGTGGGGCTCATGCATTTGCCTTTGCTTTTAGAAACAGCTAAGATTTGTTTGCCAATTCCATGTTGAAGTGAACACATGGATAAATAGAGGAACATAAGGCTAGACAGACTTTTTTGCCTACTGTCTATTCACGGGTACATCCCTAAAATCCTTGGGATCGGGTTCAAGAGAACAAAACTGTGAGGAGGAATGCTTTAATTAAATATGTGTTTTGTATAGTAAGAGTAGGCTGAGGGGAATATAACAGAATTTATACTCTGCAAAAAATAGACAGGAGAATAGCCCAGACATTTTTAATATATAGGACTGTCATTTCAGCAGTTCACTGTGTGCTTTTCACCCAAAGCCTCACAGCTGAGCAGCTGGCTATCCAGTTAGATGTGTAAGATATCAATTTTTTGGGACAAGCTAAGAACCTCTCCCAGGCGGAGTTATTTATGAACATTCTTGACAGAATGCATTTTTGATGAAAAGACAAAATAACTCACAGAGATGTATTGATTTAAAAAAAAAAAAAAAAATCAGCTGAAAGAGTTTGTGATCCAGGGCTCTGCAGCTACCTCTGGTGACAGAGAGTGAGAGGCGGAGCAAGAAGGGAAGAAAGTGAGAGAGGATCGGAGCTAAAAAAATTATGCTTTATGATAAGAAAACAGATGTTTATCTACAATTTAATTTTGACAAAATTTTTAGAGGTTATGTTTTCATTCCACTGAAGGACTAAAATTGATTTTAAAACCTTAAAACTTGTTGTGAAACCAAATTACCACCTACCAGCTAACTTGATTCCTAAGTCTTTTCAGCTGATTTTTTTTACCCACTTCCAGTGGAAATATTGGTAATTCAGTATAAATTCCCTTGATTTTATTATCTCTGGTACAAGGAGCCAGATGAGATCTAAAAGCTAATTTTACTTGTTAGGAATAGGATTTCTCTGTGTTCTTTTGAATGGAAACAAAGCAGAGGAGTCCCTTTCCCTGTGATCTCTCTTTGCACAAAACTTTCCTGCCAGGGGAAGCCTGGTAATTTTGGAATGAAAATTACATTGACCGTTACGACTTGCTTAGGTATGGAGAACCATACCTGCTATCACTTACTCCAGTGAAGTCTTCCTTTGCTTGCATCAGTATGATTGTAAAGTGAACCAGATGTTGCTGTGTTGTTGATGAGAAGGTGTAGGGCTGGAGAAACATTTGATGTCAACGGACATATATCATTGCTGCTGATACTGCTACCATTACGTGAGCAGAGACAGGGGTATGCATGCTTCCTAATCCAAGACCCCCTGAAATCTGCTGGACTCTTTCCTGCTGGCTCCAGTGGGATTTGAATCAGGCCCATAGTGAGGTTGCTGTTTCTTATTGTGGCCATTCGCTCCCTTGGTACAGGACTGCCTGTGGACTACTTTTGTTTTTGTCATGCCACGGAGCCCATCTCTCCTGTTGGAGAGGCAGTTGTTATGGGAACAGATGTTATTCATCAGCCAGACCTACAGGGCAGAGGCATTTTAAGGTAATATGAACTCCCGTTATGAGAAGTACCAGATCTTATTCTTGAACAAACAGAGCTCTCCTCTGCAAGCCCATGGGTGTTTGTGTGAGTTGCACAATATGGCACTGACTCCCGTGGGCTACCATAATTTATCTTTGTATACTAAGTGCATTCTTGCTCAACAGACAATATCCAGAAAAGGCAAGAAATTTCTCTTGTGACCTGAAAACCAACCAAGTTAATTTTCTGAAATATATTTTAAAATATATATATGACTTTGTGGAATGCAAACACCATAATCACTGTATGGAAAATGTCCAAAGCCAAGAAATCCGCATATAAAATAATTCATTGTTTGATATTTGATATGTAGTTGGGAAACATTTCCAGTGCAGTAGTTTCTTCCCTCTACAGAATTCATAGTGCTGAAAATGATTCCCTTCCCTTCTCTTGACTAGACAAGAGTTTGGGGCAGAACTAGGGGATTTAGTGGGCTATATGTTACGTACACTTTTGGCCTGGTGTGATGCCAGGTCTTTCTGCAGTAAGTAGTAGACAGGCAGAAGCAGGGCATGAGTGGGTTGACCTGGCCCCCATAATGACTCCCAAGGAGAAATGTAGTCCAGGCTGGCACAGGCTGGAGTAAACCTTCACAGAGCATGCTGACAGCCATGGTCTGCTTTGCTTTCCTTCGTTTACCTCCCTAGCAGTTGCTTGTAACAGCGAAAGAGAGGTGTGATGGGTGAAGTCTGTAAGCTGGGTCATTGTGAAAGGGAACTGTGGTGAGTGTGAGGAAGCAAAATGATGCCACTGAGAGTGTTCATCCTATTCCATTGCAGACCATGATGAGGAGGCCTGCAGAAACAGGAGGGCAAAGAGAAGGGACAAAGACTGCATGTCACCCTTAGGATCATGATCCTCAAACAGGAGGTACTTAGGTATTACATGCTGCTGACTGTGCTTTCCACTTGCCCTGACAGGATCCCGTCCCTTTGGTGCAGATGAATCTTGTAGCAATCATTGTAATTTTAAATTTAGGATATATCTCCAACATCTGTCACAAGGCAGACTGTGGAAATGTTGTGTATATTGAAAGAAAAAAAAAAAGGCTGATAAGCCATGCCTGTCAAAGTTTGTTAGACAAATTCTTCCTCTGTATTGTGCATATTCCCAAGTTAAATATGGTAAGGATTTAATGGCTTCTTTGAATCTTCTGAAACCATATAAAGGTCAAGACATGAAAGAGAAACAAACGATTTGTACCTGAAAGTTATATTTGTGATTTAAATGGGATTACCCAGGAACCTATGTGCATTGCTACTCTGAGCACTTTTCAGCATTCAACTCTCAAACAAAAGTAAAACATGCTTTTTTAACTTCTCCTCTTTGATCCAGTTCCTCTCCAGTCCAAATCTATGTAAAATGGATTTGATTTTTGCTGTAGCAATAATAGTTTTTTTTTTTTTTTTCCCCTGAACTGATTTAGATCCTGAACTGCACTGGTTTTGTTTCAAAATTCCTTCCTGGCACCATTTAAAGCGTGTGTGTGTGTGTGTGTGTGTAGGGGGGGGGCGGGGGAGAGGGAAACAAAACCCCTAAGCCCATGACAAATATACTAGGCATGTTAGAATTTATTACAGACTTTAAGAGAGATTAGAGATTTAGTCTGGGCTTTTGGTAAAAAATACATTTCAGAAAATTCCTAAATATCAGAAGCCTAAAGTCTTCACCACATGGGTTACCTTTTGCAATCCATTTGAAACTAGAAACATCTTTGCAAAGTGTTACTGCCTTGGTGTGGTCCATTCTTCTCATTTTCATGCACTTTTGTTTTTCTTAATCAACACATGTCCTACAAAAAAAAAGATATTCTGTGGGCCTATCTGGATCTACTTTCCCCCATTTCATCATGAAGGGTACCTACGGGCAAAATAAATCATTTCTGCACATATCTTGAAATAACAAGTAGATCAGAGTTGTACAGCATTAATAAAAGCACACTAACTGTGCCACTAACAACAATTGAAATAAAGCAAAAATGAAAATACTCCCCCTAAAACAGCTGGGAACTGTACATGAGTAGGTGGTAGTGCTGGCATCAGCACTGCTGTTTTAGTGCTATTGTTAGGGTCTGAGGATTTGTACAGCTATTAACTACATCTTGCTCACTGCTGTTCTAGTACTCTAAAATTGGTAAATATAGTGCCATGAGCCCAATTGGTTTGTATTCAAAATCACAGAATCATAGAATCATTTAGGTTGGAAAAGACCTTTAAGATCGTCGATCCAGCTGTCCATCTAACATTTCCAAGTCCACCACTAAACCATGTCCCTAAGTGCCACGTCTACGCATGTTTTAAATACCTCCATGGATGGTGACTCAACCACTTCCCTGGGCAGCCTGTTCCAATGCTTGACAACCCTTTCAGTGAAGAAATTTTTCCTAATATCCAATCTAAACCTCCCCTGGTGCAACTTGAGACCATTTCCTCTTGTCCTATCGCTTGTTACTTGGGAGAAGAGACCAACACCCACCTGGCTACAACCTCCTTTGAGGCAGTTGTAGAGAACAATAAGGTCTCCCCTCAGCCTCCTCTTCTCCAGGCTAAACAACCCCAGTTCCCTCAGCCGCTCCTCATAAGACTTGTGCTGCAGTCCCTTGACCAGGTTTGTTGCCCTTCTTTGGACACGCTCCAGCACCTCAATGTCCTTCTTGTAGTGAGGGGCCCAGAGCTGAACACAGTACCCGAGGTGCAGCCTCACCAGTGCCGAGTACAGGGGGATGATCACTTCCCTAGTCCTGCTGGCCACACTATTCCTGATACAAAAACACACAAGGAAAAGTATAGGTAGTATAGACAAAAAAAAAAAAAAAAAAAAGCCATAATCTCTCTAGTTTCAGGAAATAACAAAAAGGAAGAAGTTTTTCCCCAAAATCTGGATAATTATGTATTTCTACTTTACTGGTACTATTCTTGTTACTGTTACTATTGTTATGCTGATAGTCACTCACTGGTAGTAGGGCACTTAAACTGTTATCTTTCTGTAAGGATAGTTTTGGCTGCAGAGATGTCTTTGTTTTTCAGGAGCAGTGTAATCAAGAGAGAATTTGCATTTGGTCTTTGGGAAGCTGACATCATTCCAAGTTAAATTCTGCATCGTAATTCATTGAGAAACCTGAAAAATATGCTTAATATGCATGGGTTTATCTAACTGGTTTTGATCCACAAAAAGGGATTTTTACCTCCTGGACTAGAAGAGATAACTTCACTCATGTGCCTCTTTATTCTTGCTAGGGTTGTATATAAAGAAACCTTGGTCCCAGACCAGTGAGCAAATAGCCAAGTCCCTCGGTGATTATATGACAAGGCTTTTCTCTGCACGCTGGTGGAACTGTATGATATGGCTGCCTGTATGTAAAAGTAACTGAATACAATGGTCCATATCATTCCTCGAGTCCTACCTGCAATCTTGCACACCTCAGCTTATCAGAGGTGCTTACATGCTGGAGGGAATTTGCAGAAAGGCAATTGAAAAAGCAGAGTGTTTCACTACTACATTTCAAGCAAAGTAAATAGTTCAGGGCAGTTCCACTGTGGAAAGTTAGAATAGAATAGCAATTTTTTTCCTTTTTCAAGTAAGCTGTGAAGTGTGCGTTGTGTGTCTGAAAATCTAGTTACAAAGATCAAAATAATTTTTTAACACAGAAATCAGAAAACAGAGTAATTTTTGGTCTATGGAGTATGAAAGGCAAAATGGAGCTCTTATTGAAGCATCCCAGTT
The DNA here is from genome assembly GCF_011004875.1 of Balearica regulorum gibbericeps. Lineage (NCBI taxonomy): Eukaryota > Metazoa > Chordata > Aves > Gruiformes > Gruidae > Balearica > Balearica regulorum. The sequence continues at coordinate 64,917,934 of NC_046184.1, forward strand.
TTCTCTAGAGGGTTGAGTTAAATGGATAGGATCTCCATCTAGAGGCACAAAAGGGCAGCTACCACAGAAAGCAGTCATTTCCAGCAGTAGGGTGCCTCTAGTATGTGCTGAAAATTTAGGTATTTATGTATCTCTCAGATGGTGGAGCCCCACATTTTATTACCATTTACATTTTATTATAATTACAGACCAGATAGATATATAATCTGATGAAATTCTGAAACCATTAGAGTTAGATATTCCTCTAGAAAACAGCCTGAATATTGAGGTATAATTAGACTGGGGCAGCCACTGCACAGACACACGTGCTCCGGCCTGAGCTTACCCATTGCAACCAGTATTATTTAGTTGTCACTTTGGGCATGATCCAACTCAAAGTGTTGTTTCAGAGCAGGTTGTGAATGGGTTAGAAGAGTGGCTGCTGTCATCAAAAGGTGACAAAACTAGGGACAAGCCATGCCACACACAGATTTCATCAGCAGACCTATGCTGATTTCCATTGCATAGATTATAGGCTAGCTAGAAAAGGGAGATCAGTGACAGATCTCAATTTTCCCCCAGCTGTTACTGGAAGTTGACTGGAGCTCCTCACACTAGTCAACTCCAACAAGACAAGTTTTATCTGACTGTAAGTACCTTCTTCAAGCACTTTAGATAAAATATTTATACCAGATCTCAGATTAAAATTATACCTATCCTCAGTCGTGAGAAAAGTTCCCTCAGCAGAAGAGTTATTTAAGCTTCTGTTAAGACTGAATTAAAGATCATTAGATTCCAGGATATGTCCTCTGAAGCAACAGTGCCGTGATAGGTATGAACTCCCTCTGGAGCCCAGCACGAATTGGAGGCACAGTACTTCATTATTCTCATATCAGCTATCGTGCCTGTGCTATTAAATAGAAAAATCTTATGAGCTGTAGTCAAAGTTCCTGGGTGACAAGTGGCAAAGCTAGGGAAAGAGGAGAGAGTTCAGAAGGCTGACTGAAACCAGCTCACAGTTTCTTCTGAATACCTGGAACTAATGAATAACAGAAACATATCTCTTATTTAAAACATTTACATGCAGATTTTAAAAAAACCCACCAAAACAAACAAACAAAAGTCAAACAAACAAAAACCCCCAAACTATACTCCTTCTGGTTTTTCCTGGTTTAAATGATATTTTTCTGCTATAGCCTGAAGAAATATTGGTGATGAAATAATAACAGAGAACTATAATACAGTACAGGGGGTCTCTCAAAGAAACACTGATCAAGTCCCTCAACCTGCCAATGAGTCCAGCAGAGACATTGTGATATTTCAGTGAATCTCTGCAAATCCCTCCAAGTCATGGAGGCCCTTTTGGGGCCCTGAATAAACCCATGGAGACTTTCACTGTTCCTCAGAGATTTTGCAGCCTTCAGTAATGTCTCTGACAGGAATATTAACGTACTGAGGGCCCAAAGGGACTCTCACTGAAGTTAAAGAAAATCTTTCATTTTCCCTTGGTTGGAAATGGTGTTAGTACATTGCTGTTATGAGTGATTTCCTTACTCACTCACGATTTAGCAAACTCACTTGTGATACCTCTACATGATCCCTGAACCTGCTTTGGAAAGTACCCAGTTTCTTTACTCAGTAAATGCTTTTGAAATTCTTTTAAGTCCATCATGGTCACTCTTACACAAAGTTCTCAAGAGCTTGAAAATCTAGTCTGTTCTGCTCTTGTGTCCATTAATCCTGGAGATTTTTACACATCTTCCATCTTACTTAACAGTTTACCTAAGATGTAGATTAGAAGCACCAAAAAGGAAGCTGACTCAGATGTAAAAGGAGTTGGCTCAAATTCTTTGCAAGAATTTAAGCATATATTGAACTCAAGTTCAAACTTGTTTCTGAGAGGACAGCTAAGTCTTTTTTTAGGCTTGTATTTCTGCAGACCATATTTAAGGCAGTGATAGTGAAGTAGTAGTCAGAAGTAACCTAGCTAGCTGTTTACTTTACCAGAAAGGAGTGGTACCTCAATTTCCAAATCAGAATCCATACTTCCAAGCTCATTCTGTAGCCTGAGAGAAATCTGTTTGTGAAAGATGGAAAAGTGCTAACAGTACTTAACAAAATATTTGTAAAATGTTTGAAAATATCAAATTAAGTGTTTGCTACAGCTAATTATAAACATGTTGATCACAGCTATGAATGTTTATTGTGAGCCTGCATGATCATCTCCGCTTTTGTGGACAGAGAACCTCAAAGTTTACATATTCCTTGCCAAAGGAAGGAGATATTTATTTAGCAGTTTTTCTGCAACATTTATGTTCACAGTTACTACATTATTATAGGCTCTCTAAGTCTCTGATGGTGCTATGTTTCACTGACTGCTACCTACTTTAATTACATAGACTGTAGTTGCAGACTAATTGCGTTTTTACTCCACTACAGGTTTAAGAAATCCATGTCTAATTCTAGCTCTGATGCATAGCTCCAGATATTGGTCTCAACACGCTGCAGTTTCACTTAACAAGGTAAAATACTTTAGCTTTGCATATGAATAATTCACCATGGCATTAAGAGAACCCCCTATCCTATGTTAAACAATAATGTAATGTTTAACAAGGTTAACTTAGTAACAGGAAACCGGGGGACTTGTCTCTGACCGTGTACCTTCTGTTAAAAATACATTCAGCATCACTGGGCCAGAAAGACTAAAATGCATAAGCAAATATTCTCAAGCTCTCTGCTTATTTTTATTTTTAAAGGGATATTGCAAGAGTTGTTCACAAACTTTGACCTCTCTTGCATGTTTGCAAAAATAAAATGATGGGAACACTTAAAATGCAAGATTTCAAAAGTTCTAAATGGGATTATTTGAAACCAAAACTATTAAAAGCCTGAGGGACATTAACTAACACAGGACAGAAAAGAGCAGGCAATTATCGTATGCCTCGATCTGTGCTGTGAGGCATGAAAAGGCTACACAGCACGCTGTTCCTAGGTACAATGCTTCAGCTCAGCTTCTCCCTCGTGGGACGCAGTTTACTATGATTACTAAACACAAATCCTTATGCCCCTGTCACAGGAACTGCTTGGACACAAATGTGTAGAGAAAATGCTGTTATCCTACATGGGATTTTGCAAACTGCTCTTGTCACTTTAGCAACGAAGTCTATGGGATACAGAGCTTCCACAGCGTGATGGTGATGACTATACCTGACATCCCTTGCACATTTCATTCTAATTCACAGATGAATTTAAAAAAGAGAAAAAGAAAAAAGAAAAAAGAAAAAAAAGACTTTTGAGAAAAAAGATTGATTTTGAAATTCAGACTTCTAGAGACTGTGCCATTATGGTTTACTGCATTGGAATCTCTTTCATGGCAGAAGCACCACATCAGCTTCACCTAGGCTGTTGCTAGAATGACTTGAATTGCATTGTCAGTTGATCTCCCATTTCTGGTAGTGAAAATGCTTTCATTAATATCCTGAAATTCCATAATTATGTTGTAGATTACTCACTCCCTTGCTTTGACAGGCTTAGCTGTTAATGTCTGCAAGTTTGGCGTTTCTTCTTCCTCATCTCAGACCACCTTCCCACAGCAAACATGTCTGAGGAGGAAAACACTACTAACTTACATATTTTTTCCCCTGAGGTTTTACTACACCCTCATCTTCTGCAGTGTCACCTACATGGTCCAGTTCTCTCAATCTAATTCCATCTTTACTTAAAAACTCTTTAAATTGGGACTTGATGGTAAAATAAACTTATGGGAAGTGAAATACTATCTAGATAGGAATACTAGCTAGTAATCTACTTAGGGAACAATCTCCTCCATCAAACTGCTGAGTCCCTGGATTGTCAAGTCTGAGATTAAATCCCTCCCACTGTGCCATGCAACAGCAGCAGCATCACTCAGCAGTGATTGCTGCATTGCAACGTGCCTCTGCGGAGCACAAACCTATATGATGGGGACCGGTACATGCCTGAAGAAAGACATCAGGAGGTGTGGGCAAGAGAAAAGAGAAGATAAATGGGTTGAAAGCAAGAGGAAGGAAATGAGGACAAGACTGAGGTGTGAATGAAAAAGAAAGGAAGTTAATGAGGAGAAAGCAAGCAAGAGTGACTGCAAGAGAAACGAAGAGTTCTGCAAGAGCCCTCACCTGGGCTCTTTGAAAAGTATGATTGAATTTCTACAACCTCTGAATGAAACAACAATTTATATGGTTTGTAGTTCTCCTGATACTTCCTATTTTGCAATTAAATAATTTTTGGCTTTTCTGTTAGAACTGAATAACAACAAAATGTATATTTTTTAAAAGTTGTTTGAACACTGGTGCCCTTTTTTTTACTCTTTACCTCCCTTCTCCCCAGCAGAAAAGAAGCAAAATAAACGAACACATGAGTAAAACCTCCTAAACAAAACCCCTTCAAGACTATTGAATCATGCCAATTTTCATTTTGTTTTGAACTGCTTCTTTGAAACAGTGGAACATTTAAAACAATAGGGAAATTATTTACAAACATTTTCATCCAGCTTAAAAATCCTTATGTTTAATTGCCATGCCTTATTGCCTGTTTTCAGGAGAAATTCCTCACTGAGACAGTTTCAGTACCTGTCTGTATTACCCCATGCCAGCCCACAGAGAGATCGGCTAGCATTCCTTCACGCCTTGCACATTGAGCAGTACTGTTGAAGCACTGAAGTGACTTGAAGATCTGAAATCTCACCTCCAATAGTCATTCAGAACTTTAATTTCCTAAATCCTGCTGCCATTCACTGAGACTTGGCCTCCATAACCTCTTTGGAGAAGAGAATAGAAATTATTTTTTTTAAAAAAGTTACCCTTCTTTCCCTAAGTAAGAATTGCAGTGTATTCAATTTTCCTATAGATACATTTTTTCCCCCTGTAGATTGCTTTTGGTTTTTTTTTTTTCTGTGCTATTATTTATGTTGTGGAACTTATTTCCCTTTTGCCCTATCTTTCTTTTCTTGCTCAGTTCTGCAGCAAAGCCACGACCTTGGGACTGGGACCATTAACAATCAATTCTGTGATGGATCTGCCTCTAAAAGGGATGAGATTCAGATAATCAAGCAGGATTCAGATGTTTATCTCCAGGTAAAGCTAGCATTTCTCATAGGGTTTCTGTATTTCTGCCTGTGATCCCTGGGGAATGCGAGTTGTGCAAAAGTACAATGGAGAGAAATTACATAAAATAAGCAATGAAGGGAAACTGTGACCAAACTCCAGGGACCCCTGGAGCCTGGTGCCCAGCACACCACGTCCGTGCTGTCTCAGCCGAACTGGCAGAGGCTCAGCGCTGTGGAACAGCCAAGGCTCTCCGTGAAGTCATGTCCTGGGAATTTGAGCTGTCTTGGTATCTTTTTTTCCCCCACTCCTGGTTGTATTACTAAGTGCTGCCTCCGCATCTCCTCTCCTTAATGGCAACGGTCCTCCCTCACATCTTTGCAGCAACTCTGCTTTAGGGAGAAGCAGATTCTGATCGGTAACCTGTGGGTCTGGGACAGACCCACATCACCCTTCTTGTTCATTCCCTTTTCATTTTTCCTTGCTGTCTAGTGCAGCATCTGGTTACCCTTCAGCCTCCCTGGTCTTTCTCATCTTGTTCTGTTCATCTCTCTGCTGTGCAGATCGGTCTTCTGGCTATCATTTTCCTTCAGTTACACTGTGTTGTTTTTCTCACCTTCTGGTCTAACCATTACTCCCTTTGCCAGCAGCGTTAAGCTCCCATTTTTCTGAGCACTTTGAACTGCAGAAAGGCAAAAAAAAGATTCATGCAGTCTCATATAAGCCTCCTAGCAGGTCTAGCAGGAAGCAATGCTGTAATGACGCACTACGGTGCTGCCCTCCCACTCGAGATGAATATTGGGTGAAGCTGCTCAGTGGCTCTACCAGACAACTCACAGAAATAGTCCTAACCTTCATCAGCTTTCCACTGAAGTTTGTAAGAAACTGGTAAGTTTTTTGACTGTTCCAAAATCACGAGAGCCACTTTTGCTCCCTTTTTAAGAATTATCAGTGGGGCAGGGTATCGTTTATATAATATCCTTTATGTAAGAGAAGTAATGAAAAATGTTTTGGTTGAGAAACACAGAAGACTGGTGAGTGGAGAATCAGGAGATGTAACCAGTCAGGACTGAGGTGTTCTGCAGATCTATGTGTTTGATTATGAAGTGAATCAGATCCATCCAAGCAGGAATTGTTTTTGGTAAGTATGAAGAATGGTGTATAGTGAGGGTATTTTGAAGGGACGACCTTACAACAGCAGAGAAGTGTCAGTACATTTTTAACAAAGTGAAAGTATCCAGTACTAGCAGAGCAATAAAAGGGCTGAGTGGAACTGAAAATGGTAACTATACTTAATTTATGGGCATATAATAAATAATTATATTATATAGAATGTATGTGTATGTTCAATTATTTTTTCATAAGCAAATTACACCAACACAGGCACTGCACACAGTAGCAGTGAGACCCCTCAAGTGGAAAGGTAGAATCAGGATGGGAGAAGTGATTTTCCATTGCTGAAGCTTTTGGTTCTCTGCAGCTCCCAGAGTTGAGGCTGAACAAATCCTCAATAACGCCATGCTGATTTGCAGATGTCATGTACCCCAGTCATATATGCCTTGTGATATTCTTTGGGAAGTCTATGGCTCAAAGGCACATTTCACAGCTCCTTGCTCTCAGTCACTCACACTATAAGCCTGTGACTTCAAAGGGACATCTGAAAGGAAATGTTTGGAGGAAAAAAAAAAAAAAGGAGGGAAAGATTGTCTGCTTGTCCCTTTTTTTTTTTCTGGTCATGATGTAACAGGCTTAAGATTCTTTGGTATAACTGCTTCTCAGTGGGTTATTTTTTTTACTTCTTACTTTACAAAGACCACAAAAAGAAATTGGCGGAGAGGAAGAAAACAGCTGTGCGATCCCAATCCAGATGCTGTCACCTTGGAGCAGCCTTGTCAAAGTGCACAAAGTGCACAAAGAGACTTTCCGTCTCTAAGCAGGCTCCTTGGGTCGAGCTGGAATGATGTCCAAGATAGTGACTCTCAGACTTTTTCATACCCGGACTTTCAGTAGTAGCATACCAAAAAGCATGTACTGCTCCCTGCTGCATATGCAGTCATAAGGTAAGAAAAGTCTCTGAGGGTTGGTGATGCCCTTCCAGGTTATAGGCAACATCACTACAATGATGTTTTCTCTTGTTTCTGAGCACAAATGAGGTTCAGTTCTAAATTCAGTCCATTTCAAGACTTTAAACATGTTATCCATAACATCAATCTCCTCCACACAAATGAAGTCCTGAATGCCTGAATGGTTTTCATAAAGTCTCTGAAGTGGGTTTTTTGGGTTTTTTTGGTGTGGGTTTTTTTTGGGTGGTGGTGGTATAAAACTGTATCTAAAGTAGGATTAAATTCTTTTTTACAATTTTAATGAGTTAATTTGGGATCTTTTTCTTTTAGTCTGTGATATGCGATGCAATCACATTGAATGGCCGAAGCACTTGACACTGAATGGTTAAAATGCAGACACTCTTGTTTGTAGAAAGACATAATGGAGGGATTTACAGTCAGGTTAATATTTAACCTCTTAATCTCTTTAATGTTATGGTTCAAAAATGTCCTTTAAATTTAATTATCTGCTTCTTTACATTTAGTACTTTGCAAATGAGTATTTAAAAATGTCAGTCATCTCTCTTTACAGAGATCTATAATAATTTTGTTTCCACTCTTAATGACACTAGTCAACCTAAGCAATACCACTCAACCCACCATGCCACTGGCAGCATCATTTATTCTTTTCTTAATTGCCTGAAGTTTGCATATCTAGGACCATTTTTTTCAAGGGATAGTGTGCTTTCCCCTTTACCCCACCATATATTAGAAGCATTTCAAATCTTAATAGAGTACGGTTTTGCATCTAAATGAAAAGCTTTTTAGTAACCCAAGTAGTAAAAATCTCAATAACTGATTAGGGATGGGTGGCATTGTCATGAGAAAAGAATTGTTCCAGAAAAAGATCTAAATTATTAATGTTTAGACAAATAGAAAGTAGCTCTCAGGAAGTAACTTTGTGTGGAATCTACATAAGATATAACCTATGTCGATACATTATTTATACTTTCATATCAATTTCTCAAATGTTTGGAAGAGCAGGCAACAATATTTGATTTTTTTTTTTTTTTTCCATGGAGGATATTTTGGGGGTCTGCCATTTTTGGAAACATTTGTCATTCTGACTGGTGCAACAGAAAGATGAAACCAGCATTGGTGTAACTATGTGATAAGGATGGGCGCTGCAGGAATAGATGGCAAGGAAATAATTATCAACACAGCGTCCAATGGTATCCAGCACCCTGCCTCATAATATCAGCTAACACAATCCAGGCTGACCTCTATCGTCAGCTAGGTGGTCTATGGAGAATGACAGCGCTGGATATCTTCCCACTTCTCATACTCCTGCACACACAATAAGATGCCCCATGGGGACCTGGGAACTCTCTGCTGAGACAGAAAGGAACATGGAGAGTGGTAACATCGTTGCTTCATTTCCATCAACCTTCTCGCTTATGCTTTAAGATCTGACACAAGGGATGTCTCAGTTATCCACACAGCCTAGAAACAGGCAAGGGTCAAAAAAATGTAAGGGATGTGGAAAAATACAGGACAATCTCTTACTTACATCTTATCAGAACTGTATTAATTCTTTCTTTCATTATCACCAAGGTAGGTATTGCAAATGCATAATCCACTTAGATCAAACATAGCACATTTGAATTGCATCACCTGTGCAAAGAAGATCAAGCATCCAAAAGATGGCATTCCCAAACAACACAATCATATCTGGTAATAAGACAAATGTCTTTTCTAGCTGCTCCTGCTGGGTCTTGTGATTTACTTAATTCATACCCCATACTTCTGCATAATCTGTTTATAACCAAACATAGTCACACTGTTCGTAGTTATTTTCAACTTAGAGAGATTAAAAGAACTGAACTCTTACACTTTTTCGGGGCAAACCTCTTCTTCCTGCCTTGTAGTCTTCACAGGTGAAGGGGGTTTGTTGCTTTGGACTGGTTTAGTGCTCCAGACAGTGAGAAACTGATGCAATTTACCTTGAACTAAGCAGAGCCAATATGCCTTAAGCTCCTGTGTAAATACACATGGACTTCAAACACAAATAGAAATTTGAGTTTGAGGCATTCTAGCAAATTTGTCGTGAACCTGCTGCACATAGCTTGCGATACCTTCTGTTCTTTCAATACTGGGAAACAGGGTGATGTTTGAGAATGAGTAAACGATCCAATGTATTCTGATGCAAAGACTGTACTGGTATTTGGCTGAGAATAAAGACAACATAGTAAAAAGAGGAAAAGTTCCTAGGTTCCGTAGTTTCTCTTTTGCAATCTTGTGACACACATTGTGCTTCTGTGGTCAGAGAGTGGTTCAATCTACCTGTGTTTGTTACAGTCAGTATAAAAATAAAGCTTATGTAGTAAATTTGGATGGGTGAGCCAAAAGTTTTGATTTTGCAAGGCTCTATACAGGAAGTGACAAAAAGTGTTTGAGATTTTTCTTTTTCTGAACAGGAAGGTCATAAAGTTGTTTTTGAGATTTATAGGCAAACTGACCAAGGTATTAGTATTAGCGATGGGGAATGCCAAGAAATTTAGTGCTTCATTTTAGATAAACAGTTAATAGTTTGGATGCTCATATATTACTTTCTTAAGCCTATGAATTCAAGACTGCTCACAAGAATGTGGCATTTCTTGTTCCTGGACAGCCAAGACACACAGTTTAGGGCTGCTTCTCTTTCATCGCCTTGGAGCCCAGGAAAGGGACTGTGGAAAGTCTCCTGGGAGAAGAGCTAAATGAAAGCTCTCTCTAGCCTCAAAAGAACATCTTGAATAAGAGCTTGCCATGAATAAGCTGTGTTTGTTTCTCCCTACCCAGACAGGTTAAAACCAGTGTTGAGGTTTAAGAAATGTTTCGAATTCTTGTGAGTTGTTTTTTTTTTTTTTTTTTTTTTTTCTAAATGCTTTTGTCAGCTATAAGAGAACCAGCCCACATGATTTTGCCTTGCCAGCCTGAGTGGTTAACACTGTTCTGACTCTGATGGGACTGTTTCTTTCAGAGTGAGAAACTGGTGACACAAGGCAACTAATTACTAGTGAAATTTCCATATTTACAGGAATCCTTTCTGTTTCCCTTGGCAGGGCTGACAGGAGCACTAACAAAGTCCCTGGCAGGCACTCTGCAGTGGCCTCTGTGGCCCAGAAGCCCTCTCCATGATCTCCACCAAAATCGTGTTGAAGTGACATCCATCTCCCCCACCTCCAGCCCAGGCACAACCTCTCATCACCAGCTCAGCCCTTGAGACTGCAACTAGGAAAGTGCCTCACATTGTGTATTTTCCCCCTGTACACTCTGCAACTGGGAGCCTTGGGGAAGGACCTCACTAACCAAATAGGCTTCTGTATCCCATCCATTGAGCTTAAAAGATTGTGTCTCATCCTTCTTGGCATTAACATGGTTTGTTCTTATCTTTGGGGACAGCAGTGGGCTTCTGTTGGCCAATGGATTTCTTTAATACCTGTTAGCTCCTGATACCTTAATTGGAACCAAGCATGGTATGGTGAGCCACTGTACAGTTTCACTGAATTTATGAGTGAGTTTCTGGTGCAGCTGGGCAGTGGTCAGCACAGCAGGGTCCTTACTCTGCCTGAAGTCTCTTGCCTCTACTCTGGTAGAGTATTGATTAGGGAATAATTGTGTTCATAACTGGCAAATCATATCAAAGGTATATGGAGAGATCAGATCTTCTGGTCTCCAAAAGAGCTGTAGATATACTTCTCTCGAAGTAAAAGCTTAATTAACATTCTTTAAAGTATCCATGACTTACCTATTGAGTACTTTTGGCAGATTAGACTTTGTTATTTGTACCATTTCACTTAGATTATTACTAATATGGGGCAACAGTTACTCTCCAAGATTTCCCTATTCACTTGCTATTTTCACTGTGACAAACATATCAGCTAGACAGAAGAGGCAATTTTAATCAGGTACCTGTGAGGAGCTTTCAGTATAACCCCAAACAGCACAGCTAGCTAAGCACCACAGTCCATTGCCTGCTACTTTCAGAATATTCAGAAGATACCTGTGTGCCTTTTTCTCTCGCAGGACACATGTAGGAAGTCTGTGAACAATGAAAATGCATCCCAGTGTCGGATATGTCTGGCATCTGCTCTTTCACACATCAGCAAGGTTCTGTTGTGCATTGTATGTCTGATCCTACTCAGCTCAGCTGACACCATCCTAATTCAGAATTGAGTGTTTCCTTCCTTTTAAGGAAGGGAGTTGAGTGTATTCCTTCCTTCCTTCTTTCCTTCCTCTTGCAACCTGGACCCTGATGCTTTATTCTTAGTGTGTCGTCTTGGCTATATCTCCTCTCTTCATCAGATTTTTAATCAAGGACCTGTTATATCACCAGCAGTGACAGCAACTACTCCAGAAAATACAAAAGGTAGTTGGGGCTAAACGCTATTCAAGCAATTATTTTTCCTGCTTCCTTAAAAGGAACCTGTTCTGCAACAGATAGAAAATCAAGATCCCACAATGCCTGCAAAGCATGATCTCTCTTTCTCTGTGTGTCTATGTATGGAATGCATATTTGTATCTATTATAGTTTTGTTACTTCCTATACTTTTTGTCCTTTACTGATATATTTCTTGATATATTTGTTTTGTATTGCATTTTTTTCCCGTTTACCTGTCTTCTTGCCATGGTGTACACAAGGGTTTTGGGCAGAACTGTGAGTATTAGACAAAGGACAGTAAATCCAATATAATCCAAATTATATGGGCTAATCAACAATAACTGGTGTTTCTGTCAGAAAGTGCACACCTGTTGAATGTGCAGTGTGTCCAATGTCGCTTCCTCTATATTTGTTTTTGAGATTCACAGAATTAATCTGAGCTCACTCTGCAACTAACAGAGCTATCTATTCATGACAAAAAGTCACAGATAATATTTGCTTGTGTTAGATTCACTTCATCTGCTCTGCAAACATGCTACTTTTGTGCAGGTTTATATTCTTAAGAACGAATTAAATATCAGGGTTCTCATGAAAAGAGTAGCCACTGGGAGGATATTACAGAATTTTCATGAAGTGAGCTGTGAATTTCCACGCATCAGCATTGGCAGTGGAAGCCTGACTTGGAGAGCACTGAGAGTAGGGTTCTACTGTATAGGCTACATTACTCATCCAAACTCCAATTTCAGAGTCTGAAATCCCACAGTAAATTGCTCTGAAAAAAAATCAATAGGTCAAAAGCCCTGCATAAGCCAATGGCAAAGCTTCTGTCGCTTTTGGTAGGTTCAGGACTTTTCTGCAAAAAAAGGAAAAAAACAGGATAGGTGTCTGGGGACAAGTCCCAGTTCATTGTTTTGTTGGATCCAGAGTAATATTCATCAGTTCCCTGCTGTAAACTCTCCTGGGATCATGCTTGCTATGCATCACTTAGGAGAAAATTCTCTCTCCAGCACGCCTTTGTAATATTCAGTGTCCAACCAAGAGCTTTCCCCTTCAAAAAGGACACCACTTCCCTTTTCTCCCCTCAGCACAGGGTCTTGCAAAACTACCTGGGGCTGTAACTGTTGGCAGGCAGTTGGCACACATAATTTATTGCAAAATAAATCTACAGAGTGTAACATTGGGTTCAGGATTGGAGCCTAATGGGCTTCTGAGTTTCCCAGAGCTGTAGATGCAGTCTGCTTTGCAGACTTTTTTTCTAGGTGTGTTTACTGGACAGTGCTTCCTGGCTTTTAAGCACCTGCTGCAGTTCACCCAGGACATTCTGTTTATGGCCAAATGGATCTCTATCTATATAACCATTTTAAGTTCATAAAGTAACATGGAATCCTTAACTGATAAAAGCACTTTGTAAATGACAGAGGCTAGCTAAAGCACCGTAACAAAGAGCATAGTAATAGTATTATGAACAGACACGATAAGCAGCAGAACAACTAAGGAATAAAATCCCATCTTTGTCATTCAGGAAATGTGGATAACAGACATTCCTTTACAAAATGGAAATTAAAACTGTGGAAATAGCTGCAGTTAGAAGAGGTGATGGGATGGGGTGGGATGGGATGGAGGAGGTCCTGGCAAAGACGAGGTCATCATACTGCAAACAGCAGGAGGGGAAAGAAATTATATGACTGCCATGGGCAAGAATTTCTCTGAATAAAACAAAATAAATCTAAATTATCACCATTTTTACTCAGGTCTTGTCATTGAGTGAATAAGACAGAAAAAAAAATATATAAACATCAGCAAAACAAATTGAACGCCCACACGTTCACCTTCCCATCTCCTAAAAAAGAAAAACAATGATGTTCCCTGTAGTAGAAACATTAGTACTAGATTCAGGCTTTTCTTTAGCTCCTTTATGCCACTCCTGTGGTGTAAGGTAATGGAAAAGCTTCCAGGCAACTGAATATTTTACCCCTGCTGGAAAATCTCTGGGTGGCTTAGACCCAACATTTAAAAACACTTAGAAATGTGAATAACTTCAAGATACCACAGGTGGCCACATCTAATGGTTTAACACAAAGGGCACTAATTAAAGTCATCTCTGTGTAAAAGGAAAGGCAAAAGGCAATGCTGTGTATATATTTCCCTCTCCAAAAAAATCAATGGAGACTACAGGAAATTTCTAAGAGAGCTGCTGGACGGAAGATTAGTTCTTTCAGTTCAGTCACTGAACCCATACAGAGTGGCAGAAGTAGTGCAGCATTCCCAGGGACAACTGCACTCTGCCTGCAAGACTGGGGGGTAAGAATCACCACTGGTGGAAATGTGGTGTTTCCTCCTTCAACTCAAGTTGCTTTCTGCCCTGATTCTCCTAAGTGTTACCACTGTGGTGGTGGCTGTCATCCAATGGGCAGCGGCTTTGAATACCTCCTCGTTTCACATCAGCCACGAGACAGGAGGTATGTCCAGGGAGAGCTGTGTCCAACAGACAAGAAATATCTGTAATCTAGCAAAGATTTCTATTAAAAAATGCTTTTGTCTGGTGACTGACGAATCTTGGAAAGTAGTCTGAGAGCAAACCATCGGTCTGAGATCAGCAATAGAGGACATACTGTTTAATAACCTCAAGTACGTGGCCTGTGTGGGGAGGTTGAGGGAAATGGACTTGTTTAGCCTGAAGGAGAGATGGCTTTGGGGTTACCTGATAGCAGCCTGCCAATACCTACAGGGAAGCTACTGAGAAGATGGAACCACTCTTTTTATAGCGGTGTGCGGTGGGTGGATGAGAGAAAACATGCATAAGGTTTTGATAGGATTTAAGGAAAAATTCTTTCATCATGAGGACAGCAAAGCGGTGGACCAGGTTGCCCAGAGATCTTGTGCAGGCTCCATCCTTGGAGCTTTTAAAGACACAAGAGGTAAAACCTTCAGCAAACAGGTCTGAGCTCCACACTGACCCTGCTTTGAGCAGGACATTGGAGTAGAGACCTCCTGAGGCTCCTTCCACCTGAACTATTCTGGTGCTTCTGTGGTTATGTGATTCTAGCACATGCCATGAAATTCGTAGGTGCTATGGACCAGAGAAGCAGGAGCACATATCACTTTATTATGGAGCCAGATATTATAAAAGCAACTCATATGATTGTGCAGAAAGCAGTCTGGGAGTCTGGCAAAAGCACACTGGAGAGAAACAGGAATCAGCATAATGCAGATCCTTGGCTTCTTACTCAGAGGTGACACAAATCAAGGCTCCCACAGCATCTGGTCTGCACTAGAATTACTTGCCCCAGGGTTTGCCCATGGGGAGTCACCAGTCTGTAGCCTGCAATGCAGGTTGTCTCCTTCAGAAGCTGAAGATAAGATATTGCCCCAGAGAATCAGAAATAGATCCCCCTGCCCTGACTTCCACAGCTCTGCCCTGTTGTTGATCACCAGTTACCCTTTTCAACCAGTCTGAAGGAAAGGGACCCCAAGGATGGATGGAAGGGCCTGTAGAGAGCAGCTTAAGGAGCATGGATCAGACTCTTCCAGTTCTGCCCCACTTCCAGAGTTTTCCTGGTGCAAGGCAAAATGTGAGCAAGGCATCTATGATGGGAGCAAAGCTGTATGCTGGTGAAACTCAACCACAAGTGACTGCTCAGGTACATACCTCAGCTCATATCAAAGGCCTTTAAGCACAGGTGAATCAGGTCCCATGTTTGCCCTTAGCCCTTATTTCTTTCTTTACCCTACCACAAGTTACATATCTGTTGTATTGAAGGACATGAGAAGATCCCAAGCTCTGTATTGTCTTCCAAACCAGTGCTAGCTTATGCATAAGTAGTAAAAATAACTGTTTTAGCAGACCCTAGCAGACACACAGAATACTAGTGAACAGGATCACACAGAGGTAAGCCTTTCCATCTCTATTACACAATGTGTATCTTTTCCCTCCCCTCCAAATTTTTTTTACCAGCAACAATGATAGCTGTCCATCTCTGGTCCCAAGCATGCATGCCTTGAAGGACCAGCTGTTTCCTCTCTGAGTATAATAGCCTTGACATGAATGCAGTCTGCAATGATGATTCGGCTTCGATTCATTTTCCAGTGCAAAGGCTCAACACAGAAGCATCAAGTAGATTAACCACATACAGTTCCACCACAAAGGCTTGCAGGAAAGTAGCCAGGCTCATTGTATTATCATTTCAGCTGTTAACATGGTGGTCCTGATTTTCATCCATCATTGAAGAGGATTAGGGTATACAGATTCACTCCATTTGAAGAATAGTCCAAAAATGATACTGATCTTCAGTGAATAGTTACCTCCATAATTAGTCCAGCTCTGATTACAACCCAGCAAAATCAGCATTCTCATTTTTGTCCTAATAGCATCAGAAAAATACTTTGCAAAACACTTGAGTATGAAAGAACTGGGAGGATGTGTCAGGGCAGAACCATTACACTAGACGTGATGATGATACTGCACACAGTAACACATAGCTTTGAAGGAACAAAGGTTTTGCAGTAAAAGCAATGACTTAGATTGAACTTGTCTGGAATCAGTGTCTGTCCCTGAAAGATGTGGGCACAGCCATCACCCCTGACACCAAAAGCACCTCAGGCACCCAAATCCTATTGGTTATGGAAATCTGTTTCTCCATTTGAGTCTCCTGTGTGCATTTTATTTTTCTCCTGCTCCAAGTTTATCTTGCAATTCAGACCTGAAAGATCTATAGGACATGCATGATATCTCACTCACATTTGAGCAATGCCAGGCACAACAGGTCTTCAAGACCCTAGAGCTAGTATATAACTACACAGCTTGCCACCGTTCAAGGTACAGGAGGAAGTTGGAGGTTTGTTCACCTTTTCTCATTTGTTTGTTTTCAGGCAGGACATCCAGTTTGAATAGGCAGAGACTGAGTTTATTTTTAGCTCTATGCTTCCCTGTTGTTACACAGAGCCTGTGCTTGCTGGGAACTGGTGGGATTTTGGGGCGCATTGCTGACAGCAGGTATTTCCGTGTACACACAAAGAGCTTTTGCTGAGAGAGGGCTAGAACAATGCTCAAAGATAAAGGAGAAAGCCGGGTCTGAGAAAGGAGTAAAGGAAGATAACAGGATTCATTTTATGCAGTGGAGCTGAGCTAAAACCTGGATCAAAGCCTTGAAATGATACCATGAAGTTGGCGTGAGCCTGGCAGAACTGGCCCAAGTAAGTGCTAAATAATAAGTGATTCATGCTTATCATTCCCCTTCTCTTTCATCTTTATGTGCTGAAGGTAAGCAAGCCCTTATTCCATATTGCTATGTTCAGTGAAACAGTAAATAAGCAAGTGTTGAGCTCCAGCTGTAATAACAAGAACAGGCAAGAGCCTGACAGGTTTGCAGTATTTTCCCTAAAAACAGCAAGAAAAAACAAGAACCCCACCACTCCAAATGCTATCACTTTCTTTATATATTAAACTACTCTGGAAGCAGATAATCTCTTCAATCCTTATATATTATTGCCTTACCTACCTTGAAATGGGAGCCATTGGCACTTTGATAAATGGACTGTAAAGCTGCTGATATTCACCGTAGCTTCTTTAACACCCCTGTACCCTCAGCCAATATGCAGCTTTGCAACGTCTGCAGCAATTTAATTCCCAGTGAATCACTGCAAGGGGAATTCAGCCTCCTGTAGAGAGGGACATGGTGGGGTGGCGTCTCTTTCCTCCCTCGTTAGGAAGAAATTTGGGCAGTGCTACAAAGTGTTTGATCAATTCACTGGAAGATGGACCCCTGGCAAGTCCTAGTTTTAAAGATAAATTTCCATCATGTCCCAGAGCCATATTCTAGCATCTCTTAGCTTTTCTATGGTGTCTAGCCTGCTTAGGCATTTTTGTAAGCCACATTAAATGACTATATACATCTTTAGATACATAAATAACTCAATAATACCTGGTCCTAAACCTGATAATAATCCTAGTCCATCAACAGGATAGTTTGTGAGCAGCATCTCATTTCAGACTACCCCATAGCATCTGTATAGTATCTGTAAAAGCACAACATGGAAGCATTCTCCAGTCAAAAAGTACAGGGGAATATCAGAAGGAAGATTCTAGGAGAAAAAAACCACAAGCATCTGACCGGAAAATATCCTCCTTTCTCTAATTGGGTTGTAAGTAAGGACTTATACGACATAACAGTGTTGTTAAAGTGTGTAAAGTTTCTTTTGAGTGTTTTAATTCATCTTTAAACCACGGGTCTAGTGCCAAATATTAGCATTCAGATTTTTCTGAATACTGCAAAGAGATTACTTCTGTGTATTTGCAGAAGTGGGCTATCAAGGTTTCATTTTGAGGAGCCATTTGAATATTATTGTAATGACAAAGGCTTGCAAGCCCAGAGAAGATTTTTCTCCCTGATGACAGCACATCTCAGGCACTGTTTTAGGAGGTCAGCTCATGACGCATCCAGAAGACACTTTACCTCATTACTTTATGCAGGCCTTTACAATACAGTTTTCATGAGTGCTCCATAAAATAGCTTTAATGAAAACAAGGATTTTAATTTTTTTTCCTGTTATTGCATATTCGCTGGTAATTGTGCATGGTGTACAGGTGTTTAAAACACAGTTTCTTCTTAAAGACTTTCCATTGCACTTTCAGCCCTTGTCAAAATTGCTAACATGCTTTTAGCTTAATCATATATTTCACTAAAGAGTTTTGAAATTGTCTGAGATGTTCATATGAAGAGGAAAAAGGAAAAGTACTGAGGCAATGGGTGGATATTGTACAAATGTTACCAATTTGAATGTTATAGTTAACATTATAATATTACATTACAGTTAAGACATTATAATGTGTCACTATTCCAGTCCTAAAGAAAGGTAAAGATTGCTGCTTCCAGAAGAGCTGCATCCTTCCCAAGGCAGAAAGCAACCCTGAAAGATGGTCTCTCATCAGCCACATTGTGAGTCATGTCGTACACTCCCCTGCATCAGAGTGGACTTACAGGCTTAACACCTATAAAAATCACTGTTACTATTTGCTACAGGGTCTTGGATTTACCAGATCTCATTTATTTTGAGAAAATTATCTCTCTCATAGGGTAGCTACTGTGGAAAAATGGACTCTCTACAATTTGCATTGGTGACTTTCCTACAGCATCATGTGCTCATCTTTCCTGTTTTGCCTCTGTACTTTTTATTGTCTATTTTATCACTGAATTATTTGCTCATAAGTCATATTTGTTTGTGGTCTGGTATATACTGGAATCTATTTCTTACCTGTATTTTGGCAAAGTATCCCTGCATTGCCTTTCTGACAAAATTAAGTCTTTTGCTGTTATGGACAGTGCATGTGTCAAACAGCAGTTGGTGATCAAAGAGTGTTGTGAAAGATGGAGCCAGTAACATGACGGAAGGATTGTGAGGAATGATTGTGCCTCCATAGGGCAGAGAGAATTTGGGATGATTAATTGCCAGATTTGAAACTGCAGCAAGGAGCTTGAATTGTTCAGATAGGGGGAGCACAGGTATGGTACAGAGGTAAACAGCAGCAATCTTAGGATGACAATGATCATAGGGATATGCTAGACAGTAGAACAAAAGTGGGAACATAGTAGAAGACAGAGAAATAAAAGAAGAAAAAACAGGAGGCCAAAGAAAGGTACAGTAAACCAGAGCTGAAAGCTAGAACAGGACTTTGTGATACACAGAGAGAAGGAAGTAGGAAAGAAAATTCAGAGTGAGACACAGATATAGCCTACATTTTTAAAGTGTGTTACTGGTTTATAACTAGTGTGTACATCAGACAGGGGTTGCTTTTATTTCTGATTATAGGAAGGCTGGTAGATGATAGTTGCACAGATGAACAAATTCTTAATTCCCTCCCTTCAAAAAATTTAAAAAAAAAATAAAAATCCCAAACCCTTACCTTGTGTTATTATTATCAAGATTACATTGTCTACATATGGCCTGACATCTTTTAGTCTTAAGTAAGTAGGAATTGGTGTTGGGAGAGCACCTGGTATTCATGCAACAAAACCTTAGCTCTATACCTAGTATGATGCATGCAAGACCTAAATTTTCATCATTACTTATTCATGTTTGCTGTCCTTTAGAAAAGAGATTGGAAAGCATAATACACAACATAGAAGGAGAAGATCAGAAATATCTCGAGGAATTTCTAATTTTCTTGATCAATTATAATATGTTTTGACAGCACTGGCTTGGTTGGTTTTAGCATGGATACCAGCTAGACTGTGTCATCTTGACCACCTCTCTTTTGCTTTAAAAGATCTGTCAGTGAATTGAGTTACAGAAGAACTCCCCTGAATGACTATATATTCTGACTCATTAATTCATCCATTTCCATAACTGGTCCTCTGATGCCATTTGAAATAAAACTGCTGAAAATATTCCAAACACATGTTTCCCTAAAGATTGGTTGATGCACACCGCAGTGTGTTCCATCGTTTGTATCCACTAAGTTGTGCACGGTGTGTCTCTGTTCTGTGGTTTGCCATCCTCCCTGTAGATTAGCAAAGATAAGTTATTGAGGTTTTGATGACTCCACAGGGCTGCTTTCGAAGTGTTTTTTTTTTTTTCATGGTCATTCTTTCTACTCAGAGAAAATATCCTTCCTTCTGGAAGAAACTTCTGAAACACATTCTGCCTGATATTTGATTTTCCTGTAAATCTTTACCTCGAATTTTGTAGACATTCAGGAAATGAAAGTGCCAGTTCTGAGACCTGAAGAGGTGTGGTGCTTAGAAGCTGTTTAAGAAATGTCTTGTGAAATCATTAGCGTTCTTTGGTTTCAGAGCAAGCCCCCTACATTTGGCTGCTCCTTCTGCAAACACTTGTGCAAACTTTTTGAAGAGCTCTCTGAGTCCGGAAAAAGACTCAAGCAGCAAGTGCTCCAGTCTGTCACTTCTAAGTGCTCAATGCTGTGTCTCTAGTTCCAGTCCTCCACCATTAGTGGTGCCTCAGTGAGCTAAGGCAGCTTTTTTGCAAAATGATACTTGTGTCCCCAATTTGTTGAGCTCTCAGATCATACCAGCCCTATTCAAATGCTCTTTCCACCTGTTACTGAAACAAGTAAACTGAGGCACCAGATATCTGAAGGAATCTATCACCTGTAACCCCTCAGTTATCTGCAAGCACATGGCAGCAGCATTCAGCGGGGCAAGTGGTGTTCTCTGATCACTGACCCACTCCCTTAGATCTTTGGCATGTCAACTGACAGATGCCTAGTAGAAAACTACTTGGTTATTTCCTCCTTCCTCCTCTTCTGGCCTTTCTGGTATTGTGTGAGCAGGGTCTCTACCATGCCTTGCTCTTCTGCTGGTTCTCAGCAGTCTGCCAGACTCTGCTGGGAGTCTACCAGCTGAGATTCCTCAACAATTTCTTTGTCTAGCATTCACATTCTCTGCTACTTGATATGTCAGAAGGACTGGAAACAGGTTGCCTCGTTGAAGTGCTCTTTACCCTGAACAGTCTATGACTACCACAGATCCTATTCTTCCTATGCTTATTCACTTATTTGGTATATTTTCAGGGTCTCAAGAGTTGCTCCATATGATCATCACTTAGTTTTACATATTCTAAAAATATTTGATTGTTGTCCAGAAAACTTGTTAAACTCATGGTCTAAAACCTCCTTTATGACACTTAGACTATTTCATTCCTTAACAACATCATAACTACTTGAAATATCACTTTAAAGTATACCTTAAATGGGGAAGCTCACAGCTTTAAAGAAAGTTACAGTTATCAGATTCCTTGCAAGAAATTATACATTATGGCAACTCATTTGAAACCTGTAAAAGAAGTCAAAGCATAGGGGCTCAAAGTAGTAGTTTTTTATTTTATTTTGTTTCATGGCATATCTGATAATATTCAAAAGGAACCTGAGCAGCTCTCTGCTAAGAATGTTCTAGTTAATAGTAACACTGGTTCTTCAATCTCACAAATAAACACACTTCTCTGGTTTTCTGAACTCCCTTTTGTTTGAGTGGCCAAAATTGTGTACTGAATAGCTGTTATTTAGTATTCATATTCCTTCTTGACAATAGAACACCCAAGATTGTGAACAAAGATTTGCCTGAAAAGAAGCAGCTGAACTGCCTTCATTCAGGTACTTTTTTAGCAGCTTCATGTGACTGTTACACAGATTGCCCTGTTTTGATTATCGGGACCCAGTGTAACAGCAATTTTAGAAGGAACAGAAGCTGCATCGGAAACCCAGTGAGGAAAAGGGAAAAGATGCAAGGCTGGGTCCCCGGTGACAACGGTTTCTGTTTTCATGGCAATACTGAAGATAATACGCTGTGCACCAGAATGGGCAAGGTACAAGACACCACAACAGAGATTTTCAGTCATTCTAGTCCAAATTTTTTCAGTGTGGTGGACTTCAGGGTCAACAGGAAAGAATCCTTTCTGGATTGTCCAAGGAAATTGTGATGTGTTATTACTGTTAATGGCATGCATTGGTTTGTGAGACATTTCCAGGATAAAACTGGAAACAGATTGAAATGGAATAATGTCCAGTAGGAGTTCTGATCTTTGAAGAGCAGCTGACAAGCATCTAAGACTTCTGAACTCTGGCCTGATCTGGTTAGGTCACCTAGTTCTGTTGACTTGCTTTTCTTTTTTGTCAGAACTGTATACAAAAATTACTTTCAAATCTATCTGAAAATAGAGAGGAACATACAGGGAAGGATATTGCAAGTGAGATGTGTGATGTATGTCAGCTTAGAGGAGATTTCATCTGTGCTGGCAAGCAGGGCTGAGCCTGCTACCTTCGTGCTTCAAAGTCACTTCTGCATTGATTGTAATGATGATGATAACAACCTTTACTGACATTTTCAGCCTCATGAAGGGTGAGAACTAAGCAGTTCCCTTTTCTGAAATTTCATGAGCCTACTCAGGATTATCCACTCCAGGATTATGCAACTAAGTTGTAGGAAGTAAAGAAATAGAGAGTGAGAAAATATGAAAGTCAAAGAGGAGCTAAATTAGGAGAAAGTCCTTGCCCATGGATAAGAATAAAAGACACGCAGGTGGAATGGTATCATGGCAGAGGTATAATGGCCTTGCTGTGCCACCATGCAGTTCAACCTGGCTGCTAGTGATGGTTATTGGTTTATTGGTTAATTACTGTAGAACAAAAGAAGGATAGAGAAGAGAGTTTTCATACCTATAACAGTTGATGTTTAATTGCGGTAGCTAAGTTAGCAGCCTCATCTTCAGCTCTGCAATGAATGCAGAGAGGTTCTTTCACACTCTTCAGAGCTCTGAATTAGCCTCCTGAAGTCTTTCTCTCTGCTCTCTCTTAGGCTCCTAACCCAAGCACCTCAGCTGGGTGCCTGGGGATGTGGAGCATGAATCTCCACCATGCCAAAGAGTGAACTATACCATTTAGTCTCTGTTCCCCAGTGTAATCCTAGGGAGCGCTTCAATCTTTCATCTTTGTCTCATCTCCCCTCCATGACTTATTCTGCAATCTCATCTAGAGAAAAATGACAGTCAATCAAGTATATTATAAATACCTTGAAATGAGTGGAGTAAACAGCATGGCAATAAAGTTGACCAGCCAGCCTCTCTCGTGCGATGCTTTTTATTATGTTCAGCTGCAAGTGTCATTTCCCTAATGCTGCCCATTCATCTTCTGCTGGGTTACAAGTCAAATCTGCATGCACTCAAGCTCTCTTGGGGTGAAGAGACACAGCAGTGGCCAGCTCATGGCAAATAAACTGTGTCATAAAACTGCAAGGGTTCCCCATAATTTATTCTCCTGACTTTTTGTTTTGTTGCTATAGAGTAGATGACTGCAACTGGACGTTCCTCAAACGCATTGCTTTGGCATGTAAGGCGGGTATGCATCATTTATTTGAGATGCTGGAGAAATAGAAGAGGAAATCACGGTGGGGAATAAAAGCTATGGTATAGTCTAAGCTGTGTGCAGTGGTAACATAGTTGAGGGTAGGTACAGGAAAACAGAGTTTACCTACTACTAAAGTGAGGAGGGTAAATTTGCTGGGACTCCGCTAGAGTGGCAACATTCACCTGGGATGAAAAAGGGTGTATTTATTTGTTTTGTAAGGGGAGGGAGAACAAAGAAATGAGAAAAATTCAAGTACTTTGCTGTAGGAGACAATAGTGGAAATTTCTATGAAAGCAGTTACTCAGTTTCCCACCCTGAGTCAAACTGAGGCAAAAGGTCAGTGAATGCAGTGATGGCAGCCCTGATAGTGGTTCAGTATCTATTCCAGTCAGCAACAAAGTGACTTTGCCCTCTTTAATCTTTTGACATGAAGAAAGAGTGTCTTGATTTTTAGTACTTAATGAAACTAAAGTGTGCCCAGCTCTAGAAAGGTCAATAAACCTTTCTGGTTAATATATGTCAGAAACCCAAATCAAACCATCTAGCTAATCTCAAATCCTAAAGCAGATAGTTCTACAACTCCACAATATTTACATCTTCTAATCCTGACAATACAGCAGGCAGAGACATTTTGCTCTTTACTATATATGAAGCTTTCCTGCTCCTTTCTTTTCTTTCATTGAGTCATGAAAAATTCCTGCTAGAAAAGATCCAAGCACAACTTACATTCCTCTTTTCATACCCTGGTTCAGTTATGGTTTCATTACCTCAAAAGTTAGCTTAAATGCTCCTTGTTGACAAACAGCTAAGTGAGTAACTGAATAAATAAGCAATTTAACTACAAGAGGAAGAAAAACTTTGTTTCAGCATTTACCACAAAATATTCTAAGCATTTCTTTCCAAGCTGCATAATGGCTACACTGAGTTAAGCTTCTTCTCTCTGAACATTTCACATCAAAATGTCTTTCACCTCTTCTGCCTCTACCAAGGTTTATTTAGTTGACCTACTGAGAGATCAGAGACTGTCACTGTCTACCTTGGAGAAAAAAAGGAGGGGATGCAGTGATCACATGAAAGGCACTCTGTGTCAGACAAAGGTTAAACTGGACTCTCATTTTGCCCCATCCCTCCCGAACAGGGGAACTTTAGAGAAATTGGAAACTCCACAGATACAAATCTGGTACAAGGACATGGATTTTCATGTACTGTACGTGTAGCTGCAGAGCTCACTGCCACAAGAGAGGTTTGTGATCAAGGACTCATCAGCAGTTAAAAAGGACTGAACATATGTGCTTATAACAAGTGTATGTAAAATGTTGATAATACAAGGTTGCACGGTGCAGGGAGAGGTGGCATGCCGGTCTTTTAATGCACCTGTGACTGGATTTCAGGTTAGGTCAATTTCTGAGCAGTCTGACTTACACAGATTTTTTTTATTTTTTTTTCCCTAGTAACAGGTATTTATCCTGGTATTTGTTTAGGAGCTTCTGATATCTCTGATAATATTATATGAAGTGCTATCAGACACTAGCAGAGGGAGGATTAAAAACTCACTGGGCAAGTCCTGTGTTCCTATGGTCCAACACTGGCTACCACAGGGCGTGCTGAGATCACCCCTGGCCGTGCACATCTTTCAGCCTTCATTAGGCCATTAGATCCCCAAAGATATCATTCTCTTGAAAAAATGTACTGCCCCTCTGCACCGTTGTGTGCTCTAGGGCTCTCAGTTTAGTCCTACTCTGAGCATGAGACAGGAAGGCTCGGAGGGGATAACATATTGGGTTTTGTATCTGAAAGTACTTACACTGACATAATTTCAATTATTAATAGTGGTGAAAGGATGTGTCCAATCTATAATTTGAGGTAATGTTTGGCAACTTGAGCAATATGAATCATGAATAATTCATTAACTGAATAATGTTTTTAATTAGTTAGAATTAATTTTAAGATGTCCTCTGTTGTTTTGTTGTGTAATTTAAGGTCACTAGCATTATTTTTAAGTAGTTATAATTACATTGAGACTTATATGCAATTCCCACCAAATACAAACATATTGCTTGCTTTAGTTCAAACTAGGTTTATACTTAGGGAAAAGTCTTTGGGAATGCTGGAGAGTCTTAAAGGTGAAGCTTGTGGTATCTCCCCAGTTGTATATGAAATACTATTCCCATGCTACTAGTAGGTCTGAGAGCCATGATACTGAGATAACAGAGCCTGTAAAGGGCGTTTAGTGATACATCTGTCTGCTTGATGTTTCAGATCCTCTTTGGCTGTAAATAGGTAGAGTTGCATTGAAGCTAGTAGAGTCTGATGATATGGATTTGAGCAGGGCTCCATTCCCTAGTCAGCAGGTTTCCAGGCTGCCTACCACTCCGCAAGGCGCCGCTATATTCAAATTAATTGCAATTCTTTTTGGTTACTCCATCAAAAAAATCTCAAAGATTACGTGGCCCCAGGACACGGTCCCATTATGTTTTGTCGGCCCAAAATGGAGGGGCTCAGGCAGAGTAGTGCATCTTGTCAGACATCTGAGCAGGGCACCTTTTTCTGCACTGACTTAGGTTCCATTTTTTCTTCCAGTATAACTGAATAAGTAGCTGAGAAAATCCCGTCTCTTCTGCACAGTCCTATAGCTTGCATTTTAATTGTACATGCACTCTCTGTCTCTGGAGACAGTCATCCTCACATTCCATCACCAGAGGAATGAAGACAAAACTCCAGCTTCCTCAGAGAGCACTAAGACATCTTTAACTGCATAATAATTGATGTTTTTATGGAGTTCCAGATCATTTACTGATATTGAACACTTCAGTGGCTTAATCCTTCCTCACAAAATGTGGAGACAAATAATAGCTTGATAGACTTCATCAATCATGAAAGGCAGACAGAGCAGGCAAGCCAGCATGAAAATATTTTAATTATACTTTGTCAGAAGTATATCACAGGAGATAAAAGCACTCTTCCTTCACCACTTTTATTTGGGGAATTTATCCAAGTCTAAATTTATTTATTATTAAAAATTGCACCTGGGTCCAAAGACTGGACTTCCAGAAACTAAGAAGAAAGAGAAACAAGATAGAAAGAAGTATAAGAATGAAGAGTGGCAGAACACCACAGACCTTGAGGAGAACAATTCCTTGCTTGAGGTCAGGAAAAGAAAAATTTCATAGAAAACAGTAACTATTACGGAAAAGAGGATAGGACAAATCTCATGCTTCATTAATTCTTTGCTTCATGCAAATTTAATATGAGACAGTACCGCACAGTACCTCTGGACACATATCAGCGGGGTTAATTCACTGCAGCAAAACTTTCCATTGGTTGATGTTCTCCAGACTAGTAGGTGCTTTCCAGGCATTTCTCCCTAGCTTCCCCAAACTATATTTATAAAGGATAAGTATCTAGAAATGCAAATGAATGGCACCTGGGATTGATAACGAACATAGAAAACTGGCTTTCTGATCAAAGAAAAAAGTTATGTCATAAATTAAATACATTTCTGGAGCTGAATCCAAGCTTACTAAAGTCAGAGGCATTTTCTCTGCTGTGTTTCAATAGTTTTGGGATTGAGGCCTTGTAAACTTGTGTAAGATAAAATAGACCGTATTGTAAAATAGGATTGTTGATCATTAAACTGCTCAACTACTGCTTCTGTGGATCTATTTTTTAATATATTTATTTTTACATTTTTTATTATATTATTTTTATGTTGTATGAACCAGCACTTGATAACAGTTATTAAAATTATTTTGTCTCCATTGCAAATCTAGCATTGCTTCTATGTGTGAGTGCTGATTTGTTACTGGTGGCTTATCTTCTAACAGCATGGTAGGAGATGTGCCAGAGAATCACCAATAACACACTGGGGTAAACCACATAAACAATTCCATTTTATTTGTCAGTTAGTGTTATAGACTGCAGAGTTCTCTCACTGCTGAGGAGGATTGTATTGAAGGAATAAAGATGAGAAGTATTTAGCTGGCCTTTGGTGAATACTGGAAAAGGTCAATAGCTTGTCTACCACCTTGGTTGCCACTGAATGTCTCAGAACAAAAATTAAAGAAAGGATTTCCAAAAAGTGCCTAGAATTTGCTTTATTCTGTTTACCACTTAAAGTCAATAACAAAGTACTCTTGACATTTATAGTCGTGGGGTCATAGCAGGACAGGGGCTTGAAATTTTTCCCATCCTAAAAGCTCTACACATAGTTTACTGGCAATGGGATCAAGGCCCAGGTATCCAGCCATGTACCTCGTTCAGCAGCAATAATGTGCCTTCTGTAATCAACCAATTTCCAAAACATAGGAATGGATACCCCATGTAATTCATACAAACACAATCTTTTTTTTAAATCTTGCCAAGCTTTTATTGTCAGTAAAATTTCCCTGCAGTGAGCAGCTCCAATTTAATTAAATGTTGCATGAAACTGTATTTCTTTTCCCTTGTTGTGCATTTGCTGCTTATTAATGCATCCTGTATTATTGAACCCAAGGTAAACAGACATCTCTATTTGGCCTTCTCTATGCAATTCATTTGTTTTATAACTCTATCATGATTAATATAACTCTTTTCTTTTCAGAGTAAACTCTCGTAGCCTCTTCAATTCCTTCTTATACTGATGTGTTCCCTTAGTGCCTTTAGACTTTCCCATTTCTGTCTTTTCTGTCTTAAACACAAGACAACCAAAACCAAAGACAGAAGGGCTGAATCCACTGTGGATGAAACACTTCACATTCCATTTTATTCTCTTCCTTCTTCATCAGTGTTTTGTTTCTGATTAATTAGAGGTCCTTAATTGTTATTTTCTTTCCCTAGGAAGGTTACTTTGATTTCAAAGCCTGTCGGTGTACATGGGCAGTCTCAGGTGTGTCCGTATTTACCACCTTGGCATGTAATGTAATTCTTTAGGAGTGCCTTGCAACCTACCTATTCTATTTTGGCTAACCTACCCACTGCCATCAGCTGATTTTGCCAACTCAACTTCTTTAGGTTGTTAATAACTGTAACTTAACTAATTAAGAGCAACTAATCCAGGTAGCAGTTAATTTATCTGTCTGACCTTATACTGAGGTTTGATGTTATATTGTTTCTGTAGGCTTACTATCTGTTTGTGAAAGTTTTTTTCCTTGAGAGTGTGGGCTCTGAGGAGAGCTGAAGGATGGAGGTGAAGAGTCTTTGCTTACACAGTACATAAACCAAGTCTTAATACGACTTGAGGGTATTAAGGTACTTCAAAGCCTGAATGCTATAAACCCACACATTGGTCTGAATAGCTTCTCAGTCACACAAATGTGGAAAATTAAATTGTCTTCCTGTAGGAAATATTAATAATTTGTTTTCAACCCACATTGATGAAATTTTGACATCTCAATTATTTTCACATAAAAGAAAGTGGAAAGCAATCTCAATTTGGAAATATTGGACTGCAAATTGTTTACTCTCTTGATCAAAGAGAAGATTTTTAATCTCTAAAGGTTGATGTGTTTGATATTCAAAAATATCTACAATAATTCTGACAACTGGAAATATCAGTGCTGGGTTTTGGGTTTTTTTTAGATTAAAAAAGAGGTTTGTTTGAAGTATTCTACTTGAAATATCCTATAACTATTATTACAGGAAAAAGAGCCTGGGGAGGGGGGGTTGGTGGTTTTTTTTTTTTTTTGGTTGGTTGTTGTTATTATTATTATTACTTGTTTCTTTGATAGTCTAAATTTTTAAGGAAAAGATTAAGTAAATTTTTTTTAGAATTCTCTCTTCTCTCCTACTCTATTTATTTTCTAGCAGAAAAAAAAAAAAAAGAAGGATCATCTTTGAGAGGACTCTCACTTGGCTTGCTGAAGGTATAGAGAACATCCATGCAAGCACATCCATGCAAGCACTCTTCCTGCATTGTGCCAGGGAAGGAGCATTTTGAAGAGGTGTGCATTTTAGAAAGACACCACATCTTTCCGCATGAACTCAGAAATTCACTTGTTTTTATTTAATAATGTTGGGCCAGTGATTATTGCCGACACCCTGGTTAACATATTTTCTTAATTGCGTCTAGTTTTCATTTTCATTAAAATACTTTTGATAAATTATGGTAGTGCTGTCTTTATTTGCTGTTGTTGTTAATTTAATACTGGGGGAAATAAAGGAGGAGAAAATCTTGTTTCGATCTGGAAATGGAGCCTAATACCCTGACAGTAGGAACCAAAGTCCTCGTTTTGATTGCAGGTAAGTATCTGTGGAACTGGAACATCTTTTTAACAACAACAACAACAACAAGAGAAAGGTGATGAAATTAAATGTTCCAATTACCTTGGAATTACTCGAATTATATTGGTTTATTTGGATGAGAGGGTTCTGTAGCAAAATACATGCCACTTTTCAGATTTCAAGGGGGCTCCCTCTCACCTCTGCCACCGCAGGCAGGTAGCTCATGGTGCGCTAACCCTCACTGCAGGCTTGGCTACCTGGGGACGTGTGGCAAAGGCAAACTGAATCAGTTAATGGTGTGAATGAAAGTGCATTAAAAATCCTGCGGGTGTTCCCTTTCAAGTGTTAAGAGTCTGTATGCTACCGTAGCTTAATCTTTCTCTGAGGAGGGCTTGTCCTCAGTGAAGTATTAGCATAAGGTATCACTCCAGCGTTGCTCCTGGCTGAACTCCTGCACACACAGAGCACTCTCTAACTTGAACTAAGCAATGATTTAGACGCCTTTGCTGTGTTTTGCATCTGTGCTGGTGGATGAACCGAAGTGCCTGGTGTCTGGCTTATCTGGCTGGGGAGGCTTGCTAACAGCTGGCCGTGCCGTCTGCCATACCGCAACAGGGCTGAATTAGCTGGTTTGTCACAGGCCCAGGCTAAAGGTTGAATAATGCTTATTTTCAAACCAGCAAGGGGGAATTCAGCCACTCGCTGCTAATCCTTGCACGGAGTGTGTCACTAGCTAGTCTCTCCCCGCAGCTTCAATGTTTGCAGCATGACCATGTTTGCCCAAGGGAGGCCAGCTCCAGAGGAATCAAGCTGCCTCTAAGGGTACGTGCACATGACTGGAAGCAATTGAGTTACTGAGGCTTAACAAGTTACCTCTAATCAGTTGATGAGCTGTAACTCAATAAGACACAGAGATTTTATTGCTTTTAATTGCATGTCTCCATCTTTGGTAACCTGAGTTAACCCTGCACTAGCGATGTTCCCTGAGAAACTACAATAATATACGAGCAGAGAGACATGAAGCAGCAGGAGGGGGATTCATTGCTCCCACTTTCAGTAACGTGAATTACCTGGCTTGTCTCGGTGGTCTTCTCTAGAGCCAAAGGAAAGAGGGCCCTCTCCGAGGTGGCTTTGAGCACATAAATTAGGTTCTTCCTCAGAGTCTCTCTCTGGAGGAGCTTACCTTTCTGCATTGATGACAGAAGTCATTAGGAAGAATAGCCAGTTAATTTAGGCAGAAATGCTTCTTTTGGCTGTTGTGCCGACATGAAATGGTAAGAGGGGCTTTGGAAGACAATGTCATGTGTGTCTTTTCTGCCAATAAACAATAGATGTTTCCCCCATAAGTTGGTGTCTGATGCCAGGAGAGGCTGTATATGTAAGTATTCACAGATTTTGGTTTAATTACACTGACATTTTGCATATGACAGAAATTTAATTTTTTAATTAAACTTTTTTTTACCTCCCCCCAATTTTTTTTTGTTCTCCTTAAATTTGACCTGTACAAAACTCTGAAGTGTTTCATGCTGACAGGCAACCTCCCACTCATCCTGGAAGTGGCAGGTTTATGCTGATCATTAATAGAAGGAATAAATGGCACCTGGTGAGGCACAAGGATGCCCCGCAGTGCTGCCTTCCAGCAGAGCCATCTGAGACAGTGGAAAGGGATTTTTCATTTTTTAGTGATGAAATTTGAGTGCATCAGATCAGGGAAACCAGATCAGATGTGACTAAAGAATTTGGCCACAGAGTAAACTATAATTAGGATTTTGTTTTTTCTTTCTTCCGGTTGCAGGCTACTGCTACTGTACTTTCAGACGTTACCAAACAGCACAGTGAAATAACATCAAGAAGCCATTTCATTTTCTAAATTAGCATTGGCCTTTCATTCACCTTCCATCCTCTTGGGTTACCCAGCTGCATATTAGAAGTGGTGTTCTGCCTTGCCTCTCTCCCCCTTCATTGTTCATGTAATTGGAAAGAGTCAGGACAACCGTGCTTTCGCGGTTTGGTTTGAGTTGCTCTTACTTCCAACTCTGTAGAATATTGCTATATGTTAGTTTACAAAATCACTTGTATACAAAGGCCTTTCACAAATATTAATTCTTAAAGCTCTTCTGTAACGGCATGGGGTAGATGGGTTTAAATTTACACATTTTACAGCCAAGTAAAGTGAACTGGTGAAGGTTATGGTAACCCAAGATGGGTTAGAGGAATTTTAACAACAGTAGTGCAAGCAGTTCTCTGCAAAGCTCTACCCATGCAACATCCGTCTGACTTTATGTTTGACCGCATATTTAAAGCCTAATTCCTACTCATCATCTCTCATATTCTGTTTTTGCAAATATGGAGCCTGTTTCAAACAAACTAGACTTCCCAGTGAAAACTGAGTGAAATAAAAGTTTCCATTTTGATTTTTTGGGACATTTAAGTGTTACATTCAAAATTAAAATAATATAGAATAGAAATGGAGAGGTCTGCCAAGTGAAAAACTCATATTCTGTCACCATTTAAGTCCTGGTGCCTCATTCTTGCTGTCTCTGTATGAAAAACAAACATATCTCTGAACACTTTGCCACTTGAGAAATGACTGTTTTAGCATAGATAAAAGCTCCAGATACTTAAGAGACTGGTAACGCCCCTCTTCCCCCCAAATCAGAGCTGAATTCATAACACTTTTTTATTATGATTCAAACTCAAGCTGAATTCTTCTCTGTGGGAATTTGCTTGAGAAAAAACATTGCAAGTTGACCATCTGTTGGATTAGACAACCGCTTCATTCCCAAACCCCAGCCTCCCCCATCGCCTCCTTCTCGCCAGCCTCTCTGCAGTTCCATGCAGCACATTTCAAAGGCTAAAAAAGCAACTCTGAAACTTCTTACCCCAGAAACTCAACAGTATGCCCTGAGGAGACAGCTTCTCCTTTGGGGGCAAGTCCCTCTAGTTCTAATTCCCATGCATGCTCGTTTTCCTTCTCTTCTCCCATATTGGGACTAGATGCTGGTGTTCATCACTTCTCTCCACGGCTTATCCTTGCTCCATTTTTAAAACCTCGAGTGCTCTTCAGCAGATGTGAGAGCCTCAGGCTCACTTGCCCTCTGAGCCACAGAGAAATCCTGATTATACAGAACCAGATATTATGTGTCAACAGCAGGCATTGTAGGATGGAGGTGTATTTTCAACAATGAGCTGCTAAATCTGTAAAGGTTTCTAATTGAATTGCTAAAATCCCGCAAGGGAGGGCTGGTCAATGCAACATAGTTCCCTCCAAAGCTGTTTTTCTGCTCCTAGTGTTTCTCTTTTTAAAACCTGTTTTCATTTTCCTGGCAGCAATTCTATTGTCTAACTCTATTACTGCAGTTTCTCTTCAGCAGTTATTCGCATTAAGCAGTTTGATTAAAATTCTTTGCTGTTAAGCTCTGGAGTTTTCAGCTGTGTAAACGGTAGGGGATACTGAGAGAAGGCGAAGCCCCCAAAGAAGTGCTTCCTGCCTCAAGCTGCTGATACAGAGAGCAATGCAGATCTCTTTTTCTGACCGACACACTTCAACACCTGAACTGTCTTTTGTCAGAAACCATACTGGAAATAAATGTCTGCTTCTCTCAGGTCTACAGCCTATGACTACAGTATCACAGCATTAGGTACAGTGACTCTCACCTCCTAGCACTAACTGCTGCTCTGCTACATGTTGTGAGAACCTGCCTGTGCCATGAGTGCTCTCCTGGGAATCACGGTGCCGAATTCCTAGAGAAAACCTAGGACTGGTATAAAGTTATTTAGAGTTCAGAAGTGAACACTACTATCACTGTGGCCTTCCCCTATAGCTGCAACGCACAGCAGATAGACACTTTCTATATTAATCTGCTTTTATATTGGTATGCCCACATGAAAATAAATTATATTACAGCAATATAACACTGAAAAAAAGCAGTGGTGAGCCAAACTTCATGCCTCATAACTCAATTCACTCACACCTGTCCTTCAAGTTGTCTGTATGTATATACATATATATGCATCTATAGACGTATATAGTGTGCATGTTTGTGTATTTAGCTCTGCACATAAATATTTATATGCTTTTCTAGTTTGAACACTTTAACAGAAAAAAATATACTGAAGTTAAAGTTAGGTCAGTCACATCACAAAATGCAAATATTTCTGATTCTTCCATGTGTCCACTTGTTTGAGCTGGGTCCATAATCCTCTCCCCTCCTTTTCCTCTGGTTTAGGATGAGAAGAATTTGCTAATATATGACAGTTTCAAGTAACTCTTAAAACAAGAACTTAGTAGGAGCAGTAGAGGCTGTCAGTTATAATAAAATCCACAGCCACAAACTCCAGAAAATGTTTAACGGCACAGTTCAGGTAGGTGTCATCTAAATTATCCTATGGAAGTCACTCTTTCTCTTTAAATGCAATGCAAGATGGGTTCTTGCGCACCTGCTGCTAACGTTTCTTACCCCAGAAATCTTTCTGCTTATTTGTCTGTTTCAATTAGCCAATGTCAACAGCTCTCTAACAGTGGAAAGGTGCACAGTTGCAACTGGTACTATCATACAAGGGAATTCCGATGCTTTAGCATGTAATGACATGAATGAGTACACACATCGATGCTTGCAGGGTCTGTCTTTGTGCTATCACTGGGAGCAGGCATGAGACTGGGGTAGGACACACTATTCTAATTGATACTCGTGGAGAAGAGCACTTAATATCCAAATTATGTGCTCCATTTCCCTGTATCACAACAGTGAAAATTTTTATATTGCACTTATCAGTAACACCCACTGCACCTTGTTTCATGCCTGATTAGGCCCCTCTAAAATATGTTTTGTCTACTGAGCTTTGGCTTTTGAGAGATGTGGCAGAAGAACCAATTGAAGAGGTTAATCTGTGGCTGTATCTCCCCACTCACAATGCAGGCATGGCATATTTAGGACTATACTGAGGGATAACACGAGTTCAAGTCTTCAGGCATTCATCACTGCTGTGCCTTGGACATTTCCTCAACTCCACTGGTGAATACAGCTGGACTCAAACTCGATGAACACAGCTGGACTCAAACTCGATGAACACACAGTGAGCCTAAATGAGTAGTTGGGTTCTGTCAGGATGAGAGGTTTCTGAACACAGAAATCCTAGGGTTGAAGCCTAAAATTATTGAAACATGCTAAAAAAAAGAGGCGAGAGAAGTGTGTTTTGCTATTTGTTAAGACTTATATCCCCCTGCCACCAGGGCTTTGGTCTCTGAAGTCCTTCTGAATTACCAATGACTGCCAAATACTAGGAGGCCTGGGTGCCAGCCCACACACTCCTTGCATAGCTACACCACCTGGAAAGACTGTTGAGAGAAGTGTGGCACTAAAGCTGCTACTGTCCTTCATGGAGTTTCATTCAAAGAGGTGTGACAAGCATCTTCAGCAACTTCAAGGCTGCTCTACAGTTATGCTGTCCTGCTACCTCAACACTGAGTAGCCACCCTGACCCTCTGTAAGTGTTTTGACATTGAAAATCTGAGGCTTTGCACACAAAATTAGAAGCACACAAATGCACATGCCAGCTTAACCTTCAAAATCATGAGACACATTAGTGCATCACCAGTGAAGGTGCCAGATAGCTGGATTACAGTCTCTAAATTTCAGTGCTGATATCTGAATAAAAAAGAGAAAATATTGCACTTTTTTTAATGACTAGGGTGAGATTAGGATACTAGCATTAAAAAAAAATAATCTTAGAATCACAGAATTGTTGATGTTGGAGGGGACCTCTGGAGGTCATCTTGTCTACCCTCCCAGTCAAGTAGGGTCACATAGAGCAGATGACCTGTTTGAACATTTCATCAACTTCTCTCTCTCTCTTTTTTTTTTTTTTTTTTTTAAGGTTTTGGGTTGAATTTGCAGTAGGTGACCCTCTGAGTGCTTAATTGAATATAGATAAGCATCCAAGATTTGGGAGTTCTGCCTGACAAGAAATTGACTTTCTCTGAACCTTGGTAAACAAATCCAACTGAAAATCTCATGTAAATCACTTATTTTGTCAAAATTAACCAAAATGCAATAGAAATTCATTTACTGTATAGCTCTCCACTTTGTTTACCAGAATTTGTAATGTTGCTGGCCTCATTCCTTGAAATTTTGATCACTGCTTTCCTTGATATTTATGAGAGTTCTTATTTCTTCTGTTCTTTGAACTAAATTGTTGAGAACAGTCTTTATTTTACTCTGTTGGTATTTTCATGTATGGATAAATAACAAAAGGACAAATGCAGACATGAACCAAATCTTTCCATAATTGAAAATGGATTTAGTTTGAGCTTTATGTTAATATTAAGGTCACTTCTCATTTTAGATAAACCGTTTATTTCCACTAATCAAACACCAATCTTTGCTTCAGCCAAAACCTAATCTGAATGTGAGCTTTTCCCTCAACAAGAATAACTTTTCTGGGAGCTTATGGACTGAGAAGGAGCTGCAGTTCATTAGCGTTCTCCTGTATTCACAACCACAACTTTCTCCAAGTTTCAATTACTTTCAGGTAACACAGTTCATGGCCAAACAATGATTCTAATAGAGCTATTAATCTAAGTCTCCAATGTGTATAGACAGTACACTTATTCCAGAAGTAAAACAGGGTAGGGGAAAGGACCAGGAACTGACACTGTCTAGTAACTGCATGATTGTCTTGACAGTGTTATTAGCATTTCAGAATCTAATGGAAAGCAGCAAGATGAGGAGGTGCAGGGTGACTCCAGAAGACACATCAAAGGCCGGGAGAGTGGTAGAGTTTTCAACATGCTGCTTGTCTGACCTGATGGCAGCACTTCTTAAATCTGTTTCAGGGCAGAACAGATTTCTTCCTCACTTTGGGATCAGAGTTCTAGCAGGAACAGGATGTGTTGCTTTAAAATTTTCAAGGCAAAATCACCAGCTCAGATAAATCAATATAACTCCATTGTGGCTTTAATTCAATTATACCAGTGCCTGAGCATCCTGCCCTTGAATGTTTGAAGAAGGAAACTCTTCCCTCTCAATGAATTTATCAGCTAGATAGATAGGATGGAAGAAAGGAAATATTACTGTCTGTAATGAAACTTACTTATTACAGACAGGTAATTAAGGGATAAATTCATAGAGAGTGACATTTTCTTCTTCACTAAGAAAAGTCTGCAGCAGCGTTGGGGAAGACATCAGGGACGTGGTTGCAGCACACTAATTTACATGGTCAGTCACAGACAAGTAGTATCTTAGAATAGGTCTTATGCTTGGTGTCCCCTAAAAGGACTTTCCATGGCTGGAAGGCTGATATAAAAGAGATTTGTTGTCTGTGCTTCTTCCTTGAAGTGGAAAAGGAAGGTGACAGATGCAAACTCCCGTTGCAGTTAATTTGCACGGAGGAATTCCCTTTGAGTATAAGCAGCAAGGACACCAATCTTTTTCACAGATAGTGTGAATTAAAATAAAAATAAGAAAACTTTGCTCTGAACTTTTTTCTAAAGGAAAGCTGGGGAAGTCAATGACAGAATATGGTTTGGAACCCACTTTTGGGGATGTTTCTAACTCTCCTGTTCATGAAATTGCCCTTCCTCCTTATTTTACTTTTTTGTATCTTTGTTCCTGGTTATGGGAGTACCTTGTTGTTCTCCAAAATATTTTTGTGCAAAATAAAAAAAATGCATGATGATGTTTTATCAATCAAATACAGATACAAAGGAATCGGATGTTACAAGAATAATTCTATGGCATATTTAGATATTTCTTAGCCACTACTGTATTTGTGGTCTGACATTCTTCAGTGCAACTTCCGTTCAGTTTAGATCACAGGAGTATAGAATTTAATCTGCTCTACATACTCTTCCTATTAATCTTTTGGTTTGTTTATGTCTGCTTATATTTAACAGACTTTTTCTCTTTTCTATGTAAATTCTTTTAAATTTTCTGTTGACTTCTCCTTTCCCACTGCTGGCCTATGTTGAGCTTCTCATCAATCAGTACCCCCAAGTCCTTCTCATTGAGGCTGCTTTCAATCCATTCCTCTCCCAGCCTATAGTCATGCTTGGGATTGCGCTGACCCACGTGCAGGACCTTGCAGTCGGCCTTGTTGAACTTCATGCAGTTCGCACGGGCCCACCTCTCCAGCCTGTCAAGGTCCCTCTGGATGGCATCCCTTCCCTCCAGCGTGTTGACCACACCACACAGCTTGGTGTTGTTGGCAAACTTGCTGAGGGTGCACTCGATCCCACTGTCCGTGTCGCTGACATTATGGGGTTATTTTGTGACTCTGTGGAGTCACAGACAAAACACATAGTGAACCACTAGGTAATACTCCTTTTCAAATGAGGACAGGTATGAGAACCCTAATGCTATTTCACCATCCTACCAGAACCTCTCACTGCAGTTTTCATAGGAAATGATGGCAACAACACCCTGTCAGCATTTCTTCTTGTCCAAGAAGATAGTTTCTCTTCTTGCAGTCAGGAGGAGGTCTTTGCCTATCAGTAGATTTCAAAATATTTTGGATCTGCTTATTACAAAAATGAGACAGCAATTAAGGGGTAACCTAGAGTCAGGTGGCAGTGGTGTGAGAGTGTCACAGCTGCATGAAAACCCATGTTGTATAAGGAACCCACTTTTTAAATGACTACACCATTTAAAAGAACAAAGGAGAGGAAGGAGAAGAGGAGAAGGGGAAGGAAAGCCTCTTTCCCACAGAAAAATAAGAGCAGTTGAGCACAAGGGTAAAAGTTACCATGGCCCTGTCAGTGACCCACAGTTGTTAGGAGCTGGATCTGAGATTAAATGGGGTGAGGTAAACATATTTTTTTGTTCTGCCTCATTGTGACAGTTCCCATTACGGAAGAGGAAAGAATGTACTCATCAAAATGTGCAAGTACATCATGTAAAAATTGAGGTTTGGAATTGTGGCATTCTCTGGAACCTGTTGGCAGGCGTTTGCAAATTGCAAATCCAAAACCCACTGAGGCAGCCATGCACGGCTGAGGGCCTGCATAAGCTGAAGCATCCCTCTGGTGCCTTCTGCCAGCTGTTGAGCAGTGTCGCTGCTGGGCTCTCCAGAGGCTGGAAGGGTACACCAGAGGAAGCACAGAATGGGACACAAACCATGGACATCTCTGTCCAAGCTTCTGCTACATATTTGCAGTGAAGGGACCAGGTCTACCAGTCTTCCCAGGTGGCCTAGGCTGGAAGATGAATCCCTCCTGAAAAGAACGTGACACCAGGCTGTAGTGGTTGCCATGAGAGAGAAACCCTGTGGACAGTGAGATAACTTATGGCCTCATTTAACTACCTGTGTGATTAGAAATATCTGTTAAACTGCCATTCCTTGGGGATAAATGAATAACAAAGAAGGAAAACGGCCAAGCTCAATGGCACAAATGATATAATTGCAGAGCATGTTAAAGAGGTATTATTAAGTGAAGTGGGCTGGATGATTCACCTAAAGTCTGCTCAGTGAAAATTTTACAGAGAGACATGGGACAGTGCCAAGGTTTATCATCTGCATGGCTTGTCCATAGCAAACACTCCCTGCATAGACATCTATCTGCACTTTAAAAATAGAGAAACTGTAGAGTGTAATCAGGGATTAAAAATGAAAGATCAGACTCTCTGCATCATATATTTAATACAAAATTAATATTTTAAATTGCCACATAGTACTAGTGAAACTATGAAGCTAATAGAATGTAAGGAGAACAGCACATCTCCTACATGAAGTTTGAATTTTAAAGCACCCCAGGGCATATCTTTACATGAAGAGACTTTGTAAAACCTAACTAAAAGGTGTTTCATAACTCAAAACTCTTTCTATACAATTACATTGATCATTAAAGATGCAAAAGACAGAGCTGCTCTTCCAGACTATTGGATTTCTTGAAGCCAATTTAATGCCACTATTTATGGCTGGTTTCATATTTGTCAGGGAAAATACGATCGATACTGTCAAAAGTTCCTTGAATTACAATATTCAGAACAATGCCAGACACCGCATCTGGTAAATAAGGGGAAATATATTATTTGGATTCTTGACAGTGTTAGAGAAACAGCAGTTTCACACAACCCATTTCACAGAGGAATCCATGTTAATTCCACTGTTTATAGCAATTGTCAAATTCAGTACTGGTTTACAAAGATTTAAGCATTTGGAATAAAGTGTAACTAGTTAAGATACATTTTGCAGATTATCTTTCTTCAGAAAAATGAATTTTAATATTCGCATTTCTGTATAATTTATAGTCATATTAGAACTGCTATCTTGCAATTAATAATTGCCTTCAAAATATTCATTGAACATGAGGAACGAAGGAACACAAGAATGTAAGAAGGTACAAAGACCTTGGATATTGCTATGACAGAATTATCTTAAACATTCAGAAAGTATTTTGAAGTCATTTTCAGTTAGGAATTTTTGAAGGGTTTATTTAACAGTTTAGGTGTTTATAAGAACTTACAGAATTATATTGTAAATTCCCTGTTTAAAAGGGGAAAAATACATTTTTGTTTTAAAAGACATTTGAAAAAAATTTTGATCAAACAAAGCAAAACTTTGAAGGAAAATCCCCCACTGAATTTGACATAAATTAATAACCCCTCTGTTTCTGTTACTTTTAAAATCTTCACCAACATGCAGAATTTAGGATTTTGATAATGCGAATGACAGTGTTTGTTTATCATGTTAGGCCTGAGTATTTGAAGTCCCTTTCCAGACAATATATGGGTAACAGAGAACTGTGAGATGAGATCACGTTCCCTGTGGAAAACAATGTTCCCTGCAGAGGCTGTTTTTTCTGATAGAAATAATTCTCAACTGTCGTGTCTTAAACGCACATGCAGTGGTCGACCAGGGAGAAGCTCCATGCTAAAAGCAAGGAAGCACTTGGGAATGATTTGTTCTTTCAGTCTTTTCCTACAGAAGGCGATAAAAGATGGATGAATCTGGGGATGTTTAACAGTCAGGGATTCTTGACTATGTAATGTACAAATTGAGCTACATCTGAATTCCACTTAATATACTTTTAGCAGTGGAGGGCTGGTCTCACACACTTTACTTTTGTGCAGTCCTCTCAGTTACCTGTTTGTCCCTAAAATCATGATGGGTGACAGGGTTGACACCTTCAAAGCAGGCTTCTGCTTGCAATTTCTAGCATAATTTTTACTTTTTCATTCCAGCTGAATTATGCAGAGGGGCTTCATCCAGAGTGCAAAACCTTCCCAGTTGCACACGTGAGGCTGAAGGCCACCTCTGTGCAAAGCCCTGTGCTCCAGGCCTCAGGTGAGACAACAGTATTTGTACAACAATGGTCATACTTTATATAAAGCTAAGGAAATGGCCTTGTAAAGATAAGCCTTCATTATAAGCCAGCAGTCAATTCCTTTATCCCTTTATGTGTCCCCAAAAGTTGTCAAAGAAAACGTGGCTGCAACCAACACCAGCTCTAAGGAGGGCAAAGAATTTCCTTTTCAATGAGCAGCAACGCCGAGAAGAGGCAGCTCTTAGCCATGCCCTAAGAGGGTGCGTGGTACTGCATCATAACTGAGCTTAGTGCTTCTGGTCACAGACCCCTTTCTCAGGAAAGCTGTGTGATTAAATATCTAATTACATCATTTTCCCTATGCTTATTCTGTATGTCCTGACCTGACATTAGAAGTCTAACTTGTTTAAGCAAATGAAAGATGTCTATCCCGGCCAATTTATATTTTGCAACACGGCTGCAGAAATTTTTCAAAGAAAACATTGCTTCTCTCTTCTTGCCAGAGGCAGGTAAATGTGATGTGAGTGACAACCTGATTGCTGGTTCTGGGTTAAGAATGAGGTGAGTGAGGCTGAGACTCTGCCATGGAAGCACAGGGGACAAAATATCTTAGCAGTAACGAGCATGTTGCAAACTCTCCATGCCACCAGTGCCAACGTTTCAAGGCTACGTGAAATTAAAGGGAAAAGGTCACTAGAAAGAGCTGATTGTGGAATTTGAGTGGGCCTTTTCTGGGAAATTGAATCTTATAAAAAATTGTTGTTTACGTTTCTACCTGAGACAGCGTGAGTGAAATGAAATCAAATCTTATAGTTGGCCATTTTTCTCGTCTCCTCTTCTCTAACAACAAATACAAGAAATTCTGTTAAATTCCATTATGACTTCTCTCTAGTCATGGCAGCCTGACCCTCTGCCAAATCTCCTGTTGGCAAGATTCCAGTACACAACTGGAGAAATCCATTGGTTATATGAGCAGAAAGCTTAGCTCATAATCCCCAGTCATAAACAGATATAATTGCAATTTCTGAGGTGTGCCCAAGCTGAGGGAGGTTATTAAAGTGCAGCACTAGGACCAGTGCTGCTATTTTAGACAGGAGTTCTAATATCTTTTGTCTATTAAAACCTCGTGGGAGAGGATAAGAAAGTAAATATT
The DNA here is from genome assembly GCF_011004875.1 of Balearica regulorum gibbericeps. Taxonomy (NCBI): domain Eukaryota; kingdom Metazoa; phylum Chordata; class Aves; order Gruiformes; family Gruidae; genus Balearica; species Balearica regulorum. Next base: position 64,959,927 of record NC_046184.1, read on the forward strand.
TGGAAGTCAGGAGAGAAAAAAAGGGGCAATCCTTTTAATTTCATGAAATTGCACAGGACAAGGAGACCCTTCTGGAGGGAGAAGGAGGGAAATGTTAACTGTTGTTCATAGAAGTTGGAATTACCCCTCTTAAGAACAGAAATGTGGCATGTCTGAGAAAGAAGTCCTTCCAGAAGGTCCACACATGTTGAAGTAAAGAACTCAGTGTTAATTTAAACTGAAATGCCAGCAATTATTTCTGCTCCACCACCAAGCAAATGTCTCATTTAGCTGTATGACTTTTTTCAATATTAAAATTCAATAAAGAATATGTTGGGGATCTCTAAGTAAGAGGAGACAACTGAAAGTAAAATATGTTCCAGGTTCTTCTTCTCCTATCCTTTTATTCTGTAATGTTGTCTGAAAGGAGAGTGATTGGAATAAGCAGTGTAGTTTAGCTATGTTTCAAATATGGAACCAAGTCTTGTAGAGGAATTTGGACTCGTTGCGTGCAAAGGTACTTTGAAAGCTCTGGCAGCAGGACGGCAATGAGCCCCTCCTAGTGCCACTAAATGGCACGGCATATTGCACCAGTCCAGTGACTCCCAGTAAGAGAGTACCTGGAGTCACTATAATCTTTCCACCTCCAGCTGAAGACCAGGTGAATCATATTAGCAGTAGAAAAAGAAAAAAAATTCAAACATGGCTAGCTGTTTCAGGAGGCTGCAAATTTAAAAGAGCAGCAGGATTTCTGCTATTCTCTTTGAGTTCCAAAAGATATTTGGGTTCCTGCATTTCTCCATTACATATGGAATATGGCTTATTTGGAAATGTTGCTCATGATACTGTATTGCTTTTTTCCTGCAGTTATTTTATTTAAACAATTGTGTTAGTCAAAAAAGGTGTCTTGTCTCCTTTTTTCTTTTTACCGTAATTTAGTTTAAAGGTTTGACTGGTGTAAACATCTTTATCACCATTCATCTTACAAATTAACGTGCAGATATGTTTCAAAATGATACAGTATTAGGAAAGAAATAAAAACATCGCAGAAGAAGAATGAAAAGAAAATTATTCTATAGGCCATCAGACTGTGATTTGTACTAGTAACATGGTGCAGTAAAAAGCATGTAGATTTGGAAAGGAACAGTGAGATACTAACACCCAGAGTTTGACCAGTGAGGGTAAATGAGAATTTAGAATTCCAGCACTGAAAAAGTCATTAATTGGAAATGTGAGGAAGATGCAAAAGAAAAGGAAGAAGCAGAAGAAAGATGGGCATCTATGTTTTGTGTAGTCTCTGTGTCACTGTTATCTGAACACTTCACAAGCTCACCATGAGATTAATTAGTTCATCCTACCACACTGCTGGAAACTGAGTGATGAAAACTTAACTGGACAATGGAAACAAAAAAGCTAGAAAAGACAGCATAGTGAGCTGTCTTTGTTGTTTTTATGTAGTTCAATGTTGACATTACAGTGTATGTCCTGAATACACAGTTGAATGAGGAGCAACTATTTGGAGCAAATTTTGGTTTATTTACACCTGATATTTTCTATTGGGCTGTGTTCTACTGAATTCAGTCCTCTGTGAAGAATCGATAAAGAATTTGCCTCCTCTGCTTTCTAGATTTTCTTCCCAACTTTCTGCCACTCAGATTCAACATTTGGTCTCATCATTTCTGAAGGCATGGCTGGAAAACCTTTTGTCTTGTGAAGGCAATGTGGAGGCACCACTGCCTCTAATGAAAGCATGCAAGGACTGGAGGTTCTGCCCTTTCCTCCCCAGACTCATAGTGCTGTGGCTCTCCTCTCATGCAAGGCTCACGCCTGATCCTATGATATCTCGGTTGCATGACACACACAACACCCAGGCAAGAGACAAGACAGTCCACTTCCAGTCAGCTGATATGGGGAGACAGTGCAGCAAAGAGGAGGCTCCCGGAAATAATTTAGCTATCTATCTCATACCTCAATCCACATCCATCTCTGAAATCTCTTAGGACTAAATTGCAGGCTGGGTTATCTGCTCTAAGAGTCATGCCCTGCCTAAGGTAGGATTTCCTCTGTGCAATGTTTGAGCTAATGAGAAACATTTTCTGGAGTAATTTCTCTCAGATGCTTTTGTTTTAGCATCTTTAGAAAAAAAATTGCTATTATGCTTTTGTCTAAAAAACCTCCAAACATACTTACTACCTGTCTAGCCTGAGACCCACTGAGTGTACCAAGTGTATCACTGTGCAACTCTTGCACTGACTTATCAGTGTTACTCTCTCAAACTTGAAAGGATGTTTCTCAAGTCTCTTTTCTTCAAAAATGTTGATATGATTAAAACTTCTAAGGAAGGCCGTCCTTCAGGCTGTGCTCAAAGATAGGTTGTCTGGTCAGTCATGGGTACGTTCAGCATACTTAATGAACATGCTTGTATCCTTTCTGGCAAAGAGATTCAAAAGAGAAAGACAGAAAAAGGGAGAGTGATGATCGGCTGAAAGGCTATATGGAGATGATGGACTGAAAGCATATGCAGCACCATGGCAGTGGTTCCTGGCATTAGCTGGAATAGAAGAACTGAAAGTCGTATTATCCTTGACTTTGAGGATTGTCTCTGGATGAGGGTTTGAACACTGCTGGTCATGCAATGCTGCTAAATATGTAAAATCTTTTTACACCAACAGTACCTATACTACAGTCTAATAACTTTCATCAGCACTGAACAACCTTGAAGGAGAAGTGTCATTTCTTTAGTTTAAAAAAAAAAAAAGAAAAAGATTTTCACCTTAAGAATGTTAGAAGATAATCGGTGTCTGCCTATTGTAATCATATCTTACAGGCGAAATGACATGTCCCAATCCGACATCCTTTGGGGACATGACCTCTTTTATCAAAACACTTATTAGAGTGGACCAGTGGTCCTAGAGTCTACCTAATGAATACAAATTTGCTTGCAACGTGAAAACATTTCTGTTGAAAGCCTTCTGCAGCCCCTGGCAGGTTTGAACACAGGTTTTCTCTCCTGAAATAAGTGGAACTTTATTCTTCAATAACATCTCTGCAAATTTTCTGTGTATTTTGATTAATAAAACCTCACAGCAATCTCCTGAGGTCACCGGTTGTGCCTTGCCAGGTACCCACCAGGGATACAGACACTGAAGTCACTGGGACTCTCTGGGGTCCCAGGAACTGAATTGCAATGAGTAGCTCCCCAACCCTGGCTGAATACTGGCATCTGAGAGATTTTCCCTTATAGTACGCTGGATGTCTCAAAGCTGTTTGGAGTACTTTCTGCTAGAGCATCTGCTCCATCCATATCACAGGATGGAAACCCTCACATAAAAGAGTGAAGGCAATGGGAAGTGTATGATGATAGAGGACTGAAAAGACGAAGAAACGAAGGAAGACCAGGGAAAAAGAGAAAAAAGAGGAGAATGAAAGGCATGAAAATGGGGAGAGAGAAAAAGTGAAAACCAGGAAAAAAGGAAAATGAAGTGTTGTAAAACTCTTACAAACACAATAGAGGTTTTCTCTGGAGAAATTTTCCAGTGGTTGTAGTTGAATTACCTGGTGTTTAAAGCTTCAGAAGTTTCAGCTGGTTTCTGGCTACACAATAGCTGGAAGCAGCCTAAGATTAGTGAATATCCTTGTTCTTTTCATGTGTAGGAAGAAAAGCTTGAGCCGGTTGATGGAGGAAGACTGATGATTTTTTTTTTCCTTTTCCTTTTTTTCAAGCTAACAAAAACTAAAGAAAAAAATTGCTGTTGCAGGCACATCATTTCATAACAGAACTCTGTCACCTCTCTACTTTCATCAAATTGCCATAAATTCTACCTTAGGAAAGGCATACAGTAGATCTTGATAGAGGATAATGATGGAAGAATGAAATACCATTAAAAACTTGCTTTCTCACTGTGCTTCAGGATGCTCCTGCTCATCCTAGTGCTTTTAAGTACAATTGAGTATAGTACCATTTTAATATCAGATAGTAACTCTAAGAGGAGACTGCATCCTGCCCCCAGAGCACTTAGCGGTATTGTGCTTTCTATCTGTAAGTGATATGAGCCAGTATATGACACAAGAACACTGCATTATACCATGCCACTGTGAGACTGTGTTATACCACCACCACACTGAGATGCAGCCCCGTGGTGTTATCATGTTGTTGAGCTTAGTCCTGAAAATAAACTCTCTAAAGGTCACAATTATAAATAGACCCGCTACATTGCCTTATCACCTCCATAGCCTGAACTAAGGGGTAGCATCTGGTGCTTGCAATGAAATGAGATTGACTGCATATTCCCAGCCTGCTAGAGCACTTCACAGCAGTGCCACCAGAGACCTGTGTTTTGCCAGCTGTGTGAGAAGTTGGATGTTTCGTGTGCTGGAATCTGGGCTGAATCCTGTCTGTACTAGAGAGTGGAATTGTTTTAACCAGCTCAGTAAAGATTTAACAAGTATTTGGTCACAGTACTCCCAGGGACAGGTCTCGTGATGGGCAGAGCCACCCACTGTGTGCAGTGTCAGGGAACCAGAGCAGTAACACAGCTCAGGTCTTGCTGCCCGCTTTGCCAATGCCACACCTCTGGAAATTCCCAGTTGCTGCTGCTGGGGGAAAGAGCAGAAGGCACCTAAAAGCAGGTACTGCTGCAGTGATGGCTCCTGACAGAAGTTCTCACCCTTTGGCTCCCTCTTCTACTTGTAGCTTTTTTCTCTGCCTTGTCCTGGCCCTTATGCTAGACGTAGCAAGTGTGGTCTTAATTGAGAAGCTATAACCCAGCTCTGAGTTACGTGATTCAACACCACACAGTTTCATTGAAAGATCACAGCGTGTTTAATGAGTACCAGAACCCTCAGTTCAGTATCTGTAGGTACTAAAAGATAAATGAGTAATAGATTTTTTAATTTGCATTCATATCATATGTCCTATCTGCATATTAATTTTGCACATAATGCTCTAGGAGACAGAATATCAAATAGTTTTCCAAAATGGAGGTTTATTATATTAAAGTATCTAACGTAGATTTCCATGAAATGTTGCTTTCCCCAGAAACCCCATCTGACTTAAACAGGAACACTACTGTCCATGAACTAATGAAAAACAAAAGACTGCAAATAAAGATAACCGTTCTGTGATATATCTGATCTGGGGAGAGATATCCTCTAATGTGGCTACTGGGAGAGCTGTTTGATTTAATTTTATTTAACATGTGCATTAATACAAGAACATAAATGGCTTAGAAATGAAACAATGTAAATATAGGAAATAATAGAGCAGATGGAAAAATAATACAAATTGGCTTGAGCTCTGATTTGGGAAAACATTTAAGCAGTCACTCAGGAAAATGCTTAAAATTACCTGTCAAATTTTAGGAATATATCTCTAGAGCTGGTGGTGGCCAGGATATTGATGGAAGACATTGCACAATGACCCCTCTTTTTGTCATGTGTCCTCGTGAGTGCACTTTACCACAGGAATGAGAGGAAGGGAGGAGTTATTTTCCCCTTAGCTGTGAAATCTGATGCTGTAATTTTGACTTACTTACAACTCAGGATTGCCATTAAATGTCTTTTTAAATACTTTCTTCAAGGGAATATTTTGATGAGTTGGGTTCTCAGGAGTTTTGGAACCAGAGCAGGATAAAAGCTATATCAATTACCAAGTTTGAAGAAAATTAGTCAGAATACAAATATGCAATGAAAATGAGAAAAAGAATATATTGAGAGGCCTGAGCAATAGGGAACATTAATGAGATAGATAGCATTTTGCACTGCAATATAGATACCAAGGACCAGTATGACTTAACACTTTCCTTAGAAAGGTCATTTACTAAGCAAAAAACAGCAGTTGCCCTTCCACACCACTGTGATGAAACCACAACATGGACTAGTGTATTTCTTTCAGTGGGCCACATGGAGACAAGCTACAGAGGGCTCCACAAAGATGGCAATCTCTCCCCCTAAAAACCCTGCGTATGTTAATGAGAATTCATCACACTCAAACTTTGCCAATGTTTGGGTAGGAATGATAAGCACTTATCATAAGGATCAGAATTTCAAATGATAGTACGCTGGAAAAAAATTAATATGAAATCATAAAATAAAATTTTATAAAGGCAAGAATGAAGTGTTACATAAAGAAAGTGAAAATTAGATGGACAAACATGGAATGGAGAATAAAGTGCTTGTGGAGAAGAAGATCTGGTTATTAGTAAGAGCCAATATGCAAAGTTGCTATGAAAAGATGAATTTGATTATGGAACGTGTAAATCTGCAAGTTGAGGAAAATAATTATTCCAGTACCTTAAAATAATGAGTACTCAGCTGGAATACTACATTCTATTTAGCACATCACGTTCAGAAATGCATAGAAGTATTATTAGGGATCAAGGACAGTAGAATTAAACTGATCAGAAGTCAAGAAATCATGCAATGGAGGGAAAGTTGGGAGAATTAGATTTTTTATTTTATAGAAGCTTGAATTTCAGAAGGCTGGTTCAAAGGGTGAGAAACTGTTCTCTACAGTCATAAGCAATAGCATAAGCAATAATTACTTTGACCTGCAGCAAAAAAAGATTTTAGTTCCTAATTAGGAAAATGTTCTAACTAAAAGGAGAGTTAAACACTGGATCAATGTACCAAAAGAGTTTTGTAGCATCTGCATCTACAGAGGTCTTTAATATGAGGTTATACAAACATCTATCAAGGATACTGAAGAGATCCTTGATATTGCTTCACAGGAGGAAAAGTAAAATCATAGAATCATAGAATCTTTAAGGTTGGGAAAAGCCTCTAACATCCTCAAGTCCAACTATCAACCTGACACCACCATGCCTACTAAACCATGTCCTGAAGTGCCACGTCCACAAGGTTTTTTAACATCTCCAGGGATGGTGACTCCACCACTTCTCTGGGCAGCCTGTTCCAATGCCTGACCACTCTTTTGTTGAAGAAATTTTTCCTAATATCTAATCTAAACTTCCTCTGACGCAACTTGAGACCATTTCCTCTTGTCCTTTTACTAGTTACTTGGGAGAAGAGACCAAACTTGTGAGAAGAGACCATCATGAGTCCCCTTCTAGCATCTGCTGGTACAATTTCTAAAAGGTCGAATCATGACACCATGAAAATGCTTGCAGGACAACCCTGAAAGAGAAGAGGCATACACCAGTGGGTGATTTAAGAGCTCTTTTACATTTTTGCTCACTGTGATTTTCAGCTTTACCTTATTGAGCTTGTTTGGCATTCTTAAGGATGACTAGCAAATTCTTGTACACTGAATGTCTATGAGTGCACAGAACAACAATATTATTCTATATCAGAGTGGGCTAAATTATATCAAAAAATAGTAGTTCTTCATATGAAGAAGGTGATTCTCTCATGCAACCCGTGAATATATGGGAAGAAGCAAAGATATCTCTTTCACAATTTCAGTGTAGCTATGTAACATTATCTGCATGCACCTCTCTTCCTAGAAAATCCTGGAATGAGCTCAGGAAGGACAAATTGGAGGAACCACTGGTAGAAGACCTACCGATGTGGTGGTGGTGGCTGTAAAAGTGAGGAGAACAGAACAAAAATATATTTCTGGTGTGGGCATGACCAAGTTTGTTATCCACATTGACATCATTTGAGGAAGTTATTTGCTGCATCACTTTGATCTTCTAAAAGTAACTTAAATGACTTGCAGTCATTGGAAGAATTTTCTGCACAGGGCTCCCAGTAGTTCCTGAGCTGATGGAAATATTATGGGATAGTTTCTTGGCTACAGCAAATTGTCATTCTATTGACTGTAATGGAGCTGTGTCACATAACAGTTGCTGAGGCTCTGACATTAGGATTGGCTAAAGATATAATGCCTTTTGACTTAATGTGATTTCTACTTACAGTCATTTATTTTTGCATACAATCTGAAAATAGAAGCATTTATCTATTTATGTTTTCTGAATCAAGTCACTTTGTACTTTTACTGGGCTTCCTTAATACTTTTGCCAAGATCAAATAAAGAATTAAATGGGTCAAAGAGTAAAAGGAAATAATGTAAAACTTCCTGCATAGATCTTTGGAATCTGAAATCAAATGCCAGTTCCAATACTTGTAAAATGCCACAGGGCATGGTAACAAAGGTGAGTGACCTCAGAGTAAAGCAACCCCCTCCTGTGCTTTTATTTTTTAAGAGTCAGTTCTTTGCTGACAGAACATATGAAAACATATTCAGCTGAGCCTTACATTCAAATAATATGTCCATTTTGGAAAGACTATCAGGAGAATTAAGAGTTCAAAGCAATCCTTCACAGCAGGAAAAAACCTGTAAACTCCAGAAAATGTCAATATGCATACATTAAGATAGTTGTGCTGATTTTGGCTGGGGTAGAGTTAATTTTCTGGGGGCTGTGTTTTGGATTTGTGCTGAAAACAGTATTGCTAACCCAGAGATGTTTTCGTTCCTGCTGAGCAGTGCTCACACAGAGCCAAGGCCTTTTCTGCTCCTCACCCCACCCCACCAGTAAGCAGACTGGGGGTGCATGAGAAGTTGGGAGAGGACACAGCCAGGACAGCTGACCCAGATTTTTTATTATTATTATTATTATTATTATTATTATTACTACTACTACTACTATCATCATCATCATCGTCGTCATCATCATCATCTTTCTGTGTTATCCTATTAAATTGTCTTTATCTCAACCCACGAGGGTTCTTTTTTCCATTCTCTTCCCCATCCCACTGGGGAACTACACAAACTACACAGACTACTAGCCCAATTCAATAGCATTTTTTTTGAAATCTGTACATTTCAAAAGGAAGAAATGACTCACTGGTGTTTTACCTGGCATCAGAAAAAAAATTTAGAAATTAAAACTTCATTGCCAGAAATCTTGCAGGGATGGATTTATTTTAAAATTAATATGTGACCAAAATAAAATCCTCATATGGCATTTAGTAATTTGAAATCTAGTTTCTCTGCTGGGAAAATAAATCCTTTGCCACATCAGAGAGTTTTATACATAGGCAAATATAATTGTAGTTGACAAACAGTGCAAATGCGACTGCAGCATGTCTTAGTTTTATAAAATAACGTGAGTTAGAAAAAGAGGTAAAAACTAAAAATCACAACATTTCTTCCCTCTCCAGAAGGTCAGTTCTCGTATTAAACATCTCAGAGGCATAGGTAACATTAAGTTAGGAAGGGGAATTAAGATCACTGACAGCAGTATCTCTGTTGGACATTGGTTATCTACTTATTTCTGAAAACAATATATTTGTGGAGCTTTCATGTCCAAGGAATTAAGCTATCTGGAGCTAAGCTGTTGGTTCAGCATCTAACATTTTCTTGGGAACTTTGGATCCTCGTCTAGTGGCAACATTAATTAAATAGGAATTAAGTATGGCAAATTTGGGCATACCTTTATTTGTTAGGAAAAAACCAAATACACAGAATTAGCTTGCTTTGTATCTTACAACTAAAACAGAGTATTAGCAAATATTGTGCTGGGGGTTAGGTATGTTCCAGGCTCAAGATCCCAGATCATACACATTTTCTTTTTCAAAAACAGGCTACTAAAATGCTTGCCACAATGCAAATGCATAACAAGTTCTTCACAGATACATCTTGCTTTGTTGATAAAACTCCTGCTGAAAACAATGAAACAGCTCCCAATGACTTCCACAGAACAATCTAAGGTCTCAACAAACAAAGTGGCAATGGAGAACAAGCACAATCTCTTCTTTCAAGTATGAAGGGAAAGATGCACATCCTGCATGCCACCAGAACATCTCTGTCTCCTTGACAACATCCTATGGAAGTACTCAAACCTATCTGAAGATAGAGTAGCTTCAGCTGACCATCCTCATTTTCTGCCTAGAAGCCAGTTCCTGCTCAGCATCTAAGCAGTTAGGCAGGACAGGCCTTCCTTCGGGACCATAGTAATCACCTAAAAGTGTACCCCTTCATGTTAATATCCAAACAAAAGTAACAGCTGCTTGGGAAGAGCACCCTTATAATCCATATTTTAGCCCTAACAAAGCAGTTTGCTCTATCCCTTGAGTAGGCAAGCACAGAGATCTTTGAAGCAGGAGTTTCTTGGAGGTAGACCAGTTATCTTCTCCATTTCTGTCAAATCCATTGCTTTCAAGGAGCAAGGAGACCTTCAGATGCCAGCAGGGTCAGTCCATTAGAAACAGCAGCCTAACCAAATTGCAGGAAAGCATGCCCTGTTATTTCAACACTCAATGTAGCTCCAGGCAGTCATGCTATCATCTGCACCCTGACCCAATCCAAGGTCTTTTGAGGGCGTACAGGACAAATGGGAGCATATGGATCACAGTTCAGAGTTCAAGTCTCTTATCTCATCCCCAAAATTTCTGTGCAAAATACCATGATGGACATTCTGGTCTGTCGGCAGGTGAGCTGCCATTATTACCCACTGTCTGTTGGGTTACAATCATTGGTAGGTCTCTGTCACTAGGGTGTTCTGCCCATCATTCCTTGCTCTTCATACTTCATTAGAAGCCTTATATCAAGGCCTGTGGGATGGTACCCCTTTCCAATGGAAACAAATGTTCATTGGCTGGGGCTGAAAAGAGAAGACAACATGCAAAACAGACTTCAGAAGTGACTCTCCTCCTTCAGTGGGATTCTGCTTGCCTGATTTTAGTGTTCTGAAAGTTATATACCTTATGAAAGCTACTTATCTAGGATCCCTCTACAGTAAAGGACAACAAAGAGATACCACTAGATGCGAATTCATCCCCTCTTCCTTAGCCCCACCACAGGATGAAATTAATTGCCACCAGGGGATGTTTATATATAGAAACCCTAGCCAGACCTTGCAGAGTAGAAGCCCAACGTGTAAGTAGACTTTGAAATCTAACTGGGAGGAATCTTACCTCCAGTACTAAACTGGAGAACCCCACTGAACTGAGTTGATTTCACTTGTGGAGCTCCCCACTACAAACAGGAGACACCATCACAACTGTGTTATGAAAGTCTTGGTGCTTACTAAATAGTAAAGCTATTATTCATTTTCTTTGACATTAGCAAGGGCTCTTAAAGCACATAGATTTCTTCGGCTATTGTGAGGTAAAATGTCAATCCTCTAGCCTGTGTTTAGAAAGCTTTCAAGCTAAAGGCATTGTTTCCTTCTCTCCATTATGTGTGTGAGACAGAACTCACAGTTGGTGGAAATGAGATGGAAGGGAGTTCTGGAAATAGAGTAATAATGAGATTTTTTTTTTTACCCTCAGATCAGTAGTACCCACAAAAGTCACACTGTAAAAGTATCAAGTAGGTTTCTAGTCCATGTTTGCTGGCTTACGTAGATTTCTATGCCATATTTGCTCAGTGCAGAAGTAAAAAACACAATCTGAGTGTCTACAAGCCCTGAAAACCCAGCCTCATGTCTGAAACCTTCTATAATAAAAGTGCAGTGACTAAGACATAGCTGACAATTTTGCTGACAGTGCATACATCAGAACAGAACACAGCACATTCTTTCAGAATGTAATAGCTCTGCAGTGCTAACAATAGAAAATCTTGGTTTGGTCAGTAAATGAAGCAGAAAATTTCAAGGACACACACATAATGTGGATCGAGAAGTGCCTTTTTCACACTTTAGACTGAGGCTACATTAACTATGTAGACTTGTGCTCTGCTGTTCCTTCATGGCATTGGTAATGGTATTACTCCACCACAGCCCATTAAAAGCACCTGCTGCAGAGTGCCTATAATGAAGATCTTTAATACAGAGGAGCAAGAAAGAATCTCCTGTACATATTCAAGAAGGCAGCAAGCAGTATAAGCATGATATTAGCTCAGGCTGGGAATTTGGTGCACTTGTCACCTAGCCCTCAAAGAAGCAATCCACATCACAGATGCTGTAATAAGAAGTGGGAAGGAATATGCATGATGGTCATGGTTTCTACTCTCTGAGTAGAAAACACAGCAATGAGATGGCTATATCTTTCATGCAGCTATGGAAAGAAAGGGAGAGCAATAATCCAGCTTGTGAATAGGTTCTGTTCCTATTTAAATCTGGCTTTCATCTTACTGAAGTCCTTCAAAAGTGTGTTAATTTCCTTATCCAATAACGCAATATTGAACAACAAACAGAATTATAATCTTAGCAGCTACAGCTGGGGGAAGAAATCATTACTGAGAACTCATGTTTATTTATGGTTTTGGGTGTTTGGTGGTTTTTGTTTGTTGTTTTTTTTTCCTCCTGAAATTGAGAATAATAATCCAGTAGGAAAAAAAATTCTCTATAAATCAGATGCAAAATCTAGTACTGCCAGATCCTGTAATTTTAACATGAGTCATATATTTGTTCTTTTTGGTTTTTTCTCCCTTAAAATCCCAGTTGTGTGAATCAGGTAATGATAGCATCTAATATTTTGAAAGTAATTTTTCAGTCCTCATTCTGCTCTATCAAAACATTCCAACATCTGGAAGGAATTGAGAACAACCAAAATGTTTTATTTTAAAAGATGCTTTGTGATGGACAATCTTCAGCAAGACTGATCTGGGGAGATTCCCAGGGCTGAGGTGAGGCTGAGTCCATATCTGATGTTTGTAGAAAGGAATGACAAAGGAGCCATCTAATCCTAGATGAAACCTAAACACCATGTAAAGGTTTTTGTGTTGCTGTCTAGTGTTCTATATATGAAGTGGATTGTGCTTCTAGTGAGGAAAGACAGCAACCCTTACTTTGATGATGGTGACATAACTTAAAACCTATGCTGTATTATTAGCTTACATGCTAGAAGATGAGATTTCCTTCACTTGTCTTTACTCCTTTTTCTTTCCATGTGTGTATAATGAAAGGAGGGAAGGGAAAAAGCAAATTCTAAACTTTATTAAGGTGCACTATGCTGAAAAGTTTTAGAAGCATCACCCCTGTCATATTACACTGGATTAGTTTGATGGATCAGTTTTGCAGTTGGTTGTACCCTGTTTTATACAGACCAGTTTCAAACAGTTGCTACATTGTTTATCCAGCCATACCAGAATGGAAAGGATAGATTTATAACCTTTATAAAATCAGCAGGTTGAAAAGGGCAACTTGATTAGCCAGTTTGCAGTACGCCTTACACTTCACAAACTAAACACACCAGCTGGAACTACTTAGCCTGCTGACAAATATCCATATGCTGTGAAATTTCACAAACAATTAAAATGGTCATTCCCCCCTCCCCCTTTGGTTCAAAATGTAATCTACTTTTTAAGTATGTTTGCATTTTTAAGAGACTGGCAATGAGACAGAGAGCACCTGGAGTTAAAACTACAGCTATAACATGTGAATAAGCAGCTGTCATGGTGTATTGTAATTCAGTACCAATCACAGTCTAAAAATAAAAGCCATAAATAAGGGAAAAAAAGCCCTAAACCCATAAAAGTTAGCTCAGAGTTTCTTAAAGGAACCTGAGGGAGTAGGAATATATTTTCTTCTTCAGAAGGCAAGGGAAAAACAGGGACAATGATTACACTCTACTCTTTCTGGGCATGTCTAGACAGATGGATACAGACAGATCTGAGCTACTCTTCCTCAGCAAGGTCCCACTCTCCTCCAGGAGCTGTTTAAGGACAATGAAAGATACATTACTGGGTGAACATTATTTTCAAAAACATCAGGGATCTGCTTGAGCACAATCCACTCACACAACCAAAATTTAACATACTATACCACAAAGCTCTTCTGAATAAAAGGGAGCATTCATTTGTTCCCAATTAAAAATATTTTGCTTAGTAACAATGACCTGGTGACTCCTGGCCACTTTGGCATCCAAAAAATTTCTTTTATTACATTAGGTCACCAGCAAAAAATTACACCCCAGGTGCTTTCTTGCTCTCTGTCTGCTGCTGGCAAGTGGCACTACTGCAGATTTCTTTGGAGAGGGCTGTTACCCCGGTGTCAGCTCAGCAGTATGCTAATAGGGCACTCTAGAGTGAGTAATACACTGCCTCCACTCTCCCTGGTTATCAACTCCCCCCTCTTCCCAATCATTAGCAACAGCTTTAAGGGCTTGGGTAAAAGAATAAAACAAATGGCCACTCAGCTGTGGGTCCCATATCAATTCGTAACACATAGAACAGCCCTAGTGAAACAGAGAGCAAGGGAGCTTGTAATTCCATGTAACCCACAGCCACATCACAATCAATACTGTATAATGCAGATGCATTGTTCATCTCTGAAAGAAATTTTATTCCTCAAAGAATTCTTTCTCTCTCTCTTTTTTTTTTTTTTTTTTCCTAAAGAAAAGAGAAAAGCCTTATGGAAAGCAAAAGATGCTGTGAAAATTCCATCACTTTTAAATCGCTCATCAGTGGTAGCCCAGATATATTTAAATTACAGTTCAGTGCAGCATGTATAGGGATACATCCTGCTTTATAGAGTTCTTGCTCAGGTTTATTCTCTTCCAACCTCCTACTCAACCTTCAGATAGAAATCTTGTGAATGTAAATAAGCCCAGTAAGCAATGGCTTCAGCTTTGCCACTGACAATTCCCGAGAGCAGTACTGATTTGCAATGGTTCATTGTCAACCTCCTCGAAGAGCCCTAGTGCTCTCAGGTGCAACAAGTGAGTGACCCAACAGCACCAAGGTCTGTGATCTGAGCAGCAGTTTTCTGCTCTGAGGTAATTCCCCTCTTCCAGTATGACAAGGCTTGCCTTTAGCCAAGTGAACAACAGAGGAATCAATACTGCATCATACCAATGCACATAAATACTTATTATTATGCAGAAAACATGATCTTCTATAGGTATATCTACACTTCCAGACAAGAGGGCTGAAAAAAGGGCTTAAAAGTGGATGCAAGGATGCCATTCCCCATGACCTCAGACTGTTCCATCCACACTGGTATTTGTAGCTCAAATGTCCACACTATACATGGAAAAAGCTGTACTTCACTCATCTGCTGATGCTGTGGGAATGTAACATGTTCTGCCTCGCCACAGCCTGATCTGTCTGTATCATTTAAACAAGAGTTTGGGTTCATGCAGATGCTGGGAATTGGCTCAGGATCTCCTCTTTCAGAGAAATAATAGATTAACATAAACCTAGAGCTGCTAGTACCCCTCCAGTTAATCACTGTGGATGGAAGGCAGGTATGGGTTTGAGAATGGGCTCATACTGATAAATTTTTGATAGTGTAGACATACCCTTTCAGAACATGCTTGATTTCTTTCTTTTAGAGAGCTATCTGCTCAGTATTTTAACTGCTTCACAGAGAAGATCATTTACCCATTCAGCCTCTCCCTTTGACAATGAATGGAAATTTACAGTATTCACAGAAAGGTGTAAGAAAGTCCACTGCAGAAGCAGGTACACACACGTGCATGCACTTGTACACACTTGGTAACTGGAAATCTCCTTAGCTGTGTATCAGTATCGATTGTGCTTTAGTCCTCAGCAGTGAGATGGTTTGCTCCTTCTCCTCAGTTGTGGAAGGTTTTTGTTTTTCTCCATGGGTAATTTCCTCCAAAGTAAGCACAAGTAATGTAGTCAGAAGAGCTCCAGAGGCAGACAGGGAAAATAACCTGATAGCTGAGAAGAGTTTATTGGCTTCCGCTGCTTGTGAACAGCTCAACAGCATGGAGTCCTCCAGGTTGGTGTATCTCTATAATCTTGACCCACCTGGAGATCCATGGTGTCGAACCATGAACTTATGAAGACAGCATTGCCTTCAGTGGGTGGGGGAGTTCCTCTTCATCTTCAGTGTGTCAAACAGTCCTGGAATTGCTGAATGATTTACCATTCCTTCTGTCAGAGGCAAGTTCCTTTGTTTCTTTTGCTGCCCCTTTTCCACCATTGTACAGTTTAATACACATGGACAAGAGGTAACGCACGCCTTGCATGTCAGCATTTGATAAGTGGCAGTCACTCTACACCTTCCATATTCAGTAGCTTCTGTATCAATTAGACTATCAAGGTGGAGACCCCCAGCAGGAATTACAAAATCGCTGATTCCTTTCACGTCTAACCATTTCTGAGTAAGTTTGTTGGGTGACTGCTCTTTTTGCAGGGATGGTGAAGAAAGTGAGAAATAATTATGAAAGGTATTCTTGGATGGCCAAGAAAGTTCTATAAAAGAAGGAGGTTTCACAGTATGTCTCAAAGACGGTCAGATTCCAGATTGTCTTTCTATGTGCTAAACAAGAATCTTTCAAAACCCAATTCACATGCTTATGTCCAAGGAAGATTAGTTGTTATGGCAGAGCGATGATGATCTTCTAATATAATTTCCTGACATTGTCAAATATGCAAGTACAATGTCATAAACTGTTCTTTGGTTCCAGTGATACTGTAGTTCACTTTTGTGTCCCTAATGAGACCTCTCTTACAACCTATGGCTATTATTTTCAAGCTTTCTGCCCTGCCCATTTCTCTCCTACAGTTTGGTTTTGATGTATAAGTAATAAATGGCCAGCATGATGGCTATAGGAGCTTTATGGAAAAGTATTAAGAGATCTTCTTCCTGTGAAGTTTTAGA
This sequence comes from Balearica regulorum gibbericeps, assembly GCF_011004875.1. Taxonomy (NCBI): domain Eukaryota; kingdom Metazoa; phylum Chordata; class Aves; order Gruiformes; family Gruidae; genus Balearica; species Balearica regulorum. Next base: position 64,976,384 of record NC_046184.1, read on the forward strand.
GAAGTTAATTTCACTTAAAGAGCAAATTTCAGCTGACTGCTTGACATTAATTAGCTTAGCTTTACAAAACCCCTGCAAGGTATTATATGAATTTTAGAACATACTATGCATTTTACAGATGTGTATGCTGAGGTCCACAGAAAGACTAAATGCCACATTACTATTTTATGCACACAGCTGACCAATGTGGTGATTAAATTGTGTGGTGATACACTCTTGGCAAGAGTCTTTAGCTTGCTCTACTGGGGAGTAATAGCCGTACATTTTGAACAAATAAGAACCTATTTCGGAAGTCATCTCTCCTACTGATTTGTGGCCCAAGTTTCTTAATTTTTCAGGTGCTGTGCAAATCTAATTAAGCTTTGCTTTTTATATATATATATATTTTTGTTCTAATGAATGAAAGGTAATGGAGGAAAAAAAAAAGCTGGGGTGGGGGGGGGAATCACCAGATATCTTCTGAGGTTATGGGTACATGAGTGGAGAGGCAAACCTTGAGAGGTAAACTTAGGATAAATTGTGCAGCTGTGCACAAGTCAACTACACATAGGAAAGCAGGAACTAGGAACTAGAAAGCCCTGATATCTACAAGTTGGCAGGTAGGTTGGCAGTTCATTTTTTTGTGACCCAAATAATCTTTTTTTCTTTTTTGGGGGCAACAAGGCAGTAATCACTACTGCTATATGACAACACATGACAGCATTTCCTGGCAGGTAGAGAAGTCATAGAGACAAGACTCCTCGTGCATGCCCCACCAACCTGCCACAGGGAAGAAGCACACACAGCCAGCTCACTCTGTAAAAGCATGGATAACTCAGGAAAAGCTTAAGAGGAAACCTTGCACCCATTTAGGCTCCTGTTCAACAGCATAGTAAAAGTTACTCTAATCCTCTCTTTTTCTAGAACTGTAGAAAAGGATGTTACATTGTCATTGCAAAAAAGCAGGATCCAACATTTAATGTTGATAGATAAGATACATATTTCTAAAAATATATATAAAGAGATGCCTGTTTTGAAAACTACACTGTATCAAGAAAGTACTACTTAAAGCAAAGAAACTATTGCTGCATCTTGCAGTGCATCCCTTAAAGATGCCTCACATGGATGTCTTTAAAGTATTTGATTTGAATAAATTTCTGGTTTCTACAATGAACATGTTTGGAGTTTATTTTCTTCTGCAATGCATTGCAATGAATATTTGCTCAGAGACAAACCCTCAGCTAAAACTGAAGGTTTTTAGGGATGTGTATCTGTTCTTGCTGCTTACTCTTAATTTGAAATTGCAGGGCTGTTTGTACCATTAACTTCAGTTGCAGCAGAGAAACTTATGATGTCACAGCAGGGGTAATTAATGACTATAAGCAGAAAGAACAAATGAACTATAATTCCTTGCTTTCATGCACTTGCCAATAGACATTTCAAGTAAACATATGCACAGTGATTCAAGTTATGATGATGACATATACTCAGTTTATATAGCAAATAGTACATTACTTCCTGAGTTGCCGTACAGAAATGTATGGGATTCCTGTTTACTAAGGCATTATTCTTCAAGTAGCCCAATTGGAATATATGGAGTGCTGCTGAATAAACCCATAGAAACATGTGAAGCTGATGATAGATAGGAAGAATAGTTCTTCTCTGAATGCAAAAATGTAGCAGAATCTAACTGCAAGGAAAAAAAGAAATAAAAGACACTGCATCTGACAGATCAACCAAATTACAAGATCGTGTTTCTGAAAGTTTCCTACAAGGCATCATCAGCCCTTTGATCACTTTACTGTGTAATGGTGCTGTAGATTTATTGTTCTCTGTTCCATTTCCAACAAGCACAAATCTGAACATACTTTTACCAAAGCAATTAGCATGAGAAAATCTTTAAAGAATGGGGATAGGGAGCTGCCTTAAAGTACTAGGGAAGGCGAAAGACAGATTAAGATTAAATTTGTAGTCCCACCTTCCAATGTTCTTCTCATTTTCGCATACGTCTCCTGCCTCCTTCACTTATCTGGTAGGACTGTAAACCTATACTTCAAATATGCTGCAGTGATGACTGACAGCAAGATACCATAGTACTGTGGGAAGGTAACTGATGTTGCATTCAGTTACTCTCCCTTATGATATTATCACTATAATAGAAAATTCCAGTGCACCACCAGAGAAAGTTTCCTAAGAACTTTCTGAATGTCAACAACAGAGCGGACTGATAAATGTGCCAATAAAAAGCTTGAAATGTTCTTTCTTTGGAACAGGATACAGAACATATTTAGAGTTTGTTTCTGCTTGTGTCAAACATCCTGACTGGGGATCTGCTCCAAGAATCTTTAACATGCCTAATCATACATAGTAACTGCTGGCTGACTGATCACTGTCCATCTCCAATACTAAGCAGAATTTACTGCTATGGAGAAGAGGACAAAGCTCTTTTGCAGATCTCAAACTAGTCTGTGATTTCCTTTCTCCTCAGAAGGCAAAGAGATGTTTTACAAAAGTCTATTCCTTCCAAACCCATGAATTCTGTTAGTGGTTTTTGGTTTGGAGTAGAAAGTTTAGATTTACTGTTATAATGCCACAAAATATTATTGTCTGTAAAATACTAGGCTTCAGCTGCATGTTATTGCAAAGTCTTTCAGTGATTGATTTGAAGTTATGTGAAAGACATTCCTCAAAGTAGCTTTTCTTTTATTCCTCACTTGTTCCTTTAAACGGTTCTGGTTTTGGGTCTTTCTCTTTTAACATTATGAGGGCTGGATAAAACTGACTCCAGAGACCACTGGTATCACCAGCAGTTAATTACCAGCAATTATGCTTGACTCAGAAGTCTTTTCTCTCAAATGATAATGAGCTGGATTAAAGGAGATAGAGAACCGTTACCCTAATACAACTCGGGTAATTAAATTCCAATATTTAAAATTCTACCCGGCATTACAATGGGATATCAGACTCTATTTCCTATCCTTTGATAACATGTAATTCTGCGAAAGACTCAGAACCAGCTGGCATGTTTCAGCCCAGAAGTCTACTGAATATGATGCAGTGGGGAGTTTTCAGTGTATGGAAGTCCAATCAACTGGTAACATATTTTATTACTCCCTTAAGGTGATAGATAACATGAAAATGTAAACCACTTCCAGTAGCATCCAACTAAACATAATGGAGAATCTAACATGATTTTTGGAGGTGTTGAGCTCTAACAGCTCCAACTGAAGGCTCTGAAACCAAGAGATTCCCAAAATCTCAGAAAATCAGCCTCATAGGCTTCCCTAAAATGCTACTGAGGGCTTTTCTGTAATTATTGCTAGTTACATGAGGAAATGCAGCACAGACAAGATGAAAGCTCTGGTTGGGTAGAAAATTTTATAATCATTGCAGAAGTGAAAGTTACTGGATGGAAGTTAAGCATATAAGATGAAAGTCCTGCCAAGACAATGCTTTTCATGCCTATGTAAAGTTACTAGTCAAAGGGACATGTCAGAGAAATTGATTAGTATTTGTTTAAAATTTTTACCAGGGTGGAATGTTGGCTGAATGAACCCTCCACTAATTTCTGTGGAGAACTTGATCAGGACAGATACTTGTTTTATAAAGATACAGCCTTCTCACAAGATTAAAAAAGTTCCTTGTCTCTTAGGAGCTCTGAGGGTGTGCCTTTGCTTGTTCATTTTAATTTGAAGTAAGATGTTGTCTAATACTACCTGTCCACAAAGGCATAAGATGAAGTTTTGTGACGACTAGAAGTGAAAGCAGATCTACTTTGACCACTGTGGAAACAAGATTTCACCCATGACAGCTGCTTGTGACCTGAGATTTCTTCCTAATGGGCAAAGCCAGGCAGAATTTATTTGATGTGAACTGTATACTGTGTACTATTGAACTAATGAATAGTTGCTGATGGATATTGTATATAGAGGGTATTTCACTCTGCTGAGTCATATAGTTTTTGCAGTATGTCAAAAACGAAGTGATTCTTCTAAGGGCCAGCATTTTTCTGGAGACAAATAAAGACTAACATGCAGCTAAAATCTTTTAAAAAGACAGCACAATCCATCATTTCAGACATGGTTTTGACATTATCCAATGTCTTAGCAACTGACCATGCAAACTGCCTGTCCCCAAATACTGCCACATGCCCTCTTCCTTCAAACAGTCATAACCAATACTGAAATGATGAATGGTTTACTCCAATTGCTTTAATTGTCTTCTAAAATGAAGCAGCTATCTGGCAACACTGTGACAGAAACCAAGAGAAAGGAGAGGTCTGAAATAATTTCATCCATGCTGGGGTTCGTAATTAAAGATATCATCATTGTGAAACAGTTGCTCATCAGCTGTATCCATAAAAAAGAGAGAAGAGAATTTGGGTCCTGGAGAGTTTTATATAGGGCAGTATTCTAAAATATTACCGGCCTGATAGTAATCCACGGGAAAATCAGAGCCACCAGAGGAATTTATTTGCACCTAAGAGACAATCTTACCCCAGTCGATGGGTGGTTATTTCCTTTAGGGACTCAAATCAGACAGCTCTTTGAATAAAACTCCTACCAGCTGTATCATTACATATGGAAAACAAATAGCCTGCTGGGGGTTGGCTACAAAAACTTGCCTCTTTAATGAGTTTAGTTTCTACTGTGAGAAACACAGGATGTTTAATCTTGATCAAGTGGGACAAGAAACACCCTGGTGTCCCTGCATTTTCAAGAGAGATTCTCTTTCACATTAAGATTTTTACCTCCTTGCCAGCTTGCTCCTTATTGTGCTAGTCATTTGCTTAATGCTAGAGAATGAGCCATCCATGTATGGAAATATCTCAAGCACGGCACAAGCCATTTTCTGCACTAAAAGGCTGAACTTCAAATTCTAGCTAGCCACATGGTATTTTAACAAACTGAGCTCTATCCATTACACTATCAAAACCTTTGGCCTGGCAGAAGTAATCCTTTTTCATAATGCTGTTGTAGAAATAGTTTCATAACTGTCTTTTAGGTAGGATGTCAATCCTCACATGTAGAGGATTTTCACAGAACATATTAGTGGTCTCAGAAGAACCAGGGTTTTCACAAAGGTCCTGCCCTATTAAGAATTCAACACTAACATTTATAGAAAGACATGATCTTGCTTGAAAAGCAAGTGACTTTTAACAGTAGGATTTTGATTAGTGACTTTGGAGTTTTGTTTCTTATACTATTTTTGAGATTCATTTGTTTGCTTGTTTGTTTAACTGGGCAAGCAGTCATGATGCCAGAAAGAAATTGTTGAGAGTGAGAGGAAGGTAAGAGAGCACATATCGCTTTCTTACGTCACAGCCTTGTGGTTCTGCTGTAATGCCAAGCTCAGGAAATTAGGTTAATTTTCAGGGAGGCAAGCTGTTTTGCCAGTATCTGAAAGCTCCTAATTTCTATAAGTCTGCTACGCATCATTCTTGACAGGTGGCAAAGAAAAAGAACACTTATTAAAGCAGAAAGAACAATCCAGGGGTCACTAGTCCTATCCAGGAAAAATCATATGCTGTTTACTACCTGTCCTGGTGTTTGGCTGGGATAGAATTAATTTTCACAAAAAGCTGGGAGGGGACACAGCCAGGATAGTTGACCCAAACTAGCCAAAGGGATATTTGATACCATATGATGTCACCTCAGTATATAAGGGGGGAAATGGACAGGAAGGAGGAATCGCTGCTCAGGGACCGGCTGGGCAGTGAGTTCTGGGCAGTGATCAAATTGCATTGTGTATCACCCACTTCGTATATTCTTTTATCAGTATTGTTGTTGTTATTTTTCTCTTCCTTTGCTGTCCCAGTAAACTGTCCTTATCCCAACCCGGAGAATTTCTTCTGATTCTGCCCCCGGTGGAGGGAGGAGTGAGAGAGTGGCCATGTGGTACTTAGTTGCCGGCTGGGGCTAAACCACACTACAGAATGTGTGAAATTAAAAATACATAGGTAGAGTACGATGATGTTTTTTCTCATTATTGATACCAATCAAACTAAATGGAAAATTAGACATTTATCTAAAGAGAAAGTTGGTCTCAAAACAGAATTATCTCTAGCAGGATGTACTCATTTAGAGATGGTCTTGTTTGGGGACTTAATTGGAAATCCAACTTTGGTTTGGTATGTTTTTCTTTTGGTTATGCTAGTTTGTAATAATTTTTTCTAAAAGCTAAAAGGAAAAGACAAGCAGGCAAAGAAATGTCATATAGTTAGAGGATAAACTGATTAAAATGGAGAAAACAAAATTACATTAAAGGTCTGTGATGTATTGCAGGACAAAAAGAGAAAAAAAAAAAAAAAAACAACAGAACAAAACCCTGGAAGACAAGCTGTTTATTACTTTTTGCTTTCAGAAAATGATGATTGTTCTTCCTACCAGTTGAAACATTGTTTTAGAAGAACTGATTTTCCCAGTTAAATGGGTAGAAACTTGATTTCCTCTCTGACCACTGAACCTCCTAAGAAATATGGTATTTTTGGAACATGTTGCTGTGCATATCAGAGGTAATTGGGTAAAACAGCCTGGTAGAATACAGGATATCACCAAGAAATTCAGAATGCCACTCAGCTCACTCTGCACCAACATAAAAACTGGAGCAGATGTTTATTACTTCTGCCACTGTCATGTTAATTCCTGAAACTGCATTGCACAGCGTTAGTTAAGCAGTACAATGAAATATTTTGCATCTTGTTAGCAAGCAGGTGACGGACAGCAAGCAACCTCATAGTAATAACCTAGAACAACAGACTCTTTAAGGGTACTTTGATCATCCTTGCTCTTGTGGGCCTTTTGCTACTCTAGGTCATTTTTCTGGACAGACCCATACTTTTTGCATTAATAAGCAGCAGGATAACATGTCACATAGAAGCACCATTTATCAGCTGTCAGGTAATTTCCCAACATACCACAAAACTATTCTCCTCAGTAGAGGGGGCTCTGTAAATCTCTGTAGGTGTCTGTATCACCCATAGACTCCAGTTATCTTGGGAACTATTTTCCTTCTCCAATCGAAAGACCAAACTGCTTCCTAAATAGTTTAATGGTAAACTGGAAGACTTGTTCCCACTGTTCTTGGATAAGAGGATGCTAGCTGCAAGCAGCCATGGATGACAAAAAGATTTTTATTCAAACATTATCATTAACAAGAAAAAGTCTCCTTCTCAAGAACGCTACAGAGTGAAAAGCAAGCAGGGCTTTAAGATTAATCTTTTTACTTCTTCTAAGCCTTCCAGAAGCTTCTTCAGTAAAACCTGAAGAAAATCCACACAGATATGCAGAATAAAAGTGAGAAAAGGAGACAGAAAGAATAAGGATCTAGGGTTTCTTTGTGCATTGTTTTGTTTTGTTTTTAAAGCCTGCTTATAAATACACACAAAAACTATCTTTTGCTGTAGTAAACATGAAGATTACAATTGATAAAAGCATAAAGAATAGGACTATGTTCCCTTTTATTTCCAGAGCGGTCTGGGCTTTCAGAAGAATTTGTCTCCCATCTCTACAGTTAAAAGATGCTTCTTTTCACCCCATGAAGGGGACCATGAAGGAAGAAGTCACCCTCTGCCAGCTCTGCTGCAGCACAATCTGAGCAGTCAGGTCGCTGACTGAAGCAGGCTAACATAGAGACACTCGCAGAGGCAGCGTCAGGTGGGTACGATACCTATGGGCAGTCCAGAGAGCCTGGAAATACCCTGGACTTTGAGCTGTGGTGAGGTAATATGGCATGGATGGAGCAGACGCACGTATGCTCCCACTTCTGTTCGAGGCACTGGCACTCTTCAGGGCTCATTATGAAGCGCTCAACGTAGAAGACCTTTGAAGTCCCTCTGGACTGCAATTGACAGTCTCTCTAATTTAGTGTTCATTATATTATTGCAATTGTGGCCACTGCTGGTAGGTTGTTCTCTGCAGGTGCAAGGGTGCTGGGGGCAGGCGGGAAAAGGTTGTTCGTCTGGCATTTGATGCCCCTGAAATAATTGCTGTTACTGTTAGCTGACAGTGTGACGGACACACATTGCTTTTACCCACTTCTTGTGTCCAGATATTTCTAAAAGAAATTCAAATGCGAGCGCTCTGACAGAAACTGCCACAGCAGCGTGACTGCTCCCGTACAAATGCCAGGGTGAGCCTGCTCCAAGGCTGGAGGTTCGTAATGTCAATGGGTTTGAGGCTGGGCTCTCTTTGCCAGCATCTAGCTGTGAACATGATGGAAGGGCACAGTAAAACGTACAAAGCCGGTGCAGCTTTGCTGGAAACCAAGATATAAATACTCCTGGGATAGGTCTGTTTCAGTCACCCTGTGTGACAGGAGCTGGAATGCTGAAACCCTCAATGCTGGTAGAAAAAAGGAGAGCCAGAAAATGAAAATTAAGTTTGTATTGCACTTTCAAGAGTATACGTTAAAAGTAAAATAAAAAACAATTCTCAGATTTGTGAACCAAATCCTAGCTACTTCACCTGGGTTTAGAATTCCCTCTGTGACACTCATAGCTTGCAAAGGATCAGAGGACAGAATTGTGCTGTCTCGTTCACTCGGCAAAATCACTACAGATGAACCTACATCTATAGGGAACAAGATATGAGGTAGGAAAGTGGAGAAGAGAAAGGCAGGAAAAAGGTGAAAAAATCCCTGCATGTGAGTGTGAAAAAAGCTCCTGAAAAGTGAAAAAGAAAGATGGAAAAGAAACATATAACAGAAATTTAACAGAAGAAAAAATGAAAAAGAAAGAAAGAAAAAAAGCAAACACTAGTAAATTAGGTAACATACACAACCTCCTTGTGAACCCCAGAAAAAATGTAGGCTAGTGTAAAGAAAAATGGGGTAGGGAGGAAGACAGCTGAAGAAGGAATGACTGAACAGCTAAACAGAGTTTAAGAGGCAAATCAGAGTTTGGCTCAAAGCACTGGGATGTTTCCATCCCTAATCTATTTTTCTAAAACAATGAACATAGTTTGCTAACATCATTCATTTCTCACTCAATTGGTTTGCCTGTGTTTTGTTGGAGGGATACAATGGTTATCTCAAACTGTGTCTTCTTAACTCATTCCTTCATTTTTAAATTACATTCTCTATGGCCGGATAACAGGAAGCATTTAGATGTTTTTATTTATTTTCCCATACTTTTTTACATACAGTAAAAATAAGAAAGGTGTCAGTTACTCATTTTAGGTCAGAATAGAGAGGTATAATTAATTGGTTTGGAATCATGTTTTAAAAGTAGTGTAAGCTAGATAACTTTTGTGGAGGTAGAATTTTTTATTTATATGTACAGGTGACCACTTCCAGATCCTATAATGATTTTCTTTCTCCTGCAAACAGAAAATAGATTTCAAGACTGAGTTATTTCGTGAAGAAGCAGAGTTGATTGTTTCAGGCTCTCTCCCTTCCATCTACCTCCCACCTGCTATTCCAGAGCCAGTGAGATAGCAGAAACCATAAAACAGCAATATCATTAATAGGATTTTATCCCCCCCACCCCATGGGGATGCCTTTGGCTTTATCTAGCCAAAAAAAATGTTGTCTCAGCATTACTCTCTCCAGCTCTATGGTCTGTCCTCTCTGTCTTTTGCAATGGCATGTGGTCCTGGTGTTGGTGTAAGCCCTAAATTCCTTCTATTTTGTCCTATTTCTCCCTGACCATTGGTCACAATCTCACTTTCCAGCACTGTCAGATCTCTCCATACCTGAAGTGCTCCTCGTACCTTCATGCCTGCACCAAGGTGGGCATGTCCCACAGTCCACCAAACACCTGCCCACCCATGCACTCCTACCGGCTTTGGTGCAAGTGGGAGTTTGTCAGACTGCTCTGTCTTCTCCTGTATTCACTAGTCTCTCCGTCCAAAATCCATCACCCACAGAAACCCCATTGCAGAATGTCAGTTGAGCATGTTGTTTAAATTTAGTAGCATATAAGCAGGTGTCTATACATGCTAGTGCTCATGCGGAAAGGGAAAACTTATTGGAAAAAAATAATAACCCCAAAACGCTGTTTCCTGCACCTTCCCCCCCCCCGCCCCTGCCCCAAGTCTCCATCTGTGAAAGAAACTGAACCAGGTGACAATTTAAATTACCTGCAATGCAATTGCCTGGTAGTCAAAGCCCTGACACAGTTAGGCAAACACAAACAACTGTGACAATACTTCATCCTACACAAGCACTAATGTTTTGCGGTGATAATGATAGAAAGGCAACAGGAAAAGATGGAGCAAGGATTACTTACAAACTTGTACATACCCGAACACATGAACAGTGCCACAGAAGGCACAAAAAAAGTGCCTTCTGTTCAGAGCTAGACAAGCTAGACAAAGTGTTTTCAGGTTCAGAAAGTGTATTTGTAGCAAATCAATGCAGTCTCCTCCAAGAAATTCTCATAGTAGCCTGATCCCAAAAAATAGATAAAATTAACTTTTGTATAGGAAATTGCAAGGCATTCCAAATGTAAATGGATCCAGACAAATAAAATACTTATTCTATTTTACACAAGAAAAATACCAAGCTTTTGGGTCACAACCTTATAATTTATAAGATAAATATCTTATAATTTGTAAGATTGTGGCTATATCACAGTAGCAGTATATTTTTTGTAAAATTATCCTTATCTCCTAAGGTACATATGTCCTTATTCTCTTCTTCTTTGCCTCCACTAATTTCATCTGGCATTGTAGTGAGTTTCTCCACAAATACCTTGCACAATGCTGAGCTGGCACTGTCATCTCTCAAAACAATATTAAGAAAAAAAGATCAGCAAAGTTTTTAAAATTTTGTTTAAAAATGAAATAAATTAAAAGCAAACAGTTCAATCAGGTGATCAAAAACTGAGAAAATGCATTGTTTTGAATTCCTACTGAAGAATTTTTTTTTTTAATCCAGGCAGATATTTTCTACTAGAATTTTTAGCTAATAGAACATAAAAAATTTTACTGAGAAGTCTTTAATAAGTATATTAAAGTAATAACTTTCCTGAGTTTCTGGATTTTTTGGCAGTCATTGTTTTTTAATACAAATAAATGGCAGTTATTGGCAGTTTGAGCTTTTTATTTTTATCTTCCTCTCCTGTTAGGTGTTTTCTAGTGCTTATACATAGGAAATTACTATGTCTGAAAAGAAATACCCCCCCTCTGCTGTAAAACACTTTCTTTCGTTAGATGCGGCAGTAATTCTATAATACATATACTAATAAGGAAGTTTAATGCATAAAGAAACACTATAATAACTGAAAATGAAAGAGGCAGACTGTTTAAAAAAGAAATGAGAAGCTCCTTGCAACTGTGGTATCAGCTCAGAGTCTTAAAAATTAATTAGGAGTATAAAGAGAAAGGGTCAAAAAAATGAACTAAAGTGGTAATACTTAGTCCTAAATCTGGACATTCAATAGAGGTAAGCATATCTGAAATCTTACTCTTCAATTCCATGTAGAGAGTGAAAACATATCTCAGGCAAGAAAGAGGTACATGAAACAAACCTGATGAATTTTATTTTATTTTTTATTCCTGTTGTTGCCATGAGCTTTCAACTTAGCCTGGTGCCATTCAGGACAAATACTCAGTCAATGGCATATTAACCTGAAGCAACACTGTGCACTTCATTAAAGTACCAAAATAAGGTAATTTTCCTCTCAGACAATCTATTCTAAAACATGGAGTGAACATTTTGTCTTCCAAGACTAGCTATGCACTAAAACCATTATGATTAATGGGACCAGGGGACAAAACTTCAGCAGCGGTAAAACGTAGTTACGCTGATGCATAACTAACCAGTCTGTTCAGTACCAGCTTTTACAGTGAGCTGATGCTGAGTACTAGCAGATTTTCTCATGCTGGTACGTGTACAGTTACATTATGCACTTTCTAAAAATAATAATTCCTGTGCCGTGTCAGCGGCAGCCTTCCTCCGCAGAGTTACAACACACAGGTGGGAAATCGGAGCTGGATCACTCCCTCACTGTTTGGAGACAGTCGCTGTTCATGCAAAGAGAGCTCCTCATTCCCAGTTAAGGAGTCCAATTCTCCAGTCCTCGCTTAAACAAGCCACCGCTACTCATGCAAATCTCCCACCTACATCCAAGGGACTGCTTGTGAGAGTGACAGTTTCAAAACCCTGTCAACAGGAGCAGAACACCCACTCTTCCTCCGGCTAAGGGCACTGAGGCTGCTTTAAAGACAGCAGCTGTTCAAAAAGTATAACCTGAAGCGCTTTACTATTTACAGAGCTTAGGGAGAATAAACCTTCTCACTAATTCATGAGCTATACTGCAAATGTTGCGATTGTACTGTGCTGGCTGTGTAAGTAGCAGGTCTAACAATTATACCTGTTGCTAATATAAAGATTGATTATTGTTTTACACAGAGGTTTTAAAAGAAAAAAAAAAATCTTTATCCTAAAGAGATTTTTTTTTCCTTGTTTTTTTGGCCCAGAGCAAAAGGCAGTATGGAGATCTGCTCTCAACGAAGGTTCTTAGCAGAGAAAGAACCAGCATTCAGGCAGTGACCATCTTTATTCTACCTCTTTCTGCTCCAGGTATTTTTTCACTGCTCTCTTGAAATCTGAAACTCCCAAACACACGCTGTTGAAACCCTCCTGTAATCAAAAACTTGATATTATGGCATTGCTGGGAAGATGTGGGGTTTTTTTAAACTGTTGACTAAATTCATAAAAGATATCTTTTAAAATTCAGTACTGGAGTATTTTAACTACTCGTACGATTTGTTGTTAATGACTGAACCTGACACAGGTTAAGGAAGCAGTTTACATTGAGAGTGCACTGCTTGGTAGTCCCACCACGGTTTATCTTGCCTTTTGACGCAGCTGAGTTCATTCCCTCTCAGTCCCACCTCAGCATAGACCAGTAAGAGCTCCTATGTAGCCCTCAACCTCTCTCCTGCCGCTTTACAATAGAGATACCACAAGTATAAAATTATACTTTACTTGAAAAATGTGAAGACCCGTAAACATCAAATGTGAGTACAGTGAGGAGATTTATAAGGCAAGTGAATAGATGGCATTTATTTCAGATCAAGCTCTGCATCAGTCAGGAGCTAGAAAATAAAAACAGCTTGTGACAGGCAATAACCTGTTTGGATGGCACAACGGCCCTTGTAATGAAGCTGCAATCACTCTTCTGATCTCCTGCAGTCTTGTTTCTTTCTTTTCCTTCTTGAGGAACTGGCACTTCCAATCTATTCTAATTTTCCTGATTCTAGGCTTTGATTTATACTGCTCTGGCTATTGTACATCCTGTCAGAGGAAGGAGGAGTTAAAGATTCGAGGTGGAGGGAGAAGCCGCACTGACATGAGGGTGAGTAAGAACAGAGAATAATACCAGAGATTAAACAATTCTGATGGGTGACGTTTTAGCCTGTCTAGCTCTGTAATTAGGCATAATATTTTTCCTGCAGTCCTGGCTGATGTGAACAAATACCTCCCCCTCACCACTCCCCGCCCCCCAAAAACAACAAAAAAAAAAGCACTCCATGTAAAATGATGGTCCAATAATAAGAGCACGGTGCTGAATTCAGAGTTGGGACATCTGGGTTCTAGTCCCCTTGGCATAAACATGAGACTAGACAGAAGCCATTTATTCTTCCTTCTGCCTTTGTTTACTCCGATGCAGAGAAATGGATTTTTATAAGCTCTGCTTTGCTAACAAAATGCATCAAATGAAGAACAGACTCTTTAGAAATGACGTCTCAAATAATAGAATTTCTATTAAATTAGCTGAGACACTTCTCTGTCTATTTACAGGTCTCTGGTGTCCTGTGCATATCTCATGCTCTTTTTGGTTGTTCTTTGATGAGTCTGAGACATGTTTGAAACATAAGAATCTCCATGTAGACAGAGATCACTGATGCCCCTACTCAAGAGTACAGTAATTATACATGCTGACATATAGTAATTTTTTATATTTCATGCTTCAAGGGAAAATCATGCACTGTGCTCATCAATCAGCAGTCTTTTCTTAAGTGGAAAGATACCTCTTTGAGCTCTCACTTGGTAATCGACATAAAACCAGGCACATCAGAACTGATATCAGTAGTAATTTTAATCACAGAAAGCATAACAATTAGTGTACCTGGAAGTGACGCTTATTTCCGTGTGACTCACCAAAGCTTTTTAAAAATGCCTTACATATTGCTTAGTTCAGTAACTGCCCACTGTCCGCCACCCAACAGCATAAATCTCACCAAGCAAAATATCCCTTGCAAACATTTTCAAATGTACTGCCCTGTATTTTCAGCGTGTGTGAACAAGTTGTATGTGTGGGAGAAGAGACACTAAGAAGTGTGGGGTGGAGAGATCATGAAAGATTTTGCAGTCTTTGCTCAGACTGGATACCATTTCATTCTGTCCCGGTTTTGTGCCAGACCTGGGGACCTTCACTCACAGTATGTAGCAGTTGATACAGCAAATATTTCTGGGATGTTTTTCAAGAGTGATGTACTACTCAAAGTGAGTAAAAGAGCAGCAGCATCTGGCCTACAGTGAACAGAAGAGACAGCAGGTGGTAAAAAAAAGGCAGTGCTAAAGCAGCAGAAATGTTGTTAAGACTAGAATCCCTTTGCTTGCAATGCAGGTCCAAAGCATTCAAGAAAGGCGATGATGGAGCAGCAAGATGCTGAAGTGAAAGAAACCAGAAGACAGAAATTAACTTCCCAGGGAAGCCAAACCTGTCTTGGGTTCACACACTTTCCCTTGGGACACACACAGGCAACCAGGTTTGTACTTTTGGAGTGGACTGAACCCTGTGCTGCTGCCAGGGTGGAGGAGATGCAGCACTGTTTCTATACCGTGTGGTGGCAGTCCTGGGGTAAGCAATGAAAACATCTCCAAAGGTAGTGACTGCCCGCCATTTCCTCCAAAATACCCACAGTGTGGATCTGCATTTGGCCTTAATGCCTCTTTAATGACATTTACCTTTCCCTTTAAAAAGACAAGTGGACAATGTAAAATAACGTCCTCTCTAGCCTTAAACCGTAACATATCAGCATGATGTTCAGAGTACTGAACCAAAAGATCCTGCTGCAAGCCATCGTCATCGAGAACCAGCTGAGGTAATGGAGTCAGCCACCAGAGATTTGCAGTAATTATCTAATGTGGGAAAGAGGACAATAAATACAGCCCCTGCTGAACAGCCCACCCCTATGATTTTGTCTTTTCTCCAAGATTTTTCTGGTTTGGTATCTGTTCCCTCAGCTGTGCCACCCTTGCTCCTTTAGAGCAAAAGGGAACAGCTGTTGGCCAGCTTATTTGTCTGTCCCACCATCTAGGGCACACTCAGCTTCTGCTTCTAAATATTAGCTCATTGAATTAGAGGTAGGAAGCTATGTCACATGAGTTAAGTGAACAAGCACATGTGGAAAATACCGAAATTCTCAATGCTGAACATGAAAAACTTAGAAGCGTCTCTTGGCCTTGACATGATCATTGAAACTATTAATCAGACTGCTAAGCTTAGCCAGCACACTTGCAGATGGACAATTCAAAATATAGGGGGAAAATATCCAGAGGACAAATTAATGACAATTAACAGATTGTTCAGCATAGGTCATTTTTTTTTTTTTTTCTCAGTGATCTGAAAACAAAAGAGAACATCAGCTGTCTGATGGGACCGGTGTCCAGTCACTCAGGACTGAGGGAATGTCTGTTCTCAGAAAAGCTCATCTTTACACAGCTGTCTTTGAGGCTATTGGAAAGCCAAAACTTTCCTCATGTCTTTCAGGTTAATGGCAATCAATCATTTGAAGCCATTTGCCTGTATAGAAGCCTACCAATTATGTCTCCATAATAACTGTTTGTGTTGGCATTACGCTCCAGCACACCAGCCTGATCAGATGACTTGCTTGCAAACAAATTTCTTCACCATTACCCTGGAGAATGGCACAAGCTTATAATGACCACATGAGCAAGACTGAGCAGAGAGGGCCGCTGGCTGGAATTGTGTGGTTTTGTCCCACATCTATTCTTAAAGCTTGACAACTTTTTGTGTCCTGCCCTCTCTTCCTTAGACTGAGAGGTCAGAGGTAACAGCCAGAGGACCCCCACAAAAGAGACAGATTGCAAACTGTTCACAACAGCGATGCTCTCCTACAATGGGTGTGCAATACCAAGCAAAATGGTACCTCTAAGTGTGAGTGGGGCTTTTTAGGTGATCATTGACTCAAAGACTTAAACAGCAGATGATGTCATTTGATGACTGTTTGGGCTCTCTCTTTTCAAAGATTGATGAGAAGCGCATGGTGGAGGGGAGAGGTGTATGGAAGAGAGAGTAATAAGAAAGAATCTGAATGAGAGAGTCCTCTGTTTCTGTCTCCTGGATGTAGGCTGAATTCAAAGAAAGATTGAAACACAAAAAAGAAATCTGAAGAGAGAAACGTTCTTCTCTCCTCATCCTTTCCTCACTGTTTCTCATTAGCTCTGGTTACCAGAGTGCTGCTTTCCATGAAATAATAAATATTTTACTTGTTTTCAGAAAAATATTGCTCCCTTCAGTTAGATGTTTAATTACAGAATTGACAGATTTTTTTTTTTAAGTAAATGTGGAGCAACATTGGCAAAATCTATTCTTTGAAGAAACATCAAGAAAAGAATTATTTGATTTTCAGATTATTTCTACAATTAAGCCCTTCATTCCTCACTGTGTGGCAGATAGCATAGTCATATATGTATAAATAACACTAAGAGCAATTGTATGACATGATCTGCTGTGTTGTGGAGAATGTGGGGTTTTTTCCAGATTTTTTTTTCTTTTTCCCTTGAGGTAGTAATTGCAGCAAGCAGCAAAAGAAAAAAAAAGTCTTACATATGGATATTGTATTAAATCCAAGCTATTCAAGAGCTGAGGTAGCTACAAAGGGTCTGGTCCTGCACCCTTCAGCATGCAGGACTGAACTCAAAGCTGGGATGGCATGTATATAGTTTCCTATAGGAACATAAACAGCTATGTCATTATTTGGTAAATTTGCTTGAAGAATGCTTATCTAAGCAAAGACCAGCTCTCATTTTCCCAGCTGTGCAATTCACATTGGAGTTTAAGGAACAGTGGGAGAGCAGACAACATGCAGCCCTTCTCCCTTCTCCTCACAGGCACATACCCACAACTTTAAAGTGAAGGCAGTGATGTTTGTCACTTTATAGCTAAGCAATTCTCCCCCCAACAAAGGACCAACAGCCAGGTTACGCTCCTATCAGCAGCAGCACTGAGAGGTAACTGGAAAGACACGCTGGCTCCTACCAGAGCAACTAAGTGCATCTGGGTTCTATGTGAGATGCTGCCTCATTTTAGCACCTCTCCCCCTCCTTTTATGCATCTCTCCTAAACACACATCAATCCCCAGCTTTCCAAGCCCTGGTATCAGAGGAAACATGCTACCAGCTGACAAGGGCTGGATTAGGCTCCTTCTAAGGCTGCACTTTAAGCACCCAGAGAGGTTCACTCTGGAGCAGCAAGAGGTCTGACACTCAGGATATATATTAATCCTTTCAGATCATAGCAGGGAAACTCAGGCTGAGCAAGAGATAACAGTCTTTAAAATCCCTGTGTCTTTACACACGAGGTGAAATGTGCTTTTTTAGTGTCCAGGATGCAGTGAAATCAGAATGGGATGTGCACAGCCGGAATGCTGACACACACACCCATGGCTGATCATTGCAGCAGAGTAGAGAGGGTTAAATCAGGATAGAGGAGAGAGTTGGCATGACGACTGCAGAAGTCTTCTACGTGGCCTGTGCAATAACTAATCATTACTCAGTAAAGGGTAATAATTATTTCTTAATGCTGCAGTGCAGGAACTGGCTTCATGGCAGAGCACAGTAGGCTGAAGAGATTGGGTGCTTGTCAGTGCAACAAAAATAAATACATTGGTGTGATCTCTATCAAAGAGGTCTAAATAGACCTTCAAAATAAGTAAATGATTCCTCTTTCTTTAGTTATTATCTCTTTGCTGTCTATGCACTCAGCTGCAAAAAATTTCTTACTTCCTGACTGTTGTGCTTTTAGTTTTCTTCCTTGGTTTATGAAGCAATAAGGTGCAACAAATGAAATCTTGGTACGCAGCTGTCCTTGTGAAATTAATAAATAAATTAAAAAACCCCACAACCACAAACAAAGAACCCCAAACAAACAAACAAAAAAAACCCCCAAACAAAGCACAAGCTTTCCTGGGTTTTTCTTCTTGTTCTCATTGTTGTGTTGCATTAACAACACTGCCAGAAGATTAGGAAACAAGCTCAGCCACAGCCTCCTCGTGCCTTGAAGGAAAGGGCTGAAGACCTTTTTCTTTGTTCCATCTACCCAAGATGGAATAAAAGTTAAAATGAGAGTTTTTCATCTGCTAAGACATGCAGTCAGGAGCTTCCGCTCCTCCTAGTTGAGTCAAACTGAACATAGCATCTAAAGAGTATCAGAAAATGCAGAGGGTCCATTTCTCCTTTGCTGTTGCACTGTAGCTATTTATTATTCTATCATCCTTAGCACAGAATCAACACATCCTCAGCTGGTCTTGCTGACCTACAGTGGGGAAACTTGATGGTTCAACTGTTACTTAAACAATGAGGAAAAAGAAAGGGTGGGAAGGGAAGGGGTTGGTTCTCATTCAAGTCACCAGCAGGAAGATCCCCTTTGAGAGAGGAAGTGGCCAGCCTGTGCCCCAGATCACACAAGGAGAGGTGGGTCAGTCAGTCTCCAGCGGGAGTGAATCTTCAGAAACTGTACCCTTTAGTCCAGCCAGAGCCAATGCTTCTCCCTGAACAGACACATGTTTGACTTCTAGGGTGCCACTATGTCACCTTGTTACATCTTCCCATACTAGGAAAATACTGCTGTTGCTGGTTTGTGTGGCTAAGGGTCTTCTCTCTGCAACTTTTCAGCCTGCCTTTCCCTCACAGCTCTGCATCCTCCCACGCAGGCTGCTGGGTCAGTGTCTTCAGATCCCCTGGGGCAGTGTTTTCCCCTCACCATTCCCATGCTGTTACTCTCATACTGCCAGCCTTACAGCCTTGCACCCACACACCCCAATAGTCTTGCTGTGGTGGGTTCTCATGGGCAGTGATTGCCAGCAGTGAGAGAGTCAGACAATTTTTTCCCCACTTTTGCTACATTTTGGTTATAGCTTTTTGTTTATGCAAGGGACACAGTAATGTTCATATGCACAAAAGCAACTGGCCATGCAGCCCCTGCCCCCATCAATGCATGCTCCAATCAACGCTAACGGTAAGCAGTGACAACCAGCTCAGGGTCTCAGTATGTCCTGGTGGAAACTGAAGAGTTACCGTGGAGGAGTATTATGGGGGGAACCAGCTGCTGCACAGCAGATGTCCAGGAGACATCTGGAAACCCTGGTTGCTTCTCCTCCCAGCTGAGTGCTACAAGAAGAGCTTTCCCTTCTGTCTGTCCTCTTTGATTTATTTTTCCCTGGCTTATTTTTTCCCCAATTTTTCACAGTTAGAGACAACGTAGACCATCAGCTATGGACTCCACTAATAAATCTTCATGCATGTCAACCTGTCTCAACATCGCTTGTGCAAACCAGCCGTAGTGGGAGGGAATTTCTATTACACTAACATACATAACACATATCATGTATTGGTTTACATTGTTTATTTGGCTTACATGTGTATCAGCAAATACTTTGAGGAAACCGCTAAATGACTGAAATGGGTTGGGAAAAGTGAAAAAATCAGATCTGGTGATAGATCATGGGAACTGATAACTTGCAGGTGAAAGGCAGTGCTAAACTTTTAAACTGCTGGGAACAGTTTCTTCCCTAGCCAACCTTGACAAAGCAAGGATGTGTGCCCCCAAACTTAGCTTCTTTCCCTTGTCCTCTTTTCACAATAACTTGGTGAATACCATTGAAATATTTGTCAGGAGAAAATCTCCAACTCACTGGGGCCTCCCATAATGTTGTATCATCTACCTGCAAAGTTGCTCACCGGTTTCTAAAACCCACAAACGCTGCCTCCAGAACAAAATGCATTGCCAATTTGTGTGCTGTGGGTCTGGGTCTCCTTTGCCTTCAGTATTTTGCAGTCATCTGTATGTATATAAAATAGCTTTGAAGTCTAGCCCAAGCAAAGCTGCAGCTTTTTACAGCCTTGTGGGTAGCAAGGAAAGAAATTAGGTTCCAGATAGAATGGAACCAAGCCCACATTTTCCTGGAGATGTATTTTGCTTTCCTTGTTAAAGATTTTGGCTTAGAGTTAAAAATACTGTACCTAAACTTGGATTTCAAAAGCCATAGTCAAGAACAGAGTAACAACTTGCTTTTTAAACAAGCAAAGCACCCTGAAATCATTTTTACAGTTATTCAGTAGAAAATGTGGGGGCCTCAGCTATTATGGGCTTGGAAATGTAATTTTGACACTGCTGTTTTTTGGGTTTCTTAACAAACAGAAAGCTTGGCTTCTACTCATTTCAAAGCTTTTCAACTCACCTTTAAGTTTGTGCCTTTAAATTGGCATGTAGTTGCAGTACAGCGCAATCCCACATGGGTGAAAGAATGATGTCATGATTCCCATGGGACCATGGTCATAACAGGAAAACTCTGGCCTAGAGAGCTTTCCGGTGAACCCATGTCCCACCACTTACATTTTGATATAAAAGACGTCAGCAAAGCAGAGATCATCTTCAGGAAGTATCTCCTTCATCATAACTTTAGCTTTAGTTTTCTATTCTGTAACATTCAAGGGTTTTTCCTGGGACTCACTAGTCAAAAGGCTATTGTCTAAATCCTGGTACAGCACACAAAATGATACAGACCTTTGAGAAGGCTGTGAATTTGGAGCTTTCAAGTGAAATGCAAGAAGAAGGAATAATCTCTCTTTTGGAATATAGGAGGAGCAGATCTGCTCTGATGAGGTAAGAAATTGTATACATGCAGCTGCTGAGGGAGGCTTTCTCCTTTCACATTTACAGGGACGCAAAGGTCTCTCTCAATGCTTGTCACATCCTTCCTCATTTTTGGCATGTATAGGCTGTTTGTTCCAGTTTACTTGTTGGAAGCAGAAGACTGAATGAGAAGAGGCTAAAGGCAGAGCCGTGACCACATTTTCCCCTTCTCAACCCACTGTTCCCTTGTAAAGGGAACACCTATAAAGGGAATAGAAAGGCAGTAAACTGAAAAGGAAGTGTGTGTGGTTATCTCAGAGTTACAGATGGTGGGGCAGGAAAGCACACTCTGTGACTGGGATCATGTATGTTAAAATTCTCCAACTGTTATGACGAACAAATAAAACAAAGAATCTTTGAGTTTATTTGTAAGAGGCCTTTCTGGGGAGACAGAAGCTAATTAAACAACTTCCCATAGTGTCTTGTGGTTGTTTTGATAGGCACCTAAACAAGAAGGACAACACATTTCTAGCGAGCAGCAAAAGTAAAACAGATTGAGCATTGTGCAAAGACGATGGCTACCCTGATGGCTCCAAGTGAGATTCTGAGTACAAGAACAACTCTCCCTAAGCTGGCTTGCCCACTGCCCTCCCTCAAAATTGGCCAGTAGCAAAGAGCAAGCAAAAGGAATGGGCATACAGTGTTACCACCCCAGCATACATTTCTTAGGTTGAAGCAAGTAGTAGTGCGGAGTTCTTCCTGACCATGTGACTTTATCTGAATCACAGTCTTTGTTGTTTCTTTTTTATTTTTTTCTTTTTTACTTGATCTTGCTTTTCTTGCTTTACTTGTTTGTCTAGTGTGATCGTTTTTTCTCATTTATACCTTTGGAGTCAGCAAAATATCATAGGGCAGTAAGTGGCACAGCTCAACCATGCAGTGATTTTTTTAAATTTGTGCCTGTTAATATACACCTGAAAGCTCTGAGTCTGATGTTGTGAAAAAACACAACATCCTCCCTCTCTTCAAGGTGGCTTAGACTTACATGTATTCCTCACAAGTCATATAATTTCTGGGATGATGGGCCCTAGTCTATTGAACACCTCCTCTCCGGAAGGCAGGTAATTCTCGCCATCTTTGTCACCTTCCTGTGTACCTTTCCCAGTTCTTCTGAACCCTTGCAGCACCAGCATGGGCAGAACAGCTCTCAGGGTCTAAGGAGATCTATCACGGGACCTGCTCCAGGTAGAGGCTGCTGAGAGGTATCCCATGTACAGCTGCCTGTACCAGCAGCCCCCAGGGGTGGATGGAAAGGCTCTTACTCTCTAAAGATGAGAAAGATCAGGTCCATGTTATAAGCTAATTTGCATATGGAATAAAAGGCAAATGAATGTTTGAAAGATACTGTATCATTCTTTTTTTTTATGGATGCCCAAATTTAGGTAAGGTTCTTCTGTGCAGAGTGTTCTACCGAACACTTCAAAATCTAAAGAGGAAGGGCAGACAAAACATGTGAAAATGCAAATGCTATTTTATACAATTTCTATGTTAGAAGCTGAGGTACAGGAGGTTGCTGAGTTTGTTTGAGGTCACATCAGCAATCTGCGGTGAAACCAAAAATTCAGCCCTTGACACTATTGTCCAAAAGAAGTAACAAGAAAATTGCTACTCGTCTTTTTAGTTATGTGTCATTTCCACACCCCTCTTCCATTTTTTAAGAGCCATTAAAAGACAATAATGTGGAAGATTGTCAAATGTGTCATTTGAAAGAATAGCAATGCTTGAGGTATCTGAGGGTTTTGAAGCCAGGCATTTTGCATTGCCCTGTGCTTCAAAGTAGGACATATACAGTCTCACTCTTTGCTGAAGAAAGGAAGAGAGATAGTTACAAGCTTTCTACCAATGAAACAGACCAAATTGTTTTCTTCATCTTCTTTCTTTTTCTTTCCTTGTTTCTTTCCAATTGTATACTTTTGGGGGTTTTTCCCTTTATTGAATCACATTGCAAAATGAATAATAACAGTAAGATACACCTTGCAGGGAACTGCTGCTGATGTCAAAACCTTTCAGTAAAGATCCCTACATTTACTCCCAGTGGATAAGATTGTGAAAATGACTTGCAGACATCAAACAGACATTTTTAATGAGAATTTAACAGTGAGCCCTTCATGTATTCTTTCCGTCCAGTGGCAGCTAAGTGTGTTGGCTATCGCAAATGTCAAAAGCAGAAGGATAACTTGTATTACCTTCCTTCTTCCCTGCTCCTCCTTATATTTAAGAGCCTTCCATGTTTGGCTAAAGGAAGAAACTTTACAACCAAGATGCCCCATTTGTATCCTCACTGCTAGGGCTCAAGGTCAGACCTGAGAAAGCATGGCCTTGCCAGGTTAAATATAGTACTTTGGTGATGGCCTCTCGTGTCACTCATGTTCTGAGAGCTTTCATCAGCTGAGAATACACTGCTAGAAAAGTGAAATTAGTGTGGGTGAAAGATGCCAGTAACGGATCAGGAGATCAGTTTGAAGCTCAGTCTAAGTATGGAAAAGCAACAGTAGAGAAGACATCTCCCTGGCTAGTCCCCTTCCCCTAAAAGCCAGTCTTTCCCCAACATCCATGTTGAGCAACAGTTATAAAGTTTTGCGACCAGCAAATTGTCCATATCAAACCCCTCCCCAAGGTTTCCGCCAGCAGCCCTCATCTGCCTTCATTTTCCGTCCATATATCAATTTACTGTAATGCAATACTATGTATAAAATGGAGTAAACTGAATTTCCCACCATGGCAGAAAGCTGCCGAACCATAAGAAAGTAAGTCTTGAGGGCAACCATTTTTAACACATCATCTGGCCTTGGTATCAAATGAAGTGTGAAGCACTGCACTTAATCTGCCATAGTAATGATAATGCAAATCCCCAAGGACCCAAGGTAATGGTGAAGGAGAAAAGTGTACTCTCTCTGTCCACACACGGACATTGCTTCATCCATGTGCCATGCTCTCAGAGTCCACTAACTCTGTTTTACATCAGAAATGAGTATTGGGGCAGGGGAGAGCAGGATGACAAGCAAGTCCTTATAACTTTTGCAAACAACTCTGATGTGATCTGAGCGAGGTCAAGCCATTGTAAACCCTACTTTGGCACTTTTATCCCTTCCGAACACTGAGTAAGCTGAAAACACACAGAACTGAGTAAACCCCAAACCTAGAACTAGTCCTTAAACATTGCCTTCAATTTATTTCTCTCTTCTTTTTTCTTTTTTTTTCTTTTCTTCTTTTTTTTTCTTTTTTTTTTTTTCCAGATAAGAACACATTATGAGATCTACTTTCCTCCATGTAAAAGTGGCCATGGTAGTCATTTTATCCTTTTACTCCTCACCAAGGTCTGGAGCAGTTATAAGCTTCAATACTTTTTTGTTGGAGAGATGCTGAATATTTTAGCTTATCCTCTGTTCTGAACAAAAAAAAAAAAAAAAAAAAAAAAAAAAAAAATCCTGATAATCAGCTCCAAAAGGCTCAACTTTCCAACACCCCAGTGCAAAAAAAGCCCCTGTAGATGGAGTTTGTCTGTTCCTGTTTTCATGTTCGAGCACCACAGCTGAACAAAAAACTGCGTCGAGTGAATCCTCACAACACTGTCATGAGACCAGGCAGTTTCTCCCCAACTCAGGAAGCCAAGCCAAAGCCTACCCAAAGGTAACAGGAGTTTGTTTCTGACCTCAGCAGGCTTTGTGTCAGGCCATAGAACTTGTCAAAGGTCAGGCGGGAGGCTGGTGGCATGGTCAGGAGCTTATCCATGATCTCCTTGGTCTCGGTCCAGTGTGCTAAGCATAAAAATATCCTTCTTTAATTCAATCCTGATCCTTGCACAAAGCATTGGCACATTTAGTCCAGGAAATATATGGAATATTCAATGACTTATGTGGAAGGAGATCAAAGAGGTATCTAAGTCTAATAAAATGGTAATCATGGGCGATGTCACCCACCTGTACATTGGTAGGTCAACTGGTACAAATGGATTTAAAAACCCCAATTTCTAGGTGATTTCTAGAATAACTAGAGAATATAACAGTACGGGTTCTCAGCTTAGTCTTAAGTAGCTGAAGAAATGATGCAGTCAAGCCACTGAATAGTAATGAGCTTATTATTACATTAGGAGCGTGAGATTAAAACTGATAGTAATTAGTGAACTGCTTAAAAAGTACTGGAGTAGAAAGAAAATAGGGAAAAAAAGCAAAGAATGAAAGAAAAATAAAGGAAAATCCTTAGATTCAAAACAACAGGTGTATTAACAGACAGTTTCTGATTCAGTGAAGTCATGCAGAAAGCAAACTGAAAGGCAAGATCGGAAAAAAAAAAATGTATTGTGAAATGTTAAGGTCCAAGAGGTTGTTCGAGCCAAGCAACCAGCTTTCAGGAAATGACACTTCGGCTCTCATAAAGCCCCTGGCTAGGGGAGGGAAATTATAATAAAACACAAACAAAATGTCAGCCGTAAATGAAGAGGGCCAAGGATGCGTTAACTGACAAGAGCTTTGTGGAGGGGGAGCAGAGGAGGGAACTGCAGGACATTTCTGAAAGGTCTTAAATTCACCCAGTTTAGGAGGGAACCAATGGGATCTGCTGCACATCCAGGGGGTAATGGGAATAATTAATGAGCAAAAAGACTTTGCAGAGGTTCTGAATGATTCATTTGGGCAAATCTTCCCCACAAATGGTGCTGTGCCAATGTCCGCACTAGATCTATTTATTTTTTTCCAAGACAGAAAGGACATGAGCTGTCAGAATGTGAAACGTTGCAAGGGGAAAGACTGGAACAAACTGATAAACTAAATAGCATCATGTCACAAGGACCTCATGGTTATATATGCAAGGGTTTGGAAAGCATTTGAAAATGAAGTGGCTGCGCTGATAGCAAAAAATATGCAAGCTGTCGCTGAAGTCAGATACGCTACAGAAGGACTGGAGCGTAGCAGCTAACATACCTATCTTTAGGACAGGCACTGGATTGATTTTAGGTATTATATACTAATAAGTCTTATTACACTTCCAGGTAAATTAATTGAAACTGACAAAAACTAGAATTACATACAGGAGAGAAATAAATAAATAAATAAATAAATAAATCATGTTTTCATTCAAGGAAATGTTGTCTCTTCTATACATTCTTAGAAGCATCAAGCTAATAGACCAAGAAAAACAACCTGATAAGTGTGTTTATATAGGTATTTATATATCTTAAATTCTTTGACAAATTTCCTTTGAAGAATTTAAGTTATCATAGAATATGTATCTTATTATTACAAGTCGGAAACTGTTTAAGAGAGAGAGAAAGTAGAAACTACACATGAATGATCATTTTTCACTGTAAAAGATTAACAGTTGGGTTGTCCAAGATTTTATACCACATATAACTTCTTTACTGAAATTATTGCTGTTAGAAAAAGGGAATAAGGACTGAAGTATTTCAGAGTATGCTAATTAAGTTGGGTGAACCTAGCATTCGGATTGCAAATGGAAATAAGTGTTAGCCGATGCAGAACGATAACAGGTGGAATGAAATATTTCGAAACCTTCCTGGATTCTAAGCCAGCTGTGACCCCTCAAGGAAGGATATCAGCATCACTGTGGACAACTCAGTTGCAAATTCGGCTCAATTACAGCAGCAGTCAAAAAAACCCCCAAATCCAACAAACAAAACAAAATTCCCATTAGAAATTTCTGCATAGAAGGAGTTACAGGTGTTTGCATGTAAACAGTTTTATTGTATAAGCCAATAGTCCTCACCTGGAAAACAGTGTCCACATTGGTCAATCCATCACCAAAAAAGGAGACAGAAGAATTAGTAGCTTTTAAGACATGCAAAGTGACTGGGAACCCTCGGACTGTCTGAGAGAAGAAAAGAACAAGAGGGTTCATGGTTGAGTAAATGAATGGCACCTATACAATGAAGTGGGTGCTCCTGTTGGCCTTTTCACATCATATAACAGAGAGGTAGCAATAACGTTGAAAGACAACTAATTTAAATAGATCAAAGGTTGCTTGGAGTGTGGTTTTCCCATGACAATATGTAATTAACCTACTGATCTCACTGCTACGTGCTATCACTAATGTAGTGAACTTACTGGGAGGCAAAACTGGATTAGCTGCTTGTCCGGCCACTGAGTATATCTGCAGTTTGTCTGGAATCGCTAGAGGTCTCCATTTGGTGAGGGAAGCGGGTATCTGTTTTCATTTGGAAATCATCTCTGGGCAGCAAGCAAACACAAGCTGGTGGGTCTTAAAACATTTTACTTGAGGGCAGTGCATTTATCCAGGGCAGCATTCCCCGCACCTGCCTCTGAAGCATGTGGTGAGGGACATTGACAGAGACGCTATACCGGACAAGACAAAATACCTGCCTGATCCAATGTTGCAATCACTATGTTCTAATGTTCTTTAACTGGATGACTGATGCCTTTTTGAATAGGAAAACAATGAGTAATGATAACAAATAACACAATTGCCATTAATTATTCATGCTATCATTCATGAAACTTTTGAGATGTATGAATATTTTCATGAATAAATCATTGGTCACTGGCTTGCACTAAATGACCTCAGAAATCATAGCGGAATGGGCTTGTTGCCATTATTCATGAACAAATTTGTGAATTATTTTCTGTATATGACCAGTCTGCTTCCTAATTGACTAAATATGAGATAGATGAGTATAAAAGAGACATCAGTAATTCATTGCAAAGCCTAGAAAAAAATTCTCAGGAATCTGTGTAAATGCTACAGGCTGTAACAGAAACTCATTGTTTCCCATGGACAGTTTTTGCTAACTTTTATTTCTCCCATGCTGGAATGGATTATAAAAATTAAGGGTCTGATCCTCAAAGTTTTCAGATCATCCTTTCTCCACTGAAATCAAGAGAGCTTTGCGTATTCAGACTACCTGAGAATCCTGATCCAGAGAAACTACTAAGCAAGAGAATTTTTTTAACTGACTAGGTTTATTTTATCTCCTTGCTTTCCAGCACTAATTTTCACAATGATTCAGAAGAAAGATCTATGAAGATATTTTTTGTCTCATTCCACCTCTTTCTCAAAAAAAAAAAAAAAAAAAAAAAAAAAAAAAAAGAACCAGAAAGAACAAAACCCGAAAAAAACCCACAGCTGCCCACAGTTTACTCAGAGCTTCTCTAAGAGCTTGAGGAAAACCCTGGGAGATGCTGGTTTACAGAATTTCTCACCTATTTGTGTTGTGTCCTCTCATAGAGATCTTTATTGTCATCACTGCCAGAGGTCCCCCATACTATTCCCAATGCCCATTATCACATTTTATTTCCCTTTCGACAGAGGCTGATGAAACAGAGCTGTTCCATGAACAGTTGTCAAAACACTGGCATATTCTAATTACAACACTTACTATGTTTCAGTGAAAGTCAAATTCTGAGCTCAATCGCACTAGAATAAACCAGAAGTAATTAAAGTCAGTGGTGTCATCCCTGATTTGAAAGAATGTAATTAAAATCAGAATCTAGCCCATGGAGTCAACAGAGATACTGGAAAGACAGGAATCAGAGGATCATCTAGTCAAAAAGAAAACACGCAGAAGGCTCTCAGCAAAGCACCTGGCCCTAAAGGATGGTCTGTTTCATTTTATCCTTATCATATTCTTAACAATTAATACATGAAGCACACAGACTACTGAAATTCCATTGCATATTTTAGTCTCATTGGTGAGCGTTCTTTAGCAAGTGCGTGATGGAAATGAGATGAAAATCACTTCACCCTGTCCTATCCTCTTGGGACTTAAAATCATGTTATATGAGAGATGTCTCTTTGGAACACCTGCTGATATATATCTCTCTCTACAGGGAATAGATGATGTTAGATATAGGTAATGATACAGCTTTAAAGGTAGGACAGACGGTCCAAAATGACAGGTAGCTCCACAGCCTAAAGCATTTTTACACAAAAACAAGCTCAGGGCCCATGGGAAAAGGATTCATCCTTTTAATACAACTCCAGAGATGGCCTCATCTTTTAATTCTGCCCACTTGTATCGGGAAGATGTAGGAAGGCAGCAGGATAAGTCATTAAGCAATCCCCACTCAGCTTGGTGCAGAGGGCTAAGGAATGCAGTCTGCTAGGCGCAAGGCGGTTGGTGTTCAGCTGGTGGGACGAGATCAAGAAGGTAGATAGCTCTGCATCTTTTGGGCAGCTCCAACCCACGAAATGCCATGGAGACTCTGGCAAAACTGAAAGCTATCTTTGCCCAAATATAGGAACTGGAAAAGATGGGTAGGGTGGTGTGTGGAGGGCGTGCTAATTGTCTCATTTAGTTACAGCAGTTCTCAGTGCTTGGTCCTTTGTGCAGCCTGGTTCTTAGAGATGGGAATCCAGGCTCAGATTTAACAGGGCTTGAAATACTACCATACAATTTAAGCTTTTTAAGATTTAAGGCTGCAAGTATTTGTTAAAAAGTTATCCCTGTCATTCATATGAGCTGGATCTAAGCCCCTTCAGATTTCCTTAGCCTGATTACTGTTGTCCATCCATCCACCCACTCAAAGAGCCTATAGAAGGTCAGGGCAGCATTTTCACAAGCGAGTAATCTTCTTCCATGCCTTCAAATCTCTGAGAATTAGCTGCAAGTTGCTGCGAGCTGTGAAGCTCAAAGCCGGAGAGATCCAAAATTTGTGAATAATTGGATAGATACAGACTGGGCTTCCCAGCTTTAATTTCTTCCTACCTATTCCCCTGTAGTTTAACCCACCACACAGGACCTGCAGCATTAGCCTCTGGGTGACCGAACCAGGATCAGCTGAACCCCACTTTCCATTTTTTTTGCAGTTTGGGATTTAGAAGAGAGAAGAGCTGGCTGGAAACAAACACTGGGAGGAATGTCCTTATCTTGTACTACTTGTTTCTCTCCCTTCCCTGTAATTTGGTATCAAGCCTCACATCCCTGTGCCCGGGGATGCTCTCCCTCGCCTGCCTCTGGCACTAGAGGGCGCGGAGATCTGGGCTTTGGGCTGGAAATCCAACTCTCCGCGGATCCCTACTTTTCCTTAAATTGAACTCAACTTTCAAAGAAGTCTTGATTTCACAGAAAGGGAATTTGCTTCATTATTACTGGCTTGTCTGCATTCCCCTTGCTGCATTGCTATGGAAACAGGACCAGAAAATAAGTCTTTTGCATGTAGGTCATGATATTAGTGGAGAAGAGAAAGTCTGGGTGAATGGGTGAGTGGGTTACAGAAGAGAAGTGGGGCAGAGTAACTGTCTGGGACTGTATCAGCAACAGTGGGGGGATTTCATAGTAGATGTCCTCAAAAGACTATTGAATTAGACACGCAATGGGCCGAAAGATCCTAGCACTTACAAGCAACTGAGAGCCACAAAACACACACAGGGAGTCAGTCCAGCGGTGAAAAACAAAACCACAGTGGGGCACAGGACTGAACATGCAGGCAAAAAAGTATGTTTTTATTCACAGAGGCTATTTTTCACTGGTGGCCTCGATTTCCCCCTTTCTGTGTCTTGGTCTGCCTCCCAGGTGATGGCACAGCATGGCACAGCTGCTGCCTTTTCTACCTCCTCAGGACGCTCCCGACTACGTGTGATCCAGATCTCTGCAAGCTCTACCCAGATGCAGAGTTACAACCTTTTGAGTGCAGGATATTACTTTAAATCTTGGTTTTGGAAGGGAGAAGAACACAACCTCTCCCTTTATTATTTCGATCTCCCTCCAAAGCAATAGGGGGACATCCTAAACACCCCTCCCCATGTATTGAGCCTCTTTCCTGGGCAGACTGCAATGCAAAAATAGCAGGGGGCTGCAGGCAGGGGCAGAAAGGGCAACTCGGTGGGGTACATGCTCACGAAGTCAGCGAGCCCACTGCACTTCTCACTCTCCTGATGTAAAAGCAAAATTGGGCTGCTTTTGCAGTCCAGGGGTCCTGCAAAGGGGAAATTAGACCAAAGTTATAATCAAAAATAGACTAAAGGAGAGAGGGAGCATACTCTGTTTGCTTAACGCGGTTTATAGATGAGTCACTGAGAGCGGCTGGTGTCGTAAACCATACACGATCAAGGCTGGTGAGTATTTAGACAGGGGCTGCTATTGCAGGCGATGCAATACCATAAAAGTAGACAGCCTGCATACTTCTGAGATCCTCTATTAACCTTGCTCATTATCAGTCGGAGATCTTTTTGTTTTGTTTTGTTTTCTTTTGAGTTTTTTCCCAAAAAAAATTGCAAGAACAGGCTGTCAAGCAGAAATTGGTCCTTTTTTTGCTCTTGCCTTTTTCCCTTCTGCAAAGGGATAGAGACAAGCCAATGTGTACAAACACACTGATTAACACATAAAAATGGGGAGAGATGTTATTCTGACTAGATTTGCAATAGGAATTACCCCCTCCAAAGTGTATCTCTTCCAGATGAAAAAAAAGCTACCTCTCCTTTCCCTAAAGGAAATTTAGCACATGAAAATAGTAGGCAAAAACAATCTTATGGGGGAGAGAGGAAGAGTGCCTTGTCCTTTCCCTAGCGAAGGGGAAAGGACTCATCCCTAGGCCCGTGGTAAGGAGTTACAGGCCCTGGCAGACTCCCCTCGGAGATGTCAGCGGGCCGTGCTGTGGAGGCAAAGCGGCCCTCCGGGAGCACCTCGCCGGCTGGGGCAGGGCCCTCCGGCCCGGCTGCCTTGCGGGAAGACGAGCGGAGGGGAGAGACCGGCCTTGCCGCTTTCAGCCTACTCCCCCAACGGGGCATCACTCTGGTACTTACTTGGGCAACCGCAGGGAAGGCGGCAAGCACGGAGAGAGAGCAGACCGGTGGGAAGAAGCGAAACGAAGAGTGGCCCGAGATGGGGGGACTCGGCTTTTTCCCGAGAAGCAGCAGCCCGGAAAGCACTTTGTCCCTCCAGAGCCTCCGAAATGGCTGGATTCTGGGTGGGCACCAGGACCTCGGCGCCCCAGGGCTGTTTCTGGGAGGCAGTCTTTCTCCCACAGCCTGATCTGAGCTGCCTCTCAAGGCATCACCTCGCTCTGGCCACAAGCACCCCGCGGCGGCGGCACGGGAGAAAAGGCAGGGAGCCCGGCGGCACGGCCGGGACCGGCTCAGCCCTGCCAGGGCACCCGCCGCACCCGGCTCCCTGGCCGCACCGGGGGCCGGACCCCAGGGGCACCGAGCCGGGGAAGCGTGGTCGGAAATGAGCCGGGGAACCCCCATACCTTCCCCGCCTCCGGGGCTCCCCGCGCCCACGCTACCCCTTCCCGAAGCAGGACCTGAGACCTGAGGCAACGGAGACGGGCACAGACCCTGGGCAAGTGCACGCTACCCAGGAGGGATGCTGGGGGGCAAGGGACCGCACTGACACAGCGGAAGCCTCTTCCCCTTATTCCCGCATCCCTGCACGGTCCCGGACAGGGTAGGGATACCCCCCGCCCCGTCTCTGCCCTCCTGCCCGGCAGCCAGCGAGCTCCGCGGGCAGGCTCCGCTCCCCGGGGGCGGCTCCGCTCCCGGCTCCCGGTGACATTTTGCAGGAGTCGTCAAGAAGCATGTCACAGCGGGATTTGGGAAGGATAGATAGTCCGGGAGATGTCCCTGTGTCGGAATGCAGCATTTATATAGAAACCCTGTGGACAGTGCTTGGAAAATGAGAGGATTTCTCTAAATCAGGCTACTGCGTCTCTTCTTCCCCGCTATAACATGCTAGACTCGATTCTGGGATTAATAGCACAACTGTAACTGAACAGAGGAAGGCTCTGTGTTGGGGGCAATCGCTTTGCCTTCCCTCCTCTCGCTGCCTTTCGCCGGTGACCCGCGCTGCTATGGACCCTTTCAGCAAAAGTTTCCCTATGTTTTGTTCTGCTCCTTCTGCCAGGAAGCAAAACGTAAGCTCGTTTCTTGGACGTTATTTTCTTGGCGGGAGCTTTCCTATGACAGGAGCGGATGAAATCCTAGGTGCGGCGAAGAAGGGGCGGAGGGTAGAGGGAGAGAAAGAAAAGGGGGGAAAAAAGAAGACAAAAAAAATAGAAGAAAAGAAAAAAGAAATTAAAAAGAGAGAGAGAGAGAGAAAGAGGAAACGTCAGTAAAACCCAAAGCTTTCCTACCTGTGATCCAATTACCAGAAGTTGCATCCCATCCCGCTGCAAGCGGCTGGTTGCGAGCGGCGGCTGCGGAGTCGCGCCGGCTCTGGCGGCAGAGGCATGCGGGCTGCGCGGAGTCAGAGCCCAGAGGCAGCCGCTTTATCTTTCTCTTCCATATCTTCCAAGAGGAGGGAGGGGGGTTGGGGTGAGGGAAAGACAGATTACTTGGTACCGTGATAATGGGGGGAAAGAATAACAGTTTGGAAGCTTTAAACAAGAGGTGGCATTGTCCGGGCTGATGGAGTTTTTTGTCTCCCCCTCGCTCGCTTTCTCCCTCCCACACGCACAGGCACACACATGTACACGCACGCTCTCCGTGGCTCTGGCCCTTGGGAGTCTCTGCTTCAGTTCAGACAAGTTGAGCTTGGAAAAAAAAATCATATAATAATGTAGAGCAATAGTGCTATCAAACCTGGCTTAACAATTTAGACAAAAAAAAAAAAAAAAAGAGAAATTAAAAATAGCAGACGCTGGGACTCGTAAGTGAGGCGGTAATAATTCATACTTCCCCCAGCGCTTCTGAGGAAATGAGGGCAAGCTGCCACCCTCGTGGGGGTGGTAGCGAGGGAGGGAAACGGGGCGCCTAGGCGAGCATCTCGGGTGAATGTCCTTGCTGGGATGCTGCGGCTGTGGGTCCGCTTGCTGCCCGCCGGGGGTGTGTGTGGGGGGTGTGTGTGGGGTGTGGGTGTGTGTGAGCGCGAAGTGGGCTCGATTAGCTGCAATGGGCAGGCAATTTCTGCAGAGAACATTTACAATTTTCTTTCAATATGACAGGATTAGTTGCTGTTGAAGGCTCTCCTCCAATAAGATCAGCACTGCTCTCTGATTTGGTGGTTTTACTGAATAGAAATTACTGGTTCTTGTTACCTTTCAACACACTCTCCCCTCTTCCTCATCAGACACTCCTCTCTTCCTCATCAGAAGTCTTTATCTACAATTTGCACATCAGAACTGATTTTTTTCCCTTTTTTTCAATTACCTCTTTCCCATCTTTCCCTGCAACGCTGTCCTCTTTATTTCTGGTTACTTTTTCTTCTCAATTCCATGATAGCTGTAAGTCTCAAGTGACATACGGGAGGAGAGAGAGAAAGAGATCTTGCTTTTAGATTATTGCAGTCATCGGAGTCTCCATGCACTGTGGAAAAAATGTTGTTATACTAAATCCAGTTTAGTTTTTTTAAACTGATTATTGTGCTGAAATATTCATGGAAAGCTGCTTCCCCAGCACAACAAACGAATTAGGGGAAACAGATGCATTTTGAGAACAAGAGTTAATTCTCCTTGGGTGTAAAGTATTCCCCTTTAATTAATAGTCACTAGGCTGAGAAGTATTTACTTTGCTTGAGGAAACTTGCCAGTTAGATGGAAATAATCTAGATATAAACAGCTTTAGGTTTGCTTTGTATCTGTTTGCATCTCTCCTGGACTGAAATTGATTTGTGGTCTGGAGTGATGCTTTTTTGCCTTCAAGTCAGGGCTGTTGGGGTGGGAAGTAGGAGAGTGGAGCCCAGCTCATATATTGTCTGAAGATTAACAGGGGGAAGTGATAAGCGAAGATGAGAGAGAGGTGCACCTTATGAAGGTGACCCCAGCTTCTGGTTGCTGTTTGCCCTGCCTCTCCGGCTCCATGTCTCTTCTTGAAGGTCCGATGTAGCCGTTGCCCAATCGCTTCCCTCCTCTCCGCTTCAAAACCCCCTTTGCTTTGCAGAAAGTATTTCTTGGCCTAGGCTTGCCCCAGGCAGAGGAGCTGCCTACACTACTCACATACATTTAGCTACTTCTCCTGGAAGGATCTCAGGGGTGGATTTACCCCCAAGAGGGTGATGTGCCTTCAGGGTAGCAGGACTCTGGAAATACTCTACTCAGCCCTGGGGTGAGTATTTCCCCTGTCTTGGGTGGCAGGGTTAATTTGGAGGCAGGGAGCTCTGAATTTTGCAAGTACTCATACTTCAGTGTCTCTACTTCTCTACCTGAAAACACTTCCATAGGGTTTAAGGGTTGGCTCACTTCTAGCTCTTCGGGAGCATCAAGGCAGCTGGGACCTGACGTCCGCTCCTCGGTTTCTTAGCTCTCACAGAAAATTTTGCCTGGACTTCACAGCAGAGTTAGGAGACAGCTATCCGGGCAACTCAGATGAGATTTGGCACCGTGAGGTTTGAAGCAAGCCATGAGCAGGCTGTGGCCCTGAAGACCTGCTTCACCTCAGGTGCAGCCACACTGGGGCAGGGGACAGTCACCCCCATAACCTGGTTGCCGTGTCCTTTGCGAGATGGACCCCCAGATTCAGCCCTGGCTACCCCCTGCTTTTCCCAGGGGCCATCTCTGAGACCTTGACACTTAACATATTTTAACATTTATTAATCAAGATCATCAGCAGCCTCAAAAGGGACAATGCCCGCCTCCTCTTCCCCTTATTATTATTATTGTTCTTATTTTTTTTTCCCTCCCAGCAACTTCGCAAGTGTTTAATTGTACACGTCGATTTGAGGAGATTTAATTAGAGTTTATAACCGCGAGCACCGAGGAGCAGGGAGGGGGTGGCGGCCTTGCCCCGGGGCGACCTCGGCAGCACACTTTGGGACTGTCCCTCCCTCCATCGCAGAAGAGGGGCCGCTTCTAGCAGCTCGTTGCTTCCCACGGCTGGAGTGAAGACAGGAGGTACCTCCAGGCTCGGCGCGGCTCTACCCATCTGCAGGGGGCTCCCCAATGCCACGCTGCTCAGCGCCGTGTGGTCTCACGGCTGAAGAGCTCGGACCGCTGGAGGGGCAGCCTCCGCCGAGCAAACCTCACCCAAACCGGGGAGC
The DNA here is from genome assembly GCF_011004875.1 of Balearica regulorum gibbericeps. Taxonomy (NCBI): domain Eukaryota; kingdom Metazoa; phylum Chordata; class Aves; order Gruiformes; family Gruidae; genus Balearica; species Balearica regulorum. The sequence goes on from NC_046184.1 coordinate 65,012,134, forward strand.
ATCTCTCCCTTCCTCGCACGCATCCCCTCTGTGATCTCCCATGGAAATAAAAGGCCGGTACTGAAAACCCTGCCGTGTGACTCCCCCCACCTCCACCTTGCCTCGTCTGCAGCCTGCCCGGGGGGGGGGAGCGGACATTCCCTCCCACCGAAACGCGTGTGCGCAGCGCTGCCTTCCTGAGCCCGCGGAGCCCTGCTCTTAATCAATCTCAGCAGATACATCTTGATGACACCCGGTGACTCCGCGGTAAGCAGCGCTTTTTAAGTTTGACAGAGCATCTGTTATTACCGGCTCCTGTCTTTAGAGCACTACGTGTTAGACACACCTCCCGAGGGAAAAAAAAATGCTGCTCCTGAGTTTAAAACATTTAAAATGCATTTCCCCTCCCCGTTCCCCGCTCATGCAAGAGGAGGGAGGGCGGGGGAGCCGAGTCTTTTACAGTGTGCTAAACAGCTGTAGAGATAAATCCATCGTAAAACCACAGAACAAAGCGCTGAGCCCTTCGCTCGCAGAAAAAAAAGGAAAGCGCATGAGGAAGTGGTTATTTGCTAATGAAGGTCTTCCCCTCCCGCAGAGGGACCGAGAGACGCTCCCGGGGAGGGGAGGCAAAGATAGCAACCTTCAGCCAAGAAAAGTTGCTGGTTTTAGCTACACATCTCCCAAATGGCTCCTTCCCCCGGGCGTGGAGGGGTGCTCTCAAAGGAAGACGAGCACCCTGTCCAGAGCGTTTTATATCTTGGGCGAGGGGTGGAGAGGGCCGAGGGGTGTCCTCGGGGACCACTTCCGAAGTGATCTTTTCTTTTATACCCGGGAGGGTGCAGTCCCCCTCCGATTCAGCCTGCACCTGCACCGGGGCCAACAGTGATATCTGCAGTGACTCAAGGTCCCCTCAAGGGCAAGGGAAGCTATGGAGGGGCCGGGGACAAAGTGCCCTGGGTGGGTCGTCCCCGCCTTCCCACGGCACCTACTCCCCCCAGCTCAGTGCCCCTCCATGCCTACTTCACCCCCTTGTAAGGGGGTTGGGATTGGGGGGGGCGGGTATGAGAAAAGGACAGACGCCAGGCGAAACTGCCGGCTTCCCTCTCAATTCCCAAAGGCGCTCATGTCCACCCGGAGCCAGGGCAGATGAGAGCTTTCCTCCTGCTAGCCCCTTTCTATCCCTAGATGGATAAGGATGGCCAAGGAAAGCAGCCCAGCTCCCCTCGCTTGTTGCTTTTGACTTGTACATTTCCTCAGAGGAAGGAAGGAAGGAAGGAAGGAAGGAAGGAAGGAAGGAAGGAAGGAAGGAAGGAAGGAAGGAAGGAAGGAAGGAAGGAAGGAAGGAAGGAAGGAAGGAAGGAAGGAAGGAAGGAAGGAAAGAAGGAAGGAAGGAAGGAAGGAAGGAAGGAAGGAAGGAAGGAAGGAAGGAAGGAAGGAAGGAGGTGCACCCTGAGATGGGTGCCCAGTGGAGGGAGTCCCAATGGCTCGACTACCTCCCAACTCGCTTGCCATGGCTTATGTGACTGGGCTTCCTGGCCAGCAGGAGGTTTTCTCAGAGGACTGAGAGAGCAAGCCCAAGAGACAGCCAGCTCTGCAAACCAAAACGCTTGATTTCCCTTCGCAGGTCTGGTGCTCTCTCTGGTCCCTGCTGGAGGAGAACACATCGCCTCCCAGGGGAAAGAAGTAGCTCTGAGAGCCACGTTTATTCAGGGCACCTACTCCCTTGGAGTTTTTACCACCAGTTTTAGGCCAACAGGAGTGGGAAGAGAAGGGAGAAGCCTTCATCTCTCCGTTGAAGAGATGCCTGCAAAGGGGCACTTGACTCAAGCAGTACAGGGCTGTTAAACAAAGTGCAAAGCGAGAGGGGGAGGCAGCTGCACTTGCCCAGCCAAGCTCGACACCTCACTCCCAGCAGGACTCAGGGCAGGCCCCGGGGATGCTGCTCCCCGTCCCTGCCCGCAGCACCCCGGCTGGGGGCTGTGCTCGCGACCACCCATCACACTGCTCTGCTCCTATTTAGCAGTCTCTGGGGCTTCCACGCTCTTTTACCTCCAGCATTGCAACAGGCAGGCGATTTTAATAGTTTTGCGCATGGGGGAGGCAGGCGTTTGACAGATCACGGGAAAATGCTGGCGAGAATGGGACAACAGAACAGCAAATCATCCTGACGGTGCGGACCACAGAGAGCAAGAAGAAAGGAAGGAACAAATCCAAACCTAGGCAACAGCGAGCCAGACTCCATGCAAATAAATCGCTAATAGGCACTTACCAGCGGAAATTAAATGAGTTAAATAAACTGATGCTCAAACCTTTAACAGAAAAGGGCATGTAATCACTTAACTGCATCCAGAGCAGTGGGTCCATAGGAGTGTTGTAAAGTATAGTTAGATCTGCCAGGGGAAGGTACCGAAACATTGACATATCACAGCTTGGATCTCGCTAGTGCTAGGGAACTAAGAGCATCTTGGTTTCTTCTTCCCAGTCAAAACCTTTAGGCCCTCCACCACATCTAATGAAGAGGTGTGCTGTTTTCACCCACCAGCAACATTAAGCACTGCTTTACTAGCAGAAAATCACCAAGCTTTTCTTTCCGTTTCCCCCTGCATGACAGCAGTGTTTTTGTCGCCCCTTTGAGTCTCAAAGCCCGACATACTAGGAATTATTCTAAACAGACTGCACTGATGAAATGGAAATTCCCAGCAGGTTTAGACAGGGCTCAGAGTCTAATTTTCAAAGCCAAACTGATCCCTTCTCATGAGGAACAGCTAGGTGGCGAACTGGAAAATCAAATCTACTGTTTTATTAAGGATAAACACAGTATCTGGAAGAGCATCCTGCTAGGCACAGCAAAGCTGAGAGGGCACTTTTTAATGTAAACATGCAAGTAGTTTGTCTATCAATAAAGCCCTATAAACTGCAGATCTGCACTTTTTTTTTTTTTTTTTTTTTTTAGGAATAATTGCCCTTCACAAATCTTGCAGTGTCCCAGGTGAGTGAATAAGGGTGGGCAGATTTGAAAATAGTTTCAGAACAATCTGCAAAATATATTTGCTGAGATCCGGTGTCATCTTTGTCCAGGCTTGGAAAGACAGCTACTGAAAATGACAGTGTAGCACATGTCCAAGGCTGTCAGACATACTTCTGAGTACAGACAGAAATGTGACTTTCAGGAGATAGAAAACAAGAAGGAAGTATATGGCCTCAATTTGCGTGATATGGGAGTTAAAAGACATTAACAAGGGGGAAAGCAGTCATACGGTTGTGTTTATAGCCGGATATGTTTAACAGCTGTGGCACAATGCTCTTAAAAGGCCAAGAGTTAAATAAAATCCTCTCTAAATTGTGTGCGTGTGTGTGGAGTGGGTTACTTACCGCATACATACGTTCATTATAGACGTACAGACCCTCCTTGACCTGAGACTCAGGGTTTTATAGCCTGAAGTGTCTCTGATCGGGAGTAAATAGGAAGATCCTGCAACCGGCAGAGCCGCGGGAGCCGCCGGAGCAGCGCGGAGCCGCCGCCTGCAGCACCCTGGAGAGCGGCCGGCTGGTCGCCGGGCGTGTGTCTGCGTGTCCGTGTGTCTGCGTGTCCGTGTCTGCGTGTCCGTGTGTGTGCGTGTCCGTGTGTGTGCGTGTCCGTGTGTCTGCGTGTCCGTGTATCTGCGTGTCCGTGTGTCTGCGTGTCCGTGTGTGTGCGTGTCCGTGTGTCTGCATGTCCGTGTGTGTGCGTGTCCGTGTGTGCGTGTCCGTGTGTTCGTGTCCGTGTGTCTGCGTGTCCGTGTGTCTGCGTGTCCGTGTATCTGCGTGTCCGTGTGTCTGCGTGTCCGTGTGTGTGCGTGTCCGTGTGTCTGCGTGTCCGTGTGTGTGCGTGTCCGTGTGTGCGTGTTGTGTGTCTGCGTGTCCGAGTGTCCGCGTGTACGTGTGTCCGCGTCTGCGTGTGTTGTGTGTCCGTGTGTCCGTGTGCCTGTGTGCCTGTGTGCCTGTGTGTCTGTGTGTCTGTGTGTGCGTGCACGCGCACGCGCACACACACACACCCCTTTGCACATACGGCCGTTGCTCGCATGTGTGTTTGCAGCTGTTTAGGCAAATGCAAACCAACAACCAGCTGCACATCTGGTGTGATGTTCTCTGAGGTCACATCTGTTGTTTTTAATGCTGTGTTCCTTAGAAGATGACTCCGAGCAGCAAGCTGGAGTGGGCTGCTTCTGTGCGTTGCATGTACCCATTAGCTGGCGTCAGTGTCTAGTATCTAGAAATGAGGCAGATTTCACTGTGGCCTTTAAAAGTATCACAGAAGCTCTGACATACACTGAAGAACACGGTAACGTGAAGCTCAGGACTCTGAATAGTGCTTTCCCCTACAAGCTACAGGTAAATAGTTGTGCTATTGCAAAAGTGTCATTGGAGCTTTTCTGCAAAGAGCCTCAGTCACTGGAAACCTGTCCACTTCACTCACATTATACATAGGGATAGTGTGTGGACATAGGAAGGCAGGCATCAGGCAAGCCATGCATTTCTTTTTATTTTAATTAGCTGGGGAGAGACCAAGAGATATTTCAAATGCAAATTTTTCTCAGGGCAGCTAGATCCTTGGCAGCTTTATATGCAAAGCTCCAGTGACTCCAGAGGAGCACTGAGGACTGTTGGTTTGGTGAAGAGATTTAAAGAGGGTGACAGTTCTGTGGGAAGTATTTTCCCCAAAATATCAATTTACGAACAGACTCAAGAATTTATCTTCACAGGGCATGAAGTCAAGGGCTCTGGCTGCTCTTTAAGCACTTCAAGCCCAGGAACCAAGCTCTCCTGCAGCATAACTCTGTAGACACTTTTCCTTTGTACTTCTGATTCTGCCACAAGGCTTGTACAAAGTCGTTCTAGTACTGATACTACTCACCCAAACACACATACAGAGTGAATGGTTGTTTGAAGCCCATCCAAATCTGATAAATCCGGAAACAGAGTTGTTAAAATAGGACCTCCTGAACACTTTTTTAGCAAGCTACTTCTGCAGGCAGCTTAGATCCATCCTAATAAAAAATACAAACAGGAAAGCGAATGCAAGAGGGGATTGGAACCCCTACACCTCACTAGGTTGTAGTGAGCATTTTCCTATGGGATGCTTGTTTTCTCTGGCTTTCTCCTCCTGAAAGTGGTGTATTTTTTGCCTATTGTCACTTACTGGAGCAGTGAGGCTTGCAGGAGAAGAACATTGCCTATTTAAATGGCTGATCTTCACGGTGGTCACACATACACACAGCTGGGATGAGAATTCAGACAATAATAGCAACAATCACAACAACAAGTTCGCTTACCCAGACATTAACAATAACCTTCCATTAACTATGCTGAATAGCACCTTCTCCTTAGTGCGTTGCTGATTTGAATCAGAGTGAAAGGAGTTCCATTTGTCATATGTGCTGGGACAGATATCACTCAGCATTGTCAGGAACAATGCCACTGTTTTATCCTTTTCCTTTCACCTGCTGGTAGTGACACAAGTGACACACTCACCATGGCTTTGCACCGCACAGTGCAAGGAGTCCTGGGCCATCAGAGACAAAGATGCTTCTGCAATTAGGCACAATATTGTCTAATTAACTCTTGTATGGAGTAGGGCTTACTGGCTCAGACAAAACTTCATGTTGTTGTGACTGGTCTGTTTTCAGTACCTGAACTGGTAGCTCCCAAGTCGTTGTAGCGTGCTGTGTGGTGTGCCAGCTCTCTAAGGGCCAGCTCGGCAGTTTCTGCATTACACTCCACTCTCCTCTGTAGATATGGCCTTAGAAATACATCTTTTTTTTGTTTCCCTTGCTCTTTAAACTGAGTTCCATGTTCATTGTCTCTATATTTTTCACTTCCTCCTCTTCACAGCTGGAATTTCTTTTGAAGTTTTTTTGTGTGTCTCAGACTTACAGCATGAGGAAAGTAAAGAATTTCCAATCTGTAGACTGACAAATTTAGCAGCCTTTCTCCACCAATGGCCAGAATCAGGTAATTCTATAGAAAGAGCAAAGCAGTTTCTCCCCTAGACATGAGATAATCTGCTTCCTCCAAGAAGTGTCTTTCTAATCACAGAGAATTACAGTTGCATAAATTCTCTTGCATGGTGTTTGTTGTCTCTTCTCCTGTTGGTCTTAGCATTTGCTACTATAACTTAGGATATTGCTGGTACGTCTGGAAATGCCCTGTTCTTTGAACCTTGTGAAGTTTTCAGGCTCAGGGTCATCCTTGACTTTGAGAACTACAGTGTAATTATGTGTTTTACAGTTCAATTAAGTTTGTGAAAAATGTATTTTCTTTCATGAGTTTTGAAGTTGATATCTTTTACCTCATCCGATGGCCTCCATTATATCTTTTTGTCTGGCATGACAAGAACAGCAATTTCCTATCTTGCAACAGAAAATTCCTGTATTGGAATTATTCACCGGATCTTTACTTTTTCCATATCCTTTCCTATGGCCCTACTCTCTTAGTGTAAAGATTCTGTATTTTTTTTTTTCACCGTCTCTTCAGCCAAAGGTCTCTGTTTTTTTCATGCTTCATGACAATTCTTTTTCACTTTCTGATCCTCCTCTACAGTACCTTTCTTGAGACAAGGTCATTTTCTAGCAGGTACTATTCCAGATGAAATCACTTAGATAACCTGTAAAATGTTCTAATTTGATTGCCTAATATTATTTCATAAATCAGTGTAAACCTTGTTGCTTAAGGTCCTTCTGCCTTATTTGCTTAGCTGAACACTGAACACATCTTTGCTAATCTGTCTGGAATCATACTTGTGCATTTATATGTTTAACTGAAAAACTTCAGCAAATTACATCAGGATGCATTTTTCTTTTTTCTTCTCTAGCATCTAGTGCTTTGTATTTATCAACAAACATTTTCATTCAGTGTGCTGTTGTTCAGCCACCAAACTTGTAAATGTATTCACCTTTCTTCACCTTTTCTATTGTTTCCAGTTCATTACAAAACCCCTTCTCAATTCACTGCACTCTTCTGAACTGCTACTGGAGTTCATTTATCAGAACAAATTTGTAAACACTGTTGTTACTAATGGTTGAGTGCTGAACTATAAGTCTTACTTTCTTTAGTATATCATACCTCTCTTATCTGCTTATTCTTTGAAAAAAAAGAGAAAGTCTATCAAATGAAGATGCTCAGACTTCCCCTCCTTCCTATTTCTAGCACGTGCAGTGAAGTTGTACTGCCTTATATCTACAGCTTTTCAAACTTCAGTTTGAGAATCGAGATAAGATTAGCAACAGTTACTGTCACATATTCCATAACTCACTTCTTTACTCTTAAATAATCTTTTTTTTTTATTGATCTTTTTTTTTCCTGTGCAGTTTTGAACTGTAGCCAATAATATCTTTCCATAACAGTTAAAAATCCTGCCATGTGTTGTTGGGTTTTTTTTCCTTTTTTTTTCCTTCTTCATCTTCATTATCATCACAGAAAAAAACCTAAGTATATTCCTAAGCACCCTGGAGAATTTTCTTGTGCCCTTTGTTGAAAACTGTGCATTATTCCCATCTAGAAAAGCTTATGAAACATGACAATAAGAAGCCATTCTTTGATTGTTTCTATTATTTTAGGTAATTTCCTGACAATAAGATGTGTTTAATAATGGTAATATTAATAAAAGCAACAACAAAATTTTCTGATGCAGTTTGACTCAGCAGTCATAAGATGTTTGGACCTTCTGTATGTATTGTACATTCTAAAATTACCTGTTTTCACACTCCTGTGAACTCTCGAGGAGACATGACAATAGTTTTGTAGCTCAGGCTGGTATTAAATCAAGTATAAGCAGCCTTTCTAATAAGCCTTTAAATTAAAAAGAGATAGGTGTCAGATGAAGTTCTACATTGCTGCAATGATTATTAAGAGCAATCAATCACATGTGGTCAAGCTCAGCCTGCAAACTGAATGAGCTCTGGAGCAATTTAGAAATGCATCTTGCAGGCATACTTTTAATATTGTTTGGTGATCCAGCAACACTAAAATCACAACATGTGGTAATCTTCCACAGAAATGAAGACCTGGATCTGTTGCTGTCTGATTCCTGTATGAACCTTTAGAATGAGAAATAGATAAGATTTACTTGTTTTCATATCTTCTTCCACCTTCCAAGTTATCAGTGTGAACTTCTGCTAGGTCAAAACAGTGTCTTTTCATTAAATCATCTTTTCTACCACCAGTACCAAATTACTATAATTTGTACTCTTCCTCACTGTACCACACACATTTCAACAACTGAATAGCCTTTGCTAAGAGCAATTCCTTCTCGCATCACTTGTAGAGCCAACAGATGATGCAGTGGAGCTTTATATAAGCCTTCTAGAAAGAAGAAAGTATGTTTTTTCCTCCAGAGTAGATAGATAGACTCTTTTTGACATTAATGACAAACATGTTGAAGTAAATCTAGCTGCATTTAATTATGAGCCACTTGGAATATTCACATGTCAAAGTTTTTAAAAAGTTTTAGAAAAAAATCACTCCCTGGTGCAAACTTAATAAAATACTGACTCCAGGTTTGTCTCTTCAGAGAACAACCATACCTGACTACCTGGACTGCCTAGCCCGGTGTGTTATTCCAATTGTACTTATTTAATTTTGCATGACTTCTTTTGAAATGTTAGAGCTACCATGGGAGCTGAATTTGTGCACAGAACTGACCCAAGTAAAAAGGCTACTTTCTTAAACCATGAGGGAGAAGATTTTTCATTCCTATTTCCATATGAAAGACAAACCTAGGGTCTGGGTTATTGATAACTTTTGTAACACGTGGGGATGTTCTATGATGATTCCCAAGGGTGTAATCAGAATATCAGCTCATGAGAACTCCTAAGTGAGTGCTCAGCATTCGGCACAAAAGTATTGGTTTAAAGGTTAACAGGTCTGTAGTTGCTTTCCTGAATAGGGATGTTACGTTCTGAACTGGACCTCAGGGACTAAAGAATAAGCTCAGGAGTTAGGATTATCGCTTTAATGAATCACTTAAGTGCCAGTTTTCAAAACAGTTCCTGCAAGCACTTGTGCTCCAAACACAAGGCTGCTCTGGCTGAAGCACTGGATATTTAACGTCCGTGTGGCTGTCGTGCAGAGCAGCTATCACTGAGAATCAGGGCTTTGGAATTTCAAGTTAGTTGTTAAAAAACTAAAACACTTAACAAAAATATAGGCTACAATCTGTCCTGGCTTCCTTTTCCAATCTTAAAATCACTACAGTGATTATCATCTCCCTCAAAGGACTGTTATGAGACATTACTAATTAAAGTGTTTCAAGTAATATGTGGAACGATACATGTGGAAAAGTTGGTGTACCAAAAATTTTTGAGAGAGCAGCAACCAGGAACTTACCTATTTCATTTAATGGATGGGTTATTTGTTCCTCCTACTCATGTCGCTGATTCAACAAAGTTAAACTTTATGTGTCTAAATACTCGTTAAATGGGGATAGATTCAAGCACATGATTAATATTACATCTCTACACTGGTGTTTCATTAAATCAGGGCCGATTCACTGTACCAGTAACCAGAAACTTGGATAATGTGGTTTGGATTGTTATTTAAATTAAAGAAAGATGTGTCAGAGAATTTCCATATTTCCTTATCTGTCAACTATGGTGGGTTTTTTGTGTTGTTTTTCCCATTTTTTTTCCTCCTTTTTAAAATTTTTTCTCCCAGAGTCTTCCCTATATTAATGTATTGGTGAACATCAGCACATTTTACAGACTCATGCTGTTCTCTAATAGTCCTTTCTGACAGAGAATTCCACTTCTGATCTACATTGAGCACGAATTTATGAAAAGAAAATGACAATGCCTAGAAAAGTGTTCCTTATATCAATCCCTGTTTTTTGTACAAGCTGTTATCTGAACAGAGCCTAAACAAAACATGCTGGAGAACAAAGACCACAATCTCTTTACTTCCAGACAATAATAATACACAGGGAAACATATAAAGAAGAGAGAGAACAGAAACTCTCTATTTATCATCTCAAGCCATCCTCTGGGCCTTTGAAGGATAAGGAACTAGGTCTAGTCCTGCAAAATGAACCAGTTTGTACTACATTAACTTGTAAAGTCCACAGCACTGAGCCAGGTGCTTGGGTCTTCCAGTAGAGGTTTAAGAACTAAGATTCATGGAAGATAGCTCAGTCAGCAGGCAACTGTGTGAACTGACTAATAAGAATCCAGATGAAGAATGACCCTCTGTGCTCAATCTTTCTGGCTATTTATATACCACTAGGTTAAGTTCAAGCCTCTGTGTGTGTCTATGGGCAAGGAGATTTGGGGCTTTTTGCTGATAACTTTAGTTTCTGTCCATATTGTTGTTAGCTAGCTGTACCGGGTTTGGCTGGGGTAGAGTTAATTTTCCTCATAGTATCTTATATGGTGCTGTTTCGGATTTGTAATGAAAACAGTATTGATAACACACCAATGTTTTAGCTATTGATGAGCAATGCCTTACACAGCATCAAGGCCTGTTCTGCTTTTCACGCTGCTCCGCCAGTGAGTAACCTGGGGATGGGAGAGGAGTTGGGAGAGGACTCAGCTGGGACAGCTGACCCCAACTGACCAAAGGGATATTCCATACCATATGATGTTGTGTTCAGTATAAAAACTGTGGTGAGAGGGGGAGTTTGCCAGGGCTGCCATTGCTTGGGGTATCAATTTCTTGGTGTTTTTTTTTTTTAAACTTATTAAACTGTCTTTATCTCAACCTACAAATTTTCTCACTTCTATTTTTCTGATTCTCTCCCCTATCCCACTGGCAGGGGTCGGAGCGACTGAGCGGCTGTGTGGTGCTTAGCTGCCTACCAGGGTTAAACCACAACACCAGCCCAGACATAGTGATGAGGAACTTCTGATCTCTAGATGTCTGCTGATGTACTTTAGACCCTGGGGCTCAGGTTGTCCGCATTTTGGGTAGGATGAGTTTTTTCAATAGAACTGATCATTAGCAGGAGAGTGGCTGGATTCACTAATTCCTGGGTTTTTTTTTAATAGAACTTCCTTGTTAATATTTTAAAATCTAGCAAAGATAAAGTTCTTATTCAACTGTGTTGTTTGTCCAGCATTTCTGTCATAGGAAAAATAATCTGGACTACGGGTTATCTTTCTCTTGAACAAAGTTTTTGAAGGTAAATAGCACTGAATCCATTTGAAGACACACTAACAGTGATGGGTCATGGAATAATGGCTACACAGGGAGTCACAGTGAGATAAATTCACAAAGGACTAAGTAACAGTCATGTGTGAGCCTACTGTGGAAATCAGAGCTGGCTGAAGAATGCCAGTTTTATTTAGTGACACCCATCAGTGTTTCACAATTTGTTTTTGTTCTGCATTGTAAAGACGAGAACACTGAAAAAAAGTTTTTTATTCTGAGAGCTGTGTCAAAACATCAATTGCAAATCTAAGAAGTCAGTCTTTCAGGAGGAGGCTGGAGGAAGGGTCTTTCTCTGCAAACAGTAGTGACCAGAAAGATTTATGTCCCCAAAACATTCTGTCTTGAAAACACACACAAATACGTGCTTCAATAAAATAGAGAAAGCATAATCTGCACACAATCCTTCCATTGGATCTAAATGGTAGAGTCTGGCCATTAAAAGTAGGAAGAGTAAAAATAAAGGGTGAAGAACCAAAGAGATGTAATAATTTTTATCATTATCTATCCTCAGAGAGATAATTAAAAAAAAAATAAGAATAGATATGTTCGTTCTCCAGACTTTGACAGGTAAGAAAGTATGGCTCAGAGCAGGCACTCTGATTCCGCATCACGTACAATGATAGATTGAGAAGTAGATCCCAGATGTGATTTGTGTAATGAGCATATGATCTGCTTAGCCACAACACTTCTAAGAAAGATAAATATTTGTCTTCACTAAATCATACAAATACTGCCCATTGCATGGTACCCTGCATGGTGTAATCAGAGTCATTACCACAAAATGAAAATATATTATCTTTGTTCATGACTCCTAGGATATAGGTAATTTATACCCAACAACAACAACCAAAAAAAAACCCCCCAAAAGATCAGGAACATTTGCTATTTTGATATAATTTGTTTCCAGAAGAAAGAAAATACCCATTAGCTTAAGCTAAATGTGAAGTGTGTTTGCTCTCTTTATTTTTACATTATTATTATTACATTTTATTATTACATTTTATTTTATCATCTAACTGGCACCTTTTGAGCTGCCTTGGTTCTGAGGTCACAGAGCAGGTTCAGCTCCTCTTATACTGTATGATGAACATGGGTGTGGAACATTTTGTATCTATCTATCTGAGCTATTTTTGTGGTCTGAACTTATTCCCTTTTTGTCTGTTACAAGATTTATTCCACCTCTTCCCTCAATGCAGTGAATTTGGAAGACCTCTTTGATCAGTAGTATTTTTATTTGTGCATCCTTTATCTGAGCACCTGTCATCCAGGATCCGAGGCCCTCCCTGATTAACCAGGTTAGCTGAAGGAAGTCGCTGATGGCACCATTGGAGTCTAGAGTTCCTCATGCCTCTCTGGATCTATGAAGCTCTGGGCTCCTTTTGCTTCTGGGGTAAAGATTCTCAAGAGTAAGCAGGTTCAAGCGTGGTTGCAAAGAACTGTGCTAATATGAACTAATTTATTCTGCCTGAGTTCAGTAATGGACAGCTGGTATTGACATCTCCACTGTACATGGCGGGGAAAGCAGGTAAGTGATATTTGCTCCCTATTTTAAGCCTTTAGGCCACACAACCTCTCAAAATAGCAAAGCGGAGAATTACATTTGCTCTGGGGAGCATGGTCAACAAGTAAATTGTTGCCAGTACTAACGACTGTATCATTTCCCTGCCCTTGCTAGTGCAGGCGTTCTGCCTTTATTAAAGTTCACCATTGCTAGGCAGGCCATGCAACCTTTAGACGGCTGCTGCAAGGCAATTCAACATCAAAACATTCACCTACTGGTATACCGAGCAAGGATCTACTTTCTACAGACGTTGCTCACAGAAAGTGGTAATTCCAGGATTCACAGCACAGCACAGGGCAGCGACCACTTGCAGCGATAAAGAACTCTGTGCTTCCATCTGGGTATCTGAAGGGCAGAGGCAGAACTCGCCACCGCTTTCTAACAGAGACGACCTATTTGTGAACATGTTCAAACCTACCTAGTCTGTTCTTCCTGTTGTATAATTACTGTTCACCTCACTGAGTTACATCCTCTTTAATAGGCAGTATCGTTACAATGGCTCCCTCTCATCTACAGTGAAAGACAGTGAGAAACAATCACCCGTTGTTTTCATTAGGATCAGCCCAGCTCCGAGAGAGCAGTAGCAGAGCTGTTGTTATGTTTTCCGCCAGATCTATTTATACACTGGCATATGGAACATTTTCCCTGCGTTGATATTTTTCTGCTGAAGTATTATTTGCTTTTTAGGTTATTAATGATGACAACAACAACAACAACAACAACAACAACAATAATAATAATAATAATAATGCCATCACTGTCAACATCTGCAATTTCATTAAAAAGTCACCCTTACAGATGAGGAAAATACCCCCCACCCTGAAACTCTGAGGAATTTATGTGTTTTTTCTTACATCTTAAGGGGCAGGGAAATCTACTAATTAATTGGTACTGATTTAAGCACAGAGTTATTTTTAAAAAAGAGCAAAACCTCACCTAAAATCAACAGTCTACTTTGTCACAGCACTTTCTAACCTTATTAGAAATTCATTGTTTTAAAAAGGACACAGAATGAGCTACCAATATTTTTTCATTAGATAAAACACAACCCCTTTGAAAGGATGCCTGAGATGTCCATTTCTAATGTGACAAATTACCGGATCTTTTTTCCTCCAGTGGCATCCTTTTTTTCCCCAGTTCCCTTGTTACTTGTCCTTCTTCCATATGCCTTCTTCCAAGTGCCTAATATCTAGACTGTAAGATCCTAGAGCAGAAGTTTTCATACTTTTGTGTTTTATATATCCTTAAAAAATTCCTAATGGAGCTGCAAATGTAAGACTAGTGAGAACAAATTTGTTTTTCTTAGCTATACTTCCTGCCTTTTGTAGAAATAGCCAAAGTATCTCCCGGGGCTGTGGACGAGCAACTGGAAAACAGAGGCATAAAAGATGAGTTTTCTGTACCTTGAGGCTACAGTCATACAAAATTTCAGGTATTATCTGAGCAGTAGAGCTTTTGGGTTTGAGAAGGTTCCTCTGGCAGCATGTATGTAAGGCTGTGGTAGCAAGACATATCTTGTGGAAGAGAGTTGATGCAGTGTGACACATAACAAAAAGAGAGAGAAAAAGTATTTTTATACTAAGGAGTATAACAGGACTTTTTTAAGCTGGCAGGAGCAGATCTCAATGTCTCAAGGTAGACAACGTATGATAACATTATATGAAATTATTCTTCTTTATTGGAAGAGTGAGGGGCGCCTTTTGGGGCTCGGCTCTTTAAGCAAAAGTACACTGTCCATTATGACTCTTCCTTCAGAAAAATGCTGTGGAAGTTGCACATATGTGTGTATGGTGTTTTAATTGGTTGCAAGACCAGCATTTGTTGTTTAATGTAGCATATAAAATTTTTTTCATTTAATTATTTCAGATTTGCATTTCTCAATAAGATATCAGTGACAATAGCAGCTGAGAAATAATTCAGTGATTATGCCACCCTCAGAAGATGACTCTTTGCCATGGTCAAATAGATTTATGAAGAAGATGATGCTTAGTGCTCCTATTTCAGCATATGTCTGAATATAAAAAAGCATAACTTGCATTTGTGTTTCGGAAAGAGTTCACACTCCAAGATTAAATATGACTACAACTCAATTGAAATTAAAAATGAGATTTACAGACTGTTATTTTTTATATTTGAAATCAAATTTAGATAAAGAATTCCAGGTTTATTGAATAATGGCTTCAGAGGGGTAAATGTATGCATTGAGGGATCCTTGGATAAAATCATTGTGGGATCTCTCTATACATGTGCACATGCATGTATAACTTCAGTTGCTGCATGAGGAAGGATAGGTTCTTTTTTTCTTCTAATAGTAAATGTATTTTATGGCCTAAGGTCTTCTATATTTTCCTAGTTCTGAATTGCTCCTGACTTTTCAGTAGATGTCTCTGAGTCTGGACCTTGTCTGAAGTTCCCTTGTGAATTTCATAAGAAATGAAAAATGTCCATGGGAAAGCAGTGCAGACAGTATGAACTTTCTCCTTAAGGTGAAAGGAAGAAGTAGTGAAGACGTAGTGACTAGACTGTTGTTGCAGCTGTAGCGAGACACTTGCACTCTGACTCTTACAAACCAGTTGCTCTCCCTGTTTGTAAATGCCACTAGGTGTGCTAGATTTTTCTAGATTTTCTTTGTGCTATATTCACTCCTAAAAACCTATTACTTTACACTTCAGATATTGTAACAGCTTGGGTGAGTGAAGGAGAGAGATTAAAATCTATTCTTAAAAACGCATCTTCATCTGCCAGCAAGGTCTTCCCTACTGATCTTATTAGTCAGCTCAGAAAGCCCTAAGGAAGCCCATGCTAATCTAGTAGAATGATCCCACTCGCTGGAACAGCTATGGATTTGAATTGCTTTAGATTACCTATTGCTCATCTCTCATGGACTGCACAGAAATAAAAAATAAAATAAAATAAAAAATCTCAATACAGCACTTATTCTAGACTGTCCAGACTAAAATAGTGCTTAAATGTATCTAATAAACACTAGCCCTTTTCTTGCTTCTGGCTAACAAACAAAGGGTATAGCCTCCCACAGTGAGTGAAAAATCTGAGCATTGGATTACTGAATAGGAAAGTGGTTTCCATATCTGAGGTATCATCTTTGCTTTCATTTCTCTCCCGACAGTAAAGTTGAAAGTACACCATTAAACAGAGTTTTGCAACTTACTGCCTTCTCTCTCTGTGTTAGCAGGTGTTTTTAAAATGCTGAAGCATCAACAGTGATTTACTAGGTCCAGAGGTCAGCCCTCATAAACGAAAACAATTCAACCAGCTAGAAGTTCTGCTGGAGGAGTGCAGTTTCCAGTAGCATATCCTTGACAGACGAACTGCCACTGGCAGTGGAGAGTGGATACAAACCCTCCTAGGGAAGAATGCTACTGCCCGGACCCCAGCAGAAGCTCTAGGTTGTGCAGCAGGTACCATAACCTCAGTTTGGAAACCAGTGGCTCCAGCTAGGATACACCTCAAATCTGTGCTGCAAAGCCCTTTTTGGCAGTACTTGAGAAAATAGCATTGAGCCATTATTTGAGTGATCGACCCTCACTGTACATCTCCCACCAGTCTGCCTGGTGCCTTTGCATGCACAGACCAGAGACATTCGGGAGGTTTCTAGGACTCAAAAATTGTGGTCATGATCAGATCTGGAAAAACTTTTGTGGTCTCTTCCCTATGAGGAATATGCTCTAATTTCAGGGAGCTAGAGGGGTCTTAACTGATCTCTGCTTTACTTAATTAGATGTGCTACCAGAAACTTGCATGCCACATCCTGAGGAAACAGTGGAAGGGAATTTGAAAAGGGACAGTTGTTTAAAAGGAGTAAAGATGTTATACACACCTCCTGTGCCTGCCTAATTACTCATGACATGAACACACATGGCTGTGATTAGGATGCACCAAAACAAACTGTTCTGTAAATTTACAGCAGTTTCCTGTGAATTCCAGAAAGTGCATCAATGCCTACACAAAATGCAGTCAGTGGCATCTACGCAATTCTCTGTTGATTAAACTTATACAGGGACTGTAATACATAATAAAACCGTTCACTTTAAAAAAAAGTTTTAATTCCTTCTAAGATGTTGGATACTTATCTCCCAAGGGATTAATTTGTTTGAGGCAGATACTGAGTATTCCCAAGGCCTCGCTGAGAATTCTCTGCTGAATGAGGGTAAAGCTTCTGAAGCTTGTACCAAACTGGAGATCAATTTAAGCAGCTTGTAGCTATGTGTCTGAGGAAACACATTGGGTTATTCTCTTCTGGCTTTGAAAAGAGAATCAGAAATTAAAATAAGATCAAGCAAGTTTATTATCAAGAACTGAACATAAATCTATGGAGCTTGATTCTTCTGCCAATTACACTGGTTTTGCACTAGGGCAGCTCCGTGCATTTTAAGGTAATTATTCTCAGTTAGTGCTGATATAAGTGAAAGGAGAATCATGGCCTTTGGTCTAAGCAGACAAGATTGTAATAAGCGCTGGATACTTGCCATACAAAATATTTTATGTAAGTTCAAACAAATTCCTAATTTAGTTCTATTTTAGATTCTTCTTAATTGTATTCACTGTTTCTTCAATTTGCAAGAACATTATTGCCAAACCCAAACACCATATGAAGGCTCATGAAAATAATAATTAACATGCAGGCTTGTACAATGAGACTTTACATTTACTTTTTTGAAAATTATTTTGCTTTGCATCTTCATAAAAGTTCAATTCCTTTAAACACACGGAACAAACATCACTGTATTTTGAAGTGACCACAAACCATAAGTAAAGAATAACAGATGTTCAAAGATTTAATAAAAAAATGAAAATTGATATACTGCTGAAAGATTAGCACATTCTGATAACATCTTCAAATGATATCAAGTAGGTATAGTTGTGCGGGTTGGCACCAGGGAACAGAAGATAAACTCTGTCTTGCTCTTGCTACCATGTCATTACTTTCTATATGGAGGGGGAAACAGGGTCTGCAGTGTAGAAAGTCTTTTGCAAGAGAGGTGATTCCTGCCCACATTCAAAGCATACCCAAAAATGAAAGTGAAGGGAGAGCGTATTCTGTTCAGAGAAAGAGAGAAAAAAAAAAAAAAAAAGATTTGATTTGTTAAAAAGTAATTAAAAATAATAGGAATTTTTTTCCTTCCTGCTTGCCCCCCCCTTATTTTTTTTGCTTTGCAGGTGAGCAGAAAATTTACCATACAGCAATAATATGACAAACTTGTAACAACCTTTCATAACTTTGAAGTCAGAGTGTCAAATCCTGGCTCTGTTAATATGTGAATTCCAAAAGTGTCATTGATTTATATAGGATCAGGTTCTCCTCCACAGTCATTGGAGAACCACTTGATTTTTTTTAGTTTTGCAGCAAAGGATTACTTTCAGTTCTGTTTCCAAACACAGGAAACAAATAGTTTTGGGGATTTTTTTTTCAAACCATGATGAGTTCACTCACATTCTTATTCCTTTGTTTTGCATAGATATAGTTTGGAACTTAACAAAAACAACCTCTTTATTTATAGTCCCACAGTGTTGTTCATACTGGGAGGACTTAAAATTTATACAACCTTTTCAGCAAGTATCACCATGTTTAGTTGTCTTTGTTCAGAATATTGTTGCAAACTTTTTCATGGAATTTGACTCACATTTTCAGAGCAATAAAACCACCAAGAAAACTAGTTGAATACATTATTTTGAAAAAAAAATCGCCACTTGCTGAATTTTTAGGATTTTTTTTTTTTTTTTTTTTTTTACTTTAAGTCCTACTTGAGATTTCTAAAGAAACTTGCCCTAGAAAATATTCTTGTAAATCCAGGCATGCTATAAGAAAAGCTGGTCATAAGTAAAACTGGTCATTCAGAAAACTGCAAATGCCTGTTAGTCACAGCTCTCATCAAGTAGTTTCTAGCAGTAGCTTTCAGCATATGGCAGCTCCACACATTGTTGGCTTTATTTACATATCGCTTGTTGCTCACAGGAGGTGAATAGTTAAGTCACATGACAAGGTTTCTGCTCCCCAACTGAATTAGTGAACATTTTACGATTGGCAAATAATGCACAATAAATAGAAATGGAAGAGTCAACACTTTTGTTTGCACAGAAAGATCCTAGTTTTCATGTTTGGATGGGTATTTAAGGGATGCACAGCTAGGTCTCAAGCATCCATGTGAAGTGCATGAAAGACAAAGAAGCAAACATGACTCAACTGAGAAACCTCTAATAAATAGGTTAAATAATTTGGATGCTGTTTATACAGCCTGCAACCAGTTCCAATACAGAGCTGTGCAGACTAAAAAAACAGAGTTAAGAGCCCTAGATAGTCTTTCCCTTCTTGTACCTGCTGAAACACATCTGAGCTCACCAAAGCACATCTTTTTGACAAGTGTCAGAGCTTTCCCTGGGAAAGCAGGATTGTTGCCACTGTTGGTGGGGAACAGAAACACATGGCTGCTTTAACGAAGTACAGCGTAAAAGGCAAGCCTTTGAGAAAGGCTTTTGAGAGGCCAGGAGAATGCTGGGGAAAAGCATAACATTGAATAATGCCCACACTGCTGGAGCAATGGAAGAGTCCCTGTGGGTGTTGGGTTGGAGAAGTCACATGCGAGAAAGAGTATCTCGGTGTTGTTAGAATCATGTGCCATTGCATAGCTAATGAAGTGCACCAAGACCATGGGATTGCCATCTTTTAATAATTTTAAATCTCGGTTAAGAGATAAGAAGGAATAACATTTCAAGGAGGAGTCGGAGTTAAAACCCCAGATCTACACATCCGTCAGCCTGAGGTAAATTTGGTTCTAGAGCCAAATGTTGTTGCCTGGGCTCAGTGCCAGTGATCTAGTGTAGTGACTCATTAGTATTACATCCAGGGTAAATGAAGGCTCTCTAGGGGTGTGAGTATATTGATTGAAAGCCTGGTAGTGCCAATGGAAAAATTCCCTCCCAAGAGTTTTAAATCAGGCTCTTAAAACTGGATTCCTGGGGATATTATTAAAACTTCATTATACATCTTGAGCCCCTGCAGAAATGTAGCCATCTGTTTACTTGATGAAGCACAGAGATTTCTGATAGAAATATCTAATCTGATACTGACCTTGCCAATTTCTATCTAGCTTAAGTTCCAGTAGCCAATTACAATCCAATATGGTATAAACTGAGCTACGTTCTTGCAGGTATCTCATACACATCAGTGATGCCATAATGCCTTTTGCTCACACTTTGCTTTCCTTCATTTAAAAAGACACATTAAAATCTGTCTCTGTTATTAAAGAGGTTGAAGCAAGTATTCATAGCGTCAGGAAGGCAGGAAGTAGTTGCAGAAAATGCATCAACTTTGTATTGCGATTTGGTATGCAAAAGATGCATCTATATCACCATCATCTTCAAACAAGTAAATAACTCAACAGAAAAAGTGTTTAAGAGAAAAGTGTTAACAATTAATTGCATGCCTCAGAGACCTCAGGTTCCACATGTAGGCACAATGGCATTTCAAAGTTGAATTTATAGAAGCAAATAATTAAATATGCAAATTATTATTTTTAAAACTGAAAAATGAAAGTTTTGACATCAGCAAAACATGGGGAAAACAGTTGTTGCCTCCACTTTGCAGTCTACACAAGTTTACTGGAAGGGTTGCAAATAAATTAACACAGAATACTTTGAAAGACCCATTTATTTCTGAAGTGATGCTAGATCATTTGATGAAGTTTGTAGATCAAAGGAATCAGCTGTAAATGTGCAACAGAATGTTAAATTATGTAAAAAATATAGAAATGTAGGAGATGAAGATGAGAGAAGAAGTGAAGGACACAAGTCTATCAGTTCTTTCTGACTTGTTTGCATATTTAGTCTGATTGAAAGGATCACATTTATGTAAACCTGAAGAATATCCCTGAGCCCATGTTTCCAGGGAAAACAAAGTATGAAGGAATGGAGAGAATTTTTAATCGACTACTGTACTTGCATCATGTAATGGCTACAGCTTTTTGTCCAGATTTCCTTCCTTAAAAAACAGTCACTTTGCACATCTGTTCTTCAGCAAATACTGACTATATTAACAGTAGCTTGTTACTAGACACAGAATTTGTCCATTTTCTAAGTTTGGTATTTCTTGGAAAATGTGGGAAATGTGGAAGTATAGGTTTTGATGCTTTCTTGGTTCTGATAAAGGTCCCAATTTGGAAGGACAAGAAACCCCGTAAGTTTCAAAGGCGTAGAGTATCTCATATCAAATGCTGGGAATGTTGGGAAGAGATTAAAATAATTTCTAACTTCAAAATTTTAAGTTAACTACTATTCAAAAAAAAGGCACCAAAGTGAAAAATATTGCTAAAACCATATCTTACTAGAGGTAATACTTTATATAGATATAGATATATATAGCTCTTGCTCATTTTCAGATTATCACTGTTTTTTCAAGGTTGAGATAGAGGGCAATTTGAAATAAAATCTTTATAAATGTGGGATATATGTTTCCTCTGTGATCAAAACCAAATCTCCATTGTATCTACCAATATACTTAATCTGAAATTTAATCCAAAGTATTAACTAACAAAAGTTAAGTGTGAAATATCATCATCAGTTTAATCAAAGAATCATATTAAGTTTCAGGTCCTGATACTTGCATAAAAATATGTATATTGCTTTCTAAAACTTTTGAAATGCTACTGATACAGACTGACATAGCAATAACTATTTTTAATAAAATACCTTGGAAGCACACTACTGAAATGTGAGGCGTCCATTAGCAACGATAATAAGCAAGTCATTGACTTGTATGACTTCATAACGATTTATTACCCTTTAATAAATTTGTTAACAACACTGCAACAGAATGGGACCTTGATGGAAAAATGCAACCAGTGAAATATTCAGACTGCAAATTAAATGAGAGCACAAAATAAGGGAAATCCTCAGACAGTATGAATTAGTCAGAGTCCAGTTAAGTCAGGAGAGGTGGACCAGTCAATATCAGCTGATTAGGTAGTTCCACAAACTTAAGTCCGTTGTCCTCTCATTAACCATGAAACAGCTAGTGATCTCAACGCATTGAACTGTACAAAGCCTTTGCACAGTGAAAACCACATTATTCTTCTGGTATCACAAACAGAATTTGGAGGTGTGAAGAGGTTAAGTGATTTGCAAAGGTCATAGAACAGATAAGTGGCACAGCCAGGAATAGATCTGGTATGTCATGACTCCCGTGCAGTAACCACAGAACCATCTGGCTTGTCAGAATAAGTTCACATTTAATTATATGATGTTCTAAGGGCAAACAAAAATGTCAGCATAGGTTAAATGTCATCTAATAATTTGTCCTCACAGTAGTTCATCCATAACAAACCATTGTGTAGCCTTATTTCTTATTTGTTGCATCACAACTTCTGTTACATGAATGTTAAAAAAATCCATCATCTTTGTCCTCGAATGCAAATTCAGAAGATGTAGTGCTGATTAGGCTGTGCTTTGTCTGGAGGTATAAACAAGGATTTTTTTTTTCTTGATTTATTCCAAGCAACATTGAATGCAAATACCAGATCATTTGCCCTTACTATTCTTTCATTCATTAAATGTATTACTCAACTGGGAAAGAAAACCCACCTGATTTTATTGAAAGCACCTTTCCTAAACTGAAATTCGGTTTGTCCCCTCCTGTAGCAGCAGTCCAGCACTGAGTGGAGTGAGGAGACCTGCCGCCTGTAGCAAACGGGGCAGCTCAGCCAGATCTGGATCCAATACTGGCCAAGACACTGTCATGTCTCTCACTTATTCTGGCTGAGTTTGTATTTGACCTACAAATCCTAAGCTCCTTAATACCAGACTTCCTTTCCCCTCTGTTTCTCTACCTGCTGCCTCCTCTCATGGTGCTCTCTAGCAGCCACCAGATAGAGCTAGTGGTGATGTTTTCTCCACCCCTTGGCGGAGGACACAGTTTTCATAGCGGGGTAACTCTTAAACTTCTTTACATTGAGACAATCAATCTCAGAGCATGCTTTGCTCAAATATTCTCTTTGGCTGCAATTTGGCCTTTTTACCCTTTACTCTTACACTGTCCTCTCTATAAATGTTACCTTAATAAGAAGAGGTTTGTTGTTTTTTTGTTTTATTTTGTTTTGGGTTTTGGTTGTTGGTTTGTTTTGATGGTTTTTTTGGTTGGGTTTTTTTTTTTTTTAGTTTCCCCCAACACCTCAGAACATCTCATTTACCCACAGAACATAAAAATGTCCATAAAATATTCTACAATATTAACAGTGCAGGAAAGGCAGTACATAAAAATAAGGGAGCAGAGCTTCAAACATTGTAGCTCACTTACAGTAACCCAAGGTTACAATGACTTGCCCCAGCTGAGGATTTGACTTACAAAATACAGTAACAACTGGCCTCTAGACTAAGGTGACCTTACTCTCTTTTCGCTGTGAAGCTCTAAGGAAAGCTGTATATCATTTCTCAAGGAAGGGAGAGAACTGCAAACTCTTTTGCTGAGACTAGCTATCGTTACATATGCCAATCACATCCCGCTCCAGTGATAATTCCCAGAGAGTATGAGAATGTACCTATAATCATAACACAAATTAAACATATATATAAGTTTCATGTAGGTAATTGCAAGTAAAATGGAAAAAAAAAAAAGAGTGCACGAGAAAAACAGAAAGGCAAAATGAAAATGAAGACTTAAAATGAGAATTTGATGAAAGACTTTGAAGATCTTCTAACCTAATTGATGTCTTATATTCATATTTATTAAATTCATGAAGAAAGAATTGGAAGGGAAATGAAAAGAATAAATTTAAGATATATTTTTAAATTATTCTGCCTGACTGCCTTTGCTGTTGCTTTGTAATTATCCAGCTGGGTTGTTCAGTTGACCAGAAGGAGAAGATTCATTCCCAAGTTTCATTCCCACCTGGCACCTTCTCCCTTTCTCTAAGACCCTTTGCCAACTTATTAAAGGCCTGGCACTACTGTGTGCCTGTAGAGTTTTTGGCCAATACTCTGGATGTAAAATCTGCCAGGTGACTATTGTGCTCTGGAGACACTGGCACCTCCACCATGTTCCCCAAACATGACCTTCTGGAAGGAGGAAGAGATTTGAACTCCTGTCCTAGTTTTCAGCTGTGATAGAGTTAATTTTCACAAGAAGCTGGGAGGAGACACAGCCAGGACAGCTGACCCAAACTAGCAAAAGGGATATTCCATACCATGACTCATGCTCAGTTTTTAGGGGGGGGAGCTGGCTGGGGAGGAGGAGTCATTGCTCAGGACAGGCTGGACATTGGTCTGGGCAGTGAGCAAACTGCATTGTGTATCACTCGCTTTGTATATTCTTTTATTAGTATTGTTGTTACTTTCCTCTTCCTTTGCTCTCTAGTAAACTGTCCTTATCCCAACCCACGAGTTTTACCTTTGTCTTCCGATTCTCCTCCCCGTCCCACCAGGGAAGCGGGGGAGTGAGCGAGCAGCTGTGTGGTGCTCAGCTGCTGGCTGGGGCTAAATCACGACAACTCTTCATCTTTCCTTAGTGCTTACTTGTGCAGCCCAACCTGCTAGCTCATTCACATTAGGTCTGTGATGCATGTATATCTGCAAGTTAACAAATCTTACTGTCAGACCCTCCTGCTGCTTTCTTCTTTCTCTGTGCCCAGGACTGTGACTGTGCACTTTGATTCTCCAAGGCCATAAAACCCTGCAAATTACATTAAATTATTTTCCCCATTTTCTTTTGCTCACCTCTGTTTCAAAGTTTCATCCTTTCTTTGAGGTGGCCTGGAGAGGACTACTTTCAGATCCTACCAATCACACATATTTAACTATGCGAACTCATCACTGTTCAGATACGAGGAGGTGCATACTCTGGACTCAGACAAAACACATTTCTGGGGTACGTAATAGGCCCAGCATTCCAAGGGTAGAAGAGCAATAGAGGAGTAAGAACCAACTAAGTTTTCTTGACTAGTCAAATCATAGAATAGTTTGGGTTAGAAGGGACCTTTAAAGTCCACCTAGTTCAACCCCCCTGCAATGAGTAGGGACACCTTGAACCAGATCAGGTTGTTCACAGTGCTATCCAACCTGAGCGTGAATGTTTCCAGGGATGGGGCATCTACCACCTCTTTGGGCAACCTGCTCCAGTGCCTCACCACTCTCATCATAAAAAATATCTTCCTTATGTCCAGCCTAAATCTACCCTCTTTTAGTTTAAAACCACTACCCCTTGGCCTGTCTCAACAGATCCTACTAAAATGTCTATCCTGGTCTTTCTTATAAGCCTCCTTCAAGTATTGAAAGGTCACAATAAGATCTCCTTGAAGCCTTCTTTTCTCCAGGCTGAACTATCTTAGCCTTTTCTCATAGGAGAGATGTTCGATTCCTCTGATCATTTTTGTGGCCCTCCTCTGGACCTCTTTCCTGTACTGAGTACTCCAGAGCTGGATGCAGTACTTCAGGCAGGGTCTCACCAGGGTGGAGCAGAGGGGGATAATCACCTCCCTTGACCTGCTGGTCATGCTTCTTTTTATGCAGCTCAGGGTACGGTTGGCTTTCTGCTCTGCAAATGCACATTGTCGGCTTGTGTCTGGTTTTTCATCCACCAGTACCCTCAAGTCCTTCTTTGCAGGGCTACTCTCAATCCCTTCATCTCCCAGCCTGTACTGATACCAGGGATTGCCCCAATGCACTTGGCTTTGTTGAACCTCATGAGGTTCACATGAGCCCACTTTTCGAGCTTGTCCAGGTTCCTCTGGATGGCATCTCATCCCTCAGGTGTGACAACTGCACCACTCAGTTTCCTGTCATCTGCAAACTTGCTGAGGGCACCCTTGATCCCACTTTCTATGTCATTGTGAAGATATTAAACAGTACTGGTCCCAGTACAGACCCCTGAGGGATACCACTCATCACTGATCTCCATCTGGACATTGAGCCATTGAGTGCTACCCTCTGGATGCAACCATCCAACCAATCCACTGAACAGTCCATCCATCAAATACATACATCTCCAATTTAGTGAGAAGGATGTTGTGGGAGACCATGCCAAAGGCCTTACAGAAGTCTAGATAGATGACATCTGTAGCTTTTCCTTTGTCCACTGATGTAGTCACTCCATTATAGAAGGCCACTAGGTTGGTGAGGCAAGACTTGCCCTTAGTGAAGCCAGACTTGCCCTTGGTGAAGCCATGCTGGCTGTCTCCAATCACCTCCCTGTCCTCCATGTGCCTTAGCATAGCTTCTAGGAGGATCTGTTCCATGATGTTCCGAGGAACAGAGGTGAGGCTGACAGGTTGGTAGTTCTCAAGGTCCTCCTTTCTCCCCTTTTTAAAAATGGATGCAATGTTTCCTTTTTTTTCCAGTCACTGGGGAATTCACCTGACTGCCATGACTTTTCAAATATCATGGACAGTGGCCTGGCAGCTACATCAGCCAATTTCCTCAGGACTCTGGGATGCATCTCGTCAGGTCCCATAGACTTATGTATGTTCAGGTTCCTCAGGTGGTCAGGAACCTGCTCTTCTCTTAGAGTGGGAGGGACTTTGCTCCCCCAGTCCCTCTCTTGTGGTGCATCCACTTGAGAGGAGTGGGAAAAGAGGTTGACAGTGAAGACTGAGGCAAAAAATGTGTTGAGTAACTCAGCCTTCTCCTCATCCGTTGTTACAAGTTTTCCAGTCGTGTTCATCAGAGAGGGTACACTTTCTTTGACCTTCCTTTTCTGGTTGACGTAACTATAGAAGCCCTCATTATTCTTTGAGTCCCTTGCCAAGCTCAGCTCCAGCTGTGCCTTGGCCTTCGTGACCACATCCCTACACAATCGGGCGGCATCCCTATACTCTTCCCAGAATACCTGTCCCTGCTCCCTAGAAATGGAGTTGTTGAAATTTGCATTCTTCACGATTGAGTTGAAATCAGAAAGTGTATGAGTGTGTGGGTGTATGTATACTTGTCTATATTTTGGGAAGTGATTTCTCCTAGGGGGATACTAAAGAGAAGGAAAAAAAAGAAGAGAAAGAAAAGAAAAGAGATGGCTATAGAACAAGCTCAGCTTAACAGTCTATCAATAATGCAATGCAACTTTTACTTTTCATAGCTCCTTTCATGTGAACTATATCCCAAAATGCTTTACAAGTTTAAATAATACAAGACTGTGGATATTATATTGTATAAATTACAGACAAACAGTGGCAGAAAGATGCTGCCTGTAGAATATATTAAAGAGAAATAAAGGCCAGTAACAGAGAGAAGAGAGGGAAAGAAATTAAGAGGTGCAGGCAGGGGAATGAAGAGATGTTTGCAGATGAGATCTGAAAAGAGATGGAGAGCTGATGAGGCAGAGAGATACTGGAAGGCTGTTCCAGATGCAAGAGAGAGATTATGTGGAGGGACAGAGAGGAAGCTGGTGTTAAAAACGTAGAAGGAGGAGGCGAGGGAGACAAATGCAAAGTCTGGAAGTGCGCTAACAAGGCAGACATTTTGCAGTCAGTGCCTGAGACGAATGGGAGGCTCAGGGATTTCTCTGGAAACAGTAGGGATATGAACTGGTGGTTTTGGTATGACAGCTACAAGACAGTGGACAGCATTTTTCTTGCTGCCAAGAAGCAGAGAAGCCCAGGGGAGGGTCTATAGTTAAATCAAAAGAAACTTGGAATTCTACAGGAAAAAAACCCCACCCAATAGTCTACCTTCAGCCATAATTTATTTACTAAGTCCAGGTGCAGTTGGCATAGGGATAGGTCCAAATAACAATAAATTCCGCTCAGATCTTTAAGGCCACTCATCTGGTGTGGCTCTTCAAATTCCCTCGCTATGCCCGCTGTGCCTCTGACCTACCCTTCCCAGTGGTTTCCCTATGATAGCGTGCTGTCTAGCAAACAGTAAACAGATAGTCTGGACATTTTGTGTTTTAGGAATTACTCCCTTTTTAGCATCTACACTTTTAAGAGCAACACATGTTGAACATACAAATATACCTGTGCACATGTGACTTGCACTCACAAATATGACTGATATCCTCAGGATGATTTGTTCAGTGCTTGGTTCTGCCCGTGTAAAACCAGGGAATGTTAGACATTGTGCAGGTTCATTTTGCAACCCGTTAACCCTGACCTTACCGCTCATAACCTCTAAAACTATTTTTTTGGGGTCTTCTAACACTGACTGTTGCACATTTGATTTGACCTTCATTCTGTCCTAATGGGGTTATATCTGAACACTGAAGAATATTTTAGTTCTGTGAACAAAGGGTTATCAGATGGTTTACCAATGAGCCTAAGGTGTCATGGCATTTTATTTTTCCAGAAGTAGTGAAGGGCGCTACCTCCACTCCAGTCTTACTCCTAAATTCATCATAAGGTCATTTCTGTGCAAGACAACACTTGAGAAGAGTTTAAAAGTGAATTTATTTACCTGAGCAAATGCTTACAGAAATGGAATGACTTCTCCAACAGCTGGTCTGGGGGCGACTCTGGTGCTCACTAAGCCTATAAATGTCATTACTATGAAGCCAACAAGCTTAAATTAAGCCTCTGATTTTGATCAAAAGATAAAAATTCTGCTAAGACTTAGGAAATTGTTAATAAAGTACTCCCTTGAACTTCCCAAATTTTCAGACAGCAAAACAAAAGAAGACTAACCAATCAACATATTTGTTTTTCTCCAGAGGTTTCAGTGATCACTCATCTGTTCTTCTTCTCAGACCGATGTAAACGTAAGACAAGAAATCATGCCAAAATGTGCTGCAAGCAGATGCAAGTGAACAAAAGGAGCTGAATTCCAACTTATCTACAGACCCCCTCCATGACATTAGGTACATATATTCTGCTTCTTTCTTTTGTCAGAGAGTTTAGCTTTAATGAGACTTCAGCTATAATGGTAAAACAGTAATTGCTGGGCCATCTATTTGTCAAGTGATTTTCCTAAGAAGTGTAGTCATACTCTGGTAAAATTATTTTCCAAAGCGACTGTCAGAGTGTGATATTCTCTTGAAGATCTGTCTCCCTGTTTTCCTCCTGCCTCTGCTCATGCTGCAATTGTCCATTTTATGGACAATTAGTTTTGTTTCCCAACAACGTGTAACAGTTACATGCAATGTGTTACTGACTGACTCGTAATATAATGAAGACAGTAGTGATATAACAGTTGATTTCTATCTAACAAAGAGAAGAAAGAATATAAGTGTAATAGCTTAGGTCATTTTTCTGATTTTTTTTTAAACCAACTTGTTAGAGTGGGCATTTGATGCAGGATTCATGAACGTATAGGGAAATGTTTTGGGTAATATACAGGTTCAAATGTATCCGCCCGGCAGATATCAGGGAACGTTTGCCTTGCAAAACTACAACTGCTGTTGAATTGCTTTTCTTTTAAATGACCTGAATGTGCATCTCAGGATATACATCTTTTTTAACTACACTAACTCATATGAAATAACTAGACACAAAAATAACAACTAGCTCCAATTTCCATACCTACAGGCAGCAATCTGGCAAGAGCTATGAGTTTTGCAGTGTTTCTTAAATACTGTTTGGCTTGGATTCTGGAAGTCAATGGGAAAAACAAATGGAAGAAAATAAAGTGATTCCTAGAAGATATTTGGCCATCAGCTCTGAGGTCTTGGACCAACAACATCTCTGATCAAGATGTGGCAGTCTTCTGATAACTAGTTCCAACATAAGCGGTAGCGTAGTCTTATATTACATTTGTCTCTGAATGAAGTAAATCACTGTTTTCAGAAAAGACAGACATTATGGTTCTGATGAGTAACTTGATTTGGCACACATAAACTATCTAACCTGTGTGTCTGATATAGCACTGAAAGGTTTTCAAGTATTGTCCTGTCCCTTCGGACAGCGGGTTTCCACTAATTAGTGGAATTAGGGCTAATAATGTGCCAGTCAAGGCCATACTCAGAGGACATACAGAATTGCTTTGCTCTGATTTTTCTAGCCTGATCACAATAAGTTTAAGAAGAATACAAACCTTCCTTCCTTGTGAACGTTAATCTACCATGACAGCCCAGCAGATGCCAATGAATGGCTTAAAGTTTACTTAGACTCTTAAAGTAGGATATAAACAAGACTTAGGTGATGCATATGCTATTTCTTAGGGATTGCTAAGAGCAGAGAGTAAGGCTTACTTGCAGGAAGATGGAAGAAGTACATCTGTGTTATCTATAGTGTTCACGGGAGTGGGTTGACTCAGAAGTGATGCATTTTTGACTCAGGAATAGAATTGTTACATTATCTATGGTGGGGATACTAAAAACATCAAACTACAGTTAATCCAAGCTAGTCCATGTTACCACCCCTACCTGAACAGGATCCAGCTGTGAGGAACCTGGCTGACTGAATCATCTTCAGCAACAGCAGCCCTCACAATGCTTCAGGGCAATGATGAGCCTGTGGAAAGAGTAGCTTGAGGGGGCAGAAGGAATTCCAGCTCTAATTCTGCATTCAAGTCCATTAAAAGCAAATATTCAACCTTAAAAATGCAAATGAAGATAGGAAAGGATACCAAACAAAAGCAGTAACATCAACAGCTTCCCATAACCCTTTATAGCTCTCTGGAGTGATTACATTCTATTTACTTCAAGTTCTTGAAGCTCTGTTATTGTATTCTGCCACAGGAAAAAAAAAAAAAAAAGCACCTCTTTAATTATCCTTCCATGCTTTTTGCCAGCCAGGCCCTGTGTCCTGGATTGAAATCAATGTTAATGGCTTTTGAGACTCCAGTATAGATATATTTTTTAATTGATGTGTCCTCTTCCTCCTGCTGATCCAATTCTCATTTTCATTATATTCAAAAACACATTGATGATCCACTCAGATCTGATCAATTATTTTAGCTCCTTTCTGCAATAACTAAATCTAATTGTGCTTTGCTGGCACAATTTAATTACTGGCACAAACATCTGAAATTTGTGAACAACAGCTGAGCTGCAGTGACAGAAAGCAGGTGGTCTGGTGGCCGTTAGGATCCAAACGGCAAGTGAACTAAGACAACACAGGCTACTGGGTGGACTCATTACTACAGTTTTACTGTTTGAACCTCTTCCTTATCCATCAACTGTAATCTTTATTCCATCTGACAGGGCAATGGCCATTACAGCCCTCCTCTGTGTGACTATTTATAAGTTATGGAGAAGGCACATACTTAAATTGCCAGGATAGGAAAGAGGGAATGGAACAAAAGCAGAAGAGGTGTCTAGAATGAAAAAAAAAATGATTCAGGATACTGGAGGTAAAGTGTAAAGAGGAAAGATATGCAAGGATTTCCTGTAAGTAGACAGTGAAACAAGCACTCCAAGGGTCGTTGCAAGGGTGTGAATTTATATTGCACCGTGTTTTGTAATTGTATTTTCTGATGCCCAGTGAGGGTGGAGCCCATTCTGCCATGTTTCCATTCATTGGGGAGCCCTTTCTATAATACCTCTGCTTTTTATAATGTCCTAATAAGATGACTTTGTGTCTTCTTTTTCTTCACTGTGTTTGGTTGAAATATTGCTCTCAAACAACGATTTTTTAACTCTTGGTCCTCACTGTTGTGGGAGAGAGGCAGGGAATTCTACAGCTCAAAGAGAATAGTAGGCAGTTAAAGTTGGCAGAGTGAAGGAAGCAGAGTTCATCAGATGTCATGCTGTGAAATGTCCTATGGTTTTGCTTCTTATCAGAGGTGGATTTATCAAGCTGGTATCCCCTGTGTTAGCACTACCTCATGTGGTGAACACCATTTCATGCAAAGTGGTGGGAAATGTGCTGTCTCCATAGCCTGGCTTCTATGAGCACTGTGTCTGCATGTAGGTGTGCTCACAGCTAGTTCAGCACCCACCAGTCATTGGGATTTTTGTTGTGCCAGGAAGGAGGACAAGTTGTTTGAGGCAAGGTGACTGAGCTGATTAGTTGACCCTGTACTGCTGGACGCAGGATTTTCTGAACGTTCATAGTTCTCCAGCTGTTTTTTCCTGGGTAGCCTTGCAATGAATCATGTCCCTCAAGAACAGAAATATCCAAACACAAATCCTGTAGGAGTCTTATGAAACATCTTACTTGCCATCAATGCCAGGCAGAGAAGCAGGAGCACTCAGTCCCTCAGGGTCTTCTCCATGAAGTTTTTGCCTACTGTAATAGGAATATAGTCCACTGGAGGAGAAAGCTCAGTAAAATAATTCCTTTTATTCTGCAATATGCTTTAGAGAAATCTTCATTGTTACTATTATCATTGGATAACATGGATAGCACAAATTTTTATGGGGTTTAGACAAAACCCATCTGCTCTCTGCTCCAAGCAGTTTTGTAGCATGCAGCAAGAGACAACAGGTAAATTCAGGCAGACAAGGAAATACAAGGAAAACCTGCAAGACCCCTGCGTCAGTAGGATAAACAGCAGCCTTGATATACCAGAGTCAGCCTAGGTTTTGCTGTTGTTCACTTCAGAGCTAATGGACAACTGTAGGTGAGCTTTGCAGAGGTTTCTGGGTAAGTCAGTCAAAGCACAAAGGATTGTATGGGAGGAGATTTTTGTCTGAAGAATTAATAAAGAGGTCCTATGACTTCTAGCTAAGCTTCCACTCCCTTTATTATTCATTATTTAAGATTATTGTCCCAAATCTGGACTATTCTGACTGAAAAAGTCCACACTGCACAAACCTATTAAAACTAGTTCATTCACTGCAGCTGGAGAGGGCAAAATGCTGATAAATCTTGATTTTTTTCTCATTCTGGACACTAGATATCACTAACTCCATTGGCTGAGGCAAATCCTGAGTTAAAGGCACAACATAGGCATACAATGATGGCTACTAGATGGAATGGAATAGCCATCAGAAAAAAAAAAATCCCTCGATATTCTTAAAATTAATTTCAGAGACCTGAGTGAAAGTCTTGCCACAAACTTCACGCATCTGAAAAAGCTGATGGGATATTTCCAGTTATCTGTGTACAGTTTAGCATTGCCATTGGAGAGGAAATGTCCTTGCTTGAGGAGATCTTATACATCAAACTCATGTTTCAAACCATTGAAGATGAAGAGGTAATCAAGGGTGCTAATGGTCACAGTGAGGTTTGATAAATCCGGACAAAAGTGGTGGCCGTGGGCAATAAATCCAACAACCTGCTGAGCCTGGCACAGAGCCACCTGGGACAGGCTGATTGCCAGTAGTTTTGAAAGTTAGTGTAAAATGAGGCATCCTCTAAGTTAATAACACTCATATAATGAATATAATCTTTTATTAGAGCACGAGGTCTATGACCAATGCAAAATTAGTCTGCCTGAGTACCTGAACACATGGGTTCAGATGGAGATCTTGAGGCAAACAGGATGATGAACGCACCTGCAGGCCGTGATTTTCCTTTCCTTTGGCTTCTCCAGTCCTTGTTGAGCAGCTATATTTTCAGGCTGTTTAGTCCTGAAACTGTGGTGTTTCATTGTAAGATTATACAGCTCTACTGTGTTGGAGGTGGGTGGACTCTGGCCATATGAGGACCAAATACTGGCGCAGATTTGGGAGGGTGTATCCTAAGGCTAGTTTGGATGTCAGTGGTACAAAATCAATCATTACTGTTTAGGCTGAAGACAATAATACTTGCAATTATCAGTGCAGGCTTCCAGTTCTGAGGAGAAGTTGCAAAATTGTTGAAGTTGTCATATTTGTTTGCCAGGATGGAGAACTCCTTCCTGATCACCAATAACTAGTGAGCACTATACAACCTGTACAAGGCTAGGAGAAGACTCTGTCAACACCCTGGTCTGCCAGAGGACCAGGCACTCTTGAGGGCTCTTCAATAACTCTTCAAAGAAGTTAAGTGGTTGGCTTGCCCTGAGAAGCTAGTCATGGAAGGCTTGTACAGGGTCATTGTAGGAGAGACATTGTTTAACTTCACTTCCTGAAGAACTTGCTGATGCTGGTCAGAGGAGGAGGAGAAGGAGGACTTATTAGGGGAAAGTAAACCCTGAAGCCTTGTACCAAAGAAATCTTTGTAGGATAGCAGGATCATAATGCTGAACAGTAATATCCATTGTGGTGGGACTAGAGGTCTAATGGAGCTATAGGCTGACCTCAGCTCTGCTGATAGTGTAACTAACTGTTGCTGTGCCTGTGATGAGAAGAGGCCAGCATCCACATAGGTGTGTGAGATATCTCACTTTCCTCCTCTCCAAAGACAGCCTTCTGTCTGTGATGAGGCTCATAGTGCTGCACAAGCACAGTCCTCTTGATGATCTCCGTAAGTGCTCCATATCCTGGGCAGCAACTGCTTCCTGCTCAAAATGGGAGCGGGCATTGTGTTGTGGGCCTTCCTTCAATTTTGTTTGTTATTAATTTTTACGCTGCACTAGCGTTTATGTGGAGATAGCTGGGAAACAGCTTCCTCATTCACATGCCTCTTTTGGAAAGATTTGATGTTTTTATTCCATCCATATTATGTTCCCAGATTGAGAGCTCACAATGTGATCACTTGCTGGAGAATGTGTTAAGTATCATAATAGTATAAATGAGAAAAGTGCACATCCTGCATCTGTTGAGGAATTTGTGACCAGGACACTAGACAGGAAGATGCAGAAAAGTTGGTGCATGGCAAGAAAGTACTGTGGTGTGGGCCATGCTTCATGGCCTTGTGGGGTATGCATTGACCACCTGGGACACTGTTCCCCATCAAAAACTTTCCTACATTGAGTGTGAAGACAATGTAGATGGTCCTGTGCGGGGCAGATACCACTACAGTTCATGACCAATGAATGTGCTTTTGGGGTTTAATCACTTCAATATCCATGCCAGTCATGGACTCTGTGTTCACATCTCCACTAAGTGTTTTTCTATTCTTTATTCATTTATTTTTTCTTAGCACCTCCCTGTGAGTCGTAGCTGAAGACCTTTCTATCCTTTCTCTTCTTGGGGAAGCACACTGGCAGCAAGGTAAACCCCAGCAGCCCAGATTGGAGGGCTGGCTGAGCTCACTGTCATCACTCAGTGCTGCCCCACATTGAGCTCTCTGCTGGTGGTGGGAGATGAGGAATAGTATCAGGGCTGAACAGCCTTTGAGGATCAAGTAACTTCCCTTGAAACTATTGTTTAGGATCTCTGCAGGTGGACAGATGTTGCTGTAATGTTTATATGGGGAGGAGGGTGCTTTTTTTCAAAGATGGAGTCAGAAAATTATACCTGTGTCTGTGGAAAAATGACCAGCACATGGGGCCCTAAGCATGTCTCTCTGGCATCTAAATCTTAGTTTGTTTCTGAAGAATACTAAATACAGCTTGCTGCAAGAAGGAAATTTCCAATGTTTGGTTATCAGCATGGTTGGTAATAACTGGCTTATTTGTTTTCTTCCACCACCCACATGCATTGATTCTTCCAATAGAACCAGTACTTAGGAAGCTGAACTAGGCATCAGATGGAGTAAACCCATTGGGAAGCAGTATTTTGACAATTCATAATGGAAGGTTGCTAAATTAGTCCTTTGTTTGATTTTTTAATTATTTTATTTTTCCTTTTTTCTTACTTACAGGACAGGTTTCATGTGTTTAGTATCCCCAGTTGGAACTAGGAGGGCTGCTTCAGGAGCCTCATTAGCATTTGGTTTAGCAGCATATAATAGGATCTTGCAGCTGCCCTCTCTCTGCAGTATTTACCAAGGCAGATGCAGGAGTTGTTATCAGAATGTTAATAAAGCAGAGAGCTTCCACATCCAGCAGTCTGAGAGGCAACTTTCAAAGCCTATGATGTCTCATTTCAAGTCTCAATGTTTCCAAATTAGCATCATTGTACCCTACTGTACTTGTGCATTTTGCTTTTTTTTGATGTGGCTTTTATATACTTGCATTCATTTCAACCAGTCACTCTGTGACTAGTACTACTTAGCCTTCTATTTTTCAGTTTGGTTAGACAGATTATGTCTTGCTTAGAAGATGGAGAGATCTGACTCCATATGTAAGATATTTTACTATATGGAAAGCCTAAGAAATACACTAGGTAGTGTCAGTTCTGCAATAGAAATCATGGGTAAGACTGAGCATTTTTAATGAATCTTTCTTTTCCTTGCTGGAAAAAACTTGTTTATTGAAACAGAACACTTTCTAGAGCAAGCAATTACCTGTTCTAGAAGAACTTGCCTCATAAACATTTTGCAGACCCAGGGCATATTGCAGATCAGTCCAAGTTCAGGTCCAAGCCCTGGCTCAGCAAGCTGTGGAGCACAACATCTTCCAGTTTTCCGTTTCTCAGGAGTATGCTCTGGCTGCTGGGGTGCAGACACAAGGGTTTTGGCAGAAGAGTATTGATGT
The DNA here is from genome assembly GCF_011004875.1 of Balearica regulorum gibbericeps. Taxonomy (NCBI): domain Eukaryota; kingdom Metazoa; phylum Chordata; class Aves; order Gruiformes; family Gruidae; genus Balearica; species Balearica regulorum. The sequence goes on from NC_046184.1 coordinate 65,048,108, forward strand.
GGGAGAGATCCTGAGAGAGATGGTCCTGGAGGGGAAGATATTCAGTGTGCTCACCAAAAAAATCGCAGAGATGTGACTTCCAGTCTTCTCTCTATTGTGAAACAGGGCTCTTGTGGGATGTCTTTCTCTTAGTCTGTTTAGTTGTTTGATTTTTTTTTTTTCTTCTTAAGAAGAAACAAACACCCAAGTAGCCTTCATATTCTTAGTTTTATCCCAGGAAAGAGGAAAAAAGAACTTTAAAATGTTCACATGTGAAAAATCATTTCCTACTCAGTTTTGGATGGTATCAGTCAGACTTAGACGACCTGAGATGAAAGAGCAGATGATTGAAGGACAGTTTCCTTCTTCAGCTTATCAACTGTGTTGTTAAAGCAGAAGCTGTTTCAAGGGCCACAAACCTGTAATGTTTAAATCTGTGGGGGTAGAAATTCCTTCTTCTCTTATTTATGTACACAAAGCATAGTAGAGTGGGACTCTGATCCATGGCTGAAGCCTACAGGGACTACCACAACAGACAGAAAAAATGTTTAAATGAGGAAGAGATGTGTCAGTCAAAGAGAAACTACCTTAAAGGTAGAATGCAGGAACAAATATTTGGTGTAGTTATTACATAAATGCAAGTGTGAAGATAAGGAACACTGCTTTTAGTGGTCTTCCTTACAAGATTCAATAACCGAACCCCTGCCTTTAAAATTTCACTAAGTAAAGCTACAGAACATGTTCAGCTGAAGAGAAGAAACATGTACTTAGAGCTTATCCTCTGGGAACAGAGCAAGGGTTCCCTTTCCTATCACCTCCCTCCCCATGCTGGAGGCTGAGTTTCAAAAGCTGAGAGCTCAGCCAAACTTCAGCCACTTCTTCATGTGGGGAGGCCACGGCAAGTAACGTACAAAGATGTTAGGTGCTTTCAGCAACTCTCCTGCTATGAGTGCATCTCTTAGAGGTCATCGTGATCTGTCTTCATTTCTAGTAGTCAATTCTGCAGCAACACTTCTAGCATTTAGTTTCAATGCATTTTCCACATTTGGATTATGCTTATTTCCAGTGGATTCTTTCTTATACTATCCATGTTCACTCTCAGGTCTGTTAAGATGTCTGGGACAGATTTTTCAGAGATGGGTTCTTCAAAAAGTATGGGAAGGTTAAAGTTCAGCAATAAGAGCTGTTCCATTTGCAGGTACTACAGCCAAAGTACTTGACCTAGTATGTGTGAGAAGAAGCTTCACTGAAGTCATTGGAGACACAGTGAAGGTGGAAAAGGGGAAAAGAATTAGTTACCCAGGGAAAATGTTAGGAACATCTAGATGTAAACCCCCTTTCCTGGTACACTCATTTTTTTACTGCACAGTCTTCCAAGATTACAGTTGGTACAAAGAGAAAAATAAAGTGACATTTCACCCATATCATGCCATATGTAAACTGTGGATTTCAAACAGTGCTTCAGCATTTTTACCATGCTAAAACAGATTCTGGCCTACCATCACAGTTGGCATTAACTTCAGAACAAATACTTCCAAAAAAAGGTGTAAATTTTTAGGTTCATATTTGAGAGATGAATCTCCTTTGGGAAAAAGTTCTTAGAAGTTAGATATTCACATCTTTTAGGAAAGGATTGCCTGTCTCAATAAAAGTCTTCATAAGAAACAGAGTTTTCACTTGTTTTAAATCCTCTCTCCCGAATGTATGCATTTGGGTCATGAGTTCTCCAAACAGTTAGGGAAACCTACAGAACCAACCCACTTTGCAAACAAAGTGACAGTGGGAAGACAAAGATGCGACTTCCATTATTATATCCAAAACATGAGGGTCTGCAAGAAATCTTTTTGCTGAGGTAGTTAGGAACAAACTTCACGCTCATGTCCGCATAGATATATATTTATACAAAAAACCTCAAGGAAAATCTAAGTAATCTATAAAGAAAAAAATATACATTAATTTCATATCAGAATAGGGTTGAACGCTAGTAGCTAAATGTGTGTCAGAGACCAAACTTTTCCAAATATACAGGTCCTATATGAGTAGATTAGACCCATGTTCTAACACGTATCTGAAAGATTTGCCTTCTTAATCCTTTGGCTACACTTGTAATAGCTTATCATGCCAATTAAATCTTTTTGAATTGATCTGAATTGAGGAATGAATCATTGGTTGTAAGCCAGCTCCTAGTGCGCAGGTGTCCACTTCAAATAAAACATCACTATAATATTTTGGCATCATATCATGTTTTGCATGTGCAAGTATAACCTGCCAAGAGCAGTCAGCTTATTCCTTAAGGATATTTTTTTTTCAATCACAGTGAGATTAAGGCAAAAATAAACAAAATCAACCTGCCTCAAGTCCTTAAGGTATTATTTGTTTCAAATTGATGTAACTCAAATCCCACTGAAATCAGTGGGGGCTTTCTATTGCCCTTGGTGTGGTTTGCTGTGTCCATTCCTAGACAGAGCCACCCCACAATCTAACAATGCATGCTTTTCAGAGAGCTAATCACTTGAACATCCAGATAGGCAGAGTGAGGAGGACACCTGAAATATCTACAGAAGGTGAGTTCTGGTAAAGTCATGCATGGAAATAATACCTTTAGAGGAGCAAAATTCCCCATGCACTCCAAGATATGGTCTGAGCTTCCCACCTGGGTGAATGTAACATTAGGCATAGGTGAAAAGCTTACAGAATAGCTGCCAAGAATGTTTCACGGGACTTTATAGATAAACAGCACATTTACTATTCAGTGCGACTGGCCACCATTTCTACCAGTGACAAATTCATTTTACAGAGTGAAAGAAAGTCTTTTTTTGTAGGGACGTATAAAACTGTCTTTGGAAGCCCTCTACTCCTGAAGGAAAATCAGCTACTCTAAAATGGGAACTCAGTTTATAATCTATAATCTGTTTTGTAATTCAAAGTAATTCTAAAATTTACACTAAATTAAATTAACATGAAAGAACAAACTAAAGTTCTAATTCACATTTCAACCATTAAAAAAACCTAAAAGCTCAAAATGGTTATGCTTTAAAGATCCCTAATGAGATGTAGCAATGGGTTGCATGAATTTACAGAAAACAAATTTAAAAAAAAAAAAAATAATTTCAAGAGTTTGTAGTTGGCTGTTGTTGGAGTTTCTGAAGCAGGGATGGGAAGTTTTTTAAAGTTAATGTCATCTGGGAAATTCTATGTGGAGCCTTCTGAGGACCAATAGTACCTATAGCAAAATGTATTTGGCAGTAAACAACCAGTCATCAGCAGGAGTCACAACTGTTAGCACCAAATTCACCAACTACCAAGTAAGCTACAAATAACCCTGCTTGAACCAAATCCTCCTCCACTCACTCCCCATTCACTGTGAAACATTCCCATTGCCTTCAGAGTCTAGTAAGCAGTTGTGCTGGTGTGAGTACAAAATTTGAATTGGGCTATTTGTGAAGGAAAGTACCAATTCCATCATCCTTAGACATAATACAGCTGTTTTTTGTAGAAGGTTGGTAGTATTTGCCACAGCCACTATTTCAGGTATCTGACTTGATTTCAAAGGTCAGTGAGAGGAAGCCAACCGTTGGGGTAGAGCCAAGGAACAAACTTTATCAAAGGTACCCCAGGGGAGACAGTGAAGTGAAGCAGGGCTGGAGGCTAACTGGTCTGTGTAACATGACTGTCTCTTCATGATTACTGATAAGTCCCTGCTTATTGATGATAAGACTTTGTTTTGTTTTGGTTTGGTTTTTTTAGTGTTAATTCTTCTCAATTTTTTGCATAGTTCCAGGTAGGCTACTTTCCAGCTACTTGCTACCAATACATAATCCAAAACTGTGGTTTCTTTACTGCTTGAGCAGTCATCTGACAGCTCATAAGCCAGAATCCAAGTCTTGGGGGAAGCTAAGAAGTATTGTGGCAGCCTCAGGGAATTAGAAAATCAAGCCAAAGAAAAGAAGCTTTTAATGACCAAAATATGAGAATTCTTGAGCTAGACTTGAAATAAATAGGCTTAGGGCAGCCCATCCAAAGACATTAGTTTGCATGTAATATGAAGCAGCACTTGCCTGGAGGGGCTAGCAGGAATCATGGTGGAGTTTGCTTAAGTCTGAGTTTAGGGTTTTCAGCAATGGAAACAAGAAGCAGTTTGACTGCAGATTCAAAAGCAATGGAAATGTAATGTCTCAATGGGGTTTGGGGCATGACTACAGAATACAGACACTTCTTTTTATAAACAGCATGGAAAAAATGATTCAGAAAAACATCAAAAGATCCAAGACTGGATCAAGATGGAATTTGTTTGTTCCAAACAAAGAAGGTGAGCACCTCTCATTTTATAGAAGGAATAAATGAGATACAGAGAAGCCAGATAACGTAACAACTGAATAGAAGCCATTTCACATTGGGTCATGCTGCATTTGCAAGCCCACAGGTAGGTATTCATGCCAATTCATGCAATTTTTCCTATCCAGGCTGAGCTTTCCAGAAGATATTTGAAATTTGAGCATGAGAAAAGCTATAGGCAAAGCCTGAACAGAGAAAGTAATTATTCATCACCCCAGAGGCAATGCAGTGCAGAGAAAGGAAGTGTGCAACATATAGTCAGGGTGGAAGAGGAAAAGGCCAAACCTTGGTAAGATTATAAAAATATGCGGATTTTCCTCACAGATTCATCTTTTGCATTCCAATAGCACCTCCCCACCCCAACCCCCAAAACCCAAACCAAAACCAAAACCCAAAACCCAAAAAAACCCCAGTAATTAAATAATACCACTGTTTCACCAAATTAAGCAAGTAACAAAGACAAATTCTGGAATCTCTTTTCAGTGCATTGTGAGGCACATCCTCATTGTTTGAGGATAAGGAAGTGAAAGATTGTGGGTTGCTGAGATATAACAGCCACAGAGGACACCATAGACGCTGTTCTATTAATCGGTATCTTAACTATGAATGCTCATTTTCAGGATTTTACAAGCAAAATGCTTGCACTGGCTAAATGGTACATTAGGTGATCAGAAAGTCCCAAATGCATTTGTGGCCTAGAGAGGTGATTAGAAAGGGTTTGTTGTTCCTGTTCACTCACAGACCAGACAAGACAGCGGCTCAGGTCTCCTTGCTGCAATAAATCTGGCTACGTCAACTCCCCTGGGAAGCCAGCTGGCAGTGAGGTGCTTCTCAGAGCAAGGCAGGTAAGGAGTGGGGAGGCTGCTCTGGGAAGGTTTCCAGAAGGAAGGATGAGGAAATATAAACAGGAGGAAAAAAAAAAAGAAAAAAAAAAAGACAAATTAAAAAAAATAAAAAGATAAATATGATCTGTCTTCTTTCTAATGAGAAGGCCACGGCACGAGGCCGAATTCCCTGAAAATGATGAGTGTGTGGGTACTCCTAACTCTATTATTTTAATGGCTTGGAGCCTAAGCAGACTGCACTAATGTATTGATACTTCAGAGAAACAGGGAAACAGCTTTAGATTTCATTTACTTAATTGCTCATAGATTAATTGAGTTCCAGACAGACCTGGACAGTGGTCAGCAAACCTTCAGTACATCATCTTGCCAGTAGCATCTTTTGCTCATGTCCTTTGGAGATGGCAATGCATGGTTGATGCCAGGTTTTGCTTTCTCGTGGAACTGCAGGGATGTGTGGGAATTCACACCATGATAGGAAGAGCAGAAAGGAATGAGTAAAAGAGAAAAAATAGTAATCGATATAAAGACAATGTATCATATTGATGCATATATGATTTAAAATAGCTGGATTCTGTTTAAAGGCCACTTTACTGTTATATAAATCACTTCCTTTTTCACTTTTTTTCCCTTGCTACTCATAAAAAACAGCCTACTTCAGCCTGAAGTTAAGGCATAATGAAATCAGTAGCAGCAAAGTCCTCTCAAAACTCCTTTACCACTGACACGTCCCTGCTCTAGCATGTCAGAGCAGCTATTAAGATTTTTAGCCCAAGCCTGAAAATGATATTCTATTTTTCCTCACCTTACCAGATGTTTTCTGTCAGCTGTAGTCATATTCCTGTCCAGCCTATGAACTTGGAGAAGGTTAGTGAGACAGTTGTTTAGGACATGCTTTAACTTTAGTTACTAATATCAACTGTAACAATATCAGATTTCTCCCCCTTGCTTACCAATCTTCACAGAAATTGTAGACAAAAAGTTAGAAATTACGATGCATTAGTTTCCATCCTGACTCCATTATGTATTGTTACCCTAAATCAGAAGGTAGTACTAAAACGCCCATGATTGCATTAGAATACAAAAACATAAATGTAAATGTATTTACTGTGATCTATAAGATTCCACCTGTACAGTTACACACCTGTGTTATTAAAGGTGTCATCGTACGGAGGCTGAGGTCATAAATGCACACTATAGGGATATCAGAGGGAATTCCAGCTCTGGGCATTCCCGGCTGTTCCTGTTCCACGTCACAGTTGTACCAACACAATTGCTTGTGTGCAAATCAGATCATGGAATCGATTTGTATTTAGAATAACACCTCTAAAAATATATGTGTATCTCTTAAAGAGATATAAGTATCCCATAAAGACTACTATTCAGTAAAAACAATGTTGCCAGGTCCACCTTATATGTACAGGCTTTATGCCAGATCAAGTCTTGTCTTTCCTCCCACAGCTGATGTAAATGCAGAAAGCCAGCTTCCACTCTCTATCAGCACTTAGGTAATTGGCAGAAACATGACTGTGTGCTCTGATCTGGACCAAATTTGTGCCGCAGAATGATCCGATGTTATGACTGGAAATATGGCTTAAGCTTGGAACCTGCAAATGGAGGAAAACTTGCGTGGGGAGGGTTGTCAGAAGAGGCAGAGAGGTTTTGCATCTAAACATCCCATTGATCACAGGAATAAGACTGCATTTGTCAGTGACATACATATTGTGTTACATTGCGGGGAGCATTTAGATTTGTTAAGCCCTCTCTTGCCCAGGAAAGCTGGTTGCACTTGGGTACTTCGAACCGTGTGGGATGCAGTGATTCATCACATGGGAAAGTAACTACTGGCAGGAGGCTGCATAGAGCCCATTAGTGTTAACAACCTTTCCTTTAAGCAGGTATTTCATACTGATGAATCCCTAACTGAGAAAAATGTGTTAAATTCAACCCAAAGAGCTGAGTTTCTGGGTAGATTTGCCAGGGTCATCATGACTGTTAACCAACAAAGAGCGGCAACGAACTTCCACACTCAGAAATTCCAGTGGAGATATTTACATTTATATTAGAGGCAGATGGGAAGAGACAGATGGGTTCCAAAACACCAATATACTCTCAGCTTATTGGTAATAATTCTCCATGGCATAGCAAAGATATCTTTGCCAAAGACAGGTGCTGTACTAAAACACACAACTGTTCTTTTTATTTGCATGTGTAACTGCTAACTCCTCTGGAGCCAGGTTTAAGTGTACAAATGCAAAATTCAAAGGTTTTAATTATGTCCCCGTGTTTGAAAAGCAAGCTTTCATAAGGTCACATATTCTGGAAATGAACCATGAAGAGGTACCTGAGGTGGGGTCTGGGAAGATGCTGAAAAGATATTGCCCTGTGAAGATTCACTGGAGATATGCAAGAGCATCCATATCCAGTGGAGATATGCGCTGGAGAGCTGCTGCTCTTGCATTCTCCTCAGGACCTGGCATGGACCAAGTCAAAAGACCTACTCCTGTTCTCTTCAAAATCTTTTTATTTAATAAGCAGCAAGCAGAAACAAAGGAATTTACATGTTGTTTGCCTGATACATGGGTCTCAGGACTTGTGCTGGAACAGTTCACGTCTGTAGGGTTGATAACACTTTTAAGTCACTTTAAATAATACTTTTATCTCACTCATTTTAATGGCCTCAAAGCACCCAGGTCATTGTCTGCCACTGGAGTCAGAAGTGCCTCAGGCTCTGCTGAAACTCAGGTCCATCATCTTCATGTCTCACTTGAACTTTCTTTCCTCTCACTCTGTACATTTTGTCTGTTACAATAATGCTTCAGTAATCCTGTATGTCTCACATTTCGAGGGACTAGTTGGCAGATGCTGGTGGGAAAAAAAAATATGAAAAAAAAGATTTGAAATACTTTTTATTTATATCTGAAGGAAGCTCAGGACTGCCATAATTGAAGAAGAGGAACAGGAGTTTTCCAAAATACCTGAAGAAATAGTGTGATAAAACTTCTGAGCTCTGAAGATTTGTTTTCCTCATAGTGCCTGTTTGCAAAGGAACATGAAGAACATGAAGAAAATGTCACATTGTCAATGCAATCACCAACTAAAAGGTTTTCAAAATCTTCCTGTTTCTGAAAAAGCCTTTCTAAACCTCAGAGGAACTAAAGGAAACTCATGAAAAGCAAAGGCTTGCAACTTTTTAGTGTGAGATTTTTATGAGGAGGGTGGAGAGACGGACTGCAATGCTTGAACCGTTCTTCTAAATCCCTGGCTGATCAGAGGAGAACTACTTTTACCTGGGTCATCTCTCTGCAACTTTTTTTTGTAATCTAATGAAAATTATTTGGTTCAGAAATACTGCTGCTGCACCTAGGATTTATTTATTATTATATCTTTAAATGCCTGATGAAGGCTGTTACCAAACGCCAATTATCCAAGTTGCTAGTGTAATGTAATTGTCAACATTTTCAAAATTTACAACAGCTGGTTAGGACAGGTAACATTAGTTTGATACCAGCCTCTTCCACATTTGCTATGTAAAAGAGTGAAATAATGTCCCAGATAAACTCAACAATAACAGAAATGCAGGAAGTTAAATTCTGCAGTCCCTCTGGCTTATTTAGAGATGTGACTAAATAAATATGAGAACAACTAAGGACTTCAAGTTTTAGCCTAGCACATTTTGTTTTCTGCTGCATCATTTTCCATTTGGACTCAGCAAGAGCACAATTGCCTATTGATTAGAAGATATCCACTATAGAGGATTCAATAGGTGCTTTTGCATACGCTGAGTCCTAAATGCAGAAAACCAAACTAAGAGAAAAGAAATTAACACTGCCTTTCCCTGCAGAGCCTTCCACAACTTTCTCCAAAGACATGACTCTTTGCACATTGACTTGCTTTGAATTCCATCAGAAAAAAAAAAAAAAAAAGGTATATGATAATTTATACCAAATTATTAGCAAAAGTGGTGTGATTGTGAGTTTTTTGTCTTACAACACCTTCTAGTGACACCAGGTAGTATCAGGCATCTTTGGGCTAAGCAGTGTTTGCAAAAAGAGAGAATTCTGGCCTTGAAATACTTTCAACTAAAATAGACAAGACAGGAAAAAAGATAGAAGTCGTCCTATTGTCATCTAAAGACAGAGGGCTGAAGCGAGGGTCTACAGAGTAACCTGCTTTAGATTACAAGGAGAATACATGGAAAAGCTGAAAATGGAACAAAGTTTTAGTCCTGCATCTCAAAGGAATTTTCTTTCACTTTAATTGCAAAATAAATATCAAGAAATGCAGATAGGAAAGATAATGTTTCAAACAATTTCTTAAAGGTCTAGAATAGCATTAAGTGAATACATTTAAATGAATGAAGTTTATAGTGATTGCATTTAGTGAACATTACCACTCTTCAGTTTACAAATATTCGGTTATATTTCTGAGTTGCATAATAATGCAAGTATTGTTCAAAAACTTATCATGAATTACCGTTGATCAACAGTGATTTTGTGAAAAAGACTGCCAGGGTATAAAATTTTAGAAATGAATCTATTAATTTTCTTCAAATCTGTAGCTTAGTTGTAGTTTTTACTTCCTTTGACTGTGATGTGAGCTGTACTTCATCCTTGAATGCTGTCATTTGTGTGTAAAACCATGTAAGTGCCTGCTGTTTAAAATACCAACCATGATCCAAATCCTATGTAGTTTGTTACACAAACCTGTATGTGCTTAAATAATGCCTTCCCTAAGCACGTAGGATGTATCTTCAGTAGGGCATTTCTTTTTTGCTGTAATTTCTCTTTGGGTTTTTTTTTTTTTCTTTCTTATTTTTAATTTGTTTCAGGTATTTTATCATGCAAGAAAACAATTCTTTACATTTTATTCTTATACAACATTACAACTGGACATTTCCAGTCTAGTCACCTGCTAGACAAGGTGAAATACAAACACAGGATATTTAAAATCACAGGAAAAATAAAATCCTGGCCACATTCACTAGCTCCTTCCATAGGCTTCATCGATCCTTTCAGTTTTGATGGTGGTGAAGGTCTAGGATACTGTGGAGATCCTTGGAAACTGTGAACAAATTTTGTCTCAGGGAAACAGGGTGAAATGTATACTTTATCCAAAAGAAAAAATGAGAGAGAGAGAGGGCATGAGATGAGAGGAATGGGCACAGGATGAGAAATGGGTAGTGGAAAAAAGGAGAAAGGCAGACTAGTGAGAAGTAAGGAAAGTAAACCAACAGCTGATCCCTGGCAAGCGAGAGAATAGATGGAGCAAGCAGATGGAGAAGTCTGTGTTTTCACTAGTAGTTCAGACTCCAAATTTTTATGACTTGTTCATGCACTCACTTTTGTGTCTCCCAAATGATGGTTAAAAACCTGATATTTAAAAACACATTTAGAAACACTCGTAGTTTAAAATATGTGGACCCACTCTGTGATCATTTTGAAACCTAAATTACCATTTTTTGGCATTGGGGATTGACTATACCACGGTTACTGCTGAGCTCATGTCTATAGACAGGCTGTCTAGCATCCCACCTGTCTTTGCTGATCTCAGGGCTGTGCTTCAGCAGGGTAAATCCCTGAGGGCAGTCTTGGAAGCATGTTGGAGTTTTTCAGCTAGATAGGTGCTGCTGGCTCAGTATGAACTCACCACATTGTATTTTGCATCATTACTATTTATATATCTGATAGGCCTTTGAAGCAGCCACTGTTGTACTTCATTTGACGACAGTGTTTGATAATTCTTGACCAGCAGGATTACACAGGCAGAGCTGGAAACATGTAAAAAATTGCTCTTTCATCATAGTAAGAAGTAGAAAATAGCCCTCTGCATTTGCTGACTTATAGAAAGATAGTAGCTTTGATAGCGAGAGCAGAAGAAAAAAAGGTCAGTACTCTGTGAGGAGACTGGTGGTATGGGTTGGCAAGAGGATAACCATAAACCAATCAGCTTCAATTAATGAAGAATCTTATTCAATTATACTAATTTCTTTCTATAGCATTGGACTCCTGGAACTTCAACATATGCATATTTGTCTCTCTTGTAGGCAATAAGATGTTTATAAAATAGAGAGCATATTATTGTCAGTCGCTTAATGGAGATGATAGATACTTTATTTTAATACTTCACAATGTCTCTACAGGCTTCATTAGTGTCTCAGAATAATAATAAAAAAAAATGTTAAACATTTCATAGCTTGTCCCTGTCTACTGTTGATAGAAATGAAGGCATTGGGCATTACTGTTACTGTAACTCTAACATGAAATTGTAGTCTTTGTACAGGGAAAATGTAGATATTACAGCAGAAGTCTTCAGACAGTAAATTGTTTTACTGCACTTGAGGTCAGGGGAAAAGTCTTGACCATTTCCTTTTATTTGCGTAAATTACAGGTGGATCTGTTCCTTCCATGATCTTATTTTTATTTAGGATTTTAAATATAATCCCTTACATGGAGTGTGACCTTTCGAAGGCATGATTTTGCAGCCTTAAAAATAGTTGTAATCTACACAAATTACATAAAAATCATCAACGTTCTCATTTATTTTCCACTTTTCTAAGTAAGTCTTATTCATAGTCCATGACCTTCTGTTGCTTTTATAGTTTATCTCCAAAATGTAGACAGAAGACTGTAACCTCAGTAGAAAACAAGGGATCGATCAACATGGCATGACCTTGATTGTTCCTCAAAATTCTGAAAAAGTAATCAGTTCAAGTCTCTCAATGTTTGCTGGGCAAAACTGATGGAAGTGTAAAGTGTTTGATGGTGCTCTCATCTTATAAACTCACCTGCCCCAGGCAACTCACACTGAAGTAGCAAAAAAGTAAAGTGAGGGAAAGACAACAACTACTGAGGGTTACACACTATAAAGCCACAGGGAATTTGTCAATTTGTAGAACATTGTCTGGGAATTACACTCCCTCTACAGGGCTGCTAAATTCCAGCCTTAGTGCTTCCTTGCAAGGCGTGACAAGAATGCAAAGAGAGCAAATATTTCATTTAGTGATACCAGAGGTCATAACAAACTTTAGGGAGACTGAAATGATAATGGTGACCTGACTCCACAGGGAGGAGACAGGAAAAGAAGAACACAGTGTGCATTATGCAAAAGAAATTCTCTCATGAAAAACCCAGGGAACTGGGAATAGAAGGAGATAAAGTGTATTTCTGAACTTAAAATTACCTTTGTGTTGGAGCTTTTAGTCAGACTGCCTTGTTCTCCATACGGCAAGACTCCATATTCATTCTCAGAAAACTGTTGTAGTGAACACCCTGGTCACGCATGCACTAGAGAATGTGCACATTTAGTACACATCCCATTCTGAAAAAAAATTGAGAACAAGCAGACATAGATCAGTAAATGTTATTTCCATCTTTACTACTGTTCCGAAGAAAGTTTCTATACCTGTTTGTTAGATAACAAGGAAGCTTCAAATTAGGGAGTGTTTTGTCATCTTTGAGGGATTATTAGCTTCAGTTTATGGCTAAAATTACATGGGGTACCTAAATAATATCTGGCACTACCTATCTATTTTTCCAGATAGCTTCTGTAGAACAAAAAACCTCTTTCAATACATGAGCTTTTGACAAGAAAGGGTAAATATGAATCACCTAGATCACTGCATAACTGCAATGTAAAAATATCGGTATTACAGAGAAATTATTGTTTTCTGACTTCCAAACATGGCAAGGACCCTTACATTTTGCACTTGAGCAGCCCTACCAACACTGATGTCCAAGGACTTGCCCCCTGCAGTCCATCAAATCTAGTAGCTCTCACATTTAACATATAAAAATAAGGCAGTTGTTTTTTTCTATGAAAGTGCATTAAAGAAGTTAAGACGGAGTGTTATTTTAATAATGTGGAGAATACATACTGTAATATCATTCTTTGTAGTTATCTTGACTTCTTCACCCTCATATTCAATACTGAGTATTTTGAAATAAGCAGAGCTTTTGGATTTGGATATTTTACTTCAGGTTCTATTTGTTAAATAAAATGCTGACAAAACAAGAATTGCAATCTAAAGGCTCCAGTCCTATCCTCAGTTTGCTATTTGTGCTTTACCTTTGCACCTCTTATTGTACAGAGGAATCATTACTGTGAATATGTTAAGGATGTGAAGAATAAGATACTACCCTTGCACTCATGAGTTCATTCTGATGCCCAAGTTCTTACCTAATTTTAGATTATTCATGCTTAGATGACTGTCTCCTTTCCTTAATAATCCAGCATATGAAAAAAATGCAAATTCAGAGGCAGTTAAGCTTTTAAGTAATTTGTCTTTAGTGGTGATGTATTAATACTGAAATGCTCATTTACCAGTATATGATGCACTACAAGACTCTTGTTTGTTTTTCCTTGCTTAACCAACTGCTGTGAATTAAAATTTGCATGCCTCTAAGATGTTATAAGGATAGAGGTGAGATTTTACTAATGGTGTGAACTGAGATCATTCAAGATATAGATGGAAATGCAGAGAAAAGAAAAGAATGAAAAACTGAAGGGGTAGTGAATTAGAAAAGCAATATAGCAAGGACAATCAGTTTGATGTGAAAGTAGAACAGAGATCCATGCAGAAGTAATGCTCAGAGAACAGAAAGGGAAGATGAAAATTTGATGCTAAAATCAGAAGGAAGCAGTAAGGCAGTGTAGACAGACTGTGATATAGCCTAGGAGGGATTTCCAAGAGATTAGTAACTGCTACTTTGATGATAAACTGAAAGGTATTTAGAAAGAGATGGCTCTCCACATACTCCAGTTCTCAAAACTCCATCCCATTGAACATCAGCACACTTCTGCCTTTCATAGAGTACCGATGATGAGCTCCATAACCTTCCTGTATCCTCCCTAGGGTTTCAAAGAAAAAGTCCTTCTAACATTAGTAAGAGAACACCACCTCAACAGACCCAGCCCTACCCGCATAAAGCTTCTGAAAGGGCTTTCTTTCCTTTTTATATCTGGCACCTGGACCCTGCTGGGTTATGGAGACCACCTTGGTGGTTCCAGGCTTTTCTCTACCAAGATTCTACATTTCTTTTGGAGCTGAGCGAGGTATAAACTGGTACAAGCACCAAGTGGTTTATGGGATTTGCAGTAACTCCTGTCTACTGTGGGGATTAGGAGGACTGTGTAGAAGTAACTGTGATGAAAGATGTGTGAGTGTCATGGTTTAGCCCCAGCCAGCAGCTGAGCACCACGTGGCCACTTGCTCATCCCTCCCCCTGAGATGGATGGTGAGGAGAATGGGAAGAAAAAGGTAAAACTTGTGGGTTGGGATAAGGACAGTTTACTGGGACAGCAAAGGGAGAGGAAAACAACAACAGTACTTATAACAGAATATAAAAACCAGGTGATAACACAAGGCAATTTACTGACCTGATGACCAACCGGACACTCAGCCCACACTCAGCCTGTCCCAGAGCCACCCTGCCCCTCCCTGACTAGCCCCCTTTTATGGTAAGCGTGATATCATATGGCATGGAATACCCCTTTGGCTAGTTTGGGTAACCTGTCCTGGCTGTGTCCTGTCCCAGCTCCTTGTGAAAATTAACTCTATCCTGGCTGAAACCAGGACTGTAAGAGGTTATTATGTAGCTGAAGAGGGATGCACTTTCAGGTATGTTGCAGTGAAACCACTAGCTGAATTTAGTGACAGACTTGATTTATGAGCCATAGCTAAAGCAGGAGTAAGAGAGAAGAAAAAGAGGTTTTTTTTCAGTCAAGGTGGCAGGGATATGAGTGTTGGTGCTGATAGTTAAGTGTGAAAAGCTTTAATGAAAATATGCTCAGTGAATGCCCATTGTGCCTCTTCTGGACCTGGATCCTTCTCAGATGGTTGGTGAGCCCTTACAGGCTTTGCTTTAGGTTCCTCTTCTCAAGAAATTAATCTGTGTACAATGATGAAAACCTCTTCAAGTTTCCTTCAAACAGAAGCATCTTGAAAGTCATGATTGTATTGACCTCCCAAGAGCTTTCTTTTCCTCTTGCTGTCATTCTATTAAATGGAGAGGCCACATGACATCTCTGTACTTGACATCTCTGTGTAGCATGTAAACGTCCTGTTAGAGTCAAATCAGTACTTTTCATCTTCAAATTAAAATCACACTGAAAGTTTCTTCGCTAAAATGCTATTATTCATCTCAAAGTAATTATTGATTCAAAATCTGTATTCCTCAGGGAAAAAGAGGAAGGTAGTTTGAAATATAGGAATAATTTGGGGGGTGGGGGTGTTGCTCTGTTTTTTTTTTTTTTTAAATATTGAGGCTAAATGATCACAGACAAAATTGTGTTCAAGACTCCGGAGGAAAAAATTTCTGCTGTTATAAGACAGATTTGCAGTATGGTTGCAATGAAAGATTCCTATTTAAGAATGTAGCTCCATTGCATCAAGACCTTAATAGATGATCCTTGACCCCATGCATGTATCACCTAAGCAGACAAGCACAGAGAGAGGTAATAATCCTTTTTAAAAGAAAAGTAACAAAGCTGGTGAGAGACTCAAACTACAGTTTTTAAAGGGAGCCAACAGGATGTAGGTTCCCCACTCCCAGATGATTTCTGATGACTTGGATGCAGAACCTGTCCTTCCCACATTTTGACCCATGCCTGAAATTTGAGGCTGTCATGCCTCTTCTGTTGCCCCAGTGATAATAGTGTGCTGCAAAAGCATATGAACATGCTGACAGCTATCTGCCTGGATTACCTTTGATTTCCACATCAACAGAAGTCAATCATAAAACACTTGGGTTATTACTAGAATGTGTATAAAAGAAGAAAATAAATATTGAGACAGAGTCCCTAGCTTCCTTCTTTCAAGGCAGAATGCTGTGTCAGGATGATGTGCATTAAGAGATCTAATGTGTACTGTTATTTTTTTTTTTTTTCCATGTAAAATCCTAAGTCACAGAGGTGTTACATAAGCCTGAATCTTCTGATCTTGATGAGAAGACACATCCATTTGTCAGATAATTATTTTTTTCACCTTTCTAGTAAGGTTTCTTAATGTGCCAAGTGCTGTCATGATTTTGATGTGAATACTAATCTACTAACGTCTTACTGAAGTATACCATGAAGTTCACAGGCCACTGTGAAGACATTTTCAGATAACATCTTTGTTGACTGACCTGGACAACAAAGATGGAAAATTCTTGATGCATCTGTTACTTATTTATACTACTTGTAATGTTTTGGAGAATCTTTCAGTCTAAACCCACTTTGTGTGATAAATCTGGCTGCTCATCTAGAAAATGCTAGTTGTGCTAGAGCTAGCATAAATGACAGTGGGTAGATATTTAGCTAGTTGTGAAATTCCCATCCAAGTCAAAAAGTGTTTGCCAGTTTGAAAATACTAGGGTCTGTATTATCACTGTATGAATCCTTTAAAACTGGACAGCTAATGTTACACATTTATGTGTTAATACCGAGAAATCATTTCTACTTCAACTAAGCAAATTGAAATTGTGCTGAAAAAATGCATATGACTTGTGTTGCACAACAGGCTTTGGAGACCATATTTCTAATGGTCAGATTTCAGGGTTTATTGAGGGGTAATATCTCAAATCTTCATGTCTTGCTTCTAGTGGCTGAAGCTGCTTCCTTTTCTCCATGAGATCTCTCATCTCTAGTTGTGTTTCTCCAAGTAGTCCTTCTAGACATTGACTGAAATAGAACATGTTCCAGAACCTTATAGTCATGCTGAAAAGGTGAGAAATTTTGTTTAAAATTTTGATAAGATATAGCGTTCAGATCCACAGCATTATTATAAAAAGGTATGAGGATTGGAGGGACTCATTCTGTACAGGAACATCTTCTTTTTCTGTAGGAATAGGTGAAAGAAAGAAGAGACACATTTTAAACTTTGAAAAACACTCTGATAGATGGTTTTAATTCCTTTGTATTTAGCATCTTTTTACTTGCCCCTAGACTTGAACCTGTATTTTTCCCTCAAGATAGCTATGGTGTAATGACTACAGTACTAAGAACTAATATTCTTCTATGTTTTGTTTTCAACTCAAATTCTGGATGAACTTCAGCAACTCAGTTCCATCTCCTCATTTCTCAGGTTTCACATCTGCAGAATGACCCTGACTTCTTGCATAAACTGCTTTGAGATCTATGCAAGAAAAGCACTCTGCAAGAGCTGGTTGTAATGATTGCAGAACTCCAAGTAGAATTACTTGCAGAGGCTGTGAGCTATAATTAAGTGAGAAGGGCCCAAGGGTACTCCTTTATGGGTACTAATCCAACTTCTAAATAGAAAAGTTGACAAAGCCAAATACTTTGTGTCCAAGAAAAAAGCAGATCATTGCCCTCTCCAACACTAGAACATTATTATTAGATCTGCGATAAAATTGTCTTTGACACTGTGGTTTGCATGCATTGTATAAGAGAAACAATAGAAGAAGTGCATTGAGGCAAAAGCTAGCAAGCTGTACTGTCCTGCAAGAACCACAAAATAATGACAGCTCTTTGCAGACTAATAACTTATGTGGGACTGGAGTGGAAAAAAAATGAGATGAGAGAAGAACAGCTATTAAAGTAAACAGCTCAGCCTACCAAATGTTAATACAAATTAAAAAGTTACAGAGAACATCTTGAATTACAAAATTACTTTTGCCAGGATGTTTACTGACATTCTTCCTGATAGTAAAATAGTGCTCTCACACTGTTTACAGGGTCTGTGGGATCAAGTAAGTGAAATAAATGTCCTCACTGCCTTTTATTTTTTACTCAACATTAGCAGAACATGGTATGCTAGGAGCAGGTTATCCAGTAGTGGTGTATTTTGCACACTTATTTTCTCTTTTAAGATTATTTGTGGATGCTGGACCTTTGTCTTTGACCGTGGTGAGAATAATCGCTAGTTTTAAAAAAAAGATAGAAGATAATTTTTTTATAAACAAGCTTATCGAACTGACATTGAACATAGACATATTTCTAGTTGATAAATGAAGATATTGATGGTAGAATGGAAGGAGTAGGTGATCAAACTTTATTTTGGGGGTGGTAGGGGGAGAGGAATTCCTCTACTTCCAGTTCAGAAGAATTTTTTCCTTTAGTATTTGTTCTAAATAAGAAGCCATGCTTTTTAATATGACTCCCCTACAAAAGCTCAGGATTATGAGAGAACCCTTTCTGAGGGCTGACATGGAAATTATTTGAAAAAAATGCTAGAGGATTTCCTCAAGAAAGATTATTCTTCCTTTGTATTCAATCACAGCCATCCTCCAGGGTCCACACAATTCTATCCTCTTTGAACAAAGCTTTGGGGATTCTTGTCTCTTAAAGAGCTGTTAATATTAAGCACGAGTCATTGATTATTCCATCCATTTCCCAGGGAACAGAACCTGTCAGTCAAAACCACCTCTCAAGGACCTCATCCAATTTAAGCCGATACAGCATCATTGACACTACCAGAGCTACACTGAGTTACATTTGCTGAGGTTCTCCCACAATACCCTTTTCACTGCAAACCACAGACCACTGAAGCAAAGAGGCTAGGATGAAGCTTTGGGGAAAACAGCATAGTGCCTTGGTGAAACAAGTTTCATTTCAGTTGGAAAACACCATATCTGAGGGATACAAAACTAGTTCAACAAGTAATGATCTGGGCCAGCTTCAGGGTGTGCCTATCTTCCCACGTTCTGGCCCCCTTCCCAACTGTGAGTGCATCATGGAGGCCAGGGTCTACACTGAAGATTGAAAGCACTTCCCTCTGGGATTTCTGTAAAATACCTTATTCTGGGACTGAATTAAAACCATGTGGGGCTGAGTAAAAATAACATTTAGGAACACTTTAAGGAATGCTCCTTATCCAGCCTTGCTTGTCAGAAAGACGCCATGGGAAGAAGAAGCAGCTTTCATAAGGGAATAAATGAGAAAGAAGTTGGGTTCATTAGCAACAACAGAATATGTACAAGTACTCATGTTCATTGGGATAAGACATTTTAGAAAAGCCTGCTCTAGGAAGTACATACATAATGAAGAGATAACAGAGACTTACGACCACAGAATTTCATCTCAGTATGGAAGAGGCCATAAGCCACTGCATGAAAGACTCTTGGAGGGCATGAAGAGTGTAAAGCTTGTGAGAGGATTGGCCTAGGGAGGTAAGACCCTCCTTCCTGGATTGTTAGTTCTCCGGTCAATATTTTCTTTTGCTGTATAACTGGATAGCGTGCAGCTGAATTCCTGGTCTTGCTTGGGACCTTCTGATATCACTGTAAGAAAACATCAAAATATCATGATGCTGAGTCAAACTGTACTACATAAAAAATGTACAGGTATGTCTGGGACTTCCAGCAGAACTTAGTATTATTCAGAGAAAACAATGACACCAGATTCAAGTTCAAGTGAGTCTATAGTGAGGATGGCCAGTGTAAAGAAGGATCACCAGCAAAAGGGGACCTTGCTGAACTTACTCAATGAGAGCTGTCAGCATACCAGTCTGAAAGAGGAAAGGTGGTCTATAAGGAAAAATAGAATCCAGCAATGAAGAAAAGTGGGTGACCAGAAACAGCTAGGAAGCGTAATGCTATCGACTTAGTTTTCTTTGTCAGAAAATGTCAAACTTTAAGAAAACTTCATATAGCACTTCAGTTCCAAAGGGGGAGATAGAAGAGACAACAGTTTAAAAATGTGATAAATCTAAATATCTATTTAAATATAACAAATGCTTTTCCCATTTGATAACTCTGATTCCAGTCTTGGTATACAGTTGAATAGTGCTATTTGTCATCTACCATTCACATTTATGTCATCATATGATTATATCCAGAAGGCAAACAGTGAGCAGAGCACTCAAAATTGCACGCTGGGGCTATCTAAAAACCCCAGACATCCACAGGCAGGGCAAAAAGGCAAAGGCAAAGCTTACTAGTCTTCATACACAAATGAAGATTCCTTAGATGACAGTACGGTACTGGCTTGAATTCAGCTAATACGCTTAGTTCAGTGTCTCATTATTTCTTCTTGATGAACTGGGAGCTACTGCACTAGCAGGGCTGAGAGCCACTAGGACAATGAACAAGCAAGGCAGATTTGCTGTGTTTTGTTGTCCTTTTTCCTCTCAGCACTGCATCATTGGAAGCAGTGAGTGTGTGCAAACAAGTGAACCCAGTCAGAAAACAGATGTTTTCCACACAATCAGTTCACGAATAATGAGACTGTTTCTATGCATGTTATTAGCTCTTCCCCTCTCGCTATTTTCAGTGAAACACAAAGGGAGGGAGATAATGAAGAAAAGACAAATGTACAATGATTCTATTTATTTAAAAATGGGGGAAAATTCACTCCACGGCAAGGAAATCTTTAAACCTCTGGGGTTATTTCTACAAATTCAGAAAAAAATTTACCACCCAAAGGGACAGGATGTGTCAAAGGAATATAATAGCATGTAAAATGCCTGGCAGTGACCATAACAGTACAGGGTCAATAGTTTCTTTTTTACGTGAAGAACTGTTGATAAGCAGAAGGTAGAACAAATGTTGAGCAAATGTGTGCACCCAAGCCATTCCCCTCCTTCTCCTCAGGCAAAGTTTCAGATCAGATTCTCATTAATCTGTCTAGAATGAGGCACGTTAGCAGTGCTACAAGCTGAGGTGACATAAAAGTAAGGAACATCTGTTGCAAGTCCTGACAACCTCTCCTATTTACTTAAAGTTATTGGCAATGTTAATTCCAAAGGAGGTCTTCTTTCTTTCTTTTTTTTTTTTTTTTTTTAGCAATTTAGGGTTTGTAAGATATTGCTTAATTAGCCTCAAGATACACAAAGATAAATGGAATTTTTAAATCTAAAGCGTCCCATCTTAGATACAGTGGGAGGCTATAAATGGCCAAAATGATCCTTCACTAGTGTAATTCCCTGCTGAAGCCTGAATATGTTTCTATAGTGCATCTCATCATAGTACAGCACACTACTTGGATACATAATGATTCTTCAGACTGAATGCAAGAAAAAACAGTTGTCAGTACAAAGTAATTACACAGATTCCAGGCCCAGACTGAATTTTGTTCTGATGGTAATCAAAGTAGTAGAAAAGTTCCTGCCACCGATGACTCATTTTCAGGAAGATGACAATAGCAATACCTGCACTCATGAATGACATACTCATGAGAAGAGAGGAGAAGAATTATTTCTGTGTAGGACAGGACTTGGATAAACAGGAAGGTTGAGCTCTTATCAGCCCCTTGGTGATTTGATCACTACTGGTGAACTGACAGATAATTTAACAGGAAGCAGGAAAAATATACTAAGGTTATGTCTCAGAAAATTTCCTTCATAGTTCACAGTTGTGTTTCAATATAAGATTAACTGTCTGGGTTTCAGAACAACCTCCCCCAAAAAACTTACACTGCATTCTACAGGTATAAAATAAAGATCACACTAAATATACTTGGTAAGGTCATTTCCAAAATACAGTACATGTTTACTCTCTCTCTCTCTCATTAAAATAAACTGAATTTTACCACTGGGATCTGCAGGTTGCTTTTGAGAGTGGGTGGTGTTAGTTGCTGTAATGCAGAAAGCCCTTTGCTCTTGCAGATCTGCAGAGCGGTAGCCTACGATGTGGTTTTAACAATACTTAGTCTTAATTCTGGGATGTGCCATGATTTCATCTCTCCACCTGTTCTCCATGAGCAGTTTTACTTTGGATATGATAATTTCGCTAAGCCACCTACACTTCTACTTTCTCACTTTCACATTCTGTAGTCAATGCATAGTATGCCATTAATAATCAGATGAATTTCAAGCACATGTGAAATCCTTTGGAAGAACAGCATTTTTTCCAAGATTGAAGGCAGTGAGGACTGAGGGCATACCTGATGTTGACTGAATTTAGTGGTTCACTTCTTGGGAGCTTGATACACTGCCATAAACTGATGAAATTCTGTCATTGAGTGGCAATGTTATTGAGTCAGCAAGGTTTTATGATCATTACTGGAAGCTGATAATCAAGATACTTGGTGCCCTCCATTTGCAGAACATGCGAAAGAAAAAATTAAATTCTGATCCATTTTGCTGGAGTATTTTGTCTTTGTGTTATATTGCAGATGTCTTAGTGGAAAGAGGTTCCATCTGGGAATGGACTAACTGCATTCAATTTGTTCCAGTTTGGAAGGACTGGTAGGATGCAGTCTGTCACCCATAACTGGCAAATCAGGGATAGTAATTTTGTTGTATTTGTACATTGTCTAAATGTGTGACAGATTCCCATTCTTTTCTGAATGATCAGATAGATTCAGCTAAAAGTGTGGAAGAGAGCACAAACTTTTCCTTTAAAGGAGGGACCTAGCCACATTTTTGTTAGCTTTTGCATCTGGAAATTGCATTTATTTCATGATCTCTGTGGGGAAATGTAGCACTGACACTGGTATATATGACAAAGCTGATTATTAAGATATTCATACTGGCACTTGCTTGGATTGACAAGAAATTATCCTATTGGAATGGAAGACTATCTTAAAACAGATTGAAATTTCATTACCAGTGATGTCATTTTCCTCTCTCAGAAAGTATGGTCACACCTGATACTCAGGAAACATTTGAGCTAGGGGTCCCTTTCTGCACTGGTGGAGATTTTCAGGGCAGCCTTCAGTTCTGGAGGCTTCAATTTTAGAAAAGCAAAATACAGAAGACAAATAGATACTGGCCCTCTTTGAGGTTTAAAAGAAAGTTAGTGTGTTAAACATTGTGCCAGGCTGATGATTTGTTCTGGAATAATAAATCCTGGAAAAGAACAATATCACTTATCTTTGCAATTATATATTTTCTTTTGGATGTATTGAAGTGGGAAAAGCACAGGGCAGTACAGATTTTGTCCAAATTTACTGACTTCAGAATGTAAGCTCATGCTAAGAGCAGGTGCCTCTGCTTTTCCTCAAAGATGAAGCGGAAGAAAAATGAATAAAATGAGAATCCAGCTATCCAGGTATGTGTGATGGCAAAATGCTTCATGATCCCTCCAGAATTTCCATTTATTAACAATCAGAATAATTAAAAAATAGCAGTTTTTATTCTGTGTCACAGAGCTACCATTTTAAAACCTACAGTTTGATAATAGTCGAACGTAAGACAGTCTAATGAGTATAGCAGTTCTGCAAGGCTTTTGGACTACCTCCACAAGCAGGTCCCTTGCCTTCACAATGACTCCTCATGCATATTTATTTTTGAAAGGTACAGTCATTTCTTCCCTAAGATTTGGTTAGCTGACTCATGTGTGACTTGGGTATGGCTCTGGCTTTCTCACGTTTGCTGCTGACCTATAGTTAAAGGCATCACCCACGCAGCAAGCTTCAGACCCCAAACACCCCTAAAGCACAGACACAGGCCTTGGAACAAGAACAGCTCATCAGTACAACTTTGGCCTTTGAGTCATATGCCATGAGTATTGATGAGGTTGAAATGCAGCTATTTATGCTCATAAGCAGACCAAGCACAAACAGGAAATACTACTTAAATGAGCCAGTAATGTGGCTCTCCATCTCAGCCATGGGAGAAAAAGCCATGCTCCTCCAATGTGCCTGCCACACACCGTGCACACATCGTGCCCATGACCGTTTTCGGGAACAAAACCAATACTCATTCTCTTATGCTGGGTGAACATGGCTGGCTCTGCTTTGTCTCTGTCACCATGCTAATGCTCTAATTTCATTGTGGAAAGGGCATTGTGCTTTCCAAAGCAAGAATATGTTTTATATATACAGCACCAAAGCTGTGATCTGATTCTTTGCCATCCAGATGAATCCATGTGATTGGGCTCAAATTAGGACTGCATGAAACGCTATACTGAAACAGTATTTTTAATGTCAGAACACAGCTTTGTCAAGTTTGAACACATTTCTGTTAAAAAAATAGGATGTTTTTAGCTGAATTTTTCACCAGAGGAAGATAATGAAAACATTTTGTTTCCAATTCCTGATGGGGTTGCATCATGAATAAATCACAGTGCATGAAGGAGCAAGAGGGCAGAAAATGGGCACAAGAGTCTTGAAACTGCGTGGAAGGGCTGCAGCTTTTCAGATGGACTAATGTCAGTCTGAAAGTAAATGCAACATCTTCAACATTTGAAAGTTCTATTTCACATTGTTGTGGGTTTTTTTGGTTTTGGGGGTTTGTTTGTGTTTGTTTTGGGTTTTGTTTTTGTTTTTTTAACTTTTGCTGTGATTAGGAGAAAAAAAATCAATGCCAACATGCTGGAATTTTCTGCAGTATTAATAAGTGTGCAGGTTCCAAGGGGCAAAATGAATAACATCATGTGTTTTCACCCTAGACTGCCTCAAAATGCACTTTCTCCCCCAGATCTCATTCCCCCAGGCACACACACCTAAAGGATCTGTAGAGGACAAAGAAATGACATCCTAAAGGAAGTACCCCTTTACTTTCTTCATGTCCTAGCAGAGAAGCTACATAAGATTTGTCGCTTTTGCCGAGGAAGACAGCTTGGTCCTACAGTGCCACATCATTCTCTTGCCTATCAGAAATGTCACTGTGTTTTCTTCCTTTCTCCAGGAGGCTTGTTTGTGAGTTTCTGTTAGTTCTACTGGATTTACAAGGAGCATCAGAGGTACTCGGTGGCCAGAAAGGTTAATCACAGCAATGCCTCTGTAGCATCCACCTCTGAGATCCTCCTAAGCACTGATTGATTTCTGAGTTCTGTTTGCTTTAGATGTAGAGGTAAGGAAGGGTGAATGGGTCAGTCAATCTTACCATGTCCACCCTGAATGAGAAACGACAGGGCTCAGGTGTCACAAACACACAAGAGACTATTAATGCTGCTGGACAAACAGCACCACTGACCTTCCCTCTTTCTCCAGTGTGCTAGAGGAGGAGCAGAGTTTATGCTACAGCGTTACCACCCATGCTCTAGATCCTGAACCAGATGCACAGGAGTGGTTTTCTGGCTGCATTGCAGACCTCTAGTCCTCGCTCCTTAGACTTTCAGATTAGATTGCTAGCCTCTCTACCATCAGTGTTAGTTGTTCTGATAACCATGTTAAATGAACATCTATCTACTGGTTAATATTAAAAAATCTGAGACCCAGGAGTTAGTGCCTTTGCTGATGAGCTAAGAGCTGCCTCTGTGTAGAAAGCAGAGACTGTAAACAGAATTCCTTTTACCTCATCCTTAATGTTCTGAAAAAGTTCAGTACTTATCCAGCACCTATTAGTCTTTAGGTAAGTGATCACCCTCTTCACTGCCCTGTGAGCCTTGCAATCATGCAGAAGTACACAATTTACTTCCATGTATGTTCTTAGAGATTGTGTACTTAATGAACTAGGAAATAATCATTGCTGTTCTTTGTAAATAATGTAAAGCATCACCAGAGTGTATAGAGCTGGTAGATATGATTATTTGGAGCTTAACTACACTTCTTTTACTTATTATTTTTCATTAGTGATTCGAATAGAAAGAGTGGGAGCGTACTTCCATGAAATTTGCTTACAGTGTCACATTGGAAGCTATCAATATTGATAAGGTTTGGTGTATTGCAAAAAGTAATGGTTGACGTTGTTAATAGAAATGCAATGAAATGTTAACGCTGCAACGTGCAAGGCCATATGCAGAAGGGCTTATACTAAGAACTTCTGCTACAAGCTGGGTCTTGCCTACTGGAACCAGAAGAAGAGAAGAAAAACCTGGCCACTTTGGTTGATGAAGGCCTGACTAAGCCACGAATGTGATGTAGCTCTGAAGAGAACAAATGCAGTCTGTAAGTATTGCAGGTGGTAGTTATTCAGCGAAGAAGTGTGCCACTGGGGAAGTGCTGGTAGGACTATGTAGTATGAGTTTGGACACCCACCCAGAAAGGTTCAGTATGAGCTCAAATGAATGGGGTTTGTGAGATGAGCAGAAGAAAGGAGAGTTTATTGTATCAGAAGAAACTTGGAGAATTGGGATTTTAAACTTACCAGACTGGATGGTGATAGAAGATATGACTGTTAATTTTAAATGTAGTGTATACCAAAACAAAGGAAAAAGTGAGCATCATTTGACCTGAAGAATTATGTTAACACAAAACCAGATAAGGATAAATCACCTATGAGTACATCCAGGTTACTTTTAAAAGGTTGTTAAGCATAGGAAGGGTGAGCTTCAGGAACAATGTTCCCAGAGGAGCAGGACAGGCAAACACTTTATTCCTTCAGAAGTGGCTCCAGCTGCCTGGGACAGGAGGGACTGGACTTCTAGACCCAATCCAAATCTATCTATGACCCTACTCGTGAAGTACAATACACAAAAAAGCATTTTACTGGGACCGGGTGTGTGGGGGGTGTGTGTCTGACTTTAGTGGACCATATAATCATAGAATGGCCTGAGTTGGAAGGACCTTAAAGATCATCTAGTTCCAAACCCCCTGCTGCAGGCAGGGACACCCTCCACTAGACCCCATCCAACCTGGCCTTAAACACTTCCAGGGATGGGGCATCCACAACCTCTCTGGGCAACCTGTTCCAGTGCCTCACCACCCTCACAGAAAATAATTTCTTCCTAATATTTAATCTAAATCTACCTTCTTGCAGTTTAAAGCCATTACCACTACATTCCTTGATAAAGAGTTCCTCCCTGTCTTTCCCGTAGGCCCCTCAGGCAGTGGAAGGCCGCAATGAGATCTCCCTGAAGCCTTCTTTTCTCCAGGCTGAACAAGCCCAACTCTCTCAGCCTGAGAGATGGGATGGCAGCCCCTTGGTGGCAGCCTCTTTACTGGTGATATGCTGTGCTTGTCAGGTGTTCAACCTGACTTTGCAGTAAATTACTGTTTCACTTTGGCTCCCTGCTCTTCTGCAGCAAACACTAAACACGGTCTGCAGCAGTGATGGTTGCTCTGATTTCACAGTCCTGAACATCTGATCAGCCACTGAAGAAATTTTATACCAGTATAAACTTAATGCAAATAAGTGTATGCATATGACTGAATTTCTCTCATATGCAGGAACACACAGTACAAAGTTTATATGGACTTTTTGCTTTGATGTCAGCTGTGGAAGAAGCTTCGGTACTTGGTAGAGCATCATATTAGAATGTCATAGAGTGTGTCTGGTCTGGCATCATAATCACAGGTACAAAGTTAATGAACAAATTTCAAATACTGGTGTTAATTTACAGCAGTAGAATGTTATGTGCCATTACTATCTTTCATTCAACACCACAGGGGGCCCTAAACCAGCATTTAATGCATTTCTGAACTGTGGTCTGTGACTCTTTCCATCTGGAAACTGCATGGTCACTGCTGTAATTTAAACAAGTAATAAGCAGGTGAATATTCATCTGTGTTTACTTTTACACTTTCTGATGCACTTGATTCTAACTCAGGAGAGCAACTGGAGGTACTTTTGCCTGGAAAGCTCTCAATTAGACATAGTTAATGATTGGTATGAATAAAGAGTAATAATGACACATAAGATCTTACGTTCCCTAAGCATGTTTCTATTCACAATCTGGTATTTTGGGTAAGGTAATGAACCAAAAGTATTTGTCATAGTAAGAATAAAAGGATGGTGTTCAATAATAAATAATTGAAAACTGACTCAGACTGACACCTAGGTTTCTATGGTAGTTTGACCCCAAAGTCTCACCCTTTCCTTAGAAGGGAGATATAGTGATGCATGAAGCATTTCCATTTGAAGCAAAATCACAACACACAATAATGTAAATATAAAAAGCCTCCTTTGTAATCTTTTACTTCTGATCATGCATAACATCTTTGTCCTATTTAAATCCATATCAGGATTTCTGATTTGCTTATATAGCACAATTACTGTAGTGATATTTTGTACTTGGATGACATCCAAGTTGTTTATTCACAATATGACATTATTTAGGAATAGAATTGGACCAAAATTAGCACTGTCTGATGTATTTCTCTTACACTGCCAGCCCTCCTTTTAAAAAATTATCTGGAAATGATATTCTAATCCTTTAAATACTGTGCTTTGTAATGCAAAACTGTGAATTCAGATGGCCTGCTACTATTACTTCAATGACAAGCAAACAGCCATTGACATTCACACAGCTCTGTTTTACAGATAAATCCAAGGAAGGAAAACAAGAGAAGAATAATCCCATAAGGTTTTCCTTCCAAAGTCAGCCCTAAACACATCATCATAAGAGGAGATCAAAAAACATACTGCATTATATAATATTTTGTGGTCGGTACTCCTCAAAGAATGCAGCTCTTTTCTTTCTCTTACATGTTCTGTTACAAAATATCAAACCTATGAGCCATAGCCATTTACCAGTATTATGCAGACTTTCTCATAACTGTTAAAAGAGTTTTGTCTTTTTAGATTGTAACTTCACAGTTTCTGTATGGCTTTCTGCTTCTCGAAGTTTAAGATCATCTATTTGGATGCTTTCTCCAGTTTCTCAGCATGTTAAATTTTTCTTCCAGTCTCTGATTCTGACTAGTTATTGTTCAGTTATTTCAGAGACCCTTTTTGCTTTCTTCCAAGGTTATTATAAATGTAGCTTCACTCTCCAAGGAAGTCAATGTCATCAAATTACATTTTATTTCTATATAAATACAGCAACAATTACATACACACACAAACTGTTACTTAAAATGTGATTATAGGAAGCAGAGGGATTGTAGAAGCCAGTATCATCATGCTCAATGTATTGGCTCCCTCTGTGTCTCTTTGAATTGCATTTGGGGATCTTTTTAGTGATAACTGTAATGATGATTTTACCACTGTTAGCATTGCAGAGCCAACACAGCCATGGAAGGCTGAGCTGGATTCAGTTTTGCTTCATACATCATTAATAAACCTGTCAGCTCAGCTCTGATTGCAGGACTTCTATTTCTGATGATGGAGAAAGAATGCAGTTCAATTTTCTACTCTGGTTTGGGTCTGCAACACTGGCAGTTAGAAACATAAAGTTTCATTTGTAAAATCAGCAATGTCGACATAAAAACCTTCGAGAAAGGCAGCACTTGTGAAGAACAACACTTTTCAATTCCTTGTGTCCTTCTTAATTAATTTAAAAAGTTTTCTAATAATGCATTTATATAGCTTGGATCACTATTTTGTAGGTGGGAAAGGTGACAAAACTGATTAGATATGCCAAAGCTGGGAGATAGAGAGACTCCAGCTGCCCAGTTATTGATGTAATTTCTGGCTTGTTGTGTGTCATCCATGGGAAGCACACAGTTTTGGCATTACAAAGCACTGTTAGGTCTGTCAGATACTTTACTATACCAGTACACTTTTATTAATAGGTACCTGGAAGGTTACTGTGAAGCAAGTAAGAAGGTCTGTGTTCCATCTTGTTTTGGCTAAGGTACAGGAGGAACATGATGGCAAAAATGAAGGGCATTTTTATCAGAGATATCCTACTGAGACACCATTCACATTCCCTGATGACTCTGATGAAACAAGTGTCCAAGTGGTGAGCTAGACTTAAAGGAAAGGACAGAGTGAGGAAGTTCTGTCCTGGCAGAGGTAAGGTTTGCTGGGATATGCCTCTAGCCTAAGGACTGAGCAGTTACTTGAGGGAGAAATCCCTACCTCTCAACTAAGAGTGCAGTGAAGTTATTAACAACATGTTTTATGGTTTTATATCTTCATAATCCAGTAACTGCTGTATATAGGTGCTTAACTCTCACCTGGTCCACTGACCCCATTTATACCCTGTCAGGTAATAAGATTGAACCAGATGAGAATTTGACTTAGGCAAATGTGACTCTGTGGACAGCGTCTCTCTGCCCAGGCCAGACTGATGTCCCAGGGACTTGGTGCCTCAGGGAATGAAAGCAGAAATAGGAGATTCCTGTGCTTTGCCTTGCAGGAGCCAGGGAAGACAGGGCAGCTCTACAGATCATCCTGCACACCACCTAGACTGGCAGGCAACAGTCAGTGCCCCATTGGGAAGCAGTATGCGGGAGCTGAAAACAGCCGATGGTACAAGCTGAACACTAGTTATAGGAAGCATGAGGCAAAGAGACTTTACAGGAGACATTTTCCTGAGGAATTAACCACCCATCTTCCAGAACCACCTCACTGATTAATTACCCTCATAACTCCAGAATGTTTCTCAAACCTTCTCTTATGCCCTCAGACTCCATTTCTTTCTGTCAGTCACCTTCCCAAAGCAGTCTTGGGAATGCCATTAAATGGTAACAAATTAAAGCAGGCACAGCACAGGGAAGACCTGAGGACAATACAAAATGCATTGAGCTTATTTTCAAGCCAGGCAGCAGGAAGATTATTGTACTCTTGTATGCTTGTACAAGAGACAGCAGTACAAACTTCCACTAAAAAGTTTAAATGAATCTGCTGCAGGATTTGCAACTTGTAGTGATAAAAGACAAAGAATACAGATTCCAGGTGGGGAATTGATGTCATGTTTGTCAAAGAAAGACTGAATTTCTGAAATAATTTAAGTAGTTAAAATATTTGAATAAATTGAAGATATGCTGGAATTCAGCCACTGCTGATTGGGTTTCAGTGCACTGAAACTCCCAAAAGTCTCAAATTATCATGTCATGAAAAGTTAGGAATGTACTGATGGATGCAGCTGTATTTCAAGCTCTAATGTAACGAAGGAAGATAAATCACAACATTCCAAGTAAATTATTGGGGTTACTGGTGATGTAGTTCCCAATAGCTTGGGTCCTATTGAAGAAGTGCAAAACAATGTAAGCAGCAAATCATTGGACTGCAGCATGGAAAATCCTGGGTATCCCACTGCAATTGCAAAGAACAAGGTGTGCTTAGTTCCTGAATTGGTTATTTTAGTAAGTCAAAATTATCTGTTTTCACCTTGACTTCAATAACATCTGCAGTTATTGTTGGTATTTCTAAAAGACCAGATTATTTATTTGTCACCAGCCCCTAGGGGCTGAAGAAGTGCCAACTCGCCAATTAAAGGCTTTTAACAGCTGGATGCTTCCTAAATGCTTAGTAGAAACATTAACTACTTTAAAAAAAAAAAAAAAATCTTCACCAATTTGAAGAGGTCTATGCCACTCAAAAGCAATGGATGAGAAACTTGTTGAAAGCAAAGGAAAGAAACAGTTTAAATTATACATTGTTCTCCCTTCAGACAGCCAGAGCAATTAACTTTTTATGGCAAAATGCATGACCCCATTTTCCCCAGTGCTAATTATTCCCAGGAGGGGATGGTGAGACTGTATATTTATGGCCCATCTCATTCCCTTTATGCTGATCCTCTACACTGGGTGGTCTCCAACATACAGAAGTCATTAGCTGGTGGCCTGAAGGAGTGGTGCTCACACCATCTCTCATGTGCTGCTGTGTAATAGCGATGTCCATCCTGAGAAAGCCAAGAGCAGCTCATGA
The DNA here is from genome assembly GCF_011004875.1 of Balearica regulorum gibbericeps. NCBI lineage: Eukaryota > Metazoa > Chordata > Aves > Gruiformes > Gruidae > Balearica > Balearica regulorum. Next base: position 65,079,569 of record NC_046184.1, read on the forward strand.
CCGACACCTGCTTTGCTCCTGCTGTTCCCAGCATTAGATGTGCTCCTGGGGCAATCACCAGCTGGCTGTGTTTGTGATACCTTACAAGCTATATGAAACAAATCTGTCCTTGACATGTTCTTTATTGCTGAGTTCTGCATCGATCCAGTACTAGACTCAGGAGTGCAGATATCATCTGTCATGTGGGGTTTGCCCTCTGCTCAGAGCAGGGAAGATGGCTGCTTTTTTACTGTCTTGCTTTCACGTGTGCTCACTAGCCAAGAAGTTGAAAAGGGTGCTTATCCCTTTTCACAGAAAGTAGTGCAATTTGACTTGGGCTTTGTCTATTGGCAGTTTTTTAGCAGCCTCAGAACAAGAGATAATTATGTATCTCTCCTTCTGGAATAAGGCAAGAGGACTGAAGCTGTATGTCTTACCATGGCTCCTATCCCTGAGCTTCAGACAAACTTTTAGGGCCAGAATAGCATCTAAGGAGTTCCTTGACTAAAGACTTTACTCATGGCCAACATTTCCTGGAAAGATAAGCTTAAAGAGAGCCCAGAACATGTTTAATGCACTTCTGGTCCTTGAGGTGGGCTAAAGAGATATGTTCAAGTAGAAGTTTCTGATATATGAAGACTTCAGGGCCAGTCAGGGATTAAATAGACATGACTCTTGCCTTAGCATCAAAAAGATGTATTTGCCTGTCCCATTTCCCTTGCTGAACAGGAGGACGATCTGGCACCATAAATACTGGTTAGCTGTGAAACTGATGTATTTGCAGCCTGATTTACACTGGGGAATGTATTCTGGCTAATCTCTGTTTAACTATTCTGTCTGCATCCTTTCTGGTCTGATAATAATAATAATAAGCCCTTCCTTGATTAATATTCTAACCTCTTAAATATGTAAAAGCTACCTAATTTTCTACTGCTGCATACCTAAGCAGATATGGCATGTTAACTAAAGGGTTTGTCATCAACTAGCATTTATGATGTTTTCCCCCAAAATACGCTTGCAAGTACATGTTATGGGAGGGTGTTTTGGTTTTGGGTTTTTTTTTTCCGCCTGTTCCATTTAAAATAAATATTTTAAGCTATTCCCAGTTTGCTTTTCCAGTAGAACACTCTGATCTTTGTGATCAAAGTATAACGCATTACATGAAACTCCATGAAGATTTCTCCATGATTCCCCTCAAGTTGACTTATTTTGCCAATCGTCTGTGCTCTGATCTTTGAAATAGTATTTCTATTTTGCTGTAAGCATAAACATCATCACAGGATCAGGTTGCATGAATGTGACTAAATATCTAAAGTTATACACCACAGCCTACAATAAAGTGAATTATGCACAGAGAATGCAACTTAAGGTTTTATCTGATGTTATCAGCACTTGATGTTGATTACATAAAACAGAATAAAGTGTTCTGTACTTTGTATCTGTCTATTGCCAAATTATCTTGTAATAGACTTAATTTTAAAGAATTTTTACCATTTAGACTTTATTTCACCATTGTCTCTTAATTTAAAAAGGATGAGACTACCATCCCCCCCCAAAAAACCCCACAAATAAAACCAACCAACAAAACACAGCACATTGGCCCCAGTTCTGAATGTTTCTTCGTGTAATAACCGCCTTCGTGTAATAGCCAAAACATTGAGTAACACTTTCAGTCTCAGTGCAATCCTACCCAAGTAACTAATTCATCCATTAAATTTCATTACCAAAAAAAAAAGAAAAAGAAAAAGAGTAAGGGTGGGAGAAAAGCAGGAGGGTAGGCTTCTATTGGTCTGACATTTACTGCCTGCAGTACTTAGAGTCTGAAGGTTACTTTGGTTAATTGAAGAGTCAGAAAGTATTAATTTCAGATAAAACAAAGTGTTTTGTGTAGTGGTTGGGGATTGTCAGCTATTTCCATACAATAAATGAAATAAAATTTGAAACAAAAGCCATTGCAAAATGAAAGCCTGAGATATTTTTGCCCCATAAATTTCAAAAGGAAACACTTTGAATTGAAAGCCCTGAAATGCTTGGCCCGGGAAATACCAGATGGAAGATCCACATTTTCTCTCATTTGTCTTTGTTCTGCATTTTGACTGAAGCAATTTAGTCCATCTGATACGAATTAAAAAGATTTGTCCGTGCCTTTTTGGTAGGATCTTTTTTTCCCCTTGAGATCTACCTCTGTGTAGTCTAAAGAACTTGAAAACACCATGTAACTTTCAAGAACATGATGTGCTTCTGCATGTACTGCTATAAGTTTGTTTTTAAATTTATCTTTCCAGAAAGGCACTTAAAACATTGCTGTGGATGCAATTTCGGTTCCAATAGTTTGCTATCACCAGATTTTGTAGTGTTATTCCTTCATTTTTATTTATCTTGTTATCTTATTCTGTGTTCAGGACATGACAAAAGAGATTGACAAATACTTATATGCAGGAGCAAAACTGTTCTACTTTTTTTTTCTTTTTTTTTTCTTTTTTTTCCCCACATTTCTGTGATATATAAGAATAATAAAAGTATGAAAAAAGGTATAGATGTAGGGTCCAAATAACCATGCTTAAGAGGTAAATATGCTAAATGAAATCCACCAAAGGGCTCATAAACTCAAAGTAGGACCGCATGTGCTCTGCACCTTGGTGCTATATTTAGTTTCATATCTGCAGGGAAGGATAGAGTGCAAGGTTACCTGCATGGGATCAGTAAAAACTTCATCGGAGAAATGCCATTAGGTAGCCATTGCCATAAGGGATGCATTCAGAGTCTTGTGTGCTTGTGTTGTTACAGGAAGAACGACAGTGACTCTTGCTAAAACTAGTGTATAAATGGTTCTTCCATGCTTCTGAAGACGTATCACAGGCATTTCTGTATTCTGTTTCCTATTATCTAAGACGGGATATCAAGACACCTCTCACTAGATATCTCATATTTTAGAAGAATAAAAAATGCTCCACACAGAATCCAACACATAGAACACCTAAAATGGACATTTCCCTTTTCAGAAAACAAACTCTGCACCAAGATGTTGTAATTGGCTTTTTAACGTAGGCTTTCATGTGATAGGTTTCTTGAACGGGCATTTTGTTAAGAGCAAACTTTCTGAAACAAGCTCAGTAATTCATGAGTTTTCACTGGAAACCTCTATATTTGTTGAGCAACCTCTATCCAGAGAGATGGGATTTTTATTTGAATTTAGGAATCTAAATAGATTTTTTAATTCAGAAGCCTATAAACTATTCCACAAAGGTCTTAAATGGGACTTTATACTGTACAAGCTCTCTATATAAAAGTGAACTTCTGTTCATCTCAAAAAAGAGAAATTACAGAGAGAAATAAATCTTAGAACACTACTGAGTTAGGAAGTAAAATTAAACCATCACACGACACTAGAAAGCTCTTGACTGTTGATGATATGCAATGCAACACAATGTCTGAGGGCTGTACAGCAGCCGAGGGTGTAGCCTGTGTGCTGACAGCAGAATAACTGCCTCAGAGCTGTGCTGTGCCTTGACAAATATGCTTTTTCTTCCTTCTAAGTTTGAGTAAACAAAGATTTCAGTGCTACTTTTTTGGATGTAGCCTGAGTTTCCAGCCACCTGTATTCATTAAGGAGAGTGACAAGAATAATCCTACATGATCTTTCTGAAAAGTAATAAAAATAACTTTTTTAAACAAACAAATAGCTGTGTAGCAATAAATTACAACATATCAGGAACCATATGTTAAGGGGAAAATATTCTCCTAGCAATATAGAATGGAAAGGTGCCTATTAGGGGATCACTCAACAACAAATGGGGTCTGTATCTTAATACCAAGAATATACGTGGGAGAGAATTTGAAGTATTTTGTTGGCTTCACTATAAATGAGAAAGTGGAATGGAAAAGTAAAGAATACCAAAAAGAAGCTACTGAATTCTAAATTTTGCTTCCACTCGTTTACTTCCAATGGAAAACTTTAGGATTTCTTTTGAATTCCTCTTTGCTTCAGACATTGCACTTTCAGGACACCTTGGGTCCCTTGAGGTCAAGAAAGTTCTAGAGATGCCCACATTCAGCTGCTGGGTAAAACAATCTCTAGGGACTGGCCATATAGTGACCAAAAGTAAGAGCAGCCCAGAGAGCAGATTTTTATATCAGGGTGATTTGGAGGATTGGATGTAACCTAGGAGTCTTTTCTTTTTCATTTTGTTTGGTCTTCACATGTACCTTTAAAAAAACAAATGTCAGCCTAAGTTCCATGTTTGTTATCTCCTAGGAACTCCCATAACAACTTCTCAGGTCAGAGAGGGGAAAAAAAAAGAAGAGATTTTTCTAACTGTCAGCTCTACAAACAACCTGAGGTTTAAAAGCCCAGCTGCTTTTTGTCCAGCTTGTTCATCATCACCAGTAATAAAGGTCCTGTGTGCCATAAAACTTGTGTAATCCTGGACTGTCTGCTTGTGATTGAAGGCAGACTCTACCTTCATTGCTTGAAATTAGTTAACAATTCTCTTGAAGACAGATTTGTCAGGAGAAAAATCCAGCCTTCATTTCCTCATATCTGGGCTGTGTCAGCAGTGTTAAAAGGAGTGGCAACTTTTGTCCCTAAAATAATGGCAACTTTGAATACACACAAAGAATAGATTTGTAAATCAAGAAATCATAACTAACTTTGTCATTTTGCAGAGCTGAACCATGGCCTTAGGCTAAGCATGAAGCTATATTGTAGTGAGATGATCTTCTCTTTTGTAATAGCATTATACTACTTTCATGGAGTTTTTTAGTAGTTCTTCATATTTAGTAGCAGTTTTAATAATGCCCATATACACAGCGGCTTGGAAACTGAAGTAATATGTCTTGTCAAGCTGTTTTCCAGCATAAACACATTATTATTCCATTTATAACTAATGACAGATGCGAGAAATAGAAGCCTGGTTCCTTAATTATATGTATTTTCTTTCTGGCCATGCACCTGCACATGGGTTACTGTCAGGGTATCCAAGAACTCCTATTGTGCATTTGATGCTAAATTATATGTCTCAGCAATGATTCCAGTTTTCAGGGTTCATGGATGTAAGACATCTCCTGATTCAAAAGGCAAGAGTAAGGTGGGGTTATGTGCTGCTCTGCTGCACGTAACGTGGAATGCCCAAAAAGGTAGGCACTGCTAACAGAGGAACTTTAGCTCTCTGCAGCCCCATGTGGAAAAGCTTGTCCCAGAAAAGTGGACCAGGAGGCATACAGGAGCAGTACTAAGGTTGCACACAGATTTCAATTAAGGAAAAGCTGTCATTACAAGAATTAGGTAAAATAAAGAAGTAGAACCCCAGAGTATTCAAACTGAAACTCAGTGCATCTCTGTTAGTGTTTTCTCTTCAGTACCTCGTGTCTACCTTAACTCCAGACTAACTACTTTTTAGAAAAGAATCAGGGAATAAGTTTCTATACCACATAAGAATTTTAGGTCTCCTATAGCAGTTATCTGGAAAGTCTTAAGTACTTGAAGTATAACACCAGGAAGTCTCCACCATACGAGCAAGCCATGTTGGGATGGAAAAGTTCAGTTTGAGCCTTTGTAGCAAGGACAAGCGTTCTGGTCTGGAAAGTCTGCAAATGTGCCTAACTGCAGCATTTTTTGATATCTACTATTTAAGAACGACAGACAGAGAGTCAAGCCAAACATCTATTTAGCCCCACAAAATGTCTCTAGTTATGTCTAGCCAAAGGAAAATCTAAAAGAAAATCCTAAGAGCAGGCCAAGCATATAATGTTTCTTCTTTATCTACTGGCCCAGATCAAAACCCTCCGAAGCCAGAGGAGCTATCTCTGGGTTGAATAACACTTTGTGAATTGAAAGGTGGGGAAAAAAATAGCATCAAATAATTTAGGTGATACTTTCCTCCTGATAATTTCAATTGATGGCCTTTCATTTGTATGTTATCAAACCCTGTGAATAATAATTCCTTATTTATCATCTCCTTGCCACTGATAATTTCACAGTCCCATATTCTACTCTATTTAATTATCTCTTTTTTTCATGCAGATGAGTCCTAGTTTATTTAATCTCCCTCAAATGGAAGACATTCATACTTTTGATCAGTCTTATCACCACTCTCTGCAACTTTTCTAGTTCTGCTGCATCAATTCTTCAAGACGCTGCAACCAGAAATGCTTTTGCTCTTTGTGATTTGGGCACACTGTGGATTTATATTGCTACAAAGTGTTTTCTGATTTGTTTTCCATTTCTTTCCTATTAATTTCTTTTCTTTACTCACGACTGTGTGATGAATTGACATTTTAATAAAACTATCTGCTGCAGCTCCAAGAAGCTTTTTTTGATAGACAGTTTGGAGTCCATCAGTGTGTATTTAGGACAGGCTTTTTCTGTCTGCATTACTCTACATCTATCAGTACCAAATTTCTTCTGTCATTTCATTGCCCAATCATTTAGTGCTGTGAGGTGGTTCTCTACTCTACATAGTAATTTTATCACCTTGCTTAACTTGGTGTCATCAGATTTTGCCACCTCATTCTACACTTGTTTTGCCAGGTTTCCAGATTTGACAAGAGTGAGATACAGCATGGGTTTCAACATGGGTTCCTCTGGGGCTCCACTGGCAATGTCCACCCCCTGCGAAAACTCAGAAAGGAACTCCTCCCTTTCTTTTCCAGCCTGTAATCAGTTATTAAATCACAGAGATGATTTCCCTCTTTTCTTGAAGTTTTAGTTTCTTCATTAGCTTTTTGGTAGGAAGCTATAGGAAAAATCCCACTGTAGTAGATCACGTTTATTCGCAGCACTTTGTGGACAAAGCTCATTGATTTGTAAGGCCTGACTGTTGCTGTGAAAACCAGGTTGATTGTCTCCATTATTGTAGAAATGCTGAAGTGCTTTACTAAGCTGGAGCCTATCTCCTACAAAGGTCTGGAAACTTAGATTTCCTTTAAAGATGGAGCCACCCTGCCCTTGTGACTGTCCCCTGCAAAAGGCTCAACCAGTCATAAGAGCACACGTCACTGAGGTAACTTTGGTCCCACTGGTACTGCAAACCTCAGTTAGGACAGAATTACACTGTCACAGAGACTTTTCCAGCAGTGAAGCGCAGGTGAAGTTTTTCTCTGCAGAAAGTGAAGGATGGGATATACATGCCTAATCGATGGATCTCCTCAATTAGCTAAACTGAGGATTCCAGTTCACTAGCTGTAGCTGATTACCGTGTTTCATATTTGCATCATAATTTTTCTAAACAGTGTTAATTTGCTGCCTAATGAGTCTGTAAGATTTCTTCCAGATGATGTTGATGGTGTGAGGTGCAGTGCTTTTGTTTCCTTCCTATTTGAAAGCTTTGCCATTGTGCTGCCAGTGTTAGACATAGTAATGATCAGAGGGGAGGGAATAGTTATCAGCAGTAATTTCTGCAGGGAATTTGCCCTCTAACAATACTTAGATGCCCCATAAGCATTCCTTGCATGTGTTCAGTACTGAACTAAGTGATACCATTTAACTCCAAGTGTTGGGCATAAATATTATTTATGCCATGCTCAGTATTTGGCAGAGTAACTTGGCTAGCTGAGGCTGGCCTTCCAGGTGATGGTCACTTCTGTACAAATTTTATTTTTGTGGTGAACTCTCACCATGCAGGTTGCATGCAGAGGAGGGTTTGCACAGAGCTAGACTCAGTCAGCTGCTTCACTGTACCCAAAGGACCTGCTTCAGACCACTGCAGAGTCATGTCCTGGTTCAAGACAGCAGGGCCACATCTGGTACCTGGTTTCCAATCTAGGTGTTACCATCTGTCGATGTTTCAAAAGTTAAAATTTCTTAGAAGCGGCAGCTTCTAAGAGATCTTGAATTTATTTATTTATTCACTTTTGATAGAAGGAAAGAATTAATTTTCATCCAGCAGGTGAAATTTCCTGTCTTCACCAGCTCTCCCATCAAAGCAATGTAGCTACTTAGCAGGAAATGTGAGACAAAATAATTTTTGGGTTATTTCACATATTTCGAATATTTTCCTTCTTTGGCTCAAAAGATCTTGACAGGTGCATCAGTTTTAGAAGAAAGTCTGATTATCAATTACATTTTTGTTTGTCACTTTCATGTAAAACATCTCTATATTATGCATGGCTGTAAGGCAGTGGCCATCAAGGACCTGTCCATTTTGCTTAACTGCTTTCATGTCCTATCTCTGATGATGTCTTTGAAGAATCTTTGCTACTTTTGTATCATATAAAATATTGACTTTATAATGCAAAACCAAGTATGCAAACACACTCTCGGCTCCTCTTCACACTGCTATAAGGACTACAATACATAACTGTATGACAAATGCAGTTATTCAGCCTACCCCAAATCCTCTCTTCAGCTACAATGGGATTAAATATTCTTTTTCAGCCTAAATCAGCTCTCACTTTTTTCTGCAATGACAGAGGCCAGAGATGGTTGCAGAGAATGAAGTAATCTTATTATTTGTTCTTGGCAGGATTTAGCTGACATAAAATAATGTTGATATTTCTGATAATTACTTCTATTGTTGTAACACCTAAACACCACAAATTAGATCCTTAGCCATTGTCTTAGGTTTTATAGAGCCAAATGAGAAAACTCAGTCTCTGAAGAATTTACATTCAAATCAAAACAAAACAAAACAAACCACAACAAAGGACAGGAAAAAAAGTGAGATAGAAAGATTAACAATATATGCTAAGGGGTCATAAACCTTACTGATGCTTCTTAATACGTACATACATATTTATATACAGATAGGTGTATACAGTAGTCTACTTAAAGGACAGTATGAAGTTATGTTTTCTGAACATTTTAGTTTGGTTGTTCCGTTTGAAACTACTCCTCCCCCTCTGCCAAGCCCACCAAAACCCAACCAATCAACCAACCAAAAAACCCCAAACCAACCAGCTTGATTCCCAGACTGAGTGTGAGGGTGCATGGGAATCAGCACTATCCTGGAAAAGAGAAGGTTCAGAGAAGTTTTAGGATTAGCTTTCTGCCTAGGAGGAGGTTACCATGAAGAGCAAGCCAGGTCCTACCCTACCCTTCCTAGGGTGCATGGAAGGACAGTGGAGAACAGGGCTCCTAAATTGAACCAGAAGAGACTGCCACTGGATATTAGAAAAGCTTTTCATTGTGAGGATAATTAACCATCGGAAAAAGCTGTACGCAGATTTTGCAGAGTCTCCACCCTTGGAAGTTTGAGAACCAACTTAATCAAGCCCTGAACAAGGTGCTCTGAGCTCTCAGTGCTCTGAGAGACCATCCCAGGTCCCTTCCCACCTGAATTGTCCAAACAACCCCTAAACAAACAAAGCAGATGCTGAAATCCTATTCTCATAACTGGCCTAGACTTTTAGGGTCTTCAGTATCATTTGCAAATATTTAGCCTAGTGCAACGACAAATGGTTGTAGTTGCACATTAAAGATTTTTTTAATCATATCACAGGGACTATAACAGAAAAGTATACAGAAATAAACAGATATCAGTTACTGCTATTGGAAATGGTTTCTGTTTTTTCATACTGACTTTAAAATGTTTCCAAACTGACGAATTGGGTATGAGAGAGCAGGGGTGGCTGTTTGTTTTAAGCAGACGTCTTCTGTGAAAATAGACCCCACTTCTGTACTGTCTAACAAGAAGTTATTTGTCAAGCCTTTCAGCTTTCTGAATGACAAGAAGCATCTATACTTGGCCTTCTCTTATGTTAGATATTTCTCACACACATTATTATCCCCAAAATTTATTTTTACTTAATTAAAATAATAGCTTGAAACTTTGTTAGATTCCTTACAGGGGAAGTGCCCTTGTTTCTTGGGAAGGGGGTAAAAAAAGTTTGACATCAGTAGTAACTGCTTAAAATGAACTCCTCCCAAATTTACTGATGCAGACCATTCATGGTAATAGCTTTGGCACAAACTCTACCCAACAAAACAAGCTGACTGTTATTCCCTTCTCTCTCTACAGCATTAGTCATTTACAAGCCATTTAAAAAGGAAGTTGTAAGGAAAACACAACAGACATGAAGTGCAGCAGCCCATATCTTCAGAGTGTATCAACATCCCTCTACTGAAGTCACTAGATTTACCTGATTTATATAACTTGAAAATCTGATTCAGCCCCTGCGAACAGCTGTTTCTAGCCTACCTTAGTACCATCCACATTGAATTGCTTATTGTTATTGGGTTTTAGGGTAATACAAAGAAAGAGAGGATTTGGAAATAGTCATGGCTGTTGTTTATTGCCTCTTTTTCTGCAGCTGTTTTACAAGTTTACAGGGGTTTTCATGCTGTTTTAGCAGAAGTGGAGGTACCTTAGTCTAACAGCAATCTTTTAACTAGGAAGATTAACCAAGTAAATAAACCAAAACACCATTTTGAAATCTCAGTGACCAGTAAGGAATAAAAACTGTTATTCTATAAGGACCTTAAAATTTCATCAAGGCTACTGAACTATGAGTACAGTTAGCCACTGGTAGAAACCCGGGTGGATATACACGTGCACACATATATATCCCTACAAACTTTGCAGGCAGAGGGCAGAAGCTACAGGTAAAAAGAGAGTAACAACCAACCCCTCTCTCAGGCATACATGAGAAAGGCACAGGCTGGAAAGTCATTCAATTCTTCAGAAGCATTCACTGACCAGGGTTTCTCCAAGGGGAGATGCCATGGATTTGACTTTCAGACACGCTCAAAAGATTCCTGCTGCTACCAACAGACTTGAATTCATCTCAGTCCTCCACCTGGTCTGCTCTGAAATCGCTTCTCAGTGGACAGTGAATGAATGCCCTCTACCACACACCCACTGTCTCTGTATGTGCTTTTCTAGTACATCTCATGATTCTGCAAGCATTTAAGACTAAAAATGTTAAACTTAGCAGCAGGAGTATATTAGAGGAAAATAAAGAAAATATTGGAAAAGTTAATTAAAATTTGCAAAGGAGAAATGTTAAAGTACAGATGCGTACAACATTTTCCTCATGTTCCTCAAGATCAGTCTGGGATTTACAGTACCTGCTGTTGTGATAGTGTAGGCAGGTGACACACACATTGTTGTTACACATGAAGGAGACTCAAGACTGGTTTTTTTTAGAAACTTGAATGAGAGATCTTTTGAAAGCTATCAGGAAAGCTGAGAGGTAAATAAATGACTGTGTGACCAAAAATTCAGGTAGTAGTATCTCTTCTTCTACTCAGGTTGGTCACAGTGAAAACCAAAAAAGTTGAAAATCCAAAACCAATGTCTGTCTCTGATCAGACCTTTTGACATGTTTTTCAGCTTAAGTTAGGGGTAACCAGGTGAGACTCGATGGCTAATGTTTTAAGAGGGGACACACACATCAAAATGTTTACCTTTGCTTAAAATCTGTGGTTACAAATCCCAGGACCACTCACAATCAGCAAGAATTTTCCTCTTTGCAGTCAAGTAAAAATGTTTAAGTGAAGTTTCATCCCTCCCTCTTCCTTAATCCTGTGTCAAATTTCCCCTGTAAATATAATTATAATTCTAGGAGCATGTACTTACTACAGACTGTGTACTGCTGGCTTTGCCTGAGTATTCTTGCCCATCATATTCAATGGCAGTTAGACTTTTCTTTCTCTTTGCAAATAAAAAAACCCAAACCTGTCTCAGGTTTATGGAAGCAGAACTGCTGCTCTTCCATCACATTTTTAGAGGAAAGCACTTCTAGAGGCCCGCGGGGTGGAAATCCGCTGACTTCACACTCCATCAGACAGGTCTCTTGCTGCAATAACTCTGCTGCTACACCTGGGTGCCGTCTCCCACGCAGCAGAGCAGCAGCAGCAGCTAGCTGCAGACTCAGCCAGATACACGGGGAGAGTTACACATAGGTTGGTGAACAGGAAATCTAGAAAGTTAAAGGCTACAGTTCTGGTTTTGCTTTTTTTTTTTTTTTTTTTAGGCTATTTTGTCACTGTTGTACAGCACCAGAAGCTGCAAGCTTAAACAGAAGGCTATTGTTTCTATCCAGATCTGCTTTCACAAAGCATAAAAAGGGAACAAGATTTGCACAAAATTAAACTAAATAGCAGTGAGATGGATTCTTTTTCTGCTGATGCCAGTTCTTTTTCACAATTGTGAATTGTAAGTTTAAGATAAGGCATAATTTTATTACAGCTTCTCTTTTGCAAACAAACTTCTTCAGAGGAGAAGATGGTCTGAATGGGCAGACGTGGCTTGTGTGAATAATATTACAAGATGGGAAGATCTAAATGAGTTGGAGTGATCTTGTGAAGAACAGCTTCTCTTTCCAAGTGTAAGAACTTTTCACTAATGAAAGACTGCATTTTAAGACTACATGCAATTTTCCTATTTATGGCATGAGGGAATTTTATTTCTTTCTCTGTTGCCCTCAGCAATGTCCACATCAAGGATGTAAAGTCCTTAGAATTCAATTACTTCATATGCTAGAAAAGTTACAGAGAAAAATAGAAGTGGTATATCCAGTTGTCATGAATTTAGGGTGAGAGCCAAAAAAGCAGTGTTTTAAAGAACAAGTGAACTTGAGCAGTGCCCTGAATGAGTCAGTGGAAATTGCTACCATCTAAATAAAACATGCATTCGCTTGTGTCCACAGCCAGAAAACCTTACCCACATTTTATTTCTGTACATATCGAAGCAACTTCTTTTTGTTTCATTGTTCAATCAGCTTTGATAATCTCTTTTCCGTGTTACAAATAGGCAGAGGTTCCTGTCTGCCAATAAGAATGACTAGACAGAAGAAGACAGAGCAGGATTCATCTGGAAGTTATATTTATCCAGGCTCCAGCTATAGCCAAGCAAGGGGTGTAGGTATATCCTGAAGAAAGCACATCCCATCTATCACAGGCACTAACTGAGGACAGAGTGAATTGTCGGCCCATGACTCTTGCCTCCCTCCATTGGTCATAGACGGAATTTAGCAGCCTCAGCTAAATGAAATGTCTGAAAGCAGGTGAGATGAACCTCCATCACAGATACGCCTCAAATCCATTAGTCCATTTCCGATAGCCAGGTGCTTCCCAATATGCACATGAGCCTTCTTTTTTCTTTCTTTCTTTCTTTCTTTCTTTCTTTCTTTCTTTCTTTCTTTCTTTCTTTCTTTCTTTCTTTCTTTCTTTCTTTCTTTCTTTCTTTCTTTCTTTCTTTCTTTCTTTCTTTCTTTCTTTCTTTCTTTCTTTCTTTCTTTCTTTCTTTCTTTCTTTCTTTCTTTCTTTCTTTCTTTCTCTCTTTCTTTCTTTCTTTCTTTCTTTCTTTCTTTCTTTCTTTCTTTCCTTCCTTCCTTCCTTCCTTCCTTCCTTCCTTCCTTCCTTCCTTCCTTCCTTCCTTCCTTCCTTCCTTCCTTCCTTCCTTCCTTCCCTTCTCATTCTGTTATGCTGAAAAATAACTTTCCATATAGAATAACCATTCTAGATGTGAGGGAAGACTGGAATTATCCTTAGCTCAAAAATCAAGATGACATTTCAGGAGAAATCTTGAGGAAATAATTAAAAATAGGATCATTAGTCTACTCACACACACACACACATGCAAGTCTTCAGGAAAAAAATAATTGTTCTCTTTTGAAAAGTTTAGGCCCATTTTTAATTTCATCAAGATTTTTTTATAACCTTTACCTGCAGACTTTCTCTGTAAACATTATTTAGAAATTGATTCAAATGATTATGGATTTTTTTTCCTCCTGCTAATAACTTTAAATAATCCTTTTAAGAATCTTAAAACCTTAATGGTGTAACAGTCCTTGTTTCAGCTGGGATAGAGTTAATTTTTTTCCTAGTAGCAGGTATAGTGCTGGGGTTTGGATTTATGATGAGAACAATGTTGATAACACACTGATGTTTTGGTTGTTGCTAGGCAATGTTTACACCAAGTCCAGGACTCGTCAGCTTCTCATACTGCCCTGCCAGTAAGGAGACTGGGGGTGCACAAGAAGCTGGGAGGGGACACGGCCAGGATAGCTGACCCAAATTGACCAAAGGGATATTCCATACCATATGATGTCATGCTCAGTATATAACTGGCTGGGGACGTGACCACAACTTGGGACCTAGCTGGGCATTGGTGGTCTGCGGGTGGTGAGAAATTGTGCTATGCATCACTTGTTTTGCATATTCTATTATTATTATTATTATCATCTTCCTTTTCTGTCATATTCAACTGTCTTTATCTCAACCACGAGTTTTAACTTTTTCGCAATTCTTTCCCCTATCGCACTGAGGTGGGGGCGGGGGGAGTGAGCGAACGGATGTGTGGTTGTTTTAGCTGCCTGCTGGGTTAAATCACAACAGTAACACTTTTCAGAAACCATGAAAAATAATAGCAATGGCAATAACTTTTTGCTAAATATTTAAATTGGAATAATACAGCACGTGTTTTAAGATAAAGCCTCTTTGGTCCAAAGATTCAACCATCTCTAATAAATTATTTTTCTTAAGTTTTATGCCTGTAACTCTTAGAATAAATGATATCTCTTACTGCTTTTTTTTTTTTTTTAATAAAGGCAATAGAATTACTCTTGTTCATTTACAGATTTTATTAAGAAGCAGATGAACTTCCATAACTGGAGAGAAAATCAGCTTTCAGGAAAACTAAGAGATAAATACACTCCTGAATATGTAATGATTTTTTTTCTCCATCACTCCTCACCTCTCCATACCAACTGGATTACCTCAGTGTTGCTCCCACAAACATTTTGTGTGTTAAAGATGTAGTTGATCAGCAAATGCCATTTCTTCTGAGCACAGTTTAAACTCTATAGGGACCCTAAATACTCTGTAGAGTTAGAATTAATTTTACCTTTTGGCTTCTTGGGTGAAAAGACTAAATGACTTTTTTTTTCATTGTTAAAGCAATTTAAGTGCTTTGGGATGAATTTACAAAGGTTTTTTGGGTTTCTTTTTGTATCTGAAGGTAATAGCTCTGAAACTGTCATTTAGATGTGTACAGATACTATTGTGTGTCTATTAGCATTGTGGTCCTGAGACATGAGGTTCTCAATCTTCCAGTAAGAGACTCCTGTCATGATTGTTTAAAAAACTCTGAAGATTTGTAAATTACTTTGGTACTAATTGTACCCTTGTTATATCTCATCTTTAAAGTGGGGATAACATTTTCTATCCTATCTATATGCTACAGCCTGCTTGGAGACGGGACAGTCTGTCACTGCGGGAGGTGAGGTGCAGTGCTCCTGGACTGTCTTCTGTGATCTTCTGCCGTCACTGGTAATAATAGTAGCTGTAATTAATAGTAACAATAACAATAACACATCGCTGCTGTGTAGAAAGTTTGGGTTGGGTTTTCTTGTGCTGCTGTTAATATAAAAATATTTAGATAGATTTGTTTTAGAAACATGGATTTAAATTTCTCAGTCCAAACAAAGTCGTTCGGAACTTGTGTGGGGAGAACACGATGTACTGGCCCGCTTTGGAAGCAAGCAGACAAACAGGCAGTCTCTTGCTCTGCTGCCATAGGGCATATTTATTATTTATTCTTCTTTTCTGCCCAGTTTACTTTTCAATACCAATTAAAGGCTTATTTTTGTCTCTGAGTCCAAAATACCTTGGGCTTCAGCCATTCTGGTTATTCAATGTGTTTTTTCTGCCTCTCTGTTCTACAAAGAGGATCATCAGCCCAGCCTACTCACTGTAAATACTGAATCAAGACATCATCAGGTTATTTTTTTCCAAATGTTTCCTTTTTCTGAGGAGGGCAACAAAGGCAACCAGCGTTATAAACAGGGAGATATTTTTGCCTAATAAAGTAAGTCTTTGTATATTAAACAAAAATGAAATTAAGATGGTGCATTGTCAATTCTCTGATTCACTATGTTGCTCCAATAATTTTTTTTAACACACTCTCCCGTAATTGCATTTTAGATGCTGTGAAGTTGTGACTGGTTTTCTTTTCCCAGTCACTGTTAATTCTGCTTGGCACTGATGATTTTTATCTTCATCTGGGAATCAGTCTGGCCTCTAAGTCAACTTGTCACTAGAAAACAAGTTTGTCAGTTAAATATTGTTGCAAAGCAAGACCTGCACTAGACATTTCAATGGCCCATGAAAAATGTTCAAGTCCCTCCAAGTCATAGATAAACCTGTCAATGAGTCAGGAACCACCAGGTCAACATGGTACTGGGTTCAATCCAGTCCTCGTTCAGCCATGGAGGTCCTACTGCAGGGATGGCACCTGGTATGCGGAATGGTGTACTCTGTCTGGTGTGCTTAGAGAAAAACAACAAAGAATCTAAATTTCCTTATTCCGACACACGTCTTGTCCTATGTGGGAAACCTGCAGGAAATGACCTGAAATGGCTGCAGGGATTTCCTTGCAGAGCTCTGCAGACCCCTTTTTCTCATATCATCAAACAGAAACACTGTGAAGAGCTTACAATGTTTCTTAACATGCTGGGACATGGAGGGCCCCCATCTGGAAGTGAGTGAGTATCAAGGTCCATGGGAGTTCTCACTGCTTATCCTCTTGCAGTTGGCAATAACTCTGAGGCTTGGGAGAAGTAAGTTCAAATCTCTGCTTTGCAATGGATTTTCTCTGTGAGTCCTGTGATTTCAGCAAGCAGGCATTTACTGCCATGGGGAAGCCCTTGCATTGGTCCTAGCTGCCCATGCTGGTGTGCAAGCCCTGGATATTGCAGAGTGTCTCACTGGCTCCTTTCTCCTACGTGTCACATGCAGAAGCAAGACCTGCTGACCTCTGACAGGCAGGCTTTTGAAGCAAGACAAGGTGTGTGCTTCTCTATGGCTTGTGGATTAAGGACATGGTCCTAACACCACAGTGACTTGACCACAGCAGAAGTCAAGATAAAAGGGATACAGGATGGAAGAAGGGCCATCAAGAGGTCCATCGACATGTCATGTCACTCAATGTGGGCAGTCTTCCCACCTCAAGTGACATGATCATCACTAGGTTGTCTTCTCAGACAAATTCTGCAACTTTGTTTTAGAAGTCATAAAAATACTGTGAAGATCACTAAAGTCAAGGCTGCAAGGTACTTCTCTACAGAAATAACAGGAACTATTCACATACTTTAATACAAGTAGAAAGAAAAAGAAAAAAGAAAACCTGGATCAAGACCAAACAATTATTTTCCTAAGGTGCAAAAATCAGCCCACAGACTAGATTGTGAAGAGCTCCACAGCTGGGTTGTCAGAGAGCAAAAAGCTTGGCACAGCATCCTGCAGAAGCATAACAGCTCCCATGTTTATTATAAGATTACCATTAATGATTAATACTCATCCAAGCCCAGCTGGTTCTTCCACAACTGCTATATGGATTGCTCTCACTGGAGCTGCTGGCACGACAGCCCTTTCGATGCCAAGGGGAGTTCCCCATATAAATAAAGCAGAAAGGAAAGATTCACACTGCGAATGGAACAAGGAAACCTGACAGAGGATTTTATCTCTCCATCAACCACAGCATGCAAAAAGCTGTTTGTTTCTGTGGCTGCAACCGATTAACCAAACACTGGCAGAAGGTACCAAATGAACCTGTGCAAGAACAAAAAGTGAGCTGCATGTGCCCCTGGAAGGCTACCTGCAGTTTTCTAGGGTAGCTGTTCTGGATCTGAGGTATCAAGTCAGACTTCAGTCAGGTTTCCTCTCTCCTGGGGCAAGACAGAAGTTTGCTTTTGGCCATTGACCATGACCCTTCCCTGCAGCTACCCAGCTTGCAAAGCCTCAGCAACTCCAGCCTATAACCTCAGGACTGCCCATGTCCTTCTGGAAGGGAACACGTTCTCTTCCGTAGGGGAAGCCAAGGCAGGGATAGCTCACACAGAGTAAGAGGTACGTAGTCCAAGTCTCTATCCATTGTTGCATTCTTGTTCTAACTTTTAACTTTCAGTTTTGTACTTAAGTACTGGAAGCCCATCATTTCTAGGGCATTTCTCTGTGACAGTTTAATTTGGGGATAATGGAGTGGAATTGACTTTGAAAAGCAGTAGAGGGAATACAAACATTTACCAACTCCTCTGAGGAACAGCAAGACAAGAAAACAAAAAAAGAGGGAGGGGGTACATCCAGACACGATTATAAAATAAAGATTACATTTCATTTCCTGGTGTCTGTGAAACAAAGGGATGTCGAATGCCAGTCAGTTTAAATCCTATTGTCAGAGAGGTCATGTAGAAGGGAGAAAGATTTATCATGGGTTATTTAAGCTCTCAGTTTTCTGCCTAGCAGGTTTGTAGCACCCATTTGTAGCCTTTTCTGCATCTTTTTAACTTTGAAATAATTATCTATGAGATTGGCAGGAGATCAGTGCTATGAAAAGGGCAAGAGGCTACAGTAAATGGGAAAAGTATCTCTGCAGTTAGAATTGCTTTGTGAGCCATTATCTTTCGGTACCTTCCCTGATCTCAGGGCAGATCTTTATTAATAGGTTCTTCTTAACAAGGGTTGCAGCAAGATACAGATTTCCAAACTGGCTGCCATGGAAACAAGTTGCTCATTAAGCCCCCCTAGCAAACCCCTGTCCCCTTTTTACATTGTTAGTGCTGAGGATGACAGTCTGTATATACTCAGACTTTTTGTTTCCTTCAGTCAGCTTTGAGGGTTTCTTAGGATGTGAGGACTGTTTGCCATTGGAGATTACAAAGAACCACCTTTTCCTTCCTCACTCCCTTTCAGCCAACATTTGGGCAGCTGAAATAAAGTGCCTGGGAGCCCCCAAAATACTGAGAACAAAGGGCACCAGAAAATATGTAAATTGGTATGACAAGACCCCAGGTAAAATCTGAGACTAATTAAATGGATATGAAGGCTTTTTGAAGGGGGGGGGGGGGGGGGAGCAAACCCAAACCCTGTGATTACCTATATTTTGCTGTAAATATCTGTAATGTTGTCATTCTGAAGATTGCAAAACTTGCTTGGTTTGTATATTTTGAGTGAGGAAATAACCTTTTCCTCACATACAGATATGGTAGGGGGACGATGATCTATATATTCTTGTGACCCTTAAAGAAACTTACTCTCACTCAGAATAGGGGTGCTGTTAGTACTTGGACTCTGTTTCAGGATCTCTAAATAAACAGAACACCCAGGGGCTTTTGTCACACTCTCTTTAATTTGCTGCTCCTCTTGTGCTTAGAAGACAGGGGACTGCGGTGTTATACAAGGCTTTGTCTACACTACTGTCTGGTACTGGTGGCTGCTGGTGGGTGGTAGCATAGAGAGATTGCGACAGCTTTGGGAGAGCTAACCCAGATGTGCCGGCAGTCTGATGGCAGCTCAGTGAAGCCTGGGCTTTTCTAGCCTGGGCTTGTCTGCCCTCACCCCTAGTGCAGTCCTACTGTAGGCACATCGATACGAGGCCAACCCAGGATGACCAGTACCCATCATGAGACCTCATTATCACACTTGGGAGGAACTGAGTATGTTCCACTTTCACTGCAAAATCTGAATTCTCTTACAGGTGTACCGGCATAGAAAGGGTTTGCCATTTTAATAGCAGTCTCTCCTCTTCCTTCCTGCTGGAAGGAATTACTCAGCCAATGTCAGCATGCCTGGCAGTGTGTCCCATTAAAATGCTCGGCTCTGTAACTGCCATGACATCCCTGTACAGCACTAGGCTTACACAAAGCAACTGGAACCCATAAGCCAGCAAAACCACCAGGCACAGGTCAGGAACTCAGCTAGCCACTGGGGAGCTTCCTCATAGACTTGTGTTTGCTACCTTCTTCAGATAAAACTCTGTGAAAGCTCTTCAGTGTCAAAGCAAACTGGATAAAGTCAAGAACGGCTTTTATTCTACCATCCTCTGCCTTCGAATTTGCGTTCCATCACAACCTTGATTAGTCTGCCATTGTCTATCTTCATATCTTTATTTCCCTTGAAAAAGCCCCCCTTCTTAAATATTCCTGCTCAAGGTGTTTGCATGGCCAGTCTATAAGCTCTGTATTAGAGATACCTACACTATTTCTGAGCAGGCCGGTGCATTCATACAGAGGACAAGGCTCAGTTCTGGACTTAGTTTAACTGATTTAAGTCCAGGCATTGCTGCACTGGTCTCCATTGTGTCCTGCAGTTAATGGTCTCCCTCCTTAGCTTAACCTTTCTCCACTGCTTAGGTCTCAGGAACTTTGCAGGGACTTATTTGCATTGTGCACCGCATTTATCCTCTCTTACCCAGCTAAGGTGGGGCCACTGCCTCTCTCTCCCATGCAGACACCATGGTAAAAGTGAAGGTGCCTAGACCATCCGCTGGTTTGTGTTGGCACAGCCCCACAGATTTCAGGAAAGCTTAAACGATTTATATGGGCCCAAGTAATTCTAATAGTTAAACAAGGCCACCCACTTTGTGACCTGCCACCTAAAAATGTGATTTAATACCAATACCACCCTTTGCTGGCATTCATTGGTGACTGAAGAAAATAATTTCGATTTAAAGCCAAATATGATAATGGAGGAGAAGGTCAGCAATTGGGCAGTAGAAATAGTAGCAAAAAGAGACCGCTGGTGCAGTTAATGTCATCAGGTCAAGGTAAGTATCAGCTGTTTGTGCATGAAGATAATCAAGGTTTATAGTGCAGAAGTGAGTCTGTGTGGGATTAGGTTTGGAATATTTCATCAATTATATAGCTGTAAGCTATAATAAAAAATAATACTTTGCACTTACATAGTGCTTTCATCCTGAGATCTCATCTCGAAGCACTTCATAAACATTAATTAAGCCTCCCGCCTCCCTGAATTACATATTAGATTATTATTATTATATCAGTTTTTAAAATGGAAAAAGAAGTTAAGTGATTCACCCAAGGTCACCTCCATCACGCTCAAGAGGGTTGTCAGCTGACAGTCATCTGAGATGCAGTCTCCAAGCTGAAAGAAAGGATGGGGTAAGCTGGGGAGGATAAAGTGATATTGCTGATTCCTTCTGATGTTCAGCTGTGCCAGAGATGGAAATGATCTGTTTTTTGCAATGTACCTGTTGTTAGTTATGCATGGGTAAAAAAGCATTTTGTGAGCAACAGAACTAATGAAACCTGATTTCCTTCAGATGTTTGCCTCACGCTTGTGCTATGTTTCTCTGCTCTCGGTTTTTCTACATCCATATCGTGATGTAGATTCATTAATGCCTAATTTGTTCTGAGACTACTCTTTGTAGTGGTTTAACCCAGCAGGCAGCTAAAACAACTGCACAGTCATTTGCTCACTCCCCCTTTTGTGAGATGGAGGAGAGAATCTGAAAAAAAGTAGAACTTGTGGGTTGAGATAAAAAGAGTTTAATAGGGCAGAAAATGATGATGATGATGATAATAAAAATAATAGAATATGCAAAACAAGCGATGCACTGCACAATTGCTCACCACCCACAGACCACTGATGCCCAGCTAGTTACCAAGCCATGGTCTAAACTCCCAGCCAGCTTCCCCCAAGTTATATACTGAGCATGATGTCATATGGTATGGAATATCCCTTTGACTAGTTTGCGACAGCTGTCCTGGCCATGTCCCCTCTCTTGCTGGCGGGGCAGTATGAGAAGCTAAAAAGTCCTTGACTGCTTGACAACAACCAAAACGTCAGTGTGTTATCAACATTATCCTCATCCTAAATCCAAAAACCAGCACTATACCCTCTACTAGGAAGAAAATTAACTCTATCCCAGCTGAAACTAGGAAACTCTTCAACCTTTCTCTCAGCTGGGGATATTTATTTGTGTCTTTTCCTCCATTCACATCCTTTTTTTTTTCCCCTAGAGAAACTGAGTATCTGTGAGGTCTTTCCCATCTTGTTAAATTTACTTTGAAACTGGCCAATGTACAAACATCACTAGGAAGGAGCAAACAGGCTCATAATGCAATCACGGGCTTGGTTTCCTATGTCTCTTCTGCTTTTGTGCATATCAGCTGCAGACCAGTGGACCGTACAAAGCTTACATTTCAGGGAAAACGTAAGAAGCTTTTTTCCTGAAGTGGACTTTCAAACACTAAGGTAATACAGCAAACTGATTTTCTGTAACAAATGCATGCATTCCCTATCTCTCTCCCTGCTTTCAGGACAGTCCATGCCATTACAAGCATTACTTATATGTTAAAGACACTTGCTCTTATAAAAGTTAAAAACCCTAATGGACACAAGTTACAAGAGATATCACTGGCACAAGCAGTTACAGAGGACAACACTGTGACTAAAGCTCCCATTTAGGCATAAAAATAGATTAATAGTAACTTTTTATTAATTATGCCCCTCAGCTTGTTTTGTTCTTTTAAAACTCTGGCTGTAAGCTCTGACATGGAGGGGGATACCGCTAAGATCCTTGGCAAATCCTACCTATTCTAAAGCATTTGTCCCCAGGAGATCTCAAAGCAACATTTAAAGGAAGAGGTTTTCTGTCCTCATCTTACCATGTGTGGAGAGTGGGACAGCCAAGACACAGCGCAGTGAGGTGAGCTGCCATTCGCTGCCCACACACCAAGCCATGCAGCAGGGACTTGAGTATTCTTCTGCAAAAATGAGTACTTTGCTGTGCTTATGCACTTGCTAGAAACTGTGAGCATGTCTTTCAAAAGGCGTATTTGGAGGGACTCCAAATTAAAGAATTAGAGTGAACGAAAATGATACCACATTGGTAAAGTATGTATCCTATCTTATTTATTCTCTCTGTCAAGCTCCAGTCCAAGAACAAACACCTTCAGCTCCCCATTTTGGAGATCTGATGCTCTGTGATGTGAGGCTCTCTCTTCTGGGAGAGTTCCTCTCTGGATTTCACCTGCAGGAGATTTGAAACCCCACAGAACCCATGGGGTTTATGATCTCTTTGCTGTGCCTTTGAAGGTGGGAGGGAAATGATACGTTTACAAAAGACAGTAGTTTGCTAAATGTCTCTAGTGTACATAGCAGTATCGGATATAGAAATACTGACCCTCTGCATCTTTCCCTGCCTCTTTGACTTGTGTCAGATAAAGCCACTTGCATTAGGACTGTACATAGTGACTCCTTGTCACTCTGGGAATTTGGAAACTGAAAATAAAGCCTGGCATAAGTGAGAACAGTTTTAAATTCTCTAATTCCTGATGGGTTTGTAAGGATGCCACGGGCCTACTCCACAGCCTAAAGTGACCTACAGTCTGCTGAGAGCAATGCAGGACAAAGACACCTTCTCCCACTCCTGCAGGAGAATGGCAATTATGGTAAAACAGGGCAAACCCAGTTAAACACTCCCCTGTCTGCTGCAGCCGACCTGAACTGTAGACATAGGCTGACTCCAGACCAGGAACACATGCACTTTCCTCATTGTCTGGACTGATTTAGAGTTCATTTGCTCAAGACTCACATATACTGAATCATGACATTTTTTTCTCCTCTGTCTCTCTCTTGCAACAGATGGATTGCAGCAAAGAGAGGAAAAAACAGCACCTTACTCTTTTGCAGGGGAAACAAAGCAGGAGGCAACATCTTCATGCAAACACTGTCTATCTCCTCTGGCCACAGATGCACTCAGTCTCCAGTCTTGCTGGCTGGAGAAAGAATAAGATCCTCTAATTAGTTTCCTCAGTAGTTTTAAAGCTGGTAGTTCACAACAAAACAGAAAAGGATAAACAAGCTCACAGTCACAAACTGATTGATAGGAGACTTTCAATGGCCCACGCTGAAGAGATTTAAGCCCTAATTTAAAGCCCTTTAAATGCCATTTGAAGTTTTCCATCAATATCACTGAAAGGTTTGGATTAGTTCTCTGACGAGTGGGACACACATAGGGTTTTATGGGAATATATTAATTTCTCAGTAATACAAAATATCTATTAAAGTAGTCATACATGTGTGGCCAACCAGCTCCTTTGGTTGACCTCTGTGGCCGCTGTTCATACAGATATGCCTCATATGATGCAGCAATTTTTTTCTTCGAATTTCATGAACTTATAACTACAATGAGTATGTGCTTAAATGAAAGAAAGATTAAATATTTTTGTTAAATGTGGAGAGTACCTTTGGATGCCAGAATTAATTATGTGTTGAAAATGTGGCTATCTATTTGAAATTGCAAGAACAATAGGTATGAAGCATTCCTAATAAACTAAAATCCCTTGGGCTTTGAACTCTCTACCTTTGCAACAAAAGGCAGAGAATTTAGCTACAAAGTTACATAGCTGAAAACCTATTCACAAAGAATGCTTTACATTAAATACAAGCAGAATTGCCTGATTCCCTGGCTGTAGTAAAAAACACTACAGATGCATGTGTTTTTACAGATGTTTGATATATGGGACAGAGTCCAAGGGGGTTTGGACTAGACATTTTGGAGTCTCCTAATTGAGACCTCTCTGACAGGGGTGTGACAGCTATTCAGTATCCCTCACCCATCGCTGGCTCCTCAGTGCTGTGAAACTAGCTCAATTTCAGTGGTAAAGCAATTCCTGAATACAAAACATATAAATATATGAATATTAATGAGTATAAAGCACTTGGGATCCAGAAGATGAAATGGCCACTGATATAATTTATTTAATTGTCCTCTTACTACCCAAAGCCACTTCTAGTCATTTTGGGTGACAATGGATAAAACACATAAGAACATAATAGAATAGCACAAAATTATCTATTAAAAGTCAGTAATTGTTATTTCACTTCAGTGAATTCTATCCTCACTTAATGATATTATAAATGCTACAGAAATACTCTGGTCAGTCTTTAAAAAAAAAAATAAAGAAGAAACTGTTTCATAAACATTTTTTCTCACTGTTAAGCCTATTAGATTAATACAATGTACAATTTAAGGAAATCTAACCCCCAAAATATGATAGGTGAGATACATTGTCTTGCTTTGTTCCCTTTATATTCCCTCACACTTTATCATGGAGAGCAGAAATTTGACTTGTTTCGTTTTCCATGTGATTTTAAACAATTCACATGAGATTCAACCAGCACAATCCCTTCAAGGAAATACTGTGCTTGGGGAATGCCTCTGCCACAGTTACTTGTAATAGGAAAGGAGATGAAGAGGAACCTGCGCAGTGACAAAAGAAATGGTTTCGTGGTTACGCAACAAACTTTGGACTTGAAGGACACTAGCCTGATGAGAACCATCAATTAACAGCAGTCAGATTTTCCAAAAAGTTCGGCTCCTCGGCCAAAGAAAACAGCCAGATTTTCAAGAGGCTTTAACAGTTTTGCTTGGCCTCAGGTCAGCAAAACACTTAAATACTTTTAAATAATTTAATCAATTATTCTACTTTTTTTACTCAATGCTGGACATCCGCTAAATGCCACATTGAATCATTATCTTCATAGATGCTGGTCCAGGAAGGACTCGGCTGATCAGGCCAGAATTCAGCCAGGATACCAGTGGGACTTCACCAAAGACTGTGGTCAGACATGTGCCCATTCGATGTCTATGTCTACGTTACCGAGTAATTTGCTGCAAGAGGAGCAAAGTAGTAGGCTGATGTACCCCATGCTGAGCTTCCCATGTGCCCACTGTTTGCAGTTTGAGACTTCTGCTTCGGACTAGATATAGTCTGATCTCCTGGACTGCGAGTCATCACTGAAGAAATGGTTTGAAACTGTCCATAGAACCAGGTCTTGTTTTGGACCCTGCTGTCCCTGAGGAAGTGGGCTGCATTGGGTGAACTTTGAAGTGGAGCTTCTGTTTGTAGTGCATTCAGACAGGCAGTTCGCTTCAAAATGCTCTACTACTCCAAAGAACAACACTAATAGATGAAGCTGTGATGGGTTGTCTAAAAAAGAGGAGAGAGAACTGCTTTTGGAAACAGCACCTTAAATCTCCCTAACCCACAAGGAAATCACTCTGGCATGCACTTAAATGTCCTTCCTCAGTTAGAGAGAATCTTCTCATCAGGTACCTTTATGCCTTAATTCCCAATCTGTTCTTTATCTGTATTTGATAGAAAACTGGGCTGAAATTTCCCAAGGGATTTACATAAAAAGATGACAGAAGCTACTAAATGGCTGCGGGGTATGGAAGCCATCCCTCTTCAGAAATTCCAGCTGGGGCTGAAAGCGTCTTAGCAAAGGTATTATTTCTCATCATGTGTTTGCACAGTGCCTGCCATACAGAGGACACCCCCCATACACCTTGTGTTAGACATTTCGTTAAGTTCAGTTGAAGAAAACTGCTGCAGAGATAGGGCAAGTGAATCAAAACAATATTTGCAGAATATTCCGAAATGGCTTTTTTACAGTCTAAGACTTGAAATTCAGCACTGTTTTTCTACCCCAACTCTATCTGCTTGTTTGCTTTGTCAAAAAGTTGGCATTTTCAGCTGCAGAGCAATGAATTCTAAGGAGTTTCAGTTCTACGGCTTACTGTAAATTAAAAAATAATAAGAATAATTTAGTAGGAATAGAGTCAGTCTGCAGGATATTATTATTCTGTAGTCTTCCTTAGGCAGGCAGACAGGCAGGCTGTCAGTTATTAAACAGTGACCTAATATTCTGCTCTCACTTTTGCTGCAAAGTTGGAATGCTCTGTGCTGTTTTACCAGGATATAATAATCAAACATCTTTAGGCACATGCCTAGCAACTCATGCCATTATTGTTAATAATTCTCTCTTTTTTGAGATGCATGTTAACACAAAGAAATTGAAGTAATTTCGAATTTTCCTGTAGAAATTGGAGTATTAGTAAAGTGTTTATCTGTCATAAAGCACTTGCATACGCTATTCCTAGAGAGTGCATGAGTTCATGAGTGTGTGCATTTGTACGTGTGCTTGCATGCACACGTGTTCCTATCCATGTGCCTGTTCATGCATGTATGTAATGTAAGTACACGTATCAGAGGTGTATGAATGCAATCACAGGTTCTGGATGATTATGATTATTAAAAAAGATTAATTAATGTTGCCTTGAAAGAGGTTTCACATCTCATTACAGTGAGAGAGCTATCTCTAAATATTAAATCCAGAAAGGTCTTGTAATATCACGCAGTGGTATCAACAAACCCCAGGTGATTTGAAAAGAAACATGGCTTATAATTCTTATTACTGAATTACTTCTTGAAGTCTCACTAATTGCTATGGAAAAGAGTCAAATATACATGCCATATTCTTATTTACAGCTACGAAGCTGTTTCATGTTAAGACAAAACTAATCTAAATTTCCTTAAACATATCTTATTATCTAGGTCTCAGATAAGGCTGATATGAAATTCACAGATTCTGAACCGGTTCTCATCTGCTTAAACCTGGGGTAATATCTTCAGCTTTTAGGTAGTTATTGCCAAAAACCTCAAATCAGCCTCCCTCCTCTCTATCAAAAAAAGCTGCTGTCTTTGGAACTAATCGCATGGCCTGCATAGAATTAATCCAGTCTAATTTCAGTAAGCCTTTGTATATATATTTATATGGTCATACCTGCTTTCTTCTGGCATCAGTGAACTACTTATGGAATTAATTCCCTGCAGACTTTACAGTGGAGTATAATCTTAAATTGTTTACTAGGCTACAGTGTGATTTTCATCTACCAGAGGCTCAAACACAGCGATACCATCAGTTACAGAAATGCAACACTGCTATGCTAGAAAAACTGCATATTAATCTTACCCATACTCAGCATTCTGCTTCCAAATCTTGCAAGCTCCCAAATAAGCACGTAAGTGAAAATGGTGGCTTTAAGGTATTACGGAAAATGAAATTGCAAAAAAATAAAGCTCTCTCAGATGAATTAGGATAATATTTTTATGACATTTATCGGTAGTTCTTGAGCCAGAGTATGGACTGGTATACAAACATATTGGGTTGCTTGCCCAGAATCTAGCTGTTAACAAACACATTTAGGAGATAATGACTGCAAATCCACTGTTGTGCACATGCTGTATGACTGTCTCTTTCTGCAGTAATACCTTTCTGGAGGAAAGTTATTAGAGGAATTACACTGAATTTGTTTTAGTCATTCTTGTCATACACAGTATTTGCCATTTACATCTATTGAATAGACAGGGAATAGAAATAGTTCCAAAGTGCAAAAATTGCAGCCAAAAAAAATTCATAAAGTGGAAAAACAAATCAACCACTGAAATGTACATTAGTTCAGTGCTTCGTTGGGTAGCACCAAAGGTTGAAAACCAAACCAAGCCAAAAAACACACACACACACAAATACCTTCTTTTATTAGGAAAGGGAATACCATGGGGTTTATAGAGCTTACTTCTGATTCCCTGCTGTGATTGCTTATCTCTGGTGGAGGATAGGGACTCCAATAGATTTTCTAACCATCTGTGTAATTTTGACAGTCCTGGGTCATATATAGGAGACAACCAAAGTCAGACAGGGTTATTTTAATCTTGTGGGGTTGTCTATGTGTAGACAAGCTTTGCTTATGCTTTGTAGCCTCTTTGTGATGCTTCACATAACCTCATATTTTGAAATATTTTTTCATGGGTTTTTATTTAACAGAATCATCGTATCATTGACATTGTCACAAAGGAGGGCCCAGTCCTGCAAAGCTTCATTCATGGTAGTTTTTTTTTAAAAAAAGAAGTGTTGAGCTTTGAAAAAGACTTTTCCAGTCCCAGATTAAAGTACTTTTCAAAAGAGGTAAGTGCTGTTATCCCCACTTAGTCTAGGTAAAGTCCCATTGAAATCAAGCAGAGGTCTGAGCATCTGTGAGATGAGTGACTGTATCAAAAATACAATCTGTATTAATTAAAGTGAAAGGCATCTCATGGGGAAATGGCAGCACATAACTATTGTGCACAGGTATCAAACAAGTAGCTGTACATTGGCATTTAGTAGATTAATTTTTATTTTTAATTGTATCAAAACAATTACATAAATAATAGAAGTAGGAACAAAATGCTACAATGTTTAGGTGAGTCAGAAAGAAAGCTGACACAGTAGATGATACTGTCTGAGAAGAGACAGAAATCAGCTGAGCCAAAGCTTTGCAAAGAGTTTGTTCAGGCAACAAGAACTGGGAAGGTGCAGTTTCCCATAGCGTTAACGGTGATTTCTGCGTGCTGGATGGCAGCAGGTCAAGGAGGAACAAGGAGAGAGCAGTCGCATCAAAGAGGCCATAAATCTGACAAGGTGATTGTGAATCCTGGCTTGCAGTGTGAGTGCAAGTCTGCTTGATGGTCTGCCCTGGCTGGTCCAAACTCTAGTGCCAGCTGCTGCTATGGGACATGTCCACAGCATAGGGGCTTGGGCAGTCCCGGCAGCTGCCCGGGTACGCGTGTGGAAAGACGTGGCAGTGGCTGGGATTGTGTGTATTTCCCTATTCACCCTCAGCCTTGCGAGCATCAGAGGGCTATATCAGAAATCTCTGGAGGCTGGGTTCTGCGCACAGCCTGGGACACTGAGGTCCAAATAGTTTCATTTTCACTGAGCTACTACTTAAGTGCAGCACAATCGATAATGTTCGCTGGGGAGGATCCAAAACAGGAGCCTGGAGCACACTGCCAGGCAGGACTGAGTCGTCTTGGCAGTGCTACCTGGTAGTGAGCTTGGAAAAGTAATTAATGCAATATGTAATTTTACTTGAAGTGAATGTCACGCAGGTGAGGACTTAATCAACACTCACTCACTAGGTGGTAAAGCTTTTAGAATCAGACTTTACGTAGGTGTCTGTATTTCTGACCTTTGAGCAAGATTTATTCCTTGTCCCTTCTCCTCCCCTTGCAGAAATATGCAGAATGCAACTTTTGGTCACTCAATTTTTCTGTATTTCCAAAAAGGCATCAACTACATCACTCTTTTTTGGTTCTGGCGTATGCTGCTACTCAAATCCCTCCAGGCATTAGATATAACCAGGACTGAATCATCTGCAGAAGATAAAATATGATGTCTTTGGGACAAAAATTCCACTTCATGTGTACCTTCCTACCCTGTTGTGAAGTCTTGAACTGCAATAGATTGGAAACATTTGTGACCCTCTGTAGCTTTGCTGACAGCTAGTGCTTTAAATATAATTAAATATCGCAAATATATGTCTCTGGTCTGTAAAGCCTGACCTGAAATGTCACCAATCTGCTTGAAGCTGCCTGGCAGTTCTGGTTTTGATCCCAGCTGGAAATACCAAGCAAATTGTTTTTGTCACTGTGAGAAGCCTACAAGTTTGAGAGTATGCATACACAAATGAATATACATGCATACATACATAAAATATGGATCTTTTTAAAAAAGATCAGTTACATGTGGTACTAGCAATGAGTAAAAGTTTGAGGAAGGGGTCCAAGTTTATCTAAAGAAATTCAGTAGTGCTTCATTCAAACCCATTTTCAACTTGAACTTTTCTGCTCTTTACCATGGAGACACTCATAGGTAATAGCCTCTCAGATAATCAAATCCAAACTATTGTATTAAATTAACTCAAAATTAATAACCAGAAGGCCCCAGAAGTGAATTAAAGGGAACAAGGTCTTAAAAAAACTGAAATGAGGTGAAGACAGAGCAAGAATAAAGAATAAAGAGCAGATAAGTAAAAGAAATAACAATTTGGTTCCTTTTATGCAAAGCTCACAGAAATCTCTAACTTGTGGGTTAAGGCTGAAATCAATTTATCTATATTTGGACATGCCTCACAGTATCAACAGAAGAACATAGGGAATCTAGAAACACTTGCACAATAATTAACAGTAGCCTCACTGGCACAGCCCAGACGGCCCAGGTTCAGCATGTGTTCTGGCCATCACAGCAAGCCCTGGGAGATATTCATGTCAATAGAGAGAACAAACCAGGGGACACGTGTGAGTTTGCTTTGTGCAGAGCTGCGTCTTTCTGCCTCTGAACTGTGTAGTGCCCCAAGCAAATCGGTGTGCTGCTGTAGAAATCAAATGAGGTCACACCTCATTTGTGTGTCTGGCAGTGGCCAAAGAAAGAGTTCTGAATCAGCAAATAAAGAAGTCGTATATTTAAAACATGCATTTGAAGAATTACAACATTGCTACTGTGCGCTGGATAACCAAGAGGTGTGAACTGGCACAACTCTGTTGATTTCTGTTTGTACAATTTGAAGGTCTGGCTAAACATTTCTAAGGGTCATTGAAAGTCGAAACACCATTTGCTGAGCCTCTGGTGGGACATAATCCCTGATTTAATAGGGTACTGTGTACATCTGATTGCAATATGACAAACATTGGGAAATGCATTTTGGTGTATCCACTGATGTTTCAAGTTGATTGTAAGCTCGATTTTTTTTTTTTTTTTTGGTGAGTCTGTTGTTGAAAATTTTAATAAAGCCTCTAAGAATCAGATCCATTTAGCGATATATACAAGTTAGTTGCTTTGTGTAGCTTAGCAGTTTGGGCTCATAAAAGATGAAGAAAACCTCCAACAAGAAATTTTTCCCATCTTAGGAACAGTGTTTATGATGACTAAGTCAGCTGAGATAAAACTGTCATTCAGGGAAGAATCTGGGGACATGCTCTTATCCTACTGACAGCAATAGGGCTTAAGCTCATGTTGAAAGTTAAGTATATCCTTAAACATTGAAAAAAAAAGATGCTTTCCAGGATTATGGACTTTGATGACGAAGTGGCTGCTTGTTTAAGTAGCATAAGGTCAACAGGCAGCTTTTTTGGCCCAGTTACGTGATAGAAAATTCTTACCTTCTTCTCCATATGCTACAGAAATTTAAATGCCCACAGTAACATCACCAGAATTCATGCAGGTGATGAGTAGGACAGACAAAAAAAAGAAAAAAAAGAAAAAAAAAAAAGATTTCAAGCCACAGCTTCCTCCTTGTGAAGGACACAAGTTACTACTTCTTTAAACAGTATTTGACTGCCAGTCTCTTAGAGGGTACAAACAACACAGGCAAAACTAACACAGATTACCCTTACTTTTGAGTACGTGCACTTGATATGGATTAGTTAAGACAGCCGTTCTTCAGTAAATTGGTAATTTCTTTTGGCACTCAGTTAGGAGGACAAATATGGAGCTTTTTCTGGAGGTAAAAATTTGTCTCAGACTCAGTATCAAATTCTTCTCTGATGGGAAGCCTCTTTTCTACTGCTTTTGCTATTTGAAGAATAGATTCTTACTTTCCAGAAGGATAATTTGAAATTTGCAGTGGACAAAATTCCAGTTCGTATATTAAGTTGAAAGCTCCAGCATAGTTTTGCTCGTACTGGAGACATCCATGATGCATTCTGTCATATTTGATTATTTATATTTTTTTTTTTAGGCAAGTGATTTGAAAATCTTGCATGTAGTTTATTAAAAGCACCTTAAAAAGTTTTGAATGCATTTTGAAGAAAAATTCCCAGATGTATCTTCTTCCATGGGAGAGAGAGAAGTATTTGACCCATTTATCACAAAAGTACTTCTAAAAAGTGCTTAGCTTCACTAAATTCTTCAAGTTCTGTTCTATTAAAACACGGATATGGAATCATATATTCAAGGGGATTAGGATTTTAAGTTAAAATTACTATTCTCAGACTAATTTCAGTGTATTTAAAAATCCATATGTTACTGCCATTAAAAAATAATAACAAAAGAAAATCAAAATGTGGCAATGAAAAGCAGCTGTCTCTGGTACCATGCAAATAGTGAGTAAAAAATGGAATAGAGCTGTTAACCCCAGTGAGAGTATCTGTCCTGCTGGTCTGTAAAGTATATTTCCTGGAAATGCATGTACTTATTTCATGCTTGGAAAGATACATAAAATCTCATAAAAGTGATATGAGGGGATAAATGACCAAAAAGTTGTTGTGACAGAGGAAGTGTGCAGATAAATGATTAACCAAGCAAGATATTTGCTTGTGTAGCAAGAGGAAGAATACTAAGGCTTTTTTTCTTCAGGGGGTATGTTGAGAAAGCAAGGATGGAAAAGGAGCTTATGCAAAGGATAAATCACTGACAGGCAAAAAAGGGAAAGTAAGGGAACAAGGAGTGGTATTCCTGATGCTGCACCTCCAAAGAGCGGTTTGGGAAATGGCACTCTTGTCCACAGCCCATTTCAGAGATTCAAAAAAGGAGAGAGAAAGAGAAAGCAAGCTACCTAGGCAAAAACTGGTGATCTTTTACTGCAGCTTTGTTTAACACAAAGATGCTTCATGATTCAGTTATGTAAATGAGGTTTGTTTGGAAAGGATGTACAATATAATCAGTTTGGAACCTACGCATCCAACTTTCTTGCATTAGAGAAAATCACTGCCTGGTGCTGCTAGGCCACGATCATCACAGATGTTGACGATCTGTTCAGTACCACTTCAAAAAACAGGACAGTGGGAAAGGTTATGGGCTGTTTTCCTTAATGGCAAAGCCCACACCATTGTCCTTTCAAGTGCAGAAACGTACCTGTCACTGTCCTCAGGGAGGGGCAGGGGGTGGGCAGTGTTTGAAAATGACATATTGAAAGCAGAATCAGAGAGTCCCTGAGACTCTTTTTGTAAATACCAGTTCTAGACTGGATTTTTAGTCCCAGACCTCTAGAGTCAAACGGGATCTGGAGAGAGGGCAAAGTCCATTCTTCATCTGCCTCCTTCAGCACCAAAAATTACTGCCATGGCAAAGAGGAGACTTTTTTTCATACTCCTCCAGTTCCTGAGGGGATCCACCGTCAAGGAACATTACCTTAGCCCTTGTGAAGCTCATATAGCTCATTTGATCTATAAAGAGCTTTACAAGCATAACTCACCCTCATCAGAGATTGGCAAGAAACTATAATCACTTCTACACTACTCGCAAAGAAAATTGATACTGCGAGTTTAGTGATGATATCCAGATCTGCTCTGAAAACCTGTGTTAAAACTGAGACAAGGACGAGAGACCTGATATGCATCTAAAGCTGCACCAATCTCATGACAGATCAGCTACCTCTAACTTCCACTGCATTTAAAACAGGGACAGAAAACCTCAAAATTCAGGTTCCAAACACATTTTCCCATCTCTAGGAAGGCCTATCATCAAGCTAACTTGCTCTGAAAGTTGGATAGATGCACATCAGGCATGATTTGGTCAAAGAAGAGAAGCTATTCCAATACATTTGAAAAAACCCTGACAGCAGGAATCAAATTTAATAATACTAAGAAAAAACTGTGGCAGCCACACATAATATCCCAGGGATAGTTAAAACTGATTTCTGGGATAGGATTCAAATATGCCAGCTTCACCATCTTTGTCAGCTACTTCTCTGGGCAATGGTACAACTACACTCTAACACTTACCTGTGTTAAAAACATGTTATACCTATGGCAATGTGATTTCTTCCTTTGAGCTTTTAGGCTCTTTCTCCAGTGGAATAATGAAATATATCTGCAGTATATGTAGGACACTTGAGATATCCTTGATCCAAATAACTCAGGTAACATGGCCATGAGGATGCAGCTGCCATCCAGAAACATCAAAGATCCACACAGGAAACATGGGTACAATTTTGTGGGAATACTTTCTAATTCTGGAAGATTCAAGACCAGTACTCCCAACTGTTTAGTACATATCTGTCTCATGGTGGAACATTATGATACAGAGCAGGTGGCTTGATTAAATTTAGATTACTATTACATGGCTGTAAGGTACAAAGAGAGGTTTAGTCAGCTGAAGAGCTCAATAGGCTTGAAAGTCACAGCTCCCATTCACACAGCCTGGGACAGTGGGTAATTCAGTATTGCTCTGCACCAGAAGAATGTTTTATGTTGCATTTGTTGTATGGCCAGTCTCTCTCTTCATTAGATACAATCCTGCAGGGGAATCTCCATGTACATTGCAAACATACACACACTTTCTTCACATTCCTGGACTTCACACGTGTGGGAAGATTTCTCAAAGTTACTGTTTGAAATTAATATTCTGCCTCACTATCATTTCAAATACTGTGGTCAGAATGGCTTTGTGGATCAGAGCTTTGATTTCAGAAAGCAGGAAGGAATGACGTAGTATCCCCTTACTCCTTCCTTGAGGAGTTTATTGCATCCATGATATTATTTCCCTACAACGCATCATTCTCTGTTTTTATTCTGAGTCATCTCTGTCTCCTTTTGTACTGTTATATTGACCATGTCATTAAATCCTCAGATCTTTCACAACAAGGAGTATGTTCCTGTTCCCGCTAAGGCCAATAGTAGAACATCTGCTTGCTTTCATTGTGTGGGTTCTCTTTTTACATGCCAGACCCTTCTAGCTGCCTTTCCTAAATGAGTGTGTAATTTCCTCTTATTCTGTTGCTGATGAACTATGCTATGGGACATGTCTGCCATCATGCTACATACTGGGGATTTTACAGTGGGAGTGACCACTGGGGTTCAGTACCAGAAAAGATGTGACAATGAGAATCTAAATATACAATAGAGAATAATTGTTCCCAAGGTAACTAAATCTGGGCCAGGGGACATAGTTTTGAAAGGTACTACTGACATTTATAGAATAGCTGCTGTAAATTATCATAGCCCCTTTCACTTCAGGAAAGCTATGACAGTTCATGCCAGCTGTAGAAGTACCCCTGAATTTATGAAGAAAATGTAATACTTATTCTTCAGCATATTTCAAGAAACAAGAGAGCTAGCACATTTAGCTAGAAGTGCAATTCAGAAATTCTTGTTAAAAGATAAATGTCTGATGTCCTTAAAGAGGCTGTAGGTATTTGAATGTAAATCTTTCCCCTAGGATCTCATAAGCAAGTACGACGTAGAAGGCATTTTAAATTTGCTATTCAAAATTTCAGGGACAGGGTAATCTGAACTATATACATCCCTGCTTTTATGGGGAGAAAACACAGAAACTTTTAAAACTGGGGTCCAGATGTTATTTGGTCTTCAGTCTCTCTGCTGGTCCACCAGCTTTAATAAACATCTCTCAGTTCATAGCAGCAGCATAGGGAAATTGGTAGATTAGCCTTGAATTGATATGGTGGACCAAATAGATCTGTCAGGTTTTTTTCTCCTTTCCTTTTGCTGCTGAATGCCCAGCTCAAGTCTGAGGCAGGCACGCACGTATAGTGTAGGCTGTGGTGTGCTGTGGGATGCAGAGCCCTGAAGCATGAAAAAGTTGATTGGAATGAAAGCTATGATAATCACGCTTTCATCTAAACATCCTAGCGGGACTTCACAGGAAGGATGGCTATGTGCAGAAGGTCAAGAGCAGCTAATATTAGGACAGACTAAATAACACCTCTTAAACAACTGCTGTTGTGTTTCAGAGAGCGATGCTCCAGACGAGTCAGTGGTGGCAAGTACACAAAGCATATAGTGGATATCTGGAGTTTAGCACTGTAGCAAGTGAAGACAGATGAATAATAGCCAACAGAGCCAAACCTTGAAAGCCATACTCAGTCTCAAAAATCTTGCTTCAGTTATTCAGGAAAACCATCTAATAGCGATTATACACTAAGTGCTCATTTCATTTAAGTCAACAAAATTTATCCTCTGTAAAAATGGAAACATCACACTTATGACTTGAAAGAAAGACTGAAACTGTTTGAATCATGGATCAAGATTATATGACATTTAGCATTAGAGTTTTCTGATCACTACGAGCTTTGTTTCAATTTTCTTCAAATTTCCCCAGACAGCTTGTCCTGATAATTATGTCCACTTGAAGCGTAATATATTCAAATACAGTAAATTTTGGATTATGTGTAGGTAAAAATATTATGTGAATATGTGATGGCAAACTGGATGGGTATTATTGGCTTGTTAACCCCAAAGCAACCAATCTGTTTTGACAAATACAGAAGAGTTAAAACAATCAGCACCTTTTGTTTGACAGGAACAAAGGAAATGTCAGGCCAAGGGATTAGTGTCTTCTAGAAATTTATAAGCATCTGAAAAGAAGGGTTTATAATGAATGTGCCTCTTCAACCAGAACAAGCACACTGCGACTGCAAAGCTATCATAATACAACATACTGTACCAGTGGGAAATAAACACACATCAAGAAATCTTATTATTTCTATGACTATGCTACAACATCAGTAATTTTAATGACTATAACAACTGTTACTCTGCAGGCATTCTTCTCGTACAGAGTACAGGGGGATCCAAGCTTTGTCAAACTTCTTTGGGCCCAGAAGATATTTAAGGGGGTGAGTCCCCTGAAATTTCTTCTTACAGTTTACAACATTACAGGTCACTTCTGCCACATCCCTTCAGCCATCCCTGTAAGTGTTTACACGGAGCTACAACATTAACAATGCCTTTATTTCTCTGCAATACATTTTGGGTTTTGTGGAAAGGGCACCGTTTTCCTCTGCTCTTTATTTCCTTGGATGCTGCCAGTGACTCCAGCTCCCCATTCAGCAGTGTAAATCCCATCTAATTCCACCAAAGTCAATGGTTAGGACTGATGCTTTCAATCCTAAAATATCCTAATCTGTCTTTCTGGGTCAGTCCAATTGGTTAAACAGTTTCATGTCATTTCTTGCATGATGGGAACTATTTAGACAATCCTGAGGACACAAAGTCATTGCTAGGGATCCTTCAGTTGCATCTGTCAGACTAGAAACTTTTACAAAATGTCAAACTCATAAAACTGTACATAGATACAACCTATCATTTAATTTTGTTTCCTAAGTTATACTTACCTCACTTCAAAAAGTATTAGGAGCAGATTGTCAGTTGCAGTAAATAATTATAGTTCAGCTAGAGCCAAAGAATTTTTTCTGATTTATGTTCAAAAAGATCTGACCTAAAGAAGAGTACAGTAGTTATCTCTCCATCCTATCTAAGAAGGAAACTCTTTTCCCATGTCTCATGAATTAATTTTTTATGTGTTCTAAAGAGTTTTGTCTCCACATAGTGAGTAACCTTCCCTGATGCTGATGATTTTATTCATTAAGTCTTCACATTTTAATATTTTTCTTGATTCAATTAACTTTAATGGATATTTTCATTCAAGTCCTATGCTTTTCTATTATGGAAATTGTCAAGTGCTTTAATATTGTGTAACTTAAAATGGCTACATATTCTTCTGTAGGTTAAAATTCAAGGAGTGTATGGAAAAACTAAAACTTCTCCCAAAGTTGCTCAAGAGCTATTCTCCATAATTTAAGAAACAGAGAATAAAATCATTGACATTCCAAATACACAGTAGATTCCTACTTAAAAGTAACCCACAGAAAGAATCAGGGTGGACTTTATGAGAATCAGAGTTCAAGATCCTTCACAATCTGCTCTGCCATTTGCTTCCCCAAACACGCCTGTCTTTCAACCTGTGTCCTGAGACGTCTGACGTCCTGCCTTCATGCACGCACCAGAGAGTGCAAGTGTGCTAACACATTTTGTTTCTGGCCCTCAAGGGTTATTTCATTTTACTAGAGCCTTCAAGGGTTCACAGGGTACAACCTGCCTCAGTTTCCTAGCTGCAACCCATTGATGCCTCCATTTCCCCTACAGCCACAGGTCTTGTTTATCAGTTTGTGAAGTTGTTCTTTCATCTACCTTTTATATACACCATATACATCCAATACAAAAATCTTAGACTGTGAAAGTGAAATGCATTGGTAGTCTGGAATTAGTACACCAATAACAATATCAGCTTAACAGAAAAGAAAAAAAAAAAGAATGTGAATGTGGTAGACAAAAATCATGAAGAGTGACCAGCTTTCCTGCTCCAAAAAATGGGAGTCAAATAAGAAAATAAGCAATTTATTTTCTTAAAAGGGAGGGTCAATATAATCTTATTTCCGTTATGAGACTTTAATCTCTCTTGGGTAGGTGCTCTGAAGTAAAATCAATAGAAAATTAAGCCGAGCAGTAGCCGCCTGGCTTGTGTTCAGCACCTGCAATTGAAACTAGTCATGAGTGGCTCAAGAATACCCGCCACCCTTCAGCTGTGGGAGAGCGCGCGGGACAGGACAGTCTTCAGAGCATGGCTGTGATTATGGAGGATATCACTGCTCTCAAATCACAAACACAGAAAGACAAATGAGACCAGTGTGTCTGCAAAACTGTTGGTTCAGCCTGAAAACTCCATGCTACAGAGAGACTTTGAATCGGCTGTGCTGGCAGGGCTCCTCTCTGCTCAGGAAGAAGTTAAGCTGAACAAAGTGACTCTGCTGAGAGATTGTGTAACCTACTCAGTTCCAGGTAATAAAAAAAAGAAAAAATGGCTGGATTAGTGCATTTCATACACTGTGCAACTATTCCCATGCGGTTTATAAAGCAATGAGTTTGATGCTTGAATAGTCCAGTGGCTCTGAAGGCAAATCATTGCTTGGTTTATCTTCCACTCTTTTTAAAACTTGCCATGGGATCTTTAATTTCCACATGGGCAACCAAACCAATCCTTAATATGTCCTCTGAACAACTTGTCTACTTACAGTGCAGCAGCTACCCCTACCACCCTCAGCACCACACTGCATTATCAGAACAGGGCATAGGCACCTTCAGCTGAATTCAATACGGTATTAGCCAGGAGTAAAAGTGACTGAGCAATGGTAACACTAGAAACTGCAAGATATACTGACCTAGTGGTATTCTGGTTTCATCTCCACTATGTTAGCACTAACAGAAGTTCTTGTTCTTTGCAAACTTCCAGTTCAGAAAGAATTTCAAATTAAAACATTTGTTCTCAAATTGTTGGGAGTGACAGCTCAGAAGAGCTTCATAGCCACTGCCTGGGAGCTAAAGGTCTTAAGCTCTTCCTCTCTATTTAACACAACCTTTTGCTTCACCTTTTATCTGGAAATTCCCAAATTCACTTTATCTGAGACCCACTAATACTTTTGGTTCTATGTATTCAGCAGTTATTTGAATTTACTGCATAAAAGAAGCAATTTATAATCCCCCTAATGGGAAAGAAAGGGGCTCTCATTTGACAGGAGAGCTGAAAATGTATTTGTACCATATGCCTGCATGCTCTCTCAGAGAATCAAGATATTTTGTCATATACTACTTTGAATCAGGTCTAGAGTAATGTTCTTAAATACAGGGTTCAGGGAATCCATTAGAAATTGAAAACTTTCTCAGTTGCAGAGGATTTTGCTCAGAAGAAGCACGACAGGGTTTTAGAGCGGTTTTGCAGAGGTAATTAAGTAACACATGAAAAGTAATGATCTAAATATCCATAAAATTTGCCTCATATATTGCTGCAAAAACTTCTGCCCTTTTGCACTATTGTTTAGCTCTGCAACCTCACAAAGTATTGAGCTGGCCAGTGACACACAGAGAGTCTCCAGCACTTGCCAAGATGCAGATTTATCAGTGTTTTCCTATTGTTCCACCTCAGGGGTCTCACATGTGGGGAACGACATGAGAAGCTCATGCCTGAGGTCAACTCTTCTCTGCCTCATCCAGTTGTTACTGTTTGTACACAAGTCACAAGGACCTTGTGACTCTTAGACAGTTTGGTCTGCAATGCCTCTTGCTAACTGCAAAGGCGATACAAGTAACTAATGTTACCTTTCTCCAAGATTTCTCTACACCTTCTTCTTAAAGCCATTTTGCCTAATTTTTTTTTTTTTTTTTTTTTTGGTCACAGAAGGTGACTCTTCCATTTCTGTTAGGTATCTGCTAGTACTGCATAAGGTTTTCCTAAGGATACATCTTAACTTCATTTGCTATGCATCACCCAGAGGTCAAGATAGCTGCACATGATAAGATATGGCCAAAGAAAAGGATTTCTTGAAAAAAAAATGAATACCTTTCAGGACAATTAAGAAGTAAATAAGAATCATGATGAAAAATGGCAGTTGTATTGATAACAGTAATAATGTGTCAGAAATAAAAGCCAATATTGACTGAAGATGAATTTGTGTGACTGACAGCTAGATTTCTTTTCATATATTTGTTCATTCCCTTTTGAACTTGCTCTTAGAACTAGAGACAATAAACACAGAGCCCCTGGCGCCAGAGACCAGAATCACACTTTAAACCAATTAACTCCAGATGTGAAAAGTAATATACATATCAAAAGAAAATGTTGAAAAATGAAATTACTACTCTCCCTTTTCCTTTTTTGGAGCAATTGTACCTCCACTGAAAAAGGATCATGAATGTCCCTTAAGTCAAATTTTCCCATTTCCTCAACTTTAGCATTTATATATTTTGGTAAAGACCAAAGGGCCTATTGTGCAGTGTGGGCAGATTCAGAGGAGAATTCACAGTCCTCCTTCCAAGATCTGCTAATTGTTGAAAACATCCGAGTTAGCCACTAGGAGACAAAATTTAGATTCTTTAAGATATTTATCCATTATACTTTGTCACTTCAGTCAATTAGTCTATTTAGACTCTGATCATTCCCACACATCCTTTTTTTTTTTTTTTTTTAAACATCCTGTGCCTGAAACTGTATATAGTGATCCAAATGATGCCTTACAAACACCAAAAGAAAGATCATCTCAAGTGGCTTGTAGCAGATACATTTTTTATGTATTTTCTTATAGTCCTTGCCCTATTCACAACATTGTTAACTGGTGTTAAGTTTGTGTTCCCCTCTGTATTCCAGGTTAATGAGACGCTACTTTCCAGTCACTCATTCCTCACACTGCATTTTGGCAAACAATTACTCTTAAGTGCAGATAATTGTATTTGTCCTTAATGTATCACATAATTTTGCTCTAATTAGTCAAAAACGTTCTGAATTTTGCCCCTGTCCTCTGATGTGCTCACAGCTCTCCCTAATTTGCTGTCCTTGTCCAATTCATATGCTCTATGCCATCACTCTGCATGTGAATAAAAATTCAGGATAGATTTCTGCAGAAACCTACTTGGTAATTACTCTGCAAGTATAGCTGTTCATGAACTTTCAAACTTACCTGGAGCCTAGACTGTTTGCCTGAAATTCCTAGCAGACTCAAAGGTATCTTTTGCTTCTCCTTAAACAAAAATCTGGACCTTGTCATAGTCAGTTATGGCTCATTTTCTCCGCACCACTTGCTCTTGACAGATACATGTGGGCCATTAGCCTTGTCTTTTATGACCTAAATGCTTATGAATCCAAGGGCACATTGATCCAAATGCCTTCTCCAAGGTCACAGAGGAAGTCAATGT
Organism: Balearica regulorum gibbericeps; assembly: GCF_011004875.1. Classification (NCBI taxonomy): domain Eukaryota; kingdom Metazoa; phylum Chordata; class Aves; order Gruiformes; family Gruidae; genus Balearica; species Balearica regulorum. Next base: position 65,121,374 of record NC_046184.1, read on the forward strand.
CACCATCGGGGTTACATTTAGGAAAGCCCAGATGTTAATCTTGCTCTTAGACCACAGTGCTCTCAATGCCCTGATTAAAATGAAAGTTTTCAGGAGTTATATAAGGGAATGAAAATTGCTTGTTAGGTAGTGCTAGGCTGAACACTGAGTGCATAATGAGCAAAGAGCAAATTTACTGAGCTTGAACATTTAGCCCAATGCAAAAGGATCAAATTCCAATTTTTTTTTTTTTTAATATCCAAGATGAATCAAAACAAAAACTAATTACAACTGGAAGAAAAGTTTTGTCTTACAGGATGAAGGTGTAGAAGTGACCAGCAAAGGCTTGTACAAGTCGAACAATAAATCCAGAGAGACATTTTGTAGGAAACCATTTGAGTCCAGGATTGAAATGAAAATTCTATACGTCAAGAACAAATGTAATAAAAACATCAGGACATATTGATCGGGCAATTGTGGAGAACATTAAAGAGGGTGAAGAAAATAATGAAACATTACTTCCCTGGAGCGACTAGTAGTGACAGTTGACATCTAGACACCTTGAGAACAATCCTAGTGCCCAGACACGGGCCTCTCATCCCATCTTGGACATCACATACTGGCTGAGACATCTCCACAAGGCTGACAGACGTGACACAAAACCTGTGTGAGACTGTCCTTTCTAGAGTGGTAGCTGAAGCCCAGAGGTCTTACTCAGGCACCTAGATCCCATTGTTTGCTTCAGGAGTGACAGTAGTCTGAACTGGAAGAAAACAAGGATGCTTGGTTCTGATTAATGCTGGAAAATGTGAGGCTGCTTACCCAAACCTTGTGAATAAACAGAACTCAGTAAAAGGTTTGAAGAAAACAAGGTGGTTATGAAATTTTGCTTAAACTAACTTTTAAATTTATTGCCTTTCCAGATAGATTTAAAAATCTTTACATTCCTTCATCAGGAATCACAAACATGAAGAAAAACAACCAGTAACAAAAGTTCAAAGAAGGATTAGTCTTAACACACACACACAAAGTACAAAGTACAAAGTACAAAGTACAAATGCTTTTTCTAAGTCAAAAAAATAATTGGCAGGAATTTATTTTTGGTCAAGTCTAGCAAGATTTAAATCTTATATATTTTAGCTTTCCTCAACATCAGAATTTGGATATGGTTTGAGTTATGACACAGAAGTCAGTCTGTTCTTTATTTTTTCCAAGCCAGTTCTTCCATCTGCAATAAAGAAGCAAGTCTTTTGTGTTGGTTTTGCGTGGCAAGGTTTTGGTAGCGGGGGGGCTACAGGGGTGGCTTCTGTGAGAAGCTGCTAGAAGCTTCCCCTCTGTCTGATAGAGCCAATGCCAGCCGGCTCCAAGACGGACCCGCCGCTGGCCAAGGCCAAGCCAATCAGCGCCTCTGTGATAACATATTTAAGAAAGAGAAAAACAGTTAGAGAGCGCTTTTGCAGCCAGAGAGAGGAGTGAGAAGATATAAGAACATCTGCAGACACCAAGGTCAGTGGAGAAGGAGGGGCAGGAGGTGCTCCAGGCGCCGGAGCAAGATTCCCCTGCAGCCCGTGGTGAAGACCATGGTGAAGCAGGCTGTCCCCCTGCAGCCCATGGAGGGAGGATGAGGGGGTGTAGAGATTCCACCTGCAGCCCGTGGAGGACCCCACGCCGGAGCAGGTGGAGACACCTGAAGGAGGCTGTGGCCCTGTGGGAAGCCGGCGCTGGAGCAAGCTCCTGGCAGGACCTGTGGATCCATGGAGAGAGGAGCCCACGCCAGAGCAGGTTTGCTGACAGGACTTGTGACCCCGTGGGGGATCCACGCTGGAGCAGTTTGCTCCTGAAGGTCTGCACCCCATGGAGGAGACTCACGTTGGAGAAGGTCGTGAAGGACTGTCTCCCGTGAGAGGGACCCCACGCTGGAGCGGGGGAACGATGAGTCCTCCCCCTGAGGATGAAGAAGCGGCAGAAACACTGCGTGATGAACTGACCGTAACCCCCACTCCCCGTCCCCGTGTGCTGCTGGGGGGGGTGGAGGTTGAAGCCGGGAGTGAAGTTGAGCCCAGGAAGATGGGAGGGGTGGGGGGAGGTGTTTTTTAAGATTTGGTTTTATTTCTCATTCCTCTACTCTGTTTTGCTTAGTAATAAATAAGATGAATTCCCTCTCTAGGTTCGGTCTGTTTTGCTCGTGATGATAATTAGAGAATGATCTCTCCCTGTCCTTATCTCGACCCATAAGTTTCTTTCATTGTACCTTTTCTCCCCTGTCTAATGAAAGAGGGGAGTGATAGAGCGGCTCTGGTGGGCACCTGGCCCTCAGCCAGGGTCAACCCACCACACTTTGCACCCCAGCTTTGACTTTGCTGTAACTACAACAATCTGTAAGTGCAGCTCTCAGAGCAATGTCTTGCCTTTTTGTTGTAAAATAGAAGAGAAAAAAAAAAATAAAGGAAGGACATACTTGTACACTGCAGCTGACATGAAAAAGGGAAAGCCAACAGCAGTAAACCATACCCTGTGGAAACAATGCTGGTTTCTTTTTAGTTGGGCCATATTTTCACCTAGGATGAAAGTGGTCTCATTTCAAAATTTGGCCTTTTTGGAGTAAGCATGACGTTTCTTCTGCAGGTGCTTTATCTGCTCTCCATGCAATCTGTGCTGAAGGTGTACATGTGAGGAAGAGAGAAGAAGTGGCAGTAATTTTTTGATCAGAATTTGCTTGCAAGGCAGTTTCTTATGCTTGTATTTGCTGCAGAGAGCTGTTAAAAATGTGTCTTTTTTATTCCAAGTTTCCTGGAGTAACATAAGCAAAACCAAAGTGTTGCATGCAACAGTGATCTGCATTATGCCATTAGCAAGCATTTGCTCTCATGTTGCACAAAATAACTTGATTATCGTCTTAGAGAAAATATGCAGTTGGATTTTTTAGTTTGAAATAAGAATCACACCAGAAAGCACCCAAGAAAAAGAAGGAACAACCATATTTTATTATAAAATATTAATAACACTATGGGTTTTTAGTGCAATGGGAAATGCGAATAAGTGGATATGATTTGTGGGTTTCCACCTACCAAAAGCCCTTCAGTGCATCAGCCCTCATTTCTGTAACTGTCACATCAATAACAGCAAACAGCTATTCATAAAGAACTACTACTGGGAACGTGTGTGTGCTCCTATAAGCTAGAATGCTCTCCTTATTATCAATTCATCTTTATATTATAAACAGTGAATCCATATACAAGGTTAAAAAATAAAATAAAGGAAATCCCCTTTCTAATCACCCTCGCTTATACATTCATTATGCCTTAGTGATAATTTTTAGCTGTGATATCAAGATAGGATTGCGATCATACCTGTGAATTCATTTCAGAAGGCAGCTATTAATTAGAAAACATGATGGTGTGTCTATTTGTACATGGTTGCTGCTGCTGGACAGTTAGCGATGATGGAAGAGGGAACCATAAACCAATAAAGCAAGCCTAGTTTCCGTTATAATAGTCAGAACTTCATGTGAATCGTTACTAAAATGCAAAAGACAAGATTCTCAGCGGGTGGAAGTCAATGGAATTACTGCAATTTACACTAGTCGAACATGTGGATCTATATATACAGTTAAATACACCCTTCCCGAATAACAATAGTAATTTCCCTGCAAACTCTGCAACGTCTAGCAATTAGAGCCAGAAACCATGAGTCAGACCTCCCGAGATCTATCCTGAGCTGAGCTCATACCACAGTCCCCAGTCTATGCGTGTTTGAGGATGAGTTTCAGAAACATTGAACACCCACAACCCTAACTGAGGTTAAGAGGAGTCGAGGAGCATGAGCACCTGTAGAAAAAAACAGGTCTTCAGTTTCCTACAGTTCGCTGCTGACTGTAAATGCTGTCCCTCCATTCTCTGCCTTCTGGCGTTCACAGTTTGGTTTTGGGCATTTTCCTTGTCATTCATTCAAATCTAATGGTTTATTCTAAGAAAACAACAGAAAAAAAAATGTGAAGAGGATGTATTGGAAGGATTTTGTACAAGAAAAATAACAGTTGTAAATGAACTAATGTCCTGGTTCTGGCAAGGATAGAGTTAATTTCCCAAGGAGCCAGGACAGGTGAGCCAAGCTGGCTGGGGGCTATTGCACACCATGTGACGTCATGCTCACCATAAAAGGGGGCTAGTCGGGCAGGGGCGGGCTCGGCATGTCGGTGTGGTGGGCTGAGCGTCCAGTCTGTCGGTCGGATGGGTAAATCGTTCTCTGTTATCGCCCATTGTTACTATCTGTTATCAGCACTGTTGTTGATTGTTTCCCTCTCCCTTGCCATCCCAGTAACCTGCCCTTATCCCAACCCTCGAGGCTTTGCCGTTGTTTTTCCGTTCTCCTCCACATCCCACCGGGGGAGGGGTGAGCGAGCGGCGCGTGGTGCTCAGCTACCGGCTGGGGCTGAACCACGTCAACTAAAAAAGTAAAAGACGAGATTTCAGTGTAGTAAGAGATCACTTAACAGAATACAACTATTGTGTTTTTGTAAAGAACAGTGAGAATTTAACAAATGGACACAGATTTTTTTGACATTTCAAGACTAAACACAATTTTGAAAATGCCAGACAACATTGCCCTCCTTAGGATTGGTTTTGAGAGAGTCATTTTCCCCAAAAAGCGGCCCATCAAAGCATTTCTGAGAAAATACATAGGTGGATCGGTTGGAAACTCCCTACACCTTCTTGGTGACATTCTGTGTTGACATTTCAAGGGGTTTAAGTCTGCAGTTGTGCTTCATTCAGCAAGCAGTAGATAGCAAAGCACTGATTTCCTTGGAAAGTTATTACACATTTTTCAAGCAGTTACAAGATGAACTCGTTCAGAAACAATTTTCCCTGTCTACCCTTGGGGGTCTGCAGTGTTACATCTGGGTCATGAGCTGCTGAATGTCTAGTAGAGGGAAGAAAATAGAATATCTGGAATTTCAACAATCTGCTGCAGAAATTAAAAAAAAAGTCTCTACACATGTTCCCTGACAAAATTGCCCCTCTGAAATGTTCCTTAATAACCTACTATCCTCCTCTGCAAGAATTTTTGTGGTGTGGGTTTTTTTTTTGTTTACATTGCCAACTGACAAATATAGTGCAAATGAAACAGATTCTACAGACAGCTTCAAGGGCATCTTTTTCATTATGTCACAATGTGGCGAGATCGGGGAAGGAAGGCCTGATTTCTGTCTTAGGCTCTGCAGAAAACTTATTTTCTGTATGACTCAGGACACTTCTGTTTCTCACCTTGTCCAGCTTCTAAAGGGAAAATCCAAAGCCCTAATGCTCTTAGAGATACTTTGTGGGGCTTAGTGAATGTCAGTAAAAATTAGAGATACCAGAATAGTGTAAAGAAAGATCTTGCAGTTTGTAGGTGATGCACTGGAAAGTGGGGCCTGGGCACTGGCCCACTGTCAGGAGGAGACCAGCATGCCAACACATCCAGTCAGTGCCATCATTTCAAAAAGATAAACATTGCAAAAACATAAACATGAACATTAAGTCCACCTCCTTGGCTCACGGGTAATTGATTTTGATACCCAGAAGGAAATCCTGGCTGTTGATAGGTCATTGGGATTTTTATTATTGATCTCAATAGCACCAAATTTCAGCTCACCCCAAGTTTCTGGGACCTCCACATGCTTCTGGTGCTACTTGCTCCCTTCCCTTTCACCCCCATATGCTGCTGAATTACAGTGGGTTAACAAATTACCATGTCAGCTGAAACACAGGACCTGATTGCCCACATGGTCTTAGCTTTATCCTTAATAAAAGAGAATATGTTGAATTACTTCATATTTCCCACAAGCTACCTCCTTCTTTTTCAAAAATTACTACTTTTCTTCATTGCTTGCTCTAGTTTTCTGGGAAGATTGAGCTTAATTGTAATTATTTTTTTTTAACGTGTAAAAGACACAGGCACAAGAAGAGCTCTTTGCTGCACAGGAGTTTGGGAAAACCATCTTCCCTTTGCTGTGGAAATACCAAGGGTATTTTTCTGTCCCAGATGCTAGGGAAGGGGTGAAACCAGAGAGTCAATGTGCCCTTTTCCCTTCCATCTGCTTGGAGACACTGTACTCCCCCCAAAAAAGAAATATGAAGATGATGTTTAATGTTTTTTACTTCAGTGACAGCCAAACCACAATGACTTTGCAGCCCTTAGATCACAGCAAACTCTGGGTAAAAGTAAAAATTACTCAATGATGGGTCCAGAGCAGAATTATGTGGTATTTGACCTTTCAGCGACATCTGTGTAAAACACTGCCTAGTAAAATCTATTGGGGGACAATCTTCCAGCTGCTTTGACTCTGGGCTTCTAGTTCAAGTACAAGCATAAAATATGTTTCAGATAATGTCAGCAGTAGTTAGAGTGACATTCTGTGCATTGTACTCACTGTTCTCAGGTTACAGAGAAACAAAAGGAGCAGTTCCACAACAGGCAATCAGAAAAAGGAGACCTGAAATGGTGCTGCACATACAGACTTAACGCCTAGGTATAAAGCGAGTGACTGAGCAGTTTCCACTAATCCTTCATATGACCATTTCTAAAAAATGAAGAAAGTCCCTGGATGTCTACACTGTAGATAGCTCAGTGTCAGGATTGGTTTCAGTAGTTCTTTACAGGTGTAAAATTAAGCATCCCCAGTACACTGCCTGTTCAGTTCCTTTGCTGTATCAAGTTGTACCTTTCTCACCACCCAATTAAGTGACTAGATTTCTGCCAGAAACACAATTTTTCCAATTAAACAAATTCTTCAGTTTCTATTTAATGGAAGAATCAAAAGATTTTTATCTCATCCATGCAGCTTGCTCACCGTGAATAGCTCTGCAATAACAGCTCCCACACTTTTGTACCTTTCCGGTCATGAGAGATGCCCCAGTTACATTTAGTAGTGCTCGTAAGAAAACACATAGGTATTGATAGGGTCAGCAATTGCAGGAGTGGAGTTGCAAAAATAGATGTGTCATGTAGTAGATCTTGGCACAAGGAGGCATGCATCACTCCTTTGTAAATTTTTTTAACAGTTGTAAACCACTTAATGCGTCCACAACTGTTGCTCTCAACACTAACACTATTTAGAGCAGTGCTCACAAGTGCAGCCATGAGCTCTGCCTCTCTTCAGAGAGATTTGCCTGTGAGTTTTAACACAGCTCTCCAAGATAACCAAGATCCACTCTGGGTAACAGCAGCAGCACTTTTCCCTCTAGCATGGTAAACCTCAACCTTCCTCACCTTCCTGCGTTCCCCCACCATCAGCCCAGGCGGGCAGCATTAATGAGCCTGTAAAGTGTGCAAAGGTGACCGTACCTGTCTGCAAATCCCACCAGCAATCACCTTCTGGAACTGAAGAAGAGCAGCTGGCAGGGGGTGGTGGGGGGGGAGAAATCTCCCGAGCTAGTCGTGATATAAAGGACAGAACTGAGTGATGAAAGGAACAAAGTCGTTGAAGGGATTTGCTCCATGCAGTGGTGATGCAGTTCAGCTGCTGTTCATTGTATTGGAAACAGCTGTCATAATATTATGTTCACTTCAAGAGTACATAATGATTAAAACATTTTTGGTAATTAGGAGATTCAGCTAGAGGCAGTAACCCAGGTGATCTATACTGTAATTAGGACTGAAAAAGGTAAATGTTCTCCTTTACTCCCGTTTATGTAAAGCGATGATCAGAAATGACTCAGTCCTTTGCTTTTACTACTAAACAGATTGTACAATAAAATTACCTAGTAGGGTAGGTGGGTACTGGCCCCAGCAAAGAGGGACGTAGGTGCTATTTTCAAAACTTAAAGGAAGTGGGCCAGAGCATCCTCAGCTAGTTTAAAATAGAGGGTTTATTCTGCTGAAGGCAATAAAATATTACCAATATTCCCTGGCTAAGGATTTGTCCCAGTGCGTGCAAGCTGAAAGTGAAATGTTGCTGGATTAGAACACGAACATAGTGTCTTTGCAAAGATGCAGGTGACTGCACAAGGTAAGGAGCAGAAGAATAAACCCTCAGTCTAAGGGATGTTTGAAAGTACTACTTAATATGGGTTAACTCTGTCCATCCTGACAGACTAAACAGTGTGCAAAGTAATTTATCCATAGCCATAATTTTACTGGTCTTAAATACAGCTGTAAAACAAATTTTAAACCCCAGGAGAAGCAAAGGCTTTGAGACTCTGACCAATAATGATTTAACTCAAAGTCTCTGCCAAACCCCAATTTTTTAACACCTGGTTTTCAGAGTGATAGGAGTATTATTGATAATAGAAGTTGTAAAAAATGTTTCCTTTATCCTAAAGTTGAATTATAGATTTTCCCTAGAAATTAAGCCTCAAGAAAAACTCAAATAAATGTATTAGATAATGAAATACTTAATAGAAGAATGTTTTATTTAAGTCATGTTTCTTAAAAAAAACCAACCAAAACCAACCAAAACCAAACAAACCCAAAACCAAACAAACCCCCAAACCAACAATTAAAATGCTGGTTTTATGGCAATATTGTAGAGAATATGGCTATAACTTGTCTTATCAGATGGACACAGAACAGTTTGAAAACAGTTGTCAGAATCAGAGTTATCATAAGTACTTTATGTCCAAACTGGGAAGACTTATTACCTGGGAATTGAAAGGACGTGTTTAAGTCTGAATTTTATATTTTTATTAAGTTGCATAACCAATCAGAGAGCGTGCCTTTGAAATTGGGGGTGAATGACAAGCTCCAAGAGGTTGTCAACACGTGGGAGGATGGAATTAAAATTCAAAGGTATCTTGAGATATTAGTTTAAACTTAGAATAGAAATTCAACAAAAACAAGTGCTCGGTATTCAAGAAGTACTTATGCACAAGTAGAAATGGAGAAACCCTGTTTGGACAGAAAAGAGTAATACAGGGCTTATAACGAATCCCAGACTGAACAGGAGTCAACAAAATGATGCTGTGGTACAGAAAGGAACCATCATTCTGAGATGCATAAATAAAAAATAATTAATGAACTCCTGTCAGTACTGCAGAGTCCTCAGTTAGAATATGATGTCATTTTGGGGCATTGTTATTACAAAAGCTGTAGACAAACTGGAGGGATTCTTGAGTAGATTGACAAATCCCATAAGCAGTTCAGCAGCCATAGCCTGTGAGAAAAAATGGAAAGGATCAGGTGTTTTCGACTCAGGAAACAGAATTCTGAGGCTGGAGGGAAAGAAAAGTTTCTTTAAATCCATAAAGGTTGCTGTAAAGATGTCTGTGATTGATTTGTTTCCTGTATTCACTTGAAAATGTATTTGTTATGGAGAAGAAAACCTGGAAGCAAACCCTTGCTGAAAACAGATTCTTCTTTCATTTTAATGTTTATATGCCAGAAAAGCTGAGTTAGAGCTGTTTGGAAAGCTGAGAAACATTCTTAAAGTTTTTAATTTTCTTTCTTCTTATTCCTCCTTATATTTCAGTGAGGATTTTCACTAAAAATCAAAAATGAATTAAAAAATTACCCCCTTCTCCCAAATCTGTTTATCTCTATTAGAGCTATGTGGAGTCAGAATAAAATCAGTTGTCTTTTAAATGTCTGCAAAACTAAAAAGAATAATCAGAAGTCAAACTTTTCATCAGTCAAAAGACTTTACAGTGTTGTCCTGTCACACTAAAAATTACAATTCCCCTCCAGTCTCATTGAAACAAATAAAAATAGAAAGTGTAAGGGTAGGAGGAGCATAAGGGAATCCAACTTTTGCCTCTAGGCTTTGAAAAATAAATGAGAGAAGTAGCTCATTTCTATTATTAGCCACTCAAGTCAGCCAAAGGCAAACTTTCAGTGAACTTTGTATCACTGGAAAATCCATTTATAACTTACTTTGACTTCTGTTCCTTTTCCACACTAGGACAAGAAAATGATAAGCTATAGCTGCATCATCAAATCAAATATTTTTGGGAATACCTGTGACAAATTGCCATATATTTGGAGATACACCATTTCTCTCACTTGGGCTTTTCAGACTTTCAAATACAGTTATGTAATAAATAGAAAACAATTTCTCCAGCCCATTCTTCAAACATCTTGAGTCACGCACAGGTTTTGGGAAGGCAAACTTTAATCTCCCATCCCATTTACGCAGGTAATTGAGGCTTTGCTCCGTCACCTTCCCCACACTGGATGGGTCTGATGCTTGTCTGTGTAACTGCCTCAAATGAGGGTGGTTATGGGCGTGATGTAGGTTCGGATCCCCGCGTCAGGCAGGGAGCAGACGGGCAGGATCTGCAGGGAGGAAACCTCTTTTGTAGTTCACACCACTGAATTTCTACCCCTTTTTTTCTGTCAGAGGGAAGCGATCATGTTCTTCTGTTTTGTTACATCCTCTAGAAGAAAGAGAATAGCTTCCCAGGGAAAATGTTTCTTTCAAAATTATTGCATTTTCCAATGAAAACGGCTTTTATGAAGAAGTTTCAATGCACTCTAATAATAACACTTAGACTGTAAATAGCACTTTTAATTTGTCAAAACACTGCACAAACATCAGCTAATTAACCTCACCAGATGTCTTTAAGACAGGCAAGTACTGTCAGCTCTATTTAATAGACAGCACAGTAAAGACATGAAATAAGTTGCTTGCTGAAACCCACACGGTGAAATAGTGGAAGAAGCAGGGTTACATGTGAAGATTTCATGGTCCTTTACCCTTTGATTAATTCACTAGGCAGCAGAACTTCAAAGTGCGACCCTATTGATAGCATTTAGACCTTGTATTCCGTACAGTATTCTGCAATAGAAAGTGTTTACGCTACTTATGCTGGGATCACTGAGAATTATAAGGCTCCTCTGCCTGGAAAAGCTGGACATAGGAGTGGAGAGTCTGCCATAGAAAGAGCGTGGGCAATTTCAGCACTTCATCTTTGGGATTTAAGCAAAGCAAAGCAAGTGACATTTCCTGAGAGCACTCCCCAAAGGCTGCGCAGTCGGTGCATTGTGTGAGAAATCGTTGCTACATAGGTGGCAAAAAGAAGCTCTCCCACATCCTATTGTGCACGGATGATGTGGCAATGTTTGAACAAATTATTTATAGACTATGTGATAAACCCAAAGCTTTCTCCAGCATCTGGGCTGAATTCCAGTTCTGCCATGACGGTTAGGAAGAATTCTCTCTGACAGCTCCTGAACCACAATGCAGGTGGCGATCGGTGGATGTGTGCAAGAAATGCCCATTGTATGCTATCTACCTGAGCCTCAGGTAGGCACAAGTGTCTGCACAGATGAGGGCAAATAGTGAACAGAAATTTCCCCTTTTCTCTTAGGTGTTAATTTAAAGTAATACTGCTGTATGCTTGAGAGCATGGATACATTAAACAGGATCTTTACCGGTGATTTACACGAAATCAACAGCACTGTGAAGACCACCTTGGTTTTTCAAAAGTTTTTGGAAAACTGTGATTTCTATTCTGCAGTAAATTCTGAAATGTGACTTTTACCTAGGACAGAAATGTCATGCTCAGCTGAGGTGCCTAGCCATTTATCCTGTCAGGACCAGACTCAGCTCTGGAAAGTCACTGGCTTCCGAGCAGCTCCCCAGGAAGATTTCTGAAGAGCATAAACATAGGAGATCTGTGGCTCCAGGCTCTTCAGATATAACAGGAGGAAACTAGCAGAGTCCTAAAGAAATATATAAAGATGAGTATACTTACAAAGAATAGATAGCATTAGCAATTTTCCAGCCAAATCTAGTAAGATTTTAATATTGCTTTGTATTTATTTGTTTTATTAGTAGTTGTTTCTTTGATATAAAATAGTTTCAGTGCAGTATAATAGAGATGCAGAGTCCTTTTTGGCAACAGTCTTTAAAGGTTTCTCTAAAGCTATCAGGATTCTGGATTCAACTGATTTATGCTGGCAGTTTATTTTCTACCAGGTTCCTCTTGACAGAAAAGGCTTTAATCTCAACCCTAAAATAAATAGTCTTAGCAAAAATGGGTTGACATTTACTGACAGAGTGCTTTCTGTCAGAAAATGCTGATTTGATTCAATTAAAATCCTGTGTAGGAATGTCACTATTTCAGTGAAAGTGTCCTCAGAAAAAGTTTGCTATGGTTGAAGACAATGTTTCTAGTAAAAAAAAAAAATAATCAGAGAGTGAGAAACTCAAGATATAAATGCCAACAGACTACTATTTAGATTGTTCTCTTGAGTTTTGATGATACACTTTCAAGACCTGCAATTCTTACACCTCCACACAACTGACAAAACTACAAGATTACAGAGTGCCCCTTTCAGTCTTTCTTGCCGAAGCCATTACATTTTAATAAATGATTTAACATTCATTGGTTTGGAGAAAGACTGATTTTATATCAGATTGAATGGGGCACTCGGGTCAGTAACCAGGGGTCTGTTTTCTGAACCTGGTCTGTCTGATTCACAGCAGTGAACTTAGTTTTCTTTTGATTTAAAAATTTATTCAATGAAGAAAAAAAATTAATATTCTGCCTGCTGTCAGAAGTCCCTTCATCCTTTGTATGTGTTTGCATGGCAGCACTAGCAAGGGTACCTGCATGCTGAAGTGGGGTGCAGCTTCCCCGTTGCATCCACCAGGAGAGAAGGTGGTTTGCTTCTCAATTTCATCTCTTTTTGATCTTTTCATGCTGAAATGCCTTGCTAGACTTATACCTGTGGAGAAACCAGTGACAGGACATAAATGAGGAATGGCATCTACTAAGAGTGGCAACTATTAATGAAGCACTAGCAATGACATAATTTATTTTGTGTGGCATTAGTCGAGTGTCTCTCACATAACATTAGTGGGCCAGAGAGAGGGTTTCTCCTCCGCAACTGCGTACTTGAGTTTAGCTCCTGAACAGAGGTTTTTTTTGCAAGATTACCTCTGGACTTGCAGGAGGTAAAGCACATCAGTGTGTATATCTTCCTCAGTCAGGCAATTTTCTCTGCTCCTAGTATCTCGTACCACAAAATCTTAGCAGCAGCTGTCAGTTATGAGATCAAAAGGTGGAGTATATATGGATATCAATTTTGCTGACTAAAGGAAATTTTATGCCATGTAAAGGCTTCTTTGAAGTTAATAATTTTGTTAAGTGAACAACCTCTAATGGCAGTGACTAAATAATGGTACAATTGGCTTTACGTTCTCTCAGAAAAGCTTGCATAGCATTCTCTTTTCCTCCTGTAGCCTTTTAAAAGACATCTTGCTACATCGTACTAACGGAATGAAAAAATAAAGCCTCATTGCAGAAGACAGACAGGTGTTGTGGGTTTTTTTGGTACCTTCAGGAAATGATGTGACACCAGTCACAGACTGAAAACTGTGTCTCTGCAGGGTGCATCAGCACAGTATCTGCTTGCTATCTGACTGCCTTGCCAGTTTGCTTGATGTGATGCAGGCTGGAGTCACATCTTTAGTGTGAAGGGAGAGAACAGAAGAAGCCACAAGCATGGCAGGTCATTTAACAGCTGAAGACAAACCCGTCTTCTCTGCTAGGGTATGACTCCACAACAACCCTTGACCTTCTCTAAATATAGTCAGTTTGTGCCCAAGATGTGCATGGCAAAGAGATAGTCATTGCCTCCTTCCCTGGAGAGAGGAGGCAGGGAAGGCAGGAGGGCCTACTGTTTGGGCCCACAATATTCAGTGAAAAGTCCAAATTAATTGTAATGATGCCAGATCGTGACTGAAAATAAAAGCGAATAGTTAGTAACACTGGAATTGCCCAGTGAGGAGGGAGGGAGGGAGGGAGGGAGGGAGGGAGAAATGCCACACACAAGCATGCTACAATGTGAAAATGAATCAAAGTACAAAAGCTGCTATTCATTTCAATATATCAAAAGTATATCCAGAGAGAGCTCAGGACCACTACACCCAGGGATACAAACACAGGGAATATTTTATCCTTGTTCCTCACCGACAGAAGGCAGGAAGCCATGCAGAGCAGCACTAACTCTCAGTGTCAGGTACACGCAAACCTTTCTCTTGCCCTATTTGCAAAGCCATCACAAGTTTTGAAGCTTTCACCCAAGTCTCAAAGCAAAGGTTTGGAACCAGTGATGCAGAGTATCATTATTTATATTATATAAATATTTTTCCTATTTTTCTACCTGCAGCAGAAGTGTTGATGGTGAACCTTTCTTTTAAGAAGTATTTACTGATTCAAATTTTAAATTTATGTTGGTCTTATCCTGAGTTTTGAGTGGATGTGGAAGCTTTAACAAAGTGGGATCCAGTCTTTAAGATACTCTGACAGGTATATGGACCATTGGAGCCTGTCTGGGAATGAGGTCCATGCTGCATTCCCAGAACTGGTCCTGAATGTCAGCACTTTTTTACTACTCCAGGTCTGATAAATGTCTTTGCCTTTAAACTTTTTTTTTCAAATGTTTTAAAATTACTTAATAGCTTCAGGGACAAGGAGAATACACCTCCTTTTTTATTATTTACTTTTCTATCAGATTTTTACAGCATTTCTTTAATCTATAGCATTCTACATGTGTTATACTGTTACAAACCTATATTATCTCACTTCTTTTAGCAGAGAGGCATTAATGGCAATGTCAAGTTTTTCCAGAGTATGTGCTTATGTGGGTTTAATAGATGTCAGGGCCAGGAAAGCACATGACAGTTTGCAAGTATGACCTCCTCCTAACACAGGCCACTGGATTGCCCTTTATTAATTCCCACTTCACATCCACTAGCTGTCCTTGAGCTAGAATATCTCTTTGAGGGAAAAAAAATCAAATATTCCTATATACATTTTCAGTGATGCAGAATATATTACCTGCCTGGATACATTGCTACAGTGACTGAATTCTTCTGTTGTTAAAAATGCCATTTTTGTTCTTGCCTGAATCTTCCCTGTTATGCTGAAGAAAAAGATGTTCCTTGCTTTTGGATGAAACATAAGGGGAAAAAATGAATAGGAACCCCAAATTGCTACTAATTTTGGTCTGTTCCCAGAGTATATAGACTGTAAACAACTCACCCATAGCTGGTTTTTTTGTGATCTAAATAGGTTAAACTCTCAAGACATGCTTCTAACTCATTAATTTTTCTCCAGCCTCTTAAATTCCCATTTTAAAAGATAAGCCATAACAAGATGTGGTATTCCAATAGCAGTCACTTCAGTGTTAATTGCAAGAGGGAATGTAAATTCTCCTATTTAACACTCCCCCAGTTGCACGTTTAAAGATGATGACCATTCTGACCACTCTTGTTACTTTGGGAATTGTAGCTCTCCATCATAAACCTCAAGTCACTATCAGTGTTTCCTACAATAAGATCTTCTATTCTGCAATTATGTCTTGTATCCTTATTTTATGAGAGATATGATATTATACTTGGACATATTCTAAGAAATTCTGTTTCTTTGCATTTTTTGCCTCCTCACAGTGAAGCTTATATCCCAGTATTTTCTGTCATCAAGTTCTCTTGGGCATTATTTTACTTTTCTTTCATCTTGTATCACCTAAAAAGTTTAGTAACATGATTTACAGGTGTCTTTCAAGATTATGACAAAAGATTAATTTATTTAAATATGAGAAAAAATGTTAAATGTGCTCAGCTAAAAGCCAAGCCCTATGGGATCACTATAGAGAGAGCAGCTCAGCAATATTTCCTGTTTCTAAGAATATTTTAGAACTACTATTTAAGCAGGTTTTGATTAATTTCCAATCTAGTCTGTTGATTTTATACTATTCCAATTGATTAATCAAGAAGTCAAGATATCAAGTTAAAGGTTTTTCTTCTGCCTTAGTATAGTACATCAACAATTTTACTTTTGCTTTACAGTGCTGTCAAAACATATCCAGTCAGTTTGATGACCCTCTTCTTTTGTAAACTCTTTATTTCTTTATCAATCAGGATCTCTTACTAGTCATTGCACTGTTTCATCAATGATTCATATCAGTCTAAACAGATCTATAATTGCTCAGGTCATGCTGTTTCTTTTTAAATATTGCACAATGCTATCCCGCTGCCAGACCACTGAAACTACCTCTGTGCTGTAAGGCTTGCTGAAAACCTATGGTAATGATGATGACAGTTCCTGGGTCAACACTGGGAACAACAGAAGCATGGACATCCACGAGGAAATGAGAGATACAGCAAAGTGCAGACACCTCTTCACTACTTTTTTACTCTTTTCCTATCACTCTTTTCTCCTCATTGTCCTTTTGTCTCTTCTTTCTTTCTTTCTCTGAGGCAACTTTCCTCACCAAAAGAAATTTTCCTTTTCTAACCACCTTTTATCTGGTTTTACTTTCCTTTTTTAATTAAGAAAAAATAATCTTTTGTGGGCCCTTTATTTCATTGGATTCTGTTTCTTTCTATTTGCTGCTACCATTTTTCTGTTCAGTCTATTCTGTTCCCTTCTTTGGTGGTTTCATACAGAAAGTTTCTATCTCTCTAACCCTTTATTTTCTTCTTTCTCATTCCATGCTTTGTTTCCTCTTGCAGTCTTTCTTTGTCCTTCCAAATAAACAGCTTATTCTGAGGTTTCTGTGCAAGGAAAGCTAATTCACTTGTTGTCTCATTCTTTCCCTTCCTCATCAGGTTGATTTTGAGCAGTACATTTTCATGGGATTTTTTACCCATTTTCAATTTTTTTTTAAGCAGTATCATGCTCTGGGAGACTGGTTTGAAATAAGTAGATATTAATGTGGATGTAAAGCCAACAGATTTTAGCAACTGAGATTATCTTTGACCTCCTGGTGTTGGTGATCTGTGGCAATTGTGAGAGAAATCGTGGTTCCTGAGTACTTGCATTGGGTCACTTATTTTCTTCCCACAAGCTAGAATGACTATTTATATTCTGCAAGTAATATATTGTATTAATATCTTTATCGTCCATCAATTAAGTCAACACACTGTGTATGCAAGAATACTTGTTAGTTTTTCAGATAACAAGAAACCCATGCTCTGAATTTTTTCCAAAACAAGTTGAACGTAAAGCATTCTCTTTGAATAGTCAACATCATCATTCAGTTTCATTAGCTGTTGCATTAATTTGGAGATTTAATCATTTGAATCTATTGATTTAATGCTTTAATTTTATTTGTGATATAAATGTGGTTATTATATTGCACACCCTTAATTAGCTCATTGGAGCAAGTCCAGAGGAGGGCCACGAAGCTGATCAGAGGACTGGAGCACTTCTCCTATGAGGACAGGCTGAGAGAGTTGGGGTTGTTCAGCCTGGAGAAAAGAAGGCTCCAGGGAGATCTCATTGTGGCTTACCAGTACCTGAAGGGGCCTACAGGAAAGATGGTGAGGGACTGTTTATCAGGGAGTGTAGTGACAGGACAAGGGGTAATGGGTTTAAGCTGAAGGAGGGTCGATTTAGATTAGATGTTAGAAAGAAATTCTTTACTGTTAGAGTGGTGAGGCACTGGAACAGGTTGCCCAGAGAAGCTGTGGAGGCCCCATCCCTGGAAGTGTTCAAGGCCAGGTTGGATGGGGCTTTGGGCAACATGGGCTAGTGGAGGGTGTCCCTGTCCATGGCAGGGGGATTGGACCTAGATCATCTTTGAGGTTCCTTCCAACCCAAACCATTCTACATTTTTATGATGATTCAATGAAATGCAGAAATTAGCTCAGTAATGTGGTGGAGTAAGTCTATATTTGCTTGCTCTTTATAATAAAATACATTAAAAGATGGACAGACCATCTTCATCCCATCAAACTGAAGCAAGATTCATGTGCTCTTTGAGCACAGGTAATATTGAGTAAACAATCTCCAGCTCAAGTGAGGATTCTTACAGTCTTGGGTAAGGAATCTGTGAGTCACATAGGTATCTGCAGATAAATCCTCACAAGAGATACTGTGAGCAAATCACCTAATGTGGAGGTCATGGCTGCAAGGGCAACAGCAAATAATGGGTACAACCCAGTGAAATGCTCCTTTTTCCAGACCCTGCTCATATTTGCTTCAATACTAGTAATGTTCTTCCTGCTAAAATTGCCCTGTCAAGTAATTTGGAAGGGTGAAAAATCCAGCCGACCTGAATCATTAGCCTTGCCTGTAAAATCACTCAGCCTTGTTTACTGTATACTTGCGGGTGCACAGATCTAGTGTCATCACCCCTTCCACTCTGCCGTTGCATCGAAAAGCCGTTACACGGTCATTGTACACCCACAGAACAAGTGGCAGCCAAATAAACACACGCCCTGTTCTCTGTTATTGCTTATGTAAAGTGGCTCTGATGGCAAAATGGGAAAAAAGTGCTATTTGCTTCACTGTCTAATCAAGAAACTGCTCTTTTAATGAATGTATTGTTCAGCTCAGAGTACTTCTATTGAAATGAATTTGTTAGCCCCAGTAACACTGTTGCTCATCATGCAAATCAAATGGTGTTTTCCTTAGCTTCTGCCAGTTATAAAATACCAGTGCTTGTCAGATGCAAAGACAAATTACCTTGCCTTGCCTCTGGTCTTATTTATAGAACAAGGGAGCGAATTATTGTAGCCCTGAGGACTACCAGCTCTGTGTTGCACACCAGTGTCATTCCTCTGTGTTGTAGGTTAAACCAGATCTTTAAGTGTCAAGATGGAAATACAATGCCAATTTGCTTTAGAATTCTTAAGAATGAGATTTCAGCTGAATATCTTGTGTAAATGAAAGTTTGGGGCACCTGGAGAGACAGGAGTCTAATGGATGAGAGATCCCCAGCCTGAGTTTGGTAGGTGTTTAGATAAATAGGATAAATCACTCTCTGAAGCTGTGTTTCTCCCCTGACTGTAAACAAGATTTAGACAACTTGATTGCTGAACAACATCTGCTTTTGATGCAGCAGAGGTTATGTGGGGTCACCATTTCAACAGCTTTTTATCTTTCACAGTGAATACAGGTGCAATGCAGACAAATGCTCTCATGGGTGTTACCCCAATTCAGCAGCAATACTCAAGAGAGAGATGGAAATGGTTGTGTGAAGGAACAGAATTGCAGCAGCCAGAGTACCAACATCTTGTTTTTAGGAAACACTGTCTGTATTACCCCGAAAAAGTTATTCAAAGTCCACAAAGTTCATGAGTCTCTTTTTTATTTAATTCAGTGAGTTTCAGAATAATCTCAATGGTGGTTTTCACACAGCAAATAAGAATTATGAGTTTCTTTTCTTAATATATAGTGAATTTCCACACTCTCCTGTACAGTATTAAGAACCTGCCATTCTGAATAAGGTGAACATCATTTAAATTGACAACATTCTAACAAGATAAAAAATATATATCGTCCTTCTTATGTTTGTAGTTTGTGACATTCTTGGAGCAGGGATAACTCTCTTTAAATATTTAACAAGCTCTTGAAACACATAATGTGATGCTGTAAATCAATATTTTCTTGGAACCCCTTTCCTATGAAAGGGAGGACCTACCAGAAATTCAGAAAACACTGAAAGGTCACACAGCAAAGCATTACTCCATTGAAGAGACGTCACTTATGACCAAAAATAGAAACTAGCGTAGGAACTGCAGACTCCAGTTTCAAAGCCAACATAGCATAAGGTATGTGGAAAAAGGGTAAAACATGTGAGAACTCTCAGTTGCAGCTGTGAGCTGCTTGAAGGCAAGGCAGGTGAAAACAAATCAGTCTATGTGTTTTATGCAGCTACTGAAATGTGAGATAAGGCTGGTGAGTGACGAAGAGCTTTCAGGTCATTGAACAACTGCTTGTGCTTAAACTCCTGCCATGGGAAATAATCTGGCAAGAATTACAACAAACATTTGTAATTACATACTTTGGTAGCCTGGTTAGCCGCTGCAGAATGGATAAATCCAGCTGATGAAAGGTTTGTTTTGGCCTGGTCCCATGATAACATTTTAGATGTAGGTTCATTCTTCATTTGAGAAGATTTGACAAAGGCATTTCCTTTCACACTGTTGGCTGTCAGAGCCCTTACATGCCATTGGTTCCCTTTGACTCAAAGGAAAAAATGTCATTGAGTGACTAAATACCATCTCCAGCTCCCTGGGCTTCTACGTCTCTCTTCCAGCTACTGTCCTTGCCCAGTAACATTCCCTGGTGAAGAGATGCAGCCTTCATGCTCCTGCATCACAGATGAGTGGCCAAATAAGAGACTACAGAGGTAATCTCTCCATTGCCAACTGAATGCCACACGTAAATGAAATGCTTTGAAACACGCTGAAACCACTCTGTGAAGAGATACTGAGAGCAGACAATGGCCTGAAAGGCCCCTCACATGGAGTGAAAGTACAAAACAGGACAGACACTGGGACTGAAGTTCATTATATCCAGCGCGAATGCCTGATACATCTGACTCTTACGAATTCTTTGTTCTTCAGTCCCCTATCCAGCCCTTGAGCCAGAGAAACTTTCTAGGTGAAAATTTTGTTGGAACTGGCAAGTTCTCAAGGAAAATGCTTGCTTTTTGAAAAACTGTGGGGATTAGGACTTCAGGGACAAGTAGAAGTGGAGTCTGTATTTAGTCCTGATGCCATGCAAGACTCCAGTTACGTGACTGATAAGAAATGGAATCAATGCAGCTCTGAAATGTAGAAGTACCTTGCAGAAAATGAAAGAAAAAGATAAAGATGCAAGGACAGAAGATAATTTTGGTGTCTGCAAGCATGAACACCAGAAAATTAAAGCTGGAAACAGCAGCTGTTTTGAAACTTAAATTTGAGAACTCAATGCCTTGCCTTATTCTGCTGCCTTTAAATTGAGTGTCAGGGTTACGCAGCTACCCATTCAAAGGAAGTTATGTTTTGTAAATGTTATGTCTACAGTTGCCCTGGCTGTGTTATCAGGAGAGCTAATAAAACTGGCTAGCAGTCAGAGCTTAGCCTGTCCCAGCTATTGCCCACTAGAGCCTTCAAAGCTTATGTCTTCGTCTCTTGTTTTCGGCCTCCCCTAAAATTAAGTATATCAGAAGTAGTTGAAAGCAAAAAACCTTGAAATATTTTAAATGGTGATTTTCTTCTCTCTAAATTTGAATCTGGAGCCAACGGTTTTATGGATCCTGCACTTTTGGTTTTTGGGCAGCTGTGCTGCACAAGACCAGGAGTGGCTGATGTTGACCTGGGCTTCCAGCAGTGGAATCTCATAGGGCGAATTCTTACTATTGCTGAAGACAAGATAATTGTAGGAATTTCTCCCAAATTAGATTGAGACCTTTCAAAAGTGAGCTGTACTGAACGGAAAATTTAAAAAGGGAGAGAAGGCAGTTAGGGAATGACAATGACGTACACTTGTATTATAGAGCCTGTCATGGCCTGGATGATCTATTATGTGGATTATATTACTCCAAGTTTACCCAGAGTTCTGTTCCTGACAGTGGAAAATACAGAGTGGTTTTAAAATACTGCACAACTTCAAGTTTCGCAACAGTTACTGATGCAACTGGAATATTCATCAGAAGCCCATTCAGTAGCTACAGGAATTCACCTGGTCACCAAGTGCAATTTCTTATCTGATTCCTTCTCTCACATTTTTATTATTTTATTGCTTGTTTTCTTATGCTTGGTATGTGAAGTGGGATCCAAAGGGAGTGTGGAAGAGAATAAAGCAAATCTGGATCATTCCAAAGGGATGCACAAATACCTGAGAATTGCAGGATGCGGATAAGTATTCAGGAAGGAGAAGGTAATCCCTCCACTGCTTCTTTGAGCTTCAGTAAATCTGAGAGTATCAGCTGTGAGGCTTCCTTGCATGGTAGCAATGCTTTAAAGACATGAATACTTTTCGTAAAACTTGGAGGTCATTCCATTAACAGAGTGGTGACAAATCATATTGCCCCCTTCCATACACGTGCACAAACACCTACACACACACACACACACACACACACAGAGCTGGCATTCTTCTTTGGACCCCTTGCTAACTTGTATGATACCTCCAGAAAGCCAAGCATTGAGGTAAGAAGATGCATGGTACTGCAGCCTATCCAGAACCAGCAGCTTTATCCATGCCAAGGAATGGTCTTTGTCCCAGCTATCACTGTTAATACGTCTCCAGCTGCCAAAGGAAAAAACCAGAGCAGCCTGTTACTATACCTCCCTCTAGTACTCACTCAGCCTTTGACTTAGACATTGCTCTCTCTCACCTCCTTTCCAACAGGGACTTAACTTGGACAAGTTGGATATACTGTTTACCATCTGCATGTAAGCATTGGATACGGGAACAGTCAGGAAAGTCTTTTTTTCTGTCCTATTACCTGGTCCACTAAAGTCTTTTCAGTGTGATGTGGGATTCAGACCACCACACAGATGCCACCAAGTGCCACAGTACTTTATGTTTTTCGACATGGATGCTTCCTATTGGATACACTTCCTTTTTGAAACTGAGTACTCTTTCAGTGTTTTTGATGCTTTTTGGCTTTTGTGTTTGTGTGTGTGTGTGGTTCGTTCACTGAACTGAAAAATCAATAATTTACATGTTTCTAATCAGTGGTAGAAAGGTAACCATGCCTAACATCTTGAATAAAGTGTGTGGAGATAAGCTCCTGAATCCAAAACCATGGGCATGACTCAGAAGTTTAATTTTATCTACCTCTTTTTGACAAGTGTACCTAAAGACCTTTCTTCAGATGGCATGGACCTGAATTAAAACACATTTATTGCTATGATGACTTTGTTGTTCATATTAACCCTTCTGAAAAAAAGAAAAAAAAAAGACAATCCCTGTGACTAAACCATATCCCAGAATAGTGCTTGTAAGAGTAATGAGATCACTGCTTTTCTGACTCATATCAGATAAATGGGCTGCTGGAGAGAAAAGTTTGTGCTGCACTCCAACCAGTCAAGCATCATCTGCAGTGATTCAGACTTCAGATAATTAGCTGGGTGTAATTATTTCAGGAATCCCCACACTGGGACTATTAAAGATGACAAGTTAACTACATGAGCCTGACAGGCAGGATCACCATAAGCTGCAAGCCTCCAACAGCTTATGTAACTTTGTCTTAAGGAAGCTCAGCTACAGAGCACCCAGCACCAGGCTGAGATGGGAGCACCCCACCAGCTCTGTCCATTATCCTGCCCTGGAATAACTAATTTTTGAGCACTTGTCTCTACCGATGTGGAAAGGAAAGACTTTAAAACATTTTCCCCAGGCTTGTAGCAGGGTTCAAGTCATGGGGATCTCAGTGTTCATAATGCAAGTTCAGAAATACATTTTCTGAGCATCCTCAATGTAATTAACATATGCTTGCAAGGAAGGGACTCAGGAAGGAGAGATCTGTGTGTTCTCCACTGTCAGACTGCTCACACCTCATCAACTATTTCAAGACAGATCACAAACCTCCAAAGGGTCAGTATTTTTTGAAATGGTGTGAGACAGTCATCTTTGAAAATTCTTCAAACATTGAAATCCTACATATTCTGCCTGAATTTAATGATAAAACTATCTTTCACCTTGGTTGGTTTGAGTTTATTCATAGACAAAATAGGAGAAATAATTCTTATATTCTTCCAAATACCAGAAGAATATCCAAAAGCATCTGAGCTGCAAAGAAAATAAGATCATTGAGGGTGAAGCCCCTAGGCTGTGTAGAAATTCTGAAAATTTGTCAGATACCATTAAGCTGATGGGTTTTGAGCATATCAGTATTTTCTGAATGGAAATGCTATGTAGTGCTAAATGGTAATTTACTTTTTTCCCACTGTGATTGTCATTTTCTGTTTACTAGACTGTCATGGAAACAGAGCATCTGTGATTCTGAGGACAGCTAACTGTCGCTGTGTTCTGTCCTATTACAGGAAATCCTGTAACCCAGACTTCAGATGAGCTTTGAGAAGAGATGGGGAATTGCAGCCTCCATAGTCTTTGTTTTTGTGTCAATTTAGAGAAAGGTACTAGAGATAAGTGAGAAACATAAAATAAAAGGCTTTGTGTAAGATTAGAAAGATAAAATCTTTTCTCCCCAAGTGATCAAAGAAAGCAGTCAAAGGATCTTTGCCTTGCACAAAGACAGAAACCTTATAAACAGAAACATCTGTAATACACATTTAAAGAGGAGAGGTTAAGGGTCCCTCAGAAAAATAATATTAAGAAAGGCTTCTTGTACAGTTAGAGTCAAATAGAAGGTACGATTTTCAAGCAGGAGGTGGCCTCATCTTACATAAGATTAGAAGGTCAGCTTTCTGCAAAAATGGAGAAATTTTCCATATTTATTGAGGATAAAATACTTCCATTTTCATGATATAGCTGAACAAGTGGTTCTCTTAATTAGGACAGATCTGAGGAACACTTGGTGACACTACTGCTCCGTATGAACTATTTTCCTGAATTCACGTACGGCTCTGTTCATTCACGTGGCAGGTACAGAAGTCTTTGCAGGAGAGAGTTCCTGCAACACACTTCTTAGCTATAATACCAATATCTGCTCACTGACACCTGAAGCAGGATTAACAAGGGGCTGAGTGGCAAGGTGAGGATGTGGAGAAATACCTTGCTGCCTGTTAAGGGTGAGGGGATAATAATTAACGTCTTAGAACTACTCTAAGGAAAAAGACACAGAGTTTCTGTAGGGTTGGTTCAGTGAGGTGGCAAAAGAACAGCTGAGGTACCCACTTAAACTCCTACAGGTATTTTGTAGGGGAACATCTGGTTTTCTGCCTCACTGTCCCTCTCCATTAAGACTCAGTACCAGTCTATCCAGACAGCTTTTATAGAAAGAAAATTCAGTTTCACCTCTGACCCTTGAGGCAACAAGTGCTTCCCAGTGTGCCTAAACAAGAAAAAAAACATCCCAGCATGGATCATGGCCTGTGAAAGGATGTGAAAGGATGGTGGTAGTAGCATGCTTACAATCTTCATGGAGTACTTAGAGGAGGACAGCTACTGTGCTGAGGTGTTTTTAAAAAGGAAAATTTTGAAGCTCGGGAATGTGGATAATGCCATGACATTTCTGTGGTTAAATAACTATTCTGGAGGGGGTTGGTTTTGTTCTTCTGCCCAGATATTTAAAGTGAACTATTGCTACATGAACTTTTCACTAGAAATTGTTTACCAAAATCTGTGAAAAAATAAAACCAATTATGTGTTTGAATACTTTGTAATCTATGGATGGAGGAAAAAGTTGGAAGAAAATTATTTCATTAACTGTTATATTATTCCTTCTTCTCTTGCCAGTGGACTGCTTCTCCAGTAGCAGTTTTTAGGCCAAATCTTCATCCTATGACTCAAGACTATAAGGAAAATATGCTTCAGACAAAACTGTATTTCTCAGAGAAACTTCAGGAGGCAGTCTTCTGAAATGGAGACAAGAATACAAAAGAACAGACATAATGTAGCTTGTAATACTACAGAAACTGTTCTTCAGGAGAGGTAGGATAATTCTGCAAACAAGAACAGAGTGAAATTCATTTTTCTGATACTTATACTTTCCCCTGCCCCTGTTTTGTGCCCTGTTTTATCCAGTTGTTATTTTAAATTATGCTCTTTTGACAGTTTATCAGTGTAGTTATTAACATTTCCAGTCCTTTGGATATCTAGGATGTTCAGAGAAAGCTGGATTGAGCTTGAACTTTGGTTAGATTCTTTCAGAGCCAAGAGGTTCCAAAGCTGTGTAGGGTACTGGTAATGCAGTGATTGCATCAGTCAATGCCCTTCAATATGCCCTCCTAGAAAGTCTACATGCGTCCTGGCCCTAAGATGCTTATTCACTGAGGGAAAAATATTACCATCCTAGCCAGAACTTCAGGTTTCACTCTTATACTTGTTTTTTTACAAAAATGACCAAGTTTATCCTTAGCATAAATCAGGGTATTTTTTATAGCCTTATCATTCCTTTCATTCTCATTTGCTTTTTTTTAACCTCACTAAAGCTGCTCAGGCTATTGAAGAAAAGCAGAACTTCTGGCTATTAAATCAAAATTATTACCGAAAAAAAAATAAAAAGAGCAGAAAAAATATCTTCCAAAAAACCCATAGGCACAGAGTTTATTTTGCTTTATTTAAAACATATATGATAAAGTGACAGAGACAATAGTGCCTGATTGGTCCTGACGTGAAGCTCCCAGCTGCACAAAATATTTTGGTAGGTTGACTGGCTCCTTCTGATTAGATCCGATAGATTATTAGTATAGTATTGTTTGGTGAACCACGAGAGTAGAAACTGACACACAATTTCACAGTAAAGGACATTACTATCTATCGCATGATGCTTGATTTTATTAGTAATTTTTTTCTCTCTTCTATGTATCTTCTTTTTTTCTTCCTTTTTTTTTTCTTTCTTGTTTGTTTTGTTTTGTTTCCCTGATCCTCCCTGAGGATTTGAAATACAACTTGTGTATGCTTAGCATATGTTAGCAAGCTGGCAGCTGAGAAGGTAGCATCTTGGTCATGAGTATCACTATGAGATGTAGAGGTGCACTGAACTATGTCATCCCATTTTCTGTGGTCCATCTATTGGGTTCATTTTATATCTACTGCAAAGAGCAAAGTTATCTGAAAGACAAAAGGAAATTAATAGGAATAGCAGCAGAGACTTATTTTGTTGTGTATAAGAACCGTGGGACACATGACAGGTATAAAGCCTCCATTTCCACTCACTGATAAAACTAATAAATAGATGCACTGAGCCTTTAAAAGAAATCATACATTTTTAAAGATGTGAGAAAGCATTGAGAGAGGCAGTGTGAGTGTACCCTTTGTGGTCTAACCAGTCTTTTTTTTATGTATACAACACTTAGTACAACCACCATAGCAATTAAGGGACTGATAGCTATGTGGAATGATGATGGTGATACAGGACAACTAGGAAGCCTGTTGCAGCTGTGCACCTTTCACATTGCTCATCCACTGCAGTCTGATTACTGATTTTTCCTCTCGACACTTGCTTTTACAATGCCAACCTCCAAGTTTGTTCAGATTGCCACCCATTACTATAGGCTGGGCTGGCAGTGATCATTACTGTAAGAGTTGCTTAACACTTCCTATTATACCCCTTCTTTAACCAAAACTCAACTGCTGAATGGAAACAAAATGCGATGAGTCAAGCATCATGTAGAAAGAAATTGGATGTTATCAGGCAGTGAAGTTCATACTATAAAACATAGGGATAAATGGCCCAGGTTAAGGCAACCTGCATTACATTTTGAGTAGTAAATTTGTCACTTCAATGAAACTCTTTTGATGTGCTTTTACATATCGCATTTGTACATGTAGGATGGTACAACATGCAGGATGGTCGTATTTAAATTTGTATCCTAACTACAATAAAGAAAATATTAAATCGTTGGAGAGAAATGCTTCCTATCTTTTTAAAAGAATGTATAGCACTTCACTTTGGCTTTTCAGTTCCCCAAGTGTGACTGTGGCTGCAAAAATATGAGAATCACAAAGAAAATACATGAGAGTGGCATAAAGATTCTGTGATCTGAGTTACTCGTGCATAGCGATTCCACTTACTAATAATAAGCTAGCTTGAATGTGAGGCAGGGGATGGATTAGGTGACCTCCCTAACCAATTTTGTATTATGTTAAAACCTCACACTATCGAAATCTGTATTGTGCACCCCAGGACTGTATGTTTTCTATGCAAATATTTTGCCTGTGGGGTGTCTACGGCTCAGTTTAGCTCACTGCCAAGCTGTAGCTCTTCTTCTCCCATCTTTACCAGACTTGAGCATTTAAAAAAGGGCTTCAGCTGAGGAGAGCTCCCCAGCTAGAATGAGGTATAAGGCAGTAGGTCACTGAGAAAACCTCTCACTGCATTTCATTTCACTGCCAGTTTTGGGCATTGTTCCCCTATTTTAAATCGGGAGGTCCTATTCCTCTCCTCTGTCTTAAACTAGCACTGAAGTATGTTTTGGGAAACTGAAGTACTAACATAATAACTAATGATTAGTGGTTATGTATAAACTGATTCCCCATTCAAGTTGAAAACTTTCATAAGACAGAAGTATCTGCCATCAGAAGATAGGTATAAATAGCACCTTTACAAATGTCACTTCCTTTGTGGCTTCACATCTATTGTCTCACATCAGCAATGACGTTGTTTAGTGGCTAATTAGACCATCCACTCACACAATCTTTTAGCATTAGAGTTACAACACCTTGAGTTATTGAATCTCCTTCAAAGAAAGATTGTGGAATCAAGAGCTCTCACAGCCAGAGCAATGCAGATTTATCTGTATAGCCTGCTCCCACCGGACCTGATTTAATGTCTACTAAAGCCAGTGTAAAAGTTTCTAGTTACCTAAGGATGCAACGGTTCAGGCTTTTAAATTGTATATTAGTCTTTTCCACAACTAGATGCATTTCAATGACAAACCATCACACACAGTTAGTGCCCTGATTTCTCCCTGTCCAAGGAAACCTGCAGTACCTCTTGTAGCAAGGCGAGAAGGAGACCAATGTCCTGGGCATTGCCATGAAGGGAATCCAAACATGGGACATTGGAAGATCTTATGTTTTTCAGGAAATGTTGAGATTTTTAATCTCTAACATTCTAATCCTGTGGTTTCTGTTTTAATTACTGTGCCTGAAAAATAAAAAAATGACTTTTTGTTTGAAAATAAAGTTTTCTTCCAGCCCTTCTACGCAGACCAGTTCCTTCCAGGACAGCTCTGCTTACTTCAAATTGCAGTGATATTCATGATAGGTTCAGTTTTGCTACATCCAGTCCCAAATGGGGAGGATCAGTGAAGGTAGAATCTCTCTCATTACTGAGAATTAGTGGTACATGAAAGAGAAGAAAACATAAAATGAAGGTAAAAGATAATAATATTAGCAGTGACGAAGAAGGCACCTTTATCACTGAGAATATTACCTTAATGCTATTTTTAGTCTAATTTCTGGGTTTTGGCTCTGTCGGGACAAATTGGCATAGCACTCATTTAAATAAAAGCAGTCTGCGATAGAGCTGGGGGTTTGTGCCCTGTAGTGCCCAGAACCCTCAGCAGTTTGCTGGTCAAGCCCTCAGCACCCTACCACTCCTTCAAACGTGCTGAGGGCAGTGGCACAAGAAGCAGGGATTTTCCTACGTCTCCATGAGGAGGCATGCTACTGCCTTCTCTATTGATGTCCATCCTTTCAGCTTTGGCTGCTGCAGTGCAATGTTCACCTCTTCCCTCTGCATCAAAACTGAGGTGAGTCAGGTATGGGAGAGAGCAACAAAGTGATGCAGATGTGTGTGAGCGTGCATCAACACAAACTGTTGTCCATTGCTTCAGTTCCTCAGCTGGGCACGGCTGCTAGCATCTGAGAGCTTAAACACTCTGCCAAGTCCCTGAGAGATTCAGAGGCGATGGACATCCCTCAAATTACTGCATGTACTCAGCAGTTCTGGGTTGTTATCGTTGAATATTAGTGCATGTCAAGCAGAGGCAGCATGGTACAGAAAAGAATGAGAACAAAGTGGGAAGTCATGAGCTCTGATTTTCAAGATATAGAAAGTCACTCTATGTTAATATTCCCATCAGTGGAATAACATATTGGCTCAGTGATCCACTATGATGTTGCAGTGATTAGTTAATATCTGTGCAGCTCTTTGAATTTGCAAGTCCTTATTCATCCCTGTTCCACCAGTTTTATGAGTTGGTGCTAAGAATCACTGCTGAGTGCTATAAAAGTGATCGATATCACTATTAAAACATCAAGATTCTTCCTGCAATCACTCACAGAGGATGAGTATCTACAAAAATTTTAGGATCAAAATAGTTAATAGAGTGGATAAATTATTCAGAGATGCTGGCAATGATGTTCTCCTGTTCATTAATAGGATATATCTAGGGACTTACAATTGTCTCCCTGAGTAAGCTTCACTTTCAGCTGATGCTAAAAGCTTGTTATAGAATGGTTGGTCTCTTGAAATGTTTCATTAAAATATTTCAGTTCTCATGGACCATACATATTTATCCTAAGAGAGAAAAAGAGAATTTTTATTTCTTTTTTGTTTTGGTTTGGTTTTGGAGAATAGAAGACAGATATCTGAGGCAAATTCACTTACTGTTCAATGTAAATCAGCTGTCACGACTCTTTACAACCCAAACCTTCAAACCTTTGAAGTGCTTCTGCAGTTCTGACCTAGATGACTTCTACAGGATCTAGCGTGATGCTTTGCAGGTCCATGACTGTGGGCTACGGAAGACCTGGTGGTTGTGAAAGACACTCTTGGCCAAGAGCAGAGCATTGCTGTACCTGTAGCTCTGTTGTAGGTTTGGCCACTATGCTTCCTATTAACTGTTAAAAAGGAGACCAAAATCAGGCAGATGTCTCCATGTCACTGGCATTGATAGCCGCACCACTGGGTGGCTTCTGAAGAGAATCGAGGAGGGATGCACTTAGAGACTGAAGCATCTGTTTTCTTCAGGCTTAATGAAGCCCACTGCAATGAGCAGGAAACACTTCATTTTCTTAACAGACCTTGTCTCTGGCCTTTACTCCACCAGTAAATCTGTCCAGAGTGGTGTGCAGGGACATAGACGGAGAAAATTGTAATGCTTCTAGCAATGACCAGTTCTCTGGACAATGAACAAGAACCTTGTTTTGGCTTCTACTTCTGCCATTTTAGCACAGTTACAGGAGACATGGAGAAGAATGGGGAGAAAAAGACAGGTTTCTGATGCAAGCCTATACACAACAACTACAACAACAAAGACAAAACTTGTCAGGAGATGACCATGAAAAGACCTCACTAACAACAATCACCAGTGAAAGGGTATATTTATGTTTTCCATTTCCTTTTACATCTGAGGCAGATGTGACAAAAAAATAAACTAGTTTATGTGATCGCTTTGTGCAATACAAGCTCAACTTTTGATATGTTTTTTTCTTTATTGAGAAATGATAACACAGTCATTGATTAATGTGAATTCTTGCAAAATAATACTTTAAAAAGTGAGAAAGCTTGTATGTATTTCAAACTGTCACGGAAATGAATGCATTAAAAATATTTTCCCTTTATTTTAAGAGAAGCTATGGTAAGGATGTAATATATTACCCTGTAACTCTGCAAGTCATTTTCAACACACCACCTACACTAAATGTATTAATAACTTCCCTAAGGTGAGTGTCATGCAGAGCACAGATGAATGTTATTGATGTTTTCAATTTTTAAGGCTTTTTAGTCTGATTGGCTGAAATGTTTGCTTCTTATTTTCATGCCGTTAATTTTGCATGTTTCTCACTGTCAATATGTACCAGGTTAAGACTCAAAAACGTTCTTGAGAACCAATGTTGAATCTGCAAATAATACATGTTTTATTTTTAAATTAAATCTGGATTGTCTTATTTTGCTAGAGTATCCCCCAAACAACTGAGTTACAAAAAATGAATCTATAGCCTTAGTAAAACATTAACAATTTTGAATACTGAAAATTATTTAACATTTTTAATTTAAATATATTGTTTTATTTGCATTTTGAATGAAATAAAAAAAAATCACTGCTCATTTCCATATTAAGTAGATAACTAATGAGTATGAATGTCTAGTGCAGCAAAACTACTTGTCCTCATGACCCCATGGGTCATAAAAAGAGAATTAGATAACATCTTTGAATCTGCTCACTGCTCTATGAATAAATTCGCTTAGCTGGCCTTCTCATGATAACTCTCTCACTAGAAGAAGCTCCCTTTCTGACTGGCATGACTGGTTAGCCTTCTTGGAATGATAGTGAAGAATTATTTTCCTTCTGTCTCTGTGCATTCTGCTTTGGAAGTGACCTGGTCCTTCACTTATTTCATTGCTGCCTCAATTAATGCAGCCTTCTGGAAATCTTAAACCCCATCACTGGCTCTCATCCACACCTTAACCATCACACTGTTGACTAGAGGCTCACTTAATTGTAGAAGATATAATTTCCATATAAATTAACCTACAGTACTTCAATGGCACTTTTGACAGTCTAATAATGTTTAATATGAGTTAAAAAATTGTTACGTCCTCATCACGTGATTTCTTGCCAGGAGGAAAAGGAAGAAAAGCTTTTGGATTTCCTTACTATCTTGGACACTGCCACAACTACCACAACATGAAAAATATCTTAATAGCACAAATGACAGTATTCTGACTATGGTCTGCGCATTGCAAGTAAGGTAATATTCTTTTCAGGAACTTGAACAATAGCATGTGCAAGTTCAACGTCGCATGGAAGAACAAGCAAAATGTATGTAAAAGTGAAATAGCCCAGTGAAAAATGCTCTAGCGGCTCATGAGGTTAATGGTGCCTATGTAATAGAGAGAGGTTCCCAGACATTTGAGACTCCAAGACTTACTTAATTTCCACTGACTTCATGGGGCACCAGCCCAGCCTTTGACCACCAGCCTAACCACCTTTGCAAGTCCATTCTCAAGCATTCCCAAAATTCATCAGCTGAAGACAAAAATATCAAAGTTGCTCAGCTGCAGCTTAGCACAGGTTATGAAGTAATACTTCTTGCTAGGACTTCTCTCGTAAAACTAAAAATCAGACTGGTAAAGAGCAGCGCACAGACTGGAAGTGTGCGTACAAGTTTGCCAAACCAGGTTCCTTTGTTACGGTTTGAAATCTTGTCAGGCTTGTCTTAGGCACTTTTCCTCCCAGATCAGACAAACAAGCCTGCAGTAACTGAGGTCCATTTTCTCTGTCCGATGAACATCTCTGAACATTTCTACAAGAAGGCTTGCCTGTTGCCCTTGCTGAAATTCCCTCTGCTCCACGCTACTCTAGGATGACAGATGATATCTCCTGTTGCTCTTTGCCAGCTTCAGTTGCATTGCAGCTGGTAGCTGCAGTGTGGTGATATTATTAATATAATAAATTTTAGAATTGCATGATGAAGTGCTTTAATTTCCACCTTTGATCACCTTATCTCAACCCTGCCCACTGACCCACCTTTACCCTCTAGCATTTGAAACTTAATGACTTCAAAGAGCTGCAGAAAAAGGTTTCATTTTTTCCCCTATAGTACATTGCCCCTCCCACCCCCCAAATTAGAGGGCTTATTGGAGCCTTACCTCTTTCCATGTCATTTGGAAAATGTGTAAACAGACACATTAATCCCCTTCACTGGGAAGGTCAAAATGGCTAACATCACAGCAGATTAACTAAATGCTTACAATCAGGCTCTCCTAAATCATCCAAACCTGAGCCCACTTTCTCTAAAATATTCAAAGGGACTTTCTCTCTGAAAGATTAGCTTCCTTGACCCTCTGAGGTCTTTTCTGCATCCACTGTGCAGAGCTCTAGCATGTCATGTCAGCTTTAAAGAGTATGTAAGTATAATTCACACCCACCTGACACTGCCAGAGTGATGAAAATGGACCTCTGCATAAATTAAAACAATATGTCCCCTAGCTTCAGGTGGTTTGGCACTAGAATTGCTTAAATCAATATTTGAACATTTTTTAAATTATGTTTCTTATTAATGATAAAGAAATGCAATGTGTGTTTGACTTCAAAATGGATGGCACTATTTTTCTAGACGTGTCCCCCAAACCAGAGTTACAGAAAATGAATACATACTCTCAGTTTAAGTATTTCAGTGTGTCAGCTATATTTATTCTCTGTTGTACTATATAATGTTCATTTTTAGACACAAATATTCCTTTGACTTGAGAGGGTATTAGTTGAATTCTTGAGGTATAACAACTTGATGGGAGGTATTTGTTTGGAAGTACTCTCCATTAGACATGGCTGGTCTGACTCTGACACCTGGCAAAGGTGATGAATACCCACAAGTCTATCTGAACAGTGTACACAGATCCTCTGTAAAAATCAAGCAATTAGTAGACATTTGACAATTCAGAAGCCGCAAAAAATTAGCTGGTACTGTATGCACATACAGTTACAAGGAGAAAGCCCAAGAGCATAACTATTATTTGATTATGACAATTAAAATGCCAAAGTTAAATTTCACCTTGCACCTTGCTGAACTTTATTTTGCAAAACCTATTCTCTATGAGGGCCTACTTTTGAATTCTTGCCAATGTGATCTGAAAATAACCAGAATTGTTGACTTTCAAAGCAAGTAGCAAACCTCTTCCATTCTCATGGGTGTTTGAGGTGGAGAGAGATAGCGACTGTTGCTTGTATTCATCTTTAGCCATGGCTGTGGGCATGAGAAGAGATGTAGCTCCTGATATGTTTCTATGCTGTGTAAATAAATATATTTTAAATCATACAACTGGTACTTTTTAATTACTTTTTTATAGTACTATAAGTCAAAACTAATAATGAACAGCTGGTGGCTTGGACTATTTATCCACAGAAAAGAATAAAATCTATCAAGCCTTGTGTAAGTTATCTGGACATGGGATTTGGAAATGAGGGATGGTTTCTGTTCATGTCTTTGTCCCTTTCTCGGCTTCAGTGGCCAGTCAGACTGAGGGAGTAAACAAATTTACCTTTTCTCAGCAAGAGTATCAGGGCAATCCAGAAGAGTGTTGTTTTCTTCTTTGCCTATCAGAACAGTGTTAATTCCCACTCTGAGGAAAAAAAGGAAATTATGGATGTTATCTGTTTTGATGCCTGTGGAGGCATCCTAGAGAGAGGATCAGACTTGCTTCTACATGTACAATATGATAAATATCAGATGAGACCCCCTCAGACATGGGCACCAAAGAGAGGCTTCAGAAAGTGTATGGAACTTTATGTAACCTGATACATTTAGATGGGGACAACATTTTCAAAGGAATATACTGGAGTTCTGGGGCTAAATTCTGACTTACATGCACAGTTTCAATGAGTTTGAAGACAGTCGCATGTGTCTGAATTTCCTGAGGGCTGAGTCTGGATATATTCCAAGTGATAACTGATTGTTGAAGGAGGAGGCCAGCACTAGGCTGATTATTCTTCTTGTCACCATTATCCAAGCTCCAAAAGCCTCTGGGATACACAGATAAGGAGCTGGTATGAATGAGTCACTGAAGGAAAATTACTAGTCAAAGAAGAAATTACATTTCAGAATTGCTGAATTTATTTTTGACTGAATGAGAAACACTACACCAGCAGGTGTGCCACGTGCATGGAAGATGCTGTTAATTTAGCAATACCAATGTTTGCTTTGCAAAGAGTCCACGTGGCTTCCCATGCATGGCTGAGCCTCCTCAACTGCTCTTTGTTAAGCTTCGGTTTTGTTCTCTACTGCAGGCAGGCTCTCTCCTTCCACAATAGCACAGCACTGCAGAGTCAGAACTAAATACTGACTTTTGATGGATTAAAACCAAATGTATAGACAACACAGCTTATAGCACTCTTTCTAAACAGCCAGGAAAATCCTGCAGAAGGCATGCCCTGTGGGGGAGAGGACTGTTGTTTAACATGGAAACTTGCTCCAAGCAGTTGCACATCTCAATGAGCACAGCAAAGATGGCAATCCACGTGTTTGAGATGGGTGATGTGATCTGCTCATGCCTGGATGTAAACCTACCATCTGTTGGATAGCAATGCCATGTCGCTGCTTTCTTACTGTGTTACCTTGAAGAGACAGATTAGCCACTTTGCCAAGTGTTGTTGCTGTTCAGTTAAAGTCTTTGACTCCATGTCTATCCCATCATTATTTTCAGATAGTTCCATCTCTTCTCTCTCAGCTAATCCAAACTAGTAAAATGGTAAAGACATAGCACTGCTGGCAATAATTGTCTCTGATTGTTGTTTCTTTTCTTTTCTTTTCTTTTCTTTTCTTTTCTTTTCTTTTCTTTTCTTTTCTTTTCTTTTCTTTTCTTTTCTTTTCTTTTCTTTTCTTTTCTTTTCTTTTCTTTTCTTTTCTTTTCTTTTCTTTTCTTTTCTTTTCTTTTCTTTTCTTTTCTTTTCTTTTCTTTTCTTTTCTTTCTTTTCTTTTCTTTTCTTTTCTTTTCTTTTCTTTTCTTTTCTTTTCTTTTCTTTTCTTTTCTTTTCTTTTCTTTTCTTTTCTTTTCTTTTCTTTTCTTTTCTTTTCTTTTCTTTTCTCTTTTCTTTTCTTTTCTTTTCTTTTTTCTTTTCTCTCAGGATCATCAATTTAACTTTATTGTTTTCTAATAAAATTGAGTTTTAAAGAAACTGTAGGACCCCTGCATTGCTGAATAATTGTATCTTCCTCAAATTAATAACCAGATCCAGAGAGTACAATTAGGGATGAGAAGTGCAGCAAAAGAAATATGCCTAAGTGTGTAGTTTTTCATTAAATAACTGAGAAGAAATAGGCAACATAATTATTACAAAGCAGTTGGAATCCTGGTTGAGTCTACTTTATTTTCTGCTTTGCAGCCACTACCACTAGGAAGCATTGCCTGTGCTGTGGGACTCATAGAGGCATGGCACTGTTCGCCTTGGTAAACTGGTCTTTTCTGTTCAAAACCTCTGTAGGATTTCTTTTGAATTGGATAATTTATATACTGTGTTTCAAGGTTGTAACTGGCCCAATTCAGCTGCCATTTTAGAGGTGTGATGGGTACAAGGAAGGAAATTCTGAATAATCTGTAGGCTGTTACCTACTCGTTGCACATGTAGACATGAGAGACTGACTAGAAAGAGGCAAAAGACCTTTTAAATATGTGTATAAGTATATTGTCCTTATTTTCAGGTGAATTTGTTTTGATCATATGCAACCCTACTGTAGTCTGCTTTGGTTGGTTGGTTGATTTTGTGGTTTCCATCCACGAGTTTTCCAATAGTTGAGATTTACTCACACAAATTGGAGAATGAAATTCACTTCAGCTTTGCTTTTGACACCCACCTGACTACAGCACTCTCCCAACCCCATGCGTAAAACCTCCAGGACACCACCAGCAGCAGTTCCTATCTTCCTATCATCAGCAGGGTGCCTGTTTCTGGACTGACTGCAAACACCCACCTTGGGTCCACAACTGGGATGGGCATCCTCACAGAACGACAGACCAGCTTTTGGCTCCTTACGCCTGCTACTCAAAGGCTGTCTGTGGGAGGTGGATTAAATAGTAAAAAGATCTGGCCTCCCATCTGAGATTTGCTGGCCACAGCAGTTGCACCATGTACTATTTCAAAAGTTTCCCAGATTTAGACTCAATTTCTCTGTTACTGCAAAGGATGAAAAAGGAAACCCGTTTACACTTGACTTACTTATAGTTTAGCTTCTGCTTCTCATTTAAATAGCAATTAATATTATTTTCTCCCACCAAATGTGATGTTCTATGGGCGATGTTAACCCAAACACTTTAATATATCTTTTTATGCTTTGGTCATATTTCTCCTTGGAATCTTATCTAGAAGTCAATGAACTTGAAGGACGTACTCTAATGAAGCAAATTAGAATTCTCCCAGGGTAGCCTTACAGTTATTATTTTTATTGTTAATTATTTTGGTTCTGTATTCTCTTTAATATAATATTAAATTGTGCTGTTATAGTTGATGTCTTGAACATCAAACAAGCAGAATGAGTTATTAAAACAGAACACTCACTTCTGTTATTTGGATTATAAGCCACTTTGTAACCAAAACACTTTGTAACCAGGCTATCTAGACTTGGACACCTTTGATCTTTTTTGAAGTATCCATTTCAGAACTTAGCACAAGGTGAACATATTGTCTATTCAGCCAGGCTGAGTTATTGGGGCTTCTCTGCACAAGGGAGCAGGTTTGGAGTTGTCTTGTGCTTGCTTTGGGGATGACTTGACATCATGATGTACTCGAGCCATCTAGCTGAGACTGAAGAAATTGTGTATTGAACAGCTGTACTAGCTCTCATTTTCACTTCTGAGCTGATTGGCAGGAGAAAGAAAGGGGAAGCAATCTCTGAAATTTAACAGGATTTCCCACTGACTGGGCGATGTAAATCTGTTTTGTAGCTGAGAACATACTTTTTGTTGCAGTCCTTACAGGTGAAAAATTAAGTGAGGATGAATTGTTCTGGTATCAGTTTTAAATTCATATGGTTCTCATCTCTGCGTTTCTCTCCAATTTCCACAGATGAAATTTGAATCTGAATCATGCTGGATTCTGCATCTGGGATGGAGTAATATCAGACAGAAGTACAAACTGGGGGAGAAGTGGCTAGAAAGCAGGCCTGTAGAAAATTATCTGGGGGAGCTGGTTGACAGTTTAATATGAGTTAGCAGTGTGCCCTGGCAGCCAAGAGGGCAAACTGCATCCTGCGGTGTCAGACCTCATCATGCCTGTCAGTGTTTGAGAGGCATTTGAACAATGCCCTTAATAATATTCTTTAAATTTTGATGAGCCCTGAAATGGTCAGGCAGTTGGACTAGATGATCGTTGTCGGTATCTTACAACTGAAATTATTCCACTCCATTCCACTCCATTCTATTCTATTCTATGCTATGCTATGCTATTCCATTCCATTCCATTCCATTCCATTCCATTCCATTCCATTCCATTCCATTCTAATCCTGAGAGGAATTTAGTATTGATGGCCTACCTCATAGACTGATTCAAAGCCTACCAAAGGCATAAGGAGGGTCTCTAGTAATTTCAGCTGGGTTTGGATTAGAATATGGATTACAAAACTAGCCTTTCATATGGGTTTGATTTTTTATAGTCACTACCATAACTTAGTACTTCAATTAACATGTCACAATGAAAGACCAACATACACTTCTGTCAAAAAATACTCTTCACCAAGTTTTTGTTTGGATCCAAAACCAGTTCAAGACCAGATGTCAGGTAAAGAAAAGTAATTTATTCTACCATATAATTCCCGTGGGTTTGTTTTTTTTTTTTTTTCTACCAAGGGGAAATCAAGCTCAGCTCTTGTGAAAAAGAAATTATACCATAAGTACATGAA
This sequence comes from Balearica regulorum gibbericeps, assembly GCF_011004875.1. Taxonomy (NCBI): domain Eukaryota; kingdom Metazoa; phylum Chordata; class Aves; order Gruiformes; family Gruidae; genus Balearica; species Balearica regulorum. The sequence continues at coordinate 65,159,974 of NC_046184.1, forward strand.
ACAAAAGTTTTCCTTCATGAAGCTTAGTATGAGCAGATGTTGATTCTGGACATGAGAAAGTAAATAGACTTGCTTCAAGTTCCATATCAGGTTTTCTTTATTATTTTGTACTGCGTCATTCAAAATTTAATTCTTCCTGGGGGAAGAAGCCCAGGCTATCTTATTTGTAGCTCTGTCACTCAGGGATTAGTTTGTTAGTTTGATCTGGATTACAGTTTATGGATGTTACGAACTCTTTGCTAGAGATGTTTGTGTTTTCTCTGTCATGGTGACTTAAGCATATACCATACACTGCAGCAGCACAAAGCAGCTTCTCAAAAAATTCTTCACTGGTGATAATGAAAAGAAGACTTTGCATGGGGCAAATGAGAGCCATATAGCAGTCTGACTAGCTCTGATTGTCACTCAACTAGCTGGCTTGTAAGAAGTGTCTTCAAGAAAAAAAGGACTTTAGGAAAAATAATGCAAGCATAAGCAGATAAAAAGTTTATTCTTCCCAGTACCTCAGGCACATTTTGCTAATATTACATCTTCTGCATATACATGAAGAAATAATTAACCCTTTAGTTCATGTATTAAAACTTACTCTCTTTTAAAGTCATAGTATTACTTGATAATAGTGATAAAATCAGTTTATATGGTATAGATCTTTTGTTAGAAAAAAATATATCAGAACTGAGGATCAGTTTCCAGGTGTGAAGGATACTGGCAATGTTGCTGTACTTGACTATTTTTAATCAGTCATGTTTTTCATGCCTTACATAATGATTGTCCTGCACACTTTATCAATTTTGAGCCTTAGACCTGTGTTTGTTGCAGAGTTGGAGTTCTGTATGGTATGCATTAAATAACCTTTGAGCAAGGAACATAAAATATATCAGCTAGCTTACCGACATTGATACTGTGCACTGAGTGAGAAAACATATGTATATCAAATTATGCATATGTTTTGCATTATGACATACATGCTATGGCACAAGGAGCCACTGCTCAGCCTTATAAGCTCATTTGAGATCCCTTAATTGTGATATCTGCATTTGACTTAATCATCTGCACCACTGTTGTTTCCAAGCTGCAGTGCAGTGTCTCAGGAATCGTTACATCTTTCAAAAACCAATGTATGAATAACACAGAGAATGTAGTTTTCAGTTAGAAATTAATTCTGTAAACATTCATTTTTTGTTTGGATTTTCCAAAGGAAACTGGTGAGAAAGACACATGTTCCTCAAAGCAAACACGAAGCCTTCAGAAATGGCTGGCATCTTTGGCAGTAGGTCACATCTGTCACTAGCTGTGCCTAGCACAGAGGCTGTGTATTTAAAAGCTTGATGTGGGCTACAGAAAGACCCTTGCGATGTCTTGAAAAATTACATATGGCCACAGTATTGAAGAGGGATCAGAAACAGATAACAGGAATTTATGTCCAGCACCGTTCCCAAAATAAGGAATTGCTGTTATCCCTACACAATAAATTGGAAACTCTGTGTAAAAGACTGATATGAAGAAAAAGGCAATGTGGGGTTTCAAGAATAGACCTCCAATATGTTTTTGAAAGTATTTATGATGTTTAACTCTTTGAATTCAAGTACCCATTCCCCTGAGTAGCCTTTGAGAATCACAGAAGTTTCCCAAATATCTTTGAAAGTCAGATATTAGCAAACTGCAAGAGAGTGAAGTTTAGGTTTCTGATGTCATAAATGGTAGCAAAACTCCCAAACCATCCCTCAGCTTATTTTTTCTGGAATACAGAGAGAAAAAGAAAGAGAAAAGAAAAATAAAAAGAAAAAATAAAAAAAAGTAAAAAGAGAAAAAGTAAAAAGAGAAAAAGGAAGAAAAATAAAAGAAAAGAAAAGGGAAAGGGAAAGGGAAAGGGAAAGGGAAAGGGAAAGGAAAAGGAAAAGGAAAAGGAAAAGGGAAAGGGAAAGGGAAAGGAAAAGGAAAAGGGAAAGGGAAAGGAAAATGAAAGAGAAAGAAAAAGAAAAAAGAGAAAAAGAGAAAAAAATTGCTGAGGAACCATTGTACAATCTTTGCTTTTTTTTGAAGTTCCTTGAAGTTTTCTGTGGAGAATATTTGGCTTCAGTAACATTCAGAAGCTCTCAAGAGACAAAGAATTCAAGTGCTTTGATTCAGATTTTAAATGAAGCACATCTATGTTTATCAGTACAAAGGGGAAAGAATCGACTCCTAACAGCAACACAGTACTTGATTAAAAAAGAACACAGGGTAATACTCCAGAGTGAGACACATTGATGAATAATGAAAAAGGAAAAAAGAAATACAGATCCAAGAAAGAGTTTTCACAGTGAGTTAGCTACATGGGATGTCAATTACACTCAGAAGCTATTCACATGTTTTACATACTCTAGGAAATGTTAAGGAAAATCAATCCTAAATACCAAATGACACAAGGCATCCACTTTTCTTTGGAAAACTGTTTCATGGTTTCTGTTCTTCATTCTTGTCAACTGCATTTAAACAATTAGATATGTAATACATAACCCTATTAACCACACCAGAGGAACTGTGTGCTCTTTTAACTGGAGTAAGGTTTCTTTTAATGAAATGTTCCTTTTTCTGTTAATTAAATGTTTACAGCCTCTTAAAGATGTAAAGTCAGTAACAAAGGACATTAGTAGAGGATAAAGCTATTCTCTAGTTCAACGCCTTGCATGATCACAGAGGCATAAAATACTGAAATGTGACTTCAGAAGTTATAGGGAAAGACATGGCTCCATTTCACCTGCTCTGCTTTCTGCCAACCCTGTAGAGGGTTGGCTACAACTAGTAGGGGCTGCACACTATTTCATTGCTCTCATCAGTATTAATAGTGGCATCCATGCACTAGAACTTGCTAAAGAACAGATAGAGCTGCAAGAATTCACATAAACAACAGCAGAGACTGAACCTCTGGGGTCTACAAGAACCAAACATTCAGCTCCATCTATTCATATTGCCCAGATTGCCCCACACTTTCATCTTCTTTGTATCAAATTATTTTACATCAAATTATTTGCTCCTCTTAGCAGAGTGTGGGTAGACAGGTCTCTACTTTTCCTGCAGTGCAAGGTCTACTGGGGTAGGACTGATCCTCACTCTTTAGAGAATCACCACCTTTCTCTATCTCAAAATGGCTGTACTCTGCCAAGATTCCTCCTTGGGATTGCTGCCACTTCTAAGAATTTTTTTTCATTTAAATTTAACTAAGGGTGCTAACGCTGCATTTGCGTCCATGAAACAAGCTCACATGCTCTCATGTGCTTGGTTCTTAGGCAGCTGTCGACAGTGGAGAAGTCTCGGTGGGGATGTCAGAGGTATCAAGAAGATGTTTCAGCTGTTAAGGTCTGATTCAAGTCGCTGATTGAGTGAGAAGGAGATCCAGAAGCCTATATTTGTAAAATCAAATAAAAAAAATATACAACTAAAGAAAAGGAGAGGAGCTCTATAGCAAATGCAGTAAAACCATAATGTACTTTGAAAGTAAACAGAACAACATGTATGACAGATGTGAATCACTAAGTTGAGAGCATGTTATTTTTTTATTTCACTTTATTGCTGTGGGCAAGAAATCCCACTGGAGTACTGGACCCCATAAACAACACAGTTCTCTGCAGGAGACTAGGAGATTGTCTAGTGAACATATCAAGGCCAATGATGTGTAATTAAGCAGCTATGCAAGAGCAGGAGGTTGTGTATTCTCAAACACAGAGTGAGAAAAACATGTTGCTCTGATGTATGGACTGTCTGCATACAAGATGAGAGTGCTCAAACTTAGTGGGGATTAGGTAGAGGAATTAAGGCTACAATCAAATGTTTAAGGTAAAGTGTATGTAACCATTACAAAATGGATAGTTGAAGGGGAGTTGGGGAGTCTTTTAATCATATAAGATGCAGATTGCCCAGCTAAGGGTAGCCAAAATGCTAAATTTGGTTACAGGTGCAACAAAATTAAAATCAGTAGGGACGAACTGACTAGAAGCGTATTGCTCATTTCTGAGGAGAACGAGCAGAAAAAGGCAAGAGCAATGAAAACGTGTGTGTGGATATTGGGGGAAGTGAAGAATAAGGTGTAAATTCAACCAGACAAGAGAGGAGGGTGGACTTTCTGATGGTAGGGGTGCAAACTCCTACAGCCAGCAGTGCTGCGTACCTGCAGACCCAAGCCCACGAGGATGACAGAGGGAACCCCAATGGACAACCCCGTGGAATCTCCCTCAGTTCTGTGCCTGGAAGGCTTGGTGTGGGAGGGCGGAGCACAGGACAGAGTTGCATCCTAATACTAATTGTACTGGGAAGGAAAGGGTGGCAGAATTGTATTTTAATAGCAGCTGTGTGCAATTAACGAGATTTAAAAGTGATAAATAGCAGCTTCATAATTGTGCATAATAATGTGCAAAATGATGTAATTGTAAATTGATAACAGCGATGTGTCCATTAGTTAATCAGGTTATTGACTTTTTGATATTTTACTTTCTTAGCAGCTTGTTGCTAAATCAATAAACATTATCGACTCTTGTACCAGTTATGTTTCAAGGCTGTACTCTGAAGGTGGAGAGTTGAACCACATGGTACCAGTTACTGCCTTATTCTCACTCGCAGAGTGGACTCCTCCTCTTTAAAAATGTAAATGCACAGCTTTTCATACAATCTCACACTATTCCTATGTTGCAGGTCCTAATTCAGGTGTCTCAGTTGGGTATCTTACCTCCATGGAGGGGAAATCTGATTTCAGCATTCAACGTAATTGCAAGAGACATGTTTTTTCTCACTGCCTAGTACCAACCTGTTGTACGTAAACCAGAAGTTTTGCTGCACTTAATGCAGATTCACTCTGTTTTCAGATATATATGATTTGTGACACTCTAGCGAACACATTTTATGAGCTGCTGATAGGAAGAAATTTACCTGCACAGAACCGTTGAGTAATTTTGAATTAGCATATTTATTTAAATCAAAGCATATTCACAAACAGATTATAAATTCAAAAGAACAAACAAATTTAAACAAAAAGTTTGGCACAATGTTGTTTCCACTTTGTATTTGCTCAGGTGGTTAATTTTACAATGACACAGATACTTCTCCAAACTTGTTTTTAAAGATACAGTTCCAGAGAAATAAGTAATCTTCATCTTCAATAGACCTGCCTTAAAAGTCATCAAAGACGGGGAAAAAAAGGACATATTTTTATAGTTTTTCTATGGATATTTCCTGCACGGGTTCTGTCAATTTGAAGGATGAAAAGAAAATTGATCCAATATTACTCATTTTAATTTTGGCAAATCGTGAATTATAGTTAATAATTATAGGCACTATCACTCAAAGATGAGATGGACATTTGATAATTTATTTTTCTTGCTAGAATTTTTCAAGATATATGGAAAGACAGGCTTGAGCATTACCTCAGATATAATCAGAATCAAAAATTTCTCAGAATTACTGCAAGCAAGAACTTACTGCAAAGAATTGTGGGTAAAAGCATGTAAATTATGGTTTGGAAAGCAAGGTTAGTTTCTGGAATAAGTTTAAAACTTTATAATATTCACAGAATTGTATGGCTCCGAAAAAAAAGAAAAAAAAAAAAACAACAACAAAAAAAACCTTAAAAGCTGTTTTTATTTTTGTTACCATGTAATTTTAATTTCACTTGTATTTTTCAGATTGGGTCATTGAAGTAGATTATAGGAAGTTTCATATAGCTCATATTGCTTGGTAAGAAAACATTACCCTGAAAGGACATCTGCAATGCTGCTTTTCAAAATTTTGTCAGCTTCCAAGAGCCAATGTACCAAAGTGGAGAAATTAGTTTTAAAAGCCTGTGAAAGCATTAGGTCCACTATTTCTGCAATTAAAATGTAAATACTTCTTGTATGTTCAGTTATTGCCATTACTATTTTCACAGACTTTCTCATGATTTTTAAGGACTTCTACACACTTTTTCTTATTGGATTGGTTAGTATCTTTATACCAGCCCAAGCTGCCATACAGCTCAATGTCTGCAGTGCACGTAAATATATATGTCTACATTATCAGAAATTAATATTCCAAGAATATACATTTAGCACTACAAAGTAATCACTTCAAGTCTCTATGAAAATATAATTCAATCCTTTTAGAATAAATGTTCAAAGAAGTTTTTGCAGTTATTCTCTGCCTCTTCACCTCCACATCCAATACAGATTTACCAGTTTGTTTTTCACTCCTAGTACTCTTTGGAAGTGTAACTCTAGCACAAGGGTTTCTGGAGACATTGAAATAATGGGGCATTGACCAAAGACTAAACAGGCAACTCCTTCCTCATTCAAAGTCTGGTTGCATTTATCAAATTACAGGAGCATTTCATGTAATTATCTCATGCTTCATCTTAATTTTATCACAAAATCCTTTTGTCTCCTGCTTTTGTGTCACTTCTGTTTTCTCTTTTTTTCTACCTGTATAAGTTGTAACTTTTATTTTTCTCTTTATGATTTATCATGCTTGTTTTCCCTCCCTCTTTGCCTCCTGTTTTTGATCAGGTAGTTATGATCTGTATTCTCAGTCTTCGGTTTAACATTTCTGGTGGAATTATTCCTGTTCTGCAAATCTGAGTACTGCGATAAACAAATAGCAATTCATATTGCTCTTCCTACTGTCGCTGCACTTCACTGATAATGAAAAAAATCACTTCTGAAGCCCTTGAATCCCCACTGATCATTTGCTAATGGGCACTCCATAAACATGAATTGGAAAATTTGTCAGTGTTGGAGTATAAAAGAAAATATTTTGTTCGGGTAATTCAAATGTTCCCACAAGATATTTTAGTATTACTATTGCAGATAATAGGAAAGAACCCAATATACTTCAGAGGTTTTTTACTTACTCTAGACCTGGGATTTCCTGTCAGATGGATTTGTGTTTATGACTAATGCTTCTGAAATTTAAGAAGTGTTCTTTGAAATTCTCTAAACTGAAAACATCTGTGGCTATATCTACCTAAAATTGCGTAGGATACATTCCTCTTCTGGAGACCTAAAATTCATCCTAACTTTAACATCTTATTGTCAGGCAGTTTAGTTTAACTATCTGCAAAGTGGAAGTCAGATGAGTGACAATATAACCTTATGCTGCTGGAAAACTTTGCCAATAACAGCTATAGAAAGAAGCACCCTTGAAAAGTAATTTAAGTTTTATGAGAGGGATTGACATGGATCTTTAGGAAATGAGACTTGCTTTCTGCAAGAAATCTTCAAGAAGTTATTCATGTCATTTTTTTGTTCCACCATGTTTTCTTCTGTTGCCAGTTAAAATTTTTCAGCTCGTATCCAGACATTTTGTGTTCACTGTGTGCTTTTGTCAAGGCAGCTGCTGCTTCAGGAGCAGCAGGTTAGCAGCTGACAGGGACCCAGGAAGGAAAGCACTTCTAAAGAGACACAGCCCACTGCAACATGACTTTCTCAAGAGTGTTCGTAAAGTGCTTTGTACTTCTGACTCATTCCTAGGATCATGGATCAAGACAGGAGAGCTGACTTATTTATGTCATGACTATCCATATAGACTCATTTTAGCTCCTGAAGCAGCAGTAGAAATGAAGAACACACTACAGAACAACAAATTGCATTATATTTTTACTTTTCAATGCCTGGGTAGCTGGTGACTTCAAGACTTACACAGCTGTACTCAAGCCTGATGCAAAACTTTAGGCAACCAGGATATGGTGGCGTCAAAAGGTAAGGCACGCACAGACTGCATATACCTTTGGGGTTAGACAGGGACTGCAAGAACTGTTTGTCCCTGATATCCATCACGAGTGAGATTTGCCTTGAATCTTCATTAAATATCATACCATAAGTTGCTGAGGAAGTCATTAGGCTGCATTTGCTGGCATCATTTTCTTTACCCACTTGTTCATTAAATGACGATTACCCTCCTCTCTATACTAAGTTATTTCATTTGCAAGTTGCTTGACTACATGGAGACTAATTTTAAAATTTGATATAAAACAGCGACTAAAGCTTAAATTTATCAAAGTATTCCTCTCTCTACTGGTTCAATCACTTCTAAATTTTCCAGTTCATTTCATTTCTTTCTCACTGCCTTGTTCTGGCTCAATAGCAATCTTTCTATCAGGTTGTGTTCTCTGTTTAAATCCTAGTGCTAAAAACATTTTTGTCAGGAAATTTTCCAGTGAACCCAGTTCTTCAGAGTAATACTCACATCTTTTCACTAACTGCTGCTATTGGTTATATACTTCTTTGGTCCGTGGTCAGGTCTCTAGCTTTGTCAATCTAAAGTATTCAAATACACATTATGAGATTCACTGTTAATTTACTGGTGCCTCCTTCTACTTCTCCAGTATCAGATTTGTCCAGCATTGCATCCACAAACAGCTTCTGACACACCTGACAACATTCTTCAAAAACTTGTGTGTCTTTGCTCATTATATAAATTCTTTCAATCACAAAAAAAACCCTGACATTCCTATTCATGTAAATACAATTCTAGACTTTTTTTAGAGAAAACTTAGGTCATTGATCTGCCCAAAAGAAATCAGAGCACCTGGCACATTATCACATTCTCAGCTATTTGTTTTCATGCTGATCACAGTTTTAGCTTCATCCTTTGCAATCAGTGAATATCATGAAAATAAATTTTTACTTGCATGACTGTATGGGATATGGTGGCTCTTGGTGTGAACCTTTTTGTGGTTATGTAGATACATGTTTCTACAGATGAAGAACTTTTTTTTTTTCTACTATTCACTATGTTCATTACGCACTGTGTTCTGGCCTAAACATGTAATTAGTGTAGCTGGAAACAGAAACAATACTTTTTTGACTTAAATAGCCAGTCAGGAAGTGTAAATAATAAGTAATGAATAATGACTAGTCAAAGTAAACAATAGGTAAACAATTGAAGGTTGAAATATGTTTACATAAACTGCTGGCTGAACGATTACCAATGACAAATACTTTATCAAAATAAAAAATAGTTTAATAGATAAGTCATAGAAAGAACTAACTTCATCATATAAATTACTCACAGGAAATACTTTGGCTATGAAATTTATTGTTGACAAATGTTTAATAATACACACTGACATAATCTGAACTACTCACATATTTTTTCATTCAAAATTAGCTGTAACCATTTGGGGGGGGGGGGGGGGGATATGACACACCCAAACCCAAAACCCAAAAATGAGAAAACAAATGTAGTACCTTTTCAGATGGCTTAACGAAACTGCTGCTCAGTGTACAGCATAAGTAACAAACAAATACATAAATTAAATTGTTAGGATGCATAAAGAGTGAATTGGAAATGAATACTGGGAAGTTCATAACATCACTGTGCAAATTGCTTGTGAGATATCACTTGACATTTTCCATTCAGTTTCATCATCATATCTCAGAAAAGATATCACTGAAAGTGAAGGGTGGAGAAAGAATTGACAAAATATTATGCATAAAACATAATGGAAATACAGTGATTTCCACAGAAGGAGAGATTTAAAGATTGAGTCTGTTCAGTTTAGTAAAGACATGACTGAAAGAGGGCTTTTCAGGAACCTAGAAAAAGCTCCTAGTGAACATACGGAGACTGTAAATCTGATACCCAGCACCTACTGTCCTCACATCTCAAGAAGAAGGAGGAGAAAGAGTTCAATAAAACAAGATACAAGCTGAAGCTGATCGATAGAAATACTTTTTATGTAGCTTATGGCTTAAGTACAGAGCCCACTGACAACATATAATTGTCAGAATAAACTTAGTGATGTTTATAAAAGGCAATTGACTTTTATATTGATATATACGGGTTATAAATATAGGAGGCATATAACTCTCGTCCTTCAGCATACATACCAAGTTCCAGTTGAGAAGAAGTTGTAAGATATTTCTCAAATGGACAAGTTATTAAATCTTTAGTGACTGTATCTGTTCTGTGCTCGCCCAGAAAGAAAAAGGATAAAGAATTTGACTACAACTCTTGCTCTGTCTACAGAGCTCTAGGAAAGTGTGCCAGAACCAAAACACTTAGATAAGTACGTGCAAGAAGGAAAGGATGGACTCAGGAAGAGGTTGATTTCAATGAATCTCCTTCAAATCGATGGCAAGCTACATATTGATACACAGGACCTGGCAAAACCACATTTCTTCTAGTGAAAAAAAAAAAAAAAAAGCCTACAACAAAAGCCAGTATTATATAACTTGAATCTAGTGAATGGGGTTGGCCATTTTTAGTCATCTCTGTTGTGCACAATTACAGAACAAAAGTGCAGGATAGGTCTAGTTTGTCTTTGGCAACACAGCCTGTTGTCTAAAGGCCAGAATACCATTAACATAAATAATACATAAACATTTCAATCTCAAATATTAGGTCACTTCCTAATGGCAGTTAATTAGTTGCCTTTCAGCAAGGGAATGCCTCATTCAATATCTCATAGGAGTCTTTTCAAATATGGTCTGGGATATAGATTTCCGTTGTATTACAGAGACTGCCATGGTGCTAATTTGTCACACTGTTTAATGGAAGGAGACTTTGCAGGGCATTGGACCCCAGGATCCTGCTCCAGTTTCTGGATGTCTGAAGGATTTGATCTCTCGGAGAGTGAGTTCAAATAACATCCTAATCTGATGTGCGGTTATCTAGCTCTATGCCAGTAAGAAAGTACAATTTAGCATCAAGTCACAAAGTTATTTGAGGGAGACAAATGTAACAGGAAAGAGCATATTTTCAAGTATGTCTTTCCCAGACAGTACAGTTAATTACTGCCTTTAGTAAGTAACCTCAGACTTCATACATTCTCCTTGAAAAGGCATGGATGGGATGCCTAACACTGGCAGTCATCTTTTCCAACTTCTTTCATTTGCATATTATTTCAAATTAGCTAGTGCTTTTTATATTAGCACTATGACAACCTTTCCGCTATATCCATTACTTTGAGAGGAAGAAAGTTTTGATTTGACTTTGAAAGGCAATCCCTTTCTTCCTTTTTTTCTTTGTGGTTACTTGTCTTCATTCCAGAATTTCTTCTAACGTGCAAATACCTATCACCAATTGTACAATCTCCAGATGATGGTTTAGATGTAATTCAGATGTCTAACAGATTATTATATGTAATATGAAACTAATTTGCATATATTTTGTTTTCATTTCACATATATCTAATATTTAGAAAAATTAAGTTCTCTCAAGAAGGTGGCAAGGAGGACCCAGATTGCTAATCCCCTGGACCGGGACTTTCTGTATCTCAGTTTGGAGGGCTCAGGTAGCATTTATTTGAATGGACACCAATGGCACCTCTTCCTAACTTCACCCAAGACCACTGATGTCTATGTGAATATTTCCATTTCATACACCAAGCACTGACTGGGTCACGGTGCAGCTGGCTGAAGGAGTAATGATTTAAAGGCTGAGAGGTGGCATAGCCCAAATTTTAGTTCATTCTCTCACAGGGAAGTTACAGACCCTCTTCTTAGCTCTGGGACTGCTACAGAGGGATGTGAGATTACTTTGTCTAACTTTTCTTTACAAGGTCAAAATCTTATATTAAACCAATAAGGCAGCTTTTCAAAATGCAGTCAGCATTTATGGTCATCTCAAAATACCTGAGAACTGTGGAGTTTAATGCTCCCTAGTTAAATTCTGGCCTACATATCTATAAAAGAACTACCATATAGGTCTTTATGGCTACTGTCCTGTTGTATGTTTTTAAATGGACAAAAATGGCAGAACGTAGCCTCTGAATTACATCTGATAGACCAGTGAAAACAGATACATATCCATTGGCATACAAAATGCAAATTCAGTTATAAATAAGTGTTTATTTCTAAGATTTCTTTCCCTTTTTTTATAAATGAAAAGATACACAACATAGTATTCAAATTTAAAATGAACCTTCTAGATTCAGAATGAATACAAGGCTTTTGTGTTCATATTTGTAACTGCAAAAAATATTTTTTTCTTCTTTTTGACTCCAGATACACAAAACATTTGAGGTTAATTTGAAACAATTCTTCTTTTCTCCTCATTTTTCAGAATTGACAGTAAACTGAAAAAAATCAATGATTTACAAAGTTCTCCTCCATGACCTAGAGTTCTGTGATTCATCACTCCTTTCTCAAGTTTCATTAACTTTTGTCTAAATTCTCATTCTCTTCTGGAGGTACTTCTCTGCTTCATCTTCCTTAAGGAAAGAAATGGTTTGCTCATTTATAGCATAACCGACAATTGTATTAAGTAGCCTTGCTGCATATATGCCTTGAGCAAATCTTTTGACAGCTAAATAAACATGAAGACAGAAAATAAATGATTCAGAATGATCAAAAGTCTTATGATTTCTTCCTTCTCATTTAAAATAATTTCCACAATAATTGATGCTATGATTAGAAGTTCTGACTAATGAAATCTGTGAATTTTGAATATAGTCATTAATTAGTATCTTACAAAAATAACAAAAAATGTACTTGGCTATACCTTTCAATACATCCAATTATTTATATTTATTCCTCTTTGTAGTCCAGGAACTTTTTTTTTTTTTTTTTTTTTTTCCTAAATACTGTTCTGGTCAGTTATTTCCCTCTACTATTGAGTGATTCTTAATAACTAATATTTTGAGATTGCTGTTATTATCAGTTTAAGATATTCCAGTGTAAGGGACTGGAAATTCTATTCATTTTGCATTGACATTTCCCTGAAATCCAACTGAAGGATGAATGGAGAAGGAAGGAGTGTTTGATTCCTGTAGGTGTTACATGTTGTTTTCTTGCTGCCCAAAACAGGGATGCAAAATCACTAATCACAGTAAAATCACTATTTCACAATGAAGCAAAATATAATTTGCATTAACTAAGTCCTTTTGTTAAACACTCTGCTGCTGAAGTTCTCTGTAAAGACTGGATGTTTTCACAAGCATCTTCTCAACACCATTTTTCCTGGAAAATGTTATGAGGTTTACTAGGGATGGGAGCAGGAGAGAAGGAAGCTGGAGGGAAGGTTGTAATCAAAATTTTTTTCAGCTCTGTGCCTTTCCTCACCAGAGTTCCCACAGGATGTGCCCATGTTTTGCAAAGGACTTCCTTGAGAGGAAAGAACAAAATATTAAGGAGACAGTCACCTGGACATATTCAGTCCCTTCATTTTGAAGGATGTTAAAGAAGAAAACTAAAATTCCATAAACAGCATCCATAGGTACATGGCTCTGAGAGGGGGAATAACTGTATCATAAAATCATTTCCCCCATAATCATAAGTTGAATTGAGCAAATTCTGCAGAGCATCAGTTCCACATGCCTCCATGCACCATCAGCCACTGGTTGCTTAATAGCATGGGAGAACACACTGATTGTTTTAGTGGCACCTCATAAGCCAAAACTGTTGTGGGAAAAGAGCAAAGAGCTCAAGGGCATTGTCAAAGTCTGACACATCTGCACCACAGAGATCCTGTCAAATTCCCAGACCCACTCTGAAAGTGGATCACACACTGCATTTCAAAATAAAACAGTCCTTTCTCCACTCCCCTCCACTCCCTAGAGGTGTGCCTGTCAATCTGGTCTGGTGAAAAAAATCACTCCCAGCATCAAGTTACCCAAGAAGTCTGGAAACTGGCATATTTCCAGGGGACGTGTTTCAGTTTGGCATGATCACAACCATAACCATGATATTTGTTGCACATTCCCATGCACTAGTACCAAAAAAGTGCAAAGAAATACAAGCAGGTGTTAAATGTATCTCTGCAGTATATGCTATCAGAATCTATCATCTTTGAAATACATCAAATACAGTTCAATTTATGGATTATAATCTTGAAGCTTAGCTCATTTGTGATGTCATATGGCTGCTTGATGACCTGTAAATGCAGTGCCAAGTTAAAGCTACTTCTTTAGATAGAACTTCTTGTACTGTAAGTTTTTCACACTACAGCTGGTTCCAGAAAGATGTTAAAGAAAAAGCCTTGTGAGAGGGTAAACATCTTAATGAAACCAAGTACTATGACGAACAAAAGGAAGATAGTCCAGATGGGTGAACTAGGTCTGAAGAATTTTGCTTGATCCCAACTACTCATTTGGATGTTATTTCTTATTTGACCACATTACAGGTTTCCCCCATTTTCTGGTTTTTGTTTTATTAGACACAGCTTCCTTGTGTCCTATGTGTAACATATTTTATGTATATATATGTGTGTATATATATATTATTTTGACCCATTCTTTCAGACCGCTGTTAAGCACACTCAGTGATTTTGCCAGATGTGCTGTAAGACTACAGACTAATTTCCCCATAGCACTGATATACCTTTCATGAACTTACAGTTTGAACTGGATTGTGAAATGTCCTCCAGACAGCCTTCTGATATTATGAACAAATAAGTTCTATGACACTGTCTGGTCTCATAAGCTAGGTCAGGTGTGAGAAATACTGTAAGAGGGCTTCCCAAAGGGCCCTTGTCATCCGTTCCGGTACTGTGGGAAGTTTTACTGATCCCATAGTCGGTGGCAATCTTGTCCTGCTAAACCAGGTGTCAGGAGGAGCCAGCACAGGGACCATCTCTCACAGGAGACAAAGTATGAGTTAGGGCAGGTCATGAAAGACCTGAAAAAAAGAAGGTAACTATTCTGTTGCAGAGACCTGGGCAAGTTCCCATACACTGCAAAGCCGTGCAGAATATTTGTTGTAGAAGCGAAAGCAGTTAATGTTTGCCCCTGTAACAGCGGGATGTTTTGGATGCCTTGAGACTCTTCATGTCAAAATTCTTTTCATCAGGGAAAAACACTGTAAAACTTGTGCACAATTTCCTGTTGCTCTCATTGATCATCATCAAAAAAGCTCCGTGCATTACTAGGTTCAGTGCTCAGTTCATTGAGATTGCTCACATGGATGAAGGCACTTGCAATTGCTCCTCTTTTCTTGCCTGCTTGAATGTTTTCCATATGCTGTGAGACACAGAGGATGGTAAGGAAGAAAAGCAAGGGGGGATCAGAATAGCTTTTGGATTAGCAATCTTAGAAAAGCAATTTCCAGCTTTTTCCTTCTGATGCTGTTAAAAAAACAAGATTCGGTTGCAATTGTACATTATTCTGTAGCTTGGGAATAGGTAATGCTCTCATGTTTTAGTTTAAAGTGTTTATTTATTTGCTTTATATATCAATTAATAACAGGATGGCATGTTTGTAAATCTGTTCTTCTGTACGGTGTGCAGACCATACTGTCTATTTTGAGGGTGGAGGCTTGCTTCTCCTACTTGCTGTTCTAATTTATAGCTAAGAAGCCAATCACATTTTTCTATAGCAGAAAGACAGACTGGCTCCTCCAGTTCTTCCACAATATAAACTTTTACGGGTACTGATTCCAGTGGTTATTGCAAACATAGTCTTGTGTGGATGCACATTGCATTCTACATGATCTTTCACTCTTCAGGAAGGATACTGCAGTGAGTGTAGTGTGCTTCCACCATTCTGAGCCAGCACCATTTTACACACCTCACAAATACAAGGGACTATATAGTGGGAGAGAGGCCACTATTGAGTATGCTGTGCAAACAGGCCAGGACCCACGCAGCTCCCAAATACTGGGCTTTGTTGTGGGGCAAATGTAGAGCTCAGCACTGACTTTGGTTCATAGGGGACCCCATCATACACCACATATCAGGATACATGCTAGCCCAAGTACTCCTCTAGTACAGGGGACATGGCGAAAAGCATCTCCAAGAGAGTGAGGAAGGGATTCAGCAGGATACAAGAGTAAAGTATCTGCATCTACAAACTCACTTCCTTAATATGGACGATATTCCAACCGCTCTCTGCTTCAGAAATTTGCCAGCTAGCGCTGTAAGTCTTCTCCATGAGGTGTAACCACGTGTTCACAAGAAAGGGAATAAATCATTCTTAGAGCTGGATGCTATGCCACTTAGAGCATCTGTAGATGTTGACGATAACGTCTCAGCTGGCCAAACTGATGTTTCTAAGATGTCTTTTCCCACTGAAAACCAGGCTGCTGCTGTGGCTGTGACAGATGAAGATTGTGGGAAGACATAAGGAGGAGCAATATTGCCCCTTCACTGGTGGAGAAGCGTGTTAGAGGTCTGCAAGCTAAACTGGAAAAAGTTTCTTGTACAGCAGCAGCTATCTCAAACCTCCTGCATCGTTGTCTGTGGTGCAGCCACAACTTTTTCCTGTCTACCATCTGTCATTCACATTATAGGAAAGTTAACAGCACAGTATCTTGACTCTTTGTCTCTCAGTGATGTTCAAGACCCTTTCAGAAATGGTTACTAATGCTACCCCAGGTCTAACTGAATCATTTGTTCCATGTGTAAAATTATAAATATACTTTATTATCTTCTTCTTCATTCATGTTTCTTTTCCATTGCAGGTGCTGTTTAGACTCAGGATGGCAGGATATACTGAACATCTGTGTAAGGTCTGCCATTTCCAGGTCCCACCTCAGTGCCCGGCAGCTTAATACAAACCTAGCAGACAAACTTCCTTTATCTATAGAAATATTCTTACTTGCTGATCCAATTGATTGGTGGGAAAGTAAAACCATCTCATAAAGGATTTATGGGCCACTGCACAGGCATAATGTGAGGGTTAACAACAGAGGAGTTGATATTGCTGCATGGAAAATCACCTCATTTACAAAGTCCATTGCATATTCCTGAGAAGTACAGATCAAAGTGCAGCTGCTCAATTCCTCTGTCTGTTAATTTGTGGCTCTTGCAGTTCGTGCTGCAGAAAGCACTCAGGGACATGTTGGAGGGTATGGGATTATGATGACCATCTTGGACCTCTGTGATGGCAAGGTACTATGTAACTGCAAAATCCTGCAGCTTAGCATAGATTTACTCTGTTCCCTCTGGGAGACTTGACAGAATAAGAATTGCACATCTCATTCAGAGCAGCATTGATCACAGCACTTCTGCATCCTTCTGTCTAGAGGCATCAGTCACTTCAACAAGACATCATCCAAAGCCTGTGGTTCCCACTGCACCGAGTGGCAGCACCTCAAGCTCTGTTATTGCAGTCCATGATATAATCACAGCCAGTTACCCCTCATCATTGCCTCTGCTATCAGTTTAAAGTATTGCGCTCATAATCCCTTTTAACTAATAAGGGACAATGGGCAGGGCATTGCCAGCCACTATGGACACCCTGAGCAAGTTACAGGGCACAAGGCTGAAATCCAAATGGCTTTAACCACTCAGAAATCACACTGATTCACTGTCTTGAGTAGCTTACAGTTAGGTGGGGATGGAGACTGCAGATAGATAAAAATAAGGAAACCAATCAAATGTGAACACTTACTGCCCATTATAACAATGGGTTTCACCACAGCCGTGGCTGACAGCTCGGCAGAAAGCTGCGTTTGTGTTGCTTCCCGCAGCGCAGAAGCTAAAGGGGCTGCAGGAGGTGAGAGTCATTCAGATTGCAGCTCACCTTTGCTGTGGTATTTGCCTACCTCTTTCAGGGGCTACAGCATTTATGCTCACTTGGAGTTGTTGCAAAAAAATCCAGTCCCTCAACTACATCCTACCCCTGTCATGCTGAATCACCTGTTATTTAACCTGGCACTCATAAGAAAGGAAGGGTTGATTTTATGCTTCACCCATGAAGGGCAATGTTTTGGAAATGTTACTGGTATTTTCTTAAAACACACTTTTGCACATCTTGTTTACTGAAATGTAGGGATGCGGTAAAAGCAAGATCCTAGCTGTACAGGAGCTCCAGATAAACTCTAATAATCTGTGACTATCCAAAAGAACAGTTGTGTACTGCACATGAACTTTTCAGCAGCTGAAATGTGAAAAATAGCAATCATCCTAAACCAGAAGATATTGAGGAAGATGGGAGTGATTTGTGTCAAGGTTGAAAAAAAAAATGTTCATTATTACAGCAGACTGCACAATACAATTATTATTGGCACACAGAGAATTCAAGTATCATTTTCACTTTCCTTGAAATATTTGCGCAGATCTATTTTTGCACAAATAAATGTTCAAGATGGATGTTTCATTCATGGGGATACAGCCCACAAGCTCAGATTAATGCAGTGCTGTGCAAAGAGGTGCATGCATATGAAGCAAAATACATTAGTGTCACAAGTGCTTTCCTGAAAAGGTAAAGTGTAATTCTGAATGCTTAGCATGAGACCCTTTAAAGGAGGCTGATTGTCAGCCCCTTCTGAAAAATTGCAAGCTATTTTTAAAGTGAGTTCAGGCTATCTACCCCAGAAATAGAGGCACCTGAAATCACTCCTGACTCCTTCAGCATTAAGTCCCTGAATATATTGAATGCACATTTTGTTCAGCAG
This sequence comes from Balearica regulorum gibbericeps, assembly GCF_011004875.1. Lineage (NCBI taxonomy): Eukaryota > Metazoa > Chordata > Aves > Gruiformes > Gruidae > Balearica > Balearica regulorum. The sequence goes on from NC_046184.1 coordinate 65,178,252, forward strand.
TAATGTCAGTGGGGATTAAGAAAATTATTAAGAAGGGGGTTGGGAAAATCCCTTTTTAACATAATGACAACAAACATTTACATATTTAGTAGAAAGGAGAATAAGAAACTGTTTTCAGGCTTTACTAAAGCAGCAAGGTGCCTAGTGTTTTGTATGATGACATGACAGCACTGCAAGATGTTCTCACTATAATTAAAAGATCCTCAATTTGCATGGCTTAAGGCTTGAATGTCAACCAAACTTCATGGAAAAGTAGGAATAGAATATTTTCAGATGCCAAACATGGGTTTGTGTTGATGACGTTTTCATGGGACACTCATCACACCACACAGTGAGGACCTCTGGCCCAGGCTCTGGCTGTGACAGGGACTGACCAAGAGCTCTCTGCTGGCCACAGACCACTTAGAAAGACCTCAGTCCTTGAACCCTCTAGAGTTAAGAGAGCCTTGATGCTGTCTTCGTCTTAAGATACCTAGGCTAATTTTGTGTCTTACAGACTCTCTGACCACCCCTGTGTTAGGGCGGGACACACCAGCCTTGGCACCTGAGTGACAGCGTGAGTACCCTGAGCTGCGGTTTCCGCCATCCCAGGCTGAAGTGCATGACTGATCAGCACAATCACCTTAACGGAGCTATGGGTAGTTTATGCAGAGATTTTTCTGAGAAAGCCCTTCCCTAGACTGAAGTACTTAGGGTTAGTGTAAACCCACCAGTCTCCTGGGTGCAATCAGGAGCTTTTATTTCTACGTAGCTGTTCCTTGGGAAGTATGCCAGTGATGTATTTGGAGTCTGGAAAAGATGGTTTCCCTATCTTACCACACTCCTAGCGCAAGCTCATGCTAATGAAGTCACTCAGTAGGGCAAAGGGCTCGTGTGATCCCTTTTATCACTTCCTCGTCCTGCTAGATGAATCCTCCATCTCTTCCCCCCAGCCATAGTAGTGAATTGACCTTAGGTCTGACAGCCTTGTTCTTGCTGACCCGGGTATTCACCTGGGATCCCCTGGGTCCAGGGCACAAGTATGTACCCCTTGCACCCACTGCTGTCCATTCTGGTTCACATTCTGGTTGCATTCAGCTTGCTTTATGACAAAAGCAAGCTTGCAGCTAGAGTGCTTCTGTTTAAGTGTATAGCACTTAAATAAATTATCCTTGTACCCTTAGTGCTGACCCTTTTGTAAATTTTCATTTAAAGTACAGCATAAAAACTAGTGGTAAAGCAAAATCCAGCAATATGGTTGAAATGGAGTTTGAAGATGTATCTTGACATGTGTGCAGAGATCATCAGTTTCCCATAAAATGAGACCATATTTCATCTTTTCACTACCTCCTTTTGAAGTTTTTGTGCAATTCACAACAGAAACATTTGAAAGCAGGAGTGGATTTGCCTTTTTCAGAATAAATACCTTGCTTCTGTTTTCATAATCTCCTTCTTCCCCACTTTTTCACCATCTCTTGTGCTTGAGAAAGATATTTACATGTTTGTAGAGGCAGACAACCTTTTTTAGGAAAACGTGTGATGTTTCCAGTTTGTTTAACTGAGCTTGTAATTTTTTAACTGAATAAGTTAAAGTGAAATAAGACTTCACGTGTACAAAGAGCATCCTTATATAAGCATGCAACAAAGAAATAGAAATTATCAATTACCTCCATAAAACATTTTAGTTCATGATTTTGTGTAAAGAAAATTTCATAAAAGTTAAAAAATCAGTTTCAAGGCTAAAATTTGATGCTTTTCAAGAAACACACAAAATAAAACCAGAAGAAATAAGCTCAAAGTATAATGCAAGTATTGTAAAATTTAAAACATATTTCAGTATTTTCCATGGAAAGTTCAAATATCCAAACTAAAATGTTTTCCTGATTTTGGAATCATTAAATGTTTCCCTTCTCCTGCCATCTTTATATGTAAATATTTTACAAATTATTTTTCTGTAGAAATATCTACATTATTAGTGCACTGACAATAATTAATTTTTAAAGATTCAGTAATTTCTATAGAGGGAAAATAGGAGAAAAAATTTAATAGGAAATGTGTTAAGGTCTTCAGAAAAGCCCCATTTTAGGATTACAGCCTTTAAAATGAACAGAGAATCATATACGGAAGAATAGCATCAGCATTAATCTACCTAGGGTAGCCATTGAAAGCTAACTCGGAGCTGAGAGCAGAACTAAACCACAGCCCTCTGCAGCGGCAGCCTGCGTTGAACACTGGCTTCGGAGCCATGTTGTCCAGCCTATATGCCAATTAGCGGCTGCAGTCAGTCACCCAGCACCTGCACCATGCTCCTCTTTTCACTAGCTGCTGAGTTTTCTTCTGTGTGATAATTGCTTGTGCTGGTGCCAGAGTTCACCACCATCTGTGGAAGATAATTTCTCCAGAGTTCAGTGCTCACTTGGTATTTCTCTGTTGGCACTTCATGAGTCCGGGCTGTTCCTATGGTATCTAACTGGGTCCCTCCCACTTTCCCCAACTCAGGTTCCTCCAGATCTTGAAAATGTTTGCAATCTCCCTTCTAGTCCATTTTTACTTTGATGATCACAGGAATGCATTCACTAGACCTTCCTGCCTGGTATGTCCATGCTCACAGTGCGATGCCCCATAGGTCAGTGGTGACCCAACATGTTCCTTGGACAGAGGCACTGGAGCTGTTTCTGCTACTTTCTCCACTTTGCCCTGACCATACACCTCTCCGCCTTCTTTCTCTCTACACAGCTGTAGCCCGTACTGCAGATAGAGAGCCTTTAAACAGAGACCTATCATCTGGCTCAAAAAAAAAAAAAAAAACAAAAGCAAGAGAGAAATGGGACCAAGGTGCAGAGACCAAAAGGATGAGTTTTACAGGGAGATGACAGCCAAAATCTACTAGTTGAATTATTGCATTTTGTGTACTTCTTGCCTTTTATTTTCAGGCAAAATACCTTTGAGGGTGTGGATTATTGAAAGCCTTGGATGCACTGTTTGTTTTGCTTGCTTCATACAGTAAAGCAGACCATTAGTTTACTGAATTTCAGCCATTCTGCTCAATAGCCCACAGGCTGTATTTATTGTCTACATACTTTCCTTAACATCTCTGCAACAGTAACTTAGAACTTGATGGAAACAGTGCTAACTGATCTGCAAGCACCAGAAAAAAATAGCTCATTTCGCAAATTATGATGTGAAGTTAAAAGATGACTATGATATGATTCTGAATATCTCAGTAATAGTAAATTCTGTCATTCATAGGCATTGAATCTTTGTTTCTCACATGCATTTGTATGGGATTGCCTGTCTGTTAGAAAATCCCTCATTCTGGAGAAAAGTTTTGGGTGAATATGGCTTCTGTTTCAGATGACTGAACCAGAAAAGACGTTCATTCAAGTCTCTTATGTTTGATTCAGGTTTCTTATGCTTGTGCATTTTTACTTCAGTACCCTCCTACACCCTTGATATAAAAGGAATTCAAGCTGAAATTTTAAAAGATGTTCTTTTCACATAATAATAAAAAAAAAATTAATAATTTAAAAAAAAATTAAGATCTCTTGGGAGTCAATAAGCAGCAAGAAACTTGGGATTCAGCTGACTGTTCCATGAAGTACCTCCTGTGCATGTTGGAGCATCTTTCTCGATTTCTTGGTGGAATCCCAGGCATGAGATTTAGATCCAGAGCTTGGAACCCTACATTGGTATGGCTGTCATAGGAAGCCTGGACCAAATCTGTGAAAGGACTACCAATGTCTGGCTTCCCAGAGTGAAGGGTTGGCTATGCAGGTAAAGAGCTCCAACGCAAAGGCTGTGTCCCAGGTTCTGTTGCTCAGAGTGGTCCACTTCCACACTTTCACAGATAGCTGTCTCTGGAGCTGATTGTATTTATTCAACACAGTACCTGGCCTTGGGCTTTCCTTCATCCTATGCAGAAGTCCTGTAACCCTCATTATTTTTTGTGGCTTTTGAAGATGAAAGTGCCTGAAGTAAACTCAAGGTTATGCTGCAGCCTGCCAGAGAGGTGCTTCCAGTGCAACACCAAGGCTACATGCTGCACAAGTGTAGGCGTGGTAGAAAGGGTATGTAAGGATATTTAATGGTGCAACAACTGTTGGGATAGTGTCAGAAGACTAGTTAGAATAGACAGAATTAGATTTTATGTATATTTATCCCCAGTGAGCTTTGGGAGCAGGTCCTGGAGGAAATAATCTCGTGGATTTCACCATAGAGAACAGAGTTCACTCCAAGAAAAGTCCTGGGAACCGATTAATACATGGGTAGCAAGCATGAATGATGAGGGGAGCAGGATGTGAAGTGAACTGGAGATCTAAGCTATCAAAAACTGTAGACACAGTGCCCTGATAGAAATAAAGACCAAGCAGCAGCTAAAAGAGAGACGATTTTGAGGGGATGACACGGATTGCAGACCTGTTGTAGATCTATAATCTACATCTATCCCTGAATGGAATGGATTTGAAAGCTTGATGAAACAAGATATTATTCTCCAGATTCACAGAGAAAATGCACTGTACAGAACAGCCGGCTATCGCAGAGATAAATTTAGACAGGCTGATAAGACACTACCTTACTTTGATGAAAGTGCTCATCACAAGATTGTACTTTCAACGACTCAGTGCAGCACCTCAGCTATTGTTCTTTTTCTCTTACACACATTAACCACACAAAATAAAGCAATCCAGGACAACCTGCATCCATGTTACATTAAGAAGGATTTCAACAAGCATTCTGTTCCCACAGTGTGCTATAAATGACATGGCTTGCTACCGAGCCTTTTAAAAACATGTTGCAAAATAACGGAGTCACCCTCCCCAGAGTTTGCTAATGATCCAACCTAAACTGTAGTGTTATATGTTAGTAATGGTAATGCAATGCTCTTAGATTAATTAAATAAAGAGAAAAGAAGAATCAGAAGGAATAGCATGGTAATAAGTCCATGGCAATATAGTTGTGCTTGACAAGGATTATTGATTACTGGGGTGTTTCACATTTGTTATGCACTAATGCACTGAACACACATAGAAAAGTGACAGCCCTGAAGTAATTACACAGGAATTGTCAGTACATTCATTTGTGTTTGGGTTATTTCACTGCACTGGCATTTTTATAAATAATAGCATGTCACCTTAGATGTACACAGAAGTTAAATCATTTATCCTCCAACTAATCATTAAAACAAGAGCAAAAAGGACCCTTTCCAAGAATTTGGACAAAGGCCTTAGGAAAAATTTGCAATGCTATAAGTAGATTTGTTGCGGATTTTTTTAAGTGAATTGAAGCTAGATTTAATTGTTTTCCAGTCATCAAGGGTAAAGAGAATACACTGCAACTTTCTCCAGTGGCCATGTTTCTGAGATGTAAGCACTCAAAACTAGACTGAAATAAGCTCAATTATTTTCTGTAGGCCATTAGATAGTCAACTGATACTTGTAACTTGCATTCATGAGGTTAACTATGCTGTCTGAGATTGAAACAGGTGATCTATAAGAGAAAGATTCATGAGATCCATCAGGTACCTGAGTTAAGACCACTTGATTTACCAGTCACCAGTCACAGTCTAGAGCACAGATTTTAGTCAAAGAGTATTATGAGCTAGTAAGAGACATGGCTGAAGCACTTGCCTGTTGGAAGAGTGCTAATACCCTATTTGAAATTTATGAGTATCTTTAGAGCTAAAACAATCCACTCAGATAATAATTATCAGGTCAATGCCTTTTTAGAGAAGGAATTGAAAGCTCTGTAAAAGCTGATTTTTTTTTTTTTTCCCCCTGATTCACTGTCTGGAGAGATAAAAAAAGAGAAAAAGAAAAGGGAAAGGGAAAAAGGAATAAGCCAGCATTTACATGAGCCAGCAACATGCCCTTGCAGCAAAGGCAGCTAATAGTGTTTTGGGCTGCATTAGGAGGAGTGTTGCCAGCAGGTCGAGGGATGTGATCCTCCCCCTTTACTCAGCATTGGTGAGGCCACACCTGGAGTAGGCCACACCTGGAGTAGGCCACACCTGTCCAGCACAAGAAAGATAAGGACAGGTGAGACTCCAACAAAGGGCCACAAAGATGATTAAGGGACTGAAGCATCTGAGGAAAGGCTGAGAGAGCTGGGACTGTTCAGCCTAGAGAACAGAAGATTCAGAGAGATCTTATCAATGCATATAAACACCTGAAGGGACAGTGCACGGAAGATGGGGCCAGGCTCTTTTCAGTGGTACCCAATGACAGGACCAGAGGTAGTGGGCACAAACTGAAACACAGGGGGATCCCTCTGAACATCAGGAAAAACTTTTTTACTGTGAAGGTGACTGAGCACTGGCACAGGTTGCCCAGAGTGGTTGTGGAGTCTCCAACCTTGGAGATATTCAAAAGCCATATGGACATGGTTCTTGGCAACCTGCTGTAGGTGGTCCCTGTTTTGGCAAGGGAGTTGGAGAAGATGACCTCCAGAGGTCCCTTCCAACCTCAACCATTCTGTGCTTCTGTGAAAGGAAAGGAAAGGGAAAGGATGAGAACAAGTTACCTAATTCCAGCAGTTTGAAACATAGATATTTGTTTCCCACTAAAACAAAAATATGAAATATATCAAGTTGAACTATGTAATTTTTTTCTTTTTTTAGTTAGTTCACAAAGTATTTTTTGTAATATTTTGAGGTTCTATCAGAATTATAAACCTCTTAATTTTGATCAATGACCTTTTTCTTCCCAGAAACAAAATTGCTGGACTGCTTAGTTAATGCTCTAGGGTTATTCATGTTGCTATGCTGTTCTTTGTAAACTGCTCCATTAATGAAAGTATAACTATATTGTTCTTATCAATGACTTGGGCTTGTATAATATATCTCTGATACTTAACCTTTTTCAGCTGAGTAATAGAAGAGTCTAGAGTGGAAGAGATGTTAAGTTTATGATGTCTATGATTCATTACTTTAAAAAGAAGTTTCTCAGTGATACATAAGCTGCCAAATCTGCAGATGTAATCTATCCTACATTTTGTGTGATTCTAACTTGTTTTTTTTTAAAAAAAAGGACTCAAGATGCTGTTTTCAAACACTAAACTTTACAGACATGTTAGATATTAACTTTATGTTCTAAACTACATGTATGAGAAAGCTGAAGCAGTGTTCCAGCAGCAGTGTTGCAGCAGATGAGTATGTCACAGCTCACTCATAACTGAAAAGTAAAACAACAGTTTTCTCTTCACAATCTGATATTGCTGACACTAGCTGAGAAAGATATTTCAGAGCTAAGCTGGCACACATGCTAAAAAAAAAAAAAAGTTCATAATAAAAACCCCATGGTTATTTCTGAATCTAAGGTAGGGGTTTAGTTCAGCAATAGATAAATCTTGAAATGGAGCTAGATTTTCAATTTGCTTCAAGGCTGAGGAGTTTACATGATTATGCAAACTCTCTCTAGATCTCCGCCATTTGCTAAACAGGGCTTAAATGCTGCACAGCACTATCGGTGCTCATCTTCCATGACAGCCAATGTATATTTTATATGGTGAAGTGGAGGCGTATCTGGATTCTTGATTAAAGAGTATTTGAGGTGAGGTTTCTAGTGCTTTCCTGCTCTGGATAGGCCTAGCAGCACTGACTGAACAGTGTTTTATCATGTTTTGGCCTCTCTGACAAATAATGCAAGAGAAAATGAGATATTAAAACACAGGTAAACTCCTGTGTACATTAGAGAATGGAGATCATCAGTTCCAGCTTTGGACAACAGTTCAGATAAGTTTGTAATTCATTCATTTCCAGCTGCTTCTGTACCTGATCCAGTTCACAGTAATTCAAGTGAGCAAATTTTAAGACACAAGTTGCCAGACAGCTGTGTATAACTTCACCTTTCCTCCATACTTCCAACATCAGTCATTCCACCAGGAACACTACGGTGAATTATGAACAAAAAAGATGTTATATTTACTTCTAAATGCCAATAATGAATCAGATAGCATAATCCAGTGCAATGAAGGGAGGCAATTATTTTTGAAAGGATGAGAGAAGGTTCTGATTTGGGCTTTATTATTTATGAAATCCTATTAAAAAGTTCTTTCCTGATGGCCAGTACTCCTGATGTGCCATTCTCAGTGATCCCTGGGGTATATTTCTGTAACAGTCAATTCTCTCTTTTTTTTTTTTTTCCAGTTTGTTTTTTTTTTTTTTCCTACTGAGTGAATTTGATAGTCAATTTTGAGAACGGTTTAACTCCCCATTAACTGTTGCTAATTTACAAGAGAACTCCTGTGGAAAACAAACAAACAAACAAGCACATAATTTGATGCAACATCAGTTTGGAATACCAAACAAAGCCATTAGGAACAGCACAACTATTTGGAATAGCAAAGGTAGGCGATTTGGGAGAACGGGCAATCAAGCAAATGCCAGATATATGTCATTCTCTGAGAGAGCTAGCATTATTTCCTTCATTTATTAATCTTCCTCTGGGGTTTAGAAACATATTGCGAAAAAACACACACAAAGACAAACGTAAAGCAAAGTTCATGTTTAAGAATTTTGATGTGCATTAAATAAAAAGACATAGTTCATACTTTCTCTCAACTCATCCATAAGGACAGAATTTGAGTCCAATGCCTTTCATGTAAAGGAATTACACGTAGCAAAGCTAGCCAAACTCCTTTAAGTGTCCTTTTCCACACTTAAAAAATTGCTCCCACTTTGCATTATACGCCAAATCCTTGTGCTGCAAACAGTCTGTGAGGGTCAGTGAATGAGAGGTTTGTATTAGATCCATTTTCACTCCTGACATCCACCTCCAGTCTGTAGATCTCTTTGTTGCAGCCAGCTGTGGTAATGCAAATCTCACTGGTCATAAAAAGTCTTCTTTTCCCTTCTGTTTTTTTGGGGGGGAAAGGAAAAAAAAAAAAAAAAAAAAGGAATAGCATTGAGGATTGCTATTTAAAAAAGCAATTATATGCAGATTATATGTACACACTTTGTAATTAATGGTCATTTGTTCTATGGAAAATAGAAATATTTCTTGTATGTCATCAAACCTTTAAATGTTACATTTAATGTAAAGCCTGAATGACTGATTAACACCTCACAGTGTGAGACCTCATTGTACAAACAAGAATGACTTTATTTCAATGAGCTTATACTTTAAGTAAAATACTGTGGTTATAAAATTTACATAGCTATTTATAACCATGTAATTTCTAGTATCTTTGAAAAAATTAATCAAGCCTTATAGCTAAGGCTGTGCAAGAAACAAAAAGACCAACATGCTGCATACTGCTTAGATGGACCAGGACTGGCTGGCAGCTGGTAGGGTACAGTTCATGCTCTGGGGAGTCCCTGACACAAAAAAAGATGAAGGCAACAAGGGATAGGATATGTTACCTAAAAGTATAGGATCTGATGGTTATGGAACAGAGGACTGAAAAGTCAGGGAAGGGGTTTCAGTGCAATGTATGGATGCAATATTAAAAATTATTTCCAGCTTGGAGGATTTAATCATCTGGCATATTCAAAGATGTTTAAAAGATATCACCCTGCCAATAGGACCTAGTGAGGCCAAGAAAAGAGGAGAACTAAAGCTCTCCTTTAGGACATTTTTTTTTTTTTTTCCAGTTTACTGGCAGAAACAAACCTGTCGAATTACATTATTTCAAGCCAACCTCAAATGTATCTGTCAACCCCAGGAAAATATTTATTGTGCTTTTTTTTTTTTTTATGGGGGAGGGGCGGGACGGGACTGGTGGGGTTTTTTTCTGGTTGGATGTCCTTTTAATTATTTTCACCTGCACTTTGAAAGAATCATTAGTTTGAAATGAAAATTCAGTACATTTAATTCCATTTTTAACAGAAGAAAAGGTTTTGCCTTTCTTCAAATGCTCCTTTCTTTCTACCTAAAGCTATTTGATAAATTTGTTATGCTATTTGAATTAATAATAATTTCTGTTGACCCATTTCTTTGGAGTAAGCAATTGTTACATCACAGTCTCACCAGCTGAACAGTACCCAGCAGAACCAAACAACAGGTTTTCAGCTCAGAAAGACAAAAGCCAGTTCTTCCTGCGCTTGCTGTGAACCACTCCTGCAGTAGGATGAAACTGGTCAAACTGACTCCTTGATCATCCTTTCTATGCAGATAAATCTCCCTGGGGAGCAGGGCTGAGGTAATGCCAAAGCCACTTCTCTCTTCTTTGTCAGATCAGCTCCCAAGGGTCATGAGTTGACAGGAGTAAGTTGAAAGACACTTTAAGATGTCCTCAACAATACCTATGCACAGCAAAAAAAAAAAAAAAAAAAAAAAAAAAAGCATAACAGTGGTTGAAATTCAACATTGTTCTCGGTCTTTAGTGCTGTGTTGGGCACAAATGGGCCAAACTACAGAGTCCAGACATCAGTCATCTGCCAGACAAATCCCTCTCCCAGCACGTTGCCTTTCTCAAGGGATCACGTGTTGCATCTGTTGTACCTGGAATGCAGTCCTTTGGTTTTGATATGACATTTGTTTCCACAGCAACCAACTGGGAAATAACTATAGGTAATATAAACTACAGAGGCAGGATTGCTTCTAAATGAAATGTTTTTTAAAAGTTTCCCCAAGGCTGTCAGCAAATCCAATCATTTTAATGTTCTTGATTTCCTAAGTGGAGGAGTGACAAACAATTCCAACCTGCAAATCAAAATACAAAAGAGAATGAAAAATAAATTGAATCCCATCTCTAGAGACATGCACCAAATTGTCAGATACAAGGCAGAATTCAAAGTCTCCAGTAAGCTTCAGTTGCTTATTTCCCAGCTATTATATTATTAAAGGTTATCCTATCACCTGAAGAGGTACTTTCATATTGAAACTGTAAATAAAATCATCATGATTTACCCTAGGATATGGAATTTCCAGAGTAAACAGACTACTAGCAGTAATGATAGCCAGGGTGGCATTTATTCTCAAGTATATTGGCAAAGCCTCATACTTCAGTCATGAGGATACTTCAAGAAATTACTTATTGCCTATTTATTTATTACAGTAACATCCTCAGCATTCCCAAAGATTAGAAGAATCAATTACTCGAGCTATTTATACCCAAAAGTTACTTGTAGAGATCTCCTTATCTGCCTTCCACATAATACAATTCATATTACATCAGCCAATCGTTCGTGTAAGTACGACAGCTTGCATTTAAGTACAAGTTTCCGTGCTAGGGACATAGCTGCTGTGTGACAGTAATACGCTGCCCCAAATACAGCTGGAGCCTGCCACAGCCAGGAACAGCACCCACCTCTGCTAATGCTGACACCTCACACAAACAAGTCTGTGCACTCCTGAACTTCAGAATTTTTCCTTCTTGGAGAAGAAAAAAAGAAAAGGTCCAAAGAGTATCTAAGCCTCTCTTTGGGAAAATTCTCAAGTCTACATTTAAATTCATCCTTTCTGGGGACAGCATTCATTTAAATTCTGTCTTAGAGGGGGATATTTTCTTGACTGGGAGCCTTAGGTATTTCATGGGACGAAAAATCTTCAATGTAAATTTTTCCAGCAGTTCATTGTTCACATTATAAATTCACTGTGTTGTTAGATGCTGTGCAAACAGACACAGTCCCTGCCAGAAAAAAAGGAGTGCTTTGATATAAAATAAACAAGAGTAAAGGAGAGAAAGGTGGATAAAGGTCATTGCATTACCACTTGTTTATTTATTTTGGCTATTTCAGATAAACAATTCTGTAGAACTTCATTAGAACACTGAGAAATGTAAAAAAAAAAAAACCTACCAAAGAAACCCAACAACTTGGAATCCCATTTGTCATTCTATCCATTAACACTGATGATTTCTGAGCTATAGCAGGTTTTCATGAGGGATGTAGAAGCAGGGAGGATAATGGTGTATCATTGTGACATTTTATTATTCTGTCCATTTCCCAGTTCAATAAACTTCAGAAAAGAATAAGCCTCAAAAGCTCCCTATGAAGTAGGGTAGCACTGTTATTCCAATTTTATGACAGGAAAATGAGACACAGTGGGTTAAAGTGAACAATACAGAGACTGAAGTCACACTGAAACAGTGTGGCTCAGCTTCAGAACGAAGCCCACTTAGGTCCTGCTCCTTTCTTTTAATAGCATTACTGTGCTTGCTTTCTAAAGAGCCCTGAATATATTACAGAAATTGCCTTTCTTCTGTCACTGCATGGGTTGCCACAACATGCTGAATGCAAACAGGGATGATTCCAGGGAACTGTATCTACAGCCGTATCATTCAGAGCACAGGGACAGGAATGCTTGATGAATACGGGCTGCAAGGTATTTCCCTCGCGTAGTCTATGCATTCGCCTCACAATGCTTAATTCCTTCACAAAGATTAAATATGTGCAGAAAAACAGATGAGTGAGGCTTTTAACTTTTCTGCTCTTCCCCAGCTGTTCTTCCGTTCCACTGAGTTTTCACTTACTGCATTTCCTGATTGACTATGAAAATGTGGGAGGTGTTGAAAACACAGAACCACCTGAAAGTATGGAAGGATGATAAAAAAATAGGAAACAACTGAGAGACTGGCAGAGCTCACAGAAGGCATTCTCTCCGCTTCATAAGTTTGATTTGAATTATTATTACCCCAGAACTCTCAATCAGTGCCAGAATACAAAATTAGGACTATGGCTAATAGAAAAAGCAGCCAGAGGGCAATGTGCCGTATTTTTCTTAGGATTTTGTGCTCAGCAAGGTTACAAAGGGGGTGTTCGGAAATAAAATGCTTTATCTTTCTCTTTGGGCTATTAAAAGGACAGGGTCATTGTGATAATAATGAGAACTGGACTTGTGAGACTTTAGGAGAAGCATTTTACATTGTAGAAGCATTTCTTAACAGCTTTAGGACAGAAAAGTGTGACAGAAATGAATGTCAATTTGGGGAAAAGAGATGGATCTAATAAATACTCTGAAGTGACCCTCACTGTTCCTAAGGCAAAAGACTTACAAAAAAGCCTGAACACCAACATCTTTTTTTTTTTTTTTTTTTTTTTTTTTAATAAAAGAAGGTTTATTTGACTCTTGGACAATAAATTTAAGGGTTATTAATTTTGTTTTGAATCATAAGGGATAGCTATTTCTTTCCTATTTTAAAAAGGACATTAAAGAGAAAGAAAGCAGTTTGAGCATCATTTGTGATGTGACTACAAGGAGCAAATCCTCAGCTCATCCACTTGTTTGGGAGATGGGCTAAAGAAGATTTACCCTTAGGGAATCCTGCTCCAACATGCTGAGATTCACAATTTCACCAACAGATCTGACCAGCGCTATCTTTCTCTAGAGTCAGATGATCTGCAACCAGCTGGCCTTCCAAGCACAGTCAACTGACCTTACTTGCCTCCTTACGCTGTCCAAGTACTTATTTCAACAGTTTGAATTTTCTCTCTTCTTCTGGCTTAAATTTACTGAAAGACTGTTATAAATTCCTTGTGTCTAGCGCTTCACATAGCGTATGAGAGCCCTGAAAGATAGAAAGTTAGTTAATAATACTATTCTAGTGAAGCTGTTGCAAGTCTATATCGGTAGTAGCATGCAAATGTCTCACTGTGGGAAGTCTTGTATATAAGCACGTACAACAATGCAAAGCCATTTTTGTTTATTCCCTGCCCCCACTTCAGCAAATTTTGCAGACTGAATACGAATAAAAGTAGAAGAGAAAAGGAAAGCACAGAAGCAATTTCTTGCGACAACTTAATACTATCTGCCTGGAGCAGAACCATAATGTACATTGTGCCCTGTCCGCTCAGACACGCTACAATACAAAGCGAATGAAGTTAATTACATTTTGACTCTGGTGCTGCGTGCTATCAAGGTACATGTACTAATTGAAGCTAGAGCCCTTTCTGGTATTCCCAAACAGCACAGTGAGCGTGCATCATTCATTCACCCTCCAGCTTCAGCTCTGATCAATGTATCTCAAGGTTTACTATAAACCCCATCTACCATAGAACTCAAATGCTTACTGGATGTATGTATGCAACATAAACTACATAAACTACCTCACCCTCAACTTTCTCCAGATTCCAGGGACATGTTAACTCTTCCTTTCTCCAGTTAAAGGAAACCTGCTTGAAGCATTTATCACTCTAAAAATATGTTTTCATTAAGTTAAGAGAGCTTTGTCAGGAAGTGGGAGCTGATATCACATGTGGTCTTTAAATTGGTCAGTAAGGAATTTAACATGTTCTTGAAGCTTCAGATACAGCAGAGTCTGTGCACAGCCTCGTACTGTATCACATTGCTTTCATCCTTGGGGAAGTAAAACACAACAGGGACCTTTCTCAAACAGGAACTTTCCAGATCATATGCAGGCCCTCGTGCACCTTGTGCAGTGCTGCAACATTATAGAACAGTTTTTTCCATAGCTACCTTAATTCTCAGCACTTAGCTCTTCAGAAAAGTTGGATCTAAATGATGAGGTAGATTTTCAACACCATGCAAGTTATTTCCTAAATGCTTATAATTATGTATTTTTAAAGGAAGGGGGGGTGGGGTGAGAAAGGAATAATTAGAATATGACAAATTATTCATCAGTAACTCCCCACGCTAATGAGACATTTCACCAGGCAGTTAATTATACCAGAATGATTAGTGCATCCATACTTATGCTGACACATCTGTAACATGAAAATCAGGTTGTTCAGAAAAATCTGATGCTGTTACTAGACTTCACCAAATTAACTTAGTGTCTCTAAAACGTTTCAATGTCTCATCTAAAGGATTTGCACAGCTTAAGTGAATTGGAGATAAGTTTATTCATCAAAACTTCTTTAATTTTCCACATCTAGCTTCTAAGGGATTTTTTTATATTTTTTATTATTTTTGATAAATGATGCAACACTGAAAAGTAGTCACTTCCTACCCTTAATCACAGCAGAAAGTAGGTTACTGCTCTGCATCCCATAAAACACAAGAATAGCCTCATTAAAGATTTGGTATTTGGCATAGTTCAGTGACAGTTTTGTACATCACCAGCGTTGAATTTTATATTAAGTCTTCCAAAGGATGTTGCAACAGCTGAGCTAGGGATAAAGAACTGGATGCCTTGGGTCAAACTAATACTTCTGATTTCTTTTCGGTATCATCCATCATTAATATTTTTCCCCAGAGACTGGCTCTCAGATCCATATGTAGCTTCAAGGACACATGATCACTGCATTTTGCTTATCTCCTGTGGAGAGTCCTTATTGAAATAACCCCAGTTGTGAAGGGGGCCTTGGGTGCCCACTCCCTCTGGAGGTCTAACCTGAACAACCCTTAATCTGTCAATGCCCTCTTTCTCCAGTGACAATCACTGCTGGTGCCCTCGGCCTTATTTTTACTTCCCTCTCTAAAGGTAGCAGAGATCAAGGGCAATGTCTTTGGAGTAACCCTGACATGAGAGTAACAAATCAGAATCACCCTAGGGCCTCTCCACAACTCCAGGCCCCTGATAGCATCCAAATTAATACTCCACAAACTGTCCTGAGCATGAGATTTTTCATGATAACATCTTGTACTATTTACAATTTAGCACTGAGTTCACATCATAAGAGGTCCAGTCGTTCCCCGTCCCTTGGCCAAAACTCATGTGTGTATCAGCAACAGCAACAACGACAAAACGAGTCATCTCTTTCCCATCCTATTGCACAGGATGGAAAATCCACAAATACACAAAGGTGCACTGGTCGGTGAAGTGAGGGGCTGCAGAGGGGAGCAGAGGAGTCCATTACATTGAAATTGACAGATATTTTGAGAAGTCGTTTCCAACATTTTTATAAATCTCTTCAGAGAGTTATAATTTTCCCAGGTCCATAATTCATGGATCGCAGGTGAAGTGAACAAAGCACTACTGTTTCTATGTTAGTTAATGGCTGCAGTTAATAGCTTGTGATATTATGTTGGTGGCAGAGACAGGAACTGCAATTAGTTTTACTAAAGGAAGAAAAGGTTGAGGAAACAGAAGTTGGGAGCACCAATGCTAATTAATTCCACAGAATTAAATAGTGGTGTCATGGAACCTGTGGTTTGAAATACAATGCATAAGGCTTTAGAGGGCCTCAAAAGCTTTTCCTCAGTCATTTTGATACCTTTTTTTGCCTGGGAGCAAGGTATCATGTAGAGAGAAAGAAAACGCACATATCATAAAGCACATCAAGCAGGGGTTTTTGTATTGCATCTGTGCTATACCCTAGGAGACAGGGACAGAAACAGGCCAAAGTCCTGTGTGTTTTACAGACTGATGCCTACATGCCACCGATTTAAGCTCAATGTTACATACACATGGTATCAAAAGGCAGAGTCCAAACAGAGGCTGCCCACAAGTCCCAGGTGTTCCTGTGGTACAGGCACATCTGGCAGGTTAGCCAGGGATCTTCCCTAAAAGCAAATGCCCTCAGGGCTGGGTGTTTCATGAGGCCAAGCACATGAACACACCTACACTGCAAGTAAGTACGCTTGGACTAGTCCTGTGGGAAAGCACAGCCCCAACCTTTCCTGCACTCACTCCCCTAGGCATGCTTGAAGCCTGCCTAAAATGCCTAGTTAAGCATTGCCTTGCTCTCATTTTACATGGCAACCTCAGATTTGAGTCTAGGCTCGGCTCTAGACTAGAAGCAGAGCACAGTTGCTGTTGCTCCTCTCCAGGGCATGGCCAGCAGCAGAGAGGCTGATATTTACAGCCCCTTAGAAGATCCCATCTTTTGAAGATTCAAGCTGAGCACTAGCATGTGATGTTGCTGTCCCTGGTCAGACAAAAAGGCCAGCAACTTTACTCATGGTTTCAAGCCCTGATAAACAGAAACCCAGACAGAAATCTTGAATGCAATAGATCCCTAAAAAGGACAAGCCTCTTTCTAACTAGTTTGTTGTTTTTTTGTTTTTTCCAGAAAAGGCCAGTGAGCCCTTTTGGCTTCTATGATCCTGCAATTTATGTAATCCATTGCAGTATATGTATTGCGAAAATACCTGGGAATAGTAGTCAGAGTGGTAATGACCATTTATCTAAGACTGGTATATGGGCTTTTTGTCTTTTCCACTATTTTCACAGGACAGGCACCTCAAAGGCTTTTGCATTCTGGCATGACAGAGGAGATAGGAGAAATGGATTATCCTGAAAGACCAGGCTATTATGCAGTAACAGCACAGAGAGAGAGAGAGAGTTACACCATCCACAAAATGGCTGGAGCAGACCCTAGCACTGTGGAGGGGTGCAGGCATGTGAGGCTGTTAGGATTTTTTCAAGCAGATTTTTGTCATGTTACAGAGGGCTGTCCACCTACAGCTGAAGCCCTATGTCTTCACTTGTGCCGTACAGTATCACAGAGAAGATAATTTATTTCCTCACTTGAGTAAAGAGCTACTGTCCAGAGGTAAAACTGGCAGAACTTGGTTCCTAATGCTCCAAGAACAAGTATATTTTCTCAGAAAGAACTTTCTACCTTTCTTTTGGTCAATGTGAGAACATCTGTGTGTTGGGTTGTGTAACATGGGGCACAGTAACATACTGACCATGTGACAGAGCATTCAATTTTGGAGTGGAGTAAGGATCTTGGTCACTTTGGATAGCCATTTCCAGGGCTTCAGAAAGCAATGAACTACGTCTGGCACTTGACATTGCAGTACAGGAGACAAGCTGCTGCATCATTGCTTAAGTGTGTGAGTTGTGGACGTCCCACCAGAGGGTATAAGGGGGGAACAGGAGAGCCCAGGAGGCTTCGTCAGTTGCCACATGGGCAGCAGTAGCCCAGGACATGTGCGTGCACCTCGACATTGAGGCAACCTCGGTGTCAATGGCAGAGCACCCAGTCTTCCCATAGGGATGCTAGGACTGCATTCTGAAACTAAATTCTTGAAGTGAATTTTGGTTGAGCTGCTTTGGAGCAGATAGGATCAAAACAGATCGGAAGGCAGGAGGAAGCTGCAGGGAGATAAGAACAGAAAGAGAAATATCTTTATTTCTTTATTTTAAACCTGAGTGGCAGTTTTGCTTGCTTAATGTTAAAATGTCAATCAGTCTAGGTGATAGAGCTAAGGAACAAAATCAAGTATGTGAGCTTTAGCAAGGTAATAGGGAAAACTTAATCCCCAAACTAACCTTACTGTGTCATAAGTGAGCTATATTGTATTTTGAGTTTACAACGATCAGGGATTATCCTCCAAAATAAATAATAAACCAGCATCCCGTATCTATGGCAAAAGTTAGAGTCTTAAAGTATAAATTGGAAACAATGACCTTGACTCTTCTTGCACAAAAGTGGAGACCAAAAAAAACCCAGCCCCCCCCCCCCCCCCAAAAACCCAACAGTTAAGTCAATAAAGTTACTCTTACAAAAGATAAAATAAGAAAGAAAAGAATCAGAAATGAGGTGCTTGCTACTTCTTTTTCAGATATACACTAGCTTTTCCTCTCTCTCTTTCCTTCCCTAGTTAGCATCCCTAATTTGCATGCAGAGCCAGGTTCATGATAAAATCCCTCCATCAGATCCACAGAGTATACTGCCAGCCTCAGCCAGGGAAATGGATTGAAGGATTCAGCAAGACCACAGTGTGTTTAAATCCCTGCAAAAGGCAAAGAAAGAAAAGCTGATAAAACAAAATAATGACCACATCCCTCCTGTTAGGTAACAACAGTTACCCTCGGGTTGGAACACTTCTATCTAGAATATAAGTGCCAGGAGAGTGCTACATCTTCAAGGATGTTTTTGTGATCATAATGAAAATACTAAAAGTACAGTTTCCCTATTTTTGTTCTGACACACAAATTTTCTTCATGTATGGGGAAAAATCAAATAATCCCATTCTGTGACTGAAAACAACTGATTTACTGCAACTTTGCAAGTTATTGCCCTTCAGGTGAGTGCTGATAATTCAACGTGTTCGTACTCAAAGCCATATTTGTTTAAACCAGCTCTTAGCCTTCATTCAAGATCTGGGATCTGCAGGAAATATTAGTTTTCCCTCTCTGCCATTGTCTTCCAAACACTTCCTTAATTAATTTATTATTTTTGTTGTACAGATATACTGCAAATTCCAACACATACATAGTGAAATCAACCATTTAAAACAATGTCAATGTTAACAAGATGATCCATTTCATCCTCTTATAGAAGCTAATGAACCATTGTGAATTTATTGTGATGGAAAGACAGTGTCTGCTTGCAATTAGACTGATGAGCAGAGTTATTCTCATGAGTGGGTACTTTAAAGTAATTATTTTCATTCGTTCTTGGAAAAAAAAGAAAAAAGAAAAAAAAAAACCAGGAAAAGAAAAAAAAAAAGGCAATATCTATGCACAACTGAGCTTTGATTACCTGGCATCTGAAAACACATTCTCAAAAGGATGTTTCTCATTATTGTCTTACAAGAGAGAAAGAAATTAACTACTGCTTGGGAGACCTTCAAGTTGACCTTTTGGAGCTTAAAATGGGAACTCAGTTTTAAGTGATTGTAACAGTGTATAGCGTTTGTAAGGTCACATAAATTTAACCATAACTGTCAAAATGCAGAAACAGTCTAGCCCAACCCTGTGGAATTTTTATTCCTTTCCAACATCCACAGGTCTAGGCCTATTTCACTTCAGGCAGCTTTCTCCCGCCCATAGCTACTAACCTTGATCCTTGAATTTGATTTTTATTTGACTTCTGGCATATACGATGGACCCTTAGTAGTTTTCTTAATGATGTTTCATAAGGTGACAGCATCAAATATCCTTCACTGTTCTGAGATCTTTCAGTACTTCCCTGACCTTCAGATATCCTTTTAATAAAGCTTTTTGCAACATCTTAGTAGTCATCATTCCATGTCCTTTAAAGAACAGCCTATCTAGCAGCACTTTGGTTATAGGGGTGAAGAATAGGCTATGCCAGCCACCCTGTGTTATCTCTTAATTACTTTTTTACAGGATTTTATTTTGTAGCTCTGGTGATCACAGGCCACATTTCAAAGGGGTCGGGACAGGTTTTAAAATCAAATACTTGTCTGCTTCTCCATGTCCACTCTTCTCTCGGGTATGGTTTTCCACAGATGAAGTGCTGTCTGCAAATAGTTTAGCATCCTTACGTACCATCATAAAGGTTTGCTATTTTCCCATAATGTATTTGAAATGCTAAACAGCATTCCTGTGGCAAAACAAGGAAGGAGCCTTGCTGATACAACCTGCTTTATTACTTTCAATATGTCAGCTACCTTTCTGAGAACGACTCTGCCTCACAGGAAATGGAAATTGATTCCTTTTTATATAAGTATTTCATTGGTTTGTTTCCTTACTAAGGCAAAGGAACGCAATAGTTTTCCCTCCAGTGAACATAGAGCTTACTAGCTCTGCTGGATCTTCTTTAGCATGCCCAGAATGATTATTTTCTATACAGCTTCTGCTTTTTTCTCAACTTTATGAGAACAGAAACTATCCTAAATCCTGAGCTGGAGATGAGTTGGGATCTTTTGGTCACTTCTCTCTTCTTGAGCAATTCCATTGCTTTAATTCTAAGAAAATACCTTTTTGATGAAACCATATATTAAACCCCCAAAAAGTGTTGGGTTTGGGTTTTTTTCATGTCTACTTCATTACTGATTGTTCTAACTCAAATGCTTTTGCCATTTATATGTTTTTTATTCACCTAAACTCTAAGTTTCCATGCTCCCTTCCATAGTGATTGACTATCTATCATAGCCCCAAATTTGTCACCTTTATCTCCGCAAGATATGCAGTGAGGCATACAGAACAGAATGCCATAAAGTGCTGTCATTATCCACCTCCAATAAAAACTGTTTTGGCCTGGGGACTTCTTTTGGTTAAGCAAATGCTGATTTCTTATGAAGAATTAACACTTAAAAGGCTAGAAATCTTGTGAGATGTTTACTCCCCTCTCAAAATAGTGTCTTAGCAGAAGCTCAGTTAAAACTGTCAAATATGCAAACCTTGTGGGTGATCTGCTGCTTTCAGCTTGTTTTCATGCCTTCACATTACTCTCATATTTCATATCTACAAAGAGTACAGTACTACAATTTCACCTTTAACAAAATCTGCCCAAGTTAACAGAAAGCTGCTTAAGAACAAAAATAAAGCTGCCTTTTCTGGCTGATTTTTTTTTTTTTCTTGGCTGTTATTACTTACAGTCTGAGAGTGAAACCCTGTTTTAGCCTCTCCCATTTCTATTCCACTTTACGAAAGAGTTTCAGCTCTGGGGAAAGTTTAACAGCTTAATTTAACATCTTGTTCCTCATCACTTACTCAGAGCCAAGTCATCCTACACTGATTGTCTGAAGGCTAACTCATCAACACCATATAACACAAGACCAGCTTCTGTTGTGAAACAGCTAGTTTGAAAAGGCTCAGAACAGTTCCCCTGAACAGTGTAATTCTCCACACAGAGGACAAGTTAATATTTTACGACACACCCGACTGCTCATTTCAGAATCTCAGGGAAAATGTACTTAATTAGCAATTATACAGTGCTTTTTGCCAGCAAAATTATCTACAAAAAATAGCTGGAGATCATCTCTGAAAGGGATATGTATATATTATTGCTATTGTAGGCACATAAATGAAAGCACAGAGATGAGATGTGCCTTGTCTGGTATCACACTTAGCCATGTACAAGCTGATAGAAGATGGGAGAAATTACTTTGTCCTCAGCATTATGTTTCACAAGATGCTCAAGTTGGTTTTTACTCTCAGGGCATTAAAATTATCCCACATCCACAGTGTTATTTGCTTTTTTTTTTTTTTTTTTTTTTTTTTCCCCCTAGGTTAAATAACCGCTGGGTGCCCATCCCAAACTTTGTACTGCTCAGCTATGTCAGTTCAGGGGTTGTAGACTGGGGAATGGGTTAAAAACTAAACTTCTTCCTAGTTTCTTGGTTTATTTCACTACCCTGCCCCAGGAAAATATTTGTACTCTGAGAAAGATTTGGACTAGGAAAATAGCGTCCAGTGTTGGGGGAGTGTGTAAGCTGCCACTTTCTCTGGAAGAAATGTTTGTCAAACAAAGCCATAAGGCTTAGTCACAAAGAATACACCCAACACAAAAAGGAAACCACTCCCGAGGTATACTCATTACTAGACAAAAATAAGTGTGGCTATGGATTCCAAGTAAATTCAGCAACATATAATGGCATGCTCCCAAAATGGAATAGCTGTGTGCATGAATGGCATTGCTACTAGAACATGAACAACTTTCAAATGCAGCACATTAATTGCATTTTGGTATGATACATGTGTGAGATTTGTGTATGTGTTGTTCTTTAAAAAAAACCCCAAACAACAGTGAAGTGTTTCTTGTAATCCCTAAAAGCTGCAGAGAGCAGAAGCCTATTGAAAACAAACACAGCACATGAGGGGAATTCTAGCAAAAATGTTGATCTTGGAGGAGGAGGATTGGTGTTTTCATCAGATCCTTTCTAGGGTAAAGAACAGAAGAACTTGCTTCTTTCACATGAGCTGTATTCAAGTGCCAGGACTCCCAGTGGAGATGTTATTCCATCCATAACACACACTCTTCGTCTGCAAGGGGCAGAGCATCGCCCAAGCTCAAATCAGTGGTGCGGTGTCTCTCACACAGTTGATGACTGATCTAACGGTTGCCAAGATCTCTATGCAGTAACAGGAAACAAGACAGAAATATACTCAGCTCACAGGCAGTAGGATCCCTCCCTATAATTTACCATAGAACAGATGTGAACTTGTCCTTTTTCTGCCAAAAACATACACACTCAGGCTCACTCTCCTTTTTCTTGACCCAGAAAAAGGTCTCTAATTGCATCTCTGTTGAAAGCTGCTCTTTGCTTACCTTAGACTGTGCAGGACAGCACTTCTCACAATAATGGCAATAACTTTCCTGTCCTCTCCATTAAGAAAACCAGCATGTCATTAGATGGCTTCATGTCAATAAAGGCTAGCAGGCCAGCAGTTCTACACTTGTCATTAGCTGCAAGTACATATTTTTCCAAATAGGCAAAATTAAGTCAAAAAACTAAAAATAAACCCATTTTTGCCTCTTCAGTATTGTTAAGAAAAAAAATCTAATTTACAAATGGCTCTCATTTATTAATTAGCTCATTATGTATCAAGTAATGTTGAAATGGCAGTGGTCAAAACTTTGCACTGAAATCTAAACAAGAGCAGAGGTGAAAGGACACTCTTCCCCTGTAATCCATTCTGAACCCATCTTGGACCCTTAGCAAGCATTTCCATGGGATAAAGGATCTCTTTCTCATGCAGAGATGAGCCTCATGTTTCACTGACTCGCGTGTGTCCCAAGGAGATATCTATGGGATTCCCCACGGGAAGGCACAGACCTCGCTCATATGCAGATTTGCGTCTGTCTATCAAGGCATGAGCTTCTGCTGCAGCTGCTCCTGCATGTGAGATGGTGGGTCTCTCTCCTCTGCTCCATCTGCTAAGTACTATGATGTTCATAATGATCCATCCCTGAGGCCTCTGCTCAAGCCGTTCTATGATTCTATGAACTATTCAAGTGAGTTTTTTTCTGTATAACTCTTACCCTAAAACAATGTACTCATTTTGGACTCCCTCAGCTTATCCTCAGCATTAACTATCAAGTCAGTACACACTAAAATGGGTGCAATATTCAATATTTTATTATATTTTGGAAGTTCTATTCTTTATTTTACAAACTCTATTTGTCACAACTTTATTCCATTTTGAATATTTAAAAAAAGAAAAAACTAATGGAAAAATGTGATTTAAAATTTCATCTTGTTTTTTTTTTTTTTTTTTTTAAATTAAAAAAAAAAAAAAAAAAAGACAGACAAGACCAGAACAACATTGCCTCAGTATTCATAATTCTATCTGGCTCCATGTTTCTTCCTTCCTATCTAAAAACCACAGATACGCTAAAAAGTATTCCTGTTTAAAAGGAACAACAGAGCTTCTGTAATACATTACCAACATGTGGCATGCCATCAATTCCAAGAGTTGCCAAATGCCTCCAACTCCACAAATGCTACACCTATACTAGCACTGAGGGAATTTTACAGTTTCACAAACTAGAGATCGGAACAACATCAGAATGAATCATGGAATTATTTTTTAACTTATTGAAGAAATTTGAAGGACTTTATGAAACACAAAATTTTCCATCATATGTCTAAGCCTAAACTACTGGGCTGTTTTTTGAAAGTCCTATATAACTGTAAACTCTCACTAAGTTCAGCAGGTGATCACAAAGTTAGATTTTTCTGATCTTTGGGCCAAATGAAGAATCTCTGGATTCTGCTTGAATGAGACCTTCAGGCATTATATTGTTGTAGAGACTGTACTGTCACACACTGGAGAAGAAATACTTTTTTTAGCAGTGAAGTCACCAGAAGAATTGAGAAGAATGTGATAAAAGTTATTGAAAACTTGATGTAACCTATGGAGGAAAGTATGCATATTTTGTGTGGAATTGTGGATCTCTCTTGCTGCAGGAGCAACCCACACTGTTCAGAAAGCAAACGGACACAACACCATACAAACAAAAAGTGGTGTGTTGGTAAAAGAAATTTTGAAAACCACAGCAGCAGGTGACAGTACGTTACTGTGGAGATTAATTACTTCTTATGCTTCCAGAAAGTCCATTAAGAAATCTAATCTACAAAATGGGCTCTCCTACACACATTACTTGTCCATTAACATTCTGAGAGCATTTAGCAATTAGGCAACACGGGTGATAGCATGGGCAATCCTTTTGAAGTAGTGGGAGTGGGATTTCAATAATACTTTCACATTGAAGAAGAAACAGCATAGCAACAAGAGGTGCAGCTGCAAGTAATACCTTTGCACAGTCTGGCCAGGAAAGGTACATGGCAAATCTGAAAAAAATGAACCACTGCATCTAAATAGTTTCTTGCTTTCCTTTGGTTAGATTTTCCCTTTTTGCCACTTTCCTTTTCCATGATACTGACCTGTACTTTTTCCTCTCCCTTACCTTATCCTCAATTTCTGCCATTATTTCTTCTGTCCTTAACTTACTGTTCGCTTAATCTTTGTTATGTGTTTAACAGCACTATGTTCATCAGTATTTCTTGACATTGCTCATGTCTATTGTACAGTGCTTTGCCATCATTTGTGTTTGGAGAATTTTGTTCCTTTCTCCTTCTGAGACTTTAATCCTGAAATTTTTCTCTCTTGCCTACTCAAACTTATCTGAATTGCATTCCATGGTTGGGTTTTTCATCCTGTGATACATCAAAGGAATACAATGGGAGGTTTTATCAGCAGAGAAAGCTAAAATAGTGTAGGAATATATTTCTGGTAAAGAACTTTCCTTCAAAGTACTCTCTCTCTTGCTCCATCCCCCTGTATTTTTGGCTCCATCCCACCTCCTGTGCAGCATTTATAAGGTTGTCTGATCTGGCCCTTTTTTCCAAGCCTTTAGCTTCTGGTGGCATTTAACTTAGTATTGATAGCACTTCCCTGGCACCTCTCTAGCACAATTATACATGACCAAATGCATTAAGGATTTTCATTTGGGGCAGCTGAGTCTCCACAACTATTCATGATTTGGCATCTATTTGAAGCTTGTCAACAAGGCTACCAATTATGATGATGGTGGGTTTTGTGATGTGTATATAACATCTGTCCAGCAAAAACTGTAAAGTCACCAGCAAATTTCTTGCAGTCTATAGCAATTAAAATCTAAATGGGTTTTAGTCAGTACATCCACTTCATGGACTTGATTTAAAGATATCAAAATGAAAGTTCTGTATCCCACCATTAATATCCAGTGCGTATATCTTCCTTCAATGCTGAGGATTTTTAATTTTTTCCTCCTTATTTTATTTTCTCTGCCTTAGCTGTTTCCTTTCTAATTCCATGTTCACCTGATTCTTAAAACACTCTCATATTCATTTAATCTCGGTCTTTTAGTCCATTTTCTTCCGTTTCTATCCTCTGGCACCCCTATTCACACACTGGTGATTTAACTGAAAATGAGGCAAATGGAATTAAGAGGCAGAACTCAGACTGGAGGTATTCAGCTGTAGGCTTCACAATCCATTATTGCAGATGGTTCAGAAATAATGTAGTTTATCTTACTGCAATGTTTAGTATGGACGAAGTGGCCATCAATTCTTAGATCATTACTGAAAGGGCAATAAGCACATGAAACAGGTTACAGAAGAGAATATTAAAGCAAAGTGAGATTAGTCATAGTATAACAGATTCATAGATGTTAGAGATGGAAAACACCTATATAGTTCCTCAAGTCTCCTCTACCTTGCCAAGCCTCAATTGCTTCCCACTAAAACACAGTTTCAAATACTTTGTTGAGTCTAACTTTAAAGGTCCTGGTAGACATTGACCTTCTACGTTTCAGAGATCATGCTTTGCTGCTAGGGAGACTTCCTCTCCCTATTGCCTTTGGTGAATTAAGCATAGGGCCAAAAAGCTGCTCTTTTTTGAATAGAAAAAGTCACATTGCATCCCATAGCCAAAATTATGGTCTCCTGAGGCAGGAATGCTGCAAGATAAGATGGTGGGTGTGAGAGGAAACCACATGTGATGGCATCAGTTTGATAACCCTGGCAAAGACATCGTCAGTGACTATCAAACCATTGCATTACAGCCTGTAAACAGCAGATTGTGGAGTCAGCAGAAAGAGCTGTATGAGTTGCTGGAGGTCTTGAACAAGACGTGGATCCATTAATAGTGACACGCTAGTGGAAGGAAATGTGGCTGCATTTTTAGGGACTCAATTAGCATTAGGCATACTTAATAACATAGGAATGCTTTTGAGAATTTGAGAGATGCTGAAACAGTAGAAACTCAGGAAAGAATCTGAAAGTTTTGCCCCTGGGTAAACTGGAAGAACTAGCTGGAAATGAGGATACAGTCTAGAAAGTAAAATAAGCAGCATGGATAACACAGCGTATAACTCCTTGCCTGTAATACAGCTACAGGAGAAAACTTAAGAAAGAAGCTCGTTAGAATATGGT
The DNA here is from genome assembly GCF_011004875.1 of Balearica regulorum gibbericeps. Classification (NCBI taxonomy): domain Eukaryota; kingdom Metazoa; phylum Chordata; class Aves; order Gruiformes; family Gruidae; genus Balearica; species Balearica regulorum. Next base: position 65,205,134 of record NC_046184.1, read on the forward strand.
AAATCTTGTCCTCCATGTAGTGAAGTGAAGAAGAAGAAAAGGGGATAATATCTGATATTATGATAAGCTATACAATATTTTTCCTTTCCAGAGAGTCCAGCAAGACTTTTCTCATAGGTAATGATGTCACATATGTTTTTAAAAACAACAATGCCATATGCTGGACTCATCTTAAAAGAGACTAGTAGAGAGAAGGATGGGAGATGGAAGAAGGCAGTAGTAAAGATATCTTACAAAGTGTCACATTCTTCAGTAATCTCTTTCTTCAGTCGCTCTTCCTTCAGTGAATCTTTTGTATTCAACTGGATTTTCAATCCTGAAAGTTGTGTGTGAAATAAGCACATCTTGCCAATGCAAATCTCTGCTTTTGCTTTTCTTAACAACAGCTGAAAGACTGCTGCTCTCTGATCCAAGTGTTCCAGAAAATTAGTTTTCAGACTATAAGACTACTAAATTTTAGATAGTAGTGTCCCACCTTGTGGATTAATTCTGAAATCTTGTTGTTTGTTATTAGATGGATGCTTAGCCCTGCTGTCTACTTGAGACAATCGTGGAATTACCAACAGTGATCACTGGTCTGGATGCAGCGATCCATTTCCATCATTAACATAGGATGGTGATTTTAGTGGTGCGTTACTTCACTTAAAGTATAAGATTGTCTCTATCCCTGGATATATTCAAAACCTGGGTGGACACGGCCCTTGGCAACTATTTTGTTTCACCATGCTCTGGGCAGGGCTCTTGGGCTAGAGACCTCCAGAATGAGATCCCACCTCAGCAATTAAGCGAAGAAGAACATTTACTTTCACCTGATGTTATGCTTTTGGGGGATGTTTTGACACATTAATGGCAAGGGTTTACAATGTTAATGGGCACCAAAGACAAAATAAGGATGCATTGGTAAGAGGCAATGTTAGAATTTCATCTGTTTAACTCTATGGGCTGTGGAGTAATCCCTTGGAGAAAAATCAGGGTCTCATAAATTAAATTGCTGTCGGTGTTTTGCCAGCCTCTGAGTTTGTTGCAGAAAAGTAGGGGGTTGGTTGTTAATTAACAGTGTGATTTTATTTCCTTATGTGTTGCTGGGACTTTTTGCTTAGGTTTTCTATCAAAACAGAATTTAGGTCAGCCCACATATTCTTGAGTAGACTGTGTAGGAAATTCCACATAATATGTTGGTGTTTCTAATGAGATTTCTGCAATTTCATACTGCTGTTCTACCTGACAAATAATTGGTTTTTGTTTAATTCATTTGGTCCTAGCTACTGTTCTATGCAGAGCACAGAATAATATTTTTCCATGGAATATTTGCACTCCAAAATATTTACCCTATGATATCTGTAAGGTAAATGTTGCTTTATAAATTGGAATATTTGTCACCCCATGGAGTTGTTTACCCTTCCCCAGAAATATTTATGCAGTACAATGAGAGTATTTACCCTTCAATTTAACCAGCAAATATTTGTAGGCCACCATCTTTTATGCCCACCATCTGCTCTCAAGGCTTCTCACTGCCAAATTATTTTATTTCTCAGTTTGCTTTAATTTTTTATGATAAGTTGTTTGCTTCGAGATTTTCAATGTCTTTTCCTGAACTCTCTCCATCCCAGTTGCCACCACATTTTAGGGAACACAGCACCAAGAAAGAGGGTTGAGTTTCCATATGACTATGGCAGAGCGACAACAGAGGATGACTTACCTCTCTGTTCCTTGACCACATCTTTGCATTTGCAGAGCACAAACCCAACAGTCCGCACTATTTTGTAGGCACAGCATATTACAGACTCAGGTACAATTTGCTATCTGATATCCCCCAGGCCTCTTTCCGTACTATGACTTTGTATGTTATTCCTCCAACCGAATAGCTTTTGGAAGTTATTTTCCTCTTCAGACAAATTTTTTTGAAAGCTCTCATTTTATTACCCTTCTTCACATAGAGCAGAAGCTTACTGCATAAGCTCTACTGCTTCATTAAGGATACTCAATTTTTTTTTAGTTTCACCTACATTTTAAAAATAATATTCTCTTAATTCTTCTCCAATATTTTTAGAGTTCTTACACATTCCATCCACTTCCTAAAAAATGCAGATAATACAACAAAAATTACCCATAGGCATAAAACTCCAACAACTATACAAGATTACATTTAAATCAAATTAATGAAGACCTTAATATGCTGTCAAGCTGGAGTCCTAAATACCTTAGTAGAGCATCTTTTTTCCCCTGAAAATATTGTTCTGGGGTATCAAAAAAGGTGACGACTTATAAATTGAAGGTTTCCTTTTGCTTTTCATCAGAGTAGGCATCTCTGTGGTTTTTTTTATTTCTGCTTCCTTAGTAGAAAGCGAAACTCTCTTCTGCTCTGTGCATTGTTGATCGTACTTCCATAAGGATGTTTTCATTGAACAGGCAGTGTTTCTGAGTCCAGATCAATTCTAATTTAAACAGAAAATTCTTACATCAAACTCCACACTTTCTCTTGGTGTCTAACATTAAACTTGTGATATGATTGCCAGTTCAGGCAATATTTCCCACGAGACCAATGACCACAGAAGCAGTTGCGTGTGCGAGCCAATGGCAGGAGCTACCCCTTTTCACAATTCAACAGAAGTGCACTCAGACAACAAACCAACCCAAAGCACTGTATACCCCCTACCACTGCAGCCTGAGCACCTTGGAGATGTTGCTGGATTTATCCTCCTGGGGCCTCTGCTCACTGTTATGGAGTTGAAACTGATCATGGGAGATTGCAGGACAGACCCAGAGGAAAATTTGAGGCTGAGTTCTGGAGAGAAACTCACCGTGGTGAATTGGGTGCTGGCAGGGAAAGGGGACATCTATGTGCCTGGCCATGGGCACCACAGCAGCTGATGCTCCAGGTGTATGGAACCACATGTGTACGGTCAGGGAAGGGAGTGAGGGGCAGAATTTCCTAATGCAGTCAAGAGGAGATATTGAAAAGATGAGATCATGGTTAGGTGCTTATAGCTCTCTAGTAATCTGAAAGTCCTTTCTTTTCTGAATCACCTGTGGTGGCTGGATGGACAGGCATTGACCTATGGAGTTGACATGGGACTTGCAACTAGAGCAATTTCTTATGCAGTGTTCCCAAAGGAAGAATCACAGCCAAACTACATGCACATTTAGCAGCTATTGTTTCATTACACAGGAAAACAATTCACAGGAAATACTGAATTTCTTTCCTTCTGTACTCAGTCCTCTTTTTTTGGTCTTTTTTTCCTTCTTTTTCCTTATTTTTTTTTTCCCTAAAATGTAACCCAGATCCCACTGAATATAGTAAGTATATATGCATGACAGATCAGAGGGCACCTCTGACATTCTGTTGCATCATGCAGAAGTACGTGCAGAAGCATGTTTCTTAGCTGAAAAGCACCCAAGAGGAAACTCGACAGTTACGAGGGACTTCTCCAAGAGAGGAGAAAGGAGGAGATAAGGCTGCGCTCTTTCAGATGGCTTTGTAGGACCTTGCATCTTACAGCCTTCGCTGCAAGGGACCCAGGCATTCACTTATGTTCTGCTAGAAGGGAGGCTTTTTTATGGGAGCAGTACTAGAGATTTCTTCAGAAGTACTTCACATGTCTTCTGGTTAGAAAGAAAAAAAAAATAAAAAAAATACAGAGGCAAAAAAGTGGCTAAAATATAGCTAGAGCTGGCTAAAACCTGCCAACACCTTGAGAAGAAATTCAACATAGACAGCATAACTGTTTGTCTCATGAAAATAACATGAGTATGAATGGTCCCAAACAGCAAAGTGCTTTGCCACAGCCTCAGAATCCTCTTCCACCTTGCTTTTCTATTCTGACTACTGATAAATACCTGAGTAATGCTGGACTGAGCAAATACAAATATCCCAAAGTCACATTATCTAATCAAGATGTTCCTCTTTCAGAAGATCTCCAGATTTTTTTTTTTTCCATTTTCTCCTAAGAATCCTTAACAAAACTGAATCACCTGACTGATTTGGAGTGGTTTGCACTGGAAATCTAGCATCTTTTCTGACTGGAGCTAAGCTTATAAAAAAATATAAATAGCACACTCCAAACAGGCTGCCCAATTTTAGCAAAATACATTTGCATGGATTTCTTCCCAGAGTAGAAATTCCTCTTTTTTCAATTGTGTGCAATTTATGACCATGCAGAAAATATGAGCCATGTTCTCTTCTCTTTTATACAGCATAAGCTTCAGTGAAATCAAATTACACTGATGTAAAACCGTTCTAAATGAGATCAGAATCAGAATCTACCTCACCCAAGACGAAACTGTTTTGTGGCTAAATAATTACATTTTGTGATTAATTTAATATTAGTGATGGGCCCAAATGTGTTCTGTAAACTGCTTTATGAATAGAATTTCATTCTCTGAGGTCAGTGAAATACAAGTGAAAAACATTCTGTTATCAAAGGTGCCACTGTTCTTTGTGAAATGTTTTTTTAATACAAACTTTCTATTCTTGCTGACACACAAACATTGAATTTTAGAGATGTTTTTACTGAAGGTATGGGGTTTAGTTTGTTTGGGGTTTTTTGACTCTAGAAACACATTTTTTTATTTAATTGGTTAATTATTGCTGAAAATACTCACTGTTCTTGCTGTCTCCTGGCTGAGGTCAAGGTTTGTTTTACCAGGAAACTAGTTCATATGCATAGCTTGATTTGTTACTTTTATAATTAGCCAGCTAAACTAACAGTTTATAAAATTGCATTGGCACAAAGAAAATCTACTTGGGTTCAGAAGGACATGATGTGCCCTGTGTTTGCAGGGTATTAATTGTGACTGGAATAAATATTGATTATGCCCTCTGTAAAATGACCGATAAACATTTCAGTATTCTTTAAACACAAGCTGTTTGTTCCTGATAGATTGCTGTACTTTCCCTGAGGAAAAGCAGGGCCAAAAAGTTGAAGAACGCTGCACTAGATGTGGGAAAAATACTCAACAAATGATCTTGTTAACAGAAAATTGTGCAACCTTTACATAATTTTAATTAGAGTCTTAATTTTATTCTTTCCAAGTCTGCAAGTGTGAAAAAGCTGTGCTGGAGGATTTTTCATAAACTCTAAGTTTAAGATCTTGTATTGTTCTACAGGAATTACTGTATTACATAAATTAATATTATACTCAGATCTTATATTGAATTGAGAAAACTAGTATTAATAATGTAACCTCTGCTGCCATAGTTCATAATGCTGAGAGAAATAAACAACATCTTGCCTTTTGTTCTGTCCTGGTACAAATATAAACATAATGTATTCCCAGTCTTCTTTAGAAACTCATTATTCATAAGGTTTTGGCCTCTCAACAACACAGAATACTGGACTCTTTTATGCAGAGAGCAATCACATTCTTCCAGTAGAATGAAAAATATCATCTCTCTCCTCATGCTCTGCTTTTTTAAATCTGAATTTCTGCTGATAAAACTCCTTATAACTGAGTTGTCCATATGGGCAATACTTCTTTCCTTAGTCAATAGGCCGCAAGGCTCCTCAGATCAATGTCACCAAAGTTCAAACAACTTTTCTTTGCAGATCATCCTCTGGTACACTTCCTAAGGATTGTGGCATTAAAAAAAAAATAAAAATCTCTATACTCAGTCTCTTTTGTTGTTCATCTTTTAATGTCCTCTGATTTGATTTGATTTTGAGATTAGTTAGTGACCTGGGTTCCCTATAATGGTCACCATTTTCCCTTTCAGGAAACAATGTTCAGATCTCAGCATCCTCTCGAACTCATTGAGTTCAGGCAGATCATTCACTATTTCCAACTCTAAGCATCTAGATTTTACTTCTGTTTGACAAGTTCCCTGCATGAGCACACTTTGTCAGACTTCAATGTACAGCAGTCTTCTACACTGAAGAGCTCTTCAGGCCTCTCCAGTTGTCTGCAGATGCCATCTCCAGAACTTACTTTGATTACAGCCTGCCTTCTCAAAACATCTATTGGACAAAATACAGCTGGACCTACAACTTGAAAGAAGAGCTTAACTGAGTGTATATAATTGATTCTCTACTTATGTTCATAGCCCAGGAATGGCAGATCTTGGTGGAAAGACTTGTAATGTATGTATTCCTGGCCACCTAAGCTGGGGCAAGTCTTACAACCACCCTGCAGTCTAGATTTTATCGATAGAAATTTACAGATTTTTTTTTTTTCATCCTTACATTCTGAAGAATGGCACTAAAGGGAAATCAGTATTTTCTTTAGTGGTGTTACTCCTAAATGATACTCTGCTTTAATGAGGAAGGACAGATGAGTGGGTCCCCCAGATATGCATTCAAGGATTACAGTGTGTTTTTCTTCTATTAAACTCACTGCAAAGGGATAGTCCTGACTGCAGTAATTTCTTCAGTTGAGGCTGCTCCCATCACTGGACATGATTTCTTTGTTAGTCAGACAACCTAGCAAGAGTTACATTAGTTTCTGTGGGTAAAGATGTTTTCTTACTCTGTCATTTATAAGCTAAGAGTCTGGGGAGCAGATTTACTGAACTCTGGATAAATAAAACAAGGCTAAGTTATTGCTTGATCTTACTTTAACTCTCCAGAACTTATCCTGATTATCTGCAGAGACCTCCCACTTTGAATTTGCATTCAAGGAATAAGCACAGGGAGTACTGTGCACTATGAGTAAGTAAGAAGACACTCATAGCAAGGAGGTCATCCAATACATCTTCCTACATGAGAGAAAGCAAGCTCTATCATCTCCCTCGTACCACAAGATCCTATTCCCCGAGCACAAATAAACAGTAGGCATGCTGCTTTCTAGACACAAACTACCAACTACTCTTCCAGTTAAATAGAACCTGTTCTGGCAAGGAAAACAGACTGTTTGCTGCCTCTTTTCTCATAATAGCAGAACTAGGAGAATAAGAGGGCAACTGAGATGGAAGAAACGAGACTGAACTGCCTTTCATGTCTTGGAAGGTCCTTCACCCGTCTCCAGGTGAAATGCTTGTAAAATGAAAAAGCTTGTTAAGAATTTTGCTTCAAGATTTGTTGTGCCTGGCTTTGCAACCATTCTAGGCAGAGATGGGTAAAAGTCACCTAGATGTCCAACTGGACAAAACCTGTCTCATAGTTGCAGCTTAACATATGTCCTCCACGTTCTCTCATAACAGATGCCTCAAACTGACCTACACGGACAGCTCTCTGTTATGGCTAAGCAGATGCAGTGAAGTCCTTCCACCTGGCCCTCTCTGGCAGTACCAAATATATTTGTCTAACTGGATGACTGAATAAATGAGCCAATCAAAGAGGTAATAACTTACGAGAAAGGGAGCATCTCTCAGAGGGAGACCTGTAATTGGGACTGTATTGCATGCAGTAGTTAAAGCAGAGTCTGAAACTAATATTAAAAAAACCAGCATTTTTTCTCTATCACTGACAATTAGATGGTAAATTCCAAAATCTATGTAGTTTCCAGTGAAAGAGCGAGCTTAAAAATAACTTTAAGTGGCAGAATAGCCAATTAACCTTGAATAACGTGAACTGACCAAAGCACAAGGAATCTATGAATTTCCCCAGTGGAGCAGGCCAACGGCCACCCAGACTAGTTTGCTGTCTCCAGTGATACTTAATGACCAATGCTTCAAAGGAAGATCAAATTCTCAGGAAGCAACTAATTACTCCTTGCTGAACTGAGGGCACAGCTGGTACAGCTTCTGATCAGTTTATGCTTGCACTGGAAGCCCCCATATGTGTTTCTTGGTTAGTGTAACTGCATTTTCTATTCATACTGAAAACCTTTCTTTCTTAAAAAATTCCAGTACGGATAATGGTTGTTTATCCTCATCTTGAGTTTACCTGAAAAAAGCTACAAGCCCAGTTTTCCTTTACAAAAAAATCAACAGTGGTCTAGTTACACTGGTACTGTGGGAAGTAGAAATTACAAGTAAAATATTGTTTCATACATATGAATGAATTTTGCAAATCCTAACAGCGCTGTGAACAATGTCCCAAAATATTAAAATTCCATGTAGACTGGCCAGTCTTTGTTGAGCAGGGACAGTAAATGAGTGAAAAAATGCCTGGCTGCAGAAAGTTTAGGATAGGAGAGGGCAATACTCAAAATCTTTCAGCTCTGCATCACTAGCTCAGGTAGAGCTTAGGTTAGAGACAGCCCAGAAATCTTTCCTTCTTGGTTGCTGGCTTCCAGCCATTCTAGGATGGATATTATTAAAAAATGATATTGATCTCAATTGATGTCAGCTACCTCATATACTGAAAGACGAAAACAATTGAAAAAATTATTTTTATGACTTCAGTTAATCTTTTCAGAACAAAATTAAAGACAATAGAAGTCAAAAGATAATTTGTTGCTGTCTTCACCTTGCTGTTTGCTTATTCTTTGTCACTTCTATAACTTGGAAATTTGGGTCCTTTCATGCAAGTACTTCATCACAGGTTCCTTGTGGCACTGAGGATTGTGGCCACCTGGCTTTCCCAAGGAAGGCAGTGAGTAAAGAAGGGGTCTTCTGATCATGGGAACTATTATAATCTGTCTTTTGTCCATTCATGCAGCAAGATGCAAGGATTTGAATGATACATTTGCTCAGCATGACTGCTTTAGAGAGAAGCGGAGATTATCTCTCTGTAGGTTTTATCACATCCGTATGCCACTTTTACATTAATATATAACAACAAATATATAAACAGGAATGACAGGAAAAGGGGTATGAAGAGATTCTTCTCTCCAATAACCATGTTAAAAAATATTCAAGGGTATTGTATATGTGTTCAATTGTGATCTGAGGCTGACAAGCAGTTGAGTATCAACTTCCAGCATCACAGCTCTGAAGTTTTATTCTATAGCACTATTTTTGTGGGATAGGGAGAAGAGAGGAGAAGAAATGCGGAATAAAATACTAAAAAACTCTAGCAAAAACATCAAAGAGAAAGAAGAATTTGGCAATGAGATTTCTGCCATCATGGACTTAAAGTATCTTATGGGAGCAGTATGAAAGAGGGTTTGGAAGCTTTTTTAATTTAGATTTTCCAGTGAAAATAAGTGTTCTTTTCAGAGGTTAGAATCTGTTCCCTCAAAAAATATTTCTTAAATCTCAAAATAACCAGCTTGTTCCTCTTCTGATGGCAAAAGAAAGCTACACTGATTTAAGTAGTTAAAAAATCTTTTTAATGCCATTGAGGGAGTTTATCCATTTTGAAACATAAAATATATAAAAGGAGGATTAATTTTTTTCTGCTGCCTAACAACTTTAAACTAGTCTATTCAAACTTTCTGAAGAATAAAATACTTTTTTCATATCAGAATAGTCATGGAAATTTTTCATGTCAAAATCAGTTATAGGAAAATGATGGGGCAGGTTTAAATGATGGCTGGAATTCAATCTTAACTCTACAGAGCCAGTGAGTGTGTGCATGAGTGTTAGAATAAATCATCTACTCTAGATTTTTTTAAACTAAATGAAGTATGTGCATTTTATGATGTGGCAATATTGGTTTTTTTTTTTTTTTTGCTTTGCAAACATAATTTTCAGTCATCTAAACCCTCTGCAAGACTCATCACAGCTAATGAAAATACAAAAAACTCAGCTGAAAAAAATGAAGTAACCAAATAGAGTATATTTTAGAAATGTCTCAGAACTTGATGTAGTAGCCACCTCTCAGCTGTCAGCCAACTAGTAAACTTTTTTCTTTTTATGTCTTTCCTCCTTAAAAAGTAGTAATGAATCTCAGTATTTTCCATCCTGGCCACCAACTTAAAAGGGAATAAAACAGTAGAGATAGACCAAGGCAGAGATGAGAAACCTGAGGATATAAAAGGCAATGTGTTTCACTAGTGTCTGCTAGTGGAGGAGCATATATGCCTCTCATTACTACATTCTATTTGAAATTATAAATCAAAAGGTAGTTTAGCAAGGATCTAAAGAATGTGAAAACATTTTATACTCTTTTTCAAAAGCGATGCTAGTAAAAAAATAAACATTTCTCCTATCATTTGAGCCTCAATGCAGAGAAGAAAACTAGTCATTCCCATACACCAGCCCAACAGTGCAGCAAATTTAAGCAAGTTTATGTATAAATATGCATATGATTAACACACAGAGGACCTTCATGTAATAACAAATAGAAGAAACATCTGAGATGTTTGTTAAAGTTCTGTATAGATTCAGCCATGCTGCATTCACCAGCAAAGAGAAAACTGTCACTGCTATAATAAACTGCAGCGAAAGGCACTTGTGGAAGTTGTGGAAGGCTTTCAAATGGGGAGAATGGCCTCCAGAAAGGAGTGGGAAGAAATACTAAAATTACCTGATAGTGCAAGATACAGCTGTTAAAGAAAATCTACCGGACATGAGTTACCCTAGGTTTGCTTTATTGCAGCGCTGGATGCACGGGGGAAACAGCTGCACCAAAAGTGCGTACAGGTGATTATCGACACACAGGTTATATAGAATCAAAATATACATATTCATTATTTTTCCAAGAAAAGGCAGTCCTATGATAATAATTTCTTGGAATCCATTTCCATATTCTCCTCCCTGTCATGCATGCTCAGTGATTTGAGTCGGTGGTCCTCAGGGGTCTCTGGTGGTCATCAGTGGTCTCGCACCCGTGTTCGCTGGATGACCCTCTTCTTGTGGGCATGCACAGTATCATTGCTGTGGATACACTTGTCCGTAACAACTTACTTCATAAGATTAATATTCCCGGGCCTATTGTCCGGTTGGGTAGGGACTGTACAAGGAACGTAGCAGCATTGTACATTGCCATGGTCAGTTAGCTTCATTACCTATTACCTTGATTAGAAACCCCTTTCCCACGATTATAGGCTTTAAAACAGTTCTAGGCCTTAAGCAGCTTTCTAGTTAATGTAAGTTTTCTTATAGCTAAGCTTCTGTATTTTTTACAACAGCCACACAAGAATCCTAGAAAAAGGACATTCAAGGTGTGAAGTAACAATGGTACAAAAAAGCCACAGAAAGGGCATGGTTTCTGAAACTAGCCATAAGATAAAAATTAATCTTTAATATGTCAAATGCAGGAAGATCCTTCAAAATAAAGGTGTTCTATTTACAGACAGGAAATACTTGTGCTTGAGTCTAGTGCCCTTTTCAAGTTCTGTGTCATGGAAATCAAAGACAATGTTCATTTCCCCCTTCAAGACTACTGAGCAATGATATTAAACTTGGAGGTCCAAAATTTTTTTTCTATATTCTTAGTTCTCTATCTCCAATCTCTCCTCAATATACACTGCTCTCCCTGTTTCTCTGCTGTACTTACTTCCTTCCTTTCAATGTACTCCTGCCTCCCTTTTATTCCTCAATTCAATCTTTGCTAGCCAACACACTGGAGGGTCTGCCTGTGCACCATGTCTTTTCTATTTCCCTCTGCTTTTTGTCCATTTTATTAAGTTCAATGTAGCTTCTTTGTGTCACGGACTACAGCACATGTTGGTTTTGTACTTTGCTAAAGCAACAGGACTTCTGATTCAGTTGAACTACCTGATACTTGAGTGTTAATAATAGATAGTGGTATACTGGCTGGAAGTGCCAGCTTCAATGCATTTGCAGAGAGGCAGAATCAAAAAGAAGTGCTTCAAACCCAAACTGGCACAACCTCTGAGAGTTTTTCCCTGCTCCAGCTGGAAGATTTTTGTGGAGCAGAACAGGGGAGCCAGCAGCACCTTCCCTCTCCCCATACCATATTGGCAATGGTGGGCAGTATTGCTACTGGTCAGTGATCACCTTCAGTTTCTATTTTTCTTTCTCTTCCCCTCACTTTTTTTCCTCTGCTAACTGATTTTTTTTTTTTTTTTTTTTTTTTTTTTTGACCAAAGGCAGTCATTTCTTGGACAGTGAAGACAGCGGACAGAAAATAAATGGTTAGGAACTAAGCGTCCTCCTGTTTTCCTCCCTGCCTCCCACACTTCCACTGCACTCCAGGAGCCACCTTTGAGATGCCACTGCATCATGCTTCCAGCTGAGATCCATTGGATCTGTTAATTAATGCTAGCTAAGTCTTAATAACTAACAGAGATTTGATAATTCCCAAGTATAAGAATATCTACTATCATCAGTATTACTGAAAATCTAGCTTCCATTATTTGTATAAATGAGTGATTTTCTTTCCAAACTCCACACTGTAATTTATGATGAAGTTAATCTTAAATTAAGATTTAAATTATTCACGCTATTGTTAAAGAAATGCACAGTAAAAGCATCCTGCAAATAGGATTAATGTACAAATTTGAACCTTTCATGAAGCTCAAGGAACAGAATAACTTACTAGAATTTCATGGCTTAGCAGAAGTTAGAGAATCCATGTCCACCATCCCTCCCCATGCCCCTCAGCCTGCCCCCCAAAAACCCAAACAAACCTGAACCCAGAGATGAGACAAGAAATGAGCAGTGGGGAATAAATAGAGTTTGTCTTGACCCCTGGGATTAACTCCACCTAGAAGAGATCAGGTTTAGAAATATCTTCCTCGGGTTGTATCTGATATCAGAATTCTATTTATATGAAATAGATTATCTATACATGTCAGCATATACAACACATAGAACTAAAGAAAATGCTAAGCATCTTTGCAATTAATTCAAGCTGGAATTCTTTTGTTACTACAGCCACACGTATAAGTATATATATATATATCAGAGAGGATGAAACAGCCAGAGTTGGAATGAAAGAAAGAAGCTGATTTGTTTCATAGGAGAATGTCTTTAAATACAAAAGTATTCTGTGTATTCAAGGCAAATACAAGGTGGAAACCAACAGAAAACATATTTAAACTGCACTGAGGCAAGCTTACCTTTTCCAATAAGCTATTTTAGAACTGATTTATGAGTTCTGCTGAAACAGATAAATAGTGTATCCCATCTATCTCTTTTAAAAATATTCAAGATTTTTATACAGCTTTGTTTAGCTGCATCCCATTTCTTTTAGATCCAGTTTCAGGATGATTCTAATTCAATAACTGCAGAAGCAACAACACTAATATAAGTATCTCCAGTAAAATGTTATTTCACAATCACAGCAGAGATTAGTCTTACTTCCAGGAGTCACACTGATTCAGTCAGGATACAAAAACAAATACCACATTACCTTATTTTTTTAATCAAATCTAACTGACGTAAATCAAGTACAAAATTACGATTGTGAAATCATCATAGTGAAATATGTGTAAATGACTTTCAGATCTCATCACAGAAAAAATAGAAAAGATTTATGACAAAGAATTAACAAACAAACAAACAAACAAAAAACCAACCCAAACCTCCACAACCTTAAAGGGTTTAGGTTTCAACAAAACATGAAAAAAGAAAAGCAAGCTTGAGTAAATTCTAATGTATTCAGGGTTTTGTTTTTTTTTTTTTTTTTGTAGTTGTTTAAGCACCAGCCTAGTCTAAAAGGTAGAAAAAGAAACACTCATTCTGAGTGTGCGTGGTTTGTTTAAGGGAATTCAGTGCAGAGTACTTAAGAGAAATGAAATTTGCAAAACAATTCTGACTAATCAAGGTCTGCTTTCCTCAAGTATGTGTGAAGTAATGAAAATCAATCAAAATCCAAGACAGCAATTTTTCTTCAGCAATATCATTTTCTTCTTAGGGCTAAGAACACAGTTTAGTTTTCATGCCCCAAAGCCCTCAACTCCTCTTGTGATAACTCCCAGCATTGCTAGATGTGCTAAGAGTTTTTGCATTACATGGACAACTTCTTAGTGGACTAGCACAAGTACGTCCCATATGACTGGTCAGCAGGTGTCAGGTGGGGATAACCTCTCACCCCTTCTGGGACTGAACCATATCAGAACACAAATTTGGACTTCCCATATAAGGCTTAGGGTCTCAACATTTCTACAAGAAGTTTTGCCTCTCAAGGAACGTAGTAATAGCAGGGGAAAAAACCAAAAACAAACACAAACACAAAAACAAAAACAAAAAACCAACAACGAGGAGGAATAAAAATCCTCAATATCAGCTCATAGAAAAATTATATTTATGCTCACTCAGCTCTCAAACATATCTTCATAGGCTATATCTACCCTGACAAGTAAAACGAAGCTAGTTCACACACTTGAACACTGAACTGTCCACCTACACTTAGCAACTGTTTGCTCATTCCCCCGCTCGAGTTCATTCTCCCCAAAAAACCAAAAAGACCTTTAGTGAACAGCCTCCTCCAGGCACATCTTCCTCCATGATTGGCAGGACCAAGGCTGTGCTACATTTGGCTCACTTCATTTGGCATGATCCACTGATGCTATCCCCAGCAGCTCTTGCACACTCACGCAGTACCCTAAACCAACCACAAACTCTCTGCTCTCTGGCTGAATAAGAGTAAGAGTAAGAGTAAGAGTAAGAGTAAGAATAAGAATAAGAATAAGAATAAGAATAAGAATAAGAATAAGAATAAGAATAAGAATAAGAATAAATCCTGGGCTGAAAACCAGCCCTCTTATTAACCTGGACCTAAGAATGTTAGGTGTTAATAATGACAAAAAAAAAATAATGTGGCAGGAGCTGGAGAGGTGGATCTTCATGGTGAGTGTAGTGGGAAGACAAAGATCCCACCAACAGCCCTGGGGTCTGTGCTGGACAAAGGTCTGCGTGACCCTGGTGGGTTGTTACTGTGGATTTGTTTGGAATGGTGTCATTGATGGCTTTGCATGCGCCCTGTAGACTTAACAATACTGTACTGGTTCTTCACTGAAAAGTCTGTTCCTACTGGCATGGGCTCCCAAAAGAGAGCATGCTGGTGCAGGCTGGATAATACCAGCACCATGCAGAGACCAGTGTGGGGTACGTCATTTGGATGTGGTCCTTGCAGGCCATATGTTGTAAACCTCTTCCAGGTCCTGGGATCAGGATTTTCACAAGATGGAGAAGGAAGGTATTTGGGCAGGGAGAGGATGATATAATCATTTTGATAGGAGCAGATAGCATTGTGTGGGAGACAGTATGACCTTTAGGCGAAGCACATCACAGTCTTCTAGGACACGCAAGGTGATCAGGCAGCAGGCAGTGCATTGAATGAGACTGAAAAATGAACAGTGCGTACTGCTTGCAGCAACAGCACATCCAAATCTGTCCTACGGTCTGGGTGAATATCCGCAGGTTATCTGGGGTGAGAGAGAGAGATCTAAGATTCTGAGGTGTAGGATTCACTTAAAGTATGCATGTATATGTTCAATTGTTCACATTTTGGATTTTATGCCATGGTTCTAAGTTAACTTAAAAACATTCACATAGATGGCCCTTGAAGCTGGATTAGACCATCTGCATGACTGTCAGGACTTGCATGTGCTATTACCTATATTTTCCCTGCATATGTGCATTTAAACAAATTTTGGAAAAAGGAGAGATAATAATGATAATAATAATAATCCTTGTTACTGTGGAGGCACAGGTATATGTTTATATAGATCTCAGCACAGTAGTGCCTGGGTCCCATTTAAAGCTTTCATAGACTATTGTGGTGTCAGTATTGAATAATAATAGGCAGCATATAAATGCCAAAATAGAGAATGAAAAACTCGATCTGCCTCAAGGGTCTATGTTTGAAGGTGTCAGAGACATTAAAAACAAAGAAAATAGAAAAAGCGATATGCCAGATGCACACATCTGCATCAGTTCAAACCCAATCCCCAGCCCCCAAAGCTGTCAAGCACAACTTGCAGAAGGAAAGAAAGATTATTTATTTATTTAACCATCTATCTATGTACAGAAAGCAAGAGTGGAAAGGGCTCTGGGGGAAACTTCTCATGGTTGAAGTATGTTCTACTTTTTCTTACTATATCCCAACCTAATTATTTCCCCCATGTTTTCTGTAAGACTTTTTCTACATGGCTGTAGCAAACCACAAGTTCTTGTGGGTTCAGCTATTTCCCAGACACATGGGGTGCAGTGTGGCACCATCCACGGCACAGTGATTTAGTTCTACTTTATTCAAGACACACACAACTGATTCAGGAGCCCACAGAAAATACTTTGCTTCCTCTAAAGACACAGGCTAGGCATCAACTGACCTCTGAATGTCCACCAAGGCACAGCACATGGCCCTGGCCCCATGCCCCATGCCAGGAACACTGCTTCAGGTGCAACCCACCTCCTGGCTGGCCCAAGGGATGGGTCTTTGGGAGGAGGTGGAGGTCCAGTTGCCTTCCCCAGCTCAGTCTGTGGCAGCGGTGTGCACCCAAAGCCGGGAGCTCTGTCATGTTCCCCACCTTTACAGAGCGATATCTGCTTCCCAGGCTGTGGGCAGTGGATATGGAGCTTGTATTGCTACGTACAGGTGTCTCTGCTGGTGTCTGCACTTTGGGCCACTATTGCTTTGTTACCTCTTCCTTGAAGTGTCAGACCTTCTTCGCCGAGCAGCCTCATCACAAGCATCTGCACGCATGTCACACTGCTCTGCTCTGCCCTGATCACAGCCTGCCTTCAGCCCTTTGCCACCTTCACTGCTGAGGTAGGGGGGCCGTGCAGGTGATGCTGCCCCAGCTCCCCAGGGAGGATGGGTGGTGTGAAACACAAGGGCAGGCTCAAAGTGGGAATTCTGGCTGTTGCCACTGTAACAGGAGCCTCACTTGGGAAGTTTGCTATCATTTAAGCATTGCAGTGATATTGCATAATGCCTGTGTCAACAGCAGCATCCATCAAAGAAAGCCCTGGGGTACAGAGGAAATTCCTGATGGCTTTTTTGTATTACAGCATAGAATAGCACTGTTTTCTCTTCCTGTGGTGACAGATGCACACCAGACATTGCAGATGGAGCAACTGGCACTGGGTCCATCATTCTACAGGACATCTGAGTACGTACATAGCCAAGAGCTGCGCAAGGGATCTATATGCAAGAGAAAGGGTCATTTTGGGAAAACATGCTGCAAGACTGCTAGAAAATGCCCTGAATTACTATCACATAGTCTAATTTATTTATATGGGTTTGTTTCATTATAGTCTTCCTTTGCAAGATTTTTTTCATTAACAGCAAAAATGTCAAATTATTACCCCTTTGTCTTTTCTAGGCAGTAATCAGCACTTCTGCGTGGGTAGTGAAAATCAGGATTTTTTTTTATTATTCAATTTCTATGGTCTTATTTATAACCTAATTCCACTCTACAGTGGTGTTTCCTGTAATTCGTACATGATCTTCAGAGGACATGGAATATTTATAATCCCCTCCCTCCTCCATTCTTTACATGTTAGGACTGGACATGTGGTGAAAGCATTAGAGTTGCTTAGATAGGGGCACTGACTGTTTCCCTATAATACTCTGTGAGGCCAGCTATTGGCAGTAGACTTGAATTTTTAATATCCAATTCCTTACTCAAATAATAAAATCTAATTAACTTGACTATGTGTGCTTAATAAATTTTTTCATTATTTAATCAATATTCATTGTTATTAAATACTGAAAATCACAAAATAAACACTGTTAAGAGACTTACATATTCTTATTACTGATGCTTTTGCCTGCTTCCCCCCTCCCAACTCCAATAAGATATTGAGTGTGTTTCTAAACTTGCTTTTTATTTTGTTCCTACAAAATGTTTTTGAAAGCAGCTCTGTTTCCTTGCCTACGGGACAGAGGGCACACACAAGCTAAGACTCTCCCTTTGGCGTCACTCTCTAGATATTTCCACTAGACTGACAAGGGACAACCGTTTTCCTAATGGTCAGAACAAAATATTTGTGATCATAGGGCTCTTCATACCCCTCTATCCCCATCCAATATTAAACGGAGCCCAGCTCTGCTCTGGGAATCCAGATACATCTTTGTCAAAGGTAGTTTAGGGGGTGTCTCATATATATATATATATATATATATATATATATATATGCTAACTCTTCCTGCAGCCATGGAGTTTCTGGAAAGCAGCTATGCCAGTGGTCCAAAGCCCTGGTCTGCCCCAGCCTCCTCTGTACCACTTAATTGTCCCTTCCAGCAAGGAACTGTTCTGTGCAAGGCAAGTTCAGTTCTGAGGATGAGACAGTATTTCTCAATAATTTGCTGATGTCTTGCAGAAAGCTTTGATGACCATTGAAGCTGTAAACAATCCAGATGGAATTGTCTATTTTCTGTCACTCACAGTGCAAAAAAGGAAAATCTACATAGAAGTTACTTCTATGTTTCTAAAGAGTTCACCTGTCCCTGCTACTCATTTCCCCACCTGACATCAGGACTGGAACCAACACAAACTGAGCTGACCTGACTTAGCAAAAGAGAAGGAAGATATTTGGTTTTGGTTTAGCTCTTCAAAGTTTGTACCATGTCCCAAGATTACATTTCATTTTGAGCTGACTACTTGAATTATCACAACAGCTAAGTCCTTCAAGGCAGGGTCTGTGAGATAGGATATTTATACAGGGCACAGTGTAATGAACATTCTGAGCTTAAATGAACCCCTCAGAGCATGGCTATTGTGCAAGTAACTTCTCAGAAAAGCTTTGTAGGACCTCCTCTGTCGTGGCACATATCCTGTCACATCTGTATAGATGCTGCATTTGGAGAGAGAGGAGATTAATACTTTATATACACAATTTTGATTCACAATCACAACAATTAAAACAGCAATACTGAGTGTTGAGTTCTCATGTTCTCTTGCCCGTGCATTTTGACTTGCATTTTATCCAAAATTTTGTTGAGCTGTTCTCAACACAAAAACTCCCATTTCCACACTGATTCCCTGGCCCCTCCTGATAGGCCCCAGTTCCTCCAAGTGCAGTGACTTGAGTTTCCTTGATGCTGCCCTACCCCGTGGGTCCTTGACTGAAGGTGACTGGAAAGAGAATCTGAGGGAAGGCACTTGAGTGAAAATGGTGTGCTACAGGAAGGATAGAGGCAGCTGTCAGAGCAAAACGGCCATCCCTGTGTATAATTCCCGAACCTTTTACTTCCGGGGGGGGGAGCAGAAATGTTTAGTTATGTATTATCATTAGTGATAATGTTTAGTCCATTATCACTGTGAATGGGTATGTACAGATATGTAACTCTCACAAGTGTGTGAGCCTGTATACATATATAAATACGCAAACACACACAGCAGCAGACTCCATTTTTAAATCAACTCTTAGTCAGCGTGGAGCTAAGTGCCCGTTCTTGCAGTGCTGCCCGGGCTGTTCCTCTCTCAGCACAGGGAAAGTTCTCAGGCAAGTCCCGCTCATCTCAGCTCGCTCTGCACATGCAGACCCGTACAGCACCGAGATCATTATTTTACCCACTGGCATCTATGAAATCCTGAAGATCAATGTTCTTTAAAAATTTAAATACAAGGTTCGAGCCAAAATATCTTGGCTGCCTTTGTGTGCTGCAACATTAACTACAAAGAGCAAGCAATGTTTTTATGCTTACACACACAGCAGCCATAAATAAATGGCAGCTTGCTTCAGACAACCAGAGAAGACACAGTCAGCTTATGCCAACTACTCACAATTCTGGATCACAACCTGAATGTTGCCTCAACCGTCAGAGAGTTGAAACCTTTGTTCAGAAGCACAGGAAGGAATGGAAATTTACACTATGTTCTAACCAAGCCCTTCATTTCCTGGTCAGTTTTAAACCAGCCATATGAGAAATACAAACATTTCAGATTTATATGAAAAACAGAGATGTTCTAAGTTTCAGTAGTGAATGTTCCTTAGAAGCAACACTGTAATGCTAGGTCTGAACTCCATCCAGGCCAGCACTAGGGCATCCTAATAATAGTGAGATTAGGAAAGAGGATATCTCCCCCCACCCCCACTCTGTATGTTATGGAAAAGTGGACTAGAAGCATTAGCTCAATTCTCTTGCATAAATGAATGATGGTCTGATGAGATCCCAGGGCAGAAGCAGTGCTCTGAAATGCTTCAAGAACAGCTGTCCAGTGTTGTGAGAATGTACCACATCTGGTATTTGAGGAGGCATGGGGGACAAGTTTTACAGAGAATTTAGTGAGAGGCAGCAGGGGAAAAGTGGGAAGAGACTCCAAGAGTTGAAGTCCCACCGTGATGTAAGAACCCGGACACAAAGCCTGCTGATCTGGAATTTGTGTGGCAGACAGAATTGCACGTGACACTGCATATCAGTCCCGTAGCAAGCATCTATTTTGCTGGGAAGCTGTAGTTGGGAGCTGGAGCAGAAAAGCAAAAGAATTAAAAAGCAAGGATACTCCTTGTTAGCAGGACAGAAATACTCTGGAGAAACTGGACTCAAGCGTGTGTTTCTTCAAAGACATTCTGAAGATATTAGAATATTCAGTAAATGAGACTGACTTGATCCGTTTCTCATGTTCAGTCCAAAGTGTAGACACAGTTTAGAACATCTCCAAGGGATTCCCACTACCAGGACTGATGGCAGGGCGGACAGGTGCTAACTACTGCAATTCTTGTAATGCAAACAGACCCTCGTTGAACGAAAATAGAGACATCAGAGCAGAAGTCCAGATAATACAGTGACACATGCAGTGGAAGGAAGTACAGAAATAGAGCAACAAATGAGGGCTGTGAGGTGCACCATTTAATAAATAAATAAGAAAAAAATATCCTGTAAAGTGACTGTTCTTCTCAGATACTTCTGGGACAAATCAATTTAAACTTTGCACACTGCTCAGGCTATAGCTAAAGAATTAGTGTCTTGTGTAGCAGCCAATCTACTCTTCCTTTTTAGTAAGGCACTGTGAAAAATCTATTATCCTATCTATAATTCTTACTGGCCTGTTTCTATTTATTGCTTTGATGTTTGTGTCAGCAGGCAACTGTAGCCTTCAATTTAGCAATAGGGGAATATTTGCACTCATTTCAGAAGTTGTAACTTCTCACACAGGGCCTCATATGGGATTTGACTTGGGGCTTTTTGATGGATGATCAGCAAACCAAAATGCTACAGTAAACAAACGAGTGGAGGGAAAACACAATCCAGTCAATCATTTCAGCAAAATGAAATCTTTTAAATGATGGACACTGTTGGGGGATGCAAAATAATGTACCTCACCACGCTTTCTGTTTAATATGCTGTTGCATTTAATTCTGGGTTTTTTCCTACCCCTTGTGTTACTTAAACTTCTGAGGTGCACAAATCCTGGAAAATCTCTGGAATTTTAGTGGGCTTCTGAGAGAGAGTAACTACTAGCTTAGAAGTGAGATTCCTAGGCTGGGGCTTGTTTACTTTTTCCAATTGATACAGAGCAGTGGTCCTACTAGATCAACTGCATGCAATTTAATGCAAAAAGCACCTGCAGCTGCTGCTGCATTTGTGAAATCTCTAAGGACAGTCTGAAAACATGATGCTTTGTCTCTGCCACTTTTTTTTCCCCTCAGTAAGGTATTTCAAGTAAATAAATGAGGAGCGTTCATTAGCATGCACTGACTAAACAGTTGTTAAGAAAAGACTCAAGGGCTGTGGTTTATGATAATTTTCATTGCAACAACATAGAGAACATAATATATAAATATTTCAAGATTGTGCAGATCACTTTCTTTGGGCAGATTAAAAGATAATAGCACCAATATCAAAACAAGTTAATGTCTTAATGTTTTTTTTTGCCAAGCTGTTTTTAGTTGAACTGAAAAGCTAGGCATGGCCAGATTTATGCCACTGCTTCACAAAAAGAGAAGCAAGCAAGCACGTTGCTTTCCACTAAAAGTATAGCAATATTCAGTGAATGTTTGTTTAGAATATTCTGCAATATGCCACACAGTTTGGATAAGAAAAAGCCCTGGGCATAGGGCTGGGTTTGCACATTACAGATCTACTTAAAAGGGGATCACAGTCACAAAAGTAGACCCTCCTTAAATAGAAACAGGTTATTCTTATAAAATAGCATACACTCAAGTCAGCTTCCTTGAGAGCTTTCCTCACCCAGTTCAAAGATAGGTAGTACTCATGAGTACCTCTTCCATTCTCAAAGCTATTGAGAGATGCTTCCTTATGGAAGCACATGGGCAAGAACAAATGTACTATTTCTCTCTTTTGAGAATGCTTGATCTGATAAACTGTATAAGCCCAGTTATCCTTTTCTCATGCAACCCCCTTCCTTTTAGAACACCTGCAAGATGGTAGCCTAACAATAATAGTTGTTAAAGATAGGAGCATTTTAAAAACATAACAGAATCTTGGCATATAATTTATTTTATTTACTGAAAAAAAAAGTCAGTGCAATACAATACATGCATTACGGAAATATTATCAAATACCAGCCAATATAAGAAAGCACATTTGCCACATAAAACAAATCTAAGGCCCTCAGGAGTTTCATATGACCTATCCGGTGAAATTGATTTCCTTTCTTCCACTTTTGACACAGGGAACTTTTTGTTTATTCTTATCTTTAAAAGGAACCACCCTTCAGTTATACCTCAGTTGACTATCTAATGGCCATAGACAATACTATGGGTTTCTTGATTTCTCCACTCCCACCAGCCAGTCCCTTTCAGGTGACATCTTGTGCTCAGTTTCAAATGGAAGAGCTAATGAAAATCTAACATGCATTTCTCTGGCATATTTACACATCCTGTGTGCCTCCATATTGATGCTAAACATCAGATGGCATTTTCTTCTGGTTGTACCTACTATGGAAACTCATTTCTGCTTAAAGCAGAGACAGAGGTACATTGAAATGAACTTATGTCCCAATTCTCAAACCCCAAGCAAAAATATATGAAAGAGATCAAAAGCTTCTGGATCTTTTTTCATCTACATATTTTATTTATTCAGTCTAACACACCAAGCTGTTTGAATCTTCTCTATGACTTTGCTTGACTAAAACATGACTCTGTAGGGTGGGTTTTTTTTCTGATTTCTTCTTGTCTTTATATTAATGTGTCTTCAAAAGAACAAGATCTGGGAGACTGTTAATTTGACAGTTGACAGACACAACTCATTCACCATTAATCTTCTTTGCCAAAAATAATTGGACTCTAAACTTCTAAGATTTTGAAAGTTAAGAACATCTTCCCCTCAAATAAAAAAAAAAAAATCAGGATCATCATGTGGTCGAGGACATACAATGTCACCTGCAGCATGGTCTAGTTAAATGCAGTAAGGCAAACTCAAACAGAAAGGACCATTAACTTGTTTGTTCCTTTCTCAGTTTGTGCTCAAGGGCCACTTTATGCAAGGCACAGCATGTCTCTGACATAGCATAGGCTCTCTCTGATGCATATTTCAGTGTGCATATTGATACTGAATCCTGGAAGCGGTCAGTGGAAAGCAGGTGGCAGGGTATTCATGGAAAATTGCCTCTAGTTGAAACTGATGTCCACCTATCCCATGTCCAGCCACCAACAAAATCTCCACCCATCTCCCTGCACAGCCTCAGTAATTCTCCTTGTATTTCCTGCTATCTCACATAACTCCCTATCTGCTTGAACTTACACTGTGCTTTCTTCACACTAATTAATCTAGGATTTCCCCAAAATCCCTTTTCTACTTCTTCCACTTCTGCTGTCTCCAGACACAGTGTCAAGCTAAATGCATTTTATACCAGCATATCAGATTTTTGGGTTTTTTCAGAGAAGCAGTGGTGACTGCGGATCTGTTATTCACCACTTACTATAGCAAGGGGGACACACTGAAACTAGCAGGAGGCTGGTTTAAGCAGATTAAAAAATTAGCACTTCTTTAGAGACTGGACAGTGAATTTGCTGCCAGTGGAGATTGTGAAGGCAGATATCAACAGTAAAATGGTCTAGAAAAATTCGTGGACCATGGCTCCATACACAGAGAGGCAAAGTGAATTGACAGGAAAGCAGCTCTGACATCCCCAGCACAACAGTTCAGGTTCCTGGACAAGTGTGAGGGGAAAGGAATTGAGCAGGCTCACATGTTCTGCCAAAATTGCATCCCCTTTTGCTCCCATCAACGGCAGCATATTGGTCTAGCTGGACCACTGCCCTGGCCATTCAGGGCATTTCCTGTGCTCTCACTATGGAAGATACCTTCAGTATAACCATGCCTCTAGCCTCACTGAAAGCAGCGGCCATGTGACGAGTGAAACCACAGGGAGAAGTCTGGTAATGGGAGGTAAACCGCTTGTCTGAGATGCCCAGGATGTGGCTCTTGCACGTAAGGTACATGTATGCAACGTGATTGTCATGTTTTGAAGTGCAAAGACCCAAATACAGACACTGACCTGCTGTGGGCACTGTGAGTGTACCGTGAATGTTGGCAGACAGTGCTGAAATGAAGCATATCCATGCACAATGGCATCTAAAATGCCTTCCTTTCGGTTAGAAAAATTACATCCTTTATACATGGGCTCATATTCTACACATCTGCTGAAGGTAGTATGCTGCTCAAATGAGTCTGCTCTCTCATTTATCTTCTGTGGCTTTCAGCTGTGACTCCTGTGTGTTTTCTGAGGTACAGCAGGATGTTCAGTAGAGAACAAAGCATAAAGCCAAAGAGTTGCCCTCATTTCTGAATTTGTTGCATGCAGCATTCAGGCACATCAATCTGTTAATTACTATGTCTGGAAAGCCTCGGCATACATATTCATCACCTGCAATTGTCATGCTGCCAGCTCTTGCAATTTTAATCACCAGCTTCATGATATTTGGCATTTTTCTTGAAGTCAAATCCCTCAGAGTTGTTTGGTTTTCTGACAGTCTCAGTTTTGCTTCTTTTTAAAAAAGAAAGTCTAAATTTAAGGCCCTGTGATTTCAAAGAATAACCCGAAAAATGTTCCTTAATAGGGAAAAAAAAAAAAAAAAAGGGAAAGAAATGTCAATATCTGGGGAAAAAAAATGAAGATTCTGTAGAAGAGTTGTAAGAATAAACAGTCTCTAAAATATAACTTCAAGGAA
The DNA here is from genome assembly GCF_011004875.1 of Balearica regulorum gibbericeps. Lineage (NCBI taxonomy): Eukaryota > Metazoa > Chordata > Aves > Gruiformes > Gruidae > Balearica > Balearica regulorum. The sequence continues at coordinate 65,229,894 of NC_046184.1, forward strand.
AGTTAAGTTCACTTCAGTGAAAAATTTGGAGGAATGAGTTTATATAGGAAAAAGAAGGTTGGATGTTGGAGTCAATATGGTAATTAATTACATAAGTTGTTATCATAAATGGTGATCAAAGGAGCCAACATGGCTCCTGGAGGATGAACTCATGAAGAATTTATTCCCAATTGTAACAGAATGAATAGTATTAAGATTTTTCTGCTAAGGCATCGGGGATGGCTGACTGTAAAAACTGTGGAAATCTGTTTTGCCAGAGGTCTTCAAATGATTAGATCAAACAGCTGTGAAAGAGCTTCACAGTATACTTCATCCTGCTTTAGACTATCCATGAAGCCTCTTTTACAAATTTGTTTCTGTAATTCAACATGGGTTTTTGCAGCAACAGCATGCTGATGCTACACAGCAACTTTTGTTAGTAGAGAGTAACAAAGCAAACAAGTGGAAGTGGAGATCTGTTAAAACATGCAGAGACTCATGCCACATGTTCATTCCCTAGTGAATACTATTTCATATTCTCTTAGGAATAAACTCTTAGAAAGAGAATATGCCCTTGTGCAGATGTTCACCCCACCACCTCCCCAGCACAGCATACTCCACAGCTGTTCAGATTTCCGATTGTCTTTGCAGAGAACGAGTCTGAAACTCTTGTGCCTGTTTTGATAATGTCATGAGTGATTTCTAAAAAAGTATTGGGTTTTGAAAGACAAGGCGATGGAAAAAAACCTGAAAACTTTTGGGGAAGGCGAATATTTTTTTCTCTATTTCAATACTTGCTTTGCTGAAAAATCTTTTATTGCTTTCTTTACCCACTTGAATAAGGAGCATTTAGAAAACTACTCCACAATGAGAAGAGGTGTTTCTTTCAAAATGTTGCATTCTGCACACAAAGCAAATGCTTGCTGGGAACATCTTCAGGTAGAAAAGAATAAAGAATTTTGTACTTGAAATTTGTAAATGGAACTCATTTCTGAATGTCAGTAGACAAGAACTGCCTGTTTCATCCTTGTGAGTATTAGAAATATAGGTACTTCAGGTTGCCATTAATTTTGAAGAAAGTGTGGGTAGAGGGAGAAGGGGCAAGAGTACCCTACAGATTTCAAAGAAAGGGGACATCATCCACTTATTTGAATTGTTCATCAGAATTGTCTCTTCCCCTGTTACATTTTTATAGTCCAACAGGAAAACAATTTTATTTAAAAACACGCAAATAATAAACAATATAAGTATGTTTACCACAGCTAGGTGGTTTTATCACGCCTATTTATTTCTGTTATCTGGGTAAGAATACAGTTCTGTGTCTGTAATATATAAAATCAACTTTATACACATAAACAACGGAAGCAACCACACTGAGCACCTTCCTCTAGGATACATCTCTTTCTTCCTGCTTTTGAATTTGAATTAACAGAACCACAGAATGGTTCGGCTTGGAAGGGAACTTCCAACCCCCCTGCTCAAGCAGGGCCAGCTAAAGCCAGTTGTCCAGGACCATGGTCAGATAGCTTCTGAATATCTCCAAGAATGGAGAATCCACAACCTCCCCAGGCTTGGTCACCCTGACAGTAAAAAAAAGTGTTTCCTGATGTTCAGAGGGAACCCCCTGCACTTCAATTTGTACCTTCAAGTGCCTGGAAATGGTTTCCAGGATTAGCTGCTGTACCACCTTCCAAGGGATCGAGTTGAAGCTGACCGGCCTGTAGTTCCCTGAGTCCGCCATCTTGCCATTTCAGAACAAAACGGGAGGAAGTTCATAAACAAGTTAGGCGTGATCTATGCCACTTGTCAAATGGCAATGATATTCAATTTCCTCATAGGAATATTGTAAAAATTCAATTAACTTAGAGTTCTAATATAGACTAAAATATACAGGTATTATTTTTCTTGAGAAGTTAGGTATTTCCTTGAAGAGCCCTATTTAACTTCTTATCATCTTTGCAGGAAAGGAAGATGAAAAAACACAGGTAAAATATGACAAGAAAACAAGGTTTTTTCCTCCAAAGTTACTCCTCTGTGTTGAGGAGAAAGTGCTGTGGAACAAGGAAAATGTGTGTTTCATTACTTCATTATCTTTGCAGGTAACTGTGTGACATTGCCATAAGCACCCTTACAGCAAAGCCATGTCAAAGTGAGCTACAGATCAGCTGTGCAAGGTTACTCCTTCATCCTCTTCTCTGTTCCTCAGCTGGCTTTAGGGTAAGTTCTCCAAGGAGTGACCTCTTGGCTCTGTACTACATACTCCTGCTACTCTTGTACCAGGGAGTATGGATTTGAAAGCAAACCTGGTTATCAAAGCAGCAGAGTTATATTTCCTCCTTTGGTCCTTAGACCTTAGCAATTAATTCAGACAAATACTCAGCTTTATAGTTAGAGGCTGGGGAGCTGATTTCTAAAAATAAAAGGCTATCTCTTCCTTAAGTTTTTATCCACCCATCAAAACTCTGTGTCCATGATTCTTTGATTTCAAAATCCTAAACAATTTCAATAGAGGGTTATACAACACACAAGCACATGTATTTTCCTGCCAGATAAAGTTTGTTTTGAAGAGATTAGAAATAAATCTGAAACAACGGTTCAAGAGACACAGAGGAGTTTTTAGGGCATTTCATTGATTCAAATCTAATTCAAGTCAACGTTTGCCAGAAGAAAGAAGTGTCTGATTTCCCTTTGGCGGTTAGGACAAGTTAGTTGCTGGTTTTTCTTTATCCTCAACAAAAATATGGACACATCACATAATCTTTCAGCATTTTGGCATCCTTAGGAAAGAGGATGTGAACTGAATAATCTCAAGGCAGTTACCCACATATTTAGACAAGAAGAATAGTGCATCAAGAAGTACTGACTTCAACAGCAATCAAACCTAGGGCATCCTTCTCCAGAACTGTAAGGGTATCATCCTATGAAAAGATATCCTTTAGCTGCAGAGGAAGCTTTTCACAGAAAGATAAACAAAGAAGGAAAGTCTTAATTTATATCTTATTTCATTGGAGTTTGCATTGCTCCTAGTTGTGTTGTACCTGCCCAGCAGGAGAAGGCCATCAATTCTCAGCTAATCAATGCAGCCCTACTTCACAATCATAGAATCATAGAATGGTTTGGGTTGGAAGGGACCTCAAAGATCATCCAGTTCCAACCCCCCTGCCACAGGCAGGGACACCCTCCACTAGACCACGCTGCCCAAAGCCCCATCCAACCTGGCCTTGAACACTTCCAGGGATGGGGCCTCCACAGCTTCTCTGGGCAACCTGTTCCAGTGCCTCACCACTCCAACAGTGAAGAATTTCTTTCTAACATCTAATCTAAATCTACTCTCCCTTCAGCTTACACCCGTTACCCCTTGTCCCGTCACTACACTCCCTGATAAACAGTCCCTCACCATCTTTCCTGTAGGCCCCCTTCAGAAACTGGAAGGCCACAATTAGATCTCCCCGGAGCCGCCTTTTCTCCAGGCTGAACAACCCGAACTCTCTCAGCCTGTCCTCATAGGAGAGGTGCTCCAGCCCTCCAATCAGCTTCATGGCCCTCCTCTGGACTCACTCCAACAGCTCAATGTCTCTCCTGTCCTGGGGCCCCCAGAGCTGGACGTAGTACTCCAGGTGGGGTCTCACAAGAGCGGAGTAGAGGGGCAGGATCACCTCCCTTGACCTGCTGGTCACACCTCTTTTGATGCAGCCCAGGACACGGTTGGCCTTCTGGGCTGCAAGCACACACTGCCGGCTCACGCTGAGCTTCTCATCAATCAATACCCCCAAGTCCTTCTCCTCGGGGCTGCTTTCAATCCATTCCTCGCCCAGTCTATAGTCATGCTTGGGATTGTGCCGACCCACGTGCAGGACCTTGCACTTGGCCTTGTTGAACTTCATGCGGTTCTCACGGGCCCACCTCTCCAGCCTGTCAGGGTCCCTCTGGATGGCATCCCTTCCCTCCAGCGTGTCGACCACACCACACAGCTTGGTGGTGGTGGCAAACTTGCTGAGGGTGCACTCGATCCCACTGTCCATGTCGCCAACAAAGATGTTAAACAGTGCTGGTCCCAATAACAACCCCTGAGGAACGCCACTCGTCACCGTTCTCCACTCGGACATTGAGCCGTTGACTGCAACTCTTTGAGTGCGACCATCCAGCCAATTCCTTATCCACTGAGTGGTCCATCCATCGAATCCATGTCTCTCCAATTTAGAGACAAGGATGTCATGTGGGACGGTGTCAAATGCCTTGCACAAGTCCAGGTAGATGACGTCAGTTGCCCTTCCCTTATCCATGGACGCTGTAACCCCATCATAGAAGGTCACCAAATTTGTCAGGCACGATTTGCCCTTAGTGAAGCCGTGTTGGCTGTCACCAATCACCTCCTTTTCCGTGTGCCTGAGCACAGTCTCCAGGAGGGTCTGCTCCATAATCTTGCCAGGCACGGAGGTGAGGCTGACTGGCCTGTAGTTCCCTGGGTCTTCCTTTTTCGTCTTCTTAAAAATGGGGGTTATGTTTCCCCTCTTCCAGTTGGCGGGAACTTCACCGGACTGCCAGGACTACTCAAATATGATGGAGAGTGGCCTGGCCACTTTGTCCGCCAGTTCCCTCAAGACCCGCGGATGCAACTCATCAGGTCCCATGGACTTGTGCACCTTCAGGTTCCTTAGATATTCTCGAACCTGATCTTCTCCTACAGTGGGTGGTTCTGCATTCTCCCAGTCCCTGCCTTTGCCTTCTGTGACCTGGGTAGTGTGGCTCAAGCACTTGCCAGCGAAGACTGAGGCAAAGAAGTCATTGAGTACCTCAGCCTGCTCCATATCCTGGGTAACCAGGTTGCCTGTCTCATTCCAGAGGGGACCCACATTTTCCCTCGTCCTCCTTTTATCACTAACATACCTATAGAAGCTTTTCTTCTTGTCCTTGACATCCCTGGCCAGACTAATTTCTATCAGGGCTTTGGCTTTCCTAACCTGATCCCTGGCTGCTTGGGCAGTTTCTCTGTATTCTTCCCAGGCTACCTGCCCTTGTTTCCACCCTCTGTAGGCTTCCTTTTTTTGTTTGACTTTGCCCAGGAGCTCCTTGTTCATCCAAGGGGGCCTCTTGGTGGTTTTGCTTGACTTCCTCTTGGTTGGGATGCATCGCTCCTGAGCTTGGAGGAGGTGACCCTTGAATATTAGCCAGCTGTCTTTGGCTTCTCTTCCCTCCAGGACTTTGTCCCATGGTGTTCTACCAAGCAGATCCCTGAAGAGGCCAAAGTCTACTCTTCTCAAGTCCAGGGTAGTGAGCTTGCTGTGTGATGTGCAACTGCAATTTCAATTACAGTTTTGTATGTCCATAATCTGTAGTTAGCAATCAAGAGATACTGCTGCAACTTGAAACTTCCCACCGAACTGCAGGAATAACTAGTGTGTTTGATTCTGTTCCATGTAGGTTAATCTGAGGTCTATTGCTGTCCTCCATGAATTCAGTACTACCTGTAAGTATACTCCTACTCAGTGTTAGTGCTAATTACTACGTCTCCTTCAACTGCCTAATTTTGGTAGTTTCTGTCAGCCTCACTTTTCCTGCCTGGCACCCAAAACAGTAACTTGTTTTAAGTGAACCTTAAAAGCCCTGACTTTCTCCCAGCTCTTAGTCATTTAATCATGTGAATTAAAAAAAAAAAAAAAAAAAAAAAAAAGAAAAAAGAAAAAAGAGAGAAAGACAGTGATCTATATCTACTTTAATTTTTCTCTTTCCAAAATACCACAGTCACACTCACAAAGCTAAAGTCATGAAGGAATTCCTACACTCCCACGTAGGATGATAACTCACATTTCATGGGAGATGCATGCAACAGTGGTCTCCAGTCTATAACAAACAGACCACAAAGACTGCTGGGGGAAGGAAAAGTGGAAATAACATGGCTCTTCCCTACATTTTCTGTATATCCCCCAGCCACATTCTTCTCACATGTGTTTCATGGCTTTTGTGGCAGCAACTCTTAAAATGGTCCACTGAAAATGGACCATTTCTCCCCTGGAAAGTAGAGGCTCTGTCTCAGATGGAGTGTCACGTTGTCCCTTTCCGATTGTCCTACTACCCAAAGGGATGTACCCTGGAAGCATCTCAGATCTCTGTAGAGAGGAGAAACTGGAATGACAATTTTTAAGTTATAATATTCATCATAGCTTCAACAGCCACAGCATTTTCAGTTCTAGTTTCCAAATAATTTTGCACTGTTTCTCTGTTTGGCTCCCAGACATGGCCAAACCTAGACTGTATCTGAGGAAGTAAGAGTGCAGCAGAATGGAGATGAACATCCTTGATGTCTCTTCTGCTTCCCTTTCTGAACACAGAAGCTCAGGCGATTGTCATCGTCCCAGTGAGACAGCAAATAAGGATCATCATAGAGGAAATTACCCACCTTCTAGGTAGTCCAATCCCAATACAAACAAAAGAAACTCAGGCCATCACTTACTGTTGCAGAAGATGGTGTCACTCAAGCTGCTGCATATGTGCCTTGCAGCCCCACCACATGCTGGCTAACATCCCACATCTGAGAAATCAGGAAATTTCTCAGCAGTGTGCCACTGACAGGTCGGGTTATAAAGCTTCTGCCCTTTTGGAGGGTCGGAAGAGTGAGCAAGGCAGCGTGGAGACAGCACAAGCTCAGGAAATCTGGCCATCAAGGCAAGAATCCTACAGCACCAACCAAGACGACTCTCTAAAGAACCTTAATAAGATAACTTGCAACATCAGAGTAAAAATTTATCTGGGCCTTTCTTTGCCCTCTGAATTAAAAAAGGGGGGCAAAAAGTGGTTTTGTCTTGATCTTTAAGGAAAGAAAACTTACTCCTACACCTCTTTTTTTTTTTTTTTTTCCCTCTCCATATCTGATGACTATTAATTTCCTAAGAAAAGTTTAAGACTTTGCTATTTCATAAAGACTGATAAATAATATAAAATCCATCTCAGAGAGTTTGGGTGGTTCCCATCTACTAGCTGATATTAAATGTTTCCTCATCACTAATCAAGAGGCACAACAACTGCAGTATTTGATCATTTTTAACTTGCAAGTAATTCTAGCAGGACATGAAGTGTGAATATAATTACAGTCTCAGAATATTACTACTTCTATTGTACTGGAACTCTGTTCCACACACCTCCTTCAGATAAGATAGAAGTGTTCGATGTGAATACATCTTCAATTAACATTGCTGGCAGATAATGGAAGGCATTGATTGGAAAATCCTTATCAAGGTAAAAGTGCTTGAGAACTAAAGAAACAACCTGCCTGTCAGACCTCACTATACTTTCAGCAATGTCCATAATCAAAATGGGGCATCATAAAAGTCCAGGTGATGGCAGCAGTTCTTCATCTGTACAGATTTATATGTACAAAAATATATGTACATATGCAGATATATAAATAATAATTAAAAAAATACCCATGCTTTCTTTATAGGAATATAAAGATGAAGTGTCTGGTAGCTTAAGTCTTCTTTTTTTTTTTTAACATGCTTTAAAATTTGTGCATCCAAAAGGAATGAGAATTACTGTCATGAATCATTAAAGTTGTAATCAAAAGCATATTTGTAGATTTATAATCTCCTCAATGCACAAGATATCTTCTTCCGCATGTGGGCAACATCCAATATGTGTCAGATGCTACCCCATCAGAAAAATATTGAAGTTTTATTTCCTGGTGACTGAAGTTCCCTGATGCCGAGAAAAAACAATGTGAATTAAATTGTGCATTTGCATGAATTCTTGCTAGGTGAGGGCTGACATAAGTCTAGGAAGCACATTTGATTCTGACCATGAACTGTGTGTGAATGGTTGCAGCCTTTCTGAGACTGCAAACAATTCCCAGTGAAAGCTGCACTGTTTCATTCTCCTGGCAGACACTAAGGCTGACTGCCACATAAAAATAGCAGTAGCAGTATAACCTATCTATCTGACCTGTGGTGACTTTCGAAGTCTTGTTATGAAATGTGTATATATGTAATTATAACAGATGCTAAGTTACAGACTGAGAGACTTTTTGTAGCCAATTAAAGTTTCTGGAAAAAAGGAGAAGAAGGGCAAAACATAGAAATATATTTCCTACTGAATCTGGAGCCAAATTAACTTTGAAAGAAAATACAAGTGGGTCCCTTGTGAATCTAATCTAAGTCATACAGACTTCATTACTTGAGTGTCTTCAACACATTTGTCCTCAGAACAGCCATTAGGTGACACACTACAATGAGACATCTAAACAGATGACTACAAGCCAAATTTGCTCCAAAATGCAAAAAAAGAATAAATGAATTCCTTTCTCCTTCCCCTTTTTCCCATGTGCTCTAGGTTCCTTGGTCACAGCCTCAAGGCAAAGTACTTTGATTTCCTCTAACAAAACAGGGAAAGTTTTTTAATTTCTTGTTTGTGTGCGTGTCACTCTCCAACAATGTGCTATTGGTCTCTATTGAAGAAAAAGAGCAGATGGACAGCTACTCTGATCTGGTGCAGTAACTTACATGCCATTACAATAGTCTATTGGGAGCTTGCAGAAGACATTGTATTCGAAGAGTTAGGGATCCTGAGCAAGCCCTGTCTGCTCTAGTGGGTCTTGTACTTGGGTAATGAGCAGCCTGTTTGTTAATATGAGTATCTGCTCTAAGGAAATCTGCTGGAGTGCCCCGTGCTGGTGTGTGCTGGTGGATGTTATGACATCAGGAGAGGGTACGCGTTGCTGTTTGTTACATGAAATAAAAAGCATCATGGCATGGGAGAGAGGAGGAACATGTCCACCAACAGGATCTGTGCAGTGTGCCATGGGAAAATCCTTCTGGGGTCCATCCAATGCTGCACAAAAGCTAGGTTCCCAGCATCTTAAAAGACCTAAATGTGTTCACTATCTAAATCCCTCTTTTTATTCTATCATCTTATTAAAACAGCTATTTTATTAAGCCATTTGTTGTTGGGCCTTTCTTAATGGAATCCAGAAAGAACCCTGCACCATTTTTCTCTCCCCTTGACCCCCCCTTGGTGCATAACAAACAGTAAGGGGGAAAGCGGGTATTTGCAGCTCTCAGAATTACCTGTGGGGATGTTTGTCACACAATATGATCTTCAGTATGGACTGTAGTGGAATAACTTCATTTACAAATCTTGAAGCTCTATGATGTGCTCTGTCTGCATGTTAGAAGAACAGGCTTAAATTACTTATTGGGTCCTAAAGCCTAGACCAGCGTGCTGGTAGCAGCAAAACTCCTCTATGCAGTATAGCATTAAAAGGTCTTTAGTCAAAACAGAGAAGGCATGCAGCAAACCCACCACAATTATTTACAGATATCCTCTCAGCTGAAACCAGGACACAGGTATGTGGTTTACTCTGTTTTTGTCACTACCACAACTCTAAGCACTTGAGGCTGTAATATCATGTGTTCTCAGTTTAGGGCAGCAAAAAAGAAACTCTAGCTTCTGCTTCCCCATCCTTTCCGTGCCTCCCTGCTGCATACCTTCCTCTCAGCTGACAGCTTTCTGTGGATCTGTTCTGCAAGTTGGATCTGTGATCTGATTTCAAAGAAAATAATATATTTATTCTGGCAGGAGCAGGCCCATGGAAGCAGCAGGAGAAGAGTCCTGCAGTCACATTGCTACTGGCTCCATGAAAATCAGAGGTACCTGGGCAAAGGTTAAGGCCTGCTTCCAGGGAAATGCATGTACAGTTTCTCTTGGTACTCATGCTCTAGAAAGTTCAAAGTTATCTAATCAAAGATTGAGTGCTGCATCATGTTCACCTGATCATTCAAATCCATCTGGACCTGGACACGAATTGTGGCCAGGTCTGAGGGCCTCTGGGTGCTACAAAGCTCCTATGTGAAGTCATCTCCAAGCAATCATGATCTTCCTTTCAGTGAAGGTAAATACTGCATCAGTATTGGAGCCAGAGGCTAACCTAACGTTTCCCACTAAGGAGTGTCTTCAGAGATCAGGAAGACAGCCATATCCTTGTTGGATATGGGACAGGCAACATGTGCAGTGTTGGCTACTATTAGCTTTACTGGCTCAACTGCACCTCAAATTTTCCAGCTTTTACCTGGAGATGAGGTGAACTCCTTTGTAAACCACCTCCTCTGGGGACCTCTGATGTTTGTAGACCTCTAGACTGCTCCTAATAAAAATGGAGAGGGGAACTATAAAACACTGGGAATGGAAGAGAAAGAAGGAAACAGTCTGTCTTTGGCTTTCTGAAAGGAACACATTATTAGTAGCCTGTGTGAGGAGTAAGCTGGTAAAGAAACTCCATCTACTTCATATGACTCCTTGGGAGGTGGGAAACTCTGGCAGTTGCATTTTCTTGTAATCTACAGCTGCTTCAAACCCTGCTGCTCTCCAGTCAGGGATGGGAGGGGGCCAATGTCTTATGCCTCCAGAGATAGAATGAGCATGATAGTTTTACTGCACTCCAACCAAAACTATGTGCATTTGCTGCTGTTTGAGATGTAGCTGTATCATCCTTTCTGAGATCTTCCTTGCTGGCAAAAGGTATAGAGACTAGTGGAACCCAAATCATTGGGAAACCACAAGAGAGGCTGCTGCCATATGTACCCCTGCTTAGTCTAGCAAACTGTCCCATTTCTGCCTTGCCACTGTATCCTACAGGAAAAAACAAACAGTCTTTATCTTGTGGTCTGTCCTGAAAGATGGTGAAGTGTCTCTCCTCTCTTGATAGAGTGACAGCTATTTCCTGACCCCACTAAATCCCATTCCTTAGCCTGCCTTGTAAGTGGACTGTGCTGTGATTGAGGAACTTGCCAAGAAGTGGTCAGAACTGTGGATGGATATTTCCGGATGGATATTTCCTATGTCTGAATGGTCTCAAGCAAGCAAGGATAATTTTTAATGAATTGTCCAGCATCTGGGTGTCGAGTATCTCGGGACCAGGACATCTTGGAAGGTATTGAGGATCATGCAATGCTTACTGTGGTATTTCAGAGGTCTGGTAGCAAGCCAGGTGCAATTGCACCCATGCTGTCTGTAAGGATAGGAATCAAGAGTTTTCAAGCTTTTCTCCTGCAGCTGAGCTTCTTGACCCAAGAGGGACAACAAGAAAGCAGCAAACAGTGCCTACATATTTACCTGCAGATAAGCAATGTGGACAATTAGCAGAGAGAAGGATCCCTGTGCAAAACTACGAACACTTCAAGATGAGAATGTACACACTGCCATTAGGTTTTTTTTGCTGAGAATGAAGCAAACTGATTCACAGCTTCCCACTAACAATAAATAATGTTCATTTCTGCAGCTACATTGTAGGTCTTTTTCTGCTTGAGCAGTTGTTTGACAACTTGTGAAGTAGAAGCTGAGTTAATGACCCAAAATGAGAACACCTGAAAACAGGCCAGCTTTAGGTCAGCTAGCTGAAGTACATTTACATTGCATATAAACCCAGCATTGAACTGTTTTACTGTCCTGACTCAAGAGAGAGTGGCAAAATACAGGCTCCATGTTAGCAGGGTTTCTCATGCTCAAGGTTAGGTTTTTAATATGATGTAAGACATTTTGGGAGTTTAATCTGTTCAGAGAGGGAAATCACCTGAGGAAACCAAGGAGAATGGTAGACAGGGAAGACATAAAGTTTATTTACTAGGAGGAAGAGGTGATGGATTTAAGGGAGGGTATAAAACCCAAATGTGTACAAACATATAAATCCAGATGTTGGAAAGCAACTTGCTTCTGGGAGATGTGTCAAAAAGTTGTTTCATGGACTCATTCTCCCATTGGGAGAGCCAGGCTATTCCACTGGGATCCATGAAGAGGACCTGGAGACCCCTCTGTCCTTCTTCGCAAAGACTGTGGGTGGCAAACCAGGGTGCTACAACACTGACATAGGCATTAAGTCTGTCTCTCAGAGTAAGCCCTTTTGAAATCCATGGCCAAGCAGCTTTTGCTAGCACGTTCAGCACCTGAAAAAAATGGTCATGTGAGATGACCTAGGACTGTAAGGCATAGATAGTGTTACTAAAGGAAGGTTCTTTTGGCTTGGCCTGAAATGCAGAGTGATGAATTTCTGAATATGCATGTCACATATGTATTCACTGTAACTCAGAATGCCAGGGATAAACCCTCTCCTGTGTTTCACCAGTCCTTTCCACATGAATAAACAATATCCTTCTTGATTAATGTACGCAGGTGGCATATTTGTCCCCTATCATTTTCAATATATGGCCATGTATGGGCCACATCCTGAAGAACATGTGCTGTTGCTGCAGGGTAGACATAAGCTTCCTTGTAGATGGTGGCCTGTTGTATCTGCAAGCTCAGCAGCCACTTTTATTCACTGCAAGTTTTGAGGGCAGTGAAATCACACTAGTGTTCCCTTCCCTCCATTGTCACGCAGTGGGCAGCAGAGGGAGAAGAGCCGCAGTGCAATTCCACCACCATTAGCTGGGTGAGCATGGAAGCCAGGATATCACGATGGGGTCATTCACGGACTCAAGAGCTGCTGTCTTAGGTCAGTAACATGAAGGGTGCGAATGGCTCCAAAGTTGGCCTTCTGCTCCTGGTAATGGCCTATATCCATACGACCTGATGATAAAGATACTGAGTAAACAATGTGAGAGTTGTTCATGATGCAGCATGCCAGGAAGAGAGATGCGGATATATGTGGGTAGCTGATCAGCCCGAGCTGCCCTCTAGAGACATGGACACTAGCGGTCCAATCAAATTATTTCATATGCTGCTTCTACTGAAGTCAGAAAAGCAAGATGAGATGTGCATTCAAGCCACTGGTAGACAAATGCTCTGAAATCAGTGTCAATGGAACAACATCCAGCTGGAATATAAAACTGCAACGGTCTAAATTTCAGGGCCACACCTATGCATGCTGTTTGGTTTCTCAGATGCAGGCTCTGCAGATGTTTAGTTCACAGAAAATCCTCCAGATCCCCAGCTTCATATGAGAGGATGACAAGAGACCATTTTCAACTCATTATCACCACACTCAGCACAGAGCCATTTCTCATATCTCGTGCATATACCATCTATACCATCAAGAACATCATGTTCCACTAGCAACAGGGAAGTTTGCTGTTCCTGCTCCATTCTAATACACTGAATATTACTACAGAGGACGACTAGCAATGCTCTCAGTCACTCCCAAACTGATGACATGAAGGATGCAGAAAGAATTTTCTAATTTCTTCTATATCTGGCAAAGAGTGGTTAGCTCTTCACCATTTCTGAACCACTAAACAGAAGATGAAAATGAAGCATGATAAAGATTGCACTTTTTTGGCACTATGATCTTGGAACAGATTACTGTTAGATAATTAAATCATAAGCCTCCTCACAGCAGGTACCCTTGCTTTATAGCCACCTGGATTGTTTGTTAAGCACCCAGAGCACTATTCATGCTTTAAGAACAAATTAATTTTCATGAATCAATTAACAGTATCCTATGCACACTAATGGTTAGACTGGATCATCAAGCAAACCTATTCAGAAATACTTTATGACTAATATTCTTCCTGGACTTAGTGCAATATTAGTTTACAAGCTTTTAATCTTTATTTCCTTCCTCAGTTTATTTTTAACATATTATTTTAGCATGGACAAATAGGCTTTCATTCTCTGGCTGGTTTGTGAGAGGTTTACTGTTCATTTCATTTTTTCTGTACCTATGTTACAAGTTTGGCCAGTTGAGATACCTGGTGATGTTTGTGGTCCTGACTTGACTGTTTCTTTTTAAAGCTGAAACATTAATGATAAATACAAAATAACAAAATAAACACCTTTCAGCATGAATTTTTATTGGACGAATAATGTTTTCCAGGATTTATGAAACCAATGTTTGGAAATTTTCTTGAACTCCCTGCAACCCTCAAGATCTTGGGATTAAATTGAAATCAATATGACCTGAAAGTAAATAAACTTTGTATTTTCTATTCAGGTTATGTATTTGTGGAACAGTTTTTTGTTTTGATACAGTTGGTTGAACAAATCATCAGTGGCTGAAATCACTCAGAGCTACCTGATTAGAGAGCTGAACGAGTCAATCTGAGGAGCGCAGCACAAATAAATGTGTGTGCCATATTTCATTCTCTCCCTAAGGAAATACAAAATATTTGCTCTCTATTTTAACAGATATACCTGCTATTCAATTGCTAGTTTGAGTCAGTGAGTGGAAACAGGCTAAAATCAGCAGGAATTCTGCAATGAATTAATTTTAAAATTATGTCTTCACAGAGCAACAATCCCTCATGAGGGATTTAGTTGGGGGCGGGGGCAGATTTTGCTTTGTTTTTCTCTGGAAAAGAATATTCTGGGGAGTATTTGTTGAATTAGAGGGCTAGATTCAGCAGGATCTGCATGGAAATTAAAGGTCCTTAATCATAAGTCTTTTTTCTCCTCAAGAGATGTATTGCCATTAGAAATGACAAAACTGGTCCCCACAAAAGGATGTTTAGAACTGCAAGTGGCTGATTCCTGAGAAGAGGTAGGCAACAAAGAGAAAACAGAATGTACTTCTAAGCAATTGGCTGACAACTGTATTATATAGCTCAAGACAGAGTTGGTACATCTTTGCTTGAGGAGCCCCTTCTGATGAAACATTTTTACATTCCCCATGGGGATACATCACATATAAATTGCATCTCTAGAGGACAGAACAACTTCAAATCATGAGAAAATTTGCTAGCAGGATATTAGTATGAGAATTGACCCTGAAAAAAAAATATTGTATGAACCCACTTTGAAATATATGGACAAACTCATTTAGTTATCACAGCCCCTTGCTTTCGTTCCATGCCAACCAAAAGCCATCAGGGTGGCATCCTTTCCAGGGGATGCTAGAGACATGAAAGGGATCTTCAGCAAAAGGTCTGCTTCCTTCTACCAGTAAAGCCTTCCATTAGAGAATGGCGACAAACAGATGACAGGTTTAGAAACTAGTTGTTTACTTCCCCAAAGCATGAGAAAAATTCAGTCCAGCAAAAGGTACTTTGTTACAGTCTTCAATGCATTTGTGACAGCTGGTGATGGATTCACTTTGAAAATCACATTTTGAAAGGACACAACTTTACAGGCTTCTCTTAAATCTCTGATCCAAAGAGTCTGACATCAAGGCAGACATCATAACTGCTATTTCACAGCCTTATTTTTACCAGAGCAGGTATGTTCCATGAGATATCCAGTCTCCCACACACTGGTCTTGTTGTCAATTGGTGTCTATCTGCCAGACAGTCCAGGATTCATAGTGGTTTTTACTGGTTTCCAGGGAGAACTTTAAGATATTTTTTAAATTAAGTTGTACAGCATAACTAACCTCTGAACACAGGGCTCTGTGTGTAATCTTAGTTTAAGCATCTGACACATTGCATCCATTTACTCAGCCAATGCAATTAGTAGCTTCTTTGAAGATTGCCATATGACCAGATTCTACTGGGCTGAATCACTCACTAGAGAGGTGAACAAAAAGTCAAGTCAGAATCTCAATTACGGATTTCCAGAGGATGTTTCAGGGAAATGGTGATGGTTATAAAGTAGGGGACAGTTCTCATCTCTTAAATCCAGGCAAGAGGATGACACAATGAGAAATATCAGGTGGTCATATAATTTCTATTGGACAGCAGATGCTTGCAAGGATTGGGATTCTGTTTCTACTTGCATCATTGCCCTAAGTACAGATCCTTAGACAAATAATTTCATTTATCTGAATCTCAATTTTATTACCTGAATCTCAATTGTTTTTATTCTCTTCATTGACACTTATGGATGACAAGAATCTGTGTAAAGGAAAGGGAAGAAGAAGGAAGGGAGGACTTTTGGAGTGATGGTGTTTGTCTTCCCAAGTAACTGTTAAGCATGATGGAGCCCTGCTTTCCTGGGGATGGCTGAACACCTGCCTGCCCATGGGAAGTGGGGAATGAATTCCTTGGTTTGCTCTGCTTGTGCGTGGCTTTTGCTTTACCTATTAAACTGTCTTTATCTCAACCCATGAGTTTTCTCATATTTACTGTTCTGATTCTCTCCCCCATCCCACTGGGGAGAGGGGGGAGTGAGTGAGCGGCTGCACGGTGCTTAGTTGCTGGCTGGGGTTAAATCATGACACTACTGGAGGCAGCTAGAAGTAAACATTTCAGAATTCAGATTTTAAAACCATTATCGATGCTAATTTTTGGAATTCAGTTATTACTTTATATTACTCAATAACACTCCCTTTTCTTCTGAAAACTTGTTAGATTCTCACTTGTAACATTCTCTCTAACTTCCAAGACTGAAAAAAGGTAGATATCTAACATTTACATATGAGGACTGTTTTTTTTTCCCCTTCTAATCGAGCAGCATAAATAAAAAGACAAGAATTTAAATGTTTGCCTGGAAGAGACAACACTTGTTAAAGCCAGTCCAACCAAAACAAGCCCCTGCTGCCTGGTCATTCTAAGAGCTGAAGGCTTATTTGTTCCCTTTTTCTCCCAGACCAAGATCCCTCTTGAGATCTTTCTCAAATACCCTGAGGCCACTAGTGGGTGGCCATGAAGCGTATGATCTGGCAGGTCCACCTTGTCAGATATTCCCTCCCAACCCCCTAAAGTCCTTCTTTGCTGTTCTAATAGATGCTAATTCAAATATAAAAATTACCAACATCTTCATGCATCCATTCTACAGTTTTCTGATAACAGACAAGTGATCACACCTTTTATCTGCAGTTGGTTTTTCTGCTCAAAATTTGCTAGCTAGCCCTGCAACTAGCTCTTTCAATCAGGCAGCTTGATGTTTTTGTGCTGGTACATGGTTTTAACCAAAGTCCAACAAAGATGGGAGTGAGGGAAAATTGTGCATGGCCATACAAATATTTTCTTAGACATAAACATTTAATCGACTGCCTGTTTCACATACATAATCATCAGGTGCATTCACAAGTATTTTACCTGATAGATGAAATAAGACGTGTGTTTTTATGAAACCATGGAAACCACTTCAGCAGAACTGAGATGTCTTAGCAAGGAGGGGGCAGCGGCTACCTGCTGCTAAGTGAAGACTGAGATACTGCAAACTTGAAACAATTTGGTTTTGTCACAGTGCAGATTTACCAGAACTGAAATTGCATGCTTATCTATCTTTCCTGCATACGCTTTGTGATCCATTGCCTTCCACATCTATGCAGAAAATAAATCTTAACATTGTCCCTAGTATCCCTTACTTAATAACATCTTACTGCTAAAGCTTATCCACTTGATTTCCCTATTTCCTCCCTAAAGCTTTTGTCTCCCAGTTAAACTCTGCTGGGAGTCAAACTCTACACTGTAGTGGAGAAATAATTTTATAGTCTAAAACATTAAACTAAAATGTTAAGCTAAGTCAAAACCAATGTTATAGTATTGGTGCAAGAGCCTACACAAAGTATTCTGAACTACTGTAAAGTCCTAAAATACGGTTAAAAGCAGGCTTGGAAATTTAGATGGCCATTTCTAAACAAATAGAGAATTTTCTCCAGAAGAGTGAACAAAAATAACCTTCCTTCCTGTCTTTCAGCTGTGATCTGAAACTGAACCAAGAACACTCTTGGTTGCCAGAAAATCTGGGATCCTGCTAGGTCTTATATGCAAGTCAAAAGCCACATTTTGGCTCCTAGGAAATTCCAAATGTTGTCACTCCTGGTGGCCATTTCTATCGGTTATGTTGTTGCTAGTTCTGTCAAGAAAATGAGCAGAAATACTGCATGTAATGCAAAGATGCTGCAGAAATACTGGTTACTTTTTTTTGTCCTTGTTTATGAATTCCTTGCACTGGTTTATTTGCGTGATGATGGTGTATTTATTTCTCAAACTACGTATATTGGTCAAAATGTAAATCATAGGCATTTAGAAAATGCTTCTCCATAATTCAAAATATGTGATGCCCACGCAACAAAGTTTATTTTGTTTACTTTTCCCCAGAAGAATATAGCATAAACTCTACAAATAAATAGATGTATTACAGTCCATGCTACTGTTCTTCATCTGTAAATGGGAGCTCTGCCTTGTCTCTGAACTGGTAATCTTGGAAGCAGAGGGCAAGAAACAACTCTTACTGTGACTTTATGCAATATCTAGCATGTTTGGTCCCTAATATTGTTTGAATTTTCTTAGAGTCATGCTACTTTAAGTAATATTAAACTATTCATTTCTAACTGCACATTTTCTTTAAATGTTCTTTGATATTTCTTTTGAAAAAAGACAACATTGACAGAACATACAAAAGTGCAGAACGCACACTGAAATTGTCATGCGTGTTTTATTAATTTATGCTCAGTGAATATACAATCAGGTAAACAAAAGCATGGAGAGAAAAACAATTTAAAAGCTGCTCTTAAATCAGGACTTTGGTTACTGAATCAGTTAATAATGCACATTTGGGGATACTTATATCTCAGTACTAAACTGAACTTTTATCTGATTTTTTATCTTGAGCTCTGTTATCAATCTCTTATAATTAAAAATGTATACAGAGGAAAAACTTCTGCAATTATCTGTTGCTGCATCAAGTCCTCGTACAGTTAATAGCATAGTGCTGGTATAGCTTCATGAATCTCAGCTATGACATTTTCGTTAGTTACTTGATCTCAGATCTCAGACCCTTAATTTAAATTATAAACGCAAGAAAAAGAACGCTGCCTAGCTTAAATTGACAAAGTAAAACAAAAGAGATGGAATGAAAACAGAGAGCACTATTACAATATCAAATGTCTTACTGAAGAAAGAGTCTTGTATTTTTTTGTTTTCTCTGATTTCCTGTAGGTTGGGGAGTGATAATGCAAATGATGAAATCCCACAGGCATGTATTTAGCTCATTTTAGAGATAAAACCACTTAGAAATAGGCTGATTGTCGGTTTAAATTATCATACCATGGCTTCCATGAGCCATGGACTCTCCATGTTTCAATGTCTCTATGTTTCAATTACTGATGTAAGAGGTACAGTAAGACATATTATGGTATCTTTCCAACTTCTAATTCCAAGCGGATGGTTTACATCCAGAAGCTAGATGTTTTACATCTTAAAAAACATTGAGCTTTAACAATATTTATTATAGTAATTTTGGATATTCTTCTCAGCTTCATGGACTTATTCAGCCCTTCTGATGTACTGCTAAGCTCTTGGAATTAGTACTACTGCATGTCTATAAGTTCATCAAATGAGTTTTGACAAACTGAGGAGTACTAGATTAATTTTTGTATGTATTTTTATATTGCTTGTTGATGCCGATAGCCCCAGAATGGATCATTCTTTCCTGAAGAATAATTTCAATGAGGTAGCAAAGTAATTTTCTTTGAAATTTTTCTGAAGACTCAAAAGACAATTCAGAACAACTTCAACCAGCTGGCAAAACTAGGGAATCTAAAATGCTTGATGTCTCTTCTGACACACATTGTAACCCTGCT
This sequence comes from Balearica regulorum gibbericeps, assembly GCF_011004875.1. Taxonomy (NCBI): domain Eukaryota; kingdom Metazoa; phylum Chordata; class Aves; order Gruiformes; family Gruidae; genus Balearica; species Balearica regulorum. Next base: position 65,249,257 of record NC_046184.1, read on the forward strand.
ATGAAGTGCTTGCCCTCTTCCTGGCTTCCCTGTGGTTTCCTCCCAACTCGTTAACTAATAATCACATGCCTGAAGAAAAAACATGACCTGAAGGGATGTACCAGCTCTTTTCCAAATATTTACTTGTCCAGACTGCTGACTGCATGACACTGCAGCCACCGGGGACTCATGGAGATGCTCCCTCGCCATAACTTTTGCTTGACAAAGTTATCATCTGTTGTATGTGAGATTGGAACTATGACAGAACAAGAAAAAACACCCCCAGTTCTTTTATATATATATTCGTTTTTCAAAACAGAGGCATAACCAAACTCCTTGAACTCTTTCTGTGGCCTATGCAGTCATTTTCTTGTCTGGAATACTATATTTATTTCTGTTTAAATGCTTCTGTTTAATCCTTTTCATATTGTCATAACAGCCTGGAAAAAAAGACAAATCCTAAAAGTTTATGTCTCCGAAAAAGAATAAACATACAAAAAACACATGCAGACATGCTCTATTATAAAAAGTCAGAGCAAATGGCATTAAAAAAAATAAATATCCAAGAGGACTGGAAATCTCTCTTGTTACCAAATAACCCTCCAAGTATCAGAGAGCCCCTTCCTCCACTATCTATCTTCTGGCTAAAAGGATGAGGGTTCACAGCAAAAAGTGCAGAGAAGAAAGGACCACAGTCTGACCAATAACAGAGGTAATGGAAACGGTCTAGTCCCACAGATGATAATCACTTTAGCCTAACCTCTCCCATAGCCTTTTGTCTGTGTCCTTGTTACTTGCATTCACACCGGTGCCTGGGATGCAGGCTCTACAGCTGATACCCTCGTAAGGATGGGAAAATCTTGAGAGTCTTCCCAGTGCTAAAGCCTTCATCAAATACAAATGTGATTTACTTCTCAGTTGTTTTCTTGTGAATTACTCTTGCTGAAATCAGGAGTTTACTCCCTATTCACTTTCACAGAAGATTAAACAAAAAAAAAGAAAAAAAGTAGATATATTTTAAAAGGTCCTGAAGAATCAGAGGGCTGGGAAGGAAGGGCAGAAGGGAGGGAGCTTTATACTTCGAGGATGCGTGTTACCCCACATACACATACGCCTAAAATATTGACGTACCCAAAAATAAATGGTGCCCTACAAACAAAAGGTATGATACTAGCCCACAACTAAATCTAATATGGGCCTGCTTAGCCCACCATGGCTTTAAAAGGAGAATTTGCCTTCCTCTGACTACATCAGCATAAGTCAGGACTGTGTGTTAGCAAAAAGATGCTGCATTATATATCAGGCACTACCAGTGAGAGAGCAGAGAAAGCTATTTATTTATATAATGCAGTGTTGAATAGAGATAATTAGTTCTAAGGGGTGATACATTGGGTCCACTATAGTTTAATTTTAGCACTATACTGCTGCTACTAGCATATGATAGGAAACATTTGGTCCCATGGAGTTTTAATTAGCAGACTAAAGTTTACATTAACTGCATTACTCATTCACAGTTCCTGGTTTTCATTTGTTATGCCATGCCTTTTGTGAAGACAACACAGTCACCAAGTTTGTGGATCAAATGTTTTTAATTTTTCTTAAATGCACTTCACAAACCTTATTGAAATGCTTTGTCAAAGATTGCCAGGAATATTCTGTGAATGATGGATGAACATATCAGATTAGATGTGAAGTTTGAATTTCCATTTGATAAGTAGTGGGCTGAAAATCCATTAGTTGGTGTTTTTACGTCTATCTGCTGCAGCTGCTGTGGTGCAAGACTCTTACGAAAGAGAAATAACTGCATGCAAAATAAAAGTACCAACCCTTAGAAAATCACAGGACTGAAAATACAAGACCATTTGGGCCAACTCAAGAGTCTTAGTTGTTGCAGGGCACAGATAAGAGTATGGGACGTTATATCAACCACCAAACCAGTACTGATATGACTGTCATATACCTTATCATGGGGGAAACGGCTTAGATTATATTGAAACTTGTTGCACATGGAGGAGCCTGCTGCTGTTTCACAAGCCACAGCTACCTATAGCCAGACTTGCCTGTGCAATAGTTGAGTTTCTTGGCTTCAAAGTTTCCTTCTGTGGCTGGTTGCTACCTGCCAGAACCTGGGGCTGTCCATGACTCACTCCCTGACAGAGTGTCTTGTGTCATTCAATAAATGACAGACAACCACTTGCACATGTGGTCAACAGATGGTATCTGCCAAGCCTAAAGGGATTTCTGATCAGCTTTCCAGCATCAAAAAGATGATAGTTTTTTTCCCGAATTCTTAAATTTGTGAGCTCAAACACCAACAGAAGGAAAACTGGGCTTCAAACCAGTGGAGTGTTACACTTTGCTTTGCCCCAGAGGCTATATTCAAGCAGGGAAACTGATTATCATTTTTTCATCATTGACTTGTTAGTACAGTTTGGTTTTGTTTGTTGTTGAAGATGTTAATACCTTATTAAGCTAAATCCGATCTGACTGTTTCTCCAAGAAAATTAATTGCATTGTGTATTTGGTCTAGAGCAACTTCATAAGATATAATCATGCTATGGATTTGGCCTAGACAATTTTTATTAGCTTGTTTTCTTGTTTTTCCAAAGGGACTCAAAAGCCTTAGAATCCACCTGCTGTTTTCTAAACTCTGATATCCTTGTTAGATCATTATGTAGCACTTGTTCTTTTTAAGGATGTTAATCATACTAAAGCAAGTCAATGGATTGCATCAGCTGATGGAAAAATGACAAAACTCTAACAAATAAGAAGTGACTTCAGTTGGATCCTGTTCAATATTTTCCGCTTGATTGGGGTAATCTTCCAAGTCGTGATTTGGTACCTTTGAATGCTTTGAAAAGCAGTGTTAGATGCACCAGTATTCCACAAACACTACTATTTCTGTCCCTTTTACAAATTGCTTTTGAAAGGGAAGAAGCACAGTGCCGTCTTGTCTCATCCATTAGTCTTCTGTTGTCAAACAAACTGCTTTTGTGTCAGGACTGAACTCCGAGGACCAGTTTGCTGGATAGGTTGAGCTGCAGTAACCTGTCTTCTCAATATTGAACCTCCATGTTGAACTGTTAAGGGAATATGGATCTATTTTTGAGGTGATTGCTTAAGATACTGCAACACAGATATGGGACATAATTGTAAAGGAACAGAATATAGAAGAGAGACTTGTGACAGAGGCTTAACACAGGAGTACGAAAGGCAATTATCACCAACCTGTTAAAGGAGGAGAGAAACTGAGATCACCACCTTTGCTAACAGAAACATCCCTGACACTGGGAATTTGATGCACATTCCTACAAAGTAAAAAAAAATCCTGATTTTTTTGTCTCTCTCTCCCTACTGATGGCAGGACCATACTAGCTTTTTGCTGGTTTAATTTCATAACACTTAGCCTATAAACTGTCAGATAATGATTAATATTTTCAACATTAGTAATACATATGTGGTTTGGGGGTCTTTATATGTAGCAATTAATCTTCTTTTCTTATACATGTTGCATAATCGTTAAAACGTACAATGCAAACAAAATGTCGGTCTTCAAGAACATGCTACTACAAATTTCAGGGAGCAGAATTAATTCTCTAGAGGGAGATAGGTCGTATGGAAAAAACAGTCTCAGTTTTAGTGTCAAACTTAGTGTTGCATTGTAAATCCCAAAATTCAAGCTCAGCTGTGATTCAAGCTCCAGATCATTAACAAAGAGCTGCTTGTGAATGGACTGAACCCAACAACATGTGTTTATTTGAAGCATATTTTCTTAAAGGCCGTCTAGGCTTAGGCTGAAGCTGTGATTGAGTCAAACAAACTGTCAGCAAACCTGAGTTATTGGATTTACAATCAAGCTAAACAAAAGCCCCATTCCAGCAAATGATTCTGTTTCAGAAAATCATGTTTTTCTTAAATCATGCTTTAAGGAAATCTGCTTTCCCTAAGCAGAAAAAGGCAATGTTCTTGTTGGTTTGGGGTTTTTTCTTTTTTCTTTTTTTTTTTTTTTTTACTGTACCAAAACTTAATTTGCCAAGCTCCCTTAATTTCTCACATCAAATTTTGACTTATTAATGACTAGGCAATGAGCACAAAATCAGACAGCCCTATGAAACCCACAGATCAGAAGATAATGTGCTCTTTGGATGAAGTTAAACAGGGATCATATTCACAAAGAATACAGTGAAATAATCCCAGTCATCCAGACTGATCTGTACTTACTACAGTAAAAATAAAATAGAGTATGTTGTGCTGTCTCTCCCACTGTTGGAACAAGACTTACTGTCCTGAATGAAAAAAATGAACAACATAACTAATTACATGGTTAATAGGAAATGGGCATCACTGCGTTAACTTTGGCAGACTATGTTTATCACATTTTGAATATATCCAAATTTCATTAGCAGAGACCGACATCAAAGGATTGTTCGAACACATTGATTTCTGTTGTAAATAACTCTCAGCAATCCTATAATCCAATGAAAAAGAGTAGCTTGTTAAGTAAATGCTTACAGTGAGTGTGAAACGAGAGAAGAATACCTTCAAATAAGTGTACTGTTATATTTGCAGCATATCCATCAAAGAAGGAGAAAGTAATCCTGCATAAGGCATTTTGTGTTCTTTGATACGTGCTGCAATCAGCTGGGGCCATGCAAAACACAGAAGGGTTACAGGAGAGCATGGACAGTAGATAAATTATAATAAAAAAGAAGAAAAAAAAGAAAAAAAAAATTTTTTTCAGCTAAACTTTCTTTGCTGTATTTGATGTTAGCATATCTTTCAACAGTAAGGCTGCCACAGCCACCCTGTAATTGCCCACATCTATGAACATCATGCACTCCAGCTCCAGCCATGTTTTAAGACACTTACTGCATTTTGGTGCACAACTATTTCAGACCATCACCTCCTGCTTCTTCTTATTAAAATAACATCACTCACCATCTCTGGGGAATGAACAGACTGGTTCTTTAATTTGTTAAAAGAACCTTGATTTACTAAAGCTACAGGACTGGGCTTATAGCTTTCAAACAGACAGTCTATCTCCAAGTGATACGAGGGCAGTGCAAGGCAGCAAACCCTGTCCCAGGTATCAGGAGGATGATGGCTGAGCTTCGTTAGAGCCAATTGATTTGCTGTAGAGTCCATCTCTGGTTACCTTTACCTTTACTGTAACCCTAAAGGCTTTATGAATTCTTCCTCACAGTACTGAGTCATCAGAAAATAAAAAGTAAATCTGTCATAGATTAGGAACTTGATAAAAATAAGACCAAAATCAATACAAGCAGAATTTCATTTCCACACCTTTGACTAAGGAAACCTTCCAGATCTCTTGGCATTCCTAATACACATTTATCAGTCATATTTTCTTGATCATAATTAAACAATAAGATGGCAAAATAGGCATTCAGTATGAAAGCATCCTTCAAAGTCTGGGCAAGTTCAAAGAACTTCTCAAAGATAATACAAAAATAAGACATCCATGCCATGCAGTGTTAAAACAAAGAAAAAAAAATAGCCTTACCCACTGGTGGCTTTTCTACTCGATGCAACCCACGTGGACAAGCAATTGCACATCAGAGTTATGAAACACAGAATTCCTGCCATTGCTATTCAAATGCTACCCATAATTCATACAATCAAAAAAGCCACTTGCTTAAGAACAATGATGGCTTTTATTTCCTTTTTATTTGACCCAGGTAGTCTGAAAGAAGTAGAGGTTAATGGTGGAGAATGCTGTTAACAGGCTTATTCTGGAATGAGCAGGGAGACACAAACCCATTAAAATATTCACTCTCCAGGATCTCCCATATTTCCCCATGGGCTGTGTTCTCTTCCTTTAACTTGGTCTCAGCTTCTACTTCAGACATCACCTCCCAAATACCAGACCCCAGGCTAGATTTATCATGCAATTTACTGTACCTTCTATCATGCTTCTCTGGCGCTAGTGAGGAAGTGTGTTCAGGAGATCATTTTCCTTACACACTGACAGATGGGTTCTGTTGTATCTCTGACATGACAGAAGGCATGTAAATGCATGAAAGTTGCATCACTACAAGTCATGAGAGATAGACCCTTTTTGTCACCAGTGGGTATACAGACTAAACATAATGGAAGTATGCCAGGAGAGAAGAGCTATATTTTGACAAGTTATTATTCATGTTCTCTGAAGGAATAAGCAGATTATGTCACAGCAGAGTAGTACAAAAAAAGTTAGAGACCAACTCCACTGTAAGGACTAGGGGGTATGTCCAGCCCTGTTCCCCAGATCCCATCACTTCACATGAACGACACTGCTGTGAATGCAGAAATGGGAGTATAACTTGGCACCATCATCAGAACTGATCGAGCTGGGCCAATCTGAGAGACTAAATTCGTATGAACAGATCAGTAAAGGTAAGTCAACCTTGAGAAAACATCTTGTATTTAACCAAACTGACAAATGTGATAATACAACTTCTGTGAGAAAAGGTCTAGAGAACTTCTTCCTAGTTCATCTTTCTTAAGAAAAAGGAAAAAAAAAAAAAAAAAAAGTGACAGGAATTATTTTAACAAGAGGATTGAGGATCTTGACAAAAGGTGCTATTTGAGTTTTGTTACTCAGGGTTTAAAAGATAGCTGTAAATTATCATTAAATTGTCTTTATATCCTCCCTGGTTTGTTATAAAAAGAAAGCCTGGAGTCTGAAGCTGTGTGAACAGTGAACAGTGCAACTAGTAAAAGGGAATCATACTCCTGTAGGGAATCAGGCAGCCTGAAATCAAGGTCACTACACAGAGTTTGGGCCCTTAACATTAAGAAAGCTCCACAACATCCATAGGTTGAAAGGGAGACGATTTCTTTCAACAGATGGAAGCATCTCTTGTCTGCAACAGAGAATATTGATGTCAATTTATTGTGTGAACTGCAAAACTTCTACAAAACAAAGCAAAATCAACCCGATGCTTGATATTGTACAGGAAGCCAGTAGGACTATGATGATTGGATCTGTTGCCTATTAGGCACCACTAAACTGCAGTCTCCAGTTCTGGATGCAGTGGAGCTGGCTATACACATTGCAAAACCAGCAATGGCAACTGACCCTAACTTGTTGGAATGAGCAGCTTTAAAAAAGACTGATTTGTGTTCTTGCAGCCAATCATACTTCTTGAACCCCTCTCTACATTGCTTAGGACTATTTACTATTGGTAGAGATATCAGATGACATGCCAGTCTTAACGGTGAAGTGTGTTGAGACTTTATTTTGGCATTCTACAGTTTTGGGAAGTGGGGAAATGGAAATGTTTGCTGCTTTGGCTGAGGTGGCACCAAAAACTGTGTTCGTTCTATAGACAGAAGCACAGCCTCTGTTTTGAAGCTGCTACTGCAGAGTACATATACTTGCCATCATATGGTTCCTGAGAATATCTAGTGTCACTGAAGCACATGCCCTGTGAGGAAGGCTGAGGGAACTGAGATCATTTGATTGGAGAAGAGAGGTTTTGGGGAGATGTAATAACAGTCTGTCAGTACATACAAGAAGATCATTAAAAAAAGAGGGAACCAAGCTCTTTACCAAGGTACACAGGAGAAGATTGAGACTTAATGGTTATAAATTGACACAGTGTTAATTATGTCTAGACAGAATGAAGAAAAAAAAATCACTATTAGGATAATTAAGCACTGGAACAAGGCCCAGAATGATTGTGGGATCCCTCTCCTTAGAGGTTTACAAGACCTGGCTGGATGAACTTATATGCAACTTGGTCTGAATTCAGTGTTGACCATGCTTTGAGCAGGGGGTTGGACTAGAAACCTTCTGGTTCTTTCCAGCTTAAATGGTTCTATGATTCCACAAATTATTTGCCCAGATTTCATTACCTTGTCAGAGGAGTTTAGAAAAAACTTGTGAAAGGTCACAGAAGCAGTTCTGCTGGAGAATTGAATATTAAAGAGTTATTTCCTTGGGGCTCAAACCTATACGCAGGTTGGTGTATTTTTCCTCTTACAATATTTTCACAGTTACTTCGAAGTTCAGACACATTTACTGGGAGTCTTAAGCTTACGGAATAAAAGGTGTGTTCAACTCCAGGTAGCAATTTTGGTCTTCATTATCTGCTTTGGGACTACAAAATATAATTTCCTTCTTACAGAGTATCCTGTTTTGAGGTACTATAAATTTCTTTAAGAACAGTGCGGTTCAGATTGTGGGAGGATAAAGTCATCAATTCACAGCAAATATTTTGTCTTACAAGACATTCATTGTTCTTTTGTTTTCGTCTGACTAAAAGACTGTTCACGGAAAGGCTAATGAGAGTCAGGATGGAGGCATGAACTCTGTTTTCATCCACTTTCTTTTCCTAAGTAAGTCATCTGTTTGCATCATGTTTCTTTTTTTTTTTTTTTTTTTTTTTAATTCTTCATTTGATAACAAGGATTTAGCAAGGTCATTCAGCTTCCAGTGTTGTTCTTTGTAGCAGTTTGAAGGGTGATCATCATCATAGTTAATTTTTCAGATAGACAAAGAGTTTTCACAGTTTAGCATAATTCTCATTGTGCCCTGTTTACAGTTGTTTTCCAGGGTTTGGGAAATGTACATTTGTTCATGAATACTACAGAGTAATGCATCTGTAACTCCAGCATTTCCCATTTGAAGACATGATCAATTAGCTCAAGTGATGTCAAAATGCAAAGGTTACGTTAAATATCTTGGAAGGACAGATGAACCAGGAAAGGGAATTTTTTCTGATCACATTTAATGTAGTGTTTCAGTACTCCCTTTGTTATGTCATTTTCTAGGCTATGTGATTTATTAAGCTCTCCATTTTGAAATCCAGGAGGACTGACAGACTTTAATGATGCTTTCAAACATAATTGGTTCTCTGATTATACTGCCTTATTCTTAGGTCAAATTTCCAAGTCAATGTGCTGCCCAGTTTTTTTCATCCTGAATTACATTTCTCTCTCCTATTTTCTGTAAATTCTTGCCAGGTGTGTCAGATGGAATTGTTATCTATAACACTGCCAAATTTTGTTGGGATTTTTATCTTTTATGTGATTGTACTCTGCTGGGATTATTGACTTGAAATGCTACTGTGTCATAGCAAGTTGCATTTAAAGTCAATGTCACATCTGCCTGTGTTTTAAGTTGGAGAAATCTCTCTTTTCTATTTTTTTTTAATTATTATTATTAGCATTAACATTGAGTCATTCTTACCAAACCCATTATAATTTCAATTTTCCTGCCTGAGCTGCAATCCTGTCTTCCTAGTAGCACAGTTAGGCACTGCTTTTTTTTCTTTGGTGCGTTGTCTTTGAAAGTCTTTCCTGACACTTGCATTACCATTTTCTGTTTAGCATGAAGCTCATATGTGTTGATAATCATTTTGGTAAGAGTGATTTTCTTCAGGGATCTCTTCCCTGCCATTTCAACCTTTTCTCCAGCTACACATCTTGAATACCTGTTACAGCGGTAGGAGTTTCAGATACAATGAGTGAAGATCAGGCACAAATGACTGGAGTTTTTCTATTATTATACATACTTCACTGAGATCTAGCTCCACTGTGGAGTGTGAAGGCTATTCTCACTATGCTAAAAGTGGACTGATACTTGTCCAGTGGAGGACAAGATGGTATGGCATATCTTCCCTGTTTTTTTAATTAATGACAACATAGACACAAATTTTATAGACACAATGCAGGTTGTTCTATTTATTCTGGGGGCACCCTCAAAGGTTAAGGTGAGGATGAAGCATATCCTTCTACAAGTTCTTGTATTCACATCTTCATACAGAAGAAATTCTTCCCAGTGCTCAAAAATTGTGGATTCTAACTGAAATGGTATCTTCCTACTCCTTTGCATGTACACAATTCATACTTTTCTTCTGCATAGAATATGATCTCAGTTAACTTAGGAATCCTTGTTCATTAGTTCTTCACTTTGATTTTCTTCACTTTTCATTTCATCTTCCCATGCTGATTCCCACCAGATTTAATTTTATGAACTACAGAAAGTGTACACAAAATGTGACCTACTAACATTTAAAGAGTCAGCTTTCCAGAAGTGGCAATACTCACCAGATAAATGGCACATGACACTGGCAGAGGAGGGGCCTGTTCATATTAGAAAACTGCTAGAGAGACTTTTGGAAGGAAAATGTCTCACTTGATAGGCAAGTCTTGTAGACACAGCTGTACAGAAAATACATGTTCTTAAGAGAGATCAAATGTTGATGCACACAGGTAAAATCCATTAGGCAGGCACTGCCATTTGAAGAGGAAGCACTGTCAGATAGAGAACCTACAAAAGATACAGAGCTTAAGATCCATATTGACCAACACCATATGCTTCCAGGGTACAGTAAGGGAACTCTATAACTACAGATAGCTATCAGGACAAATATGCTATCAAAAAACATCCATTTAGAGACACTCTACATACTCAGAACTCAGACTGTTGAGAGGGAATGTGTATAAGTGACTGGCAGAGGTTTTCATTTCTACTGATCCTTATCATTAACAAAAAAGAAATATGTAAGAGGAAAAACATTTATTTATTTTTTCTTTAAAAGAAGCAGAGATTCATTATGCCAGTGAGGAATAATAAAGCCTTTTGATGTTATATAAACCCATAGCATGAGATTTGTTGCTGCTATGTACAGAAGAACCAGTCGCAACCCAGAGGCTTATTTGAGATACAGATGAGCAAATGTAGCAGCACATTGCACTGTTCAACAGCTGTTCATCCTCAGGACAGAGGTGGCTAGGGTAGCACAGCCTGAAACATCCTCCCAGTTATGTTTTTTTCTTTTTAGCAGTGCAAGATAGTTCACTTTACCATTTTAATCAAAGAGAACAGGCTGGGATGAGCAAGAGAATGCTTTCATCTCAACCAGTGACCACTTCATGAAATTGGCAAGGTCTTTTCAGCCTCTCAGTCACTTCAGATTCCCCTTCTGACCCCCAAACACATGGCATGAAAAGAAATAAGTTCTTATCTGAAAAGATGACAAAACTTATTCATATGCTAGGAGTATTTAATTGCTTTTGCCTCTTTTAAAGCTGTTAGGGTGTTATACTGGCTCTTTGTGGGCTACTGAGGGTCTGCTCTGACAGTAGTAACTGTCAAGTGTCCCCAGGTGACTCTGACATTAAGCTGTGCTGTCTTGAAGTTAACAGGAGATCTTGTCCCTCACACCCCCCAAAAGATAAAATTATTATGGAAATGTTCTTTGCTGAAACATGATAAAGATTCAAAGGACTACAAGAAATATATTTATCTAAGTGAAATGTTTTCATACCAAGCTCAATTGCTTCACGGAAGAAAGCTCTACTCAAATAACTTCAGATTTGTTTGCATGCTTGCTTTTACTAGACCCTTTAACACACATGCTAGAGCAATAAGCGTTGAAATTCAACAGAAACATCTGATGTCTCATTGGTGTACCTTGGGGAAAGACAGAAATTTTCCATGTTCAGAATTCTCTTCTTGTAACAAATGAAAGCACTAAAATTGAAGGACTGCAAGTTCAAAAGAAAATGTGGAAATGAATGATCAATCAGAAATCTGAAAGCACTAGATAAAAGCAATACCAATCTAACAGAAGTCAGAGGCTTGAGAAAGCAAGCTAGTTGCAAACAGTTACAAACATCGCAATGCTGTGTCAGACACAAGCGTTTTTCTTTCTCAAGGGATCTCTTCACAGGGAGGTAGACAATGATATCCATCGGGTTTAGCACATAATTAGAAAATGAATTTCTCACAAAAAGCAGAATTGCCCTACCAAAGCTTCTACCCAAACCACATTTGAAATGAAATAATTTGGCAGGGTATTATGAATGCAAAGGTAGGCATTTTTAACAGGAGCACTAGCTATAGACATGCAAGCTCTGATCACACTTTTATATAGAAGAGCTCCTAGAACACAACAGAACACCTTTCCCATAACACAGTTATCCTTCAGGCAAGGACAATTTCTGCTCTTCTAATGAAATGTTTTTATGTCTTTTGTTTAAGACATTTCTCTGTCCTTCACCCCCTGAAAAAAAAAAAAAAAAAAAGAAAAAAAGAAAATAAAAACTTTCCCTCTTTTCCCTAACCCTAGCTCAGGTTACTATTGATTCATTCCAAACCAAAAGCTTCTGAGGTTTCTAAAATTGGCCCTGAAGCACAATTAGTTTGCCTTTAGAATGACTGGACTGCTCCCAGAACTAAGTGTTAGCATTGGGTTTTAAGGTTTTTGACTTACCAGACAGAAATAACATAGACATCATTCTCTCCAAATGAGAGAGCCTGACTGCTGAATAAATCTGCTCAATACTTTGCCCTAACCTTTTTAGTCTTCAACTATAGAGGCTAACATTGCCATTTGAGTAAGAACTAGAGTTGCCCATCCATCTCCCTTCTTTCTGAAAACCCTGCTATATAAAGCACCTTGAAAAAAGATCTAGCAGGCAGGAATACTTCCCCCTCACCCATAGCCTGTGGAGTAATTATGTAGTTAATGACACCTGACCCAGGCTTCAATGATTGAGACATAAACCTGTGGTCACTGATCTACTCCAGATGGAGAAGTGTGTAAGCAGGAACAGACCTACCGTTTCCCAACCGGTTCTTTAAGAGTGATTGCACACCTACGGTCTAACTGACAGTAGTGAGAATAGCAACTACTTCTGATAACTGAACAAAGGCTCTGACTCTCTTAGAGCCCTAGAAACCATGTCACACTGTTGTAGCCCTAGAAGAAACTATACTGGGGGTCCCTGAAATGATCCTACCATCCCTGACTGCATACCCTGACTGCATCCTGAACCTCACACTGGGGAAACATATTGCTGTGCATAACAAGCTCTTTCTCTCTTTCTCTCTTGCCTCATACTTTGGTTTCCACTGGAGGGATCAGAAAGGAAGCACAGTGTAGTCTAGCCAGGCCCCCCACCAGAAAGGCAGGGAACAACAGGGCATGCTGTAGCCTAATTTCTGCGGCATCTAGATATAGCTGTTGTCTTGTGCATTGAGAAGAGAGACATCTCAGGCAAATTTCTAAGTTTAAACTTTGTGCTGGATAGAAATGTCACATTCCAAACTTCTTTTGCAGCTGTTTTACTCTTTGTAGGGATTGAACTATATTGTTGAACCAAAACCCCTTGAATGTTACAGTACTCAAAATTCAGATTTTGTTGTTGTTGTTGTTGTTGTTGTTGTAGTTTAGGTCCATCTCAAGCCTCTGTGTAGTAAACCAAACAGAGACCGTGGCCATTGTCTATTAAAAGTTATGAGCATAAATTGTATAATCTACTGGATATGAAAGCTCATTCAGCATATGAGACGGTAAAATTAAAGGATAGCTTGGCCTTTGCCACAGCTTTAATTTATGACCAGGTGGAAAGGTCCTTTTCTAACCTGTGCTTCCAGTTCCAGTCTGTGAAATAATGATCATGCTTTCTTACTTCAGAGGAGTCTGTGAGTTTATTAATTGTTAAGGGTTGTCGTCAAAGAAATGAGAAGCGTGAAGAGAAACAAGACCTAAAAATAGGAACTGCTGAAGAGCAGAATAGGTAAAACCTTTTCTTCTGCACTCAGTTGCAAACAAAAAGAATGCAGTCATTGCCTAGGGGAAGACACAAGTAGCTCTTCTAATTTCTGGGGCATCTAGATATAGGTGGTGTGCATTGAGAAGAGCCAGATCTCAAGCAAATTGAATCTCAATCTGTGAATTTGTAAATTGCTAAGTTTAAACTTCGTGCTGGGTAGAAATGTCACATTCCAACCTTCCTAGTAGTCTCTGTATTCATGTTTCCCTTGTATCTCCACTTAAAAGTCCTCTGGTCATTTGTGCTACCTTTCACCCAAAGACACATGATCCTTTTTCACATGCCATCATCTTCACTGGCTTAGAGAACAAAGCATCTTGCCAGTTCCTCAACACACCATAATTAAAGTGGGTGTTTTTCAGGTAAGTTTAAGACATGAAGGAGGAAAGATCTGAGCCACACTGCCACTTCTCTTGCCTAGTGTCTTGAGGAAAAGCCTGCTGAGATATGCACTTTCCCTCCTTCAGTCCAGCAGGACATGCCTTAGCAAAGGCTCAGACACTACGTAAAACCAAAGATACTGATGATACTGAACCATATCCCAGTGAGACACAGCCTCTGTGCCGAGACTAGCAGGAGGTGGTCCACACACATGCAGCACTCATTTCCAGATCTCCCCAGCCTGTGGCAAGGTAGGGAGGGTCTTGAACTCACTGTGCAAAGGGAACAGTAACTACCCTGCAAGGCATTGCCAAACAATCATCTGGACAACTGAAGAGATCAGCTATTTTGCATTATCCTTCTATAGCTGCCTGCAGGAACAGAGGGGGATGCTTATTTCCCTGTAACCTAAGTCTAAACAGCATTGTTATGCTCACAACTAGCAAGCCAATTTGACAAGCAGGTATGGGGTTCGCTTGCACAGCACATCTGAGCTTCAAAGGTTCATCAAGCAGCATGATAGGTGTCAGACTTGTAGCACTGCTGGCCGACATATGAAATTGAATAGGACTTACATTTTATGAGAAAAGAAATAATACAAAGAACTGGGCTTCAATACCCAGGCTCTAGAACTGTTCCTTGTCAGGCAATCTGAACTGGCAGATCTGAGACATAAATGCATGAAAAACCAAACAAAATCTGCTTGATGCAGGAATAAAATAGAAAAGCTGAGTGAAAAATTGATGGAGTTTTTATTGTAAGAAAAGCAGATTCTGTGTAAGTGTGATTTGAAAGAATAAAAAGTTATTGTTCTTCCTGGGAGTTTCAGCTGTTAGAGGGGCTGGAGCAAGCTTGTTTATTAAGTGTTTATCCTGGCCTGCTCCAAACCTCACCCAAGCAAACAGGACTCTGCCTTTGGGGAGTAGAGAATCTAACTCTGATTTCGTGTTTCCCTAATTCAAGATCTTTTTAAGTCTCTGTATTGGTAGCCAGAATGCATGAGTGTTGGCTTGCAGAAATCTTTATAATGCTTTGTGTTTGTCTGTGAAAGAGTTTTCAAACCGTTAAATAGTTTTGTAGAGGACTGCAGGAATGCCTCTGATATCTCAGGAACACAAAAACCACCTAAGGGATCCCCTTTCAAATCTTTAAAGGCAGATCTCCCGTAAGACCCAATTTGCTGTCTAATCTCTAAAGAGATGCAAGGTGCCCAAAGTTTCCAGCAAAATGCACAAAGTTTCAAGCTGAAGCAGGGCTAGGTAGTCTGCATGCTTATGCATGGTCAGAAACTAGGCCCCATGTTTCTCTAATCTTGGCAAAATTGAGGTAGGCTCCAGGACTCCCAGCAGAATTTCAGAGTAATGCCAAATATAGTAACTTAATTCAGGGAGTAATGAATACTGTCAGTTGTGCATCAGCATTCAGTGCAAGCTGCTTACAACAGATTTACCAGCCAAATCTGGTTTAGTCAGTTTTAGCTGATGTCCATTTAAAGTGGCCAGTAGCAAATGTACATTCAAAAAACAGAACTAACATGGAAAGCATCCAGAAAAAAAATACCAGTGAGTCTTAACCGCCGATACAATCTGCAGACTCGGATGACTTGCTCTGGAAATGAAAAGAGTCTGGATCTTCCAACGATGATGTATGTGCACTTGTGTTCTCACTAGAACTTATGGTTATATATAAACACTGCAGGAAGCCAAGACCACTTGTGCTTTTTAATGAGTCCATTTATGATGTAAGTGGCACAGATACTACTGGGTTTTGGTGACCTCAGATAGACGCAAAGGAAGGCCCTGGTGGTTTTGGATGAGGGTGAGTTAAGCACTTAGCTACTCATTTCTCTGAATTAGTGTTCAG
This sequence comes from Balearica regulorum gibbericeps, assembly GCF_011004875.1. Taxonomy (NCBI): domain Eukaryota; kingdom Metazoa; phylum Chordata; class Aves; order Gruiformes; family Gruidae; genus Balearica; species Balearica regulorum. Next base: position 65,265,049 of record NC_046184.1, read on the forward strand.
ATTTCTTGGAAATGTCTCAACTTCAAGGAGTAATGACGTCCCATCTAGATCCATAACGATGAGCAAGTGCTCATCAGAGAATCACTACAACCACCACCCTCTCTTCACCCACAGAGCTGGTCATTTCACCACACTCAGTCAAGGAGAATTTGCTGTTGGTAAATGCTTGTTCAGTGCTCCTGATTACTTTCTTGCCATTCACACGTTTGGAAATGGACTCCAAGAGAATGTGCTTCGTGATTTCTCCAGGGATTACTGACCTCATAGCTCCTAACTCCTTTTCCAAATTAAAGGAAAAGCTGCAACTGAACAAAAAAAAATACAGTCTAAGTTCTTGCTAGATGGCTAAGACATAACAAGCCTAACTTCTACCTTCTCGTCCCAAGAGTTCTTCAAACACAATCAAATCATATCAGCCTCCACTGGACTTCCAGACATATTGAAGCATTTAAGGTTCACAGGCAGGTCACATATTTCATTCGCCTCGCCTCACACTGTTTTTAAGCTGGTGACCTCTGTACATTTCACTTCCATCACTTTAATCAGTCCAGCCTTGTAAATGATATTTTCAATGGTGATGTCACAAACTTGGCTGCTACTGACGGTCTTAGGATGAACAGCAGTTTGGAAATCTTTCTTTATCTATTTATTTAAGCTCTTTAGGAGTACTGACGATAAACATTGCTAACAGGGGTGTTATTTTATACTCCAAGCAGTCAACTCAAGGCGCAGCCATTTTCTTTTCTTTTTCCTCATTATTTTTATTAATGTTACACTGTAAAACTGGAGTATGTGTCATTTGGAGTTGCTACTTTTCAAATTTTGGTCCTGCAATATAATTTTTTGATCATTCGTTTAAATGGCCTGAGAGAATAATCTAGAACAGAATCAAAGTTCCATCAGAAGACAGGTTTGATCTTCTCAAATAAAAATAAAAAAAAAGAAAAAACATTTACAAATAAAAAGCCAGTCTATTGTAAAACTGTGATGGATTAGAAATAACATTGCTGGTCTTTAAAATAATATGTGACAGATATGTTGCTGTTGGTTAGGTATAATATTTAAATTACCTGGGAAGAAAAAAAACCAATACAAATAATAAAATTTAGAAGTATCACTCTATTTCATGTGGCTGAAAACAAGTACAGATAAAAAATACGGTATGCACTGCAAACATATATTGTTATATACTAGTTTTATAAACTTCCTAATCCAACTTCCTAAACTTCCTAATCCTAACCTTCTAGAAATCCTTTCCAATTAAACATGTTCTGAAAATCTGGATCCTGGAAATACAGATATTCTGCTCATATCATTTCCAAAAGCACTTTGAAGGTACAGTGTGAAAAAAAATTTTCATTGTTCATATATTAAGTTTCTGTGTGCTGCAGAAGGTGGTGGTTTAACACCATGATACATGTTTGTTGTAAATGCATCATCTTCATGCAGAGAAATTGGTAGCAATCTATCACTGTTGCCATGGCTAGAAAGACTAGTTTAAGTATTCTCACAATATTAATATATATATATATAGGTATATGTGTATATGTTTTGGTACCGCAAAGGCAATAACACCTGATTAATAACCATATACCTTCCTTTTTTGTTGCATGCAAACATTACAAACTGTACAATCTTTTCTTCTTCTTCAAGGAGCCTGAATAACCTAACTTGCAAGGGGAAGACCACCGCTGTCAATAATTCCTTCCTGGATGTGCTTTTCCTTTTGGTCTAAATGGGGTATCTGAAAAGCAAAGCAGCCCCTGTCATTGACTCCAAAGAGCACATTCCAGAGAGCATGTCAAAGGCCCAAATCAATGGAATCAAAAAGGACAAGTAATGTACTTCCATGGGGCACAAAAGTCTGACCAGCCAGAAGTCCCCGCAGAGCCTATCCAGGTTATGGAATATTTGTCGCTATAAAGAATATGGGCACCATTTAACACAGCTTGTCGTAGGCTTCAGGGAAACAAAAGGTCTTGAAGTTGATGGATGTGTACAGGAGAGAATTTCTTTGTCCCAGATACTGGCCAAGTAAGGATTGCTTTAGTGATAACTTCCTTGCTTTCCTTGCATCTCCAGCCTACTGGGGCCAGCACTGTGAGGAAAGGACACCATCACACCAGCAACCTTCACTGCTGTTTAGGAATGTAGCCAGAGAGCATACAGGCAAGAAACTGGATTAGGTTCCTGGTCTGGGAAGCCACAAAAAGCTCTTCCATTTCTTCGTTTTCCTAGTTTCAGCAGGGATAGAGTTAATTTTCTTCCTAGAAGCTGGTTAGTGCTGTGTTCTGGATTTAGGATGAGAATGATGTTGATAACATACTAATATTTTAGTTGCCAAGCAGTCAAGGACTTTTCAGCTTCTCATTCTGCCCTGTCAATGAGAAGGCGGGGGGCACCCAAGAAGCTGGGAAGGGGACACAGCCAGGACAGCTGACCCAAACTGGCCAAAGGGATATTCCATACCAAATGACATCATGCTCAGTATATAACTAAGGGGTTGGCCAGGATGCGGGGCAGCTCAGGAACTAGGTTCTGGGTGGTGAGCAATTGTGCTGTGCATCACTTGTTTTGTATATTCTATTATTGTTGTTATTATTATTAATCTTCCTTTTCTGTCCTATTAAACATTCTTTATCTCAAACCATGAGCCTTACTTTTTTTTTTCGTTTTCCTTTTCCCATCGTACTGGGAGATGGGGGGAGTGAGCAAATGTCTGTGTGATTGTTTTAGTGGCCAGACAGGTTAAACCACGACATTCTTCAAGGCCAGGTTGGATGGGGCTTTAGGCAACCTGGTCTAGCGGAGGGTGTCGCTGCCATGGGGTTGGAATTAGATGATCTTTAAGGTCCCTTCCAACCCAAACCATTCTATGATTCTATGATCATGCATGGTCCTGCACCTATAAGGGGAATTCAGAAGCTGCCCCTCTGACAGTCAAGTGGACAAGAAATTAAGGCAGAAAGAATGTTGTCCTAGAACTGAAGTTGCAATATTCTGTATTCTGGTGATCAAGGAAGAGATGGCAACAGTAGTGACAAGTCAAATCATGCAGATGATAGATCCAAAAGCGATTTTCTTTGGAGAGTAAGGGATTATTAGCAGAGATTAATCACAAATGGATGTTATGGTCCCCCTGATTTGGGCCTAGAACTGTATTTTTATATATATATGTATGTGATAAACAAATCTTAAGCTGAAAATTGTAATGTGATTTCTCAGAACATCCTTTGATGTTAGATACAAGCTGAAAAATAATCTTCACTTGTAAATCCATGTCACTGAGTTTATCAAAAATGTGCACTGAAATAAGAAGGCTCAGAGTTAAAAATAACAATCATGAAAGCAAAACAAGCAAATAAAGGGAGACTATTTCTCCACACCTTTCTGCCCTCGATCTTCAATTATCCACAAAAGTTGTCCTCACATGGGTGCCAGCTTCACCATCTACCAGTGGGGAGATATCAAACAAAGCTTGAACAAAGAGTAAAGATCAGTCTTTTTACTGCTTTTTCATACTAAGTAAATAATCAGTCCAAAGAATAGTTAATCAAGAAAATCGCTACTGATAGAAAAAGTAACAACATGAAATGCCACGTCGCCCATTTTCACTCCTGCAGTCTTATCTTTCCCACATTTCTCTACCTTCAAATCGATGTTGTACTGTGGGTAGCGTGAACGGGTTCACTAGATGTCTTACCCTAAGGCAGGCCTCTTAGAGTTTGCGTGGGGTTTTTTTGTGGCCTTCAAAAGATTTACAGGTAGGGTGTTTTCTAAACCTGGAGGCATACAAAACCTGTATCTTCCCTTCAGTGATGTGAGTAACAAGGACAAGCAGGTTCTCGCAGACCATTCTCACACCATGGCAATCTATGGAGGCATCCCTAGGTGTGGGGTATGTGCTAACAAGTGCAGGTGTGTACATTTTTTGTGGTTGGCATTCTCCAGGCTCTGGACTGGACATGATCCTTGGTGTTGCCTGGACAGAATTTCTTATAATAAGCCATGAAACAATCTTTTCATGCTGATACAAAGAACTCGTGTAAAGACAAAACCTCACATCCCAGTAATGTCAAATCACGACATGTCTTAACAACGACCTTAACTATGACATGCCACTGAAAGAAGGGCAATTTATTTGCTGTAACATTTCTTTTCTCTGTTAGGGACACTGGGAGTCTATAGCAGCTATGTGTCCACCTCTTCCTCAGAAAGGAGGTTTTCACACCCTGCATACTGTAGCTGATTTGTAACATATCTGTCAGCCCAAACCAGAGAAATCATTAATGACATGAATTAGCCACTTTGTTAGAGAATGTTTGTAAAATAAAAAAATACGGATATGATTTAGGGTTTGCAAATCTTGTTTTAAGTCTGTAGGAAAACAAACAAGCATGAATTTAGCTAATAATAAGCATTTAAGTACTTATGGCCGCTGTGCTGAAACATACTGCCTCTTGGCACCAAAACAAGCTGAAAATATCTCTTTTAAAAAGTATTTATTTTTGTGTATATTTAATTATTTATTTCTTTTAAAATGCAGATTTCAGATTATGAACCAGACCTTCACATTTCTTTGGAAAAAAAAAAAAAAGAAATACAACGATAGCCAAACTTTGCTCTTGGCAGGGTAGAACATAAACTTCACAGTATGTACTGCACGTAGCTGGCAGAACAGTGTCCTTCAGGATTGGTAGGCAACTTGAAACAACAGGCTTTGAGACCTCTGCACTTACCATCAGACCAATTTGTCATAACCAGTTAGCAGTGTGGGGATATTGAATTTTGAGCAGCCCAAATGGAAATACTTTAGAGGTACCCCATTTTAATTCTGCCCTTCAAAACTCTGTCCTCTTTTTGTTCACCAGTCAGAAAAATAAGGGCCCCGAATCACTAGTGAGTTTTTTTTTTAAATTTTGTCCTCAGAAGCATAATGAAGCAGCCAGCAGGCTGAAACTGCTCCAATTTTGCAGATATATTCCATTATCAACTTCTTGCATGCCAGTGGTTTTCATTCGCTGTCCTTCCTAGACTACAAATAGGTAATGTTGGCCATAAAGCAATCCATGGCGGATTAGATACTCCAAGTAGTACATAATTGTCACCATAAACCTTTCTGAATGCATCATGCATTTTATTGCCACTCACTTCCAAGTCATTACTGTACCACAGGCAATTTTCTATACAACTGGCTTCCTTATGGTTGTTATGTGCTGGGTCTTTTTAATTATGACAGTCAAAGATGGGAAGGCAGTAGGTTAAAATACTTTCGTTTGAAATTAAGATTCTTTAACTGCAGCATTTAAACTATTAAATAAATAAATTCATTTAAACATAGTTGCAATAAAAATGAGCGTCTCAGAATTAGTCATAACTAGAAGTTGGCAAGCAGCTTATGTTAACAACGTACAATTAGCTGCTGGGATTTAACAACGGGTTTTTGCAGGAATTATTGAGTTTGTTGTCTTTCTGATTAATGCTATTAACTCTTTTGTTTGCATGTCCCTGTTGATCCATTTCTCTAGATTCTATTAACTTTCCACCTGGAAAAAAAAAATGTGGGTCCTAAAATTACCACTTTGGGGCTTGAATGTGAAATTGCCACAGGCTTTGAGTCATAAATAGAACATGACTGTTCTGCCCTATGTCAGATGGAGGACTCCAAGAAAATCTGATGTCTTAATTCAGTTTCTGGCTTCTTGCAAGCTCTAAATACGATGAGGCACACATGCCCATAGTCCGATGCTGCTGCCATTCATTCAGGTACTGAGTCAGCTGTTTTGGCTGCTTCCACATGCAGCTTTCATAAGGTTGGCGATGAAGAGTGCTGAGGTTTTGCAAGAAAGACGAAGCTGCTAAATTCCTGGGATCAGGGTGAAGCTCACATAAAGGGAGTAAAAGAAACTTTTGCCCTCTCACTTTCTTATACGACATCAAGACTCTGACCTTTGTAAGTATGAAGATGTTAGTCATCCACTAGTAGCTTGTGCTCTTATAGCAAGTTTTGTTGGGAATTTAAGGAGAATCAGTAGGTAATCAGCAGCAATCTATGGAGAACTGGGTTTAGGCAACTTCTACAGTCATGTCAGCAATAAATCTGAAAGTTGGAGAGGGCCTGTTTACAAGGGTACGTAGTGATAGGACAACGGGTAATGGCAGTAAGCTGATGTAGAGTAGATTGAAATATTAGGAAAAAATTCTTCCCTGTGAGGGTGGTGAGGCACTGGAACAGGTTGCTCAGAGAGGTTGTGGATGCCCCATCCCTGGAAGTGTTCAAGGCCAGGTTGGATGGGGCTTTGGGCAACCTGGGCTAGTGGAGGATGCCCTGCCCACAGCAGGGGATTTGGAACGGGATGACCTTTAAGGTGCCTTCCAACACAAAACATTTTATGATTCTAAATATTTAATCTTATCTCTGCCTTTATTTATTCTATTCATCTTCTTCTCACACACCCATAAGATAAGAAATTGTACATGCTGACAAAAACATTTATTTGAAATTACCAGCAAAAAAAAAGCTGTATGTTTGGTCTTCTGAAAATCAGCTTTATTTCTTGGCAAGTCTCCTCAGTAGGCAGCTTTCAGTTTCAACTGAATGCTTCACCTAATCAATTGCAATATTTGCTTTTTGCTTTATATATCACAAATCAATAGATATAATTGATTAAACATTAGAGAGATGTGTGGTAGCTCCTAGTGACCTGAGTAGATAAAACACCTTATTTCCGCTTTCTTTTGAAAGTCACTGAATTGCTGCAGGGAGACCTTTGTAGCCCTCTGGAAGCAACAGCCCAAGCAGTGTCAAGTGGCCTTACAAAATACTGAAGCTATCTCTGCATCCTTGCTCTGTCCTTGCAGTCTGTTTGGACATCAATGAAAGGGGAGAAAACTGATCCAGAAATCCCCAGAAACCTGAGCTACTGTAGATGTGTTCCAGCTTGTGTTTATAGAGAAAACAAATGATACCCACTGCTTTCTTGCAGAGGGGTAAGCTGAAGTTAAAAAAGTAGAGATCTTGGGGGGCGGGGAGGGGGGAAATTTACTTCTTACAGCCTATCCTACAGAAAGCAAAAGCCCTCTTTGGGTCTTGATACCAAACCCAGCCAACTATGGGTAAGAGAGACTTATGATGAGAAACTGCCTTGGGCTGCAGCAAGGGCATGTAGCCATTCCCAGCCCTGTCAAGGAGCCCTAGTACCCAAAAAAACTTGCTTATTAGGGCTGTGAGTCCTGGGGTAGCACTAGAACAAACAGCACAAAGAAGTCAGTGTCCTGAGCAACAGGCACTTACTGTCCTCCCTGCAGTGCCCAGCACAGACCCTCTGTCTGTGGGTTTTGTCTGTAACAGGGCAGCTGCTCCCAGACTTCCAGAATTGTGTGAATTCTCCACAACAGCAACTCCGTTGACATGTGCCTCTCAGCAGCCCAGCCTCAGCACGCTGCCTATTCCCTGGTTACAAGGAGGTGTTTGAAAGGAGCCTGAGTTTCTTATCTTCAGTTCCCGTGTACGGAAAGTCTCTGACCCTACACGTAGAGGACAGACACGGGAAGAGGATCCCACTGCTACCAGAGCAGAAAGGAAGTCCATTTTGGTACTGACAACATATTTGAGGACTTTTCCTCTGCCTTATTGCAAGTCAACTGAGCTCTCTATGGCTACACAGAGTATCTGAACTTCATTCTGCACAGTTCCTTTTAACTCCAGCAGGAAACGGTCTTCAAAAAAACTCTATATGGACTAATCAAGAAACTCTGAATTTGTTCCACACTGTATACTTGTTCACAGATACACTGCATCAACACAGAGACACTGATACAAAGCACAAACCCAGTAATGTTTGAAGAGAGTAAATGTTAAAGAATTCTGTTTATCCCTGCTAGTAAAATTTGCTCTGAAATCCTTCCAAGTTTGCACTCCACAGGATATTTATTTTAAAGGGGGGGAGTGGGGTGGAAGGAAGACAATAGACCTAAGTGAAAATCCATCAAAAGGCATCATTTCTCTGCCAGGTGCAACAGAAAGGAAGATAAGATAGATAATAACACTGCTGGAGCAGAATGCTGTTTAGGTTGATGGATGAGAAGAGCTGACAGCTCGCAGAGACTGTGAGGGCAAGCTGTTGGGTATGGTGTCAGACAAAATAAATCTATACATCCTTGTTTCACCCAAACATGGCTCTATTGCAAATGATACAGTCCATCACTGCATCTTGTGCTGATTTTTCCAACTTCAAATATGAAGTAACAGCACATTAAAAAAAAGCATGTAGGCAGTGCTGCTATACCTATGCAGAGAGCTGAGGTGCCATATCTGAGAAACTTCAGTTCCTGTTTGTCCCACTGTAACGTTTATACCACTGAGAACCCACTTGTCAACAAAGACAGTATTCAGCAAGATGGCAGGATATAGCACTTGGCACTCTGTTCCGTGAACGTATTAAGGTCACTGGGAATAATGTTAATACATAAAGAGACATGGGGAAATTGAGGCAGTTGTTAGGAGCTGAGACTTTCCCTTAGATTAGCATGGCTGTGACAACATTGAATGTCATGTGTGTCAGAGAGCACTTTTCACCTGCGTATCATAAAACACTGCGCAAAGCTAGGAAAAAAAATTATAAACAGTACATTATACAGAGAGAATCTGAGGAACAGAGAGGCATAGTGATTTGTCAAGGGTAATTCAACAGGGCAAGAATGGAAATCAAGTGCCATAATCCCTTCTCCAGCATTGAACCATCCTGGGACTGCATGGCTTTCTTCCCTCTTTTAAACTTTCCTTACAATTTTGGAGTTGTCAGTGAAGTTGTATTTGTGGCATCACCTCCATGAATGTTGCATGACCTCTTAGAGGGCAATAACACATCTGCTGAAGTCAAACATACAGGCGACCTTAAGTTCTCAGAAGAGTAATTGTACTTCCATTGCCAGGCTTTCCTAAGGCAGCTGAGTGGACAAAACCACTTTGGACAGATCTTTTTGAATGCCTCCGTACCCACACTCCACTTCCAAAGAGGATTTGAAATGGGTAATCGAGCTTGGCTGGTCACTTCATAACTAGTAGATGATAGGAACGTGGGGTACGATACTTTTAAAATCTGTTATTTCTTTGGCTAATTCTGCCTGTTACTCATTGAGTACATCTACTGACACACAGAGCACCACACATAGCAGCTATTGGGCAAGTGAGTAAATATAGGTAACTTCTTTTACTCTTCTCACACTTATAAGCAAAGTGGTCTTCCTTTTGGAAGAAATTTCTTAATAACTACGTTACTGCAAACTTTAGATTATATACTGTTATTTTCATACCTATATCCCTTCTAATGCATGCCTTCAGAACAGTACGAAGATTGCTTTTGAATACTCTGCATTTAATAGAAATTTCTTTAAGAGGAGTGAGGAAATTTGAAGGAAAAGTTTGCTGAGCCTTTCTGTAGCTGAGACTTGAAAAATAGACTCTTTTAAAGGAAATCTGAATCAATGTCAGCGTTATTATACTGCTATCATTTAAAAATAGGTTTCTTTTAACACTTTAATGTCCTTTCTCATGTAAAACTCCATGAACTATTCTGTTCATCATCAGTGAAGTCTTAAAAAATTATGCATAGATACTAAAATTTCTAGCAACTGTTCATGATCACTCTCTGTTCTGCAGTGCAAGACAACTGCAGATAGTTTATAATGTCCCAGGCACGGCTTTTATAGCCAGCAGTGAATCAAGATAAGGAAGAGGCAGAAGTAGCTTTATCCCTTGTAGTACGCCATGATCCTAAGCCATCTCCAGGCAACTGTGAGCCATGCCCAGCTGGTCAGGGCCTGAGCAGCAGTCCCCACCGTCCTATAAAGGGATGGCCACAGTGATGCCATTCCAAATTCCCATATGGACTTTTGATGCATTTATTATGTGTTTCCAAAGACTGCATCTTCCAGGGATTAGTACAGAAAGGTACAACCTTCAACAGTACAGGTTATAATTAGGAATCCAACTTCCACAAGATTTAGAGGACTTTAAAACCTCACCCCCCAAGTTCACAGGAAACCCAGAAGCTCCAGATTTCAGGCAAGGCAGATGCTCTTCCTAAGGTTTATTTGCTCCCCTAGCCTTCAGTGGCACCTAGTGGAAAAGAAGCAACTTGAAAGGAGGAACAGTTTGAGGGAAAAATGCAACTACACAATCTTTTTCCAGCTCCATCAAACAACCTTCTTCCAATCCCTCTGAAGGAATAAGCATGTGGAGTGGCTACGTGGAAAAAAGAACAAGCTTCTGCTGTGGAGCAGAGCTAATGTATACTGGCAACATGAACTTGTTCTCCTGAGAAAGTGTTTCTATTCAAAATAAATTCAAAAGTTAACACATAGAGGTGGAAAAAAAAGAGCTAAATGCAGCATAATGAAAAAGCCAGCAATGCTGAAAGAACAGGCAGGGTACAAAAGTGACAGGGAAAGGTGGATCTGACCTGGGGGGCAACTGGGATCACTTAGCACTTCTTATTGAAAGTACAATAAAGTACAATGAATGCACATTGAAAGTACAATGAAAGGCCTTGTGCCTTTTTTACCAGCGCTGACACTGAGTCATCTCTATCCATTTACACGTCATAGTGGGCAGTCTAATAAAGTTTGTTGGTTTTTTTTTTTTCTTTTCTTTTCTAACTATGCCCCTGTAATTAAGTAATTCAGATGAGATCATACTCTGTTCTGGGAGAACACATGCCCAGCTTCCTGGCAGGTCTGTGCCACATTTCTGTATTATTGGATGGTCTATTTAAAAAAGCTCCTTGTTGCTTCAGCCACTCTTCAGGTATGGGACCTTGTCTTCAAATTTCCCTGCCCCTTCTTTCCCTCCCCTGCCCCACACTTCTTCCCAGCTATTGGAGTACCTGATGACCTCATGAGCTTTGCACTGCCCATTTATAGTTTATTTTTCCAGGTCTTCTACAATTACCTGACTTGGAGAAAAGTCCACTGCGTCTTTCAGAGTAGTACTTCTTGGGCTTGTAGCTTGCATGTCTTATTCACCACACTGAGAAATCTACCCTGTAAAACTCATCTAAAAGTTGTCAGTGCTATGCCACCTGCCTCAGCTCTGCTTGCAGCTGTGTCATAGTCACCTTTTCCATTTTTCCTCAAAAGAAATGGGAGGCTTCACTGACAGCAAAGGGAATTAGGCACTCAACTTCCACTAAACTTCTAAATATTAGTGTAGTTTTGCTGTCTCTTTTGCTGGTGAGCAAATCACTCCATAGCTTCACTGGGATGTTTGAGGAGTACTCACCTGTGTTAACACCAAGTTCTTTAATGAGTGCTCATCTCTCTCCATAGCCAGAATAGCTCTCTCCGTGTATCATGCTTTCACTGCCTTTTTGTGAAACACTTACTACAGTATTTCTACACTCCAACCTCCCCATTTTTGTACTTATGCATTCAGTTTTCCTTGATACTGTCATCTCTGCACAGCTGCAAAATGCCAAGCAAAACAGTTCACTAGTGGGTTCCTTCTCCCTTCTTCCTTCAGCTGCACAATCAGACACTGGATTTTTTCCTTTGAAAGAAAAACATACTGCTCACTTCTGTGCTCACATACCTTTGGCAGAGTTTTCACACAAACAACTCACTGAATGCTGAAATATTGGACAGGCTTTAAAAAGCTCCATTTCTGTCTTTCCTGTGGTTATAATCTTTTCTTATGGTGTTTTTTTTGATTCATCTCCAAATTCCAAGTGTGATGGCTTGAGCACATGGTAACTTTGCTGGGTAGGTGGTTTGTTTGTTTGTCCTACACATCCTGGGTTTTTGTCCAATTTAGTATATATTCACCCGATGGTACTGAGGCCAAAGGACAAAAAGAATCCAGACAGGCAATTTATCAATAGTTGCAGCTCCATCCTCCAGAGCTACTGCATTCCCAGCAGTACAGGTTAGCTCTGCCTGAGTACAGTTTGTCCTTATGATGCCAAATACAACATTGCTAGAGTCTGCTTTTAGCATTAATCCTATGGTATTGCTCATATTAACTGCTTCAGTTGTAGCTCACAGTATAATAAAGAGCGGATTGTTAAGAGCACCCTGATTTCTAGAAAATTGAACTAACACAAAACATATTGAAATAGTGACTATTGACCACTGTTTATTAGAAAAGTCCAAATATCAGCTTCTTAAGGTTGGCTAACATTTCTAAACCTTGCTGCTTAATAATAGGTTCTTGTCTTGATATTTAAGCCATTAAATGTAAGCCTTCACATACATGTTTGAGTAAGAATCAAGAAGCTGTTGTTAAACATTCTGGTTTGAGAATTCAACCAACGCACAGCATCAGCGATAACAAGCAAGACAAAACATAGTTAGCAGGACAAAATATAGTTAATAGGAATTAATAAGCAAGCTATATTGCTGTCTGTCTTGTGATCATGAAGGCAGGAAAGGATACTGCTGTACTGTGTTTACACATTTGAACTTTTAGATATCAAAAATAAGACTTAAACATTAAGATTTATTTTGATGTATAATTTGGTGCTTACCTGTGTTAGATACCTCTAAGGTCTTAAATGCCATGTAAGTATTCTGTGTGATATAGGATCTTTTGTGGCCTTTTTTTAACTGCTGATCTACATACATCTAGGTAGTCTAATATTTGTAAATTATTCTGAGAAATAGATGTTTTGTTCCATTATCAGATCATAATGAGACCATCAGAGAGAGAAAGAAATGCCACCCTTCCTCATTGCCACACTCCCCCTTGGTAGTGCACCCACCTGGTATCATATTCATGCAATTGTTCAGGGAACTGACCCTACAAGAAGTAGTGAAGGGAGCAAGACTGGTTTAGGATTGTCCTGGTTTCAGCTGAGAGGATTGATTTTTCTTCATAGTAGCTAGTGTGGGGATACGTTTTGGATTTGTGCTGGAGACAGCATTGATAATATAGAGATGTTTTTGTTCTATGGACCTATTGTTGAGCAGTGTTTACACGGGGCCAAGGCCTTTTCTGCTTCTTGCACTGCCCTGCCAGCGGGATGGCTGGGGGTGGACAAGAAGTTGGGAGGAGACACAGACAGGACAGGTGACCCAAACTGACCAAAGGGGTATTCCATACTATATGACGTCATGCTCAGTTTATAAGGAGCTTGGGGGAAGAGAGAGGGGGGGCAGCGGCGTTCGGAGCAATGGCGTTTGTCTTCCCAGGTAACCGTTACGCGTGATGGAGCCCTGCTTTCCTGGGGATGGCTGAACACCTGCCTGCCCATGGGAAGTGGTGAATGAATTCCTTGCTTTGCTTTGCTTGTGCACGCGGCTTTTGCTTTACCTATTAAACTGTCTTTATCTCAACCCATGAGTTTTCTCACTTTAACTCTTCCAATTCTCTTTCCCATCCCGATGGGGGGAGAGTGAACGAGCGGCTGCGTGGTACTCAGCTGCCGGCTGGGGTAAAACCACGACAAGGATGTAGTGTTTTGTGTTTGTGGGTGGGGTTTTTTGGGGTTTTTTAAGATGGATAAATTATTGATCAAACTCACTGCAGTTGCAGGAATGTTTCTTCTGACACTATAAAGGGGCATTAGTGGGAGCAGTTTGGGGGGAAGGTAAGGGCATTTTTGTTCAGCAGAAGGTTATAAAGTGGCTCGAAACCTATTGTACTGCTTTATTTAAAATGACATGTGGAAATGATCTGTAAAGGAAGCAGTTACATAAGGGGGTTTGTTTTATATTGGGCAGATGTAAAAGAGGTGGCTTATCTGCTGGTTTGAGCAGCTGGCTCTTGGGGAACCCTGTAGCACCCAGCCCACCCGGTGCCTCTGTGCGGCTCTGATTTATATATAGGTACACTTATACATTTGTGTGTATGTTGCATTTAAATATATGCACACACAAATATATAAAGATAGGCAATTATAAGGAAAAAAGGACAGTAGTGAAAAAACACAAAATGTTCCCCAAAAAACCCAGCAGAAACTGGAATATCTCCTTGGAGATATTAAAAAGCCACTTGGATGTGGTCCTAGGAAACTGGTTCTAGGTGGCCCTGCTAGAGCAAGGTGGTTGGACAAGATGACCTAACGAGGTTCCTTCTAACCTCAGCCATTCTGTGGCTCTGTCACTCTACAAAGTAATTAACCTCTCCTTTATCACTCAAATCAGAGAAGGTTGCTATACAGGTGGTTTATCATGATCATCAACTATGGAGAACCAAATTTGGGACTCACCAAAGTCAGAACAACTCCCAGTAAGTTTATTTTGTACTGCAGTAGGCTGTGATTGACACCTCTACTGTACTCCAATTCATGTACTGCCTTGTTCTCTATATTGGATTTTAAATGAAAAATTTAAATTTCCTGAGATCTTAGATTTCCTAACAAACTGTCCATATTATGCAATGTTTTCAAAATGCATCTTATTTTCATGTGAATATTAGATAGTTGTTTATATTTTTTTACTGAGTGATTTCATTCCTCCAGCACACTCCCCATTTTCCCTAACGCTAATATACTCTGCATTTATCTTATCTCTTCCTTCCTGTTTCCTTTTGTTAAGTGCTAACACAATATAATGAAAGTTGCAAACAGATATGTTTCATATCTGTTGATCTGCTCACCTTTAATTTTAAAATAAGGTACTGTAGTTTCCTTTTCCCTGTTGGGCTGTGTATTAACCTCTAAAAACTAAATTGTTTGTTGACATTATTTTAGAAAACATTTTTATACCCTGATAATATTGCTTGGGGAATACACGGTACACAAAGTACTTGACTGGAGGAAAGGATATGCCTGTTTGCAGTTCCATTTAGTATGTTTCTGGGATAGCAGAACTTTTTTTTTTTTTTTTTTTTTTTTTTTTAAATAATCAAGATCTTTTTCATTCTCTTCTGCTCTTGGAGAATCCCCAAAGTCATGCTTGAACCAAGTAGTCTAAATTTACTTCCAGAGTCACTACTTCCATAATTTCTAATCTTAAATCTGACAGGAGATATTTCTTTCTACTCATTCCCACTAAGAAGCAATGTTAAGAAAGCTGTATGGGGTCTGCAGAGCCCAGCCCTGCACACAAGCAGTCCAGGAGCTTTTGTTTTGTGAAAGGTGAGACCTTCCCAGCCTAAACTCTCCCATGGAGGGGATGATCCTTGTGCTTTTTACAGAATGGGGAAAAGACACAGTCTCCAGCCTTTGTACAACACAAGCTGAAGAAAGAAGCACTTTTAAATCCATGTAGGGACTATTTAGCCTTACTAGCTCTGTCTGCTTATTAATTTAAGTGTGCCTGGTTTAATATGCATCTCTTGGGGAACATTCATTACGTGAGTAGCTGCAGAAGCCAGTGCAGCTATAACACAGGTGAGAGTGAAAAAACTTTGTTAACAAAAGCAGGGTGATGGGTATAAATCTTGCTTGGTGTCTGCCTATACTCAGCTCAGACTTAGTTACTACTATAAAACCTTCCTTTCATAACTTTTTTTAAAAAATCCATAGAGGATAAAATTAGTTAGGAAAATAGAGCTATTTGGCAGATGAAGGTCCCACCTATCAAAATAATGTACATCTGTCCAGGACTTATAAGCCTAATTCCCCCAAATAACTGCAGAATAGTCAACTGCTATTTTTAGACGTCATGAACAGCCAAGGAAAAAATAGAAATATACAGCTGGAACACTGTATATGTATCATTAACTAGAAAAGCTTGTTTTCAAAGAACATTTGCAGATGCATTTTACAGACTTTTCTTTCCATCATCTGTAATAGGCTCCTTTGTTCTGTCCTACCTGCTCAAGAACTGGTTACTCTCCAGTAGCTGGAGATCCTAGCAGGGACTGGTACTCCCCAAACAGCATGCATAGCTATCAGTGGTGGGTGACCCTCTCTGGAGCCACTGACAGTCAGGGATGCTAACTATCTTCCAGGGATGCTCAGCACTTCACAGGATCAGCCCTAAGCTGGAGGTTAATAAGAGTCTATGTTGAGCATTAATGTCGTTCCTTGTTAACAACACAGGGCAGTAAAATGAAAGGTGTGGTACCATCCTGCAGTGAATACAGTGTTGCTGTATTCATGAGTATGTGAAGATGAGGGGCAATTTTGAAATTGAAGTAGTCAAAAAAAAAAACCCTTAAAAATAGTCCCCAGTAGAGGCACAGTACTTCTGCACTAAAGTGAGCACCTTGATATTACAGAATAGACATAAAAAGTGAGAAACAAACTGATATGACCTATTTCCACGGGAATGACAGCAGGCAGATCTTCCCTGCCAACATCATGACAGGTGGGGACATGCTGGAAGCACTGGCACGGGCGATTTCTTCTGCCTAGTCACTTGGTCCTGTTCCTCCAAACCCTTCTTTCCCACACATCTTGTCCACACTGCGTAAATTTTTGCTTGTGGCAGGTGATATCATATGCTAATCAGTTTTCAATACTCTGTGCTCTGGGCAGACCCAGACGGTCACCAGGTCCAACCAAGAGACCAGATCACCAGGGAAGTGCATGGGGATGAGGAAGATCCAAGGTCAAGCCAGGAGGTCAGTTTGCAAGCTGGGGCTTGGGTCAAGAGAGTCCATGGTCAGGCACAGTCATGGCTGAGCTGGAGACCAGTGCTGTCCCAACAAAGCTTTGGCAGGGGATAAAGGACCAGAGCCGAGCTTACATAGAGCCCTTTGACCCATGAGCAGGGAACGGGGCAAGACCCCAGGCAAGGCTGGTCAGGGTCATTAAGGCTTGTTCCTGCCGAAACAGGCAACCAATGAAGAGCCTATTAACAAATTATTTTTGTCACCCTTGAAGAAATTCTGTAATAACATCCAGCTATATTGTTGCCATCTAATCATGAAGAAGATGCTAATTGTCAGCTGATAATGAAACGGTAACACAAATGTATTGAAGCAAATCTATGAATCGGTTCAGCGGACAGCCTCTAATTGCGGTGAAAAATGTAAATCCAATACCCACATCAATGGATGCAGTCATGCACAAGGCAAAGTAAACAAGCGCTGGGCAGTTATTGACCATTCACATATTTAATGTCATGGGAAATACCAGGATGCAGAAGAAGGGTGGTTGAAGGACTAAGTGCATTCGCCTGGTGTTAACGTATAGCCACCCTGAACTCAAATTCACAGGCAGCTTTGGCTGACGATTTAGAATCCAATTTACAAAAGCACTTAATCACATAAGCAAGCATGAACAAAATTTGCAGTAAGGCTTAAACAGCTCCTTAAAAGCTAGGGATGTATTTGTGTGGCTTCACGTATTGAGGTAGGCTTACGAACCCACATGCATCTTTTCCGGATTTGGGGTTACAGAGGTTGTAAAGCAGCTATGACGATGTTTATGCTCTTCCTGACACGTGTCTCCCACAGCCTCACTGCCTGCTTTACATCATCAGGGCACAGACTGCCACTCACCGTATGTATATATACATACATACACGGAATTATATATATCTAGAAAGAGAGAAAGGGCATGAGGCCAGTGCCTAATCTGGCTGCTATGGCAATAGAAACTATAATACTATCACTGTTGTTTTAATACTTATTTATGTATGTGTGTGTGTATGTGTGTATAAAAATAATAATTTTTAAAAATATACAGTGCCATTTAATCTTAAAATGCCTTAGATCTTAGTTTTACATGTCTGTGGGAAAGGAAGGCAAACCCTTCCATAAAGTGATGGGAGAAAGAGTTTGGAGCAGGACACAGAGGACAGATGCCTCCTACTGCAATACAAATGAGGAAACTTTTGTTCTCTTGCAAACTGAAAAAATAAACAGTTTAGAAGGGATTTTTTTTTTACCTGAGCAGAAGAAAGGATTGAGTTTCTCTGCAAACCTGCTGGGATCTGAGCCTACCGTGGGACCACAGGCATGTTTAACTTGATCTGTAAACCACCCCTGGCAGCTGACCAGTCATGCTCCAACCTGTCATACGCTAACAAGAATAAAGTAAAACCTGTAGCAGGGGACATTTTCAAGCTTTGTAGATGCCTGTATTGCAGCACAACACCACTTTGTTATAGACACTTTAAAACAGAGTCTTTCACAGAAGGGAGTATAGTATTAGGCAAATATTTTTTGCAGACTGTAGTGACTGTATGTATTAAGTGTCACTTACATTTTACCAAAATTCCTCATCCATTATTTTTCACGTTGTAGTTTGAGTGCAAGTGTTTATTCCTCAAAAATACCCCTCTGCAGCTGAACGCAGTACTTGTGGGACTCCCACCAGAGTGTGTACCACAGAAAACATGATGACACTTGGAAAGTTTTGCTTCCTCGCCCTGCAAATGTCAAAGGTGCACCTCAGTACCTGTCCTGAAGTCCAGTGAGGGGCACTAGAAATCTACACATAAAAAAATCAATATTCTACCCAAAGTAACGAAGATAAGGTTATCTTAAGAGTCAGTAAACTTATCTGGAGGACTGTTAAATCCAAATCACAGCACGCTGCTGCATTAACCACTAAAGCGCCCAAGGCAGAGGGTCTGCAAGGATGATGTTTTACATCTGTATTTCAATCTACTCTGCACCATGCTTAATGAAAAACAGAGGTCCTTTTATGAAAAATTCTTACCAGTTGATGGGGAATGGACAGAGTGGCAGATTTGTATGGCAGAGCTCTTGCCTGAGTGTCATGAAAATCCAAGAGGATTAGTGTTTCAGACTGAGAAATGTGCACAAGCAGTAGGTCTCAGCCCTGGATGGGAGAGTCCAGCACTTGCTCTGTTTTCTGGACACTACATGTAAGCAAGCAAAGCAGCAAACAAAACCAATCAAATCAAACAAAACCAGTGGATTGATTCTACCTCTGCTGGTGTAGAGAGGTGCTTAATAAGAAAGTAGACACGGAGTAAAATAAATGTTCTGCGCTATAATACTTCTTTATCATAAATCTGAATGCCAACTAAATGGTGTTATTGTTCTGAATCAAAACAAAGTATATTTATCTAAAACACACCAAGGCAGACAGCTCCATATGTATCTGTGGTTGAGAAGCATATTTCTAGCCCCCGATTTAAATGGAATCTGAGCAATTTCATCTATTCTTTATACTACCATCAGCCTGGATTTCTAGAGGTATTTCTGGTGAGCGTTAGTTTTCAGACATAGACATATGTATGATTTATTTATATGGGACTAAAGCAGAAAATTTTTACTCCAAAACTAGAAAACAAGCTCTGATCTCTACAGAAACTTTGTTTTCAGAATAATTACAAGATTTCAAGAATCCGTTTAAATGGCTAATTTGTATTAGACAAAGCTGGCTTTGTATAAGATTGAAAAAATCATCTGGTTGGAAGTAAAATTACTCTTCATGGTAAAAAGCTATCAAACCATCATTTCCATTTTCTATAAAGGCATTTAACTATTTATTACACTGTTATGACCACACAACATATCACATCTGGATCTTAGGAGATTTCACTGCACAGGCCAAAAAAATCAGTGGAGACAAATTCTTTAGAGGACTGTACAATTAAAAAATGCATAAAAATGTATCTACTTCTAAGAGTAGGACATTCAGTCCAGTCTCAAATACGGAACACAAACTGTTTGCAGGATGGGTTGGAAACTAATTTGTCTTCTTTCCCTACCATAAAAGGCTTTGTATGGTGCTCACCATAGAAAGCGGGGGGCAGTGCTTTCTTTTGAGGAAAAAGATACAGCCTACTGTAGCACAAGCAGGCATGTGTGTCCTAGTTATGGCTTGTTTTATATGTCTCATGTAGATACGCTTGGGGATGTTCTTGCACAGGGAGTTAACAAGTCCTATTCTTGCGTGGTTCTGGGGTGGATAATCCCCAAATGCACGCTGTTGTTTAGGGAGCATAACAACTTCCTCCACTGAGAATATCTCCCCTAGAAACACAGATCAGAGTCAGCTTCGCCTTCACTGACCTGGTGGCCAGGAGATCTGGTGGGCTGCAGAATAAGGCACAGTTGCTTTGCTAAAGGAATAACTTGCTGCTGCCAGAACAAACTGCACCAGCAGGTACCATTCCTCGCTCCCTGCTTATTGCTGGGAACAGCACAGCTCTCAACCATCCATTTACCACACATATTCATGACTTTGTCCTGAACCAGCCGATCCACCCTACCCAGTCCTGGTAAGAAATACAGTTCAGAATTATTCCACGCTCCTCTGAAGGTTCAGTTTTCTCATTAGCTCTTGATTATATGTGTGATCTTTTTCACACCTGGGATTAAGAAATGCTGTCATTTTTGGTGTTCGTGATACAGCAGCAATTCTCCTCACTTATCCATTTCTCCTTTTTTTTTTCTTCTTCATTTACATCTATGAGAATGTGCTGCTCTAATTTAGTGACCTGAGTGGCAATATTAGAACAGTAGAAAACAATAGTTCTAAACCTCATTAAAATGAATCAGCGCCAAGCGTGTCTGGTAGTCATGAGAAGTATAAAACAAATGAAGAGGAAAATGTTGTTAAAATTTAAGACATCAAAATCATGTTACTTTCTTTTTTTCCAACATTTTGCAAAGATGATCCCCTCTCTATCTCAGATTTCATCTATTTATAATAACTACCATAACCAAACCCCAAATTTTCAAACTCTTGTTTGTGTCGTCTTTACCACCCTAAGGGAATCCCTTTTTAAAACCTTCTCTGTATTTACCAACACACTATGGTCAGAGAGGATGAAGCTAAGGAGGCCTGTTGCTCCTGCTGTTACACAAAGCAGCGATGCTTTTATAAAGCATTACCCTGCGGCCAGCTCAGACACTGCTCTTCGTCATTTCTTGGTAAATAGTCCTCCTTTTTCTAAAGGGCAAAATGAGACCGCTGATCTCAGTTTTGGCAGAAGGAAAATATGCAAAAACCATAGCTGTCTGGCTTCAAGGGTACGGTCACAAGCCCCGTGAGCAGAGTAACAAGCTGATGAGATAGGAGACTGATCCCCATCCATAGTGCTGGTGACGCAGGCGTGCCTGGTACCCACGGGCCAGTCTTGGGGACCTGCTGTCCCATACGGGCACAGAGCAAGAGGGATCTCACTTTTGGAGGGACCAGCTGAAGGCTCGAGATAGAAAGAGAGTAAGTTCCCTGCAGAGGAGCAAACTCACCCAACAGGAGTTCACCTGACCAGAAAAGTTTCTGAGCATGGTCCTGACTCTTAGTATCACATTTCAAAAGTTTTGTGATAGGACTGAGCCCTGGAAATGCTGGTAATCATCAGGATAGTTTTAATTGCCTATGGCTGAAAATCAGGCAAAACTCATCAAGTTTACAGATTATTTTTTTTGGGAGGGGGTGGGGGGGTGTCGTTGTGTTTTGTATTTGTTTGTTAGTTTTTGTTTGTTTTTCTATTCAGTGTAAACATAATGATTTCAGAGGCCAAACCAATTTTTCCAGCTAGCTTTCTGCTGAGGGTACAGATGCTTGTACATGGTTCTCCACATTAGATGTATGTCCCTGAGCCTGTAGCACAAATGAGGTTATAACTATAATCTACACTTATTTCACATTTTAAATAAAATGCCTCATAATTAAATTATTTCTTAAAGTTAATGTAGTCTGAGTGGGAGATAATAAAAATTTCTTATTAATTCTATTAGGAGCTGTTTAAATATTTACCAAAATGCAGTTCTGACAAAGCTAATTAGAAATGGTATTAAAAAACCAGATATATGCTTATGAAATATTTAAATATCTGGAAGAAAACATTTCAAAATTGCATTTAAAAATTACTTTGATTAAAAAGTTAAGTTTCAAAATCAAAGTAAAAACTCTTGAATTTACCTAATTAACATATTTCTCATGACTCCCCAAGACATTTGTAAGCATTTTTCTCTAACTTTGGAGCACTGGCTTTCTATGATGTTACAATCCTCATATTTTCTGTAGAAAGATGATTTTGTTGTTATTGCATAGCCAACATTTTCATAACTGTACTTGCTCACAGGAAAGTTAAATTAGAATCACAAAAATGTTCTCATGAAGCTACACTATTTACTAACACAGATAGATCTAATCGCAGACTAAAAACATTTACTGAGTTAAAATCAATTTTTTCATGTTTTCCACCTCTCAGATATCTTTATGAGCATTGATAGCTTCATTTTCAAAGGCAGTTTTCCTGGGAGGAAAGTGAATGCAAATGACAACATCATTTCTGTCCTCAGTATTCTCCATATTCTTCTGGCAGTATCAGGACAACGTGATTAGTACTGAAGCTTCTGCATTGCCAAATGGGAGGACACAGTCAGTTTTGGGATGCAAGCCACTTACAGTCAGTTTGTCTTGTATTCTGCCACATGAACATTTAACTTTCTATATTGTCCCATGACTGAAAATACTCCTCCTCCTACCAGGTGGAGAAATGATCATTCTGTGGGAATAATATCTGTGCACAGGGGTAGGGGAGCAGTGGAGTGCTATTCCCTATTCCCCTTCCAGAGCGATAGCTGTTCATTTAAACCTTTCCTGGTACTTTGCACACTATTAAAAGAGATGAAAACTTAATTTTTCCTGTTCAGTGCATTGTGCAATTGAACAGTCTCTTTTTACACTAAACATGGTTGCATAAAGGCAACCTCATCATTCAGCAGTGAGATGCTTCAGATCACATAACAGTTAGTCACCAAGATGAGAGCAGGATGAGTTTCCAGACTTTCTTGATTAAGGGCTGCACAATCTTGCTTCACAGCTGTCTTAGTCTCTCTACTATGGAATGCTCCTGAGGTCTTTTTATGAGTGAAGAGCAGTCAGGAAATTCCCTGGTGTCACTTTCAACAAAACTGATTGCTTTCAGGCATTGTAGGTAGGAAGGTATTTTTAATCATGTGGTGTTTTATCTATAGTCATTGAAGAACAGTGCTAACTGGCCAGACTTTATAAAGCTCATGGAGTTGCAGTAGCAGTCAGACATCCCACCATCCCCATGTGCACCCTTTTCTAAATCTCAGCTAACCCCAGGAAAGCAGGGAGAGAAGGTGAATATTTCTGGAAAACAGTGCAAGAAATAGCCTGGCTACTTCAGAGAACAGGAGGGAAAAATTTTCTTGGCTTGCCCATTTGAAATATGCCCTAACAACCATTACATAGGGAAGTCCTTTGAAGATGACACTTGAAATTCAGCAAGGCTACTTCCCTTGTTCTTCCTTTGCTTTCTCTTCTGCATATGGCAGTGATATGCATCTTACAGCTCCCAGGAAATTTCTCCCACATTTGGTTAGAGGCTTTGAAAAATCTCTCTATGCACAGGTACAAATCAAACTTGTTAAGAGTTCAGAGAGTCTGTCTGCAGTGACATGTTCTTACCTGGGTCTGCATGGACAGTGCAGGACATTCTATTCAGTGTCTTTTTCTTTCACAAGGGAGAAGGGAGCTCTGTGACAAAGCCTCACAGAGCCTTTGCAGGACTCTGGGCAATTTTGAACTGTGGACCTGCCCTCACTCCCTTTACCTTCTTTCTCTGCCAAG
Organism: Balearica regulorum gibbericeps; assembly: GCF_011004875.1. Taxonomy (NCBI): domain Eukaryota; kingdom Metazoa; phylum Chordata; class Aves; order Gruiformes; family Gruidae; genus Balearica; species Balearica regulorum. The sequence continues at coordinate 65,288,475 of NC_046184.1, forward strand.
AGTCCAGAAAGACACCAGAAAAGAGAGCAAGAAATGAATAATGGAGGTGTTGAACCACAGGAGAAAACCACGAACAGGAGGTATAAGAGAGGGGTAGGGTAGCAGCAATGGTAGGTGAGAGCAGAGCAGGATGGAGGTGGGCTATAGGCACAGGGACTGAAGCATTTGGAGCTACTGGCAGAGCCTGCCATGCACAACCTAGAGCTGAACTCCAATAGCTGTGAGGGGGAAAAATTACATATAATTTTGCCTGTGATTTATTTTATCATTGATTGCCTTTGCAACTGAAATCTTATTTTAATTTTTTTATAACTAAGCAAGCATGTTACTTGGGTAATCCAAGAATGGTTCCTACAGAAAAGGAGTTACACAGATGAATAGGGTGAAGATACTGGTTATGTGACGTTTATCAACTGTGACTATTATAAAACCAGAGCTGATAAGAGAAAAAGAGGTTTAAGTAAAGCAAAAAAGAAATAAAAAGAAGATAGAAAACAATAGACTTAATGGAGGGAACAGAAATACAATGAAGATAAGACGACAGAATGAAATTGGAAGATGAAAGGGAAGAAGATAACAATGAAGGAAAGTGCTAGAATAGTGTTTCTCAAACTTTCTGAAAGCATAGGGGGGAGGGGCGGTCTGATCTGTCCCTATCGGAGGTCTCCAGTTAGCCCAGACACTTGGTACAGTGTTTTAAGTGTATTCACATGCGATGTTGTGAAGGCTCTGAAAGAAAAAAAAGAGATGAAAGTAGGGATGTCAATTGGACATCTGCTGGACATGGTGTCTGTACTGGAGCTCATGACAGTGTAGCTTAGGGTGTACGACTATGCATGAAATCAGTCACTACCCAGACACTGCAAGAGATGTTAGCTCTTCCCGGACCCCACTAATGCTGAGTGACAGCTGTCAATCAGCTTTGCTGCTGGATTCAGGAAGGAGTCCTACTAGTGATTTTATCTTCCTGTAATTTACCAGAGATGCACTAATTGCTGAAGAGAGCAAAGTTATCCAAGGAAATACTCATGTGGGAACTACCTCTGACAGCAGAGTGAGGGGAAGAGGGCAACAGTCTTTACAATACAGGTTTACCAACCTTTTCATGGGCTTAGCTGCTGAGATGAGCCAGGCCTTCCTCTCCATATGGTTAAGCGGAGTTGTCCAGCTGAGATGAGCAATTCTCTTCATGAGAAACATTTCTACCCTCCAACCTAGATCCTAGTATCAATGTCCTGCCTAGGCATTTGTATGTCTAGCAGCATAGCAGTACGTAAAAATTCAGAGTTTCATTTTATTTCTATGTTAGGAAAAAAAAATAAAGAAAATTATTTTACTGAATTAGTTTCAGCTGTTGATGAGAAAGACCTCATGAAAAGGGTGTCTGTGTGAAATCAGGACAGCAAACATTAAGTGAAAAAGGAAACTTTGTAATTTCCCACCCTATGTTTTACAGTCCATTCCAGTTACTAAAATTAAAAGCTAGACTATTGTTTTTGGCACTTTGTTTTTCCTCATAACTCTTAAACTTTGGTGAGCAGAACTGTGTTTTCAGAACAGGCTCAAGGGCAAAGTCCCTGCCTTTCCACATAGCTGAAACATTCCTGGAGCTGGCTGCAGGTGAGCTGATGGGAACATCTGTGGGGTATCCCGGGGGACTCCTGTGCATTAGGGAACACCTGCCTACCTGTGACTCAGGGATGCCATGGAGCCGTGAGTGAAACACAGACCTTTTAATTCTCAAAGTATCAGAATAGGGCCTGATTGATAATGCACTGATACCTGCTGTTGTCTGAGCACTGACTGAAGTGGACAATGACTCAGGAAAAAGGAGGGGAAGGCAAGGAGGGAAGAAACTTTTGCTTTATACATGCCATGGCATCAATATTTTAAAAGGACTGGATAAATTGTTCAGATGCATGGTTCCTGGGCTGAGTCAGGCTTATAGAACTTTTTATAATTAAATCATCTATTCTAAACACACAGTAAAGCAATTCACTCATGCTGAGGAGGGAAAGTCAGGTGTCTGTAGCTCACTCTCATCATTGCAGCCTTTAACACTAGGTGCATGTCTTGCACTATTATTTAAAAGTCTGATTTTCTTTTGCTGCTGTGATCTCCCAATTCCAAACAAACTGCGGTTGGGAGTTTGTGGCCCCACAGCATGACTTCCTCACATTACTTACCAGAAACCCGCCGGATCAGTGTAGGAGTTCAAACTAACCAGCTAAGAAGGGGTCAGTGTCCAACACAAAGGGTCACCTGAAGGCCATCACAGAAAGGCCCAAGGCAGATAGAGGAATTCTTCAGGATGGAGTTGGGGAACCAAAAGGAGAGCTGCATGTTCGTCCTTACAGATACACAGCAAGTAATTTCAATCCATCATCCCTACTACCTCCTCTTCATGCAGGCCAGGTTTCTTATTCCTTCGCACCCGAGGTAAGTTTGCTTGCCAGCACGCACACCACAGAGGTCACTTGCAGAAGATTACCGGCCTCTGATGAGACAGCAGGAATTAATTGAAATGTTATCACTGATCATCTCAGCCCATTCTTCCCTGGATTTAAATCAGTGCACTGCATCCTGGTTATTGAAATACAGATTATCAAAAGGCTGCCTCCATTGTGTATATGCATCACTGATTCACATTATAGAAATACAAAATAGCTGCCATTGCCACTTCTGTATGAACTGCACTTTCTAAAGTTTTCAAACAAGGCAAATCCAAAAGTTAAGTGCTGGACGTTTATCAAGCAAAGGACTTGTTACAGAGGCAAAACACATTTTCAATTTGTCTAATAGCCTGGAAAGAAAGGAATCTTTCTCTGAATACCCTCCAAAGCTGATTTTTCCATGTTCCTGACACTTTTCATGCCTTTTCTGATAATCTACAGGTGTTTCATGATTCATTTCTGTGTGCTGATAATGTGGCAGCCAAATAGATGTCCTCAGACCTTTTCCTAGGAAACCTCTTAAAGAGATAGAAAGATGCAACAAAAAAACCTAGAGGCAAACACATAAAGTACTCTGACATTAGTTATGGAAAGAGGCAACTTTATATTAAAACAATGTGCATGTTAAGCCAAATGAATAATACTAAATTTCAGAGTTATAGTAGAGAGGAGAAGACACATGGCTTCAATATTCCTTCTCCTGCAAAAAACCAAGTAAACACTCCCATAGTTGATGCTTAAATAAACTAGCCACTAAAGTTTATCTCCTGGCCTAGAGTTTGAATATCAGGCAAGGCTAATTAGAGGTTTCAGTTCTACGAAAGTGAAAGTTCTTTAAGGAATAAAGATCTGTGGGCCTTGAATTCTGGAAGGTAGTGGAGGAACAGGGTGAAATCTAGCTAATAGCAACTCTGAAGTTTAATTCCTCTTGTGAAAATATGCTTAACGTATACATTTCCTGCATTCCCCCAGCTAGAATATCAGCTGTCCCCTCCATCCATAAAATGGGGACAAAGTTATTATATTGCACAAGGGTCAGTTAAAGGGAGGTAATCTCTGTAAGAGCCCATATTAGTCCAATTCTGCTATTTTATCCATGAGAAGCACCTCCTTATGAAAGCTGTCAGCTAGAAAGCTGCCACATGAGACAGCAGGCAACTGCCTGCCCAGAAAAGGCTTTATCTGTGCATGGATCCTTTATGTTCTGTAACAGAAAATGCTACACTTGGGGTTTGTTTTTATGCACCAGTTTCTACATAGTGCTGGTAAGCAGGTAAAGTAAGTCACTGTTGCATTTGTACCATTTATTTCCTAGAAGTTATGTAAGGACATGTGATTACTTTCTCAAAACAGGTAGCCACTAAAGGAGCTCCTCTGAAGGCTACAAAACTTAATCCCTGATCAACCTAAGTGTTCAAGGCCAGGTTGGATGAGGCTTTGGGCAACCTGGTCTAGTGAAGGGTGTCCCTGCCCATGGCAGGGGGGTTGGAACTAGATGATCTTTGAGGTCCCTTCCAACCCAAACCCTTCTCTGATTCTATAATCCACACAGTTTGCATTTCTAAACCCTTGGGACATAGACTGTGCAATGACAGACGTGGAAAGGACTCCCAGCAACACTGGGTACAAAAGTTAGTTAAAATATTTTTGGAAACTAAGTGTTATCAGTCACCCCTGGCAGAGAAAACTTTCCAATGGAGACAGTGATCTGAAGTTTCAGCTCTGGACAGGGGAGACAAAATAAGGTGGTTTAACTCTTTTCCGTTATGAAGCCTGGAAACAGGTACTAAAAGTTAAAATCTTAGTGCAGGGAATTACAACTCTGTTTCTTTGAAAAATCCAGCCCAGCCTGTTCCTAAAACATCTGACCCTACAAGGCTTAACAGGTGTTAGAAAACACATGTGAAACAGGAGGAAATTGGAAGATCAAGTATAAAATTAGAAACATGGCACAGATGTATTCACAAATACAGTATTACTCAGCTATAATTCAAGATTTTACATTCAGTTAGGTTGGCCCTTAAATGACAACTAATTTCTTTAGCATGTCAATATTATTTTTACAGCATTTTTTAAGGCAACCTTTTTAGTTTTTACCACCAGTTGTTAATTACAGGGCTTTAAATAGAGCAAGTGGCATAAATTTTTAACAGCACAAAGCCACAGCTGAATATAATATAATAAATCAATTACTATTTATTGCCTTTATTTTATTTCCATGCAAAGGTCCCAATCCTGTAACTGCCTCTACAGGTGGATAAAGGCCATCTGAGGCCCTAGACACAGCATAAAACTGAATATGGTCCCACCTGCCTACTGTAGCCTTTTCCTTTTACCATTTGTGACCATACTTTACCTGCAATGCTCTTGAGGGTGGACCATACTTTTGTTTGTATCAGTTGGCTTTACACCTCTTAACCAGGTGGGTCTCCATCAATATCACATTTCAGGCTTGTGATCTAAACACCCAGGGCTGGATCTCCAGCACATTCTGAATAGCTGCTGCCCCAATCCAGCTCCTTTTAATGACAGGACAGTTCTTCCTGTGACCAGCATCAGGAATTGGCATCAGTATTTGAGTTAAGGCAGAACCAGCTGAGATCATAGCTTGAAGTGTCTAGTTATGTATTAAGCCATTGCCTTGAAGAATTTCAAATTAAAAGAACAACATAGATAAAGGCCAGGAGAAAAGAAATATCACTATTCACATTTATTAATATTAATCAAAAATGAAACCTAAGACTGGGACTAAACCTTGGACATTTTATTTTTAATAGGTCTCCTTCAAAAGGGATATATATCTCTGAACTAAGGAACCAGTAGAATAGCCACAGGACAGAGGAGGTATGTTATAAAAGCAGGCAGGACTGTGTTTTTAATCAAGAACATGCATGATTGGGAAAACTCAATCCAAAACCCCTATAAAACTTAAACATTTTGAATAACATGATGTGCAATTGTATACACAAGGCTGACGCAAACATTAAGTTCTCAGTGATGGGTACAAACTTTGGAAATTACCTGACATCTTGGTTACAGGTATAAAGAATTTGGATAAACAGTCTGGTTTCTTCCATGATCAGTCTCTATAGTTTTTTATTGCGGATCCTTCAGTCTGCCAACTGGTATCTTTGCTCTTCACTGAAATCAATGGGAATTTTGCTTGCACCAGAAATTTAGGAACCAAGCAGAAAGCAAAAGAATTTATTGCCACAGGATTTAGCAAGCACACTTGCTAATACCCAAGACTACAGAAAATACTAGATGGCTTAAAGAACATTTTATCTGTCCTGCCTATACAAGTCACTTTGGTTGGTTTTTTACACAAATAACATATGTTTTCCTGACCATCAGTGTCCAGAAGCGAGCTAACATTCTCAGGAGTCAGATATACATGGCACCTTGCCATTAATCCACTGAGTCATCCTGCTGGTTTATACCTGGTCTTCTCTAACAGTTTCCGTGATAACCTCTAGCATGTTTTGCAATGCCAGGACACCAAAAGAGCACTCCCAGAGATGTATGAAATGTGTTGATCCATATAAAGGTCATAACTACATTTTTTCCTTTCTGTGTCTTGAAGACTTGATTTTAATTTTTAGTTCCAGGTTTCTGGGAGTAATGTTTGTTCAATTCTGCTTCAAAGTTCTTATTCTGTACAGCCCAAATCTTGCTTAAAATTCACTGCTTTTTTAAGCCAGAGTGTTACATCCATAGTCACTCAGTTCCCCTCCTCTTCCCACTGACTCACAAACCAAAAAATGCAAGCAGCACCAAGCTGGTGACATACTCTGCTTGTGTGCGAGGGGATCGTGTTCCACTCTTGACCATGTAGTTGCTCATCCCACAACACAGGATATATGGTCAGGAGGCAGACAGCCCTATAGGAATCTACACAAAAATCTTGAATGATAAAAAAGACATGTTAAGCACCTCAGGTAGCCAGCAATTTCAGGCCATCTAACACACACTCCCTTTACAAATATTCCCACTGAATTATTCATTCCATTTATTCAAGTGAAAAAACACTCCCTATTGGAAAAGGTGTCATAGTTCAGTCTGAATTCAGACTTTTTTTGTGATTAATCCTTAAGCTACATTTAACTTGCTTGAGTGTGTTTCATGTTTCAATGCCGCGATGAAGAATTTCTGCAGAAAACTCTTTATGCCTCCTTTTCTCATGAGTGCTTTGTTGTGACTCCTTAGCATTCACAGTATGAAATGTGTTGATCCATATAAAGGTCATAACTACATTTTTTCCTTTCTGTGTCTTGAAGACTTGATTTTAATTTTTAGTTCCAGGTTTCTGGGAGTAATGTTTGTTCAATTCTGCTTCAAAGTTCTTATTCTGTACAGCCCAAATCTTGCTTAAAATTCACTGCTTTTATGAAGCTACTAGCCATTCCAGAAATATTTCCAGAAATATTCTGTAAAGCAAAAAAAAATCATAAATGTATAGGCAACATTTTATTCCTTTATTCTTCCCCTTAACCTGCAATAGGCAGGAAAAAGCTCTCTTTTCCCAAGGCAGTGGTTAACAGGGCACATCCCAACAAAGTGGGACTGTAACTTGCTGCATCTTTTAAGCCATCAGGAAATAATAATGCATTTGTAGTCCCATAAAATTAAGGAAGTCTGCACACACTGAGCCCACTTCTATATATAGTTCCCTCACTTATCTATAGATGGCAAGTTTGCCATGATGAACCTAGTGGCTAGGTGCTTTTGCTACATTTATCTAAAACATATTTTAAATAATACACTACTTTCCATGTTTCTTTACAGCTTCCACATTCAGGAAGGAAGATTTTGTTTACACTTTACTAGAGCAAGTATTTCATTTGCCTGCCAATGTAGGGATTGCATATCAAGATGAAGCTGAGGAATATAGAAGCAAGGATCAACAAATAGTGAAATAACATGCCAAAGCTTGTCAAGTATAAATATTAAGGCACATTTATACACAAACCATATTCATGTCATTAAATCTGTATTGCTCATGAATATCAGAAGGGCCATACATAAGAGATGGGCCTTCTTCTGTTAGATTTCTAATGCTGTTTTGTAATGCTGGTGAGAAAAAGAATATGGCTACTTATCTCCACATTGCTTCATGGCTCTGGGCTTTTCATTGTTTGCTTTTCTTTTACCAGGGTAAGTGTCCCAGAGAGTGGAGGTCCTTGAAGTTTTGACAGCAGGGGGGCCCTACAGATAAATCACAAGAGTAGGAATCAGTATTCTTGTGAGTTCTTGACTTTGCTATATCTCTGTTTTCTTTCATTTAAACAGAGCTGGAAATACCACCTTTTCTAGACCTCTATACATAAAAAATGATAGATCTTACTAAACACCAACTGAAATACCTTAAAATACTAAATGTGGGTGGGCAGTATTTCATAAGCAGCGGGACTGATAAAGCTTTGAATTTATGTCACCTTCTGCCCCACAACCCACACCCATTCCACATTCCCAAGCCCAGCGTTCTTTTATCACCCATACTAATCCGCTTCTGTCTGGGAACTTTGTCTTTCAGGCTTGGCAAGCCAAAGGGCACACACTGGCTGCCCAGCTGGTTGCTGCCTCTCAGAATGGGTAAGGGGCAGAGTTCTTGCTTTTCTATCAATCAATGGCATTATTACTGCTAATGCCTCTTCCCTCAGCCTGCTAGCCATACTTACAGAGCTACTGGGAATTTAATCTTTCAGCTGTCTAAATCATAACCAGAATGCAATAGCTTCAAAAACTGTTAGGAGGAGTGAAAGACAGATGGGCAAACAGGCTAGGAAACAAAAGTGTCCAGGGGATACCTCCTTTCTGGACAGTCAGTTTTCAAATTTAAATACCAACAATAAGACTATATATGTAGAGTAACTCTCATCACAAAATGTTTTACAAATTAAAAACAGAGATAATTGCATACTCTTCCAAAGTGCAGCCTTTAGAACAAAGCTGAAATTCAATAAAGCACATCAACATCACTAAATAGTCTTAGGACAGGGAAAGAAAAGGGATTCTGCAGGTAGCACAATTGCCAGTAAGACACAAATTAAAATTCTATACTGAACAGAAAAGTATTTTTAAAAACATAGTGCAATGCAAAGGTATCACAAGGTTAGCTAACACCAGAGCTGGATATATGCACAGTCTCAGAGACTCTCTTAGGACATCCTTCCTTACATAAAAGACTATCTTTTACAGACAATCCAGTTGAAGATGTTGTGAATATCCACATGACCAGTCATCAGCACCTTCCGTCCAGAAGAATCTAAATTGAAAATAGATAACCTGTTCTGTTGAGGCCACTCCTTGTGCATAGCTTACCTCTTTCTCCCCTGACTGTCCTTTTCCATGGCACTGAAAGGCCTTTCTGTACTCCTTCACCAAGCCTTTATCTTCTTTGTCCACATTTTTTTTGCCAACTCTGCCAATTTCTTTTGAGAAAGTCAGTTTTCATTTGTTTTATTTAATCAAACTGGGGGGGGGGGGGGGGGCACAGCAGGGGGGAAGTATCCCAGGATGCAGGGGAATGCACAGATCTGAGAGAATGTGAGAGACTGCAAGGACTACTTGATTATAGATTATATGATGTGGAATAAAGGGTGAGGGAAAGAAGAGAGGTTCAAAGAAAAAAGCTGAAATTAAACAGCACCTGGCTTTGAAAGCTAGAAGTAGTATACTTTGAGGATGAAAGTGGAAAATTTATTCATGAATTTATGTCTTTGAGAATTTTTATAAAGTAGGTCTCACTAAAGCACCATGGATCCTCTGGTCACAGAGAAACATGACCACAGATTGATGTGCTATCCAAAACTAGTGTTCCCTGCACTCCTAGGTCACACACTCTGGAGCAGATTGATTCATTGATCCCTGAAAGGGTATTGAATTGGTAACAGACATTTCTTGGAAGTTCCTATCCAAGCAAGTTGTCAATGGCTCTTTAACCTGTGAGACTTCATGGATTTGCAACACAGAGCGAGACAGCTTGCAAGCCATCTTCCCAACTTCCATGATTCTGGTTGTGGGGTTTTTTTTAATGTGCTGCTACAAAAATCTCTGCTGCTGAAATTGAGTCAAATACAATTTATCTGGAACTCCTGGGTTCAAACTGACAAATTTTATCAAGCTGCACTTGCTCATGCAGCCTAGAGAAGTCATCACTCTGGCTTTCAAATGTTAATCAGTGACTAGGGTAAAAATTAGCCATTCAAGCTACAGAAGTTTTCTGGAATCTAGTTTAGGAGTTACACTTCCAACATCCTTGGATCCCAAAGTCACTACATTACTAAATGTGAATGATGTTTACTGCAACCAGATCTTCCAAGAAATCATTCTCAGCCTTCCAAAGCAATTTTCCAGCCTCTGGTTTTTGGTATAAAATCATTAGATGTTTCTTCTCACACATGCAATAATTTGAATGGAGTGTGGCTGCTGCAGGGAATTAATCAGAGGTGGCTGAACTTCACTTCCAAATCATTAGTGGAGGCTGATAGAATCAGCCCCAGGGGTCAGCGAAGTGAGTAGGCCATGGCTGTACAGCTGTGAGCCACAGAGACAGGAACCACTGTTGAGTTTTTTTGGGTTTAAAGGACTGAAAAGAGATTCAGAGGTCTTGTGGTTTAACCTGGCAGGTAGCTAAAACAACCACACAGCCATTCACTCACACCTCATGCTGGGATAGGGGAGAGAATTAGGAAAAAAGTACAACTCACAGGTTGAGATAAAGACAGGTGAATATGACAGAAAAGGAAAATGATTATAATAATAATGTGAAAAGAATATACAAAACAAGTGATGCACAGCACAATTGCTCACCACTCACAGAACACCAATGCCCAGCTAGTTCCCAAGCCACAGTCTAAACCCCCAGCCAGCTTTCCCCAAGTAATATACTGAGCATGACATCATATGATATGGAATATCCCTTTGGCCTGTTTGGGTCAGCTGTCCTGGCCGTGTCCCCTCCCAGCTTCTTGTGCACCCCCAGTCTCCTCACTGGCAGGGCAGTATGAGAAGCTGACAAGTCCTGGACTTGAGGTAAACATTGCCTAGCAACAACCAAAACATCAGTGTGTTATCAACATTGTTCTCATCATAAATCCAAACCCCAGCACTATACCTACTACTGGGAAATAAATTAACTCTATCCCAGCCAAAACCAGGACAGAGGGTTTCAAAATCCTGGCTTGCTGCCTAATGCTAACAGGGTCTTTTAGCTAATTCTTACCTGTGCTTTATCACTGATTATCTTGTATATGATCTCAGGAGTAAATACCTTTCTATCCCCTGCCTGGTGGCCTGAACTCTATTTTCTCTGACTCATGTAATATTCAGAGGAAAGATACTTCAGCCCTTTATCACCTTCCTTTCTCTTGCCTCTGAAATATGGGGCTGCAATATACATATGCACACATGCAGACCTACATCATGGAAACACATGAGAACAAAACGTAAGTACTGGAAAAACTTCTCTTTCAAGCTACAGTAAAAGGAGATAAACTGAAATTTCAAAGTATACTTGAAGATGGAGATTGCTTAAAATTTTTCTCATCCCCTGGTCAAACCAAAATATGCCATCCTGTGAACATCTGTTTTCCCAAAGGTTGTGTCATAACACAAATCAAAAATGATTATATTTCTAAAAAAGTTCACCAGTAACTTTTGAATTTCTATATTGAAATCAGTACACATAGGGCAACTATATCAGTGGGACTGTCAAATGAATGCTAATGCTTTGGGGAATCTTGCTGATGACATGCACTTTAGCTAACTGAAACTTCCTCATTTATAAACAAGATATAAGATTCTACATTTGAAGTTTCATCTGGACAAAACAAGCTTTGCCATGCTAAAATCATGTTACAACCATTCTATCTGTTGAACCACTTCATTTATTTTCCTTACAAAATATTATTTCAGATCTTTACAGGCTGGTTTTGTTTGTTTTGGGGGTTGATTTGTGGGGTTTTTTTGTTGTTTTTTTTTTCTGAAGACTTCCATACCTTGGTTGCTTAATTTTGTATATTTCTGATATTACTAAACTCAGTTGCCCCTTGCCCACTGTCTTTAAAGTAAAAGGAACACATGACAGCCTAGGTCATCAGATGTGTCCACCAGCGCATTTGATTCCTATACTAAATGACCCATTTCAAATGCTCCCTATCTTTGCCTTAGATTTTTTTATTTTCTGCTACAATACAATCTATAAGGAGATGATAATACTTACAGAATGTGTGAAATTGTTCCTCTGCAAGTAGCATATATTTAAATTAAACATCAAAAGGATTTGTATCTCTTCTTAGCTAAACAATATTAAATTACCATACATACACAGCACATCAAAAATATGTTCATGCTCTGGATTCCTTATATGTTGTGTACACATGGGAAGGAATAAATTTTTGCTGTTTTCCTTTTACTTTTGTGGGGAATAGGAGAAGAAATTCAGAGTTGGGTTTTTTCAGAACACATCCCAGAGAAGTTACTACTGTTGCTTTTTAGTATACTCTTTCTGCAACCACAGGAAAGCTATTTTTTATTTTATTTTATTTTATGGGTTTTTTTCATCATTATGAGACACTGAAGTTCACATATTGCTAGTAAAATTGATGTTAACATTTTTTTCAGATGACTGATTCAGTCTTACATCCAATCTGGCTTGGTCACTCAGCCCAGCCTTTTGAAAACAGACATGTCCTTGTCAGCAATATGGATTTGTCTTATGATCCTGTTACCAAAAGAAAACAAATTAAGACCTAAGTTCTGCTTGAAATCCCCATAAAAGACAGAGACTTTCATTCACCCAGCAACAAAACACAGGTAACAAGAAAGAATTCTGTACACTAGAGTTAGATGACAATAGTTTGACCCAGAAAATTTAGTCAGAAAAAAGAATGAGGAGAAACAAAGTCATATGACAATCTGGGTGGTATTCAGCAAATAGTTTTGATTAAAAAGAGGAAAGAATATACTTTTTATGAAGATATTTTGTTTCCTAAAGAAAATGCTCATTTTGAAGAAGGCTTCATTATTTTAAAATGAAAAAAAAACACCCAGGCAAATAGGAAGGGAAAAAAAAAGGCTTAGAAGTAAAATATTTGGGTTAACCAAAGTGATGTATTGTTATAACTTAATCCAAGAGAAAGCATTTCCAAAATCTTTTCATTTTCAAGATTTTCCAAGCAGGAGTGAGGACAGTCATTAATTGCACATCATTATTCTGCCAGCACTGGAGTCAAAGGCAAAACAATTCTTACAGACATACCCAGGTTTAATATGTATACCAGGAGGAACAAAACAGCAGCAGCAGGGAGCTCAGGCTAGACAGCAAAAGCTGTTGGAATAGGAAGGTGGATTACACAACCCACTCTGAGCACCACGCTGCCACAGGGCTTTGTAGCTTTCAGAACTGCACTCCAGGTTAGCTACAGCATAGGGACAGGACTAACAACAGATGGATAGGACTGCTTACTCTTACCTGAAACAATATTCTGAGAGCAATAAGATATTCTCCAACAAGCCCAGGTACAAAAGACTTACCCAGATGTTTTTCCTCTGCTTGGACTACAGACAGTCTGTCTTTCTTCCTCTAAATCACCATTTATATCAATTTTCTTTCATACTTTCTCAACTTCTAGACTATTTTTCTTTGCATAGTTCCACTCACCACCTCCTCACAAAAAAATACAATAAACTCCCTGTGTGAGAGACACAACATATTTAAAGGCAGACTCACAGTTGTTTCTCTTTAGGCAATTAACTCAACCTGCTTAAATTAGGGCACTAGGTACTATCAGTTTCTTTTGTAATAGGTGCAGAGAGCTAGCATCTTCTAGGAGGTAATTCAGCACACCTAGATGAGGACCCCTTCCATAGTGAGAGTCCAGACATTGAAGTTGGATGTTGCAAATACTTTTTGTACCTGCTTGGTCATCTTAGTTTTTCAGTTTGTAGCTGGTGGAGAGGACATGCGGTTTTAAACTCATAACCTGAGCTGTAACGGAATGAGTTCTTCCCCTATAGAAAAAGGAGTATGGATGCAAGCCTGATACAGTTTTCTGACACCGATAGGATGTGGTCAGGCTGTTCCTGCATTGTTGAAAAGCATTAACTGAGGCAATCCATAGCTGGACTCCTGTAACAGGTTGCTAAATAATGAAATATGTTTGAGTTAAAGGTGTGTTATTCAAGAAGTGTTAGCCTGCAGTATGTGGAATAAAACTTCAGTTGGGGTTTTGGTGAAGAATAAAGTAGCATATGATAGCAGTTCTTCTGTGGCAATAAGGTAAAGTAGGCAAATAAGTGTTACTGAGGTCCTTTGAACGCTGTCCACTATAACATGAAAATAACCATGAAATTTCATCAGATGGATTGTTGAACTTATATGTCATTAACTTAGTTATAATTAAACTAGTTTAAGGCAACAGGGAGGGGTTTATCACTGCAATTTTTTTAATGTAAATGATCACTAGAACTTCCTAATATCTATTTTTCTTATTTTTATAGTTTATATGGGTGGTAGGTACATGATGACATCTGTGTAATATAACATACAATATCACTTTTATATGTTTCAATGTAAACCTTGTACATTGGTTTATCTGCAAATCTTCCCAGACAACTTTGAAAGTACGTTCTAATTGCTGAGGATTAGTGATAACAGATTGCCAAAGTGGTCTGAAATTAAAACCAGCACAGATTATAGTGATTTATAATGTACCCACCACTTGTACCTGTCAAGAATAAAAATGTAAGACTTCCATCACCAGACCCTTCTGGGACATGCAAAGGCAGTTCAGTTAGCTACACAGGAAGAGCTTGCAGCACAGCAGAGAAGGAAACAGTCTGGGGTTCTTCTTGGGACTGCCCACTCATAGGTACATTGGTAGATGTGATAAATAAACATTGTAGCTCAAGCAATTGAATCTTTACAAGGGAAGCCAATGTCTTTTTTACTTCTTTTTGTTTGTTTTTGTGTTGTGTTTCATTTTGTTTTTTTAATTCCAATGCCGAGTTAAAATTGTAAAAACTTCTATGGATCCTAGAGCCATTTACAAATTCATTGTCCTAAAATCTTGAAGCAAAACAGGTGAATAAGCTTAAAAGGATTGTGAATTATTCAATTGTTTACCCAAACAGCTCTAATAAATACCTATAGTTAACAAGACATAAGACAACTTGGTTCTTCTGGGTCACACTACCTTTACCTAGGTACCTCTGATAATGGAAGGTTCTCCCATGTTCCAGGAATTTTTTTCAATCTCATAATGCTCTAAGGTCTCCTGAGCCTTCCCAACTCTTCCCCTTCTTTCCTAATTTTCTCTTGCTTAGGATGTACAGCACATTTGAACAGTGCAAGTCAGAGTGAGAAGCCACCTTACAGAAGGAGTTAAGTGTTTGAGCAAGGAGGGGCCCCCCATGTATGTGAGAACCAAGATATCTATTCCTACTTTACAAAGAAGAACCTGACTGCAGCTGGACTTAGTTATTGCTGAAGCTTAGGAAAGAAGGGGCAAAATTTACTGCTGCCAGTTCTGAAAAGGTGCAGAGTGCTCTAAACAGATGTATTGCAGAGATGGCAGCTAGTCCCTCTTTTCTATAACTTTTCCCATTCATGTATGCAAACATTTTTTGTGGAGTGGAAACACCAATGTACAGCAAAGAATCAAACTACTGAATCCCTGATGTTGCTGTGGGGTCATTCCAGGGCTTTATGAAAGACAGCGCAAGGCACTAGCTGGAGAAAATATCAGACCCCTCACAGATTAAGGCGATAGTTAGGTTTTTTACTTGTTTTCACCTATACTGGTGAAAGCTCTTGCAGAAGCGTAGAATCTGGATTTCCTCCTCAATTAAATTTTTGCTCTTATTAAGCCTATGCGATGCTAGAAAGCACTTGAGGAATGTGATTTGCTTTGCAGATCCAAGTATGTAGTTCTTTTCTCATTGCAAGGAGTAACATTTACTGCCATAAAATAAGTGACACTGACAACTCAGGAAAATGCAAAATATAATATTTCCAGTGAGTCAGAGCCTTTTTTTGTGTTATTGTGCTCAATGCCCAGTGATGCATCTTGTACCAGTGGAGGACAGTATCAGTTTGTGGTGAATATCAGATAGTTACATTTCTAGGTGACTGGCAGTTCACCGTTCTGCTACCCCCAGCGTACATATTTATGCCAAGAAGGATGAGTGGAAATTGTTTTCCAAATTGGTTATATCTGCTCCTGTTCTGTGAAAAGATGACACAAGTTACATAGTCATGGTAAATCTAAATTGCTGCCTTTAAAGTTAACTTTTGAATTCTTCATGTATTCAAGCTGGCAAGAAATCAATCCTTAATAATTTTTCAGTTCTTTTTCCCAAACCTCATATTTCTACTTTTATCTAAATTTCCAATTTGACTTCCTGATAACTAGTAAGTTATGACAAATAAGTTAAAGCATCATTCTCTTCATGTACAATACATCTGAAAAATGTACTTATAATCTCTTGGGTTATATATTTTAGAATCTCTATTTAAATGCTGACTTTTAAGTCCCCAGTTAAGCATCCATGAGGGATGTCTCTTACTTGATTAAAATACCAATAGTGAAAGTATTTTGGATTTAACATTTTCTTTCACAGAGTGAACATAGTTAATAGGGAGTCCCAAAGAGGGTAAAGCTTAATGAATGATTTTTTTCAGGGAATTTTCAGGTAATGCAGTAATTCTCCAAGTAGGCGTATTTCAATATAACAGAATTCCGATGTACTTACTCACAAAGGACTTAATACATTTCAGCTAATGCCTAAATCATTTTTCCTTTTGTCATCTAAATTGATATTTACCTGTACAATAACTCTTAACCAATAAGAGTTCCTGCTGGAGATTAAAAGCCCAAAATTGCAATTTCTCATATTGCACCTTGACTTTGTTTCACACAGCCCTGGAGCTAAAGATGTTTGTATTGACTAAGGTGACACGTATTATTTGGCCAACTAAGTATAAATGCTAGTCTTCATAGGCCTGCTCTACACTGTTTGGGAATGGTAGCCTCTTTCAGAGCAGGAGCTAATTTTAGGAAGCTTAGGCAGTGCAACCAGGTAACTTAACTGGATAAAATGGGTTCCTCTGATGCTTGAGACAACATCTACCAGGCATTTCTAAGTACTTAACTATTTGCAGATTTGGGTTTCTGGATTTAAAAAATCCTCCCCCCCCCCAGAAAAAAAAAAAAAAAAAGGTTTAATAGAAAGAGGAGTTAAATACAGCTTCATTTCAGAAAGCTGTATAGCAGTTCTGAGATGCCAAGGAAAGCCTCTACAAGACTGAAAACACTGTTAATTCTTGCTTTAGCAATTGTGTTACTCTCTAAAACAACCTTGAAATCTAATGCCTTTCATACAGTGGACTGCCTGAGCTGATTTACAGAGCATGGAAAGAAACCAAGCTAATGTGGATTTTATTTCTTTTATCTTTAAAGCTTAATGAAGGGACATACTGAAAATAACAGAAATCAGTCTTTTAGCACATGTTTCTCTGCAGCTGTCATAAGTGGGCTGATAAGCAGAGCATCTGCATGATGACCTGAGCATGTCAGAAGCTATACAGATGTGTCTTGGACTAGGAAGGCTTCCTTTCCTTTCCATTTGGCTGTGCTCAGTCTCAGACTAGCGCACTGAAGCTACCCATGTAGTGTACAGGGAAGAGGAGCAGCAGTGTGGATCCAGATCACTGTCCAAAGACAATTATTCAGATAACATGAATTTGCTCCTGGACCCAGAGAAACAAATCTAAGGCAAGATAGGAGAAATGACGGCTCACAGACATGGATGCATAACAACATATGAAGAAATATCACTCGGCATGATGATCAAAAGGGAAGGCATGTCAGCAGCCAAATGTTCCTCTAGTCTTCCTTAGGCCAGAGGCATTTCAGTGAGGAGGTTGAGGGAGACAATGAGACACTCTGCGATGCTTACACAGAGCTCCTCTATTTGGTGTTTGGCTCTGCCAGCCCCCTTAACACATTGTATTTGCTCAGTGTAGTTCCCTAGTTCTTTTTTTTCATCTCTTAAGTGGATGTCGTTTAAATGCTATGGTTTAGAAAGAATACCCCCCACCCCCCAACAATCATTAACTTTACTTCAAACACAGTTCCAGGGAACTCCAGACCTTAGCAATGAATATGACACACAGCTATGAAGCCTCATTTTAGTCCTTTTGAGGATGAGTCATGTATCCATCCTCCCTCTGTCTCTATCGCTAATTCTATTTCTGCCCATCTGGGGCAGCTATCTAAGACAGTTAACCCCTTGCATCTGTGGCAAAGAATATTTTCGTAGTTTATTTTTTAACCTCACTGATGATGGTGACCAGTAATGTCATAGATGTTACAACACGCAGGGCCACATCCACCCATGCTATCTCAGTTCATATTTTCCTACTTCTTAAATATTTCTTAATATAGCATGCATTTGTTTCAAAAGTGTTCTGGAATTTGTTGGTTGGGGGTTTTTTTCCTTCTCATATGGTGATTTATTTCTCTGTACAACCATCAGGCTTATTCTTTCATGTGCCCACATTATTTAATTGCTAGGCTTGTTAGAAGTATCTTTCCCTGTAAGCCCTAGTCCATTTTTCAAAATCACTTTCAACTTCCAGATTTAACCTGATATTGTTGTAATAGTTTGCCAGGAAAAAAACCAGACAAAACCAATCAAACAGAACTCTAGCATTCTCCTACGCATCTGCTCCTGGCGCAAAACTAAGAACCAAACTAAAAGAATTTTGTCTTTCTTCACTTCTAACTTTATCTAAACCCCACTCTCAAATGTTTCACAGTTCAGCCTCAGTATCGTACTACCTGAGAGTGATGTGCTGTTACAAGGATGGCTTGTGTGGGCAGCAACATCAGCCTCGCTTAATCTCATTTGCTGTAGTGTGAGCTAGTCCCCAGGAGGTGCCGAGCACACCCGGATTCCACTGCAGTCATCTGCAAATGCAGGTACCCTGCAGTCACTCAGGTTTTTAGGATCTGACTCTGCTGCAGCATTAATGCTTCCTTTCCTTGAGACTGGGGAAAGGGTGTTTCCAAATCCTGCCCCAAGATTTCATGCCTGCTGAGGTACTTGCCTGTGATTTTTCATTCCTATTACTGTTAATCTGTTCTTTCTTTATTTTTCAACTTCCTCTGAAACATGTAATAATTTTAATTGAAATCACCAGGTACAGTGGATTTGGATGATTAGAAAGTCTTCATGATGCAGTACCTTAATCTTCTTTGAAAACAGCAGTTGGGGCTCCATACAACTATGAAATTGCAAAACCAGAGGAAGGAGGAGTTTCTTAATCACACTGCAGAGAATTATTTTACAGTGCAGCATGTTGTGTTTACACTGTATAAAAGTGAAGATCAATTTCCCCCTCCTCAATTGTGACAATTCTAATGGTCTTTATCAATAATTGTGGGAATTTTGGAGGGAGGGTGTTTTTATTATTCTGAGACTAACAAGAGTCTCCACCTTATCCTTAGCCCAGAAACTTGATGGGAACCAACTGACACACTCTGCTGCGTGGCTTACATTTGTGTAGACATAGACAATCCCAAAGAGCAAATCTAACGAGATCACACTCCGAACTCTGCTTGAAAGTTCTTTTTACATTGTCTTCAGGTTGGAAGACTGCATAGCAGAATGAATTGTCCAGATCCACAGCGGGATGGGGGAGAGAATCGGGAGAGTAAAAGTGAGAAAACTCATGGGTTGAGATAAAGACAGTTTAATAGGTAAAGCAAAAGCCACGTGCACAAGCAAAGCAAACCAACGAATTCATTCCCCACTTCCCATGGGCAGGCAGGTGTTCAGCCATCCCCAGGAAAGCAGGGCTCCATCATGCCTAACGGTTACCTGGGAAGACAAACGCCATCACTCTGAATGTCCACCCCCTCTTCCTTCTTCTCCTTCCAGACTTATATGCTGAGCATGACATCATATGGTATGGAATATCCCTTGGGTCAGTTGGGGTCAGCTGTCCCAGCTGTGTCCCCTCCCAGCTCCTTGTGCACCCCCAGCTACTCGCTGGTGGGGTGAGGTGAGGACCAGAAAAGGCCTTGGCTCTGTGTGAGCACTGCTCAGCAGGAACTAAAACATCCCTGGGTTAGCAACACTTTTTTCAGCACAAATCCAAACCATAGCCCCATACTAGCTACTATGAAGAAAATTAACTCTACCCCAGCCAAAACCATCACAGGCAAACACTGCGTTCCCAGAAGCCTTCTGGATTTTCCAGACAGCCTGCCAAGCACAGCAGCTTGTATAAACTGACTTTGTACTCAATTTTAACTCCAATAAAATCCTCAAGTTTCAAAACTCCCTGGAAAGTGGGACTGTAACACTTCTCTGAAACACTCCTTTCCAGGAGTTTTTAAAACAAAAGCCAAGACCTTCATATAATCACAAACACCATCTTCATTTTCAGTAAGTCACAAGCCCATCATTTGCATTGCCTCAGAAAATGCTGAAAGTGTGGATCCTAATGATGCAAAAAAGGAGACCACAACTGTACTAAAAATATATTTACCTATTACAAAAACTCCAGGAGTATGGATACCTTAACTACTTTAATCTTTGACAATTTTTAATCATTCAGGCTGTAAATACAAGATTTCACCTTCTAGTACCTTTTACATCAGTCGCTCCATCATTGTACAATGATTAGGTGAACCAGCTGGAATTCAGGAGAGCTAGTATTATTTTTTTCCTGATTATAGCCATGGTCTCTGAGCAAGCTGTTTAGTTTTACATGCAAAAGGACATAAGCATCTGAATTTGGCGGAAGTGCTTTTGTTAATACTCCTTTCCAACATAAGGATTTTAAAAAAAACCCTTCAGCTGCCACCTAAATCAGGAATTATCTAAATTGCTATGCTTTTTACCAGCAAACATCCAAGGTATCTGAACAGCTTTTTATATCCTACATGTTTATTGCTACACCCTTGTTTTTTGAAGTGGTCAAGTGCCCAAAAATCATAACTGTGCCCAGAGCCCATGCACTGGATTGGTCCTCAACCCACACAAACAGGAAGGTGTGCTCTCCTCCTCAACAGCCTCCCTTCCACCTTCCTTCAGATATGAGGGATTGCTCTGCTGCTCCTAGAGAAGGATCTGATCTGTTCTGTGAATAGTCCACATGTTCCAGGCCATCAACCATCGGGTGACCTGAGGTTAGTCCTTATTCCTTTTGAAAATTTTCCAAATGGAAGAATATTTGAGCATCTCCTGGCATTTGAAAGCAAGACAGTGACCCTGTAGCCTGTTAAGAGGTCCTCAAGTGTAGCTACAGGAGAGCTGCGCAAAGTGATCCTGTGAAAGCATTGAGGCATTAATCAGTATCATGTTAATGTTCTAATGGTCAAAAAGGCAAGCATCATGAATCTGAATTGATTTTGATTTAATTTTGGATAAAAAAGAAAAATCATTGAAACTGCTTGGATAGCTGGGGAATCTGCCAGGAACTCAGCGGCCTTGGTTTCAGTCCATTTTCCAGTATGTCTCTAATTAAATGAAATATTGTTACATCAAGGACTGAGACCTAAGTTTCAGAAATGCTAGACCGTTTTGACTCTCTTCCACACAGTTGTCATGTCTTGTTTTCTAAAACTCTGAAGAAGATTTAGGACTTCCATGGAAAGCAGAAGTTTTTCTGCATTACAGCACATGCTATAATTTTGATATTAAAAGTATCTACTCAAAGAGTGGCTACTATACACAGAACAGTTGAGGTAGGAAGGGATCTACTGAGATCATCCAGTCTAACCCCACTACTGTCCAGTGGGATTTTTAATATCTCCTGTCCTGGTTTCAGCTGGGATAGAGTTTATTTTCTTCCTGGTAGTTGGTATAGTGCTGTGTTTTGGAATTAGGATGAAAATAATGTTGATAACACACTGATGTTTTAGTTGTTGCTAAGTAGTGCTTACACTAAGTCAAGAACTTTTCAGCTTCTCGTGTCCTGCCAGCAAGAAGGCTGGAGGTGCACAGCCAGCACAACTGACTCAAACTGGCCAAAGGGATATTCCATACCATATGACATCATACTCAGCGTATAAACTGGGGAAGTTGGCTGGGGGCAGCAATTGCTGCTCGAGGACTGGCTGGGCATTGTTTGGTGTGTGATGAGCAATACTTTTTCATTTGCATCACTTGTTTTTCTCAGGTTTTGATTCTTTCTCTTTTTGTTGTTTTCCTTTTCATTACAATTTATTATTAATATTATTAGTAGTAGTATTTTATTTTATTTTATTTCGATTATTCAACTGTTCTTCTCTAAATCCATGAGTTTTCTCACTTTGACCCTTCTGATTCTCTCCCCCATCCCACTGTGGGGGGTAAGCAAGCGAGCGGCTGCGTGGTGCTTAGTTGCCAGCTGGGGTTAAATCACAGCACTCCGCAGATGAGACTCCACATCCTCTCTGGGCAGCCTGTTCCAGTGTTTGACCACCCTCATGGTAAAAACGCATTTGCTTGTGTTCAGATTGAATTTCACGATTTTTAAATTGTGTCCATTGCCTCCTGTCCTGCCACTGGGCACTTCAGAGAAGAGTCTGTCTGCCTCCTCTTCGTTCCCTCCCATCAGGTATTTATGCACACTGATAAGATCCTCCCCTGAATCCTCTCTTCTCCAGGTTATTGCTAGGTTAATGTTTGGTCTGCTGAGCTACCAGGAAAAAATCTGATTCTGGTTGTGCTCCATTTTCTGAGGAGTTTGGGCACTCCTCTGAATCCCAGAAAAACTCCCTAAATGTTTGATAAGCAGGCTTAAAGAAAACTATTAACCTCAGTGGTTTTTGTTAGCCTGTGAAATTCTCCAAGCACTTTGCTGGGACTTTGAATCTTTGAATCTTCTTTGAGACAAACCTGCAAGTGAAATGGCATATGGAGTCTAATAAACCACCGTGTGTACGTATCCTTATTTATATACTCATGATCATCCTGATAGAAAAAGGCTCATAATTTCATTTTTAAAAAAGTAATTACATTTTTCCAAGTATTCTATGAACTAAGCAAAAAACAAAATATGTTTCCTATAAATATTTTGTCTGTCTCTACATGGTTGAGAAATCAGAAATAGTAAAAAGTGCTGAAAGAAGGGTATTCTGTTTCATTTTAAGCATCAATATGTGCTGGAATACTACACAACAGATGGCAGATAGCTAGAAATAGAGCAAAGAAAATGTAGTGTAGAATTTGCTACATTTGTGGCAAAATCAATCACAGCAAGCACAGAATTTGATCCTGCAGTTAAAATGGGAATTGGTATCGCCCACACATCAGTGTCATGGTCCACTGGATCGCCTATCACTTGATCCAGAACCACCAACATGCTCTCACTGACTTCAGTTAGCTCTGGGAATAAATAATTTTGTTGAGCAGTCCAGAAGAGTGATATAATCACAAAATATCACCTGCAACTGGTGAAACAGAGAACACGAAAACCTATTCAAAAAGTAAAAAGGGATTGCAATAGTTTTGTCCATATTGAGCACATTTGCTACTGGAAAGCTGGAAAAAAAGTTCAACTATAGCAAACTGACTTCCACTCGCAGTTATAGACTATAATTTTGAAGTAATTGCACTGGAGCCATGCTTTTGTTATCCATGTGTGTGATACCAGAATCTTCCCAAATAATTGGTTTGCAGGTGGACTTCGATCATGGTGTCTGTTAGAGGTGTGGTATGGTCTCTACCATCGCTCATTGAGTCAGTAAAATATACAGTTTAATATATTTACTCTCCAGGTATCCTATGTGGTCTGAGACACTGTAAATGAATACTTAGTTAAAGCCAAGGCTATATTTATTCCTCAGCAAAACTGTGATTGAATTCCCTTACAATTATAACCTCAGTGTCAGCATGGGCGTAACTCGTGAGAGACCTTCATTGTGTTTGAGGGTGTAGTCTCTAGGAACTGACATTGAAAAGGTTAAGTGACTAAGAACAGAGTGAATAGAAGGGCAGGTAGCTGGGATAAAAGCGATAATTGAGTGGCACTATATTTTATTTTTCAACCAGCAGGAAAAACTGCAAATGAAGCAGCTGTGCTGTGAAGTAAATGCAAGCTGGGAAGCAGCATAGAAGGGAAAGAAATGGACATGGTTCAAAATATTTTGTTGTCATAAAAGAGAAGCTTTTGTTGTTTTATCTTGGAGTCAAGCCTTTCATGTAGAACATCTATGTATTTCATTTCCCAACTTTTTCTGGACCGCAAGGCCCCCAATATTCTGACAGCATCAAAACAAAAAATTACAATATTACTAGACACTATAATTTGGGAAGAGAGGAGGTGCCAATTGAAATGTCAGCAAAACTGACAGCTTTTAAACACATTTCAACAACAAACAAAGAAGAAAATCAGTTCTAGTATGCCCACTGGCTATAGAAGATAAACAGAAAACAATCCTGCCGATCTGCAGTTTACTCTAAGTCTTCATCTGTAAAGGATATCTTTAACACCAAGGTGTTTAGAACAAGAGCAAAGAAACTCAAAACATCTGAAGCTTTTCCAGGTTTTGGCAAGGTGAAAAAAGAGCATATACAAGTGTTCTTGAGTTTTATATTTAAATTCTTAAAACTGAGCTGAAAGTGTTGCTATGTGTGTTCTCCAGGAGGCAGTAATACGATTTGATGCTCAGTTATCTCTTCCCATTATGTGCCCTGCCTGGTAGCTGTAGTTCACAAGAGCCTATAGACTTGTGGAACTATGATCCAGATTTTTAAAGACATTTCTACTTCTAACACTCAGGGAATTGGAATGAGGCATCTAAAAGCCTTTGAAATGGGTCCCATATCCTTTCATGCATACATAGCCCAGGCTTGCATTAAAGCCAGTACTCCATTACAGCTAGATTATGTTCAAGTTTTGCCTATGAGAAAGTGTTATGCATGTCACCATAATCCTACCGCATTCCTTAAATATGCAAGCATTGAACTTATTATATGTTAGAAACATCTCATATTGATCTAGAAAAGGTGGGAGGAGGAGCTCCTTGCGTGTAAGAACAAGACACCTGTATTTGCACAGATTTCTGCAGGAATTTGTAGACTGGAATCCAAGGAGTTGGATTTCCAACTGTATGCTTTTCCTTCTCACAAATCTTGCCTGCACAGAAAGGGGAGATGTGGCTTACCTACTGAAAGCAACAGCAAAGCTCCTCATCCTTCCAATAGGCTGGCAGGTTTTGGTTTTACTCTGCAGGACACACACAGGGAGCTGAGGGCTGTGTGAGCGTGGGGCCATTAGGAAGAGCCCCGAAGGTTGAACCTCTTTCATGTGACTGATCAACCTCGACTTTCATAAATGCTGACTAATGGGGAAAACTTTAATAGGAATAAATTAAAGGCCCTTCTGAAATAGAGTGATAATTATAAAATTAAATAGGTAAAATGGAAAAGCACTGCTTTTCCCCTTCTCAGTGCCCCTTTCTCAGCCTTCACACCCTGGGAGCACTCAACACGATGCCTGAAAAACCCTTCAAAACAGAGGATTTCCCACTGAGATCACGGCCCAGTGGCAGCAGTGAACATCACCATCAAAGAAGTTGTTCATATAACAGATAAAAAGAGAGCTGGGTTACAGGAGAAACGGGGGGCCAAGGGAAGCAGTTGTAGGGCCCCAGCTGCCAGTGTTGCAGCTGAGATGGAGCAGCTGCTCCGCTCAGTGCTTGCCGGGATGCTTAATCACGCTCGTCAAGCCACTGCTGCCAACTGGAGGTTGAAACCACAGTGAGTCTTTATTATAACAATGGGTAGCTTAAGGCACAGGCAAAGCTGTGAGAGAAGGAGAAAGTGCTGTTGGTCTTTTTCAGAAGATTAACACCAACTACCCAAGTCCAACTGGTTTAAAGTAAAACTTTGGGGAGAATTGGATTTCAGCCCAGACCTTACAAAGTTCTGGTTATCCTCTTACCTCAGCAGCAGAGAAGGAGGAACCCAGTTTGAAGTCATGGTTAATAACAAAGTTGTGATCTTTGTTTCCTTCCATAAGCTGGCCCATACATGCCATATTCTGTGTATTGCTTCTTTGCACCCACATCCTTTTGGATGATCCTTTACACTCTCACTCCCCTGCTCCTCCTTGGCTCCCTTTTTTTCCATCCCATTTCTCTATCTCCTATTCCCATCCCTAGGTACCACATGCTAACTACTCTATTGCTGCCCTCTGATATACGCTTGCCTTTTCTTCAGCAAGGCCAGGAAACCATCTCCTCTGACTGACTAATACAGGGGTGCTCCACTCACTGCTCCTCAGCACAAGAGCTGTCAGATCATGAAAAATATACATGAGTTGAATAGGGAGAGCAATGATGCTTCTCCTAGCCCACCAAAAAAATAATTCAGCTGAGCCTGTGTTCTAGTTTTCTTTAATTATGACAAAATGTGAATTATTTCAGTCCATGTTCTCAGCAAGACACAGGTGTGTGGAAAGGGATGGTATTGTGAGAAAATCCAGCATCAGGAAAGGATGAGACGCATCCATAGTCATGTCTGTATTTAAAGCATAGCTCAAGTTGAATACGTGTTTAAGGGCTTTCGTAGAATTTGTGACTGAGACATGGTGGTGGATGCACTAAATATGTGCTTTGGTATAAACTCTTCATAGAGATAAGATCCTCTTTTAATTAAGTGTAGCTAATTAAAGTAAACAGCAGATTTCAGGCTGCAGGGTTTCTCTCATTTGCTGCACTGAGGCAAAAACAACCAAAGCCTTGTCACACTAAGACTGTATAGAAATGTAAAAATCCCACGTTAGATGCTCCAATATTTTTTCAGACATATTCATAATTTGATCTCTGTGTGTACCTAATAGGGGTCAGGTTTGGAGGGAACTGGGAGAATGTCAGAGTGGAGTACAGGCAAGAGGTATAGACTATTTTTTTGCAAGGGGCAGATAGTCAGCATTAAACAAAGGGAAAATCAATTCTGCTACAAAATGGCTTGTGACATTTCCTTTTCCTGTGGGAAATGAAAAAGTGATAAACGCTGTAGTACAGGTAAAAACTGTTTCACCTACTAAACCATATATCATTTCGTCAGAGAATCAGACATTTCTCTTAATCTGATGTTAAAAAAATTTTTTTATGGCAACATCTAGAAAAAAAGAATGAGAAAACCCTCAGCAGAAAGCAAGCACAAGGCTTCAAACCCATATATAACCATTCTCCTACTTTTTCAAACCTTCCCAACGTTAGGGGACATTTTAAATATGCTGCTACTAGGACATTAGGATATGGAAATAGGAGGTAAGCAGTAGTAAGGCTTCTAATGAATGTGGTCTAGCACTTCTGGGAAGAGCCTTGCTTGCTTCATTGCCCTCCACTGCTGCTCCACTGGTGCTTGAGAACCACTCCACAGCAGATGCCACAACCTGAGAAAGGTGTGAAGGGAAAGGAGGGCATATGGGGCTTAAAAGATATTGCTGCTTGCTCCCCATTCCTTCCCAAACTCTTCACCGTGCCCCATGGCCGCCTACATTTGTTCCTTGTGCAATTTGTCCCTTGCCTCAACCTTCAAATATTTACCCGGAGACAGGAAGGACTGAGGTGGGGGCTCTGGGCAGCCTGGGGAGGTTGTAAAGAGCAGGTGGTGAAAAGCTCCAAGGAGACAAACATGCTCTGAAAGTGCTAAAGAGGCTCACTTCAGCCCTGCTTTAAATGAAGTAATGGCTGAGGGGTTTAATCCCTCCACCCCAGTTCCAGATGTGTAAGATGTGCATAATAAATGCTCCTCAACTTGCTGAGATGTTATACAGCTAAATCCATGAAGGAATTTAAAGATCTAAGTTAATGGAGTGACAGCATCATAAAAATGCCCCAAGGACATGAGTAATTCTGTTTACATTGGAGCAAGGGAGGGAAGAGCTCAAAGTATCCCACCAGGCCAAAACCTACAAGAAGTAAAAACTGAATTAGTATTAGGTACAGTCACTGAATAAGCAATTTTCTTCTTCTTTAGGATTTCCCATGGAAACAAATCTTACTGCAAGTACTAAAACTGATAAAGCCTTGTTTTGTCTGGATTTATGTCTCCTGTTTGATTGACTTTTTAACTGAATTATAGCAACATTTTCTTTTATCTCCAATTACAACTGTACTAGGAAGCTGAGGTTACCCATTTTCCCTTCTCTCCCCCCTCCAACTGTCCTCCAGTGACGCAGGAACAAAAGAAACCATCTCTTTTGTCTACTCAAGCATCCTAAGTATAAGGCTGAAGTAATCTATTTCCCCTACATCATCTCCCACTACCTGCATGTATACGAGCAGTGACAGCCAAGGGAATGGAAACTTACCCAGGACAAAGTTACAAGTGTTTATAAGTAAATGTTTTTTATCCTCCACCGCCCATTCTTCAGCAAATCTAGCAGAATAGAATTGCTTTTGAAACACCTATATCTGGAAACTGATTGAAATTCCCCACTAGATATGGAAGTTTTTAGGAGTTGATATCACACCCCAGTACAGTGATTTCCTAAGCTTTGTTTCCATTGAAATTAGCATAAAAATAGTGAGTGATTACATAAGAAGGCATGATCTAATAATGCACATACCCAAAGAAAAGAAAAAAACTAAATCACATTTTCTTTGGCTTTTGAGTCTTTGAAGCCTCTGAAACCTGAAGATTTAGTTAATATAATTTTAAATCTCTCTATGTCTTTCTAAATATATTTAGAATATATATAATAATATTTTGTTTAAGTGTATATACTTCTTATATACACATATATATACAAACATATATATATGCAAGACAGTGCAGTCATTTATATATTTACACACATGCAGTTATACACCACTGGATTATAATACTTGATTTTATTATTATTTACGCAGTTGGACTAATTGCTCTTCAAAAACTATTAATTCCCAGCTATGATCTATAATATTTCTCCAGGAAAAACTGGAGCGCGAAAAAAGAGGCTTAAGCTTTAGTACTGTTGCCTGCTCTAACAGAAGGCCTGTTAATTGCAAACTGGGGATTCCACTATTAAGAAAGATTTCAATAACTGTCACATCACTTGGAAAGTAAGTAATAAATCTTCTTTGTAAAAGCAGCTTAAGTGGCAATTGTTCATCTTTACATATAGAAAAGATATCTGCCTGACATGAAGTAGTGTGTTATTGCAGTTAAAAGCCTTCTGCACAAAGCTTTTTTTTTTTTTTTTTTTTTTTGCCTGTGAAGAAAACACAAGTATGTGATTATAATGATCAACATTCATTATTTAAGTGGTTTAGGTGCAAGCTGCATTGCTCAGACATTTATGAAGATAAAACTGTCCTTATCCTAGAGAATATAATATCATCAGTCTTAACTGAAACTGATGAAAAGCTCTGACGGATATTGGACCGGGATGCATGAGCGGGAAAGGGCAAAACTGGGCTTGAAGTTCCATGCAGGTATCACAATATGCAGCAGCAGTTTAAAACTGTAAAAGTAACTGGACAAAAGCAGGATTTTTCACTGCTTACTAACCTGGACTGTCTTCTTTTCTGCTTAGCTGGCTGGTATTTTTTCTTTCCTCATTGAAATAGTCAAACAAAATACCGTTTCCAAATATTTGAAACAAAAGCCAAGGAAACAAAAGGATAAAATCACAAAACTGCCAGGGGAGCTGACATGTAGATGCCTAAAGCTTTAAAGACACCTTTAGAGAGTGGGTAGAATCCTATACACCACTGAAGTCCCATTCAAGTTCTTTTTTGAGGGCTTCAGTGTAATTAACACACACAGGCATTTCGCTTCGTTTTTCCCCCAGATAAATTTTCTCAATAGCAATAGAAGGGTAAACTTATTCATTAAGTACTCAGCACTCCTCTTCTATCTGTGAAATGTTTGTATTCCTTTGGGGGGGTCAGGGGCAGGAAAAGGGAGAAAGACTAATAAAAAAACCATAATGGGCCAAATTTCTACAGGCTACCTACTGAATGCAATGCAGAATCTGTCCTGATGATTTGTAGTGGTTTATGATATTTCCAATAAGGAGTTTATTTCCAAATTTTTTTTTATTTTAATCTTGGTACATCATGGGAAAAATATCATGTAAGTCAGAACAGGGCTTACAATTGTAAATGACAACTTAAAATCTTACACTGGATCAGTGAGTAATAAAGTATTAATTATTTTTTCCTTAATTTGTGGTAGATATGTTGTTCTATTTTTTATGAGGTGCATCCAAACTAATACTAAAATAAGGTTAAGTAGTTGAAATAACAAAACTAGTAAATTTTAAAAGCTATTTCCTCTAGCACAATGTAGTTCTGGCTGCACTGCGGGTTCTGGAGACAAAAAAAACCCTGTAAACCAGATCAGCTCCAAATAGGGAAGATAGGCAGGTGTCTCAAAGTCTCTGCAATCCCCCTTTCCACTTGCGCTTCTAAGTGAGAAATGTCGACAGACTTCTTCAGGACAATTTCTTAGTCTTACAGTATAGACATTGGTTATCCTAAATCACAAATTTATTTTTAGGCTTCAGTCAAACTCATTTTTTCTATTTAACCAAGCATGTAATGGAATTTAGGCTTGCATTTAAAGTAAACCTTATGTTTGGTTTGTCCAAATGTATTGTTTAGAAAGAGTATTAATTCCTAGGAAAATAAAAGAGCTTTTATTCATTCAACAGAAATTGGATTAAGACACTGGTGACCAGATCCAGAGAGGTGTTTAGGCATCACAGTAAGAGAGAGGAGAGGAGAGGAGAGGAGAGGAGAGGAGAGGAGAGGAGAGGAGAGGAGAGGAGAGGAGAGGAGAGGAGAGGAGAGGAGAGGAGAGGAGAGGAGAGGAGAGGAGAGGAGAGGAGAGGAGAGGAGAGGAGAGGAGAGGAGAGGAGAGGAGAGGAGAGGAGAGGAGAGGAGAGGAGAGGAGAGGAGAGGAGAGGAGAGGAGAGGAGAGGAGAGGAGAGGAGAGGAGAAGAAAGAGGAGTACCCACAACTTTTCATGGGTCTAGGCCTTTCATATCTGCCCCAAAATGAAATTCACCAATCTGAATATCTTAAATCATTGCTAAATCAATATTTTGGGGATATTTTTTATGCATTTTAAGATTACGTGCAGGTAAACTAAAGCTGAATGTTAAACTAATTCTTTACTTCATTTTTACATTTTTTTATTGTTTGCTTCTAAACACAATGGAAAAGTATGTTAAACAAAGCAGACATATCCATCTTCCATTATTACTTTTAAAGCTTTTTCTTGCAGCTACTAGGATAAAGAGTTAAAATGTGTTTCTGGCTGCCCTTTTTCATTACCTTTTTATTAGAAATTACCACTGTGTGCACAGTTATTTATACATGTCTGTCTTTCCTGTCATAGAAATAGTACTCAAGAACATATTGTCCCCGAGAAAGAAGAAAAAGAAAAGAAAAAATCTGCAGATTAATACATGGCAGCAGCATTTCTGATGCTGAAGCTACAGGGATGCTGTTCAGTTGATTAGGCCACAAAATTGATTTCCCTTTAAAGATGTTCCATATTATAGCTCTTTACTTCCAGACTCCCAAACGTGGTTCTTTTGAAGATCAGTCTTCATTGACAAATGTTTATGACAAAGCACTAACGAATGGGGCAGGGAACGGCTCCAAGGGGTATGCTTATTGCTGTCCTCTCAGAACACCCAAAGGCACTCTTAAGACCTGCTTCATTGACCTTGCTGACAGTAAACCTGCAAGCCCAACTCCCTGCTGCAGTTCGAAAAACATCTTTCAGAGCACTCAGGACCCATATTTAAAGCCATGATTATTGGTTTAGTGCAGCTTGTGGAAACATAAAATCCTGCCAAGCATTCCTGGTCAGGCCACCCATGAGGTAACCATTTGTGTGGGAAGTTACTGCAGGCTCCTGGGACCTCTTCTTAAAAATAGGGTAGATTTAGCCAAACAATTTATGAGGACCAATAAGAGCAGAAAAGACATTCAAAGGCATGAATGACAACTGTATATCTCCCTCCCATTTACTTTCTGTAGAAATTAGACATGTAAATGACATCTGAGGCTTTGAAAAGCTCCACCTGCTAATTTTAAAGCACAGGATGGTAGCATGTTGTAATAAATTAGGAAGCATGTCATTCTGAACAAAAGGCATCTTGGACTACTAATCTGTTGCAGGCTCATCAAAGAAAAATGTCATTTGAAATGCATTCATTTAGTGCATACATTTAATTCTGTTGTGGTGTAAAAGCTATGGTTTCTGCTGATTGTTAAAGAAAAATAAGAAAAACATCCCCTAAAACCATAGAAAAAAATACTGGACAGGACACTTCATGTGCATAAAGGGGCATAATTATAGCTGCTAAGTGAGACATCTGGGCATTTTAAAGATTTTCTACAACAGGCTATTGAATTTTAGGACACAGCAAAGATTTTTCCCATGATCACAGGCTTGCTTACCTTACCTCTTTATCCCCCTAAAGCAGGGGTGACTTATGCTAACCGTTGTAAAGCCATCTGTGAGGGTTAGCATATTACATCAAAACATGTTCTCTTTGCACAACCTGATGTGTGCTGGGAGAATTACAAGACAGCATGATGAATTAGGCCCACCTGTTGTAAGAACTGGAATACGGGTACTCATGGAAACCTTCAAATGAAGCTACAAAGGCAGTTGGGATCCTGCTCGTCTTGATACTTACAACCTGTACTTCACCTGTTTCAAGAAGGAAGGCAGCTGTAAAAGTTGAAGTTCTATACATAGTAATATTGAAGGCAAAAATTAAGCTCCAGAGAATAACAGAGCTGAGAGTACAGTCTGGAACATGGCTCTTAACTCAAAGGTGTTGTGCGTAGTTTTCAGGATATTATATGTCAGAAGAATTAGTGTGACATTAGATAGACATGATTTAATTTTCTTTGGCTCCATGGAAAGAAGTGAGGATAAGTGTAGTTGCTTTTGTGCTGAATTTTCTAGCAGTTGTGTTAAATCAAACTGCTAAGGCCATGGTTTTGAAGCTCTGCACAAAAGCATGGTCTTGAAAAGACATGGTATATGTGCCTTCCCATCTGCTCTTGCATTTCTGTGGCCAGTAAGAAAATGTAGGTTTTGTATGCACCCTGGGAACATGCTTTTTTCTGATGGAGTGCTGTGTGTCATTTTGAGAGATTCGCAAGTGGTCAAATGACACATCAATAGTGCAGGACTCCTAAAGAACTTCACAAAATAGAGTGACAGTGTAGAAAAATGGTTTGCAGGAGTGTAGATATATGTTTTGCAGCAAATGTAAGGCAACGAACCTAGGAAAAGAATAATCTGAACCATGGTTATGGGATACCAAACTCAGAACTGCCAGACATAGTTCATCGAAAAGATCTCACAAACAGCTTTCTGAGGCCATCAATTCAATATGCAGCAGCTGTCAACATATCCAGAAAAAATGCTGGCATCGTTTGGAAAAGTAATGAGAACAAAACAATGCATAGTATTTTACTGCTATTTAAAACATTTGTTTGCCCACATCTTGAGTCCTGTGTGAGGTTCTGGTCCCTGCAACTCAAGAAGGATGTAGTAGAGTTAAAGAAGGTTCAGAGGAGGGAAGCTAAGATGATTATGGTGACGGAGCAGCTACTTTATGAGAAGACACTAAAAAAGGAGGTCTTCAAGAAAAAAGGATGATGGAAGGTGAGAAAAAGATTTACAAAATAATTAAAGCAGTGGATAAAGTGAACAAAGAACTGTTATTCACCATACCACAATACGGGACTTAGAGGATACCCATCAAAACTATTCAGAAATCAATTTAAAATGGATAAAAGAAAGTAATTCTTAACAGACAGGGTAATGAACTTCTGGAATTTATCATCAAAGGAAGTTGTGGATGTAGGTAGTGTATCAGCAGGTTAAAAAATGGTTAGACAAAGTCATGGACAACAGGTCCATAAGCAGATACCTCTAACAACCCTAATACTATAATCCTGGATGGGTGGAGTATAAGGGGAACGTACTGAAGAAAACATCAAGACTGACATCCACTCTCCAAACAACATCTCCTAGTGCCATTGTCTGAGACACAACACTGGCTTGATGGACCATCAGCGTGACTCGGTAGGAAATTTCTCACATCCTTATAGTCTCATATATGGAGCTTCTGGGTAATAATATAGACTACTTATATGCAATCATAGCATAAATATTGCCCAGTCCCTGTATACTGATGGTGAGGTATCACCGTGCCTTACAGGAACTTCCTGATTAAAAACAGATTTAGAGTTTTGGAAATGCACGCAGAAAAGCTACACAGCCTATCTAGAGGAGACAGAAGACGCACAGCACACTCTCCACTGAGAAAGTGGCAGGCAGGCCGTTAGCTTCAAGCATCCTAGCTCCGGCAGACAGCAATCACTCTCCTAACAAAGTGAGCAGGCTGCAGATCAAAAGAACTGTAATAACGTGGTTTAAAGCGCTTCTGAAAAAGGGAAGGAAGGTCAATTACCAGAATTGCCGCCAGGCTCACAGGCAGTCTGTGGAGGGAGACTAGGGATATTCAGCCTTCTTGGATCCAGGAAACATTAAGACTTAGGGAAAAGAGCAAGTATACACACATTTTGGGTTTACTGGTTTTGTGATACACTTTTCTCAAAAACATGTTATTCTAAGTAAATATTATATTGCTTTTAGAAGAGAGCTCGATCACTGTAGAAGTTATTGTTGTTGCCCCAGATGGACAATGAGCGCCAGGATCTCTGCTTGACGAGAAACTCAGAGCGTGCAGCGGGGAGTGAAGGCTAGGTCTGGTCTGAGGGCAGGGGATAAACATGATCCTGTGCAGAACCAGGCGGTGGTGAGAAGCCACAGACAGCAGGGTGGGGAAGGCTGTGCCCTTCCTGAATTGAAG
Organism: Balearica regulorum gibbericeps; assembly: GCF_011004875.1. Taxonomy (NCBI): domain Eukaryota; kingdom Metazoa; phylum Chordata; class Aves; order Gruiformes; family Gruidae; genus Balearica; species Balearica regulorum. The sequence continues at coordinate 65,322,780 of NC_046184.1, forward strand.
GTGGTGAAGGATGCTTTTCAGCTGGCACTGCTGACAGCCTGGCTTTGAATATGAAGTCTGATGTGTGCTACTAAGTAAGTAACTTTACCCACAACTCTGTTAAAAGGACCAGCTTGTGCTAGAAATAGTTTCTACCCATGAAGACAGCAGACAATATAGGTGTGACAGTGGGTAAGAAAAAGGGATAGACACCCATTTTACACAAAGACAACAAACATAGGATGAAAAAAAAGACTTGTCTAAAATAGCCCAGGTGTCTCAGCCAGAACTAGGGACTGAGCCCTAGATTTCTGAATCCTTATTTGAACCCTCAAGCCCCGGACCTATTTTCCTGTTAACAGCAATACTGTCTTATTAGACAGGCACATACCCAGCTGGATAAGTTAATACATTGCGTTAGAGTGACTCTATATAATCAATCAGCTGCAAGTGAGCATCTGGCATAATAATCTTCTTGCTTTCCTTTCCTTCTGCTCCTTTTCTTGCATCCCTAGCTGGTGATTTCTTCCTTTTGTAGAAAAGCTTCATCATTCTATCTCCAAGGATTAGCTGACACAGAAAACTGTAACAGGAGCTTGCTAGTGCTAGGACGGAGTATCTTTTTACACAAAAAGCTTTTAATAGGCTAGCGTCTTTCCATGCTTTCCTCAGCTGCCACACGTATGCAGCTCTTTTATGTTACCACAAGAACTGAACAAATGAGTGAAAGAAAAATATCCACTGATGTTCATTCATAGTTTTAATGAAATTCGCGTCAGTAATGTTTGTGCCTCTTCTTGCTTTTGTGTTGCAGAAGGACTTTAGCCAGCCAGTTTACTGGCATTGATGACTGGGAGGGGGGAGCTGGGGAAAAAAGAGAGAGGCTGACAAGCAGAAAAGATATCTTCAAAGCAGGACAATTAAATATAACCAACCAGGCATGTGGATAGGATACGCAGAAACTCAAATCAGCCTTCTGTCAACAATTGCCTCACTCATCCCCCTGGTAATTTTCCTACCCACATAATTTCTCTTCATGTTTCTTTCATGTTTTCTTCATGTACATCCACCAATATTCACATTTAGACTATTTAGTTTAAAAAGACAGGGGATGGAGGAGGAATTGTGGGGGAGAAATCCCAAAGCTCTAGGCCCACTGAGTGTCCCCATCACATTTAGAATGGGACGATGGAGGCAAAAGAGCATCCCGAAGAGTCAGAAAACACAAATATGCCTGACTTATATGACCAATTACAACACAGTCTGTATTTAAAGCACTTCTGTCAATCAGAAGCTTGAAAGAGAAAAAATCAAAAATGTACTCATTAAACCAAAAAAAAATTGGGTACATGTAAGGAAGCTACAATTTGCTCATGGATATTTCATGATCTAAGAAAAATGCCAAACTCATCAGATAAATTGTTTGCTGTGAATTATTCACTTGGGTCTAAATTGCTACTCTTTCAGGCAAATACAATGGAAACCTGTGAGTCCTTGTCATCAGATTTGCTCTTTGGGAGCTGCATCACATTCACTGTTCTTAGCAAAAAGGGCTTTGTATGACAGTTAGCAAAATAAGACTAACAAAAGGATTTCGTTACCTTTTCCTCCTGTTTTTAAATTACCTTCCTCCATATTCCTGTTATAACTTTACCTTTCACATACAGACCCTGATTCAGCAGAAGATTTCAACCTCCTTGCCTACAGTTAGGCAAGGCTGAAGAAAGGTCTTTAAATAAGAGGAGAAAGAACATATGGTGAAGGACACGTTTATTTCCCCTGCTGAACTGGCACATTGACATGTTCTCTAGCTGCCCTGAACTTTACATTCCAAGGGCAAATATTTTTGTCAGTTAATCTAAGCGCAGCCAAGGTCTGACAAAGGCCCCGCTGCTGCCGCCCTTTGAGCTGCAGTAACTCATCAGCCCACTAGAGCGCAGCCCTTGCTGCTCCTATCTAAATATTTGGCATTGCGTAAAGGTCGAGTAAGCAGCCTTCAAAGAAATATTGTAGGCAAGCAAAACGAAAGACTAGAGAAAATAACCTTACTGCTGAAAATAAACTGTAGAGAAGCAGTAAAAACATTATATGAAATGCCTACAATACATTCACTCAAAAAACTTAGGTCCAAAATTTGAACCTTCTTCTCCACTTGGCCCACCCAGAATCAAAGGGCTTATTGTTTTCAGTTTAAGAAGTCTGGTTTCCTCTCCTGCCTGTTATATATGAATACGCCCACACAAGGCAGTTTTCTTCCTCTCCCAGCTCACTCTATTATGATGAATAATGAACTTATATTTCATTGCCATATCCTTGCCAATCTCCTTCAGCATTTTTGAAAAGAGATTAATTAAGTTGCAGAGTGCTTAGAATGGTACCTATATTTTTATTTTTTCCTGCTCCAGTCCTTTCTCTTGAGGTGGATGATTCAAACATAAAGCAAGTACCATGAAAAACAGTGTACTGCTGATGCACTATAAATCTGCACATCTAACTGTGATTAATAGAAATAGGTATTTTCGCCAGAGATTGTACAAGAGCTGTTGGTGAAAAGGGAGGAAGAAAAAGAGATCCAAGAAACCATAGTGAAGAATAAATTGTGCTGACAAAAGTTGCAAAATATATATGTATATATAAATGTTAATTATCTTCCTAAGATAAATGGTGGGTCAATGTTAGAGAATGCCATTTGCAATAATGAAAACCAGGACAGTCCTCCCTTAACAGGTAGCAAGAACACAGCGTGCCTTTGGCTGAAACAAAAGTACAGAATGTGCCTGAAACCATTGGGGTTTTGGACTGTTTCCCCATATAAGTATCTTACTTTTCCCAGCCCCTTATCTCCTGACAGGGAGTAGGCTGAAGGAGTAACAGCACTCAGGGAGCAAGAGCACTCTCTCATAAATAAATTGACAGGTGCAAGTCTCTGGATAAGTCAAGATGTAACTAGGGTCATATTCTGCATGAGGAATCTTCTCAGGCTGTTTCATCCTAAGTTGCATGAAAGACTACCATAAATATATGGGCCGTCGGTTCTGGTCGTACAGTGTGAGTCTGCAGCTGCTGGAGTCAACGGGAACGTCCTCACGAGGCACAGTGAGGAAGGATCCCGTGGAGACACTGTCCTTTAGCTGGTTTGCCCTTCCTCAGCTCGGCAGTGGCCTTGCAAGACCTTGTCATCTCTGGTGCGAGCCCTCTGTGGTAGCTGGTTGTCTAACGAATATAAATATGGAGACTGAAAAACCCTCACTGAATCACTGTGTAGTATCAGATGCAACAAATTCTGCTGCTGAGCTAATGATCCAGTATAAAGGAACATTTCTTATCTAAGTAAAAATGATTACTATTTTTAAAAACCCTGAGGTATATCATGTAATAAGCGAAATCTGCAAGCATGTAAGTCTTTCTTTTGTTTGAGAAATTCAGCTCAAGATAAAACTAAATGTCATGGATCACTTCAAATTTAAGAAAAAAAAAAAAAGAATTAGGGCGGTTTTTAAAGGTCTGAAGAAGGGGTTTAACTGAGTGACCTCCACATGCCAGCGAAGAGAGTACTGGACTATTTTAATGATTATCTGCAGAGAGGAAAGTGAAACTGTTCCTGTCTCTCACATGTCCTCTCATGTATATCCATACAGTGAAAAAGGGAGAGCTATCACTACCCCAGAGCACCGAAGTATTCCTTCAGAAAGTTACCAAATAACATTTCAGCAAAGCATGTAATGGTAACTTAGAGAAGCTACCATGAAACTAGATAACCTTTCAAATCCATTTATCAAAGTAGTTACATTTCTCATTTCAAGGCAAGTGGCAGATAATAAATATAGATCAAAGGAAGCTAGTCAGTATATAAAACATTGTATTAAATGAAAAACTTATTCTCAAAATAGCATGATATATATTTTATAGCCTCTTCACAGCTCTTATTTATAAACTGAGGTTTGTTTTCTATGTTAAACTTTAACAGCTATCGTGTCACATAACTATATCCCTTGGGGAAAAAATCCCCACAGATTAAAGATCTATAGACACTAGAGATGGTTCCAATGACAGTCCAGAAGTGAGACGTGAATCCTTTCACATTCTGAGGACATCCAAAATGAGATCCCAGTTTGGAAGTACAAATAAAAGGTTTTGTTAAGCAAATTCAAGCTAGAAACCAGGTTCAGTAAATCCCTTCAGCCATTCAGCACATGCAGACCTCTCAGATCTCTTTTTCTGAGAGCGCGCTGCCGGTTCCCATCAGACGAGAGGCTTTCCTGGTGCTTCGGGTCGTGCGGCTGGGGAAAAGCCACAGCTCTGGGCTGTGCCTGCAGATTGTGCTGCTCAGCTGGACGATGTGACGTGCCAGGTCCAACCAGTAACCAGCTCCTTGGCAGCAACGTGGTGTCTCTGTTTCTTCTCCATTTTATGACCTCAGCCCATGACCTCATAGGCCTCTCCTTCACAGCTGCCCTTGATAGGGGTATCGGGGTGATATGTCAAAGACAAGCCTTAATATGGGAGGCAAAAGCCGTTGCTGTGGGGAGGAATGAAGGAGGAGCCAGATGAACGAAGCTCATGCTGAGCGGCCGAGACTTGACAGATGTGTAGACGAACTTATCGCTCCTGCTCTTGGGACAAAATAAACAGTGGTGTCAATAACCCTTCATACCCGCTCTGCATGTCAATCTTTTGCGATCCACAAGAAGTGACAGTGATAACACAAGGTATTATTTTTGTTTTTCCCAGTTGGTTTTAGCGAATCTGGCCCCTTCATGCACAACAGCCCTCTTTTTGAACCTGACAGCAAATATGTATTTTTCTAGAGAGTAGAAGTCTGCCTTTTAACAAAAATTTGCCTATTATTGTGGATTTCATAATGTACCTTGTCACTGCTGGCTGCTTGATCTCCTTCCATTCCTGTAGTAAGAACTGAAATGTTACCTTGAAACTGTGGAAACTGAAGGAGGGATGTTGCATCCCTTAACAGCTTGGGGATGTTCAACTGCCAAATTTGCACACAGTCTATTTGATAACCTAGCATTATTTAATAGACTTTTTAAAATGTCAGATGTTGCTTTTTCATTTATTTTTTTCAGGATAATTGATTTCTTGCACATGAGTACTTGCACAGAAAATTTTAAATGTTCTATCCATTCAAAAGCTTACGCCTGAAGTTTTGTTTGAGTTTATTTGTAATGCATGGAGTGAAATCTTATCCTCTGATCTGAAAATAGCAAATATTAAAACTGTGTATGAAACACTGCATGAAAATCCTAAAGCTTGTCAGATCTAAAGGGCTTAATGCAAATGCATCATTTCTACAGATCCTGGCACTGTCTTCTGCATCTGAAAGGCTCAGTCAATTCTCAGTCAGGAACACATGCTTTAGACATAGAAAATAGTAATAAAGCAAAGCCAGTAAACAGGAGAAAATGTGCATTTATATGTGAGGTAAATGAAAAAATGCTTACTGGAACACCAGGAGAAAAACAGGGAAAGAAATGAGAATCCTTTGGGTTTAGTTACTCAGTTCTTGTGCTAGCAAAACCCTGAAAAAAGCCATGTTAATTCGTCTGTGGTCCCTACAGAGGGACGCAAGTTAGAAACGAAGGTATGGCACTGAGAGATTCAACCTACTCTTTTTCCCTTCTTCTCTATCAATCCTGACCAAGAAACCGCTGCACGTTTAGGAGTCACTGATCGATATCACAGATAACCCGAGCGGGCGCAAGCCTGTGCTGCGCTGCGCTTCACGTCCAGCGTGGCCCTCAGGCCTGTGCTGGGGTGCACAAGGTCCTTGGCCGCAGGACAACCTCAGCTACATCATTGCAACTGTGGAGCCCACAGGCAGCTCCCGCTAGGTACCGGCGCTGGCACCACCTGCCTGGTCTTGCCTTGCCTTTATCTAAAAGTGCAGTAAGAAGTTCTCATGAGAACATCCTGTAGGAATAGAGTTGTTTTCTTGCAAGGAAATTATACTTTAGCTTGAATGACCGAAAGGGAGAGCTTCTCTCCATGGACAGGATCTGCTCTACTCTGTGCAGAGCACTGTGGGAAAATCTATCCAGGGTCCATCTGGAGAACATAGTGTGCCTGGCATCTGAAGGGAGATTTACTCACTATCTATATTCTTCTTTTAGATTGGATATTAGGAAAAATTTGTTCACTGAAAGGGTTATTAATCATTAGAACAGGCTGCCCAGGGAAGTGGTTGAGTCACCATCCCTGGAGGTATTTAAAAGACGTGCAGATGTGGTGCTTAGGGACATGGTTTAGTGGTGGACTTGGCAGTGCTAGGTTAACGGTTGGACTTGATCTTAAAAGTCTTTTCCAACTTAAATGATTCTATGATTCTTACTATTCTGTCTTATCAAAGCAGTTCTCTTATTAAGCCATTTGTTGTTGGGTCTTTCTTATTGAGGTTCAGACAGGACCCTGCACCATCCCTCTCTTCCCTCACCTCCCCACTCTGGTGAAGAACAACTTTCAGCTGAACTTAGTCAAATATCATCTCATTTAAAAAGGTACAAAATCACAATGCCACTCCCCAAAAATATCTCCAAGCATTCCTCCCAGTGGTGGCTCCTCCAAAATTAACACTCTAACATTGCACTAAGGATGGAAGCACGAGCTAACCGCCACCTCCATCGGCTCTGACAGGTAGGCAATACTGACTACATCTATTTGAAGAAGGGACAGGCGGTTTACTGGCAGGTTACCAGCACAAACCTTCCATCTGCATTCCATTACAGGTGTTAAGCTGACATCTATAAATTAAGTCATTCTGTTTCCTTCAATTGGAATCCCTCCATTAAGGACAGCAGTGAAAAATATACGACTCCCAAATAAAGTGCCCTGTATCTTTTAAGATATATAATGAATCACAGGTAGGGAATAACATGCTTTATTTGAAGTTTACTAGTAAAATAACTGATCACTTCAAAACATCAGTACAGATTAAATCCAGTTCTTAGAGCCTTAGAAAATAAATCTACAGTACCATCAAACCCAACTGTTTGGATACCTATCTCTGCTAGCAAGGCTAAAATTGAGTTTATCCTGTTCCTGTATCTAATTCTTTTTTCTCAGAGGACCTGTGAATGGTGATTTTAATTAAGGATGCCTATCTGTCATCCCAATTCCTCTTAATTTTGCTAAATTTTAGCCACTGGTTAATAATGGTAAAGTGGACAATAATCTGTCTGGTACATCCTAATTTAGAAGTGCTTGACCTTGCAATCTTAATCTACTTTCATTAATAACGATCTTGAGCAGGTAAAGGTTACTTATCATGGTCAAAACTCTCCACAGATACTATATACTTAAATTGCATAATTTCCTGATTCAGAAAACCTTGACAGAATATGTTTAACATCACTAGTCTGAGGCTATAAAAACAGATAATATCAAAACTGCCTATGGATTACAGAAGTTCCTTAACTCCCATCTCATGATTAATCCACTAATACTTTTTATTAAAGAGAGTTTTAATTCAGATTCTATTCTCTTGATTTTTCTCTAATACTGACTTGAAATACTAGTTAGTGCTCTTATTTTTATGTCAGATGATCACAGAGTAAAATCCCTGTAACCATAAGCAAATGGAACACTTATTCATTGATGGCATTGTGTAATATTACACAGGACTTTTAGTTCTGCTCCAGAACTGCAGTTTACTAAGTTAATGCTTCAAATACTATGGCTGGTTCATCAACCACAAAAGGTGCAATAACAGCAAATTTAATTTAAAATTTAATCTGTTAAAACAGTAGTTAGGTACCACAGTGACAGGCTCCAGAGAAAAGGAAAAAAAAAAAAATCTGTTTGCTGTTACTCAGAGTACATTCCCACACTTTCTCCTATTTGCTCTTGCCACTTGCATAGAAAACCTTATTTCCCTCTGAGGTGTTCAGATAGTGGTGCACTGAGATTTTGTATCATTACCCAGTCTGGTGGGTCTTTTAACCCCTTCTCAAATACAGGAAGGCTTCTCCTACCCATTTTAGTATCTGTAATACAGACAGGAAACATTAATATCAGGCTAAAAAATCTGTAATGTCAACAGTTTGAAGCAGAACTGCTTACGTTAAAATCATTACCAAGAGAAGCTGGCGCATGCACTGACGTTAAACATTCTAAAGCCACATTCATTCTTCTAGGAGAAAAGCTATATATAGTGGATCATTTTTTAGAAGTAGGTGCACATTTTGCAGCAAATTTTTTCTTCTATTAGCATAGTAAATGTAGCCAAAAAGATTCTGGATGGAAAACTGCAGCAGCATCTGGGAATTTGGTGGGGCTGATCTGCTGAGATACAAGCCACTGGAACAGCAGTGTGAATACATGCCCATTCATTTATCAGGTAACTGTTGGTTATTTCCATGTCTGTTCTGGTGATTATGAATTATGTATGCTTCATCTATTGTTTGTTATAGCAATTGTTAAGTAAGCAGACAGTTATGAAATGTTTAAATGGGCAGAATAGGAACATGACTAATGGTCAAAGGAAAAACAGGGTTTGGGACGTCAGACTGATTTTGCACCCACTGAAATAGGATTACAGTATACAGAAATCTGCATGCAGATTCAGCATGCAGAAACATGTACACACATAAGTATGTGCATCATGTACATGCATGCATATAGGTATTTTTCAGAAGATACATAACTACAATGATGTCTTCATTTGATTTAACAAGCAATAGAGATGATAACCTTTGAGTATATAGGCACTGGTACATGATGAATATGTACAGAACAATGTACTGAGAGTACACACACACACACACACACACATCCCTAAATAGATCCAGAAGATGTTGTTGCTGCTTTATAACATCAGGTCAGGAGAGCATCTCTTTTGTGCCCTACCTCCTTACCACTGGTAGATCAAGTCTACCTAAATTCATGAACAACTTATCCATAGATCTCAAAGCACTTTATAAAGATGGCTAGGTATTATTTCAACTCACGTATGTGTAGAAGATATGCCTAAACTCATTCAGTGAGCCTAAAGTTTTTAACCACGTGCAACTAGTCACGCCATCCTTCCTGCAACTTGCGACCAATTTGCATCTGGTCCTGAAATCCCATTTGGTTTCTCTTTGTGTTGCACCCTCTTAAACTGCAGGTAGTCTTAAATTTGTGGTCACCCCTTTCCTGACCGTCAAACATAAGAAATTAATTTCAGTCGCTCAGTACGCAGGAGGAGACTCAATTCACGACGATAACCACTAGAGGTCAGGCAGGATATAATTCATGGCCATAAAGTGATTTCTCCCCCCCACCCCAGAAAGTGCAGTTAGCAAGAGAAATGAGTTCCCAGAGTGACACATAAGAAGATTTAAATATTCACTACTTTTCATTTCAAAAAGAAAAACTGTGCTCTTGAAAACTGATATATTCAAGGCAGATCACATACACTGGTGTGAAGATAATGGTGAGGAAACAGTTTTATTAGATAGAAAACAGGTGTGCAGTTAAATGTGGACATTCTATATAAACAGAAGTTGACGACAGTAAACATCTCACTCATAAAGTGTTCAAATCTACCCAAAGCTTACTTGTTTACTGGATCTTCAGTTGCCTCCTGAAGCAGTTTTTCCACATTGCTTTCATTATGCAAGGTGTGTAGAGAGGAGAATATGAAGTAGAAAAATACTATAATATGCTATTTTTCTTGGCTGAATGAGAAATGCAGTCCCAGCCTTGCAATACATGCAGAATATCATATTGAAATATTCAAAATTGTTCAGCAGCTACTTCCCTGAATCACCCACTCAGTTGTCACTGTTTGGCGAGCTCCTCAGGGACATCTATTCTTCCAGTGGGAATAGATGAGTTAAGCTCAGCAGTGCGCAGATAACCACTTTTTGTCACAAAACCAGTAGCACTGCTCAGTGGGAAAAACAATCTGCAGCTCCCAGGGCCTCCTTTGCCTCACAGGCTTTTCCTGTCCACAAAAGTGCTACTTCTGATCAAAATGCATCTTACCTCCAATATACATGCTCACATTCCCTTGCAGCCTATGTAGGACTGTAAGCTCAAAAGTTAGGCAGCAATTTGTACTTTCCAGACATGTTTTACAGAACTTCCTCAGCAAATCATGTTTCTCTTTCCCATATACCACTTCACTACCTGGTGTGCTCATCATCCTGCCTGATTTGCAGCTGAATGCTCTGACAACACTTTTATATTTCTTGAAAGCTCATTTTCTTGGAAGCATTCAAAATAATTCCACCAACACTGACACTAAGGTAGGCTCAGTTATCCAAAAAAAACTACAGTGGCTTTGGTTAGCTTACTCACTTGCAAATAGCTATGTTTTACCAGATACCATACCCAGAGTAAACAGAAGAAATGATTGAAAATTTGGTAACATTTACTGGTCTTCACATCTAACTATATCTCCTACATTCCTTATTCGGTATAGATATGTAAATCTAAATTTAGAGATACCTGTCTCTGACAACTGTCAAAAACAGCACATCCACCAGGAATATAATTTTATTCAGGTTAGCCAAAATCTGTGTAGGTACTTGCTATCTACTAGACTGTGAGATAGTTAAGTACATAAGTCCTCAGTGGTATTATGCAAAAAGATATATAGTAAATGTAGACCTACTTGCAACAATATGATAGGAAATAAGAAAGGAAAGACATGCGTCGTGTTATTAGTTAAACGAGAATCTGCTAATCTTTTAGTACTTACTGATTTCTGATAAACCTTTTGCTCCTACAACAGCTAATGTAATCTTCAACAGATATTAAAAAATAAGTAAGTCCTGCATCTTCTATGCAGCTGCTTCAATGTCAGAATTGGCCTCACACAAGGTGGGGAAAACAGGGAACTGGGAACCCTTCTGTTCTGGATTTCTATCTGAACGGATAAACGAAAATTAATGTCGAATTGCTACTGGTAATGGTGCAAACTTGTTTCTGCAACTGTGGCTCATGCTGACTTGCTTATTTATAGTAGGGATGATCTACCTCTGATCACTTAGCATAGGGACTACAGAATTAAACTGAAAAGTGGTACAAAAGTCTGCTCTGGGACCTGTGTCCCTATACATTTTATATATGTGACATTGCTGGTTTAGTAAATCTGTACCATATGCAAAGACAAATACCCACATATCCTTCAGTTTCCTTAGATTCCTCAAAAAAAAAAAAAAAAAAAAAAACAAACCAGAGAGGGCCAAGCGCTTATCAGTTTCCATGGAGAGGAACAAGGAAATATAAAGACATAGGAAAATTCACTGTTTGTCTCTTGTTTTTATTATGACTTCCACTGCAAATCCCTGAATTTCACATCGCACAGCAGTAAGAAATTGGAGAGTAACACCTGGTGGATGGCGAGAGAAATAAATGTCAAAGCTCTGTGCATAGGACAGTACAAGCTTTATTATTAGCACACACACAATGTAATCTGCAATTGCATTTCAAGTGGGCATTGTGAGAAAACACTCCCAGTACTCAATAAGCTGCTTATTAGTGATTCTGCAAGTTAATAAAGACCATATCAGAGACAGAGGCTAGATATGGAATGAGGCATACACAGTATGTGGTCAGGATGTGTCGATTTATCCAGATAGGCTGTATTGATACGCTGCTTCTATATTCCATCCCCTTTGGCAGAAACAGAGTATGTATCTTCACAAGAAGAGTGACAGAGCTCCTGAGCTGAATGGAGCGAAGGATGGATAACAAGTGGCTATGCAAACTCATGGTGGATGAGCACAAAGCTTTATAAATAGCTGTAGCTGCAGAAATACTCTGGGCATAGGACTCTCCCTCTGCTTTTCTGTGTTCTTTGATGAATCTGCTAAGAAGTTAAACAATGGTGTTCAATGGCACATGCACAGTTAACTAAAATTACAAATAATCTGTAAGTGGCAGAATCAGGAGGAGCTACGATACACAGTCTTTTCCATTACCAAGGGTAACGTGGACACTTTGGGAGGCACTGGACAGCATGGTGCAGAGACACCTGAGCTGGTTTCACTGCTCCAGCAACGCATCTCCTAGGATGAGAAAGTGCAATGCAGATGGTAATGTGTAAAGGGTATATGGGTAATAGAAGAGTTACAGTCTGATATCATCACAAACATTAGCAGATATGTTTCTGAAGTGTGACATATATGGGACATAAGCACTCTGACAGATTTCACTGAGCATCACTTAGCTGTCCTGTTGAGACTATTGTAAGGGTCCTGCAGTATTCCCACACACAACGTTGGAATATTCCATGTTACAGGTTTGCCAGGGCCTTCAGTAACTGCACTATTAAGGTGAAAGATATAATTTTAAGCTGTTTAAAGTTAGGATGTCATTTGCTCCTACCATCTCGTGCTAAGGCCATGGAGAATACAGCAAAAACATACCTTGGGAGGATGGAAGGGACAGCATTGCAACATAACACTGCTCCAGACTGTACTGTACTGGAGATCCTCACCAAATTGAGAGCAAAATGTTTCATAATCCATATGATCCATGTAACAAGAAGAGATATACACCCACTCCAAGAAGCTATTGCCTTTTGCAAAAGAAGGAGAAGCTAGCCCAAACTGTTACATAAATAGATTATGGTAAGAGCATTACCACAGTTCTGCCTCTGTTAATATGAAGGGATAGTCCATGTATTAAGTAGCAAATGGACAAGAGAAAGAGAAAAATATGGAAAGAAATTAATCAAGAATGAAAAGGAGAAAGCTTAAAAAAAAAAAAAAAGTTGCTGCTTCAAACCAAGGAAAAGGTTGCTCATTAAAATTGAACACCAAGTCACATGGGTGTCTGAAAACCAATGAAAAGAGATCTCAAGCACAATGTTTTTAGTTAATATATCCTGTCCGTATTTTTACAAGAAAGACACAACTGGAGACATGATTGCAGTATAAATGATGTAATAATATGGATAGTTATCATGAAAGAAGAGTATTATTATTAATGCAGAAAACCAAACTTTTCCAGTGCCATACCAGGATCAAGCATCTGTAGTGCAGCTAATGCTTTTCTTACATCCATTTCCAAACATATTTATTTTTTTATACAAACATTCTGCAAAAGCGGGATATGTTCCATTTTTGGGAAGAAATTCACCTTTCAACAAAGTACCCTAACTCTTTTTTTTGTTTGTTTGTTTTTGTTTTTTTCTCCAAAGACGAGTAGTAACCATCATAATTGATTCCTCACATTTGTCTATACCACATGTCAGCATATGGTTGTCAGGAACAACCCCTTCAACCATATATTTATAATAGTTTTTCACTGATACAGCATCCTTCATTTGAGATTCTCAAGGCTTTTCACAATTGTAGAAAAGTATCGGATTATGGACAGGAAAATGAAGACATATGAAATGATGGTTTGGACAACAGTGTCTCCCTGTGGCACCATGACTATTACTGTTATTGCTTGCTGTTTGTTAAACATCACTAATGAAAACTTCAAAATCCAAGAAAATAAGGAAGTTATTGTCCTTGCCACTATATTTATAAGCAGACACTCCGTTTATCGAACAGATTAGAATATACAAAATATTCCTCAAAGTATTAGAGTACTTAAATCACCACAAAGAAACATAACTGAATGAGTTTTACTGTATTATATTGAAGGTCTTTTGTTTATCCTCTGATGCTCACAGGACAAACAGTGTACCTGCGAACAACCTACATAAACCCAGGACCAAATTGGTCAGAAATTGTACATTTCAGGGTAGAACCAGTGGTCCCAGTTTTGTATGGTACTGAATGGAATATTAACAAACATACTTCCTCAGTGTTTTCAAATGTTCAATCACTAAATTCCCTGTATCTAATATGTATTCTTAATTTGGACAGTCTAAACTTGAAAACTGTGGTTTTGATTCCATACTTAGTAATTGCAACCTACTTACTTCCTAGAACAATTATAGCTTACAGTAAACACACAGACTATATACACTGTAACATCAGTGAACAATACTCTGGCAGTTGCATTTGCTTCTACTGCTTACAGCTAGATCCATAAATACTGTTCCATAAAACATTCAAAGAGCAGAAATACAGCCTATTTCAGCTTTTTTTATGTGGGTGATATAAATTGTAACTTGGGATGCTGAACTAAGGTTGTTCATTTTGTGATCGGGGTTGAAAGTGGAGGGTTTCAGACAGTTCTTAAAGCACTAAAAAAATGATGAGACTGTTCCAAAATGAACAAGATTTGGAAGACAGCAGTCAATGTCTCTCCTGGTTGCAGGATCTTGCCACCATGAAAAAGAGGGTCCTGGGAAATTCTCAGCATAGTAAGAGTAAGGAAACCCTGACACATGCTGAAGTACACAATCTGTGAGTGGAAAATTGCAGATCTAACAAGCAAAAGCTCCAGAGGCAGCTTTGTCTGCTGTGTAGAAACTCAAGGGGTTCGGCAGCATCTTTGTAGATTTTTCAGAGCTGTCTCCTACTAAAAGCAGATCTATGACTTGTCTCCAAATAAAAAACTGGCAGATTGCACAGAACTTTCTACTATCTCGAGGCACTGGTCTCGATGGAAATGCAAATGGCAGCAAAGAAAGTTTTAAGTATAAAATGCTTTATTCTGGCTTATTTTGAAGCTTTTAAACACTTGTTTGTTTGTTTGTTCTACTTCTGGTATTAGCCAACCTCTCCAGCTGTTCATTCACCCAACATGTAAGTTACGCCAACTTACGCTCACTTTCCAAACTGTAACTTTCACACAGGCATCTTCTCTGAATTAGGGTAAAAATACATCACTGGATGTCATTTTTTTTTCTCAATGGCTGTTATTTCTACACAAGGCAGAATTTTGCTATCTGCAATTCTTCCCTATAGAGCCTGGCAATTTCAGTTTTCCAACTTTTTCTAAAATCCTAGAATTTCACCTACAGTGTTATAATTTAGAATTATCTCTATGCAGCTGAGCAAGTTCAATAATCATTTATTTTCATTTAACTGGAAAATCACATTGCTATCACTTTTAGTAGTCACTTATTTACTGCCTTAACAATGAGTACTGTGAGAAAAATGACGTTGCTTGTTTCCTCTTTGTTAGTATCAGTCCCTAATGCGCCCAACTCTCATTTGCTTACTAGCAAAAGATTTCACCTTTGTCAGCACTGTGAAGCCCATACTGTTGTGAAAAAGCAAACTGCAACATTATTCAGACTCTTGCACCATCAGCAAAGCTTTGGGCTAAGTTCTCCTGATTGTGATGCTCAGCTATACTGAACAGTCCCTTGCTTTGGAACAGAGACTGCGTTGTCACTCATGCCAGCACAAGCTCTCTGGTGTTTAACCCTTCATTGCAACAGTTCGCTTGAAGGCAATTTCAGCTTTCAAAGGAATAATCAGTAATGAGTGATTGATCTTTTCTAGTCATCACTTGTGAGGCTGCAGCTGGAGTATTGCTTTCAGTTTTGGGCTCCCCAGAGTGAAAAAGACATTGACACACTGGAGTGAGTCCATCGGAAGATGACCAAGATGATAAGCTGACTTAAGCACATGACATATGACAAAAAGCTGAAAGAAATCGGCTTGTTCAGCCCT
This sequence comes from Balearica regulorum gibbericeps, assembly GCF_011004875.1. Lineage (NCBI taxonomy): Eukaryota > Metazoa > Chordata > Aves > Gruiformes > Gruidae > Balearica > Balearica regulorum. Next base: position 65,338,286 of record NC_046184.1, read on the forward strand.
GGGATGGCAAGGGTAAGTTGGAGGGGTGGGGGATCTTGCAGCTGTCTTCAACTACCTCATGAGAATGGAGAGAGAAGACAGAGCCAAACTTTGAGGTAACAAATCTGAAGTTACAGCAGGGAAATTTTTATTAGATATAAGGATGTTTTTTATTTGTTTGTTTTGTGAAAGCAGTCAAACATCAGAACAAGTCATCAGGAAAAGTTGTGGTTTCATCACACTTAGAGCTATTCAGAACTTGTCTGGAAAAGGCCCTGAGCAACCTCATCTAAGTTAGCCCTGCTCTGAGCAGGGATTAGATCAGATGACCTCCAGAGGTTCCTTCCAACCTCAACTATTCTGTGTTTCTATAATTTTATGATTTTAATTTAGAGAAATAACTGAGATTATAGAGAGATAATATCTTGAAATTTCATTTCCTATGAACTGCTCCTGAAAAGAGAAATAAAGTTACAGAAAAAAGGTATCTTCTCTTGGGTGAAGGCACAAAGATTTCAGTTTGGTTTAGTCACGGAGACAGCAATAATAACTTATATCCACACTCTTGTAAATAAAAGAAGAGAAGGTACAGTACTTAAATGTGAAATAAACAAAGAAAACTATAAAAACCTACTGGCATCTACAAAGTGTACTGAAAGAGAGAAAGCCTACAGCCAAAAGGAGATCTCTACTCTGTATTAATAAAAAAGCCCAGCCTCGTTATTTATGGGTCAAACCTCCAAACCATTATTCACCTTCTGACCTTGCTGAAAGTATTTGTCAACACTGGTACACTCCTTGCTTCAGTTTTTCAGAGTCAGCCCTTTGTTTAGCAGTTGCTAATCTGACTGCTAGGTCACATTTACTAAATAGTGTCCAAGGAAAAGGCAGTTCCACTCCACAGGAAGATGCATTTCCACAGTATGCCACCCATTCTCATTGCCACAGGCTGGCACCCAAGTTAGTGCATTACTTTCCAAGGTCCAGCCTCATCAGGATTCATGAACAGGTACCAAAGAATTGGAGCTATATCTTATTTCCTTTTCCTTTCTGCTCCCTCTTCCTTCAGACACTTCATATCACATATGGGTAAAGCAAAACCTGGCCCTATTTATATTTACTTTTCAAATATTTGCACAGATTTTCTACATGTTAGGAAGAATTTGCAGTATTGTCAGCAAATACTAAACTATTTTACCAAAAACTCAGGGAGAGAGGTACTTGTCTTTCCTATCCTGTATAGTAAGGTTTGAGATGCATGGACCAAAACTCAAAACTTTTTTGGCCAAGAGGAAGTAAAACTGTTGCTGGATTCAAAAAGCAAGGGGAAGATATTAGTGTTTCTTCTGTGGTAATCTCCACGGCAGACAAACTGCATCAAATAGTATAAATATGACCAACTAATAAATAGAAAGCAAATAAATTGTCCAGTTTTCAATTCTCATTCCTAGATTTCTTGTGTCATTTCCATAACTTTATCTAGTCTGGTATCTGTTAACTGCATTCTATAGGAGGATATTTTACATTACTGCTTGGCTATTGTTGCTGAACTAACAGCTGTTGTGTATGAATTGTTTGGCATTACACAAAGGGAATATAGTAAATATGAGATCAAACACATGTTTTTAAATAAAACCTGCAAGGGTACCAGTATGTATTCAAGTCTCTTTCTTGGGTTTTTATGTTGTTCTTTTTCTTTAATTTGGATAGCTAAATTCATTGGATTGTCTTGTATTCTAGACTATTTGTGTACTGCATTTATGATTTATACAAGCATATGCATTATGTAACAGTAACATTGTATAACTGAATAAAATGATGACTTATGATTTCTTTGTTGAAACAGAGAAATGCAAAACTACATTTATATGCAGAAGTATATGGGCAAATACATGAAGATATATGCAAAAATAATGATGTTTATATTCTGTGACATTCACTTACAGAAGTGAAGCTCTGGTCAGCAGAGCAGAAGGAGTCTATGGGACACTTTAGCAGTTACGTAGGCCTTCAAAACAGGGCTTAACCAGCAAGCAGATAGATGAATTTCATCCCAACAGGAACAACTGGGCAGAGAAGGCATAGTTTGTTTATCTAGCAGTCTTCCTACACCTTAACTCATTATCGCTCCCTGTCTCCTCCAGCCATTCAATGCATCTTGTGCTGCTTCTCAAATTCTCTGGTGGATGCAGACTAGAAATAACCAGCTTTTAATCAGAAAACGAAATGCAGGTTCATAGAGAACATACAAAGATATGTTACGCTGACCAGGATAATGTTTGTTCTTGCTTGTAATACATTTGGCTTGTATCTCTATCAAAAAACAAATGGCACTTTGTTTAGCAATCTCCTTTACACTATAACTCTTCTCAAGCGGGACTTGCATGTTGTGTTGAAACATCTGCTGATGAGCCTAAGATCCAGTTTTGAAGTAGGGAATGTCATCAAGTAAATGCTTATATCCAATAAGCCAATGTAAACTCTATGGTTAACAGTTACGACTCTCTCCCTCAATGATGAACTAATTCTCCAACCAATGAACTTAGAGCTGGCCTAGAGCTTTGGCTCTAGAGTATGGTTAAAGACAGTACAAAAAGGAGATCCTTTCCCCACACGGAAAGTGATTCTACTACTGCTTACAAGAAAGGCAAGGTAAAGCAGAGAGAAGTGTAAAAGCAATTCTGAGTTTAAGGATTACAATCAAATCCAGGTCTCTCAGACTTTGTATGTTTAGTACTGCATTTCTTTTCAAGTATCTGTAACTTTATAGTGCTTTCAAGAGGAAAAAAAAATGTTTAAGAAATTCCTTTGCTAAATGTTTATTCATTGCATTTCTTTCACATTTTTTCCTGATTAATATGTCTAAGAACCAAAGTTCTTACACTCACACAGACCTCTAGAAGTTGAAACTGAACTCAAAAAAAAGTAAAAGACAGAGGGCTAAGGCAGCACATGCAGCTTTTAAGGCATATATGACAGCATCCCAGAGTTAGAAAATGGTATCAGGTATGGGTTTTATTTCTGGATGCATGCCTAAGAGAAGTGGTATGAGTCACTACGCAGACAAAAGCCACTTAGAACTTGGGCCTGAAGTTAACTGATGAGTGTACCTCTTGAAAAGGCATGTACCAGGTAGAAGGGGAGAAATGTCTGACTAAACCATGTGCTTTAGGTAACAGAACTTGTAGAGGAAGAGGGAAGTGTGAAAGTTTTTCTGCTTCAGTGATGAGATAGGAGTAAGGATAACCTAGGCATATTGTTGGTAAAATTGAAAGATTAGATTCACAGGCTAATGAGTACTAATATGGCAACAGAAGTGCCCAGCAACATTTTTAAAAATGTGCTCACAACTTGGTTCCTTGATGTATATTCAAGTATCTAAGTAAGTATCCAGAATTTTAAATAGGTTTTCACCAGACTTATTAACTCAGGATTATTTGGTCTTCCTAAAAAAGAAAGAAATTAGATTTAGCTTATTAAAAAATCCAAACTTGCTTAGATTTCTGCAGACCGAAAATTAAGCACTGAAAAAAATGTATTTATGCATGCACTGGGATCATTTGCAAAGCAATGTAAGGGCACTTGACAGTTTGTGCTTCACAGTTTTTTGTTTTCTTTTTCTTTAATGACATTAGGAAAAAGCACAAGAACAAAATCATGTGTTCCAAAACTTCTCAGTTTAGAAGCAAAATCCGTAATTAAGTCAACTTGAAAGGGTATAGATTTTTATTTCCGTGCAAGTAACATTCTAGCTATTTCAATTAAATACTGTTTAATCCCTGACAAAAATCTGCAAAGCCCTACATATTTAACATTTCTGTGGTTCAGAAATACAAAGAAAACACAGAAAAATCACAAGCTGTACGGCACCACCACCACCCCTTACAAATTTTCTTTGGCTGTGTGGTGGAGTGCCCCCTCCTTCTCATTAATAAGAGCACTGCTACCCTTAAACAGCATCTGTACATTTCCATACTGTTGTCAGCCTGGGTACAGTCACAGCGGAGCAGCTCTAGCTCTAAGGGTGTTCAGGATGAGGGTTGCCAGAGGGGGTTAGGAAGAGCGGCTGCCGGTTAGCAGTCAAGCGTGATTCACACAACAGGCTGCATCTTCCATACGCAAAACATGTGGTTTTGAAAAACAGATGCAACCACCGAGTGCCAACATATTAATTAATTATCACATATTTCCTTTTATGTCTCCTCGCTCATGTTTTGGAAGCATTATGATAATTATTCACAGCATGTTCAGTGCCTCGGGTTGTGTAGAACAGCTATTTAGACACTTAGTTCCTCAGTGGGAGCAGATACTTAACACGCAGTTCCTCAGCCGGTTTGGAGGCAGGAGCCAGCGGCCCGCCGCCCCCCGCAGCCCAGCGCGGCCTGCTGCGCCCCCGGCACGCCGCAGCGTCCCGGGCAAACACGCAACGCCCCACGCACATTTCCCGCAGGGTCCCAGGCACAGGGTGAGGTACGCGTACGGCTGAGTTTCACAGGGCTCACCTCCCAGCCCGCGGCAGCCCCTGCGGCCCCGCCGGCGAGCCGGCTGGCGGAGCCCGGCGCAGGCCGCGGCACCATGGCAACCCCCGGGCAGCCGGGGGCGGGGCCGCCAGCGGGGAGAGGCCGCGGGAACCTAAAGCGCATGCGCGCCGCCCGTTTCCCTTCCCCACCCCCCCGCAGCCGTCATCCCGCCGCCCCGCGGTATCTGCGGGAACAGGGGGGACGCTTACAGTGTGCGCATGCGCAAAGTGGGTTCGGCGGCAATCTGTGGGTGGCGCATGCGCCCCGCGCCCCCCTCTCCCGCGTGGGTGTTTCGGTGGGGTGGGTAGGGTAGGGGACCGCGGGGGAGGGGAGCCGAATGGAAACCGGAAGCGGAAGAGCCGCGCGCAAGTAAACCGCTTTTCCCTTCAGTCAGGCGGATTCTCCCGTGCTTCCCTCTACCCGCGTGCCCGGCCTCGCTCTGCGGCGCCGAGCCCCAACCGCCCTAACTGCCGCCGGCTCGTGGCCCCGCCCGGCCCAACCGCTCGCGCGGCCGCTTCTCCGTTGGCCCGTCCGCCGGCAGGCAGCGAGCGGCCGCCAGCCGGGGGAGGGGCTCCTGCCCTCCGCGCCGCCGCCTTCGCTCCGTGGAGGTGCCGCCGGCCCCTCGCCGCCTCGCTCGCCCGCCCGCCTGTGTCTGTTAGGCAGCCGCGATGTCTGACAAGGAATTCATGTGGGCCCTCAAAAATGGAGACTTGGATGAGGTGAAGGACTATGTGGCCAAGGTAGGAGGCGGCGGCGGTGAGGGCCTGGGGTGGGCGAGGCGGCGCTGTGGGCTGAGGAGGGAGGGATGTGCTCGGAGCTTTCAGGGCCCTCCTTCGGCGGTCGGCCGCATGGGGCTGGAGGGGTGGCAGCGATAGCGACCTGCCTGGGGACAGGCTCTTTGGGAACTTTGAGTGGTGGTGAGGGTCCAGGCGGTAGGGCGCGCTTCCCCTCCCCGCGGCCCTCTCGGTTCCTGGGCTTCCTCCTTTTCTCACCCGCCGCCCTGCTCCCCTCCTGCCCCCCAGTCGACCCTCGTGTATGCTAGTGAAGCTGTTGTATGTCAGTACGTGAAACTTTCTGGATTGACAGACGGTATCCTAGTCCTGCGTCGCTGATCTTATGTATCTATCCATATATGTGGCCTCGGTTTGGTTATCCTTCCTCTCTGTGCCTCAGGGCTCATCCTTAATAGGGTGATGCTAAGCTACCGGGTGGGTTGAGGCTTAATTCATTAACCTTCTGTGAAATGTTTTGATATCTAGTTAGGGCGAGTGCTACAGGAACAGTAGATACCTGTGTAATGGGTGAAAAGTCTTCAGGTACTTTATAGCATTTGGAGGCTGGATTCTGTCCTCACTTGCCTTCAGTTGTCAGTGAGGTTTGTGGCAAAATGGAATGAATGTACATAAGGATAAGATTCTGCTTTGGTGAATCCTTAGTGTTCAGGAATATTGTCTGGAAACTGTTACATCAGAGCAGAGGTTTACATGTAATTTAGGTATAATTGCTTAGATCTCTGAACAAGTTAAGGATTGTCTTTGGGAGCTTAACACATGCTGACGTATCTTGCTGTGATGACTTCTTGCTCTGATAAGTTCTTCCTATTCCAGCTGTCAACTTTGGTTGAAAGTTACCCAAACTTGTAGCGCTCTTGGCAAAAAGAAATGTGTGCAAGTACTTCCAGCTGGTTTAGTACAAAGTCCAACAGCTTAGCTTGAATAGTCTTCTCTGACAGTTTCAGCTAAGCTACTGGACTTGGCATCAAAGTGGCTTTGTACTCACGTCCTCTGCTCTGCCTGAAAGTGCTGGAAGTTATAATTGGGAACAATATAATTATCCCACTTCACCTATTTGTTAATGGTCATGTACCCATGTCTATGTAATAAAGTTGGATACTACATTGATGTCTTATTTCTTCTCCGCTTTGGGGGCCTCCGGACTATTTCAGCAGCAGATTTGGATTCTTGCTACAGCTTTTACAGGAATTCCATATATATAGAGAGGGAGAAGTCACTGCACACTAATGATTGATTAATGGTTGTTTGTGTATCTATTGCTGAAGCAAAAACTTTGGCAGTAACCATTTTGAGTGAGTTTATGTCTACAAAATCACTGCAGAACTAATTACAAAGCTTTTTTTTTATATTCCCACCCTTCCTGCATGGTGCTACAACTCACGTAGCAAATGGATTTATGTGATCACTCTTCATCTGCTTCAACTCAATGTCAAAGAGCACAATGCAATAGTGCAAATCTAACTGCACTGATGAGGTAGAAGTCTTTAAAAGAGAGATATTGTCTGTGGTTAGATGATTACAGTAAAAGAAGTCTACAACTCTTGAACAATCTTACATTTTAGAACTGCTTCTAATGTAGAAGGTGAATAAACTATGGGAATCATCTGCTTATTTGTGACCTAATCTTTCCCCTACTTGCAAATATGCTTTCTATCATCAGCTGTTAAGCATCCTACTTGCCAGTAACACAAGAAGTCTGATGTTTTCTTTTCAGTCCATTATGTTTACCTGACAGATTGTGAGCTAGTAAACTCTTAGCTCGGTTTCCTGTGGAAATCGTTTTGGCTGACCCTCTTCCTAATGTTTTTCTAATATTAGCTAACTTTTGGTAAGTGTTACAGGGATACAGGTAAATACTGGTGGGTTTTGTGATACTAAATGAAGTAGAGGGAGGTACCTTCAGGGAAGAAAAGTATACAAGAATGAGCTTATGTTTTAGTGCGCAACAGGAAATATGCATTGAGGAGGGGCAAGACAATCTATAAATCCTCTGACTGTAGGAGAAGCCTCAGTTGGAACTTCACATTCTTGGTTCCTAAATAATGAAACATGTGAGGGCAAATAATGTTTTGATAGTTACAGTTCTCAGAAAAAACATTTTTCTCTGCTGCACATTCTCTTTTGACTGTCTTATCAGTTATAGGGCTTCTGCTCCCTGCTGCTTTCCTGTTCTAAGTATGATTTAATGTTCAGGAATCTTACTTATATAAACTTTGCAGTAGTAGAAATTTCCTCTCCCTGTAATGTGGGAGTCAGTCTTCCATATCTTACAGTCTGCATCTTCATAAAATTTTCTTGTCTGTCTTCCTGAAACTTTTGTTTTCCAGCTTCATTTGTTTTGTTTTTTTGTTCTAGTCTTGTTTCCTCATTAGTTGATTGGAAACAATACAGCTTTTAACTATAATCTTGTGGTTTTCCTGCCAATTACAATATAAAGGGTTTGACCTCTGATTTTGTTTAATATCTAAATGGCAGGGCTTGAAATGCTAACTAGATGACCCTGGGCACTTTAAAAATAATACAAGTGGGATGTCATCAGTGAGGCTGTAAGAGTTGAACTCTGATAATCAGTTATGGCTTTTTTTCACTTGTGTGTAATAAGCTGTGGAGGTTCTGTCTTTGGAGTCATTAGTATCTCTTTTTTTCTTTTTATCTCAGATTTCATTAGTAGGTACCAAGAAGAAGGTAGCTTCAGACTTGGATTCAAAGCAGCTCTCAGACTTGGATTCAAACAGCAGGTGAAACTTAAAGTATAATGTGAAAGCCTTTCTTTTTGATGACATAGTTTATCCTCTTTAAGTAGAGAAAGTTTCTGCCACTTCAACAGTTCTTGGACAAAGAAAGCATACAGAGGCGGAAGGAAGAGTCTCCATTTGCATTTTGTGTATTTCTGTGTAAAGCGATTATGCATTCTCCTAAAGATACTTTCTTCAGAAAGAATCTTTCACGGAAACAGTAGTTCTGAGGGGTGACAATGAAACAGGCAAATACCAAGTGATACTGCTTTGTTGCTTAGCAAAAGAGATCTTAGTGCTGCCAGTCTGTGCGTTTGGAAGATATTGTTGGCTTCTACTTGATAAAAATGTGAAAGATTATTTGTATAGTTTGAGTAGTCCTGTAAGGCTTCTTTCTTTTTTTGTAAGAAACATCTCATTAGTCTTTACATTTCTTGACTTGTAATCATGTCAACGTTTTCTTTACGGTAAACGTTAATTTCTACTGAAATACTGTAGTTAGTGTGTTATGCTAGCAGTTAAGTATGGTGTCATCTATTTTTATGATGACTAGGTTAAAAAGTAGTTTTTACTGTTTGCTGTTTTTGATCTCATCCTTTTGAATATAGCCAGCATATGTTGGCTTCAGAGATGTCTTTGCAGGAATTGAAGGAATTCTGCACTCTTCCCACGTACATCCACTCAAATTTTTAAAATTCCAGAAGAAAGCAGAAGCTTTCATGGGAACAGATGAATCAAATGTGCAGTTAAATGGGTGAGAAGGACCCATGCAGATTAGAGAAATTTGCTTCCCTCAAGGGAGGGAACAGGGGGTTAAGAAGTACTAGCTAGAAGACCAGGGTATCTTAAGCCTGCAGAAATTCTTGAAGTGTGGATGGCATTTGCTCTTTTTCTGTTTCTTTATCCTCCTTCCCCAGTGAAATGAGATAAGCTGTACAATTGCTTAAAAAGACTTCTCTATCAACCAGCAGTAGATTTCTCAGGCGAAATATAATTCCTGTTCAGTCACTAGGTACAATGTTTTTGGCAAGATAAACTTGGATTTGTAAGAAACAAGTTAGAATAAATGTTTGTTCTAAAGTAATTTCATCTCCCATAGCTTAACTGAGTATTCCTCACTTTATGAGCTGCTGTAATCCCCTACTTCATTGCTTCTTAAACATACCACTGCTTACAGTTATGTTTGGTAGATCAACTAACCTAATACTGTGTGAAGATAGGACAGTCAACCAAACTGGAAGCACCAGATTTTTACTGCTGAGAGGGCTGGGAGGTTGAAGTGATGGTAGGCTGTAAAACAAATGTTTTTAGGAAGTATGTATATGCTGTGCTTGCCTAGTAGGCATTTCTGGTGAGAAGTCTTGGTTTGTTTTTTTAAAATAACAAGACAAACAACCAAAACCAAACCCCTAGAGGACCTTCAATAACTCAGCTGGAAAACAGCAACTATTTATGCATACTTAACAAAATTGTGATACTACAAACAGTCTTGCAATTCTTTGGGATATAATGTTTGAATACATGTCTTGAGAAATGTGGAAAACTTGACTACTGCAACATTAACTGGAGAGACCACAACAAAAACGTTGTTTAAAAATACCTTTTTAAAAAAGAGGTAGTAGTCAGGGGTATAATTAAGGTCTAAGCTTTGTGAAAAAGAGAAGAGACTTAAATATATCTGCGAGAAGAATGATTAGAATGGAGAAATAGCTTTTAACTTTTGGAGGGTAACATCTACTGAATGTCTCTTGAAATGCCTTCTACTCCTTCAGGAACAAGCTAAATGAAAATGAACACTTAAATGGTTATATATGGGTGGACTACTTGAGTTACAGATTAACCATACCATGGATATACTGAAATTCACCTTGTCTCACTATGTTGAATTCCAAAGTGCACTTCATTTTATGGCTACAGTGATATCTGGATTGCCTCTGGTTTGGAAACAGTTTTCTTGCTCTTAAGTGTAGGGAGTCTGAAAGCCTTGCTGGGTTACAGTGCAGTCTATGTATACCTCAGTAGTTTGTCCAGAGCATATCAGGGCTGGGAGCTGCTGGATTGACTTTATCCCCTGTGGACCCTCTTGGATATCTCTGTGTTGTAACACCTCAGTGTTATGCCAATACTTGTACTACATGGGGTTTTCTTTATCTGGAGTATTCTAGGCCTTCTGTTGTTTTCCCTCTTGATTACTGTTGAGCATGCTGGAGTGTGATTGCTAAAGATACAGTTTTACTGCTTAGTTCTACTTAAACTTGGTGGTCAATTTACATTTTGTAAATTGGAACATGATGACCTAAACCGTTCTTTCATGAAACAAGACAGTTGCTTGCTACTGTAACCTGCTGTTAGCAGGTTCTGTATTCACGGTAGTGTTACTCTTCACTAAAATGCCATGAATGTACTAGAAAAACTTTCAGAAGAACACAGCATGGCAGCTACTTTTTAGTAGTGGCTATAATAGGATATATGAGGTTGATGAAAAACATCTTTTCAGGATGGCTAATAAATTTTCCCAGTCTGATCTGAAAGAGTCTGAGGACATATGGCAAAGAATTGTTCCCAAATATTAATGGTTTGTGCATCACTTCTTTTAAGTAGTTTATAGGAACAGCATGAAGTAACAAACTCACTTGTAAACTTGGCATTGTGGTACAATGTATCACTTGCTGACTGAATAAACATCCTAGAATTCTTACATCTGTACCTTCACAAAAAGGAGAAATTTAACTGATTCTGAAGCCATTTTCATCTGAAATGTAAATGGACTTCATGATAAGACTGATCATGAATCTGGAACTGCTAAATATAGTAGTATCGTTCTGAGATGTTGATGTCAGGTCTATGATCGTTTTGTTCGTTCAGTTGGCTTCTGTGCTCTGAAACTCTTGGTGGCTTTAAGAGATTGCTTAAGTATGTGACTCATGTTTAACTTTTTTATACTTAAATAAAAAATAACGTACTTCCTTATTTGTTTCTGTTTGGACCTGTTATGCTGACTTGTCCTGTGGCTAATTGGTGTTTGCTGCAAAAAAGTGATCAAAATCAGATTTTAATAAGATATTGAATTTACACTTTTGTTGCTGAAAGTTTTACTAATGTATTCCATACCCTAAATTGAAAGTTAATTTTATCTCTGCTGTGGATATATCCTGTTTTGTCTGAGGTCTTTAGCATATACATTACTAAGTGCAACAGTACGAAGTTAGGAATAGGTTATGAATAACAAGCAGAGAATTCAGTGGCGTGAGGAATATATTTACTTCTAGTACAGCTCCCTTTCTTCCCACCCTGCCTTATTCTAACCTCAGTTTTCCCTCGTGTCAGTTTTATCTTTAGTAAATCCTTGTTTCTCAAGCTTAGCTCTTGTCTTTCCATCCAGTTAATTTATATGTCAACAGAAGGGTGTACAGAAGATGAGCTAAGCTTTCTAAAAGTCCAAGAGAACAGTTCTGCAGTCGTTCGTATTCTGTCTCCATTTGGAATAATATGTGGAAAGTTGTGTTAGTTGTGAAGGTTATGCACTGAATGTTGACTTGGGTACCATGGAATTGGTGAGTCATGCAGGCCACATAAGTAAAAATATTGGATGAATAGATCTTGCAGCAGTGTCAAAATGCATAAATAAGGAATCCCCTGGACAGGTCACAATAGACCAAACAACTTCTATATGCTTATTCTCAAGGAGCATATGCTTAGCTGTTAGGGTATCAGGACTTGAAGGTCAAATATTCTACCCAAGTTTAAGCAGAACATAGACTTGGATTCTCAAGTCCAAGAATTTTTGAGACTGAAAGGCACTTTAAGGTGTAGATGAAAAGACATAAGAGGAAATTTAGGAAAGATATACAAAGCTGGGGATGTATAACATTGTATTGCTTAAGTCACATACTCATTTTTTTATATGCATCCCTAGCTGAGTATTCTTTGCAGATTTTTATGGCTTTATGCTTTTAATGGTTGTTTGAGCTTCTGAATATGCGTCCAGACAAGTGTGAACAAAGTTACTACTAATTTGCACACTTCTGAAATTGAAGATTTGTATTATTCTAAGCTTTTCTTCCCTTGCTGCCCCCCTAAGGAAAAAACAAAACAAAACAAAAAAACCCTCCACCTTTAATATTGTATTTACTTGTCAATAACATTCTGTGGAAGGAGGCAATTGTCACTTGTGTAGATAGATCTCCCATTACTAGGACAAACAAAAGCATTAACTGGAATTTATAAGTGCTGATAAGTGGCTGGTCTGTTATATAACAATTGTTTTTCTTAAAGTTGCAGTTTCAGCTGTTTTGAACAATTAGATGTTTTTCTGCTTTAGACCTTTATGAGGATGGGTAGGTACAAATTAGCACAATTTTTTTTGGATGCTGGATATACTTTTGGGTCTTTTTGCTGCAAATTGATGCTAAAGCCTATGTTGATTGTGATCACCAATGGCAAATTCTGCAGTCACATGCCAGAGGTTGGGAGGGAAACAATAGTTTCCTTTAAATGTTTAAGGGACTAGTATTTGTGGTGCCATGTCATGCAGTGAAGATCTGTAGCTCTATGAATTGGAAAGTAATCAGTATTAATAAGTCCCATTGAACAAGCTACAGTTCTTGTCTTATTTCTCAGTTTGACTGGAATGTACTTGTGTGTGTTTTGGGTTTTTTGGTATTTTTTTTTCTTTTAAAGAAAAGGACAGTAAATAACTTGATGTTATCCTGAAAGCAGTTGAAATCATAATGGCAGAGTAGGAAGGGAAAGAGAAATATGGTCTTGCAAGCTGATAATGCATATGTATGTGAGTATGGCTTTGAAGTAGCTTGGAGGACTTGAGTTTTAGTGCTTTTTAGCACTTTGTGTGTTTTTATGGTCTTTTAGTCTTTTGTATGCAATGTAATTCTGTAGTTCAGTACAGATACATAATATGCCAAGGTTTATTGCATTTCTGCAAAGAAAGAATTTTTGTAACTTTCTTGTTGCAACAAGAATTAGAGTATTGTCTAGATTTTTTTGTCTTTGCTTATATACGTTGCTGCCTTCCTCACTGGTTACAGGCCAAAAGGGAAACAGTGAAATCGTTTCACTTAGCCTTCAGGTACACTTTGAAAATCAAATAGAGTAATTGCATGCAGTGGTTAATAAGCTGAACAGACCAAAACATCACTAGAAAGGTATTCTGGAGATTTGTCTGTCATGTGTCCAGCCAAAGTTCAAAGAATATTGTGTATCTAATTATGGAGTCAGTTTATAAAACCGAATTGTGTGCTCAACGTTTCTTGTGAGCTAAGATGAAGTCTTGATAACTACTACTGAATTACTGATACTTTCTTTCTCCAAACTACAGTAATTTATGAACTTGCTTTTTAACACACTTGTGGCCTATAAATTAGTGATTAGTTTCAAGGAGGAAAGATGAGCTGGAAGGCCATTTGAGACAAAAGATAGAGCTGTCCATAGAACAGTTGCCATCAGCATATCTCTTCTAAACTGATTTGGTAATGATGCTATGAATGTAAATAGCATAGGCAATAAATGGTTAAAAAGGATTTTTATGTTTGTTCAAAAATACTTCCAATACTTGATTCAGGTAAAGCAATTGGGAAGAGGAAGTATCAAGTCCTTGTATTAAAAAAAAAAAAAAAAAATGGGTTAGGAGAGTTCCTCTGAGGTGAGATCTGCATTTCTGTGTATGCCCTGTATAAAAAATTTTGCAGGATCCTTTGTATTCAAGTGATGCGTTTGGGATAATATTTATTTCTTGGATTGCTGACTTCTCAATAACTTCAATAGAAGTATTAACGCTTCCTTGGGTAAAGGGATGGATGTTTAACATGGTTTACAAAACTTGAATTTGGCCTGTAATAAAGCATTAATTATGTTACTTAAATTTATCTTGGATATAGTAACAGTAAATACACTTAATTTCGAAGTATATTCCTTCAATTAGAGTATAAACATGAAATACAGTCTTTAGTCCAGTTCTTGTGACAAGCTAGTATAATGTATTTACTGATGCATTTTCAAAAGCAATTCCTAGTGAATCTTGAGAAAATAGCTTAACTTTTGTAGACGGATTATTTGAATTATAAAAGTGCAATATCAATATTTATAAGTTTTAATTTGAAGTATTACAGTGAAGCTGAGTACTCCAAGTATATATAATTGGTTTACAGAGCCATTCTGTGGATGTTAATGCATATGTTTAAGTATATACTGCTTAGAAAGCAGCACTTATTTTATGGATTTAAAAATAGCTTTTCTGACCAAGTTTTTTTATTTCCAGGTTTTGTTTTTGCATGATTCCAATCATTAACTGCTTCAGCATGTCAACAAAAATCTGTGTTAAGGCACAAAACTTCTAGAACTCATTAATACTGCTTTTGATACTTCATATCTTTTTACGCATTGCTGTGTGAAGAAAATGTCAACTCAATGTGCACATGAAAATAATGCCTGTTAATCTTACCTGAAAACTTATTTAGAGGGTAAGCTTCATTGCTTTGAGTTTGACAGAACATTTGATCTTGCCTTGGACATATACCTAGTTCAGATTCTAGAGAAGTCATGCTTATGATGCTAAGCCCCATTTGTAACATTTAAATTCAGCATTTTTTACACATAGCAGCAATTTTTAAAAGATTTCCTCATCTTCCTGTTCATCCTTATATCTTCATGATGGAGTACAGCCTTAACTTCGAGAAGTCATGTTTATTATGTGTATGGGTTTTTTTAAATTACTAGTTTTTAGAGCACGCACAGAAGTCAAAATATCAAGCTGACATCAGTTGAAAGTGAAACCCAATAGCTGGTGCCTACACTTCTCCCAGAAGGAAAACAGTTACTTCCTGTGCATTCCTTGGACAACATGTACTGAGGATTTTAATACAAATGTTGATGCTGGAACTCTTTAGCGTAACTGAAAATGCTTCAATTCAAAACTAACAACTAAGTGCAGATTGGATGATAGTGGCTTTTATTATGCACTCAGCTGGTTAGCTTTTGGAGCAATGATCTAACAATGGAAATAGCCTGAATCCTATTACTAAACCTTTGGATTGGTCTGTCCTGAACTTAATATTTTATTTTTAATCCAAACTTAGTGGTGCCAAGGAAGTAAAGCATGATAGAGTGTATTTTTTATCTGTCCAAATTTGCTGTCAGAATTCCATGACTAGATGATCTGACATGTTAAGATTGAGTTTGTGTGAAACTGTGAACAGATGTTTTGTAGGAGATTTTCTTTGTTTTGATAAACAAAACCTTTTTCAGGCTTGATGAACTCTGATGGGATTTACCTCTCTCAAAGGGGGAAGAGGATCTTTGCCCAGGAACTAGCAGGGCTCATTGACAGAGCTTTAAACTAGGCTCGAAGGGGGAGTGGGATAACATCAGGCTTGCCTGCGATATGTTGTGGAACAACATGCTCAGGTTGGAGGGATGGGTTGCTGGTGAGGGCCTTCAGCCTATTGCTCAGAGACGTGCTGGACGCACGACAGCACACTTGAAGCCTAGAGGAGATGAGCCAGGGGCTCCAGATGCAATGGGAACCAACAGGGGAACACTGGGAAGATACACCAAAAGAATTCCGGCCACTCCAGCCAGTAAGTCACCCTCATCGGAGGCACAACTGAAATGCCTCTACACGAACGCACATAGCATGGGGAATAAACAAGAGGAGTTGGAGATGTGTGTACACCTGCAAGGCTGTGATCTTATTGGCATTACAGAGATGTGGTGGGATAGCTCCTATGACTGAAGTGTTGGGATGGAAGGGTATAGGCTCTTTAGGAAGGACAGGCAGGGCAGACAAGGAGGAGGTGTTGCCCTCTATGTCATTGACCAGCTGGAGTGCATGGAGCTCCACCTGGGGATGGATGAGAAGCTGACCAAGAGCTTATGGGTCAGGATTAAGGGGAGTGTTGGGGCAGGGGACATCATAGCAGGGGTCTGCTACAGGCCACCTGACAAGGAAGACCGAGTGGATGAGGCCCTCCATAGGCAGATAGGAGCAGCCTCAACGCTCACAAGCCCTGGTCCTTATGGGGGACTTCAGCTACCCCGACATCTGTTGGAGGGACAACGCAGCAGAGCACAAGCAATCCAGGAAGTTCCTGAAAGTGTTGATGACAACTTTTCCTCCAAGTGATAGAGGAGTCCACGAGGAGAGGTGCCATGTTGGACCATGTTCTCACCAACAAGGAGGGCCTTGTAGGGGATGTGAAGCTCAAGGGCAGCCTTGGCTGCAGTGACCACAAAATGAAGATCCTCGGGGCAGTGAGGAGGGTGCATAGCAAGCTCACTACCCTGGACTTGAGGAGAACAGACTTTGGCTTCTTCAGGGATTTGCTTGGTGGAACACCATGGGACAAAGTCCTGGAGGGAAGAGAGGCCAAAGACAGCTGGCTAATATTCAAGGGTCACCTCCTCCAAGCTCAGGAGCGATGCATCCCAACCAAGAGGAAGTCAAGCAAAACCACCAAGAGGCCCCCATGGATCAACAAGGAGCTCCTGGGCAAAGTCAAACAAAAAAAGGAAGCCTACAGAGGGTGGAAGCAAGGGCAGGTAGCCTGGGAAGAATACAGAGAAAC
The DNA here is from genome assembly GCF_011004875.1 of Balearica regulorum gibbericeps. Lineage (NCBI taxonomy): Eukaryota > Metazoa > Chordata > Aves > Gruiformes > Gruidae > Balearica > Balearica regulorum. The sequence continues at coordinate 65,354,893 of NC_046184.1, forward strand.
TGTCCAAACAGCCAGGGATCAGGTTAGGAAAGCCAAAGCCCTGATAGAAATTAGTCTGGCCAGGGATGTCAAGGACAAGAAGAAAAGCTTCTATAGGTATGTTAGTGATAAAAGGAGGACAAGGGAAAATGTGGGTCCCCTCTGGAATGAGACAGGCAACCTGGTTACCCAGGATATGGAGCAGGCTGAGGTACTCAATGACTTCTTTGCCTCAGTCTTCGCTGGCAAGTGCTTGAGCCACACTACCCAGGTCACAGAAGGCAAAGGCAGGGACTGGGAGAATGCAGAAGCACCCACTGTAGGAGAAGATCAGGTTCGAGAATATCTAAGGAACCTGAAGGTGCACAAGTCCATGGGACCTGATGAGTTGCATCCGCGGGTCTTGAGGGAACTGGCGGACAAAGTGGCCAGGCCAGTCTCCATCATATTTGAGTAGTCCTGGCAGTCCGGTGAAGTTCCCGCCAACTGGAAGAGGGGAAACATAACCCCCATTTTTAAGAAGAGGAAAAAGGAAGACCCAGGGAACTACAGGCCAGTCAGCCTCACCTCCGTGCCTGGCAAGATTATGGAGCAGACCCTCCTGGAGACTATGCTCAGGCACATGGAAAAGGAGGTGATTGGTGACAGCCAACACGGCTTCACTAAGGGCGAATCGTGCCTGACAAATTTGGTGACCTTCTATGATGGGGTTACAGCATCCGTGGATAAGGGAAGGGCAACTGACGTCATCTACCTGGACGTGTGCAAGGCATTTGACACGGTCCCACATGACATCCTTGTCTCTAAATTGGAGAGACATGGATTCGATGGATGGACCACGCGGTGGATAAGGAATTGGCTGGATGGTTGCGCTCAAAGAGTTGCAGTCAACGGCTCAATGTCCAAGTGGAGAATGGTGACGAGTGGTGTTCCTCAGGGGTCGGTACTGGGACCAGCACTGTTTAACATCTTTGTTGGCGACACGGACAGTGGGATCGAGTGCACCCTCAGCAAGTTTGCCGACGACACCAAGCTGCGTGGTGTGGTCGACACGCTGGAGGGAAGGGATGCCATCCAGAGGGACCCTGACAGGCTGGAGAGGTGGGCCCGTGAGAACCGCATGAAGTTCAACAAGGCCAAGTGCAAGGTCCTGCACGTGGGTCAGCACAATCCCAAGCACGACTATAGGCTGGGCGAGGAATGGATTGAAAGCAGCCCTGAGGAGAAGGACTTGGGGGTATTGATTGATGAGAAGCTCAGCGTGAGCCAGCAGTGTGCACTTGCAGCCCAGAAGGCCAACCGTGTCCTGGGCTGCATCAAAAGAGGTGTGACCAGCAGGTTGAGGGAGGTGATCCTGCCCCTCTACTCCGTTCTTGTGAGACCCCACCTGGAGTACTGCGTCCAGCTCTGGGGGCCTCAGGACAGGAGAGACATTGAGCTGTTGGAGTGAGTCCAGAGGAGGGCCACGAAGCTGATTGGAGGGCTGGAGCACCTCTCCTATGAGGACAGGCTGAGAGAGTTGGAATTGTTCAGCCTGGAGAAAAGAAGGCTCTGGGGAGACCTAATTGTGGCCTTCCAGTTTCTGAAGGGGGCCTACAGGAAAGATGGTGAGGGACTGTTTATCAGGGAGTGTAGTGACAGGACAAGGGGTAACGGGTGTAAGCTGAAGGGAGAGTAGATTTAGATTAAATGCTAGGAAGAAATATTTTACTGTGAGGGTGGTGAGGCACTGGAACAGGTTGCCCAGAGAAGCTGTGGAGGCCCCATCCCTGGAAGTGTTCAAGGCCAGGTTGGATGGGGCTTTGGGCAGCGTGGTCTAGTGGAGGGTGTCCCTGCCCATGGCAGGGGGGTTGGAACTGGATGATCTTTGAGGTCCCCTCCAACCCAAACCATTCCATGATTCTGTGATTGATAGTGTCATCTGTTGTCAGTCTGCTGATGGGGTAGTACTGAATTACTGAGACCTCATTTGATTTCTGGTTTAAGTATGGTTGATGTTTGCTGTTTAGCAATCATGTGGCACCCATGTGGACTGGAATATTTTCTGCTTAGTATAGCCCTAGAGTGAGGATCATCCAAATCATACCAAAATGCATCAGTGTTAAAACATGGAGTCTGGCCAATCACTTCTGGAAGAAAAGCTCTTTTAGGCCAGCTCAGTGTTGCTGGTGAAAATGGACACTGTGTTGTATTCAATGGATACAGTACTTAACACATCTCTTTAGAGTGAACATTAGTTCTATGTCAACTTAAGGTATACAGTAATTGGATCTGGCTATGGTTCTTTAAGAATTAGTGGTTAAATGGTTTTATTTTCCGTTGTACCCCCCTGTATTGTGTCTGATAGACAAGCCCTGATGCTATAACTAAAACATTTTAACTTTAATTCCAAATTCTACCAATTTTTCTAAGCAGAGGTAGCTTAGAAAGTGTGTCTGATCATCAGCTGTTTCAGTTCATGATTTAGAATATTTAGGACACTAACATTCATCAATTAAAGTAGTACTCTAGACAGAGAGTCTCTTTAGAAGTAATAATACCTTTGTCTGCTGCAGCTTATTCTGTCAGAACTAGTTGCTGCAATTGCTCTGAGGTGTTGCTTAACTAAGAGGTGAGTGCTTTTGGACAAAACTTTCAAATAGGACTTCATAAGAACTAAGAGAAGCTGCAAAACTGGTCCCTTCATTCCTGTTTCATCACTTGCTAATGCAAATAATGAGTTGTTTCTACTGTTTCTCATTCAAGTCTTAGTTACGTTAAGGATATGGGGGGAGAGAACAACAGTTTTCAGTAATGCACATTCGACGCATCTCTGAAGCTGGGATTGTAGCACAAGTTTCTAGAAGCTCTAGCTAGGAAACAGTAGGTTCATTATTGTTCTATAGAATGACTCATGTATCAGGTTTGTTTGTCTTTAAAAATGCTGATACAAGAACTGAAGCGCAGATGGCTCAGTAGTTCAGTTTATTTACTAGTTTGTTTCTGGAATCTGTATTCTGTTGACTGAGACAAAGGACTTCAGATTACATTTGATTATGGTGAATAAGCTAGGTACTTGTTTGCCACTAACAAATAAAACCTGCAAAGTATGCTTGTTAAGTACCTTTTTGTTGGCTTAAGCACCCTTATACTTATTTTGGCTTATAAAAGCTTTTCAGAGTACTTTAGCATATCAAGATAGGCAAAATACAGCATCAGGTTCATAATTCATTTTCTTAACTTGAGAAGACCAAATATTGGTGTTATCATTAGTAGTTGAGGCATCTAACACAGTAGAGAATTGCAAAGTAGATACCCATTTTAAAAGTAAATGGACACCTACATCTGTCTGCTCTGTTTGTAGAACTTGCTGCAAAATGCCAATTGGAGAGACTCATGCTATCATCAGAACAGATACCTCTTTTTGATAAACCAGGGAGGGTCTTTTAGAGGGAATGTTAGGCTGAAATTCTTGGAGTAGCCTTTTTTTAGCTTTTTAAATACTAAAGCTCATATGGATGTGGTAAGCAAAACTAATAGCAGAGACGAGATGTGGATCCAGAACAGCAATGAAAACTTGCTACTGATGTCTGCAGCCTCTTCCACAGAGATATGACATTGTGTATTCAAGAGGTTCTCTTCTCAACATCTGTTAACTTGATTTTGCTTTTTGATAATCATCTACAGGATTTCTTATAGACATTTTTGCTATTTCTGTTTGTTTCACTAAGATATGGTAGGAAGAAGGTGTAAAGACAGCTTGTCCCAAATGTTCCCCAAAGCATATAGGGTAGAAAGAAGACAGCTGGGAGAAAATTCCTTGTTGCTTCAGGTTATGAAATTTAGAGGATGGGGAACAAAGAACCCAGCAGTGTTAAAAAGCATTACTAAATATCTCCTACCAAGAACACAAAGATAATCAGTAGAAAGGCTTAGCTAATGCTGTTGCTCTCAGCTGTTAGACAAAAAACAAATAACTTATAGATCTTCTGAAATTCTCTAAGTGGAAAGTAGTTATCGAATACAATAAATCTAAGTAATTTGCTTTTGTTCAGTTGTCCACAGACAACTGTGGTCCACTCAGGCTGCAGTTGGAAAACTACTGGAATGGTCGGAATTTGCTGAACTACTGAGGAGGAGCAGCAGTAGTCTCTCTGCTGCAGGCTGAATGAGACGTGGTTACATTAATTTTAGTGGACTGAAAGTAAGTAATTTTTGAAAATATAGAGGATTTAAATGAAATCTTGGATCCTGCACAAAATTTTTGCAGTTGCCATGGGAAACTGCCTACTTGCAGTTACAATAAGTTGATTTCTCAGCTTTGGCAGGAACTTACTGCTGTTTTTTAACTGAAGAAATCTGCTTCAAAATCATAAACAGGTCACAAGTTACAACACTTAAACTTTTGTTTTCCTTCCCTTTCTGCTCTTTGGACTTAACCCAGCCTTTGAGTTACTTCACCATGTTCACTCCTGCTCTTAGGTTGAATATTGACCTTGGGCAACAGGGTCATTTTGCTTGTGAATCAGAAGATAGAGACAAGAAAACTTGAGGCTCAATAATCTTGCTGAGCAGAATATATAGAAAACTCTATACAAAGTTGTCCTTAGGCCTTCTGCATTGTTTGCTGAGTAATTTTTTCAATGCATCAAGTTGACTGGAAAGGTGGAATTTATCTTTCATTTGCTCTGCCCAATTCTCAGTTCTGCAATCCCTAAAGTGTTGTGTGTCAAGTTTTTTCCTCTTACAGGAGAAAAAAAAATGTACAAAAGTTTAAATAATACGTTGCACTGACTTGTGTTATGAACTGGTCATCTGAATTGTTCTTGTTTCTGATTAATAAAAATGGACAGGAATGTGAAAATGGAATGTTAGTCTAAGGTTATGAAGAAATACCCAGAAGCTTACAAAATTATTTCCTTGTCTAAGGTACTAGTCTAGTGGTTTAGTTATCTTCAGGTATGTATTAAGACAGCTGATGTGAGGGGATGTCTACTGTAGCAATTTAAAACTGAGTCAGTGTCAGTAACAGATGCAGATATTTAACCTCTCTGCTCTACCCAGCAGAAACTGCTTCAGGCTTGTATTCCATTTCAGTTACTATGACAAAATTGTATAACCAGCTTGGATGAAGAGATTTACTGTCCCCACTACTTGAAGATGTTTTGAATAGTGTTAATTTTAACACTTGAAAACTAGAAATAAGTTGTTTGTTTGTGGTGGGGTTTGGGGGGTGGGGTTTGTTTTGTTGTTTTTTTTTTTTTAAGGAAAAGCCGTTAGGCCTGAATTACTGAATTCATTTTAAGAGTGTTTCTGTCAGTAATGTCCAAGGACCTGTGAAAGTGCTAGTGTGGATTTTGATTGGTTAAATCAGTTTATATCTCAGCAGGAACGAAAACTACTTCAAATGCAATGCTGCTTTTTAGACTCTGAGACTATTCTATAGGAGGGAAAAGCTCAGTTGAACTACACCACCACTTCAAAAAAACTGGAATGTTGTAGGATTGTTGAACTGAAGGCCTAAAGTACAGATGAGGTGAATACTTCTATATAGTGAGCTCTGTTAAGAGCTAGTGTTCTATAATGCTGTCAGGTTTCTTCAACATATTTTACAGAAATACGTATATTGGAACGAGAGACACCTACAAATCCAGCTTTGAGTTAAGGTTAGCAGTATCTGAATCTGCTCTTTGGCAGCCTTAAGGTGAGAACTAGGGTTACAGAATGGTATACGTATGGGACTCCTCCAGAGGCAGACTGAGGAGGATGAAAGCACTCTCCATCAGGTCATACGAGGAATCAGGACTCTCTACACATAAATCTAAGTAATGTTTCAATAGTGAGAAAACTGAGGTAGTAGAATTTGACTTTTCAGTGGTAAACCTCAGCTTAGTTTTTGTGCTGGCAAAAGTAAAAAATGAGAGCTTTTCTTGTGTTTGAACTCATAGCATTCAATTTTAGTTCTTCTCAAGTGTAAAGACAGTTAGTTGAAAACCAGGGTATTTGAGGCTCCAGTTCTGTGCTTAAGCAACTGATTGGTGGAAGAGTAATTCAGGGGAGGTGAGCTCTAAAATTCTGTTGCTATGATAGAAGATCACATTGCCTTTTTTTGGTGGTGTTTGAATATAGATGAGATGATACTGCAACCTGAAAAGTAAAGGTTAAGATGCTTCAGAGGCCTTTCTTTGCATTCTGGGACTTGCTCATGAGAATGAGAAATGTTGAGTTGAGATATAGCCTTGAAAAGCACTTACTTGGACATACAGCTTATGTCCTTGGTCACGTATTTTGAGGAATTTGTAACCAATACACAGAGTTATTCAGAAGGTGAAAGGAAAATGGTCCACTGAAAGGAATATTCAAACATTACGCAAATGTGCAGCGGTTGGTGGTATGACAGTTGAAGTTCAATTGAAGTTGAAACTAGCAGGAATCTCAAGGGCAGTAGAAGGGGCTAGTGCATTCATAATGAAAGGAAGAGTGTTCCTGATGAATCTGAGAAAGCAAACATCACACTCATTCAAGAACAGTGAGAAGGAAGGTCTGAGGAACTGTATGTAGGTCAACTTAGCCTCAGGTTCTGGGAAGGCTATGGAGCAAATTCTTCTCCTCCTAAAATCCATTTGACACTCTAAGGATGCAGCAAGAGACCAACTTGAAGTTTGTGATGTATGAACTAGGTAAGTGGACTGTAAAATTGGTGGAAAATTGGCTGGGCTGTTGGATTCAAAGGGTCATGATCGGCAACATCTCTTCTGAGTGGTGCCCAGTTACCAGTGGCATCTATCAAGGGTTGGTATTGGTATTGCTTAATTTATTGGTGACCTAGCCAATGGGATGTCTTTACCAGTCAGGGCAATAGGATAGAAAGAAGTAAACCCACGTACCTGTACAAGTTGGGGACTAATTGACTAGGTAGGAACTTTTTAGAAAAGGACTTCAGAGTCCTAATGGACATCAAACTGCAGATGAGTCTGCAGTGTGCCCTTGCATTATTGAAGGCCAGCAGCATACTGGGCTGTAACAGCAAGAAAACAGCCAACAGGTTGAAAGAATTTTTTCCCTCCTTACCACTTCTGAGGCTGCATAAGAGTACTGTGTCAATTTCTGGGCTTCCTAGTACAAGAAAGGCATTAACATACTGGAACATATTCAGAGTCAAGAATTTGGGGCCATCAAGACTGCTGAGGACATACAAAGAGATGCTGTTAGAATTGTGGTGGTTTTGTTTTGGTGGGTTTTTTGTAGGTGGTTTGTTTTGGGGTTTTTTTTTGGTTTTGGTTTTTTTTCATGAAAAAGAAAAGATAAAGTGAAGACTTTATTGTTGTCTTTTTGTATCAAGGTCAGGATATAGAGAAGTTTGCTTAGACGTGCACAGTGAAAGTGTAAGAGGCAACAGTTCCAGTTGGAATATGAGAAATTCCAGTTAGGTATATGACAAAAATATTTCACTGAGGATGATCAAGCCCTCGGAAGGGCTTGTGCCTAGAGAACTTGTGGAATCCTGCGTCCTCTGAGTTGTATGGAACTGAGCTGGGCAATGTCCTGAGCAGCCTGATGTGATTTGACCTACCTCGAGTAGATGTTGGACTAGATAACCTCCAGAGTTTCCTTTCAGCCTTAAATAGTCTGTGTATGAGTCACTAGACTTACAAGCTTGTAGAATTAAACTGTCCTTATATTTTTAGATTATTAGTCAGGTCTCGGGAAGTGTGATACTTGGGTTTTCCCTCATTACCACCAGTATTTGACCCATGGATTAGTTATGTAAAAACATCATCTTGTGTTTTTACTGTTTACAGTAAGTAAAATAAGGGCAATTTTTGTTTGACTTGCAATATTCTTAAGCTCATAATTATTTTAGACATTGTAGAATGATTGACCTTGAATAATAAAAGTATGTAGATAATGGGGTGTTTTGGTTCTTTTTGCTGCTTTGTTTTCAAGGATTTTCAATCAAGGTATTTAGACCTGCAGTGCTAGAGAGGTAATTTTTGGAGAAGATGAGCCCCAGAGCTGACATGTGATAGCAGTAAACAGTTGAAAAGTCTGTGAACATATGATTGAAACAAACATAGGTTAAACAGTGAACTTTGACTTAAATACTTAAAATACAAGCATTTTGAGAATACAAGTAGAATGACAAAGATAGCTAAATGTGTTTTTATCTTCAGAGTAGTTGTATGTTGTTTGGTTTTGGTTTGTGTTTTAAAAAGTCTTTCCAGAGGTGGATGAATCTGGAAAAAGTTATACTGAAGAATGAAGGGATGTGAGTTGACTCAAACTTTGAGAAAAGGAAGGAGAGTGTTAGGGGAAGATTAATACACATTAGTTCCTCCATATCCCCCACATCCCCATTGTGGAAATGCAAGATATTCTGCTAAACCCTGTTTTAGTATATGGTTAATAATTTTTTTTGAGGTGTGGTTTGTCCAAATTACTTAGAAGACTAAGTAATACATTGCTCTTAAGTGATTTCAAAGCTCAGGTCATCCATGTTCCACTTAGAAACATAAAACTTACTCTTTCAGGCAATTAGGTGTAAAAACTAAAAATGGGTTAGATTGGAAGGAAAGATATCATTCAGTGGATACCAATATAGTTTCTATTATGTCAATATGTTTCAGATAGTATCCAACAGCATAAATTACAGTTTACATCTGCCAGTTGCATTTTACAAAGTTAAAATTAAAATCAGGACATCTGACCATGCTATTTTCAGTCAGGAGGGGATCTCTGGATTCAGAATATCACAATGTAAAAAAATAATTACATTTCAGTTACACCTCCATCATTGGTATTGGGTGTATCAAAGCTTACCTAGCTATCTACTAGGAATTTTTTTTAAGACATCTTGTGAAGATGAACATAGAAAGCAGATGTTACACTGAATTTCACCTGTGTGTTTTAAAATGTTTCTTCTGGCATAAAATTCCAGAAGAGTTTTTTTGTTGTTGTTGTTAAACCATGCACTTTAAAGTGAAGAATGTTGCTAACACTGCATGAAAGATTGTTACATATGTGATCCTTCTGGTATAAAGGCCATGCACTGTGATATGACAAAGAAACAAAAAGGTACAATACCTAAATTATACTTTTCTTTCATCTGCACATATTTTTCTGTTGTTCCTACACCTGAAGAATACAAATGCTCAAAACCTGAGGTGCCCCTGCTTTTCATAAGTTGAATTCTTCAGATCTTTTGCTGTAGATCTGTATAATGAAACTGGTTGGAAATACTTCTGATGAACTATCACTCAATCTCTTTGTTGAATTTTTAAAAACAAGTACAACCAATGTGAACAAAAGTTTGTGGGGAAGATAGTAAAATATGAAGTGTTCAGAAGTAGTATTCTCAATTTGCAGTAAGATATTCCAAATATCTCATCCATAAGACTTTAACTTTTCTTTCTATAAAGAGGATTTTTCACTCTTTCCCACTTGGACAACAATAAAGCTATTGCTATATTTTAAATGTCAGAGTTATCTAACACTTTATAAGAATGACCATCCTTTGTATGTGAAGAGATGGAAGTAAGCAATAGACTGTACAGTGAGTTCATTTTTTTTCCAGACTAATGGAGACAGGAATTACCCAGTAGTGTAGCTCCTTGTGCTCTAAAGACATCTGACTGCATGGAATCTGGTTTCCTTCACTAAAACTGGAATGAAAGGAGTGCATGAAATGGGGATGTAGTTATTTCTGCATGACAGGATAAGTACAGATGGGGATATGGAGTTGTTTCTAAATGTGAAAGAGCATTTTAATGCCACCAGTATTACAGATACTGCTCTACAAATACAGTTAACCTATGCAACAGGATTTAATGAGGTCACAATTTTCAGTTTCTATTCCTGTGGTAGAACTGCAGTGTAATCCCAGCTACTTACTTCTTGTGTGTTCAGGTGCCAAGTGGTGAATCAGATGATGGAACAGATTCAGCTGGAAAACAGAAAACTATGAAGCTAATTCTCAGTCTGATTAGTTCCCTCACTGGATTCATAGTTCAGCCACTAATTCTGATGCAGGGGTGGGAAGGGTCAAACTGTGGCTAGGAGTAGTGATACTGTAACTGCTGCACAGGAGAAAATTGGTGCTAAACTGATGGGTGAGCTGTGACACTAATAGCGTGGCAGTAATGTTCTAGAGCAACACTACTGGCAAACCACAGTGTCCAAGTGAATAGCTGGCTCAGGTTTGCTTTCAGTTGGTGTGCTACTGCAAAGTAAGCCTATCATTGAAGCACATGGAGTAGGCTGTAGGGATGCCAGAGCGGCACTGGATGAGTTTAGTTTAGCTCATTTAGCTTTAAGTGTTGATGCTTTTGAAACTGGCAGGAACTGGGAAAGGAGGGAGTTAGCAGGTAAAGCTAGACCAAGGGAGGCATGGAGGTCTGTGTAATAGAGCCTAAAAAAAAAGGTGGGTGGTGTTCAGGGACAGTGTCAATTTAGTGTGGCTAAATAATCTGCCTGGAAAATAATGAGCTTTAGAACTTGTGATTTATGACTAAACTTGTTCATTCAACATTTTCAATGAGCTGATGTAATAATGTGCACTAGGGACAAAGTCAATGAAATCTAATTCATTCTTTTGACTAGGGCTGCAAAAGAATAAGGAACTAAATTTGGCAGAACTTATTCAAGGCAGCTGTTAAGGTGCAGATCCTTCCAGATTACTCTGGGACATCCAGCAGGCTTGACAGGAGGGCAGCTTGGCTGTCAGGCAACTCGTCTCTGAGCTCCGATAGAAAGAGGGGGGAACATGAAAAATGGAATTGGGGTGGGTAACCAAGAAGAATATAGGTCCTTTCTCAGGGCGTGCAGGGATGGAACTAAAAAGGCCAAAGCTTGACTGGAGTTAAACTGGAAAAGGACATGAGATGCAACCAGGATTTTTATGTAGGTATATTGGCAAGAAAAGGTAGAGCAAGGAAAATGTGTGTGATAGAGGGTAGTGGAAGAATTAAGTTCAAGAGTAACTAATTTTGACAGTACTCACCTAAGACATTAGTTAGAACAGATCTTTTTATGGATTGAATTGCTCCATTACAGAAAGTAGGTAATAGCTACATTACACTATAATGAGCCCTACTACTAGTTATTTAAAAAGCAGAGAAAACTCTTGAAAATATTTAGAACTGAACTTCAAATTTTTATTTTTCTGTTCTTCACTGAAAAGTTGATAGCCAGTTTTTGACTGAAGCTGATACTTAAAGTCCTAAATTAATCTTCTGCTGTTATCCATGTAGGTGAGTTTTCTAAGTAGGACATAAGATCAGTGTGTTATAAAAATCTTATTTCATGCTGTTTTGTTTAGCAATTTGAGATTCACACAGAGGCTTTTCTTTACCTATAATCAGATTTTAATAGAGGGGATTAAAGCAGATCCTTGCTAACTGCTGGTTCTGATGTGTCATGTGTTGACCCAGGTTTTAATGTTATTGCGTAGCTGGTGCTCCAGGTCTTTGATCTGCAAAGAAAAACATTACTGATGTGGTTTGTGCTAGACTTAGCCTTAAATGTCTAAGTAAACTCAATGTTTTCTGGAAGGTCATTGAAGAGGTGATTGTGTCTTTCCTCTTGCAAGGGCAAATTCTTTGCTGAGGCTTTGCACAAACATCTGCACAATTTTTAGTGAATTTGTAGGTCCACTCTAGAAAGTGAAAATAATCATCTTTCAGGAGAGGTATGACCTTTTGCTGAAGGTATATTTTATTTTGAGGTTGATATGATTCTTTGATTCTGACTTAATTATGTCTTCTTCAAAGTACCCTCATAACTATTAACCTTGTTACTGCTCTGTTAAACTCTAGAAGATGGCAAAACTTCTGGGAGAATTGTTCTGGCACTTTTTCTCATATACATAAGATTTTGTTCCTATGGGCATAAAGGAAAAAATCATGCTGCTCTTTGGCAGTTCATGTAGGTTCTGATCGCATTTGAGAGAGGACTTAAATCTTGACCTTATGCTTAGATTTTCTTTCATCGTATGAAGATGTGAATCAGCATTTGGAGCTTGTTGCTATAGCTACAATATATAATTTCTTTGCTAATGTGAATCCTTGAAATCTCTAGTGCATTCTCTAGTTATTAACTTTTTAGATGCCACAATATAGAGAAGATGCGTTTCCTATACAAAATGTGATCTGTCATGGCTGACCAGTCTCTCAATGCTGAGAACCCAGCTGCCCATGTAAGTCAACATCTCTCCCTGGCTTAGCTGAACAGGATACTTCAAGTGGAGGAGCAAGAGAATCCAACTTGGAGTGCTGATCTGGTGAAGACAAAAATCAGCACCTGCAGTATTGTATATCCTAAGCTTGAAGGAGAACAGCAGCTTGTTTAGATAATCTTTGACAACCTTATCTAGGATATTATATGTGTTTCACATCACTGTCTAGCCTAATAAAAGGTTTATTGTTGCAGCTGTGGTAACTACTGTCTTTGGCACCAGTGTGCTACCAAGTTGGATCATGAGGGTTTCAAGCAGTTTTCTGACTTTCCCATTTTATAGGTGATTTTATATGTAACTTGTATCTTGGAGACTTAATTAAGCACATAAATGGCAGCTGGTGTAGATAAAGATTGAAACTTTATATCTTTAATTGAAATTTTATTAAAAATCAATATTTCCATGCCTAAAGGCACTTTCTCTTTGCAAAAGTGTAACTATAAGGATATTCTTGTGAATTTTATAACAGCTTGTCTTTAATCTGAATAATTTGTGTGTAGGGTTAAGGTTTAGGGGGTTTTTTAGTTGACCTATAAAACTTCCACTGAAACTGTTTAGTCTTCCAGAATGATACTCCCTCTGGAAAAGAATTAACTTATTGTTTTCATGGATACAGATAGAGCTCTAGACCTCTCCAAACCTTTTTGATTGTGCACCCTATCGGTAAAAAAAAATTGACCATGCACCACCAATATCTGTATATTTATTTATAAATGATACACATGTACTACTGTATTAATCTATTATGTACATTATAAAACACACCCAAAAATGGAAATTAAAGATGAGATAAAGAGTAAATAAAACACTATTTTTACAGTGCAAAAATATTTTCTTTTTACACCTCAATGGATTGTCTTGCACACCTCTCCAGGTTTTCACACCCCACTTTGGAGACCACTGCTCTTCCTATGGGGAGACGCCCCAGGGTACATAAGAGATCTAAAGGTCAGAGAAATTATCTGTGAGGAGTCCTGCAAGTTTTCTGACATTATGTGTTAGAGACTGCATTTAAAGCAGGTGCTTGTGCCAGGGTTTGATCCCTGTATATGAAATGGATTGATTTGTCTTCCCTTCCTACTTTTATATGTCTTGAACTGGGAATAGGAAAGGCCAAATGAAGTATTATAACATTCAGTGGTCTGTTTTACAGTGGCTTTTCACATCCAAGAAACAATTGGATATTGACTTTGTTTATTGCAGAACCTAGGAGTGCTTGCTTTATTTTTTGTAACTTAGATGATATCTTTGTTCTCTTAATTTGGACTAAAATGTTCTGATGTTTGACTTGAATGCTGTTGATGTATGTTTTTTTAGTCTTAGTATTCAAATTCACATAGTCTATGTTTGGGACATCTTTGCAGACACTTTGCTAGATATTAACCTATAAACAAGCTTTTGTCTTTAAGGGAAACTTGGGGTTTGGGTGTTGATTGGTTTTATATTTTTTTTTTTTCCCCTTCCAAAAGTTCATTGTCCAGCAGGAATCTATTCCACAGCCAGTTTAGGAGAGAGCAGGGCAATCTGGTATATTCTTTAAAAAGAAAGAAAAAAAAAAATCCTATGGTGTAAACCATTCAGTCAAATAATATTTATAAGCTTAAGAAAGGGGAGCTGCTTTGGACTGTTCTAATCTTAAGACATGATGATTCTAAATTTCTTTGAAATGTGAACTTTGTAGCTTTACTGTGTGCTGTCCCAGGAGTTAGTTTGCTTGTCCTTTTCCCTTACCCCTTTATTTGCAATGTCTTAGCATGTGTCAGACATGGCAGGAGTTTGTAGAGCCTATTTTGGGGCAGTAATTGTGTGACTTTTACATGGTTGGCTTCCTAAATTTCTGCATCCCACTCCTTGTGTATCTGCAAACATCATGTGTTGTTCAAATGCCATTGTTTTTAAATTGATGGGTGGTGATGAGATATGAATAAGAATGTAGGTAGAGTTAACTTCCTCGATAAACTAAGTATATGCTGCTGCCTTATACACATTTCAGACCAGTGTGTCTGTCTATATGCTGTTAGTGTACTGTGATCTGCATTTTTTTATTGAAACACAGTTATGTTAACATATCCCCACCATCATTTTGTAGTGAAATTCAGCAAAAGAGAAGTTACATCACAATGCTGTTTACCAGTAAAGTTGTTGCAGATCATTAGATCTTCAGTTAGTCATATTGGAATCTTACACTATGAACTACTGTACAGTGTTGATAATCCACGTAACTAGAGCTGTGGTGCACTTTGTTTAGAAGTACAATTTGTTGCTGTTCTGAAAATCATAGATAAAAGTAAAGCTATCTTTTTCCTGATGTCCAACGTGCTTCAGAAGCCATAGCCATATTTAGGGTCAGTAACAGCAGTTACAGAGTTATTTTCATTGTGCTACTTCATGCTGCTTTGAAGTCACAACCTTCAGTAGTGTGAGAACCAGGTCCTGACCTCCGAGACCACAGAATGTACAGTGTTTTAGTTAAACACCTGAAGTTAAACACAGTTGTGTTGCTTTGACTTTCAGCAGGGTATATTATGAGAAGAATTCAATATTGTATTGATAGGAGAGGAGAATTCTGAGGTCATCTTGTATTTGGCCAGTAGTATTTATACTGTGTTATTCTGATAACATTAGACATCAAATGCAGAACAAGACTTCCTTCTGACCATCTCCTCTTCCATTCTCAGAAGAGAGGTGATTGTCTGGAAAATATATGTCAAGCCCTTTATTCTGTGAACTTTCTAGAGATTTGGGGCAGGAAGAGAGGGAGCTGCAGGGGCTCAGTAGAGAAGTATGAATTGTGCTGCAGCTGAAATTCTTTTCATTGTTTTTTCTGTGGAGAAGCAGGACTTAAAGTATGATGCTGAATTTATCCACTCCCTAAGATACTAACAGTACTTGCACATAAGAACAAGAAGTCACTTACTGCATGGCTTGTCACTATTTGGTTTCCAGTAACTTCTTGTCATTACTGAAGTGCAGCAAATCAGTTTATCCTTAGTTGCACAACTCAAGGTGAAGAAACAAAGCTGCTTAGGCACTCAGTAAATTAAATTTTGTTTACGCCTTAAGAGATGTCTCAATCCACTAGTACAAGTGGCATTAGAATACAGCTTCCTGTGTCCTGATTTGGTTGACTGTCTTCAGACTTTTTTGTGTCAGGAAGAGTTGGCAGGTGCTATTTATAAAATAGAATGCACAGTTTCATAATTGGGATTTAAGTTATGGATCATCTGTACTCACTTGCTTGTAGTTATGATGCTGACTTATTTCTCTGCATCTGGTTTCTCAGTGTGAAAAACTTCAGTATGTGTAGAGGCAGGTAGAGTAATTTAGCCACATAACTAGGATCCCAGGTGCAGGAATGGAAAAGCAAAATGAGCTAATGTGAGCATTTTTTTACAAGCTGTAATGAGATTTGTTTTAATTTTTTTTAATCACATGAGTTACCTAGTGCACTTGGGTACTTAGTACAGTTCAGATGCAGTATGTAAGGAGGGACCAAGGTTGTTTTTACTATCTTAAATGCATAGATGAGGGAAAAGAAATCGAGCAACCTAATTTTCATTTTCCTTGGGCAGTTACTTATATTACTGGAACATTCTTCAGCATATATGAAGGTGTTGGATTTTTTCAAGCTTTTCTTGGTATGTTGGCTCTAAAATTTTGCTTATTAGATTATGTTTACATTGAAGGGTGAAGATGTCAACCGGACACTTGAAGGTGGGAGGAAGCCTCTTCACTATGCAGCAGATTGTGGACAGCTTGAGATTCTGGAATTTCTGCTATTGAAAGGAGCTGATATTAATGTATGTACATCAAGTTGCAAACAGAGTGTTAAGGTCTTCACACACACCCCCCCATATATAAAGGTTTGGTATAAGTGCCTAAATGGTTACTGAAAGACTTAGATCAAACTAAACAAATTGATGCATTTAAAAATGTTTGAGAGGTGGTCTCCTAGAGGTTAGAAGCTTAAAATCATGTTTATTAAATGTTTTTATTCTTTTTAGATACACTAGGAAAAGTTATGTGTAGCTATAAAAAGTTTAAATTTAATTTGACCATGATTAGATGGGATTACTGGATTTATTTTTCTAAATAAAGTTTTCATGAAATACATATTACATTTGTAGGAAGGGACTTCAGACGACAGTGCAATGTATCCTTGGCCAAAGCAGGATCACCTCTGTTTAAATTGGTGTGCTTCTCTCTTTTGGAGACATTCTGACTTGTACAAACTTAGTCATTTTGCCGTAGCTTGAAATGCGTGGCTTTTTGTCATGAAAGACTTGGCTGTGCTGTATTGGCACTTCAAAATAGTCTAGTTCTCCATAAAGTGAAGTTTCTAAATACTTTAACCATACACCCCAAACACTGTGCTTTAGAATACTTTTCTGAAAGTTAATGTACAACACATACTAGCTTTAGTCCTTAACAAAATGGCTTGGATTTTTTCTTTGGTGCCTGGAAAGATTATTTCTTTCTCAGGAGTTCTGACTGGAGAGGAAGAAAAAGTAAGAACGTTTCAGTTGCTCCATTTCTTACTCTTTCCAGGGCTATGGTTTAATTTTATTGCCCATACAACATTTCAGCCAAAACTGGTTTCTGAAGTCAGGCTGGCTGAGGAATGGGAGAATTAGGAGTACTGTTTTTAAATTGGGCAAAATTTGTCTGCTGAAACCCTGCAATTTCTATCATCGGCCTAAAAAAATAAATAAACTTTGGGATACCTAGAAGTCTTGTGGAAGAAATATCTTGCTGTTACCTGACTTTTTTTAAACAATTACTTTTCTTTTTCAAAAATGAGAGTAAAAAAATTCTGAAGGAATGCATTTCTGGATAATGTTCTTAAATCCTTACCTTCACTCTGCTGTTGACAAAACAAAGTTAAAAAGTTGAGTGAAACCTTTCAATGCTGTGTGAAATTGTGCTTCAAATAACTGTGTCTCAATTTACAGGCTCCAGACAAACATAATATCACACCACTCCTATCAGCAGTCTATGAGGGACATGTTTCCTGTGTGAAATTGCTTCTGTCAAAGGTGAGATACAAATGTTTAGAACAAATTGTCATTTACAAAGTGTTTTACTGTGATTTTCTTTTTTAGTAAGATTATGAAGCTCCAGATAAGTTCAGAACATCAAACAAATGCTGTTTATGTTACTAAACTAGAGAAGGTACTCTGATTATGGAGAAGACAGTTGAAGGAGAAAGTTCCCGGAGTTTTGCAGTGCAGCAAAAGTAGTCGTAACCAATAAGAGACTATTGTGAGCTCCAGCTAGAGAACAATTAATGGCAATTCAGGCAAGGGAAAAAAAAAAAAGTATTCCTTCAGCAGACAGGGAGGAGTGGGATTAGCTTTGGCAGCTGCTCAAGTGTTTCATGTGATGGAATCTCCACTGTGAAGTTGCTCAGAGGTGTGGTTTCCCTCTGCTTTTGCCAGATGACTGAAAACCCATCTGGGTTGGCAGAGTGAGGGGAAGTAAAAGTAGGAAGACAAGCTTTCTCTGTTATAGAGCTTGTAAATTTTGTCCTGGGGAGAATAAGCTGTTTCTGTTCTCCCCTTGATTCATATTACAAAAGTGATCCATTTTGCAAAGCAGTAGTTAATTCAAGCAATGTTTTGTCTCCATTCGTATGTGCTCCTTCTTGTTACACCTCACTTACTTTGAAAAGAGGAGATTCATTGACTGAAAATGCACTATTAACCCACTTAAATCATTTGGCCAAAGGATTTCATGCTGTGTAATGCTTTCATATGCCACTTCCCCGGTAAAATGGTTTTCCTTAACTGCTGTAATGCTGCTTGAATTTCACTATCCTTCACTTCTTTGATCCTGTCTGCTGTTAGTTATGCCTTTCTGTGAAGAAATGCTGTGACACTTAATTTAGGATTCAAATGGTCCATCTAACCTGCTTAAATTTGTTGTGAGGACTGATCCTTCATTTAGAATCCTTGTATACTATGCTTTATTCAGTGTTGTATTTTTTTCACTTCTGTTCTGAAGTGTTTTGCATTCTAAATAATTTGCTCAAATACTAAATAAGATGCCTTAAAACTTGAGTTCACACAGGAATTGTCTGGTAACTGGTAAGAGTTGTGCATTCATTGTAGTCTCTGTCAGAGGAGGGCATTAAGGTCCTTCCTGAAGTAGCTATTTCTCACACAGCTTGTGAGAATGTATTGATTACTGTACTCACTACAACTTGAATGGAATTGGTTAAGCTCAACAGTCATAAAGATGAGGCAATCTTGCAAAGATGTGCAGAATATTACAGGAAAGTGAACTTGGACTAGGAGATGAGGTTAGAAAATGTTACAAGCTTTCCCAAACTATCTGGTTGCAGTAACATTTTCAGATTTCTTCATGCAGAGCTAAATGTTGTACCACATCTGCTTGCTTCTGTTCACATGGGCTAGCTGATGAATTATTTATGAACTGGAACTTCACTCATCAGCTCACTCTGGATCTTATATGAAGAGGTTGTTCTTTCTCTTAATACAGTTATCTTATGAGCCTTGTTTGAACATCTGTTGTCACACTTTGTAACATAGTCTGATTTCATGTTCTTTGATAGCAGATACCTGGGAGATCAGGTAGTTCAACCCGTATTGAAAGTTCTAAAAATTACTGACTGTTTAACTTTGACTGTTTAATGTTCTTCCTAGTTACTTTTGGAGAGGTGTGTGTTTTATCAAAAATGCAGGACAAATATTGAATGTGTGATGTTAGTGTATGTAAATAGTGGAAATGCAAATGCTAGACCAATATATTAAAGATTTTTCTTCAAAGATGTTCTTCGTTGCTTTTGTAAATACCACACTTCTTCTTACTGCTAAGAAGCTTCACTATTTTACGTGTACCTAGGTTCAGCTGCCTTCATTTACCTTGTTAGTTGATCTTGTGTACATGGCCTCTGTCATAGAATATCCTTTAAGCTATTGGACTAAAGTCAATAACCTTCTTAACATATTTTTAAACAGAAAACCAAAAAAAATTACTTCTTTTGTATTTTTACAAGTTTTGAGAACCAGTGATGAGTGTATACTCCTTAGTCTGTTTACATAGCACAAATAAAAAAGTTAGCAGTTTGATCAAGTTAAAATTATGTAAGGAATAAGAGATTGTTCCTCTTCACCTGCTAAGACTAGATTTAGTATAAATAATTCTATGTTGGATGCAGTTGTTGATTTGGCAATTAAATTGTTTTAAGCTAACATTATGTACTGCCTTCTACAGTATACGAATTGTGAGGATGTTCATTAACTGTTCATGTGAGACTTTCTAGCTATTGAGAGGAGAAGGGGTGTTCCAAGAAATGTTTCAGACATTAATCAGACATGAAATGCAAAAAAATGTATCTTAACATTTTTTCAGATTCAATGCTTTAGCTTAGTTGAGGTGACCTCCAGGATTTTTGTAACCTTTCTGTTACTGTAGAAGATTCATTCATCTGATAGAAGCTGGTTACTCTTTTATGTAGTGTGACCACAGAGCATTGTTTAAAAGATCTTCTACTGAGAGCAGTAAAAGCATTAAAAGTATTTGAGCATAATTCACTTTCAGAGGATAATAAATACATGTAAATAGTGGAGGCACTGAATCAAGATTCTAAGCTGTTAAACTGACTAGAATGATTAGAGTGGCCACTTGATCTTAAGCTGAAGTAACCTGGGCTGCTGCAAACCTGTGCTTTCTGTTGTTGAGACCAGTGATCATACAGTTGCACAGTGAAACACAGCCAAGCTTCTTCTAAGCTCATATTAGTAACAGTTTACGCTTGTAAGAGCTTAACTTGAAAAGTACTGGAGGACCTATGCTAGCTTTTATTAGTTCAGTCTCTACAGAAGTTTTTAATATATGTGTGACATTACTAATATGATTTTCTCTAGGTGATACTAAGATTGAAGTAATTACACCAACTGTTGTCCCTTAAAAAGCATCAATTTATTTTATCGAATTTCAAGTAACTTTCAGCAAGGCTTTCCTATGATAAAGTACAGTTTGTTACTCTTGTTATTCCTCAGAAAGGACTGTTTTGGGGTTCTTAGCTAATGCTTATCACACATGGAAGCTGACTGCTGTAATGAGATTGTGTCTAAAATACAAATGACTTTTTGGAATAGTGAAGGCTGGTGATTTATCTGGAAATCACTGGCCACGTGTTTACAGCTAAATTGATAGAAACATAGAATCATTTAGGTTGGAAAAGACCCTTAAGATCCAATCCACCGGTAAACCTAGCACAGCCAAGGCCACCATTAAACCATGTCCCTAAGCACCACATCTACATCTCTTTTAAATACCTCCTGGGATGATGACTGAACCACTTCCCTGGGCAGCCTGTTCCAATGATTGATAACCCTTTCATTGACGAAGTTTTTCCTAATACCTAGTCTAACCTCCCCTGGTGCAACTTAACCTGTTTTCTCTCCTCCTGTCACTTGGGAGAAGAGACCAATACCTACCTCACAACAACCGCCTTTCAGGTAGTCGTAGGAAGTGATAAGGTCTCCCCTTGGTCTCCTTTTCTCCTGACTGAACAACCCCAGTTCCCTCAGCCACTCCTCAAAAGACTTGTGTTCTAGACCCTTCACCAGCTTCATTGCTCTTATTTGGACGTGCTCCAGCACCTGTGATGGCTTTACACAGATCTACATTTGAAATGTGGTGGAATATTTAAGGTCATAAAAAGAAAGAGTTAAGTATGAAGATTTTTTAGGCCTGTAGTTGACGTCTGAGCTACAAAGCTTTTAATAATCCATTGAAATTTGGCTGATCAACTGGATGTGATGTGTCAAACTTTGTCCTTCATATACATTGCTTTTTTTACTGGTAAGTTGGGGGAGAATTTCCAAGGTGAGCTCAGGGTGCTAGGATGACTTGAAATAGTCCTAATTCTGTTCCTTAACACCCTTTTCAGCGCAAGAGTTCAGAATGGATGCTGTAAAGACAAAAAATAGTTCTTTCATTAGTCTGGAGATAAGATGCTCCTTTTCTCCTCAGAAGCTCAGTTGTTATTATTATAAAGCTGATGGACCAATTTTGATTTTTCTTCTATTAAAGCAAGAATTGTTATGCTAATTACTGCATTTATTGGAGACACAGGTAACACTAACTGTATTTTCCTTTCTTATGGAAAACTGTTACACTACATTTGGAGTGACTACAGGAGGAACAAAACTGAAGATGTTGCTTAGTCCTGAACTACTAGCTCTTTGTCCTTTCGATGTCTTCTCAGAAGCAGTAGAAAGCTAATTCTAATTTCAAGTAGTGGTCCCAGCCATTCTTGCAGTAGCCTCAACCGGGTAACCAGTTCTTGTTCACTGGGGTTAGCAGTGCATCAGAATCAAATGGTTTAACAGCTTCTGAGGAAGCAGGCTTCCTCTGGAAACTGCCCACATGTGGAGTTTTATGTGAAGGGAGACAGATGTTTTAAATTCTCAAGAGTTCCCTGAAGCACTGACCTAGTTTGACAGTACCATAGCAGGGCAATATCTTGGACAAGCTGTCTCAGAAGCAGAACTTTCTACTTTATTCTGCAGTATTTGTAGGAGTATGTTGAGCAAAAGTGTCGATAAACGAGCTTGGACTACATCTAACATACAGATTAAATAATTTTTAAAAGTCTGGAAGGTACCCCAAGAGGTTACCTTCAAGTCATTTTTAACAATGCCGCTGTTGTAGTAGATGACTGTCTGATTTCTTTTTGAAGACCTTCCATCAGCCAACTTCTGTGTCTGTCATTCCTTAATATATTCAACTTTTCATCATGCTGAAGTTCAAGTATTGGGAATAGAACTGTACATTGTCATGTCATAGTATCACAACCATTATGGCTAGGTTTGGTCAGCTTCTGAATAAAATTGCTGTTGCTCGGAGAGTTGTGCTACATTGAATACTCTGTATCTAAATCTTGTGGCTCTCAGGGCTTGAATGTATATAAAATTATATAAATAAGCTTCTTCCTGAAAATCCAAAAGATCTTACAAGCAACCTTACTTGTTCACTTGAATAGGTTTGGTTTGGGCGTTCATAACTGTAGGGAGGTAAAAATTAACATGCTGCTTTCTGAAGAAACAAAGTGGAAAACTATAATAAATGATCTATAAATGGCCCTTTCCTTGGGCAATTTTAACTATTCTAGTGTTTGAGGCTATAGTTTGACAAGACAGAATATTCAATGATATAAGGGGTCTCTACACTATCACCAGCCCCCTAAAATGGATTTTGTATGGCAGCATTTGGAAGTGGGTGAGGAATCTAGCAAGACCTTACAAAAAACAACCTCATGATTGATATGGTGCTGGGGGGGACACCTAATCACCAGGCACTGCCGTTGGATGCTTTCTAACATACAGCCAGTGTGCAGTCATGTTTAAATCTGCCCAGCCAGATGCTTGAGTTGTCTTCAGAAGTTTAATTTGTGGTGGTCTGCAGTAGTTTTAATCACATAAGAGTGAAAGAGTGCTTGCATACAGTCTTACTTGCCATACTGTCGCATCAGTGAGATGAGCACACTGTCTACCAACATTAGGCTGCAGTCCCATGTTGCAGCTAAGCCAATGCAAAGGTTAGTTGCCTGCAGAACAAGTGATGCTGTTCAGTCTCTTAATACTCTTACCTGCATACTCCTATTGCTTCCTTGCAACTGGCCTGGCATTTACCCCATTCATTTGTCCCTATTGCATGTTAATTTTCTGCAGTTAGTTTCCTGCCAAGTGAATCCTCCAAATTGAAGTTCTGTTGCAGATTTAGTTCCTTGTGTTAGTTTATGGAATTGGAGAAACACTGGTGAGAAATGAAGAGACAGTACTGAGGTATCTTCAGTTTCACTTCAGCTGCTGCCTTGGGAATTTTTTTCAGTGCTTTTGCAGTGGTGAGGTACTGGAACTGTTCCAGCTGGTAGTCTCCTGGATTTGATTACAGTTTTTGTAGATGTATAATAGAACCCAGTTTCTCTGTTTACTGCTTACCTAGTCTGTGTTGTTCCTTTGTAAATGGCAGATGGTGTTAGCTTGTTGCCATGTATGAAATGCTTGTTCAGCTGTTTCTGTTGTGGCAGTGTTTTTGTAGGGGATGGATGAATTTGAGATGAAATTTGAGAATGAGACATGGAAAAGATGAAGCTGAAGTCCCTTTATGTAGCCCTGTAGTGTCCCTTATACTCACGCTTCCCTTATACTGTTAGTTGCAAAGGCACAAGTGGTCTCTTTCTCTCCATTATCATACTTCATGCTTATTCGTGAAGAACTATGGGGAAAGTATTTTTGCAAGCCTATTTGTCGTCATAATTTTGAAAGCCTGATTCAATTTTATTGGTTTTGATAAGTTAAAGAAACAGCATCTGTGGCTGGAGCACCTCTGCTATGAGGACAGGCTGAGAGAGTGGGGATTGTTCAGCCTGGAGAAGAGAAGGCTCTGGGAAGACCTAATTTTAGCCTTCCAATACCTAAAGGAGGCCTACAGGAAAGAAGGGAAGGGACTGTTTATCAGGGAGTATAGTGATAGGACAAAGAGTAATGGGTTTAAGCTGAAGGAGGGTTGATTTAGATTAGAAGTTAGAAAGAAATTCTTCCCTGTGAGGGTGGTGAGGCACTGGAACAGGTTGCCCAGAGAGGTTGTGGATGCCCCATCCCTGGAAGTGTTCAAGGCCAGGTTGGATGGGGCTTTGGGCAATGTGGTCTAGAGGAGGGTGTCCCTGCCCATGGCTGAGGGGTTGGAACTAGAGGATCTCTGAAGTCCCTTCCAACCCAAACTATTCTATGTTTCTATGATCTGTTGTCATTTGACAGCAGGTACCTGGGATATTGTCATATCTGAACAATTCATGCAACCTTACAACTTCTTTTCTAAGAGGAAGAAAAAAGTCAAGGTTAAAGGTTATCTAACCCTTACATAACTTTTGCCACAGCTGTATTCCTTTTTTTGTTTCCATGTAAGTCTGTGTTCTTTAGCTGTGCAGTATAAGATCTGTGGAAATTTAAATTTGGCTAGAAGCTTATGTTGGGAGGCCTCTGTTTGGAAGTGTCTGATCACAGGAAATTGTGGTGTTTGCATGCAGTTTCATTGCCTGGGAAATTTATTTGTAATTAGTATATGTAATTAAATATATGCTTTTTTTTCTAAGAAAAGAAAACTTGTCATTGCTTCATTTTGGCAATGAAAATAAAAATACAAAAAAATAAAATAGCCTGGGCAAAATCCAGATACCAGTTTGGGTTAACAACAATGGTTTTGACCTTTGTATCAAAAAGTAAGAGTCAACTATAATTGTAGGTGAGATGAGACTTTAAGGTGGTGAGAAGTAGCTGCGTGCTCAATGAGAAGGAGTTTCACTGGTAGAAGAAAGTCTAGAATATTAAGCCTGCCAAAACAGAGTATGTCACGCTGCTACATCTCTTGTGCAGTTTCAGGGAAGTGGAACTGATTAGTTCTGGAAAAGTTTAGATTTCATAGATCTTATTTCCTGCCTCTTCCCTCCCACCATCCCCCTAAGAATGCATTAAATTCTGTCTTGAGTCAACCATGGCTCCAAATTATGACAGTTAACATTTGCTAAACTGCCTGGTGATCCTGTAGCATTTGGCTACATCTTAAAACCAAAGCAATATGAAAACTGCAGGAAAGCTCTTTCCTTAATCTTTTGCGTGTTATAACACTTATTCTGGCTTTTCAAATTGCTGTCTCTGGAGGGATATTAAGAGCTCCCTAAACCAAGTGATTTAGCTCTGTTTCTTAGGATCCCTGCAAGCATTTAAAGTGTGATCTGTGAAAGGCAGCTAATTGGTTTTGATGAATGTACTTTCTAAGGTCAAACCAAATGTTGTGGTATTAAGTACTGTGAAGAATCATTTGATGGAATTTCCTGGTGGGTTTTACAGGAAGGATTTGAAATGTGATGTTAATATTCATTAGTGGTTGCAAATGAGTACTCCAGCAAGTTTAAGCAGTAATTTTGCAGATTGAGAAAGCAAACAGCTCTAATGCTGTTTTTACTCTTTGTTAAATCCTTTGTTCAGTATTGAAGTTGTTGGCAATGTTTTAAGCTTATCTTTTGGGTTCTTCCCAAGTTTTGACCTATTGCAGTGGTTGCCTGCATTTAATCCCCAGTATTTTGGATTTATTTGGTGGGTTTTTTCTAGTCATGAAGCATAGCAAAAACCATTTTGTTGAATTACGGTTTTATGATTTAAAGTACTTTGAACAGTGGCTTCACACATTACCATAATTTGTGTTGGTATTCAAATTCAGACATTTCTTCCAATATGAAAAAGCAGATATAACCAACATACAGTTATTTTGCATATATAAAACAACTTGCATTGTTTAAAACAAAATGTTATGGTTATATGACTTTGCTTTCATAATTGCAGTGCAGACATAGGATTACTGATAAACTTCTAACATGTCTTAAGGGTAGATGTATTAAACTCTTCCAAAGGTAGTTTCTCAAAAGGGTCTTTATAATATACTTTCTTCTGAAGTTAGCATTTCAGTGAGGACTTCCTAATGCCTTGTTCAGATGTTTTGATTTTGGAATCAGCATTGCTTGGTTCAATTGATTACACTACAAGAAACTTAGATGGAGTTTGAAAACTTCAAAAATTGAGACTACAAATGATTGTTTTCAGGCACTGTGGTTGTGCTAATCATAGTGATCAGCCATAATCAATTACTGTTATGATTTTGATAGATTGGCTTCAGTAAATAGTTTTCACTATAGCACAGCTGTGGCTATCTCTGGTTCAGGCCTGCCTGCTATCAACTAAACCAACATGTTGATAATGTGGTAAATTAAAGTTACAGATCAAAATCAAAGTTTTTATTGGCATATTTACAATATTCAAATGTCATTTTTTTCCAAACCTATAGGGATTAAAGTTACAGTGTTGTCCTGTGAGGAGCAAGGAGTTGGGCTCGATGATCCTTATGAGTACTTTCCAACTTGATATATTCCATGATCCTATGAAATTGCCATTTGTTATAAAACTGTAAAACATACTTAAGTGGGGAAAAATTAAAATGTGAGGTTTTATACTTGAAACTTTTCTGTACGTTAGGAAAGACTTTACCTTCTATTTGGGCACCAGTTTTTAATGTTTAGATTAACAAACAGCTGCTACATATATGCTAGATCAGCCTCCAAAAAGCTTAATTAACCTACTGTTACCAGCATGTAATAATACAGCATCGTATTAATTCTCAAAAATTGAAAGATCCCAAGTACTGAAATACACAATGGGTGAAGATGTGTTTTACTGCTATCAACAAGGGATGGGTGAATTTAGTAAAGTAGAATGAGCTAAATCTTAAGGTGTTATGGCTACCAGAAGTAGCATAAACCCACTAGGTCAGAGTTGAAACATGCTTTTATAATAAACACTTTTTTGGTCAGGCTAGAGATCAGAATACTGTATCCTTAAAACATATCTTTTGAAGGATTAATTTTGCATATTCCTACAAAACTGCCCTTTTTTGTAATTCTTCCTTTTTAAAGCCTTATTTATACAGTGTGTAGCCTAGAAACTCTTTTGGGAAATCTTAGTATATCTTTCAGGTTTATAAAGATGTGTGGAATATCATACCATAGACATCCCGAAGAATAGACCTATAAAAGTTTGCAGAGTGATACCTAAAACTGTTCTATCAGCATCTGAGTTTCAGTTGAAAATGTTTTGCTCTGACTTACTGTAATACGTGACAATAATTAGCTTTGGTCTAAAGAGCACTTTCTGCTTAAAGTTCGAAGGTAAGGCTTGTTGTCTTACTATGTTAACAGTAGTTAATCCTTTTTAATAATCTTAAACTATTTTTCCAGGAATTTGAGGCATATTAAAATAGCCTTTGTAATCTTAAACACTAAAGTGGTTTGCAGCATGTTATGACTTCAAACTGAAGCAGAAATGTCATATCTTGTGTTCATTTTTTCACTTTTGCCTTGTTAAAAATGTTAAATACTGTAATAATATTGGAAGATATTCTACTATTGAATTTTTAGTAGCTTTTGACAAAGTCAGAACTGAATTGTCTTTGAAAATATCTGGGTTTTATTTTGCTCTTGTTATGTACCAGCCTTTACAAAACAGAACAGATGAAGTAACAGATGAGTACTAAGAACTGGACTGAAGCAAAATCAGTTGCTATATTTCAGTTTGCTTTTATTTTTGGGGGGATTTAAGGGATACCTATTTCAAAAGCAGAAAGATATATATACACACATAATTGAAATTGTTCCAAGTTTTTCTTTAAGAATCTTGTATTTGATTTTTTAATGTAAAAAGATATTTTAGTGGAGTGTAAGAGAAACCAGTATTATGTTACAATAGACAATTAAACCATTTTGAATGCTTCTAATGGAGGATGAGGTTTATTGCAAAAGATGTGACAAATCTCATCCATTTGTTCATCTTTCAAAATAGTTCTTTTTTTTGTAAAATGTCTAATGCGATTTGATCTCTGCTTTCTATTGTGTTGCAAGAAATAGGATATTGAGTTGGGCAATTTAGCACCTTTTCTCCTCTGACAGTGGCAAAAGGGATGCCATTTGGGAAGAGCTGTGAATATGAACACTTCTGCTCAGTTATTCTCCTCATTCATAGTTGTACTGGGGCTTTGAGGTACACGCATCTGCCCCTTTAAGAAGTGTTTATAGATTTGTTGTCCATGAATTTGACCATATCCTTTTTGAATAAGCTGACATCTGCCTCTCTAACTTCATCTGGTAACTCGTTCTGGAAGCTTGCCGCTTGCTCTGTAAACCAGTCTTCTACCAGCTTCATGAAGTGCCCCCAGTTGCAGTTTCAGTTTGCTGACAGCTCTGCATTGCCTTTTTCTGCTGCCTTCACTTTTTTTTTCCCTGAACTGCCACTATACCCTAGTAGCTATTGTGCTGCTTTCAGAGCATGTTTAACATTTGTGCTTTGTCCAGTGGCTTAAGAGGGCAAATGTTCCTGTTTTTGTTATTACACTGACAAAGAGAGTTTGTATTTTTTTTTTTTTTGGGGGGGGGGGGGGGTGTTGGTGTTTAAGAAAAGAACATAAAGTGTTGATAGCTTTTACTTTGGGGAAGTAGACAATATAGTGGAATCATTTTATCTGTATGCATTTTTCATTAAACTGGCTTCCAGGCAGTGTTGTACATCTGAAAATTAAAATCCTCTTGACCTGAACTTTATTTCCTTCTCATTCTATTCAATGCAGGCAGGAATCTTTCTGCCTAGCTGAGGGGCCATTTTCCTAACTTATTAACGCTGCGTTTATTAAATGGTGTCCTCCTTAGGTAGTCATGACCCTCTTATCTTACATTCAGTGAAGCTGGTTTAGAAACTTGGGTCTTGTGAGCCTGTAGCTTTTCTGAAGTATAAATGCACATGAGGGTGGAAAGCAGCCTTATGTCTAAACTAAAAGTTCTCTTTAAAGTATAAAGTTACTTCAGGTAACAGTTACATCTTTTATACTCTAAATGCTGATACATTGGTGGAGAGTTTTATAAGTTCTTTAAACTATGATTCAACATGACTACTGTTAGGTCAGTTACTGCATACTGCCATTTTTTTCCTCAAGCCTAAGTTCCTTCAGGTTTTCCGAGCTTAACATCAAAGAACAGCTTTGAAGCTTTCTTGATCTCCATGTAGACTCTAATCTGAGAGTGCTATCTAAGCAGTAGAAATAATCAACACCTGCAAAAGAAGCCTTTCTTCTCCCAGGACAACTAAGATAATAACTGTAAAATACTTGTTAAATCTTTCAGATTTTTTAGGGGAAAAATAAATGTTTTACAAGCAATGGGCTTCAGCCGAAGTGTGTGTTTGCAATGACAAACCAGTTGTTTCTTGGGAACAGACCAATTCAGCTCACCTTCATACCCAGCAAAACAGTGGTACTGCAGCATACTACATACTGTTTAGGCCAAGGATGTTACATAGTGAGAGGAGAGAGTTAAATGTTACAATTGCTCCTGTCACTGGAGTGAATTTATTACTTATGCAACCTGAA
This sequence comes from Balearica regulorum gibbericeps, assembly GCF_011004875.1. Taxonomy (NCBI): domain Eukaryota; kingdom Metazoa; phylum Chordata; class Aves; order Gruiformes; family Gruidae; genus Balearica; species Balearica regulorum. The sequence continues at coordinate 65,384,078 of NC_046184.1, forward strand.
AGGTAGTAGTGAAAGTGAGCTGCCCGGAAGAAATTATTGCAATTATAAGTATCCCCCTCAGAATTCTTTACTGGAGTTCTCAAGACAATTTTATTTTTCCAGACTCTTTCCTTGATAGTAGAAGCCTGCCTCCCTACTGCACAGCTGACTGCCACCAAACAAAACAGTCTGTTCAGCTTGTGTCTTGCACTGAGGATCTCTGGGGGCTGCAAGGAAGACGAAGGGCTACAACAGGATCGGTTTGGCCAGTGGACCACAGGATGAGCACTGCTACCTTAGAAAACACTGTAAAGCCATTTTGTTAGAATGGCAGATTGAATATTTCCATCTTTGAAATCTCTGCTCTCTTTACTTGTAAATGCTACTTTTCACAACACTGAATATTGTCAGCAAGTCATACTAATGTCAGATGCAGTTTATTAGATTGTTAAACAGTTACAATGGGACATTTAATGGGCTGAGTGTTGTCTTGGGAACAGACATGGTATGAAGTATGGAATTTTAGTGGGGTTTTGTGTAGAATCTTTTATCAGTAAAGAAGCTCTTGAAATTCTAGGTGTACTATGGTCTTAAACTATTGGGTGTCCTTTACTATTAATCTGTGCACTTTCTTCCTTGTAATGTAAGTGAGAAGAAATTTATGCTTATTCAACAGAGTTTATATGTAACTCTAAAGACAAAGCTCTGTAATGCTCTTGCCACCCACAGTGGTTTTCATGACACGTGATTGAGCAAATGCACGTATTTTAAAGTGAGACTTGCATATCTTCTCAAGAGGAGGTGTTCTGAAATCTTACTTATTTTCAGAAAACATCTCTCAATCTCTGTAGTCAGTCCTGTGTTCTCTAATAACTTTTATCCCTTTAACTACCCTGTTTACAATTTAGTCTGGTTTTTCACTTCTATGTATATGACTACACAGTGCTTAAAACAAACATGACTAGTTAATCACTCCTTGCTTCTCTTTTGCTTTCATAATTCTGGCACTGAGGCTGTGTTTGTCCTTACTATTCTGCAGTTTGTCTAGTTGGTGCATTTCTGTTATCCTCTATCCTCCTGTTCTGTTTTGTTACCTTTTAGGTGTAGGTGTAGCTTATTCAAAACAAACTTCATCAGTTTTGGACTTGGAATGATTTGGGCTTTTTTTTCTCTGTAGCAATAGGGATTTTTTCAAAGTGGGAGAGATAAGCATAATCCTAGATGGATGTAGTCTTTTACGATATAGAAAGAAAATAGTATGATTTGTTAGTAAGCTTTTCCAGAGGTGACCTGTTTAATGTAGCGTATGAAAAAGCTTGCTGCACCATAGATTTCATAAAGTACGTTATACTGAATTCTTGCATTCATATGAGTAGTTGCTGGAAACAAACAAAATCCTTCTGTTTCTATCCAAGATTAATTGATAATTTATTGATCTTGCAACTTGCTGTGTGACAAAGCTTATGTGACTTTTTTTCTAGTTCTGAAGTAAATTTTTAAAATTAGATTAGCTGTGTGCCAAGTAGTTCTCTATATAAATCTTGCCTGTTTGGTTTCTAAATGAAAACAATGCACTGCACTATAAAGTCGTATGTAATCAATATAATTATCCAAGGTAAGTAACTTTTGTGACACATTTAATATTAATACAGCCTGGCTCTGAGTTGACAATCCTTCTCAATGTCTTTACAGGGTGCTGATAAGACTGTGAAAGGCCCAGATGGACTAACTGCCTTTGAAGCCACTGACAACCAGGCAATCAAAACTCTTCTTCAGTGACGGATGGACTGATGTCTTAAATGTCTCTCCTGTGGCCTCACACTGCTGCCTGTCTGTCACTCTTTGCATCTTCCAGCTTCTTCAGCTAAATACTTTGGGGGGAGGGAAATTCTTTGATTCAGACTAGTTAGGGGCTCGTATCAAAGATAATCTGTTTGGAGAGGGTTGAAAACTGTTATGAACAGTGTCCCTCTAGGACTTCTTTTCAGTGCACAATCTCTTCCCATTTCTAGTGAAAACAGAAGAAGGAAGACAGACCATGATCTTGAATTTTTGGCTTGTAAACTTCCTAGGTTAGTACTAAGATTTTTGTTGAAAGCATCTTTTAGATGGAAATATTGTGCTATGTACCTGAAACTAATTGTGAAGGAGACAATAGGCCCATGCTATTAGTGTCTGCCATAATCTGAAGTGTAGTAATGTAGGTGGCTGGGTTGCTTTTCTCTCTTCTCTCTGAGTGAGTAGCTTTATTCTTCTTCTGCCTAAAGCTTACGTTGCAGTTTTGAGGACTTTTGATACTAGTTATTGGAGCTGTTCTTTATATTGACTAATTGGATGTCACACTAATGTTTTTCTGACTCTTGAGTAAACCAGGAAAGATCGGTTGAGGCATAGTGGTGTTACACTCCAGAGTATCTGCAAAGGTACTTTTGGATGCTTGAATTTGAGGTTTTTCTTTTCCATGTTTGTTCTAGTCCAGAACAGATGTTTTAAGCAATTGTTTTTGGGAAAGTTCAAAAATGTCACTGTAGTTATTTCCAAAAGGATTGTGAGATGAAATTTCTTTACTCACCATGTCAGTATAAAATTTATAGACACTTGAAAAAGCTAAAGGCTGTTTGGTACAGAAAGATAATCAAGTCAAATGTGGAAAATGAACAGTAATTATTTAGACATTCCTATTGGGTGAATATTGTTGGTAAACTTTTCTGGTAAACTTGTAAAATACACGTAAGCTTTCTAAGTTCAGGTGTTAGGAACAGAAAATGTACAAGTAGAAGTCTTAACTTGCTCTAACTACTGGAGGAAAAAAACAACTTCTAATTGTGCATATCATGCTTATCTTTGAATTGGTGTTTTGTTGTTGGCTGAATGAACCTCTTAAATTTCATTAAGGCATGGGGCTTGTTCTGAAAGTTACCAGTGCAACCACACCACATTAACCATTGACTCTTAGATACCAGGAGGTATGACAGTACTATGACAGCCTTGATAATTCATGGGAAGGTATTTAATAATGATGTAGGGATTCTTGTCACATCTTATGGTCCTCAGAAATGTCTGAGCTTCTGTCTTTCATCTTGAAAAATTTCAGTAAACTGCTGATTTGCCCAAAACTGAATGACAGGTTTTATAACAGAAAAGTGTGTACCATAAACTATACATCTTCCTCTTTTTTGGAATACAGTTTTCAAACTTTCTGATAAGATACACAGTACAGAAAAGAAATGTATATAATGTCTCATGCTGAATTCTTAAACAAAAGTAGCCGATATTATTTTGGTATCACTGCTGAAATTGAGAGGATATGTAGAAGTAGACTTGTGACTACCACTCTTATTTAATGGAGACTTAGTTTTACTTGAATCATGTTGCATATTACAATTGAATGTCTCAGCTATAAAAAGCCTTGCATTTAGACTGTAAAAAGAGAGCAGATACTGATTTACATGTAGACATCCCATAATAAAAGCAATGGAGAAAACAATCAACTCTGGCCATAAACTGTGCAGTGCAATTACTCTTTGCTTCTTGGAGACGGGTGGCAAGGAAGAGCAGAAGGGTTGGAAATCAGTTAGTGAGCTGCTGATAAAAGAACAAGCATGTCTGGTGAACAGTGCTTTTTGTGACTATTTAAAGAGCACTCTTTAATCTTATCTCTGATCAGCGTTGGATTGTCATGTCATTGTGATAGTGTGAACACAGACTATAGGTTTAACTATTCAGCTATGAAAGTAACCATCTTTGGCATAAATTTGCCTCCATATTATGCTACTAAATACTTAGCTGTTAAAATACTACTCTAGAAAACTGCGATCTGTTTTTATGTGGAAAACTTGATTATTCAAGTTTTTTGCGGTGATTAGCCTCAAGTTGTCTGGCCATAGTGTTACTGGATGTTTTTCTCTTTTTTCTCTGTATTCTTTCCTGCCCTTCCTTTCAACTCTCATTTAAGTGAGCATTATCATAGTAAAGAAACATCATCTTTGTACTAACTCCTGTGGTGATTTGCTGAGGCAATTTTGCCTCCCTTTTTCTACAATTATGTGGACACCTTATTTTTTTCTTACTTCACTTGAGGGGGGGGAAAATGCAAACTTCAGTGAGACTAGTGTAAATTTGGCTGTAATATATACCCAAGCTGCCTTTTGAGATAGGTAAAAGATGTGATTTAACGTTTGGCTCAAAGAAATACTTTTTTTTGCTTTTTGCACTACGTAAGAGGTGATTGATCATTTTGCCCAGTATTAAAAAAAAAAAAAAGTGGTAATAAAAACTTAAGCTTTTGTAATTGTCTAGGAACTGGGCTTGTTCATTTGTTCCCTTCTTGTGAGCTCTATTGTGAAAAAAATAATGGGTGGCTGTCTGTATCTTTTGAGTAGGTCCTAACTAGATAAAAACACCAAACTGTAAATTAATTTACATTCTATAAACAGAATTTAAATACTTTGTCAGACTGGCATTCCACTCTGTTCTTAAACCTTTTCCTTTGAAATCTGTGTTGAATAAGTTATAACCTTAAGTGTACCCTCTGCTCCTTTTTCTTAAGGGGGAGCAAGTGGGAGGAGGAGTACAATGGAACTTTATCCTTGAACATAACATTGAATTATTTGTAGAAGAGGCTGGTAAGAATGGAGTGTCCTAGGTCAAGCAATTGCAATGTTGCATGCAAAATTTCAAAATTAACTTGTCTTAATTATATTTTGTAAATGGATAAACAATCATCTTTCTACGCAGTGATGGAAGAAAATTAGTGCTCTGTGCATTTTGATATTTGACTTCCTCTTTTCACAATTGTTAACTGTTTTGACACAGTTGGGTTCATCATTATCATGCCTCATAGACATCAGAATGCTAAATGATACTGTATTTTTAAGTTTGTGTTGCAAGAATGAATGGAATAAACTTGAATTGTGCGATATGAGAATGTGGAGGTTTATTTCCCTTTCTGCTCCTGTGTCTTATTAATCTCTAGCTACAACTTTTTATTTGCCTGGAAGGCATCTAAGCTCCAGTTCAAATGTACAGTGATTGAAATATTTAGGTACTTATAAGACTTAAATGTGGAATGGAATCTGCTTTGAGAACTAAATATATTAAGTTGGGGGTTTTTAATTACATCATTTAAAAGAGGTTTTGATTAATTCTCTGGTCTTGTAGTCTGCATTTCCTGCTCAAATGGTAATACATAATGTTGAAGATCTCTTATTCATGTTAAATTCTAAGAGACAGTTTGTAGAACACTTTTAAAGAAAAAGTACAGCAAGGTGTTGTGGCAAAGTGGGAAAACTATTAATATGGAAAAATATTTCAAAAGAAACTAAATTTGTCTGGTTTTCTGAGCTAAACTTTGAAAGCATGGACTTCTAATGCTGTATGCACAACCTTTTAGTCAAATATTGGAAAAAAAGATGGATATGTTCATCATTAATACCAAAGCAGTTCAAACAGTGTGATCACTAGTGCAAATTGATGTGTGTGCTTCAGTTCCTGTGTTCATCTTACAGGGCTTTTGTTTTGTTTTGTTTTTTTTAATGGACAGCTTTTCTGTAGGAGTAAATACTAGCTGAGGTTCAGAACACAGACGTTTCACTCACATTCCTCAGTGCCTGGCTAACCGAATTCATCTATACATGTAAACACTTTTCCTAATATTTTTTTATGGCTGATATTTTGGAACAAATGGATTTCTCAGCTCCGTTCCAAAAGGAAGTTGGCCCAAGAAAGCATTTTTTTTTCCAATTGGATCACTTGATTGTTTCTTTGAGAAAAGTATATTGTCAAAGCTCTCCTCAAAATACTTTTGTTCTACTTATCTGACATCTTGGAACAGCTTTCACTAAGATATGCCATAAACTTACTAGGTGTGTTGTTCAGCAAGCGCTTTGTTTCATGCAGTGCCTTGAAAGGCTTCAAAAGCATATTGAGTTTGCCTGCTCAGGAAGTGAATGAGCATTTTTCCTAGGAGCAGTGCTCCTCTCTCCCTGCTTTAGCAGTCAAAGCAATGTTTCTAGTAATTTTAAATTAAGAAAAGTTGCATTTAGATACCATTGCTTGCTATTGTGATCTAATGTTAATTTGGAGAGCCTTCCTTCAAACAGAAGTCCTGGAATCTCTTGATTCTTCACTCTTCAAATTGCATTTGGAAAGCACCTGTGTGTACATCTCCATTCTCCTGTATCCTGAATGTGTCTCTTTTCAGGAATACTTCAGACCGCTACAAAATACAGGATTTGTTTGTACTTTTCAGTGAGTTCCTGTTTTCCACAAATGTATCTTCATTTTGCAGTACTTCAAAATTGTGAATAGAACCCTTCCTTTTCATGCACTGAAGTTCATCTCATGGCCATTAAAGCTGAGAGGCAAGACTGTGTGCTGAAACTGCAGTAGCCTATGTCTCAATTGGTTTATCAAACTTACAATTAATTAAAGGAAAGTTTCTTTTAGTTGTCTCAAGCTGAGCATAAATTTGAAGGATCTAAAACTCAGTCTCAAAAATAACTTCTTGACCTACAAAAAACTCAAGTTTGGTCTATATATATAAAATTATTTACCTTGGAAATATTCCTTCATATGTGTTTCTTGTCACTTTCTTCTAACTGAAAGTAATTCCTCAGTATGTTCAGAAGAAACTTCAGTTTCTTCACCAAAGCTTTTGTTTCAAAGTGAAATAAACCATTTTCTAGTCTGAATCAACATGTAACTACTTTGCCTCAAAAGTGTTTGGAGGTGGGAAATCTTGAAAAGTGTGCAGCTTTCCATGGAAATGAAGTTATACTTTTTTTTAATACACCTTTTTTTTTTTTTTTTCAACTTACCAGTGTAGCCAACAAACCAGATCAGAATTTGCATGTCCCTGTGTAATGAGTCAGCTTGGTTTCTTTTTAGAGTGGTGATACCCTTGGGAGAGCATCATGATGTCCTGGATTTTTGTAGTGTCTCCTAATCCACTAAGGTGCAGGGCAGATGTAGGTGTTTAATTAGGGCTAAGATAAACGCAGATTTCTGAATGGGGTTGTTATTGCCTAATTCAGTTTCTGCAGTGCAGAAGACCTGCCAGTATCTATCTCTTGGCATGCAGAGAGTGAGGATAGCTGCCATTGTTAAAGGCTGTTAAACAGTAATTTGTCATACTGGATGAGCTAAGGCCATCATAACATGGTAGCCCTCTAGAAAGAGCAAATAAATTGTAATGTTACCTTCTGAAAGTCTTTCCCAAAGTTTATTCTTGTTATTTGTCCATATTTTATTTTGGTGGCTTTTTTATGTGCTTTAGGAAGTGTCCTAAAACAAGAGTGCTTTTTGGTTTTCTTTCATTGTCCTCTTGCATAAAGCTGTAACTTTACCTTTTACAACAGAAATGTATCTTTTACATTACTTTTAAATGAAAAAATGTAGCCTCTGTGTGTGTGTGTGTGTTCATATATAATAGATAACAGTTGTGCTGAAGGATACTTCCCAACTACACTTTTGACAAATTGCTATGAAAACCTAGTCCTACCCCTGATACCAGTATGTGCATGTAGGCAAATCCTGAACAGTAGACATAAATAGGATATGGGAGGAAATGTTTGAGGTTTTGTTTGAGGCATTGGGTGAGAGATCATTAGAATCTCAATTGATCAATGCAACAGCAGCAGATTTGTTTTGTGACCATGCACAAACCTCTCTGCAATTCACTCCTCAATAGGAAAACTTAATCTTTTTCCTTCTTTTTTTGTGCACTTAGCCTGTAAGTTGATTGAAGGATTATCTATTTCTCAGGACCTGACACACCTTAAAAAATTTGTGTTCTGCAGTCGATGTCTATAACCTCAAAAACACAGAACAGTTTATTTAAAGAGAGAAATGAAACAGATGGGAAGCACACCAATTTCTAGTGTCAGAGGTTTAAAATGTAAGAACAAAACCCAAGCTTATAAATTAATGAAATTTCTGAAGATAGATATAAATTTTACAAGCCATATTAAACAATAACTTGAAAGAAAAAAAAGACCCAGCCTACAGCAATAAAGCTGTATAACATGTATACTTAATAAGGAGGTTCTAAGGCTGTGTTCTCACTATAAACAGGTGGATATATATTGGCCATTCTCTCTTGTCTGCTTAAAAAACAACTAAAAAAAAAATTAGCAGATGGTTGCTTTGGGGGAAACAGGATTCCCTTGTTTCCAATTTGCAAAGCTCAGAGGTTGGGTTTGAAGGGTGTTGGGTTTTTTTTACTGTCAGAGATGAGATTTACAGAGATTGTACAGAGTGAAATGTACTACAATTTAATGTAAAAATTTCCCTGAGCAGTTTCTAAAGATCACATTGCCAACTGCATTTGTTCTCAACATGCCAGAGCTGACTTGTGACACATGTTCCCATTCTCTCATCTTTATATGCCCTTCCTGAAGGTACAGCTTTCAAAAGCTGTACTTTACCCCATCACAGCTTTCTCTTTTTAATAGGTGCCTAGAAAGTAGGCAAAGAACTTGTTTGTAGATGGTACTAGAAAATACTCCATCTAAGGCTGTCAGAAAAGCTTAGGTGCCCATTATTTTTCAGCCATTTGGACTGAGAAAGGCTGCTCTATTGAACTGGAGTTGTGCTATGAAGCAGAGGCCTATGTCAATGCAGAGCTGCCCGCTGCATGCGTGAGCGTTCTCACAGGAGAGAGCTGCTGTGACACATTGTGGACTTCCAAATGTATTTTCCCCACTGGTGGCTGTGAAAACCCATCAATAATTTCATGGCCATCTAGGCAGAAAACTGTCACCCTTTAAAAAAAGTTTCAACCGCATTGTTGTTCTTTTCGTGAGGTGACAACTTACCAGAGTGAGGAAGTGATGATTTGAAAGAGGTAACGTGAGCTTGACCTGCCTAGTGCAAACCACCTACAGAAAGAAGTGTATTTTGCTGCATCCTCTCCCAAGGAAACGTTCAAACCATTGCCAGGTAGGAGCTATATGCACCTACCAATTGGTCATGTGGTCTCATCCGTTTACTGGGGATGTAGAGTATTTGTTCAAATGTTCCGCTGTCAAAAAGCGGATGGCTGAAACCAGCAGCCTAAAGCTGCCTTTGTCACTCTTGACGGCAGTCATCTTAAGAAAAGCAATGATACTTGCTGTGAATGCGTGACTGAGAGGGTAGCAAGTTTCTTTTTAAGTTTTACTTAGCCTTTATCACTGCTGCTTTTACGCTAATAGCTAGTCAGGGAGTTGACCTATTAAGGCATTTGACTAAATAAAAATGTAAAGCTTGTCTTAGAGGGTTTGAAATTACTCTAAACTTATTTTTTGACGGGTTAATAGTAAGAAACATTGTCACTTTTTAACGTGTTATCGGCAGTTAAGGTTTTTTTCAGGCTTGCTTTTGTCATAATGAGAAATTCAGTCAGCTTTTCTGTTGTGTTCACAAATTCATCTCCCTATAATGGCAGATTAATTGATTATTCTGTCTCTCAGTTCCCCATTTTCAAGGTGGAACGTATGCTTTGTATGCTCTAATTAAAATAGAACAATCCCTTGTAGCCTGGGGAAACTTCTGTATATGTAAATGGGTGGCAGAGTAACATCTAGCGTAGAAGTTTGATTTCTTTTTTATTTGGTTGGGGTTTTAGTTACTTTGCTTTCTTTTCAGAGGGAGAGGGTAATTTATCATACTCATGGACCATCGATCACCAGGAAATAAGAGGTAGGAGTTTCCCTGATCCCTGGACTTAAATACAATTTTGTGATTAAAAATTGATACCTTCATCAGTGTATCTTTGGCAGAGTTAGTACAACAACAAGAACTGATGCAATTTTTCTGCCTGTTGAATTCTACATAAATGGATCACATCAGACATCTCTGTTATCACAACTGATACCTAATGTATAAGAGTTTCTTCTTGAGAATTGAAGAATTTGGGTTAATTTGTTCCAAACACTTCCTCTGTCATGAGGAGTTAAATGAATGTACTTGATGTACTTGGCTTTGAGCGGCAGCTGATAAGCAAGTATGGAAATAACCATGGGAATCTTCCACTTCCTTTGCAAAGTCCTGACTAGAAGTACTCCTGGAAAAGTTTAAAAAAACAAACAAAAAAACCCCCCAACCCCCAAAACCCCCTACAAATAGAAAACCCCCAAACATTGTATTGTTTTGATACAATAGCATCAAGAAGGTCTCCTTATCTCTATACCTGGTAGAGATGGTATCATCTTAAATGGTAGCATCTTAAAACCGCGTTCCCCAAAGTTACGTAACTACAGCAGAGAAACATAAGATACTAGGTCTCAAAGGTTTGTGTATTAGCAAACTGCTCTCTATTTTCCACGCTGTCTTCAGGCAGATGTTTCCACGTGGCATTCTTTCAATGGATAGCCAGGCCAGGTGTCCACATGAGGCCAGGTCTTCTCAAACTTTGATCTTTTCTATTCTGTTTCAGGGAGATGTAGTGCTTCCCTTTCTTCAGAAATATTAGGGGAAAATATTAGGGAGGGTGTTAAAAAGTTTCACTGTCTTCATCTGTGGCGTTCAGCTTTTGTAAAGCTAAAGTTGACCTTTGAGTTTTGTTCTTGCAACAAGTTATTTTTGCAGTAAAGGAACTCGGGCTGATACAGCATAGCTAAGCAATATTTTTTGGGAAAAAAATAATTTGGTTGATTTTTGGTTCTCCAACATATAAATAAACTAAGTCTGTGCATTCTTCAGTTTCATGCTTATTTAGCAAGTCACCCCTTGAAAACATTGGGCTTGACCTTGCCAATTATAATTTCCCTCTGTAAAGAGAGGATCAAAAGCAGGACATACAAGTCTAAGCACAGTTAACCTGTATAGTATAGCTGCCCAGGATATTGCTATGAAGTTGAAGAATTCTGAATTTGTCATGCTTGCATGCCAAGAAATGGTATTTGGCTGGAAAATAAAACGTGGTTAAACAGTGGAGCCAGTGGCAGGGAGGAATTTTAAAGAAACTGAAGACAAGAAGCTGAAAAAGCACACAAGATCACATGCAATGCCTGTGGCGATACTGTCAAAGTAGCTGCAGTTTGTAGGTGGTGATATCACTTTTTCATGACTTGTAACTCTTGTCACTGAGAGTAAATGTCCTTCCAGAACTAAGGATTGTAATGGGACTGCAGTCATTCAGCTGTATTCATTGTACCTGCTAAACAAGGAAGAAAAATGCAGGATTGAATGAAACTGAGTCTTGCTCAGACCACTGAGAACTAGGAACACAGAAATAAACGTGGTTGTCCTGGCTTTGGGAAAGGGTCCAAACCATTTATTTCTCTTTGATTATGAATTAATGAATTTTTTGGAGGAAATGACATTGGAAAGTGACAGCTGCAGAGAAGATCTCTAAAGTTAATAAATAAGAGGAGTAAAGCAGGAATTTTTTAGGGTTATTAGGGAGCATAGAAAATTATCAGGCAACACAAAGAGCAAAAAGTAGTGCATTGCAACAACACTTGGGAAAAGTACAGAATGGCAAAATATGGGCATTTTCATTTAGTTTTCTTTTTGTTTTACTTTAGTTGTGATTTTAAATACATGAAAGCTGAATTAGTGAATGTTGCAGCTTTGAAGTTCTTTGGCTCAGTATTTGCTTTCTAAATGGTGCCATTATTTAATCTTGAACTGTAAACCCACTATATTCTGCAGAGTTGAAATAACATTGTGAAATAGTGTTGCAAGAAGCACAGGAAAGCAGTTGTAATGTTTATTTCTGAAATAGACAAGCACAGTGGCCCTTCTAAAATGCAAAAGTCTGTAAATATTGGCAGTATGTGAGCAACAATTACCAATTTCCACAGGCTTTCTATACTTTCAGGGTCGTCTCTCTTCTCATTGGGAGTGACCAAGTTCCATTTATTTACTTATAGGTGGTTGGAAGTTGTGAAACTTTCTTCTGTTTTGATGTAGACTCCTTATACAGAAAAGTTTGAGAACCAGTCACTCAATCCAGTAAGCTTAATATAGAAATAACAAAGATAAATGTGTATTTCAACAAAATAAACAAGCACTGAACTCTTTCAATTTTGTAATAAGCAATCCCAACAAAGATTGGGAAGTAAGAATCTATTTGGCAGAAGGTTAGCTAATCCAGTGTGACAAAGCTTTGGGTTCTCCCGCTAGAGTCCTGTCCTTGCGGCAGCTCCTCGTCTTCTAGCTAGCAGTGGCAGGAGTGCCTGTGTAAGTCGGTTGCAAATGACTTCATTTTTCATAGCTGTCACCTCTAGATTTGCTTTAAGCACTGTTAAACAGCTTTTTAGTATATGATATTCCAGGCCTTGATTATTGAGCTTCTGTGAGCTACAGTGGAGAAGGAAGATGATCTCTATTCAAAGGGTAAGGTATTGGGGTCTGGTGTAAAGGATCCTTATGCAAGTGATGTGAGATAGTGGTGTGAGCTGTCGTGGCTTTTACAAGTGTGTTGCTGTCATTGCAGCAGTAGTGGGAGAATTACAGATATTCACAGCACAGAAAGACACAGTGGATTAGCCAGTAGATTATTGCTGTTCGTTGCTTTCCCCTGCTGAGAAGGATGTTCCAAATGATTAAGTGGCTGTCTCCAGATTCAGGAGAGCTGATTTCTTTGTGTGACAGATTTTGTTTGATCTTCGGACAAATAATTTATGCTGCAGTTTGATGGAACAGTTAAAGTAGCAAATGCTGCTGAAAAAGCAGATTTCCCCCCACCCACCCACCCACTCGTCTTGGGCTGAGCCCCAGCTTCTTTTCCTGCATTAGCACTAATGCTCACCTGGTCCTGAAGAGAGCTGAAACAGCAGAAAATGTACTCTAACAGCAATAACAAAAATATGATAAGCCTGAGACAATACTTTAGCTGTTCCTAGAGAGAAGTAGTAAATTTTTCTTTCTTAATTTCTAGCAGTGACAAAAATTGTACATAGCTATCTGTGGATTCATTGCATCTGGCATATTCCCCAGGCTTGCTAGGTCTTTCCAAAGTTTCTTGTAATCCTCACTGGTCACAAGAATCTAGAATAATCAGGGAGATATAGTCACCTTGCTGTTCACCTTTCCTTTCAGTTCATTAATACATGGGTTGAATGTCCTCGGTCTAGTCCTAAGGCTGGTCCCTAGGTCAGTCCAGTATTAACCTCTGTCAACAGTGAGAAATAGCTACTTATGTCTAATTCTCTCTTACTCAGGTTTTCAACTGTGCCGTGACTTTTCCCTGTGCTGGTTGCCAGGTTTCTTCAATAGCTTCTTGTGAAGGAGGTTGTAAAAAGTCTTTGGAAAGTTTAAATATTTTCTCTCTAGAAGTTTCTCTATTTAAAATCAAATGTATACGAGGGGTGGGAGAGGGCAATAGAGAACAAACAATGTAGGCAATTTTTTTTAGAAAGCAGATTCCCTTAACCATCAGTAATTATCTTGTAACTTTACCATCCTTCAGGGCTCTGGACTCTAACTTCAAAGGAAACAGAGGATGGAAGCATCCCTAACACATAAATAGACAGGCAATTAAAATCCAGCCAGGAGTTTTATTTTTCCCTAAAGTCCTTGTGAAGCATCCTGCTCTATAAACTGGTCTTTACAAGGGTAAACATATGCTTAGGGGAGTAATCGATTCCTTTTCTGAATGAATTAATCGATTCCCTGCCTCTTGTAACAAACAACAAATTACCAGCTACTGTTAAGGCAACCTCAATACATGACTTCATCTCCATCTAAACTAAGTTTGAACAGATCGTTAATAATGCAGGCCCAGGAACGGAGCATGAACTTTCATCTCGGCAATATTTTTCAGAAATCTATTGCAACTGAAAATCTAAGGTTTGCCAGCAGCCTAACAGTTCAAACAGCTTATGACAAGCCATCAGACTGTCATGTATTTCAATTATTTATCATCACTCTGTGAATATACTAGACAGTCCTTTAGAATTTCAATGAACACTTTCAATTATGTGTAATCTTTGTAGAGTTCACCACTACAGTGATAGCATGGGCAAACAGCTGAAAAAATATAATTAGTAATGCCTGGTTCTTATGCACCATTTTGCATGTGGGAGGTTTTGCAGAGGAAGCAGACACTTTGAGATAAAAGCATCATGGTCAAGGACAGAAATGGAAGAAAAATTCACGTCTCCAAATTCTCAGTCTGAAGCTCCACAGGAGCTTGCTGCTACCAAATTTATTTAATGCATTATGGGAGAGTCCAGAAGCCCCAGCCAAAGACTGCCGTCTCTCTTGTTCTGTAATACAAGGCAAACAGGTAAAAAGGCTGTAGCAAGTTAATGTTTTACATCTTCTGCTACTTCAAATGTCTCTGAGAGATCAAGAGTCTTGAATTTCAGTGACAGAAACTCTGAACATTCTTCACACAAATAGAGGAGAGCAGCAAGAATGATCAAAGGTCCAGAAAACAGACGTGGTAACAGACCTTCTGATACGTAAAACACTCTTGCAAAGAGGAAAGGAAGTTGACTTTCTCCATGTGGTAGACAAGATAAAATGGGTATAAGCTACAGCAAGGAGTCTCACATCAAGAAATAATGAACTTCTGGAGCTGATTTCTGCAGAAGTCTATGGAATCTCCATCAATAAATGCTTTTAAAAATGAAGGAATTTTTGTTGTTGCTGCTGTTCAGAAATTACTTACATAAACCTATGGGACAAGGTGAGGTCTAGATCACTGTTTCCAAACTCCTCCTAGGCCTGCAATTTTGTGAAGTTTCATCTACTTGAGAGGTATATATATTTAATACAGGTAAGTATATCTAAAAAACCATTTAAATACATGTCTAACAAAAATGCATATGAGGAATACATATTTATGCAATTTATATGGATTTAAACATTTTTAGTCATATTGAGAATGATTAGTTAGGTTATCTTTCTGGGTGATTTAAAAGATGAATTTGGATTTGGTGTCCTCTGAAACAGAGTCATTCAGTGTACTTCATAGGTGTTTTCACCAGATATTGTGCTCATTGAAGGCAACCTCTCTGTACAGCTTATTGAAAAATAATGGACTTTGGTAAAAATAACAAAGGCTTGAAACTCTAAAAAGAAAATTCTAAAAAAACTTTGGGGATTTTTTTCCTTTTTCAAAGTACACATCACCTGCAACTCTTTATTGATCCTAACACTGATTACTCTGCAGGATCCCACTGAGTCAGTGTGACAGCTTGGTCTATGAAAAAGAGATGGCAAATAGCCTGAAAAACATTTTTAAAATGGCTCCAAGAGCCATGTTGCATGTTGAACAGTGTCAAAATCACAAAGCTGTTCAAACAATCGAAGTCCAGTACTGATGCCTTACATAGGCACAGGCTACATGCTAGTGTAATTAATTCAGTTAAAAGTGTACTTTTTTCTCTTTATTTGCATTCACACCAGCTGTATTAGCACTCTAGTGTGAAAATAGTTTATAGCAGTACCGTTATAGTTCCATTCCCACTTAGAAATTATGTCTGCCATCACAAGTCCCTTTTCACTAGTTCAGTATTTAACTGCATCCACAGTACTAAGGTTGTGCTTCTGTAATTATACTGCTCTACATAGGGCTATTTTTTTTTTAATAGATTTAAGTTTCATTCATGATGTAGCATTGCTGATTAATGGAGCTTTAGTCCCAGGAAAATTGATTTTCTAAAAAAAGAAAATGCTTACCAACTGGCTTTAGAAATTTCCACCATTCATTTTAGTTAATTGAAATTATGAAAATTCTGCAGCTTCTTAATCAGAGATTTCTCTGCAGATTGCCACTTCTGGCAATGGTTCACAGCTGTATATGACTTCAGCAGATACAAATAAGATATATCAAGAAAAGTGTGTTTACAGGCCCCATTAATTTGAAATAACATGGCCTGGGGTATTGAAGTATACCTTGATAAACACATTTGAGTTGTAGTACACTTTTCCCTCTCTGCTATGAGGCTATTGTTCCCTGACTTCCAAAAATATCATTTCAGGATAATTTATCTTTTATTATTTGTTTGTGCTTAAGGTACAAATCCAATAATGTTATTGTCTTTTTATTTGTAACAAATGATGAGCAAATAAAAGAAAAACATCATGGTCTGCATGTGAACTTTAAATTTTTCAAATGTGAAACTAGATGATAATTTTAGTTGCAGGACATGTCTACATTACCAGGGCTACTAGTGTCCTATACTAGTAAAATGCTGCAAAAGTGAATACAGCTACAATAGGAAAGAGATCCTATCAGTCTAGCCATTGCCCTGAGGGCGGCTGAAAAAAAAAATCAAAAAAAATCTGGTATGGCAAGACTTACGTCAGCTTTGATGGCCAAATAGGTCCATGAGAGATCACATCCTGTCTGCTTGTAAAGCCGCATCTGTATCTGCTTGGAGGTTGGACTAGGTCTCCTGAGTGCCTTAGACCCATAGGATAATTCAGATTACATGTTGCATTTTGAGGGAATGCTAACATTTCATCCATTTATAGTTTGAATTCATACACACAGAAAAGAAATAATTAGTAGTATTCTTCCTGATTATCCTAGGTTTTTCTTCATATGTTGTAGGATGGTATACTTTCCCTGCAGGTCTTCAAGTCAAATGTAGGCTATAATCATGATTAGAGGACAATCCTACTGTTACAGCTGAGAAAGCAGTCCTTTGTAAATGGGCTACAATGGTGTAAATCGTGCTCAGTCAGTCAAACACGTGCTTCCAGTTTTAATCCAGGTTGTCCATTTTACAGGTCAAACGATCACAGCAATTACTTTTAATAGCACTTTGCAACTGTAAGTGGCCAGGACCCCACTGTAGTCTGCTTTTATAGCTCAGCTACTGAACAGGGCTTTTGCAAACCACAGTGGCTTGGCTGGCTGCAGTCACCTGCCTAATTCTGCAGAGTGACCAGACATTTGTTTAAGGGGTTTTACAATTTCTTTTCAAATATTATGTTCCAAGACCCATATAAAAATGTAAGAGGGGGCAAAAAAGGCAGAGGCAAAAGAGGCTTGGAAAAGCGTCTGTTTTTCCATGGTGCATGGGAAGATGGATGTGGACACTCTGTATCAGTGTTATCCAGGTACTCCCAGGAGAAGAGCAAATATACAGTGTACGCATTCTGGAGACTGGGGCTGCAAATTATTTGCAGAGTTATGCTGGGAATTAAAGCCAGTAACCCCAGAGGAACTGTAGGCGGCATGGGGAGCAAACAGGAGGTACCAGATGTCAGCGAGTAGTTGCAGAGCTATGATCTCACTGGGATCACAGGGATGTGCTGCAGTGGATGGGTACTGGCTTTTTAGGAAGAACAGACCAGCATGGTGAGACATTATCTTGCCTTTTATGTGAGAGCACCTTGGGAATGCATGCAGCTATACCACAGGATGGGTGATGAGCCAGTCAAGAGCTTATGGGTCACGATTAGAGATCAACATGGGCAATGTTGTGGTGGGTGTCTGCTGCAGCTTATCTGATCAGGAAGAAGTAGGTGAGGCCTTCTTCAGGAAGCTGGAAGAAACCTCGTGATTGAGACCTTGATCCTCGTGGGAGACTTCAGCAACCCCATTGTCTGCTGGAGGGACAAGGCAGCAGGCTGCAAGCAATCTAGGAAGTTTCTGGATATTTTGCTTCTTAAATAATAAAACAATATAAGAACTTGAAGAGCAACCATAAAAGTGGCTTCCTTGAACTATTCTGACATTATTAGGGAGAAAAAGATGAGCTGTGAAGAATCAGAAAGGTCATTTCTCCTGTACTTGCAACAAAATACCAGTTAATCCTTAACTTTATTGTGTTGCAAGCAAATCCACACTTCTTGTGCTATACTTACTAGGTTTTTATTAAGTTACAAAATAGAAATAATTACAGCTCTAGGAATGCCTGGAAACATGATAAAGCTTTGACTCTGCAAGACTTTTAACTGTACTTAATTTTAAGCTCGCTTGTCAACTGATAACACATAAAACACTTGTTTCAAAAGCTAACAGCATCATTGCTATAACATATTCCTTCCTAGAATAATGATCTTCTGTGCTGTACTTGCCTGTGACAACTGTAATTTTTTGATGTGATAAAATGCAGCTTTTTAGTGTACATGTTCCATGCCACACATGATACAAAGCGAGTTATCTGAATCATCTAGCTCTCCGTGTCATTTTTATTACAGATTTCTTCATTCTGAGGCTGACAAAGGATATGAGAATCAATGGAGAGACAGGGGAAAAAAAGAGAGGAAAAGAGAAAAATGGGAAACCAATTTCCCATAACCTGGGAAAAATGGTTATGAGGCTCTAGATATACACATAGAGTCTTCAGTGAGCTGAGAGCATTTTGGCCTTTGACAGCAGACCTGTAACTCAGTGGTTGATCTGTGTAAGAGAATATTTTTTCCAGTATTCTTGGTTTGGTATCTTGAGAAGTTATTTCATCATTTATTGAACTGTTCCATATATTCTCATGATGAATAGTTAATGCTGTGATATTAAATGTCTGATGGCTCTGAAATGAAAGTTCTCTCTTTCAGTTACTATGAGATATGCCCGTTTCATTTTTAGAGAGCCCTCTTAAAAACACAGACAGAAAATCTCTAGGTACCTTGTTTATCCCAAGCTAGGCTTTTTGCTTCCTGTTAGCTTGGACACACTTAGTTTGGTTTTGCAGAAGGCCTCTGGGGGGGCGCTGAAAGATGTCAAATAAGGCTGAAACTGAAGAAGGAACTTTCTGTACCTCCAGGGCAAAAATCTCACTTGGTTAACAGGCTTTAGGGGAAGATAAACTGTCCTACCTGCTGAATGGACATTTTTGATATAACTAAGATTAAAAGAACCAAATGAATTAAAAGAAACAAGTGGGGAGGGGGGGAAGGCAAGGGGAGAATTTAGAATACCTCAAAGCTTTTTGATTTCTTGCTTTTAAAAAGTTACAATATTGAAAAATCCATTATTATATTATTATTAATAATTATTATTTATTATTATTATTATTTCCCCAGGTGTTCCATTAATAATTTATATTCCTATAGGTGAAAGAAGTCTGGATTACTTCTCAAAATGTCTGAGAAATCTCATACCCATGGTTACCAAAATAAGGAAAACAAAAACTGACTTTAAGATTTTACTTTATTTCTACAACTCTGTTAGGTGTGGGGAAAAAACTACATGGGCTCTTTTAAAAACTTACATTTAAAGTAACTCATAGTTTGATCTGGAGAGGAATCTCTATATTTGCAGTGCCAGGTATTTTTCTATGCAAGGTGGATCTTGAGTTATCTTTTCATGAAGTTTCACCACTGCCATGGTTTTGAGTAAAAATATCTGACAATGAGTAAACTTTGTTAGGTTTGGATATTACATTTAAGTAATGTTCTCAAAAGCTGAATCTGACTTCAATCTTTACCTGAACTTACTGAGAACAATGTTGCTTGGTAACTTTTGGTTTCCAGGTATTTTTGGCTTGGCTAGAAATAGTGTAGCTTATTTTATATATATTTCAGCACTTCTTATTTCAGCCAGGACTAGAAATAAGCAGTGCAGGAACGACCAGCAATGATTAAAAAAGTTATTTAAAAATTAACCAGCTTCATTTTACTGTCTCCTTGCTTTGCTTTTTGGAATAGTGGATAAAGCTCCTTTTGAGCGTAGCCATTGTCATCAGTTACAATGTTAAATGTTTGTGAATGACTTAAAAGCCAGTTTCAAAACATTTTAGGTAACCTGGCTGTCCCTTTTCATGAGTCAGTCGTACCTAGGAGCTTCAGGATACGTCATGAAAGACTGAAATGGAAGGAGACAGAACTTTCAAAGGTAAAACCTTAAAATAGTCTTGTTTAGGGCTCCAGTATTCTCCTTTCCCTGCCCCAAGTTGTCTAGGCCTGCTCCCTTCTCTGGTCAGACATTGGTGCTTGTGTGACAGATGGAGGAGAAGACTATAAAGCTGCTGAGCATCTGAGCCTGTCAAAACTCTTGACTTTTGGGGGAAGATGCCAGGCAACACTGTTGGCTCCTGATGGCTGAGACACCAGGGCAGTTGTGAAGGAGTGGGTTGGACTGTGTGACTCGGGGCGACAGCTCCAAAATGGATCACGTGAAGCCTCTATGCAGGTGCAAAATGAATTATTTAAGTGCTATTATTAAAGTGGTTGCAGGCTAAGTATGGATTAGAGACAATACTTGGATCCAGCAAACAGGCATGATATTTAGATAATCACAGTCCCTAAACATAGCATTAAAGAACATTGTTAAAGTACTCAAAAATTAGGACAGATAAGGATTAAGGTGCAACTTGAATTCAGTTTCCTATTGCATTATTTTGTAGTTTTGCATAAAATAATTTGGATCATTTGGAGAATTAACAGCTCTCTAACACAAAGTCCTGTGCTAGGTCAGACAACCACAGGTGCATGATCTAGTTCAGGGTTGAGGTTTTTTTGCTTTTGATGTTTTTTATCTCATTTTAATTTGCAACAAACAGTTGCAAAGAGGGCTTTAGTCTTAGGAAAGACCTTCCCTTAAACAGCGTTTTGAATGACACCATTTATTTGTCTAGTGAAGATTTCAGGCAAGTACTGCACTTTTCAAAGACACAGACCCTCTGGCAGCATCTCAGCTCTGCAGCAGCTCTTTCCAGTCGCAGGTTCCACACTTTTCATGGCTGTCTGGGTGACAGTATGTGCCACATCCCACGTGAATCAGTGATGATAAGGAAAAGCAAGAGGGTGCTTCGCTGCACACTTTGTGTTGGACATCTGGAAGGTCCATGGCTGGGGAGCTATGTACTGGCTGCTGGAGAGCTCTAGTAATTTCATCGTGACTTATAGACCAGGAAAGTGAACCTCATTAAAGACCTGACCTGCAGATGAATACAAATCTTGTCTCTCATTACGAACGACATCTGTGAAATGCAGCTTTTCTTCCTAGCAGGAGAAGGAACACTCCAGCTCAATACTAATTCAGCAGCCCCATCCTGTCCTGTGGCGCACAGTGATCAATTGCTCATTCTTCTGCTGCTGTAAATGTAACATATCTTCCTCGAGCTGGGAAACACTTTAGTCTAATGTGTGGATTTAATTTTCCCATCATTCTTTCTGCTCTGTAGAATATGTGTCTGAGCTATGGCAAAGAAATTTAAATTTTTCCAGGAGGCTTTGGCTGGGAGGAATGATTGAGAAGTGGACAGCTGTAAAGAGCTCATAGCATTAATTGCTTAATGTCCTGTTCAAGTTATTCTTTCTGATGTTCTGTGACATGTAAGAATTATTTCCATGTTATGAAGTCAGAGGCTGGGTGCAACATGAAAACCCTATTCTCTCCTGATTCAGAATCTACCTCTGGTGGTGCTGGAAGATATTATGCACTGACTGGTATTAGTGGGGATTAGGTCAACCTATGACTGCCCCTTTTCCTGAAGGATAGCTGGTTCCTCCCTAACATGGATTTAGTAAATTATGAGTCACATTTGCCTGTTACTCTTTCTGGAGAAAGCTTTGATGTTTTTTAGAGAATGCCAAACAAGAAATTCTCTTCCATGTAAGTATAAAACTCAGTAATTTGGCTAGATGGGACCATTTAAAGTAAAAACAAAAATAGAGGTCAGTTAAAAAGCATAGAAAAGCAGTTCTACAGGTTGTCTTTTATGAAGACCAGCCAGAGCTAGCTTCTAAACTTAAGTTTCATTATTACTCAGTAGAGAGTTTGCACAGGCTTGCAGAGGGCAGCTTGACTTTCTGCAAGCCTGTCAAAATTATCATACATAGGGGAGTGGCCCCTTTTAAGAGAAAAAATGTCCTCAGCTTTAGAAGGGAAGCGTGCAGGTGGGGTTTCCTTTGTGGTCACATACCTCATTGCCTTGATCTAAAAATAACAAATGATAGCAGATTTTGTTGTAGTTGGCAACTTAATTCTCAAGTTCAGGCAATTTGCTTGTGCTTCAGAAGTGATGGGATGCACTTTGAACTGCATCACCTGGCATCTGTCTTGCAAACACATTCTCCCTCAGGGCTGGAAAGCTGGGCAGAAACTGAAAGCAAGGGTTAATTAGGAAAGAAAGGATAATTATCTGGGGTTTCCTTCCCCCCCCCCCGCTCTGTTGCAACCTTCACTGATCTATGGCTACTGTTAGTTCATTTCCCATTCTGCACAATACCTCTGTGCATTTCAAACGGCTTTGCCCATTGTCTCCCTGCTTAAATGAAACCCTGAGGATTCTTCAGCCTTTAAAGAAAATTACAAAAGCTTTTGCATATTGTGCAGTTACCTCTCCCATTCTTTTCCTAAAAAATGGATTCAGCACCTCCTTGGTAGGACACCAGAATTAGCATATCAATACCACAACATCTCTCTGTGGGAGTAAAGTTGTGTATGTAACATCTTGCTCCAAGGTTATACTTTTATAGGTGAAACCACATTAAAATGAGTTGTTTGCACTATTACCTTCAGGGGCTGTAAACAGTGAGTAGGTGGTTCATTCCTGTCCTGACTGCACAATCTGTTACAGGCATTAACAATTGTGATTTAGGTTGAGAGGTTTTAGAAGAGGCAACCTCATTGCCTCTCCAACACCCTACCCACTGCTGCTCCCCAGAGTCCTTTCACCTAAGACACCCTCTTCTGCACCTTTAACATTACCTGGAAACTGATATCCCTCTTCCAGCTTGGCCTTAAGCAGTGGGGCCCTAGCAATGACATCCTCATTTTCTACTCATTTTTTAGCATTTGCATCTTCCCTAATGAATGCTTTTCCTGGCATATATACAGGGTGTAGCTAGTGCATCCCTTCTAAGAATAAAAGTGTGTGTGTGTATATATATATATGTAACTTCAAAACCACATGTAATTCTGGGAAATATCTTAGGACAATGATATGACATTGATATAATGGTGTTTTTGAAGGTTAAATGTTCTAATTAAGGCCTGTCTCCAGTTCTGAATCAACTAACTTGCACTAGAAGTCAGAAATGTGTCTGTATTTTTCAGCTTGCATACCGGAAAAAAAATTAAGAACACTATTTTTTTGAAAGCTCTGATCCTGTTTATACACCTGCATATACTGCCAGAGTAGATAACACTCTTCTGATAAGACGTAGGTGAAACCAAACAACCAGTACAATAGAGACTAGCAACACCCAGAATCTGGTGAAAGAACAGTTTGCACCAAGCAGACCTCTCTCTCTAAGCTCTCCATCTCTAACCTCTAAGCCACAACTCTGCAGGGAGATCAGGACAAGCTGGGGAATTCCTATGTCAATAGCATTGCTGCAGACTAAAACCATGGACTAAATGAAAACACCTCACCTTCCATTTCTCTTCAAAATTGTTAAATTCAAAATCATAACAAGACTATCTCTTAGCAGGATTGCACTCCGCCCCTTCTCAGCTGATGTAGAAGCATTAGCTCTGTTTCTGACCTGGTTGGAAATTTCTGTGTCCCAGATCTTATTTTTTTCCTTTCTTAACGCACGCAGTTGATTTTAGAAAACATTTTACCCATCCCTTCAAACTGTACCTTTCAGAAAAGATTAGCCGTACTGATGACGTTTTAGTTTTTGTTGCTGATGAACTAACTGAAGGGAGTTTGGGTTGTGCGTGCCTAACCCTGAACAGCATGGTTCTCTCCTTTGTGTGTACGAGAGAATAGAAGCAGCTTGAGCGAGCCTGTTGCTGGATCAGGCTGCATATTTGGCCCGGCCATCTCTCTTGCTTGTGCCTCAGTTTCCTCATCTGTAAACTGGGAATAATTATTCCAACGTCCTCTTCACAGTACCTTAAAGAAAAGAATTACAGAGAGCTACTCAGCTCGAGCTCAACAGGGCCTGTGCAAGAAGTCTGGGCACCCAGTTCAGAGACCTGCTCTGGGAGCATCACGAAGTTACGTTTTGGTACCCCAAACTTTTTTCCAGGCCTAGATCTGCATGTCCTCAGGAGATCTTAGAGCCTTATCCACTTCAGTTGCTGTTGATTTGCTTGGTCATTCTTCTTCTTCCTTCTTTCTCTGCTAAGAACATGTAAAGATTAAAGTTCATTTATCCCTAAACATGTTTTCCCCCCTGCTTTGGTATTAACAGCTTCAGAGGATCCTCAGCCTCAGCAACATCCCACCACCACAGCTGCCGGACTTGCTGCCGCTGAAGGGAACCAGAACGTTCAAACCAACATACTTGGTTACAGCAGCTCCTGGGGGCTTTCCCGGAGGCAGAGGGACCCTGACTGCTGCTAGACATGGTTCAGGAGCAGAATGAGAGCATGGGTGTCCATGCACCTAAAAGTTTACAGCCTAACCAGGCAAATCAAATCACATGATGACAGAAGTATGCCAGCAGCCATCTCCAGATAGCAGACAGAGACACAGGAAAATAATGTGATTTGCCAAGGACAGAGCTATACAGTGATATACACAGAGCTGTATATCACTGTACCTCCTGGGGGAGAGCTGGGTATGTACAGAAGCCCATGTACGCTCTTTCTGGATGAACAGATACTTTGGATTTTGAAGTGGGTTTTTTCCTCCCCCAACCCTTCCCTTTCAGTCTCTTTACCCCTTTCATTCTTTTTTTCTCTTTATTTTTTTCCAGCCTGCTCTTCATATCTGTATATTTGATTATGTTCTCCAGGGATAACTGCTTCTTCTTCACTAAACACCTGCTGCTTTTTTTGTGAATAAGTGGAGGACAGAAATGCAGCAAGGCAGAAATGGAGGGAAGCCAGTGCCCAGAGAGTTACAGCCGAGTGCCCAAGGAGTGCCCTGGCGAGCCTTCTTGACTAGAAGACAGAACAGCATCGTTTTTTTCTTCATTTCAGAGAGAGGGAGGTGCGTGGGACTGCAAGTCTTCAAAGCCTATGGTCTGTGGTCCAAGAGCTAAAAACAGTCACAAACTTCTCCACCATCTGGATGAAAAATTACAGCTCATCTTGCTACTGTTTCTTCTTCAGCAGTAAGAAAAATAGTCATTTTTAATAGGGTTTATCTATTTAATTTTTTTCTCTGCCCATAACAGGAAAGAAGCTAAAAAACCACAGTGGGATCACAGAGTTAGACTAGCTACCAGATTAACAGTCCTGAGAAATGTTCACACAACTGCGTGATGTATCACTCAAATATGTAAGTAAGTTTTCTGTGGGGAGCTCTCAGACTCTGCCTCAGAGGAAGAGTTTTGCTTAAATAAGCACAGACCAGCTTTGTTGTTGCAATTTTATGGAGCTTGTCCCTTCAGGCTGCTAGTCCCAAAAGCTGTGCAAATCCTGGCCAGGCTCGCTGATGAGCTAGCAAATGTGTTCAGCTACAGACATTACCTTTCTAGCCCTGCCCAGCTCTGCTAGAGGCTGCCGCTGCCCTTTGCTAATAATAGAGCACTTGTATTTTTTCAGGGAAGGGACATAGGATGTCTGGGTTGTGCACAGTGAGGGCGATTCTCAAATGCATTTTTCATGGAACTAAATTATAGTAATCCAGCTTTTTGGCTTGCTTAGAAGTTAGTGCAGTCATGCTATGACAGTTGTGGTTCCTTTTCTTACCAAAAATACAATGCAAGTTGTCCCTTAAAATGACAATTCCTGCTTCTCTCCAGCAGCCCCCTTTCTGACAGAGAACAGTAGCATCATTTTGCCATTATTTTTGATAACTCTTCCACCTATGCCTATTTCTTTAAAACAGGGACTTGGAGATCTTCTGTGCCAGCATCAAGAACTAGATTCAAGGGTAGAATTCAAAATTTTAGATAAATTATCTTCAGAATATTTTAGAAGCAGATTCAGCTCAAGAGATCCAGAGAAAATAGGAAAAACTAGTCTTGTATTGAATAAAAAGGAGGATAAGGCATAAGAACAGCAGACAAGGTAGGAGCAGGAGAGAGGGAAGAGAAACTGGATGAAATCAGGATATAAAAGTTTATAAATCTATTTTAATGTAAAAAAAATGCCAAATCCTAAAATACAACACATTCCTGGCAATGGTTATATTTTTAAGAAGTTTGCCTTTTGGGGCAAAAGGGGTGGATATGCTGAGTGGCATTATTCTGCCCTTATACTCGAGATATCTCTTCTTCTACGCCCATTTCAAGCAAGAGCTATTACAAGCCACGCATAGGCGCACACACAAAAAAACTAGGAAAATGGAAGTAGGCATTATTTCAGACAATGAAAACAGAGCAAGTTTTGCATGCAGATGGCCGCCTTTGCAATCTGGCTTGCTTTCAACACATGTCAGCACGGCTATATATCTTTCTGAGTTACTGTGACAAGAGCTGAGAATGGATGGATGGCTGTTTTACTGCAGTTTTTGATAACAATTTTCGGAGATTAGGACTGTTTTGGAAAGACAAGTTTTAGAGTCTACTTTCAGTATGTGCTTGAGATTAGCAAGTAACTTTAGCTACTCCGATATCTCCTTCAAAGATGATAGAGGTTGAAGGAAAATCAGTCATAAAGGAGAACTGAATTTGGTTTCTTATCACATTGTGCTTGTTTAGGGAGGGCTTTTTCAGAGGTTTATCAGAGCCAACTTCATAGCATGCATTTCAAAAACGAGAAAGGACTGTGATCAAGGGAATAAACACACCGCTGAGCGACACATCTGCACCGGCATAGCATGTGGCCTCTTGCATTGGTTGGAAAGAAATAGGATCAGCAGGCAATAAAATAGGCAAATTGTCTTTGACTGTGCTTATACTAATTATTTGCATTTTAACTTTCTTTTTCTTCTAATTTTTTGTTCCCCTTGTTGGCTTGCTACTGTCCCAGATTTACCTTCTGATCTCAGTCATTAGTCTCCCTGCCCCAGTGGGAAGTCACTTCATTCAGCCAATGTGGTAAATGTGTGGCTGCTTTCACAGAAAAATTATAATGACTGCTGTTAGTATTAATCACTGTATTCTTGAATTAGTTTTGTAAGGCACTGTCTGGAGAAAGGAGAAGAATCATATGCATCTGACAAACTGCCATAATTCTAGCAAACTGCAAAGAGAAGGGCTGCTTAGCTTAGCACTGACTGGGGTCTCTTATTCCATTTAAGAATACATTTCTCTTCCTTCTGACATCCACATCTGCTTTATATGAAGTAAAATTATGCTTTCTGTCAAACTTGGGTCACATCTACTGAACCCAGTGGTAAATGAGGGAGTGAAACTATAAAAGATGTGTTCCTTAAACACTGCTGAGGAGGGAAAAGTTAGTGTGTCCATCAGCAGTTCCTATCTTTCTCTTGTGCTATTCACTAGTGGTACAGGAACTTCCCCAGGCCTCACCCTTTCAATAATTTAATTGTGTTGTAACTCTTTATGGTAGATAACCACAAAACAGGATTTTCAGGAAATCAAGATCGGTAGCGAGAGGCAGCATCTTTTACTAGCCTTGCTGATATATTTGGAAAAATCAGATGTGCTGTCAGGTTCTGAGATCCTGCAGGTGACTCTGTGCTTAAAAATGTTTTATATCTTCTCTGGAGAATGATGTTAGCTCTGCTCTAAGCCTCACTTTCTCTGGCTACCACAGCTACACCACCACTGCTATTAAAAAACACACAGAGGATCGTTCTTTCACTCCAGGCTTCCATAGGATAGAAAAATGATTAATTATTGTATGTCCCTTAAGATGTTGGGAGGGAAGAAGCAATGTTTTCTGTGTCAGTGGGCAACCCTTTCTCTCCAGCTGTTTTCTGCTGTTGTCCTTTGATCACTCCAATCCATCCTGCTTCACAGCAGTTGTGATACCTCAGTGCCAAAGTTGGGCACTGAATCCTCCCACTCGCTTCTGGATACAGCCCACACACAACCCACCATCAGACCAACAGTTTCTGCTCTGTTTAGACCAACAATTCAGACACACATTTCATAACCATTAACTTCTGGTATCAGCTTTTATAGATGTATAAAATAGCTTTCCTTCCCCCAGCATCCATATGCTGAACTGCCAGATTACACAGATGCCCTTTTTTAAAGTTCTAATTTGAGTTTAATTCTCATTAAATTAAAAATTAACAGCAAATTGAGAATTAAATCACTTATCTGTCTTAAGCAATGCTATGCTGCTATGCAAACCGTTTTGTAGGACTTTGACAAGTCGTTTTAAGGCTGGGTTTACCCTGGGTAGTGCCTGGTTGTGAATCTGTGAATCCTTGACCCAAAATTCAGTTTTCAGTTACACGGAACTAAACGCCCACATGGACTTTCAGAGGAATCTTTGTGCTTAACTTCTGCACCTTTGATCGTATACCTTAGGTTCTGAAGAGAAACAGAAGACAGGAGAGACAACAGAGGCTGGAGAAAGGCCCAAGGTCAAAGAGAAGGTGGGAGCCAGGGCAGAGCTGCCCCGTCTGAGCTCCAGCCATGTGCGCCACGTGCGGGTAGGGAGCTGCTTCCCTCCCTGGTATTTTCTAACAGTGATTTACTGTGGCTTTGCAAGCTGGCTGCCTGTGCTTCTGCAGGGTGGGGATATTTGAAAAGGAGAATACAGGATGGTGTATTTTTTTCACTGTAAGCTATAAGAATGGAGTTTTTTCTTGGATTTATTTTTATTCATGACAATTTTTCCAGGATGATGTTATATATTAAATGCAAATATTTATACTAATGCACTTTCATAGTTCCCCTTACACCAGGAAGATGAAGAACGTTTAAGAAATCTGTTAGGTGGCTGTGACTGTTAAGGGTTGCTACAGTGAATTGTAATATTCATTTAAATACCAGCAGCTTCCCATCTAAGACAGGCTGGCATCCTGACTTCACTGACCTGCTGTTCACACAAAAATCGATCAGTGTATGTGGGCCTTGCTATATTTGCACTTAACCTAGATACAGCTATGCTGCTGGAAGAGAAGTGTGACACAGCTTAAAATGATTTTGGTCAGTGCTATGCCAACCTATATCAGCATGCATATACATATAACTTCTTGATGTTTTGATCAGTGTGGTTATAGCTATTCCAGAGCAAAGAAATGGTACAAAAATCACACGCAAGCACAAATTTACCAAAGCCGATATTTGTAACGTGGGCCAAATTTTATTGACTTTAAACTGTGTTAATTAACAACAAACAAGCTAGCACATCTGCTCTATGTTTCATTTCTCTTTAGAAAGAAAGCACTCAAAAATCTCAGGTTTGGGTATGTCCCCATTTCTTGTGCTTGATTAGCTGCCCTGTGTGTGGACCCTGTGAGTTTTACAATCTATCACAGTAACAGCAATACAGGATGGCTTCATTCACACAAACATGAGTTTGTGTGAGCAGAGACTCTTTATTTCTTGGGCTTTCTTCAGTTTAAACATTCAAGTTTGTGCAGTTTTTAGCTGTGTTTGTATGTCTGAAGAAAAAGAAAGTAACATCTGTGAACAACACATTCTTTTGCTGACCTTGTCTTCATCCCAAGTTGAGGAGCTTTTTTACTGATTGGCCACCATATTTCCATGTCTGGATTAGACACATCAAGTTAGGGCAGAAGCCTCGTCCAGATCAAGACTATCTCCAGGTAGAGCCATCTGTTTTCAGTCTGTAAGATTTCAAAAGTTAAAATGGATTCATCTCTGAGTACTCCTTGGATGATGTTTCGTGGTAGCGTTATGAAAGTATGACTCAGAGCATGTAATTAATCCCTAAAACATTTCATTCTTTGACAAGTTTTGCAACAAATGAGACTTCACAATAATGATGAAATAATTTTATTTCCAAAATGGCAAAATGAGTTCAGCTGTAACATTTCTGCTGGGGCTATAGCAACATGGTTATTTCTGTGCTCAGGAAAAAAAAAATCCAATAAAGATGGATATATTCCACTTTAAAGCAAGGAAAGAATTGTGATATACAAGAATATCTGTGTCTATATATAAGTTTATTATAGACTTCTGTAGTTAAATTTCTTCATGATTTGTTAAACAGGGAGAAGAACTGGAAGATCTATTACCTTAATGATTACTTAATGGGAGAAGACTACTGAAGTTCTGGGACAGTGTTCACAGAATTATCTACACTGCTTGAAGGTAACTATCCATATTGCTTTTAAAGTCTGATTTATTGAATATAAGAATGTCAGTGCAGCATCAGAATAAAGATTAATTTAGGTAATTTGCTGTCTAGGGCCAGTAGCAGATGCACCAGTTTATGGTTTCATAATACGGCTTGAGCTGAGATAACAGCTTGCTACCGCCAAGAGGGAAAGGTCCTGCTCTTTCTTTTCTGCACCCCCAGCTCCTGGATTTGTAAACCCCACCTTGCCTATGCATTTCAGGTGCTCGTCCAGACACACAGTAAGCCAATTCACTGAAATGGCATGAAACTCACTTTAATAATAATAAAAAGAAGTGATTTTGTCTTTGGTGAGTTGAGCTGCCTTGCCTTATGATCAGTCATGTAGCAGAGCAGACAGAGGGTCACGTACTTGGGATCAGTGAATGTGGGAGGAGAGAGCAGGGAAGGCTGGATAGGAGGAGGAACGAAGGAAAGAACTAAGAAGGGCGGTAGGGGGGAGTCAAGCCTCCCACTTGTGTCAGCAGTGAGACGTTTATTTGGCTGAACCATGTATTTTTGCCTACTGGAAAATCCAGCTGATCTTCCCAGAGAAGCATTTACAGTGGGTGGAAGAGCTCTTTCCTGCATGGAAATAAACAATTTATCAACAAGTCTGTACAGGGTTGTGGCGTTTTGGTGGGGTTTTTTTCCACATGTGCATTATTTTACATTCATTGTCCTTGAGTTTCATCGGTAATTTTATTGCTTGGTCATTCAACATCATGCCATGTAAACCGCACTAGATCTTAGTATCCGGAAACTGTTGAAAACTTTGTCGTATCACTTTTTAGTCTTTTTCATGTTATTTATTTATATCTTGAAGAATACAGATCCCAGCACTGAACCTAGGAGGATCATGACAACAACTGCCTTTCCACTGTGAAAACTGACTGCATGTAGTTCAGTGCTCTTTTTCCTACTTTTCAAGCAGTTACCAGTCCTTGAGGGAATCTTTCCTTCCCAACTGAGAGGGCTGAAGGGCTTTCGATAAGGAGTATTGTTGCCACTTTTTTGGAAGGTGACAAGCTGACCACTTGAGCATTGATTCTGTCCATATGATGGATGACTTCCCTGAACAAAAGTCATGTTGATATATATATATATCATATTTACTATTCATTCTCTTCTTTGTTTCTATCACTACCTCTTATGGAGGTTAGGATTTTTTTCTGTTATTTTCACCAGAGGCAGAGAGCCTTTGTTAAAGATTGGTGCCATATTGCCACCTTTCCTTCCTCTAGCACTTTGTCCGTGCTAAGCTATAGATCACATGTCATGGCACTTCCATAGCTGAGGTACTTTAAACTCTTGAATAAATATCATCTGTTCCGGGTAGTTTTTCACTGTTAGGTTTCTCAATTTGTTCCAAGTTACCCAGTATTCATTCGTTGAGGCGCTTCTTTATAGTGAAGAATGTCTCCATTGTAGGAAGTTCATGGACGCTTTTATGGCCATTAGATACTTCTGAAAATCTCTGAGGTTCTTTCATAGCTTAGCAATATGTCCAATCAGAAACATTAAGTAAATAGTCACTGTAGTAGGCAAAAGAAATCCCCTGTGAATGCTGATAGGCAGCAGATAATTTGTGTGCATCTGTGAGATGAATATCTGAACATCCCAGCTGGAGAAAGATCTCAGAAACGGGGGAGATCAATAGAGACAAATGCCAGGGGTTGCCCAGGAACCTTGGCTGGTAACGCGGGAGACTGACAGCCGCAAGCAGCCGCGCAGCAGGAACCAGCCTGATGTGCAGCCTGACCTTCCCAGGCCAGGAGGGATCTCCCATCTGGGGACAGAAATTAAGACCTAGGGAAGATAGCGCTGGTGGGTCAGCAAGCGAGCATGTGAAATAATCAGGTAGGGTAAAAGATGCAATCTTGTTGGTTCTTAAATAGAAGTCAGCACCCAGATCCACTACGGGTTGTTGTTTGCTCCATCTCACTCATGACAGGCATGAGTCAGGCCCACTGTATCTTTTTTTTTTTCATTTATTCTATAACAGTAAGTGGAGGCTTCTTTTTGTCCTTTACATTTTGAGTCTTGAAATGAACTGTAATCATGTTTTCAACTGTTGCTTCTCAGTTAGAAATATAAGAAATCTACTATTATTTTGGGGAAATGTTGTATGTTCCCATATTTACCTGATTCTCATAACTGGAGAATAAATGAAAAGCTTCATTGTTATTCATGTTGCCATAAAAGCTGAAGAACTGTCAATACGAGACAAATAATACAACTATATATGCAGTCAGATCTGGCCCTATTATTATTTAAGCTGAAAGTGATTTCCTGGGGTAAGAGTACATTTAATTGATCTTCATTTTAAATTCATTATGTTTTATTCTGCGCAGTTAACTCTCAACTTGTAAGCCGAACTTATGTTTATTCTACTGCAAAACTAGTCTTTAGAAAAACAGTACTGCTTTTTCCTGACCTGAAATATCTAGCATAATAGAAGATAGCAGATAGAAGTTTAATATAGTAACCTGGTTTTTAATTAAGATTTCACTTTGTGGAATGTTTGCAAGAGTTCATTATCTTTTTCAAGTGCTGCCCATTAGATTACCTACTTAATGATATTTTTTAAAAAGTGCCTCTGAAATTTGTACCCCAAATGCTTATTTAGATATACAAGGCTACATGACATGGAAAAGCAATGAACATTTACCAGCTTCTGTTGCCTTTCAGACTTTTTTCTGTAACTCAAAGCACTTTTCTTGTATTTTAACAAACAGTTTTACCCAGTGCTGAAAGCAGGACTATTTCATTACTACCTCTAATCTAAGTCAGGTGCTGTCAATGCTCTGAGCTATTCAGCATGCCAATGAAGGTAGGTCACCTTCCTTAGACAGCTGGCTTCAGGGCAAGGAGTCTTCTACCCCAGAAGCCTTCACTTTGAGGTGCTGCTCCTGAGACTGATAGGTGCCTGACTTCCTTCTTAGATTAATGGTGAGTACCCAGACTCATAGGCAGTTTCACAGCATTAGCTATTATGTTCTGATAAAGCTAAACTGGAATGACGCTTTCATTTGTTAGTTAATTACCAGTATTTTCCTTTTTTTTTTTTTTTTCTTGGAACATTTTTGGGGTTTGATTCCTATTCACCTACAGAAACTGCATACTCGCTTGTTTATCTCCTAGTTTTCTTCCAGTCAGGAACACAATGACTAGCAGCCAGCATCATTCTAACAGTATTACAGATATCTCCAAACTTGATACCAAGCCATATATTAAGATTTTGAAATCAGAATTTTATAAGAATAGCATTCTTCAGTTTTTGGATTGAGATGTAATAAGAATCAATATCTGGGAGCTAAATCTAGGCAAGTTCAGGCTAGTGATAACATACTGAGTTTAATGGTGAGAATGATTGGTCATGGAAACAAATTATTTGCTGATTGGAGTGGATACCCTGCAAACTAAAAAAAATTCAAATCAAGGTTGCAGAGATTTTTGGAAGGACGTACTTGCTTCAACCTCAACAAAAACTATTACAGTAGAGAGTAATGGTAGGGATCAGATAATATTACCCCAGTTTTCTCTTTTGGTCTTAAAACTCTATTAATTTTATTTCTTGGACTAGAAAACTTTTCCTTCTGAATTATTTACCAGTTTACATTTTTATCATCTTTCTTCACATCTTCCCTAGTATAGTAAAAGAATAAGTAAGCAAAAGATTTTCTGGCGGGCAGAAAAAATCCACAACTTTCAAGTCACGGTCAGCTTCCCCTCTTCTTTCAATTCCTATTAGTCACTGATAAGGACAGATATATATTCCTTTCCCTCTCCCTAAGCAGGTGCTGAGCTCAGATATTCCACGTCTTATAGCTATCTCTGGAGATAACTGTTGTATGCCTAAGCACACAGTGGAAAGGACTGGATTTTTATTGTATTGAGTATTTTTCCTGCATAGCAGGATTGGTGGAAAGGGTAGCAAAACAAAGAAAATTAGTATGAACCCTAAGGTCGAAATAACATCACCCAGCAGACTGAACATCTTTGCTATAAGAGTTTTTTTCCTCTTCAGGTCTCTTTCAGTTGTGGGCAGGGATGCTGAAGTCCAAGTAATGGCTCTAGGACTTTTAACATACTCAGACAATTTTACCTCTGTGTCATTACTTTGAACCTATGGCTAGTTCAGTGATTCACTGAAGGAAATGCTTTTTACTAGGAACTGAACTGAAACTAGCATATACCCACCTCACACTGCCAGGTATCACAACGGGTTAGCTCCCTTACCTTTGATCTCTCCAAACACCCCCCAACTCTTGCTGTTCCATGGAAAGCTTTGCTTCAGACTGAAAAGTGATCTCTATAAGGGTTTACTTGAGTGTACAGGATACTGCTTCTGTACTTGTTTTGTGGGTGTTTTTGATACCATTAAATGCTCCCTTTTCCACTAATTTTATATTTACAGTGGTCAGCTCTTTGTCTTCCAGGTGTAAGGCAGCTCCTGGAAGGCAGCACACAGCATGGCAAACACCACCTTGACATGCTAGCTTGGTTCTAGCTCAGGCAAAGAGTCTAAGTTCCTACCAGGATTCTCTAAAGAACTGTGGTTTTCACTGGTTGGTGTCATTTGATTGACTCTAATTAAGGTTATATCCTAATATGTTCTTGTTTCAGCCAAGTTTTCCTGGTCAGAATGCAAGATTTAATAGGTTCAGTGTTAAGAATGTGCTGTCTCTCTTTTGGCCCAGGAGACTAATCAAAAGATGTGTCACACTACACTTCCAGTGGCAATAAATGTTTTTTCACATACTGAATAAAAAATGAGGAAGTGTGCATGTATGCATGTTTTCATGCAGGTGGTTTCTGACAGCCTGGGTCTCTAACCAGCTGTTTCTTCTGTTCCCTTCTTGTGGCTTTGCAGCAGACGTGTTATTCTGAAGAGTAAGATTTTGATGAGTGAAAATGGGAAGTCCCTAAATCATTGTTTTCCTGCAGCCTGCATGGCTGATTGGGGAGCGTGAGATGTGCATACTTGACATCTTAGTGTAAAGGGGTAGAACTAACCAATTTCTTGTCCACTGACAGCTGAAAACCTCTAGTCCCTTTCCTGCCTTCCTAGTCTATGCTTCTGATTGCAGGGGTCACTGCAAACTAGCTCCAACTGGTTGCTAACAGCTGTGCTGCTAATTACTTTACTGACCATCACAGATCACAGCAGATACCATTTTTGTTTGATTTTCTATCTCTCATTTACATTTCTCCATGTCCCTGCAGTGGGAATCAAAAATTTTCCCAATGTAAGAGGTGAATGCTTAGAATAAAAATGTATTTAATTGCAAAGGGAGGTTTGAAGGGAAACAAAGCGTGCTGCTCTCAGGCATGCTTTGGTGGTTCTTTTTGAATTACAGCCTAAAAGAAGGCATTTCTTCACCTATTTCTTCTGCAAAGCATCATAGTCAGAGGGCGGGATCACGGTGTGGCCTGGACTTGTCTGGTTTATACTGATTACTGCCTTCCATCTCCTAGAAAGCCAAATTTTATAGGGTTAAATAGCTATAAAATGAAATATTATAGGCTTGTTACAGGGACAAGTCCATGACTTATAGGAGGTGTATGGTATAAAAGCAGATATAAAACAAGATTATAACTTTAAGGCATTCATTCACTTGAATGGATCTGATTGAAGTACAGTAATGTCAGGGCTTGCACTAAACATGCCTTCACTGTGTTGTTAGCCCAAACACCACCTTAATTTTCTCCCCAGTTCTACTATCTACATAGAAAAATCTTGTACCAGTGAGTCAATACATGCTCCCCAGCGAGGCAGGGGGTGGCTACCCTCTAGGCTGCAGGTGGAAGCTATCTAGAAACCAGTTAGGAAGCAACAAGGACACAGTTCTTCAATGACCTTCCTACAAGTCCCCCAGAAACAATGATAGCCTTTCACCCAATTAATAAGTATTAGATCTATGTCTGGGGTTGTAGGAGCTTAATTCCGAAGTGCAAAGGCCAGCTACTCAGGAAGGGTTTTGCAAAGAGTATGTTTCTTGCCTGTATTCTACTACTGAGGGTGCTGGACATCTGTGCTAACACTGGTTGTAGATTTCTGCTTGAGATACCAGCCCCTTTCTAAAGCTTCTATTCTCTTCTCTAGAAGCATATAACTTAACTATTATCTAAATAAAATGACTGAGATATTTTGCAAAGGAAACTTTAAAAAGAAAAAAAAAGAACTACATGTATTAGTAAAAAACTGAAACTAATAGCTCAGAGTGGCAGCCACCCTCTTCTGGTATTCTGCAAGGCAAATTCCTTCCCAAACAAGAAAAAGGGACTATTGAGGAACCCAGCAGAGCCTCCTGCTATCTCCATGCTCTGCTGAAGTAAAGTTAAAATTTTCCAGAAGCACTAAAAAAGAAATTAAACTATGTTTCCTGAGAATGAGTGGGATTTCTTAACAAGACTGTTTAAACAACTTTAATTGCTCTGAGAAAGATGGTGATAAAAATTCTGGCAAAATTCATTGCTAAAAATGTTCTTAAAAGTATAACAAAACATAAGAATAATTTGTCTGGTTGTTAAATATGCTCGGACAGCTAACCCAGTCAGTGTGGGGCTCTAGGTAGTGTACAGAGGACCAGGCGTGGATTTGGGAAATGATACAACTCAGCTGCCTGGGCTGCTGTCACAGAATGAAGCGTGCTCCGGGAGAGCCACTTGTCCCTCCCCACTGATGGTTGTTGGTGACTAAGTGAGACCAGCCCACCTAGGTTTTGGAGAGCTGAGAGGCAGTCAAAATGACCCCTATCTTGACTTGTTCACAGGTAAATAAGACTTGTCCATTTCTGCACTGTTATTTGCAACTCTATGTATATTGGAAAGGCTTTATCAAAGTAGGGGAAATCGGAGTATGTGGATTTTGGATTGGTCAAAGTATCTCCTACAAGCTCATTCCAGGAGACAATATCAAAGGTTTACTAAAAATGCAGATATAACTTCCAGTCCCAATGGGCCTATTTTCAAGCACAGGAAGACTTTAAAGACAAAATTTTCATCTATATTTGTCTTTCTTTTAATCTAAATGTCTGCTACTGGACTCTGTCAGAAAAAGAATAGTGAGGTACACTGCCCGATGTGCTTGTACTTCCTGCTGATGTAGGTGAACCATGCAACGACCACAACTTTCTATGCTCTCTCCTTTTCTGCCTCACAGAAACAGTCACTGAAACCAGTCATTTGCTAGAACAGAAAAATGGGGAAATGATTGAGCTTTGAAGTGTCTGTCTGCTCTGCTTCCCCCTTGCTTTGTCATTCTACTAATTACAGGAGGAGTTCTGTGTAGGAGAGTCCATACCACCCACAAAAGAAAGCAGGGAAGTATATTGATTGCTGAATAGCATCTCTAGGGGCATGAGGACCAGTGGAGGAGCAGAGTCAACAACAAAATGATGATGGAGAGCACAGTCTTTCTCTCTTTAAATCTTGTTTTACTAGCTGCTTTAGCAAATATTGAACTTTAAATATGAAATATCCTATTGAAACCAATGTAGAATCCTGAAATGGGACCTTTGTCAACAGAGCTATTTACGTAAGAAAGCTTTCCAAAGAGTGCAAGTGAGTTACTGCATGCAGTAAAACAGATGAGCTGGTAGCTTCTGGCTCCCAGAGGGGAATAACTTACAATCACTGCATGAGTCATGGAGACAGGCAGATACAAATGGTCTTGTTAGTGCAAAGTAAAAAAAAAAAAAAAAAAAAAAAAAAAGTTCTGCTGTTGGAGATCAGCATTCCCATCAGGCCACCACCCTGCCATATCTTGTACACATTCCTAGCTCAAAGCAAATAAATAGGTCATTGGGGAACAATGGACTCCAAAGAATTACAAAACTGCAGTAAAGGGCATACACTGCCACACTACTGATTTTTCTCATTACCTTGAAAGACTCTGTTCAAAGGTTTGGATTTAGATTTAAATATACTATGTCTAATTCAAAGTAGAAATTCTACGGTAATGTAATCGCAGCCTTGTGAAGGGTTGCACATCCTTTCACACACAGCTGAGTGTGCAGAGCCATTCAGGCTAAGAATTGCTTGTTCTTTTTTTCTTGTTCTCTGAAAGGAAGTCTTTTTGACTTCTCAGAGTGAAGGCTAAGGTTCCTGTCAGGGTGGAGAGCAGAGAGAAGAAACAGGAAAAGACTGCTTAGAATATTCTTCTGTGAATTTGTTTCTGTAATCTGCATATACCTTTGACCTCCTGAGCTTCCAAAGGCAGAGCTTTCTACAGTGCAGTATGAGGGTCTTCCTTTTTCATACTGCCAAAAAAAATTTAAAAAAAATCAAAAAAATCATTTTAAAGATTGTGGAGATGTGTTTACTTATGGTAATGTTCATGCAGCTCTCCTGTTACATAGCAATGTTTAACAATGGATGGATTCAACTATTTGGACATGGCAAATGCTAAATAGT
Source organism: Balearica regulorum gibbericeps (assembly GCF_011004875.1). Taxonomy (NCBI): domain Eukaryota; kingdom Metazoa; phylum Chordata; class Aves; order Gruiformes; family Gruidae; genus Balearica; species Balearica regulorum. The sequence continues at coordinate 65,422,389 of NC_046184.1, forward strand.
GAATCATTCTAGCTGGTTACCTGAGTTATGTATCTGTGAACATTTGAAATATAATGCATACAGAGAAGAGGAACTGATATGAAGTACAACAGTACAGTCACAGGCAGGGAAATAGGAGAAAGAAATCAGTAAAACAAAAGGAGTTATTTCTCCAGAGTGTTAGTTCCCAGAATCTTTGACTGTCAGCAGAAGTAGCCAGATGCTCCTACCTCTACTCTGTTTGCAGGTTACAAGGAGCATAGGGAAATGCTCCGGGCTAAAATCAGAAATAAGACAACAATAATGATAGTCCTGACACATACCTTCCAGGTGGCTTTTATGGGAACCAGTAGTTTATGAACATGAATAGCACTCAGTATCTTTCCTTCCTTCACCACTGCCTCTTCAACAGTGAGAGAACATGACTACTTTTTTCTCCCCTAATGAGAGGGAATCACATCAGCAGCTCTTCTAAGATAAGATATATGGTGGGTACATTGAAGTACTCACTGTGGTGTCACCAGAGCTATGGGTTTGTTTGGAGGAAGAGTCTACCTCAGGTCACTGAAATATCCATTTCTTTCTTACATTTTGTACATGGCATTCATATGCGCACCTATCGTATGGCTTGTGAGATGTTGCAGCATTACTTCTAAGTAAGGTTAAGAGGTACATCAGAAATACTTTAAGTTTATTCTCTGATGTTTGGTCTGACTATTTTGCAATTGCTGTAAGTAAAATTGTACAAATAACTAACAGATTACAACAGTATCTTAAACTAAGACATTGTGTTGCTCTTTTCAAGTTTCTCTTTTCCTTTGGCCGTTCACATTTCGGAACCTACAGACACAAAATGTCATCTCGTTCAAGAAAAGCAGAATGCTGCTTCTTTTTTTCAATTCTTCTGTTTTTCTGGGACAAGGAACCGACTCTGCAATCAGTCGGTAGCTAACAAAAGTAAGGTACAGTAACATAACAGAAACAGTCTCTTGTGCTGTGCAATTTACTGTGTAATCCTTTAAGTACCATACAGAATATCTCAGACAGGCTGGCTTGCATTCCCTCTCTTCCCATATATCATATTTGCCCTAGAAATGTTCTGAGATTTACTGTTATACCACTGATAATGAGAAATGAATTGTGAGCTTGACTTTTACAGACTTAATATCGCTGACATTTTTTTCTCTTCTTTATAATCCTTATTTCTTTAAGGGATTTGCATGATTTTTCATGCTCCTCAAAAAGTGTGTGGCACTTTGCTAAATGAAATAACCAGGGCTTCTGTCCCTGGTAATGGCAAAATAAAATTAAATAAAACAAACCCTGCAATTCTGGCCATCCTCAATGAAAGCTTTCTCTGTACCATTTTCATATGCTGTTCATGGAAGGTAGTAGAGAAGTGGCAGTCAAGAACCACAGCATCCTTAAGTATCCTTGACTGTCATTAAATTCCAGGGAAAAGTTTCTCCATGACTTTCTCTGGACCAATAAGCTTCCAGTCTCATTTTCATGTTCATTTGTCTTTGCTGAACTGGCTGTAAAGAGAGGTGGATTTTCAACACTTACTTCAGCCTGAGCCAGGCAGAGGTTACTGTCTCTTTGAAATCCTTCTGACAGACATGAATTCTAATCAGGCACGGATGATTTTTCATTCACTAAGGACTTGAACCAAAAAGTGAGAGGTGACAAAGCTCAATCTTGCTAATCTCTTTCCTTACTTTGCTAAACTTAATTAGCAATTGGTGATGCTGACCTTTTTTTTCCTTGACATCAGGAAAAGGATGGTCTTACTGAATTCATCCCTTCCAGCCTGATGAGTAGGCTTACACTTCCAGTAAAGTGTAGGATGCAGATAAGGACATGCATTCCCTCTGTAATGAGCAAACACAGGTGACCCCATTGACACCAACTGTGAGGTGGACAAAAACCAGCAATCGAAATGCTGAAGCAGAAACGACGCGATCGTTACACTTGTGCAGATCCTTCCCTGCACCTCAGGGAAAGGGGGGGAAAACTTTGCAGATAAATACAGAATTAAATTACATTCTGGATGTTATGGACTTTATTTTCTCAGGCATGTTTTCAAACCTAAATGGAATGTGTGCATTTTTACAAATGAACTAGTACAGAATTTGGCCTGGTCATGTGTGATGTGATGATTCCAGAAGAACAGCATACACTAACATGTCACGTGTTAGTGATATAAAGCCCTGCTGACCTATAACCAGGAACCGCTGGTGACAGAAGAAAGCTCTTGTGACACATGGTGTGCAAAATGTTAAAATGTAAACTTAGAATTGGAATTAGTCTGACTTTCTGAAAAAATTAATTAGAATAACACATAAAACTTGGTATTCTGAGCTAATCCTGTATTCATAAGAGATTTGCTCTCAAATAAACATAAAGATATTTCATTACCCTTCTCTTGGATGCCTGGCAGCTACCTAAAAGACCACATACATTTGCATTCAAGAGGAAGCAAAATGCCTCTCAAAGATGGAAATGAAGACACCAGGATAAGATCTTACTCTTTAAGGCAATAACCTGGAGAAACAATGTTTTTGCATGAGATTTGTATGTGAGTCCAGCACAGTTGATCTCCCTCTGCTCCCACTCCCTAAAAGATATAAAAGCAAGCTGAACCAGGAGATTAAGCTATATGCTGAGTATGAGTGTTAGTAGGTTTGGTTTTCTCCTTTAAATGTATCTCTAGCTTTGTAAATGAGAACATTGAGACTCTGACTTCATAGTGACAGCAAATCTAAATAAAGACTTGTTGCAGGCAAAAAAAAAAGAAAAAAAAAAAAGTCTAGCAGGCGAAAATAGTTTTTCTTTTTAATTCGAGCAATTAGAAAGCACTGCCCATTAAACTCCAACTTGTTTTGGTAGCTGATGTTGCTAGGACCCAGGAAAAGTCTTCCTGACAGGTTTTATTTGTAACCATTCTACCCAGGAGCAACGGAGACAAGGCTACCAATAGCTGCAAGAGTAACCCTTGTTGATGCATCATGTTTCTATCAGGTCCAGGCATCTTTTGTGGGTTTTCATTTAAGTTGTTTACAGCATAGACATCTATGGCTGGGCTTTTTATCTAAGTTCCCTGGAAGGCTGAGAGAGAGAAAAAGACACTGACTAATTCACTTAAACTCAAGGGGATGTTTAAGAAGATCAAGACTATTTGTCCACTAAAAATATCAGTTTCTGTCCAGCAAGTATAAAAAGAGTCCAGGTATCTAGATCTATGCAAAATTAATCCCACCCTTCATGTCAGCAGCTGTTGCATAAATGAATAGATCACAGTCATAGGAATAATCAGATCATGTCCCTCATATGCCCCCAAATACTCTTGTGGCAAAACAGTGAAAATATTATTCCATAGTACAAGTATCTCTCCACGTTTATGCCAAGAAGTCCCCATTTGCTGATGCAGCCATAAAACAGCTTGCTGCTGCTGCAGAGGAGGAAGTCAACAGTTGCTGGATGTTTGCTGGCTGCTACGTTCTTTACTTGTGGCAGCAAACCAAATGGAGCACATAAACCCAACAGGTTTTTTTTGCTTGGAGTCAAACTATGAAATGGTCCTATAAGTTGGGCTGTAGCCAACTCTTCTTCTCATGTCAGGTATCCAGGGAAGAAATCGGTCAGGCCTGTTTTGTCTTACCTATTCTCATCCTCCTGAGGGCTAAGGCATTTTTCTTTCATCATTCTCTTAGCCACCTTTCCTACCCTGCTAATGTGTTTGGTTTTTTTTTCCCCTCATATAAATATATTAATTTATGTCCTTTCTCAAACATAGCATCAGTATTATTAGCATAGAAATTATATCAAGAAGTATATGAAAAAGCCATTTCCCTTACCCTTTCCTTGCAATTATGATTTAACTGCTTCAATTAACAACAAAATCATTCCTTGCACACATCATTACCATTGAAAAGATTAAAATAGTCTGGCTATCAGAAAGAAAGAAAAAAACAACCCACACAAAGAGGAGTAACTTCTGCATGCACCCATCCAACCCAAATTCCAGCATGAGGCCTCTCCTTGTTAAGTCAAGTCTCAGGATGCTGTTTCCCTCCCTCTGCCCAGCCAGCCCTGGAGATGCTGAAGAAAGAGGAAGGAAAGGAAAAAAGAGGTAATTAAAAAATGAACAAAAAACTAGCAGTGGGAAAGCTCTCTACCTATGACCTGCTTCCAGGCAGGAAAATCAAGCAGTATCTAATCTGATTTCCAGAACAAGGGAAGAGTCTAGGAAGGGCCAATACTTTAGTGTCTGAGCCATTTTTTAGTTCAGCTGTCCCTGTGTTATTGCACGTAAGAATGTGTTATGATTTGCACTGGGGAGTGCTAATTTATTATCCCAAAGAATGTGTTGGACAGCTTCATTACACAGACAATAGATTATTTTAGCTGGTGCCTGCCTTTTGTGAGGCAAGTTTTAAGAGCAGTCTATTGCTTCCTGTACATTTGATGAAAATACATTTAGACTGTTTACTCTAAACACAGGTTTATTTGATAGGTTCTATGTCCTAATTATAACATTTCACTGCACAGAAAATTGAACTCAAGAAAGAGCTATTATCCGTGGATTGTTCAGTGCTTGGTACAGGGAGGTGACTTTCCTGATTGAGGCCTCACTGCTCTATTATGATACAAATTATGTTAGAGTAAGAAAAGTATTTGTCATTGATTATGAAGTTTAAGCTATTTTGTAAGCAATACATGATAGTTTGCATCATGTCTTACACAGCTATACAGAGCACAACTGCAATAGTACCTATCTTATGCATAATGCTATACATAAAAATCACTACACATGGAAAGCTGCCCAGCGGAAAAGGACCTGAGGGTGTTGGTTGACAGCCAGCTGAATATGAGCCAGCAGTGTGCCCAGGTGGCCAAGGCAGCCAACAGCATCCTGGCATGTATCAGGAATAGTGTGGCCAGCAGGACTAGGGAAGTGATCGTCCCCCTGTACTCGGCACTGGTGAGGCTGCACCTCGAGTACTGTGATCAGTTTTGGGCCCCTCACTACAAGAAGGACATTGAGGTGCTGGAGCGTATCTAAATGAAGGGCAACAAACAAAGTTGTTGAGGGGTCTACAGAACAGGTCTTACGAGGTGTGGCTGAGGGAACTGGAATTGTTTAGTCTGGAGAAAAGGAGGCTGAGGAGAGACCTTATCGCTCTCTAAAACTACCTGAAAGGAATCATAGAATGGTTTGGGTTGGAAGGGACCTCAAAGATCATTTAGTTCCAACCCCCCTGCCATGGGCAGGGACACCCTCCACTAGACCAGGTTGCCCAAAGCCTCATCCAACCTGGTCTTAAACACTTCCAGGGATGGGGCATCCACAACCTCCCTGGGCAACCTGTTCCAGTGCCTCACTACCCTCACAGTAAAGAATTTCTTTCTAACATCTAATCTAAATCAACCCTCCTTCAGCTTAAACCCATTACCCCTTGTCCTGTCACTACACTCCCTGATAAACAGTCCCTCACCATCTTTCCTGCAGGCCCCTTCAGGTACTGGTAAGCCACAATGAGACCTCCCTGGAGCCTTCTTTTCTCCAGGCTGAACAATCCCAACTCTCTCAGCCTGTCCTCATAGGAGAGGTGCTCCAGCCCTCCAATCAGCTTCATGACCCTCCTCTGGACTTGCTCCAACAGCAAAGGAGGTTGTAGCCAGGTGGGTGTCAGTCTCTTCTGCCAAGTATCAAGCAATAGGACAAGAGGAAATGGCCTAAAATTTGCACCAGGGGAGGTTTAGGTTGGATATTAGGAAAAATTTCTTCACTGAAAGGGTTGTCAAGCATTGGAACAGGCTGCCCCGGGAAGTGGTTGAGTCAACACCCTTGGAGGTATTTAAAACATGTGTAGATGTGGTGCTTAGGGACATGGTTTAGTTGTTGGACTGGCAATGTTAAGTTAACGGTTGGACTTTGTCATCTTAAAGGTCTTTTCCAACCAAAACGATTCTGTGATTCTGTGACTCTGTAAGGCACGCTTTTTTTCTTGAGGCTGCTGTGTCTTTGTGTGTACATCTACATTGCATTATAAACGCTCATTTGCTAAAATAACCCTAGGTATGTCATCCAGAGCTATGTCCTTGGCAATCTCATGTTACTGCTGAAAGCTCTGAGTCTGTTCTGGCAATCTTTGATTTCACTCTATGAGTTTCTCAACTGGCAGAGAGGTTTCTAGCTAGCTGGCAAATTAGCTCCAGCAGCACTAACCAGAAAACCCAGGCTGCACACAAAAGAGTCCTCAGGTCTGCACGTCTGACCTTCGCTGGCCCAAGTGAAAGCCACACAGGCTCCAGCTGTTGGGACTGTCTGCTGTGTCTCACATTCTGTCTGCCTCTTTTTCTCTTCTTTTTTTTTTTTTCTTAAAGGCAGCAAGTTAGTGCAAAGAGATGGAAATTTTCCCCTGACCTCATTTGGATATCAAGGCCAGCCCTCATAACCTCAGGGAATAGGCAAGTATGTGGGCTGAACATGCTGCTTGACACAATTTGTCTTTATGAAAACACTTGACGTGTCAAAAGTAAACACTTGCAAGAAACTGTTTGTGCCTTCTATAATTCGAACACTCAACTGGCCCTATTAAGTGCATTATTAAAAAACTTAAGTTGTCCCCCATTATTGCACACTGCTTTTTTTTTGTAACGTGTCTTTCTTACACTGTTGTCCCAGTGTAGTCACAAATCCTGAAGTATTAGGAAACTCAACTATTAATGTGTTGGGATAGGCTAGGCTGGAAAAGTCACAAGGCTGCTTAAAGTTGTTTGTAGCTTCTTTTGACTTGGAGGTTTGAGGGCTTCTTTTTTCAGCATATTGGTAACTTGACACCTTTTTCTGTATTTAGAATGGTTTTGGGAAATGAAGATGAGCCACAAAGCTGAAGTTGGAAGGTTGGTTTCTCTGCTTAACCATCATGACCAGATTTGTTTACTCTCTGGTGACTGCAGAGTCTCTTATTATGGGTGAGGTTGTGTACGTCAGAAAGGATGTGATTTACAATTTACATCCGAGAGTAAATAGGGATTACTTTAAAGGCAATAGCTGCACAATGCCGTGTTTCCATCACTCTGCAGGTTTAGTTATGTCAGACTGATGTAAGAAACAGACACATGAACTGGATCATTCAGAATTTAAGGTGATTGTTCATCACCAAAGTGGTGATAAACACCACTGATTATGATAAAAGAGCTTCAATATTTGTGCTTCAAGAGGAGGTAAAAATATTTTCCAAGAAGGTATTTCTAAGGGAATGATACATTTTCCCTGAATAATGCTTTGAATAATACTTCTATACAGCTGGTTGAGTTAAAGTTTTTTAAATGTCTTACCTTATATTTCTATATGAAAATTTATTAACTTTTTAAATACAACTTACGCTCCGAACTTCCTGGGTCTGAGGAGAACTACAACAATAGTACAATTTATTTCCCAGCTTTTGGGTACTAGCTCATACCTTCAGTTCTAAATGAAATGTTATTCCTTCATATTGGAGAATTTCAAAAAGCTTCCCTTCTAAGAGCAGAAGCCCTTGGATAAGGCAAAGTCGATGGTACACGGTGGCCAGTGAAGGTGAGTTCCCAGCAGTATCTCATCATGTGGGGAGTGCAAGGCAGGCGGTGGTGGAGCTGCTGTGTAATTTGCAGTTGCTTTATTGTGTGAGTAGGGTATGTGGTGGGGTGTGATAGCACAGTCATTTCAGGAGTAGCTGCAGAGCTGTAAGAAATGACCCCATCTCTGCTCTTTAGCCTCTCAACATGAAGTTCCTTCCTCCTTCACACAGAAGATTTGCAAATGTCTCTAATCCAATTCACTGCAAAGTCACCTGGGTTATGACTTGCCCTTGCTAGTAATCTACCTGCTACTACTCTGAAATGCAATAGGAGTCCTTGTGTGATCCTTCACAGCATCTCATAATCTCCAGCCTGGTAATGTCTTAAACCATTGTGTCTAGACACAAAAAAAACTCCATCAGTTGAGACTACAGTATATAAATGAGGTCAAAAGAGCCCATATCCCAGACAACTCTGTGCTTTAAAAACTTCACTGTTCCTACCATAGCTCTGACAGTTCTACTTTATGCAACCAAATACCAGTTACATGAAAATTTTGTGATAATGTTGCGAAAGCTGCCAGAGCTCTGAGATGAGCTTTTGTACTAGTAACAACGAACAACACTGACAATGAACAACACTTTCTTTCTGTTAGGGAAAAAGAGCAACTCAGCATGGGCAACTTTGGAAAGAACAAGCCTCCACTGTGCCTAGCTTGGAGCAATTAAAGGTGCTTATGAGCTCTCCCTGTCCTCACCTAGGAGACACATTCAACAAGAAGTTAATGTTCCTCTGCCACTTTTCTCTTAGTGCCTCTCTGGTTCTGTTCCATCTAGAAGACAGAGGGGAGACAGGAGTACAGGTGTACTCGCATGGTCTCAAAGGTCACCATATAATAGAGTAATGCTGTGTAAAGGGACAATGAAGTTTTGTTATAGAGAAATCTCAGTTTATCAACATATCAGCAACTGATTGACTACTAAATACTTCGTAGTAGTCTTACCTTCAGCCTCTGCAAGAGCTGAGGACAGAGCAGGTTGCATCTGAAGAAGTCATCAGCATGCCTGACACCTGGAGTAAGCACCTATCACCTGGAAATTTTTCTGTTTAATTCTATGGACTTGGAGTAAAAGGTTTTAAGCTGCTCCCAACATCTAATCATTTCTCATTCCCCAGTAGCAATACTTACCTTTAATCAAAAACAATGCTGTGCTCTGCAATGAAGACTAAGAGACACCACTAACCACAATATAAAATATTGCTTCCCTTAGAAGGTCAGATCGTTTAGACCTGGCATCCTCAGGCATTAATGTAACACTGCTACAAAGCAAAGCTTATATATACCCAGTTACTGGCAGAAGAAAATAGCTGGGAAATGTGCCTTCTTTCTCTCTCTGGCCCTTAAATGGACAAAAGCAACAGGGAAGGTGCAAGCAGCCTCTTGAGAGTGAGACCCGAAGAGCCATATGTGGCTTTAAAGTCAACAGGTGCTGCTGTGACAATTAGTGATGGACCAGCAGACCTGGGTTGCATGGTGCTGGCTTGCAGTTGGCTCAGGACAGTAACTGAAACTCCTGTGTCTTAATGAAGATGGCTGTGGTTCTCAGAGTCACTTGGTCTCTCTCTCCCATCTTCTTCTGTGTAACACTCTGGACCACCGTAGCCCATCTTTCTGAGCAGCTTCCTCCAAACTCCTGTGCCCCCAGCCCCAGCAACCTGCACCTCCGTGGGTGCAGACGTTCTCTCATCCTGCTTTCTGTCCCCAGATTCCTCCCCCTGAAGGCCCAGCAACGTTGAATCTGGGTCTTCCTACCTGTTTCCTCTTCCCATTAGCCCCACATAAGCACTTTGCTTCTGGGAATTTGGGAATTTTCAAGGTGGAGACAAGAGTGAGTAAAGGCAAGTTGGAAGTCTCCTGGAGCTTCTCACCTTCCTACTCTCCGCTGCCAGGGATTCATCTTGAGCTGTTCTTCCTTTACATCTCACGTGCCTACTTGCTGACTTTACCGTACTGATCCAGTCATCCAGCCCCCTAATCAAACACTTCCAATCTCTTTACAGGTAAACTCTCAGGAGGCTGAGTCTCTCTCTGGATTCCCCTCTGCCAATGTCTGTAAGGCAGGTTTTCCCTGCCTTTCTGCTGTCCCGCTCCTCTGACATGCATCTTGTTGAACACTGTGCCCTGTTACAAACTTGAGGTGATAGGGAAAAATGATGAAATAATAATTAAAATAAGAGAGTTTTGAATTCCTTCTTAAAATGGTTTGACATGCAAAGGCCTCCCATTATTTAACTATCTCGCAAGATAAATCCTGCAGAAATCCGCTCAAGCTGTATCCCAGCAAAACAAGCTGTATCCAGAGCAGTGCAGCACAGGCTGTAGGAGGGAGTATCACTGCATGCACAGGCTATCTATGGATTTCTTTGCAGCTGCTCACTCCAGCAGACTCTGGTTTTTTTTACCTCAGGGCAGGATGACGGGGCAGACTGCTGGACTGAAGATGTGTGACTGAGATATGAATTAGCTTATGTAGCATTTCCTGAATACTTTTCTTCAAGAAGCAGGCATCGTACGTTACAGCAAGATATCAGTCTGGTGTGAAAATGCACTCATGGTCTTCACCCTTTGTAGAAGAGGGAGTTTCCTTAACCAGGCTTGGAAACAGCAAGTGCAATAACGCAGTGCTCTTTTGCCCTCCCAAAAGAAAGAAAGAGTGGTGATTGTGTATCCTTCCCTTCTAATTTAAGCCCATTTTGTGAAATTACCATAATGACTTGGGTATGCTGGGCTGTGCCTGACGATTGTTTTCAATTCTACTGCCTTTAACTAACTGTGCTTCGGTCGTGGCTCAGCTGTGTGTACCTTTATTAGGAGGCTTACTGGATCTGTGGTGCAATTCATACCTACCTCAGCCTATTCACAATTTTATCTGTTTCTCAGTGCTGCTAGTTACATATTTATTTAATATCGGTGCAGTAGTGATTACTGCAGTTCAAATTCCTATGCACTTTTTGTCTTCTGTCAGTCTATCTGTCACTCATTTTTTAGGGAGGACAGTAGCAGAGGTTATAATCAAATTATTTTTAATGCTTACTGACAGCCAGATTGGATTCCATCTCCTTTTGGAAGCAGAAGCATAAAGGTTACAGTGAAACACTCTAGAAACAGACAGAAAAAGTCTTCCTCTGCCTTTGTAGCCCTAGTTGTGTGATCTTTTCTCTCTTTCCAGCAGATTCATAACCTAAATTGATACCTACAAAATCTCAGCTCTGAGCCATGGGAACCTCTCCTGCTACACTGGCTGAGACCTTACTTGAATGTATCCATTCTAATTTGTGGCTTTGTAGGGAGCCATCACTCTCAGAGCGCCAGAAATCCTTGTCTTTGTGAATAACAACACCTCAAATAACTCACATTTGATTTTCCCAGTGTTAGTTTGCTGCAGATCCTTAGCGCAACTTCTGCCTATGTTTGTACTTCATTGGCAGTTCACTAGTTTGTCTCCACCAGTACAGAGCTGTGTTTTATAGTCAGGGTAGGCTGAAGAACTTTGAGTAATCATTTCACAGCACTCTTAAATAATTTCAAATCACGTCAAATGATGAAAAATAATTTCAAATCATGTCAGACATTTTTAGTGCTTTCTTTCTGCAAGTAGTCTACCTAGCAAATTTTCCTGTAGGAATATTTCTAGTCTCAAAGCATTTTATGCATTTTTTTATTTAATTTTCAGCAGGGACAAAAAGATATATTTTTCCTATGAGATACTTAAAGTGGTAACTGATGTAAAATAAAATCTTCATAAAGACAGTTCTGTCTGTAGGTGCCATTTGAGTTAGTAGATGAATGTTGGTATTTGGTAGGGGAAGATGTGGTTTAAAACCAGCCTATTAATTTCTGCGGTAATTATACATTGACTTGTCTTCACCTCATGTTACTTCCCACAGTCCAGATAGATAAGAATGTTGTTTGGGTTTTGTTTTCTTCTCTTTCCTCCTGAAAAGAAGACCTTATATTCTCCTTCTAGAGTTGTCTGAGGCCATGCAGTAGGTCAACAGCAAAGCTAGAGGTTATTCTTCTGGAGCATCCACCAGATTTGCTCGAAGCACATCAAAACAGGCAGCTCCTCCTTTAAAGAGATCTTAATGTAATCTTCTGGCATTCAGTATAGTGTCCTGTTAGCCTAAACCCTGTGAAGATGGTGAACGTTGAATTCTTCAAATACAGGTTTTCTTACCTGCATGAGCATTAATGAGTAAATACGTATACTGACCAAGCACCCAGCAGGACGTGGTGCACTTTTGTGGTCTCCTGTGATGATAAGGAAGGGGTGTAATTCAGTTGCCTACGCATACATGCCTGTTGACATTTGAGGGTCCACAGGATGCCACTTGGCCTCCAGTGACCTCTCCGTAAGGGCATAGGTTTGTTTGTGCTCCCATGCCATATCTGCCACCCTTGGGATGATGCCTCCAATACCCTAGAGCATTGAAAGCATATGTCTAGTCCCAGTGTCCAGATTTGCAATGAGCTTTCTGGGAAGCAGATCAGGAACTGCCAAAAAAATCCATGCTTTCCAAAATCATGCAGCAAGCTGTATATGCTAGAGAGTGATCAAGTCATCAGTCAGTGGTAGATGGCCTCCCTGATTCCTGAAACCATAGTGACTGCTGATCACTATGGTCTTATGCGCAGGAGCAGCATGCTTATTTCAGGGAAATGCTGTCCGTGCTGGAAGTAATGACTCCACTTGATGATTTGCCAGATTGAGGCCAAAATACTCAACACCTTTGAGATTGCCATTGTCCTTGTGTAATCCAGGTGGTTGCTGATTAAATCAAGGGTCTATTGCAATTATAATAAAACCCCAAATCTCTGATTTTGCACAAGGAAAGGTGGGAGCTGAACAAATATATAATAAACAATGAGGAGTCAGGTTTGGGATTAATTGCTCAGTTTTAAGTATATCCTTGAAAATTCTGGCTTTCAATTCCAGGTTACACATGTCCAAGAAGTATAACTGTTGCCTGTCAACACCACAGAGCCAGAAGAAATCGTGTTTTCCCTCCTATCCTATTACTCAGCAAAGGGCTACTCATAACTGCCTAAAATAAATGTGACTTTATAACGTAGGGCCTTCACTATGCCTTGTCATCCATCTCTCTTTCTGGATTATTTCATTATTTCCTTTTCTGCCTTCCTTCTTCTTCCAGTGCTCTGATTTTAAGTGACAGTGTCTAAGACTACATATTCATGTAAAATGGAAAATGCTTCAGACTCTTCTCTTACTTACTTAAAGTGAATGAGAAAATGCAAAATTATCAAATTTAAAACAATTATCAGAAACAAAAGCCGTCACCAAGAAAAAACAAAAATTCCAAACCCAAACACTGCTAATAGTCTCTTGCTAGCAGCACCATTATTAATCTTTGACCACAGTGGCAGAGGAAGGCAAGTGGTATAAACTCTCATCAAGGAAACAGAACCGGAAAAATACAGCCCTGGAGGTCAGACCTTGACTATTCAAGAAGGGTGTCAGAGGCAAACTGCAGTAACAAGTCTCTTTGCTCTAGTGTGTGCTCTGCAGGAGAGCACGGAGCTTGACTTCAATTCCATTTAAAAACAAACAAAAAAATTGTTTCTCCAGAATTTAAGAGAAATTTCCTTTTCCATAGGAAATTTCACAATGTATTTCATTTTGATGTGTAACTTTGTATGCCGAAAATTTTAAAATTACCATGGAACAGAAGTATGGAGTTTTTTACCATTGTGAGTCATGAAGCATAAAGTTGTTCATTGCTGTTTTATTCTCAGGCACAAAACTGACCTGAGTTTCAGGAATGAGAAAGTTGCAGACAGGACATTGATATATTTTGATATCCCACCTTACAGCAGCAGAGAGAGATAAATTGCTATGTTACCCTGGATATTTCTAATATAAAAAAGCACAAAAAGCAACAATTTCAAAGCCCAGAGCAACTTTACCTTCTTCAGCACATGAGATATTCTCCCTTTCATAAGATTTCCACCATGGTTTCTGTAATATTGCTAAATTTTCCCCACTGGGACAGTAAAAGACTGGATTAGCATTTGGGTTGTGGTCTAGATTATTACATTAGGGATGTTACAATGCAGAGTATTTGCTGCTACACCAAAATTTTTTTTTTTTCTTTTCCTTTTTGGTTGACTTGGTTCTAGAAAGATAACTTGAAAAAAAACAGATGGAATATATTCTCAAATGTAAAACTTAATTTAACTTCACTATAATCCTAGTTAAGGCAGTTCTCAGACTGAGCATCCTATGGGAACAATAAGAAGCTATATGGAAATGCATATTCCTCAGCCTATAGAGGGAAAGAGAAATCAGAAATGTGTACTCTTTAAAGGTAAAATCCACAGAGAGAAGTATTAGCATTTACATTATTCCAGTGCCCTTTACTTGAGATCCAAATTTATCTTACTAAATTACGATCTTTAGGCAATCTATTCTCTCTGCAGGCCAGAAAGTGCTGGGGTTTATGCCCGGTACAACATTGTTTAGCCATCAAAGTTCACAACAGTGTCAAAAAGTGATGACATAGTTATTATTTGACACAATTTTAGTCATCTTCCTCTCAAAGTTGGAGTCACATTGGAAAAATCAGGATGGAACTTGGGTGTGGTCTGTTTCACTCAGTATCTAAATGCCAAATAATAAACTTTATATAATGTTAACTTTATGCAACTCAACCCAGCACAACTGGCTTTTGCAAAAAATTCTTGAAGGTACATATCAACACATCTTCCTTCCAGAGAAACATAGCATTAATTATAATTAACAACTATCAGTAATGTATCACAAAGAGATTGTGATATCACAAAGATATCACAAAAGACCACCACAAGGTGGTCTGGAGGTTGGCTTCCCCCATCTGCAGGGAAATTACCAGGTCCAATGTCATAGATACAATTGATTGCTGCAAGAATTGAAGCTCCCACTACCCAAGTGTGGGATGAAAGCCTACAACTCTGTGTTTGGCATCCCTGAGGGCAGACATTAACAGTTGCTCCTTTCACCCTGCTCCTCCTCTTGAACTTGCTGGCTCATTTTGCCCATTGTTTCCTCCACTGGAGCTCGCATCAGTGATTCATCAGGAGAGCCCCTAGCCCAGCTCTGCTTCCCTGGCCGTGGTGGGAACCAGCCCAGGGAGCTGATGCAGCCTCTCAGGTGGAGTTGAGCTGCCTCTCACAGTCACCTTGGATGGCCAAGGGTTCACTGGAAAGGCAGGCTGGTAACCAGGCAAAAGGTGCTATGGAAAAGTGTGTTTCTTCACAGCAGCGAATGCTGCCTACTGCAAAGACCAGTCTTGCTGCTGGCTCTCCTGTAGTATCATCTGAGTCCTGCACAGTCTTTCTTTCCTTGGGCTTGAGTAGGTACAGAAAGAAATCAGGAAGGAGACTGCCGTGCAGCAGGCAAGGACTAGCAGTGTGTGCAGAGCTGAAGTCACAGAATCATAGAGTTGTTTTGGTTGGAAAAGACCTTTAAGATCATCAAGTCCAACTATTACCCTAGCACTGCCAAGTCCATCACTAAACCTAAGTGGTCCCTAAACACCACATCTACGCATGTTTTAAATACCTCCAAGGGTGTTGACTCAACCACTTCCTGGGGCAGCCTGTTCCAATGCTTGACAACCCTTTCAGTGAAGAAATTTTTCTTAATATCCAACCTAAGCCTCCCCTGGTGCAACTTGAGGCTTTTTCCTCTTGTCCTATCACTTGTTACTTGGCAGATAAGACTGACACCCACCTGGCTACAACCTCCTTTCAGGTAGTTGTAGAGAGCGATAAGGTCTCTCCTTAGCCTCCTTTTCTCCAGACTAAACAACCCCAGTTCCCTCAGCTGCTCCTCATAAGACTTGTGCTCTACACCCTTCACCAGCTTCATTTGTTGCTCTTCTTTGGACATGCTCCAGCACCTCAATGTCCTTCTTGTAGTAAGGGGCCCAGAGCTGAACACAGTACTGAAGGTGCAGCCTCACCAGTGCCGAGTACAGGGGGACGATCACTTCCCTAGTCCTGCTGGCCACACTATTCCTGATACAAGCCAGGATGCTGTTGGCTGCCTTAGCCACCTGGGCACACTGCTGGCTCATATTCAGCTGGCTGTCAACCAACACCCTCAGGTCCTTTTCTGCTGGGCAGCTTTCCAGCCACTCTTCTGGCTCAGGTATCCTGAAGAAAAGGTTATGTTTGGTCTGTGAGTAAATGCATAAGCCAAAGCCTTGCAACAGAAGAAAGGCTGGAACAAAGACAGACATGAAATTATTTGGTCAGTTATAGTCACCCAACAACTTAAGACAAAAACACCAGCAGGAAAATCTATAAAACTCCAAGAAAATACAAGCAGTGAGTCAGAAGATGGCAATTTAGGAAGACCAAGGATTAGACTGTTCTATGGAACAATCAACAAAGGCCAATGCTTCCCTGTCCCATTGACTTCTGCCTGGCTGGTAGACTTGTGAGGGTGACAAAGTGATGCTGCATCTCTCTTAGGCTGCTCAACAATTATCATTCACCTCAAAAAAATATTCAGGGCTTGTATGGTGGTGGTTCATGCCTATATAAGTGCCAGAGACTATTAAAACCTGGATTGCTGACATCATCTTATCATGTAGCTTTGCGCACAATCAGTTGGTGACTTTGATACTGTCTTACATATTTGACCCTCGGTAGCAGAGGGTTTGAACAGCAGGGCTTTTTAATAGTCCTTGCTTTGGTTTTGCTCAGAAGGTCCTTTTTCTATCTCATTCACACACTGACTCCCTTTGCCTATAGATAGACTAGACTGTGAATCACAATTTCCATTCCAGAGGAATTGCTGATATTTTATCTTTTTTTTTTTTTAATAATAATATTTTGGAAAGTTGACATATTTTGTTTTCACATTTTTGACTGAAATGAATAGTGTTGATGTTCTCATATTAGAATGTTTGGTTTGCTGAAATCAGCTGAAACTTTATTTGAAGTCATTTCAAAATGAACGTACCTCTGCCAACGGTGCTGCAGGTCCTTGGCTTGCCACTTGCTTTGAGATGAAGCTGCAGTGACCTAGGGGAAATACAGGGTGGGATAAAGGAGCTTGGCCTGTAATGAAGCATGAGAAATAAGTCACATGAATTCTGACATAACAGGATTTGAAGTGTTCAAGTAGAACGTATTTCCGAATAGATGGTTATGCCCCATAGTCATTCTGTCTGGGATACAGGATCCACTGGCGTGAGAGAGGCAAAGGAATGGGACATTTCCACCCAGAGAGGAATTGTGCTGAGTCTCTAACAATGAAACTTGTTGCAGCAGGTTGGCGTGTGTTTTGTTCCAAAAGGCATCCGTAGCAAACTTCAAGGAAGAAAAGACAAGCTCATGGTGTGCAAGAAAAAAGAAAACAAAAACTATGGTACAAATAGCCTGCTTTTCAGCCTCTGTTATCAGTTCTGAGGGAAAAAAGGCTTGCAGACAGTGGGAGAGTAGCTGATTAGCTGACTGCTTCTCCCAGGTCCTTCTCCTCCAGCTACTGAATAGATTGATTCAATGTACTTACGCACTGGGTAGGGTGCTGAAACATTAGCTCGCTCTTTCTCTCTCTCCTTCCATCTGATTTGGTTACTATAATCCTAGGTAGCAATTGCATAGATTTATTAGTGTGTTTATGATGCTGCAAGCATATGATAGAAAATATTTCAGCTAAGTTAATAAGGTAGGCTAGCAGCTTATTTTATGATTATTTCTATTAAATTGATATCAGTGAGGTCTGTCTTTATTTTCTCTGTACAACAGAATGAAACTGTAATGCCATTTGCCACATATTAAAAACAGAGATATATGCTCAGCATATAAGGAGTGTGTACAGTAGAAGCATACCTTGCATTATGTTTAATTACATAATATAAGCACAGAGCTATGCAGGAAAAAAAAGGTTGAGGCATGCTGGTTGGATACCTTCATTACATAAAAAAAAAAATTAAAAAGCAACCAAACCAACCCTCTACCTAAACATCTTAAGACTTCTTTTTAAGACTTAAGATAGACTTTAAGATCTAAGATAGTTCTTTCTCACTCAATGTAATTGACTAGTTTTGTCAGGAAAAATTAGTCTTGAGACTAAAGGAGGGGGAAAATGGAATAAACTGTTTATGTAAGTAGAGGGGACGGGGGATGTAATAGCTCACTCTTGAGTACTGACACTGTTGCAGGGTTCTGTAATTGCTGTAACAGGGCTACTCAATGTGCCTGACTTTGGTTAATAACTTGTCCAGAACAGTGTCAAAGATTCACTATGAAACATTCAGATGATTGTTTTTCTCCCATTCCAAAGTGAAAAACAGTTTCTGAAAGTTCCTGTAGATGTTTTCATGTCACTAGCGCAATGCTTATTTTTGAAATTCTTAAAACTAAGCTGAGCCAGGGATTTCACGCTGTGAAGTTCCTTCCTTGGCCACAACCCCTAGGACATCTAAGTTGCCTAGCACCCGGTCCAAAAGTTTATCTATGATGATACATCATAAGTTTTCTTCATGGAGTGGTTCAGAGTATTAAGCCAGAAAGAAACAACTCCAACAGATGCTTCATAACAGAAACTAAAAGTAATTTCAAATCTATTTTTGTTTAAAGTAGAGCATACCTCTAAAACAAATTCCAGTCCTGTCAACCAAACTGTGCATAGATCATTGGTAAAAATATTGGATGACACCACCCTTCTGTGCAGGTTGTAACTAATTTGTCAGTAAGCCTCGAGTATGTCAAGTTTGCCACAAATTGGCCACATTTGCCACATTGCCACAAATGGGAAATAAGGGATAACTGGTGGCATGTTTTGCACCAAAAAAACCCCACCCTGAAACAAACAAACAAACAAAACCAAAAAAACCCCAACAAACCCAGAAACTAACTCGAAATTTTCTAGACATATTTTGATGAGAAACTCCCTTGTCTCTGCTCTTCTGTGCTCAGCACGGGTCTCAGAGTATTCACTTCATTGAACACCAGAAACGGTTTGCCTACAAGATGAAATGGTCACCAAGCTAAAGGGCACAGTTCCCAAAACGTGTTCCTCAAGCATTGCACAGTGAAGTTCAAACCTGTGGGAAGCCTACCTTGTGATGGTACGGACGCAGGTCCTCTGAAGCTGAGGAAAGGAAGCAATGGGAGGAGAACAGGAAGTTAGGACAGAAGACGAATTTCTCTAAGGCAATTAGCTGGGGCAAATCAACTAATTATGAGCAAAATAAAGCAATGGTCTCTACAAAGTAAATTAATTTGCTGTATTACTGTCATAGGCAGAAAGAATCACTCTACAAGTTTTAGCATGCACTGTACTGTTATCATAAGAAAAGTGTGCCATCTTGTGGGAAAATGCAGAAAATATCAAACCATGCTTTCACATACATTTTGCATACATTATGCAAAATGAAATGCAGGTGCCTCCATGAAGAAATGTTTGAGGCAGTATTCAGGATGTCACTATCGAAAGGGAAGTCTCCAGCCTGAACACTGAAGGACCAAAACCTTCAACAGACAAGTTCAACTTTCTAAAGACTTACATGGGCTTTGTAGTTCTAAGATTGAGAAAATAAACTCAACCAGGAAATTTATTACTGAAAAATGCCAGACTGGAAGACTTCTCCCAGCCAGCTGTGGACTTCTACAGCAGGCTAACTCTTACCCAATATAAATCAGGATAGCCCAGCTAACTCATACCATCCTAATCTGTGTGCTTTTGAAAAAGAATATGCAGGCTGATCAAAAGAAACAGAAATGAAAATTAAGGGAAAAGGAAAAAATCAGAAATACTTGCAGAACAAAACTTGTATCACCAGGGCCTCAGTCTCTGTGATTCTTGGCAAAGACTTCATATCCAAGAGAATCCAGTTATATTAGCAGTACAAAATGAAATCTAGACAATAGAAACAAATGTCATGGTCAGAGATCAAATGCTGTACAGCTAATCCTTGGATTACTTATATAGTTTGGAAAAGTGTTGCTTTTCAAACAGACATTTGGACGTATTACTGGTCTGCTGTTGCTCAGGAGTCCTGCTGTGAGAGGCATCACGAGGCAGAGAAGATGAGAGAAGAGCAACATGCATGTGTGAGGACAGGGCATAGAGGCAGAGAAGAAAGGTGGGGAAGTTGTCTTATACCAAAGAAAAGAACAGGTAGTAGAAATTTGTGAGAGACAAGGGCCATGGTGCACCCTTTCCGCCCCCAGCAGCTGGAGTAGAGGACTAGTGAGCGCTATCTCCTTTGGTGGAGCTCACCCACAGCCCTACTGGTGTAGAGGGAGCTCAAAGCCACCTCTGGGCCCCTCTGCTCACAGCTGGCTCAGCAACTGTGGCACACAGCTCCTAAAGTATGGGGTTAATGAGCTCTGTACAGCCCAAGCTGCTCAAGCTTCACAGCTGGGCTTACCCTTTGACAGGAAGAAGTGTCAGATGTGTCTCATTAGCTGCTCTGCTTTCCCGTAGCCATTTAAATAATGCAAAATATGGAAGAAAATTCCACTGACTTGAATACAAGAGAGAAAAAAACAAACAAAAACACAGGTTAGGACAAGATGCATTGCCATAAAATCATATTTGGGACACACATGCTTTAAATTTAAAAAAATGACTGAGAGATACTAGACAGTGGAATGAAAAAGGATATTATAAAAAGAAAAAAAGAAAAAAAGACTGTCAGAAATCTTAATAAGCAACAAAAAAGGAAGTCTGAAAACTTGTCTTTTTTGCTGCTTGGAAAGCTTCCTTTGCTAACAGTCCCTTCAGATATAACAGTGTCCAATGTAGCTGGGAGAAAATTTTTATTCTGGTTTGTTATTTTTATATTAAGAACATTAGTTACAAAATAAGGAGAACATCCAATGTGAAAACATCAGCAAGTTCATGTGATATGTCCAGAGTGTTGGCAGAATCTATTCTGAGTGAGAGCAGGCCCATGGAGTGGGGCAAGATTCACACCACCGAACTTTAAGCTCAGATGCCGAAGTATGGAGCTTGTTGCATTCTGTTCCCTGGAAGTGAATAACGAGAGAGTGGCTCCAGAGAGAGAAGTTAAGGACTTCGATGTCTGAAGTTTGGCAGGTTGAATCAGGACTTTGCTGTGGCCGTATTCACATTAGGAGTGTTTGGTTCAGGACACCAGACTATATCTAATCCAAAATAAAACTGCATGTAGTATAGTTACAGTGCCCCCAGCAATGTATTCTTCAACCTATTGATCTGCCCTGATTGTGCCAAACTATTCCTCATGTAAACATTAGCGTGTGTTTGCTGATGCAGCACTCAACAGAGAAAGTTAGCCTGGACAGAGTGCTGGCAAGACACAGTTATGCTGTCCCCAGGCTAACTCATGCAGAGATAGCTCAGAAGATATTTTTTGAGGAGCATCTCCTTTGCCTGGAATTCCTGGGAAGAGCAGGGAATGCCAAACATCAGTCACACTGTCCCCTCAACTTAGCCAAAGCAGTTGTCCAACACCCTGACTTGTGGCACGCAGGCTTACCCACTGGCTGACATGCAGGAAAAGCAGGGCCAGCGTTGGCAACAAGGCGACCCACAGCTGCAGCCTTTATGCTCAGGGCAACCGTGAAGGCTGTTGCTTTTGCTGGTGCAGGAGAATGTCAGCCTCTCGCAGCAACAAGTCCATCACAGCAGAGTGCAGCAGGGCTTTGGTAAAGCAGATGGAAGGGAAAATGAGCCACAAAGCTGGGATCTGGCCTTGAGAAGAGCGAGAGAAAAGTAGCAAGGAGTCAACATCAGCACTGTGTTCCTGTGGGCTTTTTTGCATGTAAAGATGGACTGTGTAAACATATGCTGATCACATCATCCATTGGTGAGCTTCACTTGGGAAGGCTCAGGCTTTTAGTGTTATTAATTAGGGCTTCTTATGATGACAGCATCAAGTCCAGTGAAGGAAAGGGGACTGTATTTGAATAAAGGTCTAATCAGATCAGTAGCAACTTCATATTCTCACTGCTGAATGGCCTCTTTGTCAATTCAACACAGATGTTTGATTGTATTCTGGTTTCTTGCTTTCTTTTTTTATGCAGAGACTAACTGGTGTCATAAAAAAAATTGCAATAACATTCTTGCATATTTACTCTAAATTCCTCCCAGTTCCTTTTGATCTTTCTAAAAATATAACTTACATGTGAGTTTTGACTAAGGAACATTTTTAATACCTGTAGTGCCTGAGTAAAACAGGACATTGTGATCATTCACTGAACTTGGGGAGTCCATGACAAGAAAGCTCTTTGGAGGCAGCAGGATATTTACAGGATGGGAACCCATCCTTCATGCCATTAGCATAAACTGTCATGGGCCAGTAGGTGATGTGCACTGCCTACACCACGTACCTCTTGTTCTTCTTTGTTTCTCCTGGCAATAGACATTCTACTGGCCCCTTTCCCAGTCCAAGCTATTCAACTTGAGACAGCTCCAAACCACAAAATTGGATCCAATTTTAATTTCCCAGAGCTTGGGATAAGGTTTTCATCCCGTATCTAGTTAGAAGGTTGCTTTTCACAACAAAATAATTTCTGTCAAATATCTAGAACATACAAAATGTTGCTGACAAGTCCACATATGACATTATTTCAATGATTTTCCTTTGTTTTTTCTTCCATCTAGCCCAGACTCCCAAGAAGAACTGACATATAACTCCACTGATACTTGCCTCCTCTGACCTCCAGCCGGATTTATTACTTAATTTCCTCAGGAGCCTTGGAAACTCCCATCCATATGATTTTTAACAGGCTCACTTCTAAGGTAGATCATCTCTCCTCCTTGCCCCATCTCTCTAGGAAATCTCCCCTCTACTCTTTCTAGTGACAAGTTCTGCTTGCATTCCAGGTTGCTTAAAAAAACCCCCCAAAACAGCTGCCGCTGTTTTACATAGGATGCACTGTATTTTCCTCCTTGCACACCCATGCAATGAGGTGGAGGAGGGAGGATATGAGGCCTTCCTCATAGCCTTGGTCACAGTGCAGGGAAGCCAGTTAAGGTCCCAGAGAGTGGGTAAAGGTGTGTCACTAATTCTCTTGGGCCAGTATGAGCCTAGAGCAACCACCAGGAGATGAAGGAAAGAAGTTATTGTATGGTTTAAAACCAGTTCCTGGAGGTTTTAGATCAGAACTCCAAAACCTTGGCTGGCAATTTTTCATGATTTTTGTTATTTTCCAGAAAGAAAAAGTAGGTGACCTTATTTCAGTTCCTAAAAGTTTTCGCAAGCCACAGCACATTGTGTAAGAAAGCTTTTCCCTGCTCTGCACTGGTGACAGCATCTGTTTTCTGAACCTGGATCTAGTTGGTGCTAGGCTGTGTTATGGATGAATCGCACAGGCAGTTTTCTGTCTCTGTCCTTAAAACCGCATTGTTTTTAAGAAGTAGCCCACAGTATTTTTTTTGGCTGGAGTTTGCCAGACTGTCTTGAGATTTTAGTTTAGCCAGATATTGCTATCATGATCAGTGAAATTTTTCACTGCATTTATTTCCCTCTGTAAAGAGAGCAAGCTCAGGGCCCGTGCATTTCTAAAGGTTGGATGTTTTGTAGGATTTGTGCTGAAAAATCTATGCTGGATTTATATGTCATATGGGCAATTTTATGATGCCTATATCCACACTTAAACCTCTGTGCTATTTAATGCTGTTCTGTGCAGTTCCCCAGACCTCCTCAGAGACCGTAGGTTATAATATTTCCTTTATGTTCTCCTATCAAGAGATACGCTCCCACCAGATTTCTTGCTTGCTGATTAGACCTTTTTCCTGTGGATCCATGTTTCTTCCACATGCTGGTTCTTTGAGCCACATCCATCTATAGATGCAGAAGGAAAAAAGACTGCACAGCAGTGCTGCAGCTTTTTCCCTACAAGGCCCTGAAATGATTAAAGCTAATGGGACAGCACTCTCCTTTGTCTCATCACCCCAGTGAATATGGATGTTTTCAAGTTTCCCCTTTCCATTTCTATAGCCTTTGTTAGAGGCTGAGGTTTGGCCAGGAGCTGGCATCTCAGGTATAGTTGAGCTCTAAGCCTTTTTGAGGGAGCAGCAAAGAAAAGTGCTGAAAGAGCAACTAAGAAGCAGCTACCAGAAGCATTGCTCTGAAGCACACACTGCAAAACTCTAAGAAATAAGGACACAAACAGGGAAACTCTGTGACCAAACACTGAGCAAGGTGTTTGTGATGGACAACTGTCCTTTAAAACCAGGCCAATCCCATATAGGTCCTCATTCATCACTCTTCCCATGCTTCCTGAGTGTTCAGGCCAGCCTGACTTATAAAAATAAATGCACGCCAAGCTGTGTGGTGCAGTCAACACACTGGAGGGAAGAGATGCCATCCAGAGTGACCTTGACAGGCTTGAGAGGTGGGCCCATGTGAACCATGTGAATTTCAACGAGGCCAAGTGCAAGATCTTGCACATATGTTGGCGCAATCCCAAGCACAACTACAGGCTGGGTGGAGAATGGATTGAAAGCAGCCCTGAGGAGAAGGACTTGGGGGTTTCGATTGGTGAGAAGCTCAACATGAGCTGGTAGTGTGTGCTTGCAGCCCAGAAAGCCAACCGTGTCCTGGGCTGCATCAAAAGAGGCATGACCAGCAGGTTGAGGGAGGTGATCCTGCCTCTCTACTCAGCTCTTGTGAGACCCCACCTGGAGTACTGCATCCAGCTCTGGGGCACCCAACATAAGAAGGACATGTAGCTCTTGGAGCGAGTCCAGAGGAGGGCCACGAAGCTGAGTGGAGAGCTGGAGCATCTCTCCTATGAGGACAGGCTGAGAGAGTTGGGGTTGTTCAGCCTGGAGAAAAGAAGGCTCCGGGAAGAACTTAGAGCAGCATTCCAGTAGCTAAAGGGGCCTACAGGAAATCTGGATTTCCCTAGGCTGTCTACAAGGACATGTAGTGATAGGACAAGGGGCAATGACCTTAAGCTGAAGTAGGGTAGATTTAAATGAGATATAAGGAAGAAATTCTTCCCTGTGAGGGCGGTGAGGCACTGGAACAGGTTGCCCAGAGAAGTTGTGAATGTCCCTTCCCTGGAAGTGTTCAAGGCCAGGTTGGATGGGGCTTTGGGCAACCTGGTCTAGTGGAGGGTGTCCCTGCCCATGGCAGGGTGGTGGAACTAGATGATCTTTAAGGTCCTTTCTAACCCAAACCACTCTATGATTCTATGATTCTAAGATTCTAAGATACTTAAACTGGAACTGACTTTAGTGGGAGTCTGGCCGAAGGAAGAACTTCCGAATTTGGCCCAAGGACTTTAAATAATGCAAGACAGCTTGGTCAGTTTCTCAACTTTTAGCTAGACAGTCTCTTTAGATTTAACCCAACTTCATCAAAAAGCCTTTCTCAGACTACTGAAAGGCCTGGTATTGGGAAATGGGACGACGAAAAAACACTTTGGGGATGCTCTCTCATCAAAATGATCAGTAATTGTGATACTGATTAGCAAATCTCTAGCAGAAACTAGAAGCAGTGTCCATCCTTGCATATATTTACAACTTGTTTAGACAAGACCCTGAGTCACCTGCTCTTGTAGCTGGCTCTGCTTTGAGCAGGTCAAACTAGGTAATCTCCAAGGATCTCCAACCTAAATTTTTCTGCAATTCTATGAATCTAGTGTTACAAGAAGGCTCTAGCACACTCTTAGTCATTCTTTAAATGTTATTTATGAATTTTAAAAGATGATCACTACACCATTTCAGAGCCTGTTCCAGGCTTCAGTACTTGTGTGATTTCAGGATTTTCCAGAGAGTCACTGAGTAAGATGATGCAGGGTACATGATGTACCTGCTCAAACTTCAGTGAGATGAAAGAAGATGTCAAATGTATGGGATACTAAATACTAGTTTCACATAACCATTTTTAATTTAACTAACATGGCCATATATAAAGCATGTGGTTTGAAGAATATGGTCATATTTAAAGGCCTTTCTGAGGCTTGCCTGGCTTCAGCTCTTCTGTGTACTCTTTTAGTTGTAAGAAATAGATGATAATAATTTCCCTGTTGCTTATTAACTTCACTCACTGTCCCTTTCACCAAAAATGAGACAAACAGTCATAAAAATTCTTTTGTTCACAGAGAGATGACATTATATCTTCTCACCCTAAGACATCCCTAAGCAAGTGTCCTGATCTTATAAATATTCCTTAATGTCTATGCATGTATAATTCCCCAATTTCAGTTGCAATGCCAATGTGCTGGATGTTCAGTCTGTGGGATCAAAGACTTGGGACAGTCGTGAGTTGTGTGACAAATGAGAAAGAGTGTCAAAACTGTTTACATGACTTCAGACTGAACTTGCTAAGTTATTTAGATATGTAAACATGCAGAGGAAGACCAAAGATATTTTTTGAAAGCCCCTCTATTGATTTGGAACAAGAACACAAGTTTTTAAAGGTCCAACTCTGCAAAAGTATGTTGATGTGTAAGGTGAAATTTAGGTACCTAAGTCCAAAACTTATGGCCTGATCATCTGCTACCTGTTAGAAGAAGCTCCAACAGTTTCCTGACAAGTAGGTGTTAAGGTACATACTGCACAGTGGATTTAATCAGTTCTTTCTGTTGAAGGAGTGATTTTGCTTGGAATAGCTGAACTATCCCAGGACTAGAGAAAGATAGCAAACATTATTCCCCCACTGAGTTAAAGGGGGCAAAGTGAATCCACTAAGTAAAAAACAGATTTCCTGCCTAAAAGAGCGAATGCTGAAATCTTTTGGTTACTTTATAAAGGAATAACTACCTCATCAAATTTGCCTTAGGACTAGTGTGAAAGTATAAGCACTCAGCTAGAAGAAACGAGTCTCCAGTTCCTAACCCCAGGACTATTTCTGCTTCTTTTAACTGATTAAAACCACAGTGTCCACCCCTCGGCTTTTGGCTGGGTGAGCAAGGCTCTTCTGCCTGTGTGAGGGGAAGGGCACAAGCCATCGATCTTCCTGTATCTCTGGACTGCTGTCATGCCTGGGGTATGATGGGGCTTTGCACCCAGGCCCAGAATAAATGCCTAGCTCATCCGCAATAGATCTGACTCTTCCCAGAAGCATTGCTCTTTGACATGCGTGCAATAAATCAGCAGTCCTCACTTTGAGGATTTATTTGTAAAAATGTTAACAAGTCTGTTTTTATTGTGTTTATAGTTTATTTATTGCTTTTCTATTTAGTTCCTGAGAGGGTGAAAGTGTTTATTTTCTCACAGCTTAGTGTCACTGAGAAAATGCTGTTGCAAACCTTATTAAAAGTCTTTTCATATCTTTCTGCCTCTATTTATAACAATACTTACTGTAGCAGTTAATAAGCCAATACCTACTTAATGTTAAGGGCTGCTTTTTATTGCTGCTTTTTAAGCTACAGCCAGGTTAGCAATCCACATTTAATATCCATTCTCTACTGTCCTGATCTCAGTAAGCAGAGAGAGAGAAACAACTGCTTTGGAGAACTGAGGTCCTTCATATGTTTTACAGACTTACACAGACTTGGTAATGAGCAGTTGTAACAATGGTGGGAAGCTGGGCTGCGTTTGGTTTGGGGGTTTTTTTGGTAATTGTTGGTGAGGTGCTATAAAGAAAGGTTGCAAGAGCTTATTATCAGTGAGCATTCACAAGGCAGGTTGCTGAGAAATGTGTGTGTGGGTTGGGTTTTTTTTTTTTTTTTTTTTGGTTGTTTGCTTTTAAGAGGAAGCAGATGTAAAGTTTAAATATTAATTTCCAGCCTAATCTGTGCCTGGCAGAGAGGTTTCAGGCTGCTGGCCTGGCTTATTACCCTGCTAGATGAAAGCTCACTGTTGCTCCTGTTCCCGGGAGAAGCAGGGAGAGCCACCCTATGTGCTCCACTGTCAGGGCAGTGCTGCATGGCCAACAGCACAGCAACCGGCACGGAGTGTGGCAGCTCTGGCACGGGGAATTCTTGGAACAGGGGTCCTTGGAGGTGGCACATTAAATCCTGTTAATGTTGCTTCTTGAAGAGCAGAGCGAGCTAAGCTCTCCTGTCCTGCTGCAGTTTAGACCAGTATCTGTATGCTGCAGGTGGGAGGGATGCTTTTGTAATCATGTGAAAACCCAGCAGTGAGAAGGAAAAATGTGACAAAGAATAATCCTCTGCTAAGGAGCTTGCAATTTAAATGCAAGCACATTGTTTCAGGATTTAAAGAGATTAGTGCAGTGTAACATGGACACTGGGCTGGCTAACTCTAGCCCTCCCTGCTCACGCTTCCTAGCCATCACCTCAGTTAAATGACCGTGTATGGAAGGGAGGCGTCACAATTTTGTCTTGTTCTCTAACAGGTCTGGGTGTTGCAGTCCTCGTATTATCGGTGGCAGTTACCTCGTCCGGTCCAGCACAGGCTGAGCAATGCATTTCTCTTCCCTCCAACAGCACTGCAACAGACTTTCAGTGGGCAAATGGCTTTCCCAAACAAAAACATTTAGAATGAGTCCCTTAAAACTAGGCAGTCTATATGCTTAGCTGATACCCAAGGATGTGCAATTTCCTGCTTTTTGGAGAACTCATCTCCTTCAGGCTACCTCTGGCCTACAACAGATCCAGGCAAATCTTCTGCCCTCCTCACCCGGCTCTTGACAAGACTCCTCAGCTTCACAGCCTTTTTGATGACTGATGTCAGTACTGGCAGAGCAGATGTCTCACTGCGGTTTGCTACCTGAAAATAGACTATTACCTTGCAATTATCCACACACACTCCCTCCACCAAGTTGCAGAGAGAGAACTTTTCCATAGCATTGCATTTTTCCAGCTGATGCCTTTCTCATCCTCCATTAAGGCAAAATGGTGTATTCACTCAAAAGCCTTTCCATCTTTTATAACTTTATAACCAAAACTGATGCACAATATTAAAAATTGTCACACTTGAGCTACTCCATAGTGACAATTCGCTTTTATAAATAGATCACATCAGTCTGTTGACTACAAGTTATATCATGTTTAGAGGATGGCTCTGCTTAGGTAAGAGCTTCAGTAACTCATAATATCCAAGAAGCTATTCTTACGTGAAGCATTAAGTACCATTTGTACGTGAGGCATAGAAGTATTCTTTTCAAGATGTGAAAATCAGAATATTATGTGTTCAGTTTCATTTACAACTCCATAGAAAAAAATCAAACCTTGCAAGAGTGTCTCTGTGCTCAATCTCTCCCCTCAATGTACATTTACATACTATTAATTGTATCTTTTTATATGAAGCAGTTATGGGTTATCTTTTCTGGATTGATTGCCTCAGCCAAAATAAATAATCTTCTTAAGTCCTTGTTCAAGTGTATTTCCAGCATTTTTTTCCACATACTGGGCTGTCAGAGTTTATTTGCTCTGTAACAGGTGGAGTCAGTGCTCTGCAGTTAGTTCCCTGTGAAATTAATTATTTTGAATTGGAGTGACCACTCAGGAAAATACAGCAATTTTTATTAACAGTGCTTCAATTGCAAGTGTGACTAGGTTCACTACATTATGATGTTTCGTAACTTAATTACCAGCGTGTGTATCAGCAGCACTTGAATGTCAGCTCACATCCTCAAGCAGGTGAGCAAGTCCTAGGAAAGGCCCCTCTGAGCTCAGGTCCCCACATGAGGTTCAGTGCAAATTAGTATTGCAGCAAAGACAAGCTCTCCATGAGGCACCAGTGCCATGAAGCTTGTCCAGCCCATTAATTTCAGTGTATTTGTCTGTGTCAGACAACAAGGCACTGATTATGACCTAATAAATAATTACTAAATGACTAAGTACTTTAATATATAGCAATACATGCATATATAGCAATATAGCAATTTATGTAACAATTAATACAGTGAATTACTTCTATATGTATATAATAAATTACTACGTACTAAAGGGTAAAAACAGAGATTAGGCTTCAGTTCTTTCATGCACAGAATGGAGATATTATATCTAGTTTCATGTAAAAGGCTTATATTGGACTTCCCAGCATAAAAGTCAAAAGGTAATTGCGTATGTTTGTATAATTACTTGAAATCAAGGACCTGTAAAGAACACAATTATTTCCAGCTTTGTAGTGCCTTCCAGCATTTTCAGTGCTATTTGAAGAGGACAGGCATAGCATATATAAACATTTTGATAGCCACTTCAAGATCACAAGAAGAGGTGCCCAATATTATTATTGCAATGGGGCTTACAGATGCTTGACAGCATGGAGCAGATGTTATATCTTCTTTCATTTCATTGCTTCATTTACTGAAACAAGAGTTTTATGAGAATTTGATATTGTTGTCATTGAACTTTCCTGCTGAAAACATTTCCTACCATGTTCATCATCACTATTGCTTTCAGTGGCACCTATGTATAAGGAAAAAGAAATCCTTTATTTGCGCGCTCTGTATACCGATCTTTTTTCCTGTTGTATTTCAACTTAATAAAAGACCCTTTAGAATGATCAGTAAATCATGCCTGTAAAATGTACTATCTGAAAGCAAAAACAGACCTGGAGTGCAGATGAGTCTTAAAAGAGGGAAAAAAGCACAAGTATTTTACAAAACAAACCAACCAACCAAAAAAACATATTTTGTTTTGAATCATGTCTTTTCATTCTACCACATCAAATGTGAAAACAGGAGGCCTGGGGCAGGGGTAACTGCTTTCCATTAAATGACAGAAAGGAAGGAGAACTAGAGAAGACACAACACTAGTGAAGGACAAATAACCACCTCCCTGTCACAGGAACGTCATTTGCAGATTATTTGCCATACAGCATCAATGTTTTATTCTAATTTGTTGTGGAGTTTGTGTCACAAAAATTTTCCCACTAAGATACTTCTTTAAGACAGCATTGTCTAGGGACTTGAATTACTTCAGAAAGTAATAAGATGTTTTTCAACAAATGGATTACAGGCTAAAATAAGAGTGGTTTTGAGGATAAAATTACATTTAATGCTTAAGCTTATCTAATGACTTCCTACCACTGAGATGGGAAGCTCTCCCTTGGTCTCCCCTGCCTCCTAAGCTGCCCACCCCCCCAGTCTCAGCCTCCTACTCTCAACCCCATGCCACACCAGGGGGGTTGCATGCCTGCTGGCCATGCAGAGATCTTGTTTGGCTCAGCAAAGGGTCCAGTAGGCACCAGAAGTGGCAGAAGAAGGGGAACAAGGTCACTCACTCAGACTCGCAGGAGTCAGTCTTCCCCCCATTTCAGCCTGGAGTGAACTGTTGGACTGACACAGCTATTCGTACTGTGTGACTTACGCTCAGGGTTATGATGCAGGAAATACTTAACCCTGCTGTGATTCAAGGTTCATATGAAAACAAGCAAGCCTTCTGATTTAAAAAGAAATAAATCACTTTAATCTCAGGCTATGAACTGTGGCAGTGATGGGAACATTCTCTCTTTGTTTCTGCATTTATGATGTTTCTTTTACATCACTATAAAAGAAATGTTAGGCTATCAACATGATAGTATGTGGCAGGCAACAAAAATAATCTCAGAACACAGAGGCACTATAGGGAAAAAATGGCTTCACATGAAACTGTCTATTACATCCTGGATTTCTGTCCAATTTTGCGGCGTCTGAGACACTCTTTAAGAGCGTCCACACTTAATGCTTTATCATAACCTACTCCTATCACAGCCTGAGAGGTCTGAATATGCTCTTCACCCCTGTGTGTTCAGCAATTACTGCTATCACTAAAAGGCAGCCATCCCAGACACGGAACACTAAGGCCATTTTGTTCCATTAAAAAAAAGGATCTGTTGAGTGGTTGGAAGGGATAGTAAAAGTTGCTCTCATGTAATAGTCCTACACAGTGCAGATAGCCTAGGAATGATTGTAATTAAAAGCAACTGATTTACCCTGTGGAAAATTATTAAAAAATTTTGTGCTTACCATCGGCCTTATGAATGCTGTCATGTACTATCATGCACTGTCATGAGGAGACTGCCTTCTTTAAATATCTCACAAGTTTGTGAGATATTTCCCATGTTTCAGAAGCCATGTTTCCCACATTTCAGAAGGATCCTTCTCAGAAACAAAATGTGAATCATTAGCTACTGAAGGTGTATCTTGATAAAAGGGGCATTTCCCATGCAGGAAGTATTTATCTAGGAAAGACAGTCATTTGTTCTTGTTTGTTCTCATGTGATTCCTCTATGATATAAATGTGTGTACAATCAAAAGATTTACCAACTACAGCAACAGCTAAAAAGTCAGAAAAATGGATGTGTAACCTGACAGTTTAGATACTCTAAGCTGGGTCTCTCCAAACCCCTGACCTAAAAAAATGAGATTGTAGAATCATAGGAAAATTCAGGCTGGATGGGATCTTGGGAGATCATCTAGTTAATTCCAAGGGCTCGTCTAGTTAAGTTTTAAATATCACCACAAATGGAGATACCCCAGCTTTTCTGGGCACCTCTTCCAGTACTGCACAACCCTTGGGAGATAACATTTTTCCTCGCTTCCTACCAGAATTTCCCTTGCTGCAATTTGTGTCTATGGCTGCTTTGTGGCCTCTCAATGAGCATCTCTGAGGTTGGCTCCATCGTCCCCTTAGCCTCCCTCTAGGTGGGGGAAGACCCATTTAGGTTTCTGTTCTACAGCCTGAACAAGACCAGTTTCCCCAGCCTTTCCCCCATCTCCTGTCCTTCAGCCCACTGACCTTCCTCTGGATTCTCTCCAGTTTACTGCATTCTCTTGTACTGGCATGCCTTGAAATGGGACACAGATTACATGTGGCCTCATGGGTACTGAGAAGGGAACAAACACTTCCCTCTACTTGTAGCTACTCTTCTGCTAATGCAGACCAATAAATAGTTCAGTGTGTATCTCATGTTTTTCTTTCCAACCATCTAAATTGGAGATTTCCTATTTGAGTTGAAGGCTGGTATTTCAGGCTTCTTTATACTGCCTTGAAGACTGCAGAAATGGTGTGAATTGGTTTTGTTTTATTTTCACATTAAGGGAAGCTGAATTCTCAGGAGAACATTAGACTCTGGCAGCTTGTGGATTAGGGGAAGGCATTAAACATCTCAGATATAACTATCAGAGCTGGCACCAAGAAACATCTGCTGCTGTAGATCTTGCAAAAGGGAAAAAAAAAAAGCACCTCAGAAGGAAAATGAAGTCATATATGTGGTTCGAAAGGTGTCATTCAGCCACCGGGGATGTGTGCTGGTTTTGGCTGGGATTGAGTTAGTTTTCTTCATAGTAGCTATCACGGGGCTATGGTTTGGATTTGTGCTGGAAACTGTGTTGTTAACCCAGAGATGTTTTCGTTACCGCTGAGCAGTGCTCACACAGAGCCAAGGCCTTTTCTGCTCCTCACCCCACCCCACCAGCAGGATGGCTGGGGGTGCACAAGGAGCTGGGAGGGGACACAGCTGGGACAGCTGACCCCAACTGACCCAAGGGATATTCCATACCATATGATGTCATGCTCAGCACGTAAAGCTGGGGGAAGAAGAAGGAAGCGTGGGACGTTCAGAGTGATGGCATTTGTCTTCCCAGGTAACCGTTAGGCGTGATGGAGCCCTGCTTTCCTGGGGATGGCTGAACACCTGCCTGCCCATGGAAAGTGGGGAATGAATTCCTTGGTTTGCTTTGCTTGCACGCAGCTTTTGCTTTACTTATTAAAAACTGTCTTTATCTCAACCCATGATTTTCTCACTTTTACTCTCCCGATTCTCTCCCCCATCCCGCTGTGGGGGGAGTGAGCGAGTGGCTGCGTGGTGCTGAGCTGCCGGCTGGGGCTCAACCACAACAGGATGCCATTTCATCCAAAACAATATTCTCTCCCAGGATGCTGGCCAATCAAGCTGATCCATGCAGGGGTGAGTGTCTCTGGATCCTGACACAAGCCCCTTTGCTGGGAAACCGAAGAACATAATGAGTCCCTAACTGTTAAAATTTCTCTTCACCCATTCTTTGGCCTACAAGTGATATTCTCTTTACTGAGAACTGCATCAAAATGCCAGTACTCACTAGGAAGATTGAATTAACAAATGGAAAGTGTAACATGAAGCTTGGTCTTCAGCCCAGTATAACAAAAGCTCTTCTCATCAATACAATGCCCCTTTTTCCTAGCTCAGAAGTGAACCATCTCAATTTTACACAGGCAGGTTTACTGCTTCTTACAAAGGATTTCAGAGCCTGAAAGGCAATAATAATGTAGTTTCACAATGACTTTTATGATGTAAATCAATACTGGATCATCTCTTCAACTGAGGCACAAAAGGATTAATGCTTGTCCTCCTCTTACCTGCCAGTATGCCACCTTTTTCATGCTCTAGCATACCTGCAAATCTTCATGCCGAGGTCGTTCTCCATAGTGGTCATAGCTCTATCTGTGGCTGTATTCATCCTGTCTTGCTGAAGAGTCCCAGGATAATGATGTAGTAAAGGCAACATGTCTGAAGTCAGGTCTGTGGTCCCAATCCAGAACCTTGATCACTACAAAATAACTATTCCTCCCCCAACTTGATAGGTAACCTCAGTACAGTTTATCTGTGTTAAATGTACACCTTTTTCATTGAGGATAGATTGCTACAAAGTTTTCTAAGCGAATTTTTTGGCTTTCAGTTAAACTTTTTGCTTATTGCAAAACACAAATTAAATTACCACAAAGTCCTAGTATACCAGAAATGCATGGTTAAATATCTCTCTGCTTAAATGGGGTTAGTAATTACAATGCAATAAGTAAAAAGAAAATGTAGGCTTTTTTGTGTGCATGCTACCCAATTATAAGAGCAGTTAATCAACTTGAGAGATTAAACATAAGGCATTTACAAAGTAAACAGTGCATGTGGAAGGGAGAAAAGCACCAAGTGCAATGCTTGCTGCCATTTCTGTACTGAACCATTTCTAAGCTTAACTTGTCTGTATTTGGGTCAGTAATCAAAGCAAACATTAAAACACCCAACAGCTAAATTGCCCAATAAACCAACATGAATTTGACCTTTTGCTTGCCTACAGGAGCTTGTGATTAAGACAAACCCCTCAACAGTTCCTTCCTGGAATTGCCCTGGGAGTCTTATTTAGACATCTGTTTTCTAGGAAGTCTTAGCAATCTTGGGTTAAAGATATTGGGCAATGCTCTTCTAAAAAAACTATGTGACTGTTTATCATTTTATTCTTTCCTGGGTGGCTTCAGATTAAAGCACTACAGTCGATAATGAGATACAGTTTCATGAAGTGAATTAATCTCATCTGCACCATCTGAAAGTACAGTAGTTATGGTTAAGGCCTGGTTTGCTTTGCACAGCCATAAAAACAGCACAAAGCTGGCATAAGATATTATTTATATGCAGTGGCAGAGCCAAAGGCACAGCGTATGAATTACTGTGAACAGTTTTTGAGGTACTGAGTTCATCCATTCACTGTACTGCTGTGAAGGGTACCTTACCTGTGCCCATTTGCTCATATGACTGTGCTCTGCATCTTGGTGTCTTTGGACTTTCATTTCAAATTACCACTCACAGGGCTATGTAAGTTCCAATTAAGCAGTGATTTTCCTAATTTTCAGGAAGGTTGAAAGCTTTTTCATGGTGATGCCTCTTTGGGTTGTATGAGATCTGATATGGCTGGAGGTATGCTGGTAGATGATCCTGTTATCTTTAGAGGTGCTTCATTTTGGCAAGAACTTCTAGTTATCTGGAGGATGTACAGAGAGGCTGTAACAATGAAAATGACTTTTGGAAGAAATTTAGAAGAGACTTGCCAAATTCATCATAAATTTGCATAATTTTACCAAGACAGGACACCTTCCCAAAGACGTAAGTCAACCACATCTTTGCTCAATGGAGCAAACATGGAAATGACTGCATACAAATTTTTGACTGGTTCTTTGCCATAGCTCAGTTTTCATGACTTTTCATGACAGTTCCTCTCAATGTTTTGGTAGAATGATTAAATTCCAGCACAAAGATGGCTGCTGTAGCATCGAAAGATGTCTTCTCCTGCCACTCAGTAGTTTGTCAGTATCTGTGGAGCCGTACAGGGAGCAGCGGTGAATACAGCAGGGATCTGTGGCTGTGTTTGCACGCTGGCATTTCATACAGCAGGCTGTAGCTAGAACACCTAATACTTGGTTGCACAGCAGTGTGGAGGGCATCCTAGAATATTTAGTGTTGCAGCAATGGGTACGTTTGACCCAACTGCAAAGCGCCATGAGTCAGCTGGAAATGCAATACTAGTCAATTAAGAATGGAAACACTTGAATATTATTTAAAGTTCAGTTTTCTTTGTAATGACTTACTTTTTAGCTAGTTTTTAGATGATTATTATTTCCTTTTATTTCAGAACATATTAAAGCTTCAAAGGCCTTTAAAAAATCTCATCTGTAGCCAAATCCACACTCTTTTTTTCCTGTTTTCGTCCAACCACAAGGAATGTAGGGTAATTTCTTGTCTCCTTTAAGTGTTTATAAAAGAAATCATACAAATCTACAAATTTAGCAGAACAGATTTTTTCTGGTCCAAATGTCAAAAATATAGATCATGTTTCATGACTAAGTAAGTATTTCAGATTAAGTCATTTCACATTTTAATTATGGTATTTATTAGAAATACTTTTTTAAAAGGTTTTTTGTGTTTTCAGAAAGCATGCTTATGGTGGTGTCCAAAATAATAATTCAAATAGCTTTTATTCTTTTCTCTTTTTTCCCCATGGTTTTAAACTGATGTCTTAAATCTTACTTAAGCTTTGAAACAGGAGAAACACAACTTATTCCTCCTATTTCAGTAAAAACCTATAAAAAGTCTTGGTACAAAAACTGAAACAAACTTTAAAGTAGTCCTAAAGTCTGGCACTATCAGAAGGTGAGAGATGCAGTATTCAGATGAAATGTGAACTTCAGCTCTATATATGCTTAAATTTGAAGTCCGACCTCTTTCTTCAATTTCATCAGGCTTTGAAAATTTCAGGAAAAAAAGTGGACCAAATGTTCATGACTTCCTTCTCCATTTTCGGGTAACTGGAAAGCAGATCTTTTTCTGACAGAGCAGAGACTTTGTTGACCAGACTCAGCTGTGCAGCACTTTGTGGCCCACTGCGCTGGGTTGTGAGGACAGGAGCAGCCACAGCCCCAAGGCCACCAGGCAGCCCCCTGGGCCAGCTGGGACCTCTGCCCACCTGTGGACAAGGTCCAGTCCCACTCCCTGTATCATTCCTTGGAGACAGGCAGCACAAGCCCTAGGAGTGAGGGGAAGAGGTTACAAAGGCTGTGGGTTCCTGCGTGAAGTTTCCTCCTCCTCCTCTAGTGTCACAAGGTTCAGGTCTCTACTGACCAAGGTCAGTAAAAAATCTTAGAAGCAGCTACTGAAGGTGGTACTCAGGTAGCAACACCAGCATTTCACCCTTTTTTGTAGCGGCCACCCGTCCCAGTGCAAAAATATTCAGGAAATATTTTCCCAGTGCAGTGCCTGCTCACTTGAGTCACACTATTTTCTTTTGCTTTTACAAATTTTTCACAATGTATATCAATTTCTTATTTCTTAACCTTTTTCAGGGCTGCTCCAAATATTGATCTGTACTCTGCAAATATTTTCTTTCTTCTGATTATATGTAGCAGTCACATATTTACAGAGACTGTTAGAAGGGGTTTTACCCTGTAGGCAGAAATTTAATCTTGTGATCAGTCATACAATGAAGTTTTTCTTTCAGAAAGCAGGAATTCTTTGCCTGCAATTGTGGGGCAAGGCATTTTAAATAAAAAAATAAATATATTAAAAAAAAATCAACAGCTGGCTTAAAAATAGACTTCCCAAACATATTACAGTGGTGTTTTCCTCGTCATGTCTTTGAAACATGCTTTATAACCACCTACACAGAAATAGCTCCAGGCCCAGGCTAATCATTATAAGACTCTAAAGAATATGAGATTAATTTTCTCAAGACAATTTAAACCAAGTACAATTCATATCAAACAGCAACATACCTTCCTAGCTAGCACAGACACCAAATATCAATGGTCTAATTTTCTCACCACAAACTGCTAATTAAAAAAAATTTCAAAATCTATGTAATGATCCCTTGTTACAAACAACAGTTAATTTAAATAGGATTCATAGCTTTCATGCAAAGTTTGGGATCCTGAAAATTTAATTTCCGTGTGGGAGGAGGAAACGTGCTTTTTTTTTCCCCTTGCCTAAATAAAACTTTCCTCGTTTTAAAAAAGGGGCCTTCAAACTACAGTGGAACTTCTTCCTGTGATGTCACAGACGACCTACAGCGGTGATAGCAGGAACACGTGCCGTGTGTTCCCTTTCCAGGTGTTACTGCATCTGCAGAGCCCCAGTGCACAGCTTGCTTCTTCAAAGAGCTGCTGTTTCTCCAGTAGAGCCTGTTTCTGCCACTGAAGAGTTGACACCTCTCCTTCCACCACTGTATACCCCAGTTGCACCAGCTGAGATGGGCCATGGTGTACCAGGACACAGCAGATGCTGATCCGTTTGTTTTGACTCCTGGGTGTGCAATTCTGTGTTAGCCTGAGATGGGTGTCAGCACCCCTCAGCAGCGCCCATGGTCCTAACTCCATGTCTGCTACAGTGGGGTAGTCTAGAGCACTTTCCCAGCTGGTTGCAGGAAAACTGTTCTGCCCTTTGTGGGGATGGGAGTGGAAAGTGAACTGTTGGGAAGAGGCTTGAGGGGCTGTAGATGTCCTTCTGCACTCATATAGGTTGGTCTGTCCCCTCAGAGCAAGGAGAGGGGATGCCTGCCTAAGCCCAAGGAGATCTCAGGGTATGACCACCATGGACAGAAATCCGCTAATCCAGATTAGAGTCTGCTCCATATTGAAGCCTGCTTTAACTGCGCAGAGGAGATTCGGGCTAAGACACAGC
Source organism: Balearica regulorum gibbericeps (assembly GCF_011004875.1). Classification (NCBI taxonomy): domain Eukaryota; kingdom Metazoa; phylum Chordata; class Aves; order Gruiformes; family Gruidae; genus Balearica; species Balearica regulorum. The sequence continues at coordinate 65,460,764 of NC_046184.1, forward strand.
CACAAGCTAAATAAAACAGATTTTTCCTATCTCTGTCATGATGGTGAAAACTAATTTTAGAAGTATGTGCTCATTATGAGCCTGACCAAGAGCCCATTGGGCGTCTTCCTAATTAATTCAATAACTTTGGGTGGGGTCTTGGACATTTTGGTTACCTTTTTCTGCCAATGGGGTCAGCTGCTTTTCCTCTGTGGTGATGTGTGTGCATGTGGGACAGAGAGAGAAAGCATTGAGAAGGCATTGGCACATACGTCTTCACTGCCTCTCCTGGAATTCAGTAGTGCCACAGCAGACTATTTAGCAAGCCACAGGGAACCACGGAGAGTAGGCACTTGTGGATATTAGAATTAGGAGTAAACTAATGAGCGCATTTGGACAAGGAGGGAGGCAGAGTAAACAACCACAGGTAAACCACTCAAAGCCACAAACTTGGCATACAGCACTTGGCTCCCCAGTCTCCTCTGCTCCTGCCATTCCCCCTACCCCAGGGGCTGATACCAGGAGGAAGCCAGACAGTGGGTCACTATAAGAGGAGACTGTGGGACAAGGAGGTGGAGAGAGGTCAGAACAACAGGCAGAGCAACCATAGCTGCTGGAGAGAACATAAATCCTTCCCACTTTGTGGCTGCTAGTGGGTCAACACGATGACAGAAGCAATCTCTGCTTCAGCATCTGAATGTCCTGTCTCCTTTCCGGCAGTCAAACACCAAACATAAAGTTCTTTCCCATTCAGCTATCCATAAAGACCTAACGGCTCCGTTGCAAATATTATTCTGTGATTAAAATGGGACTCCTGAAATATGTACAGGCTCCTTGCCTGAGAGGGTGTTTCAGGACCAAGCCCTAGTTTACTAGTAGAAAATTAGAATAACGTCAGAGCTATTATCTCCCTGGGACACATGCTTGAACCCATTTATCTGCTCAGTTTCCTTCTGCTTTCCAACTAAAGACAGCAGGACATGCACATCCCCAGAGGGAGGGGGTGGAGGGAATAAAAGAGGTTATTGTCACAGAGACAGTAACCTGCAAGATCTGCAAAGCTCCCTCCATCTTTTCCCTTTGCTCTTCAAAGTTTCAGAAACTTAGCTCAGCTGTTGGTGTTTTCCATTAGGCTTACTGTCAAAATAAAAATAAAAAAGGGAAGATAGTGGCTGAAAGAGAGAGAGAGAGAGGAAGAGAAGGGATCAACCATCTTTATTTTATAATTTTAAAAAGGATTATGTTAAATTCCTTTTTTTTCTGCTTCCCAAGTTTGTTAATGTTTACATTTAATCTCAGTTTGGTACTTACCAGCATGTAGTTCAGCATAATCTGTCTCCTTCCCTCATTCTCCTGTTTAGACTAAAATATGACATAACCATCAGATCCCGCTCTTAAAGGTACAGGGTCACATTTCGCTGTTCCCTCAGTTACGCTGGCAACAGCCAGCATTATGTGAGGAGAGAGAGGCACCTTTTAGAAGGGAAATGTGTATAATTTTGGAACACTCCATGAATCTAGTCCTGTTGTTTTAGTCTAATGATGAAAAAGTTATACAGGTCACAAAAGGAGGTTACCCAATAATGACCTTAATAGTGATACAGACTCTACCTACTAGGGCGTACAAGTCGTCTCAAGAGGACTATGTCTGGACGTTTTTTCCTACTATTCTTTCAAGTGCTGTTTGGTTCTTAAACAACCTGCTAGCACAGGTTAGGTACAACACTGTTGTTCTCACTGTAGTGGTACCTACCTGTTTTCAGATAAAATTTGCCGCGCATGCTTTCACGTATCTAACCAGCCCTGCACCCCTTTGTTAGCACAGGGCATGAGCTCTATCCTGGAGGGGAACCAGCTCCAGGCCAGTGAGGCTAAGGGGTTCCCAGCTGCACCAGCCTGACCAGCTGAATGGCCAGGAAGACAGACCAGTTAGGGGCCCAGAGCTGTAACGAGGCTACAGGAGTAGAATGCTTAACACGTTGTGCTAAGATGAATTTTCTGTAATTTTTTTTCACAACTCCAGCCACGCTCTGCAGTTTGACTCAAACCTTTGCTTCCATGCTACAACTGCATGTGGATGTCAGGATGTTACCTTGTTGTGGCGTAACCCCAGCTGGCAACTGAGCACCACATGGCCGCTCGGTCGCTCCCCCCTCCCCCCGTGGGATTGAGGAGAGAATCAGAAGAGTAAGAGGGAGAAAACTTGTGGGTTGAGATAAGAACACTTTAATAATTGAAATTAAATAAAATATAATAATAACAACAAGAACAATAATAATATCTACAAATTGTAATGAAAAGGAAAATAACAAAAAGAGAGAGAAATAAAACCCAAAGAAGACGAGTGATACAAATGAAAACCAATTGCTCACCACCAAACGACTGAGTCTGTTCCTGAGCAGCAGCCCTCCGGCCAGATTTCACCCAAGTTTATATACTGAGCATGACGTCATATGGTATGGAATGGCCAGTTTGGGTCAGCTGTCCTGGCTGTGTCCCCTCCCAGCCTCCTCGCTGGCAGGGCAGTACAAGAAACTGAAAAGTCCTTGACTTGGTGTAAGCACTGCTCAGCAACAACTAAAACTTGTGTGTTATCCACATTATTCTCATTCCTAAATCCAAAACCCAGCACTATATCAGCTACTAGGAACAAAATTAATTCTATCCAAGGTGAAACCAAGACATAAATCTTCCACATTTCTTCTATTCTCTCTTCTCCCTTTTACTGTCTGCCCTGCAGCACTGCACCAGTGGGGTTATTCCCATTACACCTCTGCATGAGAGCACTGTAAGAGCTTTCTATCAGTTAATCCCACCATGCCAGTGGTGTTGCACACTATGTTGTCCTACTGTGGGCTCCTATGAGTGGGAACCTAGTTGAAACGGTGGGATGGGTCTGGTGTGGTTTTGCCCAGCTCCCATCGTACCTTCCTCTGACTCTGTCGATGGCACCTAGTCTCTGCAGCCTGGAGGCCCAATTCATTTATCTTTCCTGCACTCCAGATAGCAATACCACTGCACCCTCTCGATGCTGAGCTTTTCCAGGCAGATCCACGTTATTAGAGACATAAATTCTGTTTGATGAAACTTGGTATCTAAAGCCCGGTTTGAAGACAGGATGTCACAGCCATGTGAACACAGATGTATGAAAGACAGGCAGACAGATAGGCATCTTGTTTTCCATTAAACATTTGCATGTTTCTCCAAAAAAGATAATATAAACCCTGTATCTGTAAATAAAAACTTGCCACTGCTTTCTGTGGACCCTGACATAATGATCTGGCTCCCAGAGAAGCCGAACTGGAAGTATTTCTTCAACTGTTTGCATAATCCTTTTGAGCTTTGGGAGCTCAACTAAAAGAAGTACTAAATCCAAGCCATTCTTGGTTTGCATTTTAGTACCTAAACCTCATTTAATGAGGTTTATTAAGCCTTATCATATCTCCTGTTACAGCACAATTAATGCTGAGTGGAAACCAGGCTTCCTGCCCCGCAAAAGTTGTTCCATTGTCAAAAACGTTCTGTCTGTGTTAAAACAAATGCAACACCTTTCAGAGAAAGTGAGGTTCAACTTCATTCCTCTTTTGTTGTTAAAGGGGTTTTACTTTCTGTAAGTAATTACTCGTTAAGAAGAAGAGTGAGGAAGGCATTAACTAGGGTTATAACATTCTCATGGGATGTGGAGGATCCAAGCTGGGATCCCTGCCTCAGTTAATATTGGTTTGCTTGAAGGAAACGGAGTGTTTCTAATGGAGGAGCCTGAAGGACTCTCTCCTCATGTAGTCAATAGACAGATAAGGCTCTTGTCTTAGATGTGAGAGTTGAAAGGACTTGAATCCAAGCTGTCCATAATTTGTAGCAATGTACTGTAAGATTTCATTTACCCACTGAGGACTGGGTGCTCTCTCAAGTTTGACCAACAGTTCCCTCTGGGGTTTAGAAATGTTTCCTCCCAGAATTGGTACACACATTTTTCCATACCTCGGAAAATTTCAGTTTCATTTAACCAATGTTTTCCAAGAAGAAACATACTCATGACACTGTTCCCTACCACCTCTAGATTACCCGAATGTCATTGATTTTACTGTTTAGAAAAGGAAGACAGTACTTTCTCCCTCTCTTCTGCAGTGTGGCTATCATTACATGTAAACACCTCGCTTGTTTTAGCCACAGGTGATGTGCAAGAAATGGGACCGCTGTGGCCTCCATTACAGTTTTTGCTATTGTCTATTACAGAAACAGTTGGTTACAACGGTAACGACTCAAGCTCCAGTGAACTAAAGCAACTTAGCAATGGAGAATTGTTCAGCTTACAGACAGATACGAGGTAGGTCTCTCTCAGTGTGGCCAGCACCATTAGTTCACTGGAGGTTTGGTGCAACTCTGGAGCTAATTAGACTGTTCTCTTGGTCTCTTGGCACTTGATAGCCCAGGATGCAAGGAGCAGCTGATACAGCTTCTGACAAATGAGAAGTGCAAACATCAGAGAGGTAAGGTTGCTGCAGCGCAAGCGATTCTGTACTGCCATGCTTCGCAGGTACGAAAGATGGCTTTCCCTCTCACTGAGGAGCTGCTCTAAGCAGTACGCTCTCTCCCTCCATATGCATGCACAACACACATGCATATACGCTTATTCATATAGTTCTTCGAGGAAAAAAAGGAGGTGAGAATTTGCTGTCTTTTCCATTCCATTTGCTTTCAAGCTTTTGTGCCAAACTGAGGAAGGAAGAAAGCGAGAGCGCTTCAGAGAGAAGCCTGCCCACACCCTTCTCAGCAATGAGAAAGGTAATTTGGTTGTGTTGTCACCCGTGCACTGCGCCGTACACAGTCAAGAAATCTTGGCAGATAATAAGAGCACTACACTATTAATTTTGTTGGTTTGTGGGTGCTAGGCACAAGAGAGGCAGCCTGTTCTGGGAGGGATCAGAGAAATGCAGCAGGCAGCAGCACCACAAGCTAGATTTTTCCCCCGAGGCAACATGTCTGACACAATTGGCAGCTCATTTCTCCTGCCCTTGGATGTGAGCTGCTTCTGAATGCCTCCCTTGTCCTAGGGCTGGTACTCAGCTAAATGTGGGGCTGGTGCCAATGATTACAATTCCCATTAGCTGGAATATACATTAGCTCAGAGAGGTTGTGGACCTCTCCAGTGAGGGAATAGCCTGCTGTATGCATCCATTATTTTTTCTGGAGGAGAAGGAACTCTGTTGCGCGCCTATTATTCACTCACAGAATCCATTTGTTTGGTTTTCTTTGGGTTTTTTTAGGAAACTGGCACTACTGAAAAGAGTTTTATAAGGGCCCTGGGCCAATGTCGTCACCACACTGTAGCGTTTTAGGTTGTCAAGCAACGTGGCACTGGGCGGCTGCAGCCTGCTGGGGCTGAGGACATTCCCCAGCAGCAGGCAGCTCCTCGAGCCCAGCAGGATGGCTGGGAAGTTTGCCCCTGCCCCTGCCCCTGCCCCGCCACGTACGTACACACAGGGCGAGAGGATGCCCCGCGGGCCTGAGCCGAGAGACAGGGATCGCAGCTGGGAAGAAAGTCTCTTGGAAGCTGCAATGGTTCAAAGCAGCTGTGAGAGCTCTTTTGAATCCAGGGCATTACCCACGGTTGACGCTCACCTTTGCTCCTTTACCCTTGAATGAATCTGCCATCCTGGACAGATTTTAGCTATAAACATGAGTTGTTAAATCAATGAGCTGTCTCTCCTCTGGAAGCCTAAGATACAGTCTAGGGCTTTAAGATGCTATTCACAGTTTTTTATCAAGAAAAATCCTGGTTTGCAAGTGGGAAAAGTGTGTCTTGAACAATCATCCAACACTTCATGTGTTCAGGGTATTGATTACTACTTCAGTCTGTGCAGCCTAGGAGATTTAATTGGTTCTGACCTCCTTTACCTCTCCAACCTGTGTGTTATTTTCTGTGCTGTCAGTTAAACCGTGTGTCTCAGCTCTTACCATTATGATCAAGTTGCTATTTCACAAAAGGGAGCCAAGGAAAGGCCTGGAGAAGTGAGGAGCTACTATCTACTGCCGTTCTTGTGTGTCCTCACACCCTCCCACGACCGAAACAGATGTCTTGACTTTTAACTTGGGAAAGGTGGTCATTTTTTCATCTCCTAAGGCTGCTAAACAAATCTATGTGCTAAATATCTCTGTTGGTTAGGTCATTCGGGAATGAATCAGGATACGACCTGTTTGAATAAAATAAAGTGAAAATTCCTTTCTCTTCCTTCGTCTCTGTGGCTCACTACAATCAGAGGCACACTATGGTGGATTGAGTGAACACCTAAAGCACCCCAGGGCCTCAGCAGAGGTGAAGGCTCATGTGTGCTTGGTATGGCACAGACAGTCTTTGGCCAAAATATTTTATAGTCTAATAAGATAAACAGACGAGGTACAAGGGCAGCGTTGTCTTCCCTTTTCTGCTCACAGGGAACCAAGGCAGAGGAAAGTCAATGGTTTACTCAAAGTTTGCCTTTTGCCTGAAGCCTGTATCACACAGAGAAAGAAATGGAAAGGGCCCTGAATTCCTTTTGAAGACCTTTGCTACAAAGTTGTTCTCATATTTGAAAACTTTGCAGCTTCAGAAAATTATTAATTGCTTCTCTGGAGGTCTGACAGCCAAGTGTACTGGTACCATGGAAAAGTAACTCTTTTTGACCTGCACATTCTCAGTGGATCTGAGGTGTCAGGCACACATCAGGCTATCCCATTTTTTGAGGATGTTTTGACTCCCTGCATCCTCCATACCTGCAAAATGGTTTAAGGGGCTTATTTAGGCAACTAGAAATTAGCAAGATTTCATTTTGCAGCAGAAACGCAATTGCTTTGTGATTTCTCAATGTAAAAAAGCTTGATGGGGTGGGGAATGCTCATTTTGCAGTGGGGAATGTTCAGTCTACAGACTAGGGCATCTTAAGGTTCAGACTTTGCTTTGCAGGTCACCTGTGGCATCTCATTGATTTGCCCACATGGCTGCTCAAGGAGAAAGGAAGAGCTGGACCACTCCTCTGCTTCTGTCTGGGGGGAATGGATTGAGTTGTCTTCTCAGCTCACTCCTGTTGTAAGTCACCTGCACTCCCTTGAAGAGCCCCACCAGTGCTACACTGGAGTAAACAAGTGGGAATGTCAGTGTGTTAACTGGCAAAAGCAGTAGGTGGAAGAAGTTTTTAGAGCAGGAACAACTTGGACCTAACTTTCACATTGTGCTTCCCATTGCCTCAAGTTTTATCTCAGACCTTTTAAAACAGAGCCCAGCTCTGTTCAGTTCCTGTGCCTGTATGCTGATGCCAGAACCTCATCTGCATCTGGTGCTCATTCTTAATCCCTCCCCTCTTCTGTCATCCTCTTTGTGTGATCCATCATCATCCCACTCCCGTTTGACTCTTTACGTAATGCCACTGCATTACACCCCAACTACTATCACCACACAATCCATCTTTTCTGTGTCTCTAATCTCTTAGTTGTGTAACTATTAGCCAGAGCTTTTGCCTCTCTCTTTATCCCAGGACAATTTCTGTCCACAATTTCAACAAACTGATGAACCTAGGGTTATACTCTAAACCAAAACAGAAAAATCTGTAGAAAGCTCTGATCTGGCTTATCTTCATAATAACTTGTGGTAATGATTTTATGTTTATTATTTGGTGTTTCTCTTTGCTCCAGATATGGCATCAGTTTTTCTGGGTTTTGTATTCTCAAGCTATGTTTTTGTTTTGTTTTGGATTTAACATTTCATGGCTATATTTACTGAAGAGACTTTTTTTTCTGCTGTTCTGAGGATTTAATCATAAAACTCCCCCTGTGAATGTTCACTGCTGTCATTATTGATTTTCTAGACTGAAAGGCAGGAAATTCTCTGCATATCTGACCTTCCTTTATGATATTAGCAGTGATTTGTGACAGAAAATTCTTGTCTGCTTCATTTCAGACCTCATCCTACAGTAGCACTGCTAACAGCATTTTTTGTTGCTTAACTGCAAGTCATGGCCTTGGTGTTTGCATTGGCTTCGTGCCACTGGAGCTTACATTGGCTGCCAACAGGTTGCAAAAAAGCAGAACTGATGGAATCTTTGAAAAGTTTAATTTTCCAAAAGGGTTATGCTGCATTACCCAGCAAGGACTACACGCTTCTAAGCTGATATAAATCAGCACAGATTCTCTAAGGTAGGTGTAACTCTAGTGATTTACATCAGCAACTGCTCTAGCAGCCACAAGGAAAATTAACAGTCTGTACTTTATAAGGTGCAGCAAGAGAAAGATGTCAGACTCCCATCAGTGACTTTCTATGCCAGCTTCTGCTGACTACTGTATCTCCATGCTCCTTCCTCTGTGGGTTAGAGTGAGTAGCACCACCTTGACTGATGCTTGAGGAACTGAACAAAGAACCCCTTGCATATTGTCTTGAAAATTTTGGGGAAAAAACTGGCTTACTTATTTTTTATGTAGCACAACACATATTTGACCAAAGCAGCCTTACTAGCACATCAGTTTTATGAAGTCTTGTTTTAGGAGAGACCCTGGTTCAGCATTGCCAGGCTTAACTGTGAGACTGCTTAACTTTGCTCTGAGGTGTATTCACAGCCCCAGTTTCAGTGTTAGGCTTTCTCTACGGTGCCTGGGGAGAAAGTCTGATGTCTGAACATGATTTACATAATCCAGGCTGAAACACAGAGACTATCTAAGATAGTCAAGAGGAAATACCAAGGAGAAAGGGGCATATTAAATTTTGTGTTTCTTTGGAGCTTAAAGCTAGTGGGAGTTATTTGTCTCTGCTCAGGTTTTCATTGTTAACATGAATCCTCTCCTGACTTTTTATATCTAAACCAGGAGAGGGATCGCTTAGTTAATTAGTTAGTGTACTCGACTATGATCCAAGAACCTGGATTGAAATACCTCTTCTTCCTCAGGCAATTTGATCTTTCATCTTTTATATGAGCCTGGTGAATAATGAAATATCAATGGAATGCATCCTGCTCCCAAATAAAAAAATGGGTAGGTAGTAAGTCCTGCATCTCACGTGTGAATGCTGTGATCATGGTGAAAGAGTCATCCTCGCATTCCTTCTCTCTGCTACAAAGAATGTTTAATTACCTCCCACAGATAGTAACAGATTCAGCAATAGAGTTGAAAAGCTCCAACCCAGAAGATCCTGTAATTCAGGTCTTAGAGTCATCTCTTACGGTATGTATTCACATCTCCTCAGGCAGAGGAAGGATCCCAGCCAGGACACCTCATAAAGCAGGCAACTTCTCAAACAATCAAGTCACAGAGTAAAATATGGGCCCCATCTGCTTCCTGATTATGTGGAAAAAACCTGAAATGTGCAACATGGGTCTTGAGAAGGGGCATTTGCAGTCATATTTTTGTAAATATTAAGGTGAGTCTCAATATTTTGTTTGAAATATGAAATAGGATGTGAACGGATCGATGTTTTCAAGGTAGATCCAGTGATACAAGCATTTAAGGAGCCTCACAGGGGAAGCTTAGGCACACAAGGAATTCAGATATCTGCAAAGCTGCATGGGCAGAATTTAAATTTTCGTTATTTAAATGTAGATCTGTAAAGTATCAGCTCAGCATTTAAGTGCTCTTGTGAATGTGAGCTCAGGCAGCTAGATCAAGGTAGCAAAGGAGCTCTGGGGCAGAAGAACAACATAAAGATGCCTCAAAGTCCCTTCCAATTTACAACCCCATTGCACTGTCTGGCTGTGTAAAGTTCATCTTGGCTGCTGTTGCTTGGAAGCTCAGTGAGATTCTGCCATCCAAACTGTTGCTGCAGGAAGCTGCAACCTCAGTTGACGGGTCAGCAAAAGTCATTATGGATAATGAGGTTCAAATGCCAGTAGTCCAGTTTTGAAAGAACTTCTTTGCTTCTCCTGGGAGCTTGTGTACAGCTATTTTTTTTTCTGTCTTTGTGCTCCCAGTTATGAGGGTATTTCTTGGCCTCTTATGGAAGCTACTTTCACTTTTTGGTAGATGGCACTGGTGCTGTGTGAGCTGCTGCAGTGCCAGATCCGGGCCTTGTATTTTGGGCAGAAGAATGGATCAGCTCTTGGCTTCTATCCCCAGCTCTACCATCAATTCATTCAGTGAGTGAGTCACTTTATGTGTATGTCTCCATTTATCCATCTCCGTGGTGGGAAGGAGACCAATGTCTGTGTCATGCATCAGTCTTGTTCCACCGTGCTGGCATACCAGCAGGCAGATGCTGCACTGCCTGTGGTGCGGGGCAGGGCTCTGGCTGCAGACCAGAGTTTCTGGTTCAGAGGAACTTCCTCCCCCCCTCCTGCTTTCTAACTGAAACACGGCAAATCTAAAAAAGACATAATAAATCTGTCTATTTGATAGAAGATTTGCAAGGGACTATCACAGCGACTGAGGTGTCAGGGCAGACTGCAGCCTTACCTTGCATTTGGCAGCAGCTCATCCAAGCCAGAGCTGAACTGACATAATGAGCTGGTATTCTCCAGTGAAAAAGAGATTATTTTTCTTGAAAGACCCACAGGCTGCTGATCTTGGATCACCTGTTGCCTTGTTTCTGCTTCTATACTCTTTCTGGATTACAAGTTACTTCACACAATGAGCTACTAAAGAGGACACATAAGGGCATCTCATCTGAAGCACTGGTCACTCCAGAACATACCCTAGGAAATACAGGGTTTCTACACTCTCAGCCTGCTGAAGTTGTCCTTTCACCATGACAGCATCTGTGATGGGAAGGACGACAGCTTTGGGTACCACAACCAGCTCTCTGCTCTCACTGTGCATGGGCTGCAAAAAGGCAGCTGGCAGCCTCCCTCGTTCAGTCTTCACCCATTTCTCTCCTCCCTGTCCTATTTCCAGGTTTCTTAAAAAGACTGTGTGGGAGTAGCAGTATGTACAGTCACTCACTGACAGCACCAAGATGGAGGAATCAAATAGAAAAGCTGCTCCCTTGGTATCTAGTCATATTGCTGAGAGTTGCATAAATGTCCATTTTTCACCTCAAACATCCTGCCAGAGGCAGCAGTCAGTTACACCTTTCCTTTGCATGAAAGGTCTCACAGATACTGGGAGCACTGGACTACTTGCAGCTCCAGCACCTAAATTTATGAGAATTGGTAAAACATAAATATTCACCTTAACACGACTGTGACAGTGTCTAGCACTACACTGATTTAAGACCTAAATATTGACCAGCCAGCAGACCAGCTCTCAGCCTCCTGGCTTCAGCAGCATAGTACCCTCTCCTTCCAGACACATCTTCTGGATGAATTCTTCACTGTATAGCTCCTCTTCTTGATACTTCCAAAGCAACCTAGGAGTGTTTAATATTTATAGATAGTGAGGATTTCTACCCTCTTCAGCAAGCATTATAGTTGCAGTGATTTAAACCTCCAGCATAGGCAGAAACTGCCTTGAGCTGAAACTGAGCAACTATTTAATAAAATATAGTCTTGAGAAGAATGGAAGGTGTATAGTTGAAGTGCCCTGAGCATGCTTGAAAGATTTATTTCCTAGCTTCATCTGGAGGGCTCTTTAATAGGGAGGATATGACTCTCTGTGTATATACATCCATATGCGAGAGAAAAAGATCTACAGTTTTAAGGGGGGAAAGGGGCATTTATACTTCTTGAAGAGATGCCACAGGGAAAGCATTCTTTATTTGACATGGATCTGTTATATTTACAGCTGCAATTCCTGTAAGAAAGCAGATGTGAGTGCATCATTCACAGTCTTAAAGTTAAATTTGCCCTACAGTTGTGGTACATGCAGAGAGGCAGTCAAAGCTGGGATGCCTGAAGACTGCACTGAGGAGTGGGGCCTTGAGCCACAGGTGGGGAGAGTTTGTATTTGAGCTCAGATGAGGAAAAGGCTGCTAGAGAGGATTCTGTAGGCAGACTCAAGTTAAGGAGAAATAAATAATAATAATATAAAAATCATATACAATGTAGCTTCATAGTGACATCTGCTGGGACTGAAAAAGGAGAAATCAGTAACTGTTTCGTACTCTCATGTCCCTTTGACCTGTACGCCAGTCTTATCACACGTCTCTTCTGTCTCTCTCAGCTGCTGCTCCTCTGTTGCTCCTAGGGTGCTTGCTCCAGAGGCTGGAGGTGGAGGGGAAGATTAGGGACGGAAATTCCTGGGATTCTTCTCTCTCTTTCTAGGCTGGATATATTAAGCAGCGATAATGAAGAGCAGAGGAAGTGTCCCGTTGCTGGCAGCCAGGAGGCAGAGCCATCCTGCAGGGCTCTTTCTGCAAAATAGTTCTGATTCTGGTTTAGAGAGGGATGGAGGCTGTCTGGCCTCCTTCATCCTATCTTATTGGCTGCTGTTTCCTTAGATGAAAACAGTAAATGTGAAATGATACAGCACCTCGGAAGAGTTTCCATCCTCCTTCCCCAAATACCACTGAAAATTTGTTCCTTTGTTACCCCACAGGATTTTAAGTTTTCTCATCATTTTATTTCATTTCTCAAGCCTGCAATGCACTTCCTAAGTACTGCTTCTCCCTTGTCTCCCTGACTTTGAAACACCTTGTTCACAGACCCTGCTGACACTAAGATAATCATGCCAGGGTGGCTAGGCTGATGCAGTTAAGTTAATGAAGCCGTCTATACCCACTGTGTTTGCTTGCTAGACAGCTTTCACTAAGGCGGTTTACTAAATTAAAGTGTACTTCCTGAAGCCCTCCCTACGGGTTGAAGTCTTTCCAGTAGAAGTTGCACCACAACGTTTTTTTCCTCAGTGCTTGACAGATCATTATCCCCTTACTATGATGCAACTTGCACTTTCTTGATGCAAATCGTCTTGATGCACATCATCTCAGAATTGGCCATGCTGATGACTGGATCCACCTCCTCCAGAGAGCAACTTACCCTGTACTAAGTGATTTATCTGAGCTAAGTAGGAATAATCATCCTCTTGTGGCATCTCACTCTCTCTTCTCCTCTCTAGGGAATGTAAAACTAGTTTACTCCAGCTCCATAATTTCTAGACAGATCCATATGAGTGAGCCCACTCCTAGCTTTAAGCTTGCATTCAGACCCATCCCTAATATGTTATGGTATCAAGAAGAGCACGTAGCGAGAGAGTTAGCTTGAATTTTTGTCATCTCCTTGGCATGTAAAATACTGTCTTACATTCATGTGCTGTTCATGTGGGAGTAACCTGAGGCCATCTGAGCATAGGAAAATCTGTACATGCAGGAAAAGAAGTGGAGTTGCCTTAAGCAAGACAACCTTATTTGACCCTCCTCCTTCCTTTACAGCTGGTGTTACTGGAAGCTAGGACAAAGAAGAATGAGGGGACTGAGGCTAAGGCCAGACTTTGGCATGAGGCAGACAGGAGCTGAACAGGTTTTCTCCATGCCTTCCTGCCAGTGCCCATTAATCCTGAGCCACAGTGTCCTCTGTCATTCCAGCTCTTGGTCCTTTCCCTTAATTCTTCTATTTATACCTTCTGAGCTGGAGTCTCCTTTCTTATATGCCAGTTTTATACCAGTGTAAATTCTTGGATGTCTGTGGATTTATTCCTTGCTTACACTCAACTATAAAAGAAAAGAATTAAACTCATCACTTCTAGGCACCAAATGGATTATCCCCTATCCCTTGATTCTGCTAAATACTCCTTGTGTTCCTATTTTTCATTGGTCTGTTCCAAGACACAGCAACCTGCTGTTATTCCATTCCAGCACTGTATTCCCACAAAGCGTCCCCCGACGCTGCTGAATGAAGCTGTGCCAGGGACAGCACATACCTGCAGCTTCCTCCGTGCTGCATCGCTCTGGGATAAACGCTTCCAGTGTTGTCTTCCCCAGGGCCAGTGTCAGCAAGGAGATGTCTATCAGTAGCCTTTTTGTTCAGCATCGCCCCTCCACATTCAGCCTGGCTATTGAGGACTGTCCTTAGGATTGCTTAGTGTTACCCCGTAGTACCATCGGAGAGAGCCAGTTAAGGATTTGGACCTTCCTGTCCTCTGCACTGGGCAAACTGTGGAAAAGGCCAGGACTCGTCTTGCAGAACTGAAGTCTATGTGCAGCATTATATGTTCTTAATAAAAGAGTGATTATATGAATCACAGTAGCAAAATGTTCTTCCAGAGCACATGCCCCACTCCCTGACTTAAGCATCCGAGGGCAGCTGTACATCATTCCAGGGGAGGCTTTCGCCTTGGACACGGGTTAGCGTATAGCCCCCTGCATTACAAAGGAGTAGCTACAGAGCTAGGATTCAAGAGTGTCCTTTAATGAAGTTACTTGTGGCTGTTTATTGGACAAAAATAAATTCCAACTGGCCTATATAACAAATGAAACTCAACTACAAAAATGTAATGATATTTATTCGCACAGCTGCCAGCAAACTCACATGCACCATGAGTCATTCCAGATGTGGATAAAAACAAAGTCTGTCTGTGAAAGTAAGTTTCCTGATCCCGAGGAGACTTGGTTTGGGAGAGGAGCTGCACACTGACTTCAGCTGTACTCAGAAGAACAGACAGGTTCTCCTTCAAAGAGGGAGGGGGAGAGGAAGAGCCATTTATTTATTCCTGAAAAGAAAGGAGGTAGGAAATTGAAAAGCTAATATACAGCTAGACATACGTACTTTAAAGAGAAGGATGCTTTGGAAGATTTTGCTGCTGCTGCTGTTCTATTACAGTGCTCATGCCACTGTGACCCACAGATGGAGCAGAGGTAAGATTTAAACATGAAAAACTATTTAAGAGAAAACTTTGAGTTTGTAGATTTGGTCTGAAATTATGTGTCATTATACATATATATACATATATATACAATTTGTCCCTACCAACTCTGGAATTCTTTTTCTCCATTAAACAGGTCAGCTAAATAATTATATAGACAAATAGAAAAATAGACATGCATAAGTGCATAAAGGTGAAATGATAGATGTATTCTATTATAATACAAATACATATGAAATATCCCAAGAACCAAACCCACATTCTTTTCTCACTTTTTCCTTTCTTTCTTCTTCTCCTTTAACAAAATTTATAGGTCATGAAACCTTAAAGCAAAAGCCTTTGCAGTCACAGGTGGCATAATCTTCTGCTCCACCAGGCAGATACCCGGTAATAGCAAACACACAATGCCGGGATTGTGCAAGGTGCCTAGGATTGCCTACGACCCTACTCTGGCAGACTAGCACATACTACATAGAGAAAGCTACTTGTGGGGTTATCAGGCTTCAGCTGTCACTATAGCAATATATAGTTGTGACATATTTGTATTCGAGTGTGTGACAGTAACATATGAAATGGTTTGGGACTATTGGATTGCATAGGAGATGCTTGCTTAAAAGATAGTGATGATGTCCTTTCCCTTTTTTGTTTTATTCTCTCCTCCGGTATTTGGCATGGGTTCAGTAGCTGCTGGAAGTGGAGAAAGGAAACACCTCCCAAAAGATTTATTTGGTTCTGATACTGAAATTCACAGATATTTAAAGGAACCAGAGTCTGTTAAGAAATCAAGTATTCAGATGGCCCCCCTCCCCACCCCAATCTCCCATGTCTTCCTCATTATATCTGGTTCCTTTCTAGTCTGCTGTTTGGGTTTGGTTTTGATTTTGTAGGGAAATGAAGCAATGAAGAGCTATGCAATTCTGCTAAGGCTATATGAATGCTTAATTGTTCCTTACAGTTAGTGGAGGCTCACTGACAGGGCATTGACCTGGGACTCAGAATGGCAGGTTCTTTCCCTAGCATTTCCATCAGCCTCTTGGATGATACTGGATGAGTCATTATACCTGCATGTACCTTACTTTTATCTTACTGTATAATAGAGGTAATGACACCAATTGTCATCATAAAATCCCTTAATTCTGTAGATAAGAGTTTGTCTTTTCAGGATGATACATTAAAAAAAAAAAAAAAAAAAAAAAAAAAAAGGGGGGGAAAATAAAAATATAAGTGCATATATGAAAAAACCCAGCCTTACCTTTTGGAAGAATGAAGTCACCTTACCTATGAAATGAAAAAAAAGCAAAAAGAAAGGGGTTCATTTCCATGACATAATTACCACGTAATTTAAGGATGTTCGTCACTTTTGCTAACACACATTTTAATTAAACAACAACAACACAACCCTCAGAGGAATCCATGCAACTATTAAAGTCCAATTTTAATCATGAATATTTAAAAGAAAACTTCAGAACTCTATTCTGCCTTTTGGGAAAGCAGATTGTTTTCAAGCTGGAAGCTCTAAAGCTTGTTTTTGGAGACTTCAGAGGGAAGAGGAGATTCATTCCCTGTGGTGAGAAGGAGTTCAGGTCTCAGAAATACTGCATACCGAGATCTGCTGGGGAGGAAACCAGATTTCTTCTCCACAGCTTCTGGGACTATTCAGCTCCAAATATGTTTTAGAGGCATGACTCCTTCAACAATAGCTGCTCCGGAGAACCTTCACTCCCTTAAAGTATCTATGTGTCAGCCCAGCCAATCCCATCCTAATCTGCAGTATCTAGAGGGCCAAAGCACTGTCCTAATTTTTTTAATTCCTCAGAAACCTAAGAGGAAATTTAACTGAGTATGTAGGCATGACGCACCCTTCTGCACACTCAGAGCTCTTCCCTCCCTACCTCCCTCCCTACCTCCCTGTCTCTCTCCACAAACAACAACCGACTCTTGTCTGGGTTAAACCTCAGTCATTTAAATCTCATCCAAGTCCTGATCTGAGTTTTGCAATGGAAAAGCAAAGGCGGATCAGCATCTGGTCTGATGGAAATGAAAGACAGATCTGCATATCATTTCCATGTTGACTAGTAGTCCAGATTGTTTACAAAACAGTAGGACAAAGAGTCCTGCTTTAATTACCAGCAGTTGCTGTTTGCAGTAGAAATGAACAGTCAATATTGGATAAAACAAGGTCTAGCTTTTACCGCTTTTTTCACTAGGGGGCACTGGGGCAGGCTTGGATGCCCAGCCCTTGTAACCAAGTGTTTAAGCTTTGGATCAAGAAAAACAGTCAGACGTGAGGAAAGATGAACATACTTGTGCTGACTGGTGAGTGGGAACTCCAGACTGCCACCTCCCTTTTCCTTTTGCTTTTACGAGCATCAATAAATGGGGGAAAAAAAAGCATTTCTGGCAGGAAAACTGAGTGCTTTTTTGTTTTTACTCCCTCAGCCATTTGCGTTGAAAATCTCACATGCTCCTCAGCCTGTCTAGATCCAGCTGTGGACATCGGTCCAGAAGTCACAGGCAAAGCTTGGTCCCTAGGATGGACATGTTCAGAATAATAAAGAAAGCATCCTGAGTGGTGACAAAATGATTTGCTTGTCATCATCTCAGGTTTCCTTGAGCCTCTTGTAGGCTTAGGTGTATGATATTACCATCTCAGATTTCCTGAAGCACCTGCCTAGGGAGAAAAGGTAATGTTAGGTCTCTACTGAGTCATATTCCCTATGTGATGGTAAAGGTGAGGCCATATTAATTTCTAAAGGTCCCAGAAAAAGAGTTCCAGATCTTAAGAGATGTTTTTGCTGGAGAAACCATGAAACAAAATCCTGTTCTTTGACAACAAGAATAAACAAAAAACCCCATGCAGCTGTAGTAACTGGAGACGGTGTCACTGCTTGCCACCCAGCTGCTTTCATCAAACGGCTCTGACGAGTACCAATACATTGGAGAGCAGAAATTAGCTTCAGATCTGCATTAAAAGAATTGCCTGTTCCCTGAAGAGAAATCCTAAGGCAATCCTTATTAGCACGTTTCTTCTCAGCTGGCTGTAGTTTCTTTGCTGTAAGGGCTTCCTGATACAAATAAATAGCACACAAACAGTAGCATGCTTGCTGTGTGGTTGCTCGGGGAGTGAAGATGCAGTACAATTTCTTGTGGTTGTGGCTTCTTGGACAGTGGGGAAGTAGCTGCAGTGGTAAGTTCGCCCCTCAGTGGAGGCTGGAAAAGGAGATGTTGAAAGACACAAAATAAGAAGGTAAAACTCTTATATATTAGCACCACTGAGGTTTCATGCTTTTGGGGAATGGCTGTGCTGTGCTTTCCAGACCTAAAAAGCGGTATTACAGTCACATCCAGATCTATCTGGTCTACAGGCATTATTTTGTACCCAGTCTCTAGTGCTTGGTGAAAGTCACACGGTTGCTCCATAACACCAGGGGAACAGTTTGTTCTCTTTAGAGGCTTTCTGCAGAAGGAATTACGTGGAAGAACAGAAAGCCCATCCTTGATTTCCCCGCAACAGTGCAAACTTTCAGTATTTGCTCTAGTGTTGTGGCAACTGAGTTTGTGAGTTTGGTGGAGCAGCTGCTACATGAGCCACTTTTGCAGGCTGCTTCTGCTTGTGAGCTTTGCTACAGCAGCCTGGCAGCTCTCCGGTGCCAGGAGAGGGAGGACTATGAAGAGGAGAAAGAGACTGGCTGTTGCTAGAAAGCCAGCCAGTCCTTTTATAAGGAAGCAGTGTTTAACATATTCTATACTCTGGTGATCATTTGCTACATACCAGGTTGCTGATGAGCTTGCCATGTGGGCAAAGGATGAGTGCCGTGGAGATTAGGACATGCACTGCACCCCAACACCTTTTGACCTTATTTGCCTCTCTTCCCCCCCCCCCCCGCCCCGAACTCATATTGCATCCTTACAGCCAGGCACTCCCTTCTCAAGCAACTTCTGGGATTCCGCTGCTGACAGTAACATTTGTTTGACATTTTTGGCTTGGACAGCATGAGCAAATGGAATTACACAGCATGTAATTACAACACAAGTAGTGAAATACATATACACATATATGCCCAGTGGGCCTTGAGTATACCAGGATATGGTCTTGGCTTATTTAGGACATGCTGAGGTTTCCAAAGGTCTGGTCCAAGGGTAAAAAGAAATTACACCAGCTGGACCAGCTACAAGAACTTTAAAATGCAACATCTATTTAACTTCCTTTAATTTCCATAAAGTAATTTTTATTCAATTCTTAAGATATGTAGTGCACATAAAACAATGAAAGACATGAAATGGTATGAAACAGAGCCAATTGTGTAAAGAATGTTTCTTTTTATGGAGAAAATACAATATTTCCCTTTTCTGTGACTCCCATGTGATCACTTGGAAAATTGCCTCAACTGCCCCAACTTCCCTACTTGTTGGAACCATTCCAGTGATGTCACTGCAGCCGCAAAAGGCTTGATTGATCTGCTGCAGAGGTTTTTCCCACCTACCCTGAGCCTGTTCCATAAGTCTGTACCAATTCCTGGGAATGTATGTTTGTAGGCTGGAGTCTCCTGGTCTGGGGGTTTATTTGCCTGGTGCAAATTATTACTGCACCAAGAATCACAACTGTACCTGTAAAGAGAGGGAGGCACTGCCAGAAGGGAAGTCTGGGATTGAAATTCAGAGGAATTAGCTTTGCAGCTGGATATATACCTATGCTTTTACTTCCTGAATTCCTTTGCAAAGAGCTGTATAAGACACAAATGTAAATATTCATCATAGACCTAAAGATAATGCTTAAAAACCAAATTGTCCTACACTGTAAGTAGTAGGAAGGGGACACTAGAAGAATATTTTTTGCCCTTTAAGAAATGAAAAGAAAGCAAATACAAAAATATGTTTTCAAGCAAGTCTGGAAAATATTTGAGAATTAATGAGCTAAGGAGGCAACTAGGATGTCTGCATGGCACAATGATGCGTGGAGCAGAGATCAAGGAGCCAGGGCCAGGGCAAGGGACTCTAGCTGGTGTCCCAGCAGGGTGATAGTCACAGGCATGGCACGTGCCCAAGGGGATGAGCTCTGCCTTTCAACAGGGATCACCCTGATAGTGCCACACTGATATGGTCACCCTGCTTCTGGCTCTGACATCTCTGCCCTATGCTTTCCTGCATGGTGCAGACGTGGCCCTTCCGTTCCTCCTAGCAGATCTCTTGGGCATCAGCTGTGGTGGCAGTCTGAAACTACTAAACAAAGTGCTATTGCAGGAAGGGCAGGGAGAGGACTGAAGAAGGGGCTGAAAATGGATTAGTTATTAGTACCTGGAAAAGCCGCTTGGTGTTGTGAACAGTAGCTAGAATATAACAGTCTCTGAATGGATTTAACCTTCATAGGATAAATATCCAATAGGGTAGGGCTGCGACTGTAATCAAAATCCTTTCTAGCTTGTCCTAATTCCGCAAATGCTCCTTTAGGGGCAGACTTAATTAATTTAACCTGCATGGAGGATGATCCCTGAATCAGAATTCACAATGGATACCTGAAACTGAAAGACATACAAAGGATGCTTAAAAAAAAATCAAAGTTTATAATCTCTTCTAGGGCAGTGATGCTAAACTGTGATGAGATCAGAGGGAGGACAGATTATAGAAGCTTCCACATTTTAGTTTAGATCACAGATGAATATTGTACTCTATAAAAGCAGTCATGCTGTTAGCAGGAAAGATCTAAGTGATTCTGAGGCTCTTTTCACCACAGGAAGCAGCCAAAAAATGGCTAAAGCTTACAGCTCATACAGTCATAAACTGGTTGACAGACTCAAAAGTTAAAAAGAGAAAGGAGCTAGACATTTTTGAGGAAATCTGGGTAAGCAACAAGAGGAAGACACATGAGGTAAAGCTGTTTTCTCTTTGGTATGTGCTAGACTAAGTGAGACCTATGAGCTGAAAGTGGCACCAGTAGAATCTTCTCAGGGATCCCAGTTCCATCCCAGTACCAAGGACTGGCAAGTCAGTAAGACATTTGCTGCCACTTTGGTTGGTTTTTTAGGATTCCTGCATGCTGTAATGTCCCACATATTTGTCTCAGTCCCGGGTATAGAACTGTCATGGGATCTGCATCAGTTCACACAAGGGTCCTCATGTCCCAACCAAAGTCCAGCTCAGAAGTGCCTCCTGCCATTCAAATCCCTCCTTACACTTTCAGATGGAAACAGCTCCCTTCACTTTACCTTTCACAACCACCTCACGGCTCTTAATGCATGCTGTTAAGCCAATGTTCCCTTCCATAGGTGAAGCAACTCGGTTACGAATGAAGTAACTCACGTACACGTGCAGAGACTGTAGAGCGCTCTGTGAGTCCCGTCCTGATTATCTTTTACTCAATTTCTGGGCCCAGAGACCCCACTGGTACCTGGCATTATGCAAACACACAGAGTAAAAAAAAATCTTTCCTTCTCCAAAGAACTTTCAGTGTAATTAAGGAGAGGAAACATTAGCATCCCTTTTCATTGTGAGGCATGGGTAATTAAATCACTTGCCCCAGATCTCTTCAGGATGACTGTGTGCACATAGTCCTGTATGTTGTTAATAGTGGTGATTTTTTAAAATTCTGTTTCTGAAGCATAAAGTGCTTTTCTTGTTTTCTTGGAGTAAATCATGCCATATTCAGCAAGAGCATAATGTCTTCTCAGGCAGAAAGAAATCCTGTCAGAAGCATTGAATAGTACAATGTCATTGAAAGGAAAGTCAGCAGGTCTTAATGAACATCATCAGGCTGCAGAGGCTCTGATTACTCAGTGACAGGCAAGATGTAAATTGCTGAGGTAAAGCATTGAGTGGTGGAGCAATTAACTTTGCACGCAGTGCCTGTGCTCGGGTTCAAGGCAGGGCAGGACCCACGGGGTCAGCCTAGGATGCTGGAGGCGAGCGCTGGTGCTTGCCTGCGTGCACAGCCTGCACCCACCTTGAACGGGGCTCTGCAAAACCATGCACGCTCCCTCTGCATCCCGGTGGCCCTGCTGAAGGGAGCTGCATCCATCTGAGATGCAGAGAAGCTAGCTGGGTACATGGATGAGGCTGCAGCGAAACTGGGAGCTGTGTGAGCGTCTTGGTTCGAAGTCTGGCAAACCAGTCTGTTCCCTGCTTTAACTTCAAAAGCACCGAAATATGCAAACTGGCATCCACTGAAGTCAACGGGAATTTTTCCACTCTCAGGAGTGAGGCCACAATCTCGGTCATTCTCTGTAATTTGTTTTCCTGTAGTAACCTCGAGTGTTAAAAGTTCCCAGCCCAAACACATTATTTGTTGGTTAAAGTGTTTTTCAGCAAAATGGCACTGGCATGGGTGAAGCTGATGCAGGTCAGCTACATGGATAGCTGATGGTGGGAAGCAGAGGAGGAAATCTATCAAAGCATCACAAAAAGGGGAGAAAAAAAAAGCAACTTGAGGATAAGCTGCAAATAATACTTGTGGGGAGACACACAAGCAAAAGTCCCCAAGGAGACAGTCATCTATGGGATTTTCTCTCCCAGTGGAAGGAAAGAAAGCCAAGAAAGGGATCTTATATGCCTCTATTGTCCCCGTGTCTCTCATTACCCCCAAATCCTGTTTTATTTGGCTATTGCTGTGGCAGCTTTATGATATATCCCCCACAGCACACTTGCTCATACAGAGACATTAAAGTGAGTCTGCACCACAAGTCACAGGGCTCCTTTGCCTACTCCGTGGCTAACCCATAGTTGGTAACACTTTTTATCCCCCACTAAGGTGCTCCAGGCTGCAGCAATAACCTGGCTCCTCTTGTCTCGCTATCGCGGTGCTTGTGCCAGGGCAAGCTCAGTGCTGGGCTTCAGACTAAGAAGAATGTGAGGAGGAGAAGAGTGGAGTTAAATAAGCCTCCACTATTCCCAGTTTCCACAAACATTCCTTTCCTCTGGTGAAAGCATATGTGGGGCCCTTCCTGGCCCAGTTTGCCGGTTAGGTTTGGCAGCTCCCCAGTTCCCCTGAGATCGGCACGCATACCACTCGTCCTCTGGAAATTCCTCCCCGGCCACAGGGAAACAGGTCACCAGCCAGGAGCCAGGCTCCAAACTCACTGAGTCTCTCTCCGCTCAGGAGGAGCCAGGTGGGTAGCTGAAAAAAAGTTGCTGACAAAGGGAAAAATAAGTTGTTCAAAGCTCAGAGGTTATTTGGAAGGGCATGGGACAGTGGAAGGGCGATGCTGCGCTGCAGCCTCGTGTTGGAGACCCAAATGCACAAGGTCTTCTGCAATGCCTGCCTGACCCCCACCCCCCGGCATGGCACCGGGGGGAGCAGAACACTTTGGTTAGATTTTGCCTAGTTGTGAAGGGAGTAAACTGCACCAGACTGGATGTGCATATCTGGTGTGAGCCAGAACATCAGGATTTCATCATCTCCATCTATTTGGCAGGTGGTGGCATCCCCAAATGGAGCCGATGCATCTAATCTCTTTGCTGTCTTGGAAAGAGTACAGACTTTCCAATCTGGCAGGGCTTATTTGAGCTGCAGAGAGGGAGACAAGAGAGGCAAAGGCAAAAGGCAAAGATGCTGAGAAAGATTAGAGAAAAAGCTGGAGGCAAAAATGGAAGGAAGTAGTATGAATGAGAGGAAAAGAGGAAGGGAAAGCGTGGAGAGAGAGAAAATGTGATAAATGTGGATGGTAAATATTAAAGCACACATATATTTAAGATTAGGGTAGCATTCACTCCCTTATCAGCATGGGATGCATCCCCATTTGAACCCGCCCTTCAGAAGATGTTCCTCTGTCACAGCTGGTCTTCATCTCAGCCGTCTGCTTCTCAGGCTCTTGGGATGGATGCATTTCTCTGGAACTGGCGCTGCCTATTTCTCACGTAAGCAGGACTTGGGTTTGCTTCTGGTCCTCACCAGCCTCTCAGCACACCAGGACATTGAGATACACTAGTCTGGGCAGTTCACCACCAGTGACCGTATAAAAGTTAAAGTTACTGCTACTGAATCAGCAATATGTCAAGATATCTGCGCACATCTGGGGTTTTTTTGCCTGCCTTTGAGCTTTCTAAACTATGTAGGTATGAACTGGCTGCCCAAGAAACAGTCTGTTTTATTCCATGGAAGTTGCAAGAAACTTGCTCTTTTACAGGGCTATGAGGCTGCAGCATTTCCCATTAACACTGGTCCAGCTTTCCCATTAACACTGGTCCAGCTTTCCCATTAACACCATAATAACAATGCCACAAATCCCTGTTTTCCCTCATCAGTCCCTGAAGGAACGGATCAAGTTCTGCAAGCCTTCAGTTTCCCCCCTGGTTTTCATAATGCTCACAGCCATGACATTGTATTTTTGTTTATGCCTGGCTCTAAAAAGACACAAAGTAATTGTTTATTGAATTTATTCATTAAATGCAGATTTTATGTCTGAGGGAACTGTTCATGTTTTAAGCCCCCTCTTAAAATAAAAAGGCATTTAAGGCATGCCTCATTTTTATTTACCGCAATTGTTCATGGCTTGGCACTGAACAAACTCCATTTCCAGTTAAACACTACTTGTAGACATCCAAATATAGTGCAGCGTGTGTTAAGTGAAACCATTCATTTGTCATAGTTGCAGCAACTTCTGGTTTTCTGGTTTGCCATGCCAATTTGGCAGAAAGTTTTGGAAGGTAATAAGTCTAATGATAAAAACATATATACTGCTTGTTTTGTTGCTTTCTACCACCAGTAAACAGAGCTCAAAGGGGCTGACCTACCTGACTTATACTTAGCAAATCTAAAGCTCAGTTAGGTCCTCTCAAAGATACAAGGGTAGAAAAGACCCAAAGATTTTTTTCGCATTGGGGTGCCCTATCACAGGAATCAGATACGATTAGTTAGGCTCAAGTGGCGAAGGCCGGTGACTGAGTGCCGTGCTGGGCTCTCCAGCAGAAGGAGGGTGATAACACGGCCCTGCTTCCACGCAGGCTGCCTGGGAGAAGCCGGGGCAAAATAAACACAGGCAGCATGGTGTCTGAGCTCAGCTCAGAGGGCCCCAATTTTGATTAATGGACTACAGATACCAGTTTCCTCTGTCAACCATCAAGAACAGCCAAAACCTGTTTTCTGGCCCAGGCTTGGGGCTTTTACCTGCAGTATCTAACCCTCCCACCTTCCTGTACAAGCTCTCTGCCTCTCACGGTGCCCCGTCTCTCCCTAAAACCAGCCCTGCTGCACAGAGGGAAGACAGCAACTGCTTGGGTGAGGTCTGGGCCATGCTGCATGCAGTGGATGGGGGGAATCCTTCAGGAACACAGGGAGCGGAGAGGGGGATTTAGATGTTTAGCAATGCGACTGAGAAAGTCGAGGCAGTCACAAGCTGGCAGTCACACAGACTGGGGACTGTATTTCTCATGTTCACAGCAGGGAAATGCTGTGGGCTCCAGCTGATGAGGAAGTCTGTCTTTAAAGAGTCTGCCTGGTAAATAGCTAAGTGTTAGGGATACTGTAAGAAATTGTATTTCCCTAGAAAGACACTCCTTTCCTAGCCAGAAATTGTATTTAGGGAGCAGGCTGTTGGATATTTGCTGGGAATTTCTGGATGCCCTTCAAAACCTGAATGACTAACTGCGTGTGCCACAGATAGTCAATCCAGCATGCATCCAGTTATGTCACCCCTAATCTCTGTGCATGCTGCTCACAGCTAGCGTGGTCCAGCTGAGATGAACTCCAAAGCTGAACAACATGTGCATATACATCCTCCAAAGGAACAAATGGGGACTCTTAAGCAAAATATCACCATCAAGGCAAAGAGCTCAGTTTCTACTTGCACAAATTTCAGTGAGGTAAATGTAACCAACTCATCACATGTCTTAAATACTCTATACGTCTCCCTCCTTTCTGTTCACATGATAAAAGATGGAAGTGTGTGTCCTGTCTAGCTGGCTTTTCAGACACATCTATGATGTCCCCCAGAAGCTTTTCACTCCTGGTTGAATTCATGCTCCTAAACAAGACATAAACTGTCAAAGAAGCAAATGTATCTCTGGAACACAGAAGTTCCATCTCAATATGAGGAAAAACTTCTTTACTCTGAGGGTGACCGAGCACTGGAACAGGCTGCCCAGAGAGGTTGTGGAGTCTCCTTCTCTGGAGATATTCAACACCCGCCTGGATGCGATCCTGTGCAACCTGCTCTAGGTGATCCTGCTTTAGCAGCGGGGTTGGACTAGATGATCTCCAGAGGTCCCTTCCAACCCCTGCTGTTCTGTGACTCTGTGATCTCCGCTGACGCCTCTGTATATGAATGCTGCTGAACCCGAGGAGGGACCTCGCACCCCCTGAATGTCTGCCCGCTGAGGTGGAAAAGAGTGCTAGTCCTTCTCACTGCAGTTCAGCTGGGAACCACATATTGTAGTTTACTTACCTGTTTTCAAAACCCAGTACATTTCCTTATGGGTGCTTTTGTTAACAAAGTAGCGCATGCATTATTTAAACAAAATTATAAATCACCTTCTGTGTGTCCCTTTCACAACAAACTGGAGTGCTCACACCAGCCTCTCTCTGTAATCCAATGCAATGGGAAACAGCTTCTAACCCGGTGTGTCCGAGGAGCTCAGCCATGACAAGCTAGTTTGCATTCTGCTTTGTCCTTCATATCTGCGCACTGCTCAGAGGCCAAAGCAGAACTTAAAGATTACTGGGGATAGCATTTAAAAGTATAAATAGGGGGACAAGTAGTCCCTGCCCAATGCTAAATGTCAATCTACCCCTATAAATTGTTAGTTTGTTGGATTAGTGTGCTCCAGTATCTCAGACAATGATTACCTCTTACCTATAGACCAAAGACCAGTAATATCAATCACATGTTCATAGCCAGATGATCTATATAAGCTTATCTGGCAGATCATCATCACTACCAAGCTGAGGAAGAACTGTCATGAAGAATTATCACACAATGAAGTCTAATTTTTGCAAGGAGTGCTTCTCTAGGTACAAGACAACAGATGTCAGATTGACCAAAAGATTTTTCATTAGCAGTCTATAGTGACAGCCCATGGATTGTACACATGCTGGCAAAATCTTTTCTAAGTAAGCACATTTCATTATGCAAGCTTCAGAGTGTTTGAATTAGTAAGAAGAAAGCCTAAAGTCAAGTTTACAATGTGAGTATCACAGCAGTTTATCTAAAGTGCTTCTCCACAGTAATAATGTCTTCTTTACCAATCCCCAAGCACACAGGAGTCAAAGAATAAACTCCCATCTGGTTTCAGTCAGCAACATGCTAGAGGTTTTCACTGGAAGTCAAGTCTTCCTCCCTTTCTCCAAATTTATTCTTCCTAAGTTTAGAGCATGAGGTCATTAACATGTTTTCCTTAAACATGTACTTAGACTATTTTCCTGTAAGCCAAAATCTATTTTACAAGTTCAGCTCAAAAGACCCCAGGAGAAGAGAATGTGTGATATGGAAGAATAGCACTGACTCAAATAAACAGGACAAACTGGCAGGGTCCCTTTGGGCTGGGAGCCACTGAGAGATGACATCCATAGGGGCAGGATCTGCAGCAGCGAAAGATGTTGAGGTTTGAATTTCCATCAGTTTCAGGAGCAACTGTCAGGATTTTGTGCCTTTCAGCTCCCACTCCTCAGAAAACAAGATATTTGGGTTATTTTGTTGGCAGCAAGATTTCTGTAAGCCTGAATCTAACCACCTTCTCTTCCCTCCGATCCCAAGTGTGCCTTTCACAGCACAGGGCTCTCTGTCACCTGGCTGCCCACAGAGCAGCATCATGGGACTGGTGGTGCCAGCTCAGGTCATCCGAGGACCTTGTCCACAGTGTCCAGCTGCTTTTAGCAGTTTGCAATACTCAAGGTTCTGGCAGGGCTCTCTGTATTTAATGGTGAATCCAGTTGTACGTCTGTCTCAGCTTTATTTCAGCCATTTGTCAAAACTAAAAGATCTAGGAATAGTCAGATTTTAGGAGAGCATGAAATAACAAGGAACAGTGGAAAAGTGACAGCTTTGTAAAATGGAAATCCCATATGTGTGTTTGTGGAGTGGGGAAGGCAACTATAAAAATAAACCATTTTGCATTCATCCTTCAGAATTCTTTGCTATGTTTCCAGCAACATCACAAAGATTGTCTTGGCCCACCATTGCATCTGCACACATTGAAATCCACCGATTAGATTTTGTGGATGATTATATTTGAGTGCCATTAATTTTTTAATATTATTTTCATGCAGATGCAGAAATTAACATAATGGACCCCAGACATTCATGCAGGTGTGAACTTGACAGAATAGCTGCCTTCTCACAGTGACCCTCACTCACCACTCCAGGAGAGACATGTGCTTCTTACCCAGGGACACAGCACAGCTTTTCACTCCTCATGTTCTGCTCAGGTGGCAAAACAGCTGTACCAGTCCAGTTCAGAAACATACCTGAATCCATCTTCAGCTCTGAGTTTCTCAGACTTCTTGTCTTTATCATCACTCCTAGAAAACATACAGTCCTTTGAAAAGGCATTGTCTCCAGAAATAACTCATTTCCCCACAAAAAGGACCCAGTATCCCCCTGCTTTTTCCGTATTGGGCAAGGCTCATTTATAGACTTTCTCCATCCCGCACATATTCATGTCATTAAGAAAACCAGCAGCAGGTGCACTGACATTTGTAGCTCAATGAGCAGCTGGAAAGGCAGCTGGTGTTTCCCTGTTTTTGAAGAACAAGTGAAATCCCAAAGCAGAGGAAGCAGAAAACTGGCATTTGTGTATTCTCCTCCCAACAATTTATTTCAACTCGGATGGGGATTTGAAAGAAAGGGTGAGACAATTCTGGTTCTTTCTAATCTGAGGGAGAAGAAATGGTCAATATAATGTTTATACCTCCTCAGTTTTGAGCTGTGATATGATACTTAGTGAGTTTGAGGAATAGCTTGTTTTGCATGCATGCCACTAAATGTTGGTAAACAGTTCATACACAATTAAAATAATAAATACTTTCTATCAATACAATAACAGTTCCTAGATCCATCATCTAACACCTGAATTTATTTGTTAGTTGAAACTATTCACAGATGGCTTAAGTGAACAATTTCAGTGTCCCTATCATTTCTTCTGTTTTTATTCACCTCAGCTACTGCTCCACAATCTCAGTGGGACAGTTCCCATGGATAATTCACCACAGGACTATTCAGTCAGCAATAACAAGAATCCTTCATTATTTTTCTTAATCTGCAGATGATATTGCCATAGATTTTAAAATCAGAAGGTCCATGTATTTTTTCAGTTTGGCCTCCTGCACAGAATGTAACATGGTGTTCCTTTCATCAGATCCAGTGCATTGTGTTACATTAATGCATATTTTCTGAAAAGACAGACAGTTTGAACTGGAAGACTTCATGAGATGGAAATCTGCTAATTCTCTTGTTAGCATGTGGTAGGGCATTGCCATTCTCCCAGATAAAAAGGCAGGGTAATTTCAAAGAGAGCTCCTAAATCTGCATGGTATCGGCTGTTTAGAAAAAGCACATGGTCTTGTCCCTACTCTCTGAATAGACATTTTATGGAAGCAGTCAGTGACAGCAGTTAGTACTTGCAGTGAAGAATCTAAGTTGTCAGTCGCGATAATGAAATAAAATCCATACTGCTCCCTGCTAGGTCTGTGGTTCAAACTCGACCTTTGATTCCTTTCTCACCTTCCAGTCTTGGAATAAATTTTAGATATTCTTTGTACCAGTTGAATTTACTCTGTTAGAAGTTCAGCGGGATGTAAGCATGGAAGGTAAAGAAGTGTTTGGCAGATAGTGGTCCTGCAGCAGATCCTCACCTCTAGCAGGAGCAATGACTACACCTGTTGAGGTGGCCATTCACAGAAAGGAGCCCATGGGCTTGGTGTTTAGATCAAGGGTGTGTAGGCATGAGGAAGGGCTTCTGGTTTTCCTAACCAGCGCTGATGTCTATCCTTATATCATCTGAGAACTGGAATCATCACCAGATGTCCTAAGAGCAGTTGGACCACATTTGCACTGGGAATTTCTCACATGTAGGAGCACTGCTGGCGTAGCAGCTGTGATGAGGAGTGAGGCAGCTAAAATCTACCACTTTTTTTTTGTTTGTTTACTTTTTCTCTTCATTCATGACCAGACAGATCCCCAGCTTGGCTCAGTGTGTGGCCACAGAAAGGAGCGTTGGCCGAAAGGGAAGAGGGAGAGCCTGACTGGGGGCAGGCGCACCAGACTGCCCCTTGCAGCTGCAGCTGTAATTAGGTCAGCCTCAGCAAAACCCTAGCTCAGTCACCTTTGCCTGCCAGGAAACCAAAGAAGACCAAAGAAGTCTGACCGAGAAAGAATGTACAACAAAATGTAAAAAGGCCATTATTAACTACTGGATGCCTCTCCTCTGTGCTCAGTGTCTCAGCTCTGTGTAAATACATACCTGGGAGGTGGTGCAGGGCTCAAGCCCACTCCTTTGGGCTCTGTGATGCTAACGTAAAAAAAGCAGAGAACTGGAGAGAGAGATTTGGTTTTGAAGGTCTTACCTTTCATAGCAGCAGTGGCATGATGCATAGAGCTCTTGGAGCTGCTGGAGCTCTGTCCTTTCCCACAAAGCAGAGCTCTGATTTCCATTGCTCCAGCTCCATTGTTCAAAAGGAGAGTCATCTACTTCACTCTGCTTCTAGGGTCCTTCCTCGTGGCTCCACACCAAAACACCAATCCCTGGCTGTATTTCTTCCCTCCCTTACTCCCTTCCTTCTCTGCTCCTTCCTGGAAGAAATGGAAGTAGATTGGATCATCATTATATCCTTTCATTTGTTCATTTGTAAGAAAGATTTTCAAATGTGTTTAACTAGATTACTTTGTGCCTTCCCCTTGCACAAAGGCTGTTGCGAACGACACAGATAGGGAAGGAGAGGTGACCCTGCAATGAAGATAGGGATATAAAGCATTAGTTCATTTCCCAACTCTGCCTGAAATTTCTTGCATTACCAAAATTGCTTATTGCCTCTGTGTTAAACCTGTGGACCAGGGTTGATATTTCCTTTATTTATTGCTGCCCTTCACTCATATAGTGTTCACCATATCCCCAGTTCCTGGTAATATGGCAGCAAACTGAAGGATAATGATATATTTCACTTCTTCTTTCCTTCACTTCCTCTGCGTACATTTTTTCTCTCCAAACCTTCTGCAGCAATTTTACTCCAGCATGTTAAAGTCCTCTCTTGGCTGATGGCAACTTTTTTTGTGAGCATAAATAATTCCAGGTCAGGACCACCTCCTTATGACCAAGGGAAAAATAAATAACACAGCATACATTGCTCCAGGCTGGGAACAGGTGAAAATGCTGCATAATGGAAATTCCATCTGAGGGAATAAATTATCAGACCACTTTAGTTGGCTGATGCTAGTTGTATCTTTGAAACCATCTTACTGAAATCATAAAAGAAAAATATCCTCCACCTCTCACAAACACAGGCTCCAATGCACCATTTCCTTCTCTAGTGATATCCATTTCTGTAAACATAAGGAGTTTTCGGTCTTTCTAACACACCTTTACATTTCTTACTCATGCCAAGTAGTTAGAAAGGCTATTACCACTCTAGTTTTCATATAGAAACTCTGTTGCACAATAATGTAATGTAACACATCTCAGGACACTTATGAAGTGCAGAAGTGTAGGTTGGAGTGGGTTCTGTTTTATGGAATTGAGACACCCTTTCAGAATATGTGTGTTTCTTAAAAAGGAGATAAATTAGTAAAAGGTAATGTTGGAAAAACTGATTATGTGATGAACTAAGGAATTGAATGCAATCTGTTATTAATACTAAGTGTTTTAAACTGATTTTTTTTTTCTAAGAACAGTGTTGCCTGTTACCAACTTTTGTAGGAAGACCTACTTCCTATATCCTTATTGACAAAACTTAGAATTTCAGGATGGAGCTTTTTTCCTTTAACCATTCTTTTTATAACTAAAGAAGAAACAAATGTCTATTCTCACTTTTAGCCAACAGGCAGGAATAGAGACCATTGTCACTATTAATTTTAGTCTTAGGACTAAGAGAGCAAGGATATGGAGCTGAAAGTAAAAAGAGGCAAATTCTCTTGGTAGCTGCTTTTAAAAATGTGCTAGTTCATGTTGGTTTGTAATTAAAATGTCGTCTTCATCTCACTGCTGTGTGCTCCTAAGGGGCATTGGGATTTAATCTCCCAATAATGGAGGTTTAAATGTATTAAAGTTGGAATGTACAAGCCTTTGCATTGCACTTGTTGTCATGGGAGCTACTTGTGTGAGTAACTGCTATTCCAGATACAAGTTTCAGAAGCTTTTTCCCTTGTCTTTCTAGGGGTTTGTGCATGCTTCCCTTGTTTCTATTCCTCTTATTCTTGCTCCAGCTCCCTGCTCTTTCCATGTCAGCTGTGCTAAGGCAAAGTGTTCAATCATTTCTAATATATCAGTTTGATCGAGGAGGGCAAAGCGTCAGGAAGAGCAGAGAAGCTGTGCCTGAGCACACTCCGTTGCAGGGCTGGCCAGCCAAAGCTCAGGTTCTGCCCTGGCAGCGACTGCGGGCCCAGGGCAGTATAAACACCTTGCAGATGGTGAACATGCATCCTTCTGGGGAAGAGACAAGTGCAGGACCAGAAGTAAAGATGGATGGGATTACTGCACATAAAACCTTTTCAACATTTATTAACACTGCACTTTTTGTGATTTACGTTACTGCTTTCACTGCCCACCACATACCTCTCATAGACCATCACCACTTCACCCTGGAGGAAGCAATGCTTCTGGTACCAAGATCTGGTGCAGGCACAAAGCAGGTAGTTTCTCAGGGCAGCAAAATATTTAGTGACTTTGATTGACTGCAGGACAGGAATCTCACAGTTAGCTTAAGCAGTAAATTGGAGACAGTGAATCGTTACTCTAGCAATGGAGCAACTCAGCATACAGACCCACCAAAGAGCGATCTGACAGAAATAAAACTCTTCACATATAAAATATACTTCTGATCTGATTGTAAACCCTCATAAGCAAGGTGATCAAAGAGGAACATGAAACAAAAAGCCTTTATCAGGGGTATGCAAACTTTGAGATTCATGTCCTCTTCTCTTCTGCAGTGCATGGTCAAGGACAAATGTAGAGACTGACTTCAAACCGATGCTTCCCATACACTGTTAAAGAAAAGCCTCTTGTGAACATATGAGGCATTTGCCCTAGGCTCCAAAGCAACAATGACTTCCAGGAACTGCCCAGCAATCTCTTCAACAAAATAGGTTCAGCCAGCCCAGATCACTCATAATTTTTGCATGGCATTATAATGGCTGCTGTGTTCTGCCTATGCAATCACCTCGTGGGCAGTGGTGAGTTCATTTGCTTTGGAAAATGCTTGAATTCATCTCAAAGAATCATCATCTTTCAAAGAAGTCAGTGCTAGTGACAAGACCTGTTACCAGGTTATCAACAAATGTCTTCTCTTGACAGGAGCCTCTGGGTGTGCTGAGATCCATTTAGTGCAAATTCCAGGCAGGCAAACAAAAATGTCGTGACACAAGGAAGATTTCCAGCTCACTAGTGGAAAAAGCATATGCTTCAGGCTGACTAAAAGCAAGCTTGAAAGGGTTATGCATCTGGCCCAGAAGATGGCTTTTTTGACTCTTGTAGAAGCTGGCATAAAAACAGGCTGAGCATGGCCATGGATTTTTAAATTTGCTTTTCTAGCCATGTGATGTTTAGGCTAGGGAAAAACTCACGCCACTGGAGTATAGTTCAAATGCTCTGTTTTTCTGGGCTTGTTATAGGACAGAACAAAACAACAATAGTCAATGAATTTTAAAGAAAAAAAATTACATACTTTACCATGCCTTCATGAACAATAACCTATAAAGTTTTATATTTTTATTTCCTTTCATTTAGGGGGCAGTATGCATATTTGTTTTCATGCACAAATGCACTCACAGCACTGAACGACTATTTTGTAGTAATATCTCTTTTATTCCCTGATGTACCAATAAGATAAAGCCAAATAGGGAGAAATTGCTGTCATTATAATTTGGGATGCATTAACTTCTGGGTATTGAAGTCTAGGAGTCCTGACTTCAAAAGCTTTGGGCAGGAAAGGGAAACTTTTGCTGTGAGGGAACAAGCTGGATGTACTAAGGCGTGTTTGTGAGCTTGCAGTAAAAAGATGGTTGTGGTGGCCTGAGAGGGCATGGTTTTGCAGAGCCCTATTAATCCCTGCTACAACTGCTGGCAAACACATAAAGGAGTTTCAGAGATTGCTCTTCCTTCTTTGGCCCATTACTGAACAGGAGCTGCTGCTGCCCATGCAAACCCTCCCTGTCTTGCACTTCCAGAAATAGGGGACTGGTCCTGGGAAGCCAGTGGTGCCCAAAGAAATTATTTTCATTACTTTCTTTAGAGTCAAGCCCTAGTAATCTAAGACAGGAGGACACAACGGGCAGCTTGCTGACTCACTTGGGCTTACAGGACAACTCCAGCTGGGCCACTGCCTTTCCTACGCCAACAGGCAACTCTCCTTTGCTCTGCTTGCAGGGAGTCAGGAGTTTTGGCCCACAAGTCCTTCCACAGTTTCACTGTGTTCATGTCCTGGAGCCCCAGGGAGCTTATGTGCTTTGGAGCGATGGCCTGCGCCATGCTCTAGGCTTCAAACCTTTTCATAGGAGAAGAAAAAGGCATCGACGATGCACAGATAATTGAGCACTCCTACAGCTATGCTCTGTGCTTATTGAGCAAACACATCACAGGCAGCAATTGGGAAATCATGAGCAGGAACGTGCACTGGAAAGCAAAACTAAACATCTGTACCCTCACCAGTGAAACTGCACGGAAAACCTGGGAGAGGATTGCAAATGTTTATCACGTGACTAATGAGGTCCAGAAAATTCTGGCACGGTTCTTAAAAAAGATGAAAGCATCTTTAAAATAAAGCTATCATTGGCCTCAGATGTGCCATTATGTTTAAACTGTGAAGAATTTCTAAGCTGTCATGAGCTAAATAGTTAGAAGCAGGCCAAAAAGTTGGCAAACACTTCTGCAGCTTTTGTTTAAAAACCACAGTAATCTTTGAGGAGAAGCAGAGTTGAGTCAACAGAGCCGTAGGAGACTGGACAGACTCCGGCAGTGAGCAGTGCAGAAAGCAGAGGCTCGTGCACCACGTTTTGACGGGCACTTCTAGCTACCCTTAGGACTAGATTTGTTGGCTGCCCACCATCTTCAGGCATAAGCGGGGGTGTGCTCCAGGGCACAGGATGAGGCCGTTCGGGTCGGGCAGGTGCGCTGGGAGCGGGTGGCTGCGCTCAGGCACATTGCTCCCATCCACCTCCAGCCCTGAGGCCTCAGTGGGCAGCGAGGGAGGTCAGATCAGGGAGCACTCCTAAGGACCCTCTGAAGGACAGGTTTGGAAGAGGATGAGCCTGGCAGTACGCAGATATATAATAGGAAAAGTTTTCAGCAAGGATAATCTAAACCTTATTTTACCTACCTCATCTCTGGATCATAAGCTTTTTGTTACGTGACTGTTCAGCCCTTAGGACAGAAGCACCTACGTCTCAGTTGGAGATGTCTTGACCCATTTGTAAGAGAAGTAAAAACAATAAATCAATAGGAGTCTGTCCACTGACTTCAGAGATCACTGGGTTGGACTTTCTCTGTCAATACTGAATAGGGATCCCTCCTCCTCAGACATTCATAGCTACCGCCATTGAAGCGAATTAGCTGTAACATCACCATAAAATACCGCACATTGCTCTGCATCTTCCTATAATTGCTTGATAGCTTTACAGGGAACTCCCTTGGGGAAGAAAATAGTAAAGAGATGGTAAGTCACAGTAATACTCCTCTGCTGTTCTTTGATGCTGCCCAGCTAACTCATGTCAGAGGTGGAAGTAAATCCAGGAAGAAGTCAAGTCAGCAGAAAAGTTTTCAGTGGAATTTGTAATCACTAAATGCAGAAACCGGCTGCAAATCTTTCTCTGTCTCAGCTTTTGTGCTTAACTTACATGTGTGTTAAGTCACTGTAATGAAAATCAGAGAGTGTTTGCTCTAAATGCTTGTACGATCTCAGAGGAACTCATGAATTCATGGAGAGGACTGTGTAGGGAGTGATGGTAGAAGGATTTGACTACTGTGCAGGAAGAGAAAGAAAGGGAAGGACTGAAATAAAATGTGGATCAGGAAAATCGGATCACCATGACAAATACAAATGAGCTCTGAAAGAGTTTCTGAGTAGAGTCTCTAAGAATGGTAATGAAGTTTGATATGTTTTGGGAACAAGATAATGAGATCAGGGAGTCAGTGCTGTCTGGTACCTACAGAGGATGGCATGCTTCTGCCACGCATACAAAGTCCTTTCTCACATCA
Organism: Balearica regulorum gibbericeps; assembly: GCF_011004875.1. Taxonomy (NCBI): domain Eukaryota; kingdom Metazoa; phylum Chordata; class Aves; order Gruiformes; family Gruidae; genus Balearica; species Balearica regulorum. The sequence goes on from NC_046184.1 coordinate 65,496,755, forward strand.
TAGCAGCTGAGGCTCTTATCCCTTTGAAACTCCTAACCTAATCCATGTCATCCTGGGAACTGCTGGGTAGAAAAACCCAGCTGCTTTCTGAGGTGTTACCTGTGATTCAGCAAGTGAGTCAGTACTAAATCAATAACACAGCATTTATGTTTGTGCCAGTCCTTCACTGAGGCTTTTCTGGGTGAGTGGTGATGGGCTGAATCTGATGACTCCTAGCGCAGCTCCATGGTAGGAATCTGCACTTGGCCTGAAAGTTAAAAGCGATCAGTGTGATGACCATAATCATGACAGCACTGAAGCCAGATGCCACAGACACCTTTTCCATGGCTCAGGGAATATTTGAGACGTAAACCATCTGCATATGTAGAGGTGCTCTGCACTCTGAGGCTGTTTCCACTGAAAGGGCATCAAAAGCAGATAAAAATGAATCGTCATCATTATGGACTGGATTTCTGCCAGCTGCTTACTAATTAGAATTTTAATTGTCCAGTAATAAAAGTTTTAATTACTCAGCAATTAGTGCTTCAAGTCTGAAGTGCTTCACATGCACTTGATTGCATTCTGCAGTTGCCAAGAGTGAAAGATGGAATAGTTCCAGTGCGTCTACGCAAAGCTCTGAGCAAGAGGGGTGAACATCAGTGATGGAGCAGCAGCAGAAAATGAGTACGGCCCCAGTTGCCGATGAGCAGCCAGGCAAACACTCTTGCAGAGCAGTACCTGCAGGCAGCTTTCCCAAACTCACAATCTCCTCAGCTGGGCCAGATAAGATGCTCGGGTAGTAAAGGCATCATGCTGGGGAAAGGCTACTGGAGAGACCAAGTCCTTTTCAACACCTCTGCTCTTTTACTTGGGGCATTCATTCCTTCAGGCTTTTAGTCACATACCCTGCAAGTACTATTTGGTTATTTAAACAAGTTTTAATCTAAACTCACATGAATCCAATAGGAGTCACTTAGCTCTGTAGGTGTCTTACCAAAATGCCTGAAACCCATCGCTGCAGGATGCATTTACAGTTAGTAGTATCCAGCTGCAGTATGTTTATTTCAGTTCAACAACTATTTTACCTATACTATATTCCCTAGCTAATTCAAGGCCAAAATAACCTTAGCTGGGTCAAGCATGAATTACTTCATACCTAGTATTACCCCAATTAATTTTCCTTATACTGGATAGTAAAGGTCCTAATTAACACAATCTCTGAGGGCCTGGTTTCTTTCTCCTTGCATTATTTGAACTTAAATATCATTAACAAGTCAAACTTTATCAAAGTCAACACTTGGCAACAGCCCAGGAAACAGAACTGCATTTAGGCTTCAGAGTCTATGCCTTTCAAAAGGTGGCTTGGTTTTGTTGGGTTTTTTTGTTTTCCTTTCTTAACTGGTTTCAAAATTTATCTATTGATAAACAACAGTTAAAGTTGAGAAGTGAAGTTTATGAGGAAGTGCACTGATAGTCACATAAATACAGTTTTACAAAAACCCTTCCCATTCTTGAGTATAAGAAAAAATCCAACAAATCCAAACTATGGTTACCTAAACACCAACATCCAGATCGTATACATACAACATTAAACAAAACAGAGTTTTTCCCCTCCCCAGTAAGTCTTTGCAACAGGCAGTTCTTTGGTTGAATCTACTATTAAAAAGTGTTTCCTCTTTTCAGTGTTTGCTACCCTATGGAACCTCTCTTTTCCCATTTTTTATTTTCCAGCTATGCTCTTCCCAGCTGCTCAGCGATTCAAGAGGTCCTCAGCTGCCTTCCTTAATCCAGTGCTACAAAACTCGCTGGAAGATGTCGTCCTGCTTTATGAGGTTCAGTATATGGGAGCAGATGGTACCTTAAGCCCTAACCGAGACTGAGGTTACTCTCCATGCTGGGGTTATCCATTATCTGTCTTCATGTCACTTTTACTCATCCCAGCAGTAAACCCCTTGCTGACTATGTAATAGCTCACCAGAAGGGAGGGAACAGACATATATATGACAAACTCAGCTCTTTCAGCACTTAAACAGGCAGCAGTTGCCTGCAGTACCTCAAATGTGGGTTCTAGCTCACTGACAGGCAAAGTGAAAACCAGAGCAAATGGCTTTCCACTGAAAGCAGCTTTCTTCCAGAACAGTTACGTATTAACACCACAATGCATTTACATTCTTTGGTCTAAGTCTCAGTCCCAAATTTTTTGTTCAAATCATTAAAGCCACGAGTATCAGTCATTGCAAAGTAATGTCAAGGGCATGCCTGTTTCACTTCGGAATGATTGAGGTCCCCTCTTTCACAGCAGTGGAGACTGCAGATGTAAGGCACAGTCTGGAACAGTGTCATACAGTTAGCTAAGGGAAAGTGGCCCACCTGAAGCACATGTACAGGTCAAGTCTATCTATCCCACACCTTCAGAAACTGGGACTGGATGTCCAAACAGGGGAGATGGGCTGGGAAGCCACTGCCATGCTCTCTCACACAGACCTAAGCCATCACTACTATCCCTGGCAGGGTAAACGGCCTTTCCCAGCTGTGCTGCTGTCTCCATCTCTCTAATCCTTATGTGACACCAGCAGCAAACCATGTCTGTTTTGGACAACAGAAGACTACCTATTTTTCTCTTTTTCCTCTCTCCTTTCCCCATAGCCTGTCTATAATTTTGCCGGGTAGGTAACACAGGAGTCCAACATTCACATAGAGACTTTCTGGTCTGCCCCCCCTCCAGCCATTGCCACGAGAGTTTTGTCTCCATTTGACCTAAGTAAAGACCTAAGGACATGTTGTTAATTTACATTTACTCTGCCTAGAATCTCTTGGTGAAGATAAATAGCTTTCTGTGTTCTGATTTTGTACCAGTTTCTTTTAGCTGAGCTTGACATTGACAAAGTTCAGAGGATCTCCATCAAGGATGAGGAGCTTGCTTCACTGAGGAAGGCTGCTGAGTTTGACATCATTTGCAATGAGATTATCCCCAAGAGCATCACAGAGATCCGCAGGCTGAGTAGCAGGCTGTCTTCCTACCCACGGGTCCTCAAGAAAGAAGACTTTGAAAGGACAGTGCTGACCATGGTCTACACAGCCTACAGGGCTGCTCAGTCCCAGGGGCACCAGAAAGACGCTTGGGCTGAATCCTTTGTCAGTCTTTACAAAGCCCTGAAGCACGACTTGATGTTCCCATACAATGAAGAGCCATCATAGTGGGAGACTTGATGCAATGGCCACTCAGCCACCTCTTCTGGTTGATAAGGGACACACAGCACATCCACCACTTTATTCTATAAAGAGTTTAATAGCCTGCTTCATGAAATATTATTTGTTTTCTAGCTCCCTCTTGTGGAATCCACTTTATAGTTCCATGTTAAGTGGGGAAAAATTGTTATCTTCAGTCCTGGGAATTCCTTTTTTGTGCTGGCTTGGAGGCACACTCTGTGACAGGCAAAGAAGGGAATCTGGTGTACACCCCAACAGCTATGCCCTTGTTTTGTCCTGTGGGTTTCCTATAAAGAATATATAAGTATACTAGGCTTATGTTCACATACCTATGTGTATGTGCTGGAGAATCCTGCTTTCCTAGCTGAGGAAACAAGTTCATATTTTGGCTGACCAGTAAAAGAATATTATAATGAGATGCAAAGACCCTCTGTAAAAGAAAGGGGATTCATAACTGTCAGCCTTCAGAAATTATGCCAAATATATTCATTCCAAATATTCTTGCAAATAAGCACTATCTGATTCACTTCATTTGGCTGAGCCAGTTTTTAATCACAATAACATTTGCAGAAGACAAAGGGCATTGTGAACACCAGCAGCAAACAATGCCTGTGAACATATTCCCCACTTCCCAGAGCTGCCCTCCCAAACAATCTGCAATGATTCTATCATTGTTTGCACATGACTTTGTTTCTGCTCCTTGGTTTTTTGAAGGGGAGTCAAAGGCAAGACAAAGGCCCTGTTTAATTTAATGATGACACATTTTTCCTGGTTCTATCACTTGAACATAGGTCGTCCAACCCATGCTTCAGAATCACCCTGAGGCAAGGGAGGAAGGTGCATTAAAACATATCTGGTGCTGAATTTAATAGTGTGGCTCATTTTCAGTTTTGATGGTAAATTATATATTCACTTGTGTATATGTGTGTGTATGTTCATGGATGTGTGTGCACATAAGTGCTGAGTACATGGAAGAATCCTAAATTGTTCAGTCAGGGAAAAATTGCATCTGACCACTTAGCAGAAAAGGCCATTCACCAATCTAGTGGTGGGAATTATGACTTTGGGAGCAGTGGAAAAGCAGTACTTATTTACGGCAAAATTTTTTGTAGAAATATTGCAACTGATGATTATAAACTGCAAAAAAAATCATGGACAGAAAATGGACAGAAAAAGGAGATATATCTTGTCAGACAGATGACTAGCAATGAAAAATCTAACCTCTTCTAAAGCAAATCCCCTAATTTTTGTGAACAAGTTAAACAAACTCTGTTTTTCTATTGATATTAGAGGTGCTTCTACTTCCAGAGCATGGGAAAACAGCTGAACAATGTTTTCATCCTTTCATACGAGCACTCTCTATCACTTTGTTTGCATAGTATCTTAAGGAGACAGCCCCAAATCACAAATCCCTGAGGCTGTAAAAGAGTACTGGGGACACCAACCCCAGTTCTGAATCATGTTTATCTGCTTCTGCATCACTTGGGCAAAATGAATAAACTCTTCTGTGTCCCTTGACAGAGATGCTCCAAGGACTGGAGTTGAAAAAAATCCATCCAGCACCACTTTGTTGCAGCAAACAGCAAATAGTGCAAGCAGTCAGAGCACACCGGGTTTGGCAATCACCCGTGGGAATGTGAACCCACAGCAGCCTTAGGGGCAGGCTGGCAATGGCAAAAGCAGTTGGACAAAGGGCTTATAAAAGACAGTCATTCCAGTTTCTCCCAGTAGTTTCTATATGTACATGCATGAGCGTGCGTATTTGCATTTAGATGCACATATGTGTAGGTCCGCTTTTATACCTGAATATTGTTGGCCATCTTCAAAGCCTGGCTGGCATATGGCAAAGGAAACTGAAAATCTCAACCACAAAGCTATGAGCCACGAGTATCTCTGTCTCCTCTATTTGCACATACAGCTCAGCGCCCACAAAGCAGCCTTACGCTAAAGTCCATATGCCTTTTAAGCCTTCAGCATAAACACTGATGATCTGTTTGTGTTTTTTTACCCACACCATGCTTTATAAACACATGGAGGAGAAATGCCGTGGAGCATGCTCCTGCCTTTCCAGCTCTGCTTCTTCTTGGCTCCCTGAAGCACCACTTGCTGGAAGAGCCTGGAACCAGGGAAACTCATAAATCCCTTACAGCCAGTGACTCCAAGTTTGCAAAGATAACAAGAAAGAGCTCCACAGCATGTATTAATTAGTAGTAATCACCATCCAGAGAAATACCTCCCAGCCACTTTCCTGACCCCACAATAAGACTGTCCAGAAATCAGAGTTTACTCATTAATAAATATCCCATGGAAAAGAATTACAGATAGTTTTGAATATCCAATCATTCCCTGTGGCATACATACCTTCCTGTACCTTACAAATTCGTAATTGAAACCTTTACCTCCCTAACAGAAAATAAAGCCTTTCTGAGTTTCTTTCCCTCCTCCCATTACTATGTGTAGTGTAGGAAAAGAGATTTATTCCTTGGGAATGTGCTTGGACTGCCCAGGTTAATTTAACAGAGACTGTCAATGTAATAATAAAAATAATCTACGTAAAACTAATTGGTTTTGCAGTGTATTGATTTCAGCAGCAGATTTATTCTTTAGCAACTTGCAGCATGGGTAATTGGTTATCTCAGACTGTGAAACTCTTCATGGGAGCAACAGTACAGGAGAGAAAGTGGAGCAGCCCTTCCCTCTCACTGGCAGGAGGAAATAAATAAAAAAACAAAGGAATAAATAATTTCCTCCTTTTCCCAGAGTTCAAGTGGGAAGGAGCACTCTGCCTCAGAGCAGCTCTTTGGGCTTAGGGCAACTTCCCTCCTTCAGTATTGCTTAAGATGCTGGCGTAGGTTGCCTGCTTTTAAAGGAGGGAGAGAAGAAAGACTGTTAGCTCTCCCTTGCTCAGTTCACATCTCACTACTTCAGACTGAGACGTGTTTATGTTCTCTGATGGGATAAAGAGCCATTGCCTCTAAATGGCACCTTTTATATACCCTTCGATCTTATGGATCATAAAAAAGTAAAATAAGCCATAGATTTTTTTTTTTATTTAAAATAAAACATTTCTAAATTTTTTTTTAGTATCTTAGACATTGTTTTAGTTTCTCTGAAAGAGCTGACAAAACAGATACAAATTCCCTGGCTGTATTGGCCAACCCCAAATCTTCACATTAACTATATTTTTGCCTCCAGAACTATTTGTTAAATTTGCCTGAAGGGTCTCAAGGTGCTGTTGTTTGACGGAAGTTTCAAGGTATAGAAGCATCACACAGTCTTAGATACAATTATTAATTTCAGGAAGAATTCGTGCTGCACATCATATTCCTCTGCACATCTGCGTTTGCCCGTTCTCCAGGACTCAGTGTCCCAGAAGTATCCCAGTTCAGTCTGGGGAGCTCAGTTTGTGTCTGACTAGTGGAGTGTGGAGAAAAGATAGACAAGCAAGGTTTTGGGAGCATGGAAAACCCTAGTTGTGTGGCTTCTTATAAGATACAGGGCAAATGGATGTCCGTCTACAGGTCGTGCGTGCAACCAGCCAATGGATTCAGTCCTAAACCTCCAGTACACTCTGCCCCACAAAGAGCATTAATGATGAACAGAGTTGTAGAAATGTTTTTCCCCTGGAAGACTGGAGTAGAAAGCCTAAACATTCTCAATTTGAGTCTGAATCCTACCATTACTGAGGGCCCATAAAGCAATACAGAGATCACCCATGCCTTATGATTAAGTGATGTTCATGGATCAGGAAGGAAGAAACATGAAAGACAAAAGATATTGTCTAGAAAACAATGATTATTTCTTTATCATCAGTACTGGGACCCTGAAACAATAACAGACTGTTCAGCAACTAAAAAAGGTCTTTTTGTCCATTTGTGTGCATGACAGAAAGAGGAGGCTGTCGATTTTCTCAAATGTTCTGATTGGGTTTTGGATAATGGGTGGAGCAACTGCTACCTTCCATAGTCCTCATTGGTGAATTACAGTTGCATGAAGCTTTTTAACAAGTTTTATCTCAAAACCAAGTATAATCTGTGTTGGAATTGCCACCCCGTGAATTCCAAGCTCAGGGCAAAAGTAGGGTAAAGGTAGATACAAAGTAGAAGCTGAAACTATAGCAGAGACAAAATCTGGAGGAGCTGCAGATGGTTTAATATTTTTTAAGAAAGAATACCTGCAAACTTTATTTTTATGCGCTGAATGATAGATTTTTTTGTTTTAATAATTTTCCCACAGAAAAGAAACCTGTATTTAAGACATTCAGACTATCAAACAGGAGGAAAAGAAGCAGTCTGAAACATATTTCACCCGGTTAATGAAAGCAGGAATTACATTGCTGGATGATGGAACAAAAAAATCTTCCAAAACATGGGGATAAGAATGCAACACAGCAACATCTGTGATTCTGAATTAAAAAGAAAAATCGTCAAAAGATCACTATGCTCCAACTTGCAATCCTCTGCATGTTATGGTGTGGTAATAATTTGAATGTGCTGGTGATCCCTACTTAAACTGAATTTCTTTTTAATTGAAAAGAATAAACAAATTAAGAAAGCTATTTTAGGTGACTGGGTGGGTATAAGAAATGAGACAGTGAGAGACCTTTCAGGGAAATCTAAGCACAGGTGAAGGAAAACGTGGAGTCGAAGTTGGAGTATCTGAGAAACCAGAGAAGCAACCCAAGGAGAAGAAAGCCACCAGAAAATAAAGGAGTATGGCAATGATGAAGGAGATTCTCCGATCCAGAAATCTCCTGCTTGTTGTTCTCATTCCGCTTCTGCTGCTTCCTCTGCCACTTTTATACCCCAGCAGTGTAAGTACATTTTCATTTTCTTTTTAACAAAGCCTCTGAGTGCAGTAGGTAGTCATGCTGGATAAGTCTGCAGTGTGCAAAAAGAAATGCAAATACCTAAATCAGCATTGCTCTTAGAAAAACCAAGAACTCAGACTTGAAGGACTGGGAAGGTCACTGAGAAGTCATTGCAGTAAGAACCAGAAATACCTTGAGTCATGTCACAAGCAGAGCTGAAGAAACAGATGAAGCTTAATAAAGCACTACTTTAAAGCAGAAATGTTGTATCTCTTCTTTTCTGCAACAATGTGTGTGGAAGGGGCAACAAAGCAAAAATATCCAGGAAAATATTCTTTAAGAAGAGGTATTTACAGGGACTATTCTCAGTGTCTTTAGTTTTTAGTAAGTATGCATGGAGGGACTTTAAATTTAGTGTGAGTTTATAGGACAGCTGTTCAAGTGAGGCAGGAGCTAAGACTCAGTGATAGACATGTAAGACCATACGTGGCAATGACTGTTCTAAAGCAGGTGTAGGCACCTCTACTGAAACATTGCAGCCCTCAAAGTGGCTAATAAGTGATGGTTCAGAGACATGCACAACAATACAAAGGAGGGAATAGTCTGTGCTTAAAATGCAGACCAGGGAATGGGAGTGAATGCAGCTGCATTCCTGACACTGTTTTGGAGCTACTGAGTATCCTTGGCCATGTGGTTAGCTCTTCTCTATGTAGTTGTAAACCATAAAATAACGATGTTTTGCTACCTTATAGAGATGGTGATGTTTAACTTATTGAAAGCTGCAATGCATTAAAAATTCTGCAGCTGGTGCTTCCATAGTGCTAGACATAAATCTGGCCAAATGGTGCAGCAATTTTCATTCCTTCCTCTACCCTGCTAAAGATTAATTCTTCCTTCTAGTACCAGAGGATTTATGAATACTACCAATTTATCAAATAGAAATGCAAAGGATTAGAAATTGTATAGCAGTTTTCAAAAATAAAACTGTAGTATTTTGTTTGGAAAGAAAAAACAGGATTCGCAAAAAGGAAATGTTCCTCCACCACTGAACTGTATGTTGCACTTTGAATGAGTTTTCCTGCTCTGAACTTCAATGTGTATCTCGGCTGTCCTCTTATAGCAGTTTTCCACCTCTTCTCTCTCTCTCGGGAATGAATGACAGACAATTGTGCTCGTCTTCAGAGAACAGCAGGGCTCACCATTTCACAGAGGCTTGTTTTAAAAAAGGGTTTGTTTAATCTCCCCCAATGTCACTGGAAGGGCGACATAAGAACAGATACTCCCTGACATGCCCATATGGCACCATAACTGCAGCATGCTCTATGTCCCTTGAGAACCTCTCCTAGGAAACATGAAATTCACTGAACGTAAATTTGTCACTCATGTTTGTTCCCTACCGAATTGAGAGGCACAGGATGCAATAAGGAAACTCTTTAATAGCCAAGGGAATTGTAATAGCATCATATGGGTTCTGAACCAGAAGTTGACTGACAGTATTGCTGCAAGAATTGCTATTATACAGTACAAGCTCCTCTGTGCTGTTACTCTGCACCTCATGGTGTTGCTTTACTGCAAAGTGATATGGAAAGCCATCAGATGATCTTTTACATCCACTTTATATATACATGAATGACCACAGATGGTAAAGTATAGCTGTGAATCTGACCAGAGTTGGACAAATGTTTATAATGCTATTAAGAAAGCATTTACACCAAATATACTCAGGTGAAAATACACTATTCAAGTGGTTTAGTGTAGTATTTACTTGGTTACAACCCATTAACTATGATTACTTCTTAAGCCTGAAGATTAAATTTGTCACCTGCTGACTGACATATATTCTCATTTATCAGACAATTATATTAGTTTTCTGTCTTTCTTATAGAGATCAGCATTACCAGCTGGTTTACATTTGCATTTCTGCAAGGAATCACCTTGCAGCTTCTTTGGTGGTATCAGTACAACTCTGGAAATGTCAAAGGAGCATTGCGTGTATAGTGGCAAGAGCAATCAAAGGGAGCACGAGGACCCAGAACTGTTTGTAGATATTGTTTATGGGAATAATGTCCACAGCTTCTTTTCTGTTTTTTGTGACAAGAAATGGTTGGGTAAAAAATAAACCCGAGAAAATTTACTTGATTTTTTCTTCTCTTTCCAAAGTTTATATCTGAACTATGACTTGTACAGCAGGTTTGGGACACTCATAAGTGCTGTTCAGGTCATGACACATACAGAAAAAAAAAAATTGTGTGCTTTACAAACTGTGGGTCATTTTCATTCTGTCCTTATTTCCCTCATTGTTAACATTGTGACAGGGGAGGGAATTACAGTGTGATCCCATCAGTTCAAAGATGGTAGTCCAGAGGCTAGACTACCTCTTCTTTGCATGGCTTAACCACATGCATGCATGCAAGACATGCAATGCACGTTCTTAAGTGGGCAAATCTCCAACACGAGTTTATTCTTCTTTTTAATCACTCTGAGATCCTCAGATGTTTTAGTTACAAAAGTTTTATGCATGACTCTTATTGTGGAATTTTTAGCCATGGCTTCCTTTCAATTCCTCTTTCCTTTTTCTCTAAAGGACTAACTGAAGATAGGTGGTAGTCCCTCCAAGCGTCATCTGTTTTCTAAGGCCCTACTTCAAGCCCTGAGGTGGGCTTAACAGTAATTTTCAGCTGTACAACAAGAAGTGAGGAGGGTGAAACAATTAAAATTCTACAGCCACTACTTCAGTCCAGTACTTAGTAGCTCTAGTAACCATTAATTAAATATATAAAATCAGTTCAATTAAATAGAAGAGATTAATATGGTTTCTCTTGGAAACACACTGGTTTAAAGCACTGAGAAAATAAATGGAGAAAGTTGCTAGACAAGCTGATTAAGTTTTTAGTGGAGATTATCAAACTTGGCTTTCCTAGTACTTGCTACCCAGTTTTATACCATTTAAAAATGTACTTCTGGTTTTGTTTGTAAACTGATTACAGCCTAGTGTATAGGAAACACAAAGACTCAGTGCCCATCCCAGCTAGGTTTTGATAGAGATACAACTTCCCTTTGTCCTGTTCCATTTCCACTATCAGTCTACTTTATTGCTACACACAGAGGAGCAGTAGAAAATAACAATCTATTCTCAAAGAAATTAAAGAGAAGTATATTTTCTGGGTGAGAAAATAGTTTGGAATCAGGTTAGAATGAAATTAATTTTATGAATTTTAGCAAAACATATCTCTTGGGTCTTACATCTGTACTGCTTTAAAATAAAAATCAATGCTTTTTCATTAAAAGGCATTTTTCTCCTCATACAACTGCTGGATGTCATACAGATCCCATGCAAACATGGTAGTATTTTAGCAGAAACTAATGAGTTAAAAAAATAAAACCCCTGTCAAATAGTCACTAGGTCACAAAAATGACCCTATGCTCTGCTCTCTGTGGAATATTAACCGTGAGGTATAATGTAGTTAAAGGTGACTGAGCAGCAAGTTGGCTAATGTTTATAAGCCAATCCATAAGCTCCATGACTCTCATCTAAAATATTTTTTCTTCCTAGTAGACATTAAGAAAAATCTCCAATGCCTGTCATTTCACTTTTGAAATTATTTCCACTTCTAAGTCAAAATTATTTGTTTGGTTTTTTTTACTGAGTGATCCCTTGAAGTTATTACAAAAACACCAGTCTTTGGAGTTTCAAACAGTATAGCAATTCCATTTTATAAAATGCATGCTTCATAACCAGGAATATTTTTTAAAAAAACCTCTGATCTCACCCATTCTAAGCCAACCTTCTCTAGCCTCTCTTACAGTTATTTTCTTGGTAGCAATGAAGATATGACTGTAATACAATCTTTTATTGTAATACTTTGTTGTAGGGCCTGATCGTAGAAGACTAGAGAAACCTGAACTGGACAGCTAAAAACCTAAACCACTCTTCTATAATAGTTAAGGAAGAGAAACAAATATGCACATTTCTCTGTGGTTCAGAGTACTTGTCCACCATAAAGGAACAATCCAGAGCTAAATTTCTCCAATAGCCTTTCAGATAGTCTTTATAGTCTCTAAAGTAATTTGATTTTGTCTGATTCAAGGAAATTATTTTTCCTGATAACCTTGTTTCAGTTATTTTGGTGGCCCTGCTTACTTGAATCAGAACTGCTTAATGTTACAGTTCTCTGAAATAGGAGTCAGAGCAAGGCCTGGCAGCTAATTTAAACGCAAGCTTCTGAGTGAGTATAGCTGCAATTTTTAAGCAAGTAAAGGAAATGGCATATAACAATCTATCTTAACTTTTTCTCTGGGTTGTTTTCTGCCTGTTATTACTATAAGCTGTACTAAAAAAGAGAAACAGCTGACTGTGGTTCTTTGTTAGGGTTAATGTAAAAAGGACACGTATAAACATGAATTTCAATACAAGCTATTGACTCATTCCATTCAACCCACATTTCTGTATAGTCTTACTTTAGACTTTACCACTTTGTTCACAAAACTGATTGCAAAAAACAATGCAGTGTAATACACACTTACTGATTTGCACAAGGATCAGTGGGAACTGCTTGTGTGACTTCTTGAAAACTGCTTAGTTTGGGAGTCATCAATTCAGGAAACAAAAGTAATGAAATTAAATTTTAACACACTTAAATAGCATTTGTGAACAGTGGATCTTCTAAACAATAGCTGTTGTGAGCTGTGAATCCATACAGCTTGATAAGTTCATACAGAACATCCAGTAAATAATGAAGAACAGGTAGATTTATTGCTAGTGTGAATCAGTGCAGACATACTAGCTTCCATAGAACTGCCAGTTAGCCCCAGTACAGGATCTGGCTTCAAATTTGAGAAAAGGAAAGGAAAAACTTTTTCCTGAGGGTAGTTTCTGTAATTATTAGCAGGAAATATCCCCAGGTTTCTAAGCATAACAAACTGAGCCTAAGGAAAACTCCACTGAGTGCCATAAATAAAGACATATACGTCTAAAAAATGGTCCAGAAGACTAGATGTGTTTTCCTGTAAAAATATAGCACCTTTCTCCATCACATACCAGCTCTCCATGAATGCTCAGCACGATGTTGTCATGTCTTTCTCTACCAGAACCTTGGACAGCAGCAAATTTGTTTGATTAACTCTGTTAACCCATTGCCTCTAAGCCCTTCGGGGCTGTGGTCTTCTCTCAAGGGTGTGTAGAAATCACCTGAGAAAATGAAATCAACTGACAAAAAATTTAGGCTTGTACACTGTTTAAAAAAAGTAATCTTTCAGAGCATTTCCCAAAAGAGCCACAATGTGGCTTTATCCATGCTATGGCAAATATCAATGTTCTCGTCTGATCCTGAAAACTATGAGATGGCCATGTAGAAACATCAGCTCCACAGGCCCAATCTGAGGAGTCACGATTGAATGTTTGGTAAATATTGGATTATGAAATTCAAACAAATCTTTAAATGCACTTAGAACTATTATTTTGCTGATAAATGCATTTAACCCAATGCCTAGCCCCAGATTATGAGCAAAACCTTTCATTAGCATCATCTTCTGGAACTACCCTTTTAATGGTAGCCTAGATTCAGACCAAAACAGCTGCACCTTAGGAGGCTTCCACAGCAGGTGGTGTGGCAGTAACATGTAAACTCTGTGCTTTCTCCCTACAGGAAGCCTCGTGTGCCTACGTGCTGATCGTGACGGCTATATATTGGGTCTCTGAAGCAGTACCTCTTGGTGCAGCAGCCTTAGTTCCTGCTTTCCTATACCCACTTTTTGGAGTCATGAAGTCCAGTGAGGTCAGACTAGCGTGCACTTTTTTTATTATTTAATCTTCTTATTCTCAGTTAATTATTTGAATAAAACTAATCTTAGTGGACTAACAAGACTACGTTGTATGGGAAGAAGAAATGTACATCTTGTAATGTGTAGCTTAGACTGATGAGCTCTTTCTTGTACTGAAGACAAAGGAAAGACTATACTAGCCAAGAGGGGTGTTCATCCTGTCAGCTACTGTATCATCAATAATTCTCAAAACCTATTGCATCAAAGGATCTTACCTTTTCCTTCCTCCAAACCCATGTAAACAGCAGTTGCAGTTATGGGATAAACTATAAAGTTTCCTTCCAATTGTATTTGTTATAGATGTTGTACAAAGCAAGAGGCTACATATTCTAAAACCAGTTACCATTTACTGTATAAGACTAATGTTATCTTGATGAATGTCTAGTCCTTTTTCCAAGCCATGTGAATGTCTGGTCATTTCTCCAAGCTGTAACCTTAGTGCTGCCTTGTAGCCATGAGTTCTAAGGCAAAGAAGTAGCTGTATAAAAAACTCTCTATGATCAGTTCCCAATTTGCTTTCTTGAGGTTTTTCTTAATGTTACTTTCTTTCATGATATGCCAAGAACTTGTTTTATTTCATCTACAGCTTTTTTCCCCCTGTTTTTTTCTGTCTTTTTTGGGGTTGAAGGGGCGTCACACTTGATTTACAAGGACTAGAAATACAGATAAGAACACAAAAGAATATACAGCAACCATAAAATAGTTGAATTTCTAACACAATCTAGCACTGAGCATACCCATAAATGGATGGAGTCAAGCATAAACCAAGAGTTTTATGACCTGTCTTATTCCTCCCAGTGGTGTAATATCTCTGTAATGTAATCAGATACATTTCCATACCAACACAGTTAAATATTTTCAGGATTTTTTTTTTCCTAACATAAAGGTAAAGTAGTTACACATTTTCATTACAAAATTCTGCAGCATATTGGCGAAGGAAAATTTAAGAGCAGCCTGACAGAAATTCAATGTAATATCAAATTAAACAACAGTGAGACTACTGCAGAGGATGTATTATTTGTTTTAGGAACAGAAATAAACCCCTGTATTTTAAAATAAACAACTCAGATGATGCTGCAGTATTTCCAGTCTACTGTTCTGGAGTGTCAAAGAAATCCAGAGTTCTTGCCTAACAGTTTAAACTACAAAGAATTCACAGGGGCTCAAGAACATGAGCCAGTGTGTTGTATATGTTTATGTGTGTATTAATATTAGGATTCACTTGTTTCTCCAAAATGACTGTGAAAAGAATAAAGGAAAACAACAGATTCTTTGTGCTGCTGGCTTGATGGTTTCCTTTCATTCAGTTCAAGATCTTTTTTTAACAAAGTAGCAGGAAAATAAAGTTAATGAGAAAGAAACCAATGCAAGAAAGCCAAAAAAGTGCTATTTAAAAGTTCTGGCACACAACAATGATGGCCAAGTCTATTTAGGTCACCATGGGGATTTGTTAAATAAATGTAGTTAAATACTTAACTGGCTGCAGCTTTCACGAAATAACCTAAGTGTCATTCTTGCACTTTTATGGAGGATCATCAGTATAACTGAGGACAATGGAAAAATTGCTGCTTCTACTGATTTTAATTGTTTTTATTTGCTGGCACCTAGATTTGATTAGAGGAATAGTTTTAAACTGAAGAAACCATGTTTTTGGAAAAATATTCCAGCATCAGCTTCGGAAAGATTTCATCAGAATGAAATGAAAAATTTAGCCAGACTCTGAGCATCTTTATGTAACTTTTATTTTCATAGAATCATAGAATCATTAAGGTTGGAAAAGACCTCTAAGATCATCAAGTCCAACCATCAACCCAACACCACCATGCCTACTAAACCGTGTCCTGAAGTGCCATGTCTACACATTTTTTGAACACCTCCAGGGATGGTGACTCAACCACTTCCCTGGGCAGCCTGTTCCAATGCTTAACAACCCTTTCAGTGAAGAATATTTTCCTAATATCCAATCTAAACATCCCCTGGTGCAACTTGAGGCCGTTTTCCCTCATCCTATCGCTAGTCACTTGGGAGAAGAGACCAACACCCACCTGGCTACAACCTCCTTTCAGGTAGTTGTAGAGAGGGATGAGGTCTCCCCTCAGCCTCCTCTTCTCCAGGCTCAACAATTCCAGTTCCCTCAGCCGCTCCTCATAAGACCTGTTCTCAAGAGCTTTCACAAGCTTTGTTGCTCTTCTATGGACAAGCTCCAGCACCTCAATGTCCTTCTTGTAGTGAGGGGCCCAACACTGAACACAGAACTCGAGGTGTGACCTCACCAGTGCCAAGTACAGGGGAACGATCACTTCCCTAGTCCTGCTGGCCACACTATGTCTGATACAAGCCAGGATGCTGTTGGCTTTCTCGGCCACCTGGGCACATTGCTGGCTCATGTTCAGCTAGCTGTTGACCAGCACCCCCACATCCTTTTCTGCCAGGCAGCTTTCCAGCCACTCTTCCCCCAACCTGTAGCGTTGCATGTGGCTGTTGTGACCCAAGTGCAGAACTCAGCACTGAGTCTTGTTGAACCTCATACAATTGACCTCAGCCCATTGATCCAGCCTGTCCAGATCCCTCTGCAGAGCCTTTCTACCCTGGAGCAGATCAACACTCCTGCCCAATTTGGTGTCATCTGCAAACTTACTGAGGGCACACTCAATCCCCTTGTCCACATCATTGGTAAAGATATTAAACAAGACTGGCCCCAAGACCGAGCCCTGGGGAACACTGCTTGTGACCAGCCGCCAACTGAATTTGACTCTGTTCACCAGAACTCTCTGGGCTCAGCCATACAGCCAGTATTAAATTTTCTCACATTTTGTTTGCTTTCAGACAAGAAAGAGAACAAGAGTGTGTGCACACGTGTGTGTGTGTGTTTGTGTGTGAATGTTTTGGTTTGCTTCATTTGTTATTTTTGCAGTCACTTCACAGAACATTTCATATCTTAGCAAGCCCCACATTCAAGAATGCTGCTTTGGAGGACCATTCATGGTCTCTGAATCTTTTCCTGAGCCAGTTAATGATTTTTGCTCATCCCCTTTAGATTAAAGTCCTCTTTTTTGGACTTTTGCCCTATTTTCCTGATACAATGGAGATGGATTTCCATTGTGAAAAGTGAAAAGTTCTGGCACAGGGTCTGCGGATCATCAAAGCAATATCCCAATGTTTCTTTATTCATTCAGAGAGCATGTCTCATGGGACTTGCTTTCTGAAGCTGTAGGTTCTAGGGATGCCACATTTTGCCCAACAGTTGAACAAGACATAAGAAATACAGACAAGATAGACAACGATATCTCTAGAATCATAAAGCAGATGAAGTACGTGAATAAGCTGCCTTCAGTGCAGAGGTTTGTCTGTGGCTGTTTCAGTCTGGGCCTAGCTGAGTATGATTAACTGCAGGCAGTGAACAGCCTGCTGAAAGAAGTAAAATTTCTCTTGATCTCTTCAAAACTGAGAAAACTATTAACAAGTGAGTATAGAGCCTTGTTATTTATAAACACAACATGAAAGAGATTAAAGAGAACATTTTGATTTATGAATTCTTCATTTTCTCCAGCTCCCTCTCATTCTTTCTCTAGGGGGAAAAGATCTACAATACTATATTCTTCTCATTCAGCATGCTCTCTGTGTAGGGTAGTTACTGCTTTTTTAACTGACTGTTTCCCCTTTGCCCTTAATGCAGGTGGCTGCTGAATATTTCAAGAACACAACTTTGCTCCTCATGGGCGTGATTTGTGTGGCAGCTTCTGTGGAAAAGTGGAATCTCCACAAGCGAATTGCCCTGCGCATGGTCATGATGGCCGGAGCAAAGCCAGGCATGTGAGTGAACCTTTGACTTTGTGGTAGTCTGAGGTTGACAGCAGCATCTTGAAAGAGCAACAGCAACTCCAATTTTCCCATCCATGGGCAAAAGCTAGCTTAGTTTGGGACTCTTTTTCCTACCCACCTTTCCTTTCAGAGTTTGAAAGCTTAAAATTTTCTCATCCTTTCTCTGCCACCTCCTACTCCTTGGCTGTTTTCCCTTTGCTTTATGTTTTTTACTGATACTGATTTTAGTTTCTCTCTTCCTTCTTTGCCTGTTGTTTAGCAAACACAAAAGGACGCTTCAATCCTGGATAGGCTGAAAATTGCTGTTTCTCACATCACATGCTGATTTTCATGTGGAGCAGCAAACAGCTTCCAATGATACATTGTCTTATGACAGTTCTCAGCACAAGGTGGCATTTTATCTGTGCATGGCATGATATTTTGGCACCCACAAAAAGACAAAGACACCAAGTATTTATCCATTGACTAATGAAAATGTTAGGCAAGGAGGTCGTTAATATTTCTGAAAATGCCTCAAGAAGTTTTCCCTGTGTTGTACTCCAGGCTGCTGCTTTGCTTTATGTGTTGCACCACAGTGCTCTCCATGTGGCTTTCCAACACATCCACCACAGCCATGGTGATGCCAATCGTGGAGGCAGTGCTCCAGGAGCTAGTCAATGCTGAGGAGGAGCGCGAGGTCATCAGTACTGCAGGCAGCACCATTATTGAAGAAAACGAGCCAATAGGTATTTGTCAATATTGCCCATTATTTTCTCATTTGTTTATCACTGACCAGACTCGTTGATACACATTGTTCAAATACTATCAAGGTCAGAGCTGTCTGACTTGTACTGCCAAAGATGTTGGTCCGTAGTCTTTCTTTTTGTACTCTGAGATTTCTTTCAAAAAATGAAAGTTTCAGGATGTGATGGGAGAACTGGAGTTGGGAAACTATGTTGAATTAGGGCATGTACTGGACTTTGTGTGTCATAAACTCCTTGGTCATAGGATTTTAGAGTTGGAAGGAAACCTCTGAGAAGAAAGTCAAAGAAATGTAGAAGAGGCCCAGAAGTACGCTCTGTGACAATCTTATGCTTGCCCATTCTACCTCTGCTTTTCCAGGCTGCCCAGGTCAGAGCAAGTGCCACAAAAAAAAATCGATAAGAGCTCTAAGGTTTGTTTTGTTCATTCCTTCCCAGAAGGAAAGGATTTTGGAAGAAAAGAATCTCTCTTTTCTTTCAAGTCACAGATTCCAGGCTGAAAATTATGTCATCTAACCTTGCTTATTATGCATAGGTATGATAGTCTTTTAACTGCCCGAGGCACATGGTCGGGACAATATGACACAATAAAATGCTGCATAAGGGTCACAGAGTACCTGAGATGGTTTGGACAAGATTTTATTTGCAGTAGCTTCTCCAGGTTCAGTAGTGTGACCCAAGGGCTCAGCTCAGTTCTTACACCAAGAGCTGCTTTCTCTTCGTTCATTGCAGGTCTCACCGAAAAGCATGGCCAACCTTCACTGGAGCTTATCTTCATCAATGAGGAGTAAGAATGAACCCTGTACAACACGCCTGGAGATTTGAGCCCTACACAGGTTGCAATGAGATGAACCCAGGAGTAGAGCCAGGAAGGGCAAGCAGAAGCTTACAAGTGAATGTTTCAGATGTGACTGACAAGGAAGGCTTATATGAGAAATGGGATTAATGTAATGGTCTGGATCTCACTAAAGCTTCCCAGTGTTTTTTTTTTTTAACACTAGTGCCATTTTAGAGATGAGGAAAATGTTTCACAGGGTTTGAAAGATCTTCTGAAGTCTGTGTTTGTGCTGTATAAGAGAGTGCTGTCCACAGATACTTATTTCTGTTCCCCTGAAGGAACAGTGATGGAGAGGATCCAAGCACAGTACGGAGTGCCCACAGGACATATCCAGAGGGAAAACACTTACAGAGGATTCCTGAGGAAAGTCTGAACTGTCAAGACCAGTCAAGAGAGAGATGAGAGCAGGGGAACAGGGGAAGGGGGGACCAACAAAAACCACCCCTCCTTCTCCAAAGAATCTGTAAAATATTGTGTTGGGTTTAATGTGGTACAGGTAGGTGCTCAGAAACCGCATTGCAGAGGCTGGCGGAGGAAGAACTTGAGTAGAACAAGACAGCGGTAGTGCTGGATTGCCCGGTGATTCACTTCACTGTGAATGGAGTCCATTCCTAGAATGTAGTACATACTACCTAGAATACATATTTTGTCTTGCATGGAGGTGTAACCCCATTGCTACACTGCTAGAGATAGAGCTGTGAAATATAAGTCTTATGTATCTGGCCAAGACACCGCATAAGAGGTACTAACAAATGGTATTATTTACCACTAATTAGGCACTAATTCTCCTGCAGGTGTTGTCCCTCATACCCGTGATGTGTGCCTTTTGAGGGAGCTGGGTGAACAGGCATTTTTAAAGTATATTTTCCTTTCTTTGTTTTTAGTGCTACTACTACTGACTTCAGCTCCTTGATGCACTCAAAGGTATTGTAATAGGTAGTATCTTCTGAGCTAGACTGTCTTCTAATGGAGGAACCATCAGGGCAGAGTCCACACAGCTCTGCAACAAACTGCTGTTTCCTTTATTTCAAACAAGTAGTGGCTGTTGACAGAGAGTATGTGTTGCAGAATGTCCTGCTTTGTATTTAACCTATCAGCCTGCTTGCACAAATCAATTTGCAGAACATTAGCTCTGTAGCGTTTGTTGTACTTATCGCTGGAGATCTGGAGCTCCAGTCAGTAAACTAACAATTCCATATGGTTTCTAGCAAGTTCAGGTATGATCATTATTGTCCAGGTATTGCCAGCTTCTGCAGCGGAGACACCTCAGTTACTAGAAAAACCTCCACATATAAAAAGTCATAGCCTCTAGCAAGGGACCTGTTAGATTCTCCTACGTGGCAGATGGAGAAGATCTAAACTTATTATAACCTGACTTTTAAGATCACTTTAAAATAAAATCAGGATTGGTTGGGTTTTTTATAGATCTTATTTTTGTTTCGCAGTGTAAAGTTTACAGCTGAAATTTTAGTGTTTTGTTTTGTGGTGGGTGTTTTTGGTTGGTTGGTTTGTGGGGTTTTTTCAAAAGCCATGATCTTTACAAAGCATCGTAACTTCTAATCTAAGTGCCCATAGGAACAGAAGAAAGGCTAATCCAAAGGCATTTGCCTCCCTACAGAGTATGAATGGTGTGCACATGATAGCCAACCCTCTTGGAAGAATGAATTCTAAGAGCAATGGGCAGCACCTACCTCAGGTAAAGAGATGTTAGACCTGGAGAGTGAGGGAAAAGACAGATGTGAACATCACCTGCTCCTCACTGTTTCATATTTGTTCCTTGTAAGCTGTGTTACATGGAGTCGTTCTCCATCACCTTACAGTAGTCATGGCTTGGCACTTTGCTAGTTCTTGCTCCCATTTAGATGCCCCCAGCACAGGTGTGTTCAGAAGACCCTCCCCCAATGGCTAGGACAATTCATTTAGTTTTATATTTAGTAATGTGATCACAAGTTTCCTTTCTTATCTGGCTGTTCTACACACTTTATTTCTGCAAAGCCTCCTTGGAAAATAGCCCAACTCAAAAATAACAATCCCTAATACACAAAATCCTACTCAGAACTAAACCAGCAGACGGCATGGACCATTTAACTGTTCAGCCAGTTCATTAGGTAGTCTTAGTATCCACTTCCTTTTTGTCTTGCCAAATATTCACACTCAAAATTCTGCATTACATCAGTCCATTCCAGTATTTCCACTTCTCTTGAGTGGATCGAAGAAGTGATTGCTGTTTGGACTACAATTGCGTAGTATCTAAATGGCATAAGTTGATGCCCAGGAAAGATTAGGCTAAAATCAACACATGAATTTGCATTCACGGTTCAAAAGAATTGAGTATATGTTTCAAAAAAAAGGCTAATGAGCTGCTCCTGATACTTAATTTCCTCTTTTATCCATTTCCCATAGACTTTCAGTGGTTATTTTGTAACTAATACACTCGCTTCACTTTTAACCTACAGGGATTTTATCCAGGGTACACTCACAATGGTGATGAACCTATAGCATGACTGATTTTACTACATAAACCCCTGCTGTAGCAGAGAGGTTGGACTAGATGATCTCCAGAGATCCCTTCCAACCCCTACCATTCTGTGATTCTGTGATAAACCCAAAGCTATACTAATAAATTTAACAAATCTATCTGAACCACTTGCTCCCTTTTTCCTGATCCTAAGTTACAGCCTTGGGTTGCACATGGAGTGTCTTGAAGTACCGTACCTTTTTTTCCAGTACAAGAACTTGATTTACCAACATGGACACTTTCCTGCCACTGCTAAGAAAGCTTCTCTTTGGAGCAATATTTTCTTCCATATTCCCTTTGCCCAGCCGTATCTGAGACCCCTAGCACTCCATTCCTAATTAGAAGTCCTGAGCAAAAGTGCAAAATGTCCACTAAGTATTTGCCTGGTGGCTGCTCGTAATCCTCAAGGATTATGGATTCCTACTGCTGCAGTGCTGGCATCCTGCCCCTGCAGCCCACAAAGGCTTTTGGTATCCTGCTGAGATTCCAGTCTCAACTGGAGCTGGCCCAAACCATCGCCAGAAGTCTGATTACAGTTTGTCCTACATTTCTGCCACAGACCAGGCAATTTCAGGCCCCTGGACAGGTTTCTAGTTCTCATCCCTGTGAAGAAAAAACTGCCCCCTCTTACGCAAACCTGCTGTTTCTCTGAGACCAGTATCACCATGGCATTAGAGCAAGTTGGGCTTCTGTTCTGATCACCTGTTTTCTTCAGTGAATGTATCCTCTCACAGGCTCAGATACTGGTCCTGCCTCCTAAGCCCTCAGAACTGGGCCTGAGCACTAAGTACCGGTATCAGACCAGACATGACCACATGGTCTGTAAATGCCTCTCACTGAGCATCTCCTACGCAGCAACCATTGGAGGACTGACAACCATCATTGGGACCTCCACTAGCCTCATATTCTTAGAGCACTTCAACAAGTAAGTGATACTGTGGTTGTGTAAGAATGGTGGTTGGGTCCTTATCATCTCTGTGGCTTTCCACAGGGGTTATTTACTACCTCAAGGAACACCAATTTTGTTTCCTCCTCTACTTTAATGTTATTACTAATGGTTAATGGTTGAAAGGGGGAGCTTAATGCATATCCATGTCTTTCTCCCATGCAAAATAAAAATTCTTCAGCATGTAGTAATATTTAAGTTTCTTCAGCAACTTCTTTTGATTTTACAAACTGACTATCATGAATGCAGCAGGCACTCTGGAAAAGTAAACACTCAAGCCATGAAGATGTAGCAAAGAAGACAAACACTCACAAAAGAAGAAATGTTATAAAATCAGCTTCAAGTTGTTCTATGGATTTTTAGAAAGTGAGCTTTCATGGTAGAACCCAAAGGCATCACTAGTGGTATTTGGGCCGCTCAACATGTAGTACAAAAATAAACAAACTTAGAAATGTGGCCTTACACCTTTGCTTCAGAGAAGACGGGAAGCAGCTCTCTGATCAGCTATTTCATTTATCATATATGCTCAGTGCTCTCAAAGACATGAATACTACCTCTGTCAGAAGATTGGTGGTACTTCTCCTCATGCACAGATACATATCCAAGCTTAGACGTGATTCTGATCATCTGGTGCTGCCACTGCTGCCATGGTATCCTTAATTTCTCTCTCTGAAATGGCGGTAGCAAAGAAAACTAATTTCAGAACTAATTTTCATCCTTAACCCAAGGACTGGGATTTTGCAGAATTTCCAAAGATCTTGCTGTTATAACAGTTCCACAAAATGCACGTCGGACATCTTTGTCAGAGCCCAGCAGACTATAGTCATAAGATATACAAAGGGATTCTGGGTGAAATCATTCTTAAGTCTGCTGACACTAAAAAGAGCTTTAACAAAAACCACAGGCAGGGCCAGAATTTCACTCCTGGTAACTCTAAGGGGTTTTGAAGCTGGCTAAACAATCCAGACGATCTGATCTTAAAGGCGTGAAGTGCTATATGGCTCGTCTGTTGGTCAGGCATGGTCAATGACTGACATCATTTGGCAATTGGTTTAACTATGCATATGCAGGTAATGCAGCTGTTGCAACTACATGCTGACGCAATTTTTCTATTATGCCATGACAAATGTATATACATATATATGTGTATGCATCTATGCATATTGGAGGTGCCTGTCCCTTTACTGTTCTAACTTCCTGTGCATCCTTATTTTCCTTTACAGCCATTACCCAAATGCTGAAGTGGTGAATTTTGGAACCTGGTTTTTGTTCAGTTTCCCCATCTCCCTCATCATGTTGGTCCTGACTTGGTTCTGGATGCATTGGCTGTTCTTGGGTTGCAAGTGAGTGCTGGCTGTTCAAGATGCATAGATTACAAAAGCAGGGCATCTGTGGCTCCTCTAGAGCATGTGTCATAAAGATGCTTCCAGTTGCAAATGACAAAAACTAAGGCAGAACTTTCTTCTTCTTGCCAGAACAATTACCGGAGGAAATCTTACTGCTTAGCTGCACTGCAGAGACCACAGTGCACAGTATTGCTGCTTGAGAGTGAAGTGCATAGGTATTGCTGATGGAAATCCTTACTATGCATCCAACTGATTTTTTTACTCTCCTGACCATGAGGATCCCGTTGTGGACCAAAAATCTTGTCAAAAGTCCTTTTGGAACAGCTTAAAAGATGAATAGAAAAATAACTGCAGGTGAACAAGTTACTTTTCAGATCTGCCCCCAGCTCAATGAGATTAATGTAAGACCAATTAAAATTAAAGGTAAATAGACTCCATATATATTTCTCTTTAAAGAGGAAAGGACTCATAGCCTAAGACATGAATACCTTTTGATATCAGTAAGTCCCTTAGCCCCAAAACAAGAACAAGGCTCACTCTCCTAGTTCATTTATACCACGTATTCTCTTTGCAGAGGCACTCAGCAAAGTTAATGAAAATTGACTAAATGTGTGCATTTAGAGTGGATTAGTTAATCTGCATTAAATTATGGTGCAGACACATTTACTCAGAATGAAAGTGGCCTTAATTTGATTTAGTTTACTCTTAAAAGTAAGATGAACCAACATCATTAATTTATTTCACCTAAGACAATGAATAAAATGATAACGACTTCTGCTTGCTGCTGACCTTGACTAGATTTGAAGAGGTAATTTAGAGGTGAATGGCTCCATGTTCTTTTCTCAGTCAGTCTCTCCTGAGCCTTCTAGTTCCAAATTAAAAGGTTAAAATAAGTCTTTTTTTTTTTTTTTTTTTAAATCTAAGAGGAAACAGGCCCTAACATGACCCTCAATTACTTCCTTTTTTTTAAAAAAAAAGATAGAATTGAAATTCCACATTGCATCCAAGACCTCATGGTGACTAATGTTATTCTAAATAATACCAGAGACTGAAGCATTATTGACTTTTTGAGAAGTACTGTTTGATTCCAAGCCTCCTTAATCTCTGACTCCTGTTCAATGCAGTTCATTAAAGAACATATTATGTTAGGAGCTTGGCTACAATACTCTGCCTTCACATCTTCTTAAGCCTAGAAACACTTATAACATGTTGAAACAGCTGCCTAATGCCTGTGAATAAATGTTTACTGAATTCCTGTAATGTTTGTGTACTTTTTCTAGGAAGCCTGGTATCATCAATTTGTTCTGACTTGGCCCAGTTGGAACAGCATGTCAGCCTTGCTTTTAAGGCTCTAGACTAGGTCAAAGGGGAAGGATAACGGACCCACCAAATTATTTTTGCCAGCAAAGCAAAGCTAAGGGTAGAATTGTTACTATAGAACTGGCCATTATAAACTATATAGCTCTTTGCTTCCAGCAGCTGCATTACTACTGGTGGATTTTACTGGAGTCTAACAGCAACGTTTGCAAGGAAATTTAAATACTTTTAGGTGGAGGTCAGTGCTAAGTGCACTAAAACCAAGTGTCACATAGATCCCCATTTACAAGTGAAATGAAAAGCCGGTTTAAGACTTTTTGTTAAGTAGATAGGGCCTGCCTGCCTCTTGAGCTACACAAATTCCTTGAGAGTCTGGCCTTAACCAGATACGTGGAGGGAGATCGTAGTCCATGGTTTGGCCAGTGCTATGGCATGGATCTCTAGTGGGGTACCAGATGAGATAGTAAAATAGCAGGAACTATTGTGCTCCCATGGTATTTCAGTCACTGAAGTCCCGTTTTAGACTGGCTTAGCTGCAGAGGTTTCTCACCCCACCCCACACACCTCTGTGTGACAGAGGGTACAGCTGGAGCAGAAAAGCAGAGATCTGTGGCTCGAAGCACAACAAAGTAATGCTACTGGAAAGAATAAAAGGAAAAGGTTAAAGCGAGCTTGTAAGTGTCTTAATTCCAATTAGGAATGTCCAGGCTTTGTTATAGTATGAAGGCAAACTGAATAAACTAAGGACTTCACCTAATTTTCATACCAATGTATATCAGGTTTAACTATATTCAGCTATGAAATGTGCTTGTTCTTGTGAGTCTCTGGCAGAATTACAGACATATTTCACCAGGACAAAACCTTAGGCTGATTGCTTTGGCCTCTGTGGCAGAGGCAATTTGGTGCTACACTGATTGTGCCTGGTTTAGAAACAGCTAGTATCGGTAAAAGCAGACAGGTCGTGAAAGGTATTGAGTTCCTCAGCACAGCTTTTGCCCTTTACTTACAGTGAATCCTGAATATTCAAGTCAAACCTGGGCTCAAAAGCCAGACCGGGTCCCATATAGGTTGGATATCCCTGATCTGATTGGAAAGCATACAGTTCCCCCATTGAAAATCCTATTGATAGCTGGCCTCTGTCACAGTCTTTCCATGCGATGATTGAAGTTAGCCATACCCTTTGGGGGTTTCTGGCACCAGAAAAATCTGGCCACTTCCAGGTCTTTGAGGAAGCCTACACAAATGAAATCAGCCACAGCTTGGGTCAGCTCAGCGATACCAGTCAGTATTAGTCTGAGCAGCCTGGGGACCTTCCTACTATCTCTAACATTGATTCTCAGAAGATCTGGAAACTAGACTATGCAAAGATCACATGCAATCATTTCCCTTCCCATTGCCATCAGTCACATCTTCTCCCAACAGCCTCTAGCAACTGGAATTTTCAGTTTGCCTCATATTGCTGTTATTTTTTATGACTTTTTTTTTTTTCCAGTCAATGCCCTTGTCTAATTTTACTGTACTATCTACCTCAGTTTTAAAGAGACATGTTCTGTGAGCAAGAAGATGAAGACCAAACGGGAAGAAATGTCAGAGAGAAGAATTCAAGAAGAATACAAGAAACTGGGAAACGTCAGGTAAAATGAACCTGCCTTCCTCAGGAATTTGCCTCTCTAGGCAGGACCATCCTTTCATATTGCCCTCCCTGTTGCATTTGGCTCGTGTAGATTATTATTAAACTGTCAGCTCTTTCTCCTCCTTTCCAGGATAGGAGTAGAACTAAATGCAAAAATGAACTAAAATCAAAGACTTTGTTACAAGCATGCATTTATTTACTTATTTATTTATTTCTAAAGAAAAAGGAAATAAAAGGAAAAATTCAGGTTTATACCAGGGTCCAAAGGTTATCTGAGTCAAGGTTTGTGTCTACCTTTCAACTAAATCATTAAAGGCCCTCCCTTCCCAATTGAGGTGCATACTTATTTTGGTGGATAGAAGTTCACTGTTAGCAAAGGCTTTGCAGCAATGCCCCATGTGGTGAGATGTCCAGGCCTCTCAGTTGCCCATAATCTTTATTTACGGTGGCAAGAAATCTCTCTTGGAAAGATTATTTTGCAAGATTCTCATTTTTCAAAAGCGATACCTCATAAAATCCGTTCTTCCCAAAACATTTTTGTGTTGTTCAGCTGAAATTTTGACAGATCAGCTTGCTGAATATGATCAGCTCTGAATCTAGACTATTGTTCTGACTGTGCCTAAATATGAAACCATACTTAATTTAAATCTATCCTAAATTAAAACACAGTATCCTCAAGTGACCTTTAATCTTATATTTATTCCATGTGATTAAAATATTTGTGCTAATCTACATTGTCATTTGCTCTTTTACTTTCTACACTTTAAAAAAAATGCAATAGAAAGTGTTTACAGTGGAATAACAATATGAGTTTTACCTTGTTACCACATTTAATCAGGTAATAATGCAAATACAAAACAAGCATTTATAAATATTTTCCTTCAGGTCTTGCCCATGAATGATTGAATTGCAAACACAGACTGATATTTTTAGCCTATTTTTTACTGGGTTTAGATGGTTCTCAGCTGGGAGCCAAATGTAGAATTCTTTAATTCAAACTAATCTTCCTTTCTATTTTCCATATTTTCTTTACCCTTATTGTTGGCACCAATTTCTACATTCTTACTTCTGGAATTTTTTCTCGGGTTTTCACACAGACCTTGGATTGAATTTGTACCTTTTTTAATTTTATTTATTTCTAGCTATCCTGAGATGGTGACTGGGTTTTTCTTCATTCTGATGACCTTGCTTTGGTTTACTCGTGAACCTGGCTTTGTACCAGGATGGTCATCTTTTTTTGAGAAGTAAGTAAGTAAGTGAAATTCCCTAAACAACTGCAGAGGAATATGGCCTTGCATCTTCTGACTTTCCACAATAATTTTTGTCCATAAAACATCATCTGCCACTTTTAACAAGGTGGTGAAAAATGAAGTCCTTATTAAAAAATAAGGATTTTTGCTTTTTAAACTACATCTATTCATATGGCAGCAAATTTTATTCTTTCTTAGTAAGCAGAGTGAATTAACTAGAGAAAGTAAAAAAACCATATTTCAAATGTAATAAAAACAGGTGGGTCAGATTCTGAAGTTAAAACATTTTAGTGCATTCATAGAGAAGCTATCACTGGAATAGATTGCAACTATAATTCAAATTAAAACTTGGGGTTTTTTTTCTAATTTTGTTTTGAAAGAATAATTTTTGACAAAAAGTGTATTTTTGTGAAGACAAATTTTATCAAGAAAATGCCCATTTCAATTAAATATTACACAGAATGGTGACTGAAGCAAATAATTTTAAGTAATGTTGAAACAAATTATATTAAAAGTGACTATAATACACAATGCATATCAAAGAACAAGTGATTAGAACTTACATTTTCTTTAAGCTCCTGCTTAATAATAAGTAAATAATAAATAATAAAATAAATTAAATAATAACAAATTATTTTATTTTTTCTTCCTAATTTTGACAGAAAACCACTTTCTAATATTGGGGTTTCCTGAGGATTTCTGGAGTTCAGCACTCCTGAAAAAACTTTTTCATACTGAGTTTTAAACATTTAATTTAAAATCAATCTACAATTCATTTCTAAAGGATCACTTGAGTTTGGCTTTCCCCAGAATGCATTTACTTTTTCTTGCTTCCAGTAAACACACTATTTTGCTGTAACTCTGAGTTAATAGATTTGTAAACCAATAGGGATTGCTTTTTTTTTTTTTTTACTGGAATGTTAAAAATTGTCAAGCACTGATTGAAGTTGGCTACTGGAGTCAGTTGAATAAATGGGGGAAAAAAAATCAAATCTGTATCCTTGATATGCAGACATAGTTTTGTAGTGAATTTTTAGTAAGATTTCAGATGTGGAAATACAACCTCACCTACAACAATTTGCTTGGAGCCATGTACCTTGTTTGGAAATGTTTCTGTTAGTGTGCTTTTATGATAACCACTGTTCCTTTCCTAGGAAAGGTTACCGGACTGATGCCACTGTCTCTGTATTTCTTGGGTTTCTCCTTTTCCTCATTCCAGCAAAAAAGCCATGTTCTGGAAAAAGGGAAAAAGGTAAGGAGGATGCAGCAAGAAAGAGATCTGGCACATTTTCCAGTGCCTTTAATGATACTTTATTGTGCTCTGTAAAATTTTCCAAGAAAATATTTTTATTGTGGAAGTTCAGGGCTCAGTTTTTCTGCTGATACCAGCCCCTCCTACATCAAACCCCTGGGGTTTTGTTGCTTTAATTCATATTGTCTTGTCCAGCAGATTACAAACAGATCTTGCATCTGAGGCCACCATCTCTTCTGTGTTTACAGAGTTGTCAAAATTTAGCCCTGACTTTTATGAAAGGTTGAGATGGAGTCCATATAGAGAACTATAATGCAGATGTTTGCAAAATCGGTTGAAGATAAGCTCTAGTAAATAATTTGGTCATCACTTATACAGCAGAAATCATTGATCAAGTAAACATAAAAGAGGTCAGCAAATGTCAGACAAAGTTCCAAGTTTGGGCAATGCTTCTCTCACAGTCTTCTTGATAATAATAATAATGACTGTTATTTCACATTCCTGTTTAGATAGCACTCAGAGGTATTGATTAGTTTGCTGTGACAGGCTTTCAACACTCCCATATGAAAATAGAGTCTGCATAGAGTCTTACGTAGAGATTATAAATGTACATAGATATGTTTATTTTTTATACTGACATATATACAATATTTAGGAAAAATTACACTAACTCCTACTTCAAGAAAATACTTAGGCATCTAAAAAAATAATGTCCTCAGATAAAACCTAGGGACATAAATGCACTTTATCAAGCTTCATGGACTACTGAAGAGAGAAAATGCCCTTCTTTGAGAAAATAGTCCCACTGTAACTCCATCTTTGTAGTCTACAGATACATTGTGCATATACACAACAAAGTACACAGTCCCTCAAAAAGCTATAGAATTAAACAGATGGGTTTATAACTATTCACATCAACAGAGCAGCCAAGGGGAAATCAGGACATTTGGAATTAATATGCTGCATTTTCTGAGGCCGATCTAATCAGAGAAATAGGCTGTGTGTTTCTTCTTCACCTCTCTCATAAACAGTTCTCAAGATAACTCCCATGGATATTACATTATTCCTACCAGGGTGAAAAAAAAGTGAAGATCTTTGCAAAAACGCCAATGTAAAACTGGTCACACATTTGCTTTATTTTGATATAGGAGATGGTGAAAAGTCAACAGACATTAACACACTAGATCCCATCATTACCTGGAAGGACTTCCAGAAGACCATGCCCTGGGAAATTGTAGTGTTGGTCGGAGGAGGGTATGCCTTAGCAGCCGGATGCAAGGTACTGATTTAGATTTTATCCTCCTACCTAAAAAAAAACTATAAACCTGGACTTTTATCCCTTTGTATGCTCCCCAGTTTGGATTTACAATGTGGATACCTTCCAAGTTTGTACATAACCTAGTCCCTACTCCCTGCGCTCAATGGACAGCTATCTAGCTAACAAAAAGATGGCTAGGGCTCAAGTCAATTGTGTAAGCATCTGCCATTTCAGATGCTTTAGAATATCTAGATATTCCTGCAAGGCTGGCAGATGACAGGATCTGAGGGACACCTGACACTTTCTCAACTAACAGCTAACCAGAGGGGGGGACATCTCAGCTGCCACTGGATGCTCTTCTTTCGGCAACTGAGTCAAGCTCCTAGCGCTGACTGGACAAATCATACTCTAGGATCTACTGACTATATCTGCACTCAGTATAATTCATGAATACACATCTAGCTCTCCTACATGTAGAGAACTAAATCTGTGTATTTTACTCTCAAAATGAATTCTACCCAGACTGTGCAATCCTTCATCACCAATTTGCAATAGTCTGGTTCACATGCTGAAGAAAGAGGGATCAGCCTTGGTGCCTTTTTAATGTTATTAACTGCAAAATGTATCTCTTTGTTACTATGGACAACTATTTATTAGGCACTGCAGTGAAATCCAGGTTACTGAACAAAAGGAAATGCAGAAAGCATTGACCTTAACTTTGCTTATTTGCTGATGGGATTCTCTGATGCAAATTGCCCCAAAGAGAAGAAACTGTTTTACAAACTTGTGCTTCTGTCCTTTCCCCAGACCTCTGGCCTTTCTACATGGATTGGACGCCAAATGCTCTCCCTGAGCAGCCTTCCCTACTGGGCTGTAACTCTGCTGGCCTGCATTTTGGTGTCCCTGGTAACAGAGTTTGTTAGTAATCCAGCAACCATAACCATCTTTCTGCCTATTTTATGCAGCATGGTGAGTAAAAACAGTGACATTTTCAGTCTGTTCTTTCCTGACAGGCCTGTGGGAATGTTTCAGGACATCAGGGTATTGGCACTCTGATCACTTGAAACCCAGCCTTGGTTCCCCAAGCTACTGTTCTGTAGTCTTGCATTTAGGAAAAATAATAAACTCAGGCAATCAAAAACATATTTTAGCACCAATAAATTTATTCAATACATCTCAGACAAAGTGAAAACATAGATCCTGCACTGAGGATAGGCTAAGTACAAGAAAAGCTGACGATGCAATCAACAAGATAGGTGAAGTCCACATAAAGCTTGAGATACTCTTATCAATGATATTTTAAATGTGTTCTTCATTAGTTAGTGGTCACCCACTCAACACTTGTCAGAAAAGACTAAAGTACTGAATTTTACATCTGATTTAAATGTGTTCAAGGGGGTGATCTGGTAAGCATGCTATCGTCCAACATAGAAAGCAGACATGTTTGTAAGAGACAGAAAAAAAGAAAAAAAAAGTTACAAATTTCAATCTATATTGGAATAGCAGTTGCAGAAAACCATCTTATTTCTTTTCTTTTATGTAAT
Organism: Balearica regulorum gibbericeps; assembly: GCF_011004875.1. Lineage (NCBI taxonomy): Eukaryota > Metazoa > Chordata > Aves > Gruiformes > Gruidae > Balearica > Balearica regulorum. The sequence continues at coordinate 65,529,038 of NC_046184.1, forward strand.
GTGAAACTTTTCTTACCAAGAATGCAGGTCATTAATTGTGTTTACCTATTATAACAATTTTATGGGATTGTCCCAAAGTATGTTATGTGAACCGCTCTGAGACAATATGAAGATACAGTCAGATGAAAATAAATGATTATGTTAGTATGGCTTATGAGTTCAGATTTACCTCTGCTCCATGCAGAAAGAGACTCTCCTAAAGACAAATTTAGAGCAGTAATCTACTTTTAGTAGTCTGAACTGCCATCTTAAGGCAGTCTCTCTTTTTTGACTGCAAAAGTAACCTGGAGACACTTCACTCTCCAAAATGAAGTTAGCTTTGTGAATACCTTTCCTTTTCCCTCTGACACAAAATTAGACCATAGCAATGTAGATGAAAATGCAAAATTTCACCACCACTGAAGGCTGCAGTGGAAGAACAATTCTTTAGACCATTGTAAAGAGTATTCCATCATCACTGCTTTCTTGCCATGCAAGTTTGGACCACAAACAACTAGTTTTCTTAACCACTATTCAGGAGGACTTAACATGATGGTCTCAGTATCTTCAGCAACTCAAAGTAGTAAGTTCTTCATGTCAACCTGTTGTGACTTCTCTTGGATGAAGATGAAGTGGCAGTCAGTGTTAAGATCCAGAAGACACAACACAGAATGACACGGAGAACAAGTGGGAGGAAGAGTAACAGCAGCCTGATAGTAGCAATCTCCACCCTCCCTCAGTGTGAAATGTCTCAAGAGAAATCCCTGGAGTATGACCACCTCCAAATTATAGCACTACTCTAAGAAAAAAACCCAAAAAAGACTTCCACACTTAAGTTTAGAAACTAGGGAGGTAAGATTCACAGAATCTTATCTTCACATAAAGCAGAGAGGGTCCTCTCATCCTAACCGTGAGCAGTGGCTTTTACTGGTTAAGTGAAACACCTCCCTCCCTCTCTCCTTCCAGTCAGAAACCCTGCTTATCAACCCTTTATACACCCTGATTCCTGTCACCATGTGTATCTCATTTGCGGTGATGCTGCCAGTGGGTAATCCTCCAAATGCCATTGTCTTCAGTTATGGGCACTGCCAGATTAAAGATATGGTGAGTCTTGAGATTGGGTATATCCTCCTATCTTCATGCAACTTCAACACCTTGTCCCCACATCCAGCAGCCAACAATAATAATGATGATATTGGTGCTAATATAAAGTCATACTGATCCGCACTGCTGCAATGTGACTGAGCTGTCAGGTTAAGAACATCCACACATCTGCTGCAGGATGCATACTTTTCTCATCTTTGTTTTTTATGAATGCAATAGTCTAAAGAGCTATCAAAGAACAGAGTACACAATCCTTTACATTGACCTGTTAAAACAAGCACAGGAGAGCATGAGAATTTAGATTTATCACACAGCTCCACAGTAAGTCGTGTGGTTATTACCCTGCTATGTGTGGTATAACATCTCATTCTGATTATGTGATCGAGAAGTTCACATGACAAACTGAGCAGTTTTCCAATTAGCTGCATCAGCCTCTGACTATCACTCCTGAATACTCCCACAACGTCTACGTAATACTCATTGTGCTTTTTTTTTGGCTGTAGAAATCAGTACACGCAATTTATGTCTCTATATAATGTCGGAATACACACATACACACACCCTACTGTCTTTTTTTTTTCCATGTTAACTGGTTTTGATCAAGTTGTCATTGATTGTGCTCTGATGCATTTTGCTTTTGTAGGTGAAAGCTGGCCTAGGTGTAAACCTGATTGGCCTGGCTGTTGTCATGGTGGCAATCAACACTTGGGGAATTAGACTCTTCCAGCTGAATACTTTTCCAGAATGGGCAGCAGTCGGCAATGTCACTAGCCAAACATAACCTCCAGTGAAAAAAAAAAAGAATAAATAAAAAAAAAATAAAAAAAGAATAAAAAAAAAAGAAAAAAGTGCAAGACCAAAGCGAGTTGGGACAAAATATTAAATGTACATTGCACATATGAAAGAAAGGAGAAAACTTGTGTATACATAGAACCAGGATCCATAGCAAAATGAAGAAAACCCACAGGGAGGTCTTCTGTGCAAGCTTTTCAGTTCTGAAAATCAGTATGAGTTAAAAGGCGAGATTAGCTTTGTTCTATTGTTGCTTTCCCTGTGATACCATAACTCTGAAACAGCTCTCTTCCAAATTCTATGCCTATGGCTTTTTCATGCCCTAGAACAATTATGTAGGACTTGTAAAACAGGGGATATAGGACTCCAATGACAGAAGACAAGTATACATACACTGATGTACTCAGTAGTAGGATATTCGGTCCTATTATTGACTCCTTCAATGAATGAAGGGTGAGTCTTATTCCCAAACCCAGAGTTTTATATGCCTATTTCTTTTAAAGGCAAATTATGATTCTTTTGAGATGACTCATCACTGTGTTGGATAAACACTCTTTCCCACCTAACCCATATGGCCTGGACAGAAATACAGCTGCCAAACACCAGCTACAGCACTTCAAAGGGATAATAGAAACCACCAAATGGATAGGAAGGAGAAGTCTCCTGGGAAGCAGTGTTTGTTTTCCACAGCACTAGTATAAAGTTTCCAATACTGCTGTACTGGCAATCTCTGCTTTGGAAGGCAGAGCTTCAGAAACAGATAGAAAGTTTTGTTCAATACCTTCTTTCCTTATCAGTGTACTGCGGTGGGAGCTTTTTCGGCAGGGGAAGCTGTGACCAGCAAAGCCTTACCAGGCCAACATGCCCATTACTCTCCTCTCTCTTTGGCTGCTGTTTAGATAGTTACACAGTTATGATTACCCTGACAGAAAGTACAATCTCATCCAAGATGGCACTCAGCGCTGCTCCATGAGTAAGAAGGGAGGGGGCTGAAGTGGAGTGGTGCTGGTATATCTCCTCATCGTACGCATTCACTTTAACATCACACCCACCTGCTCTCTAGCAGCCCAGAGAACAGGAACTTCAGATGTAGGAAACCGTGACATAGAGTGGATAACTATCAAACCAAAAGGCCAATCTCTATATCGAATGTCCTGCTTTTCTGATTGGATCCCTGTGATACTCAGTAAACCTTGTCGTGTATTATGTCCTGGGTTTAATAATTTCTTTAATGTCAAAGCATTTAAGATGTATATTAGGATGATTGGATCTCATGTAATCACATTCTTTATATATATACTTTAATGATTTTTTTATGCTTCCCACTTATAATCTAGGCTGTCTAAATGTTAGTACGAATGTCTATTCTGCAAAAATAAAATGTCAATAAAATAAATTATTCACTACTGCATATTCTTGTGCTCAGTGAGAATATAAATAGGATATATTTCACCTCATAACCCACCAAGCCCTTAGGGATGTAGTGTTGAGACAGCAGAAGGTGTTGGTTTACTGCTTCTGTCAAAACAGAGGGATACCATAGACTTGTCTTGGAAATAAACAGATACAGTAAGAGGTCATAGGTTGGTAGAGGGGGAGCAAAATGGGAAAATCACAAAAGCATATTTTAGCCCTTGTACCAAAAGCAGGAGGCAGCATCCTTTAGCAAAACAATTGTTATTTACAGTCGTTCCTGTAAAGTTGGTTTTGAAAAACAAAGTGTTTCTGTGAATCAGTGGCTCAGTGCATCCCCATGCCATCCTAATCCATGAAACAAGACCTCAGCTTCACTTTTTCAACTCCTCTCACCTCCCCAATTTCTGCGTTCCCCCTATCCTGAGCTTGCTGCTCTGCTGCACCCCAGCATACAAATCCCATGCCTGCCTCCGGGATCCAGATCCTCCACACCACTCCAGCTCTCCTCCCTGGGTGTGTTCCTGCTCCCCAGCCAGCGGATGCTGCTGCGCAGACCCCGACATGGTGCTCAGAGCAGAGGCGCCCCGGCCTCCCTCCCGGCACGAGCTGCAGTCCCCCGGCAAGCTGCGCCCAGCACGGCAGCTGCTGAAGCAGGAGAGAGAGGTTGCAACCAACGTCTGTCCACTAACATGGGCAACTTTCTCCAGAACAAGCACTTCTGGGGGGGGGGGGGGGGGGGAGGGGGGGGGGATGTCTGCAGTGCCCAGGGTCCTGCCCCCACACACAGCAAGCAGGACATCTCTTTGTTCTCAGTCCCCAAAGTTACTTTCAACCATTCTCCCCCGGCAAGCAACTCTCCTTTCGGCTTGCTGTCTTCCCAAGGCTTTAGTCGCCCTGTGCCCTTTACTGCGCACTCATCTTTAATCCTTTTCACTTCACACTTCATCCACCATCATCTTCGAATTGCCTAGCTGCTCAGCAACAAATCACTCTCCACTCTCCTAATACTTAGTTCTTGGCTCAGCTCAGCTCCCATCAAGCCTTGCTATCCCACACCTTTCCCAGGGGATATGAACACGGGATATTCTTATTTGCAAGACAGAGGAGCAGCTGGCATGCCAATCAGCTTTAGGGAGATCTAGGATTACTCACAAATCAAACAGGGTAGCCACCAACACTCTTCAGTAATAACACCAATAGCACTAGTTAAATAGAAATTACTTGGTGCTATGTTGCACATCTCAAGGAATATTTCTTCAGAAACGTTTCCAAGAGTCTTTGGCATAGTTTGTGTCCCATGAGATTGGTGCAGAGAAATTTGGAGTGGACTTGGGTAAGGAGCTTCCCCAGCAGCCTTCCCTTCTGCATCGGGGCTCTCAGCAGACTTCCACGTCCACAGCTGCTGGCACTTGTCACTGCCACGTCCCACCAGGCATTTGCAGGAAGGCAGTGTGCTGTGCCGGCCCGTTTTCCCTATCAGACCAGTCAGTGCATGCACCACAGCCGGATTCTGCCTTTAGACATAATGTATGATTCCTTTCATTTCATTGAAGACATAAGAAAATACATGAGAAAGTATTTAGTGGCAGAATCTGAGCATCACAAAGGAAAATAGCAGCTGATGAACAACAAGCTTAGGGTTGGGCAAGCTGCATGGCTCATAGTGTGACAGCAATGGGTGCTGACTGCTGCTTTTTTTTTATTATTAAAATAAATGGCAAGTGGACAAACAATTGGGAAATTTTCACTGGTAATTTATAGCGTACTGTCAGATTTGCCTCCAGCAATAACCAAAGCTGAAGTATTTTGTTCAGAGGGGAGAGAAGCCTGATTTCAGATTAAGTAATTTCCAGATGCTTTCAACATTCAACACATACATCAAGTCCTAAAAACAAAAGTCCTGCTTTCAGCCCAGAATTTAAGATTCCTGCACAAAAAGTATAATCACATTAACTAGCAGGAGTATACTATTTTATCTTACAGTTTTATATTACCTTTTACTAGAATCCTATTAAGGCTACATATATTTTTTTTTACAGTGATATAAAACCTGAACAATTTAACTGAAGTTAACTGAGGTGATTTATACTGAGAAATTCTTCATTCTGTAGCTGATAGAGTATTGTTTTATTTCTCAGGAAAAAAAGCAGAACATGATAGCTGTACTTAATACTCGTACACTGGTTGTTCAATTCACTCTGGCTTGCAGAAAAGGTGAATAATATAATTTAAACCAGGCCCTTATATTTTTTTTTTTAGATCCATTGATTAGTATCTTACTACTTGAGTTGCATCTTTGAACCCAAAGTTGCAGCTGTCAGAGAAGAGCTCTAATCAGTGTGATGAAATGCTGTGGAATTCCTGTTTTCACACAGAAAACCAACAGCATGTTCCACTCCAGCATTTGGGCTCACAGGGTAGGAAAGTTACACACGTAGTTATGGTTTGAGTTGGTGAACTACAGGAATGGGGTATTTAGGTATTTTCCAGATGTACTAAAGACTAAAGTTGGAATCAACTTTGGCAGGAACATCTATTCTGAAGGCAATTTATGAAAATTGTTTTATTTTTCCAGAAAGTAAATTTGACCGTCTGTGATTAACGTATGTTTCAGGTGAAAAAGCAAATAACCTCCATAGCTATTTTATTGCAATACAAATTCAATAAAAATGATCTTGGCTTGGGACTTTGTAAAGTTAAAGTTTGCAAATACCACCAAGAAGTGTAACAAATAGAACTAAGTATCTCTTTCTTGTCCCTCTGAGGCAAAAATAAAAAGAGCTGCACAGGAAATTTTTCTATGGAGTTTACCAATGACATCTGCACTCCAATATCCACCATCACTTCCTAATATTCTAAATAATTCTGCATCACATACAGCAGATATTGATTTTTACATGCCAATACCAATTCACAATCATGTTTCTGCAAACACAGATATAATCTAGGCTTATGAAATCAACTCTTTATTAATTTTGAAAATTCCAATTTCTTCCTTTGCAACATTTCAATTTCGGCAGTAACCTAAGGGCCATCTATAATCTGGGCCCTTCAAAGCACATTTCCAGATGCTCTACATGTATAACAAATCTCTCCAAGAAAGCACAGATAGAGGAGTCATAACAGCTGGTGGTGCACACAGCCGCCGGAACCACAGGACAAAGGAGAACCACAAAGGAGAACCACAGTGGAAAAAATTTTGCCTTCACAAAGGCAATATATTTTTCAAGCAATATCACAACTCCCCACAACATCACCACTAAGAAATGTCCTGTGCTGCCAGATCACCACTACAGCTCATCAGAGTTCATCGGAACTGTGAGTTTACTCAACAGAATCACCGTGAAGAGCGACACATTAACAGGAGTCACGTATCTTTACCTGAATTCATAATAAAAGTTTCTGATGTAGATGATGCTGCCTAAAAACATAAAGAAAAAGAGTTGGATTCATTAAACTTTTCCCAGTCCTTGAGTAATTCCTCTGCAGTATAACCCATTTTTTACAGAAGGCAGCTGGAGGTACTAGTGATTTAACTGACTTGGATGGGGTTAGGAAAGCCAATGCCAGGGCCCTGAGTGCCTTAATGGCCACAGCCAGCCTCACCTGGGAGGCCTATAGAGGCGCTTCTTGCTACAAAATCAGGAGCCAAAGGCCTCTATAGGCATACCAGCTGCCAGAGGAAATCTAAAAGAAGTGCTGAGGGAGCTGGCCAGTGTCACTGTGAGGCCACTCTCTATTGTCTTTGAATGGTTGTAGTGATCCAGGGAGGCCCCTGAGGACTGGAAGAAAGCAAATGTCACTCCTATCTTCAAGAAAGAAGATTTGTGGAACCACAGGCTGGTCAGTCACACATCAATCCTTGGGAAGGTGATGGAGCAAATCCTCCCGGAAGCTGTTTCCAAATATATGAAGGAAAAGAAAGTGATGGATTGGGAGCCATCAGCATGAATTAATGAAGGGCAAATGATGCCTGACCAGCCTGGCACTTGTACTACAAAATAACTCACTTGGCGGATGAGAGGAGAACAATGTACGTTGTGTGGCAAGGCGTTTGATGTGGCCTTCCACAACAACCTCACAGACAAATTGAGGAAGCATGGACTAGGTAAGTGAACGGTAAGGTAGATCAAAAACTGGCTGAAGTGCTGCGCTTAAAGGGTTGTGGTCAGCACCGCAAAGTCCAGCTGGAGGCCAGTCTCTAGTGGTGTACCCCAAGGGAAAATACCATGGCCAATATTGAATTATTGAACACTGGCATATTTATTAACGGTCTGGGAAATAGAACAGAGTGCACTCTTGGTAAGTTTGGAGACAATATGAAACTGGGAGAAGTGGTTGATGCACAAGATGGCTGTGCTGTCATTCAAAAGGACCTTCACAGGCCAGAGAAATGGACTGACACAAATTTTATGAAATTCAACAAAGGGAGGTGCAAGGTCCCGTATTTGAGGTGGAATAATCCCCCACACCAGTACAAGCTGGAGCTGACCAGCTAGAAAGCAGCTTTGTACAAAAGGATCTGGGGGTCCTGGTAGACAAGTTGAACTTGAGTTAGGAATGTGCCCTTGAGGCAAAGAAGCTCAACAGCATCCTGAGCTGCACTAGGCAGAGCATCCTCTACAGGTCAAGAGAGGTGATCCTTCCCCTCTTGTTAGCCCTGGTAAAACACATCTGAACTGCTATATGCAGTTCTGGACTCCCCAGTACAAGAAGCATATGGGCATACTGAACCGAGTCCTGCCCAAGGGCCACAAAGGTCAAGGGATGGAGCACACATCATGAGACAAGGGGCTGTGGTTCCATGACATAAAATGGCACCACTGAGCATTCATGTTAGTGAAGTTCTGTGAGGTAAAACCACTGTCTTTATTTGAGCTGTGGTGCCCAGTAAGCTAATAATTAACTTTGCTATCTGGCATTTCATATATTCGTATTGGGAAAGTGCATTCATCCTGAGTCACCTGCTATGACAGCACTGCATCCAAAGTCCCTCTGAGCCTTCAGATGCAAGATCTGCATCAAGCAGTCATTACCCGTCTGTACTCTCTGCCCTCTGAAATATAAGGTTAACCTTTAGTATTGTCTAGGATAGTCTCAGGCTGAATCAGTTAGGTAAAGTGTGTTATACAGTAGTTGCAAAATAAACAAGAATTGTGTTATGTTATCCAACTCTCCAGCTTACTACATGGGACAAAAAAGACAGCTTGAGCTAAAATGTGTTGCAAACAGTGTGAAACACTTCAGAAGTCCTGTCATTAATATTAATGAGCATATATTGTTTCTATAGCACTACAGCTGTAGCTGGTTCACTTCAAAATCTGATAGGAAAAAAAATTGCAACATCTGCTTGGAATGCTCAGCTGAAAGTTTCAGCTCCAAATTATACTTTTAGAGTAACACAGGCCCTTTTGGCAACAAATATAGAGATTTTGAATATTATTTCCCTTCTTATCTCTGTGTAAAGAAAGGGAGGAACTTAAAGCACATTTGAGGAAAGAAATAATCCAATTTTAAACACTAACATAATTGTATATGACAGGCAAAGAAATACAAATGGGTTGGAGCCAGTCTTTTCCAATACTCTGCTCAAGAACACTAAACAAAGAACAGGGCGGGGGAGAAAGGGAAGCTGGGGGAAACAAAGTTCATCACCATTCATGAAAGCATTGAAACAGCTGTGTAGTGCCGTCTCACTCTATGGAAAAGTTTTTTTTGTGCAGAAGACAGTTACTTCAGTCTGGTCTGAAGTCTGTGAAAGCTAATCGAAACGCCTTTCAAATTCCAGAGTGTACGCTACTACTACACCAATAGCTAAATGTGGCTGTACTTTATATGTGAACTCCCTTCACCAAGCACATTCTTGGCATCTTTAACACATACTGCTACCATAATGTTTCTAACAACTAAATGTCAGGTGGTCAAAATAATTTCTCCCTGTTTTGAGTTTTTTGAGTGTTTACTATAGGGAGAGCTGGTAGCATAGCTACTTGGATTGTCTGTCTTGAGGTGGTTTTTAAACTTGCCAAATATTCATTAGCAAAGACTGAAAGCTTTTATGTCAGCTACACATTTCAGGGTAGACGGTAAAAGGAAGAATGGGAAGTTGCAGGTGAAATATTTCTTATAAATTTATATTATTTAAGAAAGAAAATCTTTAGATGAGAAATACTTTCCTCAATTGCAGGAATTCATTGTGGAAAAACTCTGCCATTACCAAACTTTGGAAAAGGAGGCAAAATTTTGGCATAAGGTATTCTGTAAATGTGTCCTTGCTGACTCAGTGAAATCTCCCGAGCTTGGAACCCATGCAGATGTATCTGAATGGGTTTGGGATAAAGGGTGAAAATTACACTGGGTACATGGGGAGTCCTGTACTTAAAAGCATTCAGGCTATGTTTATCTCAAGCAGTGCAGTCCACAGGGTCTACAGAGCCAAATAGTGTCCAAAGCTTGGGATATTTTCCCTCTGAAAGTCTCTAGGCCTGTTTCATGGACTAAACACCCATTAGAGATTAAAGCACATCTTCTGGTTTAGTCTCTTCTGAAAAGAATCCAGTCCACGTGCTCTACAGTTTTCCTGTGATGAGAACAAAAACATGGTAAAAGGATACGTCATTTTGAAGCCACACTCCTTATCCTACCTAAAACACTGATGGAGAAGCACTCTAGGTATCCTTTAATCAAGAGCCTGAAGGAGTGGAGGAGGTCTTTCTCTGTGCTTGTTCCTCCTACTTGTCGGTAGCAGTCCATCACCGGACATTGTTACTAAAAGCAAGGAGAATATCTTTCTGGTACCTATCCTTGAAATTAGCAATGAAAAGAAGGAAAATAATCCAATTTCAGTAGAGCTAAAAAGCTGATAAAAGCAGAGAGTCTATAGTAATTTTACTGTGATTGGTGTATTTAGTAGCAAAGATAGATAATTTGTCCTTCATGTTCTGCAAAAGACTGTCGAGGGGACTTAGTGATTTCAGTCACCTTACACAGTTGATAGGATTCTCCTATTTTACCGAAAAAAAAGTTAAATAATCTTAATTCAACAATCTATCAAATAAAACTTTGATCTATTCAAATAACTGCAATATTTTCTTCAGAATTTACAACAGAATAAAAAAAATGCAAAAAAATGGTGCAAAAAATGGTTTCCAAATGCAGACTTTGCTTTCCATTTCAACAGAAGAGGACAGTGCTGCATTTTCTCACACACTAGGGCTTTTAGTGGCAGCAATGGGTGAAGAGGAGTATACTGGACAGACAATAAGGGGGACAGCAGATAAATGGTTCTAATCCTAAGAAAATGCATGGTAGACAACTGAATCAAATGCAAAGGCAATGGGCTGAAGACCATGCACAGGAATGAGGAAGTAACGGGAATACCAGACATGTCTAGTCCTTACTCCACACCAAAAGGCAGTTAAAAAGCATACTTAGAACAATTACACAAACTGGACCATTATGTACATAGAGTGAATGGTTTGGATTCGCAACGTAACTGCCGACCTTCACGTGCCCCAGTTACCACTTATGGGACATAATTCTTCTCTTTCCTATCCTCCCAATCACTCCAGAGACATCATCAAGCAACCAAGCAGAAGGGAAAGAAGAATAAGAGACAATAATAGAAGAAACAACTAATTTGAAACCTAGGTTAAAGTTGATAGCCTTTTACCCTTTTTGAAATCAGCCATGTTGTTGCAAAGTCTACACTGGTGGAAGTGATCATTTAACATAATGGAAAAAGCAGGAGCTTCCCCTTTCCTCCAGATTCATAGTTTGACAAATGAACTTTCCTATCTCTGATAATGGAATAAGGATCTTAAGGACAGTGAAGTACTGCTGCTCACAACAAATGACAAGAAACCTGAAAGTTACTTCTTAATGCATTTAATTTCTTTTGCGATGTTCTAAGAACTAGGGTGTTACAAAGTGTGAGGTACGCATAGGAACAGGACCAAAAGGACTCCAGTTGGATCAGGTAAAAATAGGTTACAAAATATTAGGAAAAGCAATAATGACAAATACAAACGACCTTATCCAGTCACGTATCAGCTGCAAATCCAAATTCTGAAACCCTTGAAAATCAGTCCCAGGGAAAGTTCACGGCTGCTCTTTCAAAAGAAGGACATTCCATTCCAGTCCTAGAAGACTAAAAGTGGAGGAACATCCCATGCCAACCCTCTACTTGATCTTTGTTGCCTGAAAGGTAAATTGCATCCTTGATGCATGCACAGAGGTGATCTGGGTAACATTGCTCTCTTAGGACTTGTCGCTGGGAGGTTTCTTCTTAGCTTCCACATCCTTCTTAAAATCTTCAAGCTTCTTCGCAATGTTAGGAATCTTTAAAGACAAAAGCAAAAAACCAAACAAAACCCACACAAATTAAAAAAAAATCCTGAGTGACATGAGCAGGAAAGACAATACCATAAACACTGCAAGAAATTCTATTAAGTTTAAATTGGTTTCTAAAAGATACTTGCTTCCAGGATCTGTTACTTTGCACAGAGGTTAAAAACAAAGTAACATCAAACAAACAGCAGATGAAAGCACCTAACATGGGGCTTCAGGAAATATTTTAGGATGTTAAGACTAAAAGTCAGCCAGTGGTGACAGGAACAGGAGGGAGGAAAAGAGATCACTTCACAGGAAATTTAGTAAGACCAGTCTGGCTTCCCCACTGAAAGAGGACAAACCGCCAAAGACTAAGCTGATTTAAACTCTGGTGCACAGACTTTAATAATGACTTTTGGAGTGGAAATTAGATTGCACTATACTGGTCACAAAACAAGATAAAAGAGATGTTTAAGAGCAGCAACTATGGTCTCAAGAAATTTATGAAGAAATACTTCTCCTGGTCCATTTTGTGGGAACCAAATTCCCACTGGGGAATTCTACTGCATTGCAAATTGGTAACCTTTTGCAGTTTCACACTTGAATGAAAATTGAATTTACTGCTTGTCAATTTCAAACCTTCAGCTTTCTTTTGCAAATAGAAGCATTTTCATAAAGCAATCCAACAGTAAATTTCGGCAACTTAAAAAAAACCCCACCAACCCCGCAACTTTTAATTGCAGGGAACAGATTGTCTCATGAGTCTAGCTAAAACTGGGAATTGACAACATAGGATTTCACAAGCTAACTGATTAAATGAATGTAAAGCAAAGTTCCTACTGGCAGTTGTGAAAAAGATCATGGGCTTTTACATCATATGTAACCTGCCCACAGAGCAGAGTTAATCCAGACTGCAGGGCTCCCATTGGATGGTTTGAGTCTGATACTACAGTTTCTCTCTTACCTTCCCTTTCAAAGTTAAGCTCTGTCTGAGCAAATGAAATTAATAGCCCAGCCCTTAACACGCCTGACATTTAAGCTAAACCAAGAAAACTCCTCTGCTGCCAGCAGAACCCTCCATGTGCTTATACCTAAGCACATGTGGGTACAGCTGTAGAATTAGGACCTCATTATGACAAGTTTATCTTAGATGTCATCTAAACCAAATCATCTTCAAAACCAGCAATACAATTGCCATGTTCATACTGCAAGTCAATGTTACATTCCCAGGGAACCATTTCCTGCAAATCAAAAGCGTAAGTCCCCCTCTTGTGGCAATACTTTATTAGTGCTGCCAGAAAAGCACTATAACATGCTTACAACACATATTGATACACCCCAATATGTTCTTATGACTACATTTTCATAACACTGTAAAACATATTTTGGAAAGAAATACAAGCTTTTTATTAGTACCCTTATTGGAGTGACCAGACAGGAGGCATCACAAAAGTGTGCACATAAGCAAGAAGCAAAAAATAAGAATTCTGCTAGCAAGATGACTTCAGAACTGAAGACAAGAGAAAAGCAAAACATAAATGTCATCAGAGATTTGAGCCTCAACAGCTTTTTTTTTAAACTAGGCTAATACAGATTGCACAAGAAATGAAAAAAAAAAATGTTAAGTTTAATTTACTCCTCTAGCCTAAAAACAGCTAAGTGGCACTTTCTCACTGTGAGAAAAGAAGGAAAGAAAGATTGCAGGTCAATACACTGTTTGAAGTAGGAGCTGGTACTGAATTTTTAAAAAAAGCTGGCAAACCTTATTTTCTTTATTGATACAGAAGACAGAAATTTCAGATGCTCTGAAGGATTTTTAAGTAACAAACAGGTTACAGAACACTGTAAGCAGACAGGCTACCAGTCAGGAAACTAGTACTTTAATGCTGGTACAAGCCGTGAGCAGCTGCTAAACCTTCTCTTTTTCTCCTACCTCTATCTATGTAGAGGTCTGGTTACCATATCTGTGCTCTAGGGCCCCAACATCAGTTAAGGCTCAAGCATTACTCTACCACAGACAATACAGAGTTTTGGTTCCATTTACATTTGAGTTCATCTATAACTAAAGTCAGTAAGATCTGCATTCTGTTCAAATACAATAAAACATCAAAACAAAGACTGAATCAAATCCGATTGAGGGCCTTATATTTCAGTTCAGAATAGGTTCAACTCTGAGAATACAAGGATACTTACATCATAGTTCTGAGCCAGATACATCCCAACCACATTGCCAAGAGTAAAACCAAGCTAAATAGGAAGAAAGGGATAAAAGAATAGTTAACATCCTTCCATCAAAAGCATATTGGTTAAAATAATAATAACAAAAAAAAAAGGAATATTGCAAGTCACATGAAAACGAAAGTGTTTCAATTCCACTCCTACTTAATTTCTCACCTTTCTTCCAGAGAAGCACAATTTTACCCAGCTTCCTCACCAAGAAAACTTTACCATTACTTCCAAAACACAGCACAGTGTGTTTTCAATTTGGATCAGGCTATGATCATCTTTGTCTGCAAAATTTTTTGCACACCCACAAAGACAGTAACTCCTATAAAAGTGGAGGAGAGAGTAGCAGGGACCTACATCACATATCACCGATCTGTTGGTCCATGCCTGGAAAGCCTAAAGCAACACCCCAAGAAAAGGATGCTCAGTGCTCGGGAGGGACACATGTATGCAAAGACGTAACATAGTAATACACACTAACAAAAAAGTTCACAATCTCCAAAGTCAGAACAGAGGCTCTGACTCCAAAAAGATCCCACTCTCACCTTGAAAGGTTTAAGAATAGAGATCCCCCATAAACTTAAACTGATGTTAAATTGCTGCTTCTCTTCTGAACAACTAACAATCATGCACCTTCCAGACACTCTAGCTCCCAAGAGATTAGTTTTCAACCAAATCCACTCAGATCTAGGGGCTCCTCTAAGGCAGGAAAGGACTGTTGGTTGGAAGCAGGGCACAAGATCTTTTGACAACTGTGCAAACTCGTAGCTGCTGAAGGTTGTCTGTGAAAATGCACCCTGGAAGGAGAGGGAGAGCAAAACAGAAGCACAATTCCTAGCCTGGACCCTGCTTGCCAGCTGAGGAAAATCCTCAAGTGTCTCAACACTTTGTAAGGGAAAGAAATTCCCCTCTTCAAAGACACACGATGAAATTTTCATTCAGCAACTCCACAAGGTCCTACATTTTATTTTTATTGTTATGTTTCATAATAAGTACATCCTATACTACGAAAGCTCATTTGACTATTTTGGAAGGGGAGACTACTAATACTGTGCCTTCATTCATTGTCAGTAGGCAAATCACTCTATATAGGAGCTGAGGTCAATTCTTTTTAAGAAAATTATTACTGATCATGGTCACTACTGTCAAGAACATTTTAAGAAAATGTGCTGGTTTTGGCTGGGGTAGAGTTAATTTTCTTCATGGTAGCTAGCATGGGACTATGGTTTGGATTTGTGCTGAAAACAGCGTTGCTAACCCAGGGATGTTTTAGTTCCTGCTGAGCAGTGCTCACACAGAGCCAAGGCCTTTTCTGCTCCTCACCCCACCCCACCAGCAGGATGGCTGGGGGTGCACAAGGGGTTGGGAGGGGACACAGCCGGGACAGCTGACCCAAGTGATATTCCATACCATACGATGTATCCATATACAGCTGGGGGAAGAGGAAGGAAAGGAGGCAGCGGGACACACACACACACGTTCAGAGTGATGGCGTTTGTCTTCCCAGGTAACTGTTAGGCGTGATGGAGCCCTGCTTTCCTGGGGATGGCTGAACACCTGCCTGCCCATGGGAAGTGGGGAATGAATTCCTTGGTTTGCTCTGCTTGTGTGTGCAGCTTTTGCTTTACCTGTTAAACTGTCTTTATCTCAACCCACGAGTTTTCTCACTTTTACTCTTCTGATTCTCTTTCCCATCCCACTGTGGGGGGGAGCGAGCGGGCGGCTGCGTGGTGCTGAGCTGCCGGCTGGGGCTAAACCACGACAGAAAAATAAAACCACTGTTCACAATGACATCTTTCACATCACATACTGACTAGACATCTTTTCCATGCCTAAGGCAGGCTGCAGTACAACTCATCTTTTCAGTGATTCAAACTCTGTAAGCATCACCAGTGAAAAGGTAGCTACAGAAAACTAAAAATTGGTTGAAAGCTGTCAAATGAATCATGACCGAAAGTTACTTCAGTATTTTCTTAAACAGATTTGGTCTTATTCTTTATTATTACTTTTCAAGGAGCTTAGCATTAACAATTTAGGAAAAAGTAGAGGTTTTTTTGTGTGTACTGCACCGGTTATCATCTGCTCTTGTAGTTTTAATTATCAGTTAAAGTAGTACTCTGGGAGATATTGACAAACATTACATTGATGTAAAACCAGACTCTCAATGCAGAGTATCATTCTATCAGAGAATTTCCTTTTCTTTAGCACTGAGAATTCACTTGAAAACACAAACCAGGTCCTTGTTTATGAGCAGTTTTCTAGGCTTTCACTCTAGAACATTTCCGAAGATGGGACAACTATCATTCTGCTGTGTGATAAACCTTATTCGGTACAGATAGTACCAACATCAGTGCTCCCTTTAAATGTATGTCTTTATTGAAAAGTCTAGCACTGCATTCAAGAGCAATCCACCCAGTTATATTTATTTTTTTGACAATTCAAGCAGAGGGAAACATTTCACTTCAATTTATGTGGATAGCAAAAATATAGCCAATTAAAATGAGCATGTTTATTAAGGACAATATGGTTCATGAGAGTTCAGGGTCTTCCAATTTCTACCCAGCATTTCAAGTTGCATTTTAAAGAAATGTTTATTTTACACTTAACTCTGGATAGCAAAAATACAAGGTCTGGGAGATTATCCCTTTATCTCCCTGCTACAGCCCTAACAAGGGAGAGCAAGAGTCAAACACTCAATCTACACCCAAAGAGGGAAGAAACCCAGAATTAGTATGTCTTTTTTTTTTTTTTTTAAACTTCCAGGCACTAATCAAGAAGTCATAATTAATAATAGGTTTTTATCTACCAAATGCAACAAAAAAACATTAGCAGCAAGCAGTAGCGTTGATAAACATGGAAACTGAGTAGCTAAGGGTATTTACTCTTCCTGTGTGTTTTCAACAGAGTGGAGAGATAATACAAAAACAGCTAAAGAAATGGCTGAGGGTTTCATACTTGTTATTATATTTTATTTTGAAGTTGAGATAAGAAATAGGCCTTATTTATTCATTTCATAAAAACACGCAAGACAACTTACAATAGGCCATCTCTTCTTGCCCTGTATCAACACTTGCTATGAAATTTATTAGCCAGCTAGATTACTCTTCCCCCCATAAGAGATATAAGAATAACACTTATTGTTTGTACTTACTGGGACATATCTGAATACAACTAAAACCCTACAGCATCCCTCATATCACTAGCATGAGGCCGTTTCTGTGCTTTGCTACAGCAGCAACCAGCATCTTTTTGGTCTGACAATTTATTTCCACACTTGGCAGCAAAAATACCAGCATTGGTTAAGTATTTAATGAAGTGTAGCCAGGCATTTAACTTCACCCAGAAGAGTTTAGGGGAACATACAGAAAGACAGAAAGGAAAATTCAAATGAAAAAAAGATATTTAGTCTATTGATTCTGCTGTGGTAAGGGGATTTAATGAAAGGCAGTAATGAAACACGACCCCTTGCCTTAATTTCTACGTATAAAAATCCACATCTCTGTAAATTTTTAAGCGTCCACAGAATGGCAAGGACTGAACCCCCAGCTCTCACAAAAGGAGGGGGGTACACATGCTAACACAAAGGAATGGGAGCAGCAGGAGGGCATCACCGTGAGCAAGCAAAATCTGCTGAATCTCCAAGGCGAATTTGGAAAAAATTGTTGGGGGAAAAAAAAAAACCCCAACAACCAAACAAGGCAGGACCTACGTTTTCAGAGCAGTTTTAAGGCACTGTTCCGCGGGGGGGGGGGCAGGGTCAAACCCAGCAACACACGGGGCTGGGCAGCCACCAAGCGCCGTACCGAAAAGCGGGGCTGGGCGACGGGTCGGAAGGAGCCGGAGAAGGGAAACCGCCCGAGGCCGCACCCACAAGGATGCTGCGCTGCTGGAGAGCCCTAACTGGGCGCAGTCGCCGTGTGTAAGCAGCTTCACGGCCACGGGGGCGAGTCACGCCCGGGAGCAGGAGCACCCACGGCGCGCAGCGGAGAGCTGAGGGGAGAGGCCGCCGCCGGTTCCTCGGGCAGGGGACGGACTGTGTGACTGCACACAGCGACTTTCCTCCCCTCGCCAAGGAGCGGTGCAACCCCGCCGCCGTCCCCGCCCGCGTCGCTCCGCCCCGCCGCGAAATGGCTGCGCTGCCGCCCCGCGGAGCCTTACCAAGAACTGCAGCATGGCGCCGGCCTGCCTGCTTCCCTGCCTGACTGCCTGACGGGGAAGTCAGGCGGGCGGCGGAGGCTCCTCTTCCGGGTACCGGCCCGCCCTCATTGCCGCCGCCGTGGGGAGGGGTGCGCACGGCGCCGCCCGCACCACTTGGGCGGCCCCGCGGCCCACGCCCCACCAGGCCCCAAGCCTGGGACCCCCTGGAGGGAGGTACTTGGGCGGCTGCTCTCTGCCGCTTTTTGGGATAGGAAACCGCTCAAAGAGGGCGGTGAACCGTCTTTTAAGGCCTCCCTCCCGCTGCACAGGGAGCCTGCCGCTCCCGAGGGGTTCCACGGGAGTGCTTAGCAGTTAAATGAGAGTCCGAGTTTTTACACAAGATCGGGGGAACCCCGAGTTTTTACATCTAGATGCGGGTGAAATCCTGTATCATTTGGGTGTCCCCTACCTCAGTGCTTAGGTAATCTCAGCCTCCAACGCCGGAGAAGGCTGTGAGGAGAGGCTGGAGGAGCGGGACCTGTGCAGCTGCGCGGGGGGAGCTAACAGCCACCCCCGGGGCCTAGGAGGGGGTGTTGGTCAGGCGCAGCCACGTTCTTCATAGTTGTGCATGATGGGAGGGCGGGAGACAGCAGGACAAGGTGAAACCAGAGGAGTGGGCTGGATTTCAGGACTGTTTTGTCACTGATGGGATGCAGGCAGGCAGGTAGCTGGCCATGATTACCCAGAAAGTTTGTGCCATCTCCACCTAGGGAGGTTTTTCAAGACCCAGCTGGGTTAAACCCTGACCAACACGTTCTAAAGTCAGAGCTGGCCCTGCCCTGAGTGGGTGGTTGGACCAGGCACTTCCTGAGGTCCTCTCCCACCTGAGTCATCCTATGATCCCACAAGACCTTTCAGTAAACCTGTGTTCCATTTTTTTTTCTTCTTTTTTTTTTTTTCTTTTTCCCCCCACTAGCATGATTAGAAAATGAAGAGTAGTTTTCCTTTTGAAACACTCTGGGTTTAGTTTCTTTTAATGGCTACACTTAATTAATTGATATTTGGGCAGTAAATATCATTTGGGGAGATTTCTTCTGCTGAAAGACAGTAAGAGATTGGAGACTATTACAAATCTCTTTTTCACATACCATTTCAGATTAAAAACAAAATAAAATAAAACACCACAAAATAAAACACATGGCAATTGTGAAACTATTAGGCATCTCTACCCTGAAACCAAATTAACTGGAACTAACCCTCCATTCCCAGAAAACTCAAATGCTCCATTGTGGTGGGTTGACCCTGGCTGAGGGCCAGGTGCCCACCAGAGCCGGTCTATCAGTGCCCTCTTTCATTAGACAGGGGAGAAAAGGTACAATGGAAAAAAAAACTTACGGGTCGAGATAAGGACAGGGAGAGATCATTCTCTAATTATCATCACGAGCAAAACAGACCGAACTTAGAGAGGGAATTCATCTTATTTATTACTAAGCAAAACAGAGTAGAGGAATGAGAAATAAAACCAAATCTTAAAAACACCCCCCCACACCCCTCCCATCTTCCCGGACTCAACTTCACTCCCGGCTTCAACCTCCGCCCCCCCCCAGCGGCACAGGGGGACGGGGAGTGGGGGTTACAGTCAGTTCCTCACGCGGTGTTTCTGCCGCTTCTTCATCCTCAGGGGGAGGACTCATTGTTCCCCCGCTCCAGCGTGGGGTCCCTCTCACGGGAGACAGTCCTTCACGGCCTTCTCCAACGTGAGTCTCCTCCACGGGGTGCAGACCTTCAGGAGCAAACTGCTCCAGCATGGGTCCCCCGCGGGGTCACGAGTCCTGTCAGCAAACCTGCTCTGGCGTGGGCTCCTCTCTCCACGGATCCACAGGTCCTGCCAGGAGCTTGCTCCAGCGCGGGCTTCCCACGGGGCCACAGCCTCCTTCAGGTGTCTCCACCTGCTCCGGCGTGGGGTCCTCCACGGGCTGCAGGTGGCATCTCTACACCCCCTCATCCTCCCTCCATGGGCTGCAGGAGGACAGCCTGCTTCACCATGGTCTTCACCAGGGGCTGCAGGGGAATCTTGCTCCGGCGCCTGGAGCACCTCCTCCCCCTCCTTCTTCACTGACCTTGGTGTCTGCAGATGTTCTTACATCTTCTCACTCCTCTCTCTGGCTGCAAAAGCGCTCTCTAACTGTTTTTGTCTTTCTTAAATATGTTATCACAGAGGCGCTGATTGGCTTGGCCTTGGCCAGCGGCGGGTCCGTCTTGGAGCCGGCTGGCATTGGCTCTATCAGACACAGGGGAAGCTTCTAGCAGCTTCTCACAGAAGCCACCCCTGTAGCCCCCCCGCTACCAAAACCTTGCCACGCAAAACCAACACATCCATCTAATAGAAAACATGAAGCTTCCTGCCTTTCTGGGGCAGGGACCTTAGTGAGGTAAAGAAGTATCTTCTACCTACTTTACGAAAGGAAGCACAGAAAGATACCAAGTAACATTTTTTGGTCCTGGTGATACTGTTGTGGGAGCTGGATTTGAGACAACTTTCTCCTGAATGTCAGGCTATCCCAAAGCTGCTGTGTTCTGCTTCCCTCCCTGAGCCAGAGCCGACATCTGGAAATGGCATGCAGAGGTTTGGATGGATGTGGCACAAGAGCCAGAGTTGGGATTCCTTGCCTCCTGGAATGGGGCTCCCAGGAGTCTTGGAAATGAGCTTGGTTCTGGAAACAGAAACAAATCGACTGGTGGTACCTATTTTTGTAATGCTGAGGCCTTCTACACGTATGTAGGATCAGAGCGCTGAGATAATATTACAGACTCCTGCCTGAGCATGTCAGAAATCAGAAGAAGGAAACAAGGCTTTTAGTAGTAATAATGCCTCCACAGTGTCCCTACAGGGAGATACGGCTTTTCCTGTTTTCTGCTCATTAAAAATGTTGTTGTTATGCTTATATTATAATGAGTACAACATCTGCTAGACAGTCTTGGCTCAACAGTACTGTACACAGTTGTTTTCCTACATGCCATGAATTTCCTCTGTGACATTTAATGGGCAGCCAAAAATAATTTTTTCCTTTAAAGTAAATCCATTCCATTTACATCAGCCAATGCTGACTCATTTTGAGTTAGAGACTGTAAAGGGTGGGTATGGTGAATGGCATGTGTTATTGGAAGGAAGAGCTCAGTCTGGCAGCTATAAATGCAACTATCATGCTTTCATAGCTGGGAGAAAAAGAAAGAAAAAAAAAAAAAGAAAAGAAAAGAAACAGAAACAACCCTTCTTTTATTTTGAGCTTCCCCAAATATGCCTTCACTTCAGAGAATCTCATGAGCAGGCGGCACTTACTCCAGCCTGGGCCTTGGCTGTAACTTGGTTGGAGTGCATTTATTTGATCTTGAAGAAGAGAAGGAGTCAGGAAGAGACACACAAGACTCCCCATCTCCAACACCACTGATGCTATTCTGGGCAATGTTCAGGGGTGGAAGGAGTCCATTGTGCTACACGGCACCAGTTTTGTTTTGCCTGCTTGGATTTGTGTCAGTTACAGGGCCTGCTTTTCATTTGCTTTGCTTTTTTCATTCCCTGCTTGTATTATCCTCCCTGCCAGAGGACGATACAAGTCACAGTCCTTCTCGGGGACTGGGGTCTTCTTTAAGGTAGCTCTTGCAGCTTCTTCTCTTCTAGCTACCAGCTGTTGCCATAGAGATTCGTAACAGCATGTGGAGAATAAGGATGGGATGAGGAGCAGCAGCCCGAAGGGGAGTGCGTAGAGCTTGTGTGATACTGAGCTGGCTGCACTCTGCTGACTACCCCAGGAAAACCTGGGCTCAGGGAGACTGACAACTGATTTTGAGCATCCTTGCTTTAGCTCCTTCCACCTTGCCATCACACACATGTATTTTAGGAAATGCAGTCTTTTATGTGGGAAAACAGCAGGTCTGAATCCAGAAGTGTGAATATGTGCAGTGTAAAGAAGAATGCAAAAGTCATGGAGCACCAGTGATATCCCAGGAACTACTGCATGCATTCAGTCAAAACCAAAGCCAAAATGCTGAATATCAAGTATGATGAGTTCTTTAGTCAGCTGCAGACAAGGCATACAGATAGTCTGATAATTTTGTATGTGCAGGCAGGTGTTAAAGGCCACAGTGATAACTCATGTATATAATGAACATCTTTGAAAACAGATTGTCCCTCATAGCCAAGAATCTTGAAGAGTAAGCTACTTAAAATGAGTAAGGTTGGAAAACTCATCTTTCTAACTGAGATAGGGACAAAAAAGGTATAATTTTTAATACACTTGCTGCTGCTGAAGACTTTCTCAATGCTATCTACTTTACTCAGGTGCTCTGCAAGTATAGTCAAGCCCGTGAGGTAGGCAGAAAGCTTATATGTCAGGAAGTACTGGCTATTGTATATTATTCTCAATTGCTAAATCATATTTGAAAATACATTCATGTTGATTTAATATTGTTTTTAGCATGCATTTATCTATATACTCTGCTCTATGGAAAGTGAGAATCATTTTCTTAAAGGATAATATTTAATTTACCTGGTTTTTACAATGTTTGCTGGTGTATGAACATACCAGGACAAGACAGTTTTGTATGTTAGGCCCAGCAGAAAAAGAAAGTCGTTATGCCATTATATTATGGGAAATGCTAACAAAGAAGAGCTTATACTCTTATACCCACATAGATCTATGGGCCCGGACAGATTCTACCCCCAGGTGTCAAGAGAAGTGGCTGACATTGTTGGAGGGACACTGTCTAGAATATTTGAAAAGCCATGGAGATCAGGGGATATCCCTGATGACTGGAAGAGGGCAAATGTGATGATACCCATCTACAAGAAGAGCCCAAAAGAGGTACCAGAAAACTACAGACCCATTAGTCTTACTTCAGTCCCTGGGGAAATAATGGAACGAGTCCTCCTAGAAACTATTACAAACCAAATGAAGCAGGTGATTGGGAAAAGCCAGCATGGATTTACCAAAGGCAAATAATGCCTGACAAACCGGATCACCTTCTACGACAAACCAGCATTTTCTGTCTGCATGGGGAGAGCAGTGGATATTGCTTTCTTGGACTTCAGCAAAGCATTTGACACTGTTTCCCTCAGCCTTCTCCTGGACAAACAGGCAAGATATGGACTGGATAGGTGGTCTGTGAGATGGGTAGGAAATAGGCTCACAGGCCTGACTCAGAGGGTGGTAATCAATGGGTTTTGCAGGAAAGGCTGAAGCAGTTAGGTCTTTTCTGCCTGGAGAAGAGAAGGCTCAGGGGGTAGGTACCTCATCACGGTATTCCAGCACTTAACAGACAGCTACAAAGAGGATAGAGGTTCTCTCTTCACGTGGAGGCACATGGAAAAGACAAGGGACAATGGGTACAAGTTGCATGGTGAGAGGGTTCATCTCGACATAAGAAAGAAGTTTTTTTACAGTGAGAACAATCAATCACTGGAACAACCTTCCCAGGGAGGTGGTAGAGTCCCCATCACCAGAGGTTTTCAAGATGTGATTGCACAGGGTACCAGATAATCTCATCTAGGTTCCCTTTCCCACAAAATATTGGACCAGATGATCTTTTGAAGTCCCTTCCAACATGGGCTGTTCTATGATTCTATGACACTAAAAGTGATTTATGTCCCAGACTGTCTAGGTACTTTCTCCACAAACATTCGACCCAGTGAGCAGTCAAGCAGTGATCTTCTCCCTCTTCCTTCCAACTTGTTTTTTCTGTACAAGCAGTAAATATGTTATTATCTGACCTGAAAGTAGCAACAATGAAAGATTTGATGTGAATACTTGTGACAATTGTGTTGCAAGTGTTTGAGAGTTAATTTGAATAAAGCAGTAGTATTGATGATTCAGCCATGATGAGGATGTAAGCAAGACAAGGTTAGTAGGGAGGAATAGTTTTTTAGCAGTCTAACTGATATCACGAGGAAAAATTAGAAGTTGTTGGCCATAGAAGCCCTTTGTCAGATCTGACTATGATTTGAGTCACAGGATATAAACACTGATTAAAAATAAGTACTTCTTGTACCTTCACAGTAGCTAATATACAACTTTGAACATACGCCCTCAGGATGCATAAATTTAAGTGTCCTTTTAATACCACTCCTCACTTCCAATGTATAGCCGAAAAGGAGAGTGGAAATCAGATTTCCTTGAGCTAGAAATTCTGTAAAATAAACACCAGATGGAGCCAGAAAACCATATATTAAAATTTCTTTCTATGGTTTATTATGTTTAATCCTTAGATTTTGTTTTCAGTTCTGCTCATTTTCTTTTCTTTGCCTTAGTAAAATATCTTTTTATGTAATCTGTGATGTGGTTGAACAGTTTCTGAGGAGCTGTAATTATCCAGGACTTTATTGTCTTGCCGTGGAGACATGCACCATTTTTGTACACAATAGATACAGAATGTGTTTTACACATAATATGTACAGAGCAGTATGAAATCAGAAATCAGAATTGCAGGCAATCAGCTTATCAAAAGCTTATCAGAACTTACAGCCTTTCAGTTTGCATCTCCTCAAATCTTTTCTGGTGGAGGTGCAGTTTATTGTTAATTTAAACCTGTTGAAAACATCTGTTTCAAAATAGCTTCCACTCCCTCCTCTCTGCTCTTAGATGCTGTATACCAAAGATCCTCTGGAATTCTCAGAACAATAGCCTAGTGTATTTTTCACAGGAAAACAGAAGGAATCACTGACTCACCATGTGAGTGTGAAGTTGTTTAAGGCCAAGTTTTCAAATGTAGTTACTGACTAGAAGAGTTAGTTGTTTTATGGTGGCTCATATTGACCCTTTTAAAGTCTAACTTTTACACAGAGCATTGTGAGATTCAAAGATAATTCCTGACACCACAAAACAGACAGTTGGCCTAGTTCAATACAGAAAAAAACCCAAACAAAGAAACAAAAAAAGCCCACCCAAAAACCAAAATGAAGCTCTAACAAAAAAAAAAAAAAAGTGTCAAACCATTTTCTTTAGTAAAATGGGGGTTTTTTAGACAAAAATGTATGTGAAAGCATTAAAATCTTCCCTTTGTTAACTGTACACTTGAATCTGCCCAGCTCTGTGTGAGCGATTTATCAGGGGCAGAGAGAGCAGCCTAGCTCTTCCCATCAGCCCTCAGACAACCTGCACGTGTTTGCTCTTTGCTGCCCTGGTGCAATGGGCCATCACCAGAGCCACAGCTGGAACAGGGAGATTCTGTCAGACATCTCCCAGCCCAGGGGGCTCCAGAGTGAAGTCCAGAGCTCTCCCTGGTCCTAAAAGTTCTTTTTTACTGAAAAAAGGGAAGCTTTAGAGCACGAGGAGCATGAGTCCCAGAAGAATCAGAAGAAATAACCTACAGAAGGTGTCTGAGCAGGAGTGCTGAAGGGCAGCATGACTCGCAAGTTGGAGTTGATGGGGTCTGTCACAGTCCTGAGGTAACACAACAACTCAGGAATCTGGCCTAGCTTCACTGAAGATTGTTTCTGCATTTTCCAATAAAACGAGAAATTGGTCCTTATTCTCGTGACATGGTCTGATGTTTGGTGTCTTAATTTAACCTATGAACCTAAAAATCTAAGACTTGCTACTCTTTAGAGTAACCCCACAAGTTGCTTGGCACAAAGAGAGGACACAGAGGGACTTGAGAAATAGCTAGAAAACCCAAAATATCAGCTGAATTTTCTTTATGTGCAAAGTAATAATAATGAGATGCTCCTAAAACAAACCAACCACGTGAATTCAAAAAAAAATACTTTGGATGAAAAAAAAAAAAAAAAAAAGATAATTCAACCATACTTTTTTCTTGTAGATGCATGAAAATGAATTTCCTGACCAGTTCAGCTATTCATTCCACCCTAACATTGCAAGTTAATCCTGCATTTCCACAAAAGGACATCTACAAGCTCTATCTATGAATTTATCAAATACCTTGGAATTACATTACCCAGTGATACACATAGCCTACAGATGGTTCTAATTTATCTGCTTATATACCTGACTACATACCTCAGTGGCTCTGGTTTCCCCCATGTAAATGGCTCTACTTTATCCTTTTCTCTCCATTCCTTCAATACATATATATGTGTAGACAACTTATATTTTAACTTGGACTCACTTAGCTTTCAACCATTTCACCATGAGGTCAATCAGGCAGTGAAGCAGGTTGTCCAGAGAGGCTGTGCCACCTTAGACGTTTCCAAGACTCAACTGGATAAAGCCCTGAGAAACCTGGTCTAAGCTCAGAGCTGCTGCTTGGAAGTGCAGGTTGGACCAGAAACATTCTGAGGTCACTTCCCACTTGAATTATCCTAGCGTCTGATTTTACTATGCTTTCTGTTTATATTCAGTCATTCATTTTTCCTCCCTTTTAATGTCAGAAACAGATGTTTCAGTCTTACCAAAAATCATTAATTAACCGTCTACCCTGCCAGGCAAAGTATTAAACTATCCAGTAAAAGTTCCTCAAATCCAAAAGACTGATAGTTTTATATTTAGGCAAGGTAAAGGAGTATCTTGAATGCAAATGAGTCATGGTTTTAAGTTTTTACCCTGAAGCTACAAGATCTAGAAATGTTCTCTAAACAACTCCTCCCCTCGCCAACTGAGATGTTCCCATGATTGCATGCCCCTGGGACAAGGAATTCAAGAACACTGAAGACTGAGTCAAGCAAGAAATTTTTGAGCAATGATACTTTTCAGCTCTAGCTGCTGGGCTATGGCCTGACAAGGGCAGTAGGATGAGAAGGACCTTGATTCTCCTGTGATTCACAGAGGCACATAATTACATTAGCAGATAACAGAGGTGTAATGAATTCCTCTTTGTGCTAGACCTGCAGAGGGCATGAGCACCAGTCATGGAAACTTAGCTGGCTGTTTCAAGCTGTAGCTGTGCATGCAGCTGTGGGAGCTCCTTACCTTCTGGTTTAGGGACAATCGTCACAATCACATCAGATGTGAGACACTGGGAAAATAGCCCCTTCACTCATAGGATGACAGCAATCAGCAACATACCAATTTTCCAAAATTGCTTTTCAGAACAGCACTAGAGCTTTTTAAGAATTCAAGTCCTATCAGATGTGCAGGAAAATGAGCAAAGAAAAAAATGGTATTTATAGCTAAGCTTGCTTGCTGCTGTTAGGGCCCTGAGTGCACCAGCAGGCTCTACAGTCTCTACTGCCATCCCTGGGTTGTGAGACAGAGCTGGGAGAAACCTCACTGGGGGCCTCTGTGCCTTGGCTCTGAGGCTGCATGGGCACTCCAGTCCTTAGTTCTGTCCAAAGCAAGGCTGCAGCTGTCCTGGCCACTGTCACAGCCTGGATGCCTGGTCAGCCAGATCTCTGCCCCACTAGGGCCTGCTGGACCACCACCCTCTGTGCCTAGCATCCTCCCCACACCCACTGGGCAGCTCACCCCGCTGTTCCTGGAGCACCACTTTGTTCTCACTAACCAGAGTGCAATTGCTTACTCCTAATAAAGAAAACAGAATCATAGAATGGTTTGGGTTGGAAGGGAACTTAAAGATCATCTAGTTACAACCCCCCCTGCCATGGGCAGGGACATCCTCCACTAGACCACGTTGCCCAAAGCCCCATCCAACCTGGCCTTGAACACTTCCACAGATGAGGCATCTACAGCCTCTCTGGGCAACCTGTTCCAGTGCCTCACCACCCTCACAGTGAAGAATTTTTCCCTTATATCTCATTTAAATCTACCCTACTTCAGTTTAAAACTGTTACCCCTTGTTCTGTCACTACAGGCCCTGGTAAAAAGGCTTTCTCCAGCTTTCTTGTAGTCTCTTTTAGGTGCTAGAAGGCTGCTATAAGGTCTCCCCAGAGCCTTTTCTTCTTCTCCATGCTGAACAACCCCAAGTCTCTCAGCCTGTCCTCATAGGAGAGATGCTCCAGCCCTCTGATCAGCTTCGTGGCCCTCCTCTGGACTTGCTCCAACAGCTACATGTCCTTCTTATGTTGGGTGCCCCAGAGCTGGACGTAGTACTCCAGGTGGGGTCTCACAAGAGCGGAGTAGAGGGGCAGAATAACCTCCCTTGACCTGCTGTCACACTTCTTTTGATGCAGCCCAGGACACGGTTGGCTTTCTGGGCTGCAAGAGCACACTGCCAGCTCATGTTGAGCTTTAATAAATAAAAAATAAAGGAACTTGGATCAGCAACCTTTGTGGAAGAAAAGTCAGTGCCTTCAGAACAGCTGTAAAAAGAAGACATATGTGATATAATTAAAAGAATATAATTAGAATGTGTCTGGCAGAACACCTGAGCAATGACCTGAGATTTAAGTATAGCTACATCTTCTGAGTGTGAGTGGGGAGAATGTTTATGGCATTGGATGAGTGTTGCTCTCTCCAGTGAATACTCCTCGGTGTCATGTTCTTTGTCACAGCTGGCTCTCTGGCAGAAAAGCAAGCTCAAAAAAAGCTTTGGGGGTGAAGTCAAGAACTCACTATTCTCTTTAGTGCAGAAGATCTGCATGGTTTTTAAGGCAATGTTAAACAATACTGTAATTTGGCATAAATCTGAGCTGGGACTGGAAAGGGCAGTCCTTGTCCTCTCCCCCTTGGAGTGCTGAAAAACAGGTCCTACTTTAAAAAACAACCTTTCTCCTGCTTAGGTTAGTTCTTCACATGACTAAAAAGTGCCAGCAAAAAGCAGGCATCTGTAACAAGCAACTGTATTAGGAAAGCGTGTACCATCATTTTAGTGATAATATGGGTTTATTTCAAATCACTATAGGTTCTGAAGTTCTTAAGCATGCTTTCTGCTGCTAAGGTGTTGCTGGCTACTAAAACAATAAAACATCATAGTGGTATTAGCTGGTAGCTGAAGATACGTAAGCCTTGTTTCACACCTGTTCAAGAGTCATCCAGAGCTTCTGGAATTATGATATTGTTTATAAGTAAAATCCATGTAAATGAAACATCATACTGGAATTTCAGTGATGATCAGTAGATGGTGCTCTTTTCCCAAGGAAGACTTTAAGAAATATTTTCAAATTATCAAAAATATTATCAACTTCTTTCAATCTTTTTATCCCACAGTTAGGTAATATTTATTAAAAATTAAGTTTCAAATACTTTTTTCCTTCCAAAACTCACTCCATGACAGTCACTGGTTTAACTGACTCAGTTCATTAAACTTGGTGAAATAATCTAATTATGGCATTGCACTTTACTAAGCAGCTCTTCGGAAAGAATGAGATTATCTGTCCAGATTTTAATTAGCTTTCCTCTTTCTATCATAAGGTTGTTCTGCTTTTTATGGGGAAAAAAAAAAAACAAAAAACAAAAAACAAAAAAACCCCCAAACAACCCAATAACAAAAAAACCCAACAACCAACCCCCAAACAAAAAACTTAGTACTGTCAGGTATTATTTTCTTAGACATCATTTCTTCAATTTATTATAATAATCTGAATGAATGTAGAGATCAACTGTAGGGTCAGAATATTTCATCACCTGTTCTCCTTACAGTGGGAATATCAAAAGGAAGAGATTTTTTAGAAGTGCTCTCAAAGTCAATCAAAAACTCTTGTCTTGGAAAGACTTCCAGATTTGCACTGAGAGAAGTTCAGGTGACTTCATGGGACAACTCACAGAAGTCATGTTTTTGCAGGACTGTGGCTCTAAATATTCAATTAATCTCCGATGCAAGAAAATCAACAGTGATGCTTTCTGCTGAACCCTGTTTATATTTCCTTTTAGTCTTCAGTGAGAATGAAAAACCTGCACACATCACACAGAACTGAGAAACTCCACTTTCTTGATTACAGTTATTTGATATTCACTTTCTTTCTGTCTTTCTTTGATGACTGTTATACTCACTGGCAAGCAATCAGAGTTCAAATGCTTCCAGTTACCAAGTTACCATGAAATTTGGTGCTGGCACTTCCCAAGTTTCTGTCACTGGACAAGACAACCCAACTAAATCTGGGAAGCACAACTTCTATGAAGACTCCCTGCCTGCTGCACCTAGAAGCTCTGAGTCCTGCTACTGGGGAGTTATAGCCCCACAGCATCTCAAGACTTATCCTGCTTTGGGGTTTGGGCAAAGTATTTTAAAGGAGCACAGGGAGGATTTAGAGTTTCAGTTGCTAGTAAAATCCAAAAGACTCCAGATGCCTTTCTGAGTTGTTGGTCTTAACTATAGAAAAGCTTGAGTATTTAGTATAATGACTGGTCTCATTCTCATCAGTACGGTGTCTGAGAAAGCCAGCATCTCAGGCTAGCAAAAGGAAGGAAAGTAAAAACCACTTCAAGTGAAAAACTCAGACACTTCTTAAATCTCTGTAAGAAATACTTTTTTCCCAGTAGATTTTAATGTTTGACTGACAATCATTATTTTTATCCCATGGGATCTTCAAAAGCATCCTAACTATGAGGACATCTTGACCTCTTTTCCATAGCTGTCCAGTGTGTGCCAGGTCTCCTGTGACAACTGCCCTTACAGAATGGAAAATTTACAAGAATTTAATAAAAAATAAACAAAAAGTCTGGAACTCATATGTACAATTTTTTTCCTACAATGATTTTTTTAATCCTTTGAATAATTCTCTCTGAGCCAATGTGATGTTACACTGTGGTTTCAGACAACTAAAGTCAAGGATATTGTAGCTCTCTAGCTTAAGCAAAAATATTCATTTTTTGCCAGATTGATAAATGTAAGATCAACTCCCTGCTCCATACTTGCCTGCAATATGTCACTTAGAACAGACAATTTAGTTCTGTTTCAGTAACGGAGTGTTCCCTCTTTCATAGACTCATTTAGATGTGAAGAATGAGATCCTTTGCTTCAATAGCATAATTTTTTTAAGACGGACAAATAGATATGTCTCTGTTACACTTGGGAGCATTGTGGCTGCATAGGTTGTAAACTGTGTGGAGGAGGAAATATGATAGACTTAAAGGTCCAACTCCAACTCATGAAAAGCATTGGGCATTCAGGACCAAATTTACAAAGGGATTAATATACCTTGAAAGGTTACTGAAGTAACAAACGGAGATGATCCGGCTGACCTTAACTTCTCTCTGGTAGTGTTTCAAGAAACAGGAGGGCAAGCTCACGTTTTCCACAAACAGATATCGTTAGTTACAGTGTCGTATTTGTACACTATTAAAGTAACACACCATGTTCATTTATAAGTGTCATGTAAGCCTTATATAACATTGCACGTATTTTAACATGGTGTAAAAATCTAAATTAAATTAAGTAACACACTCTGATGATTCTGAATGGGAAGAATTTTCACTCCCAAGGAAGAATTTTATATTTATATATATATATATACACATATATATATAGATATATTTGTTTCAGATTGAAGCATCTGTTGCTGTTGATATTTAATTTCTGAATGGGAGAGGAATGAGTAAGCTCAGGGATTAATTGCTATGTGTATTTGATTCTGTGTTCTTGTGGGAGGCTCACAAAGGTGTCTTAAGAGCTTTGTGAAGTGCTATTGTGTTGTACAATGTGTACTAGTTCTTGCAAGTCCTTATCATAATGTTCCTGATCTCTGCAAACTATTGCAGGCCAAAACGAGCATATATATTTTCTGAACATATTCTCATTTATCACAGGAGAAAAAATAGAAAGACACAAGTGCTCCAGCTTCACCTAAAACACTTCATATTGGTCATGGTCTTCAACAACACGTGTTCTTAGTCTCATCCTGCATGGTAATTCTTACATACCAGTGCTTAGTATCTAAGTGGGTATTTGGGCCCAGCTTTTGTTTTGCTAATTTCACACTGCTTGTTTCAGGAGACCATGATAGGTCCTGCTGTTTTCTGGGCAGAGCTCCCTTCAGAATTCTGTTTACAAATGTCTTTTTGATGTTTTATTACACGGAAGCAAAAGTTCTTGTTCAGATACAAAGATCTGCACTTCTCGAGAGGCATTTTAATATATTGATGGTAGTTGCAAGTTCTTTTCACATTAATTCATGTCTTGCTACTTAGGTCAAAGCAAAGAGGTTCTGGCAACATCCATTTTAGAGTGAATATTAATAAACAATGTGATAGTTAATGAGCATGAGGATATAGACTTGAATAACAGGTATCAAATGCATGCTCCCGTTGCCTTAGTAACCATTCGTTCCCCACTGAGGATTTAACCCAATATTCAACGTAAACTTAACCCTCGACTATTCAGCTCTTTCCCTATTATAGCAAATGGAACATTTCCTAGAGCCTGAATAAAACTGGTGGAAGAAATGGTAGCTAATTTGTAAGATTAGAGCAGATCTTTGGCTCAGTTCACTGTTCACGTGTTAAATATCCTTAGGATAGGACACTTTCCCCTACCTTTTTTGTTTAAGAACCCTGCACATAAGGATCAAAAGCCTCATTAAAAATCACTTCATATCTGAGGATGAGTTTCTGTGGAAACCCACAGGTAACAAATATTGTTCTAAGGCTACTGATGTCGATTTAGCAAAGTGGTTAACAAAAAACAAGGATAACATTTTTTTTTCCTTCCTGACCCTTATTTGCACCAGATAGTTACTTGCATATATGATCCACTTAATCATCAAGAAGAAGGATGGCTAGATATATACCTCTTCCACTTTTTTAAGCATCCTTCTTCAGTATAACCTTCAACAAACACCAGTTATCTGCAGAAGAACAGAAAATTGCAAAACTACTGGCAAAAAGCAAAGACAGTGTTACAGTGAGAAAGTAACTCATGGATCTCCTTCTCCTTTCTGACATTTCCATATGGTGACTGCGGAACCAGGAATACTTTTCAGTTTATGCAGCATCCCCTCCTCTCATTCTCCTCTCAGCCAGATTTCCAGGGAAAGAAAATCCCAGCATGCAGGCCAAAAGGGGTCATGCCGGGTCTGGGAGGCTGGGGGACCAGGAGCCCAAGGCTGCAGTAGACACCATTGAGCACACCAGCCTCTCAGTGCAGGCACAGCCTAAGACAACTTAATGGTCCCTCTGTCCTCTCTCCATACACAGGGTGCCCAGGCAATTATCCTTGCAGCTCATTCCAAAAGCTAGCTCTAATTATTATGGTTCACATCTGCTGAAGCGTGAAGAGAATTAAGTCAAAGTTTAAAGGAAGAAACAAAGAAAGAACCCAAGTGTTAAGCTGCAGTTGGAGCTGCTTCTGTACTTAGGGAATTTTTCACGGTACACTGTAAGTCATATCTTAAAGATATAAAGGGAGAAAGGGAATTAAACTGCTCTCCCTTCATGTCTTCTTGAACTAGCCCCTAAAAGACCTGATATCGGATGAGCTCTGCAGAACTCAAATCTGCACTAAAAATGTGTGCTGGCATTGCTCGGGGATATGAGGAGGTGTGATCCCCCAGTGACAGACCTGTGCTAACAGAGAAACCTTGGTAAGAAGCAGTTATAGATAGGAAAGCTGCAGTTCAATGTGTCACAGGTTGCACTGTATGAAGTGCATCTGCTGGAGCCGTATTGCCGATAAAAGCAGTTTGCACTGGTATATCCCAGAGTCAGCGGAGCCTCACTAGACACTGTCCTCTTATTTAGATTTTATCAGATCCGTATCTTTTTTTCCTTTCAGAATCATGTTTTGGTGTTTCAAAAGTTTCATTTTCCTTCTGTCTAAAGCACTCAGAAGAGCACAGCTGTGTCGTGCCACATGGCCCTGTTAAGGCTGTTGATGTGCAGCAACATATAAAACAAGTTCATTTTAAATAGTCTATTGAGTTGATGGCCTGGACCCCAGGCAGGAATGCTTAAACACAGTTTCCAGAGAGCCTTGAGACTTCTTTACTGGGGGAAGGGTGCCTGCTGAGAAAAACAGTATGTAAGCATGAAATGAAAACTTACATGACTATGCAGGAGCAGAATTGCACAAAGGGAAGAAGCACAGTTGAAAAGACCTCTTTAATCCTAGTTCTCCCTAATTTTTCAGGGTAATATATAATTATTTTGCATGCAGTATATTATTTATGATGTGAATGCCTCAGGACAAGCTAAATGATTTTCAAAGTCCCACTCCAAATGAAAAGGCGCATAGAAACAGCAGAAAAAAAAGTCAATTATGTGAATAAGTCTTATTTGGAGAAACTACTTTGTTGCTGTTGTTCAGCAATTATCTTTGACTTTCATTCCATTTAAGCATTTTTCTCCCATCATTACCTCCATTCTCTCTGCTGGAGGGTCCCAGACAGTTTGCCCCAACCTTTTACCTCAATGTTTCTGCCTCCTTTGCTCCTTGGCACAGGTTAAAGCCTAAAACTCAGAAACCCTGAGAAGAGCATTTGCAGACTAGGCAAAATAAGCACATTCTTCCCTAGTATTCAAAGGAAGACGGTAAAATAGACACAACAGGCAAGGTGCCATTGCAATGCTTTCTTTGCACAGATGACAGTAATGGCTATGATGCTCCTTGTTCTTTTTGTGGTCCTTCATTTCTTTCTTCAAGCAGACCCATGTAACATTGCACTTAAAGTGGAAGCAGAAAAACCCATTCTGAGGAACCCACACAGTTGCAGTCATGAGCTCTGCAGTCTAGCAAAGCTCTTCAAAACATAAGCCTAAGACGTAAGCTCAAGAGCTTGTTGTGGTCAGGGGACACTTCCCAGTAGCCTATGAGTTTACAGAGAGATAGAAGCAGCAAGATTTGAATGTTTGGCTTTAGAAGCAGGGCTCTCATGCTGTGGAAGTGTCATGGATCAGGATGCTGAAGGATGTTCAACTCCTTGTACAGTTAGGAATGGCTTAGGTAGCAAGGGTGCTGAAGGGGCACCTACAACCTTATCTTAGGCTTGTATTCACACCCTCTCCTTTGCAATAGTCTCACCATCTGTTTGGTTTTGCAGTGACCTGGTTCAAAAATTAAACTAGGCAAAACCAAATCAGGGTTTCCTTCCAGGGCTAGTTTTCATTTGCTCTCATTCCTTGAACCATTTGGTTTTCTTCCCTGAACCAAGGCATAGGATCAGAAAGTTGGGAGTGTGCAGTGTGCAGCAGGAAGAGAAAGGTGGTGCCACATTAGAATGGCTTGAAACTATTGTGGAACTGCACGGGTAGGTACGGTTGCTCTCACCCTTAGCAGAAAACCAATCTATGTCCTACTTCTTTGATTCTCTGGTAAAATAATGGGATGGAGGGAGTAAAAAGTTGCATAATCAGCCTGATGAGTTCCTGCACCCTTCAACCCCACAATTACAAGATGCAGCTGATTACTGGATATAAAAAGCATTACATTTCTTGGAAAATTTGAGTATTGAAAAGAAGATCCATTTCATGCATGTATTCTCATCTCACTCTGCTTTTCATATCATGCAAGAAAGAGAAGTTATGCTGTTGTTAGTTTGTTAGTAGCAGAATTTCAAAATGGTTTTGTGTCTACAGACTGCACATCTGTTGGTTGTCAGGTATTATTCAGATTCCTTTGTGCTTTGAGAGAGATGTATGGCAACATTTAAAAAAATACCAAATTGCAGTAAAGCTTTGATGAGCATGAAAATCACTAGGCCAGACAGGCAGGTAGCTGTTCAGGGCCTGCTAGAGTAGGAGTGTGAAAAGGAATCAGTGAATAGGCTCTTAGATCTAGAGGAAGACTTTCTCTTCTCTCTTTTTTCCCCTTGTCTTTCTGAGCCTCAGAGGAAAAAACACTAACAGCATGAAAGTTAGCAATATTGGAAATGTTGTGTAGAAGGCAATGCTGAACGGTACAAATGCAGCTGACACAAATGCATTGAAAATTCCCGTTACAGATCCCCGAGTTCTCTGGGGCAATGAAACCTTTCTGTGTTCTCTGTGCGAGTGCTGTGACCTGATAAGACTTCTAAATTGTAACACAATGCCAATGGAAAGAAAAGATAAGTGCAGAGAAAAGCAACGTGCTGATGAGGAGGTAAAAACACTGCCAGTGACACAGGCTCTTCTTTTGAAATCAAGCTCATGGCTATTATTTTAACTAACTCACACTAGTAAACAATTTTCAGTCCATTAACATGAAATATTTTTCATCAGCAGGTGTCAATACACTTCACGATGAAGTCAGTATGATTGGCATCATTTTGCAAACAGGGAAACTGAGGCATAGAGAAGTAAAGAGTTTGATTCAAGGCCACTCATCTCTGACGGTATCACAGTGAATACAATCTGGGAATCTGAAGACTGAATCCAACATTTTCTGCAACATTATCTTATTTAAAGTGTATGTGTGTATTTGTACATATAGATGCACACACATATATACACAAACACATATACTAGCAAATATTTGGAAGTATAATTCCATATTATTCCATACTAGTAATCACCTTGTCAGGAGGTATTGAGCACAATTTATTAAAGAGGGTTCAGAATAATCTTATCTCTAATCACTTTCACCTTCGTAATCCATTAAAAGACACATCTCTGTTGTGCCTTCCATCTAATTTTTTTTTTCAAGAGGCCCTACTGATCTGACATTTATTGATCTGAGCTTGTCTTCCAAACTGCTAATTTGTTTATATGCTCCTAAATGCCTCTAACCATGTTTCTGCCAGTATTCTGGTAGAATCTGAAATAGGCTTTTTTTTGATAAACAAACATTGAACTGGTACAGTTTTTATAATAATATTTGATTACTGCTCATCATGTTTTTACAAAATACTTTAATATAGTAAAGGACAACACCAGCCCATAGGGACAATGGCTACTTTTGTAAATGCTGTAATTTATCCTTTCAGTGAACGCTTTTAAGTAAGCTGAAGTTAGCCTGCCTAAAATTGTCCCAAGGGAACAATATGATCTATTTTTTTATTCTTTCAAAGGTACATTCCCACTATCACAGACCCTGAAAATTAAAGTCAGTGGGCTCCTGGCAGTGGACGTGTTGGAGGTGGCAGATGACTACGTGAGTCTGGAGTAGGATATGGTTGCGGACCTGGCAGTAAGAGGCTGAGCCCACTTGAAGCCACTCAGTTTGCCCTCCTTGGCAGCCTGTTTTCCCTGGGGATCTGCTAAATCCCAGCTCAGTTCATTGCAGTCTGCCTGTCTGTACTCTCAAGACAAAAACCTCTTCATTTCCATTCTTAAGCAGTAACTTTTGCACTCACTGTCTGTCTGCAATCCATTTCAATGGCCTTATTACCATCCAGTGGCCAACATGAGAGTTTGCATCTCAGTGTCATGGTTTTTAACTCAGAAAACCCAGAAGAAAAGATGTAGCTCCAGAGAGAGAGATGAGTGTATTACCAGCAATTTAAATGGACCAGAATTTCCTCTCTCATCCATACCATCTTTGGATCTGATTGATTGCCTCTCCATTTTATGTCTTTGTAACACACTGTAATGTTACTCCCTGGCATATGCTTTGGATGCTTTAAAAGCAGAGGGAAGAGATGGAAAACTTGTTAACTATATAAGTGAAATTCTTCTCTTACTAGGAGCAAGCTAGTCAAGAAAGCACTCAAGCAGCTAAAACACCAAGGAACAGACATGTTCTCCTATTTCATGCACAGACTAAGCTGTGTTTCTGAGAACTGGAGAATGAAGTCTCTATGCAGAACCTGGGCACAGTAGGGAAGGTTCACAGGTGCCTATATCCTACAGCGCTGGCTTTGTGAAATTAACTCACGCAGTATAAGTTAATATCTGAGAGATGTTTATGGCATTTATTAAATTATATTTATAAAAGTATTCAAATACTTTCTTTCCCACCGTAGTGTTGCAGTTACTGAATCTGAACTAGAAAACTAATTCTGTAACTCTCTCAGCATGAAGTGAAATATGGAAATGGAGATACATCCATGAAGCTTCTTCTCATTTGCTTGTAACTCAGAATGGCCCCAGGAGCTGTAATAATGCAAAGGACATCTCAGGCTCAGAAAAGCAGAGAACATAAAGGTATCACCTCCTATGTACACAGTAATGTATATTTATCAAGCCTTTGGATATGATAGACCTGTTTTACCAGATTTTGCTATGGTCAAAATTTATCTAGACAATGCGTCATTTGTTCTTTTGGATAATCTCAGTATTTACTGAGGCTCCTGGGTGTCTGAGTGCACACGTGCTGGCTTACCTTCTGCCAATAATGGTTCATCTATAAAATACGTACTGCCAGTAAATGGATAAAAACAACTAGAGCCAAGAGCCTTGACCACAGAAAACTTCTCCTCATTACAACAAACTGGCTGAAGCCCCCAACAATTTCATTCATTACAGCTCTGGCCGATGCAGGCAGACCTTAACTTTATTCTATCAACCTTTGTTGATCCTCTCAGAACATGAGCTGTGGAGTAGTAGGTATCTTGCACTTTTCATTTAGAGTTGTTTTTCTTTCATGATTTTTTCTCTAGGTTTTTTCTTAAGACAAAATTAAAAGGCACATTTCAATCAACCAGGCTGATGTTGTCAAGCTCATGCATTGAATTCCCATGGGGGTGGGGGGGAAACAACAAAACTTTCTACTGAAAAGTGAAAAACAAAACTCTCTGCTCCAATTATGTTAATCAGGAATCTGTCTGGAGAATGGGAGTAAAGGGCTGAGTAGAATTAATGGAGGAGAAAAAAACAATTTAATTATTTATATTTGAGTCAACACACCTGACATCTTGCACTCCAGGGACCTTGCTGTCAATAAAAATATACCACCAAACACTATTAAAGCAGCATTTCCTCTTTCATAGGAGGCAGAAAATATATTAAAAGGTACGTCAGAATTATACAGTCATAGAAAATAGGGCTGGAAGGGACCTCTGTTAATCGTCACGATCATGTTGGCACCTCATGCCTAAAACATACCTGGCAGACATCTATAAAACCTCGAGCAGTGGACATCCCACAGCTTCTTTGGACTATCTATTCACTGTCCTTAGTACTAGTCCCTTGTGAGAAAGCACACGCTTTTACCTGGAGCCCTGTCCTTGTCTGCCAAACCCCAGCCTTTTGCAGGGAAGCTGGAAGCTCCTGTAGACTACTGGAGTTAGTCCTGTCAGTCTCTCTTGTTCCTTTATATGTAATAATAGCCTAGTCATATATGCCTGCTGACAGCTGTTGCTAAGCAGAGCCTAAAGAATAAGATATTTTCTCAGATTTTTGTTTCAGCTAGGTATAGATTCTGCCCGTTCACAAGTGTGGGTGCAAAAAGGGGAAACAGAAAATGAAGCTGAGAGAGGAGCAAACACAACACCTGTAAGATATTTGTATGGCCTTGTATCGGGGCATAAGTTCTGCCAATTTTCCTCTGAGTTGCATGGTGGGACTAATGAGAAGTGATGGCAAGTGGCATGAGGGTAAATATAGTTGATCAAGTGTGATAGGCCATGAAGCTTTCATGCACTGTTAATCAGAAATTTGGTTAAGTGCCTGTTTTCCCCTCCTTCTCAATACAGCAGTTGCCACCATGTGCCCTTACCACCAGGAGGGCAGGGACAGGAGTAGGAGTCTCCCGGGTGTACACGGCTTCAGTTGTGCTCTGAGCAATTTGTTTTCAAACACAATCAGAAATTTCTGGAATTGTGGGGTTTAGGTGCTTTTGGGTTTGTCTTTTTTTTTTTTTTTTTAAATTCTCTTTTCCATTACCTGTGGAGTACCCTGACAAGTACCAGCACATACTTCATACCACATTGTTTCCTCCATTTCATCTGGTACCTGGAACTTTGTAGCTGTGCACTGCATAAATCCAGACACTCTCCTTTTGATGCTTAGCTTCACATCATGTTGAAAAAAAATCTTTATTGATATTGAATGTCTAGCAGCCTCTGCTTTTCGAGTGTGATTTTCACAAACAATGGAATTACTTCCATAATTGTGTTCTTGGCTCTTGAAAATGTATCATCTGCTGTATATTTTTAGCACGAATTTACTTTCACCCAAAAACAGTTTAAAATATTTTACTGCTGAATTAGGATAATAATATGGTAGATTTTTAGCAGAAAATGAACCTACTTCTAATTAAAATGTTGTAGGCTTTTCAGAGAACTGATCTCTTTTCATAATGTTGGGAAAACCTACCATTTTATGTAACTGCAAACTCAGCCACAACTGGTAAAATAATAAGAATTCCATTTCTGCGTACTGTGCAGCAGGAAACAAGCGACTCCAACCAGTTTGTTTGCTTGACTGAGTAGACAGTTTTAAAAATGACATTGGCGGCTGTGAGCACAGAATCACATCCAGATCCAGTGCCCTTCCAAATGCAATCTCTTCTCAGCAAACATGCCCCGTAATGAAGACCCATCTCATATCAAAATCGCCAGGCAAGTCACAGAACATCCCTAGCATCGTGATAAGGACTCTGTTTTGTTCTCTTTGTTTACGCAAAATTTCCATGAGAGCCGAAGTGGTTTGGTTGTGAGTGCTTTCCGCTTTGCACAGTAGGTGGGTTTGCTGAGGGAGGGGAAGGGATTAAGCCTGCTGTGAGCGCTGCTCTGTGCGGGATGAAAGCCGCGGTTTTGGCTGTGCCTTAGTCCACCTCCATCCTCACTGCTGCCCCCACCCCTTACGGGCCAGCTGCAGCCAGCTTCACTGTCCAGCGAGGCTCATTGCCCAGGATGGTGATGCTAACACCGTATAAATAAGGTAATAATAGGTAGAATCAGCAGGCCGGGGGATGGAGAATGTCCCCCCTCCCTTTAAAGAGCATCTGCAGCTCTCATCTCATCCTCAGTCAGCAGGAAAACATCTCCCCTCCTGTTTCAATCTACTTTTAAACACATTGCATCGGTCAGGGGGAGTTTGGCCTCTTTAAGGGACAGAGAACAGGCAGAGAAGTGCCCACTCCTGAATCGATCTTTCTCTGTCGGAGGGTGCAAGATGCAATATGAGGCAAACTGGAGAGGCAGAAGGATGATTTTAGACAGCAGGCTCGCTGGGGTAATATATTTATCTATTTATCTATCATTTTAGGCTTTGTTTATAAAGAAACATGATGGCTATATCTGTAAATATTTTAAATACTTCAGTTGGTGGTAGGCGTGGGAAGGGGATCCAAACAGGGATTCTGGGCATTTTCCTTGCCGTTCTTTCTGACATGTCAGTTCAGAGCAGTTGGTAACATAGCGACAGGCTGCAGCACTTCATTATCATCACAATCTGCTACCTTTTTAATATAGTATCCGACATCTCAGTCAGACAGAGCGCTTCGTCCTTAAGCTGGCAGGAACTTTATGCCTTGCACTCGAGAACATCGCCTTGCTGGGTGTATGGACCAGGCAGGGCACACACTGTCTATGTTTATCTAGATATGTCAAAGCATGGCATTCAGCTGAAAGGCAAAAATATATAAATACAAATGGAAAATCACAAGCAAGAATGAAGCCATCCTTTGCAGTCTGGCAAAATCATTCCCTTGTTACGCAATTTCCAGCAAGAGGTCACGTAAATATCTTATTAAAGAGGAGAAAATCCAGACCTCACCTGAACTTTGGTAGCAGAGTCAAGGTACCCACTCGGGCAGGCACTTGTGTGGGCTGTGCCATGAGGTTGTAGGGGAGGTGCTGACCCCGAAAGCCATAGAATGGTGCAGCTGCAGGGACACAGGGCTGCCACTGCGCTAACGAGGAAGGAGGTGCAGGCAGGAGTGTACATTTGGGACCACAGTGCAGGTAAAAAGAGCTTGGGAAATTCTGATTTAAAGGAAATATCTCCGTGCCTAAGTCTTTTCCTCAGGTATATTAGAGCTTAATGATTTCAGGCCTGTCTTCTTGGCGTGGCTTTATGTGGCTCATCTTTTACATTCTGTTGTGTTCTGCCTACCTCCCCTTATTGGGAACCAGCAATCAGAACATCTAACTAAATGGCAGAAATGGGAAAGTGTAATAAATTCTCATGTTTATTTGAATCTCAGCATCTCAGCATCTCTAAGTATTATCAAAACTTTAATAAAATCAGACCTGGAATGTAGATGTTACTAATATTAATTTTCCAGATGGGTAAAGTGAGGCACAAACAGTTACTGGCCATGTACAGACTTTCCTACCTCTACTGGGTAGCACTGTGTGTCCCAAGAAGTCTGTGAAATTTGTGTATTACGTGGACGAGATGCTGCTCCACATGCACAAAAGTGATAGGATTTGGCTCCAAATAAGTAACCTAATTTCTAGATCAAAAAGGTCTGATTTTGTTGGATTTTGCTTTTCTGCTTTAATACCACTGACAAGCCTGATGTTTCCTGTTACAGTCAGCTGAGATTTCAGTCTGGGGTACCAGCATGACTGAGAAGAGAAGTCGAGCCTTGCCTGTGTTAGATGCTGAGCAGCAGAAGGGCTGCTGTACTTACCCCAGAAGTAGCTGCACAGGAGTACTGTGCGAAATCCTCATTGTCTGCAACGCCCTCTCTTAACCAGCTTGAAAGGCTAGGTAGGCTTTTGTTAATATTTCAGCAAAAATTATATCTTAAAAGAAACAAATCTTTGATCAAAGCCTAAAATCACCTTATTTGATCTAAGCTGATTTAAGAGATAGAAATAGAATAAGAGGATGATTTTCAGTACTCTCTGATTTATCTTGGCTGGAATAATTTTCCTCAATAATTCATGTACTACAACATCCATAATCTTTCTTTTATTAAGGCTAGACTATTTGCTTTAATGCTAGGTTTAAAATGCCACATAGGGTAACTCTAGGGATTCTGTGAACTGAATTGTTGACAACATTTTTCTCCTTTATAATTCTCTTAAACCACAGGGTGACTGTGAGAATAAAAGCCGTAGCCTTTAAGTTACACTGACACATAATGTTTAGAGCAGTGAAAAGAGAAAGGTAAAATCTTTTTTCTTATCAAGGAGAAGCAAGCATGTAAAACACAATCCTGATCTGTGTGCAGCATTCCACAACAATGGTTTAGGGAAAACTTTTCAAAGGTGTCCCAATAATTTAGGAACATTTGTCTTAATTTTTAAAAACCTCCAAGACCTGTGAAAGCATAATTTTCATTGCAAATCAGTGGGACTCAGCCTCCTCAGTCATTAAGACCTTCTGAAAAACTACTAAATTCTTGGGAGCCTGTTTTTCCCTCTAAAGCTCTCAATTGAAATTCAGGGGTTTTTTAATGTACTAAACTTCCTTAATATCAATACAAGTTTGCCTCAATCAGTCTTTTGAACTACTGAGTTGGGTATATGTGGGAAATATGTAGGATTCTATGTAATACCAAAATACTTTGAATTTATTGGAGCTTTGATTACCTTTAAAAATAAGACAATGGAATTGCTCTCTGCTGTTAAGAAAGGTCTGTCACGTGCAGCAAAAGTAACCCCTCTGCAAATACCTCTGTTACTGCACATAACTGTGTCTATCTTCAAATGAGCTAACACATGTAAGCAGCTTGTGCACCGCACTGCATGCCATGCTGCAATGCTGGGCAGCTGTGTCTTACACAAATCAGAGGGAGGTTTAGTCAAATCTTTGTACAATGCAGTTATTCTCTAGGTTTGCTAACACCATTGATAACTCGCATAAATGCTTCAAAATAGCCCAGAACAGTGAGGCAGGGAGTTAATCCCCTGTCCTTTCTCTATCTGAGCTCATTTCTGGAGCAGAAGACAATGAAAATTGGGGTCACGGAGGCTGGACACCTGGCTAAGGAATCAATCATCTTTTCAAAGCCTAACCTAAGGGCTTCATGAGGACATGACATATCCCCAAGCAAAATGGTGTTTAAAGTCCAACAAGATATCTGATTGCCAATTTAAAGAGTCACTTTTTTTGAAACACAATTTAAGCAATAGCTGTGGTAATGGGAATTGACCTTATTCACTGTCCTTAGGAAATGCTCACCATTGCTGGTATGTAGATGTTTGTGTTGCCAACATCCTCACTGATCACTGGAGTACATTAAAGCATGTGATATAGGCCAAGGCCAAGCAG
This sequence comes from Balearica regulorum gibbericeps, assembly GCF_011004875.1. NCBI lineage: Eukaryota > Metazoa > Chordata > Aves > Gruiformes > Gruidae > Balearica > Balearica regulorum. Next base: position 65,572,834 of record NC_046184.1, read on the forward strand.
TACTATATAGGTTAAGGCTTGCTTTTAACATAGCACATTAGTTTCACTGGCTTAGGAAATAGTAAGTTTTATTACATCTGTGACATCATGCTGATCTGGTTGCTAAACAGGGTCATCATGCATCACATGGGAAAGACCCGATTTGCTCACTGGGTTCGCTATTTGTGAATGATAGAGTAACAAGATAATCAGAGAGGCAGCTGACCATGCATTAATTGGTCCAGCATACCTCTTGCCCAGTGGAGGACTAGCAAACACCGACAGATAGCATTGTACTCTGAGAAGGACATCACACAGGGAATATGTAGCTGGGAGTCATCCTAATAGTGTTTCCAGATGTGTTGAACATGCTTCTCATAGCAATTGGAAGTCACCAGTGTGTTGGTGGTCTGATAAAGTCAGCAGTCAGCTAGAGACATGCAGGCAGGCAAATGAAGAGCCACTGAATTTATAGCTCACAGTCACTGGGGCTGCAAGACAGCTTGAGTCTGTTGTGCAAAACCAGGTCCTTACCACTTGTTACACTGCGTAACAGATGTTGGTTGACAGATATCACCAAAGGATATGGAACAAACACTCAGTTTTTAAGCAGCTGAGTAGCTTCAGTGCAAAGGCTGTTTTCTACAATTGTGCTTGTTTGGTATGAAGTGAAGGGGATTCTTCACCATTACAGCACTGAACTGTGTGATACTTTGCTAAGACCACTCTAGACTTTGCATCTCATTTTGTAACAGCTATTTCCATGACAATAAGAGCTTGCTGAGGCAGTCTGGATCTAAAAATAGTGCTGATCCTAATAGAGGAAAAGAATGGGATCTGAATGAAGAATTTGTTTTAATTCATTTTAACTTCTTTAATGTTTCATGTTATATTGATGTCTCAATTAAAAAGAGATTTCTGACAGTACTTCTCCCACCGTTCTGCAAAACATTACCTCCATTTTAGTAACAATAACTGAAAGAAAGAAATAATTACCTACTTTTATTTCTGAGGCAGCAGTTTCTCCTTCTGAAGTCCTTGTAATGAATCACCATTCTCTCTTCCTGTCCCAAACCAATTTGTTCATAATTGCTACTTTTGAATAAGAACATGTTTGAAGATTGCAGTTTTCAACTTCCAGGACAGGTCTTTAAAGTAGGGAGGCCAAACAAATGAGCACAAGTTCAAATGTTCTCCTGGGTTTTTGGTTTGGTTTGGTTTTGGTTGTTGGTTTTTTTGTTTTGTTTGGGTTTTTTTTACAAAAATAAGAGCTAAAATAACAGAATAGGCCAATAGTCGATGGAGCTCTAAAACTTTGCAAAAAGAACCAGAAGTTTCCCATCAGCAAACTGCCTAATTGTGAAACATTATACAGCTTCGTAAAAAAAGAACATCTGCCTAACTCCAAGTACTGATAATTTGTATTCTACAGGGGGAAAAGAAAAGACCTGTGCATCTCATAATTTGTTATCTGAGAAAATAGAGCCTGTCAGTTAAAGGAAAGGAAACTGCTATAGGTCATTTCTGGTACATTGCTGAGTCTATCCTTGATTCACAGCACAGCACTGAGCAAGGGACTTGATCTCTTTGCAGTCCAATTTATATAACTATTTAAAAGATGTAATGAAATCTATCTCACAAGGGGTTTTAAGCCTTGTTGCTTAGAAGATACCAGGACAGGACCAAGCACTAGAGGGATTTCAAAGTATAATTAGTACCCTAAGACTACTAGAAGTTTCAATGCTTAGGTGATTCTTAAGCAATTAACTCTGTAGGCTATTTTAAAGTGCCTAAATCCCCAAATTTCAATCTATCAAACACTGCTGAGCAGTCCTAATCTATGGTAGCACATAAAATAGATAAAGAAAGATAAAGATATAAAGATAAAGATGTGAAGATAAGGATACAGATGATAAAGATATAAAGATAAAGATAGGTAAAGGTAAATGTAAAGATAAAACCTGCAAACTCCCTTTTTTGGTTCTTCAAGTTATGTAGAGAGCAGTAAGCAAATTCCATATCATCCAAATTAGAAGTGATGAATCTGATTTTCCTCTTGACTGTATTTCTGAGATACTCTTTAATTTGTTCCAAGATGTTGATATTAGGAGTCTTGGATGTAAAGCAGGCATTTTGATAGTGCACCTGAATTAACTTGCTGTGAAAAAAAGATGATATTTTAAAAGTTCTCTATTATGTGTGACTAAAATTTTATTATACTGGAATATATTAATCTCTGCTGCTAATTGCTGACCTAAGTAAAGCCAATGGATAAAGTAAATACTCTCCTTTTGGGGTAAATTGATGGAGCAATTAAACATTTGGGTAGGCAGGGATACATGCAGCCTTACCCTAACATGAGGCACATGCCAGAGCAGCTGTCACTGAGGGTCCAGGGAGCCCAAACTCATCCAGCCCCATGTAAATTTGCATTTGGTTGTTCAGTTGGTGTGGTGGAGGCCACTGCCAGAAGCGCTGGGAAGCATAAGGCTGAGCAGAAGGTGAACAATATAGATGAGTGGGTTCTTGGGGGGCTGACTGCCAGGACCGGCACGGGGGTACAAACAGATTATGGAAGGTTGTGTGCATGTTTGTGCATGGCAAAAATGAGAGCAGCAAGTGTCAGCAACACTTTGAGAAAAAGCCAAGAGCCCTTGTTTCATTTTGCAAAAATACAGTTTTCTTTCTAAGATATTTTTTCCTGCTTGCTTTCTGGAAAATTTGACTTAAGGCATGTTATAGGAGGCAAGTGATAAACTTAGTGTTAACCAGTTTCTCCTTCTGTCAGTGTTTACATCTCAAAATTTCAAAGCTCTTCAGCTGTATCTTGATACAAGAGTTTCTTGCCCTTCCTGGGAAGATTTATTAAAAAAAAAAAATTGTAAAGAGTTTATACTAATGTTTAGATGAGTAATAAAGAAGCTGAACATTTATAATTTTTTTTTGTTCCTTTGCAGTTTAGGAACTTAGTGACAAATTAAGCCTTCTAGATAAAATGAAGCATGTCCCAATATATTCACAGCACTCTGAAGAATAAATGCAGGATTGTCATGAAAATCTTTGCATTTCAAAAGTACAAAATTTTTACTCGCTTCAAATTCAGATTGTCTGCAAAATTCAGGCCATCTCTTAAAATGTTCCCACTACAAAGAGTCTAAGGCTGGTTTTCAAATGAAACTAATGTTTGCCAAGCACGATATTTGAATCACCGTTGAGACTCATACTGTTACTTCTTACAGCTCTCACTGAGAGGGCTAAAGGCAGAGGATTTGTGGAGGTCTTCACTGAGAGAAAAACGAACAGTTATACACTGGAAACCTGTAATAAAAAAAAAAAAGAAAAAAAAAGAAGAAAAAAAAAAAAAAGCAAGCCTTAACTTTTTCAAGGAAGTTACCCCATGCATGAGGTCTTGTGTAATGCACCAAAGTACTGGAGGATGAATGAAACCAAAAAGTCAGCTCCTGTCGCTGCTCCCTTTGTATTCCTGTAGCCTCTTTTTTCCCCTTCTTATATGGTTTGGATTTTTTTTCTTGGAATGCCATTGTTAATATTTTATGCTAAAGTTTATGTTCTGCAAAATAAACCAGTTTCAATGTATGTTTGATTCCGTTCTATTAGAGCACTAATTTATGTTCCCATGTTATTTAACAGTCACCTAGTCTTGCAACATCACTCATGTTTGTTCCCCTCAGATATCTAACTGTTCTCCTCCGGAAAGATGCAAATCTTTCTCTTGCATTTTATTAAAATAAACAGAGGAGTAAGTTTCTTTGACCGCAAAATGAAAATGCACCAGAGGGGAACCTGGTTCCAAAAGGTGTCCTTCAAAGCATCTGAATCTGTCAGCAGGTCCAATCACCTGCGGCTCAATTTGCGAAACCTTTTCAGATGTTTTTTGAAATGTGAGAGTTATTATTTGAAAATGGATTTGTCAGATATTGTAGAAAGAGTCAGAGCACAGCAGTGTTATCAGAAGAATGGCTGGTGATCTTTCTGAACTCCCTGTCATCCTCACTGCACCTTCTTGATCACTTAATGTCATGCTCAGGTCCCACACTGTCCAATGGCAAGGAATAAAGTGTGGAGATTGTACTTTTTTTTTTTTCCTGGGATAGAATTAATTTTCTTTATAGCAGCTCATGTGATGCTGTGTTTTGGATTTGTGACCAAAACAGTGTTGATAACAGAGGGATGTTTTAGCTATTGCTGAGCAGTGCTTACACAGCATCAAGGCCTTCTGTTTCTCATGCTGCCGCACCAGCGAGTAGGCTGAGGGTGGGCAAGAAGTTGGGAGGGGACACTGCCGGGACAGCTGACCCCAACCGACTAAAAGGATATCCCATGCCATATGACATTGTGCACAGCAATAAAGATGGGAGAAAGAAAGAGGGGACATTCAGGTTATGGCATTTGTCTTCTCAAGTAACCATTACATGTGATGAAGCCCTGCTTTCCTGGTGATGGCCAAACAGTTGCCTGTCGATGGGAAGTAGTACATAAATTCCTTACTTTACTTTGTTTGCATGTGCCACTTTGCTTGACTGATTAAACTGTCTTTATTTCTCGCTTTTGCTCTTCCTATTCTCTCCCTCATCCCACTGACAGGGGAGCAGTGAGCGAGCGGCTGCATGGTGCTGAGCTGCCTCCCAGGATTAAACCACCACAGGCTTCTTTTACTACTGTGATCAGTTTCTAGTGCCAAAGCAGCAGTTTTATAAATGACAGCCTTCCCTGGCCATTTCCCATGACATATCCTAGATAAGAGTTGCTCATCAGCTAGTAGAACATTTGGCCACGTTAACAGCGTGACCTGTGTTTTGCAGTGATTACAGAACAGCCATCAGTCTCTGCAGCTGGCATTTCCAGTGTTCATTGTAGATGGCTTGTATCATCTAAGTAGGCAGCTTTGTATTGAGTGTTAGCCTCAGGAGGTGATCCATCAGCCTTGGAAAGGTGGCTGTGACCTCATACGCTGTAATTTGCATCAGCCTGAGAGAATGAGTATATGGGGAAGGCTGTTTGTATTCATCTGCTCTGCAAATCCTGCTGAAAGAAGAGTATGACCTGTGAATTTCTGAGAACTCACATTTGAAGAGATGTGTAAAATTTGAAGGAAAAAATGCATGTATATTTTCTGGTTTTGAAATGGGGAAAAACCCAGTGCAGTAAAATAATTGACAACAAGTGATCTAAAATGTCAAGTGCTTTGATTTCTATCAATTTAGGTTCCTTACAAATGCAAGGGGAGTTAATTCCAAAAATGCCTCTCTCAAATGTGATCAGTATAGCAGATTCAGGAGTCTTACAGTGGCAACACTTCAATTACGTAGCTGTGGCAGCAGAAGACAAAGCAGAAATGGCACTGTGCATAACTGCACAGTTTAAAACCTGTTGTTCCTAATGGATTTTCAGTCCCTATTGCTGTTACTATGAATGCTGAATCAGCAACAGGTAGAAGATGCAAAAGCCTACCTTGCTGAAGCAGAGTCGATAGCATGAGCTACTATACAACTTCCTGAGATAAATCTCAAACCCATAGTCCTGAGCAGAGGTCTCCTGTTACCTTGGTCAGGACAACTACTGGCAGCTGCCAAGAAAGCTGCAGGGTTGTTGGGGGTCCTTTTGACAAAGTTTTCCTTTTGGGGAAGATCATGATGGAATGTGTGGTTGAAACAAAGGAGGGACATCTACTGGAGGACAGAATTCCTACAACAGCAGGAATCTCACTGGAAACATGGCAGTTAGTTATAGTCTTAAACCCCAAGGAAATCTTGTCTATCTCTTGCAAATGCTCTGTTCTAGTCACCAGCTTTGCTTGCTTGCTTGTTTTTCGTGGAATTCTCATAAAGGTCTTGGGTTTATCCTAATGCGTTGTAGGCCATACTGCTGTGATCACGCAAAGTTTCTTTGGTAAGGATAACCGTTTTCCACATACAGCTAAGTATAAATATGTCTTTTAAATTCAGGAAAGTGCTTAGACATTTTTTAGGGCTATGAAGTGCTATGCTGGCATTTTTTTTGGATATGAATTACATGATGCTGAAAGCTGAGAAAAGGGTGAAATTTCATCAAGCCCTGGAGGTGCAAGACACGATTTGTTTCTCACGACTTTGATCTCTGGTCTTAGTATTTGTGGATAAGTACAAATAAGAAAGGTAAAACAAATTAAACTGAAAAGGGGAAGATTCAGCAACAAAAACTAAACTGAAAAGACCATGACCACGTTGGACAGAAGCCATATAGTGTCTGCTGTGATAAGTCTGGAGGGTGGGGAGGAACCTTTTTTCTGCCCTTATTGAAGTCTGTTCCTTCTGATGCTGCTGTGCCCAGCCGAAGTTGTTTCAGTGACTGCCACTGCTTGATTAATTTGTACTTTCCCCAAAAATATCATCCACAAAATACACTTTTCATGAAAAATCTAGGAACGTTAGTAACAAATGTGACTGCCAGTTTAACAGGGAGTTTTCCATGGCCTCTTTAAGGATTCAGTTCTAATCCAGGAGTTCTTGAAGATGACATTTTAGGCAAATGTCACTCAGCAGCTCATATTTCATGCAGTATTTAATATCTCTACTCAAAGGTTAAACCCACTGTTTAAAACAAACTATATTTTCCAACGTGTTGCAGTGCTAGGAATGGTGTGGAGTTGTACTATTTCAGGGGTGGCAGTTTCCCCCAGGGAAGCTACTTTTCCTTCAAAGAAACTGTCTCCCAAACCTCCCTACTTTTTCTATGAAGAGACCAGTGTATTCCCTTCACTGTACTACCAGACAATAGTTGATGGTTCAGAGGAAAAATAAGTATTTCTGTTCCCTCTATTGTCCCAGAGAGGAATGCAAGAAAGAACAGAAAGCAGCACACGACACCTAGAATGGCATTGAGGCAGGTCAGCCATGTCCTTGATAAGAAATTTGCTAAAGGCAGAAAAACTCGTAATAGGAATTTTTCAAAATGCATCAGGGCAGGGAGCCAACCAGAGAGTCAGCCAGGACAGAAAATTATCCAGGTGTAAAAGTAAACAAAAAACCTACATTTGTTGTTATGCCCCAGTTTTCACTTTGGAGAGGTTTAGAAAAGGGTCTTGCATTCAGGTACAAGCCTGAGAACCTTTTACGAAATGAAAGATCAGCAGAAGAGATATTTAGAACAAACGTACGTAATTAATAATAACTGCTAATATTATTTACTTAGGCATATTTCTTACTTTTAAAGTAAGGTTTTGTATCAGAAGACAGAGAATGTTAAGCCAATTTTTAAGAGAGATTTCAGAAAAATACAGCTCAGTAGATCTGATTTCTGCAGTAGGAAAACTGGTAGACATTATAATAAACCAGGAATAGTTTCCTATGTATAAGTACAAAACGCTGGGGGGAAAATCAACAAGTTCGTCATGCATCACGAATCTCTTAGATCCTTCGAAGCAGTCAAAAAGCAAGGGTTGAAAGGGCCCTGGTAAATACAACATTATTCAATTTCAATTCAATTATCGAATTTCCAAAAAGCTACTGCAAAGGTAAATAAATGGTTTACCATTGATATTTTTACTCAAGAATCTTTTCTAGAGCTTGTGCTATTCCACATATTCATAAATGATCTGAAAGAAGGGAAATTAGTGAGGTGATAAAATTTGCTGCTTACACAAAATTAGTTATCATAGTAGAAATTAAATCTGCCTGAAGTTTTCCCAGACAATCTGTGACACTGACTTACAGAGACATGAAATGAGACATGAAATTCAGTGTTAACAAATGCAAGGTAATATACATGCACAGAGAGAAAAAAAAAAAAAAAGTATAAATACTCATATAAGGATAAGTTTAGGGGGAAAAAAACATGTGATCAAGCATAATGCTTGGAAAATACCATAGTGCCATAGCAGAAAATGTTAGTATTGTATGTAGTGAATACTTGGTGTAGTTATTCAAGAAGGATACAGCAGGCATAAAAAAGGTGCAGAGAAGTTCAGCATGTACGATGAGACATTAAGAGAGGCTAAATATATAAGGATTTTTCAGCTTGGAAAGAAACAGTTGAAGGGAGATACAGCACTCAAAGAAGAAGAGCTAGGGCTGCTCTGATCTCTCTCCAAACTTAAACAGAAGGAAGTTCTTTCTGAAATGGTGCATTGGCAATTTTGGAAGTTGTTTCTCTAGAACATCATGGGAAAAAAGGTACTAGCACATTAAAAATTTAGACAAATCATCTAAATCCTGTAACTATTCATTTCCCCAAACAAGGCGAATATCCAGGAAGAACTACCCTCTCCATGCTTGATGCCATGTTCTTCCCTATGCATCTTCCAGCCACTGTCAGAGACAGAAAGCTGGCTGAGAAGAGCTGCATCAGGCTCTCATTCCTATTCCCACTCATCCCTGAATCCTTCTCGTGGGAATTGTTTTCTGAGGAGACTATAGAAATTCTGCAGTGTTTTGGGTTAGGGACTGCAATTCAGGGCAGCCTCCCTGTGTCCCTTGAGTGAAGTATAGGGTGAATCTCAGTCCTGTCCTGTTGGTACATGGCAGTGCAAAGGATGTCTTCATGGAAATCTGGTAAGAGCTTGCTGGAAGTTGCAGACTTCTTGTTCACCACAGCAGGACACTGTAGAAAATATGGCCTGAAGAAAACACCCCAAAACAACTCTCACCAAAGTTCTTTCCCATATTTTAACACAAAGAAGAGTTTTCTTTCCAATGTTGCATTAGAGACACAGTGATACTTGGTACTGATGAGAAGTTTATCAATGCCAAGAACAGGGAATTGTGGGGGAATAAAAGTTTATTTCTCACTTAAACTACTCATTATTTATGAAAACAGTTCCCTGAGAACACCTCTTTCAAAAAATTTCTACCAAGAAAACCTTTTGTTTCACAGCCTAACACCTTTGGAGGCTTACAAAGGTACTGAAGGACTCCAATAATCCACCCCAAATCTCAATTCTCTTTGTCACCTTTGTGCCCTTGATCCTATCATGCTCCAGCTTCTCATAATTAAACCTATCAGTCCGGCAAATATCCTGACAGGATCCGAGTGAGAGAAAAGGTAGCAGACATTGTGTGCTGAGGTGTTGCTAATGTGGGAACCATGGACAACAAGTTCGAACAATGAATTTGTGACAAGCAGAGGAAAAAACAATGCCAAACTGTTAAGGGGACTGGCTAGTTAACAGGACTGGCTAGAGCTACAAACTGCCTTTTGCATTTTTAGTTTGAATTTGTGTCAATATAGCATTACCATTGTTGGTGATAACTAAAATTGTTGCTAAGCATCTCAAGGACTGCATCAGGAACAAAATTAAGTTTAAACATATGGGGGTAGGGGTGATGAGGCTGGGGCGGGCAGGAAAGGCTTAAAAAAAGCTTGCCTTGCTACTTCCCGTGTCATTTTTTCTGCACAGAAAGAGATGACAGCCTTCACTTGTTTCATTCTGCCATCTTTTCATTAGTGCTAAATTTTCTTTCTAAAATCAGGCAGCAGCACCAGGAATGTTGTCTTTGATTAGACCAATTTTAAAGCTGAGCTTATTGTTAAGTACCTTGCTGAATCAGTGCCCAAGTTTTCAGCTCCTATTCTTGGCCTTCAAAAATACATAGAATTGCACTGTTAGATAAAAGCAAACAGATCTCTCAGGGAAGTGTGTATTTCTAGACTTGAGCTTTCTCTCTTTCCCTTACTAAAACAAAACAAAACAAAAAACTGCGTGCTACAAATCTATCTAGATTACTTTTTTTTCTTTCTTCTAAACAGTTGAATAGATTTTAAGCCATAAGCATTATCTATTCTGACTTACCACTTCATCTGACTCACTGAATTTCATCCAGACATTTCTGTTTTGAACCTAATAGTCTGTAAATGAACTAGAACTTTTCTCCTGGGTAGACATGCAATCAAGGAAAACATTGATTTTAAATTTATAGTGTATTGTTTTCAAAAAGTGTTTTCTCTGTATGTCTCTATTTAAAAATCTGACAACAAAGCATCTTAAAACAGTCTCAGGATGTCACACTGTCTGGAGAAAGAAATTTCTACAAAATACTCATCTGACAATAAGGAGTGATGCAGAATATTATATTAGTGAAAAAAACCCTCCAACTTTATATTCAGTTCTTGCTTCAAAATCCCTAGAATCATTTCTAAGTGAAGCAAACTTATTATCTTATTCCAGATCTACTTTAAATCTCAGAATTACATAATTGTGTCTTATTTGCAAGTGATATGAGAATGCTGTTGTGATGATACCTTTAGCCTCATGAAACAGTTTTATCTGCATTTTTTGGCATACAAGGGACAGCTTTCTCATGTAATTCACTAGAGTTATTTTTGTGGAGGAATAGAAAGATCCAAACCCAGGAATGGAACTAAAACAGAGTTCTCCATTCATTTCTAAAAAGCTCCTACTTCAGAAATGTTTATGTTAAAGTACATAAGACCTTCAGTTCTGGAGTTATGAAAACAGGGCAGTCTTTGTAGGACCAAACTGGGTTTTGTCATTGAAAAGCACATTGGACCAGTCAGGGGGAATTCACAAAGATCATGTAAAGCTCTTCTCTTACTGGGGTGCTGACTGTAAGGTTAGGTTACCCTAACTACTAATAGACCTAATGTACTGAAAATCAGCCAAATATAAAGAGAGTCCTTTAAATCCTGTCACACCCTACACACAAACAGGTGAGAGACTGAAAAACAGGGGCTGCCCTGCTCTCTCCTTACCCGTGTGGGCTTCTTCTGAGCGAGGTGATTCTCCCATGCAATCTCTGACTGTTTCTGGATCTATATTTTATCCATTGCATATTCAAAGTGATTGTATCAGACCACAGCATCCACACTATAGCATTCCTTTTGCTGTGAGTTGAATGAAATCACGGTCGAGTTAAACTGGTAGGTATCTATCTAAGAGTCCAGAGGAGGGCCACAAAGCTGATCAGAGGGATGGAGCACCTCTCCTGTGAGGACAGGCTGAGAGAGTTGGGGTTGTTCAGCCTGGAGAAAAGAAGGCTCTGGGGAGATCTAATTTTGACTTACCACTTTCTGAAGGGGGCCTACAGGAAAGATGGTGGGGGACTGTTTATCAGGGAGTATAGTGACAGGACAAGGGGTAATGGGTGTAAGCTGAAGGGAGAGTAGATTTAGATTAGATGCTAGGAAGAAATTCTTTACTGTGAGGGTGGTGAGGCACTGGAACAGGTTGTCCCAGAGAGGTTGTGGAGGCCCAATCCCAAGACCAGGTTGGATGAGGCTTTGGGCAATGTGGTCTAGTGGAGGGTGTCCCTGCCCATGGCAGGGCGGTTGGAACTGGATGATCTTTGAGGTCCCTTCCAACCCAAACCATTCTATGATTCTTTTTATCACGGAGTTCACAAGGATGCATTTGCTGTTCTGGCCAGCTCTAACACATGCAGAGGTTTCATAACAGTTGGAAGGCATGGAGGGGACATGAAAGAAGAAACAAGAGGTGCTGAGGTGAGGTGTGAAACCCGTTATCAGAGGTGGGGATGTTTCAACCATGCCTGGAGTATCAGAGGTGTTAAAATCAAAGATGTAAGTGTATTGTTTACTGTGTGAAAGCCCAAATATAGGAGAGCACAACGTATTTCAAAACTGTTTAAAGGAAGCCTGTGCGGTGTCAGCTTCTTCTCTGTCTAGGCTCTAGAGGTATCTTAGCAAAGGTCTCCATTTCATGCCAGAAATGTTAAGAAGCTTGTCCTGATGGCTCAGCTCTACAGGAGAGCAATCTTTGTTAGTGTAGCTCCCAGTGTCGTGCAGCTGCTTCCTGCTAGTCTGGCTAGAAATGTCAGACCACATAAAGATCTGAGAACAAAATAGCGGCAGACAGGTTTTCTCTCATCTGACTTTTCAATAGAGGCATTATTACATTTTAATATTTCCATCCATATTGCCTGCACTCAGAGCAGATAGTATACAATTTTATCACAAAGTACCTCCTCTCCGTCATATTTTCTACTACTGTAAACTCAGTAGGACACACAATATGCTTTACATTTTATACCTGAAGTAGCATTTTCTATTGTCTTCCACAACTCAACCTAAGAACTTTCAAAGGTTCATCCAAACAAGATGACTTATTTTTTTGCCTCCCACCTCTATCTCCCTCTGCCACGTTTCTCCTTTTTAAGCAAAAATATAAATAAAACAAATGTTTTTGTAACAAAGAGTCTGAATAAATAAGTTCCTCAGAGTTTAGCTGCCACCTTTCTGAAGGGCTTCTGATGATTAAATAATATTTGGCTTTATGCCTCTCATGATTCTTTTAAGTACATGAAAATAGAAATTATGCTGAAAATAATTTTATTTTCTTTTAAATTTCATGGGCTTTTAAAAGATAACCAGGAAGACTGATTAATTCACATATTTCTCCCCCACTGGCTGGAAGAACACCTTTGTAGGTATCATTTCATTTATATTTCCCCTATGTCTCCATAGAGTACGTACTTCCATGTTAGAATCTTTATTCCTATCTGTGAACTCTATATCAAGTTTACGAGTTTTAGACCCAGATAAGGACAATGAAGAATATGTCAGAAATATAGAAGGTTGCAAATATGGTGGAAGAAGAGTTGCCAAATTTCTTTTTTTTTTTTTTTTCATACTGTAGGAAATAATACAAAATAAAAAACTATAGTGACGTCTTTTGGTTGACAGTGTTGATTTTTTTTTTATCTGTTGGTTTCTATTCCTATCTAACCAGTCAGAAATTATTACAGAAAACAGAAGATGATAGTAATTTTCCAAATTATGATTACGTGAATGGCTAAGCCTGCTCCCTTGAAATGGAAAAAAAACCCCTGCAAGTTACAAAGTTCTTTTCAATGTCCTTGTTTTAACTCTCCCTGGATCGTTTTGTTCAGGCAACTTTTACCATGCGCTCAAGTGCTTCACACATAGCTTAAAAGACCAAAGAAGTAAGTTTTTAGCTAATACAAACAGCAAACAACTACACTTATCAAGCTACGAGTCTAAGCATTCCTATGCCCACAACCCCTAGTAAGAATCCCCGTGAGTGCTGGCAGGCCAGGCGGTGCCCGAGGACGGAGCAAAGGGTCAGCCTCCACTGCTCCCTGGAAGAGGCCGACCCTCGATATTGCTATTTCGCTCTCTTATGACTCCCTGTTTTTTCTTTTAGGGTTTTATGCACCAAGTCTTCATGTTGGTGTTTTTCTTCTTAGATCCTCAAGCTGCTGCGAGGTTGCAGTTTTAACTTCTTTATCTTGTCTGACTCTATGCACTTCCTCACATCTCTTTCTTGCAATAAAACTATTCACCCTGACATTTATCCCCAGGTTTTGTAGCCAGGCCGCATTGGAGCTAAGCCTTGGGCCACAGAGAGCCTCACTTAATAATGTCTTTCTATTGTCTGTGTTCATGTGCATTTAAACAGAGATGAGCACAGTGGTTGATCCCACTCTGAGCTATTGTTTCAAGGCACCTGTAGATGCAAGAAGATATTACATTTGTTTGTACATGGTTCAAATTACCAGCCAGCTTGAGTCCTGCTTCCTCATCTGATTCAATTTTGTCTGTACGTTTGGAGCACATGAGTTTTCCACTGAAACAGTGGGAGTACAAGCGATAACTTTATGCACATCCTCATTTTCCTTTTGTTGACTCAGGGGTTTAGCTTCCTACCCTACAGGGATTTTTGGATAACTCATTGTCAAGACAACTCTCAGCAGGATCAAGGCCTTGCATGAAAAACTGTGTTTGCCACAATGAATGCTTTAAAACAAAGCACAAACCCACCAGACAGTAGGTGGTAGTTCAGGTTGGTATCTGATGCCAGAACATTTCCACGGAAAAAGAAGCTGAGCCACAATTACTCTGTTCTGTGGAAATCATTAGGGGTTTTTTTGCTTCACACTGTTTGGTTTTCTTCATCTCTTTTTAATTATATTGAAATTATTGATGCGAATTAAAAAGCAAACAAAATTAGAAAAACTAGGAGGGAAGAACACTATACAGAAGAAACCATGCCAGTGTCTTCTAAACAGATAAAGGGGGTTGGAGATGCTGAACAGAGCAAAAAGAAGCCCCATGCCATAAATTATGTTGGCCGGTGATTTGGAACAGAGAGCATGCTTAATCCTGTGAGAGTGCAATACCTTGCATGATGTACAAGTGCCTCACAGACAGAAATTATTATCACCATTTATAATATAAATGACCATATCTGTGTAACAGGGTTCATTACTAGATAATACCTTATCTGGACTGAAAAATTAAATTGTACAACAATAGCGGCACAATAGTTCCCTTGACAATAGAGCTACACAGCTGCTAAACTGAAACTAGTCTCTGCAAGGACATTTAGAGTCCTCCAAAATGCAACATATCCTGTGCTTGCAAACCCGCTGGTCTATAGAATTCACTGTTTAGTATTTCTGTATGTGAGAAATGAATTTTTCTCATTCAAATTGTTGCATCTCTTCTTATATGTGGTTCCACTAGAAATCCTCTTTCCTTCAAAAATCCTGGGCTTTTTGAGCAATACAGCTGCCAGAGGATTCACAAACACTCTTAGAGGGATGATGAACTAATATTGGATTTACCTATTAAAGACAAGAGTGTCTGGGAAGCCACCGTCTTTGGTCACTTCAGACTCTCCTGAGAGCACCTTGAGGGAGCTTTGTGAAGCTGTGCAGACTCTTTCTCACGCTAAGCCCATAAGCCATATTCTATTGGCTGAAGCTTTTCCAATTTGTGAATGTCTTTGGCCATATTAAGAGGAATTTGAGAAGAGCTTACGGAGAATTAGAAATCCTTATTCAGAACCCAGTAGCTTAGCTGCTGGCTATTATTCTGTGCTGCTGCTTTTTCTAATGTCAATTTCAATGATTTTCATTTCAGAAAAATCATCTCAATAACACATTGGGAGCAGGAATAATACATGGAACTGTTTGGAGGCTACTGGCTCAATAAATAAATTTTCTGTCCAGCCCATCTATTCTGCTAGAATATTTTACAATTCTGAATATTTTTTCCTTCCCCCCCCCAAGAAAAGGAAAACCAGACATAGGTGAATATTATTTTGTGCTGAGGAGAAGCCTTATCTTCCTCTATAGGATTAAAGAATTCTTGCTACTTAGTATTTCCTGAGGTTGGAAATCTACCATAACACCACTATTGGTGTTCCAAGTATGGCTCAATTTTGTTTGGGTTACACCATTTAGGAGCTGGAGGATGACAACAGTTGAGCCTTTAAGATGCCAATATTTTCAACTGAGATCACTCTTTAGTACACAATCCTCTTCACCATATTAAGTGAGTGCCAATATTTGCACTTCTCCAAAGACAGATTTATTTAGGGTATTTGTTCAGTGAGCTATTTAAAAATAAATGTTATATAAAATAAGTTATTAAACTAAAATTATATCCCAGGGACATATATTTAAAGTAACCTAATTTTTAGACACTATACTTTATCCCAAATTCTTTCTGATTAAATTTATGCATGGAATTCACCCGCTGTGTGACTTTAAATTTCTCTTCTACAGTCACTGCAAAGAGAGAGATACTGGCAAAACATTGATTTAGTCCACCAAGGCCCTAAAGTTCTGCACAGCTTTAAATGTCTAAAATTACATGAGGCTAAACCAAGCCTTTGTTGGTTAGATAGACTGTCATGTCTAATTCCATGCAAACAGATTTTCTAGTTTCAAGATCACTTAAAGTTGGGTAAGGAGAGGTGAGCTTAGCTTCACCAAAACTTTCATGGCCAGTTCAGCACAGGCACAGCAGAGAGTTGGCAGAGTAACAGTTTTTTTATTAGGGCTGAAGGTTCACATTACAGTAGAAAAATCAAAGTCTGTTTCAACAAACACCTTATATAGAACTAGAAATCCAGTCAGGGAGTAAAAGAGAGTTGCAAAATTTGCATGGGAGGAGAACTGTTTCATGTGAAATGTCAGGATAAAACCCATGAGGTAAATATGTATATACTTAGAGTCATATTTTTATGCTGGGAAGTACTAATGACTGCCATCACTCATGAACCTAGTGAACAGCTAGAGAAAAACTGTTACATATTGCAAAATTCATATAGAAATGCTAATATCTAAATAATTCTAAGGAAATTATGGTTAAAACATCTTACAACTTTTCTATTTCCTTGTGTAATTGGTGCTTTTTAATGTTTTTTACTCTCAGGAGCCTCCCTAGAACTACATTGGAAGCATGAGGTCTCTAAATGTATCAGCTGCAGTAACTTACGCCTTTACAGCATTTGTTTCTCTAAAAAGATTAGGTATATCTGCCTGATCCACCGATTTTTTTTCTCCTACAAATGGGCTTGGGGAATCCAGAGATTTTCTCTTGTAGCTTGGTAAGTAGAAAGAAGTGAAATATGCTGAAAATTATCCTTATTTTTTTTCCTTCCAGACTTCATGTGAAACAGAGGGGCTAGATCTTCATCTTGTATCTAAAACCTTCATGTCACAAACACCTTTAAACTTCTCCATCCATGTGCTGTTCCCTCACCTGAACAAGAAACAGAACCATGAAAAAATGTTATTAATCTAGATCAGGTTTTCAGTTTGTATCACTGTCACAAGCCTTGAGCTGGCCCATGGGACAGAGGAGGAAAAGGCCATATGGACTCCTTCTTCTTGGGCCAGTTATAGTGTCCATAAAAGCTGTGGACTCATGTTCAGCCTTCAGCTGTGCACTGCTGGAAGGTACTGAATCAAAAACTGTATGTGGATGAAAAATTAGTTCCATCTTTGCCATGGGACAGTTGCTCTCTGTAATCTCCACTAAACATTTGTTATGGATAGGTGTCAGCTATTGTGTATGGAAATGTTTTGTTTCTACTCTTCCATTTCTTTTGATGCTGAATAGCATTAAGTATATTAACATACACTATAAAAACTCTGTTGGTATTTCCTAGATACAGAAAGCATTTACCAAGATCAGTATAGATGATTGCTACGCCAAGCTGCTTACTGATGTTTCTAGAAGGTCCTCCTACCTGAATCTCATACTGTTTCCTGACTGCTTCAATTGCTTCTTTGTGTTCTACCAAGCCATGGCTATGATGCCAGTTTATATAGTTCAGAGATAAATTAATGAAGGAGAATATATTCAACATCTTATGAAAGGAAGGAGTATAAGAGATACTAGCAGGATCAGAGAGAAAGAATCCAATGTTGTCCTAGGCTATATATATGAAAATCACACATCATTGAGCCACTACATTGGGAAGACAGTATTGGAAAAATTGGTACCCACTGTAAGAGGGACTCTGGCCATGATAAGAGTGCTGATGAACCTTGCCACTAACTAGACTACACATCATATGCAATCCAGAGACCCAGGAGCTGATCATGTCATAGGCGTTGGATCAACTGCATTCCTTGGGGAGATGCAAACTTTGGAAGGAACCATTTCCTTATAGCACTGAAAGATATGAAGTATATATAACTGGGGTTTATTTTGACAACTTTCATGTCTTCTTTCATGCTGAGACATTGTCCTATCAGAGGAGGTTTCTTTTTTCTTGCCCAGACACTGGTCAAAACAGTAGATGCACGAAAGAGTTCACAAATTTCCTGGATTTCTGTGTGAACACACAAGCCTTACGACCCGTTTTCTGAGATTCTGTGAAAAATCCCCTTTTTTCCTTGTTTGTTAGAATCTGTCTTAACCAGTCTTTTTCCTGTGAAACATAAATACCTACCAAAATAATAGAATCTCATAAATGAAGAAGAGTGTTCCAATTAAAGGTACTTTTTCTATTGAGTAATCAGATTGGAAAAGCACTTTTGTCATTCATCTAGGTCACACTTTTATTAATACTCCCACATCTTTTAACCAGCATAAGGTGTTGAATAAAAGGTGTGCTACACAAACAAGGAGAAGGGATTAATCTCCCCCTCCACCTGTTGTCTATGGCCCTGTTAATAAAATCCAGTTTGCAGCTTCCTGCACCACAGGAGCACACTGGTGATTACTGTTCAGCTTGTTGTCCACCAGGAATCCCAAACCCTTTTCTCCATAGCTTCTATTTACCTGGCCAGTCCCCAGTTTATTGTGTTGTATGGGGTTATTACAGTCCTGGTGCAGGACTTTGACTTGTCCTTGCTGAAATTCATGCGGTTTCTGTTGACACGTCTCCAGCTTGTGAAGGCCTCTCAGAACAGCAGCCCTACTCTCCAGTATGTCACCCACTCCCCCCATTTGCTCTTGTTTACCAGCCTGTTGGGTGGGTATTCGATGCTGCCAGTAATTAATGAAGAATTTAAACAGTATCAGTGCCAGTATCAATCACCAAGTAGTGCTACTGGTACCCAGCTGGATTTTCAACCTCTGGCCATTAGCCCTTCAGGCCAACAATCCAGCAATTTTCCATTCACCTTATACTCCATCTATCCTAAACATATCTCTTCAACTTAGCAACATGGAATACCATGCTGAGAATCTTCCTGGAGTCAAGTTAAACAACATCTACTGCTCTGTCTCCTTGTCTGTAGATCAAGTCATCTTCTCATGGAAAACAAATCAAGTTAATCAGTTGTGCTTTCTATTGCTAAATCCATCCTGGCTATTCCCAGTCACCTTCTTGTCCTTCATGTGCCTGAAAATGGTTTCCACAAAGATTTATTCCAGTGTCTTCCCAAAAACTGAGGTTAGATTCACCAGCCTGTAGCTCCCCAGGTTCTCCTTTTTGCTTTTCCTCTTGCATGTTTTCCTCCCTCAGAGTGAGGATAGATGCCTCAGACTCAATTTCACACCTTTCCTTTTCCTTTCCACTCCCTTAGAGTTGAATCAGACACACTCTTCATTCAACAGACCTGCAACTTGTGGTGAGAAAAATGTTCATTCACATGGACCTGTGTTCATAACAGTGGATCTGTGACATCCTGATGACAGAGAAGGCTAAAGTGATAAATAGCAGACGGTTGGTTTGGGATTTGGCCACTGCTTGCGTGTAATAATTCTGGTGAATCCTATTGCAGGCACTATTTTAGGCTTCCTTAGCTGTGGGATTTTTTTCTGTTATCACATACACTATTTCGCTTGGACATGAGAAATCTTTCGTTCAGATACAGTAAGACCCACCCTTTCTCACATGCTTATAAGAGGACTGCCTTAAATTTCCATAGGTATCTATATACAAAATTAATTCCATGGTACCCTCTGAGTTTCAAAGCATGAGGCATTTCAGTGAGCACAGTTGGTCCTATTAAACATGTTTGCACATACAGGTGATAATTTCATTCTGTGGAATATCTTGTTATACAAGAGATCAATTAAGGAGACTGTGTCTGCTGGAAACTCAATTAGGACTAATCAGTTTTATCCTACTAATCTCAGAAAGGAGTTTACTTGTACTGTCAATGGTAGGACCTGGACATATCATTTAAATTTCTTACCTTGTTAAGAAGAGGTTTAATCTTCCTATTTCCTTAGGTGTACCTTAAATATTTTATTTTGTCACATCCTATCTGGCAGTTTGCAGGATAAACAGTCATTCAGTTACGGATTCAAAGATTATTTCCATTTCATGTAAACCCTCTTACTTTCTAGCAACTTGCTCTACAGCAAAGGAACATCAAAAATCTGCCTTTTGTTAATTGCCTTTCCATATCATATCTGACGGTCTTCACCCAACTAGTTCAGACTGCTCTTTGAAAAGCAGAATCTCTCTTGTAGATAGTCTGAAGAATATTTAATGCTCAAAGAGGACCTTTAGTGAGTTTTGGTTCTCAGGCTCTTTCTGTGGAAATTGCTGCTGATTTAGCCACAGCTGGTCATGCTGCCCCAATACTTCCTGGACCTGTCAGAGTAGCAGCTACTGCTTCTTTCCCATCCGTACGCAGAGGATATTCCATCAAGTGGTGGCCACTGTGTCTTCCCTTTCTGCTGTGGGCGGGCTGGTCTCCAAGTGTGGCATCACTAGCTGGTCAGAGTCCTCCCGAAACCTCCATTGGGCAGAACCTCTTTTTGTCCCCAGTATTTAGTGAATGAACAAATTCCTTTCATCTCTGTGGGCAAGGGGTAAACTGGTGCAGAGTACTGAGCTTTATCAAGAAGGTATTTCAATACAATGTCCCCTTCGCTTTCTCTTTAAAAAGGATCTCATCCTCTGTAGGTCACTGTGGTGTGATGGGAAAGATCTCCTGTGTTTGTATTCCAGCCCACATGTGCAGATGGGTTCCTGAAAATAGTCTCTCAGATGCCATAAAAATGGGATGTGGCTTTCATTGCAGTCAATGTTTATATAGCTCCTAGCTGATTAGTGAGATTATTCAAAATGTAACAAATGAAAGGGGAACACAGGAGCAAAGGTGCAGCTAAAAGAAAACAAACAAAAGAAAATACCTTTAAAAGTCATAGAAATGGCAGCACAATTTGTCATAATCATTTTCTAAGAGAAATGACAAAGCACATGAAAAAGCCCTACACTGTTACTATAAAGACATTAAATAATTCTCTGTGAAGGAAATTACAGGTGTTTTCTATCTAATGGCAGTGCAGGTTATTGAAAATCACTGATGCTTCATTTACATTTTGAGACCTTGAAGTGTCAGGATGCTCTGTCTATTTGATTCACCTTTGCAAAGAAGGGAAAGAAGAGAGAAGTGTTACATTTCTGGCATTTTTATAGCTCAAATTATACTCTTCTGCAGTGAAAAATTCAAACTACTAATTATATTTGACCAAATTGATTCCTGTGACTTAGCAATGCCAGGCAGCAAAAAGGAGGACCTCTCACAAACCAGATCTGTATGGAAAAAGTCCTAGTCAAAACAATAGTCTGTCATTCCTCTTGCGAAAGGCACTCGTGCAAAAGATTAGATACGATTATGTGTGTTAATGATGAGAAATAAATGATGTCTCCACCTATCTACTCCTCCTGAGCTATGGAGTGGATCCTGTAATCACAGTGTACAACCAGGGAAATGAGGTGAAAGAAAATTGATGCTTGCAATGTAATGTGTGATGATATGGGGAGACTGAGGAACCCATTCCTAAGTACTGTTCCTCCTGAAAAAGCTGCTGCATCATCAGCTGGGACAGGAAGTACTTTGGAAACAACATAGCAGCACATTCATGAAGACTCTCAGCAGCCAGAAACATGGACTCTGTGCTTTCATAATCTAAACTTTGCTTGGTTTGGGGGTGTGTGTGTGGTGGGGTTGTTTTTTCGGGGGGTTGGGGTTTTGGGGGTTTTTTGTTTGGTTGGTTGGTTGTTGGGGTTTTTTTTTTCCCAACTGTTACAACTTGCCTATAAAGATTTGCTTTATTTATAAAAAGAGGTGAAAAATCTGTCTGGCATCCCAAGTGTCCTGAATCCTAAAATCATATTTAACTTAAGTTATATTACAACCATTTTTAAGTTATATATTGTAAACTATACAGTTCGTGGTGTCAAGACAATTTTTTTCCACTAAGGAAGGCCTTCAAAAAAACAAAGATGGCAGTGGAGAACATCTTTAACAAAAGTTAAGGAATTTAAGCCTGGATTCACTGCATTTAAGGCACTTAATTGAAGTGTCTAAATTTAGAGCTTAAGTTCTCTCTGTTCCCTGTAAAATTAGTGGAATGACAGAGACATTTCCAGAGACTGCATCAGGTCTGGGCTGATGTTTAAAGCTGGCTTTATTACTGTTGAGAGAACTTAGCATTACCAAGTTCCCAATATAAGTTTCTCAGGTAAATGCAATTGAGGCAGAGGAATTTGGCCTAATTATAATTATAAGAGCGAAGCTGTAAGGAATTGATAGACTGCCTCTCACACAAATGAGCTCATGTAATGGAAGGAATCTATAGGATTCTGTATACAACACAATACATTTGTCACCTCTGGAACAAACTATCGTGTGCTGTATATCAGCAGCTGGGAAGAAAAACTATAACGTGAGTCCCCAATGCGTGTAAGTCCCCAGCCTGGAAAGGACTGCAAGGTCTTTGAGGTTCTGACACACAATCAGTAGAAAGAACTTTAGTATTAAGTATCCATGGAAAGCAGCCATTCACAACTGAAATGAACGGAAAACAATTTCTTGAGAAGATGAAAACATAGGTTGTCTTGTCAAGGCCCTTCTATCCTACAGATCATCTATTTTAAGTACAAATAATAGATATGCAAATCACTAGTTCTCCAGACATGATCCATATAATATGTATACAGTCTTCTCGTCTTCTCCTTTGCGACTGCTAAACTGCTTTGGCAAACATGAAAGAAAAAAAACTAATTTGCTTTCCTAATAACATATGCTCACAGATGATACAGCCATAGTCCTGTTAAAAGATTCTGAATGAAAATACAGTCCTTCCTATTAGAAATATAGAGATGAAAAAGGAGGAGTCTATAGTATAGTATAGTATAGGGCATACTGTGGGAAAGTATGTCAAATTCTGTGTCTTCAGTGTCACTTAGTGTCACTCACCTATGTAAATATGATATATTTGGCCTGAATTTCTTTTGAATTATAAAGTGAAAAAATGTTAATAGTAGCTGATTTGCAGAATCCTGGCTGTCTTGTATTTCAAGCTCAGACTAGCTGAAAAATGCACTGAAATGCCATTGATGCAATTCTAATGGAGTTATTTCTGGAGTTGCTTCTAATTAGACTGATATTCTTATTTGCCATCTTTTCCCATTCTAGAAAACATGCAAACTAGTCCAAAACTGTTGTGTCCTATGCAGACCTGTATGTCTTATTAAGTCGTGGTTTAACTAAAGAGCTTCAGTAATGCTCATGAAATTCTATGTGAGATTCTAATTGTAACAGCAACCAAAAGAATCAGAGTTCACACAGATGTCTGGATTCAAAGAGTAACCTAAATAAATATCCTGGAGGCTACAGCAGCCCTGAAACAGCTTATATTCTATAGAAAGTAAATTATACCTTCAGCTGAAAACGTGAATGCATTAAAACATTGCCCAAATTTCAAACAGCTCCATTTACTGATTGCTGTGAGTAAGAGCAGAGTTTGGCCCTTCATTCATGTATTTATCTGCACTGTAGTAGCACCCAGTCATATCAGTGAAGGGTCAGTGCTCTGTTCTACAAACACAAGGAAAAGAAGGCCTTTGCTATAAAGAATTTATGAGGTATTTGTGTGATGTAATATGTGGATGCCATAGCAGCTAGGAAGAGAGAAAAGTGATAATAATATCTTTTAATGTAGTTCACATATTATCCTTATATGAGACATTGTCTGTCTCTGTTGGCCAGCTATGACACAGCTGCAAGCTTTCCGGTAGAAGGAGATCTGGATTTAAACATAGAAATTACATTAAACTTCTCATTCATAAGTATGAGGCAAGAGGGGAAGTAGCCTGTGTTTCCACGTCAGCCTGTCGGACTTGCTGAGGCTGCTGTGGGGGCATGAGAGCAGAACGTAGTTACTGGGATAGTGATGAGGTTCTTGGCTTTGGTTGTTGGACAGGCAGGGCTTAATTACTGATTGTAGTCCTTCACTTAGGGACAGACCCATGCAAAGGGCATGGAATAGAAAACCAGCAGAAAACTCTGCAGGGAGAATATATCCCTAAAACTGATGTTTTATCCCCAGATAACAACAGAAATAATTCCACATAAACAATTTTATTAGTACATATCTCCAGCCAATTCCTCACATAGCTTCTGCCCACCCTTGGATGGCTCCACAAGAGAAAAAGTGAGCATGCGTGACAAGCAAACGGATCAGAGATCGGGATGAAAAACAGAGCCAGGAACCTCTCCCACTGTACTTCCTGCAACCAGCTACCTCCCATTTTAATTAATTGAACACAACTGTGTTTTCTAATGTTCTTGAAGATAATAAGATCCCTTAGTTTCAGTTGCTGCTCTTGTAGCACCACAGGATCACTGCCTTGGAAACTGTAGGGCTTTACCATAAGTACAGTCAATGACAAAAGCAGCTTTAGTCTCAACCATCAGCACTCATAAGTAGGATTCAGGTCAAAGTCAGATCCTAGTGTAGCTTAGGAAAGAAGAATGTCCCCAGTGGAGCGATGATTTTTTTGAAACCAGACAAAGGACCCCCGAAAGTACAGTGCAAGTTTGTGAGCTATGCAGTTATGGAGAACAATCACGGAGAAACCGTTGCATCCTTCATGTTTCTCCTGCCTCTTTCCGGTCTGCTGGCCTTTAAAATCAGGGCTACATGTTTTTGCTGTGCTTTGGGATTCATCATCGTCTACTATTTGGATGTAACATCTTCTTTACTTTAATCCAATTGATATCAGTAGTACCAGAGAAAGGATTATGGGCACTACATTTTATATGATTTATAAAAATATTTCTCTTGTGCAATTATTTATTCTTTGAAATGTTAGCATTCACTTTTACCATTAGAGGGCTGTATTGTTTGTTACTTTTTCATCTGTTCCCTATTGTATACTTGTTTGTATCTGTCAAAAGCTACCTGTAATAACATAACCATAACACACCCAAGTGTTTCACCCAATAAATGGTATGTTTCTTGTTCGCTAGCAATATCAGGACTGCAGTAGAAAGAGGTAAAGCAATAAGTGTTCCATAAAATCCCTTGATTAACCTTAGAGGTTATTTCTGCTCCTGCTGGTTACTCAAAAGATGATTGGCCTGCTTTCTCAAGGGGAAACAGATAGAGCAGAATGTGAAATCTGAAAGGGAGGTCTCGGAGAGAAAATGCGTCCTCACTGAAGTCAGGGATAAACTATGCCACTGAACTGGGTTCAGGATTTCTCTTGCTTCTTTTCCCAATGCATTAAAAGTCAACAAGGAAAACTCCTACCACTAACTGAGGAGGTTAGGATGAAACTATTCGTAACCACATCTGTCTGTAACTTCCCAGTTTAGGATTTATTACCGCTTCCTGTCATACATTTGGGGTACTGACTGGGGTAGCCAGTGTCAGCTAAAGGCAAAATTTGAATGGGGAGAGGGAGAAAGGAGAGGGATTGCAACAGTTCATACTTTCTATAAAGAACAAATCATACTTTCTGCTTAGGAGCTTTTAGGTGCAATGAATTCATACATTCATGCATGAAAGATAAATATTTTTTATGAATTACAATTTTTTTATGCAAACCAGAAGTGTTCTGGCTAAATAATTCCTTAAGGGTTTTTTTATGGCAGTGGTTTATGCATAAACATTGTGATTGAGTTATCACTGTCTGACAGAGGGAAACGCTTTGCAAAGTGGACTTAGCAGAGATGTTCATTAGTTAGAAACTTCATATATACATATACAAATTAAGGTGAAGCAGACAGCACTTTCCAAAGTTACTTGAGTAATGCAGTACCAAATCCAACTCTGTACAACACCTGGTTATATCAAAAGACAAAACTATTTGATATTTGCCATTATAGTGAGCTCACTGGGCTTTGTTAACTGACTTATCTCATGCATCCGGATTAGAAAATGTCAAACCATTGACTGACTGTTCTTCTGAGCAGTCAGTACCAAAACAGCACTCCACTGTATTGCTGGGCTTCAGGGGACATTTTCAAAGACACAAATGACACACAGACACTGACTTTCATTATCTGGACTAGAAATTGTTTCAGAGGTTAAGGACATTAGGGGCCCTGACGCTATATATCAGGAGAAAATTCTATCAAAATACCTTGTTAGCCAGGGCACACACATGAAAGATTATCATAGCTCTTCATGAATAAAGCTACGTTCTCAATTCAGCAAATCTTTTAAAGACATGATTATGTCCCTTGATGTTCAGTAAGGCATTTTAGAAGAGCACAGTAGCCATCGAGAGGCACAAATGTTGGAAAAAACTGGAAATTCAAACCTTGATATTCCACATTAAAATAAAATAAAATAATAAAATAAAATATTAAAAAAAAAAAAAAACCAAAACAAACCAGTTGCTTAAAATACCAATATGTTTCATACAGTCAGTAGGAAAGTTTGGTCCTTAAAAGTGCTGGTCTGCTGGTTTTACATTCCAGTCAGGGTCCCTAACACATCTCTGCCCCTGACATTTGGACAAGTAACTATGTGTAGAAAAGGCATAGTAAGCATATGGATCTCCACTGAAGGCTTTGAGAAATGGCAGAAGAGAGGACACCAAGCTACCTGTTGTCCTCTCTGCTTCTTAATATTAGACTATGAAATAAGAAAAACAGCTTTCAGAAAAAGACACACAAATTTAATTTACCTTCCTAATATGTCTACCATGAGCCATAGTATTTAGTTTTATGCACACTAGCCACACAAAGTCATGGGGGATGACAACAGCCAAACAAATAAACAAACAAAAAAAAATCAAGGAATGTCCCTTTCATTTTTTGCCTAAAGACAAATTTATTTTTAATTTGCTTTTGACTGACAGTATATCAACATATGGATTAACTCCCTCTTGTCATCATTGGCAGGAATGTTAATGTGTCCTTTTAACACTTGTTGTATCACCACATTACAAACTATTTTTGAGAAAATCTTCATGAACAGTTGATGGAAAAATTCTGCCAGAATTCAGACACACAAATTAATGTTGATTAGTTTATTGTGACAAAACCCTCAACACTAACATTTCTAAACTAGTAGGAAAAAGACAAGAAGATTATTTTTTTATAAAAATCATGAACATTGTCATTGTCAGGAAAAACAAAATCAATATAGTACTGGTAAAATTCTTCTAATAATTACATCTACTTTTCTTTAATTTGTTTGCATTATCCTACGGCCTTCATCTTTGAATTTTAGCCACAGTTCAGGATCCCAGTGTGTCAAGTGCTGTAGGTAATGGTGCTGTGGACATATAAATCTGTTTTTTGCTCAGAGAGACTAGTACTAAACTATATGACAAAACAGATGGACAGAGACAGATGGGAGGAGTAAAGGAAAACAATGAGGCAACATTTGTGGGTGTGCTTGGCTTCTGATCTCCAGTACACCAAAAACCCAGCAACCTCCACTTTTGTGAGCACCATATCAAAGAATAATGGTGGTTTAAGTGGCGGTTTGAAAGGGAATAACACAGAATTCTATGGAAGACTGTAGGAAATAAAAGATGCCTGAATGTATGCAGTTCAGAATTTAACATGGGTGTGATGAAAGTTGGCCTCAAAGACCACCTGGAGGAGGGAAATAACAACTTGATACTGCAGTAAGACCTGAAGAGCTTGGAAAGTTAAAAAAAGTACTTTGTTTGGTGCAACACAGAAGGAGAGAGCAACTGCAAAGTGTGAGAGTCAAAGTGATGGACTAGGAAAATGACCTTAGCAGCAGCCTTCTACATGCGCACTGACAGAGCAAAACTGTCTTTGACAGGAACAGACAACATGATGCCACAGCAACTGAGTTGTAAGATGGCAAAGGTTTAAGAAATTTAAATGGACAATAAAACTGTCTTTGCAGTGCTCTGCAAGCTCACACCACAACTGAAAAAGAATCTGCCACGTTTAAAAATAGGTTTTACATGTCAATGTTAAAAAGCACTCTAAATTAAAGATTAAACCGAGATTACAAACCTAAAAGATAGATCACTTGCATCTGCAATGATGCAGAAAAGGGATTTCTCAGAGGTAAAAGACAAAGATGCATTTGTGAGGAAAAACATGCCAGGAAACACTTCTCTGTAGTGAAGGCAGTAAAAAGGGAAGATAAAAGAGCATAAGGAAGACAGGCTACACGGTGAGGTCATTGGAACAAGTAAAAGAATTAGGGAAAAGGCAGTCAAGAAACATCTGGTTTTAACAGCAAATGTTATAGTTTAAGAAGAGGAAACCAAAGCAATGCAAAGGCACTCTGGTCAGATTCCTCTTGGGAGGCTGAGAGGAGTATTTGTGGAACAAGTAAAATTCTGGCTGCAGTGGGGTGAGTCTTGAAGATAGTGACAAGGTGATTGATGGTTGGGGTGAGAAAATCCACTAAATGGAAGAAGAATTGTTAACTGGGGAACAAAGACAGAAAAGATGTAGTAAATGTTTTGTGGCATTTCTTCCATAAACACTCTGAGTGCAGAAATAAGACCCAGGGGAAAAGGCAATGGGGATGAACCAGGGTTTGATTCTAGCACAGACTACACTGGGGCAGAAAAGATTTAAGTATGAAAGAAAGCAAATTCTGACAACTAAATTAACAGAGGAAGGAGAATAGAAGGGAAATCAGGAAGAAGAGCAAACCTATACAAGGCTAAACTGCAAAGAGTGGGAGGAAAGATGGATGATGGCAGGAGACCAGTAGGTACCTACATGACCTTAGATGAGCTACTTGCTGAAGAAGATTTTTAGTAAAAAGTACCTAAACCAGAAATATACCCAGTGATTGCCAGTAACAAATGTCAAGGGGTCACTGAACAGAAGAGAGACACCTTCTAAACTACAGTCCTTCTGAACAAGACTTTCTGACAGGACAGTAGGCGAATATTACATAGTACATTTTTGCCTACAGGACAAGAGAGGGACTCAGTATGGTATGAAAGCCATGAGTCCCAAAATGCTGCAAAGGTCAAAAGTTAAGTTCAGAAAAACAATGAAAAAATCATCAGGAGGCCAGTATTAAGAGAAACACACAATGAGAAATGGAATAAAAGATAACTTTAGAAAAAAAGCAATTCTGTTCTCATCTATTGCAGTCTACATATAACATACAGAAAAGGAATATTTTAAGATTAAATATCCAAGACTAGTCTAGGCTGCCCTAGCAAGTGTTTGTCATCTTAGTATTTCTGCATCTCACATTCATTGCTCAAGAGTTTATATCTGGAATGAAATGTAACTCATAATGAACTAATGGCACCTGAGGTAGGTGTAAAAGTGATTCAAAAAGGAGAAGGCAGGGAAGGAAAACAGTGCTGCTCAAATTCCTTGGGGTGAGAATGTGTCTCCCCGTGTGTAATGACAGACTCTCACCTGTTGTATGTGGGAAGGGGTGGCAATCAGTATTTTCAGAAGTGAGCTCTACTTCTTCTCACCCCCCACCAAATTTGGCCACTATTCTTCACTGCCTGGGTGTTTTTAGAACCAATAGATGTCCACAGTTATTTCAAATTATTATAATATGTTTTCCATTGGTACTTGCCCACATTCAGGGTCACCTGCCATTATTGTCCCCCTTTTTTTCTAGTCCTGCATAACATATTTCACATCATTTTCTTGAATCATCATATGGAATTTGTGCAGCGCTCATAAATACTGGAAGTGAGAGTAAAACACATGTGGAAGTAGGTTAAAAGAGCTCAGCCTGACTGAAAATACTTCATAAATAGACATTTTATTCAAGATTCCTTAGACTAGTCACAATGCCTAAATCACTAATTTCTGGACATTTCCAAATACAATGAGCAGGAGAGGCTGATGCTTATTTCTGAAATAATTTCTTCAGACATTTGGTTAAATGTGATATCTGTTTTCTCTGACTTAGTATTACAGCACTTGAAAAATCTCATTCTCAATACCAATAGGAATTCTGCAGCCACACTTCACGGCCTGTCACCTAGGAAGGTTCTGTCTTCCCTAATTTTCACCATGCACAGTTAAATGTTCAATCTTTAAAATGATTTTCTAGACTCCTTCTATAATTTCTGGAAATAGAAAGATACCTTCCCTCCTCTGCTATGCCACAGAAATTGTACCTGGGGACTTCCAGAATATTAAGCTATTACTACATGATCAACTTGATAAAAGAATACCAAAAGTTTAGGTCTAGGACCTCCGTAATCTGTAGACAATCGTCGTGTTTTAATCCAGCAGGCAGCTAAAACAACCACACAGCCATTTGCTGACTGTCCCCCACCCCGTGGGATCAGGGAGAGAATTGAAAAGAAAAAGATAGAACTCATGGATTGAGATAAAGGCAGTTTAATATGTCAGAGAAGGAAGATAATAATTAATAATTAGTAATAGGAATAGATAGTAAAATATATAAAAACCAAGTGATGCACAGCACAATTGCTCACCACCTGCACCCGATGCTCTGCCAGTTTCTGAGCTGCTCCGCCTCCCAACCAACCCCCCAGTTATATACTGAACATGACGTCATATGGTATAGAATATCCCTTTGGCCAGTTTGGGTCAGCTGTCCTGGCTGTGTTCCCTCCCAGCTTCTTGGGTGCCCCCCACCTTCTTGTTGGCAGGGCAGTAAAAGCTCAAAAGTCCTCGACTGCTTGGCAACGACTAAAATATTAGTGTGTTATCATCATTCTCATCCTAAATCCAAAACCCAGCACTATACCAGCTGCTAGGAAGAAAATTAACTCTATCCCTGCCAAAACCAGGACAACAATGTAAGAGTGAGGAATGAGAGGAAGGTACCACAAAGAGAGCAGAGATAGTTTTTTTATTATTATTTTTCATTGTAATAGTTGGAAGCATTTTATGAAAGCATGCAATTCCCATTAACATTTCAGAGGTATCCTGATTAAACATATAATTTAAAAAACCCCACAAAATTAATTTTAGTGTTGCAGTCTTCTTAAAATTTAAAAAAATAAATAAATATAGAGATTGATCTGAAAGTCACTGTATAAACGCTCACAAAAGTTCTTACAAAAGAACTTTCATTTGGCCTTTCTGTCAGTTCTGTAGGAATTAATTTGGTCTTTCATTTCTTATCATGAAAATATATGGAATAATAGTTCTCAGCCCTCAGAATTACTGTACTAAGAAAATAATGAGTCGCGCTCTAAAATCATATGGACTACACAAAAGCAAACACATTTTCTTGCAGGTAATGTTAATGCAACCAGCTGTGCAAAAAATGAGAAAACTAGACAAAAGAGAAATATGGTTTTCTTCCAACTCAAAGCTCCGAGCCCCAGAAAATAAAAGTTAATTAATAAATAGTTTATAATAAAAAATAGTTCATAATAAAAACTAGTTTATGATAAAATATGTGTTCCCCTAGGCTTGCAAACTTTAACTGAAGTTTTGCTTTCCGTACAAATAGTATGAAACACCCTCTCAATTTACTGTCCAGCAGTGACTGGTAACAAGTGAATCAAGGCTCAGATTTATGTCTGAAGGCACCTTTAAAGCAGCATTAGAAGCATTATACAACCATTCGGTACTGCTTTCTTCAGTAACTTTTTCCCTTTTAAGCAAATGAACAAGCAGCACTACAATCAATAGAAGGAGAAAAAAATAGCAATGCGTACTAATCTAGCAATCGCAAGACGGAAAGCGTAGAATACGAACAGCAGCGAGGATCTAAGCCACCCAGCATTCTGCAAGTTTTACCTGCAGACCTAGCGATTAGAAACTGGAAATGCAAAGTTGGGGTTTTGAAGTCTGTAGTCACATGCCTCCTTGATTTTTCCGAAGCACTCAGAACCCAGCAGCTGCTGCTGAGATGCATGCCTACCAAAGCCACACTTTTTGTTTGTTATCCGGCCGTCCCCCATCCCAGTGCCAAGTTCTTAGCTACACTGGGAGTGACTTTGAAGCCCACAGTAGCGGTGGGCATTCAGAAATTTTGTAAATCAGATCAATGCTTAAATATAGTCTTCAAAGTCAAAATTAAAGCTGCAGGTTCCAATGTGTGTTGTGCGGCAACACAGAAGAGGAAAATGCTCAGTGCTGAAGAAATATCCGTAGCCCGTAGTGACTCACACTACAGAGTCGCTGTGCCAAACTGTCCAGTCCCCGTCACTGGAGCCACAGTCCTGGGGAGGAAGAAGAGTGGGGATGTGACTAGAGGTTAACTACAAAAAGTGATTAGCAGGAAGGATGTTTTGGGGAAACAAACCCTAAAGAATGAAAAGAAGATATTAATACATCTTAAATACCTAATTAGATACTTTTCAAGCACGTAAAGAGTGTCAGGCCTCTGTCAAGTGTCAGAGGGAATTTATTGACTGAAGGAGACATTGACGAAATGTTACATGTCTAGAACTAAGGAAAGGATGACAGATAATATAAACAAATGGAAAAGATTTTTTTCTTCTTTTAAGAAAAAATAAAATCAAGTGAATCCAAACATCTTGGAACACAGAACTAATAGAAAGTAGCAGAGAAGATGGGAAAATATTAGGTAAATTGTAAACCTGTTCTGAAATTTGAGACTGGAGAATACAAATCCATGGCATTAGCTAGGGAAAAGCCAGCTGGGAGAGAATGAAGAAAACACAGTAGGGTACCAAAACTTTGTACTATATATGCAAACCTGATGTTTAGTACACAGAAGAATCAGTTTGAGCCCTAATAAAATGTTTTAAGACAAAGTTTATAAACAGGGTGTTCTTGTATCCCAAGTAATCTTTTGGTGCATAGCAATTATTTAATTTAGAATTAAGTAAAGATCTTCCTGAGTGTCTAACAGATGATTGACCTGCATAGATAAAGAGTTTGAGGTTCAAGCCATACTTTTAAAATAGCAAATTTATAGCCAGTAAGGATATTCTTATTTACAGCAGGGAAGAAAAAGCTTCTCCTTGAAATTCTTAAGTTTCATTTATAGTCTCTGCAAGAAATTCTGTAAATGATCTTTTAAATACTTTTACTTAAAAACCCAAAAGCAAAATGTTTGGGGTTTGTGCCTTTGGGGTTTTTGTTTGTTTGTTTGTTTGTATTAAAAAAAACCCAAAACACAAAATAGAAATTGTTTTAAAAATGCAACTATTTCTTCTAATTTGAGACACGGTATAGTCTTCTCTGTATTATGTGAAACCTAAACCAAAGGTTGAATTCTACACTTCTGGATCAAGGAAGCTATTTGGCTGGTAGACTGGACTCTGAATTAAGAAAGATGTGCTATCTTTGCTTTCCTACCCTTTACAAAGTGATAGGAGACGAAGTGTTAACAGGAAAGTTCTTTTTTACCTACAGAAGGACAGAGGGCAGCCACTTACTGTTTTTTGAGAGCATCTATTTATTTATTTCAATGCCTTAGAACACTGCAACTATCCAAGGAATGCTAAAGGTCAATTCCATATTGATTATGTTGTATGATGGGGACAAACTGAATGTAATGCTTTCTGATGTGCTATGCTGAAAGCGCTGGTTCTGTGAAGATAAATGCCCACTGTGTTCGTTTCATGTTGCTTTCCTGCTTTCTACTTCAAGCAGTTTCTGGCTGCAGAAGTGACATAGATCTGTATCCATTACTAACTTGAAAATCTGATCTAAAGCTCTGTGAACCTGGAGGCAGTGCTCACTAAATTGGTATTAAAACCCATTCGAGGAATTACATAATCCTTTAAAGAACATTCCATTTGCCGATGACCTTTTCAGCATTGGAACTAGTTGTTTGTTTGGCAATGATTTTTGCTAGAATAATCTTCAATACTTACATGCACCCTTTATTTAGCAAGAACCCTGAATTTTTTCCCATAGCCCTGTCATATTACACTATGCTATACCAGGTAGATGGCTTTTATACAACCAATATCACTGAGACATATTGGATATATTGTTAGTCAACTATGAAAAGTTGTTTGTAGGTGCAGCTGATGATAACAGTGGTGTGCAGTGACAGTAAAATTATTTACTTATGAAACAGTTCCAGAAGCAATCTATTGGGCAGCAGCTTCAAACCCTCAAAAGTACATAGGGTCCTATCGATATTAAACCTGGCTAAAAAAAGATCAGATGCAACATGTCTGGGTGAGTGTGTGAAACACTGGCTTGTGCCAGGATGTTTTCAATGCTTTACATGTGATTCTGCAGCTTTTTTTCTGCTAGCCACGTCAAGGAAGCAGCCAGAGGAAATTAAGCGCGCACTAGGCTGAGCAGAGATACTGACCAAAGTGACATCTTGATCTCATCCTCCACTGATGGTTCCTCACCTTTGTCACCAAAAGAGTAAAAAGCTTATTAAAATAATTGCTAGCCTGTTTTTACCTGAGATGCTACAACAGCAAGGAATACTTTATTCCTTCTGAAATTGTCTGAAGGTCCCTGGCTGTGGGACTGTCCTTGCCAGAGGCGTCAGAATGAATCAAAAACCCGGCTACACTCAGAGTTCAGATCAAGACCTTTCTTTTTACAGGAACCTTTTAACAACAACAGAAGATAAAGCAGAAAGGGGGAAAAAAATGGATTCCAGTTATAGTTTAACTTTTTTTTTTTCCAACCTTGAGATCTTTACAACTGAAATTACTGACACACTGTAATGCATTTACATGGTGAGAAAGACCCAGTAACATAGAGTTTTTCAGAGGGTGTTATGAAAGACAGCAGATATGATATTGCAATTATACTAACAAAGTTAGTTTCTCCAAATATACAGGAATAATTGCTATGCATGTTTATAGCAGTCTAAAAAGAGAACTATGGTAGTCATTCTCTCAGACATGCTATGAGATCCTTTGAAAAAGGGACATAGACACCCATTACCAACCGCTGTGAATAAATCTGTAAGACCGTTTTCCAAGTGTGGAAGTCAAATTTATCTTGTTAAAATCTTCTTCTAGGTAATGTTATCAAGAGGTTGTCCTTAGCAGAGGGTTAGGGAATGAAATAATTTTTTGTGGCTGTTACTGCTCTAATATGAATTTTTTGAGCTGAAGGTTGAAATGGAAGCTTCTCAGCCTCGGAGTCAAAAGAATGCTTAATACAATGCTTTCAGACTTAAAAAGGCTTTGCTGACATTATCTTATTAATTCTTCCACTACTTTTTTCTTGGAAAGCCAAAAAAGAAAAAAACATCTGTGCATGGGAAGATAGTGTGTGCTGTGAAGGAGCACGAGGTGAACCAGGAGAAGGCGCTTTTGAAATACTGTTTGAGAGTGGCTCCCAACCTATTTTTCTCGCTCAGCCTTTCATTTAAATGAAAATCAATTAAATGAGTAACACTTAGTCCATAGGTAGTGTGTACAGCTTTAAATCCATTGATTTCTCTTAGGCTATAATGTTACATACATGTTGCAGTCAAATCTGTATTGCTCAAGTGTTTATCAAGTCCCTCATCATAGACTTCAGCTTGGTTCTAACCAAAAGTAATGTACTTGAAGTGCTTATACGAGAACCAATAAACTATGAAGATGGTCTTAAAAATTGCTGTTATTAGACTGTAAAACCACATTATAATGTTATCAGAGCTTCATTTAAATTTTCCGCATACATTTGGTAATATAAAATTTGGTTTTAAGATTGTTGGTTTTCCCCCATATTTTACAACCCTTTTTACAATGCTTTGTTGAGATTCACTTCAGAAAAATCCCTTTTTCCCTATCAAGGGATAGATCTGTATTAGTACGTCATTTCCATGTCAAAACAGTACTGCACAGGAATTACAAATTCAATTCCAATGGTTTAAAATAGTCTCCAAAGTGTAACTGGTTTATGTAAAAATGCCTAAATATACCTGAAGAAAATATAACAGTCAGGTGAAATAATGTCTTGACACATGGCAGTCATTACTGGTGGGTGCTGTGAAGCCGTTTGCACAAGCCCCATACTTGGAAGCCCTTTCTGTGGAAAAACCACAACCGTGTCCATTACCTATGGCACTAAGTGGGGTTTTTTGTTTGTTTGTTTGTTTTTGAGAGGGGTTGGAGGAAGGATTATATACCTTGACATCTCCTCTATTGTAAGAGAGCAAGGCAAACTTCAGCCCCTTCTGATACTTTCCTCAATGTCTTAAACCCTGCCAGCTATTTCTGACAGGATTTATTTTGCATAGAGGGAATAGATGGTTTGAATTTGTGGGAACTATAAAAAAAATCAAGTGGCTCGATACATTTCAATAGCAGGAGGAGATAGAAAGGCAGTTTCTGAATCATGACAAGTACTGGATGCCCTGGATCAAGGGTGCCCTGCCGTCTTCTCCTTTTCTCCACTGTCTTCCTCTCGCAAGCAGAGAAGGTCTTCCAACTCCGCCAGGCTCCTGTTCTGCACATCTTAAAACCTGAGAAGGACCACTAACTGGGACAAAAACTCTCCCCATTTTTCACCCCATCTAGTTTCAGGAAAGAGCTCTCTCCCCAATATCTAGATGAACACAGCAGGGAGGACCACGGTGACGGAGAATTGCCAGGGGCTGGCCAACACCAGGAGGAGGTACCTAGTGGAACAGGAGGCCACGGCGTTATTGCTGCCCCAAACCCTTTGAGAGCAAGCCAGTAAAAGATTGCTAAATACTGTTCTTGCTATTAGACAGTTCAGTGTGATAAAGATGTCTTGTTCTTTTTCATTTAGCAATACCAAGAATTTGTATCATGGAAATGATACTCCAAACAGGAAATTGAAGGTTCAGAATAATGAGAAGAATAGGATTTGGCCATTTATTTTTTCTGTGAAATAACCAAAGTGGTGAAGGTTGGGAAGGAAAAAAACAAACCAAAACCAAACAAGCCAGCAACAATATTTTAGCAATGCAGTAACCGAATTGAAAAATACATGAAGTAGCAAAGCTCATTTTCATAACAGAAGAACAAAAAGCAAGCAAAAATAAAAGGAAGTGAATCCCTGCTCACACAAAACAATGCCGTTTGACTATAACTGATCTATATTTCAAAGCAGCAGCAGAACCTCTGCTGTAACAATAAACTGAATAAAAGAGAACATTGGAGACAAGTAAGTTACTTAGAAAATTAGTCCTCACCCATTCTAAAGTGTTTTTCATTCTGCTTGGAATTCATTATGTGCAATGTCACTTATTATTGCGTACTCCTTCACAAGATAAAAAACATTTATTTCCATGTTTATGAAATGTCATTTTAATTTATTCTATTGCTCTCTTACAAGCTTTTTATTTTCTTACAACTGAAAAATTTCTTTTTCTCACTGATCTCTTTCTGCTACCTATTTCATTCAATATTCTTTTCTTCCAGTTAAATAAAGCAACGAGATTTACCAGGAAACAGAGGTGAAGTAGTCCTGGGGTTATAATTCCATATATCTCTAACTGGAACTACAGGGGACAAGACAAAATGTTTTCTGTCAATATCTGATGTTTTCTTTAGTTGGTATCATTGAGCTCTGACTTCAGGACTTGATCTTCAAATAAGGTAGCTCAACACATCTGGAAACTAGGTTGTTTTAATATCTGCTGTCTCTAGCGTACCAGCACAGTACAAAGAGATGGAAAAAGAAACTCAGTACCACTTATTCATCTCGGACTTGAACACTGTATTCTACCTGCAAACCTTATTTTTTTTTTCTGTCTTTTTATAGTTCAATGGCTTCACAGCTCTTCTTCCCATCCATTTTTACTGTAGTCATTCAATCAGTCATTTTCATCTATATTTTCTTCTGACAATTTCCAATACAAGTCTATGAATCTCCACGTGCAGGTTTGTCTTAACATTTAAATCAGTAAACTGGAGATTTGGCAAAAGATACATGAGAAGAAATGGTGGTAGGAATATCTCACCAGGCAACTGGTTGAGTGCAGCTCACTCCCCTGGCAGTGTGCTAGCTCAGCAGGACTAAGCAGAAGTAAGCAATTTCTTTAGGCTTTTAGGAATTAAGAGCATAGTCATTATGTTCTGTCAGAAATGCCTGTCTTTCTGGTTGCTTCTCTAAGGTGCCCTCACTTCAAAGAACCATTTGTCCAACACCCCATACATACATAGCTTTTGTGTGTCTTCGGCATCTGTGCTCAAACGTGGGCTCTGGCTGACAACGCCAAGCTGTTCATGACACCTCTTCAAAACAGTTTGTAGAAAGCAAAATGCCTGCATGAGCCAGCCTCTCTTTAAGCACAAATATTCCTGCTAGGGCAGCCCTTTGGCTTGCTCTGGACTAAAGCCAAATCCGAGCCAATGTGCATTGTGGCCAAACCAAGATTTTTACCTTGAATGAAAGCTTAGATTTATAAGTAAGCTATTAGTATAGATGTAGCCAGAAGTGGTAGACTCATACCACTTACGTAGAGAGACATACAAGTTTAATAACCAACTCCATTTACTGCTTGGTGAGCAGCTTAAAAAAAAATGTTTGAGAGACATGATGGTTTAAATTCTGACACAGTTAAATGCATAATGCTACTCTATCGAAACATTAGAGGGAAAATCTCCAAATCTTAATAAGCCAATTTCATGAAATTAATTTTGAAACAAAATTCTCCTAGTCATCAGTACTTTCATTATCGCTTATTCAAGATTAAGTGCTTTGATGCACAAAAAAACTTAATGCAGTTGTTTCAGCAACATATCCCTTAGAAAGGGAGAGGTCATCAAAGGCCTCTCTGGTAACTGCAGCCTTACAGTTACTTCTGCTATTAGGTGAACTTTGCTCAAATTATTGACTGATCTGGTTTTTGGTGTTACCTACTTCACAAGATGCTGACAATCAGTTTCTGCCAGATGTTCTTGGAATCAAAGCAGAAACATGAGCTGCAACTGTAGCAGACAGTTGGGACAAACACAGTCTGGGATTTATTGTATTTTTTTATTTTTTATATATATATATATAATGTATATGTGAACACATATATTCAATATCATAGTCTGACACCATGTGGTGTAAAACAATGGGCTAATCAACCATGCAGTACATGAAAGGCAAACTATTTACTTCATGATTTTGAAACTCATCACCAATACATGCCTTCAATCAAGCTGCTGAAAGGTTTTGTGAGATTTACTGTTCCTGTTTGTGCTAGATGATATTCCCATGGTCTGTGCTACTAAACTTCCAAGGTCATAGTCCCATTACTGAGTGAAGTGAGACCATATTCACAATTCTTAGACATTTGCCACTTCATCAGGCCACTGGATGGTCTGGACATAGTAACTTTTACATTCTATATCAATTATCCATTTCTAAATCTCAGGCAATTTTAGAGTGCTAATGAGCCATAGGTTATTTGTCTGGGGAGAAAAATTAAAAAAGAAATAGTCACAGAATCATAGAACGGTTTGGATTGGAAGGGACCTCAAAGATCATCTAGTTCCAACCCCCCTGCCATGGGCAGGGACACCCTCCACTAGACCAGGTTGCCCAAAGCCCCATCCAACCTGGCCTTGAACACTTCCAGGGATGGGGCATCCACAGCTTCTCTGGGCAACCTGTTCCAGTGCCCCACCACCCTCACCATAAAGAAATTCTTCCTAATATCTAATCTAAATCTACCCTCTTTCAGTTCAAAACCATTACCACTATACTCCCTGATAAATAGTCCCTCCCCATCTCTCCTGTAAGCCCTTTTTAAATACTAGAAGGCTGCTATAAGGTCTCCCTGGACCCTTCTCTAGGCTAAGCAACCCCAACTCTCTCAACCTGTCCTCAATATGAAGAAATAGAAAACATACAAGCATTTAAACTGTGTAGAGACAATTAAACTGTAGATGCAGGATCATCTATGAGCCAGTTATATTCACTACTATTCAGATCAGTGGTGTGCATTAGTATTTGCCACACAGGGGTTAATATACAAACAATCAGTTTTTCAGCTGCAAGAGACTTAATTAAACAGTTACAGTTGAGCAAAATACTTCAGTATAAATAGAGTCAATTGGTAATGTGGAGCTTTTTTGGTTGAAAAGTTCCCAGTAAGCAGCTTGTTAAGAAGGTACTTTAGGTCTAGGGCTGGAAGTCCTGGAGAGAAGAAATAAAAGGTGTGTAACCTGTACATAGTTGAGAGGTTGGATAGTAGGGGAGGGAAGTGAGCCCAGGCACCCAAGAGAAAGGAGATAAAAACATAGTGCTGTAAACAGTACATAGATAGCCGAGGATGAAGAAAAGGAAGCGTGTACAGTCCTTGCCACATGAGATTTTGGGAATACAAAACAGGAAAAGTGAGAGCGAGCTTGACCATGGGAAGGCTGAGAGGGCAGCCTGCAAAAGGAGGCACAGGGACATGAAGGGATCACAAGAGTCTGGCTATGCACTAAATTAAACCAGAAGAAAAGCTGTGACCTTTTCTGGAACTGTGGGGAAGTACAGACTATCTCTGGGCGTAAGCAGCTACAAATGGGAAACTGGCTAGACTATCTAGGCTGCCCTTAAATCTGGAAAGGTAAATCTGGGGAAGTCGGAGATACTTCAGACTGCTAGATGCTCTTTAAAATTCTGAGGTATGGCTCTGGGAGAGGCACTTTCCTGTTGAGAGCACGTTCATTGAGAATTGCAAGCAATCTCAAAGAGTGAACACAGAAGATCCTTGAGTGATGGTATTAGGTTGCTGTTGGTATCATTTCAATTTACAGCTGAAATGTATGCAGCTGCAAAATGGCAAATCCTAGTAAAACAAAAGCTCAAGACAAATGAAAGGCTTTAAAATTGCATTAACTTTGTAGTTTGAGGTCCTTCTTACAGGAAAGAGGCAAACAGTGTTCTCAATGTTTTGTATTTAAGGCACTAGAATTATGCTCAAGATAATAAAGGAAAATAATCAATACCTCTTATCAGAACTATATGCTCATACTAAGCTAGGACCATCTGCTTAGTAAGAGGGCAGATGTTTGTGAAAAAAGATAGGTAGATATAGCTGGTTTGTTAAATGGTAATGCTACCTCAGGAATTAATGGAATGCTGTTCAAATTATGAGGTGGTCTTTCAAGAGGAGAAGGTAAAGACAAGCATAGAGAATTATTTTTTTTGTGCATGTACCCTTTCTTCTCATGTCACTGAGTTTCTTACTGTTTTACTACAATGAAATAGGTCCTACTGTTCATAACTGCAATAGTCCTGATTTGTAAACTATTTATGTTTATTGACTGGATGTAAATAACAACATGAGAACTTCAAGAAGTTTTACTGACAAGTTATAGGCTATGGTATGTTTATAAAGGTGCATAATTTATTAACTAGATTATTGGTAGAAAACAGCCTTTTAAAGAGATCATTCAACCAAACAGTGAACAAGATGAAAGTTGCATTAAACATGGCTTAAGTAGTCTGGAAACATGGCTAGATTTTCATATTTTTCAAATTAGACTGATTTTTATTCACACACTTACTAACACTGATTTTTAGTGTTATAGCTCAGGAGGGGAAAAACATCAAACCATTTAGATTTACTGTCCTTACAGTAGAAACAAAATGTCGGGGTCTGGCTGTGATCAAAGTAAATGAATTTCTATTGTATTTCTGTTCTTTATGCTTTGCTAAGTGAATTTATTGCTTATAAAAGGTAACAGATTGACTGCCCTGTGAACAGAGGTCTTCCATTGATGATCTGAACAAATGTGACAGTGTGAGATGCCAGATGTTGTCTGGCTAATGTACCACTTTTCTGACCAGAGGGACCACCACAAGGGATCAAACAGAAGTTCAGTTGCAGTCCCTAGTTTATCTGCCCAGGCACTCGGTAATCCCAGAGCCGCTGTGCGTGCTGATGAATTTCTGTCAGGAACACAAATGAGACAATGCTTTACTGTCACCACAGGTTGCTGACCTGCTCCAAGACCTGAACCACTCAACAGAAATGGAAAATATATAGAGGGAGGTATATTTGTATGTGTACATATATCTGTTCATTATTTCATGTCTAAGTATTCATTTTCCCTTAGCCCCACTTTCAAAAGTGAGGAACAATGCAACTATAAAATATCCACTGGAACGAAATAAACACCACATTTTCAGGTTAAAATGAATCTGTGAAGACTCTAAATTACCATAAAAGTAACTTGTAGGTGAAAATTCTAACATGAACATTTGGAGAGTAAACATGGTTGAATTCACAACAGATTTCCCTGATTCGTTTCAATTTTATTGGACAAATATTTTTCCTAGTGAATATTGTAGAGTTTGTGTTTTACCTGTGAAATAAAGCTGCATAGAGATCAACTTTTGTTCAGTTTTAAATGGAAGATGAGTTCTCAGCTATAAGCTGGCATTCTTCTTGAATCTTATTAGGGCCGTTGACCATTCAAACTGCTAAGAATTTGAGATAATCTTTAGAATTATAGTTTTCTGGACTTATCCCACTGACAGCTACCAGGGCAAAACCCAGGGTCATTTGTCAAAGCAAGATTTAATCTCACTTCTTTCCACATCAGCTACAA
The DNA here is from genome assembly GCF_011004875.1 of Balearica regulorum gibbericeps. Classification (NCBI taxonomy): domain Eukaryota; kingdom Metazoa; phylum Chordata; class Aves; order Gruiformes; family Gruidae; genus Balearica; species Balearica regulorum. The sequence continues at coordinate 65,614,616 of NC_046184.1, forward strand.
GGAGGTAAGTCACTGAGGCTGAGAAATGCACTGAAAAAGAGAGATGTTTCACTAGGGAATTCGTACAGTTCCTCAATTTCAGAAAGAAATAAAAAAACCAAGTCAGTTTACCAGTGTTGTGACCAAAATGTCTTATTTTCATTATAAACTGGGTTTAAAATGAAAGCTAGTTGCAAATGTTGCATCTTCTAAATTAATTTTCTTGATTGGTAATCTTAATACAACAAGATGAGGAAAAGTGCTTTATGTAGGTTGCTGCAAGGAGACTCACAAATTAGTCTTCTGCAAACTGCTGTTCCTGGAAAGCCCTGTCCTGCTCTTACCAGGCACTTCTGTTCCTGTCATTGTATCCTTCTCAAGAAGGAGTCCTACAACTGCAGAAAAAAATTACAGGCTAAAGCAATATTGAAATTAATTGCTATGCACAAGGTTCATTCAACTAAATTGTTGCGAACTGTTTCTCCCATCCTTTAGTGGAAAAAGTTACTTTAAAGGAGAAAGAGCGACTTTCACCCAATCACAATATACACAGGACAGCTCGATGTTGAACGTCCATATAGAATGAGAGTAACAAAATTGTGAGACTCCTGTACTGTGACAAAAGACAAAGATCTCTATTTTTTTTCACCTTGATTTAGCATTTACTAGCAAGCTACTGTTACACCAAAGTAAAAACCCATAGGACCAGAGTAGTTGTGATGAATTAACATTAGACACTAATGGTTTCTACCTGTCTGGATGACTTCAAAAGCATCAGTCCCTGAGGTTATCAGGGATTGCAAGGTTCTGGCCTTCCTGGTATTTCCATGATGCTAATTGCTGTCATTAACAAGTTGCCTCCTCACCAGACATGCTTGTAAAGGACAAGGTTGTAGGATTGGTTTTTGGTTGATAAGTGTGCCATCTGCTTTCCTTTTACAGCCCCTAGTCAGATAGATTCATCAGTGCCACTTCAAAAGAAGTGCTGGAAGGGAGAAAAAAAAAAAAGGGGGGGGGGGGTTCTTTACCAGATGTTACCCAATATCTTATGATAGATCAAAAACCAGATAAATTGACGGTATTAGAAAATTGTTGCATTCTCACTATTCTTATGGTTACGTTTCAAAGAAATGTCTTCAATAATAGCTACAGGCATCAAAAAAACCAGACTGTCAGGCTAATTGTGTCAGCCTCATGTTAGAACAAGGACAGATTTGTGCATTTTTTAGCCATTTCAGCTTGTGGGGGTTGGGAGTCTGCTTACCTGTGCAGTGTCACTGTGCTGGGAAAGGCTCAGCAGTGTCCGAACACATCAGAGAAATAGCTGTGACTCAGCTGTGCTTCTCCTTTCAGTCCCATTTCCTTTACACTGTTGTAATTTCTTTTATCTGCGCTCCCCCAGCTACTCTTCACCGCGGGGGCAGTGGTTTCAGAGGGTTTCCCATTTCTCATCATCTCCCTCCTCAAGAGGCCGGAGGGGAGAGTGACAGATAAGCAGACTCTCCTCTCCTTGGCTGTGGTCTGAGCGTGGCTGAGGAGGGGAGAGGAGGGAGAAATGTTGCTTCTAAGCACTCTCGTGCAGGCCAGAGTATCGTTTGAATTTGCATCAGACAAACAGAACCTCAAATCACAAAGCAGACAAAATTTAAATCTGAAATTCTGCATAGGACTCAGGATTATCTGAAACAAAATGTCAGGCTACTGCGAAATCTGTGACTTTCTGCAGGCACCAAAGCTCCAGTGCAGGGACTGAGTGTCACTCCTGAACACAAGTAACGTTAACCACCTCGCACACAAAATCTTCGGGAAGTCAAGGGAAGGGCAGTGCAAACCCCTTCTCAGTTCTGACGTGGCCTGCTTATCAGGAGAGACTGGCCATGGCAGTTCAGGTAAGTCTTTTAAAGGAAGGAATTGAAGCTCCAGAACATCAAGGGAAAAGTTCAGGGTTATAAGTGTAGTAGTTGAATGTTAGCCACTAAACTGAGGTGATCGGGAGTAAAATGTCATCATTGGGAGGGTTTTTCACCCTTAACTTCCAAACTCTGCTGAGCAGTAAGGCGAGTAGAGAATATTGTTTATAAAAGCTATATTCCTGGTGGGTAAATTAGGGAGCAAGTGTGGATTCATATTCAAGTTTCACAACTGTTGAATTGTCGTTTAACTGAATATACACAGAATGAAAGTTCCCATGTTATGACGTTCACATCTGAGGTGTGCAGCTTAGACCTGAATTCAGATTTTCCTGACTTTGAAAGCTGCTTCAAAGTGCCCAGTTCAGTCATGGACCTGAGGGCTCCCCGCACCCTGCCCATGGCCCAGCGCCCCATTTCATCCCCCAGGGCCATCAGCCCCTGCCCCATTGACGCCACAGCAGGGCCAGTCTCCAGCTTCCAGCAGTCCTGCCCGGCCATGGGCCCCCCCCACGATATCCCTCTCCCCACAGGCCTACCCAACCATCTCATGGCCACATCTGACTGAGGGTGCCTCCAGTGCATGGTGCAGTGTAAAACACATGCCCATTCACAGTAATAAACCTCATCGTTTCTTACTGAGGATGGTAGAAACACAGTTTTCTTGCACGCAGTTTTCTGCTGGAGCAGAACGCCGTAAGGACATGAAGACGCTCATTAATTTGAGAGATCTAAATTGGTACAGTCCCGTTGAAATTTTATAGTGTTGAGTGTATCTTTTCCATGCACAAAAATATTGTGGAGACTGTACAAGGGACGCAAGGCACATAAATATACATGGATATGGCAAGAGGACTAATCGTGCTTCCTTGTTTAAAAAAAGCAAAAAAGAAAAAAGGTTGTCTTTCTATATGTTATAAATGGTAGCATGACTCCTTCCCACAGAAAGTTCACACCTTTTGGAAGTGTTGTGTGTAATCTTTAATGCTCTATTAAAGGTGAATTAATTTTAAAGGAACTAATTATTATTAAATGGTTGCCCTAGCAACACAAAGAGGGTTACCATAGTAGCCTCTTCTATGCAAATTGAAATATAGCCAGTCTAAAGCTTCATAGAACTGGGGATTTTAAAACCAAAGAAGAGATCACAAACTTCTTCCTTCACCTAATGAGCCACTGTCATTACATAAAATGTAAGCTAGATCATACCCTGAGATTCTTGGTGTTGTCTTATTGCAGCTGTAATAGGTTTTGTTTGCTTTTCCTCTTCACAGAAAGTTTGAGGAAGGAAATTATAAAAGGTTAAACTGCATGGTATCTGTGTAATTCACAATCTTGTCACATTTGCTCTGTGACAGATATGGGGGGATTCCAGTATCTGGGAAATAAGAAAGATTCCTGAGCTAATTTTTCCATGGGACAACGTAGAAATCATACATCTGTGTCCCCACATTATCCATCACACTGGGCCAGGGAAGGGAATGTCCCCTTATTTCTTTGCCTTCTGATAGAAACTTATAATCAGTAAATTATGTAGATACAGTTTGACAGCGTTCATATGGAGCTCCAGAACCCTCTTTGCATCAGGAAAGCATGGAGTATTTTTCACAGTATCACTGTGAGGTCAGTAAGTAATTTTGTCACTGGCAAGAGATGACTAAACCACTACAAAAAAATAGTGTGCCCAGTGGGTTGCAAATCCCCATTGGGTCCAAGTGTTGCCGTTTCTGTCACTGTATTTTATTCATGTCTCTTTCTCTGTTTCCTTCAGCTGAAGTCAGTAATAGTGCATGAATATTTGTGCCACTAGTCATTTGCAAAGACTTACAAAACAGAGCTAAACCATTTCCTGATCTCATGATAGTGCCACTGTTGTTGAATCAGATTTTAAAATAATTCTTCAACATTTAATGTTTTCCATAAAGCCACAGTATCCCAACTCAAAGGCTTATGCAAGAATAAGTGTTTCTTTGAAAGGGTGAAATGGGTTTCTAGTCCATCAGGTTATCAAGAAAAGCTTAAAAAAACCCTTCTGAACCCTACTGAGTGCTACATGCTCAACTCCTCCTCTCTCACTCCATGCCCCCTAGAGAATATTAAATTAATCCTAAATGCAATTGAATTAACACCAATAAGCCCTGGACAACTTCATGTCTTCCTAAGATAGTGTCATGCTTCCAGAAAGTCTGAATCCTTTTGTAAGAGTCCATATGGAAAAGCTGGAATTCTTATTTTCACTCCAATATCACAGTTAGCATCACAATATTAACTTCAAAATGAATCTCCATTTTTACATAAAATTTCACAGAAAAGTCACTTCTGAACAATGGCTTTTTTATTAGCCTGTCTCTAGCAAAATGGTAAAATTGGCTATGGAGTCCCAAGCTTTATGACTTTTATCAGCAAGGTTTCACTTCAAATGACGTTTTTCAGAGCCCACACTCATGCATCCATCCTCTCCCTCTGTAGCTGTCCGGCAATAGCTGCTGGGCACCCGCACTGGAAGCTGGTGAGGTCTCCACAGCGGGGAGGAGAAGGCAGCTCCCTCCCTGCGAAATTCCTGCTCCAGCTCCTCAGGCTGCCCCGACTGCTGCCCAGGTGGAGGGGTTTGTGCTCCCTCCATGTCTTACCCGAGTGCTTAATGTCTTCGGGGCAGCTGAGCTGCTGCTGTGACAGGAGTTGAACCCGTTCGGTTCCCAGGAGCAACTCTGCCTGCTCAGGCAATATCCACACCGGCAAGTGCCTGTTAAACTCTTCTTTCTGGGTGCCTCTTGCCTTGGTCAAAACCGGGGGCCGCTGATGATGGATTCCCATGAGAAATGGCCTTCTAACAGGATAGCAATGGTTTCTTCTTTATGTAGTGATGCTATGCTAACAAAGCTAAAATGGCACTAAATAGGTAAGTCTAATATTTATGCAGGAGGTACTATCCATTTAAATCTGCTGAAATCAGAAACTAAGCAAAAAGTACCTAATCATGGTTAATTAACAGAAAGGTTTGCCCTTAATATTTTTTACTGCATTTTAAGCTGACCGAACAATTCAGAATGAAGCAATTATAACTCATGTACCTTTTGTTTCCTGAAAAGAGCAGGAGCTTCCTTTAAACCCTCTGTTTTCTAAGAAAGAGTTACATATATCCACGTAATTAGTTCTTGGAAGATATGCAGAAGTTGGATAGATGATTTAGCACAAGAGATACTAGTGAATTAATGAATCCAGTTTGCATTATAAGGAATTACTATGAATTAGGACAGAAGTTAAACTTTAAGCATTTATGCCACTGACTTATTTCAAAGAGAACTTGATTTACTGTATGTGATGTAAAATGAATTGATTCCTGGAGGGACCTGTAAATTCTCCTCAATATGAAACTAGAATATGGATATATGATAGAAAGATGAGATTGAAAATACATTGCTGCCATCTTTTTCAGTTTGTTTATGGGATTTTTTTTTAAATACAACTGATAAAGTTTTTTAATCGTAGCATGTGTTTTATGAAGACATCACAAGTCAGAAAAAACTCCCAGTGGAGAAAAAAACAACCCCAGGCTGCTCTGCTGCTGTTATAGACTCGTATTCTCTTCAGCAGCTGCATATATAGCAAAGTCCATGTCCTCTGGGGAAAAAAAGATAAAATTCTTCTCCATACCTAAACTGAATGAATGTGATTCTGAGACAGACCTGTTAAAGTCCCCAGTGCTGAGGTGGAGCGGTGAAGATGATTTTCAGTCACTTCCGTGCACTGCCACTTCTGGGTTGCTCTGGTAGCTAGAGAGTTTCCATCTCTTTTCTTCCTCTTTATCCAGACATTCAGGCCTGCCTGACCTTACTGTTGTATCCACGAGCTCACCACAACGCCATTTCAACGGCGACGGTATCCTCAGCTACGGCTTTGCCCCACTGCACACCTCCTACCTGGCACAACACCTGGAGCAGAGCGTGAGAGGCACTCCTGCAAGCTTACCTCCCACACTGCCTGTGCTGCAGAGGTGACAGTCCTCAGTAAACAGTGTTTTTTGGAAGCCTCTGTGTGCTGCTTTAGCCTTTTTATGCATGCAAATAGGGCCAGGATGCAGCTGAGGACCTTGCTCAATAAATCAGACTGGAAGATTGACACAGTTTCTAACTAGCGTGGCATGTGCTAGAAATTGTTCATATACTCAAACATCAGACACTCAGACATGCTGATATGTGTCTGAAACGAAACTAAAGTGTCCAGAATCTCTTTTCTGTCTTTAAGTCTGACCTAGAAATTCATATGAAAAGTGAAAGTGCTGTCAGAGAGGTGATTAGGTGTTATATTTTGAATAAAAATTGAGAAGAGTTCTGCTCAGCAGAAATCTTTTCTCTGAGTTTTTAGAGGAACATGAGAATTGTCCTTGCAGAGTGCCAGGGTACGTCTACTGCCACTGATTACTGCTCTCCACTTTGCTGCAACTCAGGGTCAACTGCCAGTGTTTGAACCGTGAGTCAAATATCAAAGTTACAAGCAGTGATGTCTAGATTTAAGATTGAAAAGGCAATGCAGTCAATGTCTTTTCTCTTATTATTCTGGTTGTGGACACTTTATAATTCATGTATTCAAGCTTTACTCTGTAGCCAGGAGAGATAAAAACAAATTTTAAAACAAAAGCTAGTTCTTTTGTGAAAATCCTCAGGTTCATTTTTAAACCAAATGTTGGTAAACTTTAAGAAAAACAAAAAATTACTCTGATAGTGAAGATGAAAATTAAAGGGCTTTTTAACAGTTGAATTCACCAACCAAAAATTCAGAAGAATTGGAAATAATTATAAAACTCCTCTGAATTTGGAAGGCATTTCAGGTGACAAAAAAGGAAGAGTTCTTTTCTTTAAGAACTATAAAAATATTTGCTTGAAATATTAATTCAAATATTTAATGTCAATCTTTTAAAAACATTTTTTTGTTTTGGAAATTCTTGGCTAATGTATTGAAGACTGACTTTTCTTCTTGAAATATCAGTTTTTATATTAAAAAAAAGAAGCAAAAGCATATTAAAAGACTTACTAAATCAAAACATTTCAGTTAGATCAAACTGTTCTGGGTTGACCTAACTTTTAAATTTTAAACTTTTTTTTTTAAACTTTTAAATTTTTTAAATCATAAACTTCATTTCAATGCAAGATATTCTTACGTCTCAACCACTGAACTGAATGTTCACTGTTTGCCAGTTCTGTCTATGGTTAACTTGGAAGAGTAGATAATACTGAGTTCTGCCATAAAGGACATTATCATAGATATTCCTCTAATGTTTCCTAGTCTGCTTTGTCTGGAAAAGCAAAATTACATGGTTTCTGGCAGTGCTAGTTCAGGACAATATTTAAAAATGAAAGCACCTGAAAAAAATATAACAAAGCGGGATTTCTTTCTAGTCCTCAAAGAAGTATTGTTTTGGGGTTGGTTGATATGTTAAAGCTGCCACAGTTGGCTGTCCTTGCAATACCAATAAACATTTGTAAATGCACAGCGGTAGAAGGTATTATTAAAATACTGAGGTGCTGCTGTTGAAGACCAGGTTGTAATTTCAACTATATACTCAGTGATTCAATAGGGCTATTCACCATGATGTAATTGAGATAAAAATCTGGACCAGAACATTCATTAAATTATCACTTTGACTTATCTGATTCATTGCAAAACCCCCACGATTCTTTCATAGAGCTCATTCCTTTAAGGGCCTTACAGAAACATATAAATTAATTAGCTTCAAGTATGATAAATGAAAAGGAATAATGTGTGCCTGAATTAATTATGAAATTTTGTGAGGAATTATACCTTAAGTAGCTAAGGAATTAATGGTCTTGAAGTACAGGAGAGATTAGTAACTGTAAATGAATGAGCTTGGTGAATTCTGTAAAGAGGATAATCGTTTGCCTAAATCAAGACCCCTTTAGATTAAAGAAAGTTTTACATAATTTTTTAGTTTTTAATAATTTGTTTTCTCAGAGCTATTTGTGGCATTCTTTTTTTGCCCCCATATTTACCATTGTGTTGTAATGATTTATATTGCTTATACTGAATTTTCTGTCTTTAAAATGCTTGTAAAATCCATCAATGTAAATCTCAAAACAACTGTTGGGGAGGTAGGATGAAAATGTCATTAAATTCCATTTAGAATTAAGTTCCACCAATGCTTAATTTGTTTGGTTTCTGTCAATCCTGAAGGATTTCCCTGAAGCAGGGGAATTAAAAACAGATTAATTTTTTGGTGATAGGTAAGGTGAAAAAATAATTTGCAGACAGGCAAAATGCTTTGTTCTGGTTCTTAGAGTTCTTAAAGATATTAAATATTTTAGAATAAAGCTGAAGGAAAGAAAACTGCAAGTCATAGTCATTTCTATGTAGAAAATAATTTTAAAACAACAAAATTAATTTGAGGTTAATTTTTGTCAAAAACAAACAATTTTTTTAAATTGAAATGACCCCTTGGTTCACAAACCTGTCTTCACTCCAGTAAATTAATGACTGTCCTTTTTAATGTCTCTAGGCAACCTTTACCATTTCAGAATGTATGTATAAATATATACATATACATACATATACGTATACTTATAAGTATACTTTTTTCCCCTCTTAAAACACTTAATGTGAAAATGTCAGCTGGTTGTCTTAAGGATGAAACTTTTCTTTTTCCCCCGCAAAAGAATCTAAAGAAATCCTACTAAACATTATACTCTTAAAAATGCATAAACTAATCCAAACTGTAAAAACCCATAAAATCCTCATTTTCCATAGTGATTTGGCTGCTATCTCTTGTCTTTCTACACCTGGTCTAGGAAGATGTTTTTTAAACACAGCTTTCATCTCTGGTTTTTCAGAGGATGACGCACAGAGCTACCCCTCCCTCCTGAACCTGTTTCCTTTTATTCAAAAGAAAATTCCAGCCTGTCCTGCTAGGATGTTCATGCCCAACTATCAGGCATATATACAGATGTCTGGGATCCACCACCCTGAGGATTAGGTGAAATCACAATTAGGATGTGTGCCTACCACTGTCTTATGTGTCCTGTGCACCCTTCCCAGTGGACTCATTCTGGTTAGTCTGGGGTTTTTTAAAGGTATTTTTCTTAATATCTGGAAAGCAGCATCATTATCACTACCCTTGAAGTCCATAATCCACATCGGGTTTCTTCATCTGTCAGGATATAGGTCACATCTGGTTTGTTGGGCATAACCAAACACCCTACTCCAGGCTAGCAAGCATGCAAAACAGCACAGCCTGAGGGCAAGCGTTGTCCTCTTGGTCCTGTGCACAGCATTAACATGGGGAAAACAGTCACAGCTTCATGACTTCATCATCATTTCTGTCTGTCCCCTGGAGCAGCCAATGCCCTTGAATGGCTGCAACCATCCTGCTACCACAGAGGATGGTAAAACTCATGTGGCTTGGAAGCTGCAGTAGCTTTTTTCTTCCTTAGGCAGGACATACAGGATAGTGATGCCTGCCCTCTATGGCTGTATCAAGGAATAGTCATGCCATAGGAGACACACAAGACAACCACCCAGCCCAGATCTGCACACAGTAGGCCACGGATGCTCCGGGTCTCCCTGTCCTATACTCATCAGTTCCCTTTTATCCCTCTTGGTACAGGCTCCCATCCATGCTGCATTTCTCCTTGTTCTGCTGCCCTGGATCCCTCTGCCCATGCTGCACACTTCTCACCACCACATGTCTCGACGTCCTTCAACATCACAGATTTTTGCATGGTGTCTGTATAAAACTGAATTTTTATCATAGTGGCAAGATTTGCAGGGAAGTCAGGTCAACACGACTAAGTGCTATTTTACAATGAAATAAGGCAGTTTCCCCAGAAAGTTGCTTTTGACACAAAACCCCCCACGGTCCTATTCCACATTTAAGTAGGGATTCTTTGTAAGGATGTCAGGCAAGGTCCTGTAATTCACATTAACACCCACTCTATTCTCTACATTGCAATTTAGTGTAGGGCACATACCCTGTGAAGAGGCTTTCATAGCCCCCCATCAGGGCCTGAAGGTACCAAAAGGCAGTAACTGCAGGCTCACCTGCCCCCTCCTGCCCCCAGCCCCTGGCCTCAGGGGCTACCTCAGCCCCTCTCTCAGCTCTTCCATGGAGTGGTGGTCTCTATCTCCATCTCCTGGGTGGCCCCTGGTCCTAGCTCCCCCCTTGCTGTGTGTTGGGCTGTTGATGGACCCCTCAGTGAGAGCTTGGCTGGTGGGAGGTTGCCCTTGATTCACCCCCTCCTGAGGCATCCCCACATGCTGCTCCCTGGCACCTCCCATTCCTTGATTTTTTAGAGGTAAAGTAAAACAAGAGAGTTGACAAGGACGTAACCTTGATCAGTTTTAGCTTGCTTTCTGTTTAATTGCTCACCCAGATGTTTGAAAGCAGTCAAACCAGACCTCCTGAGGACTGCCCAGAAAGCCTGTTATTATCTCTCTGCTGTTTACCAATTGTACTCTCTTGACGTTGGTGACAGCTGAAATTAGTTAGGCAGGAATGACAGAAATATATTCTTGGAGACATCGCAAAAAGTTGGTTAAAGATAATACTTGAATGTTACTTCAGAAAGAAGTCAGCTATAGACACATCTGAAAAATATATGTAACCCTCCTTTTTTTTTTTTTTTTTTTTTTTTTTTTTTTCCCATATACCATCCTCATTTCAGGTTTCAGATTTTTTCCCAGAAGTAAATGACAGGTTTGATGGTAATTTCAAAGGGATTTCTATCTAGAGTCTTACTACTTAAAATCCTTATGACATCAGGGAAAGCAGTTTGCGTAACATTGAAGTCTTATCTAAAGATCACTGAGGGCTGTCAAAAAATTCAGATTATTTGACATCTTTTGGATCTTTTCCTCTATGTAAAGTGCTCTCCAGAGATGACAGTGCAGATCACAGTCCAGTTTATCCTATATTGTTGACTCTTTTTTTCTCACTCTTTTTCCTGAACAAAGGACTGGTTAAAAAAAAAAAAAAGGAAGGAAAAAAGAGAAAGAAGAAGCAATATTTATTCTCTACTTTATTCTTCTTTGCACATTTTATATTTAATTATGCACATTAGTAATTTCTCTGAATTTTACATTTTCTCTCACTCTTCCAAGGGATTTCACTCAAAGTCATTGCAATTGTAATTTCACTACAATTCAGTAAAAAAAAATCTGGCAATTCAAAGATCAAAACTCACTAGACTGGGTCAAACAATAGTACTTTCTGGTGTAGAAAACCTTTATGCTCCATCTTTCCACTAACCAACAGAACTTTCCCAAAAGTAGGATATGAAATTAGAAATGCCCTTTTTATTTGGCCTGCTCTTTAACAAAGCGTGTTTGTTTCACACGTAATGAAGCTGCACAATGCAGGAATGACTATTAGCTTGCTTTTGGAGAGGTAACCATGTGACTAATCCAACAAAATATTTCTGGTTTCTTCTGAATATTTCTATGTGGTTTGACCAAACCAGATATAGAAGCAGGTAAGTAAATGACCCTCCGATAGCTAAACAAAATTCAAATGGAGTTTGAGAGACCCTAAAAATTACATAATTATTGCAATGGGTGATTGTTTTTTTAAAATTTTCATCTAATTCAAAAGTACATAAACACAATACAGAGTCTAGATTCACAGATTCACAGATTGGTAGGGGTTGGAAGGGACGTCTAGAGATCTAGTCCAACCCCCCTGCTAGAGCAGGATGACCTAGAGCAGGTTGCACAGGATCACGTCCAGGCAGGTTTTGAATATCTCCAGAGAAGGAGACTCTACAACCTCTCTGGGCAACCTGTTCCAGTGCTCGGTCACTCTCAAAGTGAAGAAGTTTTTCTTCATATGCAGATGGAACCTCCTGTGCTCCAGTTTGTTCCCATTGCCCCTTGTCCTGTCACTGGGCACCATTGAGAAGAGGCTGGCCCCTTCCTCTATAGACATCCATCCTTTAGATATTTATAAGTGTTGATCAGATCCCCTCTCAGTCTTCTCTTCTCCAGGCTAAACAGACCCAGCTCTCTCAGCCTTTCCTCATACGAGAGATGCTCCAGTCCCTTAATCGTCTTTGTAGCTCTCTGCTGGACTATTAACAAAATACATAACAAAAGAGAGCTGTCTGAAAAGGCTGGGATGCTCAGACAGCATCAGGAAATGCTCTTTAGTGTTTAAACATTAAACCTGATCATGCAGATTCTCAGTTGTAGCTCCAGAAAGCAAGCACTGTGATTTCTGCTCTTTCTGAAGAAATTGTGGCATAGCAGATGCAAGAAAGTAGTTATGGGCTGTGTCTGTGAAAACAGCAGTGTCTTAAATCAAAGCAGCTTTGCACAATGTGATGCTGACCCTTATGGGTACCAACAGGTAGTTGTGGACACCTAAATAATTGCAAAACTCACTGAATGCTAAACTAGAGGAAAACCCATGAATGTTATGGCGCACAAATAGCTGTAGGGACACTCCCAAGCAACACACTCCATGATAGGTCACGTTAAGCTGAGTAAATCACAGAATCACAGAACGGTAGGGGTTGGAAGGGACCTCTGGAGATCATCTAGTCCAACGCCCCTGCTAAAGCAGGATGACCTAGAGCAGGTTGCACAGGATCGCATCCAGGCAGGTGTTGAATATCTCCAGAGAAGGAGACTCTGGCAAGTTTCACTCATTCCAAACCTATGAGCTAAACAATTAGCTGTGAGGTGTGTGGATGCCAAAAGTAGATAACTGACAATGAACTTCTGACTTGCTCCATACAGGCTGTGTGGTGCTTTTGGCACTGTGTGAGTGTGGAAAAGGGTCTGAAGGCAGCTCCTCCTTCTTTCCAAAATCCACACTCCAGCAGTCTGGTGCTGTTCCAATATCTGGACATGATAACTTGCAATGTGTTACTACCACATTTCAAGAAACAGGAGTGTTTAAGACCAGAAAGTACCAGTATAGCAGACTTGCTATTTCTGTTCCTCATCTTAGTGATACAATAGTGTGTGATCAAATGGATAAGGAGTCAACCTTACTCTAAGATACAGTAAAAAGTGTATACTTCATCATCTTATTTACTGACATATAAAGACTAAAAGCCTACAGGAACTAAAAATGTCCTTTTCTCATTACCTAAGTTGCTGCTACAAGAAGTAGAATATTATTGATCAGACAAAATCTCCAGAATATTACTCTGTCACTCAGTGAGTCAATTCTTTTTTGATTACATGTTTGTATTGTTTAAAAGATTTTTATCTCTCCTCAGACAAAACACATTTTCTCTTTGGGAATTTGGAAAGGAATACAAGCGGATCTACTAAGCTGAAGTAGATAGCACCTGTTTTGAAACATAGGTACAGATGTAATGTTTACGTGCAGTTTTACTGCAGTGTTTTCTTTCTCTCGAATGTATCAATTTATGCCCAGATGCAGTACTGAAGGTCCATCCTGAACCTCTCCCTTCCAGTGCAAATACTGAAAGGTTTGGTGCTTAAAACACACATGGTAACCCAACTGAAAAGAACTTATGCATTTGGAAGACTTTTTCTTCAAACTTCTTTTGTCAATGTGCTGTTCTATGAAGCAATTGTTAACAAGAAGAAAGTTGTAGTGACAGTAGTTGTAGATGTAGGAGCAGCTGTATAACACAAGGGAGGCTCCAGCTGAAGTTGAACCGTATTACACGTGCACGTGGCATCTGTGGGAGGTTGCTCTGCAGCTACGAGGGCAAAGAACTGGCTGAGGAATTGGAGGTGCTGAGGGAGCATCAGAAGCAGAATCCACATATTTTCTCCCTGCTTACTAAACCAGTACAAGAATAGTCACAAAAAAAGTTTGGACTGAACTTTGGAGTCATAAACCTGTGATTTTTAAATTGCCTGTGTCCCTCTAATTAAACATCAGACCATAGGGTTGTCCATGAAATAGGCTAGTACCCAGGCTAGATGGCACCCAGCTTTCAGGAGGATCAATAAAGAAAGAACTCATTAAAGAAAGGCAAATCCAGAAAATAATTGGCTGCACTACCACTTTATTTTACTTTGAAGTAGATGGGGAGGGGAAGAAGAGAAGGAAATGGAACTCATTTGTCTGTGAGTAGGTGGTTATTGAAAGATTGTTTAGATTATTTGATCTAAATTGCTTCAACATTTTGGCATATTTATTGTTCAAGGGAGACAGGAAATTTCAGACTTAAAATCATCACTGTACATTTCTGTCATTTATACAATGGCTAGTAGGACAGATCAAAAGAGCAATTGCATTTACATTAGGTGAGCAAACAAGGGTTTGTTAGACTGTTCTTATTAGGGTAAAAAATTGTAGTGAAAACTCTATTGGAGTAAAAGAAACAGAAGGAGAGGACCCAAAAGAAGCATAAGGAGATCCCTCAATGATAGAAACTGTCACAATGCTAAAGAACTGATTCCAGATAACACCAGCTGTGACCGAAAACAGAAAATTCAGAAGTGGGTACATGCTAATCTTTCACTCTGTTAGGCAAGTTATTTTGCAAGTGGTGTAAATTTGCTGATCACCATAATTGTTTAGACTTTCTTGCTATTGTTTAATGTATCCTTTTGTTATAAAATGGGTGAAATGGTAAAGCTGTGTTGAGATCAACTACAGCTAAAATATGTCTTACAACACAGTTTTTCTGTTACATTTTGCTTACAGCAATGCTGGCTCTTAAGGTAAAAAAAGCCCTTAACGCATTAACTGTTATGGGCTGGAACCAATTCTGTGGTGCAGAGGATGATATAAACACAAGGTGACAATGAGTGATAGAAGATTATACATCAGCAGGGAAATGTCTGGAAATCTTTTGACTGTTACATTTCATAATTTATTATTCATGTAATATTAAAAGCTTTATTCTTTCAAGATATACTGTTTTATGATTGGATCCTCTTGAAGCACTTTTTTCCTTTTTTTTCTTTTTCTTTTAATTAAAGCAAATTTTTAGATTCTTTACTGAACAGGCAATTTTCTCTCACTCTTTTTTTTTTTTTTTTTTTTTTTTGTCTTCTACCAGGCATTTAAATAGGTCTGGCATAAATAATCCATAGTAATCCAAATCCCTGCACTGCACTAAGCAGCAGCAACAGCCGCTGTCCTGTGAGTGCAATGAGGACAGAGGGCTCCGTAGACCTTCCTACACTCACTCTGAGGAAAGCAAGAGTTACAGTACTATAGGCTGCTTCCCATCTACTCACCAGCAAGTCACAGGGATGGTATAATCACTCCGCTTAATTTAGACACTAATTTCAGTTTCTCTCTGGAATGTCTCAACTTCAGCCTCTCTGAATTACCCTCCAGGGAATTTTAAGCTACATTCATGCACCTTGGTCCTGGGCAGCTTGAGGAGACTAGACTCCTTATTCAGGTACCTAATTTAGCCAAAGTTAAACACTGTGAATATCGCCTTATAACTACTAGGATTAGCCTTGTAAGCTTTAACTGACACCAGCAAGCTGTTAATCATCATTAAAATGGTGTTCCAAAATTGAACCTTTTTTCCACTAGAAGCTGCTATAATTCCTCCAGTTAATTTCTTTGTAAGATGATGGTACATCTCCAGTTTTAAGCATTTAAGACTGAAAATTTGTATCTGTCCAGCAAGTTCAGTCACTCAAATAAAATAGATCAGGACCAATATAAGTTTTGGTTTCACATAGAAGAAGAATCTCTTCTACTGAGAAGTCTTTGCAAACACAAACTAAAAATCTGTATAAACAGTTAAAAGGGTTACTACAAACCTTCATTAGATTATATTCTTTGGAAATCAAAAAACAGATCATCCATTGCTAGCATCACCTTCCCATTGCACACCACTTATTAGAATAAGGAAAGACAAACAAAAAGACCTTTCTCAGGAATTACATACCTTCAAGCCATGCAACAGGGGCAGCTTTCATTTCAAACCGGCAAGCTACAGCAGAGAGAGAAGAAAACTGGATTTCAGAATCAGTGATTGCAGTGAACCAGAAAAACACGTACAGTGTGTTGGTCGCAATCTGAGTATAAATGTTTTTCATTTCAAAACAAACAAGCAAA
Source organism: Balearica regulorum gibbericeps (assembly GCF_011004875.1). Classification (NCBI taxonomy): domain Eukaryota; kingdom Metazoa; phylum Chordata; class Aves; order Gruiformes; family Gruidae; genus Balearica; species Balearica regulorum. Next base: position 65,630,525 of record NC_046184.1, read on the forward strand.
CAACCAACCAAAGTCTAGAACATTATTATTCTGTGCCCAGATTTTGAGTAAGATAGAAATATTTTTCAGGTATTGAGTGGAAACCCATTTTCTGCACTGGTGTGGCAGTGCCAGAACTCTAAATCTGCTAGAAATCCTACCATAGAACAGTGATTCTTTACCCTTGTTTCTCCCTCAGCTTATCTTTTTTTTGTCTCTTGATGATTTCCTTGTGTGCCTGGTATAGGAAAGATTTCCAAGCAACCTGGCAATGAAAAATAACAGACTGTGTTCTGTGAAACACCTGACCATATTTTTGTATGACTGACCTGTTCTGTCTCTCTTTAACCTGTTTTCATAGGTGTGAAGTCTCCGGGCTTTTTTAATCAGATTATAAAAACTTGCTGATCTTATTTATAACAACATATTTTACATATATTCTTTAACAGCATTAACAGAGTAAGACATTTAATGGTTGAGAAAAGCTAGATGAGATCCAGTGCGAGAAGCAAGTTTGGAGTGAATTTTTATTGTTCAACGGCTATCCCCCATGTATGTAAAACAGAGCAGTGGCTCATCCTGTCACCATCTCCTTCTTGAAACATCACGTACCTATTGACCTTGATTCACTTACACTGGTATCCTGAATCAGGAAGGGGAAAATTCTACTTTCTGTAGCCTCAGGGAAGAACAGCAAATCAACGGATGGTGTATCCACAGGAAGGCTGCATATAGGTTTTGGGAAAGAACAGCCTTTAAACTCAGATTAACCAATTTATTGTACCTCTAAATGGAGCCTGTATCTGATGTGACACATTAAGGTAAGATGTTTCTCACAACACATGAAGTTACCACCCAGCACGCCGTTAACTAAAGTGCTCTGAATGACAATGCTGTCACAGTAGAGGTAAGATTATAAGAGTGCCACCAAGGGAAGGCTTTGGAGCTAAACTGTTGAGTGCTCCAGAGGTGAATAGAAGATCCTTCAGCTCTGGAACACTCTGTTACCACAGCAAAAATACAAACCATTTAAAGCAGGCTCTGAATATTTTCTAAATCATATTGAATTGCTAAAAAGCCTTTTCTTTAGCCTCCCGCAGCACTGAGCAGATTGATTTGACCACATTTTCCTTACATTAAAGAAAAGTACTCTTCATATCATGGCGTGGGTGAGTGTTTTCCCCTGTGTCTTAATACATCTTTCAGCTCCATCAGAAGTCCTTTCTTTTTTCTTTGGTCTGTCTTCAGCTGGGTGGGAGTGGGAGAACAGAAGGACAGCTCTGGGCTCAAATCCTTGGGGATCAAAACATGTGAGAAAGCATTTCTGTAGCTGTCATTTTCACAAGACATTTATCAGATATGTGGCTAAAATCTTGTAACAAGAAATAGCCCCCTCTCTGCCATGTAAGGAGAAATAGTGGTATTGACAGCAAAATTTAGTATTCAGAATCTAGTTAATTGATGGAAATAATTGTGACTTTCTTAAAGGTGAACAAACAGACAGCTCTACCCTTTTGCAGCAGCACAATTCCTTATTTATCCTCTACAGAGAAGGATCCCAGGCTCATTGGCTTTTTAGTTTTCCTCTCATTGACTGTAAAAGTCTCTGACAATACTCCCTTTTTATTCACTATCCAGTTTCCAAACTGGCCAGTGAATTATTACCCTTTCTGGGTGTATTCAGCATCTATATCCTTGCATTTATACAGAGGAGGAAAAATATGGTTACAGATGGTAGCAAAATTCTGATTTTATTCTACATAAGACTTGGGAGAAAATCCTAACTTTACTGCACAATTATATTCCATAGACCTTCTGTTTCAGTGATAGCAAGCTAATGAAACACATTCAGTATTGCTAATGCTTAACTAGTACACCTGCAGTCAGTCCAGAGTGTTTATAATTTATACCCGGTGGTCTTACCACATCCTGCAGCAGGCTACTGCTACCTTTGTTAATGGGTTCTTTGCTTCTCTCAACACCCTGCTTTTACTAACATAACGTCATTAATTCTATTACAGTGGAAGGATTTTTGCTGTTGTGAAACTAGTTTGCATGAAAACAGAGTAAGCCATGCTGTTTCCACATGAAGGTTTTATCCTTAAAGATAATACACTAAAGAACCTCAGATTACTCTTTCTTCATTGTTATGACTGCTCAGCATAGCCCCTATACAGAAAATTTTCTCCCTGTTCTCCCCCATATAGGTGTCTCTGGCCTGTCACACCTTAAAGGAACTAATTGCTAAGGATTCTATCTACATAAAATCTTTCCTTCTTTGCTCTCTGTCTGCTTTTCTGTACATTCTTCCTTCAGCTAGAAGTTATTTAGAACAGATACCATCCTTCTGAAATGCTTTAGGATGTACCAAAGCCCACTCCCTGGTAGGCAGACATAATTAGCAATGCTACCATTTTCGTTTTGCCAGGCACACCAAATTTTTTTGTATGCTTGTTAAGTACTTTAATAATGAAGCATTTAAGAAGTTCCTTTCAAATGTAAATTGTTTATAAGGGAAGCTTTAAAAATTTGTAATTTTTTATTTATTTCCCAACTGTCTTGAACTGCCATGTGATGTTCTTCTCCATGATACAATAAATCACAGTTCGTTCAAAGCCAGGAGTGCTTTGGGCAAACTCCAAGGGGGAGAGAACAAATACTGTACTGTCATGAAAATTTAAGGTAAATGAACAACAGTCCCATTTCTACATCATGCATATACTAACTGGCCCATCTGTAGTCACTGTACTGGGAATATAGCCACTGAATTTGGGAAACATCAGTTCATTTAAGCTGCCTCAGAAAGTTTTGAAAATGTGCCAGTCACTGAGATTTTTAAAAGGGCAAATATTGAGGTGTGGAGGCAATAGATGCAAAAGCACCATTGGGGGAGTTGGTAATGTACAAATACCTGCTGCCAGACTACTGGAAAAGTGAAATGACGTTTGATAACTGCTCTCATGATGATCAGTTTCAGGAGTATAAAGATTAGTCTCTAATCTTAAAAAATGTAGAATTTCTGTTGACACATGGAGGAATGAAGCTTGCAAGAGAAAAAAACCTGATGAAATATGTGTATTGGTTTTGCATGGCAAGGTTTTGGTAGCGGGGGGGGGCTACAGGGGTGGCGTCTGTGAGAAGCTGCTAGAAGCTTCCCCTGTGTCTGACAGAGCCAATGCCAGCCGGCTCCAAGACGGACCCGCCGCTGGCCAAGGCCAAGCCAATCAGCACCTCTGTGATAACATATTTAAGAAGGAAAAAAACAGTTAGAGGGAGCTTTTGCAGCCGGAGAGAGGAGTGAGAAGATGTAAGAACATCTGCAGACACCAAGGTCAGTGCAGAAGGAGGGGCAGGAGGTGCTCCAGGCGCCGGAGCAAGATTCCCCTGCAGCCCGTGGTGAAGACCATGGTGAAGCAGGCTGTCCCCCTGCAGCCCATGGAGGGAGGATGAGGGGGTGTAGAGATTCCACCTGCAGCCCGTGGAGGACCCCATGCCGGAGCAGGTGGAGACACCTGAAGGAGGCTGTGGCCCCGTGGGAAGCCCACACTGGAGCAAGCTCCGGGCAGGACCTGTGGATCCGTGGAGAGAGGAGCCCACGCCAGAGCAGGTTTGCTGACAGGACTTGTGACCCCGTGGGGGACCCACGCTGGAGCACTTTGCTCCTGAAGGTCTGCACCCCGTGGAGGAGACTCACGTTGGAGAAGGCCGTGAAGGACTGTCTCCCGTGAGAGGGACCCCACGCTGGAGCGGGGGAACGATGAGTCCTCCCCCTGAGGATGAAGAAGCGGCAGAAACACCGCGTGAGGAACTGACTGTAACCCCCACTCCCCGTCCCCCTGTGCCGCTCGGGGGGGGGTCGAGGTTGAAGCCGGGAGTGAAGTTGAGCCCGGGAAGATGGGAGGGGTGGGGGGAGGTATTTTAAGATTTGGTTTTATTTCTCATTCCTCTACTCTGTTTTGCTTAGTAATAAATAAGATGAATTCCCTCTCTAAGTTCAGTCTGTTTTGCTCGTGATGATAATTAGAGAATGATCTCTCCCTGTCCTTATCTCGACCCACAAGCTTTTAGTTATACCTTTTCTCCCCTGTCTAGAGAAGGAGGGGAGTGATAGAGCGGCTCTGGTGGGCACCTGGCCCCCAGCCAGGGTCAACCCACCACAATATGACCTTTCATGATCTAATTATACTCAAAACAACGTACACCCCGATCACTGAGAAAAAGAGAAGAGTAAAGAAAACAGAAGCAAACAACCTTTAAGTAAATTTCAGATCTGAAGTCAACTGTGTTGGAGAAGAATCTCCACCAAAAAAAAAAAAAAAAAGGATTTTGCAATAGTTAAAAGAACATAATCTGGATTAATGGGGCACAAAACCTGTGAGCGTTAACTGCCATTATTAACAATGGATGATTATCAGACTCCTCAGACTCCTCATGGCAATGGCTCCATGGATAAGGATAGACTTCATTCCTAAGAAATATTCCCCATGGCCCGGCAAAGAGACATTCAGATGGTAGAGCACAGGAAGGAGCCTAGGGGAAGTTTGCTTTTCTGCTCCAGGACTCTCCTGTACCTGATGAAGGCTCTGACAAGCTTTAAATCCCAGACTGTCCCTTCTCCTGTCCCACTCTTGAAGACTCCTGAACAGGAACCATCTTTTCCATATATGGATATGGACTAAAAATTTTGGCAAAGCATTTTACCAAACCCCTTCGTAGAAGTTACACACTTCTGTTTCCTTATAAGCAGATAACATCAAAACATACCAGAATGTGATTTTTCAATTGCTAACGCTAGCTTTTTTTTTTTTTTTTTAACTGGGTAGAAAGGAGAACTAATGGTCTTTTCACACCTTGTTTTATGCAGGTCATGCTAACGCGAGCTCTGTCCCACTTTGTACGCTGCCTGTAGCCTGAAAACAAAATGAGCTGTAGACTGAGTATATTCATAGTCCCTGAGGAATTCTTCTATTGATCAGAAAGTAACATCTCCTGATATCAGGCTTCTCTGCTTGAAATCTAACATGGAAAAGCTTTGTTTGCTATATGCAGATTCTATAGCTGTTGTTTTCTTTAGCAACAGAACATTTCGCCAACAATCACAGAAGGTATCACACACAACGTCTGTGCGCATTTTTAGGAACAACTGTAGCAAGTTTTTTATAATTTACACCTATTACATGATAGCCTGTTCAAAAGAGATGCTTCTTGGGAATAATTTTTCTTGGGAAAATCATTGTTTAAGTAAAATCATGGAAAGTGCTTGCTGTGACAGTATCTGATGTGCAGTCCTGCGGGTATGCAGCTTCTTTCAGAGCACTTTGCTGAGCAGCTGCCTAGAAAATGCAGGCATTGCATGGGTTGAAATCATACCCAAAAAATCACACAGAATAAGACTGAAAGAGAAGATGTGTAATCCATCCTCCTGACGTGAACTGTGCAACATCCATCTGTGCTCTTGTATGCTTATTAGTCTGACATTCCTCTGGCGATGGAGACTCCACAACCTTCCTGGACGGTCCAATCCACTACATTACTGTCTTAACTTTTTCCTGATGTCTAAGTTCCTTCAAATTTCTCTTTTTATTTTGAAAGAGTCTGACTATGAATCCTCATCTTTATTCAACATATTTCTTATAGTTTTTGAGTTTATGAAATAATTTGAACTGTCTTTGCCTTTGAAATCTGGATATCGGGAGGCTGCCAGAGTCCAGCTTGGAGGTCAAATGCCGGATGAAGTTTTTTTTTCTTTTACTACCACTTGCCGATGCTCCTCTGTGTCACATGAAAGCTGATAGAACTCTGGTCTCAAAATTTAAGTGAGTCACATGGGTCTTTACCTTGAATTTTCATTGAGAGAAAGAGTTATCTTTGGATGAGAGAAAAGGAGGTTATTTATGAAAGCTAATAAGGATGTTACATTTGCATAGTGAAGATCAGATCATTACTAGATGTCATTCCACACTGATGCTTCTCAGTCAGTTGTCTGGAAAACCTCAGAAGGTAGTCTACTAAGGACTGGAGCATGAGCCTAGCCACTACCCACAAAGGCAGATAGTGTCTGCATTTTCTTGACCATCAGCTAAAATCTCTGTTCTTTTACATTGCTGGACGATGAGTATTCAGCTGCCTGCAGCAGTTTTTAGCAGCACTTAGGTATATTAGCAACAGGGAGGCAGAGGAGAGGTCAGGAGGGCAGTTTTACATGCTCATACTGATGATGGTCATGCAATGTGTGGGGATCTTATGTGGACTATACCTTCATGGTCCCATTTCCACACCCAATATCTGTGCAAGGTGTTCACTGATTACACAGATGGTGGTAAAACCATAATTGTGTCATTCCCAGCCAAACTCTCCTTTTCTGTGCCCTGTCACTCCCCTTTTGGTGGAAAGTATTCTTTAAAATTAGTTTGGGGGTATTTTGCTGAGAAGGTTAGATGGTTTTTCATATGAGAAAGGTTGAGGAATGGTGTTCTGAGATGGTTTTGAGCAATCTACTGGATTCTGTAACTTCTGAATGACAGTTTAGGCAGGCAAATAATTGATCTGGGCTGAATTCTTCATAAGCCTGCCCTTTATGCAGATACGTGACCATTTCACAATACAATGTCAACAGCAGACGATCCCTTCTGTCAAACTTGCACATGGAAATGTGGACTGTCCATTTCCTCTGGTGACTGCACTGTTGGTCCTAGTAACAAAAACCTCTAGCAGGTATGTGGCTCATATGTCAGACACTATTTCCACCAACCTCCTATACCTGTGATATCCTCTCTCACAAGAGTGGAAGAAAGCCCAGGTAGATGTTACCACATATCTTTTTTTAAAGCAGACTGTCTGTCGTTGTTTTAGGGATGATCTTCTATAAATTGTTTTAAGGTAATGTAACAAGTCAGGCCTAAAGTCTAACAAACAATGTATTTTAGACATTCAAAATAATGGCAGCTTTCAGAAAACATGTCATAATTCTAAGAAAGGCTGGGAAATCCAGATATCATTTTGGTGCTTGCAAAAGTCTATTCTAGTACTGGTATGTAGATGCCTAAAAGAAGTCTACTAGATGTGCAGATGTTTCAATTATTTAGCAAAATTTAGCCTGCTGTTAATGCTTTTTCTTTTTTCTATTGCCTTATGTAACTGCATAGTAGTGTACAGTTCCACAAGTGCCCCAGGGCTTCTGGTTGAAAACCACTGATTTAAGACATGCACATACACATAAACTCTCAGAACCAATTTAATATACTTTAGATTACTGCAAGAATTTGGAAATACTTAATAATAATAATAATCATCATCATCCTCAGCTTCTTTTTGCCTTTTGAAAATTGGGATTTAGGCTGGACCGCAAGCTTCAGAATCACAGAAGTTTAAAATAAGTGAAAACAAAGAATAAGAACTCCTGTGGACCAACCAGAGCGCTGTGCTGAGATCAACTCAGCACAGAAAATTGTATTGAAGCAGAATATAAATATTAATAATAAGAAAACCTTTTGTCTTGAATGAAGATGTTATACTTACGAGGGGTTTGAATGCATTCTAGACCTGAATGAGAGAGTAGTTGTAGGTTAGATGGATTTTACCCCATCCCTTTCTTTCTCTTTTTTGAAGGCAAAATGAGGTGGTACAAATGAAGTTATTCCCTTAGAGTTTGTGCTGTGCAGTATATGCTAGCAAACCCTAGGCAAAAGGACAAATTATACCTTTTTTCTCACAGATAATAGGTATGCTGTTCACAAAGCATAGTTCATTCTATGATAAGGCCACGACTTCTTGAGATCTCTTCTGAATAATGGTAGAATGCTTTGTGAAGGGACAGGATAATTACTTTTAACATTTAAGAGAAGGCATACAAAGGAGTTGTTATATAATTTCCCCCAGATATCAGTGGGGCTGCTCTCTGATGAAGACTGGCTGAATTGGAACAATAATGGAAACAAACCATGCAATACTTCCTTACATGAAAAATCAGAGCTTCCTATTTCACACAGCTCTGTTCTTTTGGACAAGAAGCTGCACTGAAATACTTAATGGAAATGCAGTATACTTAAATTCTGCCAGATTTCTCCTGTGGCCCCTTCGCCTTTCTTTTCACAAAACAAGCAGAATGATCCTTAACGCAAAACTTTTGATGGACAGACTACAATTCAGTGTATGATTAAATTGGCTTTTTCTTCTTCTACTTTTGGATGTCTAACCCTCAGTACCTTAAAAAGGCTTAAATTTAAGCACCCAGCATATGCTAATGTGTTCAGGATTCTCACAGTCAGAAGTCTCTACATTAAAACCCTGAATCACAACCAATATAAACTGACATAACTCCAAAAACTTCAATAGATTTCTGGCTCTGGGGAAGAATGAAATGAGAATCCACTGTTATGCAATATGTATTGGAAGAATTCTTCTTATTCCATTCATGCAACTGAGGATCCAGTGCAAAGATAATTATAAAAACAATGAGAACAGCATTGTATTTTGTTCTCCAGGACCTTCTGATACTGAAAAAAAATTCTACATTTTATTTACTGAAACTCTGCATGTAAAACCAATCTTAGTTTGCACTAATCAAGCTAAATTCTCGTTTGGAGATATAGTTCTTCTCAGTGTTCTTATAATATTAGCAGCCAAATATTAACCTGCACCTAACATTTGTAATCTTAAATAAAAGGCAATATAGCAAATTATTTATTACAAAAAATCTCTTCAAAGGCATTGCTTTCATCATGTGATATCACTAGAACATACTATAAAATTATTCATCATCAAAAATTATCCTACAAGAACCCCCCTCCCCAACTTATATGTATGAACTGCATAATATGGTTAAAACCATATATTTTTGAGGTACCTACTTCCCACACAAGACTACAACAACAAATAAAAACACATTTCACAGCACCAAATAGATGTCATTCTATTCCTAGTCATAAATGTACTTTCTGCCTACAGAACATTCACACTGAGAATTTATGGAACTCTGATGTAATTGCTTTTAATCTGGGACTGTTAATTTTTTCCTGGGCCTTCTCCACATATTTAATAAACAGTGTTTAAAGTCAAAATTATTCTGATAAAAGCTGTTTGCATTTACTGAACCCAATAAATCTATGTGACCTGTGGTTGATGGATCTCTGAAAATTAATGTTTATAACAACAGATCCTCATTTTACATTTCCAGGCCTTCTGATTTTGGCCTGAATAAAGTAAAAGTTTTCCCATCTCATCTTTCTGTCCACTCACCATAATTCTGTAGGCTTTCTTACCATATACACGATTATATGTTCCTTCATCCATTTGTACTGTATTGCCAGAGCCAAGATAGAGAATAAATGTCTTTTATGTTTGTTCAGCCATCCATGAAGTCTGTGGCTCTTTACATCTCTATAAGCACAAAATGTTAATTCTACTGTCTTAGACCTGCACGTTTTTCTGGTAAATTCAACAGTGCCATCATAGGAGTGTACAGGAGCTACGCTGAGAGGTCATACTCAGGGTGATCGGTTTGCTGATTGCTTTAGGACAAACTTCTGGAGAACTTTGAAGATTAGGACCAAACTCTTGAATTTGATTTAGCATTTAATAATAATCCAGTGTAGAAAATAGAACAATTTTATACAGGTTTTATACAGGTTTCACCTGTATTTTGTGGTGAAAGAGGTTTTTCCACTTTTTTTACACTCTAGATGTTTTTTTTTCCAGCCACAGCAAGCAAAGAGAGTTCATGGAAGGGTGCACCACCACTTACTTTCCTTCAAGAATTCACATTTTGACTGTACAAGAGGTACGTCTGAGCTATCACGTAACTCCAGCCACCCTGAGCCAGCACCACCAAGCCGGGGCACCTGCCCTCAACAGTGCACCCATCCACCGATGGACGTGGGCAGAAGCTCACTTCTCAGAGCAGCATGGCTGCACTCACACAGAGTTTTTACCACACTGAAACTCCTGACTGGTTCCACACCAGGCTCTATAAGTAGGAGCTCTCAATGCCTGCACTCATTTTACTGCATGGGATAGATCTGTTCCGCATGACTTTATCCATACTTTGGTAATTACACATCTCAGATATGTACGATGTACTATTTATGTCCTAAAACCTAATGAGAGACCTGTCAAGTCACTGTTTAATTCTCCTGATCTCTCAAATTATTGAAAATTCATCAGACCACGGAAAAGTACAGTCAACCCCTCCATTCATATGATGTCTCTGTGTCAGATATACTTATTTTTGAATGCTGATGTATTTGTCCTGCTAAAAAGAACTATTTTTAAGGATTGTTTGTGTTAATATCCTGTATGAGCCATAAATCTGAATACTTTATTCTTTTATTTCATCCTTTAGAAACCTCCAATTTATTTTATTTTTGTAACTGAGTGAAAATTTTGTGGCTGCTTTTTACATTCATCGTGATGATTTAATAGGTATGTGCATTCACAGTGAATCAGAAAACTGTTATCCTTTCTTGTTCTTCCTCCTCATGACCAATAAATCATGTTCTTTTTTTTTTTTTTAATATCATTTACTTAAAACACCAGTGATTTTATGTATTTAGGAAGTGGGTTGAATTTTATGACACATAATCCTCAGTAAGCCTTATGTGTTACAGAATACTTCAGAGTGTGTGTTTGCATTGACTTTTTTATTTGGTGGCCGCTACCTCCAAAACCAATACACAGGGATACTCAATCTACTCCATGCAGTAAAGATGAAAGGTAAGGCATGTTAAATGAGATGAGATGTTTATCCTTGCAAAGCAAACATAATTATCATTGATCTCACAGGATATAACTTGAAGTTAGAATTTCATTTTGTGTTCAAGTATATAAACAAACCTTTCTGATTCTTTAAGCAGATTCGTGCTTTGGTTCCTTGCACCACATTTGGCATCATAAACCTGTGTTATTTTTAAGGTACTTCACGTGGCCTCCTGTCTGTTGAATATATTCTCCATGGGTGTTGTCTTTACACTGGTTCAAAGTAGACATCAAACCCTACCAAATCAAAAGGGCCAAATGATTAAGCACGAACTAAAGCAGTGAGAAATAAAACCCAGTAGCTGGGAGAAGCATAAATGTTTATTTAACTTGGAATGTGTGAGAATGATTTGGTTCTTTTCCAGAGTTTTTAAAATATTTGTCATTATATTGTATAATGAAGAAATCATTGGGGGTTTTATTACTGTAGAGTCACAGGTTTTTTGAATTTGAGTAGGAAGGAAAAGATGTGTGTATAGAATCGACATGTGGGAAAGTGGAGTTAATTGGTACGAGCACATACATACCTGTGCAAACAAGAACAGGGAAAGATGCAGCATGGGAATGGTCTTACTACGGTGACTGACATGTGTTGTAGGATTAAAGTGCACACAGCACATGGGCGTAGACAAAGTCTGAGAGGATAGAGACACTTCTGGCAGTCTAACCCAGCTCCCTGACAATGATAATTTCTTGAAATGTCTGTTCTGAAGTTCTGCCTCTTCTGGTTTTGCATACAAAAGGCAAGATAGTGCTACCATGAGTTTGGGACCCTAATGGAAGTCATTGTATTCTACGCATGTAGTTATAATAAAACATACTCAATTGTACAAGTCACACACTGCTTAATTATCTTTATGAATCAGAGCTTTAATCCGTTCCAATAAATCGGTAAGTCTGAAGGCCTGACTAATTTTTATTGTGTCTTTTTCAGCAGTCCCCATTATGGAAAAATCTACACTAATGAGAAAGTGACATTCTGTGCCTAGTGCCACCACAATGACATGGAGAATTATTACTGTCTGCCCTTTGGTGGGAGGCCCCTTTGGATTATTCCTGTTAAATACAGTGAAACAGAGCAGGGTCTTGGCTGACCTGGAGTCAGACATTCGCTACCTGGGGAGAACCATCCAGGCCATCTTCTTCTCTCAGCTCCGAGGGGTATGGCAGCCTCACAGCAACATGGTTGTCTTGACTACTGATATTATTATTATCATTGTTTTGACTGCACAAGAGGTACATCTGAGCTATCATGTAACTCCAGCCACCCTGAGCCAGCACCACCAAGTAGTAGTAGTAGTAGCAGTAGTAGCAGTAGTAGCAGTAGTAGTAGTAATAGTAGTTGTTTTGTAAGGAAGGGGATTCCAGAGCCCTCTCTCAAACTCCCTTTTTCCAGAAATTAACTGTGCTAATAGACAGGTATATTTTCTACTTTCTGATTTAAAACGTTTCTGAAAATTGATCCAGTTTGTTCTTCCCTTTGCGCAGTAGCCATATCGGAAAATAGGTTACACACAGACACTGCTCATCATCCAGATCTTTAAAATATCGTTCCTTCGAACTTCATTTTTAATCCACTGATTCTTCTTTTCGACTTTTTGATTTTTCCAAATGATCCCCAAAACTGTTTTCAAACCAGACATTATTCTAGGCAAAGCCTCATCTGAGTTTAATGACAAAGTTATCTTCTGTGCCTTGTAAATTGTGCTCTCTGTAAGATATCCCAGAATGAGACTTGGGAGTTTTTGTAACTGTTTCATGCTCATTATTCATATTTGGTTTGCAATTCATTATAATTTGCTGTACTTTTTCTGCAATACTGCCAATGAGTCCTGAGTTCCTGGTTTTGTAATTATGCATTTTGTTTGTCCTTCTTACAGACTTTACCCTTGTCTTTATCTAATTTTCTGTCCTTGATTTTAGACTATTTCTTCAACTTACTGAGATTACTTCAGAATCTGATCTTCAACTATATTTCCTTACCCAAACTGTATTTCCTAATTCTGTGAGCTGGTATCAGAAGCCTTACTAAAGTTAAGACAATACTGCATCTATGTTTATGTTCATACCAGTAACCATGCTAAAATGAATATTTGATTTGCTCGGAGAAGTTGCTTCTCAAACAAACTGCTCTTTTAATTACTTTTTACTCTCTCCTACATGCTTATAAATTATTATTTTTTAAACATTTAAGTCTATTTCCTTTTAATTAGGTTAATCTGAATCATCTTAATTCTCAGACTTTATCCCACTCTATATTATTTTTTTTAAATAAAACCCCCCTTTTCCCAGTTTTTTGGGCCCTCCTTCTCTTCCAATAACAACAACAACAATAACAACAATAAAATGCTAAGTTAAAAGTTTGTTTTAACTAGCCCACTCAATGATTTTCATCAGGCCCTGAAACCCTAAAATACACCCTACCATAAATTCTGTAATACACTGAAATTATCTATTCTTGTCTCCTACTCTGATCTGCACACCTGTGCATTGTTAATATAATTGCATTAAGCATCTGGTTCCATCTGAATCTCTTTGTGTAAAAATTGAATCAGGGAGTTCACTGAGAACATAAGCTTGCATCACTCGTTACTTAGTTTCCTGTTCTATTAAGTAATGAATCTGGTTTTATTTTTTCTTCCTTTCACTTTGGAAGTATCTGCAAAGCCTTTTATAGACCCTGCCGCTTATGGATCTTTTATTATTATCAAAGCTTTAATTGTCTTCTGGATCCTAAAACAAGGATTTCCTGATTTCCTGGCTCCCTCCTGCTTCCAGAGGTCCTCTACTTAATTATTAATACCCCCAGCTTTCTCCTCTCCTCATAAGTAAGGATAGCTTCAGCACAAGGAAATGTTTTGCTTCAGGTACAATTTGAAGAAGCCTGTGGAATTTCATGTAAAATGTGTAAATTGCACAAGCAGAATAAAGATCTTCCCAATACCTTTTTTGGGAGTGGGAGAAAAATAAGGGATATAGCAATGTGCGTTCAGTTTACTCCTCTTTGCAAGATGATCTGGCTCAGCAGTAAGGCAATGCACAAGACAAGTCACTTTTAAAGTATTTTAAAGTACATTGTCTTATTCTGGATAATTTTATTTTCTAAATTTTTATTATCTTTCCACACTTACAAGAATAAATGTCAACAAAAACAACGAAGATCCAATGTTGATTGTGGCATATATTATCCTCATATGGCTTGTTTGACATATATACAATTTTTGAGCTTTGTCTCTGCTTCTTTTGCTTGAGCTTTAGAATCAAAGCTTACCAAGTATGAATAATTTTAATACCTCAAAGACTGAGGGGAAAAAAATTCCCTATATCTCAGACTTTATCTTCACTTTTCAAGTTTCTTTCATGGCATGAGATGTGATCAATAGGGTATTGTTTAACCTGACTCAGTGTTATGACTTTGAGAATACTTCCCTGGCAGGCATGGGGCAGGAACATTTACGAGTTTAGGTAACCCTGAGAACTGTGGCATCAAAAGTTTTAACTCCTTGTTAGGGTACCTAAGTGAAATAAGCCAAAGGATAAAACCCCAGCCATGCATGTACCAAACTGTGCTCACAATAAAGTTCTGGAAGCATAAGAAAGGGATTTATCCTAACAAACATGTTAGATAAAGATGTCATCACTGTGTCTGTGACTCAATTAAGCTTAATTAACATGGAAATTCTTTTGCTTTCAAGAAGCCTTGAACAATGGAAACTTGCATTCAGGTTTCCTTCTTCTAGCACTGTTGTCTTTCCTTTCAAACTCTCCACAAGTACTTAACATTTCAGGACAGGGATTTTTCCTTTGTACTAGCATGTTTCTTAGCATTTTTCAATATCAATCAATAAATACAACAAATGCTTTTCATCTTTCCTTGGACATATTTGAGACAGTTTGTCTCAATTCTAATTTTGGCCTAGACATCTTATAAGTTTTCTCTCCTATTCCTCTGTGCGTGCATGTTTTCTCTCTCAGCTCTCCAGACTAGAAATGGCAGTTGTCATGACAACATAACACATTTACTGCTCTTGTATTCCTATGATTTTTCATTCTTTTTGATGGCAGCAGCTGACAGCCTTTTTTTTAGAAGCACAGGCATATAAACTTATTCTTTTACATTTTTTTTGCATGTAGATGATTGCAAAAAGCATGCGGTTAACTAAGCTATAATTCGATCTCTTCCAAAACACATCCAGGGAGAAGTTTTCCCACAGAGATCTAAAATGAATATTTTTGTATGGTATACCAAAAAACAGAGGAGATTCCATGTAAAAGATGATAGTTTACAGTTATAGTATAGATTGTTCAATGCACAGATAGATACATGAAGTTGCAATTTGCTGTGAGCTAGTACTTGTTCTGCAAACTCAGTTTGCACATGGAAATGCACATTCTGCACATATAATTGGACAATTTGGTGAAAAATGTCCTGTATGTAGTATTCTTGGAAACCTTCTGTACAAGAATTATTGCAGCTGAATTGCCAAACCTTCCATTCATTTTTAAATCGTGTTAGATTAAATTTTCTTTTTCTGCATGACCCTTTATTCTTCATCTTCTTTCATAGTCATGCTTTACTAATATTTCTAGAGAAAATTAGTTTATACGCTTCATTGCTACATTTTTCCTTCATTGATTAAATTACTAATTTCAGCTAAAATTTATATTCTTAATTATATCTGCATCACAATATTTCTAGGACCACTAATTGTTTTTTTTCCTGATGGCTGCAAAGTTTTGGTAGCCATAAGTAAAAAATGGGCAAAATTAAAAGAATGTGACCTGGTCAATTGTCTAACTCTTTTCAAATGTAATAAATAATGCTTGGGCTAGGAAAACAAAACTAAGGAAAATGCAGAAAATAATAATAATAACAATAACAATAATAATAATAATAAATCCTAACCATACCAAACCATCAAAATGGACACAACAGGGCTGCAGGAAAGACACAGTAGAAGAATGGATGTAGAATTCTCAGATAGCCACTAATCTGGCATTTCCAAACTTTGAAAGCCCTGTAACTTGAATCTTCCTTTAAAATACTGTTTGGTATGCAGCAAAGACTATATCCAGAATTTTTAGTGAAGGTCTTCCGGGTATTTTTTCCATTAATATTTTACCAAATGTATTTCCTTGCAAAAATATTCAGTAATACAGTTGTACACAAATATTGGAGAATATTTGCAGAAAGTAAAGATTATAATTATAATGAGTATCAATAAACCATCAATATTTTAGGAATGCAAAATTACCTGAGTAATTGAAATACAGAATAACAGTCATAATCAACTGATTGTGAATCAGGTACAGAAGAGGAATAATAAAGATACAATGCTAAGATTAGTACTCTTAGTTAACTAAGGCACTACAGAAAATTTCAATCTATTTAGGGATGATTCACAAAGAAGAAAAAGTGGCAAAAAGTCTCGTATGAGTTATTCATTACGAAGTATTGGCTGAGCATCTCAGGGAGTGGATATTTCCTTTCCCTGCAAACTTTGTCTCACTTATATCCTGTTAATGTCTTGATTGCTGCAATCACGCTCATTTGGTTCGATTGTTATGCTGAAGAAATGAAGTGGCTATCTCCCAGCACAGCCTGGAGAGCAGGCAAGCACAAAGTCTCTGTAATTTATTTACACCCTTGCACGGAAGTACCACAAATACGAAGCTGTCATCGTACCACATTTCCCAGAGGTTACTCTTCCCCTTTGGAGGCAGGTATACTAAAGCAGTTCAGCACTGAGCTGCAGGAGAAAAGGTGATGGATCGTGACAGGGTGACTTTTTTCTTTTTTTTTTAATGAATGTTCATTTTATCTTTTCCCCCTCCCAGACTGAGGGCCTCAGGGCAATTCTGAGCTCAGGTGTAGGATGATTTACATGTTAATGTGGCGCAAACAGGCAGAAGTCAGAACTATATTTATTCTGCTGTAACTGAAATGGCATAAATATGCCTGTCTTTCACTTCTGGGGTTCACTGGTTGCTATTCAGGGAATAAAGAAACAACAACAAAAACACCAAGACCAAACAGCGCAGGAAGTCTTCTTGTCGGCAAATGTATCCATGTCCCTGTCAGCCCCATGGAGTGTGCAGTGGAAGACAGCAGCAATATTTATTTATTTGTTTCTTTGCACAATGCAGAGAAGCAGCACTTAAGCAAAACTCCAGGTACCATGGCTACCAAGTAAAAATGTGCCATATAAAAACTAAATAGCTGATTATTTCTCACTTTTCCAAAGCCAAGAAAATAACGAAGTGTGGCCTAACCATCATTCACTCTCCTTGGCCACCACACGCGTCCTTATCTTTTATTATTCAGCAAGGTGAACTTCATAAAAATGGCTCAGTCGCCCGTGCTCAGAGCACAGCGCGGGAGGAAGCCACACGCGGCAGACTGGGTGGGTGCACAGCTGGAGCGCCCGCCATGGCTGAGAAACAGAACACAGCACAAGTGGTTGCCTGCCAGGCAGGTGATCTTCTAAGGGAGGTTAGAGCGGGGTTGTGCTCAGCCTCGTGCCTCCCACCCAGGGGCACCAGGGACTGGGGGGGGGGGGGGGGTGTCAAGGAGTTGATGTGGCTGTTGGCATGGAGCAGGGCATGCTGTGAGCCCCGGGTCACTGCGTGAAACTACATGAGACCGTAAGCGCACTAATGGGGACATGCCACGGGACACAGCCCCTTGCGCTGACCACAGCTGGGGGCAGTGGGTGGGGTCCCATGATGATGGGGGGCTGGCTGGGAGCTTGTGACCTCCTGTTGGACATGCAGTCATGGAAGGAGAGTGGGAGCTGGCAGCAGGAGAGGAGGGACAAGCTTTGGTGGAGGAGGCATCTGGGAGGCTGATCTGATCCGCGGGTAGGAGCCAGCAGGCAGAGGCACCCATCCACTGGCCAGATCTGCTGCTGCCCAAGGTTTGCTGCCTGCCTGGGATCTGGGTCCAGGATGTCATGGAGAAATTGCTGAGGGCTCGTCCAGCCCATGAACCCTCATCATCAATGACATTGGTGAAGGAAAACTTTAAGACATCAAGAATGACTATGGGGTTCTGCAGGGTAGAGGGAAAGAGATTTCTAGAGTGTGTTAAGGACAATTTGTGATGCAGGTAATGGATAAGATCAGGGAAGACTTTGCTCTCAAATAAGAATGAACTGATCTAAGATGTGAAGGCTGGTGGTAGTCTTGGCTGCATTGAACGTAATATAGGGGAGAGATCAACTGACCAAATGTCTGCTTTAGCATGAGCTGAATTGTGCTTTAGACTCCACTGACAGTATTCATGAGCTCCCCGTTGTCTCTGAGAAGAGGATAGACATCTAATTTGTTAGCAGACATACCTAATTTGAGAGGTTTGAGTCTGGAGCATAATCCCATCCCATACTTCAGTAATTATGAGACAGCACACCAGTTTTGAAAGTAATTGAGAATTTTAAAAATACTTACAGAAAAGAACATGTGTACATTTGTAAGAACTGCTCTTACGCATCATGAAATGCAGTTCATTTTCCACTTTCGTCACAGAGATCAGTTATAAATTCACTTAGAGTGTGATTCAGCTGCTTGCATATTGATGTCAAGTTCCATTTGAGCTGTGCAAGGATATATGTGTGGGGCTGGTTTGGTATAACGTACACCTGTGGGAGGTGCACACTCACCTGGAGCAGTAACTAGAGGCCGGGTAGCATCTCAAATGTCACTAAATGGCCACATTGGAGCAGCTGACCTGAGTCTTTATCTCCATAGATCAGGCTTTCTGTATAAAATGAAGGTGATAATCTATGAGTTTCTCAGTCATGTGATGATGTGAGGGTAAACCAATGTTTGCCAGATGACTGTCTGAATAGGTAGCTCAGTTGATGAAATGATCTGAAACATAACTTCTTCCTTTTTTAATTCATGTTTTTACATTTTGAATAGGTATGAATGGTTTCTGCACAAAACTGAAGCACCGTCATAACTTACAATTTTGTTAGAATACAAAAGTAATCTTTGCTCTTTGATAGGTTTCAGCTTTGACTGCCAAAACACCTGGCAAATTACAGTGAAGTAAAAATATGGGGAAAATGTGTCAGAGCTTTCCCAGGCAGCCTGCTCCTCCTGTGCAAGGGGCAAGCGCAAGCCCCCATACCACATTAAGCTGACTTCAGTCTTCAAAATTTGGCAAACATGGGACTTGTGTGATATGGACACCTTGTGCCTGGCTGTGCAAAAAGGAGTTTTACTGTCAGCAATCACCACCCTCTGCGGGTTTCAATTACTTGACAAGGAGCAAGGCAACTTGGTACTTGATCATTCTCTTGAAATTTTTAGAAGCCAGATGTCAGGGAACTGTACTTGAGCAGTCCTATTACAGTTCACTTTATATGTCAAATTCTAATTATGGGTCACATTATAGCATCTTTCAGAGGTTAATACCACTGCAGAGCATAATAAGAATATAAGTCAGCAGGTTATTAAAGGGATTCATAATATTTCATAAAAGCTTTTGCATGCAGGTTAGAAAATATGTTACCTCTGAGCCAATTTTTCTGCTGGTAAATTTAAGAAACACCACTGACCTCAGTGAAGATATACCGAGTCTCATTTGCTGATAATCTGTCTTTTCATTTGTCTGTTGGTGTGCTCAGAAACAAAGCAGCTGAGGACGACTGTGATGTGCACTTTGTTAACCAAGACACAAATGCAGTGGTAGCTAGGGGCTTTGTTTGCCTGTTAGTTTTAAATTTGTTTCCCAGAGGTAAAGCATTGCCATGGAAGATTTTAATTTCTGTGCTTTATGGGCTAGTTTTTCTTGTTTCTGTGAATAAGAAGGCCTTCTTCATGAAAATGTCGGCACACAAGTAAGCCAACTTGCATTTTTTGGTTTTGTTTTGATTCTTAGCAGTTAACAGGCAAAAAACTGTTCTCAACAGACTCTTGTTATAAGCTTGAGACATTCTGGAAGTAGAAACAGCAATGAATTTTATATGGCATGTTGAAATATTTTTGCATATGGAGGATTTCTGTTCTCTAAAATACTCAGGGCTTCTTCATGATTGCTCAATTTCTCATACCCTCTCTTTTTCAATTTATAGCAACAATTTCTCAGAAATCATTGATAGAAAAGTTTAGTTAAACAGACCTGTGACTTATTCACTGTTTCTTTTCTTTTTTTTTTTTCCAAATCAAAATGAAATTGCTTCCAGTGTTCCCAACTATAAAAACACTGTTCCTTTGCAAGCAGTCCTGTGGAAAAGAGATTGCTAATTACAAAACATAGGATGGAAACCTACTTATGGATTTGCCATAATTTCTATTAGTTTTTGCTTTACATTTTTTGAGATAGTCAGGTTCTAACTATTTTGGGAAGGTGACATTCTCTTAGAGGCTTTGTGGTGCCTGAGCACTACAGTACATTGAGGATATGTGCACTTAGGCATCATTTAACCTAAATTCAGCTATGAAAACATAGGTGATTAATGCAATCTAGTCATCCAGGCCCAGCTATAGTCAGGGCATACAGAAGTGCATTTGCAGAGCATAATACATCTGCTCTCAAGACAAGTGTTTAAAATAGTCAAAATGAATCACTCTTTGGAAGTACAGATCTCCTGCTATTGCCTAGCTGCCTTAACTCCTACTACAAAGACCTAATTTTTAAATGACTAAAGTTAGGGAGGTGACTTTTTAGTGACCATCTTGAGTCTGGAAATTCATCTGACTCCTTGCTATGTCTTTTGATAACTCTATACCCAGTAATCCTCCGTCTCCATAGTAAGATCAGATTCTTCAAAGCAAAAAGTTGCTTCTCTAAATTACACAGCTTTGATATAATAACAGTGTTACACCCAAGGCCAAGCTATTGTAGCACGATGGCTAACTGAGTATATTAGACATACTAACATGCACACATTAGGGTTGGGTCTGATCTCTAATGACGTCACTACAAATTTATTTACCACTCTTGATTGCAGCAGTTTCACTGGCACAACACAGGAGGGATGTGGTTAAGAATCAGATCTTTTATGTCTATTGTAATGCTAAATACCAAGGAAAAGTAGTAATCTATTTCAAATCCTCAGAATATTTTTAAAAGCATTTAAAAATATTCACAATCCATTTTTAGTTGCAAATTCTGATTTCAACTCTCTGTGTAAATCCACTAATTTCTCAGTACAGAGTATGACTGTAGATACTCCAGGCACATATGAAGGTGTGAATACTCAGTTATTGACTAGATGGGATTCATGACTCTGATTTCTTAGTTCAGTAGCTAGACTAAAGAAATGCACCCTAATTTTAGGGGTTTAGCCAACAACAACAACAGCAAAATCCCCTAAGACAAGCAATAGTTTTAGGTGGACATCTATAAACATGCAGAGCAGAATTACAGCCACCTCGGGTCAGAGTGGCTGAAGGCAGTTGCCACTACCACATGAGCAGGGATAAGGAAAAAATCCTGCTCACCATTCACAAAATCAGCTTTTCCTGATGTCCCCTGCTGCATTTGCTGTGTCTTCCCTCCCGCAGCCAGCAAGGTAGAGGCCCTGCTGCCAATAATTTCTTCCATTCCTTCTCCAAAAGCCATTCATCCAACAGGGTTCCAGTCAGAAAAATGCTGTTCAAGCTTGTAATTAAAGACTCTGCCATTATGCATATGCACAGGGGAGCTGAGTTAAGTTGCACGGCCTGCTTTCCATAGGCCCTGAGAAAACTGTGATCCTAATGATTACAGTGGGTAAAGAGCTGATTTCAGCCTGGATCCTGCTGTTAGGTTAATTAGCCTTCCAACCAAGGTATTGTGAGGTTGCTTTAAAAAAAAACAAACAAAAAAAACCAAACAAAAACCAAAGAACATCTGTCTGCAGTGGGCACACTTTTATGTACACTTTCACTCTTTTTGGTCCTGTTTCTATAATAATGCTGGCATGCCATTTTCAGATTCGTATTCTTAATACTTGTTTAGTTTCCAGGTGCTAGGGAGATATAAATTCCTGTCTTGCTTCATTTAGCTGGTTTGTTTGGGTGGGTTTTGTTTTGTTTTTAGGTAGGGCTGGTAGTAATTGGTTTCTAAGTTAAAGGAATAAAAGAAACTGTTAGCGAAACTGTTTTTTGTGTTTTCTGTGTATTGTATTGAAAAGAGAAGGCAATTATTCCACAGAGTTGAAAATTGGTTACACTGGGGTTTATTGAATGTTGACTGGCATCCTCACACATGATTTAAATATTGTTTTGTGTCATCTGTGTTACACAGCCAAGGGATCACAAATGGGGCTGGAGCAGAACTACAGCAGCATATTTTTTGCTGCTTATTGGCAGACTAAAACTGTGTTTATTCTCTTCTGAACAAAACCAATAGCTTTCAAAAGAAAGCATTCTCCTTTTCTTCTCTTTTCTCCCATTTCCCCTCTTCTTTCTTCTTTAAGTATTAAATTTAATTGTCTTTCTTTCAAGGGCAGGTTTGGGTTTTTTAACTTCATGGGAATTAAAATTTCATTAGCTACGTTTGAATGTAAAATAGTTGTAAGTATGAAAACTATCAAAATGTTTATAAAATATCAGGAAAAAAATTTCCACATCCAAAAAATTATCACCCTTTCTCACAAATTAACCCATGCTCTTTTGCTTTATTTGAAATCTTATATTTCATTCAATAAACAGGTATCTGAGGAAACAAAACCAAAACCAAAACTCATTGAATAGTAAGGCAGGGTCACTAAATAAAAACCCCTGGTCTAAACCCATCCTCTGGAGTGTGTAAGTATTTGGAGACCCAGGTAAAACAGGGACCTTGGAAGTCACTGGTTTATTCCTTTCAGCTACAATCATCATATACATGCCAATAAGCTTATTTGTATTTCTTATATGAAAAACCATTCCAGCTGTAAAGCTTAGTAGTAACCGACTCTGACAACCTTCACTCAAACAGCTAAAGGATCAACACAGAATTGCTAATGTTCAGTAGAGCTAACACTGAAAGATGAGTAAAATTTGCTAAAATTACCATCACTGGGAAATAGAATCTTTATTTTTTCCCAGAATATTTTCATGTAGCATTTTCTGATATGTAATTAGCTGTGTTAATGATCTCTAAATCCAGGGGTATTTCTCCCTCTGCCAGCTAATTATGGCACTCTAATTTTCGCTTCTGAGAGAGATATGGCTCCTGCTCAGTGTGTGGGGTCTTTTTTCGCCATGTCCTCTTCTCAGATTTGAAGCCTGTGAGGTTAAAGGAAGATTCTAATGACACCCTCCAGGGTAGCATCCTTTGAAGGCTAGGACCAAGAGCTTTGATTTCAGGTCACTCCCTATGTGGCTGTCTTTAAAGTTCATCTGAATTAACATTCCGTGATATTTTTGGCAGCTTTGACTGCCAGGAAAAATCATTACAGTGGAATAATAATGCAAATAAACTTTGCATAGTCCCATTAAATCATTAAATGCCACATTGTTCTGTAATGGGAGTGACATTTCATTATTTCTAAAGCATGAAATGTGTCTCTGTGTTCACTGCCAGTTTTATGGTATTAATACTGGTGACAGAATACAATAACACTGGAACAAGAAATGAAGGGGTCCTAGGGCTTATATGATGCCTGCAGATACCTGAAATGACTGAAAAATACAGAGGTAAAAGCATCATAAAAGAACTGTGCTGGGCTTTTTAGAGTGTGTTCGAACATTTGGTCCAGATTGTCAATGATATTCAATTTTTCTTTTATCCTCTTTCTGACAAAAGCAAAAGGAAAAGATTAGTCAGCTGTCATCTGGAGAATATCCTCCAACTTTTGGTTATGTTTTTTTTGTTGTTTTTTTTTCCCCTCCATATTTTTCTCCTCATAACCTTTATAAAGGTTGAAGAAACCTTTTGTAATGGTACTGCACGATGCACTTGAGTGTATAAGGCAATAAACCAAAGCAAACCAGAAAAAAACAATTTTACTTTTAAACAGAGCTCTCTGAAGTCAAGACGGCTTCTGAGAAGGCAAACTCTTAAGAGATATGAGCGCATTACTGTATTCTTTTAATGAATTGTTAAAATGTTTATTTAAAAGATAAAAAGAAAAAACAAGAATGATCTAAAGTACAACAAATGATTAAAAAAAAACAGCTTAGGAAAATTAGGGAGAAAATTTCACCATATATTAATAAATGGTATCTCCTAGGGGAGTAAGCAGAGAGCGCTTCGGAAATTATACCCATTCCTTCTCTGGCTGCTATGGGAATGCTTCTTTGAAGGAGCATTCCTGTATATGACCTTGAAGAACAGCCAGAGTTTAGATGACTCGAGCATTCATTCAATGGAATGAGACAGAATAAAGGAAAAAAGACCCTAGGTTCATCAGGGCATCTACTACAGTGTAAGCACAGCTATGCGGGTCAGGAGGGGCATTTCTGCTGACAGTTCATAGGATCGCTCAGGGATTTCACCTGGTATTTCCAGCTGTGGGCAGAAATACACTTTGCACTACCAGGGAGCACATCATTTCCCTCATGAAAGAAGCCCAGAACCTGCCTAGGTGGGAAGGCAGTGAGTTGGGGCAGCCAGTTCTCTGTCGAACATCTCTTTTGAAAACTTCAGCTGGAAGGTCTCTGGGTAATCATTAGCAAATCCCCTCCTTTGGCTGAGGTGCTTGGTTCCATTCAATTCCCTTGCCGCTAGTGTGTCTTTTCCCCACTTTGATTTGGGTTTATCTTTCTAGTGTTGGATCATGTCCCACACTATAGGTTTTCTTGGGGTATGATAATTTTTGCCCCCTCTTTTTTTTTTTTTTTTCATTTCTAAGGCACAACTTCCCCACAGCTGCATGTCATGGATCCCACAGCTTGTTATTAATAGCCTTTAATCCTACTGCCATACAGCCAGCTGACAGCCCGATATGATCAGTCCACGTTGCCGACGAAGAAAAGGTGCTCTGTAAACTTACTGAGCTGGCTGCATGTTTTAAACTGTTTACCTGCTTTTAAATGACAGCAAATAGTAAACATCCTTTGTACCCCTTGCAATTAGAAAAGGGAAAGCATTCACCTGATGTTAAGCATGACCAAATATTCTAACGTGAAGCTACATACCCTGGAGAGTCACTGAACAGGTAAGCTTGCTGACCTGTCCACTGACAGATACTTTCAGGGTCTGGAAGCTGTGGAGAAGATAATTTTCTGTTATTTTAGCTTATTCTTGCATTGAAGTTAGAAGATTGGAATCAAGACCTCTGAGAAATTCTAGTGTCCACCATGGGGAATTAAAATCCCTTTTTTTGCAAAAAAGGACAAACAAAAG
The DNA here is from genome assembly GCF_011004875.1 of Balearica regulorum gibbericeps. Taxonomy (NCBI): domain Eukaryota; kingdom Metazoa; phylum Chordata; class Aves; order Gruiformes; family Gruidae; genus Balearica; species Balearica regulorum. Next base: position 65,655,519 of record NC_046184.1, read on the forward strand.
AAAAAATGCTGAGTGTTTTTAAGGTAGAAATTGACCTGTCAAAGTTTGAGAACACCGGTCTTGCATTAGTCTGATAATAGCAGTCTCACTGCTCACAGCAATTGATGCAAATTGGAGTGAAAATAAGTGTTAAAGCAGTTTATGGTGCCTGCAATTCACTGACATTTCATGGACCACTTATCAGCCATCAAAATTGCATAAGCTTTAATTTTACCATGACTTCTGAAGTCTTGAAAGAAAAAGTCAATAGCTGTCTAATCCACTTGAGTTTGTGGGATGATGCTGAGTAGAATTTGGTAATAAGTCAAGAGATCCAGCTTTAAGCCACAGATCTGTGTTTCTGTGGTCACTTGACCTACATTTGTGCACTGAGACACAGAGACACTGTCCCAAAATCTTTGCTGACAGGAGAGCACAGAGACTTCAGTGAACCTTAGATTATTTGACTCTGGTCCTCAGCCTGCTTGCCCATTAGCCGTTCTGCAACATTGCCCACCCTGTCAGGCAAATGAATGAGAGGTTGCAAACACAGTCAGAAGTCGCACATCTGTTCTCACAAGACTGTTTTTCAAAACAAAATAGATAAGGGTGTCAGTAAAGAATAATAACCAAAGCATTTTTCATCTTCAAATTTCACAGCATTTTTAAAGCAAGCAAGCAAGCCCAAGTCTTCTGATTTCATTGTTGCTTAGTGTGATTCCATACCATGTGTCAAGGTACTTTCTCCTCTTATTCCTATCATGCCAATGTACTGAGTCATAAAGTTAATATAGCAACTGAACTGTTTCTAATCAGATATTAAGACCACTCAAAGCAATATATTTTAGCCATCTGAAAAGAAGACCTTCCTGAAGAATAATTCCTACTCATTCAAAGCTAGTTTTCTGTGAGAATTAAAAGAAGATTGATCCTGTCATGGTCCACAAAGTACCACACACTTTGGACTCAGGAGTGTACTTAGGTACTTCACCCTTGTATTTTCATGGTTGCTATGCTCCTATTACTCCTCCTCCACACTCCCTAATGTGAGATGACTGGTACGGTAGTGCAGTCACTGACCACCCTACATCCTCATAGTAAGGAAACTTTCACAATGCTCCTTGCTATAGCAGAAATTCAGCACGGTGTATGGCTGTGCTTGTATGTTCGATTCAACTGTCAGTCACAAACAGGGTCCTAAAATCCCACTGAATTTGTCTAATTCCCAAGGCTAAATGATTTCAGTACATGGTGTAAGTGTGAAGTCAAACTAACACCTTACGTCTCTGGTAGACTGCTACACTCTTAAATTAGGCAGAGGTTTTTCTCATAAATGGAATCAGTGATAGTGCTCTGTGCCGTGGAATTTCCAATGCAGTGCTGCAAAGAAACACGCACAGAAAATTACCTCAGTGATTAAAACTCAGCCAGTCGGAAGCCTTCGGGTTTGCAATATCATTCAAACTGACAGAATAAAAATGTTTGACCTGATCTGTCACATTACAGCACTCAGCATCTATTTATGACAGTCTGACTTCATCCCATCGGACAGCTTCTCGCGCTTGAAGAGCTGTTAGGAAGTCCTGCATAGTCTCTGTAGGTATTTAGCCTGTGGTGCTGGAAGAGTGGTTCTGAACCACAGACACAGCTCTTCATCTGAGAGAAAATTAAAAAAGAAAAGTAATGTGATGTTCACAGGAACATGGAAGCACCTCAAGTGCTTATGTCACGAAGCAAAAGTCTATTTTTAAGTGTAACTGAGATCCAGAAGTCCACTCCCTATTGCCTGTCTTTAGAAAATGGAACTTGGGGCTTTCAAAATGCTGACTGTAGGGAAATTAAGTCCCAAATCCTGCTTTGTCCGGTCACCCAAACTGTCACTTGCAATAAATATCTAGAGTTCAGGGGCAATATTCACTTAGGTACCTGGACGATGGTCTGAGGGAACCTTATCTTTTTTCTCTTCGGGTTACCACCTTGCCAAAAGCGCACACTTACGCCCATGAGGCCCCAAGGACAGCAGCGTCAGTCTGGTCCAGCATGTTTTTCACGGAACAAATAAATTTGTAATTGCCTTCCATCTTAGGAAATTACTGAACCAAACTCCCATTCCCCCCTACTCCATTGTTACATACCTGTCTCTTATTCAAAACTGATTTGTCAGCTCAGTTGTGCCTTAACACATGGAGAAGCTGGACTATGGGCTTCATCAGTTTCAAAATGCGCAAGAATGCTGTATTAAGGCTGCTGAGCCTTCTCAAACAGAGTTAATGTTGAATAAGTTGAAGGAGAAATCCTCCTGCTACTCTAGAAGAGCAGGAAAAAAAGTGTTGCTTTCATGGTCTTTGGAAGCATATCAAGATCTTTGGCACTTGTCACAATAATGCAAATTGCACCGGTATTAAAGTACGCAACTAGTAATTAGTTCAGTATTTTAATAGTATTTGGTGATATGTCTGACATATTGAGACCAGACATGTTTGTGTAAGAAACCACAGCAAGGTGCCTCCAATGGATAAGAAGCTTGGAAATGACCTGTCTGCAGGTCGTTGATTCATTCCTAGTAGTTTGCACTATGTGTCACCAAATTGGGTTCCTGGCTGTTTGGTAGCAGCTGTGAATGCGGTCACTGCAGCCTCACCCGTCCTCACTCGTAAGCAGAGGAGAGGTCTGCTCTGTCTCACAGCCCCTGGCCATCATCCACTTTGGGAGATGTCTCAGCACCCCAGTGACGTATGCAGCTGAGCTCAGCTGTGGGTTTTATCTGATCACCACTGTGCATAAAACTGAAGTATATACTTTTAAAGTGACTGTCTTTTTTTTTTTTTTTTTTTTTTTTTTCAGATCTGACTCATGCTTGGGAAAAAAAAAAAAGAAAAAAAGAAACATCCACCTATAAGCATCAGCTCCTCATCCAATAGGAGTTAGTTTGCGATTGACACTTTTTACTGCTGTCATGTTAGGACCAGAAATCATGGGCACAACAGCAGAGGATGTGGCCCACAGCTAAAATTGCAGTGACAGCCATCTTTTCTCTCAAATTTGAATTCTTTTAATAAACAAACCCTAAGCATGAACCACCAAAAATAGTGTGTATGAGTTCATGGTGCAATTGGAAAAATATCTACACTGTAGGAAGATAAAATGAATTATCTCTTCAAAATTCTATTTCAGATATAATCATGACAGCTGCTAAATTATCCATGAAAGACAGAAATAATTTCAATATGGTTCACAAACTGTAGTTCACATCCTTCTCAGTTTCCAAATAGTTGAATGGACTGTTCTTTTAGCTGATGTACAAAGGATAAATACAGCTTCATTCTCTATCTGTGCACCTGTGCTAATAAGGTGTTAGTCCTCCTAATCTACAAGTGCTGAGGTGGTGAACTGACACTCAGCACATTTGAAACTCACTTGAGAGAACTCAAGAACAAGGGTTCAGTGTGACCTCCAAGCAGATTAACTAATACTTGTCTGGTTTTGTTTTTCCATCCTAAGGAAAAAGAAAAAGAAGAAGAAGAAGAAAAAGAAAAAGAAGAAAGAGAGTTACATAACCTATGAAGCTGAAATAGAGATAGCTAGCAGCCCCACTGAGTTAGTCAATCGCATTGTTCCAAATCAGTCAGCCATATACTTACCTATGAGTTTTCAAAGCCTGCTTCTCATGAAAGGGATATTCTCTGCTCTCCACTTTTAGTCCCAGAGGAAAGATCTGAATTATGCCCATTCAGTGAATTCAGGATATGATAAATAAATAGTTAGAAAGCTCTGACATTTTATGCTGATCTTTCTCTTTCTAAGGACAAAGTAACCAGGTTTAAATGGTCTCTAGATATGAAATGACTGGGGAAGGACACAGTGTTTATATTAAGAAGTGGAGAGGCTAATTGACTACAGAGACTAAAACGTGAAGCCTTTAACAAATGGATTGCAGAAATTATATTCCTGACGATAGCTGCTTGGGATTTTATACCTGCCAGCCCAGCACATTTTCCTTTCTCCCTGGAGGAGATGTAAGCAGAAACGAATAGAGAATAAGTCTCTACCCAGCCATACAGAAGTAAGCCAGCACCTGAAACAAAGGTGAAAAGTAAGCCCACTTGGTTTCTTACTTGGTATCGCAAGGGCATACATCTGCATCTTTAGCACTTTCTACAGTTATATTGCTTCTTCTCAAACACAAATGTTTGCAAGTCATAATGCCTGGATACAAGCTCAAATACATTTAAAGACCTGGAGGGGAAGAGGAAGACTAAGAAGGACTGATTGTTGAGTGCCATTAACTTGTTTCAATCAGCCATACAGCTTGGATGTTAGTCTTAGTTCCAACACAATGCTATTTGAAAATCATCTTACTTTATTTCTTTAGTATTAGTCATCACTTGAGGTACAATTGTATGGGTGCATTGCATTTTACAGCTTTCTAGAAGATAGATCCCTACCCAGAGGACAGTACAGTACACTGGAATTTGTAAAAATTCAACTGCACACACAAGCGAAAAATAGAGTACACATAGCCTCTGAGGGCTGATTCACAAATAAGCTAAGCTAAAATGAGTGCTTAAGTAAAGAAGGGACATGAAGAGTGAAATTTTAAGAGTAAATGAAGACAGCAAAGAAGTGAGTGTGAAATTAAACTGAAGCAGAGCTGTATGTGACACTGGAATTTTGCTGAGCTTGGAAAGCAAGAATGGAGGGTTTAAATGTAATGCAGTAAGTCACTAGGCTTGATGAGGCACATTAAAGCAGACTTTTTGCAGTGCAGAGAAAAGTAATTATGTCCCTTCTGCCATGGGCTTTGAAGATTGAACTTCTGGAAAAACATTCCCATAGAGATGTCATTCTGGTTAGTCCAAAATAAAAACAAACATGCTGGCAGTCTTATTATCAGTTCACATTTTTTCAGGTCATCTGATTTTCTTTTTTTTTTTTTTTTTTAATTACCTTCTTTTTTAGCAAACATTCTGGGTTTCATAATATGGCATATCCAAACAAGATACTCACAGCTGTAGCTCTGAATGAGGTGGTCGTCCACTGCATTTCATACTAAGCTTGAGCCAAAAGTAAAAATAGTGCGTGAAGCACCGTGCCCATTTTTGTAATTGTGCCACATTTGTTGAGAAAACTTCTGCCTTGTAAATCTGATTCTAACTTGTGGTATGAGAGATTCAAATTTAAGTCCCATCTTTGCCTGACTTTCAGGATCTGAAATGAGTGCCTCTGCTTTACTCTTCAGGAATCCACAAAGTGTCAAAGTGGAGCAGCTCTTTTTCTTCTGCGGTGTCACCAACAGACGGTCTATCAAATATTTACAGTTCTAAACCAATTGAAGCTACTGCCAAATGCTTTTCTTGCTAAAATACCCTTTCTAATATATCATTGAACCATCTCTAAATCCAAGCACATAATTAACCCTTTGCTTTGGTACAATATGTCTGTTCAGTCCTTCAATCTTCTTTTAAGATGTGATATACATCCTAGCAGCAATGCGAAAGATTCAAAGGCTATGGTCCATTTACAGCACAGATTGCTTGTTATTTAATCTCTATCACTAAGACAACTGTCCTCCTGGAAATAAGGAAAATATGTTATCATTAAATCACAGTTTTATAGGCATGTTGTTAAATAATTGAACAGCCCGGCTGTCACAAAGGAATAATCATGTATAGATATGAAACTCTGTGTAACATTTTGTATCCAAATATTGAAGGAAGAAGTGAAGAGGAATAATTTTACTTGTTTTCATGATTAAAATTTCTGAGAGCCCATCATATGGTAGGACTGAAAAGCAGCAATTAACAATGCTTAAAGTGACAGAAGAAATTGTACTTAAAAACTCAAACAAATGAAACCATAAATCTGCGGTGTTGATAATGCACTTTTATATACATTTTACCAACAGTCCATGAATGCCACAGTTTAATGCATGATTTATAAAAGGCTGCCAATATGATGTCAGTATGTCTTGATACAATTTATTTCAAAGCTATGCGAAGACTAAATTGATAGTCATGATTGTGTTTTAAGTAATATTTTGGAAAAAAACCAAACTAACAATTCTACAACCGCATCACTCCCCTGAGATCTAAGCCACCAAACTTTCCTCCAATCTATCGTTTATGCATGCACAAACCTACATTTGCCACTAGTATGAAAATTAAGTTTTCTAGAGGCTGCTTCAACTGGTAGGTGGTACCAATACCTATTTTCTCTTCATTAATTCCTTATATTGTACATAACCACACTGTTGTCTTCCCTTGGAGGTCTACTTGTTCTTTTGCATTGCTTTCCTTGCAGCTTTGCCTGTCTGTTCTCTTACCTTTGTCTTATACAAACGAAATACATAGGTTTCAGTTTGGGAAAAAAGATTGCATGGATTGGATAGAATCTTAAGTTTACCTGTCATTTCATTTCTTCTGATTGTAAAAGTGATTAATCCACATGCAAAAAAGATGGAAAAACCCTGTCTGCCATTCTCATCCTGTCCTAGAAATAGGGCCCAACTGAGGTCAAATAAATTACACTAATGAAGAAGAGGAAGATCAAGCGTAGAGATGAAAAAATGGATTTCAAATGACTAAATTTCAAATAAATATGTCAGGTTTACACCATTTCTGTTCTGTAGACAAGATTTACTTTAAATGCAACAAGAAACCTACATACACTAGAAATTAAACTCTTGGTTATACTCATAGGGTTTCACCAGGCTTTTTCTCATGAGACCATGGACTTTAGAGCTGATCTCTCTTCTGAAAATACTCTGGTCACTGCTGTTGAAGGAATGGTGATTGAACAAGGACAAGAATAATTATCCTAAAATGTATAGCTCCAGCTAGAACTGTTACCTGTAGCTTAAAGCCAGCAATGTAGAGTTCATCTGGGGAGAAAGCAAGCATCTTTTGCAGAGCAGCTGAGATGGATAGGCTAATGCCACGAGTTTATTCAAGGAGTAGCCTCCTACACAGAGGCTATACTGAGATGACAGAATAGGAAACTTGCTTTGTTTTGTATTACTTATGCATTCTTGTGTTCCAAATAATAAAATGTCATCTAAGTCCAGAGCCTGAAATAAATTCAAAGAGGCATTGGTTCTTCTGTGGGCTAGTAACACAGTGCCCCAGCTTACAGTGTTAAGGCCAAAAATAAATTAAAAAAAAAAAGAAAAAAAAAAAGTTGGAGAACCCTGTAGTGGAGAATTATCTCGTTTTCTGAAATCTAAAAGTGGAAGTGGTAACAGAGAGTCCAAAGACGTTAAGATTAGAGGTCTGAATAGAGACACTTTTAGGAAGATTTTAGGAAGAATTTTAGGAAGATTCTTTTTTGGAAGAAGTCTGACCTCTGGGAAGAGCATGGGGGAAGGAATAGGCAGAAAAAGCCAGTTTGTTCTCCTCTGCATCCTAAGAAGTCAAACAGCTCCCATCTCATTTGCACACCAATTTCAATATGACTTTCCCACAAAGTTTTTGACAGCTTTATAAGACATATATAGATTAGAAAGGTAATGTCACTGCTTCAGCAATTATGCAGCATATATATATGTATATATCCACTTCTGCAGAAGCTGGTCCTGCTAAAAGTCATATTTTCTGTTTTAAAATGGAGTTGAACCATTTTGAAGTTGAAGAAGGCATTGTCTGCTCTGTAACAAGTACTTTCTGTGTCATCCTGATTTATCTCATCTGCCACATGCAACATTAATTTCAGCCCAAATGAAAGACTTTTTTTCTCACTGTTTTAATTAATTTTTTGATCTTTCATCTTAGCTATTTGTTTCAGGAGTTGGGGCTTTGCCCACAATTCTTTGAAGTGTCACTTCTGCTTATAAAACAGTATGTTTGATTCTTTTTTGCCCATGGGTCAAAATTTGGGGGGCAGGAGGTGTCTCCTCTCACCAATTTAGAAGTGCAATGTGTCAGTAGCTTATGGGGTTCATTTGCCTTTGGGCATTCATTCTCATCACCAACTATAAAGGCATTGCTGCATTGCTCATATGCTTGTTTATTTTTAGAAGGATATTGACAGCTTGAAAGCTCTTTGGGGGGAAATATATATCCAGGAAGCAACGTTAAATATGACTACATCCTTTCGCAAACTTCGCAAGTTTGCCATGGTTTTGGCACCTACACAGCTTGCTCAGGTATGCAGACAGCTATGGCTCTGCCAGTCCTTGGAAAAAGAGGTGGGAAATGTATTATTAATACTTTGGATATCTTTAGTTTCTGTTTAAATTCCTCCCTATCTGCCTGTGCCCCATGAGCAATTTCACATTGGCTAGTGAATACCATTGCCAGACATCTGAGCTAGGCTTTCTGGGTTATAGCCCTACTTTAAAAAAAATAAAATCACACACCAAAACTGGGTCTTACAAAAAGAAGATTTTTTTTTTTTTTTATCTGATGGCATAGGACATGACTTTCACAAACTTTCCCCTCCACCAGGCTCTTTTGGTCTTCAAACTGCAAAATTCTATTCTAAGAAAAATAGGTATATGGTGTTTAAGCTGAAAAACAATTGAAAATATTACATGTGTTTTTTTTTTTTTTTATAGCAGGGACAAGAAACAAGAGTTTAAAAAAGGGTTTCATTCCTGGTGTTCATTTTAACTTAGTCACAGAGTAGATCAAAAAGAAAACAATATCATTGTCAAATATTTTCTCTAATTTCTCAACTTATTTTGAGAGGAAAAAAAAAGTTGCTGGTCTTTTCTTAAACTGAATTTATGAGAAGACATTTTGAAGAAAATATCAAAAATGTTTCTTTGATTTGGCTGAGTTCTAGTCACTCATATCTGTATTAAATTACAGCAGTAGGATCACTACCAGAAGTTTATCCTCCTCCTTACCACAATACTTCCTCAGTTCAGCCAGCCATTTTCAGCTGGATGAATTAAAACCAACATCACTAACTTATTTGTGAAATCTCTGAAGAACATCAGGACTTTTCTCACTTGTATTTATGATCAGATAATTTATGTCTGTTTAGGAAGGCTGTAAGACAATGTGATAATGCTGACACTGGATGCCTCTGCCACCTCTACCTTCATAATCTTTGGCAATCAAGTAACTAAGGTGCCTACAAAACTAAATAAAATGTGTAATAGGGCTTCTCATGTATAAATCCACAAATAGCCGATAATAGCAAAAGAAAACCTGTTTATAAAGTTGTGCGGGAGCAGGGGGGAAAAAAACATTATGGAAAAGGACTTGCAGGATCTTCAATATTTGTAATCATACGGATGCAATACCAGTAAGGTTCGGTACAAAGGAAATTCCATTCAGGCAGTGAAGTGCAATGGAGTAGTAGTCCTCTTAGGCACTGATTTGGTAACCAACATGGAAATTATATGCTTTACTTCCATTAGACATACTTTCAAGCACAGCATGAAAAAATCACTGCCTGAAACATCCTTTTCTTTACAGTCTTTCAGCTCAGCTGAGTTTCTTTATTCACAGTAGTGTAAGTACTGCAGACAAGGCCACAGGCACTGCTCATTTCTGGGAACGTTCCTTCTTCTGGCAGCAACACTTCCATCTCTTATCCTAGACAACAAGAAAAAAATTGCTTGCATATAGAGAGGCATAAGTCAAGTCATACACCTATATTTCCCATTCAGTATTTGCCTGCTGCATCATATATTCCAGTTTTATAGCAAGTGTGCTACTATTAGAGGTTATTCAATGCTATGTACGTACTTTGAGAAATTAGAAGAAAAAAAATCAGAAGATTGAAGAGATTTTTTTTAAAAAGTTGAGTTTTTGACTGATATTTAAATATCAGTATTAAAAATTCTTGGGATTTGACTCATTAAAGAAAAAATCTACAGGCAAAGACATTACTCAGCCAAAAGGTTAGCAAGTACTATAGACCATTTCATAAAACTTAAAATGATCTACTGAAATATAAAGTTTTATAGGAAATGACCACATACTAAGATATTTTCTGTATTTTGCTACTACTGTTTGACATACCAAAGAGCTATGTGTTAAAAAAATCATTTAATGAAAATTGAGGGGGTTTATGCAAGTGAGGAAAATAGAGCTTTTCTCACAAAACATCTTGTGAAGTTTTAGACCACCCCTACACCCTGTTTTAAATATGTTTGCCCAGCGTGAATAGCACTTGAACAATTTATGTCAGCTGAATACACCACCAACATTTTGGGATCTAGGCTGCATACATGTGATTGGAAGGATTGTTTAAAAGACTTGGAGTTTTGTGATTTTGGATGAGCACTTTGTAAGTATTCCTCGTAATTGTAGGGGCAGGCAAGACTTTTTCCTACCCTTTCTTATCCTATTTCCTCTTGCTTCTGCTCTTTCCTCTAAATGAAATTATTTATCTGGGAAATTAACTAATATGTCTCTTCATATTCAATCTTCTATAATATGAAGTGGAAATTAGGTTCAGGACAGCTGACTTCCAATTGAGAGCTTTTTTTGCTGTGGTGTGATTCCCCCATAATGACTTTTTAGAAAAACGTTAGGCAGAGACAGCATACATCACATCACTGGAATTACTGTGAATGAGAAGAAACAGACTGCTGTATTAACAATAGGCATCCGCTTTTATACAATGATGAAGTATAACCAGTTTGTCACTAATCTTATCATCTGATAAGCCAGTTTTTAGGAATCAGAGGGAATATAAGCTCCCTCGTGCAGATCATATTCAAATAAATCAGTTGAACTTTAATATCCCTATTGCTTAATCACCATGTCATTATATTGTTGACAGATAAGGCTTTGAGTGATCATATCAGCTGTAAACAGCAGAATTGCCACAGATGGCAACAGGCACTTTGATTTCTTTGGTGCTTTGAGACCTTCTTGCTCGAGGGCTGCATTATGGGTTTCATTGTATGCATCTCTTCTATTGTTTTTTTACTTGGTAGAAAATCAAATTATTAACGGGATGAGAAAGGAGGGTCATTAGAGGACACGAAATGATTAAGGAACATATTTCTCCTAAGTGAGTTGTACTTTTAATTATAAAACAGCTAGTTCAAAAAGACCAGTGGCTTCTCTCTTTCATTTAACTGTATTATGATATTTGTGTAGTCTAGGAATACAATGCTCTGGGATACTCTGTACAGGTCATTTAACTCCTTTGAAGAGATGACAATAAAATGTATATATTCAATATGTACCTGAACAGTCTGTCCAGATTTTATCTTCCTTCTCCTTTTCAGTCACATGCTAGTATTTTTCGGAGCACAAAGATATGCTTCATTTACCTACGAAAAACACATGCCAGTTTTCAAAATATGCTTTCACTGTCACATAGTTTCATCTGCCTCACAATGTCCAGCAAAAAGATAGAAAGAGTCCCTTCCACTGGGCTTCTGGTAAGAGCCAGAGAGTAGACGACACATCAGCTAGGCATTTAAGACCAAATAGGTCTCTAATGGATGGTGTTACTTTTATGTATCGCTTAAACCTTGATTTTCAGAAGTCCTGATCAGGCTGGGGTACCAAAGAAGCCCCAGCAACTTCAGCAGTTCAGATCTCCCTGAGAAGCTCAAGATCATTGGCTTAAATTGAGCCCCCAAAGAGTGATGTGCCGCAAATCAGTGAACTCTTCAGAACGGCACTTTGTAAATTTGGATTATCAATTATGGATGATTAACATTGCAATTAAATAAGAAATTTTCTACATAAAAGCAGAAGCCAGAGCCTTGATGGTGGTTAGCATGAATGATTGTAGATAACCATTCGTGCAAATACTGTGTTTCTGGAAAGAACTTCAGTATACCATGAAGTCCCTTCCTTTGTCCTGAAAAGTGATCAGGTCTATCTGGGCCATGGCTGACAAATTATTCTTATCCTGTTCTATGAACTCTTAGAGTTTTAGCAACATTTCCATACCACCTCTTCCAGAGCTTCACTCTATTTATTTTGAGTATTTTCCCAATACCTAGTCTGATTACTATTTGTAGTAAATTCAGACCAATTTCTTCCAGTCCCATACCCAGCAAACAACTGATTTCTGTCCTCTTCCTAGCAGCCTCTTATATACTAGAAGACTACTAGAGAGTAAAATATTTGATGAATTAGAAGATGCATTTTGTCTAAACTTGCTGAAAATATCTCATAACCTTGCAGCTGGAAAGAAAACTAATCCAGATATTACCATTACTTGACCATAGTGTCCTGCTTCATAGCCAAATAGGTCACTACCATAGAAGAGAAGGAATGCTCATAAGAACTTCTAGTACATTTCTATGTATCTATTATATTTATACATACACACACATATATATTTAATATATATTTAAAATATTTTTATACACAACTATATATATTTAATATAAATATATTCAAGCTAAAAGAGGGTAGATTTAGATTAGATGTTGGAAAGAAATTCTTTACTGTGAGGGTGGTGAGGCACTGGAACAGAGAGGTGGTGGATGCCCCCTCCCTGGAAGTGTTCAAGGCCAGGTTGGATGAGGCTTTGGGCAACGTGGTCTAGTGGAGGGTGTCCCTGCCTGTAGCAGGGGGGTTGGAACTAGATGATCTTTGAGGTGCCTTCCAACCCAGGCCATTCTATGATTCTATGATTCTATATATGTACACTTTTAACATGGAACTTGCATGTTAATGCAAGCAGAGCAATGTAAAACCAGAGCAATATAAAAGTAACACTCAACAGAACTGACACGATATGTCAGATAAAATATCACCAGTGAATATTTTGTGAGATCTAAAAACTGAACAGGTTGGGAAATTCAGACTTAAACGTGATTCCATTAAAAACAAACAAGCACACAAAAAACAACTGGGAAAGCTCATATTCACATGTGATTTGAAGAAGAGAAGAGTGCACAGCATAGTTGACAGCATCTCATTTGCTGTTTTACAATGAGTGCATTGAAAAATTCATGCTGTATGTGTGCTACTGGGCCTGTTCTGGGAATATATTTTTAAGCTTCAGAAACTCACCAGAGAAAAATAATTTCCTCTTGTAGACAAATTATGAACTTTTCTGAATGGGTTTCCTGGCATCAAATTGCAGAGGGGGTGCAATTTAAAGCAAGATAATTTATTTGACTTAAATTGAATGCAACTCTATCCAGGGCTTTCCATGCAATAGAAGAAAAAAATCAGAAATCTGCCAGCCATCCAATCTAAGCATCTGTTTCCACTTCTTTCTTAGTAGGAGAGTTGGTTTAGGCACAATATTATTGGCTTATTATTATTGTATCACTTGAAATGTTAATTATAACAGCAGAAGTTGTATGAAGAAACTAGCCATAAGCTAATGAATAATTAAGCTCCTAGCACATAATATTTCCCTGCTGATGTTCATAGAGGAAAATACTGGTAAGAATAATAGTTTTGTGTATCAGGAAGTAAGTTGATCACTCCCAGGAGAAGCAAATGCACCTAGAGAAAGGAAAAGAGCAGCTCTTACCTGAGAAGGGAGAGCAAGTGTAGTGAAAGACGTGGGATCTAATCCCGACATAGACCGCAGTCCCTGTCAGCAGCAATTGCTGCCTATCCACCAGAGGACTAACCAATTCAGTCTGTACCTTGAGAAAAAAGTACTTGAAGATTCTGCAACATCATCACATTTCTGCTTTTTCCAGGGTTTCACTTCTTTTCTCCTTCTGAACCGAAACAGGATAGGATGACGAAGCCTGAAGAAATCTGGGAATTCAAAAGAAGATTGTTTCTAGCCAAATCATTTCACCACATCTCAACCAACTAGTACTAACAACCAGTTATATTTTAATTTATTCATATATTAGCTGCCCAGTCAGTGATTATTAGGTTACATCACATGCAATAATGTATATATTTTGAGAATTTCATTTAGACTATATTTGAAAAGACTGGCCACTTTTGACTAGGCTAGATGATATTGTTTCACCTCATTAGTAAATCTACTCGTTCTCTGACTTTGATGGTAAAGGTATGGCTCCAAATGTTATTGTAACTAACAAGTTAACTACAAGATTTTGCTACACATGATTAAATTTCATGTTCTTTCTCCACACATATCTACCAACCCCATTGCCTTCCCTGAGATCACAGGCTGTAGCTGCCTGAGAACTTGGCCTATGAGGTATAAACATGCACTGAACAGGAATGGGTTTGGGAGATTCTTTGTTTTCCTTTTACAAAATGTATGGTTGTCCTCTATAGGCCAAAATCTCCCAATTTTACTAAACAGACGTAAAGAACCAGCTTCTCTTTTGTCCTGGATAGCTACTTACACCAGGACTAAACAAACCTGAAGTGGGTAGGGGTAAACTACATTCACATTCACTCATTTTTATACCTACTTTACACTCACTTTGTGTATTTGTGTGGCTGTGTGCTAATGGAACAGGACATGCCTGATTATGTCCCAGCTCTGCAAACATGCAGGCTTTTCTGCAACTTCAACAGACTGCAATGTGGTTATCTGAAGTTAAATATATGTGCCACTCACTGGCTGCTGGCTTGATGCCTTAGATAGCTAAGAGTAATGGAAGTTGTCTAAAACCTACAATGTTCACCAATGGTAAATGTCGTTATGATTAGGTGAGCACTCTACTATAAATGGGCTTATTTCAAATACCTTTCAGGAATTTATTTGGTCATCTTTTTCCATTGCTTTCACACTATCATTGCAAGCATTACATTTGAGACTGGATAAAAAAAAAGTAAAATAGAAGGTGTTTATTCAAAGATATCAGAAAATAGACTTAAGGATGGTACTAAATAGAAACAAAACCATTCTTGTTCAGAAGTTCTCATATTTATAAAGCTGCTACTTTTCAGTTTTGCAAAGTTTTTAAAGAGTGCTTTAACTTGGTTAACGGCTTGGCCAACAGCAGTCTCTATAGAATACCAATTTGTTTTGCTTAAATGGCTTATAAACACCTGATTCCAACTTTAGAAACTAATTAGTGAGCTAGAGATTTTACATGAAATGGGCAATTTTTTGATATCCAAAACTGCGCTGAATCTAAATGCCAACATTTTTTCTAATTATGAAAAACACAAAGGGATGTCATAGGGTTAGAAAGCATATTGTGTCTTAAACTGAGATAAAATGACAGGCAGCGTATCATTCAGCAACATATTTGCTTATTTAATAACACCAGAAAAACTCATGATTAGTTCTATTTTCCAGAACTGAAGAGTTTAGGAATTAGGAAGGTAAAATGTTCTCACTAGGCTTTAATGAAAATGGTCTTGTAAAGATAATCCTGGACCAATGCCATTGCTCTCCCTTAAGTTTGAAGTGAGGGAAAGTAATTGAAGTCAGGTCCCTTCTTTTCACCGGGCTGCTGGTATCCTGCAGAGTAGGATTTGACCCTGGGGACCCACCATGGCACTCGTCCAAACCCTGGCCTGGGTGCTCACATCAGCCAGTAACTCCAGCCTGTCTCCTGCGTCCACCCTGCAAACATGCTGCTCCTCCTCAGGCTGGCTGGCAAGGGCCAGCAAAGCCCTCCACTAGAGTCACTGCTATGCAGTGCTCGGACCTGCTCCACCTTCATTTGGTTGCAAGCTCTTACCTATGTGGGGCTTTCCCTTCTCAAGGACTACTTTTCAGTTTGTCCTTCGGACTTTCTTTTGACACACTGTTGTGTCACCCATGCTTACATTTTTGTCATCAAATTGAGCAGTTGGTTCAGAAAAACTTTCCTCCATCTCAGAGAGTTAATTCCTTTCACAATCTTCTGACAGAACGACTTATGACCAATACTTGTTAAAAAAAGAAGTGTGCGGGAAAGAGTGTTGAAGATTTTTTTTTTTTTCTGTTAGGCCTGGCTAAAACAGCTATAGAAAAAAAAACCAAAAAAACCAAACAAAAAACAAACAACAAAACCAAACCCAAACAAAACAAAACAAAACCCAAGAAAACATCCAGAAGACAAACTGGGATGCTCTTTTATAATCCACAGCCTTTGCCCCTTACAACGGCTTCACATTTTCTGTGCTGAACAAAATCTGATACAGAACCTATACTGATTGTCTAAAGTCTGAATTTCAACTCATCAATGGTTTCACAGAAATACCATTCATTGGTGTTGGATCATCCGATCCTACTGACTCATTTTGTGGTGTAATTGAGAAGACTGCTTGTTAATACAAGAGAGAAGTAATTTTTATACAGCACTTCAGCCCTGATACACTGAGGACTTGTTTCAGAGCCCATTAGCGCCTATGGAAAATTTTTCATTGATTTTGAAAACTAAGATGGCTCAAGGATGCCAAGTCCAACTTTGACAGCTTTTGAGGTTTCAGGAAAAATAGTTTCTTGATGAGGCAAAACCAAAGTTCTCAGACAAAATGAAACTATATCAAAAAGCCTTTTTTCAGATTTCAAGGGGTTAGCTTTAAGCTTTCCTGTTCTTTCTTTCGCTCAACAGAAATGATCAGAGATCCCAGAGCCTCAGTCACTGCCCTTCTTAAACTTCATCAGAACTGACGAATCTCCTCAAGTTGCTTTGACTTTGGCAAACAACATAATATTGTGTAATTATTAAAATATTCTGGCTAGCTCAGCTTGATACTTTCTGCAGTGCAGCATTTCAGCACACATCATTCTCATGGGATTATCGTTAGCTCAATGCCCCTATCGGTCTCCCTAGGTGAGAGACATTATAAAGCTATGAATGAGGAAGCAGAAAAACATATGGAGAAGTGAAATGAAATTATCTCTGTGTGCAAAGGCTCTCATACTACCAAAATGCAACTTTAATAGAGGAAAGCTTTGTGTCCCTTCCATCAGTTCTTATTTAATATAAATAAATATAAATAATGTAAACATTCTCAGGAATTTTTAGCCCATGCCTTCCAGAAGCTGTCTGACCAACCACCTCTCCTGTGACTTAGAAAGGACATTTTTTCAGTGGGGATCAAAACAACCAGATGCCCTGGGAAGTTATTTTTTTTCATCTTCTTTATAGTCTAGTTGGACCAAAAAGCAGAAGAATTGGGGATACCAATACTCAGTATCTGAAAGGCAGGTTTTGCTTATCACAGCTTGTGGCCATTGTCCAGTGAGGATTAAAAAGCTTAAGAATCAGTTTTCAGAAACAAGAGACTTGAGATTTTCCTGGTGATTCTTGTGCCTTTAAGCGAAAAGGAGGCTTAATGATTTTGTACAATTCATTTCTATCATGGGGCAAATGAGAAAGAAGATTGCGAAGACTTTGCAGACTCCAGTGGGTAGACTAGGGGGAATCTATCTTGAGTTATGATTTATACTGTAGGAGTCCTGTAAGCCTGACACTAGATCTATCTGGAAACATACCTGATATATTACCTCATCTAAGCTTGTCGAGAGAAACCCAGCCCTGACTGCCTCCAGACACCAAGGTGTTCAAATCAAGGGAGAAAAAAATCAGAGATTGCTTTCGTAAAATATTTTTTATAATTTTAATAAAAATAACAACACCCAACTCAGCACAGGGCAGTACTTGTCTCTGAGACAGACATACCAATAAGAGGAGGAGATGGCATTGGAGAATTGCCAGGAACACAGTGAACTATATATATGTACAGAGGGGAATAAAGCAAATTTGTTTTCTTTCCTGTCAGTTTTATAGATGTGCATCTCAAAAAAGAGCATTGTATGATAGAAAGTTTTGTCAAGGAACTGAAAAAAGAGTGCTCTAGAAACCCTTTCAGTGTGTTGATAAGGGCATTGCTGTGAGGCGTTCCTTCACACCACAGAAATGTTCATTGCAACAGTTGGCACAATACTCCCAAGGTAATATTGAGCAGTTTGAACACTAGCAGCAAGTCAGCATCTTCTCTGTTTACATTCACCTATCATTCCACAAGTATCACATGCTTGCTTCTGAGCTATATATAAGCTTACTTCACTTCTTCTTTCAAGATGGGATAAGTGGCTGTTAGGCACAAAATACAACAGTGACTTATAAGAAATAAAATTAAGAAGGTTTACATAATCAGCTGAAATTGTCACTTGTGTTTCAGAACTTATTCTGCTTCTGGACAGGGTACGAAAGAAAGTGCCAGTCACTCCATGTAGGAATTTTAAATATGAAAGTGCTATTTCAAGTTTATTTGGAAGCTTTAACTGTGCTTTAGCTCTTTTAGGGACAAATTTCCATCAGGTACACAAGCTCATAAATCCCCTGATAGTGAAGCAAATCTGAACGTAGGATTATCTGTTCATTTTTCTTTATATAACCCCCTACAAATCATGCTGTAAAACAAAAGTACACATCTTCCCACAATCAGTTGAAGAAAGCATGACGATGTCATTCCTTTGTTCATACGCAGCAATCCACCTCGTGCAACCTCGAGGGCATGCCAGGCTATGGGGTACAATGTAACTGCCTCAGTATGTAAACAATATGGGAAAACCTGTTTGTTGGTGAAATCATGTTGTTATTGTTATAACAACACTAACGTAACAGTAATAGGAAGCAAAAAAGCCAAAGCATCTATTTATCATCTTATGTACATAGTCGTATGTGGAGAAAATGAAAGTAGGCCTACAGGCACCATATTTCTTATACATTAGTTCCTCTTTGTACTGTCAGTGACTGCACCTTCGCAAGGTTCTTACTTAAGAGCGGAGCAAACAAGGACATACAGTTTCTTTATTACCTTCTCAGTGGAACTTAACATCTAATTTTGACCTGAGAGCCACCACTGAGTGCTCAACATCGATCCATGCAGCATTTTGTCCTTGCTCTCTAGGGGAGGTCTGGAGACATAATGAACATGTTTTGCCCATAGACCGAGGGTGGCTGTGTTCAGCATAAGTCCCATCTCTGCCATTCCCGCTAAAGAAATGCCAAGGGAATGAATCCAGGGAAGCATGTGGTATCCTGCCAGCGATATCCCTCTTCACCTCTAACCTGGGGTGTCCATTTCCAAATCCATCCTAAGATCATGCCTTTGGGAAAACCAGCTCCTGAGGATCAGTGCAGAATGACATGTCTGCAAGTCTGATCTTGGCTTTGTTTTATTAATCCCCTCATACCTCTATAGTATTTAAATAAATAATATTCTGCATACTTTACACCAAAAAGGCCTTGTTTCCCCCAGAGCTCTGCTCAGCCCCCACAAGTTGTGCTCAACCTTGACAAAGCTCGCTCACGACAGAATGCTTCATCCTGCTCCACGATGAGACAGTTTCGTACTGACAATATTAGAGGTCCTGGCTGGAGAGAGCAGTTCCTTCTACAGGAACACACAAATTCATTTACAGCTTGCTGCAGATTAGTGAGTAGCTGAACTACTGCTATTTTCTGCTGAACTGCCAAAGTTCATTATAAGGTGCGTAAAGCTGGGCTGGTGTATTACAGCTGGCTTCAATTGAGTGAACTTAAAATTTACTGCTAAATTAACATCGATGCTTTTGAACATCTAAATCTCAATACCCAAACATCCGTTATCAAATGTCTGCACTTTTCTTAATATATTGTGTATTGCCTGTCTTTCTTACAACCCTTATTTTTCTGGCTTATTTATCAACTTCAACTTGTGATGCTTTTTAACTTTGCTGCTGTCCGAATTGTTGGTTGTTTGTTTTATTTTCCTCTGTGTTTCACAAATATTTATCATAGGTCATCAGCAGCCACAATGGGCACAGCATTCTGTGTGACTTCATAATGATAGGATTATTAGTAAGAAAAATCAGTCAGGGGTTTAGACAAACATTTTACATGAGTGATAGGGCTTTCTCACACTGATCTTTTAAAGTTGGCTCTGTAGTGATCATAGTAACAAGTGCAAGAAAAGCAAAATAAAGCCAAACACATATTTGCTCTTTAAGCTTTAATAGCATCTTAGCTGCTGTGTGATCTTTATTCCACCCAGGGATATAAAGTGCAGCTTGTATACAAAAAGCTGCCACCAGTGCCTGAGATGTATGAGCTTTGCAATGACACCCAGTGAGCAGTTCTACTTTTATTTTCAAGTGTTTGGTCTATGTATGAGTTATTAGAGGAATATATGTTACTTACTGTCTCATGGCTTGTATCGCAAGGATATAATAGACACTGCACTGTATCCAGCCAGCACTGTATCATTCCTGGGTAGGTTCCATTGGCTTTTTTAGACAGCAGCGCTAAACGTACCTTGATAA
Organism: Balearica regulorum gibbericeps; assembly: GCF_011004875.1. Classification (NCBI taxonomy): domain Eukaryota; kingdom Metazoa; phylum Chordata; class Aves; order Gruiformes; family Gruidae; genus Balearica; species Balearica regulorum. The sequence goes on from NC_046184.1 coordinate 65,675,568, forward strand.
CCTTGCCAGCAGTCAGGATTTTTCCCCTAATGGGAAACAGCAACCACTAGCTTGCAACTTGAAGGGTTGATCTGTTAGCCCATCACATTTTGAAATTTCCAAGTGTTTGTTTTCCAGCACCTGCCTCAATTCTGCACACAAGGGCTCTTCAACTGTGTATTGGAAGAAATCAGCTTAGATACAAATTAGGAGAAGGAAGGCTTCTGACTGCCTTGATCAGGCCATAGAGATGCTTCCCAAAGACCCATGTCCATCCCAGCAATCTCCCTCTGCTCTACCTGACTGAAGATGACAGCTTTCTAAATACTGGATCTCATCAGTGTCCCTCCAAACTCTGGTGGTAGCTCTGGTTTCTTATTTTCATCCTCTCTGTCCCCTGAGCTGGGTGCCTTTCTGCAGCTCTGAAGATAGTAAGCGACCTAGCACTCCCAGCCCAAATACCATGACCTCAGTGGGAAGGCAGATCACACAGCTTCTCTCGATGCATAATTTCTGCAATGCAGTCAGTCATCTTGATGAAATTAAGAGGATCAGGAAGAAGCAGTAAATATGTTTAAGATGCCCTCTGATTATGCTGACAGATTCTCAATGACATCTCAAAAGCTGGATGGGTCCTTCACCCTACCAGATTAGGGCCTACTAAGACATGAGAGGTTTACTGGTCACAAGTTATAGTTAACAGAATGGAAAATTGCTCAAAAATCACAAAATCTGTTAAATGGTGTTACTCACTTCAATATATTTCACTCAGGGTCACAGCTGAAGTGAATCAACCAGATTCACAATGATGAACCATAGTTTAGTGCAGGCTAATGTCACAGAAATCCAGATCCTATCTATTCAAGTACAAAGAAAAAAAAAAAGCACATCCATACTAAGACTTGCAATAAAGAGCACTACCTACTCAGTGCTAGAAAAATTTGTAAACTAAAGACACTGATATGTCTAAATTCAAGGTACAAACTATTTATTAGACAGCAGCAGTATTTGCTTTTCCCTGTAAATATCCTAAAATTATGCCACAAGAACTTCCCCTTACCTTCAGATTAGCCTAAATACTAGGGATAAGCAGTGGTCTCAACAAGTGTTTATGGTTTCCTTTAACATTTTCATATGAAGTCCACATGTGATATTTAAATAGCCTATTTTCATTTACAAGCAGCAGCTGTTTAACCTCATGCAGTCAGCAGGAACTCCCTTTCAACACTGCAATACTTCATTTATGTAAATTAGATGCATTAGGGGAAGCCCAGGAAGGCTGCATTATTCACATGTACTGAAGTGTTATGTATGAGCACTGAGAATGTTTTATTGCATCAAGATTGTAGTCTACAAAAAGAAATTAAAAATCCTTCTTAATGCTTAGAGAGAAGATCATAGGCACAAAGGAAAAGGCTGGCTGGGAAGAGTGTCAGAAACTCAGGATTACCGCCAGTTGAATCCTAAGCAGTTCTGGGCTTCCCACTTTCTTCCTGTGCTTTCACTTAATAGCTGCAGACCTGATTTTAAAGTCTTTTCAATTTTCCAAGATGAGTACAAGAAAGACATTGAGCTGTTGGAGCGAGTCCAGAGGAGGGCCACGAAGCTGATCAGAGAGATGGAGCATCTCTCCTATGAGGACAGGCTGAGAGAGTTGGGATTGTTCAGCCTGGAGGAAAGAAGGCTCGGCGGAGATCTAATTGTGGCTTCCAGTACCTGAAGGGGCCTACAGGAAAGATGGTGGGGGACTGTTTATCAGGGAGTGTAGTGACAGGACAAGGGGTAACGGGTTTAAGCTGAAGGAGGGTTGATTTAGATTAGATGTTAGAAAGAAATTCTTTACTGTTGGAGTGGTGAGGCACTGGAACAGGTTGCCCAGAGAAGCTGTGGATGCCCCATCCCTGGAAGTCTTGGCCAGGGTTGGATGGGGCTTTGGGCAACCTGGTCTAGTGGAGGGTGTCCCTGCCTGTGGCAGGGGGGTTGGAACTAGATGATCTTTGAAGTCCCTTCCAACCAAAACCATTCTATGATTCTATGATTTTTTTGTCCAAAAAGAATTTGGCAGTCCAGCCATAAATCCTCTCATTCGCCTGTTGTGTGACTTTGGTATCCCCAAAACCAAAAAGCAATAATCATCCACTCCCTATTCTGGCCTTGCACATAGAGTCACACCTGCTAGTAATTCTTGCACAGCCTTAGCAGAAGCTCTGAGTTTCTCAGCAGGTATAGTAACGTAGAGCCTCACACTTTGTGTCTCAGTGTACGCAACCAGCATTTGTCTAAAGATCTACTACAGCAACTACAATTCCAGTACAGCATTTGATATGACAGATCTGCTTTGATGTGTTGATTTTTTTTTCTTTATATGTGGTGGGTCATTACAATCATAAACATTTGAATGACCTTTTCACCACATGCTCTACAGTTCCTCTTTGAAGAGTAAATTCTAATGATGTTCTTTTAAGAGGAATCACCTAAGTGATATTAAACCTTTGAAGAAGCCTTCCCCTTTTTAAAGCACTGACTGATAACATCCCAATGTGATCTTTTTCCCTTCCTTTGAGAAGCCAGAGGTACCTGAAAAGGCAGTTGGGAAAGTGCATACAAAACAGGGAAGAAGAAAGAAAAAGTAGGATTCCATCTCTTACTAGCCCATGTAGATACATTTTAGGCAAAATAGTGCAGAAGTTTTCTGGTACAGCTGCAACACATTCCCTCGAGCAGGAAACCTACTGTCATTACAATTAATCTCATAATGTACAATACTAGGAATAATGTAAGACAGAGAGCTGAATAAGTACCATGCCACAATATAAGGAGCCTTATATGCAATCTTGCCAATGAGATACATATCCTGTAAATAATGTATTGATTTTGCCTAATAGAAGACCAGTGGAAAAAATCAAGCAGGAAAGCAGCAACTGGGTGTGGATAAATTGCTTCCATATGAACATAGTGGGAAGGAGGGGTGGGGGGATCCATGGCAACAGCTTCTTTCTGTACTGCATCTCCCAAAATTAGAAAACCATTATGCCAGTGCTGGGAACAGGTGAATCAAAAGCCATGAAAAAATACTTATAAAGCATTTTCATCTCTGGAAAAGAGGATGATGTAAAAGTCTGTTTTTCTGTAAAAAATACTTGTCCGTATCCCTAAGGTGAGGGAGTTGATCCTTGAGCTAAAGGAACACATTACTGTGCCCAGATCTTAGAGAGGGTCTGTTGGAAACCCAGACCTATCAAGATCACCATGTGTAGGCAACCACTGAGCTAAACATGTGAGTAGACAGTTTATTGCATAAAGATTGATTTTCTCTGAAAAGCCTTGGTTCTAAATAAACAATACTTGGCTTTAAGAAGGCTGTCTGGTCAGTTTATTAACAACATGTCACTGCTTCTGGAAGGAACAGAAGTGCAAAACAGCACTTAGGCTTGCGGAGACAATCTCAATTAGTGCTGGGCCATTGCAGCCCAGGGCTGTGTATCAGAGTGGGAGAGACACAGTGTTCCCCTCTGAGGAAAAACAACAGACCATGCACCAAGACCTTAGAAAGGAGATCAACAAGTATGAGAGGTGCACTTAGATTATTAATAATAATAGCAATTGCTTGCATCCCAATGTTATGCTTAGAAAAAAGATAGTATCTTTTGTCTATTGTGATAATATAATAGTCTCTTAATAGGTACCAAATGAGCCAATATTAACAAAGGAAATGCAAAGTAACAATAAATTGTTTAGTAGGAGTAATAAGAGCAAAACAAAAGAAAGGCCTGCTCTATTATTCAGCCAGATGGAGAAACAATAGCTGATGATGCTGGGAAGGTTGAAGCATTTAGTGCCATTTAATGGAGTCTTCACTCAAAGGGTTAGTGACCTAACATCAGCAAGAAATGTACAAAAGTTTTAGATGGAAGAGGAAAAGATCAGGATATGAAATATTCAGAGAAATCAGATGTTTATACATAAGTGAAACTGATAAAGTGCACCTTAAAATACAGAGGAACCTGGTTGAAGCAGCTGCCTTGGAGAACCTGAAGGAATGGTGCATTTACAGAAAACTGAGAAAGATCATGGAATCATGGAATACCAGGTTGGAAGGGACCTCAAGGATCATCTGGTCCAACCTTTCTTGGCAAAAGCACCATCTAGGCAAGATGGCCCAGCACCTCAAACAGCCAAATCTTAAAAGTGTCCAGTGTTGTGGAATCCACCACTTCCCTGGGGAGATTATTCCAATGGCTGATTGTTCTCATTCTGAAAAATTTTCCTCTTGTGTCCATCAGAATCTCCCCTGGAGTAATTTGCACCCATTACCTCTCATCTTTTCCATGTGACTCCTTGTAAAAAGGGAGTCTTCATCTTCTTTGTAGCCACCTTTTAAGTACTGAAACATGGTGGTAAGGTCTCCACTAGGACTTCTTTTCTCAAAGCTGAACAAACCTAGTTCTCTCATCCTTTCCTCATATGGCAGGCTTCCCAGTCCTTTGATCATCTTTGCAGCCCTTCTCTGGACCCTCTACAGCCTGTCCACATCTTTTTCATTGCGGGGACCAAAACTGAACACAGATGTACTGGTCTTCAAAAGTGGAAGAAAAATGACACAGGAAATTTCAGGTAACTCCCTACCCAGGAAAATGCTGGAACAAATAACCCATCTATCTAATTTTAAGCAGCTAGGAGAGATGCAATAGTCAAAATGCAGGTGTCAAGGGCAAATCTTCTCTACTCTTAGTTTTGTATGTAGGGGAAAAGGCTTTAAATGATGGGTAGCTTCACTTTAGTCTTTTGATGCTGTTTCACACAACATTCTTCACAAGCATATTAGAGAAACATCGTCTCAATGAAATTGTTAACAAATGGTGCTCAACTGGTCTGCAACCTGAGGGACAAGTCACCAGTGTTTGGCAGAGTGATGAATATATCAAACAACATTAACTAGGGCTCTCTCCTGGGTTAGGTAATGAAGAGGGAATGTCCCTGCTAAAATCTGTAAGCACAAAGCGGAGAGAGGAAGTAAATATCCACTTTCAGAAGATACAATTAAAATGAAAATGTATCTCCTGACAACAAGAAGCAAACAGGATGCTCTTCAATGGGGACAAGGGCAAAGACCTTCACTTTGGTGGAAATAATCAGCCACCTCAACTGAGGACTGGAAATCACTCCCCGATAGAAGAAGGTGGCTTATGGTCTCTAGTAGATCACTAACTGAGTATGACTTACTCAAGCTGCTAAGAAATAATGGCAGTCTGTATGGAGAAGTGGAAACATGAATGTGTCCTGGGTTCAGCTAGGATAGAGTTAATTTTCACAAGAAGCTGGGATGTGACACAGCCAGGACAGGTGACCCAATCTAGACAAAGGGGTATTCCATGGCATATGAGGTCATGCTCACCATAAAAGGGGTGTCGTGGTTTAGCCCCAGCTGGCAGCTGAGCACCAAGCCGCCGCTCACTCACACCCACCCCCACCCCCCCCCCCCCCCCCCCGGGATGGGGAGGAGGATGGGAAGACAAAGGCAAAGCCTCATGGGTTGAGATAAGGACAGTTTACTGGGACAGCAAAGGGAGAAGGAAATAACAACAACAGTACTTAACAGAATACACGCAACTGGTGATACACAACACAGTTTCTCACCCAAGGACCGGACAACTCAGACCGCACGCTCAGACCCCTCCCGAAGCCAGACCGTCCCCGAGCCACACGCCCTGGAGCCGCGCTGCCCCTCCCTGACTAGCCCCCCTTCTATGCTGAGCATGATGTCACATGGTATGGGATACCCCCTTTGGCTAGTTTGAGTCACCTGTCCTGGCTGTGTCCCATTCCATCTTCTGGTGAAAATTAATTCTATATCCCAGCCAAACCCAGTACAAGGGGGCTAGTCAGGGAGGGGCAGCTGGGAGCCGCTTCTGAAGGGTCTGAGTGTGAGTTGAGTGTCTGGTCGTAGTAGGGTCGGTAAATTGCTTTGTGTTATCACCCGATTTGTATATTCTAAGTACTGTTGTTATTTCCCTCTCCTTTCGCTGTCCCAATAAACTGTCCTTATCCCAACCCATGAATTTTACCTTTGTCTTCCAATTCTCCTCCCCATCCCACCAGGGGCAGGGATGAGCGAGTGGCCGTGTGGTGCTCAGCTGCTGTCTGGGGCTAAACCATGACAACACACAGAAGCAATCACACTGTTCCTTCTACTCATGCTCAGCTATAGAAGTATGCTAAGTCTGGGGCAGTGCACATCTGAAGAGATGTTGATTGAGCTGAGCAGGAAGAGGCCAGAAAAGATCAAAGAGAAGAATTACGAACCACCTGAAGACATCTGAAAGAAGTGTGATTCTTTATTTTAAACATGGGATGGTTCTATGGCAATATGCTAAAGGAAGCCAGGTTGACAAAGGTACTGAATATCCTTGAAGTACAGGAGAAGTAGGGAAAAGTCGGAAAGATTAGGCTACATTTTAAGGAACACTTCTAATAATGAAACACTAAGCTGTCTTAGGCAGTGATGGCGTCCGCAGCAGTGAAAATTTTTAAGGATATGTCAGGGGAAAAAAAAGTGTGTTAGGAGTGGGCTACTTAATCCTGTGCTGGAAAAAGGGGAAGTAACCCAAATGTAGACTCCAGTTCTATCTTCTCTGACCCCATGGTTTGAAAACCATAGCAGTTTTGTCCTGAAAAAGCCACCACTTTCTTCCCAAGCCAGAGGCAAGTGAATGACATGATCTACTTAGGCATTTCCTGCACACAGAAATGTTGCCAGAGGAATCATTGAGAAACCAAGCAGCAAGAGCAAGGAGCTTATCAAACTAGAAATGTTTTTTTGGAGAAACACAAATAGAACAAGGAGAAAGGATTCAAGGCCAGCATTGCACAAACCCATAAGACTTAGACCTTAGGCCCCAAATGTTCTGCAGGGACACACTGATCATGCATCCATCTGTATCTTTCCTTTTCTCTCTAACTCAAGAGGAGCACAAGAGAAAGAAGTCATGCCAAACATCTTCTGGTACAGGCACATTGAAAACACTGTGACTGTAAGACAGTAGGTCAACCTGGCGAGGCAACAGCTGCTGTTGGGATGAAGAGCAGCTCTCGAGGAAAGGGAGCTGAAGGCAAGATGTATCCTGCAGCAAGCAGAGTCCTGGCACCACGGAGAAACAGGCTAATAGCCTGGCAGGGCTGAGAGCTGGAAAGCTGTGACAGACTCATTTGCCTATGTGTCTGAAAGTGACATGCTTTGAATGTGGACCTCTTTCAAAGGTAACATGAACAGTGATTCTTGTTCCTCTCTGATTAGCAAAAACCAAAATTACAGGGTTTTGACTTGCTGTTTTAAATAAATGATAGAAGTATAAAGAAGAGGTTAGTGATGCTGCTGTGAGAAAACCTAACCAACTGCTGGATGACACATGGATCTGAAAAAAAAATGGACAAAAATGTCAAAAATATTCAAAAAGTGAATTTTAACTTATATTCAGAATGCAAATATTCTGAAGCATTTCTTATTTTTCTAAAGTGTAATGACTGCACATCTGAGTTAAACAAGGAAGAAACAGTTTTATTTGTTGGGTTTTGTTGTTTGGTATTTTTTCATTTTGGAGTGGTCTTTGGTTTGTTCTTCCTGAAAATTTTTGGGATAGATGATGTAGATCCTACTTCAGCATCATGTTATTCTATTACAGAGCTAGACCAGGAATGCAGTGATGAATCAGGTTCAGTGTGTAGCAATTTTCTCTTCAAGTAATTTATGAATAGCAGCTAGCTGGTTTCTTGGAAGTCATAAAAGGTTTGATGGGCATGTAGTTATCCCCCTCACTGAAAGATGAGTTCTAGAGCAGAACGATGACGTATGATGCCCTTGTTCTTAGAAAGTAATGAAAAACTAGATAAGAACGAAAAACTCCATGACATAGTCCTGTATTCAGGTGACTAGATCCTATATTTGAACTGAGTCATAAAAGATAGCAGGAAAGAAGTAAATACTCCAGATCAGCACTTTAGGCAGATAAGCACAGATCTACCTCTAGTGGTTCAAATGGTAAGACTTGGCTCAGATTTTAAAAAAAGCACTCTTATCTGAACAGCTGGTCAGAACATGAGATTTGGAAGCTTCTTTTGTAGGAGGATGGGGTGTGTATTCCTCAGTTGAGTCACAAAACCGTATAAAACAGTAAACTAGTAGCTCCAGGGCAGACTGTGAGAATTGTTATGGATTAATTGGTGTCATTCATGGTTTAGCCCTGGCTGGCAGCTAAGCACCACGCGGCCGCTTGCTCACTTTTTAACTCTGCAAAAAACAGAAATCTTGAGGTCCACTAATTGTAACTTTACCGTAGATTTGGTTGCATGTTATTTTATATTCTTCTATAGCTTCATGCAACCAACTGTAACACTGGCAAACAAATCATCCCTGCACAGAATAAATCCAGGAGGAAATCCAGAATAAACAGAGGTGCAGCGACTGTGCAGTTCCAGTACTCTACCCAGCTCCTGCAGCCCCACTCACACACACTACTCTCCATCTTGGCTTCTGTGTAAACATGTCTTGTTACTATGGCAACAGCTACATCAAGTGTTGCTTTCATTAAATGGTATTTTTGAGCTATGGAACACATTCTGAGCTGGGAACAAACATGCTGCATTAGCTGAATTCTTTATAATTTGGGAAAGGGTTGGTCTCAAGAAAAATAGAAACATTCAGGCTTCGATGCTGGATTTTTATTTTAAATCTCTTAGCATTAAAGCTGCCCATAAAATTTCTGCTGAAACATTTTCTCAAGGAAATGTTTAATAACTAACCCCAAGATATCTTCATTCACAGGGGGTCTTCACTATACACAAGGCAGGCTTCAAGAGATCATAACTGGGTTGTCCATTGGATGCTATAGACCTTGTAGAGGCAGTATCCTGAAAGTCTTGGGACTCCAAGGAGCTTTAAGAAGCTGAGTTGGAGCCACAGTTCTTGATATTCCCAGTCCTTATTTCTGCAGAACTGGGACTCCAGGACTGGGAATATCAACTGCATGTGTTCCCAGGGCCTGTGACTCTCAGGTGGTATGAGTCAGTGTGTGGTTTGCGTGGCAAGGTTTTGGTAGCGGGGGGGGGCTACAGGGGTAGCTTCTGTGAGAAGCTGCTAGAAGCTTCCCCTGTGTCTGATAGAGCCAATGCCAGCCGGCTCCAAGACGGACCCGCCGCTGGCCAAGGCCAAGCCAATCAGCGCCTCTGTGATAACATATTTAAGAAAGACAAAAACAGTTAGAGAGCGCTTTTGCAGCCAGAGAGAGGAGTGAGAAGATGTAAGAAACTCTGCAGACACCAAGGTCAGTGGAGAAGGAGGGGCAGGAGGTGCTCCAGGCGCCGGAGCAGAGATTCCCCTGCAGCCCGTGGTGAAGACCATGGTGAAGCAGGCTGTCCCCCTGCAGCCCATGGAGGGAGGATGAGGGGGTGTAGAGATTCCACCTGCAGCCCGTGGAGGACCCCACGCCGGAGCAGGTGGAGACACCTGAAGGAGGCTGTGGCCCCGTGGGAAGCCCGCGCTGGAGCAAACTCCTGGCAGGACCTGTGGATCCGTGGAGAGAGGAGCCCACGCCAGAGCAGGTTTGCTGACAGGACTTGTGACCCCATGGGGGACCCACGCTGGAGCACTTTGCTCCTGAAGGTCTGCACCCCATGGAGGAGACTCATGTTGGAGAAGGCCGTGAAGGACTGTCTCCCGTGAGAGGGACCCCACGCTGGAGCGGGGGAACGAAGAGTCCTCCCCCTGAGGATGAAGAAGTGGCAGAAACACCGCGTGATGAACTGACTGTAACCCCCATTCCCTGTCCCCCTGTACCGCTCGGGGGGGGGCAGAGGTTGAAGCTGGGAGTGAAGTTGAGCCCGGGAAGATGGGAGGGGTGGGGGGAGGTGTTTTTAAGATTTGGTTTTATTTCTCATTCCTCTACTCTGTTTTGCTTAGTAATAAATAAGATGAATTCCCTCGCTAAGTTCCATCTGTTTTGCTCGTGATGATAATTAGAGAATGACCTCTCCCTGTCCTTATCTCGACCCGTAAGTTTTCTTTCATTGTACCTTTTCTCCCCTGTCTAATGAAGGAGGGGAGTGATAGAGCGGCTCTGGTGGGCACCTGGCCCTCAGCCAGGGTCAACCCATCACAGTCAGGTTTCGCATGGGAAATGCCACTGTTTACTGAACAGGGCTTGGTTTTGGTTGTGGTTTTGATTCTAATTCACAACTTATGGATAATTTAGAGCAAGTTTTTGAGGGTATTTTATTTCATTTTGGTTTATTTTTTCGGTCCAATTTAAAAGCAAATTTTAAAAATAAACAAAAATAATTGTCTATTAATGTAAAATACAATGTTCAGTATGTCATTTATTGTGTAGCTATCCTGCTGTTATATATACCAGAGTAACTGGGGTGATGATTCTTAGACTCATAAATGTCATGAGGAACAATCCACTCTAATCTTCAGCATATTTTAGAACATTAAACTTCATTGGCCATTCCTATGCTGAGATTGTATAAAATTAAATCATGCCTTCCACAGAGACATCATATCTTGGCCTCAAGAAACGCAAAAATGAGTCATCATTTTCCTGGATAGTCTATTTCACCAATTAGTCACTTTTTTTGGTTAAAAATAGGTATTTAGTTTACAGCTTGAACTTTTCTGACTTCAATTTCCAGCAACTTGTCCCGAGTGTGCTTTTCTACAGAAAGCCCTTTCATTTCCAATATTTTTTTCCCTGCATGAAGATAAATATACACTGTAAGCAAGTAACCTTGCAGTATTTATTTAATAACCTTAATAGATTGAGTTGTTTTTCATCTCCATTGCAATTTTCTAGGTAAAGTACCACTTTTATGATTCATTTCTCTACTCTGCAATATTAAAACTATGGATAGGGGAGCTGAGATGTGGGAAGCTCCTGGAAGATTAATTTGTGCAAGGGTAAATGGAGAAAAGAGAGAGTAAAGATTGTTTCTGTATGCATCCTACCTAATAAGAGGTACATGGAGCAATCTGCCTTCCCAACCATGCCACTTCTTCTGTCTGAATGGAGGCTATGCCTCTGCTCAGCATCACAAAGTAAGTACGTACGACTCGAGATCATCCGGGAAATGGGGAACACTGCAAAGAAGACTCCAGGACAGATTTATCTTACTCGTGCTCAAAGCCTGCTTTAAACACTGTTTGGCCTACCCACTGCATCTGCCCACCGAGGATTTCAACAGCCTTCATGAGCAAGTGTGTAGCGTGCAACTGCCTGCTCCTCCTCAGTGCTCACTCCTCCAAGGGACTCTTTGTGTCATCCACACAGTGCAGCATCTTTGATGTCATATGTATTTCCCAGTCATCAATGTAAACCACACTGGGTGTAATGCAACTTTATGTTGGCTGGCACTAATTGCATTCCTATGATTTCATTCCTTAAAAATTCAACCTTATATCAGATTAGTCCTACCATTTTTAGCCAATGTCATGATGTTCTTCCAGTCCTCTGAAGTGTATCTGTAGTTCTATGATATTTTAGCTAAAATTTAACAAATCAGAGATCACCCAGACAATTGTTATGGAATGACTTTTTTTTTTTTTTTCCTAATTGATAGTATGCATCTAAGTTACTAAAGAGTAATAAAAAGTTTCTTCTTGTTTATGTGGTAAAAGTAGAACTGGACAGAAATTTGTAGCTAAGAAATTGTTACCTTGGACATGCTAATTTGCTGAAACATAAATGATGATATGCTGAGAGTACTTACTTGAAATATCAGACATTTTAGCTGAGCTTTTTACTCTCCCTAATTTCTTCCTTATCAATTTCACTCCTTACTTTCCATGGCTCTTCTTTCCCATAGCTAATTTGAATGAAGTGTCTATTCTGGAGAGGAACTGTCTTCCTTTCTAAGACTGATCAAGTCAGGGTCTCCCTCAGCCTACCCACTCCAACTTGATGTCCTTCCATACCCTTTCCTTGCATTTTGCCTTCATGTCTTTTAGTGAGAATGAGCGAAACTAATGTGCCATGGTAACACACTGTTCACCTTATTTGTCTGTTAGATTTTTGTATGTACCTGCTGTCTCTGTTTCAGATGTAAACTCTTAGGGGAAGGAAATAATTACCATTTCATTTTGCCAAAATGCCTAGCACAGTGACATATTGCTACTTATCTGAGACACATCCTATTCCTTTTCATTTGCTCAGAATATGAAAATACAGAGAAATTTGCTTGCTTTGGTAGGTTTTTAAGAAACAAACATAATGGTAACAAACATAATGATTATGATGTTGGCAACAACAATAATAACTATAACAATATCAGACTTTAAATGGAGATTTTTCACACCCAATTCAAATGAATCTTCCTGCTAAATTTTAGTAATGCCAATTTTACTGCAACCCAAAGAGAACTTACAATCCTCTAAACGTATCTTGGAGTCCTCCCACTGATGTTTCATTTTTTTCATTCATTGTTGTATCCCTCCAGTGCCGAGTTCTGCTGCTCACAGTTACCTCCTTACCCCTATAATGACAATCCTGTCTGCTCCAGCTAATTGTTAGCCTCCACCTGACAATATTAATTTTTTCTCCACTTTCTTCCAGATTCTTTCTCCATTTTTCCATAAAACTAGTATCTGCAACTTCATATACCTTCTATGGGTCATCTCTGTCATTTTCTGCTTTTTTTTTTTTCTCATTTTGGACTCACCTTTCCCTCAGCTCCTTTATAAAATCCTTGAAGTTTTGACTATGTGTGTTGCTCTAAGTGCTGCCATAGGTCCCAGTGTGTGTCAGCGTGTATGGAAGGTTTTCAAATAGGTTCACATTTCTGACAATTCTTCCATTTTCTCTAACATGCATTTTCAGGCCAGTGAAACAAAATACTGCTTTTATGGTTTTCTTCCTTTTGCCATCACATGTTCTCCAATACCATTACGCTCTGGTCCTAAGAGAAAGATTTGTCTGCAGCTGATTTACTAAGTCTTTTTTAATATTTTGATAATTAAACCAAAGTGGAATATATCTTGGGTCTCTTTTTTCTTTGAGTTGCAGTTCACACAATACTCTCTCTCACTGTTTTATTACCTGTTCTCTACCTTTCAGTTTCTGCAGCTTCTACTTTGAGACGAGGTGTTCTGAGAGATTTCATTTTCCCAGGTACTACAGGACACATACTCTTACAAAGCTAAAACACATATCTTCTGCACTAGTGTCAGCAAAGTTAAGTCTTCAAATGCCAGATAACTCTCCTACTGTCTGGAAGAAGATTTCATACCCACCATCGATCACAGCACTAGTGTTCTCTTTTTCTATATTTGTTATTTATATGCTTGGCTGAGGATTCATGACAGGTGACTTCTCTATCAACTGCAAGACACACAAACACTTGGATGTTATGACACCTGCCACCATCCTATCTCATAGCTAGGTGACAAGAGCAGGTCCTATGGAGGTCTGGAGAGGTTTTGCACATGCGCAAGACAAACCTATTTCCACGAAAGGAATCTTTTAGCTGGAAACTGATAGAAGCGCACCTTTGGGATTAGGCCTCTGTAGGTTACCTGCATACACTAAGGTACCAGAGAGACACCACTGTGACTTTCTGAATCTCACCCGTATCAGGTCACTATCTCTGTGCACAAATGTGCTCAGGAAATGGGCATTAAGGACTTGACTCAACATTTGTCTGAACAAGTTGAAGAGTTTGTTGACTCAGCTGGGAATGAATCAGGGCCTGATTTACCTATTTGTGAAAACACAACCCTAATCGTTCATTATTTTCACCATTATTTGATAATTAATAAGCCTGAAATATACGTATTGTGGAGTGTTTAATAAATCTCCTTAGATAATTGATTGGGGAACAAACCCTAATGCCTAATCAGCAGGCTTTTAAAACCTATTGCTTGAATAGATTAAGCACTAAAGCATGAGGAAAAATGTCTTTTCACTTGCTGTCAAAATAGATTAATGAAAGAAAGATTTTTGTTTAGGACTGGTGCAGTTTGTTTTCTGTCATTAATCACCTTAATGTCCTAGAACATTCTGAACACATGCTCTGATGTCTCTAAATTGCAGTAAGGCAACCTAATTACAGGAAGATACACCCAAAGCTATGGCACTTAAGACGAACATATCATGAAGTAATTTTAGAGGTACTTGAATGAAACAGGCTAAAGATGCAGGCCCACAGACTGACCAGATTGCCAGGAGGAATCTGTAGCATTTGGAAGACATCTTTACAGAGAATAGGGACAGGAGAAATAATCTCGGTACAAAGGGCATGGAGAACTGAAAAGATATCACTTCAGCCAGAACAGGCAGGGAATCCACTGATGCAAATCCAAACAAATCAAGTTTAAATTTTCTAGGTGTATAAATTATCACAATTTGGCAGAATCTGGGAACAGAGAAATTAAAATCAAAAGAATAGCTTAGGAGGCATTTGTTTTTAGAGACCCAAACTATGCTCTGTCTCAGAGTTCCTCAGATAACCCCATATCTATGGATACTTTTGCCTCCTAGCAGACTCACCTCCTTATGGCTTAAGGAGTTCTCATGTATGCCAAGCACTTGTTGTATTACTTCTACAGCACTTTGGCAACATTGCATCCAGCCTTCAGTGCTGTTCACTGTCAGTGTTGGTTGGTGAGTGGATTAACTGCAAAAGGTATTGGATAGTTTGAGCTGAACAAAATTTTTTGAGACCTCAAATATATAATATAGTGTCTTATTCATTCAGTTTGATGACGGCAATCATGATGTTGATACTGGATGGTACATCTAGTCAAGGAAGAAGCATCAAGTTATATTAAATGGCAAAAATATGAGATCAGACAAATATTTATAGCCAAATAAACAACCACTTCCATCAGCAGTAGGTGGGTCACCATTCCTACTTGGGTCCTTTTTTTAATAGAATAAAATTTTAGTAGGTTGGAATATTAAAGACTTATGAAGCATAAGAAATGCCATTACAAGATGATATTCATGAGGGCATTATACGCTTTGATGGTGAATTCCCCTGTGATAAACACAAACTGAGCTTCCAGTCAGGACACACTAATGTTCAGAGGTTGATTCAGTCAGCAAAGAGGTTGAAACTTGCTTTGATAATAATGGTGCTGGAAATAGGTTAGGTTTTAACCCCTTATATGTCTATTTCCACATCTTCTAAACATGTCTTATTGAAAGGTCTGCAGCAGCAGAACTTCACAGTTCCTTTATCTGAATGGCTTAACCTAATGCTTTGCTTAATGCATTCACATAAAGTAAACTGACATTAGTCCACCTATTGTAGCCAAAAGCAGAAGTGCCCTTCAAATGGAACAGGTTATAATGACTTCTTTCTATTAAAACAGAGGAACTGGCACCTGGCTGAGTTTCAATAGCTCCTCTGAATGGTCCTGACTGACAAGTTAAACATGGGCCTATTGTGTCTCTGCTGCAGCATTAAGGCAGGCAGAGGCCAGCAAAGAAGAGCAGCACCCAGGGAACAAGGGAAGATTGTGGCTGGAGATTTTGTAGGTAAAACTAAATGTAGCTTTGCCATCTGTTCCAGTGTGTAAACAGATTAGGGGTGTCATGCTTTTTATCTGGATCAGCTCATTTCTCTCCCATTAAGTCACTGATATGCTATGTAAATCCAGCTTTGCTTTGACTAATTTGAATTTAGAACAATATCTTATCTCACTGGGCCACTCAGGCAAAAGCAATAACATAAAGGAGAGTGTTTTTCCTGTCCTGTAATTAACATTTCATAGCCTCTATCTGCAACAAATGATCAGTTCAGAGTCTCTTCTGTTCCTGTATTCCAGCCTTCTCAGGCAGTTGGTGTACTAGCAGACATTAATGTGAACACAGACTGTTTGAGACACTGTGGTATCATATCTGGACTTTATGAATAGATCTGTAGAAGCCATCATCCAAAACCAGAGAGATGGAATCTTTCCACAGCTTTAAATATTCACAGAATTCATCCAATTTTAATATGGTAACCGTAATAAGCAAATGGTTTTTTTTCTTAGTGTTTAGAGAACAGCCAAGTCTATCCTGATTAGTGGTGGGATTTACTATATTAGCCCCTAAAAATAACGAGTTATTTGTATTGCTCATTGTGAAAATTTGACATTGCACATATGAAGACCTATTTTAAGCAGCCTCCAGTGGCTTTCTTCCAAAGGAAGATTCCCCCCACACACACCTTTTCTGTGACTGACTAGCACAGCAATAGGCAAAATGTCCCAAGTAGGAAAAACACCAACTGATTTGCTAGGCAATAAAACACATCCTTTCCTAAGGCTTACATTGCATTTCTAGGTGCTTTTTTAAAAATTAACCAGCAACCATTAAACAGGACTAGCAATTCTGTGATGCAATCACAGGAAACTTAAGAATACTCATTCCCTCTAAGTGACTTGATGTGTCAGAATATCAAAGACATACCACAAGGAGGTATTAATGATGTAAGATGAATTTCATTAATAACTAAAGAGATGGGCATCCTGCAATCACCTTTCCCAACTGGTCCTGGTGACCTAACTGAGATCAGCTGGGTTGTCTTTCCCCACATGCTGTGCCTCAAGCACCACTGTTACAATCCACAGAAGCAGGGTTCCCTTGTCAAAAATCCCTTCTCAAGTGTGAAATAGTATGTTGCTTTGCCTTTCATCATGGAAATCACATGAAAATATTCCTTTCCAAGTCAGCATAGTCACAACCAGCAAATTTCTGAATTTTTTCTTAGTCTTTTAACAATGGAGTGATGTCTCTTCAATGTTCAGCCTGAAAGCAATAGAAGGGGATATTGTATATTGCTTTGAGATTTGTTACTAAGCTCAGCCAAGTAATAAATCCTTCTCTCGGGAATGTGCTTCGTAGCTCTTCATCCACCATCAAACTTCTCTTTGTTGAGTTTTTTGGGGGGTTTTCTTTATTCTAAGAAGCTTATGGTGATAGCCAATGAGACCAAACACAATTAAATTAGTGATAACTCTATTTATATCTATTAACATAAAATCTGGAGTTTTGTGATGATAAATGAACCCAAAGAGGAGGCCTGATTTCCCATTGAAACAAGGGACAATTTTAGTTCTGATTTCTATAGAGGGATTTTTTTGCTTCTACAAATGGCAACAGGTAAAATTTCTTTCCAAGAAATGCCGATATCCATTTATGTCCCACTGAACTGAATGTGATCCAAGCCTTTAACAGAATGAAACTATCAACTTTCCCCATCAGGCAAGTTGCCAATGGAGATTGAGCAATTTATTAAAGACAGTTGACCTTTGATAACTGTGAGCACTCAATGGGATGATGCCATTTTGCAGCAATCACCTTGATGGTGTACTGGAGTACTTAGACATGTATATGCACCCACAGAGGAGAGAAGAGTTTTTTCTAGATATTATTCTGTATTCTATAAACACCACAAGATATGCAGCATAGCTATGTCTCTCATAGGAGTGCTCTCGGAGTGTCAGGTTTTCATTTCCTCTAAGGCACTATGAGGAATTGTATTGTAAATAAGAATTCAGACCCTGTCTTATTGGAGATTTGTGGTGTGTTAGAGAAAAAAAGAAAAAAAAAATGAAAGAGAAAAATAGAGAAAGGTAGAGAAAGCTACGCTGCAGCTTTTTGTAGAAATGGGCAGAATCTATTAGGAAAACTAGAAGAAAGTTTTCAGTAGCTGTAGCTGAGGGATAAAGGAGTGCACATATGTTGAAGCCTAGTTAACAGAAGGGTGTGATATAAAAAAGTTCTATCAGATATATTGATGGCAAAAGATCTTTGACAATAATGCACTTAGTCATAAGAAATGGTAAGGAAACTCTTATCACCCATGTCAGGATGAGAAAAATCATGAGAGATTGATTAACTGGAAATGGTAAAAGTCACAGATTTGGCCTTTGTGTACGTGTCATTCTCTGTTTTTCAGTCATGTATTTGCCTTGTTCTGAGATAGTAGACAATAGGATTGTCAGGAAATTATTAATGCTGAAAATTAGGATGGCTTTATGTAGGTCTCATCAGTGTGTTTTATCCAAATTAATCAGATACTTTAATAATGGCAAATAATTAATCCCAAGAGAATTCTAGTTATTAGGCTATCAAACCAGAATTTAGAAGATATTTCATTCAAAGTAATTTTTATTCTGTATTTATCTTATTCAGATGTTTTCATTTCACTATTTGTTCTGCTTATAACTTTCATTTTGAAGGACTTTTCTTTTTCCTTTACCCTTTTTACACAATGAAGAAGCCTCTCTTAAGATCAGATGCATAAATGTTATACAAAAAGGCTGTGGCAAATCAAGTTCGAATAAGAGTTTCTTACAAGTGTTCTTGCCTATCAGTTTACCATTATGCTCTTCCTCTATGATGCTAATCATGCTTTTTCTTTTTATACAGAAACATAGATGCAGGAAAGATCTTTTATATGTATTTTTTGCAGCAACTTAATTTCATCAGCTATAAAATCCCTGCTTAAAGGAAATACATGGGATAAATTCAGTGGCATCAGGACTCCACTTATTGGGCATACAGTTGTAGAAATTCAGGTGTATGAAATTTCCTCTCCTTTTCCAACATGGTCCCTACCAATAACCTTCAGGGAAAGAAGATAATGAAACCTGTATCTATATTTGGAATGCCATGCCACAGGCCATATCCAGTTATATAAATAACATATAGTTACTACATATTATCATAGTCTCTGGGTCAATGTTGTGTTTGAATACATGTATCAGGCTACCAGTAGGCAGGGCAACCCACTCCCCAGTGCTTCCCAAATAGGTCCTACATGCCTGTTGCCTACTTGCAAGTGGTGCTCCCGGTGTTTCCAATGAGACGCTGGGTATTCTGTTTTATTTCAGTCTGACAGCAGATCCACTTCCCAGTATCTGTTCAGTTAGGTGTTCATCCGTCTGCCCTGCTGAGAACAGTAACTGAACGGAATGTATAGGACATATAGGCATGGCTCATATAGAAAATGAATTTCTGGACCAAAACTGAACCTTGTGGTTCTGCCCCTCTCATCTATACAGTGATTCAGTAATGCTAAATCCTCTGAATACTCACCCTGGTGAACATCTGGTAGCTATGTGGATGCAAATAGGGATGGTTTGGGAAATATCATTGGCAGTCACTATGGAAAGCTAAGCTTAGACACTGAGCCTGCTATAATTCTCCAGTCCCTTAAAAGACAGAATTACTACAGTTTTGACAAGAGAAGAACACAAGAAAAATAGGTGACATTTCCCCTCAATACCGTCCTGATGGACTCCTAAAGTGCAGCCAATTCTGCTTTTTCATACACTTTGGCATGCTGTTAGACAGCAGCATGACGAGAAAATGATGAATTTGGCTGTTTGATCAATCAGTGAGAGATTAGTTTGGCCCACCTTTAGCCTAGTGACATGACTGCTCCTGGCTCTTAGTGACAGTTATTAGATATCTTATTGATGAGGGGGACTTGAGCACTGTTTGAAGGTAACAAAAAGTACTAACTTTCCTTGTAACAAACCTCATCTTCTGCTCACCTCCAAGTTTGCACTAAATTTGTATCTCTGCTGCATGACCTTCTTTGCTCTCTGGATAGACATTTCTTTTTCTTTTTTATTTTTTTTTTATTCTAAGGAAATACAACTATGCAATTGTTAAAAAAATGAGCATACTTTTACTCCTCAACAAAAGAAATGCATGATGAATAAATACAGTATAATTGGTAGGTACTACCTCATGACAGCTCTAGCTATGACAGAAAGGATTCAATATTGTTTGGTAGCTGGCAAGGGAGGAGTAACATTATCTCTGAGCTGACTAATGAGCTTTGATATGTTGACGAGAAAGTTCTGTAAGATTGTCTGTGATACATGGAGATCACTTCCAGCCTAGTGGTCTCCTAGGCTTAACTCAATGGTGCTAATGTTACTTGGTTTACTCAAGAACTGGGGCAAAAGCTCAGTCTGTCTCTCCTGCTGCTGCCTGCTTGTGTTCAGAGATGCCATTGCAGCACACATCCATGCAAGAAAGCTCACTCTTCAGTGAAGCCAGAACAATACACTGTATGAAATTGGACTTTAAGTAGCGAGTATAATTAGATTTCACTATATCATGCAACAGTAGTTTGAACTAGGAGAAAAATATATGGTTCTTTTATCAAAACCTCCAGTCTCATAGTCAGTGGAAAGTACTCAAATCAATTCCTAAATTTAAGGGCATGTTTATTTGAATGTGTAATTTTAGAAATAATAAAGCATGGAATTGATTCTAGTATCATGATTCACTCTCTTACCCTGTCATGCCATCAGAGAACATTTGTTCTACACTGGTTTTTTTTTCCTCCTTAGAATAAAAAGCAACAAAGAAGTGAAGACCCCATGGCTACTTTCATACCAACTGTTCTGAATTATTTCATCAGACATTAGCAAAATCCTTACATCTTCAGGTCAGTCATTTGAACACAACTTAACCTGGACCAACTCCTCTTGTTCAATGAAACATGTTTTGAGAAAAAAATCACAGGAAGGATATGCTAAGTGTAATATTAACAGATTGATTCATGATTATGTCAGTAGGTTCAACATTTCCCTAATTTATGATGCTAAGACAAAAACCTGGCAATTCATATTAATTATCATCATAATTTTATTATTGTTGTTATTATCGCTGGGGTTTTATAAGAATTATTTTTTTAATAATTTTAATAATAATGCTTTACTGCTAAGATAATTTTTCTCATTTCAATAGCACTGAAAACATTCTTCAGGTATGTGCAATATTCCTGCACAGAACATTCATAAAAAGTGGGGATGACTTCTTTAGGCAAGTGGGGCCAGACACTTCACTTAAAGATATTCAATATGATACTTAATACACTTATCTATGCTCTTGCTCCAACTGAAACAATTACTTTCTTCATCCATTGCAGAGGACCGATAAGGGTGCATTATCCTCCAACTATATCTCATGTATTTCCTTTTTCAATTGGCAAAAATTTTCTTGCAGTTAGGGGTATCATTAGCACACTGTCTCTATTTATCCTTTAATTTCTTTGTCCAACATGGTAATTTCAAAGTTATACCACAGAAAATGAATTTTTCTCTCTTTTTCCTATAATCCCAATGAGTTTTCTGGCCAGGTATAGCTGCCACCATTGCAATACTGTCGGTTATGTCTGCACGTCTTCCCTACAACAAAGCAAGTGCTGGGGGGCATGGGAGAGGAGAGGGAGAGATGGGAGGAAACAAGGGGATTGCTTAGGGCAATGTATAGGGAAGGGGGTCTTTCTCTCCTCTCCACAGGATTTCTCTTTGCTCTGCTCTGCTCTGTTGTGGTACAGGACTCCAGCCTTTAACGCACTGTCCTCACATCCTGCTGACACGCTTTGATCACCAGAGGAATGTACTTTGTGATCCACACCTGTCTTCCCTCTGCTCTCTATCTGTGAAAGGAGAAAGAAGGGATCTGGGCAAGATCATGCTCCTACAGTAGCAGGACAAGAATAGATGCAGGCGGGGCCACAATGCTGGAGAACATCACCAAAGGGAAGGGCTTTCTGCTCCTGCTATTGCAAATGGGATAAGAAAGAGGAGGGCAGTTTTGGAAAGGGCTCCCTCTTCCAAGACTAGCGAGCATCCCCTGCTACACCTGAGCATCTCTTTTTGTAGCAAATATATCAGCAACAGACTGCACAGAGAGATGGTGAAGATAGTGCTTGGGCTACAAAAGCCCATCTTCTGTGACCCTTAGACAGCTTTACACAGATTGAACCCACTTTTCATATAGTTTACACTTGAGCATGACAGGGATTACAGCACAATGGGTGATAGAGGACTATTATTCTGATGACTTATTTCTCAAGGGCCTCTTTCTTCCTCAGGAGGAAGGGTACCATTCACGTTACTGGAGTGACAAGAGTCCTCAAAAGGGGCCAAAGTTAGCGAGCCTAGTGCCAAGCAGCAGCAGAACTCTTCTCTCAATATATTCATGGAATACAGGAAATATTTTCTATGTTTCTGTAGCCAGGTTATTTCTGATACAAGACAAAAGCTTTGTAAAGGGGCCACATTGCTTGGCAACAAATAAATAAATAATACTTTACAAGACACACTGAAAGTGAATCTTTTGTGGAAGTTGTGCTGAGAGTCTTGAAAACCAATCAGGAATGAAATGACAAGTAATTAAGGAGCAAAGTATGAAAGCCACAATGTCTGCCAAAAAGCAACAAACAAACAAAGAGCTGGAGCATTGTTAATCAGTGTTTGGATTAGAGCACAAAATACAGGAATTCATTCAAGGAAAAAGAATGTGACTTTCTCCAGAAAAAGCAGCTATTGTTGTAGGATGGGCTTGTTTTTCTTCCTATTTTCCCTGTCTAATTCTTGACAAAACATGAGAAAGACACAAAAGCTGAGTTACAATAATGTTCCCTTATGTAACATTTTCTCTTTCTCTTTCTCTACTGAGGAGTCAAGGAGTTTGTGCATTATGCTTTTTTTAAAAAAAAAATAAAAAAATCTCCCCACGTAAGGTTACATAGAATTAGCAGTAATCAATCTAAATTAAGGCACCTCATTATCATCCTCAGGAGGTCACTGCTAAATAGTCTCTCTATTAGAGTCGACAATTCCAAACATAACATTAGGCCTCCATAAAACATGCATGCCAATTTTGTCTCCCTCATTTTACCAGAAAACATATGCTGTTTGGAAGGCTGTACAGATCTCATCTTTTTTTTTTTTTTTTTTACTGGAAGTGGAAATTTTGTTCTAAGAGAGGTAATAGGTCAAGTGAACACAGAAGGACCTTCTTGTTCCTACTGGCCTGTGAGTAACAGGTCATTCAGGTACACCTCAGCCTTGTACAGTTCAGGTGCGCATTAGAAACTACAGTGAGAGAGCCTTGTAAGAAAGCCTCCTGAGTACCAAGACAAAGTAGAAACAAAACTACCAACTCTTTGTGCTGTATTTTTTCCTCATTAAGAGCCCCTTAAGAATTATCTGCAGACAGGTAGTTATTAGCAGTTTCTGACAGTTTCAACTTATAGACAGTGATTTACATCAGTCACAGGGAGGACATGAGGAATCTTACATAAATGGCATAAAAAGGAATAGAAAGAATATGCCACTGAGTTGGTCCAGAAGGCGCTACAACATTCACCACTGTGGACTAACAGATGCAGCTACCACTCTGTGTTGGTATGATGATTTGGAGAATCAACCTATGCAGTAGCTGTGTAAGGTTATGAATGCTTCAGACCAGATTGAGAGAGACATGTAGCACCTTATAGCTCATTGAAATGAATGGTGGGTACGTAGTCCTAAACCTTTATGAATCTAATCTGTCCAATATACCTTTTTCAAGCAGTCAGTTTTATTTTTGAGTACACAGCCCTTCTCTTTCTCTGTTGTCTAACAATTAGTTTACCATTGCAACAACTATACTTATGTTAGCAAATAATGCAGCCTAACAGGAACAGAGTTGTAGAGCCAAAATGTTGGTACTGAAAACAAACTCCAGGTGAGTTTTTGAGGAGCTGCTTCAGGTTAGGTCTAGAGAGAAGCATATGGGACTGAATTCCCATTAGCAGCTGGGATGCCCTAAGTTTTCTTCTGGACACATCATCCAGTTTAATTCCATCCCAAAAGAATCCAATTTCTGTGCCTTGAGACTGCTCCATGATGTGAACCAGAACACAGTTAAAGGAGACCACTGGGAGATTCCCTTCTAAAATGAATGCATGATTTTCACTGAAACTATAATGCAAATGTTCCTAAGAATGCCATCATGGATCATAAACAGAGTGGTGTGAGACCAAGGTACATCAATCCGTACACACCCGGATGATAAACTCTTATGGGGCAAGATGGCTTGTGAAGGATCACTTGGCTGTGGTAAACAAGTCTATGATCATCTGCTAAGGCTTATCAGGAGTTACCTGATAAGAGGGGCTGCAAGATAAACACAGGCCATCCATTTTTTTTATACTTCAGCCATTTTGATCAGCTGAAACTGACGGGTAGCTGCCCTGAGCCCTTCGGGTAGTAGGGAAACCCATGCATATGACTCTCACGGCTTCCCACAAGCAGAGTTAGCTGGAAGACAAGTCAGAGTTTGTCAAGTTTGGAGAGGGAACTCAGTGATGAGAAACTGTGCTGCTTTTATGATGATATGCATGGACCTAGTCTTTAAGTATCAAGTGATATTCTGTTCACTGTTCATAATTGCTTTTGTTTCTATCTCATTCCTCCCACCTGGCAATACTGGACTCCTGAGGAGTTATGGGTTTGCTGATGAGAAAGGATGTGCTCAAGCTGCACGGACTGGAGCCACAGAAGTGTACTCAGGAGCCTATGGGGCAATCGCTGCCTCCCGTTCCAGTTCCCTGACAGGGTCATAAGCAGCTGGTCTGTGCCGTAAGTGCCGTCCAAGGACAGGATGAATCTCGGGAACCTAAAGGACATAGGGACAAAATGGATGAATTCCCAGGCAGTAGTCTGACTGGTGGCCACATTGAAAAGTCTGGATAGATTGGTCACAGGCAGCTCAAATACAAGCAGCCTGGAAAATGTTGCCAAAAGTAAGAACATTTTTAGCATTGTTTGACTGAAAAGGATGGACACTGCCAGCTTTGCTAAATCTCTTTTCCAGTGTATTTACTAGTACAACCACATCAATTCACTGAAAAAACTCTTCCTATACTTATGTCTGTGTACATACAGCTCTCCTTCCATGACTTAGTGGACAAGCTGCTCCATTTTTGTCAGAACTGTAAGTCCCGAAGTTGCATATCCTTAGCTTTTCTCATAATAGGTGCTTCAGTTTACAGCATTCCAGAAGCAGCTCCTTGACAGAGAAAATGGTTGAATAGCACTATCTTTGAAGAGCCTGCCCTTGTAAGTTTGTCACAAGCTAAATTGAGGCTGAGCCTCTGTGGTTACCATGGTCCTGTCTTAACTTCCACCGCTCAGCAAGGGCTTTCAGTTCAGGCCTTCTCACTATAACCCAGCTTGCACCATTTACTAGAGCAACTTGAAAGTAAAGTATGAATAAGCCAAGTCTCATACAGAGTAAAACCAAAGTTGAGCTCATAGATTTGTTATTGCATGAAAAAAAGTCTTATGACTTATTTTTAGCTTGTGCATTTGCATTTTCATTTCACACTGAAGCAAATAATCCTATTTTTAGAACAAAGAATATACGTTAGCCATAGCTGTGTGTTTAGCTTCATGAACAGTCTTATCGAATCCAATATTTTTCTCTGTGACTCAGTCTGCAGGCAGTTTTTTCTCATCAGAGGAAATGTACCTGTTAATTTTAGAAATGTGTATTATTTATATATCTTAAATTAACAGATTTTTTTCTGTTACATATATCCACATAGATATGCATATTTTAACATGCAACATTCACTTATACATAACAGCTGAGTGAAATAAACACTACATTAACTGCAAAGACATTTTTCCCAATGTAGCACAAGAAGTAAATATTATTCCATGAGGTGAAGTCACACAATACAGTTGGTGCCCCACACTTCTGTTTCTTTCATTTGTCTGAAGAAATACATTACAAGGTGGAGCAAGACCAGTATCCGACATTGTGAGGTTACCTTATCTGAGGTCACCTTGCCTTTCCATCATACGGTTACTTTGCATGTAAAGCAAGACTGAGAGTTACAAATGCTACTTTCAGAGGAGCTGTTAAATTATTTCTAGAGAGAATCACTATAAACTAAAGCATTTTCAGAGTCAAACACAAGTCTTAGCTGGAAACCACTCAAAATATTCCTGTCACTTTAACCTTGTCCTGCCCAGCAGTCTCCCCCTCCCATGCACATGCACGTATCCTAACTATACCAGATGAAGGGAAGAAAAGATGACAACAAAGTGCCCATTGATATTTGTCTTTCTCTTGGAAAGTATTTTGATAACCAGGTCTTCTGTGTGCTACACCGGTTCAGGCAGATAGAAACCCTTTACTACCACAGATCAGATATGGAGATACGCTGAAACTTGTGAGGGGCTCTCCTCCTCAGTTGGTTGCTGGTTGTTTCCCTGCCTGGGTTACTGGCTATGCCCATGCCTCACCGAAGGAGAGGCTCCCAACCCTACCAGACATGTGGCATGATGTGCCTCCTGGCTGTCAGCCCTCCATGCCCAGGGCTGCCTCACGGGTGACCTGTGCAAGGGTGCCCATGGCATGGTCAAGCCTGTTGCACTTGGCCATGGGAGGTCACATTCCTGCACAGCCTCTGGCTGTTCTTGCAGGTTTGCTGTACAGCACAAGGAGGTGAGCCCCATCCAGAGGTCAGTGGTGGACGCCCAGCTGAGCGATAGGACTTGGCAGTGTGAGGACAGCCAAGCACTAAAGTGACTGAACAACCTTCACATGCAATCTGGCTTGCATCCCACCAATTCAGAGCAGAGACTGAGCTAACATATGACTGTCTGCACCTAAGTATTTAGACCAGGGAGGCTTTACCCGTGGGAGCATTATCCATCTTGTGAACCAGGTAAAACCGAAATTAGATTTTGCTAAAAGGAGAAAGTGCTTTGTCCCACGAACACAGACCATACACTGCAGCTTGCTGGAAGGGGTAATTCGTAACAGACAGAGCCCTAATCCAAAGGATAAAGAGCATCCTGGAAAAAAACTGTTTTTCTAGCAGATGAAAATGTAATGTAGCCTGTCATTGATTTGTCATAACAGAAAAAAAATCAATGGGGGGGGGGGGGAAGTTTCAAACAGGGAATTTAATTTAGATGGTGAAACAATAACAACACTGAAAATATTTGTATCCAGCTGGAAATCGGAGGTGGCTGCAATTGAATCAATGTAATGAAATGTAATTTAGATGGATAACTTCCAATATGTATAGCTTAACTCTACATTGTGCTTCAGATCCTCATTCCTGTGTTATTTTGAATGTCCTGAAGATCTCCCTTCCCATCTGGCAGCTCTGACTCAAGCCATTTCTATCCTGCATACCTACTGCCATATTCACAATAGGAAAAAATTATGAAGTCAGTTTCCAAAGTGGACCTAATGGACTGGTAGTGGAGGGACTATCAAGCAGTCTTCTGTCCGTATGCTGAAAATGTTGGCTGACTGTTTTGCGTTAACCCCAGTTGTCAAGTCAGCCCCACACAACCGCTCGCTCACTCCCCCAGTGATATGGGAGAGATTCAGAAGGGTAAAAATGTGATAATTCATGGGTTGAGACAAAGACAGTTTAACACGTAAAGCAAAAGCAGAGCACACAACCAAAGCAAAATGAGGAATTCATTCACTACTTCCCATTGGCAGGCAAGTGTTTAGCCATTTCCAGGCAAGCAGGGCTCCATCATGCATAATGGTTACTTGGGAAGACAAGCACCATAACTCCGAATGTCCCCCTTCTTCTTTCCCCAGCTTTTATTGCTAGGCATGACATCATATTGTATGGGATATCCTTTTGGCCAGTTGAGGACAGCTGTCCCAGCTGTGTCCCTTCCCAATATCTTGTGCACGCCCAGCCTGCTCCCTGGCAGGGCAGCATGAGAAACAGAAGCTCTTGGTGCTCTGTAAGGACTGTTCAGCAACAGCTAAACCAGGAGTGTGTTATCAGAACTTTTTTGGTCACAAATCCAAAGCATAGTGCCATATGAGCTACTGTGAAGAAAATTAATTCTATCCCAGCTAAAACCAGTACATTCCCTTGAGATCTGCATACCTGTCTTCAGGGGAGGCCCCTGTGAAAATACCAGTTATTATATGCAGACTCGTCCTTCAAAGTCAGTGGATGCAAGCCCTGTGCCCGCTCTGTAAGTTGGCCCTTTGTCTTCATGATAAGCTTCCTTGCTGATATGTTGTTTCCATGAGACATTCAAATATGTTATCTTGCATCCTGTGTGACTACCCTGTGTTCAAAGCCAGCCACTAACACCTGGGGTGACGAATCTTCAGCAGTCTTGGGAATATTTCTGCTTTTCCCACACACATATCTCATTCTGTTCCCGCATACCTAGAAAGGAAAAGCAAACGAGCATGTCTCTGTTTGTCCTTTGGGTCATAACTAGAATTTTGTGAATGTAGACACATGCAAGGACTTTATAATGGGTTAATAAGTAGCTCACAAACATTCTAATGCACAGCTAATCAATGGCTATAAAGGCTGAGGACGTTAATGGAAAGCTATAACATACTATATTGCCTACTGCAGTACTTGCAGCTGCCTTCAGGACATTCAGAAAATGTTCATAGTAGCTATTCAGTGTTGATTTATGTTTTATAAACTATTTATCCTTAACACAAAGGATAAAGGGATTGAATTAATAACTTTTAAATGTGCTTTTATTTAATAATAGGAAATCTGCTGGCAATTAATTCTTAGTCATTGGTAAACACACAGCAAATAATCATATAGTCAATAGCTGTCAGATTTTCACAGAACAATCACACTGCTATATGTGGTTTGTAAGAAATCTTGTAAATCACCTAACTTTCCCAGTTTCTGTGTGGAATAAGCTCTCATTTTAAAAAAGGCACACTTAACAGTATGGCATCTTAGACTTTTTGGCTTTTTGGATGGAATAAAAATAATGAGTAAGACATAATCCAGACCATACCCAGTTATTGACCCATCTGTTTTCTAATACACAAAGGTTAAGTCTCTTTTCTTGCCATAGACCAATTTTCCTTCGATGTTTACGTAAAACATACTCTCCAAGGCAACCACTGTTCACAGATCCAAAATGTATTCACAGTTTCAGAAGTAAACAGACACTGCTGGCAGATATGCTGGAAGTAGGATTTATTTTATGTTCTCACAATTAGCCACACAAACAACATCGAAGAATTATTCTCAGCTGGATTATTATTACTGCTGCTATTATTATTGTTGATGATGATGATGCAGAGAAAGAATCAAAATGTAGATAATAAGTAGCCTGTGTAAGTACAACACTTAAAACCTTTCAGTGATTTAACCATCTAACTTGCAGATATGCAACACATATGAAAACCAATCAAATAGATAATGACTGCATCCAATAAACTTTGCAAAGCCATTGTGCTTGTTTACTGCAGTTGTCTGAAATAAATGCAATTTGCCGTCTCTGTTTCATAGGTCAAATTTTCAGGCCAATGCCTAGCAGAATTTCAGTTGTATGCATCTGAACTTACACAGTGTTGTACCAGTCATTTTTTTCCGGTGGCAGAAATGCATCTGCTTTGGTACAAATAACCGTACATAATCCGTAGTGGTTCAGAAGACAGAGAAGTCATTATTTGGTTAGCTAGTTTTTGACTAAATGAAAGGATAACAGAAAAGGTATAGACAGGCATGGCCCCAAAACCACCTCTGTAGGATTTGATAGAAAAGGTACAACTCACTGTTGTTCAGGCTTCATGATCCAAAGCAATAGTCAATATTTCCTGCTATTCTTTTTATACACAAGAAAAGAGGAACAAGTTTTCACAGGCTGCAAAACTTTGCATGCAGAAGTTGCAATGGAACCAATAGCAGTTAACTAGGACCAAGCATCCTAATATTTTGCTATCTTCTGTGTGCAAATAGCCGTAAATAGGGCTGTGACTCTAATTGATTATGGAAGAGAAGGGCTAATAAATTAGTATAGGTTTACAGACAAGGCAACAAAAAATCTGTAACTAAAGCAAACTTAATTAAGAAAGGTAAATGAGAAAAGAGATTTGACTTTGAAAATACTTGTGAATGAGGACTTCTTTTCCTTCCTGGTCAATGCTTTGCCTTATTTTCTTCTGTAGAGGGCTAATTCATTTTCTCTGTAAAAACATAATCTTAAATAATCAAGAATTTTACCTCAGAGTATCTGCTGCTTAAGTTAGTTAGATCTGAATGGATGTACAAGCATCTGTTACCTACTGATTTAAATAACTTGAGCACACTAGAGTAAAAATAATCAGGTAGATCATCTTTACTATGTCCCATAAGAGGTTAAAGCATGGTGGATATTATTCTGGGTTTGTCTGTGTTGCAGAGGGTAATGTCATGCTATTGCTCTGACTCTGCAACTGGAGACAGCATAGCGACTTGTGGAATCCTCCGTTTAGCCTTCCAAGACATTTGCTAACCGGTTCAAATGGTACTCTGCACTGATTACATTGCTTCAGACTACTCTTCCACATATAGCGCTCATGAAAAACTGTAATGTCAAGTGTCCACATCACCAAAGAGGCTAACCGTAAGGTCCATTGGTCTCACAAGGTTAAATTCAACATACATGTTATATGTGGCAATCTTATCTTGTTGATATTTCATGAAGATAAGTATCTTCCATCCCTAATTTTTCCTCATTTGATCTGCTTTGTTCTAAATGCTGGGGATTCGAAGAGGTCATAAAGTCTTTGCTGCTTGCTGACCTACAGCCTACTTTTTATGCTTTTTTTTTTTTTTCCAGTGGACATTTCCAGGCTCCTTCCTGGTTCTCTCATAGCCAGTTGTTCACATGAGTGTGTTCTGAATGAAATATCTAGGCAAGTAATAAAGTGGTTTCCACAGAGAAGCATCCAATATTTAGTAGCAGATAGCTGAGCTGCAAGATGGCATTTAGATCACAAGTTAATCCTAATGATGTGGCTGCAAAGCTTCACAGTTGGAACAATTTTGGAAAAAATATTCAGTTGCTAGTTTAACTGGTATTTAGATTACATCTTCTGGAAAGAGCAAAATATATATATGAAGGAAAGGTTAAATTTATCTCTTCCTCTAGGATTTTAGCATTCTAGTTTTCTACTCAAATTATGAATCCCACTACACATGTCAACAATGTCAGTAAGACCTTGGAAAATTTGTAATTGCCCAATTTCTGTTGAATTGATAAAATTTCATTCTTTAGAAGATGAGGTTGGTTTATATGCAAAATTTTTATCCATGTAAAGATCAGTCATGAAGGATTTACCATCACATTTAGTTCATTGATTAAGATGTTTGCTCATGTTGCTACGTTCAGTTTTTACAGGCTACAAAATACAAAAAAGTCCTAGTTTCAAATAACATACATCTATAGGAAAATCACAGAAAGAGTAGACGACTTCAGAAAATTCTAAGAAGGATAACTTTGTTATTTTAAATAACTTTTTAAAAGTTTTTTATTTTTAAAACCAGAATTTAAAATACTGTAGTGGTTACAGGGAATCATAGGAGTATATTTTCCAGTGTATGGGAAAGTGAGGGGAATAGACATGAGTAAGACAGGCAGATGGGACTGTTTTTCTGCAACATAGGCAATTTTCTTCATTCCTTTTCTCCGGAGGAGAACAACATGATTGATCAACAACATTGATCAACATGCACATATCTATTCAGCAAAAATACACCCTTTCCAAGGGGGGCATTCTCACTTATTACACTACTTGAGATCTTCCTTTCCTGTCTTGTATCTTCCCCTGCAGTCTGTCTTCGGATGTTTGGAAAACATTAATTTAATTTATTACCAAACAAATCAGAGTAAGATAATGAGAAATAAAAACTAAATCTTAAAACACCTTTCCACCAGTTCTCCCTTCTTCCTGGGCTTAACTTTACTCCCAACTTTTCTACCTCAGCGGCACAGGGGGATGGGGATTGGGGGTTGCAGTCAGTTCATCACACGTTGTTTCTGCCGCTTCTTCCTCCTCAGGGGGAGGACTCCTCACACTCTGCCCCTGCTCTAGCGTGGGATCCCTCCCACAGGAGACAGTCCTCCACCAACTTCTCCAACATGAGTTCTTCCCACGGGCTGCAGTTCTTCACAAACTGCTCCAGCATGGGTCCCTTCCACAGGGCACAGTCCTTCAGGACCAGACTGCTCCAGCGTGGGTCCCCCATGGGGTCACAAGTCCTGCCAGCCAACCTGCTCCAGCGTGGGCCCCTCTCTCCACAGGTCCACAGGTCCTGCCAGGAGCCTGCTCCAGCCTCGGCTTCCCATGGGGTCACAGCCTCCTTTGGGCATCCACCTGCTCTGGCGTGGGGTCCTCCACAGGCTGCAGGTGGATATCTGCTCCACCATTAATCTCCATGGGCTGCAGGGGGACAGCCTGCCTCACCATGGCCTTCTCTACAGGCTGCAGGGGAATGGAGCGCCTCCTCCCCTTCTTCACTGACCACGGTGTCTGCAGAGTTGTTTCTCTCATATATTCTTACTCCTCTCTTTGGCTGCAATTCCACAGGGTTTTTTTTCCCCCCTTCTTAAATATATTATCCCAGAAGCGCCACCACTATCGCTGATTGGCTTGGCCTTGGCGGGTGCTTTGATGACTCCTTTTAATAAAGTAGCCATTATGCAATATGAAACACTCTAGGTAGCCTGTAAAAGGTACTAAAATGTAAGCAGTGCCCTCGACAGAGTGGAGTTTAGATCTGAACTACAGTGAATGTAAGACAGTGCCTGACAGAACAAGCATAGTCTCCAGGAGGGTCTGCTCCATAATATTGCCAGGCACGGAGGTGAGACTGACCGGCCTGTAGTTCCCTGGGTCTTCCTTTTTTCTCTTCTTAAAAATGGGGGTTATGTTCCCCCTCTTCCAGTTGGCGGGAACTTCACTGGACTGCCAGGACTTCTCAAATATGAGGGAGAGTGGCAATATGTAGCCCTTTATTTTCTTTTTTATTATTATTCTTTTGGCTACCATTAGTGCAGGTTGCATTCAAAAAAATTCAGTGACTGCTGTCAAACTAAGGACATATTGCAGACCTTAGCATGCTAGACACTTATTTTATGCTGAAGAAAATGTGGTGTCTCTTCAACTACAGTTCCTGCCAACATATTTACTCTGCAGATTTAAATAGTGCTCTTCTGTTATAATAATAAAGTCTAAACTTGTTAAATTACACAGAAATTCTGCTGTGTCTGTTCAAATCAAACTTCCATGATAGCTATTGGTTTTGTTATATGAGTACAGGAGTGATCCCAAAGATGGTTGTTAGCAGGGTTAAAAAAAACTTTGGATCAAATTTGAAGTTATGCAAACTTCTGCCAGAGAAAGCCAAACATCTTATAAGGTGCCTAGACAACTTAGTTTTAAAGGTCTAGTTCTTTAATTCTAAAAATAGCTACCGTTTAAGGATTAGTGAATTTGTGACCTAGGCCTACTGTATAAAAAGAAGCTATCTTATGCAAACACATTTCCACTTAAATGAAAAAAAAAGTCAAGATTAAGTTCTCTCAGGGAAGGACATGATTTGTTACGGAACATATAATGCTTGTGAAATTGTGGAAAGTTAGAGTGACAGTCAAATGAATCAGCACTTTTTAGATTGCTGTATTTCCTAAATTGTTAGGGGATTGTTGTGTAGGAGAGACCCTCAAATTCACTTTACCTACACAATGTGTGTTTTAAGCCTTCCAAAGTATCTTATAAGCAAATCAGGACTGTGACACAGGAATGATTTAGTGGTTCTTTTCAGTGATTAATAAATGCTGAATACTTTCTATAAATGAGGATATTGATAATACCTTTTCAATGCACCTGTCTTCCGTCTCCTTCATTTCTCAACATAGGGGTTTGTATACAGGAGAAGCCAGTTTCATCCTTCTGACAAGTCATGATGCATCTGAGTCCTCTTGTACCTCCTACAGATCCTCTGACTTTATTTGGAGTGAAGAATGGGTACATCAAAATACCAAGGTGAGTTTTTAAGAGGAATACTCTCTCCTGTAGTAAATCAAACAATAGAAAGGTTCTGTAATTTACTGAACAGAAAAAATAATGGTTACAGTATTGTTATGGTAAATTCTACTCATTAAAATAATTTTCTATTATACCTTAGCAAGAGTCAAGATAAAACTTAAATTCATACATTTATTTTATACATACTTTGTGACTGTGATAAATTTCCTTTAACATTTGGGAACACCTCTTATTTTCCAAAAAGATTTTGAATGGAATACAGTGCATTTTGTGCATTAAAAGTAATTTGATAAAAGTGTTGCTATGCAGTGGTTCATATCTGTTTGCTGACAAAATTCCTTACAAGCAATAGAAGTAAGATAAAGGCACAATAATTATGCAGGAATACAGTTTTGGTTTTCATTTTTTAAGTGCTTTTTTTCAGAGCTCCTTTCTACTCCCTGACGTACTAGACTGAAAATGTCATTGACAGAGCTCAGTAAAACTATCTTTTTCCATCTCATATATTTTTAGTTGGGAAACATGATGTTTTTCCCAAGTTTGTTTAGTTGTCAAGTTCAGACTGTACTATTACACACATATTGTGAAATTAGTAGCACATTTTAGACATCTGTCCAAACCTAAATTTCTACTATTTTTGCTGATTTTACCAGAGGAATTCCCCATCCCCCACACACACACTTGTGAAGCATGTAAATCTTTTGATTCATTTCTGGGTTAAGTTTAGTTGTTTGCTACAAGGGTTCATAATATTGTACAGGGCTACAAGAGTAAAAAAAAAAAAAAAAAATAGTTTTAATTCAGATATAATTAAAGCAGAAGGTCTGAAGATTTAAAATGCCCTGGGAAAAAATCCTGTAGAAGCTATTAATCATATTTGAAAATTATATCTCATACTGGTTTCTCTTTGAGATCATGAAAGATAAGTTGAATCTTTATCTTCTTTGTCTACTTTCAAATACTTACTAAGCCGAGTAAGTATTTGAAAGTAGACAAAGGAAAAAATGCAGTGAAGTCCACACATACATCAAAC
This sequence comes from Balearica regulorum gibbericeps, assembly GCF_011004875.1. Taxonomy (NCBI): domain Eukaryota; kingdom Metazoa; phylum Chordata; class Aves; order Gruiformes; family Gruidae; genus Balearica; species Balearica regulorum. Next base: position 65,710,212 of record NC_046184.1, read on the forward strand.
TGTGAGATGTTTGTTTTATTTAATTCCATAAGCATACTCACTTTAAGGTAACACTACATTTTCAGCAAGTACTCATAAGTCCTAGGCTAACAGCACTATGGTTTATACCTTCAATAACAATTTCTATCAAAGGGCAGAGAGCTGTACATACCTTTCTAAAGTGTGCACGTAAATTTCTGAATGCAAAGTCTCCTAGCTTTTAATTACATTTGTGGTCCTAAAACGTGGACTTTTTTGAAGATGCCAACATGTATTCTTAATATGGCTAAAGCATCCTTAAGATAGTTATCCTTAAACCACATAGCCACATAGCGAGATTTTATATTTTGTAAGCGCAGTATATACATCTCCATTCACCTCACACAGTCCCAACTGCCAGCACATCATGCAGGAGATATAATTTCAACACCCTATGGATAATATGTATATTAATGTAAATCAGGATAAGTACCAGTATAACAAAGCTCTCAAACAGCTGTCATTTAGTGCCTAGCCCTAGAACACAAGACTGCATTTTGAAATTTTGTTCTTTGTCTTGAGAACAGCTTGTCTTGAGACGTTGTACAATATCCATCACTGACACTCCTATGAATAGAGGGGATAAACATCTGTCAGAAATACTTTAGCTGCATTTGATCTTGCCTTGGGGCAAGCAATTGGATTAGACATCTTTGCCAGGCCCCTTCCAGTCATGTATTTATGACTCTCTGCATCTATCTTTCAAGCTTGTTGAATACTAATCAGCAAATTTCTTACATGTAGGGCTTCAACAGAACGAACAAAGCTGTTACAGGCCTGATTCTAACAAGCGGTTCTCTAATACTGAGTCTTAAAACTGTTTGAAGCCTATGGGTGTAAGGCTGGTAAAAAAAGAGCTCTGCAGGACATAGCTTGCTTTCTTTAAAATATCACTGCCTACACTTTCTGTCACATCCTCCATACTAAACCAGGATGTGCAAAACAAACATTTTGTAATTACCACTAAGAAAGCATGAGGTAGTACCTCTCAGTGAGTAAGGTTCTCCTATCAATAACAATGACACTGTGGCTTTCTAAATATATATTCAAATTAAAGCTTTTATAGAAAACGAATCTGCTAGAGTCACTTTTCCTAAACTCCAAACATCTGGTGATCTGTGTTGGATACACTTTTCCTCAGACCCATCATTAACTTTACTGATCTTCCTTTAAAAGTTGTTCTTACAGCAACTACAAGACCAGCAGTACAGGATGTCAGATTCCTTCTCACACCGAGGTTGCTCCCTACCAAATCAGACACAGCAGCCTCTCAGATTTGTCTCTATAGGTGGCTAGATAGCATTTAGTTGGGAATGATCTGTACACTGTGAATACTACAGCCGTACTTCTCAGGGATGAGAGCTTAACCCTATGAAGTAAAGGGAAGTTTTGACAATTTCTGCGTTAATCGATAGCTTTGCTTTTTGTTGCTTTTTTTCTTTTTTCCCCCTAAAATAAGCTTAATCTTAGACCACTTTGCTAAGAAGATTTTTGTCATTTTCTGTATTTTACAAGTAGGGAACTGAAAGAAAATTAAATTATGTAGGCAAGCAACCAAATCAAGAATAGATCTAGATACACATTATTACTATATATCTATACTTTATACAGTTCTTACTGTAGTACGAACTCACATAGATAAAAATAAAAGAAACACTGTATTCAGAGTCAGCAGAATGCTTCTTCCTGACTGATAGGCAGCAAGCCAGCAGTCAGGAAAAATATGTTAAGCACACTAAGTTAACTCAGATGTACTGGCTTCCTCTGGTTGACTGCATCATCATAGAATACAGCTGAATAAACTTATTTAGCAAGCAGATAGACACATCAAGTCTGATTTCAGTGGGTTTAGATCAGATACATGAGGACAGCACTCATGAAGGAAATTTTTTCCTATTAATTCCTTGGGCAAATATTTAGCAGTTGAGAATGACAGGAATCTAGGAGAAAATATGATTTCTAGAAAGTGAATAGAAAATATGGAAACATTGGGTGACTTTTTTTTAGAAAATGATACATTGATCCCACTGAGGTAGATGGTAAAACTCCTATGGTTCATAAATATGAACAGAATTTTGTTTCTTATTGCTACGAGGAGGCGACCTGTATTCCAGGATATTTAACATAACCTACTGAAATTGTTTGGAGCAGAAAGAGGAATCCAAATTTCTCTTATTAGAGTTCAGAGCCTTAACTAATGGGCCAGAGAAAGATAAAATCAATGTACTCCCTCTTCCTCCTCTTTGGTCCAATGAATATTTAATAATTTCAAGCAAAGGAGAACAGTTCTGATGTGGAGAAATAAAAAGACCCTGTCTCAGGACACTGTATAGCTGGGTCATTACCAAACTGAGACAGGTGGAGCTTCAGGTGAGAATTAGACCTATTTTTTCCCACAGCCTGCCAGTCTCTGAACTACTGGGGAAAAAAACTGAGGAGCCAACAGCGTATGCTCCTTTGGTGTTTTGGGCAGAGCTTGGCTCTCTAACATAATCTGAACAACTTTGAAGGGATGAAGCCCTTGGTACGAGGCAACCAGAAGAGCGCCTCTCCTTTAATTCCAGCAAGACTTACTGGTGTTCAACCATGGTTTGCTTCTGGTCAGGCCGCAAGCAGAACTTCAGCATCAGCAGCTTTGATACTCCAGGGTGAGGCAGAAGATAAACAGGATTTGAAGTATCTAATTTTTGACGGTAGACATCCTAAAGCATGACTGCCTCCCTTGCTTGAGCTTGCATCCCCTCAGTTCACTTATCTGTGAAATGAGGATTATTTTCTTCTTGTGAAAAAAGCTGTGAATGTTTTAATGTGTTTATTTAGCTGTTTATTTTTAGCCTAGGGAAAAAATGAAAGAATTTTACTCAGAACTCTTGTTCTTGCCTTTTCATGCTTTCTTCTACTTCCATTTTTGCTTCTCTCAAGATAAATTGGTGTCATTTCACTTGTTTCTCTCCTGCCAAAGACAAATTACATAATTTTCTTTTTATTTCTTTGCCTCTTTTAGCCCAGAGAGATTCCCCAGCTTCTTAGGCAAATCTTATTATTTGACTTTTTCTTTTTCCTGTGTTCAGTATATGTATTGAGATACTTTCCAAAAGAGATTAGGTTGTTATCTTTTCTTTCAAAAATTAAACTTTAATTCAGATCTGTCTTAAAGTCACTGTGAAGTTTCTGAATAACTTTAATACACATTGAGTTAGGACTTAAGGGAGTAACCTCCATCATAATTTACAACAGAATAACACCAGTGTTAACTCTATTGATATATGCCAAAATATGTACAGATAAAAATCTGCTTTCACTTATATCAGAAGACTTGTATCCTTTCTGCAGTGAGATGAATGCATCTCCATCTTTTTTCTTTAATTTGTTATCTTGTTTTCTACTATTTAATTACATTTTCTCTTCTAGATTATATGTTTTTTCTACAGAAATTTTATTATGCTCTGGTTCGTCATTTATATACTATATTAGTATTTTTTTCTTAACCTCTTTGCAAGCCTAAAACTGTGTCTTCACCCACCCTCAGTTGAATACAAGAAATAATTTATTTGTAACCATGTTTCAGCTACGTTTGAGATTATCCCCTGCCTCCTCCCCTAAACCTGCTGAGAATATGTCTATTCTATTTGTTGTGGAGGCTGCAAAGTGCTACTTCACAGCACATTAAGAAGACCTTTAAGTTTCACACAGAGAGGTTACTATTATGAGGAGCTTCAATTTGGTTTGGCTGCTACTTTTCACCATGGCTTGAAAATGTGTTTATGCTGCTAAACTACAAAAGGGCAATTCCAGCCAATAAGAGAAAAGAACTAATATAATCAAATAAGATGATACATATTTGTGTATGCAGGTGTTTTTCACTGTTATTAAAAGACAAAAAAAGAGGCTGATTATCAGTTCTTAAAGGTAATGTGCTGGCTGATCTATTTGTTCAAGAGCTGTGCCCTGCTGCTTTTTAAGCCAGGAATCACAGACTCTACCTCATTCAAACAAGAGACTCATGATTCAGGGAACCAGGGCGGTAAACACTGTCCTGGCCACAGTGGGTAAGAAAAGCAAATGAGCAACAACTTTGACTAGGAAGAAAATTAGACAGCATTTTGAATTGCAGAATATAATTAGACTTATTATGGATTCATTAAAAACTAATTGTACCTGACGCATACTTAAAGTACTCATGTAACTGGGGTTGTTCAAAGATAAAACCGTGAATACATTTCACCCGGATATCTTCAAAGCTTCTTGTACTTCACCCTACAAAAGGATACTCTTCAGCTCCTTTTCTGTTCGTAGTGGTTTTCTTTTAAAAATAAAATCATTGCAAGCTAGGGTAGAAGGGATCACAGGAAGTTATTCAGGTACGTTCCATACTGAATCGAATTAACTGTAATCAGCAGAGTCTTGGTACACATCAGGTCAGAATTTTGGAGAAAGAAGAACTTAACTTACCTGGGTGCCAGGAGGGGGTAGGTGAGCTCTTCTATAACTAGAAACTAGTGAAATTTCTCTCACATAATAAATGATAAACTCTATAATAAGTATATATTCATTTCCAGAGTTATTTTTAATAAAATTGCCAAATAAAAGCACATATATTAAATATATGCATAGCTGATAGAATAATGATAACATGGGATTTTATAAATCAATATCATGCCAATAACTTCAAATTATTTAATCCAGATGCTGATCTGGTCTTTGGTGGTATCTGAAGTCAGAGACTGTGAGCTCTTAATCTTTGCTGATGCTCCATGTATTCAGACAGCTCACAAGCATTACATTTAAAATAGATTGCACAATCATTATAAAAACCCAATGTTTTCCACTCCAGTGCTGAAGCAGTTAATTCATAGTGCCCAGCAAATAAAAATCCTTCTCCTTGCAGTTTCTGAAGGCAAGCCTGTCCTTCCTTTCTTCCTTTACAAAGATGGATACCACATTTTCCTGTCAAGTACGTAGGTGGTCATGAACTCTGAAGTTAGAGCCTCTAAGTCTTCTATATGAAGGAGGTTCCACAGGTTTTCTGTACACAGCTGTACATCAGGACACAGCTACAGCTTGTGAGATAGGCTCATCTCAGTGCTTCTGGGACGTTTTGAAGCCATCTAAAGGCAGGACAGATCTTGAAGACACGATAAGATGGGCTTACAACAGAATACTTCTCTCAAGAAATGTCTCATCTTCAAATTCAAGGCAAATACTGAATATCATCCCATGTAGTGCACATTTGCAAGAGATGTCATAGTGAGAAACATGTCCCCATTTCAGAGGAAGAGACAACCTTCTTACTGAGTCTTGGTGAAAAATAAGACCTCCAGAAGCACTCTAGAAGCATTGATCATTCAGAAGGGAATTAGGGAATGTATGAGACCTCCAGCACTGGTAACTAAAACAAAGCCTCAAGTAATCATGTCTCATGTGTTTGTGGGATTGTCTGTTGGTTCCACATTATTTTTCCCTCTGCTGCAGCTGTTCTTCCTTTGCTGGAAAGAAAACAGGATGGAGAAGCAAAACAAGATTCAGGCTGCAAATTAGGCCACTCAGATGTATATGTCTGCTTGAGGATACACTGAATAGCTCTCCAGACTCCACATGTACCAGCTTGCTCTCCATTGATTATAATGGGAGCTCAGTATCCGAGCTCCAGTGTATGCCCAAATGTTAACATTTTAATTTAAGTATTTTAATCTATGAGCTGAACCCCACCTGGAGTGTGTCAATAGGAGGCAGAAGGACGATCTGGGAATGTAGAGGCCTGTCAGTGTGACCTTGGTGCAGGGAAGGTTATGGAGAAGATCACCCTGAGTGCCATCACACGGCACGTACAGGACAACCAGAGGATCAGGCCCAGCCAGCACAGGTTCATGAAAAGCAGGTCCTGCTTGACCAACCTGATCTCCTTCTACGACAAGGTGACCCGCTAAGTGGATGAGGGAAAGGCTGTGGGTGTTGTCTACCTGAACTTTAACTCCTGTTAATTTTGCATGTGGTAATTTATTTATTTATTTATTTATTTTTAATGAGACTACAGTGTCAGAATGGGATTTTGATAAAACTTTATTTTAAAATGGATGCAAATAAAATACATCTGTGTTTTATGATTTTTTGTTACATTCTTGTATAGCAATGGTTTATAAAGACAGAAACCATAACAGCAATACCTCAGCAGAATGCTTGATTACGTTTATCGAATGAATTTATGAGAAATAACAACTGATACAAAATTCATCATTTATAGTGATTATATTGTCTCTGGGAAAAATTAGCTTGCTAAATAATGACTGACTGAAAGTGTTCTTTCTGTCATTTTTAATGCTTAAAGTGTGATCATTTTTAACCTTTTACACTAACAAGCAAAGCAGTCTGAATACTCCTCACAATGATGCGATTTGCCTCAATAACAAGGATCAAAAAAGCACAGATATAGGAAACCATTTAAGAGAGAAGACACACCAGAGTTGTTTCATGTTTTCAGGTGAGTTGTAGAACTGTCTCCAATGGTTAATTTTCCTTTGTACAAACCCCTAAGGATTATGTGCTAGGGCTAGAGGGGGCTCAAAGACTGGTTCATGTAAAAGTTGTAACACTTCATAATATTGTTAAGTCTGGGGGAAAAAAAATTAAAAATTAATAATAAAAAGGGTTGCATGAAAACCTTGGGAAGATGGTGCTCTGTGTTCCTCTTATATAGAAACCTTTAACTGAAGTTCTTCTGTTGCTTTGCCCACACAGTGTAAGTAAAAATGAAAAGTAATTCTGGCATGTTACACAGTAATTTAACACTTTCCAGGAATGCAGCTGCTTGGGTCCTTCAGTCAGGACCATGTTTTCAAAGTTAGGGAGTTACTAAAGCCACTTGGACTTGGTGTTGAGGGCTGTCCATAAAAATAAGGCTTTGGCCTTCTTGTTAATGATGCAGGGAAAACACTCCTCACCATGGCTGCTCTCACAAGACTCATTTAATGCCATGACCCATGTCTAAGAGGCAAAACAGGCTCAGGATTTTATGTGCTGGAAATATCCCACCTGATCAGTCAGCTAATAAATTTACACCATGTCATTTATACACACCTAGCTACATCCTGACACCCAGGTGTCAGCGTTCACATGAAGACCAGCCTCTTGCAGCTCCTTCACCCAGGGCCCCCCTGGGATGGTGACAACTTTCTGTACTGGGCAGAGCTTGACTTAGACCCGTTGACATTGAGGGGAGAGGCTGAACTCTGGACCCTGTGCAACTGCAGACCTCATGGTGGGGATTACCTCCAGTTGCCAGCTGTTCTGTGCTGTTGATGTTACTTTTAGAGAAATGAAATTATTTCTTGTTTGGTTTCAGTGCAACTCTGGAGCAAGTATTGGTTTCAAGTGAGCTACCCTAGAAGAAGTAAGGGTTGACTAGGACCCATTTTTGCTACTATTCATTTTCCAACCAGTCAGTCCCTACCTTTCTGGTGTTTTAAAAATATGTTCCAGCTATGATTAAAGGTTTCTTTGTTTTGCCTTTCAATTATGTCTCTGCAAGACTGTAAATGCTTTTATATGAGAATTGTAAAGCATTGAGCATACATCTGTTTTTAAGCTTGGGAACTATTACAGTCATTAGCTGCTTCTATAATTTGCCCTTTTTATACTAATACTTTCTCAGCTTGAAGGGCATATTGCTTATGTACTGTTTCTTTGTGCTTCCATGTCTCATTTACCCAGAGTGGCACAGCAGGTTTGCTAAATTAAGGATTAGACAGAAAATGGCCAGGGTGCTTCTCCCATCTCTATTTTCTGTAAATTTTCACAGACACAAATGAAATCTTTAAGTTCACAGTATGTGTACAGCATAGTAACAAAAATTTGATAAAAGTTGAAGATATGTATCTGTATATGATGTATACAATATACTGTTTCTTTTTTCTTTTACTCTTTTCTGCTTTTTAGTAGAGTGAGTCTGGTTTATTGCAAATCCAGCTCCCACAAGTAGATAAAGCAGTGACTGGCATCAGCCTATGGGCAGGTTATAAAATCACAAGTGTAATTTTTTATGTACTTGTAAACCCTGTTTCTGAACCAAAGGTGGCCAGAATGGCACACTGGCAGTCCTCACAAAACTAACCCTCCTCAGCAGTATTTGGACCACCAAATTTGCTCTGCAACAAGAACAGATTTGACACAAAGATTATTTTTTTTTCTTTCTTCTTTTAACACATGCCTCTAGTCAGGACATTGTTGAACAGAGTGAGGTCTTCTCTGAGGAAAAAAAAAAAAAGCTGTACAACTGAGGAAAAGATTTTCATTAGACCGTAACCCTGGACCAGCACAGGTGCATCCTCTACCCTGGCTCTGGTGAAGCTCTGCCCACTGGTGACATCATATGTTCTGCGGCTCCTGGAAGTCCCCACCTCTCTTCTGGTCATGTGGTTGGCCCCCTCCCCTTTCTGTCCTTGGGCACTGTCATTCTGTAAAGTGCCCTCCCCCCACATGAGCACAAACTGTCCTGTGATTGGCTGGCATTGCCATCTGCCCCTGCCAATTCAGCCACCTGCACATGACAACAGGAAGTCCCTCCCCACTACATGCATGGGGGCCACCATTTTGGATTGCCCACCATTTCATGGCAGGGAGCTGCCATTTTGTAAACCATTGTAACCAACATGTTTCCATACTGTTCTGTGATTGGCTGAAGGCTGTTTCCTAATACTATTTTACCCTATGAGTTCAAAAGCAGCCCTGTGATTGGCTGCCAGGATGAGCCATGCGTTCCAGCTGACCCAGAAGTGGATCACCATTGGAAGGTCCTGCCCACCATATACATGGAGGCCACTATTTTTAACATCATACTTCACATATTTCCATATTGTTCTGTGATTGGCTGCCTGCCATTTTTTTGAAACCGTCATACCCACGTGATCTTAGAACAACCTCTGGTTAGCTGCTCATTTCCTTTTGATCAGGAAGTGCTCATATATAAAAATAGATACATTATATATGTGTGTGTGTGTATTATTTATTTATACAAAGATCCCCATTATATATATTTTTATATATTATGTCATAGTTATACATACATATATAGATATAAATTAAATATATACATACAAAAAAGTGTAAGAATACATTCTTTAATAATAAGGAATAATTAAATTTTAAATGGTAATAGAAAATAATTAAAAGTAAAAGGAAATTTTAGAGCCCTGCACTTTACAAGACTGCTGGACAAGCCCTAGTGTGTTTGGGGTGGGGGAGGTTCAAGAGGGAGGGGTGGGGGAAGGAATGAGCTAGAACATGCCTCAGCGCTATGGACACATGCCTGGAGGCCACCAAGAGCCCCTGAGGAAAGACACATCCTGTGAGCTGCACTGAGAGGCCCCACATATGGGAGCCCGAGCCCAACAGGATGACACGGCAGCGTTAGGAGGGCAGCCTCGGGGCTTTGCTCAGGACTGCAAGGGAGGTCTTATTGCTCTCTGCTGTGGGGGAGCTTACACCTAACAGTAAGACCATTACAGGGTACAGATTTGTGCAAGGTGTGTTTCCTTATCCTTAGGCTGATGACCTTATAGAAAGTTTCAAAATTCTTCATCCGACTGACTGAGGAGGGAGAAGACAGAAGCGTGCCCTGGTCTGTTGCATTTTCTGCCCAATCCTGCAGCAGTGAAAGAAGGAATGGGTGCAGAAGGAACAGTGCTGTTTGAGGAAAAAGGGTAAAAGGCTGGAAAAGCCTGATCAGCAACCAACACCCCCATACCCTGTTAATAAAGTTCCTCAGTGCATAAGTTAAATTGATGTCCAGTATTTTATTTCTTACATGTGTATGGTAGCAGTCTGTCAGTAAACATGTCCATGCCATGGCTTCAGCTTAAAGCCATTTACTATGCCCCTGGTGGGGCGGGAAGGTTTGGCAGCGGAAATCCCCTTTCTGAAGCCACTAAAAGGCGAATTGCTGATCTGAACAGAAGCCAAGTTGTACTCTGACTTGCAAACCAAGATGCTTGCAGGTTACAGAAGGCAGCAAGAAAGAGCTTTGAAAGAAATAAGGACTAGAGTTGAATAAAAGATTGAATTATTCTCCTTAATAAATATTGATATTTTTACGGTACTCAGAACCAATGAAACTGTTTAAATAGTATGAATATTTTGTTTCTTTTTTTTTTTCTTCATTCTAACAGTCATACAAAAATATTATTTTTTACTAGGTGAATATTTTTTCCTTGTCAAAAGGTGGGAAAATAAGATTTCTTTAAAGTGATTTTGTCCTGTAACATTTATGATTAAAACTATACCTAATTATGACTTTATGGGCCTATTGAAATTAATTATGAGGGTCCCTAGTTCCTTAAATGAGTACAGATTGTTCTTTACCATCATAGTGTTGTCTGGAGAACATCATATACGAATAAGCTTCTACGCTATTAAACAGTTTGAACTTCCTATGTGATTTTGGTTGCTATGCAGTTTATCCTGAAGTGTTTTTTGCCTCCTTTAGAATTTTGTGTCCTTAAGCATCTTGTGTGCCTGGTTCTTGCACAGCTCAGTTTTCCATTCAACATCCTGACTTTCTTATAACAGTGATTTTTGTAACTGAACTTATTAACTATCTGGCATTGATCACTGGGCTGCTAATCTCAGGAGGGAATCAGCTCCTGCTCCCAACTATAAATGCTGAATAGACAACCTGGACCAAGATCTTCATCTGATGTCAGCTGACATCTCTATTATAAGCAATAAAGTTCTGATTAGCCAGGAGGTAGCCCTTGATGAATATGTAGCAGGACCATCAATGAAAGAATATTATGACAACTCACAGAAAGAATATTTAGAATATTAAGCAAAAGCAAAAAATAAGCTTTTTTCCATTACTCAACAGATTTCTTTCTGTCTGTCCTATCAATGACAAGTGTCTCTTGTTCTTTCTTGCAAAATTTTTTCCAGTTTGTCATGGATAAAAAAGGATTATGTAAGGGGAATAATGGAGAATAAGAAACTGGAAAGGTACACCACAAAGCTCAGCAGAATCCAATAAAATAGAGATAGCGAGCATGAAGTTTGGATCAGATTAGAATTTATAGGTAAAATGATTGCATAGAGAAAAGTGAACTATGGCATTCATTTGTAGTTCTGGTGTAATTCTGAGCCAGGAAAGTAGAGAGTTCACAATCCTAGTATGTTGCCAGAATATGAGGGGCAACACCAGAAGCTTGGGTGACTTCTGAGAAAAAAAAAATTGTGAGTCATAATAGTTAGCTGTCATTTCTTTCTCAGCAGATACCAAAGTGCCTATGATGTATCAGACAATGCAAACCCAGGAATCTTTTAGGGCTGCAGAAAATTGTAAAAAAAAAATAATATATATATATATATATATATATAGATTAATATGAATGAAAAGTGAACATGAACACCTGGATGCAAAACACCAGCAGGGCATAAAAATGGCTTGTGCTGTTGATACCTGCAGTAGCAGATCCTCATCATCCTAGCACCCATCTACTTGCGATTTCTCAGAATGACCAGATCTGAAACAGAGATAGTGGCTAAATCCTGATGACTCACAGACTCACAGAAGTGGGACAGGATAGAGAGATTAATTGTACCTGAGGGGTACCTGAGGGATATAATGAGATGCATCCAAAACCAGCACACTCCTCAGTGGATTCTTACTCCTAAGACAGACCGCAGGTAGTGTGGGGAGAGGCTCAAAAACTGATGCCCCTCAACCTGCATGTCACTGTGAGCAACTCTGGACAGGCCGCTTGGGTACAGGTGTTCTAGTGCTTGGCTGCTCGGGGTACCTGCTGCTGGGGGTGCCTAGAGTGTGAGTGTGAGAGACCAAAATTGCTTGTGTTTTAACCAAATCCATCCTTTCTTTCTCTGAAGTGTTGCATTAAGCTTCATTGTTGCTACAGTGTTGCACCACTGTTTCCTGCAGGACAATTTGGCAGTCCTATTTTCAGGAGTTTCTAAAAGATAAAACCAGCAATTCTAGGTCTGGGTTCATCCCATCCTGACACAGAATTCTCAAATAGTTCACATGGATCATAGCCACTGGAGCACTGGAAGAGGATCAGGTCAGGGAATACTTAGCAGACGGGAGATACTATTGGTCCTAATGGGATACACCCATGAGTGCTGAGGGAGCTGTCTGATGTCATTGTGAGGCCACTCTCAATCATGGTGACTGGGAGAGGTGCCTGAGAGCTGGAGGAAAGCAAACACCACTCTTATCTTCAAAAAGAGCAAGAAAGATGACCCAGGGAACAACATACCTGTCAGCTTTACCTTGATCCCTGGAAAGGTGATGGAATAACTAATTCTGGACACCATTTCCAGGCATGTTAAGGAAAAGAAAGACATCAGGAGTAGTCGGTGCGAATTCACCAAGGGGAAGTCACGCTTGACCAAATTCATTAACTTCTATGAGGAAATTACTGGTTAGGTAGATGAGGAGAGAGCAGTGTATATTTTCTACAAGGCTTTCAACACCATCCTCCTGTAAGATATTCATAGAGAAGTTGATGAGTTACGGGCTGGACAGTGGACTGAAAACTGGCTGAACAGCCAGACCCTGAGGGTGGTTGTTTGGTGGCACAGTCTAGTTGGAGACCAGTAGGTAGTGATGTACCCCAGGGGTCAGTTCTGGATCTGATCCTGTTTAACATCTTCATTAATGATCTGGATGATGGTGCAGAGCATACCCTCAGCTGGTGACAGAAAACTGGGAGTGTCTGACATGCAGAAAGTTGTGCTGCCATCCAGAAGGACCTCAACAGGCTGGAGAAATGGGCTGACAGGAACTTCATGAAGTTCAACAAAGGGAAGTGCAAAGTCTTGCACCTAGGGAGGAATAACCTCATTCACCAGTACATGCTGGGGGCTGACCAACTGGAAAGCAGCTTGGCAGAAAAGGACCTGGGAGTCCTGGTGGATGAGTTGTCCATGAGCCAGCAGTGCGCCCTTGTGGCACAGAAGGCTAACAGTATTCTGGGCTGCACTAGGATGAGTGTTGCCAGCAGGTTGAGGGAGGTGATCTTTCCCTTCTACTCAGCACTGGTGAGGCCACACGTGGAATACTGCGTCCAGTTCTGGTCTCCTCAGTAAAAGACAGATGTGGAGCTACTGAAGAGAGTCCAACAAAGAGCCACGAAGATGACTAACAGACAGGAGCATCTCTCCTATGAGAAAAGGTTGACAGAGCTGGGACTGTTTAGCCTGGAGAAGAGAAGGCTCAGGTGGGATTTCATCAATGTCTATAAGTATCTCAAGGAAGGGTGGTTACTCAATAGGTATCTCAAGGAAGCACCGTTTCAGTGGTGCCCAGTGACTGAAACACAGGAGGTTGCTGCTGAACATTAGGATTTTTTTTTTTTTTTTTCTTTTACTGTAAGGGTGACAGAGCACTGGCACAGATTGCCCAGAGAGGTTGTGGAGTCTCCGTCCTTGGAAATATTCAAAAGCTGTGAGGCCATGGTACTGGAAACTTGCTCTAGATGGCCCTGCTTGAGCAGAGGTTTTGGATAAGATGACCTACAGATGTCCCTTCCAACATCAACCATACTTTCATTCTGTAATCTACTTGATACATGGTAGCTGAAACAAAAAGGCGACCCTCTATCTGAAACAGGAAGGGACTTCCTCTTTCATGTACTTTTGGGTAAATTGGATGAGGTAACTGATGAGTCACAAAACAACCTGTAATCAGGTTGTGGGGGAGGCTGTTTTACAAAATGACTGAGGTGGAGTCATCAGACCACATGACTGTACCAGGAGCACGACTTCCAGGGGCAATGGAGCAGTTGATGGGAGGGAAGATTGGGGCTTTTCCAGAAGTTGGGGATTGTGCATCTGCCACTGCTGTTCTTGTATCACAGTTGTCTATAGAAGTATAGTACTCCTCCATTTGACTATAAAGCATAGCCATCAGAGAAATATTAGCTATACTAACTATGAATATGTTGCAAATTTTACACAATAAGAATTTCCCTCTTTCAGTCACTCTGATCCTAGATGAAAATATAAGCAGTGTGTTGTTAATTACCCACAGGGGATAAGAGGATGGTGCAGATGAGGAAAATGAAGTGACCATGGAGCAGTGAATTGGCATCAGGATCAGACTGGATCATTGCTGTTCTTGATTTCCTGGTACCACCCCTTCTTAGTCCCATCTTTTTATACAGGCACAGCATGAGAAAGACCATGTAGGCAACTCTAATTTCTGGCTGGTCTGAACATTGCCTTGGCAATCTGGCCCAATGCACATGGCAGAGAAAGTACAAAAGAACTAAACATGAAAGACAGAAGAGCCCCCAAGAATAGGATGAGCAAAGAAAAGGGCTACGAGAGAATGGAAAAACAGTGATGCAAGTGAGCATGAAGGATGTAGGTCCCTGAATTGGGATGCAAAATGGGATAAGAGAGAAAATAAACTAGTGAAGAAGATAAACTTGTAGAGGAATAATAATGTGAGAGGTCACAAGAGGAAGTCATAGTGTATTGCACAGCACGCTGAGTAGCAAGGTGGGAAGGAAGCATGTTGAAGAGACAGGCATTGCATAGGCAGCAAGTACTTTTTGTCAGGCATCATTTCTGAGCTATTTTATGTTTCCTCAGTGGGATGCAGAGAGGGGAAGAAGATGCTTCAATCCTGGCTGGGGCTTTTGGGTGCCATCATCATAATAAGACTTAATAATATTAATAATAGTCATTATAGTTGTTTTTCCATCAAACACTAAGCTTGCTGGGCTTTGGGAGAGCCTGAAAATTCATAATGAAAATGCAAGCTCTGTGTGCTTTACTTCAATGTTATTTGATTGAAAACTGACATCCTCTAGAGGCTTTCAATATTCCTAAATTATTATGGAAGAAATAGGAGGAAAAAAGGCTAACCTCTCTGCATGAACAGAAATGAAAGTTTAACAGGACACAGGTGGGTTTGCAAGTATTCACTGTGCTACTGGTGCAGCATGTGTCCCTGCAGAGTGATCACTGCTGACTGACCTGCAGCTCAGTTTTAACAGACATTTTCTTTTTCCTAAAAGGAATCAGCCACTATTCACACAGCTCGGCATGGTGCAAATAAGACTGTTTAAGTGTGTCTCGCCATGAATAAACAGTGATTTGTACTTGCAAAAGGGAATTTAATAATTGCAGTGGGCATGCCTGAGTGTCCTCTGACTGATAAATAAATGGTGCATGTGACATAAGCTGTCTGTTATGTGACATAAGCTGTCTGTTATGGGTGCCTCAGTAAGAAACAGCATTTCTTTCATCTCTTTCACCTTAAATATTAAAATAAATCCTGGACATGCAAAACCAGACAAAGTTCTGTGCAATGAAGTAGTACTACTTACAAATACTTTGGAGTAAATCAGTATTCTTTCCAAAACATCTGTGTCAATAAAAGGCTCTTGTCACTAAAAGGTTTCACAAAGCCCCTCAAAATCTTCAAATGAGCTGTCCACATATGCCAGGCATAAGACGTGGACTTTATAGTTTGCACAAAAGGAAAGAAGTCAAGACTTTGCCAGACCCAGGAATCTCAAAACTGTCTTTCTTAGACCACGTAAAAAGGCTGAGGCTTGTAGCTTCAGCAAGGACAGGGTTTTTCCTCAAGAAGGCCAACTTTCCTTCTGTCCCTGTCACTGACTGGCTCTGTGACTTGGGGCAACTCACTGAACTTGTTGTTACCACAGTCAGCCTCACTGCAAAATAGAGGCACCTAAAGCACTGCCTTCCTTGGGGTTGTGAGGCTTAATTTGTTAAGGTCTGTAAATAAGTCTCAACTCAACAGAAACAAGGTTTGTTAGTTATGGTCTATGTTTGTTGACTAGTGATTTCTGTATTTCGTTGGGGACAATGACAGCTCTCTAATATGAACGTGGAAAGGATAGAGAAAATATGATCTCCCCCTCAGATGGGATTTCCAGACACTTATTTTTAGGTTCAGAAGTACTTAACTAGGCTAGGAGAGTGAGACACAGTTGCCCAGCCTCATGCTACAATAAAGACTTCCACAAAAAGGAGACAGCCTTGTACTTCTCTTCCAGAGAGTTAAGATAAATGTGGAGGATCCTGAAGAAGGGTAACTGAGGAAAGCACGATGACATGCAGAGAGCTACTGGAAGGAGACATGTCCAGATACTTCCCTGAAGTAAAGAAACATTAAAAAGCTTCATAACCTAAAACATACTCTAAGTAAGTACATACCTATAATGCTCATGGGATATACATCTTGTTTTCCACCTGAATTTTTTTTCCACCTGAAGACCTTCAACACTGCTTTGCAGTTGTGTGCCATCATTTACATATGAGTGTAAATAAATTTTCTACACATCGACATAGATCCAGCACATACCCGCTTTGAACAGACAGGTAGAAATGACTGTTAGATGCAAGCCAGAAAAGAACAGTTCTCTCTCAGAGAATATCTCTGTATGAAAAGGAAAAAAGCTTACACAATCATTAAGAGAAATATAAAATTGCACTTGCCACTATAAGTATGTGATTTGTTAACATATCATGCACAGCCGGAGCTGTGGTAGCATAGCCATCAGCAATATATCAGTGGGCCTGTCTCCACTGGTTAGTATTCTTCTCAAATCTCAGACCACAACAGTGGGAATTATTAGGAGGCATCTGCCATACTCTCAACCTGTTCAGTGATGCCGTCTGAAACATTCACTCCAACCTCTGTCAGTCCTCCTACTCTACTTCTTAAGCATCATCTGAACCTGCTGAGAAATCATTTAGGGAATTGTTATGCTGTGTTCTTGTAGGAATAAAAATAATAATAAATGCCAGTACCTAGAAAAAAGGCCCTATGTCAGATGAAGAATGAGTATCACAAAATAAGTGGTACATAATAGATCAGCTTTTAAATCCTAAATTCAGACTTTCACTAGTGCCATTAGCTGTAGCAGGTATTAAAATTGAAGAGTGCTTCTGCACATGGAACTTACCTCCAACCTTTTCAATGTTGCCAAGCTTCCCTTTTATTTATGTTTTTTCTCTACTACTCCTTTTATTATTTTGCTTTTAGAATATGTGTGTCTATATTTCATTAAATGTCCCTGGGCTTCCAAGTTCTCAAGACTGGTTTATGCATGGTTTATATATGAATGAGATCTGTCCTCTCTTTCTGAGATTTTTTGAACTGTGCAAATTTGAAATATGTCTTGTATTCCTGACTGCAGTATTAGAGTAGGCATAACTTCTTTAGAGAAAAACAAAATGTTCATTAACCAGCCACTAAGTGCTGTCAACAAAGGCAGTCCTTTGACCAGCATTGTCTTCTCATTGATCCAAAACTGAGGAGAGTGTCTGATACGTCAGATGGTTGTGCTGCCATTTGGAGGGACCTCAACAGATTGAAGAAATGTGCCATCAGGAATAAAAAAATTCAATAAAGGGAAATGCAAAGTCTTTCAGCTAGGGAGGAATAAACCCATGCACCAGTACAGGCTGGAGCTGACCCGATGGAGAGCAGTTTTGCAAAAGAGGACTTCTTATTGTGGACAATAAGTTGACCACAGGGAGACAATGTGCCCTTGCAGAAATGGTGGCCAACAGCATTGCCAGCAGTTCAAGGGAGGTGATCTTTCTCCTCTGTTCAGTGCTGATGCAATCATATCTGGAGTGCTGAGTGCAGTGCTGGACTCACCAGTACAGGAGGGGCATAGGCATGCTGGAGTGAGTCCTGCCAAGGGCCACAAAGGTGATTAATGGACTGGAAGAAGTCTTGTTCTTACCTCTGCTATCAGAGTGGTTCCAAAGAATGTTTACCAATATGGTGACAGGTGCTTCATATATATAAATATAAATATAAATATAAATATAAATATAAATATAAATATATATAAATATATAAGGAGAAGCTGAGAGAACTGGGATGTTCAGCCTGGAGAAGAGAAATCTCAGGGGAATCTTGTCCAGGTGTACAAGTACCTGACTGAGGGGACTAAAGAAGGCAGAGCTGGACTCTTCTCATTGGTGCCTAGGACAAGGACAAGGTGGAATGGGCACAAACTAAACCACAGGAAATTCTTTCTAAACATTAAAACTGCTCTTTTTTTACTGTGAGGGTGGTTGAACACTGGGACAGGTTGCCCAGAGACTCTGTGAAGTCTCCGTTGTTGGATATTTTCAAAACTCAACTGGACAGTAGGAGAAATGGACTACAGAACTCCTGGACTAGAAGTGCCTTCACACCTCAGCTATTCTGTGATTCTATGATCCTGTAATCAAGGAAAATCTTTTTTAGGTCTCATGGAGACAAAACAATTAGGCTGATAGATAAAGAAAACAGATGCTGCAGAAAATCAGCATTTCTTTAAAAAAAATCATATTCTCTCTGTACTTGATTTGCATTCAGTTGAACTAAGGCATTAAAGAGTTGTCAAAAGAAGATATTCAGTAGTAGTTCATTGCAGGAAAATATCAAGAACAAACTTACACACATCTATTCAACAATAAATCTATGTTTGTTAACCATCAAAACAGCATTTAATGAGCTTGGCTTTTATCTAGACCTCTGGATTTCACCTTGAAAGAGAAAGATTGTGCTGCTTGGTGTGTTTGTTGACTGTTTGGAATGAGAAAATACAAGAAATCTTGAAGACACCTTGGTCAGGATATTTGAACCCCTACTGAGCACATATGAGAGTCTCAGATTCAAGTTTTAGGCTATATCACAAAAGAACACTTCACTGAATCAAACCAAGCTCTGTGCTGTGTATTATGTGTTTTATACCAAATAACATCCTTATCCTAAAATTTGATCAGGTGCAGTACACTCCAGTTCCTGCCTAGCACTCCTGTGATTTCAGTGGGTCTGTGAGCCAACGTAAGCAATCAGACTGAAGGGTACTCTCAGTCGTTATCCAGGTGTCACAATCATCCAAGTGTCCCCTGACTCAGAAGTACTCAGGAGATCCCAGTGTCCACAGACCTTACAGCCGTGAGAGTGGGTAGCCAGTTGGCACCTTGGCTATACATAATTAGGGGACACCTCTGACTTGTTCAGTATTGCAGTGGACATGCTAGCAAGAGGAGGTCAAAATGTCAGCAGAAGAGGAAGCGATAGAAACACTTGATCAACAAAATGAAGGGCAAAGAAAGCCAGAGCCGGAGCTAAATGAAGTATGTTTTGCCTTCATTTATGGTTCTGTTTTGTTTTGCATTTTTGGAGGTAGGCTAATGTCATTATTTCTTGTAAAGACAGCGTTAATGAATTCGTCATTGGCAGGCAGCCCATAGCTTGGAATGGAGACTTGACACTGGGAGGTAGATTGGGTTATGGCCCCTTAATTTTGGTTATTCTATTCTTACTGACAAATGTTCCTTCTACAAGGTTTCCACCTCTTTCTCTGTATGCTTGAATGGGTAAACAAGGAAATGGAGAGTAGGTAACGTTCTCTGCCTAGAGTCTGAGTAATCTTATAGGGCTCTAGAGAGAATTTAAATCTTTGGTGGCTTTCAGTATGTCTGTACATCTTAGTAAATTGGCACTAGGCAACAAGCTCAAGTACTAAATGCATGGTCAGCAACATATTGTGTGATTTTGAGGGCATTCTCAAATTCTCTTTTGGCATCATTCAATTAGTCTTCTTTAAAATGAAACTTGGAAACCATTTGGGAAGCAACCTGTTCTGGGCCCTGCTAGTAGTAATCAGTTGCATGGATGAGATGACATAAAGTTTGATTTATCCAGTATTCTAGCAGTCCTAGAGCTCTCATGTGGACCTTGTTGTCTTCATACTATGAGTGAGAATATAAATTCTTGATGTATTATGCCATTAAAATTCTGTTTTCAGTGATTGCAGAGAAGTCTCTTCACTATCTGGGGCAAATTAACATGATAGTAATAGCTCAAAGTGGAAATAACTCAAAAATGGGTGCACTCCAAATCTAGGGGGATGATGAGGGCACCTCTCCTATTTTAAGTCTTTGTCCATATCCCAGGAGTCCTGGAAGCAGTTTTTCCTGCTCTGTTGTGATGTTTCTGGCAAGTGGTAACTCACCTGGCCCCATCCTTGAGAGACTGATTTGCGGGCTAGAGAAGGTGGTAAGGTTATCTGGCATGAATATGACCAACAGGCACAACTGTGGCAAGACCATCAAGACCATCAGTTGCACGCAGGTATGCACAGCACAGTGTCATGCTGACCATTAAAATTCTGTATGTTTGCATAGAATACTTTGTCCCTTGTGTAGAGTCTGTGTGTGCAGTCACATACCATGCATGCAGTAAATAAAAAGGAAGATGTCATATCTGATATACCAGAGAGACCCCCTGGGAAATGGGCATAAAGACCAGTAGGACAGGCATAAAACCAAGGATCACTTCAAATAATGTACAGAATGGACACATCCTCTCTGAACTAGGGTAAGGGGAGGGGAACTTAGCAATGTGCTGATGAAGTGCTCTGTTCTACCTGGCTGTAATGCTAAGGAATATTCTCACATTAACATTAAGCAGTGTTGGCAGAGCCACTGAAGAATACAGCCTCTGGGGTCCTGTTATTTCTAGGAAGGCTTTAGGGGTTCCCTTCTTTTCATTAGTTCATTTGCCTGTGGGGACAATGACACTTTTTTCTGCCTTTGATAAATATGACTCTTGCCGCTTGCATTACTGGAGGATGTTGGCTTGTGCTTTTCCTGGGTCTACGAACTCTTTTAGAAGAAAGTTAGTCCTCAGGATGGTAAACCCCAAGTTATATTCCAGGAACATGATAGAAATTAGAGGGTGAAAGTCATGGCTAACACCTTAAAGGAGAGATGAGCAGGCATCGGGAAGCCAGCATACTGACAGACCACTCATAGAGTAGGTAGTGCATGCTGGGCACCTAAGACAGCTTCAGAGACCAGGTTGACAGTGCTCTCCATCCATAAGCAAAAGTCATGTCTGGAGTGCCTTGAGTCTTATGTAGGGCAAGAGCAAACTACATAGAGTGAGAAGGAGGTGGGAAAATTACTGGAGAGAGGGTCTGTAAATAGCAAGCGATTCTGGACATCCAGGTAACAGTTGTTGACAGTCATGGTACTTTAGCAATACAGAGCCTGGAAATTGTCACAACCCTTCTTCCTTGGGGCCCTGGTGACATTTGTGTCACTGCTCAGGAGAAGGATGCTGACCTGGCCCAGAAGGAATATGCCAAGCATCACGGAGGGATAATGCACATGAATCATCAGCAGTGATACTTGAGCCCAAGATGATGGAGTAGTGTCTCCTGTGATCCATGCTATCAGATGCGCATTCAGCAGACCCATTAGATGAAAATGTGTGCCCAACAAATGACCTTGTACAGGTGGGTGTGACTTTGTCCACATGGAACAACTTGAGAAGGACTTAATAAAGCAGAAAGTAATGGCTACTTTTGGACCATGGGGAGGGCCCGGGGACAAGTGAGCCATTTCTCAAAGAACAGTGCCAGTTCATTGCCTTAAGCATAGATGTGATGTTATGCATCTCAAAGTTAGCAGCCTGTTGGCAGCCCAAATATGGATTTATATCCTTCTGATCTTTGTTTGCATTTGACTGACATTTAAAATGAGAAGTTGTCCAGGATGATATTTGTCTTTGTACCTCCAGTTTATAATATGCTTGCTTTAATGATGTGTTAATCATAAATGAAACATCAGGGTGCTGATATGCAGATGTTACAAAATAACTCTAATTACTATGATGAAATATTATAGTTACGCATTTGAGTTAAACTAAACACTTCGTGCTTGTTGTAGTAAACCTTGTGCAATTTGCAGGATTTCTCAAATCTCATTATGTAAACTGATTATTCAAATAATAAAGCAGCAGGGACTTACACAATATAATGACCTTCCTCCAGTTAATGAGTATTGTTATTTGTTTAAAAAAAACCCATTGGTTTCAGTTATTCTGTTCTTTGGCCTTCCACATCAAATGAGAAATGTTCAATACATTGAAAAGTATGGACAATTTTGAAACAAACATACAAGGCTAATGAATGAGAGGACATACTTTAAATACAAATACAGGGTTTAATTACAGCTCAGCCTAGATGCATGCTTATGTTCAAACACCAACACAGGCACACAACATACAAGCGTGTACTTTCTCTGGGTTAGCATTGTTGCAGTCTTTTTTTTTTTTTTTTTTTTTTTAAGGATGTTTTGTGTATAAGCTTTCTGTGTCCAATGATTTGAGACCTTCAGTTCATAACCCAGTGCTTTCTATCCCTGAATCCATCTAGGTTTGACAGATGAGGTCAAATTAATAATTATGGTATGCTTTCTGCATTAGCCTGCACTAAGAAAATTTTGAAATAGACAGATATGTGACTTTTATTTTTCTTGTATCATGAAGTAGTGTCTGGGATTTGCAGTAAAAGGGAGCATCTCTCCTCTTGAATAAAGTAAAAAAAAAAAAAAAGTATTAGGTGAAAAAAGCCAATTTAATGTACACTAAACTCCCTTTTCTGATTGTGCAACACTTAAGAAACCTTGAACAGAGGCTCAGAGGAAGTATACTGAAAGCTGTGCCTGTTTACATAATATTGAGTCACCACGTTTTTCCCTGCCCTAGTCTTACTAGCAGTTTCAATTGGGAAAGGCTCCCAGAGTTAGTTACAGAAGTCAAATAAAGTGAGACTTCAGGAATGATCAATAGGTTCAAAAAAGCACTGTGACTGGAAAAAAAGTTGCAGTTTTGGTCAGAAAGGTGTTGACAGAAATTTATTTGTAGTGTCAGAAGACAGGAAGCCAGAGTGGAGTGTAGAAAGAAGTTGGAAAAGAATTCAAATTCTCAAGGACATGTATGAGCCAAGAGGATGCAAAATGAGATCCTTTAAGAAGACAGCGTACAAGATCATCTAAAGTCATTTTCATGTTGCTGAAATGGTTTTTTTCCCCAGTTTTATCAAAATAAGCAAATGTAATTGAGTGTGACTAATTGCATGTTACTGTAACTAATATGCCTTAATTCACTGTAGTTCTATCCATCACATCTGCAAAGCCACTGAAGTTTGGGAACAGTTGGTGCTTAAAATTTTACATTGGCTGCTAAATTAATGAAGTGAAGATGTTTTATAAATTCTAGCAGCTATTAGAGAAATTTAATTATTGAAAAATATTACCAAAACAGAGAGAATGTGCTGTACGAGCACTGGGGCACCAGGGGAATTAAATCATTTTGCTGAGTAAATATAACGTATCACTTTGCTGCTTCAGAATTGCCTCAGCGCAATCGGTGAAATGACTGATTTTTCAATTAACAATGGAATTGAGCAGACCTACTGGATCCTCCAGTGTTGTTCCTTGCTGGTACAGGTAACCATATCAAGTAATATTTTCACATATATACCAAGTTCTCACTTAAAATCAGTTAGATTACCACTGTAGGAAGGATAAGTCAGGACATCTGTCCTCTGAGTCTTAGAAGCTGTAAACTAACTGTCCATATAACTGTATTTGTAGTTACTTAGTTTCTATTTTCTTCAGACCACTATTAATTAATAAATTAGTTTCTTCCCTCTCCTGTGTTTAACCCACACAGTTTTAGCAATTTACTCAGCTAATTAAAACTTAAAGGCTTTCAGTTCCTCCAAATTGTTGAGCAGCCTTTCCTTGAGATCCATGCCATGAATTCAACTTTTTTCTCCTCTTTTTATTTTTTTTTAAGTTTGGTCAATCAGAACTCCAAAATCCAATTTGCCAGTGCCTCATATGAATGTCAAGACTTACATCTTGACTGGATATCTATTGCCAGACTGACATAGAAATAGTTCTTTTCTTCATCCCACATCACAGCAGGAGTTACAGAGGGATGGAAAATTTAGGGTCACTTTCTGATCTACATTCTGATCCACCAGTGTCTCCAAGTCTTTTAGCATCTTTGTATTTTCTAACTGGTAACTCCATAGTTTTCACTATTAATTCCTCAACGGAAGTGTTTTCATATTACAGTATGAAATTTCATCCTATTTCTCTAATGATTGTCTTTAAGGCATCTAATTCTTCCCGACTCTGCTGTATCTGTAAAAATGCCATTAGTACACTTCTATTCTTTAATTGTTACTCTAATGAAAGTATTAAAGAAAAAATATTCAGAATTGTACTAAAACTTCCTTTGAGCACAGTTGTTACTATTTCAATGCAGTATGAATATCTTCCCTTTAGCCTGTTTCTTGCTTGCTTTGCTACTCAGGCAATAATCCTCATGTTCTCTAGTTTCACTAAACATTTCCTGTATCCTTGTATTAGATGTATACTGAATGAATAGTTTAGATCTGGTGTATTTTTCTTGTCTAGAAAACACGCACTGTTCAAACAGGGAGATATCAGATTAGCCAGGTATTATGTGGCATTGCTGCTTTCTAGCTCATTTGTTTCTACATCTTGACTTTTTTTCCCCTTGCAGTCTTCTGGTTGGTGATCCCTGGTTTCAAAGGCTTAGCACAGAATGCATCAAGAAAGAAACAGTCCCCAGATTCATGGAAGCTGGTACACAGTTGATGTAAGCACCCTCTTGGGATTAGCTTAGAGACATAAGAAACTTCCCTGTGATAAGGCACCTCAACGTTTTTAACCTTTCACAAAGTTTTAATTTAGCTCACTACTCCTATACATTAGAAAATAGATCCAAACCAACTCTCAGATTTGTACGCACTGATACTGGGGATATCTGAATTCCACACTGTATCCACATCTGTGGATTTTCTGAATAGCTTGTTTTATACTGCAGTGAGCCAGAACCTGTGGTATAAACAGCAACATATCTATGGATGCTCAAAAACTGGATGCAAATTTTTTGCCTGATGTCCATCTGCTTGACACATAGTCATATAAAAATTCATGACTCGTGAACACTAGGCTAATATACATCACATAAATTGAGTTTTTAATTCTTATACTGAACTATTTCTCTTTCTTCATCATTAATCATGTGAGAAGAATTAATAAAAGCTGTATAAACTACAAAGGCAGTTTAAGGTATTCCATCTTATTGCTACATGGGATTTTTCAAAGGAATCAGGGAAGCAAGGTCCCATGAATCACAGTGAGAGTTAGGTAGCTAGTCTAACCCATCTTCTTTGAAAATCCCATCTTTATACAAGATCGCTGAAGTTAAGAGGTCTTTGTGACAGATTATATCAATGGGAAGAGCTATACCACATATCCTTGGAGCTCACTGCTCCACAGGAAGAGTCTGTGACTTCATTATTTCCCTAACCTGAGGGCACAATCGGCCTCCGTGTATCTCAGAAGACATGATTGCCATTTTCTTTAAAATTCTTGGTGCACTGATTCTAGGTTTTTAAGGACTTGACATAAAAAGATCTTTTTTAATTTGGAACTAAAACTATCTACTCTGCTTTCATTTTACCATGGCAGGAGGTACCAATTAGCAGTAATGGACAATCATACTCTGAAATTCTTCAATAATTTGTTTTAGGTAGTATATATCTGTAACTCTACTGTCTTACTCGCACATTTAAAGGCCCTGTTGTCTGTGAGTCTGCAATAATAAATTAACTTAATAAAAAAAGGCAATAAGTAGCTGTCTTGTTTATGATGTGATTATCAGTAAGGGCATATTTTGTATAAATAGCATTGCTGGGAATATTTTTGTACTAATGGAAGATGTCTCATAATTTAATTTTAATTTCATAATTTAATTCCTCTCCACCACCATCCTTAAAACTACCATAGATGACTTTCTATGTTATACAATACTTTCTTACTGAAAAATATCAAAGAAACACAGCACATGTTTCTTTAAACTTCTTTGGGGAAAAATAGAAGTTCTGAAAATTTAACTTTCTAACTGATTTATTTTTTCTTTTCAACAACAGGATTTTATCAACTTGTTCTTCTCTATGATAGTTTAGTATACTCAGGCTATTTATAGATAAACTAAGTAGGTGATTTTTAAAACAGTTAAACATTGTTACCAACTATATGCCAAATTGCACAATAGAAAGTTCCATCTAGCACTTCAGAATAAAAGATTTTGCCAAGTTACATAAGACAATGTAGAAGATATTTCTACATAACTTAAATGATTTATTACTGAAGTTTATCTTTGCATTAGCAGATTAAAAATGTATATCTGTATTTGGTAATATAGGTTTTATGATGAAACTGTAGACTAAGAAAGGCCAAAGGTTCAGTTTTGGAAAGCATGTATATTTGTCTTCCCCTTATACAGCTGCTGAGAAACGGAAAAAATATAAATCAGTAGGTAAAATACATGGCTAGTAAGGAGAGAATAAAAAGACAAAGTAGGAAGTCAAGAAATGGGAGTTGAAGTAGTTCTGGTCTGAAAGTAATTTTAGACTTGTTTTTGGTATGGATTTACTGACTCCAGTGACAAAATGAAGCGCAGCCTCACAGAGTAAGCACAGCTGTGCTGAAGTGAATGAGGCTTGAATCCTTCATGCACATCTTCAAATAATTGCTTGCTAAATTCTCATCTGTAACTGCTAGACAATCTCTCTGCTCTTGATGGGTTGCACCAGTTGTCACTGGAGATATAGTTTAGAAGAAATCTAAGTGCACAATGCTATCTACTGACTAGTTTGGACTACATTGCTTTTATTAGTCATGATGATATCTGAGGAAGACAAGTCTCAGTTGCATTTGTAGATCTGGTATCCAGGTGTCTGGGCAGGCAGAGTTGTTTCTGTAACCTGAAGAGATTTGATCCTAAACTATATAAAATTTCCTTATGCTAATTAAATAGTTTCTTTTTCAGAAAGCATTGTATTTTAAACATTGTACCACTATGAATTGTTCTTTATAAATCATGATATTTTATTCCAGGTTCAATATCTTCAATATCCTCCCACAGATTTTTTCATAGATTATGGCATAACTGAAACACATTTACTGAATTAGCATAAACGTTATAAGCTTGGTTTCTGTTGTCTTTCTTTGAAAGGTGGCAGGTGTATGGTAAGGCCAGGGGGGAGTCTGCATTAGAATTTTAGTTCAGATCATCTGTGATGCTGTGCTTTTGAATTTCTTCTCCTGGTCATCCCCATCCCATCACAGAGTTCTGGAGTGCAGGACCTGGTTTCTTTTCAGAGGAATCCATGAACTCATGAGATGAGCTCATTCTTTTCAGATGAAACTGAACTGGAAGATGCTCACCAACTGTTAATGGACCACAGGGTAAGTGTGCCACAAGTCAAGGCCACGGGACCAGACTGGAGCCCAGCTTGTGAAACTCCCCCACAAAAATCATGTGTGGTGTGTTCACTGCATTCTCAGCACCGACACTTTCACCTTTTAAGATCTGCTCCTTTTGAGTCATGGTTCTTTCTAAAGTGGATATAACCTCTTTTGTGAATGTAATCTTTTTATTGAAGGCATTGTAGTTCATGTGCTGGCCAGTTCCAGACTGGCTTACAGTACAAAGTAGGACACTGCAATAACCAGCTCTAATAGATTTTCCTATGGCAGTTCAGTGTATCTGAAATGGAAAGGACACTCCAAAGGATGTTACTGCTTTAATTATTATTATTTTTTTTCACACTTATCATTGGTTGTCCTCTCAGAATCTTGAAAAATACTTTTCTCTACCACTGAAAAATCCGTTTCCTTTTTTCATCTGCTGGAAGCATCTGACAAACAAAGAATACACAATGCATTTCTTTTTGTTTCCTTCTTCTGTGTACCAGTGTCATCAATTCATGGGTCTTTTAGTTGATCTTGACTTCCTTTTCTGTGTCTGGGATTAAAATTTCCAAGATATTTTGAGATCTGTAAGACTGGTATTGATTCTAAGAGACTAGGATCAGAATTCCTTTTTGGGTATAATTTATTCTAGTCTAAGAATAACAGTCATTTGGAAAAATTGCACTGCAGATTTCAAAGGTTTTTTTTGTCATGGAACATAAATCAGTGTATTCCAATAACCTTCTTTTCAGTAAATTTGAGTGACACTGAATATTCGAGATTGATAGTATGTATTACACATGGGATTAATGATAACTTGTCATGTAAGATTAGGGTTGGCATAGGCATGTGAGAAGTTTGTGGCTCTTCTGAGGCAAGAACTTTATTCAAAGGAAACAGCTCTCATGATAAAGCACTAAAAAGCTAGAACAGGGCAGGCAGAACACCATCACTGCCTACAGCCAGTGCTCTGACTGATGTCTGCATAGATTGAAATGAGCAAGCATTTCACTGACATGGGTATTGCCTGTACTGTTTTCATAGCAGTATGGAGTTCATTGTAGCCAGGAAAACCTAAGCAAGAAATGGAGCTTCTCTGTAATCCATGCTGAGCTCTCTGCTACCACAGTCAGCTGCTATCAGTAAGAATCAAGAAGTTTAAAGCAGTAGATATAGGTGACGAAAGATCAGAGCCTATTATTATAGCAGAAGCTTGCAACTCTTAACTGCAGTCAGAAATATTGAGGATAAATGTCCTGAAAAATAGATAGAAAAAGCAAATATTCAGAGATTTATTTTGTTTGTCTCTCTGTCAAAGCATTATTAATGGCAAGAATTATTTAAAGTTTGTGAATTTTTGCATTTATAAAGGCTTTGTTAAGTAATTAAGGAAGTTAATATATGCTTGAGCAACTGCTTTTTGTGAATAACAGGCTCATTTAGTCATTTTTACTACACATATGATCTCTGATGATATTTCTTTTACATTCATCTGGAGAAAATCAGCTCTACGATGTAATTTTCATCAAGAATTTAGCATAATGTTAATGTAATAACATTTTGTTGTAATAACCCTTCATCAATCTCTCTATGCTGTCATTGCCATTCTGCTCCCTAAAATCTGACATTCATCTAGTAAAAAAACCCTGAAAAAGCAGACATGAATAATCTATTCCAAGTCTTCCTACTGAGCAGCTGAAATTTGCTCAGATGTTCTTCAAAGGTTTAAGAGTTTTCTGTGAATGCTATATTAAAGGCACTATTTTCAAGTACAAAAAAGCACCAAACAATGCTTCCCCCAAAACATCCAAACCAAACCCAAACCAAAACAAATGAAAAAAACAACAAACAAAAAAGCCAGGACCAAATCC
The DNA here is from genome assembly GCF_011004875.1 of Balearica regulorum gibbericeps. Classification (NCBI taxonomy): domain Eukaryota; kingdom Metazoa; phylum Chordata; class Aves; order Gruiformes; family Gruidae; genus Balearica; species Balearica regulorum. The sequence goes on from NC_046184.1 coordinate 65,739,242, forward strand.
ATATACTAAGTCTGCTAAAGAAAAATGTTAGCACCATACTTTCAAGTGTGTTTGAACACTCACAATATCTCATTTCTTTCAAACTGGAATAGCAGTGAATAGTACTATAGTATCGTATGGTTTCTTAGGAGTTCATAATTCAGCAGGTACTTTTAGTGCCACTCTAATTTTTGAGGTTTTATGGCCCTTTTCTCCTATCAGATGCTATTTGGGAATGTAGATAAGTTGTCCAAACATGGCTTGAAGTGTTCTGTGTCTCTTGCTCCTCTCAGAACATTTGGTTGTTTTTTGTTTTTCTTGTTGTTTTTTCTCTTTGTTGGTTTAATACTAGTTTAAAAAAAAAAAAATTAAAAAAAAAGTCAGCTGAAATGATGAGAAGGAAAACTATGTTTTACCTGCTGTATTCCCTTAACACCATCACAGTATCCACACAGATAAGGATTTGAAACTCTCTACAGTCACACAGCCTCTTATCTCTGAGACAGACCTGTGGACTTTCTACAAAACACAATCCTCTGAATTCCAATTCCTCATTTGGATGTGATGATAGAAAGGGGTTATGAAATCTAGGAGAAGATTTCAAGACAGGGCATCCTAGAAGCCTGCTGTCTGCTGATTTCAAACTTCAGGGGAAGAAGTTTCTCATTTTGATAGATGAGAAATGGTCCATAAACCAGGGGCTGTAAAAGCATGGGCTGTAGTGCAACACTGCTTCTTGAGCTGATATAGTGAATTAAGATACCTAGCTAGCTGGATTTCCAGCACATTTACCAAAGGGTTACTGTCCCTGCTCAGGCAGACCAGCCTCCAGCCTGCTGCCTGTGGCCAGTAGGAGAGCCGTGGAGCAGGACTTTTTTAGGGAATACAGGGCTTTTTGGCTACATTTTATTTAACAGGCTGGTGAATTACCTTCTTTTCCTCTGGTGAAATGGATGGTTAGTAAAATAACTGGAATATGATTTTACTAGTTTATGTTACTTTTAAAATCATGATGGGCAATTGCTCTTCAGTACTGAAATATCTTCTCAATCATTATTCCACTTGTATTTTAATGAAGCAGCTTGACACTAGCGAAATAGAGAACACATAAGAACACTTCACCATATACTGCATTACTGAAATACTAGAAAAGCACCTAAAATAATAAATGCAATCATTATAAAATGAAAGATGGTGCAAAATTAAAATTTTAATGATTCCAAAGGACATACTGGGCACTCAGGTACAAATGTCTTTGGCAAGCCATTTTGCAGAGAGGACAAAAATATTTGATTTGGGTTCAGTTTAAAGTAGAGATCATTTTAAGAGCTCACTATTTCCCACAAAACAGAAATTTTGAGTTTTGATGGATTTAATCAAAACATGATCTCATCAAAACATAATTCCCTTTTTTCTCTCTTTTTTTTTTTTATTAAACTCAATATTCTTGGTGTATATTCTCATCAGGATATACCTTAATTAAGTCTTGACTGAGTGGATATAGCTAGTCTGTCTACTGACTCAGTCTTGATTCACTTACAGATAGGGCAGAAGGTGTCATTTCAGTCTAAAATAGGAACCTTTCCCCTGATCTCAAACAAAACTGGACCCTTGGAGGGATGCATAAGTGTTAGCTAATTAGTTTTTAATTGGATTTCATTTTTATATGTCTTTGCATGTCTGAATGCTGTTTAAAGCAGTTTAAATCATACGGGTTTCAAAATAAAACACCAAATCAGTATGTTTTGGAGGGATATCAACAAATTCATGCTGCCAAGGATTTGTAGTTTTTCCTGTATGGCCACAATTTCTTCACAGAAAATGTATAGTTCCATATGTAATAGATGGTCTATTATTAGATGATAAATTGACCCTTTCGGGGGAGCTAGCGTCCTTCACTGGTCCTATAACCCAAATCTAACACTTGTTTTCTAAAGAAGTCTTGGAAATAGTATTTGGGCCAGCAGTATTTGAGAGGAAAAGAGTCAGGGAGAGCCATGAAGAGATAAAAGCTACTGGAGGTAAATGCAAGTGGAAAATGTAAACATTTTTGAGAATGTCTCAATGAAAAGTATTTCCTTACTCAGTAATATTCAGTATTCAATTATCCCTTGGCCAATTTATTGGAAGTAAGATGATTTCTTCAGGAAAACATAAACACATCTGACCTTTGAAAAAAAGGTAAGATATTTGCCATTTGTAGTTGGATGGTAGAAGGCTTACAATTTTATTTTTTTTTTCAGCAAAATGTCTGGAAAAAGTCCAAAATATTAGAAAAACAACAAGAGAGCTGAAGAAAGTAATTTGAGGAAGTTATGCCTTGAACTAGAAAGCAACAGATTTGTCTGGAATCTGGAAAAAGCAGCAAAGGGCTTTAAACCAATCCTGGTGCTGAACAAATGCTTGCGAGATCTAAGGCAAGTGGAGAGGACTTTTGAACTTCTGCTTCCCTGCTGAAGGAGGTATATGATTTAGCTGAGGACTAAAATACTCCAGTCAAGGGAATAACAGTACCCTGTATCCTGCCATTAAGTACACACGATGAACATGACATGTCACCATTTGCTCTTCTGCATCGATTCCAGCAACAAAATGCTACTGATATGAGACCTTAGTATTTGGAAAGAGGGGATGGCTTTGAGTGTTGTGCTTATATAGGGCAAGATTACAATAAGATTTTAAAAGGTTAAATGTTTCCATTTGAACCTAGAAGTGGAGAACAAAAAGGGAAAAGGGTGCTTTATGTACCTGAGTGCTGTGCCTGATGTATTTGAAGGGGACCCCTTTCAGTGGCATACGTCACTTTACAAAATGGAAAACTGCCAACAAAGAATGTGGCTAGAATATTAAACAGTAAATGCCACTATTAAATGCTGCAGAAACCAGATCACAAGAGTTTTACAAACTAAGACAGTACTAACAGAACGTAACCCACTTTGTTTCAAGAAGCTTAAATCTAAAGCTAAAAATGGGAAAATTCAGCCTCGATCTCATGCTTCCTTGGAGCCCTCAAGCTTGCAAGCAAGAATAAGCAAATATATGCACCTTAAAAACAGCAGCATGGCTTGTTCCCCTGATGCATATTCCCAGTTCAAGCAATATCTTCCCTCAGGTAGTTCAGCGGGCAGCTATAAAGGCAGTCCAGTCTTATTGACTTTGTGACTCTTGCACAAACACTAATGTAGATTCAGGGCTAACCAGAAAGCAGTGAGTTCAGACTGCAGTCTTTTCCACAGGACATATTAATACATTCATAGCTGTCTGCCTGTTTTCACTCTGTCATAGGAATGCACCACATATGAAACTTGTATTCCCTTGGCAAATCTGATTTAAACTGGCAAAAGAATTCAGAATTTATTATAGGCAACAGATATGTGTGCTTGCAGACACAGAGAATAGGAAACTAGACTGAAAAAGAACAAATCAAAAACTGCAATAGAAGTGTAGCTTTAATGTAAGTTGGAAAATTCTCTGTGGCTGGTGTTATTCATGAAGTGAGGTTTTAGGTTTTGGTTGTGGTTTTTTTTTCTCCTAATTCTTTAATGCAACTATGAAAACAATTCCCAGAAGTGCTTTGTTTTTTTCCTTCTTGTTGGTCATTTTCTGATACCACCTTTTCTTCCTTCTCCATAAGCAAACAAAAGCTGTAACCTGTCTTATCAGACATAGAAGCCTCATCTTGTAACCTCTGCAAATCTCCATCTGATTGCAATTGATCAACACGACTCTTCATTACCTTCCCCTTTGATCTCTGCTAAATAGATTACAAGTAACACTATGTGCTTTAACAGCTATTTGCTCCACTCTATTCTTCCTCTGTAATGATATATCAGCACTGCTTGCCTTATGCAGGAATTGCTACCGAATGTGTATTATGATTCTTTCAGTATTCACAGGTTTTATTTCCTACTTGTTCCTACTCCAGCAGTCTTGCTTACCCAGGTCTTAATACTCTAAATCTAGTCTACAGCTGGCATTTTAAAAGCAATACCACTGGCACTGTCTGCAGAGCAAATTTATGCAGAAACAGGACATTTTGATTACAATGTCTTGTCTCAGTTTTGACCAGAGCTCCTGTCAATATTTTCCCAAAACATTCTCCCAGCTCATACAACACTGAGTGATAGACAGTAGATCGCCAGTGTTATACTGAGTTTTGCAACCTGTAAGTAGCAAGTATGGTTCACTGGGTTTTAAATGTTTTCATAGCAGGGTTTCCTATTACAGGCACCACTTCTGGCAATGGGGAATAGACCTCAGCCACAACTAAGTACATCTGATTGTTTTCTTTATTATTTTTATTTTTTTCTTTGATAGCCAAATTGCTGCTGTTTCTAGGGCTCTGTAGCACATTGGCATGGATGGCAGGTGCTGCTTCTGGCATAGCTCCTACATAAGTCATATCCAACACTTCCATTTTGAGGCCAGCTGGCCCAAGGAAATGACTTTTAGTTTTCCTCACTTTCATTACTGCACCTTGATGCTAAACCTAGGGCCCTGTAAGTGGCCTTCCTAGTGAACTTTTTGTTATTATTACTTGAATTTCTGCAGCAAAGAGTAATTCTCACAGTTAACTTCAGTTTCCTGTGCTAGTAAAGCATAATTTGGTCTTTGATTTTTTCTGTCTCAAAAGTGCATATAGTACCTTACCTCTAATGAAGCTTTTCCTTGTTTCCTAAGTCTTCCTTAGTTGTCAGAAGATCATTAGGAAAAGATCCTGCAGGTAGTGCACAGTCTCCACACTCCTTTAGAGAGATGCAAGTAGAATAGTACAAGTTTACTGGACTGGTTTTTTTCTGATGGCTGACAGCAAATGTACCACTGCCAATGCTAAAATCAAGACCAAAGTCTTAAACGTGGCTACTGCCAAAATACTCATTTATGGTTCCAGCATTTTAATTGTGCTTTATGACCTGTACTGAACTAAGTATTCCTGAATGGATATTCAAGAAATGTAATTATACCATTTTCCTGCAAGTTCCCCAAGCAATGTCTAAAGCTACTGTTTCTGTAAGAGCTTAATTTCCTCCAGCTTCTTACAATGTTCTAAAAACAAATGCTACGGAGATTTCACTGCCATGTTCACAAACAGCAGCTATCAGCATTTATCTCCTCTTTTTCTTGCTGCATTATTCCCTGAAACTCAGAAAGTTTACCTGCTTTCTGCCTTTCAGAGCTGGGTGGGCAGGTTGGGTGTGTTCACTGTCGGGAGCCTCTCTGGCTCCAGTTCATGGTGCCTGCTGGCAGGCACAGGACAAGGTCAGTTCAGGAAACTCCATCTCCTTGTCTGTATTCTGATGCAATTTTTCATTTGGGAACTAAATGTAGATCTATTTCTGGCTAGAACTTTATCGTGAATTAATGTTATTCTCAAGTTATAACACTTCTAATTGCTCTAGGGAATACACAGGCACGAATGAATTGAACTTTATTGAATCATTCCCTGATTTTGTCGTCCATTCATCTCAAATTCAGAGGCCTGGATTCTCACTGCGCTGCTGCGTACATGACAGGGACTCAGCTTTAAGTTCATCATTTCTCTGCTAAGACCAGGTTTGTTTTTTCTTTCTGAAATACTCACTTGACATGTTCAATCTTCAATTTAAACTAGTAGACTGTCCTGGTTTCGGCAGGGATAGAGTTAATTTTCTTCCTAGCAGCTGGTATAGTGCTGGGTTTTGGATTTAGGATGAGAATGATGTTAACACACTGATGTTTTGGTTGTTGCCAAGCAGTCGAGGACTTTTCAGCTTGTCATACTGGCCTGCCAACGAGAAGGCGGGGGGCACCCAAGAAACTGGGAGGGGACACAGCCAGGACAGCTGACCCAAACTGTCCATGGGGATATCCCACACCATATGGCATCATGCTCAGTATATAACTGGGGGTTGGTTGGGAGGTTGTGCAGCTCAGAAACTAGCTGAGCATCGGATTTAAGTGGTGAGCAATTGTGCTGTGCATCACTTGTTTTGTATATGATTATTATCATTTTCTTCTTCTTCTTCTTCTTCTTCTTCTTCTTCTTCTTCTTCTTCTTCTTCTTCTTCTTCTTCTTCTTCTTCTTCTTCTTCTTCTTCTTCTTCTTCTTCTTCTTCTTCCTTTTCTGTCCTACTAAACTGTCTTTATCTCAACCCATGAGTTTTACCTTTTTTCTTTTCAATTCTCTCCCTCATCCTACTGGGTGGGAGGGAGTGAGCAAACAGATGTGTAGTTGTTTCAGCTGCCTGCCGGGTTAAACCATGACATAGACACAGCTCATGCCCACCACAGAGTGGAGGGGGGGGACCATTGCTTTTCATTTATCAACTGAGAGATGTTTACATGTTGCAGTTTTTAAGGAAACAACTCTGCATGCTATCTTTTTTGCTGTGAGTTTGGAAAAATCATTATTTTCTTTCTATCTTAATATAAAACTTTTTTTTTTTTTCCCCCCATGCATCCTCAAAGCTAGATGTAGGTGGTCTCATGCCTATTCCCATTTTCAGTATTTGGTGTTTGGGATCCTTAAAGAAGAAGTCCATAATAATAATTTACAGCAGAAATGTTTATTACAGCTATAAAAATTATGAGTAAAGTCCATTGACTGAAATTTACTCCTCTGCTGGAAAATAAGTACTCAGCCTCTTCACTGTGCTCCTCATTTTATAACTCTTAAGGGAATATATATTCCTCATCTTCTCTTTTTTATGTATAGAAAATTGTCCTGTAACAGTCTATTATATTGTACTGATAAGAAACACATCCAACTATCTACACCATTAAATGGTGTCCAGTAAGTCTTTATTTCTGAGTAAGATGTATTTTTGTTCATGTCCAAAGAGGCATTTCACTCACTGCCTCTTTCTGCCAATATCTGATCTTTAGTGGCTCTTGTAGAGGCTGTTTCTTCAGGTTACGCTTCCCTATACCACGACACTGACCTACACGCAGCGTAATACAGCACCGTCATTCTCCATGTACGCAGCTCTGTTTGGTGTTACAAATCCTCCCTCCTCACTTCCCACTGCCACCCCCACAGCCACCAGCACCTGCCTCTCCACGCGCTCCCCGGCGTGCCGCCGGCAGGGCACCGTGCTGACAGGGACCTCCCCTTCCTCATGCTTTCCTTCTAAATGCGGCTGAACTCGTCCTGAAAACACGTCTCAGCCCACTTGACTGGAATCCGTGTGTTGTTCAGACCTCAGTCACTGTGCTCGTCACCTGGGGACCTTTTGCCGCATCTGGCCGTTTTCTTTCCAAGCGTCAGCATTGTGAATTCAAATGGCAAGACGGTCGCTTCGAAGTAAGAATTCCTGCTGACGGACAGTGTCTAACAGCTTCTCTCTAGCTGTATCATCACACCCTCAAAAAGTGAACTTTAACATCGGAAAAGTTTTCAGAAAAAATAAGTAATATTTTGAAGGCTACCAAAACACCAGACAGAAATATTTCCTGGTTTCTTTCTGATATGTTCCATTTTATTTGCATGAAGTATTAATAGATGTTTATTTGTTGGTTGTTTGTTTTTGGTTTTTTTTAAATCATTGGTACATGTTTTTTTCTTAGTAGTTAATTACATCTTTCTGCTTTACCTCATGAAGGAAGTATTTAAATCATTGGAAATGTCATATTTCATACTACAAAGCCAGAAATTCATCCTTTATGTGTCCATATCTTCTATAAAATTTGTGCACAAATATTGTTACAGTCTCTAAATATAAACTGAAAAGCATCCCGTTTTTCATTAAATTGTCACTTGCCAAAATTAGAGCTATTTAACTTGTGGGTTTTTTCTTTTAAATTTTTTTCCTTATGATAAGTTTTATCTTTTTGCAGTTTTACCAGACACAGCAAAAAGGCCCAGCATCAATCCTTAAAGAAGGATTGACAGAACAATCTTGTATTTGTACAGAGTCCTAAGCAATAACTTCCACCATCTCTAACTGAAATGCAGCACTGCAAAAATCCAGATTATAACTGAAGCTAAAATCCTGGCCCTCGCAGTATGCTTCCTCAGAACTCCTCACACTGTAAGGAGGAAACAGACAACTTTGTAAAATGTTAATTGTTATCTCTGTTTTTTTCTCAGTCTAGCAGTGGACAAACACTGTGATTTATGCAGACTTTTTGATAAAGCCATTTCATGACTTCTGTCACACAGATTTTAAGGTAGTCTGGCTCTGGAATTATTTTCAGGGACTTCTCTTATCTGCTGTTCAAAATAATAATAATAAAGAAGCTTCTTCTATTTCTTTGGAGTGAAACATCTTTTATCTCCTGAAAATAGCTGAAACATCCAACAGGAAGGGGAGGAAAATAACTAACATGTTGAGCTGAGTGAAACTAAAACAATTGGAAAGTAATTTACACTAAATATTGGTTATATTGAACTTCTGTTTCTTTCATCTTCAGAAAAAAAGAATCAAAGCACTTCATATTTTTCCAAGGTACCTCTGGCGCTGCATTTTTCCTTATCATGCAATCATTCCATTCATTTCAGCTGCCTCCTTTTCCTCCACATAGCCCCAGGGAGGATTTATGTTTGAGGAGCTGTGAAGCGTAGTACAGCCGTATCAGTCCCTTACGCGTGGTGCACAAAGGAAGGTCTCGCCAGCGGGGAGCGGGTTGTGCTCCACTGTGCCTGCTCCTGGCTGTGCCGCCCTGCTGAGGTGATGGCTGTGGCCAGGCGCCCCGGGGGTCCTGCACCCAAAAGTCCTGTGGTGTTTCCTTTCACCGGGTGGCAGAGGCACCTGCTGTGAGCAGCTATGTCATTCCGGATCCGTTTTGCCTCGGAGATGAGTGAAGTTTAATATCTGCTCTTGAATGTTTGATGACTTACTGAAAATGAGCTGATCTTTTTCATTCTTTGGGTGTGAGATGCATATCACGTAATTGGCATTAATCGGTCACCTTTGCAGAGATGTCAGGACCTCAATAGGCATGCAGATGTCTGCTGCTATATCCTTAAGGGTTGTTCCCTTCACCTTAAATCTGAAATACAGCAAGACTGCTATGAAAAACCCTTCTGCTGTCCTTGAAGCACTCCTCCTAAGGTCAACACAATACTTGCTTCAAGGCTACAGAAGACTGAGTGTTGTTTCTGCCTTTAAAGGAATTGAATATTGGTACAGGTTTCTAAAAAGACAGTGATACATTTCATAGGATGGATTGTAGACCTGTGTGTATTTTCCATTATAATTACCAGGCAGTAACCTAACTGAAGAGTCTCAATTAGCATATAGTTATTTTTCATCTCAGGGAATAATGCACAGACTGTTGCTAACCAAGTGACACCTCGCTCTGACCTGGTGAGGTTCAGAGATTATTTTTAGGGGAAAATTTCTTGCCATAATGAATGTGTACAGATTTGTGTATGGTTTAAGAGAGTTTTCTCTCCTACATGGAGGTCCTGATAGATGAGCTGTGTCCACCTGCTCTGAACAAAGAGAGCCGACACAACTCACCCCTAAACAGGACAGCAGGACAAAGGATCAATCTAAGGGCTTTAATGGCTGAAGGCACGGTACATAGGCCTGCAGAGAGACACATTTCTGCAGCAGTAAATATGTAGTTAGTATAATAGCTGGCAATCAGCTACTACCTGTTTGCGGGGTTGATTATAAGTGATGGCTCTCTGATTTATAATATGTAGTTTAAATTAATTCCAGCAAAACAATTTTTAATTCAGTAACAGGCAGGAAGAAATCATATTTTCATCAATGAAACCATCTTCTTCTTTCAAGCCAGATAATAAAACAGTAAGCCAACATGACCTCCATATACTTTGAACCATCCATCCACACACTCTTTTGATGGTTGCTCCTGGCAGTACTCTCTACTTAATCATTTTTCATTTTTATTGCTAGTTTATATCCTTCTTGCAACCACTTTGCCACTGTATTTTTTACTATATTGTGTATGACTGGCCACTCTTGCAGAAACTGTTAGAATCTAGTCATGTCCCTATAAAAGAGAGTATGTGGCAGACACAGGAAATTGCCACATTCACTTCAATCCTTATTAGGAAATTATATTATTTTAAGGAGTAGCAAATGCTGAAAAACCTCAGATCATGACAGTTAGGAGTACTTTCAGTTGGAAAATTGATTCTATGTGTTGAGCCAAAAACCTGAAAAAGATCAGTCTGTTTCAGTATTGTCCTCCTTCTTAAAAGTCTTCCTTTTTCCAACAAATCTATACTCCTCCTCAGTATGTGAAGATACTGTAGTTAAAAGTGTTCCATCATAGATGTGTGAGTGGGGACAGGCATTATCAAACCGATTTTACAAATGAATAACCTCAAACATGAAGTGTCTAAAATTCACTGCAATCAGAGCTGAGAAAATTACCCAGTTCTCATAATAACCAATTTCATGTCATACCCATTGAACCATACTGCTTCTTTGAGACACTGAATCTGAGTGCTTAAGGTGCTTCTTTAATTATACATTCACATGTTTTCATATGAAATGTTTTGTTTGATAATTATACAAAGGATGATGAGTCTGTTGTGAAATCCAGTTGGATGTTTCTGTCAGCTTTGTGTCATTGAAACTTCATATAGTATTATGGCATTTTAAGCAACTGTGAAGTTACATGTTTTTCTTTTCGAGAATACAGCACGAGTTGATATTTTTCCCATTTTAGTACTTGCATATCAAAATAATTTTCTTTTCTCACCAATGAGAATTATTTTTAAAGGTATATTTGGAGAAACTAGCAAGCACTTATTATAGCCAGTTTCAAGCCTAAAAACATTCATGCTTGCAAGAATGGAAAACATCTTTTACAAAGATAAAGATAACTTGCAGAAATGCAGAGCACTTCTATCTCTATTTATTATTAATCTTTGGTAATTCTCCTGTGCAAATACCTAAAGATTAAGAGTGGCAATAGAAAGAAAACATAGAGAGCAAGAGGAGTAATGGAAGGAACAGAAGGAGAAAGAAGCAGTTTAATTAAAAAGGAGAAGACAAGCTACAGGATCCTCATGATTAGTGATTTGATATAATGTAGAAAGTCAAGTATAAGAGTATGCATACAGTTTAGTTCTTCTCAAGAGGATAATTTTCTTCATGACAAGAGTTGCCATCTCCAGATTAACTCACAGGAAGACAGAGAAGGTTGTTTTTTTCCCTTCATATTTGCAGGTAAGAGGCCCCTAAAACATTAGTAGTCTGTGGTTTTTTCTCTCTTTATCATTATACTTTAATCAGAATTGGGCAAAACCAGGTAATACATTGTACATTGATAAAATCTCCTGTGGTGAAACAAGACAGTATATAAATGCATGCTTGAAATAAACTTTCCTCATTGTTTAAAGTGACAGACATGTATTTTATCTTAATCTGAGTTTTGCTGGAAGATGAAAGTTGTGCAGAACATAGACTCTCTAGAGATGGAGCTCTCTAGGAAGTTTGCTTTGCTTTTCTTGACAGCTGATTGATACCTGCAGAGTTAACCACATTTTAATGCAATTTATAGATTCGTGCATGTCACAGAAAGCTCAAAAATTAATTAAGAAAACTCTAAAATACAAATTAGATAAACGATGAATTTATTAACTGATGTATTGTTGCTTTAAATTATATACATATAAAAAAAATCTGTCATAAGACCCTGCACGTTCCTGGTTTCAAAGACAAACTGACATTTTCTCCTCCTCCACTTCTTTCTTTTTTAAATGAAGCAAGTTACTTATGAAAGTGCTCTGGTTGATGGAACTCTTCCAGCTTATTTTATTATAACACATTTTTATTCACAAAGAAAGAAAAGGTTATTGCACATGTCATATCTTTATTATACTTGACAAGCTATAAAGCATGTATCGTAAAAGGAAACAGAAAGTGATATATCAGATTACCTTTCCATTATCCACAACAAGAGCTGAGATGCTGGATGGTAAAACAGTGCTGAGTGGACACTGATGTTCCGTGGTAATTGGTTATTTTTTGCATTTAATTCCCAGGAGAAATAATGTTAAATACACAGTTCCACAGGAAAATTTGGAGACTGATGTAAGTGGTGTCCTCATCAGTGGGGAAGGCTCTCACACCATTGTTGGACTCGCTTATCCAACTGAACTAGAGAGGAACTCTATAAAAATAGAATCATAGAATCATAGAATGGTTTTGGTTGGAAAAGATCTTTAAGATCATCAAGTCCAACCTAACACTGCCAAGTCCACCATTAAACCATGTCCCTAAGCACCACATCCACATGTCTTTTATTAAACACCTCCAGGGATGGTGACTCAACCACTTCCCTGGGCAGCCTGTTCCAATGCTTGACAACCCTTTCGGTGAAGAAATTTTTCCTAATATCCAATCTAAACTTCCCCTGGAGCAACTTGAGGCTGTTTCCTTTTGTCCTATCGCTTGTTACTTGGCAGAAGAGACCAACACTCATCTGGCTACAACCTCCTTTCAGGTAGTTGTGGAGAGCGATAAGGTCTCCCCTCAGCCTCCTGTTCTCCAGACTAAACAACCCCAGTTCCCTCAGCTGCTCCTCATAAGACCTGTTCTCTAGACCCTTCAGCTTCATTGCCCTTCTTTGGACATGCTCCAGCACCTCAATGTCCTTCTTGTACTCTATATCCATACGTAAAGTGGCTGCACACAATTTTGACAAAGACTGTGAAAAAAAAAATTTTGAAATCTCTTTCCCAAAATATGTAAATGTAAAAATGTTTTCAATTTTAAAAGAATTTCTGATTAGTAATGTGCCTGTGTTTATGCTGCAGTATAACAAGGATCTAATTTGATTAGGATCTCTGAATACTGCAATAATAGTACTTTCTGTATACTAAACTCAGGAAAAATTACTTTTATCTACCTGTGAAATTTGTTCACTTACAGAGCAGACTAGGCCTATTTTTTTCACTTTGATGGTAATTGGCAGGAAAGAGTTTAATTCAGGTACTTCAGAGTAAATATAATCTCCATGCATATTCACCCTATGCCATGCAAAGATAAAGTCATGCAGGTACCAAGTAAACTCATACATTAAAAATTACCAATGTGTAACTTTTTCCGGTCACTGAGGCCTGATATTCTAATAGGGTTCCCTTTATCTTCAGGAGGATTTTTACTGGGTCTCAAAATTTTACTTCTACATACAGCCACGAAATGCAATGAAGAATTGTACATTACAATATTTTAATACTACATTAGGAGAAATTAGTAAAAACTATGAGGTGAAAAAAAGTTATTTGATCTGAATTTGGGGAAAACAAATGATTTTTAAAAAGAAAAAATTAACAGCAAAGATAAGCAGGTATGCTGTGTAGTTTTAGGATTGACAGACACCCAGGAAAAAAAAGTAAGAAAGACTGGACTTTTGCAGTATTTCATCTGCACAGTAGAACATTTTATTAGCTGAGTTTTGTGTCCCTGTTTGCAATAATGAGCAGGAACAGCACAGTGTCCAGATTAGATGACATCAGTGCTACCATAAATCATTTTAAAACAAGACAATTCTTCAAAGAAACACTAAATTTGTCAGTGGCCCACCTTTTAAATAACATTTTGTATTAATTTTAATACCACAGGAAGAGCTCTTAGAAGCAGGTATTTCTGCCTGAAGAATCATTTTTAAAATAATACACTCAGAATAGAATTTGGAGGCAAAATCTATAGCCATGTTATGTGAACAAGCCAGACTGCAATGATCTCTTTTGTACTAGAAGGAAATAGAAAAGAATTAGATGATTTTGTCATTTGTTTTGTTTGTCTTGGCAACAGGGCACCCTGGCATATCACCAGGAAAAGAGATTCATAAATATGCAAGATTTAAAATAAAAAATGGGAACACATATGTCATGTATAAATTGAAAGCACTGCAGTAAGTTTCAGGAAACATCCGCATCAATACCTTTATCATTATGTGAACCTGCTGTTGTATGTGGGATCCTGAAAAAGCAGGACACTCATTTTGATCATGGTTATTTGTCCATTTCCATTGATTTTATTGTAAATGCTTATTAAAAGACAATTAAAAGTGGTGCAATGAAGTCTCAAAAAGCCAAGGTCTACAAACCCAGTGCAAATCACACATTAAGATATGATACATGATGACAGGAGACAGGCCCTGGAACCATAAAAATGCTGAAGGAAATAACATACAGAGTTTTCTTCCTGCCCTTTTGGATTCGCTGAAAGGCCAAAGAAATTTTGTGTGAAAGATCAAAATAGAATTAGTTACTTAATGAGTCCTTCTCCCCAAAAAACACAAAGGGCAAAATTTATAAACATATTAAAAATGTCTTTCTTTGTGAGAAATGGTTTATTTTGGAAGCTAGGATTATTCCTTAGGAGCTTTTTACTTGGAATCAGCTTCAAGAAGTCAAAGAGAAAGAGAAATTTGTGCCTTTGAGTCGTTCATTTGGTCAGCGTTAATCTTCTGGCTTTTTCAATGTGCTATGAAATCTTCAAACACTTTTGAATGCTGCATGTATAGCATCTGAGGGACTGGACCTGTCAACCCTATTCAATCACATAGCTGTCGAATAGACCTTGGGCACTGTTGTTCTTGGCTTTTGGATATTTATTAGCATGTGAAAGGACAAACTTGGCCTCTGTATATGCAAGATTCTGCACGCTATAATTTATAGATGCACTTTATAACATTTACCTTTGCAAACCAGATACCAGTATTGAGCAAAGAGATGACCTTGAGTACCAGTAGCTTCATCATCTACCTGCTTGTTTCTACCACTTTTTTTTTAACCTGATGAATGTAATTATATATAGTTATGCTCACATTTTCAAAGGTCTCTTACTGCTGTTTCTATTTATGGACTAAAGGAGGTTTGATGGACCATAAGACCTTTTCATGTGAGGAACCAAGCTGTGCTCCTGTGGAATGTCAACTTCTTCGACCAGCAGAGAAGTAAAGGGAAGGCTGTTAGACGGAAATTGCCTCTTTTCAGGTAGTTGGAACCCAATTTGAAACTTCTTATCTATTTTGGCTGATGCTCATGTCCTCCACTAGGAATGTCACTGTATCTATACCCATGGATTATGATTTGTTTCTCAACCTACTTTGTTTTCTGATACTTTAATCCACTGGGCTTATATGAGTATGCCCTACAAGAAGTCCCCAACAGATCTCAACTGACCGTAGGCAACTGAGTTGCAATGAGTTAAAACTGTTGATACTTCACCTTTGCTTACCCACTTAGCAGCATAGACGCCAAAAAGCCTGACAGCCACAAATCCAGAAGCTGAGCAAATTACACAGATTTTATTCTAACGGCTGTGAAAAGGAAGACCTTTCAGTAATGCCACTGTAAGGAAAGATAATTTTATTCCAGCTTTGTGCTGACAGAAATGATTACCTGTAGTGCTTGATGGGAGAAAATTTGGTTCAACCTGGCAAGTCTCTCATCTCTCCCTTTATTCTAGTTGAGGATGGAAGCTATGAGTGTTTTTCCAATTTCATATAGAGTGCACTGAACCTGCCATAATAAAAATATTTAGATTACTGATAACCTGAGAGGTTGAGATGCCTCCCCTCAGCAACAGATATAATTAACCTTCACATGCAAATAAGCATCACTCATTTGTGGCAATATTTTGGAAAATATGCATGCTAACCACAGTTGTCCTTAATCATTTGTTGATTTTGAAAATGTTTGTTACTGCATTGCTTCACCTACATCTCTCATGTTTTCTGCTGGTGCATCTTAGTTCAGGTGTTTGAAGGGTTAGTGGCTGAAGAAGTTTGTGTTCTGCCAAAGCTGCATGGGATGGTTGCCTGGTAACGATACCTGTGGCGTAAAAAGTATTGCGTCAGGCATATGCCTGTTACTACCTCTTTTTAGGGGACAGCGAAGAATTATAGACAAGATATATTTTATTTAAGGATCCTAGAAGATCTAGAACTGCTGTTACCTGAGAGACGAAGCTGAAAAGGAAATGCTGTGAAACCAGTATATCATTGGAGACTGCCTTCAGTAAACCACTGCAGAATTAAATTAACTTCCATTTTAACACTCTAGATAGCTGCCATGGGAAAATAACCTGCTTCCAGCTGCTTGCTGGGAGTCCCATCCCAGCAAGGCAACCAAGTGCTTTGGAGAGCAGTTAGGCATAAAGTCCTCCTTGTTTTGGTCTCAGGGGGCCTTCCAATATGTTTAGCTAGCATCAACTAGCTAGACCATATGTTGTTTGCAGCTGTAACACTCACCGGGCACTACACCAGTCTCCTCTCTCAGGGGGAGACACACCACTGTGCAGCAGTCTGAGAGTTTGGTGACAGGTTCTGCACAACTCCCATTGCTCCTATGACCCAGGCAGCTCCTTGTGGCAAGACAAAATTACTGCATTTTAGTGACAGTACCCAAACCCACAAACTGACTGAAGCAGCATCAGTTGACTAGATAACACCTGTATTAAGTCTCTGTCAGGGCTGGATGGGACTTCTATTATCGTCTCCTCATCTCCTCAGCTGTTCCACCAATACAGGTTTATTCCTGTGTCTATCCACTTGCTGAGGGTGGAGGGGAAGTCAAATTCTTTAGTAACTAATAAAGGCTAAACAATGAATAAGTGACAGAAATGTTCAGATAGACAAAAGGTGTATTTTGCCTGCCCACTTAATGGCATCATAACCTATTATCATGGCTGTCAAACTGCAGTCTGGAAAACAGTGAGCATCTCTCAAGGGTCTGAGGGTCCTTATTAACGAAAGACCTTTATGGCATCTTTACTTTGTTTGAGGATGGGCAGAGGTCTGCTGGTCCCAAGGATTAAAGATTACTTGAGCTTGGAAAAAAGTGTACTGTACTACAGAACCACAGAATAGCTGAGGTGGGAAGGGACATCTGGAAATTGTCTAGTCCACTCAGAGCACTGTCAGCTAGAGCACGTTGTCCAGCACTTTGTCTAGTCCTTATCTCAGAGGAACTCTAGTCCATAGCTTTAACTCTTCTCAAGTATCTCTTGAGTCCTTATAAGCTCATTCTGACTGATACCACAAAGCCAGATGTAGCAAGGTCAAAAGGAAGAGATAGGGTCTTCTAGCCAAATTTCCTGTTTATTAGTCAGAGATGTTTGCCTATTCCTTGTGGCATCAAGCCCAATAACCTCTGGTTGATTACAGCAAGTCTTTAAGGCTGACATTCTAATCTTGACTTTAAAACTCCAAGTGACAGAGAAGCCAGAACATGCCCTGGACAAATTATTCTAATGATTAATTACCCCTTCTATTAAAAAAAAAAAAAAAAAAGTTGCAGTATCTAATTTTTTCCAGGGATGGATCTTGATATGCATGTCTGCTAGAGTAAAAAGACTTCTATTGTCAGAATTTTCCCCAGATAAATATTTATGGACCATGATATTCATATTTTTATATGCTCTTGAATAAGATATATCCAGTGCAGTCATAACATAGTATTCTATGCAGTTTTAATAATTGTTGAATCACTATTTTGCTGTGCTACTACTTATGTAGATGTGATATGATCCATCACAGCGTATTCTATAAAGAACTGAAAAGAAAGTAAGCAGTGTTGGTTAGCTTCTGTGAAGTGGGGGGAAAAAAAAAAATCTAGCTCTTGCAGTGAAGTTTATCCTCAAATCTCCTGTGGCCAGAGTTCACATTTTCTACATTTTGTTGTCATTAAATGGAATCTTAACCTTGGCATAAAATGATTTCAAATTAACAGCTGCTAAACACTAGAGAGGCAGAAGGTTGTGTAATGCTTGTGTGCTGAACTCTAGCAAAGTTGTTTTATTTTTTTATTGCTAACTCAGTTTAATCCAGCCGTACTTATATTTTACAATTGCACAACCTGAAGGGTAACCTGTGTGCATGTCTGGGGATAACTCTATTCCATCCAGTGAAATGACCCATGCAAGCAGAGCCCAGAATCCACCATACCTTAGCACCTATCACTCCCCTCCTTCCTGACTCCCTCCCCATGCCAAAATACTTCAATCACATCAACAGAATCCTGAAAAAGAAAGAGAGTTAAAGTTATGACAGCAGACTTCCTGACATGATCTGCTCTTTCCTTCTGAATTAGCTAACCATGGTTCTACCAGTCCCAACCACAGACTGCAGATTTATGGCACTAGCATTATGTTTGCTTTTAGAGAGCTGGAGGTTTTATACATCAACGATAGTAACTTCTTCCTTCTGGAAACAACAGCTGAATTCTTCAGAATTTTGTAACCTCTGAATAATGCTGAAATTATGATAAACTCTCAAATTGCTTTCTTATTTGAATACAAGACCTACACTCTTCTAGCTAAGAACAGATGCCGAAAGTAATTCACAGAGTTTCTCTCTAAACATCCACAAGCAAATAAGGATCTCCACAGTAATCCACTCCGTATCAGACAGTGAGCATATCTGACAGCGGTCATCCTGTCATCCTCTCTCCATGCCTGAATACTAAGCGGTAATAGCTGTGCCGCATGTCTCTGGAGCACACTACCACAGCCAGTTCTTGTGAGAGAAAACTCTTCAGCACCTGTCACTGCTTGCTACTGGAGACAGGTTACTGGGCTGAATGTGGTGCTCTGAGCCACCAGGCTAGCATCCGCCTTCTCATGAAGGCCCCTTAAAAACAGCTTTCTGAATAAATAAGGCTAGTAACAAAACTCACTGAAGGCTCTGAAATTTCACCTGTTGGCCTCAGTGTTTTTTTAAGAAAATTAATTAAGCTTCCTCTGGGCCAGTCTCCAACAAGCACCATCTGATGAACTGCATTGGTATGCTGCCTGCGGCCATAGCCTGCCTCTCTGCCAGCTGCATCAGCCACGTGCAGTATCACAGGTAGGCAAACACTTACTTTTGGGAAATCAACACCAGCTAATTACTATTTACATTTTCAATTACAGGTGAGTAGGAATAAATTTCTCTACCCATCTTTGTAAATCCTTAGATTATAATTAAAATATCAGCACTGTTTTTAAGAACTTCTCTCTCTCCAGTCTCTATGCTGAGCCTAGTAGTTTCCCATTAACATTTCTCAGCCGATCACGTGTTACTCTCACAGCTGTGCTCTCTGTGTATGTGGTGGAGATGGTTTAAACAAAAACCACAGGAGAGGAACACTGTAACCAGCCTGGAATAATACGCAGTTGGCTGGAAGACCTGAGGCACTTGGCACTGCCTGAGCTGCAGAAGCAGACATAAATGCTAACACAGCTAAGGTCTTCTTTGAGGCAGAACAGAGGAACATACCTGGAAAACGTCTATGAAAGATGGTCTCCTATAAGACCCACTTGCAGATATTCATTCAAGCCAGAGATGGAGGTTGCATGCACTGTTCACTCTCTCCCCATTTTTCCACACATACATATTGACTAAGCAGTTTTCCTGGCCTCAAACCCATTTCTAGTTATTGGTATTTGGGCTCATCCCTAATGAACTTTTTCCTTTTCCATTGATTGTGGTTCTTACTAGCCTGGTGGCACAATATCTGAGAGAAGAGGAAGACTTGAGTCCTCCATCAGGAGATCCAGTAGAAAAGACAGAATTAGCTGTTTCAAAGAAAAAGGTCTGGCTGTGGTTCTCCTTGCCACCGACCCTCCACTTTTCCCTCCAGTCATCCTGATTATTCACAGTCAAATTCTAGGCACATGTTTCCCCAACACAAGCGAACTCTCTACTCATAAGGTTGTCTCTGCTTTATATATACAAGTATACCCTATATTGCTGACTAGTAGCAGAAATGTGTGGGAACAGGCAGAGGTGAATGTGCCTGTTGAGATCTTCAGCAAGGAAAGCAGTGTTTCCTTGGAGTACTTAGAAGAAAAGAAGCAGCAAGCTGATGGGAGAAGTAATTCACTAGGATTATTAAGGATCCAGAAGTGCTCTATCTCTGTGTGTGCATAAAAAATAAGACATAAAGAAGATGTTCCAATTTCCTAATTCTCATAAGAATTTCAACTGAAAAAAAAAAATTTTTTTCTTTATATAAATACAAAAATCCTGCCTTTGCTTTATTCTTGCAGAACATTAACAACAGAAACCATGTCATGACTCGTCTGGAATTATCCTCAACATGAACTGTGTAGACATTAGTACTGTATGCTGTACTAAATATGTGGGGGTTTTTCCAATTCAGAATATTTCAGCAAGTATCCATGCATAAGATCTAAAGCCAGCTCCCAGTCCATAAAGCTGTCCTTGTTCATGGAGAGTTCAGGAGAGTTTTATTTAAGAATTTCCAAGCTCTATCAGAACTACAAAACTTTATACTAAATGTAGTCAGTTTTCAGCACTGTAAGTTTACATCTTTGGTGATGTATCAGTAATACATAAGGAGAAACTTCTAAAGGACTGATGTTGATGGTGAAAATTATGTTGATTTTTTTTCATTTCTTGACAGCTAAATGCATATCTTATATAAGTTAATATTTTTGATTTCTGAATCCTGGTGAAAAACCCTAGAAATTAGAAAGGTATTTCTTGTTTAGATGTTTACTTTTACTCAGACAAATAGATAAGTAGGTGAGTTTCTATATAAAGTTTATTTAAATGCACATATGCATATATAAAATATGCACATATATTATCATCTGCATATATTAAAAAATTAATCAACATTTTTGATATAGGTTAACTCACTTTTATTTGTGTTTCTTCAGTATTTTGTCTTACAATATTTATAAAAGAATCCAACCTTGCTTCAAGGATAGAGGTCTTGGTTTAGCAGAGCTAATGCCAGTCTTGGCACTACTGACAGCCAAAAGCAGATGGGTCCATACTGTTCACTGAGGCAGTGACCCAGGACTACCGCGGATCAAGGTTGTTAGAGAATTGTACCAGCACAGGCAGTGTTTTGTAGCTGTATCTGCATCAGCTGGCTGGTGGGGAGGAGTTTCTGACTTCAAATCTTCTTGGTGTGTCCTGTATGAAAACAAGTTGCCAACAAAAACACACTTGACTTATATAATTACTTTCCCTTTCCATCAGAAACAGTAGAAAAAGATATAAGTTTTAACTAAGGCTGTGTTTTTCCTTGTTTCAGTTTTAGTTGGATAAACAAGCAAAGATGATAAACTGCATTGTTGATAGGAGGAATTTTCCATCCAGCAAACCAGTACAGCAAATTCCAGCAACGTTCTCCCAAAAGAGGCCTTGCCCTAGACAGCTGATAGCTGGATGAAATACTGTGAAAACTGGCTGGCATTTTCACAGGTTGTTTAGAGGATAATAAAGATGAGATTCCCTTTTTCTCCTTTCATCCTTCCATTTGTGTTACTTCTTTTTAAGGCCAGGCTGACAAGCAAATGAGTTCTTGACCTTACTCTCTCCTTCCCCCCCGCCCCTTTTTTTTTCTTTTTTTTTCTTTTTTTTTTTTTTTAATATTTGACATTTACATTATTTCCAGATACAAAACAGAAGAACTGAGCAATGCCAGTGGCTGCTTTGCTAGGTACTGTGCAGACACTTGAAAGAGGCAGACCTTAACTCAGGTTATCTATGAAAGATGGATAAAAGAGTAGGTAGAAAAGAAATCATTTCCTCCCCCAAGCGCACACATGTGCGCGCACGTGTGTGTGTGTGTGTGTGTCTTGAGGTGTAGATAGCTCAGAAACTAGTGGATTTCCTAAGCCTATGCAGGAAATATGTTACAGAACCATGAACTGATGCAAGATCCACTGTCTCATTCTTAGACTTTAATCACAAACCAATCCTTCCCTTCTTTGTATCTTTCTTTTGAAAAAGATCTTTAGTGGTCAGAACACAGGCAGAGCTACCCAGGCACAATTCTCCTCCTCATAACAGATCAATGTTGTTAAAATAGATACATATGGAATTTAATTTTGCTTTTGCTCCAAGACTAATATGACAAGAGATTGGGCTAGGTTTCTTTCCTCCAAAAGAGCCTCAGGCTAAACCCCAGGACTGATATACCACAGAGAGCTGCGAGACAGCTACAAAGAAAAAATTCTGGAAAGCAAGCTATTAAAGCCAGAAGAGTGTTCTGTTTTCCTGTTGGTCTTTATCTGTGCTTATTAGTGGGGTTTTTAGAGATTAACTTCAAGGATCAGATTGTCCAGCAAGTTCAGATTCCTTTGGGGCTTTGCAACCTGTATATGAAGTTAAAGTTACCACTCTCCCTGACTGACAAAAATATTTCAGCGCAAAGCGAAGTAACTTTTCCCACATCTGATTTCTTTGCCCAGTTTGTTAGCTTTTTTCCTATCCTAATCTGTTTATTTCAAGAACATTCTTATGGATGTAAGACTTGTCCTCAGGGTAGTTTTGCAGTCTGTCTAACTCAATAGCCTGTCTTTTCAACAGCAGATGCCTCACTGGAAAGGACAAGAAACTCACTAATCTATTCTTCCTAATTTATGGTAGAATATGGTTAAATCCTGTAACATAAAAGTTTACATCCTTGTTAAAACTTTCTTTCATTTGTTATCATAATACCAGAGTTCAAAGCAGGCAGGAACTACCTTCTCTACCCCATAAGACAGCAACAAGGATACACCATAAAAAATTACTCCTCTCTGATGTTCAGCATGTCAAGATTGACACCCTTCAGATCCTGTTCACTGAAACTGAAGAAAATCCTGAGTTTTGAAGAATACAAAATGATAAGTCCTAAGCGTTACTTTAAATGTCCCAAAATGCAGATTTACATTTTAAATACTAAGTGGAGCCTTACTGAAGGGAAAAAGGAGGGAAGGGAAGGGAAGGGAAGGGAAGGGAAGGGAAGGGAAGGGAAGGGAAGGGAAGGGAAGGGAAGGGAAGGGAAGGGAAGGGAAGGGAAGGGAAGGGAAGGGAAGGGAAGGGAAGGGAAGGGAAGGGAAGGGAAGGGAAGGGAAGGGAAGGGAAGGGAAGGGAAGGGAAGGGAAGGGAAGGGAAGGGAAGGGAAGGGAAGGGAAGGGAAGGAGGAAGGAGAAAAGAGAGAAAAGAGAGAAAAGTAGCAGCATTCTGCACTCCAACTGGGAAGTCATGCAGCATACACGCTTTAGTACATGCTTTACGGTATCACTTCCCCTGGCCAGCCTCTGGAAACAGTATGTCAGTGGTATGTCAGAAGGAGATTGGTGGGCAATTTTGAATCAACAAGGGACCTCTAACAGTTTTTAAGCTGACTTAGGCAATAAGGAAAAGAAGGATAGCATCAAATTATTTATTACTTTCCCTTCCCAGCAACCAAAACCAGCAGCCCACTGTAGTTATGGCTAAAAACCACAGAACACAAAGACTGAAATAGTCAGCTTAACAGCTATAAAACACATTTTCTCTCTCCGATACAGGGAGATGAAACTAATGATAATACATTTTTACCTAGAGAAAAACAAAGTAAGTTAGGAGCAGCAGTTCTCTGTGTGAATATTCTGAATTCATAAAATTGCTCTTTAGCTTTCTAAACAATAAATTACCAAACAGTAATTTTTAAGAAGATCTACAGGAAAAAATTGGCATAATTATTCCTTCTTCAACAAATAGCACAGGCACTCCAGCCTTTATTTAGTCATGGAGGCTTTAAGCAATGTACTTTTCTACATTCATTAAACAGAACCTGAAGATCATGCATCCTCTACCCAGAAGCACCCAGAATCATAACAACTGCACTGTATCTCTGAAAGCTAATCACCCAGATACCCATCAATTAAACAGAAATTCAGTTGTTAGAGATTTCAGTTTTTCTTCATTAAGATGTAAGTTGTCCTTCATTAAGATGCAAGTGAGGTACAATTTCTTTTTAGGTTACTGCATTCATTTAAAGAGATTTTGAAAGATTTTTTCCTAAACCAAAAAAGTCCATTCATAAACTTCATCAAAACTGATAGATATAAATTCCCCAGTGACATAGATCCCAGCTAACAACCAATGTTAGAAACCAGAAAACTGGTTTCTACAAAAAATCATGGAGCTGACTAGATGAAATAAACAGAAATCAGCATACAAGATTTGCTATTACTGAATTAATTCTTGATTATTACACTTCTTTTAAAAAGTGTTTATTTGTTGCTTTCATATTATTTATATGAAGTACTTCATATTTCATATTACTTATATTGAGCTACAGATGTTGTCTATCTGGACGTCTGTAAGGCCTTTGACATGGTCCCCCACAGCATCCTTCTCTCAAAAGTGGAGATATATGGATTTGATGGGTGGACTATTTGGTGGATGAGGAATTGGTTGGATGGTTGCATCCAGAGCGTAGTGGTCAACAGCTCAATGTCCAGATGGAGAACAGTGACAAGTGGTGTCCCTCAGGGACCAGTACTGGGACCAGTACTGCTTATCATAGAATCATAGAATGGTTTGGGTTGGAAGGGACCTCAAAGATCATCTAGTTCCAACCCCCCTGCTATGGGCAGGGACACCCTCCACTAGACCAGGTTGCCCAAAGCCCCATCCAACCTGGCCTTGAACACTTCTAGGGAGGCGGCCTCCACAACCTCTCTGGGCAACCTGTTCCAGTGCCTCACCACCCTCACCGTAAAGAATTTCTTCCTAATATCTAATCTAAATCTACCCTCTTTTAGTTTAAATCTGTTACCCCTTGTCCTATCACTACATTCCCTGACAAAGAGTCTTCATCAATATCTTCATAAATGACATAGATAGTGGCATCAAGTGCACGCTCAGCAAGTTTGCAGACACCACCAAGCTGAGTGGTGCAGTCGACACACCTGAGGGACAGGATGCCATCCAGAGGGACCTGGAGAAGCTCGAGAAGTGGGCCCATGTGAACCTTATGAGGTTCAACAAGGCCAAGTGCAAGGTCCTGCACCTGGATTAGGGCAACCTCTGGTATCGATACGGTCTGGGGGATGAAGGGATTGAGAGCAGCGCTGCAGAGAAGACTTGGGGGTACTAGTGGATGAAGAGCTGGACATGAGCCGACAATGTGTGCTTGCAGCCCGGAAGGCCAACCATAGCCTGGGCTGCATCAAAAGAAGCGTGGCCAGGAGGTCAAGGGAGGTGATTCTCTCCCTCTGCTCTGGTGAGACCTCACCTGGAGTGCTGTGTTCAGCTCTGGGGTCCTCAGCACAGGAAGGACATGGACCTGTTGGAGCAGGTCCAGAGGAGGGGCACAAAAATGATCAGAAGGATGGAACACCTCTCCTATGAACAAAGGCTGAGAGAGTTGGGGTTGTTCAGCCTGGAGAACTGAAGGCTCTGAGGAGACCTTATTGCAGCTTTTCAGTACTTAAAGAGGGCTTGTAAGAAGGATGGTGACAAACTTTTTAGTAGGGCCTGTTGTGATAGGCCCAAGGGGTAATGGTTTTAAAGTACAGGAAGGTAGATTTAGATTGGACATAAGGAAGAATTTTTTTATGATGAGGATGGTGAAACACTGAAGCAGGTTGTCCAGAGAGGTGGTAGATCCTCCACCCCTGGAAACATTCAAGGTCAGGTTGGACAGGGCTCTGAGCAACCTGATCTAGTTGAAGATGTCCCTGCTCACTGCAGGAGGGTTGGACTAGATGGTCTTTAAAGGTCCTTTCCAACCCAAACTATTCTATGAGTCTATATGTATGTGAATTAAATAAAATGCATACCCTTCTGTGAGCATAAATAGCACATTATAACAGCTCCGGTATGTAAGTGCTTCTTTAATACATACGTGTGTGCTCCAGACATTAAAGTTTACCATTCCATAGGCCACCACATTCCTTCTTTGCCTGTAACCCAGCTCAGGAGAAAATTCAATGAATTTAACCTCATTTCCAAACTCTTGAGTGAATTAATGGTAAATCACATCAGGAATTATCTCTAATCCCTCCACCTGCATGGGCATAGAGGGTATGCCTGATAGCATCTGTATGTCATTTACAAGTGATGAGGTAACAAAGCTTTCATCAAGCATTTAAGTGATGGGAGAATAAAACAAGAGGATTCTAACATAACACACCCCCTTAACACACCTGGCTTAAACTACCATTTTCCCATGTGATTATACCAAGGACTTCATTGCAAAGGAATAAATTACTGATCTTTCTTCCCCACTCTCATTTCTCTCTCTTGAGAACACATAATACTGAAATGGCATTATTTCCCCTAGAAATGTAAGGTCCCACAAATGGGTGGATGTACCTCCATCAACATATGTAAGAAGCCAAGGATCTGAATAAATGAGTCCTTAATACTAATCCCATTCTTTAGTTACTTTAGGCAGGAGTGTCATAGTAATTTCTAAAAATAAATAAATAAATAAATAAATAAAATATTGAATTATGGGTTAAAAGGAAGTGTATTTGAAGTTATTAGAAATCATGATGAACATCTGTCAGTCATAAAAATGGATCTATGATGCTCCAGTTCTATCTTTAAAAATGCTATTTGCAACACTATTCTGCATACCAGCAATTAGTAATTTGTATGTATCTTTAGTTCATCTCACCTTTTGATCCAAGAGACCATTAATTACAGCAATTCTTTCCATTACCATTTCAAATGGTTTTGTACAAGAACAGGGACAGTTGAATTTTTTTTTTTAACACACCCAGGGCTTAAAATTATTTGTGGCTTTATGAGATAAGCACAGTGATATTAATCTCTACCCAGAAATGAAATGTACATCAATACAGCCTGTAAGATCTTCCTTCAGTACAGCTTTCTGGTCTGTGAACACTAGGAATGATTCTAGCTTCATGTCCTTCTCAAATGATTCATATGCACTTTGCAGGATTTTGGAAAGTTCTAGCTTCAGCTCTTTCTTGGCAAAACTTTGCTCTTAAGGATGCACAGCTAACACAGGAGTAAATCTGTTCTTTACCTAAAACAGCAAAGCTCCAATAGCTCAGTAGGCAATATATTGATTTATGAGAGTTGGGCACATCCTGTAGTGCCTGAAATTGTCCTCTTTGTATGATCTAAAGACAAATCAGAGTTAATGTGCAATAGATATGTCTGAAAGCTAAATTTGTCCCATTATCCTGACATTCATCACCACTTATTATGCCCTGTCCACCTTAGCATTGCTTCCAGATTCCATTAAGTCCAGCAAAATTTGTAATTAATGATTGATTCCATTTGTTTTCTGGCACTGTATCTGTAGGGTTGCTGTCAAAGGAGTGTTGCAGGATTACACTTTTACTTATTTATTTACTTGTTTCAGTCTCAGTGGTTTAATGAGCCTGCATCAACTCCAGAAAACTGATGACAGGACAGTAGGAAAAATGCCTCCTCTGAGGGACACAGCTTCTGGTATTTTGTAGCCCTGCCTGCTTGTAATGCTCTGGAACCTGTGCCTGTGCACACTCATGGAAAGAGCAAAACATCTGAGCATAAAATTATGGCAAATTTAGGAACTTTTTTTTTTTCAATTGAATTACATTTTTACAATTGTTAAAAGCACAGTGGTATTTAAACAAGTTTAGCAATTAAGAGTGGCTGGTTTCCCTACCCATACACAGCATGCACTTAATAAGAGAACATTCCAGTTCCCCACAGATGTTAGGGAAGGCAATATATGCCTTTAGATAACTTGTGAGACTAGAAGCAGCAGTTTATATTCTATTCTCTGTCAGATTCAGTTATCCAGAGAGGCTAAGTCAGCATTTCCAGTGAACATACTCCATACCCATGACCAGATCTTCAACAGCTCTAAAGGGATGTTCCTTTGCCTCAATTTCTGATATATCTGTCTCTAAAATCTTCTTAAACCTTGGCTTCCCACAGTTACGTAACTGGAACTTTTCTTTCCCAGGATGTCTAAAGTGTAACTATAAGCTGAGCTCATCCATGCATTTTGCAAAGCTTGTCCTCCTCAACAGCATTTGTAGGAAAGGTCTTAAGAAGAGTTTTAGCATACTCCTTAAGCGATGACTTAATTTATTTAACACTCCCATTGTGAAATTACATATTCACTCTGAATATTTCTAGAAAGGTTCATGTTTTAAGGAATTTAAATATTAGCTAATTTTATGTAGAAGTTGATGGTAACACATTATATCTATTGTACCACTATGAGTTGACAAAGCACGGTCTAAACAGCAGTATTCAGATGATCTTTATATTTGATAAAATCCTAACATACACATCTCTAGTATCATTCACACATGATTTTGACATGTTCACAACTAAAGAACAAGCTCATGAAAAATGAGTGTAAATCTGAAAACTCAAATGATAATTGAGATATATCTGCAATCCTCAAACTGATCACAAGTGTTCATTCTCCATTTCTCAAAGAACTGTAACTGCCTCTGCATATCATCCATAAAACAAATGGTAGATTAATATTTTGTTTCATTTAAGGGAAGGCATTAAATACTCACAGAGTCACTATGAGAATATGTAAGTTGCTGCAATGACCCACTGATGGAGCTATGGAAAGAACAGGCAGCTTAGCCTGGTGTAAACCCTTGAGGCACCCACATCCTCAGGAAGGAGCTGCAGCTAGTGAGCATGAAAGGGACTTGCCTCAGCAAGTGGAAAGTATTTTCAAAGGGAGTTAAGTGCTCTAGAGATTCCCTCATCTTTTGTCTGTAGTAGAACGGACTATGACTCCCATTTTCCCTCTCCATCTTTATAGTGGCTTTTAGGAATAGCATTAGGGCAGCCACTACGTATCAAATAAGTGAAGAAGTGGAGGTGGGTAGCAGTTGTACTATCAGGGACCTTATTCTATGCTTATGACCTTGACCTCTCCAGATCATGACAATTTGTGTACATAAAGTTCTGAGTTCTTAGCCTATTTTATGGAAGGAAAATTCTCTAATGGAGAAATGAAAGAAAACATCATTAGTTCAAACTCATGATTTCCATTCATCTGCATGAAGATTACATGTCAAGGGAATAATAAAGCCCTTCATCGTGCTTCTAGCAGTATAAAGTGTTGCCAGGAATTTGAGGGGGAAAGCTGAACAAGTTGACCTTACTTAAACTTCAGTCGGCCTAAATTCTGAAAAGCACTTACATCTATAAAATGGCATTCAGTGGATAAAAGAGGAGAAGATTGAAGGAATGAGGTTTTCCTGTCTTTCCCTCCAAAATGCCAATTATTGCTCAGATTGCACATTATTTGCCGAGCCTGGTGAGTCATAACCTTGAATACCCAAATGCTCACCACATGGTTGCAAAGACTTGCTTTGCAACAGACTGCGTAAAGGAATCTAGCCAAAAAACAGACTTAATTTAGATTCTACCTTTGATTCAATTTAAAACGTTCCTCCACCAGACCTAGCAAAACTACGCGCAAGCAAATCCCCAAATAATGTGTCAGGACTGAACACAGAACACAAATCAAAGGTCCAACTCAACAGTTTTCAAAGCACTCCCCCTCCAGAACTGTACCACTCTTTGGCTATGCCAAGCAAATCTGCCACCAAATTCCTGAATGTCGTGTTTTGATCCTTTTGTTTAGAAATTCAATGTGATGTTTCTGTGCTTGTCATGGAGAACTCAGGATTGAAGATGAAAATGCTGACAGCTCTGACTTCACTCATAACTATTGTGTTGTCTGTGAAGTCATGCTGTTTGGCACGTTAGTGCAGGCGTGTATGGATCCTTCCATATTGATAGCACAAGGGGAGAAACTAGGGATGTCCTAAGAGACAGCAGTTAAACCTTTTAGACATACATAATCTTAATACAACAATGTGCATTGAATCAAATTGACTGAGCCTTAGCTCATTCATGGCACTAAATATTCAACAAGGAATCTACACAGAAAAAAAATTTCACTTTCTTACTAATAACCAGTCATAGTGGAAAGAGATACTGGGACCACCATTCATACCTAATCAGAACATGCTTTAAGATTTTATAATTTCCTCGGCTACTATACTATTCTCATTTCTACGGAGTTACTGAATGGAATAGTCCCTGCTGTGATTAAGCCTATTTATTATTAATGATGTAATTGTTTTTTTCTTCCTCTCCCCTGTTCAAATGAATCTAAATACTGATCATGGAAACACAGTTGGTCAAATTCTGATCTCAGTAGGACTCTCGTAAGCTGAAATATTTAACTACATTGAGTCAAAGGAATCATTCCAAATTTATAAAGGCACAAAATAAAAATCTGGCAAAGTATATCAAAGGTAATCAAACATAAAATTCATTGCTACATCCTCATGAAAACACAACAAACTACAAAGATCAGTGGACCTTCTTGAAAATGAGTGGGTAACTGCGCCAGAAGCAAAACAAAATGAAATCAACCTTCACCACAAACATTAAAAAAGTGCTGAACTATCCAGAACATAAAAATTATTACACACAGACATCTTCACTTCAAATGAAAAGCCCATGAAATCAAAGCCCCATGTGAACAAAAAGTAGCTTAAAAAGTAAACAAATCACAGTACTGCCAAAATGGGGCAACGTATTGAACAGACCCAGGGAAGTAGGTAGACCCTGAAAGTCAGGTGAAACATTAGTAAAATTAAACTAAATTTGAAAAGATTAATATCTGAACCTGAAAATTTAACTCTATTTTAGAACATACTTTTTCAAGTACAAAGAGATTGTTGCTTCAGAACAACTGCAAGCAGTTAATTGTTTTTTCTTCCAATGCAAAATCAGTAAGAGGAAAAAAAAAGCCTTTGCTTCTGAAAACAGTGGCTGCTCCTCCCCATTTCCTTCACCCTCAAAGTAAACTAAATGCAGGCATTTTGATTTGTTTGAAATCAGATAATGGTTGATTTTGTAATCTTTTGTAGCCTACACTTCTGCCCAAATGTTAACCCACTGTGGATTATCTGAATTTGGGACACCATCTATATAAGACTGTAATTAAAAGGAACAGCAGATTGATGCAAACTCTTCTGATAACTATGGCACTTAGCAGATAAAATACTACTCAGCTGCCTGTGATTCTCAGGGAAAAAATCACACAGGATCAAATGGCACTCTAAAGATGCCTTCCTTTCTTCAGCTAGGAACTGTCAGGTGAGGAATTTTATGTATAGACATATAAAATAAAGTCTACAAAATGCTGCTCACGCTGTACTGGTTAGATTGGTAAGCAGTTTTCCAAGATGATGTTCCAGACCTTCTCTGTCACTTAGCATAGACTAAAAAGACAGCAACAAAGTCACAGATCTACCAGTGACTTTCTTTGGATTCCTGGAGCTGTAGATGTGCAGATGAAGGCTACCTTCCAGCTCTCAAAGCCAATTAAAACTCTCTGAAGTAGAGCCCTTGCTTGCTAATGGGTTGCATTTAATATAGTTAACGTGTCTTCCTAATTGTCTGGAAATAGTTGACTGCTCTTGCTTGCAGACAGTGCAGAAGGTAAGGACCCCTTTGGATACTGCAGATTGTTTCAGTGTGAGCAATTTTTCTGCTACCAAGATCACCTTGCTGTGATGGATTTTAAAATCTCCAGCACTTACACGTCTTCTGGGAAATCTTCAGATGGCCCGTTATCTTGACTTTCCAGGTTCTTTGTTTCACCACAATCATTTAAAAAGAAGAAAAAGATCGGGTCTCTGACCACTTAATATTGCTCACTGTGGTGAGCATTTGAATTTTGAATTTGAACGTTGCTTCTTCACTTTTTTCCCTAATGTGTTTTTAAGTACTTTCTTTAATTCAATGAAAAGTATTTGCCTGTTTCTCAAATCTACGACTATTTTAATATTTAATGTTTTCCAGCTTTGAAGAAATAAAGTAGTATAATAGAAGTATTGCTTCTTTATTAAAAGTCAGTCTATCATGTTATGCACATTTTGAACTGTTAACAAGGTATACTACTACCCAAAATTCATTCAATTCTTGTGTTTAATGCCCTACACAAGCATTCCAGTCTGGCTTTTGCTAACTCTGATATTATGCTATATTCTATTCTTTCCTATACTGCAAAATGCAGGTTATACTGAAATTCTTTTGTTCCAAATCTAAGAGGAACATTTTTTAAAGCTGTTGGTTAATCATTTTGTAGAAGCTATAGCAAAAGAGAATATTTATTTGTTTCGGTTTATTGTGACAGACATTATGAATTACCATATATGTTATGTATAACCTTCTCATCAGAAATATTGCAGCAACTTAAAGTCAACTGAGAACATATAACATATTGTCTAAAGCCTGCATCTGGGTTTTCAGGCAAAGCCGTGCTGACCGTTCTTCACTTGTAGAAAGCCCCAAATGCAGTGGTTGTGCTTTCAAAACATCATCCAGCTCTAGTAGAATAAAGAGGTGAAAGTCAGGCATATACAAAAGGATCTTGGAGAGCCCTTATGCACTCTAGCTGAGCATGGTGTGACTTCTCTGTAATGTTATATAAATGGAGACTTTATGGACAGGTTATCAGCCTTATTGCTGCATGACTTGTGCTACGTGTGCAAGACCTTTAGCTGGCAGAGGACAGGCTGACTACTGCTTCTTATCTTGTCCCTTGGGAAGAATGTTCCCCAAAAGCTCTAGACTGGTGCTCAGAGCAAAACTGAGGGAGACAAGTTCCCCAACTCACCTTTCATCCTGTCATGATGCATAGACAGAGCAGAATTATTTGCAGTTCAAAGGATTTAGCCCAGATATACAACTGAATCGTGTAGTTGCTAAAATGTCTGAAGAACAATGCACCCTCACTGGATCTTCATACAGAAATGATATAAAACCCATCTTTGCCTATTCTGCTTTTGTTTCCAAATACATTGTACTGAAGATCTCACTCTGCCACCATGTCCCACTGTTTGTCCCAGAAGATGTGGTTGCAAGGAAAGTAACACATAACATGGGAATATGTGGCTCTGTTAATCATTTAATATCCATGTTTACCCTGTATTTTCTTCTGTTTTTTTTCCGTGTATGTTGTCCTGTAACTTAGTGCCAAATGCTGCAAGTGTTGGCCAGATTCTGGCAATGTCATTCTCACTAAAACATGACATTGCTCTGAAAATGGCCACATTCATTTTCCCACTGCCAAATCTGAACACACTTAAGGAGTGACAGAAAGTGGTGCTTCCTATGTGTAACCAGAAATACCTTTTGCAGAAATCCTGCCGAATGGAATCATCTTATTCCTCTATTCTGGGGCAAAACATCAGTGCTAAAGATCAGTAGTGGAAAGCTGTTGCTAATTAATAGAGTAGAAATAGATTGATTTCATAGTGTTATTTAGCAGATGTTGCATCTGGATGGACCTAAGTTTAGGGCAAAAATAATACAGCTCTAGGATTAATCACAGCTCTAGGAAAATCACAGGCTTGGGATAGTCCCAGATCAGAGGTGTAAGTAACAGGGTATCAAGGTCTCCGCTGGGTTCCCTGGAGCTGGTCCCAAAGCTCATTGCAGTCACTGTTCCTGGCATTAGAGCACCCTACTGCCTTCCAAAAATGAGAAGACAGGCTTAGATTTTCACTCCTTTACTTGATTGGTATTTGTAACTGGATTATTCACTGCAGTATACTCTCTGTTCTGTAGCTAGAGTATTATAACAATGTTCTATTTCCTAGCCACTGACAATTAGCAGTTTAATTGTTTTGCTGAACTAGTATTAAGCTAGATAGCCAGAGAGCTCATATAATGACTCTGTTGCCAGTCCCCTCAGCATTTATTTCAGCTGCAAAGTCCCTTACGTGATTTGTTTCTTGTTCCAAAAAATTGGTCAAGGAAATAATTTGCTACATCACTAAAGTAAAGAAATGGGTTTAATAATTCAAGAGTAAGAAGCCCTCAAAAGCTACTCATTTGCTTGTGCTAGTGCAGTCTGCCAGGGATGGCTGGTATCTGCCAGTCTTCTTGTCACCATCCTTTCCTTGTTAATAACACTTTGCATATGGAGCCAGATCAACAGAGTCTCCTCATCATTGCAAGGCTCGGTTATGTTAATACTGTCATCATTCTGGGGCTTGGCCTACAGAGAAGGATCAACAGTCCTGTTTTAGGCCCCTGAGTTCCATTTGTAACAGAAAAAGAGGATCAACTACAACATCTCTAATTTAAATGATGCCATATATATGCAATGATTATAAGGAAAATCATCATTTTCCATATATTATACTATGGGCCAGTTTCATAGGAACAATATCTTCTGTGAAGGGGTAGGAGCTAAAAGAAATTTAAAGTGCTAAATTTTAAGGAGAGGTCTACTTTCTATACATTTCTGAAGAAATGCATTAGACTCCTGTATATGTCCACACTTCAGACAGTATCAGAGGAAGGCACTATAAGTCCCCATATAAAGTAATAATCAAGTTCCAAAACCAGACTTTCTTGTCCTGACTCTGGGGAAATTTAACCTCCTTACTAGCACTGCCTAGTTCAAAATGTACTCTCGTATCCATAACATGGTTTTAACCATGCAGCTGCACACCATTCTCCCCTCTTCTTTTCTGCAGCCTGATCAGGATGGCATCCACCTGACGTTATGAATAACAAGTATCTCATGTGGAAACACATACTCCATTTTTCATTCATTTAAGCATAGTACTTTGTTGCTGTATCAAAGAGAATAATGAATTCTAGAACTCATGTAGAAAATCTTGCTATTTTCTGTAAAAGGAAAATCTCATGCTATGTTGCCTGTGTGCATAATAATCTTGTTACCTCATCAAACCAGAGCTAATAGCAGCTGTTTTGACTACATTTCTCAGCAGTAGAAAGGATAGGTGAGCTTTGGCAGATCTTGCTGCAGTAGCTTCAGTAGCTATTTAGTCCAGTCTCTTCTCTTCAAGCTGTTGTGTTTTTTCCCTCCAGCCCTCCAGCAAAGATGGTATGGGGGTGCTCATGATTCATGTTCTCCCAGTCATTGTTCAGCATCAGCACTGAAGGTGAGTTTGCACTGTGCCACACAGATTGCAATTCCAAGTGGCTGGACCATGAACACACAAGACTGGTTTGATCTTGCTCTGCGTAGTGATCTGCACCAGTACAAGGCTGGATCAGATTGCTTTGGTGTTGTGATTTAAAGTTTTATTTATGAAATATATAAAAATGTGTACATACTAAAGATTCTAATTATGAGCCTAAACTATGATCTTCTGGAGAAAAAGATCTTCATTTATGTTTTTTCAAATCAGAGGCATGGAGCTACTGGCCTGAAGAGTCCTGATGCTAGATCTGGATTAGAAAAATTCAGGAGGGAGAGGTCCTTTGGTGGCTCATAGTAGTTAGCTGGATGCAAACTTTAAATCAGGAAGGTGGTTAGAAGCTGGCAGAGGGAGAATGATCATTCTGCTCTTACCGTGTTTCTTGCACTCCTTCCCAAAGCATCAAATACTGGCTACTGTCAGAAAGTAGATAGGGAGCTAGATGGACACTGGTATTAAGCAGTTTGACAGCACTGTGACTACATTCTTTTGTTATCCTTATCATGCCTGTACTGGCATCATTAAGCTAATATGAATATGCACAAAAGAATGCACTTTTTTTTTCCCCCTGCTGAAATGTTTGCAGTGATTTGTGGCAATAAAGGCATGTACAATGTTACAGCATAGTCAAATATAATTCAAACATAGGAAAGATTACAAATGCGTAATATCTACTCCGGAGTAAAAAATAGCTCAAGCCCATTGTCTCTTCTCCAGAGCCTGGAAAAAGCATAACCCATTCTAGGACCAATGTTATTTTAATGCTGTTCTATAAATTAGGAAACAGGACAACTACTTTCTCATGTAACTGTCAGAACTGAAAATAAAAGTATTTATTGGGATACATCTGATTTGAAATCTAATGCTTATTAATGCTGTGGAAATGTCCTAAAAAGCTTTCTTTCAGAAAGTATTATTTAAAGACAAGTTCTAAATAGAATTATAAAAGATGAGATTCAAAAAATATGTGTATGAGTAATAGGCATATTCATTCATTACACAAGAACGTCTTGAGGTACATGCCAGCAAAAAGTTGGTGTTACAAAACTTCTGTCTGAACAATGGGAAATAAAAGGTGCCAAACTTAACATATGACTGATTTGATATAGCTTGGTAATTGTTCTGCTTTATGACATTTGGGTTAAAAGATCACCTTTTTTTTTTAAAAAAAAAAAAAAAAAACAGTGCAAAGACCACAGTTCTGCAAATGACTTTGTGCTAGTGAGCTACTCTACGTAGAGACCCAGCAACCAAGCATCACGTAGAAAAATTTGCAGGATAAAGTATTTGCTCTTTTGCCAATACATTTTGTTTAAGAATTAAGATTAAATTAAAACTTATCCATATAATAAACTTTGTTTGTAACTTCTATAGTTCCTTGTGAGGCCTAAAGACCCCATGCTTTTGTGGCATCCATCAAAGCTTGTGCACATTTGGAAACTTTTTTATGGGAGCAGACAGTTACAGTTTCTTCTGCATTCCCTCTTTTATTCATTTATCTAAACAGGTTTGGTATCTTAATAGACAAATCCACATAAGTCAGTTTATAGCTGTGTTTGGATGAGGGCACTGAAATATAAATTTAAATAGGAACAAACATTTTGAAAAATAATATTTCCAACAATGTAAAATGTGTTGTGTTAGAAAAAAAATAGATAAAATTCTTCTCTTTTGGTGTTTTATTGTGCAGCTACAGTTAATGCCGTTATAGAAAAGGACAATGATTCCCCCAGCCATCATTAATGTTTTATTTTTCAAGTAAAAATAATCACTTTTCCTGTGGTTATTAATATTTTAACGTTATAAATGTTTATTTAAACAGTCAAAAACTATGTTTTCTGTTGCTGAAAAAGCATGCAGACCAAATTAGTCCTGGGCAAAGAGTGTAAAACCATTTCTAAGAAGATTAATTTGCTCTCACACTGCTTATAATCATGAACCTTTTTGTGTTTGACTATTACAGAGAACTTGCTTTTTGGCAGAAATATATAAAACATTGGACTTTAAGTGACCACAGGAGAATATTTGTGGAAACAAACTGTGAATTCATAAACATAAATATTCCATTCCCATCCTCAGTTAATCAGGATATGAAGCTTACCATCTGATCTGAATACACAATTTAAATCAACCAACACAGCACAAATATCAGCTTTCAAATGCTTGTGATAAACTGCCTCTGCGTAGTTTATGGACCAAGAAATAATGAGAATTTTTAAGATTTCTGAAGTATATAGATTTTGGGTTGTTTTGGCACTGCCTGTATTAGCAAATAGTACAGCACAGTAGGAGAGACCCACAGGGTGAAACCATTGGTGCCGAGAGTCCAATACCCACATCACATTTTTCAGAAGGTTGAAGCTGGCCCCCTGATGAATGAATGACTAATGAGTACTCATTAGTGGCTGGAGCATGTTGAACACACTCCTGGATCTCTTCTTTCAGGTTTGTTTCTTTGGAAAGGAACCCAATTCATAGCTCTGAGACCACCCCAAGATGCAAACCAAAGCACAGAGAAAGGGGACAACTGGAACTGCATTCCTGATCTGAATGAAAACAGGGCTGTAGGTTCCTCTCATGTGGGCATTGCTTGTTGTCAGAATCTATAATGTCAGGTACCTCTATGCAAAGTAGAACCCAAAATACTCAATGTTTCTATTTAGTATGTGAATTTCTGAAGCAGTCGTAGGTATCTTTGTGAGAGTCTAAAATACTAGCCCATGTACATAAAATACTATATATATATTTCAAAGAGCATAACCATGTATATGTATGTCTTTTCAGGTCACAGTCTTCAAACATAACACATACATTTATAAAACACATTTAAATGGCTTTGTGATAAAGATTTTTCTCCCCCAATAAAGCTAGAGAACAGACTAGCTTCTTTTTCTGAGAAACGGTGTGATACTTTAATTTCACAGTATGTACTTTTCTGACATGGAGGAGAGATAATATAATAAACTTTCTTCTAGGAAGATCTTTAAAGTCAATATCTAAATCACCAGGGTTATACATTTCAAAAAAAATAAAAGCCTTGAATTATGTCACACAGTGATACAGCACTGGCTAAACCTTTAGAGTTAGCAGTATGGTAGATTAGCTTTCTAGCTTTTCACCTCTACAGAAGTAGCTTCAGATTCTGGTGCCAGTTTAGCTCAGAAATAAAATGAGTTTGCAATTTTCCTGCTAATACCTAGTGGTTAGTCTCAAAGAACTGGTGCCTGGTTCCAGATGATTACCGGTGCTAGTTTAATAGAAACTTATCACTGGCATAGCAGGGGTAATGCAGTATTAGTGAGGTGCATTACATGGCAAAATAAATTCATAGCATCTATAGCTAAAGTCAGTACTTCTAGTCGCTGAGTCTCGAAAATAGTGTGCTAATGATTCACCTTAGCATGGCCATTTTTCAAGATGTCACACCCAGTATAGAATTAGGATGCAGATGGAACTTACTTCTCCTCCAGCAGATCAAATTTGAATCACACTTTGGGAAAAGTATATGAAAATTTATTGTCTTGATGTACCTCTTCTGCAGATAAACAGTAGCCGTTTTAGCATTCCACAAAAATAGAAAATGTATAAAAGGGTATAAAATTATCATTCGAAGAAATAATTACAAGTCTGTGAGTGACACTTCTTTCTGTGTAGATACAGACAGACACACGCCCTCTATTTTCTAGATGTAATCCAGACATAATAGATGAGAGACGTTAATCTCCACGTAAGCATGGAAACCCTTCCTGAACAAAAACTAACTAAACCATATGTTCATGGAACACTTTTGTGTGTACAAAGGTTGTGGGCTCAATTTAGTAAATATTAATTCACAAAGCATTCATTTTATCAATTACAGATACATGTTCTAAGTTCAGATATTTGTACTATAAAATAAAATACAATAAAAAAACAACAAACAACAAAGAAACAAGGCCTCTCCTATTTATAGAACAAAATAGAGCTCTTATATAACAACTGTATGAAAGGCATCAAAAGTTTTCATTCCTTAAATCTGTTAGATTTCACATCCCTTTGGAAATGTCTTCTAAGTGACAAAGGTTGATTCTTTTCTTGAATGTTATTTAAAATATTAGCATTTTTATAAAAGCTCATTTGAATCTGCAGTATTTCTTTATGAAATGTAATATAATCAAATTGCTTATCCAGATCCACACTGCATTACTCTTTTTATAATGGTGCAATAGCTGCATTCATTAGAGTTATACTGGTATAAAAGCTAGATGAAAACAGTGAGGAATCAGGACTCTATTCTCTTTATTAACAGATCAGTTTTTGCTGGAAACAAAGCCTGAATGTTTTCTACTTTGCATATTTTAAATTATCTGTACCAAAAAAAGGGAATAATGTCTATTGCCAAGACCTATACACACTATTCATTATGTCTAGAAAGAGAGGACAGGCTTAGTTCATTAAAAAGTTGTTAAATTTTTTATTAGACCCTGGCTAGTTAATCCATAAAAATGAACAAACCACTTTTTCTCAAAGTTTAATAGCTTGCTTACATCACTCTGTGAAATACGTAGGAATGTGCACAAGAGACAGTACAAGTTTTCAAAAGTTTTACCTTTTCACACAGATGCTTATCATATGAAACAGATGTAAATATATAGTAGTCTTGTTTAAGACACCGGAGTGTTTTTAATGAATATCTTGCATTATGTTTAATGTCTCTTATACATTATTTTGATCTATGATTTGTTCTGAGTGCCCTCTACTGAAAAGTAAGATGAAGTGATTAATTATTTAGTACTCAAAGATATAATGCCTACAACACACATTAGACAGTTGTACATTATTAAAAGACATATGTATTGATATACAAAAGGCCTAAGAGCAAATTTACTATTTCAAATGTAAGTGCATTATGTGTATTTGCACATATATATATATATCAAAAATTTGTGTGTTCCTTCTGCTTCCAATTATCTGAAAATATTTTTTTAAAATAATCTAGGATTATATAACAGCAGAAATCCAGTGCATTTGTTGAGTAACAGACATCTCTTGAGAGCTTGCTCCAAAACCCCTGGAAGTCAATAAGAATCTTTTCATTAGTTCAGGTGGCTTTGGATTGGTCCTAAGTAGGTATTGCATCATATTAATCAGTTACACAGACAACTTCAAGACTGTTCTGCTACTACAGGACAATAATAAATTAGAGAAAGCAAAAGCAGTGGGTGGCTGAAATTTGGACACTGAGAAACCAGTTATAGATGCATCTATGTACGTTATATGTATATATAAAAACCATCTCTCTCTACAACAGTTTAAATGAGATACCCGTCTTGAATGCTAAGTGAATTTTTACTGTTCAATAAGCTTTCCATCAACCATGAACCATCATGGTTCTACCCAACTGAGATCAAACAATATTCATACTTTAAAGTGCTGTATTATTGTATTTTTTAAAATGTTGAATGCATTATTGTGTATAGTATTTTAATCAGTATTTTAAAAAAACCTGTAGTCATACACCCTGTTTTATTGGGATAGTATAGATGCGCATTCCCAGTCTGTGTTTTGAAGGAACCAGGTCATCTCTGATATGGTCTAACATTGCTCCCAGACAAAGGATGTACAGATCTTTTGGTTGAGATGATTGATAAAAGCAGCAAATTATGATGCTTCCTCAGCATACTGTTTACTAATTGTGGGTAAGAGTGAAAGCTGACTGGTACTGCCAACCAAAATGAATGAGCTAGAGATTCCCTGCCAATAGAATGTAACGCCAAACTCTCTCCATCATACTGTAATAAATACGATGTATCATCAGTTCTTGAATCAAAACTAAGGGCCTCTGAACTTTAGTGGCCAACTTCACTAATTCTCTCTCCACTCAATACACTGCTCACTAATATATTGGTGTCAATCTCAGCCTCCTGTTCTAGCCTGCCTTTCTACTTTATTTCCTGTCTTTTAATTACCTTTTAAGCAAATTTTGCTGCTTATTTTGATGTTTTGGGTTTTTTACTAGTCAGAGTAGGCATAACTTCACACATTCATTTATCTTTTATTTCCCCAGTTTACCAACCTTTTCTCTGATTCTATCTTTTCAAATGTTTTTCCTTAGTTCCCCTGAAGAACCTCTTCTGGTTGGTAACTCATCATTCAAGTAGCTGACTGACTACAACTCAGATTCATGCCACTCTTTCTTCTATTTTACACTTATTTTCATCAGATTTGTTCACCAAATATCACATAAACATTGTGCAAATTTTTCTAAATGTTTTATGATAGATTCTTTGGATGTCAGTCTCCATTACATCTGCATGCTAATATTCCCATGAAATCCACTTTCAGTTTATAAATTTCACCATCGCTTCCACAAAACCTACCAATATAGAATTATTAATTCACTAGCTCCCAGTCTTATTATCCTCTCTGATGAGCTCAGATTACCTTACTATTTAGAAATTATATAATGTTATCTTATTCATGATGTGGAAAAATTGCTACAAGGATAATTACTATTTAGGTTTGTTCCTCATACGCAATGTGCATAACATATATACAAGTGTATTTACAAGTGTGCAGACACACACATTTATTTTATTCTTTTATTAAGGCTGTTCCAGTCCGGCCTATTCCTGTTCATTCTTTGAAGAGATTTACCACTTCTTAGAGGGCATGTCTATACTCATTATAACTAATTCTGCATAACTGCACAGCAATACCAGCTGGATCCATCGATACGCTTTGTGGGTCAGTTCTCATCTTCAGTCCAAACTCTGCTGTCATTCAGTCAGGCAGCTTATCAGACTAAGGAATTTCTGGTTCTTCCTAATTGCTCTAACACGCTGCCATGCAACACCTAGAATATGTGGGTTCAGGGAAAAGAACAGACTCCCAAAGAAGGTAGTTCCCCTTAGTCAGCAAGGGCTGTAATTGCAAAGTCATTATATAAACAGCGGTCTCTCTACACATCTCGGCACTGCCAATTGTAACGTGTGCTGTCCATGTGGGCCTACACACGTGCAGGGAATCTATTACTTTTTGACTGTTAGGCTCATGAGACCTGTATGAACCAACTGTTCGTTGCACAGACAGCTAGTCATTGCCACAGCTTTAGAAAGCCTGTGGTCTCAATCATGTCTTGTAAGAGACCAAACCCTGCTCCTGCATGATAGACCTAACAGAGCATGCTTTCTCTTACATTAAAGCAACTTAGAAAGGAGAGAGTCTGTTTCCTGGTGAGGATAGGGACTATGCAAATACCGTATTGGTACTTAATAATCTAGTTGCTATAACAATCTTATGACCTACAATGGAGCCTCTGCATATTCTTTCGAGTCCCAGTCACACCCTTCAGAACTGAGGCGCGATTGACTCCAGAAGAAGGTAAGTTAGGGAGGGAAAACATAAATTGTGTTAGTCCTCCCTCCCAAATCAGTCCCATCCCCACCCCATTTCCAGCCCTACCACCAAGCAGCTATTCTTCTCCTTTCCTATGGCAATCTGGCAAAGCAGACACTGTCTGCAGGAGGTCAGTGGAAAGGTTCTGGCTTCCCTGAAGATGAGTAGCTGAGGGAAGAGGTTTTGCAAGGGGACTTCAGGACTATCTTGGCCTGTGTCTTCCATTATGGATGTTCACCAGGGAACAAATCCAAGCACTCTCATGAGATCAGACTGTGTGAGGAACTGGGAAGCTAGTGCAAGGAAATTGCTTTTCCCAGAACCTCTTGGTTCTATAGTTTCATGGTATACTGCAATATCTTGATGCTTTCTACAGGTGCCATTATCTTAGAAGACTGAAATTCTAAATCACAGCATTGGACTTACTGTCCTGCACTGGGATTCATGTGCCTATCTGAGCTGGTCATCCCTTCACAGTCAAGGGAGAAGAATAGGTATGATAAGGGAGAAATTTATCTCATCTCATGGTAAACGAGTACAAGGGTGCAGATAAATCACAATACAGTACCTACTTCTGTCCATAAGCTATAAATGGATGACAGTTGAGATATATGCATCTACAGTGTAGATACCTAAATGTAGGTAAGATTAATGCTACTCATAAATTCTTCTACAATCTTCTTTTATACATCTAGGTCTTAAGCACTCATGAGCTATAATTTCTAGATGATCTTTAGCTGATGGACTGGCACAATGGAGTCACAATCTGTTAACATATTTTAAAAAAGCTTCTAGGCTGCACTGAAGTAAAGAAAAGCCTCATCAAAACCTGAGTATAAGACCGGTCTCACAACCAGACAAACAAGTGGACTCTTTGCAGGCTTCTTTCCATTAAAGCAAATGATGACTAGATATGGAGGAGAGTTTGGCCATATTTTTATCTTCACTAGGAGGAGAAATTGATGTCTACAGTGCCAGACTCAGAATTCATGTAAAAGCTTTTAAGTTTATGAAAAAGCCTGCTTTTAATTTTTTCTTCTTTTGCCTTAAAACCTGCATTTTTAAAGTTCATCTTCTCAGAGTTTTCTCCCCAAGGGCATCATTCACTGTTAAGAAAGCAACACTGAACACTCAATGTGCACATTTATTTGGCAGTTATTCTACCCTAAAACTGTGACTGGATTTCTGAATTTTACACTGAATGGGAGGATGCCGTAATTAGAGCACTCCAGAGGTTTGTTCTCAGTCAGTTAATATATGACTGATTCAAATCATTGTTATATTATTTTATCATGATATTTACTGCCTTTGAATGTGTGTGTTGTAAACCATTTGGGAAAAGCTCACGTTTCTAAGAGAAAAAGTACTTGTGACAACCAATTCTGAAAAAATGCAGGAGTGCCATTTTGCAGGTATAGATTTTCTTAAGGCACTTTTTAATGGTAAAGCATCCTCTACATTTCTGTCACATTCCTTCTCAGGTAGGTATTTTGTGAATGAAATACATATTATGACACCTTCCAGTAAGGACACAGAGACCAGATATCACAAGAAGCTGCTTGTGAAAGTCAGTGAACCACATGTTTTAGAGACTCAGACGTCCTAGCAAGAATGCTTGGCTCTGCTCCCACCCCTTTAACTTTGTGCCTCACCAGAATTCATTTGTTTTAAATACTCTTCATATATATACACAATGATTGAGTGACAAGTTAGAAATCCTGATACGAAATCTTGATAAGAATATTCATGATTCAGCCACATTTCAAACATGTTTGTTTACATTCTTGAGCTGTTACTATGGGTATACTGTACTATATCCTGATCCATTCTGACATCTGTGTATATATCACAGCACTTCTGTCAGTATGGTGGGCCAATGAGACAGCATATTCAAACAAGCTGATAAAATAATTTTTTTTCCACAAACAGGAAAAAATATATAATACATTTAAAATAAAATAGCCATGATATAGCTTTCACAATTACTAATAGCTGTGACCTCTAGGCAGGTTCTGCTGCTGTCCATTCCCTCAACACTCACACACTAGATCGGGAAATTTGTAAATATTTTACTTGGTGATATGATAATTAATTGAAGATGGGTAAACCGAGTTTGGGGTGGGGTGGAGGGAATCAGCATTCCTGGCATTTAGGTATGCCCTTTGCAAAACCACAACTACTGTATAAGGAGGAGTCCACCAGGAAATCTGACTCCCCTCAGGCCAAGTGAAAGAGGTGCAGCACACTTCTTCCTGTGCACCAGACTTGCCCATTTTGTCACACAGTGCTGGAGGAAAAACTGATGCCATGGCCCCTTGTGCTCCCTTCCTATCTCTTTTGGAAAGCAATGCACACTGCCAGCCCTGACCTCTACCAAATTCTTCAGTCAATAGCAACTGCACTGTGCTTGCTAATGAAAGACTCATAAACAGGTCTCTGCATGGTGCTAACACATTGTCTTTCAGCATTGTTTCTGACTTATTCCCCTGACTGTAAACTGAAGGGAGAGCAGTGATTAATGGCTAGGAAGAAATCCCTGAAATGACTGATTATGCAAAATTGAAGTTGTGTCAATTAGAATTACCAGAGATTATTTCCTTTCTCTCACTGGAAAAAAAAAAAAAAAAAAGAAAGAAAAATTACAAATCATTAGAGAATAGAAAACATCCTTCTAAGCCTAGCAGAATTTA
Source organism: Balearica regulorum gibbericeps (assembly GCF_011004875.1). Lineage (NCBI taxonomy): Eukaryota > Metazoa > Chordata > Aves > Gruiformes > Gruidae > Balearica > Balearica regulorum. Next base: position 65,783,967 of record NC_046184.1, read on the forward strand.
TTTACCATGACGTAGGTGGGAAACAGGCTTTCTCAGAATCAGCACATGATATATCACTTTATGATTGGGCCCATTACTGTGGTCCCATGGTCTAGCCAAAGTATTACGCAGCAGTCATTAAAGTACAAAAGACTTGAGCACAACAGGGAGAATCTGATTAATTTTCAATTACCTAAGGGGACTGCTTTGGTTGAGGATGGCCAATGAGTACTGCACTCCTGCTGCCACCATCAGACCTTCAAAGAACATATCTCACTGTGCAAATAGTAAACCTGGCTTGTAGGACATGTCAGAGAGCCTATGAGGGCAGCCTTCTTTTTCCCCAGCAGAATGAGGGCAGGTGGCAAGGAGAGGAGGAAGACAGCAGAGTGAGACTGATCCACAGATGGTATTGGATGGCATCTTCTCATTGTAAAAATTAGTTTTCAGAGTTCATTTTCCAGCATCTGCTGCGAACAAGGAAAGTGAATCATGAGGCAGTGGTTAAGAGCTGAGAATTAAGCTCAGTCCTGACACAAATGGACATAATTTCTGTTGTGAGTTAACGGCATTGTACCCACTTAAGTCAAAGCTGAATTTGGCCAGTAACATATACCAAGCTCCAAACTAGTGATGACAGAGATAATTAAGAAATAATGACAGTGGACTAGAACAATGTCACAGGATAAAGGTCTCCTGCCGCTCAACAAATGCTGAAATGAGGCTCATTTATCATGAATGAACGTTGAGGCAGAGCTGGTGTCTTTTAAAAGCATGAAGCTTTACTCTTTTGACAATGCTGAGTAATAATTATTTGTTTCTATTATGTGGAACTAAATGATTGATATAGATGTAATAATTTTGTTCAGTGGCGATTGATAGTGTAGATGAACAGATGTTCATTTCATAAATAGTTGACCTATTTTATTCTAATTAGCTTAGACAGGAGATGTCTTAATGTATTGTAGAAAAAGAGTGTAGTCCTTCAAATCAAATGTTTTTGCTATATTTGCATTACCACAAATTATTTCACTGAGTTTTGCACTGTTCCATTAGGACTTAATCATACATTCATCACATAGTGTTGCTGCGAGAGGGGGATACATAATGGGCCACAAAATCTTTAATTTATTGGGCTTTTTAATGAAATATTTTGGAAGCAAAATTCAGAGCTGTTATAGGAGGCACTCTACCATGAAATGATCAAATACAGAGGAAGAAAACCAGAACAAAAAATAAAATTACCAAACAAACTGCATGCAGCTGGATTCAGGTTGATAACAGCTTTTGGAAATCAATAAGGAGCATGCTCATAGCCACCTCACTAGAAGATACACAGAGACATAAATTCATTAGATGCAGATAAATAGCTGAAATTCATCAGTAAAATCTGGCTGCATTGAACTATTCTAGTAGCAAAATATGCCTTATTTCACCAAAGCTTATGGTTGGCTTCTATTACCAGAGACAGAGTATTTTGAGGAAGCTAGCTTTGAGGAAAAACTTTTAAAGGTCTGTTGAGAAAGAAAAAAAATCATTATGCTATTATTCCAAATTTTTCAAACACACCTACTTTGCAAATCACGAGTTTATTTCAGCATGACTTCTTATCCACAGCTGAAGAAACCTCTCTAATGCCAATCACAACCTCATTTCTCAATATGTGAAACTAAGAGAAAGAAGGGAAGGTAATAGGAAGAAAAAAGGCAACAGAGGTTGTTAACATGCTACCATTCAATAGAGTATGTCCTTTTAAGGCACCACGTCACACTCACATGCTCAAACACGCTGGTCCTCTGTGACCATGCCTTTCTTCTGTTTCAAAAAGTAGGTGAAAAATTACAAAAAATGAGAGGCTGTAGGTGATACAGCCACCTGTCACAGAGCAGAGACAAGGAAGCCCTTCAACTGAGAAATAGCAGATCTAAAAGTCTTATTAGCATCAAAAATACTTTCTCTGGTAAAAAAACCCAAAACAACAAACCACTATCAGAGGAAGAAACTGTCTCCAGACCGGTCTTCTCACCTCTTCCAACATGTAATTAGCCATCACACAACAGGAGTCACTGCTACCTTGCTACAGTGTCTGTCACCAGCCTGGAGCCAGCTCCTCACAGAGCACCACGTCTTTAACTACTGTCTCACCACACACGTAGGACTGAAGATCAGCCAGATGAGGTTTTCTAAGCACCCTTTACTTCCATCTAATAGTAATTATGACCTTTTATGTATCAACTGTCAGGGCCTTGCCAGGCCAGACCATCCCTGCCCATGCTCTGAAGCTCCCCTCACCCTGCCCATGGCCCAGGACTCCTTTTCATCCCCTGGGGCCATCAGCCTCTGCACCAGGGACACTGCAGCAGGGCCAGTCTTCAGCTTCCCACAGCCCTGCCTTGCCCAGCCATGGGCCCCAGGAAGTTGGGCCCGCATCCTGGCCCAGCCTCAGCCCATCCCTGTCCCCAGGGAGATGCCATATCCCCTGGGGCTGGGGCTGCCCCCAGTGTCCCCCAACTGCCCTGCTCCTGGCTTGGGCATGGGACGGGCCCTGCCCTGCTGCCACCCATGCAGGGAGCCACCATTGCTCCCAGCTCCATGGCCCCCAGCAAGATGCCGGCCCTGCCCGCACTCTCGCAGCAACATACTTGTTCATTTTGTAGTCATTAACCAGTCAATGTTCACAGCTCCTTTGCACAAAACTGGTAAAGTAGGCCTTAAAATATTCATGGGGGCAAATGGCATGCCAGACCACACAGCCATTTCCCCAGACAGCAGCGTGAGCTCTCAGGATCTGCTGGCTTTCCCAATCAATTGCTTCACTATTCCTTCTGCTCAAGTAGCCACAGAACACACCATACTACATGCTTATGACTTTGATGTGGAAAAAAAATTTAAAATAATTATTTAATTACCAGCTAGTAGCTGAAAAGCAAACAACAATTCACAGTGGATTCAGGACTCTCAGACACCAAAAACTTCCCCATCCCGTGTATCCCTTACAAAGCATGATTTGAAATAAAATAGACTAGTAATCACTTTTCCCTCTGTCCCCAACCAATTATTCTCAAAGAATTATAACATATTAAGTCTCCATAAATTATTCCATGCCATACATCTTTTAAAAAACATTTCCACAAAACTGCAAACGTTTTTCGCTGCTGGCTCTCAGAAGTTGCTTCAGCTGTTTGTGCAGGTCCTGTAGGACTCCCTTTGCTCAGGCTTGTAGTCTTAATATCAACTACACCAAATTAAGTGGAAAAAACCAAAGTAATGGTTGCTCAGCATTTCTGAAACTTGAGGAAGCATCTGTTTGGACCAAATGTAGGGGCCTTTCTTTATGATTATGTCTTTTATTCATAGTGAATTAGAAGTTGGAAAAAGCAACCCAGATGAGGGCTTCATTGTACCAGCCACTATGAAAGTATGGAAGTGAGAAAACTAAGAATGATAGAAAAAAAGAAATGTAAACTTTTTTGTATTACTTCTAAAACTAAGATAGGGTTCCTGGTCATAAGTGGTCAAACCTTATGTAGGCAAGAAAAATAAAGGACAGAAAGAGTTACTGTCCTCATGTTATAGTTTGTAACTCAGAGAAATTAAGGGTCTCTCTCAAAGTCACAGGGACAGCCTGAAAAGTGTTGGAAAACAGGAACACATGCTGTGGCCCTTCACTGCTGCAGCCATGAGGCCTCTCCTCTTCCAAGGAGGCAGTTCTGGACATTCAAAAACCTGGAAGCTCTGTCCCAGCCCACTCAATATTTTCTCTGATGACAAAACAATGCCAAGCAGTTACCTTTTCATGTCACAAGAAGGAAAGGCATGATTTCATGCATTGGATTCCTGTGTTAGCTTTTCACCTCATGAGCAGAGGCTCAATTCCGAACAAAATGATCTCATCTTCATTCAATTAAGATGCAAAGAGCAGCAGCATTCCCATATCCAGCTGACATAATGTTTCAGTCTGTTATTACGGGCACCTTTACATGGCTCATGGCACCCTTCCTCTCTAATTTGCAGGTTAGGAACGTTCCACTTTGACTGTCTCCTGGATTGCTGTATAACTGTAATAATGTCTGTCAGACAGCTCTCTTTTTTTTTTTTTTTTTTTTTTGCATTAGGAGTGAAAGGCACTTCTTACTCAGAATTAGAGGGTTAAAAATACGCAGCTAGAGTAAAGCAATTGTTAATGTTTCAGGATTTGTTTTGCTGTTTAAAAGGGAAAAAAAAGTTAAGGAGATGCTACCAGGAAAAAAATGTATTTCTAACTTTGTTATGAACAAAAACTGTATTTGTAACCTGTGTTTTCACTTTTGTCTTCTACTCATAGCTTCTTAGAAGCAGGATGCTGAAATACTTCTTTTCCCCCAACTCTGCTGCTTTTTTGATATCCTTATTGAATTCTAAATCAAGAGATCAAGGCCAAACTTTCAGCTGAGGTAAAAAAATACAGAAATACTTGACAGTTCCAGCTAATCTCCAGGTGCCATGTTGTTACAAATACAGAGTGGGTCCTTACACAAAAAAGTGAACAGGGGGAGCTGTTGCAGACTGCACAAGAGCAAATCATGGCGCTCTCTGGGTATATCTACAAAGCCTCCATTTGGCCATGTCCAGCAGCACCCTCAGAGCCAGCCTCTGCTTGCAAGCATGGCTACAGATGCAGTTGGAGACTACTTTCTGTTGCAGAGGTCTGTGGCATTGTACACTGCCGCTCTAGCTGAATTTCAGACAGAAATTCACTTCAGAAATGGTCCAAAGCTATAAACTGTGAAGTATACCATAACTATGGCTATTCTTACACCTGGCTATCATCTGCAGCACAGAGAGTACTTTTGACACTCACTAGACCAACTCATTCTTCCTTTGCAAATTACTAGGCCTTTACTTGTTTATACCAGATAATTTGTGGCTTTACACTTAGTAGTACAGCTTAACTCTGAAAGACATCTCAACCTTATCTGCCTTTAGGCTACCCATATGGACTAAACTTCAAAAATCCTAACACAGTGTTTGTTAAAGGATACATCTTACAAAACTGGGTATTTATCCCATGTTTTTCCAGTTCAAAGTGTAGTGCCCTAACCACTGGTTGGATATTGCATTGTGGTGGGTTGACCCTGGCTGAGGGCCAGGTGCCCACCAGAGCCGCTCTATCACTCCCCTCTTTCATTAGACAGGGGAGAAAAAGTACAATGAAAAAAAAAAACTTATGGGTCGAGATAAGGACAGGGAGAGATCATTCTCTAATTATCATCACGAGCAAAACAGACCGAACTTAGAGAGGGAATTCATCTTATTTATTACTAAGGAAAACAGAGTAGAGGAATGAGAAATAAAACCAAATCTTAAAAACACCTCCCCCCACCCCTCCCATCTTCCCGGGCTCAACTTCACTCCCGGCTTCAACCTCTGCCCCCCCCAGCGGCACAGGGGGACGGGGAGTGGGGGTTACAGTCAGTTCATCACGCGGTGTTTCTGCCGCTTCTTCATCCTCAGGGGGAGGACTCATCGTTCCCCCGCTCCAGCGTGGGGTCCCTCTCACGGGAGACAGTCCTTCACAGCCTTCTCCAATGTGAGTCTCCTCCACGGGGTGCAGACCTTCAGGAGCAAACTGCTCCAGCATGGGTCCCCCGCGGGGTCACGAGTCCTGTCAGCAAACCTGCTCTGGCGTGGGCTCCTCTCTCCACGGATCCACAGGTCCTGCCAGGAGCTTGCTCCAGCGCGGGCTTCCCACGGGGCCACAGCCTCCTTCAGGTGTCTCCACCTGCTCTGGCGTGGGGTCCTCCACGGGCTGCAGGTGGAATCGCTACACCCCCTCATCCTCCCTCCATGGGCTGCAGGGGGACAGCCTGCTTCACCATGGTCTTCACCACGGGCTGCAGGGGAATCTTGCTCCGGCGCCTGGAGCACCTCCTCCCCCTCCTTCTTCACTGACCTTGGTGTCTGCAGATGTTCTTACATCTTCTCACTCCTCTCTCTGGCTGCAAAAGCGCTCTCTGTTTTTCTCTTCCTTAAATATGTTATCACAGAGGCGCTGATTGGCTTGGCCTTGGCCAGCGGCGGGTCCGTCTTGGAGCCGGCTGGCATTGGCTCTATCAGACACAGGGGAAGCTTCTAGCAGCTTCTCACAGAAGCCACCCCTGTAGCCCCCCCGCTACCAAAACCTTGCCACGCAAAACGAACACATGCATAGACAGTATAAGGATGTGAATACATGCAATTAATGTGGAAAAAAAAAAAAAAAAGGAAAATTTCTCCTTTAGTCAACGTCAATCAACAGAAAGCAGTCAAGCCAGTCTGAACTTGGTAATGACCAGCAGCCAGCATAGGAAGAATGGATAAGGTCTGGTGTGATCCCAGCAGCTGGAACTCATGAAGCATGAGTCCGCTCTATCTGAACAAATCAGATGTGGTGAGACTGCCTGAGACCACTTCCAAAGGGGAAATAAAATAAGTGTCTTTGTGGATACAAAGGCACACCATGCAACTGCATATTCATTTAAAAACTTCCAGGCTATTGAAAATCTAAGCAATGGGAGCTGAAGCTAGAAAACAAGCTTTTACATCCTTTCATATGCAGAAAATGTAGTTTTCCACTGAAAGAACACATTGGATAAAAATGCCATGATTCCTCATGTGAATTCACATTTGGACTAAAGTCCTCAATACAAAAGTGAAGAATGCCCTTCATCAGTAACTTGACCCCAACAACAAAAAAAATGTCTGGATCTGGTTTAGGACAAGATTGTGAACATATCTCACCAGCAGAATCATTCATCTCCTAGTGAAACTCATATCATACCACTCAGGCTGAGAAAAACTATCCTGTTGATGACTTAAAGTTTATATCCGTGCTACTTACTGAAGAACAGGGTTTAGATGGTGATGCATTTAATAAAGATACAGCAATACTACTTACTGTGGCTGGTACTTTCTGTATACCGAAAAGCATTTATTAAAGTACTTAGGACAGCTAAGAGAGGTACCAGTTGGGTACCTGTTTCCAGACATCTACCTGAAAATCTCAGTCTTAATTTTTCTATTTTTTTTTTAAATTACTAATATAGAATATATCTGTTTGTGCTTTTCTGTATCTACATACTTATCAATACTACCAACAGTAATAAGCTGGCATGATCTTCACTGAAATACAGTTCTTGTTTGCAGAGGCGAACAATGTAAGAATGTACCAATGTAAGAATGTTTCACTACCTAAGTAAACAAGCAGGGTGACAAATTGATCTATGTGTGAAACTTTGACTCTATTATACTCAATGGCAAAAATGCCAGTAACTTCAGAGGCAAAAAATTTCACTCATGGACTGCGTGATACATCCATGGGCACAAAGTCAGTCTGTAGAAAGCTTCAGAAATAGAAGAGCTTAGGTCTCAGCCTGGAAATGCAGTCCTTATTCTCATTAAAACCAATTTCTGTTTAAGATCCTTCCTTCATCAGTCTGTATATATACCTCCTGTTAGCTTCTGCTAGACTTCTGAATATGTCTCAAAGATAAACAGACTGCTTAATTATTAGTTGGTGGTGCATGACAGAATTTTGGGAAGAGGACTGTAAATGTCACATGAACAGCAAATATGTTCATATTTTGAAGTTTGGAAGTAGGCATCAGTTGCCTTCACTGTAATGAAAACATGTACATACATGTACATGGCAAGCCTATTTTCATGAGATAATTATACCAATTTAGGTCCCTATGAAGGTTAAATGAGTCTTCAAATAGTACTACACAGTTATGTGCCCTGACTAGTTACGGTCTGAACATTCTAGGATTTGTCAGAATATTTTGCAGATATAACCCAGTTTTGGCAATGCTAGCCTCAGGAAATGCATTGAACACAGCATGATTCTTTAGTAGCATCTGATACTTCTGAAATACCTGTTATATCTGTGAAAAAGCTTTATGGAACAGAATTTCTATTGATGTTACGGTTTGTATACAGCAGAGTCTATTACTTTCCTAAGATTTTGAAAAATACATGTGTATGAATTCATATGCATAAATGCATGAGCCTTCAAAATGCTAAGAGGGTGATTTTTAGAAGTATCATCTTGTGTTTTTTACAAGTGTCTATACTATAAAAAGTACAGAATTTCAGAGTTAAAACTGGAATAAACATTTCTGTATTATTTCATAATTTACAGTACTTGATGGTTACAAAGTTTTCAAATGTTAAACTTCCCAGTTTGTTAAGGAGAGTTATTAATTTTCAGGTAACAGATAAAAAATTTGAAAGCTGGAGGAAAAAAAGTGCACCAGTACACAAGTTAACTTCTCATGCTTATGAAACCAAGACACCCTAGCAGCAGACCACAGGCAGCGCTGTTAAGCAAACTGCTACCAGACTTCAGCTGTGCCTAATTATTACTAAATATTGAAAGACATACATTTGCCATCGAAATAGAAGCATTTACAAGTATAAAAATGTATCAGAATTTCAGTAAGTATATGAACAAATTAACAGCTAGGCAGCCAATAACTGAAACAACTAGTAATATATTCTGTACTGATTTTTAGAAGTATTTTGAAGCACACGTAGTACCTGCAACTTTTATATCTATATTAAAAAAAAAACAAACCCAACCCAAAAACCAACCAACCAACCAACCAAAAAACTTTACAGAACTTGTTGAGGAAATAGACCGGACAATCGTGAGATGACTCTGACTCCCTTACAAGTTAGAGCAATAGCTGAAGTGAACTATTCCATCCGTAACTCTGCTGCTGAGAAGTGCAGCGGAGATGGCGATGTGGTTAATGAAGTTGCCTGACGTTGCCCGGTACACCGCATAGAAGATTAACTGCCCAGGTCACGGAAAAAATAACGTTTCGGGAAAAACGATCGGAGCGGTGGGGAATAAACTCTGCCTCGTCCTGCCGGCGCGACGAGCGACCGAGGAGCTCCGCACGAACCGCGCCGCTGCCATGGGGGCTCGGGGGTGCTGCCGTGGGGCGGGGGGCAGCACTCCGCCCGCCGGCACCAGCGCTACCCCCGCACAGCTCCGCTCGTTCCCGCGGCCCGCCAGCGGCGCAGCTCCCGACCGACACCGCCGCCCGCCCGCCGCGCTCCGAGCGGGGCCTCACCCCGGGAGCCGTCCCGGCCGCCGCCGCCCCTCCGCGGCCGTGGGGCGGGGGGAGGAAAAGTTTCCCCGGGGGCCGCGAGCAGCCCCCCCGCCACCTGCGCCCCCCCGCGCTGGGCTGCCATTGGCCGAGCCGCCTACCGAAGCCCGCTAGGCACAAAAGGCGTTGCTAACTGGATGCTTTTTTTTTTCCCCCTCTTTTTTTTTTTTCCCCCTCCCCCCCCCCTTTTTTTTTGTCTCTCCCCCCCCCCCCCCCCCCCCTTCACTACTTCTTCGGATGACAGCGCGGGTTCACTCGCGTCGCGCCCGCCGCTCCGCTCCCGCCGCTCCGCCCCGCTCCGGTCCCCGCGGGAGGCTGTGCGGGTCGGGCGCGGAGCCGTCCCGCACCGGCCATGGCCTAGGGGCGGCCGGGGCAGAAGATGAGTTTCCCCGCGGAGGACGGCGTGGGCAGCCTCTGCCACAAGGCGCTGCAGATCATCTCGGAGCTGTGCCTGGGCGGGCAGGTGGAGCGGGAGAAGTGCGCCGGCATCTTCCCCCTGGAGACCGCCCGCCAGGGCATCGGCGGCACAGGTACCGATACCGGCCCCGCCGCCCCCGGTCCCGGCTGCCGCTCCGCCGCCCGCCGCCGCCGGGCCCGTCCTGCAGCCGCCGCGGGGCGGGCAGCGCTGGCGTGGGCGGCCGGAGAGCGCAACTTTTTCCTTTGCCTTCCCTGCGTGCGGAGGGGGCGGAGGGGGGGGGCAGTCACACAGCCCGCTTTAAAATCGTCTCCCTCTCGCAGCCCGCGGAGGCTTCCGCGCCCGGGAAGCAGCGAGACAAGCGCCGGGACCGCCGAGCCGCCGCCGCCGCCGCGGGGTCACCCCCGCGCCCGGGGTGGGGGCCAGCGCTCCGGGGGCGACGGGGGAAACGTGAGGCAGCGGGCGGGGGTTGCAGGCGTGGGGACGGGGAGCGAGGAGAGGCGCAGAGGGGAGAGAAATCGCCGCCGACGTGCGAGCCCCGCCGTCGGCTGGAGCCGCGCCGCCGGAGACGGCCCCTGTCCCCCCGGAGCTCGCTCGTTTGCTCCCCGCAGCTCCGCTTCGGCAAGGTTTTCCCCGCGGTGGGGGTTTGTCTTTATGCCAAGCACGGACCCGGGCTGTTGCATGTGTTTGTGGGGCGGTGCGTGCGGGGAGCGGCGGTGTTTGATGCTCTTGTCACGGGTGGGCAGCATTTCCGTGCGAGGGGCGCTCCACGCGTGGTTTGCGCCCGGTCGTCCTCTCTCTTCTCCCCGGCCGTCCTTCTGCGGTCGGCGTGCCGCGCTGTCAGCCCCGAGCACACGGCTGGCGGCGCCGCGGCAGCAGGTTGCGCGGCGGGGTGGCGGGGGCGGGGGGGGGGGGGGGACGGGACGGACGCGGCCGGGCGGCTCAGCGGGGGGCGGCGGGGCCGGCGGAGGGGAGTAGGAGCAGCCGCCGGGGCTCGGGGCTCAGCTCGCCAAGCCGCGGCTCAGAGTATCCGTGAGATGAAACTTGGGAGAGCCCCCGGCGCTTTCTGAGCGGGGTTTGAGGTATTTTACATCCCCTCCGTTAGTCGCTGAGGACGGCAGGAGAGCTTTCCGACAGCCAGTGGGAACCTGTAGAGTCAGGGCAGCCCTCCGCTCCGGTCCAGGACTCGTCCAGGAAAATTGGATGGACGAGGGGGTGGGAGGAGGGAATTCGGGTTAATTTAAATATTCAGAAGCCAGAAAAATTGTCGGGGTCGAAACCAGGATTTTGATTCCTAACGGTGGGATCTTTGGTCACTGATTTCTGGGTTGTCAGGATCTTTCAGGATCTGCTCTGCGCTGTAGCGTTATTCTGTGCAATACTCTCCGGACCCCTTGTTTTCCATGGTACTTATTTTTAGGACGGAGCTTGAAAATCAGTCCCAAGTTCTGCTCTTAATTTCTGCCAGAAGGGATGGGTAACCTATTCTGTCTGTCCATAAATGCAAATAGACAGCTTGCATTATGGCCAACAAATAACAACCGTACAGCGCAAATTAAATAAATTAACACCAAGTCATGAAAAGCAGCAGGTCCTCAGCATGTGCCCCAGCTGCGCTGTTGCTACTGCCGCAGCTGTTACTTTTTTTCTTCTTCTTCTTTCTTTTCTTCTAATGCCTACAGATTTTACTGCAAATTCCAGGTTATTTGTAGTATCTCAGAACAAAAAACTGTTGTGTGAAAGAGGGGCGATTCATCTTTCAGACCCCCCGCTACCTGCACGATTCTCCCAGGGTTTTGCGCTTGAGCCAAGCCCGGAGTTTCCAGCCGGTGAAGGCGGGCGCGTCCCGGGGCGGCAGCGGGGGGGGGGGGGAAGGCGATGGCGGGGGGCGGGGGGGGACACGGACGACGACGACCCTGTCCGGCCCGGCGGGGCTTGGTCTGCCCCGGGCGCCCCTTCCCCGCCGGAGCAGCAGGAGGTGGGGGTCGTAGCGTGCTTTTCCACCATCACGGATGGCGGATTTGTTGCGCTTTGTAAATGCCAACTACCGAGTACGTGTCGATTGCGCGCTCTGTTAGTTGTCGTGGTCCGAATCGTAGAAGGTGGCATGAAAATAAAATTTCCCCACGGAGGTTGGGAAATTGAGCTCTGAAAAGACTAGTTTCTCTGTGTGATTCTTAGAGAGTACTGCACAGGGAGTCAGTGCTACCTGTCATGTAAAAATAAAGTGGATATATAAACAGGTGGGATGTGAAGGATACAAAAACGTCCCACAAGGTAAACCAAGGTTTGCTGTTTAGAAAACTTAAATCTTCAACACTTGCCTTGATATTGCGTTGCTTCTTTTTAGGCATTTCTTCAAAGTCAACTATCTTCTTGTTGTTTGGGTTTTTTTTTCATTTATAAACCCTAACTAATTTGCAACTGTTGGATTAGAAAAAAACCTGGTATTTAACAGACCCAGGGCTTCAACCCCTGGGTCTCACATTTCACCTGAGTTCCTAAATCTCATCTTTACCTCCTTAAAAGGAAACTATTATTAGCTGATGGGTGTCAACTTTATTGGCACACATATTAATTAATCATTAATAACACTGCTAGTGAGCCTATTAATGCTTTCTGGCTCCAGAGGAGGAACAGACACACTGTCGTTGTTGATAATTGACAATATTTTAATATGTAAACACTCGGATAAACAAGACATAAATATCACTCACATGAATTTTATGAACTGAAAGGTTGTAAATACAGTGTCTAGGCTGAAAGAAATGTGATCATTGAAAGGTGAATCATGCCATCTCTTCTGCTCCTCAAATGCACATAGAGTTCCTTAGCATCTCTATGGGTAAAGCTAATTTGTCCACAATGTTGAACATCCATAGTTCCTTTTCATTAAAGGTAGAAACATTAAGTGTTCTCCATCATCGTTCTGAGAATAAAGCCATAAATGTTTGTGTTTTCCTGACATATCTGTGCCTCATACAGAGGGTGATAGAGTTTGGTGTCAGAGTCCATATCATGTAGCCATATCCTTCTGTGACTGAGTAAATTCTGCACAGTTCTGGTGTCTTGAAGCTGTAGCTGTATGGTAGAGAGGAGGAATGGCTAATTTAGCTCTATCAGTTTTGCTGTATGTCCTAAATGATGATATGGGAAGCACTTTCCCAGTGTATGTCCATGCTAGGTGATACGCATTGTGGAACCAGTTCACTTATTTGCTCTCTGGGGCTCCAGCTAGAGCAGCGTGTTGGGAATTAGGTCCTGCAACAAGCATGGGAATGTATGGAGAAGAAACCGCTGTAGTAAGAATAAGAAGATACTTGAGTTGTAAGGAGGACTTCTGGAAGATGTGGAGAAGATAAAAGACTGTGAGTTATTAATAGTGGTTTATTATTGTATGTTGTTATGTTATAGAATCACAGCTAAACTTCCAATGAAAATCCAAAAAGCAAATAGTCCTGGAGATGGTATAAAGAGGAGAGAAAAGAAAATAATAGTTGGCTATATAGGGACAGCATATTCTCTCTTTAAATAGTGGGTTCACTCAGTTTTCCTAATCATCTCAAAAAGAAGACACCTAAAAGTGTCACAAAGATAGCATAAATAAAAATCACTAATGAGATTTCACTGAAGGAAAGAAGTCTACAAGATGAGGAGATGCATATTTGGAAAAGAAAGAATAGAGCAAGAGACGTCAGAAAGTAGAAGAGTAGATGGTAAAAAGGAAAGCAGACCATTTCTATTTAATACAAGAATAAAACATGCTCTGGAAGTTGAAAACGTTAAAAAAGGCAACTGGAACTGCTGTGCTATGGTTATGTTGGTGGGTGTGATGATTGCTTTCTGTTCAGCTAGACCGTGAAAAGCAGCCAAGCTTCTCAGAGGAATCAGCAACTTGAGACAAAAGATGCACCACCCAATCACAGGTTCAAAGCAAAATATGAGATGATATTGACCTCACGACCCAAGAAGTCTCACTGGCAAGCAGAGAGGCTGGGTACTGATTTTTTTGGTAGTGTAGGTGTCTAGGTATGAGAAAGAAGCATAACAAGGATAACAGAATCAAACACAAAGAAAAGGGAGCCAGAGACACAGTCAGAACAAGAAAAAAAAAAAAAAGTAGGTCTTTGGGAAGGCAGAGTACGACAAAATGAAACAACAAAGCAGAAAGGAGAGCTATTCAATTTGCTGCTAACAAAAAAACCCCCAAACCTCCATGTGTTTGATTCCTTTTGTTCTCAGAGAATTAAGAGTTTGCACATTCTATGTGGACAAACAGGATTACATCAATAGTTTTTTCCTCTCAGTGACACCACCACCACCTTAGGACCCTCAATTGCTGCTCACTGCTTGGGTCAAGAAGGGGTAATTGCATTTAGTGTAATGGGTAATTAATCTATGGAACTCATAGCAAAGAATCTTAGTGAGATAAATCATTTTGTAAATTTCTAAGAGCTTTAGACAATTAGTGAAGAAACGACATCTGCTGTTATATTTTCTGCCCTGGTAATTACAAGGACTATTAGTTCTCTCATCTCAGGGGAATGCTTAAGCAAAAAGATTAGGAAGCTGTTTACATTTATGGTACCTTTATATATTTAGATGACTATGTGAGCTTTCTTCTGAAGGGTACAACATTTTTGGCAAAATGCTGACTTACAAGTGCAACAGTTTTGTGGGGTTTTTTTACACCTTTATTTCCAGTAGATTTGGGCAAAAAGATTAAGATGTTTGTCAACTAATAGGGAGAGTTCAGGTGGAAAATGAACGGGACCTGGATGTGCAGGATCACACCTAACAAGATTTATCTCTAATCCAAACACATTATTTTCTAGAAGTGTCAAAAATTCATGTATGCAGCTTGGTTATACCTGTATTTTGACTCAGGTTACCTGACTAATAAAGGACTCTAGTTCATTTTTGCCAGTTAAGCATCCCTCATCATTTTCAAAGGAACCAAGCACATCAAAGTCCCAGTTTGGAGCATTTCTGAAGGTTAAGTCAATTGCATAGAGTCTAATAAGAGGAGCTTTGGCTCTAGGAACACATATTTAAAATTCTTGCATGTCCTCTGCAAACAGACATGGTGCCCATTTGCTGTCTTTGCTTTCTTTTTTTTTTCTTTCTGCTGTCTTTGCTTGCTTTTTTTTATAGGCCTGCTGGTCCTGCAGAACTTCACTATCTCATTATCAGTTCTCATGGGGAACCAGTGTTTATAACAGAGCTGGGAACCCTGTTGCTTCCCTGCCAGGAGTGCATATTTTAGCCATCTAGAGTGGCTACCGAGTTCTAGAGAGTGATGTTCACTCTTGCTCTTTTGCTTGTCAGACAATTAATTTTTTTAAGTTGACCACGCAAAGAGCATCGGCTTCTATAGGATCATTTGTTATTCACCTAAATAGTCTGCTCATAATTATTTTATTACCATAATAGTTTAACCTACCAAGTTTGTTACGCTACCCCTGATTGACAGTTTACTATAGAAGTATAGAGGGAGTAAGAAAACACTGGAGCATCCTGTGCCTGGCCATCCTGTAATACAGTCTCGCCCTTCCCTGAAGAGCAATGTCGTGGGTCCTCCTGCTGTAGTTGGTGTGAGTCTCCCATTGACTGTCAGCTGCTTCCCTGACAGCTCCCAACCTGCTGGCAGCAGCTGATGGTTTACATTTAGTGCTTGTGCCTTTAAACCTGCATGCGTGCATGCACGCGTTGCACACACACACAGACTGTAAGCCATAGGTATACTTACACTGCCTGGATAGATTTAGGAGGGAGAAGGCACAGATTTACCCAGTAGTGTGCTTGCAAGTTCTTCTCAACTGTGCCAAAGCAAGCATGAAAGGGATCGGAAATGACTTGGATGAATGTGATGACTACCGTCATCGGTGTAGGGACTGTCACACAAGAAAGGAACATGAGAAGGTAACTGTTGTGTGAAACATTAGAGCATTCTGTTACAGATAAATGTCGTAAAATTAAATAACAAACATCTGAACAGTTAACAGATTGATCAAATTATTTATGATACGGCTCATCGCCTGGTCGGAACAAAGTCATTACCAGAGAGAAATAGGTTTTGGGGAAAAAATATGCTTTACAAAATCAGTGTTAACAAGCTGTGAAAACCAGAAATGCATCTAGTTCAGCAGCATAAAGGTAGAACAGAGAGGTAAAGATACCAGAGAGACCAGATTTATTTACAGTAAATGTGAAGGCAGTCACAACAATGCAGAAGTGCTCAACATGCAGACAGCAGTGATACACAGTAAAAACAAGTTTTACAAAAGAATCTTCCTCCATACACATTTTGCAAAGAAATACAGATGAAAAATACAGAAGCGGTTATAACAGCTGGAGGACAAATCTGTAATGGTGAAGATAGAGATGCAGGGCTTTGCTGGGTCTCATCATATGTGTGAGATGTTCGTTATATAATGCTGGGTAAGAATTAACATTACCATGACAATTCAAAAATGACACTTGAGCTGTGTGAACCTTGTTACAGCTGTGGCGTGCTTATGATTAATGGCAGTCCAGTGGGCTTATGATGTGTTTTCATTTCGTTTTGTTGTCTGAAAGAGGATAATGAGTTTTTCTTGCAGATGCTTTCAGAGACATCCTCACAAGTGTGAGAGCAGCATGGGACCAAGCCCAAAGCTGGGTTTTTGTTTAATGGAAGGCAAGGGGGACAGACGTGGCTTGACCAGAGATGGGAGTTACACCCTCTTGAGATTAAGTGAGAGTTAACAAGTAGGAAAGTAGGTAGGCCAGAAAAAGCCTTGGAAGTGGAGACAAATAATTTACATTTGGTGTGTTAGAGAGGAGAGGCGAATGTTCAGTGCAACATCTTTTGCTTCCTACATTGCAGGCAAAACACGATGACCCAGTCAGGCAAAAGCGAGACCCATTTTTCTAGTTACTTACAACATAGGAGTCATGTACCGAGGCTCATGAGTACACAGCTGTTGTGGCAAATTCCTTCTGATTTCTGGAAAACAGAAGATAATGTGGTCTAGGAGAAGGCTAATAAGCTTTTGGGAAATACCTTTTTTTATCTGCTGTATGTCACGTAACCTAAAGTCCCGTATGTGGAGTTTGAAATGGGAAAAGAGGGCATTCCATTTGTGGTTGGACAGATACAGATTATCAGATGCATTAATAAAAAATACAACTTAGATAAAATGATTTTGACAAGAGACTAACAATTCTATGTGTTGTAATCATGTAGTAAATCATAGTGATACCTGACTTCATTTGATTCTCTTACCATCAGAAACACTGTACCCTAGAGCTCTGTTAACATTAAGCAGTGACATACTAGCCAGTAGATGGTGACGGCTGTTTTGAAGAAATTCAGACATCAGACTGAATTAACAGCATAGGAGGGAACACATTCACAATAGGGCTACAGTCAAAAGGTTTGAGGAGGATCTTCAAAGTATGTTTCTCCATGAGAACAGAAGATTACACATAGACTTTTAAGTGAAAGACTATTTTTGCCATTTGAAATTTAAGTTGGGTGTTTTGACAGGTTCAGGTTATGAGAGAAAATACATGACTCTGCACCTGCCACTTTCTGAGGCATGCTAAAGCATTTTATCCGCATCTGCAGGGATTTGGATGAGACAGAGGTATTTGTGGGAGATCTGCTAATGCCGCGTAAAAATGAACACCAGCAACTTTTTATGTTCTTCAAATTTCCCCAAGGAAAACTGAACGGCAGAAATGATGGGTTGGGCCAACTAGTTCATATACATGGGGATAAGGGAGATTTATTTGACCCAGACCTTTTATAATTGATAAAACTCCTAATTCCCTCCAATTCATAGAAAATCAGAGACATACTAATTTATCTGATTGAACTGACTCCTAATATTCCAGATACAAGAGTCCCCTTTAGAGTGGTTGCTATGGAAAGGGTGAAGTTCCTTATGGCTGATGATAAGGGAACAAATTAAAAGTTAAAGAAGAATATGTTTGAAAAAAGTTACAGAGACATTGTATTTTAAATATTTAAAGAAAATCAAAAGAGAATGTAACCCTCTTTTTTTCCAGGTGTTCCTTTCCCCCCTGTTCCTTTGCTGGCAGGAGTCTGTTCTCTTTAGCATGGTTCACATCAGACACATGCCTGGCATGGCACTGTCTGGTCTCTCTCTCTCCATTCAAGATCTTGTTTTTATGGAGTATGTTTTTCCAGAGTTAAGCATCAAGGGGCATGTGCTCTCAGAGCACTGACTAAAATGTAAATGAACGTAATTTGGTTTGGAAATGGAAGTTTGCCAATGTGCATGTTTGTGAATGGATTCATGTGCAGAACTTTTCTGAGGCAAGTTTCAAACAACAAATTGTTGGAAGCCATCGTACAGAAATCATTGCTTAAAACATTCCCTAGCATCCAGAAAAAAAAGATGGGGATGTTTCTGAAGTACTTGCCTAATAGGAAAGATTGGCTGTCAAGGAGCCTGTTATGGTGGAAATGTTTCTGAGGATATTTATAAAACATGCAGAGAGAAGATTTTGAGGTAAATAGAATTCACGAGCTTCCCAATGCGAGCTTCCCAACTAGACATGCCTTTCTCAAATGAGAAATATAAAATTGGCCAAAATTCCCTATCTGGAAAGAGTAGTTTTAAATAGAAAACCATGAGGAAATAAGATACTTTCAGTTATGAAATTTTATCAAGACTATGAAGGTGACATTAAGGACAGAGGTCAGTAAAGAAATATCGCCAGGAATGAAATGGTAACTCCATTGAAGTCACTGGAAGATTTCCCATTTATCAGAAGGGATTGTGTGAGAAAGAGGATTTTCTTCACATTCCTGAGTTTACTCAACATGTGAACAAGAATGGCAAAAGCGTAATGCTGCATGCCCAGATGAATATTCAGAAAGATGTCCTGTTCTGTGCAAACATGTGGCACTGAAGACAAGCTATAATTACCAGTTCAGAAAAAGAGTTGTCAAACAATTGTTTCTAGTTTGAGATGGTTCTCTTCATTCGTACCAGAGACCAGTAAGAACACCGTTTACAATGTTGGGAATTAACATTGACCCAGCAGAATGAGTGTGTCTCCTTATGCCACTACAAGTTTAGGCAGTCCTTGAATTTGCACCAGTTCTACATCTTTAAATGACACAATGATACATAAAGTGCAACCCTGGACAATGACACGTTCATTCTTCAGTACCCATTTTCCTTCCCACCCAGGTTTCCTTGACAGGGAAGTGAAGAAAATCCTGGTCTGCAGAACTGTCTGTTAATGTTTTGTATTCTTAAGCCCAACTTCCTATAAAAAGGTGATACAAGAGACACATCCAGCAAAGGGTCTGGGAAGTTCAATTTGACTGCTCTTCTACAGATGATTGCAGTCTTCACACAATAGCAAATCTCTTGTAATTGCTCAATTGACTGCTAGGAGTGAGGAAATGAAACAATATTCTTTTTATGCCGAATTATATGGCATACTGATTGCTTTTTAGCAATTATGGCAGTAAATTTAATTATTTTTTATAAAATTAAGTATTTTTGTCAAATTTCTGGAAATTACAATATTTCATGTTTCTGTTTATTTATTGTATCATAAAGTGCAGTATGTGAGTTTGTTTACTTTATTAGTAAAATAGCAAAAATGAAGACTATAATTTGTACAACTGTTTGTAGAATTAGCTTCTACGTCTTTGCTCTTGAGACCTCACATGTTGAATGTGATTTGTTTTATGGCTATAAAACATGTATTTTCTGTAAAGATTTTGAGACTGACTTAGAATTTGAAATACTTTAATGGAAATACAGAAAAAAAGCTTAGAGAAAGTTGAAGTACGGGAGTAGGTGTTGAAAAGAGACACCAAGTTATTTGAAGGCTTGAAAAATGTCTTGCAGTGAAAAAACTTAAAATAGAATTGGCTAGAAATGCTTTGATGGAATGTTTTTCAGCTGATAGTATCTATTCATCAAATTGAAACTCTGCTGGAAGGGATCAATTTTCATATTTCTGGTTTTGAAATGTTTCCAGCAGTTTCAAAGTTGTTAAAACATCCTGTTTCAACATTTTCTAAATGAAAAAAAAAAAACACACCACAATTTTCAGTTCTAAAAGCCTTCCTCTCAAAATGTAACCTAATTATGCCAGCCATCTCTAAGATGAGCTGGAAATACTGCAAATGACCCAAAATTTAATTGCTTTTATTTTTCTCTTTTTTATTTCTGATAGATCATCAACATTTTCAGGAGTTCTGCTTTTGAGAATGGAAAAATATTTTGTCGAGCTTGATTGAAAATTCAGCTGGTTCAATTTATCAGAAAAGGTCCTTCAGTGGCCCGTATCTCTGTATTAATATATTAAATTCAGTTATGACCATTCTCTGGCACTAAGGGCAACTCATATGTAAGAGCCTTTCTCCATGCTAATAAAGTCTGTCATCTGCTGAAACGGAAGGGCCACATCTGAACCACCTATTCGGAACAATCATTGGCCTACTCTAATTCCTGATCCATGCCCAGGAATTGGCTGGGAGGGTATGAACTGGCCCAGTTTAAAATGTTTCCAGGGACTGGTATAGATTCAAGTTTCAAGTCTTGGGTTTGTTTCCTGGCACAGTTTATTTTATTACTTATATTTTGTATAGGCATGTCTTGTGAAGCATATCATATCTGTTAATCTCTCATACAAAGGCATGAAAGAAGCAATGACTGTAAATTATAACTACAAAAATACAAATCAGAAATACAAATTTGCAACAAAGTGATTAACCACTGAAACAACCTGTAAACTCAGCATCTTTTAATGTCTTCTCTTGTTGTCAAGATAGGACAGTCTGCTGCAGAACATGTACAAGCCAAGTAAAAAATTACTGGGCTCAGAAAGAATATCAGGGTAAACAGTAGATTAAACCAATAGCCTAATAATCCCTACTGGGGATAAATTATCTAGAAAGATCATATGCAAAAGTATCAATTGCTTCTTGTGTTACATTATTATTAGATATAATTATGCATCCATTCATTTTATGGGAGCATCTTAAATCAGAATTTCTCATTAAGTTGACATGCGTATTCCTAGGGCTACATTTTGTCATTTAACCGCAGGCAGAGGAGGACACCTTTCCCAGGTCTGGCAGGAGACGGCCAAGGAGGCATACTTCTGCTCAAGGCAGGGCAGCAGTTTGTGCCAGACTCTCTAAATGGAGAAGCACATCCTCTGCCGTTTCCCCCAGGACACTGGCCAGGATGTATATGAAGTAAGGTTGAGCAGAACCGTATCTTTCAAATCTCCAGACTACAAATATTTTCTGTTTGCTTTTGCTAATTCTCATGCATCTTCACGTTGACTAGGCCTTAAGCTCAGTGTTTGTTACCCAGAGATGTATCTGGATATTATATATTAATAAAGAAAACATTCCCAAATTTTCTACTGGAATCTTCATCTCTCAAAGGGACCTGTGAGCTACATACTGCTCCGTGGAGCTAATACATACCTAGAGGATTGTTTTTGTTTCTGTGATCCTCTGGAAAAAATATGCTCAAACTCTCCTTGCACTTTTCCGCTGGTTCAGTTTAGTGGCCTGTAGCCTGGAGCTATGGATACAAAATATTAGCTGTTAAACTGTCAAAACTGGTTGTAACAAGCAGCAGCAGCCATTGCTTGAGGGACATTTAAGCAGGGTTTAGTGAATACTTTTAAAGCATACAAAGGTTTCTTTTGGGGGATTTTTTAGTTATATTTTATAATATTACATGATACTGGAAAAATCAAACTGAACATGTCACATAGAATGAAACTCCTAATTAGGGCTCAACTGGCATTTCTGGTGATCCACCATCTCCTAAAGTACAAGTCTGTTCATAGAATTTCATTGGTATGAAATCTGTTCTCCTATCTTTATCTATGCTAACTAATTGTAGCAGAAGAAGTCAAATACAGGGCAGCAGGGGTAGCTAAGTGTACAGTATGGTCTCTGTACAGCTCAGGGCATCGTATAGTGTACTCTGAAGCTAGCTTCATTTTCAGAGCAGAATTTTAGATACTGATATGTATGTGCTGTCCTGGTCTAACACAGTCTTGGTCCAGAGCTTAAGATTTAACCCTAGAATTTCTGATTTATGACAGACTATATCCTATGCCTATTTATGCCACTTAAACATTAGGTTTTAACAGGTTTCTGAAGCAGTTAGCACACAGAGTCAGAAGTTTGGCAAGTCCTGAAGAAATTTGTAAATCTGGCAGTTTAGAACTGGTCTGTATTCATGTGCACTTATAGAAAATGTGGACTGTGGTTTATCTTTTTCAGCAAGATGTGTTCCTGAGCAGACACCCTTTGACAACAGTGGCTGGGTGTATTTGGGACCTTTTGGCTAGTCCCTTACTTCCTGAGGAGTCTGACTGAGTGTGTGTGGCAAGTGATACAGATAATGGCCCCTGGCCTGAACAACAGTTAACGGAGTATTTGTGACATAGATATTAGAGAATGATGGCATTTTAAAGGTACAGAAAGGAAAAAAAAAACAAAAACATTAGTAGGACTTTAAAGCTGCATGCAAGATAACGTTCAAAATGCTTCTATCTCCTTACCCATATTGTTTTAAATCTTTTTTTTTCCTCTCCATGTTTGTCTGTCATGATGATCTTTGTTTCTAATTCCTTGCAGACATCTCAGTCAGTCTGTTAGCAGTAGTCGTCAGCTTCTGCGGGCTCGCCTTGCTGGTAGTCTCACTTTTTGTCTTTTGGAAGTTGTGTTGGCCCTGCTGGAGAAGCAAACCTCTCACTTCCAATGCCAGTAATGTCCCTCAGAGCAACTCCAGTGCTCCTACGGAGGTTTTTGAGACCAGTGAGAAAAAGGAAGTTAAAGAAAATGGGAAGCCTACAACAAAGGTACTTGAAGCTGCGTTGAAAATTAGCCACACTTCACCTGATATACCAGCAGAGGTCCAGAACGCACTGAAAGAGCATCTGATCAGACATGCACGCATGCAGAGGCAGATCACTGAGCCCACATCGTCATCAAGGTAAGTCAGGGACACTCACGTTCGTGGCACGTTTCCTGGGAACAGGTAGAGCCAGAACACTCTGCTGAAAATTTCCAGGATCCTGGATTATTCACTGACTTCTTAGCAGTCCCGGGTGAAACAGCAGTCACGTGAAGGCAAAACCTCAGTGTCCTTTGAACAGAATGTTCTGAAACGTATGGTGTACCTTCAGTTGCATCATTATTTTAACACATGATGACAAAATCTATGGCTTCTACTACTTTGTAAATACATATGTTACTACTTTAAGGATTTCCATTTTAGGTTTTGTGGATAAGAAAATCTCTATCAGTGTTATTTTTTTAAGTACTGCAAGTCTGGCTTTTCACAGATATATTTTTATAGATACAGCAGTTACTTTTGCAGATGAAAGTTTCCCTCTCCACTAAATAAATGGCAGATTTGTTGTTGATGGCACATTTCTTTAAGACATGGTTTGCCACTTTTAAGGGCATTGAAATCCCAGTCTAAGAATGTAGATCCTTATGGACTGATCTTGAAGCAGTAAAGATTTTATAAAAATCCTTAAATAAATGACAAGCACATAGTATTGCTGAAATGATTTCTTTTTTATTGAAGTGGAGGACACAAAGTTTTATTTTGTCTCAGTTGCTGCTTTATATTGAAAAGTAGTGAAGAAGTGTGCAGTGACCTATAGTTTCAAACGAGATTTTCTTCAAATACTGTCAGCAAATTTGATGCATGGATAACAAACAGTGAACTATGAAGATCACTTTCTACATCAGGAAAAAAAAAAAGGAGGGAATGTTTTATAAACAAAGAATGGGAAAGTGAAGGCTAAAGGAGGCACCTGAAGTGTTGCATAAGGCCGTAAGAAAGAATACAAATACTGTATGGGAAGTAGCTTTCCCTTAATAAAACATTTGCTAAATGAGCACATGGTACCAAAGCACAAAAAAACCAAAACCAAAAAAACCCTCACATTCACAATACTCATTGGAGGCACGTGCTCTACATTTAGTGGGCACAGCCTCTGCTGGCCACCTGTGAGTCCCTAAGACGGCGTTTTGCCAGCTCAATGCGCTCACTGCGGTGGTGAGTGCTGGAGCACTTGTCCCCAGCTATCCCAACAGCATGGAAGAGCCAGCAGGCAGCCACGGGAGCGTCCCAAAAATGAGAGCCGTCCAGCCAGGGGAGGTCTAACTGACTTCAGCAGCTGAACAATCTCCTGAATTGTGAGGCTGCACAGCTGGCTTTAAGCCAGGTTGCCCTGTCTCTGCCTGGCTCCAGCTACTGTATCCATCTGCTGAGAGGGAGCACCGTACCCAAGCCACTCTGAGGAACATTTCTGAAATACTGGGAAGACAGTTTTGAAATTGTAACCGTTCTACTAAACACAGAGGGACCCAAACTGGTACAGCTTAGCATGACAAGGATATTATACAACTCGCTATTACCTAATAGGATGTTAATTGGAAGAGTTTTATCCATCGTGTACCAACAGGTAAATCTGTGGGTAATCAGACTGTCTGACTTCCTGAACAGACAGAAGAAATAGCTGGCTGGCAGATGGACTTGAATACTCCCTGTGGTACTATAGGGGAAGGAAGAAGTTCCAGGGACATGATCTAGAGCTACTTCAGGCTGTGAAAGTATTCCCACAGACTTCTAGAGTGATTTGAATGGGGTTCTCAATGCATATCAGATATCCGTGAAGCCAAAGGCAATTTTACAAAATTAAAACATGCCATCAATTCTGCTCTTTCTGCACATTTGTAACTTCGTATGGGAGCTTTTTCTTTTTATCCTCTCTAGATTATCAGTGTTAAATCTCTCCTGAGCAGGACAGTTCCTTTGCTTTGAGCCAACCTAGTTGTCCCACCTCAACCAATTTTGGTGTCTGGAGATGCCACCTTCCTTTACAGTTTGCTGAAAAACTCTGCACCCTTGCTACAAAATGTGTTTAGAATGAGATGTGTCTTAAAAATTACTCAGAAATGGTCCTTTCTGTGTTTGTAAATACATTTTTCTGTACCTCTGCCCTGCCTTGAGTCTTAACCTTCCCACAGCCTATATTAATTATTACTGCCAAGAATGCCATATATCAGATGAAGGCTGGGCATCTAGACCAGCTTTCTGTATTACTCCTTCTTTGTGTCACAGAATATTGAATCACAAAATGACTAAAAGCTGTCTCTAGTGTCTGTCATCGGGGACCACAAAATAAAGGGGAGCCATTAGCAGACACAGAGGTAGCATAGCTTTCTCTTGCACTGTCTTCAACTAGCACTGCTTTGTTGTACTCAGGACTCCCGAGTGACCCAAATGCAACATCTCCTAACTGTGTTCCATTGACAAAGGATCTTGGAGAAATATTTGCTGTCTGGATTGTCTCCTCTACACTGATCTCACC
Source organism: Balearica regulorum gibbericeps (assembly GCF_011004875.1). NCBI lineage: Eukaryota > Metazoa > Chordata > Aves > Gruiformes > Gruidae > Balearica > Balearica regulorum. The sequence continues at coordinate 65,808,894 of NC_046184.1, forward strand.
TGAGCTGGGGCAAAGAAAAGTGTAACCAGTTCTGTGATAGGTTCTTGCAGCCATCAGCTCTTAATAAAAGAAATAGAATCATATTAAGCCATTGTAATTGAAGCATAAGGATTTTAAGAAGGATTTTATTCCATTCAGAGGAATAATAAAATGTGGCTGATCACTTTTTATAGACTGTATATTTAGCAAGAAGACATATTAGTGTAGGGAAGTGATGAATTTCTGCTTAATTAGAACTATATCATTTCCATAGTTCCCAATTATATGAAAAGACCTGCTTGTTTAAAAAAAGAAAACAAAAAACCAAAAACCACCAGAAAACCAACTCTTTAGTCCTTGATCCCAATTAACCAGTAAACTACAATAGAAGGAGAAGTCCTGCATCAGTGTGGTGTTCATGTACAAACATTTTTGGTTTGTGTTATTGAGTATGACTCTCCCCAGTACTTTGTGAAAGTATTCTGTAATACAGTTTATCGCTTCTATGGTGTTCCTTCCTTCAAATGTTCACCTGTATTTTCAAAGGACATGGTTTTTGCTCTTTAGCATTAGGTGGGTGAGGAGTTTGTCATTCAGCTCTGCAAAGAGTAAGTCAGTTCCCAAGAGGCACAAAGGCAAAAGTGAGGTGCTTGGGAATGTTACAGTTAAAGAAAAACAAGCAGGTCTGTTGACTTTAGTGATTGCAAGGAGGAGACAGCAGCATCTGTTCTGTCTAAATACCACAAGTGCTGGTGTCCGCTCCTGGATTTGGTCCAAAAGATTGGTCTAATGTCATCTAGGAAAGCTAGACCAGAGCCAATCCTCATAAATCTCAAGTGATATCATCAATCTGCATCCTATCCTTCTCTTTTGTCTTACATATGGCAGTCTTACTGAGTTAGAAATCAGCTTCATACTATCATTATCCCTATGCAAGCACAATTTTATATTAGAGATTTACATACAGAATTACCGTCATTCAAAATGTATTTGTTCTAAGTTATGGAAGGCATGCCTATTATAGGAGTGCTCCATGTAGGAGCCAGTAGGGGTTGAAGTACCTGGATTTGCACACGTTAGTAGCTTTGCAGCATTTTCACAACCTGGTTGCCTGACATCCTTGTACTTCATTATCACAGTCATTAATTCCTTTGTTATTGCAGAACAAAGGAAGATAAATATGTTGCTATGACAACAATGAAGCATCTTAATAATTAACAGACCAATTAGCTGTCTTGGTGAAATGCTGTGACTCAGAACAGATTCTAGGCGCTATGTAATTAGGACTTTGGCTTACTAGAGCAAAAGCACTGCTGGTTCCCATGGGGAACAGCCATACAGCTGTGCTGTTTTACATGGTGATATCTCGCAACAATGACTATGTTCACTAGAAGATCTTACATGCATAAAGTTTGAAAATTTGAAAGCACGTTGGCACCTTAGAAATCATAGATTTGGGATTTTATATGTTACTTTTACAAGTAGTAACTCAGATCTTCATAAATGCAAGAGAAGTCAGGGAAAAGAGAATTTGTTGTGTACCCATTTTCACTCAAACTGGCAATGCCGTACAGTCGGCTTCATGGCTTCCCCTGCGCAGGCAGTTTTCTCCACTTCTCGTCTATGGCAGAGTTTGATCATGAGTATCTGGGCATCTCAGTGCTACAACTGCAGGTGTGAGGAGCGCTCGGGAAGGCCCACCTGCACAGGTTTCATGAGCACAGACAGAAGTAGCCGTCACACAGGTCTTCCTGGACTTCGTTATGAGTTGGAGATACTAGAGAGCTGGTGCCTGAATTGCTGCATGCCCAAACTTTTATTGGCACTATATTTTGGGTGGACTCCAGTTCCTTCCCTGTGTTTAGCACACCTACGAGGCTGGACTTCTCAGAGGACAAAGGCACAAGGACCGCCCTGAAACTCGCTGAGAACAATACTGTACTTTTCTAACTAGTTAGGGCCTTTTGACTCCTCGCTCCATTCCAATGTAGACATCATATACCTTGAATTTGGTGAGTTTTAACATTTAAAAGAAAATCTTTCAGCCTGACTGTAAAAAATAAAGGTAGAATGTGTTAGGAGAGGGGTGTATTGTTCGTCTAAATTTGAGATCAAAACACCTGGATTTTTTTGAGCTACTGCAAATCTAGACTCTGAAGTTCTCCCTCTGCTATCCTTTTGTTACAATAGGACTCCTCTGTGCACCTACCAGTACTGAAACAGCCAAAAGGGGAAATGTTCTTGTCTATTATTTAATGGCTGCAGATTACCCTCTTTTATCTCTGCTCAGCTGAACTGCCGTAGTTTTGTGCTTCATGCCTTCTGCAACCACTTCACTTACAGCAAAAATACAAATAATATCTATGAAATGAGTCCTGGTTGCTTTCAAATGGACAATATGCATTTCTGATTTAAAGAAAGAAACACACAGCTGTGACACCTCTTGTTTTCAGAACACAACACCACAGGGAAACCAAGCAATAAGGCACGGCTGCATTTGGCATTAATGAGCAATTGATTGCAAAAAGCAGAGGAAATTCTGACAATTAAATTGTTTTTTAATGGCTGCTAAGTATGCTCACAGGAGGAGGTAGTGAGCTTTTCCAGTACAGATTGTTGGGGTAGTGAAGTACCAAATAAATGTGAAAATGTCCAAAAAATAAACTGGACAATGTGGTCATAATAGCATCTGCTGATGGTTAATTCTATGAAGCTTTTTGACCAGTGGTTTTATACTGCTGTAAGGCTGTATGGCATACCAGGGGTTTGATTTCACTCTAAGTAGGAAAGGCACAAATTTCCATTGATGTTCATGAGTCAAGATAAGCCCATAAATACATATACTTATGCAACACTCTATTCAGAATTACAAGGATTGAAACTTACTGTTTCTTGGTACGAGTACAGGAATCAGCTTGCTAATACGCTACACAGAAGAGTATGAGAAAAGAAGGGAAAAAAACCTATCAATCACAGAAAAACATTGACCAAAACTTTGAAATGTATTGCAGCCAGAAGAAAACATTCCCAGTATGATTGGAGAAGGCAGCCTGTATATCAACGTAGCAAATACCAAGCAGGCGTATATAAAATGTTGTAGGATAGCAAAGCACTATGCTGGAAACCTCCAGACATAGCTCTGCATGGCTTTTTCAGGCACCTTTCACAGTGATCAGTGTGAATCTTGGTAAATATTTAATTGGAAAACTACCAAGGAATGCCTCCAAATCCCAGGAAGTACTGATGACAATTCTGCAAGTCATTTTTTTCTCCTTGACTATAGTTTTCTCAGGCCCTAGCACAGTGGGATCAAGCAATGTTGGACCTGTCAACTTGTTCTGTGAAAGAACCTGAATTCAGTTTCAGCTGCATAGCCTGAAAACAAGGTTATAAATACATGTATTGCCAGGACACTGGGTGTCTCTCGGGCCAAGAAGTTCATTCTGAATGATCATTTCATCTCAAGGATGTTTTAACATTTGCAAAATATTTTGGGGGTAGGGGGGTATTTTGAAGAGAGGAACTCTTACTAATTTGGTATTCTTATATTTTCTATTTAGTAATAGCCAGGTCTTTTCCTGGAGATAACCATGGCTTGTTTTGTGTGTGTGTGTTGTGTGTGTGTTGTGTACAGGCACAATTCTTTCAGGCGACACTTGCCACGGCAGATGCAAGTGTCCAGTGTTGATTTTAACATGGGGACAGATCCGATTTTGCAAAGGGGAGAGACAACGACCAGCATTGGGAGAATAAAACCAGAACTCTACAAACAGAAGTCCGTGGATTCTGATGGGCAACAAGAAGATGTGAAAACATGTGGAAAACTTAACTTCAGTCTCCGATATGATTATGAGAATGACCTTCTGGCTGTCACAATTGTCAAAGCCTTAGATCTGCCTGCTAAAGACTTCACAGGAACATCCGACCCCTACGTCAAGATTTATCTGCTTCCAGATAGGAAAAAGAAGTTTCAGACGCGAGTTCACAGAAAGACATTAAATCCTGTCTTTGATGAAACCTTTCAGTTTCCTGTAGCCTATGATCAACTCAGCAACAGGAAATTGCATTTCAGTGTTTATGATTTTGACAGATTTTCTAGACATGACATGATTGGGGAAGTTATTCTTGATAACCTTTTTGAAGTCTCAGATCTCTCCAGGGAAGCCAATGTATGGAAAGACATCCACTGTGCTACCACAGTAAGTAATGTGTTCCAAAAGCGTTAATGTGGTATTTTCATTTCTCTTTTGTAGTTTGTGGCAGAGCATCCTGTTTATCAGCAGAGTCTGGAAGGAAAAAAAAAAAAGTTGTCAATATTTTCCTTTGAGCATAAAGAATGCTTAGGGAACTATAAAATTTAATTACTAAAAAGTCTTCTGGGAACATACCGTCACCCTTATGGCTCATTGTGCAAATATTAATTAGGTTTATTAATTAAATAGTACCTCACAAAAGTCACTGCTTACCAAGAACAATTAACATTTTCCTATTAGCAAAATTGGAAAAATACCCTGTCCTTCAAAATGACCATCTATTAAGGAACAGGGCCCATCCTGCTCTTGTTAGCAGATTTTCATGTGCTTAGGGTCTCCAGTAGATATATATGTGTTGCTGCTGGTTACCAGCAAAACTCAAGAGGCACAACAAGTAGGGTCAGGAAGTAGAAATTATTTGTTTAATGTTGCAAGCAAGAAAAGGAGGTCTGTGCACGGATGACAGGTTACTAGCAGGAAAACCACTAGTGTCCAAACATTATCTTTATTAACCTTGAAATCCAAACTCATCTTCCCTGGCTGGAATTTGAGGGGGAAAAAAATTAAATGTTGAGGTGTGGGATTTTTTTTGGTTTGCCTTTTTGTTTTTTTTTTAAACTACTATGGTATTTATATAGAAGTTTTCCCAACCCTTGTTTGGTGGTGATATCCGAAACAGTCTGAGTCATCCTTGGTTTTGAGCATGGGCTGGACTTGCACAGTGGGGAAGAACAGAGGACAGAGCAGTACGGGACGCTGCTTCAGTGACAGAAGCTTCATACCATCCCTTCACTAGAGCCCGAGGCTTCCCATGGCTCTTTTCCCAAAGGTTTTCGTGCTGTTCATACCTGCTAGACAGGGAAGGCTAGGTCTGCATGACTAGGAGGACAAAGAGGACTGGTGTTTCCTCACCAGTCTGAACATGAGCACTGTGTTTCCTAAGAAAGGAGAAATATTAGGGAGCGGAGCATAGTGGAGACAGTTCTCAAATGTGAGTTCACAAAATCAGCTATTTATTTTAACTGCTGGGACTACCAAACTGGTCGGAACAGCCTCTGGCACACCTCCAGAAAACCACATCTGTGTATACCTAGTTTGATCAGGCTCAGATTTCAGGTAAATTTAAGAACCATATTCTCAAGCTTAAAATTGAAACTGTGTTTAAGGTCTTGGAATAATAGCCTAGTAACATTTTTTTTAAAAATTTCTTCTAGCTTTGATATTATCTTTAATACTTTGGTAATGATTTAAATGCTCACTGGTCCTTTGCAACAGGCATTTGTGTGAGATTTTTAGCTGATAACTAGAATGATTTCAGCAAATTAGAATCCCTGGACTGTTCATCACTGGTTTTGAGCAGATTGAAATGCCATACCAAATTACGCAGTTGGGAGAGATACTAATAGACATCTGGATGAAAATGGTTGCTAATCTTGGCGCTGAATTCTGATTCAAGTTTCTTCCTCGCTAAGGGCTAGTACATGCAGTTATAGAGCTTAGTTCTGCTGGTATTTTACTATGTGTGAAGTTCAAGAGAAGCCATGAAGCTTTTGGATTTCAGCCTTTCAGCCAGTATAGTTTACAGTATTTCATGTGTGTGAATAAGTTGTCTCCACTTAAACCATCAACAATAAACACATTCAAATGAAATATCTTTGGTGTTGGGTCACCGCATCAGCTTTCACAAGCCTTACACTATTCTCAGAAAATTTTGTAAGAAGTTGATTGAATTTATTTTTTCCTGGCAAAATGAAACCCTCCTATAAGATGCTCTGTTACTATATGTGCAATGTGCTGCCTTGTGGTTTACTTCAGCTGTTTCATGTAGATTAAAATTGGTTAGTAATAAAGATTTCTAGTTCTGCTATTTCAGAAACTGTAAGATGAGGGAGCCAATCCTGCACAGGAATAAACAGTGCATAAGATGTTAGTCAAGGGGGAATTATAGTCTTAAGCATCGGATCTAAAGTTTACAAAAGTCACTAACTAACAACTAACTAATGCTTGCCAGATTCAATTGGACTTGGATTAAGCCTTAAAAAAAAAGATCCAGCTGGTTCTACAATTAGTGAAAACCAACTGTACTCCAGGCAGGCATGCTTTGGTGTTCATAAAGAATCTTTAAAAAAACGAGCTGGCTGTCTCAGTGGGAAGGTCCTCACTTACAAAGTAGAACATAGGAACCAAAGTACCATTATGTAAATATATTTATCTCATGTTTTTTCCGTCTTCATCTTTGCTCTGTTTTGTTGTATGTTCTGTGAAGTTTTTCAGCCTTTTGTTCAGACATGCTTCCTACACCCAGTGGTTTGCTTATTCAGTTGCTAAATGATAAATTGTAGAGAAGGGTCAAAGCGATAGATGAAAGGATTGGTCCAAAACTTAAAAAAAAAAACCACAGCAGAAGTAGCCTCCCTTCAGCTCGGAGGGTTTTACATCTCTTCCATAGTCAAAAAATTTCTATTCAGAACGTAGAGAGAGCGTAAAAATAATTCCTGTTACCTACTTGGAGAGAACCTCTTTTTATGACACAAGGCTCTGCAGTCTTGGAGTTGAACATGTACTAGACAGATTTACAAAAGAAATCAACTGCAACATTTTATCAGTGAAGGAAGTTACCACAGGAGACTGGGAGATTATCTGCTTTGCAAAGACTCTCTGTCAGTAGTTAACATCATTTTGAAAATATTTGCTTGCACATCCATAAAGAGGTGTGGAGTTTTTTGGTACAGGAAATAACACAGTCTGGGGAAAATCAGACTGGATGGTTACACTGAGTCCTTTTGGCCGTAAAACCAATAACTCTGTGGGAATCCACAGTTGTAATACTTTTTTTTTTTTTTTTCTCATAATAGTAATTTGAAACTATTTTATACAAGTGCAGGATTGGCCTCCCCACGTGCTCATTTTTATTCTTATGATTTTCAACTGTTGGTATTTATTCATCTTTTGTAGTTTGTATTTTGTTCCTTTAATTTTTCATTCACATCATTGTTTCTCTGTTATATGTTCTGTTGAAAGCCTGTATAATATGTAGCATGTACCTCTTGTAAGTGCTGAAGTGTTTTCATTTCTTAATGTTAAATTATCAAGGTAAATTTGGTGTAAAATTGGTTGTGGAAAAGAAGTATCCTAGATATCTGATGATATTAATATCCCCAAATTTTGCTTATTCATGGGTGATTGAATTCTCAATAAATAATCCTTCATTTACTTCTGTTTGTTTGATTAATTAAAAAAAGAAAACCTCAAGAGGCAGCTTTAGACCACCTGTGAAGGTTGTTCAATATATTGGAATACTGTAATTCTTAATACACTGTACGAAATGAATTCATAACATCAGAGGCATGCAAATAGTATCAATTAGATTGTTTAGTCAACATATCTGGCTTATGGTTTTGTGAAGTGCTTCTGAGTATTGCATACATTTCTGAGATTTTTGTTACCATCAAAATATACTGCATACTTTAAAAAAGAAAACTCATTTATTGGAATTGTTAACAAGTACGTAAGTGCAAATATTCAATGTTGTAAAATTGCTTAGGGAAAAAGACCACCTCTCGTGACCTAACACTTTCTGAATGTGAAAGTTTATTAACTTCCTATTATACTTCTTAAAATGATTGATTGCTTTGGAAATCTCTAACGTCCTCTTTAACATGCCTCTAACGTCATTGCTTTAAAAAAATTGGCAAGTGACTGTCAGAAATATTTTCTTCATTTTCTTTCCAAAGGTATTCTGTGAACTCTGCTAATGTAACCAATTATAGGAAACTATGCAACTGAAAAAAAAAAAAAAAAAGGGCTCAGAGTTTAGACGAAAGCCATTTCCAGCACAGTGGTAGTCCCTTGGGAGCGTTAGTCATGGAGCTGTCATATATTTGTAGCCTCTTGAATTATCTCATGTAGATGGATGGAACTTGATTACTATTTAGTTTTCCAACACCAGGCATTTCAGTGCTGCAGTCAGTTTTCTCATTTGTGAAGTGGGATATAAAAGAAGGTGTTGTAAGGACACAGACTTCATGTGATGCACTTGATGTGCGATTGCTGTTTCTAAAGCACTTGGAATAGCATTGCTGGAAAAGCATTACTGGAAAAGACAGAAGTGCTTAGATAACTTTTTTTAATAAGTGGGACAGTGACATTTGTCTCAGTAGATCTTTCTCAAACACTTGCCAGAGTAGGATGTCACCCAGGTAATCCTGCTAGCTGTTGGCCTCTGTTACAGAAAGAGATTCTTCTGAATGCCTGATCAAACAAGAATGAAGCCCACCTCTGCAGTTCACCCAGAGCAGTTGCAGGCATTGTTTTTGCTTAGTTTTCTTCATAGTTCTCTATTTCATAAGTGGACAAAAATTGGCACATTAGACCTTACTCTGAGTAAGGCAGTAGTGGCATAGAGCTGACAAAGGTTTGTCTTGTGATAGTTGGACTTTGAGGCCCCATTATAAGGATTGTCCTATTTCTTAGCACTCAAAGCAGCACTATCGGGAAATGTTTTATCACCAGCAATGTAGAGGACTATGCTCTACAGTTAGCCATCCTCATCTGAACGGACTTAGAATATTAGTTTTTGGAAATGTACATAAAAGCTTTAACACAATGTTAAATACACGTGAGAGAGTAACGGCTTGTCAATATAGAAACATTTATCATCTCTATAATGGGAACAGCCCCTTTAAAGCCAAGAATAGCTGGCATTTGCCATTTCTAATCAGGATTCACATGATCACCTGCTGCTGAGTACATGAACGAATACCCTGGGTCAGTCTTTACAGGAAATGAGGTTTTTCATTTAGGTTTGGGATTGCTTTAGTTCTGGGCGATAACTAGAAAAGATGATGGAGAAAGGGTAGGTTTCTGTCCAGTTACTGAAAGCAGGAAGGGTTTCTATTATTATTGAATGTTTCTTTTCATTTGAAACAATAAATTATTTGAATATTCTGCTTTTCTAGAGGTAAACTGCTACTTTCGGTCTACCTTAAAAGTAAGAAATATTAGATGAATATGGTTTCAAGGGAAGTTAATATCTCTGCGTCCAGGTGGTACCATGGTAGCTATGCTAAGGTGCGCGGCTTGACGGATCTGCTGTGCCCTAAGCACTCTCTGAGCTCCTCACTGCAAATGATCTCTTTACAGTTGATGCATTGCTGCTTCAGAAGAGCATCTTTCTGTCGAAAGCCGCATACATTTTGCTTCATTCACGTGCCCGTAGATGCCACGGTTAGTTCACAGAAGTACCTCTGTTCTCAGCTGTTCTGCAGCAGGAATGGTCTTCCATGCTGCCTGGCGTGATGAAACTACCCCCCCCCCCCCCCCCCCCCCCCCCCGCCCCGTGCACAAGACAGATGGTTATGTACAGAGGGAGTGACAAAAAGAAGCACCCAGGAGGCTCTCTGGGGTGCTATTGAGAGCATTCAGCCCGCTGGGCCCAGCGTGCTCTTTCAGGGAGCCCTCACTTTGCAATCAAGACTGCAATCAGCAGCTGCGCTTCCCCACAGCAATCAGGATGTCAGGCTAAAACAAGCGTTGGGCCTCCACCAGAAGACCATGCAGTCGTTGTAGAGCAACAGGCCCCACATACTTCCATAACGAGGCAAGAACAAACACAGTCCTCATTGATTCATTTCCCAGGACAACAGCGCAGTCAATAAGTGGTGCTGGGAGGAAGAAAAAGAGCTGAATTGATATGCAAAGAATAACAGGAGAGGAAGATAAATATTAGCTGTGGGGACAAAGTTTCCAAAGTAAAATCTCCTTGAGAGGTGGCAGAATTAGCTCTCCAGTTCAAACTTCTTGTCACTTTTGACAATTTCTGTGAGAGCATAAATGCCATCAAATTCTAAATGCATAGAAGAGAAAACAGACCGCTAGATTTCTGTACTGCTCTTTCCTATCACTCTTTTAATCTATACCTCAAAACCATAAATCTCTTCATATACTCTTAACTAACTGTCTGAGGGAAGAGGTTTTTATCTTCTCTTCTTTCCACCCAACATTTATCATTATATTTTATTTTATACCTGATTCTTGATGCTTGAGGTCAGTAGTTTTTATTGGAAAGCAGAAATACACGTATATATATAATATGTTTCTAAACAGAACAAGAAAAAGAGAGATAAATCTGTCCTTTGGGGGAATTATCTTCCTGTGTGATTCCTTCAAGTAATCCAAAGGTCTAATTCTGCCAATGGATTTTTTTTTTTAATTTGCATAATATACAGGGAGGGAATTTTCAGTGTGACTAAAGGAAGCAGCTAAAAATCTAGGAATGTAAACACCTGAATAACTTCTTTGATGTCTAGAAAAATGTTATTACTTATTACAGATGCTTACTCAAAACACAGCAGGAAAATGAAGAGAAAAAAATTTGCAAATCACTTGTTTAGGAATCAAGCACAAAATAAATTCATTGTATTATCACTATGCTGTTCTCACATGCAATCTTTAAAACATCATTTAAATTACAATTAATAGAAAAGTAGTCCTGGTTATTAAAATTGAGATGAAGAATTAAAATGATTAATTGTGGTGAATTATGATATACTGAATGATAATGAAAGTAACACCAAAGATTTTTTTAGGGAATTCCATTTCTGGTGCAGTATTAATTGTGCAAATGTTTGTTATTTTAACCATGGAAATTAATGACACTCCAGTAACAATAAAAGTGTACAGTTTTTTTAGTTCCTGTAACATTTACATAACTTATTGTAAGAATCCGTAGTGAGTTGTTCATTTAAGACTTTGTTTGAATTGCAAAGCTTCAGAAACCAAGGGAAAAGAAGACGAAACAACCATCAGTAAAAAAGATGGCCTAGAGTACCTTTGTGATTAAAAAAAATGATGCAAAAATGACATCTTATTTCACATATCAGTTCCCTATAAGCTTTTCGGTTCTGCTGGCATATGAAACCAGTGAAGATCTTGGAATATAGCAGGGAGATTACACAAGTAAATATTTTTTTCCCATTCAGTTTAGGATTATGAGTGGTGATATATGAGAGGACGCTATTCTGAACACAGAAAGATCTCTGCCTAACTTCCTCACTGAATTTGCAGACGTTCCTAGCTAAAAGTTGTCTCTTCAATAGAATTTAATGGAAGCAACTGGGAAAATTAAAAGTCGTAAGAAACCGCAAAGCTTTCTGCTGCAACAGGGGTTCTAAAAACTTGATCAGACTAATCGATGCTCCCCTATGAGGGCTTCAAACTTCTCCTCGCATCCCTCCACTGTTTATCCATATTGTGAGTAGGGAGCCCAGCCTCTGTAGAAACGCTGCTACTTCTACAGACATAAGTGTGAAAATGAGAGTACTGGTGTCCACTGGGTCAGATAACAAAAATAATAGAATAAGGACCATTTTTACATCTGACTTTGCCAACCCCTGGACTGATTTCCCAAGAGCCCGTAAAGCAAAGAATGTGGACAGATCCTTGGTAACCTAATGGAAAAAATGATTAGCACTTCCGTTCAGGTGTGGTTCCATATGTGGAATGAGAATTACACTATTTGAAGAACCTGTATTCTGTACTGTAGCTAAAAAAACCTCAAGTTCATCTGAATAGCTGACATCATACACATTTGAGGTCGGTGTTTTCTTCGTTTTATTTTGTTCTAGCATTGCTGTACCAAAAAATGGATTGGATAGTGAGGTAAATTGGGACCCATAAAAATAACTGAAGCTGGTATAGCGCTTACCACCATTCCATTTCCTTAGTTCTGTATGATGGCTTGTGTACACAGAAGGGAAATAAATGAAGAAGAGATATGCAGTACCAACAAATGGTTCCTTTTGCATTAGTGCAGCTGTGCTCAATGCTGGTTTTTCTGTACCCGGTATTGGAAGTCAGTAGGGGGGAATCATTATAAGCATTTGTAAAGCTAGCTGTTAATTGAAATCTAAGTTTAATTTAAGAAGAAAAAGAAAAATTCTAAATAGACATAGGAAAGAGATAAAATTTCATGAGTTACCTAAGTAATGTGCAATTCCAGTTGAATATATGATACATGCAATACAACCTGAAGTATAGTTAAAAATTTGCATGAATGGCAACCACTGGGTGCAGGCTTGTGTCTTCTGAGTCATGTTTTTTGCGAAGTAGACTGTGATGCAGATGTGATTGAGGACAGTCTGTGCCTTGTTTTCCTCAGATTTGCTTATACTAAGGTGTTGCTGTCAGATGAGTTGTGTGAACTTAATTATAAAGTGAGACAAATACAAATTTTCTAGAGCACTGGGATTCTAAAGTAATTTAAATCCTATTTTTAAATCTCAGTTAAAATCAATAATACTTAAGGATCCAGGACATTTAAAAATATTACTTATGATTATCAGTGTGGTAGCAAATAATGTCATGAGAAGTTTAACTGCTGAGCCATTCATTATCTAGGTCTGAACCTGTGTTTTCAGCTCCAAATTCATGAACCTGTAGTGCTCGAGTTAGGTGTGTGGGAATGGTGATATTCCAGACATTTTACCCAATACCCAGTCTCTGATGCTATCATCTATATATGCATAATTTTAGTTTTAATCCTTCAAAAGAACATTTAAAAGTTTTTAAATATTGGGCTTGACGCTGTGTGATTGAGTTCCAAAGAATATTTATTTTAATGGTGCATTTTAATATCTTAATCCCCAGTTGCTCTATGACTTCTAGAGCTCCTAACAAAATGTACTTAGTTCACCCAAGTATGAAGAAAGACCAAGAATCTTGACACATACTCAGAGTAGAAACTGACTAAAAGTACTAGGATTTTCTATTCCTTACTAGCCAAAAAGACACTGTCTACCAAACATCAGATGCCACAACTAGTACCAAATTAAATTAAATAGATAAGATCATGAGAGTTGTTTCAAAGGATTCTGAAATTACTTGTATTTGAACTTGATCTGAGGATCGTGGGAACTCCTAGTCTGTGGTGGCAATCCAGGACAGACAGATCTCTCCACCAAGAGGAGAGTTAAATAGTGACTACAGACTAGTACAGGGTAACTACTAATTTTATTCCCAGACCTTTGATCTTACAATGGATGACTCATAAATGTCTTTGATATAGACATGGGTGTTTATTTGAAATAATATCTATTCTAGTCTACTTCAGAATTTATCTACTGACACAGTGCATAGAGCAACATGAGTGTTGTTCCACAAAATGAAAATCAGACATTTCAGGGCAGCACAAGCCACATTTTTTTCCAGTTATAGGTCATAGGTGTCAGAAAATGCTTGCATAAAGAGTGGAGTGGTAGAGAGCCTTTTCCCAATCCTAAAAGCATCCCTTGCCACTTCAAACTGAGTAGTCAGTATACAGGTGACAGAGCTCTGGTAACTTCAGTACATCTGCCCTTTGGACAGTCTGCTGTGCTGAGCAAAAAGGTTCCCCTCATTGGCTGTCCAAGTATTTCTTTTTGCATTAATGTATCCTGCTTATTCATTGCATGGTCAAATCATTGAGTTTGATTACAGGCGTTTTTCCAAGCTGTTTTTCAATATAACTTCAGTGCGTGGTGTTCAGAAAGAAAAGAAAAAGGACAGAGCATAAGTCTCAAACCATTGCCATTTTGTTAAGCACTGATGTTTTTCTCTGCTCTTCAGAAAAGTAGGGTAGTGTAACCATCATATGGAGTTTTGCAAGTATTTTGAGCGATGTTTCTTTTAAAGTATTTAAGTCATGGTAAATAGTCCTGTCTGTCTGTATTCTTGTTTATAATTTGAGCTCGCCTAAACCTTTGAGTGTCTATCCAATTTCTCTTCAAAAAGTAATAATAGAATACTCAAGTTCATACTCCCATCTTGCAAAAATTACTTTTTCTCTATTCACCCACACAAGTAATCTCTGTGAAGAAGGAAGAATTAGTCCCTTTTATGAGCTGCCCACTGTGTTTTTTGATCCAATTCATCTTCATTACCTCCCTCAACATAGACCTTAAACGTTGTAGCACTGGATGTGGGGGAACTATATTTCCTTTTCAAACAAAAGAGTGAGATCTCTTTCACCTATGGATATGATGAACAGCGATCAGACTCTGAATTCAGAAAGTAATGCCAGCCACAGAAGCTGTGCTTAAAACAGATTTCAGATATGACAAAAACTGTAAAATATAACAGAGAACACTTGCCACTTTGACAGATGAATGAAAAGAATTACACTTCATTTGTTCAAGTTTTGTTTATATTTTCTGAAATAAGAAAGTGAGTTTGTTAACATCCTCTGTGGAACAAAGTCTGCGCTCTCTGTTGTGAAGTAAGGGGTTGGGCTAAGGATATTTCAAATATTTGTATTTATCCTATATGTGGACTGAATGAGCTAAATCATTTTGAAATCCTGAGAAATCTGAAATCCTGACAAGCGTGAAATTTGCCCACAGTGCGTGTTCACATGCTTATCAATCTGTTAATTCTCAGAACAGAATCCCAGCAAAATGACTGAACATGTGAATTGACCAACCTACACAAAAGTCAATATTTTATTAACAATACAACAGAAAATTCAAAGCTATTCTAAAACTGCATCCTTTGATCTAGAGTCTGCAATGCATGCAAAATAAAAAATTAAAAAGAACCCACCCTGAAGCGTGTGATTACGTCCATCTTTACTCTAGAAAGATCTGAAGTACCTATTTCAATTTAGACACAGCATTAACCCAAAGGAAGTCAATAAAACTGTTCATGTAAGCCACTGAAAAATGTGAACAAGAAGCTCCAGTCTGTCTTATAACTATAAGCAATGTATTTGTCATCTACACAGCAATCATTATTTTCGTATGTATCATTTAAAAATATATCATGCTTGCCTTCTGGTGCTGGAACAGCTGTACCATAAATCTAGCAGTTCTCAAACAAATTTGTACTCTTGGGGTAGCTGGAGGTTTGCAGATAACATATTGAAGCTGGGATATTAAAAATAAGCTTTTTAGTAGTAGTCAAAGAAAGTCCTTTAAGCAGGCGTGAGAATGGCTGCCTTACAGAAGTGACTTCCTTACATTCTCCTTTCAAGCTCGTATTTAAAAATCCTGAGTTATTCTTAATATGCAATTTTCTTTGGCCTTTTTGGGGGGCATTTTTAAAATCTTAGAACAGGAATTAGGAATTTAGAACACAACTAACATCTCAACAACTAAACTTTAGTGGTATTAGGATAATTATATAACTGTGAAGAAAGGAAAAATTGATGGAACCTCTCTTCCTTAGATTACATTTCTCAAGTGGTGTAGCATATGAACTGTATAGCAACATCATATTGCACGAATTCAAGGCACATATTGTCTCAAAGTAGAAACTATGTCTCTGTGAGGTTTATTAAGATTGACCTTATCCATCTTTCAGAGTATATTATCCTCCAAAAAGTTGCCCTTGAGCCAGGAAGGTTGTAGGTGCTACTCTTTTACTTTGCTTTTCTCTAAAACAGAACACCACCTCAAAGAAAGGAAGAGCAATAAAGCTAGCAACTTTTGCAAGCACATTAGACGACTTTTCAAACCACTTAGACGGAAAAACTTTTCATACACATATATGTGTGCAGAAATAAATCTCCTACGTAAATTCCAGTGGTTAAAAGGCATGATCTAAATGTTCCATCATATTTCTTTTTATTGGGGAGGTTGACTTCTGAGTCTTTTCAACATCAGAACTTGACATTCTGCATTCAGCACCTTTTCATTTGTGTGAATTCAACACATACATATCGGGAATCCTGAAAGTCTTGGCTCTGCTTTTGTTTTAATTTCTCAGTTTAGTAATTCTAGGTCCTGTCACTAAAATATTATCCTGTTGGTACTCTTTCCGTATTTTATAGAAATAATTTCTGAAAATTGTTTGCAACTTCTTCAAAAGCATCTGAGGCTGCAAAAGAAGTCTCTCTAAAAAAAAAAAAAACCCTAAAAAAATAAATGTTTGCATGATCTGAACTGAATTGTTGGCAATATGGTCAGATTTCTAATCATTGCTTTTCTTTTTCAGGAAAGCATAGATTTGGGTGAGATCATGTTTTCCCTCTGTTATTTGCCTACTGCTGGGAGAATGACATTAACAGTCATCAAATGTAGGAATCTCAAAGCAATGGATATAACTGGTGCATCAGGTGAATCTACTTCTTTTTTAAATAATAAGCCAGAGTCTATTCAGGAAGGGGACAAATAGGAACTCCTTGGGTTTTGTGTGTTTAGCATGGCTCTGAAATGGAAGTATCAGGATAATGGGTATAGGCTCTGCTCAGATCTACTGGCTATCTTTGGTCTGGCAGTCAGTATGTCTGTTCAGAATGCCTATACCTTTCCTTTGCATTGACAGCATATTGAAAGCAGTGTTTGCCAGTGTCGCTTAAATCTTTGTAATTTTTTGTCTTATCAATATGACATTCCTACAAAAAAATGTTGCCCTTATGCTACACATTTGAATGATGTTCAGTCCAAATGCCCACAACTGATTATCTGTTACTCAGATCCATATGTCAAAGTGTCACTGATGTGTGAGGGTCGAAGACTGAAAAAGCGGAAAACGACCACAAAGAAGAACACGCTCAATCCCGTTTATAACGAGGCCATCATCTTTGATATCCCTCCAGAGAATGTAGACCAGGTCAGCCTCTCCATTGCAGTGATGGATTACGATCGGTAAGCCCAGTTTTCTTCCTGAACATTAATCTTCAGTGAGAGGTTACCTGATCGTTGCAAGCAACTGCTTTCTACCTCCCTGAACTTTCAAGTGGGTTCAGTGTCACAAAAGATATAGCCTTTGGGTCTTTTCCTGAAGAGGTTTAAAGCTTCCATGCCTTTTAGAGCTCAGGCCATTTTATCTGCATCATAAATAACTGCGATGAGGAAGAAACATGGTACAATCTTCTTATGGGCCGCTAGCATTGGCATACATTTCTGTCTGCATCTGGCGGCTGGACCATGTATGAGTTTTATAAATCAGGTATGTCTCAGTTTTAAAAAGACGGTCACACCTTTAATGTCTATTTAAATGCCAGGTATTTGAAATCAAAGAAAATTTGGATGACTAAAAAAGAATTAGATGCTAATTACCTCATTAAGTCATAATTAATCTTTTGGTTGACTCAATAAAGAAGCTTTGTAACCTTTGGGTTCAGTGCTCCCTGATAACACATCTGAGCCTCAATTATCTACATCCTCACTGAGAACTGACAGGAAGAGACTCCTATTTAAGGTAGCTCAAGGACTGCAGGTTAAACTAGACAGTGACTGACAGAATCACGTCTGAGCCAAGTCTGCTTTGTTCAAGTGCTATTAGTAATGAGCTCTTGAGACTGCAGGGCAAATAAACGGTCAAAGTCCAGTTTAGTAACAGGAAACTTCAGATTATTTTTCCTCAACATCACATTTCTGATCGTCCTCCAACTTCTGTCAGGAAGACTTTCCCAGTGGGATGTGAAAGGGGCACTGCGGTGCGGTTAGGGGAAGAAGAGCACAGCAACTTGCACGCTTTCAGTCCTCGTCAGCTGCTCCTTTCAAAGCTTTTGCTAAGAGGAAGTTAGGAAATATTACTCTAAGGTACATATAGGCAAGGTACAGAAAATTACTTTCTGGAGTCCCTCAACAACTCTATGGCACTGCTAGGAGCATGAAGTGTTAAGGTATAGCCTGTTACAGCTATACCCCTTGCTTTCACATTTTTTGACTGAAGATCCAATGACCACAAGAGTCAGAGGTGGGAAATATAGTGTGAAATAACAGTAGTATTTGCAACTGGAAACCTTCTCCCCACCATCTTCCTTCACCTTCCTCTCCCACAAAATTTAAGCATGTTTTCCTTCTAGATCACTTGGTGTATTATGGTCCTTTTCTGTCCTTGTGCTGTTTGGGTTGTAACCTTTTAATGGCAAGGGTTATGTCTTCATTGCTATTTTTACAGCTGCTAGAAGCACTCTGGTAGTGGCTGGAGGGTTTTGGTGCTACCATTACAGAACTTAGTATTACTATACTACCACTAAAACTAATATCTGTAATAAATAATGTGAAATGTTTGGGCATGTATTCTGTGCTGCACTAAAGCAGTAAACTGAATTATACATCAGATGATATTAAAACTATTTTTATTAAAAAAATTCTGTCTCTGCAATTCTCAGAGTAGGGCACAATGAGGTCATTGGGGTATGTCGGACGGGAATTGATGCTGAAGGGCTTGGAAGAGATCATTGGAATGAAATGTTGGCTTACCCACGTAAACCAATAACTCACTGGCATCCACTAGTAGAGGTAAGAAGTAGCAAAAATCTCTCCTACGTATATTGAATGTTTTTGTCTCTCTCACATTTATGTGCTTCTGGGAATCATAAAAATCAGTGCAGCATCTATGGAGCAGCTATAAGATCCTTCGAACAACCTAAATCTAATTGCATGCATTTATTGATTACTTAAATGCACCACTTCAAAAGTTTCCATGATATGCTGACTGCATTGTATCATTAAACAATTAAGACATTTGAAATTTCCAGAGATTATGATAAGGAGCTTACATCCACTTAGAAAAGCTCATTTGCAAGTATTTCAACAGCAATCATTTCCTATTCAGAAATCTTTAGCATGAACAGTTATGTTGCTAAAACATTAATCTGAAACAGGCCTGCTAATTAGGCTAAGTTGAGGCAACATACCAGCAGCTACCTCCAGAGTTACTCAGCGGCTTATTGGAAGCTTATTGAAATGCATGGATGATTATATCTACAAGTCCCTGGGCTTGGACTCCCTCTTCACCCTGCTGTGGCCACATCTTACTGGTTTTCTGTACACAAAATGCTCACAGCTTTGAGTTTGGAAAGACTTATATTGAAGCATCAAGAAGCAGCAGGCCCTGCTTTGGCACACAGAGGACACACTCTTTAGCCCTCCCCAAACCCAATCTCTGTAGAAAAATGAGTTGCTGCCTGAGGCATCACGGGCCATTTGTTTTCCCCACTGTGTGGCACATGGCTGCACAGCATCTCCAGTGACAGGTGGTAAAAGCCCAGCAGCAAGGCTTCAGTGAAACACCTGAAGTGTGAGGGCAGGGAAACCGAGTCAGTGCAGCAGAGAAGCCTCTTTTCAGAGGTTCATGGCTTTCTCTGGATTATGTACCAGCCCTGATTGGTGAAATAAACCCACTCCCGTGGAATGAGCCAGAGGCATTTTTAGGAGCTCACTTTAGGAATTTAGGGACCAGATGTGATTTGGGTTCTTTATTGAGGGAGTCTCTCATCCCCTGAAATGCATGCGATGCATGGCTAGATATGATGGCATTTGTAAAACTAACATTTTTCTTGCAGTTACCTGGCCGAGCAACCAGTTTTGATAGCCAGGGATCTTGTTCATCACCAAAACCACCGCTTACGCCCTAGGGAACAAGAGTGGATTCATCATGTTCAGTGTCCAAAGCTCCCTTGTAGCTCACATCTACATAAATAGAAGGTTTGGCTTCTGCAGATGAACTGTATCCATATTTTTTTATTAAAATACATTTTTCCTATTCTAAGTCTTATATTACAGTTTATAATAATTTCTTAAATGTATGAATGAAGTTGAATTGAGCCAAATGTAACCCTTCCTCATGTAAATTCATTCACCTGTTTTCTCGCTCGCATATATCCAGTGTCATATCCAAGCAGTGTTTTGATATGACCTATAACTTTGCATAGACAAAGAAATCAGAAAAAAACCAAACCCAAATCCCTTAAGCAATTCAAAACCACTGCAGCTTGTAATGCCTAATTCTCTTGAGGGAGAGCAAATAGTCATATATAGCTCTTGTAGTAAATTTCTTCGAAATTGCACTAAATCCTGTATGACTTCTCAAGATAACACTTTGAACTGAATGTTGCATGAAACAAACAACTGTTGTCGTGTTTTGAGTGTTTGGAAAGTCAGTTAATTCCTTGCGCAGGGAGGAACGGCTGATCAAAAGCCCACTGAAGCTGATGAGAAGGACCCTACTGGCTTCACTGGGTTTTAGTTCAGCCTTTATGGAACAGGATTCACAACTGGATCTATGCAGTTATAACCTTCCAGCGATCAAGATGCCTGCTGGACCTACAGGAACTCGTTAGCCTGTCCAGCAAAACAACCAGGCACGTGTGTCCAGGCAGGTGGCTGTACTCAGCGGCTGTTTTGCTTCAGCTACCCACCGGCTGATGAAGAGCTAGCTGGGATATCTCTGCATGGCACTGAGCAGCACACGTATGGGTATCGTTGTGGAAAGCAAATATGTCTGCAATGAATTGTGTGGAAATTTACGTAGCTCCACAGAGATATAGGCATCTCCTGATGAGGTGCATCCAGGCCCTTGGAAATAGCCCATTTGCTGCTGTCATTGTGCAGTCCGTATTCAGTCTTCATGTGGGTCAAACTGTAGGTGAGAGAATGCTCTGAAGTAAAGGAATTTATTTAATGTATTTTAGCTGTTCAAAAAATTGACCAAAAACTGCAATTACAAAGAACATTTTTCTGATTCTTGATTTAGTGTGCCAGTATTAGATTTCTTTGAAGTTATTTTGACTGAAAGCTCACGTGGAGTAGTTTCTGGTCCCTGGCTGGATGCTCTAGAATTATATGTCAAATATGAATTTGAGATACATTTTATGTCAATATATGAAGAGAGAAATTGAAATGTAACAATTTTATAAACTAGTAAAATCATTTATTAGAATACACAGTGACAGCAAATTCAAAAAAGTGTTGGCTAAAGTGAGCTGGTTTAAAAACTGGAAGAGAACTACATATTGTTTTGTGGATTTAGCTCTTTTTAGCACTGCAGTTTACCTCAATCACAGTTATTTTCCTTTTTTCTTTTTCTTTTTTTTTTTTTCTTTCTGCAAAGTGCATGGCAAAGACTGCATGATTGGGCCTGAGATTTTGAAAGCTGAACTGCAACTAGAAAAAAGTTGGGGTGGTAGCTCTTTTTATATCTTTGTAAAGTATAAAGAAAACTGAGAAGACAGTATTTTCCAAAGCATTGTTTTTATGGAAGAAAAGTGTCATACACGAGAAAAATGCCAATGGAAGATTCTTTTATGATAGTGAAAGAATTTGTGAGAATTCATCTAGTTATGAAGGGAAAAGGCAGTTTGGACAGACTTCTTGAAGAGCTATTTTGGCTTGGTTAGTTTGGCCTGGTTGACAGAATATGTTTACGAAGATCCAGTCCCTCTATCCCGCTATCTAATCTCTAAGACAGTCAAATATGCCTTGAAGTGTCTTAACTCCAAGAAAGTTAGGAAGGTTGGTCTTAACATTACAGGTGTTTCTAAGGCAAAAAAGGAGGCAGGTTTTATACCTTGCCTTCTGTGCCTACAAACACAGCAAACAAACAAACAAACAAATCTTTCAGACATTCTTGAGAAATTAAAGAAAAAAAAAAAAGGAAAGAAAAGGCTCCAGCCCAAGTTTTTGAATGTCTGTTCTGGGTCTCTAGAAAGAAATAGTTTTTCCCAGAGAGGGTTGGTAATGCTGAACACCAATCCTCCCTGCTCAAGATTGTATTTTCATCACCATAAATACAGAGCAACCTTGCAGAATTTCATTCCTCTGTTTGCTCTGGCTGAGTAGTCTCTTTAATAGGAGAAAAAGCTCTCCTCTGTGTTTTTTTTTTCCTCACACCATTATTATCATCATGAGATTTTGTGGCCTAGATCATTTTCATCATGATTTTGCAAGGTTGATATAGAAACAGATATATATATATATATATGTGGAGATTGAAAAACTATTTTGTGTATATGTTTATCTTAATATAAATTATATCAGCAGTGGCCTTTGTGGCCTAGAAAATACTTTTTGTAATGTGGTACTGTAACAGTTAACTAAATATTCTTTGCACTTTTTTGCACCTAATATCCAAAAAGCTAACAAATTCATGATCAAATGTAGCATAAGTGTTCAGCAATGAGCAACATCTTTTTAACTATTTCATTGTTCTCTATGAGCATCCTGTGTGTTTCATCATAAGTAGTAAGGTATTTCAATACTCATTTTCTTAAATTTAAATTGTTGTCAAACACCAAAGGAATAATAGGTCAGCTTGTGCCCTCTTGTTGTGTTATTTTTGATATTGCTATTAACAACAGTGAATGAGTTCTGCGTCTAAACTTGATTTATGGGTGCTCTGCATCTAGGAAAAATCAGGCTGCAAAATTATCAGGACATTTAACTTCAAAAATGATCCCCTAATTAATTATTTTTAGTCCTTTATCAGTGATTAATAGAATTAATGCAAAAGATTTTATTTTTTTTCCCCACTGCTTTCTTAGCTATCTCATGAGACAGGGTATATATTTAGTATAACCGACCCATTGCCTTTAGAGCCTGGTTCACAAGCTACTCTCTGAGTGTACTCACAGAAGCCTCGAGTAAAAACTTAGCACAGTTTTAGTCAATGAATATGTTGCTTTATGGATCTGTTTATTAAGAAATTTAAAATATTTTAATTTGGAGAAGTTGTAAATTCCCTGCTCCCACCCTGAATGTTTTTTTGTTGTTGTTGTTGATTATCCACATTTCTGTCATATCACAAACATTAGCCTAATTTGAGCAAAATCAAATCTGGCAAATGTAGTAATTTTACAACAGTTCGAAAAACTCACATTTCTAAAAGCCTAAGTTATTTTTATTGAAATTATTTACTGGAAACAGTAACAGTACTTAATAAGAATTGTATTTTGCACTGCAGAGCTTTTTTATACTTTCACAACAGTAAACCACAGAACTGTACAGAGAAAGTACATGATGGATTAAGTGGTTCCAGGGGAGCTGTTACACTTTTATATTTATTTTCAATAATGCACTGTAAAGAGAAAAAGCCCACATACAACTGTATCTAATGAGCCATTCTAGTCGTTTGGGTAAATATTGTTTTCAAGCAATTGTTTCCCTTCCCCACATTAAATAAGTTTTCAGGGACCATTAGATTTGCTCTAAGCAACCATAAAAATCTTATTAGGTCTATGCAAAATGTTAAGTAGGACCCTAAACCACAGGTAGATTTAGGGTTCTAGTGGCACTGCAGGCGGTAGCATAGGTGAGCAGCTGCCCAGTGAGATGTAAATCTCGTATTTCAGTCCGTGATCTCAACATTAGGTCACTGTGTTGTATACTTCTGCTGATATGGCCCTTCCCCTCACTCTCCCAGCAAGTAACCATCTTTCCCCCCCACCTTTTTTGTCTGCATTGGGCAGACAAAATTCAAGCGGTAGAGACCTGACCCTTGCTTTTGTCTGCAGTGCTGAAAGCTGACTCCTGGCCTTAAAAAAAAAAGTAATATGAAACCTGTGGGGTCTTGACCAAAATGTGTAGGATAACTACATCTCTCATTTTCATTCTACGAAGAGCTGTCAAGGAAGTAACTTCCCTTCTCCACAGTCCCTTATGATCATCAGACACTCAGAAATCAGTCATACTGTCTGGTTTTTTTTTGCTTCTAGCAAGCACTAAAGAGCAATATACATATCTCAGGGATATGTATATTGGTCAGGGACAGAGAAAGTGGCCAGAACCAATAAGATAAAACAAACCTTAGTATATCAGGACAAAAGTTCCCCTGCAAAATTTCTTCAATATGTGGAACAGTTTTGACTTCTTATGTTTAAGTAACAAAACTACATTTTTCTTAAAGAATCACAACCACATTCAATATTTTTTAAGAAAATTTTGAGCAAATGTGAAATGTTTTCATTAGGTTGATTTTTTTTTTCCAAGGAAAAAAGCAATTACTTCCTAATTTCTTTCTACGGATGCATTTTTGCAGCAATATTAAGAAAACTTTACATTTCAAAAGAAGACTTATGTGATCCATTCATTTCTCCTATTTCTCAGTTTTATTAATTGGCTTCAATGTAATCCTTTTTAAAGTTTTTAACATGATGATGCACAACAAATGCATGATATAGTCTCATTCCAAGATTATTTTGCTATATCTTTTTAATCAATTAACTGCTTATATCTTATAAACTTTTATATGTACTTACTTTTTATTACACTCCATTAATTTAACAAGCTTTATACATCTGAAATCATTTGACTATATTTTTAAAGTGTGTAAACATTTTAAAAGAGGTTAACTATTTTAGAACTCAGTAATAGAGTTCTTCTCCTGCCGAAAATGTCGAATTTTTCAGAGTTCCATAAATGTGCCTGCAAAAATTGAACACCACCTTATTAAACCACGCAAAAACCTAGATTTGCACATACAAGTATTTGCACTTGCAAAATGTATAATTATTATTACAGAACACCCACGCCTAATCAGAAATATATTTCAGTTCATGATAAGTACTGGACAAATCTGTACTGAGTGACAGTTCCTTGACCTGAAAAGTTCATGTGACTTTATTTCTACAAATGAATTTGCTCGAAAATTCTGTAGGTGTTAAAATATGACCTATATGTTAATTAGACAGTGAGGCAACTTTTGGATAAAGCTCATATAATATCTGTCAGACCATCCAAAATATGGATAAAATATATATTATATATGACAGGAATATTAATGCATGTTTTAATGGAGAATTTTCTCTCATTCACACCACAGCTGAGACTCAGTTTAACCCTTTACTCAAGATTCACTTTCACTTGGCTTCTGAGGCTTGCCAGTCTAAACCAAGCTCTCCGGTGTCAGAAAATAGCTAAATCATGGCACAGAGCAGACAGCAGAGCTAAGAAAGACAAAGGAAAATGTGGCAGTAGACACACATGCAAACGCTCTGAAATGAAAAGCCTCCTTTCAGAACTGATGATCATTACAATATTCATATCACTTGTCCCTTCTTTCTGTGCTGTAAAGCAGGAAGAAAGGGAGGCGTTCCTGAAGAAGAGGCAGCATTAGGCATAGGAGCTAATTGAGGTGCCGATCACAGCCATTTGTCATTTCCAAGGCAAATAATACCTTAACTTCAAAAGTGTCTTTTGTTTACTTGTCCAAATGAATAAATGTCTCATACACAATTCCCCTTTTCCTTAGCCCCGGCTGGAAACTGGCAGGTTTTTAACAGCACGCAGGAAACCAAGAGCTGGAACTCGAAGAGAAAGCGAAGCTGCGGGTGGGATTTAAATATCACAGGGGAATCTGGCCAGGAAAATGGAACTAACACGTTCAGTCTTGTTCTGAGTGCTAGGGGATGCTTGATGATAGCAAGTGCTCAGGGCTGTGATTTTATGTTTTATCTCATAGCACCTCTACAATGTTGCTGTTGCTGGGAAACCTCTTTACTGACTCGGAGAGGAGAATGCTGCTGATCCCGCTATGTAAAATTTTTCCACTCGAGTATAGACTGTGACTCTTATGTTACATGGGACTCAGTCCCCTGGAAGGGCACAGAGCATGTTAAATTTGCAGAACAGAAAAAATCAATTAAAGCTTTGCACTGTACCATCATGAGGACTATTCACTTTGTTGATACTAGGACATGCATTGGTGCCTTACTGATCCAAGGGAGAGCATTTCCTAGAGTATCTTGTACAGACATTGTAAGAGTATTGTCAAAATATAACTAATAAATACAAATACAGGTTATATACATTGTCAGAGTACCAAAGCTCTCTCCAGTGGGAAAGACGTACCGACTCCCTGATAGAAGACAGTGTGCTCTGAAAGTTACATCTGCAGGAAGTCACATAGCTGCTGTGATGAAAGTGGAGCTTCTCTGTAATAATTTATGAATACAGTATGTTGACTTGGCTCTTGGTCTCAAATTAGGTGAGTTCAATAAGTAAGCTTTAGGGGAGAAAAAGAATAGGCAGAAAATTTTTGACAAGATAGTTCCTCTTAGAAGAAAGTGATATTTGCAAAACACTAATGTCCACCCTGGTCACCCAGGAGATTCTACAAATGCTACAACTGGTCTGAAAAATGCATCTCATCTAAAATGGTGAAAAAACAAGCAGGTATAGGAAAAAAAGCATAGGAAAGATCAAGAGATCTGTTTCAGAACAGACAAGATTTATGTCTGAGCAGGCTGGGACACAAGCTGTTGCTATAGTTTACAGAGAAATTAGGCTGGATTAGTCTCCCATTAATGGATGGGAAAGCTTGAGGCAGAACAGATATGCATCTAGGCTGTTATTTTCAAATCCATGTATTTTAAATACCTAAGCTTACATATTTAAGCTTAAATATTTAAATAGCATTCTGTTTTTAATGAACTAGAGTATTCCCAGACTCCCTGAAAGAAAAGTTGCAAATCTATTCAGACTGACTGGGTTAGCATGGTTCCTACAGTGTCCCAGACCCCAGCATAATTATAGGAGAACTGACAAATCCTGCCTCTCCCCTGGCAAGGTGAAGTCAGGAAGCCTGACATGAAGGGAGAGCTGAAGGCAGACCGGGGAAGGAATGAGAGTACAACTATTTCATGACACCTTCAGAGCTCACAGAGAGTTTTGCCACTCAGTTATTACTCAGGGCATAGCAAGAGAGTGCCACCAACATGCTTACAGGACAGCAACCTGCCCTGTATACACAGTTTTACTCTCCCTTGAAATACAACCATAGAAATGTTTTTGAAAGATTGCTTTTTGAAATAGTTTGGGATCTTTTCATACCTTAGAAATTCAAACCCCTGCAGTAAAGCAAATCTATTCATGCATCTACACATGAGGGGAAAAAAAAGGGAGGGGAAAACAAAACCTTCAGTAAAAATCAATAAAGCTCTAAAACATGCCTAAAGTTGCTTTCCTATATAGAACAATGGTATATATTT
Organism: Balearica regulorum gibbericeps; assembly: GCF_011004875.1. Lineage (NCBI taxonomy): Eukaryota > Metazoa > Chordata > Aves > Gruiformes > Gruidae > Balearica > Balearica regulorum. The sequence goes on from NC_046184.1 coordinate 65,835,816, forward strand.
AAGACCTGATATGAGACCTCTTAAGTTAAAAGGAAAGGCTGTGTCTCCTATTATAAAAAAATATTTTTCTGCAGATACAAAATTCCTACTTGCCCAGTACCTGTGTGATTCCTAGTATCAGAGAAGTTCTAACAAATGCTTGTCAACATAACAGACAGGCATTTTAGGCACTTAAGATTAACATAATCAGAAAAGAACTTGGGTTTTGGGAGAGTTTGTAGGTTAATTTCAGGGGAGGAGAGGTTGTAGGCTGTTAGCTGCTTTTGTGAAGCAGCTATATTTCTATAAATACAGTCTGTAAAAGGAGAGAGATAGAGAGATGAAGGGTGGAGGGTTTGTTGTTTTTTTTCAATATGCTATCAGTTGAGACTGATAATTACATTAGAAGCAAAGACGACTGAACGAGAAGGTATTTTAAATCTTTTGTGGCATCTGAGTTATGAACGTGAGAGAAGAGAGGAGGGGGAAAGCTCATTGAGCATATGAATAGCTCTCTAGAAAAAAGCTGTTAAAATGAAACGTGGAAAATATAAAAACAGGGTGAATTGAGAGCATTTTCAATAGTCAAAAATGCATGTGTAGCAAACACTTTCAAAAGAAAGAGATTTTTTATGTAATTCCCCTACCTCATATCTTGTACAGACATTGGCAAGCTTACAAGGGTAGTGGGAGCCATGTTGCAGAACTTGGGTCTGTTCTTAAAATAAAAAGAGCCCTCCAGCCCACAGATCATGATCCCAGAGGATTCACAGTGCAAAGAGCACTGGCAGTTGCTCATGGCACATCCTCCCCCTCTGGTCTTTCTGTTGCAGCATAACTGAGGCAAGAAAAGCACGTTGCTGGTATGTGCTCGGACACGTTCCTCTCTGGTTGCTGTAATGGCCTCCTATTCATTTGCACCTGGCATAGATGGGAAAATCTCCAATAGGTGAAAAATAATTTTTATATAATGTCACCTCTTCACATTTTCAAAGCTTCTGACAATCAGGACTTGAATTACCAATAGGAAAACCCTTTGAAAATGCTGCTGTGATAAACAAGGTACTGGTTTTGTTTTCAAGTCAAGCCTAAACTAATGTCACACAATGGCAGACGAGTCATTGGGCTCTTGCAGGTGCTAATTCTCCAATGACTCAGAAAACTGAAGTCATAATTATGGTGTATTTCTCACTTAATATACCCCAGGTCTTTGTGTATGAATAGGGTCCTGGAACTGATGTTCCAGACAAATCCCATCTCCTCCTGTTCTTCCTATTCATGCAGGTTCAGCCGAATAATGAATTCTTATTCCTTTGTCCTAAATTGTCACATAGTGCTGGGTGTACCGTGACTGTTTCACCCTGGGAGTGGTTGCCTCTTACTGAAAATCAGAGCAATCAGTAGAGGACCATTACTTCCCTCACCACAGTTTTCTGAGGCTTAATTGCATAATAATAGTTATGAGGGAAATGACTGCATAGCTGAGCAAGACATAGAATAATTACTGCCAGTTGTAATTATTTTTGGCAAATGGGTACGTGTGGATGGGTGTGTCTTTCTTCTTTATGTAAGTGGAGATTTGGCTACCACAGAAAATGAAAAAGGAGATTTGGTAGACTCTCCAAAGAGCACTTTTCACTGTTACATTTATTCCTTTCAAGCTTTATGTAGTGTAACTGTTTAATGATCTTAATTATCCTTACAGCACAAGAACTTGATTCATTTGTTTAAACCCACAATCTTTTCAGTTCTTAGTCCACCAAGGTAACTTTGGGCCAGAGAATCAAAATCGCTAACAAAAAAGTATAGCTTTATCTTAGCCAGCAACTGAATCTGCACAGCTAGACCTTTTCTGTATTATTCTGAAAGGGAGCCTGGCACTATTGCACTTTAGCTACTTGCCAGTAGCAGACAAAAAATTGTAGGTCTTAGCCAGGTTTCAGAGAAGCTCTGAGGATTAAACTCTAAAATCTTGGATCTGATTCTACATGCCCTCCAGAAACAGGGCAACCTATGAAGTCAAAGAGGGCTTGATAATGCGCAATCTGTGCTGAGAAAAGAGATTTCATTCAAAATATTCCAAGGCCTCTTTTAGAATTTTTTGCCTTTTTTTCTGTACTGTTGTTAAAAATGAACTTTTTCTTAAGACAAAACTTTATAATTGAATCTCTAGCAGGGCAAAAAGTGGTACTAAAGTGCCAATCTACTCATGCACTGAAAATAATATTGACGCAAAAAAAAAAAAATTAAAAAGCCTTTTAGCAAAAATACCTGTGGCAGCAAAATATAAAGCTGCTCACAAAAAGACATTTTGGTTTTTTCTGGGGTTTTTTTTTGTTTTGTTTTGGTTTGTTGTTTTTTTAATAGAATTAGAATACTTCACCTCCCTTTTTTGGGCTATTTCAAGAAAAACACAAAATGGTAAATGTATCTATTGTAGCTTTAATATTTATTGAAATAATATAGCACAAAAAAAGTGATTAAATTCAGCGTTTTAAGGTGTAGTTTTAACAATACACATTTGTATATTTCACATTACTTACTGAAATCTATTCATTACCTTATTTCCAATATAAAAGAATTATAACGTTTTCGAAATAAGCTTTCTTTTAGGTCTGTCACTTGCTCCTTTATATGGCAATTGTTCTGGTGTTAATTAAAATGACAATATTTTTTAATATCATGGCAATAGACCATTGAATATATCCAACAAATTTGTTCTGTAGGTCTTTTTTAAGATGTCATTTCATTTCAAAGCACAGTATTACATACTTGCCCAGCCCACCATTGAAATCGAGCAGAAGCACTGCTCTTGATTTCTATTGGCTTTGCATCAGGTTGCATGTGATGATGTATCATAACATCTTATGAAATGAACCTAGTAAGAAGTCTCAAGGCAGGAAGAATGCATTCTCTTATATCCACCATGGATGTTTGTGGCTTGCTGACAATTGAGACTATATTACAAGTCTTCAATGCATGTCTAGGGTATGAACTACTATTGCAAATGCTTATTTTACTAATACCGGTAAGGAATATGAGCCTCAGCTGCCTGATTTGGTAAATAAAAATATCTGGTCTCTGTAGTCAGGCATGGAAGTAAGATGTATTTTTACGGGATTTTTCCTTTTTAATAGTGGCCTACAGTTTTCCACATGATGCCATCTTGCTATTGAAGCTCAGAGAGTGTCTGTATAGATTAAATCTTTAATATGTAATATTTAGATAGTCCTGTTGCACATTAGATATAAAGCACTTCTTTTCTCTCTATATTTCTATGGAATAATATTGAACAGAATTTACTTTTGTTAAATAAATAGAAAGCTATTTCTCAAGAAAAGGAAAAAGTATAGATATATATTTCATATTGTTTCTTGTTTCTTTTTCTTCCAAGTGTGAGTCTAAATTCTTCTCTATTCTTCTCTATTTACGTGAGTAGTCTCAGTAGGATCCATTGGAATTAAATGCACATGTCTAAGGACAGGATATGGCTAGTTCTCTACCCTACAAGTAGGCACTGTTGGCGTCCTGATTCGGAGACGCTGTTCTGACCATGCTTCCTCCCCTTTCTGGTGGAGATGAAAGCCTTTGTTCAGCAAACCATGTGAAGTGTTTTTAAATATGACCTCCCAATTGAGTCCTCATGAAGTCACGATGGCTTGGGCGTGCACCCTGAGCAGAGCACCCGCTCAGGTGCTTTGGTGGCTGGGAACCGAGTGACGTGGGGAGACTCACAGCTGGTCTACGCTAAAAGCACATCTCAGCACCCTCCATGCCAGTATAGCCGTACTAGCTGGAACAAGAGTGGGCAAAGCCAAATTGCATTTCTTCATTGTCCTGCTCTGCTCAGTCCTCACCACCTTAGGCAGTAGGACTGCAGCACTGGCTCCTCTGCCCGCCAGCCAGACGCCCCTCTAGCCACTGCAAGAGGAGTCTCAAAAAGCCTCTCCTTTCTTCTCATGAGCCTGTGGTCTGCACTGCATTCAAGCTGACTGGCTTCAGTGCACTTCTCGTGAGAACTGAAGAGGAGGGGAGTAGAATACAGAAATTAGCCACATCTTTTCTTCAGCACAGAACATTACATTTTTCTAGTATATGCTTGTTTGTGGGGAAGGCATTCTCCAGAGTGTATGCTTCAAAAGGTAGGAAGTTAAATTGGAGTTCCTGGCCATAGGAATCATTAACAGCTAAAAAGAAAAACCAAAACCAAACCCAAAACCAAAACAAAAAAATCACTCAATATTTAAACACATAGTATTTTGAAATACTGAAAGAAAGCACCCAATAGAATGCCTGTCAGAACAAGCATCTTTGCTACGACAATGTGGGGTTCTGGATTAGGCCCTAACTGGCCCAAACTCTAACAGAACTCCCTACCTTTAAAATAATCTTTATGATTAGATCAGAGATGTTGCCAAGTCTATGTAGCTTACAAAGAACTGCAGAGTTCTTCTAAGGTTTTGTCTCTTCTTGCTATGTGGTGTTGGCTGACCAAGATCTAATATTAAATACCTGACTGTTTTAGTACCCTTTATTCAGTGTTCCTGATGTGACTTTTTAAATGAAGTCTGTGATTTGATACCTAGCCATTGTTCAAGTCAATATCCTTGGCTTCTGCGTTATAGAGACAAGAAAACAAAACTTTTTGAACTTGTGTTACTGGCTTTTTGTATGCGCTAAATGGCCATTTGTGAAACTTGACAGCATAAAATTGTATTACTGATAGTAAATGTTATTTTTTTGCACTAGCCTTTGAGAGCTGTAACACATTTCAGTATTTTTACAATGTATTATCTAGAAAGTGTGAATTTATTTGTCAGTTCTGAAAAAATATGTAACAATGAAACCTCAAAAGATGTTATGAAGTGTACAGTTTGTGATAATTTTATATTAAGACAAGAACAAGAACTCATTTGAAATAATTTTCTTCTAATTGTTTCATATGTATTTTGAACAAGAAATAAAGTGATTAAAATTATTCATTTTTTTGTCTTTCTTACAAAAGCAAAAACTGTTCAAAAGTAAATAGAGATCAGTTATAATTGCAGAGATAATATTTTCCTATTTATTCTCTCCCTTTTCCATGCTAGAATTTCTTGTGCACCTACAGCATATTCCTGTTGAGCTGATGCCTTAAGATCAACTCTAAACCAGAAAAATCAGTTTATTCTCATTTCCATGGGTGGGGAGAGCAGCCGCCTTAAACATTTGGCCCCAGGTTGAGCACCCCTGTCTATATCCGAGTAACATTACAAAATGTTTTCTTCTCATGATTCTGTTATTTTAAAATTCCACACCACAAAGAGGTGTAGGACATTTTTGCCACCAGCTTTGAAGGGCTGAAGACAGAATATCTTTGAATTAAAACAATTAAATCAAGCAGCTCCATTATTAACTAGTACTTTGTGTAATGGTTTTCACATTATCTTCCATTTCCTGCTATGATATTGTTTACCGTAATCTTCAAAGTCATTTGGCCATTTTTTAAATAATGAGTTAATGATTCAATTTAAGATTATTAAAGTATTTAAGATTATTGAAATATTTTGCTTAAGAGACATAAGCTTAATTTCCAACTTACTTGTTCCTAGTGGCCTAATCATTTAGATCAAACAAACGAGAACTTTATATCCATGCAAAGGGAAAAAAAAAAGCAAGATTTGGACAGGGCTTAATCTAAGTTTAAGTTGAATTGGTGCTAATGACAACACGTTATGAAGCAACGACAACCCAGGGTAGACTGGCTCAAGCATGTCAGATATTCTGTTGGTACTTAGCAGTACAGTATAGTTTAAAGAGGAAACCCAAGCTGCAAGTGTTCAGTTTCAACTGGATGTGATCTTTTTTCATTCCTTCAGCTGCTTAGTTCTATCTGATAAAAATTGGGAAAAAACACCACTGTAGTATATTTGCAGCACTGCAGAATATTGTCTGGAGAAAAATAGTATCCAAGTTCAACATACAAGCAATTGCCCCTTGGCAGGCTTTTGTAATTCTCCTGAAGTGAAATTAGATATATAGTATTGAGGTTCCAGTTCTGTTTCTGATCTCTGCTGGCAGAACATTAATCTATCCTAAGTCAAATTTCTGCTAAGATATTAAATGCAATTCTGTTCTCCGCTTTAATTCAGGTTTACATCTGTGATTGAAAGATTCAGTTTTCTTTGAAAAACTGCTCGTCTTTGTCTAGCAAGGGTAATGTCATTCCAGTTTGCCATTACCTTTAATCTCAATATTTCCTCTTTAATATATAAAATAGTCATTTTCATTAGAGGGATGGGTTCTGATGGTTATGAGTAGCATAGTTTATTTTGGAAAATTAGTTGTAATTCTCACAGAAGCAATACGTCCTTTTCGTTGCAGTCTGTGCAATATAACTGCCTCTTAAAGTCCTAATTCTTCTACTTCAGTCATTCCTGAATGTACCTGCATTCCTTACAATAAACAAATTTACTAGCCCACAGAGGAGCTGAAGAACGTGCAGCTTAAAATGGTGCATGACCCAGAAGGGAACCCAGAGGCAGATCTGTCAGGAAAAGAGAAGAAAGGACAAACAAAGCTCTGAGAGACTTAGTCTTTCGATTAGTTCTGCTCCAATCAAGAAGCAATGGGTGTTTCTCCAGGCATGGGTGTTCTCCAGGGCAGTGTGGTGGCTTCTCCTCAGCTCCCCCACACAGGTTGCGTGGGGAGGGCTGTTGGCTGGTGGTACAGACGTCTCCCCCTTCAGCACTGCCTCGGCCCCAGCCCGGCCCCAGCGCGGGGCTCAGGTCGTGCTGCACGGTGGGAGGCTTCACCCCTACCCCTCTCCTCCACCTGCTCCTGCAAGCGAATGGGCTCATGGTGCACCATGATATGTTTTTTCCAGACTTCCATGTTCTACCCTTTAGCCCAGTGAAAAATAAACATGATACAATTTCACAAATTGTTAATTATTCTTACACGCAGAGAAGAGCACTCTGTCTCAGCCAATGCACACTATTACCACAACGTTAAAAGTGGGGGAGAGAGAGAAAATTGGGGATCAGAACTGAATCCAGATCTCCTGCCTCTTAGGCCACAAAACTACCATTTCTCTGGATGGGTTTGTACTTTATGTGGATTATATGAGAGTCACCGAAAGGAAAAGTTGTTAGTCATATTGAAGTAGAAAATTAATTTTTATATATATAGTGCCCTCTTATCCTGCTAAAACAAATTGGTTCAAATAAGGAAACAGAAATATTATTTTCTCACAGTATTGCCTACTATGTCATTCTGAAAGTTGAATAAGAGCCCTCCTGCTGCTACTGTTGTAGATAACAGAATCTGTTGTTTAACTCAAATGACAGACGCATGTATTTTTAGAACAAAAGGTCCTGCATGAACTCCATTCTCTGTGCTGCTTGTATGCAGCTCAGTTGATCACATTGCTGGTTATAGTCATACAAAACAGGTTATTTTAAAAGCTTGAAGTCTATGGCAGTATAAAGACAGAAATCTTTATCACTTGTCACATTCTGAAGGTAGTATTTTGGGAGCAGTGCAAGCGCTCTGATTTGGACATGCACTGATTTTGCTTAATATGCCCACTACGTTTAAATTGCTCAATTACTCTCCCCTTTGGAATTTTAAAATGCAGCAATCGCAGCCTAAGCTCTTCTGCTGAAGTGGTGAGCATACTCACTCCCACTCAGGTGCTTTTTTGCCTTCTCCAGCATATATCTTTTACGTCCTCAGGCTTCACACTACACCTCTTCAAAAAACAGCAGTTCTCTTTGTGTCAGTGTCATACATTCCATGGAGTAGTTCATTTCCTGTTAAGATGACCAGCCACATTTTCCCATTTTAATTTCTTTCATAGCTTTCAAAAATAAATTCATTTTGCTCTAATGGTGCTTCTCATGGAAAATGGTGAAGAAAATTGCTTTTCTCCAAAGAGTAAGTGAGATGAACAAGAGTTTGCTGCCTGCCTCAACTCTAACAGAATTTCAAACATAGAGGCTTTGAGGATCAAAATCTTCTTTGGAATGACTGAAAAAGACTTTCTGTAAGGTTGGCTGTTATGAAGCACTCACTGAGATTCACAAATCAAGTCAAGATCTGAGACTTTACATATTAAATACCATACATGATTTTATATAAAACCAAATTATTTGTAAAGTCTTTGCAATAATGGTATTAGGTAGACATGTTTTATGCAAAGCTGATTGTGTTTTATTCATTGAATATTAATTTTGTCAACAGTACAAAAAACCTCCTAACAATATTGAAATATGATAATGATTTTGTACTTAAATACAGATGAAACTAGCAAAACAGAAGTATGGCTCACTTATACTCGGATTTTATTTAACTTAGAATTTACACTTGGGAATTCTTGACATTTGAGCTCCTCATTTCAGAGCTCTGTGTCCATTAAGTCTGTAAAGAAACCTGCCTAATAAACTTCTCTGCCCTTTAGCCTTGTTCTTTAGGATATGTTTGTTAAAGCCAGCTTGTTAAAACCAAGTCATAACTATCAGTTTTGGACATCCCTGAAATAAAAATCATTAAATAGCTTTTGTTAAGGAAACATCCTGCTAAAATCCCTCTGATGCCAGATCAGCCTGAAATGAGCTAGCTAACCATCTTAGGCAGTCATCTACCCCTTTCTCATCATTAACAAATTACAGCCAAAAGGAAAGTACCCGTGCCCAGGTCCTTAAGCCCAGAGCCATGACCAGCACCTCAGCAAACCTCCCAAACCTGGAAGATATCCAGAGAGACAGCATCAAGCAATTCCTTGCTGATTTTCCTTTGTGGATTGTGCTTCTGACTTAAATGTGATGTGATTTATAGAAATAATGACAGGTCTTCTAACTGGTGAGGAAACACCTGAGGGGAGAGCAGCATCTCCACGCAACTCACTAGTACAGGGAATTGGCAGCTTAGTTTTTTTCTGTGGTTACAATCAGCAGAGGAAGCATTTCAAAGGAGGAAGTTGTAACAAAACTGTTTTGGAGTTGTGGCTGGTGGTCAAAAGGTGGATGTAGACGTTTTAGGAAACGTATGTCTGTTCTTTATTCCTAAAACTTTATTCCTAAACTGTTGATCAGTTCTTTATTCCTAAAACCTGGTAAAATCAATCCACTAAGGTTAAAGGTTGAGAACTGAACCCACCACACAAGCATACAACAGTGGCAAGCATCAGAAAAAATATTCCCTCCTCTTCTTCCCAAGCTCCGTGACATCACTTATGTATTCAAAATGACCATCTACTGCAATAACACAGGGGATCATTCTCATTGTCTCACATTTTCATTGGCAGCAGAAACTGGTTCACACGCTCTAGCTGTGGCACAAATGCTCTTTAATGAGATCAACATAATCATAAATTCAGCCACCATTCAGCATCTTTCAGAGAAGCAGCCTTTGGGTGTTAGACAAGGAAGAAATCCAGGATAGATAAGAAAAAGAAAACAAAATGTACTGTCAAACTACACAACGTTTGGTTGCTCTCAGCTGACTTCCATTAGTTTCCTTGGCCTGATTTTAAGGTGCCTCTACATAAATATCTCTAGCAGGAAAACAAACATCAGGCAGGCAGATAGAACCAGATAGTTATCCGAATAGCAGGAGAGCCTAGCTTCCAATTCTTTCAAATGAGAGAAGGAAAGCTGTCTAACACTACCCATCCATGGTGCCACATGGGTTCTTAGCTGGCTGATTGTGATAACCTGCCTACAGTGTGGTAATAGAAGCTAATTTTGGTATCCATTTTATTACATAAAGAACTCACAAGCTCTTATAAACTCCAATTGTCTTCCAAGTGCAGTGAATTATGTGTAATTTTGACTGACATTGTTGTCTGGTAATATTTATCTGTGTGCTTGCCTGCTAGTAATAATTGGATTTAAATATTTACATTGAGTTCTAATTGAATTTGGATCTTTAAGTTATATTATGCAGACAAACACAGGCTGCTTACTCAAGTAAAATGATATCAAGCATAGCTTTCAGAAATCTAATTGAAAATCTGTAAATAATGTTTTAAAAGTGCATGCTGTATAGATGACTGTGTAAGCATATTATGAAATTAAATCCTTTTAAGTGTTTATTTTTTCCTCCTACTTCAGGAATGGTACATTTGGCTAGGAAGCTCACATCTAGATTCTTTCCTGTTTACCAGTAAACATAAACTTCTATTTTGTTTCAGCTAGACACCCTACCACAGCAAGCTGTGGGATTGAACTGAAAGGAACTATTGTATTGTTCCCTTTCAGGCATGTCACCCAAAAGCCTTCTGCACTGCTCAATTGGTTCCTTTCCTTCACCCTTCATGGTTGATATTTAGGTAACTGGATTGAGCCTCACTTCTCTCCCCAGGGGCGGAACTTAAAAAACAACAGGATCATCCAGGAGAAGAAAGTGTAATCTGTGACATCTCTTCATGGCTTCTCTTTTTGCTTCCGGAAGGAAAGCACATATGATGACTCTTCTCACAACAAGTTATTCTCTCCTCAATCCAAGTCATTTCCTTTTGAAATGATATTTTACAAAAAAAGCCAAAGTTTAGCCCTTTTCCTATCTTCTCTACCTCCCTACCTGCATGAAGAGGAAGAACATGACATGAAACCTCCACTTTCCTCCAAATGACTGCAGCCCTGACATAAAGCAGTTGTAGAAAATAGTGTGGGATGCTGGTCTATCTTCCTCCACTGTGTAAGCAAGACCATGTCTCGTCCTGAAAGCAACTGGCTACACCCAGCTCTTCTGTTCCATGCAAAAGCGGAGTCCCACCAGCACAGCCCAGAAACATGTTTCCCACCAACATAATTTTCAGTTGCAAGGGTGGCTATCTGCCTTGCCCATTAGTATCTGTTCGTGTTAAACATTTCCAACCTAACTAGAATGATAAGTTAGGAAAAAAGGGGAAGGAGAAGGGAAGGAAATGGAACATAGTAAATTCTAGTGAAAGTCACGCAGGTTTGATTCTGTAAATGTACCACAGCTGGTGTTGCTTGGTTTTGTTCATACAATTTTGTGTGCTCAACACTGCAGACTGGCAGATATTTCTAAATAATGTTCATCCAAAGAAGTTGAATTAAAAAATTGAGCTATCTTTAAAATTGATTGTGCAAGGTGAGATGCTAAAGAGTAAAAATATATTGTTTCATATCTTCAAAAGCTTTCAGAGTTACAGCTGATTGTCTGGTGAGTGATGACTCTTGCCAAGTGCTGGCTTCATTCCTAGGCTCAGGAGAAATCCACTAAAAATATTTTTCGATGTTGAATTCAGGCTGCCTGCTGCTATCACTATTGGATTAGTCACCAGAATATGTTATTTTTCTTTTGGTCCACTGGCACAGGGCTTGATGATGTCAATATTAATCAAAATGCCCTAGGGCAAGAATAGAGAAACACAGACACATTTCCTTCAGCTGTTTACCTAGGAAACAGAAAAACTCAATGAGTTTTATCATCCATCTTCAATAGCAATGCTTGGTGACAGCAGTCAGCAAATGACTTTGAGTGTTTAATGTCACTTTGTATTATTTAGAATTAATAAACCAATGAATTGTCTTATTTTGGAACATACATTCAAATTGCAAGAATTTTGATTCAAATACAACTATGCCTTCCAGAGAAACAAACGAGATATACAAAAAGATATACATCTTTCTACATACAAAGGTGTATTTTCCCCCACAAGAGGAGTGCTCGTTCCCTGCATCCAAAGGAGAGTTTCTGAATATGCAAGTGAATTCATTACAGTTTATAATCCTGACTGTTTCTGAAACAATCCCATTGCCCTCTGTGATGAGTAAGGCCAAGCTAACATTGTTCAGTTCTTGTTTCTGAGGAGCACTGGTGCACCGGCATACAGCACTGGCTGCCATATGCAATCTATAAAGGGTTTTCAATGTGGTAGATTTAATTACTGTCTATCAAGATTACTACAGTCTTTGCGTTAACCTTGGTATAGGGCTTTTGTCTGTACAAGGTACAAATGAAAACACAGACCTGGTCCTTTTGAACTGGGTGTTGCCAAGCATCTTAGGTTTCTTAGGAATCTTACAGTATTTGTTTGGGGGGGGGGGGAGGGTGGAGAGGTTGTTGTTTCGTTTCCCAAAACCTCAGCCTTTGGCCCCACAACAAGATGCTAGTTTTTAAGCTTTTATTAAAGCAACAATAATTATAATAATAATAACAACAACAATAATGATAATAATGATGTTGTTGTTGTTATTATTATTCCATAAATTTGAAAGCACAATTGAAACATAACTGGAAGACTACAAATTCAGATACATGTAAATGTTGGCATTCACCACACACAAGTACATACCGCACACGTTTTTAAATAGTCTTGTGAATTTGTGACTATTTGGATTGAGTATATTGCATTTACACTCCTGGAAAGTCTGTAGTTTCCTTCACTTTTATAGCAATACAGCAACTAAAGCCTAGGATTTATTGGTTGGATTACTAGAGAGATCATGTCCAAGAGTTTCCAGGATACCTTCTTTATGAAAGGCAGAATTAAGTTTCCTGAGCTATAGAGAGTGTGAGCAGAGCCAAGGTTGTCTTATTCGTTCCCTGTCCTACCCATCTGCATGGACAAATAGTTCTTGTTCTGCTCATCCCTGTGAGTCTGAAACTCTCACAGCGGTAGCCTCCGAAGCCCCTCAGTCCCCCTCTGCCTCCTTCAGCTGCATCAACTTCATATTCTTCAACCTGCTGAGCACTTATTTAACGAATGTAAAAGTAGCATCTTCCCCTTTTGTCACAGAAAAAGGAAAATTTTCCCTTTCCCTTCGCTCTATCTTCCCTTGTATCCAAACCTCAGAACACTAAAAGGACAAGGCTGGATGTCCCATACATTTCCTCATGTGCTGCATCACCTGAGCAGGCATGTGTAGATGAAAGTAACTTGTGTCATACTGTAATTAAGATGAAGAAATCATTGCTTAATTTTCTGAGATTATTTGTGTAAAATCAAATCATCACCATAACTAATAATGACTTCGTTTTCCTCTACTTGTCCCCACACTCTAATAACGTTGAGCATTAGATGTTGATTTCTAAATGTGTGATACTTAGATCCCATGTTCTTTGTGAACTCTTGCTGTTTAAAAGATTGTTTACTTTGTCAAATCTGAACAAATGCCACAGTTGAACAAACTCTTTCAAACTCCCTTTTTTCTGTTTCATTTAACATAATGACAAACTGCTTGTTACTAATAAATAATCGTGCTTTCTTCATTTCACACACACATGCTTAGAACAATCTGTTTGTTTCCATTAAAATTATTCTGAAACTTCCTATACAGTAAATCTCAGAAGGCTGGACATGAAAATTGTAGACCTGACTATCACAGACATGGCCTTTCTTCTGCCTTTCTACTAGTCTCTTCCACAGCGACTCCAGGCATCAAGCATTACAGGGCAAGGTAGGGAATACCCCATTCTTAGTTGATACACTGGCTGCCACCACCAATGATGCTCATGATATGTTTGTCTCAAAGGGTCTCAACACCTTTGCAGTGTTCACAGTGGATAACAGATTGCTTATGCTTCAGTTCCTCTATTCAAATGACTAAGCTACTCCCTGATTCTAAGGGGCTAACTAAACCTTATCTACATATACCGACACTGTTGTCAACTAGGCTTAACTTATGCTAACTCCTATACTCCCGTGCATACTTCAGTCACTCAGCACATTTTAAATACTTTTTCTTATTGCTTTTCTTCTTATGCTTTTTGAGTTTTCACTAAATTTTTCACAGTAAAAGTGTCCTGCAAAAAGATTGAATTCAAGTTTAGCTCAAAAATAAGCTCCTGTGGACAACATGCAGTATGGAAATAGTTGCCAGCTAGTATACGTGGTGATGACTCCACCAACTCAAATAGCAGTGACCAATTTCACCTGCTAAGTTGTACCAAAACAACTATATGTAGAAGCAGTATAAATTACAAGTATATAAGATGATCATTTTAGGTGCTTCAACCAGAAAAGAAAAAAAGAAAAAAACCAACAAAAAAGCCCCACAACAAACCCTTAAACCTTAAACCAACACAATTTGATATAAGCCATGGGTAACATAATTTGTTAATGTGACATCATAAAAAGAAATAATTATTTGAGATTTACTCATGTGTTATTTGAAAAAGTTCAAAAGTAATTCTATAGTCTCCAAAGCAAAAAAAAACATCCTTCTGCCTTCCTTTCTCTTGTATTGCAGTTTGTACAGATATTTATATACGTACAAAAAGCCCACTCATCTGCAACTATAGTAGAAAGAATTTTATGTCATCTCAGGGATAACGTCCCAGAGAGGGCCTGGGACAAAACAGTGGGGCAATCAGCTTGAATATGAACAGACCTCAGTGACAGCACCCGAATCAGTTATTTCAGGAGATCACCCCTCATCTTTCAGTCATGTTGTGCTCTTCCAGGAGAGACCCCAGACACAAGGACTATGTACAGTTGAACACATCCTAGTATTCAGACCAAGTCATAATCTTACTTTTGTACATGTTGATTGTGAAAGCTGAATAGTTCAGTTCACAGTGGCTACCTGGGCTAGGAATAGGAGTATAACTGTATTCCAGATGCAGGATTAATTCTTGAATGAACAATGAGAACATTTGCAGTAGTGAGAATTTGGAAGCATGCAGTACTCCCACTGCCAATTTATAAAGCATAAACTGTAGCAGAGAGCCAAAAAAGAATCAAAATAAAAACAGCAGGAGGAAAGAAGTTCTTGAGAAATAAAAAAGAATGCAATCCTTTCTGAAGAGAATTTTTCCCCTGAAGAGGATTAAATTTCCCCCATGGTTCCTCCTTACATATAAACTGTAATTCCACTTGGAAGTCTTCAGTTCTAGGTCTGTGTTTCTCCACAAAAGATACTACCATTTGTGCCAGCAAGTACTAGTTAATGATACAGAGAGATTCCCAATAGATGACTAGTCCAAGAACACTATATCTAAGACTACTGAAGTTCAGTTTGATCTAGTCTGATTTGGTCAATAATATGAAAACAAAGCCTCTGACAAACAGCTAAACTGATTTGATGCCTTTTGAGAAACTTAGGAAAAGTAAACATATCCCCCTAGGATCCCTTCTTCAGACCACCATATATACTTTGAGTTTCTTCATGTAATCAATAACAGATGCAGGTAATATGCTGCTTTAGCCTTTTTCTACAATTAGCCCTTGGATATCCACCTACAGTAGTAATCTTCATAATCACAGCTGACATTTCACTATATGCCTAAAATCAGATGGGGTTTTTTTCTAGCTGAAAAAAATTCTCTCTGCTTTCCTGGATGTAGAAGTGTTTGATAGGTCTTTTCAATCACTTAGTCTATTGTGAGTTTTATCTAACATTGTAGCATCTTGCAAAAGGTGATAAGCATGTTTAAGAGCCATGTACCAACATCAAGGCCTCTATATCATCAGTGCTGTTTTAGGAATGAGCTTTTGTTAGTATTCCCAATGCACAAGGGTCTGCTAGCCAGCTGTGACCTTACTTTTGCAGAGACTTATCTAGTGAGTGTGGATGGATAATTTAATTCTGAACTTGCTGTCACATCTGAGATGACACCTATTTAGTGCTATGTATCAGATCTGCCATTCATATTGTGTTAGCTGAGCATGCGTTATCCTTGAGTACACAGGGACACACAGACTTTTCGAAGACTCAAATAATTACCCTCAGTGGAAATTTTATGGATGGCAATACTTGGAAAGAAGATTGAGCCCCAGGCAAGAATTTCCTTTCAACAGTCTGACTTTTTTTGTGTTTATTTTGTTTCTACCGGACAAAAATAAAGTGGTTGTCCTTGATCTCAGGCTGTCCAATGTGAGTACAGAGGCTGACTTGCCTCCTGGCTGCCACTGAGATTTGAGACCTAAGTGTAGCTCCCTGCAACAATTTCCTTACCTTGGCATTACTCCACACTGGGTCTTGTGTTACACCGGTATTTTCATGATTAAACTGATTCAGATGAATTGTTTCTTAACTCATCTGAGCAACATGGGGTCCTACACAAACAAAATGATATGAGGTATTACTGGATTTGTCTATATCATCACTGCAAAGCATGGACTCAGATACAGTAATCCCTATCCCTGCTGCTCCTAGAGAGGATCGGCTAATGCACAGGCTATGAGATCTGTGATTACCCACTGTCCTCAGCCCATTTATTCTAGAAAAATATGCAAGACAATGTGAGGCAAGCATGTAAAAATTATTTCAATAAATTTAATCCTGTTTTTGAAAGGAAAAGAGAAATGTAATTTTGCATTCTAATTTATTTAGATGCATTTATATGTTCTTTTTCCTCAGATAAATGGTGTCAAACAACCATCCGTGTAATGTACTTTAGTCCCATGCTGCAGCTATTTGCAGTGACTAATATCTTGTTGCCCATCACCTAAGCTATTACAATGCCAGATATGCTAATTACTTCCTTGAATGTGCAGTACAAAATGTGCTTGGCTTGAAACCATTCTTTAGACGAGTAAAGCATGTATTTTTTTTCCTGGCAGTTTAATTGCACGACTGTCAGCTGGATCACAGCAAACATCTTTTCCTTCCCCATCTTTCATGCCCTAGTCTGTCTTCTTGCAGTGTGCTTGCAATTTCTAAGTAGGAAAAAAAATAAAGAAGAAAAGAAAGAACATTTACAGCTTACAAAGCTACATACATGGTCTTCTAAATACATGTATAAATATAGGTGAGTAACGTGGTCTTCAGGAAAAAGAAAGAAATGAGAGGTCATTGAAAATAAGCCCAACTTCCATGACAATTGTTGATATGTCCATCCTACGGAGTTCTACAAAGGCCATTGACACAAAAGAGAATATTTACTCTGACAGAAGTAGTGTTTGATATGCTTACATAAAGACAAGATACCATGCATCCACCTGTGTGAAGACCTTCCACAGCATTTAAGAACTACTTTGCAAGTAGCTAGGGGTGGAGGTCAACTGAATGGCTGGCTGTTCAAGTGTCAGCAGGAAACATCACAGATGCTAGACCAGGAAGGTGGATCATGGAAGGGCAAGGGCAAATGTCAAATAGTAGGAGGGTGGAATCATCCAAAAATTTCCCATTTTCTATAAATATTATAAAATATAGACTCACTAGTTAGAAATTTCTAGCTTTTGTAATTTTAGATGCTAGGGAAAATAGTTTTAACTCCAAACGATGCACTTCTGCTGTTTTAAAATTAGTTTTGCTTTACGACAAATCCTACTTTACCTTTGAAAAACAGCCTTTCCTCTCTTCCCTACCTCCCTTACTCCTCCAGATAAAAATAGGAAGTCATCAGAGTTCAACCTCAGCTTAAAGTAAGAATCATTGCCTACTTCTACATCTCTGTGTTAGAAAACTACCAAGATCAAGGCCAAGGTCTTCATCCACTTTACCTCCAGGAGCACCCTTGGTCCACATGAAAACATTCTCCATGTGCAAAATACCCAAACTGTTTTTTACTCTTTGTCTGGCCCAACAGCTTCCATCTAAACTTTCCGTCTGTGTGTTGCTGCCCTGTGACCAACTCCAGGTGGACAACACCATCTGGCATGCCTTCCTGCTAGAAAAAGCTGATGGTGAGGGCTGGAAAGATAGCTGGGATCTGTAATCTCCCGCAATTCAAACTAAGCATCAGTTGCCAATAAGGTCAATATGGCCATGAGATGGCAGCTATCCAGATTATGCTAGGTGTCCAAATTAATTTGGAGGCCAGCTTTCTTAGGTGTAATGTAAACATGGACTTGACAACTTCTCTGTCTTGTTCATATATACAGAGGCCAAGAAAGCCACTAATATTTATTCATAAGAAAGCTATTATTTTAAATTACATAATTTTCTTCATTTCACTCTGCTTCTATGCTGAGATAGGAAGGATCTTTGGACCTTGTTTCTTAAGAGTATTAGCATATCTACAGTCAAACTGAATCCTCTCAGCTGCTGTTCATATCCTCTGAATGGTACAGCATGGCCTCGTGTGTAATTTAAATATTCAATGTAAAACTCTGAGCTTTGATTGAATCATAGGATAGCCTAGGTTGGAAGGGACCTTGAAAAATCATCTGGTCCAGCCTTCCATGGGAAATGGAGCCTAGATGAGATTATCTAGCACCCTGTCCCAGTGCATTTGAAAACCTACAGCAATGGGGACTCTACCACATCCCTGAGGAGGTTGTTCCAGTTAAGGATTGTTCTTACTGTGAAAAAATTTCTTTCATATGTCAAGATGAAACCTCTCCCAGTGCGACTTGTACCCATTGCCTTTTGCCTTCTCCTTGTGGCTGCTTGTGAAGAGAGGCCTTCCACCCTCTTTGTAGCCACCCTTTAAATATTGGAATACCTGATTGGTGTTTAGTTGTTATTAACACTGTTCTATTTGAGAATTTAAGATGCTAGATAAAATTTAAGAAAGATTACAAAACTCAATAGCAAGACAAAAATCACTTGAACCTTGAAACTGTGTATTGTGAGGAGTGGTACTGTTTTGTGTGCATGGAAAACTTAAAAAATACTGTGTTGCTGTAATGCTTCATCCGTTGGTGCAACCGATACCTGCAAATTCTTAAACTTTCTTCTCAAAACAGGTCAAGATCATTGTGTAGCTTTTATTTAGTTATATTGCTATAATGATAAAATTCTAGTCTGCTCAAAATACTGAAACAGAGACCTCACCCTTGGATATTTAACATGGAGAAACACAGACTGAAGTTAGACCCCTGGTCTTAATTGTAACTAATGAAAGGTCTTGGGAAAGGATTATAAAGATCATATATCATTATAGACACAGCATCTTCATGCCTGCAAAAGCATCTTGGAATGACAGTAATGTAAAAACCCAGTAAGAAATGGAGAGGAGAAAAGACTATGACTTGCCACTGAGCCTGTAAACCCATCAGTTGGCAAACATAACCAGAAGGAGTGCATGGAGTTGTATTCCAGCTGACTACAGATGAGCAACAGTGCAATTTTTCTGCAATAACCTCTGAAAAACAATCCTTTCCCTTCAGCCAGATCCACCATAACCACACCAACTATATAAAAATTGTGACAGTGCCTTAAATATCTTGGTTTTTAAAGGAGATGGAGGGATTGCTAGAAGAAATAATGTATTTTATTAAGCCAACATGTGTGCATGAAGTTGTTTTCATCTGTGTTTCTGACTTTTTTATTTGTCTATGATTATAAGCCTTCAAGGCTTATATTCTATATTTTTTCTGCATTCAAAAATGTTTGGGTTTTTTTAATAAAACAGAGATTCTTCTGTATTTTTCTTATGTATTTTACAGAAAATTAGAATAACACCATCCTTCATATAATTCACTGAAAGAGAAAATAGCAAGGCAATTAACATGACTGAAAGCACAGACAAAATGGAAACCCTGGTGTTTCCTATTAAAAATACATGTCTACCTGTAAACTGGTGTGCAATGTGCAAGGACTTAAACAGATTTTGCACAGCAATTCAAAATAAAATACGAGAATTTGAAGCTTTCTATTTTTCTTTTTATGTCTTTCCAATGGTATTCTACAGTGCAAGGATTACTTTTCAGTGCACCTTTTTACCTGTGGCCTCTAACTTTCGTTACACTGAGATACAATAGTTTTGAATCAAAGATCTACCTTGCCAGGTGACTGCAGCCTTGCTGTACAAAACCTACCCTTCCCCAGCTCACGTGCCACCCCCACCATGCACACACTCATAAGGTCATCACTGTCTGACAGCCCTGTACTCTGGATCATTGCAAATTACATCTATAATTTTACTGAAGGGCTCATAGATATCTTTCCAAAACAAATTGTTAACAGCAATGAGGAGAGGTGCTTATGAGCAACA
Organism: Balearica regulorum gibbericeps; assembly: GCF_011004875.1. Taxonomy (NCBI): domain Eukaryota; kingdom Metazoa; phylum Chordata; class Aves; order Gruiformes; family Gruidae; genus Balearica; species Balearica regulorum. Next base: position 65,855,634 of record NC_046184.1, read on the forward strand.
CAGGCTTATCATTGACAGTGGATCACCTTCAAGATGACCATTCCTAAAATTATGATTTGATGTCTGTGTTGTTCTACACGTAGCATGTCTAAGTTACTTCTATTTCTCCTCTTCTCTAGAGAAAAATTCCAGCAAGAAAGTCTTCAGTAAAATTTTGAGTTGTAACAGTTCCAGTCCAGTCTTGCCCCTCTGGCAGATTGATGAATATTTTAACATCCTTCCCTACTGGTTTGCTGTAGATTACTTTTGTGATGTTTATTACCATTTTTCCTTAAAATCAAGTAATAATAGCAATGCAAAAAATAAAAACTTGGCATCAGTTTCATGATGTCAGTTTCTACTGGTTCCTGTGTTGTCAGTTTTACTGTTTGATTGCTGTGAGCTTAAAAATAATTCCAGTTTTGGGGCTTTTAATTTTCATTTTCTTTTTTAAATAGTATCATGAAATTAAGCTGTCTTCCATAGCTCACTCAAATCCACTGACTAGAGTGAACAATAAGCCACAAATCACAGCAGAATTTAACCCGGAAAGATGAAGACCACATACTATGTATCTTAGCTAAAATATTTTTATTTCACAGCTCCTGCAGAAACTTTCTTTGCTAGAGGTCAAACAATACAGTTAGTAAACAACTGATCTGAAAATTAACTGCATAATTAGCACTTGGAGTGTATTAGAGATAACAGTTAATTTCCAACAAAAATAGCTTAATTGACATGAATTTCCATAATCCTCTGTAAGAAAACACAGAACCGACAGGACTAGAAACTGACAAGTGACTGAGAAGGATGGGCAGAAGAGTCTAAGGAAAAGGTACTTACCCATTAACAGCTTGGGAGTGCTAATCATTACAACCACACAAACCTTCACTTTGCCAGTCTGGGAACTACTAGGCATGGACTTCACTAACGTTTTGGGTTTTGTTTGGTTTTTTTTACCATTAGTCACTTCTAACTAGACGTCCTCTCAGTTACTAGTTCCAGGATGCAGATCTTAAAAGACTTCCATTGGAGGTGCAAATCCCTGCCCGGTAAATTTAAGCTAGCGGGCTTGCCTTTCTTACCTCCTTTTTACACTCCAGGTGCCCTTGAGAATCACCTGCCTTACAAACTTAAAACCACAACTCTAACCATATTGGATAATTCTGGAATAATTAGTCCAGAAGGAAGTCTTGGAGGTCTTCTGGTCCAAACCCCCTCACACAGGAGGGCCAACTTTGAAGTCAGATCCAACTTTCCTGATGCTGAGTCATACCCAGCTGGAGATCCTTCTCCCTCTTGACTTAAGGATGTAAGGATGAGATTTAGGGTCAGGTCAGCTAAGAAAGCAGCTGTTCAAGGCTAAATCATCACCTTTCTTCTGCAGACCATCAGAAACACTGTTTTGCATTGCTATAGCAAATTGGGTCCAGCAGAAATACATAAAACAGAATACTCCAGCTCAAGTGTGCAACTTCCTGTGCAGCTTGCAAATTCAAAGAAGTTACAGCCATTATAATTGGGCTGGGGGGGGGGGGGGGGGGGGAGATTGGAAAGGACTTTTGGATGTGACATAAACCAACTCTTGCTCAAAGCATGATTTCACCACGCCTGTACTAGATGGCTTTAGCTCTCCCAGTAGCTGGGGCCAGGGGAAAGGAGATGAGGCAGAGCTAAGGTGTCATCCACTCTTTCCCTCCTGGACACTTTACTCCCCTATTTCTGTCTTTAAAGTCAATTTCTGGACTCATTTAATTGTAGAAAATGAAAATTTATCCAATCTTTGTGCAAAGGCAAACAAAGGCCCCAGTTTCATCCCAGAATGCCTGCTGGTTTCCCTGCAAAGCCTAAGGAGAATCTGAACCTCAAAGGAATACACGTAAAAATCATAGTTCCATGACTTTTTACAGCATTTTACTAGGATGTCAATCACTAGACCAAAAAACTTGCCTAGAGACTAGACATTGAAAAACAAACTGACATACGCTGGAGTTTACCCCCAGACAACCCGAAGTTGCAACCTTCAAAACATGGAGACATGGGTGTTGAAATTTAAATTGCCAAATATGAAAGGTCTTCCACTGCTTTGATTTGAGTTCTACTTTCTTTTCAATTTTTGATTTCAATATGGCATAAATTTCATAGAAAACAGCAGTTTTCTTAAAATGTATATAGTTTATAGCAAACACATCCTGAGTTGCTCTTGCACTTTCCTAGCTTTAGGGATAGAAATTTTGAAAAACAGTGGCCTTTACACTGAAGTCCAAATTTCATTTCATATGGTGATTTTCGATCTGGATTGTTGGTTTAGCTGTAATGCAATAGTGGATTCTAATATTGCTTTCTTGGCCCAATATTTGGGAACTATTTCACCAGATTTCCTGGCAGAAGAAATAGACAAACCTAGCTGAAGTCAGTGATACTATGCAGGGTGACACCAAGTAAAAGTTGCTGGCAGTAATGAAACTGTTGTTGATTGCTTATGTTTTCCAAAGAATTGAAAATCAAGGAAAAGTGGATATCTGATTTCACAAGGCATCTATATTTTCCCTTGGAAAAAGCAGCAGCTTTTTAAAGAGAGAAGCAAAAAATTATGAAATATGAAAATGAAATCACATCAACAAAAGAAATTAAAAAGAAAATCCATGTGTGCAGGTGTTTAGAGGTTTACAAAGTATTTCATAAAAATAATATATATATAAATATATATATAAATTTTTTTATACATTTGTTTGTTTGTTTATTATATATGGGGGTTTGGTGTTCCTTCAAGACTTGTCATTACTGTTTTCTATTGCTTTCCATTTAAAGTTGCAGGCTTTCCCCGAGAGATCCATAACTTTTTTTTTTCAAAGTTAGACAACAATATTACAGTAGGTTCTTTGGCTGTTTGTATAATAAATTAAATAAATATTATATACATCTTATAAAAAATAAAATAAACCTTTAAAACACAAGACCCAGAGGTACAAGTATAATAGCAAGTCAGTTTTTAAAACAAAGAACTCTCTCCTCAACTCAACCACTTTCAAGTACAGTGGTTTAATTTACACACAGAAGGACCCTTTAGGGAAGAAAAATCTTGTAGAAGCTGACTGGATAGATACTTTCTTCTTTCTCTTTTACTTCCCCATGGAATTACAGATATATTTTCTGTAGAATGAATATACTTTTATGAAGTTTTCTTGTGTTAAATTGATTTCTTTAGCACTAATCAGCAGTTTTTTTAAAGAACAGACTTTGAAATATAACTTTCCTCTCTCAGTGGGTCATTTTATATTCAGGTGCCCTGAAAAAAACCTGTGGATAATGATTGATTCTCTACTTCAGTAACCGAGGTAAAAGAAATCCCAAGTTTATAAAGGTGGTCTGTAAGATCCAGTCGATGAGAAACAGCATATGAGAGCCCCATACAGGGGTATCTGCTGCCTTGGCACTGGACAAAAATATATTTGCATTTATATGATAACCTACTCAGTGGAAACAATGCAAGCTGCATGCCTTGGACACTGCATCTTGTGCTTTCTTAAGCTGGGCCCTGCATATGATGGATGAAACCTCTTAACAGCTACGTGAATTAACATATCAACAAGTATAGGTCTGTATTTATGCAAATGCATATGTATTTATATATACACACATATATATACGTGTGCAGCTGAAAAGGCAGAGCATTTTCTGATGGTCCTTCATTTATCATGCCAAGAGTGTCTTGATGATTGTAAGAAAGCTAATTAGTACTAGACCAGAGCTCTCTCCCACCTGCCTGGTCCCATCTGATAACACTACCTGCTCTTCTGAGACAATTGTGCTCACCTTTACCTGGACATCAATGCTCTTTTATGAATTTAGTGCCATGTGTGACCTTTCCAAGACCGCTGAAGTGATCAGCAGGAGCCTGGCATGAGTGGCCCCATGCAGATGGTAACCATTCCCTCTTTGTGTCATCTAGGAAGGGACATATTCACTCCTAGAGGTGGGTGCTTCTAGGTAGCCCACCCAGTGCCTGGCGGACAACATGGCCACAGGCAGTGGCTCCTACAAATGTGCCCTTGATGTTTCTGTCTCCCATTTTCTTACAGGATTCAAAGCTCTGAGGTGAGACATCACTGCCCAGTGCATCAGTGGTCTGCACTGGAGCTTCAGGACAAACTCCTGAGTAACTCTAAATATATCTTTGCAAGTCACCAGCTAACATTAAACAGGCATAACTAGCATATTTCACTGCTTTATTTTAAAGATTATTGTAATATCTGCTGAAAAAAATGTTTTATTTTGCCTGCCTTCTTGCTTAACAATAAAAAATTTTAAAGGCTTTTCATCATCTTTGTGTTTGCAATCCATATACACATACAGATGAGCGATTTTACTGCAGACACTAACTTTTCCTATAATGTGGCTACATATCCTTCCACTGTCTCTTGATAAGTGCTAACAATTTTGTTTTATTATAACCCTGTAATAGCTACAATTTCTATAATATTTGTAATTTCCCTATGTTTTCGTGAATGGCACATATTTTTGCAGTTTATTATCCAATTCTTTCTGGAATAAATATGTATCACTTTTGTTCTGCTTGATCTGCATGTGAGCATTTTTTTATGCATGTATATGCTTCTCTAGTAGCCAGCATCCCAAAGTGTATTGACATCTATAGAAAACCAGGGAAAACTGCTATTAAGAAAAGATTCAATGTAAAAAGATGACAGCTGATCTGGTGCATAATTTCTCTAGCCAACTTTTTCTATATTGATACTTAGAGATCTTTTGACATAAGATTAAGTTTATTGTTTGCTTGATATTAAAGGGCCATTAGGGGAGCTACATCACAAAGCTCAAACCCTGACCCAGTAGCCAGTAATCACAGTATGTATTTGCTAAACAAGCTTCTCCAGACATACCAGACTAATTTTCTGCTTGCCGTTCCTCATAATTTCTCTACTGAGTGGTTGTGTTGTTAGAAAGTGGGAGTCTGTGGTGCCGTTCTTCTGTCCTTATGGTCTCTCAGTTTGGATACCCAAACTGTCAGTTACCATTGGGAAAAAACAGGGAAAAAAAGGTCTACATGGAAGTAATTGTGGTAATGAGTCTCAGCCACAGAAAGAGGAGAAACATATCACTGCACAGACAGAACACAAACACTGAGTACAGTTCACAGGACACACAGAGAGAAAATACAGTTACTGAAAACACAGTGTACAACTCTTCTGCTGCCATGATCCGTGCTGCTCTGATGACTGGCTATCTATCTGGGACATTTTCAAAGCTCCCACAGATTGTTTTACTTTCCTCTAGTTCCTTTTTTAGTTCTTGCTATATGCATACTGTAAGAAAAGTCCACAACATGTTAGCTCACTTTCTATTTCTGTGATCACCTTTAAGTGAACAGTATGTTCCTCAGTCTTTAGGTAAGCTAAAGCTTCATGTATTGTCTTCTACATAGAATGGTAGGGCTGAAGACAATCTGACTTTGGCCATATTACCCTGCTTCTTCAAGCTATAAAATAAATAAGCAAACAATAAATAATAGAATATATAACATTAAAGACTAGATAAAGAATGAAATGAGCAGATTACTAGGCATTTTAGGCAATGATAAATGTTGTGCAATTATATGTTAGATATGATGGTTTGAATCACTGTATAGTAGGATAAGAAAAACAGATAAATTATTTTTCAGTATGTGTAATTCATAAAATCATAGTCATTCTTTTAAAAATATTTCTTTTCAGTGGAAAAAAAAAAAAAAAGAAGAATGATTATTCAGGCACATCATTTATTTCTGATTTAAAATTAGACCAGAAATTATTTTCTCATGAAAAACAATTGGTGGAATTCTGAAAACATAAACCCATTTCAGTTTAGTTTTTGTCATTCTGACATTATCACAATTACACTTAGTTCTTCATTTTAAAACAATTAACCAACGTTGTATTAAAAAACAAACAAACACAAAAAACTCAAGAAAAATAAATGAACAGCTAAAATAAAGCAAAATATCCTGTTTCAGATTAAAAAAAATAATTAAGAAGTTATTCACATTCTTGCAAAATTAAATTTTTGGCAAGATTTCATTCTTCTAATAATAGTCAGTGTAGCTTCCTTCTGTTATTTTGTTGAGTCACTGAGAGATCCATCATTTACTCAGTTCCAGTTACACATCAGTTATGCAGTTATGCATTCTGCCTCTGATCCATGGAAACTGCTTAACCTTAGATGTTGATTTCAGGCTTTATTTTCTTCTTATGTTGCAAAAATTCATGGGTTTAGCTGTGAAGATTCAGACCTCAGTCACAGCCAACATGGGATTAATTACAGATAGTCATGAATAGCATGATGAAGCAACTCAGGTCATATATGGAAGTAAATAATTTAGAGTTCTTAATTCATTCATAAATGCAGCCTCTTTTCCTGCTTTCACCACCTCCTCCTTGGCATATCCTCTCCTGTATGCACTAGAGTAGTTCCTGCCACTACAGGGGACTAGCAACACCATAAATAAATAAATACCCAGCAATGTTCATTTAGAGATTGCTTAAGAGTTATTAACTGCAGGTCTTGGATGAATAAAGTGCAGTTATATAATAGGAAGGCATCAGAAAAAATTAAAACTGTAAAGTGGAAATGTAGCGTAATCTGGCAGAATGAACACACCAAAACCAAGCCCATGTTCTGCTCCTGCCATGTATTCCTTTGGGTCGTTGGGCACTTTGCCTTTCTCTTCGCAGTTCCCCAGGATGCAATGTGGACCGTAATACTTGTACCTCTCCCTCTTCAATCACTGCTTTTAGGACTCATTAGTTTCAGCAGATTTTGAGTATTCACATATATAAACTCTCACTGAATCAAAGAGCCCTTCATGCTCTCATTAACACGTAAGCCTCCTATTGACTTCACCATAAGAAAAGGCAGTTCCTAAAGATTTATCACATTAATGGCAATACTTTATCCATTCAATATCCATTTTCTAATTCTGTATGACCTCAGAAATCTCAGTGGGTACCAAGTTACTCACACTTATAAAAATGAAGCCCTTCTGAACTTGTTAGACAGGATGACAGCAACTTCAAAGGTTGCCTTGTCCATCACCTTTCCGCACAACATGACTAACCATACCTGTCAGATATTTGTCTAGCCTGTTTTTAAAAGACTCTGCGGTAGGATTTCATTACATCCTCAGGCAATTTTCTCCAAAGCTTCACTATTCTTACAATTATGAAGTCATTCTAATGTTTTACCAAAATCTCCCTTTCCAGAAATTGGCAGATACTTTTTGTCTAATTCAAAATGGACACAGAAAAAAGATTATTCCATTCTTTTCAGCAGTCTCCTTTTCAGGTATTAAAGACTCTTATAATGTCCCTGTTTACCTTTTCTTTGCTCCAGGCTCAGCAGCACGCTTCTTTCAATCTTTCTTCACAGGTCATATCATATCCTGACCTTTCCTCACTACCACTGTCTTCTCTGGACTACCTCTGATTAGTTCAGTTTGTCAAGAAAGAAAGGTAGTGCCACAATCAGTGTCCTTCACTTACCAGCACTGCTGAGCAGACATAGAGCTTTTGAGCATCCAAGGATCATGGTGTGATTACGGACTTCTATGGAATCAAGGTGGTAACTGAGTAAGAGTCCCCCAATGGCCAAATGTGTGTTAACAATTAGCAATAGGAGAGAATCTGAAGCTGAGGACCCAGCGTCCACATTGTATGTTCTCAGGGGCATTACTTCAGATTAGCTCTAGTCTGGTCCCACGTACTGAATGCCTGTCAATAATTGCAAAAAATGCAATCTTGGAGCACATCTCCTGGTTTAGTGTCATCCCAAAGTGATCCAGTTCTCCTGCTGCATAGCTGCTCCCTGATGCAATCGGAAGCACGGTAACTGGAGACATCTGGGGTATGTGCTTTAAAATGTCTGAACCAAAATGTAATGTTAAATGCATCCAGTGATCTTTTTTGGATGTGTGTTAGGGTTCTCATAATAAGTGTGCACTATGACTTTCAAAACCAAAATGGTTCATTCCAGACCTCAATGTATGGGCTGTTTGCATCAGCCTGAGAAACCTGAAGCAAGTGAATCAAACCAGCAATGGAGCATGCTCAGAGAGATACATGCAGGTTAGATTTCCACTTCTTTTCCTGGGTGAAAGGGAAAGGCTAGAAGGGGAAACTAGGCTCACTGGTAGCTTTGTTGCACGTTGTAGTGGTTTCTGTGGGTTTTGCTAGATTTCTTTTAAGCATCGAAAGACCAAATGTTAACTGCAATCAAACAAAAATGTGTTGTAGAAATTTTTCATAAGATTTGTTTTGATATTTTAGCGTAGCTTTAGAAGAAAGACTTTTAGGGTTCTTAAAGGCATAGTCTCATAGCTGTACAACACTCCATCTCTTCTGTTGGTGGTGCAAAGCTAGTAATTTAATTTGAAATGAAAATAAATCAACAAATTCTGGAAACACGAAGAAGGGGTTTTTTTGAGAGGAAAGATTTCATCCTTTGAGATATCACTTGCAACTTCAGAAAGGAGCACAACACACATTTGATTTTATTGCTTGGCAATGGGGAGTAATACTTTCTCAGCTTTCTCTTGAGATTCTTCTCAGTACTTTATTGTCTTAATTCCTAAAGAATAGCCCTCTTTCAAATCCAGGCTACTTCTCAGGCTGAATGTTAATTAGTCACCTAGGAAACAAACTCAGCATGCTACTAGTTTTCTGCTCCGATTCTCTGAAAGCTTAGAGACATCTGAGTTTGAGAGGTAGTTGTTTAGTTTGTTTAAACAAAAAACAAACTGCCTTATTCTCCTGGCTTTCAGTTATGTTCTTCAAAATGTGAATGTCCTATAGCTTTAATTAGTATATTTGGTTGCTGAGATTTCTATGAATTGGCTTTTATGGAAATGTCAGTTTCAAGGACTAAAAATGATCAAAACATTTTCCCATAACCTACAGGAGAAGGTAAATAAAATGAATTCCCTGCACGTGTCTCATCCTCCCAGCCTCCCAGAGGTAAGGTCACCTAGAATAGAGGATAGAAAATGAGACTTTAAAAAACAAGTGCCGGACCCAAGACTATCCATCCTGATAGTCCACATTAAGAGATTTAAGACAAGATACTTTACAGTACCACAGAAGCTGTCTGTTTCATTGATAAGGTTTATTATAGAAATGAAATAGCAATAATTTGGTTGCAGAGGGAGAATGAACTTGGATTAAATCAGTGCAAACCTTGCAATTGTAATAGTAATGAATACTAAGAAAAAGCAGAGGCAACAAGTAAAATGCTTTTTCCTTTCCCTCCCCCTTACTCCCGCTCTGTAGTGCAATGTGTATATCCCACTCTTTATTTGTAGCTGTTACATATCATATTGCAACGTGTTACAGTTGTTCGTTTGCAGGTTGGTTTTTTTTTAAGTATATGGGACTTCCTCATCGCAAAAGGAGTTGTGCAGAAATAGCCATATGTTAGAAACCTGAGCATGTGAATATTCAGGCTTTGAAAAACATATCATCATAGTTTTCAATACACATCCTGCAGAAACTGTAGTTTTCCAGACTCTAGCAATACTTTTACTTCTTAAACCATCCAAGAAGGGAGGAGAGAAAGAAGGGGAGGAAACGTCACTTTGTACACAACATTAGTAGAAAAGCTTGGCATTTCGAAGACCCATCAGATAGGTCTCTACCACAATGAGCCAATGCTCTGCATGATCATGCACAGACAGCAAACTACGTTGCAAGATATGCTACAGTAATTTTGTTGTTTCTTCTCAATCTGTTTTAATCTGTTAGGAGTGTTAACATAACCATGTCGCTGTTCACATTTTCCTTTCTCAAATCTTTCAGATGGTCATCCCCCAATACCTCTGCTTATCATGGAAAGGCTTGGTATGATACTGCTTCTTCTATTTGTTGGGGTTTCTAGACATAGTTTTAGATGTACAGCTGATTACTTCTTGGGTAAAGTTATGAAAGATCAGAACTAAATCTGAATGAAATACAGATTCATCTATGTGATAGAAGGGGCCAAACTGAATCATAGCTGATGGGTCAAAACTTAATGCTGGCAAAACCCTTAAGTATTACTAACTTTTAGTGATATCACTCAATATCCATCTATACAGATGTGGTAAAATTCATCTAAAGTCAGACTTAATGGGGAAGGTGAGGCAGGTCAAAACATGAATGGTCTACAACATTAATTATATTGTACAAACATTTCTATTTTGCCAACTTGCTAACTTCATTAACCTTCTGAAACTTAACTTTCATTTTTCTAAATATGGGTGGAAAACGTGCTTTTGGTTTAGCTAAACTGACTGGAGTTTATAACAGTTTGTAACACAGAATAAGCCACGTTTCTATTCAAGCATATACAAAACTTCATACACTACCCAGAATTCTTTTCAGGGACCATTCACTGTGGTTCCTACTGAGTCAATAATAGAGAATGTATCTGTGGATGCTATTTGAAGTTGCATTTCTGAAATCAGCGCACATAAGTATTAACAGAACTTGTGGGTATTGGAAATGGATGCTTGCATTTCTCTTATGTTCTTTCTATTTTAAACATAGGTTTACATTGTGCATGTCACTGTCATCTGAAACGTGGCACTCAGATGAATCCTACCTGTAATAACCAAAAGTTAGAGCGTATCTCAGAATCATAGTCATGTATCTTGTAAGAGACCTCCGGAGGTTATTATTGTCCAGCCTCTCCCTTGCCATATTTGGATAATTATTCCTTTAATAAGATAGGAGTCATTTCATTCACCACTGGCATGCCACAGCCCTTAAAAAACACTTATATTTCCAACACTGACCTTAAGACTGTCAAGTGTTTGATATCTTCCACACACAATAATCAATCACAGAAATAGTCTTTCTGGAAATGATGTTTCTCAAAATGACATTAATACAAACCAGGAGATATGACAAGAAGCAGGACTGACTGGAATGAAAATGCAGTTTTTCATAGAGAAGTGCTCTCTAATCATGTAGCCACTATCTTTTATCACTAGTTTCTGACCATGTACTGCTAATCTCAGGCGGTGAAAAAGCTATTTGTTGAGCTAAGCTGCCTTTGGCTTGTGATCCTTTAGGACATCTTTGCTTCACAATTGTGAGCTTTACTCCTCAAACATGATGCCTAGAGACTTTCCACTGAAAATCAAGCTTCCCATTCAGTCTCCTAATTTTAGAGATTGGCAAGATATGACTTGCAAAAGGGCTAGTCCACTCCATGACTGAAGTAAATCTAGTTTACTTCATGCCCAAATGGCACCTTATATTTCTTAATTGAACTCTAGTAATTAGATATTTCTTAGCCTGACTTCCTCTATGTTTGGCTGTTACTCACAGCTGACTTTTAGAAATAAAATTCCATGTATGCATATGCAAATCCTCTGAATTCACTCTTGTTTCTCTTGCTCTGTGTTGGTCATGAGTCATTTTTCGTTCTTGCTGTACATCTATTCCTGAAGCCTTTTGCCAGATTTCAGGTTTTGACGTTTTAACTTTATTAACCTATGATTTTTACAACTCACTAGTAAGAAGCAACCAACACTGTGAGTTCACTGTGAGTTTTTGAAGGCTTGAGGATGAGCCTATCTGCAACACAGTTCTGGAGAAATTCTCCTGTAGCGGCACGTACTAGGGCCAAAAATATCACAGGAGGGAGCTAAACTATTTCTGCAATTAGCTGTCCTCCATTGACTGCAGTGTCAATACTGACTTAGATATTTTGTGTTTCTAAAACTTCTCTGAGGTCATTTGGTCGGCATGGAGGAACGGTAATACTAGTTCTATCTGCTCCTGTTTCCTGGCTGAGGGTCACCATAGCTTTTCTGCTCCTGGAGTTCAAGGCCATCCTTGTCTGGGTATTTAGGTGGGAGTTGCAAGAGCAGAAGTCCTTGATCACGTTCCCTTCTCTCTCCTTGAAATTGGAGGAGCAGGAGACAGCTGGTACCTCATCTCCCATTGAACTCTCATGCAGGTGAGATGTTGTTACCTCTAAGTTAGAGAGCTCCAAAAGCATATAATGACTTGCAAATGTGAGCAGCACTTAGATGATTCTTTATTTATGAGATACATTTGGAACATTGTGTTTTATAGACACTGATGTAAGAGGTGAGTGCCTTTTCAAGAGCTCAGTACAAGTGTCAAAATAATACATCAGAATATGCAGGAGCTGTTAATGCATCAGTCTTGAAAATCCGAATTGCAAGTCAAATATTCATACTTGCATCCAAAATCTTCCTCAAATACTGACAGATGTGTATTTCTCAAAATTACTATTCCATGACTCATTCTCCTTTATCTTCTTTCAGGAACATTACTTCTAATGCAGAGCATCTAATGTGAAGTGATCAGGTGATATTAATGCTAACACATGTCAACTGCAAGATATTCCATACATTACAGAAGACATATTCCTAGTATGAATGCCTGCAACTAATATTTGAGGATAATTATGAGAAAGGTTAGTATCACTGAGTTGAATACCTAGTGACAACATATCCTTAGAATGAAGACCAGTTTATTGCACTGCTGTTTCACTTCATTTATCCATGAAAGCGTGTCCACACATACATATATATAATGCATCCACACTTGAATGTTGTCTTGGTTTTGGCTGGGATAGAGTTAATTTTCTTCCTAGTAGCTGGTATAGTGCTGTATTTTGGAATTAGGATGAAAATAATGTTGATAACACATGATGTTTTGGTTGTTGCTGAGCAGTGCTTACACTAAGTCAAGGACTTTTCAACTTCTCATACTACCGTGCCAGCGAGGAGGCTGGAGGTGCACAAGAAGCTGGGAGAGGACACAGCCAGGACAGCTGACCCAAACTGGCCAAAGGAATATTCCATACCATATGATGTCATGCTAAACAGTAAAACTGGGGGGAGTTGGGTGGGGACCAGCAGCCACTTCTGGGGGAATGGCTGGGCAGGAGGTGAGCAATAGCATTGTGCATCACTTCTTTTATCATTATTATTATTATTATTCTCCCTTCTTGTTCTGTCCTATTAAACTGTCTTCATCTCAACCCATAAGTTTTACCTCTTCCCTCCCCCTCCCCACCCCATGATTCTCTCCCCCATCCCACCAGTGGAGGTAATTGAACGAAGAGCTGTGTGGTGCTTAGCTGCCTGCAGGGTTAAACACCAACAAACGTGCAGCTGCATCGAACATCTTCCAAAGACAAAGCAAAATTTTTGCCAGATTTCAAATCCTGGAGATGCAGTTAATTCAGTAGAGAAGTGCCACCAGTTCTTAACCTACTGGTAATTCCAGATCTGCATTACTTAGTGACCAGCACTTTGATTCAGTTTCCATCCAGTGGCTAACACTGCAGCATAGTATTTACTAATACAAGCTGAAATAAATGATGTGAACTAACCATATGGTTGGGAATTCAGGAATATGCACAAATACATTCATATCTTAGATGAGATGGTTTCACACCTTTGTTTAATGAGATAGTAAAAATACAGTAGCAATGTTTCTGAGGCAAGAATTAATCTCACAGTTTAATACCTAAATGTCTGTCCCCTCATAATTAGCCCAAACTATACAAACCAATTCACAGAGAGCAGAAGAAGTCTAGAACCACTGTTACACTGGCATAAAGGAACTCACATCAGAAATTTTAATATTTGCTTTTCCACTTAGACATGCAGTGTTGACAAGCTTTCTGTCTGAGTTTGTATGGAAAAATATGCCTTTGGGGATAAACACAAAACCAGTATGAAATATGAATAGAACAGAAGAGCTAAAACCCCACCCTATTAGGCTCCAAACTGTGGGCTAGATCACATCACACTGGGCTGGATCTTGTGAAATGATCAAATCAGTCTAAGTATTTGGGACAACCATTTTTGTTCGCTCTGACTGGAAAATTCCATTCCTATTGAATAAATATATAAGGCACCTAATGGCTTTTCTTTAAAGACACTTTCCATTCTACTGTGTTAAAAACCATGTCAAAAGCTGGTTCATCAGCTCAGATATGGTGCCAACCTTCTGTGCATGCAGATTCATTACAAACTTTCAGTCTCTTAAGAGCAACTCCCGGAAAGGTCCTTTTACATTTGGGAGAGGACTTCTGAAGTGACTACAGCCATCACCATCCCAATAGCTCTCTTTGTGTTTGTTTTTCATGTTATGAAATCGGTATTCTTTTAGTGTTATGATACACTCATGTCTTATGCCACCTTCTACTTTTGGCAGACAAAAATTATATTGTGCAAACATGTACTTTCAGTACATCAGTTGATTCTCAGTCTTTTCAGCCTTTACATCCGTCATCTTTGTTGAGAGAAAAATTGTTGCCATCTTGAACTACACTGACGGTCTTTCTTTTTCCCTTTTTCAGTTAAGGTCTCCAGTGGCCTAGGCCTTGAGTGACAGCTAGTGCCATCTCAAATACTGATCTCAGAGAAGTAGAATTTATAACAAGAAGTGTGTTTTGTGCAGTGTTGTGCATGCTCCTTCTCATTGGTGTTGTGACTACCAAGTGGGGCACCTTTGTTGCCTGAACACATCTTGAATTAACTGTATACATCCTGTATAAGTCCACTCTATACTTAGTCCTGATATTTTTTTGCTATCTTCTCACAGAGATCTAAGTGATAATGTTGAGTGTATTAATTTTGACATTTGTCGCAATGTGCATTTGGCTTATCTGAACATGTCACTTGTCTTAAAAGAATAATTTGATGCAGACTCCAGAGAAAATATGTGCATTGTTCAAGCTAAGAGTACAGTACATCTCCACCACAAACAAAATAACCTTTATCTTGTACGGAGGCAGAGAGTGAATTTGAGGATGTTCCATACTACATCAAGGTTCGAGGTTTGAAAGATAACATAGTCATTCTGACATTTATAGTATATCAAAGATGACTTTGTTGTCATTACTAGCTCATTAAAAAGAGTTTTGTTCAGTATGATGGAATTTCCTTAGTGAAAGCTTTATTTGACAGCACACAAGCATGTGCCATCGAGCCACACAGTATGGAATTGCAACCATGAAGAACATCCCAAAGGTATCTTCTGTTGGGCCATGAAATCTAGATGATGTCAGAGCCCAGATCAGACATATCTCTGTGAGACTCAGGAAGTGGCTGCCCTGAAATAAGGCACCTGCATTTCTCAGTTTTTAATAACTGTGATGCTCCTCTGGGCACTGCACACTTCGGAGTTTAGCAAGACTGCCTCAGATGTACTGTGTTGTGAAATATTACCTCCAGCCATTTAAATCTGAATGCTAGCAGGTATTTTATTCCAAAGCTATGCTGTCTTATTTTCCTTATGCCAAAATATGCTTGCTTTCAGTGCTACTAAACTTATAGCTTAGGTATGTATCATACACTTCAATAAAAAATACTTGGGTTTTGTTTGTTTGGGGTTGGGATGAGGGGGCTGGACTTTGGAGTCTTTTTTAGACTCCTCTGATTCTTCCCTGGTTTTGAAATATGTATGTTTGAATCAAATAAATCATCATTTATGAACTGAGAATATTGGAATTCTGGAATTCCTTTTACAAAATCTGTTATCCTGATATCAGGAGGAAATAGTGTCAGATTGTGGATGTGAGGAGATGATACCTTCCAATATGAACATCATTCAAACAGTAGAGAGATTCTTTCTTAGAAAATAGTGAACCTGTTTTGTTGAGCAGGCATTATCTTTTTATACCAACACCAAATTTTCCTACTTGGGAACAGGAGATCCTAAACAAATAATTTGTTTTAAAAGTTTTGGGTCATAATTAAAAATATAAAGCAAACAGTCACATGTCAAAAATTTACAAAGAGACAACACCAGTTTTATACACAGCTAAGGTACTATAAGGGATAAAGCTGCTCATTTCAGAGTGAGTCAGTAAAGGACTCATAGAAAAGGTGAGATCCTGTAGATATCTCTTAGTTTAGCAAATCATCCAAAACTACTTATTCTGTATTTACTCCGAAAGCCCATTTAGGAATCTCTCATGGGATCAGGGGAAGAAGGAGAGGCAACAGATGGCTATTTAGAAATCAGTATTTTCGGCATTCTTGGTGATGTTCTGAATTTCCTTTAACAGGTGACAGAGGGTTCTTGTAAATGCAGTTTAAAATGCAGTTTCTTATTCCCATTATCCAAGATTTGCTGTTGGTTTCAGGTGTTGTAGGTTTTATGTTTTACAGAATAAATCTTAAGCTTAACTACAGTGATTACACTTTCAATTATGATATAGATTTTGAGTACCCTTGAAATAATTGGCTCGAGGAGACTAGTATTTCATTTTGCTTAGCAAAATGCTCACCACAGCTAGGAAGATGAATGTTATTATAAAACTTTTCCTTCAGCCATAATTTTTAGTGGTTCAAGTGTGCCAGCTATCTTGATTTACATTAAATGCCAGCCTAGTTGACATTGTGGTTGATACATCTTGAGAAGATATATATTGTCCATAAGGGTGCATCTTTCTATGCTGAGTACATTTAAGAAAGTTAGGTTTGGTAGCATAAAATTATGATAACTTATCTTACTCTCTGCGCAATTACATTATGTAATTTTCCTTTTTTCCCTAGGAGAATAATTGCCTTAAAATTGTGATGGTCTGACAGGTTTAGTTATACGTGTTCTCTATAGTGCACTTTTCCTGATGAATTTATCAGAAAATTACTTTGTTACTGCAGCAACCATGTAGAGATGCTGAAGCAATGAAAGAGAAAAATAGTTTGGCCAAGATACAAGAGAATAGGAATATTACTGTAATCAGTTAAATTCCTATTAGTGTTCAGTATTTTGTATGTGTGTATATATATAAAGGGGATGCCCTCTGTTTTAATAAATATAATAACAAGGATATTAAATGGGATTGTAGAACACCATTTTTCTTGGAATTAAGCTTTTCTTGGTTCCACAAAAAATACATATTTTTAACAATGAAAAATTTAATTTCTGAAGAAATTCTGAAGAGTATATCTTTCTTTTTAAAAATTTACTTAAACTTAACTCCATGATTCATCTTTTTTTTTTCTTCTGCTTTTCTCCCTACGTTTTATACTTCTGCCTGATAGTTGGAATTTGTGTAGCTGGTGACTGAAAAGATTAAAATTCATAGCCCCATGGCCAGCTCAAAGGGAGTATATTAAATGTATATGGTGAGCACAACCTACCACACACAAAACTGAAACCAAGAGTACCTTTTGGGAAGGGTGGTGTGTGCAGTCATGTTATGATGTCACTATTAAGCATGTATAGTTAATAGCAGGGAGAGGCTGCTGAAATAATCCTGTCTAATACAGCAGCTAGTAATAGAGACTAATCCTCCACTGGCAAATGTGACAGAAGTCTGCTTCAATGAGTAATGAAGGATGTTGAAAAAGGATCACTTGTGCTAAGAAAGCTGGAATTTTTAGCAGAGAGCTCAGCTAAATGGACATGTGCTACGATATCAAATGAGGAAATTCATTATTTGGCACATAGAAAATCCAGTTGACTTTTCTTCACTAGAAAGTTTCAGACAGGGCAAGCTCTGGATGGCTTTGGCACCCCTTATATTCAGTGGCAGCTGGCCCCACAGATAGATTTTGGATAGTACTGCCAGCCAGAGTGATGCTTTTCCAGCAGTCACCCCTGCAAAGGTGGCTTCCACTCACTAAACTTTAAGATAACTTCATTCCCACTGAATCTCCAAGATACACAAAACTAGCAAGGGGCAGACAATCCAAAATTCTTGGTCTCTCCAAAAGTTTCTTCTCTATCTATCACCATTCTGGGAAGAGCTAGTGTGTGATTATGCAGATTTCCAAGCCTGAGCTGAAATGCTTAGCAGGATTTCCTTGAAGAATAAAATACCTAGTGATGGATACTTCTCCAGAAAAAGTCAGTAAAGAGAAAATCCATTTGCTTTCATTCTGCCTATCCTGTGTAAAAATCATTGAATCATAGAATCATTTAGGTTGGAAAAGACCTTTAAAATCACCGAGTCCAACTGTAAACCTAACACTGCCAAGTCCACCACTAAACCATGTCCTTAAGCACCACACATACGTGTCTTCTAAACACCTCCAGGGATGGTGACTCAATCGCTTCCCTGGGCAGCCTGTTCCAATATTTGATAACCCTTTCAGTGAAGAAATTTTTCCTAATATCCAATCTAAACCTCCCCTGGGCAGCTTTCCGGCCACTCTTCCCCAAGCCTGTAGGGTTGCATGGGATTGTTGTGACCCAAGTGCTGGACCTGAAACTTAGCCCTGTTGAACATCATACAACTGGCCTTAGCCCATCGATCATGTGATTTCCTGCTAAGAATCTGAAAACTTCTGGTTCCATAGATTTAACTGCTACTGAGAGCTCAATAGGGTAATTAATATATATTCTCTGTAGAAGAGAAATATGCAAGGTGTAAATTTTATAATATTAATGCAAAATTTGATTTCTCTTAAAATATGCTGTCTTCTCTGCCTCTCTGTTTTGACTGTGAAAAGCAGGAAGCTGCTTAAGTTACTGTCTTTTTCTTTCCTATCTGCAAATTAAAAAATAAATTAAAAAAGAATGTCACTTCTCAGCAGTTTTCTTCACTATTTCAGACATGCTTCCAAATGTTGTTTATCTACCATCTTCTGTCAGTATTGCATACAAATATTATACATAAAATGTACAGGGAAGACATGTTGGAAGGAGGACGTTATTGGTTTGGGGTTTTTGGTTTTTGGTTTGTTTTTTTTTTATCAAGCCAAGCAAATCATACCTATAAAGTGATACAGGTCAATTCAGATCAGAAGCTGGTAAAGGCAGCACGGCCCAAGAAGTGCTGCAGAGAGAGGAAATGAAGCTCAGAAAGATCTTTGTGGCAACTCACATTAAAGCTGAACAGTTTCTGAGATCTCAGCATTAATGTTTCCCTCCTTCAAGCAAGACTTTCACATTTTTTTAACTTCAGAAAAACTTTTTAAGCAGATGGTATCTGTGACCACTGCAATTACAGAGTCCTTCCTGTAAGGAATTTATACTTTACAAGGTAAACTGCTAGCCTATGTGGAGCAAATTCCACTGGCAAGGTAACTTGGCTCCTGACTCAGTAACTGGGTGCCCATTTCAGCCCCGTTTTCCTGTTAGTCCGTGAGACTGAATGTTGAAGATTTTCTCCTCACCGGGTTTCCACTTTGTGAACAGGAGGCATATTTAAATTAAGTCTTTCTTCACACTAATCTCTGAATTTCCGACAGCAGTCTTAAAATTTTCCAAGAAAGAAGTGTTTTCACTCTCCTGACTATAATCTCTAATTTAATCATAATTACCAAGAAGCCCAAAAAACCTCAGCATTTGCTTAGCTTCAACTTCTGTTAATGTGTAAAAGACAACAAACACAGGTCCCATTTATTCCTGTTCAGTCTACCCAACTTATTAAGCACTGTGTGACTGTCCTATCAAGAGGTCTGCCTATGTTAAGAAAGATCAGACTTGTGCACCATTTCAGTGAATAACCAGAGCCATCAATTCTGAATAATTAGAAACTAAAATTGTAATTCGTAACAGTTGTATTCTGGAATTTAGGAACTAGTTCCAAAACATTACCAATGACTGAGCCTTCCAGCTCTGGTGACCTCATATCTAAAAATCTTTTGGGCTTCTTGAAATTTGTTTAGTAAGGCAGAAAGGATGTTTTCTACAACAAAATCTGGGGACGTACAAGGTATGCACAATTTTTATCATTCCTTCACACAGAAGTTTCAGAGTGTTTCCTTGACTTGAAAAGATTTGTTTTCAATAAACTTTCATGCTAGACAATGTACAAGTCTGAATCCTGGACATATTAGAAACTAAGTATATGGCCCTGTAAGAAGGAGTCATGCCATTCAGAATGGGGTTTTATTCTGTGTTATCTTGTTTGGAGAGCATTTCCCTGGCAATACATATATAATCCTTTTTCACCATATGTTTTGTGGCCTCTTCTGATTTAGCTTGTGCTGTTGCACAGCAGACGTTGCCTGAGTTCACAAGAATGGACAATATTTCTTGATCATTGAGGTGCCCACTTCATCCTTTGGAAACCTTGGAATGAAAAGAATAAATGGAGAAACTAAATAATTTCACTTTGGATGTGATTAGTTTATACAAAATCAAAACAATATGCAACTATATAAATTCAGGAGCACCAGCCTACAACTACCTTAAAGGGTCAGGCTATCATGCTCACAGGGCCCCACAGTTATACTAGTGATAACTCTGAATGAAATGCAAGCAAGATCAGGAGCATTTGTTGTAAAGCAACTACTCTGACATGTATGAGGGTTGCTCAAAAGTTAAACCAATAGCTTTGATTTGGTGTATTCACATTTCTTCTAATAGAGGTGAAGCAGAATTAACGTTGACATGGCCACAACACCTACCTGGCTCCACTTTGTTCATTTTATTATCCTAATTTATGTAGCCTACCTTTCCCAACACATAATTTATGTGGCCATCGGTGGCTGTGGCTTCCAGAAACTTGAAAAAAAGGTGTGAATACAGTGTCCCCTTTACTCACACTCCAGAAAGAATCTGTACTGAGGACAGGAGTATATGAGACATAAAAATGCCTTTTTTACAACCATATAATGTCACCATTGTGGTACCTTAGTTATAAACATTTTATGTTACTCCCTTTTTAAAATGCGATCACTGGAACCACGGCAGAAAAGAGCAGCAATAGGATTATAAAGCTATTTCTGTGTTCTTCAAGAGCTAGTGAGGTATACATTTACTGTTCTAACAATGCTAAAGAAATACCTAAGATGTATTCCATCCTCCAACAGTGTAATTTGTCAGTTTATTTACTTCTTTACTCAGTAAGTTTGGTTTGCTCTGGCAAATAGCCACTAAAATCTTCTTGACAATTTCTCTTGTCAGGACTAGATAATCTCACCAGACCATTTTTTTAGGCTAATTATCAGGTGGGCCCCTATTTCTCCTCCCATCTGCTGCTCAGAGAAAAGAGCAGCAGTCAATCCCTAAAGCAGATGATATCCCAGATAGACCCCCAAATGAGGGTAGTTTGTTCAGGTGCCTCACTTTTTTCAAGCCTTCTTATTTTGTTCCTTTTACACCTAAAATATGTATGGTCCAGATATCTGAAAATCAAAGCTGAGTACCTGAATCCGGGAACGTGGAGGCTATTGTGCTAGGAACAAAAGCCAAGTTAATTATTCTGCATTGGTGCAGCTCTCCAGCAGAAACCAAAGTCAGCTGAGATTAGGACCTACGCAGGGTGGACTCTAGCTTCAAGGAACAGTCCTCGGTAAAGCCTCATCTGAAAAACACAAAGACCCTTTTATGCCTCTGGAAAGGTGGAGTTATTCCACCAGCTTGAGTATAGTTGGGATCCAAAACCTTGGGGCAATACTATGGCCTGGGGAAGATTGTACCTTATGGTCTGTGGTAATTTGGGATGCAGCTAACTTTAAAGTCATCACTGATGTTACAGATGAGTGCAGGACAGCTCCAGGTTTAGAGTGTGAATGGCAACTTGTCTTAGTACTGCAGGATGGGAAGGAAAATATAATTTGTTATCTTTGTAGGTACTGCATAGTGCTAACATGAAAACTGATGCCAAACAAAAGAGATTTGTAAAAATCAGCTACGGTGTGTATTCCTGCTGGTAGCCTCAAGTAAATGCACATGTATGAATGTGAAACAGCTCCTAAAATCTTCTATGAAGAAAAGGATATTTTTCCATGATAAATTTTTCCATGAGATTTTTCATTATTTAAAGAAGAAAAACATAATTTATGAAAGATCCACCCTCATATACTTGATTCATTTCACATTTTAAATTCACTGAAACAGCTGAGATGTCTTGGAAAACAGCCAAGGACAAGTGTACTTGCTAATTTTTCCCTTCTTTCATTTAAAATACTAGAGTTTCTGTACACGTACTGCAACACTTGAAACTCACACTCTTTCAGTAAAAAAAGATTGTTTCATTGCCTTTTTAAAGCTGATCATTTGATTCTTTAATCTCTATCAAGTTAGCTCTTCCTTTGAACGTATGGTAAATATTGCTGATAGTCCAGGCTGTGTAGTCATGAAGGTAGGAGATGGTGTTCTAGTTTCTGTTTTCTTTCTCCTATTCCTTTACCTTCGACTTGTACAACTTCGTGGCAACAGAAGTTGACAGATGGCATTTGAATTCCTATGGGAGAGGGAGTGTGGTCATACCAGGGAAATGTGTTTTTCATAGAATCATAGAATTATAGAATCATAGAATCATAGAATTATAGAATTACAGAATCATAGAATCATAGAATGGTTTCGGTTGGAAGGGACCTCAAAGATCATCTAGACCCAACCCCCCTGCCATGGGCAGGGACACCTTCCACTGGAACAGGTTGCTCAAAGCCCCATCCAACCTGGTCTTGAACACTTCCAGGGATGGGCCATCCACAACCTCTCTGGGCAACCTGTTCCAGTGCCTCACCACACTCATAGAGATACTTTTTTTCCTAATACCTAGTCTAAATCTACTCTCGTCTAGTTTAAGACCATTACCCCTTGTCCTATCAGTACATGCCCTTGTAAACAGTCCTTCTCCAGCTTTCTCCAGTTTTTATTGCTTGTTTCTTATATGGCCAACATGACACCACTTACAGAGAGTTTTAAGTGAGGTAGGATATTGCCCAAACAAGAAATGGAATAACATCATTTACCTGCACCTACCCTTTACTCTGGATAAGACAGAAAGTATCTATGTGTCTTTTCACCTCAATTTCACACATATGTGCCAAGGCTACTAAATCACACTCCTTGCCCTACATTCTGCTAGACTGAGTAGATGTGCTGCCTTGGAAGGAGTAGCCACTTGGTTATGGGGTCCTGCAGGATTCCCTGTGAGGACCTTCACTGACAAGGAGCAGCATCCTGGGTGTTTCCCAGTGAGGGAGGAAGCCCCTTTCACGCTCCTTATCACCACAGCTAGCTACTAGACCTATCTGACTGGGTTTTTTAATATTATTCTTCAACAGATATTCATTTTCCCCAGTGATTTTATACCATCATTCATTTTGGGGCTTTTTGCATGTCACCACTTACCTTTGACGGGAAGAGTACACACAGGGAGTGTTCTTAACCAGACCAGACCTTTGAAATTAAAGTTGAAGATAATATAACTTCTCTTACTTCATTTTTGAGTAAGTGGCTGTAAATATTTATCAGCTTGAAATGGCTTTCACTGGGTCACTATAGATTTTATAGATTTAATATCAGCACCTGGTGCACCATGCTACTAAGGTTCTGCTGAAAATATAGTAGCACAAAATGAAATGAATCCCCCTGGTGTATGATCTGAAACTAAATATATTCTTTAGTGACACTGAAAGGCTTTTAAAATCTGTCTTCTTTCCAAATCTCTCCTAAAACCTAGAGCCAGGGTTTACCTCAGCCTATGAAAGATTAATTCAGTGAATTCTTCTTCATCAAGGTGTGCATGAGAGACAAAGAAGGAGGAGGAAGAGTAATGCAAATTAGAACATGAACATATTTAAAGCTGGACAAGATGCTCTGTCATTCTAAATGCTTGCGATCACAGCAGAAAAATATAGTTTATGCTTTTATTTGAGTGTATTATGCAAAAGATTTTCCTGTTTTCAAAATTGCCAGGACAAAAGTAAATGGAAATCTTTGCAATTTTCTAACAAAGCTTCAGGAATATACTTAAACTTAAACCCTCTATTTTTACAGTTATAACTTGGGGCAGGGTGAAAGGCAGGTTCCTGAAATTGCTGATCAACCGTAGAGGCTTTGGCATTGTGAGAAACCATTTCCCACCTGTCAGCTGAGTTTCATCTAAGCCGTTCTTCATCCTGACCTCTGGGTGTGATGCTAGCATGAGGTGTCGGATGAAAAAGTAGGGATTCCACAAAAGTGCCTCAGAGGAGAACCATGACCAGTCTTTGTTGTGCTTCCTACATCAATACATTCAAGTTCAAAGTAATTTCTAGACACTCTGCATGGGGGAAAAGAGGCGCATAAGAGCTTTCATAATTAGTAAGTTTAAGTAAAAGGATGAGCTGCTTCACAAGCAATTGGGAGCTAAAGTCAACAAGGAAGCTGCCTTTATATCACAGGACTAAAAACTTCCTGATGGTGATTAAACACAAAAAAAGCAATTCAGTTTACTCTGTATTCATTAATCAAGCCTGTGTTTGTTGAGGTTTAAGATTTGCTATAACTGTAAGATCATATGTTTCAGCAAATGAGATTCAATTAAAATGTAATGAGACAAACCCTGCAATGGAGATACAAAGCTGTTCTAAACTGATTGCATTAAAAGATGTAACTCCAAATTGGGTGGCTGCTGCGTTGAACTAATGAGATCAGACAGGTGTAAGTTCCAGGCATGGTGAGTATCTGAGCAAGAACAATGCAAGTGACAGACAAGCAGCGCCGCCGAGCTCAGCTTTTCAAGGCTAATAGAAATTCTCGTTAACACAGTAGATAGCACTCATAGCAATGATGCAGCTGAAACCCAGAGGGAATGAACCAAAAAGTAAAAATATTTTTTTTTAAAAAAATATCTTTTCTATTTGGGCAAGAAAAGTCTATATGAAAATCTCTGACTGCCTCAAGTGTCCATGGAAAATATGTATTTTTTTATGCATGCACATAAACAGCAGATAACTTTCTCCATTTGCATGGGTATTGCTCTGCATAGCTATCCTTGGGCCAAAGTAATTTATGCCCTTTCGTGTTTAACTTGTGGTCTGTATTTACATCCTCTGACTGTGATAGGAGTGGCAGAAAGTGATTCAGTGTTTGGTAAATGGCACTAATGCAGATTTGAAACAGGTGAGTGAAACAAAATGTGCTAGAATATTACTTGTGTAGACCAAATTTCTGCTGGAAAATGCAGTAGCATCATTGACCACAGCAGGTAGGTGTTTTGTTTTTTTCAAAACCAGCTATCTCTAGGTCACAGGATAGATACGAAGTAAGGTGAAGGGGCCTGCGCAGGAAATCCAATTTTTAGGAATAAGGTGGCATGATGGGCGGCGTCAAATCCCTATGGATATTATCAACAAAATAGCAGCCATGTCCACACCAACCAACAAAAAGGAGACACAGGCCTTCTTAGGCGTTGTGGGTTTCTGGCGAGTGCACATTCTGAATTACAGTTTGATAGTAAGCCCTCTCTACCATGTAACCCGGAAGAAGAATGATTTCAAGTGGGGCCCTGAGCAACAACAAGCTTTCAAACAAATTAAACAAGAAATAGTTCATGCCGTAGCTCTTGGGCCAGTCCGGGCAGGACCAGATGTAAAAAATGTGCTGTACACCGCAGCCGGGGAGAATGGCCCTACCTGGAGTCTCTGGCAGAAAGCACCAGGGGAGACTCGAGGTCAACCCCTGGGGTTTTGGAGCCGGGGATATAGAGGATCCGAGGCCCGCTACACTCCAACGGAAAAGGAGATATTGCACCCTCTTTTCAATCTATTATCTTGTTGCATTAAATCAACACCACAGGTTTTCATCCTTACTTTGCTGAGCTATATGCTGAGTCAGTCCATAAAAATTCAGAACAAATTGTCCCATGAGCTTCAGAAGAAAAATACTCTGAGCTTCAATTGATCTGTGTTCAGGGCAATACATTGCAGGAATGGAAATAGGAAAATGATTGGAGGATGTTTATTTTACTAAGCACAATAATCTTATTTTATGGTTTGATGGTCACCTTACCTGCTTTTGCCAGGATTTCTTATACTCAGGACTAGTTTTTCTTTCCTTCCTAAACATAAGCAGGGGGGGAAAATAAGGAGTGGAAAGGTAAGGATAGATCTGTACAAGACAGGGAAAAGTGGTACATGATGGGGAGGAGAGAAACATTTCAATGAACAGAATAAAAGCATATGGAAAATTCATAATTAACACAGCAAACGAAAAGATCTTGTAATTCTATTTCATTTTAGAAAAGCAATAATTGAAGTCAGGACTGGAATTTCAGCAAAATATTACAGGAATATAATACTGCTTTTCAGCACAGCCTGGCCTTTGACTATCTTCCTTCTGTCACTCAGTATCATTCTTTTCCCTCTTGCCATTACTCTCTGAAGTAAAAAAAAAAAAAAAGATAAAAAGAACACATCTTGGTATCTCAGTGTACTAACATGTTTCAAAGTCAGAATTCCTAGGACTTGGCAGGGCAGCCAGTCTTTCCTGGGCCAGCATAGCCATCACATACACACCATGTCACACATTTCTAATTCATTTTTATGAGTCACATTTTTATTATTTTTCTTATAATATTCAGCAAGTAAAGAGGGGGAAATGCATGCAGCGTAGCAGCTGCTTGTGACAGTGATGCCTGTTCCAGGGTTTCTTTCTTTCCTTTTACAATATGGTAGTTGAGGGGCTATAGCTGTGTCCAGTCATCTGGCTGCAATAACCAGTAGCAAATGGTAATTTTGGACAAGCTTGTTCCTGGAGGGCCTTGAGGGCATTAGCTGAAATACCTATTTTAAAACATTAAGACAATTGATATCAAGTTCTCTTAAGAGTCTGGAGTTTCCCCTCTGTGCCTTCCAGTTGCTGCTGACTGCCCATCCTGCGGTGCCTGAACCAGTCATCGCAGGCTCTGACTTGGTGCCACAGGTGACAATTATGGCACAAAATTTTTTGTAATAATAGTGGAAAATACCAAGATTAGTAGCTGCATCTAAGTGTGCTGAGGACGTGCCTGGGTTGGAGTAGTTGTCAACCATGCAGTCCTTCCTGTTGTTTCATGGGGGAAGCTGTGCCTCTCTCAGGAAGCCCACAGGGGTTTCGGTGATCTGTGTCCATCCATGCTGAGCCTTCAGTTCTTGTGGCTCATCTGATAACATGAAAGGCCTTAACTAATGTGTCCCTCCACAGGCCAGGTTACTTGTGCCCTGTCATGAGTGGGATCACCTGGCCAGGGAGCTGTGCTCTGCAAGATATGAGATGTCCGCTTCTGGTGCGGCACATGGACACTTCAGCTTGTTGACTGTGTACCGATAACTTTTACTCTTCCCGTGTCCCTCCATGTGCACAGCACACTTGAGATTGCAGCTTCTGAGAAAAAGGTCACGAGCTGTGTTGGGAGAGATCTGGTGCTGAAATGGATCAATCAGATTCCGCCCCGCTATTAATAATGCTTGAGTCATGATGAAAGATAACCCTTGATTTAGGTGGTATGCTGGAGGCCGTGCGGATTTATGCAAAGGATATCGTGAGGTTTTATGACCCAAAGAAGACTTTGAACACCAGAAATTCAAAGAGAGGCTTGCTCCTTTCATGTTCTTAAATTATCCTGGTGCCTGTTAGCACTTAGATGGCACTAGAATAATGTAGGTTAAGGCAAAAGTCCTCGTCCAGTGGCTCAACTCAGTACAGTATGAAAGCAAGTCTACGGTACAGTCATTTCTTTTTTCTTACTGTAGACTATTGCTTTCCAAACATTTGTATAAATTTAAATCAGTCCACTTTATCAGCCAGATCCTTATTCAAACATTATTTGGTCATTTTATTTTGCAAGCTGTTCCAGCAGATTGAGTTCTCATTCTAATATTATGTAATTATTTTATAAGACAAGTTACATTACATGCAGTGTCTTTCTTCCTCAGCTCAAAGTTATTTATAGGGAAATCAATAAAACACTTCAAGCCAGCTGTCATTGTGACAATTATGCAAAAATACTAGCCTTCGTTTGCTGGTGCAATATTTAAATATTTCCCAAATGAATTATTCCTCTGAGGATCTCAATAATCAAACTTTAAATTAAACAACTGAAAGTTTTGATTATTTTTTATAATATATGCAATCTTTAGAAAAGTCTATGAGTATGTTTAAGCATCCATTTTTGTGTTTCATTGCCCGACTTACATATCTGGTATACTTTGTACACTGACATATCAAATACCTCTGAAATTAGAAAATATATTCTGTTGCCCATTAAAATTTTCAAGACAGATTAACTGTATGCAGTATTTCCAGAAAAAATAGACTTTCTATTTTTAGCTTTCCAATACATTCCTTTGCCAAAAAGAGCCTTGTATCCACTTTGTAACACATGGGATAAGTAATGAAACTGAGATCCTGCCCTGCCTGAGCAAGGACCTGAACCCCGTATTAGCAGTCTGACTGTTTTCCAAGTGAATTACACCTGTCATGTTTCTGGAGCTGAGATCCGCTCAGCAGTTAACAAATTTTTCACATCATCTTGCTTGCAGACACGCTGCTGGTGCTGAAGGTCCACAGAATAAGCAGGGCAGGGTTAGATCAGGTAGGCTGGCAGGATCAGAGACCTCCTGCGAGACCCCTGAGTGCTGCAGGAACAGAACCCTGCTCCAAGTTACTCCTAATACAGTGTCACAATATGGTATTGAATTACACCAAGTACACAGGTTTTGCCTCTTTATTCAGTGTGTATTTCAAATGTGGTTTGATCTTTGCCACCACAACTAATGCAAATTTAACTGCTTGCCTCCCCAATTCCCTTTGCTTTCCTATAGGTACATTATTCCTATTTCTTCTCTCTTGTATACATTTGAATGCTTCCAAAGAGGGAGAGAAGCACATGAAAATGTTGTGTGTTAGGAAAAAAACCATGGACTTTATTGTGGTGGGTATTTTTTTTCAAATGTAGAGATTTC
The DNA here is from genome assembly GCF_011004875.1 of Balearica regulorum gibbericeps. NCBI lineage: Eukaryota > Metazoa > Chordata > Aves > Gruiformes > Gruidae > Balearica > Balearica regulorum. Next base: position 65,884,255 of record NC_046184.1, read on the forward strand.
TTTGATCACAAGTGAGGGTGAAAGGAGTGAGGAACCAACAAAAGTTGGAGAAATCTAAAGAACGAGAGCAAACATGTTACAAGACTCTCAGGTGTACTAGAAGCAGTGAAAAAAAATAATTCAATACATGTGGAAAATAGTCAGATCAGAAATGGTTGAAATAGTTTAAGAAGAAAAAGAGGTGGAATTATGTTCTCAAGGAAGCTATAAAAACCTGCCTGCTTATGTCTTTTTAAACTAAATAGAAAAAAAAACTTTACAAAACATAAATTCTATAGAAAATGATCCCACAGTGCCAGGGAGCTGAAGTAAATGAGACATTGGAAATCAAAAATTTTACCTGACTTTTGCAACTCTAACTTTTATAATGGCTGATAGGCTTTTATTTCCAAATTTTTGTTTTCTGTATAATGCTTCTACATATTTAGTTCTATCTGCTTTTACAGTGTGCTTAATTTCCTCACCTTGTACTGAATAACTTAAAGGGAAATGCAAACTAAAACATTTGCCACAACTTCATACCATTCTGCTGTAAACACTACAAAGAGAGAAATCCAGGAGAGAAGTGACATCAAACACTATGACTGACTTGACTTCTCAAAACTACTTCTCTGAAAATATGATAATGTATGACAGAGGAGATTACTGTAAGTGCCTTATCTGTGCTTGAGGAAAAAGGTCAAAATAAATGTATTAAAAATTTAGACAAAACTATTTTCTTTGCCAGGCAAATTCATCACAACTCAAAGATAATGTCTGAAGATGGGCAAGGAATTGAAAAAAAAGTGAACTAAAAGTCTGCTGAGAGTTATAACTGTAAATAACAAGTAGGTTTATAAATATGTTCTACTTGATCACTGCAGTTTATCATACTTCAAGGGTAAAGTGTGAAAACAGTAAGTATGACCTTCACAGAAAGCCAGATTTAGGATTATTCATATGATAAGACCTCCAGAATGTCATTAGTCAAACACCAAAAGAAACATGTAGGTATGAAAAGTGCAGCCTGTTCCAGATGGGCTTGGTAGCCATACAGGAGGCCATATTTTATTAGGCTCCTTTGCCTGGTCCTTCATGACTCTGTCTCCTTTGCCTCACTTGACAGGCCCTCCATGATGGTGATCCATAGCCTGGCCTTTCTGGTGGTCTCGGCTCTTCTGCTTCAGCGCTCATTGGTCGATCATCATGTAAACTGATTGATCTCATCCAACATCTTCAGAGAAAAGTTATCCTTGTGGTCCCAGGGCCATTTTTCCCATTCAGTTCTGGCTGGCTGCTTTCCTACCCTGAGTCTGGTAATACTTTTTTATTCAGCCAGGCACAGGAGTGTGAGGCTGCGGATCTATAACTTGGGACAAGAAGATTCTGTTGGTCTCCAATCCCACAGACTTTACTGCCCACTATCTGGGATGAGTAGCACTTGGCATGTCCCATGGAGCTCCAGGATTGCCTCGCAGGAAACACACCTTCCTCCACGTCTCTGCCCTTCCCTTCTCCTCCTCTCCCCAGAAAAATCTGTCACCCATGCAATAAAAGCTGTCATGGCCAAGTGACTTCTGAAAGTTTCAGCCTTGTGGAAGCTTGGAGTGGTCTGGATTTACAACACAAGCAATGTTTATTACATTGATCCTGCATAGCCCAGGGAGTTTTCAAGTGTGTTGGATTTCTCCAGCATGCCATGGAGCTGCTTGTCAGATCAGACCGAGGCCATGGGCTGTGGACGTAATCTTCACCTGCAAGTGCAGTAGGTTGTCAAGATGTACAAGCCACTGCCGTAAACATCCTGGGTTAAAGATCTGGGGTTTAACTACAAGTTGTTAAGCTGCTGATTGTTTCTTTATTATCGTTAATATGAGAAATATCCAAATATTATATGTTGATTTTTCTTTTTTTCTCTTAAAAACTTATCTCTGAAATGTCTCAAAACCAGTGAAATAGATGTATGCAGCATAGCCCTCCCTCCCCCCCCAAAAAAAAACCCTACAAAACCAGAAAATATTACTGTGTAAATAAGTTGAAAACTTTTTGAGAACAGAGAGCTTGGGGTGACAAATCTCACTATTAAAAGCAACAAGAGAAGCCACCATCACTCACTGATTCCCAGTGCTCCAGTCAAGCCTCCTGATTTTAGCTAATTTCTGCATGACTCCTGATTAAATGCTTAAATTTTCGTATCTGAGAACAGAAAGATATTCTGCATGATGTCTCTGTAGCTAAGGCCTGTCTCTTGGGCATCTCACTGGGTCAATGTCCTGAAGCAGGGTTCACATGAACTTTGTGAAGAGAGAGATCAATTTTCAGCTGAAGCACAGAAGGCAAATACGGATTTATCTTCCTCAGTAAAGAAAAAAACCCTCCTCTTTTCATAGCTAGAAGACTTGACCATAAATCAACTACATACAAAGGAACACGTCACATGTTTATTTCCTTTAATAGATACTGAGACTGTTTAGTTTTAAAATCATTATACTAATTTTTTTCAGACTACGTCTAGAGTAGCAAATCCACTGAAAACCAAGCTCAAGTTCTATTTGAAGTGGAATGGGAAACTTCTCTATCCATGCTCAAAATACTTTCAGTTAATATACTAGGTTTGCACTTTTCTTTGGCAGCTGCCATAAAATAGTTATTACATTTTGATCTCTGAGGAGTTTTCACTACCTGGAAATTTTCAGACATAGAAAGGAGGTAAAAAAGACTTCATAAAACTGATTATATACTGGTTTAGGTTTATTGTTTGTATTTTATTACCAAAGTCTTAAAGAGTGGCTTCTTCTATAGAATAGTTTACAGGCTTCCAGATGTATGAATGAAAAAAGTCTGTTGTATTTTGGGGGTTGTTTGTTGGTTTTAGAGGTTAATAGTCTTATTGATCTCACCTAGTGCATGTTTTTATTACGAAAATGGCGATTTAACTGCATATTAAACCTACTTTCTTATTTCTACTTTTCCCAAGAAGTCTTCTTATTGCTTTGACATTTTCCATTTGTTTTGCTAAGAAATACCAGAGCTTGTAGGTTGCTTACAGCTTCTACTGAGATGTCACTTACCCTAGCACACTGAGGCGAAAATCGCTGGAGCGTTTTGTTTTCTTCTAATGTAAATGGAAAGGAGGAAAGCTTGGAAAGCAATGCTGTGCTTGAGATGGGTCAGTTCAGTTTGGTAGGACCAGCTTCCAAAGTAACAACCAACTACTTTTGAATTGTTTCTTTTAAAAACAGTTCTACTTCATCTCCTCAGAGCTCTTGTTAGGGATCATGTTAGCTATGCTTATTCCAGTGCGTTGCTTTTTCTCCTCTTTCTTGCCAGCTCAGGCTGTTATGCAGAAATATCTGCCTTTCATGAGGGATGGGAATGGACCATCCCTGCTGTTCCCTGCCAGCCCAAACCTTCTTTGGTCACTGGCCCTGGGAGAGAACAGGCGCTACTTTGGCATCACACTCCTGGTTATTAGAAAGGCCATACAAATATTTGGCTGTTGGGTAGATATAAAGCTACATGGAGTCTGGGGAGAGGAAGAGGAAGAGGAGGAATAACAGTCCCCTGAAGCACAGTGCCTGTGGGAAGGTGAAGAGAGAGGAGCAGCCCTGCAGCGTAGAACGAAAGTGCAGCTGCAGGACAGCTGCGTATAACAATCAGTCACACATCAAGCAACGGCGCTCCTGGCTGGGCTTTTCGAAAGGTCCTCAGTGATTTAAGAGAACAACTGCCATTGACTTCCAGTGGGGCTTAAGCACTTTCCAAAATTTACCCCTTAACACATCAAGCTGTTAGTTGATGTTCTTTGTACTTCACTCTTTTTTAGCCTTGCTTTTTTTTTTTTTTTTTTTTTTTTTTTTTATTTGGCTGCCTTGGAAACCTACTGTCAGTTTCCATGGAGTAGTGCACTACAGCATGTATATATTATTGTGGCTTTACCTTTATATTCACTGCTCCTACAGCATGGCAATGGTCATTCTCAAATCTCTGAGCACCCGAAAGACAGCCTTATCCTGTGAAAGTGATGTGAACCATGGAAATGTTGCATGCCAATGAAAGCACTCTCTTTATTGTCTTGTGTCATCCAGCCCCACACCAATGTAGTATGTGAGCCCATGAGTTTCTGAGCAGTGCTAGGAACCACTCTGACACCAGCAGATGACCATGGTTCATGCCAGTAATGGCACTTGCACCAATGCAGTGTCAGGGCCCAGACTCAGAGCTAGGCTCAGAGACATCAGCAGTCACAAAGCCAAGCATTTTGTGCATGGAATTAGGAACTCACAGTGGGCGCATGGCACTAAAAAGAATCTTGGCTCAGGGTAGATCACATTTGCTAATTGTACCAGCTCTAAGACTGACTACCTTTAACTAGTCACAGAAATAAAATGGGAACTTTTACATAGGTTGGCATCTGTATTACTAACAAAATTGCAGGACTTCGGCTCTGCTTAGTGGTCCAAAACAAAAGCTGTTGCCACTTTAAGTAATATTGGGGAACTGGATTTGATCTGTGTGAACACAGACATAAAGGCAGCTAAAGGGCCTGAGCGTGGTGAATGATGGTGGGAAGAGAGTGCCACTGGTGCTTGGTGGAAGGAGGGCCAGGCTTAGCTTTCTCTAGCACATAGAGGCATAAGATGTTACTTAAATTTATTCTGTTTGCAGGCTGAAAATTACCAGGCTGATTTTAGTGGATGAATTCAACTATTAGTTCTAATCAACCACTCTCTAGAAGAGCTGTTACCACTGTTCAAATGTAATCACTGTTAACCATGAAAGGAAAAATATCATTCAGTATTTTAATCCAGCAGTGTTGTAGTAGTCGAGACAACAGCACCCCTTAAACACCTATGATTACAGTGCTTTGGAGGTGACTAATTGTCTTTAACACTCTCCACCATGTTGAGACATATGGCCATGGTGGACCACAGGATGATAGGATTTTATTTGCACACTTGTGACTTTGGGTATGGCAGGGAAGCTTGAAAGCAACCTCTGAGTGGTCAGATTGGAGAGCTCTTTATAGCTGTAAAAACAAACTGCTGAGAGAAATGCTTCCAGGAAATATTAGCAAGCTTTAGCAACTGAGGGTTGTATTCAGCACTACCGCACCAGTGCACAGTAGATTTATGTCAAATTCGATGTAGTAAGCATGTCCCTGGGCAGCACATCATTTCCTATTTCCCCTTGAGGATGCGAAGGCAATACTCTTAGTTTAAAAAATATTCTTTGTCACATCTAGGAGTTTCACAAATAAAAGGAAAAATCAATTGAAACACTCCTTTCCATGGGGCAGGGGAACACATCCTAGCAATTTCAGAATTTTGGGTGTTAATTTTCACAAGAAGCTGTGAAGGGACACAGCCAGGGTGCATCGCAAATGTGTTTTTCTCAATCCCTTTGGCTGCAGAGTGCAGGCCATAGTGGTTTTCACTTGGACACGCACCCAGTACACTTGGAATCATCTTCTCCAGGGATGGGAACACAGCCCCACCATTTGCCATGGTCTGATCCAGACTGCACTGGAACAGGGTGAGGCTCCAGAGCGCCTGCAATACATTGACAGCATCATCGTATGGGGCAACACAGCAGAAGTTGTTTCCGAGAAAGGGAAGAAAATAGTTCACATCCTTCTGAAAGCTGGTTTTGCCATAAAACGAAGTAAGGCCAAGGGACCTGCACAGGAGATCCATTTTTTAGGAATAAAGTGGTCAATGCCCTATGGGAGCGGTTACAGCAATGAAAGCAGAGCAACTTGCAGCACAAAGGCAAACCCATCTGGGATGCCCCATCATGGTAAGATATTGCTGCCCAACTGGAGAAGCTGGTTGTAAAGTATGTCATGTAAATGTCCACATACCCAAGAGCTGGGCCACCGAGGAACATCAGAACACCCGGCAGGTGTATCAGGCTGCTAAGATTGAAGTGGCTCAGGTGGATTTGGACTGGCAACATAAGGGTGAATTATTTATAGCTCAGGGTGTCCATGACAGCTCAGGCTATCAAGGAAGGGATGCAACATATAGATGGGCTCATGATCGAGGTATGGACTTGACTGTCAACACTATTGCAGAGGTTATCCATGAATGTGAAATATGCGCTGCAATCAAGCAAGCCAAGTGGGTAAAGCCTCTCTGGTACGGAGGATGATGGCTGAAATATTGATGCAGAAGGAATAGTGATGCAGAAGGATGGGAAGTCCAATGTACACCTCAAGGGGATTTGATTTTGAGTGGGAATAGTCAATAAACTAAATTGTATGATGTTCATTGCTAAATAACCCTGCCATTGTGTGCTGTCACTACTACAATTGCTATATGCTGTATGAATTGCATTACAGGAAGCATCATTCAAATTAATGAAGGACGAACTTTGATGAAACTGAGCAAAGCACAGCAATGATAGAACTAGAACTGGCTTCAGCAATTGGTGCCCAGCAACTTCCTCAAAATCGACATCTTCAACCGCAGACTGTGAGCATGGGCCACACCAGATACACCAGCCACGAGGGAGGACCAAGCGAGCGGCTGTGTGGTGCTTAGCTGCTGGCTGGGACTAAACCACGACACTATCATCTATCAGAAGCTTGTGTGAGGAGACTGAGATTTTTCCACTATTGAATTATTTTATGGCCCTTGAGCAGCTATGGTAATCAGACAAAATAAGGCTGTGAACTCCAATACAAAATTGGCCTCAGTGAGTTTCCATCTTGTCTGACAGCAAGAGAAAAATACATATACAATATTCATGCTTCATTTCAAGTAGTTATACACTATTGCTTCTATTTAGTGTTCTTAAATTCTCATTTATTCCCACATAAATTTGACAGTGTGTTTAGCATCACAACCATAAAGAAAGAAGTTTATATATGCTTTTAAATAGCTTTTGAAGAGCTTTTTATTTAGACTATAAAGTTCTTGTGTTCTTTCTTTGAGAAATTGGAAAGTGGTTTTGCACAAAAAAAAATCCATGAGGTGATAATTTTTAAGCACTGAAAATGCAAAATTACACAATTTAAACTGAGTAGTGACTTTAAACGTTCTAATGACATTGATTAAAAGGAAATGGTTGGGTTTTTTTCTTTAAAAAAATGACTACAGGTTGGGGAACTCTAGTAAATGGAAAATTTGTACACTGAAAGTCATGAGACCAAAAGCTTATGATGCCATGAATTATCTTAATTTTTCACTATAATATTTTTTAAAATGTGAGAGAGGTAGGTTTAGGCATCATAGATGGGTATTGAAGAAAATGAACACAAAGTCACTGTTGGTGTTCAGTAAGGAATAATCACGTTGGAAACAGCTATAACACTTTAAAGCCATATTCTATCACATTTTTCAGTCTGTTCTCATCATGGTGAATTTCTTGCAGGAAGAGGTGCAGTGTCCAAGAGGGCTTGCATCTGTATTTGTTAGCTCTGATGAGCAACTCATAGTGGTGGTGGTGATGTCTGATATGCCAGAACCAATTCATGGCAAGCAGTCTAGGGTAGAAGGGAGATTCTAAAGAGAATTTGCTGAAAGGCCAGGTACTGAAGATAGTCAATGCCTCTCCCAGTAGGCATGTTTTATTTTCACAGGAAAAGTTTTATTTGGAAAATTTTGATCACACAGTGATTTGCTAGCAACAAAAGCTTCGGCCTCCTGGAGAAAAGCAGCAGTTAAGGACAGAAAGGTGAGGATTGGGTTCAAATATGTCACAAAAGTATTACATCTTTATTATCAAAAATGCTTGGAAAATATATTGCACGTAAACTTACAAAACCCAGCTGACATCTGAGAAGTATCCATATTTTCTTTGCCCAAAAATGAAGGACAGAACTTGAAAATCTTACTATTTTACTACCATCTCACCCAAACCCGCACATCTCTATCCCTTCAAGGGAATGTTTCAGAATCATACACTCATAGACAGAATCATAGAATGGTTTGGGTGGGAAGGGACCTTTGAAGATCATCTAGTCAAACCTCCCAGCCATGGGCAGGAGCATCTTCCACTAGATCAGGTTGCTCAAAGCCCCATCCAACCTGATTTTGAAGACTTCTAGGAATGGGACATCCACAACTTCTCTGGGCAAGCTGTTGCAGTATCTGACCACCCTCATAGTAAAGAATTTCTCCCTTTCAACTAATCTATATCTACCCTCTTTCATTTTGAAATCGTTATCCATTGTCCTATCACTACAGACCCTGGCAAAAATCTCCATCTTTCTTATAAGCTCCCTTCAAGTATTGAAAGGCCACAACAAGTTCTCCCCAAAGCCTTCTCCAGGCTAAACAACCCCAACTCTGTCAGCCTTTCTTCACAGAAGTGTTCCATCCATCTGATCATTTTTGTGGCCCTCTTCTGGACCAGCTATAAAAGGTCCATGTCTTTCTTGTGGTGGAGGCCCCAGAGCTGGATGGAATAGCCATATTTTTTTCCCTGGCCATAATTCATAACCTTCAGCAGACCATGTGATTCAAATAGCCATTTCCAAATACCTGCAACTTAACAACATGGGTATTACAGCACTAAAAATACAATTCTGTCTCTTCTGATTCCTCTATAAATTCTGAGAGTAAAATTTAGAGTGTACCAAAAGCTATTGGAAAAATACTGCTGTTAGGATGCAAAAGTTACAGTCTGACAGTAAAGTTTGTGATCCACAATCAGAAGAAACCTTTGGCATGTAATGGGCCGTGATTTGAACGCGTTTCGATAGACCTAAATGCTCTGACTGCAGTACAATTGCTGCATGTGTTGCTTGGCTTTGATAGGGTCAGGCTGTCACAGGTTATCAAGACTTTATATGTATACTTTCTCTTCTGCCCAAAGGTAAAGGCAAGGTATAACATTTCTATTAATATTTGGAGTAGATAGCGTGGTTTAGCCTCTAGCTTATTCCGAATGATATTTCGACTGATGCTTTTTGGCTTGCCTGTTGACTGCTGATTTATGGTAAGTAAAACTTAATAAATGATGATTCATTTAATAATGGAGGTACCTATCTGTGCCTGTAGCTACTTGTACCTATAAGTGCTTCAGTCCAGCATTCAGTTGCTTCTGCCTTTTTCGGAAATATTGGTCAATTCCAGCAAAAGCCAGTTTTTCAACATTCCTTAATCTCCCTCAACTCTAGTATCATCCCCATCCTCCCCACTTGCCCATTTAGCTAATGGATAGCTTCAAGACCTGGTTCAGGTGAAGGCTGCAACATGGGATCCACTTGGTAGAGGCAAGGGAAGTAGGCAGCAAGGCAGTGCTGCCTGTGGGATTTTATGGCTAGTCACAAGGAAAGCAATGGACAAGATGCACAGCAAGCTCAGTTGCTGCACTAATGGATCCTACTCAGATGTTATTTTCGTGTCTATGTCCAGCTGATTCCCTGTCGTGGTTTAACCTCAGCCAGCAACTAAGCACCACATGGCCGCTCACTCAGTCCTCCCTGTCATCTCAGCCCCTCTACTGCAACTTATTCTCCAAGGAAACCTTCTGTATGGAAATAGCATGCAGAGACTTCTGTGGAGCCACAGATTGGAACCGAGTGCCAACAGAGTTCTCTCTGACAAAAACTGTGTACAGTTATTTTCTCTTCTGCAATGTTTTAATACAGGATGATAGAAAAGCCTATGCAACACTTCTGCATAACAATTTCTCTCAATATAAAACATATACCTATGCAACATTGTACTATTTAATGTCTGTGGCCTTTCTTTAAAGAACAGTTTAGTTAGCATTATGCAACATCAAGGCTTGAATCATTATTTTCTTTTTAATCTGTTTTATTCCTACAGTTGAGTCTAGTTTTACAGTGCTCTTATTTGTTTACATTTTGCCTATATTACCTTTTTCAAAAGAGACAAAAAGTTTTTATTCTTAAAAAATGTTCAAAGTCCTGTGTCAGAATGTGATTTTAAAAAGCAAGCTAAAATCACTTTTGAGTTTAAGAAAAGTTGTTTGAAGAACAGACTAGGATTTAAATTAAATAAATAGTGAGTCTTTATTGCTACTATAATTTAAGTCCTAGGTCTTTGCCTGAATGCAAACAATTGATCTTACAGGAGGAAGTAGGTGAAGCAGTTCTACAAACGAGAGCTGAGATTCAAAAAGTCTCAGTACAGTCTTGCTATTCATTTCAATTTACCTAAAGAATAATGCAGGCAGTATACCAGTCACTCCAATGCTCAGTTTTGGGGGGAAAGCAAGGGTAAAGTGTGTGCACAGGAGTACCCCTACTCTGAATCTAGCACATGGGAGAAGAAGTCACTGTAGTAGAGCAATCAAAATGCAGGCAGTTGTGTGTTGTGCTTGTAGCATAGGGGAGCACAAACCTCTAAAGGGGAGGGCTGATGAAAGAACAGCCCTCCTTTTTCTAAAGCGAATTATTAATGGTCACATATTTAGATTTGTGCTCCTCTGTGTGATGGAATTGATAGGACAGACTTTAAGATGCATCCTTGGCTGACATCCCTTGTCAGAGGCACAGAGTCAAATAAGCTTCCATCAGTTTTTGCCCTACCATATGTCCCAGCATGGAGCTCTCTTACCTCCCACTGTTTTTTTGGAACCAATACTTTTCACGAGCCCTCAGGGTTCACATTGCCTCACCTCATCGGGCCAGACTGAAGTAACTTTTTTTCTTTATACTTATCCTGAATTTCCCAAGCATCACAGACAGGAATTTAAACTACTCAAGCGCTTACCCAGAACATGAACTGTGATTCCAGATGATTCTTTACTAGGTTTAGCATCAATCGAAGTGAATCTACCTACTGGTTAGCACAGGTAGCGGGTGAATTTCTTAATTCTTGAAGGATGGTCCTTGCCCCTAAGATCCAGCAGAAGGCTCCTACTAGTTTTTCTGTATCTGTTTCCCCTGTTTTCAGAAAACTATATACAGTGGCTCCTAACTGGCAATATCTCATTTCAAGCTTATCATCATCTGTTTGTGTATAAAGTTAGAACTGTGTTTTCCTCATGTGCATGACTTCGCATTTATTGAACTGAAATTTCATTAGGTGCTTTATGTCCCAATCACTCAATATCACAAGAGCCTTCTGCAACTCTTTGCAGTCAATTTAGTTCTGACTAGTTTGAATAATTTTATATCATTAGTAAACCTTGTTATCTTATGCATCTCCCCACTTTCCAGATTTTTCATGAGGATGCTGGAAAACAGCAATATAAGAGCAATTTTCCCTATGGTAATTCATCTCTATTGTGAGAACTGAACAATTATTTCTAGCTTTTGCTTCCTACCTTTAACTGTTAATAATTCATACTGTCTGTGAGAAAAATCTCCCTCTTATCTCTCTGTAGTTTAGTTGTTTAAAATACTTTCATGGATGTCCTCCAAAATGTTTCAGAGTTTCGACTGCCTTTTTTCCCCTGAACCACCTTTATACCATATGCTTTCAGGCTTCTTCAAAGAACTCAGACTTGTGAGACACAACTTTCCTCCACCACTCTCCTACTAACACACGATCAATACATCACATTTATTTTTATGTTTACTACTATGTCAACTACTATGTTTACCTTCTTTTTATTTTTGTACCATAACTCACTTTTTGGTCACAGGCACCACGCACCAAACAAGAAAGGGCAGTAAGGTCTTTAGTCATTTGCAGCTTTCAAAGCATAAAGCAGGCAGTGATGCACCTGTATCAGCAGACAGGTGTAGTCCGCTGCAGTAACTGTAGCTCAGCATCGACCTAAACCAATTTTACCTTAGCTCATGATATCTATAAATAGAAATCAGGATTAATTTGGACTTAAATTTTATCTAGTTTGGAACAACATGTTTCTGTTATTCTTTTAATTAAAGCTGTCCTACAAGCTTGTGCTCACACAGCTGATGAAAAGTAACACATGACGCTTAGCTCTCTAGAGCAAGATTTGAGGAGGTCACAGGAGCTCTTGGGGCTCTTATAACCTCATGTGTTATATGTGTGCCAGGTGCCAGCTAAAAGACTTCGTTATGTGAGTCACAAGCAGGATATGCATTAAGCCCTGCAGTGCTGAGCTGTAATGCTAGTGCAACCATGAAGTATCTGTCCCAAAAGCAGATAGGGAACTGAGAAGTGCTGAAACAGATATATTTGACATAACAGAACTATTCAAGTAAGAATAGAATACCATTTTAAAGCTTGTGACAATGTTATTGGTGCTAATTTTAGTAAGCTCAATTATTTGTGTTTGATTTTGCTTCTTTTCATGGCTGTATTTTCACAACCTTCTCTGTGAGATCTGTGAAGATCCCTTTTAATATTTTTACTGGTTTTAAGTCTTTTACTGGTTTTAGGGTATCTTCTCTGAAGTTTCATTTTGCTTCTAAATTTTACCTACCATGATTTCACTAAGAAAAAATAAATTGGTTTTGAAAAGTATCTCCATCTGTTTCTAGTCTGAGAACCTGCTCTCAGGCTTCTATTCACTGACCAAAGCATTATTCACCTCTTCTTGAAATAGCCTATAAATCAGCCTGCAATATGGATCACACACAATCAAAGTAAGTGGTGTAATGAAATTATCTGTTGTCTTAAAAGCTAAGGTAAAACACATCAAGGAATAAAGTTTCCAGATATGATCCAGTGTTTGACAAATCTGACTCAGTGCTGAATAACTGTAGTTGGCAGATACGTCTTCTGCTAATGATTTTCTTCTTTAACTGAATGATTGCAGAAGGGGTTTTTTTTGGTCTGGATAGCCAAACAGATGTAAATCCAATGCCTGTTATTGCTTCACCTATTCTGCTTTGAAATCAGGAGTGTTCAAATATTTGCTGTAGTGGAATTCAGCCTCTCAAATGCCCACAGAATAAAATGAGTCTGGCCAAAGTGTGTTGGGAGCATAAAGAAAGGAGTTCTACAAATCTAAGCATTGCCATTATTTTTGAAGTGCTGCATGAATGAAAATGTAGAAAATTGGCCACCTTCAAGCTGCTGTTTTCAGAGTTAGATTTCCCAAACTGCAAAATGAGTCAATATATTGGATTTGTCCACCTGAGAAGAATTTTTTTTAGTTGTATGTACAACCAAGGTTTCCATCTGTTCCTACTGTAATATAGATGTGTCTGTCATACATTAGTCATACACTTTGATTGTGTATGTACTCCAAAAAGCCCATGGATAAATTTACCAACAGAGCCCAGTTGTACCATGTTCTCCCAATTACACAATACGGAATTAGTTATGTTCCTTTTCACCACCATCCCTACGTAATATATTTGTGTAATGTTCTAAAAACTGCTAGACTGCTAGAAAAACCTGTGGTTCCCCTCCCACATGTGACCTTACATCCCTACCCATCCCAAGGCCGAGGATTTCCCACCTACAGGAATAGACATGCTGGTTCAAACCAAGGACCACTGAGACCAGTAACCTGCCTGTAATAAAGTCACACACAAGGCAGTGGCATATGGATTTGCACAGCGTGCCTCACAGAGCTTGTGACTTTTTTGTGGTGAAGAGATGTTTGCATGCTCAGGCACTGAGGCCACCAAGCTGCTTCTCTTTTAGCCCCTCCAGATCCTCTTCCTGAGGTTCCAGTTGCACTCTTCATCCTTTCACTTTCACTTAGACCATTTCCATCCAAGGTCTCACTGGGTCATGGTACCTCTTTTGTCAAACCCCTCTTGGCCTGCCCAAGGAAAGTCTTTAATGTCATCAGTAGGAGGAAGCTTGGCTGGTGAATACTGGGGAAAGTCCTGCCAGCTGTGGGCCATATATTTGTTCCTTCACCTGACATGTTACCAGGCAGGGCACAGCGCACAACATCCACAGGCTGCTCGGATGCCTTCAGGGAGCAATGGGTACTGTCAGGAGGGCTAGTCTCACTGTCCCCCTCCAGTTCTCAGTCCATACTTTTTTCCTATTGTTGTTGTTGTTATTATTCATTAGCCTCTTACACTCCTCCCTTTTTTCATCAGTTATCTCTTAACTGACCTGTTTTTTCTTTCTCCCTTTTACTTTCTTTTTGGAGAAGAAAGCTAGACAAAATGAGAGTACTTTGTTGTTGTTGTTGTTGTTAGTAGCAGACAGCAGGGACAGAACCAGAGGGAACAGGAGCCATTCGCCAATACCTGGAGATCAGGGCAACCATATTTGATACTCACCCTAATACTCTCCCAGCTGCTAAGTAACAGCTTCAGGGACTTCTTGACTCTAATGCAGTTTATCTATTTAGTCTACCATACAATGGATCTTCCAAGCAGTTATCCCGTCTCTCTTCTAATGTATCTCTGCTTGTAATGTTCCTCATAAAACAAATTATTTTAAACTTGGTTATGTTGTAATGTATAAAGACTTTAAATCACTTAAAAATGGAGACTTGTCTATTTTAAGTCACGGAATTAAAGGGGACACAGTTATATTAGTCAGGAAAAAAAGACTACAAATATGCAATTTGAGTTCATGGCAAATTTAAGTAATTGTAAAATAGACGCACAGTTAGTTTTTCTTTAGTTTTTAGCAGAGAGGTCACAAAGTGTGTCTGCTTATGAATATGTACCAACCATAACACAAGCTCTTCTGCATAGGAAATTTGACTTAATTCTCTGTTAGGAGACAGCCTGCATCTGTAATTATATTACCATTTACTATTGTATAAAACTCTACCCCATACTAATTACACTTAACAAATAGAGTGCTTAACATTAATTATACTGGGAAATCTACAAAGCAAAACTCTTTTTTTCTATTTTCATGGTAGACTGTATCCTAACAGTAGTGAAAAATCTTTTAGTATCTGAATTATACTGTAAATAAAATCATTTAATGTGGATTAGATGTTATATGCACATCTTCTATTTTGCAGATTCAGTCAAACATAAAGTGTTTTTCCTGACACTTGTTCTCAGCCCTATTTTTATGGTAATGTTGTTTTCCTTGCCACTTCAGTTCTGTTTTACACAAGTGCATTATGACATAAATACTTCAAAAGAGTATCATGGCTAGTATTTTATTTATGACGTGTAATTCAAGTTATGAATAAGCATCTTATTTTTTCTCTGATCTTGTTCATGATAATATTGATAGAATCAAGTTCTCAAGGAAAACATTATGTAGTTTATTGAGAAGCTTATTCAGAAATACGTTACTTCACTTTACATTTGGTAGGATAACTATCTGAATTTATGAAGAATAATATATACAAATTTTCTCAATGTGTCAACAAGTCCGGATTCTTGAGAGATCAAATATCAGCCACTACATGAATAATCTGGGGACAATGAGTATTTTTATGAAATTGCAATATTTGTATTTCTTTCCTATTTCACAAATTATTTCACTGTAAAAGCAGTACCTGAAATTATTTCTTCTCACATCACCTTGTCTACTTAACTCTCCAAAGCCTGTCATTTTTTGCAAATGCTGAAGTCATGAAGGCAAATCTTCCACAGATTTTCCACCTGTTCTGGTCGTTACTCTGAGATATCTGAATGAGATCACTCATTCAATTGTCGCTGATTGGGTACAATATCATTATCTTTTTTTTTCCTGCACTGCCCTCCATTCTATACAGCACTGCCCATTCTTGTTGCTGGATCCTTGTTTGAGCATGAGACTATATTTTTTCTGTTATCACCTCAGAAGTTGTTACCTTGGCAACATCAAGATCAATCCAAGACCATCTCTGAGAAAAGTATTTTGCCCAGGGTAAAGGCCAGATGCTTCAATAAATTACTGCCTCCTCTCTCAGTCCTTCCACCCCACTTCATTCTTCTTCCTGCATAACTGATCATTCAAGGTGATGTAGTTACCATGAGTCCAACAAGAAGTCCTGTCCCTGCATTGTAACTGGTTGTGATTAAGTTCCACTGACTCTTTTTTGGCAGAATCTGATGCAACCACTACAAGTTTGTATACTCATTGACTTGATCCGCTGCTCTGGTATAGAGAAAGGCTGAGTAATTTCAGAAAAGTTAGAATAAAAAGTTTGATTGAAACATTTTAAAAGACTCTGAGCTCCATCTCACTGGCAGGTGTAGGGGAAACAAATTTCTTCAAAATTCATTTCCATACTTAGGCAGAGCTCAAAGATTTTAGTCTATCAAAGGGCTTTAAAGTTGCTTTACTCTGTGAGGACTTCTTTCCGATGTTTCATTGTGTTCTTCATCTCAGGAGAATTCACTATCTCTTCTGCTTAACATAAACCATTAAGCTAGGGGTGAGTGGGGATGAGGAGTGTGCTTAAAAGGATGGAAGTTTTTTGGAGCTGAATGACAATAGGTGAGACAATTTATTCTAATTCTGCAGGATCGTAAGAATAAGTCAGAAGTATTTGTGAATTTTTTTCCCTTTGTTATTTTATATTTAGGGAAGGTATCCCTTCTCTAGTGAGCCAATCTCATGATCCTTCTCCATGAAGGTTTTTTTGTACTTGCCATTACTGCATTTCTTAATGATAGCTTTTTCAAATGTTGAGGTTTCTTTTCTTACTTGTCTCTTCCTAGTCTCCTTTAAGAGCAGAGGACAGCCCGAGTTTTATTATTATTCTTTTAATGATAGTTTTCTGTTATGCACAATGTTTAGTCATGTTTAAAATACCATGTTAGGTACTTAGGCATTATGAATACTGTCTTGTTCCTTATCTTTGCAATAGTCCAGCTATCAGCATTTATTTTAAAAAGCATACGGTCATGCCTAACTCCAGAGAAAATTAATTGATAATATTCCCACAGTCACACTTCATGAGGGCTATATGACATCTTTCCTTCTCACTTTAAGCTTTAGTTTAAACTTGCTAATTTACATTTTTTATTCTCCAGTTAGGGTTTTGGCTAAACACAGTCCTGCTTAGGATTTCAAGACAGACTGAAGTTCAGACAACCCACTGGCTCCAGCAAGCAACACTTTGTGGTCCAGCAGTTTACAAGGACTTTCCCTGCCTACTGAATAAGCTCTTTCTTTAAAGGAGGTCAAAGGATTGAACAGTTGCTCACCTTTGTTTATGAAGTCGTTCATAGTTCTCTCCAGGGTCTATGTGCCATTGCCTCCTCTTGGTGATGACTGTCACAAGATTTTGTGGGCATGTTACTGTACCTACTGGAGGTGACAGGAGGAGAGGGACACAAGCATTTCCCGCTCTTGGATCTAGGTAGAGAATGACATCTTCAGAGGAGTGCTGTAAGGGATAAAAGTCTCTCTCAAGTGCCATAACACTCCTCAGGAGATGTTGCTGATGAGTAATGTAGCTTTTCTCCTTTGTACAGTGAAATGTGGTGAACACATCCTCTGCACTCACCTTGTTACAGAATACAATGTCCTTACACTTGCACTAACCTCAGAGTTATTTGATTTAAAAGTACAAATGGTATTTAAGATGAGCATCTGAGGGTATCTGAGAACCTGATGCTTCTGTTAACATCCTTGCTTTTCTGCTTTCTGACATTTGACAAACTCTAAGCAAGCAACACCCTTTAGCCACTGTTCCGGTAGCTCTTGCCCTGGAAAATTTATTACCTCTCAAAGAAAAAAACCCATAAAATCTTACAAGTAAAGAGCTCACAATGGGACCATATTGCCATTTCTGTTGCCCGGTGTCGCGTGAAAGGGTACAAGTCTGATATGTGGCTGAGGGAGGCCCTCCCGTTGAGTCACGAGGTTCAGAAAGGACCCCCTTGCTTTCTAAACTCCTTCTCAGAGAGGAGCCTAGGTGTGGCTAGGTCCAGTCTTAGTCCCAGACTTGGTCAACGGTTTATGTCTAAGGGGTTATGTGTGTAGCCACTTATCAGAGTCAACGTTTGCCTGTCAGAGCCCCACTAAGGACTTTCACTGAAACAGTTTCGCAAAGTTGAAAAGAAAAAATAGGTAATTTATTGAAGCGACAGATATAAAAGTTCGGAATTGCCGTTGATAAATGCACTAACTGCAACAATTTTGAGCTCAAGTTAATAGTTCAGTGCTTTTGTTAATGATAGTTTTCCCGGGGTAACATCCGACATAATCGGAGGCGCAAGTCTTACCAAAGAGGCGTCCCTGCTTGGGGAGGAGAGAGGTCCAGGGCTGTCGACCCGTCCGGATAGTTGGAGTTCTCGTCCTCAGAAAAGAGGATTCTAAATGCCAGATTTATACTTTTGGCGAGGTGGGACTAAGTCAGGTATTGTGTGTCGATTGGCCCTTAACAAGGCTTGTTGTGCAGTTGATCGGGGCTGGGGGGGGGAAAGTGGCAGAGAACAAAGGCGTTCAGTACAGAGGAGCGGTGGTCTGTTTAGTTTTACCAACGTAACATCAAGCTGTGAAGGCTCCCCCTCACCCCAGGCGTCACTTAGTTGATTAAGGAGCAGACCCGTCAGGTGCTGCATCTTGTTAAGATGAACAAATTGCTCATCTCCTGCCCCTGTTCAGGTCCAGTGCTTATCAGTGCAAGATAAGCAAGTTGCTCAATCCCTGCTCTCGCCCAAGCTGGACTCCCCCAGGGCCCCTTCTGCTGGGTCATAATGGCCCTGTATTCGGCACCAACAAGCCTGGATAAGTCCGGCACCCCACACCCGGTTCAAAGCTTTTGTACACAGGTCTAAACATGCTGTAATGCACAAGGTGCAGGTGGATGACTCTGTGCCTGGCATGTTCCTCTTGGTTCTTCCCTCCTTTGCCATGAAACTGGATGTCTTCTTCAGAAAGCTGTTATCTGGAGCAGAGTCTAGTAGATAGACTTTCTGACCTTGCCTATTTCCATACATACTACCTCCTATTGTCAACCCATAGGGGACTTGCAAGAGTTTGATATCTCCCTGTTTCTCTCATACTGCTGTAATAGGCATTAGCCTTCCCCCTAAATATGAATTCAAGAGTCAGCATTCATCCTGACATTTTAGAGTAGATTGCAAGGTAATTTCCATAGAATCCTCATGGCATTCATATGTTCCTGTTATCAAGAAGCATTTATTGGGACCTATAAACATTGTCCTATACCTGTTCATTAACAGAAAATACATCATGTGATAAAAAAAAAATATAAAAATTTGCCAATTCAATTCCACTTAATGCGTACAAGTGTTTGTTACTAACCCAGTAGTCATCTCTGGCAAGTGCTCAAACCATAAACCTTCTGCAACACAGCAGCAACAAAGTCTGGATAAACAAGCTGGCTGGCACACATCTTCTTCAGTATCACCTTGTTCACATTTGGGATCATCAAGTCTCGGTGCTATCAATGCACATCCCAAATTGCCCTGTCTCATCTGGCTCCTCTTCACTGCAATAGCTGCTCTAACAAACCCCTTTCAGCTTTGCTGTTCCTGTTATTTCAGTTCTCTGGCAAGAAACTGAGTAAGAAAAGTGAAATAGTGCATCAGGAAGGGGCTTGGGGATTTTTGCTAGGAAACTCTGATATTGGCTGATGCTGAGGAATTGGCCAGGCAAGAAAAAGAGGGAGATTGAAGCCCCAAGCAGTACAGACACAGGAGTAATGGTGAAACCACTTTTCTGTGAAGGAGAGAAAAGGTTCTTCACAAGTTGATTTTCTAGAAAAGGGACCAAACTACTGAATAAGGTGCCATTATCCTTCCCACTGGCGTTGCTATATGAGATAGCATCTTTCTGTCTTGGATGTGGTGTCTTAAGAAAGCACACAGAAGTTAATGCCTGGTTTTTGCAAGGTTGTGCAGGAGAGTCTCAGCATAGCTCTTCATTTAAAGTTGTGGCTGGTAAGGTTGCTGGCTGAGTGACTGAGAAGTCTGTAGAGAGGATTGCCTGGAGACATCTCTGGAAAGATGTGACTGCAATCAGTTGGGAAGAGAGCAAGAGGCAAGCTGCAGACAGTGCCAGCTCCTGCTGGAAAAAGAAACTAAAAGAGATGAAAACCCAACCAGGTCCTGTTTTGTTTATCACAAAACACATCCAGACTTCTAAATAGATATCTTTTGTCTTTGGCAGAACTTGTCCATAAGGCCTCAGTTCAATTTCAGCTAGGCAGGACGATGCCTTGGCCGCGTGCATTAGCCAGTGTGTAAACCCAAAGTCTTTATAGGCTGTTTACTGTTTTACATGCGTTTCACCTACTACAGCTCTGTCACTTGTGTTTAATCCAATCCTGAAACCTGCTTGCTCTTCTGCAAGTAATGATTCTATTTGAGATTTCAGCTCATTTAGCAGTGTGTGATTAATTAGGTTATTAATTAGTTTGACCATGTGATAGCTTTTGCAATATAAACCATGCATTTTTTTAGGTATTGGGGTATTTAGAAGATTTAGCAGAAAGACTTCATAACCTTCCCAATTGCTGGTGGACACTGTTAGAAAAGCCTGGAAAGTGTGTTTTTATGAAGTACGTAGATAGCTACCTTTTCATATTTTTGGCAGTCTTCCAGTGTGTTGTTTCCTCTTTTTTTTTTATTGCCACTTTTACTGATTTCAATTTTTTAGTAAGTTTTCAACTGCTTCTTAGTATGAGCTAATTTTCCTCTGTTGTTTGCTTGCTGTTCTGCTGATATTTTTAAGGATCAGCATACAGACAGTTATTGTACAAATCCTCACAGTAACCCCATCAGTTGCCTGCAAATGTTTGACCTCAGGCGCAAATAATTTCTTTGCCTTGGTGTTGGCTTTTTCCATTTCTTTAATGAGAACTTTGTCTAGTGACAAGCACAAGTTTCCTAATTCTCTGCTTCTCTTTCTCTACTGTGACATATAGACTATGATTTTATTTTCTGGTTACTTAAAACAAAGCTGTCTTTGTTTTCCCAGTACTTGGGAAGAACTTTTGTTCAGATGTGGCATGAAACATTCTCCATCAAGAGATTGTCAAATATTTCCTATAGTTTTGATTTGCCATCACTTATTTTCCAGGCATTTGTGGATATAGATTTCTGCTTACTGTTGGTTTGAATACACTCATTAAGAATCCTAGGGCTCCATTCAATTGTTTAAACATAGTGCCACTAGAGTCATCCTTGTGTTATGCAAGTCATCTGCACACGGTTGGCAAACCTGACAGATATGACATCCCAGATAGAATATTACCATAGGTGTAAAGAAAGTAGCGTAGTTTATATTCCTTTTAGAAGTAGATAGAAAGGTTCAAGAAAAAAGATATAAACCCTGGAATTCTTACAGTATTTAAAACTTTACATAACCTTCCTCTATGAAAACCACTTAAATAATAACACAAAAATGTACACAAGAGGGTATCAGAGCTGGAAAAATAATCCTAATTACAACATGGAAACTTTGATCTCTTTGTAAGTTTGACTTTCATCAATTATGTCATCACTGATCAGAACAAAGATTTTTAAACCAAAAAAGTCTTTTTCAGAGAAGTTATTACTTCACCTGATAGCCATCTTTTTTAATAGCTATATATATATCTCCTAGGAAATTTAGATCTGTTCCATGCCAATACTTATTAATGTCTAGCAGAACATCTGGCATTGCTAGCCTTAATAGTTTCATTCTACAGAAGCCAACTCATTGAAAAAGGAATTTGGATTGGGCCACACCTGGAATAACAAAATATACAATTGATAAAAGGTTGATTTTCTTGTCCAACATGTCCTGCGTTGAAAAGGATTATCAGTGCTTTTCATTTTTAGGATCTGTCCAGGTGCTCACTGGAGACAATACCCTTTTCATTGAAAGCCTCGTGCCATACTAGGAGACAGCAGCACAAAGGATGCAGCTGCAGGGTGAAACCCCCTACTTTATGTAAAATGGCCATTCTGACTCCAGTGGAGCTTATCCTCTTCTGGTAGCAGTGGAAATGTTGAAGTATGTATCGGGAGGAAGAAAGACTGGAGGCTGCAGGCTTCTTATGAACCCAAAGTGGCACACGGGATCCTATGAAGGCCGGTGAACATTCGGAGGTGTGTATTTGCAAGTCAAAGCTCCCCTGCTGCAGACAGCAAGGATGTTGATGTGTCTTGCAGCTAATTTACTGCTCATCATGCTCTTTCTTCACCCTCACTCAGCCATGTGCTTTGACCTCAGTCCAGCCAAACACAAAACTAGAGGTATGCAGGGGATGATTTATTATGACAATATGCACAACTTCACACCATGTTTTGCTTTGACAGTAGTGATATGCCAGCAATACTGCTAGAGAGAAAATGAACTTTTTTAGCTTTCCTTTTTTCCAAAAGGATTAAAGAAGCCATTACTAACACTTTAAATAATCATATTATTTGCAAAGAGAACATTTTATAATCAAATTCTGCTCTGACATAGAAGACTCTGGGCAGCAAAACACCCTAGATGCTTGCTAAGTGCATAACAAGACTTTGCATTCAGATTCTGTTCTTGTACATGGGGTTATGCTTTGCAGATGGAGCCCTCCATCTGGATCCACAAATTCCATGCTTCCTGCAGTCCCTAAGAAAATGAAGCAGTATTCAGCACAAATTCAAAGAAAAACTGTCTTCCATAGGCAAGTCTTGCAGGCAAGTCAGAGGGCCAGGTTCTTCCTGGGCACAAAATACGATGCAAAAATCAGAGTAGTTCTACAAGGTGGTTTGAGAGATTCGTGTCTTCTGCAGAGACTGAGCACTGGAATATGGTCTGCCACCAACCAGTCTTTCCTTTTCCCTTTTAAGGACCTCCATTATAAGACTAAGTACTATGTGTAGGAGAAAGGTTTGAGCCGCAACAGCTTAATAACTCTGCGTCAGCCAACATGAGTTTGACAAAGTCCATCACCCTAGCTAGGGATGGAGCTGATGGATATTTCATTCAAACTTCCCGAACTAAAATGTTAAATCCTGGAAACATCTAATATTCTTACCAAAACCAATGGAGAAAAGTACTCTCCATGAGGGGGAATGGAAGAAATGCAAGCTTTTTGAGCATATTCTTTCTGATTTAAGGTTTTGAAGCATGTCTTTCTGCAAGTAGAAAAGTTAGCTGTTGTCACAACAAAACAACTAGATCTGCAGGGTGATGCTGGTTTACTCACATTTTATCTGGTACAAAATTAACTTATTGAAGAGGATTTCTATCAAATGCACTCTTTCTTTTAAAATAGATTTTGGAAAAGCATGTTTCTATAAAGACTTGTGCTAAAAATATTTACACACTGATCTTTTTTCCTCCTTCTCAACTTCAACTTTCAGTCAATTAGGGAGTGAGAACAATAGCACCTTATTGCTGTAGTACATGTGTTCTTTAGAAATAGTAAATTATAGTAAAAGTTATATGAGGCTGATTGATAGATAATCATCTCCTAAATCTTGCTTGGGCAATTTAAGATGTCATATCCTCCAGTTATGTCTCCTGCCCTTTGCTAGAAGTTCATGATCTGGTATCAAATCTGACAAAACAGGTTGTCCGTGACTGTGTTTGCATTAGTGCACCAGGTTGTGAACCAATGTACCTGAGGAACAGATACATATCCCTTTGTCAAAATGAAAACTGCTGGACAAGCTGATAGCAATTTTAATCCACTAAGAAATAGAATAAAATTAGGAAAAAGACATTGAATTTTAAGGTATGTCACTGTTGCTAATATTTCACTTGAATCTACCCAAATCACTGTAATCCTTGTATCACTGTCTACCACTGCTTTTGAGGTGTTAACAACCTTTTCAACAGAAACAAGCGAATGGACAAAACAACTCATCAGTATATGCATTCCCCACAATTACACTGTAAAACAAAGATTTGGATTAGATTGCTTGGTAAATGTATCATATCAAAATGTGACTAACGTGACCAGATCATGAATATAAGATGCTTAAGTGGATTATATTGAGCATTATGTTTTACCATCTGATAGGCCAGCTGGTACAAATTAAACTTATGTTACTGTTTGTAAATATTACATTACCATTTGTAAATATATGCATATATTTGTATTTCTATAATTTTATTGTATCATATTATATTAATATAGGGTTTAATAAAAATATATTTTACAGTTATGTAAGTTATATACATGTATGTAAATTTATATAAATTGTATATTTCTATATATTTTATGAATATGTTCATATATTTACAATACCTGATAAGCATTGTCAAAAGAAGACCTTCTGTATGCAAATAAATGGAATACAACTGGAGTTGATCAAGTTAACTTTAAACCAGTTTCTGGGGAGCCTCAGCATTATTTCTTATGTCTTGAATATTATTTTTCAACTTCTCTTTACCCTTAAGTGTATGGTTGCCCGGATATCCCATGGGGCAGCACTTTGAAAATGTAGTTGCTCATTTCCATACTTGGAATCATCCACAGAGTTCAGCTATGCTCCACGCGGCAGAGAAGAAAACAATCAAATAAATACGCTGAACGTGCCATCTCATTCCAAAGTTCTGGCAGGTAGCAGGTTTTTTGAGGTAAACTTAAAAAGATGTATTCTATTTTGGGAAAACTCCCGGAACTAACTTTCTCTCACTCCTCCTTCTCCCTAAGTCTATTGCTTTTTCTAGTTCTGTGTTCTAGAAACATTCTCCATGCTAGACATGTTTGCTGTTAGTAAGCCTTCTATCATAAAACAAAATAAAACTCTTCCTCCAGGTTTAAAGAGGCTGCTACATTTTCAGTCGCATAGACTGATTTGCATTTATCTCTTATTTCATATGAATTCTGTACAAGGAAAGAAGGAAGGAAGGAAGGAAGGAAGGAAGGAAGGAAGGAAGGAAGGAAGGAAGGAAGGAAGGAGATCTTTGTAGTCTCTTTTGTTGGATCAAATGGGGGTTTTTAAAAGGTTTTCTTTACTGATAGAAATTACCTGATTCCCCTTCCATTTTAAAATTTAATCATGCTGGCATTTTGGTGGCAAAAATATAAATGAAGCCTCATTACAACCAAGTGCATGCAGGATCAGTAAATTTCATTGGAAAACTAGTGAGATGAAAATGAGGCTGTTAATAGAATATCCATCACATTGATGAAACTGTTGATTGAAATTCCCTCTCACATATAACCTATTTGTAATCCCTCTGTAACAATGTATATTAATGGGATCTTGCTACTTCCTTATTAGTGTTAAAAAGATACTAGGAAATGTTTCCGATTCAAAACCTTTTTCTACTGGCTTTCACAAGAGCAAACCTTATTTCTTGTATAAAAATCAATTATTTATATGGTCTGAATATAACTCAGAATATATGATTAGGAAGAAAAAAAAAAAAAAAAGGGAGGTTTATTTAAATTGCTTCATGTTAGGCTTAATACAGTATACAGATTTTTCCAGACCTAACCAAGTTTGAATTAAATTTTGGTACCAAGAAGGAATTTACAGTATTAAAAGGTCTGAGGAGGAATTTCAATAATGTTATTTGAAGTCTGATCTAAGACTGAATTCAGTATGTTTATTCACTTTGTTCTAC
This sequence comes from Balearica regulorum gibbericeps, assembly GCF_011004875.1. NCBI lineage: Eukaryota > Metazoa > Chordata > Aves > Gruiformes > Gruidae > Balearica > Balearica regulorum. Next base: position 65,909,487 of record NC_046184.1, read on the forward strand.
TTTCTGGATGGCAATTACATAGCTCATTTCACAATATGCATTTTACAAAGACCATATATGTAAAGAATTAATCTATGATGCATTCCTCCTTCAAAAGTCTGTACAAAATGAAGTATATTCATCTTTTCCTCTAAGAAAGAGAAGAATTAAGCATGGAAATTGTCCAAGGCCACAGAATATATACATGGCAGTCATGATGCTTGATTGAGCCAAAGTTACGATTAGATGGCTTTTGGCTTAGGCTATGTGGCATATAATTAGTCAGGTCCTATTTTTGCAAAATTATAAACTTAGGCAAGTTTGAATCTCATTTTTCTCCCACACTGTATCTCAAGGATTTGAAAACATGCTGCTCATTTTTGCCATCTCAAAACCCATCTCTTCATTTTAATTTGCTGCAGCATGAAAAAATATCCCCAGTTATTTGAAGTGAAAGCTAAGTTCTTCCAAAAAATCTTTTTTATTCATTATCTACTCCCATTTTGATATGGCCTTCAGTATTTTCGTCTTTCAGCAGTGTTTCAGAAAGTAAACTGTGAAGAGAGTATCTTGATAGATGACAGTATCCAAATGAATAAGGAAGCTATATTAGCTCCTAAGGCAGCATCACTGAAGCTCATGCTGACTTGTCAGCAACAAGAAAATTAATATGGATGGTTTTTCCCCAAGTCTCACCAGAAGGACTAAGTCAAGTATTCTTTGCTATCTAGATCCAGATGTTTCCTCTGTGGAGTACGCATGCTTAGTCACTACAGCATTGCATTCCTTGTCTTTGGGAAGGTTGGAATTCACTCTAGAAATCTTATACCCCGGTCCGTAAGAGCTCAAACTCTCTCCCTTCAGTGCTCTGGACAACAGAAACATGGGGATGAAGAGGACAGCTTCTTGTTTTGTCATTTTCTTGCCCTGCCAATTGGTTCTGTAGCCAACTGACACAGAACGGCTGCTTATTGCACAGCAGGTATCCAAACTTTCCCTGTGAGTCCTGTTGTTTTCATTCCATGGGTAACAACAGGAAAGAAATATCATAGTTGGCATTGAATTTCTCAGTGTAGCACAGGAGAGTACACATAAAGTTAAAAGAAAGGCAGACAGCAAATATTCTGAAAGATCAATGTTCATATCTCTAGCCCAAACCCTGTTACAGCTGTGTCTGGCATTACAAGCAGCATTGGATTTTTCTAGCAACAGTTTATACTAAGGAATTAAATCTGGCTTTCTGTACTGTGATAGTAGGGCAGTTAGGGAGTGATCTTCCATTGACTTTGCATTCAAAGGAGCTGTATTTTTTTATAAATCACCAGCATCTTGACATGCAGAGCATGCAAAAGGAAGATAAGATCTGAGATTCAAGGCATTAGAGAAATGTTATGAAGATTGATTGAAATCAATGATTAAGCACTCAGTGCATCACAAGACAGTGTTTTCTCATTCTATGAAAGGGCAATATATGGTTATAGCTTACAAAGCAAAATTGTTTCTTCATTTTTAAAATTTCACAATTCACAATATCTCAGTCATTTAAAACATGCTACTTCGTATGCTTCTGGTAAGATTAACTGCATGTACTTTCCGTATCCTGAACAAGCAATAGCTTAATTTTATCTATTGGCAAATTTTGTTGTGGTAGGTGTTTAGCAGGGTGTACAGACTCTAACGGGAACTATTGTATAAACATGTCTGCTATGATTTTGAGTTTGTAGACCTGTCAGCAGCCCATGACATCTTGAACTACTGCAGGCTCCTTGCTAAAACTACTGTATAATAAAATATCAACAAATGGTAGGGATTACAAAATCTCTGACATAGATCTGAGCATTTTGCACCTGGCTATGAAACAATCTCCAGTAACAGCAAAGCCAGCAAAATGGCTTACTGAACTTGCACTCATGCTGCTAACGACCTACCTGAATAACTGGCCATTCTACATGGCATGATGAGCTTATCTGAGTGGACAGCTTGTGTTTCACTTTTTGAGTTGAAAATAAATGTATTGTATCAAAGCTAATTAATTTGATAAAAATATACAGTTTCTTTCATCTCCATTATCAGTCCTATAGGAGAGTTTATCTAGTCTGGCATCAGATAGTATTCGGCCACTCTCAGAATCCAGCCAATGAAGCAGAAACAGGACCAGTATGGAGAGAATAAAATGTAGATCTAGTGTCTAGAGTAATACACTGTAGGAGCTCATGAATTCTAAAAGTAGAACTGACACAAAAATATTGCTGTCAAACATATTTGCATTCAGACAATTGGCAACTTCTGTTTAAGAACAGTAAATCTACAGCAGATTTAAGCTTTTCTTGAGTAAAGACTAACTGTGCATCACCAGATGCCTTAGATAACTGGAGAGATTCTGTTGGGATTGCACAATCAGGGATTAGAAAAATAATCACAAATACAACAGAAAGCTGACCACCGACTGAATATGTACAAAATTACAGTACAGCTGGCTGATTGAAATTGCAGAAAGCTTTCTTGCCACTAAATAGCTGTTGCCAAACTTCTGCTTGTAGATGCAGGTGTGTTGAACAAACTGGAAACACTTGAATTGTTTTTGAACATTTAACAGGACAAGAGATAATATGCAGAAGCAGGATGTTATGCATGAAGTACAGATGTATGCTAACATATGCAAAAAACAGATCATGAAATATTAGCTGATGTGTGCATTCTTGGGAAAGCTTTGAAATACCAAGAATCTGACTGGAAAGACAGATCAGTCTGTAGTTTGTGTGAAGGAAAGAAGGAGAATATATCAACATATAATGTAGGCTGGTATTTATTAGAATTTACCTTTCCTGAAAATTTGCACGTAATTAAAATGAAGCCAGAGGAGACATAAAATTGAGTGTCCCCCTGTAAAACCAGAATCTGTTCCATTAAGTCTATTTGCAATATTTTTTCCTCTGCTTTGAGAATACATTGCTTGGCCTAACATCTTCCAGTTGGAAACTCAGTCTAAAAATGCCCTATAATTTTCCCATTACTTTCTTTTACATCACTGGTACCATCCTCTGCAATTTCTCCCTTTTTTTTTAGGGTTTCAGCCTTCACAATATCTTTGAACAATTATAATGTTATAGGCATCATGATAGGCAAACAAGGTTGCAGTTACTTGATTATCCATCCTGCCATCATGTTAATGGCTTTTGTTCTTTTCCTCAGACTTCATACATCTTTGTTATTTGAAGTGCTAAGAATAATACTATTCCAGCTCAAATTCTCAACAAACCTGCAAAGACAGGCAATATGTTTTCTTCTACATGATGTGCTCCTGCATAAACAGACCTTGTCTTCTTGTCATAGTACATTTATTAAAAGTCTCAAAGTGACCACCACAATCACCTTCATGATCTTTTTCTTTAGACTAGTTTTCTATATTTCTTTTGTTCTCTCGCTTACCGTTCCCATGCCATCTCACTTAGGATAGTTCTTCCAAGATTTTAGTTCCTCATATTCTAAAATCCAAGTCTTTCTCGTGTTGTTCTATCTTCCCTTTTGAGCACAGTTCATAATAAACTGGTATCTGTTCCAGATTTCATTCTTTTTCTTTCTTCTTTCCCTTTTTGTGACTGGAAGGTCAAAACCCACTGCATTTAAGATCTCTGCCTTCTCATCTGAATAAATATATTTGTATTTATCATTACTGTTGCACTTTTCCACACTCAAAAGCACATGTATTCAATATTTCTTCCCATGTAGATTGTCTGGGACCCCCCTGCAGCAGCTCTGAATGTTCCCCTGTGAATACACACTGTGGTTAATCACTGCATTTGATCAAGGGTTGATGTTGGGGTTGCTCTAAAAAGAAAACGTAATTGTATTTTCTAACTAATGCTTTATTATGCCCGTGAATTCTCTTTTTCCACACCAAGTTGTTCTCCCATACAGAGCAGCCGTGTTTGCCTGAAGTTTCTTTACAAATTCACTCAGAAAAGGAAAACATTCTGTGGTAAAGCTCTGCCACAAACTGCCTATTAATTGTGGACTAGCCAGTTGATCAGTTTGTCCCATCTGCTAAAGAAGGACAATAGTCCTGTCATTGTCTCATCCACACATCTATTTAGATTATACACTCAATAAATAGGACTTTCCATTACCATATTTTTCTCAATGTTTAGCAAAAAGAAGCCACCCAGGCCTACTGCAAAACCAAAATACATTGCTGGCCTAAGCCTCACAGATAAAATGTCCTTTCTTTCTAACCAGAATAGTGCTGCTATAACATATTAATGCAAGTATAATTATGAGAACTCTCTAATTCCTAATCTGTCTCTTTAGAAAGGGTGCAGACTCCTTGCATTTAACCTCTGAATTTAGGATTGGCTCCTTTCCCCTTGTTCTGATGTATGGCAGCTGATAACTGAGATCATAACACTAGCATTCTGTATCTGAGTCCAGAGTATCCAAAAGAGCTTTCAATACTCCTTCTGAAGAGGTGCTTTAATTCTTGATTACACTGGCTCTTGCACACCTTTAATTTCCGTGATCAAAGACGCAACATCCCATTTGCAAACATGATGTCCCTATTCATCTAGCAATCTTCAACCCTTATTGGTTGTGTTGATTATCCACTGTACCTTTCCCATAGTATCTAATTTCTGCTTTTTAGTAGACACTGCTTTTTATTCTGTTAAAATACAGGATGGACTCCTTTCCTTTGGTATTGCTTCCTCATCTTATCTCCAGCTCCTTGAACTGTTCCAAACATACATCTGGACAAACTAAGAAAAACTGTGATCCTGCCTTTGTCCCATGGCTCAATTTTGCTACAATAAATTTCCTTTGGAGTACTGCCTTCCTCTCTGGCTGTTACAACCAAATTCAGGTCCAGCTACCAGCTGCCAGCCTTGCTGCATCTTTCCAGCACTACCTACCACTGTCTTACTAGGCAGTGAGGTAATGAGACTTGTAATTTCCTTTGGCAATCCAAGTTAGAGGCAATTTTGGCATTATTTTTTAATCTCAAGTCTGTCTTAGTGTTTCCAAGTCTCTTTTCTGACTTGTCCCTGCAGTTGGTAAAGCAAAAATGAGAAAGTGTTTTCAAGAGATGTTCTAACAGTGTAAACATGTCTGCTTTCCTTTGGCAGTGTTTGAAACAATGGCCTTAGACCCAAAGGAAAGTCACTTTAATAAGCTGTGGTGGTTTTACCCCAGCCAGCAGCTCAGCACCATGGGGCCGCTCGCTCACTCCCCGCCCCCATCGGGATGGGGGAGAGAATTGGAAATGTTAAAGTGATAAAACTCATGGGTTGAGATAAAGACAGTTTAATAGGTAAAGCAAAAGCTGCACACACAAGCAGAGCAAACCCAGGAATTCATTCCCCACTTCCCATGGGCAGGCAGGTGTTCAGCCATCCCCAGGAAAGCAGGGCTCCATCATGCCTAACGGTTATCTGGGAAGACAAACGCCATCACTCCGAACACTGCTGCCCCCCCCCCGCCCCTTCCCCCAAGCTCCTTATACACTGAGCATGACATCATATAGTATGGAATATCCCTTTGGTCAGTTTGGGTCACCTGTGCTGTTTGTGTCTCCTCCCAACTTCTTGTGCACCCCCAGCCATCCCTCTGGCAGGGCAGCCCGAGAAGCAGAAAAAGCCTTGGCTCTGTTGAGCCTCTGTTCAACAATAGGTCCATAGACAAAAACATCTCTATATTATCAACACTGTCTCCAGCACAAATCCAAAACATATCCCCATACTAGCTACTATGAAGAAAATTAACTCTCTCAGCTGAAACCAGGACATAAGCTTATAATTATGACAAGCCTTCAGAATTGACTTTTTGCTATGCTATTTGTACCTTTCTAATAATACTCAACTTTTTATATATGTTATATACCACTCTTTTCCACTATTTCTTCCAACTTCAGTTATCCAAAAAAGTTAGAGAATGGAACTGTTGTCCATATAATGTCCTGTCACTCCTTCATTAATGTTATTTTACTTTGCCTAGAAAAAGTATCTTTATATATGGAACTGAAGCAGGGGAAGGGAATCACTAGAGGAGACAGGTAGAAGTGAACTAATAAATAAGAGAAAGAAAATTCAGTTAAGTCATATGAAACAATTATAAAGGATGAGAAAGAATTGAAAAGTATATGCTGATTTTAGAAAGATGAGGGAAGGGCAAAAGAAGAAAAGAAAATAAGAATTTAGTGTATAGGTAAGCAAAGAAATTATGTGTGGAGAAAAATTTTGTTAAATGTTAGGTGGGGAGTTACACTTGCTATAAAATCTAATCAATGCATCAAGCTATTTGTAGGAGAAAGGATTTTAAAATCACATCTGTGCTCTTTTCCTTTAGTTTCAATCTAAGTTTAAATTATGCGTATGTTTTTTAAATCCCATTTCTGTAGAAAAGAGAGGGGGAACTGTGCTGGATGTAAACATCTCCAACTATAACAGGAATTAAAATGAAGCTTTAAAATATTGTAGTTTAGATATACATTATAATTATTTAACTCATACCACCATCTTTTGTGTTTTCATATCCTGGCTTAATGTAAGCTTTTTTGTCAGGGTTGTTTTTGTGCAATTACACTGAAGGACAGTTGGACCTCTTCTGCTTTTTGTTGTAATAACTGAATGTCAAAAATGACAAAATTTTTCTTTCTTACTGTTTTTTTTTTTCCTATAGTTCACAACACATTGAAACAAACTGAAAGCATAAACTTTTGGAAAGTGAGGCATTCTCTGTTAAAATAACTAAAAAACCTTTAAAAACATTTTTTCTTTGTACTTGTTGAAGAGAGAAATGTTTCCACATAAATTTCAATTTTTCTTCTTTTTAACTTGCACTAATCATATTCCATCTGATTTTCCTTTCAGCATTAGCATCTGCTATATGACATCTAATTTTGTACCCCAGAAGCATGCACCATACAAAATTCCCTATTAAAAATATTCTAATATTGTTGCCTTGATGCTCATTAACAGTCGATCTGAATATAGCCTTTAAAGTCTTTTTTAAAGTCTTGAGGTGTATTTCTGTCTTTTTGTAAGAAAGAAAGTAAGCAAATCTGGACAGGAGTTATACCTGGCAAGGATGTCTGAACAGTTAACTTGCAGTTTCTGATAGGAAGAGATAGACTACCCCTAATATGGACTAACATAAGACTAAAATACTCCTCTAAATGTCCTTCGAGATGTCATAATGCTTGCAACTAATCCAATACAAATTATTTTCGGGAGAAGAGATGACACATATGCAACAAAACACTTCCCCCTGATAATATTGCCTTGTCTCACTCCGAAAGCCCTGTGAGAAAGGAGCTCATTTATCCTTTGGACTTCTATTCTCCCTGGAGAAGTTGGATACACCTCCATGACAGGATTGGGTCCATTATGGAGGATTTAGGGTTACAGAGACAATAGTACATCTGCTCTCCTTTCAGCCTCACTCACTATAGCCCAGCAAGAAGGACACTCTCTTTTCTAGAAGATATGAAGCTAAGGTAGTCTCTGAACATTATTCTAAACAACAGAGAAAAAGTAGGAACCCCAAAACATGGTCTAGTTTCGGGGTTTATTCTTGGAACAGACAAGCCACATGCTGCTCCCTGATCACAGCTTGAAGAAAACAGACAATTTAGTCCTTAATATGTTTCAAGGAAACTGTAGTTTCTACTAGGAGTCTAAGGACTGCACACTGGCAAAGTTTTCTCCTTATAGATAGCTGATCATGAACTAGAAATACTGGCTCTCCCAGATCACATCTCTTTTGTGAATTCTTGATCAAATTTCTCATCCTCTGAGCAATTTTTATATTGATTTACAATACATTACCTTTAATGCTTGCTTCCAGGTTGTTATTTTCCCCTCCAGATTCCCAGTTTAACCCCTGGCAATCCTTTTGAAATTCCAGAAACTCAAGTTTCTTTTTAACTAAGCAATGTAGAAGCCCTGCAGAGCAATTTTCTCATAGAATCTAGAATGGTTTGGGTAGGAATGGATCTTTAAAGATCATCTAGTCCAAACTTCCTGCCATAGGCAGGGACATCTTTCACTACATCAGGTTGCTCAAAGCCTCATCCAGCCTCACGTTGAACACTTCCAGGGATGGGGGATCCACAAGTTCTCTGGGCAACCACCCTTGTCATAAAAAAATTTCTTCCTTATGTGCAATCTAAATCTACTCTCTTTCAGTTCAAAACCCCTGCCTCTTGTCCTATCACTAGCCCTCAACAAAAAGTCTCTCTCCATCTGTCTTATAAGTTCCCTTTATATATTGAAAGGCCACAATAAGTTCTCCCCAGAGCCTTTTCTTTTATACATATATCATTGAAACCAGGTTTATAAACAATCTCCAAGATTCACAGCAACTACCTGTTCATAAGAAAACTTGCTAAGCATAAGCAAGTAGATTGAAACACTGTTCTGTTGTAAAACAGAATCCTCTATTTCAAAATCTTTTCTTGGCATAAGTATTGGAACACATAAATTAGGTCTTAAATTATCAATGGCAAAGATAGATAAACAACCGAATTAAGAAACTGGAATGAATAAAAACAGTACTAGCAAACTAAATAAGTTATTTTTCTTCTGTCCTTTTCCAAGTACTAGTGTAAACACCCATCAACTGGAGGAAGAAATGTAGCATGTTGCTGTGCCACTGGATCAGCCTGAATGATAAATAAAACCAAATAACTGGGCTCCAAAATCCAAATGCAAAATGACTCTCCACTAGTACAAATTCTGAAAGGGGGGCTTTGTGGTTATTTAATACCCTTTAGCAGAAGGAATTAAAATTTGTAACTCCTCCCTAGAATTTGCCTTGTACATAGTCAGAAGAAATTCTTGGTAGAAATAGCTTCTTATATAATGCTTCAAAATACTGAGACACAGGCTATATTTTAATGGCTAGACTTAGTGAGAAATGCACTAGAATCAGAGCAGGTAAATAATTACTCTTACCCCTTGGTATTATCAGCCTGATCTTCTGAAATGAGGAAAATAGAAAGGCTTTGCATCTTGCAAGCCACGAGGGACATATAACAAAGCAGCATGCCAACAGATGTTCAGCTGTTAGAAAGATACCTCTTTTGAAGTTAAACAAATTAAATACATGGATTATATTATCTGGATGTAGTTCTGTATTGATTCAAGTGAGATTTTGCTGTTGCTTTGGTAGATGAGTTTATAAAATTGCTGGAGGAAAATGTTACACATCAGGCAGGTTTCGAATCCTGGATGATACTCAGCTACCTCAGGTAACTTCTAACAGATTGTGCCTCAAAGCATCCTCAATGCAGCCACACAATGAAGCCTATCTTGTGTATCCCACACAACAAATTTAGAAAAAACTGATACCTTGTCGGTTTCTGGTACCTAAAGATGATGTTATGGAGTTCTTGCTCTCAACAGGTCAAATACGAGTAAACCCGCTAATACTATTGAAAAAGTAACCAACTAACTGTATGTGTTTTCACTATATTAAGTTCTGCCTAAAATAGAGTACTGAGATATTATTCTTTTGGAAACAGCTGGAAATGAGATCACTGCCATTCCAGCTTTCTCTTTTCTGTTACGTAACTTCCCAAGAATCATTTGCTAGGTTGGCATGGCTCAGCTGAATATTGGCTAAGGACTTTTATTAAAAATATTTTGTGAAACTTCTTGGGAAATTTTAGAAGAATGCAGATACTGAAGACCACATCTTCCATATTAAGAAGTATCCTGCTCCAACACAATTCCAATAAGTAAATAAAAGTGTTTGGGTTATTAAAAATATTGTCTAACATTGAACAGAGATTGCTAGAAAGGGTTAATCATTGCAAAGTTACTAGCTGTTAACAAAATCACAAGATGATAATGATGACGACGACGATGATGATGATGATGATGATTATTATTATTTTGCCGAAAGAAATGGTAAATTTTGGAAGCACTGTGATAAAGACCAAAAATTCTGTTATGAAGCAAATATTTTAGCCAAACACATTATTCAAAATCAATATAACCCTATGCAGACTGTTAATATACTGTTAACAACACTTTGCTTCTTAATATTGCCCAGCAGTTAGTACTTTTAAAGTTTTCTTTACTAAATATTTAATAAAATGTAATAAATTTAGCCAAGATGTGGAAAACCTCAATAAACTTAAAAATCTATTGACAGAAGTATGATGAAGCTTGGGAAAGTTTGTTATAGTCCTAGAAAAGGTGTATAGAGGAATTCTTTCTACTACATGTCTTTATTATGGAAGAAGTAGACAAAGTTGAGAAAAATGTACAAAACTAAAAGGCCTATATTCAAGACAAAAATGAAAAAGTGAAAAAATGTTGAACCGGTAATCTTTAATAGTTTAGCTAACCTGGTACATGGCTTGCCATTCTTTGAGATATGAAGACAATTTTTCAACTGTTGCAAAAAAAATCTACCATTTGCATTAACAAATGAAGCTGTTTTCAGCTCATTAGTACTGCATTTATTTTTGACATCTACTGCAATGAAATTGTTTATTCTAACATTCCTTGACCACATTTTTTATGATCAGTAATGTATTAGTAATGGAGAAACAGGAAAAAAAAAAAAATTGATACTCAAAAGAATGACATTAAATGGCTGTGTTACAACTATTTGGGAAAATAGCAAATTTGAACATTTTTTGTTTCTTCTTGTAATTTGTAGATTTCCCAACAAAAAAAGATCTTTTTTATGTACACAGTACACATTCAAAGCTAACTGTAGAGGAGTCATTTGTGACAGGTATTTAATTAAATAAGTAGATGTCATTTTAGTAACCTACAGATACTCCTCTAGCTAAGATTTAGAATTGATAAATCCATTAAATCTTTAAGCCTCATTTACCTTGCACTCATCATCTATCCTCTAGTTTATTTAATAAATAGATATAGTAAATTTGGAATGTTCATTTGAACTACAGTTTTAGCAAACATAGGTCAAACCGGGTGTGACCTTTATCACCATTTGACTTGCAGTTTGTTGTCATTCATTATATCTCTTGAAATTAACTTACATTCATTTAGCAGAACCATAAATATTATGGGGAAGATGACTCTAGAGTTTTCACAAATATATATGTCATCTACATACAAGGCAATCAGTCTTTGTAGACATAAAGTATGTTTTTAATATTCCCCTAGAGTAAGGCTAGCCAAAGACAAATGTCCTTAATGGAAGACTTTCAGAGGACAAAGCAATGTCCATCCTTTTGGCTGACTGGGGTAATGTTTCACATTCAACTGTCTGGCACTTCTTTGTACCATGATAAATGCTGAATGCTGCAGCTGATCCATTCTGAAATTTCATAGTGTTTTCATGGCATCACCAAGTAGAACTCTCTGATTTTTTTTTGTGACAGTTGCAAACATTAAAGAGATAAATAGGAGAAGTAAAGCAATGAAAAAGCAGCTAGTTTCACCCTCCTCTCCAATTTCTGACCAAAGTACTAGTGGAGTGCATTTCATGAACTTCTAGGGTAAACCAAAACCTGTGCCTGCTCAGTCCATCTTCATTTCCTATTAAAATTTAAAACTACAGACACCCTACATAACTTCAGTTAACTACAGAGAATGGAAAAGGAATACTTTATAACAGGATTGGGAGAGTGAAGCCACACAGGCAGGTCTGGACACAGAGAGTGAGGGCATTGCACAGAAAAAACCTGTGTAAACCACTCTTCTCAGAGTTATATTGAATTTAGAGGCCAGCCTGCCATGGGGAAAATGAGAGGGTGGGAACATTAAACACACAAAACCTCTGGCATCAGAGGAGATGAAGGCAAGTAAAGGGAGACTGATGCACAGCGGATGAGGAGTTTATGGAGTGATGTAGAGGAAGGTAGTCCAAGAGTGTGCCACAATTCAGTTACTCGTCACTTTCAAAATGGACAGGAATGATAAGGAGGAAGGAGAAATGGATTGGTAGGATTAGTGGAGAAGGTAAATTTCCATATTCCCTGACTTCTGTAATGAACTGCTGTATTTTCAAGGCATGGTAATACCACAAGCCGATCTACTTTTCAGAGTTTGAGTGTACCTGATTAAACAACAAAGAAATGAATATTTGAGGCTTCAAGAAACACAAGTGCTTCTGTGCTCACTCCAATGTTTTGCAAGATAATGTGTTGTAAGTCCACTCTCAATCATCAGTAGTATGAGAAAAAGAAATTACAAATAGCTCTACAATTCTGTGTTGTTGGTAGTACCAACAAAACTGCAAAATACAGTTTCAGCATCTGATAATGTCAAGCTGTCCACTTAAGTGCATTATTATTTTAAAGTGTGTCTCATCACATCTTGTTTTATCACTGCTAGAAAGAATACATCTGTAAAATTAACATTTGGGCATGCAAATGTTTACTTTGCATGCTAAGGTGAGGGCAGTCTGCACATGAAAAATCATAGCACCGCTCTCCTTCAAGCTTGACTTGAGTTCCAAGTCTTGGTATCATCTTCAAAATAATCAGAGACTCACATTCTTAGGGTCTGTCAATTTTCAGTTAGCTGAGCAGAAATCTTTACATTTTTTCTCTATATTCAAATAACTATGCTCATTAAAGTGTTCTTGCTCAAATTTTCTGCATTCTGGGAAACATCTGAGAAGAAGCTCAAGAAAGGGTGGAGGCATCTTCTCACAATTCTCTAAAATGGGAAAATGATACAGTTTAGCCCTGGAGAATGGCAGCTCCAACGAAGCCAAACCAAGCAGTTCACAGCAATTCACGGAGTTTTACCTTTCCCGTGGTCTGACAGTGTTGTGACACACTGAATGGCTTGTCATCTTGTTGGACATCTCATATTATTGCAGTGATAATGCAACAGACAACATGAAGATTAATCTACCAGTGCAACAGCTATTTTGAGTGCTTAGAGCTTATCAGGCTTATTTAGTAAATCTGGAAGAGATCCAGGCCTGGAGGAATGGAGATGATCATTGGAGTCTAGTTTGCACCATTATGGTAGATAAAGATAATTTACAAAACATCTAAAATTTTTTAATAAAAAGTTTCACATATGTGATAGTGCTCTTGATATTCCAAGACACTCAGTCTCACAACTTAGCTAAACAGCTCACAAATGGGATATAAACTAAGAAATATTACAGAACCTTTCTAAAGGGAGATTAGTGTTTTAAAAATTGTCAAGGAAGCTCCATATAATTAACAAAACATAAACATTTCTGACTCTCTGCTTGGTAATAAGAGCATATTATGGCTACTTAAATGTCAACAGCTATTTTTTTGTATCATTAACTCACACAACAGCCAGATGCTAAATGTCCATTCCAGTAGCATAAATGAAGGAGTAAACTTTTGAGAACCACATAAAAATTATAATACACAAGCAGAATTTTACATCCTTACTAGCAAGCAGCCTTTTGGAGTTGACAGATCAGCTATGTGCTTTGAAGCTGTTGTGGTTACACAATTTACAAAACAAAATGCGCAGATAAAACTTATCACACAACATGTCACATTCTAAGAGTTTTCCAGATATTTGCTAGCAGATACATTGTTCCAGTAAATTCTAGAAGACCTTCAACATACTCAACTTTTATTTTGTCAAATAGGAAATAGAGGTCAATGGGTCTTGCTTACAGAGGAGATTTATTACTCACTGTGTTTGGATTAACTAATAATCAACAATTCATGATTACATTGTCTCTGTAGACTAGCTGGATCCTACTGTAATCCAATTTATTTTTTTAACACAATGGTATCTTTCTCCCCACGGCAAGCATTTAGCATTTTGAAAGGTTATACTACTCTGCTTGATACTCCAGTGGAGCCTGCTGGATCGTGCACTTTCCTGTAGTGCATGATGGGATGGGCATTATCAGCCCATCAGACACACCTCAGATTCTGGAAACAAGCTGAATTCACAGCTTTGCTTGCCTCTTCCCACCCTATGATTCTTCTCCTTTTAACATGGCCACATCGCTCCCAGGCAGCACACCACTCTGTAGCTCTTGTATGCTAGTAGTTGTTAGCACAGGCTTGTGAAGAAATTTCCTTAGTCCAGAGGGCTTCTGCTTTGCCAGTCAGCTGTGGAGCTATAGAGCTGCTGTTCCAGCAGCGTCAACGTCTGTCCTCATGCCAGATACAGCAGGAAGAAGAGGTGAGCAAAGCAGCGGAGTACGTGACCCCTGATCAGTTGCTCTGTAATCTGCTCTGTATCTGCTACACTTGAAGTAGCATGAATCTGTGTCTCAGAAAAGAAGATATAATGCACCCCAGACGTGAGACGACTAACTATGGCAATACAAGTTTTGAATACAAAAAACCTAATTTGTATGGATATCTGTACAGAGTTCATCTGAGCTGTAGTGGCAGCATACTATTTAAAGGCTATTTTAATGAATAATTTATTTAATTTAATTTTACGCCCATTTTCATGAATCAAAAGCAGGTTACAAGCAAGAGTTTATCACATGCAGTTGCTATTGGTAAATAGCTAACCAACTGCGATGTGAGCAATCTGGGGATGATGTAAAGCTAACTGGTATGTTATTGTTACTCTGGAGTACAAGGCTTGTCAATATGGCTTTGCACCCACCAGTTTCCCAGTGTTACCAAGGGAAATTGTGGATCGTACAGCCTCATTCACTGCTGTTTCTACCAAGGCTTTTGGTGGTTTGTAGTCCAAGATGGGGCTGCTTATTATGGAGCAGATCTGGTGAGTTTCATGACTCTCTTATTTAATAGGAAAAGATAGCTCGCTTCCATGGCCATTACTGCAGACTTTAGAGATGCTTTATATTTCCTGTGACTCTGTAATTCCCAATTTATCTTCTATTTCCTTTGCTAATTAAGTCTTCTAGTGGATATTTGCAAGTTCAAGCTGTACAATATTATGTCCAAAAAAGAGTGTACTTTTCAGTGAAATGCTGAACTTTTTATCATGTAGAGATGCTTCACCAAGTTTTTTAATGTATTTCACAAAACACTATGATAAAATTCTGCAGAAAATGCTTTAAAATGTCATTAAATTTACAATTGCAAAGTATATGACATTGAGCAAACTGTGAAGCATACTAATTACAATTTAGCTGATTTCTCTTATTCAAAGAACACAGCTACACCAGAATTGCCCATGCTGAAGTATAATGGAAAGGGCAGCAAGAGAAGCGAGATCCTTAGAACATGGCTGTGAAAAAGAAGGGTACCGTTGGAACTTGCCAAGAAAGATTTTTATGAAGAATATTTTTCTTTTTTTTTTTTTTTTTGCTGTATTGCAGAAGGAAGAGTCAATAATTCCAAATAGCCCTTTAGGTGACCTTGCTAAATTACCCAGGCAGTTTGGTCTAATCCAACTACAGTTCATAAGTTTAATTTCTAAATCGTATGTATATTCTTGTTATCCCTTTGTTTTTATAAGAGTAATTAATTACCAAACTATATTTCCTGGTCACTAACGTATTTCTAGTCTCTGCTCTGTGCAATCACTTACTCTTCATTGTCTCCACATTCTTCTGCTTGGCTGAGGTTATCTTAGTTATTTTCTAATTCTGCTGGCACTTTGGTTAGAAAGAGGACACTTGTGTTTACAAATGTGGTGGGTTGACCCTGGCTGAGGGCCAGGTGCCCACCAGAGCCGCTCTATCACTCCCCTCCTTCATTAGACAGGGGAGAAAAGGTACAACGAAAGAAACTTATGGGTCAAGATAAGGACAGGGAGAGATCATTCTCTAATTATCATCATGAGCAAAACAGACTGAACTTAGAGAGGGAATTCATCTAATTAATTACTAATCAAAACAGAGTAGAGGAATGAGAAATAAAACCAAATCTTAAAACACCTCCCCCCACCCCTCCTATCTTCCCGGGCTCAACTTCACTCCCGGCTTCAACCTCCACCCCCCCAGCGGCACAGGGGGACAGGGAATGGGGGTTACGGTCAGTTCATCACACGGTGTTTCTGCCACTTCTTCATCCTCAGGGGGAGGACTCCTCTCATTGTTCCCCCACTCCAGCGTGGGGTCCCTCTCACAGGAGACAGTCCTTCATGACCTTCTCCAACGTGAGTCCCTCCCACAGGCTACAGTCCTTCACGAACTGCTCCAGCATGGGTCTCCTCCATGGGGTGCAGACCTTCAGGAGCAAACTGCTCCAGCGTGGGTCCCCCACAGGGTCACAAGTCCTGCCAGCAAACCTGCTCCAGCGTGGGCTCCTCTCTCCACAGGGCCACAGGTCCTGCCAGGAGCTTGCTCCAGCGCGGGCTTCCCACGGGGCCACAGCCTCCTTCAGGTGTCTCCACCTGCTCCGGCGTGGGGTCCTCCACGGGCTGCAGGTGGAATCTCTACACTCCCTTATTCTCCCTCCATAGGACAGCCTGCTTCACCATGGTCTTCACCACGGGCTGCAGGGGAATCTCTGCTCCGGCGCCTGGAGCACCTCCTGCCCCTCCTTCTGCACTGACCTTGGTGTCTGCAGAGTTTCTTACATCTTCTCACTCCTCTCTCTGGCTGCAAAAGCGCTCTCTAACTGTTTTTCTCTTTCTTAAATATGTTATCACAGAGGCGCTGATTGGCTTGGCCTTGGCCAGCGGCGGGTCCGTCTTGGAGCCGGCTGGCATTGGCTCTGTGAGACACAGGGGAAGCTTCTGGCAGCTTCTCACAGAAGCCACCCCTGTAGCCCCCCCGCTACCAAAACCTTGCCACGCAAAACCAACACAACAAACAGCAACTGTTCACAATATTATATTCAACCTTGAAGCATTTTTATATTTTAGTGCACAATTTTTACTGTATCAGTTTACTTTTGCTTAGAATCTGGTCCACTACCTTCTTTAATAACTGACTTAATATTGCTTGCTGCCAAATCTGCCACCTCAAGCCACAATCATATGCTAAACGACCTCATAATGCAGAGGGTTAATTGTGCAAGTTCAGTTAAAAAAAATCTCTAATCAACTTAAATAAGATTAATATCTAAATCTCTGGTAAAACCAAGATTTCCCATTCTAATATGAGTTTGGATTGTTTATAGTTGGGTCTTCAGAGATAAATATTTTCACTAATCAAGTTCAGAATAACACCGGAAAAAAAATTAATGAGTAAATTAATCAGTTTAACAGAGGAAAAATCCTTTTTTTTAATCAAGGCTATAAAAAATTAATTTTCACAAATTTATTTGTACAACCTGTCCAATATTTTGATAATATATCATGACTTTCCTATTCTGTACTATTGCTGTTAAAATGCAATTACAAGTTTGGCAGTTCATGTTGACAAATTCAGACCATTTGATTAAACATTCTAAACGCAGAATTGTTGGTCTAGCTAATGTCATGTAAACAGTGTAACACAAATGCTACTGGTTTAGCTAACTCTCCTTGTTTGACTAAACTGCTCACCAACGAAAAAGAAATCAGATCAATTTAGAAGGAGTCATTCTTTTTACTGATTTAATTCTGTTTATTAGGGGGGAAAAAAACCCCATAAATTCCTGGATAAAAAGCAGAATATTTTTATATAAATTCTTCAAAATTAGAAACTGGTTCTTTAAAAGAAGCTGTAAAAAAAACCCCAAAAAACTAGTTCTTTAACTAGAAAGTATCAAAAAAAGTACCTTTAAAAAGATTTCAAAACAGAATTCTGACACAATGTAGAAAGTTAGATTTTGTGGAATTAAACTTACACAATAAAAAAATACACTTTGCCTTTACAATGGATTTTGTTATTTTTCTGGGGTTTCATTAAACTGTTTTTCTTTTTGGGTTTGGGTTTTGTGGTTTTTTTAAGTCTTAAACTGAAACATGGAATGTCAGAAAGACTTTTTCAATGAAATATTGTCTAACCCATGAAAAGGGATATGAACATATTTATGTATGTATCTGAAGATAAATACGTATGTTTAGACTTATTCTCTTTCTTCTTGTTGAAAGAAAATTGACCAAACTAGTTTTTAATTTTTTCTTTAGGAAGCAACACTAAATTCTCAGCTTGGAGCTGGCAGTTACAGAAAAAAAAAAAATCTATTCCTTAAACTTCCTGTCTATTTGTTTCAATACAGTGTAGTCAGTTTGCACTTTTTTACTGGAAGAAAACAGATCTATTCTAAAATCTTTGATGTTAATATGGTAAATTATTTAAATGTAGTCAAATATATCTTCATAACAGTTATTAGCAAAAAAAATCTGACTACATTTTCCTTTACACTTAGTAATGGTTAGTCCAGTACAGACGAGTACTAGACTGTGATCTAGACTGTAATTCGTAATAACAGATATGAAGAAATGAGGGGAAGATTTGTTTAACTACTGATTGTTATTCCAAACTGGTCCTTTCCTGCTTATACAAGGAATTTTCAGAAAAAATCTTACTTTATAATGGATCAAAGTTTTCACCATTCTGTGTCCAGCAAGCTAAAACTATTCATGAAACATCTGAACAAGGTCTATCTCAAGACAAAATGCCTACCATCTAGCCCAAGAGACACAAATTCCTCATCAAAAAAACTCGTAAAAAAAAAAAAAAAAAAAAAAGAGTTATATAATTAGCTTTATTTCAGACCATTTTTGATTCCCAAGCTTCAGCTCTGTACAACAATAAATCTTCTGTGTGATTCTGAACAAGACTTGAAATTGGTTTGGGAGAGAGGAGGGTTCAATTAAAAGCAAATTGTCTTATCCACTCCATCATTACGTCTCATGAATCCTAAAAAGAAATACACAAAAGTTATCATTGTTTTTCCTAGCAGATCTATACTAGTACCCTTATAATCTGGTTATACATACTCTTTGCTTGCCAGCTTGATTAGGAAAAACATGGTTTAATTTTTTTTGTTAATAAACACATCCTGTTTAACACTTTCATTAATAATCTGGATGATGGTGCAGAGAGTACCCTCAGCAAGTTTGCTGACGATACAAAACTAGGAGGAGTGGCTGATACACCAGAGGGTCTTGTTGCTACCCAGAGGGGCCTCAACAAGCTGGAGAAATGGGTTGACAGGAGCTTCATGAAGTTCAACAAGGGCAGTGCAAATTCCTGCACCTGGGGAGGAACAACCGTACGTACCAGTATATGCTAGAGGCTGATCAGCTGAAAAGCAGCTTGGTAGAAAAGGACCTGGGGGTCCTGGTGGACACCAAGTTGAACATGAGCCAGCAAAGTACCCTTGTGGCAAAGGCTACCAACAGTATTCTGGACTGCATTAGGAGAAGTGTTGCCAGCAAGTTGAGGGAGGTGATCCTTCCCCTCTTCTCACTGCTGGTGAGGCTGAGTACTGTGTCCAGTCCTGGGTTCCCCAGTGCAAGAGAGACATGGACATACTGGTGAGAGTTCAATGAAAGGCCATGAAGACAATTAAGGCACTGGAGCATGTCTCTTACAAGGAAAGGCCAAGAGAGCTGTGACTATTCAGCCTAGAGAAGAGAAGGCTTGGGGAGATCTTATCAATGTATACAAATACCTGAAGGGAGAGTGCAAAGAAGGCAGAGCCAGGCTCTTTTCAGTGGTGCCCAGTGACAGGACAAGAGGCAATGAGCACAAACTGAAACACAGGAGGTTCCCACTGAACATCAGGACACACTTTTTTTGCTCTAAAGGTGGCCGAGCACTGGCACAGGTTGCCCAGAGAGATTGTAGAGTCTCCAACCTTGGAGATATTCAAAAGCCATCTGGACATGGTTCTTGGCAACATGCTCTAGGTGGCCCTGCTTGAGTAGGGATTTGGAGAAGATGACCTCCAGAGGTCCCTGCTGTGATTCTCTGTGATTATCTGAAAAGTGAGGAACTGATTCTAAGCAACAGTACAAGTAAAAAGTCATTCAAAGAAGTGTAGTCCTGTTACACACTTTAGACAGAACATCTGGAGAAAAACATGCACAAAGACTGCAGAATGCTGATACACAGCAGGAAAAGGAAGAGAACCAAGGCTTCTTCCTTCACACTTCCAATCCCCATCTACAGATCTTGCAACTTCTCACAACTTTTCTTCAAATTTGAAGTAAACATATTGAGGATGAAAGTAGAAAACTCACAATCTCTGTAGCACCTTTGTGCTGTTGAACTTGGAATTTTTGTGTAAAATATGCTGCATGATCCACTATAGTCTCACTTTCAACCTAATATCTACCAGGACATTGCCTTTATTTAAATATATATTTTTAAATCTTTTCATCATTTTACTTGCTCGATGGTTATTAGTGATATTGATTCTTTGATATTTCTCATGCTACTTGCAGGTCTGATGAGTTGATCAAGCAGGCTTTGGAATCATACAGGTGAGTTGGTTCTGTCTAAAATTTTAATCTTTAAACATATTATATCTTTATTTATGCATAGCACGATAGGTATGTTGAAAATGCAGCTTCGCATAATCAAATGACTGAAATATTGTGACTGAAAATGCTTTTGATTCAAATGCGTGGGTATATGTCCTGAAGTTACTGGAAAAATTACATTTTGCAGAAAAATTCAATTTGCTAAGCTCAGCAAGAACATAATAAGGATTATTTCCAGCATATTTTAAGAATTTGAACTTGGAAAATATATCAAACAGGGGTGTTTTGTGGTTCTTTTATTGGTCACTACAGCAACTACACTCAAAGCTGTTCTCACAAATTATAGGTTATGCTTACTGAGAATTATTCTCCCAGAATCAAGAAACACAATTAATTAAAATGACTTGCTCATACTTACTGTCGTCTTGCAAAAACTCTTTTTCCCAGAGGAAAATAGATTCCAAAGATCTTAAAACTAGAAGGATAATTTAGTTGGATATAGGCACACAATGTAACTAATACAAAACTGGGGACACATATACACAGGCTGTTCAGTTTTTTGCTTTTTTCAGTAGCAAGTCCAGCAGGAAAATCCTTTGCTGAAGGCAGATCCTGGGCAACTGCCCCTACTGCAGCCAACACTATTTTACCCAAGGAGAGCAAACTAGACAATAGAACACTACAGGGAATAATTTTATCTTCTTTTTCAATATGAGAAACACTTCCTGTCTTCTGTTTCATTCTGTTAGGAGGCTGAGTCTACGAACCCACAGAAGTCCCTGCTCTACTGAAGGCATTCTTCATACCAATATCCAATGTACATAACAACAGTATATAACTCTGGAGGTAGCCGGTAAAGACTCCACAAACTATAAGCCAGGCCAGACCTGGAAAAGGGACAAAACTCAGCTTGCACTCACCAAGTGAGAGAATTGCCATGATTTAGTCACACACCTAGGCATTCTCTTGATGTAAAACAGGTGATGGGGAAGCTGTTCACTTTCATCAAATGGGAGCTATTTTTGCCAAGCTGCAGAGTGCTTTTAACAGGAATTAATCTTTTAAATAATATTTTTGTCTCTCAGATATTATTTCAAAACTTGAAATCTACCCAGTGACTTCATCCAGTATTTGCTTGAATCTGGATTTTCACTCTCTGTATCAGGATGTAGCCAAAGTACATATGTGCGGTCAAGAGTAATGTTAGAGTCTTCATGAACAAGGTTCATGTAAATACTTGATGGTCTTGCTTAAATTGGGCAGGATGCAAAGTAAATCCATTGGTTATATAATGACACAAGAATGAAATGGAGGTTGGATAGATTTTTAGGTCCTGCGTGTAGCACCTGTTTTGACCAGGACAAGAAGAGCAGATTGGTGCTGCTTCTACTGCACAGGCTCCATTCCATAGATTGTCCTGTGGTGCTAACATCTCCTCAAGCCAAGGGTGAGTGCGATGGTCAGTTATCAACTATTCCCTCTCCCCAGTGGTAATGGAGGAGTGTGGCGTGAGGCCTTTGCCATCCCAGACATTCCCTTTTTCAGTGGGCTTATGTTGCAGAGGTCTCTTTCTATTGCCAGCAGCAAGGTAGTCCAAGACCTCCTCGGATCCTAACTTAACTCTTCCCCATTAGGAAACCATATCTTATTTGCAGAGAAATATCCCAATCATTTTTTCACCTTTGTTCTGTGCATGAATACATGACTGCATTGAAGGAAGCAACACTTCATTTGCTCTTAAAAATTCTTCTAAACTGATCTTCTTTGCGCACAGATGTCTTCTATGCCTGAAATACTGTTGTCGTGTATAGCCCCAGCCAGCAGCTGACTACCACGTGGCCCCTTGCTCACTCATCCCCAGCCCTGGTGGGACTGGGAGGAGGATCAGAAGAAAAAGTTAAAACTCATGGGTTGGGATAAGGACAGCAAAGGACAAGGAAAATAACAACAACAATACTTATAAAAGAATATACAAAGTGGGTGATGCACAATGCTCTCTGCTGGAAACCTGATGCCCAGCCTGTCCCCGCAGCAACTATTCCTCCCTGGCCAGCCTCACCTTATATACAGAGCATGACATCATGGTATGGAATATCCCTTTGGCTAGTTTGGGTCAGCTATTCTGTCTGTGTTCCCTCACAGCGTCCTGTGAAAATTAACTCTATGTCCGCCAAAAACAGGACAACTACTTAAAGCATGGATATATTTTCCCAAGGCTTTCCTAGCAATTAACGCTGACCATATCTGCAACCTTTCCAATGGCATTACTTGTCCCTTCGCTAACAGTGACTTCACACAGTTGTTAGTCACTTCCATTCAGCTGACAAAATTTCTTTCCTATGTACGTGGTACATCCCTCTTCAGGCTGTTTACTAATAATAAGGCCTGAGGTATTAAAGTATAAAATATTCAAAACTTTTCATCTTCAAAAAGTAATATATGTTCAAAAGAAAGAGCTAAGCAGATGTGCTAGCTGACTAAAACCAACTGTGAAAGGTGGAATTTTGATTTAGTTTTCAAGTGAGATTTCTTCACATCAGCTTCTTGGAACAAATCATAACGAAGAAAAATTATATAAATAACTTCCAGAAGTTCTATGAAGCAAATTTCTGCTTCAGTTTCTAAGGGAAGAATGCAGCTTTTTTTTACTGCTAATAATATCTACAATATGGGTACAGTCAGTAAGAATAGTATGATGACAAAGACAATACAAATATTAATCTAATACATCTCATGAAGAAGTCCAAAGAGAATAGATGGCGTGGAATCCTCTGATGGCATTCTCTAGAAAATTTGACTTTTCAGTCAGTGATACATATCTTCTTCATTTTTTTTATATGAACAAGCAGTCTAATTAAAAAGTTTAAACAAAGATCCTGACTTTTCAGGTCACACAGTAGCACTGAGCATTATAAAATTTTTATTACAGTGTTATTACGCCTGTCAGCCAATTGATTTAAAGAAGGTTTTCGTGTTTTGACAACAAATTAGGGTGCTTGGGTATGATCTGAAGCTCTATGCCAAAAACACAAATCTCAAGCAAAGGAATACAACACAGAACTGATCCTTTTTCCTGATGTTCCCAGCATCTTTCTCAGCTGTACCGCAGGTGCTAACAGGCATTTTCTTCAGCTTGTGCTATGGATTCCCAGACAGAGCTAGCCAGACTATGAGAGTCAGTAGTGCCATCTGGAAATTATCAGTGCTAACAAGACATGTGGACATGCGCCTGTTTTTAACAGAAATAGACTTCAGTCTCTGCATTGACCTTTATGACCAAAAAACATTGTGTTTTGGAGGAAGGCCTAATATTCAGTGTATTTCTATGTTCCTTGTCCACACTGCAAAGCAAAGGAAAAGCTTCATACAAAGAGCTGCGTATACATTTTAAATGCAATGGAATATGTGTCTGAGGATATCTGAGTTAAATGTTTGATTTGAAACATTTTCATCTCCTCGTTCTTTGTGAAGAAGGAACAAAATACTGAGAGGAAAACTAATAGTGGCTTAGCAAGCCTTTCCTCTGTAGGTCACTAGTTTAAATCCAGTTCAAATTAGGGTAAAGCAGAATTTCACATCTGATAATTGTTTAGCAATCATCACAAACTGAGTTGAGCTGAGTTCAGAGCCACTGAGAATGTGATATTCCGTATTGAAAAAAAAGCTTGCATTATAATCGCCACTTCACAAGTCTCATCAGTGAAGCAAAAAACAAGAGGAGCTTTGAAGTGATTAATTTGATGAATAATTTTCCAGTTATTTTCACTTTTAAGAAGAAACTTCCTGGTCTTTGTTCTAAGGACTGTCATTGTATTAACTGTGTAAACCAGACACATCTTACTCTGGTTTTGTTTTGGGCACCACTTAGCTAGCAAGTGCACACTGAGCACGCTTCCTGGCTCAAGCACCTTGGGACAGGAACAACTCTGTTGCATTCCTGGGTGACACAGCCATGAGCTCTAGGCAATGGGCTGCTGAGGTACTAAGGTATTTTAGGGAATGAGCAGAAGTGTAACTTTATGTGCATGGGGAATTTTAACACGGAGATTCAGTCACATCCAAGTTAG
This sequence comes from Balearica regulorum gibbericeps, assembly GCF_011004875.1. Lineage (NCBI taxonomy): Eukaryota > Metazoa > Chordata > Aves > Gruiformes > Gruidae > Balearica > Balearica regulorum. The sequence goes on from NC_046184.1 coordinate 65,933,758, forward strand.
AACTCAGATTCCAGTTTTGAAATGCACTTCACAAAGCCATTGGCAGGTATCCCAAACAGGGAAGTCTTTACGAACTAATGATGGTATAAGAGCATTACTGTTTGTCTTGGGCAGTTCAAGAAAATACCTGAATAGTTTGGAAATGAGACAGCTGATCCTGGAAGTGAGAAGAGCTGGGGAAGCGGCTATCGACATTTTCTCTGTGATTGGCAAATATACCAGGTAGCTTTACTGAGAAGCAAAATAAATTTGCCTCACCGTATCCTTTTCCTTTCCTCAGATTCCTTTGTATTGAGAAAGAAAACTCCATGTATTTTAGCTGGCATTTATTCAATTTGTGATTCATAATCATAACTGGACAGAAGAGATGATTTATTTCCATTCTCTGAGAGAAATACTGATAACAATTTCAAATGGCCTACTTAAAGTGATTTACTCCTTTTCCCCAGGCCATACTATCATTGTTCCACATCTCTTGGGACTCCAAGGATGCAGGTTGTCTTTCCTCTACAGTACTGTTTAAGGTCAAGCTTTCCTACTCGATGCTGATCACCATAATTCTTTCTTACCTCTTGTGTTATCGTCTCCTGAGCCATCCTGAGGATCGGTGGAAGATGCCTCTTACTCTTCAGATGCCCTAGAGAAACATGCCAGGTTCTGGCTACTGAAAGTCTGGTCCAGGACCCTAGTTTAAAAATGAGATGCCATACAGATGAAATGGTGGGATGTTAACCAACTAACATCATTAACATAGCCAAAGCAGTAAAAAGATTAAAGCAAATAAAAGCTGTTGGTTTTTAAAAAGAGTCAAATGGACAAGATAGGTGCATAGATTTATAGAGTCAAGTGACAAGTATAGAAGTGAAGGTCTATTCAATTTAGTTTAAGACCAAATTTTAACAATGTCTCCCTCTCTGTACCCATCCAACAAGCTATTTAGAACATGTGGAGTGAACCACTTGATCTGTCTGCATATACGGTGTCTTCAGATTTAATTCAAAGCAGTAAACTTCAGTATACTTCAGTATGGAGAAACAGACTTGCTTCTGTATCCCATTTCATCTTCAGAATTTCCCTGCTGTGTATTTAAATTGTCAACTGATTATTAGCCCATTGTAAGTAAAAGTCTCTTTTCTTCCTGGCTGGACAACTTGACAATCCACATTCAGACTTTCACAAAGCATATAACTTGACAGCCAAAGATTATTCAATCATATAAATTGAATTAATATATTCAGCTCATTATGGCTTTTTGTTTGGGACCAGACAAAACAGTAGCTTATGATTTGGGGTTCTAATAAAGGTTAAATTGTCTTCCCCCTTCTTTTGCATCACCCAGTCTCTCTGAACCTGAATTCTCACTGCTAGTAATTAATTTAGTTATTCCAACTTCCAGAAAATTACCGGATTGGAATTTAATGTGAAAGATTGCAATAAAACACTAAACTGGATTGTCTTCAGAGCTTTTTAATGGAGAATCTCAAATATTCTCATTTTTTTAAAAATCAAGATAAAAGCATAATATCCTCTGGTTGTGTAACAGTTTTTAAAGATTACAAAATAATTACATGACAGGAAGTGGCAAGAACGAGTAAGTTCTGAATGCTGCTGTTGTTTTCATTAAAAACAGATCATTGTGCTCTTTTACAAAGCAACGTGAGTCCACACTTCAAAAGCTCATATTCTTGTCCTCAGACTGACCTTTTTTTGCTCTCTTCCAGCATTAGTTCTATCAGATGAGTAGCAATGAATCCTTTCTAACTTCTTTTCAGACATCGTTATGTTGTTGTTAGACTCCAAGAGTACTCCAGAGATCATCTTAAGTAATCTCCCCCACCAAAACAAGGCCATGTTAGGCTTGGCCATCCCTCACAGATCTTACTGTAGCCTGATCCTAAAAATTTCTGGTGATGCTTCAGGCTATCCAATCTTGTGCTCCATCATCCTACCCAAGTTTTCTAAGCTTTTTCACCCAAAATTGTCTATGCTGAAAAATTGATTGATTTCTTCTGACCTTGGAAAACAATTTGCAGTCATCGATATTGTGACTACGTATAATCAAGTCACCCTCAACCAGCTCTCAGCAGGGCAGTTCGCTCATAGGTCACGCTTTCTAAATCCTTCATCATTCATGTTACTGGATTCTCTTTACTTTGTCTTCACATTAAAAATGCAGTTCCCAGAATAGAGACAATATATCTTCCAAGTCTTCTCTGGACTTAAGTGAGGAATGTAACTAGATGTTCTGTGTACAAACTCCTGTTTCATGAATCCAAAATAAAAACTACTTTCCCACCATGTCTTTTTCCGCTGTACTGCTTGCTTTCCTTATGGATAAATACCCAGTTTCAAATTTCAATTTCCTTTCTTTTTTCTTACGTACAGAACTTTGGTTCATATATACTTAAATGCGACCTTTTGGGTTTCTGACCAGCTCTCCAAATTGCTGATAGCATTGTTAGCATTTTTCCTAAAATATTTAAAATTCCTTTCAGCTTTGTACAACCCATAAATTAAAAGGTATAGACTCCACTCTATTATGCACATTTTTCACGGAGATACCAAATAGAATTTGACCAAACACAAGTTCTTAAGGGAATTTACTCAGGATGTCCTCCATGTTTGATATGGATCCATTGATAATCAAGTTTTCAACTAGTTATATAGCTACCAAAGACAACTACATGCGTGCCATATTTCCTCAACATATGAGATCCTAATGTTAGAAAAATGGCTTAAAACTTTATGAGACTTAATTCACATCTATATCCACTGCTTTTCCTTCCTACGCTAGGCTGCCACCCTTCTCAAAGCAGGTAATCAGATAGATTTGATCTGATGTGTTCCTGAAATTTCCTTGTTGGCTGTTTTTACAGCCTTTACATTTTGTAGGTACTTCCAATTACTTCAATAATTTGTTCCATGTTGTTTCCAGGAACTGAAACCAGACTGCTTGATCTATAATTCCTGAGCTACTCTTCAAAAAAAAAAAAAAAAAAAAAAAAAATTTGGTTTTCTCTAGTGTTCTAGGATCTCTCCTGTCTGCAGCTGCCCAGAGTTAATCACTAATCATTTAGAGATTGCTTTGCCTCATTTCTTGGGGTGAACTTCATCAAACCTTGAGAACTTGAATGTACCAATCTTACATAAATATTCCCCGAACTGTTCTCTTCTCTACTGCAGCCTGCATTCCAAACACCTTGTTAAAATTAATTTGTTAAAGTATCCAGCACAATCTACCTTTTCCATGAAGATGAAAGCAAAAGATTCTGCTTTCTCTGATGAAAGCAAACAATTCTGTTTTCTCTGTAGAAGCTCTTGTTCAATCTCTTTTGTCATTTCCCCTCTTATTTCTAATGTGTTCACTGAAACTTTTGTTGCTTGTCATGTCCCTTGCTACTTGGAACTCATTTTGTGTTTCTTATTTTATCCCTATATGTTTGTGTAATTCCTTTGTATTCATCCTTATTTATGAACCAGCTTGGCTTTCTTAGTTTAAATAGCAGGCATTCCCTTACCAAGCTGGCTAGGAAAGCTTATTTGAGTAGCTCCATGACCAGGGCTGGGGAAAGTGTCCCTTCTGATGACGAGGCAACAGAGCAGCTGGTAAAAAGTCCGTGAGTAATCTCTTACTCTGAACAGCTATTTGCAGAGCCCGCCTTTCTCCATGTCCTGAGGCCCTCATGGAGCACAGCAGGCTGCAAGGCACCATGATGGTGTGGTGGAAATGACAGAAACAGAAACTGGGGGCCCAATGCCTAGGTTTTACTTGTTCCATGCTTTCAAGCGATTGTGCACCCACTATATGCCCTCTGACAACTTCAGTAGTGATTTGGGGGGGGTTTGTTCTCCTCCCACCCTTCCACGCCCATTTCCTTGGTCTCCACAAGGTTTTTCCTATGACCCTGGCATTCTGGCTATTGCTGGAATTACCTGGTCTAGTGACGAAAGAAATCAACACTGATATCTTCATGCTGTCCTCAGTGGGTGCTGCTTTATGCCTTCAGGTCATAAAGGGGCAACGGGCCTTCAGGCAGTAGGGGAAGGCAGGCAGGTGCCACGTACATGTCAGACATAAACCGTTATTCTTGTAATTTAATTTTATTTTGGAATAGCAATAGTGGGATCTGTAAAATCTGGAAGTGCTGATATTGATTCAGATGAATAGCTTGATGTCTGCTTTGCAGTGGGAGAAACCCACTGTCCCCCTCTTTCCCAGAGTGTAATTCTTATAAAGACCCTACTGCCTCCCTCTACTATGGTAAAATGATCTAAATCCACCCATCCATAAATTGACAATATGGGTTTATACTGGACCATTTTTTCTGCAAACCATTTCTGAAAGTGTTATGAAAACATTTGCATTAGATATTGAAAGTTACTGATGGCAAATAGCAGCAATCATGCACATGTCCGATATCATGCTCGCTATGTTTTAACAGAGAAATTTAGAATTACACTCAGCTCTTTCTGAAAAGCAACATTAAGTCTTTAACTGATGTCTGTATAATCTTTTCCCAAAGACTTTTCTTTTAGCTTCTGCAAGTTGCTTTAATTTACAAAGCTGTTATAAAGATGACTGTCAAAAAAACCCCATGTCCATTAAACTTATAATTTAGAATTTGAGGGGGAAAAGTGTCTAATAAAAAAAAAGCCCCTGAGAAGGTAAAGATGAAACCAACAATTCTATTTCATTTTCAGTATTACAGGTTTTTTCCTTCCCCCATAAGCAGAACAAACAGCCACATTTTATGCTTCAGAGTAGATTCCAGAGTGTATGTCTGTATAATGCAGCCAGACAGCACATCAAAAGTGAATAAATTAGCAATATTTAGTTATGCACATTCACTTTTCTGGAGATGATGGTTAAGGCATTGAACTAAGTTATGGGAAGTTTAGGTCGAATTTTCAGCTCTGCTGAAGGTCTACTTTCCCACTTTTATCTTTTGGTTTTGCTTTAAAGTTAAGACTGTGCAGGAAGGGAACTGCCTGTGCATGTGCATAGCAAGGCAGCCTAAGAAAATAGGATCCTGAAACCATCCAGGGTCTTTACTTATTCTTGCAGTGTCACACAACAAATAATCCATGATAAATTTCACTTGCCCTCTACAAAACCTTTGCTGAGACAGATTTTGTTATGTATTATAAATGCAATGCAGACTTCATCACAGCCTCTGCCAGTAGTTTTTCATTCTTCTGGGGTTTGAATACCACATTGAGCTGCCTAGACTCACTAGCATTGCTTTGCCCAACCGTTAGCTGAAAATACGTTTTCCCGGAGATGGCTTAATCTAATCTGTCCTGATTATGTACCAAAATAAGAGAGGAAGAATCATCACAAATGTTGGTCACATACTCATTCAAACTACTTAAGAAAACAGGGAATGATTTATGTGGTCATATAGATTCATCCCATCAAGGGGGAGCATTTTCGCATCAATTTGACGGTCACCTAGCCAAGGAGAACAGGTCGATCTCAATGCAGTGCTAATTCTGGCAAAAGCCATAAATTCTGAGCAACATTCATGGAAAAACAGTCTCATCAACAAAATGTATGTTTTAATAAATAAATAAATAAACAAGGTAATGAACCTTTAAGTCCTGCAAAACTAAGCTTTTAGAAACATGGAGGGAGGAGAATTTGAGAAGTTTTCACAGTCATCTATCCACATCTTTTTGAAATTGATATACCAGAAAGATATACAAAAGGAAGGTTTTATATGCATTTATATACATGGAAAAGTTTAAAAGAAAAAAAGGAGAGGAACTAAAGAGCTAGGGGACCTAAACAGCTAAAAAGCACGGTCCCATCACAGGGGTTATTCTCAGTAAGGCAGATTCTTCTCCAGGGCAACAATTCAGAAAGAATTTGACTACTTGAGGAACTAGAAGAGGTGGTCTTGACAGAGTTTGCTTTCCTTCAATGGCTTTTACCCCAGAGATTAGGCAGTTTGGTTAACGTCAAAGTTATTCTGTTAAATGAAAGTAGGTTAATGTGTATGTTCAGTCAAATTCATTCCAAGTATTCTGATCTTGGTTATGGGCTATAAATTGGAAGAATCTTAATGAAATTTAAAAAAAAAAAAAAAAAAAAAATCACTCAGGTTATCTGCCAGGGTACAAATGACTAGCATCCAGATCAGAGAGTCTGACCTGTGCTCCTTTTTTTCTCTTTGGCATAAGGGTTGTTACTCATATAGATGATTATGTTTGTACCCTTTTATAACTTCTTGGGGCTTGATTAAATATTTTTTGCAGGCAGCGCTTCAAATATGTAAATAACTTTTCTTCTTCAAGAATATTGCTTTAATGGAGACCTACAAAAGCTCTGTCCCCTAGCAACAGCTCTCTGCAAGCTCTACTTATAAATCAATGCCAGATAGGTGGCACACATAGAAAAGACAGAGATATTAAATGGGTTTTATTGGTCAAGGCCACTTCTTTGTCTGTGCAAAATCCAACTTGATTCATTAATTAATTCAGAAAAACAAACCAAAGCAAAACAACTTTTGCCATCTTCCTCTTGGTCTAATACCTACTGATTACTTACCAGTTGTCTCAGAAGGTCTGAACAGTTTTGTAATAATGAAATGCTACACAGTATTATATTAAATGGCTACTTTGAAGACTTAATGAGATTTCATTAGCAACAATAATAATGATCGATGATTGCAATAACTGTAAAATTTGCTTATCATAGAGAATTGATGTCTATATAGTTTTCAAGGAATAGTTCTGCCTAATCTGGCTCATCTGTATGTTTAGGTTCCAGAAGCATTTGAGTAAATAATACATTTCAACCTGAACCCCAACTATCAGCGTACAGATAGGTATGCTTATTCTGCAAAATTTTGACTTTATGTAAATATCACAGATACAAATGTTATATTCATGATGTGAGAATAATATATTATCTCCTTGTCTTCCACACAATGATCCTTCCTTAGTGTAAAATTTATTCTGATAAGGAAAAAGAGGGGCGGGAAAAGAAAAATCCATTTTGCCGTTATTCAGATGAGAGAATTAAAAGCTGGTTCAATAGACTAAGCAAGCTCAAGAAATACATACAATACAGTTGTGTTATATCTCTGCAAATGGTGATTTTCAACAACTTTCGAAGGATTTGCATAGTGAGAATGAAAGAAGCTCCTTAGCTTGACCCTGTTAAATTTCACATTTCTTATCTTGATACTTGAAGCACCACAGCTGTTCAAAATAATTGGGGAAAACAACTTACTTTTACTTTTCATTCTTAAAAGCAGAGAAATCTTTTTTGATCAAACTCTCCAGAAAAGCCCTAAGAAACATGCCAAGAACAGAAAGTTTCAGCCCCTAAATGGTTAGAAAAAATTGCTATAAATTCAAAGGTGACAGGTAGAAAGCATTGAGTAATATGCCTCAGTGCAGTACTGGATGTAATTTAACTCAGAATTTGCTGGGCCATCCATAAGTCATTTACACTTTGGAAGTGTGAAAGAACACAAAGGTGGAAGAAGTCTGCCATGAAAGAAGGCAAAGTCCTGCTTCAGAAAGTGGCAGGAAATTTTCTAGCACCAGAAAGGGTACCATTAACATCTCTATAATTCGATCTTATACCCAATACTGGCAGAAAGCTGATTACCCATTCTGCACTCCCTTCAGCTGTAAATATTTCAAACCTGACTGTTTTATGTCCCTTCCCCATAACAAAGTTACAATCTCTAAAATGTTTGTAACCTATACAGCTTGTTGTAAAGGCTTAATGTCCTTGGCCTGAGAAAGAAATTGTACTCAAGAAATCAGCTTTGTTCCATTTTGGCAGATTAAATTCAAAAGAAATACAGTATTAGTATCCAAGCAATGCAGTCTCTCAAAATAAAAGGAAGGCAAGAACTATTAGGGCTGAAGTAATGGATAATAAAAGCCAAGGGACCAACTGGAAAGTAGCTGTGCTTAATATGAGCAACTTAGGGTCAGAAGTGTCTTTCTGAGGTAGGAAAAGCAAATCTGAGATGGCCTTCATACTCAGTCAGTGCCAAATGGCCACTTCTGTACCCCATCATACTCTTGGCACCAGTAACAGAGACATTTTTCTGATGTAAAGTAGAGCAACAATATCATCTTTAAGTGTTTGTAGCAGCTCTGAACAGCCCCAGTGCTTCCACTCTGACAATCACAAGAAGTCTTGTAGCCTGTTCACTGGCATTGCATACAAAGGCACAATCACTCACACAGTGCATTCATCTTGTTACAATAGAAAGTATTTCTCAAGGCATTAAAGAAGAATCCAGGAAGGTGTAAATTTGGTGACAGATTTGTTTATATTTCTGATAAATCTGGCTGTGATTGTGCATATATCATAGAGTTTTCTTATAAACGCAAGGCAAAATCCAGCTCTGTAATAGCAATGCAACCAGGCTGTGACTTCCAACAAAAAGCTGGAACAAGAACACACAAAGGGGAGAGGAAACTGAAAGAAGTGAAGTACAAACAATTTTCTGCAGAAAGCAGCACTGAATTTAGACCATAGCCATCAACTACAGTTGTGCAGTAGTATCCTGAAAACCTCCAAGGGCAGTGTCCTTGTTTTGGCTAGGATAAAATTCATTTTCTTTCTAGTAGCTGGTATAATGCTGTGTTTTGAATTTAGTATGAAAATAATATCGATAAGACATTGATGTTTTTAGTTGTTGGGAGGTAGTTGTAGTGTCTATACCAAGTCAAGGACTTCTCAGCTTCTCACACCCTGCCAGGTGCACCAGAAGCTGGGAGAGCACAGCCAGGACAGCTGACCCAGACTGGCCAAAGGGACGTTCCCTGCCATAGAACGCCATGCTCCGGATGTAACTGGGGAAGCGAGCTGGGGAGCAGATTCGCTGCCTGGAAACAGACTGGGCATCGGACTGTTTTCTTTTCCTTTCGCATGCGGTGGACAATTGCATTTCTGCAACACTTGTATTATTATTATTGTTGTTATTATTATCATCATCATCATCATTATTATTGTTGTTGTTGTTACTATTATTATTCTTTTCCTTTGTTATCTTATTAAACTGTCTTTATCTCAACCCATGAGGTTTTTTTTCCATTCTCCTCCCTGTCTCCTTAGTGGGGGGAAGGGTTGAGCGAGCAGCTGCGTGGTGCTGAGTTACCAACTGGGGATAAACCATGACAGACAGAGATCCCATAAGCTCCCTGGGCAACCTGTTCCTGTGATTAATTATCCTCACAGTGAAAAAGGCTGATTCCTGTCCTTGAAAGTCCAAAGTCTACAAAGAAAAGCTTGGAACAAAAGGGACAGTAAACAGCTAACGAAGCATGAGGTTAACAGTGATCAGTTCAAATCATCGTGAAATTCTCTCACCCTTTCTTACTTAGTTCATGGAAGAATAAAAATGTTCTACTACTGCTTGAGAAACCGTGATGTTTCTCCTCATTTTTACCCTCCTAACAATAAGTAAATTCAGGATGGCTGGTCAAGAATTTTTTTGCATCCTTTCAATAGATACAGTAGCAGCAAATTCAAGGTAGGCTCCTACATTTCTCACATCCATGTGCCCTTCCTTTTAGGGAATATTTTTAACCACAGGGAAGATGATCAGTGCCAAAGCCAATCAGTCCCTGCCTTCTCTGCAAAAACAACCATTTCCTTCAGCCACTCAGTTTTGGTTTATTCTAGTTTAAGTGACATCCACATGTCTACTAATAGCCTGCAGCGAGATTTAAAGTGTGTTATGTAGATTAAGAGACGAAAGTTCAAATAAACCTCTGCCTGCAGGACACTAGCTTGGTCATCTATATTTGTCTGGAACTGTCTCTAAAATGCTGGCATTAAGCAAGTGGGTAGCACTTGGCTCAAAGAGAAGCTAACCTATTGGAGATCTTTTCTTCCCCAGTCACTCTGATCTCAGGCAGGGTACAGTCCCCTGCTTGACAGCGTGAGTTATCCCCATGACTTAAGTAAAGACATCGTAGGTGGGTGCGTTTTCTACTACCTCCCACTAATGCCAGCAAGAGTTATCGTACGCTTCAAGAAAAGAAAAGGCTTTGGAAATTTCTTTTTCCCTCTAGGCGGGAATCTAGCAGTGACTTTGTGGCAAGAGCTATGGGACTCCAGTTAGAAGTGAGTTACAATTATGACATTCAAGTCTGCCCTGTAATTATAACTGTGATGTGGCTGGGTATCAGGGCTGTGTCTCTGTGTACGTCCAGGGCACTTAATTTGTTTGTTCCTTGGGTGGTCTAGGAACTCCCAAATAGTCACCCTCATAGATGGGACAATGGACTGGTTTGTGGTAATGGACTTTCTTAAAACTAGGTGACTGACTGAACTCCAAACCACCTTCATAACTAAGTATTTGTTTGTTCACAGAGCCCTCCAGGCAGAATTTCAGGCAGTTCTTGTTATTCATCCAGGAAGGTCCTGCTGTATCAGTTCAAATTTATGTTTGTATGGATCATGAATACGAACATAATTGCAATGTTAATATTTAGTCGGGAAATAAAGGCAGATTAAAAAAAACCAAAACAAACAAACAAACAAAAAAACCCCAAACAAACCCAAACAAAGCATCATTACCTTCTGGAGCAAATGCAGAAGTGGTTTTGGCTAGAGCACCAAAGTTAGCAATAGTTTGGTGATAAGACTATATTGTATGCCGAGGAAGTTTTTCAGTCCTTGTGGATTGTTAACTTTTAGGTTACAAAAAGAGCATCTCATAAAATAATGCTAACATGACTTCTAGGAACAAAAATCTTAAAAATTCTTTTTGCTAACAACTGTTGAAATACAGAAAATACATTGGCTTCTACAGAAGCAAATCAAAAAATAGTATCTAATCATTCACATAGGACACTTTGACAGCAAATTAAATAGTCCTGTTTTCTGAAATTCACTCTTAGCTGAGATGATACATTCAGTAAGACCAAACCGTCATGTTTTTCTAATAATACACTAGCTCCTGTTGCAATTTAAAAAAAAAAAAAATGGATTAAAAAAGCCTTTCTTTTGCCTTCTGATGCTTCAAAAATGCAAAACATTCCCAAGAACTTTTTTCGTAACTATACAGTTGAAAGTAGAAAAGTCCATTATCTGCTTGATTATCTGTAACATGGGACTTAATTTGCATTAGGACTGTCTGAAAGTCAAAAAAGCGCAAATGGTTTGAAAATCAATAGTCTAGCATCATTTACAGCTGATAATGTGTTAACTTTAAAAAACACATATGTGATTTAAAGAAAAAGGAAAAATAGTATTATCTTCCTGTTGATTGCCAATCTGATATGTTACATAAGGCGAAGTGAACTGTAGCTGAATTTCCACTGTATCTTGAAGAGTGTATTTAAAAATTTGCAATCATTTTTCCTCATTTGCCACAAGAAGTTGAGGATGACCAGAAATACTGTTTTCTGTCAGCATTAATATATGAAACATGGAGACACATCCTTACAAGTGGGTTACCTCTTTTCCCTGACATTGTATTTTAAAGTGCTCTCTAGTTGCTAGAAGTTACTTTTATTCTTACAGTGAGGATACTAACTGTAATTTTTAGGTTCTTTAAGGACCATGATGATCATAGAATCATAGAATGGTTTGGGTTGGAAGAGACCTCAAAGATCATTTAGTTCCAACCCCCCTGCCATGGGCAGGGACACCCTCCTCTAGACCAGGTTGCCCAAAGCTCCATCCAACCTGGCCTTGAACACTTCCAGGGAGGGGGCATCCACAACTTCTCTGGGCAACCTGTTCCAGTGCCTCACCACCCTCACAGCAAAGAATTTCTTCCTTATATCTAATGTAAATCGACCCTCCTTCAGCTTAAACCCATCACCCCTTGTCCTGTCACTACACTCCCTGATAAACAGTCCCTCACCATCTTTCCTGTAGGCCCCTTCGGGTACTGGAAGGCCACAATTAGATCTCCCCAGAGCCTTCTTTTCTCCAGGCTGAACAATCCCAACTCTCTCAGCCTGTCCTCATTAGGAGAGGTGCTCCAGCCCTCTGATCATCTTCATGGCCCTCCTCTGGACTCTCTCCAACAGCTCCATGTCCTTCTTGTACTGGGGCCCCCAGAGCTGGATGCAAACAAAAGTGTTTGGAGTAACTGAATAACATTGGAATTTATGGAAGATATATTTAAGTAGCTGGAAAATTAAAACAAACATTTTGTATGTACTCAGACTCATGACAATGCATTCACTGAAAGACTGCTTTCTGATTGTAAATCTAATTTTTACAGAAAACACAGTCATCTAAGCAGAAAACAATAAGTTAATTATCTAGTACACATTATTTCTTAAACGACCTAACATTTTTATTTGAACACATGAAACCCCTTTAACATGATTTTTCACTAAACTTTCAGCTTTCAATGTCTCAGATATATGTTGATTATTCAGGATTATGAGCATCATCAAAAGGTTGAAATTAGCTAAAAAGCTGGATATGGAATGTTTGTATAAGGAAGAATATATTGTGTCAGATAAACTGTGTATTAGGAAATGGTCTCATGCTATCTTAAAATCCAGATTCTCTCATTTTCTTAAAAATATGGCTTTTATTATGTTTGATCCCATCTCATCATTAGCAGTTGCAAGAATATTGTTGTAATTGACTTGGGTAGGGAGCAGAAACTGGTAAACATATATTCTTTTTAGGCAGAATTTTAAATTAAAATTTATTACAATTGCACACAATAAAGATTTTATGAACAGGGTTTTTTACAGCAATATATAGGGATGCAAACTAATGCTTTATAAGTGAATTATACATTGAGGATAGTAAAAGGATGCATTGAACATAAATATATAAAAAATATTAAAGGAAATAGTGTTTCCCCCAAAAGTCCCTTGAAAACGTGGGTGTTTGTTGAAAGATGATCATCCTAACAGTGAACACTGCATGATGGCATTTGCATAGCCTTGAAGAGTGATGAAATTCTTCCTGCTTTTCCACATGCGGGTGGTTTCTGTGGGTTTTCTTTTTACATTTGTGCTGTACTGTTTGTCGTTCTGCATGCTGGTTTTGCTGGACTCTGACTTTCATTTGTTGGGAATTAGGGAGGTCCTACTGTACACAGTTCCAGAGCAACCTTATATGAAAAGGTCAAAAGGGGAGATATGACACAGGCCCACAGGTTTATGACCATAGCGGAGATATACACTGACTTATCCTGAGGTGGAACAGCCTTTCAAAGGTAAGAAAAGGAAGAAAACTTCACGATGCAACAGAGATACAAGGCATTGGAAAGGTCATTTCCAGCAGCGACTCAGAAAGCCATGCTTTGGGATTACAAAGTCCTTTGTCTTTTCCAGACATAGGGCAAATGCCACTTCCTATAGGAACATGTTTGATGGATGGCTGGTTTATGGTTTTTGTTCGTTGTTTTGTTTTAAAGAGATAACAAACAAACTAAATTAAATACAGTCCTTCATTAAACTTGGATCCCATTAGCCTGCCTACAGTACTATTGCTAAACTATTGATAAGACCTTAGACTCTCACTCAAGCATAAATAACTGCTCAGGCTGCAGCTTCTGGAGAAAGGGGAAAGAATGTTTATTGGTTTGGAGGTTTTTTTTCCCTTTTCTCTTTACCTTAAATAAACCCATCCTTTCACCTTCCCGAGCAGTCGGGGCCGGGAAGGTATTTCAGGGTCCAAGGGTGCCCTCTGCGGGCAGGAGGGCTCGGCCGGCCCCGCCGCAGCTGCCGGCCCCGCAGGGCTCCTGCCCCTTCCCTGGTCTGTTTAAAGCCCAAACTTGTTCGTGAGAATATTGAGCAGAGTCACGATAGGGAAACTGTATCCCTTTCCTAGTAGCTAAACTTCTGTCATTTAAATGATTAGAATGATGTCGACTGGGTTTATCCTGAGCACTGGTATCACAGGATATTGATGCATGATTCAATTAGTACATCATCAGGCATGCATCAATCGTTGAGCAGTCTGTATTGCTACTCTGATTCAGGGAATGGCACAAATGTCCTATTTGATTCAAAGAATAACTGAACTCGGGCTGGAGGGAAAAAGGCTGGGTTCATACAGTAGGCAAGACACTTGCACAAGTGTTACTGCGTTTATGCTTTTGATTTTTCTTCTGGGATTTCTCTCCCACAATGGTGCTCTCTGTTGACACAGATTTACAAATTATACATATCATAAAAAAGGAGATCCTGAAAAGTCACAAAATTCCAGTGTACATTTCAATAAATAAAACAAATTCTGATAGAAGAGCTGCACTAGGAACATTTTTTTTCATTGCTCTGCTTCATTTGATTGTCTCTTGGGAGCTTCATTGTACGTTGTTCAGCACACTTCAGCAGTAGCTCGCACCCCTGGTCTGGCAGAGGCTGTACTCTGCAAAAACAGGTACACAAGGATCATCTTCTTATTCCCCTTATAGGACTGGTTGCTTTAAAAACCCCTTTTCTTCAGATGTGGGTACCTTATATAAAAATGCTCTCTTAACGAACACTAAAAAGCAAATGTCTCCACTATCCTTTATTTCTGTAGGCTGTATTACACTACCTCAAGCGGCCAACGAATTGAAGAATAAGCCACAAATAATTGGGCAGAATTTTTTTTTCACAGAACATTTTAAAATGTGACATCCTATTGATTCAAAACAAGAAAATGCTTTGTCAAACCATATTTTCCATTGTTGACTTTTTCTTACTTTGATTATTTTCTTTAAAATAATTTTTATGGAAATGAATTTATAAGGAAATTATATACAAATTTTATCTAGAAAATATTGGAAGAAGACATAACATTATCACAATTTTTTGGTTCCAGAATGAAACTGGTGAAAATTTGAAAAATGGTTAAATTTTGAGCAACCAAACTACTGTGTTAGAATGTAGTTTCTAGGGCCTTTTTTCAGATTATTCTAGTGTCCACCATGTATCAGGAATAATAAGACTTTTTTTAGTCCATCTTAAGTCTTTGCCTAAATAAGGTAACAGATTCAATCCCCCTTAATACCATAAACCACTTTCATACCTCTTTGTGTAGTGACATTATTCCCACTGAGACTGCCCTGAAATAGTATATTTCAAGCGAGCAGAAATAACTGAATCTGCTCAAAGTGAATGTTTCTTTTTACAAAGTGATTAAAACATAAAGGAAATCTTTTGATAGATATATTAACATCTTCTATTACTTTTACATGGGGTAGCACAGCTAAAATTTTCATTTAATGTTACTTCTATTTACCTGACATTTTATGAGCAATCACTAAGCCAATGCTGTCACAGCTCTTCTCAGGGGTCGCAGCAAAGCACATTTGATAGAAGAAATTAAATCTAAACATGAGCTCAATTTTTATCATGATAATCTCAAAATTACATATGATTTGGGCAAAGATGTCAAACACTTTTATAGTGCACATAGTTTTCTTAAATAATACTAACTAGTCTAGTAATGTTTCACATATGGAGAAACTGAGAAAGAGGCAGAGAAGCAAAAAAGCGTGCACCAGGTCACCTAGCAGACCAGTAGCAGAGCCAGGGGTAATTTCTGTAGAGTAAAATCTTGATGTGTTTAATCCTATTGAAGTACTCCATCTGTTTGGCCACAATAGAACTTTTTATCTGAAGAAACAAATCAGAAAATTTAAACCACAGTCTGGCAAAGAAATCTCTGCAGACAGAGCCCAACGCCCCAGCACAGACTCACTGGCATAAGTGTATTTGCATATGCATAGAGAGGATCTCATTGCAATACCAGGGCTTAAATCATAAATCACAGTCTTAAACAGAGACATTTTAGCATCTTCCCTCATAATTCTGCCACCAGGTAGATATATGGAGAGGACATATCATTTCTTCCTCCTTTATGAGGTGAGGATGCAGAATTTGAAATCCTAAGAGGTCTGCATCTTTTATAACTTTGGTGTAACCTATAGCCATAAATGGACCATGAGCTTCAGCTCAGTCACCTGTGCTGGTTCAGAACTGCCAAATTTAGTCCAACTGTCAAATGCGTAATTCTCCAAGCTTGAGCAATGCATGGTAATGAGGAGAAGATGTATTCAACTTAAGCTGCACTGTTTCAATTTTTCCTTTGAGGATTCACAGCTCATTACAGAATATCGGAAGTGTCTTAACTGCTTATTTCATCAGTCCAGAAGTTTGCAGATGAGGAAGTGTTTATAAATTATTTGTTCAAGGTATGTTGCTCTAATGAGTAGAATCTGTTCTGAGTCAACCAAGAGCCACAGTCAAGAGGAACAAGTGTTCATTAGGATAAACAGCTCCCAGAATGAAAAGAGAAGTCTGATAAATACGAGACTGGTAGTTCTTAATGCTTATTTATGATTTCATGAGATCCTCATTCAGAGTATCATTTTTTGAAAGAATCTGACAGAAACATCTCTCGAGCTTAAGGCTCTCTTACACCCACCTTTTCCACCTGAGAACTTAAGCAAGATCAGCTCTGCTGCACTTGAGCAGAGCAGTTTTCCTGCGATTTCAGCTGTGCTTGTTTTATACTTGTTTTTCCAAAACTCATCCACATGATCAAACATACCTTTGTCCCAAGTTCCCAACATGGTCAGGTCACTCTTCTGTTTAAATTTAGAGTATGTGTGGGAAGGAAAAAGAAAGTAGTGCTTATGTGTTGGCTGCCTTGGGTCTAGTGCAGGAGGAGCAGAGGATGCCTAGTGCTTGGGAAGACAAGGAAAGGAAAAAGGTCCTGTAATTTCCCTGTATGCACAGAGCTCAGGCCCTAAACGTCCACCCAACCTTCTCTCCGCCACGTGGCAACGCACAGCTAGATGCAGCAGACATATCTCAACCCTAATACGACCTCTCAGGTAAAGTTGGTAGCGATGACATTGCTTCTAGGGTATCTTTGAAGGAATATTTTGTAACTTCTAAAAAAAAAAATAGCCATTGCAAAGCATTCTATACACACAGTGCCTCTGAAACTGCACTGGTGCCACATCTGCAGAAACAGTGCTGGACCACTAACTTCTGGAATTCTTCCTGCCTCCTTTTTCTCTTGGGCAGCTTAGTTTAAAGGAGACAAGATCTGCTTCTGAAGGCTGCCTACTGCATGCTGAGTTCAAGGAGGTGAAGATGTTTAATTGTTGTCTGATAACAACCCATTATCGTCCAAGTTTTCACTCCAAAAAACAAACATTGTTTCTCCCAACCACTTGCTTAAACATTTATCCTCATAAATCCCTCGCTTTCCTTGTAGCTCTAAACCCTTTCTTTTCTCTACTGTGTAGAAGGAAGAAAATGTTGTGTACTTTTGCGAATGTAAACACATCAGTTGCCATGGGAGCAGGTGCTGGAGCTCTGATTACTGCCTGCAGCTGCCACATTTGCTAGGTGCCCAATTACCTTACCTGGTTACTCTAATTGAAGGGAGAATGAACACAATGCACATTATTTAAGCAAAATGCTTCTTGACTGGCAAGTGCAAGATGAGTGGTCCAAAGGGTTCGTGATCTGTTGCTTGCAGCAGCCTGTGTCATGTATTTTCATTATAGTATATGTTACATAAGGTGATTAACAGATATGAGAGCAAAAGAAAAAACTGTGATGGAGAAATGTGTTTATAGAATATGAGGTAGCTTTACAGCTTGAGATAAACAGCACTAGAAGTGGTAAGCATAACAGCCAATCTTACTTTCGAGTGTTTAAAAAAAAAAAAAAGTTCCTTTTCTAGAATCAAATAGCATCAGAGCTGGTTCAAAACAGGACAAATAAGTATCAGTGTAGGATGGTTGTAGATGTCAGCCCATCCCCTTCCTTCTCCTAACGCTCTTGTTTACTTTCCTCCTTTTGAAATCCACTCTGCTTCTACCATAACAACTTTCATACAGGGCTGAGCCTGCTCTAATTAGCTGGCACAATAACAGCCAAAATCCAAAATAGAGACCCATGAAGGGTCTACCTGAGCAGAGATTTCCCTGTATGCGTCAGTCAGTGCGAGAGCTAATAAAGACAGCAGAGACGCAACAGAAAGCCTGGGCTGCAATCACAGCCAGGAAAACAAGAGAGGGAAAGCTTTTGAGCCAAATTGTTGGCAAAGCTTTGAAAGTGTAAGCATGTAAACAGTTTTGTTTTGTCTGAACGCAGCAGGAAGCAGGACTCCATGTCTGCTCTTTGTAGAAGTGCAGAGCTGCATGCAATACTTGACTCCACTAGATGTTCCCTCTTCTATACAGAATTAATCCCTCTAGATCCAAATTCTGGCTGACAACAGGTCTAAAGTGACAGTGTAAATGAATGCTAAATGGACTAGTGTCTAAGGACTGAAAGTCTGGAATTTTTTCTTATTCGTCTGTGAAAAGCAAAGACCACTTCTGAGGTGCTGCACTCTCCAGGTGTTACTATTACTGATGACAGGACATCAGTCCCGGCAAGTAACATCCCAGAGGTTTAGTCCTTTCCAGCAGGTCTTGTCCACACACAATCTTTTCTGACTTGTTACCATAAACATACATGGATCTATTAGATGAGACAAAATACAAGATGGCTGTAAGTGGTCTAAGCTCTTACAGCACCTCCAGCGATACCCTCAGGTCACCTCTCCTTTCTGTTCTGCCTCAGGAGCAAGCCCAGTGTGGTAGAAACACATCTGAGCTGGGAAAACAATGAAGAAAAGAGGATCCTTGGGGTATCCTTTGTGGACAACCTCAGGTGCTCCAGAAGACCTGGACTACTACTTTCAGCTGCCTCAGTCTCCCAAAACCTCTCCCACAAGGCACCCAAACACCGCCCCAGCACCAGACTTCCCACACGCTCTCCCCTTGTGTAATGCCATAGCATAGTCAGCGCAGAGGTGATCTCCTCCCACAGGACTGTCACCAGGGACTCTGGCTGGGAAAGACCATATGCAGGGCCACAGTCAGAGCCAGGGCCAGTCCCCACTCTGCTGGTGCCAAGCAGAGAGGCACTGACATGATCCAGCCCCGCTGCTGCACTCACGAGCTCGAGATCCCTTGGGATCCTTCAGCTCTGCCCTTGCTCTCCCACCTGGTATTTGGCTCCCATGCAGCTGGCCGAATGCTGTGGGTCATCCATGTGGCACTTGCCTTGTCTCCTCTTTCAGTGCCTTCTGGAAAGTCCTAGTGAAGTCAGTCCTTTTCCCCATCTTCAAACAGAAGAGGACGCAAAAGCCCGGAAAGGAACTCATTCATAGCAGCTGGTATTGAGCACTTTTGAGCAGTATTTATTCCAGGCCTGACCTAGGTATAGGTCCTCTAAGAAAGAGGATGCTCAGCAGGGAGATGATGACTTACAGGCATTGCCAGTAAGTTCAGGTACGGCAGTCTCCTTGAGGAGTAAGGAGACTCTTCCTGTGTTATACAGTGAAAAGAAGTACATAATGCCTGTGGTTTGCCAGATTTGGGGATAAAAGTGCCTCTAGGGAACACCAAGGTCCCCATGGCTTATCTTTTCTTTTCCTCGAGTGTTGCTTATCGGTCTAAATATACAGCGGTGTATCTCAGGCAGCATCCCAGGTTGGGTCATTTGTCTGAGTACTGCAGACAAGTTGATGGAAAGGCACAAGCTCTAGAAGTGCTTTGTCAGGTATGTCATAAGGCATAAATGACAAAGTCAAGGATGTGTCATCCCGAGTTTGATGCAGATATGCTCAAAGTCCCCTGGAAGCATTTCAGTGGCCCAACACAGAGATACTGGTAAGGTGGTTTTGTGCTGAGCACCTTTATGGCGGCAGTCTTTGAGAAAGATTTAAGAGAGTAAAGCTGCTATATACTCATTAAAAGTTGGTCTGGCTTTAATGTCTGATTCAGCATATTATAAGTTTAATTCTAGAGGCATTATGCTCTTATCCAATAATTAATGCATACACTTAGATCTCAAAGAGCGCCCTGAAGGTTAAACATGTGCTTAAGTGCTTTGCCAAACTGGGACAGCGGCATGTACACTCTTCTGAGGTGCAAGCAAAAGTGTATAAATTAAAAACCAAAAATGTGAATGTCATTTTATGGATTGGTCTACTTTAAGATAATTCAGGTAATAAATTATTCCTTCCTATTATAGGGCACGTCTTATCCAAAATATTTCTTCTTTTATTTGTTGCTTTGTAAAAGTCTATAGCATACAAAATCAAATAGGGCCAACTGAAGGTTAACCATGGATATACATGGCAGAAAAAGTACTTAAACTTTCTCATATGCTTATTAATATCTACATCATTAAAGCTGCAGAGATGTATCTATTAGGATTTTTAAAGAATACACAGAAAAGTTAGGAAAGTAAAATAATTAAGCACTTTTCTGAATCACACTGGATGTGAATCCAACTCTAATACCTAAATATCTCTCGAGGTGTTCCCCTGGATCTAAGGCAATTAATTCTAAATCTTAATAAAGAACAACAAAGCTTCCTAAGGCCAATGTTTAAGGCGTATTGGTGATACAAGGTGCATCTCTGTGCTAGGAAATAAGATTTATGTGAATGAGGTAGAAGCCTTACTACTATTAGTCCTTCTTGTTTTATGACCATTTCACATAATTCAGCTCACAAAGCATTTTTTAAAGAAAACAATGGTTTTTTTGTTGTTCTTAACACAATAAAAAAGTTACAGTATATCAAAAAACACACTTCAGAGAAAAAGTTAAGAAATTCTCTCATACACTGTCTTCTAATTTAATTCATTTGTAAGGTGCAGTACATAAACAATTAACTTAGCAAGGAGCTGTGATAATTTAATCTGAGATAGATCTAACACAATATAAGTTTTCCCTAATTACTTTATCAGAGAAGAACTGGAATTAGTTTTAAAACAAAGCTGAGAAAGTTCTTTGAATGCCAAGAAAATACTCTGAATATACATGTAACTTGTAAAGTTGTGCAAACCACATTGTTCAACATTTATAGTGTGGGGTGTATAGTCTTATTCGAACAGAAATTACTTATTTAAAGCTATGATTCTGTTCTGGTTTATCTTTTTTCACTAATTAATCACTCAGATATTTTTGTGGACAAGGAAGAGATATCTGTGTTCCAAGTTTAGGATTGGACTTTAACGTACTACCCATTTATATTTGTTGTAAACACAAAATAAGATTGTGATATTCCATCGCTGTTGTACAGAATGATGGTTTCCTTCTTGGGTTTTTTTCCCCTTATTCTTGTGGAATTTTGTTAACTGAATGGTGTTAGTGGTGTTTTCCCTGGAATTCAGCGTGTATGCATCTTACGAATTTCTATTTTCTATATTTATTTCTATTTTATTTCTGAATCTTCATATTTAGAAGATGAGTTGTCACAGGGAAAAAAACTGTTCCACTCACATGATTTGATGAAACAATTTTTACTTATTGATAACACAAAAATAACGAGCAGTGAGTAATCTATACATTCAAAATCAGTATCAGCAGCATAACAGATAAACCACAACACTGGACACTTTGATAACGTCAGTAAACACCTGAAATTTTCTAAACAACCTCCTAAAAATAGTCTCAGAAAGTTATAAAACCCATGTGTGTCCCCCACATGTATTCACAGAGTTGAGCATCCACACGGTCCCCAGCCTCCCTCACAAGATGCAGTTATGGGCACCCGTGCCCTTTTCTGTGAGTGTGGGTGCTCAAGCATCACACGTGCCCAAGCTGCTCCCTACAACCCACTCATCCTCACTCCAGGAAGCAAACACCCCACAAGGTCCCGTAGGCATGCCCCAAGTGTGGGTGCCTACCTGCTGCGCCCCGTACCATCAGTCCAGCAGCTGGGCGCAGGCTACTCGCAGCCTCTCACAAGGGAGGGTGCTCCATCAGGCGCACACAGAAGTCACGGTGCTGCTGGGGTGGTAGTCCCAAACCTGGTTTTGATTTGACTGGTGATTTGGTACCACTTCTCACACCAAGGTCTGTCCCCCTTGCTAAAAATTTTCATGCTTCTCTTACAATTCAACCTTCCTCCTTTTCTCAAAAATGTCTCGGTGATCCCCTGGTCAGTGTTTAATTCTGCAAGTGTTTTTTTCAGGCAAACTTCATCGTTGTTGCTTTCTTCTTGTTATGACCAGTTTGGGGGCAATCACTCTCCCAGAAGAGGCATCGTGGAGTATTGCATTCCCGTGCACGGTTTGCACGCCCGCTGCTTTCCTACCGCCCCAGTTACCCATGACATCTTACCACAAGGGGCTGTGCACGTTTCCCCACAGCGGATCATTTCGGGTAGAAAGGGGCTCAATGGGATTGACATACAGCACTCCACTGACAAGACTATGACAGTAGGGAAACTAATTTAACTAAATGAGCTAGCCAAGGTCACTTTACAGCAGTTGGTTTATAACTTCAACTTCCACAGCCCGCAACTGTACGTGGAGCAAACATCTGTTCACAGCAGAGCAGCCGCTGTACCTGTTCATTAACCTCCAGAGCTGCCCACACAGCTTGTTTGTTCCCTTATCTATTACCGAACGCTTCTGGGTACGTTCGTCGCCTGGATGGTCAGGATCATTTGGACAGTGCAAAGCCTACTGGGGGCAAACTAGCTGGCTTCACATTCACTATTTTGCTGCATGTTAGCTACTGGCTATTTCTTCTTTCTCACAGAGTTATGCAGATCCAGCAGGTATAGCATTTTGGTTTTCTGTTAAAATTCAAAAAGAAAACATGAGCAAGATTCATCCTGATATATTCCCAAACAAACTTGCATTCCAGACATAGCACTTAAAGCATTTCTACAGAATATTCAGCAGCATCTCTTTCCTTCTCACCACCCAGTGACAGATTTCGTATTGTGCTGATTACAACCAAAGGGAAAATCATGTCAGATTATTTAATCAGAGGCATATATAGGGTGTCCTTTTGAAGACTTATTTTAAGTGATATCAACTACTTTCACATTCAGCTGTGTAATCATGAAGCAGATTTTACATCACACTATCAGCAGCAACCCAACAATGGAAACCAACCGAAAATTAAGAAGTCATTTAATTGGCTGAAAGCAACTGAGAGCTACCTGTTACCAAGGCAATGCAAATCTTCCGTGTCTGAAAAATTATGTGATATCATGATGCTTTGATCACCAAAAAACCCTAACATACCTATGTCCAACAACAGCAAGGACTGCTTAAATCAAGATTTTTTTTAAAAAATCTTAAATTCCTGGCTATATCAGTACATATGTACTGCAAATCTGCATGTATTAAAGCAGAAAAGGTTGTTAAAGCACTAGTCTGCAATACAAGGGAACTGAGATTTGGTACCCTATGTTTTTCCCATGTTATCTTGGGCAGTTCACTGACAACCACATTTACAACAGTATCTGACATTTAAAGATGCAGGCAGATGCCTGGTGAGATTTGCAAAAGCTCCCAAACTGCGTGCATAACTTCCACAGTTTGTTTTTTTTTTTTTTTTTTAATTCAGCACATGCTGGAATCAATGGGCAGCATCCCTCCAACCTCAGTGGATTTCAAGTCTGTGCTTTCCTTGCCTGTCCAGAAAAAAAGAGGTCTTTATTTGAGCTAGTTTATCCCCCCTGCAGTATAGCAAATGAACAACCATGATTCACGTAAAATGTATTACTTACGTGATCCCAAACAATTAAAGGTAATTGCAAGCAGGCAGCAAGAGGAAATAGCATGTTATATTACATTCTGTAATTCACAGTGAAGAGAGCGGGCCCCTGATAGACTGTGGTTGATATTACTCATACTTGGCCAGGAGCAGGTATTAAAAATCCTTTGCTACACATCTCAGCATTATATGTACACTAGAAGTTACTTATTTAAGCATGTACAGTCCTGGTAGTTCCTTTTGCTATCTCTTCATTAATTAGATCCCTTTGTACTCATGTGTTGACTTCTGATTTACACTTTGTTTGACCAGTGTCAAACAGGGGAATTCAAAATGAAAAGAGTTCACTGCCAGTGGAAAGAGTGACTATGAAAATATCTTTTACAGGCAAGTCTTATCCACAGTGGTTTGGCAATAGACATGGCTCCCAGGCTCTAAACCAGTCATTACTTCTGCTTACTGGACAAATTAAAATCCCTATAAAAGTGATATTTAACTTTGGAAGCCTTCAGTTCTGGATCAATTCATTTGGATTTTAATCATGCTGGTATAATAAAGTTGCACACACTGAGGTATTGGTTGAATCAAATTCTCCTTTGATAGATTTGGAAATCAGAATCTACTTTTATTTAGAACTTGTCTTATGTTCCCCCACATTTTTTACATTTTTGTCTTCCTCTTTTTATTTCTTCCTTCACTAGATATAAAAGGAAGAAATGTGCACTCTTCTCAATTTCTCAGGTTTGTTACAGTGCCAGGTCTTCAATTAGGCACTTATACTGAATGTAGTTAACAGAAAATGAAGTTCTGTAATCTAGCCACTAAAAACAACCAGAAGCAAGAAACATTCACCATAAAATCATTATTTCTTTCCAAGAACCTGCTAAAGTGTATTTTCTCAGTGATCTGGTATGTTCTTGAGTCAAAATTCTGTCTTTTCCATCATCCTCCATTGTCCACAAGAGATTAGGCAGACATGTTCCTTCTAGCACAAGCTCACCTAGACTGCTTCCCATGAAGTAAGAGGAACATAATTTGCTGCCGTTCTTTCTACGGTGTACCCCAGCAGGCTGGGAAAGAAGGAAGAAGGAAGCCCAAAGAAGTTACGTAGCTCCAGTTCCACTTGGTTTCCCTTGGCAGTTAAACCAGGTCATGGGCAGAAGGTGGAAGGATGGTCGAGCACACACCCAGAGAAGGTCTAAGTCTATGGTTCACTGCCTATGCCATGACTTAGGCAAAGACACTATGTCCCTCAAGCAAGGTCCTGAAGCTCTCAGTGTCATTTCTGAACATGGGTCTCCTTCACAGTAACACAACTTGCTGCCCTTACCCTATACTGCAATTTGATGTGCCAGTTCATATATTTCCAGGGGGTTTATTTCCTACTAAGAAATTAACGGAAAAAGAAGAGCAGTGAAGACCTCTATAATGAAGCTGGTGACTTTTTTCCCTTGAGTGAAGTTTTGCCAGTGTATATCTAATTTTACAACTGGATTATAAGTGAACAAAGCCACTTTTTAATGAAAATATCCTTTTTTTCATTTTTCAATCTTTTTCATAGAAGTTACAATAGATTTTGTTTGGGATTTACAATACCTTTCTCTTACTGAGAAATCACATCTTCATGGTCCTTTCCTTAGAAAACTAGCAGCATTCTGGAGGTTATCTAAGGACAAACTCTGGGAGATGACTCAGTTAGCTCCTGCTTCTCCTCAATTGACATCTAGCAGCCTGCCTCCTTGTGCTTTTTCCAGACTTACCTATGCAAGACGAAACTGTCCTTAAAAAAACACCACAAACAAAAGGTCTCCCACCATTACTAACACAAGCTCATCTGGAAAATCTTAGAAAATTAGGGGTAAGGTGCTGCCCATGTGATCTTCAGCACTGCTAAGAAATTTTGGTTGCAGCTGAATTTACTTTTGTCCTGATTTCGGCTGAGATAGTTAATTTTCTTTCTAGTAGCTGGTATAATGCTGTGTTTTGAATTTAGTATGAAAATAATATCGATAAGACATTGATGTTTTTAGTTGTTGGGAGGTAGTTGTAGTGTCTATACCAAGTCAAGGACTTCTCAGCTTCTCACACCCTGCCAGGTGCACCAGAAGCTGGGAGAGCACAGCCAGGACAGCTGACCCAGACTGGCCAAAGGGACGTTCCCTGCCATAGAACGCCATGCTCCGGATGTAACTGGGGAAGCGAGCTGGGGAGCAGATTCGCTGCTTGGAAACAGACTGGGCATCGGACTGTTTTATTTTGCTCTCGCATGCGGTGGACAATTGCATTCGTGCATAATTTGTATTATTATTATTATTGTTGGTTTTGTTATTGTTATTACTATTATTATTCTGTTCTCTTGTTATCCTATTAAACTGTCTTCATCTCAACACACGAGGTTTTCTTCATTCTCCCCATCTCCTTGGTGGTGGGAAAGGAGTGAGCGAGCAGCTGCGTGGTGCTTAGGTGCTGGCTGGGGCAAAATCATGACAACTTTACATGGTGCTGTGCAAATGATCTGGCAAACTGAAATCCTGTGTATGCAATGCTTTCTAATATAAATAAAATCTTTTGATTTTCGGATATCTTGGTACCACTGTGAGATTCTGCTTCTGTTTCCAGGAATGGACAATGTCTCTGTGAGCTACACCACAGCAAAAGCCACCCAGTATAGCTGATGCTGCCTCTGTCCCCTCCCTGCACACAAACTCCCCTAAGTAGTGACTTCCAAACCAACTCTACATTACTGATCAGCTGTGACGGGCCACAATTCCACAGAAAATTTGCTTTAGGAGAGCTGTATTAGCAGAAACTCATTTCACCCCATACCAGACTCTGAGAAACTAACTGTTATTTCCTCTTCTTGGTAATCTCTGTAGGTCTGGAACAAAAAGTCCTTTCTTCTTCTTTGTTTTCATATGTCTTAGCCCTCTCAGTCCTCTTGAAGAAACTTCTTTTGAAGATCTACAAGTGAATCCTTTGTATCACGAGACAGACACAATTATTCATGGTGGATGCACAGATTACAAGAAACAGCTATTTATAGAGACCACGTTTTTCTCTTTCTCTCTGGTTTGAAAGAAGAAAGAGGAATATTTTGAAGGCCTAAATTGCACCTACGTAGGTGCAATTCACAGGGTGAAAGGCATTGAATTAGGAGCTTTCAAGATCCAGGCTGTCAGAAACACTAAACTTAGAGGCTAAGGTGGAATTTAGGCTGACTGCATATGGCCAATAATCTTCAGCAACATAAAGCAATTCTTGGAAGCTAACTAAGCCCTAAACCACCAGCAATGTGTTCTCAGTGATAAAAGAGTAAGATTAAATGTTTCCAGCATACCAGTAAAATTCACCTGACGTTTTAAATATAAACTAGGATTGAAGATTACCTGTACAGACATATTACTCTATCCACAACCAAAGCTCTGATGATGATTTTTGGTCCGTTGTGACTTTGATGCACTCAGCTCATTAATCCAGCTTCATTCAGATTATTTCTAGCACTGCAGCCCCTGGAGAGCTTTTAGAAACTGCCTCAAAACATCTCACCTCCAGATAAAATTTCCAAAACAAATGTTGGTTTGAGGCATGGGACTGTGTATCATTTAGTTCTTCTGTACCCGAACAAGATTTTTTAAGGCTGGAAAGATCTTTAGACTACTGTAGAAGGGCATGAGTCAACTTTACATTGAGACGCAGAGCACTGGAGTTTCTACTTTGAACAGTTTTAAGATGTGACATAAAGGAATTAAAGAAAGAACAGCTCCTCCGGGGAGTTCCCAAACACCTCGGAAACTTATTTCACACTATGGTGCCTGAGCAACTGTAGCAGGGGGACCAACAACAAAGATGTCTTTACCATGAAGATGATTGATAGTACTGTCAAAAAGCTTTACTGTAAAACATGCATTAAGTAGTAAACAGATGATGCAATAATATAACCCCCTTCTGGGATCCTCAATTTTATATTCCTCACTGATAGGAATACCCAGGCTAGTTAAACTTTAACAGGACATTGTCACACGGTATTGGCAACAGCGCAGATGAGAGACACAATCATAAAAGGGCTAACAAGCCTTTCCTGCTACTTGATTGTTTAAGGCGGGCTTTTAAAGAGAAAAGCAAGTTGGATCACAGAGAAATGAAGACCAAAGGCACATTGTCTCCCATCTGGGCTGGTTACAGCAGGGAAATGATTGGTTATTCCAGAGATTTATTTTCTGGATGGTGAACACAAAAATAAACCTTAATGAAAAGCCATGAATCTGGATTTTGCTCTGGTGGTTATTTAACCTTTCACTAGCTTACTATGTGTACTTTCCTTTCCCTGACAGTGGCATGAGGCCAAAGTTTTGCTCAGTATCTGCAGCAGGTCCAGGCACAGGGGATTGCAGGAACAGGAAAGATAAGAAAAGCTTCACTGACCGTCAGCTGACCTGCCTACCTGGGAGTACGAGCTGCTGGAGGTACCAAGGCTGCTGCCCAGCTTTACAGTGTCATTGGGAAAAAATTGATCCAGCACTGAAAGCAATTTAAAACTGGATATTTGAGGCAAGAACCAGGAAGAACACACCCAGCTTAACACTTCAGTGAATACCATCAGACTTGTTTTAAACGATTTTACATACGTTTGTTGGGGTGTATCATGTATAGAGCAGTGGTTTTGGTTTATTTGCATTGTCATTGCCTGGTTTTAATAGTGTTCACTGTATTTTCTTACACTGAGAGAAAACTTAGTTTAGCTCAGGCACACCTTTTATGACCTCACTTAAAAATTTATGTTTATGGTACCCCTTCATTGTTAATAGCAATGGTAATATTGAGAGTCAAAAATAATAACTTTATAGTAAAATTGACACAGTAATACACCTTTTCAGTTAAAGTTACTGTCCCTCTTTTCTAACAAATAATACTTACATTATGGAAACTAGTATTTGAGTGGAATAAGTAAGATAGAAAGAAATCTACTCAGTCTCTGTTAAGTCTGGCATTAATCCTCTTGTCACTTTTTGCTCAGAAATATTTATGAGACACAAATTTATGCTGTGGCACTGTTGCAGTCAACGGCAATCTGCCCATGGGCTTCAGCAAAGTCAGTGTATCTTCTTCACCTTATAATGAATGGTTAACCTAGTGGTAATGAGACAAAAGAGACTCATCCATCTAACTAGCTCCTTATGCTTTACTTGCCTTTTAATAACATCTCTTCTATAACTATACTAGCCTTTAAAAAGTGGGTGTGACAGTGCATTACTTTGTCCAACTGTAAGCTACTCGTGTACTTCTACTTAATGATCAGACAAAATTGTCATCTGGGTTTTTTGTGGGGTTGGGTTTTGGTTTTGTTCTTTTTTTCCTGGAAGTAGATAAACTGATTAGCTGCCCTTTTACAGGAATTCCATCATGGGGAGATAGAATACTGCAGCACTAAGTGCTTTGTTATTATTATTTTTTTTTTTAATTTAATTGTCTTTTGTGCCCTTAGAACTCCATTACAGAGACCAGAAAAGCTATTAGCAGCACAGTATGTAAAGTGGGAATTGTCTCTTGCCCTGCAGCCATGATTTAGCAAAGTACTTAAGCTACTTACCTAACTTCATGTAAATTGTCTTAAAGTGCATTGGCCAATGCTGATGTTACTGCTAAATGTGTGCTTCAATACATTGCTGAAGAGGAATCTAATTATTCATCTGTTTAAAACTGAGCACACCATGAGCTCTTTCAGTGTAGCAGGTCCTCCTCTTAACTCTCATAGATGTCATAATTATTCTTTTCTTTCTATTACTGTTTTCTAAGCAGCTACAATCACAGTCCATAAGAAGCCCAGTATTTTAACATACCAGGCAGCCTGGGCCTTGAGGGGTTTTGAGTATGGCTCTCCAGCGTATCTGGATGCTGGCTGTGCTTTGCTAGGAAATCGCCACCCGATGTAGGTTTCATCTGGCTAACTTCAGCTATCTGCAAGGCTTATGTCTTCATTTTTGTTGATGTCCCTTACAGTCGGCAGAGAGAAACAGGAATGTCTAAACAATGACTCAAGTGCCTCATTTTAGATATGTACCTGAGAATGAGTGGAAGTATCTATTTCTTTCCAGTGATCATAAAGTCAGTCTTGGGGATCAGTTCATATGGTAGATACTAACATTCCCATCACGACCACGCTGTCATATCAGGAGGGACATAAATAGAAACTCAGGCACCCACAAATGTCAGAGTTGGGTAAACACCTAATGATTTTAGGAGTCTTAGGCATCTTGAATGTCCAGAACTCCCACTGCTCTATCATGGATATTGCCCCATAGTCCACATTTTGCTCCAGGTGAAAAAGTTCCTGCAACCACTAATACAGAGGGGTTCAGTATATTCTGCATAGAGACCCTTGAATGGATTGAATCTGAGTGAGCAAGCAAGTTAGAAAAATGTTAAACAGATTAAATCTAGATTCAGCAGAGATTCATGATTTGTGTGTGTAGTCACTGGATCCATAAATACTAGGTACACAGCTCTAGGCTCTGCCCTTTTGAAACAAAGGTGTTTAATGAGTACATCCAGTTAATGTCTGCACCAGACATATAAATATCTAAAATGGGAAATAAATCACAGCTACTAAAGTATTTCTTTCCTCATAAATCAATGTATTCCTAGTAAGCAGCTTACACATTATGGGTTCTTCACACCCACCCACATGTATTTTATTTCTATTTAAGCTGAAATAAGAATCTGAGATCCCAAAAAGCTTTCTCCTACCGCCAGATAAATAATGGGACAGAGCCAAGAAGTCTGTTTTTAGAAATAGTTATTAGAGCACAAATCTCCATTCAGTTCACATAGTACTCATAACAGTGTGCTAGAAAGGCCCAGGACCACAGGTAGCACTGCAAAATATCTCACCGTTGCCAGTACCCATCATAGCAAACTGGGAAAAAAACCAAAATGTTTTGGATCAAACTGATCATCAGTGTTCCTCTATTAAAGGGGTGCTGGCAGAACATATGGCTTTATGTATGACTGTGTTGTTTGAATGGACTCAGATTATGAAGTGGCTGAAATTGTTGTTTATCACAGACTTGATTGTTTATTTTTAAAAAACTCCCTGGAATTTTTAGTTGCCAAAGAATAAAGTGACAATGTTTTCAAATTTCCTTCAAAAACTTATCATTCCAAGGTCTTACCGGAGCTGCCCATGAAAGAAAATTCTCCATTTACAATTGCAGTTTGGTACCTCTGACTTGGAGAATTACTTGATATGTGCTATACTGATTTTGTATTATTCATGTTCCTTGATCTAACCAGGTCAACCAACCCGGCAGAAGACCAAGTATAGGACACAGACACAATTATTTCTATAAAATAAGTCATCATAAAAGACACAAACTTAATTGAGTCACATGAGATCAGTTGTTCATAAATTCATGTCGATTGACCTTAATTATACTACTTTTGCTTCAATTTGTTACGAGATTGTTCTATTACTTTTCATTGACACTATATCAAATTGACTATAAGCAGCCACTTATCCCCTTTACTGTTCTTAGATTTTGGCATCAGCATCAAAACCTCTAGGATATCCCCTGTATTTCAACACAGTTAAATCAGTGCTCTCTGTCCTGGTTTAACCCCGGTAGACAGCTAAGCACCACTCAATTCTTGTGCCTACTCGCTGGCAGGGCAGTGTGAGGAGCAGAAAAGGCTTTGACGCTGTGTAAGCACTGCTCAGCAGTAACTAAAACAGCGTTAATCAGAGATAGGTTTGTACCTCAGAGCAGCAAGTTTATGTTCCTTTGATAATTCCTGATTTGTGTTAGATTTCGGGTTTATTTTAACTGTTCCATGTGTTTTTAGCTTTTGAGAGGCAGATTTGGTGACAATA
This sequence comes from Balearica regulorum gibbericeps, assembly GCF_011004875.1. Classification (NCBI taxonomy): domain Eukaryota; kingdom Metazoa; phylum Chordata; class Aves; order Gruiformes; family Gruidae; genus Balearica; species Balearica regulorum. The sequence goes on from NC_046184.1 coordinate 65,965,114, forward strand.
CAGGGACTGAATTTTACTTATGGTTAGCTATATAGTACACACAGAAAAGCTGAAATTTCAGTTATGGTTATTGTTATAAAATGGGATGCAAAATCAGAACCCGTGTATACTTAAGCCTCTGCTTGAATAACGCCTCTGCAAGTGAACACATTTAGTTCAAAAGGAAGACTAATAATTTTATCAGGCTAATCAGAATGCAAAATATGATTCCATTAAATAAAATGGAAAGTGTAAGGGGAGCAGTTTTGCTTTGGTTTTGTTATCATTTTGAAACCAATTATGCTGCAATTAAACTAATTTAGATGATCTATACAGTTATTAACACATTTCTATGTTAAAAAACCAAATCAACATGAAAAGAGAAAGAAGAGTTTCCTATATTAGCTGGTGTCACTGCTGGTCTTTACACAGTTACTAATAATATTTGTTCCAGATCTCTGAATAACCATGTGGGTTTTCCTCACATTGTCCATTGACATTTTCAGAATCACCTGTATATTATAGAAGAAGCTCATACTGTCAATTCGTCTAAGTGACTGAATGCAGCCAGCCCGTGAATCTGTTAGTAACGTAATTTATTTCAGCTGAAACCACGTTTCCCATTTTTTCAGCTGGGATAGAGTCAATTTTCACAACATCGCCAGGACAGCTGACTCAAACTAGCCAGAGATATTCCATACCATGACCTCATGCTTAGTGTATAAGGCAGGAGCTGGCCGGGGAGGAGGGGTCGCTGCTTGGGACCGGCTGGGCATCGGGCTCTGGCGGTGAGCAAATTGCATTGTGTATCACCTGCTTTGTATATTCTGTTATAAGTACTGTTGTTACTTTCCTCTCCCTTTGCTGTCCCAGTAAACTGTCCTTGTCCTAACCCATGAGCTTTACCTTTTTCTTCCCATTCTCCTCCTCATCCCACGGCACCGGGGGAAAGAGTGAGTGAGCGGCTGCGTGGTGCTCAGCTGCCAGCTGGCGCCAAACCACGACACCAGGACATAATGATTTCTGTTTCAATAGCAGTCATTCCCTTTCATTTTTAAAGCATAACATCTGAGTTTTCCTAATGATATGTTAAAAATATAATGGAAATTGTTTGGGTTTGAGTAATAAATCGGGCCCTTTGCTTTTTCTACTTCAAGCAGACCCTGTTGCTGTTTGCAATAAATCTGTCCCTTTCAGGAGCACTGCTGATTGTTCCTCTCACTTACTCTTACTAACTCATTTTAGGGTGTCTCCTAATGTTATGGAAAATCTTAGAAAACAGTTTAAGGGATAATATATAGCACAGGCCTCTTGATAGCGAATGTAAGACTAAAAACCAGTCTCATTCAAATTCTTTGTTTGCTATAAATATAACAAATTTGAGCTTAGATAAGAACAGAGGGGTATGGAAAAGGTTTGCTCAGTCTTGCCTATTAAGGAAGTGTGGGAAGTTATTTTGCAGAATGAAACCGAAGAGGTAAGGAGAAGAGAGCAGGAATAATTGATGATATTAAATGGAGTTAGAGAAATAGATGACTGAATCAGAGGTATTTGCATTCTGCCAAACTCTGTCCATTAGGTTTTCCCCTGCAAAAAAAAACAACCCACTGCTCTTTTAATGTATCTCTCACCATTACTTTCAACTAACGAAGGCAGGAGCACTTGGATAAAATATTTTGTTTTGATCCAGTGTTTAAGGAACAAAAAGGAAGGAATGGAACAATAAAAATAACAGGTCTTAGTGTGTGCTCAGATGTTATTTTCTAATATATGTTTTAAGCATATACTGTTAAATTTCTACCTGGAGTTAGAATGCAAATATATAAAGGGTTAAAACCCTTCCACACATCACTGTTTTGGGAAATTTCCAAGGAAAATCAAAGTATTTGGTTGCTGCCTCCTTTGTATGTTATATTCTTTTCCCCACATTATTAAATGGATCCTGAGTCTCAGATTGCTGTAAAACAATTATTGTGTCAGTGGTTCTAGGAAAAAAAGATGAAATAGCATTGAAAATTTTATCGCCATAGTTGAAAAAAATCTCATAAAATATGCAGCAGCATCTCTTTCACTTTCAATATTTAGATGGCTTCTGAAAGACCTTATTAAATCTTTAAAAGACTGGTGAGATAGTGACTTCGGCTGAAACAGCTTACAGGAATGTGCGTGATCGTCCACATTCCAGCACCAATCTGCTTTACAATCTCTGCCAGGGCACTTAACCTCTTTGAACTAGTCTCGCCCCATCCCTGATGCAGAGATAAAATGCACTAAAAATCCAGAAGAGAAAGGTTCTCGGACAGAGTTTTTACCAGTTTGTTCCTTGTTAAAGTGGAAATCTGCGTCATTCTTGGGGAAATCTGAGTGCTCTGGAGACAAAAGCCTTCCACTCCTTATTCTGTAGGGAATGCAGGGAAGTAGCTGTGACCTCCACAGCAACTCACAGGGTCGTACACAACAGGTATTTTGGCTCAAACCCACAGCACAGATTTCCATAAAAATGAGCTAACCATGTCAGAGTGAGACAGAGACAAGCTGTGATGCTCCTGTTCCATCCATGCTCAGAGCTGAGGATGTCCAAGCTAGTTCGGGAACAATCACATTGCCTCTGTTAGTACAGCAGTGGACTTAGGTCTGTATTTATGTATTAACTGGGGCCTTTCTAAAGTTAGCTCATAAGCATCTTCACAGTCTTCAGTTTTTGCCCTGTGATGGCTCCACCCTTGTCTCTGTCCCACAGCTTCCATTCTGAGGTGTTGTGTACAGCCACACAGAACAAACTCTCCACAATCGACCATACCATCCAGCCAAACCATTTGAAACAGTTTAGGTTATTTCAGATCTGGTGCTTGTTTACTGGTTTGTCTTAAATGGTTTATGTATCCCAAAGTTTGCTGGAATTAAAAAAAAAATAATATTAAATGCCCACAAAATACTGTGACATTTCACATATCATTTATCAGGTATTAGCTTTTCCTGTTTCCTGCTCCAGTGAGACATTTTAAGTAATCCCTTCAAGGATTATTTTGTGTTAGTGCATTTCAGCAGGAAAGGAACTGTGACCTCATTAAAGTCCACAGATGCCTGTAAGTGTGTAAAGTTTCCAAAGTATTGTACTTCTATACATGGTATTTGTGTGTATAATATAAAAAAGTACTTTGAGTCTGCAAGAGTTAAAGTTATGATGGGTTTATCATCACAAAAAGCATTTTTCAACCTGTTCATAGATTCTGAGAGATATTTTATTTTCAATTCGTTTTTTCCTGGGAAATAGCCTTTCAAAGGAAACACAAAACAAATACTTTCCAAAGTATTACTATTGGTTTTGTTATGGTTGTTATTACAATAATAATTGTTGTTGTAATGATAATATTATTTATATTGATAGTAGTAGAAGTAACACTAGCAATAATAAGGATTTACCCTCCCAAATGTTTTTTGCTGCCCCATCAAGTGAAAAAAGCAACCCTGTGCATTTTGGCCAATACTTCTGCTACTGTGAGGATTCACTTAGGACCTAGAATATCCAGATTATGCAAAAAGTGAGCAGATTTCTCATACAATAAATCTACAATGTTTCTAGGTAACAAGACATTTAAATCAAAGCAGCTTGACACCTTGAGATGCAGATGTCTTTAGTCATGTAGACTTCTTTTGCATGGCATAGCGTCTGCACGTGCTAAGAAGCCCTGAGAAAGTTGCCTTTTTCTGTGGGAACACCTGAGGAGACCTAGAGTCCTCCAGTTCTCCTGCTGGGAACAGAGTTGCACAGCATTGCACTGTGAAGAATTTCTTGAGGAACACAGTTCTGGCAAGAACAGAATCTGAGGTTAAGACAGGCTGTGCCACAGAGATCCTGGCCACAATTGTGTGAAAAGCAGCTAAAAAAAAAAAAAACCCACTCCTTTGGGAGTGGTTTTGGCATTGGTCTCAGTCCGGTGGTGCCATCAGCTAAAGTCCCAGCAGACAGAGGAGGAGACCAGATTACTAAGAAACAGGGGAGACAAGGCAGTACTTTATGCAGCTGAGGAAGATACTTGTGGCCATGCTGGCACAAGTATTTGGGCATATTGATAAGACAGACACAGCCCTCGTGTTTTACAGGAACAGATGTCTTCCAGACCACCCTTTCTTCATTTGAGCTGAGCCGGTGGTCTGTGTCTGTCTCAGGTTACAAAAGCATGGCCCGGTTACACCTAGTCTAGGTGGATCAGCTCCCCGATGGCTACTTGGAGTTTCAGGAAGACTCAGGAATCTGTGATTATCCAGACTGCATTTGAAATACTGATATCAAGTCAATCCCTTGAGGAAGGACATTTTGCAGTTAGCCCAACATCACATTATGCCACTGCTACCTGCCAGAAACACAGTATCCAGTCACCCAGTAAACCATAATTATTCTGGTAAAATATGTGACTTGGGACAGCAGGGAATATGTAGCACCCCTCACCGTTTGGATTAGTGTGATGACATTGATATTCCTGTCAGCTGGAGGAAAGATGTTGTTTGTTGGTTGTGCTTAGACTGTCTAGCATTGCAGAAGATGTGGGCATCATGCATTTGACCACTGTGGTCAGTGATGGTGTTCATGACCTTGCATTTGTGATGAGCAAAAACTTGCACAATAAGGGATTGCTATTTCTTTCACAAATACCTTCTTACACAGCCAAGGACTCATTCATGCTCATACCAGGTGCAGATATGAATCCTATTTACCGTGCTGCGTGGGTGGCTGTGCTGAGATCACCTGCAAGCAGATAGCAGGTCCCAGGAGCTGCAACATGTTAAAAAAAAAAAAAGAAAAAGAAAAAAAGAAAAAAAAAAAGGAGGGGGGAGACAACTGGGGACAACAGCAGTTCAATCTACTCTTAAAAACTCACAAGTCTGTCAGAGTCCTGAAGCACCCCCAAGGGGTAATCCAAAATATGTTTGCTGCATTCAAACCTCTCTAGAGGTTTGTTGGTGAAGGAAATGCAAAACATTGGAGAACATTCAAACGCACGCCCCTGCACTGGAAATGAAGTGCCTGAGTCAGGGTTTCCAGAATAAGCCATCCAAAGCCTAGTGTCCTGTCCTGTGGGAAAAACTGAGCACAGCTTTTAGTTTGTTGGGGAGGCTGCTGCCACCTGTCTTTATTAAGCTTAAATTAAATCTTGTCCCTGTTTCCTGAGTGCTCTTAACTAGCTTAACAGCTCTCTCCTTTGTAAGTTTAATTTCCTGCTACAGAACAGCCTGCAGGACAAGAAGTCCATTTAGGTTCATCCTTCCAAATGCAAGTGAGCTTTCCAGGGCTGCCCCAGTCTCCACCAGTATAATAAACGTATCCTGTGTGCTTGCATAATGCTTAGATCAGACAGTACTACTTTAATGTGTACAACTAAAAATCTACTTTTTTCAGCAAGACTGGTTAATTAATTTAAAAATTATTCTGTAGAAGTCATGCATGAAGAGTTTCAAAGTCCCTTAGGATTTGCAGGGTTCCAAAATAACTTCTTGTTTCTGAAAATATATGTTTTAAATCTATTTCAACTTCTTATCAAACTACTAGTTTATGAAAAACACAAACAGTTTGCAGGGTAAAATTGGCAGGAAGATTAAAATTTGCATGGTATCTTTGAAAATTACTTCTGTGTTTTGTTATAAGTATCTCAAATATTTCAATGGCATAAGTTTTGTTTATCCAAAGGTTTCATTTATAATTAAAAAGGAGGGAGAGGGGGTTCTTTTTTTTTTTTTTTTTAAGTTTCTCTAAATTTCTGTACAGGGCACTGTCTTTATACAGATTTTTAAAAGAGAAAAAGATCCTATACTAAAGTCCTGCTCCAAGCTCAGTGGGAGAGAGGCTCCCTCCTGTGGAATGCGAGGTCTCCATAACTTTTCACTTACACACTAAAAATCCCCTATGGAAGTAACCCATGCTTTATTTAGTTATAAATTAGTGACATTTTTGATGTAATCTAGAAAATAGGAAAGTTAGACAAAAAGCCATTATCAAAATCTTTGAAATTAAAAAATCTAGGCATTAAATTCTCAGTGAAATCTCAACAGAATCCCTTGCTGAATTTATTTTCATGGAGCTGAAATTTCTCCCTTTATTTGTAAAGATTGGTCTAGAAACCTTTCTAAAGGATGCTGTTTTCAAATTTTCTAAGAGAAGGTCAAGTAGATTTGAAGAGACTCATGAAAAAACCAGTGATGCAGAAATTTCCAGTTCAGAATATTTCCCATTTAAGAAGGGCACCATTCAATAGTTATGAAGCCAAATAGCTGAAGAAGGATAAATCACAAAGTTCCCCTGATAGCATCCTCTCTTTGTTCTTCTTTCCTGTTTTAAAAAAGCAAATAGACTTTGTGTATTTAGAGATCTGCAAAAAAAAGATTTGTAAAAGGATGATGCTGATGTTAGTTGATTTTCCCCCATTTTTTCTCAGGAAAAGGAACACAAGCCTCTTAAATTCTGAATAAGTAGAAGTTCTGAGGTATATATTTAAAGCATGATATTAAAGACTTATTTACCTTATTATCAAAGTTCTATAGATCAAAATGCTAATTCAACATAGCCTCTCTCTTAATTTTCTCCTTTTACCATCGCATGCCTTAAAAAATACTTGGAGCATTCTTAGGGCAGTAGGACATTAATCGAAGACATGAAAATGGTGTTGATTTAATACCATTAAAGAAATTTTAAATCAATTCTGCATTTTTTATTACATTTTGCTTTTGGGTCCTTTTTAATGAATGGTGTAAATGTAATATCATTGCTACATTTCCAATGCTCCATTTCTTGCTACACATCCCATTTTTAAAGAGCCTATTGTGATCTGGTTGTATAAGATAATCAGAAAATTCAATCAAGGAGAAATATTTGTCTGAGTTTTTGATTAGTCTCATTAGATTTTTTTTTTATGTTGCATTGCAACATTACCTAGATATTAAAATATAAAAAAAAAAAAAAACAACAAAAACAAAACAATATAGTACATCTATTATATTGTTTCAATTTTTAACAACCTATTTCAGCTCACATGAGCAAATTGTTGTGCATTTTATCCTAGATATATAGGGGATACCACAATGAGCATAAGCAAAACACTGCTTTAATTTTAACATGCATATCTACTAGGCTTGCAGGAATATAATTTATAAATAATTATAGACAACGGGTATTTCAATTACAGAACTCTCATAAAGAATTGGTTTAGCAATTTGAAAGAAATATACTGTGGTGGATCTCGCTTTTGAAAGTTGTTTACTTTCTTTCATTCTCAGGCCAATGGCTGTTTCTGAGTAGGTTAGTCCTATTCAGATGTTATTGGTTTATAGAGCCAATACTCCCCTGGATAATAAAGATAAAGTTCAGTTTCTGTTCTCAGTGGCTATATTCCATTAATTTCACCACTGTTGCACAGTAGACACCAGCCAATTTGTTCTTTAAATTATTGTATTACTTCTTAATAAAGTAATCATAGTGTACATTTTCTCTCTTAACTAGAATGAACGAGAAATGTACGTGGAGAGGACAGTAGCCTCAGCTCCGTCCTTCCCTGCAGCATTGCTGTGCTGCTAGCCCCTGATCAGCTGATCCAACACAATTTTTAAAAACACAACTCCATCCACTTAGACATCAACTTTGATGTCAGTCTCGTATTGCAGGTTGAGGTTGATGTGTATGTTAGCAGGGTTTTAATTTCCATGTATCACCTCTGATTGTAAGATGAAACTTTATCTTTTACTGAGATAGAAACACCTATTTTTATTTTCCAGATAACATGCTGAACCTGTTTCATTTAGGCAAACCAAACCATATTTTTAAATAGTTAACATTTTAAGCAAAATATATAATATGCACTTATAAATAGACATAAACAAGTAGTTGTATTAGTAGGAGAGAACAATTTCCTTACATGAAAGACACTGAACTTATGCCCGCTGATTTCACTGTGCTTGTACCCTGTTCAAACAATAGATGTCCTGTTTCTCAACTGAACAGATATTTCTGTATGTGCCCAGCAAAAGCCAGTGGTACATATATATATTTATAAAATAATTATTCTAATACTATTCAGAGAAAGGACAGTAGCATAAGCTAAGTGTGTATTTACAACACAGCTAGCTCCTCAGCTCAAATTCCATCTTGCCATGATAAAGTGGCAAATTATCTCACTCTTGATCAAAATGGCTCTCAAAAGTCTCAGTAATTACACACAACATAAGTAATTTCATTTTAGAAACTATACAAGACGGAAAATGAGCATCCACATATTAAAATCCAATACTGCAAAATCAGATGCAGCTGTAAAATTAGAGCTCAAGTAAATAATCTGCTCAGTGTAGCAAGTCTGACTGCAAGCATAATTACTCCTCTTGTAATTAATTTGAATTAGATGATAAGAAAATAGGTAGACCAGTTTAGTAAACAAATTTTAATAAACATAATCAAGAATGGCGTTGCATCGAAATCACCTCATAACACTTTCTTTTCTTCTATTAGGTACTTGCATCAATCTATTTTCTCTTAAAATTTGTGTATTTAATTGAGTTTCTGTGAGAATAAGAGTGTATCTGATATATGATTTGGGTCACAGACATAACTTTTTTCCATTATAATTACTATAGGCTCATACCTTGAACAGGTGGGTCAGAAATTAAGTTGCAGACAAATTATACCTTGAGATTAGACAATATTATTTCAATTTCATCTTGGAATTTGATTTGGGCATGCAGGTACCTGGACTGTCAGAATCACAGACTCACAGAATAGTTGAGGCTGGGAGGGACCTCGGGAGATCATCTAGTCCAACCCCCTGCTCAGAGCAAGGTCAGCTAGAGCAGGTTGCTCAGGTCTGTGTTGAGCCAGGTTTTGCACATCTCCAAGGACGGGAGCCCCATAACATCTCTGGGCAACCTGTTCCAGTGGATGATCACCCTCCCAGTATTCTTTTACTGGATACCACTAAGATACCACTGAGTGATAAAAATGGCAGCGTCAGGGTCTGTATCAGAGACCCTTAGCACAGGCTCAGTGAAAACCAACAGGGTCTGTGGTGCCACCTTTTCCCCCCTCATCCAGAGTGGGTGTGGAGGATTTCACTGCATTTGGGGTTGGAGCAGGGGGGTTGCTCTTTGCCAGTGCGTATTGGCTTCCAGACCCTCAGCTGTGCTCAAGGTAGGGTGGGTGCCACACAGACGTTTTCCACTCCTTGCTGCCCAGTTGAGAAAGGAGACCAAATTAACTCCTTCCCAGCTGTATATGGCAACCTTCATTGTGCAAAGCTATTCTGACCCTCATGCCCTTCTCATGGTGCCAAAGGTTATGACTTGGGAGCAGTCTCAGCCTGTTACTTTAGTATAAAGGATGTTTTGGCAAAGTATGCAACACCTACATGCTTTTGCCACGTTGCTGTCTCACCTGAGCTCTGGCATCACTGTAAAGTCTTCTCAGCTCTGGCCACACGTGGAAGCATTGCTTGCGCACAAGCACACCCATGCAAGCCATGTTCGTCTGTGAGCACCTTCCAACACTACAATGTGCTCAGCTGGGGTATTTTCCTTCTGTCGAGGACTGAAGCAGGTATTTCTGCTGCTCCATGGAGATCTCAAACCAGCACTTCCAAGTGTGCAGGGTGGGGATATCTCACTCTCAATACTCCCAACTGGAGGAGTGTGGTGTGAGGGTGGCCAGCGCAGGGATCCTTTTCCCCATACTTTATACTGGTTTGCATCTTGTGATGGAGCAGATGGTTACTTGTGCTCTAACAGTAGGTCACTCTTGGAAAATAAAATCCATAGTGAAATGAAGAACAGTAGTAGTTCAGTAGTATGCCGAAAGACCATATTCATACTGACTTGGCAGAAACCAAAGGAAGGCTAGATAGAATGTGAAAGGGAAAATGTCTGTACAGACTGTGCTTCATTTGTTTACAAATCAGTTCTAGGCCAGTTTGCAAGTTGTACTTTTGAACTCCAGGGGGATTTCTTCAGCTCTGTTTTTCTTATTCAGGTGAGGATAAGTGCATTTGAGAAAATGTATCATTCCTTGTATTAGCTAATACTTTGAGGCAACAGGAAGCTGAATTTATTTTACCAATGAAATTTAATATTTTGAATTTTTATAATTACTCAGGACAGTGACACAATTAGGTCCTTTTAAGATCAGGAACCCTGCTTTATCACAGAAATGGTGTGGCAGATGGAACTGAAGTGTAAGATAGTCCAACATTACAATTTTATCATCTGCCTTAACCAAGGTTTAGACGATTTTGGTTCCAAAGGAAAGAGTGTAAATAAAGCTGTGATGGTCCATTGCATTTTTGGTCTCTGCTGAGGCTGAGAATAAAGGTCACTTACTTACAATGATTTGTGAAAATTACCCCGGTCAATTAAAAATTAGCCTCATGGCCTCATCTTATCTCACAGAAACAGTCTAACGCAACAGAGCAATAAATTCCAGTCCCTGAGAGGCCAGCACCGGGGTTTGAACTGGTATAAATTCCTTAAATTGTCAGCCCTAGACAGTTTTGATTTCCCCCTTCTCTTGCCTCATGAAAGTCACCACAGCTTGGAGCACACAAGAATGAGCAGATCTCCAACTCCAGGGTCAGCATCCATAATAAGAAGAATGAAAGGCCTTTCTTCGGCCTTGCCCAAGTCCTTGTTTTACCCCAGATAGAAGATGCAGCTCGTGTAGTATCCTTTTCTGGAAGCCTACGGTAGAAGAGCTGTGACTGACATTTGAACCTCAACAACACCTATATAGCCTTCCCTAACTGTGTTTTATCTTTTTTTCATCATACCCTTGGACAGCACATGGCAATATTTAACTGATCTCAAACCTTTCACAGAAAAAGAGAAGACTGAAAAGGATTGTACAGAGGGATCATGACCCATGGCCATATACTACTTCTTCCAGAACACTTTCTGTACCATGTTCACTATACAGACCAGTATTCACCTGAAAAGTTGTTTTCCTTTGCTTAGGAGTTCTTCTGTAAGACACATGTTGAATTATATTTTTGACATAAGCATTTGCATGTTTAGTGACATCACTTAACCATCTGGCAGTCTTAACATCATCTCCCTCTCCCCACAGGCTTCTCCAGGACCTTCCTTTGAGCTGCTTCTAATTTCAATCTTTTATTTTTTTAACTACAGTTTTGTTGACAATCATAGCAGTACACATGTGAGCCAAAGTCTGTAACAGCTAATTGAGATTTTTCATCGGCATGATTTTGGATTGTATGCTTCACTTCTTTTTACTTGACAATTACAAAGTTAATTAAATAATTCTGAACACAATTAAAAATTATAAATAGGCAATACATTAATTGATACTAGCTTGTACATCCCACATAATACTTGTAAAATGCCTTTTCATTTGTCAGCTGCAGGGCAATTAGCCTATCTGTGATTGTCAGATGATAGTTTAATAATCTTTGAGCATGAGATTAAATTGGTGTTTAAATTAGCCTCATGGTTTGGTTTGGTTTTTAATAGAGTACAATTTAGCTTTCCCAACAGAAATTTTCCTGTGTAGGTTTGAAACACCTAGAACACGAAACTAAAACAAAAAATAAGATAGCTGCAAAAAGACCTAATTTAACCCAGGAAATGAGATTTAGAGTTAATTCCACTAACAATAAATATATGGTATGGAGAGCCTAACTTTATAAGATATCTCTTCTTCTGCCTTCTCAAGTTTCTTTATGCTCGTCACTTAGGTATGTGACTCTGGACTGGGACAAAAAACATTCGCTGTTTTACGAGCATAAAAGCCTCAAGATAGTATGCACCACTGTTCATATTAAAGCAGCTGTTAAAAAGAAAGAAAAGAAAAAAGTGTGCTGCAGCAGTCTCTTAAATTTTTAGTTTATTCCCTGTGAAGAGCCATTTTTCTATGCCTTTACAAGCAAAATTAATTTGAAAGACAGATAAAGTATTTCTCTTGCTGTCTTTAAAAAAACTATAGGATTCAACTATTATTCAAAATAATACAGCATCTTGTTGGAAGAGCAAGCAAGCAATCATTTGCTGGATATCAAAAGAAGTCCGAAGCAATCAATGGTTTAATCCCTATGAATCTTCAAAAATGAAATATGCTGATGGCTTCTCTATTGCCAAGTAATTAAAGTACCCTGCCCTCCCTCTTTATTTGCAAAAAATATTAACGTTGCTTCAGACGCTTCTGATGTCACTGTGGGTTACACTACTGAAAAATCGGCTAAAGCAGGCATCAGGCAAAAGATAGTCTAAAGCACTATAAATCAGAACATGAAAGCATAGCTGACAACAGAAGAGTGGCTGGAGATAAGTGTTATTTCAGCTAATGTTACCAGCCAGCCAAAGCAGAACTGGGTAGAACAGCACAAAGGAAGAGCTGTTTTAAGAATGCTGCTAGCATGCATTAAGATGGAAAAAAATGTAATAAAATTACCTCCTTTTAGCACTGCTCCTAGTAAATGTTGCATATGATATTGAGATTTTCATGCACGCTGTTTTGAAATAGCTTCTTTAAGATTTCACACATGTAGGAATATAGAATTGTGTCTCCATTTTATATTTCATTTAAAAAAAATGTTGTGAGATTACGAAGAAATGCTACAGGTCAATTATTATCCATAGGAATAAAATCACTTCTGTGATTTATACTTTCCAGTTGATGGCCATGGTAGATATTAAGAACAGCCCCTTGGGCACCCGGTTACCTCCAGGTGCCATGGAAAATACACACAGAACATTCATACTCAGCATTTTTTGGCAAAGCCAAATTCCAGTTCCTTCATAGTTTCTTTTCCTTCTCTCCAGTTTTATTTGGGGAATAAAAATGTACTTGCAAGATTAATGTCACAGCATTAAAGTCTTGCTTCCTAAAGAAGTTGGAGTTTATTGCTGCGATTGGATAATCCTTCATTTGAGTCATTTTGAAAATTCAGCTTAATGCACTCAGGTTCATATAAGATTCCTTCAGTTGTATGTACTGATCAAAATCTAAAGTTCTTATCATATCAACAGGCATTCAAACAACAGATGAGTAATTTTGCAACATTTTGGAATAGCCATTCACTGTCCTATGCTGTTTTTCCTTCCATTGTTTGCTTTCTTGCCTCTTAGAGCTGAAAAGTACCTTTGCCCTTAATTGTTTACTCTGACCCTTCCCATTGTAAATTTCTCCTTTAAGTTATTTATTACCAGATTTGTGTTGGCCAGGCCAGAACTGTACATACTGTATTTGTGTCTTAGTTCTGATATTTCCTTAACTCAAAATCTTTTGATTTATAACCTTAGTGTTCATTTCCCATAGTCCTTTCAACTTCAGATGCAAGCTCTAATTGACATCGTCTGTCAATGATTTGAGAACTTTTATGCCAGGGACTAATTCCCAAGGCAAAGGACCTTTCAAAGTTGTTAACTGTCTCCTGTGAGTAGGAGATTCAGTAATTTCAGTGATTTCAGGTCCTCTTTCCTCTGGCAGTTTCACAGAAAAGTCTCGAGAAAGGGGAGAAGCAAAATCCAGTGAGCACTGTCTCCAGTCCTAATATTGTGTGCACTGTCGCCTTATTTCAGCAATAAGTTCTCAGTAACAGTCAGAAAAAACAAACACCAGAAGCTGACAAGTATTTTTTGTGTTCACAGAGCCAGGTCGCCGCCTCCTCCTCTCCCTCTGCACTTCCAGCCTGCTTGTCTCTCTCTCCCTTTCTGCTGTGCCATCGAGGCCAGCCATAGCACTGCTCTCACATCCTTTCCACGCAGCGTGACTCGTCCCCTGTTGCTGCTTCTCCTTCAGCAGATGGCATATTCACGGCTAATAAACACTAACACATGTGCCCAACCAGCCGTTCCTCGCAGTCTCAGTCGCGCTGCTGCTCCCTTTGGAGCTTCTCATCCCTGGCAATCTTCCTCTTACAAAATAAAACCACCGAAATGACTGCATCCTGGCCTTGTGGTTTAATACAGACCTGCAAAGATGGAACAGTCACGTGCAAACTATGCGATATTCTTGCGATCCACATTGTTCACACAAAGCACAGAATTAAATGCTCAACAGCCTGCAAGAACTTGCTTTCCTACGTTGCTTTTCTGGGAAGTACAGGGGAATGCCATCCTGTTGTAAACTTTGTACAGACTGGAGAGGGGTAAAATCTGATAAAAGCTAGCAAGACAACAACTCCCAGGGAAGAAATTCCTGGTTTCATAAAGACCCAAAAGAGTGGGGAAAATCATGCAGACATTGCGTGGCAGCACAGGAAGAACAAAGAGCAGCAGACCAGAAAGTGACGAGGAAGAACTGTGTGTATAACACTACTAGCATGGATTTGAAATCTCTGCATGATGACAGTCTGATTCTCCTTAAATGTCCCTGACAATAATGCATTAGTTCCTCTGATTTCAAGGACTATAGTTTCATTTTTACTTCAGTAAAACCTAAACTGATTTAAAGAAAGAATAAAGGCTGACCCCCCCAGTCTCTACTTTGCTATCACTTTAGCTTCCCACCAGCACTGTAACACAAGCAGTTACAGTGATGGTAATGATAATGTTGCTAATTTCTATATATTCTTATATCTTCTTTACTATCTAGTGCACATCAAATAGAAGCCTACTTGAGGATTATTTTTAAGGGTTTTTTTCAATTATTTGAAATTGGGTTTTCCATATTTCCCATCAATATTTCAAGCAAGATGGTACCTTTTTATTATTCTTTCTTCTTTCTTTACTAGCTTCTTTCCTCTTGATAAGAACAGATGAGAACTCTTTCCCTGTCTATATGCTGGAGGCAGATTCCACTTTGCTCAAGGTAAGCCGTAGCTCCTGTTCTCCTTACCTCCTGATGTTTGGTCCCGCCTAACAAACACTGCCCTTTTGAAGTCAAGAAGCTGACATGCTTCTCAGCTAAAAAGAGGACATCAAAGTAAAACTGCCCCCTTTCAGAACATATGGAACTGCAAAATCCCTTGAACCTTGACCATTACTGATAGTGCTTTTTTCTTCTTCCTTTCTGAGGACTACCTCAATAGCTCTTGTCTTTAGTTCTCAGTGGGCATCCCCTAAGATATCCCTAAATATACAGAAACTTTCTTTATTCCTATCAGCTATTTCCACATGGATCCACACAGTAATTTGAAATCCATCCCTTGTGCTTACCTTGCTGCTTACTTTTATTCTGGTAGCCCTTTAACACCTCCTGCATTTACTGCAGTTTACTTCAGCTGGACTTCAGATGTCATGAAACACACTCCTCACAACAAAGCAATAAATTCCTATTGACTGATCTGGTGATGACTTTTAGCCCTGGGCTGTGCTCTTCTCAGTCTGATCCTCTTCTGTGTCATCAAGAGCATAACAGCTGCTGTTGATATAAAGAATAAATAGTGCCGACCCTGAGTCAGTACTTCTCTTTCTGCCATGTCTGCCATGTCTGATGATTGCTTCTGTTGGCGTCCCTCCAGAAGAATTCTGCTTCGCCATCAGCAGAAATTTCACCAGATATTCAGTCTCCACTTCCATTTTGCTGCTGTTTCTGTTGACAACAGTATTATAGCAGTGCAAAAATTCAAAAATGTCATTAGCCATATTCTAACTAGCCTTTTTCTAAGTTTGTAAAAGGAAGATAAACAATACTTTGAGCAATTGTAACTTTAATTGGAGATTCAATCCAGGGAATAAATCTCAGTGCTTTTTAATTTTCTTCTCAGTAGGCTACAAGGTTGTATAATTTCTGAAAAGGAATATCACTCTGTAAGAAAAATGGCTGACAAGTGCAGTCACACTTTTCTTCCATGTACAGTAATCACCAAGAAATAATGTCAGCAGTTATAAACCAGTTTTTGAAAAAGAACACAGACAAGACCTTCTGTTTGACAATTGTAGTTGTGTTTAAGCAAAATAATCAGTGTTTGATGCATAGATTCTTTCTTTTTGTTAATCACATTTATTTCACACTGAAGCCTGTAATAATATACACAGTTTTCCTTTATAAAATAGAAGATATTATTTATCTTCTCAAGTACTTCTCCTTCTGGAAGACCCAAAAAATAGGGATAGAAGATTCTCTTACCTAGCCAAACAACATTATTGCCACATGATAAGGAGTCATTTGATGATAAATACAACAGATATGGCTCAAAGATTCAAGGAAATTCATAATTAAAACAAATAAATTGCCAGCAGAAAGGTTAAAGTCCTGGACTGGAGCTCAAGATTCAAGACCTGTATGACTTTAGGCAAAGTGAGGTAGGAGATCTCCTAGAGATTTCTATTTTCTCCATTTTTTTAACTGGCAAGCTGGGAGTTCTATACAGCTTTTTACTGCCCTGTCTGCTCGACTGACTTATTGTGGCTATTTCTGAAGTGATGAACTCCCGAGTGTTTCTGAGGTGGACACAGGCTGTGCCCTGGCCAAATCCCAGCTCGTACAAGGATGCAACAGGCAGTAGCCCCACCTTTTCACTCCCCCTTCTCACACCTTGACTTTCAGGTGAAGGAAATGTGGCCACACAAAGCTAACCATTACAGTGTGCAGCCATGTTATTCTGTAGCCTAATTCTCTGTCAAATGATCAGGACACCAGACAGCAGCCCAAGACATTTTTGTCCCACGGCCCTAGTGCAAACAGCAATCCATGAGAAGATATAACAATAAGCTCTATACTGCTAAGCTTTTGGGAATATGTTAATAAAAAAGGGTTAAACTTCTGCACTGGTATGGATAAAACATGCATTCCTTGGTCCACATACATCCAATGAATGCATAAATCCATGCTCTTCACATCATAAATTACTTGTTCTTTGGTCTTTTGTCCGTGTGGAATTGCAATGAATTTAAAGCTCAACATCTCTGGAAAACTATTTGCAGTCCTGTTCTATAGCTATAAACAAGAAATCCAGACTTTCTGCCTCTCTAGCCAACTCCCCTGGACAGAAGAATCAGAGTATTAGTCTGCGCTTATCTGTGCATACCTCTGTGTGCTCATACACAAAAAAGAAGAGTCATGTCACCCATTACTAACATACTGTCATATCTCATAGCAGAACACCACCCAGCACTGAACAGTTGGTCAAAAAGCTCAGAGCAGCTTGCACAATGGGGTAGAAGAGAAAGTAGGAAAAAAAAAACAACCAATCCTAGAAAGCTGATACAGGACCAGAGATCTATATAACCAGTATTCAACTTTCTTGATCTGAAATATTGCCAAGAACTTGTTTCAGAGCTGTGGAATATAGCATATATCCTCTGAAGACTGAGCCTTTTTTTCAAACATCTCCCTGTGATGGAGAAAAAGGAGCTAAATTAGTCAGGGCAGAAGGGAATAAACAAGCTGTTGGTGATGGATCCCAGTAGTGAGAGGAAAGCTAATGGAAAGTAACTCATGCATGTTTTCCAACTGTCTGCAGTTTCATCTTCTTTTTCATCTAACATGCATACAGTTACATGTATGTATTTTACATATATGTATGCCTATATATTTTTGATGAAACTACTTAATTTGCTTCCAGTACTGTGCATTCTCTTATGTTTGGCATCTTGCAAAAGAGCAAGGTCCGTCTCATCTGGGCTACTGCACTCTGAGTTATACCGAAGTCTCTGGAGACGGGGAGAAAGGAGAAAAAAAGCATGAAGCAGCAACAGGGACTGAGAGACTCCCAAGATACATGAGGGGCAGCCTGCAAGAAGGAGTAGACACGTAGCCATGCCGTTTAAAGTTACCTGCCTGCTACTGCCAGATTTGATCCTGCCCCTCATCTGCCAATCTCACAAAAAAATTACCCAACAGAAAAGAAATTTTTAGGTTTTTCAGCACGGGTAAGGTAAGCCTTCTTACCCTGCGGCCAAACTACTGCTGCAGCCAACACAAAGGATAAAGCAGAAGCAGCTGATTGAAAGTGCAAGGGAAGAAGTTGAAATGACCATTTCAGTGCTAAACCATGTGAGAGGTGACATGAAATGGTACCCTGAGAGGTGGTGAAAGACAGACACTTCCTTAGCAACCCAGAAGAGGCTGTATGGGTTTGTTCAATGACAGTTGATGAACAAGGGGAAACAACTAGACCTGCAAGGATCAGAGTAGGCAGGAGGGAGATACATTATATTTCATCTGTTTTAACTATAAAAACATCTTAAATAATTGTCATGTCTTGATTTATTATTTTATATTCTAAATGAAACTTTGATTTAATAACTGGAAGCCTTTGGTGTCCTTTCCATGTTAAAAAACAGAGTTTGGGGAAGAAATTCCAGTCCCTGGCTGCACATGATTCCAGGTCTAGTGAGGAAAACTTTCAGCAGGGCTTTTAGAGAGGCTGGCAGGAGGCCTGTCAGAAACAGAAGATGCCCACGGTGATCTTTCTAGTTAAATTACTGGCCACTGCATTCCCAGGAACCAGCAGACACTGCTTAAATTTGTGTAGTCCCTTCTTCCAGCTAAGATCTAGACAAAAAATGTTTTTGTCTGCTTAGACTGCTCTTCAGCTGAATATTCCAGTTTAAATTGCCTACTGAGATATGGGCTTTTTGCAGCAACAGGAAATAAGTTATCATCAAAAGCATGTCTAGGGATCGATTAAGTTTCATCAATGTCAGAAAAAGTACAGCTCGAATAAGAATAGCCAGCCTGGATTCAGATTATGGAGAGACTGACTGACTCATTTAAAAGAAAAATATCATAAGTGTATTGCCAAAACCAAATGAAAAAGATTTAGTGGACGCCAAGGCAATATTCATTCTTGCTGTATCTCTGTTACTGCCACTGGCTTCACATGAGGGAGATATTTGGCTGGATTACTTTAGATTTTCAGGAAGTGCTTTCCAAAGCTCCGATATCCCATTTGGAGTTATTGTCTGGAGCTGACGAAGAGGAGTGAAATCCAGTGGCTGCTGGCACAGTATATCAGAGTAATCTAAAGCGTACAAGAGAAGGAAATTCCTATAGTTAACAATTTTCATTAAGCTAAAAATTAAACAGGATACTACAGAGACCAAAATGAGACTGCATACATTTCTATAATTTATTTAAAAGATTCTACAAACTGGCAAAGGAAGCAATGACATCCTAATCTCCTGTTAATATTAAAATGATACTTAACTTCAGAGACACAGCACATAGCAAGGAACAGTCCACTGGCACAGAGAACTTCTACTGTTTAGATCTAGCACCTGGATTAACAGATGGCAGATGCTGTGATATTGATAAATATACATGAATTTATTGTGCAACAAAGGAGCAAAGAGTAGGGAGGACATAAAAGTGCTTGAGTAAATTGATCAAGCCACAGCTAGAGCATGTTTGTAGAAAAATCCCCAAAGTTTCATTTCATTTTGCAGATGGCTGTAGGTAGGGAAATACTTGCCAAATATTCTGGTTTGGTGATGTTGTCAAGTTTAGTTCATGAATACATTTAAAACATTTTGCAGTCTTTGGAACAAAGCAAGCAATTCAGCTTTGGATTTCTTCCATCATTTACTCTCTACAGGTAAGGACTATGTTTCTCTTGAATATTTTGGGTTAGTTCCTTTTGTCCTATGGCTCTTTTTCACAAATTAAAACTATGTGTTTGTGTGTGCGTTTACACACTTGACCTTCCTCGTTAAAGCTGATGTGTATTCTGCAAGACCATGGACACCACCAAAACTACAGCAGTGGCTGGATGTCCAATTGCAAATCTTGTACAGAAGTGTCAGGCAAAATACTTAAAAGCAACTCTCAAGACAAAGTACATACATTACCACCAATCCAGTCAAGACAAGGACAGTTAACAATAATGACAAGCTAGGGAAAAATCAGATTTAGAGTCTGCCAAGACTGGAAATACCATAATAATAGGAAAATTTAACTATCTTATGTAGATTTAAATGTCACACTGGGGTATTTTTAGACACTGCGCATGAAAATGTTTCATGGATAAGCTAGTCAGGCAACTCAAAGAGGAGAGTCTGGTTTTGACTCTTTTCCCAGTGGTATTTCTGGCTTGTGTCACAATGTCACTATCAAGGGAACTAACTCTGTAATAGTAACTAAAATGTTATATTCAACATCCTTGTAGGAAGTGTGAAGGCCAGACAAAGAATCCTCTGCACTAGTCTTTAACTTCAAAACGTCAGCTTAGGAGCAGTCAAAAAAGCTAAATGAACGTAAAGGAATTCTGAGGTGCAGAATAGGGAAGAAAACAAGAAATAATGAACATATCATTGTATAAATACAAGGTGTATAAATCCAAGGCATCTTAAATACTGTGTGCAGTTCTGGTGCCCCCTCTTAAAAACAGTAGACCTGAGCTAGAAAAGTGAAGTCTGATAAAGATGATCTACAGCCTGAAACCATTTGCATGCAGAGAATCATTAAAAGGTTAGGACTTTTCAACCTGAAAAACCAATTGCCGAGGAACATAATCATGAACTGTATAATCAGTAGCACAGAGAGAATGGATAAAAAACTCATTTTTTTTTTCATAATACCAAAAAGAGATGACATCAAGTTAAATTATCATCTAGCATATTCAAAAAACCACAAAAGGCAATATATCTTCTCATATCCTATAATTAAGCTGTATAACCCATTACAAAAGGGCAATAGTGATGCAAAAAGACATTATTCAAATTCATGGATGGAAAATCATTAAAGACAATTAAACACAAAGGTACTGCCTCTGACTAAAGATATCCCTGAGCTGCACATTACGGTAAGCTGGAGAAGTATACCAAGGGAGTGCTAGTCCATGTTTGTGCTGGTTTTGTACTAGGCATTCACAGAATCACAGAACAGCAGGGGTTGGAAGGTACCTCTGGAGATCATCTAGTCCAACTCCCCTGCTAAAGCAGGATCACCTACAGCAGGTTGCACAGGATCGCATCCAGGCGGGTTTTGAATATCTCCAGAGAAGGAGACTCCACAACTTCTCTGGGCAGCCTGTTCCAGTGCTCGGTCACCCTCACAGTGAAGATGGTTTTCCTCATGTTCAGATCGAACTTCCTGTGTTCCAGTTTGTGCCCATTGCCCCTTGTCTTGTCACTGGGCACCACTGAAAGAGTCTGGCCCCATCCTCTTGACATCTGCCTTTTAGATATTTATCTAATATTTTAGATATTTAAACCCAGTTCTCTCAGCCTTTCCTCATACGAGAGATGCTCCAGTCCCCTAATCATCTTTGTAGCCCTCCACTGGACTCCGTCCAGAAGTTCCCTGTCTTTCTTGAACTGGGCAGCCCAGAACTGGACACAATACTCCAGATGTGGCCTCACCAGGGCAGAGTAGAGGACGAGGATAACCTCTCTCGACCTGCTGGCCACGCTCTTCTTAGTGTACCCCAGGATACCATTGGACCTCTTGGCCACAAGGGCACACTGCTGACTCATGGAGAGCTTGTTGTCCACCAGGACTCCCAGGTCCTTCTGCACAGTGCTGCTTCCCAGCAGGTCAACCCCTCACCTGTACTGGTGCATGGGATTATTTCTCCCTAGGTGCAGGATCCTACACTTGCCCTTGTTGAATTTCATATGGTTCCTCTCCGCCCAGCTCTCTAGTCTGTCCAGGTCTCACTGAATGGCAGTGCAGCCTTCTGGTGTGTTGGCCACTCCTCCCAGTTTAGTATCATCAGCAACCTTGCTAAGGGTACGCTCTGTCCCCTCATCCAGGTCATTGATGAATATGTTGAACAAGACCGGACGCAGAACTGACCCTGGGGCACACCGCTAGCTACAGGCCTCCAACTAGACTCTGCACCACTCATCACAACCCTCTGGGCTCTGCCATTCAGCCAGTTCTCAATCCACATCCCTCATCTCACCCACACTTCCTAAGCTTGTCTATGAGGATGTTATGGGACACTGTGTCAAAAGCCTTACTGAAGTCAAGGTAGACAACATCTACTGCACTTCCCTCATCCACCCAGCCAATCAAGCCATTATAGAAAGCTATCAGATTGGTCAGGCATGATTTCCCTTTGGAAAATCCATGCAGACCACTCCCAATAACCTTCTTTTCCTCCCCATGCTTAGAGATGGTCCCCAGAATTAGCTGTTCCATCATCTTTCCAGGGATGGAGGTGAGGCTGACTGGCCTGTACTTTCCCGGGTCCTCCTTCTTGCCCTTTTTGAAGACTGGAGTGACATTGGCTTTCCTCCAGTCCTCAGGCACCTCTCTTGTTCTCCATGACCTTTCAAAGATGATGAAGAGTGACATAGCAATAACATCTGACAGCTCTCTGAGCACTCGTGAATGCATCCCATCAGGGCCCATGGATTTGTGGATGTAGAATTTGCTTTTCACAGTTGGCCACCGTGACAGCATGGTAGGCTATCTAGATCTTTGATCTGATCCAGGACAGGCATTTTTCTGTTCTTATGGCACTCCCTAAATTGTGCAGGAAATGCCTAGCATATGAACTTTTTGATTGTATTATACACATTGCTGCCTATGCTAACTACAAAACTTAAAAAAGAGAAAGATTTATAGAAATCGGAAAGTATAAGGTACAAGGCAGCTATTTATACTGCAGAACTGGTTGCATTTATTGTGAGCCAGGACCAGGTTGGACTGTACTTTTCCTGACCTGGCTCACCCATGACAAATTACTACCAAAAATGTGCACATAAAAAGTTAATCAATCTGACTTCCTACCTCCGCTCCCCCCCCCCCCCCCCAAAAAAAGGAAGAAAAAGAAGGGGGGGGGGAAGCCCATTGGGAAATCATTGTGTTCGTAGAACAGCTCTTGACAGCAGTTTTTGCTGGCCAGCTGGACCTGCTGGTCTTACACACAGATTGCTTATAAGCCTTTCTGGCAACTATCTGAGATTTTTCCTTTCCCAAGGAAACAGGCCAGCCAGCTTTGTTACTGCTTTGTGCACAAAGCTGCTAAAGAAGAGTCAAGGATCCAACCCAGAATGAATATTTATGTACACTTTGGTTTTCTTCCAACTTAATCTCCTGTATGTTTTAGTGCATTCTGTCATTTTCTTATGGTGACTGGTTTGGATGCATTAATCTGGCATTATGCAACAGAGTGTCTAATATAATAGAACTTTCATCTGTGCATCTTCAGGTTGTGGAAAAACAGTATGATATAGAAGTAGCCTCCCATTATGCATTAAATAACACTGTAAAAATTTATTAGCTAGATATGTGTGATATTTTAGATATAGTTAATCCTACTTCACAGCAGAAAATGAGTAGATGTCCTCCTCAAGTCCCTTCAGGCCTGTTTTCTACAACTTCACAAAACATAATAGGAAAAGAAATCAGGATATTTTAATGAAACTAATGATTTTATTTTTGCCTGTAGGAGGGGTATTGATAGCTCTTATTAAAAAAAAATCCACAAAATTTTAGTGTTATCTCCAAAGATGCTTTGATGGGGGAAATACGACCAGTAAAAACCTTTCTACTAGCACTAGAAAAAAGATTGTTTTAAAATGTTGGTCTATGTCCTCAATAACAACATCTCCTACATCATAAAATTAGGAGAAAAAAAAAATGGTTTTCAATTTCTGGATTACCACATTTCTTCAGGAATAGCATTTCTTTCCTCCGTCCCTGACTTGTATATGAAGATGAGACATCAGTCATTTGGAAGTATTGTTTACTTGTACAGAAGACAAAAATCTCTTATATTCAGCCCCTATCAAAAGAGGGCCTTGATAAAATTCAGAGCCTCTAGATGATACTGCATGCAATAACAACTCCAATAAACACTGGTATTGTGCTCCTGTGTCACAAGTTTAAGAGTATTCATACCTCCACCTACATATATGACATGTTCTTTTACTATAGTCACCAAAATGCTAGTGCATGGGAAAACATCCACGGCCTGAGACAACTGAATAAGCGTGTTACTCAAAGCATTGATCACAGCTTACTGAAATTAGCTCTGCTTCATTCCTTTCATTCCAAACCTTGCAAACAAGTCACATTACATTGTTGCTCTTTTTAGCATAGCATCTGATAAGACCGTTTGAATATGTCTTCCTACATTTTTCCTGGCTGTCTCCCCAGCACCCAGATGACTCAGGAACTGATAGATGCAGAGCAAAATCTTTGTTCCAAAAACTGGTTACGTGCATCTCTGAGCCTAAAAAGAAAAAAAAAAATCATACTTTTAAAGTATTACACTTGGTTACTAAAGAGAGAAACTAGGAATGGTAGGATAAAACAGAGCACAGGGACCTGGAAAGAAAAGAAATACGGACAGGAGAGCAAGCCTTGGGCACAGGCAATTGCCTAGGGCAGCAGGAACTCTGGCAGCAGACAGCATACATGCACAGGCCGTGCTGTTATTTTATCAACCCTTAAATGCAGCGTTACCAACTCTGCCCATGCTTCCCTGCTGCTCAGGTCCGCCTGCTTTGCTAGCAAGCCTTGAACCAGCTGTGATAAACTGTGTAAGAAGAGAGCAGTCAAAGCAATGTTATCCATGAGATATTGACTGGCTAAGACAGAATGGGCTTTACCACCTTCCCTCAAAACTTGGTGCCCACCCCCTTCAGTTCACAGTGTGCAGCTGGTCCTGCCGAACACAAAGGATCTGTAGGGAGATGGAAAATCTAGACTAACACTCTCTCCTCCACTCTTGCTCACTGAAAAATATCTTCCCAATGCAGCTGTGCAACCAGGCTCTCTCTTACCCACTGTGCAAAGAGGAGTCCACTAACAAGTAAAACCGGCCTGGACCCTACTGGGGAATCTCCACAGAGGTGATTCATAGTCAGGCCTCTTAAAAACCTTATCTTGGTTCTCTCTGTTCCTGCTGTCTCATCCATTGTGTCAAAACCTTTTTACAGCATCACAAAGAAGGACAGATATCATCACACACACGGGCAGCCACACAACCCTCCCTTTCTCTTGGAGACTGCTCTGTCTGCTTCATGTATCAGAGTATGATTGAACCCCACATCTTGTGCTGGGCATAGCATTTGAAAATATCCCCTGGTTGAATGCATCCCAATGAAGATCTCTAAAACATCACTAGCAGCAGCATCCCATTCCCATCAGATCAAGCTTGGTGTGGCAGTGACAGCATGTAAAACTGCTCACGGGTCAGTGGCTCAGGACTAGCTCAAGCTGAGATTTTACTGGGGCCTACATCAGCCAACATCAGCTGCCACCCTGGTACAGGTGGGCTAGATAACCAACACCTCCAGCTGCAGGAAGAAACAAATTGAGGCAAGACTGATGAAATGAACACTGCTTTATCACCCAGGTCAGGATGCAAGTTAAACCTGTCCTACTACACAACAGAACCGCCATGTGCCTGAGGAGCCACCGTTATCTGCAGCTTCAGGACCATCCTGAGTTCCTGTAGCCATTGGCTCTCTTGAGACACAAAGCAGAGCTCATGGCCACAAGGCAGTTTTGATACAACATTTTGCAAGTCGGGAAGTTTAGTCTGCTCTAGGCTATGGTCTGGCTGTCCAAAAGCAGCATTTGCACACTCACCTCACTGAAGTGAGCAAATGAAGGTCTGTGACGGATCATTGCGTGTGTGAGTGCACACGTGTGTGAGTGTTTTCTTTCCTCAGGCAATTTGCTGCTCCCTTGAACTCTGTGTAGGTCAAGGTAGAGAGTGCCCATCACAGCTCTTACTGCTTTTATTGTCACATCTCTGTCAGGCAGAGAACTGCTATCTCACTCATTTTACCAATAAAAAAGTAGTACTTTTCCCCTAGGTGGCTCTAAAAAGAGTTTACTTTGCATTATCCTACAGGACAAAATAGATGATATTCTGTTTCTCTGCTTCCAAAAAATGATGCTGGGGTGAAAGAAATAGATACGTTATTGTAAGATAGTACAGGAAACAAGTGCCTGATGCAAAAGACAGACGGACTGAACTTCAGTTCTACCTCCTGTAACAAATAAAATTGCAATAAAATACAGATCTCAGATTTTAAAGCGTGGAGTTAACTCCTTCCTGGGTACTCCCTGCAGGCTTTACCTCCCCAGGAGCAGCGGCGGGGAGCGGGCTTGGTCGTGCCGTTCCGGGAAGGAACACGCGGTGGCAGTGCGGCCTCTCTCCTCGCAGGGGTGTCAGGCAGGGGGAAGAATTCGTTCCCTTTCCCTCGGCGGGGTGGCTCAAGTGAAACCAGGATTGATGTAGAAACAGTGAGGCTATTCCTGACTAATCTGCATTTGCATATAACACCTTCAACCATGGGATTCAAAAGAAAAAAAAAGAAAAAAAAAAAATCCTGAGTGAACGGCACTTCATTTTTCATATGGTCCTAGAGGGTACACATAGGAATAATTTTGTGGGCATTTAAGAATGAAACTCTTGCTGTCGAGCTGTTTCACATTTAAACCCAACATCTACATTCATACTTACACCCATTTCCTCTAAGGTTCCTGCAGCTGAAAATAATCTGTTTCCAGGGTACAAACCCAGCTTGATCCGTAAGTCCTAACACAGATGGGGGGGGAAGGGAAAGAAGAGTGAAAGGACAAACTACTACAACTTTAATATAAATAGTATTTGTGGAGGACTAATGGAGAAAGGTTACATGGTTTAGGCCGAGCATATCTGGTCAGAATAACAAATAAGTCTTATAAAGAAATATGGGGTTTGCTGATCTGCTTGACTCCATCAGACACTGGACAGAAAGCAAGCAGAAAGGTTTTGTATGTTATTCCTCATCCCTTAGTCACTATATGCATCATAATTAAATCTATTTTTCAAAAATCTACATGAGCAGTCATCCATCACAACTTGTGGTCCTTTCAGGGATAATCCCAACTATGTTGCTTTGCATCTGCAACTGGCACTGGTAAAGTATTTCCCTCTCAAAAGACTCCAGTTGGTTTTTTTGCAATTCAGTCGAGAAGAGGTGTTAATCCAACATAAGTCAACTTCAAGGAATTGCTATCAGTTACATGATATTTTCTTATTTTCCTCAGGTAAGAAAAAGCTTTAATTCATTTGTATTTCAGATCTTGGCTAAGCATTGTCTGAATTGCTGTGCAAGCAAAATTCTTTCTCTCTCTTCTCCTCCCACCCCCCCAAATTTTCCAGTCAGCATTCCTAGTTACAAGGAGAGAAATCTATCTCAGAAATCTCATTAAAGATTTTAAAGCCCAGAGCAAACTGCAATTCCTTTTGCCATGGATCTCACAAGCACAACTAAATGTATATACATGCAAAATAAAGTTAATAAAAATTTAACATTTCTTCCAACAGAGTCAATGTTAATGTGTGTATACAGTGTCACACGCATCTGAGGACATACACTGCAAGAGCATTTTCTAAATCCTGAATCCATTTCAGGTGTATTTTATGTGTGAAACCAAAGGTTCAACTGTTAAAACTATCCAGAATTCATGTTTGTGCTAGAGTTCAGAAGTGGAGAAGAGGGTAGGGAAAAGGCGGAGAGGAGGAAATGTCTCACATTTTTTAAACTATTTTCTAATCTCCTCAGTGGTCCTCATTCATATGTGCAAAGAATGTAGTATCTGTTGTTTACTGGAAATGCTTTTGTGACTGTCTGTCTGTCTGTCAGCGAAAGGGTCTAACATAGTTTCTGACATAGTTTACATTCCTTCCTGGCTGTGATGTGTCTTCCCCATTGTTTTTCCTGCCTTATCCTGCCCTTTCTTTCATTTTTTTTTATCCTTCCACTTCTCTGTTACATTTTCCCCCTGCCCATCGTAGTTCTGCCACATATCTCCAACTTCCTTCTCTCCACAAATTCCTGCTCCTCTTTCCCAGCTGGTACCCCCACAGCTTATCTCCAACCTTTCTGCTCCCCTACATAACCTTTCCCCATTTATAAGGAAGGAGTGTGTCACTCCATTTCTCTTCACCAGTGAAACTATTCTCACGTATCATTAACATGACCTCTTTAGTGATATGCCACGTTAGAACAAAAGGGGATGACATTTGCCAGACCAAGTGATGAGAAAGGCCAGAGCTCCCTCCTCCTCTTAAAGAAAAAAAATGGAAGAAAGACAAAGAGTAAATCAGGGGCAAAAGGATTCTGGACTCCTCAGTGTGAAGCCAGTTCCTCCTCCCCATGCTGAGTTATCTGAGAATAAAGAAGGTGCTTGGTTTCTTACGCTGTGGTACACCCTAAGACAAGGATCACTCCAGTTTCTCCCTAGCCACCCTGTACCCTCACTGCTGTCTGAAGTTCTGGTGAAAAGCAAGCTACATCAGCTCAGTTTGAGTCCCAGCATATTTGTGAAATAGTAGCACATGAAGTTAAAAGCCACATTAATTTTCATTTGCTTTTAAGAAATATTAGCTTTTGTGTTAAAATACTACATTTAGTTTGCTGGGGATTTTTTTTTTAATCATGCAACCCTGGATCATCTACTTTTTCTAAAGCCTGCACTTTTCTATCCCCAAGACTTTGCATGTTCCCTTTTTCCTCCTCCTTTCAACCCACCGTGAGCAGAGTGTTTGTTTAAACAGTAACTCCAAGCTGTGTCCTGAGATAGCATGAGAACTTCAGCCTTTCTCTGTCTCGCCTTCACCGAGCCCTATTTCAGTGTGTAAGAAGCCACTTACAATCGCGCAGGCAGACGCAGACCTTTGCAGGGGCACAGCCAGTCGGATTTGGGGGGGTTTTTTCAGCCTTTAATTCCGCAGTTCCCTCACCACCTCTTTACAACGAAATGGAGAAAAGGCAGCTGCAATTCATCTCTCTGCAAATCCTCAGGACAGCCTGAAAAACCGCGGAGAGTGGGAAAACCTCCCAAACCAGCTGCTCTAGAGCCCCTTAACACAATCCCGCCTGAAACTTGGATCTTCACAGCCAGGGACCACCATATTGAAGCAGTGAAGTTTCACATCTTATATTTTAGGTTGAAACTTACGTGCATGTGCACAAAATGCAGCCAAGTGTAATACACAGAAATATCTTGTGTCTATACCATGATGCAAACGATCTATAAGGGATGACGCATGAGTATACATTTGTATGTTTAAAACATGTGCATGTGTTGTCCCCGCGGGGTGTTCGTGTGCCACAGGAACCCAGCTCCCCCCCCCCCGGCCGCCGGGGGTCCCAGCCCGGCTGCGCAGCCCCTGCTGCCCCGGGACACCCCGGCGGGCTGCTGCCCGGGCCGGGCCTCGCTGCCCCGCGGGGACAACGGGGACAGGCGGCAGCTGCCTGAGGCGGCGGCCGCGCCCCGCTGGCGAGGGCTGGGCCGGGCCGGGCCGGGCCGGGCAGTGCCGCTGCGCCGGACCCTTCACCCCGGCGGGAAGGGAAGGGAAAGGAAAGGAAGAGAAAAGGAGGGGAGGGGACGGCCCGGCCCGGCCCTGCCCTGCCCTGCCCCGGGCGGCCGCGGCGGGCGGAGCGGGGGCGCTGGCCGTGCCTGGCACCTGCGCGGCGGGCGGGGCAGAGCCCGGGGCGGTGTTGGGCGCTGGGCGCGGCCCGGCCCGGCCCTCGGCGGCTGAGCCCCGGCGCTGGGGAAGCGGCGGCGGCGCAACAGGTTATCGGCGCGGAGCAGAGCGGCGCCCGGCTGTGCCCATGGAGGGCCGCGGCCCCGCCGCCGAGCAGGGCTACATCCGCACCGTGCTGGGCCAGCAGATCCTGGGGGAGCTGGACAGCTCCAGCCTGGCGCTTCCCTCCGAGGCCAGGCTCAAGCTCTCGGGCGGCCGGGCCGGGGAGGAGAAGGCGCTGCGGATCCATCAGCAGGTCCAGCAGACGCTGGCCAGGAAGAGCCGGGGTTCGCTGCACAACGGTGAGTGCCCGGCCCCGGCCCCGGCCCTGCGCCGCTCGGTGCTGCCTGGTGGCTGGCGGTGGCGGTTTCGGAGGCGGCGGGAGAACGGGAAAGGGCTCCGGGGCGGTGGCCCCGGGGTGAGACCCGAGCTGCCCCCGGGCGGCCGCAGCCGTCTCCGCGGCTTCCCCGGGAGGTGCGGGCTGCTCGGGGCAGCACGGTACCGGTCATCGGCCTTTACCGGGTTTGACGGAAAACCGTGGCTCTGTCGCGTCTTCCCTTTCGTTTTTCCCACCCAAGTGAGTCAGAAGTTTCTCCCTCCCAACCGCCGTAACTTGGTGAGTGGCGGGGCTGCTCCCGGTTCACCGCCGCCCGTGGGGTGAATCGAGCCGAGATTCTCCTAATCCAGCAACCGCTTGCTGTGCTTGTTTTAATACCTATACCTTAGCTTTACCCACTGGCTCTATGTGCGAAATAAAATGGGAAGAAATGTAGGAAATGTCCTTCCTTGTTTCACCTGGAAATTAAAAAAAAAATACAACAAAAAACTAAAAGGAAGTTTGGAAAAGTAACTCTAAGAAGGGCGTGAACGGGAAACATGGAACGATAACGCTACCAGAATTGTATTTACCTCATTCTTTGACGTGCACGATACCAATTGAAGGCAATCAATCCTTGCCTCTAAGATCTTATAGCCAGAAGGCCAGATCCGTCAGTAAGGTCCGCACAGTCGTGCCTTTTGCCAGGGTGCGACTGCAGCGTCAGGCACCCGCAGGGTGACTTTGTCAGGTGCTGAGGGTTAAAGGCAAGCTGCTTGAGGGGTTTAGTCTTAACTATTAATGGTGAAGAGATGTGTTGTTTTCAAAGTAAATTAAAAAAAAAAAAAAAGCAACCCTTACCATGAAAACTTCAATCCTGTTTTTAAATAGGAAGATATTTCTGACTTACAGGTTGTATAATCTGTTACTTGGTTGTCATTAAAGAAGCTATACTTTACTCATCTATCTTCTCAGGCAGAGGAATGTTGCCTTGTACTTCATCTGGCTTCCATCTGAAAAACACCTCATGGCAAAAATATATATGATGCAGACACAGACATACTCTGCTCGGAAAGATTAGGTACACACATTGCATAAACAGGTGTACACAACTATGCAATGTGCAGCTACATATGGAAGTCCTTAGCTTGGCAGGTCTCATTTAAATAAGCTTTCTAAACACTTTTAGAGTGACTTGATTTCTTTTTCTCTTAATAGAAAGCCTGGTAAAAGTTTTTTAAGCAATAGTTAATAAATTAAATGGTGTCATGAACTGAGATCATGTCTCTAAACTATGTATAAAACACTACAAAGACAAAGCTTCCATCCCTCTAACTCATCTTCTCTGAAATATATTAACAGACCTGATGGATTTGAGGATAGTTGTCTTGGTTTGCTTTTTTTTCTAAAGGTCAAGTATTTGAGCCCTTTGCATTTCTGAGATGCCCAAATTTTTAAGCTTCAGGATCAGGAGTGGCAAATGTCATGTCTGTTACATGTATTGGTCATGCATAAAATCAACTTCTTTCAAATGTTTTCTTGTGCCCAACTCATCCTGAATTTTTTTTAGTCCCACTGCAAAACTCAGAAAAAAATAAATGGAACTGGAATCTATTCCATATAGTTATACATGTGTATATATATATATATGTAATATATGCATGTGTAATTGCATATAACTGTCCATCTGTCTGTCTCTCAAATACTTATAATGCAAATCAAATATCTATCATGTATTTAATATGTTGACTTTCCTGAAAAATATAGATATATACACATGTGTATGTATCCCAATGTGCTTTCTTCATGGGCTTGCTCAAAATTTGACTATGCTTTGAGAAATATTTGAATTTTTAAGGTACTTTTTCAAAATATGCACTGTTTTACATGCAAAAATTCACTTTCTCTGAATTATAACAGTTTTCTAGATACATTCACCAAGGGTCCCATATTGTTTATTATTTGCCAGGAAGATGATACAAAGATTTAGAAGGAGCAGGAGCAGGCCCCTGTGATATAACTGTTGTATCTGTAGGAGTATTTCAGGCCCTGTTCAGCAAGGTACTTAGCACATACCTAACCAGAGTATTCACATACATGCCTAAAATTAGCCAAGCACATAACCACTGGGTATGAAAAATCAGTGGTAGTTAAGGTCTTACCCATCTGTGCACACCCATTTTCCACTGGAACTCGAAGCTTTGAAGCTGCAAGAAGTAGTTTGTCAGGCAGCATAATTTTTCCTTAAAGTTTCAAATTAAAGGTGTTTGCTTAGCATTCAGCATTACCTTTTAATGGAAAAACATCTTTTTTGCCTTCTACTCCCATATTGTTTGCAGGTTTATGCCCTTTGCCCCCCTTTTTGAGGGTGTATTTCTTCTTTTTTATAATAGATATTTAGGTCATCCTCAGATTTGAGGATTCCAGCAGCTGCCAGATCACTGAAGTCACGTACTGCCCCAACTCCTTTCAAGACTTTGTCAAATGCTGTTAATAGTTTTTCAAGCAGTAGTTTAACAACAGCTGCAATTTTTCCAGTTCATCAGTTGCTGAACCTTTATAAATTGGAGATTACGCTGCCCTGAAAAATTTTGAACAACTAAGCAGCTGCATCAAATTTCTGAATGCTATTTAAAGGTGGAGATGGGATGGTAGATAGTTCAGCTCTATCAAAGTAAAATGGCATTCAGAATCATATACTTTAACGACTGGTGTTTTTCAGCTCACGTATGATGCAACAGTATTGATTACTTTATGTTCAGTTTGGTCTATTAAACTTTATTCTGTTTATGAGTCCTCTTGCCTCTGATCTTGTTCCGTTTGGATTTTGATTGGCTTTTAAAATTCATTTGTCATATTCCTTTTATTTCTTTAGTATAATCCCTTGACTAAAGTCTACTTTCCTGTACATCCTGTACATCCTTACGAGTTCCATTGTAAAAAATGAGGGCAGAACTGGGTAATATATCATACAAAACCAAGCAACCTGATGTATTGCTGTCTGTGTAGAAATTCTTTCTGTAACACAGGCTTTTATAAACACTGTGTTTATAAAAAACAGAATTAAAATTTCTGTGATTTCCAAACTGACAGCATGAGATACAAGACGGTTGCAATCAGAGCCTTATTTATTCTTCACATTTCTTCATTTCTAAAATTGTTAGTAGTATTTTTTTGTTAAACTTGCTTTTAGAGGTTTTGGGGGAGTTTTTTATCCTGAGCCTTCTCTTTTGCAGAATTCTGACCATATTAACTGCTCTGTAGTGATTTTCTGTTTATCTCTTTGTGGGAAAAGGAAGTAGAAAAGAATTCCTTGTTAGTGACTTCCACTTCTTATTGGTTTCATTACATTTCTCAACTCTGCTTCCTGAGCCAGAAGAAATCAAATTTTCTTAAATTTGAGCACTTGTGTAAATATACTGACCAGCACAAAGTAAAAAATGTTAGAAAAGCTCCTTTGAGACCAGGCATGTACTGGCAGAATGATGAAGGAGCACGATCAAAAAGAAAGCTCTTTGATCTGTAGATAAAGCGATTCAGTGCAGTTTTTGATATGCCATTCTTAAATGTCACCGTCTCAGTCCATCGTGAGTGGTGGAGTATAAAAAAGGATTAGAAGTTGGCAGTCCAGGAACACTTACGAGTCTCTGTTGTGGATATAATCACCCACCTGCCCTGAGCAAGAGCGGACAATGGATACTCGGCAGGTGGGCACTCGGGATGCATGAAAATACCGCAGTCCTTAATAGACTTCTGTGTAGAGGGTACAGCTACATAGATGCCTGCAGTGGGAGGGTTTAAAGCCAAAATTTGGCTTTCATGGAAACCATTCAAATACAAAAGCACTGAAAAAGACTCACAACTGAGCGTTAACAGTGCACATGATTTAAGGGGAATTTGATACACCTAACTCCTTACTGGACGATAATTGTCTTTTTCATATATCATATATCTTAGAGATGCCTCTTGTCATTGTTATTTTGGAAAGCCAAGCAAACAGGAGACTGATCTGTCTGCAACCATAGGCAGAGATTGCTGGGGAGGAACTTTCAGGGACTGTGAGATGTTGGACCTGTCACATCCAGGGGAGCACAGGGGGCTCGCGAAGAGCCTCTGTGAAGACGGATGGGATTTTTTTCCTCAGTTATCCGTACAGTCTCTCTCCTGATAGTGTAATTATTTTGTCAAATCTCAAAATTTTGTCATAACTGTTGCGATATCAGGTGATTTTTGTGCAGCTTTTATTTCAGGCATGGAGAAGAGCAAAGGGGTTTGGTTTTCCCCCTCCACTGACCACATCCAAAGCGTTCCTGAGCTGCTTTAGTTCATACCGACAGGGGAGAGGGGAGACTGTGATAAATGGTTCCACTCAATTGCCCACACATGGGTGGCTGCTACTGCCTGAGATGCCTGAGTTTTCCAAAATGTCCTCATGGGTTGACAGACATGACGCAGGGCCTGTAGGAAACCCATCCTTTTCTTGACTGGCTGCTGGAAATCAAGCGTGGTATCCCATGGCCACTCAAATGGCATTTGTCCCCTATGGATGTGTAATTGAATTGCGTGCATATTTTCCGAAGAGAGAGTTTTTGTGAGACTTAAAACACTGAGTCTCACAGTTAGAAAATATTAATCCTAACAGTAAATGAACCCATAATATAAAACTAGAAAAAAAAAAATTAAAAAATCTGTCATTGCTTTTTCCTTTTTTTTTTTTTTTTAAACCAGTGCCCTGAGCGTATAAGAACTGCCTAATGATTTTTGAATAACACAACACTGAGCAAATGTGAAAGGTGTGAAAAACATGTAGGGTTTTGTAGTATGGTGAAAATAAGCTGTAGGAAGCCTCAGCGACAGAGGCAAGTTTTCATCAGATCACCTATTCTGCATCTCGTAACTAATGGAAAGACGCAGCATTTTAGTTACCACTTTTTCCTTTAACACGCTGGCTTTTGGCACAAGTGAACAGGGCACAGTAAAAAGGCATATGTTTTATGGCTACCTAATTAATGTAAAATGCTGACAAAATAATTTAATTTACTTGTGTAAGAGCAAGCAAGAGATACTGTAAATGCAAAGTGAAATTCCGTAAGCTAACATATACTGTGTTTATCTCTGAAAGAGAAAAATGTTTACTGACGGATAGTTTCACAGGGAGACTGAAGGTTAAAAAAAGAGGACTACTTGAAGATAACTGAGTGTTGCACTTTCTGATTGGCTGTATTTTGCTTTTGCAAAGAGAGAACTGTTAGATATGTAGTTTATCCTCAACTAGTTCATGGACAGCCTTGTTATTTTTAATTTGTCCTCATTTTTTTAATAAAGACAGGGAGTTTAGAGTTACCTAAAACATGCACAAATTACTTGCTCAAAGGATCTTTATGCCCTAAGTAGATAAATGCTGGGAGTAAGTTCTCATGAAGTAAACTGGACAAAAAATACTAACTATAAAGAAACAGAAATATATATGTATTTAAAGACTTACTATGTGAAAGTACTTTAATATGCAGCAATGAATAAAGCGAATCTTTAAAAAGCAGGCACAGGCGATAGGCTGAGATGGAGTCTTATTGGGCACCTGAAATAGTACATTGATATGGGAATTACATCACACAAATGAGAGATTTATATGAATTCGTAGATTTTGGATGTCGGTGAACATTGGAAGGAATTCTTTTTCAGTATAAAACAACAGTTTCCTATTACTGCTTTCTCATGTACTTAGGTAACCCTCGGGCTATGGCAACCTTGTAATGTCACGAAGGAATTATTACAATCCAAATCATGAGTTTGACCAAGCTGCATCATTCCACTCTCATGATGCAAAGTTACCGTGAATGTGTCTTAACAAATCACCTAATACATGTTTAAATCTGTCTCGCATGGCCAATATGAAAGAATTGGAAAGTATGATTAAATAAGCAAAATAACTGCAAAGTATGATTGAATTAGGCTTCAAATTATTGCAGTCTGCTATTATATTGTATTGTATTATACTATATTATATTATATACAAATTTGGACTTATCCAGGTAGCTATGTGCTAGTGAGAATCATTCATAAATTATTCTTGTTGCATGAGTCTCTTGTTTCTTTTCATTCTTGTCAAGCCCTTTACTAACTACAGACACTAAGGATCAAGGATACAGGAGTACTGAAGCTCCTAGGGGCACTCACACGCACCTAATGAAGCCCGGAGTCTAACTGCATGACCTGAAAGTCTCAGCTATTTACCACACATACACTAGGGGCTTCAAAAATCCCAGCAGGCGCTTGCCCGCGTGTTTTTGGCACCTGAATTCCCATGGGCATGTGACTTCTACTATTTTTACAAGTGGAGACTTCATCAGTTTGACCAAGTTAATGACTGGTTCTTTAGATTTCTTTTCTGTAGTATCTCAGGTAATACCTGCTATTTTGAAAATGCGTGTCCAATTACCTTCTTTATTGACCACTGTTATCTGTTCAGCCTGAACTTCTGCAGCACACACTGGCCCCATTTATGACCGATTTGAGGTGTATCTTTCAACTTCTGCTTCACCTCTTTAAATTCTTCTATGTTATAACCTGTGTTATTTATATTCCTATATGCAGATTCTCATAGTAACACAGGAATTTTGTGAACACTTATTTCACCAGTATCTGTTGCTTTTAAAAAAAATTATTAATAGAAGCACTTTTTCTTTGAAAATGTATTGTATCAGTGAAAGAGAAACAGCCTGAAGTTTTTGGGTTGGTTGGTTGGTTTTAATTAAAAGAAGAATGAAGTTTTAATGAAAGAAATAATCACAGTGCACTGTTCTATTTTCAAAGCTGGGTTGTGGGAAAAAAGAATCAGAGCAGATATGCTGTGGATCTTCTGCGTTATCTGTAGGTGCAGATTTGAAGTGTCATTAAACAACCCTGCTTTACAGCATCATATGCCATGTGCCTCCATAAGCCATGGAATTTGTTCATGGACTCTTCGTGCTCTTTGGGTGAAGCACTGAGAACTTTAGTGAAGCATTACTCACTCCAATATATTATCATGAAGCTAGCACCTAAGGGGCAAGAAACATCAACAGTTGAGGCAGACAACAAAGAAATAAACAATCTGTACTCAGTGTGTGCTATTTATTGACGGTGGTATGTTGTGAAAATTGCATCTCTAGGGTGCACAGCAATAGAGGCATGTCAACCCCTGTTTCTCATCTACAATCTACAGCTGTAATATTTTAATTTCTTGTGTACTGCGCATGTTATAGTCAGCCTCTAATGTAAACCATATATATATATGTTCAAAGTGGTTATAGTGGAAAATAAGTGTTCTTAGTACCTGTTCAGTAATACTGTTTCTTAGTACTTAATAATGTCATTATCTGGAATATTCAAAGTATCAGCTTGCTATGTTAAAACATTTTTCGTTAAATAGCTGCATGAACAACAAGACTTCTGAAAGTTAAAAATATGTCCTAAGTAATAGGAAATTGAAAAAAATGGCTTGTGTCCTCGGAAAGCTTTGCTTCACCATCTTTTGAATGTGATATACTGAATGCAAACCTCTTTCCATCATTTTCCTGTCTGATTTTCAGTTTATATATATTAATGGCAGTGCAGACTGGGACATTTCCCTAGTACTGTAAATCATCCTTTATAACAATATCATGTTTTGTTAAAATCTTACTAATATTAGTCTTTGGTTACAGGCAGTTTGCACCGTGCATCCAGTGTTCCAGAGCGTGTCTATAACATGGGACTTACTGAAAATGATTTTGCACCAAGAACTCCCTATGGTTTCTCGTATTATCAGTCAAACCAGGTGAGGAAAAGAAGACAAGAAATAGAAATAAATATAATATCATATGCATAGTTTATCCTTTTTTTTACCACAAACAATAGCATGTAGATGGTTTTTCAAGGGTTGCTTGCACACTTGTTTGCTTTTTAAAGCCTGGTTTCTAGTAAAGGAGGTTTTTACAGCTAAGATTTGTTAACATTTTTCCCCCTTCTGGTGACATCTGAGCCCAATAGCTAAATTCAACTCAGTCATACAGTTGGGCTTTCTGCAGTCTTGTTGGTTTTATGAGAATTGGCATCAGGGTAGAAAATGAAAAACTATATTATCACTCCACTAAGGCAAAGGCTGTGACAAGTCAGATCTTTGTCCATCCCACCAGGCAGCAGGTCAGCCAGCACGTCAGTAGCTCAAAGGGATGGAGGCCATGCTGCCGCTCACCCAGCCCAACAGTTGGAGGTCGCTAGAGGAAGTCCAGCGAGCCTGCAGGGTAACAAATGACATGGGTAGGAGCTGGGAATGTGGTGAAAGAGGTTAGGAAATTAAGCATCCAAGACCACAGGAAAACAGATTGCTTTAGTTTCACGATGACAGGTAGAGTGTTCCTTATCATTTAAAATAATCCTGTTGCAACCAATTTTAGCATTACAAGAATTTCAGCAGTCATTGCAATTACAATGAATTACATTTCATTACAGTCCTTGCAATACAGTGGGGTTTCTAAACTATCTAATCATAAATTCACTTGTTATTTTGACCAGCTTTTCTCGGGTTCGTGGCCTGAATGCTAACATAAGTAATTGATTTTCTGCAAGGTTTGTGACACAGCTCATAACTGGTATGAATCTATTTGAGGGAACAACCCTATGACTTGGAAATCAACACATAGCTCAATAGCAATGCTACTGCATGATCAATATTAGTAAACTGAAACCAATTCAGTTTGGGAACAGAAACATTTATTTAATAAATAGCTGTATATGTAGAGCCAATTCTTTCTTAATTTTAGATTACTCAAGAATGGCTTATTCACATTAAAGGAAGTAGCCCAGCTTCTGGCCAGTTAATGAAGCAGCTCTGGCTCTGTATGAGTAGAGTTAGAACCATTTCCTTAAATACATTCCCTTCTCTGTCCTCCTATCCTCTGTTCTCACCTATCATCCAGTCCATAATATTTGATGTGAATCTCTTCTTTCTAGAAGACAAGAGGAAAACTGAAGGTGACATAGGAACCACAAGAATATACTATAGTATTCCAGGCAGGGAAAAAAAAAAAAAAAAGAATAATAATAAAAAAAAGACAGACTCTTTGTCCTGTGTGAAAGCCAGAAAAAGCCACAAGGTCTAGTATTTCACAAAAGCATTAATTTCCTTATCCCCAAACAAAAGATAAAGGTATCCTTGCATAGCTTATGTAAAATAAACAGATATATCCAATGATCCTTGCCTCAGCCTACTATATTCAGCAGCCTTTACTCCTTTTGTGAGTTGATTATCACCCTCAGTAACTTCTCAACAGTGAAATTATGGTATTTCAGTCTGGCCACTGCTAAGCACTGTCCCTTCAATTAATAACTTCTGTAAGCTTCTCAGTTTACCTTAATAAATGCCTTTAATATTAAAAAAAACTTTAATACAACATAGAAATAGAATATATGGGGCTTTGATTTATGGCTGGATGACACTATACTTACTGATTTTTTAAAAAAATTGGGGCATAATTCCTTTATTTCAAGGTCAGATAGACTTCCAAGTTGATTTGGTTCTGGAAGGTCTGGAATAGAGTATGGTGTCCAATGGAGAGCATAAGAAAAAGGTAGAAAATTGGAGAGTCCCCATATGGTACCTAAACAGTAAGAATCTTGAAGTCCTACAAAGAAAGATTGAAGGAATTGGGTTTGTTGAGTTTAGAAAAGAGAAACTTATAAAACAAGATGGTGATCTGTTACTGTCCATGCCCATTAGGGATAGAAAACGAAAAATCATCTAAAATTGCAGCTGTAGAATTAAGGAAACCTTTGTGATGGTGAAATGGTCAGTTTGGATTCCTTGGAATGTTATGTAATCTCCATGATTAAGAGGTTAGACAAACAGGGAGGGGACTATCTCTTATTACTAGATCCTAACACAATGTGAACAGGAGGGCTAAATAACCTTATTAATATAATATAATAGCAATATGCAGACACTTTAGTATAATATTTTAATATCTGACTGATTAATTTTCTTCTCTCTATTGGACAGCCTTGAATTTAATTTTAGTAGCAGATGTGGGTGTTAATCCCCACAGAGTTACAAACTGAAACTAAAATCTCCATTAATAAGCAGACTGTTCACTACCAGGGGAAATTGACTTATGCTTCTATTTTGAGTTTAGGACAGAATACTAGATGCTTAGACTTTGGTCTCCTAATGTTTAGACCACACTTCTTCCTATCTTTGTTAGGCAGATACAAAGAAGTGTTGCAAAATTGCATTTAATACACAATTTTGGTGATGTTCACATTTTGTTTTCTGATTCTGATAGCAGACCTTAGAATTTTTATCTTTTTGCTTGTTTGTTTGTTTGTTTATTTGTTTGATTTATTTGCTATTAATCCTAAATGCTGTGCTCTTACTGTGACACCTGTTCTTTTATGCACCCTTGAACAGGTGGCCTCACCATCCTCTTATACAAATGGCTGGGGGACAAGGATTACTTACAAGACAATGGAAGACAGAGCTCAAAGACAGCCTCTGAAGAGACTAGAGGTTTCACCCCAGCGAGATCCTGAAAGATTGGCATATGTGTCCAATGATTTTCCCTATGACAGAGGGATTTCAACGGGATTCTCCATGAGGCATGGAGATAGCAGGAGATCCAGCAGGACTGTGCCACCAAGATACGCTCGGTCTGAGATTGTTGGTTACACTCTTCGTGATTCAGTGAACAGAGGACGCTCTTTTAAGAGACAGTCCCAGATGGCGGCTATTAATAACGCTGTCATTGATGGTGTCTACCCCAGCCCCACTGTACCTCTGTACCATCAAGCAAGCAACAGTCGCAGTATGACCAACCTTTTGGAGAAGGAGAACTACCTGACCTTGGGCAGTGCGATGGGACAAGTCAGATCACCAATTGCTTCCCATTTGGGGTCTCAAAACAGGCAATCTTCAAGGTCCAGCTGGTACCAAACTACTTTCAGAAGCACACAGACCAGGAGGGAACCTTCCCAGCCAGCTTCAATAACCAGTGTCACGGCAGAAATTGATGGGAAGAGGCTGCCATTGACAGCTGCTGTGGCAGCAGCAGGGAGAAATGGTTTCCTGCAGAGTGAACAAGTCACCATCAATGGATCTCAGCTAGGGTAAGCACAATGCAGGACCTGCTTTGGTTCTGGGGTGTCACAGCTGAAAGGAACCTGTTTATTTAAAAAGAGAAAGTAAAGTGACAGCTCATAGCTCAGCAGCCAACACAGCGTATGAAATGTCAGTGTGGAGGATGCAGAAGGTAGGTTTGCTTTAAAAAGTCCACTTCCAGTGCAACAGAGAGGAAAGGGAGAAAAAATGTACGTCCACACCTCCTGCTCAGATTTGGGACCCCCTTTTGCCAAGAGTTAATCAGTTTTTATAAAGACACATGAAGTAGTCACTGAGTAATTTACAACCTAAGTCACAATACACAATAATGCATTGCCAAATTTATGAGACCTGATGATTTCAGGCATGGTTCTCACAAGAATAGGTCAGAAATGTTCCAGTGAAGCAGCTTTTGGCAGATTGACAACTTCCAGTTAAAAATCCTTCATGCTTTCGAAGAAACATTTTAGTTTTGATAAACTTCAGTTAAAACACAGGCAGAAATTTCTTTTAGCTCTGTAGCACCATCCATCCCTAGAACAAATATAAACGGCTCTAAATCTCAGCATACCAGAGCTTCTCACTACCATGAGATCCTACTTGCTCTGAGGATGCTATCTTAATTTGAAGCCCTATTAGCTCCATGGCAAATTCCCAAAGCTGCCATCAGACTTTAGGAAAATTGGTCAGAGTCTTAGAAGCATTTATTATTATTTTGTTCCAAAATTACTTTTTTCCCCCCTGAAATTCCCTTCCAGAGAAGATTTCAGAATGTCTAAAATCAGTTCTGTCTTCGAAAGAGAAAATTTATCAGTTCTGAAATTCCCCTCAGGAGTGAATATTTTTTTCACTTTAGAATTATTCTGATTGTTTACAGAGCTCTTAAGGCTCAGTGGACAGAACAAACCACTTGGTAAACAGGAGATGGTTACTTACAATGTTTACTGTGGTTTCTGTTGTTGTTTATAATCCAAATAGGATCCCAAGGCTTCTTATGTAAGTTAATCATGGTGTAATTCATAACAGCGTTATTAAGAAATGTCTCTTTTTCCATAACTGTGTAGCTGTTAAGTTCATTTTTCTGAAGGCCACATCTCTTCTTTTTTTAAATTTGCTACTGTGTGAGATGAGGTATCATCTGATGTCACTGGTGTGTACAGGTCAGATATTTTCTGTCAACTACATGTTGTATGTTATGATGAGACTTACAAAGATGTATGGTCTTGTGCCCACATCTGATCTAGACTGAAATTTTCACCTCTGGGTGATGCAGGAGTTAAGAGATCTGGTATCAGTGATGTGACTCTTAAGTATCCAGTCTTTACAGCAAGTAAGGAAGTCCAGAAAAAACGTCTGAGAGCTCACAACAGCTGAAGAACTTGGAGTAGTAATGTTGAAAATAGGTACCTGGGAGGACTTTGTTTCTCAGTAAGACAGGCGTATATCCCATTGACTTAATTTACTTAACATTCTTGAGTGGGTTTCTGAGCCACAACCAGCAATTTTGATATTTAATTTTGTGTAGGAGCAATTTTGGTTCTTCTTTTGCAGGTGCGGACTGGAGTCTGGTTGTCTGCCTGCACAAAAGTGTTTTTCATACCTGGAGATGTAAACACCTATCTTCAGTCATTGTGCAAGTGGCTTGCTTGAGACCATGCTGAACTCCAGGTGGAAGATTTGTGACCTAATGGAAATCTTTTTGACAGCTTAATTCCTTAAATGCCAGTTTTTAAGCTCAGCTTTTGCTGGAAATTACAGAGAAAAACAATTGGAAGTGCTGTGAAAGCTTCTAAAGTTCGTTTTGCAGATGTTTATACATTTCATTTGTCTCAGTACTTCTGACTATTTAATTTACTTGTAGATATCTTGTTTAGATTTTCAAATATCCTAGGTTCTATTTTAGTTTCATAGCTAGGTTTTTGGGGGAGTGAGGGGCTCTTTATTCTACCCAAAGTGTAAAAAAGTCTCTGTAAAATACATTAGTGAAGAGAATGATGAAAAGCAGCTTGTAAGATACAATTCCACAAGAGATTTGCACCACTAGACTCTTAAATGATGAGGAAGAAACTATAGCGATTTTAGCTGACTGAAGTCAGCAATTGTTACGTATGTTTATGTACTAACATGTATATGACATCCAT
This sequence comes from Balearica regulorum gibbericeps, assembly GCF_011004875.1. Taxonomy (NCBI): domain Eukaryota; kingdom Metazoa; phylum Chordata; class Aves; order Gruiformes; family Gruidae; genus Balearica; species Balearica regulorum. Next base: position 66,008,017 of record NC_046184.1, read on the forward strand.
ATACATTATTACTGTGGTCAGATGTCTAAAATACAGATTTAATAACTCCTCTAGTAATTCTTGTCACTGGAAGAGCTTGCTGCAGAAGTCCTCTTTTGGTTGTATTACGTTCTGGTTCATCCACATCTAGCTACTGCACAGTTTAATGTAGAATTAAGTATTTAAAACATAATAGATGACATTTTGCTTTGGGGTATACACTGCTGTCAAATCTGAGATATTTCATTTAAGTCCATCGTTCTACCAGTAGTAGAAAAATTTCTTCTGACAAGACTTCTCAGTTTAAGAAGTTAGTAGAGACTTCCACATTTCTTGTCATTTCCCATTCTCTTTGATTTTAAGGTTGCATTATCTGATACATTGCTGCCTTACCCGTTGCTCGCTTAATAATGGAAGGGGGGAAAAAAGGTAACCCTGTTTTCCGAGTAATTTGATTTTTCCAGAAATTTGTACTTTTTTATGTAAATCACAATTCAGGTCTTTCCAAGGCTGATTAAGAGGATGTAAAATAGTTGTGTAAGGTTAAAGAGAAGTAGTGGGCTAACTGTATATAGTATTTGAAATGTATATAAAAGCATTTTCAAACTTTCTGTAGAAGAATTAGCTCATGCTATGAAATCAAAGTAGGAAAATCAGAGTATAGAGATGCTATCTCTGTGTCTTCTGGTAAAGTGAAGCAGTTAAAAGCATCCTCATATCAAGGGCTTAGGAGAGAGAGAGATTCAACCTGGAGCTGTTTGAAAAACAGCTGCTTACAGAATCTGACCTCTAATGTGCTGAGAGCTGTCACAAAATGATTAGACAACAGTGTGTATATCTCTCAAAAATGTTAAATTCTGGCAATTAAGGTGAAGTCAGAACTTGTCAAATCATTGTTCTGTTTAACAACCATTGCCTGAATGTCTATTTGTTTGTTGTCATTACACATGCTAATCAGCCACGTGGCTATTAAGTTTGCCAGTAAATGTTTTGAGAGTAATCATTGCGTCAAATTCTATTTTGACCAAAGTTAAGGTACTGCAACTTTATGAATACCATTGAGGGACAAAGATTATATTGCATCCTTTATTACCATCAGATAAAATGTTAGCAAATGTTCTGTTTATCCAGTGTGAAACAATCCTAGTGTGGCCATGCACAACAGGAGAGAAAGATTTTGGCTGCTGCACATGAAGGAGTATCAGCCATGGAGAGAGAACTCTGGTGAATGGTGGGCTGCTCTCAGTCTCAATGCAGATCTGCACACCCAACACTTAGAAATTTGGTCTCTGGTTGTATATGCATTTATCTCAGCCTGGCAATGACTACTGATGGGCCTTTACTACTCGGGGACATCCTTGGCATCCTGAGGCTGAGTTCCCTTGTAGGTTCTCTGGTGTCCCATGAGGGATCAGCTCATGCAGCAATCTCGACCTTGGAAAGTGCATGGATAGAGTCCTTCTCTGCTGTTAGTCACTGAAATGACTCACCATTTAATACATCAGAGATGTCTGCCACTAAGTAGAAGGTGACTGAATTTGGTCAAAGTGCTCCAAAGTTATTGCAGTGACCAACAGGCAGGTAAGCATGCTTACATGTGCATGTATACAACATGGTCACAAAACCCTTGTTGATTTAAGAAACCTGATTAAACCCCAAGCTTGAAAAGCCTGTTCTTCTCTTCCACCTAGAAGAGAAAAGAAGAAATATGATCTGGCTTTTTTCCATTACTCATTGTTCAAGATCTTTAAGTAGGTTTCTGATCAGTACATTCGACTTGCAATTGAGTAACTACTTTGTTTTTAATCCGGGCTGAAGTAAACTCTGAAAATCTGGAAGCTGTACACATTGCCAGACCAGAGCCCAGGGCACTAGAGACACTAACCATAGTTCTGTCTAATTTCACTTTGATTTAACCTTTCCATTGACATCCTCAACACACTGTCCCCTTCATTTCATCTTTGTCTTGCACAAGCATGCCTCAGCACCTATAGATACAGCATATTTGCTCAAAACGCTAACTCAGAGGAGGGGAGAAGACAAGAAATAACATGATTTATACCAAAGGGAAATATACAGGCAGGTGGAAACCTCAGGGCATGGGACTATAACTTCATTTGCAACAGGTGCATCAAAATTGTTGTTCATTTCTTTGCTGTCGTTGCAGCTATACTAACTGTCTTTTGCCTGAGCAAAAGCAAGCAGCAGATGTTGATTTACAGTGTAGCTGGTAGGAAAAATTCCAACAAAATCCGTTTTTGTCTCAGAGGTCATGAGTTCATCATACATATTTTGGGGAAAAAAGACAGATTTTGATGCATTTGTAACAAGATTTCCTGTGAGAAATCTGCCTGATTTCTGCCTGGTTTGTCTACCTTGCTCCTCTGCAGCCCATTGTGGGCAAGCCGGGGCTTCCAGGCTCTTTCACTTCTGCCAGTCCATTATTGATACAGTCGCAGAGCTGTCGATTTTTTTTATTTTAGATGCACTTACTAAGAATATTCTCAAGTAAGCCATTCTGATTCTGTTAGCTCTGAAGCAAGGAGTTATTGACAATAACTACTTGTTCCACTGTGATTCACAGACTGCTCTTTCATCCCTGTCTGGCCAGCCTGGGATCTGGTTCTACAAAATTGTTTGGTTTAAAAAAAAAAACAGAATCCTCATGGTTTTGTCCACTTTTTTTTTTTCCTCTCGGGGTGGAGAGTGTTTGAAACAAAAAGTAAATAAAAAGGCTGGGGAACATAACCACCTGTCCCAGAGCTAATGCACCTAATTATGCCATGAATTTGTTTTATATTCCATTTACTGGGGAAAAAAATGGGTAAAGTCTGGTGACTTCTCATTTCATTTTTTTACATGGTTGTCTAACACAATTATCATTCAAGCAAACATGCTGGAAGTTGGGAGGAAAATGGTCACACATATTTTTAATCCTACCACAGGTGATGTACATAATTGATTTAATGAGTGTTGTTTTTATTTTGTCCCACCTGGAAAAAGGCTTTGCCAATCTATTTCAAACTAGAACTTCTATAAGCTTGAAAAAAGCAGGTACTCAGCCCTGCGTATGTGTAGTCTGGGGACTGAGAAACTGAAAAAAAGGCATGAAAATAAATATAAAAAAGCAATCATGACATTACTGAGAAAAACACTGAGGTATCTTCATGATCAGTAAAAGACACTCTAATTTGGTTATGGCCTTCTTTGGATCTTAGTCCTTCATCCACTGATGTTTCCATTTTGTTTTTATAATTTGAAGCATGACTTGCTTTGTCCAGAGCCTCTCATTGTTGCAACACTTTTATTTATGATTTTCTCTTCCCCCAGAGTATTAGTATCTCTTAAAGTATTTGTACTTTAAGAGATACTAAAGTACTCTTTTTATAGTATTTTCTACTACTGGAAAGGGAATAATTTTCTAAGAAAAGCTAAAGTTAACTTGAAAAATATTAAAATCTTGGTATTACAAGAAATTTCACAGGCTAAATGATGATTTTTCTGCAGTCTTGCTTCACTATATTTCCTCTGCCTGTACTTTTAAGGAGCCCAGAAGGGGAGATGACTCTGGAGCGTGCAGTGAGCATACTGAAGAGTGAAAATACACAGTCCACACCTAGGATTCTTGCTGCAGTGACTTTCATACAGCATGAGTGCTTCCAGAAAGCAGATGCCAGAAGAAAAGTAAGTAATTATTTTTATGCTGGTTACAATCAGGTAGAGCAAATAATTTTCTATACTGTGTGCCAACATAAAAAAGAAAAAAAAAAGACACCCTGAGAAACCTTGTAGGATACTGATGTTGAATATTTGCCCTAAAATATGCTGATGCTTTTTGCTGTAGATTCTTTTAAATCCATGGAATGGCACTGGTCTATGCTAGTAAAAATTTGGTCTTTAGCATTTTGGGATAGGAGACATAGAAATGTAGGGTAAGGATTCACACAAACCATCTGTAATTACACGTTTATGACCAACTTTTTAAAAAATCCCATTGATTAGGATCCCACAAGCTCCTGCAGGGAGGCAAAGAGGTTTACTACCCTTACCAGTTTTTCCTAAAGTATAACTTAAATCTCCCTTTTGCAAACTGAGTTAATTAGTTTCTGTCCTGTCTTGATGGGTACGGAAAAAGTGTCTTTTTTTCTGTCCCTTCTATAATGGTTTTACATGTATTAAGGCTGCTAAGTGTATGCCCACTTAGTCTGCTCTTTTCCAGGCTAAACAAACATAGTTTTTATGAGTAAGTCATAGAGTCTGATTTTTTTGTCAATATAATTGCTCCTGTCTCTCATTTTTGACTGGCATGCTTACACCATTGGTACAGAAATATCCCAGAAAAGAAAACACTGGGAGTACAGTGCAAACTTATTCAAGCTTCAGGGTTTGCTAGGACCACACAAAAAAACCAGCAGTACAATTAGCAGCCTTAACTTCAGTCTGAGAACAGAGCTTCAGAATTGAATGTCTGAAGGTGGTTTATTATTCAAACCTTTCTCAGGCAGCTTCCCTGAAAAATAAGTGGATGAGTAAAGGAGTTCAAATTGGAGCAGTCAGCCTGAAGCCTTCTTCTGTTTTCCTGTCTATCCCACATAATCCTAGCTGAGGTTTTTCTGCTTGGTGCCCATCAGACTGGTTCACATTGGCATTCTCGTTTCCCCTTTTTAGCCTTTCAGCCTGCATTTCTTTTCTTTGTCTCCTGATGCTTTGTTCTCTGATACTTGATAGTTTGTGGGTCTAGTGGCTTTTTGTTTTTCTTGTGAACTCGTGGTCTTAGAGTAGTTTGGTGAATTTTGTCTACCGATGAAAATTTAGACAGACCATTCAATAGCTTTTGTAAATTCTCCTCTGCACATTAGGTCAAAATTGCACCACTTCTTTTACAAGAGTTACAAATCACTTAAAATTACCAATAGAAAGTCTGCATAGATGTTTAAAAAAAACAACCAGCTATGGTATCTGTGTCAAAAGGGCTTATCTGCTGTAATAAAATAGGTTGATGTGCCTTCAGAGTGTTTTATGCTCCACTTACCTTAAGATATATTTCTGTATTTCATTGTTAGCATCTAGATGGCTGTTGAATCAGGGAGAATCAGGTCAGCAGTGCAGCATGACTGCAAGAAACTGTGCCTTTTGTACAACAGAATCAGAGGAAAGGCAGGCAGGCAGTGTAGTTTGTCAGGACATGAACGGCAAAAGGTTTTGTTACATTTCATTTCTTCGTGTTGCCAACACCTGTCGGTCATATTGAATTCTTTTTATCATTAAACTGTGGACTACTCAAAACGGTTGTATCAGATTTCTAAGTCTTTCACATGCTGTTGATTCTACACAAGGATGAGTTTGTCCACAAAACCATATGGCATTCTGAGATGCCAGAGGAAACTGTCTTCAAGTTGACATGAATGTAAGGTATCTTACATAGTAAACTCATTCCTAAATGAGCCAAGGCTTGCTTATGCCACATCACAGCTCATATTGGATTCATCATTTGCCACAACATGTGGAACTTGGAAACTATTTGTACAGCTGCTGTAAAATAACATCTTCTTAATTCTTCATTCATTTGGGGCCAAAACCTGATTTTTTAAAGAATTAGACACTAAAGAGTAGTCTTTGTTAAATGTGGGTGGTTCAGTAGTTAACTAGCTTACAATGTTTAATTGTCTACAATTTGAAGTTTACTAGTTTACTATTTCTTCTCAGTATGTAACAGATAATTACCAAGTAAAATGTACTCTTATTTAATACAATTTCAATACATACACAAAACAGAGAAAAATGCTGTCTTTCCATCAGGCTGGCTGCTAAGAAAAAAAAAGCAAACTTTGCACATCCAGAATATTTTACATCCAGAAATCTGAAAGCAATTTATAAATGTTCCAGAGTTAAATCTCAAATATCCATTTCACCAACATGGACACTAAAATACAGAGTAATTAAATGTCTTGTCAGAGAGTACTAATCTGCAGCAAAGCTGGAAGAGATTTAGTTTCATTCTCTTACATTAATTATTAAAATATGATGCCTCTCTTAGTTGTGGATTTTAACTGTGACTCATATGAAAGCCTAGAAGTTAACAGTCATGTCCAAATGATTAATGATCTGTACTTCAAGGCCTTCAAATAGCAGCAAATGAAAAAAGTCCTTATGACTATTTAAAGGTTTGCTGGGGGCAGGGTGAAGTTTGTCATTTACAGTCTCTAACTATTCTCTGCTGTGTTTTGTTTTCCTCATAGGTTTTCTTCCTTGGCGGTATCTCCAAACTTTTACAGCTCCTTGACGTTCAGAACGAGGACATTCAGCGGGCAGCATGCGGTGCTCTGAGAAACTTGGTGTTTGAGGATAATGACAACAAACTGGAAGTGTCAGAGCAGAAAGGGATCCCGCTCTTGCTCTGCTTACTCCGACAGACCAGGGATGTAGAGACAAAAAAGCAAATAACAGGTAGTGTTTTCTGTGCAGCCAAGCACAAAGTGCTTGAAGTAGTGCACAAGCTTTCCATGTGAGGTACATGATTGTTTACTTAGGCCAATGTTTAGTGACTAAGCATGAGAACGTTGTCACCTATTCAAAGCTATCCCCTTAGGGTGAAATTCCAAAGTCCTTACTCAAGACTAGACCTTAAGACAGTAAGAAGAGACTAGGAACTGCAACTTCCCCTCCTAAAGCTTCTTCAGAAATGAGAGTCTGTTTGTTTGCAGGAACGTGAAAGTCCTTGACACTCCAGAGAAGAAAGTGAGGCTCCCAATAGCAATTTCTTTAGAACCGTCTTGGTGAGCAGTGATTGGAGCAGCCCCAGAGGTGCCTGGGACCATAATTATGGCCACTACTTATGCAGCAGCTCAGCCCTCACTTACTGACACTTTGCTGGTGGTCCGTGTTGGGAGCCCCTTGTTGAAGACTGTCTCCCTGAACTGTCAGGTCCTGTGGATAGAAAGCGGGTGTCTTTCTTACTCCCCACAGACCCTACTGCCCCAAATTCGTACTCTGAGCTCTCTCACTCCTAGCTGTTTACACCCCAGAGTCTGTTTACACCACAGGTCTTCTCAGACTTGTGACAAGCAGAAAACTCTACCACAGCAACACCGTGCTTCTTTTCTGTGTGCAGGGGAGAGAATTCCTGCAGGACATCCATTTGACTCTAAAGATCATACAGTACCATCAGTGGAGTGACCTGCCTTCTGGATTCAGTCTTTGCAGGGCTTATGTTCTCATCCTTTTAGTTCCAATGTCCTTGAGGAAGAACTGTTAAAAATGAGTAGGACCCATTGCAATTTTGAAGGAAGAGGCTTTTGGATCAGAAACCCCATATTACACCTCTTGTTGTACATCAATGTAGCAGGAATAGTGGGAAGAAATGTCTGCCACTTCTCACAAAGAAACCTGTGGTTACTGCCCTGTTGGCTCTACAGCAGCTAGTTAAGAAATGCCCACCACTTAATCCCTGCACTCATGTTTGACCATAGTGTGTCTCTAGGATGTCAACCGCTTGTGACCCACATTCATTCTAGTTAGCATGCAAAGGAAGAGCAGGATTAAATTTTATACGTGGAAGAAAACATTATGAATAAATGAATGGGGATTTATTTCAAGTGATCTTTAAAGATACCAGGAACACAAGCTATTAAATTAACAGTGCTTGGAAAGATACAGAAGGTGTCAAGCAGCCCTGCCTTGAAGCAAAGGCATGTTGAGACCTTCTGTAATTCTGCATTCTTGTATCTGAAATACTGGGGTCCCTAAGCTGGAGAACAAAGCTTTGTATTGTTGGCTCTTTTGGCTCAGTTCTACAGCTCTGCAACATTAAAATGTTTTAAAGTTTTTCACATTCATTAGATGCAGAATTGGGTCACTTTAGTAACTTATTGCATAGTGTGTTGTCTCTCAGTGCTATTACACACCAGTGAGGGAAGCAGTGGCCAGAAAGCTAATGTTCTTTTCTTGCTAACAATTCATCATTTCTGACAAGAACTTTGTGCAGGATAACTCATGCAGATATGGTGAATATTACTGTCTTCCCCTTCACCAGCGTGAAAATGGATGAAGGGGCACCTTCTTTCTGCGATTACTGCTCTCAATGAACATGAGTATTTACTTATAAAACTTACAAGCAAAATATTTAAGCAATATTGAGCAGGATGTTGTAGTTTGCATAAAGCAAAATATTCTGATATACCTTAATGTCTATCAGCTGCAAGGGATGGCTTTAAAAATACAGGAAAAGATAAGTATTTCTCACTTTGTTCAAGACCAACTGTGCAGTTAGGAGGAAGTACACTGGGTCCCTTGGTGAAAATGGCACTAGGGCATACTTTTTGCCATCACTTGAGGAATTCTTCCAGCTCCCTAGCAAGCTGCAAGGAGCCCACAGGGCAAAAAGCAGCCTGGTTGAATGAATTTCTATGAGAATATTAACTTTGCTTCCAGCCACTTTTTTTCCCAGCCTACACTTCAAAGACAGGCAAGGAGCGGGCTGCAGACAGGAGGTAGACAGTCACTGTCAAGCATATGCTTACTAAGGTCAGTGCTTCCAGGTGATCTTGGCATGTACAGCGATATTTAGGAAACACTGGAATTACTGTCCTGTGCAGATTGACTACGTAGCCAGAGAAGGGCTGCACCATAAGGCTTTTCCAAGCACAATGCAAACCTCTGAGTGCCTTTCTACCAAAATGGTTAAATGCCACTGAGCAACAGTTTCCCTGACTGATGGCTCACCTACAAGTTTTGTTTCTCCTCTTGCATTGCCTTTGGCTTCCTACAGGACTAGTGGAGTGTCATAGCTATGCATGCAATCACACTGCAGTGTTGTAACACTTCCAGGAAAAGGTTAATGCAGAACTTTGGGCTTCCAGCTGGTCAGCATGAGAAGCCCATCTGTCTTTCCACATCATACTTACTACTTGCCTACTTTGACTGTAAATTAGAGACTTCCAATGTGTGATACGACAACTAGCTGAATGTCTTCTCCCATAAGAGATTAGTAAAATAATCTTGGTACCTGATAATACCACAGTGAACTCTGGTGAAAGGCTCCTGGCTAAGGATCGAAAGCATGTGATACTCATTAATAAAGATGTCCAAGCTCAGCAGAGGAAAGCTTTTTGTTTCTACTGCTGTGTAGGAAACATAGTACCAAAGCACTCCACTTGATAAAAATACACGAAGATAAGGAAGTTGTTGGAGAGAAGGAGGTTAAAATTCCATGGCATAGAAGTTTTCTCATATCATACTTTGTTACCTGTCAGAAATATGATCTAATATTTGTGCTTATGAGATAAGTAGATCTCAGCCTTAGAAACTTATCTTTAAGGTCACTGGCTTATTAGTACCAGCAGTGTTAATACAGACAAATATTAAGCCATATCATATCATATCTTCTCAAATAATATTTTGATGGCCTGTATTTTCTTCTGACCTGTTGTACTGGCTGTCCCTCCTCTTTCTTTCTCTCTCACTGTGCGGAGAGGATCTAAAAAGCTAGTAACAGGAAAGTAGGGAAGAGACCTTCCAGGATCAAAAATGTGACTCTCTTGTATTGGTTTCACCACATGTAAGAACCTGCAGCTGCGCATTCCTTTGAAATGCTCCCATAGGCACACCAGAAATGGTGGCTAAACCATGACACAGATGCAGGCCAAGACCTAGGCTGAGGAATACAGTCTGAGCATTGTCATGCAGTGTGCCTTGTATTGTCCTATGAAAAGACCAAAAGCAATGAAAGTGTATGGAGATAAAAGCTGACTATAGCAAGTGCTGTGTCCTGCCTCACAGTCTGTGCATCCCAGGAGAACACTCAAAAAAGCACCAAACCAGTACCCCCAACAAAGTGGCTTGGTGCTTATGAAAATGGTTTGAAAGTTGCCGTGGACCAGTTTACCTAATGCCCATGTGCAGAAAATAGCTGACTGGTGTCTCTGTGCAATTTCTCTGCTTATATGACTTCTCCCTAGGGGGAATGAGACCTCTTCAAGGTCACATTGACTGGATTTGCTAGCTTCATAAAATCATCGATACAAGTAAAGAAAAGGAACCATGGGCTCTGTCCTTTGACAGACAAACAAACTTGCAAATCTCTAAGGAGAGGAATGAGGCTACTCCTGAATAGTAGGAGAGGATTTCACTTGGAGACAATGCAGGAGCCAAGACAGGAATGGCATTTTCTAGTATTTGGAGAGCATAGTGAGGAACAGAAAGTAAAATGGCTGTGGCATGAAAAAAACAAGAAATACTAGCTTTTGAAGGTAAGCCAGATGAGCCTCCAGGGAGTATCTAACCTCTTGATCTTGTTATCATGCAGCATAAATCTAAGAAATGAAAGAAAATTTTTCCTGCAGGGAAGATTACAGCACAAACAGAACTGTCATTAAAAGAAATATAAATTTAAAAGGAGACCCCACTCATTTTCCCAAATAACCATCTAAGGGAAAACTATGCCCCTATGAATATATTATAGCATAGCTGCAAGGAAGGAAAGAACCCATTCCTAAAGACATTTTCTAATGTGATCAAATTAATCCACACCAAGAATGCCACTGAGGGAATCCTTCTGAGCCCAGTGAGACAGTGCCTGTGGGTAAAGGTAGGATTTTTGTTGGAAAGTTTACAGTGAGAGCAACATCTCAAATGCTGTTCTGACAATTCTATTCTAGGTATCTGTAATTCAAAATGCACTTGTTCCTCTTAATATGATGTTCTGTCCTTGTGCCCTTGCATTTGTGCTATTCTGTCTTAACCTGCTTCCCTTACCAATGCCCTTTGGACTGCATGTCTGGTTTTCTGTAAGCCTTATTTATCCTTCAGGAAAATACATTCTTCCTTTTATCCCCTAATTCAGAGGTTTAAGACCTGATGCCAGAAGAAGGAATGGGCCGCTTCTGGCTGGCTTTTGTTTTGATTTTACTATTGCTCACAATAGCTGTAATTAAATTCAAAGTGTAAGGGAATACAAAAGAAACATTTTTTTGTTGTGAACTGATGAAAGGAATATTCACTAATACTCTGCCAGTGTTTGGAAGAGGAGGTCTGTGAAACTTAGAGTAACAAACTGGGGAAACAATGAATGCCTTTGTAGTGAAATGCAGAAATACATGTCTTTCTTTTTTCCAGGGAAAGAGTGCTTTAAAATGAATTGTCATCTATTGGAACAGAACATAAGCAAAGATAATCAATTATACAAGACTAAATTTGAGATTTGTTTTGGTGTTTGGAAATAATGAGTAGACAAAGTGTATAGCATTACTTAATGATTTGTTTAGTGACAAATGTCTGGACAGTAACAGCCAACCAGTGTTTAACACTTTTCCCTCCTATGAAGAATTTTGCTATCAAGCATTAGAGGAACTTGGTAATGGGCATCTCTTGACTTCCAGCAGATTTCCAAAGACCTGTAAACTCATTCTCTGTACCTCCCATCTACCTCTTTGCATGCAAGTTTATTCTCACACTCATAGGTCTTTACTTTGTACTTGGAAGTGTAACTAGTCCTGCCGGGCATCCAAAAGGGACAGATTCCTCCCTGGAAGTGTGGAGAATGGTCACTGGTGGTGGTGGTGTTAGGTCTGTTTAGTTTGTGTTACTTTGGTAATGGACAAAATGATTGCTGCTGATGGCAATGCACATGCAGAGCCATGGAAAACTGCACTTCTTGGTTGGGTGTTAGACTGACTAAATAGAGATCTGACTTTAATTACATGGATAATTGTGCCCCCTTTTTTGCCCCATTTCCATGTCTGAGGAAAGGGCTGCTGAACTCTTGTCACCCCCTTCTGCTCCTCTTCAGGACATCAAGTGATGGGCAGGCTCCTTCATTCATTAACTTCAAGGAGTTTGAGATTAGGTCTTTCAAACCGTGGGGAAGTCTTTTGCCGCTCTGATTTTATTTTGGATATTGCAGGTTTGTTATGGAATTTGTCCTCCAATGACCAGCTGAAGAACCTGTTGATTAGAGAAGCCCTGCAGACACTGACCGAAGTTGTTCTCATCCCTTATTCTGGCTGGCCAGATCGTGATTACCCGAAGTCAAGTGTTTTACCTGACCCTGATATCTTCTACAATGCCACAGGATGCTTGAGGTGAGCACTCAGTCTGCAAGTACCCAAAACAACAGTGATGTTAAAACAGGCTTATTTTCTTTCTTGCTTTGAACTTTGATGGCTCCAAGTTAAGAGTTTGCATACAGATCATGTTTTGAAGTATGGCCTCATGTACATCAGACCAGAATTACAGCTCAATACAATGAGAACAACTTTCTTTGTGAGGCTCCTATATATTCATTTGATGGATACTCCACAGACTAAATATATCTGTAACAGAAGATAGTAATCAGAGGTCTGTTTGCAGTGCATAGTTGCGTTGAAGTCAAAGAAATCCTTCACTGAACAACAGATGTTGGTATGATGTATAAAATTAGCCCTGACTAATGATGATAGTAGTCATAAGAAAGCTTTTTTAAATAGTTGTAGGAATGGTGTTACAAATTAGCACTAGAGAACTAACAGTAACTTAGAAGAAAGTTTAAACCTGTGTGAGCCTTTTAAACTTGAGTTTATAACCTGTGAGTTATTTTAAGACTCTAGGGCAGTGGTCTCCAAACCTTTTTGATCATACACCCATATGAGTAAAAAACTTTTGAGAACACTCCCTCAGTATATGTATATTTATTTATTTATAAATTATATATGTGTACTACTGTACTAATATATTATGTACATTATAAACATACACAAAAGCAGAAATTAAAAAGGATGATAAGAAGATTAAATAAACACTATTTTATTTTTCTAATTTTTATTTATTAATTGTACAAAAATACTTCCTTCCCAAACCCCACTGGACTGTCTTGTGCACCCCCTGGGGAGACCAGTGGATGTATAGCATGGTGACCTTTAAAGCCTGGGTCTAAAGTTGTATGATCTACTGATACAAATAGAAGAGTGACACTTTCATAGGATGTGAAGTTCTTTGACCTATATAAATATAGTTTATAACTACTTTGTTAATACCTTTGTAATAAACAATTCCTGCTTCATTTTAATTTCTAAAATTTATGAAGCATAAGAAGTGACTATCCACTGGAGTCACATAAAATATGCCTTCTCTACAAACTCACAATAATTAAGACTCTTATACATAGCTTGAGTATGTGTCTATACTTCTGACAGGCAGAACAGATTTATCGTTGCATTTGTTGAAAAGTAACAGTGCAAAACATCGTGAAGAGTCCTAGGCTATAGTAAAGTAAAGTATAGGTAAAGCAGTAAAGTTTATTTCTTTGTAACACGGTTTCTTAGTTGTGCTGGAGCAAAACACAGGTATAGACAGTAATAGGATTTTATCATCACATGCCTCCATTTAGAGAATTTGATTCTATGTAAACAAGAAACTAGCCTTCTATGAAGAGTAAAGAAAATTCACTATATTCACATATCACTGTTTCAGGGTAGCCTCAACAGAAATTTGTTGTCATACATGTTTTATTCAAGGAGCGGTAATGCTGTTTACAGTGGATAACTCATTGAACTCATTGTGGGCAGTTCCTCTGAGCACAGTCTCTAGTTCAGACACCCAGGGGTGTTAGTGTTTCCCATAAGAACCGCAGAGTTGGCAGCTTTCTCTCACAATTTCCTTTGTTTGCACTTTACTGTTGTACAGCCCTGTAAGTGCCATTTGGGCTACCAAATAGGTGTCATAGGTCCATCAGTGGAACAACTGAAATGCTCGTGTACCTGGAATTTTATTTCCAGAGACTGAGCAAGTCATATGTACAGTAACATTAGGTATTAATGGGATGGCAATGTTTTGTGCCACTTGTGTTGGGTAAGTTCTGGTGACCTGCTGTAGTACCTGCTGAGTCCTACCAGCTTTACCAGGCACGGGAGCAGTCCTTTGTGTAGTAAGCGGAACACACTCAGCTGTGGCCAAGTCACTCTTTTTTTTTTTTTCTACTTGGCATATAAACCACAACTAATAGTTATATTCAGTAGCATCTCCAAGGACCCTTTGGGATAAATACATAGAGTTAATCTCGAGCCATAATCACTTCTCATCTAAATAGATGACTTGGAAAGGGGACATGGTTACCTACAAGCACAGAGAAGCGTTCAGTTTTTCAGCTGCTGCCAAAGATGCTTACTTTCGTGTATCATAATCTATAGCTAAACTGATTAGAAAGTGACTTAACCTAAATTAGGAAAAAGCCATTTGTTACACCAAAGTAAGTCCTGTCCAACTTTTTGCACAAGTTCAAGTAAATTGAGGCCAGGCTTCAGCCATGGGGTGGATGAACAGATTTACAGTTGTGTATTTACTGCTGCAATCAGCTAATAGCCTCATGAACACATTAGCAGCTACTACAGAGAAACGCCAACCACCCTTAACTGACTGAAGTATAAAACTCACATCTTTAATAAAAACACCTTTAAAATAACAGTCGATAGAACTGTGGCCCTTTGTGTTTGTGAGTTCAAAGTCATTGCATGTTAAATAAATACGAGTATTAGGGATACATGTCTTTTGTTTCTACATTCAAAAATGCATGCAAGGACATAGTTTGAAATAATTAATGAGTAATGTATGAGTGCAAAGGCATTGCCTGTGTTTTAAACTCTTCTTAATAAAGTACAAGGAATTAATTTTGAAATTTAGAGGCTGGGAAGCTGCCCAGTTTTGCCTTACACATACCTGCTTTGCTAACATGTCCTATAGCAGAGTAGTTGTATCTGTACTGCCTGAATTTTTACTGTGTAAACAGCTCTCTATCTGACTCATGGGTGGTTTCAGAGGACAAATTAATTGTTAGCTATACAAAATACTTGACAATAAACTACCTTTTTCTGCAGGAATACCTGCACTAACTATTAATTAACTTCATCTCTAAGTAATAATTAACTTTTATTTACTCTGATGGCTCAAAAGCAAATACAGAGAAACATTAACTACTCAAAATATCTCTAGCTAATGCTAGTGGTGTTGTCTATGAAATGAAGCAGGTTGTCTTTTTTCATATGAATTAGCCCAAGCTGCATATGTGTGCAGAAAAGAGTCTGGCTGTTAGCCGTGCCACTCTGTGGTGGCCTGACCTGCTCCTCTCCTGCGCTTGGACTCTGGAACCATCTGTTCCCAGTGAGCCAGCCGATGAGGGCACAGGATCATTCTCAGTACTATTCTTTCTGAGCTTGTTGCAGCAACTTGACACGACTGGATATGTGACAAATAAGGAGTAGCTGAGTTGTTTTAAATTAAGTAAAAGTAGATTCTGAACATACCTTACTCTGTACAGAAAGTCAGTGAGTGGGGTTGCTCCAGTTAGCTCTGCAGCCTCAATGAAGTGTCTCTCAAACTGCCCTTATCGAGATGTCCAAGGATACATTACCTATTTTAAAAATATTATGTCCATATTCTAGTCCTTCCTTCTCCTTTTTAAGAGCTTCAACACTAAAAATTATAACTGAGGAGAACAAGAAGGGCTTGAAAATTCACAGGTAAAGTTGATCTGCAAGATTGCTGACATACTTTCTAGCACGGAATAGTTTTAATGAGGCTTACCCTATTTGTACAGACCAAATATCCAAAATTTTTAAGATGGATCAGTTTGCTTCTCTTTATTGGAAATTAACACACCTCCCAAATTAGGTCACTAGAAGTATTCTTTCCTTATGTATTAATTTTTAAAAAATATCTCTGCACAAAGAAGTGCTGAAAACTAAAAGAGCACACCACAAAATAAAAAAACTGTGCACTGAGGGAATGATGTTACTAATGAAGATGTTTAAAGAGTGTATGTATTTGCCAGAATCTAAATCTGTAATTAGTCCTCCCTTTTGTAATACTGACATGTTTGTTGTGCATGTTGATAAAGTCTATAGCCTACAGCTTCTATTACAGGGTAAAAATAGTACTTTGAAGTGCAATATGTTATGCATAGTACCGTACCTGGTTATAAGAGAATGCTAAAACTACTTTTCAAAAATTTACATACACCTATTGACTGACAGGGACACGCACAGTCCAAATCTAACACCATCATCTGACATGGGTGTATGCCCACACAGTTACTGACCAGTAAATTAAAGCTCTCTTCATCCTCTTTGGCAGAATTTCAGAAGGAGAAGGGAATCCACATCTAGCAGATAATATTGCAGATACTAACACTGGAATGAGTCAATGACTAGAACACTCCCCATTCTGCTAACCAGTTATTGCCAGACTTGTGGAGTCCTGAATTTTGGCTGCCTGTGTCAGTGTATGCAGTCACTGATAAGGAAGTCTGAAGTTAGAAGGATTTGTTAATCCCATTCTCTAGGTCTGTAATTTGTCTTAAAGCTTTGCTTCTGACACAGTTTTACAGAAATCATGGGTCACAGAACTTAATACACTAAAAAGAAGCTGTGTACACCAAATAATTCTGCATTAGCAGTTTCAATAGGTAATGGTATTGTTCAGTCCTGAAATGTGATAAAAAGCACTGTGCCCTGGACAGGCAGAATAAGCCAAATCAAAAGACTTTGCTGGTTGCCTGACAATAAGCTGAACAAGTAAAACTGGTGTATTAAACTATGCAGAGGAGTATTGCAGACTTTTGCAGAAAAGTCTTGTTGGATTTTAAAGGTAAAGTCACTTTTTCTTGGCCTGAAAGTCCTACACATAATAGTTCAGTCTCCAGTTCCAATAAAAATGAGTAGAAATCTTCAAGATACTTAGTCTTTTCCTCCATACTCCTTCTCTAAGTCTGAAAGGGTAAGATGCCAACAGCATGCAGAATATTTTTTTATATACATAAGTGAATTTCTGACATGACTTTTCCACTGATTAAAAGGAAGGCTTGTCTGTATTATACCTTGAAAGCTGATAATGATCTTGTTCCATTTTACCTTGAAATACCTGTTCCCAAAAGTTCTGCAATGCTGAACTTTCCAAAATTTATGTTTAATGGTCACATTTCCTTCCAGCAAAATATTTCATTTAAGTGTTGGAGCTAGCAATCACAACTGCTGTGTTTCATTACCATGTCCTCCTTTTTAATTGCTCTGTAACTGGAGCATCCTGTGGCCCTATATATCCTAATTCTTCAAAACTTTCTAGACAAGTATCGCCAGAAAAGTCAGCTAACCTCTCTGTTCCTGGCTCCCCAGCCAGTACAATAGAAGTAATGCTTCCTTTTTCGTTATTATTTTTCATGCTTTGTCTGTCTCAGCTCCCTTTTAAGCTCTTTGTGAATTACACAGTGACCCACAAGGACAGTGGAGAGCTGTAGTTGGAGGAAGTAGTATCATCGTACTTTAGACCAGGAGGCTGTGTAAACACCTACTTCCTTCCATTTGCTCTGTAGAGAAGCGAAGCCAAAGCTCTCACTGTGTGTTGAAAAGCATAACGGCAGCTCAGTTTCATAATGGAAGCTTCTAAGAGAGAACGTAAAACGAATGACTCATGATAACAAGTCTTTGAACCAAGGCCTCTCGCATAGCATTGCCATTCCTTTAAGTTTATTTCCATCCATTCTTATCTTCTCTTGCCTTCTCATCAGTTTATCTGCTCCCCCAATTCCTGAAAGGAATTTTGTTATTTCCAGCAAGCAGCTTGCAGCCTGGTGCCTGTAGTGACTAAGTAGATCCCCAGATACCTTTCCCTCCCTGTTGCATTTTTGAAATGTATAAGGCATGGAGGGAATAGAATTTCCCAGACTACTTCAGCAAATTGTTACCACGTAATTGAGTTAGTTAAATTCAAATTACCAGTTTTAGCAGAATGAGTCCCAGGAGCAAAAGCCCTCTTCTTATCAGTGGATCGTGTGGATCATTCACAGCAGCGCAAAAACCTTTTCCAACATAGTCGGCCAGTGTGTGACTCAGTGCTCGCTTAAAGGGAGTATCCCTTTCATTTGGTGCCATTTGCAATCTAACTGAATGTTTATTATCTTTCTATTTCTTTCAAAGTCATGCTTGATTTTACTTTTGCTCCTTTGTATTTACCTCACATCTCTGGATCAAAGCAATAAAGCTATGTGCCCCACCATATTGCTGCTAGACAGCAAGGCCAGGTGATGGCCTCTCCTCGCACAGCCATTCAGCATGATCGTAGTTGCCAAAAGTTCAGGGATTTTGAGAGTAACGTACTGTGACAAAACGAAATACTGCATCAGCTGAAGTGTCTTTGGTAAGGGAAATTCCACACTTATCTTTTAACAGTATTTTTAGTCTGTGTGCCTCAGAAACTATTTTTGCTATGCGCTAGAAGGGCTGTAACGTGTACGTTTCTGTCAGCATAACCATAAACATATGAAAGGGTGACATGCCTCGAATGTGACATGTATAGGTAAAATTAAATTCTAAAGTGATGTCTATAGTAGGCCATGTTGAGGAATCTGAATATTGATTCTGTGATATATAATTCCATGAGAGAATAAATAAACTCATAAATAGGTATATTGTTAAGAGCATGACCTAAAGTAAAACTATAATTACAATGCGTTATTATTTAATCTGAATATATACTTCCCAGGGGGAAAAAAACAGAACAACTGCATTGACAGTATGTAAAACGCTACATTCATTTTACAGTCATAAGCCACAGGAAAGTTCAAAGCCATACCTTACTGGCTTGTCATTAATAAAATTTTAAGCCATTGTAATTTCCAGTGGGTAAAGTAAGTATGCAAAATAAACACCCTGAAACTATCTAAAGGAACATATCCCTCTCTGTTTGTGATGGATGCTAAGAAGGGGTTATATTAAATGTTATTTCAAACAATGAAGCTGGAATGTGATACTGCGTGCAGCCTTTTGGCCAGGAGAGCTGTGGGAGTCCAAAATAATGATGCCTAGGTTTATAATTCCAGCATTCCATAATTCAGAGTTTGTTCAGTTGTAAAAATAATTATACCCTAAAATTGTAAGTGTTTTTACTTCCCTGGAAATCAGTAACTTCTTTAGAGCCAAACTTCAAGCAGCAAGTGTGTGTTTGGCTTTTCAAGAGTTTTTAAATCATTTTCATAATTCATTTTCAAGTTGTACTTGGGTTACTGCAAAGCATAGAAAATGTTGATTGAAAGCCGGGCAAACAGTGGCTTCCTTTGGGTCTGAAGGAAGCAGAAAGCGTGAGGAGCAGTGTCTGAGCTGCTGTGATAGAACAACAGAAGCCATCTGACATTTTCCTCTCTGGCCGAGCAGCTTCTGGTGGCTTCAGCTCTTTTCTCCTTAGATGCCAGCAGCTTCTCTGGGAAGCTGGGAATCAGCTGATCACAGTGTATTTTTTCCTCTTCCTTGTCTCACGCTGTGGGCCCGGCCGCGATGGCAGTGGCAGCCATGTCACCATTCATCCCTGCAGCCTCTCACCCAGCGATGGGGCTAGGTTGCTGCTCTCACCTACCAGCTCGGTGGCATCCATGTCCCCTCCTGCCCGCTAGCACCCCTTGGAGGATTTCCACAGCACATAAATATCCATGTGAATTTGGCCCCGTAACTGACATCGATTATCTTTACGTGTTAATGTACAAATGTTGCTAAAACTCTGAGAACATGCGTCTGTTGGTGGCTCATCTTGGATCAAGAACTGGTTTGATGCAGGTAAATGCTAAAGGACATTTGTGTGTGTGGAAATTTTACAGGGATCTTTCCTCCGATATTTTGGCATAGTTACTGTCCCAAATATTCGAAATATAACTACAAATGGAATAATGGAAAAAAAGTCCTTTTTTTTTTTTTTTTTGACTGTTTAAAAAGGATTAATTCAACTTCCAGGTGAAGATTTGAGTCAGGTCTTACCTTATCCATCCAAACACAACAGTTTGTTTTTCTGGAGTATTTAGTTTTGTCTGGGAGTGCACTAAAGTGACAGTTTTACTTAGCAGAGATTATCTTACAGCCCTGAGGAAAGGAAGCAGTCAACCTTAACTTCAGTATCTTTAAGATTTAGCTGGAAATGTTTGTCAGAGGAGCACTAGCAAATATCTTTGACTAAATCTCTTCTCACCAACATATTCCTTCCTGCACAGAAACATGAGCTCTGCCGGCCCAGAAGGAAGGAAAAAGATGAGAGAATGCAACGGCTTGATTGACTCTCTTGTGTATTATATTCAAGGAGCTATTGCAGACCATGAACCTAATGACAAGGTATTCTTTGAAACGAAAGGTCTTTTCCTAGGGGAAATTGCTAGGAGAACACGTTTTTTTTTTTTAGAAACCAGTGTTCAGAAACAGTTGTGATGTAACTGCCAAACTTACCATTCTTTCCAGGGCTTTTAGAACTGTCACCAAAGATGAAAGTCCAGTAAGAAGCTTTCTGAAGTGTTTTTTTTTGTCCTGCAATCTAAAAGAATAACATGCCTTAGCATTGGGAAAACATTTTCTGAATCACCAGAAAGAGCTAGAAACCGTTGTGGGTTTTTTTAAATATGTCATAAAAATCTCTTTCAGCAATACTGAAATACCCTCAGAGTCAGATATTACCTTTTTAGTTGCTTCAGAGAGCTAGCTAGCTAGAAGCTTAAAATATTAATCTGGTTACTTTCATGTATATTCAGTGCTATACACCCCTTAGGAAATGAAGAATCTAAATTTCTTTAGGTGGCAGTGTAATTAAGGAGCTTGCTTCATTTACCATGAGATTGATTTTCCTAAGTTTTTTAGAAGTTATACATTCTGCCTAAGCACGTAACTGCAAGGACATTGACACCTCCAGAAGCCAGTTCTTCTCGTTCTCTTCCTCCCACCATTGACTGCAGATGAACCCTGAACATTGCTTAGACTAGCTGTTTGTCTTTAGCTGGGTGAAGTTGGGTGAGAAGACCAGCTGTCAGTTATGAGATGGTTAGCTGCAGCCTGTGAGGCACTTCTAGTGTGCCTGCTATAACTTGTGCTGTGTAGTGGTAATTACTGCACATTTATAGCTCTATTCTAGGATGTTACTTGAGCTTCTCCATCTCCCTGTATTCAGTGCCATTAGCTTCAGGGAGAACCCAGCGCATCACACTTGTGCCAATAGCTTCCTGCTGCATTTTGTCTTAAAACCACTCATTCCCTTTTGACTTTCAAAAAAGGAGGAGCTAGTAATAAACTATTTGCCACTAAACTCATCACTGAGACATTGTAGACCTGACCTTATCCATGCGCAGAAAGGCACATCTAATTTAGAAAAGTGTTCTACTACAGAAAAGTGCTTCCTCCTTAGCAAAGATACAAAGGTTTCCTTTTGCTGACACTACAGTGAGGTGTATACGTGATCACCTTTACTCTTAAGCTCTTAAACATTCCTTGGCACACTTCTGGTCTGTGCCAAATAGCACTCGCCCAAACAATTCTCAGGCACAATTCAGGAATTATAATGTCCCAGGACCATTTCCAACAGGCAAGCACCCCACTCCAAATGCAAGCCCTGTGTGCCAGTTGGCCTCAGTGCTCAGGAACATCCCAGGGCATGTTTAATTTATCAGTGTGAATGCAGTCTTGTGGATCACTGGCATGAGGACTACCTCTTCTGTAAGCCATTAGAAGCTCTGCAGTTAGTTGCTGAAGATCCAAAAATGAAAGCTCTTCCCATGTCTATACATGTCCCTTCAACACATGCCAAAGCTTTCAAGATTTCTATTCCTGTGTTATTTTAGGCCACAGAGAACTGTGTGTGCATTCTTCACAATCTTTCCTACCAGCTAGAGATGGAGCTCCCTGAGAGCTATGCCCAGAGCATATATATGCAAAGAAGAAATATTTCTAGCAATGATAAAACACCGGGCTGTTTTGGAACACGGAGCAGAAAAGTAAAAGAGGTAAAGCACATGTTTAGTTACATGTCATTTTGTTAATCAGTTGTAGCAACTTCTGGAGAATAAGGCTGTAATCTAACAATCTGTTGTTGATGTATCTGGTAGTATGACACTTACTTGGCCCAAAAATGCAAATTTATTGATAGTCTTTCCTAATATGCATTATTTTGTTCAGCTGCTGATGGTGAAAATTATATAGTGATTTACTGTTTCATTAGTTGAGGAACATTGCCACTCCCTTTCATCCCCTCTGATGGATCTAAGTGGCATCTGTACCATGTACGGCAATTGTGCAAGTGCCCTACTGATGAGTGGGCATTGTGATGGTTTCACCAATGAAACCAGCACAAGGTGTCTTGCCACTTCCATGACTTGCTGGCTTTTGGGCTATCTCAAGACCTCTTTTTTTGATGCCGTGTGGTACAGATCACAAATATTCTGGCAACTGGGAATTGCTGGAGAGAAAACAGATATCAGGGGAGGGGTAAAGCAAAAGAAAAGGATTGATGACCCTTCCCCATTTATTAGTTTTGCTGGAGTGTATTCTGCCTTCTCCCATTCCATCCACATTCCATCCTGCTGGCCATTTCTGTTTCTCCTTGGCCTTGGCCCCTACTGTCCGTAGCTGAGAGGTGAGAAGCTTCTTCCCCCATACTTATGTCCTCTTTTTGGATGGAGCAGACAGTATAATTAAATATTGAAATTTTACACAATGTCATTTGAGTTCACAACTTGTTAATCTGCAAATAACCTGGTCATAGAGAGTTACGAAATGGCTAGTTTAGCTTGTGATGTGTTAAGTTATATAAGGTCACTGTTTCTAAAGGCTTGATCTGTTTACATGTTTAGAAGCAGCAGGACACCCCGCTACCTGAGGAAAAGAGCAATCCCAGAGGTGTCGAATCGCTCTGGCATTCCACACTGATTAGGATATATCTCTCCTTAATAGCAAAGAGTACCAGAAACTATACCCAGGAAGCATCCCTGGGAGCTCTTCAGAACCTCACAGCTGGCACTGGACCAGTAAGTCAGCTTTTTTCTTTTTCTTGTTGTTTAGTTCTTAATGTGAATGCGTTGAGTTTAGGTCTGAGTGAGTGCAACAGTTCACAGCATTGAGATCAGGTAACCACTGTCAAGTCACTGTCTCACAGACATGATCAAGGAAATCGAAGAACATTGAAGGGAAAATCATAACTGGCAGTGCAGCTGTTTCTTGCTTGGCAAATATGGGGACTGCTTCTTCACCAAAAGGGTTGTCAAGCACTGGAACAGGCTGCCCAGGGAAGTGGTTGAGTCACCGTCCCCAGAGGTATTTAAAATATGTGCAGATGTGGTGCTTAGGGACATGCTTTAGTGGTGGACTTGGCTGTGCTAGGTTTATGGTTGGACTTGATGATCTTAAAGGTCTTTTCCAACCAAAATGGTTCTGTGATTCTCACTCTTTGTACATCTCTATGTGTGGAATTTTGCCTATTCATTGCACAATGAGGGATAAGTAGACGCTAAAAGCACAAAAAATAGAAGTGGTTTTGTGGAACATAATCAGTTCCCTGGGGAGAGTAAGGCTCTAACACAACCACACATCACTTTCATGGTGAAGAAACTAATGAGCTCTGTCATGTCTTGGCTGAGGAGCTGGTCAAAGAGCACGTGGGAGAAAGAGGGCTCGGAACTTCTTTTATGTCACCTTTCTTTTCTGTTGCAGCTCATATGTAGCTCTGGATTTAAACTATTTTAAATGTGCTTAAATTGATGTAGAGAAGCTGCTGTGGTTGTTTATGAGGCTGTACATTCATGGTAATGACACACTACTGCCACATGCCTTATAACAGATGCCGTTTGCGGTGGCCCGGACTGTTGTTCAGAAGGCAAATGGCCTCCCAAGTATTCGAACTATGCTGCATGTAAGCCACCCAACAGTAAAGAAGACAGCAGTCTCACTGCTCAGGAACCTATCTCGCAACACCTCTCTGCAAAGTGATATAGGTGAGCAAAGACTAACATTGTCTCTTGGGCTTTCTTTCTCTGTTCTCTTTATGTGAAACTTTCCTTCTTTAAATAGAAAAAAAAGTGGGGTTTTAGGTCAGATACTTCCAGTCATTTTACAGGGTTGAAAATAAAGAAACACTCCTAAGAAACACTCTAACCTCAAGTTTTCTCTAAATTGTTTATTCATCATCAGATACTTCCATTGATGTTACTTTCAGAAAATACATAATGGAAGTAAAATCTACACAGATTTGGAGAGGGAGTTTTTCTTCTGCTTATAATAGGGTAAAGGAAGGTGAGTGCTGAGTTCTGTGCTGCCACAGCTTTGTAATCCTCTGGGAGAAATCATAGAACATCTCCAGTTCTTCTGGCAAAAATAATATTTTGTTTTTTAGACACAAAACTTTGGAAGCTTGCAGCTCACACAGTTTTCCTGCGTAGGTTTTTTGAGAATGGAAGCTAGAAGATGCTATAGAGAAAATAGTTCAAACTTTTTTGGATGACCTTATTCCTCAAATGCTATAATTATTTTCACATCAGAAGCCATTTCTATTCCAGAATTTTTTTTCAATTCAATGTGTATTTGAAATTTTTGCCTACTGATAGGACAAAATAAATTCACATAATTTGTTGTCTATTCTGTGTTCCCACCTGAGGAGGAAGGGGAGATTACAGGCATACAGCTGGTTCATGGGGCAGATAAACGTCCAGAATTCTGCAGAACAGTCTCCTGGGCACTGTTTAATCCTTAGAGAACATTTCCTATTAATGGAAATATCATCATATGTTGTTGGGCTGATTTCACAGGGATAATCCATATGGTGTTAAAAATTACAAGTGGTGAATCCTCCAGAAAGAGTAGGAATTAACCCGAGAAGAAGAAATTGGGATTTCATCAGGAAAATAATTTATGAAAGAATGCGGGAAAGACAGAATAGCACGAAGCTTTGGAGAGATGTGCTTCATCTTGCATGTTCACAGTCATTTTCTTGCTTTATCCATGGTAGGAAGCACTGGGAGAATTTCAGGTGAACCTTTTCTCCATGAAAAGGTGTGAATTCAGGTCAAATTCTCCAAATAATTTTGGCCAAAGGAAAACATTTGAAAGAGCACACTGTTTCCTAGATAAAGTGTCTGTATTTATGAAGCAAAATGAACCTTTGATATGAAATTGAGATTAATTTAATATAAAACATCTCTAAACGTTAAATGATTGAAAAACATCAGAAAATTTCCTATTTTACTTGAAAAAATAACATGCGTTCTGAACAGATGTTTTCAAGACACTGCCAAATGTATACTTTCTAAAAATCCCTTTCCTTGATTTACCAATGTGTCGTGGTTTTACCCCAGCCGGCAGCTGAGTACCACGCAGCCGCTCGTTCACTCCCCCCCATCGGGATGGGAAAGAGAATTGGAAGAGTTAAAGTGAGAAAACTCGTGGGTTGAGATAAAGACAGTTTAATAGGTAAAGCAAAAACCGCGCGCACAAGCAAAGCAAAGCAAGGAATTCATTCACCACTTCCCATGGGCAGGCAGGTGTTCAGCCATCTCCAGGAAAGCAGGGCTCTGTCACGCGTAATGGTTACTTGGGAAGACAAACGCCATTGCTCCGAACGCCGCCGCCCCCCCCCCCTCTTCCTCCAAGCTCCTTATAAACTGAGCATGACGTCATATAGTATGGAATACCCCTTTGGTCAGTTTGGGTCACCTGTCCTGTCTGTGTCTCCTCCCAACTTCTTGTCCACCCCCAGCCATCCTGCTGGCAGGGCAGTGCAAGAAGCAGAAAAGGCCTTGGCCCCGTGTAAACACTGCTCAACAATAAGTCCATATAACAACAACATCTCTATATTATCAATGCTGTCTCCACCACAAATCCAAAACGTATCCCCACACTAGCTACTATGAAGAAAAATCAATCCTCTCAGCTGAAACCAGGACACAATGGAAGAAAAAATGGGCAATCATGTCTGACATAATTGCTTTGACTGATACTTAGCATAACAGGTGGTTCATCCAGTTTTAAGGGTCCTTTCCTAAATTGCATGTAATTTAATTTCAGTGTACATGAACCTTGTCACCACCCCATCTGGAGGAACGAACAGAACTCACAGAGAGCAAAGTGCTCTGTCCAAGTGAAACACTGGTTATGGAGGGAAGAATGGCCCAAAACGCCCAGTGCTCCTTCTTACAGTGGGAGCAGCTGGCTATGACCTATTGCTTTAATTTTCTCCATCCACACGGCACAGATCTCACAGTATACAGTAGGACTCAGTCACTGTCCAGAGCTGCTGTTTGCTGTTTGGTTGGCTGGTAGGGTCACATCCAGTGTGGTGTTTCTTGAGGAGAGACAGATTTCAGAACAGGACATTCTTCTTAACACACCAGCTCAGAAGGTTGAGTGTGTGCATCCCCTTATAGCCAACCATTGACAAGTTCAGCAGTAAAAAATTGTGCTGTAGTCCCCCTTTCTCGGTGTGCTGTATATCACTATACCCATGATTACCTATAGGACACACAGGGTTCCTCAGGAAGTGGCAGCCTGCTGCTAGCACGTGCCTAGGGACCTCACTACAAATTGTGAGGATGTAATGTAGGTTTGAAACCATGACTCTGTTGTGGGAGCACACAGCACCCTGGTAGGTGATAATGGGAGGAGTAAGGTCTTGCGAGACCCCTAGATAAATAATGCACCTGTTAGTAATGGAGTTGCTTGTCTCTCTTCCAACTTGTAGCTAGAGAAGTTTTGCCTGATTTGGTCTCGATACTTCCTGAGTCTGTCCCAGGGTCTGATATTGTTTGTGAAACCACAGCGTCGATCTGCTACACCTTGTACAATTTGACCCAGAGCAGTTCTCACAACGCACGGCTTCTCCTGAGTGCTGATGGCCTACCGAAGATTATTACCATCAGCATGAATGACGGGTAAGATGGCTGAGAAGCCTTCCTCACCCCCTCCTTTCCCTGGGGAAAAAAAGAAACTGCAAGCTCTGCCAGCTGGGGGAAAAAAACACTGCATCTTAAGGTATAGGACAGCTTAAACAAGTGACTCTGATCTGAATTGAATTGCACATATTGGGAAACACAGAAAAATCTCATATAACAATTTTTCCATCCACAGCTAAATTTGCCATGTTCCAGCATTTTAAATAGTTCCTCGGAAGATGACAGCACGATATTATCTGTATTCTAATATATGTATTGGCTGACCATCAGATCTTATCTATCCCCGAAAAGTTTCTATAGTTCCTGTTCTTTGTAACGCAGCCCTGATAATCTCTAGCAGAAAAGTGCAGAGATAGATACATTTTATAGAGCTGATGATAGAACTGTACTTAAAAATTATTTATAAAGGGGCATTTCAGATAATAGATGTTGAATTTCCTTTAATCATTATTTAATATGTAATCACATGGAACCAATGTTTACTCAAAAGAGAATACTTAATGCTTTGTGAATATGAATTATTATTCTGTTTGCCTTCCTCTCTCTTTACAAAATGAAAGAGGAAATTCATCTCAGTAAAGGAGGCCTCATGAGGCTTTGAATACATTATATCCTATCTAACTAGGAGATTTTAAAACCAGAGATTTTACCTGCTGGAAAGATCCTTTCAAATGCTTGTTATGTTGAGGTATATTTTCCTGAACTGAATATGAACAGTATGATAACTGCCTTAAGATGAAGGCTATAGAGTACTTCATTTCTCTCTAATTTTGAAGAATGAGTGACGCAGGGAGGTATGTTGCATTTGTTTCAGTAGTCAGGACAGCATGAAATATGCTAGAATACCCAAAGAGCAGTAAAACAGCATTTAGGAGGAGAGAGAGAGAGAGAGAGAAAAAAAATACTATGAGGTTACATTTGCTGAAGTTTGCACATGCACTGTGATTATGAAGTAGGAATTTAAACATATTTTATGTTTTTCTTTTTTTTTTTCCCCACAAAATTGCAGTAGTATGTTCAGCAAAGCTAGTAGGGCTGCTTCAGTCCTCCTCTACTCCTTGTGGTCACATACCGATCTCCACAGTGCTTACAAAAAGGTAAGATCTGAGTTCGAGCAAAGACATGTAATCTGTCCTTTTGGACCGAGAACCCTCTCATTTGTCCTCTGGGGCCCTTAGCACTGCTGTACTGTTAAGAAACAACCTACAATAGGATTTCAAGCGGGCTCTGAATTTGATGTTTCTATTACTCGTACTTAATCCTGCAGAAGTAATGCATGCCATTAATTTTTGCTCATCTGTGTTCATATTCTCTCCCTCTGCGGTTTTATATCCACTGACAAAAATTTATGAAAAACATTGCTGCTGCCTGCCAGAAGTCTGAGGTGGTGAGAAGGGATGCGCAGTAGGCGTCTGTCCACCACTGACCGAACCAAGCTGACACAGAGGCCCTCAGGTGCCAGCAAAAGCAAGGGCAGGGCAAGGCAGCTTCCTGCTCTAAAGCCAGAGCAGTTTTGTTCTCCTTGTTGTTTGTATGGTCTGCGAGCCCAGGTGTTAGTTATATTCAAATGAAAAGGTAGGGCCTGGGAAAGGTGTTGGCAAATGTTTACTGCCACAGTCAAAATCAAACAAAAAATGACCAGCATGAATCAGCCAACTGAACAGTTTGTTCCTTTCCTTTTGAAGTTCTGTGACTGCTTTTTCAGCACACAGCTGGGTTGACTTCAACCTACCTACCTTCAACCTGCATTTCAAACTGTTTTCATTCCTTGTTTTCTTGCTGTTCAGAATTTCTGTCACCTAAAATTACCTATAACCTAAAACTATTGCATTTTTAAAATCTCTAGCCTTTAGCATTTATTAGTCAGCTTGTTTCTTCTTGTAGCTTTTTTGCTGAAATTTGCTCAAAAAGTTTCTTAGTGTAGTATCCTTTGACAGCCTTACGTCACACTCAGCAGTACACTGCCTCAGAAACCAGAAATCTGCGTTGAAGAATAAGGGTGTTGTACCCACATAAACTCTAACCAGATTTTGATGTCTCTGGTTTTTTGCAACTACATTCCTGACTTTACTGTACAGCAGTATCCCTGATGGCATGAATTTTCTGAAGTCACTGGTACTTTGGGTATGCCTATAAGACACATTTGTCAGGTCTGAGTTTCAAAAAATGCTGATTACTTGCTGTTCCTGTGCAAATTGGGTCCTCTGCAGACATCAGGTACAACACTGAAAACTGCAGGCCACCTAATGCCTAGACATTGTTGAAAAGACAGTCTAACAAGCCAGAGAAATCACTTGCTCAAACAAAACTGATAAAATCCTGAGTCATTTTGGCATTGCCCTGTACTTTTTGTTCAGATGATAGGGTTAATCTCAGCTGACATTAGTCACCTAAGAGTTAGGAGTCTGTAGAGCTGAGCTAGAAGAATAGGCTCCCCATACAGTTGGTGGAGAGAGTTAAGCAACTCCAATGATTCGTCTCACCTAACTTAGACTGAACAGAGTCACTCCTGGGAGATGCCCGTTCTGTCGCTGTTGACTGTTGAGGACTCTGCCTAGACCCTTACCATGGCACCATATCTCGCTTTTAGGCAGTGGAACCCACCCTTCACTCGCAGGATCGACACTGAGGATAATTAATTATTCTGTTTCTTTCATTCCAAAGGCTGACTTTAAGAAGGCAGATTTCATCAATACCCGGACCACAAAAGCCTATAACTCACTAAAAGATTGAATCAGATCATAACACCACTGAAGACAAATGAGATCATACGTCAGTTAACGTAACTATCTTCACGCGGTTGGTGTTGAATCAGAAAGTATCTCAGAAAAAAGAGGCTGATTTTATATAGGACCTGAGTGAC
This sequence comes from Balearica regulorum gibbericeps, assembly GCF_011004875.1. Classification (NCBI taxonomy): domain Eukaryota; kingdom Metazoa; phylum Chordata; class Aves; order Gruiformes; family Gruidae; genus Balearica; species Balearica regulorum. Next base: position 66,037,554 of record NC_046184.1, read on the forward strand.
CAGAGGATAGCTGTTTTGTGTTTTTAATCCTAATCACCTTGTTGTCACTGTATATATCAATTTAAGAAGCTTATTTCAATATAAGAATAACCAAAGATGGATTCTTCAGGATGTCTGAGGTGAAGTTTCATCCAGGTTGACCACTAGTCAGAGCTTCAGATGACTGTCTTTAGTCTAACAGGCATTTTTACAGAGAGGTTTGAAATGCTGATTGGCAGCAAATTCTTTTCAGACTGTTTTATACAGATAGTTTTCTACAGTGGGTAAGCATCGAGTGCACTGCTCAGGACATAGTAATTTTTCACCCTTTTGTTTCTTCCCACCTGCTTATTAAGAATCTTCAGTCTCTGTGAGTATACACAAGAAGCTGTTTCACTACCTGCATTATAAAAGCACCAATGAAGTTAAAATGATTATTTTTTTATTGCTTGTATTCATGTGCTCACTGATTCTTAAGCCTCTTTACTTTGAGATTTCATCAGCAACAAAATTGATTTTACATAGGTCTTATCATCCTTTGCTCCTCTCATCCTCCCTCACATGGCTGTTGGAATTTATAACTGTGTCCAAAAAGGGTTTTAACTAGAACCACTATGTTTCAGACACTTTGGGCTGAACTTAGACTCATCATTTTTCCTAATTGGTGGAAGAGTTATTTGCTGGTGATTCAGTGATTATTGTAAGAAAATTGTGTTGTCGAAATGATTCTGTTGATACTCTATATATGGTAAAGGGTGTGGAGTCTTTATTTTTGAATAGATATACACACACGAGAGGTTAGACTCCATGCTGCTTAAAGAATTCATCTGATCCTGCTTCATATTCTCGTACTTGAAATCATCATCCTCCCTACAGCAATTACATGCAATGTGATAAGTGAAGGACTGTGTCTGCACATGTGGGAATAGGTAAGAAGAGGAGAAAAATTCCTAAGCACCTAAAGGCTGTTCCTATGATATGATCCTCAGAGAGGGAAAAGAAGCACTAAAAAAACTCCATCTGATAACCTTTAGTGAGATTTATCTCAACAAACCAGTAGTTAAATTGTCCATTAAACTGATAGGAAATTCATATATAAATATACAAATCTCTGTTGGATTGGATTATCGGATGATGTGACCTGGCATTACTCTTCTGAAATCAGGGGAACTAAGGTACATTTATGGCAACCAAGACTTTGGCATATGTATTGACAAGCCGTCCTACACAAATGGAGCCCGTCTGGTACCCCCACGCTGAACTGCTGGTGCAGGAGGTATTATTACAGCTGTTCTTATCCTGAAGGGGATACACAATCCTTCAAGTAGGGACCTCAAAGAGGAGATTATCAGGTCTGTTCATTTCATCACTCATGGCCAAAGGTCCAGCTCCTACCAGAAACCTGCAACCAACGGATTGTGACATTGCACTGTGCCTAAACATATTTCTGGATATTGGGGGGCTAAATTCTGCTGGTAGGTGCATATAGTTCCCATAAGGTTCCCAGGAAGTCCTACACGTGCATGCAGAACAGAACATGTCCTGGGGAGTTAAGCAAACAATGCTGCTCTCCCATCACAGATCATTTTCATAGGTCTGTTAGTCCTCCACATTTGCTTTGAATAACTCAAATCAAATGCATTCCAGTAAAAGGTTTTAAAAATACTAGTGTTTTTTTAAGAGGTCGTTTTCAAAATACTCCAGGTCCAAAAACAACACGGGGGAAGGGAACTTACAGCACTGCATGTTGAGGAAATTGTTTTTATAATTTTTTAAAAATGTGATAGAAAACAGACAATTAAAATCTAACTTTTTCTTCTAACTTGTTAACCCAAGTAACACTGCGTATGCCATGAATGAATAAACACCAGGAAACCTGGACAAGTTTACTTTTACTGCCCAAAAAGTAGTGGTAGGCAAAATTAATATAAAAAAGAGGAAACCTAAATATAAAGTAGCGTGAGAATGAAGAGCTGCAGTCTAAAGATCAGGAAGGGGGCTTTTAGAAATACCCAAGTATTGGTTTAGCTCTGTGAAACTCACAAACTTAAAAAAAAAAAAAAAAAGCCCAATGCTGGGCATTTTCAAATGCCATACTTAGTATATCTGACTCCCTGTAAGATGTCCTCAAGAATGGGGTGCAAACTTTTTGGGTTGTTTCTATTGATAGTGTCCCTTTAAAATCAAAGCAGTGTTCAGAAGTCACAAAGAAGAATATCAGACCTGGCAACAACGGAAAGCTATAAACAGGGATGAGAAACGACGACACACCCTATTACAACTGATCTCCTACTTGTATGCAATCAAAAACATTTCAGCAGGACTCCAAAGAAAGCAAAGAATGTTAGAGAAATAATAAAGTGTTCTCTCTAATGCAAAAAAAATTTGTCTTTGGTCTTTGTTGTTATTAGTGAACCTGCTTGCTGCAATGCAGCAAATGTATTTTCAAGCCTTAGCCCTTCCTTTAAAAGGGCAAATTCATTTTTTAAATTAAATCTAGGTACAGAGACTTAGATTTTTCTACAACAGGAGACTGTTACTGAAGGCAATCTGTGTAATGCTCCTGGTGGCATCAGAGTGCTCCTGCAAATAATTTATTTTTACTTACAAAATCTGCTACAGCTCTCTGTCCAATATTGCTGACCTATCAAAGCACCTGGCATCCTCTGTCTTCACCCTTCTTTAGTTGTTCTTTGCCAGTAAATGTTACCATGAGCCATATCACCACTGGACATCTCAAACATAATTGAGATCATCGTCGCCATAGTCTTGGACTTAGGAACTATGACCTCCTCACTTGGTCTTTTACAGAGAGAAGATTTGAGACCTTGAATTTAAACACACTGGGTAGCATCCAAAGTGTCTTTGGCTGAACCAGGAACTGACCCCTGGTCCTCCTATCTTGAGATAGTGTCTTAACCACAACCCAGTTCAACAGCCTTCCACTGAATTGTTTTAGTAGAAACTCTTTAATTAGTATGGATAATGTTGTAGTAGATAACACAGAATATAGACATTAATTCATTGCAGATGATTAGTCATTCCATTCCCCGCTTGATCCTCATACCTTTTTTCTACTATCACTGCTCCTAAATATTAATGCTTTTTCTCCTCCCACTCTTGCTAAACAGAATTCAACTATGTAAAATATTGCATTATATTGTGCACAGATGCAGGGTTTAGGTTACTTGGCTTTTTTTAGGGGGGAGGGAAGGGCAATGTTCTTTTGAGTAGGAACATGCTATATATTAAGAAACATTCAACCCTCCTTTCTGGGCCCATACAAAACTGCAGGTGCGATGAACTAGCACCATCATGAGCCGTGATACAAGACTCCCAGCCCTTTCACTGGCTATTGCTTAGCCTGGCAGTATGTCCTCAAAAGGCAGCTCATTAAAGCTGAGGGTATCTCAAGCTGCCTGTTTGCTTGTTACCATGTTTAGCCCTTGGGCTCCAGCTTGACAGAAGTGTTACGTTTTCCTGTCTTTAGGGTTCAGGACCAAAAAGCCCCACAGTATCACTTCACAGCCCTCTTGGGAGGGTGGTTCATGGCATGATAACCTAATGAGCACAGTCACACAAGCTATGCAAAGTGATGAGACTGATGTTTCCTAAGTTATTTCAACTCCAGCAGCTGCCCTTCCATTCTTGCACTTTAACTGCTACTGATTAAAACCTCAGTTTGCATTCCTGACTCATACTCTAGACCCAGCCCATGGGGAAGATAACATGACCTTAAGGCATCATCTGATCTGAGACAAAGATCTGGACATAGCAGCAGAAATCAGACTGGAGAAAAAGCACGTTTACGCTCAACGTCACAGTGCATCAAGGACAAGGCTTGAAGAGTCAGGTGTAATATAACCATGTAAGTTTACGCTTAGCGTGTTGGTTTAGATGTTGCACAGCATCTGCTCACTGAAAACCCAGCAGGGAGATTTGTTCAAATATACCAAAGACAAAAAGGGATGTATAGCAGATAGTATAAATAGAGCAGGGTTTTGCCATTCTCTACAGTCATGCCTTGGATGTTTTAATAGGTTTGCATATGACAAGGAACTAAGCCCATTTTATCTTATTTCACATGTTCAGAGCCAAAAACATTTTATTATACACAATAGAGGTATTGTCAGCTCAGGATCAGAAATTAGAGTTTGCTTGCCCCCTTTATTCAGCTGTATCTTCCAGTGCTGCGCTCAGCCTCAGCATGACTGCAACGAATTCAAGTTTAGGAATTTAACATTTGATACTATTTTTTTCCATTATTCAACCTAAGCTCCCATTCCCATAGCTGTATCCTATTATTCTTAGTGATCTCTCAGACCAGCCTAAATATCCACAGATATGGAAAAGAGGAAGCAGGCATTTGCCTAACATGTCCTTAGCAGCTGCAGTTTGGAGCCAATACTGCAAATTCCCGCAAGGTATCAGGGCCTTCTGAACATGCCCATGCCCTTGGTCACAGAGCAAGCACCACCATGACCACGAAAGGGAACAGGGACACCAGCTGCAAATACAGGGTTCGTCATTAGGCTTTTTTCCTCCATGCTGACCACATATTCCCTCCAAAATTGTGCAAAGCCCTCATACCTATTTCTGCGTTTTGCAATCTCTCAGCTGTAATCAGCTGCAGGACTACGAGCCAAGCTGCCATCACTCACATCTTGAAAGGTGTTGGCCTCAAAGGTGCCTGGCTTGCTCTTGCTTTCTGGGGCTCAGAAGGACACCACTACTGCCTTGAACATATTTAGATATCTGGGAGTCCCTGTAACTTAAATAAGACATTTCGGTTCTCCCTCAGTTCTAGAGAGATCTAAGGGCATTGTCTGACCCTCAAAAATATGTCTTACTGCGTGTTGACCAGGAACTGAAACAGCCAAACCTGAACCATTAGGTGAACACAGAAAAATGATGAAGAGTGAAAGGGGTTTTTTAGCTGCTGCCTAAGAAGGTAATATCTTTCAGAAAGTTCAGAAACTTTCTGAAGCCCATGAAGGTTATAAGATAATGGGCCCCAGCTAGAATAACTGTGTTTGGCTTAGAATAACAACAAAATAAATCAATAATGTTGTAGTATCAGTGTTGAGCTCTGCCTGAAAAGTACACTGCGCTTCAGGATATATAAGCACACTGGAGTTTAACTCAAAACACTGGACATCGGGCATAGCCCAAAACTATGCATGAGTTTAAACCTCACGCAATTGTTAAGGCTGGAGAAGCTTGGATGTGACATGCAGGATGAATGATCTGTAACTGACATTAAAATAGACCTTGTAGAATAAAAGCTGTTAACTAAAAGCAAGAAAATAGTGTAAAGAGGAAATATGCTTTTTCATCATAAAACTTCCCCTTTGTAATAAAAGTATTGCTTGGTGGCATAGTTGGGGTGCGTTTGTGCAGTGCTTACCTTTGCGTTTGCATTGCAGTTAACAACACAGTGACGCAACCACGCCTGAGAGAACAACGGAGGCTTTCAAAGACAACCTTTATCCTTGAGGACGGACAGGGCAGCCATATGGGCTGTCAGCTCACTCTGCGAGCACGTTGGATTAGGTGTGTTACCCGGCTCCTGCTTCGTGCTTAAAATGAAAGCTGGGATTACAGGAATTTTAGTCTGTTTTTTTTGAAAATTAAAATAAGGATCCTTAAGAAGTTTTCTGATGCAAGGAAAAAAAGCTGCTCTAAACTTATGATACATATAGCCTTGAAATAATATTTTATTAATAGGACCATATTTGTTGTTTTGAAAGCATACAGACAAAGATTAGAGGTTTTAAAATAAAGGAAGCTGTGATGAGGAGCCCAGGCCTGATGATATACACACTGATGAAAAGGAGAATCTACAAACCAATATTTGCAAGCAGCATTGTTGTAGGTATTTTGTTTTGGTTTGTTTTTTTTAAGTGATGCTACTACTCAACCTGAAAATACTTAAAACCTGGGAATCCAGAACTGATGCTTTGGATAGCTGCAATGTTCTGCAGATGTTATTGCAAAAGTTTTGGCACAGCTTAAGTGACACAAAGAGATGGAAGAAAAATTGTCTTCCGGTGTGAAAGACTGAAGCAGAGGCATTTGAAAGAGGTGTGAGTGCCAGAGCGGTTCATCAAGGAAGGGGCTGGAAAGCCGGCACGGGGGGAGGGGGCAGGGAGGGAGCTGGCTTCTCTCTGCTGAGAGGGGGGGGATGCTGAGCCTCCAGTGAGAAGTGTTACCGGACAGGGTCAGGCAGCAAATGCTATCCTGGAAAAAAGTATGAAATGGGTAAACTGGGAAAGTGAGAAAGGCTAAGCAGTGTTTGCAAAAGAAAGGAGAAATTTCAGAAGCTCTGAAATTCGCTTGGCAGAAAGCAAGACCATCTGGATGCTGACTCAGAGGTGCTTCCAGCGCCTCCAGCAAGGACGACTTACATCAGGAGACCCTCACTGCAAACCATGACAGGATTGCACACAACTCCCTTCCCAATTTGTACGTCAAGCCAACGAGAAGCTGGAGTGGATGTTGCCAAGGTTTAAGGGCTGGGTGTTGCTAAGGGGTTTTGGTCTGCAGGTTTCTGAAGTCCTGCACGCTGAGCTGGGGGATGCCAGCACAGGTCTGGCACTGGCCTCTTGTACAGCCACGTCTGCGAGCTGGCAGCCTGGCCAGTGCCGTGCCTGCTGAATAAACACTGCGGATTACCTGTCCACCAAGGACTTTTTTCCTAATTAGATCAGTTATTTTCTGCTGTTACGAAGAAAGACGGACAGATTTACCAGTACATGGGCTTAGGGTTGTAATTAAGTTATTGTGGAGGTAATTATGGATAGAAAACAGGGCACAATGAATTCTGTAGTCTATAATATGCTTACCTGTAAAAGAAGTGGTATTTATTACACCTGAAAGACATGGACCTGCATTTTAGAGGCAACCTCATGTTCTTCACATCTACTGCAGTGGCTACAGATGTAGATATGAAAGATGTAGATTTAAAAGTTGGGCACCACTGTTGCCATTTTGTGTATTTTTAACGAAAAAGCGCTTTCAAATCCTACTGTTCTGACTCAGAGAGACTAAAAAAGAAGCCCAACACCCGCATCCTGATCCACCGCAGCACAGCACTGGAGCAGCTTTGAAGGAACATTTGCTAGTCCACATGCAAGTTTTGACTTTGACAAAATGGCAGGCACATATCATCTGCTCTGTCACCGCATACGCAGGGCCAGACAGCAGTTTGGCTCATAGCAACCACCTCTGGCCTGTCCTTCAGCCCTGTGAGGCTCTACACGGCCTTTTTTTTCCCCCCAACTGCCGCAGCAAAAGCGATGCTCTCAGCTAGCCGCATGCTGCACGTTGGGCTGGCTCCCCTCCAGCGCCCGCCGTGACAGTGCAGGGCAGGACGCCACGCAGTGGGGACACCCACGGGGGGCTTTATGGAGCAGGCAGGTGGCCTGTGGGACAGATGCTTTGGCAAGGATTGTACGAACAAGCTTGGGGTGGGCACAACATGGCAGCCTGGGGGGGCTCTGAGCAGCACAGAGGCGAACAGCTGCTTTCCACCTGTCCTGTGGGCACTCACTCCTTGTGGAAAATGCATTTAGAAGCATCGATCAAACAGTCATGTTAGCTGCAGCTGGCAAAACCCTGCATGTCTGCTCTCAGGTTCTCCACTAAAGTCAGCAAACAGCAGTTAGTTCATTCCCAGCCAGGAAAAAAAAACAAAGGTAAATAAGGTGTAGCCCTTGACAATGGTTCCTGATCTCTCGTGACTTTATACCAGTCTCCTGCAGCAGATGTGTATTTTGCTCTGCCGCTGTTTCCACTCGTGCAGTCTGGTTGTAGGGCCTTAGCTAGGATTTTTTGTCTCTCTAGACACGCAGATAAAAAAAAAAAAAAAAAAAAAATCAGTGTAACATCTCAAGCCAGAGCAATCTTTTAACAAAATTCTTGTTAATCATGAAATTCTTCTTAAATGCTCATGACCCTGTAGCTTGGGCAAGAAGGCATTCTCCTACCTGCTATCAGCATCACTGGCAAGGTTTCTCTCCTTCACCCCGGGCAGTCCCCAGGATGTTTAGCTCTGGCAAGTGAAGCCCCAGCAGGACCTGCCGCCTTCACAAAAAGGACAGCAAATAGCCTATAGTTTACACTGACTTGTGCTGCCGTCCATTAAGCAAAGGCATCCTGATTGGAGGGGGACAGTAATTTCTACATTCATGCCATATAACAATAGCTTTTTCAGGGTAAGAAGAGGAAGGAGAGGAGGAAAAGAAAAGGAGTGTTTCTGTGAAGATCTTCCCAACATTTTTTCTCTTTCTAGGTCATAACAATAACACTCCTCCTAAGTTAAGCAAAATATTATTCTTCATGGACCCCCTTCCAAGATAAAGCAATTAATGTTTTTTCGAGAATCTCTTTGTACAACAGGCTTACTGAAAACTGCAAACATGCTATAAAGTACAAATCCTTTTTGCTTTGGCTTAGCAGACAATCTCTGAAGGTGACATCTCACTGGTGCAGCTGAGACCAGAAATAATCCAGCAGTCCCATCTCCGCTCCCATGTCAAAGTCAGTTCCATCTCCTGTAAATTTAGCAGTGAGGTCAGGGTAACATATTGCTTACCTCCATATAACCCAAAGTACATTCCCAGACACAGAAAAGTCAGGACAGGGTGGAGGGAAGGGAGGTTCCCGGAACAAAGGATGTTGCAAGTGTGGCTTGAGGATTTTCTTTCCAGAACAAAGTGAGATACATCTGTTTGGGTCCTTCTTCATTACAACATTAGTTGTGTTAAAAAACACACTTTCACACGTGCACGCACATACATGTTTCGCAGTACCTCTATATACAAAGAACTGAATCCTCCAGGAGAGTGAGAGGGGATTTAAGAACATGGGCCCTGTAAGGGATACCCCTAAAACAAAAGGTAGCTCACTGCCAGTGGTGAGAGGTTTCAGAGGCTCTCAGGATTGCTTTCCAACCTGCCATTTCACTGGAAAGGGATGTATCAGGAGATGCAGCCCAGATCACTGAAACTTTGTTCACATGCAAGGTAATTTCTGAAGGGACAAGAGAGCCATGGCAAATGTCTTATGCCTGTTTATTACTCTCTGAAGAGCTTTGGTGGGAAGCATCTTCAGTAATATTGTTCTAGGTGTTGGAGTCACGTATTTCCCCAAACATACTTCTCAGAAATGTACCATGAAGTCTGAGATAGTGGTTTGTGGGAATACCCCAGCATTTCTGTGTAAAGTGGTATTTTAAAGTCCTGCATGCTCATATTCCTTCTTGATGCCAGCTCACTTCACTGTCACTGGCTTTCACCCATGGCTGAATTTAGCAGACTGTCCCCATATTGCATCACTTGCCATTTTCTTCTCCCCGCTATGACTTTTTCAAACCTGTGAACCCTTCCCTGCATAGCTCTGACCCTTGTAATTTACAGGTAAGGAGATGCAACAGCTTTCTCACACCTGTGCTGTAAAGTACATAGTTCTTTGCACCTGATTGATAATTGCATCCACTGTAGAGATTTCGTAGGATAAAATCTGTTTGGAGTCCTTTTTCAAAGGCTCCTTATATGAGACACCTGTAACCATAAACAGCTTTCTACCCTAAGGGCTTTTAGGGGTGCAGGAGGGATAGTTCTGTAAAAGCTGAGCTTGTAGCTTGATATAAACAACAACGTGGTAAAATTGCAGGTTGTAAAAAAAATATAATTAAATCACCACACTTTGGATTTTTCAAGATCTGTTAAAAGTTTTCTGTAACTGAGGCTATAACTTTTTTTTCCAGCAATAAGGTAACACACAATTTAGACTGTTTAAAAATCGTTCATGTTCATTGGCCTGTTGTTTTTAAATACTTCTCCTTAAACACAACTAGGTTTAGGGGCTCAGGAGCTTTGCATCCTGCTCTTTCATTAGTGTCCCAGACAGGCATATTTGGGTAGATCATCTATCCCCGTTACCACGCATATTATACATTATGGATCATTACAAGTGGGCAGCTCTTCCAGACACACCAAATCAACTTATCACTGTCCAGAACAAACATTTCATTTCTTTTAATATGTGTTCTTGCTGGTCTCTGCGAAACACAGCCATGCTGCTCTCAGAGTCACACTGCTACTGCTAATGCCTGCACTAGAGGCAGATGTAGGGTTTGGTCAGGGCTTACTACTGGAGATACCAGTGATTTTGTCATCCAGGACTATTACAAGTAACCGAAAAAGTGTAAAAAACCCTTCAGGTTTGGATATGAATATTATTCAAGAGAAACAGGCTGTAAGTTTTGTGAAGTCAAGTTCACAACCTGAAGGTTGGAACCTGAAGGTGCACAAGTCCATGGGACCTGATGAGATGCATCCGTGGGTCTTGAGGGAACTGCCAGGCCACTCTCCATCATATTTGAGAAGTCCTGGCAGTCCGGTGAAGTTCCCGCTGATTGGAAGAGGGGGAACATAACCCCCATTTTTAAGAAGGGTAAAAAGGAAGACCCAGGGAACTACGGGCCGGTCAGTCTCACCTCTGTGCCTGGCAAGATTATGGAGCAGACCCTCCTGGAGACTATGCTCAGGCACACGGAAAATAAGGAGGTGATTGGTGACAGCCGACATGGCTTCACTAAGGGCAAATCATGCCTGACAAACTTGGTGGCCTTCTATGATGGGGTTACAGCATCCGTGGATAAGGGAAGGGCAACTGACGTCATCTACCTGGACTTGTGCAAGGCATTTGATACTGTCCCGCATGACATCCTTGTCTCTAAATTGGAGAGACATGGATTCGATGGATGGACCACTTGGTGGATAAGGAATTGGCTGGATTGTCACACTCAAAGAGTTGCGGTCAACGGCTCAATGTCCAAGTGGAGAATGGTGACAAGTGGTGTTCCTCAGGGGTCGGTACTGGGACCGGCACTGTTCAACATCTTTGTCAGCAACATGGACAGTGGGATCGAGTGCACCCTCAGCAAGTTTGCCAACGACACCAAGCTGTGTGGTGGGGTCAACACACTGGAGGGAAGGGATGCCATCCAGAGGGACCTTGACAGGCTGAAGAGGCGGGCCTGTGCGAACTGCATGAAGTTCAACAAGGCCAAGTGCAAGGTCCTGCATGTGGGTCTGCACAATCCCAAGCACGACTATAGGCTGGGTGAGGAATGGATTGAAAGCAGCCCTGAGGAGAAGGACTTGGGGGTATCGATTGATGAGAAGCTCAACATGAGCCGGCAGTGTGCGCTTGCAGCCCAGAAAGCCAACCGTGTCCTGGGCTGCATCAAAAGAGGTGTGACCAGCAGGTCGAGGGAGGTGATCCTCCCCCTCTACTCCGCTCTTGTGAGACCCCACCTGGAGTACTGCATCCAGCTCTGGGGGCCCCCAGACAGGAGAGACATGGAGCTGTTGGAGCGAGCCCAGAGGAGGGCCATGAAGCTGATTGGAGGGATGGAGCACCTCTCCTACGAGCACAGGCTGAGAGAGTTGGGAGTGTTCACAGCCTGGAGAAAAGAAGGCTCCGGAGAGATCTAATTGCAGTTTACCAGTTTCTGAAGGGGGCCTACAGGAAAGATGGTGAGGGACTGTTTATCAGGGAGTGTAGTGACAGGACAAGGGGTAATGGGTTTAAGCTGTAGGAGGGTCGATTTAGATTAGATGTTAGAAAGAAATTCTTTACTGTGAGGGTGGTGAGGCACTGGAACAGGTTGCCCAAAGAGGTTGTAGATGCCCCATCCCTGGAAGTATTTAAGACCAGGTTGGATTAGGCTTTGGGCAACCTGGTCTAGTGGAGGGTGTCCCTGCCCATGGCAGGGGGGTTGGAACTAGATGATCTTTAAGGTCCCTTCCAACCCAAACCATTCTATGATTCTATGAAGTTTCCTAGGAATACTTTGGCCTTCCTCAGGAGTGGAAACAAGACTAAGCTGCGTCAGGATCTACAACAGGGACACCCTCATCTTGACACACAGGCTCAAGTAGTGGGACAACAGAGATTTCAATGTTCAAGAAGTACAAGTCTCTGCACTGGGGGTGGAATAAGCCCAGCCATCAGTGCTGGCTGGGACTGACCAGCTGAGCAGGTGACCTGCTGAAAAGGGTCTGGCACTTACAGTGGACACCAACTGCAATTGGAACCAACAGCGCACCTACATTGTGAATTGGGGACATGGCATAACAGGCTATGTTAGGAGAAGCATGGCCAGCAGACCGAGGGAAGTTGTTACCCCCATTCGGCAGGGAGTAACACTGCACTGGAGTGCTGTGATTTGAACCCTCCCAGTTCAAGAAAGGGGATGCCAAGAAACTGGAGAGGAACTAGCAGAGAGCTACCAAGGCAGTGAGGAACCTAGAGCACGTACGCCACAAGAAGAGGCTGAAGGACATGGGCTTGTTTGGCCTGATGAAGAGGAGGCAAAGCACGGAGGTAAAACACTCTACCAGTACTTGAAAATAAGCCCCAGAGATGACAGAACCAAACTTGTCACAGTAGAGATAGGTGGTAAAGCAAGGGGCAACATGACAACAGCATCATTCTGAGGTTTGGGAGATTATGGGTAGGCATTAGGAAAAAAATTCTTGCCAGGACAGTGATGCCACACCAGAAATGGTTACCCAGAAAGGTCAGAGATGCTCCATCCTTAACTCTTTTGAAGACTTGGCTAGAAAAAAACAGCATGGTAACTTGGTATTTCCTATTCTATGCATAGTGCAAATGGTGACATCTCCAGTGCAACCAAGAGAGTTGCTGACAGCTGGTGACACTTCAATGGTGTTTCTGTGTTTGCTCCCCTTTAGTACTATAGAATCTCTACAGGAATTTAAAAGCTTCTTGGCATAAAGTGAAAGCATAACAAACTAGTTTAGGTTCATGGGGACAGAAAGAGAAAATCTTCGTGCTAACTTTAGCTTAAGACTAGGAAACATTTTCCAGTTGAAGATAATCTCATGCACTAGTTGGGAATCCAAACACCATGTGGCCCTGCCTAGCTGCAAGAAGCAAACCAGAGCAAAATTAGTTCCAACTAATATTAGCATTAACTTGACACTAAAACAAGAGGTTTTGACTTTCTAGTAGCATAAAGAAAATGCCTTTCTTACTTCCTAGCACAAAGCTTAGCTTCACAGCAAAACAGACAGTTTTTCACAGTTTTTGAATGCTTCTATACTTCTTTGCTGTTGTTCTAATCAAGCAAACAGCTCTGCCTCCATGAAATTTCATACAACTCTTACTTGAAAAGTACATGTTGAGAAAAAAACCCCAAACCTAACTTACAGACTTTCCTGAAGTGGGTCTTAAAATCATCACTCCAAAAGAGCTTCCTCATATCTTTTTTCAGAATCAACCATACTTTTGCTTGAGCCTTGATTTTTCATAACGCCGACAGCTTCCTTTACTGCACGTCTATCCTTTCATCATCTCCTTTCGGTATAACTCTCACATTACAGCTGTAATAGCCGCCATCAGTCAGACTGGGCCGGCCTGGGAAATTCCTTTAGTCAACTCACTAATCAGGAGCTTATACGTGAGCCCTACATCAAGAAGCAGTCCAATCTCCTAAAGGACTTTGAGTCTTGCCTAGACGATGAATGAGCAACGCAGTCAATTGTGAAAAAGGTCTCAGATAAAGAGGAAACCTAACCTTGTTCATTAGTTGTTTTCACCAACTATAATCAATAGATGGCTTCCAGACAGATTGAAATCTTAGGCCCTCAGTGCAGATGTTCATATAATGTGGCACTTGTTTATCTCATTATAGTTACTGCAGATGTAAATTACCAAGTTCAGTAGGTAAAAATATCAGAGGTTATCATTAGTTAAAGTGCTAGGACTTGGATGTGTAGATTCATTTTGGTTTATGGGCCTTCATTCTTTTCATTATTATTTTACCCTAGACATAAAATCAGGGAGCAAAGTGGAGAAGAATAATAATGTACTGTAGAAGTCTGCTTCATTTGAAATTTTGGAGCTTTTGCAATTAATGTTGTAATTAATATGATAACTTAGAGATTAGTTTTATTCTGCTTCTGGTTTTTTTCAACAGCTATGAGTTAGAGAAGCTAGTTTATTTGGGAACCTAGATATAAACAACCGATGGGTTAAACAAGTACCCATGGAGATTAAGCCTACATTTTAAACATATTTAGAAACCTAGTTCCTACTTACGTAAGCAGAACGGGAAAAGATCTGGGCCTGCAGGTAGCAGTTAATAGATGGGTAAAGTTTGTATTGCATCTGTCACTTAGCAAATGCTGAACAAAGTGAAAGGAAGGAAGAGATATCAGAGCTTGGGAGGGAACAGCCCAGTTTTAAGAAATCATATGAAAGAACTTCATACTGAAATAATTTACTTGTTATGCCTGCAAGGCAGAACACCACAGTAATTCTAACATTAGTAATGAAGTTGGAGGTAGTTTGTTCATGAGATAAACCATAGAATCATAGAATGGTTTGGGTTGGAAGGGACCTCAAAGATCATCCAGTTCCAACCCCCCTGCCATGGGCAGGGACACCCTCCACTAGACCAGGTTGCCCAAAGCCTCATCCAACCTGGCCTTGAACACTTCCAGGGATGGGGCATCCACAACTTCTCTGGGCAACCTGTTCCACTGCCTCACTATACCCCCACTGTAAAAAAATTTTTCCTTGTATCTAATCTAAATCTTCTTTCTTAGTTGATCATGTAAAATTTAAGGAATATCTGCTAAAAGCCTCATATCTCAGCAGTTATGCTGTATTGACCAACCTCAGCTATAGTTCTGTGAAAATATATTAACTAGTCAGCAGTAATTACTAACAGAGGAGTTGTTAGTCCTGGCCTTAGAAAACAGGTGCTTGCTACCATGCAGAGCCCAAGCACAGAGTCCAGATACAAGGTAATTAAGTAGAGGTAAATGTTTTAGGAACCACCAAAGACCTCATGACATAGGAAAACTTTACCCTGGAGTCTTCCTTTTGAGATGTTTGAGGCCTTGAGAAGTCTATTTGCCATCATGAGTCACATATAAAAACTGGGCTTTTTATTCCTAAAGCATGTAGTCACTTTAAGAAAAAAATCATAGAATGCCACTTGGGGACAAAACTACCCTTTATTATTGCATATCTAAGCCTCTGCATACACAAAAGTACAGAGAAAATAACAACCTGAACACTGTGTTCAAATTTTATTCCCCATATAGATGTTATGGTTCAGAATGTACTGCAGGAAAAGACCAACAAGTTTTACCTGTTCTTGAAGAGTTTACTGGATTCCTGTACCCAAAGATAATCTATTTATTGTTGCTCATCTGTCAGATCAATTAAAGGCTCTTGGCATCAGTAAAATCTGTTATGAACTTGGTGCCCTTCAAAACAACCAGTCTTCCCTGGAATCATCTAGAAAAGCAGTGGGTGAATTAACCTCACCTTTGCCATCTCAAACACCGTAGGGACATAGCTCCATTCTACTCTAAAATATCCACCTCAGGGTACTCGCCAGTGATGGCAATGCATGCCACTTCTTCAGCAAAGTACTGAAGTGGCATTTTGTTGTTGTTGAAGTAACCTTTTAATACTTTGGAAAAGCTTATTAAAAGGACTATTGTTGCACCAAGTGGAATTTTCACAGTGTCTGCTAGGAGCCCGCATGCATGTGAAATGAACAGACAGGGCTGTATGCCACAAAAAAAAAAAAAAAAAAAGTCAGATACTACCAAAACTGTTCTTTAGGGCAATGAGAATATCCATAGCAACACAACATTTCAGTTTAGAAACAAAACAATCACCATTCCTGGCAATACTCATCCCTGTGGAGCTGGAGGCAGTAACAGCAATATCAATCAAATCTTTTCATTAAAAAATGCACAGTTATATGACCATACACTAACCTGAAAATCTGCTTCCCCCCCCCCCCTTTTTTTTTTTAATAGTCCTCTCTGTTTTCAGTAGATATATCACAGCTGTTCTTTACTGATGTCTTGTAGCAGCAATGGACACTGTGGAGCTCTCTTGAGCATAAAGCACATGCAGATGCAAGACCGTACATCACCTTTCCATTCTTGTCGAAAGAAATAAGAAAGGGAAGGTCTGTGTAACTTACAGTTATAGAATGGGCAGGCATTTGCTAACACAGAAATGTGTTGGTTTAGTATTTTTTTTAATAATATATAGTTTGTTCTTACCATTAAAAATATAAATCATACGTTTTCCAAATGTATAGGTAATCCATCCATACTACAGCTCAACCTACCTGAACTCAGCTGTATAAACCAGCTTGATTCAGACAGTCCTGCAGCCCAGAATCAACCTCAGACTAAAATTAGGAAAACTACACAATTGCATCTTGGCCATGTGACCAAAGAACTGAAGAAATTTTTCAGGAGACCAGAAAGGCCGCAAGGATATGGATAAATCCATCACTTAACACTACTTTTTTAACAGTTTGCATGGACTGTAATTTTGGTGATTTCTATCTCTCTGATCTGACTTTGGCTGCTGAATACTTGAAGATCGCTTCAATACTTAGCTATTAAACTTGATATCAAAGAGCATCAATGCTCTGAGCAGCAATACCTGCGTTCATGAGCATTCAGACTGCTATAAGGAACTTGAGGAGTTGGTTGGGTGTTACTCCACCTTCAAGGTCAAATAACTATCAACTTTCTCTTTTTTTTTTCCTTGAGATTTATTATTTCTGACAGACAAAATGTAGATTAAATATATTCAGCAACTCCCACACATATTTATTGTAGGAGCTTCCTCATGCAATATGCTAGCTCAAGGGCACCCTTTTGCCAAGTGAGCTTTCATATCACCTAGGTTGTTTCTAGAAAGGTGTGAAATCTATTCAGGCACACTGAATTCCAATGTCTCTCCCTATATACCTGTGTGTGATTTTGTGTGTCTATACAAATTTATGTACATTGGTTATAGGAAGAATGTCCTCAGGAATGAGGGAAAAAAGTCACGCATAGAAAGTTAGGAAGGACCAGCAGTAAAATTACATTTTTTTTAATCTGTCCTCTCATGTTTCCAACATAAAGTATGCATTGAAACAGAGACAAATAGTTTAATCTGTGTACTTTACAAGTAACTCAGCCTGTGTTGGCATTAGCAATTTTTGACCCTGCCTTACTGCTCACGAACACTTCATCTGGTTGAAACACTTAGATGCCAGCTGCATATTGGCAGCAGACTGTAGTTCTGAAAATCAGCGCACTTTCTTTCTCTCAGCAATATTAAAAACCACACAGGATAATTACGGCAGTTCTGCAATTCGGACAGAACGCTGAACCTGCCTGAGCCATTCTCTCACTTGAAAGTGACATACCAATTACAAGTTTCATTTGGCTAGAGGCTTTAATTTATTACATTTCAACATTATGCTGAAGTTGTAACTTCATTTTACACTGCACAGGTCTATCCTGTGCCAAGAGCGGGCCAGATGCACAGATGAATGCCGAGGAGAACTTACTTTGGCAACCCATCCCCACAATCCTGGAAGGAGGCGTTTAGGTGCCAAGTTTAGATATAAACTTCTGCTACATTTTGATTGTTGCCATTAGAACATGACTGCAGTGCATTTACAACCAGAGAGTGAAGTCCCGTGCTAAAAGTTACCTGTAGGAAAGTGAGAACGTGGCATATCCACAATATTACTTTTAAATGTGCTCTGCACAGACCAGAGCAGCAGTGACTACTCTACCTACCAGCTCCCTAAATTCACCTGGCACCTAAAAAAATACAAACATAGAAAAACAAGACGACTCTGTTTCTCGCTCACATTGAAAAGGAGAATTAGAAGGGTAAACAGCTCAGATAAACTAGAACAGCTGGTTTTTCTAGCCCAGTTTGGGCAAGGAACCTCTTGTTAGAAAATAACCCTTTGTATTTCAGAATACCCTTCTCATAGCGATAATAATAATGATACATGAAAGCATAGCCTTCCAAAATGTATTTCTGCCAGAAAAAACGTACAAGAAAATGGATTCTTTTAACTTGTGAAATGTTGAAGAAGCTACAGCTCATCTAGGCCAGTTTTGAACATTTCCAGAGGGAAAAAATTTGACGTTGGCTGCAGCAGAGATGTGTCAGCGTGTCAGAGCAACTCTCTGGCTCTCCTGACAGCTAACAACAGTCTTCCCACAAGGCATGCCTGCGTACGTGTGTGCGTGCACGCGTGCGTGCGTGTGTGTTTGGTGGGGAGGTTGCCTAAAAGCAGCACAGTCTTTATAGGCAGCCTCCGTACAGAAATCCCCACCCGGGGCCGCGGCTGAAATACCAGTGTGGCATTTCACTACCTGCAAGGGCGAGAACCCGTCAGTGCCGCCGCCATGCTGCCGTCCCCTGGGAGCACGCAGCCAGGCAGGTCTGCCTGCCAGGGAGGACAGCGTCCAACTGGGATTTTTTTTTAAGAAAAGTCTGGAGATCCTGACTGCAAACTGCTCCCCGTTCATGCTCAGAGCATTTAAGGCTTTGTACAAATATAGCTCCTTTCATGGCAATACTAAAAACATTTTCTAAGCATTCAAGAAAACCACATTTCTAGCTTGCCCAGAATGGAAGAAGACAGCTTAATTTAAATGATCAGATTTTCAGTCAGAGCATAACATTTTGTATTTCAGCTCTAAAGTTTTATAGCTCTGTAGAAATTACTTTGCAGCTGAGATCTGCTCAGGTTTCGTCTCAGGATATGTTTCCTTTCACAGGGAACGCTCACCTTAGTGTTTATGCTCATAAAATCGTTCCTCATACTTTTATTTCATTTGTGCTGTATATTCTTTTCCAGTTCTGAAATACAGAGGCAAATGAAGAAAATTGTTCCAGCAAGGCCTGTAGCATGTCCAGCTATGTAGCCATTTAAGAAGTTTGAACTGTATTAATTTCAGTGGCCTAACTGCTTTCTTGTTAGCCTCAGTACAGTTTCAGAATTGGCCAAGCCAAATGCCTAAGCTCATTTTCAACTTCTCACATAGATCACGCAGTGCTCTAGGAGGACCCTTGAGCTACACACAGTCTTGCTAAGATAAAGGAGATAGATCAAAGATGACACATTGGGTGAAAAACAAGTTAATCACTAATCTAATAAAATATACATTGCTGCTGTTAGGGTCTAGTGAAACATATACTAGAATACTTAAACTGAAATAATCTCTGGAGATAACCAATTACCACCAGCACAAGTGGCGAGGACCACGAGATGATAAGCATAATGCTTATTGTTAGAGAGAGTAAAAGCCAGGCCAGAAATTTTTAGACCAGTCACACCAAGCTAATCTTTGGTATGATATATGAAGCTCCATTCCGACAATAAATAAGGACGGAGACCAAGAGTGCCTAACACACTGCCTGCTAAGGATTTACTAGGTGATCTTACAACGGCTTCTCTCATCCAAATTTGAAAAATGCTTCTCCCATTGAAATTAAGCTGGAGCAACAGAGAGTAGCCTCCCTGATTTGCTGTCATCACTGAATCTTCACACAAGCTCATCAAGAGAAGACTGACAGCAAGCAAAAAGATGTGTCCTATGATTTAAGGTGAGAATTAATTGACTTTGAATTGAACTGAAAGAGAAAAAAAAAATGGATGAAACCAAAGAGATTGCCTGAAGATATTATGAGCCACTGGTTAATTGTACTTTGACTCTCTTTGTAAAGAACACCTCTCCAGTCTGATCTGGTTGCTGATTAGTTTTCAACTAGTTGTAAATTGCAAGTATTTGCAAGGCTTCCTTAGTGAGATTATTCAACACGTGATCATTCAGCAGTTTTATGGAGCACTTAGAAGCCTGAAGCTTGCATTGAAGGACATTTACTGAGGACAACAACGACGGAGCCACAACAGCATCATACAGGACAGGGAAATCCTGTGTTTCGATCTGGGTGTCATTGCTGGCTCACACTGTGGTTTTGCAATAGTTCAAACCAACTTAAACAGCTGCTGTTTCCTCCCTCACGACTACACTTTCCCTTTGCCTTCTCTTGCATCAATCCTGACATTTATTTGACACCTCCTTCTCTGTTTTTCACCTTCTTTGCTGTGGTTCCTTTGAACCTGTGTAGCTCTCCAGACAGTTTGCCAGGGTGTCAGGTGTGCGTGGTGTTAGGCCAGGTCAGGCACACACGGCCAGGGGCAGGCTGAGGCTCTGCCTGCAGACGCTCCGGCACAGCTCAATCTGGCGCGTCACCAGCCTTGGCTGGGTTCTGACATGCGTGACCTGACGGGCACCTTACTCATCAGAGAAGGAAGACTCCTGCTGCAGTCCTCAGGAGAAATCAAGACCACAATGACAGTAACTGGGTCTCTTAGCTGTCCTCTTTCTTGCTATTATTTCATGCAATTGATTTCTATGTGCCTTTCAGTGAGGTCCCTGAGTCCCATCACAGGTCTCCAGCTGGTTTGCAGTGCCACAGCTGCAGGTCAGGGCTTTCAAGGAACGACAGAGTGAGCCACGTCCCATGAAATGCAGTGTTAGCTAATCAGAAGACAAGCACTCCAGGAAAAGAATATCTCAATGTTTGCATGCATGCCTGTCATACCACGCCATCATGATCCGTTCATGTGGTGAGCCAGGAAAGTGGGTCATAACCTTATATGTTAGAAACTGGAAAGAGCTTCTCCTTTCCTCTTTTCTTCAGAGGACAAGAGGAGTCATCCTTTTCAAGTCTCCTCTTGCTTGAAGCTATTTGACTCAGGTCCCAGACCTGTACTTCCTCCCTAGGGAGATGAGAAAAACCAGAAGCCTTGTTGATTGCATTGTTTCATGATCATGGATGATGTTAATTGCCCCAAAAAGTAATTAATTTCAGGAAGCATTCTCTTAGATTGCCCACTGAGTCAGGAACACAACCACTAAACAAGCCATAAAGATACATATCGTAGCCCATCATTTCATTAATCTTGGAGAGCTGCAGTAGCATGTATTACGTGCAACCCACAAACATTTGCTGTTTGAATATTACCTGGCAACTTAAAGCCTGGGTTCTGAACCACTGGCCAAAGCAAGCTCCTCCTTTGGATTAGCTGAGCACTTGCGTGATGGAAAGGTGCAGCATCAGACCTCCAAGAGGGTACAGCATCTCAGCCACAGGTGGGCCATGCACTGGTAGTCCCTAGTCAGAGCTGTCATCCCACAAAAGCCAACAGAATTTACGGAAGGACTAAATGAATATTTGGAGGCTTGAGCAAAGTGTACGTTTCCAAGTCAAAAGCTGACCTTGACAAGAAGGGACTCCATTAGCTACTGCCAGGACTCATTAGGATAATTTCTGTGGAGAAACAGGAACCAACATTTGGATTTTTATTAAAAGAAAGGTTTGGGTAACAGGCTGTGAGTTTTCACCTCACCTATACCTGCCAGTGAAGAGAAAATCTGCAATTCTGGTGACCAAAATATCACTAACTAGTGCTACTGCGCTTCCCTGGTGCCCCCTCACTCTTCTTGAACAAGCCTTAGAGGAAGAAAACAGAAAAAGCACCCAAGGGGAGCCTGCCCCAGCTGTGCAGATTTCAGCCATTCCAGATGTGGGATGGCAACAGGGGTGCAGGTCTCCAAACACTGCTGCTCCAGAAGGCGCTCTCCCTGCTCCGTGGCTGCCTGAGCGCAGAGGAGTTAAAAGCTCGGGTGGGGCCACATTGACATGCTAGCTCTGCGCCGTACGCACCCAGGATTGCCTAGCACGGTTTCGCTCCCCTGAGTCCTTTGTCTACAGCTGGGATTTAGCACTGTGAAGCACTGCCTATCTACGCTTGACGAGCGATATCTGATTACTCGCAGGAGTAAAAGGCTGTTGAAGCTATTTCATTTACAGCTGGCCAGCTGAACTCTAGACAGGAAAGCCGCACCCATCCTCGGCTTCAGTTTAAATGGGATTACTCTGTTTTTTCACATGTAATTTCTACTGAAGGTCTCTCCCCTGCTTTACTGCAGCCACAGCTTATGTATGAGAAATCACCACAGCCCTGTGAATTCACAGCTGTGAGGGAAATCCCCTGCAGCAGGAGGAGAGCATTACCCCCCCTCCCGCCAGCCCCAGCCCATGCCTGGCACAGCCCTTCATTGCTGCTGGGACCAGCCCACAGGGTTTGCTTGAAGCCAGCCCAGCGCAGCGGGGAGGAGAAGGTGTTGACCTCCGTCTGGAAGTGCCACCATGGAGTGTGTGGTGACTCACCTAGCACTGTTTCCACCGCCACACCTGGCAGGCTTGGGGCTTATCAGGAGGGGCAATAATTTTTAGTAGAGTCATTGATGAAAGGAACCAGCCTCACCGCTGGGGCCTTGCGCTTCTTGCCATCTTACCTATCATGGCGGCTACAACAGCAGCAGCGTGGCTGCAGCAGCGCCGGGTGCAGGGACTGAGAGTGCACAAGAGGAAAGAGGACGGCACCGAGGCCTTCTGCTCTGCTGCGCCCCGTCTCCCCAGGAGTCACGATGCGGAGGAGGCACAGCCCCAAGGGCTGCCCTGCTCTCCTGAGACACAGGATCGCCCGCAGACCAACGCTGCGCGTGGCAGGCGCTCGAGGGAGGGGGACACCAGAGGCACCCCCAGCCAGCCTCGCGAGCCTGGGCTGCAGCACCCCCCCGCAGCGTGCCAGGTGGAGGGGGAAGAGCAGTGCCCCTCTGCTCTTATCTACTGGTTTTAGTACTGGCAGTTCTGTACCCCCAACTCTACTCAACCCTGCATAATTTTCCATACTTGCTGGGCATGCACTCCCACACTGCTGCTGCAGAGCAGATCCCCAATAATATTAACCCATTTGCCCTAGAAGGGAACCCAAATATATCTTATAACCCAAATCTCAATCGTGTCAGGTAAGAAACCACCATTTCAGAAACCATGAAAAAGGTTTCAATTAAGATTTACAAGAAAAGAAAAAACATCTCATTTTTGGGGGGGGAAAAAAAAAAAGTTCTATTTGGGACTGAACAAAATATTTTCCTACTTCTAGCTTTTCTTTTTTTTTTTTTTTTTTTTTAATTACCAAAAGCAAAAGGAAGGGGAGGCCACAAAAATATAAAAAGGACCGGAGGTGCCCAGAAGTCTCCAGTGACCTCAGCAGTAACACACCCCGGGGTGGGAGAGCCGCAGTTAAACCTCTGCTGCTCATGTACCCTAGAAGCCAACAGAGTGCATACCAGCACGCCCCTCCACGATACAGCGTGATAGGTCTGGCCAATCTCTCTTTCACAGATGGTGCTGTAAATATTTAGGCCCAAGGTAACAAAACAAAACAAGACTGAATGCTTCCAGAGCATTGGCAGGAGGGACCAGGCAGCCCAGGTCCTGTTCCAGTGAGCTTTTCTCGTGAAGGTGTAACACATCACTGCTGGAAGAAATTTGCCCAGAACAACTAATCACAGAATTCCTGTGCTGCTGAACAGCAAATTTCCAGAGGTAACAGCTTGCTTCTCATGCAATTCTTTGGTTAACAAAGTACCACTAACCCCACCCTTCCTTGAACCCGTCCTAGTTTCTTCAGTAGGGTGGACTGGTGTGTGCTTTCCTAGTTGCCAACATATTCATCACTTTTCCAGGAATTTTGCAAGACGACACGTAGCCACACAAGGCAGTCTTAATGAATATGAGCTGGACCCAAAAAACGTTTTGACATCAAGGTTAGTAGCTTTGACATAACAGAATCAAACTATTAAAGGCATTTAGGGTATGGATGTAACTTAAAATATATCTAGGATATAAAACCTGACAGGCAGCCACATAACAAAGCAGGAGTATTGTTTTGGGATCTCATAGGGCCTCTGATTCTGATAAGAAGGAGTCCAAGTAAAACAACAAGAATTATGACAATAAAATCAGTGTTTCCCAATCAAAAGCTAAAAACTATTATCTGCAGTTTCATGTGCAAATGCCCCTGTTCCAAATGTGAAAACTACCATTAAAAAAATAGAAAAGGAGAAGATGCACTCAGCCTAACAGGGTAAACGCTGTTATTACTTTTCATTATACAACACCTTTGATAGGTGAAACTCCTCTGTGACAGTTTGACAATCCTTTTAGATGGTATTGAGCATTTGACACTTTGTGGGGAATGAGAAAAAAAGTTGTTGGGGCCAGAGCTGCTGCTGTCAGAACAGTCTCCTATTTCCTACAAAACAAACATGTACAAATGAGGAGAGAAAGGAATTAAGCCAGAAAAAGACACTTTTGACCCTGGCACTTTATTCAACTTGCAATATTACTGCTGAGGAAATAAAAGCAGTTTAACTACAAACTCCCTCCCACATAGAAGCAACTAGGCTTTTAAAAGCATGATTTTAGTGCCTCGTAGCTGTTCTGTAAGAGTCACTTTGGCCAGGGGTTGCGGGGTAAAAAAGAGTGGGGGATTGGAGAGATTGGGAAATAAAAGTGGGATGACGAGGAGCACTACAGGACCAGGGAGATGGCAATTCCAGGTTCATATACTGTAGGTGAGTTAGCTGAAGCCAATGGGCCTCTTTGCTGGAGGGTGCCTTTTAGCTCAAACGAAGACAACCTGGCTGGGTTGTAAATTGTATGTAAACTTTGATTCAGAGGAGAGTAAAATGCCAGACAAAAAGGAAAGAAAGAACTAGAGCCAGCATGACTTTGGCAAAAGGCCCCTTAGCCAGGCAGACCATGGCTAGGTACCCCACACCAAGTTTGTAAAGGAGGATTCCCGTTTCTCATGGGGGTAAAACTTGGAGAAGGGCGAGAGGAGGATGGAAGCTGGTGATATGGGATTTCCTCTTTTCCAAGCTGTGGCAGGTTTTCTTGGGCTCAAACCATGGAAAGGGGTAGCCAGAGAACTACTGGGAAGGGCATCGTTACCCAGAAGTGTTGTAATGTCTTCAGCTGGATAGAGACAAAAGATAAATAAATCACATTTCAGATGCCAGAAATGCTGTAAAAAAGAGACAGTCAACCAAACAAAAAAACACACAAGCAAGAAACGATGGAAGGCTACTGGGCAGCTTCCTTATTAGCACTTCACAACTGTGAAAGGAGAGCTTGAGGCCAGGCCCTTCACAAGCATACCTGAAGGGAATGCATTTATTGTGCTTGAAGAATATTACTCATCAAGGTCACCTGAACAGATGACCTGGGAAGAAGTGAAATGATAACATGAAAACTTCACATTACATTAAGAAATGTGCCTCAGCAGTTGTTCTCTATGTGCCTCAGACTGAACTGCATTTCTGTATTTATGCCAAGTAGCTTTTCCTATATCATATATCTTTGCGTTTAGCCAGACAAAGGGGAAGTAATAAATTTGAGTGTATAGAACAAGGGAATAAAACGCAGAAGTTTTATACTGCTGTCCCATCAGCCTGAGAAAACATATGAGATCTTGGCTCAAGAAACACATTGAGCAGCATTAATTCCTCTCGAGTGCTTTCTTGAGAAACAGATTCTCTTATCTTAGCCCCAAAGTTACCTCTGTTCCTTGCAAATTTCTGCCTTAATCCCAGCAGAGGGATAGCTATGTCTTCAGTAGTGAAAAATTGTTTACAGAGATAACAAACCTATTGGAACTGAAGTGACAGATGGAACTACTAACCTCAAAGGGAGGAAATTCACAGAACTCAAATTTTCCCATTTTAATCATTTTTGTGCATCTCTCACTCCAGCAATTCATCCCACGTTAGCACTGACATCGTGGGGTCACAACATATTTGGGGCATGCTCACACCAATACCTGAACATGTTTTTTTGTGCTGTAAAATCTGTTTTCTTTCTGGATTACAGGAGGAAACACGATCTGCACAACCAGTGTTTCTAAATCTGATGGGAGATTAAGGCTGGTTTTATACGCAGCCCAACAACAGATTTATATAGCTTTGAAATATTTAATAAAAAAGTTTTTTCCACTAAGGGCTAGCCTTTACTTCTTCTGGTTGATACATCTGGGTTATAACATCCTGCAAGGAAGTCTGTGTGTTGGAACCACAGCCAAAATTTTAACCAGATAGCCACAAGCAGGTGTTGGGTGAGAGTCATGGGTGTGATTTGCGTCAGGTGAGTGTTACTATCGCTGTGCCAAAGCAAACTTGTTAGAAGCTGGTTTACTGCCCTGGCAATATCAAACAAGAGAGCAATTGCTGCTGGGCCAGACTCCCAGCACACTTCACCTTCTCCTGGACTAGAACAGGTCATTCAAAAGCCCAAAAAGAGCCGGATGAGGCCCTTTACAATTCTGTATGCACATACAAGCTGTCCCAAAAACCTCTGCAAAAAATGAGCAAGCCCTTCTTGGCCAGGGACAACTCATTGACTCTGTCTGTTTACGTCAGTAGGGAATTATTCCCAAAGTTGGCCTCCATTTGTTACAAGGAACTGACTTGCAGGTCAGGGCTTTCAGTATTGACTCTGCCATCCTGTTAAAATCACATTCCTACGCAGCTTATCCAAGGAGATATATCGTTTTAATATAGAAAAGCTACAATTCCAATTTTCACTCTCCTAAGGTCTGTGTGAAACAAAGCACGCAGTAAAATGACTGTGTTTTGCATGGGGCACTGTACACATTTGGAAGCAGACTTTATCTTCAGTGTTTAAAATTGATATATATTTAATTTGCCATTTTTGCTGTACTTGAGAAACAGTAATGGGACCCCCCCAAGGCTAATTTAATATAGTTTTGTGAACAAAGCATCTGCTTCACATCTCCAAGCAAATGAGTTTAAAGTCTTTTACAGAGTGGATTGCATTAACCTTTCTAATTATTTTTCTCCTGAGAAAGCACTTTCAGATTTCCCCTGACAAAACATATTTCACTCCTGAAGCATATATACCACCAATAATTAAAACCAAAATGGAGCAAACATACACATGCTCTTGTAAAACAGGCAGCCTAACAGCAGAACTGCAAACGCTGAAGAGCCTCATGACTCCCTACAGCCTTGGACCTGCCTGTAACTATGTCTGATAACAAATTCCATCCAGCACAATATGTGTGCTAGCTACAGATTAACCAAAATAACCAACCCTTTCAAGTTAAGGTCTGACACCAGGAATGTGTTTAGTCCTTTAATTTAAAAAGTCCTATGTTTGTGTTAAAAGCAGATGCCTGATTTACCCCAGCGGAGCACTGTCTGTGCATTCCAGTGTGGCAGAGGATCGGTATTTATCACCAAAAACAACTCCAGGAACTTCCACAGGATTTTTAAATGACTGAAAAGAGAGTGTGTGTCCTCCCTTTTTCCCCCTACCCCAAACTGTATACAACTCTGTTTTATGTTACTCCACAGAGCAGCTAAGACACTGAAGTGGTGTCTTCCTATGTTAAATACCAGCACAAATATTGGGAACTCAGTGTCTGCACGAAAGAGCAATGAACTGAGGGACAGTGCAGTGAGTCAGCCAGTGGCTGCTCCCTTTGAAGGGATATGGAAATCGGAGACAGCAAACTAGAAAGGATCACCTTTCCTCTGCCTCTGTCAATGCCATTCACATACCACTTGAATTTTTAGCTCAAATCTACGAAGGAAAAAAATTCATTCACAATGGCCACATTGAACTGATAAACAATGGAAAATTGCTGATTTGATTCTATTATAAAACAGAGAGAATTATTTTGGACTAGGCATAATAGCACTAAATTCTATTTCAGCTTGGTATAATTATAACTGGCCATTCATATGCTGAACTTACATCAAAGAGCAATTTATTTTGAGTAATAGCACATAATTCATCCTAACGCATGTAATTAGAAATGAAATGCAACATGTGCCCAGGCATCACACCAAGGGAGAATGGGAAGTGCAGACTTTGAATTCATACTTTGTAGGAACTGCTTAATAAAACAAATGGTAAAGATTAATCATCCATCACAGTGCAACAGATCAGGTAATATTAAACAACCAAACAAAAAAAAAAAAAAAAAATCAAGCTGCTCAGCACAAAGAAAACCCATTATAAACACAGTGGAAATTATACATGCCAAAGCTTAATTAATTCCTTTTATAACTGCACTATTAAGGGAGGGGGTGAAAAAAAAAAAAAGGAAAAAAAACATAAAAAAATGCACTCAGCCCTCTGTTTCTGCAGCACATGGTATTCCCAAAGACAGGTTGAAGCTTTGCCTCGGCCAAAAATGGAACCCATCCTCCTGGGACCCCAGCCCTGGAGCAGCACCCCTCTTACCCCCCAGCTGCAGATCCAGATGGCAGGAGCAACAGAACAGAAGGACAGCAAGGGCAGGCTGGAGCCCACCACCCACCCCCTCAACAGGACCATAGGGGCCACCATGGTGGGGATGATTAGCGTGGCCACATCCACCCACCCAGCTGCAGGAGGCTCCAGCAAGCCCTGAGGGGTCTCAGATGACCCAGCGGCAACTGCTTGGGCTACAATCATCCCCTGCGTGCCCACAAGGAGCGTGGGCACTCTCCAGGGGTCCTGGATCTTTACTGCCGCTGCTTTTCGCGTGTTATGGCTAGCCAGGTGAAATGACATCTTCATTTCTCCTGCAAAACTCTCCACACCCTAAGTCTTTTTCCATCCCAAAGTACTGCTGACTGGCAAGTTGACTTCCCCCCCCAGTCTTTGCACATAGTTGTCATGATCCTTTAGATACAATGACCATGCTACTGTGTACCAGGCAGCAAACAAAAATAATAAATAATCTGAAGGGAAAACACTGACATGGAAACCTCTTTGTAAACTGGAAAGAGCGAGTGGAATACAAATGAGCAAAAAGGCTTTTAACTGTTAAAGTGTAGTCTTATGAAAACAATACCGCCTGCAAAATACGGTGACTTATCTGCTTCAAACAAAATAGATGAAGTGTAAATGTCACTATGATAAAATGTCTATATCATGTAGCAGACGGCGAACAGTCACTATTCTTGGCTAATGTCTGCCTACCTTTCTAAGTACGTACTTTGTCCCAGTCGCTGCATGGTATCTTGAGCTGATGTGTCACTGAAGGCTCTGTAACTGATTTATAGTCTAATAATTCTGATTTCATTTAATGGATTTGCCATTTACCTTTGAATGGCTGGATTTAAATCCTTTTTATTGTGATCATTTATCAGCATACTCTTTGATTCTGCTTTACTATCTGTCATTCAAATCAACACTGAAATTTGGCTCCAAGAAAGCAGGGGGGATCTTTATTTATGCTGAGACACAAATGTTACCTGACCTAGGCAGCCAGGCAAGGGACTGCAGTGAACTGAAAGGTCCCTCTTTGGATTTCAATGTTTTTTACGACAGGACAGTAGCCACAGAAAGGAAAAATCAGTTGTGACAAAAGGCTGAAGAGATCCTGGTTGGACAAAGACCATCATTCTTATATCTCTCAGGTAAAAAGAGTTTCTCTGAAGTATCTTTTCCCCAGCTGTTTTTTTCCCCCCACCTGACTTAACTGTTCTGCACTCTTCCCATTCCCCAGTTCCAATTTTGTTTGTTCCCAGGACCTGTCATCAGCTTAAGCTGAAACAATACTTTATGGAGGGCACTTGGCTCTGAACATCTCTATCTCTTGCGGTTGGGAAGAGAGGGCAAGAGCAGAGGGCTTTTTGGAAGCTGTTGTGACTGGAGATAGGGGGTGGAGAGCTCCAAAGAACCAAAAGCAACTAGGCACAGTAAGTGGAAAGGTGGACTTGCAACATTTGTCAGTCCTTAGTAACTATCTCAACATATTTTGGAGGTAACGAGCAGTTGCTCTGGATTACTGAGGTTTCAGTGGCACTTGGAGGACCATCTTAGCAGCTGCCAAAGCTGCCCGTGCTGGGTGCAGGCACTGCCCTTCTGGGGTTTTTTGGTTTGTTTTTTTAAAAAGTTGGCTTCTGAAGTTACCTATGCTCTTCTTTTTTTTTCCTCAAATGCATTTGACCAAACAAGTGTCAGCACGCCATAATCCAATTCTTTGGAAGACAGATAGCAAAGAGCCAGCTGCATTAGCTTTAGCCAGCTGGGAAAGTCTCCAACAGTGGGGTTAACCTCCCTGTGCTTTGCTCTTCCCTCCTCACATGAGCTTCAGTGTGTTTTAAAAGGGCTACAGTGTTGTATTTACATATATGTATGTGTAGGTGTGTATATTCATTTTTATATACAGGGGTTTTTTGAAAAAAACTTTCAATATATATGTACAGATATAACCTAAAAGGTTACAGAATAATCATGGTTATTGCGAATAAATGTTAGAAATGATCCACCGGTTGTGCGTAACCACAGTACGAAAGCCACACATGCAAGAGGCTGCCTTACCTACCACTGTTAATGAAATTGCTATTTATAGAAAACATGGTTGTTTATGTGCTCATGATAGAGACTGAATAATGAATTCCTTCAGGGTTATTTGAGGTTCACACACACAAAAAATTAAAGTGCTTACACAGCTGCACCTGGACTTCTTCCTTTCTATTTGGCAGTCAGGAGTTATCCTGGGCTCTGGAACAGCTTGTCTTGTTTAGCATTAAAGTTAAGCAATGTAAACAGCTAACAATGCCCTATAGTAGACCATAATGCTAAGGTACACATTGCACTAAGGAACCCTCACTCTCCTTACTCACAAGGATAATTAAGTAACTGCAGACAGGGATATACAGGGCCATTGTTTGCCTGGTTTTCATGTCACTGGGGTTCTACAGAAATAAGGAGGAGCGTCCATTCCAATAATGTGTTTCAACAGGTTAAGGAAATCTTTAAGTCTTCATTACCCAAATTGTGACTAAGCACCTTCAATTTCTACAGACATCTCCCAACCTGCAGCTGCTGCGTAGTGCTGGATTGGCAAAGGGAAGGTAAATCATGGGCCAAACTCCACCACTTTACAGCTCTGGGGACATGTGGGACCACAACCATACTTTCAGCTGATAATGAGAGCAAGCATTAGGCTGACCTAATGCTCTTTAGCGGCTATTGCCTCCAGGAGTTTGCTCCTCACGTTGATGGGAGGCGTTATGGCTTGGATTGAATCGTCATGGTGAAACTGGTATTTCTGACCGCTCTTCAGTCTCTGCTGACTTGGTCTGGACAACATCATAACTTCACAGCTAAAACAAGGATTCTGGGCTGACAGATGCTTCACCCAGACACTCACTGCAGCTCATAGCCAGAAAACCTCACTGCCTCTTAAAAACATCATGGTTCTGGGCTATCGATTTTTACCAGTACCACGTAGAAGTGCTGAAGTGTCCTTGCAGTGTTAATAACTCCAGCTGCGATGAAGCTGACCTTGCGGTTAGCTTCAGGCAGGCAGGAAATAGCCGTAGCTTAGGGGCTAGGAGACAGATCTAGGAACAGGCTCATACCAAAAGCTGCAGAAGAAGGTATGTATTTATCAGGGAACCCAGAAAATAAAATGCACCCTTCTGAGACACCCAGCATCCCTATGCATCCTGCGTTTTGCTGATGGACCTGCCTTTCTTACGCACACCCCATAATGCCACATTCAGGCTGCCTGGCACTTTGGGGAGCCGCATGGAAGGCTTCCCCAGGAGGGGGGACAAGCAGGGGGCTGAGGCCAACCCCTACCTGACAGGCCTCATCAAGGGGCTCAGCCCCACAGGGTCCATGGACGGGTGAGCCAGGACTGGGGTGTCCCATCAGGAGCCAAAGGAGATGGGGCTGGAGACAGGGCTGGGCAGGGGCACCCCTGTAACGCAGCCAGGATGGGTGCCCAGGGCCGAGCCGAAATGGGGCCCTGGACCCCAGTTAGGGTGGGGAGGCTGGGCAGGGCAGCGAGGGCTGGCAGTGCCCTCAGGGACCAGGGGTGCTCCTAAAAGCAGGACTCACACAGAATTACCTGCTGTGAGGCCTTAACTCCTGAGTGCCACCTACCTACATGGGTCTTAGTTTTATTTCTGCAAATCTACTGCTCAGTTGCTGCCTGCCCTGGCCATGCCAAAGGCCTCTGGCTGCACCATGGTCTTTTACCAGTGAAATTTCCAACACGTGAAGATCTTCCCTGACAGCTCTAGAAACATTTAAAAAAAAAAAAAAACAAAACAAACAAAAAAAAAAAACCAAACAAACAAAAAAACCGACCAAAAAAACCCCAAAAAAGACCACACTAAAAGTCACAGTGCCTAACACAGGAGAGAAGGGCTAGGCATCCCTCCACCCGTCACACCAGGAGGCTCCCAGACCTCGCTTTACGTGAGCAGAGCACAACACAACACGCTGCCCACACTTCCCCTAGGTTCATCCACAAGCCCAGTGTTACCAAACTCTCCAAATATCTGTTTGATACCTCATCTGAGCAACTTGAGCCTCATATCCAAATCCTAGGTGAGAGCTGTAGTTAACAGATTTTTAGGTAGAAGGGAGACAGCTGGTGACTCTGACACTTGCACATAGAAAGAAAGACCCAGTGGAGGGGCTGATCTCCAGGAGAGAACAGACCTAGCTGTGCCATCTGATGACAGATACACTGTCCTCCCACATGGTACGTAAATCCCTCAAGGGTGGGGTTTAAGATGTCTCCGGTTCATACCTTTTGCCATTTTCTTTTGTGGTGGACGCTTACATGCTACTGCAAGCCTATTCATTACATAGGACTCATTTTACTGGGAGGATAGACAAAAAAATTTCACTGGTATCAGTTTTCCCATGCTTGAGCTATCTGACATAAACACACAGATGTGCAACAGGAATTTAAAAGCCCTTCTTAAGCCTCAGCTGATACTAGCAGTTAGACATTGCGTCTGTACACAATTTTGCATTGTGCAGAAACCTCAGCCATTTCTTGGACTATTATTGTAAAAAGGCTGGCATGTCTCTCCAAAAATATGGAACTGCAAAGATACATGTACATTCATTAGCCTAAATATATTTTCCATCATTTAGATTGCAATTTAGATTGTGACTGTCCATCATTTCCCATAGTGTCTTGATTTTCTGTGACTGTAGCAACTACTGCTTCGCTTTGCATTTGAGCTATAAATACATTTAGGCACAAGCCACCTTTATTTTCGCTGTTTGTAACTGGGCCTTGTAACAAAGCATTTCTAGTGACAGAAGGTACAAGTGGTTTTCCTCTTAGTGGATCCTGCTTTTGAAACAAAGACTTTTTCTTACAAATCTAGCAGAAACATTAATTTTAAGGTTTCTCCTCCTCCTGAATTCCATTCAGCCCTCATTCCGGTGTCTCTATGATGTCTGACAAGCCAGATTAGATACAATAGCACCTCGATACATAGCAAATCTCTAAATGTGATTAGATAGGAGCATCTTGAAATGTCTTTGGGAGCTGATACCATCTCATCATCATCAACCACTCACTATCCACCTACTTTTCCACATTGTTTATGGGTATATCAAACAACACTGAGCTTAATGTAAATCCATAAGGAATTCTAGTTGTTAATTCCCCTCCATTGCGAAAAATGAACATTTTTCTCTACCTTTTATCAGTATTTGCAGCTTCCCTTATCATGTATGTGGAGAGGTCTGTGACATGTTGGGGGAATTCCCTCAGGTCTAAAGATTTCAGGTAGAATCCCACTCTATAATTTCCCCTTATCACGTAGCAATACACAGGGTATGAATAGCTTGAACAGAGTGCATTAACTAGCAATTCCTGGGAAGAAAGGGCAAGCGTCTCCCTTCCAGGAGCAGAGCAGGAATGCAAGTTATTAGCTTTCAGACTACAAACCCATCAAATTAATCATCTGTGAACATCAAAGACAGCTATTTATATATGTGATGCATTATAAAGAAAATAACTGCCAACCTGGAATGAAAGCTGACGCTGTTGTCTACATCAGGAAACATCATATTTCATCACTTGCTCAAGCAGTCACCAGGTTCCTGCTCTTTGGTTTAAATCTGTATACTTAAATACCTTAAATCAGAAACAGAAATGTGCAATACAACAAATGTTCCATATCCATGTCAAGACGCGCACAAGCAAAACAAACTACATAGTAAGAGAGGACACAGCATCATCGTGTTACGTACAAATGCCAAGTGCTACAAAACATTCCAGGTGTCTCATGGAACTAAGGAGACATGCTATTGATAGTTAAAGTTCACTCAGTTTGAAAACTCTAGTTTGCTTAGAGTTTCAAAACCACATCTTGAGCTGTAAAAGCAAAGAAGGGAAAAGGAGGTTGGAGGGAGTAAGGAATATTTTATCATCTATACTATATCTTAAAGAAGACATTTTCACCCCAGCTCACTGAATTTCTTAATGCATCGAGTCGAAGCAGCATGACATTTTCTGATATTAGATAAACACAAGCTAAGTTCTAGCAGGATTTTTTCGGATGTTGCTATTTAAGGTCAATTGAAACATATCTGCTGACTTCATTGAAAGCTGATTCCCAGCTCAACAAATGCAGAACAGATAGAAGACTGGAGGAACACGGCTAGAATTAAGTTTGCTGCTCCAAATAGAGCCTGGAAAGCACTTCATTGCCACTGCCCAAAGCCCCATGCCAAGCCCCACTAAAACACCTTGGTACAGTTCAGGAAGATTTTCAGGGTTCTTCCTGGCAAGATAAGCAGAAATATTTCAGTAAAGCTTTCTATGACTGCCTCCGATTGCTTAGGTCCTTGCCTCTTCTCTGCCTTTTTCATATCCTACCCACGCTAATGAGCAGCAAACTTTACAGAAGAAAAAAGTGGCTGCTATAGAAAGCAGTAAAATGCTCATTCACAGAGGAGAATTTACAATACAGAACATTGGGCATTTCCAAGAATGGCTTTTATTTTTCTGGAAGTATATCGCGTGTAGTCTCTCTCCTTAGCACTGTACTTTCAGGCTAGCAGTCATACTCTGCTCCTCTCTTCCCTTATTAATTCTCCCTTCGCAGGCTTACATACAGGCTATTCTCTATAATAGCAGCTGTCAGGGTAACGTCCAAAAGCCATGGATTAATAAAAGCAGGAAATTATCTCCTTCATTTGACACTATAGAACAATTTAGGTGGATAGAAAGGCTATCTTATCAATTCCAACCGACACTGAGTTGAGTTAGCCTTTTGCTGGTACAACCAATTACACATGATCTCTGAGAAATGGCTCCCATCGGGGTTTATATTTAACACCTCACCCATGAGCTGGTGAATGTAACTAGAGAAAGCTGTAAGGGAAGAGCTCCAGCCACCCAGTTCCTCAAACACCATGTCCCAAAACTCACTTTCATTTTTTCAAACACCAGCCAGCCTCTCAGAGCTTATTTTATGTAACCTGTGAGGAGCACAGCCTGAGGTTTGTGTAGCTGCAGGCTGTGCAGTGTGTAAACAAGAGAGCTGATACGTGCACGCAAACAATCTCCAGAAACAGAAGAGGCTTGAGGCACATTTTCCCTGAAGAAATCTGCTGTTATCAGCTCTGAAGACAAAGTTTGTTTATCAACTGTCTAAGCAGGCAGCTTGACGTTAACAGATAGGGTTAGAGATACACTGCAGCCCAGGTGCCTTTCAAAAGTACGTGCCCCTGCCAAATACAGGTCCCCATTTGAGTTAACTGTTAAATCCCGTGGTCAGTATTATGCAGAGAGCACATCAGCCAGCTGTTACCTTCAAGCCTTAGAAATTGTGAAACCTGAATTCTGAGAGGGCAAGGGCATGCATGTGCCGACGCCCCGGCCCAGCAAAGCATTTGAACCAACACAGGCCATGGATGGGCTTGCAGGAGTAGCTCCAGGTTATCCGAAATACATGGCAGGCTCAGCACATGCACCCACAGCAGACCAGTTCAGTTCAGTCTGAACACCCGACTCACAGGCAGAATTTAATCTCAAATCCTTCTGATGATAGAAAATAACTTTTGAGATGTGAGCTTCTTCAAGGCTTCCCACTGTGTTCCTCTCCTTTACGTTGCTATCCATTTGCTAAACCACAAACTTGCATGTATTTGAAAGATGCAACACACTGACTTTTCACAATGTATCATCTGATTGAAAATAAGATTTCCCATAAAGTGCTCAGAGGAAAACTGGTGCCATGCCAAGAGAAGATAGCATCAGGCTGTTATCATATTTGTCCAAAATAACAAAATGCACATCCATAATAACTTCCCCAGGTGCAAATAAATACTGCAGTGAATATAGTGACATGAGATATCTGCCAAGTCCACAATTCATTTCTTAGGCTAGAATTTTTTTAGTCTGCCTTATTTGAATAAGGAAAAAAAACAACCCACCTTCTGAAAAGCTGTAGCTTTGACTTCTGAAAGAAGTTAACACTGAAATAGAAAATATGTTAAAATACTTTCTCTATTACAGTGGGTGTCCTTGAAGGTAAGTGTAGAAAAGAGAGATAATACAACTTTCCCTATGCCTGCAAATGACACAAATACTTTTAATTAGAAGAAAGGATGAAAAAGGCTGGAAATTAACTGTTTCCACCTGACACCACTTTTGATTCACTGTTGAATGCTCTTATGATGCAGGAAACAAGCATCAGCCATGTCAGAAGAGTGAATGAAAAACCTGGGTGGCAGAAGCAGGCGTTTGAGGCAGTGAAGCAATCACCTCTCTGGGAGATCCACACGTACGAGGTGTCCAGGTCCCTTTGGACCTCAAGGGAGGTCAGGAGTTAAAGCCAGAAGACTCACAGTGGGACAGCAGTATGTCATCAGAGCATCCCCTTTCCTAAGATATTTTGCTTTTAAGAACACAGCTGAGTTCCTAGCATAACATCCTTCATTGACTACTAAGCCACTTAAATAAAGAGATCAATCATTAGCGACATAAAAGGCATAAGTTATTGATCCAGAAAATCAGCTTAGTCTTCCTTGGATTTTGCATGAAGTCAATTATGCAGATGCGGAGCACATATTACACACTGGCAGAGTCAAACTCTGCACTAATACTGCAAATGCATTTACTTAGCTAATACTCCAAAGCCTAACCTGCTTGAATGCTACAAATGCCACCAGAATTTAGCATATCAAGCTCTTGCATTGCCACCTCGTGGCTAATGCTCGTATAACCTCACTTTGTTGGGAGGAGAGGAGATAAGGAATTCTTTGTACTGCATAGCTGTAATAATAAATGCTGGCATAAATCAAAGCAGAATTTTAAATTTAGTTATATTTAATAATGATACTTTGCAGCGGAATGAGATTCTTCTCTGCCAGAAGACTATGAATCAAATACTAGGTGTAAACTTAAGTATGAAGTGAAAACTTAGTAACCACTCCGGTTGTGATGTGTCAGTTGTGCAGTCAGCTTGGCAATCTTGCTGGTGGGACACAAAAGACAAATTGCCACTAATAAGTAACTTCACAATTAATCCAATTAAGTCATCCTTCTGGGAAATTCTTGTAATTTCAAGGTCTCCAGGTGATTTGAAATTCAATGGAGATAGAGACAATTGTGGTTTACAGGAAATGTTACCTTCTTTTGAGAATTAGATCCCACAATATGGGTGTAGTTGAATTTGATTATGTCCACATCTACTTGAGAATAAAGGCAGGCAAAGGAGCCAGGGACCCAGTGAAGAAAGAGGAGGAAAACATAGGTGGAGGGGTGGCTGCTGCTGCCGGGGGCATCAATTACTGGCCAGAGAATTGTGTCGATGCTCACCAGTCTCCACAGAGGTCTTTCATACTAGCATTTTGTATCTGCTTTAATTTCACATAGCAGTTCCTTGGACTCTCCAAGGAATTTCCTTCAAACCACTAAGATGTTCATATACCTGCACTGGCAAGGAAAGTTTCAGCTTTCACATGTGTTCTTATAGGGCTAGTCTGAAAGCAGAGTGGTTTCCTCCTTCTCTTCAGTGTCAGCACCATCCAGAATTCAAAATCAGACAGCTGGGATAAAGGCTTCAACCTTGAACAACTCAATTGGAAAAAATAACATTCTTGTTCTCATTCTTAGCTCTTGTTCTAATCTATGTTATTTATCCAAGTACATTGTCATGAAAGTAATTATCCTTTCATTGCTGTGGTATTTATCGCAAGGAAGGCTAAGCCTTTACTATCAGTTCTGTATTTTTTGTGCAAATGCTTGCAAAATGCCTGCAAAGATCATTTGCTTACAAGGCTAAGATAAATTGCTTTATGATTTCTAGGAAGATGATCACACACAAAGCTTGATGATTTATAATAAAAAGGCTAAGTAAGTGCCTTAATCATCTCTGTATAACTGTGTCCACATTTCTTCTGCTTAGGCTTAGCTTGTCTTCTAATAGGATTAAGTCCTGAACACTTCCTACTTTCCCCAGTTACATTACTGGTATCCCATAATACAGCCACGAGAGATCACCGTAGGCTTTGTCTTACTCTTTTAAGTGAACGGTTCTTAGAACAAATAATTTAACAGTTATGATATGGCAGGCTGGTGAAGTATTCACAAAAATTTTCTCAGTAATGCCACAAGGAAATATTTTGTTAGCAAGTGATACCAACCTGTAAGCTCCAGGGGAAAAAAAGATACTATGTGTATACACTCATTGTGTAATTACTTAAATTTCAGTGTCATTAACGTAGTATGAAGCTTTTTAAAAAAATATACATTATATCCATATCCATAAAAATATGGATAATTCAGTAATTAAAAAGGCCAGCATCTGACATGTACGAACCTCATCTCTGATACAGGTAAGTTCTAGTATTGTGCAGTGGGTTAGATGCAGTCTGACAGTGTTGGCTGGAAGAAAATGCTGGAAGAAACTCCTTTCAGAAGTCTAGCATTCTTTGCTAACTTCTCCTACACAAGTTCTTGCTCCATCTTTGCCAGGAGCGATGAGCATGCACTGAAAACATCAGACTGGGATGCAATTGCAATGGGGACTACATTTCTGATCGTTTCATGCATTTCTGCATGACCCGGGGGAAGCTACTGCAGTTCAAACGGGAGATGCACAACTTTCTTCCCAAGACTTTATCATCTCATCTGAAAATTAAGCCTGTGCATGACCGTTTGTAGAGAATGGAGAGATTTTGGATTTATGATACTATCACGTTATTTTTACATATAGCATTTAGCTCTGTAAAGGTCCTCTTACAGGATGCCTGTAGCATTGTTTAGTCATACCTACCTCGTGTAACGAGTGGCACGTCCTTGGAAATTACAGCCACTCTTCACGCCCTTGCTGCATATATGCACACACACACACTACTGTGCCACCCTGTATCAAAATCCTCTTTCTGCTGCTGCCTTCTCAGTTTCCACACTAAGCAGAGAGCCTACACATGCTTTCATACAGGTTAGCAGAGGGAAAAAGGTGAAATGAAGAACAGAGGTTTGTTCAAGGCTTGCATGTACCTTGTGTGAGGGAAGAAATACATGCCCAGTCACAGCAACATCCACTCCAACATGAGTACCAAGTACTACCGTGGCATGGGCCTTGCCATTTGGTTTGTGATGGTCTGCTCTTAACATCTCCAAAGGGAACACAGTCAGAGGACACATGTTGAAAACTGCAAACAAATTTATTTTTTTTAAAGTGACATAATCTTCAGTTTAATCCCATGCAAAACCCTTTGATGATCTTACTCTAAAGAGGCTGTGTAAAAGGAATAATTGCTGAAAGTTAACAAGCCACAAATAATAGCATTCTTACAATGATTTTTTTAAAAAATCAAGAAGATTTTTATAGTTGATTGATTCTGGGTTTGGAGTCATCCTAGAAAATCCCAGTATTGAAACTGCAGTTGAGGGAGTCTAGAGTCCAAGGACAAGGACAAAAGCAGCTGTCACCACTATAGGCTGCAAACCCCCAGCTCATTTAGAGCAACATGATTTAGCCTGGAAAAATATGAAAGCATATTCCACATTAATTGGTCTGGTATTTCAAGGACGGAGATCAAATTTAAGTCTAAAACATGATCAACATGGCACAAAGACCAATTAAAAACAGGTATGCGCCTATCAGAGGACATATAGAGAGCTCTGACTAACCCAAGAGAGGCTGCAGAGGGAATGAGGACTGCAGAAAACAACCACTGTCTTCATGGCTACAGACACTGCACAGTTAGGCATGACCACCCCTTAGAGGGACACCAAAAGCAAATGCTTTTCCACCTGCAAGCCACAGACAGAAGCAAATTCCTGCACAGCATAGTGGAAGCAATAATAAGGAATGGCAGGGGGATTGGTATGAGCTGTGCTTCTGGAAGGGAGTGGGCACAACCAGAGTGGCTGCCATCTCAAGATGATTATCCCAACACCACTGAATATACTGGGGGGTCTGGGGTGTTGGATCCTAAAGCTCGTGTTCATGTTGTGGAGCTTTATGCTGGTTCACCATCAGCAGCAGCTGCAGCCTGCCCCTCTGAAATGAAAGCAGAAGTACAAGAGACATGAATAAGGAACAATTGATAAAGATGTGTTCTCTAACTGAATTAACTAGTTCATTGTGAAGGGACGGATGCTAACGAGACGTAGCATCTCAGTAATTCCAAAGTAATTTTATGCAATTATTGTAGCTGTTCCGCTTCCAAGTTGGTGTGAGCTGTCCCTCTTCTAACAGACTGTTCCCCATGGCCTACGTAATCAAAATGCTCATGCCTTGGTCTCACATTTAGCCCATGTCATGATGTCACACAGTTTAGTTGCTTCCACTCCTCCTCTGACATGGTCATATTTCAGATTCAGTTGTAATTGTAGCTAAAAATTAATATGACTTATCCTTTTCATATTTGGTATTATCTTATTTTGACATCATTACCTGAAGGATCTTCAGTTAATCCTCTGGATTGCTAAGAAAAGAAAACAACACAATGAGTGACAAATGTATAACACACAACATTAAACAGTATGAAGGACTTTTTAAAACAATTTCTTGATTTTATATTTCTATTTTTATATTATCTGACAGGCTTTTTAAAAAAAAACCCTAACTCATCTAGCACATTAATCAGTGCTAAAAAGCCTCTAAAAAAGAAGGTCATTAATATAATTTATGTTAGCTGGATTTTGATAAAAGAAGAAAATAACTCTACTTCACCAACGGTATCTCATATTAATAAAACTGTATGGTCTCAGTTCTACAGAGATCTGCACGCACATATCCACTGAGCTGATTCTTTGCAAGAACAAAAGCCAGTAGTAGTATTCCCAATGCACTCTATTAAATACAGCTGTGTTAATGTAGTATCAAAGTTGTGACACAATTTATGGCTGGTGATATAGAAAAAAATTCAAATTTAGATTTCCTGCAGCAACTCTATTTGACTGCTTGAAACAGAGCATCACTTTCTTACTGTGAAAGAAAATTCTTGAATGAAATACATTTCCATGTTTTAATGTTGAATGCCACTTTGTGGAGAAGTTCTCATGCTTTTTTTCCTTGTGGACCACCATGCATTCTGTGTTGCTAGTGAGAATTTTGCAGTTTTAGGAAATTCTGAATTCAGAAGAGTGCAAGCTGTGACACTGCCTGCTCTGCAATACTTGTTTGGCACCACCATTCTCAGGCAATGCACATAAGAGGCTTCTTACCTTACAATGGCATACATGTCATGCTGGGTATTACATATCCAATCCTGTTCTGATCTAGCCAGTCTCAAGAAAAGTATTAAAAATGTCTTTACTTGCCAAAGAAATGTTTTTCTTAGCTTATATGTGGTGATGAATCAGGAAACACTTGTAATTGCCTATGAATCATCCTATGTTTTTAACACTGTTCCAAACTGGAGTGAATTTATGAAGGTAATTCAGGAAGAGACAGTATGAACAAAGAGAAGAAACAGCAAGGATTACCTGAAGTCAGTGACCCCTACCAGCACAAACAGATTTCACCATTCCACTCCAACTAGGTATTTACCTGACTTTACAAGTGGGGATTTTCCATAGTCATTGCTTTTACTAACAGTTAAATGTGCTACAGAATGCCAACTTCAGCTGAGTGTGAAAGAGGTGCATGGGAGAACGTTACCAGGCCCTTTACAAGATAACGGCTATTTTTTTGTTTTCTAATGTACAACAAATAGATACTCTCTTCTTGTCAGTATTATTTGGATAGTGAATAATCTAAACTTCTCTCATTCTGTATTTTCTCTCACTGTTCTCCCCATTGTATTATCACCACTACACATA
The DNA here is from genome assembly GCF_011004875.1 of Balearica regulorum gibbericeps. NCBI lineage: Eukaryota > Metazoa > Chordata > Aves > Gruiformes > Gruidae > Balearica > Balearica regulorum. Next base: position 66,079,405 of record NC_046184.1, read on the forward strand.
CTTCTAAGACAGATGGACAAAGATTTTAACAATGTTTATAAAATCCTTACCACTGTCTCGAAGTCAAGAGCTGCCCCTGCTAGGATATTTAGACTGTAAGACAGGCAAGCATGTAGACCTTGGATTTCTAGGGAGCCATACACATGCCTTTAGCAGAGCATGAGCTGTTCAGAAAGAATACGCGGCTTCACAAAGTGGGAGGAACTGCCACTGCCAACACTGTCCCTATGTAGGTGGACAGGAGAGCAGAGCCTAGTTTGGGAGACAGAAGGGCAGCACGGACCCCATGAAGCTCCACCTAAAAGCTATGTACCCTGGTAGGCAGGACCTTCCCTGCTTGCTGAAGGGGACAAAGGATAGCTTGTAAGCATGCCCTTTCATCGTTGTCCCCCTCAGAGTGAGTGCAGCCATCTCTACCATCTATACCCCTGTAAGAAGTATCCTCCCCTTGGAACTGAACCTACCTCCAGGGCTGCAAACAAGCCAGAAGCTGGCAACGCAGAAGAGGGCCCAGCCCGAAAGAGTGGAAAGTGTGCAATTTACTCCCAGCAAAGAGAAACCACAAGGTTTTCAGGAAGATGTCCTCAGGGTGGGGACAAAAGAACAGCAAGCCTTGAGCCATGACACATGGCTTTTAACTGTTTCAAATACCACCTACATTTCTGTCTGGCAGAGGCCAAATGACTTTTGCTATATTCTTTGCTTGGATCAGTTTCAGACAGTCAGAGCAGGGTTTACATGTAGTGATGAGTTCGGCATTACGCAGGTCTCTCTCAGAACTGAAAAAATACAATATTGTCACAATTACAAACAAGGTGTGTTTTCAGGAGGAATTATTTCTCTTGGAATCTAAAGTGGGTTCTTCTCCTTTGTTCTCTTGTATCACTGGCCAGGGAAGTGAGTAAGGGATCTCCAGCTTACGACAAGCAAATATTTACAGTAGGTACCATGAGCTTGCCAACTTAGGAAATGGATCTACCTACTCTTTGCATACTCACAGCACTGTAAAGACAGATATTCTGGTTTATAAAATGTGTATCCAGGAATCATTTCACCACCAAATCATAATCACCTGAATATGTGAGTAGGTGACAGCAGAGCATTCAGTCAACACACTGCCCACTAAGTAGCTGTCAGAAGAGGGACCATCAGCCAGGGACACAAGCACAGACGTTTGCTCTGGCAGTCTGCAGAGAAATTTCCCATAGGCAGGAAACTTCATGAAACCCAGTTTACATGTGTCAAAGGAGGCAGTTTGAGTTGACCACCCAGCTGCGATGCCCTGCATTTCCACACAGAAGCAATAGCTCTGCTACTGGCTACTGCTGTCTCCAGCAGATGTGAAAGCCCCTGCCCATAACTGCCCACGGGAACTGGGCTTACATGAGGTCAGAGACAGGGGACTAGCAGGAACCTCTGACGCTCTGTCACATAAGTTTGCTGGGTGTATTAGAATGTAAGATCACACGGACCTACATCTCTGTAAAAACAAATTGCACTCAGTGCCTCGTAAGACTAAATTCCTTTCCATGGTATATAACACTACTTCTCCTTTCTACGCTTTGGAAATTCCCATGGTAGGTTAGAGAGGTATTTCTTCATGACTGAAGCACCCAACACCAAGACTTTGTCTAATTCCTTCTAAATATTTAATGAGTTCCTACCTCATAATAATTGCATTAGCTTCTGCACATACAATTGCAAAATCAGCATCTGTCTTCTGGCAAAATAAACTATTCAATGCCCCTTTTGGATATCCACTGTAGCCTAGGGCAACCTAGAAAGGAACAACATAGAAAGAAACAAAAGGTAATGTTCTTCTGGGACTTTCAGTTATTCACTGAATCCAACTCCTAAAAGCTGTTAATAACTTCAGTGAGAGTCCTCATGTGATGATGTTTAGCAATACTTATGCAGATCTCTATTTCAAAATGATTGATTGTAGATTCTAATCATATATGAGTATGATATGTGAAGTTTCAGAAAATCATGAAGACTTTTTTCCCCCAAAAGGATAATTTGTCTTTGTTTCCAGAAATACATTTTACTATGAACATGAAATACAACACTTATAAATAATCATCACAGGAAAGTTGATTAGCAAATAAAAATTAAAACAAAAGAGGCTGCTAAACACAAAGTCACCGAAAAGATTGGGAAAGTGTTAGCTATGTTTTCTTAGTTGTGTTCATTTAGGAAACATATAAACTCATCAGGAGTTTTATCCTGTTCATCAGGAACATCAGCTCATCACTTTTTAAAGTTTAGGAAAACATGGAACTTCACCTCTTCTAACTGCCAACTATATATTAAATAATGTTCTGGGACAGAGTTAGGGAATATAAACTTTTTTTTTTCCACAAAAAGTTGTTTTATATTACTGCAACTCCAGTAAATGATTTTTTAAGAGAGTCCATATGATGCAAGTTAACTTCCTCATTTACATGCATAAACACAAGTCTAGTAAACTTAAAGAGCATTTTTATGGCAGAAATGGGCTGGTTTTAAACTTTTCTGTGCCTGACAACTTATTACATAGCAATCTTACAAGTATTATTTTCATATAACAATAGATCATTATTAGACCTTTTTATAAGGGCACAATTTCCTAGACCACATAAACCTTTACTTACAATGTTGTCTTCCTTGTAGATCACTGTCCCCACTCCATTATTATGGTCTGAGGATAAACAGTCAAACAATCACAGTTATAAATTCACACAACACTATGATATTACAACAAACCTGCTGGTCAAAAGGTCTGACATTCTTACTCATGCCTGCTGGTCCAGAGAGAGGAAGAACACACCTGTTGCGACAAAAGTTGCTGTTCCTTGCTCGATTGCCTCCACAAAATATTGAACCAGGTAAACTGCTGACAAGAAGGCTAACCAGATGTTAGGCTAATCAATTGCACTTACCTCCAGTCCTCGTAGCTCGCTGTCTCCTGTAGTCCATATCGATTGCCTTATCTAGTGCTCTTGTGTAGAAGTACCAAAATCATTAACCTTCCCCACTGCTAAGACTAGCATGCTTTCTATCGTTGCAGCTCAGAAACAGTTTAAAAGCTACTTTCTCTGCCTGAACAACAAGTTCTCTTAGACCTTCCTCAAGGCACAGGCACACGCAATGACATCTACTGCCCAGGATCTCTCCCACTCTCTTTCCCCTCGCAAGAGGAAACAACCAAACGACCCCCAAAACTTGTCTTTTGTGGGAAAAGGAAAGGAAAACCAGAAATTTTCCACTTTCTGGTGACGCGCAGGGAAGCTGGTGTGGATGTGATGCTGACAGGGACTGCTTGAGATATGGCTGGGAGCCGTAAGACTCCATTTTTTTATCTAGGAGTTAAAAGCAACTGTTACAATTATTAAAATCAGTCAAAATCTGCACTGCTTTCTCTTCCATAAAGCAGCCAAATGCATTTAGCTAACAGTAGGAGAAGCACTGGGCAATAGTAGTAGGGATTTGGGATAAAGTGGAAAACATCTGCCGTGCTGCTGAGTGAACCCTATTTTCAACCTGCACAGGTAGGACTGAAAAAAACCAGCCTAATATCTACTGTGTAACCAGTCACAACCAGCCAGCCTAATGGACAATGTGAAAAAGTTACAGATAATTATGTCCAGTTTGGTTTTCTTTTTACCTGTTGTAGGAGTGCTTCTTCAGTTTTGCAAACTAGCCCAACTAAGTATCCACCTGCACTGTTTCTTTGGGTCTTACTCAGCCCTGGGCTCACACTGGAGCAACTGCCCCTTCAGCAAAGAAACCTCCATTCGGTAGTAATGATACACTCTGTTTTTTCTTAAGGAGATTTTTGCCCAATTTGCACTACCAGCCTTCTTCAGATAACCTGAATATGTTTTGTAAGACAATGATGCAACATGAATTAATTTTATCACATAGGAAATACCACCATGATACTAAGGCTTGCTAGATATGCAGAGTTTCATGAATTAGCTAAAAGAATGCAATGCAATCAATTAAAGATTTGTTTCAGTACCTTACATCTCCAGGAATACAACTAACAATTATGTAGGATTTTTGTACACTGTGTGAATTACTGAGCTAAATTTAGCAATATTAATTTACTTACCACTTCTGGATGCTAATAAATCACAGAGCTGTAAAGCATGGGTGTATTTAGGACTATTCTTTACAGGGGATTCTTTCTCTTCTAAGATTATTATTTCTTCATCTTTGCAACTTGCCAGAGTTTTAAAACAATTCTTCGCTGTAGTAAGATTTTCTTTATATTTTTTCAGCTGGTCATCTTTCAGGTGTTCCAAGTTAAAGCACTTTAATATAGTCCCATCACTTTTCTCATCAAATACAGATGTAATTGGGATTTGATCATCATCAGATGTTCTTTTATTTGGCTTACGTATTTTCATCTTTCTTTCACTGTCTATTGTTGGTACATATACCGCTGCAACAACATAGCTTTCTGTAAAGATGGTATTAGTATGTTTTACCAGATCATCCTTTGGGATATTTGCTGCCATTTCAGTTTCAAAATTTGGCCAGTAATACACTTGTGAGACTTGTGCTGGATAAAGAAAAAAAAAATTTGCAAGATTAATATTAAATATGAAATATACTAGTGGTCATTTTTCCCATTAATAAAGTGATATGGAATATACTTAAGCAAGCTGAAGCTTTTCCCCACATGAGTGAACTAATATTAAAATTTTTTTTATTAACATATTATTTTCATAGTAAAAAGGGAAACTTTATATATAATTAATGATTTTTTTTCCAGGTGATTAAACTTTTGTCTCTACTTGTATTTACCAAATGGTAAAAATTTCCAAAACAAGGAGATTGTTTTAAAAAAAGATAGAGGAAGTTATGGAAGTTATTGTAGAGGAAAAATATGTATAGCAATTAGGCATCTTAAAAAAACCCAAAAAAATCAACATATAGGTAATGCGTTATCATTTGTGAAGTACTACAGATTAACTTGTCTGCAAAAAAATCTACCTACTTCCCTTGTTATGTAGCTAATACCCGAGGTACATTTCTCGCCTGATGAATGGCTGCTTTCTTTTTGTTTATTTTATCGGGTTGATTATCTATGAATTATTTTTTCAAGATTTCCACATCCCTTGGGACCACTCCTTTAAATTTTTTTTCTCATTTAACAAACATCTCTACAAGCTCTGCTGGCTCCTTTTTCATTTAATGACTTGCACTCTTCATAATCCATGTGTTAGTAAATACTAACTATTTGTACAATGACATTATGAAGCACATCTTAATATTCTCTAATAAACACAGCTACATATTGTGTAAGATATTTAGCTACATCAGCTTCTGACAGTGATCTGAATGATTCATATAGAGTCAATTGAGGAAAAATGCAGAAAGCAAAATGGAAGAAAATATAGAGGAAGAGAAATGACTGGCATGACTAGTTTGTGAGTATGCCACACGTGCAATCTTAGTCTAGGAGATATTTCAGTTCTGATACTGACCTTGAACTAGCAATTTTGCACAGTAATTGCAAGGCATCCGAGACATGTAAACTTCACAGCCTTTCAGTCCATTAGGAAACCTTAACAGCACTTTTGGCACAGCATGAAGTTCCTCCGTTGAGCAGCCCAGGGCAATAATCCTTTTTGGCTTGCTCGCTTCACAGATGACAATTCCAGTTTTGCAATACTGCATACACACAGAGAAATAAATGTATATGTTCAGAAATGAATGTATAATCATTCAGTGAACGAAAATCCATCCAGATTATGTGCATGTAAAGAAATAGCAACCAAAGGATCCCACAGAAAAAGAAGGGCACTTGTTGCAAAAGGGTAGGGATCAAGTAGTCTAGAAATGTGGTGATTCCTGTGGACTGTCAGTCAGTTCTGGTGTGTCTACAGCACATAACTCAAATGCTGTGTTCTAGATCAACAGTGCAAGTACCTTGACTGGAATCCAGAAAGGGGTAAGAGGTAGACCTTTGGAAAGTCACTAAGTCTGGAAAATCATGGAAAAAGTAGGGAGATGATTATCCCAATAGCTGGTCTAGCAGACTACCAAAACAGGAGAAAGGAGTGACAAGGTGTAGTTTCAAACAAATGCCAACAGTACTCAAAGGATACTCACAGCAGGAATCACCAGACATCTATGTAGCTTCAAAAACCCAAACAGCTTTGCTTTATCAAAATATTAGAGTTTAAGCATACAATAGATTAAAATCCTAGCTGTGGGACTGTGGCCCACAAGCGACCTACATTGGGGCAGGGACGCTCCTGAGCGACCACAGCCAGCAGACAACTTATGCCAGGACAGGGCCAGCAGGAAGCTTGGAGGAGCAGAGGAAAACTGGGAAAAAGCAGAGAGGAGCCACAGACAAACCATCATGCACACAGCCCCAACCTCCTGCACCACTCGTCACCCCACTGAAGGAACTGGGATCGACTGAGAGTAACCTATGGTGAAAACAAGGGAAGTTGAAAGTAGGAAGGTGGGAGGGTGAATCTTTGGCTTAAGTTGAACCTGGAAAAACTGGATGGAGGATGTTTAACTCCTTAGGTTTTCCTTTTTCCCCTCCATATCCAATTCAGCAAACAGAAGTTTGTATTTATTGGCAATAAATTGAATTAAGTAAAAATTCCCCAAATTAAGATTGTTTTGCCCACAATATCAAGTCAGCAATTTTAAAATCGAGATCCTATTGGACACTATGGCTTTTTTAGCTTCGATAACAATGAATATGCTAGAGTTGAATTAGCTCACGGTTTCCTGTGATTCACTTGGTGAATTTTCCATATGTAGTGCTAAGAACATGCACAAGTCTTCTTTCTTCAAGTAAGGAGCAGGAGGACCTAGAAAGAAACAAAGGAAAGAAAAAAACTTAATCAAAACAGTCTTGGAGAAAAAAGTAGGTAATGTCCTAAAATTGGCAAATAATTACTGGTAATGAAATAAGATAATTATCTAGCTCTCCAGTCCTAGGTGAAAACTTGGGGGGACAAGGTTATAATTCTGTGCATGTTGAACTAACTGATTGTTTCTTAATAACGTATCAGAGCTCAACTGGACAGTTCCTCTGTAAAGAGGCTTATCTTTGCACTTTACCAGTCAGCACATCCATTTATGCCTGCCAGTCCTCCAAGTCAAATGGTAATGATTGCCCTAGGAGTTTTTGCTTGACAGAGTGCAGAGGTACTCTGGATTTCTTCTTTTTTCTTTATTTGTTTTTTGGGGTTTTTTGTTATGCTATCTACTCTTTTCTGCTGACATAGGGAATGATTTCTATTGACTTAAAGAGGGAAGAAACAGCATGTGAATATCCAGTATCTGGAATGGCCAACTTTATTCCCCTATGTCATACTCTTCTTCAAAATTTATGTCTTTCAGCTATCATAGTACAAAACCTTCCCTTTCATGTTATATTTTCTTCTGTTAACTTCTATTACTTTTTACTGGTTGTCTAGTCTAAATAAATTTATAAGTTATTTAAGAAAAAATCAGTATTAATGACATCATTCTGTGGTAGGAGAATTACCTAACTGGTATAACTCAGAACAACATAAAAACAGTGGCATGGGGCAAACGCTTGAGTCCAGTAACTCCAAGAATTTGGATATATCCGTTTAAGGCTAGAAGAAATTCACAGAAAAGGCTTGAAATAAGAAAACTGTCATGAAGGATGCTGATTAGTCATTTGGGCAGAATGAAAAATTAATGACTAAGAGAGAAGGAGAGAGAGCGAGCAGAAACCATTAACCCCAGATACTTGCTATGTTATTCCTCTGTCTTTTCCATTGTAACCAGTTACAGGGTCTGGCCACCTACAGACCTCAAGAGCAACATTTCTGTATAATTCTGTCTTCCGCATATTCAGAAGTATTGTGGCAGAAGTGGAATCTGCAGTGTACATATATTTATAATGTATAGTTCCAAAGGAAGGTTGGAATGAGCAGAACTAATTTAAGGGTAACTTAATTCAACTTAATTATATGTAAGTTATAACCAGATTTTATTTATTACATGCTGCAAAAAGGGCTTTAAAGAAAAATACTTAGTAACATACCATGCTTCTAAGTTTAAACACCAAGTAATACCAAAAGAAACCAAATGGAACAGTACCAAAGAACAAGGAAATTAATCTTAATCATACCTGCCATAAGTTGAGTTTCACACTGTTTCCACTGGAAAAAACCAACCGAACAAAAACTAAATAAATTTATTTAAAGCATAAGTGAACATTTATTTAGTACTTTCCACAATTTGTCTGCTCAAATCTGCCACTGTATCTAACAGCTATTAATCAATCTACCATGAAGATTTCTTGGACCACTGGACAAACATGGGTCCTTGACATCATTCTTGTCTATTCCAGTTTTAAAGTTCTTGTTCTATAAAGGAAGATAAAAGTCAACCACATAGCCTACTCTCCTCTAAGCATTTATCCACTTCATCAGTAGCCTTGTGTCCCCCAGTTCCCTCTTATCCCAACTCAGACTGCTTTACCTCCATCAGATGTATCTGATGGATCTTGAAACGTGACACAATACTTCTCTACATCATCTGCTTCCAGTTCTGACAGGTCGTCTACCTGCTGAATTATTTTTTATGACATCCAGGAATGACTGGCTCCCAAAACTACTGATGGAGTTCAAAATAATGACTGAAAAGCTCTGATGTGTATATTCAGGTGAATACATATTTTCTTATCATGAAATGGTTCATGAACACTCAATGCATTTTAATGAACTTTCCATCTAATGAAAATGTACTTCTTAAAAACAACAGAAAAAAACCCAAATAAACAAGGCAAACCAGAAAGATGTCACATATCAAACTACTCTATGCTTTTATTATATAAATGTTCAAAAATACTTTTTAACAATACAGCCCTGAGTCTAATCTTCAATATGCAAACCTACCTCATGATAGTCAAAGTTTTTCTTTAAATCACCTAGGTGACCCTAAAAGAAAAAAGAAATTTAAAAGCAAACAAATAAACCAGACACTCGCAGAACCACTGAGGTTGGGAGCCAACACTGGAGGTCTCCAGTCCAGACCCCCTGCTCAAGGCAGGGTGAGTCCAGACCCCTTTGTTCAAAGCTCTTGGTGCCATGTCTACTCAGATTTTTAGTATCCCCAAGGATGGGAGATACTACAACCTCTCTGGGCAACCTGTTCCAGTGCTCATCACCCTCACAGCAAAAAGGCTTTTTCTTATGTTTTAGTGGAACTTCCTATATTTCAAATTGTGCCCATTGCCTGTCGTCCCATCACTGAGCACCACTGAGAAGAGTCTGGCTCTGTCTTCTTTACTCCCTCCCATCAGGTATTTATAGACATGGATAAGATCCCACCTGAGCTTTCTCTTCCCCAGGCTGATCAGTCCCAGCTCTCTCAGCCTCTCCTCATATGAGAAATACTCCCATCACTTAATCGTCTTCATGGCCTTTAGCAGGACTCACTCTCGTATGTCCATCTCTCTCTTGTATGGGGGAGCCCAGAACTGCACACGATGTTCCAACCACAGCCTCACCAGTGCTGAGCAACAGGATCACCTCTCTCAACCTGCTGGCAATACCCTGCCTAACACAGCTCAGGAGGCAGTTGGCCTTTGCCTCAAGGGCACATTGCTGCATGCCGGTCAACCTAACCACCAGGACCTCCAGGTCCTTTCCTGCAAAGCTGCCTTCCAGTCGGTCAGCCCCAGCCTGTACTGGGGCACGGGACTGTTCCTCCCAAGGTGCACAGGCTTTTCACTTCCCCTTGTTGAACTTCATGAGATTCCTATTTTGCCATTTCTCCAACCTGTCAAGGTCCCTCTGAATCAACCATCTGGTGCACCAACCACTCTTCTCAGTTTTGGCTCATCTACCCGCTTCCCAAGGGGGCACTCTGACTCATCATCCAGGTCATTAGTGACAATATTAAACAGTTTTGGTCCCACTACCCACCCCAGGGGTACACCACTAGGGACTGGCCTCCAGCTGGACTTTGTGCTGCTGATCACAACCCTCTGAGTCTGGCAGTTCAGGTAGTTGTCAGTCCACCTCCATGTCCACTTATCTAGTCTGTACTTCATCAGTTTGTCTATGAGGATGCTGTGGGAGATAGTGTTGCAAGTCTTGTTAAAGTCAAGATGAAAAACATCTGCTGCTCTCTACTGATCCACCAGGCTGGTCATCTCATCACAAAAGGATGTCAGGTTAGTCAGGCATGTTTTTCCCTTCATAAATCCACGCTATCTACTCCCAGTCACCTTCCTGACAGGTCTCATGGTCTTGGGTACATCCAACTTTCTAAAATATTCCATAACCAGATTCTACTCTACTTAGGGTAAATCTTCATTGCTCCACATCTTCCCACTGGTCACAGAACATGGGATTCCTGAGGGCAAATCTTAGCAGTAAAAACCAAGGCAAAGAAGACTTTGAATACCTTGGCCATGTTTGTCTTTATAAGGGTAAAATTTAATCTAGAATGCAGACATTAACTGGGTACTTGGGCCTGAACAAAGGCTGAAACCTTTTCCTTCAGAAAGATTTTTCCAAAGCCATACAAAAATTATTTGATTTAAATAACATCCAAGTAAATCCTATAAAGTAATTGTGGGACTTCCCTGAAAGGAATAATACTCTTCTGCAAACTCAGAAAATATTCTTTCTTTCCACTAAACAGGGGTTGTATCTTGTGATGGAGCCAAAAAGACCTTGTTTGGCACAGACCTGTAAACAGTGAAGCCAAATGCACCAGACCCTTAAAATATGAGAATGTGAGACTTAGAAAGAAGACTGTTGCATTTACCCTGAGGGATTAAAAGTTAAGTGTGTGCAATGCAGGACAGAGGTACTCCTTCATATTGAAGGTCTTAATGAAGCATGCCACAGCTCCCCTCAGCATCTATGCCCACGTTTCCTCCATATAGCAACCAAGACACATATCCAGGACTCACCATCATAAAAGTTCAGGTACAGCCAGAATAACCATTCAGATGAAAAATCAGGGAGCACTACAGACCTCTGCCATATAGATATATAGCTAAACAGGAGGCTGGACTTTCCCAGTGCAAAATCCTAAAACATGTAACTTGTTCCTTTCCTGACTTTAGAAGTATCTGAGTGTAAAGTTACAAAACAGAAAGCAAGCCATAAAATTTTAGCTGTATATGAGTATGAAGAATGAAGCAACTCACAGGAGATTATCGGCTATTGTTACTCTCCTATATAAAAGGGCAAGAACTGATGTGCTTGTCTAAGTCAACTAAAAATAAACTGAGTCCCCTGCCCCCAAACATATAATTACATTATGACAACAAATAAATAATATTACATAAGCATACTTCTCCAATTTGTTTGGATGATTCTTGTACACAATGAATTGTCTTGATTTTCACATCCTTCAGAAGGTTCTGACAGTCATGACAGGGAGGTTTGGTGCAGTAAAGAACATCACTCTCTTCTATTTTGACCTTTGATCTGAAAAATATATGTATATGCACAATTAATTCATTTTCTGCAAAGCTAAAACTAAACATAATGTTTGCATTTCTTTAAAATACATTTAGTATTTTCATCAAAGACTATTATTTCTAATTAGATTACTCTCTATCTCCTCCTCCAAGTTTTCTATTTCATCTTGATTTTTCCTTCAAATATCTGACCTTTGTTGCTTCCTCTACTTCTGTGTATATAAACCAGCTACCATTATGAACCATATGGTTTTGCAGACTAACGATTCTCCAACTACTGACAGGTAGAGTCTGAAGCTATCTGGCTGACTTGACATCACTCTTGCTAGCCTAAGGACCACCAAAAAAAGACTGCCAGGCAGAATGCTGCAGACAGTGTCTTTCAAAAACTATTAGAGCTTCATCACAACGAGACTGGGTGATTATTTTGGTAGTGTGGGAATACAAGGTGGTACCACACCTTTCTGGGGGTGGAGGAGAGGAAATGTGCATACGCACACATTAAAATGTTAATTGTAAGCTCAGAGTTGTAAATGTTAAGTCTTTGAAACTGGATTAATCGGTGAAGAACAGATGGAAAGGTCAAGGAGAAAATCCATAGATAGTCACTGACTTGTTCGGACTACATGCTATTCACATTTATAGAATGCCTGCAAAGTCATTCCATTACTGGATTTGTAATAATAACCTGTAAAGGAGAACATTTGCTTCAGCATGTAGAACAACTTCCCGTTTTGCAGTTCCAGCCTTGTGGTTTCTTCTCCCCATACGGGGCAAGTTTGCATATAATATGCCAATCGGGTATCCGTTATAACCTGCCCCAAACTGTCAAAAAAAATTAAATAAAATAATCAAAATCTAACAGACTCTTCCAAACATCAGCAACATTTTAACCATATACCGATACAGCTTCAATATATGCTAGCTATATATTTCTAGATACATACAGCTTCTAAGGTTTTATGGCTATTTATATTGGATTTTTAACCAGCTTTAACACTTTGCCATGAGGATCATACCACCCTTTCAACACAGTCAAGAGCTAATTTTGCTTTTCCATCAAGTGAGGTCATTGTTCTCCATCAATTTAATCACCATCTTTTTGTCTCTCTACCTTTGTAAGAAACTTAGGATCCTCCTTTTCAGTGGACCTCAGGGATTATTTTTGCAAAGTTAAATGATAAAATATTATCATTACTATTAGGATATTATGGGAGAATGTGTTCATGAGGGAAATTCATCTCCTTTAACTTGTTTACATGTCTACACCAGAACTAGTCACCCTAGACTCCCTTTATATGCAAGGGAGAAAACCAGGTCCACCTGGCCTGTTCCAGACTCTGGATTGGGATGAATGACACTCTAGATCTCCACTGACTAAAAGGGGAGTCGGGGCCAACAGCTCAAAAGCAGGCATCTATGCTGCAGATGTCTATATCGGGTCAAATAAATCACACCCCTTGGAGCACTGAATAGAAATTTTACAAGTGTTGGAGAATTCAATCTACTTACAAAATACCCGTCCTGACTGTAGAGTGAACACCCCACACCTCGATCTGGATCATCTTTTAGAAGAGAGAAATATTTTCATGTCACTTAAAAACATACCTTTTTCATATTTAAAAACATATTTGAGACATTAACAGACAGTGCTTTAATGATACAGAAGTGGAAGGCAAAAGTGACTGCTTATATGTTGAAATAATCCCTCCATTATCCAATTCCAGACAGATACCCATACACAGTAACACAATGGGGCATAGCTACTAGCAAGTACAACAAATGTCAGATTTCAGAAGAACACAACAACTTAAAATCTGACTCAAGGTACACTTACTCTTTGATTAGTAATTGCAGACTATTAACTTGTTACAAAATCCTGATAACAGAATATAAAAGCTTATAAATACATCAAGATCTTCCATTGATGAGATTTGCTGTAAGTCCACCTAGATACATTAACAATATACTGAGAATGTTTACATTTTTATATAGATAAAATATATATATTAATAAATAAATATATATCCATTTAAAAAATTGTTTCCTCCTCCCAAAATGGATTAAGTGATAAAATATTATTTTCTATATTTAGATAATATGTGTTTCCATCTTCTGCTTTAAGTTTAAGTTCAGGATTGCAACAAACTTTATAAACAATAATATTCAACATTAGGGTAGTAAATACATTAATGAAAAATATTTTAGCAGTTATGTTAGCAAAGCATGCCAATTTCTCTGATACCCACATATGTTGTGAAATATTTACTCTGCTCTAGCTGAATGAATGAACAGCAATAATAAAAAATAAATCTACAGGAATCTATTCGTTATATTTGGTTACTACTCTTTATATACTCTCATCGTAACTTACCAGATCTTGCTGCTAAAAAATAACAAAGCTGTAAAGCATGTCGATGAACGTTTTCCTCAGGTTCTTTTTTCTCAAGTTGGGAACATTTACGTAAAAAATAATAGCAACATAAAGCATTTTCCACCAGCCTGACACATGTATCTTCAGAGCCATGTATGTTAAACAGTGGAAAATTTTTTTTAAATTCTTCAATTTTGTGATCAAATGACTTAAAATTGATGTTAGGCTGTCCTTTGCATCGTATTTTTTTGGCAATCAATTTCACAGTTTCAAAGCTTGTCATGGGTAAGAGCACACTGCTACTTATATGACTTCTAAGAAACACATAGTCAGCTTGTTGAGTATCTTCCTCCACTGAATCTCCCTTTTTTTCAGGAGCCATTGGCCAGTAATAGACTGAAGAAACCGAACCTAGAGAGAAACATTTAAAGTCACTTAAGTGCCATGCACTTGGGTGGGACATTCAATTCACAGGTGTTTTGCTTAAAAGAGTGGGCCAGTTTTCTGTTGCATTGCAATTCTGTGGACACACTAGAGTCCAAAGCCTATATAGTGACCCACAGGCTTAAATCACTCCCATTGCAATGGAATCTGAATTGAATATACAACTATGGCAACAACTGGTACTTCACTTTCATAAATGACATCCCACAGTTTGCTAATCCTGTCCCAAGCAAGCAGTCTCACTTATTTCTAAGAGACTATCTGCACAAAAAAGGATTACTTGATTAAGGAGGAATTTATTGGACTAAGCCATGTACAGCATTTTTCTAGACATGATGCTTAGTGGGGTCATTTATGAACTTCTTATTCAGGTAGAGCTGCAGTTAACACAGACTGATTAAAAATGTATTATATATACCTTGAATGAGGAATGTGGTACAAGTTGTGCATGGTTTCCTGGACAAATACACAGTGCAGTCACGCAGCGAAGAGGGAAGCCATCGAATAATTTGTTGCACAGCATGCAACCCAGGTTTGGAAAAACTCATAGCTACCATTTTGTGTACTTTGTCTGATTCACATATTACAATCCCAGTCTTATTGAACTGAAGAAAAAAAAAGAAATCTTATTTTTCACAGCAGATTGATCTGTATAAAGCATGCATGCTTTACACAGATTCAAAAATACACTGTAAGTTTTGCCACACTGCACTACATATAACCTGCTCTTTAGACCCACAAACTTTAGAACACAACTTCTCTTTATGAAAAGTTAATGTAAATTTTGTATTAATAGTATTAATTTAGTATTAATTGGATACATCCGCAGCTCTGGAAACATGCTGTAGCCTATTTTCATTGCAGCAATGAATGCGAAAACAGATCTATTTTACATTTGATTCTAACACAGCAGAAATTACCATAAATCTCAAAACAGAAAGTAATTCCAATAAAAATTATGATGATGTGATATATCGGAAGGGATGTTGTAAGAATTGAATGATGATAATGATTTCAAAAAGACATAAATCAGCAAACTTAAGGAACTGTTAGGAAGTCTCTTGGAAAAATAATCCAAGGACTATGAGAAGAGAAACAGGAGTAAAATATCCTGATGTAAAGCAAAAGTGAGTAACACCGTGAGACCACTTTGGCTATACCAGCAGATCCTTGTCAAAACCAGAATCAGAAAAAAAAAAAGGAAGGCAATATGAAGAATGATGATAAAGGAATAGTGTAGCGTGTACAGATAAAATTAGAAAGACTAAATTACTGAAAAAATACAGACTAGCAAGGGATACAAAAGGCAAAAAGAAAAGGGTATACACAAAATAGCAGGAAGTAAATCAAAGGAGGCATGGTTACACTACACAACAGGAAAAGAGAGCAAACAAAAATACCGAAGAGGCTGCACAGCAACAAGATGAAACCAAAACCAAGCAAAGCAAGATCCTGCTTTGAAAAGAGAAACTGAACAAGCAAATACAATATAGAAACATCTGCTAGCCACAAAAGAGTCAGGAGACTATTGAGGACAGCAGTTCAACAGACCAACAACACAACGTTACTATTGACCTCCACGTATGATAAATGTTTACAGGAACTGCACAGCTGTAGTGACTTGATCTGATGCAGTGTTGCATCAGGTTTTTGTCCTACTCTAACAAAAATGTAAGCACACTGGAGAACCTGGGGAAGGAACCTTACAGGTTTAAAAAAAACCCAACCAAAACCCAACCAAAATCTACAAGAAAGACTGAAGCTTGACATAAGAAGGTTGAGAAATCACTTCTCTAATATGCTTGAAGATCAAGTTAGACAAGTATCTGATGAAGGGTAATTAGACTTAATCCTGCTTCACTGCAAGAAAATGGATTAGATAATTTCAGCTCATTTCTGTGATTCCATTGTTTCACATTCAAAGCTGTTTGTTATTATTAGAACCCATATCAGATCAATTGTTTATAAATTCAGTAATATTTAAGTAGTTCTTAAAGTTTTTAAAAGTATAACCACCACTGTTACTTTTATCTGCTAACTTGATCACTGTGTAGCATTTTATCTATAGTTTTATAAACCATTCTCCAATAACCTACAGTAGGAAAAGCTTTCTACGCAAGCAAAACGGTGTATGGAGTTGAAAATAAAATATTCAATATTTTCATATTCACAACTAAAATTAAAACTATGCAGTTGAGGACATGAAGAAATGATAAAAATGGGACTTTCAGCTGTCTCTTTCAGAAAAGCACAACGGCCCTTAGAGCATCTGGGACCGATTCAGCTATTGTTAAAGAACCAACGGCAAGCTCCAAGCCTGAATTGCAAAGTCTGTCACTCTCGTCCTGTGAGGAAAGGACTAAGGAGCTCTGCTTAACAAGCTACCGCTGCTCAGTCATGCTTAGCTCAGAGAAAGGTTTCCGTTTCCCCTCACCTACCGAAAGTCGTCCCTAAACTGCTCCTTCTGTGAATGAGTTCACAGCCTACGGCCCTGCTGAGACGCATCTGAAGAAGATTCACAACACTGGAAAATTCTGGCACACAAAAGGCAGAGTTGCATGCTGGGCTTGCTACTACCTGTGATATGCTCTATTCTCATACTATAAACGGACAAAGTATGAAAATGTCTTCACATGAAGAAATGGACTTCCTAAGTTAGTAACAACTCCAAGGAGGAAACACATTACCACTATCCACGCTGTCTAGAAGATTTCTAGCTATTGGCAAGACTGTCAGTTTGAATGTATGAATATTCTTTTACCTGAGTGTTTCACCTGCTTTGTGCAGTTCCCAAAAGCAATGACAGTTCTGGCTAAATGACTGAAACTAGGCACGTCACCCGGATCATCGGGAACAGAAACGGAATCTGGTTCAGGACCCACAGGAAGGACAGAGGAAGGCCGACAACTCTGTCTCACAGAATGATTTACTATTCTGAATCACAGGTAAATACAAAATAATCTTCACAATATCCCTACATGTAGATAACTTTCCCTATCTTTCAAGTAGGGAAAGCAAACACAAGACAGTGCCACTTTTCCATGGCAATCTCCTCTCATTCTATTACAGGGTTCATTAACAATTAGGGCACGTTGGTATGCCTCAGCGATATGACATAGTGAAGGGAAGTGAAAAAAAATGATATTAATCGATACTTAGGAATCCAGTGTCTTTATGTAACTTTATCAGATTACAGTGAAAAACTTAACAGCATTGATTATTACCAGTAACTTTCAAAACATAGAACAGACCACCTAACTCATCAGATTCACTCAAAAAAAAAAGTGGGAAATCGTACAATAGAGGTTTGTTATAAACATTTAGTTTGATGGACATAATTAGATATTTTAAAGGATAATTCTCAGTAAAATAAGCAGCAAAAATATTTCCTAGCAATGACAGCCTGTTACATACCTGGTCAGATGGGGCATGACACTCTGGAGAGTCTTCCATAAGAAGAGCTAGAAACATATACAAATCTTTCTTCTCTAAGCGTATGCATGGATGACTTTCTGAAGAGGTCCAAATAAAGAGGTCATAATTAGTAGACAAATTCAAATGGCTTCAGGCTACAGAAAAGACACTGTTGACTACGGCACTTTTGGTAATATGGGGAATGAAGACAGAGTATTTAGGTAAAGGAAAACATAGAAATATAGAAATTGTTTTTTAATATAATGCACATACAGATTAACTGTCAGAAAATACAAGTGCAATGCAGAAAAGTTTGTGCTGGTATTGCCTAAGGAGCACACCGCTTATTGCTAAGCAACACCGAGCTGGTTAACAGCCATAAAACAATACCATCATGCAAATAACAAATCTAATAGACCCCACAGAAACTAATACTCAGAGAAAGCTCTGGGCTGTGGTTAAACTACTGCTGCTTATTCTGTCTACAAAGAAGTGGCCAAACTTCAGTTGTGATGCCTTGGTTTTGTGTTATTTCCTGAAGCTGAAGAGATGTGCCCGTTTTGGTTGACTATATTGAGATGATTAACTGGAGCAGATAGATACAAACCATCCTCCATGTCCTCAGCTCCAGAAAGTCTCCTCTTCTGAAGGAAAAAGTCTTCCTTTTAACGTACTTTTGAAGCAAAGCACTGCAGTTAAAGAGAATATACACATATGTGTCGGGGTGGGTGTGTATATATATGTATGTATATGAATATAAGTACATGTAACTCATTTGTGTTTATTTATGTTTTAAAAATAATAAACACCCTTCACCTTACATTGATGATCTCCTTTCTTTTTGCCAGTATAATAAATCTTCAGAAAAACAAAAACAATTTATACCATCCCTGTTAAGTATGCAACTACCTGTCCAATGCAAAGTACCTTACAGCACCTTTTCTTGTAAAACACCATTAGCACAAACATCAAGTATTTCAGACAGATACCTCATCACTTTAGGATTAGCTCACTGATGCTTAAGGATTTCTTTTTTCTTCTTTCATTATTTTTCAGCAAAACCTGACTTTCTTCCATCATGTTTACCCCCAATGTGCTATAACAGCACGATTCTGTACTTCACTTACCCGCAGGTCTGACAGCAAGAAGTCTTCAATGAGAATAGCTTTCAAGTGGCAAAACTAATGCTTTTATATCTTCCTTCTCTCCTGTGACTCACAGTCATGTACACCTCATTTCGCTTTTGACACCTTGGACCCACCCTGTAAATATTTGTATGCCATGTGGACATCAGTTTGGTGAATTATGAGAAGTTGACCAGGACAACTAGATGTTGACCTATTACATATAACTGTCTCCTCCCAACTTAAAATGATGAATTAAAAGATTGATTTGTATTGGTATCCTTATTTATCACTGCTCAAATCTCCAATAAAACATCTTCTCTGGGCCACGTGAACTCAAGAGTAATCAGACAATTGAAATAATACCTCCTATTTTATGATATATCTTCACATCTGAAATAGCCTGCCAATGCTTACCTATGTAATCAATATACAAAGCAGGACTGTCCAGGATCAGAAGGGCTTATTACAAAAATGATGTAATTTCTCCAAAAGACTCAATATTATTTTCCATACAAACATGTTGTTCACACCTTTTTCTTTTTTTTTTTTTTTTTTTTAGTTTAATTACTCCTGACTTCCTCTTACTACAGTGCTTTAGGGAAGCATCAAAGCCTACCAAGCATATGAGATTTCCACAGGTTTTTTCCAGTGTCTTTTACTACTCTCACCAAATCGACGTAGAGTCGTCGTTTTGTTAACCTGCAGCAGGAAGTCAGGCAGAAGGGGGAGTGAATAGGTCTGGAAACTGCTAGAAAAATAACACCACCACCATTGTTTTTCTTGGACGGGCAGTTCCTCCAAGCGGCAGGGGCCTGGTGCTCCCTCCGTGCCGCCATGCCGGTAGAAGTGATTTGCTTCAGCTAACAATACAACGGGAAGAACGAGGCAGTTCACGCGCAAGATGCGCCTAAGGACACCGAATCCAATCTCCCGTCAAGCGACACCGAGACAGGGTTTTACACCGGCTCAGACTCTTCAAGTTTATAAATTCTGGAGTTTGTAAGTTCTAAAGCCGTGGTGTTACTGCTGAAAGTGTCTGGTACCAGCTCTGCCGGACGCCCCGCTCAAAGCTGAAGGCTTCATCTCCAACGCAAGTATTTCAGCCCGAGAGCAGGTTGAAATCGCGGTATTTCGCGTTGGGGGGGGGGGGGAACCCAAAGCGGACGGAGCAGCCAGCACACGGCGTTTTTGCCTGCACCTTCTTTCACACCCCGAAGGACAAGCACCAGCCGCCGCCGCTGCCGCCTCCCCCCGCCTCTTCCCGACGGGACAACCGGGACGGGACGGGCCCGCGCGCGGGTCCCACCTCAGGCACGAGCGGAGGCGCCGGGAGCCCCGCCCCGCCCGGGCCCGGCCCCGCCCCGATCCCAGCGGCCCCCGGGCAAGATGGCGGCGCCCAGGCTGTGGCGGCCTTGCGGCCGGGCGGCGGGGCTGTGGGGCGGCCCGCGCAGGGCCCCGCCGCCGCTCCCGTTCCGGCGGCGAGCCCACGAACAGCCGCGGCGGGTCCGGGGCGCCGGGGGGCTGCTGGCGGCGCAGTGCGAGCGCGGCCTTTTCCAGGAGGTGTTCCCGGCGCAGATCGCGGAGGAGCAGCTGCCGGAGCTGCTGGAGCCGGGCCGCCCGCCCCTCACCGCCTACTGCGGCTTCGACCCCACGGCCGACTCGCTGCACGTCGGGCACCTGCTGGCCGTCATGGCCCTGCTCCACTTCCAGCGCGCCGGCCACAACGTGATCGCCGTGGTGGGCGGGGCCACGGCGCGCCTGGGGGACCCCAGCGGCCGGGAGCGCGCGCGGGAGCCGCTGTCGGCGGAGCGGGTGCGGGTGCACGCGCGGGGTCTGCGGGCCGGCCTGGGGCGGCTGTTCGAGAACCACCGGGAGCTGTTCTGGGCGGCGGGCGGGCGGCCGCTGGGACAGGCCGCGCTGCTGGACAACGCCAGCTGGCTGGGCCGGCAGCCGCTGCTCGACTTCCTCGGCGGGGCCGGCGGCCGGCTCCGCATGGGCACGCTGCTCAGCCGGCAGAGCTGCCAGGCGCGGCTGCACAGCCCTGAGGGCATGAGCCTGGCCGAGTTCCTCTACCCGGCGCTGCAGGCCTACGACTTCCTCCACCTCCACCAGCACCACGGCTGCCGCATCCAGCTGGGGGGCGCCGACCAGATGGGCAACATCATGTCCGGCTACGAGCTCGTCACCAAGTACGCCGGGGCTGGGGGGAGGCGGGCGAGCACGGCGGGGTCTCTCCCCGGGGCCAGGCGTGGGTCTCGGCTCTGACCCAGGGGGTCTGTCCCGGAGGTGGTGGCAGTGCGCAGGATCAGGGCGTCAGGTGTCCCAACTCTGTGCAACTTTGTGTTCACAATCACTAAAGCACCAGGAGCAGAAGTCACCCCTCAGAGAGTTGGCATGAGGCAACGGTCATTGGCATGAGGGTTGTCATAAGCTGTGCAGAGTCTAGTGGGAGGCCTGTACTAGTGGTATACCCCAAGGGTCAGTGCTTGGTCCAGTCTTACTCAACATACTCATCAATGACCTGGATGAGGGGACAGAGCGCACCCTTAGCAAGGTTGCTGATGATACTAAACTGGGAGGAGTGGCCAACACACCAGAAGGCTGCACTGCCATTCAGTGAGACCTGGACAGACTAGAGAGCTGGGCAAGGAGGAACCATATGAAATTCAACAAGGGCAAGTATAGGATCCTGCACCTAGGGAAGAACAATCCCAGACACCAGTACAGGTGAGGGGTTGACCTGCTGGGAAGCAGCACTGCACAGAAGGACAGGGGAGTCCTGGTGGACAACAAGCTCTCCATGAGTCAGCAGTGTGCCCTTGTGGCCAAGAGGGCCATTGAAATCCTGGGTGCATTAAGAAGAGCGTGGCCAGCAGGTCGAGAGAGGTTATCCTCCTCCTCTACTCTGCCCTGGTGAGGCCACATCTGGAGTATTGTGTCCAGTTCTGGGCTGCCCAGTTCAAGACAGACCGAACTTCTGGAGAGAGTCCAGCGGAGGGCTACAAAGATGATTAGGGGACTGGAGCATCTCTCGTATGAGGAAAGGCTGAGAGAGCTGGGTCCGTTTAGCGTGGAGAAGAGAAGACTGAGAGGGGATCTTACTAATGCTTATAAATATCTAAAGGGTGGATATCTAAGAGGAAGAGGCCAGACTTTTTTCAGTGGTGCCCAGTGACAGGACAAGGGTCAGTGGGCACAAACTGGAACACACGAAGTTCCATCTGCATATGAGGAAAAACTTACTCACTCTGAGGGTGACCAAGCACTGGAACAGGTTGCCCAGAAAGATTGTGGAGTCTCCTTCTCTGGAGATATTCAGAACTCACCTGGATGCGATCTTGTGCAACATGCTCTAGGTGATCCTGCTTTAGCAGGGGGGTTGGACTAGATGGTCTCCAGAGGTTCCTTCCAACCCCTACCAATCTGTGAATCTGTAAAACTGTGAGATTTGAGGAGAAGAATTCATTGTCCTGACCATGAGCCTGGCACATACATACGTTTTGGCCGTGGTTTTAAGCCTTTTCTATAAAATGCTAATGAATTTTTAACAAAAAGGATGGGTTCTTGTATTAGTGAGTCCAAGAACCAAAATCAGATATCCTGAAACATGGGACAAAATCGAGACCAGTCTTCTGCTGGCAAACGCATTTTAGTGTAATCACGCTGAAGTAGAGGCAGTTGTGGTATTTTGGTAAAGATGGTTGCGTTTCTTCTCTTGGATGTAAAATGAAACCTGATGATGATGATGATGAGCTTTTGCTTATCCACCATATTTGGTGGGAGTCTAGAAAATTTGCGGAAGTATGCAAGCAAATTGGTGAGTATGGGGCAATGCTTCTACTTCAGTACGTGCTTGACTGTTGCAAGAGAATTGGCACAAAAGAAAAGCCTCACCAGTGTTCCGGCCACGCAAGCAGCTTCAGTTAGTGCTCAGAGCAGAAGACGAAAGGTACAGGACATATGAAGTTGCTAGTGCTGTTGCTCACAAAACTATGCACTTGAAGTATGTAAACTTCTTTGTTACACACAAAGTAAGTTAAATTTTTAAGTTCAAGTTTTTTGGTTTTTTTTCCTAAAGCAGCCTTCATGAAACAGTGTTCTGGCATCTTTTGCCCCTCAGCCCCCTGTCTTGCTTAACTGCTTTATATCAAGGATAGAATCTTACAGAATGCTTATATTTTAGTTACCTTTGCCAAGATGTGGGGGATTTAATTTTATATTTTTTTTTTTAACATGCAGTGACTCTTCTCTTTCTCAGGATGACAGGAACAGATGTGTTTGGAATTACTGTACCTCTTATTACCAGTACTACTGGAGATAAACTGGGAAAGACTGCTGGCAATGCAGTTTGGCTAAACAGGGATAAGACTTCTCCATTTGAGCTGTATCAGTTTTTTGTCAGACAACAAGATAACATAGTTGAAAAGTAAGTAGTTTTTCTTCATCTTGCTTTTTCTCATTTTTTTATAAAACTTGATCCTAACTGTT
The DNA here is from genome assembly GCF_011004875.1 of Balearica regulorum gibbericeps. Classification (NCBI taxonomy): domain Eukaryota; kingdom Metazoa; phylum Chordata; class Aves; order Gruiformes; family Gruidae; genus Balearica; species Balearica regulorum. Next base: position 66,102,692 of record NC_046184.1, read on the forward strand.
CTCTGTAACTGTTTCGTGTGGGTATGTGCAACACCAGTTCCACGTAGAAGGATATGTTAATTATAACTGTATGTTCATTAAATAAACAGGCATGACTGGTTCCTAAGTGTACAGGAGAGTGGAACCTGTCTCCGTATACTGACATATGCATCATAAAATTAGAACATGGATGAACAGACAAGCAAAGCGTAATGCATTTTGTTCTGCCAGTGGGGTGACTTTATCTTATGAGGTATGTTAGTTTCAGTACTGTAACATCACAGTATCAAATGAAATCTGTCTTGCTGAGTAATAAGCAACATGTAGTTTCGTTTAATAGATCTCAATTACTACAAGTTTTTACTTAGTATGAAGTATATAGAAACACTACATTCTAATTACAAGAAGCTACTTAACTGGTTATAAACAAACACATAAAGTTCAGCTTCTAGAACTGCATCACATTAAAAACTGTATATCCCTAAGTGAATTGAAATAATGCCTTGTTAGGGAAAAGCCAAGAAGTTCCTATTTATGATTGTATGAACTGTCTTGATTAGCAGTCTCCAAATTTTTCTGATCATGCGCCCCATAGGTAAATAAAATTTTGAGTATGCACGCCCAATACATGTGTATTTATAGATTATATAAATGTACTACTGACGTTCTAAAATTTTCTTCCTGCACTGCAGTGGATCATTTTGCATACCTCCTGGGGTGCTGGCACCTCACTTTGGAGACCACTGGTCTAGATAAAAACATGCTGAGGAGACAGTCACACTGTCATGTGTAATGATGAATAATCATTACATAGGGTAGAGCAATTCCAATGAGCAAGACGTGGTCATGGATTCATTGTGCTATCTCTGAATTCACGTCAACCACACATAACTTATATTCTTGCTAACCAGTGTAAAAATATTAAAATCATATAATGAGAACATGAAATGGTAGCGAAAATATGAGAAATAGCATTTGACAGGTTTCCTTCGTTGATGGCTAACCTCTGTGCTGGTGTGCCAGTGACATGGCTGAAAATAAATAGCTAATAGCTGTATTCAGGGTATTACATTAATTTTAATAAGTTGTTCTTTGTTCTCTTTTAAACCTTCTTTTCTTTAAACTCCAATATCACTGTCAAATCTGAGTCTTCATGAACCTCAGACAGGTACTTCCCTTTCATATTGTGACCTGTCTCCTAACTCCGTTACCTCTCAAAGGTTTATTCCCTGGTATTTCAAATTTCGGTTCTGCATCCGCAACACTTTTCAGACTGAAGAGGTGGTCATGTGCGTACTTAACATTCAGGTATTTCATGCGTTCAGACTAACAGTAAAGGTACCTTTTTTAATACACTGCATTTCATGGTACTGCAAGCCCATTAAAATTGACTTTGTTGTAAAGAGCGCTTAGATACACACCTTTAAATTCTTGATTATCCTAAATAATCTTCCTGCTGAGATACTTGTCAATACACAGCATACTTCTGTCCCAAGACAGAACGTAATGTAAAACCTTGTTAGTTGACACACAATTCCAATAAATCCTGTAAACGCTTCAAGAGAAAACCAAGTTGTTGATTGCAATACAAGCTTCATAAAAGCATCTCACACTTTGTTATGTCTGAAGGCATTACCCTAGGCAGAATATTAAACAAAATGTGAGTTATCCTGGTAAGCTGAAGCATGTGGGCAAACCCGGAGTTGTTTGAAAGGACAGAATATCTATAATACACATTTCTTAAATTGACTGAGAATCATTTTAGTGTAGTTAATGAACTTTGAAAGGCAGGAAATCTGTAATGATAGCTATATAGACAAAATATTTTTTCCCTGCTTGTAGATACCTGAAACTCTTCACCTTCCTTCCTCTTGAGGAGATTGACCACATCATGGAAATGCACGCTAAAGAACCTGAAAAATGGGGCCCTCAGAAACGACTTGCTGCAGAAGTAACCAAGCTTGTTCATGGTAGAGAAGGGCTAGAATCTGCTAAGAGGTGAAGTTTGATTTGTTGAGCAGTTTTCTTTCAGATTTATTCAATGGTAATTATCTGTAGCTTTTCAGGGACTATTTTCACCTGGTCTGTTGTTGCTCAGCTGTGAAGAGAGAAAAATGTAGTAATTATGTAGACTTAAAAATACATTAATATAAAAATAATTGCAGTGCAGTGGGTTATGATAAAAAAAATGGGATGTACTTTAAGTAGTTCTGTGACTGTGTGGACCCTCAGAAGTTGGGGAGGGGAGTCAGATTAGTTGAGTAGCACTTCATGTGAAGATGAGACTAGCACTGTATTTTGAATGATCTTTGTTCTCACAGGTGCACTAAGGCCCTTTATTACAGCAGCGTGGAGGCACTGGAAGCTATGTCTGACCAGGAGTTAGAGGAACTTTTTAGACAAGCTCCTTCAGCTGAATTGATGCTTGAACCCGGAATGAATGTTCTTGACTTGTGTCGCAAAGCAAATGCCATTCCAGATGGACCTAGTGGGTATGTTGTCATCTGTGCTTTTCATAATACCTCATGTGTAAACAGGTTGCAGTGGTATGCTTTCAGAAGTTAAACAAAAGATCAGGACAGCCGAATCAAGTAGAAACAGGCCTGCGATCTACATACCAGCATTAAGGAAAAGGGAAGCAGGCACAGCCTCATTCCATTTTGAAGTGAGAGTAGAATAATGCAGTGTGCCGTACCTTAGCTGTAAAATCTACACCTGATGAAGGGACAACCTAAGGCAACAGACTCAGTTTCCTTATACCTCTCAGAAAGAATGGGAGTGGTAGAGCCTAAGGTTAATTTCAGTCACTCTTGACCTGGACTGAAAGTGCAAGGGAAATAAAATTTATTCAATTATGGCTCCAATGAAAAAACCCTTAACTGAACTTAACAGCAATAAATACCTGCTTCTTGCAATTACCAGCTGTTGTTTTTTGTTTTCTTTTTCAAGGTACCAGAAAATTACAAATGGTGGAGTTTCAATAAATGGGATTCGAGTAACTAATCCTGAGGCTGTTCTTATTCTCGGACAGCATATTCTCAAGAATGGAGTATCATTGCTTAGGATTGGAAAGAAAAACTACTACATTATAAAATGGCTTCAGTTGTGACAACAGAGTATCTCTTGAAAACAACAGATCATTTTGACTCTGTTGCTCGAAGATGTACTTGAAGATGTTTCTATACTGTGCATTACTACGCAGCTCACAAACTGCCCAATACTACAGTTTCATTTTCAAAATACACCAACAGAGTTCAAATAAAGGCAGCTAAGTTGTACCACTGAAGAGATTTTTGTAGATACTCTGCCTTATTTAAAGCACCATTCATAAGAAGATATGCACAAGAAGATGAAAAGATTAATTTCAAAGTCCAAAGATGGAGATTATCTTCCCCCCTTTAACAACCGTCTGTGTTGTAGAACAGTGGCCAGGTACTCCACAGTACAAGCCACGGCAAGATGAGCAAAAGCATACTCAAAACCACTACTTCTTACAGAGGATGTACGCTGCTGTCCAGTTTGATGTCATCCTAACAGAGAAACCTGCGTAAGTGGGTAAGGACAACCAACCTAGGATCAGTATTTTTTTTTTTCTCTGAACAGGTTTGCTTTGAAGGAAGACTCACAATAAATGAGTAGAATGATTAAGCCCTAAAACGTCAGCTTCTTACTGGTTATGTATGGGGGCATGTTGCAGAAAAGCTTTCCAGCCTTAATGTGGTAATACAGAGCAAATTCATTTTTGAAATTAAAGGCTTTATACTCTCTTATTAAGCTTAAATCAACCTGTCAAATGCCTTTTATGCCTTCTGTGCATTTAGCATGACTTACAATGTGAGTGACACTCATTCCGCATTCCTGGATGCATCTGTGCTGTCTAGAATTTTTGTTGAAGGTATATCCTGGCCCTCGTTCTGCAGGCTCTACGGTCTGTTGCAAGATAGTATATTATTCCAGAAGATTTGAAGCATGTACATGAAAGCTTTTAACTTGAGATGCCTAGGAGTAGTGGGCAAACAACAGCACAAGGGTATGTGTACCAGGATACACATAAGGGAAGCTATAGTGATTTTGCAATTAAAAAAAAAAAGGTCATATCCTTTAGATAGGGCAACATGCAAAAGCAGCACATCCTCATGAAAGAGCAGCAAGTGATCCTACTGCTTACGGCCTAGCCAACGCTTAGGATCATAGCTTCCTCATTGTCTTGTAAAGACAGCATGAAAGTGAGAATGTACTATGAGAGTTGGTAGAATAGCAACATCTACATTTAAAGGTAGTATTGCTTTATTGCTCGGAGACACCACTGCCTCTTTTTATTACTAGCCACTATAGCTGCTTACACACCTGGAATCCAATAATCAGAGTACACCACCTTGCTAAAGTCCCTTCCCCTGGTGGGGTTTCAGATTGGGTTGTTTAGGCAATATAGGTACCACAGTACTTACAGCCAGGTCACCTGAACAACAGCAAAACCAACGTGGTAACTAAGATTATTTGTAGTACAAGCCCATATTTGAATTACTTGGAACTGGGTATTTGCGTGCTACAATACAGTGATGTAGCTCAGAACTTTTTTATTAAGGGACCCTCCCTACCCGAGTACAAACACATACAAAACCCTCGGTCCAATTCATGAAGTGATTGATTGCTTTGGGCCTGTGGCTGCAGAACTGTTTTCAAGATTTAGGGTAATCCTCACTCTTAGGTCAAGGGGAATCGTTTCTTAGTCCGTGAAACTCCTGAACAATACAGTTTTGCAGTCCCAGCAGCCACAAGGGGAGAGGCCTTAATCTTAGCTACCTGAATGTGGCAACTCATCACCATCTCTTATGTTGTTAGAATAACTCATATTATTTCAGCTGGTTTAAAGCCACCCAGCCTAAGAGAAGAATGGGGAAATTTTAAGAAAGGTTAACAAGTCTAAAGAATCTAGATATTCTACAGTTGGGTGGGGAGTTTCTGTTGGACTGTTTAGGTGGATTGTTTATTGGTTTTGGTTTTTTGGGGTTTTTTTTTATTTGATCAACATGATGTTGGCTTTATTTCCCCTGTCAATCAAGATTTCAATAATAATAAATTATAGTGGCTTGCTACTTATACATCAGTTTCTTCAGATTATTAAACTGTAATAGGGTAGCATTTTCAGTAGCTCACCATGGAGTTATTAGTACTAATTTCAGTTTCTAGATCCCACTTGCCTGTTTGATAATGAGCCCTCTCTGTCCTAATGTCTGTTATATATAAAGAAAAATAAAAAGTAGTTGAGTCATTCCTACCTTAAAAAAAAGCTCTAAATATCCTGCTAGATCTCAGGACAAGATTGTGTGACTTGTTACTTTGCCTTAAGCTGCAGTAATGATCAGAGCTATCCTAAAGAAAGCAAATGGAGGAAAAAAAAAATCACAACTTTGATGTGAAAGCATAGAAAGTTAAGTTAATCCATTTAAAATAGCCACCTTGTTCCTTCTACTGAAACATGCACCTGGAAACAATTACACCAGTACACACCCATGTTAGCCTCCAGAGAAATACAACAGCTCAGATTTGACAGTTACTTTCTGGTTGCAGGAAATGAACTCCTAGGAGTAGAGGAAGTCATGTTTCGTGTCTGATGTCTCCTGCCTTTGTTCCTTCATCTCCGAATGGTGCAGATACACATATATCCACAAATTTCAGCTTTTTTTAAAAAGCATCAGTACCCACTTTCATCAAGTATTAAAAGGATTTTATTATTTATTTTTATAAATACAAAATAAAAAAGGGAATTAAATTCTTTGCATACAAGGTTTTTAATAAGATCCATAAACTCCCAAGAAATTTATTCTGTGCTTCCTTTTGACCAACTCCTAGCAATCCAAACCTTTCCCTGACTCTTTCCAAAGAAACAACCGGACTCAACCACTACATGTCATGACTATACAGCGTATCACAACTCAGCATTTGAACACATAGGCCGAGAATGAAGCATGACCGAATAATTAAGCATTCTTTCTTAGCCTGGTCTCGTTTCCCACGTACCCCAAAACAGGTATGTTCAGGTAATCAGAGTCATAGGTTGTTCCAATGTAAATAAGTAGAAACTAATATTAAAGTGTTTAACATGTCTATAAATGTGTGATTTGGAAGTGCAAGAAGAAAAGTAGTTATTTGGGCCAGATGTTAAAAAACACAACAAAACCATTGTACAGCATCTAGTGACAGCAAAAACTATTGCCATTATCCTGACAGCTAGCAATGAAGAGGTAAAAGGGCAGGGCTTGCAGCAAGTAAACTAAAAGGAAGCTACCAAAACATAAAAAAACCCCTTCATCACTAGATTAAACAGTGTCACTAGTTGGCCATAAAACCATACTCTGGTGGTCTACCTGTTTTTCTCTTAAGCTTTGAAGTATTAATAATCTGCTTTCACCTCAAAGTACACTGGCAACAAGTTAAAAAGTAGATGCATTTGAGTTCTTCAGTATCTACAGAAAACACCAGCTAGCAAGCTGCTCTCATAGCTAAAGAATCTAACTCTGGGGAAAAAAAAACCAAAAAACCTCAAGATAATTCAGTTCAACATGGGCACAACAGACTGGCAGGTTGTTTCCCCTGCTGTATTCCTTAAAGTTTGCAATATCCAATCTGGCATCTTTCAAAGTCAATCTTCCATAAAGCATAGGGTGAAGGCAAGTTTTACGTAACTTTTGTTATGTTTACTTCAGAATTCAAAAGCACACAGACACCCCCCCTTACCAATCAATTCTGGTAAGTGAAATTTGAAGCTGACTACTAAAAAACTTAAGTAATTTATTGACAAACTGTTCACACAGGGATACTATGTTTTATTTACAGTAGTACCACACATAGGTCAGGTATTAATGTCAAACATTTGCTCATCTAAAACTTAGCTACAGTGGTTATTCTTCCTCATGATTGTGTGTTTCACTGGATAGCAAGTTATTTTAAGTTAACTGAAATCTGTGCATTGATGACAAAAGTATGTCTAGTTTAAATTAAATAAGGTGGACTAGAAGACATTTGTAAACCATCAGTCTAACCTGGGTATTTTTCAATTGCTGCCTTCATTATGTTTTTTTCATAGTTTCCCCATAATTTCTTTTAATGGTGAGAGTAATGGCAGCATTTTAAGTATTTTAGTTCAATTCCAGACTGTTTAAAAACCATTAATAGCCATCAGCAGCCTACTATTACTTACGCAACTATACAAGGAGTTGCAGGAGGGCAAGTGCAAACATACATAAGGCTGTACAAATATAGGTAGTTATACTATTAACTTGTAAGACCATATAGGTCCTCCCATCTGAACTACACGTCAGTTCAAAACTGTTTCTAGGATAATTAATTTTGTGTATTGTCTGTTTATTAAATAACAGGATTGTTACAGCATGGATTTTTAAAGACTTGCATTAAGGATTACAAATCAAGGTCATTTCTTGGCACTCAAAACATTATCAAATTGAAAATTTTTGTGAAATTTAAACAAGTCATAACATTTCAGAAAACAAATTAACACTGTGGAAATTTCACATGACATTTACAGAGCCAGTTATCACTTGCAGGAATTTCTTCAATAAATGGAACTGATTTGCTTTATGCAGCATTTTAAAACTTCACGAGTCAGAATATTTCTTTACAAGAGACTGTTGATTGAACTTGGGGAGTTGAAAGCTTAGGTAGCGGTTCACTTATGGACAGGTCTACCTCATTGAAAACATACTTAGATGTCAAAAGTAAAAGGGAGAGAGAGGCATCAGGTGAATCCCAACTAGAAATGTAATGCTTTTGACAAAACTATTAAAAGCTTTCACTATTCACCAAAATTGATTTGAAAAGTGGCTTGCACTTCACTACAGTCACATTCTTAAATCTGAGAACTACCATCCTTGGATACAATGCAAGAAGCAAAAATTACTTCCTTTGTGTTCGTTACATGTAATGAATACATCACGACTTTTTAGGCTGTTTAAAAATACAGAGTATGTTACTGTGTTCTGCATGAATTATTTCAGATCACGCATAAAGTACCCAAAAGTTGCATCTGTGTCAGACTTAACTCCTTGTGCTTATATTGGTGCCAAACTGAAGATTACCATGAGAAAAATACATTTTTTAAACAGACCTTCTTGTATACTGAGGTCTTAACAGTTTTTAAATTCTCAATCTTTAGCAGCTTACAAAAGGACTTCCATTTCTGTTAACTGATGAAATAGGGAAGGAACTGACTACGGTAATAAAAACTTCACTATATTGGCCCAATATCGTAAAAGCAAGCCACGGATGTTAACAACAGTGTCCTATTTTTCATGCACGTTGTGTTAAAGATAAAATATCAGCAACACCATAGTAAACATTTTTGCTTTATACAGAAAAGTGAATCTGCTTGAAAAGTACATGCAAGTGCACTAGCAAGAGTTTAAATAAATTTTTATTCATAAAAATCAAAATGTTTACTTTTTAAAGGCTAGTGTGATCAATATTTATTTGTATGAATTATAACCAGAAGCAAATAACTCATTAACTTAATTTCCAACCTAAAATTTCCTTCCTGTAGGATTGTCCTCAAAAAAAAAAAAAAAAAGAAAAAAAAGAAAAAAAAACAAACCCAAGAAAAAAAGCTACTTACAGCACAGTAAAATTTCCTCAAAAGTAACTTTAATCTCTGGTATAAATATTCCAATCCCACAGACTTTCTTTCATACTGTCATACATTCCAAAACTTGGAAGAAGTTGTGGGGATCCCCTTCTCCCTGGCCAACTTAATCTGTTTAAAATAAACGCTTACTGTCCCATTACAGTTTTGAAATCCGTTTTTATTTTTCAATTCTGCCAGAACAAATTTACTATCAGATGGTCCAGGGGCTTGGTCCCGGGTGGGGGGAGGAAGGGGAAGATGTTCCTGTACCTGATTATAAGCCCCAACATTTATACACAAGCTCCAGTGCACATGAATAACTTTGCGCCCACTTTTTAGTAGGCTGCTATTGTTCGCAAGCTCCAGGCTAATTCTTCCTACATGATACTCCATCAAATGAAGTTCAAAGTTTTGTCCGCGGTTTTAACATCTGGGGAAAAAAATGGGGACACACATACATAGTATTACGGTAGACATCTCTACTGTGCTATAAAATTGATACCTCCATCTGTCACAGTGCATGCAATATATTCATGAAAGAAAATACTCGGTGCTCTCTTCTCTTCACAGTATTTAAACTTCTATTGTAAAAGCAGCTTAAAACTATGCCACAAGACTACACCGTCCATCTTAACCACAGGCAACCTGTTTAGCAAGTCAGGCACTGGAACTTTAATGTTTTTTCCCCAAGTTCAAATGAGACTGTCACTGAGACAGTAGACTTGGTCTGCTTTAATTTGCACCAGAAAGCTGGTAAGGAAACATTTAGAGCCATTTATTATGTGGATTAAATATGACTTATTTTGCAAAATACAGCATATTTTTCTGTTTGCAAATCAAACCAACTGTCTTTACATGAGCAGATTTACACAGTTGCAGTACACAGATAAGAGTTCATAAATAAAAATTCTACTCCGTATACCATGCCTAGCAATTTTCAAGTCAATTTAACCTCCAATGCATATAAATAGTGTGGCTGGTACAGTCTTCACCAAAGATGCGTCTCGCGAATCTCTGCAATGATCTGACTGGCTCGCTGCAAGGCCTGCGCACAGAAAGAAAAGCCCAAGTTGACATGGACACGTCACAAACACACTGTCATACAGATGTACACAGGTCATCGTGAGTGAGTCCCAGCGTTCCCAGTGTTCATATTACAGGGTACTGTCTAGATACACCAGCCATCGGTCTGTAGGCTCCGGGTGAAGCGTACACATGAACGGCAATGCTTTAAGCTTAACCCCCCAAAAGAGCACTGCTGAACATTATAAAGCTAAAGCAAATTATTAAAAGCAAATGTATAATTGAAAATAGCACCAGATTAGGGCTTCTGCTTTATGCCCAAAATATAGTTTAATTCACCTCTTCCCAACTACTCAATATACATAATACTTTCTGGTCACATACTGCTTTAATTCCTGTAGCAGAGAGAAGTAATACACTAGCATACTCCTAAAAAGCAGCAAAGAAAAAAGGCAAGCAAGGCTTCAAAAAAAAAAAAAATCTCACATTTATATGGTTTCAATTTAATTAACTACTCCCATGAGCTCCTGATCTTGTTAATACCTTTAGCATGTCAGCTGCCTCTTTTCTGCGCTGTGCCATGTCCTCAGATTCTGTCAGAAGGTCATCCAACAACAAGGATTTATACAGCTGTCCTACCAGCTCACTCTGAAGAGTGTCTTTCACGTGGTTCACCAGAAAATGCATCACTGCCTTTGGCACACTGCAAGGACATAAAGATTGTTTCTTCAGAAAGAATTATTCAAAACCAGGTCTGTTCTAGATTGAATGTACAGTGTGAGCAAGTGGCTACACACAACCTTGGCTCAAACTACCAGGAATTTACCACTACCATAAATAAAAATTCACTCTTTCAAGTAAATGCAGTATCTTATGCAATTTAAGAGCTGTCAAATTTCTTCCAAATAGGATAGCTGCATTGTAAAGAACATGAAAAAATATATATAGTGTAAAAAAGAAAATAAAAATATATTACTTTGCTCACTAGAGATCAACCTGAGTCTCCACTGTGCTAGGCATGACAAAAATCCAAGTATTTCAACCCTAGAATCAATCTTAATGTGTGAATGAGAAAGGAAAGAGGCAAATGAAGTCATATATCCAATCTTACTTAGCAGAAGAACTGAAAACAGGATCACTGTTCAAACACCGGAGTGCATTATCTCTGATAGCGTAATGTGAGAGCAATTTAAAACTGCAAATGGAGTTTAAGTTTGAAAAATGTATTTGTATGGAATGGAGGCAGGCAGCAGCCATTGAGAATTGAGAACAATCCATCAGAGAGACACTACAGAATCTGTAGAGCAACATTTTTCAGCTCTATGTAAGGCTAAAACACCTGATAGAAACCACTGTCTTAGCTCTGATCTCCATGCCGCTAAGCTTCCTGAAAAATATTCCAAGTATTGAATCTAGCTAAATCTGATTTTCTTTAGGACTTAAGATATGTATAGCAGTACTCTTCTGAAAAAGTGAGGGGAAAATAGTTACATGAGATTGACAAAATCACATCATCATGCTAACACAGTACCAAAATCTGGGGATATAAACACTGGATCAAAAATTGATCAGATTCAGAGTAACAGTAACTGACAATAAGAATACTGATGGTCATTCCCAACTGAGAAATAAAACACATTAATTTAGAACAACCTTGTTGGTGTAATTTTTAGCAGCAGTATTTTGCAACTAGAGCTGACTGGGAGTTGACATATAATCAGTACTGACTCATTAAGTAGTGACCACATCACCCATCTCATGTGCCCACAGCCCTAAATCTACATCAAGGCAGATCAAGAATTTTTGCTTAGAATGCTGCAACTGTCACTGCAGAATTAACTTGACAAGGACCATGCAAGTCATGATCAACCAAGATCCATCAACATATCTGAGCTTTTGGAATCACACTCCCAAGTTCAGCTGGGAATTTTCCCACTACATTAGTACTCAATGAATTCAATTTACATCCTCCTTTCAAGCCAATACATTGCAAGTTCTGCCAAAAGAAGAGCTTAAGAAAGAAGCCTAGAATACTTTGGAAGTCACCTGGCTAAGAGTGAAAGCAACACGAAACTCAGGTTCAAAGCTGGATGGTTTGGATGTGTACCCACACATGTAAAAGCCTGAATTAGTTCTGCAAGTATGATATGGGATGGATGCGAGTACCATCTTTGAGAGTATTTCCTAAAAATATTTCTGAATTAGGTGAGGATTTCCAAATACATCAAATTTATAATGCTTGAGAGAGCATTTTTTTCCCCATCATGTATGCATATTTACTGCAAAGAATGTGAAGGGTTTGTTTAGAGTAACACTACTAACACCGCAGTGAAATTAAGCTGAACAAAGCAATTCCCTGCCATGAAATAATAACTATTATATTGAGGAGAGTATTAGTTTACTGGGGAGATTAAAACATTTATGACCTCACTCATCCACTCTAAATGCTGGTTTCTGGATTCCCCCATTTCTCCTAAAATTTCCCATATGTATGTATATAAATATGTATAAAAAGTTAGGTCTTTCTACAAAGACTTAAAGCAAAATTTTACATCATTCTTCATTACAAAAAAACCCCACAAACTATGACAATTTTTAAGCAAAACTTCCATGACATTTTCCACAGTTGCACACAGCAGAAACATCACTTCTATGCTATTTCTATCCTTATAGCTAAGTACTAGAAAACTTAGCCACAGTAGTTCCTATTCGACATTCCTGTTTGAAATAACAGGATGGCAAAGCTAAGTTCTGTCAGGGCTACACAGCACCTAGAGTTCATTCTGCTTATTTGCTGCAAATCATCCATCTGAACTGCAGTATTCTCCAGAAAAGGAGGCATCTCCCAAATAATTAAATCTTTTACTTCCTATAATATAGAAGTCGAACCATTAGAGAAAACAAGTGCTTCTTCAGGCTGATTAATTCTGTGAAGGGTCAAGTTTTACTGCTGCTGCCTCTTCTAAAAAAATAATCATATTTTCTCTCTGCTTACAAACATAAGACCATGATAAAATAACAAGATTATACACATGACTCTTGATATACCACAACATTTGCATGACTTAAACATTTCTAGGAAGTTTTGTTTTACCTGTCCTGAATGTTCTTCCTGACAATAAGGAAGTAAGATTTAATAAGTCGTTCAATCACTTCACAATCTCGTTGCTCACGGGCAGAAAGTTTGCGTGCAACAGGTACAGGCTATGTAAAAAAATAAAAACCTCAGTTTACCAATTCTGCTCATTTGCATACGTAAATAAAACTCAAACTGTGGAGTCTAAAATAAACTAGTGCTCTTTTAGTCTGATAGTTTGATAGATGTTTGGTTGATTGAAAGCTCAACATGAGCTAGCAATTTGCGCTTGCAGCCCAGAAAGCCAACCGTATCCTGGGCTGCATCAAGAGGTGTGACCAGCAGGTCAAGAGAGGTGATTCTGCCTCTCCACTCTGCTCTCGTGAGACTCCACCTGGAGTACTGCGTCCAGCTCTGGGGCCCCCAACATAAGAAGGGCATGCGAGTCCAGAGGAGGGCCATGGAGATGATCAGAGGGCTTCAAGCACCTCTCTGGTGAGGACAGGCTGAAAGAGTTGGGGTTGTTCAGCCTGGAGAAGAGAAAGCTCCAGGGAGACCTTATAGCAGCCTTCCAATACCTAAAGGGGGCCCTAAAGGAAAGCTGGAGAGGGACTGTTTACAATGGCATGGAGTGGTAGGACAAGCGATAATGGCCTTAAGCTGAAGGATAGTAGATTTACATTAGATACAAGGAAAAAAGTCTTCACTGTGAGGGTGGTGAGGCACTGGATCAGGTTGCCCAGAGAAGCTGTGGATGCCCCATCCCTGGAAATTTTCAAGGCCAGGTTGGATGGGGCTTTGGGGCAACCTGGTCTAGTGGAGAGTGTCCCTGCCCATGGCAAGGGGGTTGGAACCAGATGACCTTTGAGGTCCCTTCCAACCCAAACCATTCTATGACTCTATGTAACCTGTCTTGCAACAAACCACTAATTCTTCAGAAATAAAAATAGAGACATCAAAAATCCAGATATGTGAAACAAAAGGTCAGAGAGCACCACTACTAAATTTTTTTTAAGAGCTCCCTAAAGGAACTAAGCTGTCCAAACACTTCAAGCATCTCCATCTATTTTTAATGTAAGCAGTTTTTGTCTTTAATGATTCTTTTCCTCTAATATAAAAAATGCCAGCTTCAGAAAAAAAAGAGCAGGAATTGAGACATGAGCTGAGATTTGTTTCTGTACAAAGAGCGATCTAGACAAGGAGTTCACTTGCACAGGGATTTGTGGAAGCAAGCCAGTTATCCCAAATCATAGGCTGAAACTGGAATGGGGAGGGAAATGAAGGATTGGGCAAGCAGGAAAGCAGAAGAGACTGGCTAGAGCTCCCCGTCCCTATAGTGGTAATAATTTACAAAAATACCATCTATTAGCAGCAAAGTTACAAGATCCAGAATTCAGATGTTTCCTGAGCCTGAATTACGAAGAGAAGGAATGTGTTTTTCATGACTCACCACATCTAACAGGTTTACAGCATGGCCTTTTTGAGGACTAGCAGGTAGGGCTGCAGCTGGCTTGGATTTTTCCTCTGCTGATACCTCTTCCGCTTTTGAGGGTTTCAGCATTCCTCTCCAGTTGCCTGTTCCAGGTTCCTGAGACGTATCTCCTGCTCCAGGAGCAGCCTGCACAAACAGCACAAAGAAACATTGGAGAGTTAGAACTGGGGCACTGCAAAGCAGTGTCTGATCAAATCTATTACTGAGCTGCAGGTAAGACTCACTAAAAATGAGCTTTTCATATGTATATTCCTTTCATTCTGTTCTTCACATTCCCCACCCTTGTTCTCACTTTGCTGCTTACAGCTGACACAAAGTATCAGTAAAATGAAAGCTTTTCAAAATCATATTCTTCCTAATAATGGTATGAAAATGCCTCAGAGATGCTCCCCAGCATTTTAAGGGTCTACAAATCACTTCTGAAATATGAAATGGTCTTCCTAAATCATTTGGCTTTTACTACTTTTACCATACATCCTTGGAGCAATACAATCTATACTATTAGGATGGTTCTGAAAGTATGTTTTGAAGGTCACCACAGTTCTGGCAAGACTTCAATTTAAATCCTTTGGTATTTTATTTACATATAAACTGAAACTTCTTACAATAACAGCTAAAAAAATATGCACATTTATGTTTCCAGGTACCACAGCTATGAACATATTTGTCCTGCCAGACCTCAATTTAGAGAAGGCTTTTTTTTTTGGTACCAAAACAAAAAAAAGTCTCCATCCTCTGGAAATGAAGATCAGAGTTTCTGAGAAGTTCCAGACAAAGAATGACTCACTGATCTCCTGAGAAAAGGACATAACTCTTAAATAACTGGACACTTAAATAACACTGGACAAAAGAAATATTAGTAGATGGTACCCACTACACATTAAATTAGTATTAAAAAAGCGACAGTTTATTTTGATATGAAACAGTGGTAATTTTTATTTTGCACCTCTTCATAAGTCTAGTATCCATTATATTTACTACTGTGCTTTAAAATCTACTGCTGTTTGAAAAACATTCAAGGCTCTGAACTACAACTAATGTCTTTTTCAGATATAAGAGGAAATAAGCTAAATTTATCGATTGTGTTTACAATTAAAACACCACAGGCTATTCTTATGTCTACAAAAAGAGAAACGAAGCACAGCAAATACAATACCAGCACTTGCATACTAGGAGGAAACCCATCTAAGCTGTACATATCGGGAATTTTATTAAAATTGCACAACTGTTCAGAGGCACTGTAAAAAAATACACTATAAGAATACACTGTAAGAATTCAAATCAACCTCTGTAATAAGAGAACCATTGATGAGGAAAGTTCCATTGCATTATTTCTGACTGCACGACAGCTATTCAAAATGGCAAAAATCCCTCTGCCGCTCTCACTCAGTATTACTGTGGAGCCTGCTCTATCTCCAAAGTAGTTTCAGAAACAAAGCTACATTCTTTCACTAGAGAAACTGTGTTGAGTATGTAACACCTAATAGAGGACACGTTTTCCGAGACAGAAATTAAACCAACTTTGGCAGCTTCCTGCAACTTAAGTCACAACTGTATCCTCACAGTAGCTCTTGATTTCCAGGTTTGCAGCATGTAAGAACTTCTTAAACTCCAATGAAAATAATAGTTAAAATTCTCCTACTGACTAGATTTTGACTCTACTTTGTTCAGGGCAAAAATGGCAGCTTTGCACTAGAAGCTGAATGCGCATATGCAATGAAGCAGAAAGCCCGAGTCCTCTTGGCACTCCTAATACACAAACTTGTGGCTACCCATCTTTTCTAACTCTAAGTGAAAGCAATTAACAAAAAAGTCTTTACAGTAATGCACTGTTATTTTAACATGAGAGACAGCACACCTGAAGTGTAAAAAACCACTGCAGACCACATTTCACAAATAGAAGTAAACCAGGGATTGAACGATTATGTGAAACAACGAAAAGGAGGTTCATATAACCTATAAAGATTCCCTGCAGGAAGCAGGAAACTCACATTTTAAGCTTATCTTCTGTCCTCCTTCTTTAACTGTCAACACATTAAAAACATGCAGTTTAACAACCATGCTGAACACTTTTGATTACAATACTGTTGCACCAAACAATCTATTGACTACAGTTTGAGGCAAATTATGCTGCATACTTGCACCACAATATATTATAACCAAGAGTTCAAACAGAAAACAGTGACTTTGCCACCTAATGGCCCATCTTTGCCTGCCACTGCACATACTACAATCAGTAATGCCAAGTAGTTTATACTCTGTAGGGCATACTGCGTCAGTGACAGAGCACTAAATACAAACTGCTTTCTGTACTATCTGCGGTGCACCACAACAGAAATGTGCATGCAGTGCTTATAGGAAAAATCAAGACAGACCTTGCCATCAGCCTCAGCAGAAGCAGCAGTAACAGTCTCCTGGGAAGCAGGTGTCAATGCACCTGGAGCTTTAGTAGACTAAAGAAGGTAAAAAATGCAGGGAGGGGGGGGAAAAAAAATTCAACTGAAGACCACCAAATCTACCTAGCAAATTTCAAACATTTTTACCTATTAGCATCTTTAAAAAAAAATCTAGAAAACAAGAGATTTTGAATTTGCAAGCAACACAGTAATATAAGCAGAAAAGGAAAAAAAAGCATCTCCAAGAGAGTTAAGAGACTTTTGGCTTCTCTGGCCTTCAATTTCATTTCAGCTCCTATACTGATGATATAAATACAAATCAATAAAAAGAAGGGTCAAACAGCACTGAAAGTAATCTCTAGATAGCTGCCTTAAATACCCAGTTTATCCATCAGCTGGCTTCTACTGATTAGAGGCAGTCATATTAGATCCATTCTGGGACTTTTTAAAAAGTCGCACTTTTTAAGCTAACAAACTTTGAAGTGATTTCCATCAGCTGCAGTAACTCCTGTTACAACCTGTGAGGAGCTTAAACTATATTCTATATATTTGGATTCTAAATACTTCAAGTAATATTAAATACCTAGCTGTCTAAAATTCCAGCTGATTGTCAGTCCATTCATTTCTACAGCCAGGCAATGTTTTGCATGACACTTGGTTCTTCCACCCATGTACTCCCTTGTCACTGAACTAATCCCAAAACCTGGTAAAACTAAGCAAGCTCCAGAGACAGAACACATGACTGGATTACAATGATCAACTGAAAGTGTCACCTCCACCATCTTCTCCCAAAGAAAGCAAGACTGCAATGAACTGCAGTTGTAAGAGTGACTTAAGAAAATAAAATAAAAAACCGCCCCCCAAAAAAACCAACCAACTACCAAATCACTATGCTGGCACACTGAATATTTTAAATCACTTGTTTATCTTTTGAAATCAGTGTGTCTCAGCCATAAATTTAAGCATGCAGGTTCTGACTCCATCTTTAACATCTGAAGGCATTTTAATCCTTACCTCAGATGACATTCAAGTAATAAGAGTAATGGTAATGTAAATTTATAGACAAGTCTTCAGAAATCTCAGATTTAAAACCTGCCAAAAATTGCATCTTTGGAAGAAGAAAATAACATTTAATTTCTGTCTTACGAAATTGAATGGAAAAAGCCAATACCTTGAAGCTCCCAAGACTGTTACTAGGGCAGATCAAAGTCTCTAATAGTTAAGACTGGATCAAAGGAGAATACATTCAACTGTAAATGAATAAATAAATAAAAATATTTACTTACCTTGTCTCGTGACACAGCAGAAGGCAATTCCCGGGCTAACCTGTTACGCCTTTGTTCCTTTAAAAACAATCCAGCAAGACCTCAATTATGTATTACTCTCTATCAACACATATGCAAGATTCATATTTTACAGATGACTTACATTTTAGAGACAAACACTGGCAATTTCATCTCATCCAGTGTCATGTAGTCATACTATGATTGTGTTGGTTTTGCATGGCAAGGTTTTGGTAGCGGGGGGGCTACAGGGGTGGCTTCTGTGAGAAGCTGCTAGAAGCTTCCCCTGTGTCTGACAGAGCCAATGCCAGCCGGCTCCAAGACGGACCCGCCGCTGGCCAAGGCCAAGCCAATCAGCGCCTCTGTGATAACATATTTAAGGAAGAGAAAAACAGTTAGAGAGCGTTTTTGCAGCCAGAGAGAGGAGTGAGAAGATGTAAGAACATCTGCAGACACCAAGGTCAGTGCAGAAGGAGGGGGAGGAGGTGCTCCAGGCGCCGGAGCAAGATTCCCCTGCAGCCCGTGGTGAAGACCATGGTGAAGCAGGCTGTCCCCCTGCAGCCCATGGAGGGAGGATGAGGGGGTGTAGAGATTCCACCTGCAGCCCGTGGAGGACCCCACGCCAGAGCAGGTGGAGACACCTGAAGGAGGCTGTGGCCCCGTGGGAAGCCCGCGCTGGAGCAAGCTCCTGGCAGGACCTGTGGATCCGTGGAGAGAGGAGCCCACGCCAGAGCAGGTTTGCTGGCAGGACTCGTGACCCCGCGGGGGACCCACGCTGGAGCAGTTTGCTCCTGAAGGTCTGCACCCCGTGGAGGGGACTCACGTTGGAGAAGGCCGTGAAGGACTGTCTCCCGTGAGAGGGACCCCACGCTGGAGCGGGGGAACGATGAGAGGAGTCCTCCCCCTGAGGATGAAGAAGCGGCAGAAACACCGCGTGAGGAACTGACTGTAACCCCCACTCCCCGTCCCCCTGTGCTGCTGGGGGGGGCGGAGGTTGAAGCCGGGAGTGAAGTTGAGCCCGGGAAGATGGGAGGGGTGGTGGGAGGTGTTTTTAAGATTTGGTTTTATTTCTCATTCCTCTACTCTGTTTTGCTTAGTAATAAATAAGATGAATTCCCTCTCTAAGTTCGGTCTGTTTTGCTCATGATGATAATTAGAGAAAGATCTCTCCTTGTCCTTATCTCAACCCATAAGTTTCTTTCATTGTACCTTTTCTCCCCTGTCTAATGAAAGAGGGGAGTGATAGAGTGGCTCTGGTGGGCACCTGGCCCTCAGCCAGGGTCAACCCACCACAGTCATCCTATGAAAACCTCAATTATTTGGATAAAACTACTCTGATCATTTGGTCAAAAGTCAATTCTCAATAAAAAACTTTTGCAAAACTTTTTGCAATACACTCCATAATCAAAACTAGAGCCTTTAAAAAAAACAAGATCAAAGTACACAGTTTGGCTTAGCATAGATACCCTACAGCCCTCATTACGGTTTAAATCTTTGAAGTAATCCAAAAGGATTTGATTCTGTGGCCAGAAGGGTTAACTATGATTAGCCCAAAAGGAAGGAGGATTCAGAATTCTCTTTACAGCAAAACAATTTGAAGCAATCAGGACAAAGATCTGATTTTTCTTGAAATTAAGAACTGATTGTCCACTGAATAAGGATAAGGTGGTTTACTTGCTTTGTTTCTTCAACAATTTCAGTACCCTGTTCAGGAAAACGTTGGGAAAGAACTAGTTTAAGTAACACATAATAATACAATAATCTCATATGTTCAACTTCACAAAGTCCTAATTTTTCTACTCACAGCAGTTTGAACACATATTGTTTCTGAACTAGATTCAAGAGCAGTCTACCAAGGCAAATTCAATTGCATACTCAGTCAATACAATACTTACACATATAAGAAAGTAAAAGGTTAGAACTAAAGAGCAGAAATTATAAGCATTTAAGAAAAGAACATTACTATGAAAGAATGTGTTGGATAAGCAGAGGAACACAAGAATATTAGTGAGCTCTTAGCCAGATGGATGAAGTACTGCAACAACATCAGACTGCAAGAAAGAATTGAGCAGATCAGTTGTAGAACAACTGCTTCTGTGGGATGATGATAGCAACAAGTATTATCAATCAAAGCTGAGCTTGAAAAACAGAAAGACTGCTGAAATTGTAAAAGGCTTTTATGGAACACCGATGGAGAAAATTGTCTTAGGGAGATTGAAGTGTAGTAACACAGAGACTCAAGAACAATGCCCGAAAGGAAGCAGAAATTAGAACCTGAATAAAGGAAACAATACTTGTATTATCCTTTCATGAATGAGAGGAACATTATAGCTATTGATACACTCTGTCAGAGACAAAATGCAGTTACTTCAACATTAAAGAGTATTTCACAATTTGAAGTTCTCTTCCAAAAATTTCATATAATAGCCAATACTCAAATTAGGTGCCCAGACAGAAACAGAGGCAGAATTGTTC
Source organism: Balearica regulorum gibbericeps (assembly GCF_011004875.1). Lineage (NCBI taxonomy): Eukaryota > Metazoa > Chordata > Aves > Gruiformes > Gruidae > Balearica > Balearica regulorum. The sequence continues at coordinate 66,123,054 of NC_046184.1, forward strand.
TCAGTGAAATATCAACCGCTGTTCCTGAATGTAAATATGCAATATAAATCTAACAAATCAACAGATCATAAGATAAGAGTATACACCATATTTGTAATATATCACATTTTTATACTTCAAAATGTAGAACCGTGCTTCAATGAAAGCAATTGAAGCATTTGTTCTTTATTTAGGCTCTTACATAAAGGAGTCAAATTTAAGAGAATGTATTTTCTTACCTCTATGTTGTTATTCATTAAGCCAGAGGCATCGGCAAAGTCTGGATGTTTGGTATTGATATAAGCTAACTCAATGGCCACTAGATTATGAACCTGCAACGCAATGCCATTCGCAGTTCAAAAATTCAGTGAGTAAATATAATGCTAGTCAAGAGCAATGACCTACAATGCTAGAAAGCACAGTCTAAATATCCATAGCAAAAGACCGTTCTTAATGCCCCAAAGACATTAAAGTTCTGATCCAGAAGGCAAGAAGGGAATTCATTCATTCATTGCAATACATTCAGACCTTCAGCTGTTTTGGTGGTATTTGAGTTTAGCTTGATGAAACTAACAAGCTAATCCCTCTCCAGCAAGAAACAAATAAAACTCAGCAATTTAACGAGTGTAAGCTATATAGTAATGAAATTAGCTACATAGTCAACTTTCAGCCACAAGCCACATACAATATTTGAACCAGTGAGACATGGCTTACTATGGGGGATAGGGAGCACACAGAATCATTTTTGGCTTTTCACATCAAACTTACAGAGAGTCAATAACTGAAACACTTTGTTTCTTCCCCAATAAGCAGCCCAAAGCAGACTTTTAGATTTATTCAAAGTTAGAAGTTGAATTTTTAGTTCTTACTAGCTAAAGGGCATTAGAAACAAAATGAACATTTTGTGTTGATTTTCTCTGAAACACACAGAAGAAGGTCTACAATTTTCATCATTGCATCCTGAACTCTACAGTAAATATACAGCTTCTGTTACAAGGGAGGGAAATACACCTGTATCAAAAAGCCTAGGAGATGTTAAATCTAAGTGTTAGTAAAATTCTTTTGGGGAAATTGAAACATGGGGATAACAAGCTGAAGAAGGTTCCCTCCATCCCTTTGGTTTTTATGCTTCTGTCTTCTAATATATAAGTTTCAAACCATGTAGATATTAAATACCTAGCTATTTAACAAATATAAGTTAAGATTCCCTTAATAACTTGGGTTCCTGACATTAGAGCAAAGAGAAGCATCAAGAAAGACTCCTGAAAACACAAGCTTTTTCCATTAAAATTACAGTAGAATGAAAATTACCATTTCATTTGTGACAGGAAGTCTTCTACGCAGAAGACAGGTTACTACTTCAACTATGGCATCGTGCAATTTAGGAAACCTCAGTAATTCCTAAAAACAAACAAACAAGATTTACTGATGAAACTTCCAGATTTTTTTTAGGGGGAGGGGAAGCCCAATAGTTACAAACATAACTCTAAAAAAATGCATTTTTACCTGTGTACTGTAATTACTACAATGCTGGATAATCCTCTGCATTTCTTCATGAACTAGCTCCACACAGCGCAAGCTAGGTTCTTCTAAACGTTTGATTTGTCTTTTTACCAGCAATTCAAATGAAACTTCAGGAACAAACAAGGCAGGACGGGGACCCTAGTTCAAAGGGAGGGAAAAAGCTGCTAAATTGTGTGTTAAAACAACATGCAATTCTAAGAAGTAGTACCTGATGAAGCGCAGAATAAACCAGGTCACAGTGCTTACACCCAAAAGAACACTCAGAACAGGTTTTAAGAGTAAAATACGTTACAAGAATATTTAAATTTAAAAGCTATAAAATACAAACTTATTACCTTTAAGACAAAGTTTGTGTTAAATAATGATTAACCAGCATCCTTACAGAATTTTGAAGATTTCTACCTACTAATGTCACTCTAGGCTTACAACTATGAACAATTCTTTCACATTTGTGGAACCAAGTTTAAAGGAAATTTATTATAAAGGCAAAGACATTCTCTTCCTAACTTCAGACAGAAAAGTTACCATTATTTATTTGAAACTCCTGAGCATACAATTCTTACTGCAAGGCAGGTGGGTTTTCTGTTAAGTATAATCATAATACAGTGTCACTGATTTACAGTGTTTGGGATAATTTCAGTTATGACCATACAGAAAAATGCTTAGTTATACATAAAATATTTTCAACCTGAAATTTCCTTTTTTTTTTTTTTTTAAATTAAATTACCTTTGGAAACACAAAAATGTGGTATGTCATATAAAAAAAGACATCTCTCCTGTTACTAAATGCTGTTTTACACTTTACATTTACAGAAGGATAAGAGCATGCACACAGATCATTGCTGCAGAGTACCTAATGTGCTCCACATTTCAGTAATTCTTGACTATGCAGAAACCTGACTGTCCACACTCAACACGGTACAAAAGCTGACTTAGAGCTTGACTTTGGATGTCAAACACCTAAGTACTGAACATTTTATATACTGCAAAATTCAAAAGTGAACTTACTCTGTTAATTCTTAGCAACACCAATTCCCATATTCACAAGAAACCAAATCTGTCATGTAAACACTAAACCACTGAAGAGCTGCGTTCCTTATATAGAATTAAAATATCTGAATGTGTCCTAGCCCATTCATCTCAGAGTCAGTCTTCATAACTAACAGAAGTGCTTAATGAAAAAATAAATGCAGAGGCAGTCTTCCATCATCATTTCTGTAACACAAAATAGCTTCAGCATAGGGTTGCCAAAGCTGGGCCTAGGCTTTATTTCAGCCTGTAAGTAACAGTAATGAGATGTAAGCATTCACCTTAAAACTCATTCCGTACAGGATAATGGCTGGATATTGTCATTTTTCCACTTAAAGTACCAAAAAACAGGATTCAGCCTCTTCATATTAACTCATTCAGCTGAGATCATTAATTCACAGTACTGCAGGAGTACAGATTTGTTGAAACCTCATCTTCGAATCCAATATATAGCAACAACACTTAGAAATATGGAAGAACACTCACAGTAGCATTTCTAATGGCAGTCAGAATATCAATTGTGTTAAGGCCACCCAGTGGGTCAACAGATTCTAAAGTTCTTCCAAAGGTCTCATGAAAAATGTAACAGATTCTGGCTCCACCGCATCTGAAAGAGTGGAGTAACAAATGAACAAAGTAACAAATGAAGTAGCACCAATAAAAAAAGCTCCCATTGCAAACATTTTTTACAGTTACTTGGATTCAAATATTTTTGATTATGTTACCCTCTAGTGTAGTACTATTGCCAATGAAAGCCAGCAAGAGCCACTGGGTTGATCTAACTGCTCAGTCAATATTCTAAAAAAACCTTTTGGTACTTACAGCTCTGAAGTCTCTATGTATTTTGCTGTTCCTTCAATAGTGTTACAATATTCTGTGGCAAATTTGGTAATAAGCTGCAATAAAGTGGCACTTTTGTCCTCAACAGGTTCCCCATAGCTGTTTAGCAGAGATTGGTACTGAGCAGCTAAAACATTGATTCTGGTTTTCAGTTCTGGCAAGCAATCTCTGATATGATGCATCAGTAATCTAAAAATAGAAGGGAAGAAAAGTTTCAGCTTTATCATCTCCATTAAAACAGAGAAGAGACAGAAAATAATCACCAAAGGAAAACATTTAGTCATGAAAATTACAGTAAATTCAGAAACTGAATTTGGAACCAAGCAGAGTTTTCCTTAATATATCACTGTACAGCACCAAGACAGAAAGGAAGAGTAAAAATAAAAGTTTACATATATTTCTAACACACCAATTTATATCTTAAAGTATCTTTAAAAGCACACATTTATTTTATTTTACATAATATGTAATACCTGTTCAGTGTTCTAGCAAGATACTTGGTTCCGTTTCGATTGGCTAGGGAAGGATACTTCTTTTGAAGAAAACCATACTCATCACGAATGGAATCAGCTACACTCTTCTTATTGTTAATATCCAACTGACTCCTGAAGTTAAAAGGCAGTTACACACTAGTTAGAAGTGTAAATTATTTTTCCTTTACATCTGTTCTGGACAAGACATCTAACAGCTGGTTTTTGCTTTGCACACATAACTTATCTTCCTTAGACAACAAAGGGTTTTATTTGTTGTTCCATGCAGCACAGTCAACAAATCAGTATGGGTAGCAGCTGCAGACAGACCAAGCAATGCCTCTATCAAAATGGCATGAGATTTGACCTAGCTAATGCAAAAAATAAAGAGAACAGTACTATAGCCATATGTAATTAGCACTAGATTAGCACTAATATATACATGATCTGTACTGGATCAGTGCTAATGTGAACAGCTGACCATCCCTCAAGCTAAGAAACAATAGCAGAAGTGACACTACAGTTCTTTTAGAAGCAGCAGCCCTACTCCTTTCTAAACTAGCAGTTGGTTGAGTGGAAGAACACACAGGCTTTTGAAAAGTGAGCAACAAGCTTCTTGCTTGCTTATTTAGAAGTTTATTTTGACGTCAAGTCACCTTATTCTTAAAATCATATTCATGGTTAAAAAAGCCAAAAGCATTGCTTCACATTGACAGAGTTTTAAAAATAGCATCCATGTATCCAGACAGACCTGTTCACTACTCCAATGATGCCAAGTTTGACTGGAATCACTCTTCCCATAAGCACATCCATAGCATCAGTGCCAGCATCCATGAGATCCAGCTTTGTGATAACAGCAAGGGTTCTTCGACCTACCAAAAGGAAAATTCACTCACAGGGATGTTTTTTTCTTGATCAGGGTAGCTAAAAGTCGTAACTCAAAATGTTCCTCAGACAGCTGCATGAAGTTTAATACTGCAAACCAGCAAAGACTAGCACAAGAACACATGGTGAGAGTCTACCAGGAGCCCCTTATTAACAAGAATATATCAAAGTATTTGGCAGGTACTGCTCCCCACACAGATCTGGTTAAAGTTTTAGGAACCATGCAGTTTGAAATTATAGTCATTCCTGATGTGATCAGTAATCACAACAAAGATTTTTGCATTCTACATGAGGTTAGAGGCATTACTAAGCACTTGTAGAGAAGTCTAAGTAAGGCAGGTAGGGGACTTGCAAGCGTGAGTGGACTGAACGTATTTCTAAGCATATATGTAGGACCAGATGTAATGGCAATATGTTTGGAACTATATTCGAAATACCGCTACCCGCTGGAGAAGCTGCTAAAGGAAGCAACAGGCCCACTTCCAGCACAGAGCATCAAATACATAGCTGAAAGCCTCAAGGGACTGAATAGCTTGAAATCCATCCACTGAAGAAGCTTTAGGGGATTTAATTTTGCTAACGAAACAGATTTTTATTGAATACATGACTGAATGTTTTCCACATTACACCCAAACTTCATATTGGACACTGTGGAGGAAAAAGCAACCTAAATTCATTAAATAGGTAAAATATTGCACATCTGAACAGGTAGGCTAACACGCACAGGATTTGTCTGGGACCTTAGTATTTCCTGGGCTCTTGGGTCTGGAAAAAAAATGTGGCAAGAACTTTTTCTTTAAAATATAACACACCTTTCAAGTCTAAAAATAAACCAGTACCTCAGTGAAATCACTGGGTTCTTGGGTGCTGAAACTATCAGATGAAGTCAGAGAATCTACCTACTCTAGTACACCAAGTTCTCATTACACGCCATTATTCCTACAGAACCTGCAACATGAGCTGCCACTCCAGACCTTTAAGGTTTAGAATTTTGGGAAGTGATCCAAAAGTCACTGCTGATCATTTTTACAGGGGTAAATTAAAAGGAAAGGGTCTACCGCCCTGAACCAGGACAATTTGACTGAGAAGACTGCCAGAAGAGGTTCTCCCTCAAGGTTATGTGGCTGTGGAAGCCATAAAGGCTTAGGGAGACAGGCCAAAGCAGATTCAGAGTTTGAAAATAATCAAGAAATGTTACACTTTATGGGTAGAAAAATTTGAGGGTAAAGCACACCAACGCTATATTTTAGCCTAATTTCAGTATACTTAATTTCCAAGTATACTCTTCCATATTCTTTCAAATCACACAGCGCCATTTATTAGTCAACGGTACTGACAGCACTTTCCATACACAAGCAGCAGGCACCCAGTAGCTTCAGATCTGTCTCAAAGTCAATAAGTAAATATAAAATGATAATCCTCTTTTTAGATTAATCAAATCAGTCAGTTCTGTCACACAAATGCAGGATACCAAAATGGATACTGCCAGTACATATTAATTTTATTCTTACTAAAAAGTCACTAAACTAATGGCTAGACAGTGAATTACTAGCTGCAGGATGACATATTTTCTCTACTAAAAGAAACATTAGACAACAAAGCATGACGTCATCCTAACAGACCACTGTACACTACTAAAAATCTCAAAACCCCCAACATTCTGTAATGCCATTTTGCTGCTCTGGAAACAGAAAATAGTTATCTGGCCTGTCTGAAAGCCAGAAAGCCATTAGATATTAATTCATCACAGCATTCTCTTGAGTTGCAGAGACTGTAGCAAGAAGTCTTTAAGCAAATATAATAATTGTATTTTCCAGGAAGTGCAGTGACATTTGGTTTTGTTACTACTTTTTGCCCAAACAACTTCAGTTTTATTTCGGGATTTAATTTAAAAAAGAAGTTAAATTACAGGACCCAGTTTTTCTTGCTGCTTACCATCTGGATCCACCTCCCGTGCAATTTTAAGTGCTTCTGAAGTGGCCATGTCTGTGTTAGCAGCTGTGACTGCCAGAATAATTGAATTTGGGTTGCTGATGAATTGAAGGATTAGCTCTCTTATTTGAAGTTCTATGTCCTTAGGCTGATCACCAACAGGCACCTAGAGAAAAAACAATGTAGAGTTGTTGAATGTTGCGTATTTATGCCTACGTGAGACCACTCATTTGAAGTTCATATCCTATACCACAGTATAGGATAGTTTTCCCGCACTTTCCTTCCCCCTTCACAAACAAACAGGAAAGAAAAGGAAGACCTTGAAAGGTATAGAAGTCAAAAACACTCTAGAAATTACAATCAATTCAAATTATTCGACACTGTTGTCAAGAAGACTTAGTATCCAAGAATCACGTGTACAACTGGCAGAGCGGGGTGTGCATGGGCAGAGAAAGAAGTTACACTGTCATCTTGGTGCCACAGAAAATTACTCAGTATAAAACCAGAAGAAACAGGACCTGAATATTTCTTCTACGGTATCCTCACTTTATACAACTTCTTACGAAAAATATGTATAGCAACTCCTGGAGAAGCAACGGCGAAAACATTTTCAAACTTGCCAACTGTCCATCTATCTGCAGGTACAGCTTAGAAACTTCAAGTGCTACGCTACCTTTTTTATTAAAAAGAACATGCAGCCCACACAATGCTTCCAATCTCTCAGTTGTATATAGAAAGAGGAAGAACTCGAGCAAATCTACCTCCTGCAGCAGTGCAGAGCAACAGAAACCCAAACATTACGCCAGGAAGATGGTGACATCTCAAATTTATATAACCAACTACTTAACCTGAGAAAACCTGCGTATCTAACAATGCAGAATAATGCCAAAAAGTGAACACACACACTCCGTGTTTCAAAACACACTACTCACAGCGAGTCAGAAAAGAAGCATTCTGTATCTTACCTTTGTCATTCCTGGTAAATCCACAAGAGTCAGATTTACAACATTAGATGAAAAAATCTTAAGATGAATAGGCTCAGGACTGATTCCCTAGAAATACATTAATAATAAAAATTAATTACTGTATTGGATTATTTAAATGTACCCTTTAGAAAGCCAAAAGCTGTAATTTCATACTACGGAAACTTTTTTCCATCATACACCTTACACCTACTTGGTGAGGACAAAAAGCCAGCCACATCTGTCAACCAATTCTTTTGTCTTTGGAAGCAGCCCTGTTTTCCCCCTCAATATACTACATAAAAGCTTTTATATCTCCGTAAATATATAGATATGGAAGAACAGAATACTCAATTGTATAATTACCCATAAAGTCATGTATGTGGAAAAATGGAAGCAAGTTTAACTCAAAGTTTATTTTTTGCACTGCTTTGAAGCTTTGAATTAAAACAGCAGCAATTCTCTGCATTTTTTTTTAGCTGAAGTCACTTATCTCACAAACACAGTGAAAAATCTCATTACAATAGTTCAATGCTTTTCACTTCTACCTGCCAAAACTGTTTAAGAAAGGTTTAAGCAGCAAGAGTATCTATAGCAAGACAAAGATAGACAGTGAAACATTTACCTTATTATTTCCCGAAATCCTCTCTGTTTCATTTTCTATTTCCTGACGAATTTCATCAAAATCTGTATAGATCTGAAGTACAGAAGAAAAAAATTATTTAAAGAAATCAAAACCAGCAGACACTTACCTAATTGCAAAATAATACTCTTCTCCAAGAGACAGGGAAAAACTCTGTATCTAAGTATACAGAAAGTGAGAAAAAACAAGAATGACTATTAGCCCTTAAGCTTATGCCAACAGCAATCATCAGTGCTAAAAATTCAAGAAATTGGAATCTTGGCACTTTATCTGTTGATTAATACTCTGAGATAGCAGTTATTAGCCTTTATTTACCCCATTGATATCAGAAAAGGTGTAAAATTGTGTTCACTTAAAGAGAATTTCAAACACTTAATTACATTTCTAATCTAGCTGCAATCCTTTGAAGTTAATAAAAAACATGTAGCCTGAGCCCCTTCTCATCTCAGAGAGGACAATGAACAAGGACAGAGTTTAATTTCAAAATCTTTCCGCTCTTGTCACATCTATCCTCCTTCCACCAGTCCAAAATAAGTTAGTACACAGCTACCCTTGCACAGGTTCCCTCTACATTCCTCTCTAGATTTCCTTCAATTTCTAGCACTGCCTAGAAGGTAAGTAAATCAGTTTGAGGTAATAAACACTTAAATAATTCATCTGCCAACAAAAAGATTACTTTCTTCAAGCAAAGAATTAGATTTTGACTCTCTTATTAAAGTCCTAGGTCATCTCAGTTTCTGCTTCTCCCCCTCCAATGAGCACTGGCCTCTTCCTTCCTTTTCACGGCTTTCTAATAAATCTCTGCAGTAGCCAATTCTTCAGTGAACTGAAACGATTTGTGATTATATACTTCTTTGTCTTTGCAACTTCCTTTCTAATCTCACCAAAAAAGAAAAATCAACAAAATAACACAAAAAGAATTAAGATAAATCACTCAGCAGAATCAATGACCCACACAACAGTCAACTTACTGGTAAACTTTGTCTTGAATTTAAAAGAATGTTTTCAGAAGCTTTCTACTCATATAAAGCAAAACAGAAAATCCTCAGTACAGTGGCATATAATATAGCAGATAGAACAATCTCCTTTTTGGGAAAGTCAAGGAATAAGATATAGTATTAAATATATATGTGATAGAATGTTTATAAGCTCCATCATCAGAGTAAGCATACCTTATTTTTGGTGTGAAGAAATTTACCCCACTCTTCAGCATCTATCTCTGAAAACAAAGAATTGATACATGAGGAAGAGGAAGCAGATGATTCAATGACATTTTCCCGAAAGCCTGTTTGTTGAAAACTACAATGCGATTTTTTTTTTCAAGTAGCAAGAGAAAAATTAGTCTGCTTTTTACTGTTAGATCTTTAATAGCTCAATATAAATACATTTATGATTCTGCTTACAATTTTGCTTATTTAAACATTGCATCTCGTTACTCTTTTTAATCTGTCTTTCTTACACAAGGTCCACCTTCTTAACTGTAACTGAGCCAATCAGCTATCCTACCATTTTTTTTTCAGAAATGGCCTAGTCCATTAAATATCAGCTTGCAACAGAAAACAAAATAATTATTAGCAATAGCTTAAAAAACCTGAAAAAAATACCAGCTTTCAGCATCTTTCCTTTTACCATGCAAGCAAGATCAAATTACAGCTGAAAGAAAAAGTTAGAAAAACCTGTAGAACCAAAACCAAGCAAACAGAAAATACATAAGAATTCTGCGTAACAATGGAGTCTTAGGAAAATGTGTCTCTTCCCAAATCTGTCAAGGACCAAACATCTTAACTCTTGTGAGTCACCACTAATGTCCAGAATTATTTGGGGGCTGTTCAAGAGCAGTCCCAAAAACAGCAAAGGAGGTTTTGTCAATTCCTGCTTCATAGCACAGACAGCAGTTTGAGGCACACTGTGAGATACTCACACTTCCACAACTAGGTTTCCAAGTATTAGTCTTAAGGTCCATTTCAAATTTTTAGTTTCTGGTCATTTCCCCTCCGCTCCCTGATACAGCAGTCTGTTCTAGAAGAACAGTCTACAAGAAATCTGACCATTTGGCAAACACACTGCTTACCTACAATCAAGTCATATTTCAGAACATTTTTTCTACTCAAGTTGAATTTCAAGGTACTGATCAATAGAGGATTTTTAAAGGATTTGGGAATTAAAAGTGCAGGAAATTCTATGAAGCAGTAATGGCACAGAAGAAAAGCAAAAATCATCTCATTTTAATACAACAAGGTCAGAAAACTAAAAATCAACCAGATCGCAAGACTCAGCAAAATAACCAATCAACACTGTAGCCAAAGTGTAAAAGTAAAAGTGTAATCAACAATAAAGTGGCATGAAATGTATGTGATTTTGTGTATATAAGCATGCACTTTATGCGTAGGGAGAAAAAGCAAGTGGATAAAGGCAACCTTTAGAAAGGTGTCTTGGATTTTTCCATGTAGCAGGGTCTGCAGTTAAAGAGAAACAGCATTGAATGATGTTTAAAATTTTTAATCATATTTAATACAGCATTTTATTAACTTTCAGTATGAGACAGCATTACAAAGATCACAAATACATGCAGACAGATGTGCATGCTATTCTACTATTGATGAGAATGTGTAACATATTAACAATATGCACAGAAATAAGACCTTAACTAAACACTGATAAATGATGCATATTAATCAGATATTCTATATGACAAAGTTTACTTAATGATGACTATTATTGCTGTTCATCTGATTTCAACAGCTCACAATATTTTTATCTAAGCACAGAAAGCAGCACCATCAGGTTCCGCAAAGTTGAACTGCTTTGGCGAAATATGTTTCTCATCATTTACTCATGGCAAGAATGGGAAAGAGTAAGGAAACATTTTTAATGTCACTGAAAGTAATGTTACTGTATGGGAAAGAAATTAGAGGTTGTGCATCAATCTTTCTAATGCTCAATTAAAAAAAAAAATGGCAGTTCTGAGACAGATTTAAGAAGAAACAACATTGGCCATCACCCTTCTCAACTTTTAATTTTCTCAAAATATTCATGGAAATCCCATTACTAAAAAAAAAAAAACCCAAAAAACCCCCCAAAAAAACCCCACAACACTTTTTATTGAAGGGCTGATAAGTTTACAGCTCTATATTTTTATGTAATGCCAGTACAGCACCATGGAAATGCAAGTATCAAACCAAACTGGTGAAAACATTTTTGGCATGTGCCTGTTTGGCACTGAATGCAAGTAGCACAGCAACAATCAATTCACCAGTTTGAAAAGCCTAGGACATCTGGGAAGTTATTTTTATGTCTTGTTCGGTGGGTAAGTCAAAGGTCTATCATCACTGGAAACATGCTGATTTAGATGGACTTGATCCATTAAGGAAAAAAATTTAAGAACCAAACTACTTTTACTGTTCTGCAGGCACATGAGCTATGAAGAACCCATTGTTAGGAAGCAGCTTTTATTTGTCTTGGTTGGTAAACAGGTGAAATTACATACTAGTCTCCAAAATAAGTGCAAAATGAAAGGACTTATTAATTCCAGGTTATTAAACAGGTTTAGTTTATTTACAGTTCAGAGGAAATAAAGCAAAATACACAGACAGGAAGAAACTACAGTATCTTCAAGACTGTATTGTTCATTCTCTCTTAAAAATTGAATTAAGAAATTAAAGACAAGCAGAAAGCCAGGAAGAAAAAGATACAGCAAGATCCTACCACCATTAATTATATTTCAAAGATATGGACCAAGCTCTCTTCTGTTATGTGCCCACTAGGGAGATAATGTCCTCCTAGGACACATTGTTTTAGTCTTAAATTACTGGTTTTGTGGTGGCATAGAAATTTGCAGCTAGGTACTAGGCTTAGTTCTATGTATAAATAAATGTTTTGTTTTAGTATAATTATTAACTTTTTAAAATACATATTAAAAGATATGCATTCTAGTCAGAGGCATTGCATTTTAACTTGTTAATATCTAAGGATTAAACGAGACTGAAAATTTTTTTAAGCTTTAACAAGCTACAAGTTTTCTTTGCTATATATAACCCAAGAGAAGATTGAAGCCATGATAAATTGCTTAGTCTTAACCTCAGCCTTGGTGCACATTAAAAAAAAAAAAAAAAAAGAGTTAAGGAATAAATGCAGTCTTCTGAGGTGCACAGAAAATCTCATCTGGTCCAGGAATAAGCTTTTATAAGTTTCATCTCATTTTATACAGCAGGGAAACTCTTGTGCCACTCTTTCTGAGGAAGTCTGTACTGACACCTTTTTAATATTTGAGAAAAAAAATCCCAATAGCTCTAATCTAATGCAAAGTAACTTTTAGGAAAGGAGGAGCAATTTGCATTACTAAAAATGCAAGGATGCTCAAGGCAAAGAAAAAATATTTTCATTAGCCTACATTCAACAACCCAGTGTTCTGGTTTCCACGTAGAACATTTTTTTTCTATCCCTAGTTTTACTGGTAAATCAGTTTTCCCCTGTTTATGTTACCTTCTGGAAGCTTTTCAGGCAAAACTTTCAGGTAAATTAATCACCTGATTACATTCAAGATTCAATGCTAGATAAAAGCATACAGAAATGACATTTTGGTCATTATAAAATTACTAAGTATTACAGATTATAAAACTTTATTAAAACAGCAGCTATTAAGAACAGATAGATCCTGCCTTTCAAAATACATCTCCTGAATAAACCAACAGACTGTTTGCTTTTCTGGCTTTTCATATGTTGCAGTGAGACCTGAAAACTTTAATTAATGTACTGGAAAACTAGACATGACGACTGTATTTTTCTCAGGACTGCCCTCCACCAAGTTGTTACTTGTTATCTCCTATACTGCAATGTTCCTTTAAGAAACCCAAATACAGTGCAATGCTAACTGACTTCCATTATTCATGTATCTTTTCTTCCTTCCTAAAGCGGTAGAAATGTTCTTCATACACAACGGGAGCACAAAGAAGCTGTTAAGAGTCATAAAAGGCTACCACCGTAGAGGATTTCTTGCAGCATGGCAACAAGAATTTCCCATATAGATAAAGGACAAAAATCAGCAAAGCATGAAGAATCTTACCTGTTTTCCTAACTTTCTAGTTCCCAGACTACTATCTGAACTCTTTTCCCATCACCTTATCCTTTCCTAGCTCTCTTTTTCTAAATAAAAAAATCCACCTTGTGAAAAAGACGTGCACATCTTCCATCCCTTCTATATCTTATGCCATTTTTTCCATCCTTTACGCTAACTAGATGGCAAGCTATTTCACGTGAAAGCTCTTTCTCTCGTGCTTCTACAAAGCTAAGTACAATGAAGCAGTGCACACCAGGAGCTAGGGGTAAGGGATTCCTGTTTGAAGTAGAGAGCAAAAAGCTGACAAAACAGTGTTGACTTAGGAAGCAACAGATCTGTATTAATTATTCCTGTGTTCTGTATCAATTCCATCTGTTCAGAATTTGATCAATGTTCAGCTTCCTATCTTGAACAAAAAAAAAAGAACCTATAAACATTTACTAATTGACCATTCATATGTTCCCTCCTCTTTTCCATTTCCTAACAAATGGCTAAGCTACCAGAATAGGTCTTAGCTACAAAACCAATTTCATAATTTACACGACGAGGCCCAGTTGTCTCATAAATGCTGCTGCTCTTGCAATCTGATAAGAGAACACTACAGTGCAGTATCACCACATCAAACACACCGTATGTGCTGAATCACTAGAGGCTAACAATAAACAGCAAAAGAATAACGAGAACATTTCCTTCACACCAAACCACACACATTTCTGTAGAATATATGTATCAGTGTGAAATGTTATGAAAACACAGCACTTCATATTTAATGGAAAATTCATATCTATTCTACTTTCTGACTCTTGATTTATTGCAGTGAGCACAGTACAGGGGTATCACATGGCTCATCAGTGACTTTTGAGGAACAGCAGAGATGATCTTTAATGTTAGAAAATCAGAAGTTATTTCAAATGTCTAGATGCAATTCTTTCTCAACAGTCTTTCCCAAGAAATCCAAGAATCAAATAATAATAAAAATAAAATAAAAAACCCCAAACCAGTCAAACAAAAACCCTAAATTGATATGAACTGATATTCCTTGGCAGCTCACATACATCAGAAGATGTCAAAATTAAGGTATGGGAGAGAGACAATTTTTTCCTTCATAGCCATAAAGACAAGGCAGTTGTCCATACTTAAACGAATACCACAGCAATATAAAATGCTTTGTGTTAAAAACAGGGAAGCTTTTTAGATGCAAACACTCAGACAGAGGTAAAATTTAAGCTTATAAGAACCACAGACTAGTACTATTTTTTAAATGGATGTATTTATATGTAATACTAATGCATATCTAGAGCAAGCATAGTACGGATAAAGGTGACAATTCACAAAACAGAAATCAAAACAAAGAGGCAGTTAGATAAAAGTATCTGTGCACACAGAGTTTATTACCAGCGCATTCAGAAAGCAGCATGCCGAGGCTGATATTCTCTTGTCCAATATTCAATTTGTAAAGAAGAAATCCCTCATCTGGAGAAAATCTTTTTCTGCTAGACTACGGATAGATTTTCCTCTGGGAAATCCCACACACATATTCAACCCTACCTCAACAGCCACCTCATAACAAACAAAAATATGACCTGTAATAGTATAGGGAATTATTATAATGTCAGACAGTGTAGCCAGGATAAGGGGTTGCCATCTTTTTTTCTTTCCAAGCTACTTGATTCCATCTTCTCAGATGTAACACCACAATCTCTATGTATGCTAAACCAGAGCAGTGACAAGTCTATTTAGACCATGATTTGCCTGAATTTTGGAGGGAGAAGACAGGCATTTTGAATGCAACTGGTAAGCCATAAAGGTTTGTCTGTTCTGACCAAACAAGTCCATGTCTCTCTCAAAAGAACATCTAGAAGAGAATATAGCATCTACATCTTGCACACTGATTTTTTTCCCCCAAGTATCTAAATGGGCCTTAAAAATATTAATTTAGCCCAACATCCTTATGTAATATCATTATCCCATTTTACATTTAAAACGTGAATCCCCAGATCAAATGCAACAGAAAGGATCTGCCTTGACTCAGAATACCCTAATTATAAAACCATCTATTATACCTGTAAAGTTGCAGAGCAGAACAAAATCATGTTTTATTCTACAACTCAGAATCATAACATTCTGAAAAGTACCAGAAACTATGCACTGCACAATGCAAGTAACAAACCCCCCCACACACATTTAAAGAGATCCAATGTGCCATTTCTAAGAGGTTGCCCAGAAACTCTCTGAATTCTCCATCCTTGGAGGTTTTCAAGACCCAACTGGACAAAGCCCTGAGCAACCTGGTCTTGAGTTCTGAGTTGGCCTTTTTTAAGGAGGAGGTTGGACTAGAGACCTCCTGACATCATTTCCAGTCTGAATTGTTCTACAATCTCTCACAATCCAGCACACCCTGGATTGCACACTAGAAGTTCTTAATTGTTAGGAACCAAATTGTGTTCTCTGCCTGCATCAAAAATCTAAGATTTATCTTATGATCAGAAGGTAGATATGCCTCTGCTGCTCCTTCATAAGAGCACTAGTTAATATAGAATGAACATTTAAACTCCGAAGGGACAACTGAGATTTCTATATTATCTTTCAGCTGATCAAGAAAGTAACACTACAGAAGACACAAACTTGAAACTAGACAGCTTCAGAACATTTAAAGTGTTATTCTTGATGCGCTTGGAATCTCTCAGTGCAGCCCAGTAAGGTAGCAGCTGTAAGCCACAGAACATGCCCATTAAATTGTTTGCATCTACTACAAGTTTGTTTTCATTTCTCCTTCTTCTGCTCTATCCAGAACTTACCTATTTCCTAACCTCCTTCTAAAAAGTCACATATTAATCCTCTCAAGGGAAAACCTTATTTGTACAGCAAAAGACGAAGGAAAGAAAAACACACACAAGAAAATCATGTTCTCTACACTCTAGACAATCATTATTATAACTGAAATGCTTTCTTTGGCCTGCTTTTCTCAGCAGAAACAGAGAACAAACAGGGAGACTTAAAACATTAAAGATATTTTGAATATTCAAAAGATTTTGACTTCATGACATTTGCTAAATGGACAGAACAAATGTGACAACAGCTGTACTTTCTTCCAAGTAAATTTTAAAAAGCACACTCGAGTTTTAAGATTATAACAACTGATTTTTCAGTCAAATGAACAAGAAAGATTAAAAGTCTCTTTCCTACTAGGCAAAACACACTCTTGGATCACACTTACCATTTTCATCTCCAGCTGTTTTCCGACCATCCTCTGGGGAAACATGCACCAGCTGCAGAATAAGGGGTCTCCGGGTGACAACTCCAGTACCTCGTGGGAGCAGATCCCTCCCCACAAGACTTTCCAACACAGAACTCTTTCCACTGCTCTGAAAATTGGAATACAACTACATGATTTTCTTAAACATAAAAACTATGTAATATTTTAGTTTTAACTTGCTTTCATCACTCTTGCAAATAGTGCTGTATTCTGTCCTCAGTTATACAGTGCCCAAAGGAGCACACGATAGATTCACTGCGTCTAATACAGTGGTATCACACTGCATAGACACTAAAAGATGCAAGTTTGCTATAAACCAGTAATTGTCTAAATCTGCTTGGGATACTTAAAAGCCATGTAGATAGATGTATTTTCTATCTCTTAGGACTAAGTTAAACATGTAATAGGTTTCAGAAAAATTAACATTTTCTACCCCAAATATTAATCTCTCCAGAAACATTTTTAGAAAAGAAAAAATATTTTTCTTTATAATGCTCAGCAAGATATTCTGTGTCTTCTACTATGTTATTTTCTAACACCTTGCAGCAACACTTCGCTCTGTAGACTAAGGAATTTAACCTTCTGTTAGTATTAACATGGGCTGGCCATGTGAATACGAAAATATATTAACTATGTACACTTGAGTACATTAAGATATTACAATCTCATATACCTTTCAGTTTGCTTTTTTCTTTGTATAATGTATTATTAGCTTCCTGAGTGCAGACATTGTCTCATACTCTAAATACACAAACAAACATTGTTTTATATTGTCTCTCCCACTCTGTGTGTGTATATATACATTTATAAGTATTTACAGCTGAATTGACTGCAAACATCCGTCTACATAATAACGGCCTGTAATAAGTTGTGAAATACTTGAAGGCTGTGAAATTACAAATTCACTTTGAGAGTTTATGCGTAAAACGTTCTTCTGTAGCACTTTTGTATAAGATGCAGAATTGGGCTACATGGCCCAATAAGCAGCTGTGAACACATGGGTTTTAAGAAAAGCGATTCAAGACTATTATCATGTTAAAACTAACAATAAACAACAGATCCAGATAGGTCAACATAATAATTTGAAAGTGTGCCTGATAAGATTTTGTCTTTTTAACAGTTTTCTGCAGCTGGAAAGCCAACACAAGCATGAGAAAACCTGCTCTGACAATCACTGCCATCAGCTAGGATATGTTTCTATGTTCATGCTACTACCAAATAATTCTCTTAAAAAAAAAAAAAAAAAACAACACCCAAACAACCACAAAACAAAAAAAGGAGATGCTTCTGACAGCTAGGATGTGCATTACTGCTACACAACCTCAATTCAGCTCACCAGTTCTGAAAGAACAGATTTGAGACTTCAAGTAAATCATAAAATGAGTACACAACCTAGCATAACGTGAAATAAAAGCAGTGTTGAATACCTTTTAAATACCATATATTTAGTGACATCTTAGGTGACTTTTCTAAAAATGCAAAATAGATCAGCAGAGATCTAGCAACACAGCACTATCAGACAGCACATTTCTGCTAGTGCAGTAAGACAAGACAGGAACATATTACATGAGAGCATTAGAACCTATTAAAATAGGACTTGTATGCAGAAGCACAAAATAAATATTAAAATACAAGGCCAAACCCCTACAAAGTCTGAACAACGACAACAAATTAAAACTTTCTTTTCTTCTAACACTTTACTGTATAACTATGCTTTATGGCACAGAAAAGTGCTGGTTTATAAATAATGTTATTTGCCTCAATAGGTGAATAACAAACCTTGTATATCATGTATACTTTTCAAAGTAAATCTGCATCAAATTTGACAGCAGTCAGGTCAACTGTCTAGAAAGAGTAGGGAGAAGGACAGGGTCACAGGAAAGAGAAACAGTCTTATTAAGATTTTTTGCTTAAAAGATGCCCCTAGAAAGTAATTAATAATTTTCTTCAACTGACCTTCTCCAATCAACTTTGGGCACCTTCCATGCAAGGAGCTTATGACAGGACATTGGCATTGAAATCTTATCAAAGACTAACTGAAGAACAATCTGGCCAAAGCATGAACTAGTTCTGGAAGCCTCCCTGACAGTAGCACACTTCTGAAGAATTAATGATATTACAGAATGGGAAAAAACATACATTTCAGAATGACAAACAACAAACCACTTCTTAACAAACTTCGTAATTTAAAACAAATGAAATCTCTGCTCAAAAAGAGGAGACGTGATAAAGGTTCATAAGCTGCATTGGAAAAAAAAAAAAACCCACCCCAAAACCACCAGGGTTTCATTTATTAAAAATATTTTTAACATCTCTTGAGCAAGACTTCTTACACATGGGTAGAATGATCACTCAGTCTCAAAGGGCTGGAGGTGAGACTTAGATGAAGTGGCTTCTCCTGAACATAGAATTCAAGTAGAGAAGGGATAGTAAGAGATAGCTGAAGTCCCTACCAAGAATCTCATCAAGACAGGAAGTCCATGAGATAAGTTGCTGCATGCTACTATTCATTGTTTGATCTTTTTGGAAAGAGTGGTGTTGCAGGAAGCTGAGATGGGCACACACCAACCTACATATGAACTAAAACACTATGTCTTATACCACTTCCACAGTTACCTTTGGACAGAGAAGGAACAATCTGGATCCTTTGCAAATGTAAAGTCATACATTAGATCCCACACTGCAGTACTCCACACATCAGGAAATTTGTTTCAAATTGCATTACGTTCCCTTATTAAAGCAATCTGTTCTTGGAACATAATACAGTATCTAATGACGCACTCCTTAATCTGGGCCCCATCCATGTCCATTACCAAGAATTGTCTGGGAACATGGTAAAGAAAGCAGTAAACACAAAGCTGATCTTTTTCTGCCAGTGGGGGAAAAGTGAAGGATATGGGGTCTGTTCAGAATACAAATTCAATTCAGCCAGTCCTTCATATAACAGATGCAGACAGAGACTAACACTGATGACCAAAGGTACCATGGAATTTTTAGGAGTAAGTGTGCAGCAGCATCACGCTTGTTTTGTCATCTCATTGGAACGTTCATCACAATGTTAAGTGTGGACTGAAATGCATAAACTCATTTCATGAGGAGTCTAGAAAAACATTCACAAATTCTAACCTTTTGTGGCAGATCAGTCAGGTTTTCCTCTGGACCTATTATCTGATCCTAAATATCTATAAGCTGTGATATCTAAAGGAACTTTATATAGATTGCTCAGAAATAAAGAGAGGGGCAAATACAGGAATAACTTGCCATCTGTTGCTTCTTTAGCCATTTGTGTCAAACTTCCATTGCTGAGTGTTTAACACCCTGCTCTGTTAACCATCATCAGTCTCACAGATAAGCACCTGAGTTTGATGGATGATAAAACCATTTTTCCTAGAAGTACAAAGATAAGAAGAGAAGATCCACCCAGGGACTTAAATATTTTATTTCAATACACACTGACAGTATATATGATGTAAATCTTATCAGATTTCTCACTGCCTACCTAACAGTTATATTTTCATCACCATCAACATCATCTTCAGGTTAATCTAAAACAATCAAGGATGAAGGGCAGAATAACAGGGAAATGATTGTGCACTTACTCTCACAAATTAAAAAAGATGGTGTCTGTAAGAACTGTGATCAACTCCAAAAAGCCAGCATCTCTACTGTTTAACAGTCTTCATGATCTTGCTTCAGCCTACCTATCCTTCAACGCTGCTTTACTTGTCCATGCATATTTCAACTGCGTGCACTTCTTAAGTATCAAAAGACTTTTGCTCCCAGCCATTACGCTAATTAATTCCTATGAGAAAATTTGGTTTACAGCCTGCTGTATTACTAACCACATTTTCAGGAATTCAGAAGCAGCAGACAGCAGTTCATGACTTTATAATTGTCCAGCTTCATTAACAGCAAGAGATGTTACTTTCAAAAACACTTCAGGGCTGTTGACAAGCCAAATGGAAGAGACTCTGTATTGAAAATTTTGAAGTAACACTACAAACAACCGGTCACATTCATCCCAAACACTTTACAGAATCACAGACTGGTAGGGATTGGAAGGAACCTCTGGAGACCATCTAGTCCAACCCCCCTGCTAAAGCAGGATCACCTAGAGCACGTTGCACAAGATCGTGTCCAGGTGAGTTCTGAATATCTCCAGAGAAGGAGACTACACAACCTCTCTGGGCAACCTGTTCCAGTGCTCGGTCACCCTCAGAGTGAAGTTCTTCCTCATCTAAACATTTACTTCGCTAGCTTTCTTATTCTTTTTTCCAAGGCCTCATTAGCATTCCTAATTTTAGAAGACTTGTGCCCTATACCCAACAGCATGCAAAGATCCCTTGTCCATATCCTGACCAATCCTCTTCCACTATTGCTAGTTATCCTCCACTTTGAGGCCTGTCTACTATAGAAAGGCCCAGAAAACCCTGCTGGTGAAGACCAAGGCAAAGAAAGCACCAACTGCCTCGGCCTTGTCCATATTCACTGTCACTACATCACCTGTCACAGTCAGCAGCAAGCCTGCATTTCCCTCATTTCTCTTTTTTCTTCTTTAACTGCTGATGCAGTGCTGGAAGTTGGTCTTGTTGTCTCTGATGTCCCTTACCAGTTTCAACTCTAGTGGAATGTTGGGTTTCTTAATACCATCTCCGCATATGCAGGCAGTATTTTTATATCCTTGAGCGAGCTTGTCCTCACTTCTACCTCCTGAATGAGTCTTCTGTGTTGATGCTCAAGTCATGATTCCCTTTACACTGCTTTCCTTACATGTCTACTCATTTTCCAGAGTATGGACTACTGATTTCTGCTCCAGCAAGGTTTTCCTTAAAGGCATGCCAGGTCTCTCGAGCTTCACTGTGCCCTGTGACTCACTGGATCCCACCAATTAGCTCAGTAAATAAGCCAAAGTCTGCTCTTATTCTTAGGAAGTCCATCCAGCAAGAAGGCAATAAACACAAAGACTCACCTGGAGTCTCACTGATGCACATGAACCATGAGATTTTTGTTTTTTACAGTCATTTGCTCAGACTGTCGACTGTTGCATATTTCAAGTATCATTACAATGACAATAGACTTGTATTAGCCACAACAAATTTCAAGTTATCTTACAAGAATCTGCTGCCTTCCTTCTGTTTATCTTTAGACTTCATAATCACTCTGTGGAGCCAATGTAAAATAAATCATCTGTGGAAAAAAAACTTTATAAGGAAACATGTTCAATAAACTACTGAGGAACTTCCAACAAGAAAATTGGTTGAAAGGGGTGTAAACTTTGTTCCTTGCTTTTGATAGGACAAACTGATAATTTTTTTTTTTTATTACCTGATCAAACAGGAAAACTGCAAAGAACTCCTGCAACACAGGAGGACAGCACAAGAAAATAAAAAGGCAATGATGTCAGTATTTCCTATAACTTTTTCAGCAGCACAACAATAACAAGCATTTCAGAATGACAGTAAGGAATTGTGAAGTAGGAGAGATTTCTCAATAAGATATAACAATTCCTGAAGAATTCTCTTAAGAAAAGCAATGCATCTACTTTGACATCTGAGGCAGAATGGTGGCAATTTTGCAGTTTCTGTCATATGATTATAAAAGTCCTGCTGGCTAAATCATGCTCTTAGCAATACATACAAATATGGTTTGTATCTTCTACTATTGGGAAATAGAAGCTAATGCATTTTTGCTGAGGTCTCATCCATAGGATTATTACCCAAATAGGTGCTCTGAAAAGAAGTTCTTTGCAGTAGCTATCCTGGAAGAGTTCAGCATGCTATAACTAAAGAGCAGCAAGATTTTTTTTTTCTTTCCTTGTTTTGCAAACATGAATTATTCTGAAATAAATGGTCGGCACACATGCAATTCCAGAGCAGTTCCACAAGGAAACTGCTTTGGTTGGAATAGCTATTGTGGCAGGATTTTCCTATGTGAACTAGGGACACCCTAAGCTAGGCTGGTTCTAAAGAACCAACAAATTTAAAAGTGTATTTACCAATCAGAAGAGAATTCTGAAGTTATAAGCAGGCCTAATGAAGTATTGTAAGACATACTTTGAAACAAAATTATACTTCCAGAAAGATGTAGAAGAGCTAACAGTGGTATTTGAAGATCCACATTTCAAAGCCCTACAGACAGACCTTACATAGTATGGCTTATACTATTATATTCATTACTTTTTCAGTTAAATCAATCGAAACAAAACCAATTTGTATCTTCAGATTAATAAAGTTCTAAACAACAGAGTTGGTTTGTGGGGTTTTTTTTATTTTTTTTATTTTAAGAGAGACCCAGTTGACCTTCTGGCTACTATATGAATAAATCTTTTCCAAGAACTGCACAGACATTTTCTCTCCAGATTCTGAAACACATTTGCCAGAGCCTTCTGCTTTAATACTCTTCCCCTTCACTTTCCCGAAACCATGTTTCCTTTGCACTGTCCCCTGTGGACAAGATACAAGATCCATCCATTCTAATTAAAATACAGGTCTTCCAAGAAAGACAATTGCCAATCACAAGATGAACAGGACCCTGGCAGCAAGCACACAAAACCAGTGGCGGTGGGTGAGGGGGTGGAATACCACTTCATTCACATCCTTCTACAACTGTGTATTCTCTCCACTCTTCAAAAATAACTGGGTGTTTGCAAACAATAAAATCAGTATCTTCATTTAAAAGATGCTTGATATTGCTTTCATATTAAAAAATCTGTAGAGATTAAAGGCAGGATGAGGAGATCAGTTATTAGACCTATAATTGTATTTTAATTCATATAGTCTGCACATAGACACAACGAAAATGCCATCCTTCCAATCATAGAAGCCTTCAGGACCTAAAAAGTATAGCTTTTCAGAAATGGAGAGGGCCCATCAGAGAAAACAAACAGCACAACTCCAAATGTTGTTTGCACTATATAACTTTAGCAGCAAAATTTATATTGTGCCTGGTAAATGTAAACAGCTAATTAATGTCAGTCTCACTTTGCTGCTTGTCTGAAACAGACACCAGACATCAGGGCATGATTTGGCAGGAGGAAGGGATGGCAAAAAGGAAAACAGTTATGCCCAAATCCAGATACAGTGCATGTCAGATATCAAAACAAATAAAAAAACAAATCAAGAAGTTTGGAAAACATTTGGGAGAAAAGACAAGCTCTCCCCAGTCAGCATGGCCAGCACTGAAGCTATGCTCAAGTTACATCCCCTTTGACAAATGTAGATACAAATGTAATTTTGCATCTGCTTGACATCATAGGAAAGATCCCTGAACCAAAAAGAAAATCAAAAGAGGAGGGAGGAAGACATTCCTGAGCTGAGCTTGGCATGGGGTTTTCCTGGTTGCTTGGTACAAGCTGGAGCTTCTGTCACCCAAAATTGGCTTTTCGCCAACACATTGTCGGACACATTGAATAAACTCAATAAGCAGAAGAGGCTTAAATTTCTGTTCCCCTGACCTACCCTGAAGGGAAAGGTCACAGGCATTTGAAGTTTAACACTACAATGCCAGTCTCTCTCAAACCAGATGCTTTGATACAGCATCCACTGGATTCTCCTCCTCGTCCCGGTAGCCAGGACCACACATTAACTTCTCATTGCTGCCAACTTCTTAACAGGCAAATTACCATCCTAACTGTTCAGCCTACCAGAATACATAGTTAGACATTTTCAAATGCTCAGGCTATCTGTTATCTCAGATCAAGAAAACTTCCTCCTTGGCAAAAAAAAAATAAAAATGGTTTAGTGTTGAAATATCAAACATGGTACTTAGTCCAATCAGCAAAAAAAAAAACAAAATTAAAAATTTAATACTCATCTGTGAGCCAGCCACAGAGGCAAACAAAACAGCTCTTTCAGACAGAAACATCCAATAGAACAGTCTATGTTATATATTGTACACCACCCCATTTAAAGTCCCAAAATAGCATTAACTGAAGACTGAGCAAAAATACTATATAAATGTAAACCTGAAAGGTCATTTAAAAATCTCACTGTGAATTTCATTAGTTGCTAGATCCATTTCACCATGATGTCTGTACTAGAATCAGCGCTACCAAGTGCAAATAAAGCCCACAATTTGTTTTTATCATGTCAATATTGGAAGAACTTTGCTACAAAACTGACACTAAAGTTTGTAGGTCAATGACTTCTAAAAATGCAAAAAGGATTCCAAGAATAAATGACCTGAAAAACTAAAGGTAATTAATTTTTTACACATATCTAGGCAGAGGTTTTGTTGGTTGGTTGTTTTCTTTTAAATTTATTCTAAAACTCATGCCTACTTTTGTAGCGTAGGCATTTCATTTTTGTGACAGCATCTATGTGCCCTTAATATAAAATGTTGTAACTAATCAAACTTCTTTTCTTCCCCTTGCCTCCTTTTATTATTGTTTTAATGTGTTTGGTTGAGGCACTTCAGTACCACCTTGTTACCCCTTACAAGTGTGGATCACAAAGCATTTGCATAAAACACATCAGAAGGTTGAGTATTACAGGATTATTGAACAAATATTGTTTATATAGTGGGTATTATAATATTATTGAATATCGTTTATATAGTATTCCCAGCCTGGACTTTTTTTTTTTGCACTTCAGTAATACAGTTCTAAAAATGGAACTGAAATACTGAAATACTGAATTGGGGCAAAAATAGAACACCTATCTGGGAATGGCAAAAACACTGAAATAATGATGAAAACTTGGAGGACACCCTCAGACTGCCAAGTTCTATCAGCAGCAGTGTCTTCAATTTTCTTAATAGACCCTGTAATAAGATACAGAAATAACTTACATGGTATTTATGGGGAGAATGAGCAGGAATTCTCACATGACTGAGTCACAGGAACACCACTAGAAGAAATGTGAGAGGCCATCTAAACTTATAAAATTTACTGAGAAATATTTTGTAATTAGTACCAAAATCCATCTAGAAAGAGGAAAAATTGAGACACTTCAATTGCTCAGAACACAAGGATGGTAGGCAATTAACCCCAAAACAACAGAGGAGGGGAAAAGGGGACACGGGAAACAAAAAACATTCAAAGCTAAATTAAGGATTATAATCAGTTTCTGGTTCTATATACTCTAGAAAAGATAGAATTAACTTGATGCACAGAAGCAGAAATAAATCAGAACTGAAGAAGACACAAGCACAAAACAATAAAAGAGAAGAGGTACATAAGACAGGTGAGAAAAATAAACAGAAAAAATGACTTAAAGCATTTTTCTTCTCTTTGTTGAATATGTAAAAAGGTAATTTATGAAAAGCAACAGGCAAACTGGAAGTAAAAGCAGCATAAATCAGTTAACAGCATTACAGAAATCTTAACTGGTAGCATCTGTTTCCTATAAAGAAAAATTGAGGTGCAAAATTCAAAATTGTTTGTGAATATTATTCAAAGAAATAAAAGACTACATATGCCAGTAGGCTACAAAACAACACAACTCTGTGAACAAACATAAAGGCCACATAGTACTTAATCAAAAATATCTCAAAAAACAAGATTTTTTTTTTAAGGCACATTTAAAAAAAAAAAAAACATGGAAGCAAGCTACCAGCAGCAAAACTATCAGCTCTAAGGCCATATTTGAGACATTTGCAGAAATCTGTTCTATGATAGACTAATTTCAAATTAATAAAATAATAGAATTTTATTCAAGTTATTTTAAGACTAATTGCACAAAATAACCATCTACAGAATTACCATGTCAGTAAATACAATTATATCTTCCAACAACCCTGACTAAAAACAGAACAACAAAAAACCACGATACAGCTTGCTAGACATTTTTGCTGTATATTTTCCTGGAGTCTATAAAGGACTTTGTTTTGGCATGCTAAGAAATATTGTACTAACTCAAGGGTTTTTATGAATATACTGAATACAGCACTGAACGGATATTAATACTGATGGGTAGACTCTTGAAGTCAAATGCATATCAATACTGTCTTAACTCTCAGCATCTACTGTACACACATGAAAAGTTAACTAGGACAAAGTTGTCTAAAAGGATGACAATTGAAAAAAAGCCACTTCAATGTATTTCATATAGTGAAACAGAAAAAATGCTTTATTTATTTTACTTAGAAAAATGCCACACCTCTGCCTTGCACTTTCTGTTGCAGAACTAAACTAAAACAAAAGCAAACAAAACAAAAAAACAGCTTGCTTGTATGATTTTTAATGTAACGGAGATTAAATGTCTTCATAAAGTGATGGACTCCTATAAGCTACAAAAATAGCAAGTACCCAATATAGCTTACCAGTGCAAAGTCTCTCCCACCCAATTCAGGTATTTTAGATCTATTTTATAAAGTGGCTGATATAAAGTCAATGAATCTATCTGGTAAAACAGAATGACAGATGGTTGCCTCACAACCAGTACAACACTGTAGCTGGCTTTGAGCAAACCTATTCCATGCTTCAGCAATGTACAAGCTTTAAACATACAACTCACCTATTTTAAGACATATAATGAAATGCCTGACTGCAGAGTAGTAGATATTACTGTCTGAGGTAGGCATGCTATTGTCAAGTACCATCAGACATTCAATAAACACTTTTAATTTCACAGAAAGAGAGAGATCCATTAACTTCAAGTTTTAGTTGTGTTTAACATTTCATTTTCATTTCCCTTATGACTGCTGCAGTCTTGGTCAATACATGTTCTACCGTCAAAAGTTTTGCTGAAGAATAGCATCCTATTTGAATAGGGTCTGAGCTATCTTCGAGCCCAGCAGCAGCATTATCAAGCTGAGACACAAGTAACTGCCACAGCCAACAAAGGCTGGCATCGCCGCTCACCTTCATTCCTCATCATCAGCTGAAACAAAGAGGTCCAAACGACATAAGGACTCGCAGCAATGTAAAACGATCCACGGTTGCAAGATGCCTTACCGCTACCACATCCCTTTTATTCAGCCCCCACTTCACGGCGGCTGTCAGAGAAGGGAAGCCACCAACTAGCGATGGCGGTCACGCTGAAGCACAGGGTCGGCAACAGGCCCCCCGGGCGGGCGGTGCCACCCACACCCCCGGCGTGGAGGCGGACGCGGAGCCACGGGAGAGGGGGGTCAGACCCTCCCGGCAGCCCTCGAGAGCTCCTCGGGCGTTCAAACCGCTACCGAGAAGCGCGAAGGGGAAGGAAGGGCGGTGGAAGAGGCACTCCCATTGCAAATGGTGGGGAAGCAGAGGAGCCGGGGAGGTAACGGGGGAGGACGCGGGCGTCCCGGCCTCCCTCGGCTGCCCGCGTCCCCCCGTGCCCTTGGCGGAAGCCACCGCGGGTCAGCAGCTCCGGAGGCGCGATGGACGCCTCGACTTTGCCCTCAGGGCGGTAAGGGCCCGCGCCGCCCGCTCCCCCCCACCCCGGCCCGGCCTGCTCCGCTCCGCCGCCCCCTCCTCGCCTCACCTGCGTGCCCACCACCACGATTTGCGGCAGTTGGATGATGTCGGCCCCCACCGTGTTGAACACATCCTGCAGCTTGTTAATGACGGGGATCAGCGCCTCCATAGCGGCGAGGGAGAGCAAGAGCCGGGGAAGGCGTCGGCGATGAATGGGCGCGACGGGCAACGGCTCCCGTCAGCCGCCCCCTCCGCCTGCCGCCATTGGCGCCGGCCCCCGCGCACGGCACGGCCCCCAGCAGGCTGTGCGCGCCCACCGGGCGCTGCGCCGCCGCCAGGCATGATGGGAGTTGTAGTGCAGGGGAGGCCCCGCGCGCGGGCGCCCTCTCCGGCGGCGGCCGTTGGGGCTGTGAACCGCCTCAGTGCGCCGGGCGCTCCCCGACCGGGGAAGCAGAGTTTGTGCTTGGCCAGCGCCCAGAGGCCGAAGGCGTTTGAAGATCAGACAGCGTAGTCGCTGTGGTCTTGTATTGCAAGCCATTCCCAGGTTTTATTCTATCTTTCGGTACGATAAAGCTGATCCCCTCCGGGGATCAGCAGTAGCGGGGCGGCCCGTGAGTTGAGGTGCCACAGGCAGCCCTTGTGGGGGAGGCAGGCCTCATCACTGCCCGGGCTGGCTGCCAGACGTAGTTTTTAGCAAGCAGCATGGAGCAGCAACATTTATTCAAGGCACTGTGTTTTGAAAACACTTGAAAAGCGTGAAACAACCAGACGTGCGTGCACTGCCCTCACCTCTGCTTCCCTAGTTGTGGTGTCACAGCTGCCCAAATACCTCAAGGAAAGGTACTGAATGGCAAATTTCTAGACCTTGTCAGCACCTGGTCTCACAAAGTCAACAGAGCAGGAGAAGAAGCCCCTGTACTCAGCTCTGGTGAGGCTGCACCTCGAATACTGTGTTCCATTTCAGGCCTGTCACTACAAGAAGGACATTGAGGTGCTGGAGTGTTTCCAGAGAAGGGCAGAGAAGGGCAACGAAGCTGGTCAAGGGACTGGAGCACAAGTCTTATAAGGAGCGGCTGAGGGAACTGGGGTTGTTTAGCCTGGAGAAGAGGAGGCTGCGGGGAGACCTTATTGCTCTCTACGACTACCTTAAAGCAGGTTGTAGTGAGGTGGGTGTTGGTCTCTTCTCCCAAGTAACTAGCGAAAGGACAAGAGGAAATGGTCTCAAGTTGCGTCAGGGAAGGTTTAGATTGGATACTAGGAAAAATTTCTTCACCAAAAGAGTGGTCAGGCATTGGAACAGGCTGCCCAGAGGGGTAGTGAAGTCACCATCCCTGGAGGTGTTCAAAAAACCTATGGACGTGGCATTTTGGGACATGGTTTAGTAGACATGGTGGTGTTGGGTTGACAGTTGGACTTGATGGTCTTAGAGGTCTTTTCCAACTTTAAGATTCTATGATTCTAAGAAAACTGAGAGTGGGGAGGAAGCACTATGGAGGTTTCTTCACAGGGAGAAGAGAACTGGAGAAGATCTGCTCCTGTGAACTGTGCAACAAAAAAAAATGTTCTCCCGCTTACATTCACGTATCAAGAATTATAATGGACCAATTTAAAACTACTGTATTTATTCTGTTTGCTTTTTTTGTGGATATTTTTGTTTTCACTGTAAGATAATCTGAAATTTTCTAATTCATGTGCTTAATAGTAGGTTTGGATGAGGTGTCTGGCAGGGCTTGGGAAGTGGGAAACTGTGAGATCTAATACTCAGCGACGTTATACAAAAAGATAGAATGAAAACAGGATGACTTGTGATGCAAGATCACAACAAATAAGCTGTCTGATCTTTAAATGTCTTTCCCTTGAGTGCATTTTCTCAAAGATAAATTATGAATATGCTAGCACTGAATTGAATTCTGGCTTTGTCCTTTCCTGTAAACCAATAGATTAAAAACGCTTCCGAAAATTTAAAGTTTTGGATGGCATTGTAATTTATATTCTTATTCTATACAAATTAATTCTTTTCCAGTCTTCATGCCTTGAAACCCTTGAATGTTGAAGGAAAGAACATAAAAAGGAAATACATTCTTATCTATGTATCTTTACAACAAAGTTTCTCATTCTTAACCAGGAAATTTCACGCTGGTCATCAGAAGACTAATATTTTGTAATAAAAGCATACAGATGGCTAAGCAAATTGAAGCACTAAAAAAATTAGCGTATTCAGCACAGAGAGAAACAGTTAATGTGTAAAATTTTGTGAAGAAGTTTCTGAATGACCTATTGGTGAGGGGTTCTTGTCACAGCCATACAGGCACCATTTTCCAGCAGTTTCACCCATTAGCTTTCGGTGTGCTGGAGCTGATTGCCCTTGGAGATCATTAATGCCAGGATGCCATTTGGCATCTGCCTCTCCAGCTTCTAGGACAATAACGAACTTTCCCCGCATTGTGCACCTGACACAGCAAATACTCTCTCTAAAGAATTTGCTGTTCCCTGTTGAGAATGGAGCCTCCTTGAGTTCCTGGACGGAGAAAAAAGAGGAGAGGAGAGAGGAGAGGAGAGGAGAGGAGAGGAGAGGAGAGGAGAGGAGAGGAGAGGAGAGGAGAGGAGAGGAGAGGATAGATAAGAGAAGAGAAGATATGATAAGAGAAGAGAAGAGACGAGAAGTGAAGAGAAGAGAAGAGAAGTGAAGTGAAGAGAAGAGAT
Source organism: Balearica regulorum gibbericeps (assembly GCF_011004875.1). Classification (NCBI taxonomy): domain Eukaryota; kingdom Metazoa; phylum Chordata; class Aves; order Gruiformes; family Gruidae; genus Balearica; species Balearica regulorum. The sequence continues at coordinate 66,153,671 of NC_046184.1, forward strand.
GATACGAGAAGAGAAGAGAAGAGAAGAGGAGAAGGAGGGGGAGGGAGGAGGGAAGGGAAGGGAAGGGAAAAAAAAAAAAGAAAAAAAGCATTCCAGTTGCACAGGAATAGAAGCTACTGGCACCTAAAGTAGATGACACCAGCTTATTTCTCTATGTGAATCTCTTTTCTCCTGCCACTTACATTTTGCTGTAGGACCTCATGGACACCACTGTGAAGGGGAGCAAGTGCAACCTGTTTTATATTTTAATTTAGAACAAAGTGGGACATCTCAGAAAGAATGTAGAACTGGAAAAGAGTCATAGAGGGACAACAAGGATGATGAAAGGTGTGGAACAGCTTCAATATCAAGACCAACGAAGTAAGCTAGGAGTCTTCACTCTACAAAAGAAGTGGTGAGGGGTAGGGAGGATTAAAGGGCCATGTAATCATTAGCAGCCTGGAGTTGGTCGAAGAGCATCAGTTTTGCTTAGTCTCCCAGTACAAGTATTTCGGGAGCATCTAATGAAACTAGAAGGAGCCAGATCAGAACAAAACAAAGACAGTAGTGCCTCATGGGTGGGTTGTTGAGCTCCTTGCCAAAGGATGTTGTAGATAGTAAAAGTTTAAATGGGCTGAGATGGTGTTTGGCCAAGTTTAAGAAACAGAAATGTATTACATGTAAATAAATAGCTATGTAGGAATCAAATCTAGCTCTGGATGTTTCTGAGCTGACAATGGTTGGAAGCTGGGTGAGTATCGTGCAGAAGCACTGTGTGTGTGCTTGCCCCTCAGTCTGTCTCAGTATGGCTATTCTTAGAGTTTTATCAGTATAATATTTCAAAAAGCACATAGAGAAAATATCAGTTGTTGAACTGAGTTGAGATAACCTAGCCTGCCCAGCAGAAATGTCGAAAGGCCTATCAAAGGCCCGATGATACCCAAATGGAGAAACACAGCGCAGATGGAGGAAGTGAATTAATGAAGGAAAGCAAGAAGAAAGTACTAAAGAAGATATAAGACAAAGACACGTCAGAGTGCAAAGTTTAACACATCGTACATTTCTGGCTAAGAAGTGAGAGCTGGAAATGCCTCTGCAATGAAGTGTCATGTCCTGTACCAATTTACAAAATCCAGCCCTTACTTCAGCCCAGTTGAGGACTGTGCCAAAACAATACACATTTTAACAAGCAATGGTCATCTGTAGCTTTAACTCTAACTTTCCATGGCCAACTTTTATTGTACTGAGCAAGAAACTCAAAGATCTGATAAAAGGCAGTAGTAGTCAGACTGGTTATTTACTAAAAGTTAATTGGCATGAGGAAACAGGAACTGCCACACTGAATCTGACCTGATATCAATCTACCTCAGAATCTCATCTCTATGACCGTCCAGCATCAGCCCTCTGGGGAAAACATAAAAATGCAGTAATAAGATTTTCTGATTCGAAAACTGCATATTAAATAATTTTGATATTGCTATAAGATCTGAAATAGTTCAGTATTTCTTCCATTTTATGTTACTGGAAACTAGATTGCTTTATTTACCATACAATAGGTTTTTTGTCCCATCATGCTAAATTCTTAGTTCCGATGACATGCTGTGACACTAAATTTCATGATCTAATTATGCATAGTGCAAAACATCAATTTGGTGGTAGGTTTGTGGTTTTTTTTAAATTTGTCATTGATGTGGTTTAACCCAGCTGGCAGCTAAAACAACCACACAGCTGTTTGCTCACTCCCCTGCCTCCCACTGGGATGGAGGAGAGAATCAAAAAGGAAAAAAACAAAAAGTAAAACTCATGGGTTGAGATAAAGACAGTTTAATAGGACAGAAAAGAATAATAATAGTAGTAGTAGTAGTAGTAGTAGTAGTAGTAGTAGTAGACGACGACTATAGAAAGCAAGTGATGAACAGCACAATTTCTCACTACCCAAAGCCAATGCTCAGCTAGTTCCTGAGGTGCCCCACATCCCGGCCAACCCCTCAGTTATATATGGAGCAAGATGTCATGTGGTATGGAATATCCTTTTGGCCAGTTTGGGTCAGCTGACCTGGCTGTGTCCCCTCCCAGCTTCTTGGGTGCCTGCTCTCTTCTTGTTGGCAAGGCAGTATGAGAAGCTGAAAAGTCCTTGACCGCTTGGCAACAACCAAAACATCAGTGTGTTATCAACATCATTCTCATCCTAAATCCAAAGCACAGCACTATACCAACTGCTAGGAAGAAAATTAACTCTATCCCAGCCAAAACCAGGACAATTCTCCATGCCAGAAGACAACACATATGTGTTGAAATCTTCTAATTTCTTTATAAGCCTCCTTGGTTTTATGTTTGAAGTCAAGAACACAAAATTTCCATTCTTTCTTCTCTATAATGTAATTTTATAGTTTTGCATCATCATCATCTGCTTCCATTTTTGCTCAGCCGAAGTCTCTTTACAGTGACATACTGACAGTAGTGGACAAGTCATTTGCCATTTAATGCAGGAAACTGCAAACTAGCACCTCGGTAGAAGTAAAGCATATTTCCTTGCCATCGTATTTGTCTAGAGAAAGAAATACTTGATTACCACATACCCAGTATGTAGCATGGCATTTGTGCTGCATGCATAGTCATACTACTTTGTACTGCACAAATACTATTAGCAAAATACTTCTGTAAATTATTTCTTGGTAATGTCACCTTTTGGAACCATGCAATACAGCAATTACATGGGTCTGCCAGAGTCTGATTTTTATGTGAAGCCAATTGAATGGTGGTTTTGTATTCTCCAGGGCAACCTCATCACTGATGTAACTATAACACTCTCTCATAGCACTTACAGCAGACATCTGTACAGCGAACGCCATTAGAAGCTGAGATAAATAAATTCCTGAAATCCCTTGACAGAATGACCCCTCATTTGGATGTTCTACACAGATTTCCCAAGCTGACGGATTCTAAACCTTGCTCTCTTTTCCAGAAGAAACAGAAATCAGAGGTTTCAAATCCATAGTCTGGGGATTCTGCTGAATTGGCAAAGTGAGCTTCCCTACGCACTTCAGCTGGCTGTAAGAAGGTCACAGTGCTGATAGGAATCCGCGAGTTATGTGTTACCTGTCTCTGACAACACAGAATAATCCTGTGGCAAGGATACAACTTTGCTGGACAATATGACCATCTAAACAACTGAAGAGTTCCTTCTATTCTCTCACTCTATCCACGAGGAAGTTATTTATCTAAATTCATTGAATATTTGGGTTGTCACATAACCTCTCATAAAACATACTTGCAGAACTGAAAGCAGGTTTCAAGTTAAGGAAGGGGCAGGGCGCAGAGGGTAAGAGCCACAGGGCAAACACAGCAGTCAAAGTTCATCAATCAGTAACAAAGCCCGAGCAACCTGGACAGCGTTTCTAACACATCAGCGTTTTTGAAAAGGCCAATGGAGGTAAAAGCTTTGGCTAGAGATGAAAATAATGTCTGTATCATTCTGTATTGCTGTACAACAGCGCTCCACTGTCCTCCCCCAACCGGGGCAATCAGACTTCTTGAAATAACAAACACAATAGTAACAGTTCCTTCAGCGAATGATTTTCACCATGCCAGTGGCAACTGGTCAGTTAGATGTATCCCAGCTGAGCAGTTCATTTCCTCTCTAGTGGAGGTGCGTTACTGAATTTGTGTGCTCAGCATTGATTGGTGATATGAAGTACAAGTGCATAGTGCTAAGTCAGTAACATCTTAACTTCTAAACAGCAGATTTGTTTTCCTCATGCATTTTGATGGGCTCACCAACAATCAACTTCAGGATCTGTTACAGGACTTCACTGGTCAAAGGATGGATATTAGGAATGAGCTGATTTCTCCCTCTCATTATAGAGTCTAGTGGAGAAAATTTGAAATTTTCACTTGACATTTCCCCACATCATTGCAGATGCTTTAATTATATCTTTTTGATAGAAGTCTTTTGCTTCTTTTGTATATCATGTGCTGTTGAACAAACAGAAATCAACAGGTGGTGGTGTGAAACCCTAGGATTTCTTCCCTAGAATTTTTGTCAACTTAAGTCAAGCAATCTCATTAACTTGGAAAGTAATTTTTATATGTAGAAGCATCCACTGGGGAAATTTCTCATGGAGTCTGCCAGGTGTATTCTTAAAGCAATGCCAATCAATAACAATAAAATTGAAAGAAAATATGAAAAAAATGGGTGCTTGCGTAAGGAATGGTTTGCAGTTCAGTTTTAAGTTGATGACCTTTTACTTTAAAGGAACAAGGTTTAGGGAATAAAGGCAATAAACTCCTGTCTGCTATCAAGAAGATAACTTTATTGGAAAACAAAATACACACTTAGTTAGCATTCAGCTGAGGCAATATAACTAGAAAGGAAAAGATAAAAACAACCCAAAACCCTAGCCCAACCAAGGAAGTAGGAAGCAGCAAACAGCAAACTTGCTGGCATTCAGGAGGAATTCAGCTTGCATCTTCTACTTCTGGATCTAATATTTTAAATGAAGCTACCTCCTGTGGTCTTTTTAAGATAAAATAGTATGCCAAGAGGAGCATTTTTTATTTTTATAATACTTGTCTTCTTGTGCATGCTGCTTTTTATATTGTGATTGGCACAAAGTTGAGTTTAAATTGGAAATACAACAATTGAGCATATGTGATTTATATCATCACAGCCTGCATATAAGACTAATGGGTACTTCCAGTACATCTATCTTAAGCTTTTTAGTTCAGGTTAGGGCTGCAGCTCTGGAGTGGACACTTGATGTCTTACCCACCATGTTTTGCTTCGCATCACAGAGTTGTCTTGGAGCACACGGATGCAAATCTTTTCACATGAAACAGAACTGCAAGATGCACTTCAGCCACTGAAGAGCATTCAGTTAATAGAACCAGCTTAGTGCTAATCTGAAACTGAATTCCAAAATACAACATAGGTAAGGTAGGACTTTTGTAAATGCATCTCAAAGCCTTGAGCTAGAAGATTTGGATTCCCTTTTGCAAGCCAGGAAACACACGAGTAAGGCAGAACAGGCAAAGCAAGTAGTTCTACATAGCTAGGCAATAGGTCTAAACAGAATTATGGTTGAAATTTTCTTCCATCATGTAGTCATTCATTTAATTTCACACTGTGGGAAGGCTCCTCCATTCAGTAGCAACCAGAGTCCAAAACCCAGTTCCCTGAAGCAGTGACCCTTATCTGGAGTTTGGAAGAATGAGTTGGGCATACTATGTTAAAACATACTCAAAAAAGACCACAGATTTGGTGGTTGAAATTCTTGATGAATTCTTTTGATAAGATCCTGATGGTTGGAAGCTGCCTGAGTTCTGACTAGTGATAAGAATAATTAAAAAAAAAAAAAAGAAAAAGAAAAAAACCCCAAACAACCTACAGAGAGTGTAGCTAACAACTGGAAAACTTAGGAGGGTATGTGACAGATTCTTCATAACTTAAGACTTTAAATCAGGGAAAGTAATTTGAAAAATATGCTGTAACATAAAGAAATGTATCAGTTTGAAACAGAGCAGGTAGCACATCCTGCTTGTGACACTAAAGCATTGCATTTTTGAGATGGAAACAGAAACTAGCAACACAGACATGACCTCAAGCAAATAACTCAGCCAGGTGTATCCTGATTTATCACATGAACTGGGTCTGATGAGGCTTAATATTGTCATAGCTGCCTAGTTCATAGGGCCAAGGAGCAGAGGGTGAGCGGCTCCAAGTCAAAAAGGTCACGCTCATAGGGATCCCTCCTCTTGTCATTGGAGATACCACAGGACCCTCCAGAGCAATTTCTTTAAAGGAAACAGGCTCCAAGTATTGTGTTTACCAAGGCAGGCATGCCCTTTTCTCTCATGTCAGGAAGCTCACACAATGCCAAGAAAAATTCCATGGTAATGAGACCATATTAGTCAGGCTGTTAGGGAAAGCCAGAGGAGACAACGCCTACTACTTACTTACCAACCCTGTACTCAATGGGCTTCTGGACAATTGGCTACCAAGTAGCTTATTAAACCTCCTGATATGAAGGAATTAAGTAAGAGCTGTGATTATGGGTTTCCTGTGTTTTGAATTTTATAATTGTGCTTTGTTATTAAAGCACATTTTAGGGAAAATTCTGTTGTTTTTTTCTCTATGTAGAAGGCATTGCATTGTGTTTAATGAGGAAAATAATGGGTTTGGAAGAGTTAATCACAGGAGAAAAAATAATCAGAAAAATTAGCACAAAAATTATGTAAATGAAGAGGGAAGCATTACCTCCTGTGGTTCATCAGTACTTATTTAAAACACTGATTTGTTTACTGTGTTTGCAAGGAGAAGAAAAAGTAGAAACTAAGTAAACAAAATTCTTGCACTCAATTCCTTCCAGACAGGAACTAACAAGTAATAATTTTTTTTCTATATATTTTGGGGCCAGTCTTTCTGCAATGTTGTGCCCACCTGCAGAAGAATACCAAGAATAAATCAGATACAATCAAACCAGGTTTACTGTGTACAGATGGATGACGGAAATTGGAGGCAACTGCAGATGGTTCTCTCTGTTAAAGGATACTTCGAAAAGAGTAGCTGTAGTTTCAGTGGCACTTCCATAAACTGCATGTGTGGCTTAGTTAGCGAATGCATTTGAAGAAGCAAAGTTGCCTATGCTTAGGATCATGATCCAGCTAATTACCTGATCATTTTTGCTTCACAGCACCACTTTAATTCAGTGCACACAAGCAGCTGCCTAATGTTTTGTTTTGTCCTTTTGTTCAGAGCAGTGCCAGAGTAATAGTGAGAACGCTGTGGGGCTACACTGAACATGTTCCTTCCTTTCTGCACGTTTCTGTGGGGGTGGCGATGCAGAAGCCCATAAAGTACCCTCATAATGTCCTGGTCACATGAGAGAACTTTATTATTCCCATGATAGAAATCTGGATCTAAACTATGAAGGATTGCAGACACCACGTGTTTTATCTTCCCAAGCTATTATATATAGTCCTTTATATATTCAGAATTTATCTTCCACCAACTTAGCAGTACTTGTGAGTAGCCAGCGCTTCAGCAAATGAGACACCAGTGTTCCAAAACAGATAGGTCCTTAAAGTCACACATGCAACTGGAAACGCCGTTTAAAGATTTCATCAGCAAAGTAAACACTAGGTGGACAAAAAAAAAGTCAACCAGCAATACTTATTTAATGATGCTTTTATTTTACAGGATACAAATTTCTTTTTAAGTACTCAACAGGAATTAAAGTGCTTAATTTTTACAATTCTCCACCCTCCTTATGACCAAATATACATATATTACAGAAAATATATACAATATCTGCAAATTTTTTTACATTCATATATTTCTTGACCATAAAAATGACCACTTACATTTGCACAACTTACAATGGCATTTATATTTCACTTTAAGATTCTTCAGTTTATTGCAAAACCAGAACAAATTTACACCTCTTCCAAATATTAGTATTTCTGTAAAAAAAATTTCTCAATTAAAACCAGAAATGTTTCCGTAATGAAGGGGAATAAACGTGTATAGCCTATAATTCTGATGTCAAACATTACAGCTGATCTAGCTCCCACTAAAATTAATGTATTAATCTACCTTGAGGGCTGCAGAATAGAGAACATGCTAATAAAAAAAAAACCAACCCAATACTTCTATTGCAAACTCTTCCCTATATGCAACAAATTTGGCTTCTTTCTTAAAAATACCAGGGCACATACATGCAAAAATGCTTGGACACAGTTCCCCCCCTTTTCTGAATGTTTTCACCATAAATAGTTAATGAATCTAAAAGGATGAACTATACACTGAAGCAGGTTGGTGTTATGCAGTGGCTGAAAACATATTTTATTCAAAGAAATCTGCTTGAAGGAAAAAAACACATTCCACATTCACTTGTGCGAGGAAGAGGACGGGGTGAAAGCAAAATGCCATAGTTGAGTCTGAGAAGAAATTTGATTACGAGGTTTTAAAGGAAGCAGATTGAACAACCTTACTGAATTTAGCATGATTGGGGGGTGGGGAGGGGGGGTTTAAATTAGGCTGAAATAGTAAACATACCACAAAAGTAGATCTACTTCTGTTGATTTTTTTCTTCCAAAAAGCATACTCAACACAGTCAATATACATTATATTTTGAATGCAGCACAGTGTATTTTTTGATTGTAAAATACTGCTTGAAAACAGGTCATCTGAATAATAGTCTCAAATATATAAATACACATATATACATATACACACATATGCATATGTGTATATATACACACATATACAATCATTAAGTTAATGTTGTGTTCTGTTAAGGGATTTAGGAAACAATCTGACTAGCAGATTAAAACTTCTATCGAAGGAACACTCTTCACTACAGTCCCTTGGTCAGAGCCAGCTAGGTAAATTCCTCATACCAATAGGGCCACAGACTGGAGGAAAAAAAGGTAACTCCATATATTTAATTTCAGATTTCAAATAACAGTACACCACAGAGGACTAAGAATGATACCCAATTCACCAATAGATTTATCTTAAGGATAGTCAATTCTGCCACAAATGTATTGCTCTTCTCCAATCATTTATTTTTGGATATATTTTTCCAGCTGTTTACATTCACCTCTACATCAATTATCTCCAACTGAAACCTATCTGAAGTTCAACTGAGCACTGCAATTCCAGATGAGGTATAGTAAGTCAGCAGCTCTCAAACTGGTGAAATCTTGATTTTTCCACAGGTGCCTTTATATAATGTAAGGCAGATTCTACATGAATTTAAATCACTGAAGGTATAATAGCTCCACAGGTCTATGCTAGTTTACACCAGCTAAAGATCTCTAAATAGATTTACAGAGAAAGTTCCTTTTTTTATTGCTTAGAATTATTTCTACAAGGAATGTTTATTTCTTTCCTGAAAGCCTTTCCTTCAGTATAGGGAACCACCACTCTGTTAATTTTATTGAATCTTGTCTTGAAATTAAAAGCTGACCAGTTTTTATGCTAACTATGTGGTGATTTAGGTTAAAAAAAACCCCAAAAAACCACCACACAAAAAAACCCAACCACAACAAAACCCAAAGAACCCATCAAGTGTTTCCACATCTTCCCCACTTATTTTTATATATACATATATATTATATTTTTTCCTCCTGACTCCACTTGGAACTCTTTAGAGCATACTTCTAAAACCTCATCTAAAATTTACTCAGGTGGTAGTGTATTTATTCCACATTTAATCAGTGCCTTGGCTTCATCCATAATTTAAAAATATGAAGAATAAAAATCCTCTTTTCTATGAAAGAGATTTAGAATCTTAGAGATTTATAAAGCACTTTGAGATGGTCCTACATAAAAAGGTGCCACTATATATTACATGGATTTAAAGTGGTTTAATATTCTACTGCAAATAGAATAGAATGTTTTGTATTCTCAATATCTATTTTGCACATAAAAATTAAATACATTTTGGAATAAACTACTCAGTGTAAAGGGATTTGAAAATACTAGATGCTATGCATTTTACAGCAGCTCTTCAACCAAGCAGGAGTACCTGATACCAGAGAACAATTTTTAGAGGATCTGGAAGAGTAGTGCAAACATACAGATGTCATGATACACTCTTTTTCCATGATAGGTGAAAAATATTGAGTAATTTTGAAAAATATATTAATAGGTTCCTATTAAAATATATTAATAGGTTCCAACGATAATAGGTTCCAATGATAAAATTAAGCCATCGTTCTGGTTGAACAGATAAAAACTGCACAAAATAACTTTTGATCTGCTTTAAATTGCACAGAAGACTGATCACTTTTAAAGTGAGAAACAAGCATTTCTCGAACACAAGAATCACAAAGCTTAAATAATTCAGCAGAGCCATTCACATACATTCATGTATTATGAATACTCAGTTACAGTTTATTCCTTATACACACAGCTTTATGCTAATACATTTAATGCCTTTTTTTTTTTTTAAGAATTTAACAGCTGAAATGGGAACAGTCTATACCTTGTTAGAATTATGGTTTTAATTTGACTGCTTTGGTCATGATACTTAAGTCAGAGCAGTTACTACTTTGAATTTGTTTCTGTGCAGTCCTAATTTACAATTTAAAGTTAAAGTTTTGGATGCTGTAGGGGAGCTTGTCTGTGGAGAATGGAGTAAAACAGTTAGGGTGGTTTAATCTAGAAGCAACTTCTCCATCTTCTCATCTCCTTTAATATTGGTGGTATGTACTTTTCCTACAAAATACACGCAGAACCATACATTTAAGTGCCAATACATTCTGACTCCAAAGAGAACAATTTGGACTGAGCAAGTGGTTATGAGAACACGAAATAGGATTCACTAGCGTAAATAAAATATCCCACACTATATAAACTTCAATGGCTGAGAGGAAACATGAGGCTAACACTCAAATAAATAACTCTCAGTGCTAACTTCATTTCAAATTGTTTATGCCCAACTGCAGGGCTTCATCTGGGAGATGCTGAAACCATTCAAGCAGCTTCAGCTACTCAATACCACTATAACAATAAGGCAGCCCAGAAACTGCTGTTTCTAATCATTTCCCTAATCATTTAGCTGGAGTAGATCTTCCTGCTTGGCTCAGAATTAAGTTTGCAGGAGCTCAGAAAACAGAATGTACTACATGATTATAATCATACCATCATATTATTTTCAGTATAGCTCAATCTTATCTGGGGACTCCTTTAAGGCAACTTTTCCCCTTACACTCAACAACTTGAACATGGGAAAAAATGTTTTTATACGTGAGGATGCAGTAAGATGATCCTCCAGATCCCACAATTGCACTTGAGACTATTTTAGAAGATAGCCACTTTCAGGAGATGACTGTGAAAGAGTAAGCCATGGAGAGTTCTTCTTGCTTACCTGAATGTTCCCCATCCCTCGCCAAGGTATAAACAAGATGACACTTACTGGCTAGGGACACTCAGGCAAAGATTTGCTGGTACTCACCAATGTGAATCAAAACAGGCTTGGGTTGCCCATAAATAAAGATAAATACAGCTGCCAGCAGAAATAACTTAAAATCCCGTAGAGAATTACAGAAAAGCTTGCACATCAGATAAAAGTAACGCTAGGGTTACATGCAGAATAATCTGGACACATGGAGCACCCGAGGAATAATTCAGAACTGACATGCGCAAAGTCAGTTGCAGAGTTAGTACTCTACAATGCCATGTCCTGATAATTACTAACACTAGTTTAAAGCTTTAAAGTCTAAAGGCCATGGTATATTTTGGATTTGTGCAGATAAGAGCAAAATCCTGCTCACTAACGTTAATTTGCATGACATTCTTCATACCCAAGTGTGATAGACACTGTGTAATCATGTACACTTGACACTAAAAACAGAGGTTATTTTAACAATCCTTTGTTAAATGCAAAATAACTAAATTTTTCCCCTATAGTGTCACGAAAAGAGTAAAGTGGGAGTTCAGTGAATACTCTGTCTGGAAATCTCATAAAAAAGTGACAATTTAAATCTGCCCTCATGTTACTAACAAAACTGGACTTGAACCTGAGCTCTTCAGCTGGACGTGATTTAAAATACAGATTGCAGTTATATTTAGAAGTAAGACTCCTGAATGTTGTTACGACAAGTTGATTGTAGAAGTTACATATTTTCCTTCCTTTGAGGGCTCAGAAAATTTTTTAATTATTTTGTCTACTTGATAGTCAATAACTACCTCTGCATTTGTCATCTTTCATCCAAGGATGTTACAGTCAAATTTTTAGGGAGGTCATTTGCCTCTATGAATGAATACCCTAATAGGAATAGAAGTTCATAAGGGACTGAATGCTGTAGAGCCAACAAGTCGTTATTCCCACAAGCAGAATGCAAATAATGTCAGTTAATGCAATGTGAGAATTGCAGGCTCAGACCTTATACTAGATTCGTGTAAAGTAGGCTCCACTTTACAACAATAATCCTTGAAGAATGTTGTCATAAATAAGTATTACAGTATCTAATCTTCTGCAAAAATTAAACGATTTAAGTTCAAAATGTTTTGTCCCAATAACCGTAATAGCAAAAATACACGTTCCCAGAAAGTTACTAGAATCTGTTGCTTTTCCAAACCACATACTGCATTTTAGTAATGAACTACTGTACTCTTAAAAGGTAACAGTGATAGGACACTGAAGAAAAGCGACTACTCTTTTAAACACAACTGGAACTTATTTGTCCATTGCATGCCACTTACATTACTGCTATTTTTTTAATGCATAAAAATGTCAAGATCATTAAATGTCAGCTATTAAAACAAATCACTGAACAGTATTTGTTAATTTAGGACCGTGTTTAATTTCAAATAGAAAACATGCTTTTTCAATAAATTATTCAGTAATAGGAACCCAATATCATGAAATCAAAGCAAAAATCAAGTATTGTACATTTTTAATACTGTACATATATTATATATTGTTTTCTCATATTTTAGGTAATCATTTCTAGATTGAAAATCATTAGATTGTTTCCTTGGTAAAGTGAAACTTTAAAAGCCAAGATACCTTTGAAAGCAATCTGCATTAATTGAAAAGAGACAAGTGAATACAACATATGTACAGATCTGTGGATTTCAATCTATAAGCTACATACATTAAACCAAACTGTCCCTGCATATTTAACTACAGATCTATTTTGGCAATGTGGAGGTATATCTTTTATCCTGTTGCAAGTCCTAACATGTAAGTAGGAAGCTTCAATATTTGCATACTTAATGAAAGTAGCAAACGCCAACTGAAGAGCAACTGAATTTTCAAAAAAAAAAAAAAATTGCATCACAACAAACAAGTAGTACAGTAAAGTTAGTAAGTATTTTTAATAGCATTCACATTTTTTTAAAAAGTCTCTGAAATGGACCTGTACATCACTTTTATTGACAGAACATAAATATAAGAAAAAGATCCTTAGAAAGACCAGAATTTTTCCCAAACATAAAGTGCTAAGATGTGTACGGTAGTAAGAAGTTTCTTTTTTTTGTTTCTTTTTTTTTTTTTCTTGATTGAGCAAAGAAAGGTTAACACAAAGGTTAACCCCAAATTCAATTGAAATCTTTTGAAAATACCATGTGTTCTTGAGCTTCAGCATTCAAATGTTTTAGAAGATTCAGGTTGCTCTTCTAAATTCATTTGCAGTTCATTTTGACATTCTGTTGTCTCACCTTTGACAGCTAAATGGATGACTTTTAGCCATTTCTGTTTTAGTTCCTCATTGTCCGCAGCAAAGCTGTGCACAGACTTAGACTGGGTCAGTTTGAAGCTGTGCGGGAGGTCAGCACTTCTTGGGGTGTCATCTACTGTATAGCCCAGAAGTGGAATCGTAGCCAAGGCTTTAACGTCCTAAGAAGAAGGAGAAATTCTTAATTAAGAACAGCAACTAACCTGCCCACTACCTCTCGTTTACTATACAGGTTGGTAAAAACACTTGGATCTTTCCTCCATTCCCAAGTATATTGACTTCTCTTCCTCAGACATCAGTGACAAGAATTACTAAAATCTTTTCCATTTTCTCTGTACATACCTGCGGAGCACCATACATGTACAGCACAAGAGCTTCCTGTTTAGGTATAACACACCATGCTTTCTGCCAGGGCTTTGATTTTTCCATGTACTGAAGAAAGCTACATATGACACTATTTCCAGAGACTTCTGCAGATTCAATCTAGGAGACAGTATAAAGCATAACAAGGAAAATAATCACTCTTAAATAAGGACTAAAACCACACAGAACAGAAAAGCTGAAATACATCACATTCACCCCAAATGTTAGACAACATCTGCAAAACAGCTTGAGCAAATACCCAAGTTAAAGACCTGATATACAGAGAATATTTATATGATGCGTACATAGAATCACCATGTGTACTCCTTCATCACATGTGTAATCTGTTCCTTCTTTCATCAGTAATTTTGGATTATACACTGCTAGATCACTCTCAATCTCATTTTGCCACCACATCCAGCCTTTCTATCACAGTATCTACAACAGTGTCCTATTTCTAAGATAACATCATGTTAGGCTGCAAGTGCTACTAACTATCCAATGTGATGACTACTCTATTTTGGCAGTCAAAATATTATGACAGGATCAGACACAAACACTTTTCTAGAAACAACATAAGAATGCAAGTGCTAATCCTAGAGAAAAGATTTGGTGAACTGCTTAAAATCTGAAGACAGAGTGACATGCTACTTGGGTTAAATAGTGATCCTGTGAAGAACAGAAAGAGCACAAAATGGTTGTTAATATTTCCTTGCATCCATTTTTCTCCTCCCCCAATAGTGATGCTGTCTGGATGCTGCAACATGGTACTAACAACTCTGTTGTCATGAGATCCAGCATGAAGACGGACATTTCTAAGAGACTCTGTAGCCCTGTCGGCTACCGTAAAAAAGCCATCATGCCAAGAAACAGCAGTCTCTTGACTATAGGGTAAGCTAGTGGAGTCCTGTGCTCCTTACTCTTTCTCATTTAAGACAGTGTAGTCAAGTGTAGTCAAGCCAACAGGGCTTACAAACTGTATGTGGAATTACAATCTGTATCTTATTTTTGCCTTCTTTTTCTGTTGGTATTTAGCTCAAGGGTCAATCCTTTCTCCACTACATCCCAACACAAATACAGGCCTTGACAAAGTTAGGATGGTATCTCTGCAGTGTACGTCAAACATTTTAAAAGGGCCTGTAAAGGGGGATTTAAGAAACGTGAAGGTTAATTACAATTGTAAGATGCCTATTTCTCCCCCGATCTTAAGAGAAACAGAAGTCTTTTGTTTGATTGAGACCTTGAATTTTTAGATGACAAAAGCTGAGACCAACTTGATGGCTTAAAGGTACGCAGTATACGCTGATCAAAATGGTGTCTAACTACTCAGGCTCTGAATAGCAAAATTCTCCCCCATTCCCCTTCCCTCCATCCCCAGTTCTTTCAGTTTGGGTACATGTTTTCAAGAATCATGGTAGTAGCAGTGGGTTTTGTTGCTACGACAGCTTGAGTGCAGAAGAAAACTGAAGATTTGTAAGGAAAGATAACGTTTTATCACAGTAGCTGATGTAACTGGAAAGAAGCAAACAAGCTAAGGTTGATAATTCCCCCTTTAAAAAAAGTGGTAAGAAACAAAGTAGTATTGTAAAAGATGAATGGTGAAAACCAAAATCTATTGGGTGAGATGAGTTTGGCCCACATACTTTTTATTTCTCAAGCAGAAAATAACCTTGCAAGAAGGCTGCCATTTTTCACCTACTGATGAGCCAAAACTGTTTGCAACTATGTACGTATAGAATTTTTAAATGACATACCTCCAAGATGCCTTTCTTCTTCTTTTCTTCACTGTCTGTACAGCCAGTTATAACATGATAGCAGTCCTTACAGACTTTGTTCAATTTATTACCATCATATTCGAGATGTGCCTTATAATCAGAACATTTCCAGCAAACCACCTTAGAAACAAAAAAGATAAGCAAACATATAAAATTTAAGTATTTATAAAACTTTAGGGAAACAAAATTTAATTTAAAATTAATATTGTTATATCTAATCAGTAATATTTTGTTTAAAGAACAAGAAAGATAGTTGCTTTATTATGCTATTATGTCAACGGTAACTTAATTGAAAATGATGACTTTTCTAAATTTGTTGCACTGCTTCTTAACTAGAAGTGCTTTTTACTATTTACCTGGTGGTAACTTTGTATAAAATCACATTAGGCTTTCAATTATATCTGTAGGTTAAAGTTAAGAATAGAATCAGAATATAGCACAGACTATGCTGCAGGAAGAAAATCCCCCAGTTTCTTCAGATGGCAACCTGAAAAGATACACTTACCATTTTGTTTTCTACATAACCTCAGAAACGTACAACTGAGATGCCCTCTTAATGATTAAAAAAATTAATAAAAATCAGAATTTTTTTTTAACCTAAGAAATATTAAATTTACAGTTTCAGAATCTATTCATGAGTACACAGAATACATAAGCCAATGTCTCACTGTCTTTTGTCTTTTCACAAAAATATATCGAAAAAACGGAAATGCAAGAAGATCTGAGAGAAGTTCTTTCATTAGAAATGTTTTTTCCACAGAAATGATCTTTCAGGGGAAGAGATGCCCTGCATAAAAGGTGTGAGTGCAGTTATTTCAAGAAAGAAGGGTAGACAAATGGACTTGCAGGACTCAAACACCTGAACAAAATTTTATTGCGGACCAGGGCTCTGCAGTACTAATCTAGATCACTACCTTCAACTAGTATCTCTAGAGAATACTAGTTAAGTATTCCCAGTTAGTCACTGCTGGAAAAACACTATCACTGACCCAAATTAATTCCCATGAAAAAAACATTTTAAAATTGAAGTGGAAGGGGATGTGATAGAACTACAATAGAGGGAAGTAGTTAGGAGTCTGAACAAAAGGGAGGGAAAAAAGGAAGGGGGTGATCTTAAGATTAATGGAGGAGTTTTAAGACAGAATGATCTGGAAAAAAAATCCCAGGTGACAACTGTATAATCAATAATTCAGAGCTTCTGAAAAAGTCTCTAGTGTCCCACAAAGCACAAAAGCAGCGTTGTGAATGCAGTAAGCTGTCATATCCCGTAAAAACATTAGAAAGAAGCCATACAAGGTAACCTGTAAGACAAATATTAAACCTAGGCTTGCACTACCATCTGCTGGAGAAAGGCATCGCTGCTGGATGGCAAGAAAAGAAACCACAGTATGTTTGCTCTTCTTTTGTTAACTTCTGAAAATTCCCAAGTCATACCGCTATTTTATGCTTGCTTTAAAGCAGCCTATGTTACCGTAGCACAACACGTGGAAAGCAGCAGTAATACTATCTCCCCATCCTAACCTTCTCTCCTTCCCTGATGTGCATGCTCACACAGTTACTCACTGAACCCAGCTGGGAACAGCTCCGAGTTAACCCAGTGAAAAACCGCAGGGCTTCATGATCTCCTTGCAAAGAGGAGAGAGGAGGTAGCAGGATGGGAAGAGGAGGCAGCCGGCGCTGCCAGGGATAACGCTGGCTTATGCCAATTTAATATGGTCTTGAAACTGTTGAGATCAGTGGAGGCCACTCAGAAGTAACAGCATAGTATGTCCAGGGGCTTGGGACATTTTACACAAATGCGCATCTTCCACTGCTACAAATCACTTCCAAATTTACTATGCCAGCTAAAGCGGACTGAGGATCCTTTGTAGTATGCTATAAATAGCTTCTCCTTTCAGCTACAAGCGCAGCAACAAAAACTCTGCAGCGTAACAAGCAGCCACCAGAAGTCAAGCAGGTGGTTAGACCCATTCCGCTCCCCAACCTCAGCAGCTAGGGTTTTGCACTTACGTGTCCACAGGCTCGGCAGTGGTGCCTTCTCCTGGTCAGTGCATTAAAAGGCTCCTTGCATTTCATGCACATGGTTACTTCATTGTCACGTATCCACCTCGGTGCTCTCTTCCCAAGCTCAGCGTTCTGAAGGGGGGCAAGGGGAGGATGAGAGAATACAAAAAGCCAGTATAAAAAGTTGTGCAGTATTTTAAATAGAGAAAATAATTATTCTCTTCCTCTGGAAAGGAAATGGCAAAACACAGCTCAAGATGTATTTTGAAATCTATACAACAAATAACAAAGAACCCAGTCAAAAATTATTATGCATCATGTACTGAAAGGGTACTCTGTTACATGTTTCAAGAAAAAAAGAGGCTTGTTTATGAGATTTGGCATTAGGAAGAAAAACAATTACCAACAAGATGACTACTTTGTAATTCCTCTGCTATAAGAGTGATGAGCTTGAAAACAAAGTTTCTGCCAGACTTTTTCCAGTTACTGAAGAACCAGATGGGTACTAAGGAGGTTACAAAGGAGTAACAGCAACTTACAGAAACCTCAACAGGCATGTCTTCATATTCTTTAGCAATAGCGTTTCTGAAAGTTTCATTCCTCTGCTGAAAAGCTTCTATAGTATTCTGAAGCGCCTAAAGAAGCAAAGGAGAAATTCCTCAAACATACTACATTTAAAACAGACTCTCTGCATTCTGATCAGTTATTGATTAGCAGAGGGAAGCTACAGCCAGAAAATATGACTACTACTTTTTTGATTGCTTCAGTGAAGTGTTTAGAAAATAAAGAATGTAGATTAATTTACCTTTATCCATTCTTCCTTATCTTGTTCAGAACTAAAAGAAATATTTGACACATTAGTCCAAAACTAGTTCAAGAAACAGTATCTCACTATCAACAACTTCTTGCAAAAGCCAAGCTTCTGAAGCAGTTCTCAGGAATCTAAATTTAAACAATACTAATTGTTAACTGTCCAACTTAAAAAAAAAACCACCACAAACCAAAACAGAAAAAAAAAAAGCATGACTTCAGGCTTCACAAGTTTGCAACCGATAAGCAGTGAATTGAAGATGAAAGATAAATGTAAATGCATTTAAAAGTAGTAATAATATTTGCATTGTTACATTATTTTTTGTTATTGTTTGAGAATAGGATAGAGAGGAAAAGAGGACAATGCAAAGTGTAGGTGGTTTTTTTCTCCTCTCATTTCATGCGCTACTAAGTTCACTTACTAACACGCATCTCTTCTATATCTCTCAAATCTTCCTCCCTCCCCAACCAAAGTAATTTCCTTAATGCTTTTTTCTTGTTGCTGTGGCTTAAACTTGACTACAGTGGCAAGAAGAGTATCCAATTAAACAAAAGGAAAAAAACATGGTTTAATATTACAAACCAAACAGCAGAAATTTCCCTTTTATGCATTAGAGCAGATACAGATGACAGTAAGTACAGGTGAGATATACAGACAAGACAGAGATGAGAGAGGAAGCATATTCAACTCTCATCTGGTATGACAGCTTTGTCTTTAGAATGTATCAGCAGAACTTTGACATTCAAATCTTTGGAAAAATGTCTTATATCACAAATAATAGTACTATTGGATACTACTGGCCAGTGTTGGCAATGAATACGGTTTATCTGCAAACTTTACGTCAGAAAGATGAGAATTAGCACCACAGTGTATCTGGCTCTTCAAAAGTGGCTTTCTCCTTGGATCAGGATGTGGAAAAAAAAACCAAACCCACCACTTCTGTAGCCATGCAATATCAGCCATGCAAAATTTTATTTATCTATGGATTGCTATGAAGGATGTGAAAGAGAGGTTTTACATCATCTCCATAAAAACGGCTCCTCACATATTGTTTCACAGCATTAGTACAAGCTTTTAAGCAAGCAGAATCCTAAACAAGTGTTTCCCCTTCCCACTACCATCTGCATGAGGCAGAAGAAACCTGTCTAAACAGCCAAAATAATTCTCCCCACCTGCTTACATTAAAAACCAAAAGCTGAGCTATTAAATGTCATACCAGATCAGCAACCTCTCAAAGAAATAATCTACCAGCTGTTTAAAACCAGTGATTGACAGTATACTCAGATAGTATTCTGAAAAATAAATAAATAGAAGCCTACTAGTAAAGAAAACCCCAAGGGTAAACTAAATATTATAAGGCTGTTAATACAAGCTCATGAATCAAGGACATTTTGTACAGATTTAATGCATTCAAAAAATATTTGTAAAACAAAACATGCTCTTCTCACACTTAAAATAAAGCAATAAACTTCTAATTACTGATAATTTGGGAAATTTGACAAAATAAACTTACTTTGTTGCAGCATTTTTCTTCCAATTAAAAAGTACTTCATAAATAGTACAGTAAGATGCCATCTTTCACCATTGAAATGGACGTATGGTGTAACAACTTGCCAAATACTTAGCAAGACATCATACAGCAATTTATAGCAGATGTGATTGATAGCCAAAAACATGTCCAAAAAGTCTTGCAGAGCTTAGTGGAAAGCTTTTTCCTGTCATTTTTCACAGTATATATTTAATTTCAAGTGCAATGATATTGTAGGTAAATTGTTATATGCTGTTATATTTCTATATTCACTGCTGTTACTCTCATTAAATATTACAAGGGTTTTTTTTCCATAAAGGAGAGTAACTTGCAAGCTCGTTTGGTAGCAAGCTATGGTTTGTCCCCAAATACAAGGTGTCAACACAGAACTGTATCCACCATGGACACCCTCCTGCTTATTTAAGCCTTGCCTCTCTGCAATGAAATCCTGACTGCTAAGAATAGGATCTTTAAGCAGGTCCAAAAGGAGAGGTGGAGCACCCTACTTTATTTGAAGTGGGGCAGGCTAGACAGGGAAGTTTAGCCTAGGCAATAGAAAAAGCAGCAACGGGAAGGTAACCCAGCAAGAGGAGGATACGAGGACAAATAAGGAAAGCAGAAAAGTGCCAGTCAGAAGAGCGCAGTTGGAGGAAAGGACCCAAGAACTAAAAGGAGAACTTGCCTTCGAGGGTGAGGTTGATACCTGGGACCAGAGGAAAACAAGTAGACTGGACACAGGCCTGAGGAATGGAGGAAAGCAGGTGCCCATCTACCACTGTGAAAAACTATGTTCTGTGGACACATCCCCTCCAGGGTGGAGAGTTTTGCTGGGTGGACATGCCCCGAGGTGAACAGACCCATTTGCACAAAGGTGGCTCAGGTACCAGAGGCAGCAGCACTGCCCAGAGATGAACACACTCAGTGTCCCAAAACGCTTAGGTCAGACAGGTTGCCTTTGCATCAGGTATGCTGCTTTCAATTTTCCAGCTAGTCTATTCACAGCTATCTTAGGTATTTCTGCAAAGCTAGGCAATGCACTGTGTATTGTAGATGCATCTTCTATTCCAAGAGATTCTGAGACTGACAATTTATGGTTTTGGCAGCCTAGGCTATTGTCAAGACACTTATATTAAGATGAAGCCCATTGCATTTTACTCCAAATCTATCAGTCCACTCGTGTGTGTGTATTTAATCCTTCAAAAATTAGATAAAAAGACTTTCCTTACCTGGCCTGCAACTCCAGTGTTCGCTCTTTTCCAGACACTTGAAAAGTGTGTGGATATTCTTCATTATGAGTTTCTATAATCTTCATACCATCTATGCCAACTCTGGTTCGAACTGAGAACTTTGATCCTACCAAGCTGAATTTGGGGACGCAGTAGAGCAACATATTGTTGAACTGGGGGGGGGAAAACAAACAAACAAACAAACAAAACCAAACACTCGTCTTTGCATTAACAAAACCACAGATAGAGAGATCTGAGACAATACCAGAAAGCTGGACTCAAAGCTGGTGAGAAAGCAGGTTCTTTCCGGCTCAGTTGATATACAAGACGACCAAAGCTCTCATGCAAGCCAACTACTTTTTCTTATTTGTTTAGAAATAAGATTAAAGGACAGCTTCAGCAGATATAAGAATAATTGCTCTGTATATGCAGCAGTGTTAACAGCATTTATTACTAACTATACTCAGACTGGATATGTTGTAACATTGTAAACCCTCTGTTAGGAAAAACCCCACTCTTATGCCCCAATTCTGCAAAAACTACTCTAAATGGCAGAATAAGTACTCTTTTCTTCAGTGTATACATTTATATTTACCCTGTACCAAAACCATTCAGTTTTGTAGAATCTGTAACTAATATTATTTGAGGACATTATTTGTCTTTTCTCCAAGACAGAAGAACATTTCTGTCTTACAGGTTTTATTCACTGAAACTCTCAATATCACAGGGGAAAAAAACCAAACATGACCAGGACAAAGATATATTCCTTTATTAAAGATTAGAACTTTCAATAATGTTTAAATGTCTAAAGCCCCAGCCTAGAAGCACAGTTATTAGATCTATAGTGTTTAATTTTCTCACATTTTTCCCCTCACATTTTCTCACAGTTAATTATTAAAAAGAGAAACTCACTTCAATTAAATCGTATTTCACAGAAATCCTGCCTAGCCTATTGTCTAGTCTGTATCACAGACACAGCACACGAACTTGTGGCCTCTCACGTGAAGCGCACATCATTCTAATCAGCTGCCTGGCTCCATTTGAGGGCTTACTATTCAATGATCACTCCTTTTCTTTGAAGCACAGGTAAGCAGGAGTTGTGCCTCAACAACTCGTTACGAGTTTTTATTAACCAGAAGACATGTGATGTCAGAGGCCTATAAGCAAAAACGCATTAGCAATTTTTATTGCATGGGAAGCCATGAACTACATCAAACCTCTTCCAAGGGAGTTGGAAGGGAGCTTGGCTGTAGTTTGTTAGTTCTAAGACAGGACGCAGGCACATGACAAGAGGATGACCTGCCATGATAACAAGCTCCCACAGGACCATGAGACTTACTGGGACACACAATCCATCAGGATTAAATCCTAAGCTTTTGCATTTCATGAGAATGTCAAAGTTCTCATGCTCTAGGACCTGCATTTATAATCAGCTGCTACTTAATTAAAACTGAGTTGCTGGACATTGGTTCCATTTATTTAAAACCATGTATTCAGTTCTACATGGTGTTTTCTTATGCTCTAATGTCACTAGTATAAAAGCATTGACCTAACTAGAAGAGGATTTCCCTCTCTCTTTGGTCTAGAAATGTATACAGCCACTCCTGCAAACAGAGACTACCATACTTACTAGGAAAAGATATCGTTCTTGAGCAGACGTATTGCGAGCAGCGAGTTTAAGGATCTGTCCTTCTTTTATCAGTTCATTTGAAGGGTTCACAATGTCTTCCTCTTCTCCCAGCATCTCGTATATCTCTAACAATTTCTTTAGATTCTCCTTTACAGTGGAAATACAGTTATAAATCTTATTAATTAAAAGCACAGCTCTTTAAGCATGTTGAACTGAAATGATGGGAGCTTGTGTAAGTCTGCAGAATGTCAGCTTTGAAAAACATATATAGATGTATATCCACTATATATGGTCAGCCATGCAGATTCGTTAACCTAGTTCATAAAGTAACAAGTACTTTTAGAAATGTTATCTCCATGATAACTTTTAAAATGCAGTTATACATACAGCCTGCATTATTTCTTGTCCAAAATATCTCATGAAGGTAATGAAGTACCTATCATGCCAGCCCAATATGGTAGAGAAACAGTAACTACTCTTTACAAATGTCCTTCCACTGACAGAAACAGGTGAAACAAGGTGAAGAACCCAGCGTAGCATCAGGTATTTGAGCCAGGAGAGGAACCTTATCTGTCCCATTTCCCACTTGAGAGAACTAGGTGCAATGCCAAATTTTGTCTATCGTTCCCAGGAACTGTGTAAATACATTATGTAGGAGCAATCAGTTGGACCCAGGAAACCCATTTTTGCCATTTTAGGGAAGATTGGTGAAGCTAGGAGTATGAATTGCCAAATACTCTAATATATTAAAAAATGGTCAGGAAAACAAGGATCATTTACCATTTTTCTTATTGCACTATTAGAGTGACTTGCTGCAGTAGATATAATTTCCAGGGATTCTAGACGGAAGAAAAAAGGAAAAGTGAAACCAAAAAGCTGCATTTTTACATACTTATATATTACATAGAAAAAAAATGAAATAATTCAAAACAATATCTGGCAAGTAATTTTGAACAATACGTGGAAATATCTTGAACTGTTCTTGTGTAAACACAGAGGGAATAAGTTTAAAAATGGGCTGTTCTTTTTCCCTATAGAAGCTTAAAAATACAATGAGTCTAACTCTGCTCTTTTTACAAATAAGAGACATATATTCAAAATGTGCATAAAGCAAACCAAAATGCCAGCAAAAACAAAAAGAAAAAGAAAAAACACCACAACCCCTGATCATCCGCAAAGCAAATAAATCAAAACTTGTGCAGTATCCCAAAACTAAAGCAAAACTTATGTGCTCCAGGAGGAGAATACTAAATAAAGGCTTTACAGTTTTTACATTAACTTCATCCACTATTCAAATAGATATTTTTTTTCAAAGAATCCTACAACTGCACTGAAGAAATTCTGTCACTCATTTCAGAAGGACTTTGCATCTTCACTTTATTTTTCCTGAAAGTATCTTTAATTTACAGTATCCTCTTACGACTATCTTATTTCAGCTATTTCAACGACTAGAAGATATTTACTTTCAGCATCTTTCCAGTCTAGGGAATCCTGAGGCAATTTCCTTAGGTAGTCCTTTAGAAGCATCTCGTAGCGTGGAATGCGTTGTACGGGTTCTAGCATGTGATGTTGCAATGTCAAATTTCCACACACTTTTTCCTTCTAAAAAATTGTAAACATATTTCAATGTAGCAGGCAAAAATGTTATTACGATATAGTAAAATAAAAATTATGATTGATGAAACATAAATAATGTATTTTGAAACATGCATGATAGACCTTCTGAAAGAAAATAGAACTACTTTACCAAACCAAATAATTAGAAATTCTTTCCTAAAAAAATTGTAAAAATTTTCCTAAGTATCCAATAGTAGGTATCCAATTCATAAACAAAAGTCCTAACAAAAAAACCTCCTAAACTCCAGAGTATTTTAAATTAGGTTTGTAATAGCTCAGACAAGAGAATTACTACTAAATTAATAAGAACAGTTCATGACCACGCATTAGAAAAAGTCCTTAAATAGGCTACCTACCTGAGGAAGGAATGCTTTTCTTGAGTTTCATTTACAATGTAAACCCCCACAGCAGTGTTTTAAGATGCATATTCACTTCCATAATCTTAGATGTAATTAAAAGATTACATTAAACTACACATAGTTGTCTTCCCTGGCTCAGAATCACAAGACTCTATAGAGCAGTAAAATTTAAGTAGAAATACCTTATCCTACTTCTAGCTGTTCAGACTGCAATAGGAAGACATGTACGTGCCAATTCACAGAGAAACCTACAGGGAGCACTAGAAGGTATAAAAAGCACTTTTGAGAAGGCTGATGCATTACTTTAACAGTTAAGCTTTCTTTACCTTTTGCGGCTCAGCATCTAGGATCACATCCTTACTTCCGAAGAGCTGTGCTCTGCCTAACAGCACTGCTGTGAACCAACACAATACTTGTGGATTCAGTGCAAGGATCGGTAGTTGCACTGATAGGTCACTTATCCTAAAACAATATTTACTTTTGGTATCTACAACAAACTGTAGCTTTTTTTTTTTTTTTTTTAAGTCTTTTCACATTTCAATCTTTATACTTTGGTCCTCTATTTTGCAGTGGAAAGTCTGGGTTTTTGTGGGTATTTGAGCAGGGAGAACGAGAAGAAACAGAATGTGGTGTGAAGTGGACAAATTGTAAGGGATTTTTGATTTAATTTTCTCTTTAATCCTTGCACCCACAAACCTATATATTTTTAATATATGCTTGTATTACTTGGAGATCTACATTATTCTTCTCATTACCTGAATGTCTTGAATAATGAATTTGAATTGAGGTGACCGTTCAGTCCATGTTTTCACCAATTCCATTGCATTATCAAAATTCTTCACGTACTCTCCATACATCTTGAGGAAAGGAGCTAACTTTTGCAGAATATCTCCAATTCTGGGGGTGGTAGTCCTGCAAAGTAAAAGAGTGGAATCTCAGGAAAGAAAAAAGTCACACACGGTTATAAAACGATTTCAAGTGTTTAATAGAGAATCCTACTGTTTGGGATCGCCCCATATAGAGTCCCAATGTAACCATTAAAACTGGCCAGAATTAACACAGAAAGAGTGTTTGTACCCTCTTTGATGATGTATAAGCATTGCTGGTCATGTAGAACGCTAAAGAAAGAAAAGCTATCTATAATGAAAAATTTGAAAGCTTTTGTTTACAAAACATGGCCTAATGTTATTTGCATTAGGCCTTATTTGCAGTTCCTTAAAACTACATTATCTTTTTTGACCATACTTTACCCTCTAAATACCTAACCTGTAGGTTTGTTTGAGGGCTAAATCCATATCGTTCAGCTTCCTTTCTGTGACTTATATAAATACAAGTTATTTACAACTTCTAAAAATCATTATTTAGCTAAGAAAACCTATGAAGTAGAAAGAATCCCTTGGATTCCAGTCTTTTGTGAGCCCTTTCCCCCATCTTTCCCAATTACCGACAGCATCTTCAAATAAAACAGAATAGTAAAGAAGCTGATGGAGAGGCAGAGAGAAGCTGCACGCTCGATGCACACAAAGCAAGCGGAATGGCACACGTACATCTCCGAGAACTACAATAGGAAACACGTTTCACATTTCGTTTTCAAGCACAGACTCAGAAATGCAGTATGTCTGGATTTCCGAAAGTCTGAAATCAATGTTGTGGTAGTAGTCTAGAGTGAAGCGACCTCCTGCAATTACTTGAGCAGTCTATTCCAGCACACCACTTCTCCAAGAGAAAAGCTGTGCAGAAGGGAAAAGGAAAAAAAAGTTATTTGAATAGTAACTATTGCCAGGACTGGCAAAGGCTGGTCCAGCTCCAGCTGTCTCTGGGGGGGGGCAGAAGGTACCTGTGTAAGACCTGGCAGAGGTCTGAGCTACTGCTGGGCCTGGCGACAAGAGGAGGGGACAAGATAGGGTGGGAAGTTGGTCTCTGAAATCACCAAGGCTCTCTACCCTTAACTAGCTTCACGTATTTCTTCAAACAGTCTACATGCAAGCAGACACATACACTTTCAAAGGCAAGCTAGCAATTTAAAACAAAAGCCCTCTCCTTTGATTCACTGAATGCTATTTCTCTGAGTTGTCATTTTATCACAATGCAGCATATTTTTTAACCAAAAATAAAATACAAATCATGCCAGTTCCAAAGAAAATGTGAATACATTTCTAAAGGTCACCAAATGAAAAAAAAAAAAAAAAAAAGAAAACAAAACAAAAACCCACACAGACATTTAAGTTTTCTGATAAATTTAACAGAGAAGTAATTATAAAATTTTGCAATTAAAAAAATCTTTGAGCAGAAAAGACTGTGGCAATACTTTGTATCTAAAGAAACTGGCACAAAAAAAGAACATTTCTACTTAACTGTTTCACAATGATTACTAGAAAGACGTTAAAAGAAAATGTTAAAACTTTTATAAGCCAAGAATTGAGAACAGTTTGCTATGCCTGTTCCTCGGATACCTACGGCAGCTCATTTACACAGAGCACTGCAATTTCACTGTCTCTGAAGATTAAAAAGGTTTACAAACTACTTTTCATGCAAGGCCCTTATATGTCCAAAGACTGTGTGTTTACAACCTCAAATTCATCATTGTTTCAGGTAAGACAGACAAGGTCCATGTCACACAAAGAGCTCTGGAAGAATAGGAAGGACAGGGAAAGTCACAGAAAGCAGAACCTTCTGAAAGCAGCATCCTCCCTTCATGAACTTACGAGCATAGATAACTGCTTCATCTCATATTCAAACACTAAGCACCATGAGCCAAAATATGAAGTTCTACTAAATGCCGTCAGGTCCAGGACAGTTACTGCTCTCTTGGATAGAGAGAACAGAAAAAGAACGATTACCATGGACCCAAATCAGCACCGCCCTATTGCCAGACAAAGACAGCATCCTTATACGGGTCAAGAAATAGGACTTCACATTGTAACGTAGGTACAGAAACACTTCGGATTTCTGTGTTATCAGACCACAATAGTATTCACATTTGCATTCTAAAAACTCAGAGATGAAATAGCTGACTTACTAATCATGATTTGTAGCATCTCATTTAAAACTGTCATGGCTGCAAGAAAACTAAGCAAAGGTCTGTAAAATCACAGCACAGCAAAGCTGACTACAGAACAACTGCTTTCTCTTCAAACGTACAAGCTAATAGGCATCTAACAAAATTCAAAGTTGCGGTTTCAAAGAAGAACAAATCATATAAAGTAGGTTTGCTCTGTCATTGCTGCCCATTCCAAAACTTTGTGTTGAAAGAGTGAAATGATTTCTTCACCAACACACACACACCCCCTCCCCTGCACCCCTCCGAGGCTATCACACCATGTTCTTAAATTCCTCCCCAGGTATCTGCTACTGGTCACCCTTGGGTACAAAAGACAGAGTTAGATGGGTATTTTATTTGATATGGGATCACTGTTATGCTCTGTTATGCTCTTTTCATGGGAAATATATTGCAACAAGGCTGTTTCCAGCACTTTCAAGCCATATGTTGTAAGAGAGATATTCAGCTCCAGCTGTTGCTCAACTCATTCAAAATGCAACTACCAGACAATTTCATTTCCACTCGATAAGCTTAGATTCACACCGCCTTTTCTTCTAAAAAACAAGAATCTGCTTCTGAACTGCTTTCCCAGTTTCAAATACTATATATTTTTATCCTAGGTTTTCAAAACAAACCACAACTCAGGGAAAGTGTCAGAAATTTTTATCCAGCTATTTTTACTGGAAGCTAAAGAACAATAGAAGTGCATAAACCTACCAACAGAACATACTTCAGTATTTTCTATGTCCAATTAAGGGCACTGCTGAGGAAAACACACTCTCTGGCAGAAGCTGTTGTTTCAGAGACTGAATGACGGGGAGAGAAAGTTATCCCGAATTTTTCTTTCAATAGTGATCAGACATTGTTCTCTTCAACTGCACTCTTTCTTCTAACTTCTCCCAAAAGCATAGTGTTTTAAGGACATTTGAACAGGTTGTCTCAGGTACCACACAGAGGTGATTTCCAAGCAATGTGGGAAAGATAATATCCTTATGATGCAATTTATTAGTTTTGCAGTAATAGTCAAAGCTCATCTGCAAAAGCACTTTTCAGCCTTTGAAGCTATGTAATTGTACACGCATTATTCACGTACAATTTAGCTTTTTGCAAATATTTAAGGTAGAGCAACCCATCTTATGTGCTCTATAAAGTGTCTAGAGCAAAATTTTAAGAGTACATCACGAATTTCTTTTCAAATATATACAGCACTGACATAACGTAGTGTAAGCTGCTTTTAAAACACAATTGGACTAAGTTAAACTCCAATTCTCTTGAACATGCACTCTATTTTAATCCAGGCATTCGTATTTTCTATCAGACTTTTTCAACTGAGCAGAAAAGAGTGGATTTACCTTACAAGGTCATTTTGTGAGGAACATAAGTAAAGGTGTAAACTTTGCTACATTCCATGACGCTTAAGTTTTATTTATTTTCTTTCATTATAGACTCTATGGGGCTACCACGTGTTTGTGCATAGTAACTATTCTATTTTAAAGAATCACCATTTTAAAGGGGAATCATCTTATCGAGTCAGGAGATGTATAGCTTGTTGTCTAAAGCACCACTATGTGGTCTGAGATTTTCATATATGTCAAAGGAATCTATTATTTCCTATTTTTAGTGTGATATTTGACAATTAAGATGTTATATGAAAGTGTAACTGGAAATGATATCTGGATAGACACTAGAACTCCTCATGATAAACCCTAGATAACATGGAATAGAGCAACCAAACAGGTGCTGAGGTGAAACAACTGGATGAAACAATATTTGTAAATTTTAATTGGGTTTGTGGGGTTTTTTTTAATGAGGTGTCCCCTTCCCCAAATAGGGAAGCAGCAAGGGTTTGTGACTTATTTTTTCCCCCCACAATTACATGAGAGACCAAAAAGACATGGGTATATTTTAATGACTCCAGGATATTAAAATACCTGGAGGCTTCAGGCAGGAGAAAGACACTCCAGTAGTACATGATCATTACAGAGTATATTTACACCTCAGCTATCCTTCTTGCTTGGTCCAAATAGAGGTCCTATCAAGAAGAGCTGAGGAAAAAATGTCCTTAAAACATTTCTGATCTGGATTTCAAACAGAAAACGAAAGCGCAGAAAAACATATCCTTATTAATGAAAGCAATAATGACAAAGGTTACTGTGCTACAAGGGTAGCACAAAACACATACATGTTATTTATCTCAATTTTGCATTCTGTGCAATGAATTCATCAGGTAGCACAGTCTGAACCTCTAATGCAGCAAGGCATTTAATCATGAGTGATCTCACCAGCTTCAGCAAGATACATATCCTTTATTTTGAGCAAATGACGCAAGTCTTCTACTGAGTCAGATCCTGATGAAGAGTGGAAGAGCAGATGTTCTCCTACCCACAGTACGTCCTGGGCCTGGAGCACTTAATTATGAAGGTACCTTCTCTACCGTGACCCTGTGACAGCGTTTCTACAGACACGGTTTTACTAGTATATTAACCAGTGAATTGCCTCTTACCATTCTTGCATTCTTTTCTCAAGTTCTGGAAGTAAGAATTTACTGTGGAAGACATTTATCGATGAAATATTAGAAAAGATTTTGTTAATCACTTCAGCTGGAAACGAACCTCTGTTGGCTTCTTCAAGGAGTCTGGAATAGAATACCTGCAATACAGAAGAAGAGCCCCAAACCTATCAGCCTATTATCTTTAATCAATGGAAGATCATCTATCCACCCCTCCTACTCCAACTGAGGCAAGATTAATATTTCAAATATATAACAGGTGATGACAAACTCATTCATTGTCTTTCCCTCACCAGAAGTTAAAAGCTTCTCCTCCCCTTACACCCCACTTTTTTTCTTGTGAGCCAGGAAAACGCTGCAGGCGAGGCAGACATGAGGAAAGCCAAAGTGAAGTAGTGCCATTTTGGATTGACTCCAGGCATCCTGTCTGTTTTAACAGCTACATCATCTCAGCTTTCCCAGTCTTCCAGTTGTATTTTCCACTCTTGCTTTCTCTTCCATTAGCATGATGTCCGATCACCATTAGCCCAACCACTCTCCTTGTATGCTGTATCCCCTTATCCTTTTGAAATCAAAGTAGCTGGCAGACCATGAGTGGTCCCCATATGCTATTTAAAGCACAAAAGGGGCCCAAGTCCTAACTGGAGTCTACTATAGTTTCTTTAAAAATATACATGTATATTTCCCCATCAGTGGGCTCTACCTGACTAGATGCAGCTACAAAATGGCTAGGAGACATGCACAGCTGTTAATGCACACATCACATAAAACAGTGCTTATGGGGATCTACGGTCCCTCTGCCTCCCCCTCCCATACTTGAACAGACTGCTTCTCCCTGGAAAGGGCTTGGGAAAGAAGAAGAGAGTCTGAAGACAGGAACTTGAATAATCCCAACTAAGGCAGCAAAAGTATCTGAAGAGGAAAAAAAAGCCAGACACTTCCACATATACTTTAAAACATGCTCACTTTGCTCCAGCTCTGAGAGGACAGTTAGTTAATTTTGACAAGTTACTTTGAAGACTATAAAGATTACATAACTTTTTAACCAAGTTTAGAAACATTACGGTCCCCTCCCAGTCTTCTGCTTTCCTCTCATTGGCAGCAGCTGCACTTGAAACTCATTTTTCAGAACTCTGTCCAGTTAATATTTGGAAAACAGACATAAAAGTAATACACTTATGATGGCATCAAGGAAAATAATTGTACGTTATCCATCAGAAAAACCTAGGAATGAAGTAAACATTTACCTTTTTATTTTTAAACTTCTCTAAATCGCAACTCTTTTTTTTTTTTTGCCAATACTTTGCCTTTTAAAACACATATCATACCCATCCCAATGTGGGTCAGCTAGGTAAATCCACTTTCATGAGGATGATTACTTAGATTCCCAAGCAATCTGAACAATTATTATTATCAGTTGAGGCTTTTTACTTTTTCCTCAACTCTGTGTACAAGACTTATGCATTAGGCCTGAGAAACGTAAACAGTGACGCCTGAGAAAAATATCACGGAGTAAGGCAATGCATAGCTATAGGTATCCAGGTAAAATGGATGTAGGTGTTACGTGAGAAAGTAAACAAAGCTTCAAAAAGGAAAATACTCAAGAACTACAGACTTTCACATTTAAGAAATATCAGTTTGAGTCTACAGAGCACAAGAATTCAAATTTCCTTGCAGAAGAGTAATTTCTGTTCTCTTCAATAGGATTTAGTCTAA
Organism: Balearica regulorum gibbericeps; assembly: GCF_011004875.1. NCBI lineage: Eukaryota > Metazoa > Chordata > Aves > Gruiformes > Gruidae > Balearica > Balearica regulorum. Next base: position 66,185,419 of record NC_046184.1, read on the forward strand.
ACATAGAGTGGGGGAAATAGGGCATACACTGTTTAGAATGGGCATCTTCCTAGGTTCTTTGGCACTGTTCAGGTGGCTCAAAGATTTGAAAGATTTAGTAATTTTCTAGTCGGCAGGCAATTTCAGTATTATAAAATGATACCCTTCTTGTCCGTCTCACCAGAAACCAAGAAATAGGTGAGTGTAACATTATCCATCCCCTTTGTTAGAAGGGCTGCTAGTATGAGGTTTGCATTACTATTGCGTATGGTAACGTTTACACACAGAGAACCTGTTTCATTAGTATCCACAAAATTCTAATACTTTTAAAAATCTGATGTTCTTAAAATAGAAACATAGGCAAAGTATGTGGCAACTGCAAATGTCTGGCTGAAAAAGTCAGCAAAATGTGAAAAACATACCAACCACCTTTTTATGTAATTTATATACACACTTATGCAAAGCCATTCAAGGGAATTCAAGGCAAGAAAATAAAAACAAATTCAAGAAAAATGTACCCTATCTAGGAGGTCAAGTCGGCTAACGTAGGCTTTTTCTGTTTGCAGAAGTTCACTGGCAATTTTGTGCCGTTTCTGTTCATCTGTCTCCTGGAGGGAAATAAGAACAACTCTTAAGATACTGGAGAAAACATAATTTTATACTAAAAAAAAAGTTGAAGAGACATATGATTACCTTACAGTCCAAAATGCAACTGGAATCCGAGTTTCACATTTAGTAATAGTCACCCCATTTTGGAAAATATAAACTTTCCAGCGGTTTAATCAACAAATACAAAAGTCAAAGAAGGATTAAAAAAAAAAAAAAGTAGTAATCAAACTTCTGAGTAAAACTCAAAGCCTAAAACATTTAGTATTTCTCAGTTTGTACAGGGATCGTTGCCAAAGCACCAACTCCCTACTTAACAGATCAGCTCACATCCTGGTAATCGGGTACCACTGACCTTTCAGAGCTGGAAGAACTGATTTGCAGAGTAAGAGGGAACAGATGGGATTAGTCGGTGTTCGCCCCCGCCCTGTTTCAAAAGTTATTTGAACTGCATGTTCTTTGCATGACAGAGTTATTGAAAAATACCGTACAAAATGTCTTCTGTTCATCAATACACTCATTGCTGATTAATTGTTGACTGCAACTACAGGGCTCCTTTGTTAGGTCTTTAAGGCAGTTGCTTTTGCATCTAAAGGGAAGTTTTCTCTTTAAAGTCTTTCATGCCACAAAATATATTTTTGATTCTTCTGCTGAATGGAAACTTAAAATGTTCATTCAAATTTCAATATTAAATTAAATACATTGGAATATAAAATTGTGAGTTGCTATGAGAAGTTATTTCAAAACAAACAATGAAAGCACAGCTTTCTAAAATATTCAAACATTAGGGAAATGCCTCATGCTCACAAGTGTCAGATTCAACAAAATGACACTTCCATTACAAGATTTTTCTTCCCAATTTAGTGCTAGCACTGAAAAGTGTTTACATCTAACGACATCCGAGCCTTTCCTAAGTAAATGGCAGTCTTATTACAGTGCTTATGGGAAAGTGGTAATTTTTGAGACAAACCATAGAGCATCTCCATAAAAAAATAAAGAGGAGAGCTTGAAAGAGTTCTTTCTGATTTCAAACTGCACACTGCTTCCCACAAGAGTACGATAAACATTTGCAAGTACATTTATAAAGATGGTTTGCAGAATACTGAATACTAAAGTACAATCTTTTCATTTAAAGGACTTCAGTGGCTTTTTTGCCCCTTTCCATATTCAATAAGTATTCCAAATTTGAACACACTTCAATTCTAATCTGCAGTGTTAACAGTCACATTGCTACACGGCAAGCCTCCTGCCTAAATACAGGCTTTTCAATAGTGACTTCAAAGCTGTTCATTAAATCTGTTTAAATCAGCATAGCAACCACAGTAACCTACAGAACGGCATTTTAAGTGCTGTCAAAAGACATTGCAGGGAGCTGGAGGATTAGCTATTACAGCTACAGCGTGTGGCTTAGTGCGGCCATTTCCAAGGGATCTCACATGTGGACTTGAGGCACAAAACCACGGAGGCTACTGATTCCTCGGCAACTTTATTTTATTTTTCTCTCCCCAAAACCCCACTTTCTTCCTGAAGCACTGCTATAGAACCAGTCTGCAGTTTTCAGAAGATTACTTGAACTAATTAATAGAAGGAAAATCACACATAGCAGACTCGAAAGCATCAGACAAAATGAGCAATTCAGAAAAAGCATTTAATCCTCACTCCTGAGTCAGGGCAAGCCCCTCTTACTCTCCCAGTATACTCTGACCACAGCTTTCCCATCCTCTCAGTATCAACCTTACACATCTTCCTAATTTTTGAACCTCAGTCTGCTTTCTACACCAATCACATTACCCAAGTCAGGTATCTTCTACATAGGAAAAAAATCACACACCATGGATGAGTTATCTTTTAATCACAGTGGCATGTTCTTATTCCAGCATAAGAATACCCACCTACAGGGTTAGATCAGCGCAAGAATAGAATTGTATTGCCAGTTTTCTTTTGAGGAAGTCCTCAGTTTCCCACTTCACCATCTCAATATTTGCCCACATGTTACATGAACTCCTACCTGTGTTTTCTACTCCCACTTCCATCCTCCTTCCTATTCATTCTCCCACTTCAGTGTCTTATCTAGTATCCTATCCTTCATGATCCAAAGAAAAGCACCTGGTTTTCATGAGGTCACTCTAGCTTCCTTCCTGTTGGAAACAACAGTTCACAGGCTATTTTGCTAGTAGCAGCATCCATCTACTGAGGAGCTTTTCTTGGTGGGAGTGGCAGCCACTTGTCCTGAGCACACGGGATGAACTGGGTCCGGAGGCACAGGTGGATGCATGGGTCACAGAATCACAGAACAGCAGGGATTGGAAGGTACCTCTGGAGATCATCTAGTCCAACTCCCCTGCTAAAGCAGGATCACCTACAGCAGGTTGCACAGGATCGCATCCAGGCGGGTTTTGAATATCTCCAGAGAAGGAGACTCCACAGCCTCTCTGGGCAGCCTGTTCCAGTGCTCGGTCACCCTCACAGTGAAGAAGTTTTTCCTCACGTTGAGATGGAATTTCCTGTGTTCCAGTTTGTGCCCGTTGCCCCTTGCCCTGTCACTGGGCACCACTGAGAAGAGTCTGGCCCCATCTTCTTGACACCTGCCCTTTTGGTATTTATAAGCGTTGATCAGATCCCCTCTCAGTCTTCTCCCCTCCAGGCTAAACAGACCTGCCTCTCAGCCTTTCCTCATAAGAGAGATGCTCCAGTCCCTCTCATAGCCCTCCGCTGGCCTCTCTCCAGTAGTTCCCCATCTTTCTTGAACTGGGGATCCCAGAACTGGACACAGTAAGTGCCGGAGCGCTGGCAGCACCATGCTGCACAGACTCATCATCGCATGAAGCCAGTGCTGCAGCTGGCGTATATACGTGTGCGTGTATATACACATTTCCTGCTTTCAGGGAATTCATTCGCAGCCATCCCAGCTCTGCCGTGGCACACACCACACTGCGCCTCTACCCCCAGCTGCCCATCCACCCCTCCTTGGAGCAGGGAGCAGCCAAGCTATGGGCTCAGGGCAGGTAGACCCCAAGAAGGGGCCCAGCTTCTGCAGACCCAAATTTGGCTATTCCAAGTAGCAGGAAGCAACTCCTACAACATAATTTGGAAATAAATCCTGAATAATGTTTTGTGACAGTAAGAATGACACTGAGCCATTCGTTATTAGAGCTGTTCAACAAAACAACTTCCTAGAGATAATGAAGGAAAATTCTTAAAAGAAAAAGCTTTAAAAACCATGGAAAACATGAAGTTAGTATTCAACTTCTGAGAATGTCAATGCTTCCCTAAAGAACTACTGTATCAAATCTAATCATTAACTGTAAAAGAGAATTTGAATTCTCTTTTAAGTTACAAATTAAGTCTTATTTTAATGGGATATAACCATAAATGCACACATCTCTCTCCACAAGTAGGATAATAAGATAATAGAAATGAAAGATATGGAAACTTTTTTCTGGAAAAGTTTTATATTTTCCTGCTATGAATTTTTTATGCTTTTAGTACATCTGTATTTATATTGGGTTCATTGCCATTAACAAAAAATACTGAGACAAAAATTTACTACAAGGTATACCTGGGCACATACTCTATTGCTTCAAGCACAACTTCTCATTGATTTCGGGGAACTTTTCAAATTGCTCTGACAATCCATAACACGTGGCAACTCAGTGTATAAAACCAATCAGGAATGGTTAATATGATATATACAGAATGTTCACATTAGAGGTGCAGGATTTCCATTGATGATGAAAACATCAGAAGTGTGAGGTAACACTATGTTCTTGATATCTACTTCAAATCAGAACGCTACCACATTAAAAATGTTTAGGCAGCTTTTTTAAGCACTTGAGCAATTTAAAAGAATGAACCTCTACTCTTTTCCAAATAAATGGTGAAAGTTGAATAAAACATTGCTATTAATTCTGTGTCTCCAGCTGAACTGAATTCTCAGTTCTAATTGTCTTGCACAAAGTGACCGTTGAAAACTCCAATTTTAGACACTATCTTTAAGTTACAAGCATATACAATTTGACAAGGTGCCTAACTATTCCAAATATTATAACTTAATTCTTTCCATTAAATAGTTCATATGCTAAACATGGCTATACAAACAAGAAACAAATGTATTGCTTAGCGAAGACAAGATACAAAAGTTAACTTCAGTCACTTGTTACCATCTCTAATGACTCAAACCAGATATTTTTTGGTTGAACAATTTATTAGCTGAGGTATTTAAATATTAATAATCTTGATCAGACCATACTTTCCATTCTATCCAAACACTTGGCAAAATTCTAAATCCTAATATAGCCTTAACTTATTATCCAAACCAAACAGGAGCCATCTCCCATCTAGAAAACTATACCTACCAACATGATAGTGATGCTGCATATAATTCACCCCTATTTAGGTGTAGCCCTTGCTTCAAGGGCTTCCTCAGTTTCTGAAATCAAGGAATGCATTAAATTTTACAAGACCTGCAATGAAAATCCTGATCTCCGCCAGGTTTTACATCTAAAACACCAGAGTCCCCAGCATGGCCATTGAAAGGAGACATCAAGTAAGGTCTTTAATGAAGATACACAATGGATTCTTCTCCATCTGTGGCATGCATGCAGTCGATATCCCTATTTCCTATCAGTCTCACAACAAATACCGAAGCATTTGTCGTCCTGTCTTCAGTTGGCTCTAGCAGCAGATTTCTCACAAGATGTTATTCAGGAAGTTAATTGATTGGGATGTTCTTGTACTATTCAGCCTCCGCGTTTTAGGCAAACCAAATTTTATGACAGAAGGTGTTTCTGCTGCAAGGCAGGAAACTTTTCACTTGAAATTGTCTTTTTGCTTGTGATATTTGTGGTTTGTGACTTTCAAACTAACAAAGTAAATAAGAGAAACAAAGTATACTCTACTAGGTTATTTGGAGAAAATGTTTCAGAACACCACAACATTTAGTAAGTTTTGTCTAAACTTTCCCAGAACGTGCAAGAATCTGACTTTAGTCACATCTACAAGGATGAGGAACAAAAATAATTACAAAAGGAACATTATTTCAGAATAAGCTTTCTTTTCCAAGTCTAAAAAGCAATTTTTTCTCCTCTGGTTTTGCACCATTCCCCGAGTTAATTCACCCTTTCCAGCAGTGTACTTAGGTTATTTCTGCTGTACATGTATGCATTTACAATGCAATAGCACCGCTTTCTTCTCTTCCCTGAATGAGGAAATATGGCATGCAGGAGACAAAGAATATACTTTGCATCAGTACTAAAATATATATATATCAGATGCATAATGTAAAGTTTGTCTATGACTCACATACATCTGCTCCTATTGCTTTTACTCAATTGTACCTACACTTAATTAAAAAGGGCAGAAGAGTGCTGTTAGTCTGTGCAGTGCAACTTCAACTGGACTGCATCCCAGTTTTAAGATTCTTTACTGACTAAGTGGGTGCCTAGCAAAATCACAGATTGTCTAAATGCTCTTGCTTCTTCCCAATGCCAGCAACAGCTTAAAGCTCTACCAGACCTCTCCCTGTTGCAGACAGGCAGCAGCTACTTAGACCTCCACAGGGCTGATTTCAAAGATCATAGAATGGTTGAGGTTGGAAAGGACCTTAAAGATCATCTAGTTCCAACCTGCAATTTCAATCTATAGGTTGCATTAACCCAAAGTAAATCAATGTTTGATTTTGTAAAGCATGGCCCTTAGAGCAGAGTAGTAGACATGCTTCTTAATCTCACTAGACTAAAGGGTATGTCCTTGTACTGCAAGCGAGCTGGTATCTCAGGAAATGCTGCTGTGACCCAGTTCAGTTTTACAGATTCAGTTCCTCACCGATGCTTAAGAGCCATCCTGCATGCGTTTGGTTTGGTTGGGGTTTTTACCCTTCAAATACCAGCAAACAATACATTTAGTAACAGTTATGTTACACCTCATAATTTGACTCTTGGTCAACATAGGACAGATCACGCGTGTTGGTCCCAGGAGCTCAAAGGCAGATTTTGATGAGATTGCTGCCATTATCATTTGCCCAGTTACTTCCTGGACTTCACAACAGGACTGCCTCCCATTTCTGCTTTTTCCTGAAAATGCTGCCAGCACCTTACTGTGTGACTTGGATTCAAGCTTAACATCGTTGCCCATGGAGCATTCAGCACTTTATTGGCAGAGAGAGGGGAAACAGGCATTACTGAACAGGAGATAGAAACATAATGAGAGGTGTGGCAGGTTAAAGGTGCCTTGGACCACGACCAGGCTTGTGTTTAGATGGGAATCATAATGTTCATTCATTACTGGCAAAAACAACCCCCAAAACAGAAAAACCCCACATCCCAGCATCTTTTTGTCATCACCAAAGATATTTCATCCTGTAATAGACAAGAATTTGAGACCCACCTTTCCCCACACACAGAATTTATCCTCAAGTGTGTATGTACATGGCCCCTAGCTAACCAAATTCAATGGCTTGGAAAGGTCTATGGTTAAGTGATGCAGGTGTACTCCTGCAAGCAGTGGAGAGCTTTATCAGCACTCAGCTGTTGGCTCTGCAGTGGAGAGGAAGGCAGGGAGGGTGCAGCCCAGCTCCCCTGCCATGACTCACGCATAGCACAGCTGGACCAGAACTGTTAATGATGTTCACTAGACACCAGTGCTTCAGTATGAGAAAGTAAACTGCTTAATCAAACTTCTAGAAGTGGAAATATGCACAATTTTTCAGCAATTAATTTTCCCACGACAGATTTTCTTCCACCCACTTATTCCCCTTAATTATTTAAAACCTTCCTTATGAGGCAGCTCAAATTCATAATGGTGTAAGTCCTCCTTGCTAACAAGGCATATATTTAGTATACTCTCAACCTTGCGTCTATCTGATAGCTAGCAGACTGCCACTGTCTTTCCAGTTTTGGCTTGACAACCACATCTAAGTTAAGGATTCACACGACAGCTCTGCGTGAAGCTCCATCACTGTAGTTTACCACACGTGGAATTTTATTTTATATACACCACTAACACGTGTCCCTTGTAGTCTGGCACAGCTGAAGCCTAGTGCTAAACATAAACACGTATTTCAGTTTCACTTTTTTTTAAAACCTGAGATAGCTAATGGGAAAAGGAAAGGAGGGGGGAGAGGAAAAGAAAAGCAGGGGAGAGGAAAAGGAAAGGAAAACTTTTTTTCCTGTCTCTTTTTCAGGGGAAAAATAACCAAAAGATTTTCAACTTTCTGACCCACTCTTATTTTTTTAAATAAAAACCTAGAGAAAATATACAAAGTAGTAATATAGCAAAACCAAAACAATTTCTCTTTTTACCTTTGTTTCTACAGGTTGATCTTGCTTACTGACTTCCTCAGTTGGTTCTTCCTTCACATTAGTATTAATTTCTAGAGTTTCATTTTCAGATGAGAGCAGTGTATCACTGCTTGGAGTCCTGTAGCAGCTGTTAAGCATCTGTCCTTCACAGGCAGTCATACTTTGCAATGACTCTCTGGAAGTACTTTCTCTTTCCCCATTTATCAAGCCGCTGTTGATGGCATTATCTGGAACAGGGGTGGACATAGTGGAGTCACGATCAGGTAATCTTCCGTCCTCATCTTCTGTCTGGTCTTGTGCTACTACTCCGTTGGCTGTGTGCAGCTGTGCAACCTGAGTTTTGTCGGTATTACTGTTTCCCTGTTTTTGTAGTGGGTGCTGGGAGGGGAGTTTTGGCTGAGGTGATGGTGTTGACCCATATCTTCCTTGAGATTTAGAAATGTGGAGAACAGAGGAATCTTTCTTCAAATCACTAGGATTTAACGGGCTAAAACCACCAAACAAACAAAACATAGATGAGAGAAAAGTTAAACGTGCCGTTATAGCAAACCACTGGGACAGGGAATAAGAGAGTTGCGCCATATAAGCAATTTCTCCCAAACCATTTTTTCCTGTGTTAATACTAGGAAGTTCAGGCCATCAAGACTTGAACTGTATTATTCCATTAACACACACACAAACATGTATTTCTTACTGGAAATCCAGAGTGCCATCCATATTGATTCATTACATCCTCATGTGTCTGGAATCTCATTTGTAAAATGGAAGACAGTATGATTAGCTACACGTAACAGATAAGGGAACCAAGGCACTGATACATGAAACAACTTGCCCAAAGTGTCCCAGAAGATTACTGGCAGAAACGGAAAAAAGAGTCAGGGACTCCCTAGTCCCAGTCCAATGCTTAAACTAACAAGCAGCCTGTTCCCTAATTGCCTTTTAATTATACAAACACGTTATCCCTTGTTCATACCTTTCACTGTCTCTTTCTCTGTTTTATTTTTGAGATTTTGAATTTTAGAGTACTATAAATGTTAGCCTACTCTGCAAAAGTGCTTGCCTTCATTATAGTTTAAAAAAATAAAAATAATTGGAATCAAAATAAAACCTATACATTTTTGTCTGAAGTACATTTAACAAGCCGTAGTCAACCTGCAAAGTGATACCATGACTATCCTCTAACATATTGTTCCTAGTATGGACCATTAATCTTCTGGCAAGATGAAGACTGCTTACAAATTTTATGTTTACTTCTTATTTATAGGACAGTTTACACAAATATGATAAGCATATTCTGCACTTCCATACACAGAGCTCAAAAAATACCTTATACTAGCTTCATCTTCTTCCATTATATAACAAATAAATTACTTTTCCTTTATTTCTATAAAGATTATATCTTTTTTAAAAAAATAAGCTTAACTCCAAGATAGAATTAATTTACATTTTTCAATTGCATGCACACAGCAAAGAGGTTTAATTAACTTTCTGCCATGCCTACATGTTTTTGGGCTGTACAGACTAATGAAAATATGTTATCATAATTGACAATCGCAGTTTGCAGTTCATGAACATGCTACCTAGTCATTTGAAGACCACTAATTACAAGCGAAGTTCACCTTCATGGAAGACACATTTTGTGAGTTGAGCTCATTTAAAAAAAACAGCAATTGCTTCCATGGCCACAGCAGGATATTCCAGAACTCTGCATGCTAATTATGGAAGTTTCTCATAAGCACAGATGATAGATTTGAGGAGAATTTAATCATTGGACAGATATTATTGGGTGTACTTAATGAATGATGTTGGCCAAAAAGCAACGCGGCTTCCCTTACTCCCCCAAAACAAAAATGCCATTATTTTTAAAAGCCTACAAATAAGAAAGTTTTCATTGCTCTCTTTATAACTTCCTTTATTCGCATAATATTGAAAGAGTTCCTGTACAAACCAGTAGGCATGCCTAAGAGGCAGAAGTGTAGGGCTCATTGCTGTAGGGCATGATGAGCATGAGGAGTTTTCTTTCAGAAAGGATAAAATTGTTTTTCTAGGGATACTGCACTGTTAAAGACTTGAATGATGCTTTGGAGGAAGACTGGGAAACAAAGTGATAACAGGACTGGAGACCTGAGCTAGAAGAATTCACAGGACCTCCAGTGCTGCAGTAATCTCTTTTTCCCATCTTTTAACAGCTGTGTTGACAGCAGTGCAATTAAGTCTCTGCCTAATGATGGAAGTTCCTGGCAGATAAAGCTCTGAAATTATTTCTATTCCACTAGCCAAACGTACTTTTGTAATGCTCAGCTGCTTCTGTATAAAGGATTAAGTTTTCCCCCATCTTGAGGGGGAATTCTTTCAATGAAAGTCTTAATACTCTGGTTCCTCAGAAGGACATGCTCTGTTGTACATCAGGCATTCATTCCCGTAGGGGGCATCCCTTCAGAACATCAGTATCCTGAGGAAACACAAGCAAGCCACATCCAAAACTTGCAACGCTCAACTGTCACTGGACTGTTTCTTGAGCTGTTCCTCTGTCACAGGCTTTCTGGAAGATGGCTCTCTTTATATAGAGTGGATATATTTGGAATTTTTGTTTCAGAGATTATAATGCTTGTCACGTACATCTAATTAAAGACACAAAAATAACACCATTTTGTGAAAGCAGAGTTCACTGTGGCTCGTGTTTCTCAAAGTTCCAAATGTTTCCCGTAAAAGGCAGTATCAAAACTCAAGAACACCAAGCTATTCTGCCAAAATCACCAAATACTACAAAGCAAACAGTTTAGAGAATGTATGCCATATCAATACAAATAACTTGTATAGTTCACCCTCTTCACATGAATGATCTGAAGAGGTTATGACAGTATAAAAGGAAACTCAGGATTTCAGTTTTTGCTATTTGCGTATAAAAGGTTTTTTTTTTTTTCCTGCAAGAACAAAAGAACTTATTATCTCCAATGTTTCATTCTAAAATCAGCACTTATTTCAAATTGCTGACATTTTTCAGAAGATTTTAAAAATGCTACAAGTTTGGGGTTTGGTGGGTTTTTTTAATGGAAAGTTGAGACTAGCACCTTATGAAAAAGCACACCTTGTACAGGCCAAGTATATGACTGGTTTGCACCATTTCAAAACACATGCAGTTTTGCCATCCACTCCTCTGACAGGGATTGGCTTGAGCTCTACCGCGGTACAAACGTTCTTCCTCACAGGTTCAAGTTCCAACTCTCCAAACACAGCAGAGTTACAAACCAATCCAAATTCTACTACTTACCTGCCTCCCTCAAAACGATTGATGAGATCTGACACTTTACTGGACTTTTCCTTTGTGACACTAGAAACAGGGGTGGGTGTCTCTTCCTCCATTCTTGGTTTCTGATGTGATAAAGCTGTATGTCTAGGGGTTTGGTATGTAACAGGTGACACCTTCTGCAGATGAATTGGCTTTGGAGGCACTGTAAACAACAACAACCACCAGTCAATCACTCATGAACGGTTTCTTTGATCTGACAGAACGTATATGAAATTTTTTGCATAAGAACTTACTACAGTGATAAAGAAAAGATGCTCTTGGCGTTACTTAACCTTAAAGTTGCTTTATGAATACAGGGACTCCATATAGGTTTTTTCTGCGCTGTCTGGTATCAGGCATCTTGTTACATTTCTTGGATAAAAGTGGAACCACGTGTTACTTTAACAAGCTAGAAAATTAGGGGGGTTTGTTGTTTTGCTTGGCAAACACATACGTGGCCTCCGTAAGTGCAGTTTTTATAAAAAAAAGAAGTAAGCATAATCAGAGGATCTAGCTGTGCTGTGGAGCTCAAGAGATTTAAATTGCTGCCCCAACACTCTGGTGCTGTCATTCTTTACCTTCCCCCTCACGATCTCAATAATAATAGTCAGTGGAAAAGGTGTTTGCCTTCAGCTTTGAGCTTCCTTTACTCACTGAACCTTTGTCTATTTATACTGCTGAAAACCTGCCCTCCCCCCAATATTTTTTATTCTTCTTGCTTTTTCCCCATTCCTACCATAAGCCCTTCTAATTAGATTGCTGATGATCAGCATTGTTTAATGCAGCAGACACATTGACACATAAAGCAACTAAAATCACACGTGCTGGGGATATTTAACTTTTAGCCCTTTAAGCAACTACTTAAAGCAGCAAAAGCATTTCAGACAGGACCTGAATGTGTTCCACTACAAGAGCAACACGCATCCGGCTCCTTCAAAGTGCAAGACTTAAGGGAAAGGTCCTTAATTCCCAAGAAAACAAATCTGCTCATCCCCACACACGCTCCCAAAATATAGTGTGAGGAGATGCAAAAGCATTTGATATTGAAGTGAAAAATAAAGACTATATCTGCCCTTTAATAAAAGGCAGGCATAAATCACCAGGAGTAGGCAATGTACTGCCAGTGGAACCAGTGGCTCGGCCACCACGATCCCACATGCCACACACACTCGCCCTCCAGTAGCTACACACACCTGCCAGGGAGCAAACACAAAGGGAAGGAAGACAGGAACTGGCATTAGGAATCACATGTCACTCATGGTAGAAAAATAAGGACTAGTACAGGATACACAAAAGATGGATGTGAAAAAGCCATGTTCCTTGCATCACTGACTCTAGAATAGCTTATTGACTTACCCTGGAAAACCAGTGCACCACAGGAATTACCTTACATCCCATCAGCTGGCATTCGAAAGGGGTGTTGAAAAACTTCTTGCACATATACTATCATAGACTATGATAAACTTGAAGGAACACTTGATAAAGGACAACTTTCTCTCTCTACCTTACTTTAAATTTATAGGAGGTAATACTTATCTGTCCTTCTAATAACTTAATTGCACTTAAGTGTGATTGTAGGGATCATCGAGTCATGAGGGACTCTATGAAGAAATTAATGTACCACAAAAAGCTTTAGACTTCAACCATATCAATGTCAATAAATGAAATAATCAGAGAGAGAAGGAAGAGAATTAGCGTAGATCAGATGCGTTTACTGTGTATACATGTATCTTTGGTCCTTTGAAGCTTTAGTTTATATTTATTAACACAAGTGAAAAAGCAAGTTTGGGGAAGGACGGAGTGCAGAAAGGATGACTTAAAATACTGCAATTTTCAAAAAGTTACAATGCAGTCCTGAAACAAGCAGAGTATTAAATTGTGTAACTGCTTGAGTATCTGTAGTAACTGAAGCCCCTCCTGAGAAGCTGCATACATTTGCTCAGCCGCAGCTGCGGTGCAGTGGAGCAGCTTTCCCTATATTTCCTCTTCTCAGGGAGTTCGGAGAAAGTCTGGCAGAATTAGGCCAACGAGCATCAGATAATTGTCCAAGCGCTGAACAGCTAGCTTGCTGTGCTGACAAAGGCGATGGGACAGCTGAAAAAGGCGACACAAGCAGGCTGGGAAAAAGCAGGACACATAATTGAGCGTGGGCACTGCCATTCCCTCGGGGAGGAGGCGGAAGGCAGAGGAGACGCTGGCTGGATTTACTGACCAGCACTACGTTAGTTTGTAGAAACACTTCTTGTTCTTGCAATGGATTTTGTATAACCCACAGACCTGTGAATTCTCTTATTTAATGAACTCATACATCTCTTCAGTTCTTTTGTATGTCTCATAAAGTGTTAATATCCTCACAAGGATATATTAAAACTACTAAACTTGAGGGAATTAGTGTCTACTGATAAAGCAGAAGGAATTAGTTGGAAGCTATTTTTATACTGGATCCACTGGAACAAAAATCAAATTCTAGGACAATCTGTGGAGGTGTCGTACAATTTTGCGGCTATTACTGGAAAACCGCCAGCTTAGCAGCATTTCAGTAGAGCAAGCGTGAGGAACCTCTAGTCAACCTGGACAATCCCAGTGTATTGAAAATCCCTGTAATGTCTTCAGAGGAGAACTACAAACCAAACAGCCACACCAATTCAGTAACGCAAGATATTTTCTTCTTTACTCCTTGTTACCACCTTAACAGACAGCATTTTCCCTAATCAGCTGCTGCAGCAGCTACTGTAAGTTTTAGAAATAGAGCAATGGGAAAAGGATAGTCACAAGATCAATGAAAAGAAAAGAATCAGTAGTGTAAAAAAAACCAACCATGCAAACCTTTCTGTAAGGTCAACCTTGTTAACAGGGATTAGGGAAAACAAATTCCTTTAATTCTCCCCTCAGTGTACTTCTGTAGTGTTTTGGTTTAATCAGATTATTTTTCAATGTGCACACAGCAAGGATCTTAAAGAAAAAATAGAGAAAAGACTGTCCCATTGTAATACCCTGCATAATACAGAGCTCTGTTTGAGTCTATAAATTCTCTTGTCTCTATATTGTAGAATTTTGAGCTCATTAGAAGATATGAACTGCATACGCTGCCCAAAGAAAACCACTCAGTATGCTCAGGTAGCTGCTACTGTAGAATGTTAGCCAAAATACCTAATCAAGATTTAAGCTGCAGTGCCTAGTTGTGCATTCAACTGTGTAGATATACATAAGGAAATGGGAGGTAATGCTACAAATGGCTCAAAATGTGCAACCACCTTTGCTGACTCCAAAGCATATTAGCAAAGATCATTTATCTCTTCTTTTAAAAAGTATAATGTGTTCAATCACCCTCTATGCATTTAACTGCTCCTGGTTCAAAATGCTGCTAGGCTTTGATTCAATGAAAATACACAGTTAAAAGTTACTGTGGTAAGCAAGTACAGCTCTCCTGGCTGAGTCATCCTTCATCACCTCCCTGCATGCTCCGTCACCTTCAGGAAGATCAAATGAGCACAGCTGGATAGATACCAAAGATTTACACTCACAAGAACAGTACAAAATAACTAGTAACCTAGACTCAGCAGAAAAAGTAATCTCCTCTTTAGGATGTACATTTCCACATTTTTATATCATATATGAATAATAAGAATATAATACATTAAGAAAGAAGATCAATAATGATGATCAGATATGCTTTGTTCTCTCATTTGTTGTCTTCCTAGAGATAAGGTTTGGGATTTAGCAGTTATGTTGATAAAAGAGACATTGCTACAGGTTTCTTAAAGCACCACTGAGATTGGAGAAGACTAGCTAGAAACAGCTCTCAAGTTTTAGTTCAATTCACCTTTAATTGTCAAAGTTTCATTTGCCAGAGAAGACCAGTCTACATCCCAGACCCCTTTAAGAGGTCTTTCAGTTCTTTTGGGCCCAGGCCACTGAATACCTTCAAAACCTCAGACTATATTATAATTAACTGAGAAAGGAGGACAGGATTAATGCTACACAGTAGATAGTCAGCTAAAACTGACTGCTGAAGTCTACGTGTTGAATGCCTTGTCTCCATATCACATCAGAGTAGCACAAACCAGGCCATCTTCTGGAGTGGAAAAATCATCTCCAACCCAAACAAAAATGCCTCTTCAGCCTCAGCAGGAGATTCACAAGTACTCCTAAGCACTCATTAGAAAAATTTAATTGAGCAACTGATGCACAGTCTTGAGCTGACAAGACACTTCACTGCTTTGAAGAAGTGTTGATACGTCAACATGTTTTCCATCCTACAATAAAACTGCCTGGTACAGACAATGGTTTCAGTGCCCAGTACTTAGTAACTGGGCATCATAAAGCTCATGCAAGAGGTTCAAAGAGCAGGGAATAGAAGAAACCAGAAAAAAACCTGGTCAATTCGTACATGTCACTCTACATGCATTCTGTTATTGCTAGGTTCAGATCACTGCCCAAATATTTGTAGGTAAGGGCAAATCTCAAATTACCTAACAATTTGCTTCATCTCTCGTGCATCACGTTTGCCTTGGAACTCAGTAGCGTATTTTGCTATTTCCACTGACTACCATCAGTCTGGATTAACCCACTTTATCAGAGATGCAAAGGCAAACACCACGTTTCACAGCTGGTGCAGATTGCGACTGCTTTTCTCTGCAGTCCTGATGTCTTTGCTTAATTCCCTCATAGGCCTTCAGTCAGTTACAGGCTTTTTTCCAAACTTGCAAAGATTTTCACAAATCAAACACAGAAATCTGACATATGAATTGCTAAATTGTTGATGGAAGGAATTATTGGGGAACAAAAATTGCTCCTTTACTGTCCGTGTATCCGGCAGCTACTTTGTTTTCTCCTTGAAATGTCAGGGGAAAATAATGAAAGAATTTTATATTGGATTCTGTGCAAAAATTTATTCATTTGATCTAGTTACCCTGAGTGATCTGTTTCCAAATATTTAAACTACTTCTCAGAGACCAAGTACAGACAAAACAGGTTCAGAGCCCAGGGTTCACTTCAAATGCAAGATTTTTGACATTTTTCCTCTATATTAAAGCTCTATTTCCTCTATTAAAGCTAAGTCTAAGTTTACTAAAAATATCCGTACCCCATTTGTAACACAACCTCGAAGTCATCTTTGTATCTCTCATTTTAATTATATACATTTTGGTAGGTTAGATGAAGGTCATTTTGCAGTTAGTTCATCAACAACCAAATACACTGTCATTGCAATTCAGGTCTGTTTTCACTATGAAAGGACACTTAGTATTTGCATGACTAGAACAACCATTTGGAAAAAACATTTCCTGCTACTCTAAACCAAAAGCATTTCTGTACCTGTACGTGACAAGCTGTTAAAAAAAAAATTAGCGACCACATTTAAACCAATAAACTAGAGCAGTTTAGTTTGCTTGAATTGTTTGGACTCCCAAATCCTTATCTCATTCATTCTATTTTGTTTTGCTTCAATTAAATAAAAAGGCCAAAAAGATATAACTTCAATATGATGCACATATTTAATACAATTAAACGGAAAAAGACATAGGCCCATGAACAAAGCAGGCACAAAATACTATTTACAACAGTAGTATTGAATATAATCTACACAGATGCATTTCTTAGACTACAACACTATTCCTGGCTATGCCACATTTTGGAGCAAGCAATTTTGACAAACGCAGAAGTCATGGCTAGGAAAGAGCAACAACAGCTGTGTAACTACTTGAATGAATGGGGTCCAATAATATCCAACTCCTAATTTAAACAGCTAAAATTTATAATAAGTGAGCTGGTTTTGTTTTTGAAAGGCTTAAAATCTTTTTTACTGATTGCCCATTTCTGCGTATCCATTAACAAATTGCTAAAATATTTTTCTTAGGAAGAACACGTGTTCTCTTGTTCACTTAGCTTCAGAGAATGCATTTCAGAGACTTAGGAACTGGTGCAGAAAGACTACTCAGATAAGTAATGTTTACATATAACCAATAAAAACATCTTAGTTTAATGAACAATACTGGCAAAAGTTCTATAATAACAAATAATATGAAAAAATACAGCTTTATTTTGCTCCTGTTCTCCCTAAGAAAACATAACTTTTTGACACCACAATACATTTCTTCCCCCCTTAACTCTAAGATGAACTCAGGACTGATGCAACACTCTTCAGGATTCATTTTCCCACTAATTGATATAAAGATTGTTAAATTCACTACATGATGACTCTATGTGATTCTACTTTCTATACATGATTTAGATGTGATCTAGTTTTCTATAAGTAATTCTAGTTTCTGTCCTATCAACACTGTGTCTCAGAATACAATTCCCTGAGCAGGATCATTGTATCCATCTTCTAACCTCACTTTTTTCTTTTTTTTTTTTTTTTTTTTTTAAAGCTTTTGAGATGAATGAAGTTCCTATTGCAGGTCACTACTAAAAGGCATCAGTCCAGATTTGCTTTGAATCCAAGATTTTGAGAACATATTGACTCTTTGTTGTGATCATCTTCAGTGGAATCATGAATATTACTGAGAAGACCACATAAAAAGATGGTTTGAGGTTTAGATATATAAAGTCAACATGTAGGGTGACCTATTTAACTTATAAAAGTGAAGATACTATTTATGGACCGAAAGAAGGGAAATCTACTTCTACTCTGCAGACATTATTGGTCAGCTTTTCTGCACATGTGGAAAGTTCCCATCTTTCCACATACTCACGCAGGAGGGCTCCCCTCGAGCTCGGCTAGCACCCCAAAGGCCCTGAGTATCTTCCCCACCAGCCCCGCTGTGAAGCCAGCTTGCCAAACAATCCAGTTCAAAATCAGTATCAAAACCTTCCAGCTCAAACACAGTAATCCTTTGGAAAAACAAGCCCTGGCGTCAATTTAATACAAAGGAGGGGCTTACACACGTTCTCCCACCTCTACCTACTAGCCACTTCTTGGGCAGAGAACAAATTTAACACTCGCTGCCTGGCAGTAACGCACAGGAAATTACTAGACATTTGAGATAAAAAAATGTAGCTAGACCTACGTGCTTGTAATATATCAGTAAGTTCAACT
This sequence comes from Balearica regulorum gibbericeps, assembly GCF_011004875.1. Lineage (NCBI taxonomy): Eukaryota > Metazoa > Chordata > Aves > Gruiformes > Gruidae > Balearica > Balearica regulorum. The sequence goes on from NC_046184.1 coordinate 66,203,630, forward strand.
TTCCTTCTCAGAACCTTTTTCAGCAAATTATTATCAGAAATTACAGATTCATAAAGCATTTACAGAACATTTGAATTTCAGTAGCAAGCTTTTACCCCGCTATTTTCTTTCTGACAAATACAGTTCTTTCAAGGTGCTCTATTTCTCAAAGTCTGAGATGAAGAACAACTTCCCTAGCAAAAATATTTGAGGCTACTTACCTTGTGGCTTTGGATTTGAAGCTGAACGTGGGGACTGTTTGACTGGCACACTTCCATTTATTCCCTGAGCCGCTTCATTGTATACATTCTGCTCAACTAGCCTGGTTGTGGCACTCGTACAAGATCTAGGTAATATTAAGGATTTTGGACAGATGCTGCTGCCTGAAAAACAAATACATACAAAAACCCCAAGAATTAGAAACAGGATTAAGTATAAGGTAGAACATGTATAAACACATTTATTAAGTGCTAACACTTCTCTACAGAGAAAATTAGAATACTCATCTTCCCTTTAAGAGTGTCTCATCCTAAAAACACACTTTGCCTTTCGGTGAAATTTATTACATTGTTTAAACCTTGAAGAACTGGATATAAAAAAAAAAAAAAAAAAAAAAGACTTCCACTATCACTAGCCTAAGCTCTTCTATACAAAGATTACAATGTCTTAACAGACTTTTTTCCTATCTGAATTGTCAATGTGCTTGTTCAACAGAAGAATTATAGAAAAAACTAGCATTTTTGTTCAGCCACTCTATTTCTGTATTCAAAGTGTTCACAAAATGGTATACATTCATTTTATTACAGAAGGTAGCATCCAAATATTAGCTAAATGTATTGCAACTTTTTGTAGGAAAGGGCTCCTATTGGGAGTAATAAAGAAAGAAAGAGAGAAAAGCACAAAGCCAGTTGACTCTTCTATTTCATTTCTTCCTAGAAGAATGGAAATTATTCTGTTTAAGAGCATCAATATGCTGCTATTGGTAAGAAAGTCAGAAGAAAATATAAAGCAAAACATATTCAAACAATGAAAATTGTAATAAAAGCACTTATTAGAACATTGTTACACAAGCCTAAACCATGCACTTTTGTTTGGGGGTCTGAAAGCAATTGGTTTTGTAAATACAATCAAAAACTTGTAATAATAATATGAAGGACCTTGAGATATCACTTATGCCAATATTCATTCATCTCTGAATAAAAAAAAAATCCACAACATTTTTGTGGGGAGGAGCAAGGGAAAGGAGGAAAACCCATTTATTTATTGCAGTGTTGTCATAATTATTCAATTTAAAAAAAAAAATATTAGGATAGAGTTTGGACACTTCAATTTACTGTTATTATTTGCCATCCTTTTACCTTTGCTAGATTTTACTAGTAGAAATGCAAGCACGAGCAGAGTTTTCTTTACAAGTTTCCAAAAAAAGCAAATCCAAAAGCCACTCAACTATTTCATAAGGTGATCCTTTGATGTCTTCTGAACAACAACTGGTCTGCAAAGTTTAGTCCCTCTAATCTAATTCATCTCTCCCTCTCATGGCAAAATCCATCAATATCAAGCCATTCCTAGCAACAGCCAAGCCTGCTCTTAGAACAGCAGTTGAAAGAGAAGCCATAGCTATTGCTCAACGCTGCTGCAAGATTCTTCAACTTTTTCTGGATTCCAAAAATATTTTCAAGTATTTATGCTTTGTTTATTAGAAGCTCATTTTTCCTTTTAAACACTGAAGTAGCCCTACACCAAGAAGCTGGCTTTACAAACATGGAGACTTGCAGATCTCCATGGCAAGATCAACAACCCACGCTACCAAAGTGCCAGTACTCGGATGACGATGCATGCAAGACACCCGCAGCTGCAACATGACATCTTTCCCTCTTCCATCCCATTCAGTTAGCAAAGCATCTCCCAGGAAGATAAAGGTGGCTGGTCCCAGAATGATGCAGGTAATCTAATGAGGCCCACTACATACAGAAGCTTCTCAGACATTTGTGACCTTAGGCAGAAATTCCTCAGCTCTGTTTCCTTGGGTATCACTCAATACACAAAAAGTTATATTGTACTCCAGCAGTGGGAGCTCTGTCCCACATCATTCCGCAATGACTAAGGTACCTTAAGTGCCGTTTCTCTTTTTTCTATGGAGGTGTGAGTACTGGAAGCTCCTAGACAGACCAAAGTGATGGTATAGGGGGTTGTACCAGTAAGTCTTCCTTGTCTCCATCAAAGAGCTGACAGGCTGAATTTCCCTATCCTACAGAATCCCATACCACACTGTAGCAGTTTACACTCCAATTGGGGAATCCCCAATTCAAAAACAAATTTAAGAAAGAGTAACACCTGCAGGATCAATACAATGCACAAGTCAGGTGGCAACTGCACATAATTTATAAATCTACATTCAGATCACTCTCATAACTTTGCAATGAGGGTGAAAGTTTGAAACCTTACAGCTTTCTGAAAACTATTTTGCCTGCAGATTTGACAACTTCTGTGCTTCAAAATCTCCACCTCCCCAACTGCAGCTCAGTAAGGGGCATTGCTGCTGTCAATTGTTCAGGCCAAGGCTGGAAATCTCCATCAAAATGGTACCATATTTATTAAAAGGATTCCCTAAGAAAACAAGGTACTGCTGGGGTCAGAATAGGACCTTTTTCTACACGCACGACTTTATCAAGGCACTTATTCCTGTTTAAGGTTACCAGTCATGATCACTTTAAGATGAGGTGGATGCAGAGCTGCTGCTGAGAACAGGGCAGCTCTGTGGTCTGCCACTCCTCCTCCCTCCTCAGCACCATCCACTCCAGCTTCTGCTTCTGGCTATTCCTTCCACTATGCCGGCACCAGTGCTGTTCAGCCACATGGTGAGATGAGCAGCAGAAAGGACGCAGCTGAAATCTGAAGTAGATCGGTTTGACCTCATGGCCACCCCAGCACTACTGCTGGCACAGGGGACAGCCAGGAATATGGCTGGAAAGGAACAAGACAGCTCCTCGCAGCGGTGGCCCTTACTTAGATTGACCTGAAGCAATCATTTAACACAACCTCAGTCCCTCAAGTAGATTTTCAGACTTGGATTCTACTTGGTTTATATGTGCATGCACACAGCCTTAATACAAAGTCCAGCAAAACCAGGAACAGCTGAAAACAAACTTTTAATGCAAAAACATTAGGCTGTCTTAAGACTCAATTTTGTTGTCAGCATCGCGTGCCTCCCACTAGATTGGCAAATATTAGTTGTGTTCAGTGGGCAAAAGCCATTTTGTAAAGCTTATCCACTGTAAAGGAAAACCGTAACACAAGCAACAGAAACGATCGCTTCTCTGTAACGGGATCTTTTGCAACTGCTTATGAAAAACAAAAGCTCTGAGAGGTGTTCTGACCCAAGATGTGCTGTCAGCACGTGTGGGGTGCAGGGAAACAGACCGTCTTCAAATTCATTACTGTTGTACAAGCCATTACGCAAATTATTCATCCTGTCTGGAAGGCTTATTTGCTGGAGATGGACACACTACAGACATTTAACCTATATTGCAAACTAGTAATTCTGTTAATCATGTCACATCCTCAAGCCGTGTGTTTTGAAGAGTAATATAGCCACATCAAGATGAATAGCTTTCATCACATGTAAAGCTGGAATGGAAAAAGGTAATGGAAATCTAGCCACACCATACTACTTCTATAGAAAATAGAGTAGTCAGATTCTCTGGATAAAAAGCATCCTTTAACATCCTTGGAAATCTGAGCCCTGGTTTCTAGCCAGTGAAAGATATTACCTTCCAGGTGACGCAGACCAGAAAATTGTGGCAAAAATATAGGAATTTTCACCACAGACTTGTATTTAGTGTATTGTATGCAAATGCATTACAACAAAAGCCCACAACGTGTCATTTTCAGCACATTTCAGCACTCTGCATCCAAATACTTGCTGTGCAATCAGTGGCATGCATTTCAGTAAGGCTGCTCAATTCCGTTGATGTAAGCAAGCAGTAACACAGTCTGCCTTTTAGAAATACAGTTGTTGCACTATAAGTACAACTTAAAATCCCATTATATATGCATCAAGTCAGATATGCTGCAAAAATCTGCAGCTTTTACTGGGCTGAAGTAGATTCCCATTGTGATTATTTCTGACCTGGTTAAAGAAACACTTGTGTACTATTGGTATTCCTACGCATTATAATTGAGAAATTTTACTTCAAGTCAGAAATGCAGTGTGCAACAAAATACTACCACTCAGTTACTGTGTTCACTAGTATATGATTAATACCACCCCTTATAATTGTGGATGATTAAAATACACTGAAGAGAAGAGAAAGGTGTGGAAAAGTTAAAAAGTAAGGTGGGAACAGGCAAGAATGTAAGCGAGAAAGAGGAGGTAATAAATAACTAACAGAAAAGAGAAATAAACACTGTAAATCTGATAAACACTTAATTATTTTGCTTATCTGCAAGGAAATGAGAAGCTAGAATGCTTGCAAACATGCTTGCATCTGCAAGAATATTTGAAGCTAGGTGATGCATTATCTATTTTTCAGAGCATTCTAATTAGAAATAACTTGGAGCCATGAACATTTAGGCAAACATAACCAGCCCGCTTGAAATGCCAGTAACATGGAGGGGGGGAGGGGGGAAGGCTTATTTACATTCACAAAAGGTTAAACTAATGCTTTAGTATCAGATGGGTCCTCCATCAGCAGTTCCATAAGCTTCAAGAAGACAATCTCAACACCACTAGGTCTTCTGTTATATTTCTTTTCAGTCGTGCTTATAGCACATAGTGCATCTATACTGTTCCAGCACTATTTCATTTTTACTGCTATCGTGATCCCACTCTTGACCATACATTCTGAATAAAAGAAATGCAGCATTTCTGGATGTAACCAAAGTCTACAACCCTGGGAAAAGGGTTATTCTCTTGAGATTGCCAGGAGGGAAAAAGAAGTCTCAAAGTTACTTCTTTTAAAATTATATAGCTATATATACCTTGCGTGTTAAGTCCCAAGAACACCTGCCATAATGGTTGTGGTCTTGATGTTCTACCGCTAGATCTTTGCATGTAAGATCAATGCAAAGCTTCACCCTTCCTACTCCCTCCCTGGACATACGTGGAGGTTCAGCTAATAGTCTATCTACCAAAGCACTCATTTAGCCACCATAACCCAGCATTACAATCTCCTGATCAGTTCAGAAGAGCACTAAGTAGCACTGATGCTACAAGAGGCTAATTCCACTCATCCACTTACACACCAAACACTACAGGAGCTGTAGCAAGGCCAGGAGAAGAGAGGGAAGCTTCCTGAGCACAGGCAAGAAGGCAGAAATTGGCCTCTCGCCCACACAGTTACAACAACAGATTTGTTGAGGCCTGAGCAGGAAATCTAGTAAATCAGGTCGTGGACTTTGCCCACAATTGTGTCCAAACCTGCCCTCAAAACTAAGTTTCTAGTAACTTGGTACCTATCCTTCACAGATTTGTCCTGTTTGTGAGAGGAACCAACATGTTACTAAGAGGCTTATACTGCTGATGCCTACTCAAACATGTTTTAAGAATAAGTGGACGAAGCCCAAACTATCTGAAAATTAGGACTATGGAAGAAGAGAGTAGGAAGTCCGGAGGCCCAAGTTTCTCTCATGAAAAAAAAAATCTACCTTCCTCCAAATTGCATTAAATGCTGTCCTCTCAAATTAGTTTCACATTCGTGTTTTGACATACCTTCACCTTTCCCATCACAGTGGCGATACAGTTGTGAATGCTTTGCAGCTGCAGAACACTACAAAAACGCCATAGTTATATTCTGTTCCACGCAGACAAGCTCTAAAGGTTAAACATCAGGCCAGCCTTTAATGTCATGAGCCACTGCTGAAAAGTGCCAACAGTTGATAACTCAATGCTATAAAAAGGAAAAAAAAAATAATAACTTTTGCTGAAGTCAGGAGAGCTGTCTCGCTGAAGAAATCAGTTTTCTTTCTGCAAGAAGGTGCTGGTCAAAAAAATAAAAGGCAAATATCAGAAGGTTTAGAATTATCTTTGAAAAGTGGAATCTTGGCAAAGCATAGAACACAGATCAGGTTCTAATAAAGGATCAGTTCAGATACATATGCAAAAATGTAGGGTTTTTTCTTGCAAAGCTATCCTCCAGACACAGGGAAAAATACTCTAAGTCCAACAGAAGGCAGCAGACCACTTTCTGGAAATAATGAAAATAGAAAGCATATAAAGGCTATTATTTCTCACTGCATGGGAACGTTCCTAGAACTACCATACAAATATTATCCCCCCTTTCATAATGTTTATTGCATGGAGTAAATAAATCTTCAAGTAAATACAGTAGGTATACATTTTAGATAGCAAAAAGTGTATTGATACTGCTCTTTTAGTTCAATGACCCCTGTGAACGCATTCACAACATCTGATGGTGAAGTTAAACAGATGAAACAATACCAAACTTAAAACTGGCAGGCCAAACACTTGCTATACAATACTTGCGAAGAACTAGAAAATATTTAACTTCTTGGTAGATATGCTACCTTGCATAGTAACACAGAGCAAAGGTTTCCAAACTGTGCTATGCATAACACTGAGTACGTGGACCACTTGCAACAATAGACAGAGCAGTAATACAGAAGGAGAACCAAAACAAACTTCAGCAAGTCTAACTGCACACAAGACACAAGAGATATTCTAAGAAGAGAAACAACTTAGACTCTTCAGATAATTTCATTTCTAATAAACTAAGGTGGGTTATGCAGAGCATCAGTGATAGAACCCAATTCAAAGTAGATACGTACCCATATCTGCTTGCTTTAAGATGAGACATTACTACACTGGTTTGGTTTGTGGGTATTCATGAGATGATTCAAGCATTCACTGTCACTTTTCCTGTGTTTTGTCAACCTTTATAGTTCTGGTTGGAAGAAACCATGCATCCTTCCCACATTAACTTTCATTTTTAGACTGAAATAAGAGCTTCTAGTAACTGCTACTAAAGAGCTACATTTTGCCAAGTTACCAGCTATGGATGCCACCACGTTTAAATAGGTTATCTTCTTCAAGATTATAAAGTCTGAGCTTTAACAGGAAGCAGTGAAATATTAACAAAATAAGATTTATCAACAATCTCCTGATTTCAGTCTCAGTATACTGTATGTCGTGCAAAGGACCTAATGGTGAATTTCACATTCATCACAAATGTCCTGGCTCCAGCAGGCAGACTCAGTGTGCCTTAGTCTGTTGTCCTGTCTGGCTGTGATCTTTGTTCTTTTGGCTCTGATCTAATAGTCGTTTCCATGCAGGGAGACCTGCACATCTGCTGAGTCTTATTAAAATGACTAAGTCAGCAATTAATGGGATTATCTTTCAACATTTGTCTAAATTTTGGATTAGTGCAATAATACAACCTGCACTACTGGTGCTGTTCCAATAAAACAAGACTTCAAATGGCTTTTTCCCCAGACTGAGCCCCAAAAACCCTAGTTCCTTCGAAGTAATTACGGTTTCTCCATGCAACGTGCACTGATTACAGTACATTCCTCATTAGAGAGGGCGCATTCTGGAGTCAGGAATATGGAGACACAATGTCAGGAAAGAAATGCAAAGCAAGTCAAAAAAGCAAAACCCACCTTCAACATTTGGAGTCTTTAAAATCAAAGTTAATTTGACAGAAGTCTAAGTGATATATGCTATGAATGTTTACTACTGTACAATAAAACAGGAAAAGGAACAGTGGACAGCTTTTTAAAACTGTATTAAAAAGGCACAGTTGTAATCCTTCTGAGAACAAGCCCCCCCGCAGTCACCATCTTCTACATCCTTCCCCTTTTGGGCCACTGCTTTCATACTGTCATCTACAGTCCTGCAATGCCACTGCTCACTCATCACCCAATTTTTGGAGGTGACTGATGTTGAAACCAATGCTGAGGCACCTTAGGGATAGAGGAGCTGGAGGGTTGCTGATGGCCACAGGGGTGGAATTACAGAGCACTGCTCACAAGACAGGTTGCAGAGGCTGCAAGTCATGGAGATAACGTGTGACAACCTTATTCCTGGCCATTGCTGTTGTGGCTTTCTTCTACTACCTCTTCCAACATCATAGGGAGGGGAGGCAGCAAGCCTTTGGGCCTTGCTACTGACTGAGCAGCTGCTTCAGCTGGCAGGACTCCCCAAAACCTGCCACTGCTGCTCCCCCCACCACAGGGTTGCAGGGATGCTGAAGGGAGCAGGCAGAATTACCCAGCGCTGGCTGAAGCATGCCAGCATCTCCCTTGACTGGAAAACACTGATTTGGAATAGGCCACCAATGCACAATTTGCCATTTGAAAGTAGTAGCTTATGACTGAGGTCCTCTGCCAAAACCACAGCATCTCTTACACTAAGGTTCTTATGAGTCACCTACACACTGGGACAATGGGTTTGCCAATGGTGGTCATTCATCAACTATTTAATGAATAACGGAAGTTTCTTATATGAACAGACAAGCAACATTCAAGTCATGTCTCCAGAAAGACACATGATTGAAGAGAATGCTCCGAGGATGAGGAGTTCTGTTTATAGGAACCAAGTACTGCTCTTTCACATACTTAGTTCCTCTATTACAAAGCATTCCCTCAAACCCTTGTTTTCACTTTGGTCTCTGAACATGCATTATCAAGCCTAAAATCTAAAGAGAAAATAAGCAATAGCATTGTAGAGACTTGTCATAGCTTGTTTTTCATAAAATAATGTCAATATCTCTTTCAGCAGTTTTCGACAATATTTTTTCTTTCTTTTTATTAAGCCTATCTACAAGACTTAAGGATGACCACAGTTCCTGACCCTACAAGCCATGTATCACGAGCTTCATGTAGTTAAGAACCACAAGGTTATTACAAAAAAAAAAAAAAAAAAAAAAAAAAAAAAAAGCCTTGAGAAAGAAAATGTAAGAAAGAAGTAGCAGCAGCTTCGTCACTCCAGGATAAGGCAGGGTAAGTTGATCCCATAACCAGAGTCAGCTACTCTGCTGTTATGGTCTCATTTCTGCACTAGGTAACTTCAGGTAATTCCTCCCTTCTTGTCTGCACAGCCTTTTGCCAGTGCCATAAGACGCAGTGGCAACTTTCAGCTCAAGAACTGCTTCTCCTATTGCAGTATTTCAAAGTCACGGGAACGTCCTGAATATGAACTTCAACTTCTTTCTCTGCTCCACTCGTGGGAACACCGGTGAGCCCTGTATCTGAGTGTCATTTCCTCCCCTCCCTGTCCCTTTACTGCTCTTTACAGCTTCCTATGTGTTTGATGAAGGAAGGGGTTGAGTAAGGTTGCGTGGCTTTCTTGAGTTCTTACTGCAGTAACAGCCATTTTGATTATGAACTCTACCATGAGAAAAGATGAACAGGATGCACCTCTGCCAAATTTTCCACAAACTATTTTTTCCTTTTAATTTTCTGTGCAGAGCTGTGTGAGGTGAGCAGTGTCCCCTCAACTAATATTTTACTCAACATTGACATTTTTTCACTGGGTTTTTAATTGACACCAGCATATTTTGCAGAGATGGTGCTCATCATTTTATAAATGTCCTGAGCTCCTATTTGCTAAATAAGACACCCCATTTGTATAAGCAGACTCACTGATCACAGAAGAATCACTTCTCTGAGCAAGGATTGTGGCACTGAGCCCTAAATGTTTCTTTCGCTTTATTTGTGAAGTCTTTAAGATGATTTCTTTTCTTCTTGTTATCATATATAAGATAACCAGCGTGACACCATGCTGGGCACCACAGTCTAACTTCACATTAAGGAGAGCACCTGTACTACTGGGGTCACGGGAGGAAAAAATGCAGCCAACTGTCTCATACAAACCATTGGAATGATTCAAGATGATATATCAACATATGCATACTATGCAAGTGCAGTGATAACTCAGAAAATGACAAAAAGACCTCCTCTTCTATAACTGATTAGCCACTATGAAATAACAGAGTGTTTAGATTTTTAGACAAATACTAACAGGTTTTTTTTAAAAAAAAAATTGATAAATTTGATCTAACTACAAATTTCACCATTTTGCTCAGTATATTCTCATCTTCTATTCTGCGTAGTTATCTGTGCAGTTATTTCATATTCATCTCAACTCAACTTGGAGCTATTTTAGAAAACAGCCATACGTTTTGAGACATGAAATCAGCTACTTCTATTGATAAAAGGACTGCTAAGAGAAAGCATTTTTAGAAACAGGATGAAAAAAAACAAACCCAAAACAACACAAAAACCCAAAGGGGAAAAAAATATCTAAATACAGAAGGTTGAAACTATAACTGATCTATTATTTCAGAAGATCTGAGCAGAAGTTTTATAACTATACACACAGACAGCATTCAAGTAATTTAAAGATATAAATGCATAATATATCCAAAATACAGGACAGCCAAAGATCCAAACAGAAGTCAATTGTTCAATACAAGCCAATAAAACTATCACTGATAGATGGAAACTGCTTCCCACATCCAACTGCTGAGGCAGCCCATGTGTCCGGCCAACATCTGAGAACCCAAAGCCCATCCAGCAGCCAGCTGTCACGACCCACTCCCCTCCCTTCTCCTGGCTGCCTGCTCCCAACACTTTCTGTGCATCAGTGCTGGCATGCATTTAGCCCCAGGATGCAATTCGGGAAAGTTAAACTATCAGAAACGTAACCCTGCCAAAAAAACCCGCAGCCAGCTTCATGCATTCGTTCACCTTACATGCACTGGAGCTTGGGCAAAGAAGTAAATTAAGTGATGGGGAAAGGAAGGCAAGACTCCCTTTCCAGAAGCAAGTAGCCACTAGATAATGTTAATTCTGTTGAACTGCATCTCAATGGGTTTGGAGCAAACAGTAAGGAAGGAAAAAATAAATCAAAAAACTATTCTCTAAGAATGCGCAGTTTGAGATTTAAAGTCATATGCCCTAATTAAAGAACAGGCTGCAGGGTATTAACTGCACAACAGCATCCCAACAGGCTACCAGGCACTATTCCCTGTTATTTGAAAGATTACAAGTAAATATAAAACAATGAATTTGATAAAGAAGAAAGCGTGGGTGGAGAGGGACATGCGGTTGCTGGTCCCGTAGAGCAGCCCGAGCGGCGCAGCTGTGCGGGACTATGGCTGCTCGGTGGCGATTGCCTTTCCTCCCCCAAGCCGGGGCAGGCAGCCGGCTGTCAGGCTCCCCAAGCACTTCAGTCTCCCTGCCAAGTAATTAACAACCATCATCTATGAAACACAGAAAAACAAGCAGCTCCCTGGGAGTGCTCGCTGCACCAAAACAGGAATATAAAGAACCCGAAAGCTGGATGCTTCACAAGAATTCAAGTGCTTCCTGCTTTTGACCTGGTTGGTTAAAATAAAAAAAAAAAAAAAAAAAGGAAGAATAGCCACAAAAAGCCTGGTTTAACTACATTTAGGGCCTTCCTGTGAAATCGTTCAAGAAGGACCTTCCTTGTTCAGTCCCTTTAAAGCCTACCATAATTATGCCAGTTTTTATGTGGTGGGGAAAAATCCTTTACCCCTAAATTGCCAGAGATGAGCACTGTTAGTGCTGTCTACAGAATTCACTCCAGATTAACAGACCTGCACATCAGTACAGTTGCCTCTTGAACATTAAACAGATTGAAACAGCTTTATAAGTTATGCTATAAACTGGCTGAGAGACAAATTCAGAACTATTTTATTCTTTAGTTCTCTCCCCTCTCTTTTCCAGAACTCCATTTAAAATACATTTTTTTAAAAACAAAAAGGAAGAAAGAAAGGAAGAAAACAAAGAAAAAAGAACATAAGTGTAGGATTAATTTATAATATCATTTCATAAAGCTTCTTATTTTGAAAAATTTAAACAATTTTTAATGCAGACTAGGATGACTGTTTACCGTACTGTTCAAAAAAGCTTAATAGTCATATGAATACTGAAATAGTTTCCCTGTCTTTGAGCGTACAATTGGATAGGAAATGCTTTAAGAAAAAAATCATGCAATGTAAAAATACACTAAACCCAACATCATCTCAGGAAGAGAAATAATTTTGCAATAGCTCCAGTTTTGTCCAACATACCTGAAGGACGCGCAACCTTTCACTTTGCAAACATTTTGAAAATGAAGACGCTTGAAGGCCCCAAGACAGAAGAAAAAAGGCTGCTGAAACCCCAGACAGAGTGAGACAGCCTCTCAACTCAGGAAGAGAAAGTTTTATCCCCTCCATCCCTCCACATCCCCGTAGCTCCCACTGCTCACTTCTTACCAGCTCTAACGCTCCTTGGGTTTCTCTCTAGGCCAGCGTAAGCCCTGCAGCAAGCGGACGCTGGTTTTATCACAGGAGTTTTGTGCTGTAGGAGACCAAAAGTCTGGGAAAGTCCCGGGGAGGGACTGGGCAGCCTCTTGGCAGCAGCTGCCCACTGGATCACTCGAGCTGTTCACAGAACTGCAGCCCAACAAAATGTTGCTGACTCCTATGTAATATTTACTGTTTTCTTAGCGCCTCAGTTTTTGGCATCAGATGAAAGAGTATCAAAATATTCATTAAAAAAATGATGGCTTGCATGTTGGGGAAGAAGGTTTTCCAAAACACAGAGCAAATAAAATCTTTGAAATTACTCTTAAAATGTAACGTTCGTTTAAGGCTAACCACTTAATTTCTTTTATAATACAAGGTTGGGCAATACTCCAATCCCTCTCCACCTTACATGACCTAACCCAATTGTTGCCCCTCCTTCTCTTTCTTTTTCCCCACCCCCCCTCTTTTTTTTAGTCATAGGTCATGGTTGTAAGGGCTTTTTCACAAGCAAGCAAGAGCAGTCACAACATGTTTTATGGCAATCTGAAGGAAAGATTGTGTTCCTAACTACCACCTTTCTCAAGGTCAAGCATTGCCTGACAAACTGTAAGGAACACACAGGCACTAAATTTCCAAACTCTTAATGTTAAAGGAATTTAATCCTTTCATTTTATAATCATTATAAACCCAGGGCAGCATAGGGAGAGATGGGAAAGAGGAGCATTCCATAACTATTTTGAATTTTTAGTAAAGACTCAACAAATTCACTGGGATTACAAGCACTGACGTAAACCACGAGACTGTCTGTTTATATAGTACCTACCACGTAAAAGACTAACATAAGACTCGGGGTGCTACAGTCACAGAGCAAGGCATAGTGATGGTACTAATGAAAATACTTAACTCTCTGCTGATGTCTGGGTCACAGTATCATTTTAAAATTAAATTGCTTGAAATCAGTTTTTTCAGTGATGCTTTCACCCTATCGTGAATACCACTACTGAAAAAAAATATATCTATAAAGCTACACTCTTCAAAAACATCAAAGCTCCAGAAAAGGTACATTCTACATATTTCCCCTATTTGTTATGGGTCTTTAATACTCGGAAAAAACTGCTTTGCTCAGGCACCTGGACACACTTTCAATTGCACATTGTGATAGCAATGAATAAACTGCCATGTGAATGTATTTCTTCCTATAGACACTCTCCCTGCAGCTGTGCGGTTCCCCTCTCCCCCAGTCCCAAGCAGTCAGTACTGGAAGCATCTCTTTCCATTCCGGACTGGAGGCAGCCAGTGCTTCAAGTGTCTCACTGCTGCTCTCAGATTTAGGACTGTCCAGGGATATTTGTCCACTCGATTTCAAACCCACACAGACTGGAACTACTTGCTGTCACTTTTTCTGTGCAGACTGTCTATATCCATTGATTTCCTACACCAGCCTGAGAAGGTGGCATTAGGAGGTATCTATATGCTTTTCCACAGGCTGGTAGAAGCTCATCCTTTCTCACCCTTCAAGCCAGGTTTTGCACCATAGTCCACTCCTGCATTAACTGCTTTCACAGAACTTCTAACTGGAGTCTGGGAAATACACTGCCTGGAAAATACCATGATAGTATAACCTGTGTCACCTGAAAGTACATAAAAAATCTATTTGTACTTCACATATTTGATCTCTTAAAACATCAAAGATTAAAGCTTCACCAATATATCTGACATTCAGACCGCCACTGTTACATGTAAGTACACTGTAGGCCTCTGCAAACTGAAATAACCCAAAGTAAGCCAAAGGGCAAAAGGGAAGATGAGTTGTAATACCAAAAATAGAGTTATGGCACCACATTGAGCTTCCTGAAAAATCTATAAGGGTTTAATGTTACGTTTACAGGAAAAGAATACACATTACAGATCCCAGAAAACAGCTCTTAAGAGTTAGATCAGAGAAGAAAAAAAAAGTCGCTTACATCCAGATGTAGATTCTTCTCAAGATACAGAAAAAATAATACCTAAGGAGTGGGAAGAAAGGTGTGATTCTCATTCTTTTGGTTGATTATCAAAAACTAGAGGCAGAAGGGCAATTTCAAACTCAATCATAAAACAGATAAGGAACTAACAGAATGATTTTAAAACAAGTATTCTTTGTACCCAAGAAAAATCAGATGCCTACAAGTACTGTAATCATGAGAGCTGGGGTAGAGTTATTTGCATGCATCTTCTCCAAGCTTCTCTAGCAAATCTCTCAAACTCACTCAGCCAGTGACTCCCTGCCCTCTATTTAGTCTCAGAGGCCTTTCCAGAGGGAAAGCAGCATCCTGAACCCAAACCTTCCACAGATCTGTTTCATCTACCTCTCTGTGGAAAACTTAATTCAGAATATTTACTTTCTTATATTAAGCTGTTAGGGTTGAGTAAGCCTTTTAATTTAACTTACCCTGAGCTGAACTTTTCTCAGAACTGAAAAATGCACTCACTTATAAGTAAAGCAGTATTTTCAATAGTACTCTTAAAAATTCAATTACAAGCATATTTGCAGTGGAAAAAATCCAAACCTTTCACTGGACAGTGCAATAAAAGAAAACATTCTTTAATTCTGGAAGCCAATTATGTAGCATAAGTATCAGTTAAATGGATTATTGCAACATTATATGTAAAAAGCTGAGCGTAAAGTCAGAAGTGTACACCTACTTCCTAAAACAATGTGAGACAGAATTCTGAGAGCCAATGCTTACTTACAGAAATGTCCTATAGAAACCTTGCAGCTATAAACAGAGCTCAATGATTCTGGCAAATAAGCCAGGAACAAAAACCACTTATAAACATCACAAAACCGATTTGCTTTTAAGAAAGTCTCAAGCTGGTGAAAGCAGCAGCAAACCCAGCCAAAAGTAGCAGAGTTCTCGGAGTGGCAGATGTATCAGGCTAGCGGTTCAACAGGCTGCAAGCTCATTTACTGAGAATAGGAGGAAAAAGCCACCAGAGCATACCAGCTGTATTGCATCACAAGGCAGCTGGATGTTCACCGGTTTATTTGCTTTAAACTAGAAAGTTTAACTCTTGGTGTCTCTGGACACAAATATGCCACCAAGCCTTGAAGAGATTAAGGTTTAACAGAAGCATCCCGTTCAGTCTTACCTGGTTCAGAAGACATTGTTTATAAATATATTCCGGTACCACTGCACGAGGAATTGATTTCGCAAGGGTAATAACCCTAGGGCAGGCTCACATATATCCTATTTACAAGACCTATAAGCTGCCAGAAAGGACTTCTCACCAGATGTTCAGTATATGCCGAGAGTTTACATGCTGGGTCTTTCAATTACACTATGCTCCTCCTTCTTTAAAGGCAAGCCTGTTTTGAGAGGAAAAACGTAAGCATGCAAACCAGTCCGCTTAGAGAAGAGAGTGAAGTCTGTTCAGTATTAAAGAGGAAAAACAAAGAAATCAGCTTATGTAACCTACAAACTGCTGGAGAAAGGAGGAGGAGGGACTACTGTAAGTTGTTTTGTCTAATGCCTCAGCTACTAAAAGTTTTGTCACTATTAGTTGCTCTTTGAAATTAAAGCAGTATCAAGGTTAAAGGATGAGTTAGTACATTTCTCTGGTACTCTGTTCTCCCTTTGTACTGCATAATGCTCATGTCTAATAGTCTTTTTCATTGTATTATCTGTATTTAAGTTTATGCCTAGAATGAAGTAAATACAACACCCAGGATATGGGGGCAGTGACCAAAAAAGTCTACATTAAAGAATTGTCGTGAAAACATTAGCTTATTTAGCACAGATTAAAATTCACTAGAATAATTTAAAATCAAGTTTTAAATGGCATAAGGTAGATATTGTTCTCCAGGGTAGAATACAAAGAGATTAGATTTAATTCTGAACAGTGAAAAAGCACATTTTTAAAAAGTGAAAGGATTAACTGGAAAGAGAAGTTACTGCAAGTAACTTTTTTTTTTTATTGTTCACACATCAGCTCTCACACCATGTGATCACCAGCTGGCACACTTTCATCCCAGCAGGAGAAAGAAACTGGAATTTAAATCCAGCCCTGTCAATTCAGATAATATGAATCAGAATATAGCAGCCAGCCTGTCATTCGCTGCAGCTGAGGTCACCTTCAGCCACTGCGTTGGTCCAAACCACAACTCCCTACACCCCTTCCACCACCAGCCACTCGTGGTCCTCGCATTCAAGGCTGTGGAGAAGCACAGCTGCTGCAGAGCTGCTTTGAAGGACAAGTACCAAGGGTTACAGGGAATACACTTGCAAAAATCAATTGTTATGAGTATCTGTTTTTCACTGAGGAGACAGCCCTCTGGAAAAGGGCGGCTAATTATTTCCTTTCTATTACAGATGAACAGAGCGGGTATTGCCAAAAACAGTAAAAAACAACTATTCTCCTCCAGTTATTTCAACGCTTTGGCGCATTTTTCTTCTTGAGATGAGCAGACACAAGTTCCACACATATGGATTTGAAATCTAAATGGAACCCATTTTTAGCACTTTGACCAAGATTTGCATGTGTTGTTTTTGTTTTGAGCATTTATTTTTAAACTGCTGGGCTAGGAAGTTGCATTTCCCCATCCTTGACACTCGTAGCAAGTAATCCCAGGGTCCTTAAAGCCACATACAGATTTTATTCACCCAGGTCATCAATGTATCAGTAAAACAAAAAATAGCAGTAGCTAAGTTTCATAACCAGACTAAGAGAACTCCAATGTGCAGGTTACAATTCTATTTTGAAGTTCATCTCCAAGACT
Organism: Balearica regulorum gibbericeps; assembly: GCF_011004875.1. Classification (NCBI taxonomy): domain Eukaryota; kingdom Metazoa; phylum Chordata; class Aves; order Gruiformes; family Gruidae; genus Balearica; species Balearica regulorum. Next base: position 66,220,643 of record NC_046184.1, read on the forward strand.
TCAAAGCTCACACCCTTACTTGGGCTTCCACATGAAGTACAACAGAATACCTTCTCTCTCCAGAAAAGCCATTGCAGAGAAGATGCATTTTCTGCTCAGTTTCCCATATTTGAAACAAACCGCTTTCCCCACCAGCCTGGTTTGTCCACCTGCCAGTGAGGCTTTGTCAGCTTTTCTTCAGCCTGTTGTACTCTTCCCAACCCAGGAAAACCACTGATGTTTGTCATACAAGTACGTGACAGGTTTTAAATTCAGATGAGATCAGCAATAAAGTTTTCAATTTTCACACAAGCAACATAGCAGGCTGGAAAACTGTAAGACAAATGGCTACAAAATAATACAAGAAGCAATTAGTTCAGATAAGCAGCTACATAAATGCTAGTTACTGTCCATCGTAAGCAAAAAGAAGGGGTCACACAAGGGAAAGTAGGGGCCGGATGGGAAATCATGTCTCCTTTTTGGGAAAACGTATATAGTAACTGCTACAAACTTTGTAACATGATGCATGTGGGAGGGATGACATTTGAGCTACCAGACTGCTCTCCATCCATCCCTGCTGTAGGAGACAAGGCAGAGAAGAAGCAAGAGGTCAGAGGTCCAAGCAGCCCCAAAAGGTCCACCTCAGACCATGCAGGCAACAGCCCACAGAGTAACCACAGCTCCGCTACCACTCAGGAGAGAAAAGGAATCTTAGAAACCTGAAAAAAACTGTGGATTTTATTTTATTTTATTTCCAGAAGAAGCAACATTAAAACAAGTATAAAGGCATCTCCGAAGCCCAACTTCAAAACACATGCTTAACTCCCCCTTTTTTTTAAAAAAAAAAAAAAAAAAAAAAGGTAAAAGATTCATCATTTTATCTCTATTTGATTAGCTAGCAGATAAGGGGATTTGGAGAGATTAAAACTGATACAGTGGGGACATCTCATTAATCTATTCCCCTGGTTTCACATCAGTTTTATACCTAACTTTGCTTGCTCTAAGGGCAGAAACATGCCAAGTGCAAACTGCACAATAAAGCTATACTGGCAAGTATTAGTGGAAAATTCATCAACAAGAGGTAAGCTATGTCTTACCTGTCACCAGAACATGTCTATGAACTTTAAAGAAAAGTTAATTAAAAAATAAAGTTCGTTTTAGATAAATTTGTTAAATTCATCTAAAAAAGCAGACAAAGAGGCATAGGGAACAACTAGTTAAATAAAATATTCTCATTAGTGGGTAATTAAAATTGTACTACTAAGACAAGTAGTTGCTGTCATTTAGTATGAATAAGATAGCTATTCAAACTAAAACCAGCCTGTTCTTAGTCCAGAGACTTTCACAGACTAGTTAAGTTTTATGAAACTCAGTTATCTCAAATCAAAATTATTTGCTTATCATGACTTCATCACTCTAGTAATTAAAAATTTTTATAAGTGTCTTGCAGTAAGTATATGGCACTTTGTTCTCCACCGCCATGCACTTTTCAAACTAAACATCACAACCTTTCTTTAAGTACTTGCCCTATTTTGCACACAAGGGGACTCAAATTATGTACCTGACTCATTTGAATATTCTTAATGTGACAAAGCTGGAGTTGAGAAGGAAGTCATATGAGTACGAGTACTGCTAGGAAACCTGGAAAGCCAAACTAAGTATTACAGAGTTACCTGGGCAGCATGCCACACTGACACACACCCCTGAAAACAAATTAGCTCATGTGATGGTGAATCACAGCCCAGCATTCAGTACGGCTGTCTTCAGCTGGCTCCCCGCTACTGCAGACTCCCTTCAGGCACAAAGTGTTTGAAGAGGTTTGCTGAGGATGCTGCATCAGGACATGATACGACTGCAAGCCATTGATGAGCGTGATTTTTATCCCACCCAAAGGACCAGTAACCCATGTGTCGCCCTAGCACAGAATGCAGCACAAGCACTTCTGAATTTTGATATATCAGTGCTCTGCACTGAAAGTAACCCCCAACTTTTTTTTCCCCATGTGAGAGATCTATAGACATCTCAATGAGTCTGAGAGAGGTGTAAAACCACAACAACTAAAAAGGCACCTTTCACAGGGCTCCAATAAAGCCTGGTGTGGTTGACTCACACTGTTATCTACCCCTCTCCCTTCTCCAGAACACCGCAGTACTTCCAAAGCACAGCAGTTTGGTCCTGGGCAAAAATGAAAGCATGTTTTGTCCTTATCCCAAAATATTTTCTCAGGTACTGTTAAAAGCCTCTCTCAAAAGCACGGCAGTAGTCTGCAGAGGGGTTCAACCTGGCTCCCAGCTATTCTTAGGGCAATAGGATTAGCTACCAAGACACCACACACCCTTGTCCCAAACTGACCTCCACTTCTGTCAGACCTTCCATATGCTGCTCTTCTCGTGATTCTTTGTGTAGTCTAAAATCAGTAACAAGTGACTTTATGAAGAAGGCTGGATACAAACCATACGTTAAAAAAAAATAAAAATCCATAGCTCACAACTTGCTAAATACTACTCACTGTAGTTTTGACAAGTTACTTCTATAGCAAGGTAAAAAAACAAAAAAAAAAGTCTGAAAATTTACTCGGGGTGCGGGGACACAAAACAAAGCACACCTTTGGAACTGCAGATGTTCAGAAACGTACGCTGGCCTAGGTCAAAATCTGGGAGAAAATGCACCGCCCCAGGCATGCTAAACAGAGGGTGACCACCTGCCCCTCCTACCTGCACCTTCTTGCTGTACTGAAGCAATTACTATCCTCTACTTTCTTTCTGTGCAAGAGCTCAAGCAAGGCCTACCACTGGTGCTTTGTTGTTTCTTTTGATTGTAACGGGGTGCAGGATGGGGGCTTCCTGCCTCACCATGGGCAGACAGTAAAACTACAGAGCCAAAACATGGCACCAAAGTAAATGGCTTATAAAGTCAAGCAACCAACTCCCAAGAGCTACAAATGAGGAAAACCACAACATGGACATTCAGGAGTTTCCCCTCTCTGCCAAGGAAGTGGAGATGAAGCCCACAAGGATGTGGTTAATGTTAGATTTGCATTTCAGTTTAATGTTTCTGCCACCAAGATGAACATATCCCACTCTCATCATTCCCCCTTACAAAAATGTCCAGCCCGTGATAAGCCAATGCAACTTAGCAGGGAAAGCAAACTGGTTTGTTCCAGGTGAGCAAGCTGCATCAGTGCTTTCTACAATGTGACAGGCTCCAGGAGGTGTGTGGTGATCATAGCGTGGCATAGCTCAGCACAGAGGGAAGGCACATCACGGCCCTTCCCAGTGCCAGGCTGTCACATTAACTCAGCTCCAACGTCTGATCCAGGGACAGCAACGGGGGTCAGCCCGAGGACTGCAGAGGTTAATGAATGAATGCGGTAGCTGTGAAGCATTGACAAGGACCCTTGAATGGGTACACGAAGGATGACATTCATGCGTAGTTACCCCATATCCTCAGAAGAGACAAGGCAAGAGACTCCATGTGCAGCCCAAGAGCTCCCTTGTGCCAAGCCAGTGACTGGCTGCTGGCAAAGGAACATCCTGCTTTTCCTCTCCTTGCATTGGGTCTTGTCTGGCATCGCAGCAAGCCCGTTCAACTCGCTAATCTGCCAGAAAGGTATTCATTTTCTTTCAGATTGTTCTGTTAACTTAGCAGGCTGAGGTGGCCCACGGGGTCAGATAAGCATCAGCATCAACAGGGGGATAAAGTGAGAGAGAAAAACAAAATCTGCCCAGGAAGCAGACCTGGTTATTTGCTCTCTTGTTAAGCTCCATCATTCAAGCTTTGCCACACAGGCATGTGAGGAAGGAAGAAACAGCTGTATGACAACTTAAGATTTTTGCAGGTGTATAAAGAAAAAAAAGATGGGGAAAAATTTGTAGATTAAGCAAATGACCTACTGAAACAAGCAACCTCCGGGAAAAGGAGGGAGGAGGAAAAGTCCACACAGAAGTGGGCTGGGCAGGGATAGAGTTTAGGAATGGGGTATTCAGGACTCCTGCAACAAGGAAAAGTAACACTAGCACCTTAAAAAGACGTGTAACTAACCCCCAACAAGGTGAGAAATGCTATGGGAGACTTGATCTGCAGCCCAAACAGAAACAAGTTTGTTGAAAGGACACTTTCCATCCCAGTTCTGAAATCGAAAACTCATCCATCACTCCCTCCCCTAGCTCTCCTGGTTCACATGCAAGGATTTATATTTAAAGACAAGCAGTCTCAAGGCAGGTGTGATGAACGACTACCATGTCATAATTAGAAAGTAAATAACAGTATTTTTCCATCTTTTTTCTTTTGTTCCAGCTCAGCTGTATCACGTGCCCCAAAGGAAAAACCTGCGACTGCACAAAAACCCAAAGGGCACACAATAAAAGCTCTTAGGTGAAAAGCCAACCTTTTTGTCCTACCTTTGTACAGCATTGCATCTTGGTGTCTACAATTTAGTCCAAGCATAAAAGTAACACAAGCAACCACAAAACTCACCAAACAAATAATTAAATGGTTGTAGTTCTACATAATCAAAGAACCATATTAAAGATCATTGAGCGCCATATCACTGACATCTATTCTGTTAGCGTTTACAAAAGGAGTGCTTTCGCTATGGCAACTGTATGTTTTACGCTAACCATATAAAGCTGTTTTTCTGTAGCTTAAAGTACTTCCCATACTTAAAAAAAAATTAAAATCCAGGACTATGTGATTCATTCTGGCAAAGAAAGATCAGCAACTGTTAAAGGATTTTTGGTTTTAGATGTGGGAAGTGGTCAAAGGTTTTGCCTTTATCAACCGGGCTTGTTTTGTCAATTCCCACTTAGAAAAATGGCTTAACAATTCACTGTTTCTTATACTTCCCTGTTTGTTTTTATATATATATATTTGTGTATATATATGCATTATAAAATTGAGAGAAAGCTTCATGTCATGATTTCTGAAAGAGGAAATTACTATTTATAGTGTTATCCATGCTATTACACTACCACACAATTAGCAAATAAATACAAAGACAAGACCCTCTGGCCCTGCAGCTCTGCTTTTTCTCATATTGTTTTCATTGCCTTCTCCTTCCCATGCTTTCTCCCTTGAGAAGTCCGCTTCTTCAGACCTCCTGCCTCCACCACAGCTGCTGTATCTTCCCCAGCGACAGTATTACCTCCGATGGTGACGTTCCCTCCTGCCAGCCAGGACGTTCAGCTACACCAGCAGAGCTGGGTGGTTCTAGGCCAGGAGGACAGCTCTGGTGCCCCACCAGTTGGGGACCATGTTGTAGCTGTTACCACGGAAACCCATATCCTTCTTTAAGGAAGGGTAGAAAAAAGGGAAGAGGAAAAAGCTTGTGACCTACCCTAATAGCGGTGTGCTGCCCCTCTTTATTCACCTGCACAGATTAAGCATAATGCTCATTTAACATCTTTGCAAAACAGCTTAAAGTGCACAGACCCTCATTTTCCAGTTAATTTCACTTTTGGTCACACACACACACACAAAACACACACATACATGTCCCAAAAAACCCAAAAAAACCAACCCCACAGCCCAAGCCAGGAAGACCACCACACAGGATTTTCCTTAGATTCAGCAGTACAGTGAAAAGCAAAACCCACATTACTCCTGCCACATTAGAAATCCAAACAGTACAAAGACTCATAAATGAAACAGGTCAGAATGCAGCGACAGTGATTTTGCTTCCATATAAAAAACAAAGTTTGGGCAGTAATAGATACTAAAAATAAAGTACAAATTATTCTTAGTTTGAGTTAATAAAAAAACAGCATGGAGGCTTCACAATAAACCAGAGTGGAATACATCAGTACATTTCTGGAGTAGTAAGAGCATATGAACTGTGGTCAGGAAAAAAAAAATATTTTAAAAAATAATTTAATCAAATATTCTGTGTCTGAAAAGAAGCAGTAGCAAATATTTGGGTAACCTACAGTAGAAGGCAGCAAATGCACAATGATCTTGCCCTCAATCCCCATGGCTTCCAGCATCAGTCGTTTAGGGATCACCTGCGTCAGCAGATGCATTTCTGCAACCGTATTTTACTAGCTGCTGGAAGACATATTCACCATGAATTTGTTTAGCCTTTTCCTGAATCTCATTTATATTTCTTGCACAGAATATGTGACAGCATAGGCATTTTCAATCTATTCTACCTTAACTCGGACTCCATGCTTCCTGGGGAAGAGAAACTTGATGGCACAACACAGTTATCTTTCCCCTTCTGCCTTTCTCTGTCCTCCCTGTCACATTATAGAAAGCATCAGATTATTTCTCCAGAACACATCAGTTCCTAAAAATCACAGAGCCATAGAATGGTTTGGGTGGGAAGGGACCTTTAAAGACCATCCAGTCCAACCCGCCTGCTGTGGGCAGGGACATCTTTCTCTAGGTCAGGTCTCAGGACAAAAAATTCCAATATCTGTTCACAACTATTTCTTTCTGCCTCAAATATATAAATGGCTTTAGACTCCTCACTTTGTCCTGTTACAGCCAATTTAATCTAGTACTTATAGGAAAGTCAGCAAATCGGGAACTTCTTTGCGGACCATTTTCTCCCCTGCCATTAAGACATAGCTCTGCTTTTTTCCAGTCCATCCAGCCTTGTGTATCTCAAGCATCCAGAGAAAAGTGATCAAAAAGAATTCCTCAAATCAAATTATTTCAAAAAAGGAAGATAACAATATAGACAGTGGTGACAAATAAGAGAACACTGAAGTGTATTTCAACTTTTAGTGTAATAAGGGTGCAAGATCAGAGATGGTTGAGACTTTTACATGGAGAAGTTGTGCTGATATTAAACACAGCCTTCAGAGACATCATCAGTACTAATGAAACTATAATTTCCTTTAAATTATTGCCATCTACACTCCAGACCTCATCAGCCAGACAGTAATAGCTTTTCATCATTTATTTTAACACAAAAGCAATCAATAAACTTCTCCCCACAGTTCTTTTACTGCTATCTATGAATTCTAAAAACCTAGAATCAGAGAAGATGCCAGTTATAAAAGACACAGTCAAGTTTCATTGTTGTCTTTTGTACAGAAAGAGATTCTAAAACACCACCCAATTTTGAGACAAACTGGATTAAAGCAGTTTCAGAGATCTACAAAGAAAATTTTAATCCATCAAAACATGTCAAACAGACTACAGCATCAAAGAACTAAGTAGATCATGTTGGATTGAGCAGCTTTTCCCTCTCATCGCGACTACGTCCTGTGCATTGTTTTGCACTGAAAATGTCTAATAGCAGATTGTAGGAATATCACACTGCTGTTAGCTACATGGGTCATTCACAGAAGCTGAGGACATCCCATAGAAGACACACACATGCACAAAAAACTCCTCAGCTACAAACTGAAGTTTTACTCCTGCTTTTTAGCAGCAAGCAAAAAAAGCATTCTAGAGTTTTCAACAGTATAAAAATTTTGGAATATTCTCAAACCAGAGAAACATCAGCAATAAGAAAAGTAACGTCAGCAATAAAATAAGTCTGGAAAATTTAAGTCAACTTTTTAGAAAGACTATATTTTACAATCAATAAAGTCAGTTTTATAAACACGCACAAAAATAAAAATGCAAGCAGTAATTATTCCATTATGCCAGAAACCAGGCCACAGCTTGCAAAACAAGTGGTAAAATGGGGAAAATTGGTGGGCAAGGTGCTTCAACTACAGCGTTCTAGACTAAGTTTGTAAAAAGAGCAGTTACCAAAAATAACAGGATGCTAGCAAACAACAGAGGGGTGCATCATTGCCGGCTTTGCTAAGGGCAAATAGTGTTCACACTGCTAACTGTGACTATTTCATCATATTAGGTTTTAACTTTTGTGTTTCAATTCTTAGGTAAGGCTCTAATTCCACCACTAAGTCTTCCCTTTTATTTTGGCTTGCAGCAGCTATCTTTGAGATTATATGTAGCAGCTTCCACAGTTAAAACTGACACACAGAAACCTTGACAAGCCAAGGGACAAAAACACTTGCCAGTTGCATTACAGTGGGTGGCTAAGTCATAATGGCAACACAAGGCTCTAAGCAATGGCATGAACAAGAGCTACTGAAGAGAACAGACATCAAAATGAGTCATGGAAACTGCCTTGGCACATAGAGCTGCCAGAGAATTATTACTCTGCAATAGCTGTAAAGAAAAGCGGCACAGCATCTTTAAAGAAAGGCAACAGGTAATCTTATATAATCTATATATATATATTTAAAATCTTATATAACCCTTTTGATATTTTAGGGAGCTTAACATCAGGTATACAATACTTGACCATGTTAAATGCAGTAAAACTAGCATTACATTATTTCTTCTAGCTAATAGATCTCAGTCTCAATGTAAGTGCTGCAAGCATGATTTGTGAAAACATCAAACTATTTTGAATTACAGAATAAACACTTCATGTTTTCACTCATCTTCCTGAGCATCAGTGACCTCCTTAAGAAAGGGAAGAGGAAAAAAAAATATTAACTCATGTAGGAAATGGGACAGGACTGTAGGAGCATACAAGAGATGCTGGGACTGAGGACGAGATATTAGGAAGAAAAATTCCAAGTGAGAAGTTCAGTTTGCACCCTGAAGGAATAACTCATTACAGCATCAACTTGTTCTTTCAAGTAATATTACAAGCTCTTGAGCTAATTTTCCCTCTACTATTCAAACAGCAGCTATGTTCGACGCCACTCCGGGGAATATGTCACACCACCCATGGCACTATTCAATGCCTTCAAAACAAAACCCTTAACTGTAGAAGAGACTGGAACTCAGGTCTTCTGACACCTCAATCCACAGTTCATGACCTTTTGCTAAAAAGTCTTGCACAGTACTTTATTTCAATCTTAGCTATCAAATACTCAGAACCATAACATCTGTCAGATACTCAGAACTCAGAACCACAACTCCTACTTATTTGGGCAGCTGAACGTAGATTATTTCTCCTTCCCACCACCCCCAAAGCGTTACTACAAGTTGCAACACTATTTAATACCAGAGTTAGCTGCATCTATATGAACTTATGAAGGTAAACTGCTTCTGTGGTGGTGGGAAAACCACAGCAAAGTACAGTCCAAATGACACACAAGCCAGTAGATGTCTACAGATAGTCAAGAATCACCATATAAAACTGCAGTGAAGGATCCTCCAAAGTATGTTTGTAAAAGCACTTCTACTAGCCACCTGTCAGGACTAGAAGACCCTTCTTCCCTCTGATTCAAAAATTTGGCTGCTTTGGGTTCCCTTTCCTCTGAAGCCCCGGAGACTGGCTATGGCTATCAAGTCCAGGGTAAGCAGCATGCTGCCAGCAGAGTTCATTTCTTGAGTGCCCACTTAAGTTTTCTGGTAACAGGAATCTCATGACACTGGCAATGACTTCAATCTTTCCTGCTCAGTTTCTGAAGCACAACATAGCATTGCTTTTGGTCACTTACCACAGGTTAAAGTTTCATTTAAAGTTTGTTTGTTTCCCATAGCCAGCAACAGTCTGCGATTCTCAGTGTGCCAGAAGAAAAGTCTACTGATCATCTAAATGAGACACAAGTTATATGGCTGCCTGTCACTGAGGGGAGTGGGGAAAAAAACCCCACAAAAACCCCCCAGTGACAAATGGCTCCTTCCAGTGCTGAGCTCCACATTCCCAAAAGTACTCAAGTACTCATTTTGTTCAGATATTCATCAAAAAGTAAACAATTCGCATGGCTCTATCAGTCCAAGTAGTATTTTTATTCTTAAAATGAACAGCTAATTATTGCATATAGTAAGAGCAACTGGATAAAGTGAAAAAAGAAAACCCAAAACTTAGAAATAATTCCGTTTCAAGATATTCTGTGGCTGGTGTGCAGTCATTCATCCCCACCCTGTTGTTCTCCCAACTGTGAACAAGGGTTACCTGGGAGGAATGTTTTCTGAAATCATTTGCAGGACAGCTCTGAGTCTTCAGGTTCTTCAACTAGACACCTCAACAAGGAAAGACAAAAGTACATCTGTACTAAATGCAAGCCCCTCTGGAAGACTGAAAAAGCCTGCCACAATTCATAGACGTATCATTAATCTGCACATTGCCGGTCTCTCACATTTAGTTACTCATAGTCTCAATGCACCAGTTTAGTACAGTCATCTGCTGTAGAACAAATTCAACATTTTCTAAGATCTGGTACAGCAATTTCTAGCCTTGTGAAAAAAGTGTTAATGCCTGCATTTTGTCCCCACCCATACAAAGCATAAAAGACGCAAGCAATTTTACGTGACTAAGGCCCGGCGAACAGACCAACAGCAGCAGTGCCTGTGTCAGCAGGTTTATCCTCCCACATCCAGCATCCCGAGGACTCCATTATTTCATGGGAGCTGCAAAGAGAACAGTTTGTAAACAGGCACCAGGACTTTCCTAAACAGTGGCCTTTCAGAGGGAGCTGCCTGCTTTAACCTTGAAATAGCCACGATGCTACAAAGGAGACAGTACAGAGCCTGGGCTTGTTTGTTTGTTTTAATGTTCTGAATAAACAAGTAAACAGCAGGAAAAAAGTATATTGAAAACTAAGCATGTTTAAAAGCTCGGCCAAGCAGCAGCCTGAATACAATGTATAAATAAATCCCAATTCATGTCAAACAGCATTCCATAGTCATGTGTCAACTGAAAAGCAGAAAGACTTGACTGTTTGAAGAAAACAATTGTGATCGTTTATATGCAAGCCAGCTTCCTATACATTGACTCAGGATTTTACCATTTAATCACAGGTTTCCTGAAAGCTTACGTAAGTACAGACATTATAAACAAGATTATCATGAGCCCATTGTATACTAGGTTGTATTTCTAGTCCCTATTTAGTTGGGAGTTCATTCAAAATGCCTTTTTTTCATGAAATGATGTGCCTAAATTGAGCTTACTCTCTTATAAAAAAACCCCAAATCACTACTCAGTAGAACCCATCACCTCTGCTGGCTCCCAAAGCCTGTGTTTTAGACTAAATCTCCTTCAAGAGATCACGTAGCAGATAACACTGACCCTCATTTTTTACATTAAGCATAAACATCAGAGCCACTTGTAATAACCTATGAAAGATTAAAAAAAAAACTTTAAAAAAATCATTAATTTCAAACAGATATTTAACAATTCCTCTGTTACATGGAAATGGGACATCTACTATGAAAGGCCAGATGCTCAAATGGATTAAAGAGTGTCTAGCCTTTAAATCCTGCATCTGCGAATCAACACTGACCTAGTGACCTAAGGTGAAATTTAATAAGAAAAAAGAAGTATTCAAAAGCCACATATAGATCATTCAAGAAGTAAATAAAAAAATTGTTTGCTCCAGACTGTTTGAACATTTACACAGTGCTTGTCAGAGAATATAATGAGAGCTGGAGAGTGCCAAATGTAAAGTCCCCTATTTATCCTTGACACAGGTTTAGCAAAGGTAGTGGAAAAGCAAGCTTCTCAGCACACCACCAGCTAGCAATCAGGAGAAATCACCTCCGGAAGGAGTATACAAGCCATTACCTTTATGTCGATATGACTGTTGCTGTCTGTGAAGACTTGCCGATGAGACAGTAATTCAAGTCCACGACAGTGAATCTTGCAGGCAACAGCTACCTTACTAGAAACAGACCCGGGAACAGAAACATATCCCACACCGGCTACAGAATAACCTTGGGGTGATTGCCCTTCCCTCCAGCTAGGTTCAGCATAGAGTCTGAAAGGTGAAAGTCTAATCTCTTTTCAAGCACAAAAGCCAATTTGTCTCCTGCGCTCTTTTTAACAAAGCAATTACAGACCTGCAACTTGCACGTGTGAACAAGTTCACTGCAGCCCATTAAAAGCAAGTTTTGCATAAATCACCCATTTTCACGGCAACTCAATACTTAAATTCTGGAGAAGGAAGGGGTTAAAAAAAGTCTTTTTAATTACCAGATGACACAGCTTCCATTAAGAGCGCTCGCCCAGTTCCACCAACGTGTGAGTGTGACATGATGTCTGAAAGGACTTCAGGCACATATACCAGGCTCCCACAAGCACAAGGAAAGCTCACACACCACAAACAGTTAAACTACTCAAAGAAATAAAACTCCCTTCAACCTCCTCCCCACACACATTTTGTTAGGCACCAAGACTTGGAAAGCATCTCGTAGGTTAAAAATTTATCCTAGTCAAATATGTTCCCATCGTGACTTATTAACTCCATCAGTAACTTTCGTCCCAGACTCAGTGCATTGACATTTTAAATGCATAAAAGCAGAGGACAGATCAGTGGAATTAGGATTGACACAGTTTTAATTAAAAGCCTCTAGTACTGTCCTCCCCTATACCAAATAAAAATGGCAGTCCTGGCAAGAGGGATGCAGCTCAAGAGCTTTATTTGAAAAGGGAAAGCCCATATGTAACTAAAAATATCTGCTGAAGTAACATTTTGTCTATTTGGGATACAACAGTGCTTTAAGAAATGAATTTTAGTGCCCTACCTTCAAGTCTGTAATTTGAACTGCACACAAATGTTCATCACGCATTTCTTATGAAAAAAAAAATAATACTCCTAGCTCTTACAGCAAAACAAAAAATGTCTTTTATAGGATACAAAAGCCTTACAATTTTCTAATTTTATTGTTCCCTTTAAATGAAATCTTGCCATCAAAACAGTATTATATTTGCAGAGCATCCTGAAAACTCGTGTCAAGTCTCTGTACAATTAAGCTCTGCAAGAGAAAGAGTCCAAAATGTTTGGTCAGTCGGTGAGTTGGAAAGAGGGGCAGAGGGTGGGAACGAAGAGTGGAAAACCTGCTCCTGCATTCTGCCTCCTTATGCTGCTTCCTTTGAGCAAACTGCATAAAACACCCTAAACATCCATTGTATGGCCAGCTCTGAACATTTCCCCCTCATCTCACCCTTCGTGCTCGTATGAAAACCAAACACGTATCGCATCCAAAAAAATAATAATAAAAAAATCACTCAGACAAAAAGCAATCAGCGTGAAAAGGCATGTAAATCAAATAGATTTGGCAGCAAACAGCATTTCATAAAGACAAGAGATATGAATTGCTCCATTTATGTCAGTTTGGCCAGTTATTGTTCTGACTTACTACTTTAACGACCCCAAATTAAACTGCTTGAACTGAAACAGACAAAGATCTTTAAAATACAGTTCCACACACACACACACCCCCTCTTAACAATAAACATTATTTCCGTGATGCTACCATCCTTAAATCACAAAGCCACTGCACCAATTAAAAATTACCTACATACATAATGAATTTAGTACTGACCTTGCAAAAAGCTTACTCCTCTTGGCTAGAAATCATTAATAGTTTTGGTAAAATCCTTTTATGTGCTCCTCCAGCTAGCTAATTCCAGCCTTCCATTAACGCACTCCATTGCGGATAATTGCCGCCAGCACACGCTCCCCTGCTTTTGCTGGTTCCCAACCCAGCAAGGATAATCACATTCCAGCGGGGAGCGAACAGATGGCAGCCTCCATGGTAACCAGTCCTCCCCAGCTAGTGGTAGCACTGGGAGACTCCCGGGGACTGGGCAACAAGCGCTCTTTGTGCTTCAGCCTTGCAAAGCCTTAATGAAGGGAGCGCCAGCTCCTAGCGCTCACTGGGCATGCCTGGCAGGTGCCTTGCCTTCCCAAGCAGGCACAGCACCTTAACAAAAGCTTGCAACCAGGTTTAACCTTGACGCTGCCTATTCCCCTGTTGTGCAGGGGAAAAAGGGGAGGGGGTAAAAGCACACGGTATGATGGAGGTGAAGCTAGCTAGAGTTTTCATTTACTATCAAAACAGAGGGTTCCGAGAAATTAGCTAAGGACTGGTTTTCCCTCTGACAAAATGATTTTCTGACAGCAGGCTTATTTCCCCCCAGTGGGTTTCATTTCAGCATGACAGGAATGTTTGCTGCCTGATCTCTCTCTTGGACCTTGAAATGCTCCCCTCAAGAACACTACAATTTCCCAACCTGAGTTTTCCTCAGTAAGAACTACACAGACCCTTGGCTTTTGGTCTTAGGGCTCCTGTGAGGCTTATCTGCTCCTGCATCTGCCAAGACCAACACTGATTCAGCAGCAGGCAAAACCGCCGTGTCTCTCTGCTGCACGACCAGGCTGCTGATGGGGGCAGGCATGTCTGGAAATGCCTTTTTTTTGTTGCTTTTTTTGCATCAAAGCTGCAAACCACTGCTCTCTCGGGGCCAGATCCTGCACAGCTACGCACCTCCACCAATGGTGTGCACTAGCTCAGCGAAATTCCCACTGTTACCTGGAGGGAAGAAGGAAGTGGCTTTTCAAGACCAACCAGTAAGGATCTTGCCTGCAAAATAAAGAACTTTGAAAGAACATATCAAAGCTTTAAATATCAATGAGTTGCACAGGACTAAGTCTCAAAATATTTAAGGTTTGAACACTGGTTGTGAAAAAGCACACAGCACAGTAGTCCACAGACTGAGTCTGTTGACACATTCAAACCTTCTCTCCTTCACTCAAAACCATGCAGCACTTATGACTAACAGTGCGTCAAAAAAAAGCTGGGTAATTTTACTTAAAGCTGAGCCAAATTTGGACTTCAAGTTCCTACATGCTAACATAGGTCTGGTGAATTATTTTTTTGAAGAAGGCAAAATGGTTTCCTTTCCTTTAATGGCACCCTTGATTTGTAGCTGGTCCTGCAGGGCAGCAATTGTTTCTGTAAAAGACTGAAAAACACTGTGCTGGACCCCACCATCAGAAAAATGCCCATCTTTTCCTGTGGGTGACTCCAGGCACAGACCTCAGTAGTTTTCTCCCCCCTCCTCCAATTTTCAGTTTCCCCTCATCCTCAGCACACAAGGAAGTTAGTTTTGTTTCACAGCGAGCGCAGTAAGTTTTTCTCACGTTGGTAAGAGACATCACTATTACACTGGAAGCTCCTCAGATTGCTGCTGACAGGGTTTGAGTACCCCTAAGATGTACAAGAGTCCCTGCCAGGGAAAGCGTGGCAGCCGAGGAGAACCCAGACTTCAGAGGTAACTCGCACAGTTCACAAGGGTGCTGCAGGTACCCAGTGACAGGCGTGGGACCAAACCCAGGTCTGCCGATTTCCCCTCCAGTACGCCATGACTAGTACGCCATTCTGACTCATGCTGTTAATTTCAACCCATTTTCTTCCTCTAAATAAGCAATTTTTACATCACCAAAAATTTCTTAAGCAACCATGCACACCAAACCTAATCATCCATCAGCAACAGGGGTAAAATAATGTAAGGAAGGAAGCCAGTTTCCTATTTAACTTGCCAATGGTTAATAACAAAAACTTCTCAGCATTTAAGCATTATGAAACACACTAATAGCATTTCTTGTTTTGCATCTTAAAAATAAAGACCATGGCTCAGAAATTAATTTTAATATACTAATAGATTTTATGTATTTCTGGAAAAAAACTGTAGCAATTACAGTTCTTGGCAAACAGACTGACTTCAAAGTTACATGGATTCAAGTTCAGTTTCAGTCTTTTTTCCTTCATGAAAAAGACCTCCTACAAAGTAATTTTCTAGATCTATGTTAATTTTAACATTGTATTAAAAAATGATGTTGTTTACTGAAATATTATAAGCAATTTTGGCATTGGAAAACCTGTTCTAGACACCAATAAAAACCCTTAAACCGCCTGTTTTTGAACAAGTACTAGCTGTACTCATTATAGGAGAATTGCTAACAGAATAAAGGGCAACAACATTCAGAATCCGTTTCAGCTTCTTACCTGGAATTTCTTTAATTCTTAAATCTGATTTTACACAGATACAACGCAAAGATTTGAATAAACTACATGCAGCAACTGTCGGGCAATGGCATGCACTACAAATTTTGGCTGAAGCAGTAGGTAAGTTACATGGAGCAAGACCAAAAAAAAAAGTTATCTTCTGTGTATCTGACATGTTTTATTTGAACTACTTGAAAAGGAGAGAGGAAAACAGCACATCCAAAATGCTTTTGTAGAGGGGTGGACAAAGGAAAGGACACTTAAGCCATTTCCCCTTATTCTTTGGCCCAGTCTGAGCCAAGCAGGAGTTTAGGAATAAATTGTTTTTAGCTGGACAACATTAATGAAAAATAAACAACATATTGACATCCTGACTCCTGAATGATTCCATTGAAGGGGCTGTCATTTATAACAATGACACCGTGTGCTTCAGCTTCTTCTAGTCCCAGCTGCTATCTTATAGACTAAGACTTTGGTGTTTTACTCAAGTTGGTGGAGACTCAAACTGGGCTTTAGAAATGTCCGTTTTTCAAATTGGATTTTGGGTTTTGGTGATGACTGCTTAAAATCTATTCACCCAAAACAAGTTACGGGAGTTCAGAATAAAGCATATTATTAATCTGAGAAAAATAGCGGCAGAAGTTAGTCTCCATTCTCTGCATAAGATTTGAAAGCTTTCTTTATAAGGCCAACCATAGTGTCTAAGTAAGTGACATCAGACCTCACATATGCATGGTTTTGAACTTTTGCCCATTCCTCATATCTGTTTTTAGAGTTCTACTAGAACAACCTTGTAATTCCTGACAGTTGTAGCATCTGTTACTGCCAGAGATAATCCAATATAATTGACCATTGATCTGCTCTATTGTAGTATGACCTTTGTTTCTAAAAAGAAAGCAGCTTCAATATAAGATGTAAGTATTTCTTTTAACTTCATACCATCTGGTACTGAAGAAGTTCACTTCAAGGGAAACAGATGTCTACATTTTGAGGACTATAAAAAAAAATATTGTGTAAGCAATTGTAAGGGCTGAAATTTGCGAGTTTCCTCTTACTTGTCCAGAATACCAAGATTTAACATTTTTTGTGATAAGCACAGAAGGGCTAAGGTTTCCACACTGGTCCTTTAAGATCCCTTTGTATGACAGAGATGCTCTTCCAGTCTTACCTCAATTGACAGTTTTCTGGAATTAAAAAAACATGGTACTTTGCAGAAGGAAAGTGATGAATTAAACCCTGCAGACAGCAAATGCTTCCTCAGCAGCACCTTCGCAGATATAAAGCAAATGGAGACCTCATGCCTGGTGAGTTGCACTCCCTTTACTTCCCAAGGGTTTTCAGACCCCATGGTTTCACATCGGCACATGCTTCCTCAGTGTCACAAGAAACAAGACCATGGAGTTTCTTCTTCTTTCATAGGGTGCCCAGGTAGCCTGGGAGCATGTGCGTGCTGGGCATGGGAGAAGGGGCAGCGACTGTTCTGCTCTGGTTCTTACGTCGCTGTTTGATTAAGTGATGTCAACGTTTTGAGTGATAAATCTTTTCCTTCCAAACTCTTGCTGCTTACAAAAGTGAGATTTGCAGCAGGGAGATGAGCTATCTCCTTCTCACCAGTTCAATGAATAGAATGTCTCCATCCACTGCAGCAATCATTCTTCAGCTATTACAACATCTGTTTCTGTGGATGGTTTTTTTTTGGCAACTGTCATTCAAGGACAACAAAGAAACATGGACAGAGCTCATACTAGGCCATCTTAGTGACCTATTTTGTGTAGAAGCCTGAAAGTTATCCTCCCTTCATAGGCAGTCCTCCAGAATAACTTCCAAGTTATGAATTAAATTCCTTACAGAAGTAGAAAACCCAAGACTTCTACTGCTAAGTCTCCAAAGATCGTTATTTTCGGATCAGGAACAGCACCGGCCCAATACACTGAAACACTTACTCCATAAACTGGAATTACTTTACTTTCCAAATAGTTTACAATACCTCCCTCTCTGAGCTGTATCAGTAAGTGCCTCCAAGTTAGTAATGCCTGTTGAAAAGGACATTGTTTTTTCTTTAAAGTCAAGACCAAAGCATATCTAGATTTAGTCAGGCACATTGATTAATATAATTTTAAAATATTATGGAAAGTAATTTATGTAAAATGTAATTTTAAAAAAAATTAATCCATCAAAGGCCCCAGATTAGAACTCCTTTCTCTAGTGAAGAAAATCCTCTCAGAAATTGCTAATCACAAAGAAACAGTTAAAAGGAGTTTTTTGTAAACACTGGATTATTTTTACATCAATAGCAAAATGTAGTGCACAGAAGAGTTGGTAAGGACAATGTTCAACGGTAAAGCCTCCCTGAAGAGGATATTGAAGCTCAGGCCTTGCACATACAGAGCATGAAACAGCTCATATCAGTGGTACCTACCCAGAAGCAAGAGGTCTGGAGTTGGTTTTGCAAGATGTCTTGAACAGAGAGAAAGGGAGAGCCAACATCAAGGGGCTTACATTCCAACAGCAGAATAAACTGTGATATTAATGCTTTCAATCCATCTGCATTAAAAAAAAAAAAGCAAAAAGCAAAACAAAAAGCAAGAGGGATGACAAAAGCAGGGCTGGATTTTAGCTGAAAACTCAGTTTGTCAAGGTAGGACAATCCAATTCAGTGTCTGGAAGCACCCAACAATAGGGCACAGCAACCACCAGACATGCCTGATTATTTCTGCAATTGCACAGAGCGTTTCCATGGAAAAGCAGCAGCCTCCTAGGTTTGACATTCAGCATCTGACAGCTGAGCCAGCCAAAGCTCAGACACACAAGGCTCAAAGAGAGATCACAGACAGCTCTTTGGACGTGGTTCTGAGCAATGCAAGAGTAAATCCAGCTCAGAGGGGAGAGTATAACCCTAGGTGCTCTGCCCTGTGCTCTTTATTTACCAGTTCAGATCCCAATGAAAGCAGAATAGACATCAGAGTAACACATGGGTGGGAACTGCAGCCACAGGACTTTCCTTTCTCTTTAGGCTTTATCAAAGAGTTTCTGAGAAGTCTGGATGGGAACTGCAGGGCTCCTCTTCTGCCCTGGCTTGGACAACTCCCAACAGAACTTGTAAACAAAAGATAGAAATGGTGTCTCTGGAAGAAGAATAGCCTGTACATTCCCTCCTCTATAAAGTATCCTTCAATAAAAACCACAGACAGTAGGAGAGTAAGGACATGTAGAGAAACAATACTACCATAAAATAATTCAAGATGTTATGGGTATTCAGTGTGCTAGTCACCTCCATGCAGATACAGGAAGTTCTCGTACTTCATCAATTAAATTTGGGAAGAAAAAAAAAATTACAACTCCAGCACTTTAGTTTATGCTTCATAGAGGTAATCTGAGGTACAGCAGAAGCAGTGGTATTTGAGCTGTATTAATATTACATCAGCGTCCTGGTGCTTTAGCCCATTGCAGGTGGCTAACCTATTAGTGGCAAAGAACGCAGAAAAATTCTTAAAATGTATTTAGCAGACCCACTCACATAATACACATCAATTCCATTTAAATTCCTGTCCAAACTCAGCAAGCACCACTTTGCCACAAATTTCTAAGATCTAGAAACACTCATGTTAGATCCAAATCAAACACTTTTCTGAGCAGTCTGAGTTTTCTGACCAAGCAACAGATTAATTTTACAAAACACCTTGCTTTTCCCTAGCCTGAAGCTCCTTCAGCAGGTTGACAGATCAGCCAGCAGTAGGTCATCTAAAGAAACCAGGCTGTGGTATTTGATTAGGCAATAGTGGAGCTTGCCCCATCCATGCCCACAGCCAACAGCTCCACCACCAAGCATAAGGAAAAGCAGTATGGCAGCATTTGCTGGTAACTGCCAAGGCCACACCAACGAAAGCTAAAAATTCCACTTACGTCCTGAGACAGCTCATACAAGTGCGTTAACTTTTTTACAACCCAAATTTACAGTACCACTTAGGCCAACAGTAACTACGTGTTCCATTGGAGTCACCCAAAATATTCCTGGTTTTATTTTGTGTATATTTAAACGGCTTAAAGTTCTCTTTGCAGTCTACTTCCTTCCACAAAGATGAGCAACCAGTTTCACAACTGGAAGAAAAAAAAAAAAAAAAAAAAGGTTTTGGTAGAAACTATTTAGAACAATTTGATGAGTATTGGGGGTCTTGGTCACAGTCAGGGCTTTGGGTTGGGCCCATGACAGATATAAAGCATTACAGGCATACAGCACAAAAACACAGGTCATCTCTTTCTCAGGTTATTTTCAATATAAGTAGTAGGCCCAGCATGGCCTATTACTGTATAGCATTTTGCTGGCAGTAAGAATGTCAAGAAGGGTTTTATTAACAATATACAACACAACAAACAGGGAGCCATTATCTTTCAAGGATTTTATTCTTTTGCTACAATGGGGCGGGGGGGGAGGGGGTTTAAAAGAAAAAGGAACATTGGTACACGGGTCACTCCAATACCTTGAAAGATCTAGACTTTTTAGTTTCTATTTAATTGCAGAAGCACTCCACATAAGGATAAGGAAAAAAAAAACCCCATAAATCAAGACATACCTGCAAAGAAAGACTCCACTCCCCAAACCACCTACACATTCTGAGAAATAAGTGATGACCAACATATATATGTACACAGTGGAACTAATAAACTGATCTTGCTTGTAAAAAAAAAAATTTGGAAACACTTTTGAGGTTTTGATTGTCTTTGCTATAGTACTGGTGAGCTCATCGAGTCAAAACCATGCACTACAAACAGCGATGAATATTTAACAACATTTCTATGTCCCTCAAGTAATACAATATAGTGCAAATGTGTGTATATGTAGCGTATATATACACTACAGTGAGATACTCTTCACCCAATCTGCCTGTACTTACATTTTAAACAGCTAGAATATAGGCATAATAGTAGATAATAAGTATTATCTAAACCTCGCTTTCAAGAAAACAGAATATTTGGCAATGCACTACTAGCTAATGATGTGGGTAGGCTGTAGCAACATGCACCACTTCCCTCCCATCCACAGTCTCAAAGATCATCACTATTTTCAGACTGCATGTGACATAAAAATAGGAAGGAAAGATTAAGAGAGTGTCAGAAAATAAGTTCAAATTTGAACACAAATCCATCGTGTGCTATGAGGAGGGTCACAAGATTCAACTTCTCATTGCAGGGATAGCTGCCTTGGATCAACATACTCGTGTTCTGCTTCCACTGCTACTCATCCAAGCAATGAGAATTCAGTTCGGTGCAATTGCACTCGGACGCTGACAGACAACATCCCCAACAACAACAGCAAGAAACATGCTTCCTTGTTGATATTAGCAGAAAAACTAGATCTAGACTACAGAATAAACTCCTGCATAGACAAGTTTGATCACAGGCTACTAGAGAATGTACTTGACTCCTGTTGTCTTCTACTTCTTTAAGAGATCTATATCAGCTATATGGCAGGATGAGAAGTCTATGCATACATTGTTATTTTCAATTATTTCTGAGGCTCTCCCACAGGTCATAAATTTACTTCAAAACCAGGAAGTTATTAAGAAAAACAGGCAAAAAAAAAAAAAAAGGCCTACTTACAGCTACCCATGCCTTATATAGGAAAGTCATTACCGCAAGCAGGAATCCTTACATTCCAATGTTTTTGTGCAAATAACTGTACCCATCAAGGAGACAGTCCTTAAACTGGGCATAGAATGAACGTTATCAACTCATTATATAAAAAAGGAAGCTCTGAATTTCATAACTTACTGACATAGCTCAGGAAATAAGCAACAAGAAATATTTCAACACATACTAACAACAGATTGTGTGAGTGGGCATTTTGGTCAAAGAACACGTTTTTTTAAAAAGAAATAAAATCCTTACAGGTCAAGATTCACTTGACTCAGTGCCATCAATAAGGAGAACTATATAGCTTATATAATGTGGACTAGAACATAGCTATGTTCCAGCCACATCTTTAAGATGTAAGAACCCTCACTTGAGAAAATAATGGGGAGTTCTGGCAATGCAGAATGGCTGTCACTCACTGTAGAAGAGCAGTTTGTGTTTTAGCTTGCAAACAAGTAGAAACACATGAATAAATTCAAAAAAAGGATTTGTAGAAGTTCTTTCCACTTGTTTCATAGTATTAACCTGTCTAGTAGTGAGCTATTTATTATCTTCCAGTACAAGGAAACTCATAAACATGACAATCTTAAAATCTGCATTTGGTGTTCTTCCATTTTTGCTTCTCATCTTTGTGGTCTTTATATCCAGCTTCAGCAGAAGGCTTCTGAGCCTTCTCTGCTACATGTGTGAGTCATGCAAAATTCAGCAGAGAAACAGGTAAGCAGTGACTGCTAAAACCTTCTGACTCTTTTCTGCATTGACTATTACATTGCTGAAGTGGTACTAGAGAATTTTCAGGCAGAATAAAAGACTTGACAATTTCCAGCACACCACAGTAACAAACCCTTATGACAAAAATCCCATGGCATCACGCAGAGATGATGCCAGCAGCTTTCTTTAGAAAGTTTTCTAGATAGCCACATACTCACCTGTCACACTACTCACTCCATTCAGCTTCTAACGAAGTACATTAAATACTCCACTGGTACATTACACGCAGGGGGAAAAAAAAAGCCTATTTCAACAGATTTCCGAAGACACGAGGTGTAAGCTGTATCGTACAAACCACTCTGTGCAACTAACTGCCTCTTTCAGACAGTCTTCTTCCTTTGAAGTTGTAATGTATGAATCCCTTTATAAGCACAACTTATAGGCATCAGCTGTAGAAAAGGATTACCTGAAAAACCAGGTAGTATCATTACCTCTTAACATATTAGAAGTCCCAGCTCCTGGCAACAGAAAAATAATTATAGCAAACCTGAGGTACCACATGAAAGAGTTTCACAGCCCTCATATTGGGAAAAGTTTGACATCATAAAAAAGTGACAAAATTAAGCAAATAAAAAGACAAAATCTTTTACAGTGTTTTTGGGGGGTTGGTGTTTTTTGATTTTTATTTCTATTATTATGAGAAACTACTGAAGACTTTGTTGACTTTCATAACAGTAAGATACTATCATAATGCAAAGCAGAAAAACAAATGGATAAATGCTTGTAAAGTCAAGATGAATTGCCCCATACATGCTAAGGGTCCCTGCAAAACAGTGCCTTTCACAAACAGCTGCACTGGGAAGACTCCAGTGACACCCACTGGAGCACCTACTCCTCAAGTTTGTTTTTTTAAAACAGGAGGCACTATGAGCTAAAACAAAAAGTGGAACATGTATCTACTGCACTATTGCTTCACGAAGTGTGAAAATTTAGATCTCAGAAAATTGTCTTTTAATGACAATTTTGGGTGGTTCTAGAAATATATGCTTGGAAGAAGTAGGAGGGGACTACATAGTCCAACACTCAGCTGTGAAGCATAATTGGTATGCCTAGTCCACCCTGCAAAGATGGCTGTGAGAAGACTACTACATCAAATGCATGCACTACACCTACCACAGCTTAATAGAAGAGAAAGAAAAATACAGTGCAGCCAGACAGTTCAGCTAATGAATTTATGAATTGGTTTTTAACGGCTCTTCACTAGAAAGCCATCTGATGCTACTAGCATAAGTCAACCACTCTCTCATTTTCTCCTAACTACCAGCTGGACTAAGATTCTAAACTCCATTTTCTCTTGGAATGTTGAGGCATTGTCATCTCTAATGCTGTCCACTACCTCACCCAGAAAACCTTCTCACCCTTTCCTTCAAGCCCTGAAGCTAGTATTTGAAAGCTCAGTATGAATTGTAACAATCTTTTTGGTCATGTTACTTTTATCAACCTCCTGCAACTTTAACAACAGACACACTGAATTTTTACACTCTTCCTGCTGTTTCAGGTTATAGAAGCAAGCGTTAGCTGAACAGAAGTGAATGAAGCAAAAATTCTGCTTTTCATTTTGCAGAGTTACATTTGATGTCAGCACTATATCCATTAGGAGTGATCACTGTCATCAACAGGAAAACACCTGCATCCGACAGTCTACAAAGAGCACTTACTCATCTGGACCACAATTACCTAGAATACAGTAGCATTATATTGGATATTACACTGTCATTTATTTAAGCTTCTATTATTTCATTTAAACTTACCTTAAGCCTTTTATGAAAAATAATTAAGGCTGCACTGTAAGACAGGGATTTTTTTGTGTGTGTCTTCAAATAGTCTATTTCTATAGTTTCAGTAAATCAGAATGTAATTTTAAGGCAATCCCATACTATGATGGGACACAATATAGCGAAATCTGTAGTCTAGTAGGTTTCAGATTCAGCTATTAATCAGTCACTCTATTCCATAACAAACAGAGACTTTAATAAGTTGTGACATCCATACCTGGAAGCTACAAAACAGAGACAGAGCACCCCAGAATAGATTTTTAACTCAGTCCTACATGATCCAAAATAAATAATCTCCAAAATGCACCCACTCGCCAACTCAGAAAAGTTATAGCACATCCAAATTTAAGACACTCAGTTGTCAAACCAAAGGCATCTACATTTGTGATTTATCAAAAGTGATGCTAAAAATGGATCTAAATAGTTCAGCTCACTCAACACAACACAGCAGCAGTGGAAGAATGCCAAACTGACCATAAGCATGTTCCTCTGAACACAATATACATCCTGTACATTTACCACTTCCCTCTAAAGCAGCACTTGGCAGCTAGAAATATCTATGTTGCTTATTTAATGCAGGGAGAGACTGCTCAACATTTTATTTTAAAAAGGAAAATTCAATTTGTTTTCACCAAGAGGTCAGGAAACACTAAAGAAATAGCTGAAAGAGACTCTAGTCACAGTTATTTAGACTATGAGGACACTGTAAACCACAAGAAGCCTTACTGTCTTCCTCAACAATCTCTCTGGAGATATAAGGGATTATGTTGCTTAGATTTGGAAGCAGAAAGATCTGAGGAGAAGTTCTCTCGGGATATGCAGGAAGGCTAGGTAAATACAATACATGAGGGCAAACATCATTGCTATTTTCCCTTCCCCCTGTGACAGAATATATCGTCACTGAATATTGAAACTAAAGTCTGCCAAGGGCCAGTATTTCAGGAAGACTACCAACCTCTAACCTGAAATAAGCAATAATGTTATGTGTGTTCAGAGGAATTTTTCCATGTTCACACCACAGTCTCTCCCACTTCCAGGGAAATAACAAAACAATAGCTATGTTTGATTATATTCAATAAACTTTTTTTTTTTTTTAAAATAAACAACCAAGATGAATGAGTATTCCCTTTTTAGATTTTGTTGCTCATACACTACGTCACAGCTAAGGGACAAAGCCTCAGGTATTCAGGAAACAGTGGCTTTGCAGAATTTTAGACTCACCTACTCAACATCCAATTTCAGTAGAATAGCCCATAAGAAAAGAAAAAAGCTAACTCCTTGAAACAGAAAAAATTGCTAACAAAACCTGAAGCTCATCCAGTCCATCATTTGGTTCAGGTTTGCATGCAAGAAAGCTAAAGGGAAAGAGGAGCTGCTAGAGAACACTGACATGCACATAAGCACAGCAGTTTGTTTCATTTCAGAGGAGGTGAGTGTTGGGGGGGGGGGGGGGGGGGGGAGCTTGTTGGTTGGTTGGTTTTTAAGTCTATAAACAAGCCAGGCCCAGCAGAGTTATTATTAATCATGTTCAAACCACATCAGTTTGCCAACATCTGATTGTCCTTACACTTGTACGTTCTGTATATGTCGCTCTGAATTAAAATAGTAAGTTATAATAATCAGCAGTGGCAGCACACAAGACAAGTAAACTGGAAATAGCTCACAGAGCTAAACAAGCACAAAAGCTCTTTAAGTTTACTTCATGCCAAAATCTTCATGCTATCTACATTACTATTCAGCAAATATACATTGGATTTTTAATTTCTTTTTAAATACAGAGGTGATCAATGCCATTTTAAATAAATAAATAAATAAAAGATACTACTTTCACTGGGTGTCTCTCCCTTTACGGCAGATTCTGAACAGTTGTCGTGCATTTTGTCAAGTACATGGCCACATACACCCATGACTCTGACTCACCATTTTAGAGTGCAAACATTGCTACTTATTCTTTAGCTACTTCCTAATCTTTTTATGGTTTAGGACATCCTCATCATGACTTTGAAATATGTTGCACATGGGAAGACATACTCCAGCCAGAAGAGCTCTGTGGTATACACTCATACTTCTAAAAAATAAAAGAAACCTTTACAAACCACAAAAAAACCCCAAACAAGATTAACTTTGCCTTTTCCAAAGATTTCTTCGATCTTTTCTGTACAGGACTCTAACGTATTCATGGTACTGCAATATGTCCTAGGCATTTGTCAGAAATAGATTGTTGAGCTTTCCTATCAGCTACTATGACTGATTGGAGATGGGGGGGGGGGGGGGGGGGGGGGGAACATATGGAAATGATGACTTTTTACCTCTTCCAGATTGGAAACTATTTGTCTGTATGATGATGCTCTCATACAAACACTTTAAAAGCTGACGCCTGAAGCTGGGCAATCAATTAAAAAAATCAAGCCACTGAATACCCAGCTATAACAGGCTGCTCCCATTGCATTTGCTGCTCCCATCTGAGGAATCCACTTTTGCAAGAGTTGGATCCTAGAGTGCATTATCATCTTATCTGGCATTTTATTATGTACCCGGACATCTAGAAGGAAAAATTAAAAATGAATGTTTGAAAAAAAGTTTTATATTAAGTCTATAGTTCCTTCAAGACAGATGATCACAGTAACTAAAAGACCAAGGAAGATGTCTCAAGATAAAAATATCACGTTTTATATGATATATTCAATGAGAATATAACTGAATAACTTCCTTACAAAATGAAGACATGGAAGGCAAATAAGTTAATCCACAGGATAAAAGCTAAGGTGCTGAACTAGAGGGAGCATGAATCATGACCACGACACTCTGCATGGTTTCTTCTGCTATCCAAGACAAAGGAGTTCATGCTTCTTTCTTTTCTGTAGAGGGCAAAACAACTACTTTATCTGCCTTATGCAGAACAGCAGCCAACAACAAAGACTATTTCAGTAAGGGCATTTTCAGTGAGGCCCCTCCCATAATACATATTCTTACTGTCTCAGTGCTGTAAGATAGTCACTGCCCTAAGCGTTAGTGCATATTATTGAATGAAGTAAGAAAAATACAAAGAAAAAGAAACCATCTGTATGCTTTGGTCCATTTATACTTCCAGCTAAGCAGTCAGGTATCTGCACTCTTACAGGAACATCCCAACAGGCAATCTAACAAGTGTTGTCAGATCCTGTCTGGTTCAAGCCAGTCTCCTCCCTACCTCAGTTCATACAGTAATCTGGTTTTGAAGGAACCTCTAAGGTCACCTGGTCCAATGTCCTGCTCAGAGTAGGGCCAGCATAGATTAAGTTGCTCAAAGCCTTGGCAGTTGAGCTCCAAGTGCCTCCAAGAATGGAGATCCCACAGGCCCTCTGGGCCACTGTTCAACCACACCGATGCAAAATTTTTCTTCCACTGATGTGTAGTTGGAATCTCACTTGTTGTAGTTGCATCTGTTTCCTCTTGTGCTAACATTGTTCAGCTCCAAAAGTCTGTCTCTGACACATCTGTACCTCCTCTCCCCCCATTAGGTGACAGAAAATAGTGATAAGTTATTCCATAGATGTCTCTTCTGGACAAACCCAGTTCTGTCAGGCTCTCATGCCATATGTGTCAGCCCCTGATCATCTTAGTCAACTGAATTTGCTCCAGTTTGTCAGCATCTTTCTTGCACCAGGGAGCCCAGAACTGGACTCAATACTCCGGATGTCATTTGACAGGTGCGGAACCGTCACTGAAAGACTCACTTTCCTTGACCTGCTGCAATTGGTCCTGTTTCACCACAAGGGCACACTGCTGATTTACATTCCTCTTCATCAGCTCCTCATGTCCTTTTCTGCAGCACTGCTCTCCAACCACCAGCCTGTACTACCGCACAGAGATTTTCCAACCCAGATACTAAAACTTTGATTTGCCCATGATGAACTGCATGAAGTTTCTCTTCAATCCATTTTTCCAGTGAAAAAGTCCTTCTGAAAAGTATCCCTACCCATATCAACTACTTCCACACCATTCAGCATTACCCACAGACTTGCTGAAGACGCCCTTCTTTCCATTGTCCAGGTACTTAACAACAATATGGGACAGTATCAACCCTGGTATTAACCTAGGAAAAAGGAATTCCTCTCCTTCCCCTGTCTTCCAGGCAATAACTATAATTTGGCTAGCGTATCAATTGACCAATGTCCTCCAGAGGACTACAAAAATTGCTTTGGGAGCCAGAACCACCCCCAGAATCACTGTCTGACCATCTTGTCCCTACCCAAAGGGCAACATTCAAAAAATGTAAGTACAATGGGATGAGGTGGCTGCTCCTCCTCCAAGCTCAAATACCACAGTTTAACACTGCACAAATTGCTTTACTCTGAATATAAAGTACCACAAGAACGTCATCAGTGACTGTTAGTCATTATCTTTCTTCATCTGCTAGGTTTCAAGCACTTTAAGTTTTTTCCCTGCCCTGAACTATTTGTGTACGTGACAGAAAGAAAACATAAACAAGAAAGAGCCAAGAAGAACTCTGCAAAAGTGTTTTGGTGGGTTTCTTTCCCAAAAGGTCCTTTGAAGAGTTTTAGAGTTCAGTAACTTCACAGAAGGGAAATAACTTTCACATTTTTGGGGTATGAAGGCATGGCACAAGTATTTGACATTTAGTGTCTCAGTTTATTTTTATACAGAGTAACATGTTAGGCCTGGGTTCTTTGGCTTTTATTCCGGGGGGGGGGGGGGGGGGTATGGGGGAGTGGGGCTGAGGTCAGGAAGAAGCAGGAACGCATAATTAATAACAATATCCATTTACCATTATTCACAGAAAATAAGTTGGCAGACAGTTTCCATGAATGAAGTGCACCATCACCTTGGGCCTTAGCTAGAGTCATAAGCAAATTCCCTGGAACACCACATGTGGCAGCAATTTGGAAACTAACAATACTCACAGCTGCTAAAATATCCCATGAAACCATGAAGTTCATATCTCAGACACCCTCCCCCCCAATTTGGACTTTTTTTTCACTCATCTGAAACTTATGTCTAACTATTAACTCTTAAATAGTTTATTTAGGGTAGAGAAGAACAATTTACAGGAGTAAATAGAGAGATTAAGCTTAGACAAGAGATCACAGATTATCAAACCATACCATAGAAAATAGGTAAAAGTTAGTTTAATAAACCCTTTATTCAGAAAGGTGGCTTCACCTTCTGAGATAAATGAGCTCCATTAAAAACTAGAATGGAGCACAGGACGCATTAACTCTTTTCAAAGAGGAAAGCTCACCACACCACTGTGTCTTCCTCACGTTCAAATGCACAAAAAGTTTACAAAAATCTGCATTTGTCTTAGAGATGCTTTGAACCAAGACTATCCTTGACAAAACCTCGGAAACACTCTAATGCAAACAGGAATCAATGAAGGAATCACTGTATTACATCCTACATGGAGAATTTAAAATGTCAAAAACTCCATGATAAAAGAGAGTAAGTCTGATGGTAAGCTACTGAATTACTTTAAGAAATTTAAGTTCAAATTCTTTGGCTCCACAATGATTTTTTTGTCCTCAACATATTCCTTAATTCTCCATGCAGACTTCTGTGTGGGTACCCACAATAGCATTAATAATCCCACTGACTATGAATGTACAAGAAGGAAACACTCATTAATTACTTGAGGATGTGAAGATATTTATAAAGAAAGAAAAATGAACACGCAGTGCTGGATGGCACCCATGGCATTTTTAAGCAGCTACACAAGAAAGAGGGAAAAAAGGTGACCCAGAACAAAATAAAAATTAGACTTTGTTCTAATATGGGATGGAGGAAACTTCTTTCCTATTACACAACAAATAAATATCATCAACAACCTGACACAAAAGGGAAGAGGAAAACAACAGGAAAACTTGCCAGCTGGGGAAAGCAGTCATCAACTGCCAAGGATCATTTTAAGGCTGCAGCTGCTTGTCTCTGCCAAGTTTAAAGAGTTAGCTGTTCTAAAAGTATATTAAAAGAAATGCCACTGGGGAGATTAAGTACTGACCTTGTAAGGAAAAATTCCATGGAGGAGAGAGCAAATTTCCATGATACCAGGGATTTGGTTAAAAGTCATCTCACAATTTCCCAGGTTCAGCATCAAAACAGCTATTCCAAAAATGCAACCAACGTTGCTTTTCTCCTGCTCACATCCCTGCCCACAGAGCTGCCAGTCTCCCCTGTGCCTGTCTGAATTCAGTTCCGCACATCCCACTCCAAAGGGAACAACTTCTAGACTGAGAATGTTGCTACTACTATATCATCACAAACCTATTTTTACTGGGTGATGCATGGTGCTTCTGGGAAGACAGCAGATATAAAATTTCTCTCAGTATTTTAAGATCATTCATGTACAGGGCTCCCAGCAGTGCTCTCTCTCTCGAGGTTTTTAGAGCAGCACTGGTGGATGAGCATACTTCCAAGTATTTTAGGATTTGAAAGAGCTAAATCTAGTAAAAAAACAACCCAAGAAAAAGCATCAAGGTTTTTGCCACATAACAGTGTGCTTGCAACTAAAGTATAACTTTTCAGATTTTTTTTTTTAACAGAAAAATCTGTCTGTACGGCATAGCATTGATATCAAATGTGACACGAAAGATGATCAAATCACCTCTGTGGTGTTTCTGAGAGCTTAACGGGAATCCCCTCAAATAGATGATGAAGGAAAAAGTAATGTAAAGGCGCCCAAACCAAAGAAAAAAGTGATTCACTATATAATATCTGCACTTAGGTTTCAAATATATCACATACAGCATCAGCTGGAAAAAAACATATCAAAGACATGTGCAGGAAGAAACCCAGATCCAGAAGCACAGTGTCATGTCCTTTAACACCCCCAGAACCAGCCAACACTTCATTTTAACCACTCAAGACAGACAGGAAATATTATTCCAGCCTATAAACTTTTAGGCAGAAGATCAGTCGTTGAACTTTTAGGCAGAAGATCAGAAGTCGCTTGAATCAGAAGCAACTGAATAATGTAAAATTTACCAGTTTTGAGGGAACAGGCAGATGTAATTTTGTTTCTCTGTAGTCACAAGGGTGACCAGCACCCAATGTGTGTGGGGAGCTACTCTGCAGCAGAGGTGATTATTTGACAGAAGACTAGATGACTATCATCAGGTATTATTACGAAAGCTTAGATATCTATGTACAGAGCATGACAAAAGTAGAGGCCACTGGAAACCACAAACATTATAATAAAAAAAGGGTAGAATTCTACTGCTAACTGATAGTTCATTATTTTATAGCATTCCCCTCCATTATCACAACAGAAGCAATTCAATCATGGTTATTGTATTTCACTGCTGTTTCAGAGCAATCAGCACGGCTGTTCCTTTCAGTGACAGACAAATTTCTGACGGCGTATACACTTCCTGCTGAAAAAGCAGCCAGCCTGCCATTTACTTTTCTATTTAGGGAAGAAACTGGCTCACGAAACAGGAACCTCAAAAATCCCACTTCAGCCTCAAGAATCATATCTAGGGACACAGAAGGAAAGAAAGAAAAACTGAAGACAGAACAGGACACCAAAGAGATTCGTCATAAATACAGAGTGGCTTGACTACATTTAAGAGCAACTTTAAAAATTTTTAAAAAAACCCCCAAAACTAAAATTTAACATTCACACTGTACAAATTAGTTTAAAAATGCTTTCTTTACAAAAGATGTGTTTTGTAGCCAGTCCTTTCCTCTGGTACACACATGTATACAACAATGATATATAAGAGTTCAAAGAAAGTTTATCAAGTTTAGAGTTATCTATCAGACACTCGCTGTATCCTCTGGAGGTATGAAGATAAGAATACATATCTGGAATACAATCAAGACAAAGAAGGAAGTTTTAAAAATAAACCTAATTCCACACACTGGCATTGGCTCACCAGTTTCATTTTGACTGTTTGAGGGAGATAAAGTATTATTGAGAAACATTTACACTTTCTTTTTAAAAAAAAAACAAACACACACACACAAAAACTGGATACAAGTCAAGTTTCACAAAGGAACAAGCTGTTCTCTGATACCTAGGTGCTGACTGAGAACCTCCACTACATAAAGACTGTATTTCATCAGAACTGATTTGCATTGCAGTTACAGTGCTGCATACCACAGTGTTTCTGCTCCACAAATCTCACAGTTACAGTGCAGTCTGGATGCAAAAAAATGACCATGAGCTATTTATAGGCAATGACAGGATCCTAAAGCTAAGGACAAAAATTCACAGGAAGATCATAGAACATGGCAGTAGGCAACAGTATAGGGCTTGGACTTCAGGAACTACAGCAGACAACTTCGATAAAAGGACTTCTGATAGTCCCAGGAGAGAACAGTGACTTTTAAGCGAGTCAGGACCTTGTACAAAGCAATGTCTGGCAAGCCCCTTACCAGATCATAAAAGAAATCAGAAGGAAAGAAGAAAAAAAGAGAACAGAAAAGACAACCTCTTGCCAGAACGATCTCGGTAGACTGACCTCTCTGGAGAAGATGGCACCGGTAGGATGGGAGGGCCATTGGCTGCCCAGAAGGAGCAGGCTGGCTGCTTTCATACTTTCTACAACAGCCTGGGGAAGGGCTCAGCAGCAGCTGAGGCCAAGTACAGAAACTGAAAGGTATTGAGCTGTAAGTCTAAAAACCAGACAAATTTGGCATATTTTCCACTCCGTGTGTGTGTGTACATCAGCTAGAAAGACGAGAATGTTCGAGCTCCACATGATTCATTTGAGTTCTGGTAATAAACAGCATGCAAGTGCATTTAGCTGCTGAATTCAATCAAAGCAGAACATATGTATGTTCACTTCCAAACCAAACTTCAAAGGAGAAAACTCATCCTATACAGTAAGGACAACCGATAGACCGTCTACCTTCCTACCTACTCCACTTACCCCATCTTGTCACACATAACCTTTTCTATTCTCTTTTTATCTGTTCTTCCAATCCATTCTACCTCAATATGCTTGTCTCCTTTGCTGCATATCTGTATGAATATCAGCAGTCTCCTTCACATTCACATACTCACATATATTATATCTCACTTGCATTACGGCCTCCTGTACTTCTTGCTCCAGACTGCTGCCTATGGAAGAAAGGGTGGAAGAAGTATGGCAAAAATTAACACTTAAGCCTCTTGGGAAGGGCATGCTGAGCAGATTGCAGATAGCACAACCCCCAGTGCCACACAGGACCCTTAATTTACCACCTGCTTAAAACCTGCAATTTGTGTTTGGAAAGAACTTGCTTTTTTCCATTCCCTCCATTTTTCCTTCTTAAAGCACATTATGGCTGCAAACTTTAGTTAACAACTATGGTGTTTACAGTTTTACCTGAGACCATTGCAGGCACTTGGATCATACACCTGACTAATGCTGAAACTGAATATTTCCGGATTCTCTCTCAAAGTTAGTACAGCGCTAATAGGTGCTTCTTACTAAGAATTTTGAAGTTGCCGTTTGATAAAGTTTACAAAGGAAGTGAGTACAGGATTGGCACAAGTGGGCATTTTTACAGTTTTCTGAATGTAGGTGGCTTGGTTTGTCCCAGTTACTTTACACATACAAGAAGAGGAAGATGAGAAGGTGTTTGTTTTTTTTTTAACGGGTGACAGACAATACTTCATCTAGAAACAATGAGAAGCGTTTCAGTCAACTATGCTTTGTTCTTTGGATTTACAAAACCAAAACTGAACTCCCTCTCCTCCCCCTGTGCCTGGCTTCTGTAAAATTTACAGAACTGGAATTAGCACTATAATTTTAATATACTTTCTTCTAAGCAAACATTTTCCCTTGAAAATGGTATTTCATACTCAGAACATCAGTTCTTTCCACTGTGTTCCCAGAACTCCTACAGGAACACAAATGCCTTGATTAAACCATCATTTTCTTCCCTCCTTACTTCAAAGCACACAAAGCCCTGTCAAAGGAGGACTTCATGGTTCCATCAAGGCAGCAGTGAGAAAGCATCTAAATCTAAATAAGGCCTTTCATCTGTCAAACAGTACAAACAGATAGAACCAATATAGCTTCCTTTAGTCATACAAGATTTGTGCTTTGAGGTTACACTTTCCCAAGCAAGGCCTCAGCTGCACTTCAAGTTAAGTACTATGAGCTGATTTACTCGAGAGAGAAAGAGGAGAAATAAGCCTGAACTGCAACATTCAATTTTGGTGTACTCAAAAGCTTGATTTCCTACCCTTTTTTATCTCCCCAGTTGTACCAGTGTAAAAGACACTACCTCTCCTATGGCCTGCACCTGGCTGAATTCATAACCGTCTGTCCATAAGCACATAAGCAATACTTGGAGCAGTCTCCACATTAAGATCAAGATCCCACCACACTAAGTTTAGCACAGAAAACGTAAATGCCTCTAAGCATCAGAACATAAACCATCTGCAAAGAAAGCCATTGATCAACACAGGTCTAGAATCAATTTCAACATACCAGCAGCTCAACCCCACTAAAGTTTATGTGGGCATGTTGTAAACATGACAACAAAGAAGTTTTAGATGTCTGTAGGACTAGGCTGACAATTTAAAGCCCACTATTAGCACCAGTGGTCTGTCACTGCACCATCTTGCAACTATTAAGTTAGAGCAGTCCTGACAGAAGTCACTTTGAAAAAGTCTTTTCCGTTAAAATACTAGCAAGATTTTAAACGGTCATTGTTCTCAATATTAACTGAGAAAGAAAATATTTTAAATAACTGAAGCTTTTTTAAAGAATAAAAGAAAGTGAATCCATATATGTCAATGTAGGCTTGCAAGTGATAAGACTCAGGAATCATGAATGCTGCAAGCCTTGGAATCAGCAGAAGGAAGGGACATTTTGCTTTATGTGGAGCTGCTCTGGGAGTACTGCAATATATCATGACCTTACCCAGCATGTTTCTAGGCTGCTGTAAGAATTTCTGAGAACAGCCTCGGTCACCACCAAACCATGCACAACAAGCAGGATAAATCAAAACAGCAGAGTTCGCTTTTTGTACTAGTTTTTCTTGCTCGTGGCAGTGCATCTACCTTGAATAAAACTGATTAAAATGATTTATTAATGTTTCATAAAGGAATTCCTGAAAGTTCTCTCTTTCATTTACCTTGCTCCAAAAGGAAAAAAGTAGTAGCTTTCCTCTTTCATGGGAAAACGAACAGCTCTCCATCTTTGGTACTTTCTTCTGTAATTGTGGAACTAAATAGCGTAACAGAGACCTCAGTGACATGTTCTTCTTCATCTTAAGCCAGATTTAGAATAGCCTTAAAAGAAATGCCATGGAAAGACTCATTTTCTAATTGAAATCCTCTCTCCATCTTTGATCCTGGCAAACTCGCTCTGACAGCTACAATAAAGCAGAGGTTACTGCCACAAGACGACTATTATGATCACCTCCTAGAAGCTGGCATCCCAGGAATAAAATGAAAAACAGCTCATGGGAACAGCCCAAATGAGAGTGGACAAAATGCAAATTCAAGGGCAGTAACATGCCTGGCTACTGCACAGGCATCACATATACTTAATGAAATTATGCAGCAGCCATCTTTCTCACAGAGTTTTTTTAAATCAAAGAATTTCTAAAGCTTGTCTGCCGAACACCTCATATTTCATTTATCCTTCCACAGCAGCAAGCACTTCACAGACTAAGTGTCCCTCCAAGTTATGAGGTGTAAAACCCTGTTAGACTGATCTGTTTAACAAAAATCAAAGCTACATTAAAAAAATGTGAAAATTGTTCTTAAAACGCAGCTATTGGAGCTTGTAAATCCCACCAAAAAAAACGTCTTGTAATTGTGCACAGACAAAATGTACCCAGAGATACCCCTTGCAATCCTAAATATCTCCCACTTTCCTTAAACTGCTTCCAGCACTCTTGGAAAACAGGTTATTTATTCTTAAAAGAAAGCATGCCAATTATCCCATGGATGAACCGTGCAAGCAGAGTGGCTGCTGTAGAAGGTCAATAATGCACTGCAGGAAGGGCAGCATCACTGCTCCCCCTTCAAAGACAGATCACAAGCACTGCCTTCGTTAACAAGTATTGACTACCCTCTCTAATTACTGCATTCTAGACCTCACATTTTCACTGCAGCACAAACCTCAGCTGTCTGCACATGACATTTGCCCAGGTTAGATTTTGCTTTTACTGATAACAATCTGAAAAGGGGAGGGCAAACTTTTTTTTATAGATGATACGTACTTGTTGGATTTCCAAAAATAGCCACAATACCTAGTAATGTACTCACTGGTATGAATCTTTCAAAGTATGTACCTAAATCTGTTAGTTTGCATGTCTAAAGTTAGGAAATACAAATCCAGTATATAGACTTGTAAATTAGTGAACTGGTTTTTCAGAAGAGCTTAAACTCAGCACCTCATAAAACCAGGCTCTTTAGCTGTTATATCTGTACAGAAAATCCTGGCTGTAGAACAGAGCACTTGCTCTCACAACTCTCAGATTAACCACACTGAGCAATACTTTTCCTTTCCTTATGCATGATTTAGAAACAGACAATCATTCCTAATTAACTACAGGTGGGAATTTAAAAGGCTATTTTAATTCTGAATAATATTGTTGGCAGAATAGAATACAGTTTAAATTTTTAATTTTTTTTCCCCTTTAACATTCCTAGGTAAACAAATCCCCAAATACTTTTTCCCTTAAACAGCCACTACATTAAATATCTGCCTTAAGAAAAAAAAGCCCTCTGGAAAATGATGAAACGCATACCATACCCTTACTATTATAAAAAACTTTTTGTCTAATCACAGTGATTTATTTACTTACCAGTGAAGATGTCTAGGAGCATTTATTAGGAATTTATGGATTCATTTCTTCTCCTTAGATCAAAAGATATTTCTTTCTACACCGTGCTGACTTCCTGCTCACATCCTCAGCACTGACACCCAAGGCAGCTGCACAACCTACATGCTGAAGGGCTCGCTGTCTTTCACTTCCTTTTGCGGCTTTGAAGGCCAAAATGAGGGAGAGCGTTTGTTCACCAGAACATTGCACTTTTTCAGTGACATTAGATATATGCTGCTTTTTCAAAGCGAGAGCTTTACTCCTACCTTCTGATATATCCTCTCAGACTAATTTGCTCCTATCGAGGGATGCACGGGAAGATGCCAAGAACCAACGCAAGCTCAGAACACCTCCCCTGCATTCTTACTGTCGCACTCTGCATGTGCAACACATGCTCCAGAAAGCAGATACTTAAGTGAACATTAAAAGTCTGGACGAATGGAAAGCACACTTCTGTAGCTACCAGAAGAATATACTGTCAGACTGCACTTCACCATCCTTTACAGAGCAATTTGGTTGCCTGCTGAGCATTGCCTGTTATTTCTGTAGGAAAGTCTGAATTGACATCAACAAGTGGGGTTTTGTCACCCATAACCAGGGGCCATCAAGTATCAGAAAAAGACACCTGATCCTTGCCAGTTTATCTTTAAAATAAGGCATCCACACTGAAAATACATATGAGATTCTTGTAAATATACTTCATCTTACTCTTAGTTATTTGGCTGAAGGAAGAAATTGTTTTCACAAGAGATCCAGGACAGAAAAGACACCACAGCTTCCAGTAATGTCTTCTCATTTTCACAAGTATTATAGTAATGAGATCATATCGAACAGTTTTGGAATAGCCTTGCAGACTGAAAAATCTTGTATTCACTGTATACAAGGTCAATGTTTTTGAAGGATGTCTCTTCACCACAATACTGTCAAAGCAGTCTCAGTGTCAGCAGAGCAGTCCAAAAGCAATAACAAGCAAAGTAGTTCTGGTTTCTCTAACTTTGTAGCCCGTGGTGTGAAAACACCCTAAAAATAGACATAGAAACATCACATTCAATCATGTGCACCACGCTCTGAGTGGTTCATACAGCAACATGAAGCTTTAATACTTCTTTGTCCAATAAGATAGAGATATCAATTGACTAAAACATAGTAGCTGCCTCCTATTTTTTGAAAGGAGAGGGAAGGCTACTGATCCTTTAAGGTTTCTTTTGCTTAGGAGACAATTCTGGAGGCAAAACTATACCCATCATACAGATGACAATAAAATAGGTCAAAAATACTTTATCAAAGGAAATACTTGCAAAACCTTCAAAGGTTCATGATTTGTTCCTGAGATAAAAAATACATATACAAATGAGAACATTGCAAAGGATACCATGATGTTTTTGAAGAAATAAGTTGTAAAGAGTCTCAATCCTTTCAAAACTGTATTACCTGCTATACAGAGCTGCTTGAAAAGAAAATCAAAATTTAGATATTATATTAGCAACACAGACTCAGTAGCTGATCAAAATCTTGGATATCTACAATAGGAAGTTTCATTTTTAAAAAAAATAAAACCCCATAAAATTTTCTGTTTGGAATATCAAGACTTATTTTAATGACACCAAAAAATATTTGGTTTCCATTTCACTTGAAAAATACCCCACAGTTCTCACTTAAAATCCCAGAAATCTAAAAACAGCCAGAAAATCTCCAACTGCAGACAAATAGAAGATTTCAATCTCATGAAATGGTCAGCCCATGGTGCCATTGATCTCAGATTACTCCATGTCATCTTGAGAATTATGATCACTGTACTGACGACTACTGCTGATCATTCAGCATAATTTAGTAAAACCAGGGCTGACTTTCCCAGGCAGGTCAATGATTTTAAGTGGGCAATGAGATATACCTGGGACGGATGAAGAGTGATTTTTAAGTGGCTTTAGTATAGCGGCACACTTAATTCAAAACCATGGGTCAGATGTTTTTACTAATTTTGGACATGGTATAGTGCAGGATCTAGTGTTTTGGCCTACAATTTGACAAAACAGTCCTAGGGATTATTTGTTCTTATTTAAAAGCACACTTGATAAGTACATCTGCTTCTTATGTTCAAAAAAAACAGCCATTAACTTGTACGTCATTCCTTGTTTTGTTGCTCAGTTGTAAGAAAGAGGGACGGGAGAGGAAATTGCTTAGACAAATTTTTTTGCCAACCATCAGCAGATCCACTGATGAATTCAGATTCAGAGCAGGACTCACTAAGATTTCGGAGAAGCCTCTGGAGGCAACTGTGAAATGCTAAGTTACTAAGAGCCTGGAAAAACAAGAAGGTTGCACTTGTACTTCTTTTTGTAAGGGCACCTATTGCCATGGAAGCAATGTTTACTATTCTGCATAAGCAACTGCACTCCAGATATGAAAAGGACAGTGCAGGAATTATAGCAAAAAGAATTCTGACAACTATAAGGTTAAGGGTCTTTTACCAGCGATAATCATCTTTATTCATTTCCACAGGCAGTTCATCCTCAATTCCAAATTTTTGTCATTGATGTCCAGCTTCAAGTCAGCCACTCACAAATAAAGAAATACACAAGTAAATCACTTTGTTTTCATTCTAGACTTTGAACTGAGGATAGAAAACTAACGTGCTAAGCTACTGCTAAATGTGACCATTTTATGATTAATCACCAACTAATCTATGAAAGGGAGATCTTTTGAATGAAATCTGTGGGAAACAAACCTACATTCTACCTGGTCATATTTCTTTCACCTTGAACATAAAAAAGACCCAGTCTGATTAGATATAAATATACAGGTGATAGATAGCACAAACACTTCTATTGAATCATATCATTACCAGGCACAGAATATTTGCAAATGATTCACAGTTAAACTAACCCTTAGAGAAACTAAACCTGGTTTACTGGCTGTAGGTCTGTACTCAAGAGTTTCAAAGAGTTCAAAAAAGTTCAACGTATGAACATCAGTCTTGAATGTGGTTCTTTTCCATGTCAGTTTTCTGTTTTGTTAAAAACTATGCCACATGAGGAGCTTCATCTGAACATACACATAAAAGAAGATATAGGGAAATATGCAAAAGAGTTTGATAACAGACAGATGGGATGATGACAGTACTCAGAGATACATGGATCTGTTGTAATCCATTAGACAGTATGTTCCTCCATATAGTCACAAGCGCTCTGTATACAACCAATACTGTTACCAGTTTGCCTTCGTCACTGGGTATGAAAAGCTGAGAACCTCTAAGCAGCTTCTCCAGCTTTTAAAATTATGCCCCTAGCAGCTGCTAAATCAAAATGCAATCTGTAGGCAGGGCCCATAATCACTAGGAGGAAGGAACAACCAGCCCAACTTTGCAGAATCAGAGCCAGCTGGAAATACAGCAGTATCCCCTGCTGTCAGAGCACAGCACTACCACGGCGGTGACAGCAGCCACCCCACCAGTTCCAGGCCAAAGAACAGCAGCCAGGGTTGGAAAAATGCAGTGGTCCGACACCTCCAGCTCACCTTCCCCACTGCTGCGCATGTAGAGCTGCTGTGGCGAACATACCGAAGAGAGAATACACCTGGCTGCAGCCTTCACATTCTGATTCCAGCAAGAAAGCAATTTGTTATTCTTTTTTAGTAAAAGTTGGTGGGGAATTCTGTGAGCTGCCATGAGGGAAACAAGGTTATTTTAAATTACTGCATTGACTTTGCCTGCTTGTTTTGAGCCTAGTAAGTGCAGGATCCCTATCTAAGCTTGTGTACCAACACCAAGTTAAATATTTGTCTGTCAAGACTTGCCTACATATTGTTGGATCTCATACAATGTTTTATTGATATTTGTCAATAAAGACCAACATGCAGCTGCTCATATTTTAAGTTTCCATAGGTACCATGTACTAATATTGAATTTTCACATTTTCAACATAGCAAGGCACAGTTCTGTCTGTAAAACAAAATGCTGGAAGTTTTGAAAGATACTGAAGTTGAGTGAAGTTATTTAACTATAAATTACCTTATTACCTTTATTATGTTAAAATTACCTTAACTGAAGTTGAATAAAATACAGGTTTAGATTTCAAAAAATCGGATTCTTGTCACATGTATAGGGTTAGAATATAAAGTTACCTTCATTTTAGCCTCTGATGAGTTGCAAAACACAGGTGTGTTTCTAATTGAATTTCTAATTCAAACACCTAAATTAGAATTAATAGAAGTACACACCTGCCTCCTATTTAATATCAGATAAGTGAATCAGAGAGGACATGCAGACATTCTCCACAATCCACTAATCAG
Source organism: Balearica regulorum gibbericeps (assembly GCF_011004875.1). Taxonomy (NCBI): domain Eukaryota; kingdom Metazoa; phylum Chordata; class Aves; order Gruiformes; family Gruidae; genus Balearica; species Balearica regulorum. The sequence continues at coordinate 66,261,571 of NC_046184.1, forward strand.
GAAACAAACATTATGCCATTATGCATCTTTTCAGAAAGTTATTTTGCCTGTATATCCCTAAATGTCTCTGCTAAGTCCTAATTAGGGAACAGAATAATATTAAAATAAAACCAACAAAACAACAACAAAAAACAACCAACAAAACTTCCAAGTTAATAGGGAGCAAATAGTAAAAGAGTTGGCTTTATTCTTCTTAGGGTGTTTTTGCTAAGGAAAAGTAAGCACAGGGAACAATCAGTTGAAGGAACAAACCAACCAGCCTAAGGTCACATCAAGAAAAACCTCTCATTGATTCAATATGCTGTGCAAAAAGGATCTTCAGCTTATTTCTTTTACATTATAATCATTGTAGGAACCACAACAGCAGAATCAAAAAAGGCAGCCTATAGCAGTTTGCTGCTAAATTAAATTCTTGCCAGTGAATTCTCTGAGCATTTCTTATTGTACCCAGATGGATCTGGATCTCATCATGCTATGTAACATATAAGCAAAATAACAGATGATCATTCTACAGAAGAGATAATTATATTTTGATTATTCATTCCACTTATTCAGAACAGAAAGAGCTTGTTTTCTTTCTACACCATGCTGAGAAGGCCAGGCTCCTGATATATTTCTGGTTTGATCACTGTAATAATAAACAAATGCAAGTCACTGCTGAGTTATCACGAAGATTTTTAATGAAGGTTTCTGACTGCTAGAAACTTGCCTATAATCTATTATCTTACAATATCAGACATTCATTAACTATTACCTTCAGCATACTAAATTCACTCAGTTTACATTTTCTACACAAATCCAATATGGCATGTAAAAGAAAAACTAGCCTTGTCATCAATAGAAAATATTCCAAAGCCAATACTAAAAACCTGGTGATGGGACTGTGTCAGCCTACTACCTTCGGCCTTGTGCTTGCAGTAGCCACTGTGCTAACAGAGTAGGCAGGCAGCATTACTTAAACATAGAAGAGGGCAGATAATCCTGAAGAACAACCTCAGTTCGCGTAGCCCTTTCCCTGTTACTCTATAGACATATGGTAAACATGGTTATATCCCAGGCAAGACATAAAGCACTAACTGAAAGCCTCTGAATGAACTGGAGTTAAAAAAAAAAAAAAAAATCAAGTTAGATGCAGCTAAGAGGCATTGCTCCTGCCCTTTACTTACTAATATGAAGAACAGTAAGTCAAGCTTCATGTCAGAAAAATAATCGCATTATACAATTGAAAATGTAATACTTGAAGGTATTAACCATACCCAAATGCTTACATCCAAACTGTATCCATATCCATCCATATCCTAATGCCTAGGTCCAGTACAGTCTATCAAATTACATCAGGGATTAGATTGGCCCCCTGCTGTTTTATACATAAGGACTATTTTTAGATTACCAACAAAAGTGCCTTGGAAGAACCACCTATACTGCAATGCCTAAAGAGGGCACTCCAGTACCTACAGGGGGTCTACAAGAAAGCCAGAGAGGCTCTGTTTACAAGGGCATGCAGTGATAGGACAAGGGATAATGGCTTTAAGCTGAAGGACAGTAGATTTAGATTAGATGTTAGAAATTCTTTACTGTGAGGGTGGTGAGGCACTGGAACAGGTTGCCCAGATAAGCTGTGGATGCCCTCTCCCTGGAAGTGTTCCCAGGCCAGGTTGGATGGGGCTTTGGGCAATGTGGTCTAGTGGAGGGTGTCCCTGCCCATGGCAGGGGGGTTGGAGCTAGATGATCTTTGAGGTCCCTTCCAACCCAAACCATTCTGTGATTCTATAATGTCCATGACAAGGCCAATGCATTGAGAAGTCAGTCCCTTTGCTACAACTGTGGAGCACTGCAGCTGGCTGAAGCAGCCTGTGCAGTAAGAGCCCTGTGAGCTGGCAGACACCTAGCATTAGACACATTCTCCTCAGAGACCTTTGTATTTCCTTAATCACAATTTTTAGTTCCTTATTTTCTACACTAGCTTTTGAAGGTGCTCCTTATTTTCCAGGAACTTCTAGGCAATATTTGTGTAGTCCCAATGCTGTTTGTAAAAATAATAATTAAAAAGTTTAAAACTTTTTTCTTTTTCCTACAGTAGTTCCTGTCTGTAGCAAGTCACCTATAATCTTCTGAACAGCAGCAGCAACAAAAAACCCCACTCAAAATATGGATATCAGACCTCTTTATTTTACATAACACTTAAGTCTCTCAATTGACCTGCAAGGTCAAGGTTACAGTCTCTCAAGTTGAACTCCAATTTGCTAACATATTTTAACTTGTTTTCCACAACAGGATTAAAACCAACCAACCAAAAAACACCCAACCAACCCACACTAACAGGAACCATGTTACAGTTTAAGCATCACACTCCCAAAATAATTATATAATCATAATTTTAACAGCAGATGATGTAGCATCCACATATAGGAAAAAAAAAACCCAACAACATAAAAACATAGAGGATTTGCTTCTATTTACTTGAATATGTGTCATTCAAGAGCTTATGGTAAAAATGGAGGTTCTTCATTAGCAGAGGATTACCTAGTTTTATTCTATGTGGCTTGTTAGCAACTGCTGTAAAGCAGTTCAGAAGTTTTCATTTAAAGTTTAAACATGCTTACCAGCTATCTGAATTCTCCTGCCTTCTCTCAGTGTAAGCCCAAACACCGAGAAAAGTAGAAAAAATTCTTAGGAAATAGAGTCCTTTCAGCACCATGCAGTCAGCTTGCAGTCCTCTCTCCTTACTTCCAGCTACTAAGTAGCTTCTGGTTTTCCAACCCCCTGTGAACAATACTTGGAAAAAATTCTTATCAGAAAGCTGATTCTGCTTCTATATCCTGAGCCACTGTAAACATTGTATTTTAACTTCAAACAACCTGCCTTTCTACATGTAACCTCCTAAAAAAAAAAAAAAAAAAAAAAATCCCACTGTAGTACTTCTGAAATATGCAGAGCTGAGGTATCTGTTTCCAGCTCTGCTAGCCTTGCCCACCTTTAGCGCTGCCTGTTATCTCGCTGACTATAATAAGCATGCAGTCCTTATCCATCTTAGCAAGGATGATTTATTCTCACTTTTCATATTTAAAAAGCAGTTTTCCTTCCTGAAACTGAAGCTAATATTTGACAGCAAACAGCTACTTCATTTGATTTCTTGAAGGAGGAAAAACACTTAGAGAAATTCCTCCATTTCCATCCCAAAGTATAGATTCAGGGTGGTACATGGGCACAGAGGCAGCCCAAATACTAGTGATATGAAGGACTACGTCAGAATGAACATATGGGAAGAAGTGGGGCAGGAGTGGGTTTTCTTCTTCCAATATGTAGTTTTGCAAACAGAGCTCAGCAAAGCACTGTGGAAAATAGAAGACTACTAAATATATGCACTCCCATAGTCTTTACAGAGCACAAGTCATTTACTTCTGCTCACGTCTCTGATCTCATTCCCTGGGACAAAAGGAAGGAAATAGTGAAAGATTTACTTTTTCCTTTTTTAAGCCAGCATTGGTGTGAGCAATAGCACTCTACACCACAGGGCAGCACAGAGAATTGGATTTTTTTTCCCTGCAGCAAACTCTCCCCAAAATGGCAATCTAATAGAGAATTTCTGTAATTTTTTCCTGATCTGCAGGATCTCCCAAGCACCTCCAGGCAAAAGGAAATAATTGGAAAGCCTGGCACTGCAAAGGGCCGGTTACGACACTTACTGGACCTGAACAACATCACTTGAGTTTTCATTTGCAGTTCTGTACAGTCACTTCTCTGCAAGTGAGGGTTTGGATTCTGTAACTTCACCATATTTGAATATTCATTACATCATGCCTAGACACATTAACTGGAAAGGAGTTATGTTAAACTTCTGTGCCCCAGAACGATTCTCCATGCAGATACTTAGCAGCATTACCAACCCAGTCTTACAGACACTGGCCATTTTCCTCTGCCAGCTTTAAAACCACTTTCCTTTTTGAAAGGACTACATTAATATTCTCTTAGAAAACCATAGTGAAAATCATGAATTTTAGAGAATAAGAGCCTAAATTAATTGTATCAAAGAGGTTTTAGAAGAATGTGAAGGCTTTCTGATGTCTCATGTAAGAGGATCATGGTCCTGCCCAGAGTTGTCAAATACTGTGTGCTATTTCAGATGAATGCTGAACACATATGCCTTGACCCCAGCAGAACAGAAGCAATCAATAAGGGCTTGGCAAATGCCTTTAAACATCACTGTTCAACCCTGGAGGGAAAAAAAGTAATCTGACAATTTGAGATGCATGAGACACCCCTAGAAATACTTTTCAGTTTTCTAAACGATGTAAATATTTAAATCAGTGTATCATAAGACACGCACAGTGAAAGTACTTAATCCCTTTTCCCCTTTTTCATTTATAACTTATCACCTTCCTATATCAACATTTTTTGTAAGTTACATGAGGCACAAAAAACAATTAAGATTAGTTTTGATCAAGATCCAGTCCCGACACAACTGCTGAATGGCACTTAGGAAATAACAAAGACGACATGATATTCACAGTAGTAAGATTCACATGTAATGTACCACATTCCAACATCCCAATCGTACTCAGATTTTAAAAAGGTAAGCCTACTTTTTTTGTTGCATTTCAACTGCATTTGCTCACAACAACCCAAAAACCCCACATAAAACTAATTACACCATTAGTATCAGGCACACAAGAAAAGCCAAGATTATGCTGTTAAAAGTTAACAGTTGTTAAAACCAGCAAGTAATAATTCTCCACAATTAGGATGAACAGACACTTGTTTGTTTAAGCTCTATGAAAATCCTTTGAAGAGGTAACTTATTTGGGTTTTGAAGTTCCTTTAAATTCCTTATTAATACACACAATGTTAATATTGTTCTCATTTCTATGAACAAAAGGCTTTTAATAGATCTTGTGCACAAGCAGTAAAGTCCTTATACAGAAAATAAGAAACACTTAAAGGGGCAATTCTCCATACTGAAGGCAGCCCACACCAGTACTAGCCAGGTCTCTTGCTGGTTATACACAGCACTTCGGATGGACTTTTTTCTCCCCCTTTGACTGCGTGACAGGAATGTTATTCTGAAGATACACTTTATGCTTGATACAGGACAGTAAAAAGATATAAGGAGATTTAGAAATAGATTACGTGCTTTGCTTTTTGACTTGCTTACACTCTTCCATTCAACCTAACCACAAAAGCCATCACAGAGTGCTACGGCAATTACCTTCTGCTACCTGACCTAGCTTGGCAGTCTCTAAACAGCATGTTAACAGCCAGCTCAGGCATTAGCGTGCCCTTCATTTGTAAGCCTGGTGAGCATGTTTGTCCACTGGATCAGATACAGATTAACGAATTATAAAGAACACTGTTTACTGCATTACCATGCATAACTAAGAGGGTAAAGGTTATTACAGAGCAACAGTTGGGTCAGATTACCAGAACTTGATGGAAGTCAAAGTTCTGCATTAAAAAAACACTCTATTTTCTAAAATGGACAATTATTTTTAGCAGTAAATAGATGTAACTTGCTTTCAAATTTAAAATGGATCTTTACCGCGTCCAGCTCTGGGGCCCTCAACATAAGAAGGACATGGAGCTGTTGGACTGAGTCCAGAAGAAGATCACGAAGCTGATCAGAGGGCTGGACCACCTCTCCGGTGAGGACAGGCTGAGAGAGTTGGGGCTGTTCAGCCTGGAGAAAAGAAGGCTCCAGGGAGACCTTACAGCAGCCTTCCAGTACGTAAAGGGGGCCTACAGGAAAGTTGGAGAGGGACTGTTTACAAGGGCATGGAGTGATAGGACAAGGGATAATGGCTTTAAGCTGAAGGAGGGTAGACTTAGATTAGATATAAGGAAGAAATTCTTCCCTGTGAGGGTGGTGAGGCACTGGAACAGGTTGCCCAGAGAGGTTGTGGATGCCCCATCCCTGGAAGAGTTCAAGACCAGGTTGGATGGGGCTTTGGGCAACGTGGTCTAGTGGAGGGTGTCCCTGCCCATGGCAGGGGGGGTTGGAGCTAGATGATCTTTAAGGTCCCTTAGAACCCAAACCATTCTATGACTCTATGATTAATAAATTCACATAGTTCTATATTTAGAATGAAAATAAGCCAAACACAAATGCTGAATAATTTTATGCACTGATAGCAATTCTCATTTTATTGTATATACCACAAAGAAATCAGGTGTTTTGCAAAGCCTCCCCTCAAATCACATTTTCACCCAAGAATTTCCAAGCTTGTTTTAAAGACATAAACCCCCTCTGTTTGAATAATTAAGAAGTTATAGGCTTTCAAAGGGCAAATAAAAAGGATCCCCAGGAACTCTTGAAACCATCCTCAGATGTCTGTCATCCTGCATAACTTTCTTGAATTCCATAGTACTACTAGCCCATAGGAGAATAGTTTGAGTACAAAAGGATTCTGTCTTCACAGATGGAATGTAATTTCTTAATGATGAAAGTCACTGTCAGACTGAATGAAAAGGAATGTACAGTATGCTTGTATTAAGATAGGGACATTTTGGCAAGAGTCAACTGAAGTAAAGGCTAGCTGTATAATTGCATAAAACTGAAAAAAGTTTCAGTTCTATCAAAAACAATTTATTTTTTCTGTATCAGTAACTTTGCTTCAATTCTTAAATCACCAGTTCTAAAAATGAAAGTAATTAGCCAGTAAGTTTCATTTCCTAACTCAATTATTGATGTTAATACAAATAATGCGTATATTAATATTAAATTAAGAAATTGGAATATCACAGGCAAGATAGTGAATGGTGGTATGTGAGAGCAAAGAGGAAAAATATTCTGATTACTGACTGTAAAAAGTTGTCATCGACCCCATAAAAAGAAACATCTTCAAATATTATATGCTTTAGCGATAATTGCTAGCAATATTGCTTTAGTAATTTTACAATTCAGGTAATTTACAGGGTTTGGGGTTTGTTTTTGGGGGTTTTTTTTTGGTTTTTTTTTTTTAAGTCTGCTGTAGGACCCTAACTTTGATTTTTGATTTAAAATACCTGTTTCATGGTGGAAGAGAACCTAGGAGTCTGAAACAACTTCAGCAACTGAATGTCTCAGCCTAGTAGGAAGATAAAGGCTACAAATAACCCTGAAGTAAATAAATAAAAAGTTACCCTACCCCAGCATACTAACTGGAGCTTGAAGACCACACAGTCCCCACAAGGAACAGCTACCAGTCGGGTCAGGATCCTCAGCCAGAACCAGGAGCAGTGGCAGGGAGCCCTACACTCTCTCCCTCCAGAAGCCACCGGGTACGGGCAGGAGGAGCTGCTCTCAGGTTTGCCCAGATTGAGGCCTCTCGTGCTTCACAGAAATAGAATTACAACACCCCCCCCAGCTACAAAGCTGGGTGCCATTACAGTAGCTGGAAGTCCCTGCCATGAGGACTCAGTCACAACAGCGACCAGCAGAACCAAAAGCCTGGCATGGAAACATCACATGCGCAACTAATAAAAAGCCAAATCTTTAAAGAGAACAGAAGAAATCCAGCCACCAAACCAGTCAGAATTATTTTTAATGATTGGTCACCATTTTATCTCCCCGATCCTCATCCACATCTGGACACAATAGCATCTATTTGAGAGGGAGGGCAAGTGCCTGCAGTTACTCATGAGGGGAAGGCTAGACCCATAAATCAGCTGGATTACCATCTCTGCTGCAAGACAACATTTGTTCAGAAGTCAGGAATAAATCACAGGATTTTACATCTCACACTACAGTCCCACCATGTTTTTTCTTCTTTTGAGGCTAACTCATTTTACATTAACATCTGTGACATGCTTAGCATTAATACTTAGTAACTAACACTATTTCATTGCTCTGCCCTACCTTCTGTCTTTTGCCTCCAATTTTAATTCATTTTATGTGCCATTTTACTGAGTTTCAGTGTAATCAGAGGTGTCAAATTGTTCTAAAACTCATTTAAAATACATTTCTCTACATATCTAGCTTTGCAGACTACTGTAGCACTTCAATTTTTCTCCTCTTATGCTTTTATTAATTTCTCTGTATCTTCTGATAGCACCTTATTCCTGTGTATTTGTGCACTGGGACCAGATCTCTGATTTTTTACTTGGTTTGTCAACATTTCAACAAAGCCCCATCCTCCCTTCCCTACATTAATGTCAAAAGTCATTTCTTCTGCTAAAGCCATCTCTGTTAAAATGCCACTTCCAAGGCAGCTAGTTGAAGAAACGATTAAAAATTCTTCTTTCAATTTCCTCCCTTTATTTCCTTGGGTTATTGACAGAACTACTGCTCTGGGGATACCCTCTCTAAGCAGAATTCTCTCTCCCCTTGTCAGAAGTACAGGAGTTTGTTGATAACACCCTGAATATATCGAACTGTCCACAGCTATGCATTTGATTAAAATGTTTCGACCATCAAGAGCTGGAGGCAAAGTTTATTCACAGATTTAACATGATGGAAGGGATCATTCTGATAATCTAAGTGTAACTATTCATCCTGGATTGCCTTATATTCAGGAGAGAGACATACAGTATCCCATACTGGAACAGAAAGCCATTTTTTTTTCCCCTCATAGAAAAAGGAGTCTCAGCTACAAGATTTGTAGTCAGTAATTTGATTAAAATATTCAATTGATAATAATGTTTTGAAGAAAATCTTCCCAGCATTAATAGAACTACAGGGAAAAACCCACAAGTATGTCATTTTAAAATTTACTTGCTTCATAATTTTCCTTTCCCTCTGACAAATCCTTCATCCTGGGAAGATAATTTGTCCTATACAACAAATGTGTGACACTAAGACATAACAGTGCAAAATACAGCAGTTGGAATGCTTTATCACAGATCACACTGTACCCAAGACTTACTGTGAAACAGCGCCGAAGAAAAATACTGCCCAGTTATAAATGGGATTTAGACTGAAATGCTGGGAGATGAGATAGTCCTTCCCCATAACTTAAGAAGTAGGTGAAAAGTCTGACAACTGCAGTTGTAAGCAGAACAGGTATTGACAGTCAAGGGCAAAATAATAGCTGAAGGACAAATTATAACTTCATTTCTCAATCTCTCTGTTTTACTTGTCACCCAAAAGTAACACATTCCCTGAGCAAGCTCTCCTTCTCCAATCCAAAATAAATACGATTGGGAAATTTTATCTGCAAAAGCAACTTGTTCCTGTGATTTTGAACAAACTAATTTGTATTGTGTATGCAAACTATTACTTTTCAATTTCAGCTATGCCTAAAAGTATTTCAGGAATGGCATTTACCAGCACCTCTGCAATTTTGCCCTCTTGCGGTATATTCTAAAGAAGCCTCTCCAGCAAAGAGCAATCATTTTATTTTCAGCAAATTCACATTGAATTGTAACTCTTCTTTGAAACTCTTTGTGTGTTGTCATTAGCAAGTCAAGCAGTTGTGAATACAAATTCTAATTTATTTAAGGAAATCACCATCCTGATCACCAGGAAGCCAGTATTACAAAACCAACAACAATTATTGGGTAAAGCAGATGTTGTTTGAGAAGAGCTAAATAGCCTCACCAAACCAACCCAAGACACACATAAGCAACTTTCCTGAATAGTCTATGAACCAAACAGTACATTCTTATTGGCTTCAGGGGGATTATTTTGATTCTAAATATTTGGAGGAGAAGCAGGGGAAGAAAGGAATAAGAAAACAGTTAAATTATATTCAGGAAGCTAAGTTCCATTTCCTGGCACTTTCACACAAAAAGTTTCCTTCAATAGGAGGCCCATGGGATTAATTTGGCCCACAGAAACAGGAAGCTCTCTAATAACAGTCAAGAAAATGTACTTTCTTGCAAGTTCTGCATAAAGCAATTTTTTTTTATACTTTCCGTCATTTTTGAAGGGAGAGGAATATTTAGAAGTAATTTCCTGTATGCTCACCTTCCCCTCTCAGCATTTTCAAGTATCAGCTGTCCTTGAAATCACTTCCATGGCAGTCTGTAATGCATCTACAGATTCCAATCACTGCTTAGATTAGCCCTAATGATCATATAGGTTTTCCCTGAACACACTGTATAGCAATTAAATTTTCAATCACTGCAGACCTGTCAACAAAATGTAGCAGGTAACACAAGCCAGGAGTAAGGAGAATGATAGTCCAAAATAAATTATTTTCAAAACAAAAACAAAAAACAACCCAAAACAACAACAACGAAAAACTATCAGACAGGACACAGTTGTTGTTCAAGCTTTTAAAGACTAAACCCCTGAACAATAAAGACATTTCTCATAGACTAAACCAGCATGCTATTAGAGTCTCATTTATTTATCTCCCACCACAAGATGGAAACCCAAAAGACTACTGAAGTTTTGTTAACGTAATCCCATAAAATCATATTCATTTAACAGGCAGAGATACAGCAGTAGCAGTGGGGAACTATTCCCCTCCCCCCCCCCATCAGTGCTTGCAGACACCTTGCTGCAGTGAATGCTGTCCTGAATGCAAATTAGCTCCTTGTGGCACACTGCAATGCCTGAGACTGCCAATATACAGTACAATGCCAGCAGACATATATTAAGGAAAAGGGAACGGGATAAAACAGTCCAGAGAGGGTGTAAATTTGCACATCAGCAAACAAAGCAGAGGAACCAGTGCAAGATTTGAATTTCACAAAAAGTTAACCTAGTCTATGTGCCGCAAGGACAGAGGTGACTCTGCTGATAGAAGCAGCTGTTTCTTGCTATGAAAGCGAGTTACTGTGTCCTTGTGTTCTGAGCTATGTCTTGACTAGACAGCTAAATCAAGTCAATTAAGTGGAGATAACAACCTTCTAGGATAGCTTAATCCGATGCAGAATCAACGTACTGCCATGCTCACACTTTGCAGAGCTTTTGGCTTGTGAAAGGTGCTGAACAAGCAAGCAGTAGCCTACACCTGGTTCTTGGCAGATAGCTAGTTTTGAGTTAACATGCATACATGCATTTGAAGTAAAGATCTGTTTACATCTGTATCAACTCTGAATTCTAATTTAGCAGAAAAAAAGACACCAAATCCACATTAGTTATTCCGTTCAAAAACAAAGTCTTAATCATGCTACTCCACTGAATGCTCTTCCCCAAACTGTCTCCAGATATCAGCCTTGACACTTCCCAGCCATTTCAGAGTATCTCTGACGATTCAAATACTCTTTTGTCCAAACTTTAAATTACTCTCAACTTCTAATAGGAAATAATTTTTGCTTTGTCCTGTAGGTAAACACACCAAGCTTTTTCAAACTCAAATGTTCAGAAATCCAATTGCAATTTTGCACATGACAATGAACCTGAATGACATGGACTAGAATATGTTGAAGAGGAGAAAGATTTTTCTGTTAGAAGTCAGACACTTAGATTTCAATGCACAACAAAAGTCTGATGCTGTAACAAAAACCTTAAGTAGCCTATTTCAGCATTAGAAATTTTTCAAACACCACCAAGAATGGAATTACTTCCAAGATCTGCCATCTCCCAGCACAGAAAACCTGTGATATTCCCTACTTCATCAGGCCAGTATCAAAGGCTCTGATGAAACTACTGAGTGTACAGGAGTTACAATAGGTCTTTTTAAGTTTTGTCATTAATTAACACACAATTTACTAGTCTGAGAAGTGTTCTGATACGCTTGCCATACGCATAACCCAGATTTTTTTCTAATGCACTTTTAAGCAAATATAGCTCACGCAATATATCCAGTTTCTCCAGTTGCTTTCCAGACACAGATCTGAGACAATTGCCAGAGTCCTGTCCCCAAGCAATAATGTAAATAAGTAGCATATTTCACAGCTCCTGGCAGAGAGAAGAATTGGAGATGTGTGGGCTACAGTAACTCCTCCTTCCCTCTAAGGTTTTCAAGCAGGTCAAAGGCATACTCCTGCATTAGAAAACTTCTTCTAAATCCAGTTAGTATTTTGTAAACCAGAAAAGTGTAAACACCTGCGCTTTTTTTTTTTGAAAGGTGGAAGAACACACCCAGCTTCGCATTGCACCTGAGTATTAAAGTTTACACTTGCAGAATCAAGGCAGTCTGATCACTTTTAACAGCAACAGAAGCAAGTGCAGTCGCATTCTGACTACAAAGAACAGAGAGGGAGGCTATGAAGCTCTCCCGGGGTCAGAGAATGCTGGAGCATGTGCTGCAGTGGCCAGTGCCAACAGGAAGAGCAGAGAGGGAGCCAGTCCCACCAACAGAAAAGAAATTGTTCTTATACACAAGGTTTCTTCACCTCATTTTCTAGGAGAAATGGATTATAAATGAAAAAAGGGAAGATTTATGTACCTACATGAGAAAAGCTAAAAATCATCACCAAGTCTCCCTTTTATTTCGCACATCTTTAGGAATCATTGCCTTATCTTAATTTTGTGAGTTTTTCATATTGCAATCATGATGCAAGAAAGTACTATGAAGTCGGTTATCGCAGAGCAGGGACATCTGATAAGCAGCACGTTGCTCCTGTCACGGCCCTCACAATGTTCCTGCCATCCAAAAGCCACAAGAATGCACATACTGAAAAGCTATGCATTGCACATACGTTTAGTAAATACAAGTCACCCAGTGGAGATAGTGTGCGCACAGATGAAAAGAGCAACAATAACAGATTGTAGATGAGTATGAAACTGTTACCCAGGAATGTAAGGTAACAGTGAGGAACTGCAGAAGCCTAATAAAACTAACAGAAAACACAGGGTCCCGGTTGTAAGCGTACCTCTATTATAGGAGAACGAAATCCACTAAATCTGCATACTACAGATATAGCTGCCAATCCATCTTTCCCAATGTAAAAATGCAAATAAGGCCTTGGGAAAAAAATCCCACCGCCAATAAAAAATTGTGGGTTCATGCACATATCCAAAGTCTTTACACATTAAAGCTAAGTTAAGCATACTATGAACAGCATCACGATAGTCTGTTCTTATCTGTGCATACTCACTGCTAAATTTAAAGCAGGTCTCTCAGCAGGGAAATCGTGAAAAGACAATCCACAAGCAAAACATCCCCGTCCTTATATTTGACATGTCATCATTCCTAGCAATATAACAAGCACATGTCAGAGATTTCAAGCTTTATTTCATCCACTTTGTCCTTCTACATCCATAAAACCAAGCTCCTGTGCCAACATAAGCATGAGCACAGCATGTCACACCTGCTATCACATCACAGAGTCTCCGAGTTTAGACGTATAAATGGGCGTGTGCATTAACTTGTTCATGAGCAACAACCTTCTGAAGTTTGGATTTATGATAACTTATTTTTCCAGCATGGCCAAGGTAACACAGATAACCAGCTGACCACTCCTTTTTAACAGGACTGCATTAACGTTGTAGCAGCTGCTTTGTGGAGCACAACACATCAGTCTAACGCAGGTTCGTCGCTGAAGGGGGCAAAGATAGAGGCATGGGTCTGTCAGAGGAGGAAGACTGCTTTCCTGCCCGTCTAAGAGCTGTTAAAATTACAACTTAAGAATGTTTCGTGCCGAGACGGGGCTGAGGGTACAAGCTGGGCTACAGCCGCCCCCGGCTCCGAGGTTCCCCCCAGCTCAGCCCCTCCGAGAAGCGGCTCCGCAGCCGCCACGGCCGTCCGCGGGGGCGGCTGTCAAGCCCTCATCTTCACCACACGGGCACTCACGGCAGAAGTTGATCAAGGGAGCCTGACTGTGACGAGAAAACACAACCGTGTGTTTATACAAACCGCCCGCTGACAGCCCAACAGGCAGAGGAAGCCCGTGGGAGCTCTCCGCGGGTGTCAGCCTACACCGAACCCGCACGGCAGACCGAACCGGGCAGGACGGCGCTGCCGCCTTCCCCTCTCCCCCCAGGGCAAGGCGGCCCCGGGCCTGTCCGCTGGCACTCCCCTGTCTCCCTTCCGGCAGTGGGGCGCTTCCGTGCGCCCCCGCAGCGCCGACGGGCTGATGGCGGGGCCGGGAGAGCGGCCAGGGCCGAGAGAACCGTTGGGACCGTTACCTGCGGGCATCCTCCGGGCAGCCGCCCCCGGCGGGGGTCGCGCGGGGGGGCAGGTGCGCGCTGCTCCATTGAAGACGGCGGCCAGGGCGGCGGCGGGGTTGGATTTCCTGCGGATAGCTGCCCGCCTGAAGCGCGCGCCCTCGGCTCCGCTCATCCTCGGGCCCGGGAAGAAACAGAGAGAGGCAAAGTGAAAGAGAAGCAGCAGGGTCCTCAGCACCCCTCCCGCCTCGGGGGTAGCGGGGCCGGCATAGCCCCAAGGGCAGCGCCTGCCTCCCCGCCCACCTGCGCCGCGGTTCCAGCCCCTCACCTGCCTGCCGCTCCCCGCCCCTTCCCTCCCCCGCCAGCACCTGGCCGGGCGCCTGCTCCCGCCTCCCTGCCCCGCTCTACCTGCCCAGCGGCCGCCGGTCCCGGGCGCGGCCCCCCCCAGCGAGCCCCAGCCCTCCGCCGCCCGTCCTGTCCCGTCCCGGGGCTGCTTCGACAGCTTCCCCGAGCCGGGCACCCGCGGGCCGGCGGCGCAAGTTCCCCCCGCGGCCCGCGCAGGGAAGTGGGTTCCGCGGGATCCGCACCTGCTCTGCTTCCTCCCGGCCGGTGCTAAGCCTCCCCGGCCTCCCCGGCCCTGCGGGCGCCTGGGCCCATGGCTAACCCCGCTGCGCCCCACTTACGCTCAGCCCCACCGCGTTCGTAGGCAGCTTTCTCTCACCGTTCACCTCTGAAATGCCTTCCCTGGAAGGAGGCTCAATTCCTGTAAGATTTATCAGCGTACGTAAAAGAAGTTGGCTGTAATTGCAGTCCCCCTCTTCCAATGAGAAAATTTACAAAGATATCTGAGTCCTAGCACTTAAAGTGAGTTTTGATGCCAGGGATGGAGCTGCAATACTTGCATTAATAATAACTCCAGCCAAAATGGTTCATTCAGGCCAAAGCTGTTGCCTCTCTAAATTTTAATCAATGTTAACTGAGAAAGCCAATCAGAAGACTATGCTGCTGCATGAGCTAGTAGGTTCATTATATAGGAACAGCATCTGAAAGCACCTATTTACCTGCTTAACTGGGACATGATGTTTCAAGGCAGAACATCTCCACCTGTGCCACCATGAGAGTGGGTAACAGCGGTCTATGGATGCAGGATGAGACCTTTGAGTCTGTCAGGGAGCCTGATGTGGTGCAGTTAGTGGCAAACCAGTGGCAAAGTCATGCTCCTGCTACATAGGGATTTCCATAGGTTTGGAAACCCCAGCTTTGAGGGCTTCTTTAAAAGATGGGCTCCTTTTTTGTAACATGCTTCATTTGCCATCAGCCATACTTGGAGTATTTCCTCACAAAAGAGAGGGAGTGCAATCAGCTACACTCCAGGGATGTTCTCCCTTTGGCAATGGTCCAACACAACTTTTAGTTGCCAGAAAGCCATGAATTGCTGGGGCTTGGAAGAATATTCTGGGGAAGTACCACTCCGCACTTGCCCTGCTCTTATGGGGGTTTTTTGCTGCCGTTATAGATGGGAAGTGGGCAAGAGAGACCTTTCATTTGATCCATACAGCCATTCTTATGTTCTTACATCTTCAGCAATAAGATATGATGGACTGCTCAGGCAAGCTGCTGACTTTGCAACTTCCTTGTCTCCTGAGGGATGAGGATACCTTTTGTCAGCACCCACAGAGTCATGTGTGCAACACGGTCTCATTTGCATGGGGGAATCACATAGATGGGGCATCACCCTCCTCCAGAGTCCTGTGCTACAATGCGAGGCTCCTGCTGAGTCCTTTCCAGCAGGCTTTCTTGGCATGCAGGACCCAACGGTAACACACCTCCTCCTGATGTCAGGGCACCACCCATGTGAGGCACCAGCTGTGTCTGACCCATGGGAGGCAAGGCAGCAGAGAGAGGCCCTGGTGGTGTTATCCATACCACACATGAAGCAGCAAAGGATTTTGAGGAGGAAGTTAAAAGTCTTCTGCTTTTAGTGTTAGAGAGCAGGTCAGCAGCGAGCACAGGGGGGAACTGATGCAGCTGGGACACCTGCCATCATATGCCAAGGATCTCACTCTTTGTGAAATCATCCTCTTCCAGAAGACGGTTGATATCTTACAGCCACCCCTTTCATTTTCTACTAAAAATGAATCAGCTAGATCACCTCCTAGATTTTATTTGTGTGCTTGCAATTGCAAACATTAAGTTCTACTTTTGTAAACATACAAAAAAGCAGTGACTCAGAGGTAAAAGACTGATTTATTTCCTGACTTCAGTCACCTGACCTGGGCTGGTCACATGGAGATGAATACACCTATGATGAGCACTAGTACCTGCTGACTTTATTGCAACAAGCTAGAGATTCTTGTAAACTTTAGCTCCTTACAGTTCATAGATGTGTACCAAGCATCAATCATTAACTCATTCAGATAAAAATATTCTTCCAGAACACCTGTGCTCATTTAAATCTTCCTCTGGACTCAGACCAATTCTAGTACTGAGTAATCTCTAGTATTACCGATTTAAACAAGGAGAGAGCAAGAGAGGCAGAGAATGTCTCATTAATAATTCTCTAAGCACTTCACCAAGGAGGAAGTATCAGCCTCTCTTGACAGGGAAGGAAAATGCGGTATTACAGGAGGTGATTTGTTCAATGTTGTCCAAGATGTCAATACGTTAGTAAGCTACAAAATGTTAGCTTATGGGAATGAAAGTAAGATTGAAAACAGAAGACCTTTCTCTGTTTCTCTTACAGGGGATAACTGAGATTAACCCAAATATTAGCCGATTGCTCAAGGGCCAATCATTAGCGAGACACAATTATCACTTATTGTTGAACTTTGTACTTGCTTCTTTAAACATGGAGCTCTGCTCCTGGAAGGAAAACAGCTAAGGAAGCGAGGGCAAATGCACACACCCCACAAATCTCAACCAAATAGTAGGAACTATGTTAATTTTGTTTTCTGAGATGTTATCAGTGAGCAGTAACTTATTACAATGTCACTCTGGAAAATGAAGGTCACTTCAGAAAAGAGAATCATGACAATTCTGTGGCATCAGGAGAGCGGTCACGAAAGCTCATTTTCTTGAGAAAATTCTCGTGAAGCACACTAGTGTATTTAAAGCAGTGAGGTGACAGTCTGTGATAGAAGACATTCACGCAGTCGGTGAATTCATGGTAATTATAGAGCATTTGTACACTGCAGTGCGGTGTGGGCTTCACAGAGGAGCTTATTGTCTCTTTTCTTTTCAGTTAGTTACAGCACAGACCTGGAGCAGCTGGTTCAAGCTGGCTCTGAACTGCTCTACGGCAGCAACGGGTCCGTTCTGCCTGCTTTAACAGGGTGACAACTGGCCGTCCCTTCTGGCATGCCCGTCCTCCTTTTTTATATACTGCTCTCAATCTCTCTTGTTCTCCATCTCCAGGGAGAGACAGAGAGTCTTTTGGCAATGTCAGCAAGAGGAAAAACATTTTTCTAAGTGTAAGAAGTCAATCCGAGATAGATATTCTCTTGGAAAACATCACCCAACATGATTAAAAATTTAGTGTAATGGCTGGAGAAGGGATCTGAAAACAGAAAAATAAGCTTAAATATAGAGAGTGCTGCCAATACTCTTAAAATATATGAAGGTCAGAAAATGACACTGCTTGAATAAAAGCCTTGCAGTGTACCTCCCACCCCAGGAAAAGTGCAGGAAGAGTTACATACCCCTCTGTGTATGGTAACTGAGGTAACCAGTAAGCCACAGCTAACCCGTTCAAGTGTGGGCAATAGCTGGACCATCTGGCTCCAAAGCTTTCTGTGGGGGTGGTGAGAAATGCAGTGGCGGAGACTTGGTTTAATTATCTCTGTTTGCATGTGGAAGGAACAACAGGAACCCTATGGAAGCACAGAGGTGTAGAAGGAAGGCAAAGACAGCTGGCAAAGTTTAGCCTCAAGAAGGTTGAAAGAGTGCATCTGGCATGTGAAAGGCTTGCGAACACTCATCTCATGCTGCTGGAGCCCCAAAGCATTCAGGGAAACAGGACTTTATAGGCAATCTTTGTTTAGTTTGTGAGAAAACAAACACTTCACTTTGTATGTAAACCATTGTTCCTCCAGTAAACCTCTTTGTATTAACCTTTTCTTCTCCTGATGGAAACAACCTTCAGAGGACTTGATTTTGACTAACTCCTTGAATGAGACTGTTGTTGCCTCTGGTTCAAGCTTCTTTATTCCTGCTAGAGCTTAACTTCATTTTCATCTCAGTTACAAAATAGATCTGTTCCTGGATTCAGTTCATGGCTTTCTGGAAGTGGACAAAACCTGCTGCTTTCTCTGAGTACTTGTGCTGTACCCCACAGTAAATCTGTGAAGGAACATATTTTTAGAGCATTAATCTACAGGACCTTGAGATAGAAGACGCATGAACTCGGCACCTAACAAAAATACACACATAATGTTTCAAAACATTAGCTTATTTAGAGTAGCCTATTTAGAGCTGACCTGGACAGTACCTTCACTGAGGTCTGACAGAAGAATGCCATTTCCTCTTAGATATGAAACTCTGAATAAAAACTAAAATCAAAATTGAAATATAGAAAATCCACACTTAAATGCATAGCTAACCAAACCAAGTCCTGCCTAAGTTAGGGTACAGATCATCATACATTTCGAATCTTCTATTGTATAACCCACAAACCAGTTCTGCCAGCAGGGAAGTATAATGAAGAACAAGAACCAATATAGTAAAAGATAGAGGAGGGTACTAATTAGAGAAGAATCTCACTCATCTCAGGCCCTCACTCACATTCCAGATGAAAAGTCTCTTCCGACGGCAGCAGCAGTTACAATGCACAAAGCAACTGCAGCGTGTGCGACAGAGATACACAGACTAAGCAAACAAGTGCGAGGCAGATTCTTTTAACTTCGGTTAAATCAGCAGGCAACCACAGAATTCAGCATTCAAAGACATAATGTGACTTTCAGCCTGAGGCTGGAGACTCTGGCTCCTAAGCCTGGGGAGTGGCTTACGGAGATGAGAGGAACTCAGGCCTGATGCTTGTTCCCTGTGCAGCACCCAGTGTGGGTGTCAGAACAGGGTGGGGACCCTGAATGTATAGCATTATGCTGGTTTACACCAAAAAATGCACCCAGATCGGTCATTACTTACCCCCCATCAAAAGTCTAGAATGTACTGTATCTTAGGAATGGCTTTATTTCCCTGTGAGAAGGAGCTACAGGGTCAACAGTGTGAGTTACGACTCAACCATCAGAAGTGACCCATGACAAGCACGCCAGGGGGGTTAGACAAATCTGAGGTATTAGCTGCTGGAACAAAAACAGATGGGTAGGTAGCCCTCAGAAGAAAATCCATGGCAGTTCCTTTTCACCCAGACTATGCTTCTAATACAGATCTCTGTTCTGTCTTGTTTGACTGTGTAAGAGGGAACGTGGTTGTGTTTAACCTGTTCCCCCTGTTGTCATTTTGGGCCCTATCAAAGGTAGTTATGGGGACTACCCAGCAGCAGGTTTTGTCCACTTCCAGCCACTGTGATAATCCTATTTATACCCCCTACAGCCAGGGCTTCTTTCTCTGCCACCCAGATGAATGCGAACCTGTAGCTCTGCAAGAACAGCACTAAGATAATCAAAGGAAAAAACATTCCTGCTACGTACTGCCTCGATGTTAATTTTGTTTTACCCCTTTTTTGCTGAACAGAAGAATTTTGTCTATTGCAAGCAAATTCTTGGAATTTATTGAAATCATGTTGAGATAAAGCTATCGCACATATCCCTTAGTTTTACTGAAGGATTGCTGCTTAGAGGGAGTAATTGCTATTTAATCAGTTTTGTTAGATAAGTCTTGCAGAATGGCATGCATTTATCAAAGACTGATTGCTTTTAGAAGTTAGAATATTCTTCATTATCACCACCACAGGTTAATCATAGAATCATAGGATACCCTGAGTTGGAAGGGCCCCATAAGGATCATCGGGTCCAACTCCTGGCTCCACACAGGACCAGCCGAATCAGAGCATATGACTGAGAGCGTTATCCAGACGCTTCTTGAACTCAGTCAAGCTCGGTGCTGTGACCACTTCCCTGGGGAGCCTGTTCCAGTGCCCAACCACCCTCTCAATGAAGAACCTTTTCCTGATATCCAACCTAAACCTCCCCCTTGCAGCTTCATTCCGTTCCCATGGGTTCTATCACTGGTCACCAGAGGGAGGAGATCAGCACCTGCCCCCTCAACTCCCCCTCGTGAGGAAGCTGTAGGCTGCGATGAGGTCTCCCCTCTGTCTCCTCTTCTCTAGGCTGAACAAACCAAGGGACTTCAGCCTCTCTTCATATGTCTTCCACTCTAGACCCTTCACCATCTTTGTTGCCCTCCTTTGGACGCTCTCCAATAGTTTTATGTCCTTTTTGTGGTGCCCAAAACTGCACGCAGTACTCAAGGTGAGGCTGCACCAGCACAGCTACACATTAGGTGTACTCCCCATCCAAAAGCAATAGTCTCTCTAGCTTTTTGCCAGATCAAGTTAAATTCACTGTTGAAAATTGTTTAAATTAGGCAAAGCTGCTCCTGATATGGCCCACAAGTTCCTTGTGGTCTGACAGGAAAATACGTGCCAGCAAGATCCTGGGAGTGCTCTTCCAGGGGGCTGGTGGGGAGCTGGCGGTGGGCTGTGCTCGTCCACCGATGGAGGCAGCAGCCAGCTCCTAGCCCATCATCGCTTCTGGTCCTGCAGCTTCTTCCTTTTCTCAGAGGGGCCCATGCCTGGTGAGGTGGTGGGAAATTTGGTGGTGACTCCTAGGGAAAAGATGACAGCTTGTGTGGAAGGAGCTGGTGGCTGCTATGAGCTGTTCCTCTGGCATGCTCCCTATGTGGGGTTCACAAGCTCCGGGAAGGGCTGCAGCTGGGAGCAGGGGCTCTGTCTGCATGGGAATGCGTGACCATGTAACCAAGTGCTCTTTGCCATTGCTTTGCATTTATTCCCAATGCCTAGCCCCAGCTTCGCTCTCTTTCATCGGTGCTATGACATATGGGGTCATACTTTGTTTAAAGAGCTGTGTACTGCTAAAGCACTGTATACATTAAATATTAACCATTGTCTCTCTATGAATGCTTACCGAAAGAGTAAAGCAAAATGTTTTGGTTCTATCTTTAACAAATAACACCTGGAGAGCAATTGGCTGATAAAACATGTTGTGAAAAGAAAGGCACAATTATTACTTCCATAAGTATATATAATTACAATTACTAGCTCTAGAAGAGAATATACTTGTCTCAATATTGCAATACTCCCTTAACCAAGCTGTCAGGTACTTAAGACTGCTTCTCATGAGGCATATGGTACATGCACAGGAGTTTCAGCATGCTTCTCAATATTTTACAGTGACTTAAAACAGAGAGACTTCAAAGCTGTTGCTGCATTTGCAGACTATTCTAAGTTAGCTTCATCCACCCTTGTTTTCTTTCATTCTGTTCCACATTCCACAGTCTCCCTTGGATCTTTCTGGGCTGAAATGTGATTATTTTGGAGTAAAGGCTGTGAAAAGCATGTAAATGCTGCTCGTGATCCATTTAAACACTCTTTTGTATCCTGAATCTCAAAAATAGCATTCCATTCATATTTATAATTTTTAAAATTTATTTGTACCTCCAGTGATCTAACATTGTCTAATTTTGGAACTCAGCATTTCAAGCAAGCTTTACACTATATATCTGAGGCTTTATGCACTGCAAATGGCTGTAACTTTCCCATACTGAAATGTGCCATGCTTTTATATTCAAGCATAAATAGCACTAAGCATAACTGCACAGACGAGGGGTCTGAAACTTCAGAAACTCCAGAATCTTAATTTGGGTTCTGTCGCAGATTTATATTCATTATTTTGAACACAGTCTTGAAAGGGAGGTAGTCACTTTAAAGGAAATCCAAGTTCTCTACCAGAAAAAGAACATTCATGTTTTATTGAGCTAACATTGTTGGGGAAAGAAAAGTTTTCCCATGTTTAGGCAATGCTTTCATCTTGGGCCTAGTGAGTCAAATTGCCTTTTTGGTTTACAGGCCTGGCAGACAGTCAGAAGGAGGGCATAGGTCTAAGGAAATTAAAACCAGAACGTGGATGTTAAACCTCAGCTATTTGTAGTAAGGATTTATTAATACCAAGCACTGCAGAAATAGAGAACGAGCTCTGAGCCAACTCAAGCTCTTGAGCAATGCAGGTTCTGGAGCAGGGTACGTACCACATGGACTAAATAGCTCACCTTGCTGAGAGCACCTATACCGCATCTAAACCACTTTGGTATTCCAGTGTGTGCAGGGTGGATGTACGTGGAGAGGTGAACGGTTACATGTAAAGAAACTTGGCTCACTTTGTTGAGTGTTGATGTTTTCCCATTGCACAGTCTCTATTTGTCTATGTGTAGGTAAGAGATAACAGTATCAATTTTGCAAAGATGTTTTGGGAATGAATGAATATGCATACAGTGCTCTGAAGATAAAAAGAACTACTTTGCATTTGGCTGAGATAACAAAAACCTTTGAAAGCAGTGGTAGCTTCACAGACGCATTTTCTTTTTAAGTAATGTAGGACTTTGAGATTGCTGGTATTTGTATGCAGTGCAGTTATATAAGTTCTACTTTTACATTTTGCATGGCTGAAGTTGAGTCACAAGCTGGTCACAAAAGCACTCGCCAGTCATATCTTCAAATTGCACAAGATACTCCATGTTACGCCATTGTCCTGTCATCTGCTCCACGCAGGTGAATGCCCAACGACCAGATGGAGCCCACTGAAGTCTATGCCGCTTTGCTCCAGCCCAGGGATCTCTTTAAATCAATTTTAAAAGAAACAAACTGAATGGCAGGCCCATTCGTTCAGGTCGAAGCAAGTTTCCCAATCAACTGTGAAGACATGTGTCAAACCCCACCTGATTCTAAAGTAATTTCCCTGGTCTAGGGCCTGATGGTAGCATCCATATAGCCACAAAGGACAGCTGCCGCTTCATCTTAGAGCACTAACAAGCTGTATCACTGTAGAAAGACCTACCTTGGATGGAGTGGCATTGAGCTGTCTGAGTTTACAGAGGTCATCTGTCTCTAACAGAGGTTTCTTATCGCTGTAGCAAAGCCATTTAGTCTTGTATAGGGGCATAGAAGATGACCTGCGTGCTGTAAAAAGAGTAGCTCTTGTTCTCCTGTGATCATACGCCTTGCCCATCTCTGTGGGAGGGAACAAAATATTGGGCCCACATCCTCTGCGTTCAGAATTTGATCTTCAAGGGAGCTCTGTACTCATGTAGCTTTCCATATTACATTCCTAATCTGAGTAAGTAGCCTCAGTTTTAATACTTTAACCAATGTGACAGCATTGAATAGCAAAAATCAATTTTCTTGAGAGAGGCAATCAACACTTAAAAAGATGACAGCCCTCCCCAGGTAGGGAATCCTATGAATTCATTTAAATGGACACAACTGTCTCATTATTTATTTCCAAAGTTTCCTGATAACTCAAGGGAGATGAAAGGGCTTCTCCCCGCCCCCCCCCCCCTTCATATGGAGCTTTCTCACAAATAACATTTTCTCAATCATGTATTATTATCACAATAATTTAAATATGATTTTTTTCCTCTGAAACCAGCCACCACACCTTATTCCTGGAGTTAGATACCTCCAATATGACATAAGGGAATTTGTAAATAATACCGAGTGAAATTTCTGTTTTCTAATATAGTGCTCTAGTCAAGAAGGAATCATTCTTGCAAAGGTCCATATTTTTTACTGGGTTATTAAGCTTATGCTGAGTTGCCAACTATAGTATTGAGCCTTATTTTTGTGCAAAGTTAGGACTTTCCTCTTTCATTCAAGAGATTGCTCAAACCTTCCACTGAGAGGAAAGCAGTTGTGCCTGTGCCTTTAGCATACGTAAATAGATAAGAGCTGGCTTTATTCCAAATATTTTTTCCCAGGATGCACATTATTATTATTATTACCTATTTTGGCTCCATTTCCCCCCTGTATTTTGTTCTATACATAAAATCTTCTCTTCTATGTTTGTCATTCACAGGCTGCTAGAAGATGTGGATGTCAGACCCTTTGATATGGCCCTCTTCATAATTAGTACCTCTGTTCTTACTATTGGTCTCATGAAATCTAGATTTCAACATTGTTCAAAATTAGGAAGTAATTTTTTGTGAATTGGACCTGAGTTGCCAGTGGCCTGTCAGTGCTTTATGGTGTTAAGAGAGTCAAACTATGGCTCCTGCTGCCTTTAGGTACAACTGGGAGTGCTCTGCATTTCTCTCAGCATAACTGCAGGATTTATCAAGGGAGGTATCTGGAAATAAAGACTTGCAGTGGCAGTTGCTGTAAACTTTAGCTTCGGGATCTTTTCCATTATCATCTGGCATATCTTTATAGGAAAACCAATAGTTCATTTGTCATTACCTCCTGCTCCAGAACCAGGGGTAATGATACTTCTCAAGGGAGATATTACACAGATATTTTCTTTGGAAACAAAAGATAAATTTTTTAGTTTTTTTTTTTTTTAACTCAAGAGTATTTCAGTGACCTTACTCATACCATTGCCTCTCAGAGAGCTGCACGGGACCAGCTGAAGGGATGATACAGAAGAAGGGGAAGGAGCAATATGGGTTAGAAGTTTCTCAAATCAACTTTGCCATGAGAATGTTCACACAAGGGGCAACCCTCTGTGAAACTGCTATCGAAACACATACATGGAGGAAGAAAAGTCTGCTTTCCCCCTTTTCTTTCAATTCTCAGAAATTCTTTTAATTTAAAATAGAAAGGGAGGAACACCGTGTGTAAGAAAATTCTATCCGGAGCAGCCACACTTCTGCTAAAACGATCATGCAATGCCAAAGGCACTTCTGCAATGAACACAAATAATGTGGGAGACCTCCCCCTGCTAGATGAGAAAAAGGAAGAAAAGAGAGAAATGGGAAGAACTTAAACAAGTAACAGTTCTTGAACTGCATTTCTGTCACCATACACAAATCCTCTTACTCTCCAGAGCACCCTGCCAGCCAGCCAGAAACAAACCCAGCCCTCCAATAGCTCCCTTTGAGTCAAACATCACAGCAGGCTTGGAGGCACAGTCCTTCCTCCAGGCTCTTCCCATTTCCTGGCCCATTTCTAAAAGCTGGACATCTGCTACCCCTCAGAGACCCTGCGAGCAGTGAGGTTCATGGGGGGAGCTGCAGCAGCCGCCTGCCTGCCAGGGCAGAGCTGCTGGATCAGTGCAGGGCTGGCTTCTGGGGGAGGATTGTGACCCCCTTGCTGTCAGAGCAAGGCTCTTCCACAAAGGAAAAAAGCAGGTATGGTATGCTGTACTGTACACAGCTCTCCCATTCCCAATTTTATGCTGACTTCAGCTCTTCCTTTGCTTCCACATCCCCTGAGGGTGGAGATTTGCATCTTACAAAGCATTCTTGTACTGAGAGTTTATGCAGACATTGCAGCATTTCAGAGATTACTCAAATCTGTTGGAAACACTAGGTGGGGGATCAGTATTTTAGTATCTGCTTCAATCTCAGAAAAGAGAGGAAGCATCCTTCCTTTAATTCTGATTCCCTTTTCCTTTAATGTTGATTTTCCTTCTCAATTTCCTGCCTGATACCTTTAAACTTACAATTATGGATCTTTAAGAATTAAATAAATGCAAAAGTATAAGCCAAGTCAACGCACTGCAAACTGACGTAAATAGACCAGACAGCATGGAATTAAATGAACAAAAATGGCCAGTTTATTCACTGGAACAGTTATGCATTACACTGTAATTTTAATTGGAACATAAAGATGTAAGAATCAGTATATTGGCTTCTTTTAATTATTTTCTTCAGCACTAGAGTGTTTTTCCCAACCATTTGACTGCATGATCATATTACACATGTACAAGCACAGACTTTATGAATCCCTCACAAGGCATTAATCTAGGATTGTCTACAAGGACAAGGAAGAGTTAACATGGGAATTACTTCAATTTTAAAAACAAATGATGCATTTTTGGAAACAAGAATTATTTAACTTTTTTGCTTTTAGCATGAAGTAGCAACAAGAAGAGTTTCCAATATTCAGTCTTTAGCAAATGAACATATATACTTTTATATTCTTCACCATCTAGAAACACTCCATCATTTAACCCCAAGAAGGCAGGACAACATAATGTCAATTCAACATAGGAGTAGCTGAGTTATTACAGCAGTAAACATACAGTATACAAATCTGTGTTTGTCACGAACTCCACCAATGTTAAAACTCTTTTGAAAGGAACACAGCAATCTGTATGCCTCGTTAGATACAGAACATCATGCAAATGGAAACATTAAATAGATTACAAAAGTCACAAAACATCAGTTTGTTTTTTTTTAAATTGTTTACAAAGGATCAAGTTAATTAACCCTTTAACAGTCAAACCACAGGGCTGAAAAATCAATAGGGCAATAACTAATAAAATGGACTTAATTTATCCACTGGCATAGCACACATAGCTGTATCTGTGAACAGGAAAAAAAAAAAAAAAGCTAGATTATTCTTACTTCTTCCTAGCTGATAAAGTAACAACTCAGCTAGCAAGCCAGTCTACTTGAAACTTTTATCAATCGCTTGTGTTTACTGATTTCCAAAATATTCTTGAAATCATATAATCATATAATCAATAAAAACCTTTTAACTCAGTTTACTAATGCTGAGAAAAACATACACTCTTCTCCACTCTTTCTTTTATGGCAAATCATGACAATCAAAACAAATACAGAGCTTCATAGAAAGACATTTTTGAAACACAATGTCCTATCACCCAGAGTCTGCCCACACATTAACTCTAGTCATGGAATAGAGGATTTTTCCTTTACCTTTTGTCAGTTTGTCACTTGGTTGCCATGAGATTTCACAAAGGAGATTTTCAAGAACTCCACAGGAAACAGATTAAAATCCGATAAGGATTTAAGCTGTGCACCTCAGAATGAAAGATACAGACTCACTGTGATAGTCCTCTTGCCCTTCTAGCAGGAGGAATATGCAAGTTGCACAAGAAATAAGAATTTTCTAGCTTAGTTATGGATATGAAAAAGCTACATGACGTTAAGAATCTCATGCATGCATTTTACATTGCATATTTAGATGCATGTGTGCCTGAAGGCAACAGGCAATCGCTTTTTTTGTTTCTTTTCCACAGGATGCTTAATTATACTAAAAAAAAACCCCAACCCTTAATGGCTAAAAAAAGTTTGAATATTGTATATCCCTTTCAGACTCACTGCACACACAGCAAAGGAAAACTGAAGAAAAGTGATGACTGGAATTTTTAAAGAGGTAACTGTAGCAATTACCATACTTCAAAGGTAAAACTTCAGTGCCTGCTGTTCTCAAGCAAAGATTTCCAAAGCACAAAGGAAAGAAATTTACTGTAACCTCAGTGGATATGCATCTTCTGCCAAAGAAAGGAAC
This sequence comes from Balearica regulorum gibbericeps, assembly GCF_011004875.1. Lineage (NCBI taxonomy): Eukaryota > Metazoa > Chordata > Aves > Gruiformes > Gruidae > Balearica > Balearica regulorum. Next base: position 66,288,933 of record NC_046184.1, read on the forward strand.
AGACCTCAGAAGGGCTGATACAGTCTATACCTTATGACAACGATCAGTCCAGCTATCAATCCATGGCATTGGTAGCACAACTACGGACTTTGGCATTGCACGCTGAACGAAAAGGGTGGTATCAAAATAAGGGCCCAGACTCGCGAGTATCGTTCCCAGTGTGAGAAGGACTGGGTCATATTTTGCTAACAGCTTCCTTAAGTATTTGCAACATAATTATCGTGAGCAGCCTTCATAGGTGAGGTCATGTTTCATAAGTGAGGTTATATTTCATAATATAATCTCCTTTCTGTTCACACTTAAATATAGCAAATGGCTTAAACAAGTTTGCAATTTTTTTAAAATAAAAAATAAACTGAAAGTCATCTTGGCATTAAAACTTGCAGCATTAATTGCAGTTTCATTCTATGAACCCTACTGTATAGCTATGATTACATTAATTTACTGTGAAAAATGTGGTAGGAGAAAGCACAGAGATGCCAACCTGTCAATCAGATCAATCAGAAAGAATATCACTATTGCCTCCATCTAGAAGGCAGAAACTTCTATACGATTAGCATGAAAAATGGTAATACTTCCTCTTTCTGTAAAACCTCCATTTACCTTCTGACTGATAGAAAATATATTTTCCATACTATTACATTTTACAATGTATTTATTCATCTTTTTCTCCCCTTATATTGAAATAATTTCTTTTCTTTCCACATATTTCCTATAAACTGGATTTCCAGAAGTAGATCATTTCACTGCACAAGGAATATTTTTTCACTACATCAGAAAATAAAACCCAAACCAAAATGCCCCAGAACTGAATAGGCTATTCCAAATCCAAAGAAATTTCAAGGCCATCGTAGAGAACAAAAGCTGCATTTCAGATACAAAAGTCAGAGCAGGATTTGAATTGCTTCCTTACTGTATAGGGCATATTTCAATGTTTCTGAGTATACTCAACCATTAGTTACAAATTTATGTATAGTTTTTTTCTTAATCTTTAAAAATCAGAATAGATATCAACACATCATACTTTCATTTTAAATGGGCAAGACATAACATTTTGCATCCATTAAAAAACCAGGCTTTTGTTTCTGGTTTTGTCTGCATGTAAATATTTCCTACAAAATCTCTCACAAAGTACTATGTTATCAATCACTATGTAATAAAGAAGAGTTTATCATCTCAAGTTCAAGATATATATTTTATTTTGTACTGGTTAACTGACAAAAGTTGTCGCAGGGACCTACACAGTTTTATAACTTACAGTGCAATAACTACAGCCATTTGTACATTTAAGTTGGTTTGTTTCTAGTTCTCTTATGTTTCCAACACTTAAGTTTTATTACATATAAAAAAATGTAAATTGAAAACTTAGAAATGAAGAATTTAAAGCTTAAGAGAATAAAAAATTTAATGAACTCATTTATTTCTATAAAACGGGGCCACAGTTTCTATACCATTGGATGCTGTTTCGTAACTCTTAAGCCACGTGGCCATACCAGTACGATGTTTCAATTTCCCAAAGCTGCTCTGCAAATCACAACTGGAAACAAACACATTCCTAAACAACTGTTCCAATACAACATTTTTTCCAATAAATTTGTATCTGTATAGAAAGGAAATTTATTTCACTGAATTTCTGCTTAATCTAACAAATTCAGAGAAAATGCGTTTGATTTGTATATGAAAATAGGAAAAACTATTCCAAGTGCAGCCTGCAGTAACTGTATTCAAAGTGCAATGCAAATTCTTTGTCTTTTTAACAATATACAGTAGCTGTCTTTGTTGGACGCAGACGTGGCCACTGCACAATATTCATACACCAGTCTGGTCAGGAATTTTGAGATGCTTTTTGAATGTGGCATTTGCCTCAGACAAAATTTTTAAAAAAAAAAAAATAAAAATCAAAATAGCAGCTCATCTTAGTGTCAGACATTATCATAGAGCTGAACAAGGTTTCACTTGAGTTTTCTATGAGAAGACAACACGTAGGTTAAGTATGATACTGAATAGCGATGTAAATGTATACGAGAAGAATCGCACGAACCACATGGAAACCGAAGTTGAAACACTGCCAAGTGTTGTCTGTTTGATCTGATCAGAATTGGATATCAGTTTGTTCCTATTTTCTCCACCTCTGACTCTGAATGTTTTGTTACAATAGCTCAGCTGCTTTGCCAAGGTTACATGACATACGTTGTTGATGACATAGAGTATTTCTATTTACAGCACCTTCGTTACTGGTACTATGGTAATAATGATTTGTTAGGCACACTGAGTGGTCACCGATTCTTTCCTCTGCTGATGTTTTGTGTGTCGTAACATTTGGTAAGCACTGTTACTAACAGAAGACTGACTTCATTTTCTCAGATTCAGGCAGAAAATGAAAGCATTATTCCAACCACACCTGCAGCAATCTTTTTCCCCCAGCTGCTCTGTACCTTAGGCTGTACTCTGTTTCCCGCTTCTCGGTCATATGTACGCTGCAGAGAAGGAATAAGGACATGTGGAAATATCTAAGCCTTTCCTCTGTAAATAAAATTAAGGCCACCTGACAAAGCAAGGAGTCTGCTAGTTACCAGCAGGTAGGCAGGTAGGCAGTACTGCAGACTTTTTTTTCTCGCTGATGACCAGACGGGAAGCCCATTGATGCTGAACCACGACCCCCTACTTAGCCGCTTGCCTTGCTGTCAGGTACTGTGCAAAATAAATTCCTCTATCCTTGATTCTGGTCTAAGACTCACTATTTTTTAAGAAAAAACCCCAGACGTACTCAGCTTTTGCAGGAAAGAATCTTTAACTAGGAACACTGTGCACTGTTGCGATAGAGTCTGCGTAGCGTAGATCACCTGAGTATTTGTCATAAACTGACATGAGCTAAGGTTCTGTGTCTGTTGATTTTTGGCAAGGAAAAAATGCACTACAGTAAAGTCCTACTAACTTTGATCCACACCATTAACCCTACCTGCATGAGTTCTTTCACCACAGAATACTTCACTCGAAATGCATACGACTCCGCCATTCACACTAGCCTTTCACAGTAAGGCCTCGAACTAGTATCCTGAATATGGGAGCGGGAGGAGAGAATGTTTTTAATTAGCACACAACATTTTACTTGGTTTAGATTTTCTTTCTCAGATACCAAATAGAAAGTAACCCCAAAAAACAGCACCAATTCATCTACTTGTCTGAAACGCAAAATATAATTACAACGCAAGCAAACAACTGAAAACAAATCAATACATCATCCTTTCATCTCCTTCTTAGGCTTAATAATTATCTTTCAGTGAAGAGCTAGAACAAAACCAGAAGCTAGTGTAATAGGAATTAAAAAACCCAAGTGCATAAATAATATCAGTGCAGCAGCAAAATATACAGTCATTGTTAACATTCCAATTCAACCCATTTCCAACATTTTTGTGCAATAAAAATTGGCCATATGCTGACCAATGCAACAAGCTTCTTTTTAATATTAACATGGTCATTCTTCACGTAAGCTATTTCTGCTTGTTTTTAAAAAATAAAATCAATTAAATACAACTCTCAAAAAAAAAAAAAAGACTGTATTTTATAAACACAAAATTCTGGCGCAAATAAAGTAAGAAATAAATATCACACCCTTAATGACAAAAGGAAATTTGAACTGGTTCCTATGGCTGAACTTAGAGGATGTGAAGGTAGGATTTTTGTAACATACTTTTTTTAATATTGGCTTAAGTCTCTCATTATTTCAGAGGTAAAGCCAAGCAGCTGGGAGGAACATTTTTGTCGAGATGTTAAATTTCACTACACTTTAGTTGTGATAGCAAAGTTTGAATACAATCAGAGGAACCATAAAAAGTCTTCTTGATAGGTTGGGCTCTGTGCTTTGTGTTCTTCTTCTCAACCTTCCCTCAGTCGCCAGAGCAGAGGATATGAATCCAGGCTTGTCAATGCAGCAACAAGGCAGGACTGCTCACCCGCTTGCTGGGAACAACCCCAATCTTTGTTGCGTGAACTCCACTCTGTTTGCGTTTTCTCTTACGTTGCATGTGAAAATTAGGGGTAAGGAGGAGGTTTAGAGAGACAGTTGAGAGGGGCACACTGAGAGCTGGAATGTGGCTGCTCTTCCGGAAGAGCATTAGGACTGAAAATCAAAAAGAAAAGAGAAAAAGCGCTTAAAATACACGGCGAACTTTTTACAGGCACATAAATAGTACAAGGCTGGAAACGAACTTTAAAAGCAGATGAAACCTTATCTCCAAATCTGTATCCTCAGATACACAGTATACACAGAGAAAATCCTCAGTGCACACAACTCGGTGACACCTGGATGCAGGCAGGAGATGCCGCAGATACCCTGCTTGCCAGCTCACGTACACAATTGCCGTTTGCGTGCTCTGATGAAAAATGTTGCGTGGAGAAATGAAGGCATGTGCAAAATGGGGGAGCAAATTTGAGGGACAAAAACACATCTTTATGCGAGCATTAAAGATTTTCTATATGCAACTGATCAAATTGTTTGAAATAAAGGATAGTGCCGGTCTGGAAATCAGGTTTCATCACTTTGTGAAAATGTAATCTCTTACTGAATGTGACCTATTTACCAGTACATTAATACAAATACGGTCTAAGCTTCCTCATCAGGCAACATAACTATTACAGAATTTGTAATTAACACTTCCAAAGGGGGTGGGTGTGTGCGTGTGGGTGTGTGTTTTGTTTTCTTTTGGTTTTGTGCTGTTTGAATCCTCTTCAATTCCATCATATACTTTTGTCATTTGACTGGTTTTCATGTAGAATTTGTCTGATAACAGCATTCCCCCCTTAAGCCTCTGAATGTGCATTTATAGCATACACTGACATATAGTGCAGGGAGGTCTGAATTAGCTTTCAGCAAACCAGCTGGGGCTGGAGTAGCAGCCTTGCAGTGGCAGCACAAAGCGAAGGGGCAGCTAACACGAGCATATCCCACTTCTTGGTGCAGAGTTCCGGGATGCTCCTGCTAGAAAAGCTTTGGATACTCAGGTTTGCTCATTTAAAGGCAGCTCAGCAGCCTACGCTACACTACGGTAGGCAATGCGGACACCGCTTAAGTGAGTCTGTCCCGTATGATTCCTCAGCCTTGGCCAGTCCTGTTTTAGAAGGGTGAACTTCAGCTCATCTAGCCAATGTCAAGCTAAGTGACAGCCATTAAACTTTCAAAGAGAGCATGTGGCAAAACAAGATACCAAAATAGAATGCAAGTAAATGCAATTTATAAAAAAAACCCCAAACCAAACCAGTTCTTTAATGTGTCTGGGAAGTGGTTTTTTCCTAATGCTTCAAATGTTCTACAGTCTTGAAGTTATTCCAAGCTCAACAGTGTGACATATGATGAAGGATAATCATTTATGTCCCCATCTTCAAGAAAATTTGCCTTTTCCATTTTCCTTCTTTAGAAACCGTGCTGTTACATATTATCTCTGCGGCACAGACTATCAGAGTGTTGGCTGAAGGAACGCAATTAGTCTATTGCTGGAAATGAATCAATTTGAAATGCCAGAGGTATTTGAAAATCTGCCACTGGAAATGCCAGTGGTACTGAAAATGTCTAGTTCCACTTATAGCATTTACTTAGGGAAACAAAGAAATGACATTGCACTCACTTGAAGACAGACACAAGTGTGCACCATCACAATTAAGAAATTAGATGGCAATGTCCACAATTTCAAGTCAGAGAAGCCTAGGGACTATGACCACAAATTCACAGGTATTACAATTCAGCAGGAGCTACAGTCCTTGCACCTGTGGGCTTCTTTGAAGATCATAGGCCTGCATGTCTTAAGTCAGATTCTGTTTCATGTTAATGCTCCTGAAGATGAGTTTCCTGATTGCAAAACAGCTGGTGAGAGTGCATTATAGAAGCTCAGGACCTCACAAGCTTTGTTTTGTGCTCAGCTGAGAAGGTCAGTCCCAAAGGGTTTAGTGCTACAGACTATGACTCCTCAGTTTACATATAGATTTAGTCTAACCCTAAGCACCTAGGCATAAATATTTAATCTAAAAATATTTTCTTGAACATTAATAGTTGGACTTGTTTAATCAAACGCTCTGAGAAGACACCAAACCTGTCTTCACTAAGTAATTCTTTCCATGTCTGTAACTATCCTTTTCTTCTGCCATTTGGGGCAATCCCAAGCATAAATACAGAATGGACTTGGGGCTGTTGGTTGATGAGAAGCTCAATATGACCCAGCAATATGTGCTTGCAGCCCAGAACGCCAACCGTATCCTGGGCTTCATCAAAAGAAGCATGACCAGCAGGTCAAGGGAGGTGATCCTGCCCCTCTACTCTGCTCTCGCAAGACCCCACCTGGAGTACTGCATCCAGCTCTGGGGTCCCCAACATAAGAAGGACATGGAGCTGATGGACCAAGACCAGAGGAGGGCCATGAAGATGATCAGAGGGCTGGAGCACCTCTCCTATGAAGACAGGCTGAGAGAGTTGGGGCTGTTTAGCCTGGAGAAGAGAAGGCTCTAGGGAGACCTTATGGCAGCCTTCCAGTACCTGAAGGGGGCCTACAGGAAAGTTGGAGAGGGACTGTTTACAAGGGCATGTTTCAGGACAAAGGGTAATGGCCTTAAGCTGAAGGACGGTAGATTTAGATTAGCTATAAGGAAGAAACTCTTCCCTGTGAGGGTGGTGGGGCATTGGAACAGGTTGCCCAGAGAAGCTGTGGATGCCCCATCCCTGGAAGTATTTAAGACCACGTTGGATGGGGCTTTGGGCAACGTGGTCCAGTGGAGGGTGTCCCTGCCCATGGCAGGGGTTTGGAACTAGATGGGCTTTAAGGTCCCCTCCAACCCAGGCCATTCTATGAATCTATATGATTCTACGATATTCTGCCAGATACAGCATCGAAGAAGGATCTGGGCAAGATCTTTGTCTACTCCACTCAAATGAGTCTGTGTCAGGAGTGACTGCAGAGGGACCCAAAAAGTCTGCATTTACTCTCAAACTTATCCACTTATCAGGAGCCAGTTCCTGGCTTCTGCACCTCCTGTTTTCAAGGCAGGCTTCGGAGAAGCACTAATCTTAAGTACTTCCAAGAAATAAAAGTGAATTAGAACTTTAACATCACATTTGCAGAAAACAAACAAGGAGGCAGTCATGTTACCCTACAAAGACTGTCTTACTCTCCCCCTCTTTGCTGCCCCATTTCTTTTTTCAAAGGACTTCTGTAATTGTCAGAAAGGAACAGAAACTCAAGGTTTTCCTTGCTCATTCGCAGAGATATGTTTGTCTTTTGGGACTTCCTTCCCAGCTTTAAAAATAAGCAACACGAGATGTTCATGCTCTGAGGGAGTGGACTGGTGAGGAAACGGCCGTAGTGACTAATATCTAATTATGTATAGCAATGGCCTGAAAGATCTCTGAGACACGTGAGATTCTCCTCTACGCAAATATGCACAACCATAATAATGTTTCAGCATGACCTTCAGTACAAAGCCAGCCCTGATTGCACATACTGTAATACAAACTATCTCAGGCTAAACTCAGATTAGGAATCACTGTGCTTAGAATTGCATTCATTTTCTCTTCACGGTAATTCTGCGTTGCTTCTCACTTTGAAATACAAACACATTTCTATGCACAGAACAAATATAAAACTTTGTCTCACCATTTCCCCTTTCAACCAATAATAAATATTAGGGAGATTAGGAATAGAAAAAAAAATTACAAGGTTATCGGGCACCTTTGCAGCAACATATATACATCCATCATTTGCATTCCTAGTTCATTTGAATCTTATCCTAACACTCTACTGTTATACCATCCTCTCTTCAGAAAAAAACAAACATACATCCAGTTCAGTAATGCAGATTACTGTAGCAGCATATAAACAAAAATTACATCAGAATTGACAAGTGATGCATGGCATGCAGCGTGCTTTTTATGGCAGTATAGGTGTTGTGGCAGCAGGTCCCGGAGCTGAGCTATCAGGCACATTGGCAGTCATGGGCAATAGAGGATGCAGGTGAGGTTAGTAACACGAAGCAATAGAGAGACATGGAAGAACCTGAAGCTGTTGATTATTAACTGAGAATAAGGAAGAATATTGTTACATTCCCCCCCCCAAGGGGTATATGCAGCTTTTAAAACATTTGGTTTTAATAGACATTTTTATAAACCTTTCTTTAAAGGCTGGTATCATTTGGGGAGCTATTCATTCAGTCAATGAATGAAGTCTGTGTCATTTTTTGTGTTAGTATTATTGCCTGGTTTTAAGCAGCTTTCCCTCCTCCCTCTGCTAAAAATGCTAATCATGTATTTCTAAAATCAATTGGAAAATAGCATGCAAAGCCCTTTGGTGTTAGTAAGTACTCTGTCGTAAAGATGCCATTCACATGCAATATTGTCTGGCATTGATTGTAACTGTAACAAATCAGCTATGGAAAATATAAACAGGCTAGTGATTTTTTGGAATGCAATCATTTTGCATGCAGTAATATTTTACCTTATTTTTAATTTATTTCCTATTTTATATGAAATAAAAACATTATTTCTTATTAAAAATTAATATTACTTTCATCTGCAGTATCAGGGTTTTGGGGTTTGTTTTTTCTGTTTTATTAATAGATTACTTAGGTCTAGAGTTTAGCCTCTGATAATGAAAATGTGGTTTTCACTGCATTTAACAGAAACCTCAATACGGTCCAAGACAGATACACTCTTTTTAATATTGGATGATGGTAATATTTTAATCTTGTCCAATATAGTCCATCAGGCAAGTAGCTACAGATGCTAGGGAAGTGTGAACATTATCCAGTAATTTTCAGAGTAAGCCTAGATTTGGTTGCTTGCCCCATAGTCCTGGACCTAGAAACTGAGGTGATGTATGGAAGGCAGAGTGAGACTTTCACATGGTTCACCAAAACCTATGCACTGGAATCAGGGCACTTTCACAGTTACTAGAAAATTCAGAGTTACACAAGTCCCGCTTAAAATTCAGTATAGGCAGTGGATGAGGGAAAATTCTCCGTATTTGATGTTAAAGTTCAGAGTGAATCTGTGTTATGGTCAGGCATATTAACTAGTTTGAACATGATTAGACATATTGCAGGGTACAGAACAAACATCTGTGTGAATTACAAAGTCTGAACAATCTGTTGTTTGATCCTGGGTGAAATGCCACTGAGAGGTCATGTTACTGCAAGAGTAACATTAGAGACTTAAAAAACAAGCAACGTCTCTCAAAATGAGTGACTTCAGGGCTAGGCACACCTTTAATTTGCCTCATTTGGCATCACATGATTGAAAGCACATGTGCCATGCCAGGACAGACTATCAGAGGATGAGGAAGGGCAATACAAGCTCCCATCTTCTTCCTCTGCTGGATTTAGAAAAGCTGAACCTCAGTAAGTCTAACTGGTTCTTTAAATGCCTTTAAATTTTACTCCATATTTTAATTACTTTATTTAAAGCACTCAGCAACTTATGCCATCATGCCGCCTTGCATTAAATCTGTTATGTTTCATTGCTTTACAAGGCTGTGCAGCTTTGTGGCCCAGACAAGCAAGGCAACAGTGTTAATACATCAAAAATAGCGTGTTGTTTTCACTTCACCAGAAGCCTATCAATCTAGTGGTAAAAACCAATTGTCAATAGTTCGGCTAAGTATATAGGTGTATGTTGTTTGTGGGATGACTGATCTGATTTTTTTTCAATATTAACCATATTTTTAATTATCATTATTGTTTTACATATACCACAGTTTTGATTTGGAAACATGGTGGGAAAGGCCTCTTGAACAACACTTCCAGTTCTGGTTGTAGCTAATGAGGTCTTCCTAACTGAGGAAGAATTCAGGGATAAACCAGAAAACCCTGAGACTTTCCTTTGGACCTTATCCCTTTCTGTGGGATTGTTTGCAGAACAACATAAAGCTTGCAGGTAAATGTATAGCAGTAGTAAATCAGGTAGGTCTTCCATTCCGAGAAGAATTTTTAAAATTGCAGGAGCAATTGTTTGTTAGCATTTAGAGAGGGATGGTAGTACAGCATATTCTCCACCAGGAGAGTAGCTCTGGAAGGAACTAAATAGGCTTTAGTTTTGTGATGGTAAATTAAATAGGGTTAAAATAAGACTTATTGACATTAAACCTCCATGTATCCAAGCTCCAAATGGTATTCTCAAATTGTTGTGACATCTAAAAATACAGCAGAAACCACTTCATAGGGATTTTAAAGCTTTTAAATGCAACTAGTAACTTTTTTCAGTGTGCTGTAACACTCCAAATTGCAAACCAGTAAGTGGTACTTATCAGTTATAATAAGCTTTATCAGTAAACTTATCAGTAAAATTTTCATAATAGCCATAAATAGTAAGAAAGTTAACAATACTTCCACTTTATAGGCAATAAAAAAGAGGCACAAACAAAGCAGCTGTTCCAAGGCCAGAAAGACCTCTTGTGACTCGCAGAGTTGGTGCTCGGCAGTGCCTGACGTGCAGTCTGAATGCTGTACCGTGCCCATCCCCCGTGGGCATCACTGCAGACTCCCGCACACGAGAAGTTTAGTGCTGCGTGGGAAATAGTTTCATTGTACGTAGAGCTATAGATCCGCTTGGTCACTACAGATCAGGCTAAGGTCTAAAAATAACGTAACTTATTTCAAATGAGAGTACAGGCGTAAGTGAATATACGCACAGAATATACCGTGAACAGATAAGGAAAATATTGCAATCTCTTTTTCCTTAGGTTGGTTTTTTGTGCCTTAACTCAACCATCTCAGAAGCGTGATTTGGCCTTTGTGCCACCTACGAGTTTACTTTTAACAACAAGATTAAGAACTGACTGAGGGTGGGTCTGAGTTTCCAGGTCAAAGAAAGCTTTCTCAGGAGCGTCTGCAAAAATCTCACAAGTGCCTTACAAAAAGAGAAACCTACACCTACCCTAAAATGAAAAGTCCCCCATTTACGTAAATTTATCCAGCGACAAAATAAAACCATTACTATTTTAGCACCATGGAGAAACTGTCTGCATAAAAAGACCAAATGAGGACTGCCAAGATCCAGCTTTGCATTCTTTTCCATATTTTTACATACATATAAACCTCTGAATGCTGCCATTCCTGTTTGTACTGTCACTGCAGACATTATCACTGTTCCTCAAGTTGTTAAAAGTTTGCTGTTAGTGCAGGATTGCAGCGAAGAGCTTTTGTGTGAGGAAGAGGAAGGCAGTTGCAGACGTGCATGCAGCTATGTGCAAAGAGAAAAAGAGTTAGTGACATTTACCTGACAGTCTGGCAATCTGGCCCCCTGGCTAGTTGTGAGCCGTGTGGCGGTATGGAGGCAGCAGGCTGCTGACAATCTACAAGAAACTGATAAATTAGACATATATACAGAGAGATTACAGAGCAAGGGGTTAGTAACAATAGTACACAGGCTACGCGTCTGATGGAGAGATTTAGTGAGGAATGTGTTCTTGGTTCCTTATCTGACAGAAACACCTTTTTTCTGATAGTAATAACAATAGTTGTTGTATTTTTCTTTTCATGAGAAGCAATGAAGACATTTTTGTTTGTCTTCCCGTAGCACTGGCAGATTTTTGTTTAAACAGACAGCAATAGTGGGCTGTATTCAGGATCTGGGCTTAAACCTTGTATTCATCATTCTTCTGCTGGTGATGAAATCGTTCTGCTTACATCTAATATAAAAAGTGTCAATAAAGCTACCCCAAATTTCTGCAGAAAACTTACATCCTCATAACAACAGTTACAGATACCATGTCATTACGGTCATCAAGAAAAATCTTTGCAACTTCTAAATAGTGCTTGGGAGATTAGTTTTTATAGGGAAAAGGGAGAAATTGATATAGTCATTTTTCACTATTCTGTCTGGATTATTTTATCAATTCTCTGCCAAAGCAGTCTCCACATTAATCACTTGCAAAGATGCAAGTTCTAGTTCTTCATTTATTAAATAACCATAAAGCCAAATGATCTTTTATTGCTACATTTTTACAGTGACATTTGAAATATGAAGACAGCTTTAAACTCAACAGTATTTGTGGGACTCAGGGAAAGTAGTTGAACAAGACAACCCTGCTCGCTAGCTCACTGGTTTCTACCAAGATCTCCAGATTTGCCAGTTTTCACTGCAGCAGTCTGGCCTTTCATTCCACAGCCTGTGTGATTCAGATTGTCAGGTCCTTTCGAACTATGGGTGAAATTCTGACCATCTGGAAAATACTGCAGGTTACTTTTTGTCTCCAGCAGGCTTTGCAGATCTATTGTCCTCTCAGACTACTTCAACCTGATCCTCAACCTACCTCTTCAGTGGAAGGGAGTTACTTTCCCCTTGACCTTAAAAATGAAACGACTAGACTTCATGTACTTGTAAAGAATTTGATTTTTGGATTTTTTCAATTGGTTGCTACTTAAACTCAACACTAGTAATCATTTCTCTTTACTATGTGAATGTTTTCCAAAACCCACTTCTATTCTTTGTCTCAATCAAGTGGAAGAACGCGTAAGTAATTTGCTGTCAAGTGTCTTGAGATGACATCAGGTACAATGCAGAGCAACACACCTTCCTAGCAACACTGAGCATCATATCCAGTATCATAACATTTCCCTTTCATACAAGCCCAGAGTGCTTCTCCCTACTTCCTATGAAGATCTGTGCTGACCTCCAGTGGGTGGAAGCAAGTGTACCCAAATCACCAGTTTCTTACTGCTTCAGCCAAGAGAGGGGTTTGGACCTATTTTCAAGTGCACAGGTATCTGCAGATATATATGATATATAGAATATCAGAAAAATATATGCATAGCTAGTGCTGACACCATTGTGTCAGAAAGCAGAAATGGAATGAGAAGGGATATTGTACGATACTCTATTAACCAGGATAGTCACTGTAGTCCTCAGTATTTCTTTTAGCAGAGGAGTTCAAGAGTTTGTAATGTATTTGAGCCACAAATAAATGGGTCTGTCATTTCAGCTCACTTGAAAGGAAAGGTGCCTGGGAGGACAGACAGAGCAGGCTAATTGCAGAAGGGAAATGATTCTCAAAAAAAAATTAGAAAAATATGAATGGCTTATTCTAAAAAAAAATAGTTTGCAGAAGTTCAAGGCAAAGTCATCCCTGACAGCATTCTGTTCTGTATTCCTTTTCTCACTGATTACCTTCTATAAGCTATGTGAATAAAAGGTGCAGACAGGTTTCATAAATATAGAAGAAATTGTTCTGACAGGCTTTGCCAGAACAACGCAAATGCCTGATTTATGATCCTATTCTAATATTTTGAACATCCTGCAAATATTTTATGATGCCTCTTCATCTGCTAGATTTGGCAGAATGCATGAATAGAGCGCCAGATTCTGCAAGTGTTATACAACCTGGATAAAAACTACTTGATGTGAGCAAACTTCCTCAACTTCACATGAAACAACAGTTCTACCTGGTGCCAGCAATGCTCACACAATCTGACTCACACTCACTCACATCAGTGTGAAATCCAGTGATCCACATGACTTAAAATGGCTGAATCTTCCTCCTACATGCTGAAGGAGTGAAGGTTTTGAGGATTATGCTAGGAAAGAGCTAAGCAGAGTGCATATGGCTTACATATACACATTTCAAATTCAAAGGAGCTCTTATCTACTTATGTCCAAGTAGCTGTGCCAGAGGAAACTTTATTCCTTATGTATTTAATCCTTTTAAGTATTTTGGAGGGTTTATAACTCTATTCTCTAATGCCATGACAGTCATAAACACAACGTAACAAGAAGTAATTTCAAAGGTGAAAACTAGAAGACAGCATTCAGTCCTTCCCTTCTGCTAAGGAACTCCTGCCTGTATGAAATGTCTGTTTCTTTCTGAAATACTCTGCTGAAGGTTAAAAGTTTCAAAGATGCCTTTACTGATTCTGTGATCAGTGTCACATACCATAAAAACAAGGAAAGACATACTCTCTTTCACTGAAAAACAAAAACAAATAAAAATTTAAGAAATTACATGGAAGAGGCCTGTTCCCAGTATTTTTCAAATCTCAGGTAGCGTCAGTCAAGCTACAGAGTGAGAGGACAGTTTGTTATTTGTGTAGAAGATGCTTGGGGAACAGACAGAGATTATACTTTCTAGTGTGTCTTCAGAGAACACCACCCACAAATGATTAATGAAGTTATAAAATACAGACTATCTCTTTTCTCTGTCCTCTCCAGTTGCTGAGAGGAAATAAACTACTGAGGGCAGGGGATGGGCTGGCTGATCTCTTAAGAACCCTTCTGCAATTCTATCAACCTATAACCAAGGAGGAGCTACTGTACACAAAACTTCATATACCAGTTTTCACTGAATTCAGTAGGACAAGGGGTAATGGGTTTAAGCTAAAGGAGGGTCGATTTAGATTAGATGTTAGAAAGAAATTCTTCCCTGTGAGGGTGGTGAGGCACTGGAACAGGTTGCCCAGAGAAGCTGTGGATGCCCCATCCCTGGAAGTGTTCAAGGTCAGGTTGGATGGGGCTTTGGGCAACGTGGTCTAGTGGAGGGTGTCCCTGCCCATGGCAAGGAGGTTGGAACTAGATGGGCTTTGAGGTCCCTTCCAACCCAGGCCATTCTATGATTCCATGACTCAAGTCCGTAGTGAGTCCTGTGGCAGTATCAGTGTTCACCACTGCATCTGTTGGAGCTTTGAGGCTTGACTTGCGCTATACGTTAGGCCTGTTCCAATTTTCCAGTTCTTAACATTTTAGCCATTTGCTGGCAATGATGGTGCAAAGGGGTCAGGTATTTCCTCTCTCACAGATTAGCCAGTGCTGATTTCCCTTTGGAATCTAATGCCCAGTCCTAATCAGGCTAATCAGCTCCTGATGTAAGAGCATTAAAAATACCAAGCTCAGAGAAGCTACATCTGCTCATTATGAGGAATGAATGTGCCACTATAAATTATCTGCCAAGAGCAAATCTCACAAAAAAGTATTTTCCTGTGCTTCCCTCTGGCTCACAATGCATTTCCCTCATGTCACAAGGTGTGCTCTGCCCTCCAGTCTGTGAACTGGACGACTCTAATCAACACAGACCTGCTTAACTGGGTGATTAGTGTCCAAGAGATGGGCATGCCTTCTGTTGACATCAGCAATGTCCTCAGTGAAAAACCTACATGCAAGCATTTTCAATCCCACCTGCTCAGAACCCAGCATACTGCAATGGAACATCTCAGCACATTTATGACACTCAGTAAAGTAATAATCTCTACACAGAGATAATCTTGCTGTCAAAGACCAAGACTAGTAACAATCCCAAGATAAGCACTGGGTATGCTGTGAATCAGTAACCAGCATATAACATACTTTTAACTGTGTCTAGTTCAGGTAATCAATGGACAGCTTTTTTTTCTCTTCTATCTCAAAGGGTAAAATTGAGAGTCAAACAATAAACTAAACATTTTTTACAGGTACTGTTACATATTTGGTATTTCTGATATGAAAAACATTCAAAAAAATCTGTTCTTGATAAAAGAAAAGCTCTCAGGAAAGGTTTATCACAAAATGTGAGATTGAGGCTTTTTCAGTCTTTTAAAACAAACTCCCCTTAGCATCCCATTGACCACTCCAGGCCAACAGAAAGTCCTTCTCTCCTAGCTAAAAGTTTTTGAGTTATCTCACTTTGTGTCATGCTACCCAATGCTCCATAAAGTTTGAGGAATTTGATAACATGTCTATGAAGAGGTTTTGACAATTTACTTGAAAAGAGAAGCTGTTTCCATTTATATGGTAATGAATTGTTTTCTTCCCCGAGACGTCAATTTAATGGGAAGGAACGAATGGTTAATAACATGAATCAAAAGTATTGGGCAAAGAACAAATCAGTAATCTTCTGGTTGTGCAGAGGCAGAAACACACTGTATCACACAGCAAGTCCTACAAAGACAATAAATCAATCCTCTCTGCTCAAAGGTGGGGAACAAGGAAAATTTCCAAATCCAAAAGATAAATATGAGATGTCAAGAAAAACGGGGCAGAGGGTACTAAAACACTCACCACCACCACCCTCCCCGATGAGTTGAGATTTGTAGAGATGCTTTCAAACTGTAATCTGACAGGATGAGAAAAGTCCCAAACTGTTTATGTCCAGGGGTGATAGGGACATAAGTTTATACTATTATTTGACTAGCTGGTTTCACTTATGATTTATCTCTGCTTTTCTAACGGATGCCAAGAAAACTTTGACCTTCCCGAAGGCCAAGAGGAACTTTAAGTGGTAATGGTTATTGCAAAGAACAGCTGGTGAGAGGACAGCTGTGGCTTACCTTAGGAAAAAAAGCATGAACAATGGTACGGGTCAAAGATTAGAAGAGTCTCTCCCTTCTCCTGCTTCCAGGGTCAGTTCGGGTCTGGAAATAACAGAGTTACCTCTGCCCTATGCACAGCCCCAGCTGGTCAGCCTGCCAGCTGCAAACTGGGTGCAGCCCTGCACTTCTGCAGACTGTCTCTGGAAGGAGAAGACCATGGTGGAGCAACCACATGGAGTCTAGCCGGCCTTATGAACCCCAGTTCTCTCAGAGCAGGATTTACTTGGGTTCTCCTGGCTTGGGAGCAAAAGGAGCAGTGCCAAGGGACTCCGCTATGGTACGAAGCCATTGTACAGCTCCGTGAGAGCCAGCACGCGGGCAGCCTAATAAACTTCACCAGGTGCAAGTTAGCTCCTGCACAGACATTTTCCTGTACCCAGATTCTCTGGAGTTTTCCCACTGTCCGAGTTTTACCTCTGCTCCTATTAAAACTAAATAATGGATTGTTGATTGCAGATAGACAAATTTATCAACCAAGTATTAGTTTTGGCTTACTTTGTGGAAAAGCTGACTTACTATGAAATTTTTATGTCAAGCCTTGCAAATACCCAGGTAACTCATATCTTAAGCTGGCTATTCAGAGAAACTTGGTGCCTTAGATTATCATTGGTTGGAGATGTTTCAACAACAGTGAATTCTTCTGCTAATTATTTCTTAAGTCTTCTCAAAAATTATTTGAAGAGTAAAGGCTAAGAGACGTGAGCGTGCTGCTGAACTCCCATTCACACACAGAGCTGAAGGCATCAGCCATAGCTACATTTTGCACTAAGATGCAATAGGCCAGCAGTAGGATGCATCTAAAATCCTCATCTCTTGTCATCTCCACATGTCCACTCTTTTTCTTGCAAAGGTGGCCTGGGAATGTCCCACTGTTTCTACACTCCCAAGCTTCTCACACAGGCCTCCTGGTCCTCCTCCTCTTAGATCTTTACCTTCAGGACAAGGTCAGACAGAGGAAACATAACAGAGACTTCTGGTAAATGCTTCTCTGAAGTAAGAGCAGGTGATTGAGCTTATTGGAATAGGTAGGGTATTTATTTTCTATTTTCTGATAGCATTTAGATAAATGTTACCTGTCTTAGCGATTTCCACAAACCAACTCATGGAACATCACTAACAACTTCACGCACTACCTGACAGGCATGGTTTAGTAGGTCACCGATTCAGTGGTTTTCTAGAACATGTCAAGTTTCTTGGCTGTGTTCTAATGAGTTCTTTCATCTACACAACAGCTACTCTATATGGAGTGGTTTATTTCCCCTTATTTCCTTATTTTGCATGACTTGATTTCTACTTTCTTTTTATACCTGAATTACCCCCAACTTAGACAGCTATTTCCCCATTGGTCTACGTGCTTCAGTGGTATTGCAAGCTCAAATTATAGTGCTAATGCTATATCCCAGCCTTGCCCTTTGCTGTAGCTCATATTAAGAATAATTTTTTAAAAATAAATACCATCTCATTATTAACAAAATCAGTGATATGAATTTCTCTCCAATTACAGACTAAGAACATTGAGAGGTTTCTTGTTAGCTCTGTAGGCTTTTTCACACTTTCTATATCATGATGTGTTTATGTTATTTCTCAAATGGTTTCTATAAATGCTTTTAATAATTCCTCATTAAATCTACTGAGAAGCCAAATAATGGGTTAGTAAAATAGCAGAAATGGAAATGGTGGAAGCTGAAAATATATATTCAGTTCCTTTCTTTTATATACAGTTCATAAAAAGCACATTTAGAAAGGGCTGATGATTCATGAAATACTTACTCACTAAAAGACACACACATTTTAAACATTTCAAAAGAGGAAAAGAAAGGTCTTAAAAATACAGAAATCACCACACTTCTGTCTTGTTGGTTACCCATCTTTCATGGAAATGTAAGTATCTAGGATACATTTCAGATGGCCACAAATATGTCTGTCCCAACCAAAAATACTTGCAATATTTTATGAAACTTGAAGTCAGGGGGAACAGTAACTTTAGTAGGCTTTGGAAGAAACAACATAAGGTACGACTATAAGCTTTTATAGCCCTAAAAAATGCAGACAGGGAGATACTTACAATTAGGGATACTAGTCTTGATTAAAGAATTGCTGGTGAGCTTACTCCATACATCACAACATCCCAAGGAACTGCTCTGTTAGAGAGCTAAAATATCAGCATATCTAATTTAAACAGAGACTCACTTCAGCTTTGCCTATTTTATGAGATGAGAAGCACAATATTGAATAGTCCTGATGGTAAAAATCAATAAGTCATGAAAATCCTTGTCATAAAAGAAGATAAAGATGGATGACTTTTGTTACCAACATTGTCAAGATACTTCAATAGCTGTGTTAGTTGACTGATAAGACTGGATTCCAAAGCCCAAAATTTTCATAGAAAGCAACAAATATCTGGTAATGTGCCTTAAAGATAAGAGGTGTCACCTGCATACCTGTTTAGTTAGAAACAACCAGAAGTCTAATAAGATTTTACTGGAGAACTTCAACAAATGATGTTAATATTAACCATTCCATTCAACAATGATGTCATAACTTAGATATAGAGAGAAAAACGTCAATAACCTTTTAATGAAAATATACAACAGTAAAGCATGGATTTCACTGCAATCTTTTTTTTTTTTTTTTAATGTTCTAGCAAATAGATTGGGGCTTCTATTTAAAACAGGTTTTATTTCAGAACTGCTTTCTTTATATAGTGAAAAATACAAATAGAAATTAAATGAACCTTGTAGAACTGCAGTGAATTCATGCCATAATAGCTAAATTATATTGAAGTAGCTAAATTATATTGATCAGCATGAAATGTATGGTTTTGATCTCATCAGTGATAATTGGAAAGCTAAATGCAAGAGAGCAAAAGCATAGAGCAAAAAGGTCCTATTCACAGTGGCACCAAGAGGTAAAAGTACATTTAGCCAGCTGACGACTTCATCAGTTACAGCCAACTAATGTCCTTGGCAAGGATACTGTTCTTCAAATTCAAAACGGCCTCCACAAGGACAACGTACCATGCTTGAAATGGCATAAACATGTAATGCTCATTAAGCTTAGTTAAATGAGCATATCAGATGTGGAACATGGCCCCAAGAGCAGGAAGATATATACATATATCCGTATATATGCACTAATACCGCTCATTAAACAATGAACACATATATACACAAATATGGCATGTTTACAAAACCCACAGAAAAATAGAACAATGCAGAACAAGAAATGAACACAGATAATAAGTTAATAACAACTGAATTATCCTTTTTTTTTTTTTTTTGAAGAGCATGATGTTCAGGTAAAAAAACCCTACACCTGATGTTAAAAAACCCTGCTAAAAACACATAAAATCAATTTTTCTCAGAGAGTAGAGACAGATTAGACCAATATCACATGAGTCTTGCGATAGCCAGTAGCCTGCCTGATCACACAACCTCAGAGACACCTTGAAGGTACAGGATCACCATCAATAGAAGTACATTCTCGGTAGATAAAAATACATCTTCATAGCCAAGGACTCGGAAGAATCATCCACAGATCTCTAATTAGGCAAAGGGCAATTTGCACTCAGACTGTAAGTTTGCATTGTCAGAATAAAGTTGTGGGGTTTTGGTTTTTATTTTAAATAATGGTTCTGAAGAACTTTCATGCTCCAGCTGCTTTACATTGCTTGAATGAAGCAAATCAAACTTACCTGACTGAACAATCAGAGCAGACTAGCCTGACTAGTTAAATATTATATGGCTGCATATCTTATTTAGTAGTGGTGGCTCAGTTAACTACCTACCCTGCTTTTCAAGAATAAACTCTCTCACTTAATGAACACATAAATCCATATTGGTCATGAACTAGAATTCACAATAAAATTCTTTAACACAAAATCAGCAAAGAAAGAGGTATCCAGATTCTAGTCATGTGGATTTTCCTTTTCATTAATCTATAAAATTCCTTCACAAAGAAGAAAGAAATATTTAAAACTGTCCACTGGTCACCTGAGCAATCATAAAGATCTAGAGAGCACCCTCCTAGCAAAATTCAGGTCTGAACTGATAGTGGTTCTTAAAGGACTTCTTCCACAATTGTTTCTAAAAAAGCTGTGCTTTCCTCCATGTTCAGATTCCTAACAGTCTTGCTGTTTCAAAACTGAGAAGTGCATAAAAAAAAGAGCGAAGTTGAGGTACTGAAGTAATACCTATAGTAGCAAGGTTTAGAAATCACTGAGGAGCTTTTTAACAATAGTGCTTAAGCTCAAAAGCAAAGCTGGAAATATTTTTGGCTAAATATCCCTAAACAAAATCATGCACAGCTAAAGACCTCAAACTTGAACCCTTTTCACCACACAATGAAAGAAGACACAAACTCACTATCAAAAATTTATTCCCCTCTACCTTTCCAATGGTGTAAGGTGTGCAGGCTCATCTCTGCAGAAAGCCTTTGCTGTGGACAGCGGTATCAGCCTGAGCCTCCCTCAGTCATTTTCCTAACCCCTTCACCCAAAAGCGAAAGGTAAAGACAGCTTCATTTCCTACCAAGGGCCTCTACCCATAATATGCCTTTTGAAGATACTTGCCCATATCTTCCCACTGCCTAAACAACATGAAGAAGCAGGAGCCAAAGCCAAGAATCTTGTCCCATGATAAATACCACTTTAACATTATTTTAAGAAAGATATCTAAGAAGGAACATGAGCTTCTGATCACACAAAGAATAAACTTTTACAGAGTATTTCTGAAAATCATATCCTAAACACTACACTTTGGAAAAGCTCAAGATCCAGAAAGAAAAAAATAAAATAGCAATAGAGCATATTCCTCATCCTGTACTGCCAGGAGACGTTACTCAACATTTCATACCAAAAGCCCTTAACTCCCTCTAATACTAAGGACCACCCTACTCAACAGACCCTCTGCTCCTTGTTGTGTTAAACTGTGTTCATGCTACATCAAACAGATCAAGGCATTCTCAGGTTTCTAACCTATTCCTTACAGGTGAAACCACTTCCAGTGTAAAGAGCAATTAACAAAGACAACTCTTAAGCAATTCCCCTTGAGTCCCAGCTTAAAGACTTAATTGGAAGACTTTTTAGGACCTTCATATTTGGATGATTGAATTTTTGTCATTAGTGCTTTCCTTATTAGCTTTAAGAAATAGTTTCTATCTACAGATGCTGTAAGTTAGCTCTTAGAGACACTATTAGGAACTCTCTAGGAATTTCCCTCAGGATAGAATTTCTGTAAATTAAATTTTATGTTAAGAATGCAAACCAACAAATAAAAGCTAGTTATTTGTATCATATTGTTATTCATATTTGATTTGTCTGTAAGCATAGAGCTAAAGCAGAAATTTATCTTAGATGACTTTTATATTAAGAGTATATGCTATATACTCTTAATTAGATGTGATAGGTGGTGAGCTTAGTGCTTGAGCAGTTGCTGTACTATTATATGGCATTTGTTTGCTGTCTTTATCTTCTACAATAGTCTCTTATGAGAATCAAATGCCATTGTGTAAATCAGCCTTGAAAGACACCTGAAAAGCAAGCAAACTTTCAGGTTTAATGTGCTTTCGGAAATGAGCAGCTCCACAAAATTACCTAGTTTTGCAGTGGTTTTGTACATGAAGACCGATGAAGAACAATAAAATCTAAACCCTACAAAATGGAAACTTGGGACTGGAGTAAACTAGCATAGTTCTGTTGAAACCCGTGGGCCTAGCCTGGGTTATATCAACTAAGCATCTGACCTCAGCTGGGCTTTGAATTTAAGATAAATGTATCACATTTTAAGGTTATTTTTCCTTTTTCTATTTTAATAAAGTAAAATATATGACTGTACAGAAGGGAAAGGATTGCTTCTTATAATCTGATTTCCTAGGAAATATGAAATACTTTAGTATTCAAAATGTTTTCCTGTGTGGGATTTTAAATAACAAAATCTGCCCTCTGCTACCTAAAAATGTAAAAAAATATGGAAAAGCAGCATCTACCACAGTTTGTCTGGGGGGCACTTCAGTGAAGGAGAGACTTTCAGGCAGATCATAGTTGATCATTTAACTGCCTCTGTTTAAGGGAGAACGTTGCATCCATTAGCTGCTCTCCATCTCATAAGCCTGCTGGGAAACCTTTTTCTTCAGATGCATCACCCACATAAGGATCTTGATTGATTTAATTTTAAGCTAAAATTACAGAACTTTACATTCAACTTTTAGAATTTCTATGCTAAAACAACCAACAGAGAAAAGAGGGGTAGTAGGGCACCTACAGCAGACCTTTTCTGTCCTGTTCTTTCCTTGAAGAAGTCAAGAGAAGCATATTTCATATTTGGGACCGCGGGGCATTAAGAGGCATCTAGTGACTTTATATTCAAGGAGTTTGAATGCAACTGCAAAGGAAAGGTCATTTCTAATACAGTGTTACACACTGTAAAATCCAGCCTTAGGCTTTCTATGATGTACCCTGACTTCTTCAGGTAGTTATGAAAACAGCCACATGCAAAAGCGGGCTGGAATTGCGTTGAGCCTATACCAGCTGGTTCTGTCTATCAGAAGAATAAAGACTTTAAAGTGTGAAAAATATAGAAAATAACAGAAGAAGAAGCACACAGCAAAGCTAAATGCATACTACTAGCTAGGGGAAATGGAACATGATACTTTGGAAGTGGACTGAGTGGTATTTTTAGCCACAGTGGTTAGGAGATTTTACTTCAATTAGAAAGCCCGCAGAAATTTATACAGCCACAGCTTGATGCCAGAGGGACGCACATGCTGATTTAAAGTTGAGGGCAGTCAAATGGACACCAAGTAGGAAATGACAATCTCTTTCTTGAGAGGTCTTTAATTCAGCTGGTCTTCACTACTGAGTCTTCATGCCAGGATCTTCCTCTGAAGAAGGCAGCAAAAAGTAATCCCAGGTTTCCTCTGCCAGGGAGCCAGCAGCAGTCAAAGCTGGGGCCAGAGCATGGAGAAGGTAGCCTCTTCTGTCAAGCACCAGGTCCAGAAGAAGGTGCAAGAGAAAGACAGGCACAGCTTGCCTACTGCACGAGGAGCATAAGGCAGGGGAGCCTGCCTGGTTTCTCCCTCTACCAGCTTCAGTTATTTTGGCTCTTGTTCTCCATCAAATGCATTCCCAGCTACAGCCTCCCAGTCCCCACAACACTGGGAGCTAATGAGGGAAGCCCACACATCATATGGCTGAAATATTTATGTGAAGGAAACAGTTCACAAATTTAAAAGAAAAACAAACCCAAACCTGACTGCATTTAATTTAGGCTTCATGGCTCCTCCACTCCTGAGGACACAGCCTCAAGCCAAGCTACACTCTGCTTCATAGTGCTGGAGTTTGGATGCTGCTCTTTTGCACCCTCTCTGATGAAGAAGCAGGTGTGGGTTGCTACATTTCTTGCTGGCTTGCTTGACCACACAAATCATCTGAGAAAAGAAATTTTTTCTGATACAAGGATTTTAAGCATTCCCTGTAAAAGCAGCAGAATAACATCCTTCACTGTTCCTCACTTTCAGAAAACAGATAATTAGACAGATGGCAAAAAAATAATATTTGGTGCAGCATTCCTTTGATCTGTTAACAACAGTAAGAAACCTTCCAAAAACTGGTAAGAATAACGTTGAAAAATTCCCTACCTAATCCTCAACCTGATTCTGAAATGGGCCCTGCTAATACTGGAACCTGAGTGCTCAGAAGAATCTTTGGTTTGAACCTGTCAGTCTCACAGGCTGAGACTAAGGCCATGTGATGGCATAACATTCTGACAAATGCATTCAGAAAGCTGGGACTGTTGTAGATTCATAAGGACAATTGTAACATAAATCAGTAATACTGTCTCAAGACCCTTATACTCTGAATGTGTAGAGATGTACCTAAAGTGACAGGTAAGACTCCATACAAACATTATTTTCCAGACAATTCTGCTTCTCAGGTTGCCTCATCCTTTGGCCTCTGTTGCTGGAAAAAGTCAATGTTTCTCAATCTGTAGTCTGTGCATCTGTGATGCTCTGTGATATATCAGATGCTGGTCCATGAAAATAGTGGGGAAAAAAATTTAATGCATGAAGACCCTCAGGATCCAGAGTCCCAAATTCAAAGGCCACCTATTTTACCATTCTACTAACAATTTTGCAATACAGTAAATTGTTTACTTATCTGTTTAGCACAGTTCTTCTTTAAATCATTACTTCTTCCAACCACTAAACCGAATTTACAATATACAGCCAGGGTTCTTCACACAAAGATCATCCAGTCCTTGGTTAAAATCTGTTTCTCCTTGGCATGGCACTCTTGTAAATTGTCCATGGGAAGTACAATTACAATTAAAAGATTCTTGTATGTTAGAAGATTGCCATTTCTGGGCCTAGATCCTCGCATTTCCAAACTGGGGAGTTTGGCTATAAAGAAAATCCAAAGTCCAGTTCTTTCAAGAGATGTAAGTGACCCTCAGAAAGAAAATCATCCTTATTCTGTTGTAGGATGAAGAGGAAAAAATACAAGAGACACTGCAAGTGTTTAGGAAAGAGATTCCTGTCTACAGGGTAGAAAACGAGCACGTGGTCTTCCATTTCCAACAGAAGCCAAAGGAATTGCTGAAACATCAGTACCATTTATTTTATACATTTTAAAGTCTTTGTGTCTTTCCCCCTCTCTGCCTTTTTCTCCCCAGGAGCCAGCTCTTCGATTTATTTACTGCAGCACTCCTTAGGAAAATGTCTTGTTTAGACTCTCTGCAGTTTTACACTTGTCCTCTGAGTGGGTGTTACTTGCATGGCACTACTTAAAGGCGGTTGTGATATTGCTGGCACTGGGTGAGAGACATAATGTGCTACAGGGTATTGCTCAGCTTTCCAGAATAAACATTTTCTTGAGTAGAAACTACTTCATGGGTTTTAGCTTTTATATTTTCTACTTATGCTTTTTGTGTATAACAAATTTCCAAACAAAGAATGAAAAAATTTGCCACCAGACAAGAGCACGCACATTTAAAAGCTAAAGGTTCTGCCCAGGCTCAGAAGAAAAGTAATTATTAGCTTGTCTGTCAGGAGAAGAAAGATGTCACAACCTTTGAAATGGCATTCCAGTTTGCGTTTCCTTTCTACGCCTTGTTCGAAGCAGATACCACATTTTTGCAGGAAATGAAGAGTACAAGCTTCCTGCGAAGATAAACTTCATGACTCAATTTATATAAACTAAACCTTCTGTGAGTTTAACATTGCCCTTTAGAAAAACCTGATTGAATGCTCCAGGGTGAGCAGAAGACGGATGCTGTGTAGGCTCCTGCATGCTGCCAATCACTCCCTCGCTGGTCCTCACGGATCTGACTCCTCCGTCCTGTTGGGTTTGTGTCTTCCATGGGGACTACCAACACAACCACCAGACTAAGCATCACTCAGGCACAGGGGTGCAGCCTCTGCGGATGCCAGCGGGACTGCACCTACCTATACCACAGCAGGACTTTCCCCACTGCATCTGTAACCAGTTTGGGCCGCTGCCAGCACAATGTCATCTCCTGCCACAGCTGACACAGGAGGAGACATTTTGCTTTTCAGGTCTCAAGAAGATGCCCAAATTAGATTGCACCTGCAGTGCTGGGAGGGTCCCCTGCTCTGCTAACCACTCAGCACCACATGCACCCAAGGAAAAAATGTTTACCTGGTGTGGCCACGGTTAACCTTTTTTCCTTGCTGAGACGGTGCCCATGGATGAATTCACTCATGGAAGGGGGGCCCCTCAGAAGATATGATTCTGTGGAGGCGGGATGAGGGGGGGCTCTTAATAATTTCTGGAGGTAGGTCCCTGAAGTCCTGGGATGGCTCTGATCACAAAGGGAAGGTGAGAATAGTCTTGCAGGAGATCCAAGAAAAATACATATGGAAACAAAAGAGTTTTACTTTAATTACCTTTCAAAGCCTCATGAATGACAACATCATGTTAATTTGCTTAACAGGTAAAAAACAACTAGTGTTGCCACCCCATGTCATTTCCACAGCAGGGCACCTTGCCTGCATTGGAAATCCTGGTTCGTATTAGGGGAGGAGGAGATGAGGTTGAGTTATATCTCAGCATCCTGGAGTCGACATGTACAAGGCTCCCTGAATGTTCTCTTGGTTTTGCATTGTGACTAGAGCATACAAGAAAAGGGAATGATTATCTAGGACTTCTCTAACAGAGAGTCCTTTTCATCTTCGGAACCGTGGAGATCCCCACACCTATAGAGCTTTGGCAGGGCAGTCACAAGACAAGATGAGAACTCACTGCTTGAACAGCGAAATATTTGCATTAGGTTATGAATGGCAGCCATCCCCCTTCAACAGGTTGCTTGCTCCCATGTAGAAAAATTGATCTGAGTGAACATATCCATATTCTTTTCACACTGATGAAGAACAAGTGAGCACCAGAGCTTAACAAAGAGATGCAGTTTCTTTTGTGTTAAGCACTGAAATGCTCATAGACCACAATCCTTTTTTTTTATTTCAGATGCTCGTTACGGAAAACCTTAAGGAAAACTTGTTAAAGAAAATACATTCACACTAATATTAAAGACATACAAGATGCACTGAGACACTGACAGAATATCATTCAAAACACCGCATTAAGGAGGAGGAAATAACATGGTGAGTAGGTGGATCAGAACCACATGTTGCCAGGCTTTGAATTTCATATTCATATCCTCCCCACCTCCTTCTCCCCAGTCAAAGTATTGAGAAGAAAAGAAAAAAAAAATTATAATGTTTACAATTCAGTGAACGACTTTAATGAAAGTCTAGCCACTGCACTGTACTGTAAAGATCACTGCATGCATACCTTTTCCTCTGAGTGCCACTGCTGACCAGTAAGTTTGGTTGCTGTGGGCCCTGACTATGCAGGAGGAAAGTGTCTATGCTTGGCACGGTGGCTGATGCCTCCTCACTTACTTTAGGGCTGCCGATCTTGCTCTTTCCAAGCTTGCCTTTGCTGCGTCGGGACTGCTCGTGGTCGAACTCTAAATCCTCCAGTCGCTGGGTAAGGGCAAGTTTTTGCTGGATAGCCATGCGCAACAGAGAGTTTAGGGTCTTCTTCTCATCCTCCGCAGCTGCTAGCTGCCTCTGCATCTCATCCAGCTGTGTGACGTACTCATCACACCTAGGAAAACAAACAAGGCAGAAATCTGGAGAACGAGTCCAAGAACCAACCCTACCAGTGACTGCATTCCTGGGCCACAATTACAGGGATAGATTCACATCAAAGCTTTTGCCAAACCTAATCCTGAAAGCAGACAGCCTGAATTCTTCTGTTGCCACTTTGGACTTGGATCTGAATGCGAACACTTCTCACTCAGCAGGAGAACATGTACTTAGAATATTAGTTTATGGCAACCTGATATGTTTCTAATGCAGATAACAAGCAATTGGAGGGAAGGTTTGGGATTATCTCCAGGTTAGACCACAAAAAACAATTTTGGGGGCTGGTTCAGCTAGTAACTCACCAGGGATAAAGTGTCTGCTAATTAGATAATACTATTTTTCATAGACAGTAATATCTACTTAAGCAAAATATTACAAAAAATGATGAAAAAAAGACTGCAAGTACTCTGAACACTCGACACATTAGATTTTGTGAAATGAAAACCCCTCAGTTGTTTGCCACTGTTAACTGATTAAAGAGGTACTATTCAGGAATCCCCACACCTGGAAGTTATTTCACATTTACTGTTGAGTCTTTTGGAGGTGTGCTCAGGTATCCGTTGCTATGGTTTCGTACTCCTTTTTAACCCTCAGCCTCTCTTATCTGCATGAAAAACTATCTTTTTCATTTGCTTTAGATTTCTGAGACAGACTTTGAAATAAAACCACCTTTCTCATGATTTTGTTAGCATTTAAGACTGAATTCACTTTAGTTCCACTTTAAACAATGATGCCTAAAGTTAAGAGTAAAAGTGAGGCAGTTCAGGATGGTCTTTATCACTTTTTGAAGTGAAATAGCTTCAGTTTGTTAACAATAGACCATATAATCAGTAAGAACCAAGAGTGATGAAGGTATATCAGTAGTCAAATGATTTACAGATAGCAGTATTGTCTGACCATCAACATTCAAGAATTTTTCACATTACATGATGCAGCTTTCATCAAATTTCCTCCCCACATGACCTGTATAAATCTAAATAGCTTTGCTGTGTAATTACAATAGTGTAATGGATGAGGATTTAACTGTATCAGTATCACTCAAGGAAATAAGCATAGAAAATAATATTAGTTTTCCTTCTCAAAATGTGTGACGCAAACTTTTGAATTATTGCAAACTGAGGTTGAAGCTAATTTCTCTGAAACTTCAATCTTGTGAAACAGAAATAAAGTATACCTAAAAATTTGTAGTTATTCTTCACACACAAAAACTTATATATATTGCACTCTCCTTTTGAATAATTCAAGCACTGGAAGCAAAATTACTAACTCAGCCATAGTTTCATCTACAGTTTCAGTATTATCTTTCTTCTCCAAGACATTAATAAGCATGTCTGTCTTTATTCAAACCTTCAGGAAGAGAGATATTTCTGAAACATTGGTTGGCTTAAAGCCAACTTGCACACCTATTTCAGCTCCAAGACATGATTTGTATATTGATGCTTTAGCCAGTTTCTTTGAGAGACATCAGAATGAAATCAGCATTCTGGAGATTAAATTAAATTCATTTGAAATAAGAATTACTATAATGTCTGTGTTATCAGAGTTTTAAAGACTCATTCTTGTAACCAGATAGCTTCTGTATCATAGAATGGTAGGATATCAGGTTGGAAGAGACCTCCAGGATAATCTGGTCCAACCTTTCTTGGCAAAAGCTCCGTCTAGAAAAAAGCATCGTCTAGACAAAATTGCCCAACACCCCGTCCAGCTGAATCTTCAAAGTGTCCAATGTTGAGGAATCCACCACTTCCCTGGGGAGATTATTCCAACGGCTAATTGTTCTCATGAAAAATTTTCCTCTAGAGTCCAATTAGAATCTCCCCAGGACTAACTTGTACCCATTACCCCTCGTCTTTTCCATGTGACTCCTTGTAAAAAAAAGAGTCTCCATCTTCTTTGTAGCCATCCTTTATGTACTGGAACATAGTGATTAGGTCTCAGCTAAGCCTTCTTTTCTCAAGGATGAACCCAGTTCTCTCAGCCTTTCCTCATATAGCAGGCATGAACATCCCGGTGGCCCTCCTCTAGACCCTCTCCAGCCTGTCCACATCTTTTTTGTATAGTGGGGGCCAAAAATGAACACAGTATTCCAGGTGTGGTTACTGACAAGCACTGAGTACAGTGGGATAATGACTTTGTTGTCTCTGCTGGTGATGCCGCTGTTGATGCAGCCCAGCATCCTGCAGCACACTGTTCGCTCATATTGAGCTGCTTGTCCACCAGGACCTCCAGGTCCCTCTCCACAGAGCTGCTCTCCAGCCAGGTGGATCCCAGCCTGTGCTGCACTCCTGGATTATATTTTACCAGGTGCAAGACCTTACACTTGTCCTTGTTGAACTTCATAAGGTTCTCATTAGCACACTCTTCCAGCCTGTCCAGGTCTTCCTGCAGGGTGGCGCTCCCTTCATAAGTGTCCACTTCCTTGCTCAGTTTGGTATCATCCACAAACATCATCAGGGTGCACTTGATCACATCATTCAGATCATTTATGAAGATATTAAACAGTGTTAGGTCCACTATCAGTCCCTGGAGGACCCCAATTGTGACAAGTTGCCAGTTCGAAAAAAGAGCTATTTACCACCACCCCCTGGGTGTGGCTTGTCAGCCAGTTCCCCGCTGTGGTGGTGCAACCCTCCTTCTCTTGAGCCGCTTGGTACTTGGTGCAATCTCACCCCCCTTTTCCAGGCCATATACCTAAGCAGCAGACCAGAGTATTTAGGCACCCCCTTGATGTGCCTGGTTCTTGCTTCCGTGGTAACGAGAATGTCCTGGCACATCTGTGCTTGAACCATGACATTCTTGTTCCCTCATTACTTGGGAACAATAGTGATAATCAATCACCTCCTCACAAGCTGGTACACCTGTGCCTGAGCTGTGGCCCAAAAGGGGGAGATGCCAGAAAAGTTCTGAGTCTGCGCAACTGGTGGAAAGTACCAGAATATTTCATCATTTGAGCTGGGCCAAAGTTGAAAAATATCTGACAAAAGTCAATAATCTCAGACCCTATAAATAGCGATTCTAAGCGAGATCCTTTGGAGCTCTCCTGGATCACAGCAGGCTGTGTCCAGTACCACCACATATGACCACCACCCTTCCCCCAAGACACCTCTCAGACACAAACTTTGTGAGACTCATCTGCCAGGGTGAAGCCAGCCCTCTCCAGTCTCAACTATCACCTCTTGAGGAATGCTGATGCATTGTATTTAAACTCAAAGAGGGAAATTTTAACTATAAGGAATCTTCCAGCCTTTTAAGTCTCAACTATCACCTGTTGAGAAATGCTGATGCATTGTAAGTATTTACTCTAAACTCAGAGGGAAATCTCAGCTATAAGCTAGCTTTCTTCAACCACCTCTCTACTTATATAAGTGTTCAAATATATACATTTGCCTTTAGGAGTGTGGGTGGCATGTATCACTAGGCCCAAATATCTCTGTCTGTTTGCATCTGTCTTATGTTTTTATACTTATATATATATGTATCTATAAACTTTGATTTAAGATACCTTATAGATAGTGTGAATCTTGTCATCTTTGAATCTGTAATTAAGTCACTGTTTTGATCATAATATATTTTACTGAATTACTTGTAAAAATCTTTAAAAATTAGTCAATCATTAAGCACTGCTAAAATTTAACCTTTGATTTACCTTATCAATTCTGAATTGACTAAATCATAACCATGTCAAACACCCTTCATCCATGATATCCACCCACTGCATGGACCACTTGTCTAGACCATAACACATCAGTTCCTCCAGGAAAAGGCTGTGGGGAACCATATCAAAAGCCTTGGAGAAATCCAGGTAGACAATGTCCACTGCTCGCCCCACATCAACTGAGCAGGTTACTTTTTGTCATAGAAGGCGATCAGGTTTGTTAAGCACGATTTGCCCTTGGTGAATCAGTGCTGGCTTTTCCCAATCATGTTGTGTTGGTTTTGCGTGGCAAGGTTTTGGTAGCGGGGGGGCTACAGGGGTGGCTTCTGTGAGAAGCTGCTAGAAGCTTCCCCTGTGTCTGATAGAGCCGATGCCAGCCGGCTCCAAGACGGACCCGCCGCTGGCCAAGGCCAAGCCAATCAGCGCCTCTGTGATAACATATTTAAGAAAGAGAAAAAACAGTTAGAGAGAGCTTTTGCAGCCAGAGAGAGGAGTGAGAAGATGTAAGAACATCTGCAGACACCAAGGTCAGTGGAGAAGGAGGGGGAGGAGGTGCTCCAGGCGCCGGAGCAGAGATTCCCCTGCAGCCCGTGGTGAAGACCATGGTGAAGCAGGCTGTCCCCCTGCAGCCCATGGAGGGAGGATGAGGGGGTGTAGAGATTCCACCTGCAGCCCGTGGAGGACCCCACGCCAGAGCAGGTGGAGACACCTGAAGGAGGCTGTGGCCCCATGGGAAGCCCGCGCTGGAGCAAGCTCCTGGCAGGACCTGTGGATCCGTGGAGAGAGGAGCCCACGCCAGAGCAGGTTTGCTGGCAGGACTTGTGACCCCGTGGGGGACCCACGCTGGAGCAGTTTGCTCCTGAAGGTCTGCACCCCGTGGAGGAGACTCACGTTGGAGAAGGCCGTGAAGGACTGTCTCCCGTGAGAGGGACCCTACGCTGGAGCGGGGGAACGATGAGAGGAGTCCTCCCTCTGAGGATGAAGAAGCAGCAGAAACACCGCGTGAGGAACTGACCGTAACCCCCACTCCCCGTCCCCCTGTGCCGCTGGGGGGGGCGGAGGTTGAAGCCGGGAGTGAAGTTGAGCCCGGGAAGATGGGAGGGGTGGGGGGAGGTGTTTTTAAGATTTAGTTTTATTTCTCATTCCTCTACTCTGTTTTGCTTAGTAATAAA
Organism: Balearica regulorum gibbericeps; assembly: GCF_011004875.1. NCBI lineage: Eukaryota > Metazoa > Chordata > Aves > Gruiformes > Gruidae > Balearica > Balearica regulorum. Next base: position 66,321,234 of record NC_046184.1, read on the forward strand.
TAAGATGAATTCCCTCTCTAAGTTTGGTCTGTTTTGCTCATGATGATAATTAGAGAATGATCTCTCCTTGTCCTTATCTCGACCCATAAGTTTCTTTCATTGTACCTTTTCTCCCCTGTCTAATGAAAGAGGGGAGTGATAGAGTGGCTCTGGTGGGCACCTGGCCCTCAGCCAGGGTCAACCCACCACACATGTGTTTCATTTGACTTGTGATAGGCCCCAGGAGGATTCATTCCATAACTTTCCCAGGGATTGAAGTAAGACTGATGGGCCTATAATTTCCTGGGTCCTCCTTTAAGCCCTTCTTGTAGATGGGGGTGACATGAGCCTTTTTCTGGTCTTCTGGGATGTGCCCCTATCTCCACGACTTCTCAAAGATTACGGAGAGCAGCCTCACAATGACATCAGCCAGTTCTCTTCACACCCTCGGGTGGATATTGTCAGTGCCCATCAATTTGTAAGGGTCAAGCTCCTGTAATGGTATCCATGTCTCTCATTCTCTCCTGCCTTCCTCTTTGTCTAGAAGACACTTTTTTTTTTCCAAATATGTTGTCTCTTGAAAATTTTTAAAAGTAACACCTGCAGCAACACCTGTAGCACAGTGCCATTAGAGGAATGAACTGCCTTGCTTTAGTATGCCAATAAGCCAGTTTTGGCTTTGGAAAAAGATTGGTTTTCCTCAGGCCTTACGATATGTTCTTGGTATGTAGGCATCTGCTTTGTAGAACAGCATAACTGGGCAGTTAAGAAACATAAGCTCCATGAAGGTAGGTATTACTAAAGCAGACTTAGACAAAACTGCTTTTCGTTACCTGCTATGAACGATTGCAAGCTGCCCCTAGAAACCTGGATATACTAGATGCTGTTAGCTGGCCTCATACTTGAGACAAAAACAACCTCGTTAATACAACATTTTCCAACTGTTCTGATTAATTGTATGCTCTTCCTAGAAGTCTCCCCATAACAGCAACTCTGCATTCTTGGCAGTTCACTGCAGTCTTTGGGTGGTTCCAGTCATATGACCTCCACTAGAAATTTCCTACTTTTTTTCACAAACACACGGTTCATTGTCTCTGTGTTTTGTTGCTCAAGCTTTTTTTTTCTTTTGAGAAAAAGTGTTCAGAAAGGTTAAACCTAAATCCATCAAGTAAAGGTCATAATTAACTTCAGAAACTGCTGAATTAACAGCTTCAGATCTCCCTGAAGTACGCACCAGTGAAGGTTATTCCATGTAGTGGGAGGTAGCTACTGCCTGCAGCCATGGCATTTCCCTTCACTGAAATACTCCCTGCTATGTGCAAGTGTGGGATAAAAAGAGAAGTGGTTCAAATTAAAAAAGAAAAAAGCATTACACACATCCATATTGCCTTTTGCCAACACATGTAATAAACATTCATGAAGTCTCACAGCATACCAAGGAAGAAAAAGGTTAAGAGCTCCTAAGACAGATGACTTCTGGCACGGCACAGAGCAGTGCAGACCGAGCAGGGCTCCAGGATGCACGAGGGCTCTGAACAGGTCATTCAGAAGTACTCAAATAGTACTGAATACCAAAAGTTAGGTTATGTCCTCCTGAGTCAGAACTGTTTCCCAATTCCTCCCTTGCCCCAGGATGGGTGTATGCTGCAAGTGACAATTAAATAAACAGCACTGTTATCTTGCTGTCTTGATGGTCTACTTATTGCCAGAGCAAAAGTCAAGATTTCACCTGTTTTTCACTTCTCTTGTCTCAGAAAGGAAGCAGACAGACACATAAGCCCACTTATTTAGTATGAACTAATCCAAGAAGATTATACAGGAGTTTAAGGAATTTTTACTTCCATCCCTCTCGTCTAGGAATGCAAACCAAATACTTAGTCAGGCTTATGTGTAATTTAGGTAACATAAATCATAGCAGAGCTTGAGCTAAAACCCAGAGACACTGACAGTGACAGATCCCTACTCTAGCCATATAAGCATAATTCTCTTCTGCTCATACATGTTTTGTAATCTGTGATAGCTCCAGGATCTGTCTGAACTTCCTAGTCCATCTCTTCAGCACACATTTTTCTTCAAATATTAATCATAAGAAAATGTCTTGATGGATGGACAATAAAACCAGTGCATACAGTGTCAGGACTGTGGCAATACCGTGAGTAATATTTTTTACTCTCTCTTTCTGAGTATCTCTATTTAGATTGGGAAAGCAAGCATGTGTAAGGACTCAGTAAAATTAGCTTTCTGAATACCTATATGATTCTGCTTTAAAAGTAGTTCCTGCTCTCCGTCAGCACTAGGCTTCTCCTCCCTTCCTCTCCCACGGCAGTCCCTACTCTAGATGGGAAAACTAATGTTTTAGAGAATATATTTTTCTTTTTCCCTCTAGATGAGGGCTGGCCATCGGTCTCACTGTTTCACACACCCACCCTGGGTCAGTGGCTCAGGGTTGGAGTGAGGGGAAATGACAGGAGGGGCAGAAAAGGCTCACACCATTTTTTCTGGTCTAGGACTACCAGGAGCAGCCCAGGACAAAATAAGCAGGTTAAAGACAGGAGCTGCACGTGTGCAGGGCAGCACATGGCCCTGGCATCAAACAGGAACTTCAACTCTGCTCTGCCAACACCATGCATCCCACAGAAAAGGCGGCTTTATACTCCGTTGCTTTCTTTTTCTGAGAGAGGTGTTTGGGGAAAAGGGAGTTTGAACTGTATTGAGGACATATTCTTGACAGGTCTGAAGTAAATTCAGGAAGGGATCAAGGCTAATGAAGAGGGAAGGAGGATCTGTACAGATCAGAGCCAGAGATTTTGGATTGGGAAACAGCCACAGAAGGAAAAAGAGCAAAAGTAGAGGTACAGGAAGGACAGAAGGACATTTGAGGGCAAGAAGAGAAGAACTTAAGGAACAGAAGGATGCACAAGTGTCAGGGGAAATCACAGAAAAAGGAGAGCTCCTGCTTCCTGCATAGGGGAGCTTTGGAGAAAAGTGTCATCTTTGCTGTTGAGACCAGAAACAGGTATGCTGTGCTCTCCTTATAATGTGGTATGACCTTTACCCAGTGCATTTGAGGAAGAAACTATACAGTTCAGCACCAGAATGAGCATTCCTTTGGGGATCAAATGAACAGAAAAGGATGGTTTATGAAACGATACTGTTCTATCAAACAGTGTATGAAATCAGTTTCAGATCTATAACACAACTCTACTATCAGAAGGATGTTCTCTCTACAGTACAAATTCAGAAGCACCATGTGATGCAGGATAACCATGGAAACCATTGTTTTATTCAACAGAAGACTAAACAATTGCTTTTTTATGCTCAAGGTTGCTATTGCATCAAATGTTACTGCATGGAGAATCTTACAGACTTGTATTTTCAAACGGATTTCTCTTCCTGAACAGACATCTATAGTATATCAGCTCTCTGTCATTTAAACAAATGCTATTCCAAATACAGTATTCAGAATAAGTCAATCATTTAAACATTTAGGAAGATTGATTTAATTATAAAAGCCATTAGATTCCAGGGTAGGGAAGGAAAAGGAATATTTTACAACAGAAAAATCTATAGGAGCACACTGATGTGCAAGACCTTGTAGTGAATGATTTTTAATAACTGTGCTCAGAAAATACTGGGCAGAACTTATGACCTCAATGGCAGGGATACGTACCACAGGCCATGCAGAGAGTGTTTAATCAGCACTGCATGGAGTTTACCAGCAGCGGTAGATGCGTTGGGTGGGGTTTATCTCTACCTACATTACACATTTACAAAGTGGAAATCTGTAACTTGGCCAGTCACCCAGATTCCCTTTATACTTCACAGAAGAGAAGTATAAGCTTCATTGCATCCTACACACAAGACATCTAGAAATGGCTTCTAGATGAATGGCACCCTTTAAGCCTAATCCTCAGAAAAGATGCTGCCATTTCCCACCAGCTTTAGCATATGCCTTAAACCCAACAGAAGTGCACACTCAGGATGCCCAGAGAGGGTAAAGAGCATTCAGTACACCAATAACCTAACATTCCCTTTAAGTAACAACTTCTAAATCTTTGCAAACCTCTTTTACCTCATGGGTTGATGATTTATGCTTCGGGCAAGACCATTGTTTGCTTTATGCTCATGATGCCACTCCTCTCCTCTGGAGTTAGTAGCCTTCCAGATAGTCTTATAGTTAGTGTACTTATGTATCTCCTAGAGTAATAAGCTTGCAAATAAAGATCGATATATGCATTTCTAAAACACACACACAACTTCACTTTCTTGAAGAAAATCTTTAGATGCCAATGAAATCAATGGAGCCATCTTGGTTCACACCACCTGCTGAGTTGGTTCTTCATTTCCATTATGGCACTACACGTACTCTTCTGATGATGAACCTATGATGAATTTGTACACAGCACCAATGTCACGGCATGTAAATGTCCCTTCTCCTTCCTTCCCACCTCTCCTGGCTGCTGCTGCGACTGTCACTGAACAACAAAGGACCTTAGAAGGCTGGAAGAGGTGAGATGGCACCTATATACCGCAGAGATGTTAGCATGAGGCATGAAGAAGGCTTACTGCTTATGGGCTAAAGCACAAGCCAGAAATCTGCCTTGTGTTTGACCATAAGGGGAGGGGGAGAAACTCTGATATAACAGAAGAATTTCCTAAGGATACTAATTTCCTTGCTTATTTGGGAGTTAATTTATTGATGAAGCTGTTGGATCGTTAAAAAAAAAATAAAATTATTTGTAGGTAACCTTTTAAAAAGCAGCTAAACCCAAAAGCTCTTCCGAAGAAGGTGTAGAAGAAGAGATGATTAATTACTGTCCTACCAGGAGGAACTATATTACAGAAGATAAGTGAAACTTTTATCCTGTGGAGAAGATAATAAATTTGATATTACAGCAGGAGAAAATAAGAATTAATGCTGGAGTGGGAAATTGCAGTGGCCTCACAATTATTACTTCTGGATTACAGCATAGGCTGATTGATGAAATAGATTTTACTAGTGGTAAGTAATAAATCTCATGATAATGAAAACATGGGATTCTGAAGACCATCATTAACCATACGATAGCTTTACATGGCAGAATCACTGCGTACTTCTGAATGTGAAAATCAGCCACATAAATCTACTACTTGATTTCCACTTTAAAAAGCCCTATAAATGCAAATATACTGGAGGCTGATATTGGCATTTATAACACTTTCCTCAAGGGTGTATTGACATTGCTATTCTCCAGCTTTATTTTCCAAGACATGCATCTCAGTAGCACATGAAAGCTTGCAGGTTTTGCACAGTGTGCACTTTAAGACTCATTCACCTTCATCCAGCAAACCCCTGACCTTGCAGAAAATAATTTCTGTCTCTACTCTAAGCACCCAACATACACAGCTAAGTCTGTTCTCACTTAGCATACACATACTTACTTGTACAGTGCTGAGCCAGATGGTGAAACCATTTCCCTTACCTGGTTGCAAACATTGCTCTCAAGGATGAGAAGGTTGCTGCATCTTCCTTCAAAGCCTTTAATTCATTCCGTAGTTTGGTCATGGTTTCAGTCACCATTGCTTTTTCATTTTCGTATTTATTCTTCAAATTGGCTAGTGCCACTTCAGCTGTCTGAAAACACAAACAAGCATATATTCTTATGAGACAGATATCTGATAACAGCTAAGATGCCATGTTTGATTTTAATGTAGATTTCCTTCTTCATTCACACAGTAAAAGAAAGTTAGACCTCAGCTTCGTTGCACTGCACCCTTTAATGTCTTCTTTTACGTTGTACTCTGTAAAGCTAGGAAAAGAAGAAAGCCATTCAAAGAACAAGCCAACTTCAATGCACTTGCAACAACTCGATACCTAAAATGTTTCTGCAAAACTTTGCAGCTGTATGTTGAGGACTCAGGCGAATGAGCAAGTTACTACAGCTTAAGGAGCTGCTACCGCGTCATCTGAGCTGCAATAAACAACCAGGTGTGTCCCACGACCATGCTGCAAACAGGACACACGGCGTGTTAGACTCGGCCTCTGTAGCTGAGGCGGGAACTAAGGTGCTTCACCTCATGCTTCCTGCCAGCCAAGGCTCTCCTTGGCGAAGGAGACTGCTAGCACCTGACAGCTTGCTTTTACGTCTGAGCACTGGCGATGCCTGCTTTTGTGCAAACCAGCCTTATTTTGGCAGTTTGAATCACTACAAAAAAAAGTGTAAATTACAGTTTTCACTTAACAGGAAAGAAAGGCTTTGTAGTCATCCTATTCCTTTATTTTTTCTGTTCCTCCCTTTCTTTTTTCAATTTCATCCATTAAATGTCTTTAATTTACTGTGCTACTGCTTTTAATATTTACATTTGTCTTATTTTTGCAAGACTTGAACCTTCTGCTTTACCTATGGAGTTTAGTAGCATTTTTGAAGTTATTCAAAATACACAGTTTTATAGAGGCTTTATAGCTACTGCTGCTATGAGACATTTAAAATTATTGCCATTGAATGAGATGAAGAAAAAAAATGTTTCCTTTTACATTTACTCAGAGGGGGTTATGGCTGGTTTTTTCACTTAATTTAGTGCATAATAAGTTGTAGCATTTCATACAGGCAATCAATTTCCCCTGTTGATCTCGTGGGTTCTTGAGCCATCACCAGGGGAGAGAAGTGTAGAAGAACATTAGTTTAAAGCAACCAGCAAGGGGACATGACAAAAGATGATAATGGACAAACAGTTGGAAACCTATTTTGAACTCAGTTTTCTGAAACTCAATACATTTCCCACTAACAAAAGGACATATTAGCATCTCCTACTAAGTATTCATTTGTGTCTGGGAAATAGCACAGTTAGAAACGGCAGTGTTAAAATAATTCCGGGTTTTTTTTCCAATTGTACACTCACCAATAATGTTTTCTCTGCTTTCACACTAGTTTACATTGAGAGAAAAGATTTTTAAAAATCACTGTAACTACCTGTCATTTTAAATAGATGAGTTTTTCTGTGTCAAATTTTAAATCATCAACAACACGTTTAAAAAAAAAATTGACCACTTAGGGATATATTCAAATAAATGCAGCTTTTCTCAACCTTGCTGATATATGCTTTGGTATGATGTAGGATGGTAGACACTGTCCTACATCGTGGCAGGATAAAGCAGAAATCATCAGGTTTCTATCTGTTTTCAGCCATGAGCAAAAATGTACACTCATAAATTAACATAGAGAAGAAAGATTAACTATGTTTAATAAAACTACTTTTTTGAAGAGAAATCTAGGAAATAGTGAATCAGGGGACAAATTCCTATTTAACAGATATGATTTAATCAGATTTATTTAAGAATTTTCAGGTCACTGAAGTGATTTATGAGAGCACAGGTAGACTCTGTAGCTCAAACTGAGTTCTGCTTTGCCCCTAAGGCAGGAAATCAGATGCATGCTTTGTAAGAGAAATACAACCCCATGTCCCTTAACCTATCATACCTGATCTTCGAATACAGAATCTATGTAAAGATTTTCCTTTGGTTTAGAATGAAAATTATTTAGAGATATTTGCCACCTAATGATAGACTTAAATTATTTCAGCAGTGAGATTGCATATTCCATGTAAACCAAATAATTTACACATCACTGAAACTGTGCAGAATGATCAGACGGATCATTGTGATCCCTACGTTTTAGTCTGGATGTCAGGGTAAGTTAAATGACATGTAACACTACGGGATGAAAAATAACTTAGAAATATATTTTAGCTTTTGAATAAAGGTAACAGAGGAAGGACTGTGTCAAATCTTCAAACCTTTTTTTCTTCCTGTTAGAATTTTCCATAGAACTACACATAGACAATAAAGCATAAATTGGAAAAACCTATTGGAAGTGCCTGGTGGCTCTCCACACACCAGACAAGCTTTTGAACACGCTCGTCCACAGGCTGTCAAGAGTCCCCCTTCTTAAAGTCTCCTAAGGTGAAGAACGAACGGCCACAAGTGCTCTGCTAGAGAAACAAATAAAACTATAAAAAATGTGTTTTTAATAGACAAGAGAAAGAAAGGGGAAGCAAGCAAGGGTAGCTTCTGTTAGAAACCTGCAGCCAGGGCCAGCAGAGCAGCGGTGCATCGCTCTAGCAGGCGGCACAGCACGCTCAAGGGGTCCTTGTACGAGGCGGTGGGCACCGGACGGTGCAGGTGCTCCGGTTACCTACAGCTCATCGCTTTGGGACCTGGATGCTGACTGAAGCCGATTGCTGTCAGACTCCTCGGCTCCAAGGATGACATTTTACAATGCAGCCAAGACAATCTGTATTGGCTAGCTGCCACCAAAAGAATAATTACCCCACCTTTCCCTGTCCCTACCCTTGGCACGTCTGGCGGTTTTCTTCTGTGCTTACTGTGAGCCAGTTGGGGAGCCTGAAGAGGCAGAAAACTCTCCTGAATCACCCTGAAGCCAGAATGTGGATGGGGAGTGGGGCTGAGGGGAGAAGGGGAACTTGGACTCCATCTTCCAGAGATACCTATGTGTCTGGTCACCTCAGCACCTATACTGCTAGACTGTGCCAAGAGTAACAGGGACAAAAGGAACTGAAGCCATAGCTTCATGTTACTCTTCCTCCAGCACCAGCTCTAGTCTATATTATTTCTATTTGTTCCCCCTCTCAGCCAGCCTCCAAAATTGTACCCACTGAGCCATATATATGTGGTTTTACCTGAAACCAGTTCTGTGGGATAATCTAGTTTTTAATAACCTGGGGCGAACGGCGCATTTGGAGAGTGTTCTGAAAGGAAGGATGGGGCAAATAAAAGTCTGCATCCCTGAGTAGTGGGTGCCAGAAGGGAGTAGGTGCGCAGGACCTGGCTTTTTTTTTTACCAACTCTTTCTGAAGCATTTGATTTTAAGTTGTGGTTAACTACAGAACTGCGTTAGAGAAACTTTGCTCCAAATAAAAATGCAACTTCTGAGCAACACACATGGAAATGGAGAGCACAAGAAAAAGAGGAAAATGGAGAAAAATGTGTGACTACTCTTCAGTGAAGTAAATAACGCAATAAGACAGGAGAGGGGGTAACGACACTCCTGGCCGGGGCGGGGGGGGGCCCATCATGCTGAGGAACCGGGCGAACACACTAGCTACCCCCTCAGCGAGCCGCCTGGCGACACAGGGTTAACGGCTCGCTGAGCACATTGCTCTTGCTGTGCAGAGGACATGGCCTGGAGCTGACAGCAAGACCGGGAGGGAGCAGAGAGCTCCAACACCTGCAGGGTACGAAACACTGTCCAGGAAGAGAGAGCTGGGGCACGCAGAGCGCAGCCCCCCTGTTCCCCAAACCCAGCCACGCAGCTGCACAGGCTGAGGTGAGCACACACCGAGCCCCCGGACCCAAGGCACTGCCAGCACTCACAACGTCCTTTTCATCCCTCTTCTTATCATTACAGAAGAAATGCCCAAATCCAGCTGCCTAAAGGTTGCCACCTTAATCCTGATAGCCGTGAATAAATCCCATTTTCTCTATATATTTGCATTCTAAGATGACTTCATATCCCATTTACTTTATATTACCAGTCTGAGAAGCAAACCAAGTAAAAAAAAATGTTACTGAAAGAATATTAATTCCTACAGTGGTAAGGACTTTATTGTTTCACACAAGAAAGCAGAACAGTAGCCTGTTATTTTAGTGCAGAAATTGTAGGTGGTACTGGATCTTTCCAGCCAGCCTCACTTTCCCAGAGAAATTTTACTGTATTCTGTCTTTATAACATCAGGGCACTTGTTTATAGATAAGGTACTATATGTCTGGATTATCAAGTTATTTTTTCCGAAGGACTTTTATGGGTATCTCAGTTACAGGAGCTGGAGATGTAGTTACTGCCAATACAGTTGCGAAGGTCTTGCTGACTCAACTCCTTCCCATCGAACCATTTACCTACGAGAACAACCGATCATTTTTCAATCAGAACTTCAGGATATTAAATCCCCCTCATAGGCAGCTCTGCTTTCTGAATGTTATTAGAAACCAAAATCAAAACCATTATTGAACCGGTCCTAAAAGTTATTATATCATTAATTTGATATTACTTTACAATTTATGCTACTTGTTAATGCTAATGCTGCTTGGGTTTGCTCCACAGAACTGGTGCTGACACCAATTATGGCTATGGATAAATGGATACATAAATCAAGACAAGGTAAGCAAGCGAGCTAGAAAGATATATGTGCCTTGCTATTTTGAGCAATTGATTTAATAATCTATTTTCCTGGGCTTAGGTTTGCAGCTTCTTAGAGCAAAGTTTACCCTCTTTTTTTGTATTATAGAGTTCTGTGTAGCCTGTTTGCAGCCCAGTCTAATGCTTAACGCATATTTGAAAATATTACTACAGAAAATACACCTAGACTAAAAAGAAGGATCATCAGATATTGCCAAATGCTTTAAACTAGGCAACAGCTTGTCAGGTTCAAACAGAAATTCATTGTATTGTGCACTGCTGGAGTACCAGGCCCACTGCAGCGGGAGAAGACAGAAACAGAGACACCCTCAGGGATGTCCTGCAGTTGGGAAAGTTACTGTGAAGAGACGTGAACACAATTCGGGTCGGGAGGCAGAAACTCTGCGCTTTTTCTCTTCCGATGAACCATTTGCCACTGTGTGCCTGGATAGCAGAGGATGTCAGCACACTGCGAGAAAGCGTACTGCCAGGAAAACGGTACAATTCCGCTTTTAACAGCATGTTGCAATACTTCTGGGGGTCACTAGAGCGCACCCGTGCTTCCCTAGTTAGGGGTGTGACTTCACTACTGACCTACACCCGAAACAAGAGACCCGGGGTCTCCCCTTGGATCCGAATGGCGAGATGCTCAATGAAGGCCAGGTCTTGCCTTTCTTACAGTGCATTTGATTGCGCTCATCTTGCTTTCCAATGTTATTTCAACCAAAAAAGCTTCACCTGAAGCGTCTGTGCTTGGAGTGCCTACAATACAGAGGGGTTTTTGTGATAGCATTTCTACAAAGCAGGACGACCAGCTGCAGGCTTCCTTCTCACAGGGGCTGCCGCAGCTCTCCCCTGCTACCTCAGGCTCCAGCGGTGTCCTGCCATACGATGTAAGGGATGAAAATATATAATTTTGTGTTAACGTCAAGGCTTGAGGAAGGTTTTTGGAGGGGAAAAAAAAAAAAAATCAAAATTCTAGCTCTTGTGGTTCTTGAGCAAATGTGGAAAAACTGAACCAGATATCCTTTGTAGGCTCATCTACACTGAAACCCACAGGGGAAAAAAAATCCCCAGCCTATTGCTGCTTAAAAACTTCTGGTTTTGGAGGGAAAGAACTCAAGGGGATGAATCTTGACTCCTGTTTTTTGAACATGAGCTGTGCTTTGGGTCCTAGGATATACCCATCACTTGAGGCTGGCAGTACTACTAGCACATAATAAAACTCCTTCCCTCCCCCCTAACTTTAAATTTCTGCTATCCTTTTATATCATTATGTCTTTTAATTTGAAAGTTTGAGGATGTTGATATTAAGGTTTGCATGAACAGTATTGCAAGATTCTATACCCAGTTATACAGTTACCAATAGCTATGCTGCTATCCAATAAATAAAAGTTTAATTAATAGCACCTCCTTACTCAGCAAATCTATCTCTCCCATTTCAGTGAGCATGCTTTAGGATGATGCTTTATTTCTGACAGCAATAAAAGTGCAAGACTGAGCTAGATTCTCTGGTGGTATCAAAAGTAAATGATAGCTCTATGCTAATGGAAAAAATCTTTAATTTGGAATCTAAACCCATATACCTCAATTGCATCTTAATTACATTTTAATTACATGGAAAATCCACATATAATTGCTCAGAGCTGTTATTGCTTAGCTAGAGATGGTATTTAATTACTTGAATTAATATTTAACACATGTTGTAATGGGGGGAATGTTATAAAAGACTCAATGTTTACTGAAATATTACTGCAATTTAAAAATCCCTAGTACTCTAGAAATGCAGTTACAGATTGAAACTGTAACTTCAGACTGCTTGACTACTGGGAATTTTAACACTGAAATCCCATCACTGTCATCAGATAACAGTATCCTAGGTTGTTAACCAGGATTCATGACCCCATGTGGTGATCACTGCGCTGCTTTTTGCCTGGCACTTTTCTCATCTATCTGAAACGATGACTCTGCCGCTGCAGCCTCTTCCATTCAGACTTAATTCTGCACATAAGGACATGCACTGAAGTAAATAAAACTATTTGCATGTTTAAATTTAACTTTTTTAAGTGCTTGCAGACCTGGAACCTAATGGCTACAAAGGGGTTGGGAGGATATACTGTGCAAAAAAAATGACAGTCCTCTAAAAACAGGCTGTTACATGGTCATCTTTTGGTGTTTGATATAAAATGCATAATAAAAAATATAATTCTCAGCTTATTTGCATTGATGCAACATCAAAAATAAAGTGGGTTGATGGGTTTTTTTAAGCTGTGAAAATTTTCAAAATAATAATTTTAAATTGTTTATTGTCTTAAAATATAACTTTATAGCAAATCCTTCTCAAAATAAAAGATTGCGGTTACTGTTTCAGTCAGCTTAGTCATGTAGTGATGTTGTCCCTGTTGTTAAAAAAACAAAAGAAAACCCTGATTTTGTTTCTTAAGGGATGAAAAATATTACAATAGCAGGAGACGTTATTTCTGAATGAAAAGAAAAATAATTTTAAAAAAATTCCAACTACAAAATAACTCTGCATTTCACCTGCTGTCTTATCACAGAATTGCCCAGCTTCTGTATGGTCCAAAGCCACTGGTCACACTTTCACATCTGCCATTCTCTTCCTGAGGCATGCTTTAGCTTTTGTGGCATCTATTTTTAACCCTCTTAAATTTACTGGGGGGCATTCAAGTTTTGCAGCCTGGGTAGTGTTACCAAGAGCCAAGAAGAATGCAACAGGTTGTTTGCTCCATCTGGTCTCCTACACCCCACCACCTGGGCCACCCGCAGCTGCTGAGGTGCTGGCCCAGGTGGTCTCCCCTACGTTTGTCTTCCCCACCACTCCAGCGGTACCTGCCCTGGCGAGGGGTCAGCACACCTCTGAGAGCCTCTCCATGCACACTCTGTTTTGTTTTCCAATGTTGGCAATCTTTTTTGTTGCGCAATAATGATAGCAACATGCCCGTGCATGAGGCTGGGTGGTAGCTGATCCCTCCCTGTCCCTCGGCTTTTCTCTCGCTGCACAGGAAAGGCTCTTCTGCCTGTGTCCTCAGTGAATGGTAGGTGCTGAGAAAAGCAGAGCTAAAGATCTTGAAGAGGAGGTGTGGAGGGAGGGAAGAAAGGTCTGCCCTCACCATGATTGAGTGAGAGACTAAATAGCCTGTGAGTAAAATCTCTCCTCCAAAGGACTCCTGGGAAAGCTTGTAAGTGACCTGTAGAAATAACAGGCATTCCCGACCGACTGCTTCGTTGGCATCTTACCTGCTTATTGGCTTTCAGCACTGCTCTCAGGGTAGCGATCTGCTCCCGCTTCGTACTCAGGAGTGATTTCAGTTTCAGTATCTCTTCCATTAAGGCCTCCTTGTCTTTGTCGATCATGGGCGCCAGCTCCCGAGCTGCAGCACGCTGGCGTGACAGCTGCAGCGACCGATCGACAGCCTTCTGCAAGTGCTTGATTTGGTCCCTTATTATGGCATTGAGGTTGTAGATGTTCATCGGCTCTTTGCGGATGTCACTGCTATCGGAGACGGGGGAGGAAGGAGGTGCTGTGATGACAGGAGAAATGGTAGGTGTTTTTGTCGGGCTCTGTTCCTTGCCAGGCTCCGTGGCCTCTTTCGTCACCTGCTCAGTCGGGGTCCTGGCTTCTACGGGGGACGCCACCCCCCTTCTGGCGAGCCGCGGGGAAAGGAGACCTCGAGGGTCGTCCGGTCCTTTCAGGCTCCCGCTGCGGGTGACTCTGCTTTGCCTGTAATAGTCCAACATGACCCTGTTTGGTGTCTCGTTGTTGCACAGGCAGACGTGATGGTAGAGCTGAGCAAGCTCCTCGCTAAACGTCACCAGCTCATCCTGGGCGGTGTTGAGGGTATTATGGTTTTCATTTGCTATGCTTGTCATCCTTTGCAATTCCTTTTCCATGTGGACCATTTTTTCCTGGCTTTCCTTGGTCAACTTCTCCAGGTTTGTCACCTGTTCATCGTACGTCTGGATTCTGCTCTCATATTTGGCCTTCTCTTCAGTGTAGTTTTCCACGTATTTATTATATTTCTCCTTTAAGGCTTTGATTTCTGCTTTAAGGTCTATCACCTCAGTAACAGCTACTTTGTATTTACATTCTAGGATCTCCAAGCCATTGATGTCCACTTCATAGTCGTGTGCTTCCTCACCGGTGTCTCGGCCCTTCTCACAGTCAAGCTCAGCTTTCAGCTCCTTGTTGCTCTGCAGTCCCCTCATGGCGTTGACGTGCTCCGTGAGCCTGTGGACTCGCTCGTGTTGCTCGGTCAGGGCTCCCTTGGTGTGCTCCAGCTGTGTCTGAGACTCCTGCAGGTTGGCCAGGAGAATGGCCTTCTCCCTCTCCACCTGCAACAGAGTCAAAGTAAGAAAACCAGGATCTCATCCTACCCGTGCTTTTCTGCTGAACACCAAACTCTGCAATCACGTTCGTCTCTTTCACTCCCCCACTCTGCATATGTAACTTGAAGACTTCAAAGAGATTTTAGCCATATACACCTAAACCATAGAATTAAGTCAGAGAGAGATACATATAATTTGTAGAGGGTTATGAAGTCCCAGCCTCTGTTACAATTTGCAGTATCACTAGGTCGCAATTTTACACATTGTCCACCGAAGAATTACTGTGTGTCCAAGCACTAAGTGCCTAGTCAGCTAGAGTGATGATGCTGGATTTATTACAACAGATGTTCCCTGAATTTTAATAGACATGAACTGCATCACTGTTGACTATAAGCCATTCTACTGGTACATACACATTTCTCGATACAGTTTGAATTTACATTTCCCATTAATAGCTCTGCCAATCTTTCACAATATTTATTTGTATCTTTGGACTGATGCATTAAGGCTTGATTACTGAATGCAAATACAGTAAACAAATGGCTGTGTACATTTCCAAAGCTTAGATTAAATAACCTGCTGTGTGAGAATATAACACAGATCAGGAGACTGAGCACATGCAACTCCTAGGACTCCCCATCTCCATCACTTAACTATAAGCAAAATCCATGATTTTAAGGACAAGAGAGGAAAAGTGGGATTTGCAGTACAGCTAACAAACCACTGGTTCTGACCTAGTAAGTTCCTTTCTGAATATCCACAGAGAAATGTGGATGTTGAACAGCAGAAGCAGTCATGGAGAACTCTACAAGTTTTAATGCACAGCATGTTAAAGCAAGCGAACAAGACAAAGTTTGATCTGCTCGGGTATTTGCTACTCACGATAACACCCCTGAAAGACTCCCATTTCAAGTTTTGAATGTAGTGCTTCGACTTCTTTTCTGTGCCTTTGTCCTGTTCCGAGTTGTGAACTGGGAAGCAGAGGAAGGCACAAGGAGATGGGAATCCTTCTTGCTTTCATGGCTTTTGCAACAGGACCCTGAGCCTACCAGGTTTACTGCTCTTTCTGTCCCACTGTTGCAGTATCTCAGCCCCGTGTTTACACACGCAGTGAAAATGGCACTCTTCACGTTCCCTTTATGAGCGGCTGAATTACTAGTTCTGAGAATTCAAAGCTATCAGTTCTGAAAACCCTTTCCTTCACTATCAGCATCCCCCCAGGTAGTTTGGAAGAAAGTCAAATCAGCCACCATGAATCTAACTGAAGGAAAAGAAAAGCCTTGTAGAGACCGAGAGGGTATTAATGCCATCTCACAAAACGGTCCAAGCAGTGGTTCAGACTCCTATTTTCTCGTAACGTGGCTTTCGAGCAGTGGCTGTTGCTCAGAAGTATTAAGGCACTAAAGCATATGATGATCCCCTGGTTTTACAGACAGGCTTTCAAAACATGGCCTCTATTAGAGCCTGCAATCAACTGCAGGCAAAAACTGTAAGAATAAAAATAGAAGCCATGTTAAAAACATCTAAAAGAATCAGCCTAGTTTTCCCCTGTACAGGTGACTGATGGCTTAAGAATTAAAAAAACAGGGCCAAACCTCATCATTATTTTATGATCCAGTAAGAGTCTGTCTCCTTAGATATAGGGCACTCCCTTTTAGGCACTACATAGTCTGCGCAGAAGAGGACAGCCAAGTACCACAAGTACATTGGTACCCTTCTCAATTTGACATTGCTCCCCCATTGCTGCCTCAGTCTGCCTGTCACCCCCTCCCCTTCCTGCTCAAACCCCACGTCAGCCCACGCTTGTTGAGAAAATAAAAAATAGGGCAACCTTCCCCTTTGCCAAGGGCATCTTCTTAAAAGGTGACCGCTCTCCAGAGATTTCTCGGTCTGACCTGTCCTGGGGAGCCTCAGAGAGTGACCGAGCAGAAGCTGCCTCACCAGCTTTCCTCCAGTCTGCCCCAGCTCTGCTCTCCCCAGAAACTTTCAGCTGAACTCCTGGTTATAGCAGGCTTAGGTGTTAATTATAGTACCCACATCAGATAATGAAGGTGCTTATTCCTTCAGGCTGGTGAGCTACACACATGCACGGAAATCTGAGTTTTGCTTAAAGGACTGTCTCACCTTATAGTGAGAAGTCATATGGATGATAATGATGCCTACATTAGATATCAAAGGCAGGTGGCTTTGGGTCTGCTGTGGGTATGTTCACATGGAAGTAGACAATTACCTGTACGTTGCACTAGTGTAAAAATAAATATAAAGCTTACAGCCAGGGAGCCTTTCCTTCGAGAAAACAACTTGCTGTTAAAGCAGCACAGTGTTTCAGCGTCTGCTTAAATTAATCAGACAGAATTGATCCTGCCAGATTACTGATCTCAGCCATCATGTTCTATCATGAAGGCAAACTGTAACAGAGCTGATCGGGATCTTTATGATCATTTCTCTTCTGAACATAAATGTGTGCTGGAAACAAATACTTCTTTCAAATAGAAAGGATTTTTTCCAGAGAAAACATGCAACTTTTAAAACCCATACACCAACTTGGACAGTAGGTAAAATGAAATACATAGATCTACTAAATTTTACTACTTCTAGTCTAGTAACTATGGGTGAAGATTATACATTTCTCTTTAAAGTTATAAATACATGCTCCTACTTCCAAGGAAAAAAAAAACAACCCCAAAGCTCCAATTCAGCCCTGAGCACACCTTCTGAATATTAATGACTGCTGTTTCCAAGTACGGTAATTATAGTTCTTATTCTAGACAATACCAAACTCTTATTTCCACCCACAGTAAACTACTGGGAATTGCAGTTATTTTTCAGTCCAGTTGGTTGGTTGTTTTTTTTTTTACATTGAAGTTAGTAGCTGCAGTAAGGGTCTTTATCATCTTAAAATGAAAATAAAAGCAATTTAAAAGTAGCTGTACCTATTTTGTGATGCATTCTTCCCTTCAAAGGTTTCGGTTTGAAGAGATTTCCCTTCCAATTTGCTCTATAGCTTGCAATTATGGAAACTAATTTTACCATTGCTATTTGCCCCCCCCCCCCCTTTTTTTAAATAACATCAGAATATCAGTGAATAATTCCTAGTGGAGACTGGAACAAATTAACAGGAAAACTCAGCTCAAGAACCCTGAATCTCAGCTGTATTGTGTTTGCCAGAGAGTAACAGGCAGCTGGAGAAGAGTGTCAGAACCTGGGCTACTTTTTTTTTTTTTTAAACTTTTTTTTTTACTTTTATTTTTTACTTTTTTTTTTTGAGAGAACTTAATCCAAGTTTTCCAAATATGATGTCAGCCTTCAGGAACAGGGAAAGCATTGCCATGGAAGGAAGAGAGGATTCCTAGGCTTTAAAGATGAGATGGATAATTCTCGCTGGACAACAAACATGAAAGCAGAGCAGAAAGCCTTGAGCTTTTCCAAAATAATCTTGGAATACAGGAATTTTCAGCAAGGTATTTGTTACCTAGTGGATTTAAAAGATAGAAACAAAACATTTGAACTTAAATCTCTTCTAGGGATCAGCATAGATCATGGACCACCAGCAGCAGCAGCCTAAATCTGCAAGAAGGAATGATACCTGTCATACTAACTTTTTTGGTGAAGGTTTCTTTTTGAGATTGAGCAGTGAAAAAATTTGCCACACGTGTAAAAAAAGGAAAATCCGAAGTTTACTTCTCTCAAAAAAAGGAGCCTACTGTTCTACAGACATAAAAATAGTTCCCACAAATGGGTCAGTTCCTTCAGCAACCCTGTCATAGTACAGCCTCTTCAAGTAAAACAAGAGGAACATAGACCAAATATTGAGATGTGACTGAATGAACACCACATGGCAAAGACACTGTGGAGGAGAAAAAAAAAATAAATTCAATTTTGCTGAAGAATTACCTTTTGTCAGCTTGAACCCAATTAAATCTCCCATCCACTACAAGGAAAAAATTTGGAGTAATTCGTCACACTTACTGTGTGTGACCCAAGGTGAGCTGATGCAACTCAAGAGAGCTGATCACTTTAAAAAAGTACACACCAGCATTTTCCAGTAAGCCTTTTCAGTTTCTAAAGAAATCAGATTTCCAGCTGGGTCCAGTTTTTCTTTTTAAACCTTACACCTTTAAACATGATTAGAATACTGAACAACAGTGGTGGCTATTGGAGTGAGGGTGCTGGGGCCCAGCAAAGCTGCTGTGACCTAAAAATGGTTATATTTATTTTCTAGGGTCCTCCTAGGGTCCCATAGGATCCTAGACAGTTTGTGGCTAGTGACTGTGAGAAGGCTGACACTTTGTTTACGATGTGTAAAATAAATAAGTAATGTTAAATTCAGAGACCATCAAAACATTTGCAGTGTCTTTCAAGTAGAAGTTTGCTGATTTATCAAGCTCAATATTTAATTTAATAAAATCAAGACAAAATATACCCAATCTTGTTTTTTTCAGTTCCAAACAGCTTTCACTCCAGATTTATATTGCATAAACTTCATTGTAAATGATGGTTGAAAATACTTATGCTGTATTTTAAAACGTCACCATTTCAAAGCATTTCTTCTGAAGGTGGGTTTTTTTATTTTAACATTGTATTTCTGAATAAAATCAAAAGCTACATATATATGCATATATTATATACATAAACGTATACGTCCATACACATGCATAATTTTATATATGCACATATACACAAACTACACACATTGTTTACATTTTAATACTGAAAAATTTTCTGAAAATTTTTAACAGAAATAAAATTCCAAATTTCAAGCTTTTCCACTTAAATTATGTATATCTTGCATCAAAGTTATTTGTGCAAAGCACTAGATGTCGTCAACATTTGCCATGTCATAGTGATACCTGTGAATATTGAAATATTAAGATCAATTCAAGCAACTAGAGCCATTGCTCAATAGATGTAACCAAACAAAAGGGAAGCCATTGTAACTTAGAAAATAATTAGTTGTAAGATAAGAAGCCCTGGGACAATCTCATTCTAAACAGCTCGGCCCTGGAAGAACAGATGCGCAAAGATAAGAAAGTTACAAGGTGATCACAAAACCAGCCTTGAGGGATAAGGTATATGTGATACCAGGACTGAGTCTGAAGACCCTCAACGACCACCCGGAGGTGCCAACAAAGGTGCACGGAAAGACATTAGCATATGCTAACGAGTTCCCGGAAAATCCATGAATGTGATAAGCACTACTCGGAAATATAATGAATATGTCTATTAACATAGTATAAATACTTGCTAGTTTTGTCTTTTGGGTGTGCATGTTAGGTGGAGTTATCCCCCCTGCACCCAGCGCTGCAATAAAGAATGCCTGCTTTCTAAAACTTCAAAATAAGTCTTACAGAGTGAATTATTTTGCCGCTTTCTGGTAACAATAGCTCAGATCGAAACTTCCCACGGTGTGTTTGGCAATGAAGTAAATAGAATAATTAACTCTTCAGCAAATATAGGACAGACCACGCCGGGATTTATTGTTCTCTCACAAGCACTGAAAATTTGGTTTGCTCTACTTCCAAAATGCCTTTTACGTTTTAAGCAGGAAAGGATTTACATTTACGCCGTTTAGAAGAGGCACTTTTTGGAAGCCTGCAGCAAGAAAATGCTGGATGTTTCCTTGATGGTGTCAAAAACCTTTCAAGCTCTTGTGGCAGAGAAGATGCCCAACAGCCTGGGCAGCAGGACCCTTGCTCTGTGTGGCACTGTACCCCTTTCTAAGACAACGTCAGCATCGGGGCTGGCAGCTTGAGGTTTTGTCTGGCTTGCATCCCAGGTTCCTAATCTGGTTATGCCCGGGCTGGGATGAATGGAGACCAAATGGTGGCTGTATGGTCCCCAAGGCACCCCCTGCAGCCTGCGCATCCGCCGGGACTGCCAGGGTGGACAAGGGCACTCTGGGACATCTCACACGCCACATGCTCTCCGAGTGCACAGTTATTAAAAGGAACGCACCTCTCCTTTTGTTCTCTCTTGACGGTATGCCAAATCTTGTTCAAACTGAATTTAATGTCAAAAACTCCCTCTGACTTGCAAAGGAGCATAATCAAGTCTGTCTGGATTTTAGTGGGGTTTTTTCCAGATAGCTTTGGTCATATTGAAGAGTACTTTGTTCCATTTGCAATTTCTTGGACATTTCCCATTATCAAAGCAGGAAAAAACAGAATTTAACCATCTGCAACCACAGTAGCTAGGACCTTTTCTCCTCCTTGCACTACACATCTGCTCAGATCACACTGACTTTTTGCAGACAGATACTCTGTTTACTAGGGATATTTCTAGCAAAACATGGATATGAAGACACACCGAAGCAGAAGTCTGAAAACGGGACATTACGTGGTCAAGAATGAGGGAAATAATTGCAAAAGCTGGCAGTAGGGTCCATAGGATGGGTGTCTAAACACTTCAGGACATTAAATTCAGCTCTTACCTGCATGAGTTGCTGCTTCAGTTTCTGTATTTCTGATATGTTGAGCTCACTGAAGAGGTCAGAGACAGGGTGCAGAGATTCTGCTTTCCTACTCGTGGGAGTTCGGTAGTCACCGTTGAGCTTCACGAGAGGCCCGTGGATATGTCCATTCATTTTGTCGTCATTGTTGGGCTCGCTCCCATCCTCTGCAAACTTCAATCCATCTACTGATATATTAATATGGTTATTATACATACTATCATTGAGGTTGATATACTGGGAGAGTTCCTTCCTCAGATTGTTCTTTTGCTCTCTTTCATTTTTTAAAGTTTCCAGAGCTTCCTCCAGCTGATGCTCAGCAATCTCCTTCAGCCGGATGGCATCTTCTAGCTGACTATTAAGCAACACTGTCTCCTCCTCAAATCGTTTAATCTCATGCTTTAAGCCTTCATATTCAACCTGAATTAGACAAGACAAAGAACATTCATAATACTAAAACTTAAGTCATGAAAACCTGCCATTTATCAGCCTTATGGAAACAGGTTTTACAGGAAAATACAGTTTGAAATACCAGACATTGCCTGCAGCTGCAAAGAACTGGCTGCACGGAAAATGCAAGTGGAGCCTGCTCTTTTAAATCCTCCACTGCTCACTTTTTCAGCATGTGAGAATGAAGAAATTTAACACCTTTTTCTGAGTAACTTATGACAATAAGCAATGTATGTCATGGACAGAAGGCTGTTTAGTAGCAGATATCCTGGTAACCATAGATTTATTATGAATTGCCATAAGCAATGTTGGTATATCAAGGTATGCATAGATCTCAGGCTAATATAGTCAGATTTATTAATCGCAAGTATTCTGAAGATGACTCCTTATCTAAATTCTTACCAAATGTAAAGTCACTCAGGCACGGATACTCTAAAGTATCCGGAATCTTAGTAGTGTTCAAGCACAAAAACTGCAGAAGAGACTCAACTCTCTTCTCTGCGTCACACAAGCCTTTCCATTATTCAAGAAGCATTTGATTTTAAAAATTAAACAGCAAACTATTCATACAATCAGTTTAAACTCTAAGATGCCCCAAATTGTTGGAGATTTTTAAGCTATCAAACAAGCATAGTAAACAGCTCATCCAGCCGCACAATCCTTGCACTGTGTGCTGGGGGTGGTATTTCGGAGCACTTGGCAACCTGTTGCTCTGAGCGCGCTGCCTAAAGCGCTTCCCCCAGCGACCTGGTGCAGCCTCACCGGGCTTGGAGGGACTCACCGGTCCTTCTCCTTCTCAGAGGGCAGGCTGCCTGCCACGCACTGACGTGCAATCTTTTACCAAGGTATTTATTGGCAGTGTGGGCTGAGAAAAAAAAACCAGCTTCTTCTCTCTTCTTTAAAAGGCAGCTCCCACATTTATTCAGTCCTTTCTATCACACCTAACAAGAAGCAAAGCTTAGGTAAACTCGATCTAGCTCAAAACCAGTTGCTGAGCAGTATCTAGGTGGCACTGCTGATGCCCACAGCAGAAGACCTGCCCATGCTGGCCCTCCTCATCTTCCTTTTCACTGCTGGAAAATCCCACAGCAGAGAAAACAAAGAGCTTTGTTTCTAAAGGTCATTGTCCATGCTTGACCAACTCTCCTGGTAAAAATGATTGTGCTTTGATTTTTAATTCAATTCTAATCCTGTTACTTATCCACCTTTTCATTTCTAAATGCAAAAAATTCCCAGTATCAGGTGAAATAATTCAATAGTTTGGTGAAAGAGGAAAAGAAATACTGAATTTTCATGCTTCCATAAAAAAAGCTTTGTTCAGTTGAGGCTTTTCTCATTCAAATGCATTAATATGCATTATTATCTGCAATTTTATGGCATCATCTAGAATATCTTTTCTTTGACATATATATATTTAAACAAACTATAATAAGGTTCTGGTGAAAATAGAAATATCAACCATTCCTACTGGAGTAGAATATTTATCAACCTGTCAAAAGTCTTGTACTCAGAAGCCTTTGGAAAGGCAAACTTAAAAATCAAAGCACTACTCTTCAAACCCAGAGAATGGAAACATTTCAAACAACAAAGAAAGTTCCAAAGTCATATTGGAAAATGCTAAATAGAAAAGGAAAATCCATGATATTTTGAAACCTGCATTAAGGAACTTGATCTCTTTTCTAACTAGAGAGAGAGGTCCACCTGAAAAATCATTAAATCCCATCAAGTAGCTATGTTTATAACTTAAGGATGTGGAAAAAGAAACCTTTTAAAATTTTAAATCCATATGAAAACTTGAGGTCTAGATTATCTACATGATTACCATCTCATGGATTCTTGCTTACAAAAGCTACAAAAAAACCCAACCCAGACAATGACAGTTTAGCGCTAAGACTTGTAACATATGGGTTTGTAAATTAAAGTATAAAACGCTCTTGAAATTTTACCTTTTAGATCAAGGCTGGTTTAGGAATCACAAGTGTGGGGACGCGTGATGCAAAATGACTGATTTTTAAAGCCATTAAAAATGTGGCAATGCTTTTTCTCTCCACAGAATTTGGATTCATTAAGAATGAAATATTATGACAAATATAAACACTTGCCAACCGATTTTCTTCTGGGGGAAACTAGGACAGTCCATAATTTCCTGATACTGTGAAAATGCCTCCTAGGAGGTTGGTGAGGAAAATATCCATGCCTCAAAGAGGGAATTTGCTAGCTTAGTAAATAACTCTGACACAAAGACGATCTGCTATAAATTCAGTTTCAGGAGTATGAAAATCTGGGTATCTTCATAAATAAGGAAACGACGTACCCTTTTCTATTACCTGCGTATTCCCCACAGCACAGCTTCGTTGTTTTAAATGTTTCAATTGCATTTGTGCTAGAGCAGCAAAATAGCAGTAACAGATAGCTGAAACAGTACTGCGTGTTCCTGCAGGAATAAGGCAGGTCTGTTCCCAGGCTGCCATTACAGACTGTGACAGTCTTGGCTGTTTGATAAAAGCCCCAACTGAACCAGGCAGTAGGTTAGGACATAAACCAGAGGTTGCAACGCAGCATTGTTACCATCTGCTAGCGTTAAGGAAATGGCGTTACAGCGTGCCATGTTGCACTGGTCTGGAAATGTCTAAAAGGCAGAAAGTGTTACATCATGCAACTCAGATACTTAAATATTGATCACGGCAAGTTAACTCTTCTGATGTGAGAACAAATCTCTTTCATTCAATTTAAAGGATAAGTGTGGTTTTGATTACTCCCTCAGCAGTATCTATAACCAGCAGCAAAGGGACCTGCGCTTTTGTAGGAGGGAGAGAACAGACCCCACGACTGCTTGCATCTGGATGCAATGGGGCTGCTGTTTGCGACGGTTCCTCGGGGTGCATTCTGCACTGCAGTGAGAATTACAGTGTGTTGGTTTGCCATCAGCTGCAAACTGCTGTAATGAGGAAAACAAAAGACAAACTGGGAATATCTGACGTCCCTTCGCCTATTTTTGAAACTTGCTACACTTGCAGGTTAGCATGGCTGAGAAGAGAGCAACACTGGTACAGGAAAACTGAGGAGCAGGGGTAAAAAAAAAAATAAAGAACAAGGAGAAGATTATCTCCCCTTTTCTCCACTTCAGAAGGGGAAAGGATGTGCAGGAAACCAACTGAGAGGAAATGGAGGGCTGAACTCTGCCGCTGGGCACTGAGTTCAGCGTGCAGGGAGGGAGGAGAGGAAAAGCAGGAAGCGAAAAATGCAACTCTATCTATTGTAATAATTTCTCTGCTATTACAAAGTTCTGCAATGAAATATTCCACCAAGATTTTCCTAACACTGAGGCAAGGGCCTCCCCATGCATCAAAAATGGCCAATAACACTGTTATAATAAGCGTTTAGCAAAAACTCAACTGAAAAAACATACAAAGAAACTTCTGTCAAAGGGCTCTGCAGGATCAAATTACAAGCGTTGGAGAAAATGGCGTCATTTTTCAGCATAGCGCCTTGAATCTTTCGATGCTTACTTGATTCTGTTTCAGTGTGGACACCAGTTTCTGTAAAGTGATGTTTTCTTCTTCAAGCTCAGTGTAGTCCTGGAGGAGTCTCGCCTCTCGAAACTTGTACTCTCGAATTTCATCTTTCATTCGTATCCTCTGTAGTTCCACCATTTCGTTATTCTGATGAGAGAAAATGCAAGTACATTACCATTCATGCACAGCCACTTTAATGATGCACACTGCCTTCAGAAAAGGCGAAACAAAAAATTAATCCTCCAATAGAAATGATTTAATAGTGCAAATCAAAAGAGCACCACCTTTTAATTTGAGGCCAAGCAGTAATTTCAGGTGTGTGCTTGCAATGCAGTAAGGAGAACATCCGATAAGGAAGCTTGATTAAAACAGTTTCAAGGTTAGACGCTTATTGAAATGGAAAACCTGGCAAGGCTTTATCATCTCACTAGTTTTATTGCTCTATGATACAGTTGGATTTAAATAAAATTACCACCTGTTTTCCACTGAAGGATGCTTACTACATTCACACAGAAAAGCAACGAGTAACTGCATCTGTTCTGCAGAGACATCTGTTCCTGAGCAAGGTGCGCTCGCACGTTTGGATCTGCAGGCGTTAGAGGGGCGCACGGGCAGGTGGGGGGGACCTGCCGGGCAGACGGCTGTAAAGCGCTCGTCACAAACCTGACCAACGCATTGCTGCGCTGAGCAGGATCACACCCAGTGGTCTGAGAATGTGCAAAGTCACCACTCTTTTTCCCATTAGCGCATACAGTTCCCAGACAACCTTAGGAGAGAGGTCACGAGGGATCAGTTTCACCAAAAATTGCTTCCACTGGATTCCAGCTCTGACCGAGTTTGCCATTAAGGGTCAGATTATTCTGGAAAGACTCTGCTGACATAACCTTGATGTAAAATGCACCACGGGAAGATGGAGTTAACACACAGCTGGAAGAGAACAGCGACCGACGCGGGCGGTAGGAGCAACCTCCCCCTCTACTTTGAAGACAAGCCTGCATTTTCCTGATTAATAGGTATAGGCGTAACCAGTCACATCTTCTCCTTGCCTGCAGGAGGAACCTGAGCAGTGCCACAGCAGCTGGAGGAGGGAAGCACTACTGCGGCCTTAACGATGGGGCAGAGCCCACTCACTGCCAGGGTCTCAGAAAGAGCACACCTGGGAAGAAGTCATGGGTTTCTGTAAAAGAGTCCAGTGTGGAGGGAGGGCAACAACTGGCCTGATAGTTACCTGGAAAAGTCAAGTGTTTAAAAATTCATTACAGCAGAAATTTTAGTCAAGAGAACTCTGAAAAGATCAATCTGTACAACTCACTCGCTGGTATGTAAAGGATAAAACCCCGTCTTCTGAATTAAGGATAAACAGAACTTTGCTTAGCACCTAGATTAAATAAACAATTCTACATCCCTGGAAAATAACATTGCAAAGCATGAAAAAAAAAAAAGTCAATGCAAGAGTTACAAAAGTGCTTTTTAAAATTAAGCCTCACCCTCCTTCCTGGCAGCTAATTAAGAAACTACCTAATTTCTTAACTGATGGCAACTGTGAAGATCCCTAGTGGCAGAAGAGTCACAGAGCATTAGACACAAGTAACTCCCTGCAAATATGCCTGCATCCATCACCGCCTAATAAATCTCTGAGTGAACTGTAAGAATAGCACCGCAGATGATTTCACAAGGTGAAGGCATTTTATACCTCAGGGCTGCCTCTATACGTTTTGTTTCTGTCATCACGTTCTCAGCTGTGGCAGTTATTTACACTTGCTAGGTGTGGGTGTACATGCAAGTCTGAGGCAATACGTGGACAACACCAAACGCACGACTCCGCTGTGTCAAGTATAATTAGGCTGCTCTGCAACTCTCCCGGTGTTTGGAGGATGATCGGCCCAGGGAATGAATAGCAAACCATGCTGGCTGACATCCATCCAGCGCTGACGGGAGCCCCGGGAGCACGAGGCTGTGCAGAGGAGCTCTGCCCGCGCAGCTCCCGGTGCAGCGGCCGCGAGCCGCTCCCAGCAGCGCTGCCCACGCCTCGCTGGGGCGAGCTCACCACCACCACGCAGGACAGGTGGCTGCCGAGGGTCCGCTCATGGTGCAAACTGGCTCTGCCATCAACGCTGCTGATTGAAAGGAAGGCCTCTCCAAAAGTGAGGAAAGAAAAAAAGGTGGCCAGAGATGGAGGACCCGAGCAAAGAATTTTTACTGAATCTTGATATATTATTTCCCTGATAGAGTACAAGGCACGCTACTTTGAAAAAGCCTCAAAAATTAACTCTGTAAGGTCATAGTAATCCCTTGTCTTTCCCATTACTGCAAACAGCAACAGAAAACATGAGCTATCATCTTGCTGGCGTGCACCACCATTTCTTTAAGAAGAGAGAAACCACATTCCTTCACCACTTGTAACTGCTGCTTCTCCTACATAACCTCGGAGGTATAAACAGAACCATTTATAGTGCTCCTCCTCCTCTTACACACAGAGAAACTCTCTCCACAGAGCAATCTCTATTCATCATTACTCACGGCATTTGGTCAAGGAAAAAACAGTGTGAAAAGGGAAGACTCGCCAGTCGGAGCATCCCGTCTGCTGTGCTCCCGGTGACCAGGGCCAAGAAGCAATCCTCTCGCTCTGCCACAGGGGCCAAACAAACTCAGCGGATTAGAGAATGCGGCATCACCTCTTCAAAGTAATGTAATACGTGCTTTTTGTCACTGCAAACGTGCTGGCATTGTTCTTCGTGCTCCCAGATCCCTCCTCCTATTTGTGAACATCTGCACTATGCTGGCAAACATCCAGCTGCAAACCGCTCTAGTGCTTTCACTGCTTCCTGTGCAACGCGGCGCTGGCACGTTACAGGGCAAAAGCCTGGTGTTATTGAGGTTTACGAGTGAGTAGCCACAGGACATGCTGGAGTGCTATTCTGTTTTCCTTCACACGAGATCTCGATGCATTTTATGGAACTGAACTAGTCTTCAACGTATTAAAAAAAATAATTCATGCTGAGTTTATTCTTTGTTACTGTCAGTAAGAAGGCTATATTGCTTTCCATCCAGTGCTCTGAATAAATACAGTATTTTCTCACAACTCTCTGCAGTTATTTTGAACTATTTTAAATACATATTTCTTAAGCAGACAATACGCAGTTATAGAGGATAGATCTTGCTGTACTGGTACAGTGGCAGTAAGATGCAAAATTTTATTTGGCCATTGCATCATTCCTCTTCCAAGGTGACTTGGACTCATACGAAAACAGTATGAGAGGATTTAAAAACACAAGGCAAAAGGAGTCTGTCAGCAGGGCAGTTATCTATATGAACCACTAGAGGACAATGTAACACAAATTATCAGTAAAATAATTCGTAATTAAACTTTACTGGTAATCAAGCACTGAACGTTAAGCTTGCAGGTTACAGCAATTGAGCCAGATGCTTTTAGTAGGGCACTGCCTCAGGACTTTTTACTTTTCCAGAGAGGATTCCCCTCTGAACTACTGTATCTGTTAAAACCAAATTAATCCAAGAGGTGGAGCTAATGATACATAAGCAATGTTTTAATGGCTGTAAATTATTTTCAGTCCCAGTCACCAGCTGAAAATGGTGCAATGGTTTTAATGGATCAGTGCCAAAAAAAAAAAGAAGGAAAAGGCCTTTCTGTGAAACTATAGAAAACAACAGAGTCCTTGTCAGCATTGCATCTAATTATACACGAGCACTAATTGTGGAAGATGTCACTCACATAGCTCAATGCACGTCTAATGAACCTACATGAAACAGAACAGACCATAAGAAATGAAAAACAGAAGGCTCAGTTGAGATAAAGTCTGCTCAGGTCACCTATCCACTAGTGCTTAGATATGCATCAGATTTCCCATATATGAAAAGTGAAAGACACCTCTAGGTTTACAGGGGCAAGGACCATTTCTGTATAGTTACACCATCACTTCAATCCTGACAGGTCTCTGAGCTTCAGTGGAATATAAATATTAAATAATAAACTTTCATACTTCTTATCAAAATTAAATGCAATATATAGATGAATACATTATTCATTTTTTATTCACTATGGACTTTTAAAATGCTGTATTCCATACACTATATACAGAGCACGTTGTATTAATTGTGTGTGTAGACGCATTGTAACACATTGTGTGCTACCAAGTAATTTCAAGTGAGAAGGTACTTTAAAATGAAAGAATGGTAATGTCTAATTTTGAAAACAATGAGGAAGGACTATGAAAAAATATATGATTCCACCACGGTCATTTTTTTGTCAGAACACCCCCAGTGTTGCCCGAGGAAGCCGCTCATTGCACTCTTGTGTCCTATCAACATACCAAAGGAAAGCAAACCAGGCAAGGGACACTGACCTGAAGCTGGGTATTCTCATCTCCAAGGTGAGAAGTGAGGCCTGGTGGCGCTTGATTTCCTGTCAGCTCAATTTTGGCCAAAACCAGGTTTGGCACTTCCTTCAGGATCATTCCATCACAATATTAACTGCACTTATAAATTATTTTGGCTTCTTTTTAAAATATTGTTTGTATCTACTCAGCAATATGCAAGTACAAATGAATTCATAAGAAATTAATAAGGGAAAATTAACTAAATCCTAAAGCATCTTTGATTCATTGCTTTTAGAATATATGGATAGACCCTAAGAAATTTTAAAGCCCAATTATATCTCCTCTTTAGAAGCCTCTAATGTGAATTATGGGTATTTTTTCTTTGTTTTCTGTAATCAATGGAAAATCTAATTCTGTATCATACAGAGAATTCTTCACACCAGCATGATGTAGCAGGACACCAGGACACCACTGGAAAGCCAGCCGTCCTCCTTTCTACTGATGGAAGGACCCAGAGAGGAAGCTAACACAAGGAAAAGACCCAGAAGGAGACTTGCCATGGCTGAGAGGAGGCCAGGGAGCACCAGGTGGTCTACAGAACTACCAAACGTGCCCCAGCAGGTCCTGAATTTTCATTCCAAAGGGATAAAGGAAGTTGAGAGAAGAGAGGACGAAAGGAGGAACAGAAGACTGAGGACTATTTTCTTTTATTTACCGTCAACTGTTCTACGTCCCCAAAGAAAGTCCTTTAGACTAGCCTTAAAGTTTCCCTCTGTTATATACCTTGAACTAAAAGGATGACATTTTCCATGTTTCTAGATATATTTAAAACCATAATGGGATTTTGTTGGTGACCTAGTGTGACCTGGCCTGACCCTTTTGCAGAATTTGCAGCCCCAGTGCTCCTGATGATTCATAGATCCAGACACCCTAGCTAAGCAGGGATGGAGCATCTCTTACAGAACGATTTTTGCTTCCCTTTCTCTATATCCCAGAATAAATTATTTCAAAGATTAATTTTCCTCATTGTTAAAGGTCTGCATCCTCCTTTTTAATCTGAATTTATATGATCTCATTCTTCAGAAAGTTTCATTCAGGTGGAATTACTAGAGTTCATGATATCTTATGTGATCTAACCAGCTGTATTGGCATACTACTTTAAGAGCACAAATACTGCTCCTATTGTCCAAAAGCGGAAACCACTAACTTTTGAAATTATGTGTGATTCTGACATGAAAGCAACCTCCTTAGCTTTCAATATATCATTCATTATCTCAAAACCAGAAAAAAAAAGCAGAGATGCTATTGTGCACAAGATAGTTTTGAAAATAAATCTGTAGAAAAAGATAAGTACCTATAATCTTTCCCTTCCATGGATAAGTACCTATAATCTTTCCCTTCCATGGATTTACTTACAAAATGACAGCACTATCAAAGACCATATATTTGGTAGCTATAGCATATTGAATAGAAGCTAGATCAAGATAATGTATGTTTTAAGTTTCTTCACCAGCAACAGCTCTTAAATAAAACACAATACACCTAATAATTTAATCATCTGAAATGCTCAATGCATTTAATTGGAACTGCTAAATCTAAAGTAGTAAGGTGAATTTCTATCAAGGGCAATTAAATGGCCCATTTATGTAGTTATCACAGGGTTTGAATCTCATAATATTTAATGCTGTAAATCCTGCTCCATATAAATCCCTATAAAATATATATGAAAGTCAATAAAATAGATAAGTATATGTATCAAAAAATAGAAATAAGGAATGTTCTTGTTGTTTAGGTATTTAATTTTCCTGCTGAGTATCATGGTCACATAATATTACACAGATTTCTTTATAAACTGATATAAACTACAAATCTCTAATCATACACATTTATCTGGTGAACACATGCAAAATAATGGTTTGATTTGTATGCATTAATAGCAATCAATGCATTATAGTAAAGCATTAATTACATATAAATTATAATTAATTATAATTAATATTAGCACCCTGTAGCAACCACTGCTGTAATATTCCTAACTAATTCTTTCAAAGGAAGAGAAACTTTACTGAACTAAACTGTATCAAAACAGCATGAAAGGAAATTCAGAGTATATAGCATGGTTCAGTTAATGTGATCTTTCTGCATGTCTGCGGAATAATGTCATACACTAACATATGATCATTGCAAATAACAAAATATCAATTGGTTGGAAAAACTTTTGCCATGAGGAGGACATTGTGGAGGTCATTTTGTTTAAACTTAAAACTCTGCTATTCATCTGTCTCCTGCAACTCCAGTGGCATTAAACAGTTCTTAGAAAAGTGGGAGAATTTATTTCTAAATACTACATCGGGTAAAAAGAAAGATGATGACACATCCATGCTTTGGAGCAGGCTGATAACATCTTGCAAATGCAGCACTCTCCATGAGGAGTCTTCCCACAGTCCATTCAGGTCTATACTGGCCTTCAAATTTCTCCAGGTACCGTTGGACAAAACTATGTCCACCCAGGGGCCAGCCACAGCCCAAAGGCCACTCCTGCTTATAGAATCACAGAATCATTTAGGTTGGAAGAGACCCTTAAGATCATCAAGTCCAACCATTAACCTAGCACTGCCAATTCCACCACTAAACCATGTCCCTAAGCACCACATCTACACCTCTTTTAAATACCTCCAGGGATGGTGACTCAACCACTTCTCTGGGCAGCCTGTTCCAATGCTTGACAACCCTTTCAGTGAAGGAATTTTTCCTAATACCCAATTTAAACCTCCCCTGGCACAACTTGAGGCTGTTTCCTCTTGTCCTATCACGTGTTACTTGGGAGAAGAGACCGACACCCACCTGGCTACAACCTCCTTTCAGGTAGTTGTGGAGAGCGATAAGGTCTCCCCGCAGCCTCCTCTTCTCCAGACTAAACCACCCCAGTTCCCTCATAAGACCTGTTCTCTAGACCCTTCACCAGCTCCCTTCATGACATGTTGTTGCTGCCATCCGCCCAACCCCATTGCTGCGGGAGCAGGATGGGCTCCCCCAGGCTCCTGTCACGATGAAGAGCATGGGGCAGGAGCGTGCAGCCAGGGGTGGACAGGGCACTACCTCTTAACGTCACGCTTTAGCTGGATTATTTTGCTGCATTCTCTTTATTCCCACAGCACTGAATACTGCTTGAGCAAGAAATACTCGAGACTGCTGTTGCCCACTCTACATCACCTGTTATCCCATGGCTGACTGGGTACTGTTATAAAGATACCAAACCCAAATTGCTCATGCTAGATTAGCTCAGAAAAATAAAAGAGGGGAGGAGTTCTGGGGTATTTTGGACTGAAGGGCAATTTTTTTTTTTTCCCCAATTACAACTTTCTTATGAAGGTTGTTATTTTCTATCCACAATTTAAGAAACCAACAGCAGTGATTCTACATGACAATGCCTCAAGGCAGGCTTTTTGATGGAGGAGTCACACAGGCCTTTTCAAGCTCACCAAGAAACCAAGAGCTGGTTTTAAAGCCTAACTGATCACTTGGGAGAGGCATCTGCCAGTTATACGTATCTCTTTGAGAGGCCATCTGTCAGATGCAAAGTGCCAAATTTCCTTCTAGACCCAAAGGGGCACCGGCTAACCAACAAAAGAGAAGCTGTGCTAACAGGGTGTGGGTCTGTGATCAGTTTAAGCTCAGCGGCCCCACAGCTGCTGCTCCCAGGTCCTGACCCTCCCTTGGGCCATCATCAACCGGATCAGGGACAGCAAGAGACCCCAGAAAACAAACAAAAAGTTAGTTTTAATGGTATTTATACTCCCTGACACTGCTGACAGGGTGGACACACAGACACTGGTGCTAGCAGGAGGTAGGGAATAGGAACACATGCCATTTCTATTTTGGATATGTTTGCTGCTCAGCAACAACTATATGATCTATTCCAAGTATGAGAGGTGGAAATCTAGCCCCATCAATGCAAATTGTAAAATAGATATAGCCTCCAGCAGGACTAAGATTTCACTGTATGTGCTGAAATGTTGAGGAGCAGGTAGCAGTAAAGTGAATTCATTAGGATAGTAAGGAGGAAAGAGAAAAGACACCAAAGCACATAAATAAGATGGAGGAGCTTGACAATTTTGGGACTCGTAATGCTTGGTTGGTACGAAAAATTACATCCCTGTTTGACTGCTTGCTTTTGCATTGCTTTCTGCTCTCTTACTCAAACTTTTGATGTCAGGATGGTTTCAGAGCTCCCTGTGGTAAGCCGTCTCTGAGCATGCCAGGCAGCAACTCCATTCTCCCATGTTTCAGGCACGGAGCTAGGCTCCTTGTAAGCTTTCCATTCCCCATGGCAACTGCCTCCCCTCCTTAGGACTCGGAGCTATTTTAATTACAGCTCGCTGGTAGCTCAATCCTACATTCCTTATACTCCTTATACCAGTAATCAAGCCGTGCTGTCAAGGGATGCACGTGCCGGGCCAGGGCTCTCAGCACTGTGTTACAATACTATCCAAGCTCTGTTTTTTTTTTTCAATTTGCACGCCAAGTCAATCTTTGGTCTTGTAAATAGCAGCTAGACATGGCAATATCGATGTCTGTGAGCAAGTGCCTCTGCCTTCTCCCACTGTGGGAGGACTGTGCTGCAGCGCGGTGTTAGAGCTCAGGAAGCTGAGAGCGTGTCAACGCACAGACCCAGGGCTGGGCAGCACTACTAATAAATCTGGTCCTCAGGAGAGTGCAGCTGAATTAGTAGGGGGTTGAGTTCAAATTAATCAGACATGCAATTAATCCTGATCCTCAGCTCACAAAAGATCATAAAAATCATAGAAAAATGGATCTCGAAGGGGCTTCTGGGCAGCACCTAGTCCATTTGTCTTTCCCAGGGCAGAAGCAACTACATCTATGTCATTCCTGGTATTTGTCTAATCTCTTCTTAACCACTTCCATTGACAGATCCTTTCCCAGAAAGTTGTTTCCTGAGTTCACTTTTGCCTTTGTCAGAAACCTTTTTTGAATGTCTAATCTGAACCAGAGTCTTTCAGGCTGCAAGAGAAAACCAGTATTTTTTCTCCTACCCACAAAAGGCAGGAAAATAAATGCATCTGTTCCTCTCTGCAGGAGTCTTCCATTTACCCACCATTCCCATCTTCAGCAACTTCTCTCTTCTCTGCAAACAGAAGAGCACATGAGAACTGATGATCCCAGATAGGTCCTACCACAGAGAAAACTCATTACATGTCCTTGCATGAAATAGGGCAGAAACGTAGGGAGACGGGCGATGACGACAACAGGAACTAGATGTCAGGGGAAAAAGAATAGGAGACCCCAATTAACACTCCACATTCCCTCTAATACCTGGTTCCTCGCAGTAGATTGAGAGAGAAAAAAAATATATTGAAAGAAACAAAGAAGAAACCATTAATACTTTTTAGAAAGTAGTATGAATAAATAGCTAAGGGATACAAAGAAACTAGTCACAGGTACAAATCTACTTCAAGGAGCCATCTGCTAGGACATTCTCTATTGTGCTGCAGAGGAGCTGTGAGAGCTCAGCATCAAAGCAGCTCCGTAAACCCATGCTCATAGCAGAGCTCCCCTTGTCAAAATTATTCTTGCGGATTGCCAGCTGCAGAGGCGTTTAAAAGCTGGCTGTGAATCTGCACCCACCACCCTCCCAATGACAACAGACTATTTCAAATTCCCCTTGGAAAATATCAATACAGTAAAAAAAGGTTGCTAAGAAAGGAGGAACAACAAGAAAGAAACTTCAGTAATTCTCCTTCTTCTCCAGAAGGACAGAGACATGGCATCTTTAAATAAACACATCTGTGCCACAAAATTCAAATGTTCCAATGCAGCCAATTCTGTCATTATTAAGAGAGACTATTTCCTCAAAGTCAGGAGTAATTTCAATAATCGAAATCCATGTAACATTACCCATCTGCTGCAAAAAGAAGCACAGCAGCATTCTGCAGCTTATTTGACCTTGTGTGCAGAACACCCACCCACCCCCGCTCATTCTTCTGTGGCATGAGCAGAAACATCAATTCAGAAACAGGAGTTGATTAATATTAAAAAGATGAAAATAGCTTGTTGACTAATGCCTTTTTTTTTTTTTTCCTTTCTCCTCAAAGACTTAGCATTTTTATTTTAGGCAATATATTTGAGTGACTTAGGTGGCAAATATAGCCAATGATAAGTACCTCATCTGTCTGTAAACTATATTCTTTAGGACTGAATTTTACACATAATTTTTATTTATTACAGCACACATGGTGATTCATGAATACGAATGCCTATATAGAGAATTTGATGAAGTAAACTGCACTAAAGGTTACTTGAATTTTTTGATATGGACAGTGAAAATACCTGAACTCAGAAAGTGTCTCTAACATTGCAGTTATCTCGACTGTTCGATATAAATTGGTTTGAAACCTGATCTTGGCTTTTATAATCTGCCCTTTCCTTTATTTATTTTAATACGGATTGCATATTTCACAGATTTACTTTATGCAAGTATATTACAGTCAACAGTAGTAATTTTTGCATTGACAGTTTTCTATCCTGTCCTTAAAAGGCTGAGGAAACAAGATTCCCATTGCTCGGCACGCAGGACAGAAATACAAATGTAATACATGCCACAAGAACACAGTGCAAGGGCTGACTACTAATGCCATAATCTCTGGGAGAGTTACTCAAGCATGTTGCTCATGGCAGCACAGCCTTAGTATTAAATTATTATTTTGGAAATTGAATAAACACTGAATACTATTCACTGCCTGCAATGCATCAAAACGGGGAAAAAAATGCCAAATATTAGTCAAATTCCGGGATTCTTTACCTTCAGATGTTAAACTGATGCTTGAATCTATTTTTTTTCCTATTCTTTTGTATTCCCCTTTAAAAACACTGCTGTTTTCCTTTTAACATTCGTTGCCACTGAACTGCCATCTAGCTCGTGATGGGTGTTGGTCTGATAACAGGAGACTTCTGCTGGAATAGATTGTTACGTTATTAAGATATAGTTAAAAGAACTGAACTGGGAATGCCCACAAACAAAACTTAAACCAGCCTTTTATTTACCTAAAGATAATGTTCACTAAAGCACTGATAATTTTCTATAAGCACCTTGTGGCATGAGATGGACAGTATCTCATGGCAAATACCAAGACACTTCGGTGATCATTAAATCACACGTGAGCAAAGGGACTCGGCAGCTCTTGGAGCCAAGCTGCAAAGTCCCAAGTTCAGCATGAGACCAAAGCAGTTTCCTTGCTGAAGTTGTGCTCCAGAACCTTGACAAATGAAGAACTACTCTTTTTCCAGATTCATGGAAACCCAGAAAAGACATGTCCACGTGCCAAGTAGAGGGGAAAATGGTTTTCCCAAAAACATGTTCACCTAAGTCTTATCTATCTCAATATCAATGTTTCCTAATTCTGATCTCAGCCTTCCCTCAAGCCTTCGAGCCTGCCGGCGACAGCTGGGCGATACGGGGGTGCCAGACTGGCCACCCTGCCCAGCCCTGGCAGGCTCGGCCGCCCGGGGGAGATGCCGGCAGCGTTACAGCCTCCCCATCTGCCCTCGGCAGCAGTGCCCCTGCGGCGCACGGGCACCCACGTACAGCTTTGGAGTGCTGGACCGTAAATCTCCAGATACTGACACGAAACTGCCGTGGCAGTGAAGGATCGCAGTCCAGAATCTTAATTCTCCCTCCGCTTTCTAATATCCCAGCAGGCCACTGCTGATTGATAGCTCAAGCTCCCTTTGTTTTTTTCCAGCTAATTTTTAATACAAAATATAACAAAACATTAGAGGATGGCTCCAAGTTCATTATAGTGTTCTTCAATTTCCTCTGGGTTTTTAAAGTACTCAACCAAGACCTTGGTGTAACATCATGACTATGAAATCCAGTAACAGCTTCAGCAAATAACTATTTAAATGCAAGTTTTTCAGTTTTTATTCAGTTGTATGCCCAATGGCTTGATACAGCACAATTGAATTCAGTTATACACTGGAAAAAAAAAAAAAAGTGCAGCAGAATAATCAATCTGGTAAGACAACAGCCATCCTCAGGGAGCAAAACCGACATCACACTTGAACTAGGTCAGAATTCAGACAAGCAACAGGAATAAGATGAGAATTATGAACTCCACTTCGTTAATTGATCAATATATTCCATGTCATACCTACACAGTTGTGGACCATTCTTAGGTTTTTTCATCACTGAAATATTGCTAGCAGTGTCTATAGGGAAGACAAGCCAGGCTACTAACAATTCCTTGGGCTCTTAATTATTATACTAAGGTTTAGCTCAACCAGAGAATGAACTTTGCACCTTCCCGGTCCTGTATGCCTACATACAGATATATATATATGGTACACAGGATACGCGCCACATCTACATACTTGCACCATGCTCTCTGTGCAGTGTAATTAATGTAGGACATTGCCAAACACAAGGGCAGAACGGGGAAAAATCCCCCAAACAAAATTTCTGCTGTAACCACAACTTTTGGCAATGCACACCCCTGTCAGAGACTGCACACTTGTTTAATAGCCTCTACCTTTCACCTTTGATCACATGGAAGTTTCTGTGGTCATTTCTGTGGCACAGGTAATTGTTCTTCAGCTTGTATGGAGTACAAGTGCCTCTTGTGAAAGACTGCAACCGTGAGCAGGAAAAATTAACTCTGCAGCCAAATCCCTCTGTTCTTTGTCCTCATCCTGACTCCACGGATGGAGGCTCCTTATGATCAAGTGGCCAAACTACCCCAGTGCGTGAGTCCAGTATATGAAATTAAAGTGCTACCCATTCTGGTGTTCCAGAGTATGGCGGGCATTACTTTTGCAGCAGTTTGGTGCCTGCAGCAGGAGCGGTGTAGCTGCAGCTAACACAGGGAAAAGAGCTGACCTGCTTTAGGAAAAGAACATCCCCATTACGAACCAGAGACGGTAATTGTGTGGGAGGTACTAAGTCAAAGTCCCTGGGTTTCCATAAAGTATGGATTCCTTTCTATCTAGGTGTGATTCAAAGCCTCAAGTTAAAGTTAAAAATCCATTTCTGGCCTTGGTCCAGAGAAAGTAGGAACCATCGCTTTCCCTGTGGACCTTTCCAGCTATCATCACTAAACGGGAAGCTTCCGGAGACAGGTCTCGCTTAGCAACAAAAGGATGAAAAAGACACCCGCCTCTGAATCCTAAATGTTTTTCCCCCACACTCCTGAGCCCCTCAGAGATCATGTTATAGTTGAGTTTCAGGAGCATCTAGACAGAATTCAGATGTAGTCTTTGGTTTTAGCCCAGCACACTATGGTATCACAACTGCTTCTTCTACAGGACCTTTTTTTTTTTTTTGCTTGCTCTTACAAATAAATGTAGCATAAAACCTAAAGATTTTCCTCAGTCAGTCTCATTAATGGACCGGAGCTGCTTTAGCACTGTTCTTACAGGCTGCTGTTTGACCCTGACCAAGCTGGTGGTTTATTTAGAAACTGCTTTACTCTGTAAAATACACACTTAAGAAAAGGAATGCTAGTTTCCTGACAGAGGAGACAGATTTCAAACAAACTAAACATTCCTGTACTGAACAGGCTTTCATTTTCTCTCTTCTCAATCCCTTGGAGAAGTGTTTGGGTGACCCAGAGAAAGCGCAATGAATCTTTTCGAGCCATTTTCCTCAAATGTAAACATCGCCCTGAAAACTTCTCCTGTCCTGACTTGTTCTAATACCCAGCAATAAAAACATCCCACCCTGCCTCATCACACCAACAATTCCATTTTTTCTCTCTTCTACCATCTGTGGTCCTTTTTCTCCCCGCTGAAGTCTGCCATAATGCTTCTTTCTTCTGCCCCTCCAGCCCTTACTTCTTATTCCCTATTTCTTCAACAAGAGGCATGAGTGTGCTGAACTTGCAACAAATACTAATTTCTCTCAAATATCTGTCATCTGGGTTAAACAGGGGTTAATGAGAGACATACAAATGTGATGTATAACAGCTAAATTCAAAGTGACAAGAAAATGTAAAAAAATTATAAATCTTGCAGGCTGCCAAACTTCTTCAAAGTGCATTAGTACCCCAGCAATGAC
Organism: Balearica regulorum gibbericeps; assembly: GCF_011004875.1. Taxonomy (NCBI): domain Eukaryota; kingdom Metazoa; phylum Chordata; class Aves; order Gruiformes; family Gruidae; genus Balearica; species Balearica regulorum. The sequence goes on from NC_046184.1 coordinate 66,360,551, forward strand.
AAATGCTTCAAGCTTCAAGCTCTTTGTTTGTTTGGTAAAAAAGAAGAAAGTATCATACCCCCTTGACAAAAATCAGAAACAGAAACCAACAGCAGCAGTCTATGCGACTGTGCTATCTGTCTTGTGGACAACGGGATGGACTGGTCTCCAATACAGGTTTCCCCTGAAGCTTTATGAACTTGAGGATACCTTCTGGCAATCAAAGTCTATTTTATTTTTTTTTAAATAAAAATTTTCTCCTAAGTTTTCCCCTTTCTTTTAAGATCATATTCTCATATTCATGGGAAAAACCTAATTAAGAAAAACCAAACCAACAAAATCAAACCAAATCATAATTTTGAAAAAGAAAACCCAGCTGCCAGTAAAATAGTTGTAATATTCTTGGCTGTCAGCCTGGCAGAAGGAGAGGCTGGGGAACCACCATGGAACTCAAATTTTTGCCTCCACAGTGCAGACCCCCCTAGGTGAAAATGCATATTCTAACAGATATTAGCTAGTGTGTGTTAATTAGCCCTTAATAAAAGCATACAATGGAGAAAGTCATAATATCCTTGCGTGTTACACGGCTGCGTTCAGCTTCATCAGGTGTTACCAATGTAACACCTTAACATGAGGATTTTAATACTTAGTACCTAATACCTGGGAAAAAAAAAAAAGTCTTTTCTTTCTTTTATGTTTGATAAGGCCCTGAATGTTTGCCTGAAATGAAGAGTAGTTAGTCAAGGTTAGCTTGACTAATCACACCTGAATCTTATTTTTTTTCCTACTACAGAATTACTCAACTTCTCACATTTTACTTCAGTGTGACAGACTGTGGTAAGAGATGCCCCATGCCACAAGCCTGAGCATCAGCACCTTTCTCTTTGACAGAAATCCTAAGTCTGATCCAAACCCAGGGTAGTCAGGGAAGAATATGGATCGGAAACTTTAAAAACCTGTCAGTTTGGTGAGCTTGGAACAGGATCCCCCATTTCTGGCAAGTGTGGGACTGGAAGGGATAGGCAAGACAGCAGCAGACCGCAAAGCATACACATGAACCCGTGGCACAGTTGTTTTCTTGCAGTGGCCTTGAGGTCAAGCATCATCTCTCTGCCAGGCTCTGAGCAAAGAGCAAAGTCTCCCCTTCTCCCAGGCCTGGGAAACCGCTCGGAGATGGAGCTCCTTCCGACCGTACCGTGTGTTTCATCACACCGCTACCTGTGCTGATCCTGCCGTGCGCTGATAAGGACAGCCAAGGCTCTGCATAAAGCTCAGTAGGGCTCTCTGAAAACACCGAAATGCCACAGGACTTGTTTCAGACAGGAACTCTTCTTTGTTTTCAAAGGCGAAAGGGGACTGCTTTATATAAGGCAGTCTCCATTAATATGGGCTTTCACGGGAGAACAAAAGCCAATGATGCAATTTTTCCTGCTTAGAATCTCAATTAGAAACTTGGATTTAGCACCAGTACACAGCTTTGAGAGTAACTGGGAAATGGGAGAGAAGAGTTGATACAGAAGAAGGGATTTCTGAAAGTGAAAAAACCTTTCTTTAGAGAAAGCCATTTGCGATACCCTACTAATTTAACAGCAAAACGAAAAGGACGATAGGTTCTTTAAATACTCCGTCAGGGAAAATGTAGACTGTTGCTAGTATTTTCTGTGGTTAAGCATGCAAAATAGATGTGAAAGACAGCTGCTAAATGACAGAGTGTTGTCTGGGTCTTGTTTTGCAAGATATAAATAAGAACCCAATAGATTCACTGTTAAAAGCTGTTGAATATCAAGAGCACTGGAAAAAAGATTACAATATTTGAAACCTGGGTAGGGAAAACAGTACATTTCAGTTGTCATTGTGGATACAAGAATCCCAGGAATTTCTGAGCTTTGGGAAGCAACACAAACTTCCTCCATCATCTCACATAGATCACCAAGTGTCAGAGGAACCAACAAATGCAAGATGCAGCCACTTATTAAAACTTGGGATCTCAACTTCTGTGCCTCAACTTCCCCTTTAGCCAAAAAACCTCATCTAATTATAGGAAATTTGCACAAATTCTACACCTTAAGAACTTAGAGTACAGTTAAAACACAGTGCAAAAAAATTGATTACCAGGTAAAACAATACATGCATTTATATAGAGAGGTAAGAAATTTGTAAAACACGTCTTGGTTAAAAAAAAAAAAAGTCTCATTGGAAACAGTTAATTTCTATAGCATTTTATCTCTCATATGAATAAGATTAATGTGCACTATAAGAACAGACTGGTTAGATTATCTCGCCAACTACACAGGGAGCTGAACAGATGGCAGCACCACTGAGGCAGCAATAGGAATCACTAGTCCTCACTTACCCAGATGATCTTTATCATTTCCATAACATTAGAAAATGACTCACCTATGAAATACAATATTCTGAGGATAAGGCAGAAAATTTCCTTTTTTTTCCTCCTGGAATGAAAGATTATGGACTGTCTAGACACCAGCATTATACTGTTAGTAGTTCTACAAGGAAATCACGTACAGAGATACTGCATTTCTGATAATTTGTGGGCTTTCTTTTTTAAAGACCACTTATTTGGCAGAGGACGTTTATTCAGAATGTATGTGAACCACGTGCGGTCTGCTGGTAGCTGCCTTGAGTTATCTTGTTCCTTTGTAGGCAGGGGATTTTTTGGATAAGATTATCGTGAACTGCACATACACCTTTATCTTGTCCGTAAAGAAGACTGGTTTAGAGCATGATTACTGTGCCCAGCCAAAACGTGCATGGCAGCATTTATCTCTTACCCACAGAAGACAAACCATGATTGGTTTGGGCCACTTTTTGAATTTCTACAGTTGTATGAAACACACGGGGAAGAAAACCCTTGGTCGCAGCGAGAAACAAAGCTTCCTTCTCCCTGCTTATTTATCCTGTCCTGCCATATGTTGCAACGCAAAGGAGAAAGGTCTTAATTAGAGGAGTTACTGGAGTACTTCCTTGCCTACAAAGCAGAGTCTTTTCAGAAAAAGAATTGGGTTTATCACTATTTCCAGTAACAGCTATAGCTTACAAATGAGTTCTTAAGTGCAGCGTAGCACACTGAAGCCAAGAAAATGAGCTCAGTTTTACTGAATGGAAGAGAGCAGAGTGGGGTCTGTGTTTAGGGTCTGTGGGGTTTTTTTTTGCTCCTTTGACTTAGCATGCCAGTATGCAAATGGTCAAACAGCAGCATTTAGCAATTTTTAGTAGCAATTTGCAAACAACGAGGCAAATATATACTAGATATAGTTCAGCTGAGGTCAACACTGATGCATCAGGGATTAACTTTGGCCAAAGTCTATAAACATACTATACAGACAAGTCTTTGATGCCTCTTGATATCTAGATGAGACCAGTTCTGGGGAAAGAAAAAAAAAAAAAAAAAGCACAGCACTTAAGGTTTTAGAAACTTGTCCCTCACATAAGCAATGGAAAAGAGCAAGTCAAATTAGGCCACAGACCAGGGCAGAGCTTCCAAAGTCTGATTTGGCACCAAGATAGATGCTTCTTGTAGCCAGCTGTCTGTACCTTACAGAAAAAAGCCCCCCAGGGTAATGCTTGCAGCATAAGAAGGTTGGAAATGTTCTCTGTGTTGCAGAACTTTATTCCAACACAAATCCTGCATTATTTTTTTCACAGTAACTACGAGGTTTAATGTCCTTGAATCAGGGCAAGTGCACAAAGCTGAGGGATGGCAACTTTTCTACGATGGGACCATGCTGGAGGGTATAACCACTGGAATCCCTGAATCTTTTAAGGGATTTCTTAACTTAGTTGAAGATGCGATACAAGCCTGAGTTTGCCTTCAGGCTATTTTTACACTGAAGATAGTTGAAATGCATGTGCCTGGTCTGAGTAAGGCAAAAAAATATTAAACGTATAAGGCCACAAAATACACTGAAAGTCAATAATGCACAGGTAAGAAAGGCATACAGTCCTCCTGGGAGGTGACACATGGAAAAGATGTTTGCGTATACCAAAGAAGGCAAATCTGCAGTTCTCCCTTTACTAAGAAATAACAGTGAGTGAAACCTGCAAGAGCCATTTCCTGGCTGAAAAAAACCCCAAACTGGTGGTATCTGCTCTGAATGGGTTTTTTTTCCTTACTAGCTCTTCTTAAAACACAAACACCAATGCTACTTACCTTATACAGCAGTGATCTTGGCAAACGAACAGAAGCCTACCAACCCATCAACCCAGAGACAACAGCACTTGTGCAAGGCCCAGATACAACCCCTCAATGTTCATTATCTTAATCAGGTAAGATGCACTAGCGCTGCTTTGGTTGTTCTTTCGTATCCACATCCCCTCGTAACTTGACTGCTGTCCTGCTTATCCACTCCCAGAAAAGTCGCGCTGGAGCCACAGGAAATCCATCCCTCTCCTCTGGGAGAAAAATCCTCTCTGAATTACCCCAAGTGCTATTGCTAGCTGCCAGCCAGCTACCCGGCAGCACGGGAAACCTCCGCCAGGACCGCATTTATTGCGGCTGGTGCCCTCTGAAAGCCCAGCCGTGCACAAGGGAGCTCAGCACGCACCCAGACACATCTCCATCATCACTTTTAAACCTCCCAGTACAACTGCATCTTAAATCTGGCTGGATTTAAGAGAAGGGGTAGGATGTGGCTTGGACTGTGTGACAATAATATGGGATAAATAATTTGTTTTAAAGGAAGTCTGAGGCTTCTTTTGAAAAAAAATGAGGTACATGAATATAGAAAAATGTTCACCTTGGGTAAAATATCTCTGCTATTAAAATAATTTGTCTATTCTTTATCTATTCTGCATAACATAACAGAAGTTCTTTAAATAAATCATGCTTTTATTTTTCAGTGAAGCTTTTCACTCCGCGGTATGTGAAAATGCATGGTACCGATATTGGATGGAGTTGCTGTTCAGCTGGCCAACTGCAAGGACAGGCTACGACCACACGCACCAGCAGAAGCTGCAGCCCAGGGGAAAGGTAAGGGAGAGAAAGAGACACTTCATATTACAGGTGTACTTTGCTGAAGGGCCAAATTAGTGCTTCAGTGCTCGTTGTTATTTTCTAAAAGAAAAGTAGTGAAAACTTTAAGAAAACACTGAATACATTAAAAAAAGAAATCTGTCTTCTGAAGAACATGAAAGTTGTTCCCAAAACAAGTCAAAGCAAAAAGTTTATTTCATTTACAATCTCTCTCAGACCAAATTGGTTTTCCCCACCCTTGGCTGAACAATAATAGGCTATCGAAGCTGTGCAATAAAACCCCACACTGTAAAGGGAAAATTACAGCAAGAAAAACCCCCTGAATCTAACTGGAGAACAGCATACCTGAAAACACAGGTTCTGTCTGCGAGGAGGCAGCAATACATCACGTTTAGAAGTTAACCCCAATCATGCTGAAATAACACAAGTTTCTAATGGATTACAGATGGGAGATGGAAAGCAGAAAGCAAGAGGAGGAGAAGGCACATGGCTCCGCACCCCACGAGCCCTTGAGTTATGTGCTTCAGTGGAGGAAGTGACATAGGTTTATTTTACTTTACTGTTGTCTTCACAACCCATTTTACCACACCACTGAATGACACCTTTATAGGGCCTGAACTGTTTTTCAGCTGCAGCACTAGCTTTAAAAATAACTTGACCTTCCAGACCTCGGATGGGAATGATGCTTAGAGCTGCCTCCACTACCTCAAGGCTCAGCTAAGAGAGGGAGTTTCCTCATGAAGTGCAGCATTAATAAAACCTGTTAAACAAAGACGCTTAAATACATGTAACACAAACTGACTGTGGTTTTAGGTTTCAGTAATAAGACAAGCTTTGTTATTTCAAACATTGCAAGATGGTGTAGCTCATACCAGAATTTTGTCGCAGTGGTGGACAGAAAAGAAATAGTCATGGCTACATTTCCTTAAGTAGTGGCATGTAATAAAGAAGAAGCCAGCCTATTTTGTTTTTAATGTCCTGGGCTTGCTTACAACCCCTGGGAAAAAGGTCAGTGCAATATGATATGAAAAACACAATGATAATCCAGTCTTTGTATTTGGTTCTTGATGGAAAGAAGGATTCTCTCTCCAATTCACTCTAAGTTATTGCCATGTTTTTTTAATGAAATGACAACAGGGCTCAAAACAACCTCCAATAAATTTGCTTCCTTTGGAAGCAAGAAGCTTTCCAGTTTCAAAGAACAAAATTTTTGCTAACTATCCTGCCTTTAAATAGATGATCCACGGCTCTTCCTGCCTCAAGGTGGAAAGTTACAGAGTCTATAGCGCGGGTTATTCTGACTACAAAGAATCAATCTCTGATATTTCTGAGTTCAGCTAAGAACAAAAATGTAGACTGTGTTAGGGGAACTTCAGAGTTACACTTTGTAACATGCATTTATTGGGTCTGAAAAGGAAATAGGGTTCCGCAAAGTAAATGGGTAGAAAAGAATGATTAATGTACATGGATGTCGTTGAAGCTGAGTTTATAGTTGGCTCGCCTTGCCTTTCTGATTGCTGCAGCGTGAAGCTAGGTAATAATATTCATTGAATTCCTGCAAACTAGCCCTCAGCTCACCCAGGCAATTCGCAGACTGAACTCAGCAGGAGGCAGGTGGTGTAGCTGCCCTGTGTTAGAGCTAACCATACGAGAAGAGTTTATTACCATTGATAACATGCTAAAAGGAAGAAGATTTCCTAAACAGAAACACTAGCAGGGTTATAAGTATTTTAAGTTTGCAGGCATGCATAGGTTGGGTTTTTTTCCTTCCTGATGCTCTCAAACGTTTTCACTTTTCAGACTTCAGAACTTTCACTGTCATTATTTCTTTCCCTTGAACATGTTAATACAATTTCAAGTGGACTAATAACATAATAGTTCATTGGGCTTTTTAAAAATCTATTAGCCATTTAAGGTTCAATTTCATTTATAGCCTATAGAGTGATTTATTTTAAAACAGAGTTATGGCTCTGGTGTATAACTCCATCTCATAACAAATTTGGTGAAAAGAAATTATGTCGTCAGGTTAGGAAGAAGAGTCATTCATAACTTTTAGAGGGCAAGAAAAGCAGTGATGGAAAATTAGTAACTGTTTTTTTGAAAGCATTTGCAAAGGATAAAAAAATAAACTGATGTAAAAATCTAATACATGAAAGCTGTCAAGGGACTGACTTCAAATCATCACTGACATTTATAAAGCATGGGCAAACCAAGCCATATAAAAAACAGCTGTACCTCCTAGCCTTCAAAACAAAAATATTCTGATAATGTCTCAAAGATCTGCAATAAAATGAATGTCAAAAACATGCTAATCACATACATCTACAGCTATTTCTTACCTGCTTAAAAACTTACTGCACAATAAAATGCTTACGAGAATTGCTGCCAAAACAAGGTGAGGACCAGTTCTACAAAGTATCTATGAACATGTCTGAAATTATCATGAATAAACCCATCCATAGGCTGTCTTTTATGCTTCTGCTTCAAAACATGCTTAGATGTCTTTGTGAATTGGAACATCTCTTCTGACATCTTGCAAAGGGGTCCGCAGATTCAGTCCTTCTTCATTCTGTTTGAAGTCTTGGACAACAAACCAAGGGCCATTCTTTTCCTCCCAGATTTTTGGGGCAAGCCAAGGCAGAGCAAGTTTATGAAACCTTGTTGCTGATTTGATATAAGGCAAAATATTGAATTTCTCTCTCTAATAGTTTCCTAATTAGTTGACAACCAACCCCTGTTCATAACTATTCTTTAGATTTTGTACTTTTTCTTCCCTGCTTTTCTTATCTGTCTTGAGCTCTCTGCATGCCTCATTTGAGGGGGGCAAATAGTCACTGCATGTGAAATACCACTTGGGAGAAGTTGTTTGGGAAAGAATCACTTTCCTTTCTCACCACTGACCAGAATTTCGCCCTTGCCATTTAAATCACGTACAGCTGCTAAGCACAAAACCAGAATCTGGTATCTTCTCACTGCTACTGCGTGGCCACTTCCCTTGGAAAAGTAAGACAAGGGGGAATATGAGCAACAAATATCAACCACCATATATCATTAGCCAAAGCTTACAGTGCTGCATTTGCAAACAGTAATGTCTTTGCATTCCATTTTCATGACCAGGTATGCAGGACTGATGGGAAATGGCCCATTTTTAATCCACCTCACTCTGACACTGACACTGTAATGCCACAGCCATTCTTCACGTATAGTTCACGGCCAGTATCAGAACAGACATCCTGACCGTTTCACTGAAGTGAAAAATCACGTATCTACGATGATGCCTTCAAGGCACATTTGGCTGAAAGAGCCAGTGTACCATGCTTCAGAAGGAGAGGAAAGGCTGTACAGGCAGAATAAATGGGCAGTGAAGACAAAAATTGCATTCATATCTAGTCCTACCTATTTGATGGTTTTTTGAACAATAATGTCACAGAAGCAGACAAGGTCTGATTATGTATGAGCATCTGCACGTACACATCCAAAACATTTGCCAGCAAAAGTGCATTTTTCTCAATCCTGAAGCTTAGAAGTGGATTTGATCATCACAATGAAAGGGTGATAACACTGTCTGACCTCTGCCTGACTTGCTGCCCTACTCTTGGATGCTGACTGGCACTGACTGTTGAGAATAACTAAAAATAACCAGCTTGTCTCATATATTGTAATAAGGGCAGAGGGAGAAAAAGAGGTGGCATATCTGAGTTTCTTGATGTTCACCCTCTGTCATCTTCCTCTTATATTTTTCCCCTTGAGAACAGAGTTTGTTGCAGAAAACACAATTAGCATGGATGATGGGAGCCAAGAACTTATTAATGATTTCATACCAGTGCCAAACTGGTAATGAGTTTGAGGTTTTGAGGCAGAAGAGGGAATTGAACGGGAGAGCCTACTCCACAGAGGATCACACTTAAGAACGGCATCGCATTGCCACACAGAGCAGACTTAAGTTTTGTAAGATGTACACTGAATGAATCCAAATGAGAGGATGCCAACATACAGAACACAAAAATATAAACCCCAAAGATGCTTGCTTTTCTCATATTTTTCAGAGTTTCACAGGTTTTGCTGTATGGTTCCTTTCTTTTTATTTGTATGGAGGGGTTTTTGCCAAGGAAATTTTTACTAGCTGCTAACTGTCCAACGGCATGTATTAGATGAGTCATGCTCAGTCTCACTCTGATTGCACCTCACGAATCATCCACTTCTGGGGTCAGGTCACCAGCAATGCTCTGTGCCTTGGTATCTAAGACATATCCCTAGCAAAAGGTAAATCCCATTTCCCAAAATTACCTAGTAAATCCCAAGAGAAACCCTTATGAATAAATCAGTATTGATTAAAGGATAAGAAAAAAATACACTGAAAATAAATGTGTTTTTTGAACAAATAACAGCAGATGTGGATGCTCAAGTACCTTGGCTGGTAATTATTGCCCACGTGTGTTCAGCACACATGAGTTTCTCTCAAGGTCCAAGTACTAATCACAGCACCAGAAGACATCATTAGGTTTTTCGGTTTTGTTTGGTGGATCTCATCTCCGAATAAATGACTCTTCAGTGCCATCAGTTCTGCACTGCTTAATCATGAGCAATGTCAAAAGTTCAGGAGGAAGCAGGTTAGGAAAGCAGGCAGTGATGTATCCATGTGCCGAGAAGAGGAGGAAGTCAACAACAGAAGGTAAAGTAAGGCAGAGCTACAATGCACATGGGGACTCCCAGGAGAAGAGAAATACAACTGCACCGCTTGTGTACTGACAACTGGGAATATATCAAGATTACTGTTCTGTAACCCCAACAAGTCCTGAAGGCATAAAACATTCAACAATTGCCAGGCACATTCTAATACTGAATGACTGGGAAGAACAGTATCAGTCTCTCAGAGAAGCTTTAACTCTTTTTTTTTTTTTCTTTTTTAAATTAGAAGCTACTCAGGATATTTAAAAAAAAAAATCAAAGGGAATTAATTGGAACAGGGACAACAAACTTACTTTCATTCTTTGTTTAACATTCTTTATCAGTGGCACATATCACTGAAACTTATGCTCTATTTGCTTATGCACTCAGGCAGGGAGGACTTTCAGCAAAAATTTCTCCTTGTTATGTCATTACTTTATCTGGAAGAGTGCTTAAGCTTTTGTACTCGAGCTTCAGAAATTCTGGCACCCAGGGTATTCTTCCCCTCCCGATTAATCCCAGGCAAATGAATGAAGTCACAAGGTACAAGTCAGCACAGCTCCTGGGCTCTTGCTCCTCAGAGTCCAGATCACATTGCAAGGATTCTTTAAAAACTGGCAACACAACTAATCCCAGCACTGCCAAAAACAGTCTTACTCCACGCCACTTGAATAGACAAAAGCCCAAGTTATTCTTAACCAGCAAATTAATACTGAAAAGAGTGAGTCAGCACAAGCAGTTCTTATGAGGGCTTCCTCATCTAGAAACAAAAACAAGTCGGCAAAGTTATTAATTTTTAAAAATTAGAGGCTGTACAACACAAACATTTTCTCAGTTCAGAGAGCTGCTAGTCCAATACTTTGCCTCTGGCAGCAGCCACTCACAAGCAGGTAACACCCAAGAAACGAGGACGTTACATGATGATGCCTTCCCTGGTGTCCCCTCCCAGCACCCTATATCTGGGGGTTGAGGAACTTCCTGAGCTGGGTGCTGGGTCTGGATCTTCAGGTAGAAGCAGCACTGATGGCCCCGTCTTCCATGAAATCTGTCTCACTCCTCTTTAAAGCCAGGTACACCTCTGGCCTCCACAGCTGTCCTCTCGGCACAGAATACCTTGTACAGGGGGGTACATAAAGGGATTTGAAATGCCACTTCAGCACAAATAAGGGGTCATTATTTCACAGGTCTTATGTAAGAACGAGCACTGCCAGATCCTGATTTGATTAATTACTGTCTAGAGATTACGGAGCGCAGCTGAAAGTACACCCTCGTTCATTTTCTATTTGAGGCCCCGCAAAGGACCCTTTCTGAAAGAAGGAGCTGAGAATTTGAGTCTTTATAATAAGGCGCTCTGTATTTATGCAACAGTCCCTCGGTTATGCTCCATTATCCCGCCTGGCCTTTTTTTGACCTCCCTACTGTCCATTGTTTGACTCAGCAGAGCTAAATGCCTAAACCTTGCCAAAGAAAACGGTGTCATGCATGTGTTGGATCACAAGTTTGCATCCTAAGTCATTGTTCCAGGCTCATTAACAGGAAACACAACCAACCAAAGCTGCTTTTGGTAGCTTGCAGGTATATTCAAAGGCGAGAACAGCAGAACAAGGAGCTGAAGATTACCCTGAGAAAACAGCGCCACAGCAAAATGTATTTCTCCACTGGTTGACCTTCCTATTCTATTACAGTTGGTGGTTATGAGGAGTATGAGCAATTTTATGAGCAATTATAGGATTATAAACCATATTTCAGGAAATTAAACAGTGAATCTTACCACAACCACCTTTGGTTTCACCTGCAGGAGTGAGTGGTTTGTTGGCCAGTGTGTGAAACAAGAACCACAAGAAAGTGTTTGGTGGTAACTCAGTAGTAGATGAAGTTGAATGGCAGATATATAATTAAACCTTTATCTGTTAACAAGGGCACTCAGAAGCAGTCTACACAAGAGGTTTTGCTGCCTATACTCAAAGGTTGCTCTTTGACAGGTGGTATCAGGCTACTAGTATATCTATCCTTTTCACAACATGAGGAGAGATTTGGTAGGATTACAAGTCATAGCTCGCTTTATTTTTCTATCTCCAAGGCATAAGGAAAACCATTTTGCTTCTTCTCAGTTCTGTGAACAGGGAAAGTAAATGCACAGGGCAGAGAAAATCATTTAACAAGCATCAGCATCTAACTCTACAAAGTAACGCCCTCAGAAAACCACTGAAAAAACTATGTGAAAATTAGTAAAAAGGTTTTGTCAAACAACCATTGATCACAACCTCCACAGTTTTGTACCTTCCAGGCTGCCTCATGCTGCAAAGCCAGGCTTTACACTTCAGCGTGGTCTGCTGCTATTTTTTCCCATGGCAGCCCGTGGTGACAACAGTCACCAAACCCATCTGCACGCTACCTTCACTGCCTGCTAGGAGAAACTCTGCAGTGGACCTCTTTTACAGGGATTACACTTTGGTCCACATCAGCCCGAAGTGAGCAGATGCAGGCGCTTGTAAAAGAAATAGCGAGACTGATATGAACACAGTGTGAATGGAAACGTGCGTGTGTCAGAAAAAACAGAACAAGGGTTCAAGGAATGGCCTGCCGTGATAGTGAAGGGCACCACTGGCGGTCAGTCCAACGATGGCCCACTGGCGGCCTTCACTTACAAACACGCACTGCTGATTTTCCAGAGATCGTGTCAAGAGGACAGGAATTCGGAGCCAGAAGAGGGTCACTGTCCGCCCTGTTCAGCCTAACACTCCCAGAGGTCCTGCAGCTCTCTCCAGCCTAGGTAGAGCGCAGGCAAGGAAGTGCCTTCACAGGAAAAGTATTAACACCTAACTGCTTACAGAAACTGTTCACATGCTTTTAAAGAGGTCCAGATAAGACACAAGTGCACACTGGAGCTTGATTTGAAGCAGGTCAGCAACACTTAATAAAATTTCCTGTGTTTCAGAACATTATACTATTATACAATAATTAGGATTAAGGGTGATTTGAAAATTTTTTCTGAAAGCAGAAGGAAACAACAAATTTTTAAGCAAACTTTTCCACCTCTGAAGACAAAAAACCATCAGCACTGTCAAGCAAAGGAGGGAGAAAAATTTGTGAGGGTGGCTGGGCAGCAGCAAGCTGGAAAATCTCCCTTCAGCAGGCTTTTCTAAAAACAGGAGGGAGAAAAGGAAAACACCTCCCAGTGGGCAAAGAAACGTATGTATATTCTAAGCCTAATTCAGAGCCAGTTCTAGCCAGTTGAAGGAAACTTCCAAAACAAAGACATTTAGAGTGACTATGCTAATGCTATCCTAAATTGCGATGAGAGCATTCTCCTGCCATCTGTCTATCACGCCTCAGCTGCACTTTGTTTCTCAGGCAGCTCCAAGCCCCACAGTCATCTCCACGGGCTACTCTGGCATCGCATTCCTACAGCTTCTTTTCAAAAAGCAGTGCTTGCATGAAGATACATTAAGATGAAGACACCATTAGCAATGGTCACACTGAATACTTCACCATGTTTCCTTACTGTTTCTCCCTCTAGAAATGAAGCCATTTCTGCAAGTACCAGCATAACGTTAGTAAGAAGGTTTTATTTAATCATTGCCAATGCCAAGAGAAACTTCTATTCTTCAGTAGATTGAGTGGGATAAGTCTGTGGATGCGTCCACTGGGAAGCACAGGACAACATCACGGGGGAGCAGGCAAGATCAGGGAAGGATGCTGCATGCATTGTCACAGTCACCACTGCAGTCACTTAAATCACTTCACTGTCTAGGATAATCGTCAAAGCACAGTCACAGGTTCCCTATCCTATGCGTGAAGAAAATTAAGACAACTATGAGGGAAAGCAAGCTAATAACACTGAAGAGAGTTCACTGCTCTCTAAGAGAGCTTTGTCATTATGGCCAGGCTGCCAAAAGGTGCTTCCCACAGTATGTGGTTCATAGTAGTGGTTCCTCTCCCAGACTCATCTTTTCCATCTTTCTTCAATGCAGAGCTGGAGAAAGTTACCTCACTTGATAACCTGGAGCTACCTCCCTCCAAGAGCTCAGTAGTTAAATCACTAGCCACGGACATGGAAGATCTGGGCCAAAGACCGCTCTCTGAGGGGTGGAGACAGCCTTTGCTGAGGGCTAGCACCTCACAGAGGAGAGACTGGGGTCCTGGTCTCTGCCCCAATTAATATTTAAGTATTTCTTATTAAACATTAATTGAAATAGGGACTAGAACTAGTTCCTTATTCCCAGCTGAGTGGCTTAGCCTTTAGGCTATAGTCATTCTTATGAGCTTGCTCAGTCTCACTCTCCCTGACCCACAAAATACTAGATAACCCCCAACAAAGCGGAACAGCTTCATCGGAAGGAATGAAGAGCCTGCCAAATGACTGCTAGGGCACTTTCTTCAGAGGGAGAAGTGGATTCGTAATCCCTCAGGCAGAGAAGAAACATGAGCCCCAAGTCTTGCCACAACCACAGAACCAGAGAGTAGAAGGACATCACTAAGTGTTGAGGTCAGCTAGGGAAATGTCTCCTTGGAGGATCCCAGGTGTACCTACAGCAATGCTCAATATCCAGCAACAGTGTAGTAATAAACCTCAGTCCAAGCCAGAGGTGTTCCTGAATGTGTCTGGAAACATACCTTTATACGGGCAGAAGATGTTACAGGTGGAAACTTAGGCCTGTAGGAGCAGATGACAATTGAATGCATTAAGGATCTCAGTTTTGGACCTAACTACATACTACATTAAATAGGAAGCACTATGTACCCAAATCTTGTTACAGTCTAACCCTAGAGCAACAAAACAAGAACCTGAAATTGGTGTGGATATTAACTAGATACAGTTCACATTTAAAGTTTTTAGGCTTTACTCTTAATTGTCAAAAATGAGGAAAAAACCCTAACTCTTCACACTGAGAAATTATAATTTCTAAATAGGAAATAGCCAATTAGGAAAAATTTTAAGATATATTTAATACAGATATACCAGTTCTTAATATTTTTTTCTTTTTCAGATAAAAGTCAACTTGAACACACTTGTAATTTTTTTTCCATTTATCATATATTTTTCAGAATGCAGATGTAGCCACTTAGCATAAGGTTACATTTCTGAAATGGCCATAGGTAGCAGTAAAGCTCACACACTTGCATCATACATAAGTTCCCCTCAAAAAAAGTCCAGGCTATCACACCTGCATGTTTCCTGATTAGTGTGAAGTACAAGATCTTTGTACTGCTGAAGTAAATAAAAGTTTAGCCATTGATTTCAAGGGCAGCAGTGCCACACAATTCATCCTAGATTTTTTTTCACCTGGTTTCAGCGCATAATGCCTCACCAATTGGTATTTTTCTCCTCACCCACTTTTCCAGTGCCCTCATCCCTGCTTTTGCCCTCCGGAAGCCCAGGTGCGTGCTGCTGTTGCCACAGCCCATTAACATTGCCATCACATAACCCTCCTTGTTCATCTGTTATCTCCTGGACTGCAGGTACCCAGGTGCCAATTTCTTTCTGCAACTCCAGCAGCTGCTGCAGTGACATTTAGTAGCACAGACTATATTTTTAACCCTTTGCTTCCTGGCTTTCTTTGTTATTCCTCCTCCTTTTCACTAATCTTGTCAGGAAGAAAGAGCTGACCCATACCTGCCAGCCTCTTCAGACACAAAAGACATCTATTCACAACACAATGCACCACACGACTCCTAATCCTAGTCTAATAACACCTACAAAACTCAAACTGTACCATCATTTTCATCTCCATTTTCTACTGTTTCACTTGCTTCCCCTCTCTGCTTCATGCTCTTTCCCCTCCAGTTGCCACCTCTTGTGAGTCAGACGCCCAGCTCCAAGGCATTCAGCCTCCTCATGAAGGAGGGGTATGATCTCATCACAAGAACTTTCTGCTCCAGCTTCTGAGCTGGGTCTTCTGTGCTTGCATAACCACCTCTGCCAGTTATCAACTTCTCAAAGTAGAGATTTAATAATCTTTATCCATCTATAAAGTGCTTATGGTTACCATAAGGAAGGACTTTCCAGTGGCCCAAATGAAAGAACCAGTCACTCATCTCCTGCTATAAGTAAACACAGTGTTTTTAAATAGGAAAAAATAAACACCAGAGAATTAGAAAATGATAAAAAATTGTATTTTTAAAATATGATTTTAAAAAAGTAGAGGCCATCTACCATAAACTGCGTGATGCATAACATAAGAGATTTTGTAAATCCAGTCTCCGAATGCTAAACAATATCTCCGGCGTTAGTTTTAATATTAGCACATTTTTTGGTTCACATTACAAAAATTTTAAGAATCTCCAAATAACCCTTTACATCCCCTGTCTGAGGTCTTGGTGGAAGAAAGGAATGAAAAGGGCTACCCTACTTTCTAAAATGTGTATTTACTTAGGTGATAGTTAATATTCCTATCGAAAACTCTAGAGATTTTTATTGCATCAAAAATAATGCTGCTGGTGTTTTACTCTTTTGATCATTTTAACATGAATCTATAAAGCCATCTGTGTACAGAGATTCCTCGTTCATCCTTCACCATCAGGGTGAAGCAATGCTCAGGTTCTTCAAAAAATATGTTTTTTTTCTAGTGATGAGCATTGAAATCAGTTTGTTTGCTTTCCCAGAGAGAGATGCATAATCTCTAGAGACCTGAGCCTGATACACTCCCTTTTATAGCAAGAAGGATCCAGGTCAAGCTGCCCTGCAGGCATCAGCTGTGACTGGCAGGCAGATACTTGCAAAAAGGCATGAATTTTTAAACTCTGGGTTATGGAATTCCCAAGATTCCTTAAAGCCATCAGCATTCATGGGAGTGTATTCTGATGGTTCACAAAATGCTCATACACATTCATATGATTATGGATTTCTGTGCAAATTCAGAAAGCGGAATGTATTCGGAAGAGAACTCCCATGACAGACCAGAAAATGGAGAAGCACCGCCTGTGTTATTTAGGGATGTGGTACTGATAACAGGGGTCACGTTTTGAAAACCTAGCTATCAGTCTTCAGTATCACAAGGGACTGAATGCATGGATAAAGTACCATAAATTTCTGTCATCTGTGCAAGTGTGCTATTTCCAGAACCACACAGCAGTTTTTCAAACCTTTTATATTAAGTCTGAAGGTGAAAGGAGTAATTATTTTTTGATTTAGTTTATAAGACGTCTTAGTAAGGTTTAAAAAACAACTATAAAGCATATTCTCTCCGGGGGAAGAGGGGAGTGAAACAGGGAGGGGAAGAGAGAGGATACAGCCAAGTAACTTACATTCAGAATCTATCTTTACATCACTCAGTACTGCTGCTCACATAAAGACCACCCTTTTTTCTTCCATTTTTTTCTCTAATTAAATTTTCAAATATACTAGTTAAAGAAACAAATTACTTTCTCATTGTAGCAACCTACATGTGGCAGCTTCTAATGACTGTCTGTACCCCAAAATGTGCCAGACATTTCATTAAAAAAAAATGGGGTTTTTCACCTTAATGGTTGACAAAATTTGGAGTGAGCTAAGTCTGCCTCTTCCTATCAGCAGTACCCAGAATCAAGCAGACCAAGTTCATAAACTCTTACAGTAGAAGGGCATCTCATTTCTGCAGGCACTTGGACATCGCAGCCTTAGGATTTATATGTTTGGACCAAGGTATACTGAGCCGGGTAGAAGGGTGAGACTCCTTTGAGCACGAGGTGAAATACCAGTGTAATTCAGTGTGACAAGATCACTAAGAGCCCGAGGTAGGTGTCAATCACCCTCTATCTCTTATTATATTCAAGTAATTAATCATAATAGTGTCTGGTGTAAGCTTGGGAATGAACTGACTGCACTAATCCCATTAATGTTTAAATATGTTGATTGTAGTTCCACGAAATAGAAGTTCAACATAGTCAAGGACTTTATACGCAGGGTCCAACATCATCTTAATAATAAGAAGCAGTTTATCAGCCTTATTTTTATTCAAGTAAATTCTTTTCTTGCACTTTAATTAACTACTACGGCTTGTCTCTATTTAGCATTAGAACAGGGAATAATTGCAGCTGGTCTCACACTAGGGGTTACTATTATCTCCAAAGAAATGAGGGCAATCAATATTCTAAGGAGAACAGGTACTGAAAGTGCCTCCTGAATAACTTACAGACCAATAATCCTGATAGAAAATGGAAGGGAGATTTGCATTTGAAGGAATCCCAAGGAGACCCCAGACGAAGGAATTGAGTACATAGACAAACGTGTATCCTCTAGCTTGGTGGTTCATCCCTGACTGAATCCCAGGCCATTAGGATTCTGCTTGCCTGTAATCTTTAACCAAGTGGCTAGGTAGGGGTGTCAGCAGCTGGTGGCCTGCTGCTGGAGAAGCTTTTAGGATGTGATTTTAGGATGAGTAAATATAAACTTGATTTATTTTTTTTTTTTTGTTAACCACTGCAACAGCAATTACAATCATATATTTTATTTGGATCTTGTGAAAAAATAGCATATATTTACTTTTTCCTAAAACCTTACTTGTATTATAGGCATGTCCAGTGTAACCATTAAATAAGAAGGTACAATGGGATTAAAGGACCCAGTCCCCAGGACACCCTGTCCCAGGGGTTTCTGTAGGCTAAGAGGATGCCATTCCTCTCGGCTATAGAAAACATGATAATCTTTGTTACTTTGCTGCATTCACATGAAAGAAGCATTATCCAGAATCACCTAGGAAAGATCTCTCCGGCAGCTGGACAGCGGGGAGAGCCCATAGGACAAACATTCCTGGGGAAAGCAGGAAAGATGTGGGGTTACTTCCAGGCCCTGCGTTCCCCAGTGTGTAGTTGCTCTGCTTAGAAAACTGAATCTGGGGGGGTTTGTATGAGAAACAGTGAGACCGCTATGAATGAGGTATGAATGTGCACCTGAAAGCAACAGAAGAAACAGCAGAAGGATAAAAGAAAAGCGTGCATCGGAGGCACCTCGATCAACAGGCCATCAAGACCACAGCAGACTCACATGCAACTTTTCAGACGCCCAGACTGCAAAACCAGCCTGCACCCAAGGAAGGAGACTGGAGAGCAACCAATAGATCAGCAGTGCTGCACAGTGGCTCGCAGGAGTGCACAAGCCAAAGAGGCAAAAGATTTTGATAAATGTCAACTCCTTACGGGCAAAAAAAGGCACATCCAAACCAACAGTCACAAATCTACGAAGAACCCAGGACAGGTGATGAGAACTTGATACTCGGTATCCCTTGTCTTCCATTTCAACTCAATTAGTGCTGGACAGAGTGGTGGGACACACGCATCTTGGGGAGCGTATTAGAACTTCAGCAAGAGCCAGTTTGCTAGTAAAGCTGAAGCAAACAGAGTCACCTTCCTTTCCTGTATGGCCTTGTGTTGAGTTTTTCTACATGGATTGTGCAAACTAACCATCGATATGGAAGGAATAAATTAGTAAAATTAGATCGGTTCTCTGCTAACTGGGATGTGGAAGCAATAGTAAGTAAAAATAACTTCTCTCTAAACTTCCAGATATCAAGGAAAAAAGTCAAATTATTAAATATTACTAATTTCTCCACTGAAATTGATCAATAACCACTGTGTCACACATGGCCAATAACTACATTTGGCTTCCTTATTGTTGCTCATTTTCTAACCATGATCATGCATTTTAATTTTGCTTTATAGGAGAAAGAATCTGGTGAAAGCTTAATCTAATCCTAGCCAATCCAGAATACCTGAGAAATTATGTGAGTGTTGAGAAAAAGAGGAGTTGCACGAATATCAGAAGTGTGCAGAAAACGTGTCTACATAAAATTCACTTATATGTAGGTGTTATAAACTACAACGCAAAATACTAAGAGTACTTAGGAAATAATAGCTTCCTGAACTGAGTTTTATTATATTTGTAGGGGTTTTGTTGTTTAAAAATAATTTAAAAAAAAAAAAAGTTACATTTTTTCCTTTCTAAATCGCAGCCCTCTCAGGCCAGGTGGTTTCTGGGATGATGACAGACTGGTAGGTGAGCATTTTTACTTCTTGTAGTATTGTCATGACTCAGAGCCATGCCATCCATGATACTCCAAGAAAATTCAGCCCCTTTGTCCCTGCACACCCCCATTTACCTCTTTCAAGTCTTGGACAATAGCAGTGAGTCTCTCATTCTCTGCCTGAACGTTGGTGACCACCGCCCTGCTCTGCTTCAGCTCGTTCTGCATCTCCAAAATCTTCCCAAGGTAATAAGCTTCTTTTGATGCAGACTCCTGGAGGAGAGTCTCTTCGCGTGTTTCACCATCTTCAGCCACTTTGCGGTGAATCGAGAAGGACTGTCCAAACGCCTGCAAGAGGAAAACAGCGCACAGTATAAAACTACTGAAGCCCTAGAAAAATTATCAACAATAACAAACAGCTGCATAGCCAGCGGGAATGAAATAAATCTGTGAGTCCCAGACTCTGACCTAATAAATACTGCTCTAGCAGCTTCCTAGCAGCTGAGGGCCACCATCTCATTTAGCTGAAACGAAGCATCTTGAAGCTGTTCTCATTTGCAGTATGG
Organism: Balearica regulorum gibbericeps; assembly: GCF_011004875.1. NCBI lineage: Eukaryota > Metazoa > Chordata > Aves > Gruiformes > Gruidae > Balearica > Balearica regulorum. The sequence goes on from NC_046184.1 coordinate 66,380,695, forward strand.
ATTTATGGCCCCTATCCAGGCAACCTCCACTGAGATCAAGATGGTGCTCTGCTAACTAGCCATTAATTAGTGCCAGTGTTTAACTCTCCTGCATGAGGCCAGCTGATAATTCGTCCCTCCCTTTCTTCTCTAGTTCTGCAAAATAAATGTGTGGTTTGGTTTGTTTCAAAGAGCACAAATAGTTGACAAATCTTTCTAAATTGCTTTCCATTTGCAACATTCTTTAATGATAGGAGCTGACTCCATGGTATGGAAACAAAGCTTCCCATAACTTGAAAGAAAGGTAAATGAGCTGAGTATCAAGCAGTGGCCATCTACACTGCTGGTAAGCTAAACACAGAGTTTGACAGCCCCTTCGCTTCATTTCTACTCAGTGTTTTCTGCTTCTGCTGAAAAGAAACAATATTTAAGTATTCAAGAAGTTTCTAAGCATATAGGTAATGTTCAGTGATCCTCCTCTTGTTACTGGCTTAGAATGATCAGTTTAATAAGACAGTGTTTCTCAGCGACAGTTTCTGACGTTATTTTGGACAGCTCTGAAGCAGCCTGGAGAAAGCAAAGTAAAAGCCACAACAGAAGAAGTGATGGAGATATTTAGCTATGAAAGACAGAGAGAAAAAACATGCAATAATATAACAACATAAAAAATAATGCAATAACACAAAATAATATACAAATAACAAATAAAAATAGTAATAAAATATTATATAAAATAAAATAAAAGCAAAGCCTGTTTTGTTTGTATTATCTTTAAAAGCAGACATTTGGGTGAAAATTACATGCCCTAATTCTGGAAAAAGCCAAAAGAAGGCCTCTAATATTAAGAATATTTAGCGTAACATAGGCAAAAGCTCTTTCATATATCTTAATTCAAAGAGAGTGTGTTTGAAAGACCGTGATTTTTAATTTCTTCCCCCCAATACAGGGGAGAGAGAGATATAATTCATGATAATATATGTTCTTTCAGTGGGAAATTCTCCTCAAAAGCCTAATTTCTACCCAGTCCTATGAAACCACAAAGCAGAGTATACATTTGTACCAACTGTAAGTAGTGGCCTCCTTTGCCTTCCCATCAATAAGAACTACTTGCCAAACGAAATCCATTGTTTTACTGCTGCTATTTATAGCCTTTCAAAACACGTTCTAAGTTTCGCTGGCACTAGAACTGAAGCAGCCTCGTAGAAACTTCAAAGCAAAACCCTGTTCAAAAACTTTTTAGCTTTTAAGTCTACTTAGAGAATCCTGTGAACTCAGCATTAAAGGATTCTAAAAATATTCAATAATGCACTAACCCAGCCATCTTCTCAAAAGACTGCAAGTTACTGAAATAGCAAGCATCAGCAACTTGCCAAAGAGGATTTTCCAAATACAAGAAATTCAATTTAATGAAACTGTTAACCACTGAATCAGTCACTGTATCTGTGAATCTATGAAGGCTGTTTCAGGAACACGGCTAATAAATTGTATTTTATTTTATGTACTTACATTCAATAGCTCACTGTTCCTAATTTGAGACTGAGCAAAAAGCACTAGTCCAATAAAAACCCTATGAGACAAATGTAAAGGCCACGTACCCGGGGGGGGAAATCAAAACACAGCAGAACAGCAGGTAGGACTGACAGGGCCGGAGAAGCTCATGAAGAAAGGGGACCTGGAGCCCTCTCTACCAGAGAACTACAGTGAAAGTGCTGTGGGTAAACACAGGACACAGCGATGATGGCCTTCCATGTGCACGCTATGTTTTCCTCAAATATACTTTCAAGATGCATTTTAGCATATGTGATGTTTGAGAATCACCGTGAATACAGATTTTGGGGAGGATGCATAGCATAACAGAAGATTACTGTATACTTAACGGTTTTTTGTACCTATGACTACAGAAAGTGTCAGAAAAAATAATTTAATCTTTTTTTCCCATTAAACCAAATTTGAACGTTACTGTATGTTATACTACTGAATTTCTTTCTTAAACTGCTACCAATACGTAAAAAATCAGAGGAAGGAAAGAAATGAAGCACAGTTCTCTTTCCATATTAATGGAAATTATGCAGATCCATGCGACAAGGAGAGAAACACAAGATGTCTTTTAATCAAAAAGCAAGCAAGTAGCCCTGCTTCTGTATTTCATGGTCTGTATAGAACATCAAAAAGTTTAAACTTTCCAGACATACCCACTTAAGGCCTTCCATGAGATTGGTCACTTTTAAATTAAGCCATACTTCAATATTTTTCAGCTGGTAGCCATATATTTGTTTTATTTAGATTTTATATTTTAGTAATTTGCCTAAAATATTTACTTATTTATAAAGCCTTTAAACCTTGCTATGATATAGATACTGCAATTAACTGTGCACACTTATTTCACTGAAGCCATCCCCCTCGTGGGAAAAGTTAGCCACCTGAAAAAACTTCAGCTCAACTAATTTCACAAAAGGCACAACCATCTTCCAACAACCGCCAGTTTCCAGGCCTGGATGTGACAACACGCCTCACACCACTTCACACAAACAGTAGCACGAACAGGCTGGAGCCTGGGAGAGCTGGAACAGCCCACTTCAGCCTTCATAATTACCTCCTGAACACGTGGGACAGGAAAGTCAGAAGGTCCCCAGGAGCTGGGAAACCCACACTGGTAAGGGTCAGCAGCGGATGAGATACAAACCGTAGGTGCATTTGGCACGAACAAGAGGCATTTATACGTGTGAGCTGGATGCAGGTGGCATTGGCATCAGGTATGGAAGGAAGAAACAGCAGATGAAGGTCAAAACACAAGAAGATGGCAACCTGGACTGCAGGCTAAAGAAAGTTCACCTTTGTTTGGGTCAAGTGCCAGATACAAACTGGTTTGCTGAACTTACAGTATTGTATATGGGAAAATACCAGCCTGCTGTGGAAGCCTGGCTGGGGAAATAGCTTTCCTTTGATATCACGTGACACCAAGGGAGAGGAAGAAGTACCACACAAACACAGAGTAAGTGTTCCCTATGCTCATCATTGAAGAAGATATCAATATTTTGGTCAGATATTTATAGTGAAGGTATATAGTTTAGCTCCTGGAGAGATGCTGTTCTTGTCCAAAAGTAATTTGTCACCTATATTAGTACCACACTGGCTTCCCCCTAAACCAAATTTCAGGTGATGCCAGGACGGCAAAAGCAGGGCCAGGCTCTTCCATTATCTTTTTAACTAGATTGGGACAAGTACGTCAACGTAGGCAGCAGAGTTCTCTGAGCGAACCATGAAGAAGTAACTACAGAAGCAAGGATCTGTGGTTGTTAACTGTGGGAACAGTGCCCAACTCGCATTGTTTCTGTGGTAGTATTTTGGATTGGTGTTGTACTATATCTTGCAGACATATTAGTTAATTACCGCAGTTATTTTCAGTACAGTGCTGCCTTGCTTGGTGTAACTACTCATTAAAACCACTTAGAAATCACTACTGGTCCCTTGGTGGCTCTTAGTTTCAGCAATCACATTGCAGAGTTTTTCTGACAAAGCACATCATCTTCCAAATTCAAACTGAGACTCAGAGGGGGCCGTATAGCCCTTTATGGCTTCTATTCCCTTGAGAAACCCCCATCCCAGTATAGGCACAATAGGTGAAGTCAGCTACAAACACTGTCCTAACACAAACCAGTCTGAATTTCACCTTATACTAGTCCCTTCACTTCTCTCAAGATTTGCTTGAAATGATGCAAGTTAGGAGATACTTCTTTTATAAGTTGGTCATAAAAGCTAAGTAACAACATGCAATTAAACACAATTGTATAAACAATTCTCAGACCTCAATATATAACAGTATCATGACATTTTAGGGGTGTCAATTTGAATTTTGAGAATGATAAAATAATGATCAATATTTGTTTGAGTGCATGATAAAGGACGGCAACAGTGGGCAAACACGGGTAAGAGGTCAGTCTGATCATGAAGAAAAGTGTAACTTTGGAGGAAAAGATCGCTTGCTATTGAACTCTAAATAAACCTCAGATGGAAATTCCAGTGTCAGAAGCAAACTAGCATGAAAGAAATAATGCAGTGAATAAAATGGGCACAGATTTGTAAAGGAGCAATAGAAAAATATGACTGTTCCAAACAACATATGTAAGAATATATGACAAATATAAGCAGCAATAGAAAGCTAGTTGTAGTGAGTGACATGAAATGATGTCTGTAAAAAAGAAAGGAAAAAAAGAGAAGTTAGATGTCTAATTCAGGTGCAGAAAGCAGCACATATGCAAAAAGATCAGCTAAAAACATAAGTAGGTAACAAAGGATGCTATTTCTAAGTTTCCGTTTTATTTTTACCAGCCACCTCCTGGGGCAGGAATTCTGAAGTATTTGCATAGAAACTCACTCTTCTAGACTGTGGTGATTAATAAGCAATACAACATGACCTGACTGCTATCAGGATGAGCAGGCAGCCTACCTTTATGGCTTTGACACTTAATGTGGGTTTTCTGATGCATAATGCAACAGCATTGAACTTTTATTCAAATGATTACCTATTTCGGCTGCTAACTTGGAATGTATTATGTATGAGTTACCTCCACATTCCTAACACAAAAGCAGAGGAAAAAGTAGTTTGGGGTTATCCAAGAGGGTAGCACATTTCCTGGGCAAATGTCAGTATGGCACCACCCATGGAAATTGTTGCTAGAGATGCCTAACTGGGGTTAAAGTCAGGGACAGGACTTATTTTGTAGCACAACTAGAATGCTCACTTACCACTTAATATTCCCTTAGTCACTTGCAATTCTGCGTCTCTCCCAAAAAGTAATTTTGTTTGGGTTTTTTTATTTGGTTGGTTTGGTATTTGTTTTTAAATTAAGCTTACTTTTTTTTTTCTTTCTCCTTTCTTCACAATTAATTAACCAAAGCTCAGGGTTCTCTGACATTTTCTGCTAAGGAGCAATCAGTGGCAGGCATAGGTTTGTAAGGAAATTCCCTGTAGGCAAAGCTGAGCAGGGGGGTGAGTGGCTGAGCAGGCTATAGTACTCCTTCCCTCAAAATCAGCTGGTATGAAACTGATGCCCCCCATAAGATGTGATGTGGCAGACATATAATTTTCCTTAACTTACCTCCAGCATTTTACACTCTGCTCACCTGAATGCTGCTGAAATCAACCTGCACATAGCAGTTTCTTTGTTAGTAAATCCAAGCCAGTGTTCAGCCTAACTGGGAGTCTCTCTCTCCGTAGGCTTTCTTACAGGCGTGTGCTCACTGCTTGGTTCTGATCCCTTGGCTGGCTGTCATCCCCTGCTCCCTCACACTTCGGGTACGTGGATTGTCCAGGGTCTTGGACAAGGACTGTGTTTTATTCTTGAAGAACACAGTAGGTAGCACTGAGTCAAAACCCAACTCGTATTTCTTGGCAGCGCTGCAGTGCAAACAATGCCCTTGCAGAGGTGACTGATGGGTTCTGTTTTCTTAAAAAGTGTGAAAGTTTTACGCCTCTAAAATTTATTCATAATTTAGATTAAATGTTCATGTAGTTGACATGACCTCCTGATATTCATTTAAGACGTCTGAGAGAGGTCAATAGGTTTCCTTTTGAAATCCAATACGGAAGTGATGAAAGTCTTCGGCTATAAGTAATAGGCATATTGCAATCAAAACACAGGCAGATGCATGCTTAATGATGACAGAAGAAAAAAATTAATAGGCATTGTGTGAATAGTGCCTGTGAGATGGACAGCCTGTGCAGGGAAGCAGATTGAAAACTCAAGACCAGATTGAGAACACAGCCAGAATCAGCATGGGCATATAGGCAGGAAAACTAGACCATGAACTTGTGGGTTGACAGGCTAGCTGAAAACAGCTTGTTTTACAGCTACAGAAGTGTCCCATTTGTCTGATTCCGCCTGTGTTCAATAAAGCAGGATGCTGAACTCTTCTACAGAGAGGCGGAAGACAGAAAGATGCTTGATCCCTTCACTAATTCTTCTTTCAGCTCAGAACAGTAAACAAGGTTCCTAGACTTAACTAGTCTCCTGGTCAAAAGGAATATGAAATAACCCATCAAAATCAAGTTGTAACCAAGCAACTGTCTAAGCATTGGTCATTTCATAACTTCCAGACTCAAGATGATCACTTTTATGCTCTATGCCACACAACACAAATAGGATTTTTGTATCTGTGTTTCACTGGGGGGAGGTGTGGGTGTTTGTGTGGGTGTGTTTGGGTTTTTTGTTTGGTTTGGGTTTTTTAGTGTAACAACATGCCATTTACTTCATAAGCCCCATCTTGGAGAGAAAAAAAAACCCACCAAAACAATAAATGTTTTGTACTTGATTTGAAGCAAGCTGACAAATTGGGGTTTCCTTATTTGTTCTCATGAGATCTGAAAAAGGTGAAAATTAAACTTTAAAGGACAGTTGTTTTCAATTCATGCTTTGCTACAAACACTTAATATGACCTTAAGAAAATTGTTCCTCAACTTCCCATTTGAAAAAATGTAGAGGACACTATCTGCCACGCAGTGAAAAGGACTGCTGATACACCCATTCATGATCTGAGGTACAATATATTATAGTTATGAGCACCTATGAGTATAGGTAACTATGGTAAATCCGTAAATGTTACCTGAAGAAGCTATTTTATTACCTCCTAAAGGCAAAAAGTATTTAATTTTATTTCCAAATACCAGCTTATTTAATCAACTCAATTCAACAATAATGCAAATGCTGGTGTAATGGGAGAGTCATGTATGTTAATATATGTATGAGAGATTTAACTTGTAAAAAAGACTTGCAAACCAACATGCTAGAGGTTTTACCTATGCCAGAAATACTGAGGAGATTAGATACATGGAAGACATAAGTAATACTGAGACTGTTTACAGATGCAGAGCAGTAGGACAAATGTAAACAATTCATAGTCTTTTCCCCAAGGAAGCTTTGGATAAAAGCACGCACAATGTGGATGTCTTCTGTTTGTTCTCAATAGATCCCTCCAGTGTCTACAGGCCTGTAGAAATTCATATATGAGATGTTAATCAAAAAAGCCTTCAGAAAATACTGGGGGAAATGAGCATTTACATTCAACTCAGCTACAGAGAGGGCCGTGCTTCTGCAGTCCCAGTACATATTGTGCTGATTTCAATCAATATGCCACGGGGTGAGGCCTTAGGCAACCATGCTGTTTTAGAAATAAGGAACAAAAATATTCCTAAATGTGATGGTTAGGAAATATTTATAGACAAGAAGGAGAAACCACTACCATGAAAATGAACACTGAATCCTAACCTCGATTGTTCATCAGTAATCCAGTAAAAGGGGGAATGAACAAGAATTTCTATTTAATTGCCTTTAACAGCACTCTGGATGAGGATTCAAATTCCCTGTTCTGAGCATTGCCTCCAGGCACAGAAAACACAAGAAAGGGGAAGCTTGTAACAAAGAGCACCACTTATCTACAACACAACTAATTAGGTTCACGCTGGTAATTTTAAAGTAGCTTTGTTCAAAATTAATACCGACAATAATTAAATTTCTATAAACAAAATAATTCACATATTATTGATAAACCATAGGGTGGCTTAAAAATTTGTACCAATGTCTATATTGGTGTTTACATGGGTTCATACTATTATCAGGCCAAGCTCCAGCTATTACAAAATTCCAGTTAAAACCAACAGAAGCATTACCAGAACAAACATGGAAGACTGTCAAGGATTTATTTACGTATTTTAAACAAAACGTGTCTGAAGTCTGAGACGGAACATGCCTTCCATGGAAGCTCTATCACCTTTGGAATAAACAGCAAAATCCCATGTTAAACTAAAACGTAATGAGGTTTTTTTGTTTGTTTTCTGACTGGTTTTTTTTCTGTTTTTCTAAGTACAAAATGGCAGAGATAATTGCAATTCCTCCTCCTGCACTTGCTTGAATAAAGCTGCATAGAATGTGTGCCAAAATCCCATTCTTTAGGAGTTGTTGGTCTACCAGAATATTCTAGTTATTTCACATTAGCTCTCCATACATAAACTTACATTCCATAGCAAAAGCACATTTATAGTGCATTTTAGGAGTGGTCTAATCAAAGTCACATTGCTAGTGGATAATAAAAACAACCCATGAAGTATAACAACTGCATTCTGCATTGTTGCTACTACTTGTGCCGTAATTTTCTGCTGCAGAGAAGTTTCAATGGTAGTATTGTGTAGGGAAAGATTATTTCCAGCTGCAAAGGCACAACAACAGGGAAGAAGGAAGAACTCTTATCACAACAAAGGACTATCCCAGAGCAGCACATAAGGAAGCAGAGCCTGCGTGCTCAAAATGCCTCTCCTAGAAGAGAAGGGAGGAAACGAGGAGTAGGGACACAACCACGTGCTAGGCGCAGATGCACACCAACCAATGAAGGTGGATGAAGTGAGGAAAGAGAAAGCTGCTTCTTCGAAAATAACGCTCTTTGCACATTAGAGTTAAAAGAGCAATGGAGCGTCTGTTGCAGGTGTAAGGAGTATGCCTCAACATGTATAAAAAATGATGAGTAGAAAATTGTAATGTCATTGTCATAATACTAGGTTTTTGCTAATCTTCAGAACGACCTACACACCTGTAGGTTACGTACTTACTGAATCACCTGAAAGTTTTAAACTAGCTTGGCCTCACTTTAGGAGGGATTCTGAGATTTGGTCTCAAATTTAGCAGGAAATTATATTCTGCTGCAAAACACTCAACTGTGTTTACATACATCCAGGAAGCAATAAAACATCAATTTTATTTAAGTCCTCTTCTTTTAATGTCTTGCACTATTTTCTTTCAATTAAAAAAAAAAAAAAAAAAAAGCACAGAGACCTAAAACTAAATATCCTGAATATATAGTAAGTGGTAGTACTTTTGCCAAACAGCAAAATGAAGGATTTTCTTCTCTAAGAACAGGAACCTCCTCCTCTTCTTGAATAAGAAAACAAGTAATACAGGTACAATCTTGTCTTTAAGGCACTGTAAAATGTCACCCTCGGGCAGAAGTTGTCTACGCTCAGAATACTTCTCTTTGTCATAAAAACAAAAGAAATTTGAAGCCAAAATAGGCATTTCCCCTCTGCACATTTTCACAGAGAAGGGAAAAAAACCCCCTATCTCCTCTAAGGTATTTTTTGGACCCACAGTAAAGTCTCAGATAATCAAAGCAGCAGTATCTAATCCTTGAATTGACATTTAGAGAAAAGCATAAAGACTCACTCTACCCTTCTTCATACTTTGCAAACTTTGTCAAAATATGCCCTTATGGCTTGCCTATCTCAACGAGACACCAGCTAGACGGGGTCCGCAAATGCAGTGGAAGAAGAGACCTGACTACATACAGCACATGCAGAGGTAAACACTAACATCCCCATCCTCATAAATGCTATTTTTTTAACAATTTGCAATCCTCTTTGAACTTTTTCATGAACCTCTCAGGGGACTGGTTTCTACAGTTTTTGTAAATGGAATAGGAGAAAAGGGGGGGGGGGGGTTACATGTCACTCAAAAAGAAGCATCTCTTGATACTTTTCCGCTCTCCCCAACCGACTGAGCGTAACAGCTCCATCTCTGCGATGGAAAACACCAAACTGCCTGTGACTAGTTCTTTATTATCCTGCCTGCAGTATGACCCAAGCACAGACCTGCAGAGCTAACTGCATTCATATGGGCTTCTCAGGAGATCCACTCCTGGTTCATGCTAGGGAGCCATCCAGTAGCACGCTATTCAAGGAAGTAAGAGCCAAAGCTGACTGAAGAGTTGCAGAAGGCTCTTGCAGCCCTGAGTGATCAAATAGCAAATTAAAAGCATGTTAAATGCAAAGCAACACATGGGAGTAGGAGGAGCAGACCTAACTCTACAGACTTTTCATGCTGAAGTACATGCTTTACTGCCTGGATTAAGGTAAGTCAAAGGCTAAGATGTTTGGGGATCTGGAGCACATGGCATACAAGGAGAAGCTGGGAAAACTGCGTTTGTTCAGCACAAGTAGAAAAGGTTAAGGAAAGGGAGACCTACGTGCATTCTTCTGGTGCCTTAAGGGGGATAGTGAAGACAGAGTCAGACCCTTCTCAGAGGTGCATAGAGAAAGGACAGGAGGCAACAATCACAACCTGAAACCGAGGAAATTCTCACAAGACAAAGGGAAATTCACCCTGAAAGTGGCACAGCACCAAAATAAGTTCCCAGAGTGGTCAGGTAATGTCTCCGCCCTTGGAGACTTTCAAAACCTGTTTGGGACAAGACCCTAAGCAACACCTAACTTCGAGCTTCATGCAGGGGATGGACAAGATCATCTTCAGAAACCCCTTCCAAACTAAATGATGTTATGATTAAGGGAACAATTTCATATGCTGAGAGGACTGGTACACACTACATTTCTCATGGACCATACAGTTGAAAGAGCTTGAGTCAAGATTGGTTGTTTTCTTAGATATATTTAATACCAGTCTAAAAATTAAGATGACCAAAAGCAAGACTTTTGTGGTTTTACTGTAATAAACTGTCCTGGTTTTTGGCTAGGATAGAGTTAATTTTCACAAGAAGCTGGGAGGGGACAGAGCCAGGAAAGCTGACCCAAACTAGCCAAAGACATTCAATACCATGACATCATGCTCAGTTTATATAGCAGAGCTGGCAAAGCTGGGCATCAGGTTCCTAGCAGTGAGCCAATTGCATTGTGTGTCACCCACTTTGTATATTCTTCTATAAGTACTGTTGTTATTTTCCAATTCCTTTGCTGTCCCAGTAAACTGTCCTTGTCCCAACCCACGAGTTTTACCTTTTTCTTCTGGTTGTCCTCCCCATCCCGTGGGGGAGCAGTGAGCGAGCAAGCCAGCAGCCAGGTAGTACTTAGCTGCTGGCTGGGGCTAAATCACAACATAAACAAATCTGATTATTTAAATAGAGCATACAGAGACAGGAAATGTCAACACCAGAAGAGCTGATTTCAAGCACAAATGGACTTTTTTTTTTTTTTACTTATTTGCAAGACCGGCACTCTCAGTTTTATTGTAGCAGTCATAAAAATCAGTCCCTGAGAGAGTGGCTCAGTCTAAAGCAAAGTCATAGTGACTGGGCAAGATGTAGCTTAGTTTATAGCAGTCAGGGCAGCCAAAGATCTTCCAAACTGCTGAAATCTCATCAACAACCTTACTTACAAGAAACATGTATTCTGTATAGCCCACTAAAGTACTCATGCTTATTAAAGTCTTAATTTGTCTGCCACTTATATTCCTATTCTCTGCAGTTCTTTATGTGACTGTTAGCACCACAGTTCTGACTACTCCAGAAGTGATTAATAAGAATAGACTCTCTCCTTGTGACCATACACGACATACTTAGTGTCAGCATGTGGCAACCAGAGTCAGGCTTAGCACAAGTAGCTTTGGGCAATGGAGTGCAAGGAAAGAACTCCACATTCTAGTTCCTAGAGCTGGGGTATTTCAGTTTGGGGGATGTGCATGTACGCGTGCACGCGCACACACGCACTAGCTTTTCGACAAAGAATTTCTAAATCAAAGGCTTAAAAGGAGAAAGATGATGCAGACATTTCTGCTACTTCAGGCATTTATAAAACCTCCTAAAAATATAAGTTGAAAAAAAATCTCTAAATAAAAGCATGCCCTTCAGAACAAGAAGCCAAAATTATAGACCTCTCATTTATTTTCAAAGGAAGGTTTAATTAGAGTGCTGCCAGCCACAGATTTACCATGGGGAACTTTATGCTTCCATTAGCATTGATCAGTGCAGCGCACACACCTGTTTCACACAATGCTATTGCAGCTGGGTGCTTACTGCAAGTGCTGGATAACCTTATGCCTCCAGCACAAGTGAGATTTTAAGGCATATGGTGGTACTGATAATCATATTACAGCAACAACAGCTTGCCTACTTAATAAAAAAAAAAGTGTGAGACTCAAAGAATGGGATTGCCATAAATTGTCCCCACTGTAATCCTTAGGGAGCTTTAATTCATTTTGTATAGGATAAGAAGGAAAAAACAACCAAAACCCCCCAAAATATGCAACAAAAAAACCTGCTTATTCATTCAACCAAAGGAAATACAGTGACAAAAAAAGAGTTTGGTGTACACTGCTGACCAGCAGATCTACTAATGAGGAGAGGGACTTGTCTGACATCAGAGGTTGTGGGAGAAGGTAGATGGCCTGGCACTCCCCCAAGCACTACTGCATTCACACCAAACGTGTCTAAAGCCAACCTGATGATAAATTGAAGAAGGCAGACCATGCCCCATGCTGTGCATTTGTATTCCTACTTGTCTTAGCGCAGCAGGGCTCCAGACTGATCAGGCTCCCATGTGTCACCCCAACGTAAGCAAAAGGCAACAGTCCAACCAAGATTTTGCTTTATAAGCAAGAAATCTGCAATCTAAACCATTTGTCCAGGCGTAGGTCTCCGGGTGCTTTGGCCTAAAGACTCAGCTGTCCCACCTCTTTACTACATGAACGCAGACGAAGGCGGCTGCAGGAAGGATGGGATTTGAGACCCACATGCAAACCAGTGAGATCAGGAATCAGCTGGCAATATCCAGGGTTGCAGGCACATTTATAGGTTGGGCCCATCTTGCCTCAGCCAAAATCTTAAGTAGTTCTCAGCCTTGTTCTCTGACGCAGCGTTAAATATATAATACTGCCTGATGATGAAAATTCCCATTTGTGAAGTTGTCTCCCAGTAAGCAATTTGCAAAGGATAACAAGTTTAAGAGGATAATACACTTTTGCTTTGTCAGCAACTTTGTCTCAGGGTGACCTATCTTCCAGACTGTAAAATAATTCCATAAGCATATGCAAATCAAGCATCCATGACTTATCTAGTTCTACTGAGAAAGGAACCAGAGCTTTCATTGGCTTCAGTGGAGCCCAGATTTTACCCCTGGGTATTTATATTCTGAATGATATACTGTACTCTGGCTCCTGAGTATTTATACTTGTTTACGTGGAAATTGCAAGCAAATTGCAAACAGTTTAAACAACTAACTATCGAAAGTCAGCAAAACCTGTCGTCAGTCTCAGCTCTTTCAGAAGCAGTCCTTTGACAGAGGCTTTCAAACTACCTCACGAGCACCATCAGAATTCTCCCTTTAAAGTTTTCCTTCTCAGAAGAGCAGTTTTCGTAGAACAGAAAACCATCTTGTCTCCCTTGACGCCTGTCCGCAGGAGTGACGCCTGTGCTCCCACAGAGCAGAGGATCAGCAGCACAGACAGGAGAACACCCCAGTCAGCAGCCAGTGAGGGAATGCTTAGCTAGCAAACTAACTCCGGATGCCGGAGCTTTCCTTTTCTTTTCCAGAAAAGAAAAACTTTCACACATCTCTGCTACTTAGCAAACTGTAAAGGAATGTATTCCAGCATGAGTCAGATGGCCATTTGCACAGTTGCAACATCAGAACACAAATATCAACGCCTTCCACAAATTATTAAGGTGAACGATCTCCTGCTCTTCTGAAGAGATTTAAAACAGAAGTGTTAAGATTGGTACGAATGGAGTACAAAAAGAAATACTTGTGTATGTGTGCACACGTGCTCACATGCACACCATGAGAAACAGCAGAAGGGGGGTTAAAGGGAAAGTTAGCATTTATTTGCTGCAGAGTGCCATATACGAGGTTTCAAGTAAAAGAAAAGGAAGAACAAACTGACATAATGATAAGGTGTCAAGATAATAAAGAACAGGACTGGAGTCATAAAAGACAAGGAAAAAGAGAACTGTGAAATTCAATATTTTCATGGAGGAATGAAAGAAGATGAGGCACAATATCAAAACCACCATCCACTCCTAACAAATACAGTCAAAAACCAGTTTGTCATTATCAATCAATAAGAACAAGACATGCTGAGTACCATGTCCCGTCACACAAGTGATCCTGACATGTCTACCTGTGCACACGTACATGTCTTGGTTCTTGAAAGTATGTGCATGTGAGAGTATGAGTGAATGAAACCTATAACAGAATGAATGCAGGCAGACATCAGGCATCTCAGAGATTCTGGAAACTGAGTATCACCTACCCAATTCTATAAAGTCTCCAGAAACACTAACAGATTGCTTTGTTTTGGAGACCTTTTTATTATTATTTAAAAAAAAAAAAAAAAAAAGGTTTACCTCTACAACATTAACAACTCATTACAAGACCTCTTTGTATTATCTGAACTACACTGGCTTCACTAGGCAGATGAGTCTAACGCAGCCGGTACTTTGCGGAAAGCTGTACATCACAATTCACAAGTTTCTATTCAGCCTTCAATTTCGTAGTGGTGCAGCTGGAAGACTGTAGTACAAGAAGTTAGTGATCCACATGCTTGCTTCCTTCTCACACATGCAGGTGCGCTCTGGATAGCCTGTGATACCAACCAGCCATGGCAGAGTAGTCATAACTAGTTCTCCAGTGTATGCCTCCATATCACAGATACCGCGTGACTGCTCTACACAATAGTATAATTTGTGTAACCATAATCAATGTGTATATATACAGTGTATACTCAATTGTAAGCACATGTAAAGAGCATCGTCTTGTCCTTGAAATATTACATGCACCTGTACAAGGACTATAATTTTATTTGTATGAGGTAGTGGAGCATAATATCCAAAGGACTTTTCAAAGCTAACTCCACCTTCCAAACTTGACTGTTATTAGTGATTGATGAACATGTATTATGATCAAGACCCTACAAAAGTACCAGGTGAACAGAAAGGCTGGTGGCACTCAGCATGGATGGGAACGACAGCACGCCATCAGCCACCAGGGACTTGTCCAATGCCACAGCAGGTGGGGTCCCAGCATCAGGAGGGATGCAAGATGCTGTCACTCACTCTGTAATTTCCATCTTTTATTGCATAACTTAGTTAATGAGCTTTAAGTGTTGGGTGCCTTTCTTGCTGACATCTCAAAAGAACCAGGACCTCCTCAGTGCAATGCAAGTTATTATAAGTAGTTTCCATTTATTGTTAGCCTCTTTGTACACTATGTTATGAAACACTTCCATTACTTGAAGAGCATTTCTAATATACATTTGCAATTTACACCAAATCATATTTGATGATTCATTAGATGAAAAAAATACTATCACAACATGACACCTGACAGAGATGATGCAGCAGCCTACAGGGATGCTCGTTTTCCATTCATTGCTTTACAAAGAACCTTTGGACAACATCAGACAAATCCACATTAGGAAGATATGCCAGTTAATTGAAGTATTTTTGCATCAGAAGGGGACAGAGAGGTCCCTATTGACTCCCACTTTGAGGCAACTCCTGAGAGGGTTGATGGTTTCTTTTTGGTTTTGTTTTACACCTGCATATCCACAAAACATCTTGAACCTCTGAACTGCAGCATATCTACAAGTGCATTTGTTTGAAGCACACACCAATAGAAAAAGATACACAAACCGAAAGAGACATTGTGTCCTCGAACAACACATTTCCTTTGCAATGGATTCACAGATACTCTTTTGTGTCAAAATATAACTACCTTTACTGCTGGGAATCTATAAGCCAGCCTTTTAAAGTAGCATCTCCATCTAAAACCTATGCAGATGACGTTTAAGTCAAACTTCACCACTCTCAAGTCTCTGTGTACCCAAAGGGGGACATTGCAGAACAAACAAAACCCACCCCACCTAAGTGACCCTAGGAAACTGGAAGGATGTGCGCATCTCAACGCTTTTGAAAATCCTGTAAATGCAGTTGTGAGTGCAAGTACAGGTGTACGTACACCAACACTGACACACTCTACGTGGCCGTGCAGCGCCCCGTTAACCAGGATCCCTAGGAAGGCAGAGAAGACCCTCTCACAAGGCTCAGCACTGCCGGCCAGGACAGGATGTGGGCAGCGGCGACCAAGAACGAACCAGCCCTGCCATTTCTCAGCACTTCAGGTTTTCCACAGGCTTGTTAGCAAAACAAAAAGGCTTGACTTTGAAGGTCCAGGAAGCCCGATGTTGCTCTCAAGTTGACTAATGCCCTCAGATGGCAGAGTGCAAACACAGGGCTCTGCAAGAGCCAGCAGGATTTCCTTCACCCCAATCCAACACCAGCCAAGCCAACCCAGGCTGCCTCTGTGGAAGGATCATGAGCTGTCTCTGTACCACGTTGCCCCAAAATATTGGTTTTGGAGCTGGTCCCGCACGGCAGGAGTTGCCCCTTTTGCACAAAAGACTGTCTGAGTCAGTGAATCCAAGCCACCTCCAAGAGTTTCTCAAGCATTGGTTTCCCTTTACAGGATGACTTGCAAGTCTCCATGAACTGCTAACACATCACTGAGAGCTGTGATGAGATTTCATAAAGCATGGCTTGGAAGGAAAAATCAGGGAAAGGAGGAGAATGGAATTAAATATTTTTAGTAAGTTCCTAGTATTATGCTACCATACATCTCTGCCCCAATACAAATTAAAAAAGGCTGACAATATACAGAATCCAGAGATTTATAATGCTATATCTCTTAAAAGAAATTGATTAGAGCAGAGCTCAAAGAAAAAAGGTCAACTTGACTCTGCTGTTTATTACACAAATAGCACCAAGACACAGTGTTGTGTATTTACATGCTCATACACTTAATCGCACACCAGTGCTGATGATTTCAGAACACTCCAGGAAATGGAGACAGGTTTTTGATTTAAAAGACTGCCCAAAACCCTTAGGCTGCTTTGAAAATAGCAACCCATAGGGTTTTTTTCCAGGGCTATTCAATCCATCAAGGCCA
Organism: Balearica regulorum gibbericeps; assembly: GCF_011004875.1. NCBI lineage: Eukaryota > Metazoa > Chordata > Aves > Gruiformes > Gruidae > Balearica > Balearica regulorum. The sequence continues at coordinate 66,397,388 of NC_046184.1, forward strand.
GGTTGGATGGGACTTTGAGCAACCTGGTTTAGTGGAAGGTGTCCCTGCCCATGCAGGGTGGTTGAAACTAGATGATCTTTAAGGTCTCTTCCAGCCCAAACCACTCCATGATTCTGTGATTTTTTTTCTAACATGCTCCAAGCAATTTTATGAAGGTCTGTTCATCAGGAGCAGCATTGCAGCTCAGCTGGGCCAGTCACATGTGGCTTGCCATCTTGTAGTTGAGAAACACAGGTGCATACTGAAACTGTGCCCAGAGAGATCAGAGGAACAGTAATAAAAACGAGTGGAATCAAATATCTGGAACCTCATCATAGCCATGTCTAGGGTAAAGTCCATCACTAACATGGTGCTGATTAAATACATGTGCCAATGACAGAGAGATAATAAAAGTAAAGAAAAATGGGGGAAAAAAAGAAATAATGATGTAGTATGACAGAAAATATCTGAATTATTGCTGTTAAAAGTTCTTCCAGATATTACCTAGCATGCTGTAATTTATTACTATAAAATTCATGTAGATACTATGCAAGATGTAAAAATTCAACACAGATTAGGTTGAGCTGTGTTTAAAAAAAAAAATCACATAGAAGTAAAACAAGTGCAAAATGTTAAACATTTAAAATTTTTGACTTCTTAGAAATAGAGCAAACTATTGAGACAGCTCTACTGTCATTGCAGTATATTTATTAGGAGGCTAGTCCCGATGGGTCAAAAGGTTAAATGTCTGAGCCACTGTGAGAATTACAGGAGGCAGGAAACTATTTCATTAGATCCCAAGATAATCATGTTTCACTGCTGACCCTGGCAATACAGTGGCAAATACAAATAAATATTAGAATGACAGCACACAGCAACCCTTGGTGACAAAGAATAGGTACATTTGGAAACAAAAACAGGGACTTGGGCTTTTAACTTCAGTGAAAAGTCACAGAGGTAGGTATGGGATTTTGGCAAGGTCAGAGTAAGATGACAACATTTTCTGTAGAAAAAGAATAATGCCATTTGTCGAAAGCACTGTGAAGCCAGGCTTCTCAGGACAAAAAGCACTGAAAATAACCACAGAAAGATTGGCCAGATCCCCTCTTGAGATATCATAGTACTCAGACTGAGATTATGTATTCAGCATAGAGCAAGGTTTTAGATGTCCTACACTATCCAGGAGATTCGGCTAAATTGTTGTAACAATTATTAACACCAATTATTCTTACTTATTATTTGAGTTGCCGGAAACATTTCCTATATAAAGATTTTAAATGGTGGTATGGAGAAGCGCATCTCTAATGAAAAACTTTTCACAAAAATGTCATTTTTTAGCTACCTTGTAGAGGGTCACCTATGACAGACATCCTGGCTTTAGGAACACTGATCTCTTGCTGTGGAAAATGGTAAGACCAGAGGAGGTCACTCACATCCTGTGACTTGCCACCTTCTTTGTCCATCACACCTCTGGAAGAAAAGCAGACCTTCTTCCTGTGGCTTCTTTTCAACTGCATTGTGACTGGCACTACGTTAAAAAGGAGGATGAAAGAACAAACAAAGAACCAACCAAGGGGAACACATTTCTGCCCTTTCATTTCTGCTTTGATAGAAGTGACTACTTATAAACTACTCCCAATTCATTTCAATTGTAAGAGGACTCGTGTACTTCATCTATCAAAGATGTTGTTTACCTAAAGAAGGAAGCCTATTTAAATGGCAGAAAATACCATGAAACAACAACTATTTAATCAAAAAGGAAAGACATTAGACAAGCCCGAATGAGAAATAGCATGAATACTTCAAGAAAGCGACAGCAATACAAACAAACAACCAACCTGACTAAAAACCTGTTTGCTGACACCAAAGAACCTAACAGACATGATGAGGACTCAGTTAATAGCTGGAGTCCCTTGTCTTCTGTGCTCCACGTGAGCAGTCCTGGTCAGACCACTTAGTGCACGCACATCTGGGTGCACCCATCACATGGGTATGAGAGCTCAAGTGAGTTAAAATTATGAAAAAGTGAAAGTGCATTAATTATTCAACCAATTAAGTTAATTATTCAACCAATTAAGTTAATTTTGTGAAATAAATATCAGCTTCCTCTTCCAATTAGCGTAGCAAAACTCAAAGACAGACATAAGTTCCTGCACTGTGATGCGTGGTCCCAATCCATGGACAGAAGATATTTTTTAATAGCAGTTAGGAAACGCAGAATGATTTTTTGAGAGCATTAAAGTAAATGAAGTGGGGTATTACGTTAGAAGCATCTGAATGGCATTAGAGTCTTCAGTCACTGTGGTGTATAAGAAAAGGAGCCAAAAACAGGAACTGAAAAATAAGATTAAAAGGCTGAAAACAGTATTTAAAAAAAAAAAAAAAACAAACCCGAAGCCCTAGAGCAGGAGTTGTGGAAGTTGCAATGGTAGGTAGAAGAATACAAAGCCAAGAAATGTAATGCAATAGCAGAAAGATTGTGAAGACAGCTGTGTTGAGATGTCCAGGAAAATGAGAAATCAGCAGAAAAAGACGTAGCCATCTTTTTTAAAGAGACTACACAAGAATGAAATAGAAAAAGTTAGGTGAAGCATGGGCTGCCATTCAAGTCACACTGGAGGTGAAGCAGAATAAGGAGGAGACTGCTGACCACATAACTTGCTAATGAACAAATGCTAGCTTCGGAAAGTAAGCAGAGAAAACAGATGCAGTAAGAGCCAGAAAAGTTGGGGAAAATTCAAACAATCGGAACATAAACATCTAGTGTGACTCAGGTTTTGCAGGACTTTGAGTGTCCTGCAGAATATAGTACACGCTCTCCCTGCACACCATGAGAAGAGAAACAAACCAAATGCAAGAACTTTGTAACGGAGCACATTATTAATCACGGAGAGCCAAGGATCATGAGCAAAGCAGAAATGAGCAAATTATTACTGAAATGAAATTAGATGCCAGTCAAGTTAGAACCATATCAAATTACATTAGGCATTTAAACAGGGAGACATGAGTGATTCTATTGAAGGGTAAAATATAGATCAAAATCAAATTATTCAAAGAACCAGAATAGTAGATGACAGGGTTGTGCTTAATTCAGAAATGCAAGCTAATCCAATAACTAAAAATGAGCTAATAAGATGGACTTGATGAATCTTGCAGTGCTTTAAAGGCTTTGCTATATTATCAAGATTGCCTTAGTGTTATACATCCCTCAGATCTCTCATTTTCTTATTGCTCTTCACACAGAAGCAACTACTGGGAGCAGCAGCTGCGTTTGCGCTCAAGAACAAGAAGAAACGTAAGTATAATGAAGATAGCTTTGAACTAACGGTACGTGAAGGATGAAGTCACCTCTTAAAGGTGATTATTGCCCCACCAGGTAGCAGCAGCTAGCTTGGGTGAGCTTGTAGATAATTTCTGAAGGATTGAAACATTTTACAAGAAAACTGTGAGATGAACTTTCGCATGCTTTTTTAATAAGGATGACGACCATATTTAAAGGGTAATCGATTACAATGAAGACCTAGGGAGTCAAGCAAAATTCATGGATGAGGAAGAAACCAAGCCAAAAAGAAGCGGATATCTTGGAACCTGCATTAAAAGACTAACCATGTCCTTAAAGGATACCAAGAAACAGCGAGTGGCACAAAAAACAGGAACCGAGAAGATACAGCTAAGAAACCAGTGCTTTAGCAAAGAGGCTCAATTAAAAATATGAGGGAAAGGAAGCACCCAAGCCTACAGTTATAGCAAGAACCCTTTATGAACAGATTAAGGTAGCAGTAATTGTTATTTTGGGAGGGTAGGAAAACTACAAATAACCCTAGCCAGAACCACCACTTTATGTTAGCTGATTCCAGGGCCAGAGTAAGCAGTGTTTAACAGGCTTGAGTACCAAAGGCAATCAGAGGGACTAAATAGACAGGAGATGTAGTTCACAAGCACACAATTTGGTGCTGATTTAGCTAACAGATGTCTATGAGTGAGGTTAGCGATAACTGTATTTCCACGGTTCACCCATATCAGGCAATAAGAGCACCCAGCCCAGAAGAGAAACAGATATGGGAACAGTCAAATGAAAGTATTTTTTATTACTGACCCAGCCCCAGTCCAGCTATCAAACAGAGGCTGAAGAGGGATTGCAGCTCATCAGGGATAGTTTAGAGCAGCAAGCGGATCCTGTGCCACACACGGCTCTCTGGTCCGGCCAGTGCTGTGGCAGGCAGTAAACTGAATCCTAAACACACTGAGTGGTCCCAAACCCAACAGCATGAGCCCTAAACCTTTTAACTCCACAAACAGCTCCAGTCGCAGCTAAAATACCACAAATGTTGGTGGGGCAAAACGGTGTTCAGCAGTACATTTAGCAAATTTAGCAGAATAATGCTGCTGTAGATTTGCTTTGATGTTCCAAGGGAAGCAGTACTGTCTTATTAACATGCCACAGGCTTTCCTAAGTGCACCTGCTCTTTGTCCACCTATCATGCCACAATTATATTCACACAGATAACTAAGCAATACCCACCCAGTCAGTAATATTCAGAGGTGGCTGAAAAATCCAGAAAAAGAACAGGAAACAAGACATCACACCTTGACCATTTTGACAGAAGACGCAGAGCTGCCTCTAGACTGTCCGTATGAGACTGCAAAAACGCCATTTGGTCTCCCCTTTTCATCAGAAGTGGATATGTGGTCAGTACTCTGATATCCTGGTCTGCATTGCTATAATGTACGTATTGTCCTATTGCCATTGAAAGGGGTAGGTATTCTAGTATTGGAGCTATGTTTGCCTGGTCAGGCTGTTCACCTGGCCCTTGAAGACTGGTGGTAAAGTTTGGATGCAATAACTGCATTAGTCAAACAAAAGTTGGGCTCAAGACCAAAATGACTATGAAATTTCATAGCCTGTATTTAATAGCAAATTAAAATAGTTAATATAATAGTCTCTTCTGGCCTTCTGATTTATTCTTCTCTTAATAGTCTTGGCCTTTTTAAAACATATCTGAAAGAAGCTCATTATCCTTTCTCTTTTCACGACTTTAACACTGAAAACCTTATACTAGTAACTACTGAGTTGACCCCGGTTAACTGAAAGCAGTGGTTTAATATCGTAATTGTACTGACACGGTCACTGTCCTCAAAAGCCTATCTTTTAGCTTAGATAATAACTTAACTCATAAGCAAAGTTTCCTTTGTGAGTAAAAATCAGAAATCAATGGATTTCACAGAATGGAGCGAGAAGTTAGTCAGGAGTTACAAGTTAGGCAAAAAAGAAACCAAGAAACTATATTGCAAACTCAGGAAAGCTTCCTATGTAACCACACTCATTTCACATTACCTAGCTCTGTGCATCAGTCCACCTCTCCACTACTTAATTATTCATTAACTAATAAAGATAATTTTTCCTCCTAGATAGCTGGAACTTATAGATATCACTCAATATGAATAAATAATAGCATACTGACAGGAATATGGTATTCATTTGGTCAGAGGGATGATGGATATAGTGTATAAAACGAACATTGATCTAAGTAGATACCACAATGATCATGGCTTTAAACATCACCACATCATTTTGATAATGTTTTTCAATACCAAAGTAAAGACACTAGCCAACATTTTTCAAAGAGTATCAAGTATCTGTATTTATATACCTCAAAGGCCTTTGAATCTTAAAAAGGCAGGAGGTCAGTGCTTTCTAAATATCAAGTCCCCTGTAACCTAGTTTCAAACTGGGCACTCATAAGTAATTTATTACTGTTATTTTGGAAGCTTCCTGGAAAGATTAATTCTAGTTAGTATTTCCCCTCAAAAAAGGAGCAGAAAGCCTTCTTTAGATCTAGGACACTACATAGTTTTAAATGTGAAAAAAATACTAACCTTTCTGTTGAAAAGCAAGAAGCCTGTGGTCTGATAAAGGGAAAGAATCAAAATCCCTTCCCTACACTTAGCTCAACAATCCAGGACTGTGCAAACATTTTCTCATTTCTCAAAACAGGGGATACTATCTATCATAGGTTGATTTTGTTGGTTAATTTATCAAATTGGATATGACAGTGTTACTGTCTCAAATCCAGTTGCTTTAATTTTCTATGAAACTTTTGTTAAGTGCAGTCCCAAACCAAAAATTTTTATTCTGTTTTTAAATAGACACATGCTATTAGCATTATTAATGGCAGTGGCAGGAAATTACAAATATTTGCACTCATAAAGAACGTATAACTGTTCTTTTAAAGCAAGATGACAGAAGGCATTTAACTTCAAAAGCCAGAAACTTTACATTCTCTCTTTCTCTTGGTTACAAAAAATTTTTCCTTTGTAAGCACATACAACTCATCAGATGATGCTGCAATTGTTTATCTTTACTAATTTGTCAGAGTGCTTCAGAAAATCCACATAACTATTTTAAGCTAAATCACACAGCAGGAAGGACAGAAATGGGACCACTATTCTCTGTTGAAACAATTGTGGTTCGGGTCAGCAAAATCATAACAGTAAAGTTACACAGCCAATTTTAATGCTGCTGAAATAGCCTCCTGATTTGCAGAAAATATCCATGTTTTTCACCCAATGTACCATAGATGTCAACTGTGACTATTACTCAAACCATAAGGGTTAGTGCACTTCTGTACAAAGAATTTAAATTGGCAAATCCCTATTATAGAGAGCAGTTTTGAGATAAACTAATTAGATTGTGAGCTGCTAAAACACTGACAGTGAGTGATGGCCTGGCTGCTTGCCCTATTATTTCTGCTGATCCAGAAAGAAACCCTTATGTTAATAACAGTAAATTACTACGGAGCGTTTTAAGATAAGGCACTACCTGTAATAAGGAGCATGCGTTAGCGCAATCTGAAAGCACTTTACAGGGGCCACTGAAAGATCAGCAGACCATGGCATGCTAAAAGCCAGTACTGGTGACACTCAAGCTGGGGTTTATTGTGAGGCATCCTGCTGGTTTTGGCTGGGGTAGAGTTGATTTTCTTCATAGTAGCTAGCACAGGGCTATGGTTTGGATTTGTGCTGGAAACTGTGTTGCTAACCCAGAGATGTTTTAGTTCCTGCTGAGCAGTGCTCACACAGAGCCAAGGCCTTTTCTGCTCCTCACCTCACCCCACCAGCGAGTAGCTGGGGGTGCACAAGGAGCTGGGAGGGGACACAGCTGGGACAGCTGACCCCAACTGACCCAAGGGATATTCCATACCATATGATGTCATGCTCAGCACGTAAAGCTGGGGGAAGAAGAAGGAAGCGTGGGACGTTCAGAGTGATGGCATTTGTCTTCCCAGGTAACCGTTAGGCGTGATGGAGCCCTGCTTTCCTGGGGATGGCTGAACACCTGCCTGCCCATGGGAAGTGGGGAATGAATTCCTTGGTTTGCTCTGCTTGTGTGCGCGGCTTTTGCTTTACCTGTTAAACTGTCTTTATCTCAACCCATGAGTTTTCTCACTTCCACTCTCCTGATTCTCTCCCCCATCCCACTGTGGGGGGAGCGGGGGAGCGGCTGCGTGGTGCTGAGCTGCCGGCTGGGGCTCAACCATGACAGATAGACACTTAAGGAAAAACATTAGGTCTTCCCTTAGCTAGCCTGGTCTTACCCATGGCGAAGCAGACATGAAGGGATGCTAGGAGAAGGACATTTAAAACTGCACTGGACACAGAGCTGGGGGTGCTGTGTATGTGGGATATCTGCAGTCCCACAGTCAAGGGTAAAGGCTCACCTGCCTCTGGATTAGACAATCTAGGGTCCCATCACCTGGATAATCAAGTTTATCTGCTTTTATTTTTCAGTGCATCAGTCACAACCACTTGCTCACTCCCTCACAGCAGGATGTGGCACTTAGGTGCTTAGTTGGGTTAAACCACAAGGACAGTGAAGTTAGACGGCTTCCCAAAAACTGTTACATAACTTGTATAAAAATATGTTTGAGCACAATTAGTAATTGGTGAAAAAATAGAAATCCAAAACAAACATGAGCTTGGAATGGGCCAGAAAAAAAACCTGATACTGTTTCTCCTTTTTCAGCATGGTCCCACCTGCTTTTACACAAGTATTATTGACATGTTAGTATTTAATGCAGAAATCATATAAGGACCTAGTCAGTTTCCCTAAAATATAAATTAACATATGTACAAGGAGTTACATGCCACATCCCTGGAAGCGTTCAAGGCCAGGTCGGATGGGGCTTCGGGCAACCTGGTCTAGTGGAGGGTGTCCCTGCCCATGGCAGGGGGGTTGGAACTAGATGGTCTTTGAGGTCCCTTCCAACCCAAACCATTCTATGCCACAACAGAAATTAATCTACTGACATGACAGACAGCAGCATATTTGTGCATCTTAACACCTTGATCAATTTTATTGAACAAAGCTGCTGTCCATTCCAAAACTGTATCTGTAAGAAAAATCCTGAACTGCTTCTTTTAAATAAGTTCAACTAATGCTGAGTATGCCAGAACCCTCTTTAGCACTGATTTGTCATAATTTTTTGAGGCAAAATAAAGAGTGACACTCAAACATTTAAACTCACATTTCCTCACCCACAAAAGCATCCTCATCTCTTTAGAAAGATGGGGAGCTAGGCAGCTGCTTATAAGCACCTCTGATACTGATGCAGACAGCCAAAAGAAAATTCAGTTTCAAGACTGGTTAGGTTTTGACATTCATTTTAGCCTACCAAAAGGAACTGAAGAACCACATTTCTGAGAACACAGAGGAAAAAATAAATAGAAAAAACACTCGGCAATTCTAAGTGCATTTCTAACAATTGCAGATTAATTTCCTGCTTTCAGTTATGAAATGCCACTAGCTCCCTGCATGGACTTTATATGTAGCTGAAACCTACATCTGGAATCTCACAGCACACTATGTAAAATGAAAAGCTCCTATGAAGATGATCATTCCCCTACAGTAAAACATCATCTGATATCTGGGTCAGCTGAAAAATCATCACATAGAACATATGCCCACGGTGTCAGCGTGGTGGGCAAATGAATCCGCAATCTGTCTTTTTAACTCTAAAAAAAAATAATTCAAAAAAATCTCTGCCAAAAAAATCTTTTGGTTATTTTGCTTTCCATTTACAGTCTCTTGTTCTTTCCTTTCTAGGGGCCAATTAGAAACCCATCAATTTTATTTTCAAGCTGCTTTGTGATAAGTGTACTTTCACACCTAATTACTCCACTCAGTCTATCAGCCAGAAAACATCTCATTTCCTTTTGCAGGTACCCTCTGGTTTTACTCACAAAATCTTCTATGAACGGTCTGGGACTGAATTCATCTTTCCTGACTAAACAAGCTGTTTTCCATCACCTATCTTTTCCTATGTATTACTTCAGAAGGTCTGTCCTATTATTTCATGGAGGTTTCAGGCCTGCACAGCCTGTATTTTCATGGCATCAAATTGACAGCATCAAGTTCTGCAGAGTTTGGGGATTTTTTTTTCCTTGTATACATCAGCATCATCCTAGGAAAACCAAGCTGTAACAGCATAAGTAGTTGCTTTATGACAATGGTAAGGAATACTTTTCAATATTTCTAATTACTAATATGTGTAGATATGTATGTATATGTAGTAATTATAAAGAACAAGAATATTTACTGCAATGAGGATGCAGACACATTTAGGTAGTTAGATCTTGTACTCTTTTGAGCTGGGGAGGGAGATGGGGGGAAGGACTCCTTATAAGAAGTCCCCTCCCTGCTTGGAACTTGTCCAAATTGACAGCCTATGATACAAAGTAGCCTAACAAAATACTATTTTCCATGCATATATTAAAGATGGATTGCTTTTAAAAACTTCTTCAAAAAATTCATATGGCTTATCTACAGAACAACCATACTCAGAAGTCATAACCTACACATTTCAGGCTAATTTTATAGTTGGTGCTGCTCCCTTTTATAGTTGATTTGCTTCACTTTTTAGAAAATACATATTTCATTAAAGAAAAAAAAAAAGGCACAGAGAAGTGTTTCCCCTCCCACTGACTCCCCTACACAATTTATTCATTCAGCAGTTCTGGAAATTCAGCAGGGAATTATCAGCCTTCTGTTCAGTAACACAGACCAGCTCCAGGGAAACAAGAAAAAAAAAAATAAAGCTGTGAATTGTGGCTGCCATCAACACCAAATCTGACTGAATGTCCTTCCTGCTAAACTGCAAGAAAGAAAATAAGACAGAAAGAAAATTATTTTATGTACTGATAAATGCTATAGAAATAAGATGACAAAGACAATCTGATACTTCAGTGAATGAGGTAATTCAATAAAAAGGAGCTCTGCATGGCTTAAGAAATCAAACCAATTGTCCTGAATCAAACAAGCTACAAGTCACTACTGTACATGTCCCTGTGTGGTTAGCCCTGCCTCTGCCAGGGGAGGAAGGCCAGCCTGTGCTATCTGTCAGCCCCCAGCTTCCCAGCTGGTACCTTGATCGTGGATGAACTAAGGAGCACACAGACAGATGAGGGGGTACGAGCTCAGCTGTTCAGGTCTCAAGCAAGAAAAGAAGTGTTTATAGGAAGAACAAGACACTGAACTAAAAGCAGCTTGGTAAGGTACCTCCTCAGGTGGCTACAGGAGACCCATTGTCCAAGGAATCACTTGAAATATTGCGCTGGGAAAAGCTAGAGCCACCAAGAACATCCTTCAGGCTCCAAGGAAAGAATGAGCATGAAGTGCCACCCATAGGTAAAAATCTCACACATAACATGAATGTGCTCAAAGTATAGTTCTCTGCTTAGAGGTCTGGGCAAAGAAGGATTGGCTTGTTTGGGTTTTGTTTGTTTGGGTTTTGTTTTTTTAGATTATCCCAAAGATAAAAAGAAATCCTCAGAAGGTATATCATGACTAGCACAAAAAGCCTTACTTACAGCTCAGAACATACTTGTACCAGCCTCCACCAGCACGATGGGGTCCATGGGAACAGCACTCTGACAGCACATAGTGGAAATACAACACTGTCCAGTGCCATATAGACGCACCCAGTTAGCCGCGAATGAGCTAGTTCATGCACTAGAATGAGTGTGAGCCTGCTGGCAAGGTGCACAGCTTGGGCCACCCACGACTTGGAGCTTGCTATGAATTAGCTGCAAGGTGGAATGCCGCATTAGCGTACTATGCTGGTTCTGGGATCCATGAGCGTCTTTCACAGCCAGTGTGGATCTCTCTATGTGCCACTTTGTTGTGCAGATGTCAATACGGTTCCCCATGGTCAATCTCTTCCAATTGATGTTCCAAAGGAAGTCATCTCCCAGAATGTTCAAACCCAGGTCCATCATCCACATACTTAAAAACTGATGACACATAACACATGCCATAAAGACAGACTGCTTATAGTCATTCTTCCTGTGTTGTCACAATCACTATCTTAAATCATTACATGAGCATCTACCACAAAAGAGTGTCCCAGAGAACAGATGTGGATTTAGAAAAAAAGGCTGATGTACAAAAGATTCAGTTTTTGCCAGCGGACAACCTCAAGGAAAGCAATAAGAACCAAATCCAGACCTTTGTTCAGTCTCTGGGGATCTCATGAAAGCTTTTGCTCCAGTCATTTGGACCTCATTAACCAGAGCAGGCTGCCCTAAAGAAGTCAGCTAATGAGTCAATTCTGGCAAGGTACAGCAATCAGTCACTGAAGATGGGCACACCTGAAGCCATCTTCATTTATCCTGCTAAAGAAAATAGGGATATAACCTACTTTCAGCTTTGCTTGGTATACTGTTTCCCTTCACACTCATAGATGTTTCCATATTCTTGGGTAAAGAAGTTTAAGTGAATGATAAATTGTACAGTTTTTGCTACTTACAGCCCACCTTCTTACAGGGGTCGGGGTCAGGTATATATGAACTAACCTTCGAAAAGGAAATGCACCCACCCATCTAAAATAATTGGTGCTACAGAGCAGCTGAATGTAGTGGCAAAGAAAGACAATAGAATTTCTAATGGTGTAATCACATTTCAAACAAATCTTTTCCAACTAGCTGCAGAAAGGCAAGACAGAAGGTGAGAATTGAGCCCATCAGGCAATTGCTGTCCCTGTATGGGAAAATAGCCTCTCCAAGAAATGGATTTCATAGTCCTATAAACTTACATACTACAAGAAAATAGAATACTTGCTCTTGTTTTAAGTATCTTCATTGCTTGTTCAGAACTATTTTTACTATCCCCTATATATTGCTGTCTTCAATAGGAGATTTACCCACACCGTTCAGAAATTCCTGAGAATCAGTCTAGGTAAGTTCTGCCTTTATCTGCTTCCAGATCCCTAGAAGAGCTTTGCAGTAAAGTGAATTTAAGTCTACTGATATCAAGTCTACATTTAGGTCTACTGCTTCTTTAGTTACTGATTCACCCCTTAAGAGAAGTCATTTCAGAGCTACTAGATCATGCATGGAAAGCCACTCACAAGCTCCCATCTAGGCAGCTAGATTACACGAAGCATTATTACACACATTTTTAAAAGTTACTGGGCTCCAGATTTTCTCGTCCTATGTCTCCCTTTGGGTAATGAAAGAAAGTTTGACTATGCTTGGATCAGGTGACACAAATTTGAAGTATGATGAATTCCTTTCCAGAGGTATGGTCAGAGGCAGAGAAAAAAAGCTCAACCACAAGCAACCCCTCCACCAGATAACTTTCCATTAAAGATGGTCCTTTTTTACTACTTTTCTACCACAACCCCTCACCCCATATTCAGATACACTTTTTCCTGGACACCAAGACCTCATTTCAAAAGCAAGTCAGGTACAGCAATTACTATACTCAGTTAAAACCCCACATTGATCAAAGTCTTTAGGAGGAGCTGGATTCGTCCCACTGGCTTAGGCCTAGCATTAATTACAGGTGAGGTCATACACCCTTTCAGAAATCTTGACTAGTAACTCTACTTAGCCTTTGAATTTCCATAGTGAAACAGCTGCTCAGTTTAAAGTACCCAGTGGTTCAAGGTGCAAGAATAAGTATGTACACTGTATCTTGCTTCTTCAGGACATTCTTTTGCATGGAAGAAAGCTTAATAATTCTTCCTTTGTATCTTCCCCACCCCCTTTTTTTTAATATACCTAATATTTCTGTCAAACATGGTTTTTTTTATCTTAATCTGGACCTGGACAATGTCAGCTACACTGAAGCATCTCGTACTCAGGACTAAAACTGGATTTTAAATGTTTCAGCCCTACCAAACACGAACGGAAGCTTGAGACATCTCAGCAGATGTTTTAAGATGCAGATTTGCTCTCCTAATTTATAAAATATACAAACTTAATGGTCATATGATGTGCTGATGATTTACTCTTTATTCAGCACGCACGATAAATGTAAACATCAAAAAAACAGTTGCAAGGCACCCTGCACTGATGTTGTCATCAATATTGTCATCCTTTAAATGCAAGGGAGGCGTTTCACCCCATCACATCAGTTATCAGGAGAAAAAAAAAAAAGAAATGGGTTCACTTCAAATAATGAAAAACAATAAAAGCAGTGCAATATCAGAGGCTCAGCATTGGTAAGGGAAAGCAACAGCACTGCAAACCCTGTTTTAAGAGTTAAAATGGCGACAAGATTGATCTAGATGTTCTCTGATTGGATTTTCAATAAAGATACAAAAGAGGTCTTAGTCCAGGAAAACACTTGAGCATGTGATAACCTTAGCGTGTAAATAGGCCTCCAGGTTTCCATGGCACTAATAACAAAGAAGATGTTTCATTGGATGAGGACAGAACTCCTTATTTTCTCCTTGCAGCTTCTCAGGTAATTATTTCAGGCTGAATAAGATCTAGGATATTCACAGATAACCTCAAAAGATTCACTGTTTAACTGTGAAATGCCCAGTCAGATATACCAACCAATATATTATCCTGGGTGTAGTTTGCAATCCTAAACCTGAAAATTTCTCCGTTATTCAGTTTTCATGGAAACTATCATACACACTAAATGATATAAGTAATAGAGCATCAACTATAACTGACCTTTTTGAGGTCATTAAATAAAAGGTGATGTAACAACTCTGGATACTTCCATTGTATTTAGTCTCCCCTCAGTATTTTGGAAGGATCAGATAATGGTTTAAATTATTTCAAAACAACCAATCTTCCAACTATCTTTTAGAGACAGTAATATACCATAATGAATATTTCACAGAAGAAATGGGTTCTTGGTGAGGCTTAGTGTTTGGTTTAATACACAAAGATTAACGCACACCTGCTTTTTAACAAAACTCCATGCTATTAGTAAAGTAGGGAAAGTAAATACCCTTCTAAGTAGACAGCCCTGCCTGTTGAGATGGAAAACTGAATCACAACTCTATGCCTGCTCCACAGATTTATTGCTCATGAACACTGGAATCTATCCCAGTCAGCCACATATCCACTGCCAAGGCTGATTTTTCCCCCACACACACACTTTTCTACCAGTAACACGCCCCTCTTTAAAGGCATGCTGAATCATTGGCATCATACAGCAACGTATTCAGAAGTACACACTTGCCAGATAACCTCAGCTGGTTTCTGTGGTTCTGCTACTGCAGTGCTCATTAGAATCAAGTTTAATAACATCACTGAAATGCTAGATGATCTCATAAGATTACAGTATCTTTTTTGGCTAATTGAGTTTTATTTGCCATCTGCAGTCATATCAAAAGCGTAACTTAGTCCAGCTCAATTGAAAGTAAAAGCTAAAGTAAACATAAAAATTCAAAACAAATCAGCTTGTTTTGCTTCAGCAACAAATTTAGGAAACATATAATCCTGAGTAAAACGTGCACTCAAATTTCTACTCAATCTATCCTACTGTGCCAAAAGCCAAAGTACTATTTCGGGGTCCTCGGTCTTCTGAGTAGTCCCAAATGGCTGTCCTCATGCAGTCCTCTTCTACAGACTACCCAAGAGTAGATAAGCAAGATGGAAATAACAGTGGAAGAGACTGAAACCCACAGCAGAGCATCCCTCTTATCAGACACGTCAGCCCGGGCTAGCTACAGCCCTGCCAGCACAAACACCCCGAATCAGGGCGTGGGGCCTTCCCCCACAGCATAACTCATAGCTGTGCACTGCTTGGGTCAGAGATGTGCGATTCCAGGCTGTCACCATCCCATCTTTAACTGTTGATCCAGGAAAAGAAGTATGTAGAGCATCTTTTTTGTTGAAGACAGTTGGTTTTTAATCAAAGTATACAGGTTATTTTAACCTGTATACTTTGCTCTCAATAGTTGAGACAATGGCTTAGAGTTCCTCTTTGGCTTCTTCCAGCAATAGCAACAAACCAAATAAAAATATTGCCATAAGGTAGACTAATAAAGCAAAAAAAGTATTTTGAAGCATTGTATTCGACAGAAACAATTCCAAACATTATCTTTAAAAAGAAAAGCACTTAATATGTGTATTAAGTCTTTACTGAGCGGATCCAGAAAAAACCCTAGAATAAAAGCCGCATCAATACGGCCAATGAATATTTTATATTTCTAATGTAATCCAAGTTTGTTTATCTCAGGGAAACTTCCTGTTTTCTGTATATATCCTGAAATGGCAATTCCACTTCTCCTGTAATAGATACAGAATAGTATCAAGCTCCTTGGTTTGGTTCAATCTTCCTTTTACCTCTCATACAGACCAAACTACAGCAGATTCAGAAGTGAGCAATATGGAAAATATAATAGCTCTATGAAACAATAATGGTATTAAAAGTGCAGAGAAGAGGATGAAGGACAGCCGCTGCCTGGAGATCATGGTCCAAGGATTCTTTCTACTGCATCTCCCAGTTATCTAACACCTACCTGTGATGAGAGCTTTTTTGCAGATTGATTTATCCCACTGCAGTCTCTCTGATGTTAGAATCAGCTAAATTACAGAACTTACAGCTAAGAGATAGAATTGCACAAGAAATATTTGCATTGATTTTACCAGCAGACATTCAGTGGGATCAGAGAAAGCCTTTGGTCAGTTGGCAGGATGTCTCACCCAACTTGCATGCACTTTAGTTAGGTATCTACATTTCCCCTTCTCCCTCCTTCATTAAAAATGCAACAAAATATACAAGTGAAAGCAAATTCTTGAAAATTCCTTCAGGAAAGAATTAATGCTTTCTCTTCAGAAACCACTTAATGAATCATTGTCCCTTAATATTTCCAAGGAGACATGTGCAGATTACTTTGCATCTTTAATTCCAGATTCTAGAGCAAGTAACAGGAGAGTTGCAGTTGTTGCCTATGCATGTATTACACCCATTTAGAAGTAATATGCTCTCCAAGAGCATGCTATTATATTTCAAGTATTCCTGTATACTTCACCATTCCAATTCACAGAAGTCAGATTAATCTGTTTCAAATGCTTTATTCAGTTATTAACACAACTAATATTCATGCAGTATTGCTGCTATGGCTTGTGGAGGGGAATCAAAATTTATACTAAGGTTATTTTCAGTTGGTGTTTTTTTTTTTTTTTTTAATTCTGACCTAAGGTTACAGTCAGTCAGCTCCTGCAGAGCGACTAGCTTGGCCCCCAAGACTGACCATGACTCAAAACTGCAGGATGACGTTCTTGAGAACATACGAGCACCGAGAACTTACTTTACTAGTAAACAGAATTGAAAGGGGTTTTTGAGAAAAATGTAACAACTTCAAACAGAGAGGCTAATATTTTACTATGTTTATGCATTTTTATGGAACTAAAAGATTCTGTACTTGAAGTGATCCACATCTGTATTAACAGACAGTTTAGAGAAAAAAATAAACTTGTAAAAAGTTAATCTTTCAAGTAAGATGCCAGTAACATGAGATTATGAAAGACAAGTGACTATGTTTTGTTTGTGGAAATACTGTGCATGAGATATCGTCAGTACAGTCCCTGTTGATCACAAGGAACAGATTCCTTTCCATCACCCTTACTTCATGATGACAGGATTCAATTACAAATGTAAACAACAGCAGCAACCACTTGGTGATACCTGTAAGACCAATTCAAGCAACTAGAGCCATTGTTCAACAGATGTGGCCAAACAAAAGGGAAGCCATTGTAACTTAGAAAATAATTAGTTGTAAGATAAGAAGCCCTGGAACAATCTCATTCTAAACAGCTCGGCCCTGGAAGAACAGATGCGCAAAGATAAGAAAGTTACAAGATAATCACAAAACCAGCCTTGAGGAATAAGGTCTACGTGACACCAGGATTGAATCTGGAGACTAACGATGACCACCCAGAGGTGCCAACCAACATGCTAACCAGTTCCTGGAAAAATCTTTGAATGTGATAAGCATTACTCAGAAATATAATGAATATGTCTATTAACATAGTATAAATACTTGCTAGTTTTGTCTTTTGGGTGTGCATATTAGGTGGAGTTATCCCCCGTGCACCCAGCACTGCAATAAAGAATGCCTGCTTTCTAAAACTTCAAAATAAGTCTTAGAGAGTGAATTATTTTGCCGCTTTCCAGTAACATGAGTAAGACAGAACTGGAATTTATTGGAGTAGGAAGAAACAATATAAAATACAAGCAGAAACACAGTAGCCATATGTGAGCACAAACTTCTACTGCATTTAATCAGTTTCCCTAAACAGAAGCTTTCAGAACAACTTCTAACCTATTGATCCTATAATTGCAAAAAATGGAACAAACCAAGAACATTAAGCAAGTGACATTCATGCTCATCACTTATACTGTCCTCTGTCAGAATCTTTTTTCCTACAGTTGAAGCAATAAAATACCCCAGAAAGTAAAAAAAAAAAAAAATTAAAAATTGAAAATTGAGAAGTAATCTTTAAAGTCTTGCCCAAAGCAAAACATCCATCCAGCTGAGGAGACCATAGAATTTCTGCATCTTTCAGCTGAGCATATAATCATCCTGCTAACTTTAAACCACTTGAGCATGTAAAAGTATGAATACTTAAAGTTAGAAATAACATACTTAAGTGTCACTGTCTTTGGGCCGAGACACATGATGAAGTTAACACTGAGCCACTTGAAGAGGCACAACTTCCTGACATGACACTTGAACCTCAGATATTTTGTGTCTGTCCAAACCCGTTAAGGCTTCTCACCTCTCAAAGAAACAGGAACACTCTCAGGATGCTCTGAGGTTGCCTTGGTCCCAACCTGCACATGAGCTGCACAAATACCAGATCCTCTGCTTTGCTACCATTTGACTTGCCAAAATTGAGAAAAATTCGTTGTTAGTCTGTTTTACCGACCTAATTCCAAGAACTAGCAAAGTCTAATTAAATGCTCAGTGTAACTGCAAGTAGCTTCATAACCTGGCTGGAGTCATGCCCTACAAGGCTGCCCAGGTGCAGTGCTGTCCAGGTGACGGTCCTTTCCACAAGCCGTTTCAGCCAACAAAGCCAAGAACAGCAGCTGCCATCACCTGATAATTTCTTCAGGTGTGGGAAGCCCCAGCTAACCTGACTGAACACATCTCAAAAACTAATTTGCCTGGCAATTGCATTGATGATCCAGGACAACTAAAGAAACTCAAAACAAAACAAAGGTATTTGAGCAGGTAAAAATATCAAGAGCAATCAGTGGCTACAACAACTGCATCTCTGACACAGCCTACAGCACTAGCTTTATTACAGAACTCATGGGTGCACCTATGGGAATAAGTGTCTCCACTACCTGACACTAATCAGACTCTTATTTACAGCTTTCAAGGGAGATTTCTTGCTACTGACCCAGTACTAATATCTAAACTGGTTCTTAAAGGTTGTAAAAACAAGCATGACAGAAACCTGCTGTAAATCCTACAAGCAATAAATCCTGTGCTGGATGGTGTATATACAGAGGTTAGCAGCATCCTTCTGTAGTCAACCTGGCTGCTCCCCTGGAAAAAAAACACAAAAAAACACCACAAATGTTCTCTATCAATCAGGTTTTTTCTGTGAGGAGTCTGAGCACTAGTCAAAAAAAGGATGAAAACCACAATTCATTCTCACAGAGAAAAAGGTTTTGATTACAAAATCCAGTGCCCTGTTACCAGACACAGGCATAAACCTTGCTTTAATTGGAGTAAGTGGAAGATTTAAGAAACTGTCAAGAAAAGTACACAGATGTGAAGTTAGGAGCTCATAGGCAGCGCTCCTGTCTGGAAGAAGAGGAGATAAAACACTGAATAGTGAGCTTTTCTATTACCTAGGTTTTAATGGCTAGATTGCTATGGTTATTGCCTAGTCATATTTAACAAACACATCCAACAAACCCACAGATATCAAACAAGAGGGAAATAGTGCAGTAAGGGTTATATAGCACACATGAAGATCCTTGGGTGAACCTAAACTAGCACAAAACTGACTATGCAAGGAAAAAGCCCTGCGGTCTCTGTCCAGGGGACAGATCAGTGGTGAGTGGTGGAACACCTCATCAATAGAGGATTCACTTCTACAATTACAGTGCTGATGGGCTGATCTCACACACATTGTCTTGAATAAATTTCTGCCTTAAAGAGATTGCAGGCCAATCTCTCTTGAAGTTGAAAGGTTGTACTTGAATACTTAAGCTTGGAGTAATGTAGATGAGAAAATAAAACATTAATGTTAAGAGTTTCTTGCACAAAAATCCTTCCTGAGTTGCTCTTTTGTTTCGGTTACTTTAGAGAGGAGGACCTGGATGTTTCATTCTCGCCTCTTCTGCTACATGCTTCAGGGGCTCATGGCAATGGAACATACCTGAAGTCACTCCTAGCCTGTTCTTTTCTTAGTGATCCTTTCCACTGCACTATTAACATCTGTCCAGTCTGTTTGTTGAAGATGGAGCCCTTTCTCTTACTGTTGTCCTATCATGTTTCATCTCTCAGTTAAATTTATCTGACAAATGCATGAACTTATACTAGCTGCAGCTCTGATGACTTAGTTTTCCTCTCACTCAGAAGACAAAATTTAAATTTCCTTCTCATCCTTAAGATCTTTTCAGAATTAATATTTCCAGGGTATACCTTAACTGTATCATTCTTGTTAAGTAAAGGCTTTAGTGTAAGTTGCATGATTTTTCCATATTGTCAGAGCTGATAAAAATCTGATTTGTTATGAGAAACGGTCACAGCACATGCCTCATATCGGATGGATAACTCCCAGCATGACTGGAGTTTTCAGTAAACACAGAAAATGACATACTAATAAAGCAAATGATAGACTTGGCACTTAGAAAGCTTTTTTTCTTTAAGTCACTTCTTCCTTCTCCCAATTCTTTACTGTACTGGCAATCCTTCCCTCAGCAGTGTATAAAAAAAACAGACTAAGGAAAGTCAAAATGCCTTGCCAAGGACTGTTCAATGACATGGGCAGGCTTCCACCTGGCTCTTCACTGATCCTTCAGCTAACAAGGTTAATTAGTTACCAAAACTATCATGGAAAACCATCTTGAAGCCCAGACTAAAGTTTAGCCATTTTATTATTTAAGGAGCATTTTATTTTTATTTCTTGAGCAATAGTTCTCTGCACCATTCTCTATAACCAAAATACCAGATGCCCTCACATATATAACAAATGCAACCCGGCAATATCCCTAAAGACAAAATGCCAATCCAATTTTAGTTCCTGAGGCTTTGCAGTGATGGCTTCTGACAAGGTAATCCAGGCATGCTATGTTTTCAAGACGTTAGATCTCAGCTGGCAGCCCTGGGTAACATTAGCTCTGCTGCTCCAATCATCCCTGGATAGAAGGACACAAGCATCCCTTGGGTCCTTCTAATCATACGCTACTCAGGGCTTTCCTCACCTTTACCATTGCCAGAGCTGCCAATATTTCTTGTTTGCAAATCTGCGTTTAGCTTGTGCCTGGGTTTGATGAACCCTGCCCTGCAAGCTTACCAACCCTCAGGACTTGTCTCTTGTCACAAGGACACCTCAAGTGTTTCTGCTCTTTCAGCTACTGCTCCCCACAGTAGTCTCAGCCACGACACTTTGTCCTTCCCTTTGTAGGGGTGTCTGCAGCATTACTCAGGCAAAAATAATTTTGATTAAAAAGGCAGGAGATGAAAATCAGCTCTTTGTGCTCACTCAAGCCTGCTTCAGCCTGATACTGGGGTTTTGATGAAAATCTGTTTGCTTCTCTTTAGATTAAGAGATTCACTTTTTCCCCTTCAAGGTCATGGTAATGAAAATGTTTCCTCTTTCTTTTAATCATCTGGAAAACATTACTAAAACCTGAAATAGAGGCTAAGCTATGGAACTTGCCTGTTCAACTTAAAAACATTTTTAACCTGTCACAGATCATTCAGTTTAGATGGTATTGAGACATGCAGCAATCTCTGTATATGTATACACTGAAACCCAAACTTCAGTCATGTAGAATAAAGTATAGTTCAAACTGCCACAGAAGTCACTGAAAACATCGGTTTCACCTAAATACACGATGGCACCACCACTTGCATAAACCCTGATCAAGAGACTGTGGATGCCAGCAGGAGCCCCTTGATTGACTTCAGAGAATCTTGACTCAGGCCTCAGTGTTGTCCTCACTTGCAAACATCCTCACTTACTGGTCCCAGCCAGCAGGTGAACATGAAATAGAAAGTTCTAGATAACAGATGACATGGGTTTTGGGAAAAAAAAAATCATCTATTTAGAATACACTGAAAATTGATCTCTCTAGTGGAATTTATTATGTTTAAAGAATAACCACCTGCAAAACATATATTCAACTCCAGTCAGTCTCCTGTAATTTCCAGCTTCCCCTAAAAGAATAACTTCCATCTGTTTTAACAATGTCTGAGATCAAAGACTAGCTTGATTACGTCTTTTCAGCATGAGAGCATTGTCACATACATAAGAAAAAGTCAAAAGTCAAATTTGTGTTTTAAGACTAAAATAACTGTCAAACCACTAAAGACAGAAAGGCAGGCTTTACTTCATTCATGTCATCTGAAGCTGTCCTCAGAGGTAGAGAAAATGAGGGGGTGGGAGGGTGGTGGGTTACTCAAGTCCAGTCTAGTATTCCCATAGCTTTCAAGAAGAGAGAGGAAGGCAGGCAGGATTTTTCCTCTGTTTCCTTATTTGACCATCTCAAACTTACTTGAAGGCATGGGATAGCATTCCTATTGGCTGTCCCAAAAGATATATCACTCCACACTTGATATAAATCCAAGCAAGTCTACCATGCATCTTCATTTAGAAGGAATGACTTTCCATTGATTTTATTATTTGCCATTGCAGCTTTCAATCAAGGACTATTTCTGCTTAGAGGGAATTAAAGGCATGCATTGAGCTTGCTAATAAAACACATTAATTGCCAAGAATGATAGCAACGAACTTGACCACAGAGGAAAGAGGAGGAAAACATGAAACATTAACATTTGAAAAGCTTGTAATCGCAAGAAGAACAGCTCCTCATGTTTACTTGACGATACCAGATCTGAAATAGCAATAGAACCTCTTCATGAAATTTAAATAAGCACAGACCTACTCTAACCACCTGGTAAAGTGCAGTAATTATAATACAGATGGCAGAAAAACAAGAAGTTGCATCTCAGTGAGACTTATACAGATACTTACACAGGTCAAATTTCTCATTCTACCTCACCCATGAATTGTGTGACTATACCTTCCCACAGGACTCAAATACTAGTTTAAGAAACCTGGATATATCCTAAACAATTTCTGACAATATGTCAGGGCATTGATTTCACCATGACTTGCATCTTGCATATGCTTGTCAAAATCAATTATCAGTAACAGTAAAGAAGGTACAAAAAAAGGGAAGATTTTGCTTATGAGATTCATTCCCCTATTTGCTTTAATAGATGCAGGACCAGCCTGTATTTCAACGGATCTCTTGCATTGTTGTATTGATCCAGTTACAGACATAGTAGAAAAAAAAAGCTGACCAATTTTTCATAAGTGATTTGCAGTACCATCTAGAAGAATGCAAGCATTCATAGTGCAGGCTCCCAAGACATATTACAATAGTAACCCCAGATCTCCAGCAGCCCTGCATCTGTTTCTCCTCATCTTGCAGCATGTTACTTTTTTGCTGATGAAGATTATTAGATTAAAGTTATATTTCCTATGTAATTTCTATTCTGTACTATTTCAACAGGGGAAGTGGTAGAAAGTCTGCTAAATTGTAGACTACTCAACTATAGATTCTCTGCCTTGGTGAACCTGTAGGGCCAGTCATTAAGGTACAGCTTCCCCAAATTTATATCGAAGAACCCCCCCATGGAACTGTTCTTGAGGACACTGCAGTGCCCGTGCAAGACTTTACATCCTCCACTGATCTTCCCAGGAAGAGATGGAGTCCTGTGAAGCCCTCCCCACTGCCTGTATAGGAATCCACATGAGGGGAATAACACAGGGAAGGACAAGACAGGAATGGATACAGAGAACAGCTTCTCACATCCATAAAACTCTGCACCCCTGATTAGACAAGGCTGTGAATCCCTGGGAGGGGGGGTTAAATACACCTCCTCCTCCTCCTCCCTTTCAACTACCTCCTCTTGCTTCCCCAGGTAAGAGCCTTCTCTTGTAGAGCTTAAATAAAATACAAACAACTTTTTTTCTTCCCCTCAAATAAAGTTATCCATTCACCTTAGTGCAGCCTAAAAAGATGTGGCTAAAGAAAAGAATGCATAAATAACAGAAGGAGCAGATAATATGGTCCGTTTCCTTTGACACGGTACATGCTACATATAAGACTATCTATAGAAAGACAGATTGAAAGCAAGGTTAAATCTGCAAAAGCCAATAACTTTACCCTCTGCTCGCACCTTATGAATTCTGAATTAATGTTAGTGGGTTTGTTTTTAGGTTTTGTTTGTTGTTTGGTTTTTTTTTTTAACTTTATGCAAATTCTATTTTATATTGCAATAGAAGCAAGGAAAACAAAAGGGAGAAAAGATACTGGCATCTTCCAGAAAGTGTTATAGTCACTTCTTCAAATAGATGTTTATCCAGCGCTGAACACAACACTACATCCTCTGCATCAATAAACTCCAATGAAATCCTTACTCAATATCTAACCAATGAAGCAGAGCAAGACCACAGCAGTGTAGCTTCTTGGTTAAAGCACGCAGAGAGCTGCAATATCCACAGTCATCAGAGAACTGAGGAGTGGAAACAGAGCTCCACTAAAGCTGTCACTGAAACACAATATATTAGGTGTCATCATCATTGGAGCCTATCTCAGGAAAGAGAGCTTCATTTTACATGTGCATACATGTGGCAAACTCACATCCTGGTGAATTAATATGGTGTTAAAGAAGGTGTTACAGGGCTCCTTCATTTGAACCTTTCCACATAAAATTCATTTACAAAGCTATCTGAACCAAACATGTCTGTTAGATATTGCGTATATGTACAATTCAGTTGTGGCAGTGAATAGTTTGTCTCTACCTAAGACAGCACAAATGGAAAAATATTGCAGCTATTAAAGTTGCATGCTTAGCAAAAGAAACTTATAAAGCTTGCCTTTACTGAAAGGAACCATTTCTTCTTTCTATTCCTTACGTGCATCTGCCCCAACTCTCTATTTCAGAGAGCAACAGAAAAGAAATCAAGAATTTATTTTCTACCTACTAGCCACAATTACAATAAGTTATATGAAAGTTTGATAATGTTAAAAATTGCCTAGCTTACAGATATTGATGCAATTTGTATCTTCAAATTAATCATATCATGGTGTACTGCGTGCAGCTGGGATAAAGTTAACTTTCTTCCCAGCAGCCCATATGGTGCTGGGGTTTGGATCTGTGGCTAACCCAGCATTGATAACCCACCAGCGTATTAGCGACTGCAGAGCAGTGCTTGCACAGCGCCAAGGCCTCCTCTGTTTCCCACTCCGCCCCTCCACAGCGAGTGGGGTGGGCAAGAGGCTGGGAGGGGGCACACCTGACCCCAACTGACCTAAGGGATATCCCAGACCGCATCACGTCAGGATCTGCGGTAAGACTGGAGGATGGTCTGCCCAAGGTAGCCACTGCTCATCATGGGTCTGGCGGCGGGAGGTGATAAGCGACTGCCTTTGCATCAACTTGTTTGTTTCTCTCTTCCTGATTAGGGTTCAGTAAATCAGCATTTTCCTTCCAATTTGTTTTTTTTTGTTTTGTTGTTTTGGGGGTTTTTGTGTGGTAGGGTACAAAAGGCCATGGAAGTGACTGTATTGGAAACTGGGCTGCACTGTGGAAGAAACTCAAAGGGCAGTCAAACATGACTGTCTCTTACTAACATGTTCAAAAATAGAGCCATGCCCTAGGAAGGCAGGGAACATCCATTTTAGGAAACAGAATCTGTAATTTAAGTTCAAGGAGGCAGCAGCTCATCATCAGACAGACTGAGTAGGGCTGCTGCAGTTCAGCAGTCACAGCACACACTCTGCTAGGCACTCATCATACTAAATGCAAAGAAAAATTGCTTTCAGACAAGTCTATCAAATAATTCTTTGAATCACAACACCCTGAGAAACCGAGCTCCCAACTATTGCTAGTATTCATCATGCTAAGTGAATGAGACCAAAAATTCAGTTTCCTTCCCAGCTCTGCCACTGATCCGATCTAGACATAAATTGAAATCCATCAGACCACGACCAATTAGCAGACCAAGTGTGCGTCGCCACAGCCACGCTGCTGGACAAATCCATCAGACCACGACCAATTAGCAGACCAAGTGTGCGTCGCCACAGCCACGCTGCTGGACTCCACCTCCAGTACTGCACCACCTCCTTACGCAGGTGTGCGACTGCTTGGGGAGGTTTTAAGTCTTTGCTTGGTTACTACTAGCTATAAGTTCCCCAGAGCACTGTATAAAATTCCCACCGATTTTATCTTTAAAGCCAGAAGTAACAATAAGTAACATATTGCTCTCCAAGACCACAACATTAGTTTTTCCTTTACTGACAGGCAATTTGAATTTTAAAAAAAAAATCACTTTAGAACATGTAAGAAAATTTAAAAATTCATAGTGACAGAAAAATTCTAGTAAATTATTTTAATAAGCCTAAAAAACTAATCAAAAAATCAAGCAACTAAAGATCACCAAACGTTAGCTCATAGCATGACCTATTATCTCATAACAACATATAATTATGTTACAGCCTGATTTTGGGAAGCTAATGCTTTTACCTACACATTTGTAAAAGCAAATGCCGGCAGACTCCAGGTACCTCTTCTATGCCTGCTTGTCCCCTACCTTCAGTTCACCTTGTTTATTCAGATCCTGTCTTGAAGAAATTACTATGTATATTATACAGTGCCATGATCTTGCATAGAGCCTCCAGCCTCCACTGAAAAATAAGCACATCAGTAATAATAAAGTGACAAGTTATAACAGATTCAGAACATGTCTTCATCTGAGCAGTTTTTAAACCTCTTCTGTACAGGATTTAAACCTTTTATTTTTACATATATATATATATGGTGTGTGTATATATACCTATATACACACACACCATATGTATGTATACATACACCCCATATGCATGTTTTACACATATCTATAATTTTATAAATATTGTATATTATAACATAAAATGTATATATACACATATACTTCATATATATTTTACAGCATATAATGGTGTCAGGTCACCTGCTTCCTCCTGACTGTTAAATCCATTTCTCTGAAGAAGCGATCCTTTTTCAAAAGGAAAAAAACCACTGAGGGTAGCCGAAATAGAAAGTGATGGAAAGGTCCAAAAGAAGAGGAGGGGAACAACGGCCCTGGCCACGCTTCCCAGCAGCGCCAGCGCCTTGGGACACGGGCAGCGGGCGCAGAGGCCAGAAGCGCAGAGCGCGGGAGCTCTGCACGGATACCGCCACCGGGAGTTCGGCTCGCGCGCTTCCCGACGGAGGAGGATGGAGCAGCTGGGAAGACTATAGAGCGTGTTCCAACAGAACGGCAGAAGAGGCGGCCAAAATGGACCATTCCAGAAGGGAAATTGTGCCTTGGTAACTTTTCCGCCAGCCTTATTACCTCCCCCACCAACTCGCTGCTTCATAAACCAGAACCAAGGCACTAAAATGATGCGTTTGTGGACTTTGTGGCGTGGCATAAGCTTATAACTCAGTAGACTTTATGACTGCAAGTCATTTCTATCGATTTATGTACTTCATTAGCGAGAGGAAGATGTAATTCTGCACTGATGGAGAATCGAATTGAAGGAGGACTAGCGATTAAACATCTTAAAAATCACATTTTAAAGTGAAGTTTTCTAGTGATGTTCCTAAAATTAAATACCAAGAGTATAAACAATCTGAATCTATAGTTAGAAACTTAAATCATTGATCTTATCTGTAGATGAAGTTATGCAACTGCTTTTACAAATTGTTGCCTTACCTCGTCCTCCTTGATAAAGCTTTACAAGACCTACTAACGTAATTATGAAAACTCTTTAATTGCATAAACAACATTGCAAATTTTTTACTCCTGGGCTTTGAAAGAACTGTGTTAATGGAGACCAACAGCTTCCTAGAAACACAGCTGAATACTCAATCAGGGAAGTTCCTTCCTACCAGCCACTGCACAGAATGCAGTAAACATTGTGCCTTTGAAATTCAAACCGTTCTGTCATTTTCCTTTGATGTAGCCTCTCCAGCAGCAAACGGGCATCATAGTCATTAAAGCAATAATTTGGCAAGCATGAAACATCATCATTTTTAAGTGAGAAATTAATCTTCCCAGATTAAGAGATGTAAATATTTAATTTTATGTACAAAAATTAAGTAAGAGAAATGGGAAAAGGAACCAAGTCTGAGTAATAGTACTCAGCACCTTTCCACTGGGCATTTCAAAGTAGTACAAAAAGATAAATAACCATTATTTTCATAATCTACCTATGGGGAAAGTTGAGACCAAATTGCCCAAGGCCACAGAGTGAGCCAGAGATGTAGCTAAAGGGCAAAGCTGAGGCTTTTTAGTCCCGCTCCAGTACCCTGCTATTGCACCGCACCGTATCATGCAAATGATTACAGAAACAGCGATGAAGAACTCCACTCTCCTGTTGACCTCCCCAGCATCACCCTTCCTTTGGTGGCTTTCTACAGACCACTTTCAACCTACCTTCCACCTTTGGATAACTCTACCACCTGGCAAGGACTGCAAGGACTGCCTCGAGCATCCCAGCCAGCACCAAGACCAGGACAGACGGCAGCACTAGGACATCCCGACGGCTGCAGCACTGGCTACAGCCTCTGAGAAGATAACTGGGCGACTGTGCCGGGAGGGACAGCACCACAGGAGGAGGCACAAGGGAGGATCTCCTGAGACTGAAGTTCTCAGTAGGGCTGAGTCAGCTCTATCGCTACCTTGTGAAGATCCAGGAATGGACATAACCAGGCTTGATGTCAGCACTCAGAGAAAATAATCTGTCACATCAACCTAATGGAGCCTGAATCTTTAATGTGATATTGATTCCACTAATGTTCCTCCATGCTGTCATCTGCAAGCAAAATAACTCTTTGTTATACAGTAAACTACACTCAGGGTCATGCAGTACAATAGTCAATATCATTAGGAAGGGGGTTTTGGTTTGGTTTTTTCCAGCAACAAAAGGTGTTTAAAATTCTGCACTCAAAGGCAGTCGCTAACATTATGAGCACTAAGAAGAAAACAGGTCATGCCTAATTCCAGTCATTGCTTATTATACCTTTTAAGATGACAACACCTCAACGTAGCAGGCACATCTTAAGCAAGCAGGCAAGACTGGCAGTGCAGCAGTTACAGGAAAAGGTGCTGCAGCACTAAACCAACATTTCATCAATCAGTGCTCATTTCAAAAGCTCTTAAGGTCAGGGGTTTTGTGTTTGTTGGGGTTTTTTTCCCCCAATCTCTTCTCAATATGCAAGTCAAACAATTTCCCCTCCCCCCCCCCCCCGCCCGCCCCCGAAGGCTAACAACATGCCCGCTGTATTTAAGAGTCAAGGTTGACCACTTTAAAAATCAAATGCTAAACATTCACGAGTTCCCACTGATTTCAGGAGAGCTGTATTACTTCTGTTACCAAGCTGCAGACTCTGGAAACTCAGAAGTGATTGGGGTAATCAGGGAAATTCTGGTGGCAAAAGGTTTTGCTACTGGACTCCTTCACTGAACCCCAAACCTTTTCTTGCTCTTCTCCATCATCCCCTGTAGGACAGGGGAAAACTCTGTTCCCCACTCCTTCGCTCCCTCAAATCACAGCCAGCTCTGATCTGCCATCTCACACCTTCTTGTAGCATCATGATTAATAGAATCATGTTTCCAATAAGGAAATGGGAAGTAACAGGCATCTTCATTTTTTGGATGCAATCCTACCAGGTGTCAATGTTTTGAGAAATGCAACATTCATGGTTACTCATCATATTTGCTTCATCATAACTGCAGGGAGATGACCTCCTTAAGCAGAAAACATGGTGAATAATCTCATACACCTCAGTACGATGTATTTGAGGCTATTCCCCTCTTCCTTCCCCCCGTTTGATACAGAATACCCTCTCATCAGCTTCCTCTGGAAACAACAGGGACCTCGGCAGTTTTGGAAAGCTAACACAGTGAGAAAAGCTCTAGCAATGCATGTTTGGTCCATGTACCCCTTTTGTCTAAACCCAAAGCTGGGCCCCGAGCAGGATCCCACTTAAAGAAGTAGTTGCCCCACTTTTGAAGTGCTGAAAAAAAATCTTCATCCTGCAGACAGCTACAAAAACTCCTGTCAGTGAATAAATTATGAAGTGCCTTTCAAAAAAATGTTATAACTATAGTTAGAATATACGACATGAGTCACCCCCCATCTGTCAGATTCACAAAGCCAGGAACTTTATATAGAAACCATACAACTTTCCTCCAGATAAACGCCTCCTGCCAAATCTGTATCTTTTCTAAAATAGTAACCTGCCTTGTTCTCTTGCTCAAAACACTATTTTTTGACAAAGCCCCACTACAAATAAGGATTGCTGTGTTTTGTTTGCACTTTATTCAGATGCAAACAGGTAAAAGCCTGGAGGAAAAAGAAAAAAAATCATTATTTGTCAGTAAAGGGATCTCAGCCAGATGGCCAAAATGAAAGATGCATTGGGTTAAACACATTTCATAGAATCATAGAATGGTTTGGGTTGGAAGGGACCTCAAAGATCATCCAGTTCCAACCCCCCTGCCATGGGCAGGGACACCCTCCACTAGACCACATTGCCCAAAGCCCCATCCAACCTGGCCTTGAACACTTCCAGGGATGGGGCATCCACAGCTTCTCTGGGCAACCTGTGCCAGTGCCTCACCACCCTCACAGGGAAGAATTTCTTTCTAACATCTAATCTAAATCGACCCTCCTTCAGCTTAAACCCATCACCCCTTGTCCTGTCACTACACTCCCTGATAGACAGTCCCTCTCCAGCTTCTTTTCACCTCTGAAAAGAGTTAAATGTGCAAAAAGTTTTACCAGAAATTATGAGTCCATAAAAACTATACTATTCATAAGCTGTCCTATTTTTCTTCAGAAATATTCATGCAGAAAAATCTTTTAACATTAATGGTCAAGTGCAGTCAAACTCTAACATGTATTCACAGGTAAGACATGAACTTTGTGTTATCACAGAAGTTTTTTGCAGTGTTTCGTTTGTTGGATTTGTTTTTTTTAACTGGCAAATGCTTGCAAGCAAAGAAAGCCTTGCGGACCTTCGATCTTCATTGATCTCAGGAATTTCCACTGTAAAAGTAATAATATTGACACTCTTCAGTTTAGGAAATGGATTTAAAAAATGCCTACTTTGCTGTCTAACCACTATTGAAATAGCTAAATTATCACTGAAGATGCCATAGGGAAGACATATAAAAAAGCTTATGCTCCAAGCATAAGACCTGCAATCCTATGTATGGCAATCACAGATTTGTTGTGATGTTCAGAAAAAAAAGTTTATTGAACCATTTTACTCATTACTTTATGTGCAATTATTTTTCTCAGAAAAAAATTCTAAAGCACACACTAAAATTTGTAGAGTACCATCTTTGCTTCCAAGTACTTAAAATATGAGGTGATCTTAAAATGGTTTAGTGCTCTGGTTTGCATTGGTTTTTTTCATGCCTGTATAGGAGATCGTACCAGGGAATCCTCAGCTGCACTCATTGTAGTTAGATAACCCAGATTTGTTGCTGTTTTGTATCACAAATCAGGTGTTTCAGAGTCTGTTCCTTTTTTCATTGAAGTGAAAAGAATAATGGAAATCTTTTCTACACAAGTTTGTCCGGGTCATCACAGAGCCAGAACACCTACAGGAAAATGAATTCACTCATCATAAAAGAACCTTTATTCAAGAAGATTTTCTAAACAGTTTCTATCCTTCACGATTTATGAAGCTGAGTCACAGTGCTTCTATTGTAAAGGAAGTTTAAATGTAATTGAAAAAAATAAAAATCTATCTACTGCAGTATCAGTCTTCACTCATGCTCTCTAATTCCTCAGAGTTTTCATCGTTTCCAACTTTCCCGGCACCATTCAAGCTTACATTACACAGAAAAACAAACGAGTATCTCCCACCCTCTGCATACTCCAGAAGCTAAGTAAGCAGACAGGAAACATAGTCTCTAAAGCCCAGAGAATATGGTCCCAGGGGTAAGGACTTCAATACTAATACCCAGGCGCTACATGGACAGTTTCTCTAGCTGCTTTGGCTCCCAACAGGCATGAAGGTCCTGCTCCAGACAGCATCATCGCCTCAAGTTATTGCATTGTTGTAATAGTTTAAGCTATGAGCTTCACAAAATTGTGATCACACACAGTGCTGATGGAGATTTCCATCCAGCACATGAAGGAGCTTAGCAGGAATTGGGTAGTCCTTAGAATTTTTTTTCCTTTTACATGCAACCACAAGATTTTAAAAAAAAAAAAAAAATTACAAATTGAAGAAGAAACAAAACCACAAAACCTGAAAACATTTCCAGTAGTTTCATAGGACACCTGAAAAGGAACAAAAAGAGCTTACATGGGTGGAAATTGAAGTAGCATAATTCAATCAAGATGTACTTTGCAGCACATGTAATGGTTTTCAGGACACCCTGCAGCATTAAAGGAACCGATCCGTTTATGGAGAGGGAAGCATCTCCCTCACATTCCAGCACAGCAACGTAAATAGCTTCACAGACCTTTGCCGTGGTTAGAGTTGATAAAAGAAATTGAATTAGCCATGCTAGCTCAATCAAATACACACAAAATTAGACTAGGAAAATTAGAGAAAAACCTCTACAAAGCTGATTATATGTTAAGCACTAGCTACTAAGAATATTAGTGTTATGTATTACTATAATGACTATTGTAACCTTGGACAATTAATATTTTGTTCTGTAGGTCTTCATTATTAGATATCACCTTTAAGTAAAAGTTGTCAGCATTTTTACAGTACTTTAAAAAGTTTTACTTTTTGAAGAAATAAATATTATTTTGAATTCTTGTCCTTTAAAAAAACATTATGGTTATGAGGTTTGCTCAAAACTAGGATTAAAGTTATCCCTTTTGCACATATATACCTTGTACAGGCCAGTTTCCAGTACCCTAAGTCATTAGGGACCGCAAACACCAACTCCCATTTGCCGTATGAAGAGAGCAGAAGATTTCAAAGGCATTGATATAGGTCAGAAAAGAAAGAGGAAGATGCACCAACAGGAGCAGATTTTCACCACACACATTTGAGGGAAGACAATATGCTTTTCAAGGTTGTACTAGAAAACACTTTGCTATAAGAAACACGACTTCAGAGATCACCATTCCTAATTAGCTGCTGGCCATATTTGCATTATTTAAAGCTGCATCTCACACTACTAATTTTGTGTTAACTCAATGCAGACTTTAACGACTATAAGGTTCAGGAGATCATAAAGTTTCTCTTTAAGCTAAGACGCAAGCCTCCATCATCTGCTACTCATCCTCATAGGAGCCCCCCTCTTTCTCAGTCACTTCACTCCTTTGGCCAAGAGGGCGATGCACAGTTCACAGTCCCCAACCCACCTGCAGCCGATACGAGTACGGGGGAGCCAAAAGCTTACCCTGAGCGGTGGGGGACATTGACCTATTTTGTATGAAGTGAATGGCCTGTCTCTTTCTATATTTCCTGGTGCCAGCCTTATTCTTCTGTTCTGCCCTGAAAACACCCAAAATAGAAATCATTTAAAGAATCCATCTCTTTAAATGGTTGCTGGGTCATGTTCTCCGTGAAAGAACATTAAAGATTTCTGAAGAAGCCTTCCTGAGGCTTCTGAGCCCTGTGGCAATACAGACACAACAAAGTATCTGCAGCCTAACCTAGAAAATATTTTTTAAACATTCCTATTTTAAAACTGCTACAAGATCTCGTCATTAGTTATAATTTTTAGCAGCATTTTAACTTAAAGATATTACTTGCTAATGCAAGCTAATCTATTAGCTACCAGGATCACATAGGTTTATGAAACTCTACCTGCAATTTTATACCAGTTTCCAAAAAGCAAAGCAATTTTGATTGAATAAATGCAACTTTAGCACAAAGATTAGATTTGCGTGCCTTCCAAGAGCAGGCAAAAGTGCACAGCTTGACAGTCTAAGCCAAGCACAGCTTGCTTCCATGAACAACCTTCCCTGGTCCTCCTCCTGACCACCCATTTCCACTTTCACACTTGGATACATGCAATTGTGGTGACTGTCAAATGGGGGATACAAAAGAGCCAACCCATTACACAAGTCCAAACAAACTCCAAACAAAACAGCATTTAATTCACTTTTCACTCATCAATGATCCTGTCTACTCTTTGGTGAGCTCGCTCTTGGTCAACAGGCATAATCTAGAGTCCTACCTGCTTTACCTACAGCAAAGCAGAGCTCTTGCCTGCTTCTTTCAAAGCAGCAGCTCTAAAAGCAGCCTTAGAAATATAAGGGATTAAGAGAGGTTTTATTTGTAACTGCTATTAAAAAACCCAAAGTCTACAGAACATTAGTGTAATTTACAGGTATTTGTACACACGCTTGGTTTCTATTTTCAGTGAGATACGAAAGGCTGAACAAGCCAGGCAAAAGCCCACCTGTGCTCTCCAACAGCAGAGCCCTAAGGAGCTGCTCAAAGAGGCAAAGCGTGCGCCAAGACACCTTCAGAATACACCTAGCTTGCACATCTGGGACTCCCTGAGCCAGAAATAGCATCTTCCCATTTAACAATCTTCAGTAGATATTTCTGAAACCCATTCTGTCATTTTGTGAAACAATGCAGCGAAGTGCCACATGACAAGCTCCACAGCTTAACTACGTTATGCAGAAAAGGATTTATGTGCTTTGAACCTGTGGCCTACCAGTTACACTTGGTGCTGCTAGCTCTGGCACTAGAGAACACAGGGGACAGTCATTTCCTAGGCATCGTGTCCCTGAATCACAAACACACAGACCTCCACTGTAGCTCTTTTCCAGCCTGAAGAATCGTATCATAGTTCATCATTCTACTTTCTGAAGTCATTCTGTGCCTTTAATCACCCTCATCACTCTTGTCCATACCTACTCCAGTTTGGCTGTATCATTGGAGAACGCACACCATAGGAAAGGAGACCAGAAGTGCACACAGTATTTGAGGCATGAGTGCACCACTGCCCTACACAGGGCCACTGTGAAGTTTTCTGCTGGTTCTCCATTCCTTCCCTAATAACTCTTACCATTTGATTCGTTTTTTCGGGAGTTTTTTTGATTGCAACTGGGAGGCTGTTGTTTTCATAAGAATATCTTTTATAACCTTACGACATTACTTCTGAAGGGAAACTGGCAGCTCAAATCAATACATTGATTTTCATTTGCCCTTCTATTGCCCAGTTGCTCAAACTCATAAAGCCTGTCTACAATTTTTCAGTCAGGTCTCAGTTTGACTACTCTGAATACCTAAGTATCATCAGCAACTTGATCACTTCACTGTCTTTTTCCAAGTTCTTCATCAATATATCGAGCAGCACAGGCTCCAGCAAAGACCTCTGCAATAGTTTACTGGTGCTTTAATTTCACCATGGGATTTATCCATTTTAGTGATACCTGCACTTTGTAATTTTTCATCCATTATTGATTCATTTGAAGACTTACCTTTCTGGTCCATTGCAGTATTGAATTTATTATTAGCTTTTTTCAATGAAGAGCAGTGAGGGATTTATTTATTTATTTTTCAAATACCTATGGAAAATCCAAACATATCAGATCACCTGGGAGTCATCTTTGTTCACATTCACCATGTGCTTTAACGAACTCCAATAAATAAACGAGGCAAAACTTCTTGTTGCAGAAGCCATACTGACTATTCTGCTACACGTTGTGTTTATCCAAAGGTTAATTCTGTTCTTGACAGCAGCCTTAATCTCCCCAATACAGACAACAGGCTTTGTGGTCTTCCCTGGAAACTCTGCCTCCCTCCTGCCCTTTACCATTCTTTCAGTCTTCTGTGCTGATTATATTAAAGCGCATAATTATATTAAAGTGAGTGGTAACTTATCACAAGTAGCTTTTCCATTCTTCAATGCATACTGTATCGTAGCAATGGCTTCTTATTGTCCATTTTACACATTTGTTCCTCCAGGCACCTCTTCTACAGACACTGAAACAAATCCTTTAGTACCTCCCCACCCTTACAGAGGAGGATTGTGGCATGGAAGTCTCCAACATTGTCCACTGGGAAGGAGTTATAAAGCAAAGTAAACAAATTTAACCAATGCAACTATCTTCTCTGAATGCTTTTTAATAAAAGAAAACACACCCCCCTCACACACACAGTGGTTTGCTGGCCCTGGCAAGGCAGGGGAATTAGTGACAGTATTCCTACTTCCAAAGTATTTGCAAGGAAAATGCGGTGTATTTCTTTATACTTTTTATAAGCTTACAATCTGACCTGCCAGGTTTAAGTTACTTCTTACATTCCCCATCTGGATCCAACTTTCACTTTTCAAAGAAGTCTCTGGAGTTAGTTTTGTTGGGGGATTTTTGTTTTGAGAGTGTTGTTTAGGTTTTGGGGGGGGGGGGGGGGGGGGGGGGGGTGTTGGTTGGTTTTGTTACAATATCTTCTTTTTCCTTGCTATATAGCCACATTGTTTTCACTTTTCCTTTATTTCCTATCAGAATATGCTCTTTTCCCTGGAGCCTCCAATACAATGTCTTTAAACCACCACAAAGGTTTGACTCTTAACTATGCCTTTCAGTGTTTGTTTAAAAAAACCAAAAAGCAACCACCCAACTCAAACCCAAACAAGCCCACACAGCAAACACACACTCTCCTTTTCTGCTTTCTCAGTAGGGTTGTCCTTAGCTTCTAGGAGGGGCTCTTCGGGCTTTTGTTGCCCCTGGAGAGATGCTGGACGTACGCACGCTGTACATACTGCCACGGGGCAGCTTTTCTACTGTGGCACTTTGAAAGTGCTCTGCACGCTCGGGAACCTGGCGCTGCCTGTCCCCCTGCAAATCCCCTCCCTCGTTGGCCCACGAAGCTGCCACCGACAGTGCCTAAACCTTAGTTTCGGTATCCCATCCAAACGTGACGGCACCCGATCCAGACAGACGTTAAAGGTACAGTGTCTCCCATCTTCCTCCATAGCACTGTTAGTGTAACCACACTGATGACAATAATACAGTCCTGCTGCCATATTTTTCTTTTTTATGCCTAAACTCACTGGGATTTTATGTTACTTATGGCAAGCTGCTGATGTGACTTGACTTTAAGCTTTAGCATGCAACGCAGTTTCACTGTCAGCTCAGACTACGCTTTCTCTGTACTTTGATACTGCATTATCCCAGCATTTGTCATCCTCCCTCTGACTACATTTAAGATGCATATTATGTCAATATCCTCTTTTAAAGACAAGACTTTAGTTCTGCATTTTACTACTTAGGTTTCTGGTATTAGTGCAGAAATCAGTATATCATGTTTTGGTTTTATTTTCCCCTGTGCATGTTAAGTAGCACTCCATTTGGTTCCACTCTCCCCTTCTATTTCCTCCCTAATTACTGCTAAGGGACAAAAAGAGAGCACGGTAGAGAAGTTACAGCTTAATTTTTGTTTCCAGAACCTCTGGATTCACTGTGCCAAGGATACAGGCCAGATAAATCGACCACTGGGTCTTCTTCCTTCCTTTCCTAGGAACCTATCCAAACATTTTGTGACGCCCGCTGTAACCCCAGCACCCAACAAGCAAGTCACTGCGTAGTCCTTCCTTGAATAACAAAACCTGTTTTAATATATGTTCTCCATAATTTAATATTTCCTCCTATTTCAAAAGGCCAGGGAAGATATTTTCAGTGCAATGAGACATGTTACAAGGAGAAAGACTCATTATTACACTCAGTTTCCTCACCACCACATCACTGCCCTCCTGCTATTAGACTGGGGCTGCTATTTTAGAGATGGGACTGCCCTCCTTAGTCCCGGGCACGCTCCTCAGTGAGCTTCTCTGCCTCATTTCCCCTTCCCCAGCAACATCAGCATTGCTCAGCTAAAAGCCAACCTGCCCTGTAACAGCAGCATCAGTGGCTCCTTCATTCCCCCACTTTCCTTCAGTCCAACCACCCTCTGCCCAGAAGAGCTTTGCCTCCGAGAGCCCTGAGCTGTTCTCAGAGGCAAAGATTAATCGTTTTGGAAACTTGGAGCAGGAAACCAAGAACCTGCTCATTTGGTGGGTTTCTCCCCGCATTTTATTTATTTTAGGGGATCAGTGCTAGTTTAGTTTGCATCTACGTGGTCCTTTTAACTACATTTTTCGTGTTCCATTGACAGTGCTGGGGAGCAAGTGCTTATTGGCCTCTGACCGTGCAATGTAATGGCATTCCTCTGGCTTTCTAGTTGGATTATAACTCTGAGATGAAGAATTACCTGGATCTCATAAGCTGGGAAGGAAAATACTAAAGACAGTTGTACTGACATCATTGCCACAGGTTATCATTACCACAGGTCCCACAGGTTCACTTAATAAAACAACCCTGCTAAAGGCAGGCATCACATTTCCCACAACTGGAAGACTATGATGTAGATACTTGGCTCCTTTGGCTTGGGACCATGGAAATATTTATTGCCACCATTCCCTTGAGCAATATTCACTGACTCTGATTTGAGCAAGATTCTCATCCCTTAATACAAAGCTGTTTTTTTCTCCACCCCCTACTCCCCTCCGTTTGCTGCACCAAGACATGGGACTTTGGTGACAGAGTTTTACCCAGATGAGTATACTTAGGGAAGATTTCTCACTGTTTCAGAAAAGCTGGAAAGCACAAACACGAAAGAGATAAAATATCCCTACTTTTGCCTGGCAGCTGATACTCTTAAATCCCCAACAACATCCTACACTGAATCTTTCACAAAAATTATAGTGGCATTCCATCACCGTGAACAACATAAAACCCATCCTAAAGATCGAGAGCAACACACCTTCCACAGGAATTCAGAATAGCAACGTACAGAAAAAGTTGAGCTGCTACAAAAGAAGCCACAGCCCCTCTGCTAGCATCAGCACTTCAGGGAGTACACACGGGAGCTGGACTTCATTTCATCACCGCGGCGCTCCTTTCTCTGCGACTCCTGCACTGCAATGATGCCATCATTAAGGAAGGTTTTCAGCTCTATATATGCAATGTTGAGGTGCAGGAGGAAGCCCATATATAAAGAGTAGAAAGTTAATGTATAGGAAGTTTCAAAAAACAGTTCTTACTGACATTATCAAGGAACTAAATTATTCATATAACTGAGTGCAGAAAAAGGTGCTGACACAGGTAATTGCTTGGATGGGAAGCTTTCCAGTCTCTGCTAGCTACACCAAACTTTTGCTTTTAGAAATATGCAAGAGGTCTTACTCTTTGATAGATGTTACATGAAGTGATTACTTTACATCTAAATTGCTTGGAATTATTTTTTATTTTTTTTATTTCCTCCAAGCCTTTTGTCTGCCTATCTGATAAAAAGAGCAATTTGCTAGTTGTAAGAGAGTTCTTTCCACCATCCCTGATATTCAATAATATCCCTCCA
Source organism: Balearica regulorum gibbericeps (assembly GCF_011004875.1). Lineage (NCBI taxonomy): Eukaryota > Metazoa > Chordata > Aves > Gruiformes > Gruidae > Balearica > Balearica regulorum. The sequence continues at coordinate 66,436,240 of NC_046184.1, forward strand.
GGTATCAGCAGATACAAGCATACTGAAGGAGAAGTTTCCTTATTGATTTATTCCAGACCTCTGATCCAATAAGCCATTTAGCACTGTCATATGGACGGTCACAAATACATTTAACACATTGTGTTAAACAACTGCTATAAAAGGATTGAATCACATTTTTAGCAGGTTGGGTAGGACCCCCTTGGAAAATATGAGAGCACAGCCTGCACCCATGAAACAGCCACACTACAGTTACCCCTATGCTTTTACACACATGAAGTTGCAGGAACAGCACCAGACACCTTTTTTTTTTTCCTTTAATCAAATGGATCAAATTGTCTTGGTGAGGCGCTTCCAATGTTGACCTAAACCCATTTTTTCTAAAGCCTACTTGTTTGCAGATTGCTATGTTAGAGCTTAGAAACCTAGGAATAGGTTTTATTGGCAATTTATCAATTTCATAAGTTACATTTGTGCCAGACATGTAAGCCACTGGAATCTAAGTATCTCTTTCCTTGTCATGTCTATAAAAAACAGAAGATGGACTACAACTTGCTCTCCACCCATGATTTATCACATACTAGCAAGCAAGAATGTCTTCTGCTGGCTCTTAAAATCTAATTTTAAAACATCTTTATTCAGACCAATTCTGGGGTTCCCCACTTAACTACATGTCTAAGCACAGTGTAACTTATCCACTTCACTGACAGACATCATAAGAAGTGAATAAACTGAAAACTTCCTAGGTATATTGTCACAGTTTTCTTACTAAATGAATGGACTTTAATAACTATACATATTCTTTAAAAAAAAAAAGTTATGTGGGTGTTCAGCCAATGTTGTCAACAAATTCAATGCCACATGACGGTACTCTACAACACTGAGCACAGCACAGCTCCTTGTTTTGTCAGGCCAGTAAGAAATATTGCCAGATGCTACAAATATCTTCCTTGCTTGCAGGTAGCACATCCCCCAGAACTCCTACTGCAGCACGACTGGATGCTAAGAGATGACAGTTAAATTAAACACAAGGCAGCTGCTCACAGTCCTGCTTTGGTTTTCAGACTTGAGTAAAGACCTGGGTCTCAGACAGCTTGTTTAGTTTTCACCACTTTTTCCATTTGCTCTGATAAAAGCTACCACATTTCCTTCCTAGTCACACTTGCTATAGCCTTCTAATGTCACTGTAACTGTGACAGCCACCTTTGAAAACCTACTGAAAGTTGTAAGCTCTTTTCTGTAGCTTCCAAATCCAATAATACTGCTGTGGTTCAGATATAGAGTGCATACCTAGCTAATCCCAGAAGCAAATGGATTGTTTTTTGTGGGATTTTTCTTTTTTTGAAGACTGCTTACGAATTTTAGTTTCATAGTAGCAATTTCTTTGCAATGCTTCCTAAAAGTTAGGAGAATTTTATAAAGCTTCATTGAGCTTATTACAGTTTTAAATAACAAGCGCATACACAAATGGACCACATCATCTGCTGCTGCAAGTTAATATATACCCACCAAACAGGCTTTGAGTTTACCACACATAGTTGTACTGAATGAAAAATCAGACATTAAGCAGTTTGAAAAGCCTTTCATAATTCACACAAAATTACCCAATATTAACCTATACTCAAAAAAGTCTGTAAGAGAACAGGAAAGATGAAGTAGAGAAAAGTTTTACAACGGAAGGGTTTGTTTGGCTTAGAAGACAAAGCAGCAGCTCATTTGGAATAGTCAATGCATAACTAAAAGTATACTAGCTGTACAAATTTATATAAATAAATAATACAAAGCTTTATTTATTGTTTTCAAATACTCAGTGCCATTAGAATGCCTAAAAGGTCACACTACAATAATTCAAACACGCACACCTTGGATGGATTAGTCACACTGGTGTGCTTCAGATTTAACATGTAATTAGACTCTCCCCTCTTAGTTCCCTATAACATTTTCTGTCTTTCAGTTTAAAATGCCAATGTACATCAAAACCTTAAAATCCAAATACTCCCAAATGTTGCAGATATTCAGATTTAGACAGCAAACTAAATCCCACTGTACCATTGGCCCTAAAGCTTCTGCAACTTTTGTTTGATGGACAGGCATTACATGTTTCAATTCAGCGTGGTAATCTCCTACCCAAGGAGAGCCAAGTGCAGGTCATACAGAACAGCCTATCCAAAAGTGTTCCAACAATTTATTTTATAGCCACAACAACAACAAAACACAAAACAATTTTAAAAAAAACACCCAAAACATCAGTTGCAAAGGCATATTATATGAAAAATAATGGAAGAGGGAAACACTGCATAAATGCTAGTTTTTAAAAAGCCCAGTGTCTCGGGATGTTTGGAGGGGGAAGCAGGGAGAAAGCTCGGGAAGCTTTATTAATCGCTGCTGGCTGGATCACTATCACAGAAAGAAGCTCCAATGCTGTGCTAGATGCTATTTACAAATACAAAACTGCAATGTCCTAGGTTTTATTATAAATTATCACAAGACAGATACAGGCAGACATGGAAAATCAAGCAACAACGAAATTATACTTCAACCAAGAAAGACCATCAGGAAAGATTTTTAAATCTTCATATTTAGACCAAAGATATTGTTTTCTTACCACTTGCACTTGTAATTCTCCTTACTGCATATATCAACACCTGATTTCAAACACACTGATCTTGCCTAAAGTGACCATTGAAGCACCTCAGAGGAAACCGCTGCCTTGCGGGAGCTGATGTTTAACTACGGGTAGAACAAAATTAGAGTAGAAACCTTGGAAATACTTTGAAGTGGCAATTCAGGGAGATTGTCAAGAAATATTCCCAGAAGGCAAATGTTTTGCTGACAGCTAGCATTCTGAAAGGTGTGTTTTCTAAAATTAATTCACTGACTGAGCTATATCATCCCTTCTCTCTGTCTTTTCGGTCAGGTTTGTGGGCTAAGAGCACAAAGGCACAAAAGCAGTAAAGGAATCAACAACCCCACCACCACCACCACACATGCCCCCCCCCCCCCCCCCGGGTTTAACTGGAGGGTGGCTGAGCAGCAGCTGCAAAACCTTTTTCTGCATCTCCGAGCAATCACTAAGGAGCGGGCTGAGCTGGAGAGGGCTCTAGAAGCGGCTGTGCAATTCAAACCACACTCCAGCATCTCACTCAGCACTCCAGCATCTCCTCCTCAGCACCGGGCTGATCTCATGCACACAAAGAAACCCCAGTTCAGGATGAGATCATGCAATAAAACAATCTGGAAGTTTCCATACAATTCAGGAGCCACAGTGTCTGCAGGGATTTGCAGGTTGGTGTTTTCTCTGTTCCCTCCATTTGCGGGCGTTTGCTATAACCAGCTGGCAGAGGGTTCTCACTCGCAGCCCTACTACAGGACTTGGAGGCAGAGGACCAAGCACTTTAAGGCCTCGCACAGCCTTTTGCGCCAGAGCTAGTGATTCCTGTCAATAACTCTGAGAAGATTTTAAATTACACTGTTAGGTAGGACCGGGCTCAAGTTTTCAGCTCAGGCTTCAGATATTAAGATTTGGTTTTCTTTTTCAAAAATCCTTATCACAAAGTTCCTGCAGCAACCAGGCATTACATCCATACAACTTTGATTCTCACCTCCAGATCAGGCTGGGAGATACACATGTAATAGTTATTTGTGTCCACGCTTATTATGTGTCCTACAGATCAGATATGTGATAAAACGTGTTAGAGGATGACTACGATTCCAAATATTAAGTATGAGAGGCTTTAGTAAAGAATATAAATTAGAAGCAATGATGAGCCATTAATATCTCCCATCAATTTCCACCACTGCTTGAAAGTCTCCTAATTACCATACTGTAAAGATTCCCATATATTAATGGGTGGTCTTAGAAAGTTATCTGGAACTGTGGCCAAAGCTACTGAACAGAAAGCAACAAAAATCCCCAACTTATTCAGATGCTTCCTCTCTATCCTCCCCTTCAATCCCCCCCAAACTCACTGCTCTCCAGAAATACTATTTCAAATCAGTTCAAGGTGCTCACAGACACACAGAAGACAAAAGGATCCGTCTCATTAGGGCTTGGCATATTTGTCTCTTGGCCTCTGTCATGTGGTAATGAGCAGCAAGCACCAACCATCCACCCTGCACAAATACAACTTTGATTTTTTTTTTATGCCAAGATAAGAACTAGAAAACAACAACAACAACAACAATCTCTGCCTCTTCAGCTAACACCTCAGAGACCTGGGCTACAAAGCAGCATGCAGCCTTTGCACACAACCACCCTCCTCCAGGTGCTCTGTCCCAGCCCTCATCTCTCCTCCTGGGATCTGGCAGTCAGCCGATCCCGACAGAGACTCTGTCCTGCCTCCCTCTGCAAAGGCAGACAGGTTGGTCACAACTGCAGTGATGCTTTCATCCATACTGGGATTCTGCTTTCATCTTTTGTGACCAGACATTCACTAGTTTGGTCCCAACCATCAAAAAAGACCAGGAAGGGAACAGAAACTATCATTTGGTATTCCATAAAGCTATGGTGTACCCAATCTTGGGTGAAGAATAGTTTAACTATTTCTGGCTAGAGTTTTAGTGTTGACAGGTCAAACAGAGGCTGACTTTTAAATAACTGAGCCCTTAAGATATCTACATGTACCTACTCTGTTGCTGCAAATAAGTATTTGGCCAACGGGTTTCCTGACTTGTACCTTCATGGCTTAGGCTTAAGTAGAGTAGCATTGTGTCACTAAAACCAGGGTAAAGACTGAATTTAAAAGTAATAAGTAAAAACCACAGACACACTACTTAAAAATTATGGATTGTTCTTAAAGTATTTAGAGTTTAAACAAGCAGATTCTTTTCCCACCTACAGATCATATAGTAAACACTGGGATGCAATTTATAAGAGCTATTTTCAAGTTCCATTGGGGTTTTTTTTCCTGCTTATGTGCATAAAGACACTTGAAATAACAAAGAGAAAATGCCCATTCTCTGACAAACATGCACCAAAACCCCATAGCTATTGTTTTGGGAAAAAACAAATGAAGTAAAGATTTACATAAGGAGTTCTCATGAGCTTCACAAGGCCCCTGCCCTCTCACCGCATCTGCCTCATTGGTATTCCAGAAATGCTGCATTGTCTGAGGACGGAAATACTAACACTTCAAGATAATAGCACATAATAATATTGACATTTTAGTGCAGTAAACAAATTTCAGCTGGACAATGTGGTTTGCATACATTAATCATCCTCCTTTAAACAGTTCGCTCACCAGATTGTTCCTAAATAGCTTAAATAACTAGATGCATGAATACTTTTTGTTAACGCTGAAAACAAGGTGGTTAACATTGAACTCTCCTCCTTTCCATAAAGGCAGTCTGTAAGAGAAACGTGAGGCACACACTTCATGGAACAGGCTGTTGCTATGAAACACAAGCTGCCTTATTTCTGCATGTAACTCCTGTCACCGCTCTCAGGCAGCGTAACAGCACGAGAGCAACTGTGCTATCCCAAACTGAAGACTTGGATCCGGTTTGCATCATTAGGGAGCTGGCCCTTTGTCCAGCAGAAATAAGCAAAACCTTGCTGAAGGTGTGGGAAGCGAGGAATCGATGCTCAGGGCTCCAGCACCATCAGGAAGCTGCCACCACCACTTGGGTTAATCCTTAAGTGCTTGCTGAGTGTAGGGCTCCTCTCCAGAAACCTCCAAACAAGAGAGCTGGAGGCGGCTGGAATCAAACAGGAACCATTTTCAGGAAATCAGCTCTTTGGATGATGAACAAAGAGATCCAGGCAGGGTTAGGTAATGATCCAGGAAATACAGAAATAGAAAACCTACAGATGGAGTAGGTTGCCATCATTGCTTTACCGTCCTCCATTTCTGTAGTCCCACGCGGATACACAAAACCACTAGCTCAGGCACCAGAACAACCGCCTGCAGCTTCATTAAGACAGCTGTAAGCAGACTTGTTCCCATCTCTCACAAATTCAGGCTTTCCTTCTGATTTATCCCTCCAGTATCATCTGCACAGCCACAGATAGAAATGGTACACTTCCACAGAGGAGATTGAGCAAGTGCAGGCAAGCAGGGTTCCTCCTGCTGAAGTGGCAGTGAGGAACAGCTTTGCTGAGCAAATGGAAAAGTGGAGAGGAGCCTGCAGCTTTGCCCCTCCAGCCCATCTCTTACCACCAGCAGCATTGCTTTGGCTGTTCAGAGCTGTGGCTTAATCCAGCTCAGAAAATACCTTCCTGAGAAGCACCTGTGAAAACAGATCTTTGTTCAGACCCTCCCTCAAAGCACAGCCATGCAAACAGTTGAACTGACCTGCTGGTGGAAGCAGCAACCTTTTAGAGGAGCACAGGGGAAGCAGGACCTCTGAACTCAGAGGTGTCATCAGCAGAAGAGCAGTGCAGAACCTCAGTGTCTGGCAAATATCACACCATACCCAGGTGTGGATGTGGGGCAGGCACAGTGAGGTGTATACCACTGCTTCCAGTGAGAGGAACCACCCCCTCCCCAATGCACAAGCATAACCAACAGAGCTATTAGGTTTTCCCCAGGCAAACATGAAGCTGGACATAATCAGAGAGCTTGCCCAGCTCCTGTGCTAGAAGCACAGCAAACCATTCATCTGAAAAGGGAGATCAAGTCCCTCAGCCAGGACCAGGACTGCTGAGGGTGTCACGTTCCACCCCTCAGGAGAGGGATTTCTGCAGACAGAGCAATTATCTCACCAGTTAACTAAACTGCACAGTCCGATCAAAGAGAAACTGTCCTGTTCACCTCAGCTGGAAAAGTAAAGCATCCACACTTCCAAAGGTGCTCAATGTAGAATGAACTACAATAAGAGATGGGATTTAACTGGCAGGGGTTATAGTTCCACATACCATCTTCCTCATCACTTTCATATCTAGGTGGAAGGAGAAGTTACATGTCAAAAAACAGCTGTTACAGATTCTGCCTTTTCCACAACAAATCTGAAGCACTCAGACTCCCATTATGTCCCATTAAACCAATGTCTGACTGGAGATGTACAGGTTACAGGCAATTTCCTCTGCACAAATGCATGAGAACTTCTAGCATAGGAATGATGCAATATCACCAAAAAAAAAAAAAAGAGAAAATTAACATCTTTATGATCTGCCCTGATTAAGGAAAAAGCTCTAAACCAGTTAAAGCACTCATCATCCAGTCCCGTTATCTTCCACTCTACTTGATTCACACCACTATTCAGAACAGAGCCACTGCCCAGCCTCACGGAGCAGAGTCTTTTCTAATACTGGCAAAGACTCCCACCTAAGTGATGATGACAACAGCACACAGTCCTGATGGGCTAAAAAGGTTGGTTTTGACCGAAGCCTGAAGAAGGAAGGTCTGGAGCTACGTACAAACCTGCCAATACAGATCCTGCCACCATCACACCTATGCACGATCCCTTTTGCGCTTTATCATTGCACGGTAGGGAAGTCTCCATTTGCTCTGCAGTGTTCTTTTAATAATTTATGGTATACACTTTTGCATGCAGTTGCTTTAATACTTTCTTTCCATAGCTGTTTATATCCTGCCTCAAGTATATTCATCGCCGATTTAAATAAAAGCCTACCTTTAAGCAGATAAACAGTCCCAACAGAACTTACCACAACAGCTTGCAGCTCTGCATGGACATTTTTGCAATAGTACTGAATGCATTTTGTCACAGCAGGGTAGCAAGAATAAGCTCACAGTAGTTTTGCTTAGCAAGTAGTAGTAACATCAGCCATGATGATGAAAACCTGGCAAATAATCAAGTTCTGTACTTAATTATCCAATGTGATATTTAATAAGCAAAATAAGTTTCCACACAGAAAAAAACAGACTTGTTTATAAAGTAATAATAAAATATTTTTCATTGTCACATGTCTCTCCCCGAGTCCTATCTTTAAACTGATGAGACAGTAAATGCAGGAAATCAATGACTGTGCACCATATGGAATAAATAAATATCCAAGAACTGCTTGAAAGGAATTAATTACTGCTTGTGGAAGCAGTATGCTTTAGATATTTTTTGCCTTCAGCTGCACTAACAATCTAGAAAGATTCAGTCAATAACTCTTCCCAAATCATAAACAATCTATTATGATCCTGGCCACAGGACCTACATTAACATTTTAGTTATTACCTCAGAAATGATATTATTTACACTAGCTACATTTGCAAAACATAACCAAGCACGTCTTCTATTCAACAAGTAAGACCTGAGGAAGAACACTTCTCTATCACAAACATGTTTGCAGCTATACTTTCAGGCACCTACTTCCCTTTTGTTCTTGGTCAGCTCGCTGGCCAACCATCTCAGCACAGCCTGGGCTGTTCGACTCCTGCTCCTCAAGTCCTGCTGGGCCCTGGCTGCTGTACCTACTAATCCTTACTGGGGATGGGACCCTAGAGAGAAGGCACATAAAAGCCAACTGTTTTGGCTTCTTCAACCTCCATTCAAGTCAGACCTTAACATAACTTAGTGCAGCCCAAGAGCAGTAACCCGGAGGGCTGGCCACGACAGCAAGGCAGAGGGGATGGGCTGGAAGCCGTGATCGTACCCACCAAGCCTCCAGCCTGTTCAGAATGCAAGTTTTCTGCCAGGTTTTGTTCTCCTGAGTAGGGAGCTTAACCTGCACCAGAGGGGAGGCTGTTGATACCACTGACAACAAGAATGCACCTATGCAGGTAATAATTCCAAGAAGAAAATACATGGGCCACACAACTGATAGTGACACTTTCCAGGAGCATCACAGGGACCATACCATTTAGCTGTCACTGTAGTCAAAACAAGCCAAATTCAGAAGGGGCACTGCACCTTGCACAGCTGGGTCTTTCAGTAGCAGCCATGGCATTCAGCAGCATTATGTCATTAAGGTACCAATCTGTGATTTGCTCCCGGTCATGGGAGAAACGGTTTGTGCTCAAGAGAGGACAACCTTTATAAAAAGCTCATACAAGCCCTCTCCACCTTGGCATCTCTAAGCCTCCAGAGTTCATTTTTTTTCTGGGTAGCCTTTGTTGCTGCTCTCTACTGGTCTTCTGGATCATGAAGACTGGATGTCCTAAGGTTACTCAACTAATGAGAACAGTTATTTTGGGTTTGTGTGCAAGTTTTCATTGTTGTTGGGTTTTTGGGGGTATTTTTTTAAAAAACAAACAAACAAACAAAGCAAAGACCAGTTGTTCTGCAAGACTCTGGGATGATGCATATCTTACCTGTGCAGTCAATCACTTCACAGTATAGGTGAAACATAGTGAGGATTTACGCAGATCAGACCCAGGTTACTTCCGCGTTTACAAAACAGCAAAATCGAATTGTTAGCAACAAAAGTATCACTCGAGTTAAAAAAGGAATCCGAAACAAAAACATTGAAACTGCAGATAGGAATATGCAGTACAATGCTATTAATCATTATTTTAAGAGCACTACAGAAAGCTTCTTGTTAGTATTGGGGAACTGTTCCACCTCCCAAAAATCAAAACTGAATCAGAATATTCTGACATTTTGAACCAGCCAAGATGAAAATCACTTTTGCTGCAGCTGAACCAAACTGGGAGAGGAAGCGTACTACTTGCACTTGAGATCATTTCAAAAATTGGTATCAACACACCTCCTATTTGTCCCAACAAAAGGCTTACATTCATATCAATGTCTCCTGTTTGCGTTGCCAATGAAAGCCTTTGAAGCGCTGTTATCCATCAAACCGCTTCCAAAAAAATGTGCAGACAGGAAAAGAGCATTCTTCCATTCAACATTAACATTTTAAAAATATAATTAAATGCATGCAGTGGTCATCTGTAAAAGATACTTTGGAAGGGTCAAAGCATTCTGGGGAAGAGACACAACTAGAGCAAAAAAGGTCACCTACCCTTAACCTCCAGGAATTAACAACCTGAAATGCAGGGAAACAGCAGCATTTAAATTTCTAACTGATCAACAGAACATGACACCAGAAAGTAATAACTAATTAGTTTCCAATTAAACTGTTTGCATCCTTTCTGAAGGAAGACAACTGCAATATTTTATCTTGTTTTAGCAGAAATAACTACAATGCCTCTTAGTACCTCTTGTTGATGGTTAACATTGCACATTGAATTCAGTGACAGACTTGAATGCCAAATTACAAAAACACAACCACCACACAAAATACCCACAAGGCATCATATGTACTACTATATAAACTGCCATAGTCTGATTGCAAAGCTCATTAGCTACAGAGGTCAAAATACACTAGGGTTTCCACAATGTGTATTAACAAATTAGGCAGTTATCTTTTTAGACTCCCAGGCTAAATTGCACCTACATATAAACGCAGTGAGTCACATCTTCAATGTTTTTGATTCAAAAAAAACCAAAACATCAAAAAAGGTGTTACTGGAATTGAACATGATGTTCTAGCAGCAAGGTTAGCCACTCCAGAGCCTCATCAGATGTGCTCAATAGAGGCAGGCTGAGCTTCAGGGACAATGATTGTGCATCTTATCGTTCACTGAGTGATGCACAGTGGTAGCGATACCCACACACACCAACAGCACTTGCTTTTAGTGGATTACAGATCCCACTGGATTCATAGGACACCACAGATGATTACATTTAGCACATTCCCTTGCAAATAAAAGGTTCAACATGGCAAAGCTTAGCCAGCTGCCAGCCAGACTCCTACCCTGAGCTATCCCAGTATATAACTACTAGCATTCAAAGTGATAAACAACAACCACAGGTTCATAAACTATACAGATTTATTTCTGCTCCTACCCCATTCTGCAACTCGAACAGGGAAGTAATTGCTCCTGTGCAAATAGTCGCTTAGAAAACATCTTCCCAAAAGACCCTTAGCACTTTCCAATTAATTGTTTCATCCCAAGCCCCCTACAGGCAAATTCCTCTTGAGCCAAACAGTGGACCTCAGCTGCACTATTATTTCTTTCCTCCTGTGCAGTCTCTTGACAGAAAGCACAATGGAGTTACGCCTTCAGTGTATCCAAATGGGAATTCTCTTAAGCCAGAGCAAGTTTGACATCCACTTCCATAAGTACACGTGCGCCTTGGCTAGTGATGGCCTCAAGCCTTTTACCCTAGAAAAACTGCCTTCTAAACACATGGAAGATTTTCCCCTTCTTTCTTCCTCCTGCATCAGATTGCACAGCACTCTTTATTTTAAAAAGTTTTGTCTTCCTCTCTCTATATGTGTGTGTGTATATATATATCTCAAAGCAGACACCACAAATTCACCACAACTCTTTCCATACAAACTTTCTTCAAATAGGAAAGACACTTTGATGAAGTTCCTGTAAAAACAAGGAAAAAAAAAAACCATTCTTCTGATGACTTGTAAGGAAATCTGATTCTCCTAGAGCCCTACATTCACTTCTTGGGAGCAACTGGTATGGCTAGAACTAAATGATGGTGAGGAGTAAATAGTGAAATTTTAACTAAAATATCAGTTTGAATAAATAAAAAAAGCTTTTTCAACAAATTCCCAAACCTAACATCTGTGTGCTTGCCTGTACAAATATATTTATTCTTAAAGTCAAACGTATATTTGACTTTGTTTCAAAATAAGTATCATTTTTACCTTTTAAATGAGAGATTTCTCAGCCTCCAGTTTCTCTGATATTGCAAAAACTATTTTAACAAAATCTAAATGTTTTCATAAAAACCTCTGAGTTTAGTTATATCAACAGTTTTCACCATTAGTTCATACCCTGAAGAGCTGCAAGATTTCAGGGACAAGAGTCGTCTCCTGGTTCTGTACCCGCACAGTCTTTAGATCAAAGTGCCACTCCAATGCCAAGAATCACATGGGCCATGGTAACACAAGCAATAGACAGTGATGATAACATGTACCTTCCCAAGCACAAAGTGGTAGGTGTAAAACAGGGAGATGTGCTAACCTCCAGAGGAGGCTGGTGACCTCCTACTCATGCAACCCATAACTCCATTAGATAATCTCTACAGAGAGCAGTGAAACAGCCCTGTCCTGGTGCTGTCATCCTGCTCATACACCTCAGGGAAAGCACAGAATGGCAAGGCATCTCTTTCATGAGGTAACGATCCAACGTTAGAGCAGCAATGTGTTCAGCCTCAGAAGAGCTGCATGATTGGCCATACTGAGCTGACAAGCACTCACCTAATGCAGTGGGGCTGAGCAGCTACATCACACTCTCCACAGTGGTCTGTCAAATACATTTAGCTGTGAGGAAGCAAATGCTGATGACATCACCCAGCAGCCAACTCATGCCACTAAACATCATCATGTCGCTGGGAGCCAAGGCCATGTTGGACCCTCATCATCTGGTGAGAGGAGCTTCAGAAGCACCTGCTACCATGTGAGGTGCCACTCCCAGGCCATTGTCTTTACCAGCAAAAGGGCGTATTTCCACCACCTGTTCACTACCACATTTCTTGGCTTCACCAAGTGATATCTAACCATAGAAAAGGCCCTGGGGTTTTACTCCAGGACAGACTCAGTAAAGGTCTAACAGCAGGTTATTACCTAGCAGTAACATTCACAAGTGCCCTCCACTCTGAATCTGGTAGCACCCTGTTGATCACCTTAGTTACCCTAACTGTTAATTTGAAGTACCCCAGGTTGGTCAGATTGAGGTCCTTAAGGAAGAGCAAAGGCTGCATTGCACCTCCCCAAGATACTAACAGCCAAATGCCGAGGCTTCAGGCTGAAGGAGTTCAGTGCAAATATCATGCAAGTCCTGCTCCTGTTCATTTCTCAGAACAAGAGAAAATGGCTGCTTAAGAAATTGCACATTCAATTACCATAATTTTCAGCTTTGGCAGACTTGATTTGAAACAGATATTGTTCCAACAGAAAATTATTTTTTATCTTAGGAGCACTGATGGACTTCTGTTGTGAACAAACTTGCTCATTAAAGATCTGTCAGAACCGTTTTCAACCTTTACTCCATCTCCTCTCCTCCTCAAAAAACAATGATTCCCACCCAAAAAAGGGGATAGCAGAGAGCCCACCCTGAAGCAGTTACCCCGCCAAGCCGCTCACACAGCGTGTGGAGATGTCTGGTCAGGCTGGCACTTTGCTTAATTTTGAAGTACTTGACCCAGACCCTCCAGATCACCTGGGAGTGATGTAACCAGTGCAGTATTGGCTCATTTGACACCTCCTCTCTCTCTTCCCCCTCCCTCCAATAAGCTCAGATTTGTTCCAATTTAAGCTACAATATTCACAAAATGGAATTCTTCTTTCCAAACAGCCCTAGTCAACTCCTGCTCAATATTCTGGATTGACACTCCAATACATCATGTGAACGCACAGACTTAAACACACAGAAGCACACCACCACCCCCATCTTAAAGCGGATTTGGTTAAGAAGTATATTAGTACCCAAAAAGCTGTTTCCCTCTTAGCTTTGTTAAGCAACTTAGAGTACTGCACTTTCAGTGATATGATTGCAAAGATAAATATACTGCTGGTTTGGAGTTTTGGTTTGGGGTTTTTTTAATTTTATTTTTTCTAAATTCATTGGGTACCTCTATAAAAGAAACTCTGTAACCTTTGAATTTTCTACAACATACAGCATTTTTGCAGAACTCAGAAAAAAATAGAAAAATCATTATCTGCAGCTATGCAATAGGGAAGAGTGAAGATATGAATCAGGATTTTTCATGCTGCTGTTTGAAAGGTTTTGCTATCGGACTCATCTCATTATATCTCAAAGATATGAAGCAGTTAATTTTTTCCTAATTCATTCTTTTGAAGAGCAATTTAAAAATCTAGAAATTAGCTGTCAAAATCTTCGTATTTCCTTAATTTTACAGTGTTATCAAGATAAAATTGCATAACTGCAGGCAGATGATACAGTAGACAAGAGATAAAACACAGGGTCAAATATGCTTTTTCATTAAACATCCACCACCATTTTCTATTGTAGAGACTGCAGAGACTGTTTCTAATTAACAAAGTCCAGGTCTGGCACTATTCACTATTTTTATGAATAATGTTGGCAGCTACAAAAGCTCTGAAGAGAAATGAGACATAGTAGAGGATGAGCAATTCAGCACAAATCTCGATATGATTCTATGTCAGGAAAGAGCAAACACAATCCTCAGCTGTATAGAAAGGATTTAGGAAGCAAGAATACAATTTTTCTCCCCAAGTAAGGTATTAGCTACACAGATGTGGGATTAACTGAGAGTTCCAATAACTCATTTCTCTTAAAGGACACAGAAAATTTAGAGATGATGCTGAGAATTATAATACTGTCTCAAGGTTATATGAGAACTCAGCACTGAGGGTAAGGAGCTCACTCTGTTTAGCAGATGAAAGGCAAAAGCCAGGTGACTTGACTATGACATCTAAAAAAAATTTTAAAAAATCACCTCAGGCAGAAATTGCAATGTCCTTGGGGCTTTTTATTCAAGCAGAGAAAAACATAAAAAGGAACTTCCACGTTGGAACCAAACACATTGAAATCTAAGATTAGGTAGATTTTTAATCATAGAGGGAGCTAACTACTAAAATTAATTGCCAAGGAAATTGTAGAGTCTGCCTTTTGATATCTTCACATCCAGACTGGATGCCTTTCCAGAAGACGCCCACAAAACAAATGCAAACTATGGGACTCAGTACAGAGCTAGTAGGAGAGTTATATTCCAGCCTTTTCTCCTGAGGTCAGACTGTACAAGTCATAAATGTTTGGGGGTTTTTGTTTTGTTGTTTTGGTTTTTTTTACTCCTAAACTCCATGCATTGATTCATCCAGCCAAGAGCTAATCTGAATGCTGTAGCTGTAAGCACTCTGGATGGGATTTATCTTCCCCAACATCAAGTCATCTAGAAGTTTGTTGTCCAACCTAAACAAGCCACAAGCTCCTCACAGTGGAGGCACTTCCGGAAGTGACCTCTTCCAGTCTGACTGTCTGTCTGTCCCTCTCCCTCCATCAGGTAACAAGTGAGCCCCAAAGGCTACGCACTTAACACTTGGGTGGACAAACACCAGCAAGATGAACCCAAACTTTCATGACAGTATGTAATGCTATTAAAGACAAAAATCACAAATTGGTTACTCAGATGCTGGGAATGAAATCTCAGCCTGGCTTAAGTCAAGGGGAGGTTTGCCTTTGACTTCAGTGACTCTAGGACTTTTGTCCCTGTTATGAATTATTTGTATGGCAGTTGCATCAACTGGCCTTTTAGTCAATGCCTGGGGTCCAACAGAGCTGGGTGCTCCTTGGAGTGGAAAGGCAGAGCATTGCTCCAGGGGAGGGTCAGAGTCCAAAACAAGAACTAGCAGAGACATACGCAGGGATGTTGGGGAACAGAGGGAAACAACCAGACAGTATTTGTGGTAACTCATTTCTACAAGAACTCATGAAGCTAAATGTAACTTTAAATATACCTTTCATATGTTAAGATAGCTAGTGAATAAATGTTTTCTCTTCTAAAATAATCTCACAAATTTATGTGCCATTAGTCTCTGAATAGAAGGCAAAGAAATATTTTGGAAAGCCCAGACAGCCGTGCATGATGCAGTTTTCCAGAAATTTACTCCAAACACTTGAGAGAGAAAAGTCTAGTAATTGGAAAGAGAGGACAGAGCCACTGAAGAACAGGAAATTGAGACTAAAGCAACATAGCAAAAAAAAAAAAAAAAGACAGATAACACACATGCATCAGCAATTATCTGTGATTTAAAAGTAAATAAGAAGTCTTATGTGATATTAGAGATAATTTTAAAGGACAGATACAGGGCATTACAAGTTTGAAAAAGGACATGCTAGATAACATCCTTGGACCAAAGGGACACAAGTGATGCAAGGTCTGAAACCTGAAAATTATTCTTTTCTGTTAAGCCCAGTTCCATCAACAGTCACAGCACATCTGGTTTTGAGGGTACATTTCTGCACTCATGCAGGGAGGGCTCCTTTAATTCTAGCCCTTGAGCTTTGGGATACAGCTACAACCCAAAAGCAAAAAAAAAGAACCCAACAAAGAAAAAAGAAGAAAAAAACCCCACACAATCACACCCCCACAAAAGTCCCCTTTCTTTCAGTTGAGTCCTTTCAAACTACAAATGTGTTTTGTCTTTCCAAAGAAAGAAAAGTTGACACTGAGCAGGTGACCTCTCACCTTTTGAGAGGCAGAAAAAACTTCAGACAATGCAGTAAGCAATTTTTAAATACTAACAAGTCTAAGATGAGAAAAATTACCTTCTAACTGGTGTTTAACAAAACCTGCTATAACAGAAATTAGAACAGGATGAATTCACATTTAATTCACACCTCCAGTATTCTGGTCTTCACAGCACCCATTGACATTTTAATCTAAACAATAATTTGGAAGAAAAATTGCATTTTAGGTTTCTATTAGCAGCTTGACACATGCAGGCAAGTAGTAAGGACAGGACTAAAAGTTTCCAGCTTTGCCACAGACTAGTCTAAAACATGGGTTTAATTAATGGAAAATGAAGCAGAACCATAACCTGGTAGTATCATTGCTATGATGAACACCCTGTCTTAACAATTAATTTTTTAATAAAAATAGGTGTTGATGAAACCACAGAAAATGGGCTTTTCAGCATATTTTTCCAGCTACTCATACAGAGATTTGCAGCTGGGCAATAACTAAATATTTGTAAACATCCACCCCGTCATCTTTCACAGAAACCGTCATGAATCTAGCAGCCTATGCTGCCCTTAAGGCAAGCCTTACATATTTAACTTCTGCAGGTACATATTTAATATATACAGGAAGTTGAAGCCTAGAAACAAGACTACTTTGTGGCTGTAACAGACTTTTCATGCTGAAGTATCAGTTAAAATCTCTTTGAAGTCCATCCACAATGAACTGCAAAAGCTGCATCCAGCTCCTCGTTCAGTGGAGGAGAGGTACATAACCCTAAACATTAAGCTCAAGTCCCTTCGACCAACTCATCCAGCACCTGATGGAATACAGAGGCCCCGTCTATTCAGTTAAGGCAGGGGAAAAAAAACCCATAGAGAAGGGAAAGTGAACAGGAAACACTGATCCATCAAAATATTTAGTTTCATACATTCACTCTTGTGGAATGGACTATGAATGTTCAAATCACGGCACTGTCTGACACAGAAACATCACTAAATTACTGGTTAACAAGCAGGGAAGTCGACCTCTCTCTCAGCTCTACTATGTGTCTGACACTTGGTTAGCCTGTGGGATCAACCAAGGCTACAGCCAAAACAAAGGTACAGTTGTGTGCTGAATTACCAAGTCTTTTCTTCCACTGCCACCTCTCTCTGAAGAGAAAATAGAAACAGTGACATTTTAGGAATCTGTACTTAAAATTTTATGGTAGACCTACCAGTTTAAAAGGAAAAAAAAAAAAAAGACTTTTCTGAACATCACTCCCAACTAGTTCCCAATAGATATGAAAGCCACACTGAGTTCACCACTTCCCACACAACCTCGGAAGAAAAGGATTCCAGAAGCTCAATTACCAGCACGGTTACATTTCCAGCACTGAGCTACTAAAATTGTAGAACTGAAGAAAGAGCATTATTTAAGACCTTTACTACCTAAACATGGCTGAGAAGATTCTGATGTTTTTCAGGATGTATCAGCAGAAGCAGCATATTTTACATAACCAAGACAAAGACCCATAGGAAAGAGACTCACTGCTCATAGCTAGGCAGCTCCCACAGTCCTGCAGCCTGCCCGTGGAGTATTTCTGACCACGCTGGAAGTGATACAAAGCCAGATAAATACATACTGATAAAAATATAAAATTTTGTCCCAAGGTAAGCATGAGCCACAGCCCTAAAAAGACTCACCAGGCTGTTCCACACACATCCCATCCCCCTAGTCCCTACTGCTCTGGCACTCACCCAGCTTCAAGCAAAATCCAGACCCACCACTCTCCTCAGGTACCCCCACTTCTTCTCTTACACAGAAATAGGTCTTTACAGCTCTAGTGCTAATACTAAGCTGCTTAAAAGCCCCAAGAGCCCAGCACTAAAATAAACAAGCAGCCCCAACAAGCTTCCCTGTAAGAGACAGCAAAATTTAACACCCGCTGCATTAGCGCAAACCCCTTTTCACCTGCACTAGGAGCCAATGCTCCCGAGTGCAGCTCCCTGCCGTTACAGCATCACTTCAGCACGGGGAGGTTGAAGTCCAGCAAAGGAGCAGAACAGGCAGTTGGGAGTTAGTCTGTCTCATGTCTTTACTGCAAACATGGCAGTGTTGTTTATTTATTTGTTTTAACCTCCCCGGAGCATCAAAAACCTCCAGTATAAACATAACAGCTCCTAAGCCAAAGCACCCCCTTAACCACAGCTCCTGTGCTGCCAGCCTGCCTGCACTGAGCTGGCCCGGCCTTCAGGGACGCACAGCTGAACCAGATCCACTGCCTAACGCTTTCGAAACCAGCTGCTCTTTACTTTGCATAGCACTGGAAACCTACAGGTGAAAGTAGCAGTTACCAGCTCTGGTGCGAAAAATAAGGCAGGGAAATAGCTCCTTGAATATTGCTTAGGATCAGTCTATAGCTTTTTAATCAGGATCCACGTGGCTTCTCGGTTGTAACCACGGACCCCTTGAGATCGACTGTCCTGGTTTCAGCTGAGATAGAGTTAATTTTCTTCATAGTAGCTAGTACGGGGCCATGTTTAGGATTTGTGTTGGAAATGGTATTGATAATATAGAGATGGTTTTGTTATACAGAGGTGGTTTTTGTTATTGCTGAGCCAAGGCCTTTTCTGCTTCTCACACTGCCCCGACAGCGGGATGGCTGGGGGTGCACAAGGAGCTGGGAGGGGACACAGCTGGGACAGCTGACCCAAACTGGCCAAAGGCATATTCCATACCATGTGATGTCATGCTCAGCTTATAAGGGGCTTGGGGAAGAGGAAGGATGGGATGTGGTGTTTGAGGTGATGGCATTTGTCTTCCGAAGTCACTGTTATGTGTGCCCTGCTTTCCTGGAGATGGCTGAACACCTGCCTGCTCATGGGGAGTGAATTCCTTGTCTTGCTTTGCTTGTGCGCCTGGCTTTTGCTTTACCTATTAAACTGTCTTTATCCCAACCCACGAGTTTTTGCACTTTCATTCTTTCAGTTCTCTCCCCCCATCCCACCAGGGAGGAGTGAACGAGCAGCTGCGTGGTGCTGAGCTGCCGGCTGGGGCTAAACCACAACACCTACCTCCTTTCCTTTCTCCTTTACAGTGTACTTTATTTCCCACCTGATCCTGTTGCTATGCCAAGTCCATAAAAAAAGGAATCCCCTACGTGTCTCTCTTCCATACAATATTACTAAAACTCCATGATTAAGGACTGTAGACTTTCCTTTTTGCATATTTTTTCCACAACTGCATTAAGAAGCGATCAGGGAATCAGTAGCAGGCAATGACGAATGAAGAAAGGAAGATCAATAGGTAAAGGCAGTAATTCTTTATTCCAGTAAAACTGCAGCAGGAATAATGTATGTGACTGCAGGCTTAATTATTCCTGCGTTCTCATGGTGGGATTTCAGGGACAGTGAGAGTACCTGGTCTCTTTGGACTACGGTAAATTCATCCCTGTAAACCCCAACTGTACAGAAAAACTGGGTCAGGCTGGTCTTCTTCAAATGCATCAAACCAGCCTCTTATCCTGAGGTGCTCTCTCTAGAAAAAAATGCCATCAAAATTCAACAGCTCTTTAGATAATGCTTCATCCAGAAGATGGGGGACCCGGCCCTAACAGCACATGAATGACTTGACCTCCAGCAAGGCATTCAGCCACGCAGCAGCAGCCACCACCAGATTTCACGTAGGCATGTAGGCATATTCCCCAGATCATCTCACTGCATGTTTACCACTAAAACCCGTCACTCTATGTAACACCGAATCCATATGAATTAAAAATGAGCTTCCTCATAGGCTGTGTATACCTACAATAAAAAGACTTCAACATTCAGAACTTGTGGGAACGTCTGTGTCATTCATAAATTATGAACGAGACTTCTTTAAGCCAGGGTAATTACTACAGGTATACAGCACTATGCAGAAATGTAATATTTACATAGAAATGCCTTACTAAAATGTCAATATTATAAAGCCTACAATAACTGATTAGATTGTTTTGGACAAGAACTTAGGCAGATTGGAAACAACACAGCTTTTTTTGATGCCGAGAGCAATCCAATTTACAAACTGTAAATTACAACTATTTTTCTGCTGCTTTCTAGTCCTCTGTTGTGTACATTACAGAGCATGATTACCTACCTGCACATCTTCTGAAGACTACCGTAAGAAATAAAATCTTGTAACGCAGTTCACGTTCATTCACAAGTCACTAAAAATATTTACAGACAGGAGAAATATTTTAGAAATATTTAATGTGATTATGGCCAAAATCAGGAAATTATGGCAAAACCAAAACCAATCTGTGGCAGAAGATACAAATCATATTCTAATTTGAAATGAACAACTACTGCAAGCTTTTTCCCCCCATGCTTTGTCAACTACATTGTACCTCTGCTAGAAAGAAGGTAAAAACCTGCCTACTCTGAATGACATAGATATGCAGATAAAATTGAGACAATGTCTGGGAAATAAAATAAGCTTCCATTGGAATTGAAAGGAAATACTGAACATTATTTTAAATTGTTTTAAGCTTAATTTAGAAACTACTTCATTTCAGCCAGTTAAATAACCAAGTTTAATTTCTACATCACAGCCAAAATTATTGTGATCACAAATATAGCAGTGATCGCTGCACACAGTAAGATTTATGCATCAATTTGAGATGCCATCTCATCCCAGTTCTTGCCGACATTTATATACTTAAATAAATCACTAGACATAGAGACAGAGAGCACAGTGGAGTTGCTGTTAATTTGTTGTTGTTTGCTTTTGAGGGCAAGAGAACCAACATTCTCCATTTTCCCTCCCTTTTTCTCCTGACAGTCGTGGTTCACAGACCCCACAGAAGATTTTTTACATGTTTACAGACAAGGCACACGCGGCCCCGTGAGCTTGGTGGAAAGGTTGTACGTTTTAGGCGTCCTGCTGTTCCACGAGTATGTGTGTACCCTCTTATGTTGTCTGTTCCTGTGGGATCAGAGGTCTAAATATGTAGAAGTTTCATATTTAGACTACACTTATTATTGGATAAAATTAAAAGGAAAAATAACAAGCCCAGCACACTTCATCAAATATATGGTTAAACAAATCTTCAGCAATGACATCACACAAACAAAAAACAACTTAATATACTGTGCTCATCTAACACCTATATCCCAGTTCCAGCTAGTTCAGGAGGTTTTCCACAGGTTTTTAAAGCTAATTCTGCAGGGGACAATCCAGCATGCAGCCTTCTCTGGTGAGATGCTCCTTCGATAAAGCTGATCTCTCACTTTGCTTTCTTTTTTTTTCATCTTTGTGAAAGTGATGAGGGAATTCAAATGGAGAAGCAAAGATCCTCCATGGATTTCACATGTACACCTGGAGTTTAAAGCCAGTTTTAAAAAGTCCTTTACTTAGACTCACAGACTCACAGCATGGTTGAGGGGGAAGGGACCTCTGGAGGTCATCTTGTCCAACCACCTGCTCAAGTAGGGCCACCTAGAGCCCTTTGTCCAAGACCATATACTGCTTTGCTAACTTAATGTTGCTTTAAAAGGCCTTGCCTCTATAAGACTCTTAAAGGAACCTTATCTGTTTGAGAGTTTGGGGGCCAAAGTGGGGTCTCTCCACATTTTGCTTCTACAGTCAGAGGGTTTCAGGCATCACCTGCAAAATAATCTTTCACAAACTACATAACATAGAAGTTCCTTAGCTCCCCTTCCCCAGCTTGTACAACTTAAAATTAGACTTTTTTTAGTATTTTCATAACAACTCTCAATATAGGTATTAAAGACTAGCTATACAATGTTTCTGGCGGTCCCTTAGTTCACAGATTCTGAAAAATGTACTGCGACATACTAACAAGTGATTAACTTGGGGACTGATGTGCCCATGTTTCCTTCTTAGGTCAAAGCTAGGAATTTGGCTTGTCAGACCATTTGTTCACTTGGAGGGAGTTTTAAACTATATTAGCTAAATGTTTCAGCTAACATTTGCAAAAAGGCACAACTTCTAGATTAGCCATGAGGACCAGATTCTGCTCTTATCTGTTCCAGCGTAAAAGGCTGCCAGGTTTGTAAAAGCTGGCACTTGTGCTGCTGCCCGTTTCATGCCACACTGCACCGAGGCAAAAGCCTTCTCACAACTGTCATAGAAGAAAACCTCCTTTCTGCAAACAGATCCCAAGCCTGAAAATGAAGGAATTTGACTTTAAACCTTATTAGGACGCATTTCAGCATGGAAGGTGACCCACCCAAGTTCAGTAATGCAAATTTAGACCTAACTATAAGGGCAAACAACAACCAGCAAGTCTTAGCCCATTTCCCGTGGGCTTTTAAATTCTCACCTTTTCTAGTAACTTGGAATTTGTTGGCTAATTATGACCAAATTTGACTGAAGGATAAAGACTGCAAAGGTGAGTAATCTCTCCTACCAGCTTTGTAAAAACAGACAGCCAGGGGTAGCTATATTGATACTAAACTTACATAAAAAGCAGCAAGAACACTAATTTTCCTTTTGAAAAAGTAAAATGCAGTAAGTTTATGAAAACAGATGGCTTTACATCTCATAAGAACAACACAAAAACCAAACTACAAACTCCACTGCTGGGGCATCAGTTGTTCATTTCTTACTTGGAAGGCAGAGCACTGCCCACTGAGTCACCAGTGCTTCCAGTCAGCTGCCACATCCTCCCATCAAAACAATTTTTAGTTCTGGGAACCTCATCAAGACAGTTGCTATTAGAGTTGTGTGACTTAACACTACGAAGGTCCAAATTATTTTCTAGCATAATTCTGTTGATTTCAGGAGACGTGCAGCAGCAGACACTTCAGATCATAATTCACAGTGCTGTCACAGATCCCAAAGTTTTTATTTAAAAAAAAAATAATGAAAAAATACTTGCTGTACCTGGCTCTGCATGCCTTATGAGAACAGATAAAAATCATTCTGTATTAGTACCAGAGCATTTGCCTGCAGGCAACAGCATGCTCTTTTTATAGATAGATAGATACACACACACATCAGGTTGAGAAGCTCAACATGAGCCGGCAGTGTGCGCTTGCAGCCCAGAAAGCCAACCGTGTCCTGGGCTGCATGACCAGCAGGTCGAGGGAGGTGATTCTCCTCCTTTACTGCTCTCTCTCTGAGACCCCACCTGGAGTACTGTGTTCAGCTCTGGAGCCCCCAACATAAGAAGGACATGGAGCTATTGGAGCAAGTCCAGAGGAGGGCCATGGAGATGATCAGAGGGCTGGAGCACCTCTCCTATGAAGACAGGCTGAGAGAGTTGGGGCTGTTCAGCCTGGAGAAGAGAAGGCTCCGGGGAGACCTTATGGCAGCCTTCCAGTACCTACAGGGGGCCTACAGGAAAGCTGCAGAGGAACTGTTCACAAGGGCATGGAGTGATAGGATGAGGGGCAATGGCTTTAAGCTGAAGGAGGGTAGATTTACATTAGCTATAAGGAAGAAATTCTTCCCTGTGAGGGTGGTGAGGCACTGGAACAGGTTGCCCAGAAAAGTTGTGGATGCCCCATCCCTGGAAGCATTCAAGGCCAGGTTGGATGAGGCTTTGGGCAACCTGGGCTAGTGGAGGGTGTCCCTGCCCATGGCAAGGAGGTTGGAACTAGATGGGCTTTGAGGTCCCTTCCAACCCAGGCCATTCTGTGATTTAAGAAAAAAAAGTGGGAGCTCAAAACACAGTTTTAACTTAAATTCCCATATGTAAGTGAAATGCATAGTACCATTATCAGCAAAGCATATTGGCTTGAATGGGATGCCATGTGCAGTTACCTCCAGGCTCAAGCCAGATTCTGTGATTCTATAATACAAACTGGTCACCAGAAGAGGTTTTGGTCATGGACAGGTTAAACCCACAAAACAGAAGTGTAATTACTGTGGTTATCAGAGTAGAAATAGAACAGCGATTGAAAAAAAGATTCTGAAAGTACTATCTTCTTCATTAGTAACAATCTATGGAGGTTGCTTGCATTCTTGCATTGCTTACTGAAACCTTGAATTACGATGGGCATTCTCCATCATAGTCCTCTTCATCATCATGTCACCAGCTGACAGCTTTCTGAAAAAGCTGGGTTTCCATTCATTGAAGGAATAAGGTTTTTATTATTAGGAAAATATTTGGAGGGATAGTGTCTTTTGGATACCTAACTTTAAATTTCAGAGTCATTAATACCCTTTTTGGCAGAGTTCTGACAAAGGCTACAAAGGAGGTTGTGGAAGAGTCTCTGAAGGCCTCTACAGTTCAACTTTCCTTATGTATGGGGAAGAAGATGGACAGAAGGAGCCTTCAGACCTCAATGAACCCCATGGACAGAAGGTCCCATGTTACATCATTCCTCACATTGTACTACCACCACTCAATAGGCTCATCTAAATGGCACCCTGTGGGCCAGATGTCACCCCTCCTGCGAAGAGGATGAAGAACGGCTGTTGAAGGACTGTGATGTGCCAAAGGCCCAAACTGCCGCATGGGTGAAGGCAGGATTCAGAGTCATCACCACCTCATAAACCACTTCCAGAAACAAGAACCTACCTCTTGCAGCTGCAGCAGCTGGATCACCCTGACGGCAGAACATTGGCAGTGCACAGCACAGCTAATTCTGTGTGCTCCGTAAGTGAACCGGGTGTAGAGCAACAGGGGATCAGTGGTTTGCTCTGTATGATTTTGCTTCTTTTCCTCTTATTAAAAATAGCGACAGTTGAAACCCACTGTTAGTGAGAAGTGTCTTTAATAAAACAAGGGTCCATTGCATAAGAGCTCGATGCTGCAACAAAAGATCCATAAACCAGTGAGCTATCTATCTGATTATTTAGTTTTGGGAACTTCCACCGCTGCTTACACAAACAAAGCTAAAGGTTTGTGACAGCTGCTTGTGTTTCGATTATCTCTTTCAGGATCTCAAAGTTCAAAACCACATTCTAGAGAAGCAACTGGCAGAAGGAAATTATTTCTAACAGCCCATCCACAGAAGAGGCCCCATTATTATTATTAATTACTCATATTGCCATAGAACCTAATTGTCCCAGCCAAGAAGAGAGGCTCACTGCGTTACATTCAATACAAACAGGCGGGAAGGGCAGGCCTTGCCCCACGGAGCTCGCTCTCTACAAACTCCCAGTCCAAGCTCCACATTAACCATTGCCAGCTCTGCAAGAAGTCTGGCTTAGTTCTCAACACACCCTGTGAAATTTTAGCCGGCCCGAGCTTCCAAAGAACTGCAAAAGTCACGCCTCGCAGAATTAAATTAGGATTTCCCGCACACTCTCATTATAAAGGGCATCCCACATGCTGGAGCTCAATACAGTAAAGCGTGTCATTGAACTTTTCCCCGTGCGGGTTTGGAACAAGAGGCACTTTGTGGGGTGAGACTACCCAGAGACGGCAGGCGAGGAGAGGCGAGATGCATTCTTCGCAGGGAGAGGCGGGTGGAATTTGGTCCGTCCGTCCGTCCATGTTCCCCCCCCACTATGAGCAACTAGATGTGGGGAGAGACCAAAGAAAAATGAAGCATTTCAACCAGCTGTAGGGATTAGCAAATGCTGATGTGAAAATCTCAGTGACAGCAAAGAGTCATGGCTGGGAAAGGGATGAGTGGGAAGGAGTAGGAAGACTGTTACAAATGCTGGGATGGCAGCCAGGAGCGGTCAGCTTCCAGAGAGGGCAGAGCAGAAAGGGCAGCCGGGGGTGGGAGACAGCGATGTCCTCTGGGAACCCAGGTACCTTCTCTCTGGGATCGCCGACGTACCTGGGAGAGGGACCCCAAACGGGAGGTAAGGTGAAGGGGGCAGCTCCACAGGAGGCAGAGATGCAGGTACAGAGCTACTGATGGTCTCTAATGACAAGGGCTTCGCCACCGAAACACTGCCAAGTAATGAATTAAGAAACCAAAGAGGTTTCCGTCAGTTTTTCACCCTCAATTTTCCTTAAGTTGTGATTGTGTTACGGTAGCAAAACTACCAGCAAAACCATTTCTAAATGGCCTTACTGGTCACACTGGCACGAGTGGGAGGTACTACCAATGCACACACTGGTCAGTGAGCACAGGGCAACTGACTGGTTTGGCTTTCTGGTTGACTGGCTTTTTAAAATGGAAGGATCTTTGGAAGAGAACTTATGGGACTAGATCTGAGAAAAACATCTGTTTTCTTTGTGATTTAGCCACAGATTTCCTATGAAATTATGGCTGAAAAACCTACCCCTCCACAGCTTCTGGGCCTCCATTACTCACCTATAAATTCTCCTTATTATTCCTTAATAGCAAATCCCTGACAAGGCTGTCTATTTCCAGTGTAAAATCTCTAACCTTTTATTTATTTATACACCTGAAACTCATTGTGCCAGGCATCGCAGAATCCCCAGGTACTACTGTCATGCAACAAATAACAATTTATCCCACCCTGCTGAGACCTAGAGTGCAAAACAGCAGCTCATGAAACAAGCAGTATTCTGATTTTTCAGAACGCTTCCACTTCAACGTAGTGCCATCCGTTCTTTCACAAGGTAACAAAGAACTAGACCTGTTTACTAACAAAATTACTTTTTAATAACTACAGACTATTTTATGCTGATGCACGTTTTCATTACTACTATAGACACATGATACCTGTCAGACATACACCAGCAGTGGTTACTCAAGTGAATTTTATTTCACTGAAGGCTCTTCCTACTAGAGACCCCAACCAATGTCAACGACTGTTGAGGCTGGATGCAGTACCCATCCCTCTGGCAGCAGCCAAGGTCATGCTGACTCACTGCCTCTGGCTTTTCCCCTGCATCCATCCAGTGCCAGCGCTCCGGTAAGTGCTTGACTATTCATAACGCTGTCACTTGCAAAGCTGCAACTCCTTTCTCCACGGACAGCACAAAGCATTGGACTGCAAGCTCCTAAAAACCTTGCTTATCAGATTTTGGACTCCTTCTCAAGTGGTAGGTTACTTTCTGCTAAAAAAAATTAAGTGATAAAAGACTTGAAATAGAATCCCCTCACTTTCAACCGGACAGCTTTCCTAAGGAACAGCTGAGCTGAGGAACCTGGCAGGAGAGGAGTCTCTGCCCCAGGGTTTTGGGGCAGAATTCAGGTTCCCCTTTTCCAAACTCGCTTTTTCAGAGTGGAATAGTTAATGTGCAGATCCTTGGGTAACAGCAAGAAAGCGGCAGCTTCAGCTGTGGGTGCCTAACTCAAGTTCTCACTGGTAAAGAAACCAGGGGCCCCATTTCAAGAAGAATCCTGCAAATAAGGGATCTTCACAGATTAAGAAGTTTACATAGCATGATCTTTAACTGCAGCTCTTCCTGTTATATCCAGGGAAAGGGTTATTTATACCCCAACAAGGCTTATATGCTCATTTTAGGTTTAAGTTTCTTCTCATCAGTCTCCTCTGCTCAAAAAGCAAATTCAACAGCCATAAAATATAGGAATGACTCTGAATGTATCTAATCTCAGCCCAAGGAACAGTGACTAAAGTACTTTTCAAATACCAAGTGCCAAAGCTATACTCGAGGCATCACTGCATTTTCTGTTCTTGAATCAACATTTCTCCACAAGCAAGACGACAGAAAATACTTGAAATCACAAATCATGAAACAGTGTTAAATAGGTTACAGCAAAAAAGTTTAAAGCCAGGAGCCTAAATGTGTATCCCAAAATCTACGTATAGTCACCCAAACAGGTGTGATCTGTAATTTCAAAGTATATGGGCAAAAAGAAGTCACATCGGTTTCAAGACAAGGTTGCTCAGCTGGCTTAATAAAGCAAACCCAATGTTTCCCATGACAACTAAAATATAGACTTTGGGGTCCAAATTTCCAAGTATCCAGTTTGATAATCAAGTTCTATAACTTTAAAATTGATTTTATTTTATGAATAGTAAGCATCTAAGAATATATAGCATCATTGTAACTTCAAATTCAGCACATTGGGAAAAAAAGTTATCACTCAACTGTGTTGTTCCAGATTTGCTACTATTTTTACACAGCCTAGCTTACAGCATGTTAAGTGAAAGGTTTGTTATTGTCAGATGGCAACCGTCAGCCCTTAACTGGCAGAAAAAAAGAAAACTTACCTAATGCCCAAGAAATGGAATTACCTAATGCCCAAAGTACTGCACTCCTAACAGACTTCACGTGCCTCCATCTCCCATATTGGTATGCATAGACAATTATATTCCATCTAACTACTGTTTCTCTTATATATAGTTATATATCCTACACTTTATTTCACAGAGGAGTCCTTGTTACCATATCCTTACATTTCACTAAAAATTTGTCGCCAAGGAGCCAGATTTATGACTAAGATTTTATGGATTGGTAATTGATCTAGTGCACATTTTTAGCTCACTGCAGATAGAAGACACGTGTCCGCTGAAAACTCTCCTTCAGGTTTCTGCTGGGTTTTGTGTTTGGTTCTTGGTTTGTTTTTTTTTTTTTTTTTTTACCTTGCCCTTACATATTTGGGGCTAGCCAAGTGCACGCACACGATCAGTTACTGGAGCTCAGATGAGTTACGACAATTCATTAAGCTGCAAGAACAAGATCACATGTTTGAAACCCAGTAATTATAGCTATGCCAGTTCTCCCTTCTTTGATGGAAAGAAATCTGAATTCTCAGTTTATAACACATTTTATCACTTACATCTTGATGACAGTGCTGTTTACCAGCAGGAGGTGAGCACAGACTCAACAATTAAATCATTGCTCCTTTTTACCTTTGACTTACCCATGTAGCCAGGACTTCAATGTTGGTCTTCAAGCTGTACCTGCCATAAATGACCCTGAAGTGCAATCCCGAATATATTGTTACAGATAGCATTCTTCACATGAAATGCTTAAATGAAACCTGTTTTAGGTGGGAGTTATCACAGAAAGGAAGGAATGAATGCAAATCTTCCCCTCAACTAAACTTGAAAAAACTCTGCATGTTTGCCACTGCCGTGTAGACACCCGGAATTATCCAGAACAGCAACCTTTTCATGCTTAATAAAAACTCTGTGAGGTATTCAGGGTAAAAGAAAAACTTTTCCCACCCACCTAAAAAAAATCCCAACTTGTCTTTATTAAAACTATGAATTATACAAAACACAAGCTATTGAGAACACATTTTTTAACAAGAGAAAACTGATGTTGGGCAACAGTTGTTAAGTATCCTGCATTAGCCATCAAATTGAGAACCAGAGGCTATGTCTACACAGTTTAACCCAGTTGTGAACTCCCCATGTACCCCCATACCAAATGCTCTAACTCTCTTAAAACTCAAACGCCAAAAAGGTTGCGAGCTCTGTCTTGCTGGAAATGTGGGGCCAGGGTTCAGTGCAGTTTGGCATCCTGCATCTTGCCTTGTGGTTGTGAGTAGAAAAGACTCCAGTCCTGAGCAAGACTAAATCCAAAGCATGCTGTGTTCATGTTTGGCCAACAGCCAAACTTTTATAAATGAATTATTTCACCAAGCCACCTGTTCCCTTTGCCTGACCCAAATTCCTATCTTTAGTCTTAGAAGCTTGCTGACCCTTTTCCATCTTCCTGTCTGAGCTTTGCAACTACTAGGAGCTGGTTTTCCTCCTCTAAGTATCCAAAACAGAAGTTAAAACTCCAACTATTAACAACTTCCAGCTCCTCTCCATGGATGTAACCATTAGTCAGTGATGACAAAGAGCACTTCACAGTTCATTCTCAGTACACGGACATTTAAATCCATCCAGCATGACTAGAGGAACCAAGGAGAGGCTGTTTGGTGCAGGTAAACCTCCCAGAGCGTGTACTGAATGCATGGCACGGCTCCTGCTGTGTGTCATCTGTGAGCTCCGAGAGATCGCAGAATTACAAATAAGCACAGAAAAAGAACAGAAAGACGAAGTTTATGTAACTCAGTTGAAATCTCCCCAGAAGGGATTGACTGAAGTGCAAGGTGACTAACTCAGGTAACTGAGGTCTTCTGTTATACTTCTTGGTTAAGCACAGTGTTTTATATATTACTGCTAGCACTGGGAAACTATATAGCTGGGTTTAACAGAGCTGTACGGCGCAGAGGCAAATCAGGCGTGATTCAGGGGAGAGAGGGGGATGGAGAGGGTGAGGCATGACTGTGGCAATAAGGGGCCCCACTCCCAGCGCTGATCGCAAGGATCGAGTGCATTTTCTAATTTCACTGGACGTCAATTTTCCTGCCTGGGGTTAAATAAATAAACAATCCCAGAAATCAAACAATTTAAAAAAAAAAAAAAAAAAGTTTGATTTTTACAAAACCTTATGAAAAAGTATCTTCTTCCTGTGCGTACATGCAGCCAAGCCAAATTTAAAGCTGCCTTATAAGTGATCTTTCCAAGATGATTTTAATGGTGAGGCTGCTACAAAGCAGAACTGACAAATCCTCTGCTGTTTCAGATTCAGCCCATGTTAAAACAACATTTCTAAGTATTTCTACGATTCCCTCATATCATTTCAATATCTGAGCACGGTACAGAAGGCCTAGCCTGCCACAAATGGCTAGATTTCTTATATTCACACAATGACGAAATGGGTCTTTAATAGAAAAAAAATCAGCTCTGTGTCTTATGGAGCAGCAAATCAACACTAATTAAGATGTAGGGTAAGGACTGAAAAAAAGAAGATTAAAAAGCACATAAACCATCACGGACAGGAGACGAATGCTGTACAAGAATGAGAGGCAGAAAATGACGGGCTGCAGACAGAGAGGGAGGAACCACAAGAGAGATGCAGAAAACAGGAGCGTACCAATTTCGGTCTTACTGAAAGCCTTTTGGTATTAATAGTTTTCATAGGTCTGTCCCAAAACTGTATATTTAGGACAGTGGCCTGCTTTTTCCTTTTATGTTAATTAAGCTTTGATAGTGAAAGAAATTCAGAAACACAAATAACTGTAAGCCCAAAATTATTTTTTAATATTACCCTCTGCAGGGAAGCAGTTCCCATTAGAACACTAATCTGCAATCTAGCTTAATTTCTTCCTGCTTACTTCAGCTTTAGGCACCTGCCCTTGCTGAGATGCGTTTTTCACCTTCTGACTAGTCCTAACTACTTCCATCTGTAGCTGGTCTGTACTCATGGACTGCTTTCGCACTACAGTATGAAAAAATGCTGGTTTCTCCTCATAATCATCTGATTGGTGATGCAAGGGGGTAAAGGGACAAAGGGCTCATTCACGTCTCTACATGCCAAATCGATTCCTCTAAGTTAGGAATATACCCTCTCTCCTCCCCCATGACATAGAATGTTGTTGAGTTCACAAGGAAATGAGGAAAGAAGAGGGCGATGAAAGTCACGCCACAAATATAAGAGAGTTCAGCAGAAATGAATGCGTGCTTTTTAGTCTCTGTCATTATAAATTAAAATCATCCCAAAGGGAAAAAAAAAAAAGTACGGTACAGAATTGCATTGAATTAAACATTACCCCCTCAGGTATCAAACAAATATGGAAGGGAAATCCATAGCAAAGGCAACTGTGCAGCAAAGCCCTAGAAGATAGCAGGGCCATGAGGGATGCAGAAACAAGCAGTGAATCAGATTTTATTCCCATTGTCCATATACTGAACAAAACACCAATGCAAAAATGTGAGAGAAAATGAGGTGCTGAACGCGACGAGCTCATTTGAAAAACTGGGAGGTTGTTCAAGAAGAAAGCTCTTTTTTCTAGAAGCCCTCAATACAGCCAGAAAAACATATGATCTTGCACATATTTTCCTCCAAGTGCTAATTGCATAAGGTATATAAAAGTTGTCCAGGTGCAAATTTACTCTATATATCTGACTTTGAGAATGCACCTCATTTTATCATGATGAATGTTCACAAATCACTGGTTTATGCAACATCTTATTTTTTACGCCATTGTTTTGCTCCTAGTTGCACTTTCAATAAAGCCAGGTGTTCAATCTGACCACTGTTGTGCATACAGACTGAAAGAAAATCCACAATGCAATACAGAAGGGAAGGAAAAATGTGTCACCTAAAGGAAGATGAAAAGATGGTAGCAAATTAATTTTTTTAATCCATTACAAAAGGCCGAATTCCAAACAGACACAGACTTTTAGATTAAAATCTCTTCAGTGAGCCCTAATTTTATATTCTCAAGCCTCAGATAGGAAGTACTTCACAATAATAATGTCTGTCTCACCCATTAACACTTCAATCAGTCATTTTAGATTTGGTACTAATCCAATATTTTATAGAAAATCTCTGAAAAATTAACTTTTCCATGACATAAAATCCAGTTGCAACTTCCAGTTATCTCTGAGGAATTCAACCCAGATTACTGATTCAATCATAATCCCTCAGATTAGAAAATGGTTTCTTAGATTTCTCAGATTAAACAGCAAAAGTAAGAAAATAATTTAACTATGGGAGAAAACAAATTGAACTCTATTTAGATTTATTTTAGGAGTCTGTGAGCTCCCGGTGTTTAAAGTTGACTATCATTGTTTAAGTGTTGGCTATTGTAGAAGGTCTAAAATCATGTGTTTATCTGTACTGGCTCATAAGAATGCAGTGCAATTACTGAGAGCAACTGGCAACACAGGTCCCTAGGGAAAAAAAAAAAAAAAAAAAAAAAGGTTCATCTACATTTTTCTTTGCATGCTACCAAAGCTCCAACAATAGCCCTAATTTCCCCTAAGATGATTTCAGCTTCTTATGTTTTCTATAGGCTAATGCGCAGGATTCATTTCCTCTTAGAGGAAGCAATCCTGCCGTAATTTGATGAGCATCTCTTTTAACATCAGTACCTGTTTAAGCAGTTCATCCCATCCCCCTCTTCCCTCAGCATTCATTCCTATCCTCGTGCTGACTTTTTGGCAATACAGGTAAAATGGTTTACGGGAACGTATTGTGAAGCAGATCATGGAACTAATCTGGGTTACAGACAGCATACACCCCCTCCTCGGTTATTTTTAACTGAGGTCAGTTTTCTACCCTGGTGTGACAGTGTGAACAGTTGCAACTGAGAGCCAGAACAGGGGCAGGAATGACAAAGGGAGATGCAGGCTGAGAGAAGAGCACATTAGACTACAGCCTTAGTAACCCCAGGTCAATGCAGGCTTAATGACAAGCAAGAGAAAATGAAATTCAAGCATGAAGGGAGGCTGTGGCTCCGCTAATGGTCACTGTTTCCAGGCAGCATGCTGTTATGTATTGGGTAACTCCCAGCAAGCCGCTACTGGAATTGAACCGGGCACAGTAGGCACCCTCAGAGCCCCTGCATTGTTCAAGGTCCCTTGCTGTCTACCTTCTTTTTCTCTAGTCCAACCTCCTGTCCACGGCAGGGTCAGCTCTGAGCTCCGACCAGGTTCCTTAGGGCTGTATCCAGCTGGGGCTTGAAAATCCCCACGGAAGGACATGCACAACCTCTCTCGGTGACCTGTGGCACTGCCCGTCCTCATGGGGAAACAATTCGTCTTTAAATCCAGTCTGAACCTCTCTAGTTTCAATTTATGCCAGTTGTCTCATGTCCTCCCACCATGTGCCACTGTGAAGAGCCTGGCTCTGTCTTCTCAATATCCACCTTGTAGGTATGGGCAGGCTGCTGCTGGGTCCACCACAGCCATCTCTTTTCCAGGCTGAATGAGCCCAGCTCCCTCAGCCTCACAGGGCAAGTGCTTCAGCTGTCGACTATCTTGGTGGTCCTCTGATAAACTCGGTCTGGTCTATCCATGTCTTTCTTGTATTAGGCGAGCCCAGAACTGGATGCCGTTTTCTAGATGGGGTCTAACAAGTGCCGATTTGAAAGTGATAATCAATTCTCTCAACCTACCGGCTATGCTTCTGCTAGTGACAGTCCACAATGCCACTAGCCTTTTCAACATCAGGGCACACTGCTGGCCCACATTCAGCTCACTGTCCTCGAGGATCCCCAAATCCTTTTCCACAGACCTGCTCCCCAGCCAGTCAGTCCCCAGCCTGTAATAGCTGAATGAAAGTTTTGCAAGCTGCTGCTTGACCTTGTTATGGCATTCCTTGTAAGCATACCTCCCAAAATGAACTGCTCAGAGCATCTTCAGACTCTTTTTGCTGCAGACCTATGCTTATGAGGAAAGTGCAGAGCGATGAATGCCACTTAGGGCTGTTCTGGATCCAGCTGCTGTGCAAGCCCCCGAATAACAGCTTGATCACTGAAGTTCTAATATTGCCTTCCACGTGCTCCTTTCTGCATCTAACAGTTTCCCGTACTGCTCTGCTCTCTTCTCCTAACCAAGCCAGCTGTGAAAGGGAACTGGGTGAAAACTCTTCCATTAGCAGCATACGCCTCGGAGACAGAGGTAGCCTTGGCTGGGCTCTGGAGGAGAGAGCGCTGCAGAGAGCGTCTGAGTGCAGTCCCTCCGGCTCACTCACCCTTGCCCTGTGCTCATCTCTGAGCTGGGTGCTAGGCAGCATGGCCTTTCTGAGTGACACAACGTGAACAGACACCAAGGACAAAGTGTTGAGATCAGGATGAGATGCTGAAAATGTTCAGCCTCATCCGGCACAGGCCCACAGATGCTGTCACGGGAAGGAGGTGTAAAGATATACTGAGATGGCATCAGTTCACAGCTTTCTAGTTATGTATTTGGGACACATTCATCTTTGGGGAGAATTCAGAACATCTCATTGGCATTTATGAGCCGCTTCACACTTTTCTAAGCATCCTGTGATACAGACAGCTGTGTAGAGCAATCCCTGTTTAACAGGGCTGTATTTGGGATAGGGAGTCTCCCCCTCTTCTGCCTTTTTTGGATCCAGAGAAGTCCCAGAAACTGTACACTTCAACGATGGAAGAGGCAGAGAGGTGACTCCAGCAGCAGGTGTGAGAGGGGCTTTGGAGAACAGTGGAGGAGTTGGAGGGGCAGCACTGTGTCAGAAGAGAGGGGAGATGGAGCTGGAGTCACCTGCGTTAAAGCAGTGCAGGGAAGAACAGAACAGAAAAGAAGCTGCCAGAGAGCTTCAACTCTATTCCTCAAAAATCCTTTTCAGTCACAGACCAAGAATTGTTTGTGGAAGCTCCATTACTAAACTGACTAAGCACTTCATAATCATTGACAAAACATCTCCGTGAAGTAAAGAAAACAAGAATTTTTGACCTGCCAAGGATACGGCTGCTCACCAATCGCCTGGTTTCAAATAACTTACCAAGGATAATTGGGTTTAAAGTAATGCAAAGACCAAACTGCATCTTCAAACTGGAAACCAGATAGCCAGCTCTCTGTGTAATCTAGGGGAAGAGCTTGTCTCCATAGAACGAAACACATAAAAGCCAAGAAGCCAAGTGAGATATTGCCTAAATTAGTGAGTCAGAGAGGGAGTCAAGGAGAGGGACTTGAGGATCTAGGAGCAGCTATGTTCATGATTTGATTCCCAAAGAGAAATCTCTGCTTAGGATTTCCCAAACCTAAATGTCTGGCAGAGTTGGACATCAAAGCTGCATTCCATCCCCATTTTACCACAACTGGGGGTGACCGATATTTCTCCCCTTTAAAAATATTACAGGCACAGAATCAAAAAAGGGTTGAGGTTGGAAGGAACCTCTCGGGATCACCTCATCCAGCTCTCTGCTCAAGCAGGGACAGCTACAGCCAGTAGCTTGGGCAAGAAGATCAATATGAAGCCATTTTACACTTCATTAAAAGAACCAAAACTAACAACAAACACTATCCTTACAGCAAATGCAATATGAACATGTAAGACCATAAATACTAAAACCACTGGAACAATGCTTTCCATAAAATATGCTGGTCATTAAACTCCCACCTCTCAGCAAGAAAATGAAAACAGGCTGCCTTCAATCCTATGACTAATAGCAATGAGTCTTACTCTCTGCATTCTTACGGACTGCAAGTTAAAAGGCACATCTGCTCAAGTAACTTTCTGAACAGGGGTCTTAAAACTATAGTGTTTTTACCACAAAATTCCACTAGTTTGAGATGTAATTGAGTGAGGCACAGAAACACCATTTACAGACTGAAGAGAAAAAAAAACTATGAAAATTAATAAAGCTTTAAAAATAATAATGTTTTGTTTAACACTACAAACTTGTGTAGCATCAGGATCACAAGTACTCCATCTCTTAACACTGAAAGCTTTTAAAGTCAACACAACAGAGTAAATACCTTTTCACATTCCTGCCATTCAGTTAACTTTTAAAAACATAAGGTCAGTAGCTGATAGATGTCTTGAGCCTTTCCTGGACAGCTTACGTAGTAATAACTGCGCTATCTCGGAAGAAGAACTCTTTATTAGGTCACTGATTAAAACTTCAAAGTTTTTGTAATGTAAATCAATCTCATGGCCCAAAACATCAAAGTCTTAGGCTAAAGCAGAGACCTCTGAATACAGCACAAGAAACATAAGAGGTTGCTAAACCAATTCATATTGCATGGTGGATTAGCATATATCCTGTATAAAAGTATTAATATTTAACGTAATGTATTGCAATTTGCTTTTACTTCAACATCCTATAATGGCCTTACTTTTGCATCTCACTCTCCAACAATGGAAATTATTGTATAGCTGAGGCTCTGTATTGCAATCTATATGGAAAAGGCACCAGTGAAGTTCATGGGAGTTTTGAATTGCCAAGGAGGATGGGAGAAGACTTCAGATCCTAGACAGCTAAGCCATGACTGAGTAAAAACAGGCAGTTCTGTTTGCTAAGCAATAAATACAATGAGCTCCTAACAGCAGAACACGAGAACTTAATAATGAAACAGTTAAAAAATGAAGACTTGCCTCCATAAAATTCAACTCCAGTAACTGAATCTGTTCAGAGAAGGTCCGCCGAAGGAGAGGTAATGGTCCTAGGCAGGATCCCACCCACACTCTTGCAGGTACTATTGCTTATGGATGGATAAACTATTTGTTTCAGCGCAAACCTGATGCCTAATCTCTATACCTCACAATGATTTCAGAGAAGCTGCAGATGTAGCGAGGTAACAGCAGAAGCAGAGATCCCTGCTGACATATTGGGAGTCTTCCTAGCTCCCGTTAGTCAGTCACGGTGTTTTGATGTCCCGCCATGCAGACCACACCCAGGCCGTCGTCCAGGACATCCTCTGCAGAGCCTGCTGGAGATGACACACACAGACTTTCCTCCATGCATTTTTGGATGGAGACTTAATAAAAAAGCTGTCTTCAGACTTCTTCTGCCACCTTGAGAGCTTTCAGACAGAACCCTACAGCCCCAAAATCTACTCCTCCAAGTCTCCACAAGACAGTTTGCCCAAACCACTTGAATTCTGACTCAACAGTGTCGTCAGAGGCGCCATTTGCTTATGTCTCACAGTTACAAGTCTGATCTGTGCTCAGGGAACAGTCATAATGGAGGTGGTAACAGAGAAGCTAGAAAACAGATTACAGTGATGGGAAGGGATATGAGCAAATTCTCCTTTGCAGAACTGCATATACAGCAGGAATCAGTGTGGTTTCTCCTATAAAGGTTAAAAGCAAGAAAAAAATCTCTTGCAGCCAAGGTGGGGGATGGAAATGCCCTACCTGCTGCTATGGAGAGCTCTGGAATTGAGCACCCGAGGCCTGAACTGGAAACTGGAGAGGCTCCACTCTTGCTTGGCATCAGGCAAACTACAGGATTTCTCCTCTTCCTCCCTCCGTGGATATCCTCAGTGTCCATGCTGTGGTTGGCACGGCATGAAGACACGTCCCCATGGGAGACATTCTGGGCTGCAGAGCATGCAATCCCATTGACTTCAAGGGGAGGTAAACTGGAAGAGAATTTGTGTCTATCTTTGATTTCAGTTAATTGGGTTGACTAATCCCTCTAGTTTAACAATTTCAACTCCGTTCCTTGTACCATCCCTTCTATCTGTGGCCATGTCCACCCATGTGTCAGCCTGGTTTCTGATCAGTCTTCTTTTGTGCATCATTATGATGTGATAACAGCTAGCTGCAGCTCTGCTTAGCTTTTTTGTTTGGTTTTTTTTTTTGCTCCCCCCCCCGAAATTGCATTGCACTTTTCCCCCTTAATTCTGTTCCTCTATTACTGCCAGGTCATTGCAAATCGCCCTGCCTTCGTGCCAGTTCTGTACATCTGCCCCTCAACCTGTGATTACTGGTTTCAAAGTCCTGAGCCTACCGCATAGGCTCAGGGGGGACGGGGAGGCAGAGATCAAGTTTAAGGAAATCAATAGGTTTTTCTGAAAAACAGCTTTATTCTTCTTACTGAAAATATAATTTTTTCAACTCTTCTGGACACTGAACCAAGTCTGTAGCATAACTCATTTACCTGCAAGTAAAATGAAACCTTTATTTTATTAAAAATACTTCTAAAAGTGCATCAGTTAGTATTCTAAAGAATATATTCATACATAATCTAAGTTTATTAAGTGGCTTCCCTCAATATGGCATATGTTCATGATTTCTAACTGAACAGACTTTCTGCATGTTATATATAGCAATATATTTTTGTAGAACAAAAAAAAATACCTTTTAAATTTGGGAGAATATCTGATACTTTCTCTCTTCTTTACAAAATATGTAATTCTAAGATAGTATAAACATACCATAAAATGTAGCGATATGAATGCTGCATACGTGTGTACACACACCCCTTCTGTAGCTCCCGTGGATGAGCACTGTATCAATCTCAAGTTATTTCCCTTAATGATGAACATAGGAAGCGTGACGGTATTTCAGAGTCATGTTTAGCAAAGCTGAAAGGTAAGGTGTAGCATTCCCCTGCTTCATACTTTAAGTGTTACAAAAACACATTTGAGAGATCAACCAAAAACACCTCTCCAATCAAATATTTCACCCTTTCAGCATGACGCAGAAGTTTAATTTCCATTGATGGGGGGTGACCTCAAGACTACTGTATGGCTACTTCATCCCTCCCTAATGGCAGCGATTCCCCTGGCTGGTAGAATAGAGCAGGTATATAAATAACTTCCAAAGGAATTGTCTCTCTCCTCACGCACTGCAGACAACTGTTTACATAGATCCCGTGTCCTCATATACTAGGTTTGCTCAGCTCTCATCCTACAAGCTGATAATTTCTTCTTCCTAAAAAAGCCTTGGACGATGCAGGTACGACTGGAGGCACCCTCCCGTGCCGCAAATCCCCCTTACCAGAAGTTGTGGCTCCCGGCGGCGGGGGCTGGAGCGCGGCCCCGGCCCCAGGGACATTTCCCAGGGCAGGGGGTTGCACTCTTGTGTAATCCGTCCTTAAGCTCCACGGTCCCGGCTGATCCTCCGGCCCCGGGAAACCCCTCCTCCCCACCCCACGAATCCCCGCAGCCACTCCAGGGTCCGGACATCTTTGCTCGCCCACCTGCAGGGGGCTGGTCCGGGGCTCCGAGGAGGGACACGCGTGGGGCACCCCCGCAGCTCCCCGCACCCGGTGGGGCTGCGCGCCCCTGCGCGGTGCGGGGCGGCGGGGAGAGACAAAAGCCTGGGCTCGCTCACCTCCTTCAGCTGCTCCAGCTCCTGCTTGAGGCCGTCATACTCCGCCTCCAGCTCATCGTACTGCTGCTTGAGGGTGAGCTTCTCCTCCAGCACCACCAGCCCATATTCCGCCGCCTGGATCTTCTCGTGGGTCGTCTCGGAGAGCTCCCGGGTCAGCCGCTCGATCTCGCTCTTGTAATGGTCCGCGCCCTGCAGCACCTCCTCCGCAGCCATAGCCCCGCCGGCACTGCCGCGCCGCCGCGCCGCCGAGGCAGCCAGGGGGCGGGCGCGGCCGAGGGGCGGCACCGGCACCGGCCCTGCCGCCGCCGGCCTGGGCCTGGGGGGCCGGGGCCGCCTGCGGCAGCCGCCGCCGAGCGCGGAGGCGGGCCGCCCCGCCGCAGCCGCGGCCCCCACCCCCCCCCCGCCCCCGCCCCCGCCCCCAGCCGCCCGGGAGGCGGCGAGGCCGCGCTCGCCTCCCCCGGCCCTGCGGCGGCTCCGGCTGCCGGCGGCGGGGGCGCCTGGGCCGGGCGGGCCCTCGCTGCCCGGGGAGACGGCGGCGCGCTGGAGGTCGGGGCGGCGAGTGGGGCGACCGGGAGCGCGCCTTGGTGCGGCGGCTCCCGGTGAGATGCTGCTGCTGGCGCCCGCCTCTTCCCAGGGAGCCGGCACCTCCGCCTCCCTTCCACACGGGCCCTCCCCTGCGCTCTTTAAGATGACAGCGTCCTCAGGTTTGGCATTCCCCGCCGGGGGAGAGGGAGAGCAGCATTAAAGCGCGGGGGACACGGGCAGAGGCACCCGGAGCGGTGGACGCAGCGGCGGCCCGGTGCGCCTCCCGCCGGGATGTCATCTTGTGCTCGCTGCCGCGGCGCTGCCGGTGCGGGGCTGCTTCTGCCACCCCCTGCGCTGCGCCCCTGGCAGCGGAGCGGGGCTGGCCGGCCCCGGTGCGATTTTAGCGCCTCTTGGTTTTTCTCAGTGTGTCGCAGCCATGGCCACGTTAGCGGCGGGGCTGGTAAAAATAGAAAGGGAGATGCAGCCCAGTAAACTGCGGGAGCAGGAGGACAGCCTGAAGTATTGCCCTGCCATTTCGGGACAGTGGGAAGGAAGAAGTGCCCGCTCTCTTCCCTGTGCCCGGTGAATGTACGTGGGAATGGGCAAGGAAACCTGGACGTGAAACAGCAGCGGGACCGGGGCATTCACCGAGGCCTGACTTCCATCACCGTTAGCGCAAGTTCTCCGCGCTACTGATTAGACAGCAGGACAAAACTGATTCAGATCAGATGCGGTCACACCATTGTTTCTCTGTCAAATTAACCGGAGGACCTGATGTCAGTTTTATGCTGGCTTTATGCTGGCTGCAGAAAGACAGATGCTACTTGCCCAGCATAAAACCCGAGTGGTGCAGACAGTCAGTAACTGATTGCATGCAAAGCCTGCCAATAAAAAGTTAACACACTGGATTAGGGGCATTTTACATATTTGAATTGGAAGAGTGAGTTCATCCTGGATCAATGTCATAATCTCCCTTATCACAGCCTTTTTTGTTTGGTACTAGGAGTCTTAAACCCAAATGTAATGTTTCTTCAAACTGTGGCCTGCAAACAGCCACCTGATCCTATTGATATTGACCAAATTTTGCTCTAAGTGCTAGCAGGGTCAGGTTTTCATGCTTTACAAACATCTCTCTTTCTTTCTAAAACACTAGCAAAATTAGGTCTTTAACAATTGCGTTAGAATATCCAGGAAAAGGAAGGTTTATTTTTTTAAAAAAAAGAAGTTATGTATAGAAGATGGATAT
Source organism: Balearica regulorum gibbericeps (assembly GCF_011004875.1). Lineage (NCBI taxonomy): Eukaryota > Metazoa > Chordata > Aves > Gruiformes > Gruidae > Balearica > Balearica regulorum. The sequence goes on from NC_046184.1 coordinate 66,477,444, forward strand.
CGTTGCCCACCGGTGGAGCACTGTATTGGAAATCAAAGACATAGATTCCCTTTCTTGCTGAGTTGTTAATGCGGTTTTAAACAAGCCACATCCCCTTTCCTACCTCAGCTTCCCCATGTTTAAAAAAGAGGTAAAAATGTTTAGACTCCTCAGCAAAGTGCTTTGAGATCTGCAAATGGAACCACTAAGACTAGTTACACAATATATGTATACAGGATATAACCTATCTATTTTATAAATATACATGGGTGCATACATAACTGACACATTGTAATCTAGCCTGCATAAACACTTCTTCTTGTTGCCTAGAGAACATAAATGGAAGAAGCAAGCAAAATAATAGATGTTCTGTCAATTTTGTAGCTTGAAAGCAGCTTCCAAAAATGCACATTTTTAATAAATTCCAGTGTAGAAGCAAGCATGAATATTAATAGGAAAGAAACAAGTGTGAATATTAATAGGCAAGGAGAGTGAGTGGCTCTCATCAATGACTGAGTGTCAAAACAGAGGGGGAAAACACAGTATTCCAACTGTAATTCCAACTGCACACCTAACCTCAACATCCTTTTCTTAAAAGAGGATGAAAGATTCCACAAATCAGAAGGAAAAAAAAACCAAACCAAATCAAAAACAAACCCCAAAGCAGGAGCAAAATGTTGTCTCAAGAGCTTTTACAAATTCTAGTCTAGCTGTCTTCCTCAGCTTTCCACCCAGGGCACTATGCAAGCAAGCCTTTTGTGAACATTCATTCAGGAATGGATTGGAAAACAGCTTAAGTGCTGAAAATGAGCGTTTGCATCAAGGACAGCGTGGAAACTGGCTGAAGCAACCAGATGTCTATAGCTAATCTAGGCTTGCTGTAACTCCACCTAACATCATTTAGTTGACGATCTCGCTCACAACCCAAGGGCAGCCTCACCACATGGCTGAACATCTGTACCCCAGAGGGGAAATCTGGCTTGTTAAAATGTGTCATTTTCCTGCAATACCTCACAAGAAAGTTAGGGAGAATTTTTCCTTTTAAAATTGGAAGGAGGAGTGAAGTCCAGGCATTGTGCACTGTGCAGAAGTTCACAGTGGCTCTGGGTGAGAGTTTCCATAAACTGGAGGTCCTGTAGCTACTCCAAATTGAAAAAACACCCAGCATGCCCATGATTTGCTATCACTAGTATCCATTTATTCTCCATCTTGTCTCCTAAACATGTGCAACATCAAGTCTGGCCCCTTTGGTGATGCTTGTCTTTGTTTTAGAATTCTGCTGCTTTGGAAGTCGTCTTTAGAACAAAATGAATCGTGCCTCAGAGTTGTCAGTTTCTCTCCACTGACTACAGAGGACCTGACACAGATGTATACACTCAGACATATACATTTAATTAAATGAATTCTGCCTTTTCGATCTGTATCTTTTCATAGCGGTTAAAACTGGCACCTACACTCTACCGTCCAGACTCCACCATCTATATTTATAATGGACTACTAAGGCCACCACTGGACCTGAAAAATATTCAAGCACCTTTCCTCAATATAAGGAGCTCTGGTTTGCCTCATTCCTGACTCTGTGGAGATGAGTAAAGATGGACGATCCTATAAATAGCATCTCAGTTATAGGGAAGAGACATCATTAAAAAGGAAGTGTTGCAGCATGACCCAAAAGTTCTCCTAGCTGAAGCAACAGGACCTCCTTTAATGGAGACTTCTTGCTTTCGGGAGTGCCTATAACAATGTATGGATTCAAGTGACTGTACAGTGGTGTCAGCAAAGTGTTGCTCTGGGTCACAGATCTGGTACCTTTAGGAGCCTACTTATCAGTGCAGATAGCCCTAACCAATCATATCGGCATTTTAAATAATTTCACTGCCCAGATAAGCATCACCTCACGTTGGTTTAAGTCCTGCTACAATGCTCTTACATTTTCTGCCTCCCCAACTCAAAAAATATGCCCCAATTTTATTAAAGGTTGGCATATCACCCTGCGTTGCTATTTCTCCTTCATTTTGCCCTGCTGCACCCCTTTCACATGAATATTTCAGACTAGTCTATAGTTCCTTAGTGACATTCAACATACCCTCATAAAACAGGCCTCCTTATGATTGCATGCATTTCATGGGCAGAAATTGCCCTTTGAATTCCTGGCACTGGTGGACTCTTAAACTAAGGATAGTAAGTTCCAGTACTAAAAAAATGCTGTTCTGATTACACATTTTTTAAGACAATTGGGTATTCAAGGACAAGACAAAATGATGCAGTTCAAATCTTGCTCCAGAGAATATTATCCAAATTTCAAACCATTTAAGAAGCATTTAATGACCTATATGAAATGAACTATTGGTTCTACATCTTAGTGGAAATGCGGCTATAAAAGCCACCCTGTAGTATATATTGCAGACAGCTGAATCCCTGCACATACAGCATACACAGAAATCACTTTGAGTCTGTTTGTATGGAGTATCTCAGCAGACCGGAGCCCAAATCTGCTAATTAGTAGTGTTTGGCAGGCTCACCAGAGTGGCCAATGGAAAAAAAAAAAAAAAAAAAAAAAAAAAAGGTTTAAGGACCAATCTGTCGTTGTTAGTAGGAATGGGATTGATTTCCTGAAAGTGAAAAGAGGGGAAAAGCACTGAGGGAAGGCAGTATGGTAACTGTGCTGGTTTGGAAATAAACAAGTGGCTGTTCTACAGCCAAAGCTTCATCTTTCTCCAGTGCTGAATATACGTCACACATTTGTAATGAATGACCAGCCTAGAGATAAAAAGGAGGCACTGAGAAGAAAATGAAATTTAAAAAGGTATTTCAAGATCCTAGTGCAATAGAAATGGTAATAGGTTTTAAGAAAATCAGTTTATAGAGAATGTTAAGAGAAACTAAACACAGGAGCTAATAAAAAATAATGCATATAATGAAAAGTAATGATGTTATGCTGATTAACATGAATGCCAGCATTCAGAAGAAAGGCTTTCAAACAGTAGGGTCCTTATGTGAGTCCTCCATGAACTACCTTTAAAGGATCTGCAAAGGTAAGTAAATATTTTAAAAAACCCAACCTATTGTCAGGTGGACTTAAATTTGGTGTGCAGGGTCCTGTATACCCACCAGAATAATTTTGGGCCCCCAAAACCTGAAAAGGTTGAAAATCACTAATGTAAACAAAACAAAATCCAAAAGGAAGAACAGGATAAACCAGAACACTTCAACAAGGAAATCACAAAAAAAGGACTGTACCAAAATGGTTGGCAGGATGTTTTGAGCTTAGTGAGCAGGGGTTAGAGAACCAAGTATTAGTTTTACAAGAAAACCAGCAAAAAATAAAGCATAAGGACATTTAGAAAACACAGTCAACAAGGACTAAGTAGCAAACTGATACCTGCAGTATAGAAAAACTACAGGCTGTAGCAAAGAATGTGAATTATTAGTCTGTTAAGACCGAATAATACCACCTCAGCCTGAAAGGATGTTGCTTTCAGCAAGTGTTGCACATGGGGCTTGATTCAGCTCCACAGACGTCAGCTGAGTCCTTTCATTGACAGCATTGCCCCCGGGCTCAAGACCCAGGACACAGCTCTTCCACTTTGTACACAGTCTTACAGCACCAAAAAAAAAAAAAAAAAAAAAAAAAAAGAAAAAAGCTGAAAAGCACAGAAAGGCTTATGATGCCTATTTAAACTAGTAGGCACTTTCCAGTGACACAAGGAAGACCGCTCCACTTAGAATACTTTGTCCAAACAGCTTCTCAGCACTTTAGCCTAGATAAATCAGTGTCACAGTGCAAACTGTTCCTTCCCGGACAGATGTAAAATGAGGAGGAGAAGGGAAAACACGTTTTCTCTCAGATGAAGAGCAGAAGCATCCATTGCCCAGAGAACCACTACAGTCAGGACTCAGGCAAACTGCAACGTAGCCGGCTGTCTAGGGCAGCGGATTGTTATGAGAGATGAGGGCAAAATAACTATATCCTGAAACACCTTTTTAGTTTTGCCTCGGAGCCTCGGAAAGCCAGGCACCCACCGCTGCACCCACTGAGAGACAGGTGATGTGGAGAGGCAAGGCAGCTTGTATTTGGGAGACTAGATCCTTCCAGCAGTGACAAGCTCAGCTCCGCTCCCCCCCCCCCCCGAACTTGAGCAGCAGAACAGTGTCTGCACTGCTCGCTGGCTGCACTTTGCTCCTTCCCCCCCCTTCACCCCCCCGCCATCTTCACCAGTCACTCACTCCTGAGAAGTCCCGAGCCTCTCTGCCTCTGCATTAGAGACATGGAGGGCTAGAAGGCATCTTAGACTTCAGTCTCACATGTAGGTGGGATCAAATGCATCTAGACCATTCATGGTTAGGGTTATCCAATATGTTCCTAAAACCCTCGGTGACAGATATAGAACAATATGCCTACAAAGCCTTTTCCAGTATTTCAACGCCTTCACAAATGGAAACTTTTCTAATGTAGAGTTTAACCTTTTTTCACTACATATCAAGACAATCTATTCCTATCCTTTGGTAAACACTGTGCCCTTTTCATTGGTTTCTTCAATGTTTGAAGGCTGTTCAGTTTTCTCTTTGCTTCATTAAGCAAATTCCCAGCTTTTTCTCAGATCCCTCAGTCTGTCCTTGTAAATCATCCCTTCTAATCCCATCTAGAGCTCTGGACAGTCTTTTCTGAACTGTCTTTATTTCTTTCTCTTCTAGGCTGACTGTAGTCCCTCCAGGTGAAGGCTTCCTCACTACTGCATAATATGGGTCAAATATCTCCCACATTGCCAGTGTACCACTCCTAGTTCTCCATCCTACGTTTTAAGAAACCACAACACATTGTTAATTAGTATGTACTTAACAGTTTACCATAGCTTCAGGATCTTTTTTTGCCCTGCTGCTTTTCCAGCCACTTACATCTTTGCATTTATTTCTGCTGAGGTTCATCTCGTTGATTTTGGATGACTTATTCAATATATCAAGATGATTTTGAATATTTTCCTCCAACAGGCCCGTGGTTGTTTCTTGTACAGAGGCATCAACAAAGTCATACAAATGTGTGGTCAAGTGCTCTTTGCCTAGAAATCTTTCATTTCCAGGTAGGATGATCAGATCAGGGAGTTTCTTCACTACACACAGTTGAGTTTGCAACACTTAACTCAAATCCAGCATGATAGCAGCATGTTGATTTTTCACCGTCATGACAGCTGAGGGTTTTTTTAAGCAGAAATACTTCAAAACTTGCATGAAATTCAAACTCCTTGGGGCCTGCCTGCTGGCCACAGCCCCTAGCTCTCCTTGCTTGGTAATGGCCACCTCCCTCCCGCCGCAGCTGCCCGCAGTCCCCACCAGCCCAGCACCAGCCTGGGGGCTTTGCCCCACTGGCACCCCCAGACCGGTGTCCCGGGCGCACGAGGGTCCTCCCATGGCTGCCAGAGAGCCCCCCGCTGCTCCCCAGCACCGCGGGGTAAAGCTGTCACACTGCCATCAAGCCATCAGTAATGACCCCCCGAGATGGGTAAGTGCCTGTGGAGATTAACGAGGGGCTGTGCCATCCCGAGCACCCGGTCCCTCCATGCAACAGCAGCTTTTTGCTCCACAGCGGTGACCCAAGCCTGGCCAGGTGCTCTCCTTAAAGCAGAAAGGGACAAGTCCGATGCCCTCTTCTCTTGGCAATTCTACCCCGGCACTTTTTAAATCTGATTATTTTTTTTTTCCCTCAGACTCTCACAAATCAATTGCTCAATCGTCTTTAGTGTCTTTCTGGGAAGTGAAATGAGGCTATACATTATTCCTCCGGTCTCCTTCCTTTTATTACCTCAAGTTCCCGCCAACGTTTTTGGAGCGAGTGGATGTGCAGAGCTGCCCGCTTCCTGGGCTTCCTCCTACCACCGCAGCATGGGCAAAAGCAGCTGGCAAACTCAGATTAATAAGCAGATGCCCTGTTTGAAATGGGAGCTGGCTATGAAATAAGAACCAAACTGTGGCTTATGGTCCCATTTTAACTGATTTTTCTCCTCAGAAGTGATTAGTGTGGGAGAGGAACAAATTTGTATTTAACAATGTGCCTTGTCTTGAAATCGAAAGCCTAGGATCTGCAGTGCACCTATTAAATATAGCTTCAAAAAGTGTTTATTTCTGCTAAAGTTAGCATTTGCCTTACATTCCTTACCATGCATCAATGACTAAAAACATTTACAGACAATGATGGCTGAGAGAGAAACTGAATTTTTTATGTGGAATCTAATTATAATGCTGTGTTGATAATATTAGGAAAATTTGATTCAGATGATACTTAAAAAGGCATACGATTTAGCTTTATTTTTAAAGAGCTATAAGCTAATATTTCAGCACTAAGGAATAGGTTGGTTGTAGCTTTCTCTCAAATGCAGCTGCTAAACACACATTACAATGAATGCAGAACACACAACACAAAATTATATTATGTTTCAATTGAGTCAGTGTGGCATTTGGGAAAGGTGCCAGATTTATGCCACTATCCTATAAACTTGGGTTTAATTAGATTTTTGTCAAAATACCTAATACAGAACAGGTGGTGTGTATTCAAAACACTAAAATAACAGCTTACAAAGAAGGCATCTGGATCAAAGCTACAATTATTTTCCTCAGGTAAGAGAGGAGTCAAAGCACAATTAGGAGATTAAGATCTTGAACTGGAGATTAACTTCAGTGTGAATTTTCCCACTCACGCTTTATACGTCTTGGATGAAATGATTGGTCTGTTATAAAGCAGGGTATCGCAAGCTTAACTACTTAAAACCTCTCTGGAACTCTTTTTCAATAATTGCATTTGTACAATAAACATTTCTTCTTATAATAATTGCATTATTCAACACACAGACAAGGCTTGGAATAGCTGAAACAAGTACTGCATGAACTTATTTCATGTGAATTCTGTATTGTCATATCTGACCCTTAAAAAAAAATTGAAAGCCATAAAAAAATCCTAGCGGTATTTTCATGGTGGTTTGTTTTGCCACAATATTTTGAGCTATTTTCATTTGCCTTATGCTTTCTGAGCCAGGTCAATACTGGCTGGTATCTGGTTCCAGCTTTTCCTTATAACCAACAGCTTTATTTAAAAAAAATATAAAATAAAATTAAAAAAATCAACGCAAAAAACCCCAAAACAACAACAACACCAACAACACACACCCCACCCCCCCCACCCCCATCCCCAACAGATTATTAAATGAACTTTTGAAGTCCAGGAGAGATGGACTGTAACTAAACCTGCAAATTAGCAAGACATACTGAGAGTGCAGCAGTTGCCAACCCTGACCTTACAGACCAGAAAACACGACTGAATTCCTAGAGGTCTCTTGGTGGGAAACACAGTAAGGTTTTTGGGTGAAGCATTTTTCTTTCAAAGGAAAAGAGAATATGTAGAAAATGAGAAAGAAATGAGGATATGTAGAACGGTATCATGTTGTATTTTAACAATAGCTATCCAAATGTATCTAGCTGGGAAATAATAAGAGTAAAGTAAAAGTAGAGCAAACCAATCCCACAGTGTCAGAGCCTTTCCTGATATGTACTACCATTTGGGAGGGGGATAAAGGTAATTGGGAGTTTCTGTGAGGCTGTCTCCCGAGGCTTTTTTCATTCCTTCTTGGATGATTAGGAGTTTCTGAAAGTGCAACAGATGGAGCTTGGCAGTGAAGTGGGGGTATAACGACTTTTGGGTGCTAAACGTTACTGTTGCTTACAGGAGTTCCTGTAACCAGGAGAAAAGGCAAGAGGGATGCTGCTATTTGCCTACCTTTGTTTGCCCAACTGGGCATCAAAGGATCAAGGGAGAATAGGAGAAACAATCAAATTCCTGCCAGCATTGCACAAAATTGGGAAGAGAAATAACAGATGGTAATTCTTTTGATGCAAGGAACCCATCTGCTCCTGCTTCCCCCATGAGCTCCTGGAGATACTATGTTGAAAAGCTTCAGAGACAGCCTGTGAATGGCAAATGGGAATGTGGGTTGTATAGGAGAAGATGGAAGAGAGAGTAATTCTGCTCATGGAAGGGGACATGGCAAGAAGGGGAGCTGTACTTCTGCTCAGCTCTTGGTAAGTCCCAAAATAGGCTTGTGAAAAGCCAAAACAACTCAGCTATATAGGACAACATGCAAAGTAACTGCTCCCTGATGTCCCACATTGAATATGCGTGAGTAATAATATCTTCTGAAAACCTAGTTACAAGCAAAGTCCACGCAAAGATCATACTATAGCTGTGGTGCCAGACTGTACAGTCCTGCAGGACATCCCAGTTCTGCTATTGACATCATCTCTGATCACGCCTCTCATTCTTGCCTGCTTTGATGAGCAAAGAGGTAATTTATCTTGATATTATCTAACATTGATGCCTGATGATTACCATTTATTATTCCCTTTAAGATGAGTAAGTTCATGAACCTTTCTGGTTCTCAGGCTGTCTGAAAACTCAGGCAGCTATTATCATCACACTTCTCTGTATGATAGGAATGGAACAATCTCTGCAAACACAGACTGAGGCATAAACTTATCTGAAAGAAAGATGGTACTTTGGAGCATTCAGTACAACCATGGGAAAATAAATGTAGGCAGCTGATCATCCTCCTGCTTCTGCCTGACTTCTGGCTACTCTGATGTCTGTCAAAGCTGTTGTTGATAGGCAACTGCATAAATAGACAATGTCCTTCAATAAGAAAATTCACTACCATGGAGAAGACAATACAAGTTCCCAGTTAAAAAGAGAAAAACAAATATTAACCTTCCTCTCCTCCCTACTTTTCTTTAAGAGCATTTCCTCTCCTTAATATTGTGAGAAAATGGCAGCTGCTACATTTTAAGAGATTTGGCAATTTACTGATGTTAGATGCAGAAGGGAAGGTTGATTTGCAAACTTGTCACAGATTCTCTCTGTAAGGGATCTGTCAGAGTGGAAACATGTTTTGAAAATGAATTAGCAGGATGAAGGACTTGTTCTGAACAAGAGATTCCTCATAGGAATGGTCAGGGAGACGTGTCTCTTGGCTGACCTCTGTGGCTGTTAGCTGGTGTCCTTTGACTCTTAATCCATGGAAAGCTGGAACAGACACACACTCACACATATGCTTCAAGGTTATCCAAAGAAAAGGGCAAGCATAATATTTTTTTCTTTGTGTTTTACAACAAGCAGTTGATATTCGGTGTTAAGTAAATATAACACAAGACTTACTTAAACACCTACAGGCACACATTTATTTATATACTTGTTCACAAATAATGATATTCCAGGAGCATCATGACTTTGCCTTGATCAAGGGTTGAGTTACAGAGTATAATGAGCTATGGTTGATAGGATAATGCAAATGACTGGGATGAGCCTTGGGACAGGCCGTGGATCAACAATTGACAGGAGAACAATATCTGAAACTGCTGGGAAAGTGGTATCATTGTAGACAGATTTGGCTGGTGGCCTGTGTCAACATCTGGCTATAAGCCCCCCAGCACTAGAGGGTAATACAGACTGGGGGGAGGCATTACTCTGAAGACATCCAACACCTCACGGAAGCAGATCGCTCAAGGTGGAACCATCATACGTTGGTGCTGAGCGGCTGCCCAGAGCCCGACATGGAGACAGGTTGGACAGAGCGAGTGTCACGTTCCCCTGGGCTTGTCTCTGCCAACTTGCTGTGCACGGCAAAGGTCTCGGTTAATCCTGTGTGCGCGCGCGACCGCGTGTGTAACTTTTCCTGATAGACCCTGTCCCTCGCTTGGTGAACTAAGTTAGCTTGGCAGTATTGCATTGTCTGGTGTTTCTTTTCCACCTGCGACAGACTGGAACTAGAAAAATATAGAAAAAGAGAAAGAGGGATGGAAGGATGACTTTGGTAATATGACAATAAGAAGAAAATAAAAAGAAATTCAGAAAATGTATGGGAAATGTGTGAGACTTCAGTGACTGGCTGAGAAGGGAATTGTCAGCGGCTCAGAGACAGAACTGAGGGCGGTAGGGATTCGTCCACCCAACGCAACCTTCGGGGATGGCGACCTGCCATCTGATCCTTGTCAGCAGCGTCTGGGGATATGACCGGAGAGTGAAACGGGTCCTCCCTTCCTGGCCCTTCAGGAAACACGGCCAGCAGTACATTGCTGCTCCTGTGCTCACGGGAAATGGATGTCAGGAAAGGAGCTGCTTGAGATGACAAGCCAGCCGCCCGCCCCAGTGCGCAGCGTTCTCTTCAGTCTGGGGCTTCATGCGCTCCAGATTCTGCTGTCTCGGTAGAGAGGCTTGAATAAAAATATCAAGAGAAAACTTACTTAAGTGACTAAGCACTAAAAAATAATGAAGGCCTATTACAGCCAGCCTGGTAGACAAAACTTCATGTTGAAAAATGAGATTATATACGGGAAAGCTGCTGGCAGCCTAAGGGGAAAAGAAACCTCCCTATTAAGGAAAGTTTCTTTTAAACTATTGCTATTAATCAGCTGTGGTTGTAATGATTGGATGCAATAAGTATAGCTGGATGTTACATTAGCTGCTCTGAGACTCCCGATTTTCTTTTTAACCAGTGATGTGTTTAAAGAGAAAAGCAAAAAATATTACAGATGACCAAAATTTCCTGGTGGATCACATTCAGCCACAGCGTCACAAGCTGCCAGGCTGGCTCTGGGAGCAGGGAGGATCGGGATGCTGGGACTGCCGGAGCAGGCGCTGCCCGAGGCACTGCTCCTCAAACACTCTCCCACCTAAACCTGACAGGCTGTCCCGATTCACGATTAGTCTAGCATGGCTAAACTGCTTCCTCTGATCGCAGTTAACCTCTACACAACTAAATACTTAAATCTTTGGAACGTGAGGTACTGACTGGCAGTGTGAACTTTTAGAAAGTCTCTAAAGATAAAGGTCTCTGTCGCCTTTTGTTTCATTCTCTCCACACAGATCTGATGTTTTCACTGAATGACTCTGTATTGATGGCATCTATTCCTTGAGTTAGGAACGATGCCTGAAATAAATCCATACTTCTCTAAACAATACCTCATGCTGAATGTTGCAGACCTGCCGATACACGTGAAAGATCACATTTACCCGTTCCACAGACCACACGACATCTCATCATCTTAACCCTTAAAGCGGCTCCATGCTGACACACAGGGACAGCAGAACTGTACAATGCTCAGGGTGAGCGTTTGGTCTTTCAAATGATGAAGGTAGGCTTCTGTGGTAAATTCCAGGTGTGTTTCTGCACTTCCCACTGCATCATTTGCAGACATTTCTGAACAACAGGTAGCAGCGGGCAGGGGCAGCTCATGCCTACTGCGAGAATTATTCGCCGTAGGCATCAATGCTTTACATTTCTGCTCTCTGTTCTTCCTCCTGGGTTTGTACGCCAATAGTTCCCAGGCAACTTCATTTGGTCCCCTGGGAGACAAAAAATCTGCTTGTTTGGTCTTTGAGCAGCTTTGTTTTTCTTAAATCCCCTGTTGACTATGTAGCACTCTGTTCTGCATATTCCTCTTCTTTTTGTGCTCGCTCCGTTCCCCTTTATACTCCCTGCTTTCCTCAGGTTTCTCCTGCTGCCATACCATTGACAATACTAAGTTGTCCTACAAAAACTACACTTCTTCAGATAATTTAGTTTCATATTTATACTGCATAAAATAAAAGACAAGAAGCCTGTCTCCTGAAAAGCTGTTAATAAAGTGAAAATTCACAGCATTTCTATATATAAACTCTAATCTAAATAATACTGTCTTTGCTGCTGGGTTCAGCTGCTGTGTACTGACATGACACTGATAAAATATACATGTGATGTATCCCCACCCTTAAAAACACATATAAAAAGTATATACCAATGAGACCAATTATTTTTCACTCAGTATAATGAAATGTGCCAAAGCCAGCAAGGACTCATTGTGAATGTATCGATCCCACGTCTAAGGCTATTCTAGTCGCGGCATCGGAGGAGATCTGAGACAGACCTCTCCTACATCTCCTCCCCACGACAGCAGTTATTCTGCATTCCTTACAGCTGTCTGTCCAGCCTGTTCTGAAAATTTTTTTCATGGAGACTCGACAGTCAGGGAGCCTATCTGTAGGCTCTGCCTTCAGTTTATAACTGAAGGGAATGGTTTGCCTGACAATTTGGGAGGCAAAGTAAGTTAAGAAAAAACAATTCTTGTATTTATTTTTGTTTCTTTTACTCTAGGCTGCTTAACAACAGGAAGCAAACACACAAAAAAAAACCCAAACCAAACTTCTTCTGTGAGGTGTGGCATAAACCTATCATTTTGGGTTTGGGGTTTTTTCCTAGAAGGGCTAGTGCTGCACAGTGACAGAACTGAACTTGCTAGCCAGGAGTTACAGGAAGATCTCCCGGTACTGCGTGGCTAACAAAGTGGCGGAAGAAACGCAGACTGATGAATGCAAAGGAGGGCACATGGTGAACAGTGACCCTAATTCTATGTTCCAAATACGACTTCTCCTGTCAGCTTTTATCACCAAGTTTTCTACATCATTACAGATAGTTCTTTGGAAGATGAAGCTTTCTACTCCCTGTCCATCAAAAAGACCAGGAAGGGAACAGAAACTATCATTTGGTACTCTGTAAAGCTATGGTACCCAACCTTCTGTGAAGCTCTGGTCACTTCAAAAATGAGATTTTACAGCTAGAAAGTATACTGATAAGGAGGGTCAGATTGGTTAGAAATAGGAAACAATTTTGACTGTAAAAGAAAGTGAAGAGATTTGGTTTCCTCAGCTTGTAAAAGAGATTACTGACGACATGATAGAGGTCTAGAAAAACATAAATCACGGGAGCAGGTGACGAGGGAATGATTTTCAAGTCATTATTTTTCAAGACAAGAACTATAGGGCACTAAATGAGATCATCAGGCAGTAGGTCAAAGACAAATGAAAGAAAGCACTTTCACATGCAGTGCCTAATTGCATTGCAGGACATAACATCCTGTTTTGTTTGGATGCCCAAAGTATAAATAAATTCCAAAAGCTACTAGATGGATTCACAGAAGAAAGTTCTGTCAAGGGCAGCTGAAAAAGATGATGTAGATACAATCTGTAGAGCAAAAAGTCTCTAAATCAGAAAATGAATATCTTGGGAAAAAATATGAATCCAAGAAATCCAAGATTGCCCTGGGTTTATGCCTTTTTTCTTTACTATCTACCACTGGCTATTGTAGAGATACAATACATCAGATAGGGTATATGGACCTTTGTTCTGAAATAGTACAGCTGTTCATCTGCTACTTGGTCAGAATGACCATTTACAAAGGCTGTAGAGTCAGAATCAAAAATCACATTAGAATAATTTATGTTGATTGTTTCAACGAGACCATCGAACATGCAGAAGCAATGCTACTTTTCCCTTAAAGAAAACGTACATATCTCAAATAATAACTAAAGTTCAAAATCTTAAAGTTGGAGGAGTGGAGACATGAGAACCATAGAAAACTGTACAAATGAGGGGGACAAAAAGAAAACACAAGGAAGTAGATCTCCTCTGTGAGGTTGAAATCAGCCCTCCAATGAAATCAGAAGTTTTTCCATTGTTCACAGCAAGACTAGGATTTCATGCGGAGGATTACATTTTGTGAGGAGTCAATATGGCAAAACGATGACAATATCAGATCTGTCATTTCTCTCCCTAACTGGGGGTAGGAGGAAAAATTAGAACTATTTTCTTTTTTTTAAACTGATAGAACTCAGAATTCAATAGATAAATCATATGAACTGAGAAAATGCACAGAAATGGTGCAGTTACAGAGTGGACCTCCCATGTACACCCAGTCATTTTCTTCCCATTGTTTGTAAAGGTGATGCCAAGGAATTTAAGACAGACTCAAACCAAAGTACTATCTTCTGTATCAGTATTTAACTTACCTTCCAGCTCACATCCCAGCCAATGCCAACGATGTATTAGGAAATCAATCAACAAGATATCTGATTGCCATTATAATAAGGAATAATAATTACTAGGACGATCTTGATAGATAGGTACTATAATAAATTAGTACTACTAGAAGAGAAATCTATTTCCTTGGCCAAAATAATACAACTGTTTTACCTCAGTGTCTCTATAACAGATCTAAAGAAAATATTCTTCAAATAATACATGCCTAGGAAAGATTTCAATATTCATCTCCAGGACACCTAGGATTAATTATTTCAATCTAACAACTATTACAGATCATTCAGGTACATACTAGAGTTTCTTTATATCCCCACTGAGCCTTACAACTTTCTAAAGTTGTTCTTTAAAGAGGGTGATTAGTTATCATTTTTGTTAATATGCATATTACTGAAACTTAAATCACATTACCATGTATGAAGATCTAAGTAGTATCTTGATACAATGTCCACTTAATTGGCCTAGATACAAGGGAAAGTTTCCTTCCATTTAATGTCTGTATTTCTTTAAATCCTTTCAGAGTCTAAAACTTGGGAGTATGTGGCAGGCACTTTATCTGGGTTTGTTTCAGCATATTTCCTTGGGAGGGGAGTCATTTATATGTTTCTAGAGTGAATACTAATAGATTCCATTTGTCTCTTTTCATGGGATTTTCCTGCACCTATAGACCCATATCCCTGGTGTCAGTGCCCAGGCAGAAGGGGTGTACGCATATTTGAAAGATATGTTAGAAAAAGAAGACTTTCTCCTCAAATAGCTTTCTTCAGCTGCATTGCTCTATGCGTCTGTGATTTGCATTGTTATCAAACCTCACTGGTGCCAGAAAAGCAGCAGGATCAGGTTTTATTTTCCAACAGAAATTTCCATATGGCTCGGCCTTTTTGATCTCATAATATTCTGCAGCACTGGAGAACAAGCTCAGTCAAATGATCATCAAAACATGGAAGCTGGAGACAGATCACCGGAAGGTTTTGGCCCCATTTTCCCTCTTATTCAGCCTAAACTACTTTATTTATAGATTATACCACTTTGTACCCCTTCCATAAATACTCCATCTTTTCACTTTGATTGCAAGTTCATAATTAATTTATATTAACACATTTAAATCCAGAACATGCACCCATATAATGATTTGCAGATTTTAATAATAGTTCTTTGCCACCTCCTGTCTCTTCTTCCATTTATCGTCTACTTCCACAGTTTCTTACCGGAATGAATAAACTTTAATTCAACTGGTAAAGTCCTAGATAAGCTTCATCTGCAGAAGCTACAATGCTGACCCCAAACTTTCATTTTCCTGTCTCTTGTGCAAATAGGGCTGGCTGTTCCTCAGCATTGTGTCCTCCACATCCAGGGCTCTTAGCTCCTATGCCCGGTAAATGCTCTGTAGCATTTACAACTTGATGTAGTTCAGCTACCTAACCTAGAAAACAAGTACTGGCTCATGCGTATCTTACCCGCAGCTGTGAACCCAGGCTGTGTCTGGTTTCCCCGCTCATGGGTGATGTGATAGAGCAAGTTACTCAGAGGAATATCTAAACACAAGCTTTACTCTGAAGACTGATCAAGAAATTATACAAAGCTAAGGAAAACCAGCAAGACCTGCGTGCAATTCCTTTCCTCAGCTTTTTTCCACATTCCACCCCTCCAGTCCTCACCCTTCCCGGCAGCCGCCTTCGCCTTTGCTCTACCTGCCTCCAGGCCAGATCTCCACACCTACTCTCTCCAGAAGTGGATCATCAAAGTACTCCTGTTTAAAAATTCCCTGTCTTCTGCAGATGGCTTTCCTCAAGGACTTCCATGCCTTGCCAGGTAATGCAAGGCTTGTTACAAGCTTAAATAATTGGATAGGTTCCTCAGGAGCCAAAACTATTCTGATTACTTTAAGTAGTTATTTGCTTATTTACTCTTCAGAAAATATTAAAGCAACACCCAGAGATCTAAGGTTCTAGTTAAAAGTAATTCATTACGACTCTTCCTGGTTTTGCTGGTATATATTTTTCATTGAGCACCATCAAATTGGCAAGTAATATATTTCTGATTATTTTTTTTTGGCTCATTAGAATAGCATAGTTACCACATGCTAGTTTCTGAACCCAGCTGCATCACTTGTGTCATATCAACCTTACTTTGATTTTTCCAGTTCACATGAGGAAGTAGCTTTTGATAACTGGGTCAACAGGAGGACAAAGTTTAATTACAGATCAGAGTAGCCTTCATCATGTGTTTCCTTCTTTCTGATGAAACCCAAATAAGATCAAAGACAACAGGTCATATTTTCTGCAGTATGGGCCCTGTACTGCTAACAGGAACAGTCAATTGCAAAGTCTTTTGGGCATTGAACAGTTAGCTCATTTCCTGATATAAAAGCAACTTTTGCAGAATTAAAATTTTCCACTAGGAAAAATTTCAGTTTACAGTTGGAATCATTGAAATTAAATATTATATTCATTGAACTCAATGCAGGATATACTTCAGTTGAAGTAAAGTTCAATATTCTTCCAAGTGACCCAAAATGTTTCATTCTGAAGTATTTCTACAATAAACTGCAACTGTTGATTGCAGTGCATTGTATGATCAAAAATAGAGTGCCAATCTCCATTGTTTCTTAATGTCTTAGTTTCCCTGACATAATTCAGTGTGTTCTTTATTTAAACAACATGGATAGTGCATTGAGAGA
The DNA here is from genome assembly GCF_011004875.1 of Balearica regulorum gibbericeps. Lineage (NCBI taxonomy): Eukaryota > Metazoa > Chordata > Aves > Gruiformes > Gruidae > Balearica > Balearica regulorum. The sequence continues at coordinate 66,493,989 of NC_046184.1, forward strand.
GCCACAGAACTCTCATAGTCCCATGGAAAATGTGTCTGACCAGGAAATTCTGCATTACAGTGAGCATCGGGTTGCTCAAAAGCAACATCCAAGATGCAATGCACAATATTGAAAAGCTGTATGTGACAAATTGCTTTAAGCAAAGCAATTTTAAAATCAAGAACTATTTTTCAGATAATATGACGTGGTCCTGGAGTTATTCCCATGGTTATTATACAGTGCAGCAATGTTCATTTGTTGTAGAGCCGAGTTCTGTTATCAGTCATAACAAATTGACATTAAGTGGGGTTGCACTAGCTTATCTAAAACCAGAATTTGGTCTGTGTTACTGTAGTTTCATAAGAAGTTACAGCAAAATGTGTTTTCCTTTCAGGAATGTCAGGCTGTTTTGTTTTGATGCAAATTTTTAGCATTTCTAGAACAAAATCTTGAGGGGATACCATTTCATATTTGCATTCCAATTTAGGTCAAAACTAACACTGCATTATCAGGTTTTCTTGATTGTTTTTTCACCCAGCTCTAGAAATTACCTCTTACAGTCTCAAAGCCTGCCATGTGAGTTGAACTAAGGGACTGCCAACATTTCCGCCTGCATATTTGCCTTGGAGCCTCCACTGATGAATAAAATACTTTTCCTGAGACCCTAGGTAGCTATCGGTCTCCTCTTCACTAGAACAACTTATTTTTATGGGACTCCTTCTCTGTCTTATAGTGCTGCTTTTCTTACCGCAGTTTGCGTCATATTCCTTCTACTGTGGCTTACAAATAAAGTTATTTTCATAAATAACAATCCAGTGGTTTTTATTTCAGCACCAAGGGACTGATGTACATGCAGTTTTATTAAACAAACCTCAATATATTTCAAAAAAACCAAAAAGTAAATCAATAAAAAGTGACTAAAAATTGTATAAAGATCCGATGCATATTTAACATGAATAATTTTTCTCTGAGAAGATGACGTAAAATGAGATATTTCTTCAAAAACCAGGATTTTCTAGATACTTATTTAACTCTTTGTTCTACTGGCAAATTAAAAATTCTTTTGGCAGCATTGTGCAGTCAAGAAATATTTGTAAGTTTATATTACACTGCAGTACAATAAGGCTTTCCTTGCAATGTCCAAGTACCCAAAATTAAACATGTGCACATTCAGGAAATACTTACCATGATAATTCTTAATCCAGAAGTACCAAGAGGTGTTACAACGCAGCATTTTCTATTGTTAAAGGGTCAAATTCCGTTCCTGCCTACAAACCACTGAGGTGTGCATGAAACCAGGCCTTGGCCCAGCCCAGCAGCTGTGACTGATGCACTGAAAAATAAAAGCAGATAAACTTGATTATCCAGGTGATGGGACCCTAGATTGCCTAATCCAGAGGCAGGTGAGCCTTTACCCTTGACTGTGGGACTGCAGATATCCCACATACACAGCACCCCCAGCTCTGTGTCCAGTGCAGTTTTAAATGTCCTTCTCCTAGCATCCCTTCATGTCTGCTTTGCCATGGGTAAGACCAGGCTAGCTAAGGGAAGACCTAATGTTTTTCCTTAAGTGTCTATCTGTCGTGGTTGAGCCCCAGCCGGCAGCTCAGCACCACGCAGCCGCTCACCCGCTCCCCCCACAGTGGGATGGGGGAGAGAATCAGGAGAGTAAAAGTGAGAAAACTCATGGGTTGAGATAAAGACAGTTTAACAGGTAAAGCAAAAGCTGCACACACAAGCAGAGCAAACCAAGGAATTCATTCCCCACTTCCCATGGGCAGGCAGATGTTCAGCCATCCCCAGGAAAGCAGGGCTCCATCACGCCTAACGGTTACCTGGGAAGACAAATGCCATCACTCTGAACGTCCCACGCTTCCTTCTTCTTCCCCCAGCTTTACGTGCTGAGCATGACATCATATGGTATGGAATATCCCTTGGGTCAGTTGGGGTCAGCTGTCCCAGCTGTGTCCCCTCCCATCTCCTTGTGCACCCCCAGCTACTCGCTGGTGGGGTGGGGTGAGGAGCAGAAAAGGCCTTGGCTCTGTGTGAGCACTGCTCAGCAGGAACTAAAACATCTCTGGGTTAGCAACACAGTTTACAGCACAAATCCAAACCATAGCCCCGTGCTAGCTACTATGAAGAAAATTAACTCAATCCCAGCCAAAACCAGCACCTCATCCTCTCAGATGACATCTCTCATCATCTTTTCAACTACAATATCTTGTAAAATGTCTTTTACTCCCACATAGTTTTCTAAGACAGGCATGGCGACTCCCCATGTATCGTTCATGGCACAAACAATGGCTTTCCTGGGGCCTACTGCATTCCCTGTACACTCCACTGGCAAAATGAATTTACAGTGTAGGCGTGTGCAGACATCTCACTGGAAAAATAGGAAGAGGGATCCTGCCACGTGACGAACCGTCAGGAAAGCTGCCGCAGTCCCAGGCTGCTCATCGCCTCTTCCAGGGGGAAGCGGCATCACTCTGGAGGATTGCTTGCTTTTGGCTTTGTTGGGCTGGCATCAGAAGCTCCCCTCCACAGTTTAAAGGCTGCCAAAGCAGACCCCAAATGGCTGACAATTTAAAAAAAAATAACAAGGTTACTTTGTTTTCCATCCTTATTTTTCATTGCCTAGGCTGTTCTGCTGGCAGGCAATTTCATGAAGATACGGTCTGATAAACTGACTTCGAACACTGAATCAATTGTGTGATTTAAAGTAAGAGCCCAAACTCAGCCAGCAAGTCATAAAGCAAAAAATTCATTAGAAAGAGAGCTGCAGTAAGCCACTCTAATAAAGGGCATCCTAATAGTTTTATGTTCAAAGCAGCCTTTAATGATAAATAATACTGTGTTTCAGAAGTAAAGGGACTGAAATAATTGTTTATGAAATTGCAATATACGGTTAATTTAGAAGAAAAGGAAGATTCACAGACATCCTGATTTTAAATCCTTCTCCGCACAGCTGCCTGATCCAAAGGCTGTGAAAGACTCATGGATCGGTGGTTGTTAAGCGAGATCACTCGTGGTATTTCTTTTCCTCTTTCTAGTTACAGAAAGGGCAGTAAGGAAAATTAGACTGACAAATCTTACCCTAGATGGAAAGAAAAAGCAGAGCAAAAGAAAATCCATCCGTTCTCACTCATGGAATTTCATGTTATCCCATATAAGGACAAGTGTCTGTAGCACATGAATCAAAAGTCCTAAAAGCCTGGGTGTTATAAAATCACCGGGACAGCTGCCAAGCGCCGGTTTCAAGGCGTCTGTATCAGGCTCAGACAAAATTCAGGGCACTTTGGGATTCCAGTGCGTGGTAAGCTGCGCTACAATAAATGGCACAACGGATTAATATTTCATGTCTCTCAAACTAAGGCATTTTTTAATAGGAGAGAGGTGGAGCAGAAGGGAAGGGGGCGATCACCTTAGCCCCGCAGCCAGCAATCAGGTGGCTTGTGCCCTCTAACCGGACAGTTTGTACCCCCCACAGCACTCCTGCCCCAGGGAGGCCACCATGAGAAGACACCTCTGTAACCTCTCTGGGCTGGACTGCAGGAGTGCAACTAAAAACCATTAGTGTTGCAAGAAAGGGATGGAGAGCAACCCACGGAACTGCTGTGAAATGTAGACAATATTGGGGTGAAAATGTGTTGTGTCCTAGAAAATGAAGAATATTTGAGAGGACTAAGCAACAAAGATCACATTTATCACCTTAAAGCAAGGCTAATCACCACAAACAAGGTTTGCACACTCATTGACTTAGATCTTGCCTCTATACTGATGGCACATTTTCAAAACAAGGTTGTCATAAAAATTACATTACATATGTATAGCACTTTATTTACATTAACCTAGTTTGCACTGATTTTTATTAATATACAGACTTTGCTTCAATTGCCTTTTTCTTGCAGTGTAAATCCCAGCTGGGAATTAAATATTCAGTCATAACTTCTAGTGGTTCTTCACACCACAGCTACAGTGATAATATCTGTACACTGGGTCACGCCATATCCTAGGGGGAAAGAGGCTGCATGGAGAAAGCAGTGCTACGAAAGGAAACCTGCTGTGTTCCCCAGGTATTCTTACCTTGCTTTGCCCATTACCTCATATAAAACTGGAAAAGCCACAGAAGCCAGAACTGTACCGGGCATCTAATCCTTGCCAATTCACTGGCTTCTAGTCCCTTCCTTCCAGCTTTTTCTTTGCTGCACCAGTTTGCGGTCCCTGGGGAATGGCTGGGCCAGGCACCACACGCTGGGGGAACGCACCGAGGCAGCGATGGCGAGAGCTCGTGGCGTGCAAACAGAAGCATAGAATCATAGAATAGTTTGGGTTGGAAGGGACCTTTAAAGACCATCTAGTTCAACCTCCCCTGCAATGAGCAGGGACATCTTCAACTCTTGCAGGTTGCTCAGAGCCCCGTCCAACCTGACCTTGAATGTTTCCAGGGATGGGGCATCTGCCACCTCTTTGGGCAACCTGTTCCAGTGTTTCACCACCCTCGCTGCACAAAATTTCTTCCTTATTTCTAGTCTGAATCTACCCTCTTTTAGTTTAAAACCATTACCTCTTGTACTATCGCAACAGGCCTTGCTAAAAAGTCCGTTCCCATGCATGATTGGCTGCAAGGCACAGCAGAGTGATGGTGGCTGTCCCTTCATCCTTTAGTTCACTTTCCATCATCACTTCTCAATTTAGTCCAAGCCCCCAGACCTCTAGGTTTAGGAAAAAACAGCCAGTTCTGGAAAAGTGACAGTCAATTCTTTAATTCCAGTGTTACCTTTATCATTAGCATCAAGACTACCTTCTCTCCATGGACACACGTGCTGGCTACAAGCAGAGGCACATTGCAAACTTTGATTTAATAGCAGAGAGCAGTGAGACAATGCCAAGAGGCCTGTAAAGGAGAGATGCTGCTGTCGGGCTGAATGCAGTCTCCACACTGTCACCTAGTGGATTTAGTAGTGATATCCACAGCGCAGTTTAATACTACACTGTAATTTCACTAGATATACTGCAGCTTAAACTTTTTTTTTTTTTTCTCCTGTGCAGTTTCTGCCTTTTCTCACCCAGTTTTCTTGGGATTGCTCCTTTCTGAATCCTCTTTTTACAATAATTTTATTCTCTTTATTTTAATTTCTTTGTACAATGATTCCTTTCTCTTTGGGTTACTGCAGTTCCCTGGCAGACTAGTTCCCTGCTGCCAGCCAGTGACTTTTAGGAAAGTATCTCTTTTCCTTGCAGTAAGGTAGAAATAAGTTTCTTGTCTGTGAAAGAATAAATCCCCTTATAGATTTACTGTAAGTGGTGTAGGTGCCCTTCGATACCCCACCAGTCTTCAAAGACAGCTCTACAGGCTGAGCACGCTGGGTGCCTGTCTGTCCCTTCACATGGTGCCTCTGCCTCTCCAGGCTCCAGCCCTACACTGTTGGCACTCTCCTGCTCTCAAAAATTGCCCAATAAACTCAAGTACTACAGGGGTAAGGAAATTATGACATACAACTATGCCAATTATGTTTGCCTAAACCTAACAAGTATGTAACTACAATAAACTTAGCAGTATGCAGGTATGATAAATATTAGCAAAGTGGCGTTATTAGCAAGACAAGTACTCCCAAAATCCTGAGTTCTCCCAGTTCAAGAAGGTCTGCAAGATACAGCTGTTGGCCTTTAGGGTCCACGCTCATGAGGGGTCTCCCAGCCCACGCATCAAAGTGACCCGGAGAAGATGTTAGCCTTCATAGCTGTGGATTCCGGGTGAGTGGGATCTTCAATGCTGATCCTATTCTGCTGAGCCTATCTCTTGGTCTTTGATTTTTCCCTTTTATCCCTTCAGTTTCAGTGACTTTCTGTACTTCCTCCTTTATGCAGCCAGATTGCATCATCCCTGAAGAGACAACCATCACTCCATCCGCATCCCTCAGATGCCTTCCTGAGGAGTCAGCTCCCCGGACTCACCCAGAGATGACTGATCACTTCACCCTCGCTCTGCAGCTGTTTTAACTACAGTGATTAAATCAGCCATTAGCTAAATACATTAATGCCAGGTCAGCAATTCTATTACCGCTTTACAGTTATACTAAAAGTCAGTGATTTGGCCGGTGTCTGTCCCATCAGGAGAAATGCTTAATATATTTGTGCTGGTTTTGATATCTTGCATCGAATTTACAAGTTAGTCATGACTCTGTAGTTAAGAATGTTACAGATGATAGCAGTTTAGCAGATAGTTGCTAGGTCCTACTAAGGATGACCATTGTGTGGTCCTGCCCCTGTGTTAGCTGATGTTTATACAAACAATGTAGCAATTAAGAACTGATTGTCAAGAGGTAGAACCATAACTGATGAATTGTTAGCTTGATCAGCAGACCCTGAAGAACCATTTGCAATTACCAAAAGCGCTGGGAAACTAGGGGAAAAGTAATTCTGGCAGGGGGATCTGCGACCAGCCACCCACGAGTCCCCTACCCAAATCACACCACCTACTCCAAAGGTAAGGGCAGAGAGGAGAGCTGAGCGTGTGTTCTGGTTTGCACACTAGGCAAAGACACCCGAACCAGTCACTGTAACTGGGAATGTACCACTTGGTAACGCTTGGGTATAAATACGACAAGGGAACCGGCACTAGGTGTGCTTGATTTGTGGGAATCCACCGAGCACCCAGGCCTGAATAAAAGCAGTATCTCTGCTGCGTGCATGAGAATTGGCTTATTGCACACTGGGCAACAAATACGCTTTTTGGACAACAGTTTGGTAATTTTGTCACTGGCCCATCTCAGCTCTTTTCTGTAGCAAGGCTCAGACACACACACACACCCCCTCCAGCTTTTCTCTTACAAAAACCGAGAAAAGGGAAAATGGCTTGTCAGAAGTTGTGAAGGAAGACGATGAGGCCATTGACATGCAACAGAAAGGAGGAGTGAGACTTCAGACACTGCTTAGCCTAACAGTTTACAAACCACAAGCTAATAGTCCAGACCAGCTTTTCCTCTCTATCTGTGCTTCAGCATTCACATCAGAGATCTACCAAAAAACTTCTTGCATGAGTGCATTCTGAGGTTATTTTTAATAAAAATCTCCAGTTTAATAACCATTTTAATGACCTTCTGGCAAAAAAGAAAAAAAAAAGTCTATTCCACAGGCTACAGTGTTTAGCTGGGTACGACACCCATTGCCACGTTCATGGCCGACTCCTAGACAAAAGCTGGGAGCGCAGAATTCAGGCAACCTGCTCTAGAGAAACCTGGCTCCTTCAGCAATTAGTTTTCAAGAACTTAGATCGACTTTAATGATGATAAGTAAATGAAGAAGGACATGATGCACAAAGGACATAAAGAATTCAGAAATTGGTGTATGTACTGGATACGACTTAGGAGCTACAAACAGCTGGAATGAAGTCTCTTGTTAGATGTTGCTAGTAGATGGCCACTCTCCCGGAGACAATGGCTAACCTAGCCTGTCACCAAGCTCTTAATAGAAACCTGTCCCTATTGAAAGGACCATTGGAGAAACAGAACTCAGGACAGGAGAAAAATTATTTCTCCTTCTATAATCTTATCATGAATACTTAGACCAAGTGTCCCAAGTAAGGCAAGTAGATATACTTACTTCGTTACTTGCGGTTAAGCTCATTTTTTGGGGGGAAGTCTTAGTCCATTTCTCAATTCTGATGTGTCTTGTTTCTGAGCTCTGTCGCACTGTGCTATTTCCAACTGGTATGATTTGGTCTAATTTAGTAAAAGTGTTGCCTTTATAAATTATCATTAGTAAAAATCATAATACTAGAGTTCTAAGTGTCCGGTTCACTCTACTGTAAACCATTATGTTTCACAGGTGTTGCTTATACAAAAAAAAAACCACCCCAAAACCACAAAAAAAAAACCAAAACAAAAAGGAAACCTGTCTATTTTAAGCATGCTAATAAAGAAATGGAAATGCTTTTCACACAGGGATAGGAGAATGGAATCGCTGAGAAAAATGAGAAGTGGTGAACACAGCCTTGAGAGGAAACCAAGATCTGATACTTCTTTTGGGCTCTTTGCTTGCTGGAAGAATAGACAGTCAACTGCTGGAATAGAAGCTGCCATGCCCTCGCCTGCTAGAGGTTTCTCTACTGCTGCCTGACAAAGAAACCCTCAAGGGTGTGAAAACATGAGCTCACGGTGTGGGAACTACAGTAGGTATTACTGGTGGCTTTCCGAGCTCTGCTTGTGAAACAAGTTCAACAACCCTTAAACAGATATAATCACAGGATGATTTTTCATGCTGTGCTTCTGCTATTATTTCCCTGTTGGGGAATAAATGGCCTTTTTGCTATGCTTATAGGTAACGTTACACACTGAGCACTGGAGTCACTGTTTCTGGGCATCCTGGGAGCTAAAGCATGCCTAGGATTGGAGAACATGGACTACGTGGTAATGTAACATCCTGGCCATGGGCAAGGAGTGGATTTGATGTTCTTTACCACCTTATGCGCTACTCTCACAGAGATGTTTACTGATCCCTCAAGGTGTAGTGATTTTCCCTTTTAAATTTGTGGTGGACCACCGCCTGCTCATTCACTCCTCCCTGGGATGGGGGAGGAAATAGCAAAGAAGAAATGGAAAACTTGGGTTGAGATAAAGACAGCAAGATCACTTATCAATTACTGTCATGAGCAAAACAGACTTGTGTCAGGTAATTTAACTTAAATCATTGTCAATTAATATAAATATTTGAGTAGTGATTTGGATTTTTATTTCAAAAAAAGACACAAATATTTATACACAGGGAAAACACTTTTCCTCCCCCATTCCCAGACTCAGCTTCACCCCATCACTTGAGGCACCTCTCCTCCTGCCTTGCTACCGCTACAGGGTACGCTCAGTCTCTTCATTGAGGCAACAGGCAATGCAGGGCATAACGCTTTCTCTCTGCTGCTCTTCCCCATGTTCCAGCATGGGTCCTCCATGGGCTGCAGTCTCTTTGGGGTGTACCTGCTTCAGCATGGGCTCATCCATAGGCCACAGTCCCTCTGGAGGAGTATCTGCTCCAGTGTGGGTCCTCCATGGGCAGCAGTTACTTCTGGAACATCTGCTCCACCATGGAGCACATCCTTCTCCAACTTTGGTGTTCCCTCTGCTGTTTCTCACCTTTTTGTTTCCTCCTCCTCTTTGGTGTTTTTTACCCTTTCTTAAGTATGTTTTCCCGGAGGCACCACCAGTTTGGGTGGTGGGCTCAGCTGTGTCCCGTGGCGGGTGCATTGTGGACCCAGCTGGAGCCAGGGCATCCTCTGGCCTCCTCCCACAGAGGCCCCCCCTGCAGCCTCCCCACTGCTAAAACCTTACCACTGACATCTAATACAAAATTATATACCTGTTATCAGAAAAAAAAATAAAAATCACATGTGCTTCTTATTAATCAAATAAGAAATCACTAGTATGCTGTTATGATGTTTCACCCTCCATATTTCTTCCCAGACTCCCTCTCATTAAGACATTGCCTAGAGTCAGAACCAAAGGGACATCTCAGCCTGACTAAACCAAGTCCTCCAAAAACATACCTATTTGCTAATTTCAAGTTTTTTCATCAAACAGTTGGCCTCAGTCACCACCGATCTTTCAAAAGAATCATAGAATAGTTTTGGTTAGAAAAGACCTTTAAGATTGAGTCCAACTGTTAACCTAGCACTGCCAAGTCCACCACTAAACTAAGTCCATAAGCACCACATCTACGTGTCTTTTAAATACCTCCATGGATGGTGACTCAACCACTTCCCTGGGCAGCCTGTTCCAACGCTTGACAACCCATTTGCTGAAGAGATTTTTCCTAATATCCAATCTAAATCTCCCCTGACACAACTTGAGGCCATTTCCTCTTGTCCTATCACGTGTTACTTGGGAGAAGAGACTGACACCCACCCGGCTACAACCTCCTTTCAGGTAGTTGTGGAGAGCGATAAGGTCTCCCCTCAGCTCCTCTTCTCCAAGTTAAACAACCCCAATTCCCTCAGCCGCTCCTCATAAGACCTGTTCTCTAGACCCTTCACCGGCTTTGTTGCCCTTCTTTGGACACGCTCCAGCACCTCAATGTCCTTCTTGTAGTGAGAGGCCCAAAACCGAACACAGTTCAGCCTCACCAGTGCCAAATACAGGGGGTCGATCACTTCCCTAGTCCTGCTGGCCACACTATTCCTGATACAAGCCAGGATGATGTTGGCTGCCTTGGCCACCTGGGCACGCTGCTGGCTCATATGCAGCCAGCTGGAAGCTTCAAGAAGTAAACCAGCACATTTTCAATCCACTTTGTGCTTTCTGCAAATTGTATCCACATCAGAATTAATCATGAATGTCCATAAGAACCAAGAAAGAATTACAAAACAGGCAGGGCTATAGAAAGACAGCAGGGATTTCTTCTGCTGAAATCCCAGGAAGACCTCTGACCAGTTCTGTATAGGAAATGGCACTTGCAGCTATAGCATCCATACATCTAGTCATCACTATGTGTTTGACTCTTCTCCTGTTCCCAACACACAGACCAACGGAGCAAGTGAAGTTCTCATCAAAACATTGCAGAACAGCTCCCTGCAGTTTCGTATCTCCCTTGGAACAAAACATCCCATAAGCACAGAAACGCTTAAAGCCACTTGCACTAACCCAGCAGAGTGCATCCCCACCAGACAGCAGTGGGACTTCTCATCTTACTGGTTTTTTTCCCTTGAGAGCCTCTCTTTACGCTGTGTATGGAAACTTATCATCCCAGTGCCAAATTAATACAAGAGAAAAGCATTCTGGGACTAGTGTTCACAAATAAATCTAGCACAAGTATCCTCATGATACAGTCATTACTAAACATCTCTTTCATCTTGCTCATTATATCAGGGTGACGCTTTTTCGAAATATGTCCATGCGAGAGACAGCAGTGACTTACCCAGAATATATATTGTTATAGCTGAGTGTAATGATATCTTTCAACAAAGTTTACAGAGTCATTAAACCCTTAGAACTAATCTTATTTATATATATGGTCACCTCCAAATATTAAATCACGTCATGATTTTGTGCTTTATTTCTGCTCTCTTTCCCATACCCTTTCTATAAAGAGAGCATCTTTTTGTCGTAACAGCATTTTAAAATTTAAGGTTTAGGGATTCATGCATGTTTGAAGTCTTGTCTGTAACTATTTAAGATCTTATCAGAGAAGAAATTTTTCTTTGGATTTACTTGTACCTCAAAACAGGTTCAACCATAGATAGCTGCATGAGGTGCAGAGCAGAGATGCTGAGGAGCAACATCAGGTTTCCCTATGGAAAGCTCTTCTTCTTGGCTCTTCTACCGAGCTGCCCATTTATATTGTAGTTGCTGGAGACGCCTGCAGGCGAAGCAGACAGTACCGAAGACAGTTGTGTTTGGTCCTCTGCTATGCAGGTCTGTGCCAAGCCAGCATGACCACGATAAGAGGTTTGATGTTAACATGCGACATTTATGCACCTATCCAGACTGCTTCTTCTATGGAGCAGATGGTCTTCGGGCTTTTTATGCTGCTCCCTGTAGATACTCCTTGTAGCCATAATGCTGCTCCTTGCAGGTATTTTCCTCTGAGCAGCTGTCTGAATGGACAGTGGCCAATTTATCAGTCACAGCAATTTATCAAGGAGATTCCAATATCAGCAAAATCGCTGTGAAGTTAATACACTGGAGACTGAAACTGCATAGAGGGGTTGAAAATAACAGTAACCTGCGGAATACGGCATCATTGAACCCAAACGGCAAATTATATTACAGGACATTTGCTTACAGAGCTTGACAAATTACAAATGTATAACAGCCTCTGACATACCCTGAGGATAACTGCCACTGAACTAATTATTCTATGTTGATAACATCAGACAATTTTCCCTTTGTCAGTATGCCACAGCAAGCCAGTTGTGATGATAATGAAAAAAAAAATCTGTATTTTTTTCTGCCTATATGGTTTTTGCTGTCTTGCTCTTGTCTTTTTCTTAAGTGTGTTGATATTTGCTCATATTTGGAAACAGATTATCTTTACTGTTTTATTGACACAGGGATTCTTAACATTGGTGTGATGATTCCATTTGTCTTTTCCTCCTGCACTAAGAACTGGGAACAGCAAGGAACGTGAATCTCTTACACGTTGTATCTATGGACACTTTTGCAGAAGTTTCCTGTAAAGCGTGCTGCTAGATCCAGTTAGGATTCTGCAAATAACTCTTTAAAGGAAAACGCCTGTTCTAGCAGCTGACAAGCTGTTGTTGTGGTCCTACTGGTTTGTACTAGGAAAACTTCCATCCGCCTACAGAATGTGTCTGCTGTGCCTATCAAATATTTTTGGCTTTTTTTTTTTTCTGGTTCTAATTAAATGTCCTAGAAGATGAATTTGCATGATGGGCCACAATCTATCTCCCACTGGGGTCTAAGAAGAGCATTCTTTTTTCTTGTTATTTGCAGAATGATTGCATGTGGAGGTAGAGTATTTATCTTAGTCTTCATTCATATCCATTGTATTCATAGCCTGTTATTTTCAATCTATATTGTTTTGTCTGACCTCTAAGTCCTCCTGAGAGAACATTATGGACTAAACAACACCTTTCAGGTTTGTATGGGTACTGGTCTTTCTAGTTCCTTATGTTTTTGAGCATGAACAAGCACTTTTCTATGCCAAACAATTTTGGTTCATTTTAAAGGTGAATCCTGCAATAAATTCTCCCTGCCTAGGCTGCTTCTAGGGCTTCTGGCAACAATGCATCTTGTTTTTGCAGTGTCTGAGATTCAGGACAGTCTCTGTACTTCTAAAGCACAAGAGACATATTTTTTTAATCAATGTAGTTAAATCATTAAAGAACCAGACAGGCAGAGAAGTACTGTAAGCAGTGGGATTAACGAAACGCATCCAACATCTCCAAAGAGACGCTCTCCCACCGCTGCAATCAGCAACCTCTCTACAGTATCCACCGTTCAAACCCATATTTTCCCTGGCCCAAATACAGCACCCTAACTTCATCCCACATTGTCTTCTGGTAGGGTACAAGTCAGCATCTCTTGTGGCTGGATGGGAACCACACATATGCTAATTTGTGGGCTAACCTGAGGGCTGAGTTCTCCTTGCCTTTACCGCAGTGCTGGGGAAAGGAAGGACTCATCATTTTTCTGATCTCAAACCAACCACCGATGTTATGTTCTACGGTTTTTGCTTGATATTAGTCAACAGAGTCTGAAGTTACTGGGTGAGAGCACAGCGGCAGGCTAATTTCTTTCTGAAAACTATCTAATGGGGTGTAAGGGAAAGGCACTATGAACCAATTAAAATACAGAGTGGTTTTTTACTCCTTATTAGCTGTACTTCCACATGTTGTTCTGAAGAGCATCTTCTGTGGCCATTTGTTACTGGATATTTTATTCCAAAGACTATAGTTTCTGGCTTTCATAGTCTATTGAACAAGTGTTGCTATGGTATAGGAGAAAAATAAAATTATTTTTAAGGAGAATACTATTTATACCTTTTTTAATAGCACTGATGATTGGAGGAAAGAGGATAGTCCCCCAGGGGACATGGGAGGGCTTGAGGTGCACAATGGTGCAGGCTCAGTTTTACAGTCCTAACACTTTCAGACCAGGTTTGTTTCCCAAGCACTTGAATTATTAGTGCCACAGCAACATACAGAACCGAAACAGAAGCAGGAAACCTCAGTCATTTTACACTGATGCACTTCAGTCATTTTAAGACTGAAATAATTTTATGAATAATCTAAACCAGCTTTATAGGATCAAACCAGTGATACTCAACAAGTTAGCAGTGCATGGAGAAACACAAGGAGTAATATGAACTAATTAGTACTGCAAAATACTTATGTATGAAGTCACAGAAAGCAACATTACAGAAAACACATACCTTGGCACAGTCCACCTTTACGCTGTACAAAAGTCTTTCACTTTATGCCATAATATAACCATAAAGGTAGGAATCTTTCTCTTCCTACTGTTCATTAAACGAAAACACTGAGGTGAATTTTACCTCCAACACTGAAGAGTGCAAGGCCCGCATTCACTTCATCTTCAACACGTTTCCATCTTCGCAGCCTTACTGATAAGAAGGTGTCCTCCTCACAAAGTCTCAGCATTGGGACTGAGGTGCTTGCAGAGCGCCACATGGATCTTCATTTTCCCATGACAAATGTCATAGCTTTGGACTGAAAACTTCAATCCATCTGTGACTATGTACTGTACCTGGTTGGGATGGAATTAATTTTCTTCATATGGTGCCAGGTTTTAGATTTGTGACTAAAGCAGCATTGCTGACGCACCAGTGTTTGGGCGACTGCTGAGCAGTGCTCGCAGAGCCTCCAGGCTTTCTGTTTCCCACTCTGCCCCCACAGCGAGCGGGTGGGGGCAGGCCAGAGGCCGGGAGGGGACACAGCCAGCACAGCTGACCCAAAGGGACACTCCACACCTCATGATGCCATGCTCAGCAATAAAATGGGAGGATAGTCTTTCTGTAGCTGCTGCTCAGAGACTGGCTGGTCATCAGTCTGCTGGTAGGAGGTGGTGAATGATTGCCTTTGCATCACTTGGGGTTTTTTCCCCCTTTTTTTCCACTTATTAAACTGTTTTTATCTCAACCCATGAGTTTTCCTGCTTTTGTTCCTCCTATTCTCTCCCTCATCCTGCTGGGGGTGAGGTAGGGTCAATGAGTGGTTGGTGGGTTCTTAGTTGCTGGCTGGAATCAACCCATCACAGACTACCAAACTTTAACTGCTTTATCTGAAATGCCATATAAATGGAACTTGGCTTCAGGTTATTTTTAAAGTTTCTTCAGAAATACCTCAGTCATTTCAAAGAAAATGCTAGAAAAATTATGCTGCATTCACTGGGAAATTTCAGCATCTTTCCATTAATGATGAAAGGCTGGAAACCTGGACCATGGGTTCCTGGTGTGGCTGTGTGCCTTTTGATTTCCCCCAGAACCACACCCACCCCCCCAAAAAAAAAAGGGCAAGCATACAAAAATCAGAGCACCCTAGCCTGGATAATCTGTTTGCATGGGCCTAAGGGGACTTGCTGAAACTCAGAACTAAGCGCTCCAAAGCTCCTGCTGCCATGGGCATGCTCCAGCCCAAGCATGCAGGGAGGAAGTTTTCAGTTGTTTTTCTTGTCAGCTGCAAGATGTTGCAAGAGCTGGAAGCAGGGAACCATATTCCCTTTGTAGTCTCAATACTGATGAACAGATGGCAAACAAAAAATAAAAATAATTTTAAAAAAAAGCTCC
Source organism: Balearica regulorum gibbericeps (assembly GCF_011004875.1). Classification (NCBI taxonomy): domain Eukaryota; kingdom Metazoa; phylum Chordata; class Aves; order Gruiformes; family Gruidae; genus Balearica; species Balearica regulorum. The sequence continues at coordinate 66,509,223 of NC_046184.1, forward strand.
CTGGCTTAAATGCAGAAGTCTAAATATGAGGTAGGCTTTGTATAGTTGAGCTTGTAGTGCTGGAGCTAGAGCCCAGGAAAAGTTTCAAGACTGTGAGCTTTGTTGGGATGAAAAAAGGCTGGGGGCCTGCAGGCAGAGCAAGACAAGTTGGAGCCCAGGAAGATGAGAAGCAAAAAAGATTCTAAAAAACAAGGTTGCAGTGGCACCTTGCAAATTCAACAGGAACTCCCAGAAGGGAAAAAAAAAAGTGACGATGAAGGCAAAGTTTCCAAAAGGAAGGGAAAAATGGGTAGGTCTAGGAAGGTAGAGATACAAGGACTGAGACAGGGATGTAGTAAGTGTAGCCACTACAGCCAAGTTTAAGGGAAGACTTAGCTTAAAGGACCAGGTTTCTAGAATAAAGGTTGCATTCTAGATTACAACCCACCTGTCTGCCACCAAGAAAATCACTCCTGATTGGAAAGCAGAGCACACGCTTACCTAGCACTCAGTTAATGAAGCATCAGTAGGAAAAAAAGATTACTTACAACACCCAGGAAGGAAAGTACTGTCAACACCAAATGTGATGGTAACATTTTTCCAAGTTCCCAAGCCTAGCACTTTGTAATGCATGTTTTCCAGCCTTTTTTTTTTTTTTTTCTCTTTATGACTAATTTTATTCTTGGTTTACAAGGACCAGGTCACTGTATGACTAGACATATGGCAAGACAGTGTGTGTGATTTACAACATGCCGTGACAATTATGTCAAGTAAATCGCCACTGAATTTATAGCATCTGTGTTCCTATCTGGTCAAAGGAAATAACAGCATTGCAGTTAAACATGTCAAATTTGTTATCTTGCTGTTACACAGACTTCCACCCTGTTGACCTTCTCGAACATCACTTCACCAGATGGTCAGGGCAGGGGCTCCTTATCAGGTCCTGGAGCAGATGTGAGCCCAGTTTCTACACAGGCATTGCTGCCTGAAGCTGAAGATAGGCATCTGCTGGACAGGCCCTCCTTTGGGGCCATAGCCTCACCACACCATTAGAAACCAGCTCTTCTGAGTATTTCTAGTTTCACCTGTTGGAAGCAAGAGGAAGCAAGTGTTCGTTGGGAGACAACCTGTGTGCCTTTCCTGAACTTCCACAGAAAGTTACTCTCGAGCTTCCTGAGGACACCATTTCTCCATGCAAACCTGCAAAGGTTCATTATATCCCATTCTCCAATTCATTAATGAAGACAGCAAACAATGACAGCCCCAGTATCAACTGCTGAAGAATGCAGTAGTAATCAGATGCCAGCTGGCCTCTGTACCACTGATCACAGATAGTATCACTCCAAGCCCAGCTGGTCAGCTAATTTTCCACCCACTGTGTAGGTCAGTTATCCAAATCATTTCTCTCCAATTTGGCCACAATACTACTATAAGAAACCACATCAAGAGCCTTGTTAAAGGTAAACATTTTCTACAGTCCCCTTGTCCACAAGATCTGTCATCTCATCATAAAAGGCTATCAGGTTGGTCAGGTGTGATTTACCCTTTGTAAATCCATGCTGACTATTCCAAAACGCCTTATCTTTACTGTACTTGGGTAGTCATGGCTTCAAGGAGGATTATTCTATAATCTTCCCCAATGAAGAGGTAAGGTTCGCTGACCAGTCTCCTGCAGTTCCGTGGGTCATCATACGTCTTTGAAAATGGGTTGCAAATGACATTTACCTTTTCACACTTACTAGGAACTTCATCCATGACTCTCTTGGGGCACAAAGGCAAGAATCATAGAAGTGGGAGCTGCTCTTACTGACACAGAAAGTTTCCTACAAGGGAATAGGAAGAAGAGAGAAGACGGCCACCAACAGATTAGGACGTTGCACGCCCACATCCTACAGTCCTGTATCTGTCAGGGCTCAGCAAGGACCAGGAGTTCCCTAAGTGTCAGGGGCCACAAGCTGAGGGACATACCATGACCGGCAAGGCGGGGGCCTCACCAGCCAAGGCCCCATCCCCACAGCACCCAAGCAAGGCAGGCAGAACAGTGATGGTAACCAGGGTCAAGCCAGAATCCAGATCACCGGACAAGCTTGTAGTGATGTAGGAGAGCCAATCTGAAGCTGGGAAGTCAATCTGCAGGCCAAGATCAGATCCAGTAATGGTAACCCAGGTCAGACATAGTCATGATTGACAGGCAGCTTCATAGTAATACATCTGAGTCCAGGCAGGAAGATTGTCCATGGGTCAGGGGCTGGATCAATGGGCAATTTCCATGCCCACACACAGGCATGACTGTAACAGAGCTAGAGATCAGTAGCAGATCTTGAACATCACTCAGGCAGGGACTGAAACCCTAGCTTGATGTTAAATGGAGTTCTTGGGCCCAAGAGCAGGGGATGTGGGTGGAGGTCCCACATAGGGATAATCAGGACCATTAAGACCTAGTAGTGCTCTCAGAGCCATGACAGGATCCATGGTTTGTACAAAGTAACCGTACCGGTGACACTCATCTTACAAGTCCTTTCACGTCCAGGCAACATGCAAGACAATGGGCACACATCACATACATGATGTGATGTGCTGTGAACGCCCTCATGCTCACATTTGTCACTTCGCTTCAAGCAACATAGCACTAGTTTTTTCACAGTAGTCACATTTAGGTGGATGTCAGCACCTAGCCTGTCCAAGACCAAGGGCTTGCTGTAGTATTGTGGCTTCAGTCAGCACCATAAGGAGCATGAGAAACAGCAACTGAGTAAGAGCATCTGGCACAATCCTCTTAGTACACACCTGCATGCAGCAATTATTCAGTAAGTGTAGCATAGGTTAGAGGCCAGCTGTAAGCACAAAGTACTTTAAGTGCAAAGGCTTACAGAATAGCTACTGAGCCCACACATGAACCAAGCAGAAAGGATGTGGCCAGCCTATCAAAGATCCTAGCCGTACCAAAGCAGTGTAAACACAAATCACCATGTAAACATGGTCACAGAGCCAACATTCACTCCTTGGTATAAGAGAGAAAGAAAATGTAGTTGTCGGTTCTGAGTCCCAGTGGATATATTCTCACTTATTGGGTGCACAGGGTCAGTTCAGCAAACTTCTCCAAATATTTACAACATAATCACCATGGGTCAATGGATTGAATAATTTCCTATTGAAAAGAATTCACTCAAGCATTTAAGTCAGCCTCATGTATCATTACACAGAACAAAACCCAAAACAAATTCCTGACAGGAACTACGTGTTGTTTGTACTGGGTACACTTAAGACTACAATGAATTTTTCTTAATGCAGGCAGTATAATACAGGTGCTAAACTCCTAAAGAAAATACAAAATCTTTGCAGAGTTGCCAACATTTACAAAACTCTCCAGTAGCAACATTCCCCACAGACTAATAGTTGGGCAGCCAGCCAGAAAAAAAAAATTAAAAAAATCTAAGTTCTTAGGACAGCTGTGTCAGACAGGAAGGGAGTTAAAAAGCTCCTGAATAGTTCCCTAGTTTGAGAGAAGAAATGTAAGCATGATGGAAGGAGAGGACTTTCCAAAAAAAAAAAGCCAATTTTTAATTCAGCATACAAATAGAACTAGGAAATTATAATGTTATGCTCCACTGGGTAATTCTATCCAAGATGCCTACAAGCACATATCTTCAGGAATAGGGTAATACTGAAGACTTTTTAAGTACTCATTCCAACCAATTCCCAACTCCAAGTCGGAACAGGAGGAAATAAAAAAAAAAAAAGAAAAAAGCTGCTGAAGAGAAAAACATTCCTGATGTATTTTCTTAAGTATAATTGCATGCTGTTAGGAGTTCATTAGAAAAAGCCTGGCCTTGAGTCCAGTTCTCACATGCAACTATGAAACCTTTTAAGAAGGAAGATCTGGCACTTATTTTAAAGCTGCTTTTCATGTACAGGAGTATCTTCAATGCCTATTTAACTAAGTGCAATAAACACAACTTTATACTTTTATGCTAAAAAAAAAAAGACAAGGCATAGCCTTCAAAAGTTTATTTCAAGTATAAAAATTGTTCAATGAAATATCTACAGAGTTTTTACTTTCAGTAGAAAGGTTTAAACAGAAAGACTCAAGTACCAAATTTCTGAAAAAATAGGATTCAATTAAAAATTCTGAACAATAATGAAATGGCACTTAAAAAATATCCAGCAACAAATATAACTCTTATGTCACAGTGAATGTGTAGTCAAACATTATCTAAAACTTTATAAACAAATTAATTACAGTCTGGTTAAAGTGAGCAACATAGTTCGGATAAGAGTGAATTCAAACTCCCTGCACTTCAACAATCACACTTTTCTTTCAAGCGTAAAGAAAGCAGAGAGAGAGAGAGAAACAAGAGGAGTCTTCAGTCAACTATCAGTTTACAGCATTGCGATCAGATGAAGATCTCAGAGTTCAATTTGTACAAGTTCACAAAAAGAAATGTAAGAAAACTGGGTAGCAGCATAAATACTTCATGGTATCCCCTGATCTGTATGTTTGATCTGAGGGTTTTATATTTGTATTCCCAGTTTAAAAAAAAAAGTTTCTACAAAAATAGAAAGCCTTGTTAGAAACACAATCATCAGACTAGCATAAGTAGGAAATAAAGGTGTAATGTTTGGGAATCCACTGCAATCCCTTTCCAGTAGGAACATTTTTCCACTGCCAGCAATGGAAAGTACCACAAGTAGAAGTTTTCCAGAATCAAAAAATAAAACAGATTGGTCAAGATTCAACTAACTCCTGTATCTTTTTAAAAAAAAAAAAAAAGATTCAAATATGCCAAAAAGAAACAATACATTTGACAATGGCATTTTCAGCACCAAAGCATATTTGTGCAATAAATAACGAATAAGATCTCAATCATTCACAAATATGAAGCAAACAGGGGGAAAAGATTGCCAAGACCCCCCCCCCTTTTTTTTTTTTACAATTATTCAGAAATATGAAGAACACAGGAAAAAGCATTTTAATATTGGCATCTTTTTCCCAGTGATACTGAGTAAGACCTATGATACAGGAGTGCTATCAAGGCTTTTGCATCTTTTTTTCCAGATACATTTTCCTGTAGGTCTGAAATATCTCTTTTGAGTCTTTGATTTGAATGTGAAGAGCCTCACCATCTCCATCCAGGATCTGTATAGCTTTATCAAGTGGAATACTGTCCTCAGCTGAAAGACAGACAGAGAAACAGGTTAAAGCAAAAGTCTAAGAGTCTCAAATGACTTTACTCCTTATGCAGGTGGTACTTAGGGCCACTCACTGTCAAAAAGGATGCCACAAACTTCCTTCCTAAAGCACCAGGCACCTCAGATTTAAATCAATCTCCAATGCATCTTTAAGCACCAAATGGTCATTTGGCTGTCTTCGTAAGAGAGACTTCTAAAGAATATTAAGATAGGTGTGAATGAAAATGTGTATTTGTGAAAGAGAAGAAACCAGAGGAAGGGCTAAAAGAATGGCAGACACCAATAGCCAAGGACACATTCAACAGCAATAAAAGATGTAAACATGAGTTGCTTGCATGAAGACCACAACACAGATAACTTGTCAGCAAAGGACTTGCACTCTGATAAGAAGAGGATGGCAACAAGGTTACAGCATGCTGAATGAACCATTTTGGATCCTGTTAGACCAGCAGGAAAACAAGACTACAGCTAGAAAGATACCTAAGGCAAAGAAACAAAGACAGCAGGGAGCAACCTCGCCCAAGATTTACAAAGGATGGAACAACCAAGATCCTGAGATGAAAGATGCCACTGTTGAAACTGTTGACTCCTAAAGGTTACAAAAGACCATCCAAAAAGTAATTTGCCAATCAAGAGGAACAAGGAAGATGTAGTAGTGGCACCACTTTTCCCTCTGTGTGTCATACAAGTTATCCTGTCCAGGCCACTGGGATACACAGGTCTCAGTACTTGTGAGCACAGACATATGTGTGGACAGTGTTAACTTACTGTGAAAACCAAATAAAATTAAAAAATCACTTTCTGTTTTTATAGTCTCACACTAGATTTTGTTGTGTCACTTCCTACATTTTAAAGTGGGAAAGAGCTAGCTTGGTCTTTACCCACAGTTTAAAACCGTACTTGAACCTTGTCACCAGCGCCACCTCCAATTCAACTGCATGTGTGTATGCAGCAAAATTCCAACAATCTCCAACAACATATTCTTATGGCAATAAAAATCTCCACAAATCTTTGAAACTGCTCTGTCTACTCTACAATATCCATTTCAGCAGCAGAGCTAGTAAAGAATATATTTTATTACTTTAATACTTTATTAAGATTTGCTACTGTAAAGGAACACTTAAAACCAAGCAAAGAATATTTAACATATTTCAAAGCAGATAATCAGAAGTCATTTCACCTGTAGAAATCTCTTCCAGCTTTTTTTGCTTCACTGTATCACATTTTAACCAATCTTCTTTTTTACTCTTGACACCTAAAGAGAAAATTTTAAAATGTTTTTGAAGTTCCTATATGACAAGGTTTGGTCTCTATTCAGCACGAAGTTTTAACACATATACTAGCAAATGCAACAGGAATGCAATTTCCTTTGGCTGTGAAAATGACTGCAAGGGCTGGTATGTACAACTTTAAGATTTATTTGTATTTAAAAATCAAATATAGCATTTGACACAAACATACTTCACAATGCACCACATAAAATTTCAAAAGATTGGGGATAGGGAGGAAGAGGAGGAAAAAGGGCAGCCTAAAGCAAAGCTGGCAAAGGTTACAGAGACTGTGCGGGATATGTCTGGCCCAAGTCCACTCTCTTCCTCAATGCCGTGAAAGATCTCTCCCTCCGCTGTCTACCCAGCCAGATTTATACACAACCAGCTGAACACTGAATACAAATCAGGTCACCTTTGGTAAGTATGCCAAGGGAATCTGCTTTCTACAAACAAGCCAAGCTATCTTCTACAAGTAGGTTCAAAAGCCTTCTCGTGAAGTTACTTCAAACTGCCATGCTCTAAACTACTCGAATTTTATTCTGTAAACCTTAAGGAAAAAGAATAAAACATTAAATTGAAGGAAAAGTTTCATGTTCTTTTTCAGCTTAACACACAGCTACAGTCTGTCAGAAAACTAGCTAAGCCACTTCAACTGTCAGCTTCTAGAGTCCCACGTTTTTACTGGAGTTTTGTGTAACATGAATTTTGAAAGGAGTACATACTTTTTACTTGCAAATTAATTAACTTACTAATTAATAATCAAGATAGCAACATACCTGCCACAACGGCTTTTTCTCTTTCCCGGGAATTCTTTGCAGCTAAGCTTTCTTCGTCAGTGGTTGGATTTCTGAACAGTATATCTGGACACAGCTTAAATTCAAGTACTTCCTGCTTGCGTGATTTCCCAACTTCTGAGACACAAGCATCTCTTTTTGCATCTGGGCTGTTTTGTGACACTTTGGACTTCGTATGCCAGACGGGCCTGACAGGTGATGTCTCTAATTTTGTCAGATATATGCGTTCCTGTGCCGTACGTTTAAATGCAACTCTGTTTAGGTAGTGTTTTTTTGGTTCCTTCTGAAGATGCAATTTTAACCTGTTATTTCTTCTATTTAAGTATAGCAGGTTTTTATCAGGAAAAATTTTCTCAGAGTACTTGTCTTTGTTTTGACCATCAAGACGTCTCTCTTTGTTAGAAAAGTAGTTTTTAGAGATGGTAGAAGATCGAGCCCTTTTTCTCTGTAGTTTGAGCACAGAGCGATCTGCTAATGAACTCTTCTGTTTCCAGCCATTTTCTCCATTCATTTTTTTAGCTTTATCAGTATTTGTCATGCAATTATGTGAAAGCTGCTTGGAATTCTTTGGTTCGGATTGTTTCAATCTTTCCTCTTCCACCTTTGTTTTCTTAGGGTCTCTCTTCCCAATCATATTTTCCTTCCTCTTCCGTTTGTACGACTGTTCCTGTGAAGGATGAACTTTCATAGATTTATGCTGAGAATATTTGTGGTTTCTTGACTTCACGTCTACAGTGCCAATATTTGGGAACTTTACAGTATCAGCACGATAACTATTCAGCTTTTTATGGTTTATTTCTGCTGATAATTTGGCTTTCTCTTTAGTGTTAATTCCTACATCTTGCCCAAGTATCTCCTTTTGTTTCCTACAGTTCTGTTCTTCAGCTGAGTTCTCTTCACAGCTTTTAATTTTTTGTCTTTCATTGACTTCAGCAAGCTCAATTTCAACAGTTTCTGACTTTGCAAATTTGTGAACGTCTGTTTTGGATTTCATGGCCAAACTTGTTTTGGTTTTATCTTTTGAAAGGGACTCTTTTTTGAAAACTTTCTCTTTCTTTTTGGATGATTTTGTCACGTTGTCTGCGTCCGTATGACCGGCTTGCTCTGACAACTCTTCTGAGACAGTCTGATGTTGTTCTTTGTCAGAATGAAATTCTTTGTCTAACAATGGGGTGTCTCTGTTAATTTGCAGCTCTTCCTTCCAGCTGCTCCTTTCAGATTTATCAACATCCTGATTTTCAGAGGAATTAAGTAGTCCATTTTTTTCCTGTTGTGTTGTAAGCGGTTTGTATTCATTATTCACCTTCAGCCTAGCTTTTTTGTTCATTACAGAGGTGTATTTGCAAATATGTTTTTTGCTAATGCTGTCTGGGATTTCTTCAGAAACTGGCAGGTTTCCTACTGCACAGGCGTTCTTCATTACAGCATCAGATTTACTGGTGTTTACATGTGTGTCTGCAAGGCTAGTATTTTCAGCCTTTGAAAGCTGATCATCATTTTTGTCTGAACCAGAAGTTCCAGGTTTACAGGGGCATGCTACAGATTGCCAATCCATTAAAGAACAATCATCTTTTTTTTTTCTGGGGTTGGAGGGTTTTTGTGGCTTTTTTTTCTTCTCACATAGACTCTGACTAGGCTGAATACTGCCTCCAAGGTTCTCCTCCTCAGCTGAAGCCTTTTCTGACTGCTGACTTGATACTCTCTTGCTGTCACTAGAGGAACACTGGTTGTGTGCAGGTAACAGTTCTCGCATCTGATCAGTGCTTAACATGGCAATTTTTATCTGGTCTACTGGGTCCTTCAAATGAGAATTTCCATCACAGATTTGAGTCTCTTTTTGAGGTTGATTCTCCATCTGCTCATCTACAGAATCATTTTGTACTGGTTCTTTTGTTAGTATATCAACACCTTCAATGCCATATGGAAACTCTTTCACTAGTTCAGACAGCTGATTGTTTAGACATGTAATAGGTTGTGCTCCAAAAAGGTTAATCGCTTTTTCTGTGCTATTTTTATTGGACATGTTATTTTGTTTACTGTTGTCTCCTGGAGCAGTGAACACATTTGTTTCAGCAGTTATGCAGATTGAGAAATCTAGTGAATTTTGAGCTAACGCCTGGTTTATACCACCAACAATTTCCAAGTCATTTTTAGGATGCTTGAAAGATGCATCGAATGACTTTTTTTGTTCTGAGGTAGAAATTGCCTTAAGAGGATTGCCACTGCTTGCTTTCTCCAAATGACTAGTTGTGATACCATCCAAAATCTTACCTGCTTTACTCATGCAGCTTGTTGATTTGTCCAACATCTTTTGCAGCGAGCTCTCTCTTTGGGGAGTGTTATTACTCAGTTCATTTTTATACAAGTCCAGCTGTGGCTCCTTTTGCCTTGGTTCAGATGCACTTCCTTCTGATGAGGTACCATTTAATGCATGTGTCTCAGGGACTGACCTGAAGATACTTGCTATTTGTGGATTATAAAATGTATCACCTTCAACAAGAGAACATACACTAGAAATACAAAACATCTGTTCTTCCAACACAGGTGCAGATGTATCTCCTGACTCTAACACAGCCTGCTTGTCTTTATGGTCTCTTATACCTTCTTGAAAGCTTTGACTGGAAAAATTCATGCCCAGTTCAGGAAGAGAAGGCTTGTTTTGTAATCCAGGCTGCAGATTTTCTCCAGCATCTTGTGCAGATTGACTAACTTTCCTTTGGTTTTCATTATATGAATCATTTGCACTCACACTGTTTTTTACTATTCTGTTTCCATCAGCTAATTTGGTCTGTTGCAAATGTGAGTCCACTTTCTGTATCAGAACACAATCACTGGGTGACGACTGAACAGTTTCTGTTGTTCCTTTATCGGCATTTACCACACTTATACCATTTTTCTCTTCTTCCAAGTTGCATGTGCGTCCCAAGTCAATCCCTGAATAGGTTTTACCTGCAGATATTGGACATTTGTCTGCCTGATCACTCTGTGTTCTCTGTTCAGAAAGCACTAAAGGAGAAACAACTGCAACTTGGAGTTCAAAGCTTTTTATCAAATTGCAACTCAATGTATCAAGTTTTTGTCCTACAGAAGCAGTTGTTACAGGCAAAATTGCTTCATCTGTACTAACCAGAACATTATTTTGTTCTCTATTTTTTGTGTTTTGGCTAGAAGTTGAAATCTGATTTGCTGTGGGGCTTTCATTTGACTGGCTCTTTTGCTCACTTACAGATTTTGATGGATGCTTCCTCCACAAGCCCAGACAGGCCGCTAGCTCTTCCACAGAGTACTTGTAATTGCTTTGTTTAAAAGATGCGTTTTCCGTAAACGGCATTTTTTTCTGAGCTAAATCGTTCTGGACTTTAGCTTCATCAGATTTGGTTGGTTCAGATACAGGAGACTTTGTGTGAACCATAAATGCCTGCTCACCTTTCAAACTTTCTACTTTCTTCTCACTAGTGTCTTTTAGTAAACTTCCACCGGAGACAGATGTATCTACCAGTGGTTTTTCACTACATAGGAGACTAGTCAGTATTCTATCAGCAGTAGCACCAGCTGTCTTCTCTTTCAATATATTTGTGCTGCTCAACACAAACTGAAGAAATGATGAGTTCTTGGGGCTAGCCGGAAAACTCTTTGATGCACTTTTGATAGAGCTATCTACTTGATTGCAACATGAAGCATTGTTCAAGGATGTCACAGTTTTTTGAGAAGACGCCAAGGCACATGCACCGCTTTGTTCCAAGATGGGAGTGCTCTCAGGATTATTTAATTGAGCTGGGAGTTTGCTCTGAGAGGGAATAGGAGTGCAGCTTGATGAAAGCCTTCCCTGCTCCACCTGAGGGTTACTTTGAGTCACCTCTAATCCTCTGTTATTAGCATTGGCTACGTTTTTGTCATTTCTTTCTTCAGGTGAAGAGTTAAGTATTGGAGACTCTGTCCTTGCTGTTGCAGATGGGGAAGGTGGTACATTTTGGTTGGGCACCTGGGAATGACAATCAGCAAAAGCAGCTTGATAACTTGGAGGAAGTGGGGGAGTACTTTTATGATGTTCTGAAGCTGCTAAGAGTTTTTTCCTATAAAGATGCATCTTTTCAAGCAGGGCACTTTTTTTTTTAATAGTGAGCAGCCTTTGAGCTTCCCAAGCTAGCCTGTCCTTTATAACTGTTCTTCCATCTGCTGCTGCTGAAGAAATTTGAGAATTAACAGGCCCATTCACTAAACGACTAGTCTGGCTTTCTTGAACCAAAGCAGGATCACTCAGTGGCTTTGAAGGTGCCACTGAATAAAGAGTTTCCATTTCTTGCAGAACATCATAGAGTTCTTTGGAAATGCCAGGGGATGGCACAGACATTTCGTTAAAAGGATGATTTGCTGTCTCATTTCCACTTGAATTACAGACATTCCTAACTGATTGACTGACTTGTCCAGATTGCTGTTTCTGACAGTGTTGCTGAACACCGTTAAAACCAGAAGCATTTTTTGGATCTGATGGGCACCTCTGTCGGCTAACAGTGTATCCACTAGGCACATTTTGAACCGCCTGTGGTACACCTATTGAAGATTGTGCTGCAGCTCCTGAATCACAGTTAGCAGGCAACAAAGGTGGTGCAGAACATCTGCTAGGAGCTTCTGATCCCATCGGACTCAGTCGATATTGTAGCAGCTGTACATTTGCCACAGTATTTTGATTCCGTGAGCGTAAAACTTTAAACTGAGCGTTGGGATGATATATTTGGGTTTGGACATACTGCCCAGATGTACCAAGACACATAGAATTATTCTGGGAATTAACGTTACTTTGATATAAAGTTGGAGTTCTCATAGAATTATGCTGAGGTATTTGTGGCCGCACAGAGTATGCGTTTGTGGTGACATACTGAGGTTCCTGAAGTACATTCCTCATGTTATTTCCAGCATTCATTTGAGAAGACAGGGGAGGTAACTTTCCATGGGAATAAACGTAGGCATTAGAGTTTGGCCAAGAATTCTGAGTCATCTCTGTCTGCAAACGTGATGTCTGATTGGGAGGTTTTGGAGCTATTGGTATGCTAGATGGTGGATGTCGATCACCTGAGTATTTTGAGATTAAAAAATCATTACCAGCTACAGATGCTCCTGGTAAGACCTGATCTGAAGCTTTGAATCCTTCAGCATTTACAAGAGGGAAGGCAACATTGCTAGTTGGCAGATACATAATTTGGTTATTTCCAGCGTAAGTGCATGCATTGTTAGATGAACAGGCATTTGTCTGAGGAAAAGCATTTGCATTAGAAAACAACTGAGCGTAACATGCTGCTTCGCTTTGCAGGTTCTTCTCTGCATCGGCATTCTGGAGTGGTCTTACATTCCAGTCCATCTTTTCTTGATTTCTTTTTCTTCAGCCAAAAAACCAAAATCCTAAAAAAGTAAAATCAAACCTTGATCTTTCAATCAAAACCTACTTCACTTACCAAGAAATGATTTAGAATGCCTTATGAACAGAACCGCTGAACTTAAATTGCTGTGTAAAAGAACAACTCCATTGGCACATCCCACGGACAATGATGTTGTCAATGTCAAGTTGCATAAGTTATTTCCCAGAACACAATTAAGATACAAAAAGACAGCGCAACAGTTCTATTGACTACCTAATGAATTAAAAAATCCTCACATTATTTCACTAATTCTACTGTCATACAACTTTTTAATTTAACTATAGATTGCTATATTTACCTTCTTATACAAAAATGATGAAAAAACCTCAATGTATTTGTGTAACATGATACAATAACAAAGTTTAAGAGCTGAGCTGAAGAGGCACCTACAGAATATAATATAGGTCAGTTTCATACAAGAAGACTGGACTTCAATTATACTTTCAAATACAACAAAAGAAAGGAGAAAATTCATTTGGGTTCAGCAAATATCTCATAATAATGTGCCCCACTTGTTTTTATTTACATGTCATTTGCTCTTCCCTGACACTGTAGGCACTTAGTAATTCTTAAGAAACACAAGTCTGCAACTCTAGTTAACAGCATGTGTAGCTACAAGCAAATCGCCCCTAATTCTGCTCAGTAGCATTAACTCAGCCTGAAGCATGGAGATGACATCACCACCTCTGCTACGGCAGTAAGTACACCTCCATGAGGTGACATAGTCACAAATCTCTAACTCTTCATGTGTTATATTCCAGAATTTACATTTATTACCAACAAACCCAACTGGGTATGTTACTTCTAGAAAGTTGTTGTTAGAAACAGTGTCTTCAAAGCCAAATACTATTTCAGTCCTCAAAAAATGGAAAAGCACAAAAAACCCATGATAACATAGAAGCATGAATGCTGTTTGCATCTTGGCAAGTTCCTCTCAGTATGGTCAAACCCATCTAGGACAGAACAACACGCTTTGTGCAGGGTGTTAAGACAATTTCTCCTGATTTTTGTTCATGGGCTTTTTCAGATTTTAAGACTCTCCTGATTTCAAACTTAGAAATTAGAAGCATCGCTCAGATCTAGCCTCCAAGAGCCACAAAATTAAAAATTTCCAGGTGCTATTATCAAGATTCAAAGATAGAACTATCTTCCTTCACTCTCTCTTTTACTTTCTCTGCTCTCAAAGAACACCAATAACAAAAGAAAACAGGAAAACAAAGTTGACCTGAAATTCATAAAAAAACATCAACAACAGTATTAAGATAATACTTACAGTGATGCAAGAATCTTAGATGAGAAAACAGGCTTTTGCATCCAAGCTAAAGATTTCAGACTGCAAATGTTACACTAGGTATTTCCTGAAAAATAATCAGGGGATAAAACAATCATATCCTTGAATTAGATAACTTCTGAAGAAATTTAAGACATTTATACATTCCAGAAACATGATTGAGATATGTAAACAAGACTAAGACGCCAACTAGTAGTAACTGTAAAATCCTTGCTAAACATAGAGGAAACTTTGACTGCGTGCAACACACAATTTAGCCAAGAGTAAAACTCAATTCTTGTCACTATCAAGACCATAAAAATGAGTACCACTTTAGTTCATCATCATCATTAGCTCCATGAAGAAAACTAAGTTTCCAACTGTGATCATAACCTTAAATTTTTATAACTTTAATACAACAACTCATGCTACCTTAAAGAGTGGTATTGAACAAAAAGTGCTTGTCTTAGGAAGAACATTTGAGAAGATCAGTGTAAGACTCAAAGACAAAGAGAATACTATTCCTCACATATGGCTGCTTCGCTCTTTCACCTGCTACTTTCTCACCTTGACCACAAGGCTCAGAAGTCATCAGCAACTACTATACAGGCAACTGCCAGCTTTTCATCGACGGTGCATAGAAAGGGAATGGAGAGACACCCCCATTGAATGTAGGAGTAACAGCACAGCTCTTCAACAAGTCTATTGTGTGGCTAAAATGCCTACACCTAAACTTCTCTCTCAGTTTTAGGCATGCCTCTGCCCTCTATCTTATGTAATATCCCTATGTGTCTCTGTGGAGACACCTCACAGAGAGATTTGAGGGGAATTTGGGCCATCTCTGAAGACCAGTGTCCTGGTTTCAGCTGGTATAGAGTTAATTTTCTTCCTGGCAGCTGGTATAGTGCTGTGCTTTGGATTTAGGACAAGAATAATGTTGATAACACACTGAAGTTTTAGTTGTTGCTGAGCAGCGCTTACACTAAAAGTCAAAGGAGGCTGGGAGTGTCCAAGAAGCTGGGAGGGGACACAACCAGGACAGCTGACCCAAACTGGCCAAAGGGATATTCCATACCATAAGATGTCATGCTGAACAAAAACACTGAGGATAGTTGGCCAGGGAGCAGGGGCTGCTGCTGGGGGACTGGCTGGGCATCAGTCAGCAGGTGGTGAGCAATTGTGTTGTGCATCACTTTCTTTTGTATGTTCTGTTATCATCATCACCATCATTACTTCCCCTTCATTCTCCGTCCTATTAAACTGTCGTTATCCCAACCCATGAGTTTTACCTTCCCCTCCCCCTCCCACTGGGGGAGAATGAGCAAATGGCTGTGTTGTGTTTAGCTACCTGCCAGGTTAAACCACAACAACTGGTAAGTTCAACTGTTACAGATTTCTATTCTAGGGGAAAAAGAATGATATATCCAAACAGTGGAAGGCTATGTTCCATTCAGTTTTCTAATAGCCTTAATCTACACAAAAGACATTTTGGTAAGACATTCCAGCAAAGATTTAATACTTCATTCACTGAATGCTATAACTTAACATTAAAGTCTATACACCTGCATGTTGGAGCCAGAAAACACTTAAACAGGGAAAACATAGGGAGAGTATGAGCCTCAGCAATGTTGTGTCAGACTCATTGAGAGGCAAACCAAGATCACATTAACAGTTGACTCCTAGAGGGTATAGAAAGCACACCCAAACCCAGTTCTCTGTCACCAGTCAAGAGGATAGTATGGCATGCAGTAAAGATTCATGAGGTTACATCCCTTGTCCTATACGCTCCTGGAAGAGAAAGTTAACATAAATGCAGCAGGAGGCTGCAGAACCATGGTGTGGGAACTACTGAGCAGAGACTGGACAGTAACTGAATGACCAACCTCGAGCAAACATTTACCATTTTTGAAGAGAGCAGCTTGGCAGTAACTAAACTGCTAATTTAACATTAATGTATTTAAGGTTTTGATTAAATGGTGAATGCAATAACAGAGCAGGTAAGACACCTGCATGATGATCATCAGGTAAACTACTCACCTGTCAATCAGTTTCTATGTTTCACCAGGGAACATGGACAACCAGTTCAAATGGAGTGAGCAACTTGCAGAAGGCAACAGGTTGCTGAAATTAAAGGATATAAAAAGATAACTCAACAACTGCGGGCCAAGACCAGCAGCAGAGGATCACAAAATTGAAGATCCCCACCACCTGAAAAATGAACAGTTATGAAGGCAAACATCCCTCTCTAGGCTATGTCAACACACAAGGATAGATGTTCCTGGAGCCCCCATGCCACGAGCATGGTCTCTTTAAGAGCAAATACAAGGATCTTGTGGAATGTAACAGGCTGGGAGAACTTATTCTGGGGTTGCTCCTATAGTCAGCTCCTGACAAATGGGCTGGATAACAGTATCTGGTAAGGTCAAAATACAAGTGTGCATTCTCTACGTGTGCCAAAGACTAGTTTATCTGGAGGGCATCTGCCCAGAATTGATCAAGTCAAAAGGGAAGATAGTCATCAACCACCAACTGATGGTGTTGAAGAATACAATCATCACTTGGATTAAACAGTGGGGAAGTTCAAGACAACTTTCGAAACAAAAAAAAGGATTCAATAGAAGTATAAAAGTGTGAAATTTTTAACATGAGAAAAATACCTTGAAGTGGAAACAGTAGTAGTCAAGTGTGACACTGCACAAAGTCACCCTGCCAACATCACAACCTCTACCTGTGCCAGACAGAGCATCCTCTCCATCAGATGCTATAAGAAGCACAGCCTGTATCCAGCCAGAAGACTAACAGTGCAGGGTGCAACAAGCAGGGACCCACATCTCAGCTGTATGCATGCAAACTCACGGGACGCCACCTCACTAGCACAGGGATCAGCAGGTTATAGAGAACAGCAAATGCTCGCATAAAGCTGGAGCAATCCCATCAACCACAGAAGGTGTGTGCAAGAAGAGGACTTGGGCTTGTAATCCGTACGTCGAGGGAAGATGGAGAAAGGGATGCATGTGACACAAAGATTAGAACTTTCTGGGATAAAAGAAGGGTGTTTAGAAACAGTGGGTGCTTCCAGAAACTGTAGATGCTTAACATTTTTTTAAAGTGTCACATTTTGCGGTTTATTTGTTATACTACCAATTTTTCTTCTGAAGTTGAGTGATTGCCAGTAATTACATGTTCTTAATAGACTGCTTCAATCTTGAATAAACTACACAAACAGAATAGGCCTCTACAACAGTTTACCATAACCATACATTACTGTATTTGTGCGATTTTTTTATTGCAATTGTATGCTGTAGTGTGTAAGCTATAAGAAAAAAATCACTGTTTGCATAGTCATGGTCTCTAACCTCCACCAAGTAATGCTGCTATACATTTGCTCCTCCTAACAGACTGACCTTAAGCATGATTAGTGGAAGGAAGTACACAATGTTCACCTGGACATTAATGGCATCAATAACCCAAAAGTACCATAAGTAACCAGCAACTGGAGATAAAAGGAATGACGACAAATAAGGAGTATTTGATCATGTGACCCATGTAACACTGGGACCAGGAGACTAGTAACACAAATTCACCACAAAGCCAACTGTGGGAGATCCTTTGATCACTCTAGAGAAACAGCCAGAGTAGTAAGTAGACCTCATTGCTTTTCAAAAGCATTGAAGTTTATTTCATTCAGGTCCACTGATAAGGAGGAAGCAAGTGTTGTACCCTGATTTGAACTGGATAGGTCCATGGGAGCTCGACTCCTCTGGTGTAACGGTAGCACGGATTGTAGTAGGTTGACCTCAGCCAGCAGCCAAGTACTCATGCAGCCACCCACTCACCCCCAAGGGGTGAAAAGAGGGGGGAGAAAATTGGAAGAAAAAAGTGAGACAACTCAAGGGTCAAGAGTTTAACAGGTAAAGGAAAGGGGAGTTGGGGGTAGAAACAAGCAACATAAAGGAAATCACTCACCACCCCCACAAGCACACTGATGCCCAGTTAGTCTCTGAGCAACAGCCACCTTGGAAGCCAAACCCGCCTTCTTCCTCAACCTCTTTTTATTGGTGAGCATGAGGTTATACTGTACGGAATATCTCCTTTCACCAACCCAGGTCACCTGTTCCGGCTGCATCCTCTCCCAGCTTCTTGCGCACTCTCATCCCACTTGCTGGCAGGGCAGTGTGAGAAACAGAGGAGGCCCTGGTACTGGGCAAGCACTGTTCAGCAATGGCCAAAACACTGGTGAATTACCAACGCTGTTTTAGCCACAGATGCAAAACCCAGCACCATACAGCTGCTGGGAAGAAAATTAACTCCATCCCAGTCACACCCAGTACAGGGCTGCAAATAGCATTGAACTGTAAAGCTGATGGCTGATATGCTTTATTTAGAACTACTATTTTATTAGTTTTAGATAACATACCTGAATTAAGGGCTCATCTTTTTCCCCAGCACAACCACTTCCACGGTAATCAACTGACTGTCCCAGCACACTGTGATGAAATTCAGCATGCTGAAGGCATTAAAGGTATCCACCACTACAAACTGATCCTTGTGCTCCAGCGCCATGGCTGCCCTGGGACAAGCTGGTGGTGAATGCAGACAGCGCTGAGGCTGTCCTACAATAATCTCCCCATGCCACACAAGTATAAATAAATAATTCAGGGACATAAATAGTTAGGAAGTACTGCATGGCATAGAAAGCAATGAGAATAACAGTAGTTCACCTGCCTCAAGTTTGCAAGATGATGATTTAAATGTAAGGGTTAACTAATACACTACTTATTTCCATTTAGGTATCGAGCCTTGTCTGTTTGGCTAAGTATAAACTTGCCATAAGCAATAAGACCTAAGCTTGCTCTGTGGTTTTAGCTGGCCAAAGAAGATCTGGCTTGATCCTAGAGGTAACTGCACATGGCATCCCATTCAAGCCAATATGCTTTGCTGATAATGGTACTATGCCCTTCACTTACATATGGGAATTTAAGTTAAAACTGTATTTTGAGCTCCCACTTTTTTTTCTTAAATCACAGAATGGCCTGGGTTGGAAGGGACCTCAAAGCCCATCTAGTTCCAACCCCCTTGCTGCAGGCAGGGACGCCCTCCACTAGACCACATTGCCCAAAGCCTAATCCAACCTGGCCTTGAACACTTCCAGGATGTGGGGGCATCCACAACGGGCAACCTATTCCAGTGCCTCACCACCAGTAAAGAATTTCTTTCTAACATCTAATCTAAATCAACCCTCCTTCAGCTTAAACCCATTATTGCTTGTCCTGTCACTCCATGCCCTTGTAAACAGTCCCTCACCAGCTTTCCTGTAGGCCCCCTCTTCAGGTAATGGAAAGCCGCAATTAGGTCTCCCCGGAGCCTTCTTTTCTCCAGGCTGAATAATCCCAACTCTCTCAGCCTGTCCTCATAGGAGAGGTGCTCCAGACTTCTGATCATCTTCATGGCCCTCCTCTGGACTCTCTCCAACAGCTCCATGTCTCTCCTGTACTGAGGCCCCCAGAGCTGGATGCAGTACTCCAGGTGGGGTCTCACAAGAGTGGAGTAGAGGGGCAGAATCACCTCCTGTGTTTATTTATATATACTTTTATATATTTATATATAAAAACCTAGGAATATAAACTAAGAATAAGCATCTTAAGTTAAACTGAGATTATCTTCAGCTTAACTTTTCTGAGTTTACTCATGTAAACTGTTAATCTGAACACCCAGTAAAATGGCATTAAAAATAGTCTCTCTCTCTAGGCACTACTCCTACATGTAGGGCTTGCACATGTGACAAAGCCACATGTACACTCAGTGCAAAAATGAGACTGGTGTGGGGAAATGAGTTCAAATGGTGCTGTCATAATCAGACTCTCTGCTGCTAAATACCCCTTGAAGGAATAAGGTCCTGAGGCACAAAGTGAGGTTTATTGACATAAGGCACTTATTAAGTCGGTAACAGTTACACCACCCTGCAAATGAGGACTATCCTGCTTCTAGTCCAAATACCTTATAATCTACCTAACAGGTATCACTCAATTTTCAGGAAAGTATCTGGTCTTTGTATGGAGGCGTGGGTGGGGCCTACAGGAAAGATGGAGAGGGACTGTTTATCAGCGAGTGTAGTGACAGGACAAGGGGTAATGGGTTCAAGCTGAAGGATGGTCAATTTAGATTAGATGTTAGAAAGCAATTCTTTACTGGTGGTGAGGCACTGGAACAGGTTGCCCGGAGAGGTTGTGGATGCCCCATCCCTGGAAATGTTTAAGTCCAGGCTGGATGAAGCTTTGGGCAACATGGTCTAGTGGAGGGTGTCCCTGCCTGCAGCAAGGGGCTTGGAACTAGACGATCTTTAAGGTCCCTTCCAATCCAAACCATTCTATGACTCTATGATTCTCAGTGTCCCAAGTAAGGAGAGATCACCAAGGCATGGACCAGCTGTTCCTCTGAAGCGTTCCCATCGGGCTCTCAGGGAGCAGTTTATACACCACTCTCCTTTGCGGTTTCTGCAGTCACCGCCTAGCAGTGTCATTTCACTGTGGGCAAGCAAGCCCAGGGCCCTACTCTGCCTGCATCATCTCCTCACAGGTGCCTACACATTTGGGACCTCCGAGGTCCTGGGTAGCGAGTGCACAGGCTTACAGTCCAAATTCTCAGCGAGACACACAAATCATGACAGTCAAATTCAGAATCTTATTTGACAGAAAATAAAATACAAGAACATGAATGTACAAACATACACAGTTTGCTACAGGGCTCCTTAAAAATCTCTGCTGGTAAAACAGGATTTCTACTACGAACAAAACAGCATTTCTATAGTCAGTTCTTTGTCACTTTAGCAACTCTCAATTCCATCAAACAGGGGCTCTGTTCCCAGGAATTCCCCTGGCAAAGGGGTCCCCCAGAACCTGGGACATTATCCAATTCCAATCTAAAGAAACTTACAGCAAAGGACAAGTGACTAAAGACAGAAGTCTCTCAGTGTGAGGAAGAGGGAGAGAAAGAGAGGGGGAGAGAAAGAGAGGGGGAGAGAAAGAGAGGGGGAGAGAAAGAGAGGGGGAGAGAAAGAGAGGGGGAGAGAAAGAGAGGGGGAGAGAAAGAGAGGGGGAGAGAAAGAGAGGGGGAGAGAAAGAGAGGGGGAGAGGGAGCAAGCCAGCTTCTCTTTCTCATACGAGTAAACTGAGGAGAATTTCTACCAGTCCTTAAGTTTGTGGGGAGTGGAGTCAGGGTCCCTGGCATGGGATTCAGACCTGCCTGCTCTCTCCTTCCTTCCCTTCCTGCTGCTATTTGCATCGATTCTTACGGAGCCTCTTCAGGTTTACATGCTGAGTCCTGGGCTGAGTCGGGGGGTGGTGGGTGGCTGCTTCTCCTGGGAACAAAAGGGAGATGCCAGAGAGCCAGTACCTTGGAAAGGCCACCCAGGGCAGGGGCATCAGCAGCTAACAGCTCTTTCAGCACCTAATGGCTCTTCCCAGCTCTCCCCGGGCACTTGTCCCCCAAAGCAGACTGTGGTGCCATGCCTGGAAGGGGAACTGCTCCATGATGCATCCCCAGCCTGTGCCCATCACAGGTGCTGGGATCCCTGAGCTGTCAAGGCAGAGGGTCCAGCTGATTGAGAAGCACTTGAGCTCCACTGCCCATCCAGCCCATTTACCTTTCTTTTGTTGCCAACAGCTCCTGCCCACTCACTCTCAGGAAGGAGTGGAAATGTGGGGTTAGTATTGTATTATACGGTATTTCTGAGCACACAAAGGAAAGCAGCAGCACAGAGGGGAGCAGAGGTGGCATGTGATGCCTAGTCAACAAGTCCAGATAACGTTTCTGTGATTCAACAATAAAAGTATGACAGTCTGACCAGAAAATTTTTAATTTCCCAGGGCCACTGGCTGGTCAAGTCGCTCATCTGAAAAAGCCTGCCTCCTACTGGCCTGCCTGATGACCATGCTCATGCAAGTCTTTGGATTAAGTTTTGGATTAAGTTGGATTTACTAAATTAAGTTTAGCCCGGTATTAGCAAATTACTGGATTTACTGTCATTTTCACCCAGGTAAGTGTACTACTGATTGATATGTTACTGTACTGTTATTTTGTGATAAACTGTTTATTCCTAAAGCTGTTGGTCTGGTGTCTGTTACCATATCCCAAATCTGTAGTCCTACCAGGCTGCCTCAAGCCCCTCCAGTCCAGTGTCAGCAGAAGGATGCTGTCCATGGCATCATGACTGGCCCCAGCCTTGCAGCAGGTGCCTGAACTGACTGTTTCGGGGTCATGCCCTGCTTGCAGAGGGAACTACCTGTCCCCTTCTTTGACTAGTAGAAGTCAGAAAGACAAAAAAAGGCATGAAGGGAAAGTTACCCTATTTGTCTTAGCTCGTGGTTTTAGAAATACTGAGCACCATTCAAATGCAGCTGAAGCCCAAGTTGTCTCCCTACAGAAAGGAATATCTCAAGCCCAGCAGGACACTTGGGCTGGGACAGATAAGACTCTTGCAGCTGCCTGGGTTAGATGCCTTCATGTGACTGTGGAAAAATGAGAGCACCACATGGTCCCCACAGTGGCAGCATCTGCCCAGGAAAAACCTGACAGGCAGTTGGAAGCTCCTAAAAGGGAGTTTCTTAAACAAAAATACATAAAGCTTTATATATCGATCAAGACAACTGGACAGAAATATTTGGTCCAATTTGACTTCAAACAAGTATATGTCAAATTCCTCCCTTCTTGAAGCCTGACTGGGCTTACGAATCAGACCAACTATGAAAACTGAGTATGATGCTAATGGAGATATCACAACTGTGTCTCTATGTGCTCTTTCACAAGCATAGACCTAGACAAATTAAGCCAGTGCTCTCACAAATCTGTTACTGTGGGTTATTTAACCTGTCTCGCAAATGTCACATGATGGAAGGATACCATCTGAATTTCAGAATCAGAAGCCTGCGCTCTCCTTCAGGGACTGGAATCCAACTACAAACTCCAATGGGAAACACAGACGCTGATCCTTCAGGCATCGCTACCATATACTCAAAGATAAAGGCCCTGAGATGACTGAGGCCCCCTGACTATTCCCTGGGCCAGTCCCACAAATTTGGAATTAAGCATAGATAGGCTGGTTATCAAGCACGCTTTAGATGTAGCCCGTGTGGCAGATGAAGCCCTACTGGGTTGTCATCCCTTTGAGGCCCAGCAGCACCCACTAGTCAAAAAGGGTCTTGGTCCACTCAGAGCCCACTGACACCAACAGGCACTAGCCTTACGGGCACAGTGCCCAGCACCAAGTGATCCCAACTATTAGTAAAGCTAGCTTCTGCTATGCTCATTCTGTCACCCTCCCTCAGTTACTGCTCAAACAGCAATAAAAACTTTCCAAACAGAAATACAGTTCAGAAAGCCAACAATGGTTTATTCAGCAGTGGGTGCATAGGGAATCTTTCCTCCTAACATGCCCACCTAGCCTACAAACGTAAACATATTTATATTATCAAAACACACAAAGTTGCAATTACATCAAACTTTTACACCAATCATAATGAAGTAACTCTCACTTTGCTTTTAAAGCTATAAAGAAATTCAGAGAGCATGCCCAGTGAGGGGTGGTCGTACCTTGGAGGCGGGTAGCTTTTAGAATGGAGGTGTGTTTTGGTATTATAATGAGATTATAATGAGCAAAGTTCACTCAGAGGACATGATTTTAACAGAAAATGAAATATTACTTGGCTCATGTACCAACTATGCAGTTTATCAGCTCTATGGTACCGCCAAGCTCTTGAGTTCTCATTCCTAAAATGTTTTTCTCATTTCTTATTGGTTACCTGTTGGGTTGGGGCTGTACAGGGGCCACAGCAGCAAGACTAGTTACTAACAACAAATATAAAGCAACCATCCGACCATTACCTTGCTATTGTTAATAATCTCATCACCTTGATCCCATCACCCTGGTTACAAAGACTATACACAATCTATGCCGTCACGATGGTTAAAAAAAGTTAAACACATCGGTTACACCTCCTCTGTGAAGATGCAGCTATACCTACCACTAAATGCCCTTGTGTCCAGTTAGTTAAAAACCCCCCTAAGCCTGTGCAAAAAAGCCCTGACGCAAAACATCTTGAAGCATGGAATGCCTGTTTGGCCTTGATTCCTAAGCCAGCAGCCCGCAGGGTCTCAACATCTGTTACATTGGCTTTTGCCAACAACCCCGCCCCCCATGTCCCACCTTTTCCCACCAGAGTCTTAGCAAGGGCCCTAGTGCCCCTCCCACCACTTCATCAGCTGGAAACTGGAAAACCTCCAGCTCTTGGTTACCATACAGACTCATCAGACATATGATTAGCACCCCAGGGGAGCTGGTCAGAACCTGCTGATCCCTCTCAAGCGGCATGGAGAATGCAGTTTACAGGGACTTCCCATCCACAGGTAGATGCCACGCCACCACCAATGATACTGTAATTTGTGTGTCCTCATGGGCACTCAAAATTCTGCCTTCAGTTGATCACACCGGACGGGACCGCTTCCCTCACCCTCTGCAGTGGTCCACAGAAGCCCCTTCAGCCCTTCCCATAGTCAAGTGTGACTTGACAGATGGCCCGAGGATCTGCAGCTCTTGTGGAGTAATCCTAACACAGTTCTGGTCAGGCCAAACCAACACCAGTTTACTACTGTAGCTACAGGGGACACCACAGAGCAGCAGAGTGGCAGCCTCTGCTGATACAAACTCTGTCCAGCTGGGGCAGTGGCAGTTTACACACCTCTGGGTTACAAGACTTGTTTTTCACAGAACTACAGCTATGCATCAGAAAAGCAGGATGTAGTAAGTTACCACAAAGAATGGTAACATACGGATTACTTCAGATAAGCTCCAGACAGTACATCCTTTTACAAGCATTTCACTCCTTACTCAGTGAGGCCATTAGATAACACTGCAGATATTTCTTAACTAGAGAGGCCTGCAAACCCTATGAGGCATTAGGTATTTTACTTCCACATATGAAACTATTCAGAGACTGGCCCTTCCATAGTGCTCAAGGGAAGGTACACTCTCCTGATACTTCTGAACAAAATCTCCCTCTAGTTCAGGTACTCCAAGAAGCACATTCTGTACCTCCAATGGCCCGTGCTGTTAACACCCTGTGAACCTGCACGCTCCAAAACACGTCACCTCCTTTGTCACAGAATTGGAAAAACAAGGAGTATTCCCTGCAGCCACTCCCCTTTCAACAGCCTCATCTCCCCTGTGCCTCCTCTCTGCCTCATACTGCAGCCCTGACAACTGCTGAAGTCATCAATGCCATTTACCTATGCACAGCAGGCGTGGACATTAAAGACATGTTCTTCCAGTGTCCCACCCACTTAGATGACAAAGCTTACTTTGCTTGTACCTGGAATGGCATTCTTTATGCCTTTACTCATTCAAGGCTATTGCTAAAGTCTTACCATTGTTCATGGTATCTTGGCATCAACATTAGCTGAGATTTCTCCCACTTCTGATGTCTCTCACCACCAGTATATTGATGACATTTTCCTAGGCAGAGACAGGTGGGAATCTGTTGCACTAGACATGATCTCCAATTTCAGCCCTCAAAGAACACCAGGAACTTTATAGTCCTCCCAGTAAATGCCAGGGTCCTGCCTAGAATGTAAGGTGTTTGGGTTCTTTTTAAAGGAGTCTTCTTGTGTGCCAGTACCATAGGTATTTCTGAAAGCATCTTGCAATCTGTTTTCTTTTCCCAAACTACTCCCTCCTCCAAACGCAAACATCAGAGCCTCCTAGGCACTTTAAACTTTTGTTGTGACAAGGCACAGGTTTTAGTCAGCTAGGCTACCCACTCTATTTGTTGCTATGCACACATTCCACCTGAGACTGGAAAATGAGTCACCAACAGGCCCTAACCTCCTAAAAGTATTCAACAGTATTGGTATTTGGGACCCTTCACTCCTACTGGCTGACTTGAATCCAGGGTCCATCACAGTGCAAACTGCTTGGTGGTGACTGTTCCAGGAAAAAGGTCCCAAGGACCTTACCTCTAAACCAATCCCTTTATGTAGCAAGGGGTAGCAAGATGTGCAAGTCTCAGATAGGAAATGGTAGTGCGCTTTACGCATTGCTGCCTTACTTGCCCTTTCTGATGTTGAAGAACTCCTTGTGGATTGCCCCCTTCTACAATCTATTCTTTGCAACATCCTTCACAAATTCCTTTCCCTGAAGGACATTCAAAACCCATGAGCATTCAGCATTGGGTTCTTGGTATCTCTGCTATCAGAATCCAACCTTTAGGCCCCAACCATATGATTCTCACAGCCAGCACCATGGAAATACTAGCAGACATTATACTGGTCCAACAATCAGTGTGTCATGTGCCTGTGCCACCCCTTTTGTAGCACATCCCTTACACCTTCTCACTTTGATGGCATTGTGTGCCTTTAGGTTAAAGCTTTAATCACTACGTTTACATATTCTCTTGTCTGAGTCCCACTGGTATTTCCATTCCTGAGCTCATCACAACCAACCCTCCAACTATTCTTCCTAACTCACCCTCAACTCCATCCCCCATCACTACTGAAGTACAGAATAGAATCACAGAATGGCTGGGGTTGGAAGGGACCTCAAAGATCATCTAGTCCCAACCCCCCTGCTGCAGACAGGGTCACCCTCCACTAGACCATGTTGCCCAAAGCCCCATCCAACACTTCCAGAGAGGGGGCCTCCACAACTTCTCTGGGGAACCTGTTCCAGTGCCTCACCACCCTCACAGGGAAGAATTTCTTCCTTATATCTAACCTAAATCTACCCTCCTTCAGTTTAAAACCATTAGCCTTCATCCTATTACTACACTCCCTGATAAATAGCCCCTCCCCATCTTTCCCGTAAGCTGTCTTTAAATACCGGAAGGCTGCTATAAGGTTTCCCTGCAGCCTTCTCTTCTCTAGGCTAAACATCAACTCTCTCAGCCTATCCTCACAGGGGAGGTGTTCCAGCCCCCTGGTAATTTTTGTGATGCTCCTCTGGACAAGTAGGTACTTGTGTGATTTGGAAAAATCATATGTAACAGCTACTTTTAGCTGTTCTTCAAGACTAATTTGTCAAGGAACAAATGAAGTGGCTATGAGGAGTCTAATGCTTACCTTTTCCATCACATGTAATTTGACTATGAGCCAACCACTTTATTCTACAAATATGACAGCCTGAGTGAGCCTTTTTGAGCTCTCCCTGCTAAGCAGCTGACTGCATGGTGGTGATCTCCCCTCGAGCTGGGACACCTCTCAAGGTTACTCCTCCAGGTTGAGACACCCCTTACTAACTGCAGATCTTTGGTAAGTGACTGATACCATGCATAACCTTGTATCACAGGGCATTAAGATCTTGTATTGCTATTATTGAATTATTATTATATCCTCCATACAGTAAATAGATTGAACCTTGCCATCGGACTTTCTTAAACCTCACTTTTACAACATCTTACTTCAATAAAACCACTTTTGCTGTTACCTTTGGCAGTGGTTCTTTAAGCAATTTGAATCTCCCCTGTGACAAGTGTAACTGAGGCACTCGCAACAGTTATAAAATATTCCTATTATTAAAAGCTTCTTTTTGTTGGACCAAAACTCTAAATAGCAAACATAGGTATTTCAATGCAAGCCACTCTGATCTCAGGTGTTTCCCACCTCTCCAGGACACAGAGTTCAGCAAACACAAGCTTCCAAGAACTGAAAGGGCAAAAGTTCAGCTGCAGGCCAGCACAACTTTGCTCCCTCATTTCTGCTTCTAGACTTCTAGCAGCCAGTCTCAGTTAACCAAAAGCATTTATAAATAATTCATGATGTTTAACATACGGTATCACAAAAAGATTAGAGCAGCTTGGCAGACCCGCCTATGTGGTACAAGATGGCCTGAATCAATGAAACGTGTGCCCAAAGGAAAAGAGTACCTACACACCAAGAATTCTCATTTTCCTCAGTTTGTAACTGTATTTTAGATGTCCCAGCACCACCAGCACACAGGGGTTTTCTTGCCACAAGGATTCTTAGCAGTTACATAGGAGATAATTTGTTAGAAATTACTTATGTTGACAGTTAACCACAGGCTGGTTACAGTAACTTTAAGTATATGAAGACTAGTCGCTTCTCTTTGCAGATTCCCAGCCCGCCATTTCCAACAGTGTATTTCTCACTTTCACCTAGTGGCCTTGCTGCCTTAATGCCATCTGCTGCTACAGAGGAGCATTACAAAACAGTTATTGGATGGGCCTGTTTTAGTTTTATACCCACTCCATGTTGAACCAGGCTCTTCCTCACAGCCTTCATTTGTGTTCTTAGCATTGTCTCCTCCAATCACCAGAACTTTTAATGTGACTTTATTCAGTATTATCCAATAGTATTTCCAAGTCAGTTTGTTAGCGGGTTTGTTCTGGTTTGTAATTTTTTGTTTGTGGGGTTTTTTTTGTTTTGGTTTGGGGTTTTTTTGGGTTTTTTTTAAGTGAATGCACTTCATTCTCAAAGTCCTCAGGGCCCAGATCTACCACAGCAGGAAGAGCACTCAGAACAAATGGGACCTTTTCAGAACAGATGAAGAAACAGGGCAGAGATTTTTCAAGTTCAAGCAACAGCCATTAAAATAAAACCCATCAAAATTATCCTCCTCAAATTATCTCATTAGCATAGCTCTGGTGCTTGTTAAGGGATGCCATAAGTGACCACCTCCAGCAGCTCCGTGGCCTCGTGGTCCTCCTGTCTCGAGGCTGGAGTCCAACCTGGAGACCCAGGTGTCTCCATTGCAGGAGCTGCTGCTGCTTTCCTGGCTGCAGGTTCAACCTGCAGCAAGGCTAAGCGTGTGCATCCCAGACACACACAGAGGACATCGACAGCCTAGACGCTGCCTTCAACAGCACCAACATATATGACTCATAAAATGTAAGCAAAGACAGACAAGTTGCCTTCCACCTCTTTGGCTGGTCAGGATTGAATGTCTCTCTCTAACCCACACACCCTATCTACATTCACAAGTACACACAGATTCACAGATGCCCCAAGTACAAATATGGCCTCTCTGCCCATCCAATACCCCTGCACAGATCCCAGGCCCTCTTACCTACTTCAAAGGGTCTCCTACCTGCCAGCTATCCAGCTTGAGGCTCACTAGCAGATGCATGCACTCACTTGTTTCGTAAGCACTCCACGCTCACAGATCCTTCCCAAATACCAGCATGGACCCTCTGCCATTCCGATACCCCTGCCTGGACCAAGGGTCTCCTACCCAACACCTAGTCCACCTTGAAGTCCGCTAGCAAATTATACAGGCAAACCCCACACCCCCAGTTTGGGGAAGATATACCCCACGCACCCTCACCAGCAGCCAGCACCAGGCATGTGGGCTGTGACCCACAGTCCCGCTCCAGCCACTAGCACTCAGCCCCTCACTCTCTCCACTGGCCCTGGTGAGGTTCCCACTCCAATTGCTGGCACTGCATGCCAGGGGTGCCTACATCCCCGATCTGACCCCAGTTGCTGGCACCAAATCCACTCACATCTGTCCCCCCCAGTAGCCAGCACTCCAGTCTGCAAAACCTGCGGAGACACTCCCAAGACGTGCAGTCTTTCCAATTACTGATGCAAAGACACCTCGCTCCAGTTGATGGCATCACAGCCCAGGGGTGCCTACATCTCCAGTCTGACTCCACTTCCTGGCCCAGTTACCTACTCTCACTGGTCTCCTTAGTAGCTGGCACCTACTCCTTGCAGCACTCACACACAGGTGATAGAGAGATCAACCATGCAGAGAGATAGCTAAGAAAGGACTGAAGATAGGACTGGCTGCAGCTGCAGGGATCAGGCACAGGGCTCAGGCAGACCAACCTCCTGACTAGCCAGAATTTACACACAGCTGGCCCCTTTTATACCCTCTTCTGTTCTCCCTGTGCAAAGCTCCACCATCCTCTTCCACCCACCCACACCTGGGACTCCCAGGTTTGCACTCTAATCAGTTTAAGTCTAGGTTTGCCTACAGTTTCTCAAAGGCCCATCAATTAACAAGACTGATAAGGTTTGTTTCTTCTGTCTCCTTCACATTTGCCTGTCAGGTTTGTCTAAGTCTTGTTTATTGCTCCCCTGTCCTTCTCCACATAATCCCATTTGACAAGGTCCGTGATCAGATAATCTTGCTGAAATAAACACTCTCATCTCACATCTCTTATCAATTAGCAAAGCTGAGGAGGTTTGCTTCTTATCTCCAGTATTGTTCATCCATCAGGTCTGTGTCTCTGTACATTTGGTTTATTCCTTCCCCCTTATTGTCTCCTTTTGCACTGAAAAGGTCCTTGAGCAGATAACCTTAATGAAGCAGATGTTCTCACCACCTTCCACATTCCCTTACACTCAACACATTTCCCACATTGCTGGAAACAATGTCCTGGAAATGGTGCTCCTTCATTGCCAACACAGGCCATGCTTTTAACTCTTGGTCTGCTATTCCTTCTGCTGCTTTCTCACACATTTCCATTTATATCAGTCATGGCAATTTTAATATTTTTGTTACAAACTACAAATTATATTTCAAAAGGGCAGGGCTGAAGGACTATTAAAAACGTGGGGAAAAGGGAGATATATGAAGAACAACGAGAGGGGGAAATAGAGGGGAAGAATAAAAGGGGCTCGTCACAAGTAAGCAAGGCCCAGTTGGGACCAGAGGCTCATAGCTCGTAGGTCTAAGGGCAGCAATTGAGGGGACTGGGGTGCCAGCACCTGGAGAAGAGGCCACTGCATTGGAGGTCTCAGTGACAGCAACTGGAAAGGCTGGCATGCAGGGAAAGTCTGGGTGCCAGCACCTGGAAAAGGAGCTGCAGCTCACCGGGCTATATGTCAGCCACTGGAGAGACCATGGGGTGTGCAAGAGGTCCAAGGGCCCGTAATTAAAGGGATCTCAGTGTGTTTATATTTTCTCATAGTGGATTTATGTCAATGTGTGCATGGCTGTGCAAGTGTAATTTCAAGCTGAACTAGCCAGAGCAGGAGGAAAACCCAGAAGACACGTAACCAACAACAGACCAGTAGCAAAGTCTATGACCCAATACCCCTGTACCCATGTGTCACTTGTATACACAAAATTAGTCGGTAATCCAATCACAATTTTGGTAATTTTTCTCCAGTTCATGCTGAATCTAAGATTTATAAGACAATGGTTGATAACTTTCATGGGTGCCTTGCACTAACTACACAGGTCTCTGCACACTACACTACCCAGAATTGTTTAATACTCTTGAGACTATATTAAAATTGTGGTTCTTGTAGCAGGCAGTTAATAACAACTTGAGAAATTACAATTACAGAATTCAATTTTTAAATTTATCCAGAGATAGTACTACAATCAAAAAACAAGGAAAAGGCACTCCTTGGCCCTTGGGAATGGACCTGATCCACAGTCCTACAGCTATAGAATCTCACCGGGCAACATTGCCACAAGAGTCACGGGAATCACGGTCACAGCCAGAATGGCAGCAGGAAAGAAGCCATTCTCATTAGCAATGAGATAACACAGATAAACACCATGGCACATATCAACAATCAGAAGTGCTAGATACAGAAAAATCTGAATTTGTCATAAGCAGCATCTAAATCAAGCTCAAAGGGATTAGTCTGAAAGATAAAAAGTGAATTTTCTGCAAGCATCATGGACTGCAGGCATGAGCTTTAAAATTCAAGTTCTCCATGATATCAAGCAACATAACATCAGCAAAAGAGATATCACTGTTCAGAACAAAATGAAATCTTCAAGATTGTATTTGATTGTTTGATGGCACCAACCAAGCATTTATCGCTTATGTTCCTCAGGGGAAAAGTTATGTTCAGTTTTGACTAATAACCATAAACATGAGAAAGTTTCAAAAACAAAATCAGAAGATTTACTGGGAAAAAGGCATTAATAACTGGGATCAGGTTCATCACACAAATTAACATCTCCTAAGAGTCTATTCAGAAACCTACAGGTGAAAGCTTTTCTAATACTAGCATCAGACTCCTTTATACAGGAATATCCTTGCCTCTGTAGGATAGTTCACATATATAATTGAAATATATACCTATTAAGTGTACATCTATAGCTCATGCTTTTTAGTCGTATTACTGTGATGGAAGAGGTCAGCTAATAATAAAGCAGAGTCCAAAGACACTTTTTCTCGGATGGAATGACATTTTTAGAAGATACCTACACCCCTATGCTACAGCTACAGATTTCTACTAGGGAGTAGTAGAAATTCCTCATTTTGCTCTGTGTCTCTTTTAATCTCATCCCATTTTGCAATTAAATAGGGTTTGAGAATTGCCGGGGCTTCCCCTAATTAGTGGTTTTACCATGGTACAATCTACAGTAGCAGATATCGGGGTATCACTGGATTCTCCACATTTGTAGATAGCTTGTATGCAGGCAGCTTTGGTGACAGCATCAGAGACTTCATTTTGGGAACAAATGGGAATCACAGATGGTTCACCTTGATCCAAGGCATCTATTTCCCCAGCCCAGTTGACTGCCCTACTGGTGAGGGAATGGGCTTCATCTATGGAGTTGGGTCCTAGGTTTAAGAAAACTCCTGGAGCCTAATAAGTATTTGCTTCATCTCCTCTCAATGTTACCCTGTCACCACCGCTGAGGCAGACAAGTCATTAATATTCAGTTTCACCTAGCTTTTTGCTGTAGTTCTCTTGTCATTTTGCCACCTGCAATGCATCCTATGGAATGCTTTGTGTAGAATATCTCTGATCACCTCTCTGAGGTCCTTCAAAGTAATGATATGCCTAGTCTTACATTTGCAGTAGTCCAAAAGGGAGAGAGGGTTAACTTTTCCTTCTTCATGGTCATCAGGATCAACCCAAATATCACCATCCAAATCCTCTGGGGACCCTATTAGTTTCCTAATTTGCATGGGGATAGAGGGATGAGAGGTCTACATGAGCATCATTTCAATCTTTTCTTCCAACTTTTGCATTTTATCCTTTTCTTCCTGTAACTGTTATGCAGCTATTCAATTTTTAAAGACAGTAGTAATTCAACTGCCTTTCTGCCTTCCATGTCTTCTTTTAGGTCCTACTCCCTTTTACTGTTATTCCTCCTATCTTGATAAGCAGCGTATGAACGAGTACCTCACTTTTTTCAAATAATTCCTTTCCCTTTTCCATGCTTTATGTGCCCCCAGCCACCTTTAGCTGTTCTTCCACAGCTAGCCAATCACATCAATTATCATGAGCCCATTCTTCTGAGAATTTGGGACTCACTTATTCCATGCTTCCATAAGCAATTAATGATACTATTGCCATTCTGCTGACTACGCCAATTTGTCACAGAAGAGTGGAACGCACCTCACTCAAAAGAGAAGCAGCAATATGTTTTATTGAGGTAAAACAATAATTTGACAGAGTTTGTTAAATTCCATTGACTTTAACAAAATTCAACAGAGTTTTATTAAGGTTCAAGAAGTTTGATGGCAAGATTTACCTTATTAATTACTGTGTGGAAGAAATATACAAAGAAATATTGAGTTAGCAAAGCTTACGAAGTTTAACAACCTATCAGTCACTTACTGAGGATCTGTTGCAGCAAGGGATCTCCCAATGTCGAGAGGCATCCCTACTCAAGGGGAAAGTCACCCAGCAGCAGTCTAGCTGCAATTTAGGGGGACCTCAAATCAGGTTCATCCAATACTCTGCCATTGGTAAAAGGTGTCTCTGCCCTGAGGAGCAACCCTGAGAGGCGTCCCAGCTCAAGGGGAGATCACCACTATGCAGCCATGCTGCCTAGCAGGGAGAGATCAAAAAAGGCTCACTTAGACTGTCATATTTATGGGATAAAGTGGCTGGCTTGTAGTCAAGTCATGTGGGATAGAAAAGTAGGCATGAGACTCCTTGTACTCACAACTTTCTTTGTTTTTTGATAAATGAGTTTTGGAAAAGCCACCTATTATTTGTGTGTTAATCGCATGATCGGTGTTCCAAACTCAGATGCATTGAGGTTTACTGTGTCATTCCGCTCCTTTGTGGGTTGAGAACAGGTTGCAATTAGAGGAGTTCTTGACCCAGCTACAGCTCAGGCCTTTACAGCCTGTACCAAACTACCACTAGTTTAGTTAAGGGATCACGCACATCCGTCACAATCATACTTTATAGAAACCACTGTGAAATGCAGAGCAACCCTGAAACGTGCTTCAATCTCTGAAGACTTGCCAAGTTCCCTCCAAGTTTTAAGGCACATTCAAAGAACTGCCTTACATCTTCAGTAGTTGTACGTTCTTTTAGAAGTACTGCTCTCAAATCATTCAACACTGAATGACTACTAGTTGGAGAAAAGTTTGCAATCTATGTACAGAATACTGACTGAAGTGCAAATTAAGAAATTAATTGAATTTCAGTCACAGCGAATAACAGCAATCTTTCACCAGCACATACTAGAAGAGCTCTTTGGCATATTTGCATTTTATGGAGACCATTTATACTAGCAATAAGGCATATTACTAGCTTCAAGATCACAAGACTATTTTTAAGAAAAAGTATAGCTATGATAATGTCTTTCTTCTCTGCTGATTTGTGAAGTTTCCTGTATACTGTAAGTTACATTATCAACACTTCCACTCATTAAATGGTCTTCCCTTCAATTCTTCCAAGTATAAAATCGTACAGCTTTACATTTATAAATCCTACAGGTTTACACTTTCACTGTCCTTTGCAGTTTCAAGACTGTTAAGAATCTGCCACTCTCATTTATAAGAAACACAAATAATAGTTGGAGAGACCCTAGTAGCGCCTAGCAATCAACAGTGTGAAAAAGCAATAATCCATTCCCTGTCAGCAATGGTGAAGTACTAGAGTCCTTTGAAAAACTGCAACTAACAGTATTAAGTATAGCTCAAATACTTTGAGTGGCAAAGACAGGTTGAGAAGTTTACATTTACCCAAACCCCATTTCCTTGCCATTTCTACATCTGCAGTCGCACCAATGCTGCTACTTGTGGTGCTTCAGGATGAACCAGACTATTGATAATAAAATAGGTTCCATATTTCCAACCTTTTTTTAAAAAAAGGTAAGACCACTTACTTCAGCAATCTTGCTAGTGCATCCCTTCAGACAGATGTGTGGCACCCACTGGAAGAACAGGAGTTCCTCACTGGTCTTTGCTCCTAGAAGGGACAACAGTCATTAAGCTGCAAGTGCGACTTTTACTACAGTAGCAATGACCTGTACCAACAATATCACTGAATAGTCTCCGATGTCCCTGATTACTAACAACACATCAGAAGATCTCCTGGCAGGTTTTGAAGTTCAATCTGTTGTGAAGCAAGAGCTTCCTTTTATTAGTGCCCATCAGTTCATGAAGGCGAAGATAGCAATCACCTAATGTTACAACCATAACATGTGTTTTCACCATTTTTCCTTGTCTCTTTTTTTCTTTCCTCCTCCTAAGAGTCACCAGCAGGCTCTACAGTTTCTCACAAGCCCTCATGATGAGGCTTAGGAAAGCATGAGCTGCTCTAGGAATGAAGATAGCCAAATGGCACCTTGGCTTTCTGCTTCCTTTACTCTCTCTTTGCTGTTTTCAGCCTTCCCTCCTGACCCCTTTTAAATCAGGGGGTGGGGAGTATTGATCTCTCTCTTGTGCCCACTTGTTGATTATTAGTCATCAAAGAGAAGAAAGGCTCAACATCAAACCAACAGGTTAATTATTGCATTGATTAGGACCAGGAGAGACCACAAACACTGTGACAAAGTCACCCACCTCCAGTACATTGGTCATGGTTGCAGCAAACGAACATGAGCAAGTTCAGCACATACAAGATTTAAGAAACCACTTCCTTTGTTTGCAGCCCACAACCAAAAGTCAGTAGACCCAGGTGGTGGCTCAGAAGGTCATTGTAAGCAGCTCAGCTGGTCCATTATGGGCAACAGGCCTGGCAAGGACTGCCTGAGGAACACACACCACACCTGTACTCCATCAGAGGTGACTAAGAGAACACCACAGGCCCCTTTTGATCTTTTTTCCTCACAAAAAAGGCAAACAAGAGAGCTGGAAAACATTGCTTTGCGTAATTTTTAGAAACAGATACAGAAATATTCTACTACCAAAACACATTTGCTTGCAGAAAACACTGAAGTCAATAACTTGCTGGCTTTTAAAAAGCCAGCATTTGAAGGACAGTCTCCTGCACTGATCTGGAATTATTTTTGTTGAAGAATGGTAGGAACAGGGAGCAATGAAACAGCATCTTTGCTTTAAGTAGAAAACAGAACCGAAGTGACAAAACTTTACTAAAAACTTGGCAGATCAATGAACTGGAGAAACCACTTTGGTTACTATTAAGCAGGAAACCGAAACATCCCGTAACAGACTTGATATGAAGCATGCTGTAATGTTTTTTTTCTGCCAAAACATCAGACAATATACTGTTTCCTGAAACAAAAATACTGTTTAAGCTTGAACTACAAAGAGGGCTTCATTCTTTAACACTGAAGCACCAAACAACTCACTGCAGTGAGCCACATGAAGACAGAGAACTAATGGTTCCTGATAAACACCTTCAGAACTACCCCAGCACATTAGCTAAGGCTTTGCTTTGAGACTCGGGAACTTTTATACTGGCACAGCTATGGAGAGTAAAGACTTTAATTTTGTGGACAGTAACACATAAGTGATCATTAACACAAGCCTGCTTTCTCTGCCAGAAATGTCTATCTAAATGTTGTGGAACACTGCCTGGTTAATTCAAGGAAATCGGGTGATAAGAGCCCAGTTAAGGAGCTTTTGATGTTTTACTCCCATCGTTCTCACATGCAACAGCTAGAAAATATTTACCAGGAGTCACAATGAGCTGGGTTTGTTTTGTTCTATTTTTAAGTCGTCCCAGGAGGCTAGTTAAGAGAGGGAAAGGCCTGACATCACCACAGAGCTCCTAGAAAGAGTTGAGTCAACCTCATAACAACTTCTAGGAAAACAACCCCCAGCATTCCTATGGGCTTCTGAAGCATATCCAGTGCTGGGAAAACCTGCTCATGTTCCAGCTGATGCCTCTAGTTTTCACCAATACTAGTGAAAGTCCATATGAAGTGTATTTCCTGAAGCATATGAAAAAAGTTGATAAAGAAGTGTTGATGGGCTACTTGCCTTTTTTCTCACATTTTCATCTGCCTTTGCAGACAGAATAAGCTAGGTAATCCTTTCAACTACACTACTCCAACAACCCAAAGCAGAAATAGCAACCTACATCTCTTTAAAACAATTTTTTCCCCTTTAGTTATATAAACAGGTTTGTCAGTTCAACCACAATACTCGACTGCAGGTGTCCCTCTCACACAAGGACGAGCACTGGCTCTTTACACATACCTTGTGATGTCCACCTGAAAGGCTGAAGCAAAAATCACAGGCAAACACTGGACTTCCATCACAGAGCTTAAACACAAGGGACTCAAAACATCTCTTCCCCACACTGCCAGCCCACAACCCTGAAAGCTATTGTTTTATTATTATTATTTTAATTTCTTTCAGTCCTATCTCCCTGGATTGCCATACCTTATGGAGAAAGACAGTAAATAAACTTCTGCTCAAGGTGACCAGGGCGGGAGATGTCTCTGGAGACAAACAGCTCGGCCGAAAAGTGTACCTGCAGCTCTCATCGTGTTTGCTCAGCCACTCGCAGGACGCTTAATTGATGTTAATCAGTTCTGCGAGACGAGCAGCTAACTACCTGCCGGCCGCCGCACAGCACGATGCCCGACCCGCTACACCTCTGGTACCCCCCGCCTCTGCCCAGCGCCGCCCGTGACGGTCAGGACAGGACCGCCGGCCGCCTCAAGAGGGGCCCGCAGCCTCCCCAGCAGACGACCGCGGTGACCTCGCTTGCCGGCGGCCCCGGGCGGCTCCGCCCGCAGCCTCCCCCACTACCCCAAGGAGGAGCCGGGAACTGCCTCACCAGCCCAGCCCGAGGAAACAGCCCCGCCACCCACCCCGAGCCCCACCGGAGGGGCGGCGTGGCCCTCACCGGCGGGGCAGCAACTCCCACCCCGCCCGCCAGGCGAGTAGCTCTCCCGCCGTGGGTCCCCCCGCGCCGCCGCCCGTCCTCACCGAGCCCTGGACGGACGGACGGGCAGTCGCCCCGCACGCAGAGGCGGAGCCAGCGGCCGTTGACTCCGGTGAGAGGCGGAAGGAGACCGCTACCGCCGGCGGCCAGGGGCAGGGGGCGGGCGCCAAGGCCCGCCCCGGGGCGGGACCCTCCGCGGAGCGGGGCGAGGAGGCGGGGCCGCTGGCGGCGATTCTCGCCGCTCTGCCCAGCCCCGGCTGGGCCCTGCGGGGTCCGTGGAGTTGGGGGCCTAGGGTCCGGGGCCTGAGCCGGCCAGGCCGCGCCGCGCCAGCCCAGCCAGGAAGCGGTACGAAGGCAGCGGTGTGCAGTTCAGCCGCTGCGGCTGGCCAGCGCCGCCTGGGAGGACGAGCGGGAGCGGAAGTTTGCCCGTGGTTTCACCGGGGCACCGGCAGGGAGCTGTGCAGCGCGATCAAATTCGGGTTTCGGCTTCTGAAATCCCTCCAGACCGAGCCCCTCCTCCCTGCCTCCCTGCCTGCCTCCCTCCCTGCCTGCCTGGCCGGGTCCCCAGAGAGCTCCCGCAGCTCCCTGCTTCAGGCACATCACAATTTCTAAGAAAAAGACAGTGTTTTTTTTCACTCCCCACCATGAGTTGTGGACCAGTTGGGACTATAAGGGGAGCCTGCAATTAGAGGAGCTGGGGACTGATAAATATAAAGGCTATGTAGTAAAAACTAAGTAATGGAGGGGGGAAGTTAGATATTTAATGTGCAAAGATACGTAAGCAGTACAGTACTTAAATTTCACATCGCAAAATTACCAGAAGGCTATGATCTGTTTAAAAGGCCTACGTTTAAGTTTTAAACAGGTGACAAGCCTATACTGAATAGATCTTACCTTAAGTTACATATCCTGAGTAGCGCTTAGGGGAACAAAGCTCATTATATAACTGTATAGTCATTTTTATTAAGGTTTATAAATGAGCTAGTCACCGAAATCCGGGAATAAACCTCGTAACACCAATGTAGTGTTAAAAGGCAGGCATTCTTTATTGCAGCGCTGGATGCACGGGGGATAGTTCCACCCAACATGCCCACCTAGCCTACAAACATGCACATATTTATATTCTCAATACACACATAGTTACAATTACATCACATAGTTACATAGTTACTTCATTATGATTGGTGTAAAACTTTCTCGCTTTGCTTTTAAAGCTATAGACTTAAAGAAATTCAGAGAGCATGCCCAGTGAGGGGTGGTCGTACCTTGGAGGTGGGTAGCTTTTAGCATGGAGGTGTGTTTTGGTATTATAATGAGATTATAATGAACAAAGTTCACTCAAAGGACATGATTTTGACAGAAAATGAAATATTACTTGGCTCATGTACCAACCACGCAGTTTATCAGCTCCATGGTACCGCCAAGCTCTCAGGTTCTCATTCCTAAAATGTTTTTCTCATTCCTTACTACTGCTAATAATCTCATCACCTTGATCCCATCACCATGGTTAAAGAAGTTAAACACATCGGTTACAAGCTGACTGCTCACTCACACAAGTATTGGGATGTGTGTCTCCAAGCAGGCTGGTGTGATGTAGGATAAGGGACTGGCATGTGATGGAGGACATGGCAGCTGCTGAATCCTCTGCTGAATCCTCCCTGTATGTCCCAAGTTCCCCTTCATTGTTGCGAACAAACTGCTTTTGGATAGGCCTTATATATATATATAACCTTTTGGAGTCAACAGTTACTGTGATCTTTTGCCTCTGTGCAAGTCTTAGGAAAGGTATGGACTCAATGCTGTGCTTTTGTTTTCCCTTTCTAGTTACCTGCTGGCTTCGGGCCAGTTGTCGCCCGACCCTACACTGACAGATCTTTTAAGGATCCTTGGTAGAGTGAGAACTGGCCACAAGTTTGTAGTTACGATTAAAGCTTTATTATTATATTAAAATGTTACCAATCAGCATAGCTTACTGTTACACAGAATTTCTAGCAATTGGCATAGCTTTCCTATTACCTAAAATGGCAGTTAACTGGACTTTTTAGTCACCTGGACCCCTTCTGCAGATCAGGTCAAATTCTTAGTAATCAGAGTATGATACAATAATCGTAATCTAGATTCTGACTTTTAAAAGTACCTGAGTCATCCACTCAGCCCTCAGAGGAAGAACAACGGACTATTCTGATTCTTGTTCCAGAATGTTCTTGATCTTTTGCCATGAGGGTGGGTGATCTCGAGCGATCTTTCAGGTGGTCATGAGCCCCTTCCTTAAATGAACTCTGTATGTCCTTTGGCCCTATGTGGTAATCAGACTACGGATCTGAGCATCCTCCGACATGCCCTCCATGTCCTGTGCTGACCAACCTTTACTTTGTGTTTTATTATCCCAATGGAGACCGTAACTGTTTCCCGCCACAATGTTTGAGACATGAACACACATTAACCCTTTCAGTCTCTCACACCCCTTTTTGGGCCATGACCCAGGTACAGATGTACCAGCCTGTCAGGAGGTGATTGATTGTCATTACTGTTCCCAAGCCATAGGGAAAGCAAGACCCAGGCATGATAAGGGGGTGACTTAATGCTCTGGTTTGCTGCCTTTCACAATCCACACCCAACTGATTCTAGGTT
The DNA here is from genome assembly GCF_011004875.1 of Balearica regulorum gibbericeps. Taxonomy (NCBI): domain Eukaryota; kingdom Metazoa; phylum Chordata; class Aves; order Gruiformes; family Gruidae; genus Balearica; species Balearica regulorum. Next base: position 66,549,802 of record NC_046184.1, read on the forward strand.
GGCACGTGGCCCAGGAAAACGGGGGGAAATCACACCAAGCAGCTCAAGAAGGGGGTGAAGGAAGGGTTGCACCACAACAGTGTTAGAGAAAAATCTGAGCAAGAGTTGAGTGAGCAATCACAGGAGGCATCCCTGACCACTGGGGCATCACAGGTTTTGCCATCCAGAATATCTCACATACTGTTATGCTTCACTGTTCCGTAACGGGTGTCACCATGTCCTGGCACAATCCTTTACCAGCTGTCAGGAGCGAGGGATACCAGTCAAATAGCTTCATTTTCTTGCTATCTGGTTACTGAATGAAACCACAAGCTTGTGCTTGTGTGGACCACTGAGGTAACAACACATCATCTCCATTTTATTCAAAAGAACCTCAAAGTTTCTTACAAATTTTCATGGTCGCATGTGTAAGAGGAAATCTAAGAATAGCCAGAGACAGCAGACCCGCAGCAGGGGAAATGAGACCATGTGCCACCACGGGACAGTAACCAAACTCTCAGCGCAACACAAACACATTTAGCATTTCTTGTGAGACAAAGACCAACTTGCTGGTTTAGCACATTTAGAAGATTACTGATTTAACATCTGAAAGGGAACGGGGTAAGCAGTGTAACAATGCTGCACTTAAGCAAGCTGCAGGATAAGGGTGCAGTGACTAATTATCTCTGATTATCTCTGGGCTGGTTGTACAAATTGTGATTTGTCAGGGACAATTAGCAATTAATCTAAAGGATATAAGGAAGTACAACGGGCCACAGAAACAAAAACAAAAAAAAAGCATTAAAAGGCTACTTGGAGACTGAGGTGGCACCAGCAACAGAGAATCAGCATTGAAGGCCCCACCATCTCATAGTATCCTGGACAAAATGTCCAGCACACAGCTAGACAAGTCCATGATACTTTGCGTGAGCAATTGGCTGACAGGTCAGGCTCAAAGAGTTATGGTAAATGGGGTTACATCAGGCTGGTGGCTAGTCATCAACAGGGTCCCCTGGGGCTCAATTCTAGTGCCAGTGCTCTTCTATGTTTTTATAAACAATCTGAACACAGGAGTCAAATGTACATTAAGTAAGTTTGCCGCTGATACTAAATTAGAAGGAGGTGTGGACTCCCTTGAGGGCAGAGAGACCTTACAGAGAGATCTGGGTAGACTGCAGAGCTTGGGCAATCGTAGGAAATGTAATGAGAGCAAGTGCCGGATTCTCCACCTGGGATGGAGCAATCCTGGTTATACATACAAACTGGGGGACGAGAGGCTGGAGAGCAGCCCCGCAGAAAGAGATCTGGGGGTTTGGGTTGATGGCAAGTTGAATATGAGTCAACAGTGTGCCCTGGCAGGCAAAAGGGCCAACCGTGTCCTGGGGTGCATCAAGCACAGCATAGCCAGTCGGTCAAGGGAAGTAACCATCCCACCCTGCACTGCACTGGTGCGGCCCCACCTCCAGTACGGTGCAGAGTTTTGGGTCCCTCAATACAAGAAGGACATCAAACTATTAGAGGGTGTCCAGAGGAGAGTGACCAAGATGATGAAAGGCCTTGAGGGAGGAGGAGCAGGTGAGGTCATTTGGTTTGTTCAGCTTGGAGAAGAGAAGGCTGACAGGTGACCTCATGGCAGTTTACACCTTCCTCAAGGAGGGCAGTGTAGGGGGAGGTGGTGATCTCTCTCTGGTGACCAGCAGTAGGTCACAAGGAAATGTAATGGAGCGGTGTCAGGGGAAGTTCAGACTGGACGTTAGGAAAAGGTTCTTCACTGAGAGGGTGGTCAGTCACTGGGACAGGCGCCCCAGGGCAGTGGTCACGGCACCAAGCCCGTCAGAGTTCAAGGAGCATCTGGACGACCCTCTCAGTCATATGGTTTAGTTTTAGGTAGTCCTGTGAGGAGCAGGGATTTGAACTCAATGATCCTTATGGGTCCCTTCCAACTTGAGATATTCCATGATTCTATGATTCTGCGATCTGAAAATCAGTTGCTACAGAGGTGAATATCCTTCTCCTCAACATGCCAAGCAGGTTTCATGAGCCCAACAGATGTAATGCAAATGAGGAATTCAAACTTGTTTCTTTACTAAGACAAGCTCAATATAATGCTATGTTTCTAATTACCTTTGCACACATACGCACACACTTACCTGCGCTTCACAACTTCCCATTACAACAGAGAGATCAGGAGTCTGTTGCAGCAGATGGGCTTGGGGTGCTAATTGCATCTTGGTTTTCTTGTGGCCCAAGGCTTTATGGTTTCTTTGCCACTCAGCGCTTAATCTTTTGGAGATCCTTGACCTTTGCCTCCTCCAGATTCCTAGCTACCAGAGTGTACCTCCCGACCCAGTGCTGTTTGTGTGGCATCCCGGCCCCCTTCCTCCGCTGTTGGGCATGGCCTCTCCTTGGTCAAGAGCTGAGTATAGTATGCAACAACAGCTGCCTATAATGAGGTGTGGCCAGCAGGATGATGCAAACAGGAACTGGGTGTAATGAGCCTTGATGTCTGCCATGGCTGAAATACGGACAGGAGAGCACTCTGAAAAAGTAAGGGAATCAAGCATAAAGTGGAATTGTTCTGTTTAGAAAGCATATGACATAAATGAAACATAACCACCATGAATTAAATGTTGGAAGGTAGTGTCAGGATGCAAGCCTGCTCTACTCGAAGTCTGATACAATCCAGCAATTATATCAGTTACACCACCTTGGGCCAAAATTGTCTAGGTAACAGTGTTAGAAACATGAGGTTGAGAAGCAGGAGTAGCAGCATTAAGGCCAATGAGGAAGAAGTAACATGGGGACTGTTGTTTATTTTGGGAGGAATCTGGGCAGAAACAAGGAGGCATGTATAGGACAGTGAAAAGGTGGTCTCAGGGAAAGAGAAAATGGATAATTAAGTATAATCTGAGGTGAAGAACGAAGAAGGTGGGATTTTGGCACTAGGACTGCAAGTGCTTATTGATGGTGGTGTTAAAAAATGGAGGTAACATATACTAAACATGTCCTGGTTTCAATTTCCACTCTGTCCTGAGGTCCCACACTTATTTTAATCTCAGTCTATGGATGATTTGTTCTTGTGTTTCAGCTCATCTAGGTGTCGAGATTCCATTATAATTGCTCTATGTTATGTTGATTTTTAACAAGATTGAGTCTGAATAAACTCTCCAGGTCAGGTTACTATCATTCTTAGTCCACACAGAGTTCATTTTCTTCCAATCAAAACCTCCATCAGTTACAGTGTTGTTTCCAGAATCTTGTAACACAAACAATATTACCGACCCATTGCACTGGCTTTCCATAATTCTCAGAGTAGTGAAGGCAGACACACTCATTATTTCCATGATCATCACCGCGGCAGTGCCCGTCTCCAGCTCCCCACAGCCCTGCCCTGCCTGGCCATGGGCCTCACTGAGCTGCGCCAACCCGCAGGTTCATGTCCTGGCCCAGCCTTGGCCCGTCCCCAGGGCCCTGCCCGGCCATCCTGGGGCTGTGTCTGACCCTGGTTCCCCTCACTGGGCCTGATCCTGACCCCCATCCAGGGGCTGGTATCCCAGCGGTGCGGGATGCCGGGGGCTGGGGCAGCAGCACGGCCTTGGCTGCCAGCCCTGCCCTGCTGCCCACAGGAAAAGCAGGCAGTCGGGGCAGGTGGCCAGTTGAGGCTCAGCTCAGGGGTGTCCCTGCCTCCACTTATATACTCTTTTCTTTTTGACAGCAGATTATGTATGATCGCGCTCACGTGGCTGCACATCAAACAATTCAATGTTGCAGTAATTAGAAGCTGGGGCCACTGTGAACTGATGATTATCAGCAGGAGCAGGATGTTCGCTTTGTGAACTGAGACCTGATCGTGCACACCAAGCCGTGTCCTTGACGCCTCGCCAATCTTCCGAGTCCTCGCCTTGCAATGAATAACATTGCTATGTAAGAGATATAAAACAGCAGAATATTCTTAGTAGTCCATATGTTTGAACTGTGCTGCATGTACTCATTTTTCATTATGGCATTTCCGTATAGATGGGCCTTCACCTTTATTCTGCAAATTGTGTTCTGTCAACAACTTCAAATACAAAACTGTGTCCCCAACCTCTGCATATATACATATTCAAAGGGGCACCTTCACTTTTATCATTCCTACTCTTTCAATCTTGTACTTTATTTTCTCTTACATCTCTGACCATTCCTGATACATGTCAGTTATCCACGTTAAAATATCTCCCTCTGAAGGAGTTTCTAGTGAAGTTAAGGACATAATGAACAGCATCTTCATTCCTAAAGACAGTTTGGAAGAACTAAATCCCAGATGCCAATCAGCTGGAGCTTCTTAAAACTGTCAAGATCAGGGAGAACTGGTAATTTCAGTCCTTCCCACTCTTATTGACTGTATTCTATAATGTCTCTGCAACAGTTTGGTTTTCATGCACCACTTGTGCAGTCAGGATGACTGAAGGTCATTCAGCACTTGCAACCTTTGCTTCATCCTCAGACCTTGGAGGCTGGTCGTGGTCACCAAACCCTTGAAGCAAAGGCCTCCAGCTGAGTCAGTGACTTGTGGAGTTGCACATGTGGGGTATGTTTCCAGTTATCACGTAATATATGTTTATTTATTCATCTGTCATCTTTTCCCTTTCCTGTTTTCTTGATCTTCATGTTTCTGTTGGGCACTGATATTTGCCGTTACTGATTGTATCACATGCCTCAGACTGCCAGTTTCTCTAACAGGCGTATCCACCATTCTTTCATTCACTTTCCTGTTCCTGTTCCTCTGACAAGCTTTCACATGTCTGATCCACAAATGGTTCCCAGACTGACTCATCCATTTATCAATCTCTTTACATGGATCCTTATTTGAAATAATCTTCTCATCCCCTGACTTCTACTACCTTTTGGCTCAAGCAAATATCTAGAATTGTATTCCCTGCACACAATATTCTGAATCTTAAACCACCCATCCTTTTATCACCTCATCATCTCTAAAATCACTTGGAGGCCTGCATGCTGGGATTACCTGCCCAGAAGTTTGTCCCTATGGATGTTCAGGGCTGCACATCCAATGCACCATCTTCCATTTAACATTGAACTTCCAACAGTGAACCAAATTTTGCTTGTGCTGAAATTATACATTCATACTTCAAAGCTTTCTACCCAAATGGTATTCTTTTACAGTGGTTGGACATTCATGTTTTGGTCCTTCATTACTAAGGGCATGGTATCATAACCTGAAGAGAATCAGATTTAAACTCATACCAGTAACATGCCATAATTAGATAGATATTAAGGACAAGTAGTTGAAAAAAGAGTTGTATGTCTGTATTATTTCACCGTGTATAAAGTGAATTCTGAAAGTTGCTAGAACACAAAAATATCTAGTCATTAACGCTAGAGGAGGACCATATTGGAATGTGCTGAAACTATTAGGAGTCGACACACAGATAACACTCTCAAGATACTATATTGTTAAAGTATGTTAAGCTACATCAGAGAAAACATGAGCTATGCTACTAAGGAATTATATCTTGATGGGTGTAAAACTCCTGGAGTGACAAATGGAAATGCTGTCAGGAAACTATATCTTGACAGTGTAGCACCCAGGTGAAGTGGTGTTACCATTGCTGGTACAGAGGCCAGAGGCTGTGATTTAGTTTTGTACCGCTTCAAGGCTGGGATTTGTCAACAGTTGTTTTTCTGGGCTTGTCTTGCCCTGTCTGGGGCTTTGTTTAGCTGTAACAGCAGTTGCCTAACAATCAAATTACCTATTACATTACCTAATTTGTTTTAACTTTTTAGTTAGCTTTGTGCAATTGTGTGCTATACAGTTATAGTAAATTTGATGTATTTCTGTAACTATAGTTAGTGAAAATAGGTCATTATTCTGTGTAGAGGGAAGTGTCTGTGACCTAGAAGGGTAGAGGAGTATAAGTGCGGGATGATAGCAGAGGCCTTGAAAGTACAGGCACCAGATGATACCAGAGGCCCCAGGGTTATAAACAAATCACCGGTGGTGGTCAATTACTGGTCACTAAAGGAATGCAGCCTTGGGAACTGGATAAAACCAGTTTTAAGGATAACAAAGAGAACAAAGAGCAAGTATCCAACATAATATAAACTAAACCACAGACAGTGAATTTTGTTATAATAAGGAATTGTGAAGCAATAAAGAAAGAGGAAGATGTGGTGCATGTTACAAAATATATAAAAATAAATCCAAGCACAGACCCTAGAGTGAGGAAAAAGTCCCCACCATCAACATCGGATTTCTCCCAGTGAAGAACAAGGGACACCAATGAATCACCATAACCCTTCTTTGCAAGTAAGAGTTGTCACTGTCAGCCTTTGGGGCCAGAGAGGCGGTGGAAGGGCAAGTCTAACACCAGAGAACAGGGGTAGGTACTAGGAAGTTTCTGTACAACCGTTCTATCTGCTAATTAATGTGGCTTTTCTTCTGTAATAATTATATGAATTGGACTATTAATGTTGGTACCATTGTGACCAGACTGATCGCAATGCTTTGCTGTTAAGACTTTAGTTATGCAAGCAGTAAATTGTTTGTGCTAGTAAAGTATATTTCTTCAGTCCACACAAATGGTACATGTTGCAGCCCCGTATTGAAGAAAGCCAAAACCTGGTGATTCAAACATTGCATAAGGGACATGTCATTTGACCATGTGTAGAATCTGTTGAGGATGCCTGTAACTCATATCAGAACTGGAACCATTTTTAGATGTGCATCTAAGACTGCAACAACAACAACAACAAAACGCACACACCACAAGCAGGCTAATGGTTATAACTCCAATATAATAATAACTACGAATGGTGCAGGCACCATTGCCTCAGAATCAATCATTGCCATTCTACAGTGCTGCCTATTTCATTTTTATCTTACTAAGGGCAAATGATGTTTGTGTTGCCTCTGATTACTTCCACTCCGAGCCTGTTGTAACATGGATGCAACAATGGGCCGAGAGATGAGGTTTCAGGAGTATTTGCTGGTTCAGGCAACACATGTTTAAGAAGCTCTGTTTCCTGCCAATGATCCCAATAAGCTATGCCTTAAAGGGGATTTTAGGGTCTCTGACCATATATACCTGGAAGATTTGTTTTGTCCAAATATTTCCAAACATGGACTATATCATCTGATTCAGTGCTGATTGTTTTTTTTTTTTAATTTGTAGCTGGGACAAGCTTGCCTTTCTGATGTTTTTCATGGCAAGACTATTGCCTGTGCTGTTGGCACGGTAGCTAAGAAGGATGTGTTGAATCTGGCATTTTTAGCCTTGCAGCTTGAAAAGTTGCCAATTTTAATTGTCTTACAGCTTCTTTCTACGTTGGACCCCATTCCCACTCTGTTTCCTTCTTCAGCAACTGTGTTAGCAGATGTGCTATTTCTGTATATTTAAAAGTATGCAGGTACAAATCGGTGGTGCAGTTCTCCCAGTACCATTCCCAGCAACCCCCTACAGGGGCTGGCATTTCAAGCCGAGTTTTTAGTTCTGGCTTTGTTTTGGTTTTTACTGTTTGACATTCCTGATGTAACAAATGTATTTCCAATCATCTGACATCCATATGCTTTATTTCAAGTCATTTGCTCTGTTTGATGAGTTCTGACACCCAGCTGCTAGTTCTTGTTCGCAGTTCTTGCTTTGTACCTCCTGTAGCTCTAACTCTGCTAAAGCCTCACCTTTGCCTGCGCAGGCCTGTGCCTTACCATAGGCTTGTGATAGATGCCCTCTTTAGTCTCCCATGTGCCACATAAACTTTTTAAGTTTACAGTTACAGTTGTAGAGAAACTTTTGCTGGTGTATAGGATTTCTACGTACATTGTTTGTAGCGGGCAGCCTGTGAGACTATTGTGAGAGGAGTTAGTGATCCGCAAAATATCTAATCCAGGTGTTTGGCCTTGTATCATGACTACCATGTGACCATTGCTCAACCCTAACAGATGTGTATTTAATCATTGTCTAATTAATCAATGTGTTTAATCATAAGCACATGTGTAGTGTGTTGTTCTGTCCACTTGAAATACTGTGTGTCTTTGATCACCAATTGCATATATTGATCCTAGGAACTGCAGGTTTATTAATGGGATAAGGATATTAGGGTGTATTGCCAAGGGACTTTTCAAAGCTAAGTCCACATCCCAAACCCGATTGCTGTCAGGGCTGATGAATCTGTAGTGTGAGCCAAACTCTCTAAGAGTGCAGGTGAGCACAGAGCTGGCCAGCCTCACCATGGATGAGATCTGCATAGTGTGCTGTGCCATCTCCAGGGGTGCACCTGATGCTGTGTCATCTGAGAGTTCCCAGCAGCAGAAGGGATATAAGGTTTTATAACTTGCTATCACCTTTGCTGGGATATTAATAAAATAACTATTTTTCTTGAGCACATTTGTGCCTTTCTACCTAAAAGAATCGACACGTCCTGATACAAAATAGTCATTAGCTTTTTAAAAGAAACTGCTATTGATGTGAAAACTTTGATATGAAACTAGCATGAAAGTAGGATGGCACTGTCTTGACAGAGAAGACTATTCATGCAGTGAGGTAGTAAAAAGGAGTTGATGCACACGTGGTAACACACTAACGTAAAAGAAGGCAATTCCTGAAGAGAGAAAAGAAAGAGAAGAACCATTTATCCTGAAACTGCCCTTCCCTACAGAAAGGCCGGTGCCTGGCTGATGACTCATTTGGTTTGGGTGAAACTGATGTAAGATATCAGCCTCCTTATAGCTTATGTTTTGCTTTACTCAGACACAATACTATAATTCATTCAGCAAAAATTCATTGTGCTTTATCTGTTGTAGTACCGTCATCTTGAGGTTCTATGGTCAACTTTTAAAATCAAAACTTGCAGACTTGCCACCTGCTTCTGATACTCTTGCAGCTCTTCTGCACAACAGCGGTTAAATGTGCCTGCAGGTCTGTAACTTCAGCTTGTATTCCCTGGTTTGGTACCTGCAGAGTGTAATTATTATGATGTTGTATTTCCTATTTGACTATTCCATCTCTGAGAGTAAGTACATGCTGTTTTCCTGTGAGAGGGGTACCCTTTTGGGAAGCAGATGCTATTTGCTTCTTTCTACCTATTTTGTATGAAGTATGGTATCTATCAAAACTTTCCCAGTATCAGGTAAGGCTGCACTGTCTGGTCTGATTTTATCTGTCCAATGACTAGGCCCCTGCTCTTGAATTATCTTCAGGAGAATGGATGGGTGCTCCACCACATTACTTCTATTTTCTTTTCTTTATTTCTAAACCTATTTATTATCAGCCAACACCTACACCTGGTCTGCCCAGACCTATGATTTTCCTTATCCAATAAGCCACCCTTCAGTCTATGTTGCTGCTAACGTAGCAAAACGAGAAAGGTAAGGTGCTTTTTGTTTTAAACAATACTGATTTCACTCACACTCATGCTTTTATACCATCAAACTCACAAGCACTAAACGTACCTGTCATATGCAAGTCATCTTGGCCAGACCACTAAGTGAATCTGTGGTCTGGCCAAGATTACCTGTGCATGACAAGGAGGATGAGGGATACCAGCTGCAGAGTGGTCATCCTATCTCACTTGACTGGGGAAAATGAACTGGTTTTTGAATGTACCTTTCACTCTTCACGGTACTTCTGGAGTTGACAGTGATTGTAATCTTTTGTCTTTTCATCCTGTCCAACCTTCCTGAAGTAACTTTGCTCATTTACTCCTCTTTGTGTCTCCCTCTCCAGGTATTTTATGGATCAAATCCAGTTCTTCTGGCCATTCTCTCTTCACATCTTCAGTTCTGTCCTTCATTTTCCCAGTACGCCCACTGATATTCTCTGGCCTCTATGCCACCAACACTCTACCGTTTTTTTAACCCTTCTGTTACTGTTTCTGCTGGTGCTTTCAGACACATATGTATATTTACCAACCATAATGCTTCTATTACAAATCTCTACACCAATAGACCCAATCACTATATAGAAATTGGTTTGGGGTTTTTTTTCTCTCTATCTAAATTATCAGTCGCTGTGTGTGGTTCTTACCTTTTTTCTTTTTCAGCTAATGGATCAAACCACTTCCTTTCACAATGAAGAGGCAATGGTGGAAAGATTTCCTCTTGCTTTCCCAACTTGGATTCTCTGCCAACTAATGCAGCAATTAATGAAACAAAACTCACTACAAGACCATACAGACAGGGAAAGTGATTTTATTAAACTTTGTAAATCAGCTGACTCTGTTTACTCATATTTTCACCAACAGAAGTATCAGTATGTGTGTGTCCAAGTAATCTGGCCAGGACAACTTGTGCATGACATCTAGGACAAGACATGGCAGTACTGAATCCTCTCTACATGTCCTAAGATCCTCTTCATTGCTGAATACGAACCGCTTTTAGATAGGTCTTATATAGTCTTTAAAAGTCAACAGTTACTGTGATCTTTTGCCTCCATATCTTGTTTCACTCCATGTGAGTCTTAGGCAATACTGCTGAGTCAATGCTCTGCTTTTGTTTTCCCTATCTCATTATCTTCTGGCTCCATGCCAGTTCCTTTATCTTCCTGTCATCTTATCTTATGGTTTCATTTTCTTGCTATCTGGTTATTGAATGAAACCATGCATAGGTTGGGTTGTGACGCAGGTGAACTGCTGACCTTAGGTAACAATATATGTCATTATTTTAGTCTTTGTTCTACTGTTTCTTCTCATGTTTCCACTTGCCCAAGCACATTTCCACTCTGACTTCATTCAGAACAAGCTGAATACTTATGACGCAAATGTCTGCATAAGTTCCAAATAAAAGTTTGGAGTTCATTTGCAGATTAGGATTTCAAGTTGCTTGCTTTCTGTATGTTATCAATCACTAACATACCACGTATAAGTTAAATCACTGGTTTCATTTGTCTATTCTGTTGTCAAACAAGTTGTAAGTGGACTCACTGTAGGAAAGCTCTTTGCTTCTGATGTGTTTTGTCTGTTATGCTTTCCAGTTCTTCTGCATCTTTTTTGTAAGAATGCTTTCAGTATGGGCTAATACACTGTCATAAAGCTTGCTAAGGCATATTCAGTATATGTGGACCTATCAACCTAGGATCAGGTAGTATCTTAAGAGCTGAAGCTTATCAAATGCTCTAAAAGTAGGCCTACAATTTTCTTGGCTTACCCCTCTGAAGAACATGTGTGACATGCACAACATTGCAGAGAACTTAAAAGCTTACAGAATGTTTTGTGACAAAATAAGAGCAAACCCAAGCCAGTGACTCTCAGCTACAACAGTCCCAGTCACCATTTGTTCAGCTCCTCTCTTGGGTTTCCATAATTTTCAAGTGGAAGAGTCTCAGTCACAATATAGTCTGATGGAAATACTTCATCCCGAAGCTAGGCTGGTAATGAGGTAACTTCTAGATCTGCCCGTTTGCTGCATACAAACCCTCTTTAACATACTTGATTTTTACCTAAATGCTAAACAACATGCTGTCTTAAGTGGGTCAGCTTGCAGCCTAGTTTATTTGCACATTGGTCTCACTCTCGAAGACTCTGAGGTTGTCTGGAACACCCTAGCTCTGAAGGTACCTTTGCCATGTAGTCATTGATTCAAATAGGCTAAGCTTGGCTCAAGCATTTGTAGAGGCTCAGCTTTTGGGATCTGTGCTAATTAAAATGTTGCAGTTACTATTTTCCTTCAGGTTTTTGTAATGGTTTGATTTGATTTCTCTGCATTCCAATCAACTTGGGGATTATCTAGTATCATGAAAGTGTGTTTTATAACCTGTTATTTACAAATCAGTTGAACTAATTCTTCTGTGAAACGTGGTTGGGTTTTATGACACTCAAAGTGCCTCCTCTGGAAATCGTATATTCTATCAGATATGGAAGTGCATAAACGTCTATGCTATCCTTTTCTAGGAGAGAATTTCAATCAAGTTCGTTAATGGTGTTGACAAAGACAAGTAAATAGTTGTTTCCCCTTGTCGTAGTTTGCAGGAACCCTGCGTAAGTGATGCACATGTCATGGAGATGACCATGGTTCCTGTGGTACTGAAGATGAATCTTTATTCTCCCTTGGCTCATTAAGGCTGTGGCTTATCTGATTAATCAAGCCTTGGGGCATTGGAGTATTTTAATTTTTTCTGAGCATAGGTATTTCATGCCTGTTTGGAGGATTTTCAGGATTATTGGATTAAACCCTGCCTGCAATACAGAACGCTTTATGGTAGTATGACTAGCTTCCTGCTTTTGTATAGGGACTACTGGTGCATCTGCAAATTTCCTGCATTTCTGTGCGGTTTTAAAATTATCTTTTATGGGCCCATATGTTATGTCATATAGCACATTTTTATGATGAGTTCTTTTATATCGTTTGACTAATCTTACGGTGTTTGTCACAGGCGAAATTAACCACAAAGCACCTACTTTAACCACATAACTTGAACAAATTACAGCAGTTAGTTAGAAATTATTCAGGCACAAAGTTCTGAATAGATGAGCAAGTGGAGGCATGTGTGGAGGATGCGGGAGGGTGTTTCATGTCTCTTGCAATGCAAGAAGTTTGCACGAGAGAGGCCTTGCTCTGGAGTCACATGAACATATGTTAATCATGGTCTGAAAGGGACCTCCTGGAATCCATATTGACTCTTCTCTCCTCCAAACAGGAGGTTAGATAAAGTTATACAACTCTTGCCCCAGGCACTAAGCAATACAGGAGTTTCATGTTAAATTAATGACTGTTTAGAGTCACCATAAACACTCGTATATAATATCAACATAAACCATACAATTCACACAACCCTTTATCACTGGTTACTCAATCAATAAATATATGTATAGCTATACTGGATTTATACTATAAAACTTCCAGTATAGACTGGGTTTTGCGTGTAACCTTCTTCCTGGCCATAGCTGGAGCACTAGAAGGTGTTTTTTACCATCCATGGCCCACTGGAATACAGCCTCATGAGTAGAAACCTAACTGATGTGGTCCACAGCTAAAGTGTGATGGACCTTGGATGTCCAAGCGAAAAAGCTTCCTCTCACAGCTGTCTGTCAACAGCTGGAAACAACTGCTTCTGCAAACCTGCTGCCTCAGCAGCCCAGCTGAATCTAAACCTGACTCCTATTGAATCAAAACCAAATCCAGAGTCTCACTTTCACCACTTCCACAATATTTTTCCCAGGAAAGTAGCCTTATTCTCACAAATATATTCATTTCTAAGCAGCAGCCTAAATTCTGAGCTCACTCTCCTTTGAACATCACCATGTCTCCCTGATGGGCATTTCAGCTGTGCCTCAACTGTGTCTCGGCTCCATAGCATCAGGAGTCCTGTATATTGATTGTTCCCATGAACATTGTCATTTCCACTTTAAAATCCAATGTAGGAAATCAGTTTAATACAGAGGGGAATATTTACATCAACAAAAATAACTTCCCAAACATAATTTAGCTAGCTATTTTCATAGGTTCCCACTGATGCTACAAGGGTGAGGTTGGCCCCACATAGGTAGGAGGCAGGGTGAGGTCTGGAGGGGTGAGACCTACTCCTATCCCATCAGCTCATTTGCTTGTGAAACCACAGCCAGAAGGCAAAGTGGCATGATATGGCTGAGCCAATCTAATGGTTCATCATGACCTTCTATTTTAGGTTTATTTTGCTGTAAGAAAATATAGTGCATCTCTGGGCTACGTTCTTCAGTTGGTAGTGTAGGGAACATGACTTCACAATGGCCAGAAGTTATGCTTGTTAGTTACATGAGTGAGAAACTGTGAGAATACTTTTCATAAGTATATATTTTTGTAGATCTTGCTGGCTCTGTGCATCTTTCTGCCTCTTCACAGTAGTACAGGCATCTCACAAGGACCAAGCCGGGTAATGCAGAATAAAAAGTGAATCTAAATACACCAGGTTAATACTATACCCAGGCTATGCAGATCAGGTGATAAATAAATGTTTATCAGTAAATAAAGATCTGAGAAATTATGAAAATCCTGCCAACACTATTCTGGATAGGCACCTTATTGGAGAGGAAATGAACACTCCCACAAAACCCCTGGAGGAAAGGAACTGCTGTGTAATGCAGAGCTCCATCTTGCTCCTGGGCAATCCACTGACTCATGGACGTGAGGTCAGATCCAAAGCAGGAAAGGTTGCCCAGCTGTGCCTGAGGGTGAGTGGGCAGGAGCTGTTGGCAATAAAAGAAAGGTAAATGGGCTGGATGGGCAGTGGAGCTCAAGTGCTTCTCAATCAGCTGGACCCTCTGCCTTGACAGCTCAGGGATCCCAGCACCTGTGATGGGCACAGGCTGGGGATGCATCATGGAGCAGTTCCCCTTCCAGGCATGGCACCACAGTCTGCTTTGGGGGACAAGTGCCCGGGGAGAGCTGGGAAGAGCCATTAGGTGCTGAAAGAGCTGTTAGCTGCTGATGCCCCTGCCCTGGGTGGCCTTTCCAAGGTACTGGCTCTCTGGCGTCTCCCTTTTGTTCCCAGGAGAAGCAGCCACCCACCACTCCCCGACTCAGCCCAGGACTCAGCATGTAAACCTGAAGAGGCTCCGTAAGAATCGATGCAAATAGCAGCAGGAAGGAAGGAGAGAGCAGGCAGGTCTGAATCCCATGCCAGGGACCCTGACTCCACTCCCCACAAACTTAAGGACTGGTAGAAATTCTCCTCAGTTTACTCATATGAGAAAGAGAAGCTGGCTTGCTCCCATTCTCTCTCTCTTTCTTTCTTTCTTTCTCTCTCTCTTCCTCACGCTGAGAGACTTCTGTCTTTAGTCACTTGTCCTTTGCTGTAAGTTTCTTTAGATTGGAATTGGATAATGTCCCAGGTTCTGGGGGACCCCTTTGCCAGGGGAATTTCTGGGAACAGAGCCCCTGTTTGATGGAATTGAGAGTTGCTAAAGTGACAAAGAACTGACTATAGAAATGCTGTTTTGTTCATAGTAGATATCCTGTTTTACCAGCAGAGATTTTTAAGGAGCCCTGTAGCAAACTGTGTATGTTTGTACATTCATGTTCTTGTATTTTATTTTCTGTCAAATAAGATTCTGAATTTGACTGTCATGATTTGTGTGTCTCACTGGGAATTTGGACTGTAAGCGTGTGCACTCGCTACCCAGGACCTCGGAGGTCCCAAATATGTAAGCACTATTTGAATTTATTTCTCCAAACCAGTTCCATTTTTGCACTTTCTGAGTGTACATCCGACTCTTAGTCACATGCGAAAGCCCTACACTTAACAGCTGATGATCTGCTGGGGAAAGACAGGGCTCCGAGGATTTGGTGGGACTGCTCTGTGTTGGAGGTGACCTCTTTTACTGAGCTCATGTCTCCTGTAATGCTAGAGATAGCCATGGTCTTGGCTGTACTCGCTAATGAGTGAATAGCTCTTCTTTTGCTACAATATAAGCAGCTCATTAAAGGCCAGCTAACACAATTAATCCTTAAATGAGTTATCTCAAAGCACAGTATAAACCATCCTGCCTTGATAAAAGAAAAACAAGGTAGGGAGGCAAGGTCACACAGGGAAGCTATGATTTACTTGTATCTCGTGGGAACAAACTAATAAAATCCCAGTGTTTTTCTGGATACATATTATCATTGAAGATAATTAGGGAGGCACTGCCATCAAAATAGTACAAATCAGAAGCAGGACATTTTTCTCATGCAAAGAGCATTTACTCAGATCAGGCATAAAGGAGAAGCAGTCCAACAACTTAAATATAGACTAACTAGCCAATTATTCCATGCTAAACTGTGTTTACCCATCTGTCCATCCATCTAAAGCTTTTGCACCCTGTTAACCAAATGTCATACATTGCCAGAATGCTTGGCTCATGGGCTAAAATGTATAGATATAGACAGTGTTCTCACAGTCCTTTACTGTCTCAACTAATAAGCAAAGTTACTGGCAGGTGTACAGTCACGTTCTCTACACCAAATGAAGAATCTATCCCAAAGATGCATTACATGTTCTTATAGCAACGTAAGCGCTGAATAAAAGGCAGATGAGTAGAACTTCCTTTCTCAAGGCCGAACTCTCAAAACATGGAAAAGCTGTGATAGGTTTCAAGAGTAAAATCTATGGATTTATACAGGTTCATGCCTTTAGGTAAGTAGTAGCAGCAAGTTCAGCAATTTATATCTACCTTTGAAAAAAAAAGACAGTGCCATCATATACAGAGAAACTGTCCGAGCAGCCAGGGAGCAGGTTAGGAAAGCCCAAGCCCTGATAGAAATTAGTCTGGCCAGGGATGTCAAGGACAATAAGAACAGCTTCTGTAGGTACGTCAGTGATAAGAGGAGGACGAGGGAAAATGTGGGTCCCCTCTGGAATGAAATGGGTGAACTGGTTACCCAGGATATGGAGCAGGCTGAGGTACTCAACGACTTTGCCTCAGTCTTCACTGGCAAATCCTTGAGCCACACTGCCCAGGTCACAGAAGGCAAAGGCAGGGACTGGGAGAATTCAGAACCGCCCACTGTAAGAGAAGATCAGGTTCAAGAATGTCTAAGGAACCTAAAGGTGCACAAGTCCATGGGACCTGATGAGTTGCATCCACGGGTCTTGAGGGAACTGGTGGATGAAGTGGCCAGGCCACTCACCATCATATTTGAGAGGTCCTGGCAGTCTGGCGAAGTTCCCGCTGATTGGAAGAGGGAGAATATAACCCCCATTTTTAAGAAGGGTAAAAAGGAAGACCCAGGAAACTACGGGTCGGTCAGTCTCACCTCCGTGCCTGGCAAGATCATGGAGCAGACCGTCCTGGAGGCTATGCTCAGGCACATGGAAAACAAGGAGGCGATTGGTGACAGCCAACACAGCTTTACTAGGGGCAAATTGTGTCTGACAAACTTGGTGACCTTCTATGATGGGGTTACAGCGTCCGTGGATAAGGGAAGGGCAACTGACGTCATCTACCTGGACTTGTGCAAGGCATTTGACACTGTTCCGCACGACATCCTTGTCTCTAAATTGGAGAGACATGGGTTCAATAGATGGACCACTTGGTGGATAAGGAATTGGCTGGATGGTCGCACTCAAAAGAGTTGCAGTCAATGGCTCAATGTCCAAGTGGAGAACAGTGACGAGTGGTGTTCCTCAGGGGTCGGTACTGGGACCAGCACTATTTAACATCTTTGTAGGCAACATGGACAGCAGGATCGAGTGCACCCTGAGCAAGTTTGCCAACGACACCAAGCTGTGTGGTGGGGTCAACACGCTGAAGGGAAGGGATGCCATCCAGAGGGACCTTGACAGGCTGAAGAGGTGGGCCTGTGCGAACCGCATGAAGTTCAACAAGGCCAAGTGCAAGGTCCTGCACGTGGGTCAGCGCAATCCCAAGCACGACTATAGGCTGGGCGAGGAATGGATTGAAAGCAGCCCTGAGGAGAAGGACTTGGGGGTATTGATGGATGAGAAGCTCAACATGAGCCAGCAGTGTGCGCTTGCAGCCCGGAAAGCCAACCGTGTCCTGGGCTGCATCAAAAGAGGTGTGACCAGTAGGTTGAGGGAGGTGATCCTGCCCCTCTACTCTGCTCTCGCAAGACCCCACCTGGAGTACTGTGTCCAGCTCTGGGGGCCCCAACACAAGAAGGACATGGAGGTGTTGGAGCGAGTCCAGAGGAGGGCCACGAAGCTGATTGGAGGGCTGGAGCACCTCTCCTATGAGGACAGGCTGAGAGAGTTGGGATTGTTCAGCCTGGAGAAAAGAAGGCTCCGGGGAGATCTAATTGTGGCTTAACAGTTTCTGAAGGGGGCCTACAGGAAAGATGGTGAGGGACTGTTTATCAGGGAGTGTAGTGACAGGACAAGGGGTAATGGGTTCAAGCTGAAGGGACAGTAGATTTAGATTAGATGTTAGGAAGAAATTCTTTACTGTGAGGGTGGTGAGGCACTGGAACAGGTTGCCCAGAGAGGTTTTGGATGCCCCCTCCCTGGAAGTGTTTAAGACCAGGTTGGATGAGGCTTTGGGCAATGTGGTCTAGTGGAGGGTGTCCCTGCCCGCAGCAGGGGGGTTGGAACTGGATGATCTTTGAGGTCCCTTCCAACCCAAACCATTCTATGATTCTATGATCAATTCCTGTCTGTTTGACCATCTGCCTTTTCAACTCTGCTGTGTTGTCTGGTTGATTCACCAGTTACACTGGCCTGTGTTACTTGTTTCAGGTAGATCATGCCTTTGCCTTTTCTTGAACACTCTGGAGTGAATATATACTGATGTCTCCTCTCCTGTAGAGAAACATGTTCAGGCCCTGCTTGCTATTCTCCATGGGAAATCTAAGCAAGTCTTCACTGGAAGCCAGTAAAACTATTTCTGTCCCTAGAGAAAGGAAGTAGTAGTAGTGTATTTTCCTGCTGCCACCATAAATAGCTCTGGACATCAGTCCTCAACAGCTTTTTGATCGTTCCCGAAATCTTCCCTTCTACTTGGATTACCCGAATGGCAGGAGTACCTCCATCCCCCATACGCTTTAAGCACTTTCTGAAAGAGGCAACAATCCCAAGGAAGGCACATGTCAGGCTCATCCACCCTATTATCCACTGTGACCAGGTGGTCCCAAGAGGAGATCCTGGTTCTCTCTCCTCTCTGATAAGAAGACTTAGTTCAGAAAGGGGTCACTGGAAATTCCTTAAAAGTGCAGCTTCTTATTGCATCTTACCGTGGGAATATATAAAAGGTTATATTGAGAGCTGCATTAGTGCAGTCTACTGCAAATGCTTCAGCCTATGTGCACAAGAAGGCAGAAGAAATTGGCAGCTGTTTTGAGGCCAAATGGGAGACATTCTCCAACCCTGAGAAGTGAGGCTGCCCCAGATACAGCTGTAGCACGAGACCCTCACAGACAAGCAGCACACTTGAGAAGCATCTCAAGGTACCCCTCCCCCAAGGACAGATGTATTCACAATACAGGAATGGGACAGATGGACATAGCACCAGCATGTTTTTGTCCCTCAGATCCCTACAGAGGTCAAGGGACTGTCATATAAAAGTGCTGAGACTCTTTTTGCTGCCTGAAGTCTGAGGGCGGCTCTTCCCATGCAGAAGACAGGTAAGTAAGCATGCCTCTGGAATGCTGTGATTACCTGCCCAAATACCACTTCATAAACTTTGGTAACTATCCCTGCCTGGGCTTGTGCCTGGATCTGCCCAGAACATGTGGTTAGCCTCTTTCTTTGGGATGATACGAACCTACATCATGTCATGAGTTGATCCTATTCAATTATTTTAAAGTTTCTGACTGAAAAAATTTTGTGAGCCCACCCTCTGCTGGAGCTGTCATTGATCTGTCTTCCATTTTCCAGCCACCCATATCTTTTCCCCTGCTTTAAAGACAAGCAATCTATGTTACTTCAGTGGACCACAGATAAGCTAGATAATAAATGGCTGGCAGTCAGGTTTTCAGCTTAGAGGGGAGTGTTATTCAGGAAAAAAAACCCAAACCAAACCAAACATGAAACTCACTCACAGCATAGCAATTAGAGAATGTATTTTCAAATTTACCTATTCTGACACAAGCACAGCATAATTTCCTGCAGTCATCCTGGGTAAAATAGTTTATTAGCACTTTCCTCAAGGTTTGTTTTTCACAACCAACCTGTATAGTATTGTGGGTTATGTCTCCCAAGATCTCTTACTTGCTTTTTCTAACCATAAGCCACATCTTCCCAACTTTTCCAGAACTGGAAAATTTGGAGGTAACAAGAACCATGAGTCCGTAGTGAATTTGACAGAGGGTGATGTCTACCTCACTTTCAACTGGCCAGGGTGTTTCTGGCAATGGCTAAAGCTCCATGCTGCATCAGGGCTGGGAAGCCCAGAAGGGAGAGACACACAGAAACACATCAGAAGCAAGGCAGGAGCGGAAGCACAGCCCACTGCAGGACCAGCTAGAGGTGCCAAATTCTCTGCAAGTCTAATTCAGAGGCTGACTGTGGAGAGACATGTGCTGACAGAGGTGAAGAGGTGGGACTCAAGATGCTCCATGTGGGCTTGCAGGAGGATCTACTAAATCGTCTGTGCATGCAAGTGACCAAAACATTGGAGAGTCCTACTTGTTCATAGCCTTCTGATGCCGGCTGAGATTGCTGTAGCATTGGAGGAGAGCTGCAATGAACCTGTCAGGGTGAGACACAGACAGAGAATGAAGCCCACACACATACAGGAAAGAGGCGTTTCCTTCCCTGAGGATAAGGGGGGTCCAACCCTGCCTACATTTTAGAAATCTCATTAAAATTTTTCTCTGTATTTCTGCCTCGATACATTGGAAAACAGAAAAAAAGGCTCTTGCTATACTGAGGACCCTGTAACTTCTGCTAGGAGTTCCTTTAAGCTGAGCCTGCCTCCTCACTCTGTAACAGCATTCATGAAATCTATGGAAACTTGTATTAGTGTTTAACAAGTAACAGCCTAGTTCATAGGAGAACATTACTAGGTTATGTGGTAGATAATGGCACTTTTTTTGTCTATTTTCCAATATAATTAATTTTATAATCTCATGAGTATTAGCTTGGTAGTGAATAAGCTACACTGTCCTTCCTTTGTTAAATATTGTTCCCTTAAAACTCCATCTGTGTGCACGTGCACACAGAAATCTACTACAACCTTTCCTCTTGGGATCCCCTCAGTTAAAAAGCACCGGAGACAGCACTGCAGTGAACAACATATCCACCCACACAGATATGCCCAAAACCCTTTCAAGTGTGCAGAAACTGAAGGAAAAAAAAAACCAAAAAAACCCCCAAAAACCCCAAACACCCAGTTTCTTGGATAGAAACAGAATATGAAGAGACTACATAGGTTCTCCCTTTTCCTGAGCTGGTGGTGTAAGCTTGGGAAATATGGTCTTAGACTCTTTCAAGTTAAGAAAAAAAAGGCATATGAAGTGTTCATTCTGTTCAAGTCGATGGGTAATAACATTCCCTTTATTACTCCGATTTACAAAGTGACTCTAAAATGATTAGATTATCCTGGAATGGGAGGAACAGAATGGTAAATACGTTTGAATAGTGTCTTGGTTTTCATCTGGGATAGAGTTAATTTGCGTAAGAAGCTGGGAGGGGACACAGCCAGGACAGCTCATAACCAATGTATCATCACCTTTGCAACTAAGGTGATGGGACTGTTAACAATAACAAAGCAATATTTGAATGCTTGCGCTATATCTGTTGCTAGTAACCAGTTTTGCTGTTAAGCCCCTGTATAGCCCCAGCCCACCTGGACACTAGGCCCAGGTATGGATGAGGATGTCATAGCCAATGGAATATCAAGACAAGGGGGAAGTAGAAAGTTATATAATGTTGTTGTCCAATTAGAATAGTTGGCAAATGTTAAGATAGGAGTAAAGTGACCAATAAGAAATAAGAAAAACATTTTTTGTAACATATTTTATAGTGTAGGTAACCATGTTATGTAACTGTGACTTTGTGGTTTTGAGAATATAAATATGTGTATGTTTGCAGGCTACGTGGGCATGTTAGGAGGAGAGATCCCCCATGCACCCAGTGCTGGATAAACCAATGTTGGCTTTCTAAACTGCATTTCTGTTTGGAAAGTTTTTATTGCCGTTTGTGCAGTAACAAGCTGACCCAAACTAGACAAAGGGGTATTCCGTACCGTGACATCATGCTCTGGATATAAGGGGAGAGCTGGCAAGGGAGGAGTCACCGCTGCTCAGGGACAGACTGGACAGCAGGTGCCAAGCAGTGAGCAAATTGCATTGTGTATCACCTACTTTGTATATTCTAAGTACTGTTGTTGTTATTTTCCTCTTCCTTTGCTGTCCTGGTAAACTGTCCTTGTCCCAACCCACACGTTTTACCTTTGCCTTCTGATTCTTGTCCCCATCCCACTGGGTGCAGGGAAGGAGCGAGCAAACAGCTGCATGGTGCTCAGCTGCCAGCTGGGGCTAAACCATGGCAAACAGGAACAAAAATATTCAGATTCTCTGTGGTAGCATGCTGAATAAAGTGATTAGGTGGGGTATTTGAGAAAAATGACTGCATATTCTGTCCTAACTTTGTTATGGAAAGATGATTACAAGTAATGCCCCGGAAAGACTAGAAACTCCCTCACAACAGGTCATATTGAAAGCAATCAAGCCTCGGTCTTTTTTGTTTGAATGACAGATTGCACTTCAAAGTGAACCCTTCTTAGAACACTCATAGGAAAGTCAAACTCTCCATTTTCCGCCATTTTACCTAAATCAGATGTTTAGTTCTTCTGACTAGAACTGTTGCAAGTTAGATAAGCTAAAATGGGCAAGAGGAAACGTACCTTGTATGCAAAGTCAAGAATTTATTGTGACTGTGATTAACCCTTC
The DNA here is from genome assembly GCF_011004875.1 of Balearica regulorum gibbericeps. NCBI lineage: Eukaryota > Metazoa > Chordata > Aves > Gruiformes > Gruidae > Balearica > Balearica regulorum. The sequence goes on from NC_046184.1 coordinate 66,572,078, forward strand.
ATCTAATCAAAATACAACAGTTATTATTAGTGTAGCCAAATTGCAATGATATTCATATGCATCGTCCAAATTTTCTATTTAGAAGAAATCTCACTAAGAATGTCATTAAAATTTTCACTAAAATTAAAATTGTTACACGAAAGCTTCCTAGTGTTTTGCCCTTTTCGTTGGTGCTGTGCTATCCCTTTCACTGCTCATCTGGCTCCTAAGGAAGTTGGCTTCAGGCTGCAGAAGGGTTACGGGAAATTGTCAGCCTGCCAGGCCCTTCTTCCATTGGAAGGACATGATACTGATAGTGGACAAGAGGTTTGATGGTGAATATGTTGACAGTTTCTTCCCCCTATCCTACAGTCTGCTTGGCACTATTTTATGTGGTTTTTTAACATGCGACTTGCTGTTCTTTCCTGGGTACGTATCTCTATGTCACAACTGAATTTCCCATTTCACACTTGATGGATACCCTTTCCTTTTCCTGTCACCCCTAAGACCAGTTTTGCCCAGCTCCCAAGTCTTCATTCCCTTAACTATACTGTAACTGGCCACTGGTGAGTAGTTCTAACACCATCCTGTGCGTGCGTTCATGGCCTCTTACCCCATGCACACCCTCCCCTACACACTGCATCTTTGGGCTACAGTCATAAACAGTTCATTCCACTCGGAATAAACACTTGTTACTACAACCTGTTTAAAAACTATAGTTATACTGCACAACTATACAAAACTAAGCAAAACCAAAACAAATTGGACAATAGCCAACTGGTCATTAGAAAAATGCTTTTACATACTAGAAAAAACTAACAGAAAGCTCTGGACAAGTCAGAACCAACCTAGGCAAAGCATGACAAGTCCTGAGACCTGCAATGTTATCATAATACAAAGCCTGTCACCTGTAACTTCTGAAGGATTCACCATATTTACTGGGCTACAAGGACATGGATTTATGACTCAAAGCTACAGTGACTTCTGCTGATACAGAATCAGAATGACAACAGTAGTGTTGTTGTCTGAAAAGCGGATTTGTTGCCCAGTGTGCAATAAGCCAATTCTCACACACACAGCAGAGATACTGCTTTTATTCAGGCCTGGGTGCTCGGTGGATTTCCACAAATCAAGCACACCCAATGCCAGTTTCTTCATTATATTTATACACAAATGTTACAAGGTAGTATACACCTAGTTACACTGATTGGCTAGTAATTTACATATAGTTATAACAATTGCTGTGTCATCTTTTTCAATCACTGCGCCTGCATGGAGGAAGGGTCTTCACCTGGGCAAGGGTCTTCTTGACCTGTGGGTGTGTTTTTTAGTATTATAATGAAGACAGTTCAGTCAAGGACACCTGGACTTCAGTCTTCACTGCCAAATTGGCTGTGTGTATGGAAACATCTTGATTAGATGTTCATTCAAGGTCTTAGTGTCCCAGGACAATTAGTTTACAGATGTTCCCTTCAACGAACTCCCTTTGATCCTTTTACAGATGTTCCTTCAAACAGTTCCCTTTGATCTTTCCTTAGCAACTATCTACAACATTCTTAACTATGGAGCCTTGCATATGAAACCTGATTAACTACAGAGGCATGGTTAACTTTAAATTTGGTGATAGATATCAGTAGTAACCAGTCAAGTTAACTTAATGAAGGAATATTTAATTAAAAGTTACACCAAGCGCTACTTCCATCTGGCACCTAGTCTTCATCCTGCTCCAGTGACCAGTATTGCTAGTCCTAAGGCTCTTTTGATCTCTGTCCCCTAAACAATCTGGAGCATTACAAGTACTGTAGCTATGGAAAATTCCAAAAATTCCAAGTTCCAAAAATTATTTCACCACATCCACTTCTGAAAAATCCCTACAGAAACAAATGGAGAAACTGGAAGCTTGTAACAACAGCTGCATTGAATGAAGTGCCTTGCAAAGGACTCTCAAATACTAAAAGTAAAAGCAAGTATGAGAAAAGTCAACAGGCATTCTTTTTTGCTTCTCTTTAATAATGATGGGTGTCCTGCACCAAAATTCAAGGAGTAACACACCTCTCAGGGATTTCAGCACCATTGGATCACTGCCAGAAAACTCCAATGCTGAAGGGACAACTGGAGGGTTTTTTTGCTGGCAAACAGTTGGCCAGCTTCAAGGCACGAACACTCATGTCTCCGGAACAACACAAACTATATGCTTTGCCCTTCCTTTATACATTAATGAAAGGTGTTGTGTATTATTCCATCGCATTTTGAAGGGTCTGGCACCTTGCACCAGAAATACATACTGATCTGTGTATCAACATCACAACTTATGTAGACAGAATGATCTGTCCAGTACACCTGCCTCCATCCTTACTTACTGTGAGGACCACTCACTGTATAAACATACCCCCACAGCTCCTACAAGGCGTTTCCTGGCAGTGCTTTTCTGTGGACAGCAGATGTGCTGCTGAGCAATGCTCTAGTGACACTGATAAAAAAATTATTTTACATTTTTGAATAAAAACAGTCAGGTATGAAAATCATGTGAATTGACAGTAAAATCTCTGCACTCAAAGCAACAAACTTCTAGTAACAGATGTTTAATAGCTCTTTTCAAATGAGGTCAAAATATGCTTGTTTTCTTTTGCAAAGCTTTAGAAATAGGCTGAAAGGATCAAGAAAGATTAAGTGGTGTTGGTTCAAGTGTTGTCTACATTAGCAAGGAAGTCAATGTAACAGGAACAGTAAAATATGGTGGGTTTGAGGTTCTTCTCCTCATTTCTTCCAGTTCAGGAGGTTTACTTCAAATTGAATCTAATTTGCCATGGTGTTGAACATTCTTTCCAGACAAGGTTCAATATGTTTGAAAAGAAAGCCCCCAAAGACTCAAACACGTACCAATTACATTGCTGCAAATAGATGTCAATAACAGCGTTAAATGCATTTTAAACACATACACGTGTGTCTATGCATATATAGAGAGGAGTTTTCCATTGTTTCTAATAGGTTCCATTCAGGAACCTTGAGAAATCTGGAAACTCTAAACTACAAATTTATACAAGACAGAGAACGTGATAGAACTATCTGGAACAGCACTTGGAAAAACACAACACCTAATCAACATCTGAAAGACCTTAATCTGCATCTGAAGTAAACAAATTTATCTTGATTAGCAAGCATGCATGAAGACTGTTAGCTACCTTGATGGGTGGTCTACAGATGAACAGGATACCAAGTTAAAGAAAAGCCCAACCTCCCAGTGAAACATCAACCAGTCATTCTCATAGCAGAAGTGGAAATGCCTCTACACTGTGGGTACGAGACTGCAAGAATCATCACTGGGATTCCTGTCTTCTTCAGAATTGGGTGGGTAGAACCCTGGATACTGATCAGTATTGCTACATAGGTAGTGTTGTCCTATTATTGTTGGAAGGAACAACTGTTGATGTCCTACCCACAACAACTGCTGCAGCGCAGCATTTCTTACCTCTTCTTTTGGACAATACAGGGCATCACACCTTGCCCATGCTTATCTCAGCCTGGCAGTGGAATAAGAAGCCACCAGTCCTTCATGGATCCCAGGGATCCTCACTGATTCCATCAACACAACACTCCTCTTTTCTAACCAGAGTCACACCCCAGTTTACAGCCCTTCATCCTCAGTGTTTTCACCTGAGCAAAATTTACTAGCATTCACATTCTCCACCAAGTTGTTGGCTGGGAAGAAGAAAATCATTCAACAGTGCTACTGAGGAAAGAGATTGACCACAATTACTTTAATAGTTTATGTAGACTATAACATGTAAGTACAATAACTCAAGGACACCAGCAGATACAATTATGTCTTGGCATTATTATAGTAGAGATCTTGCAGTTAAAGTGAGATAACTACAAGGTACTGACAAGACAGCTATGATAATGAGAACAGATAACTAAAGTTATGAGATAACTATAATAAAGGCAGTGCATAGCCATAACAAAATTAAGAGAAAGACAAAGAAAACAAGTTAATAAAGACAATTATATATAGTTTACATAGGTTTCCTCAAGTGGCATAATGACAGTGGCAGAATCACTCTTTTCTTGGTATAGTTGAGGCTAGCTAGTTTCTGCCAATACAGTTGGTGTCGCTAAAAAATAAATAAAAGCACCCTTGTGATGAACACTGTTACAGGGCAAAATAAGTTAATGTAGGCCTGGCCTTAGGTCTTATCTTTGCAACATAATTAGCCTACAACAACCACATCCTTGAGTTTGACTGTGAGAACTGTAATAGAAAGGCTAAGATTGGTGTGAATGGGGATGTCTGGGTGTGGAGGCAGCCAAGTACACCCACCAGGGAAAGGGTCTTACAAGGATATTTCCTACATTGTTCATACAATATTGCACCAGTATTTCCTGTGACCAAAGCCTCTTGAGGTCAATCCAATCTTTTAACTGCTTTCAGCTTCATTGACTTCAGAGGAGCCCTTTCCATCCTGATGCGCAACCGTTTTCCTACAAATGAAGTTTTATATTTCCCCCCCAATGTTAGTTTTAGCATATTTGTGTCATCATTGTGCTTTCTCCATCACTACAACGTTCAGGTAAGACATTAAGACTAAAAAAAATAAAACAAATTAAGGAAGACACTGAAATCCTTTATACCGGACAAAGAAACAATATAATTTTATTTCCTTTTTTTGGAATATAGGTCATCTTTAACACATTAAACAAAACATTAATATACGAGCAGCCATACCACTTTGCTGTGACTTACCATGTTTGGTAAATCTTTGTAATAATTTGATAATCATCCTATCAGAGATTAATCACCTAAGTGTCCCTCTCTGACATTTTTTTCACTGAAGTCCCATTACAAGCTCATCTCTTATCAGGGACTCCATTAGTTCCTGTGGTATTCAAGATATCAATACATCAACATTAATTTTTTTAGTTTTTAAGAGATTGAATGGCTAGGAAACCATACTACTGTGCTGTATGGTATCTGTGTGCCAGAGTATCAAAGAGATACCCATGTTCATTTCTATTGTGGATGGAAAAGGAATAGGGGAATATCATGTCTGTAAAATTTTCATAACAGTTCTAAACAGTCACATCCATACTTCTGATTTGCTCTTTATATCACTATCTTAACCAAGTTTTGTATTACCTTAGATATCTTTGGATGCTTTATCCTTTGCTGTATTTATGCTGAACTGCACAAAACTCGTAGCTTCAATGCTTTCTGTTTGTGCTTATGGAAATACGCTGCTGATAGAACTGACCTGCTCTCAGGCTCGTGCTGCACCTTAACTCCTATCATACAGGGCTGTGACCTGAACACTGATTTGCAGTGCCTGCCAAGGGAGGACAACTGGAGGCAACAAACCAAATACAGATCTGTTTATAGTCAGGCCTGCAACAATAAAAGAAGAAAATATATAAATATCTCTGGAGTGCAACATAAGAGGAAAGCATTTGGAGGCTGAAGGAAGACAGTGAAAATACCTGTATTTTGTCAGCAAGATATGTCTATGGCTTCTGTCACAGCATTCATGATATGTCCAACTGCTTTTCTATCAGCCTCTTAACAGACTGGTAACAAGGCCATTTGTTTCACTATATATTATAATTTTAATTGATAAACTAATTGAACTAGAGCATTTTAAACAAGGCATCTCTCCTGGAGATCAGATATAAGCTGCAGTTTTTGCGAAGTTCACTCAAACTGAAGAACTTACTCCTTAGCCCCAGAACAATCAGAAAAAGGCTTTGTGCATAACATCCAGTAAAAAATAAGTAAAAAAGTTAATCAAGTAGTCTTTTATGACTTCATTAGGTCTAATACATCTGTATTTTTCTTTATTTACCTGATGAAGGTAAAATATTAACATTTGCATATCAGTTATGAAGTAGTTATTTCTCCATTACCTTGATCTCTCTTGGTTGCCAGCTCACTCCAAAGGATGATAGAGAAGCAGAGCTAAGAACACGTGGTCTAGAATAAAACACATCAAGCCTGGGCCACAGGAAGAGAGAGCAGATACACTCAGAGAACACATGGAGGGAAGATGTCAGGCTGCAACTTAAGTAAAAGGAACAATCTCAGCAGCCCTTCAAATGTGGCTGCTGAAGGAAGATTTTTAACATCCCTCTTACCAGTGCCAGAAAGAGATTATGAGCATGCTTACTAAAGAGGTGTTTGGTTTGGTGTTGGGTCTCTTTCTGGATGCAGCAGGCTTGGCAAAGTGGTGTCCAAGAATCTCTCACAATTGGCTACACATGAAGACAGATTAGGCAGTAGACTGGTTTAATCTTCTGGAACTGGGGTTTACACATAAGCATTGATTGTTAAATTTTGCTATTATTGCTGGTTTTGGGGGAGGAAACCTGTGTAGAACTGAACTTTGAAAAAATTCAGCCTTCTGTACACAAGAAAGGAAGAGGCTAGGGTTGCTGCAGAGGCACATGTTTGATCCCGTTTATGCCATTAAAAGGCTAGATTTGACCACCATTCTTGGAATCCTGTTATAGGGCAGTAAAAGAAATAAGCTCTGTCAAACGTGCATTTGAGATCTTTGAAGAAGGCTATTAAGGAGAGGAATTAAAAATGTGTTTCATAGCAGCATATAAGCATTATAAGTATGAATAACTAGGACATTAACTTGCCTAGGCTACATCAGGCTATTAAAACTAGGCTTGCTAGCAAGCAATACAGGACTAATCCTCTAATGTCCACCCTGCTCACTTCACTATAGCGGCTGGGAAGCTATCTGACATCCATGTAAAACAGAAGGCTCAAAAATAAAAGTATTTAATGAAAAATTTAATGAAAAAACACATTTACAGTATAATAGTAAATCTCAGCTACTCAGGAAATGGAAGAGCTGTGAAAAGCACTGGTGTATTGTTTTAACATAAGACATACACATGAGTTACAGGTTTGTTTTTCACTCTGTCCACAAGTATGTTTCTAGTCTTTTGAGAGATTAACTGTGAGGTGCAGACATCTTGAAAGAAGAGGATATTATTCTTAATTTCTCATTAAGAATAAAGAAAATGTTCAAACCAAATTACTACTAAAATTCTGTCAGTTCATGTGGAAATATTTCATTACAGTAATTTTTTCGTACTACAGTGTTTTCTTCATTCCACACCTAAATACTTGATAATACTCTGAATACGTAAAGGACATTATTTCCTTATCTTTTAATTATTTTTTCTTGCGTAGCCTTTAAAAAACACCCTAGAAGACAGCCCACATTTTTATTTTATTCATAAGACAGATATTCTCACAGAATGCCTCCATTTATGTAATGAATTTATTGACCTACCAGTTTATGTACCCAAAGACCTGCTTTCTGACAGAACACAATCTGAAGTTGGAAGATAAAGGTGTACCTGGTAGGTGCCTCGAATTACAGCAAACAGCTGTAATAGGTGCATTGTATTAATGCTTAATACACTCTTTTGCTGATTACCCCAAATTGAACAAGATGTTGACCAAATGCTACTCTTTTCAGTGGGACAGGAAGCATTTTGGTGGACACTTCTATTACTTTGTTGGGGAGATCCCTTCCTCTTGTAATTGTTAGTGTCCTGCTACCCCCACATGCTAACTTCTATATTCAAATATAGAATTATTACATGATCAGTGCCAAGTTTCTGTAGAAATGAGATCATAGTAGAAAAACTGGTCATAAGTGAAGTTTAGCACTCTATACCAAGAGCTCCATACCCACCAAGAAGTCAAGGTTTCACTTCAGCAAAGCAAAAGTCTGGAAGTTCACAATATACAAGTGGTAAGTCTATGTGCCAACCTGACCTTCTGAAAGGTTAAGCAAGATTTTAGTGGTGTTTAGAAGTATAAGCTACTTCCCTCCTTTTTCATTTACAAATGCAGAAATAATCACTGCAGGGATAAATCAGTAGTCCTACTACTACCACTGCAGAAGTCCGATACAAAGTTGGCAACACCAATGAACAAATACTGCAAGGAAAATAGCCAAATGTAGCTAGGTAAAAGAGGGTTGTCCTACCCCTTTCGTTCATGTTTCAAGGCAGGGGTTTAATGTGCTGTCCTTGGTAAGCGAGGCCTCTACCCACTAGTCATTACCCTTGGCATCTGGGGGCCTCGCCATGAGGGACAGGCAACTTGGCTGCTCTGTGGCAGGAGCATCTGCCATGATATCACTAGGGCTCTCTGACCATGGAAGACACCTGAATGGAGCAGGTTTTGGGGGACCTCAGTATCCCCATGCAGACTATTGCTCCCTTCCTACAATCTCATTTTAGAGATTAGCCAGCAAGCAGCAAGACAGGGAGAACAGACACTGAGAAGTATATAGACCTTACCTATCTGTGTATTCTGCAATGTTTCTATGGTTAAGCAAAAGTACAAAGTTCTCAGGGCACATGCAATGCTGGCCAGCAACACCGAAAGAGAAACCAAAAGAAACGGATACATTTTTGGGTACTGCTTCTAGAAGTGGGGGGTGGGTCAGTGAAGGAAGGTAGTTTTTAAGCTGTGTAGTTTCATTAATACCTGCTTCAAGCTACAGCGAAAAACAATTAATAGAGATGCTCATTGTACAACCTTTCTTTCTAGCATGTAGCAGCGTGATCAAATAAAGTCCTTTTCAGCCAGAGAACGAGGCTGAGCCAGGAGAATCCATCCCTGATCTTACAGTGAACTCAGTATATCAGGAGATGGATTCTTGGCACTAAATCACTTCAGTGTGCTCATACGATAAAGTTCAGACACTATCAATAAAACTGATAGTTCTTTCCCACATCACCAGGTGTCAGTTGTTTGATTCAAGGTGACTCATGCCCTACAGAACATGATTGAAAAGCAACTCCCTCTTTTTAGCCACTGTTACTGTATGTAATAACTGTTAAAAAGCAATTAAGATACTTAGAAGAAAAGGACTAATTAAAAACAACCAATAAACTCTGCTCTGCAACTCAACGATTACAGTTCTATTCATTAATCTTGCAAAATGTTTTCAGCAAAATGGGTGAATAAAGTGTCTAACTTCACCTACTACTTCTAACTTTTATTGTGCTCACAATTAAGTGAACTTGTTGTGGTTTAACCCAGCAGGCAGCTAAAACCACCACACAGCTGTTCGCTCACTTTCCCCACAGTGGGATGGGAAGAGAATCAAAAAGGAAAAGGTAAAACTTGTGGGTTGAGATAAAAGCAGAAAACGAAAATGTTAATAATAGAATATACAAAACAAGTGATGCTCAGCACAATTGCTCACCACCCAGAACAGATGCTCAGCCACCTCTTGAGCTGCACTGCTTGCTGGCTAACTCTCCCCTTTGTATACTGAGCATGATGCCATATGGTATGGGATATCCCCGTGGCCAGTTTAGGTCAGCTGTCGTGGCTGTGTCCCCTCCCAGCTTCTTGGGTGCTCCCCGCCTTCTCATTGGCAGGGCAGTATGAGGAGCTGAGAAGTCCTTGACTGCTTGGCAACAACCAGAACATCAGTGTGTTATCAACATCATTCTCCTCATAAATCCAAAACCCAGCACTATACCAGCTGCTAGGAAGAAAATTAACGCTATCCCAGCTGAAACCAGGAGAGTCATGTACATCCATTTGTATACAGACTGGCTGACAAGTTAGGCCCACTTTCCAAGATTATGTTAAACATTTGAAGAGTCTGTTGTGGAAGAGGGATGCACCTCACCCAAAAGAGAAAAGCAGCAATATGTTTTATTGAGGTAAAACAATTGTAACCATGCGATAGGGGCCATGAGACAGAAACTATAGAATGACTACTTTGGAATAATTAGTTTGTAACCAAGGTAATAGGTAATGAAGTTAACTGACCATGGCAATGTACAATGCTGCTATGTTCCATGTACAGTGCCTACCAAACCAAACAATAGGTCCAGAGATATTAATCTTATGAACTAAGTTGTTATGGACAGGTGCATCCACAGCAACGATACTGTGCATGCCTGCAAGAAGAGGGTCATCTGGCAGACACAGGTTTGTGCCCACTGACAACCACCAGAGACCCCTCGAAGACCACCAACTCAAATCACTGAGCATGCATTACAGGGAGGAGAATATGTGAATCAATTCCAGGAAATTATTAATATCATAGGACTGCCTTTTCTGAGGAAAACAATGAATATGTATATTTTGATCCTACATAACCTGTGTGTTGGTGATCACCTGGCACACACATTGGGTGGAGCTATCCCCCATGCATCCAGCACTGCTATAAAGAATACCTACCTTTTAACACTACATTGGTGTTACGAGGTTTATTCCCAGGTTTCAGTGACACAATGATTTGACAAAGTTCAATGGCAAGGTTGTACTTGTTAATTACTGCATGGAGGAAACATACAAAGAAAAATTGAGTTAGAACAGCTCATACAGGGACCAGAGGCATGAAGAGTAAAGAGGACCTTTCTGTTGAGTCACAAGGCTGTTGCTTTCTAGACTCCTTTTTGGAGCCTAGGTGTGGCTGGATCCAATCTCAGTTTCAGACTTGGTCAATGTTTCATGTCTAATGGAATTATCCATACAACGTTGTCACAAATAAGATTGTTACATGGCTTTGGTTTAGCAGCAATTTGAGACTTATTAATATTTTTAAAATAGATCACAAGATTAGGTTATATAATTAACAGCACTTAAATCATCAGCCAATTTAACAGCATGATTCAATGAAATTTGTTACAATAAAAATAGTGACTTAAAGATTCAAGAATGGTAAGGGTCACCTGAAACTTACAGCAGGGTCACACGAACAGATGGAGGTTAAATCAAATCACATGTACAGACAGGCAGACAATTCCAAATCAAATTACACACACAGATAGGCAAATAGTTCTGAACCAAATTACACACACAGAGGTTAACCTATCATGAAAATTTCCCTTTTCATGAGTTTCATGAATTACTTTCATGTGCCACCATTCATTAACAGATGATCTTTGAATCCTTGTGAAGTCTACCCTGAGAGGCATCCCAGCTTGGGGGGCGATACTGGGTCTCACAGCTGCGGTCCCAGAGAGCTCAAAAGCTCTCACCTTCTGGATTGCTGTTTATAAAATCTAGAGATTATTTGCTTTGGTCACGATTCTCCATTCTGGCCACAGCTCATACTCAGTCATTCTGGCAGACAATTCAGACAGCAGATGGCCCAGGTGTAGCGAGGGGGTACCTGGCCACCCCAGGCCCAGGCTACTGCACTTGGAACCAAGATAACAGCACAATGGGAATTTTTCCGCCAAGGCATGCATGGCTTATCCTGATGTATCACTCGGGCAGCAGATTGCCCAGGTGTGGCCAGAGAGTGCCTGAGATCCAAGTCACTGCACGCAGCACAATGGGGCTTATCGTCAGATCTTTTATGAGGAAAGGCTGAGTGAGCTGGGTCTGTTTAGCCTGGAGAAGACTGAGAAGGGATCTTATCAATGCTTATAAATATCTAAAGGGTTGATGCCTAGAAGATGGGGCCAGACTCTTTTCAGTGGTGCCCAGAGTCAGAACAAAGGGCAACAGGCACAAACTGGAGCACAGGAAGTTCTATCTCAACATGAGGAAAAATTTCTTCGCTTTGAGGGGGACAGAGCACTGGAAGAGGCTCCCCAGAGCTGTGGAGTCTCCTTCTCTGGAGATATCCAAAACCCACCTGGACATGATCCTGTGCAACCTGCTGTAGGTGATCCTGCTTTAGCAGGGGGGTTGGACTAGATGATCTCCAGAGGTCCCTTCCAACCCCTACCAGTCTGTGATTCTCCCATTGCTCCAGGGCAAACCTGAGAATGTGCAAGTATAGTATATTTATGCTCTAACTTAATATAGTATATTTATGCTCTATAGTAATTTATGCTCTAACTTAATAGAAGTAAAAGCAAACTTTTGCTAATTTTTTAGATGCAAAGCATTGTAACAGGTAACATGGCTTTGCACAGGACAAAACTAGGCCACAGATAAAGTGTGAGGAAGTCTGTGGGTGGTTCTGAGTCATAAGACTAGACTTTTCTAAAATGAAGTTAGCTGAATCTGCTCTAAGGCAGAAGTAGTCTTTTTCCATTCTATATTTTGTGGTCAGGTTTTTTGTAAGCTAGTTAATTCTTAAATTTTTTTCTTCCCCCACCCCTAAAGAGGAAGACACTGGAAACAAATTCTTCTCATAACAGTTTCACTATTGTGTAACTACATAGTTAACATGAAGTTTCTCCTGATTTAAGATAAAATAGATGAGACTAATTCTTACAGATCTCTAGATGTCTAAGCAGACAAAAGCACCTCTTCTCTGATCTTCATCCTCAGATCTCTGGCATATGTGATTTCTTCCCATTACACTCTGTTGTCTCTTACCTGGTGTAGGACATACATTATTGTTGACAAGCATGTCCCAACTGCTTTTCCTACAGCAACCATTAATGAAAAATCCCATGGAAACTGTTTCTGCCAGCTAATACCCCAGAAACTGGTCAATGCTTAAAAATGTTTGTATTAACATCTGGCACAGAATACATACTTCTGTATGGCATGAATAGGCAGGATCATCCACCTCTCCCTGTCTTGCTGGTATGTTATTTCCTCAGCAGCGTTACAAGTTTGGTGCCAACTTAATAGTAATGAATCAATCTGAAAGTATGATTGATACTTATCCAATTTCTCTCAATTACATAAAACATGTGGGCTAATCAGATTTTGAAAGGGAGGACAAGGACGTAATAGCCAGGCTGGCAGTCTCAAAGAGTTAAGCTTAAGCTAAAGAAATGTGGTAAAGGAGAGCACAGGGGAGTGGAGACAAGTGCAGCCACTCCTAATGGATGCAGTCCTCAGAAGCAGCGAAGGTGAAGAACATGTTTCTCTCCTTCACATGTGTATCCAGTATCCCTGGCTTGGTCAGCCAACAGAATTTGCCAGCAATTACCTTGCAATCACTTGTAGACTCCAGGGTGTTTGGTTTACATTAATTTTAAGTTAATTAAAGAATATAAGTTTATTTGCAGGAATTTTCAAGCTTTGTAATTTTTGACAGTTTCAAAATTAAGCACAAAGAACAGAATAAAGAAATTATTTGTTACAAAGACTTTGGTTGCAGGTGAGTTTTGATCAATATCAGGTTCTCAAGTTGTTCTTATACATGCTTTTCCATGCTGCTCTACAATTACACCTCTTCCCAGACCCGCATGGCTCCAATTACACCCCATTTCCTTCACATATTTATATAGTATGCCCTTCAAGTTTTAACTCATTTGAGAGCCTTTGTAGTGTGTAAACTATTCAATCACCTAGAACTTTTCCTTGCATAGTTCCAAACAATAGCCTATGTCCTCGCCCAGGAGATGTTAGTTTGCATTCAATGTGGGCAGCATTCCTTTGCTTGTGTTTGAGACTTGCAAACCACACAGAAGGTCTACATTTGCCTCAAATAGTTTAACTGCTACCTCTTGCCATTCACAAACACCTGAACAACAGGGGCATCTTGTTAACCTGCTTCATAAAACAACCATAAGCTCTTATATATTTTGACTCCACTGGCAAAATTAGGAAGCATCTAGGCATTGTCCAAAAAGTGGATTTGTTGCCCAGTGTGCAATAAGCCAATTCTCACGCACGCAGCAGAGATACTGCTTTTATTCAGGCCTGGGTGCTCGGTGGATTCCCACAAATCAAGCACACCTAGTGCCGGTTCCCTTGTCGTATTTATACCCAAGCGTTACCAAGTGGTACATTCCCAGTTACAGTGACTGGTTCGGGTGTCTTTGCCTAGTGTGCAAACCAGAACACACGCTCAGCTCTCCTCTCTGCCCTTACCTTTGGAGTAGGTGGTGTGATTTGGGTAGGGGACTCGTGGGTGGCTGGTCGCAGATCCCCCTGCCAGAATTACTTTTCCCCTAGTTTCCCAGCGCTTTTGGTAATTGCAAATGGTTCTTCAGGGTCTGCTGATCAAGCTAACAATTCATCAGTTATGGTTCTACCTCTTGACAATCAGTTCTTAATTGCTACATTGTTTGTATAAACATCAGCTAACACAGGGGCAGGACCACACAATGGTCATCCTTAGTAGGACCTAGCAACTATCTGCTAAACTGCTATCATCTGTAACATTCTTAACTACAGAGTCATGACTAACTAAATTCGATGCAAGATACCAAGAGCAGTACCTTGTGGAGCTGCCCCCCTCGCGCTCTCCTGGTGAGAGGCACTGCAGCCCCAGCATTCCCATTGCCATGCAGAGGGAAAGAGGTACTGGTCAACCAGTTCCAAGCCCTCACTAGACACTACAAATCTTCTCATGTTCATAGCTATTTGTCTTTCCATGTCACCCCTTCTCACCTCTGTCCCATTTACACCATTTTCCTTCAAATTTGTTCTCCTTTTACATTACAATTACATTGTTATTCTCCATGGTAAAGCCTTACTTACTCCTCCCATGTTATAATTAACAACATTCAACCAGTTGTACAGATCAACCCCCAGCAGACAGGTTCAAATAAAATCTAAACATCTACAAGGCAGACCACTCCTGAGATAATGATAATTGTCAGAATGGCCTGGGTTGGAAGGGACCTCAAAGATCATCCAGTTCCAACCCCCCTGCTGCAGGCAGGGACACCCTCCACTAGACCACACTGCCCAAAGCCTCATCCAACCTGGTCTTAAACACTTCCAGGGAGGGGGCATCCAAAACCTCTCTGGGCAACCTGTTCCAGTGCCTCACCACCCTCACAGTAAAGAATTTCTTCCTAACATCTAATCTAAATCTACTGTCCCTTCAGCTTGAACCCATTACCCCTTGTCCTGTCACTACACTCCCTGATAAACAGTCCCTCACCATCTTTCCTGTAGGCCCCCTTCAGAAACTGTTAAGCCACAATTAGGTCTCCCCGGAGCCTTCTTTTCTCCAGGCTGAACAATCCCAACTCTCTCAGCCTGTCCTCATAGGAGAGGTGCTCCAGCCCTCCAATCAGCTTCGTGGCTCTCCTCTGGACTCGCTTCAACAGCTCCATGTCCTTCTTGTGTTGGGGCCCCCAGAGCTGGACACAGTACTCCAGGTGGGGTCTCACCAGAGCTGAGTAGAGGGGCAGGATCACCTCCCTCAACCTGCTGGTCACACCTCTTTTGATGCAGCCCAGGACACAGTTGGCTTTCTGGGCTGCAAGCGCACACTGCCGGCTCATGTTGAGCTTTTCATCAGTCAACAGCCCCAAGTCCTTCTCCTCAGGGCTGCTTTCAATCCATTCCCCACCCAGCCTGTGCTTGGGATTGCATGAAGTTCACAAGGCCAAGTGCAAGATCCTGCATGTGGGTCTGCAGTTTGCATGGGCCCACCTCTCCAGCCTGTCAAGGTCCCTCTGGATGGCATCCCTTCCCTCCAGTGTGTCAACTGCACCACACAGCTTGGTGTCATCAGCAAACTTGAGAGTGTACTCGATCCCACTGTCCATGTGTCCTGGTTTCAGCTGAGAGGATTGATTTTTCTTCATAGTAGCTAGCGTGGGGATATGTTTTGGATTTGTGCTGGAGACAGCATTGATAATATAGAGATGTTGTTGTTCTATGGACCTATTGTTGAGCAGTGTTTACACGGGGCCAAGGCCTTTTCTGCTTCTTGCACTGCCCTGCCAGCGGGATGGCTGGGGGTGCACAAGAAGTTGGGAGGAGACACAGACAGGACAGGTGACCCAAACTGACCAAAGGGGTATTCCATACTATATGACATCATGCTCAGTTTATAAGGAGCTTGGGGGGGGGGGGGGGGCGGGCAGCGGCATTCAGAGCAATGGCGTTTGTCTTCCCAAGTAACCGTTACGCGTGACAGAGCCCTGCTTTCCTGGGGATGGCTGAACACCTGCCTGCCCATGGGAAGTGGTGAAGGAATTCCTTGCTTTTGCTTTGCTTGTGCGTGTGGCTTTTGCTTTACCTATTAAACTGTCTTTATCTCAACCCACAAGTTTTCTCACTTTAACTCTTCCAATTCTCTCCCCCATCCCGATGGGCAGGGAGTGAACGAGCGGCTGCGTGGTGCTCAGCTGCCAGCTGGGGTAAAACCATGACACCATGTCACTGACAAAGATGTTAAACAGTGCCAGTCCCAGTACTGACCCCTGAGGAACACCACTCCTCTCCACTTGGACATTGAGCCATTGACCACAACTCTGAGTGCAACTACCCAGAGAGTTCCATCCATCAAATCCATGTCTCTCCAATTTAGAGACAAGGAGGTCATGTGGGACAGTGTCAAATGCCTTGCACAAGTCCAGGCAGATGACCTCTGTCACTCTTCCCTTGTCAACTTTGTCATCTTACAGACCATCATATTCAGATATACTGACATTCGCCAGACAAAACAATCAATGGGCTTGTGAATCAGTAAGTGGTCATGGAAATTAAGGTAATTACTTATTCCTACCTAGACAAAAAAAGTCAAGCACTTTAGCTATTGTTTTATGACTGAGCCAAATATAGGTGTTCAAGGGAGACAGATCATTTTAAGTGAGGGCTCAGCTCTTTGGCTCCCTAAGCTACTCTTGCCCTAACTTCATATCTGAGCTTTTAACACTGTAAAGTAATCCAGGGTTAAGCAACTCACCAGTGCTTGGTTTCTTATTGTCTGCTATGTACTAGTCAATGATGTTGGCATAAATCCTTCTACATAAAGCTGCTTTAAATAAACTTGCAAAGTAAGCATGGACTGTACCCTTAGTCTAAGGGAAGCTTACAGGCACACATTGCTTGAAATCCACAGTACTAAACAACCGGAACTTTCAAACCACAGGCTTCTACACAAGGCTTAAAAACCTGCAGAAACTTGAATACCAGTGGCTTGGGATTGCAAACCAAGTGTTATTTACTCAGTCTCATTGCAAATTCTTGCCAGCATATTGAATGAGTCTCTTAAGTGAAATCTTCTAGCCAGCCCTATGCAGCAGCTTGTCAAACAGCAAGCTCTTCCCTTAAAGCCTTAGGCCTGTGGTAAAGTATCTCAGATACTTGCTGGTTAGCAAACTGCTCATACTCATCCTTCCTGATTCTGAGCTTCTGCCTCCAGGTATCCAAAGCTGCCTCCAGCCTGGATCTTGCCAGTCTAGTGCAGAAACTATTTTAGCTATAGGTTTGTCAACACTTATCAGCCTCTTAAGGCTTATTCCATTTACAATTTGCACCCGAACATTTTTTGTGATGCAGATAGCCAATAACTGTGCTACTAGAGTAGACAGACTCCTCAGTAACACAGTGAGTAGTCATTCAAACTAATTTCTCTCTGATTAGTGTCGAAGTACACAGAACACAGCCTACCTTCAACACTTATCTTCCACCTTAAATTCCATATATCACACCTTCCTTCTCTACATTTCCTCCCAATATGAACCAATTAGGTTCTTGTATGCTCACTGACACAGTTCTGCCTACTTTCTTTATGGGAGACCATTTCTAAAATTGCTGGAGAGAAAGAACAGGAAACCTTGTTTTTACTTCACCCACTATAGACTTCACTGTGCCCCAGCATTGCTTGTGGTCTCCTACACAAATATGACCTCAGGTTCAGCTCTGAAAGGGGGCTGTACAGACTATCTTCCCCTCACCTGCCCATTATCTGCAATTGGGTCCACCATCACTCAAATTAGGACATTAATGTATAATACCTTACAGTGAAGGGATGAAAGCAGGACAGAAGATCTGCTTTCTTACTGTCATACATCAAGTCCATTTTCAAGTGACAACAGAGTCCACCGATCAAACACAAACTACACCGGCTAACAACATGAGATACTGTGTCCTAAGAGAAATACTTTGCTTGTTAGCATGGAAAGAGGATCGTATTCATACAGGCTAATGAACCAGAAAGCAGGAACAGTTAGTGACTATTGGGTAAAGAAGCCTTCTTGCATCAGAGATAAGGCACATGCCATACCCTTTAACCATCAGTAATTGAGAGTCAGTGCAAGTCAGTCTAACAGAGCTCACCCAGCAGAAGATGTTCAAGAATTAATTGCTTGATTAATTATGGTACACATTTCTGCCTTGTTCTTAACTTACGAAACTGAGATGATTTATCACATACATGATCTAACTGTTGTAAGCTATTACTACAGGAAAGAAATGTAACTAAACTCACTATGAGACATTATGGAAGTGGAAAGTGCTTTTACTTCAAGAGTTCTTTCACTTCTACTCATTATCTCATATTTCAAGCACCAAAGATACATGTATCAGAGTGGACTCACCAGGATCACCTGCATGTCACCTGGAGGACACAAAACAGCTGCTGAATCTTCTCTGCATCTCTTAGGCTCCTCGTGATTGACTATAACAGCAGGTTTAGTTACTTTTTGGACAGATTCTGTAGGAGTCAGCAGTATTTCTAACAAGAGCAATTGATTGCCTTGGAACCTTGCTCCCTTCAACATCCTTAGGCCTTCAGTAAAGTTGCTGTCTACCGTCTTTGTTTTCCTATTGTCAGGCCTATCCTTACAAAAATAGCAATGTCATCAGGGCTATAGTTTGTATTTGCAGTGGTCTAAAAAGAAGAGAAAGAGGACACTGCAGTGTGCTGTAAACTCATTGCTATCCTCCTGCTGCCAGACTGCATGTCAGGAAGCACAAGAGCATCCAGGAGCCAAGGGGGAGCCTACAGCCAGAAGTTCATAGCCCTCACCAGCTAGGGCTCAGGTCCACAGCAATTGAGCAAGGGAAGCAGGCCATACCTGGAGATGGCAGTCAAGTCTAACTAAGAATCCAGAGCATGAGACAACATCATGGCAATGATACAGGTCCAGGGTTAAGCCAGTCCATAAACTGAAGACTAGATCAAGAAGCTCTATAGCTAGGCATAGACACAGCTGTATCTGAGCTCAAGACCAGCACTGCCCCAGCACAGCTCAAACAAGGAGTAAAGTTCCAGGGCTCAGCTTAAATAGAGCTCCTGAGCCCGTGCTGTGGGGAGGAGGTCTCAGGTGAGGCTGGTCAGGTATATTAAGGCTTATTAGTGTCCTCAGGGATCTGACACTGCAGGTCTTCTGCTGAGAAGTCATATGTGTCATGGCCATGTTGGAGTATAGGTCTTTGGGTGTGTCCTGGTTCTGGCAAGCTACCCAAGCCCCTGTAACAGGCACTGCAGCTACCCAGGCCCCACACTGGGCACCAAAAGGACTGGCATGGCGGTCCAGCTGGCAACTAAGCACCACGTGCCACTTGCTCACCCCTCCCCTGGCAGGATGTGGAGGAGAATGGAAAAACAACGGCAAAAGCCTCAAGGGTTGGGATAAGGGCAGTTTACTGGGACAGCAAGGGAGAGGGAAAACAATCAACAACAGTGCTGATAACAGATGTTCACAATGGGTGATAACAGAGAACAATTTACCAATCCAACGACCTACCAGACACTCAGCCCATCCAGGAACCACCCTGAAACCACACCAGCCCCTCCCCTGCCCGACTGGCCCCCTTTTATGGTGAGCATGATGTCACATGGTATGGAATAGCCCCCAGCCAGCTTGGCTCACCTGTCCTGGCTCCTTGGGAAATTAACTCTATCCTTGCCAGAACCAGGACAGGGTGTGATGCAAACAGCATGCTCCTTGGTGTTTACCAGTTTTACTGCTGGTAGTCATCTCCCAAGTTAGGGACCAACACAAGGCATTATTTTAACCCTGCCTCTATTTTTCCTCTATTTTTCTATTTCCTCTGGTTTTCCTGCTGCTTTCACATGTAAATGTTTCCATTCATAATTCGTTCACCGTAATCTTAATATTTTTACTACAACTCTTTATGTTAGGAAGTCAAAGCAATAAACCTATATGTGTGTTTAACTTATTAAAGTAAATCTAAAATGGAGTCTCTTCCAAAATCCCTATGAACTGTCATTGTCTCAGTTGTAAATACCTATTATTCTAGGAGATTAACGCTATGTCTGTATCATTGTATATTGCAATAACAAAGAAGCAGGTACTTTTGGGAAGGACTTGACATTTTTAGATTGCCTTCTTTCACTCATATCACGTGACCTTTCCTGGAGATTACAGGGAACTGTAATCAACATTTTTCTTTTTCTAAAGGGAAAAGGCCTTATTGTATGTCTGTCTTTTTTGAAATCAGTTCCTAGCTGAGTGGCACCTTTCTCAAAGCCCAAGTCATTAGAGTGAATTCAGTGGATGTAGTGTAATCAGGACCAATGTCATTTTGCCTGGACTAGAGAATATGGAGCTAAGAAGATTATTAGAAGTGATAATGGATCAAATTAGGACATTGATACTAAGAAAGCAATTGCAGGCTCATAGGAAGTAATTAGGCATAGGGTGACCTGTTTGTATTTTATATTACAAAAATAAAACTAAGCTGCCTACTCCAACTAGTTCTTCAAGCACTGTCTTACAATGATGTTTCTAAGGACGGTGAAGACTGCCTTATTGATTCATCGGACCAACACAGCTGCAGCCACGTGATTTGCACTAACAAGAACTGTGATGAACTATCCATGGAAGCATCATAAATGTTATTTTCGAAATGAAATTATGCAGTGAGACCACTCTGCTTAACCTCAAAGCATATAATTGAACATGTTAAACTGGCTGCATCACTCTGAAGAACTCAGGGTGGTTTTATATGGGATAGTCCAAGAAAAATCTGAACTTCTATGGGAAATTAGAAGTTCCTTAACACATGCTATGGGCTGAAAGGCACTGTGTAAGAAAAATACTGTAATATGTAGACAGTGAACAGTCACAAGATCTGTAGTATAGAAAAATGGAAGCCATTCTGAATGTTTCAAGCTGAGTATGATAGATGAATAAGATGTAATCTGCAGTGTAATGGAATTCTGCCAGTTAAAAATAAATAGTCAATGAAAAACTACTTTGGGATATCTAAATGCATCTTCTTTGCTACAAGGCTATTTAGCCAGATGTCCTTATCTGTGTATCTTATTCTGAGACAGGAAAAGACGTAATCCTTTACAATGAACTATTCAAGGCACCCTGTATACGTGATGTATCAGCTATGTCTGAAAACTGCCGCCTCCCACACAGAGATGTCTGTATGGGTCCCTCATTATGCCTGCAATTCTGAAGATCTGCAGCTGCACTGGGATGGCTACAGCGCACTTCTCAAGACCACTCACTTGCTTATCAGACTCAGAAGAGAGAACTAAGACTGTAGCTGTTTTTAAGAATCCAGGTCATCACTGCAATCTTGCTATCTCTCTCACCTTCACAGTCCTACTCTACTAGTTGGATCCTCTGGCTAAATATCTGCAGCGTAACATAGAATATCTGCACTAGAAACCATAGCTATTTCCTTCCTGCTCCTCCTCTCTATAGATGGATTGACAGAAAGCAGGCACTTGAAGGTGCGACGAGAAAATTAAGGGAAACGTTGTGTGTTCCTAATAATTATTGGGAAACAGAGACTCCGCTGGTGCTTCCGCAGTGTTAAAGTGGTGTCATCTCTTAAAAAGATGGTCTTAAGACAGGGAGAAAGGAGTGACGGGATATTTTGTAGGAGACTCCTGCATATAGAATGGGAAGGCTCCCAGGCAACTTGCAGATGCCGTGTTCGGTTCTTGCTACAGTAAGCACCCTCAGCAGCAGTGTTTTTGGATACATGCACAACACCATAAGCACTGTGGTAACTCCCTTCCTCATGTGAAACAATGAATTGTGGGTGAGGATAGATATGGTCAGTTGTGGGGGGCTGTCAAAATTTTATGACGTTAAAATTGCAATTCTGAATGATGTCACTCTTCTGTCACTACCCCTAAACATTTCTAAACTCAAACAGGCATTTTTTTATGATTAAGGCAGTCTCCCTTCCTTTTCTGCTTTGTCTTAAGTCTTAGACAATAGAGATGAAGTAGTAGCTTTGTACACAGCACCATTTGTTCTGAGAAAGGAAAAACAAAGGGAATTTTCGATTGTTTCCTAAGGTACACATGACTGCCAGAGTTTTTCACATAGAGGACATATTTTTGGAAACACACTCTGGTGTCTTCTTCAACACAGCATGTATGTTCAAAATCACTGAAAATAAAGTTCTCACTGAGAGCATCCCATTATCTCTTTTGCCTGGAGGACCAAGCCATAATGCTGTGTCACTAAGTGAAAAAAAAGAAATACTGTCAAACAAGACACAGTAGAAACTATAAAACTGTTTTACTGATATTTAAACTCATCTGTCAATGTCCTTTTTCAGTGACCTCCTGGCTCCTTAAGTACTAAACAGAGCTCTGAAGTGCAAGTGAAGTAAGATTTATGATTACTCACTTCAACGTAGGTCCATTTAGTGTCGTAACCTGAAGGGAATTGAATACATTAAAGTAAACCTGATAGATCCATGTGACAGTAACACCACCATAATTAGACAAATAGTAATAACAAGTATAATGCAAAAGCATTGTGTGTGTGTGTGTGTATATATATTCTCTTAATGAACCATTGTTTTGTAG
This sequence comes from Balearica regulorum gibbericeps, assembly GCF_011004875.1. NCBI lineage: Eukaryota > Metazoa > Chordata > Aves > Gruiformes > Gruidae > Balearica > Balearica regulorum. The sequence continues at coordinate 66,594,463 of NC_046184.1, forward strand.
AAATAAATTTTAATGAATGTGTGCACAGCCTATTCACTGACCCTAGAACAAGAATGTCTGCTATGCATAAGGAGCGTGTGCAAAGGTTGTCAAGATGCCACATCTGGAAAACGCTGTTTATGTTATCAGAAAAGTGTACCCTGAAGGACATCGGAAAAAAGGAACTGCCTGTTGGAAAATTAGCTAACCACTGTACAAGAGCCACACAACTTTTGAACAAGAAGAACTGTGTAACAACCAATGGAAACAGTATAATCTTCAGATTGTGTACAAGGCTGCAACAAAATGAATTAATTGTGTGGGTGCCATTGTTTCAGAACCAGGTATGCAGAATCAGTCACTCTGACATTCTTCAATGCTTCATTTGCATGTATTATCTTGCTATCATTAAAGAAAACAAAACACAAATGCTTGTGTAGGATCTAGTATCCAGTTCCTGAGGGCTTGTTGCAACATGGGTGCAACACGGGGTTATGATACATTGGGACTATGGTATAGCTTCACAATGGATGGAAATGTTGTCTTACAGCTGCAGTTCTGATCTCTTCAGTTTTACCTAAGAAGGTCTTCCTATGTCTTTTTAAAAAATGAAATGTAGCAATGATTTTGGAAACCAGGTTTTAATCAAGTAAAGTCGATCTAACAAAAGCTAAGACACAAATCTCTGTGCATAATGGACCAGGGAAGCCTGGTAATTGTTGATAACTCTGTCAGACAAAATACTGATTTCCTAGTTCTCATGAGGAGGAAAGGAACACCAAACAACATGACTGACAAGTTCAATCAATTCAACAGACCAAGCGATGGATAGGCTGTGCTCAGGGAAGCTGCTCACTCTCACACACACAAACACACTTCCTGTCACCTAAGACCAGCCCCATCCACCACGCCGACCAGATGGTGGGTTGAGCCCAGAGGAACCTGCCACTGGCTCTGTCTGACCTGGCTCAGTGTCAGGCTCTTGGGCAGCAACTTGGCTCCAGCATGTAACAATTCCGGCTCGCACCCTCTGCCTGTACTAACTGCCAGACGTGTCCCTAAGGATCTCTACTGCTGAGGGGGTTTTGTACCCAGACGTCAGCACAGGCTGCCAGTCAGATCAGTTCATGACTGTCCTGGTTTGGCCCCAGCCGACAGCTGAGCACCACATGGCCGCTCGCTCACTCCCCTACCCCCCCACAGAGGGATGGGGAGGAGAATCAGAAGAAAAAGGTAAAACTCGTGGGTTGGGACAAGGACAGTTTACTGGGACAGCAAAGGGAGAGGGAAATGACGACAGTACTTAGAATATACAAAGCGGGTGATACACAACGCAATTTGCTCACCGCTGGACCCAATGCCCAGCTGGTCCCCACAGTGAGTCCTCCTCCCTGGCCAGCTCCTACCTTGTACACAGAGCATGACATGTTATGGTATGGAATATCCCTTTGTCTAGTTTGGGTCAACTGTTCTGGCTGTGTCCCCTCCCAGCTTCTTGTGAAAATTAGCTCTCTCCCAGCCAAAAACGAGGATGATGATGATATTGCAACATACCTTTCCAGCAGTTTCAAGTATTGTTCTGTAGGAAGAAATTTAAAGGCAGCAGGAGGTCACAGGGGATGTAGTCAGCAGGATACCTAATTGCTGCTAAACTCACTTAAATGCTGCTAAATCCTACTGATTGCTGCTAAACTTCACTGATTGCAGTTGTGGTGACCACTGCCTTAGTGTCATTAATTTTGTTTTGTTTGTTAGTCTGTATTGTGCATATCGTGTCTGTTCTCGTGTCTGTTTGGTGTAAGTGCGCACGAATCCTCCGGACTTAAGAGATAACCGCTGTCGCAGGCAAAGGCGGGCGGTAAGTTGTTTTGTTGTACTCACAGGGTGGTTGGGAGGTGTCTAGATAAAATGGAGCCGGCAGCAGGAAGTGGAAGTCCCAGGACCTCCATCTTAAGGGAGGATGGGTCTGTAATTGAGATGCTTAAATGAGAGTGTGGAGGCATCTATTGTATCCTTTTCATGCAGATAGAGGTGAATCAATATGTGATTGAAGAGTGGAGTGAGAAAATAATTGTAGACTTTGTTTTGAAGCAGAAACCAGATAATCTAAAGCCTGGGAAAGGAAAAGGTTACATTGCAGCCCCCTTGGCCACTTTGCTCAACAGTGCTGTTAAGCAAATAGGAATGCAGTCAAAATTAGTACAATCTTCTCGTGAAGCTGAACTAAACCAGCCTGAACTAAAAAATAAGAGTGGAATTGGAAATAAGGCATTGGTAAGATCAGTATTACCAATGTCAAAGACAATTAAGTGCCATTCTAAGTCAGGCACCAGATATTAAAAGAGTTAAATTCCAGCAGTTGTTGGTAGATCCTGACACTTGGGATGGGGATATTTGGAATGACCCAGATGCCGAACCCAGTGCAGGATGGGAGGACTTGGAGATAGACCAGGCAGATTCACCCCTTCTTCCAACTGCTCCCCCACCAGAAAGAATCACCAATGTGATCCATAGTAGACCTGCACTTATCCCAGAAATTACTCAGGATGCAGGTGGTCAACAGCATATTATTCAAAAAGAAAAAAGTTTAACTACTCTAGAACTAACAGCTATTAGCTAAAAATACAAGAAGGAACTAAATTAAAATTATTTAGACTGGTTATACAGAGTGTGGATTACTGGCGGGACAGTGATTTTACTGTCTGATACTGAGGCACTTTGTTTCCAGTTGGAACAAGGAATATTCTTGATCCCAACTGGGGGCAGTCATAACTCATTGCTGCAATTATCAAATTGCATCAGAGAGGACCTGTTAGATCTAGAGACTCAGATTAACCCATTTCGAAATCTAAATGCATTGCAAGAGTCCATTCAGAAAAATTGTCTATTGGACTGACTGCATCTTCCCCGGCCAGGGAGATCCCCTGATTTATGGTTGACACCTCCAAGTGATAAGGGTTTAAATCAACTTTTGTGAGAAACTCCCTCAGAGCTCAAAACTATAAAGCTGGCTTTTCAAGGTCCTCCCTAAGCAAATTCATGGATAGATTTGATAACACAGGCTGTTGCCTTACTTAGAGTTCGAGGATTTTTGCAGGGAACTACCAAACAAATTAAAACACACCAGGGCTCTGGGGAAATGTCTCGTAAGGAGCTGTTTCAGCAAGCCTTCAAATTGAGGGTGCCTTGATGTCAAATATATGGGATACCCTATGCTCAATTAGCAGTGATGGTCCAGCAGAAGAGCAAGGAATTAGTGGGAAAAGAGGGACTACTTAAGCCAAAGGAACAATCTCCTTACAGTCTCCTGAGACAGGTCTTAAGAAAAATGGATGGACAAAATAAAAAACCAGGGAAAAGTGTGGCAGGGATCTTATAAGAGCCAGTAGGGTCCCTAAAACAAGAAAGGCTCACCTTAAAGAATAACAATCTTTTAATTTCTCTTAAGACCCAGAAAGGAGAGTCACTTGACTTTATTGTGGATATGGGAGCACAAATGTCCATGGTTACCCCAAAAGTATTTGAAAAAGCAGGGGACTATGGACCAATTATATAGTTAAAGTTGAAGGAGTTAGGAATAATATTATTTTTGCCCCTAAAGGAAGAATTAAAGTATACTTTCCTGGTGATAAGTATCCATGATGGGTACAGGTGACAGTTATGGAAACTTCTGATTGTTTATTAGGACTAGGAGACATTCAGGGTCTTAACTTAAAAGACCAAAAGGGACAAATATGGACTTTTGGACTTAAATCTAATAAAATTAAAGTAAACACCTCTAGAATTTTAGGAGAACTACCCCAATCTCCGGTGAACCAGAAACAGTATTCATTATGCACTGCAGCTCTGTGTGGAATTAAGCTCAAAATTACAAGATTATTACAAGAGGGTATTATTGAACCAACTCAGTCTAAATGGAATTCACCCATTTGGCCAGTAAGGAAGGCCAATGGAAAATGGAGATTAACAGTGTATCATAGAAAATTAAATGCTAAAGCAGATGCTTTGCATGCTGCTGTACTCAATATGAGTGAAGTATTAAGTTATCTAAGAAACAATGATAAACCTTTCAAAATGGTAATTGATGTTAAGGATATGTTCTTTAACATACCTATTGCTGAGAGTGATAAAGCTAAATTTGCTTTTACTTTTGAAGGTAAGCAGTATACATCCAGTCGTCTGCTACAAGGGTATATACACTCTTCCACTTTAGCGCATAATGTGTTGAGTGACTTCTTGAAGTCATGGGTAGGAAAAGCAAAATGAAATAATGTAGATATTTTATAATATATAGATGATATAATAATTTGGGGAAAAGATTGTGCTGCAACCAAGGAAATCACAGATGAGATTATGAAATATGTAGAGGAAATTGGTGTGGAATTCCCAGAAGAAAAATGACAGGGACTAAGCACTGAAGTCACATTTTTGGGTGTTAAGTGGACCCAAGATAGAGAACAGATACCAGAAAAGGTATTATTGGACATAGAAAAATTACAAAATCCAACTAATGTTAAAGATTTACAGGCTTTATTGAGGACTTAATTACTGGTGAAGTCATATACCAGGGTTCGCAATTATTGCCCAACCCTTATACAATTTGCTAAGAAAGCAAGCTGTGTGGCAGTGGGGACCAGCTCAGCAAGCCAGTCTGTCTGAACTATTAGAAGCAGTCCAGCAACTTGTAGTATTAGGATTCGCTTCCCATGAACCTATAGAATTACATTGGGAATTTTCTGAACATGGGAGTATGGTAGGATTATGGCAAGATAAAAGACCTATATTATTTGACTCCCACGCCTGGAAATAAACTGAGGGAAAGCACGCTCCTCTAGAGAAAGGACTGTGTGCTTTAGAATATGCACTACAGGTTGATCTTAATGCTTACAATGGACAAAAGATTTCTTTAGTGGGACCTTTGAAATTATTAACATGGTTAAGGGAAAGAAAAGAGATTTCCCTAAAAATCACTCAGAAGTTGACTATACATAAGAAAACCACTGCTATACAGACAATGGCAGATTTAATGCAAATAGAAGCCAAAAAGACTAACCGCCGAATTGGAAATATCAAAATCTCTTTTGCTGATAATCGTGAAAGAAATCATCCTCCATTTGAAGATGCACCTCCTTATTCTAAGGCAGTAGGAGAAGAATCACATGTTTGGTTTATTGATGCAAGCTCTAAAAGAGCAAAAAGGAGAATAAAAATATAAAACAGTTGGAATAGAAATTAAATCAGGGAGACAGGTAGTAACCGAAGGAGATGGTTCTGCTCAAGTAGAACTGATGGTACGTACTACAGCCCAAGAGGAAGGAGCTAAATACATATGTACTGACTCTTATTTGGTGTATAAATGTTGTTTGGAGTGAGCTCTGTTTTGGGAGATGAAAAAGTTTGTAATTAATGCGGTAGCAGATAAATATAGTGTTATATGGCAAAAATTTTTAGAACTGGGGCATAAATCAAACAAATCTATCAAGGTTGGATGGGTGCCAGCACATATGGGTGGAAAAAGAGACTAAGATGAATCAGCTTGTTGATCAACTTAGCAAGATTAAGATCCAAAGATTGGATAGTCATTGGGAACAGTTATTGGGGTGGCTACATACCCAATGAGGTCATTCAGAAATGTCAGATTTATATAATGCAGCAAAATATAAAGGATGGCTCATAGTTCATTAAATGGTTGAAGACGTTGTATCTGCTTGTGAAATGCCAAGACAGACTCAAAAAGCCACAAGATTACGATCCTTTGTGTCTTAAACAAAATAGGAGAAAATGGTCCACGTGGCAAGTAGATTACATTGGTTGCCTTACAGGACAATTTAAATATATTTTCACAGCAGTTGAAGTCTGTAGTGGCTTAAGGTTTATTTTCCCTTGCCATTGAGCTACAGCACTAAGTACTATACAAGCTTTGCAGCAATTATTATCACATTATCCTAAACCCCAAGAAATACAGTCTGATAATGGGGGGGAGGCATTTTAAGAATAATCAGGTATTATTAAAAACAATGGGCACAGGAACATGGTATAAAATGGGTATTTCATGTTCCCTATTGTCCTCAGGCTTCAGGAATGGTTGAACAATTTAATGGGTTATTAAAAAAGGCAACTGAAACTCCAGCAGCAGAAAGATCAATTTGCATTAGATACTATCTTGTGGAAACTTAATAACAGTTTCAGAAAAAAAGGGCTCCTATTTATTTGGCTTGTCATAGAAATAAAATTTTTCAACTAGGAGAACAGATAAAATCCATCCAAATATGGGCCTTTTAACACTATAATCGTATCTCGTAGTACCTGGCAAACTGCAACTGTTGAGAAAGTGAGTGGAGGACTATATCACATTCTGTGGAAATGGATCCAGAGGCACGCGACGAGTACATCATCCAGGCAATAAGAAGTGAAGATCTTTATAATGAGGCAATAAGTGAAGACCTTTGTAGTGATAAAATCTCCATATTTTTCTTATATACCTGATACAAGAAACTGACCCAGAGCAAATCCGATGGCATAATAAGGCACAAGGTCGTTTTATGATAAGATAGGTTAATAGATATGACCTGATTTCGATCCTTCTAAGGACCGATGGTTAACAATCCTCTGGGCAAGAGGAAAAAGTTGGCGTGACTTCACTCATCATACAATGTGGAGGCAATATGTCTGCTCTATTTCAAATTGTGGAGATTTTAAATCCTATCTGACATTAAAACAGTCTAAATTTCATGGGTTTCAGTTTCTGCGCTTGCCACTTACATTGCCTTGGAATATGGTTGTTGCGTGTTTCCAGTGGGACATGTCCAATACTGTAACAGAAGGTCAAGAAAATTCTGTATCAGATCTGACGGACAAGGATGAAGAATTGCCCTCGGAGCTGGACTTCAGCCTTGATCTTTTTGACTTTGATCGTTGGCAGCTTGATGTTTGTAAGAAAGAACCTTCAACATCAGACTGCCAGTGTCCAACATCAGGTTCGAATTCCACAAACTCAGGTCCTGCTAGACAATGTAGTACTACAAAAAATGTACCACTCTTAGCAACTTCTCAACATGACCATGCCGGGTATGTGGTAAATGTGCCTTCCCACTTTAACAGCAGCCTCACAACGAATGCCAATGAGAATTGTGATACCAAGTATTCCCCAGATGGAACTCCTGCTCCAGGGTTTAGACGTCCCAGATGGAAAGTGGAAGATGGACGAGATGGCGAATTCAGCTTCATCATACTCTGAGATTAATGGAACTGGTGCACAGTGGTGGTGGGTCTCTAATGTCCCTATGGAGGACGGATGTTATAATCAACATTGGTGGAAAGAATCTGTACATACCAAATGGGTAAATTCTTGTTTTGTCTGTGATTATTATGGCCAAATTACATTGTATAATAACTCGGGTTGGGCTGTTGATTATATTAATGTAACATCAGTTAATAATCCTTATGAGCTATATGGCTGCCAACAATCACCAGAAATTATGGGTGAATGTTGTATCATTAACATCACTGCCGCCTATCCTAATGTATCTATCTGTGCTCATAGCCCAGTATTATGGCCTATGTTTCCTTAACTTACTGACAAATTAACTGGTCAAAATTGGAGAGACATCCAGAAACCGCATTGGGTTTCTCCAAAATCTTCAGGGGGAACATATTACATTTCTAACCAAACTTGGATACCATATAATCAAAGCTCAGGACCTGAATTTCTCAGTCCGACTCATGAAACAGATAAACCATTATGTTTTTGGGGTCCTGGACCATGGCCAATTCGATCATTGTATACTGGATACAATTGGTCTGTACCATTTTTCAATTGGACTAACTGTGAAATGGTTAATGTGACCCTCATCAGAGGGAATGGCTATACCCCTAAGTGTTTGAAACATTTTCCTTGGGGTCAGTATGCTGAATTTGAAACTCGAATTGTTGATATGTGTAATAATCACCCTCATTTGGTACCTCCTAACTTTGAACCGCACTTTTATTATCAATCCTTTGATTGTAACCTGCATATGATAAAAGCCCCAAAAGGTACTGTGTGGGCCTGTAATGATGGGAATACCTATCCAGAGTTTCCTATTAATCTTAAAGGAATAAATTGTACATTAGGAATCCCATGGATATGCCTTACCTCAGTAGAATATGCAGATATGTCTGAGAAACATTCTAGGCAATGAAGGACACCTAATCAAGCCCTTTGTGGAAATCTATAACGTTTTCTCAGGTTCTTGAATCTGTATTTTTCCCCCATTTAGTTTCTGTTAAACAACAGATTGCATTGACAAATTTATATACAGGTATTCAACATCTTGGCAATTTAACTCGGGATACCATAAACATCCTTGGAAGTCAAATGAAAGTCACCTGACAGTTACTGTCAGAAATTAGATTTGCCATAGATTACTTATTGGTGAAAGAAGGAGGCTTTTTTTAGAACTCCTGATACATGAAGTGCACCAACAGGATGCACACTGATATACAAAACTGCAAGAAGTGCTCATCAGCGAAAAAGCACCTTATACGTGGTTTATAATTTGACCTTGGAGCACAAGCTGCAAGTCCGGACTTGTGATCTGATGTCGGATCGTAAGTCACAAGTAATTGCACATAGGTAAAGCAACTCTGTAAAAGCTGGCCTTAGAGCAGAGCTAGCTGAGGATCTCACTAGCACAGCAGCATCCTCCTGGTCAGGGACACTTGACCGCATGACGCTGTCAGCTGCCTTAATTGCAATTGTAAGTGTTATTTGTGTTATTACTGTTCTTATTACCATTAAGATTTTATATACTTCTATCTGAGATTATCTGTATAAGGTTAGATCCAACAGAGTGACTATTAGAAAATATTTAGATGCTTAATAAACATACATTTATTGGCAATCATGATGCTTGATATGTTTAATTCCTTACCTGCTGGACCCCAGTGGGTGCTGTTCTTTTACTTTCTACTTTCAAGCATTGCTTTGTGGATGTTGGTTTGGTATTGTACATATACCTACTTTGCACAGCTGGGCGGAAGTGGGATGGTTGAGGAGGAATCTGGGTATTACACCGAGCTCGTGATCACCTCACTGGAAGGCAGCCCGGATTCGTCTCCTTGGCGGGCTGAACCTTTACCAATGCATAGCCCTCAAAATAATCAGGTCATGACAACAGTCTCCTGGTTATGGGATCCTTTGCATTGAGATGGTACAGTAAGCAAACTGTTAACCCTGCACAAATATACGGAGAGTTTTTGTGTTGAGACAGTTACTCAGTCCCTGATTTAGTATAAATTAATTGCTGATTTAACAAAAATGTATTCAGCATTTGGCAAGGTAGATGGTAAATAATGTAACAGTTAAGTCAGCTGCATAAGGAAGACAGTATTGCATACAAAGGGACTGGCCATCTCCAGATCAGTCTCACAGACTGCAATTCACCAATCTGAGTAAAATAAGAAAGTATAAAGATCACAGCTCACAGAAACCAAAAGGGATTAAAAGTCAATTCACAAACTATGGAGTCAGAGCAGCAGCAGCAGATCAGCATTGAAGACCCCAGTATCTCTGGACCAACTGCTATGGAAGTAAATATTGTCCTCCAGAACACTTCAATGTGCCAGACAGGACATGCTGGGAGCCACTGTGCCAGAAACATGGGCCCTAGGGGCAACACTGGGCATCCTGCACACCTTAATGGGTTAGGACAACTTAAGATCTTATTTATCATAATTATATGTTGCTACACTTCAAATAGTTTATAGTAATTTTGTGATTGAATGCTTAGGCTACTGAAGGATCACACCATATATGTTTGCAATATGCAAACAATCTATTCTCCACTGGACAATGTTATGTTTTACACTGGAGCAGGTGTAAGGTTCTTTCCAGATCTCAGTAAAAAAGGCAGCTCACAAGTATACATGATTAAATGCTATTTATTGAATAATTAGAAACTAAAAGTAATGGATCAATCTTATGTCCTTTCTTGTGCTGGGAAACCAAAGATGTGTCAGCATTTGAGACCTCTTCAAGGTGGCCATGGCATGCTGTGCAGAATTCCCAGCCATGGTGAAGTTCAGAATATCTCACCATCTGCACTGCTTTTAAAGTCTTTCTCCTAACAACCTGCCCCTTGACTGACATCATTGGCATAGACACCCTGCCACCTGACACCCTGCCCCTTGACCGACGTCAGCAGCATAGGTAGGATGCCACCTGCATTACCCACGTGAGGTATGATTCTCTCCCACCACACTGCCATTGGTGGACAACCTGTACATCCTCTTGGAATGTCTGTAAACTAACATAGCAGGACATGGATTGAGGTCGTTGCCCAAAGCAGATTGAGTCATTCAGCGTTCACCTAAGTGGAGCACGACATTCAGCCCTACATACAAGCACCAGCTGGGAAGGCCTAGTCATAGTTGCATATACCTCAGGATCACTAACTTCTCATTAGAGTGTCTTCTGATATGGTTCCCACTACGCACTGTTACACTTGTTGCTCCTGCTAACACGTTCTGTCAGTTGTCAACCCAGCTCATGCTCATTTCTTGCTCCATGGTCCCATTTGCCATGACTTACTGCTCTCAGCTGCTCTTTGCACTGTAATCAACTCTTAGCCAAGACTATGCTATAGCGCTCCTCTCACTAGCATAAAAACTACAGGCATTCCCACTATCACAGTATCAGCTGGCATGATGGACTAGGTGGATCCTTACACAGAGTTCATAATAAAAATTGTATCTGCTGGAACGGATCACAAGACATGTTCTTCCTCTTCAACAGATACTGGCTGTTTTTTTCAATTACTATTCCAACATGCATTCTGGCACCTTGTTCCTTGCCAACTCACATTAATACAGAGCAACAGCAAGATTTAACATCATTGCTAATAAAATTTAATATTCACAGAAATCTTCCTTCAAAAGCACAGCTAAAAGACGCAGTGAACAGCTGATGCAGCAGTTTCTGGGCTCTTGCTTCTAGATCTTCTGGGACCTTCTTCTGGGATAATTGTCAAAGGACCTCTGGGAACCTTTTTGGGAAACCTTTGAGAAGCTTGAGGGTGTCTGCTGCTGTTGGGAGTACCTAGCTACAGAAGGCCTTGACTTCTAGCAAGGTCTAGCAGGGCTAGAGAGTTCTACCAGCTGTCCTTGATCAAAGGGCCTTTGGAGGTTTTGTTCCAGCTGACACTGATTAAGGAGGGTCTGGCAACCTTTCAACCTGTGCTCTGGAGATGCCTATATAAGAGCTAGGCCAAAAGCACAGGTCTTTGAGTGTAGTTGATGTAGGGAGAGCTAATGCTTTATTTCATAACAGCACACGCTTCCTCAGCAGTGGTGGGGGTGTACTACAAGGCACTGTCCTCAGCAGCTGTTGGAAAAACTTCCCCTGTAATGTCAGAGGTCTTAACCCAGACAGAGCTTCAAGAAGGAGGGTGTTGGTCTGGAGCAGTGGAAAGATTCTCCTTTAGCCTGAAGGCAGGTATACAGTTTTGGAGGTATTTTATTAAGTAAAGGATCTGTAGGAGGAGGTCAGTGCACTATATGTCATCAGATATTATGAAAGACTGATTGGATCTTCTCTGAGACCCTACAGCTTCAAGAAAGCATGGAGGTAGGTACTGAAGAAGGGCCAGGCTGAGTCTATTAGGGTGGGAAGTAGAGGCTCCTGGGGTGGTGGAAGCTGGTGACTCTTGATACAAGGGGGAAGACTTGTGCTCTGCCTGAAGAATTGTAACTGCAAAATATGTTCAGTGCCATGGTTGGAGAAGAGGGGCTGAGAGCTCTGTTAAGTGAAATATCTGAGCTGTCTGAGCCATGCAGGAGGACCAGAAGGAAGCACTGAGGGTTTGTAGATGGTGACCCCTCTGCTGTAGGGACCTGTCTGCTGATTTGTTGTCTGCGGGGCTTTGCTGCCTGCCAGGGGCTCTGATTTATGATATTGTGGAGAGCCTGTAAAGGCTTCTATGGCTTTCTGATTATTATTCCCTGCCACTTTTTCATGTGGGAATCAATGATATTGCTGGGGACACCTGGAAAGTATTAACTATAATACATATAGCTCTGGGGTGATGGTCAAGGACATAAGGGCCCATCTGGTGTCTCCTCATCCCTGCTGATCAACAATGATGGAGTTTTTGTTTCTGTGAACATGGCATGCTCTCCGAGGACTGAATACTGCTTGGAGGAGCTGGATTCACTGGACTAAGGAGGAGGGGGATGCATCTTTGTCAACAGGATGGTCAACCTGGTAAGGAGAGCTTTAAACTAGGAATGACAGAGGAAGGAGAATGACAATCAAGTGAGGAAGTGATGGATCAGGTTATCAAGCAAGGAGGGTTGGCTCATGTGATCAGAGGGGACTCTATCGTTAACAGAGCTGAAGTGGAGTCACTCAAGTACATGCATACACATAAGTGCCTACAGGATGACATTGTAGGGAATGCTTTCACACCCTTTCTAGGAAGTCAGTCTGGGTGCTTCTCTGAAGTCTGTACACTGTGTGCACCACTGGGAACAAATGGGAGCAGTGAGGGAACTGTGTAGTTATAGGACTGCAGTATCATTGGGATCATGGAAGCATAGTGGGATAGCTCATATGACTGGAGTACTAGGATTGATGGATACAGGGGTTTTAGGAAGGTGAGGAGGGGAAGTTGTTTTTTTATGTGAGAGGGCAGTCTGCCTAGGGCCAGACAATTAGTCAGATGAGAGTTTATGGCTCACAATTAATTGGTAGACCAACATGGTGCCATGTAAAATGGGTATGAGACTGATATGTGGCTGAAAGAGGTCCTTCCATTGAGTCACAAGGTTCAGAAAGGACCCCCTGGCTTTTTAAACTCCTTCTCAGAGAGGAGGCTAGGTGTAGAGCTCTGGTAATGAGTGAATGTCAAACATCTGTCTTGACACAAGCAGGGATAAACTGATAGTGAGTGTCATAAACATCTATTTTGACACAAGCAAGGACAAACAGAACCTGCAGAGGCAAGATAACCATCTTGAGCCCACTCCCCTAGTCCTGAAAAAAATGCAAAGACCATCTGTCTCCTGTGCGTGTATGCCTGTGAAAGGTCATCACTCAGTCAACCCTGAAGGGGGGGGGCTGTGAGACCCCCAAGACCGCCACAGCCCACAACTCATTTCTAGAACATTCCTGAGCACATACTGCGCCTGCTCAGTGATGACAGACCCCCACCTATGGGATGGGCACATAGGGTTTTAAGAAGGGGAAACATAAGTTTTTGGCATGTGCCCGCCACCTGAGGACTACAGCTACAAGCAGGGAACATTGCTAGATCCTAGGGTGGTGATATCTTTTCTTTTCCTCCCTCTCCTTTTCTGTCTTTCCTCTCCACCAGTCTCTTTGTCTCTAATTTCATTTTTAGCACACTAGGGTAATACTACAAGTTTTGCCAAGCCTCTATCTTTTGTAGCTCCACTGAGTTTTAAGTAAATTTGTGATTTGTTTGAACCCCTTGAGTAATTGTTGTTACTCCTGACTACTGTGCAGAGAATTAAAAAGTTAATCTCACTCTTAGCCACCAAGTGGAATGGGACATGAGGTCCAGTCTTAGTCCCAAACTTAGTCAATGGTTTGTCTAATGGGTTGTGTGTGTAGCCACTTAAAGTCAATGCTTGCCTGTCAGAGCCCCCTAAAGGACCTTCACTGACAGTTTTGTAAAGTTGAATTGCTGTTGATAAACACACTGACTGCAGTAGCACTAATATATGATGATAGTGCTAGCAAAATGCTATCCTAGGTATTCTTCATCAAAAGGTGAAGGAGCAATGCTTACCAACAAGGCATCTCTATCTTGGGTGGAGTAGAAGGAGCACAGCCCATCGACTGCCTCTTCTGGGTCTTCAAACTGTTCTTTCCCCCCAAGTGGTATTTTTCTCAATATCCTTATACCTTAACCTTAGCTGTTCCCCTCCCTGGGGTGATGTTGAACATGATTTGGGTGGAGAGTCGAGTACTATAGTCATACATATTTAGCATGGACTTCTTTAAGGTTATTATCGTAACTGGTGTGTTAACTTTAATTTCATGGATAATTGAGCAAACAGTCTCACTCCAGGCACTGTGGCCTTCAAGATCCTGTGTTCGTGCTGACCTTGTGGATCTCCATCCAAAAGGTTTGCACAAGAGATAAGCAGACACCAGTGTTTTTAACCTCTTATGTTAAATTCTCACACATGGGAAACATGATGTATGTCTGCTAAAGACAACCTCTTCAGGATGGAGTTCTATGAGGCCCTCCTTGGTCAACTAGAGGCTTCATATTTGCAGGCTGTGGTCTTAATGGGGGATTTCAGCCACCCCAGTGTCCACTGCAGGGCACAAGCAATCCAGTAGACTTCCAAGTGCTTTGACTTCTTAGCACAGGAGATTGAGGAGCTGATGAGGGGAGATGCTCTGCTAGCAATGATCCTTACAAGCAAGTTGGAGTCCCAGTCAGTGAGGTGAAGTTTGGGGCAGCCTTGAAATAGAGGTCAGGATCATGAAAGGAGGGAAGGAGGCAAAAACCGTGATCATGGTCCCGGACTTCACAAGGTTGGACTTCAGCATGTTCAGGACTTTAGCATGCTTGAATTAATCCATTTGATATGATCCAGAAGAGAGGTCCAGGAGAGCTCACTGAGTGTTTTTCCCCAAGGAATCATGTCCTGCAAGCTCAAGAATGGTCCATCATGGTGTGCAGGAGGTGGCACCTGCAAAGGTGGCAGAAGGGCCTGCTTTGGTGAACAAGGAGATCCTGACTGAACTCAAGCATGAAAAGGAAGAACACAAGAGGTGGAAGCAAGGACAGGTGACCCAGAAGGAACAGAGCTACTGTCCAAGTGTGCAAGGATGGGGGTTAGGAAAGACAAATCTATCTGGAGTTGTGTGAGCCAGCATGGGCAGGATGCAGGAACAACCACAAAACCATGGATGAAATGCAAAAAGTATTTTTATTACTTCACCAACCGGGGGATCCCTGAAGCAGCATCTGGGCAGAGGTACACAAGTGGCATGCGGGCACTGCTGAGCTTGGTCCATGTTGGAGGATTGCTGATCCTGCTGGTTTTGCCTGTTTATCAAGGATTCGTGTAGGTGTGGTTTACCACTGCTTTGATCTTTTTGCGCAGGACAAGAATTTCAAGCATGTCCCATAAGGCACCTCTAAGTCTAGCATGCCTATGTTATCTAAACACAGATGTTTTACTTGACAAGCACACAAGGACAGACAACAATTAGTATGATATATATTTTTTCTAGACCCCATCTGCAGCTCACTTGAGTGACTCCCTCACCAACCTTCTGATATTATTCCCACATTCCACTCCTTCACTCAAGGGACCACTTCCACTGGGGCTGGGAAAACTGGAGGTGTCCATTTGGGCTTGCAGATTTGTCATGGTTTTGCCCCAGTTGGCAGCTAAGCACCACACAGCAGCTTGCTCCTTTCCTGTCCACCCCCTGGTGGGATGGGGGAGAGAATGAAAAGAATGAAAGTGAGAAAACTTGTTAAAAACTGTCTTTAGATAAAATCACAAGTAAAGCAAAAGCTGTGTGTACAAGCAAAGCAAGACAAGGAATTCATTCACCACTTGCCATGGGCAGGCAGGTGTTCAGCCATCTCCAGGAAAGCAGGACTACATTATGTGTAAGTAACCTGGGAAGATAAACACCATCAATTTGAAGGTATCCACTCCCCTTCCTTCTTCCCCCAGCTCCTTATATGCTGAGCATGATGTCATATGGTGTGGAATATCTGTTTAGTCTGTTGGGGTCAGCTGTCCTGGCTGTGTCCCCTCCCAACTTCTGAACCCCTAGCCTACTCACTGGTGGTGTGGTGTGAGGAGCAGAAAAGGCCTTGGCTCTGTTTAAGCACTCATCAACACTAACAAAAACATCTTATCAGCACTGTTCTCAGCACAAACCCAAACCTGATAACCTGATGTGGGGGTAATTGCCCCATGCAGATTGAAGAGCTATAGCTCACCTTTTTCAGACTGAATTTCATTTTAATCTTGGGTTTGCAACACCAATAACACCAATTCAATGCTATCTCCTCTAGATAAGGCACAGGTATTTGTCAAAGATACCTGAAATACAAGAACACATGAATCTGATACCAACAGAGGATTTAAATAAGAGGTAAAGTTGAGGTGCAGAACCATATGGCATTTTCAGGGGTTATTATATGAATCTTCATGTCTAGACTAATAAGTCACAATTCCACCACCCAATCTGTTGGTGTAAACAATTCCATTTCCCCTGTAGTTAATGTTTTGGGAGAGATACCATCTGGAAGAATTTCAATTCTCACCATGTTTTGCACTGAAAGTGTTGTAATATGATTGTAGTGTGTTTGATTAGGAATATTCCAGCTGTTTAACCAAAAAATGCTTTAGTAAGATGTGAACATAAATTTTAGTACTGGTTAGCTCTTTTAATTGTTCTTTCAACATCCTATTCATACTTTCAGTTGAGCCGTTAGCTTGGGGATGGTAGGCAATGTGGAATATCCAGCCTAGAGCTCAATCTTGGACAGTATGTCCACTAAATTGTGTTCCTTGGTCACTTTGTATTTGGTGAGGAGGTCTGTTTTGATGAATGAGTTGTTTTAATGCTTCATTTGTGCTATGTTGATTAGCATATTTGAATTTAGCAAAAAACAGTCCCGACACTGTATTCACATCAGTGAATACACATTGCTAACCTCTGGATGGGGTCAGGGGCCCATGTAATCGACCTGCCAGGTATTCAAGGCCCATTGACCCTCTTCTATCTTTCCCCATGGCCTGTATAATGCCCTTAAATGTAGCTGCATACAAATAGTACAATTATGTGCCCATGCTTTATATACATGTAATGACAGAGGGGTTTGATTGTGAGCAATGTCCCATGTGTGCACAGTAAGAGCTGACCGATGTCCATGAGCTATATGCACATTTATAGCTTTAGCATGTACTTCAGCGGAAGTCATAACTTCTTCTTCCCTATTATTTTGTGACTCAAGTGAATCATCTTTTTGATAAGCTGAGACGTGCCTTACTTTTAAAGGATATCTTTGTACATATTGCCAAACTTGTTGCCAGATATCTGCCCTCCATATAGGGTATTTTTGTACATGCTAATCTTCTGCTCAGTGAGGCAACCACATTGTGAGGCTTTTGTATACAACCCAACTGTCAGTGTATACGTAATGTGCCTTCCTTACAGCATGGCACGAGATGCTGCGATCAATTCAGCCCACTGACTAGATGCCTGTATACCTGTTTGCCATAATATAATTCCTGGAACCAGAGCGTATGCAACTGCTCTCCATTGTCTTAGTCCAGTTGCTGTGTATGTTGTGCTTGCATTGGTAAGCCAGGCATCTTTTTGTGCTCTTCTATGAGCTCCTCATAAGGGGGAGCTTCTTCCACAGAAGATGTAGGGATATCTCCAAGGGGAAGAGTTTCCCCTACTCTGTGGGCATATGATTAAATGATACAGTTCCTAGAAGAGTGACATGTAGAGTGGTTACATGTGGTCTTCCTGGTAGAAATTGTTCCTGTAAATGATGTTTCCATTTCCAATGTGTGCCTGCCTGAGCTACCCCTGCATGGGCCCTAATGGAATAATCAGTAACCCACCCATGAATAGGTATGGGTGTGTATACAGTCATGTTATCTTGGCCTGTGATTTTTTTTTTTCAGGTTCCTGTAGTGCCCAAACTACAGCTAAAATTTGTTTTTCCGTCAAGGTATAATGTATAGCGGAACCTTGTAATGCCTTGGACCAAAATCCTACAGGTTCCTTCTGATTTTTTGGCCCAGCCACCTGTCACAATCCCCATGAGGCTATATCATCTAGAATTGTTACTTCTAATCCAAAAGGATACCCTCACCTAGGAGTGTATAATTGCGCATGCTCAATCCAAGTATTTTTGCAGGCATCAAAGGCTTCTTGTTGCTTGGTCCACTGCCAAACAACCTTCTTCCTAGTTAATTTCTGCAGAGGGTGTTAATGCTGCCAGATGTGACATTAAAATTCTCCAATACCCTTAAAGTACCAAGAAGGTCTGTAGCTTTTTACTGTGGTTGGTACAGGAAATAGCTGGACTGTTTGCTGTACCTTATTTGGCATTTCTCTAATCTGTCCATGCTGAACTATTCCCAAAAATTGTACAGTAGTACCAGGGCTTTGTATTTTCTTTGGATGAATTGCCCAGCCTCAGTCCTGTAAATCTGCTTTCAGCGATCTAGCAGCTACTTCAAACTCTTGTTGTGACTCTGCCATAATCAATAGATCATCAATATAATGCTAAATAGTAATGGTACCTGACCATAATGCTACATCAGCTGCTATCATTTGGTGACTAATGGAGAGATTGTGTTTGTATCCCTGAGGCAATACTGGGAAAGTATATTGCTTTAGTTGCCAGGTAAAGGCAGACTGGTCTTGGCTTTCTGAAGCAATGACTGTCAAAAAGAAAGCATGAGCAAGATCTATCACCACCTTTCAGGGTTTTAAATTTTTGCTGCTTTTTTCTGTAAAAGTAACCATGTCTGGTACCATAACCACAAGTGGGGCAATGACTTTATTCAGTTCTCTATAATCTACAGGCATTCTCCAAGTGCCATCTTGTTTTCTGAACAGGCCAAATAGGATTATTAAAAGCAGTCATGTTTTCCTTAATGATTACCACTTGAAGTGCTTGAATGGTTTGAGTAATTTCCTCCTCCCTCCCCAGAATATGATATTATTTTACAATTACCACCTTGGTAGGCACGGGCAGCACAACAGGATCCCGCTTGGGGAATCCATGCAAGATGGTCATAGATCAAATAGTGAATCCTGCTTGTGAAGTCCTGAAGCAGAAGCAACCATTTAAAGTTTCAACTCTTCGTCCTATCAACATATCAATACCGAATATATTCTTTAATTTTGGCAATTAACACTATCATGGTAAATGGAGTGGCATTTCCTACTGCTAAGGTAATCTTAGCTCAGAGCAGAGGATGGATTTCCAACTAATCCACAGATCTGTGATGTGGCTTCATTGTTATTAATATTACTATGTAATATGGTAACTTCAGCTCCAGCATCCACCAGAGCTAACATGTAAACCTCCCCCAGGCCACCACTTTATATTTAAAGGAACATAGGGGCATCAGTCCCCCTCACAGTAAGAGGCTACAGTGGCAGCAATTTTGGGGCACCTGCCAAATGTTCATTTCTGTTGTCTTGGTATTTGCCAGGTAGTGCCTTGCCTTGAGGTGGCAGGTGGGCCTGAGAATATTTGATGCTTCCTTTGCATAGGTGCTAACTCTTTCCATCAGTGAAATATTTCTAATGTTGTGATCCCATTTATTTCTGATCATGGGACACCAGCTTGTACAAGATCATTCCACGTTTGTTTCCTCATCAACCATGATGTAACTTCTTTCAGTTTTGCCAGCTTTCCTTTATTCACCACCTGCACAGATGGTGCTGAAGTTACAGCCTCAATTTCCCTCAAGGTATTTGCTAGGGCACCTACATTACCAGTAGCATTCATGACTATTGGTATAATCAAGGGGTTTAGTGAGGCAGGTGCTCCTCTCAAAAGCTGTATTTTGATACTCCTTGTTACTGCTACCCTGTCCAGATTGGATCCCATAATCAATGCATGAACCATCCCCATCTGCCACACCAAACTAATACCTTCTTCCATTGTACACCAATTTCCGAGGGATGACACTAATTTGGCAGGTTCAGCACAAGCTGTTGTGTTGCACACAACCATTGATATAGCATAGGTGCTATAATACCTTGCCCAGTAGGGTCTCTAATATTTTGCAACTGAGTGTATCCTCGTTGTATCTGGTGACCAGTGGCTACAGGGCTTAATAAATCTTTTTCACCTATTAATAAATTGACAGATGCAGCTCCACTATGCCAAGCTCTCAAAACCCATGCCAGTGTGCTTTCCCCACTCTTTTGCTGATAGATCTCTAAAAGTTTCCTTACTCTTTTGAAGTGTAAGTATGCATGACCTGCACTGCCCCATCTGTTTGTTCCTGCTCCCCCTCTCATTTGTATGACAAGTTGTGCTTCTACCACCTCCTTGCCTTCTAAATCTGACTCAAACTCAACCTTGGAGTCTCAGGACTCACTCCAAATATTGCCATTCCATTTCTTGGGACATGTGGTGAGAGCATGAACTTGCAAAATCAAAACCTTGCTTTTTCCATATCTGTCCTTTAGTTATAAGCAATACATGCTACCAACCACTCTACCTTGCAACCCATGGCACTACTCTGCTTGAGTAGTAATTACTTATTGTGTGATCACCTTTGCATCTTGTAAAGTCCTGACTTCCCTTTCTAACTTTCTCATTTTACTCCATAATGCTAAAGCTTCATAATCAAGAGTTCTAAGACAGGTAACTACTAACCATCCTAATCTCCTCACTTGTGAAAAGACTCCAATGCTGCTTTCCATGGCAATCCATGCATAGCCATTGTGGTGACCAACCTCCCATTGCATTTTTTAGAAGTCCTGGAACACTGGTACATGAAGTGCACCAACAGGATGCACACTGATACACAAAACTGCAAGAAGTGCTCATCAGCAAAAAAGCACCTCATATGTGGTTTGTGATTCTATCTTGGAGCACAAGCTGCAAGTCTGGACTTGTGATCTGATGTCGGATCGTAAGTCACAATTAATTGCACATAGGTAAAGCAACTCTGTAAAAGCTGGCCTTAGAGCAGAGCTAGCTGAGGATCTCACTAGCACAGCAGCATCCTCCTGGTCAGGGACACTTGACCGCATGACGCTGTCAGCTGCCTTAATTGCAATTGTGAGTGTTATTTGTGTTATTACTGTTCTTATTACCATTAAGATTTTTATATACTTCTATCTGAGATTATCTGTATAAGGTTAGATCCAACAGAGTGACTATTAGAAAACATTTAGATGCTTAATAAACATACATTTATTGGCAATCATGATGCTTGATATGTTTAATTCCTTACCTGCTGGACCCCAGTGG
This sequence comes from Balearica regulorum gibbericeps, assembly GCF_011004875.1. NCBI lineage: Eukaryota > Metazoa > Chordata > Aves > Gruiformes > Gruidae > Balearica > Balearica regulorum. The sequence continues at coordinate 66,615,447 of NC_046184.1, forward strand.
GTGCTGTTCTTTTACTTTCTACTTTCAAGCATTGCTTTGTGGATGTTGGTTTGGTATTGTACATATACCTACTTTGCACAGCTGGGCGGAAGTGGGATGGTTGAGGAGGAATCTGGGTATTACACCGAGCTTGTGATCACCTCACTGGAAGGCAGCCCGGATTTGTCTCCTTGGTGGTCTGAACCTTTACTAATGTATAGCCCTCAAACAAGGTTATGACAGTAGTTTCAATTGCCTGGGGGTAACCGCTGCCCTGTCATCTATTTCAGGCCATGCTTCCAGCAGAGCCCATGTAGCCAGGAAAACGGCCAAAGGGGTCCAGCACTCAGTACTAGGCCATCCTGGAATACAGGGAGTCACCATCATGGCCTCCCAGTCCCTGACTTTTTTGCTGGCCATGGCATAGCTGTTCCTGGATCCTGCCAACTAGGTCAAATGTTTGAGCCACCACAGGCAGTACACAGGAACAACCACAAAACCATGGATGAAATGCAAAGAGTATATTTTTGTTACCTCACCAACCAGGGGATCCCCAAAGCAGCACCTGGGCAGAGGCACTGCTGAGCTCGGTCCATGCTGGAGGATTGCTGACCCTACTGGTTTTGCCTATTTATCAAGGATTCGTGCAGGTGTGGTTTACCACTGTGCTTTGATCTTCTCTGTAGCCAAGCAGGAATTTCAAGCATGTCCAACAGGGCGCCTTTAAGTCTGTCATAGGCCTGTTATCTAAACACAGCTGTTTTACTTGACATGCACACAAGGGCAGACAATAATTAGTATGATATATGTATTTTTCTATACCTCAGCTGCAGGTCACTTGAGTGTGTTTATAATCCTCACCAACCTTCTGATATTATCCCACAGTGCTTTGACAACTTCTTAACACAGGAGATTGAGGAGCTGATGAGGGGAGATGCTCTGCTAGCAATGATCCTTACAAGCAAGTCGGAGTCCCAGTCAGTGAGGTGAAGTTTGGGGCAGCCTTGAAATAGAGGTCAGGATCATGAAAGGAGGGAAGGAGGCAAAAACCATGATCATGGTCCCAGACCTCATGAGGCTGGACTTTAGCATGTTCAGAGATCTGTGTGAATTAATCTGATATGATATGATCCTGAAGAGAAGAGAGGTCTGGGAGAGTTAGCTGTTTACTTGGCTTTGTTCCCTCCCCAAGGAATCACATCCTGCAAGCTCAAGAATGGTCCATCATGGTGTGCAGGAAAACCTGCAAAGGTGGCAAGAGGGCCTGCTTTGGTGAACAAGGAGATCCTGACTGAACTCAAGCATGAAAAGGAAGCATACAAGAGGTGGAAGCAAGGACAGGTGACCCAGAAGGAACAGAGCTACTGTCCAAGTGTGCAAGGATGGGGGTTAGGAAAGACAAATCTATCTGGAGTTGTATCTCCAGGGCAACAAGAAGTACTTCTACAAGAGAAAGTGTGGGCCCATTCCTGAATGGGGCTGTGACCTGGTAAAAAAGAACACTGTGCCACCTCAGAAGGCATTATAAAGAAGAGGGAGTGATTTCAAGCAGAACTTAACTGTAGTTTTTGATTGTAGAGATGCATATGTTAGCATGAATGGCTGGTAAACCTGAGCATCTAACATGGCATTAGTATGTGCTCCCATTAACAATGCAACTTGTATGTACTCTTTGTAAGTTGTTCCCGTGGGAATGTGTAAAAGCACATTGCCTTCAGCAAACCTCCATGTATCCTCTGGAACATTCAGTATTGTACAAGTAAGAGATGGATGGCTTTGTTTTACTTGGAAGAATACTGTAAAGATGTGATGAACGTGGAGGCCATTGAATCTCACCAGTGGAATTCTGCACAGCAGTGGCTCTACCAGAAAGGACTGTCCAATGCTGTATCATTGCATGTTTCCCAGCATTGGAAGAGATGTGTAAGACTTCTCACTGTAACTTTTAAAAACATCTTTTTCCTCTTAAGCATCTTGTGCCTTTTTCTTGAGATTCAACAGAACCTCACACTGCAAAGCAGATATAGAAAAGGTTGAAGTCCTCAATGCCTTCTTTGTCTTAGACTTCATAGAAGCATAGAATAGTTTGGGTTGGAAGGGACCATTAAAGGTCACCTAGTCCAACCTCCCCTGCAATGAGCAGGGACATCTTCAACTCTCACAGGTTGCTCAGAGCCCTGTCCAACCTGACCTTGAATGTTTCCAGGGATGGGGCATCTACCACCTCTCTGGGCAACCTGTTCTAGGGTTTCACCACCTTCATTGTAAAAAAAATTCTTCCTTATTTCTAGTCTGAATCTACCCTCTTTAGTTTAAACCCATTATCCCTTGTCCTATTGCCACAGGCCCTACAAAAAAGTCTGTCCTATCTTTCTATAAGCCCCCTTTAAGTATTGAAAAGCTGCAATAAGGTCTCCTCAGAGCCTTCAGTTCTCCAGGCTGAACAACCCTAACTCTCTCAGCCTTCATTCACAGGAGAGGTGTTCCATCCCTCTGACCACTTTTGTGTTCCTCCTCTGGATCCACTCCAACAGGTCCATGTCTTTCCTGTGCTGAGGACCCCAGAGCCGGACGCAGTACTCCAGGTGGAGTCTCACAAGAATGGAGTAGAGGGTGAGAATCACCTCCCTTGACCTCCTTGCCGTGCTTCTTTTGATGCAGCCCAGCATACAGTTGGCTTTCTGGGCTGCAAGCACACATTGTCAGCTCACATCCAAATTTTCCACCAGTATCCCCAAGGCCTTCTCTGCAGGGCTGCTCTCAATCCCTTCATCCCCCAGCCTGTACTGGTACTAGGGGTTGCCCCAACCCATGTGCAAGACCTTGCACTTAGCCTTGTTGAACCTTATGAGATTCACATGGGCCCACTTCTCAAGTTTGTCCAGGTCCCTCTGGATGGCATTCTGTCCCTCAGGTGTGTCAATTGTACCACTCAGCTTGGTGTCATCTGCAAACTTGCTGAGGGTGCCCTTGATCCCACTTTCTATGTCATTGATGAAGATATTAAACAGTACTGGTCCTAATACGGACCCCTGAGGGATACCACTTGTCACTGGTCTCCATCTCAGACATTGAGCTGTTGACCACTACCCTCTGGATGTGACCATCCAACCAATTTCTCACCTACTGTCCACCCATTAAATCCATATCTCTCCAATTTAGAGAGAAGGATGTTGTGGGGGAATGTGTCAGAGACCTTACAGAAATCCAGATAGACAACCTCCATAGCTCTTCCCCTGTCCATTGATGAAGTCGCTTCATCGTAGAAGGCCACTAGGTTGGTGAGGCAAGACTTGCCTTTGGTGAAGCCATGCTGGCTGTCTCCAGTCACCTCCCTGTCCTCCATGTGCCTTAGCATAGCTTCTAGGAGGATCCGTTCCATGATCTTCCCAGGCACAGAGGTGAGGCTGACAGGCTGGTAGGTCCCGGGGTCCTTCTTTCTTCACTTTTTAAAAATGGGTGCAATGTTTCCCTTTTTCCAGTCACCAGGGACTTCACCTGACTACCATGACTTTTCAAATATCATGGAGAGTGGCTTGGCAGCTACATCAGCTAATTCCCTCAGGACTCTGGGATGCATCCTGTCAGGTCCTATAGACTTATGTATGTTCAGCTGCCTCAGGCGGTCACAAACCTGATCTTCTCCTACAGCAGGAGAGACTTTGCTCTCCCAGTCCCTGCTTGCAGTCGCGCCTTTACGGTAAGACCTGCATTCCGGAATCCTGGGTCTTTGAGACTAGGGTGGAAGTCTAGAGCAAGGAAGACTTGCTCTTGGTGGAGTAGGATAAGGTTAGGGAATGACCAAACTGGTCATAAGTAAGTCCATGTGACCTGATGGGATGTATCCATGAGTACTGAGGGAGCTGGCTGTGAGGCCACTCTTGATTGTCTTTGAAAGGCCTTGGTATGCTAGAATTTCCTGAGAAGGCAGCAATGAGGAGGATCCAGGGAACTACAGCCTCACATCCACCCCTGGAAAGATAATGGAGGAAATCCTCCCAAAAAAATCATTGCCAAACACATGAAAGACAAGGTCATTGGGAGTAGTCCGCATGCTTTTATGAAGATGAAATCGTGCTTCACTAACTTCATAGCCCTCTGTGATGAGATGTCTGACTTGGCAGATGAGGGTAGAGCAGTGGAGATGTTTATCTGTGTTTTAATAAGGCTTTTGACAGTCTCTGATAACATTGTAGACACGCTGATGAAGTATAGAATCATAGAATAGAATCATAGAACAGTTTGAGTTGGAAGGGACCTTTAAAGGTCATCTAGTCCAATCCCCCTGCAATAAGCAGGGACATCTTCAACTAGACCAGGTTGCTTCCCAGACCAGTATGGGCTAGATAATTGAATAGTCTGGTAAACAGGAAACAGCCTGAACTTCTGGGTTCAAAGGGTTGTGATCAGCAGCACCAAGACAAGCTGGAGACCAGTCCCTTGCGGTCAATACTAGGGTCATACCACTTAGCATCTTCACTAATGACTTTGACAATGGAGCAAAGTGCATGCTTGCAAGTTTGCAGATGATCCAAAACTGGGAACAGAGGTTATTGTACCTGGTGACCCTCTGAACAGAGACAACTGACAGGTTGGAGAAATGGACAGGGAGGAACCTTGTGAAGTTCAGCAAAGGGAAGTGCTGTCTTGCACCTGGGGAGGAATAACCCCATGTACCAGTACAAGCTGAAGCATGACTTACTAAAAGCAGCTCTGCGGATAGTCTATGTTCAAGCACTTCCTGAATCGCCGGTTACAGACTGGTGTTTTATCAGCACAGTTTCTCTCCATGTTTAGGCTGATGTGACTGAAGTTCTTTCTGCAGCTGCCTACAATCAAATCGGTATAAGAGCAGCTTGTAACTGCTCCCTGAGATAGCCTGGTGCCAGTTTCAGTTTGAGATACGGCACGGGTGTGTGAAGTGTGGCAGTTAATGAGCTGCTTCAGAAGCAGCTCCTGAGGGTAAACAGTTCAAGGCTGTCACTGGGCTAGTAATTATTTCCAGCCCACAAGCTGAGGAACAGTAAACCTACTCTCAGCACAACCCTAGCCTCATTGCTGCCCACTAGTCTTTACCCACTGCCAGACTAGCTGATGGGAGAAGCAAGTGTGGTAAACTGAATCTTGTGAAAAACAGCAAGAGAATCGGTTGCTTGTCAACCAGGGATGTCTGCTGGCTAGGTTCATCATGCAGGCATACAGAATTTGCCAGTACTACACAGTCTGCTGCAGCTTTATCATACCTCCTGACCTCGGGAAAGGGGTCTCCAGGGAGGCCTGTTAGCAGTCTCTGCTCACCTAGCACCTTCCACTGGCATAGGGGTTTCTGCCTCACCAATGCTAAAATAAATATTTTTAATGTGTTTATTTGCAAACATGTTTTGTTGGATAAATGTTTTCCTAAATAATAGAATCCCATCAAAGATTTTGAGGTAATAAAGCACCACAGCCTGCACATATGCTCTAAGAAACTTCTTCCTGTCACCGTTTTCACAAGCATCACATTTCCTCTTGTTCTTGGCCATGTCATGTCCTTCCAGGGAATGAGCCCTGCAAGCCACCAGTCACTCGGGGAAACTTGATCCAATTACTAATGCATATTTCTAATTACCCAATCATAAAAAAAGTATATTTTGTAGGTCTTGAAGCAGCAGCATCCATCAGCATCCTTGCGGTTTATCTGTTAATCCAGATGTTTCAGTCATCGACTCCAGCAAAGTTATCAGGCATCATCAGCAACCCGTGTTTCTCTTAGATACAGATCCTTCAGTTAATTTTGCGAGAACAGAGGTTTCCTTATCTTAGTCAATCGCTTGTTCCTTTTAGTAGGGGTAGGTGACGGGTCTTGGGTCTGAAGATTATGCGCAGCAATTACACGCTAATAATGTTGTTAGCTTCTAAGGACTGTGTGGTCTCAATTTATATCATACTATCCAGGCAGAAATGTTAAAAAGATGGGGGGGGGGGGGGGGGGGGGGGAGAGAGAGAGAGAGAGAGAGAAAATGAATTGCAGGTAGAAATATCAGCAGGCTCTCGCCTCTGCAGATTAACGGAGATGGTGCCATGGTAAGACTCTGCTGATGGCAGCAATGAGGGAAACTGCGGTTAAAATAACTGTGCCCCCTGCCTGAAGTCTCCCAAGCTCCCCCTTACTTCTTCCAGGCTTGTGAAGATACTCTGTCCTAAATGTTAAGCGCTGGAAGTGGGGAGAGACAGACCCTTTATGCGACATTTGGGGCGGGGGGGGGGGGGGGGGGGGGGGGGGGCGTTCCACAGTATTTGAAATCGCTCCATAAAGCACTCCTTCCGTTGTCCACCACAAGCCCTGAGGTGATCGCAGGGCGGGTCGGGAGCAGGACTACATCTCCCGTCATGCCCGGCTCCCGGAGGGAGCTGCCGCCATTTCGGTACCGTCCCTCGGAGCTGTTGGGTTGGGGTGGTGCCGCGTTCCCCGCCGCCGCAATGAGTCGCCTCAGCGGCGGTTGGGACGGCGCCGGCGAGGAAGTCCAGCTCCTCCTGGACCTGTGAGTGCCGCCCCGACACCCTCCCCCCGTGCCCGCCGGCCCCCTTTTCTTCTGGGAAGTCCGGTGGGTGCCGGGCCGGCCGGCCGGGTCAGGCTGTTGCCCTTACGGCGGGGCCGCGGCCTCGAGTAAATGGAGCGCCACCGAGGTAGCCCGCGAGGCCCTCCTGTGGGAGAGCCCGGAGAAAGGGTTTGGACAGGGTTTGGCAGGCCTTTGGCAGGGCGTTGGTAGGTGGGTGACAGCGTTTGGTAGTGGTGGCAGGGTAGGTGACAGGGTTTGGCAGAGTTCAGCGGGAGCTACAGGACAGGTGACAGAGTTTCACAGGGTGGCAGGGTAAGTGACAGGGTTTGGCAGAGGTGACAGTCTGGGAGGAGATCTGGATGTAGAGGGATGGTTGAGGATCCCTGGCTTCATCTGGCCCCAGTGAATCCACTGAATGGTGTTTTGCTTTGAGTTTTTCATTATTTCAAATTCCTTTGTGTTTAGGAGGGACTTAGAGACAGCATAGGATTAAAATATTTGATTTGACAGATAAAATTATTTAGCAAACAATACAGCTAACTCTTAGACTTTTATTCTTTTAAAGCACTGAAGATAAGATTATAGTTGCCCTGGTGTAGCCAATATGCGTTTTATTGTTTCCTATAAAGTACAATAACAGTGAAAACATTTATAATTTAAGTGATTACTTGTTTAAACTGCAGATCAGTAATGTACTCTGAGAATACCAACCAGCTTTTTGGAAAGAATACGATTAATTTTAAAAAGCTTTTCTCACAAGCTAAATTTAAAATTCTGTGGCAAGAGACAGATAGATGTAACTAGAAGATTTGGCGTAGCTCACTGTTTTCCATGTATCTGCATTGTTTTGGTGTGTTTTCTGCAAATTTGAACTAAGTAGTCAGTCTGGATTTGCAGTTCCATATTCAAGCATGGCTGCATTAGCCACTTAGTATCTTCACGAGAAAACAATCCTAAATTTGTAATAAGTTTTTAGATACGGTATATGGTGACAATCTTCTTCCTTCAGGATGAATTGCCAGAAAAAAATTCATTTACCCAGTGGCCAAAATGTAGATGTTGTATGAGAAATATGTATTTAGCATGTAGGTGATGTGTGTGCCCTTGTATGACAAAGGACTGCTTGCCCATTCATATCACTTAATAGGCATCCATTGTAGGAGAGGGAACATGGTAGGTGCACACATAGCCCCCCGCTCAAAGGCTCAGAAGGTCTATTTGACTCGCCCTAGCCAAAAGTAGGGTGCTGTTTTGCACCAAGGAGGTAAGAAAGGTGTGGGCCCTCAAGGCTAGTTAACTGGTTTATTGCATAAAGAATAGTAGTAATAGAAAACGTGATAGCAGCCTCGTGTGCCTTCTGATGCTGAGGACCCCAGCTATCGCAGCATAAGACAAGTCCTGTCGCATTGATGAGTATGCTGCACAGATCCCTGCATGAACCTGTGGTGAGGTTCATGCTTGTGGTCTTTAGAATTTTGATAAGATTTTTTTGGAAGTAAACAACTAGTCTTCATTTCTGCGGTCAAGTAAAGGAATGTTACATGTAGATATGCTGATTAACCTCAAGACTAGACAAAGAATGTGGGTAGTGTAATCTACTTGTACTGAGTCAGAGCCGTGTACAGGCTTCTCTGTTACAGTCATCCAGCAGTCACTGAGGTTAGGTGAAGGCATTTCGTTCTTACATGTCTGCAGGAGAATGAGTTAAAGGCAGCTGTGATGTATGCTCAGGTTATGTAATAGTCGCTCATGCTAACATACGGGTCTCTGCAACCAAGGCCTGTGGTTAAACTCTGCCCGGATTTTGCTTGAAATCACTGTCTCTTCATTGCAGTGTCTTCTGCAGTGACCTGCCACAGGTGCCCTCATTACACTGTGCTAACTTTAGTGGGTCTTTAATGTGCTTCCACACTGGAACTGTTACTTCTTTCCTTGTTTAAATCTGTGCTACACTTCAGATTATAGAGCCTCAGTATTTCGACTTCCCTAGAGTTTTTAATTGGTGTGAGTTTAATTTGCTGTGATTTGGTGGCATTCTGGTGCCAAGCAAGGTTCTGTTGCAAAAAAGTTTTCTATAAGGGACTCCAGAGCTGTGGCTATTTGCTAAATCGAATTTGGCTTAACTCTAGGCTACTGCTGCCCCCTGCCCTCAGCCACTTGTTTTGGTGTTATTATTTCTGTCACCTCACAGTTTCAGTCATGGGAATTTTCATTCAGATCACATGCTGAACGGCTCGCTGTGCAACTGTGAATTTCAGAGCCAGCATGAGGAAGGTGTAGAAAAAAGTGGTTGGGGAGACAAGAGGAGTGGAGCTAGTCTTTTCAACCTCTGTTTGGACGTTACATTTGGTTAGAGTGGTGTGTGATGACAGCTGGACTGCTAATAGAAATTAATCACAAGAGTTCTGTCTTTCTAGTAACTTTTTTCCTTTTGCAAAGCTAAAACAGTACCCATATTTTTTTTTTGTTGTGCATGATTAATCTGTTAAAATTATGTTTAAGACATGCATTACACTACATGGATATGTTCTCATGATTAACCTTAGACCTTAGACCTAGTAATTTCTCTTTACGTGTACTGTAGTGCTTGATACCATAAACAAACATTTTGATTGGTTACTAGTATTTTTTTACATTACTTTATTAGTACTGCTGCAGCAATTTTCTATATTAATGTAACAATATAATTATTATACCAGTATGACTAATACTTGAAACCAACAATTACACAACTTTTAAATAAATGTGTATAATTTTAGTGTATTGTTTCTTGTCTTACCCCAATCAGGTGATAGCCATCTGTTTGTGCCAGGCTGCGCTTTAAGGGTTAGCATAAGTAAGAAGGTTAGGCTTATTGTTTAACTAGCAGAACTTACAGCAGAAACAAAAAACTGAAACAAATCTATTAGTCTGTGGAGTAGTCCTTTTAATAAGATCATTATTTTTAAGATCTCCAAACCTAACAGAAAGTGCATTTATTAAGGTGTTTATGCTGCTTGATGGTATCTGTTGCTTGTCTGCCACTTGTGAGCCTTTGCCCCATGTCCCAAAAGAGAAATTAGCAATCCAAAGGTTACATGCAGAGGAACATGATATTGGAAATATTTAGAAACATTCTTTTTTCTTTTTTTTTCTTTCTCTCAAGTTATGTCTTATATTCTTGATCTAAGTTAAGCTATTTGTAGAATAATTAGTCATAAAGATCTAATTTCTGTTTTATGTATTGGAAATACACACATTTGTCCCGTTGTAACTGAATGGGTAATCATGGTCATTGGAAGGGAACGTGCTGAGCAGAATGGTATGGTGATGGTTGGGTGATTGTGTTTCGTTTGATGTTGCTAACAAGTTTGTGGCTGCTAATTATGTCAATTGTATAGTCCCAACCTGACATGAACGATAGAATAGATAAAGCATATAGTTGGCAGTGGATGCAAGTAATGTTTTATTTTCTGTGAAAATAATGTCCTTTGACTGTACTTTGTTCATTATAGTGTAATTATAATATCAAAACACGCCTCCATTCTAAAAGCTACCTGCCTTCGAGGTACGACCACCCCTCACTGGGCGTGCTCTCTGAATTTCTTTAAGTCTATAGCTTTCAACCAAAGTGAGAAAGCTCTTTACCAATCACAACAAGGTAACTATGTGATGTAAATGTAATTTTGTAGTGATGTAAGTGAAATTTTGTAACCTAAGGGTATAAATGTGTAAGGGATTGAAGACTAGGTGGGCAGTTAGGAGGAGAGATCCCCCATGCACCCAGCACTGGATAAACCAATGTTGGCTTTCTAAACTGCATTTCTGTTTGAAAAGTTTTTATTGCCATTTGAGCGGTAACAGTTTTTGGGGGCACGTCCAGGATTAACACCATCGTAAGGCCTTAACCCTGTCATAAAGCTTAAGGTTAAAGATCATAGGCCTTTTCTGTTCTGTACCTCTTGAAACATTTGGAACAAATGAGTATGCCATTTGACACTTTATAGACAACTCTGAACTACAAACAGCTGGTGTAACTAGTCTGATAATGTGGAGCAGGGAAAAAGCAGCTTGGCATTGTGCAAGAAGGAATTGTCTTTTATCAGGTCATTAGAGGAGTAAAGCACTACTCAGTTTTTTCCTGTCCATGAAATCAGGATTCATGGCTTCTTTCATGAAGTTAGACTGGGACAAAATCTGTCTGCCAGGTGAATGCGTGATACTCTTTACTTACCAATCTTAGTTATTGCTGTGTGTAGCCAGATCACATAGAAGTATAGAGGCCAGCTACAGTAGAGAGAGTTACTGTGCAATTGCAGTAGCTGCTCAGAGTTTATTAGTAGTCTGAGTTAATGGAAAAATGTTGATTCTACAAAAGCAAAATGTTTTGTAGGACAGAAATATTTTCTTTCAAAATTTTGGATAGGATTGAAAAAGAAAAGTTGGCCTAGGGAATCTAATTCAGGTGGCTGTGATCAATAGATAATAGAACCTCCAATTCAAGGCTATCACTTATATGGACTCATGTTAGGTTTCTAAGCAAGAGGGGGACAGTGAGGAGTCCCATTTCAACTCCCTCCATTTTAGTTTTGCTGTAGTGTAATCCTTTTTAAAGTCTTGTCACTTCCTAGATGACAGAGTGTTACCTTTTCAGTTATCTCTGGATGTTGGTTAGCTTCACTCTAGTTTATGTTCCTAATTTACCTAGGGACTTTGTTTTTAGATAATAAAATCTCCCTTGAGAGAATTGCAACTCCTTCCTTAAGGACCAGCAGTTGTCTCTTAGCATATTAATGATTGGTGATTGCTCTGAAGGTCAGGATGCTCAGGATGCTTAGAAGCTATTCATAAACTCTTCCTGGAGTTGCCTCTGGTGTTTCAGTAAGCCTGGGAGTGTTAATTTAAAGTTGCAGAGGTTGGGACATTAACATTTTAATGTATCCTATGATACATTAAAATGCCTTAGGAATCTTAAAAAAAAAAAAAGATTGTATGATTAGTGTCCCTTTATAGTACTCAATATTGCATAAGTAAATACTCTTCTGTATGTTTGACCTTGAAAACCATTATTTCAAGTGTTCCACCTGGGTACTATTCCACATACATCTGGATAATACTGATCTCTCTGTTTTATTAAGCTTAAGTAAAGTTCTTCATGTTGTCTCCCAAAAAGCCCTCTTCAATCTAGAGTCTCTTAATGACGTATTCTTCCTGAAGTGATCCCTTTTTGTTGCATTCACACAGGTAAAATTCTAGGATTTCAAATCCTGTCTTAAAGCATCACCCAGCATTCTGTGATATTAGTAGACCTATTAATATTTATTTCTGCCTAGACTTTCCTTTTCAGGTGAATACTTAAGCCCTGTCTATTTTTGAGATTTGTTAGTAATTTCTCATGTAGCAGTATGTCATGATGGAAAGTTGAAGTCAAGTTTCAGTATCTGGCAAAGGAAACAGATTGCTCAGAACAGGGAAACAATTTTGACATCGAATACAGAAGATGTCCAGAGAGCAGGATGTTTATGATGTATAGAAAATGCAGTGTATGTTGGCATTATTTTTAGTTCAAAATCTCTAGCCGGGTGTATATGATAATCGGGCTGTTTCCTTCATGTTGATAAATCATTCTGATGGATAAGCATGGGGTGGGGAAGGCGGCCTAAAATATTGCTATTAAAAAACCCAATGGCTATCCTGAGTCAAACCAGTGAATGTTTCTGATTGTGATAGGATTTCAACCAGCTGTGTGAGAACTTTCTTTCTCATCCCAGAGCAGCTTAATTTCTTGAAGAACTATTGCTGATGAGGCTTTTTGAATACTGTGTAAATATCCAAGTGGGTTCACATTCCCCTATATATTATATTTTCCATGTGTCAAATCTGCTTTGTAGGACCACAGACTTGTTGATCTGTGATATCCTGGACCCCACTAAGACAGAAAAATTTCTGTCTGAGGTGGCAATCCTCTGTGATCAGATCTGGTTTTAAGCACAAGGTTAAAAGGGTTGAGCACAGGCTTACAATTCATATTTAAAGAGTACTACAAACTAGGCAGTGAACAAAATATTACATCTGAAAATATCTCCTCAATGTTTTTAACTGAGGTGAAAGAGATGTCCCTTCTCTGAAAGTAGCTGTCCCAACTAAATATTTTATTGCCTACCAAGTGGAGGCTTAGCTGGTGAAAAGGCTTTTCTTAGAGCTTGTGATCAGCAAACTCAGTTCCTGAGCTGGGTTGGTGATTGCAGTGAATGAGGCTATATTTTTTGCCTGCAGTTGATTGGGGAACATTTCCACAGAGGGATCAGCTGATTGACCCCAAAGGGCAATAATTGAATTGGTGGTAGCATGGAACAGCTGGAACTGATAAGGTTTGAAGGCAGCATAGCTTGATGCAGAAGCCAACATCTTATGACTTGATTGTTCTGGTCCTAATATGTAATACATATTTTTAACCGTACTGTAACTTTCCTTTATTTCAGATGCCTTCAATGTTTGACAAAGAACCTTTCCAGATACACTGCAGATATCAAGTCATTGCCACCCAACATAAAGGATAAACTGATTAAATTAATGAGTAGTCAAGGGCAAATAACGGATTCAAATATCAGTGAGGTAAGAACCCATTCAAAACTGTTCTGTCTGTGATAGTTAATACATACAGATGAACTAAACTAAAACTGTTTACATGCAACAACAGATAAATTCAGGCTTGCTTACTCTGTCGGTGACTTTACAGGTTTTTTTTCTTTAAACTTCATAATTTTAGTAGTCCTGTATTAGTAGTAATATGATTATATTTGGAGTGACAAGTAAATTCAAAACGTTTTCCCTTCACTGATAATTGGCTTCTGTATAACCAGTTGGCATATATATTATCCCTTTTCAGTATGGGAAACTAGACTCTATTGCAAACCAGTCTCCGTTCCTGAATGTAGTATGTTTCAAGAAGTTAGTGCATAATTTAGTAATGAAAAGATTTCAGGAACCTGTTAGATTTCTGTTATGTTCTATTGATATTATGCACATGATCTCAATATAATTTATTTAAATTTTGATTCTTTGAAATACAATGATGCTAGGGCTAGAAATTGATAGTTCAAATTCTCTCATCTCTTTTGCTCACTGATGTGTGTCATTGTTTCAAAATGAAACCAGTTAATGACTTTTCTTTAACTGTAAATTCAAGGGCACATCTATTTTGGTATCTATCTACTGTTATCTTGTTTAGCCTTAAAAGGAGGCATGAGAATTGAGGTCAACCTTAAAGGGAGGCCTGAGAATTGAGGAAAGCTAAAGGTTGGCCTTGGTGAAACAGAAAATGAATGACTCGCTGCTCATTCCTACTTTGACCTGTAACTCGGAAGAGGCAAATAGTATCAGTTTCTCAGAGTCAGAATAGGGAAGCCAAGCCTAGAGGCAGAATCGAAAGTACTGTGGAAAACTTATGAACAAAAAATTTTATCTTTAGTATGCACCAGTTTTTGATTGTACAAAATAAGTCTTTGAGCAAAAATCAGAGTCTTATTAATTTATCTTATTTTGGAAAATTTGAGTTGACAAAATTTGGTTTAGGCTGTCTTTTTAGTAAGTGATCCTTTGGAAGCATCCAAAGAGATATATGTAAATAAAACCATACGATTGTGTGTGTATAAATGCACCAAACCTTTTAGGATACATTTAGTCTGGAAATAGAGAGTTTGTTGCAATCTTTTCCTCTGTCTTTTTGTAAAATCTTATCTTTGTCGTTCAACAGTTGATCAGTGCCTTCTCTTGGAGCCTGTTTTCCATCTGACACTGGGATATTCTGTTCTGGTTCTTGTGTTTTTCCTTTCTCTGTTCCTGCAGTTTCCTGCAATTCTGTCCTTAGCTGTCATCACTTTTCTTGGGCACATCATACCTTAGCTTTCTTTGCTAACAGTTTCCAGGTTTTTCTCACTTGCATTTTTTTAAAAAAATGCTAGCCAGCTTTTGGATTCTGAATTCACACTATTTCTCCATACCATTTCACTCTTCAGTTTTCCTCTTCTTTCATCTGCCAGGTATGGCCTGTGTTGGTTAGCTCTTCTTACTATTTCTTGCTCATACCATATATAACCAAAGTATTCTAAATGTGACACATTTGCAACGTCTCAATTAGTCTTCGATATGGATAAGGAAATTTTTTTTCTTTGCTATTGCTTCCATCCTGCCCTTTTCTTTCATAGTCTCTACAGTATTGTGGCTAAATCTGTTCTCTTGGAATTTTCTAGGCAGGCTGTGCTCTCTCATTTGCTTTTATACATGTCCTTTCTTTGGTGTTGTTTAAGCATTTTGCTTAAAATTAAATTTCTTCCAGTTGAAATTCTGTTAACCTGCACTTATGTATAAACTTCTATTTCATCTCTTACCTCTCTGTTCTTGCCCAGATTTCTGTTATCAGGCTGCTTTTTTTTTTTTTTTCCTGCTCTGCTTTTTGCTCGGAGCAGCCTTACATGACACATGTGCTAAACTCCTTATACCAACTCACTCTTGCCATAAAGATCTATAACGCCATTCTGCATGTATCCACATGATATAAGTCTGTACTTTAATATCCTGTACTCTGCATCCAAACAGTACTTACTCTGTCTAAAATTCCATCTTCTTCGAGACAGATTCGATTTTACTATATGCATTCAGTGAATATGCATCTGTGAATAACAATACAAAGCAAACCTCTGTAATACCTGAGTGTGTGAAGAATCACAGGCTAGGGAAGCTTAATACTCCAGCTACTTTAAATAGGCAGTATTCTGATAGTATGGTTGCTTCTCATTTAGACTTGCTTGCATCTAATGGCTCCTTTTCTCATAAGATTTCTCATGTGGCTTCAAAATCAGCAGTTCGCTTACTTCTGTTGTGTCCTAGGCAATTTGGAATTGTGAAAGGCGACCGACAGTCAGGGAAAGAATCTTGAATAAATGTTGGTGGTCACCTTGGCTTTAGGCATGTCATCTCTGGGTTTGGCTGGTTTAGTTCCTTAGATATGAATTCAGAAATCTGAGTGAAATAAGAGCTGCATGTTATCTTGTGAAAACTACTCACAAGCATATTGTGGTGAGTTTGTGGCATAGAGACACATATTTGAAGCTTTTAGCTTTTGGAGAGAACAAGCTGTCAAACTGTCTGAGGTCTGCCATTCATTTTGCAGAAACGTTGCAATTATAATCTACTAGAAGTTTTTGCTTTTTTTCCAAAAGGCTTATTTTAGCATCTTACATATTTGCAAAACAGAAAAACAGCATTCCTTGTAATATCTTTATTGTAACTGTTAGAATGGTCAACCTGAGAAAGGAATAGGCCTTTAAGAAGTCTGTCAGCTATGCTGTTATCTTTATTTGTGTATGAAAATTTACCATATGCTTCTATCCTTGAGAGTTAAGGAAGAGAGTAATATAAGGTAATGTGAAAACCTGATCAAACACTTGTCTATTGATCTGAAGGACAGCTTAGCAAAGGTATAGATTGTTTGCACAAGAGGGGGCTATAAACAGTATTTATTAAAAAGTAGTGAGAATCTTTGAAACTTAAATTAGAGGTAAGATATATGGCTATTGTTACTAAAATCTGATGCCTTCCATTATGTTGGGTCTAAATTTCATAAATGTCCTTTTGGGGAAAATGTCACAAAAACTCCAACCTATAGTCTTGTGGGAATGACAGAGCCTATTTAATGAGGATTTGGTACCTCCTCATGGTATAATGAGATTGCTTGCTTGTAAGAAAAAGAGTGTGTGTGTGTACATGAGAAAAATACTCTGGGGCAAAATATCTTTCAAATATTACCTTTATCTGTTCAGGAGATTTAAGTTTTGATCACAGTATTTTTTTACACTTCAGATTTCTGCTCTCAAAGTTGTTTCAATAAGTTTGAGGGTATTATCCTTGGTAAACATGTGCTGGCAGAAGCACTAGTGTTAGCAACTGTACCATCAAAATAGTACTTCCACTGTTTAAATAGTAATGTTAGTGTGCTCCTATTCTAGATGTAATCACAGAAACTGAACATTCATGCTGTAGATGAACAGTTGTGGCAAATACACCATATTTTCTTTAGAGTTTTTAGTTCCCAGGATTGGTAACCCCATCCTCTAGTAAATATTTTTTACAAGTTCTACGTGATGTCTGACTTTTACAAGTGTTTTAGATAAAAATATGCATGTTCTATGACATAGCAGAGTTTGACTGAAATGGTAGGTTTTCGTTCCAGGTATTGCACCCTACTGTAGAGTCTCTAGACCTCCGAGACTGTGATATTTCAGATAATGCATTATTGCAGCTTTATAACTGCAAGCAACTGAAAAAAATCAACTTAAATTCTTGCAAAGAAAACAGATTGGGAATCACTTCAGAAGGTATGTTATCTGTGCACAGGTAACTGGGATCTTATTTCTGTTTTATTTTTCTTGTTAGTTTGGAGTAAATTGCAAAAAATATCTAGGGTAAATATTGCTTAAAAAAATCCCCAATGCCACACCAGTACTAATTAAAAGTCACTTCAGTGGTGTAAATTATAGGCCTAGAGCACTGATTATCTTATGAAAGAGAGCTATCGGGTTACTCTCGTGCTAGGTTTCTGGTAAAACTATGCTACATTTGATGGTATTTTCCACTTCATCTTAATTATTCCATCCTGAAAACTTGTTCCAGAGCCTTACCAGTACCACTGGGGTTGAAGTTTCAGGCTTGTGATTTCCTAAATTACTTTTTTCCCCCTTTTTAATTAAATGTATTTGTTTATTTAATAAGCTTATAGCATCTTCTCTGACTTAAGACTTGACATGCTTTAGGACCTTAGGATTTCAGGTGTTACTTTTAACCTCCAATTTCAAGTTGTATCAGGAGCTGTTAGCTTAAAAGAATTAAGCTTGCTGAATTTTATTCCCCACAAGTTTTATTTTGTCTTTTGATTACACTTACTCCTTTGTTCCATCATTAACTCATCCTTATTGAAAATTGAGGCAAAATATTAATTTAGTATTAAGTTAATGTATATCATACTTTAGATAGTCTTGGTTTGTATTTTCTTACCACTGCATAGATACATTTATCTTTTTACTTAAGCAATTGGTTAAACTTTTAAAAAAAATATTTTATTTATTTTCAATGTCGCCTCATTGTTATATTCTTCGACCCCTAAGATAGAGTTTGTGATGGTCTTACATCCATGCCTTCATCTGTCCACTGATTTCTGGTCCTAGTTCTTACAGTACCAGCTAAGCCTAGAGCTCTTTATGCTTTTCATCTATTTGGATAGAGTTTCCTGATTACTTTGCAGTTAAAACTGGGAAGTCTGGTTCTTTATTGGTAAGTCCTTAGTCAATCCAACTTCAGTAACCTTCCAACTTATAAACTGAGCCCTTTTTAAACTAAGGATCAGTTATGAAGCCTTTAATTTAAGCTGGAACAGTTCTTTATCACTCATCTCAGTTACAGGGAAAAAAAGACCCTAAACTACCCCATTTTAAAGTAGTGTTACCTTTTACTAATTCAGTAACATGTGGGGGTTTTTTTGTTGGTTTGTTTGGGTGTTCGGTTTTTCTTTGTTTGTAAAGAAACCTGCTGGCTACCACATCCAGAAATATCTGAGCCCTGTCATTACTAGGAAATATTTGCTTTCTAGTTTGCATGTGGAACGTTTAGTGTCCTTTAATGCGATATCCAGTAGTACTTCTCTGTCAAGTTCAACTATCACTACTGTCTCTTCTGTCATTCTTTGCAAAGTGATTCTGACGCAAGCAAGTACTATTTTATGTGTGTTTCTTTGAAGTTCTTACATAACAACATATCTTAATGTCATTCAGCTTTTTATTTCTGTCTATCCAGAAGTGATGTAATTTTCTGTACCACTGTAATCATCATGTTTCCATCATCCTTGAAATAAATCCCTTTCATTAATTGTATCTGTAGTTCACGTACTTTTATTTTATTGACTGCCTCCTTACACTTCTGTGCAAAATTTTTCGTTATTACTATCAGGGCTCAGAGGGCACCAACAGACCCTAATGGCCGTGACTGGTCTCACCTGTCATGCCCACCTACACCAGCTGCCCATGGACCTTCAGTCCTGGCCTGAGCTGTGTCGTAGGTGTACCTGGTTCCTGTCCTGCTTCTGAACTATTGTTTTGATTTCTTGAAATCAAATGGACATTACTTCTTACCTTGCTTTTTGCCTGATACTCACTGCACCAACAGTGGGACCTAGCACTATCATCAGTCTGCTCTCCAGCCACTAGCTTTTTTTCATGTACTCACTGAGGTGATACCTCATATATATAATATCCCACAGATATCCCTCTGCAGTATGGAGGGGAATTCAGCATTTAGAAATTTTTATCTTGGTTGTCATTTTCTTTTTCTCATCCTTGCATTAAAAGAAACCAGCCACAAAATTATTTCCTTGTACAGAGTCTTACTGGCATGGCATGAGCTGAAAGTTGATCAGTCAGTGATCAGGGGACAGCACATTGGATTCAGCATGGTGGTTATGTTAAAAAATGAATAATTTTTTTAATTACTCTGTTTCTTTGACAGGTGTCATAGCACTGGCCTTATCCTGTCCTTACTTGCGTGAAGCGTCTTTTAAAAGGTGCTGTGATATAACTGACAGTGGAGTTCTTGCACTTGCGCTCAACTGCCAATTCCTACAAATAGTGAACTTGGGCAGCTGTTCAGGCATCATGGATGCATCTCTGCAGGCACTAGGAGAAAACTGCAAATTTCTTCACAGTGTGGACTTTTCGTCTACTCAGGTAACTATGGTGGCAATTGGCTAATTGACTTTTTTTGGTTATTTTTTAAGATTGTCATGATAAAATTGAAAGGGGATCTTTTTAGCTATACTCTTGACAGGATTTAGGACCACGGTTCACTTCCAATTTCCTCCTTTCAATGAAAAGGAAAGATATATTTTGCATCTTGGTAACCAGAAAAATACACATTTTGGTATTACAGTATGTACTGTGGCCCAAAGATAAACTTTTATTAGAAGCTACCTAATATTGGAGATTTTTTTCAGTATCTTTATTTAGTCATTTTTTTCAGGTTGTGAAGTAATCAAAAATACTTCATTTAAAGAAAGTAGAATCTTGAACAGATTATTGTCTGCTTTCAGTTAGGACAAACTGACCTGAATAATAATAATAATACTATAAGATGTCAAACAATATAAGCCCCTAGTAGAAGTAAACACTCCATAATTAGTTCTAGTTCAAGAGTGACTGTGCTTTCTGAATGGCTTGTCAGAGTTATCTTATGGAGTCAACACGGAAAGAATGACATTTAAAGTGTCAGAAAGGGCAGGTAAGAGGATTTAACAACCGTATTTAGCATGAGAAGGGGGAAATCAGCTGCAACAGCAATACGGTAACATACTTTGTAATTACAGTAAGATAATGAAGTGAGGGAAAGGATTTTTTTGCAGGAAGTATAGCATTCAGTTGACTGTGATGGTGAGTGATTATGTTGAACGTGAGTCAAGCACAGAGCATTTGTAATGAAGTGTCAGATCTGGAAAACATGTAGCAGGTTCTTATTTTAGATGCTTTTCTTCTTTCAGTTTTTCCAGAAGTAGGGCATCAAAAGTAATGTTAATATTTTCTTTGGTAATTTTTATTATTATAATTTAACTTATTTCTTCAAACTTATTTCACTACTTTTTTGTTCCCTTGCCCCTCTCTTCCTTTATAGGAAATAACTGAGTTTCCTTGTATAGGTCTTAAATGAGATGAAAGCTTCTTGAGTAACTAAACGTTTCCACACTTCTTTTATTCATTTCTGATAATCGTATGGTGATAATACACTAGAGTTCTGAATTTCGTTTGTCTAAAAATAAATGGAAACATATATTAGATATAAATGAAATAAATTTAAGATGAAGCAGAGGAACTATGAATGGCTCATCCCTGTAAAGACTGCAAGGCCTAACCATATTCTTGTGTTCAAGTGCCAGAATGCATAGTAAAATTATCAGGTGGAACTGGCAAAGCTGTGCGAAAAAGTAAAACAGTGAGAACGTTGGAAGTCAATGAACAGGAAAAGAAGGGCACAGCTCACTTGCAGGAACAAGGAAGTAGGCATGAGCTAGACTACAGATGGGCCAAATGCCTCAAGGTGATATAGCCATTTTAAAAATAGGCTCATCTGGTGACTGCAGAAATGAAGTACAATAAATAGAAGGTATAGAAGTGGTGCAAAATAACAGGAATGGGGGGTGGGTGGTGAGGCAAGGGATGGATTGAACTGAGAAGGAGCGGTAGTTTTGTGTCCTCTGTATGCACACAGAGAGTGTGAGTGGAAGCTTGGCCTGAAGAACTCTGCTACACTGGCCCAGTGTAATAAATAAGAAATTTATTTATGTTTACGTATCACTATGCTTATGTTAGCATTGTGAGGAGGTAGGTTTTATACATAAACCCTGTACTTACTGCTCTACTTCTAGTGTGCTCTAAATCACAGCAGTGTTAACAGGTGGAAACACAGTCTCAAGAGTCCAAATCCCTGCACTATTTAAACAGTACATTTCCTCTCTAATGTTTATTGACTCAGTGTATTGCAAATAATTGTGGGAACAATCTTGCCCGAAAGGGCTGTGCAGACTGCAGCAGGTTTCTATATAGGGCATGGGGCAGTTCTCTGCAAAATGTGTTGGTAAAAGCAGGAGTGGTGCGGGTTACCCGTTGTATCTGTCCAGACACTTTTCACGTAGAGCAGAGCTGGGTTGCTGATGTACTTAACTGCTGGTACTGAGCCATGTAAGCCTCTGCTAGAGATGCACACAGAGTTAGGTAACAACTGGTCTGTACCAAGAAGCTGATTTATTTGTGGCTTGGTACTAACTGCAGGTGGTTTATGCCCAGTATAAGAGTGTATCCCTTGATGAGGGTGGGCAGTTGTGGCATTACAGACAATGCACATAGATATTCAATAGAGTAGAAAACAATACTGCAATACTCTTGTCCCAAATCTGGGTTCTTCACCTGGCAAAGAGTCAATCACACACAAAGTCGAGATATTTGTTTTTATTTCTGGTCTGCAGAGTAGGGTGCCGGGCATCTAATACCAGCCAGCACTCTGAATACATCAAACATTCCTTTTTTTTATAGTAGTAAAATGTAGCTGATTTGTGTTCTTAAACATCCTTAGCCACCTTTTACCTGCCCTCATCATACATACGCATTTTACTTTGTTTCAAACATCCCCTAATTAGCATGCTCATTATTCACAGAGGGGTGTACATTTTAGTATTATAATCAATACAGATTAGTGGTGGATACGCTATTTCTTGATACTCGTCCAAGGCTAGGTATATTTTATATATACTTACAATAGGGAAAGAATACTTTGAAGGGTCCTTTTGTTCTAAATCCTTGGTCCATTGAGAGATCCTATCTTTGTTACTGTAGTTTCAGAACATACTGTCAAGGATACTTGAAGTGGCATATACTTTGCACAGTCTTAACCTTTATTTTTCCTACATCAGTACTGTAGTAATAGTATAGTAGTGGTTACTGTGAGCTTGTCCAGGAAAGTGAGGGGACTTTGTTGTAATACAAAGCTGTTTTCATGCTCTCATGCTGTCATAACCACATACTCACAAGCACAAAGACAATAGCATTCAGATGGTCTCTCCAGTGTTCAGGCACCAACCAGGCAGTCTGGTCCAGGTTTATTTTGATGACATGGAGGATAAGGGACACAGGCTGTCAAGTCTTTATCACTTTACTCAGGTTGGTCTTAGATTGGTGACCATGCACTAGTTTGTGGATGTGCCATTTTATACCCTTTAGGAACTGACAGTGATTACTCTCTCCATTCTGTCCCAGCTATGGGAGTATTAGAATCTATTCATTTACTGCCCTTTGTCTCCCAGTCTGGTTGTCTTGAGAAGCTAAATGTGCTGTCATCTTGGTGACCTGCTAAGCTAGGTACTGACAATACTTGCCATTCTTAGAGCCCTTCATGTTCCTGCATGGATCTGTCTGGTTTCTAGCTGTCAAATTTAGCTGAGCCTTACTGTGTGTAGTTGATGACTGCTATTCCTGCCATCTAATGTAAGCTTTATGAAAAAAACCTGTGTGACAGATCTGATATCCAATCCAGCTTTTGAAGTGGGGAGGAAGCTTAACGAATTTTGTTTCCGGCAGCAAGCGAATAATTTGGTCTTTCTTGCATTCCTAAGGAAAAGAATGTCTTTTGTCTCTCTCCTCTCTCTTGCAGGTAATCGTTGCTGCGTGGCTGTCTGTAGCCAATCACTTTAATAAACCTTTTAGTGCGAGTGTATGACGACTGCTGTAAGAGTGCTTGTTTGAGGGATTTTTGTCTTACATAATTGATTTACTTATCCTGAAGCAAAACAGCATATAAGACTGCTACAATTACTTCCCCCCCCCCACCCCAAGAAACTGCCTTCAGGAACATCCAGCAATCCTGAAAACAGGAGAAAAATTGGTCTAGGGAGAGCAGAAGTGCTTTAAACCTTATAAATTAAAGTGCCATCCTCTGACCGGAATAGTGTAGCCACTGTTAAATGAGACAAGGAAGCTACAGAAATAGCAGTTACACAGTTGGAAACATCCCGGTAGAAAGCCAGGCTGGATCACGTGGCAGTAAAATGCAACAGCATTTAATAGACTGCAAAAACCATACTTGGATAATTTTCTCTACAAGCTTAGTTGGGAAGAAAATACTATAATGTTAAGTATATTCAGTGACCGCAGGATGGGAATAAATTAATCCCCCCTCCCGCCCCCACCCCCAAATAGCTGTGTTTGCAAAAATTGAGCTTTAGTCCATTGTGTTAATAATGTGTGTTTTTCTCTAGGTAACAGATGATGGCGTTGTAGCACTTGTAAGTGGAACGTGTTCAAAGACTTTAAAGGTAACTTACTTAACCTAATAACAAAGAAATGAACAAAAGCAAATACCTGCATTTTTAAATTATCAGTATTACTTCTGAGGGATGGTTTTTATTGACTGACTTTTGCCTTTGTTTGTGTACATGCTTGCTCTGATTTTGGTTATGAATGGAATATTTTCTGTGCCTCTGTAGCAGTGCCGCAGACCAGCTCTTTTTGAGAACCTCAGTCTTTGCAAAATGAGTTTTCTTCTGTTGAATGTAGTATGCTTATTTTAACTCACGTTGTTTTAGAGAGCTGTATATTAAATGCAAATGAATGCTTAACATTTTTCCTTGATTTCTTTGGAGTTATTTCTTGATTCTGTTGAACACTGAGGCAGAATTTGTAATGTGGATACTTTCATGGATTTAAGAAATCACTTAGCACCTCTGCATAGGTAAATCTAACTCATGAAAGCAGTTGTAAAAGTGAAGTTGTCTTTACATAAAGATTCTCTAGGCATTGCGACAGTGATAAAATGATGGAGAAGAGGCATCCCATACCTCTTACCATAAATGATCTACTTTTCTGTATAGTACGTTTCTTATCTGTCTGTGTGCTTTTGCTTTCATAAAGGCTGGTTCTGAGTCCAAGCTAATCCTCTAGAAACTAAGATGGGGAAACAAGTCATACTTTTGCCAGTTTATAGTGTTTAATAAAAAAAAAACCAAACAAACAAACCCTAAACAAAATACCAGATCTAGGTCAACTGACAGTAGTAATAACCTGGAAAAAAAATAGAACTTTTATTGGTTTATTTGGAGGGTGAACAGTTAGGTTTGGTTTTGCTTTTTTCCAGCTGATTTTTGTGTATTTTGGACAATCTTTCTCACCTTGATAAGTCTTGTGGTACACGATAAAATTATTATTTTTCAGACCATAGCAATGAGAGATCTTTTTTTATATACTATAATTGACTTGAAAATATTGTTGTCTTTTAGCTGATTACACCTTTAGCTGTAGCAAAACGTTGATTCCAGATTTTCTAAACAACCCTGAGACTATGCAAATAGTCTTCATAAGACACCTCATGTATCCAATCTACAAATGTAAAGCAGTGTGTATCACTGTCATTTGGAGTAGGTCACTCTCAAAAGTCTTCACTACATATGCCTTAAAACACAAATATTTTAATAAGTTTTCAGAAGTTTATTGTAATAAGTTTGGGGTTTGCTATTGAGTAGAGCAGGGTTCTGTAAAGTTCCTAGAGAGTTTTGAACTATTTTCCAGCAATGTTTGTATAATTACTCTGTCAGTATTATCTTCCCTCTTCTGTATTATTATTGTCCACAGTTCGTAGAGAATTATATTCTTGTATGTAAGCTCTTTTTCTTCAAACCATTTATTTTTATTAAAAATTTCCAGCTTACCAAATGTGGCCTTTGTTGTTTCCTGGTCACATTGCTGTAGTTACTATTTTTTTGAAAGTGCACAGGCTTTCTTTTGTGTGTGCTGCACATGGATGCCTGTGGAAGCTGTGTTAGATCAGGAAGAACAAGTTAGGTAGCTTACATGAACACTTATAGATGAAGCAGGTCTTAAGAATGTAGTGTTGAGGTGGTGGTGGGCTTTGATTTCAGAAGAACTAATGGGAAATTTCAGTCATGCCAGGCTGAATAGTGGTACAGATTTTGCTTGTTTGTTTTCCTGTGCTCAGTACTTGTTTCCACTTTCTTGAAACTCATGTATTTAAGTGCTTTTGCATTTGTTTTTTTGGGTGGGGGAGGTTTGGGGGGGGCAGTCTGTGCAGTTTTAATAAGGCAAAATTTATTGATTTTGTGTGCAATGACAATTTAAAAAAAGTTGTGTTCTATTAGTATAAACAGCTGGAACGGTTTAGGTCTCTTGGTTTACAAGCAGTAAGAAAAAGAAATTCTTCTTGAGTGTAACTCATTTCCTTGTCTGTGTCACAATCCTCATACTTCTGTTTCCTATCACCAAAGTGCAAATTTATAGCCAGTGATTTTAATGTCAGGTACACAGTGGAAAAACTAGGGTCGTAAAATTCTCAAACTATAACTAGCAGGCAGATTTATAAATCTTTTTATTTTAGTCAGAGGTATTCAGATTCCACATTTTACTTATTAAAATAAACTAAAAATTATGCATATATGAGCTTTTGTATATTTTGTATATCTGAATACAGTTCTTGTTTTCTGTGTCATCATTCTGTACAAAGTTGTATTTATTACAAAAGATTCTTTTTATTTCTGTGCTCTTTCAAGATTCGTGGAGTTTATCATTTGGAAAGACAGTCTTTCACAATAAAACAATGTGTTGTTTTGTTGGGGTTTTTTATTTTTTACCCCAGGATCGACAAAGTACATTTTCCCAAGTCCTATTTTCATTAGATTTGATAGTCTCTTTTCTGTGTTTCTTCTTGTATGCTATATTTATTGATATGTAAGGCAGTTTGGGGGAGAAGGGGGTAAGTTGGTAATAATATGTTAATTTATTCTGAATTTATTATTTCCCTAGCACATACAACAGGTACTAGTTATACAACTGCAGAGAAATGAAGAAGAGAGCAGGTTTTAGTCTACTCTTGGGAGAAGTTCTTAGACTTCTTTTAGGAACTATGTAGATAGACAGATATCAGGAACTTCAGCAGACACTCATAAATCCTGTTTTGGGAAACCCCAGAACTCAGTTTGGGTTCTGTTCTCCTGAACAACAAAATGCTAGGAGAATACATGTGTGTCATAAGGAAACCGATGGGACTCAAACACCACAGAATCTCATTGAAGAGTTTTCTCAGTTGTCTTGAATGATGTATGTGTTTGGGAAAAGCTCAGGTTTATGTTTGTAGTTTTGACTCTTCACAGAAAGGCTGTCTTGTTTTTCCTGAGGGTATTTTCTTGGTGTGTACAGGACCACACGTGGGACCAACTGCACAGAGGAGTGTAGGTCATGATTTCTTCTGGGTGGGGATCTCTGAAAATGTTTGGACAAAGGAAAGCTCTGTCCCCAAAACTATGGGTGCTCTGACCGGCTTTTGTTACTGCTATTTTCATAACAGGAGATCCACATGGAACGTTGTGTGAACCTGACAGATGTTGCTGTGGAAGCAGTCCTTACTTGTTGTCCGAAGATACACATTTTTCTGTTCCATGGATGCCCATTGGTGACAGGTAGGTCAAGTCATGCAGGGAGTAAGAAGAGTAATTGCTTCCTAATAGTATCTTGTTGCTCTCCGGAAAAGCACACTATACTTTGTAAATAATCCCAAACAAATAACAACTTACTAGATAGAATAATAATCATGCACTGAGATTTTAAAAGCAAAGTGAAAGTTTTGCTTTGAAATATGGCAACCTGCAGAGAGGGGTTTTTTTGTTGTTTTGGAGTTTGTATTTTTTTCTTTCCTTCCTCACCACCCACCCCCCCGCTGGTGAGGACCCAAAATTGATGATAAGACTTCAGAAAAATGTTAGCATCTCAAATCTCTACTGTATTCCAAAAGTATGGAACAGCATTCATTCAAGAAACAGTAGAAAGGACTAGGACTGGTCAGCCTGGGGAAAAAAAAAAAACAAAACAAAAAACAAACTTGAGAGGTTATGATCTATCTTGGGTTTTTTAAGTTTGGTTGGTTGGCGATGCTTTACAGTTATGTGATTGGAGAAAGAACCGAGTGGTTTTGAATTACTACGGGTATATCTGAAGTGTGATATCATAATAGCAAGATAAGCATAAATGCAGATATGTAATTGAATTATTTTGCTGTTTACCTACTTTCTAAACACCACCTATATATATTCTGAATGAATAACAAGAAATTCCTTGGTTCTTTTGCAGATCGTTCCCGAGATGTTTTAGAACAGCTAGTCATATCAAACAAAATCAAGCAAGTAACATGGACTGTTTACTGATTATTTATTGTGTACATATGAGTGTAAAGTTTACAGATGGGATAGCTCTTTCTCTTTCTTGGAGAAATAGCTGGTGACTTTGGTACCACCAGATTGTTTCACTCCTTGTTCCCACCAGAGGTCTCCATCACCATTCCAGTCCTTGCCTGTGAGTCTTGGCTTCCCATTGTCTCTACTTGGAGTCCTCTCTTTCTTTGCATCACTGATCATGCTTCATTAAGAGGAAAGTTAAACTATAATTAATATTATACTGTCATCGCTCAGCCTCCTTGCAGTATCAGATTTGGTGACTGCTTAGCATCTTTCAGCATTTTGGCTACATATACAAACCCAATTTAAGTATGTCTCTGTTCTGAGTTTGTAGTCTGAGAGGGCAGTTGCAACTAAAAGTACTAAGCCCAAACATAGTATTAACGCTTATGCAGAAGTGTCTGTAAAGTTGACACTGACAAAAGTCAACAGACAGAACTAGTGAATGGAAGTGGTGTTAACAGCAGTGCAAATGTATTTTAAGTAGTAACAAACAGTCTTCTTTCACCATGTACTTTTGCTAAGTCTGGAGGAAAAAACATAGGTACCTTCCTTCTAATGTTACTGTTGCTGCAGGTTTCTGTTTTTATTTACAATCAAGTACTTGCTGGATTTCTACACATCCAAAAGTACAGTCTGTGAACAGGTAAGCACGTAGTTACTTTGAAATAATTGTGGTGACTTAACAAACTTCAGAGTAGTAGCTATGACCAATAAAAGATGCTTGTATATGGACAAATACTTATTTACTCTGGCTTTTGCCTATGTTCCTGCATGAAAATCCTTTTAGGGAACAAAACATTGGTCCTCATAAGCATAGCTGTGAGTGAAATAGGACCAAATTTTGTGTCTGAGTACATGAATCTCAGGATGGTAGAGCTCAGCAGAGTATGTGTTCTGCTGTATGTGGTTTGTTGTATCTCCAGTGGCCTCCAGAAGCTGAAAGTAACAACCATTTATATATTGTTCAATTGTAGTCATATTAAAGAAAAAAAAAATTAGAAATGTAGAATGAGTTTATTACATGATGGAGCAGTGCTCTCATCACAGTTGTAAGTCACGTTCATTTGCTTGCTTGAAACAGCATAACCTCTAGTGACACTTCTATGACTTCTACATTAAACTTTTTTAAATGCTAGCAATTTTAGCATTATACAGGGCAGGTAGCACACTATGTTGATACTCTGCATCTGGAAGTAGCAGGGTTTAGCTAGGGTGGTCTTACATGGATCTGATGACACTTAGAAACCCATTAGATTAGGGAACCATAAGGAATATGTTTACTTTACAATTTAACATTTGTCTAGCCACACTCATTTTAAGTGTTGCAGAAATAAACCAGTCTTCTACTAATCTATTTAAAGGTCAGGTCAAATTGCGTAGAAGATAATGTATGTTGCACCTTTTAATATTACATATATTAAATATGTAATATTAAAGGATATTATGATGTCTGACAATAATCTCTGTTCTTCTGTTAATTACATGGTTTATAGATGAGCAAGTCCATTTAGAAAACTAGTTCAAGTGTAACTGAAGTATAATTTTCAAACTCTAGTGCCTAAATCCCTAACTCTTGTTGCATGCAGTACCATGGCCTAGTCCAGTGATGGATGTGTTCCTCTGATAGCTATAGGTATAATTGCACCAGTACAAACCATTCCTGCAGACAGGAGGAGCTGGTTGCTACACTAGCAACTAGCATCTGAAGGCTGTAATTGCAGCAAATCCTTGGACCAGATAGAGGCCTTAAGAACCTAATCTACCACATTTTATTCCCTTTTTTGGCTAAAGTGTAGTTTATTGTTTTGCCCTGTGGAATCCCTGGTATCAGTCAGGGCCCATCATTCCTTTGAACTCTTGGACATGAGTTGGCAATAAATTTGGTTTGTACTGTTTTTCATATTGATCCATCTAGCTGATTAGGCATTACACACTCAGTAATTGTGTCAAATTAGTGAAACATAAGGATCAGGCTGCCAGCCCTGGTTTCAGGAAGTATGCCACAAAAAGCCTAAGTAGAATTGTAAGCTAACACAAGTGGGAAGGGGCCTTGGGAGGTTTCTAGTCTAACCTCCTGCCCAAAGCAGGGTCAGTTGATAGCTCAGACCAGCTTAGTCAGGGCTTTATCCAGTCAGGGCTTGAAAAACTGAAGACTGAAGGAGCCTTCACAACCTTTAGAGGCAACTTGTTCCACTGCTTGACTGTATTCATGATGGAAAAAAGTTTTCCTTCTATCCTGTTTGACCCTGTTTTGTTCAGCTGACACCCTTTCTCATTGGAAGAGCCTGCGTGTCATCCTGACAACTTCCTCACCGGAGGCTACTCATGGGTCCCTTGAAGCTTTCTCTTTTCCAAGCTGAACAAGCCCAGTCCCCTCAGTCTGTTACTGTAAGACATGTAACTATAACATAGTGTGGTGATGGTTGCCAATTACTCTCAAGTGCCACATTCAGAAAGAAAACTATAAATTAAGACAACGTTGAAGCAGCTAATGGTGGAAGACCACCAAAATCTGCAACAGCAAAGGATACGTAAAAAATGTCTATCTGTGGGACAGTGCTACTGCTGACCTCACTGGCAAAGTTGTCCTTTTTCCTCTTGCTAATGTAACCTTGGATTTGTCATGTTGAAAGCAAATGCAGCTTACACTGTGTCCTTAAACATGCATGTAGACTTACTGTCTTCTCCTATAGCCTCTTCTAAATGTGTAACTTAATGGTATATCCTCACTTTGTGCTTAAAAATCTGTACAACGCTGCAATGATTTAACACTGTACTTTTAGGTTTGAAAGTTTAATGTGACTTACATTGAACCCTTTACTGTCAAGAGCTTGAGTCTGCTCTCTTATGTGTTTATTACTAGCATAACACTACTGGAATTTTTTTTTGGTTCAGATTGAATCACAGTCTTTTTCAACAAATGTTTACAAGCACTGGGTGAAGTGGGAGAAGATGTATGCACTTATCACTTCATATTCTCTATCGTTTGGATATTGTTACTGTTGTAAATTGTTGGGTAAGCACAGCAAAATATTCACATATTGTTCTGAAAATTAAAGTTTGTTAAGTCTTCTGTTTGGACAGTAATGAAAACTTGTTAAATTATATGTTAGACCATGTACATCTGAATGTGCATCTGAACGTCCTACATCATAAACACCATGCTTTTCTGAGTGAGAACCACATACTTTTTCACATCTGTAAGTTTCTACCACATCACCTGGTATTTGGATAGTTGTAGGTGCATTGTGTTCCATTCTGCAGTTATTAGTTCCACCACTGCTTGTTCAATAGTTAACTGCTAAAAGTTGACAGTTCTTTCAAGACTGCTCTGAAAACATTGGTTTCTTCTTCAAATGGCTGCATTTACAGCCTCTTACCTGTGGATCAATTTTTTTTTATTTATTTATTTACCTGCAGAGGGTTCTTCCTTGCAGATGTAGCTGAGAGTGATTCTGGAGCTTGTTGTCCAGCAACTTCTCCTCAAGAGAAAAATAATTATACCTGACTTTCATTCCCTGTTGTTATTTAGTTTCCTTCTGTGATGTTTCTGAACAGAATGTAAGATTTCTTCATCCCTCACCAGCTTCCCATGATGATAGATTGCCTTTTTTTACCCCTGCAGAGTTACGGAATGTAGATCACTTGACCCTACTATCTAGGAGATAAAGTTACCCTATAGCTATTACTATTTAGTCACTTTCCACTTACTAAAACCTTTTACTTTGGCTAGAGTTCAAGAAGCATATTGTGTGCAACTCCTAAATAATCACTCTGGCAGCTTCAAGGAAGAGTAAGTTTTTATTATAGAGGGGAAGGGGGAGATTGAAATTAGTTAGACATTCAGAAGAGATATCCAGAAAAAGAACAAGGCACTTTAAGTTGAGCATAATATGACCTAATATTCTAGCGGAGAGTTTTATGAAGGACAGCAGTAATTTTCTCTACAACTAAGCTGCAAAAGTCTGTGAAAGCAGTGCAGTAATCTTTCAGCCACCACCTTCTCCCCACAGCAGTATGCTGGATGTCCAGAACATTTCACAATAGTGTTGGAGAGCAAGACATAAATATACTTTAAAAACATCAAGCATACAAACTCTTACGTGTAACCTGTCTTTGGATTTGCACTTCAGTGCAGGGCCCTTTGAATACAGTTTGCATGTAGTTTTTACCTCAAATGGAGCAAAAGCCTCAGTATGACTGAAATCAGTACTGCAAAGGTACAGTAATCTCCTTTGCATCAACAGGTATGTTCCAAGTTTAATTCCCATTTTCATTTTACATATTTAAAAAAAAAAAGCCAACCAATGAGACAAAATTCATTACAAAGCCAGCTTCAACAGTTTTCTAAGCTATTTGAGGGCTGATAACTCCAGACGATACTTGATGTTAATCCATTGTTTTCTTGTCTAGTGTACTCAGGAAGTGAATATTCTATAACTTTGTGCAATTGACTGCGAATGCTGTGACTTAAAAACTGATACCTGCCAGGGTCACCAATCAGCACTTCAGTTTGCTGAATCCTGATGCATTTCCTCAGCCAGTGATGCAGATCATCAGCAAGTTGTTCATCATAAAACATATCTCCTAGAACAATGAGGTCCCAGTTGCCAGCCTCTGAATTAATGATGTTCTTAATGATGATGGGGAAGGGATTCAGGTGGTTCAGTTCACAGTTCAAGATCATTGCCGTTCCTGCAACTGAAGAAAAATTCCAAGTAAAATGAAAGTTATGGTTTGGGATTCTGCCATTCACCCCCCCTTACAAATTTCCTTGACACATCTTTTAATTGCATCTCTTAAATATTTTTGTTTATCTTAGCTAGAGACTTCCACAGTTTTCATTATGGGTCAAAATCTGGCATAAAGTGATGGAATTTTATCCTTGTTGCACCAGGACACAGGGAAGAACTATTCCTGGAACGGATACCAATGGCAACCAATCACAGAATCAAACCAGAATATCCAACTGCCTTAATCTAGGCCTATACTTCCTCCCTAACCACTGAGTAATTAAATTATGAATACACTGAATTCATAAGTCAATTATGGGAAAACAAAGTCTGGGGGAAAAACACAAAATCTAGGCCCCAACATATGAAAGTGCAGGAAAATG
Source organism: Balearica regulorum gibbericeps (assembly GCF_011004875.1). Taxonomy (NCBI): domain Eukaryota; kingdom Metazoa; phylum Chordata; class Aves; order Gruiformes; family Gruidae; genus Balearica; species Balearica regulorum. Next base: position 66,647,887 of record NC_046184.1, read on the forward strand.
CTACAGTCCTACAGAGAAGCCAACTTGCCTCCTGCGCTTAGAGTTCTTTTCCAAACCAGCCATGATGGTGCGTAGGCAACTCTCGATAGAAACTTTGCTGTTTGTCCATTCTGAGGAGCTATGGAGATATACTTGGTGCAAGAGAGGCTGGTACAACCCAGCTTATAATACTGGCAAAATCCATTCATCTTTTTAGCATTCTTAGAACTCTGGAACCTGAATTTCTCCCAAATGGAGCCAAGTCAAGTCTGTGTTAAATATGCTTTAAAAAATAATAAATATCTTTACACAAAGATTAAAAAAAAAAAAAAAAGGCCTTACTAGGGTCAATGTCATTAGCAAGGACGTGTGATGCACCGCTCATCACAGCGGCTATTGCTGTTGCTCCACATCCACTTCCAAGATCCAAAACTGAACGTCCTTTAACAACATGTGGATTATCTAAAATATACCTGAAAAGAAAAACTGTTAAAGCAATGAACAAGACTCTGCAAATTTCTCAGTTTTGCATTACACTGCATAAGTGTTCTTGTCTTACATGTAATGAAGCCTGGTATCTTAAAAACACTTCCACACGTGCAGCTGGTACATAGCTCCTTATTTGTCTCTGCTGATAATAAAAGTCAAGAACCATCGTCTTTCTCCCTTAGTGACCCCCACTCCCAAACAAAAAGAAATCCAGACAAGGAAGCAACATTTTATTTCAGTCAGCTCCTTCTCTGACAGGTGAGCTTATCTAATAAATGGACACAAACAACAAGGTGACTGAAATGCTTGGCATCAGAAACACAGGCAAGCAAGGATTTGTAGAAATTAAAAGCAATCTGACTAAAGGAACGTGAAAATGTATTCGCAGTGAATACTGTGCCCATCAAAAGACAAGGCCTACCCATTGCCCTAAAATACTGCTTATGCAACTGCTTGGAAGAAGAGGAACTTCTCCTCTTTCTTTTCTTGAGCTGTGCAGACCTAGATGCAAATACTTCTAGTCTGCTTAATGTTGTTCCTGAGTAGCAACAAGAAAATAAGAATAGAGCAGTGGTGAGCAAAAAGAGTATCTTCATCTAGTTGCTGACACCTGCCAAGAGGAATCAGCAAGCAAAAACCTCTAGGCTGGAAATGCAGAAGAACTGACAGAAGGCAAGCAGCGCTTATTGTTAAACACTGTGAATCACATAGCCATTACTGAGGGTTCACAACTTTAACAATTGCCTTAAAATTCAATCTTTTGCAAAGGAGAAGGCCCTAAGTGACAGGGGGAAGAGCCGTAGGTGACATTACTACCAATTGCCATAACTTCTGTTAAAGTAGCAACTAGAAAGGACTCTACATTTAAGTTGTCTTCTGGCATTGAGGGTTGTCCTGGTTTCAGCTGGGATAGTTAATTTTCTTCCTAGCAGCTGGTATAGTGCTGGGTTATGGATTTAGGATGAGAATGATGTTGGTAACACACTGATGTTTTGGTTGTTGCCAAGCAGTCAAGGACTTCTCAGCTTCTCATACTGCCCTGCCAATGAGAAGGCGGGGGGCACCCAAGAAGCTGGGAGGGGACACAGCCACAACAGCTGACCCAAACTGGCCACGGGGATATCCCATACCATATGACATCATGCTCAGTATATAACTGGGGGGTTGGCCAGGAGGCAGTGCAGCTCAGGAACTGGCTGAGCATCTGAGTGGTGAGCAATTGTGCTGTGCATTACTTGTTTTGTATATTCTTTTATTATTCTCTTCCTTTTCTATCCTATTAAACTGTCTTTATCTCAACCCACAAGTTTTACCTTTTCCTTTTCGATTCTCTCCCCCATCCCACTGGGGGCGGGGGGGGGAGCGAGCGACCAGCTGTGTGGTGGTTTTAGCTGCCTGCCAGGTTAAACCACGACAAGGGTGATGGCTGACTCTTCACGCGGGGCTACTGGTAAGCACAGCTTTTGCAGGTGGGTTCCAGTGCAGAGAACTGTAATGGAAATGTTAAGATTGGTGTAAATGGCAAACAGATGAATGGAAATGTCTGGGCCCAAAAGCACCAGCAGGAATGGCAGGAGGAGGCCTAACAAGAGCATCAAGTGTTAACGGTACCTCAATCCCAGCACACCTCTACAGATTTCTGGGAGCCCAGACTGGGAGAACAAAAGACAACCTATCCTCAAACTAAACAGTTCAAGCCATTAAGTTATGATAGCAGGAAGGTCGAGACCAGGACTGAAGATACAAATCACCGAGATCAGGAATGCAGGAGACATGAGGAAGGCCTGACATCCCATGCCTCCTGTCCTACATGTCATCACAAGGAATCCTACCAGACATCCTGGACACGCACAGTTTGGTGCTTTTGAGTACGTGGTTATGAATCCAATGAGTGAAACTGGCTCAGTGCAAAAGAAAATCACCTCCTCCTACGAGGTCTGTTACCCAGTGTATTACACCGTTTACCACAGTATTACTTGCTACTCTGAAGGTCAACAGAGGCTCTTTTCTGAGGGCACCCAGGCAGGACCTTTGTGCAGAGGCTCAGCAACTCAGCTGCTTGGCAGCACTCCCCCCGAGGCCACTGCTCCTCTAAGGACAGCCCAGGTTTACCAACAGGGCAGAGGACAGGGATGAGACCTCCACAGAAAGCGCTCCCCTTTCTAGAGGCTATACGTGGATTTGCAATGACTTTCCAATGGTAACTTGTGTAGAGCATGATCCAGCCTAACACTGCAAATGCCTTGTTTGCGGCCAAGTGGTTCTCAAGTTACCGCTAATGATTACAGTGACTCAGGACAGCTGGAACCAACCCTATCCCCTGGCACGCACACAGCCCGTTGCGCTGCTGTTGGAGACTGCTGTCTGCCATGCTGGGTTAACGAGGTATCTTAGGTTACTCCAAGAGGAATAGCTTGAAATGGGAGACTCCTGACGTTGTGGAATGAGCACAGTTAACGGAAGCAGCATGTTTTCATCCTCCCTTTTTCTTTTTACTTTTCCAGATTACACAGCTAACTTCTGACATTCCCGACACATCAAAGAAGTGCATAGACAATAAGTCAATAAAGTGGTGAAATGCCAGATTATTATTATTGCTACCCAAATATCTTGGCATATGAATCACAGGATAACAAAATGTAGAGATGACCTTACCCATTTTAATTACACAATGTTTAGGAGCACTCCAGTTCATCTACATGGGAGGCTAATCAACTTGCAATTTAACTGTAAGATTCATCTTTTTCCTGGTCAAAAACGCCTTCCTATTTATGCTTTCTTGCAGAAAAACAGCAAAGCCCCAATTCAGATCCTTCCGTTTCATCTATGCGAGGAATGTCTGACAGCCTGTTCTTTGCTGTAACAATGACAAACTTTTTCTGCTGTTCAAAGTGAGAGATTTGATTGTACAGAATAAAAGAACTCGAACTAGTTCCTTGGAATCAGGAACATTAAAAACATTTTGACAGTAAGTAGCCAAAATCAAAATGTGGCTTCTGACGTGACCAAAAAAGACAGTCATGAGAAGGCTTGACAATAAGGCTGCTGAAATGCTGAATGAGGAGAGCAATTCAGGCCAACGAGCACTCCAGGTGTATCAGCATAAACCTGCTTTTTTCAACAGACCAGACACACATCCACACTCCTGTCTGTGTCCTACAAAAAAAACCCCCAAAAACCAGCAACCCACGTGTTACAACAAAATAGCAATCCTCCTGTCTGGAGCGACAATGTGTGACAGAATTAAACACCTCGCTAGGTTTTGATGGCAACTGCACAGCCCCTTCCACAGATCCAAATTCAGCCCTGTTGTCAACACATGCATCGCCACTGCAGACAACAGATTTTAGCTGAATAGCTGTAAGTTATTCTATATATAGCAGGTGCTGAAACTTCACTGCCAACCGGAAGAGATTGTGTGTCTCCTGTATAAGCAGAGAGGAGTATGGATAATGCGCTTTCACACAAGGCAAATACACATCGCTAGGAATCACTACAAGCAGAGCCAGGTCTGACATCCTGGCCTACAGCAGATCGGACTTAGCAACTTTGGTGATCTATGCTACATACCTGGAGAGGGCTTGGCCTCCTGGCCAGTAAATTGCCCAGAACGGGTCCCCGTATGGCCACAGGTCAGGTTTTTCCCTCCAGAACCTGCAGCGAGGGGTGAGGAGGCGCAGTCGTATCTCTGGCGTGAGGTGCCCGCTGCTGGTGACCTCCGTGTTCTCCTCCAGAAATGCTCTCACCTCGGGGTCCAGAGACTTGCCGGTGCTCCAATGGCAGCAGCGCTTCCAGCGCAGAGAGGGGCCCCCCCTCCTGCTCCTCCAAGCCTTGGCAAAAGTGTTCTGCCTGCCCACGAGGAGGAGCCGCTTCCAGCTGCAGAAGGCCATGTCTCCCCAAGGACAAACCCTCCCCGGGAGAGCTCGGAGCACAGCTTATCTGAAGCAAGTGATGAGGCACAAAGCTTGAAACAAATTCACAGGATGTTGTTTTTCATAGTGATGGATGACAATTCCTGAAAAGAGAACAGTGCTATGTAAGTGATGTTTCTTCAGTGACTTCAAGGCTATGCCCCACCAGGGCTTTAGGAGGTCGACGTGCTGTGGTGTGACTGTGAATGCATGCCTTGCCCCTGCCCAAAGAGCCTCTGAAGTCTGAAAGAAGTTGAATGTCCTTTGTAAGGACAAAGCTATCAAGAGGCTGATTCAGGAGAGCGCTATAAACATATCCAGTGAGAAACAACCAGTTAGCAGGACAGCTGATAGAGCTAAAAATTAAACGTACAGCCTTTTAACAGCTCCCTCTCTCTGCCTTGAAGATATACACATAACAATCTACTCCCAAGGTTCTTCCATTGAATCTTACGATTGCAGTAGGGCTCTGGCGTTGCAGGGCCTATGGACATAGCAAAGGTTATCAGTAGGTTGTTTGAGAGATGCCATTAATTACAAGTTTTATAATGGTGATGAGTCTTTTATATGAAAGCATCTTTTTAAAGGCAAGCAATTAAAGGATTTCCTCAAAAGACTTTCCCCTTTCTCCCTCTGATTTGTCAGGCTGTCAGCTCCAAATGAAAAAAATAAAATCCCCAAGAACTGATCTTAATCAGAATACTCCCAGTTTGTTGCATTTCCGTCTGTATTTTAAAGGATTGGATAGTCTTATGGTGCAATAATGTCATGTGGACACTCTCAGCTGTAGAAGAACGTAGACCTCAGTCACTGTAGCCCACTCCCTGTGAGAAACTATTTATATATGCTCCAAACTGCTTCAAGAGAGAGAAACTGAATCCAACATATTTAAAAAAAAAAAAAAAAAAAAGTTTTTAAAATGCGAGACATTCAGACCAGATGAGCTCACGCTCAAAGGCCTTCTGACACCACTCAAGGCCAGTTTTCAGGTCACAGGCAGTGAAGAAAAGGAGAATAGAAGATAGGTACCTCAGAGTTTAGACTCATTTAAGGACCAGAAGAACAGAGAGCGGAGAGCCACAGCACTCAGCTGAGCAGCGAATGACGAAGAGCCTCTCAGCGCTTCATCGCCATCACCGTACTCTCCTCACCCACCATCTCCTGCAGACCCTGGGTCTTTCTTACGCTGACTCTGCGACTACCCTTACCAAGCAGTGGCCCGAAGAGACAGCAACTCTTTTCCTGCCTTCCTGCTCAGATCTCCTTCATCCATCTTTTACTATTTCCATATGTTTTTTCCTTTCTCACCTTGCTCTCTAATTTCTTTTCAGCAACTCAGACTTACTTGCTTCAGGGCACAGCTTTTGAACCTCCCCCTAAGGTGGTGACCAGAGAAGCATTTAAGGCCTGTGCTTCCACAACAGCAAGACTGCATGGACAAAGAGACACAAGAGAAACTGCACTCTTCCTTTTGCAATTGTCTTCTCTCTTTTGCAGTGGTTTTCATGAAAAAGCAGAATGATGCATGAAGAAAATCAACTTCAGCCCACACCTGCCAATTTTTTTACAACAGAAGAATTGTGGCCAGCTACACTATCTAGACCTGTGCAGGTTGTCCTTAAAAAAAACCACAAAAAACAAAAAAACCCTAAAACCCAGACAAAGGGACAACAGCAAAGATATGCTAATAAAACAGTCTTAACAATTCATATTTCATAACTTCAGTTTTTATTTGTCTGTCTTTAATAAAAGTTCCTATGTGTTTAGTGGCATTTTTGTTGCACGCTGGCCTCTGCTTTAGGTACTGGGTTTAGTTTGATGGCTTACTAAAATATTAAGCTGTGAACTTCCCTCCTGTAACACTTTGCTATTTAGGCTGATAGTCTGCTTCCACCTTTGTTTAAGTTGTTGGCTAAAGGCTTTGTATTTTTACTACCAATAAATACATGTGACTGAACATTTTGCATTTTTCCACATTTGAGAATGCCATTCAGCAGAGTCCATGTAATTAATGACTGTAATTAACGAATGCCTTCCTTCTTGAAGGCAGAACTATATAATCCTCATCTGCCTAAGGGAAGCATGAAGTTAACTGAAATCAATCAGAGATATAAATCTTGTCTGCTAATGTGTATGCTGGTTTTTCCCCATGAATTGCTGCAAATTAGCAGGGCTGAGAATCAGTAGCATACATTTTGCATTGCCTGTCGTGACGGTTACTCTTTTTAAATTAATTGTCAGTGGAGAAACATCTGCCAAGAGCTCTGCGCTCAAAATGCCAAAATGAGCTTACGCGTTTAGCGCAGGAAGGCGTCAGGATAGATATCCCCGCGTTTGACACTCCTGGCCCTCCCATCTTATTGGGAATTAAATCAGTGGGAGAACAGAGCTTGGAAAAAGGGATAAAATCAAGCAAAACCCACCAAAACCCAATTGCTCTGCAATTTAAGCCTTTTTTTTTTTCCCCCCAAAGCAGCAGGTGCCTTTCAAAGCACAACCACACCGACCGCAGGTTTCCCACCGGAGGAAGGCAGAGCTGACCGAGGCCAGAGGCTGCCCGCCCCAGCGGGGGAGGCAGACCGCACGCTGTCACCCAGCCCTGCGGCCGCGAACGACCAGCCTGCACCCCGGGTAGCCACCGGGACAGTCACCGCTTCCATCCGGACACCCCTGGGTTATCACCCCGGGACGGGCACCCCTCTGCAAAGCGGCCGCTAAGCCTCCGGAGGGCACAGACAGCCCCAGCAGCGCGCCGGCAAGGAGAAGGCCGGCACCTGGGCCATCGCCATCGCCACCGTCTGGGCCGGCCCGGCCGGCCCGCGCAGGCCTGGCCGCGCCGCGCCGAGTCGAGTCGAGTCGAGTCGAGTCGAGCCAAGCCGAGCCGCTGCGCCCGCCACTCCGCCGGGCCCGGCCGGGCCCGGCCGGGCCCGGCCGGGCCACCCGCCCCCGCCCGGCCGCACCGCCCCCCGCCGGGGTGGGACCGGGGCCAGGGAGCGCCCGGCCCACACCCACCTGCTGCTCGCCGCCGCCGCTTCGCTTCTCTTCGCTCCGCCCCGCCGCGCTGCGCTGCGCGGGGGCGGGCCGGGCTGGGCTCCCCGCCCACCCTTAAAGCGGCAGCGCCGCGGAGCGTGTGGCCTCCGGCCTGGCTGTGGGCCGGGCAGCGGCGGTGGTGTCCGGGGCAGGTTTCTTACACACCGCAGCGCTTCGGGGCAGCGGCCCGGGCCTGGGCCTGCACCTCTCTAAATCCAGGTCGCTGATCGGTGTCATGTGCTTGCTCTGCACCTGCTTCATGTAAAATATTTTTTAAAATACTTGTGTCAATGTAAACTAGCTCTGTATTTTAAAATGTTAATAAAAATCCACATGGGAAAAAAGAGTAATAACACGTATCTCAATTTGACAGCAGTGAAAATGAGATTTTTTTTTTCTTCCTTTGCACATCAGATCAGAGCCATTGTCAAACGTGGTGTGGCCTAACCAGGGTTTCCCAATCTCTCTGTAACAGTGACTGAAGGTACTGGCTGCGGAAAGCCCGGCCAGCCAGCACCCCGGTGCCCGGTCTGTTCCTCCGGCAAGCTGAACCTCTGTCTTGCCCTCTGCCTGTTCCTCTTCCCCACGCTCCATCCGACCCGTTAGTATTTCTGCTGCTTTAAAGGTCCCTTTGTTTCTCTCCTCCCAAACTCTCTCCAGTGTGGACATGAGGAGGAGTCTTCCCTTGAAACACTATTTTGTTGTTGTAACTCGGGAGGGGATAGCTCTGCTGTCACTGTTTGACAACCTACAAACAGTGGTGTTTGCTCTGAGGCCGCCAAGTGCATTTTCAGCAGGCAATGGCTGTGACTTGCTGGTGGCGGGACAAGGAACCAAACCCTCCCGCGTCTCCCCTTTGCCCCAGCCGCTGTTCTCCAGCGAGTGATCCCCCCAGACAGGGCTGGCCTCCCTCCCAGGTGGGCCAGGGCCAAGCCCCAGGGCTGGGGCCGGAGATGGTTCCTGGATTCCCAGCTGGCTGGTCCACTGCTGCAATCCCACGGCCATCATTCCTGCAGGGAATGGTTTTGCTGCGTTGATCAGTGGCTCTGCAACAGCTCCCACCAGCTCTTTGCCCCATCTCCCATCCCATCTGCTGGGATTTAGGGAATAGAAGCAGCTTCCGACAACAAGAGTGACAAACATGGTTTTCTCTAGCTTCCCTATGGTACAAAGTGTCCCAAATTTCACACGCTGTGTTTTGAAAAGGCTCTTGTGCATTGCCTGAGGTGATGATCTTAAGTCCTGCAGCGCTTTGGGTGCCAGGTTTTTAAAAATAAATCTGGCGATTATACCGCCTAAACCTGTATCTGCCCAAATCGCTGAGGTTATGAGGCCATCTAGTGATCCGCTGGCTTAGTACAATTAAAATGTGCTCTCCAGGGTGTGAAAGCGGCTTACAAAGCAAGACCTTTTCTTTAAACGTGGGTGATCCTCAGTGTCCCCAGAGAAGGTGGCCCCTCCATACTGGGCTGCAGAGAGGCCAGGATGGAGGCCGTGCGCTGGGGAGAGGCCAGGACCCAGAGAGAAGCTGGTGTCCACCTGCCACATGAAGGAGTCTCAAGTCCACAGACACGTTAGCTACAGGGATAGTTGCATGCCTTTTACTCTTGTAAAGCAGGACTGATGCTCAGTCTTTTTGGAAATGATCCCCAAAATTTATAAAAACGTGTGCACCTTTGTGGTTTAGGCTCAGGATGTTATTTCTTGGAGCTCTTAGGTGAACCATGAAGTTTCAAAGGTCTTGGGTCTTTCAGCAGCACATGCTGATCCTCTCCAGGGAGAGAGACATTGAAAACACTCATGATGATACCCAAAACTGTGCATAAAATGTGCGGTTCAGGACACAGGTCTTTGTGCCCTCTAGATACTCACCACCATGCTAGGAATAAAGAACTTGGTAATGTAATGTAACAGGAAAATCATCATCAACATCAGCTCAGGATGCCATGTAAGATGCGGTAACAGCTTTAAGCATACTGACAGGTGATGATACACCTCTGCCTTGCATGTTTTATTTTATGCCCGAGAAGGTTCTTAGAGAAATCTGACAGGAAAGCTTTTTTGCTTAGATCTTCAGCCTCTTTGATTGGGTATTTTAACAAGTAACTTCTCAGGTCTAGTTTTTCTAAACCGTTGCTATATGATATTACTCATGATGTGAACCTCAGTGAAGTCACTGCTGTCTAATACAGACCAACACCAAGCTGAGGCAGTGAAAAAAATGTCCCTGGCTGCTCCCAGCTTAGGGCTTGCTTAGGTAAAAAAGGAGGGGTGAAGTCCTTGCTTCCCAGTAACGTTGGCTGGGATGTTAAAACCAGAAATCCACTCTTTCTTATTTAACTACAAATATTTAGTTCTTACTGTATAGAGTCGTAGCATGACATAAGAAAGCTCTGATACCAATGACAGCGGCCATCCCTCCTGTGAAAGTCTAGATAAACCATTTTCAGGACATGCTTTGTGCTGATTACTTCAGCAAAGTTTCAAAGCCTGCCCCCTGTGAGAACAAATGTTTCATTTCCAAAGGCTTTTTGCTTTAGATGGTGACATCTTGAGAATTTCTGCTGCTCAAACGTACAGTATACTGTGCAGCCAGCTACCATAACTGTGCTGGAATTTGCTCTGAGGACAAGGACGTCTTTGATCGCAAGATAACATCGATTTGGTGTATCATGGAGGAGTGCAAGACTTGCAAAATGCAACAGTAGAGCAGCACACGAGGGACTCCTGCGTGTCCAAGGGAATTAGTGGATTACTGGCTGATGATACAACTGCCCAAGTCTCGGGGGAAATCTTGTTTGAGCCAATTAACAACAAAGAAACGGAACTGCACAAGGACAGAGAGAAGGGGAAGGCAGAGAGGAGCTTCCTTCACATTAACCAGCCCACGACTCATGAATCTTCATAGATACAAAGGTTAGACCCAAAGGAAGGCAGGCCTGCAGTTCAGCAGCCAGGCGATCACCCAAATTCGTTCCTTTGCTTCTAGCTGCTACAGCACCTATTTCCAGACTTTGGTTTTTTGCAAGGCCAGCTGCCACAGTTTGCTGCAGCGAAAGGACCTCGGTGCAAACTCACAGAAGGGAAGATGGATGGATGGATGGATGGATGGATGGATGGATTCAGGGAGCTGTTGATTTGTTCAAAGCATCCCAACAACTCAATATCAACAGCCAGGGGTTTTGCACATCAGGATCAATTTGTGGTTACCCAGAGGCTATGGAAGTGAGTCATTATCAAAATGTAGCTGGTGCATTAGCTCATAGCTAAAATTGAAGATGAGAACTCAGGCTAGGTAAGGGGGAGGCAATTCAATTATTCTGTTGTGCCTTCAGCTACAATCCACACCTTCTCATTTCAGAATCACAGCACATCTTTAGCAGCTGAAGAACAGATATCCAAACATAACAAAAATAACACATTACCTGTAATATGTCCCAAAAGCATTAGATGTGTTTTTCATAGGATTACTTCCCCCCCCCCCCCACCTTGCCAGCTGCATTAGGTTAGGAAGGAACAGCAGCTGGCAGAGATGAAGGCATCAAGTACCTTCTGGCAGGGCATGGAAGAAGGGGAATCTACGAGGTGCAGCTTTTTTATTTCCTTTTTTTTTTATTTTGTTTTGTTTTGTTGGTGTGGGGGTGTGTAATGAGGAAAAGCTGTATTAAGCTGACCCTTGTGCCAATGTAGACTGAGTCTTTTCTACATGAGGAATTTCTGCAAAGGCTTTGATGGTAAGACCAAGAAGTTGAAGATTACTGTTTCTGAGATCATTCTTGATTTTTGTCTTTATCTGTATGGGTAGTTAAAGTGTGTTTTGCCCCAGCTGGCTGCTCATGTTAACACATAATCAGACATGGGAGCATTTTTTGTAGTGTAAAGCCTGGAAAGGCGCACAGAGTCTGATGGCTTGTGCTTCTTTGTGGGTATTGTTTGGATGCTTGTTTTGATGTTAAAACTAGAGGATATGTATTTTCAAGCCTTGTTTTTGAACAGCTGAAGTCTCCTTGAAATACTGGGACTTTAGCTCCCATATATCTCCTAAAGTAATGATACTTGGGCTCTTGAGTTTCAGGTCGCAGCAATATTTTGTGACAATCAGCTAGCATGAGTGAAACTTCACTGTAGAAGAAAATTAGACAGAAAGCAGTCCAGCCTGGTGAACACATCCAGAGATGTGTCTTGTAAAAACAGGTGCTCTGGTGGCTTTAGTTGCAGGGCAAGAAGATTGCAGCACAGGCAGCAGTTAAGAGGAAGCAGCCGCCACGTTGGCACAGCCACTTCTGGTGATACAGCTACCTCTACTAGCACATGGGAAGAGGTGGGGGGGGACGACGGTTTGCAGTGAGCTTTGTATGTAGCTCCCTTCAGTCTTCCATAAACTGAACTATCTCTGTTGTAATCTTTGCACTCTTGTGATGCTACTGTGCTCACCTGTAATAGCTTTCTGGATGCCAGTGCCCTATTTTGAATGGGCAGAAGTTTGGGGTCACAGTGGTATGCAGGAAGCTTTTAGGTATCCCCAAGGTCCGGACCAGTTCTGGAGCCAGCCCAAGGTGAGATGCAGCAGGGGGAAGGAAGGACTGTAAATAGAGCTGAGCAATGGCTGTGCCTGGTGTCACAGTATTTATTTGGGGTTTTTGTTGTTATTTTGGGGTTTTTTTGGTGCTTTCCTGCAAAGCCCTGAGAGAGGAAAACAATGGAAGCTGAGTGAAAATGTGTAGCCAGGGAAAGGGCTTAGGCACTACGGAGCTTCTCCAGTCTGGTCTCCAGACAACTTGTAGCTGCCTAAGTTTTCATGAATGAAACAAAGACATTCTCTGTATCCTCATCCCTCCTGACTTCCTATGACAGGAAAACCCACCCTGTCTGCCTTCCCTGCATAGCTTTCTACCATGTCCCCACCACGTGTGATGTACCAAAGGCAGTACACAAGTCTCATGACTTCAATACACTTATTAGACCTTAGCTTTTCCTAGACAGGCAGAAACAATGTCAAACTACAGAGCTAAGCCAACACTTGGTCTGGACCATGAGAATAGGACCACTGGTTGGGGCCCTAATGCAGGTGATGCTTCCCAAGCTTAGCTCTCCTTGTTGCCAGGTAGGCTGGATTCACTGCTGTGTTTAAACCTATGACAAATTCCTTCTCTTTTTCTCCAGGCAGAGCAATTGCTCTAGCTTGCTCCAGAAATAAACCCTGAAGCCATAGTATGTTTGGTCATCTGATTTTAAGGATCATGCTTATGGCCATTGGTGCCAGGGATAGGGTAAGCAAATCAAGTTTTCAAGGAGTTGCATTAGCTCACAGCAGCTGGTTAACTTTGTAATTCAAATTTTGTAGTTTCCCACTGGTGCTCAGTGCCTGGCACTGTCTGAACTCTTCCTTTTGCCTTCTACATGGTAGTCTGCCAAACATTTGGACTCTTCCAGGGACTTGGGGACAAAGGAAGTTATGGAGATCTGAGACAGACGCAAGACAGACAGGTGGTGCTTGCTCTCTAGAGCTCCTGGAGGAAGCTCTTTGCCAAGGACCTGATACAATATGCCTCCTCTTTTGGCTGATGTTTGCTATTGCATCTTGGGAGGGTTTCGGGGTCCTCAAGCAATGTAGTTGTGAGTCAGGGTCATGCTATGTCAGGACCTCAGCTCTTCACTATTTTGCACTAGTATCCAGAGGACATGGAAAACAAGTGATATCACTGCAAGGATGCTCAGAGGAATGGAAATGCAGTTCCCCTGCAACACCAGCCAGCTCCTTTGCACGATCAACAAGCTAGAGCTTAAGTTCAATGTGACCAAGGACAGAATAGCTACTATTTAAGCACATGGAGGCATGGGAAGGTCACAAGGGGCTGGAAAAGGACTCAGTCTTTGGACCTCTTATCAATTTTCAGTGGTATCCTGCAAAGCGTTGGTTCTGCTCGCTCTCCCATCCATATTTATGCAACATGCCCTCCAAAGGGGCGTTTGGCACACCTCTTCTTTAGGATACAGGTAACTCTGTTGTGTTTGTATCAACAGGTTACAAATACACAGATGACAAGATCCACGGGGTTTGCTTACAGAACAGCTTAAACTGACGTTAGCCCATGTATAACATCTTTGTGCATTTCAAGCTTCTCCAAGCTGGCTCTGCGCATTGGCAGCGTACCGCAGCTTCATTCACCACAGCAGAGGACACGGTGCAACAACACCAAAGTGGCTTGGTGGGAGTGGGCTCACTTCTAGCCGGACCTGTTACCCACAGGGCTGGGCAGGTTGCATGCAGAGCTGCTCGGATGCCTCCTTGTCACAGCCCCAGGGCTCCTAATGGTAAAGGGAGCCCGAGAGACCCCCAACCCTGCGCTGTGTGATCTTGCAGTTTGGGTTTTATCAGCTGAGGCATCTGGCTTCGTGCAAGCAGCTGCATCCAGCTTGAGTGGAAGTAGCAGTGTCACTGTGACCCTGCAGCACCGATCTTTGGCTGCAGCACCATGAACTGGCTCTGGGGGAGCCAGGGCAGGAGGATCTGCAGGCAGGCTAGTCCTTAGTCTGAATAAATGGCCCAAGGATAACGGAGCAGACAGACTCTGTCATCTTCCAAACAAGAAATTAAGCATTTCCACAGCTGCAGTCAGCGTATCTCTCTGTATGTGCTGCGTGTCAGGGCTTTCAGGGCACTAATGGGTCTTACTGGCCCTGCCCACCCCCTGCGGCTCCCCCCACAGCCCAGGACCCCATTTCAGCGCCCCTGGGGCTGTCAGTCCCTGCCCCAGCAATGTCACGGCAGGGCTGGTCTCCAGCTCCCTACAGCCCTGCCCTGCCTGTCTGTGGACTCAACCGAGCCAACCCCTCCGCATGGCCATCCTGGGGCTGCATTCCCAGCCTGGTTCCTCTTGCTGGGCCTGATCCTGACCCCCACCCATGGGCTGAAATCAGACTTGGAGCAGCTGGACACACTGACAATGCCTGGCACCAAAGGCTGCTGCTGCTCTCTTGCCTTCACCCGTACCTGGTAGTGCTGAGTGCTAGGAAGCCAATGATTCTGGTTTAGCCTTGGAAATACTGTTTCCTGGGATTGCTCAGTAATAGTCCAAGCATTTTGGCCCTGAGGGAGGTGCTGAGGTAGCCCTTTGACACATCAGACAGTGTCAAAAGCTCCCACCTGATGGGAACCGCTGGAATAGCCCAGCATGGATCCAGGCTTCAATAAGTTGTGGCTATTGGTTTGCAAGGAAGTCGCCAAGAAACGTGATCCTCAAGGAAAAGCAAATTGCTTTGATCTCTGTCCTTCTGTTTGATGTGAGTTCAGAGCTGATTTCCAGTATTTCTAAGCTAAGGCAGGAGTGCAGTAAGCCAATGCAGAAAACCTACAGTTTAGCTGTCGTCAGTAGTAAGTCTCCTAAGCAGCAGGCACTTCAAGGCAATGCAATGTTATCAAGCATGAAGAATAAGTGGCAGAGAGATACGGCTGAACCTTTGGACATAAATGTTTAGACTTCTGCTAAAAACACTAGTAGGAAAATAGAAATAGACCTTCTGGTGCTTTGATTTGCAAGAACTGCTTTTAGATTCATAAAATAACATTGCTGCAATGATGTGAACACATATTAGAGCACGCAGAAAAGCCGCAATCCTTGCTAAATGAGGAAACAACTCACAATGCATATTCATTGCAGGAAATACTTTTCATCTGTCCTCACGTTGTATATTGGCTATGGATTCCATGGATTTGGATTTCTTTAGCACGCCCTTGGGCTTTCAAGTGTGCTGGGATGCATTGTAATGTAGATACGGGCTGTCTGGCACTTCTTACTGAATAAGGTTTCAAAGGGAAGTTGGGAAATTGAAATCAGGGGAATTGAAATCAGACTCTAATTACATTTGTACAGAGGCCAAAGGCGTTTTGACAAAGACCTTACCTGCTGTTCATGGACAGATTTTGTCCAGAGCGTATGAAAACGTAGGGTTGGTTCATGCTCCCACTGGTATCGGCAGACATGGGACTGCCTGATTTTTGGACATCGAGATAAAGGAAAATATTTGTGGCTACGCTTTGAACACAACACCATCACTCAGGTAGATGTGACAGCTTGAGTGCATCTTCTCTGGAAGTTTTCCTAGCACCAGAGATCAGCTATCTGGGAGCACAGAGCACTGGCACACTTGTGCCCAACCCCCTGCCACCACAGACAATATTGCTGTGGGCATGTGGTCCCAGCTCACCAGGATGTCCACCTGCCTTTCTCCTTGCCACAATATGTACCTATGAAGCTCTAGTGGTGGTGGTGGGGAGGGTTGTGGTTTGTTTGGGGTTTTTTTAAATTTAAAAAAAAAAAAAAATGGCCACAGCCCTTCTTTCCTCATGGTTCAAATGGGCAGGTATATAATGTTGCAAGACTCTTCTACCTCCTCGGGTCTTTCCCGAGCAGACAGATTGTAAGGTATCAGGGTCCTGGAGCATTGAAAATAGAGGAACTGGAGTTTAGAGGCAGGGAAACAAACACTCTCAGCAGAGAGCAAAAATTATTTCAAAATGGAGAACAGAACTTTGCTGTCCACATTGGATACCCACCTCACCTCAAGCCTGGTGTGAAAGGCATCTGTCAGCAGACGATGGCATTGGGATGCACAGGCTGGAAGGACTCAGCGTCTGGGCTGCTGTCTGCGTAGATGTGCATCCGCTTCCCGGTGCGACGCTATCGGGGCCAGCTTTGGGAACAATAGAGCTTTGTGCCTGGCAGATGTTCAGGCAGAGGAGAAGCAACGTTTGCTTTCTTTTCCTGGGGGCAGTTGAAGCACGGGGAGTGCTCTGACCTGATTTCCAGGAGGCTGGTGCTTCTGCAAGTCAGGCTGTGAGCGATTTGGCCAAGGTCACGCAGTGAGTGAGTGATGCTGTCAGAGATGGATGGAAAGCTCTGTGTGGGTGCTTTAGCTTGATGCTTCCAGCCAAACACCTCCATTAGTGCGTGACATGCTAGTGATTTATCCAAGCAGCGTACTTTGCTGATTAGGTTTTATCTCAGTAGCGGCTGGAACAGTCTGTGCGTCTTCTACAAGCAAAGAGCAGAAGGCGTACCTCACTCTGAGGAAAATGTGGTCTTTGACCTCTGGGTCTTGGCACTGAATAATACAAAAGGTAATGGTTGCATACGATCCTGCTTCTGACTTTATGGGAGGCAGAGAAGGAAAGCCCACCTAATCGGTTGCTTGGCAGGAGGAGGCGCATCTCGCAAGCTCAGTATAAAATCAAAGACAGAAGTGGAGTGAAATGGCAGGACTCACCATAGATTTTTGCCGTTCTGTGCCACTGAACACGTGGAGACGAAAGGGCAGGGTGGCGAAGGACACACACCTCCAGAAACTGGGCACGGCAACTGCTGGACTTGCCTGGGAGTCGTTTCTGAGGCGATGTTCAAAGCCCATGCCCTATCTGGCTGGGGTGTCAGTGCCGCTTCCCCTCCAAGATCTGACCCCCTGAGAAGGCTGATTCTGGCTGAGGGGAGGTTTGGAACATGGGAGATGAGGCCAGCCCTGAAGAGGAGGTGCCTCCTCAGCAGAGGGCTGACCTGTGTGCTGTGAAGCCTGGCTTGCAGCATGACAACCACGTGAATGAAGACAGATAACCATCCTGTCCCATGTCCATTCTTACCCATGTTGTAGGATCTGGTGGTGAACTGGATGCACTCACCCAGGAGATCAATACAGATTTTTTTTTTTTTTTTTTGAAGGAAGCAGCAGGAACATAGAGCCAGTCCGGGGGGGGGGGGGGGGGGGGGGAGAAGGTGCAATTAGCTGTTAAATCATTTCAGTTGCCTTGTGAAACCTCTTCCCCCAAGGATCCTCGCTGAAAGCAGATAAGAGTGGAATGTGTCTATATGTGTTTGCAACGCAAGGAAATGTGTATGATGGAGGTACATGAAATGAATAAAATGCAATGAGCTACAATAGGGAATTTAAATTTTAAATCACAGAATCTTCAGAGATCCTATGGCAGAGATGCAGGACAGTAGTCATCTGTTACTTTGTTATCTATAATTCTGCTGTATGAATAATAATTACACAGTGTGACAGAGGAAAGCCATGTGCTTTTATTCAAGCTTAATCTTTATAGATATGAGGCTAGTATAAAAGATGAGCTACTTGCTTTAATGGTATTATAATTTGATTTAATATTAGAATATGTGCCTGCAGTATCTGCTTTCTAAGCAACGATAAATTGTGCTGAAGGAAATGTTCTTTGCTTTATGTCTTCTGGCTAGTGATCTGGTTTATTTGATTTGAAACCCTAAGGCAGCCAATACCTTTTCAATGTTTTAAGTAGTCTTCTTGCATAAGCTCACAGGATAAAAATTGCTTTCTTTACGAACCTTGCTATAAAATCTTCTGTTGTTGTTGTTGTTGTTCTTCCCACTTCTGCTATACGCTCTTCTCCGCTTTGTGCCAGAATGACTTCAATTTTGGTCTTACAGTCCATCCATCCTTATCCCATTTCTTTCAGCTGACTATTCACACTTAGCTTCTCGTGAAGTAGCTCACAGCACTGTGAACCGCTCAACTGAAAGTCAGCTAAAAGTAGAAAACTGTTCTTCTGAGCATTGTGAACATTCATATTGCATCTTAGTTGTTTTTTCTTCTCTTCCACCCTACAGGATCTCATGACCATGTAGATACTGGAGCAAAACAGGAGAGGCTTTCAATGGAAAAATCAATGTGGTTTGGCAGCTGGTGAAAGATCTTCTACAGGGAACTGTAGAGCTGTGTGAAGGAGTTGAGCAATCCATCACCAGCAGCATGATTTCCAATTCATTGAAGAATGCTGAAGAAAATAAAAAGTGAAGCAACAGCATCACAGCAAGGAGAAGGGGTGTAACCTTTAAATAGCAGGGGTTTTCCACCTCTCTGAAGCATCGGCTCCTTGCAGAAGTAGGACAAAGAGCTGTAGTCTGATCTCTTATGGCAGATCCTAAGGGCAGGGGGGGCTGACATGCTTGTTAGCATTTGACCCAGTTTAAACTAACAGGTTCTGAGAAACAAAGGCTTGAAGGAAAGGAAAAGCTGAAACAACTTGATACTGAGAGAAATATTCACTGCAATTGAAGACAAATCTCCCAAGCCAAAACCCTTCCCCTGCTGTGTCGCACCACTGGCAATCCAGATGGAGATGGGACGAAGCTGCTGCCACAGGAGAGCAGATCAAAGCAAAAGGTCCCAGACAGATCTAGTCTATGCTAGTAAGTTTTTTGTGCTTGTCCCAATCTGAAATTCTCAATCCTACCTTATCCCTGTTCCTTGGAGGAATACGTAAGAAGCTCCTACTGCTCAGACACTGCTTTGTGCTCCGCTGTGCCAGAGACAAGCCTTATCTCCCCAGGATTACTGTTAGTATGCTTTGAATAGGGGACATCCAGCCCATCCATGCCCCTTGTGGAGCTTTAATGCCCTTTGTTGGTGAAAGGAAAAAATATCCATAATCCCACCCAGCTACTTCTGATCATCCCAGATGTGCCTCATGGCACAATCCTATCAGTCACTGCCTCCTCCTGGGCTGTAGAAATGCTTTTTCTGGCATTTGGCTGACTAGTGAGTATGTGCAGCAGTTCATGATGCTTTGGGTGCTCGTCTTCATTATCCTCTTGCTCTTGCAAGAAGTTCCACAGCCCCTTTGTGAACCTCCCTGTGGCTGCTGTGAAATTTAAACAATTGTTGTTGCAAGTAGAGCAGAAGTGTTTGGTCTGCCTCTAAAGCAGGGCAGCTCCTCTAGAGAGGCACTGGAGACCCGTGCGGGGGTGGGGTGTTGGACATTGAAAAGACAACAATAATGCCTAGATTCTGGGAAAAAAAGTAGTGCAGAAAACCTCACTATGGAGGAAAGGAAATTATGGACATTGACGGAACTCCTTGGTCCTTTCCTACGCCTATGCTGTACACTGTAAGGTAGCAGTGCATCAGGCAATGGCATGTGATGCAGAGAGGTGCCATTGCATTTTGCTCGCACACCTGATGTGGGAAGACTTCACGGCACAACAGAGCATGGGGTGGGCACAAGAAGGAATTGGCTTATAACAGGCTTGGTTGTGTTCCTATCCATTTTGTGCTGAAATAAATGTAGCTGAAGAGTGAAAGAAGACAAAAAGAAAAAATAGCTGTAAATAGTAACCAGTCTACCTCCTGGAGGAAATTATTGCCACTGGGCAGGAAGAAAAGGGTCTGGAAGTAACTAAGATCCTGCAGTTGAGCTCTGAAATTTTGAATTACAATTGACAGTGTTATCCAGTAAGCCAACTGTCAAGCTTACTTGAATTTTTAAAATCTCCTAAAAGTTACTGATTCCTTTGAGTGGGAGCCAGGGTGGAGGAAAAAAACATGAGTGAAGAAGAGCTACCCAAAGGCAGCCTGTACTGTCTAAAGCTAGACCAGCTTGGAGGGAAAGACTGGAACAACTCAGATAGTGGGTTTTAGATGAGAAAAATCCAGGGACAAAATAGGCTTACTAGACCCCCAAACACACTTGGGACAGCCAGCTCTGCTGGCACTGAGAAGGAGTTGGGTGGCCTTGTTAGGATAACGCTGCCCAGAAGATCTGTCTAATTAGAAGAAGAAATCGCTGCCCCCAAGAAACTCCTACAAGAGCATCTGTGGGAGCTGTACATAGAGGAGTAGGAGCTCAACCTCACAGTTGTTCCAGGAAGAGCAGTGGGTTTATTAGATTTTATACCTGCAATCTCATGTGCTGTGCTTCATGCCTGTGTTTAATGCTGCATGTATTACTGATTTTATTGAGATTGAAGTGTCTGTGCAAACTTTATTCAAGCAAAAAACACCATCCTGTACAGAAGACACCTAAACTAAAGCAATCTAGAACCACCTGCTGCCCAAGAAAAAAGGGTCAGGACCGTTGTGTTAAATTCTGGATTAATCTTAGAAGGAGTCCTAACTCATACAGCCTTGAGCGAGGCTGGTGAAGCCTGTATCTTGGACTGCCTGGAGACACTCACACCATTGGGCCTCCAAAAGTACTTCTCTACAGTAAGAGCAACTAGTTTTGAATGAGAGTCAGAGACGGTCTTAACTCTTATCATCCGACCTAGAGCTGAATAAGCAAATAGATACAAGTTAATAAACAAACCAAACTAAATAAAATAACTGAGCTGTCAGTGCAAAGTCGAGAAAATAACTGGTCTCCTGGCAAGCTCCTGTGTGGATCTGGCAAGGTTCAGCTTGTTATACCAAGTGCTGCAACCACCAGAATTGGTGATTGTAATAGAGGAGTCTTTTTTTTTTTTTTTTTTTTTTTTTTTTTTTTTTTTTTTTTGTCAGATATTAGCAAGTGGGGAAATTGGTTTAGCTCTTGTCTGCTTTCAGTGGAATGCTACAGGAAGCTGAGAGGTAAAAGGGCATACAACTTTGTTAATTCAAAGGGAAAAAGAAAGAGATATGCTGATCTGGGTTGCCTCAAGGTAGGAAGGGACGGTTCTTCCACATACCTCCATAAAAATGATCCATGCTGGATGAAATATCAAGTTCCTTGCAGGCATTTCCTTATCAAAGGCGCTTGTTGAATAAGGACAAACATAAATCATAGAAAGAAAAAATGCAGCTCATGCTGCTGAGAGATAACTGAAAGAGGTCATAAGGGTCCACAGTAAGCAAAGGATGAGACTGTAATTATTACAGACTGCCAGTACCAAGAGTAGTAAACAGATGAACACAGGAGGATGAAAGTGCGTATTGAATTCTGCAGACAACCTTCTTAAAATATACAGATGGCAGAATTATCTGACATAGGCAGAGATTATAAGTTTGGAGTAGAAAAATCTCAAAACTTCAAAAGAACCATCTCCGTCCCTTTAAAAGTAGGTGCCACTCCCGAAGGGATCTGCCAGTACTTTGGCATCGGGTAATAATAATGGGAGGGGTTTTAGCGACGGGGATAAAATAATACTGATTTCTTCCAGGACGCGGCAGAATGGTTATCAAATCTTAAATAAACTGGGAATGAAGAAACATTTTAGATTTTTTTGCTTTGAAGCAGAGCGCACGTAGCATAGTTCTTCGTCCCAGAAGTTAACGTGGTACGATTAACATCCATCACGGCGCTGGGATGGCGAGCACACAAAAGCCATCCGTCAGCCCTCCTCCCCTTCTGTCAGCAGACCCTCGCCGGGCTGGGGTGGTTGTTGTTGTTGTTTCGATATTCGGGTCGGGAGAAGAAAAAGCCATTTTCCCCAGCAGGATTCCCGCAGAAAACGCTCAGCGCGGCCCGGGCGCTGCCCGATGCTCGGCCCGTTCCGGCTGCCGGGGCGGGGGGGGGGAGGTGAAGCAGCATCCCCGATGGGAAGTGGCACCATCCCCTTTTTTATTTAAATAAATCCAACCTCCCCTACTCACACCTTGGGGGGCGGGGGGAAGCTTTAATCACATTCCCCGAGAATTATGGAAAAAACGTGTGGCAAGGCCGCCCGGGGCTCTCCCGCATCCCTCACACCCAAAACGCCGATAAGGGCCGGCAAGGTCCCGCTAAAGCCCCGGAGCGGGGCGGGGGGAGGCGCCGCGGCAGCTGCCCAGGGTTTAAATGCCCCGCGGGGGCGGGCCGGCAGTGCGGCACCGCCCGCCCCGCTCGGCTCCCCCCCGCCCCGCTCGGCTCCCCCCCGCCCCGCTCAGCTGACAGCGGGGCCGCTCGGTGCCCGCCCGCCGGAGCCGCCGCTCGGTGCCCGCCGGAGCCGCTCGGTGTCCGCCCGTCCGTCCGTCCGTCCGTCCGTCGCGGCCTGCGCGCCGCCGCTACCGCCGGGGATGGGGGGCGGCGCGCCGTGACCGTTCCGCGGGCGCGTCCCCGCCACCGCGCAGAGCCGCGCTGCCGCAGGGAGCCGCCGCCGCCGCCGGCGGGATGAGCGGGAGCGGCGCCCCCGGGCCCGGTGCGGCACCCTGCCGCTTCGCCCACTACTTCGTGCTGTGCGGCATCGACGCGGAGAGCGGGCTGGAGCCCGACGAGCTGGCAGGTGAGCGGAGTCGCCGGGGCCGGGCGCGGCGCGGAGGCCTCGCCCGTACCCGCACCGCTGCGGCTGGCCGCGGCCCGGCGGGATTTTGGGATCCGCTGCTTCAAAATGTCTGCTCCTCCCCACGCCGAGAAGGGGGTGAAGGGAGGAGGGGGTCGCCGAACCGGCAGAAACCGCAGGGAGGGAGCAACTTTGAAGGATAAAGCATCCGCCGGAGAGCTGGCGGAGCATCCCCCGAAGGGCAGCTCCCGGCGGGGGGCGTTTGTCTGCCGGCCGCCGGGATGCGCCCTCCGCCGCAGGCCGGGCCCCGCCGGCCCGCCGTTGGCCCTGGTCCCTAACGGTGGAAGGGGAAGGGCAGCCCTCGCCCCCTCTTCTCGGCGGCCAGCGGGGTGCGCCTGAAGGGAAAAGGCGACCGA
Organism: Balearica regulorum gibbericeps; assembly: GCF_011004875.1. NCBI lineage: Eukaryota > Metazoa > Chordata > Aves > Gruiformes > Gruidae > Balearica > Balearica regulorum. Next base: position 66,670,690 of record NC_046184.1, read on the forward strand.
GGGTTACGGAATTGAAAGGAGCCGAATGACCGAGCTGTCGGTCGGGGCAGATGCTTTTTCTTCCCTATTTGCACTGGAAAGGGGGTGGGGGAGGGATCTGGGAAGAACTGAATGAATTAATGGAATCGCATCTTTAATTATGCTGCTTTATTTGCATCTTATTCAGAAACAGTCTTCCTGCATCCTTTCTTCCCCCTCCAGCCCTCAGAATGCTATAAAATCAACGAGCAAAATTATTACTATGGGATCAAACTCATTTTCTAAAATATCTATTTTTGGACAGTTCATGACTGGCTTTGAGCTGATTATATTGAGAAAAGGCAGTATTCCTTCCTAAATGTCACTTGTGTTTAAATAGAAGGAACTGTTTAAGTCATTTTTTATACATAAAATTAGATCAACTATAAGCTTAATAATGGGGCTTAATCGCACAGAAGCTAAACGTTTCCTCAGAGTTGCAAGTTTGAAAGTGCTTAAGCACATAGGTTTGACCGTTCCTATGCGTTCACGCTGCAGGCGAATGAGCTGTATGTGACTGAAGTTGAAGGCAGCCGTAGCTGTCACGGTGGGCACCTCTGCCCGGTGATGGGATCCTGGCGAGGTCTCCGCTGCTATTGCGTCAGGAAGTACCTCGCCTTCTGGTTGTGTAAGAGAAAGACTTGATGATCTACACTGATCAACGTCCCCTGGTTGAAGTTCATATTTTTGTAACCTGGATGTGACGTTCCAAGGAGCTTTATCTTAACGCAGGGTACCTAAACCTTTTCCCTTTGCAGCGAGCGTGCCCTGGAGGTAGCCCTAGGATCTCCAAGTGGAAGCATTAGCCAAATGTGTTTTAATCTCCGTTTGCTTTTTCACATGTACTAGTGACCGCAATTGTATGTTTTCAGTTTTGCTGCTTTTAGTAGAAAACTCCTGGCTCGTGAGCTGTCTCCCAGCTGATGGCATGCAGGGTTTGAGTTGCATAATATGACCTGTTGGGGTTTCAGCTACTTAAACTGAGTCATCTTTAACTCTATCTGAAAAGAAACTATTTTTAAAGCAGTGTTGGCTGGCAGGCTGTGCTTTCCCTGATGAGTACCCAGACTTTCAAACTTGTCTTTTGCTGATTTCTGCTCCGTTTCCCGGTGAGATGCGCAGGCGTGTGCGCTGTGCTTGGGGAGCGCTGCTCAAGGACAGGCTGAGCGCGGTGGCTTCGGGCAGCCACAGGGCTCAACTTTTATGGCCGTTCAGTAGGTTTAGCTGAACAGTTCCAGCAACACTAAGCACATCTCAAAGCTAAAGGAAGTCTCCCTCTTGGTTTTTCAGTAAAAGACAGACGTTTTGGCACACCTGCCCATTTATAAAATATAATGCAACTGTGAATGATTTCAAAGAGAAATTACCACAATTAGTTGTTTTTAAAGCAAATGGGGCTTCTTTTTTAATTTTCTCCCTCCCCTCACACCCCCCCCCCCAATAGGAAATTACAGGTAGTAATGTCTCTGTACCGGGTTTAAACTAGGCAAGGTCCAGCAGTATAGTTTGAGCGTACACGAATTTTTGGTAATGCCAGTTTGGAAGGTGTTCCCAATACCTAAGAGGGTCGGGATATGATAGAGGAGGAAGTGGAGTTACAGAAATATGATGGGACTTAATATTGCCGCTGAGCAATGTTATATTTTTAGGGACTCGTGACAAGAGCTTTCTGCTATCAGCTGGGAGCTCAGCAGTTGCAAATGTTAGGGAGGAACGGGGAGTGCTGTGAGCCACAAATATAATGCAGCCATGGAAAAAGTTAACTCTGGCTCTAGATGTAGCTGAGAAAAAGTTTCTGTTAAAGCTTGGGGAGTATTAATGTCACTGTAGGCAGGCAGTAGTGAGATCCATCTAGATATCTGTGTTACAGGCTTCAAAACCTGAGCTCCCAGGGTTGAATTCATTACCAGAACAGGTGGGGAGAAAGATGCTTGAGGGAACAGAAAATCTGTTGTATCACAGGAAACCCACAAAGTAAGGCTCTTTCTTTCTAAAAATGCTCTTACAACATTTTGTAGAAAGAAATGATCTTTCAGTATTGAATTATGTAGCTGTGATTGATAGCTTTCCATCTTGCTAGCCTTGTGCTTAAAGAGGTTGTTGAGGTAAGCTATGGCGTCAATGAAAAGTTGCTGTGGCTTAAGCCGCCGCACAGATCATCCTCGATTTAGCAAAAAAAGTAATTAAGAACCTGCTTATCTCCAAACCTGCGAGTCCCTTAGCAGCTAGCCTACACAAAGCGGCTCGCTCGGGCGAGGTCTGACTGAAGGGAGCCGCGCTAGGGCTGCACAGAAGAGCACGAGGAGATGAGAGGAGCGCCTCTGCCTCTGCTGCCCTGGAGACCCCAGCACCCCTCCTCCGAATGGAGCAGAAGTTACAAAATCCTGGAGGGATTTTCAGCTTCCAGATGGGCTCGCTGGTGGTCAGCTGAGGCACAGACACCTCACCGGGGCACGTGGCGTGCCAAGGAGCTGCCAGTGAGTCAGCTCTGGCGTCATCTGGAGCTCCCTGACCTACAACCCTCCCCTCACTGGGGACAGCCTGGGACCCACCCCCGTGTGAAGGCTTTCCTTGCCTGATGATTTAAGCCTAAAATCTCTTCCTGCACAAACCCTCTGCATTTAAAAAAAAAAAAAAAAAAAAAAAAACCCAAACCAAAAAACCTCAAAACAACAAAAAAAACCAATGCACCAAAACAATTTATCTAATGCATCAGGCATGAAGTGAAATGTTTTGATGATGCTCTCAGAGGCAGGGCAAAGAACTAGCTTTTTAATTCTTATTGTAGGGTTGTTAGGTCTGTTCACAAATGAAATAAAATTAAGATTTTGAAGTTGTATAAAGTCTTGACATGCTTTAGGGAAGAGTGACTTGCTTTATAGTTCTTGTTCCTATGGATGCTCAGTGCTTAAAATAAATTTGTAGATAACAATTTTCCACCATGCAAATGTTTAATTTTTTTTCTTTTTTTTCTTTTGCATGTATGCTATATTCTGGTACAGATTTTCCTAACTTATTTTTTAATAGGAAATTGTTTCACAGGTGGCTTTTCAAATAGACTCATTTTGGGTTTTTAAGTTAGTTAATTTTGAAAAGTAAAAAGCTGTTTACCCATTGCTCAACTTGGTAGCATATCCAGGCATGCAGCAAAGTAGTGTATGGATTATAATGCTGTCAAAACACTGGTTTCACTATCTCAAAGCTCTTAGTTGAGGATGGAAGAAAAAAAAAATCTTTCTAGGGACTTGAGGGAGGAAAGGAAACTGTCTAAGGATTTCTTGGTACTTCATCACTGGAGAGGTCAGAAGAGAAAAGCCCTGTATTTGATGTGAAGTATCTTGAAAAGCATGAAAATTTCAGTATTGGTTTCTGTGACCTGTTGAACTGCACTAGAATAGGATGAAGGCAGCTTTTCTCTCATGTTCAGGGCTGATGGAAAATACATTTCAGTTTGCTTTCATCTTCGTGCCTACTTCTTGCAGGTAAAGCCATTTTGAGACTATCAGCCTTGGAATTGCATGTGCTTAAATGAACTCGTTACAGTAAATATTTAACATTACCTTAAACAAAAAGACCTAGTTGTTCATTAAATTGTTTCTATTACAGATTTTGTCATACTATATGAACTTCATAAGTGTGTGTGCAAGGCACAAGATTTTTCTGGCTCTAGCAGCTTTTGCTTTGAGGACATATTAATTCTTGTAGTATCTTGTTACAGAGTGTCACAAGCTACAATTTAGAAAAATGCAGAATACATATGGCTCGGTTTAAAAGAAAATGAAATATCTTTTATTGGGGAAGTAATTTGGTACGAGGACGGTAGAGAGAGAATTACAGATGGGTGTTTTGTTGCCAAGTGGAAGGACTGATCTGTGCTCCATGGAGGATGCTGATGCCGGAGCGGTTTAGAGGGAGAGAGGATGCGGTAAGCCAGCACGGGAACTGGGGCCCGAAGGACCATGTTGGATGATGTCTTCTGCATCTCAGAATGTCAATATTGGTGGAGTTGTGGTAGCCCTCTTGCTGTGTGAAATGAAAAGTTTTATAGCTTTTTTTCCACACGTAAACCTTAAAATATTACCTCAAGACTACGCTTACGGTGAGGAGACGTTCTAGTTATTGTATCTTGTCTAGCAACATATTTTGCACTGTCTAGCTTTGGCCATTGTGTAAGGATTCACTATCTTATTGTCCTGGTTCAATGTATCCTTTAAAGCTGTAGAGAGCTTCATTACTCTACTTTTAAGATAAAATTTTAATTTTTTTTTTTTCTCTTTGTTTTTCTTCGTGATCAGCAAAGCTGAGAGTGCTCATCAGAAACATTGAGTGTCTTGGGGAAAATAAACACTGCTTCTACCTCACGCTGTTTCTCTATAAATATCCAGATACTGGTAGTTAATTTCCCCCATCAATGAAATGTTACTTCAGTTCATAACATTGAAAACCAAACAGGGCGTGTTGCAGTCTGGCTAACTGTGCTTCTTATCTAGTAGGCTCTTATTTTTAGAAAGCTAAAAGACTTTTTAGTCCTTGCGTGTGCTTGGCACCTGCGCGTTCATGCCTTGCAGAGTCTCCCCACAGCCAAAGCTGTTCTCCATCATGCTTCCTTCATGCCAAGTCACCCTGCAGTGCCAGAAAACTTGGTGGCGTTACTACAGCGATACAACTTCTCGTGTACGTGACTTTTCTGAAAATAAGTAATTGGGTTTTTTCCTAGTTTACTGGAAATAGACTGAGAAATTTCCCTTGACCGAGGAATATCTAAACAGTTGTGGTTCCTGTTTCATTACCACAAATGAAAAGCGGGCTACAGGAGTTTTGCTTTTCATTTTTAAGTACAGTCCAGAGTTGCACAAAGGATTTTTGGAGGGATTGTCCAGACTAAGTAACCTGGATGTGAATGAGAGTGGTACTGGTAGAGGAGAAGATGGTTTATGCTGTACAACTTAACAAAACTTAACTTGCTCCTCAGAAGCAGTTGTAGTGCATTGCTTAGGATTTCTGATTGTTATGGGGCTTGTGGGAGGGATGGGACTCAAGCATTTCTCCTGCCCCCCTTAAGAGGTGATGCTCAAATGCAGCACTAAATCTTCTGACGTCATGGCTGGAATAAGCGAGTGTCATGGATGAGGGATTGGATGGAGTAGCTGGCTTATTGAAGTAACTGTTGGGTTTTGTAACTTGGTCATAATAAAGAAGGAAACACTGGGTGTTCATTTAGGAAACCTGTTTGATAAAAATCTAAGCTGGGTTAATATTTTGTTCATTTGAGAAAACAAGTCTTTTGATCTTGGTCTGCATAAGTGAAGTGTTGCTGTTCTAGTTAAAGGGAGTATGGAGATAATCCCTGTAACCTCAACTTGATGCTGAAATAGAAATAATGCTTCTGCTGCCTTCTGCATCTTTAAAGATGGTGGCATGGACAATAGCTGTAATGGTTTATTCTTAAATGTGTTTTGTTTTTGTTTTTTTATCCTAGTGGGGAAAACCAGAATTCCATTGTAACACCACACAGTTGTGTTTTTTAAATAGATTTCTGAATTATACATTAAAGACTTAACTTCTGTAGGAGGATTTCTGCAGCCAAAGGAAACGGTGCTTTTTATAAAGAATTGTCAATATTATTGACATGTATCATCTTCATTTACAATAACATTTAATAAGGAGTAACTCTCTTGCTTACTTGGATAACAGACCATTTGTGGAATTGCTAATGGCTGTGACATATTATTATGCTTTAGTAATAGCGCTTTCACTTTCTTTTTTTATTTATGCTAGAGACACACTTGATTTAAATGTTCCACCAACCCTGGTGTGACCGTTCTGTTATACATCTGCCTTCATCTAAGTTTTTATACTGTATTCCTTTGAAAATAAGGCATTGATTTGGTTGTAAAAACATCATTATTTCTATCAATAGCACTGACTCACTAATGTTAAACCAAAGAGAATTTCTTGTACTTTTTTGCTAGATAAGCTGCTGTTTTAATTTCCACTTAGAAAGACTAAACCCTCTTGCACTCTCAGAGGCTCTTTAGCTGCCAGCGGCTGTTGCAGTAGCACAGAAGAAGAAGGTGTGACTACGTACATGAGGCTTTATTTTAGTGAAAAATCTGGTAACTGGTCTGTTAATATTGTGGTACGTCGCCTTTTTCCTTCGCATAGCGTAAACAGCAGTAGTAATCAAAGTGCTGGCAGGCAGAGTGGCTGAGCTGCTGTCTTTTATAAGAAGGACCTAAATCCAGCCCTAATCTTGTTCCTGCACATCGGGCTTGAAGTCGCTGCTGGCCACATCCCGACGGTTTAACGGTGCAGTGGCTGGGGAGAGCCAGGGCCCCCGGGACAGCAGCCACCTTGGCAAAGAGCGCTGAAAGGCAAATGTGCCAACGTCCCGCAGAGCGTGGCAGCGCCACATCAGGCCTCGTCACGCTGGGTGTTGGTAGGGAGCGTGAGGGGAGATGGTGTTTTTGAGCCTACATTGATGGTGACAGGCCCTGTTGTCAGCATAGAGGTTCCTGTGTCGATGTCCACCTCCACAGTGGTCCTCACGGTGCCAAAGGATGGCGGCATCTGAGGGAAAGCGATACCCACCCCTCTGAAAACGGGAGAGCAGAAACCGTAACTATGTCAGAATTGCTGAAGGCAGTGCGTGACGGTAGCATTGATTTCTCTGCTCAGCTCTTTGCCCGTGAATCCTTTCTGTCCTCGCCAGGGCGATTTACCAGCGCTGCAGGAGCTGTGCCAGCGCCCTGACACTGTGCCTACAGCATTCCTATGCCAGTGCGGAGCTTGCTGTAGGAATACTTCCAAAATGAGCTGCTTCAGGAGAGGCTGAGATGCGTGCAAGCCAGCAGGACAAGGGTGTCAGGGCTCGCTTGCCTGCCTTTTTTCACCTGCTTGTCATGGACTAATCAAGTTGTCCTTAATGCCAGCTCATCCTTGAAACATGCTGGCAAACGTACAGCCCGCAAAGCCTCTGCATGGGCTGACGCTGGATACACGGCTGGCACGCTGCTCCCTGCTGCAGTTGCTGATCTGCTTCAATGAGGGTTGGAGTCAACGAGAAATGTGAATGAAGTGAAGGGGGGGCGGGGGAAACAACAAACAACAAACCAGCGTGTGCACTGTGATCTAGTTAATGCTGTGGTGCATGGCTGGTGCTATTTGAGGTCATGTAGGACCACTTACATATGTGGGAAGATTCCAAGGAGTTTGTTCAGCCACCTCTTGTGCATATGGAGAGGAATTGTAGCAGTAAAAATATGTGAACCTACATAAAGTTTGTGAGTGTAAATAACCTACTTTTTTTTTTTTTTTAAATTTTTATTTTTCTGTCTTGTTATCTACCTCTTGACCAGAAAATAGCAAAAAATAGTTATGGTAGGAAAAGTTACATTGAGGAACCCCAAATTTAGACAGGAAACAGCAGGCCTTCACTGTGGTATTTTGGTCACATTAGCCGTATTAATAATCTCAAACGTAATTAGGGAAGAAATGGCGATGGGTCATCACAATAAAAGACATATACTGGGGAGATGACTAATGTGTGACACACTGCTGAGGTGTGAGATGCTGGCATGGCTGGAAGAAGCTTCTGTTATGTTACCAGTATGAAAATATAAACAACTCTATTTGTGCTCCTTGCTTGGAGTCAAAGATAGTTTTACTCAGCTCTCTGATCATTGTATCTTAGTCCAGAGCTTTCCCTTTAGGGTATCCTAGGCTTGAGGAAGGTGCCTGGCTGGAAACATGAAGCCATGGTCCTTCAAGGTGTGAGGTTTTGCTGCTTCTTCCACCTATCAACCCCATCCATGGAAAAAAAAAATAAATCAGAACATCCAAACAGATGCTGAAAGAGTGAAATGGAAAGAGTATTCCCTTGCTAATATATACTCCGTGTAAAGTAGGCTTGAAGGATTTTGTAGATCTCAGTGACCTGCTTCGAGTGATAGTACAAAAATTAACTCTTAATAGAACATAATATTGGGGGTGGTGTGTGTGTCTGGTTTTGGTGGATCTGCAAAGAAAACTTTCGAAGGTTGTTCTCCAGTGAGAGAACAATTTCATACAAAAACACCAGCAGTTCTTGTTTTGTGTTCAGAGGCAATGTTTAAATATGTCACTCAGAGTGAGCTTCCCTCCCTTTGGAGCATGAACTTGGCTTTGCTTTACAGTCATTTTATTTATCAAATTGTAATAATAATTGTGGGACCTAGTAGAAATGTTTTTTAAAAAAACAAGCTTTATATCAGACTCAAATTGTACTTTGAAGCTCTGTGAGTGGTAGCATGAAAGCTAGAAGAATCTTCTGTCCACCTCCTTCTTGGTATTCTCTTGTCATGTTAAAGACTAACATGTGGAAGAGTAAGGGGGCTTAATCTGAAACACCATTCTGTGTAAACAATGACAGGATTTTAAAAAAAAAAAAAAAAGCAAAGCTCAACTGTCATGGGTGTGTAGTGGCTGCTGCTCTTCATGGATGACTGAAATTATTTGTATAAATTTGCATTTTCCCCGTAGCATCTATATAAACCTATGCTCATTTCCATGCATAGCTATTTTCACGTACAAACTGATTGGCATGTGGTGGCATGCGATGTAAATGCAACATTACCTGTGTTAGCAGTAACTATAGTTACAAGGAAAAAGCAAGTGTCGCTGTGGATGCTCCTTACATGGGGCTGCCCAGGTGCAAGAGGTGCTTTGGGTCTCTCGGCTGAAAGACAAGAGGGCTGAGCTCTTTGTAATGAAATGACGAAACCAAGAGCTCACTGAACAGGTTATTTCTCAATGAAATATTGATCAAATGGGTCAAGCAGCCTGCTTTGGACTGACTGATGTTCGAGATGCAGCTGGAGCCTGCTGGGAGAGGAGGTTGCTGCCACGGTCCAAATAGGTATTGCTTACACTGACTTTAGATGTCTGACGGGTTCCGGAGCCCAGGTTCTCGCTGGCCTGGAGAATGTCTACAGGGTCCAAATCCCTGATTTAGGAGCCCGCCTCTCCTGCTCTTTTTCCAGGTTGCTGCTGAGATAAATCCAGACAGATGGTGTAAATACCTTCTGGAAGGCCCTCTGGTCTCCCATGAGATGCTCTCGTAAAAGGAGAGAGATTTATTTTTTAAATTCAAACTATGAAGTATTTGAGTAAAGAATGCAATATACGATTGAGAAAATATTTGGCTTTTCATTGCTGAGGGAGGGGCAGATTTGCTGATTAGTTAGTTATTCACACAATACTATTTTTCCGTCAGTATTCCCATTTGGTATTCTTGTTTGCTTTATGCATACTCTGACATGAATTTAAAATTAAGAACAATTTTATGCTTAAAAACAAAACAATAGCTCTGTTAACATAGACTTTGTCTCAGTTGTGATGCTGGCTGGTGTGGGAGAGATGAAGGGCTGTTTTTGTTTCTAGGATGGGACTTTCTGTAATCTAGATGTTGTGCTTTCTCATTTTGTTTATTCTTCCAGTATAACAATTTGAAAATACACATTAACAAGTATTTGGGGCAGAATTCTCACATTTTATTTAAAACACCCAAACCCCTAAAATTTTGTGTAATTGTATGAAGATGAAATGGCTGGTCATGACTCACAGGGCTTAAAACCTTCCAGGTGTTTCATAAAATGACTGCTGGTGGATGCATGCTCTGTCACAGAGCTTTGAAGGGTGTTTGCTGTACCTTTTGCCTTGTAAACACTTCCAGAATGTCAAAGCCAGGAAGAATGGTACTACAGTGTCTCTAATGACTATTGTTACTAATCTATTAAGGGAGAATATCTCTGGAAATCAGCACAGCAGCTATTCAGCACAGGTGAATTAGGTGTTTAGCCTTTTCCCAAGATGATGCTATTCAAGATAGGTTTATCTTACTAGCATTTGCAAATATGTTGACTCTTTCTGGCTTTAGCAAGTGTGATAGCAGATGTTGTTTGACTCTTAATTCAAGCAGTCTAGTGTTTCTATCTCAAATCGAGGAATGACTAAGAGCTAAAGAATCCCGGTGTAAGGAATGCTATTAAGTAATCATTTTTTCCTCTATAAATATGAACATCTGCATAGGGTGAGGCAGCTGTAGCTGTGGTCTGCTGTCGTACTTGGCAAAAGGGAACTGGTGATGGGAGATGTTAACTTTCACAATAGCAGCTCTGGTTAATAACTTACTATCGTTTCTATGCCTGTGTCTTTGTTTTCTTTCTTCTCGGAGCTGTCTGCAGGGTGGTGAGTTGGGAGGGGAAAGAAAAAGCCCTGTTGAAAATTGCTCAACCTAACACACTGTTAAAAAAAAAAAAAAAACAACCCTCAAAAAAAACCCCCCACCCCTCTAGCTTAATGTGGGCTGAACTTCCCATGAAAACTCTGCCTTAATGAGCTTGGACCCCTCAACCCTGCTTTGTCCCAGTCAGCAGGTGAGAAAGAGCTGAGGTCCCCAGCATGGGTGCCCTGGCTGTGACCCAGGGGCTCGGGGCCCCGATTAGTTCAGCTCTCGTGCTTTCAGCAAGAATAAGAATGAGAAAACAACATCTTGTCTTGGGGCCTGGATGTATTCATGCTCCTCGCCTGCAGATCTGTGCTAGTGCTGGAAGAGGCATTTGTCCAGGGGCCGGGGAGAAAAGACACAGATTTTGGTCTGTCCCAGAGCTGAAAATGAATTGCCTGGAGCAACTATCGCAGTGGAATGTCCAAGATACATCATATTTGATAGTGGTGAAGATCTGAAAACTACTAGCAATTCGAAATCTGTCTTGGGTTTCAGTTATTGGTTAATATTCTGTCAGCATTTCATGGCAATGACTTCTGACTGTGTCCCAGCATTGCTCATGGTGCATTGAATAGCTCAAAAGCAAAGCTGATGCTAAGCAGGAGACCATCTGTGTTGTTAATAGTGTAGTGTTATCACACTCAAAACTCAGCTTGTGTGATTGATAACATGATCACACTAGACCCGTTTCCTTTTTTTTTTTTTTAAAAATGGTAAAAAAACCAACCCCCCCCCCCCCAACAACCTGTATCCTTATCTACCAACTTCTGAGTCCATAGGTCAATTTAATTTTGTCAGAGATAAAATTGAAAAGATACGGGTTTTTTTTGGTGAAGTCCTTGCAGCTAGAGCAGAGATCCTAATTAACCTTCCAATAATACAAAGGCTGCAGGAAAAGCAACAGCACTTTGTAAAGCAAGAGAGGCCCCTCCACGTGGGTATCCTGGCAGGCTAACTGGCAGCCACATAGCTGGGATTGGAGCAGAGTGTGCCTTGCCTCCTGCCCATCTGGTGGGTCACGGAATGAAGGGTAACTCGTGGTACTGAGGGGAAAGGAGGGAAGTTCAGAGTTAACAGGCTCGTGTGAGCAAAAGGAGCTGCAGATGAGAGGACTGTGATTTCTGTCTTGGCGTCCTGCCGCATAACTGCTAGTGCTTTTCACCCGGATCTGTGAAACCATGGAACTGTGTTAATGCCATCTTCCTTTGTCTTTCCTTCTCAGTCTCAAATTAAGAGTATTTGCTAAGGGAGCAATTCTGCTATGGCTCCTACAGTGTGCTAACAGGCAGTGGGAGCAAAGCTATGTTTGGCAATAAATGGCAATGCGAGGATGATTGGTTGCTGGTCCAAGTCCTTCCTCAAGCTCAATGAAAGGACATAGGAGCTTGGCTGTGTTGGTGCTATTGTATCCAAGAGATGTGTCTATGGAAAAGCATATTTTTTTTTCACCCCTAAATGCACTGAATGGGAGATACAGCAGCAGAATGTGCTGGGGAAGGGGGCACTCTACTTTCTCTTTCCTTCTTAATCTTCTCCCTTCCCCTATTTAAAAACAAACCAGCCCATCCTCATACTTTATTGTTTGAAAAAGCTGTTCTGACCTTTCCGATAATACTGTTAAGAACCAAGAACTGTATTCTGATGTATTAAAGCGCTAATGATGCATAAGGAGTCATAAACTGTATTAAGTGCATTAAATGTTGAATAACTCCAGTAAAAGGGACTGCAAGGGATGGCTAATCACTCTGCGTTTGCTTGGAAGTAAATGGCAATATTCAGCTGAATCCAGCCTCTGAAATGGCCTAGAAGGAGATGGCATTGCATTGCAGCGGGAGATTGGCAATCCACGCTTGATTAATCTGCTCATACCAATGTGGCATCACTCTCTGCTTCCAGCAAGCTTGTAATAGATGAGTGCATTAATGAGCCCCTGGGTAACCGAGACTACGCTCGGGGGTCAGGAAGGAAAATCAGAAAGGATAAACATTGCTGACTCAGTTTCTCTTTCTTATGTTACCTCTACATATTTTTTCCAAGCCATGCTGAAGTGATTCCATGTTAAAGTGAGCATTTCAAAATGCCTCTCTGCGTCACTAACAGTAGCAGAGCTGTTTTGTGTGGGTTTGACTGGCTGGGTTATTTAAGCTTTTTTTGTTTCCCTGAACTTTCTCCACCTGAAAAATGTTGTGATCTTCAGATGTGAAAGACTGACTCTTGGTTAGTCACTGCTAGACTATGCTGAGTCTTAGTACATTAGGGAGAGGTTGGGGCCAAACCTCCCTTGGGACCAGCCAAGTGGTCCGCTGAGCCGTCGTCTTCTCTTGAGCAGATTCAATTAACTGGTTGGTAAAAGCATGTAGAGGTCTCCGAGGGCTGACAATCATTTGCAGTCCAGAAAGTTTGGAAATTATTGTAGCCTGAAGAGAAACCATTTCAGGAGGCTGCTTGGCTTTTGCAGGATTGATTGTCTTATTTTTGCTTTCTGAATATGTTTAATAAAAAAAGGGATTGCAGCTAAATTTAAGCAAACTCTTGCATTCAGGACTTAAATTTCTGTTTTTCTTTCTTGGAGTGGCTTACTGATAATTGTCTTGCTAATGCATTTAAATTCTACTCCTTAAAAATGTATTATCTGGTTTATTTTGTGGGAGGTCATCAGTTTCACAATATTGTATAAAACTGAAACCAAATCCTCCTGTCTGCAGCTGCAGTGTTAAATAGAGCATCATTGTCATGTGGTGAGCATGGCTGTCAAAACACTTCGGGCAAAGTGGGTAACATGAACAGTTCTTCTATGTTAAATATTTATAGAAGAAAATGCAAACTCAGAAGGCTGCCAGCAGGCAGACGTACTGCTTAAATACATTGTTGTGTTGGTGAGGGCATGAATCTTCTCGCGGCAGCTTTAGGAAGAAGACAGCGAGTTGTTTCTTCTTGTGTATGGGCTCAACGGTGTACTCTTGCTGCACACAAATAGATACTCAAAGGAACTGGAAGTTTAAAATATCTGAAGAAAAACAATAGCTCCACGTAAGAGATTTGCCAGCCAGCGACTCCCAAAAAGGTCTGTTCTCTTTGCCTGCTGGTCTTCTGCCACAACAGCCATAGCAAAAGCTCAGCACAAGCCCTCTCTTGCATGCCTAGCCTCAAGGGCCGGCACGTCTTTATTTCAGGTCCTCTGGTGCAAACAGGTGGTGAACTACAAGTGGTGAGATACTGAGGAGAAAACCATGTAATTAAATCTGGCACTGTAGTATAATAAATCTCCATTTTATTCTTTAGCTTTCTAGACGCCTTTTGAGCAATACACAATGGCTGTGATTAATGACTATTGTATTGTCTTAAATAATAAGCTTGAGCCTTCAGATAGGTGACATAATTTAGCTGTAATGAGCGTCAGCTTCATGTGTTTGATCTCAACGCTTTGAATTTCAGCGCTGTTGTTGCCATGTCCTTGAGAGATTGTTTTATGCCAAAGAAAACCAGTAAAGGGGGATGGGGGGCAATTTCTCTGAGAGTGTGAAGAATCCAACCAATCTGTTCCTCTGAAGACATTGACTTTTTTGTTGTATCTCGTTTTTAAATATGCAAGATGAAAGCAGTTGGATCATTCATAAACTGGACCCACTGTTATTGAGAGAGATTTTCTCTTTGACAAAGGTATTCCTTGCTGGGAGGTGTCTGCTGACAGGACCAGTGATGAGTGTTTCCTTTAGTGTGTCAAGATGCACCAAATACCCATAGTGGGGAAAAGGCTTTTCGATCCTTTCCACACCATCGCCCCGTCCATCACCTCCTCAGCAGGCTTCTCTGTTGTTTCCTCCCTTGACTGAAGGCAGCAGCTCTTTGATATGAGCTCCTATCTCTTCACATTTCTCTTCCCGTTGCCTGGGTTCAGCTGACACAGGAGAAAAAAATCATTATATTCTCTTCCCCACAGCTACCTGTGAAGAGCTTTCTCTGTCTCTGTGCCATGTATCTGCACAGTGCTTTGGCAGAGCTGGGAAGGGAGGGCTGAGAAACTACAAAGCGCATCAGACCTAATTATTCAGCTAGCATAAGGGCTTTTCTTTCCTGCTTGGGATATTCGCTCTTGACTGCGCGGGTAGTTTGACTGACGTAGTGTGCTGACTTCAAAGCCGTTGCACAGTGCCGCGTAAATGCTTCAAACCCAAATCGTCCTCCTTCGGGCAGCCTGGCCCAAACGGGCAGCCCTAATGGCAGGGCTTGGCAGGGCTTGTAAGTGAAGGGATAACGCAGAGTCTAACCCCCCTCATTATTTTTGTGAGGATGGGAGGGAAAGGGATTTAAAATCCCTCACCCTTTCCTATTAAGTCTGACTCATTTTGTCTGGTTTAGCATTGTGGTAGAAAGAAACATAATGGATTTGTTAGGGTCAGTGCTTCACAATGTGACGGTTGACTTTGATGGGCAATAGGGCCTAGTTTGCTACTCCAGACAAAGGATTTGTAGGTCTTGCAGGCTGCCATCTGTTTCTAAAAGCAAGTTTTTGTGGAGAAGGGATGCAGCTTGCATGCTGAAAAAGTTGGGGTTTTGTTCTTGAGAACTGCTGAGCCTTTGTATTTGAGCTTTTAATTTCAAAACTAAGCACGGTTTATTAATAGCAGGACTCCCCTTTTGCCCTCCTTCAGGCAAGCTGGACATCCGAATCTCATTAGTGATGATTAGTTGATGTTTTCTAAAATACTGCTATTTTAGAATACATGTACTCATCCCCCAAGTGCTCTATTCTTCTATCCAGCCCCCACCCAAGCTCTCTGAAATACAATGTCTGGCTGCATTCAGGTTGTTTGCATTTATTCTGATACATAAGCATATAAGGCACAGATTGGAGAAGAAGTAACGTTCAGCCCTCATTTGATTTTTCACTTGTGCTGAAGTTTTGTCCTGTGCTCTCTTAAAAACAACAGAAAAAGCAGTTGATCGTACTCTACCCCTATAATCCAGACTGGAAAGTCCTACTTTCGCAGTGATTCCACTGCAGAGTCTTTAAAATAAAATTGCCCAGCCGACCTGTAGGGCTTAGACATGCTGACAAGTACAATCTATTTATGTGCCACGTGTTAACCTGTTAATTGATTGTTTCTATGTATAACTACTGGAGGTAGCACAGAGCTGTGCAATCCAGGTCTGGAGAGCAGGAAAACATCCTGGTGCAGGACTTAGCAAAAATAATGAGTAAAGCCTCTGCAGTTTTCTTCTTTCCAGTTGGAGATGAACAGGACCACCTGCACTGATAAAGAGGACCTGGCTTGCAATCCTGTCCTGTCTGTTTATTTAGCCAATTGCTCCCCTGATGCAATATGGGGGGGGAGTCAATCCAGTCCTTCCTAACACTCTTATGGTACATTTTTCTTTTTTTTATTAAGGGAAGTGACTAGTGTGGCCGCTGTAGCTGTGCAGTATACACGTGCATCACTGAATATGGGGCTGGAAGTGCAATGCTCCCCTTGTTGTAGCAAGTGAGTTAATACGCTGCTGCTGAATGTCACATTAAAAATGTGGTGGGAGCCAAAAGAAACCGGCACCTTCCACTCACCCCCCAAACACAAAAGCCCATGTTCCATGCCAGAAACGCCTGCCCCTGTAGCAATCCCAGGCGCCTCAGCACCCTCCTGCGAACCAGCATTTGCCACTGACACGTTTTCTTTGTTCCTGCCAGCTGCCAGCCACTAGCAGAAAGCTGGCAAGCTGCGCGGGGATTTGTGCTCTTGTTGCCAGAGTGCTGTATTTCTGGCTGTTCCTGGAATTAACCTTTTCTCTAAACTCGCTCCCGGCCCCGGCGAGCGGCAAGGTTCTGGGGGCTGGCATGGGAGAACGGGCTGCCTGCCCTGCCCTGCAGCCCACCGCTGGGCAGATGGAAGCACGGCCATCAGCTGTGGTGGGCAGCACAGCCAGCTGATTCCCTGCCCCGGCTTCCCTCACAGCTCTGCGCCTGAGCCAGTGCTGCTTGAGCAAGGAGGGCTTTTCTTCTGTGCAGGCAGCTGTGAATAGAGGAAGATTTATTTTTTTGGAGGGAATTAAATGAATAAAATGACTGCTTTTGATGTGGCGGTCTGGTTGTGTACCAAGCTCTGTGCCATGGGAGGCAGTAGCCTGCCTCTCTGCCAGGCTTTCCTCCTAAGTCCCGTAATGGCTCCTGCAGAGTAGGCCATGACTGGTTGTAGAAACCACACCGGTAGCGTGGCTTTTCCTGGGTCAATTCTTCCACTTCTTTCCCAGCCTTCACGTTTATTCCCCAAGGGTGGGATTCTTCAGGCTTCATCTTGAGAGGTAAAGACAGCATCTATGTTCCTTGGAGATCCCATTCTCAAACACAGTGTGAACATTTTTGTCAGAGGTGGTTCTGCAGCTGGCATGGAGCGCCTGTGCTGAGGGAAGGCCGCTTGCAGCAGAAGTCCCTGTCTCACTTTTGAGCAGCTCAGGTCTTCAACCTCCAAAGGGCACAACAGCCCTGGAAACACTCCAGGTAAATACCTGAGGCCCAGAGAAGCAGCATTCCCCATCAGTGGGGTTAACTTAAATGGCAGTGTACCCAACTCTTCAAGACCAGAACTCATACGTAGTAGGTAGTCTGATTGCAGGCTGCTTTTACTACTACAGGCTCCTAGGTGCTTTACCTGGACGTTTTGTGGAGTTTCAATATCTTGCCAAGGTAAGGCTTGTCAGGCCTTGCCATGTCAAGTCCTAGCACCTCTACGGGACCCTTGGAAATGTGCTTGATGAAGCCCACCATTTTCATGCAGTTAACTTTAAATTACCAAAGCTGAGAATTTCTTGGTTCTCTTCCACTAAACTACAGGGTGACACAAAAAGCTTCACTGAAGTGTCTTCATTAGCTTAAGAGGAACAGCTTAAAATTGAAAGGGTTTTGTTTAAGAAAAATTTTCATAATGGGATGTAGCAGTCAGTGATGATGCATCAGGTAGTTCCAGGTGGTTGTGTTATCGCTATATTTGAAATGAGTGTTGAGTTTAAGAAGCCAACATGCTCTTAATGGACCATTTGTGGTCTCTGGGCTTTTGGCAACATGTGTATATACTGCTCCTTGGGAGCTACTGAACTTGCTGCAGTGGTAGCTGTACGATCCTCTGTGTCTTCACTTTTTGTGTGGTCTTTGTATCTTCTACATCTTTAAAAAAAAAAGGGGGGGGGGAGGGGGGAAGATATACTTAACAAAAATGATGAAAATATCATTTATAGAAACAGCGGTTGATTCAGTTGATTTAGCTGAAGAAGCTTTGGCTCTATCAGAGAAGAACTTTTCTGCTGTACTTAATTGAATTTGCCAAGCTGGAACAAGCCCTGGCATAGCAATTTCAACCCCTGCCTTTGCTAGTCAGCAGCATTCAAAGCTGCAGAGAGGTGAAGAAAAATGCAGAGCAAATGCTGCGTGAACTGGAGAGTCAGCACTGAAATGTTTCTTGACCTGGTCGTGATGGTGGGTCATTTCCTTCTTCTGAGTCAGTTTGGGACATTTGGGCATGTGTCCAACAGACAAAAATTAATTGCTTACTGCAGCCAACATGGGTTGCCACCGCAGGGATTTTTGTCCTTGTGGAGGTCTGTGTGTGTGCTCAACGCTGTCCGGACGGGTGCCTGTACAAGCTGTGCTCTGGGGAATGCATCTGATCTGATCAAGCCTCTATGGAGAAGGAAAACTGAGATTACTTGGGAGCTGTGAGAGGAAGCCAAGAGTTTTCACATCCCATTACATAGGAGCGTTATTTGTGTCTGGAAGAATAAGGGCATAGTAGGGGAGCTTAAATCCTGAATTTTAATCCCGACGTGGCATTGACTCTAGGTCCCGAGCAGCTTTATGTTCTGTCTTTCCTGCAGTCTACTGGAAAAAATGTGTTATTTTTACAGGGCAATGAAAGCATTGGCTATGAAAGCTGCAGTTATTTACGTGTGCAGTTGGAAGGTTCTGAACCAGTTCGGTGCCGGGCGGCTTCAGCCTCCCTAGTGGGATGGCCGGGGACTAACATCCTACCAAATTAGTTGTTGCTTTAATTGGGAAGGGCATGAGTGTTGTGCAAATGAATGCTTTCCATTTGAGTTCATGTGGAGCTGTGGATGTAGGAGCTGCTGTTTTGGTTTGATAAACTTGATAAACCTCATCTGCTGTAACAGTGATTTGAATTGGAGGAAGATAAATTGAGGTGGAGAAGGAAATTGGAGGGCACAGGCTCAAGCCTGAGCAAGAAGATTGTTTTAATAACCTTGTAAAATGCATGTTGCTTTCATTCAGGATAAATGCCAACTCTTCAAAGTTTTTAAGGTAAAAAGACAGAGACCTCAAGTTGTTCAGGTATATTTGAATGTAATATTTGAATATATTTGAGATGCCTCTAACAAACAAGTCAAACTTCAACCAACAGAACAAGACAGAAGACTCTTTTAACTTCCTTGTGAAAGCAGGCAGGCTCTCTGCTGGATTTGTGTTCTCAGTCCTAGAATGAGAGCTTTCTGTTCGTGTTATCCAAAATACTGATTAGTAAGATGTGCTGACAAAAAGGAGGATTTTAATGCAATCAGAGGAAGAGTGATGTAGTTTTTCTGTGGGCATGGGTGTGCCTCTGTGGGCGTGTGAGATTCCTGCCCTGGATTAAGGGAGACAGTGTGTGCTTCTGTTGGACCCAGAGGAAATGATTTTAAGTGCAGTGAATAGTGTTTGGGGGGTGGGGTGGGTGAAAAATAGGAGGCAACGAACACAAGTCTCTTTCTAACTTAAGGTTATCTTTTAGGTTTGTTTTTTGTTTGGTGCATTGTATTAAAATAGCCCAGATACAAAGCTTGAGGTTAAAAAGCACACTAAAACTGGAATACAGACTGCTGACTGGAAAAGAGAGCTTGCAGAAATTTGTAGGGGAGGAGAAGTCTGTAGCCTAATAAGCAAAACCAATAAGAGACCTGATAGTTTTTCCAGGTTATAAGAGAAAAAAAGATTATCAAACAGAAGAGTGATGAGTTGGTGATGCTGAAAGTCAAATAGTTCTGCAACACTGTCAAAAATTCTTAAAGCAAAGATGCACAATGCCTGAGAAGCTGAGGGTCGTGGTACCTGTTCTTTCTCCAGATCAGTGGGGAAATGTGTGTATACACATGCATGTGCAGATTATATTCCTCTCTTCCATCAGAGCTAAGGGACCCCAAATAACCTGGGTTGTTAGAAAATGGAGTTTCTGCAGGCTCACAACTCTATGACCCTTTTCCCCTCGCTAGATGAGAATTCAGCGGAGTTTTCTGGTAGTCCTAAATGAGAGACGATGACCTTGATGGCCAACAGGTACAGCTTCAAGAAGAATCATGGAAACTTAATGGCTTCTTGTGTGTGTTTTTTCTGCATCAGATCTGAGAATTAAGTAACCATAATAATCTTTTGGATGGGATGTCCAGTCAGTGATCTGAGCAAAGAAGCCTACTTCATTTGGTGCTAGATGAAGATGTGCAGTGGCTTTTTTTTTATAGTACATGACAACTGATTCTAATGCTTCTTCAAGAGCCTCATTATTCCACAAGTCCTATTATTCCACCAGGAGTGATCCTCTAAATCTCTCCAAATTTTTCTCTTACGGTAACAGTAGAATTTTGATACCTGGTTCCCTTACTCTGTCCCTCAGTTCACTAGCAGAAAGTTGTGGAAACATGAAACAAGCAATCAATCTTTTGGGTTTTTGTTGGTGGGGGTTTTTTGAATTTTTTTTGTCCATATATGTGTGAGTTTATGATAAGATAATGTTCTTAACTATGCGGTAAGAAGTAAAAAGACATATATGGGAGTACTTTTGATAGATGTTTCTAAGAGGATTTGTTGAGATAGGTGGTGTATAGGGATTATCCCATATATATATATATTTATTTTTTTGTACTACAAGGTAAACTACTCTTAAACCTCTGACGGACCAAATCACAGTGTTTTTGAAATGGGTACAGCACTTACTTTTTCTTGAGATAGGGCTCTGATGCAGAGTAATTTACCACAAGCTCATCCAGAAGGTGGGTTTTTTTTGCTGTGAAAGCACAAGCTCAGTTGCATCCATGTTCACCAAAATGTTCCATGGTCTTAGAAGCAACTAATGGCTGACAGCTGTCTTTTTTTCTTTCCTTTTGAAGCTAGCAGGCAGTGTGTCATCAGCCAAGGTGGTGCTTTTCAGTACTGCGTGGTCTTTGTCCCTACAGCGTAGGCACCACATCGTTCTGCAAGGTGATGGGTGGCTTCTGAAATGGGCTGCAAATATTGTCCTGCTCTTGTAGCAGTGAGTGAGGATCAAGTTAGCCGTTTTGGTGCGGTGGTGATGGTTACTGGAGCACCAGCAAAGCAGGAACTGGAGGAAGAGAAAAGCTGTAACTCTTCATGACAAATTTTAGGGAGATGTGTGATTTGATTGGGACTGGCCTGTCTGGTGACACTTAACTGCACAAAAAGACTTGGCTGAACTATCATGCTAAAAATCTCGTGCGTGGGAGCATGGAACAGATTTTGACAGTTAAGTCCATTCACCAATATTTGCAATTCTTTCCTTCAAAAACAATTTTCAAAACAAGTTTTCTTATTCTTCAATCTTTGACTCTTGTATTGGAATATTAACAAAAAGGAGAGGGTTATCTGAGGGCCTGTAAGCTTTTTTTGCAAGAGGCAGTGTGGTGGAAGAGGCCTCAGAAGACTTGCTCTGACAGAAGTAGATACCCTTCAGAAGAGTCCTCTGCTCTGCAAGCCTCGTCTTTCTCCACAATGCTTAACCTGTCTAGTAGGAAAAGGTCTTACAACTCTCTTTGCCTTCTTTCTTACCTTGCTGCATGTCCAAAGAAAAGTAGTTTCCTTCTTGAAACGTATCAGTTTAATGTAAGAAGACTAATTGTAGTTGATGCCATATGTTGTATTACTGGGTTAAATTTAGTAGGAAGGCTGAATTGAAAATTAGGTTGTCTCATTCGGGCAATCCCACGTGTTGATTAAGTAGCAGGAACTGCAAGTGCTGTTCCTTGCTGCGCATCCATGTCTGCCTAAATCGCCAAAGGGTCAACCTAATGCCAAAGAGGATTCAGAGTGCTTCCTTTTACCCAGTAATGGTGGGTAACTCATATATGGCAATTCTGTCTTGTTCAGATATACCGTCCATCTTGTCTAATAGCTGGTATATGCTGTTGCTATGGAGTATGATTCATAGACAATGTTATAAAATAGCTCTCCCTAAGGGGGCACATCTTCATGGTTACCCTTTGGAAAGGTTGACTTACATACTGAAATAGTAGGGAGCTTGTGTGTGTACGTGCATCCTTCTGCTGAGCCCAGTGTGCTGTGATGGTGGACGTGGACAATGGCCAGTCAGCTTTTCATCCTCTACTGATACCAGAGGGAGTTTTTGTTTGACTGTCTCCCATGTACTCAGAGTTCCTCTCTTCATGAGCATCCTCAGTCTGTGAAATAATTCAGGTGATGCCTGTAAAATTTTGTTCAGTTTGTTTGATGGATGGAATTTATCCCCATCACAGTATTACATTTCTGTTTCAACTTTTAACCTTATTTTGGAAAGTTTAGTCACTTTTTTCCGTGAGGGAGTCATAGCTTGTTGAGACATGATGATTTTTTTGAAGCGAGAGAGAGGAGGATGTAGTTATTTGGATTGCTTCCTTGAGGCTTCCAGACTGATTTTCCTGAAGACTGTACCAGTGCAGGCAGAACTAGCATGTTTGAAGAATATGCTTACTGCTCATTTACGCAATATTAGGAAACTCTTCCAGCTCGGGAAGGTGCTGTGCCCCCCAGTAGTCCAAGAAACTGCAGCAGCAGTGCATGCATTGCCCCTGAAAAGGAGCCAGTGCACCCAGCCATTTTAGAAACCTGTCTCAAGTGGTGTGGCAGCCTCTCAGTGCGTGGTTACTCATGCTCAACAAGCCGCGGTCCTTCAAACAGAGGCAAGAATGTGAAGAAATAAAATATTAAGCAAACTGAAGCTCAGTGTAATCACTGCATTAATCAAAACTGCCCTGCTATTTAGCACAAAAACAGTTGAAACAAAGTAATGGACTCATCAGTATGGATTTCATTCATTTGCAAATTATTTCGTCAATACTTTGCTCTTTGATGTATTCATTTTATCCAGATCATTTGTTATGTAGCTATTACTTCTCACCACACAGTCTCAGCCCTCCATAGGAGGCAACTTGCTATGGCAAAACTCCGTTTATCAGCATGTTTACTCACTGCAGGTCTGCTAATGAAGTATACGGATAGTTGTTTATAGGCCTCAAGTTTGGGCTTGCCTATAGAAAATTCCTGGAAGACCCCCTAGAATCCTTCTAGGAAGAGCAAAAGAGAGTTTCTAAGACCATTTTAATTTGTGGGTTTATGTTGTGGTTGGCTGAGGGTTCAGCAGATCTGCACCTCTGAGCACCTGGGAAGTGGTGGCAGAGACTGACAGAAGAGGTTTGGGGGTGCTCCCCTCCTGAGTCCTGCACTCAGGCTGCACACTCTTCCCTGCTGTTGCCTTCTCCCCTCTCCTTTCTGGGCTTTATCCCTGAGATGTCCCTCAAGAGGAGCAATGATACTAAAACCTTGTCTTCTGATAAGAATTGATGCATGGTATCTGTGGGGTCAAGGAAGGAGAAAGTCTTCTTGCTAAAATTCTCCTCACAAAGGGGATGTTAAGTACTTTGGCTATGTGAGGAAAGCTTAACGTCCTGCTATTTGTCATGGTTGCCTACAACAAATCTCTCAAGGAAGACAAGAGTGGGGTGGGGGGAAATCTCTTTGAAAGTTGTGTGAGCACCTGGTGTGGGTAGGACTGGATGCTATGTGACTTCTGAGTAGCTGCTCCTGGACTAGTCATCATTGATGAGAAGATTAAATATCCTTATGGTATAGAACATAAGTTGATGTATCTTTTCAATTTCATCCTGTAGTTCATATTCCAAAGTCCTACAACAGCTTCAGTTTACAAGGACAAACCTTTCGGTTGCATTGCAATATCAGTAGCAGCTCTAAGAGGCTGTGTGAAGGACTGCATTCTCCTGGGGTAAAACACAGGTCACTGCTTTGCTGTGTCTTGGAGAACTGCAGTACCTGGCTGAGTAAAAATCTTTTGCAGGTTGCATAAACTATTTGGTACAGCATGGCACAAGGTAATGCAGCACATTGTGAAATATTAATATAGAACCTAACAAGTTTTTAAAGCAAGATTTTAAACTTTAATTACAACAAGCATGGTTTAGACACCTCATTAAAATGTTAGAACTTGATCTTCAATGTGTGAGTTCAAGCAGGAAAATATTATCCTGAAATATGCATGCAAACAGGATTTCCCCTGCCCTTCTTCAGAATAGTAGGGAGGAAGCATCAGAAAGTATGGCATTAGCAGTGCCGGTTAGAAGAATCTGCGTGGATTTAAGTCACTAGGTTCGTATCCATAAAGCAGCTTGCCCCAGGAAGTAAAAAGCAATCATTCATCACCTTCTTCTTAATGGGCCCTATAAATCTCTCTGATGCAATGAAAGCAGGGCACAAGAGGAACTTTGATTCTGTAACACAGTTACAAGGTTCAGCAAGTTACAAGGAAGTCCCCATCCTCATTCAAAGCATTTGTCCCTGTGTTTTATCGAGCTGAGGATCAGTCCGGTATTTCACCTGACAACATTCAGCTCATCCCATTCAGATGAGTGGTGTTACCAGGGAACTATGGAGTTACAGTCACTTTACAGGTCTTGTCTGTGGTCATTTTACAACCTTCTTGGCTTAGCCAGGCATGACATTTTTCCTTTACTAAATTGTTGTCAATGGTATGGCACCATTTGAAGTAATCCGTAATCCTTAATGGAGGCTCAGAAGGACAGTATGTTGTGATTGACTTGGCAATGCATTGGAGTACCCCATTTGCAGCTAGGTAGTCCATGTCCCTGATATGAAGAACTCGGGCACTCTTGCGTACATCTTTAAGGGGGCCTTTTGTTCTTGGTTACAGCAATTACGGTTCAGTGCTTCTGTAAAACTGGTAGTTCTTTACATTTGATCCTTTATTTAAAAATAACAAATACATTTAAAAAAATTATATCCCTAGCTCATTGCAGGGATGATTATTCCAAAGCAGTGAAGAGCCTCAGGCTTTTCAGGTGCAGGCTTCTCTTCCTGCAGTAGTTGCCTTGGTGTAAATTATAAATGCAGTCATTTTGAATAGCAGCATATTATTGGACTGTCTTGCAGTAACGTGTGTGTGTGTGAGAGAGAGTGGGAGGGAGGGCGGACAGAAATGAGCAGTGACCTCCTAAGAGGAAGTCTCTGGCTACACATTTGGAAAACCCCATGATTACCTCTTCATAAGCCAGCTTTTGGTAAGGTAGCTATGGGAACCTTCTTTCAAAAAGAGGAAATTAAATATTTTTCATCATCATACATTTCAGGTTGGTTTTTATGTATTTCATTCTTCCCTTCCTTTCTTCTGTGTCCTAACAGGTTTGGAGATTTTTGCAAATTTGAGGTCTCAAATGCTAGAAAGAGTATCTGTCTCTTATTGTCATTTTTTGTATCAGTGCACATAAAAATCTTTCTTCCTTTAAATAAAAATTTCCACTCTTCAGAAATTTAAAACTTCTTTTGCCTGTGAAACCAGAAACAGTTTCCTTGAACCATTAAAGCTGGTGCTGCTTGCTTCCTTTTCCCCATGTCCTCCCCATCCTCCAGGTGTCTTTTTAACAGAAGAGACTGAAACCATCTCCGAGGCATCGTTAACCTACCATGCAATGCACTGGAGCTTGTGGAGACTTTCATATCATAATTAAGTCACAGATGTTTAACATGAAAATTTTATATGTGGATGTGAATGTAGCGTCATTAACCATCTGTAAATAAAACAAGGACAGGGCTTTGCAATAATAATGAGACTTGTTAGTCAAAAGAAATGTGAAAATCCGAAACAGATGTCTGAGATCCTTTTGTGGCACTCATAGCAAAGTAAATCGACTCAGTTGCACAGGTGCTTAGAACAACGAGGACACAGGAAATAGAAAACTTGGATTTCTCCCTTACAAATAAAGCCAAAATTAACTACAAGACCCACTTGTAGTGCCTATTTCTAGCCAATATAAACCTTCTTGGTAGACCACCTGCAGTCTCCTCCTGACAAAGTCCAGCAGTAAAGGCTGCTGGCTCTGGGTTAGATGTGAAAAGCTTGAAGTGACATGAGCCTATGTTTTATTTGGTTTCTCCGATGCTACAAAGATGATAATTCTGAAGCAATTAGAGGTGACCAACATTGCACAGAGCATGAAAGTACTGGGTTTTTTCCACGTTACTTACCACATCAGCTCTACTTTTGCAGGGACCCATGGGGTCCCAAGCATTCCTGAAAATCTGATTACTACAGGCAAAACAGATAGCGGCCTATGGGGACAAAGCCTCAGCGTTAGTTAGAATGTGTGTAAGACAGACCAGAGAGCCTGTTTGAGTAGTAGCAATAGATAGAAAATCATAAATGGGCCAGTGAAATGGTAATGATTAAAGTTGTAAGAAAAAGAATATGGATGTGTCTGATCCTTGCTAAATACTTGACAAGTGATGCTAAGGCAGCTTGGAGAACAGAGTATTGATCTCTTCCTGCCTCCTCCCCAACCAGAGCCCGCGAGCAGCAACAGGAATGAGAAATTAAGCAGAGAATTGCAGCCACTTTAAGGACAGCAAATCCTGTTCCTTAAAATGTATGTAGATGGTTACTGAAGCTTCATTTTATATTCTGCTTGATCTCAGATGTGGCTTCGCAGAGATCCCATAATTTTTGTAACTGCTTGAAATTATTTCAACACTCCTTCTGAATTAAGGCAGAAAATTGTACAGATAAGTGCCAAAAGATTATTTACTTTTTCTTTAGATCATGGGCATAATAATTGCTTAAAAGTTATCATATTTGCTAATTTATAAAAAAGTGACGTTATGTTTTCCTAGTATGTACAGGCCTGTCCCTTGTAACAAATGCAACATGAACGTGTTCCCATCTTTTTATGTCCAGTTGTTCATTGTAATACAGTGTTTTAAATAGCTGCTACTGAACAATTGAACATGTCTCCAAATACGCTTTCAAATGAGTCTTACTGCTAATGTGTGAAAAGTAACAAATGCTTTAGGATAGTGGCTGTCTTAATGTTCTTTAGGAGAAAGGTGTAAGTCCATAGGTACAGGGCACCTAGGCACACCTTTTTGATCCATTATTTTTTATTTCACTTGCCCCTGAGTGCTCCCTTTAATGTTCCTAGTCTACTTGGGCTATGTATTTGGTTGGCTTTGTTCCTGTGACTGGATTTCCTTTAAGATAGCTGGTGTGTTTGTTCATGTTTCTTGAAAGAATGATGATGAGCCAGAACTGAGTCATTTTATACTTTGAAAGATTAAGTAAAATGTAGGATATAAAATTTACTGGTTTGGGTGAATGTTGCAGTGAAGTTGTCATATTACTGAGGACCGTCGCTGTTCATCCAGTCGTCTTGCTGTGGTCCGTTAAACGAAACGACAGCTACAGGAAACATATGGTTTCAGCTTTAGCAGCACAGTGTGTTAAGCAATTCATGATTTGTGTTCTTAACCTGTTTATTGAGCCTGATTTTTAGTAACCTCCGTCAGTAGGGTTTGTTTGTTCTAGGGCGGCTTGTGTCAGGCTTCCCCATGCCGATTTATTGGCAGGGCACTGCGTCTGTTTACAACACAGATGTCTGTCTCCTACAATACAGTCATACAGTTCGCATTCAAATTGAGCTTTTTTTTTAGAGCCGTTTGAATGTTTTTAATATTCAAGCCCATTGCAGTCTCATAACTTAACCCACCAGCTGAAGTGAAGGCTTTAAAATGAGACTCTTTGCTGCTGTTCCTATGGTTACACTGGACAGAAACCTACTAAATAGGAGCCAGAAGGGCACAGAAAATCTTCAAGTAACAGTTGCTATCAGTATTGCAACTTTACACTTGCAATTTATTCTTTCATTTTCTTTGCAATATTTTCTCTTTGAGTGGAAGCATATCTTTCTGAGGATTAGTGGCTGTTACTGTTGGAAAACAGTAGCTAGAAGATGATGGAGACAGACCCCCTGAAAACAGGTTTTTGTTCTGCTTGCAAATGGATTTATCCCCCCCCCCCCCCCCCCCCCCCCCGCCCCGCTTCTATCACTGCTAACTTAAATTGCAAAGCACTCTTTATGTGCAGTTCTAAGAGATAGTTCCTGGGTTAGCTGTAGGTGACTTGCATACAATCTACCAACCAGCATCAATGTACACCTTCCTATCACGTGGTGGGAGTTATAAGTGGTACGTTAACTACTATTGTGAGGAAATAATACATATTTAAAGCAAACAACCAGCAGTTCCTTGAGCGCTGGAACAAATGGAGCCCAGGTCTCCTGTGGATTTGCCTTGTGCATGATTGATTTTTACCATCTGAGAATGAACACGAGCCTTTACTCGCAGCTGGGGCATTTTGTGGTGTTTCCCTCCGTCGTGTCACCAGGGAGAAAGTGCACACAGCAGCGCTGGTGGGAACTATGGTGTCCTCCTCCCTCTCTCATCCCCACCCTGCGCCCACCTTTGTGTTGGAGCAGAGGGCTCTCCCCACTTACCCAGTTTCACTGTCTACTTTTGCTAGCACAAGAGCATATTGGGTCACCACTGCAGTCTCCAGGTGCTCATCTTTTGGTCTCCCTGGAGAGGCAGGTTAGGGCACTGGGCTTCTCTTGCCTGGAAGTTGGAGAGGACACGGCAGGGCCTGGGTGGCCGCTGGAGAGATGCAAGGGAGAAGATGCTTGGCAGTAAGCAATGGGACTGTCCCATGTCCCTCTTGACCCTCCCCACATTAGTGAGAAGCTGGGCAGCCCCTCTCCATCTCTCCAGGGTGGTGGTCCTGCAGCACTTGCCTGCTTTGGGTCTGCCTTGAGCTTCCTCTCCCAGAGAGCCTCTTCCTCTGCCTAACTTTCCTTGGGCAGCAGATTGAGATGTTGCTTCTGTTATCTCATTAACACTGTGAACGCAGGGTTTCCACTAGAGAACAGGGTGAATGGTAGCTATGGGAAGGCATGTTATCTGCTTGGGAACTGACATCTTGGGGCTTGTTCTGGTTCCTGTTTAAAAGCATTGCCCTTGTGAAAACATCCTCAAGCCCAGTGGCATGTGAGCAGGCTGAAGTCAGCTTTTGTACTGCAAAAAGCCCAAGGTAATTAGGCATTTATATAAATAATACTTGAGAAAATAGAAGAACATTTATTCTAGCTGCTCTCTGGATATGTGAGTTTGCCTTGCTTTTTAAATTATTGTAAAGAATGGATGGAAGATCATCATAAATGAGGAGTATAATCACATAATGCAAGCCTTCTTTCTGTTTGGTAACACTGCTTGCAACTCAAGTCATGTGCAATTTGTAAGAGTTATCAAACCAAAGGAAAAATTAGGGTAAAAAAACACGGAGTTGTAGCAGAGATGGTTTGGGAGGGACTGAATGGAAAGTGGCAGGACTACAAATTGTGAATTAGGGGTCTGCTTCCTGCTCTGAATAATTTCAAGCTGTATTATATAGTATGGTGCCTACTGGAACAATCCTTGTTTGTATCTCAGTGGTCAGTAATACCTGGGGCCAGTGGGGTTAGAAATAGCAATAAACTGTTGGGGCATGGGGGTGGAAAAGCAGCAAAGCAACAAACCATGGCAATACATAACATAGTTTCCAATCACACTTTGTGATTACTTGCTTTTGGTGATGGACTCTGCCCTTTGAGTCAGTGGCTCAGCTCTGACCTGTGGGTGCTACCTGGCTCCTTGGTTGGGGCTCCCTGGGGGTCACAGATGCTCTCACCCCCTGTCCTGCTACTGCCAGGGACCCAGCCTGGTGGTGTCCTGCCACGCACCGTCCTGGAGCGGCCACCTCCTCAGCGCCACACTGTTCTCTCCAGGATATCCCGAGGATAAGAGGGTTTGGCACAGTGATGGTGCGCCAGTGTCCTTGTTTCTGGGATAGCAACCCTGAAGAAAGGGAATGTCTTGTGTTCATCACTTGACCTGAAATTTTCTCTATTGAGCTTGAGGTAAACATGAAAGTTTGGTTTGGTTTGGTTTTTTTTTTAAATTAAAAGTCACAAGATTGAAATGTGGACAACACAGTTACAAAGTTGAGAAAAACAGGTGAACAGGGATGAAAGGAAAACTAGACCTATCGTTTCTTGGACTGCCTCCTGCCAGCTGAACAACTGGCTGTCCCTGCTTTGGAGACCCTCGTGTCCATTTAAAAACACCCCCGATCTCGCCAGAAGACAGCCAGCTGTGTGCTGGTCTGGTGCCTGGCTAAGCCTTACTTAGGCTGATGGCAAATCACTAGAGTTTTCCATATGAACCTTATAAATTTAAATGGGATGTAACCATGGTCAGTGCACCTTGCACGCTATGAAGTTTCACTTGAGACTGGCAATGATGGTAGTCGAGTCACTTGAGGTGACTTGTACAACTTAGTCACAGGGAATAGTGTAGGGAAGTGATTAACAGAAACTCATTTGACTGACCATTCTCTGAGGGATGATAGAATGATGAATGCGCTGCTTGTCCTGTGCTGGATCTGGGATTTCTGCTAAGCTTCAGCTGTAATAATGTTTTAGTGGAGGTGAATTTCCAGCACTGGTGCAATAAATAACTCTGCCATGGTACATTTACTGAACCATTTAGTGAGGGTTGCTGACTGCTAAGAGACTGGCCTTTCTCCCCGGTCTACTACTTTCAGGGAAGTGAAATTATTGTTCCAGAAGCTAGTGGTTTATTGGTGTTCGTCTTGAGATGCTTAACATCTCCTTCAGTCTTTGATGTGATTATCTTTTTGTAAACAGTAAGTCTTGGAGACAAAATGGGGAACTTCAGAAAAGCTGTTAACTGCATGAATAAATTCTGAATTTAAAATTAGTAACACTTCTGTCTTGTCAATACGTAGACATATAAAAGTTCATTTTGTACTTCCCCCTCCCCTTCTGTGTCTATATTTGTCTTTTAACAAAGTTTCTTTTTTTCTTCTCAGCATCAACAGTAAGACTGGGTTTTTCTTTTCCCTGTATGTAAAAGCTGTCTGTTGAATGGCTGATGAGGGAAAGGTGTTTAGACTGTGACCTGAGGCTGGTTTCTGCATGGCCAGGTCATTCTGCAGCAAGTTCCTCAAATGACTTTAAATGCAGAGTTCCTTTGGTCTACATCTAGACACCTAAAACTACTGAGAATGTCAGTTCCTTTGGTTTTCCTGCTGGGCAAGACTGAAGTCTAAGACTAGCCAGCAAAAAGTTTAGTGAAATTCCTTCTTTTTGGCAGGATTTTCATGGGAGTTTCTTGCAGGGATGATGAAGTAGCAGCTAATAGCTCTGGGAACCTTGTTCTGATACTGAGAGTCCTACTCTGCCCTGTGAAGGGTGACATGTCTTCTTCCTCTGCAGATACCCAGATATTTGGAAGGTACTGTTTATTGCCAAAGACAGCTGCCAAAGTCCTTCAGGCGAGTGTTTTATTTGTTCTTAATAAAGTGGAGAAAGGTGCTACCTTTTCAGTCAAGGTGCTACAGTTGTCCTAGAACTTGGGTACTGTACCTGAGTGGAAAGAAGGGACATGTCTTGTAAAAAGAGTAGGATGCAAGAAAATAGATTAAGTTTTATGTTTGACTCATTTATGGTTAGTTTATGTGAAACTGGAGTTCTGTAGCTACTAATAAACTAATAAGAAAGGTTAATTGATGCATTTCCTTTTCACTCTTTCAGAGACACCATTTCCTTTCCCCTACCACAGCCCTCCTTTCAGTGGTCTTGAACAGAACAAACTGAAGAGATTATTTTTTTTTTTCTTCCCTTGCTCTTTCTGCTGTTCAGGAACATATGGGACCCAAATCCTGTTAACAGGAAAAAAACTTTTTTAATGGACTTTATAATTAAGGTGGCACATTGCTCTGTTGGAGTGTTATAGGTGGCATATGCAGTAAGCCTAAAATAAGGACTATCTTTCTTTAGTTGCCTTTAGTTGCTGGGATCTCTTTTGTTGGCTATAAACATCACTTGGAAGGAGGTACCACCAAGAGCCTTCTCCACAGCTGTCTGGGTGCTGTTCCCTGCTCTCACACCATTATCATAGGACCATAGAATGGTTTGGGTTGCAAGGGGACTTAAAGATCATCTAGTTCCAACTCTCCTGCCATGGTTACCCCCCCTTATTTAAGGGCTGGTTAGGTGGATCCCCATGCACATGAAGCTGGGCAGGGAGCAGACCCCAGGAGTGTTTATGCATTGACTGGAAATCCAAGCCACTGGGTTACATTTGAGATCGATCTTGTATGTCTCTTTCCAATGTACTAATGGTGCACTTCCTTTCTGTGGACTAAGCCATTTTTGGTTGATACGCCTCTTCTGGTAGGTGGGAGAGGGAAATTTAGACGCAGTCTATCACCACTCCAGTAAGCAAAAAAAAATCCCCAAATAGAGCAAATCTTCCATGTCTGTGTTCTACTTCTTATGCCATATTAAAGCAGACCCTTGCTATTCCCTTAGAAAGAAGCCATAGCTGCATTTTGTGAGGAGGATACTATGCTTGTAAAACATTTGAAGCTTGCTTGCTGGATCAGGCCATGCAGGGACTGGAAACCAGGCAAAGTGGTGCCTGAACTGTGGCTGACGTGGACAGGAGCTCTGTCTCTGGCGTTTGACGGAGGAAACATGATGGGAAGGAGCATCCTGCAGAGCTGGAGGCATCCGAAGAACTTTCAGGCCAAAGGAGGAGTTACTTAATGAATCCATAAACCCCCAATCAGTGAACAGCCAACCCTGCAAGTGGCCAAAAGCCAGATTTTTTTCGTATACATTTAGAAGGAAAATCCTATGGTGGTGTATCCATTTTGAATAAGGGTTTAAAGTTTTTCAAAGACTAGAGAGCTCAGCAGTGTTACTTTTCCATTAAATCAATTTTGCAAGAGCCTGAATAATACCAGCCTTGCTGACAATAAGTTTGTGAAAGCAGTTCACGTGCAAGTGTTGCCTCTGTGCATGTGCTGCCTCTGGGAAGGTGATGGATTCTGTAATTCATGTCAAGAGATCTGTGCATCGTTCTGCAAACAGAGGTGATGCTTCAGATCAAATCAATAAATCGTTCCTGAGGAGTAAACCTTCCAAACAGGATTCCCTCTGCATTTTAAAAACAAGCATCATAGCTAATACTGCTATAGAGGTAGTTACTGACAGCATGCTGATAAGGGCATCTAATTTTAGAAACTTCTGTAGCTGAGGTTGGGGAGTATCTTTTACATGTGGAGAGCTGGAACATAGTAGCCCAAGGTGCTCCCCAAGGAGCGAAACAAGGAAGCGTCTTGCTTATGTGATGACAGAAATCTCCCTTCAGACTACACCAAGAAACAAAAGGCCTCTCCTTACCTCTTGCTATTCAGGAGGCTTCTGCAGCTACACATAATGCAAGTTTAGCCAAAGCAGAGAACGAGTGAATGAGGAAGATATAAGCACTTTATCAAAAAATAACTTGGCCATTTATCTTCAGATTGAATCTTTCTCGACTCTTCCTTCTTTCCCTATTTCCCCATCTCTAAACCAAGAGCAGCAATCATCTAAGCTGCTCTCAATGTTGATGCATCTTAATTTTACTTACATTCTGTGGACTAAACAATATATTGTCAGTCTTAATGGTTTTTGACCTAAAGACTGTCTGTTCTTCCACATATACCAGAATGACTTTAGAAAGCATGATGAATTTTCCTTTAGCAGCAGTCTGGAGATACCTGTATGCTTGGTAAATTTTATAGTGCTGCCTAATACCACACTACAAGTATCTTAAATTAGCTGGATAAATGCAGATTGATTCCAGTCTTTCAGCATAAAAGAAAATCAGACTAGGCAGAAAAAGTGGTAGTGAGAACAGGGCCTGCTGCTGACTTAAGGGCACTTGGGCGGGGGGGGGGGGGGGCAGGGGGCTTGTGGAGGCTGGAGGCTTCTCTCTTCCTAGAGCTGGAAGAGAAGGAAATAATGAAAAATATGCTCCAAGTATGTCTCTCTGGCTCTGAAGAAAACTGGAGGGCATTCTGCTTGTCATTTTCTTTACCCGCACAAATCCTTTCTTTTTAAAACTCTAGCTCATAGCTGCGCTGGGGGGTCACTTTACACAAAACTTACGCTTTCCCTGTGGCTTATTTGAGCCCAAGTGATGGGGCCTGACCAAGTTGCATCTCGCACCTTCAGAGCCAGGTTGGCATCACTGGCTTTTAGGATTTGCTCTGTCCTTCTGTCTCACGCTGGGTTAATTTAGCCTCATCTTGGTAAACAAGAAAAGGGTCCTTATTCAACAGATTTGAGCTGGAGTGACTGCAGCTGTCGTCTGGCCTGTGCACAAACCAATTTTGTTCATTCCCTCGCCTGGCAGGAAGCCTGCACCAGAATTGTGTCGGGACTAATCAGCATTAAACCAATGTCAGGAGGGCTGCGGCAGGCTGCCCTGTAACAAGGCAAGAGCAACAAGGCTGTTCAGGAGGGATTAGCATAAGTCCTGCCCGGGATGCAGCTGTGCAAGGAAAGGCGCTGAAACTGTAAGGAGTATTTTTCTTGGGCTTGCTTGTTGTGAAAGTCCCTAGCCAACTACCAAAAAAAGTAGCTTCACAGTGAGAAGTCGGCATGATTTGCTGTATGTGTTCATAAATACGAAAGCCAGGAGAAGGTGCAGTGTCCATGGAGCTGTAATATCCAGGAGATGCAGGTGGTTCCTCTGAGTATGCTGGGCTTTCTTCCCCTGGAAAGGCAAGACGGGGGGTGGGGGGGGGGGGTGGTGATGAATAAGTTGAGTGTGTGATCTCCAGCCCAAAGATGATGTTAGTGATGCTGCTGCTAGTCTTATGTTATACCATAAGAGATGTGTTAGTACTAAACAATATGAAGGCTGGGAGGTGGAGATATTTCTGAGAGAAGACCTGAGGCTTGGCAAGGGTTGATTCACAGCTCCAGTGCTTCACAGTCTATTTTCCTGCCTGGTACTTACATTGCAGGTTCAAGAGTGCCTCCTGGTTTGCCTTGAAAGCATTAAATCAGAGATCCCAAATTATGTGTTTTTGCTCCAAAGATGCTGAAATGTTGATGTCATTCTTTGCTCTCCCTTCCTTACAGCTATTGAATTGTCTTTGCAATTTTACATCTCAAATTATTTCTGTCTTGATCCTGAGCAGCATGATTTAGCTTTGAAGTCAACCCTGCTTTGAATGGGGGCTTGGACCTCCAGAGGTCCTTTCCAACTTGGTTATTCTGATCCTCCTGCTTTCACAGATACATGTTTTGGATGATCTTACGCCTAAAATTCTCCAGCTTACTCTCCGACTCTGTTAGGGGGTCCGTCTGTTTGTGTATCTGCTCAGTATTAGTCATCCTTCTCTGACTGTAGCTATAACAGTTCATTGTATAACCACATAAAATTGATATGCTCCTGTATTATCCCCAGCGGGTACAACCATGCTCTAAATGCTTTTTAGGCCTCCTAAACCTCTAGGTAAATCTGCATCTGCCTAAATTTACACATCAAAACTGTTTTCTAGTACAAAGCTAAGCCCAAATGAACTTTTGAACCGTGCCCCTGCCACATGTTAAGTGTGTTGTCATTGTTTAGGAAGCTCATTTAGGGGGAGCAAGCAGACCTTCTGGTCTAAGATGCCCCAGTTAATTGTAAGCTACACAACATAAGAAATCCTCCTTCTTAGGGAAAAATCATTAGCAACAAACCTATCTGAGATGAGTGAACAGACACCCAGGAACAGACCGGCTTTCTGAGCGTGCTCATCAGTAGAAAAATCCATCAGGTGTTGGTGAAGAAGGGGCCAAAGTCCCCAGCCTTGCCTTGTGCTTACTCATACATGAGAGCGCTGCGGTGAGGACCTTGGCAAGACTCTGGCTGCTTTGGGTGTGAGGGTGTGACAAGATATGGCGCTGTGTTACCAAAGCTCGTGTAAAGCCTGAACGTCCTCTCTGACAGTGTGGAGCATTTGGTGGGTGTGAGGTTATTAATTAGGCAAAAGAATATCCCCTACTGTCAGTGCTTTCTGAAACACTGCTTTCCTAAAGGGCAGTGAAATGGTTTGGGAGTAAAAGGTTAAAAGACCCCACCCAAACAAAAAAAAACCCTAATTTTTTGAAAACTTTGTTTCCAGCTAGGCACTAACAGAAATGAGTGGGCTTTCAAAGGACCCTCCAATGCACATCCTGGAATACTCACTGAAATAGTTGGTCTCCACATTGTGTGTGTGTAATATATATATATGAATCTTTCCAACTCTGGTATCTCTGATTATTTTTTTGTTTGGTTGTTTTTTTGGTGTTTTTTTGCCAGTCTTGGGTGAGAGAAACCTGTCTGGTGCAGGAGCTCTGCCTGAGCTGAAAGCAGGGCAGGGCAGACGAGGAGGGCTGGGGAGGATCTAGTCCCTCATTGCTCTCACCTCCCACGCTGCAGGGCAAACTGGACCATACTGTGCAGAGCACACCGCCTCTTGGTTTTTTTTTTTTTTCCTTTTCCATAGTCATCTTCTAGCAACATCTTACCTGCCATGTTCATGTTAATGATACGTCTCGTTCTTTCCCTGACAAAAGTGATCAAAAATAGCTGTTTAAAAGAGGGAGGGCCAGTAACAGGAACTAGATTTGCTGTAACCCAAACTCCTTTTATCTTCTATCCTTAAAGGCTGGTTTTTTTTCCTAAACAAATTACTGCTTTTTCAGAGTCTGTTAGTCTCTGGATCTTCAAAAGCGACTTTCCCAAATGTAGTGGTACACTTGGATTCTGGGGGGGTCTATTTTTCATGCTTAATCATGTGCAGTGTGCTATGCTGACAGCCAGTGGCTTCACGCTGTTACCCTGAAAGTGCCACCTCTTGCCATTTCTAATACAAGAGGTTGTTTTTTTTTTTTAATTCAAGGCATTTGACAAGTTTGAACCCCCTCCCTGTGAGAGCGCAGATGGCAGCTAAAGGGATGCTGGAACGCTTTGTTTCCTACCTTGGTGATGACAAACCGTGTTTCAGGAGAGAGCGGCGAGACTGTCTCTGCAAATCTGTTCGAACAGATCCTGTGTCCCTGACAAAAATGGAAGGGTTCTGATGCTCCCTGTGATGGCTAGTGCTGTGGTCTAGTGTCCTACATGCTTACCCATGCTCTCTTGCTTGATCATTATGTTCAGGGCTCCCCTCCTGTCCAGATCTCAGTTTCTCGATTTCTAATGCTCTTAAAGAGCTTGCGCATGTAATGTTCCATCAATCTCTTCTTGATTTTGTGGGGTTTTGGTTTTCTGTCTTTTTTTCCCCCCCCACTTGTACAAAACTCCAAATGTCATGATTGTCTACTAAAGGGGATTTTTTGCATTTGGTGACCTTTTTGAAATTGTGAGAAGATGAGAGAGGAAACAACAGGTAGCATTTTTAAGACAGGAAAAGGTCTACCTTATAGACCAGAGAGGCACCTTGATGTTCTAGATGGAGTTGAGGCTGTAAAGAAAGTGCTAGATTAAACAAGGCTGAAATCCTGTTGAGCCTTTCTGCGTGATGTCCCAGTGGGAAATCCCCTTTGTCACAGTGCAGGTTACCCTGCAGCAGCTCCTGAGCTGGTCCTGGAGGAGCTGAAGCAGCCTGCGGTGCATTGCTGCCTCTTCTGCCTCAGGGCATCCTGTGAGAAGCACAGAGCGGCTCTGGTTGGCAGGGAATTAATTATTCATCTTCGAGGAGAAGGGCTCTTCAGGAAAATTCAACCTGCTGCAGCTCCTTTCTCCATCTTAAGGGCCATGTGTGGATTGCAAGGTTTGTATGTGTATAGCTGGCATAGACCAGGGTTTTAAAGAAAAAGACAGCTTGGACTTGAAATGTCCAGAGGCACAGCAAATTCCAAATTCATGATCTGACTTGGGAGTTTTGCTTTCTGAATAATATGGGGGAAAAAAGCTGTGGTCAAAACCTTTTCTTCTGCTTAAAGCTATATAATATTAAAATAATAAATACACACATATGCACATTTATGCTTCTTGCTGTAGTGCACGACTATTTTATTGCCCAGCTTTCCTGTACTCTTTGTGAGCCAGATTGGCTGGTGCTTAGAAGTTCATTTTATAGATGTGCAGCTCGTTTTTTCAGTTTCTGAGGCATTGTGGGGTTTGTTGGCATTTGAACATATTCCTTTGTTCTGCGTAGTAGTGCCATCATGTGCAGTCCTCATTCCCCC
The DNA here is from genome assembly GCF_011004875.1 of Balearica regulorum gibbericeps. Taxonomy (NCBI): domain Eukaryota; kingdom Metazoa; phylum Chordata; class Aves; order Gruiformes; family Gruidae; genus Balearica; species Balearica regulorum. Next base: position 66,708,212 of record NC_046184.1, read on the forward strand.
TGCTCTCCTTCGTCTACTATTTCCCACTCTTCCTGCAGTTTTTGTACAGCTTTGATGAACTAGATGGAAAGACGAATCCAGCTAGGGTGTGGAAAGCAGCGCTTTCCCCTCTCCATCCCTCCATTCCTCCCCCAGGTATCCTTCATCTGGCTCACCTGACCCGGGTGGTTCCCCATTGGAAATGCCTGAGCTGGTGAACCAAAAGCTTGGATGCAGGGCTGGGAATAAGGAGAGATGAGAGGAGGTGTGGTGCTTCAGGTGGTGCCCAAAGCATCACTGCTGCTGCTGAGTGTCTGCAGCTTCGCAGAGCTTGATGTTAAGAAATAATTCATTGCTGGTTTTTTCTATGGTAGCCACTGAGGTTAAAGCTGCAGAGGAACTCCAGGCAATTTTCTCCCCCCTTTTTTTGCTAATTACAGGTGTAGGTTGTTCTTAGAAGCCACTGCAGAAGTTGTCTGTTGGGGACCTTTGCAAAGCTTTGTGCTTTTTTGTGATTGGAATACACTCCTACTGTAGCTTGCTTACTGAGCTACAATCACATAGGATACATCTTTCTCAAAAGAGCACAATTTCCAAACTATTAAGTAAAAGAAAGGTTAGGGAAAGGGACAAGCTGACCTTCTGTCAGGACAAAGTGTGTATTGAAGTAAGTGCTTTTGCTTCTACAGGTTGACACAAGGTTGTGTTTTCAAAGCAGAAACTAAAATGTCTTTGGAAACATAAGTTATTTTAGACAATGATGTTGATTGCATGGCTTCTTCGACATGCCCTGACAGATCAGGGAGATGAAGCAATGTTGTCGTTTGCCTAATAAAGTGCAAACCTCTGTCAGAGAGTCCACCTGGATGACTGTTGTGGAGTCACGTGAGTCTGTGTGTTATCATTTGGGTAGGGCAACCGCACTTTGATCTGAACTGGAGAAGGAGCTGTACCCCTACAGGGCTTGGGCTTTGCTGCCATTAAATCAGCTGCTCAAGATTTACCCCTGTGGGCTGCATCAACATCCATTGTCTCTTTAGACATGGAAGAAACAATGGAGAGGTGGGAAGGTGATACAGGATAGCGCTGTTGCAGGATCGTTACAAGGGCATCCATCTACCCTCACTGCAAGGTGGAAAGTGTTACTGACCTGAATGAAACAGAGCTTAGCGCTAATCTGCTGCCTAAACCAGCTCTGTTGGAAAGCACCGGTCTTAGAAAGGGAGCAGGAAAGGTGAGGGAGATACCTGGATAAACACTCCGAAGTGTTCAGATCTTTGGGATAGGTGGCAAAAAGATGTTTCTTTGGGAAGGGGTAACAAGAAGCACCATCAGAACTGGTACTGCACAAATTTTATAGCTGACTTAAAATACCTGTTTTTTCAGGCTGTTTATAAATTGATACTCTGGTGCCACAGATTCAGGTTGAAGTTTTGTATTTCTGAATTAAAATGTCACATTCAGTCTGTCATATTGATATAAACAGAGAATAAACCTTGCTGAATTCAAAGCCCAGGATGAACTCCTACTTTAACAAGCAGCCTTTTTCAGAGGCAGGACAAGTGTACTTTTGAAGCTTTGTTATTTTGGCTTATAAATAAGCTTCACGGGAAGTTTGAATGTTTTGTAAGTCTTTCATAATCCTTAAATTTGCAGCTGTAGGATCTATGTGAGTGCTCAGATTCCTTTAAACCGGTGTATGTACATACTCTTTCTGATTTCAAAGGGGAATTCTGTTTGCCACATGCGCCGCCTGTTCTTGTGATAACTCGGAGACCAGCCCCGTTGGACTCATTCTTTGTGTATGTGTGAAACTCTTGAAATATTCATTATAGTCTGTGGTAATCTAATACTAGTGAATCATCTTACAGTCCTTTACAAGAAGGTATTTTTTTCAGCCTGATAATAAAAGTGCAGGCTTTATTTAAGCAAATAACTAGTAATACTTGTGCTCAGCTAACCTCTGCTTAGCTTATTGCTAAGTAAACTCACAGCTATGTAATTACTGAGATCTGTGTCATTTGCTGTCTTAAGTATTTATAGTTTGGGTCTTTCCTCTTGTGTGTGCTTCCTATGTAAGTATCCAAAAAAATTTGCTTCCTCAATGTAAATATTTAATCCAGTGCACACAGACCTGTTAACCTTTGCATCGAGGAGGAATGCTTTCACTGTATTTGCATGTTGCAGAATAAATCACCAGAAACCTGTCAAACTCTGAAGAGATATGCAAATGCCTGCATCTCTTTAATCTGGCATGTGCGTATCCTGTCTGATTTGAGATGGGAATTCTAATCCTGTGGGAGCGATGCAGGAACTCCTGATGCTACCACAGTGCTGTGAGGAGTTACAAGCCAGCTGGTGCCCAGGTTTGCGGACCGTCTCTGTTGTTGCTCAGGCCAATTTGTGGAGCTGGGAAGAGCCCTAGATGCAGGGGACAGCTTTTGAACCTGTAGCAGAGTGCTCCCACCAGTCCTCTCTCTTTGGGAGAGAGGGAGTGTGCACATATATGTGGTTGTGAATACATTATATGTGTGCTTTCTCTGCCATAGAATAATGCTTTTCAGTTGGTAGGCTTATGTTTTATAGGGAATGTGAGTGGGGACTATTGAAACCCATCCTTATGCACCATAAATGACTCTCTCCTGTCTTGATTTGAAGGAATAACAACTTCTTCCTCTATGCAAAATGATTATGCTCTTGTTTTCTGTAACCAGATGCTCAGATTTAGCTGTCCTGCATTGTTACACCAAGACACCGTCATTTTCAGCGTTGTGTTGCTATGCCCATACATTTTAATTGTTTCCTTCTGCATGCCCTTCCCTGTATTTATGAGACCTCCCAGACCTTAGTACACTCAGAGAGGCCGTAGGTATTAAAGAGCGTTCAGCTGTAGTATAGTCCATGCCTAATCCAGCCTTGATCTGCTCAGTATGAAATACTCTGTTTCTAATGTATGCTCCAAAAGAGCATGGTATGGCTTGCTCTATTACATGAAGCATTCTATTTAACTCCACAAAATTCCCCTTTATGTGAAAAGGAAGTGTAAAATATCATAACATAACTCTTGTTGGTTTTGCATGGGATATGTGTAATGGTCGGGAGGGCTCTCGTGGCTGTTTGGGGTGGCTCCATATGGTTTGTTTTGGAATTAGCTTCTCTGTAGTCAGTGACAACTTGTGCTTATTTAAAAAATGAGAGCAGCAATTACATGCCTTCTACTTAAGTGTTTTAGTGTGCCAATCAACCTGGGATCCAGGCACTAGAAGATTAGTGGTAAAGAGGAAACATTTGCTTAGATGCCAGGTAATTTTAGGGTTATTTAGATTTCTGTCTGCCGCTTCCATTTCTACTAGCAGGACACTAAAATAATAGGCAAAATATGCACTTGGGGTGGAAGCGGTCTTCGATTTCTTATTCTCCTTTTTGTGCATCTCTCCAGCTCCTTTTTCAGAGTCCCACTGGCTCTTTTCAACCCTATTTGAGGCCAGGAAACGTGCTCTGTTCCTGTTTTTGGTTCTCCATGGTCTTTTGACCTTTAAGGTCTAAAAAAATCCCCGAAACATTTATTGTTTTTACATGGGTATCTACTGATCTACAGAGGGATATTTTACTGGAGTGGCAGTGGAAATTTGAGGGGACAGGGGGCAAGACACTGATTTTCATTGCTGGGCTTTAGCAAAGGAGAGACTTTTAAGATGTAGAGCCCTTTGCACTGATCCCTTTTACCTGTTTTGTGGGACTTTACCTGTGTTCTTTAAGAGATCTTGTTGATGACAGTGGAAGGTGATTACTGGAGTTTAAAGCTGATTTGTTGGGAGAGCAGGCAAGCCAAAATACATCGGAGATGAAATTTGATAAAAGCCTCAAAGTGCTATTTTTGGGGGGATAAAGGTTAGGACTGCACCTGCAGAATCACCTCCATTTCCAGATGTCTGTGGGGACAACTGGGACAAGGGAAGAAAGGGTCTGAGATGCAGTGGCATTCAGAAGCTGAATCAGAGAGAATTATTTTTCTGGCCTTCTCAAAGGAAATCTACCTTTACAGAGATGCATTAGCACCTAATACTCCTTAAGGCATTAAAGGAAGCCAAATAATTTCATTTCTGGGCTCCCCTTTGTAGGAGTCTGAGCTAAATCTAGAGGCATGGTAGAAACACTGCTGTGCTTCCAGTTTTCCATCTAGAGTCTAGTTTGGATCCAGAAATTAGTATTGGTCCATGCCTTTCGATTTGAATCCTGACACTTTACTGTGGCATGGGGACTGAGTCCTGGTTTCAGCTTTCTGTATTTTCAGTAGACTCGGAAATAGGGCACAAAATGGTTAGCAGCGGTAAAGCATAAATCTGGTTGGTTATGCTTTGTCTGAAATTTATAGAGCTCTGCTACAATGAAAAAAACCTAAAGCAGTATCTAACTAGTCATGGTTTACTTCTTAAGGTTTACTTAAGCATAGAGAATATTTTTCGTGTGGCTTAGATGTACAATTACTGTGCATTGATAGCTTCTTAATGATCCCTTGTGTAAACTCATTGGCAGCAGTCTGACCTTCAAACAGTTTCTAGAATTGCAGGTGATGCTGACCAAGACATGTAGGTTCTTGCAAAGATGTTTGTGGCAGAAGAGGTATTTTAGCTGAATAGTTACAAGATCTTTCTTTCAATATGATGATGTTTTTCCCTCTTAGCAATGTTCTAACATTTTAATTGACAAAACTCCATTGGTGTTTTTTTTTCAAGAGCTAATAAGAACTGTGTCATCTAGCAGGTTGTATAAATGTCTTGTTCCTTTGGTGGCAGATTTGCCCGCAGTGGAAACATTTGCAGCAATATGATGATCTCCAGTTATTGTAGTACAGCTGGGTTCAAGCAACTGAGAGCATTCTCCAAATTGAAATGGTTTCTCGGGTCGCTTTTAAGTGGAAGTATCAGCTCTAAGGACTGATATAGCTGTGTGGGCTCATCTGCTTGCACCTTCGTTCCTGCTCACCATTCTTCTCCATTCGGGAGCTCTGGTAACTTCAAGCCTTGCCTGTGGGTGCTTGTGACTTTTCAGTGTGTGGAAAGTTTTTGTCTTTTCTTCTTCTAAAAGGATTCATTTGTTGAAAACTGGCAGAAGATCGGCTCTTGGAGACTGTCATGAGGACAATTATTTGTTGGCAGCAGCTTAAACAGCAGTTTTTCAAAAACCCCTAAACAAAACCAGTTTGTGCTACACAAGGGAGTGTTTCTGCTTCATGCTGATGAAAGAGCTTTCCTGACTACAAGAAGCAAAAGTTTTTTTCTTTGCTAGACCCCTTTCCCATCAACACCACATATAACTAAGTTTTCATAAAGCTTAGCAGCTGCGGCCTTTAACAGATGAGCATTGCTTTGCTGTAACCCTTTGCTTGTAAAGGGCATGCGAAAAGGTAACTCATATATTGAAAAGCTACTTCTAGGTCCACCTTCTCTAAATCCACCTCTTGCCCCACTGATAAAACCAGCTGTCTAAAGCTCCTCCTCCCAGGAGGGTGAAGAGGCTGTCCCTGCCCACAGTATGTTAAGTTGTTGGCCTAACTGCCACTGTTGGGTTGTGGATTGTGCCGTTTGAAGAAGAAAAATATTCTTCTGAAATTTGGAATAGCTTCCTTCTGGAGTGTGCTAATAGATGTCAATGACCAGGTTTTGCAGGCTGGCCAATTGAAAACCAACCATGAGTTCTTTGGATCCTCCTTGTGGCTCAGCACATCAAGGGGCAGCTCTTGAGGACATCAGAAAGCAAGGGCTTCCTTTAAACCAGAAGAGTCTGTTGCCCAGCCTAACAGTGGGAACTGAGGTCTCAAGCTGGTATGAGATGGCTAAAAAGAAGGTCTCCAAAAAGCGAAATGCCAAATCAGACATAGCTGACTAGTCGAGCTGCAGGACGGGCATCTTCGTGCTCTGTTTATGTCAAAGTTGATTAGTGCTGAAAATGGTCCAGGCCAAATTAAGCTTCTTTCTTTTCTTGTACTGATTTGCAAGCCAAGCTTAATTAGGGTGGCAGAAGGTGTTATCAGTGAATTTATTCACACTCTGCTGTTGTGTAAATGCAGCTTTGGTGAAACTGCTTTTAAGAAACAAAACACCTGAAACTTGCCATCCTGATGAACCGGGGGTGGGGGTGGGATGTTTGTGAGCGTATATTTCCAAAAGCAGTCTGAGAATGCGGTGCCATGTTTTAACACAGAAATTAGGTACATTTGAACTTGATCCTGCCCTTGTAAATGAGTAGAAAGTGCAAGCGTGAAAGGGGTCCTGTGCAAAAGGCATGACTGGATACCTCATTCTGGGTTCAGCCCATGAAGGGAGGTGAATATGTGAAATGAGGAGTGGGGAGTGGGTGTTGCACTGAGCAGGAAGCTGTTCAAACTTCATGGAGGACATGATTGCATCTAAAATGCTTTCTCTTCCTTGGCAGTTCAGCCCAAGCCTGCAGTCAGGTGCCTGTTGCTCCAAAGCCAGGGATTCCCTCACCGGATTGTCTTTGGCATCCTGCTGTGTTTAAGGACCTGAGCTAGTGTCTTGCTTGAACATTTTTCACTCTGCCGTCGTTAATGTTCTTCTGGGAACTAAGAGATGGATTTCAAACCCTTCAGTTTCATACAGTTATGTACATTACTCATTTGCTTTGTAATTAACCAGAAGGTTAGTGGGCAATTTAAGAATAATGATGTATGAAACTTAAATGAACTTTAAATTATTGCTCAAAGTGTTTTCTCTATTAATACAAATGCTCATTCATTCCCATTAGCAAGTATTCAAAACGAACAGCAGATTTGAATATAAAAATGCAGTAAGAAAGAAAATACGCCACTTATTGTATATGAACAGAATGGACCAAGGATCTCTGAGGCATGCTCTCTGCATATCACTCAGCAGTGGATCGGGAGCCTGCTGCAAAGGCAGGGTGGCAGCGCCAGCAGCCCGACTGAATTCCACACACCTTGATTTCTAGAGAAAATAAAGGTGTGAGGCATAAATAATTCCCTATATTTATAAGTGTAGGCCCAGTTTTATACTTGTTCCACTGTTTCCTCCTAATCCATTCCAGCCTTTGGGGACAGACCCCAAGGTAATCGTGTAGCAGCACCATGCCTCCAGGACCTGTTTATTAAACTCCCACCCCACTGCAAAAAAATCAACGAAACTGTTGTAATTTAAGCCATGACTTTTTGGATTTGACAAGATTATGATGCAATTTTGTGTAAAAGGGATGGTGTCATTCATCCTTGTTCGCTAGTGTAGCGGGATGTCTGTGGTCTGTTGGCAGCTGGGACTGAGGCTATTTTAAGAAGCTGATGGTGGCGGTGCTGTATAATGTTACTCTGTAGGCGGAGAGTAAGTATTTTAATCCAGGTCACAAGGAAGGGATGATGGCAAACTAAACTGTTCATGTTAGGTTTTAGCCTTTTCCTCTTTATTTAGACTTGTGCAGTAACTCTTAGGTGAACAAATCTCCTTTTTAAAAGGACCTTTGAAATATTGAGCCTTTTCTAAGTGTAATTAGGTTGTGGCAATAGTCATATTCCGTTACATTGTGTTTGTTTAAAGAATTATGCTGTATGGCAGTGTTCATAGCTCTGTATTTATATCGCTGTTGTCAATGATCTTCTGTCATTCTTACTTCTTGTGCAGGAGTTTACGTAACTTCTGTGATGGTTTAGCTAGATGACTGATGATGGTGAATGGTCAAAGTACTGAAGACCATAGCAAAACCAGAACCTGTCCCGGCGCATCTGGCTAGGCATCCCTTCATGAGTTGTTCTGTCTTTCCTTTTCGCTCTTCTTATTGTAGAGGTGATGGCTAAATCCATGGAAGCTCGGTGCCAAATTCCCTTTGAATGATAATGTTGCAAAGGACTTTTGGGGAGAGCTGTGAGGACAACCTGGCAGAGAGGCTTGTAAAGGCACTGCGGGTATGGTCCATTAGCAAGGGCAGTCTCCGGCTTTGGCATTTGTTTCGTTTGTTTCCTCTAATTTAAATATTTATGCAACTTTTTAGCTCAAACAGCTCAAAAGCAGAATGAAATAGCTTAAGACACCTGGAGTGGAAAAGCATCATCCTGCAGATTTGAATGTGCGTTATCTTCAGTTGCCTCCTACAGAAATGAGAAAATGACCCTAAAATACAAACTTACATTTAAAAATCCTTATTGAAAGAACTCCTGTGCCCTCTGCCAAGGGCTGCCTTCCCAGCAAATACAGCCTTGGCAGAATTATCTGGATCCTCTGAACTGACGCCTGGATTAACAGCTCAAGTAGGAAGTCGTGGTGGAAATACTCTGAATTTACACCTAGAAACTGAATGACCAGAGGGGTCAATGGTATTGCAGCTTTAATATATGCTTCAGGTTTATAAAAATAGATTTAACTTGAGGATTGCATAATGCCTTTGCATAGTGTATGAATGGGACTTTTTTGGACAAAGGAATGCCATAGTGTCTGTGAAAACATTTTTGATTTTCTGCAGGAGATGAGCAGGCCAGTTGGAAGAAACCTCAGTTAGACATGCTAACAGGAAACTCTTCCATGGCTAGTGGCTGTTGGAGTAGCTGTTACTGGAAGAGATTAAAATTGTTCGTCCAAGTTATAAACACAGTTTATTTATTTAAATTTTTGTCTAAAATCACCCTACTATGAGACAGAAATGATGAACAGAACTGTTGGATAACTTTAGAAAGTCACGAAAATAGCATGCAGTGCAGCATTGAAGGTGTAACAACATGGCTAACAGTATTATACTAAAGAAAACCTCTTGGGTTGAGTTCAACACCAATTAAAGAACATTGGTATTTTTCCCCCTTGAGTTTCACAGGCTCTGGAATGGCTCAATGTATGAACAAAGCTGTCTTTCATAATAGGGAAGCTGTACAGCAGCATGCTGTTTGAAGTACTGAGAATTTAATCTTGTTACTAATTTTGAACAAGTATTTCCACAATGTCTGTCAATGCGTTCAACAACTTTATAGTAATACAGTCGTGGAGGGGTTTGTTTATCACGTGGATGTGCCCTTTGGCAGTAGTGGGGGGAAGAGAAATTGCAAGGGGGAGTGTTTAATGTCTGCTCCACATTTTTCCCTTCCCCAGTACATTTGCATGTCTTTTCATTTCGTTCATACTTGTTTTTTTTATCTCTGTTTGTTATGTCGTGTAGTCTTGTACAAATGGCTAGAAGCAGATCTGCATGGCAAGAGCTCAGGTACTGCAGACAAAACCTCAGGTAAAGAGGCGTTAAGAACAAAACAATCACCAGGCCCTCCCTCTCTCTCTATTTTCTGTCTTCCAACTCCCCTTGAATCAAATTAAGGGTCAGAGTTTAAAAACAAAACCAAAAATCCTCAACTTTTTCATTCTCTTACCTAATTTAAATCAATATCTGATAAATCTTAGTCTTTTTTCTTGAAGCTGTCTTGGCAGATGTGTTTCCCCTCTGCAACAAAATGCCACTAGTGGTGTCAGATGTGTATATTGACAGATATACAAACAGTATGCTTGGTAAAGACTGAGCAATATCTTGTGTGAGGCCATATTAGTGGATACTTACAAAGAAATCTGACTAGGCTTAGTTATGTAGACTTATGGACAAAGGGTACTGGAAGGTCCAGCTCCACCAATTTCTGCTATAGAGCTCCAAAGGTTCCTGACACCTCAAGGAAGCGCGTTTTGCAGACTAAATTTAAATAGCAATATTAGTGAGGACCACACAGACACACCAAAAAAAAGCCAAATCATGTAGATGTATTGATAGGATCCACAATCCACTATGGCTTCCTGTTTAAATATGATCCATCAATTTCTTTACATGTTGATGACTCCTGCTGCCAAAAAAGCCACCACCATCTCACAGACAACTCAGATTTTAAAATTTTGGAATGAAAACTGTTTTGTCTGCCTTGTCCCAGTCCTCCCTTTCATATCACTTCCCTCCTCCTCTGTAAGATTATGAGAATATGTTGTCAGAAATAATGTCTTTGAGTTAATGTCCTTGAACACTGACCAGCCTACCACTGCCGCTTTGGTGTCATGGTGAGGCGCAGAAGAAAAGCAGGAGAGCACAGTTTCTGCACTACTTAAGCTGACCATCTCTTGAACCCGCCAATTGACAGCTTAATTGCTCCCCAGCCAGGCACTGTTATTCCTGTCCCCACGTTGTTTTCTCACTCACACGTTGTACATTACTTGGTTCTCGTGCAGGGCCATCCAGTTATCCAATGCTTTACAAAGTTCTGTCTGCAGGGAAAGAATATAGCTGGATGTGTTGAACACTTTTAATTAGAAATAGCTATCAAAGAGGTTGTCACCATGAGGGGCAGTACCATGCATAGTTGTGCTCCCAGTCCGTTCCTCTAAAGGAATAAAAGATATTTTTATTTCTGTGGTCAGAAGCATTCCTGTCTACGTTCCAGAGCTTGGAAGGAGTGACAGATAGCTCACATTCCCTGGACCAGAGGGTGTGGGTAGAGGATGCCTCTGCCTATTTGGTACATATTTTTGTATGCCTCTGTCACTGTGATAATGAATTAAAACATATCACTCATATGAAGGCCATTGTGACTGACAACCTCACAACTGTAGCTGCATTTCCCTAGTAATTTTATCCTTCATCCAATACACAGAAGATGCTTATTTTTTAATTTTGAGAAATATTTTCATTTAAAAATCAAATTAGCATGTTTTTTCTTGATCTAGCACCCATAACTTCAGGATTTGCTTTTAATTTGAAACTAAAGATCTCTTTAAGAATGAGTGCCTTTAAGGGAAGGTGCCACTTATTGAAAAGTACCATTACATAGGAGGTAGTATCCAATTGAAATGGAACTTGAATCTGACACATTTTACACAATTTTGAAAAATGCTTGAATGATTTTTGAACATACCTTGAAAGCAAAAGGAGTCCATTCAAACCCAAATTTTTAATTTGCCTCTGACAGGCAGCTTGCCCTATGAGATGCACTGTTTGCATGAATGGGTACCACACATCAAATATGATGTTTCTGTCTGTATTCATTGCACTGTTATCTGGCCATTAATATTTTCGAATATGGATTCAATTCGCATTTGATACTTGCTTCATTTTTAATGTGCCTTGCCAATCCTGTTTTGGAAGCTAGCAAACAAACACTTAAATAAGCACCCAATAGATTTAATGAAAGTTCACTGTTTGCCTAGGTTAACAGCTAAATAAATTTTATTTGCCACATGTGGCTCAGTAGTTCAGAACTGTGAAGGCTGAGAGTTGATAATATCAGGTACCCTTCCATCCAGATCCCTTCCCTCATGTTTGCCGAGAAGGTTTTGCTCCCTGTGATTCTCTTCCAGCTGCTTGTCAGTGTGGAGCTGGCTGTCACAGTCCACGTCTCTCATCTCATTTCGGTGAGAGTCGGGGTGTTTCCTGCTAGTTTGGTCAAACAATGACATTTCACCCTGACACGCAGGCTGCTTTCTGTCATATTCTTGTGCTGTTCCTTTCCTAAATTATGGATCTCCTCTAAAAGCTTACCCTGCCTGGCTTCCTTGGGGCTGCTGTGTATGGAGGGTGTGATGTCATGACCTTTTGACCTATGACCGACTGATTCACTCCAGTGTGGTTTCCTGGCTCTTCTCTTTTGTCTTGTGATCACTGATTGCGAAAATTGTATTTTTTGTGTGTGTGTTTTACCTTTATTTTTTAAACCCACCATAGAGTAAAATACAAATCCAGCAGAGACTCTGCCAAGGTAAGTTATTTGTGCCGTTTATTTTCCTGGAGAAAATGAATCCATGTTGTCAGCCTACTTGAACATTGTTACTGCTGGTTTTGTAAAGCTGGAGTTCTTAAAGCAATGCTTGTGCTTCATAAACAAAACTTTTTAGACATCTCTCATGTCTAAGTGACTGGGCATATATTTGCAGCAACATGCAAATTATTGGTCGTTTCCAAAAGCTGATTGAAACCCTGATTTTTCCATGATTGCTACAGTTTATTGGCAAATATGCCTTGCTCTTCTCCACTGGTTCCAGATGCTGCCAGAATATTGCCCGTAAAGATGGGGGGTGGTTTATAGGGAAAATGAGGCAAAGGATGTTCAATAACAAGAACAGCAAAAAAATCAAGGCTTTCCCTGCACTTATATTCCCAGTGATACATTTTTTGGTCTAACTTGGAAATAAGTACAGTTTTATCTGGTGGGGTTAGCAATTGAGCCACCAAACTAAGAGAGTCAGATATTTTCCCATGGAGAAGCTTTCCAGGATTACTTCCCAAATCCCTTTGAGCAGTCTGATGCGCTTCCAGCTTCAGCCAGTGCCACTTTAACACTGGAAGACAGACTAAATGCAAGACAACACCGGGTACTGTGGAGCAGCTGCCCTCTCTGCTCCACCACAAGCTTAGGCTGCGCTACAAAAACCAGATAGGTAAAGCTACCAGGTATGTAGTGCTCTGCTTCAGGGCACGTGTGGAAATTATTTAGGTGAAAGCCGGGTGGTTTGCTGTCCCACTCAATCTAAGCGCGCAGAGCCACATCCCTTGAGATGCCACGTGTCGTAGGTGTGCTGCAAGTGAAGGTCTCCAGTGTGCAGGGCAAAGCCTGCCCCAATTTCTTTAGTGCCTGTAAGTGACAATTAGAAACAGTAAATGTGATTAATGTGCATTGCTACTGGACTCCCATTTACAGTTATGTGCTAATACCAGATGATTAATCAATTTAGTTGTTGAATGTAGTCACGGTGGGCTATTTTTCAAGCAAAAGGTGTTTTTACAACACCTGTACAATGTAGGTTGGAAAACAGGCCCCTGAAGAACCTAGAAATGGCTCCACCAGTGAACAGCAGAGGTGATGAGTGCCTCTGAACCGCACAAATTCCCCAGTTAGCATCCATCAGGTTACAGTAATGGAGGGGTTTTTTGTCATAAAAAAGGAAACCTTTACAGAAATTTGGACTCCAGCAATCACTTGCTGTTAGCACTGGAGAACTTAATGAAGTTATCCAGATGCTCTTCAAACTTTTAGTAGAAGCAACCAAACAAATTTAGTATCAAATAATCTGCCTTTTTCCTAATTCACAGTTGTAAGGTAAACTGTGTCAGATGTAAGAAAGATTGAAGATCTAATTAGGAAATAACCTCATGCATATTTATTTGATTATGCAAACATATTAATTACGGTTTGATAGTAAGAATTAAAAATGTTGCCAAGTATGTTTAAGTGCATACCTGGAGAGAGAATTTTTGCTGGCTTTGCTTGTTGGGATTTTTATCTTTTGAAACTTCAGGAATCGGTGGATAACATTATATCTTTATCTCTAATGCCTCTGCAAAGAACTTCTGGGTCAAAATAAGAGGTTATTCTGCTGCCATGTTCTGGTTTCATGTACTTCAAGCTAAGCTTTGTAACCAAGCATGGAGAGGACCTTCACAGAGCTTGTGCTCTGGACTGCCATAGCAGCTGCTGGCAAGCCTGGTCCAACTTGACAAATGTGATGGGCTAATCAGCTAACCTGTGACATGTCTTTTAATTTGATCTAGTTTAGTTGATACCTTCAGTTTTCTTTATTTCTATGCTGCATATACTTCTGCTGGATTTCTGGTTTGCCTCGAGCAATTCCAGAAGCAGGCTGGATTCCCCTGCCACAGCTCCTCACATCTTACCATTTCCATTTATTCTTGCTCCAGGAATTACAGCTGCGGCATTGCATTATCTCGGACTTTTTCTCCTCCCAAGCACAAAATATCCTTGCAGAAGCTTATTTGCTTTTCTCCCCCATGGTTACCCACCAAAATCAAGTGAGACAGACATAGTACTTGGGAAAAAAAAATGCTGCAGTGTGTCTAAATTCTGTGTTAAAAATGAAGCATTGTATAAAAGTACCCATATCTTTAAAATCTCAGAGATGTCTTAGGAAGGAAAATATTTTAAACTCCTTCTCTGAATGCATTTGAAAGTGAGTGCTGTCAGAAGAGCTGGTTAGCTCTCCTCCACCTGGCTCCCTGGCGCAGCAGCTCTTACAGCGGGGCGAGGTGCAGCCCCAGCACAGCTGACTCACGCGTCTCAAGGAACCTGCGCCTGCCTACGCGCGTCTTCACGGAGGGGAGCTCTGGCATGAGCCTCCGCTTCCCCTTCCTGACCGAGCAGGTGGCTGGCACTGGTGTAAGAAATGTCTGACCTTCGCCTCCTCTTCCTCCACCTACCTCTGTTGTGCAGGTGCTGCTGTGATGGGTCCGGCACTGCAGCCCCTGAGAGGTAGTGCAGGTTCTGACCTCTACATTGAAGATGTGCTAAAGGTTTCATACAGCAAATGGTTTTCAACACTCCTAAAACTTTGCCTGGATAATTTTTACCTTGTGAATTGCCACTGTGTTTTTCTATATTATCTTGTGTTCCCCACAATTACCTGCAGACTCCAAGTTCTACCAGGCAAAGGCTGAGAAACTCTGCCTTCAAGTATCAGTTTGTACAGAAACTTCCTTGGATTAATTCACTCTGAGCCAAATGATTGTGCAGCCTGTGCTTCACAAGGAGCACAGGGCATGTGCAAATGGCTGTGGCCTGAGAAACCTTTGGTAACTGCTGACCTATGAATTTTGCAACATCTCTGGGAGCCTGCTAGCTGCTGGAAGGTGGAATTGTCACATGTAACTCAGCAAGCACAAATTATATTCCCACAATCTGTGTTGCCTTCAGAGAGGGATTAGTGAGGTTAGTGACTTGTCGTTTAACTTTTCTGCAGGAATGGTGGATTGCCTTTAGAGCTTGCCAGGTGATTGAATATTTTTTTCATCCAAAATAACCTTTCATTAAAAGCATTAATGAAATACTGGCTCTGACTTTAAGTAGAAAGAGAAATAATATTTTTTTTTAAAGAAAAGAAATCAAATTCTATTTCAGTACCATATTTTTAGAAGTATCTAGGTAACACTAAGTCCAAAAGGGAGCCTTTGAGTGCAAAGTAAGGTTTGGTGAAAAGCATTTAATATTGCAAACTTAAGGCTTTCATCCCATTCATCTCTCTCAGGTGAGAAAGGAACTGAACAGGAAAGACCCACCTGTGGTCTTTAAAGCAAGAAACCTGACATTAGTAACCTGGTATCTGAAAAATGTGTAGTAGATGGGAATATAATTAATTGATTTTAAGAACTTCTTATTTTGATTACTGTGTTGCATAGTGTAGACTATCCAATGGTGGAAACTCCATTAACAATATCACTGTGAAATACACTATTTGTATGCTGATAACTGGATGCATTTCTGCTTGAAGTCTTTCAGTTTTCCTCTTTGCACTTGCTGGATTCTTTGCATGGAAGAAGTCTGTCCTTGATATTTGACATAGAAAAAAAAAAAGAAGTTTAATCTTCACACAGGACTTGTGATATAAAAAAGATCTATAATGAATCCTTGAATAATTTATAATAGCTGAGAGGTGCTCATACCTTTTATTGACCATAAGACAGTTTCTAACAAACTTGAGAGAAAGTGCTCTTTCAGTGTCTAAGTGAAGTCATCTCTAGATATTCAAGCTATAGGGGAAGGTGGAGAATTCAGTTGATTGCAGAGTCTTTTTCTCTAAAACTCCAGCAGTAGTTTTTCTCTTAACAGTAAATTTCCATGCAGTAAATACTAAGCTGGAAGCTGTGTTGCAACTGTAGTAAGATTTTATAGGAAGGAGGGTAAGATCAGACTGAATGTGCATCTTTTATGTTTCTCTTTTAAAAGTAGTACATCTGTTGGGAGTGAAAATGCCCTTCAGATTTCACAAAAAAAAAGGGGGGGGGGGGGAAGAAAGCTGCCCAGGCCAGCTCTCTGAAGCCTCACTGCTGTGACAAGTCATTATTTCTTCATTTGTTGCAGGAGAGAATTTCGACCAGAGTCCCTTAAGAAGAACCTTCAAGTCCAAAGTTTTGGCTCATTATCCTCAGAACATTGAGTGGAACCCCTTCGACCAGGATGCCGTCAACATGGTAGGTAGAAACTCTCTTCGTAAGCTGTTGCCTGACAACTTCAACTCTCATGTGGTTCTTGGGTTGTTCACAACCACCCTTGTGATGTGATAAACAGCCACTTCTGCTGGGACTAAGAGCACCCACTGGACATGCTGGTTGAAAAGCTGTAGAGGAGGAGGTAACCTGAAAATGCAGAATACTTTCAGGCACAATGAAAGTAAAATGCTGTGTTTCCATTATTAGTTCTAGTTAAATCTACTGCATGATGGAACAAGTCTAACCACCAGCTCAGTGACTGGGTGAGAAGGGCTGTAGTCACCCAGCATGCACATCTGCAGGCGGGAAGGAGGCGAACCAAGGAATTTTTAAGATAGTCATACCAGTGTGAAATTTCTGAGTACAAAAGTCCTTGATGCTGCATATAGCAAGGGAGAGCAATCTTTACACAGAAGCTGGAACTTACCTAAACCACGACTTTTGTTGGGTGGTCACTTTTTAATGGCACCTCCGCACTAATGCATCTTCTGTACATCTCTTTCCTCTCAGCTAAATTTGATGTGAGTTTGTCTGTGCAGCTAAATCCTATGAATAGGGGAGGGAGGAGAAAACAGTTTCTGGAGTTTTGTATGGGGGCAGTGACAACTAAAAGACCCAATGATCCAGTGAAAATTTTCCTAAAGAGTTAACATTCAAAGAATGTTTCCAAAATCACCAAAGCACTCGTTAAGAACAAGTCCTGACAAAGACAACAGATGACTGATATTTGAGGTAAGCTTCCCAGTACAGAAAATGCTATTTGTTTTATAACTTAAAAGTAAACAGTTGTAGTAATAACATTAAACAATATTACTGATTCCAGCTGTTTTCAAAAATGTGTATTGGGTCTAACTCAAAATTGGAAAATTAGTGAACCCCTTCCCCCTCCAATCATCTAGTTTAGACATGCTTCACATTTGAGGAGGGTAGGACTACATACTAGCTACTTCAAAACAGAGCCAACCTCATTGTATGGTGCAGGTATGAAGTCAAGAGAATCTCCTGGCCCTCATGAAGGAGATGGAGAGACAGGAAATGCTTAAAAGCCACAGTAAAATGGCTTTTGCAAATGCAAAAATGCATTTGGAACTTCACTGCAATCATGAAGAGAATACATGCCAAATTTTTAACATGAAAAGACAGGAGGTGGAAATAGCAGTGACACAGAGAGCTGATAATGGGGCACTGCACATGCATAGAAAGGCAGAGATGAGCCTGATCACCCCCTCTGCCCACTGACAGCTGGGGATTTCTGT
Organism: Balearica regulorum gibbericeps; assembly: GCF_011004875.1. Lineage (NCBI taxonomy): Eukaryota > Metazoa > Chordata > Aves > Gruiformes > Gruidae > Balearica > Balearica regulorum. Next base: position 66,725,419 of record NC_046184.1, read on the forward strand.
CCTTTGCTTCCAAGTGTGCACTGTTGGAGATGGTGAGGTATTTGGGCAGGTCTCCACATCACTTTGCTTATACAGAAGGCATGAAGGACTCAGAACACTGCTTCATCAGCACAGTTAAAATGGTAATAACTCAACTACCAAGGCTACTTATGTCTTTTAGTTCTGCCTTTGAATTGGGGGTGTTCAGAGAAGAAGTGGTGGGGGGTGTGCAGCAGGAATGTGGCAGCAAGAGGTAATAGCTGGAATTGCTGCATTATTTGTCTCTCACATTACAGTTGAAAATGTCTAGTATTCATGAGGTGCAATCATATTATCAGATAAAAATGGAATACTATAACCAGCAAGAGACCTATTAAAATAAAATAATTGAACTGAGCTGCATTCAGCTGAAATCAAATAGCTGAAGAACGCATCTTTCATTTACAATGTGTCTTGGAGAAAAAAAACCACATTTACTAACAGCAGCAGTATTTAATGGTCTTTTAAATCATCTTTTGGAAAACTTCTTTATTGTTTTGATCTGAAACATCATTTAAAGTAATATCCACCTCCACAGAATCCCTTGAGGCAATTATTGGCCTTTCTGATCTTGCCTTGCTGTATTAATTCTGCCTATGTGTTTGCTTTATGTGAGCTTCCAGAAGCAATTTTCGTCAGAGAAGAAAATGCATAAATCCTTGAAGGTTAACTTGTGAGAACTCTGGCTTTGCTGGGTGCCTAAGGAATTTCAATTCCCTTCCGAAACCATCCTGTCGCTTTAAAAATAACCCCCTGAAGTCCCAAGCAATCACTCTGCCTACGAGTTCATGTTTTTTCTCCCTTTCAAAGTATATATCAAAGTACAGAGTTCTTTTTAATAGGGAAGTATTTCTTTCCTCCCACTGCTTTTTGTGATTATCCCCACCTAACATCACATACTATCTTCTGCGGCCATTCTGCAAGTAATGTGTTGTACTGAACTGAAGTTCTCAGTAGGGAGGAAAGTGAAATTTTTAGGAAATAAAACTCCTATTTTAGCCCTCTGATTCATCAAGGTATATAAATCTTTGCTTGTATTTCTGGAGTCAATGAAACATTGTCCATTTAACATGTCATGTACTGAAATAAAAGAATTTAAGATTATCCAGTGTAATTTGAAGGAGCAGGCTTTAATACAAAGAAAAGTATACCTCTTTCTACCCCCTCACTCACAGCACAATTTGAGTATGGAGCTTGCTGCTGCAGCATGTTGTGAACATGAAAAATATATGGGGGCTTAAAAAGTGAAATAGAGGATCTAACGGAGAAGAGGGGAACCAGTACTGATGGCCAGTGGTCCAGAGGGGACCTTTGGTTTAGAAATATCTGCGACTGATGATGGCTGGAAGGAGGGAGGGATTACAGTGTGTGTGTGACCTGCCTCTGCATTTAGGAAAAGGCTATCTCCTACTCATCACTTCTAGAGGTGCAGCATGGATTAGCTGATGTCTTCTTGACCGTCTTTTGCAGCTTTGGTTTTTAAAAACCGTGTTGATTATAAGCCTTATTGCAAGTATGATTTCATTCCACATTTTTCTGCTGATAGATATGTTTAAATATAAATAGCAAAGTGCTTTGAAAACCAAAATCCTGTTCTTTGATCAGTGATCTTGGAGAGTTTTCTGTGTTTATACACAGATGCAATGGAGGTGACTGACTGCCTCCTCACCATTAGTCAGCCAGCTTCACCAGCAGGCGAAGCTTTCACCCCCCCAGCACGTCCCAAGCTGCTCTTCCCCAACGCTCTCCTGTGGCGCATGTGACAAACACAGACAAGATGGGAAGTGATTGATGTCCAAGGCACTAAGATGAAAGTTTTTGTGCATTAACTGCAAATTTGAAGCTTTCTATATTGCTGTAAAATGAGCACAGGCCCTTCCTTTTGATCTTAGCTTCTTAAGTGACTCTTGGTCGTTCTTCCCTGCCTCGGTGCTTTCCCATCTTCCTTCTTTCTCTGCCTTTTCCTGTGTCTTCTTATAGGTCTAATGACAGCAGCAAGTGTCTGTGCCAGGGTTTGCAACCAGTGTCTTAAAATGTCGGTATTCTGCATATGCCGGGCTGTGGCTGAAACTTAATAGATGGGTGTCCCTTTGTGTGTGTATACTCAGTATATAAAGCATGAGGGAATAATAATTAAAACTTGGAGAAAATTTATTTAGCCTTCTGAAACTGTCTCAGCTGGTCTGAATTTCCTTGATGCTTATCTGTTCTTGATTGTAGCAGTACATACAATTTGCTTCTCCAAGTATTTTCCTGTAAAGTGAAGAAAACACATTCTTTGATAGCACTGAGATTAAAACCTATGCTTTCAGCTGGATCAGATTTGATAAGCCTATAGCCGCCATTGAACGCCCACATTCTAGATAGAAATTTTTATTAAGCAAGCCTGCCAAAAAATGAGGTTAAGAGATATTTATTGTGCAGGGTAAATTTAAATAAAGTGTGAAACAAGGATTTTTTACTACTTATTTGTTGGAGAAGCCTTAACCATGGCACTGCTGTTAATGCCACAATAAAAACTATAAACCTCTTGAATGAAAATGAGGCTGCTGTTCAAAAATGGTTCAAGCTGCAATTTCATGGTTTATGTCAGCAAAGCCTGTCAATTGAATTAGATTCTTCTACCAATTGCAGACTACTTATTTCCCTATACGTTACCTCTTAGAGGAATACGTAAAAGCTGTCCTAGATAACTTAGGGGCTTGCTGGCATGTTGTGAATTGAGTCTGGACCACTTGCCTAAATCCCAGCTGGGCTGGTACCAGCTTTATCAGGTTGTCGAATGGTTTCTGCAAGGTGCACTGGTGAAGTTCAGTGCCTGAAAATATATAATTATTTCTCTTGACCTCTTCCACCATCAGAAGAATTTACTCCTGGTCAAGATGAGACATTAGGGGATGCACTCAGTCATATGTAGGTTCGCATCCCTTGGGAAAGTTAGCTTTTAGTGTTGCCTTTTGGAACAGGAGAAGCACTTTGAAGGGTCTCCCTCTCTTCTTTCCTTTTATTTCTTCAGATGGAAGGTACAAAGGAAGCTTTAGTTCCTCATTTATAAACATACTGATTTAGCTAGAACATAAGGAGTTTCATGCTGATGCACATTCAAACAAGTTTTGCTGGATGTTTGTTATTTTGTATTAGATATCTGATAGAATTCCTGAGGAATGCCTGGAAAAATGCCTCGAGTTATCACTAGGGCTGTTTCAGAGAAACACCCAGTGTAGTAGAATCACTGCAAAAGATTTTGCTAAGTGGTAAATCTAAAATGAGGCTTTCACAGATTTTGGGTGTTTCCCCCCCCTTCCTTCTTCCAACGTAAGCTATTTTGTAGCACTTAAGGAAGAAACTTAACGTAATAGCTGTCAGTCAACTCTTGCTTTCTTTTAAGAAAATTAGGGAAGATCAGTGAATTTCAAGAAGTCTGTAATTTTAATTCAGTGTTATAAGATGTTCCCTTGTCTCTCTGATTTTAGAGTACTGTGGGAATAATATATGTGAATGAGGACAAAACTGGATGTCTTTATATGATGCTTAAGTAAATGAGACGAAGGCTATTCAGTAGTGAAAATAATTTTACAAAGTAATGAAAATAAGTCATAATGACTTAATAGATGGGTGATTCAGTCATCCCTATCTCTTCTTTTAAGTAGCATCAGTTTTAGGCTGTTTGTTCTTGGGCTGCTTTTCAGAGGGATTATGTTTAATGATAACTGGATAGTTATGATGTGGTGGAAAAAAAAGAATGTGCCTGTAAAGCAAAAGTAACAAAATAAAATTGTAGCTTAGATAACTATATCTATTTCTTTTCTCCTTTCTTAGCTGTGTATGCCCAAAGGGCTGTCTTTCAGGACGCAGGCAGATAACAGAGATCCTCAGCTCCATTCGTTCATCATCACCAGAGAAGATGGCTCTCGTACGTATGGGTTTGTGCTCACATTCTACGAAGAGGTCACGAGCAAGCAGATCTGCACAGCCATGCAAACGCTCTACCAGATGCACAATGCAGAGCAATACAGCAGCGTCTGCGCCTCCTCCTCGTGCAGCATGGACTCCCTGGCCAGCAGCATCGACGAGGGTGACGCCACTTCCCTCGCCAAGCTCCAGCGGTACAACTCCTATGACATCAGCAGAGACACACTGTATGTCTCCAAATGTATATGCCTCATCACCCCTCTGCCCTTCATGCAAGCCTGCAAGAAGTTCCTCGTCCAGCTCTATAAGGCAGTCACCTCCCAGCAGCCACCACCTCTGCCCCTGGAGAGCTACATCCACAACATCCTCTACGAGGTGCCCCTGCCACCCCCGGGGAGGTCGCTGAAGTTTTATGGGGTTTATGAGCCCATCATTTGCCAGAGACCTGGGCCCAACGAGCTGCCACTCTCTGACTACCCGCTGCGGGAGGTCTTTGAGCTGCTGGGCCTGGAGAACCTGGTCCAGGTTTTCACCTGCGTTCTTCTGGAGATGCAGATCCTTCTGTACTCACAAGGTGGGCGATGCACGTTGGGTCTGTTCCCAGTGGGCAGTTCCTGGGCAGCTGCAGCCACGGAAGCTAATGTAAACCTGTTGGTTTTCAGCAGATTTGTGAAACATGAGAATGTAATGAAAAAAAAGTGAAAGAAATTAGTCTGTCCTAATGAAATCACTAAATAATTGTTTCCTCCAGGCATTCTAGATGCTGCTTGTTTAATTATGCATTGTATTTATTACTTGTGACAGCCAGCAATAGAATTCACTTAATTATTATCCTTACATTGCCCTTCATCATGCTGCAAGACAGCATGAAACTAATCCTATCTTCTGCAAAAATACCAGCAGAAAGTAATACATCTTGCTGTTTCAAATCGTAGCAGCATGTTGAAGTTTGGTGAGATTTCTTCCCTCCTGTATAATGGATGTGTTCTGGTTAAAGCACTGAGAATTTTTTATCACTTAGAGGCTGACGTTTTAATGCTGGGTTGGAACTGAGTGGAGTTACAGGGCATCCCTTCGTAGTCCTACTTGAGATATTTGGGAACTTTTCTGACAAGGATGCTGGTACTTCTTTTTGAGCCACTTAAGATTGCAATTGGCAAAGGCTAGCTGCATTGGCAGCAGTTGCTTGCCAGGCCAGAGGCCTGTCTGTGTCGAAATATGCCAGCAAGCTTTTGAAAATCTGGCCTGTACCTTTTCTCTTTTGGTGGTGTCATTCTGCAATAGTGCAATACTCTGCTACAAGTTTTGGGAACCTTGACTTAGTGCTGGGCGTGCTCTGAGGTTTTACACCCCTAGTACTCTTTCTTGTATGATGTTGGTTGCTGTGAGCCTGGCCCTGGTGATATTTGGGTACCAAAAGGTGTGTGCTGCAACTGTTGCAATGCACCAGAGTGCCTGAACAAGTCAAGTTCAAGTTTGCCGCTGACCTCCAAGGCGTTGTCCAGACTTTTTTGGAGGTTCCTCTAAGTCTCACTGGATGCCTGTCCATATTATCTGGGTTCCCAAATGTCTTCTGTGATGCTGACCCTAAATTAGTAAAATGTGCCTCAGGTGAAAAATTTGGGGGGTGGGGGAGTGGTTTCATCAGACTAGAATGAACATGAAGCCAGGGGGTACACGGACCTTTTAACAAAAAGAGGAAAAGATTAGACTTCTCAAGAGATGTTCAAGAGCTGTCTGTTCAAGCAACAGACAGCTTGAAATGGAGACGAGAGAGAGAGGATGGGGAAGTTGTCTAAAATGAGTACGGGTAATGAACCTTCAGGCTCAAAAAGTGAACGTTTGGGTTTGTCCTATAAAAGAAAAGGTCAGTAAGTGTGTAATAATAATACTAATGAATAAATGACTGAGAATGGGGAAAAAACATTCAGGGAGGTGGAAGGAGGGTCGTTCTTCTGCAAATAACTGAATTCAAAGGATTGCTAGTTCTTTGCGGAGCACTTCTCCACGTGGACTCCAGGGGTTTGCTTTCAAGAACAGAAAATGAAGGGCTTTATCTGCTCTCAGTTTGAAGTGTGAGCAGAAATCTTGCTGTTAGTTTTGATTAGGCTGCTTTCCCCCTCCCTTCTGCTTCTGTGTGTAGGTGCTTACCCCTTTCTTCCTCAGTTTGAATCGTGCTGCCTTTGCCACTTGACACCAGGGTTCGACATTAAGCAGCAACACCACTGAAATGCCTCCACATCCCTGCTCAGCATTCCCACCCTGGTCCCTGCTTATGGATTCACTGAAAACTGAGATATTTTTACTGTAAGCTAATAACATTAGGAAAAATCTGCTTGTTTTGTGCAGATGGAGAGCAACCTGCATATGCATTACTTTTGAATAGTCCTTGAGACAGATACGAAATATGCACTAAATAATTTTGACTCAATTTTCAGTGCCACCAGAAGTTAGATAAATAAGTATTTTTCTTCCCATTACTGGCTATAATTTAGAGGTTTACTTGTTTTCATAGAATCATAGAGTCATAGAATCGTTTTGGTTGTAAAAGACCTTTAAGATCATTGAGCCCAACTGTTAACCTACCACTGCCAAGTCCACCACTAAACCATGTCCCTAAGCACCACATCTACACATCTCTTAAATACCTCCAGGGATGGTGACTCAACCATGTCCATGGGCAGCCTGTTCCAGTGCTTGACAACCCTTTTGGTGAGGAAATTTTTCCTAATATCCAATTTAAACGTCTCCTGACACAACTTGAGGCCATTTCCTCTTGTCCTATCACTTGTTTTGTTTACTTTCACTGTGTTGTTTGCTGGTTTTTTTAAAGAAAAATGAGATAGTGAGAATTAATCCTCTCCACCCTCCAAAATTCAGATTATTTTTTCCCCTTTCCCTCTATTATTGGTGAATCTAGGGAAGTCCTTGACATGACCTTTACTTCCCTATCTGATAAAGACACAACTTGATGGTGCATGGGGAAAAGCATACAGTTGTATTAGGGAAATTCTGTGATTATGTAAATAGCATTGTAATGCTGGTTCCCAGAGGTGAGGAATGTAGAGTGGAGGTCAAGTGCAAAGCCTCAGTTTTGGCATATCCTGATAGCTGAGTGCTTGGCTAACTGTGCACTGTGGCTTCTTTTAAATGTCAGTCTTGCGATTCCTGAAAGAGGAAACAAAGCAGCTCTTTTCCTATTTGAGATATAACCAGGGTAGATACTACTGAAATCTTCTTTCTAAGCTTTGAGATCCATCAGGGAGAAATGCTTTCTTAACTGCAAGTTCTTTCAAGGCAAAGATGAAAAGAAATTTTTGGCTTATGTATTGCTTGTTCCAAAGTAACAAATGAGAGTGTGATTCTGAAAATTTGTCCTTCCTTCCCTTTCTGCTTTAAAGAGGATGTACTTGCTGGGCCGTGTTTCCAGTGGCCTGGCCTTGCTGCAACCTTACCAAACTCAACAAAAGATTAGCAGAAGATGGTCTTGTGTCCACTGGGTGCAATTTCAAGCAAGACTGCATTTTTCACCCAAAGTCAGAGTTCACTGAAATGCTACAATACTCACGAAATCAGAGCATTGAACCAAGACCTACTTCAGTTCACCAAACTATTTCAGTGAGAGAATTGCTAATAACACATGTGGGAAAAGTAAGCTGACTTCTTTGTGGTTCTCCTAGCCTTGTTGGAAGGAGCTTTTCATTCAAGCTTGCCAGAAAAATTGTTCCTCTTTTTAAAGAATAAAGACTTCTTTCGGAAAGTTGAGTGAAAATATGAATTGCTACACAACCCTGACCATACAATGATCCTGCTGGCTGTCTACTGAGAGCCTAAACTTCTCACTAAACATCTGTCCACTAAAGGCAGATTACTTTTTGAGGCCAAGAAAGAGCAGGAGGGAAATGAAAACTGCAAACACTGGGAAAAACTGGTCAACCAGCTTTAGTTCCAAAATTTATAAGCAAGCATGGGCAGTGGGCTGCCTGCAGGAAGGATGGTGGTGGAGTTGCACCTGGTTGCTGACAGAGTTGGTGGTAACAGCAGCAAAGGGCTGGCAGGAGGGTAGCACGGAGGCTGTATTGGCTTTTCTGGAGTGGTTTTTCTGGTTCCAGTGAACTAGGAGTTGATGATAAAAAAGTTTATTTTTAACTGTGTAGCTGAGGCATAATGTTTCCAACAGCCTGAACAAAGGCATCTAACTAAATGAAGAGGTGAGGGTGTTGCATGAGTTTACCCAGGTTGCCCTGGACATGTTCCCAGCATGATAATGAGAGCGTCTGGCACAGCTCTGCAGTGGGGACAGGACCAATTGGTAGCTGTTTGTACCATGGCTGCCACTGTCAACTTTGCGTGTCTGATTGCTCTGTTCATGGTGTTTTGTGGGTGAGTGGTATCCCATCACTTGGGAAAATGAAGGGATTGTAGTGGACTGTAACTTCACTTTGCAGCTGTGGTGGTCAAGCAGAGGAGTGGAGAGACTGCTGTAAAAGAATGATGAGCTCAATTTTTGAGCTCATTTTTTAAGCTCTTTCACTCCTGAACGGTTTGGACTGCAGGCAACTACCTTAATCCTCAATTTCTCTCAAGTTAGCGGTTTAAAGCAGTCTGCTGTTAAGGAACTATCACTGTGGCTTTACAAACCACAGTTTGGGAACTGCTGCTGTGGATAATTGTGTCCTCCTGGGTCAAAAGCCACTGTGACGAAAACATTTCGTTTTGAAGATATGAGACATCTGTGCAGCTTGGAAGCAGCAAATGGTGCTGTGGCAGCATTAGGGCAAAACAGGGAACAAGGTGAGGATAGTTGCATAGCTGACAGAGACCCGTGCTTGCTCCTAAATGGCAAGACTGGAAAGCCAAGTCCTTACTGTTAATGGAGACAGCGTGGACTTCCAGGGAGTTAATCAAAATCTCTGTTGGCAGGGAGATGTAATAGACCGCTCTAAGTGCCGACTTGGGCCTGCAAAGGTGATACAGAGAAGTGTACCTGAAAGCACTCGAATCAGAACTCCTGTGGCTTCAGGTTACATCCTCCTGCACATAGAGTATACTTTTAAGTTTAAATAGGGCCAGGTTTGAACAATGGGGCTTTGAAAACCAAAGGGAGGGATTAGATATTTTTTTCCTGCAGTTCTTCAGGGTGCAGTCTTCGGATTGCAGCCTTACAGACTTCATCCTCTAAAAATCAAAGCTTGGATTATGATGTGTTCCTTTCAAATGTTTGACTTTCAAAGGAAGGACACAAGAACTACGAGACTCCCAATAAAGCAGAAAAACTGATATAGAGTCATACTTGTTATCGCTAAACAAGGCACATTGTGTAGCACACTTCTAATGTTGTGTAAGCTTGGGGCTTACAGACTTTCATTTATGAAACACTTGCTGTTGTAGTTTTATTATAGTTTATTCAATTGTAGAAAGTAATACTCTTGCAAGTGCCCTTTATTCAGAGCACAGCACTCCCGTGCGATCGCGGAGATGTAACAGTATTGTGAATGTCCAGGCTTCCAGCAGTGTCCAAGTTAATAACACTCTGCAATAGCTGCTACAATTTCCCAAGGATCGGTAACAAAATGCCACTGGCGTGAGATGTCTGCCGGAGAGAGATGAATTAAACTGTGGGCTCTGCGGAAACCTCAGCAATCCATTTTGTTGTCTGCCTTTCTAGGGATTTAAACATGAGAGGAAATGTGTCGATGAGACAAAGATAAACTTCTTAGAGCTTAGGCTATTTCTACTCATTATAAATTTAGAGTGTTTCCCAAGTTGTTTTTCAAAAGTAATTGCTCCTCAAAGATTGAAATATTCTTTGGAATTTTTTTTTCTATCTTAGAAATTATAATACAAATTACTATGCATATATATAGTCATCACCTAGAAAAAGGTGGTGTCTTAAAGATCTTTCTTGTGAAGTCTATTTTGGGGCAGATTTTTAAAATAAATACATGCATGATGTGTTTGCCTTTTAAAGCATTTTTACATCAAATAGTTACGAAGAAAAACTTTGCTCTCTTCTGCTTGTTATTTAAATAGTTGCACTCCACACTGGTATTCATCATAGAGTCTTTAAGGTTGGAAAAGACCTCTAAGATCATCAAGTCCAGCCATCAAAACTAATGGGAAGCTATTGCAGAGCTAATGGTGAACAATTCACACGGGGACAAAATGTGTCTATGCTGTGATAGAGACCCAAGTTTAGGGCCTCAACAGCACCACAGTCAGAGGAGACTACAGCACGTGTTCCCCTGGAAAGGAGACAGGTAATTGGATAGAATAATCAAAGAATCAAATATCTTCTTGGTTTTTAACTTAGGTGGAAAGACAAAACCATTTTTCAATTAAAAGTAGCTCGGTTTTGTTAGCTGAAGTCAATATTGTCTGAAAAGTCAAGTTTTTAAAGCAGCTGGAAACAAGGAGAAGGAGCTGGACCATGTCTGCGCCACATCCCCACTCTTGTTTGTAGTAACACTGAAGTGTAGAGGAAGATTTGGCAACTGCTTTTATCACTTTGCACACACACACTCCATCCTCTCTCCACTTTTTTTAGTGGGATCTTCTGATTTTTTCCATTATAAAACATCTTTACCTTTTAAGAACAGGGTGGGAAGAAGTTAAATTAGGCCTTTGCATTCCAGCTATGGCAAATGCCAGATAAATAACCCGGCAGTCAAAAATGGTCTTGAGCAAAGTAGTTGCCTGCTAGAATCCGTGACCTCCCCACCACCCTGCTGCCCTGGCCCAGAGCCGCTGCCCGCAGGGGAGACTGCTCTGCCCCAGCAGCGACGGGGACGAAGGAGCTCCCTGTGTCGTCAGATGCATCTTCGTGTGTCCTGCTGCTGCCTTGTCAGCTTGTCAAAGACTTTTTGCCCTGCTCTCAGAGGCTTAACCATGCCAGTAATGGGAGCTAATTCAGGTTTTCCTGTGAATTAATTCTTAAGGTGGCGCTTAATCATAAACTAATTTATGCTGAACCACTGATGGCAGGCTGTAACACGGATAAATCATATAAATGGAAATTTATTGAAGTGGAAGTGATTATTTTTTCCATTAAGTGTTTGCCAGTGAGGGAAAATGGGAAGAATTGGCCATGGTGAATATCGGCCTCAGGATGTTTCCCTTGGGTCAGAGCTGACCCCCAGGCTGAGAGGCTCATTCTTAGTTCAGGCAATTAGATGCAGGCTAGTCTTGATCATCCTGTTTAAGAAAATATGTATTTTCAGATTTGCATAAATTGCTGCTCTGCTTTTATCTTGTAATTCATGTGCTGTGTTGCTCGCTGGTAAATCCCCTCTTCTGTTGGGGATAAAGGGCGTTGAGATGCCACAGGTCGTTCCCCAGGATAGTCTGCTGGTTACAGCCCTGCGTCACCAACCTGTCCGAGTGCCCTGAAGGCAGCACTGGTGCAAGGTGATTTCTATGGTGAATAAATGTTTCCTGAAGCATTTTTGTGCATTTTATCTGAACATCTCTTGAAAATCACCTGGTCTGGCTTGTCAGTCATCACAGCTGCTGGTATACAAACCAGGTGAAAGATGGAAGCTTCCAGGGTGCTTTGAAGTCTGTAAGACTTATATGCATTGCTTCTGTTGAGCTATTGAGATCGGATTTGAAAACCTTTGCTTTCATAAACAATTTTTGTCTCAGATGTGAATTTCAGATTTCCTTTTTCATCTGCAGTATGCTATATATAAACATTACAGATCAGAAGATACCAGGCGACTAGACAGGTCTCATAACTGTCATGCGCCATTCCTGACTCACGCTCAGGGCTTAAAGCAAAATACTAATTTTTATTTTCCAGTTTTTCCAATATACCTGGCTCAGCCAGTCTATATCTTGTTACAAAAAGTAGCAGTTGAACAGCAATTGCTTATAATACTTTGACTGAAGAGGTAGTATGTGGAAAAGCTATTAGTCGCAGGAATGTTTTAAAGCTTGTTCAGGTGTTTCCCCCTGAAGAATTAGCCCTTATTCATTAAGATGCATTGATTTTTTTTTTAAAAAAAATTTAACTCTGTTGTTGGCTTTCTTGTGTTTAAAATTATTGCATAGAATTGTTTTGTTGCTTTTGATAAGGTACTCTTTGATAACATCATCTGATTATCATCTTCCAGGATACATATTTAAATACTTGGCTTTGCAAAGCTGCAGTTATAATTTATCCATGTTCAAAAAGCAGTAGAGGAAAGGAAGTGGTGTCCAGCTAACCCATCTTTTCAAATGCTTCCAAGTGCTTTCAAATTGTATGTAAAATGAGACTTAAAAAGGAAAAGAAAGAGGAAGCGTGGTCTATTTTTAAAGCATTGTACTGGATTTAGAAGATCCAGGCTGAGACTTCAGCTCTGCAGTAGGCTTTCTACCGTACCTTTGGTAGGTTACTGGAACAGAGAGTTGGAAAACTGCCAAGTTGTTCTTTCATCGGGAAGGTTGAGTGCATTGAAACTGGAATAACACTGTACTGATCACAGCAAGAACGCTGTTTCTAGTTTGAATGAGTGTGTGCATGCTCTTATACATGCCTTTTACACTCAAAAACCCTGTGGTGGGGCATTTGCTGAGAAGGTCCTAGGTGAAATTCTCTTCTGTTTGATTACAACCAAAGATTTGAATCTGTTTTGGAGGTAGCAGAGAGGTCTTAGCTGTTCTGGGCAGGGGTAACATTAATGTCCCTTTCCTCTCTCAAAGGATCTTGGTTTCATTTTGCTGCAGCACGGGAAGGATTTTGAGATCCCAGGCTCTTTTGTAGCAGGAAAAGCAATTTTTATGTTGAGCTTTGTGAATTGCTTAACATCTCAGAGCTTTTATACCTAATCTGTAAAATGAAAGGAGAAGGATTATTTTGTTTTCTTTTCTGAGTCACTGCCTGTGTTTGGACTTTAAGCTCTTTGCGATAGATATTTCTGCATACACATTCTGTTGTAATACTGTGCTGATTGGTTATTGTCCTGTTATTGTATTATGGAAAATCAACATCAAGACAAACATTTGTCACATTTTGTCCTCTTTCAGAAAAAACATTTGTAGTGAATGGATGTTCAAATGCTGAAAACATTTCCATCTCTAGCACAGAACAGTGATTCATAATTATACAGGAATCTATATACAGGGTTTGCATTTTAAGCATTACTTTGTACCTTGCAAGCCATGTGAATATTTCCAGACCTTTATAAAGCGTGGCTGAAATGCAGTGCTCGTGCAGCAGAACAGCTGACCCATGGCAGAGCGAGTCCCCACTGCGGTTACTTGTCCTGCGCAGGTAACTGAGATACAGGGACTGGGCCGAGGGCCCTCGGCAGATGCTGCCAGAACAAGGGGTTGGATACAGAGTCTTTGAACTTGACTCTGTTGCCCTCTTCTTCACTTAGGGAGAAGGTTAAGTGTGAGAGACAGACCAATGCCAAATCCAGCTAAGGGGTTGTTAGGAGGCAGCAGTTGCAATAGAAGCTGTAGAAGTCACGTTGCCTTGGGATTATCCTCCCTGAGCAGTTTCTCTTGGAAAATGTCCTGTGTACAAATTAGGGATTTAATTCTGAACACGAAGAACTTGCTGTAGGGGCTGTGCTCGATGATGTTCCCTGTCCTGGAGGAGGCAGGATACTTCCCTGTCCCAAGGAAGCAGGGTGAGGGATGCAGGTATAGCTGCCAAGCAAAATAAATCCTGTGGTGTAAGCTATCGTCACTTTGGGAGTGGGGAGAAATGAAAACTGAAAGGAAGAGAGGGAGATAGCAATGCAAGTAAGAGAGGTGGAGCAATCAGATGGAAAGGAGATCCAGCACAAGAGAAATTTAAAGCTAAAAGCCCAGCTGCACACTGCAGAGAAACATGTCCGGTGGTTGGAACGTTCAGTAAGTCTCCAGACCTTCTGGGTCCTTTCTCCACTGTCCCAGGCTGCGCAGCAAAGAGAAGGGGAGGAAGCCTCAAGCTTAGGTCTCCACTGTCCACTACTTATTTCTGTACCCAGGGATGATTTTGCACGGGTCAAATCTTTGCTCTGGTGGCAGCAGCTGCTGCTGTGGGCCATCACTGTGGGCTGCAACCTTCTGCTTGTGCTTTTAAAGCAGTAGTAGCCTTGTTGGCATTGCAGGGCCTTTCACTGCATCCAGCGTGGTGTACACCACGTCAGGTGGGTGAGCCCGGAGGAGTAGAAGGGATTTATTTCACTGATCTCAGGGAATTGCCTTGATTTGAGCCATTTGTCACTCTCAGTTTGTGATCTTCTGTAGATATCACCCAGACAGTGTTTTTACTTTTTGTATCTATCTCTTCCGGATATTTCTTGATGTCAGATGGATGGGAAACAGGACTGTTGTGTCCTCACTCTGCTCAGCAAACAGGCCTTTCTCCAAAGACACTTCCTAAACTGGTGAATACTATCTAATCCCCTATTCTAGCTCTAAAGCTTGGAGTAGGATCAGAGAATAGTTTTTCCTACCTGGGCCTCTCATTCATAAAATAACAGGCAAAACTTGGCTTGCAGTTGGAGATTGTTATCAAAGTCTAGTAGCGATGGTGGAGTAGGATCTGGAAACGCTCTCCCCCTTGACGCAAGCACACAGAGTCTATACAAACCCTCTTTTTTCCATCCACTTCCATTCTTTCCCTCCTTCCTTTTTTTCTGTTCCGCCGCCTGTTTTTCTCCCTCTGGTTTGGGGAAATGCAGGAGTCCCTTGTTTTCAGGTTGTACTCAGTAACCACCTAAGCTTCCCTCAAATGCTGGTAGGTACAAGAATCTCTCCATTAAAAAAGACTTTATGCCTTACAGAATAGGTGTCTAACCTTGTACAGACTTGAAAGTAAATACAGAGTAACTAGAGTTTCTTGCTTCATTAAACAAATATCAGAAGAACCATTTCCAAGTCTTTTATTTTAAATTATTTTTCTGGAGGAACCTAGGAACTTCCTTCTCTTCAGTGAAAACTGTCGGGTACAGAATTGTTTCTATCTCTGCTAATTGCTAACAAACATTGCTAAATGGTAACAATTAGCCTAATATTTTGGTCATGACTAGTTTGTTTTTTTTAAAAAAAAGCCTTCCTCTTAGCAAGTTCATTACAAAACTTGTGCTACTGACTATGTTAAATATTAGTAGCATCAAAGAAGAGTGAGCACATATTTCCAGAGTTGAATGCCCTTATCCAAAAAGATACTTGCAACTTTGCTGTGAAGACCTGTTATTTCACATGGCTATGTAGATCAGAACAGACTTTGAAATCGTCTTGTGCATACTGAGACATGCTACTTTCTGTATTTGATTTTTTTTTAACCTTTAAAGTTTTCAGTTATGAAGTATCATGAGACACCTAAGCTTTATCAGTAGATGCTGTAAGTTGATTCTGTATAAGTGCTCCTCAACAAGACAGCCAACGGATGTGTATAATTATAGACCATTGCATGGGGAGAGATTCATAAATGGCTGATCTGTAGCTAGGAATGGTTTGGAGGTGTAACCTTGAGACTGACTTGTATGCATGAAAATCATTTTGAAGATTGAGTGACTAGCGATTAGTAAGACAAGATGAAAAATGTTTTTGCCCTGCCAGCTGACCTTCTGCAGATCGAGACTGGTTTTCCACAGAGCAGTGCTAGCAAGAAGGAGAATGGGTTATGCAATTTGTTGTTGTAATTTGCATATTTATTCAAGTGTATCTTCCCAGTGACCTCCTAATAGCTGAGCAGTGTCAGATGACAGCGCTTTTGCTGTCCTTGTTGTCTGCCAGGTTATCAGGCTGGCTTGTTCAGGGAACGGGAAGGGCCAGGCTGGGTTCCCGTCCATGTGGAAGCAGTCACTGGGGCTATAGGAAAAAAGCCTTCTTTCCAGACTCAAAACCAGAGTGTTCATACATGTATCTTTAATTTCATGGAGTGGGGCAGAGGGGCTGGGAGACGTGGGCAACCACCCAAGTGTTACCAAGGATCTGGTCTTGGTGAAGTTGAAAATCTTCTGGTTGCTCAAGCCAAAGCTCATGAGGCTTGCCTTGCACTGATATGAACTGGGTTTGGATACAGCCATAGTGGAGACATCCTTTCTGCCACTCTTGATGGTTACTGATGACATACCTGTGTACTGAAGCTGGGGGGAACAACTCCTTTTGCAAATAATAGAGCAGCTTTCACAAGTGGTGGAGGCCCAGGACGGGAATCAGAACTGACTCTCCTACTTGTCTGTGCAATGCAGAAGCTGCTGTAATATGGAGCAGAAGCAACCGCCTGGTTTCACATTCACCAGCACCTTACATTACCCAGGGGTCTTTACCTGTTTCCTGTTGAATTGTCTGCAGTTTGAGATTTGCTGTAAGGATGACCATCTCTTGAACACCAACATGTGATTTTATTTTATTTTATTTTTTCAAACTGTGTTCTCAAATTCAGATTCCCTTATTTATATTAAAAAATAGATTGTGGTATTGCTTCATGCCAGCTGAATATTTAAGAAATAATTTACTCTTACCCAAATTCTGAAATATTCTTGCAGCTCAGCTAGATCAAATTAAATTTTAATTAAAAAAAATAAAAATGTGTTTACTTGAACCAAAACATTGCAAAGCAATAAACTAGTGGATTAAATACAAATTTGGGAAAATAATGCGATATAAATATGCTAACTATGCAGAATATTTTTGAGAACTAAATTTCTGTTAGGCTTCTGTTTGGATTTCACTTTAAAAAAATGCTTGTAACCACTTAGGGACTAAAAACTTTTGGTGGTATGTGACCAAGGCGAGTGTCCTGGAAAATACATTCAGCCTTAGAAGCAGTAGCAAGTTGAGCAGAAGCAGGCAGGCAGGAGCAAGTGAGAAAGTCTTACTGCAATGTTTCCTTGAAGTTCACTTTTTTTCTCCTCCATTTCCCTTGTAAAAATACATGCTTTTTATAGAATCAGTATATTATTATCCTGTACTTTAGAGAGAATTTTTGGTATACTTTTAATAAATGAATTTAATGACAGAATAGATCTGGATAAGATATGAATATTTATGTTCAGCAGTTTCTTCCTGGGAGTAATGAGCTTTGACGAATTAAATAATGTTTAAGGCTTTTAAGTACTGTTTTATTTTCAAAAGAACATCTTACCATATAAACATGGTTTCTGTCTTGTTTTGTCACTGATTTCCTTGCCAACCAGATTTCAAAAGTGAAACATCGAAAGATAATTCAATGTCTGTCTGTCTCTCACCCTGTCTAGATTATCAGCGTCTGATGACAGTGGCGGAGGGGATCACGACGCTGCTGTTCCCATTTCAGTGGCAGCACGTGTACGTCCCCATCCTTCCTGCCTCTCTCTTGCATTTTCTGGACGCTCCCGTTCCCTACCTGATGGGGCTGCAGTCCAAGGAGGGAACCGACCGCTCCAAGCTGGAGCTGCCTCAGGAGGTCAGTCTCTCGCCTTTGGCGTTGCTACCCTGAAATGTGTTATTAATATTTGCGTGAATCTCTGCTGAAAAATGCTATGCCTGGTGTTAGGAGGCTTCGCTGGCACCATGAAGACTGTTTGCTGGCAGGAGTGAGGTGGTAGGGGGAGTCTCCACAGCCCTTCTTGGTCCATATCTGAATTTAATTACATTGACTTCTAAAGGCTTCTGCTTCTTGCTATGATGCTGAAAGTTTCTCTGCTTTCCCTACCTCACACACTTCACCAGGTTTTGTCAGTGTCACAGTCCTATTGACAGAGAGCTAAAGGGTATTTCATTTGGTCTTTATGAATCTGGATCTCGGATGCAGTTACTAGATGGTGTAAACCTGTCCCTGTCCCCCCACTGCTGATGAGATGCGTGCCCTGTCCTGCCAGCCGTGTCCCACTCACGGGTGAGCCCACGTGTTCCTGGCTGGGTCGAAGTCTATTACTAGACCAGCGTCCTGGCCTCAAACAAGCCAGATATGCGTTAATGCTATGCCTGTGAACCACTTGGAGGCATACACACACACGTGCTTTTATTGCCTACTCCAATTATAGTCTTTTGGACTAAAGGTCTTTTCTGTCCTCCCATGTGATAGGAAGTGAAAATTTTGCCTGGTCTATCACTTTTTCCTGGAGAGAAAAATGAAGGAAAGGTTGTCCTCCTTATCTAAGTGTTAAAAACACCGGTGGTAGGGAGTGAAATGGAGATTTTTCTCCTGAAAATTTGACCAAGATGATTAAAACGGCTTTGCCTTTTAATCTGGCCACTGATGACTGTCCATACTGCAAAGTCTTTGGGATATTGCTAGCCTGTCTGCATCTGAGATGGTGACTGGACCCATCTCTTGAGCTTGCCATGCATTTTAACTTGGATTTCTTCTTAAAATCAGTGGAAACCCTAATAATAATGATATGGCTGTATGGCTGCAACATCTCGTGAAGGTGGCACTGCTGTGCTCAGCTCCATGCGGGGACCTCTCCTGGGGGCAGAGTCCCTAAGGCTTGTGAAAGGTACTCTTACTGAGAAGGCGGGTGGGAGCAGCCGCAGGGGAGAATATGCAGGAGGGGAGTTTGTGTGTGGGAGTGGAGGGATAAACACAGGGCAAGGATAATACAGTTCTTAATACTTATTTTAGGTATTAGATGAAGGTGACTGACTGATTCTTAGCCTAGGTGGCATGTAACAGTGCAAATCAAGTCTTACCTCATGGATACAATGGCCCAATCATAGGAAATTTGCATTGGCGTGGAAAAGAAGCTGCTATCTAGCTACACTTTTCAGTAAAACCATGCTAATATTACATAATTACTGCGATTTTAAAAAGTATTAGTCATATGCTTTTAGTTAGTAGATTAAGCTGTCGTTTTCCTTAAATTAAAATTTTAATGTGATGGGCTTGCAGTGTCACTTGAATAACAAATTAAATATCGCCAGTAAGGAAAGAGTAATAGTGGCGTGGAATATACCCCCCGTTACAATGTTTGACAAATGAGTGAAAAAGCACAGCATTTATGAACACCACAGGTCCAGTAACTGTGGGAAAGGGAAATAAGGAAGGGGTATCGAACAGGGAAGATCTTGAATCTCAAATTCCTCTAGACAATAAAAAATAGAAAATCCTTCAACATGCAAACAGTGACGAAGCACTGTTCACTTTAGCATTCCTTTATTGTTCAGGCGAGGGGCTAGCTTTTCAAGCTCTTGGTCTAAATACACACACACACATTTGTTCGTTAGAGATAAAAATTCTAACAACTGGCCATCGTGCTGTCTTAAGGTTACAAATCCCTCTGCATTAACTTTAATCATCAGATGTTTTTGAAGAGAAGTGAGACCAATTCCCCAAGGGTTTTCTGAATCCAAATCTCATTTTTCAAATTTTGTAAATGATATGCAGAGATGAAATTAAAAAGCCTTTGAAATTAAATATTGATAGATAAGAAGACAGTCCCTGAGCTAAAGAACTGTACTGATGCATACCACAACTCTTCAATAGCTGTATAGTTAAGTAATTTTGTATGAAGAAATGCTTTTCTTTGTACAGTCCGAATTTATTATGAAAAAGTGAGCTGAAGGGACGCTTCTGCTTTACCAAGCAAATCCTAATACCCTTTAAAGTATCTATGTGAAAGGTGATTAAGCTCAAGCATATCCAATATATTATAACAATGTTTGCTCTGGGATGTATTGTCCTGCTGAAAATTAACCTTTTCAGAAAAGGAGGAAAATAAGTCCTTTCTGTTCACGTAATCTGAAGATTAGTCTACAGTGTTTGGTGAGAAGTAAAGAACAGTAGAAGTGCCTTGGAGAAGGTGGAGGAGCTGTGCTGATGGCCAGGTCAGGCTAACAAAGACCTGCTGCTGCCCTGTGGGTTTCCTGCATCTCCCGTTCTGCACCTTTATGCCAGGGTAAAATCCTTCAGAGCTGAGCACCTTGGGAGTCTGACCTGGTTTAAGATTTTATTCAGTACAGTGCACTCAGACAGTGAATTTCAGATGTAAGCCACAGTTCAGAAGATCAATTACTGTTTTTCATTCTGCTGTTATTCCTGAGGGTGCATTTGCAATGTAATTAATTTTTATGTAGGGTTCTTCCACCCCTCCATTGACACTTTCCTAGTAAAAGTATCTGCTCCACTAGATTCATGTCTTCATTTAGCTTTAATCTTATGGGCTGAGATTCATCTCCATGTGTAGCATAGCTGTCTAAGAGCACTCTGTTTAAATCTTGGGCAGAGGAATTGCCAAGATTAAAAGCCTCCATGGAAACAGGGTGGTAGGGAGTGGGGAAATAAGGCTTGACCTCCAGTGGACAAGCTATACTCAGACATGATCCCAAAGGATTTGCATGGGACCCTCTTTGCTCATAGCAGCACCATCTTTCTCAGTGAACATCTCATTCCTTGGTAGCACAGCCACAGAGGCTTCTTGCAGTTGGATCCTGGTAAAAAAAATGTGCCCTTCAGGTGTAGTAATTCACACAAATAGTTTTTACATGGGCTGAGAAGTGGTGCTGTGCATCCTGCTTGCTGGTATGTCCTTGGCTGGTCTGGGAGGGATTATCAAATCTTTGTAGTGGGAAGTTTGGATCTGCAAGTCCCAGGAGAACAGGAGGGGGCAGGAGGCTTTATTTATTCATTAAATCATTGCCATCCAGTTGGCCCCCAGCTTTGCTGAAGTCTGAAATGTCACAGGCTAGATGATGCAGCTTAAGTCTCAGGCATATGTGTGCTCTTGTCCTTTTGTCTGGAAGCACTCTGGGAAAACAGAGCTACTTAGCAGATGAACCAATTCACTGCTGAGCATCCGTTTTGAAACTTTTCTTTGTGTTTCAGGCAAACTTGTGCTTTGTAGACATTGATAACCATTTCATTGAACTGCCAGAGGAATTCCCCCAGTTCCCCAACAAGCTGGAGTTTATCCAGGAAATCTCTGAAGTTCTCCTGCAGTTTGGGATCCCACCAGAGGGTAACCTGCACTGCAGTGACAGCGCCACCAAACTCAAGAACCTGGTTCTTAGTGACCTGGTGAACGACAAGAAGAACGGAAACATCCCTGCCAATGCCCTCAACATGTATGAGCTGCTGAAAGGCAATGAGACGATCGCCCGCCTGCAAGCCC
Source organism: Balearica regulorum gibbericeps (assembly GCF_011004875.1). NCBI lineage: Eukaryota > Metazoa > Chordata > Aves > Gruiformes > Gruidae > Balearica > Balearica regulorum. The sequence continues at coordinate 66,746,367 of NC_046184.1, forward strand.
TCACCAAGAGAACGGGTGTGACGATGGAAAAAATGACCATCACGGCTCCCCTCGTGGAGAAGGAGAAGGATGGGAAAGTGCCATGTGAGGAGGTGGAGCTGAGGGACTACAAACTGAACGTGCAGCTTCGTGAGGTTTTCGCCAACCGCTTCACGCAGATGTTCGCAGACTACGAGGCTTTCGTCATTCAGGCTGCCCCTGATATGGAGTCATGGCTGACAAACAGGGAACAAATGCAGAACTTTGACAAAGTAAAGATAGCCGTGCATTCATTTTTCCATCTAAAAGTGCTTTTGGGAGGGAGGGAGAATAGCTATATTATGTATATATGGCCTAGGTACTCTAATCCACCGTTCTTCATCTGCCTTACTGAGAGATTTGTCCATTTTGATTACACAGGGCCAGATTGCCTGCCAAAGTAAATTGGTGCAGATCCACTGAGCCGGTCAGAGCTGTCCTGGCTTGTAGGAACCAAGCTGGCAGGCTCCTGCCCAGCTGATGGGGCTTCTCCTGTGGGTTTGGTGGAAGGGTAACAATGGGAAGGGACTTTTTTTTTTTTTTTTTTTTTTCTTTGCTGAGAGGAAAGATGCACACACGAGACAAAAAAAAATTCAGTCTTTCTTGTTTCCTAATCTCACAGTAGCGCTTTTTGTTAATTGGTAGCGTTGTTCTGTAGAAGGTTATCACATCCTTATGGCAGAAGAGTACTGTTATGACTCCCTTGTAGTGTTTGCACAAGAGTGAAAAGGAAGCAGAGATTAGAAATGGGGAAATAAAGAGACTGTAGGCCAGCAAAAGGAATGAGAAACATTTGGAAACTTGCACAGTTATTATTTCCAAGTGACTTTGCAAAGTAGATAGCACTCTTAGCCATCAGTTTTTTCAGATGCAAGTCCTTCTCCAAGGAGAATATTAGATAAACAGTCAGGAACAGACTAAATATTGATCTGAGGCAGTTTTTGATTAAAAAAAAAAAAAATGCTGCCATGCCTTTTATTGGCCTTGTTTGTATTCGGGTGTTGAACAGCATTCGAAAGGAGGGGATTGTTTAGGCAATCTCTGCTAGTACTTCTACAAGAAAATGGACTGTGTTAGAGTTTTCAAAGCTCAGTTAGAGACTTAGGCATACACTGGGTTTTAATTGGAAATTCATGATTAATTGTCCTCCTTAACTTCGCAAAAGAGCATTAGCTGAAGAGCACTGTACACCCCTTGATATGTATAACACCTTTCTTAATAAGTGATCTGGTCCCAAGTAGGGATGTGCAGACCTGTGGTGCCAAGCGGGCACACGTGGCGGTAGTCCGCTGCGGTGGTAGTGCATGGGCACTACTTCCATAACTCCATATTCCCTTCACTCTAGCTGTCATGAAGCCTCCCTGACTGCTTGTTTCTCACAGTCGTGACCAAAGACGTGACCTGTGAGCCAAACGCCTTTGTAGACAGATTCACGCCTCTCTCAGAGGTGTTTTTGTGGTGGGGAAGCCTTGTCCAAGCCTTCCCGTTGGCTGCTGGATTGGTTCTCTGTCACAGGATGGCTTGTAGTGTTGACGCCAGGTGGGAACGTGGCACTAACGAGCTGTTCTGTATTTCAGGCTTCCTTCCTTTCGGACCAACCCGAGCCTTACCTCCCATTCCTTTCACACTTCATCGAAACACAGATGTTTGCAACGTTCATAGACAATAAGATAATCTCCCAGTGGGAAGAGAAGGACCCTTTTCTGCGAGTTTTTGACTCCCGAATTGAGAAAATAAGGCTATATAATGTAAGGGCCCCTGCACTGCGGACATCCAACTATCAGAAATGCAGCACTTTGAAAGAAGCAGGTATGTTCAGATGGGCTAGTAAAATATTCAAAAGTACAATGTCAGCCACAAGGAAATATAGGTCCTCAGTCATCTGAGCATTGCAGCTGGTGAGGAAGCCCTACAGCTACCTGAGAAGGACTCAGCGGTGCCCTTATTTTCCCTAGGCAAAAACTTCAGCATGCTTTTAAACGCTAAAAACAGTGGGAGCCTATACCTTCCCTTCAAGCTCTCCTAGGCTGGTGCCTTTAACAAACACAAACCACACCACGGAGCTGGGCTCACCATTTCTCATTTCAGGCAGCTCCTGTTCCATTGCTAGGAGAGCTTTCCTTCGCCATGGTGGTGGGACCAGTGCCAGCCACACCGAGGAGCTGAGCCCCGGTGGCTGATCCACTGGCCTCGTCTCCCCCTTCCCGTAAAAGACCTTTTTTTTGGCCTTACGCCATTTGGTTAGAGCAGCAGGGAATGCTGGGGACCAAATCCTGTGTAGCATATTTAGTAGCTCCAGCAATAGATGCTCAGTGTTAATGAACAAGACCCTGTGTACTAAAGATTTGGATTTTTTTTTTCCATTACAGTCACAGGATGCATTTTCAAATCATACTTGAGTTTCTTGCTGTGCAAGTATTTATTTTATTTCCAAGTAATACAGGGAAATTACAGTCTTAAATTTGTTGAGACACATATTAATGAACTGGGGCAAACACATTTCTCATGGGGTTTTTTTGTTGAATTCCTTCAGAGTGTTTTACTTGTTACAAATGTGGCAGAAATAGAAATCCTGTGTCTGCTTAACTTTCTATTTAAAACCAATTCTAATTTGCAGGTCGACTGTCTATTCAGCGTCTAGTTTTGGTAGATATTGTGGCACCGGAACCTCATTTTCTGTCTTGTGAAAAGCAGCAAACTGATAGTAATACCAACTTTCCTTCATATTTACCATTCACAATATATGTGACCCTGTCACCGATCCAGCACCTGTTTGTTTAACCTACTATTTCTGGAACCCTTCAAACCCCCTGATCCCACACTACTGAGTCCTTTTCTCCAAAATAAGACCACAAGAAGTGATTTTTAAATTTATTTTTTTTTAGAAGGGGAAAAAAAAGCTGCTGAGTTTCTAATGATAATATATGTAAATCTTATGACAGTTTCTTTCCATCACAATTTTATAAAACAGGAAACAAGTTCTGTGTTGCTCTTGACAAATGGAAAATGGATTTAGCTTCCACATTTTGCATATTTATTCACTAATTGTGATATGCTGAAAAGAACGGGCCTGCCCATTAATGGATGGGCTATAAAGAGTTGAATATTAAAGTTGCTAATTAAATGCTGATTTCCCCCCCCCCTACACCACCTTTCCCCTCTCCTTCACAGTGCATCTGACTCAGTGTTGAGAAGGTGACAGATTTTATTTTTATCCTGTTCGAGCTTTGAGATGAAATCTTCATGTCCTTGAAGCAAACAGCTAAACCACATTAGTCTCAGCCAAGCCGAGATTCCCGGGGACCCGTCTCTGGTCCTGCTGTAGCCTTGCCTGTTTCCAAGCATCTGTTCATCTTCTTGATGCTGCTCAGGCTTTGCTACAGTTAGCTATGCTTTTTAAAGGCCTGTCATCCAGTAATGGCGTATCTAATTTCAGAAGAAGGATCATTATAGGTGCCAGATGTTTGCAAAACTCAGGTACTGCCCTCTGTGCGTCTGCCCAAGGAGACATGTCCAGGGCAAAGCGAGGTGCCTGACCCCACAGAGAGTTGCAGCCGGCCTCGGAGGTCTCCATTCTACTTAAAGAGCGTTAAAGCCAAACACCAAATTTCAGGGAAAGCTCGCACTACTCTTCCCGATTCATGACCCATCTCGTAGGCTCCCGTAAATACCTGCTTGCTTAACAGCTAACTTGCTTGTGCCAATGCTAGTTGTGTTGGGTGAAGAAACTAAAAGCAAAATAACAAAGTAACAGTGCATATGTTTCATCACTTCTATAAGAGACAGATTTCTGGGTCTAAAGTCACTGTTTAACTACTCTAGAGCATTTTCAGTGATCAGAGCATGACCGCTTCTGTTGTCGTAGCACGTGTCTTCAGATGGTGCACTAACACAGCTGTTCACCTGTGACTGTAACTTGCAGCCCAATCCATCGAGCAGCGGCTGATGAAGATCGATCACACAGCCATCCACCCACACTTACTTGATATGAAGATCGGCCAAGGGAAATACGAACAAGGATTCTTCCCGAAGTTGCAATCGGATGTCTTGGCAACAGGACCCACCAATAACAAGTAAGCACAGGTTTTATTTCCTGGATTGGAAAGCAGGTTTCTCATATAAAAGATTCACATCACTGGACGGTAGTCCTAATTTTGGATGGCTTCTGACCACTCTAATGAACCCTAGCAGCTCTTTCCATTTCTGGTTTGTATGCGCTGTGATTTTTGAAGTTATAGCCATGGTTTGGGTTATGTTAGAAAGCACTGCCTCTGGTTTGGGGAAGATTCCTCAGTACTGGGTTCTGTTGAGTGGAAAGTACTGTGTCTTCTCATATATATTTTTAGTTTTATCATTGCCATAATAAATTTAAAATTAATTTCTTTGCTGTTTTGCACTGAACAGGATAATTTGGAAACCCAAGCCAAAATTCAGATTCTGAAAGAAAGTATGGTATTGAAACTGCCACACCATCATGCAGAATGAAATTAATGCCCACTCTTTTCCTCACTTTTCTTTAGATGTTATTATGTGACCCAAAGATTTTTATAGCTGTCTTTCAGTTTCCACATTGGAATAACCTGGAAGAATAACTTGGTGAGGGTGGAAAGTATGTGGTTCTGTACCTGGGTTTCTCTTCTGAGTCTGATAAGGTTCTGTAGTGCACTTTGATATGAAGGTAGGGGAGCCTATAACTGTGGAATTGAGCATGTAAAACATAGTTTATTTACCTAATGTAAAATGACAGCCTCAACATTGATACACTTTACATTTATACCATTATGAAGTAAGTGCTGTAAGTTACTTTTTTTTTTTCCTTTCCTCCCTCAAAACCCAGGGCGGGGGAGGTGTTCTCCGCCTTCAAAAATGGAACCTTTGTGCATCAATGATTATTACGTCATGAAATTATTATCTCAAGCCCTTACTTCCAGTTTCTGTGGTAGATCAAAATGTGGGAGCACAGATAAATCTGAGAGCTCCAAATGCTGTGATTGTCCAGATGTTAAAGCTAGCTCTTGTTTTAGACATGTGCATGTACACATGCTTCTCTGAGCTCCTGTATGAGGTGCCCACTCAATTCTATTTATACACCTTTTGTGCACCCCAGTGCTAGCTAATCCCTTTTTAAAACTTACTAGAAATAAGACTAGCGAATGATAAAATAAGATATCCTTAAGCATTGAGTGTTTAAAGAATTGCAATTATTTAAAAGAAATTAAAAAACCCAAACAAACAAACAACAAAACAAACAACCCACAAACCAACCAAAAGGAGGATATTTCAAGGTTCCTTTGTTTGGCAGCTTCTTGCAAACCGAGACAAAAGTTTATGGGTAATGGTCCCTTGAGGAATGGAGAATTTCTTCATCTTGTGGAATGCGGTGTTTAGCATTCTACCTCTTATCCTTATGGTGGGTTTCAGCTTTACAGTGTCAGCAACAGCGTGAGCATGCCCAGCCTGCTCAAAGTTGCTTATATCTTCTGGCTCTATTGCAGAATCTTAGTGAATCTATGAATAAGCATCAAATTAAAAATAGTTTTCCTTATGCCTTTTGAGATGCTTCTGTTAGATTGGTACCTATTCTACGATGTCACTTTAACTCCTTGAGTGATAATTTTGATTTAGATAGCTGGTTTTGATCTTCAGATTGTAGCATGTTTCAGAATCTCTAAGTACCAAAATCCCATTACTTACCGCAAAGCGGTGTCAAAGTGACAAATGTTTGGAATTCCTCCAGTTGTATATTGCCAAAAAGGTTTGTAATTGGAAAATCTCAAGACCATCTGTTTATATCTTTCTGCTTCCTGGCTTTTTATGTGAGCAGCTGAGCAGACTCTCTTTCTCTCTCATTTAAGATATGAAGTTCTGCTGAATTTACACCCACGTGTAAAACAGATAGTCTTTTCATGCTCTCTGCAAATACAATGTAATTCTTTTGACCACAAAATCAATTGAAGTGTAGCCTTCCATTAATTTGAATTTCCCAGTGTATGCTTCTTGGAGATAGATTATACTTGCGTATACAACTGGGCCTTTGCGTATGGGGGTGGGGGAAGAGAACATTTCTACCCCATTCCCCGGCCCTTCAGATGTAGCTATTGTGTGTTCATAATGTTAATGCAAAGGTTATTGCTATGTAGATGAGAAGTATTTTTGCAAACTTCAGTTTCACATAGCAAAATTTGTCTTGAATGTTGTAAGGAAGTGTATTTGCAGGGGAAAAAAAAACCCAAAAACATTTCCATGCTCCAGTTGATTGTTGTTGGACAGTTAGCAAATAAACCGATATAAAGCTGTTTTAATGAAAACCCGTCCTTACTGGCCAACAATCAGATTTTTATTGCTTCCCTTTCTGGACAGATAAAGTAACAAACATATAACTGGAGCTCATAATGTTATCTAGCCATTCCCTTCCTGTGGTCAGGCAGAGCACTGAAGGGACCTCTGTCGGTTACAGTATACAGTTACATGTATAATATACCTAAATCAGAAATATAATGCAAAGACCATGAGCTCTGGTTTGTTTAGTCTTACATCCCATCTGAGATCCCAGAAGACACGTTGCCTAGACAGGCAGAAATTGTGTTTGGGAGAGGAGGTGTCTGGCTCTTGCTTGCTGGGCACAAAGAGCAGGGCTTGGGGACAGAGGCGGGGTTGACAGTCCTATCAGATCACTTCCACCTAAACACAGCTGGAAACAAATGCTGATCACATTACCACGTGTAAGTGTTAAAACACCAAAGTCTGTCATAGAAGTGAGGTCTAATAATCTCTCTCATCTGTCAGCCCGTGGCCACACTCAGCAGCATGCCTTGCCCCACTTCTGTCACTCTGCTGCCTCCTCCCGCTCCCCCCCCAGGTTGTCCTCTAGAAAAGAGGGGGTGAACCAGTGCACCTCTGGCCCCGGCCAGTGTCACACTGCTTGCTGCTTTCTGTCATCACCTTGGTCATCTGTGGCTTGGGAGAGCCTCGTTTTACATCTGCTCCTATTTTGGCCAGACTGCAGGTGTATGCTTACTGTCATTAGGGCTGGTCTTTACCTCTTCCCTTGTGGTGTAAGGAGACATTGACTTCTTCAGCTAAGCAAGAACTTCACTGAAAATAACTCCACACTGCACTTTTTACTGAAAAGAAATAAAAAATTTAAAAACAAACAAATGAAAAAAAAACAAATAACAAAAAGTCCAAGCAAAGAAAAAAAACCACCCCAAACCCCCACCTCCATGAAACTGGAGAATAGGCTCCCAGGTATACAGTTTCCCTAAGCATCTTTTTGACCAAAACTGCCAGAACATGGAAAGAGATTAACTGCAGAATATGCAGATCTAAACTTAAGCAAAAGATGATAACTATTGTATCAAAATATTTCTAGAAATTAAAAGAAATATTATTTTTCTGTAAAGAAAAGAGCAATTCATCCTAGCTAAAAACAATTAAAAAAATTAAAAATGACCCTTGCCCAGTTCTGTCCTCTTTCCCATCAGGCAGCAATGTCTCACTTGAGGGACTCCGTCTGCACTCGTCGCCTTCAATACATCCCCCATGTCATGGGAAAACATTCTGAACCTACAGACAACAGCTGCAGCTTCCTCTGGGTACAAAAGTGGCCCATCCATGCTGCTCTAACCTTGTAAAGCAGTGGCTTCTGCAGAAGTCCTCCTAGAAAGCATCCCAGGAGAAAACAGGCTGCAGTCCCTTAGGCAGTTTGTCTATTTATCTGGAAATGAGCAGCGTTTTCCGGAGTGTTCCTTTCCTTCTTCAAACCCCAGCACCACATTGTGGTTTCTACATGTTCCCCTCTTCCTTCCCTGTGTGCATTTTCTGCCAGGCTTTTAAAATTGTAGCTGGGACTCCACTGGCTGACGCATTCGCAATGATCCAGGAAGGGAATTTGAATGACAAAAAGCCAAGCTACATAAACACTTCATGGTTTTTGATTAGCTAATTCTTAAATTAGGATGAGTATGCTTACAGTGCAAAATTAAAACAATGAAACAAGCTGTGTTTTCAATCTAATTGATTACCTTGTAACTTAATTTGTACTAAGAAGCTTGATAAATGAGATTAAATATTGCAGAGGAAAGCACTGATTGCACACCAAGCATGAAAATATATTTGCATTCTGGCAATTTGTAGTGAATGTCTGCAAAGAACAGCTGATCTGATTTTTTTCCCCTTAATTTCTTTTGGTTTCCAAAGGAAGTTTTTGCTTTGTTACACATTTACAAAATGGCTTAAATTATCCTTTTTTTTGTCTTTCTCTTTGTTTAGTCTTGGTTTTCCCACCTTCTTTATTTGCGCCTCACTTTCTTCCTTGCTTCTTCCCCTCATCGGCCTGTTTCCTCCTTCCTGCCCTGGCCACTTCTTTCTCCTGAGCCCTCTCACTTGTATCCCGGCCTCCTGTGAGCTTCGTGCTTTTGTCTGTCCTCTGTGTCCTACCTGACCTGCAGCGATCCTCAAAGGAGGGCGCAGCCCAAGTCTTCGAGCACAGATCCCGCTACACTCGGCCTCCCAGCCTCAGGCTTTAGCTAAGTGATGTGTTGTTCTCACCCATAAAGCAGATTTCAGAAGTACTTGTTTGCTTTCTCCAAGCATTTGTTCCTGTGCCGTGTTTTGCTGACGTCACCACTGTGTCAGGAGTCATTTGTAAAATGTGTGCATTAGGAGTGTACGAAATTGGTCCATTTTTGTGCTCCAGTTTATGGGACAACTTGTGCGAGCACTGTCCTGTGGCCTCCATCTCCAGATCCTACTTCAATTTGTGAACTGCCCGAGGTTTCTCTGCCTGGTGCTCTGGTTCTCCTCTTTTTTAAATAGGACTACTGTTTGCTTATTCACTAATGTTAACATTGGTTAATGTTTTTAAAGAAAGTATATTTTTATATATATATATATATATAATGCAAAGTGGTATCCTTTTGCTGAATCTCTATATGATGATAGAATTCATTCTGGGTTTAACTAAATTATTTTTTTATGTGGGAAATGGTCTTTCTCTTGTACTGAGCGCTTCATACTATATGTGCTTTTTCTACCTCCCTATATGTTGGGTACTATTTTAAGGCTGTCTGTCTTTAATGAAGCTTTTTTTTCCTCTTAGTCAGGCCAAACAGTTGTACTTTCAAGTAGTATAGAGTAGCATCTCTGCAGTACGTCTAACTGAGCGAGAAATGAGTCAGCAGTGAGCCATCCACACACAACACTGATGTTATTTAAACTTTGCGAGTAGTAAAAGCTGACCTTTTAAGTATGAAAAATCTGAAACAAGACGTTACTATACATTAGGCAACCTAATATAGCAAACCACTGACAGGTGCAATGAAAATACCAACTACTTGTATTCAAATACATTCATTTTCAAGAATAAAGTGAATTTGACAATCGGTGCTTAAAAATGGTTCCTGAAATAGGAACTGTATGCTATGGGGACTTGGAACCTGATGGGCGAGTCTCCTGCGTACTGATCCTCTGCTCAACTGATGCAAGGCAGTAAAAGGGCAATTAACTTATTTCAGCTAATATATAGTTTTTAAATAGCTATGCAGGACTAAAGTTCACAGGGAAAAATGTCTGTCAAATCATAGAATCCTTGCATCCTCTATTCTACTTTCCCCTGAACAGTGTTACTATCTCAAATGAGTTTGCGAACTAAATGCCACTTAGGACAGTGGTTCATCAGGGCTTAAGGGGTGATGCTGGCAAATTGCTATCACTGTTCCTTGCAGAGGAGGGCAGTTGTGGGTACCACCCTTTTAAATCACTTCTTCTCATATAATCTGATGAGACAGCCTGTCAGTACAAGACCACTCTCGGCAAGGCATTTTGCTCATTTTTGTCCACCCGATCAGCAGTTTAAAAGCTTTCCTGTTCAGCCCTACAGCAGAGATGGAAAAGGTACATTAGTTTCTATTTGAGCTTCATCGTCTTTGCCATGGAGCAGTGTGTGCAGAGCAGATTCACAGTGCAGAACTCATCCTCTGTCAGCCCATCCGTGATCAGGTGGAGCTTGCTTTCGACCTTTTCCTTTTAAGTTGTTCGAGCTGACATGTATTTGACTTGGAATCTCTGTGTCAAACTGCTCCTGAACCCAAGCAGATTACATGCGCAGTCCGTGTGTATTTAATGTGTTCAGGCTGCATGCCTGCTTTAGGGGGATTTGTTGGAGGCACAGTACGTCTGTGTGCTAATTTGTGAATACAGAAACGCAGTCAGATAACTCCTTTGATGGAACTATAGAGGTAAAAGGGGTATTGTCATGATTGGCAGACCTACATAGCAGTCTGCCTCAGGAGATGATCTGTATGAGGAGATTTAGGTTCTGTCCTGTAGACAAGTGCATTTTTCTCCTTTCTTGGTTCTTTGTTAGCACTGTAAATAGATTGTAAATTACGACAGTGATTTTCATGGTGATGGCAATACCGCTTAAATCAGTCTGTGAATGAAGTTGTCTTGCATTCTTGTTCTCTAGCAGCAGTACTGCAGTATATATACTGCCCATTACACCCACATCTGGTTTGGGTAGGCATCATTTCTTCATTTCTCTATGGAGCTTTAAAAAGATTGGGGGGGAGCGAGGTAGGGGGAGAGGGAGATGTACGTATGATTGCAGTACAGCACAGCCAGTTCCTGGTGTGAGGCTGCTTTTTTGTTAGATCAGCTTCTGACATCAAAGACAGCTTTGATGCTATCTTATCATTTTTATTACAGAAGTTAAGCATCACAGGTTTGTGTGTCATCTTTTCCACGTGTCACCTTTACACTTCCTCCAACCTCTGCAAACTTATTCCTATGCTTGTTGGGTCTAATTTGATATTAAACAATACTGACTTCACTGTCAGTGCATGGTCTTGCCTGGTCCATCCTCTGAAATGTCACTGCTTTTTTGCAGTCCCTGGAGGTGAACAGCATTCATCTTTGGGCATGGGAGTTAGCTACAGGCAGAGTACCGAAAGGAGCCTTTTCTCCCTTCTCCACATAAGCAGCTTGTCCCTGGGCTATCTGCAACACAGTGCCCAAACTGCGGCTGCTTTGTCCCCAGAGCCTTGGTGCTTGTAGCACCTCCACTGTGAGGAATAAATGAAATATGCCAGTAGCCCATGCTCATAGCTCTAGAGGCAAAAAATAAATGGGAGAGGGCATTTTGGGGGGCAGGGAGTACTCTGGCAACACCAAGGTTGGGTCACGGCACCGTGCGTGCTCTCAGGTGCCAGGCAGCTCGGGGCTCGTGCCCCCCAAGGCAGGGACCAGCCAGGAGGGCTTCATCTCCTCTGGCATCCGCTCCACAGGGACGCAGGTGGTAGTGGTTTAGCTGCAAAGCCCATGAGTAAGGGCTGGAAACAAGAGGGCAGTTGCCCTTGTGAGCACAACTCTCCTTGCTGCTTCAGCAGCACCAGGGCTGAGGTGTGAATAAGGCAGCAGGTGACGGCAGGGCCAGGAGAGACACCCATGTGGGATTTTGGCAACCCAACCGGAGGTGGCGTGGCCACTGGGGAGGACTTTTACCCCCCTTAGAATCACTTTGAGCGACCAAAGAGAGAGGAGGAGTAATTTAAAATGCAATCTGCCAATGAGGGGGGGAAGAAATGGTTATTGTAATATTGAAGCATTATTTTGGGGAAATTCTATGTGGCCCAGTAAAGAAAAGGCTTTAAAAGATTTAGCTGCTTAATACTGCTTATCTGATGTTAGATCTTCACAAAATCTCCCAGAGAGATTCAGAGCGGCATCTGAAGGCACAGACTTCACCCAGTGCCCCGACAGCTCCCTCTTCCCTAGCATAGAGGTTGGGGAAGAGGGAGCATGCAGCTTGCTGCATGTGTAATTGCTCCAGCTAATGAGCAGCAGCCTTTATTTCATAAACGGCCAATGATCTTTACATTTGCATGCTGAAAATGTTCAAATAGTTCTGATTAATAATCTGGAGAATGATCTATGCCTTCTCCCAGATGGAGTACAGGGCTGAAATTAACTGAAAATGCTTTAATGATGGTGTATTACTTGTAATTATTCTGTGGCTTTTATTCTATTTTCACCTTCAGTGAGAAATGTTCCCTCAAAGGACACTTAGAGCAATTCTTAAATCTTCCAGTAACTGCAGAAATGCAGGTGGAGAGGGATCAAAGCTTTGTCTGGAATTCAGAAAATATCATATAAATTGGAGCAGAAAAACTTAACTTTCCAATGTATTTTTGGCATTCTACCATGTGAAATAATTCTAACTTGCAATAAATGGAAGGTCTCCAGAGCCAGGTAGCTAAAGTCACTTTTAAGTCTGCTATCCTCTGTTCGAGGGGGTGTTTTTTCTGCTGCATTTCGACTTGTTGAGATTATTAAAATGTAGGGTTTTATCCCCCCCCTCTCAGTCATCTAATGAGGCATTGGATGTTGCTTCTGGGGGGCGGGGGGAAAGGTGGTGACTTATTAAACTCATGAGTGGTATATTGTTAAGACTTATGAGGAGGTGCAAAGACACTTATGTCAGTAATGTATTCCTCTGAGAAGGTATCGGCATTTGCTGTGCAGACACCTATCGGGCTGTTTTGTTTAGTTAGTAGAGACTGGAGGCTACTTTGCTTTAAAAATAAATTTCCTGTCATATGGGATAGCAAGGTGCTGAACCATAATTACATGCAGACCGAGATGTTTATTTCTTCCTTGCGCTTGTTTTCTTGACATTATTTGGAAGGTAGGAAGGAGCTTCAATTCTGAGCATAAAAACTGTATTTCCTGTGACTCTCTTTTTTGGTCCTTTTTACCTGTGCATTTAGACAAAATTTGCTCTTTGGTGACTTCACTGGAGGAATTGGTGGAGATAGTTAGGTATATGAATGCAAAGTCTTCCTCTACAGAAAAAGGAGGGTTTGGTTACCAGGGGTCATGTCCCTGCACTTCTCTTGGGTCAGGTTCCCCTCCCTGCCCATCCCTGATGGCTTGCCAGACATGTCAGGACCCAAGTCCAGCTCTGTGCAAGGGTTTCCTCCTCCAGGCATGCATCTGCCTACGTGTTGCCAGCTTGGAGGAACTTTTGGACTCCTTGTCCAAATAGTTCAGAACCCAGATCCTGTTTGGGGTGCCCACAGAAATAGATGGGTTTGGGATCTGGAGACTGTTGTCCTCGCCAATACCACCTGTGTGGAGGGGCTCACCAAGCACACACATCTGTCGTTGATGTGGGCATCTCTAGGTTTCCCTCTGTATAGATCTATCAAAGGCAGAGAACCCAAATCTCCAGGGGCTATGCCTGTTGATCACAGGTCCTATAGGAAAAAACATCTCGCAGCAGTTGTTCTGGCATGGTGCCCAGCATGGACATTTCAGTCTGGAGTAGATGGGCTAGGATGGAGACAGGGTTTGGAGGGTCCCTTTGACTCAAGTACTGAGGTGGGGGATGGTGGGGTGGTGTTTTCTTGGTGGGTTTTTTCCTTTTCCTTTTTTTTCCCCTCATTCTTTCTCTTTCTCTTTTTCTTTATTTCTCTTTCTCTTTTCCTCTTTTCCTTTCTCTCTTTCTCTTTTCTTCTTTTCCTTTCTCTCTTTCTCTTTTCCTCTTTCTCTTTTTCTCTTTATCTCTTTCAGATTTAGGTTATCCCTTCAAATTCTGCCAGGTAGTCTCCTCCTGTAGGTAGAGCCTTATTCATACATCCTGCCAGGCATCAGAGCTGGAGCACTTCCCTGGGCAGGCTTTGTCTTCTGTTTCACCTTGGTTTTGCTCTTTGATTTCTGAGTGCAGGAGAGAGGCAGAACAGCTGACTTCATGAAGCAGCTGAAAGTCTGTACATGTAAAGGCTTTTTTTTTTTTTTACTGTATTTGAAAGATATTTTTAATAAACACAACCACAGTAATTAAGTAATACCATTCTGAAGATGTAGCCTTCATGTGCATTAAGATACTTATTTTTAATGCTTGATAGGTTGCTTTATACAGTGTTATTTTCACTTTCTTTTATAAATAATGTATTAACTTATTTATTCTCTGCACCAGTTGAGCATTTTGGTTTTCAAGGATTTGAGAGAAGGCTATGATATTATTAGAAACCTTACAAACAGACTAGAAATTTCTTGGGACAGAATTATCTTGTGTTGTGTTTTGTTATACTACCTGGCATTAAGGAGTTTGGACGCTTGGGAGCTTTAAGGTTGCTCAGTTTCAAACCTGCTCACCAAGTGGCTGCTTTCACGCAACAGCTTCAGATGAGAAAAAATTCAACCGGACATATATGAACATGTAGAAAAAATACAGACTTTCTGCAGTATTTAGAAAGTTGATGCAAAAAAGATACAATGAATATAGCAACGTGATTAATCCCAGGAACAACAATACTGTTTAAAGCCTTTAGACATAGTTGCACCCAATATTACAGTAGTTACTATCTCAGTGAGAAGGTTCTCTGAAGTAATTCCTGGAAGTACCACAAAGTGGAGAAAGGAGAAGTACCACCTCTCACAAAAGAGGAAAATTTTAGAAGCCGTTACTCAAACTACATCATTGTATCTTATTTGTTCCTACAGACACCATTTTTATCAAACTTCAGCAAACACAGCAAACAAAGGCGTTGTTGGGTAACTAAGTTCAACGATTTTCCTAGTGGTGGCATCAATGATCTGCATTTCGGGTAACACAGGAGCTCTCACTAGCGACCCTGGCAGGCAGCAGGCACATTTCCATCGGGGCTTTTGTCCCTTGGGTACGTGCTGGCCTGTCACCCGCCATGCGGTTTCCCATGAGGAGGTCAGGCACCAGCTTGCAACCGCGTCTACTGCAATGTCCAAGTTTGTGCTCTCGTTTCTCCCACTGCAGACCCATTGGATCTCCTCTGGCTCCTGACCCAGCCTTTCCCTCCCAATATTTTCCACTCACATGTGCCTTCTCTCTCTCTGACTCCCCAGCCGCTGGGCCAGTCGCAGCACGACCGCACAGCGGAGGAAAGACCGCCTGCGGCAGCACTCAGAGCACATCGGGCTGGACAACGATTTGAGGGAGGTAGGTGGTGTCAACAGCGGGCAGCACGGGCTTGTCATCCAGGTGACACCTAGAAAAGCAATGCGTTGTTATTTCGGGCTGTTTTATTGCTACCGTAAGGTTTGTGTGGGTCTCTGCAGCCATTTCATTTAGATGCTGCTTGTCACAGATGCTTGTATATGTTGTACAATTTCAAAGCACACAACAGAAATAAAATGCTTTTATTATTTTGGACTAAGACATCCCCTTTGTCATCAGGAAAATGGCTTATTTGCTGATACAGAGCCCAGTCATGTAACCGCACGCAGCAAGCAGAGCCCTGGTGCCTGCCTGGGTGCAGCTGCCGAGCTCTGGCCAGGGTGAAGGTCTCTGCAAAAGTCAAGTCCTCGAATAAATGTCAGCACTGCAGGGCAAATGAGGCACGACTTTTTTCTTTTTTAAAGGAATTTTTTTTTCCTCTCTCTCTCTCTTACATAGATTCCTGGCATGAGTAAGCCTATTTGAAAGGTTAAGACTTTGGGGCCTTTTTATGCCTAAAACTTGGAAACTCCCATGCATCTTGTAAATGTCAGTCACATACACACATTTCTTTCCCATCTTTTCAGTTTCTTGTCCTTCATTAAATATTTTCTGCCATGTTTTTCCATTGATGTCCACGCGCTTCTTTTGTATGTCACTAGCAAAAATAAAACATTCATGCTGTTTTGTGGTAAATCTTGCTGAATAATGTTGTCCGGTGTTGACATTTGCACTCCGAAAGAACCCGAACAGATGAGTGGACTCTTGAACCGCAGCTTTGAACAATATTTCGTGGAAACACAGCAAAACAGCACTTGTATGTGTTTGTTGCTATTTTTGCTAACGTGGCTTTGCAAGTATATTTTAAACGTTGCCTTGTGTATATCTCAGCAGAGCCTCTTCAATACTTTGTCATGTATTTACTTTCTTCTTTTTTTTGGCTGTGGATCATATGCATGCTTCTTTTGCTTTGTCTCCTCTTTCTTTCTGGCTGTTCTGCCATTGGGGCATCTGCCTCCTCTTAGCCATCGGAGGAGCTTTTGCTTCGTCAGAACTCAATGGCCTTCTGGGAGTGGGATCAGGGACCACCCCCTCCTGCACGGCCTCCTAAAAAATCCTTCTCTGAATGCTGCCTGGTATGTTTTAGTTTTTCTTGTTGAAAGCTGCTTTTGAGATGTTTTTAGCGTGAAGAACTGCTGTTTTCGCTGCGTCTCAAACCTCTCCCTTTCCCGTAGAGTATGAGCATGTCCCTGTAGCGCTTCTAAGTGTGGTTATAATCAGAAAAGTAGCTGGAAATCAGCTCTAGGCTCCCACACCAGCTCCCTGGCAAACATGACAACTCCATGGCTGAAATATGAGATTTTTGTTTTGCTTCATTTTTTCCTATGTTGCTCACCTGGCAATTCAGCTTAGGGTGTCAAATCCAAAAAGCATTGCTTTCTGACTGCTGGATCATCGCATCCCAGTGTGGAAGAGGGTGGCGGTGTGTGGATGCTGATGAACAGGCAAAGGGCAATCAATTGGATCTTTCATCCAACCCTTATTCTTCTCGTGAACTTAGAAGAGTTAATATTTTTTTATTTTATTTTATTTTAGTATAATAACAAGACACACAATGAATAAAGTAAGGTTATCCACGTTTTGTACTCTTCAGACTATAACCGCACTTTGCATTGTATTTATCCCTTTACATTTAAAAAGAAGTATTAGATTTCCTGATTATATGTTCCCTGTATTACTTTTTCACTGTTTTCATTGCTAATGTTTGCACTGAGCTAGATGGAAGTCACTTACGAGTTTTGCTTGCTGAACAACACGCTTTCATCATCTGTGATTTTTTATTTTTTTTTATTCCCACATGTAGTTTTTCAACTATTTTTAAGTCCTTACAGTATCAGTGAAACCATAATTGTCTAGCTGAGCACTTTTGTTGAACACAGCTTTCTATGGCAGCACCTGATGTTCTTCTCTGACCTGTGGGACTGATGTTAAGTGGTTCATGACCAAATTTTTTACTGAAAAAATCCAAATGTGTCAGAAAAGCTGTACTCCCCCATTACAAAAAAATACCCAAACAACCCCTTAAAAAAATGAGCAATTTCAATTAACTTCAATGTGTTTGGATTTTGCTTTTGCTAAATAAATGATTTTTTTCCCAGGCAGAAAGACCTGAGAATGCAGCAGCCATAGTGTCCTCTCAGTTTCCCAGAAAACCCAGCCAGCAGGAGCACTGAGTTACTGGAGGGGGATAATCTGCCCCTCTCAGGGGAAGAGCGGTCCTTGTCACATACCGTCCCCCAAAGAGGCAGCATTAACTGCATAAAAACACACTATGGAAATGGAGCATTCCCACACCAGGCTACAAGCACTATGCTTCAAGACTGTTTCATTTGGCAACATTCTACCATTTTACACTTTTTAACAAAAACTTTATGAATAATGCTTGGGCAACTTTTTGATGGGCTTCATACTTGCACACCTAAATACCGCCCACTTCCTAGCTTTGCTCAGCATATAGTCCTCTCACTGATGTTGGGGGCAAAGGACACTTTGTTCATTAGTTTGGGTTTTATTCTCCTTAACAAAAAAACAAACAATAAAAAAAGCTCTGAAAAATAAGACGATGGAGCAGAAAGGTTTAAAAGTCTTTTATTATGCTTGGATCCTTTTTTTAAAGAGCACGCCAATTTTTGTCCATACTTCTTAATTATTACCCCACAGTAAAAAACATGAATGATCCTAAATGTCAGTTTTGTTTAAAACAAGCTTCACTTGTAATTAAGAAGTTAATTGAGAATAAAATCAAGTCTGGTTTGTTCCCCCCCCCCCCCCAAAAAAAACCCTGTCCAGATGAAAAGTAATGGATTAAATCTTTCTCCTTTGCCAGGTGTATTTCTTTTTCTTATGATTTCTTTTTAAAGGATTTTTTCCATTCATGTACAGTCTGCACTAAATCAGACAAATGGCTTTTAATTTTTTAAATTTTTTTTAAAGTGAAACCAAATAACAATGGAAGGAAACTTTACTTGATTTTTTTGATTTTATTGCTGAACGAAGGTGTCACACTTTATGCACTTGCTGTGGCTAACTTTGTGCTAGTGGTTAACAGCACAGTTCACTAGCTAATGTTGACTGTTTTGGTTCCACGCAGGACAATATCTTGCTTTTTCTGTTGTCAAAAGGGAATATTCCACTTTTCCAGCCCGATACCTAAGCATCAGACAAATCAAGATGTTCCTAGATTAACACTAGCTCATTCCTTTTCACCAGCATTTGCTTGCCTAGGATTAGGACGAGGAGAAACCCTCTGGCTTGCAATATCTAAAATTATTCTGTTTATTTTTAGAAATATATGCAGGAGGCGAGGAGTTTAGGAAAAAATTTAAGGCAGCCCAAACTCTCAGACCTCTCTCCAGCTGTGATTGCGCAGACCAACTGGAAATTTGTGGAAGGGTTACTGAAGGAATGTCGCATGAAGGTAAGTCCTTCCCCTTCCCACTGCCTGCTCTCCCCTTGCTTACACTGAGCCTAAATAGCATCTGCAGATGGTGTCCTGGAGGTCCTTCACAGCTGGAATGCCGTTGGTCTGTTGGTCTACCAGGCTATTGCAGGGTGGATGTCCCTTTAGAGTTATTTTTTTTTTTTTTCAACTGCTAAGAAAGGAACGTATTATTGCTCTTCTGTTTATGCGGTCAAAGTTGGTGAAACGAGTGAAAAGGACAGGAGGGAGAATCAGCATGATCAGACATCTTAGGGAAGATTTCCTTTAATTGTTCATATGTAAATGTAGCCTAAGCCTAATGGGCTCGAGACCCACAGTCAAAAAAGGAAGTGTTCAGCATGTACAACTGTTGTGCATGTTGTTTATGCAGAGCAAATGAAGTATAGCAGTTTCTAATATTGAAGAAGCTTTTACAGCCATGGAAATATAATTTCTTTGTGTCAGTTGCAGCTGGTGGTATACTGTATTTACCTGAGTTTTAAACTTTAATATATGTAACAAGAAGAAAAACATATACAGAGTAAGACTGAAAATGTATCTAGCTCTGTACTCTGTTTTTGATATCGGTTGGTTACAGATCAACGGTATAGGAATGGGACAATAGATAAAGGGTATAGAAATATACAGAAATAGGACAGTATGGAGTAATCGTGCAAACTTTTTTCTTTTAATTATTCTTTTTTAATTTACAATCTCTGTAAAGAGATTTGAAGTTTCTCTGGTCAGGCATTAGCGATAGTCTCTAGATTAAGCATGTTTAAGTAAACTCATCTATAAATTGTGTCCCTCATTGGATAACATTCTTAGAAACCTTTGGAGATCTTTTTTTTTTTTTAATAGACTAAACGCATGTTGGTAGAGAAGATGGGCCATGAAGCAGTCGAGCTGGGACATGGAGAAGCCAACATAACAGGTCTGGAGGAAAACACGTTGATTGCTAGTCTCTGTGATCTGCTGGAAAGAATCTGGAGCCACGGGCTGCAGGTTAAGCAGGTTGGTAACTGGAAACAAAGGACTTTGTGCGTACAGTACCCTAGCAAATACTGAATGGCATCTCTACCTTTTAAGCTGCTGCTCAGTGGTGTCATTCCAACCATTAAAGTGAAAGGTATCTTTGGGTTCAGAGGCCCTGGTTCATATCTTGTGAGGGCTTGGGGAGTCTTGGGGGTTTGTTTTTTTGGGGGGTTTGGTTTGTTGGTTTTTGGTTTAATTATTTGAGAGGTACCTCTGGAAATTGCAATGATGTTGTCAAATAGGTGTTTGGTTTCTTCTCTTTCACCCTTCAGAAGGGAAACTTGGGAAAAGGACAAAGAAACAAGGCGGGTGGTGTGACCGCTAGGTCAGTGAGATGGTCCTCTCCTCTCTTCTTCCTGAGGTCTCATGACTGGAGAGAAGGATTGATTCTCACTGCTGAATGTTTGGCCCTCTGAAATGCCATCCCATTATTTTTCCATGTTCACTGGCCTCTTTTCTTTTGTCTGATTTATTTAAAGCTATGTACTATATATTCAATTTTCAGGGGAAATCTGCTTTGTGGTCCCATTTACTTCAGTACCAGGAGAGGGAAGAGAAGCAAGAACATAGTGCAGAGTCCCCAGGTGAGTACTTGGCATTGACTCCATGAAGGGTCCATCACAGTGAATGAACTTGGGCCTGGGAGGAACAGTGCAGCCACATGAAACCCATGCAGGATTTTCAGTGTATTTGCTTGATAATATCACATTTACATTTTGACACCTTTCATAATCATTATGAAGATGCCTCGATGTCTGGACAAAATAGATTGACATGGTTGGAGGCAAATGAACATAATTCTTATCCCTCTCTGGAAAATCACTCAATGTTTGTTCACTACCTTCATTCCCTTTTCACCAGCATTGAGTGAGGTGTGAGAAATCACACCTCCACAAGAGGTGATTTCTGAAGGACCTGAAGGTATGGAGCTGTGGCTAAGACAGCTGACATTTTTCTTTCAGTGAGCATAATCTGTCTCTCAAATCCCAATGTGAATAACTCCATGTTCAAGAAATCTTTATACTGGTGGACAGTACAGTTCAAAAGTTGTGTAATTAATCTCTATCCATCAGTCTAGGTGCTCAGTTTATGGTTTGGCTTGGCCCTTTACAATCACTAAATTATTTCTGTGTTGTGAGAGACGTTGGTTTTCTGATGACCTTGAGATCTCCCTGCCCACAGGCTGCTGCTGGTAAAAGTCTCTCAACTTTAGTGGGTCATCTTCCAAGGACTCTCTAATCCTCCAGATCCTGCAGATGAGAACTTGTATGATCAGTCAGTCCTCAAAGACACGTCTATGGACAAACTAGTCTCGCTCATGAAATGACTTTTTAATAAGCTTCAGTGAGTAATGCACTAAAGAAACTGGCTGGTAGGCACAAATTCCTGAGAGCAAAATGTGTCACCACAAAGCAGTTTGATCAGAGTAGCGGAGCACAGAAATGTGTGGCGTTCTTAACATCGAATATGCTACTGTAGCTTAATTTTATCTCATTCTTCTCAGTTGTGAGCTTTCCATAAAAACATATTACTAAAAACTCATCACTGTACAGATTTATGTTAATGTATTTCACATACAAAAAAGGAAGCTGTTAAATCTCCAAGTTCAGTGCTGGATTAAGGAAGGAATAGGTAATGTATTAAGCATTTTTCATTTTCTCTGCTTCTACATTTCCAGGATAGAGTTAATGATAATGCACAGAAACATTGCGGTTACCAGCCACTTAAGATTGTTTTCAGCTGTATGTAAAACAAATGCATCACAGACCATTACTGTAATTTTGTATTAACTTCATATATTTTCTCTGTTGTAGTTGCTGTTGGAACAGAAAGACGAAAGTCTGATACAGGAATTACTTTGCCTACTTTGAGGGTTTCCCTGATACAAGATATGAGGTACACAGTTTCCTAAAGCATTAATTGTGGTTTTAATTGTGTAGCATAAGGTAAAGATCCTCACTAGCTTTGAGTTTACAAAGGCTAAGAAGAATCAAACCTTTTCCTTCGCCCACATTCAAATCTACAAACTGTTGCCTTTTTATTTTACAAAACTTTTTTGCATGTTTACTTGATTTATTTTATCTAAAAGACAATTAAAAATACAAAAGTTTTCTGGGTTTTTTTTTTCCCCAGGGGGCTCTTCTAGCAGTAAAGCCAACTTCTACAAATAACAGCAGATATGTTGAATTCCTTGATACCTTGAGTTTGTTTCTTTCTGTTTGTTTTAAATTACTGACTGAACAAGTACAGTTGATAGACAAAGCAAAGGGATATAAAAACCTGCTCGCAATGCCTGAGCAATTTTTTCTTTTTAATTAGCATTTTATGGCAAATAGTAATAAATGTACAAATTTAGAAATGTAATCAAACCTAGTATTTGGGTGAGTTTAAAATTGGAACGTGATGTAAGGGCAGGTGCTCTGTAGGAGATCACAGCCTGGCTCTGGAGAGATTTTTAGGAAGTGTTGGTTGGGAACTGGAAGGATTAGAGAGTAAGGAGAGGTGGAGGATGATGTGACCAGAGAGCATCAGACAGTTGTTCTTCAGGGCATCTCCTTGACTGCCCCACTGCCAGGTCAAACCACTGCTTTGACACTTCACTTGCTATGGCTAAGCATTGCAGTAGGGTAAAAGTGCCATGAAAAGAGGGGAGGAGTAATGCTCATCTGTAGATAGCTGCTAGCAATTGCTAGCAGTTTCATGTGCGAGGCAACATGAGTATTGTTTCTTCTAACAGCATGTCCTCCCTCCACGTAAAAATACAGGAAAAAAATCTTATGGTAAAAATAAGATAGTTGTAGTTAGTTCACAAAAACATGATTACAGTGATGTGATTTTTTACCACATGTGTTATTACAGGTGTGGGGGAGGGGGGTTCTGATGTGAGATGCCACAGATTAGTCAGACTTTTCTGAAAGAAAATGACTGTAGTTCCTGCCTGCAGCATGCAGCCTTTTTGTTTGATGCTGTGTAGTTTGAGTCTTGTGCTCTGATTTCGAAGAATATGACGTGCCACATAAGTCTAAAACAAGCCGCGAAAGAGGGAGGGAGAATATATACAGTGTCATTAGGAGTATAATGCCAAGAGGTCATTTTTACACGTGTCTGTCATTTTATCATCCCTCTTATGGGACGTGGCAGCCATTTACTTAATTCAGTCCTGTGAGGCTGACAGGCATGTAGAGGGTCAGTCTGAGGAAAGGGTGAAGGAGGATCTGGAGCGGAAACTCTTATGTTGGGAGGGGATTGCCAACAGAGGAGGCCGTGTGCGCTCGCTGCTGCGTGCATGCGTTCCGTCTTCCACATACTTCCACTTGAGTAATGAAAGCCCAGCACAGATCTGAGCTCTCTTGCTTGAATCACAAGACTGTTTTCACTCTTCAGAGAAAAGGTACAGAAGCAGAACACTACCTTTTGTAATATCTTGGGTATTTGTGATTATCCACAAACATGTCTGGTCATAGAAAATGCTGGGCAGATGGTGAGTTGAATTTGCAATCCGTAATCTTGTGGCATACTTTCTCCTGCTTGGAAGGAATGCCGCTTAATATTTGTTTGCACACACAGATTTACATTGAAGTTAGAAGGATGGGCAATTGTTAAATTGCTGGGGTTGCAGTGCTGACTGACCTACTGGCTAGAGGATTAAGCATTGCCTTAAGTACAGCTTGTTTTCAATGGCTCACACAAGGTTATGTAAACAACTTAAAAAGCAAGGGTGAATCACAGTCACACTCTGAACGTGTGATGAGCCTGTGCTACAGGTAACGTGGTGTGTCCTCTGCCTCCCTCGCAAAGCCGGGCGTCTTAGATGTGGTATGGGAGATGCTCAAGATGTTTATTTTGGTTCTCTGCACAGAGAGTCTCTGCACAAGTGTGTTTGGGGTATGCCCTTCAGCCTTTCCCCTGGGCAAGGATCTGCAGCATCTCTCCCACCCCTTTTCCAGTTCCCTGGCAGACTCCTGCTGCAGCCCACCTCCAGCATAGCCTTGGGCACATTGCTGCACGTCCAGCTGGACCAGTCAGCACCAAGGCAACTCCCCGCAACCTTTGGTCAGTTGTTTTCGGTCCTTGACCTTCAGGCAAACCCTTCCTTGCCACCAGCGCTTGCTTTCATGCCCATGTCGTGCCTCCCTTCCCGTGGGGATCTTGCAGCAAAGGATGCAGGGCCCACAGCAGTGGTGCTTAACCTGCTGCAGTCGAAAGAACCTGGGTTAGCAAAGACCTGCTACCTACGCGGCACAAGCTAGTATGGCTCATTTCTGACTGCACAGGGATCGGGAGCAAGCACACCATCCTCGGGGGCATGGTGATACTGAGCAGCTGTAACCTCTTCTGTCAGCACAGCTATTTGCAGAGGGTATGTCTCACATACCCCAGGCTTACATTTGACAGGGAAAATAGATTTTTCTTTATTACTAATGGGATTAAAAGCAAGTCTCAACCTAGGGAGTTGCATTGAAATTGCTGTTCAGCACTCTGACAAGAAGAGTTTGCTGTGTGGTGGTGAGCATACAGTCCTTATGCTTAGGTCACTGATATAAATAGAGCTGTTCTGACTCTCACAACTGAGTGTGAAATAAATTTGAGTTCCTGAATGCTCTGTTCTGTTACACTCTGCTTTTGCTGACACCAAGACTGATTACTGAATCTTTTTTAATGTTTCTGGCAAGCTGTGTGGTTGCAGATCCTTATTTTTCCCAAATGCACAATTAATGCCAATCTGGTCTGAACCACAAACAGGTAATGAAGAGGTACAGAGCATGCATGGAATAAGGTTGAGTCCATCTGTACTTCAATCTTCTCACAGTAAAATAACATATTCTACTCAGTGTTTTATATTAGATATAATTCAAGCCAAGTACTGCGGGGGGAGGAAGGGGAGGGAGGGAGTGTGTGCTTTGATCTTCCCATCTCAAAAGACTTGCAATGTCTGAGGAGAGCGTCTCAACACAATGTAGCTGAGTGTAGTGTGCATCCTGTTTCTCAAGGACTCCAGATCATGTGCCCAGCTGTCTGGGCTCGAAGGTCTAATGCTGGCTGCCACGCTCTGAGCCAGGAAGGGCTTTCCAGTGCCAGGAGCAAGGCTCTGAGCAGTGATTCAGCTGGTAGGCATCGCTGCTGACAGAGGGAGGCTGCTGAGCTTGCTAATAAAGGGCAAGGACTTGGACATGAGTGTAATGTGCCCTCCTAGGTTTATTTTACAACTTACTAAGAGTTAGTACTTCTCACCTGGTCCATCAGAGAACTCTCCATGTGTCACATTAGGAAACAGGAGGAAAATTAATTTTAAAAAAAAATCTTTTTTTTTTTTTTTCTTTCTCTCTTTTTTAAAGAGTATTTAAATAACCTAGGTTTTGCCACTGGCAAGCTACCATTACTCATGTTGATTGTTTCTTCCTCATGGTGCTTCAGATATGTACGTACAACACAGAGCCATGTGATACAGACCCCTCAGCTTGGATTGCAAAGGTAGAACTGTATTTTGAGAATTTGGGTAGGTCAGCCTGGCAGAGAACAGTGCTGCTGAGCTACATCTGTTAATCACCTCACTTGTGCAGAGTATTTCTGGATAGCACTAAGTTGTACTTTGCAAATTTGCCCTTAAGGCCATAGCCCTGTTATGTTAGAAGCTCTATAAACAAGAGAGTATTTTTCTCAAATAATACAGGGTCTAAATATAACGCAAAGCACGCGCTTGGGTGTAACAGATGGGGGAAAGCATGAGACAGTGAGACTATACTAGTCAACGTAAAAAGCATCAGTCACGGCATGACTTTGTTGGATTTTCTTTGGAGTAAATATTGCCGCATTCCCTAACACTCAGCAATGCACAGAAGGCCTTCAAGGAAGATGCAGGAGTTGGAAAATAAATGGCAACAGGGATCAGTTCAGACTTAGCTGATGGTACTTGGAGCCTGCCATGGAGGTCTGGAGGGCTGAATTGCCTGTGCGCTTAACACACAAACTGCATGCAAGAAAGAAATTGCAGCCTTTTCTTTCTCCTGCTGGAAACTTACTCATTTTTCTTGCTGTTTATTTAACAAGGTGGGAGGTTTATGGAAGCAGCTTTGACCTGCCGTGGCACTTCTCTTCCTCTTCTAAAGGTCCCTGTGCTCTGAAACTAGGGTTTCTAGCATTCTCCAAACTGAAATATGGGAAGTTTAAAAAAAGAAAAGCAAAACCATAGAAGAAAGCCCCCATGGAACAGTTCTGCTTTCCTAGAAACCAAGCATGAGGTGGAGGGCTGTTCAGATTATCACCTACGTGTGGGCCTCATATCCCTGAAACTGTGATTCTGCTTGTGCCTGCCTGTCACTAGTTTTCCCCAACAATCCTCTTTTTCTCAGTTTCCCTGTTGCTGCCACCATCAAGAGGTTCAACAGAGCCTTCAGAGTACCTTGTGGTTTGGAGAAATTCTTAGGATATGTATTTGTCCTCTGCTCTCACAGACATAGCCACTCGTGTCAGCAGCTTGAGCGAGCGACCATGATACAACTGGGTCTCATAAGGTGGCTGCTTTTTTTTAAGTGTTAGCAGTGTCTGTGAGGACATCTACCTCAGGCAATGCAGGGATGAGCAGATCTACCCCTGCTCACCTTGGCCAAGCAAATGCCAGGACTCAGAGCAGCTGATACAGGCTGTAGTCCGTCCGGGTTGCAACCTGCCATGCCTGGGAAGGGCTGCCCCATGTCCCTGGGCCAGCCTGGGGCTGCCGGGGGTCTCAGTGCCACAGCGCAGGGCTCTGCAGTGCCATGCTGGCATCTCTTTCTCTAGAAATGATGTCAGGAGACATTTTCCGATTCAGCTGCTGCATCACATTGGATGTTGCCATTTGAAGCATGTATGATTTTTATGATTCATCTATTATTTTTTTTTTCCCCACCCATTTCAGGCATGTTCAGAACATGAGTGAGATAAAGACTGATGTGGGGCGAGCCCGAGCCTGGATAAGGCTTTCTCTGGAGAAGAAGCTTTTGTCTCAGCACCTGAAGCAGCTGCTTTCCAACCAGGCACTTGCCAAGTAAGCTGGCTCTTTTTCTCAAAGCTTTGCTTTCATGTCTTCCTCGGTGTGTCAAGGTTCTGTGCTGGCTCAGGGCGCAGCCAGGCGCCCTGTTTAGGTACCGTGGTTTCCAGCCAGCGGTGACTGAAGGGCAGAGGGTAGCTGAGGGAGGAGGTACTGCCCCCCCAGCAGGGCAGAAGCCTGCTCATCTGCATGGAAAACGAATCACAGCTTTCAGGAAGGAGGCATTAGGTTTTGCTCAGGTCACTGCATTGATCCAAGTCACTTCTTGCCCCTACAATCACTGTATCTTGTGCAAATGAAGCAGCGGGGGCAGGAACCCCCCTTTTCTTGCAGCAGCCCTGCGTTAGGTTGACTCATGCCAAACACAGGCCTGCATCCTGACTGCCGATGAGCTGGGTTAGAGGCCAGCCCTCCCAGCCACTTAATAGCTCCCCCCAGCTTTGCCTCCTTTTGCAAGCACAGGCAGTTAAGGATCTGCCTGTGTAGATGTTCCCCAACTTCATGTTCTCAAATGAAAAAAACCCACAAACCTTATGAAAAGAAAACGTCCTAGCTGTTGCATGCAGTTCTGGCTCTGTGATGAGTTACACGCACGATATATGCTGGAAGCTACCAAATTCTCAAATCTGCTAACGGGAAGAAAGCAGGATAGCTAGAGACAATCATCTCTTGGGTGATCAGCTGATGGCATGATGGCAGACCTGTCTTTTCCTGACATTGCATCTACATCTATCTACGTCAGCAGCTTTTTGGGAGTCTGTTGCCTTCAGACTACAGGCAGTGCCACAAGCTCTGTGCTTTCTCAGAGCAGGGCCAGGTTAACTCCTGGTGTGCCTCTGCGCTGCTTTGGGCAATTGGTGGTGTACACTCATTTCACTGAACTGAAAGAGTAGTGGGAGGACCCTCCCTGCTGCTCAGTGCCTTCTGCTTAGTTTTTTCTGTCACAGTGTGGAGCAGAAGGAAGATTAGGTTATTAGAGAAGGCTATTCCATGGTGGGAAGATATGGGGAAGAAATGAGGTTGCTATGTGTTGGTTCAGGTCTGCTGTTGTGAGTTGTGTTAGTCCATATGTGTGCTTTGCAGCAAAACCAAAACTGATCCTTTAATGGGATGAACTCTGTAGCCTTGCTATGGCAGCATGGAGCTGAGCACGGTCTGTAAAGCACGTGTAGCATAGGAGATAAAATCCCCCTGTGGGTTTCTAGCAGTTTGTGTTAACTAGGGAATCTCACTTTTCATACCTCCCATGAAGATCAACTCTTAATTTGGTGTTTTGAGATTCAAACACCTTTTAAGGTACATGGTGCTTTTTCAACAAGAAAGCAATGTATTTGTTTCTACCAGGAAACTTTACAAGCGTTACGCTTTCCTGCGCTGTGAAGAAGAACGGGAACAGTTTCTGTATCACCTGCTCTCGCTCAATGCTGTGGATTACTTCTGCTTCACAAGCGTCTTTACCACAATCAGTGAGTTGAGGAATAATTTTTTTTCCCCCTGGGTAAAAATTAGTTGCTGTCATGATTTATAAGAGACGATGTTGCTGTTTCTGGTGTCTGAGTAGCTGAGCCCTTATCTGGAAACCTTGGTTGTTCCTGCCGGGCTGATGGGTGCTGGGTGTTGCTCTGGGAAACCAGCTGGAGAGCCAAGGTTGTGTGGGAGTGCTTTGGATAAGAGCATTGCACAAAGCAGAGTAATCAGCAGAGAGTGCTGCCGTAGCACTTGTTTTTTCTTGCTAAGTTGTATAGTCTTTTTCATCCTTCCCTCCCAGACAAGTCCTCTACATCCTAATGCTTCTTTCTGGCCTTTGCTAAGTGTGCATTCTACAGCCTGCTCTCTGCAGGCTGAGGAGGAGATGGAAGTCTTGGAGGATGAAATACAAGGCATTTTGTGCTCTGCTGTATATTTTAAATCTCTTTTTGTCTTTCCTTAAATACCAAAAAGATTCCCTCTCCTTTCCTCTCCTGTAAGAAGGAGAACAGACATTGGATCAAAATCTGAAAATTAATCTTTGTCTCTCCAGCACTGGGCACTGCAGAGAAGGCAGGACCCATGAGATGACCTAATTATTTGTATTCACCTTGGCAGCCCTTAGTCTTCATTTTCCTGCCTGTTCAGAGTGAAGTGAAGCAAGTTTAACGTGGCTGTCAAAACAGGCACTCATTCGACTTTTTCTCCTCTTAAAGCAATAATAAATCCCCTCAGAACTAGCACAGCGCGAAGAGATTTATTCATCCTTGATTATCTTATTTCTGTGGGGCATCCAGCTTGGCAGCTTTCCCCTGTAGGTCAAACGCTTGGAATTTGAGGATATTTTTTTTGAGTGCAGTATCATTGTATGGCACACAAAAAATAAAAACGCTGGCTTATCTTACCCGGTCAAAAAGGCAGCTTGTGAAACATAAGGAGAGAGACTCTTGCAGTGCTAAGCATGCGGTATCCGAGTCAAATCCAAATTGGGGTGGGTAGCGGTCCTTGTCTTAAGCAGGTATGGGTGGTACAGATTTAAAAGCAATAATAATAAGAAAAATATTATAAAATAAAAATATTATTATAAATAACTTTAGAATTGTTATTATTTATTAATTGGGGGGGGGGGCGCTGTCCACAGACTTGAGACTTTGGCTATGCTATTACCAGCCGTGCCAGCGTTTATAACATCCCCTTTTCCCCTGTAACCTTCCGTGTGCCCCCTTCATCCTTTCAACCTGCCGGGGCCGGCGGTGGCTTGCCGCCGACGGGCTTTATTATCCCTTTCCTCGGCAGACCCCGGGGCCGTCGTGGCGCTGCCCCGGCTCTGCGGCAAGGTTCTGCGGCGGGGCTGCAGCACCACCGTGCGGCGCTCGCGCTGCCCGCAGGCGCCTCAGGGCAGGCGGCACCGAGCCCCCTCGCTCCTCAGGGCAGGCGGCACCGAGCCCCCCCTCGCTCCTCAGGGCAGGCCGCACCGAGCCCCCCCTCGCTGACCCGAAAGCGGTTTGAAGAAGCTGCTCGCAGTAA
The DNA here is from genome assembly GCF_011004875.1 of Balearica regulorum gibbericeps. NCBI lineage: Eukaryota > Metazoa > Chordata > Aves > Gruiformes > Gruidae > Balearica > Balearica regulorum. Next base: position 66,775,896 of record NC_046184.1, read on the forward strand.
TGAACGCGGGTGGAAGCTCCCCAAAAGCTGCGCTGCAGAGCCGCTGGTTCTGGTTTATGGCTGGCTGGAGCTGGGAGGGCTGCTGTGACTCTCCGTGAGGGGAGAGTCTCTGCCGCCGCAGCCAGGCACTCTCCAGGTTCGTAGGTTTGTCTGGCCCTTCATAGGGAGAAGCGAGGAGGAGTTCTCCTTGTTAGGCTGTTGAGACATGGGACGAGAACTTACCTGTGAGGGCAAGGGGTGGTTTACTCTGAGGAGTAAAAAAAGTCAAGACTAACTTACTCTCCCCCTTTCTTAGTGATCCCTTATAGGTCAGTGATAATTCCCATCAAAAAACTAAGCAATGCAATAACCACATCAAACCCGTGGATTTGTGTGTCAGGAGAACTAGGAGATACAGGTGTAATGCAGATTCCTAAAAACCACCTAGAAATGACATTTGAGGTGAGTACATGCTCTTTACCTTTTACTTTTCAATTTGAAACAGGCTTCCAAGTAAACATTAATTTGGTGAGGGTTTATTGCCTTAAGATCACAGTATTTCAGACTCTGTCCAGGTGTTCAAGGTCTCTGTAAATTCAAAACCAGGAAAATAGTGCTGCCTGCCCCTCCTGTGCTAGATGCACACGTACCACATTTAACCATAGGCTTCACTGCTGTCCCTGTCCCAGCCTCGGGCTCCTCTTTTCTCACTTAGCCACTCTATTTCCACACCTCATTCCCTTCCACATCTTGCCAGCTATCCTAGTTTTGTCTTTCAGGGCTCATTTCTGACCCCTCATTTCCCTTCCTAGTTTCTTTTCCCTTCTTTCAATTTGTCTTCCCACTTACCACCACCCAGGTCCCAGATTTCTTCTCCTCTTTCTTTCTTCTGGCCAGTCCCAAATTTCTCCTCCTCCCACTTCCAGCTCCTTATCCGACATTGCTTTCCTTCCAACCAGCCAGTCTAACTCCTGTGTTCTTCAACTTCCCAGCTTTGAGTGCTACCCCCAGCAAACCACAGAGCCGCCATCCCCATCGGAATCTCTTCTCCATGCTCGCTGTGGTTTTCTCTTTGCATTTGACTACCCGGCTTTCCCACCCATCAATTACAGGTTGGCTTGGTGCCACCCAAAGCAGCTAGTAGGAGGAACTGCAGGGAAAGCCCCATCAGGCTGCTACAGCTCCGGGCTGTACCATATCCAGTAAGGAGTGATTTTGTAGGCAAATCTGTGACTAAAATTGAAGTTGCATCCATTGACCATATGCAGACTGGTCTTCAACCACAATAGTAAAAAAACCCCCCAAAAATCCACTCTTGCCAAATAAAGTTAGATTTTAACAGAGATAGTGAGGATATTTTCGTGATACAATGGCTGCCTCTCATTTGAGATACTAGTATTTTGTAGAAAAGATCTCCAGGCTTCCAACAAGCAAAATAACATATTTGGACATTCCTAAGGACTATACTAATACTGTTCTGGAATACTCCTTTGGCTGAAGCTTTCCTAAAATATTGACTTGCGTAGCCACCCACTATGGAAAATGTCAGTCCAAGCTGCTTGTTTGGCAGTAGTAGAAGCAATGAAAACCAAGGTCTTGCAAGGGAAGTGTTTAGGTGACATTAATAGATGTTGCTGCCAGCCCCACCTACAATTACATATTGCACTGGAATTCACAGTCCCTTGTTTTCCTTGTTCTGTCTCTTTGTGATGTTAAGAGTCTCATGTCAGTGATTTTTGTCTTGCCCAACGATAAGCAAATCAATCTTTGGAAATTATAAAGGATTTAGGACTGCTTCATAGTGTAGAGTGAGTCAACTGAAGGTTAGTATGCTCAAAATGCATTTTTGAAAAGCTGTTTGTACTGAAGATCTATTTCTTCTATAAAAGCACACCTTTTTATCACCTTAGCTCAGAAATTTGTAATTAACACTTCTCAGAAATATTCAGAGTGCTCACAACAAAGAATGTAATCTCTTCACAAGCTTTTAATAGTTTTATTTCAGGGTATTTCTTTTCTCCTGTCTTAAAATAATTATTCTGTTTTTCAAAACACTTTGCATGTTTGGCTGAAAATACTTGCTGTATAAATCAAAGAAAACTGAATAAAAACATACATTTGAGACCATACGTGTGCATGTGGTGGGAATGTGTGGTGTTTGTTGTTTTTTTAAATTAAGTAAAAATTATTATTCATTTCAGTGCCAGAATTTAGGGAAGCTGACAACGGTTCAGATTGGTCATGACAACTCAGGGCTACTAGCCAAGTGGCTGGTTGATTGTGTCATGGTCCGAAATGAAATAACAGGACACACATACAAGTAAGCAACAAGTTTTAATTTTCTTTGTCTGAAATTCCACTGTGGGCTGATTTGGGTAACCAATAAGGTTGAGTTGGTCCCCCTCACCCCTGGTTCTCTCATTTCAGAACCCCTAGTTGAAGTCAAGTAATCGGCTAAGTATTAAATGAGACTTGAATGTAGGATTTTCTTTGCATCTCTCTGAGACATGACAGACAGTGTGGATACTTTTGAAGTGATTCATATGTTTGTGTCTAATAAATATATCTCTTGATTTAAAGTAGTGTGTTAAAATTGTGCACAAATGAACTTTTCAAACCCCCAAGAGCTGGAATGCTAGTTTTGGACAAATCTTTGATTTCTTTTTCTTTTAAAAAATATTCAAATATCTAAGTACCGTAACAAATGTACAGAAACTGGGATTACAAGAAAATAAAAGTTTTTGATGACTTCTTAATCTTCTATTGAGTACATACCTCTTGTGTCAAAATGACGTCCTAACTCATCATTGGTTTTACAAAACATCTGGCTCAGCAGACTTAATTTTTTTTTTTCTAAATGTGGACTTGGAAAACTATAATTCAGAGAGGTGAGCTCCAGAGCTCAGAGTTGGCCACAGCGTATGGGGGAAAGCAGGAGGAAATGGGGTACAAGCACTGGGGCTGTGGACGTGTGCGTGGATTTCGTTAGGACTGTGGAGGGGGTCAAAAAGTACAGCAATAAAATGTGAGGTAAGGTTTGAGTATGAGGAGACGTCACAGCTTCAGTTGGGTGGGAACTCCGTGTGGGGGTTTAGTTGTTAATCATCATGGTATTTGTAAAGGTTGAATATCAGTTGTGGTTGCAAGTGAAAAATAACGCAGCAGAAATCAAGATGTGGCCCATGCAATATGTGTATAACACTTTTGGTCGTCCCGTGCTTTCATGCAAGCTTTGCGAATTTCCCTTTTCCTGAGGATGGAAGTGAATGTAGTTTTCTGGTTTGGTCCTGTCAGTTGTGGTGCAGGGGATGCTGCCTGCTGAGTTCTGGTTTGTGAAAGGTTTCTGGCTATGGAGTATTCCCTGTCTATTAGCAGTGTTTGTGGGCGCTAGCTGTCCCTCTAACTTTGAGATCAAGCTAGATTACCTGTGTGACTGACCTGTGCTTGTGCTGGCTGCATGGCAGGTTTCCCTGCGGGCGATGGCTGGGAAAGGGCGTTGATGATGGCAGTCTGGAGCGAATACTCATTGGAGAACTTGTCCCCTCCGCGTCTGACGAAGAGCTGGGAAAGCAGTGCCGTACCCCGCCGCAGCAGAAATCTCCTACCACGGCTCGACGACTGAGCATCACTTCCCTCACAGGGAAGAACACCAGTAAGTCCTTTCCTTTGTCCCCAGGGCACTAGAGAAGGAGGCAGCAACTGCTGAGAACTGAAGCTCCTGTGAACAGGAGAGCTCCTACTGAAGCAAGGCTTGGTGCAGAGGAACAGCTGCAAGCTGATGAGTTTTTCCTGCCCCAGTTTGTGTGTCTGCACCTTACTCTGACTGTACACATTGCCTCTTTCAATGTCCCCATTTGACAGTTGAGACATAATAATCTCTTTCCTTGGAGCATGGAGACAGGAGATGAGGGAGGAGGAGACGAATTTGTAGTAGCTGATGCTGCTCAGCTTCCCAGCTCACTCTGCAGTCAGTGGGAAGACAGTCCTCTCTGAAGGGCAGTTCAGATGGGGTTGCTGCAAACTGTCTTCTGGAGGAGCACATCTCCAGAGGGACGCAAAGGGACATCTACTTCACGTCCCTAAAATTAGTTTTTATGAGTAACTGCATCTGGCTACAACAGGGCATGGAACTCTAAGAGCCATGTGAGGCATTTTCCACTAAACATACAGATGATCACAGCGTAGATCCTGTTCATAAATCTGTCCGGCTCCTGTAAAATTAGAGGACATGACTGCTGAAATGTCAAGCAAGGAAAGATTAGCCTCCAAGAGTAATGCAGCATTTAAAAACCACCGCGGAACCACTGCAGCTCTTCACATGTGTGAGTCCATATTAGCTGGAGGAGTGGGCACCAGAGCTACCTGCCAAGCATTTCCTTAGGTCTGAGAACACCAAGGCCCAATAATTCACTTGTCTTGTGAGCTACATGAGGGTCTGTGTTAGACTTGTTAGTATTATTTACTAAAATCATACTGAATTACTCCATGCTTCCAAAATAACAGTTGTAGGACAAGCTAATAGCAACCCATGTATGTCTGAAAAACTAGAAAGGACTCACAGAAGAACCATGAAAATGACTGAAGTCTGGAAAGCTTCTGCTTAAAATGAAGTTTTAAAAGTTCAGTCTGTTTTAAGTAGAAAGTGAATGAGGGACTAGATAAGTTTCTGCAGGTACCTGCATAGGAAGATGAGATGGTAGCAGGTGGAGGCATAGCATGATTCAGTAGCAAAGGCATACAGCTAAACAGATTGAGAGCAGAAACATGACATACATCTTAATACAGAAGATAACTTAGTCTTGGAACCATTAATAAGGAATATTCTCTGCCTGTGGCCCCTCACACTGGTACAATGACTAGACATGTGCCTAAAGTAGGTAGTTGTTTTGGCTCAATAAAACATCGTGGGTTCAAGTCAGAAATTAATGAGTGCTGGGTTTTCTGGCCTCCGTTGTGTAGGAGTCAACTGCCTGGGCTACAACTTTTCAGCACTTGTCTCTTCATGTGAGGGTTGCTGTACTCTGTGCGATGAGCAAGATGTGATTATCTCAAATGAAATATTTATCAAGCCAGATCCTTGAGTTGTGCATTTTTAAGTAGGGTGATTTATTTGACTATTCCAGGGTTGCTCATCAGTTGCTTGTAATTAAGGCTCAGGTTTACTCAAGACAAATGATTGCCTGAACTCTGTTAAAGATACAGAGTAATTTCTGCAGTTCAAGTTATGTCATCATGAGAGTTTGATGCATGGTTTAAAGTTTGTATCTTCAGCTAGTATGTTCTCCATCATTTCACAGAGCCTAATGCGGGACAGATCCAAGAGGGAATTGGGGAAGCCGTGAACAATATTGTGAAACACTTTCACAAGCCAGAGAAAGAGGTACTTCCTACTTTTCATTACTTGCCTGGTATCTACAATGCATGTAAATACTTTTATAAACAGAAATGGAACTGAAGCACCAGTAGACACTGTTAACCTTTAGGTTTGAAGCTTCTGGCATACAAACAAGGCAAGTTGTACTTACAGACTCTCCCTTTCCCACAGAGAGGGAGCCTTACCATTCTGTTGTGTGGAGAAAATGGTCTGGTCGCAGCACTGGAGCAGGTCTTCCACCACGGATTCAAATCAGCTCGCATTTTTCATAAGAATGTCTTCATCTGGGATTTCATAGGTAAGCTGGTATGTGAGTTGGAGGCAGAAGAAAGATTAGGGCAAAATGACTGCTCACGCACAGACCTTGGATTCTCATCAGCTAGGGTGCCATTTGTTTCTGCCTAGCACCTGCTCCAGGTTCCTTAAAGTCAATGAGAAACAAGATGGAAGATGAGAAATACTCAACTCTGTATAAGGAATGAGTGTGAATCTGTGCAGAAATGTAAAAATACTTCAAATTCTAGTCATTTATTCATAGTGAATGTTCAAGCAGCTGCTTTTCTACCCAGAAAGACAGTAGGCTGGAGGTTGGGGTAGAGTAGCAATTGACATTAGGAGGAGAGTTGGGAAAGGGCAGGGAGTGAAAGGTTCAGGTTTCTAGTTGTTTATGAGAACTCTCCTAATCACTGCACTGGTCTTCTGGTGATGCTTATCTGTAGGCCTATGTTGTGGTTATTTAAGACATACTTAGTCCCTTAAAAGATGCTCGCAAGTTGAGATACTTAGCCTGAGGGTAAGTGCTTACTCAGAAAAGGTGAAAAAATCAAAGCTGATGGTATCACTTACAATGAAACCATTGATAGGTACTCTGGTGCGGCTCCTTGATGTTACCTAACTGTATTAGAAGTTGGCCGGTCTGCTGACCACTGCTATGTAGCAAAGGTGGAGATCACCACCTACCTACGGTCTTCAGAGCGAGGAATCCATATATAAACTGTGCAATAGGTCTTGGCAGGTGTTTTTTTTTTAAGGATTCCCTTGCGTAATTCTATGTCACAATGACGTACTTCTGCTCACTGGGTTCTGATTTTCTTCCTACCACAGAGAAAGCTGTTGCTTATTTTGAAACCAGTGACCAGATTGGAGACAACGAGGAGGCCCTTTTGCTTCAGAGATCTTCATGCAAAACCTTCTGTCATTATGTGAATGCCATCAATACAGCTCCAAGGAACATTGGAAAGGACGGCAAATTCCAAATTCTGGTTTGCCTGGGGACAAGGTACTTAACTGCTCTTCCTTAAATGTGTCCTCTTGCATTAGACTAAAAGAATATTTTTACACCATTTCTATTATCTTTAGTTTTCCATTTTAAGACATCTCATACCTATCTATTATGCAGTACCTATTTTAGGCAGCTTTAATACTACATGAAAAATTGGAGCAAAGAAGCAGTAATGATACATAGCTAGTGTCTAAACTGCTAAAAATGTTTTGAACTCTTTTATAACTGTTAGCTTGACAGTCATATGTATGAAATGTGTCTTGAAATTGTATTTTTGATGAAGTGCTGGCTTTGGGAATGCAGAGTTCCTTTGCAAGAGCTGGTGCATTTCTAAATCCTCATTGAATCTCTTTGTCTATGAAAATGGGATGTCTGATACAATTTTGACAAAACTATTCTAGACTAATCTTTCTTTCCTAATAGGATGCTTTCTGTCGTGCACTCAGGGAGGGGCAGGGGGGCCTTAGTTGTATTTTGGAAGGTGGAAGTTGGTGTGTCTAGAAATAAGTGCCATTTTTGTCCTGTCTGTCTGGATACATGGAAAACCAGTTGGAAAACAGTCTATTGTTTTTTCCTGAGTTTTACTTTCCCTGTTCATGGCCTGAAAACATTGCTGAATTCTTTCAAAAAGTCAGTTGTCCGATTCTGCTGATATCTTTCCACCTTCATTCCTATGCTATGTTCAGTTACCTGTATTTTACTAACAAAATCAGGAGTTATGATCACACAGGAAACTTTTATGTGGAAACAACACACATCACGCACAAAAAGAGACTGCGTGTTTGGGGTTGTGTTCCTGGAGAAGAATTTCAGTTTGAGATCTGTTGTACTTGGTGCTAAAATAATTCCTTTCATCCCCTTTGCAGGGACCACTTGCTCTCTCAGTGGATCCCCTTGCTGGCAGAGTGCCCGCCCATTACAAGGATGTATGAGGAGAACGCTCTCCTACGGGACCGCATGACTGTCAACTCCCTTATTCGAGTCCTACAGACACTGCAAGATTTCAACATCATCCTAGAAGGATCGCTCATTAAAGGAGTGGATGTTTAGCACGGCTTTGCTGAGAAGTTCATTATTCCTTTCTCAAGCAAGCAAACCACAACTGGAGACCTGTCAGGACTTGAACGCGATGGTAGCACACCACTGTAAGGCAAAGCTGCCGGTTGAAGCGGGAGTGGGAAGCCCAGTTTGTGCCCGACGGGGACTGTCCTCTAAAGCTGCAGAAAGCTAAGATGCAGTATTGTAGTTTATTTCAAACGGAAATTTAGTATAAAATAGAGTATTTTCATGTGTTAGATGTGTGTAAATATGCTACCTTCTCTAAGAAATTATATTACTCTAAGAAATTTTTCTTAGACTGAATGTTCTTGTTCTGACTATGAGTAGCTTAAACCCAGGGGAAGGACGGGGGGAGGGAACGACTGAGGTGGGAAGGGATGCCGCTACTTGCTTGCAAGGAAGAAGCCAATCATTGTGTAAATACGGCGCAAACTCAGCAGGGCTTTTTTCAGGTATTGCAAATTAATACAGCAAATATTCTTATGTAGCCATTGTGATTGTCTCACTCTTGGAAATGTTGTGAGCATATGCTGGTTTACCCTGCTGTACATGGTGTCTCTTAGTTTTTTGTTTGTTTGAAGACTCAACCCTTGCACGGAAGTTGAGTCATCATTTTTTTTCTGTAAGGTCTTTTGTGTCACTTCTGTTGATCTCCAAAAGGGGAGACAGTGTTGAAATGCTTAAACCCTGGAGAGGACTGCGGTCAGCCTCGGAGCCTGAGAGTATGAGAGACCTGATTAAGCGGTGCTGCTGCAGCCTGAGATGGGGAATGATGTCTTGCTTGACTCGCTCGGTGTGTCCCTTGCCTGTCTGGATGTTCTGATGATTCCCCCTCACCCTCAGCCAGTTTGTGTTGTGGGTGACTTTTTTTCTTTTTTCCCCATGTTGAGGAATTTGGTTCATACCAAATTCTTGCTATACTTGAGAAGAGTCACTTGCTGTAGAGCTACAAACACCGATGTTGCTGTGCTACTGAACTGTATCAGCTGGTTTTGAAATGCTGACAGGTTATGAGTCTTCCTTTATCCCACAGAATGAGTGTTCCTAGGAAGTACAGAATCTTTGATTACTTTTTTTTCTTTAAATTATCTAGCTACAAAAAAAAGAAAAGGAATGAAGCTAAAGGAGGAAAAAAGCATCTCACTTTGGTATTTTGAGGCTCCTCTCCTACACTTTCCAGTTAATGTGTTAGTAATACAGCATGTATATATAGATACAGCTCTTAAAGAGGAACTGGGAGCAACCGAAATCCTGTACGCTAAAAAATTAACAATAGATTACATTAAAATCATCTTGTGGATACCATGCAGCAAATATGGAGTGTATTTTCCGTTCTTGTGGATGGGAGTTGGAAGGATCTGACAGCACAGTTAGCTTCATCTGGTTTTAGCTTTTGGAGGTTAGTTTAAATATAGGTGTTTGTTTTCACTTGTCTGTTCCCTGTGATCTTGCCCATTTTGTCCATGGATTTCTGTGGATTTCTGACTGTCAGCTGTGGCTTGGGAAAGGCCCCTGACTGGTACTGTAAGTGTATTGCCTTGCACTGTGCTCTCACGTGGCATGAGGAAGGACTTGGGAATGGTGGGGAGTGGCAGGTCTCGGTACAGCGTGCACATGGTGGATAGAGGGATGAGAGCTAAGGAAAAGGAAAGAGGAATGAAAATTAGGGTTTGCTTTCTCACCTGCCTTTTGTCAAGCTTCTCTATTTTCTGCTGTCCAGTTCTTATAACAGCATTCACTTTAGTGTCAAAGTTTCACATCATATTACCAGCCAGAAGAAAGCTCTTCATGTGACTTCGCTACATTAGAAGGGAGAGTTTTATGTTATAGAAGGTTTTTTTACTTCTAAGAAAGAAGTAAAATAATGCTGTCAGGGAGTCGTTGACTTTAATGAGGGTTCCAGTTTGTAATAACTGTTCTTTCCTCCTGGGCTTGTATTTCCTTATACTGACTAAACTTGTCCCAAATACCGTAGGCAGCACTGCCATGTCATTGCTGTGGGCGTGAGTAACTAATGTAAAGGTTGTGAATGGTGTCATGAGTTAGTAGCCAGAGCCCACGGCTGTGTGACATATCTCTTATGTTTCCAGAAATGTGAAATTTGGAGGGTTAGGGTTTTCTGTCTGGCCAGGCAAGTCTGCTTAAAGTCAGCAGAAGATGCATGACAACCCTTCAGCAGCAATTGAAAATGCGTCCCTAGTACTTAACTCTATCAGTAAATTATACATTTAGCACCAGAAACCATGTGGCAGCATTATTTGGTAATGACTGCTTAGGATGTTTTGATTTCTATTACAGCTCAGCCCTTTTATGTCTAATGACTGCTATACATGATTTTTTCACGCCCAACCCCATCTAAGTGACTGTCATTTTACTGAAATAATAACCTCTTTAGTCCTTGGATTTCTTCACAGCATCATCTGCATTTGCTAGCTGGATACTTCTCAAAAGTATACTGCTGCCTACTTCTCCAAAGACTATTTATGACTTAAGCAGTCGTAATATTTATCCAACAAGACACGGGTTAAGTGCGAGCAGGATAAAGTAGAAATGCGGGCACCTCTAAAGGTCAAGCATAGATTAATAAACCACACGGAGAGAAAAGGGCAATAACCACATAAAGTTGTTCTTAAGTTAAAATAAGTCAAAACCTGAGAAATTTTAAAATTCAAAACAGGGCCTTCCCCCATTTCAAACTACATTAAGGAACCTTTAGCACTTAACTTTAACACAACTTCATGTCAGCTTTTTTGGCAAGTGTTGACTTGTTTGATTTTGTCAGGATTTGCATCATATTAATAATAATACAATAAAAATAATGTATGTCTAATAGGCAATAAAACACCCTAAGATACCTTGAAAGGGGCACAGCTGAGTGCCTCAGATTCCTAGAAGACTAGTTATTTGACAGCCTTGGGAGTACAGTTCTTCGTGGTGAATTTTTATTCTACCATGTATGATTGTTTTTATTTTAGTAGGCTACTTTTGTTTATTGGAAACTGTGAGGTTTTTTTTCTGTAAGGTTTACAGAAATCATTCTACCCACTAGAATGGTGAGAAACCCATCAGGATTCTTCTAAGCTAACACGGTTTTTACTTCAGTGTTAAAGCACCTTCATGGGTTGAGAAAGGGAATCTTGGAAAAGACCAAAGCTCTCTTGTATCTGCTTCTTAAAAAGAAATTCCTATCCAATACCCGTCTGCAGATGTCTGAGTTTGCATAGTCCTGTTGTACTAACACCCAGCATGGTAACTCAAGGGAGTCAGAGAATCAAATGCCTCACTGTGTACAAAATGTGTATTTATAATTCTCTGAAACGAATGAAATTCTACTGTTTAGTGAAAAATCTACTCATGTTTATTCTGAGTTGGTTTGTGCATTAGATATCATTGTTCAAAAATGTCTTTTTAGAATAGTTGTGCGACGGCATATTTGAGAAAATTCCTTCTTTCAATCAAATGAAGGTGCGCATCTTAAGGGGAAGTATTGTATGTTACACTTGAAATGTACAAATGTGCCCTGTATAGCTTAAAATGACCCTTAAATGTCTCCATTACGTATATTTTGTCTTTACATTATTACTAACTGAGTAAGAACTGGATTATTTTCAAGACAACATTAGTAAAAGTATTGTTATATCAAGCACTTTAACATACATATCACAAACTGACATGAGTTTTTCAGGTTTTGAAGTACATTGAAATACAGCTTTTCATGCTATGTCCTTTACAAATAAAACTGTGAGAATAACGGTTGGTGTCACTTTCTCCTTGCAGAGGAACTGAGAGATTTGAGTCTCAAGCCAAAGAGCTGATCTGAACCTGGAGGGCACGTTTCCTAAAGGGCACAAGTCGAACAGAAAGATTCAGCTGACAGTGACTCTGGTGCTGGGAACTTGCTGAAGCATAAAGGGGGTGTGAGGGTCCCCTCTCAAATCCTGCCCTTCTGCCTCCCCTGGCACAAAAGTCTGACTGTGCCCAGCCTGCCCAGCTCTTCGTTTTCAAGGCTTAGGGGGAAAGCGCGGCTGATCGAAGGGAAGAAATGGGGTCACAGTGAAGTTTAGCTCTTAGCAGGGTGGCGTTTGCTAGGCAGCCTGGGTCGCTCTCCCTTAGTACCTGGAGTGCGTGGGCAGGAGTGGGGAGAAGGGGCATCGGATCCTGTTGGCAGCAAAAGGAGAAGTGTGGGATGAACTGCAGCCGAGGGTCTCTCTCCTCTCTTCACAAGGGTTGCTTGATATTTGAACTCATGGTTAAAAAGCTGGAATGAAACTCATGCCCATGGCTCATGCTCAGCCTGTCAGCATGTCCCATAAGGAGAGAGGTTGACAGAGATGGGTGCTAGCAACAAAAAAGGTGCAACAGAATGACAGTGAAACACTCTACTTACTTAGTAATTTAAGGCTTTTCTAAATTGGACTGGATTTGCAGAGATTCCCCCCACCCTGTGCCTCCCAGCTGTAGCTCTGCTGGAATTGCAAAAATAGGAGAAATTTTGAAACCTGCATGGTTGAAATGCAGTTCCCTGCCTGTCTGCGTGCATGGTGTATGTGAGGTGAGGCATGTCAGTTCATTCATTTTAACTCTTGGTTTTGAAAAGGTAGAGAGTCTCAGGAGAGAGAGCTTGGGACCCTACCTGTGGAAATCCTCAAACACATTGTTTGATGATACTGACGTTTATCAACAGCGTAGCAGCAAGATTGTAGTGTATCTCCTAAATGTGAATAAAATCCACAGAGCTGCTTGTGGTCAAATTTCAGTAGGAGTGGTCATGCTTGATACAGCTCGTTACTAAATGTGTTAGGCTTAAGTATGTAAATTAGAAGTAGTGGGATCTGACATCTTAAAGGCAGTAAGTGTTTGAAGTAAAGCAGGACTGAACTTGTCCAGATGAGGAAGTGCAAATAACTTCCTCTCCACTGCGCTGTCATCAATGCAGTCTGGGAACACTACAATGTTTTCTGCAAAGGGTAAGTAGAAGAAAACTGTCTGAGGAAACTTGTACGTGTAGGAGTTGAAATAGCTGTAGTTTGTCCCTTTCCAGCATTTCAGGTGAGCTTGTTGGAATAAATTGTGCTCAAGAGCGGAGCTGCTTTCTCATCTGTCACCCCATCAGCTCAGAGGCTGAGGCTCCTGTCGTGGCAGTCAGGGAGCATTTCCTTGCTGACAGTCCTATTTTCTCTCCTGCTATTCCATCACACACGTATAAGCTGGTTTGAGCTCAGCACACGATGTGAAGGGAATGGGAACATTTCTGTACTTTCTGCTATCTGGTAGCTGGTTAAGGTAACCTATCTGCTGAAGCCACTGTGAAGCTGATTTGTCAGTGGAAAGCTGTAGTCCTGCAGGAAAGCTTGGCACTTTAATGGGCCCGTCTGTATTCCCTGCAGACCTCACAGGGCATCTCAGCTCCTCTGAAAGAACTTCTTCTGTCAGAAGAGGATGTGACCAGACAAATTATTTTCTCCTTTAACCAAGCCCACCTCTACCTCAAAGGGGAAATAAAAAACAAAAAAAGCACAACGCCTCTGTCCCCCATGATCCTTACCCACAGCACATTTTTCAAAGGATGTTGCTGTAAAGGACCTCATTGCTGTGTGATCTAGTGACAACCTTGTTATCATTCAATAATTAATTCAGTGGGATCCACAAATTTAAAATAATTGTGGTTTGTATCAGAGAGGCTCAAATATTCAGACCAGTTACTCTAATATGAGTAACAAAGTAATCTGTAAAACATTGTTCCTCCTGCTTGTAGTGGTTTTCCAAGACTTGTGCAAGTCTACTTGTCTTGCACAAGGGGTAAACATAGAAAACAGCCAAACCTTGTAATTCTTTCTCTTTGTAGAAAATAACCCTCTTCTCCCCAATACAGACCCCTTAGTTTTGTATGACCCTTTCCCCGAGTGATCCATTTACTCATATACCTGGCCAGAGCAGCGTGTTAAAACGGGTGAATCGTGGAGTGCTCTGTTCACCTGGCCACGGGTGTTCAAGCCCTGCTGTAGACTGAAGTGCTAAACAAGAGAACGTGGTGAATGAACAATTGAGTTGTATTTGCAAAGTGTGTTTGGCAGGACCATACAGCAGATGTAATTCCTGAGGAGCTCAAACGCTTATCACAGGGTATCTATTCTCCCAGTGAGAGGCAGGCATGGAGAGAGACTGCAAGAGACATCCCAATCTTTGCACAGCACATTCCGTGCCAGGTTCTCTCCCGCTCCCACAGCCAGCTGATACAAGCCTAAACTCAAATAAAATTAAAACTCCTCCCTCAATAGCAGCCAGATGTTGGGTTTGGTGCCCTGCATCCTTGCGTTCTCCTGCTTTCAACGAGAAGTTTTCACAAAGGCTGCTGTTAGCCTAGGGAAGCCGTTTTCCTTCCCCTGCCTCTGCAGCCAGAGGGAAGAGATGGGCTCCTTCAGTAGGCCTCGTGAGGAGAAACCTCGCTTGCCTGCTTTTAATCATGCCTAGAGAAGTCCAGCAGAGGCAGCTTGTGGAGGCTAAGCTATCATTAATCTTTATAAATATCCCCCCCAACACTGTCCGCCAATACCGAGTTCATTTCTTCAAAGGCATCCAAATGATATATTAGCATGTTCTTTACACACCAAAAAATAAAGAGTTTGGGTGATGGACTGAGGTAGTTGTATTTTTTTTACAATATATTAATAATTTAGATAGGAAGAAAAATTCCTTATTTGTCTTACAGAGGCATAGGATAGAGACCAGAAAATGTGGCTTCAATTTCTGGGTCTCCCTGACTTCCACCGAGACCTTTAAGCAATTTGCTTACGGCATATCCCACTTTGCAGCCAGGGAGCTGAGGTACAGAGTGGTGGGACTTTGCCTCAGCCAATCTCAGCTGTTCAGCCTTGGGGTTAGCAACTGCTCATCCCGCGTCCATTCATCTGTGACTGAGAGCAGCTTCTCAATGCTACTGTGACAGAGGTACCCTGAGGGCTCATCTATGGTTAATTCCAGTTTAACGGCATTTCCAAAACCTGTTGATTTGTGGTGGTGTGGGCATGTGCTAGTCTGTGTATGGTTAGAGAGTTTTGTAATCGCTAGGACAGAAGAACAGGCTTTCTTCATACTTAACTACAAGACAGTGATTATGGTTACTATCTGCAGTGTGATTAAGCGCTACAGAAATGCATAGAAACACTTGCTTGGCTGCTGCGTGAGAATGGCAACCGATTCCCTACCGAAAGGGAGGCAAACAGATGCTTTGCAAGAGCTGGTCTTCCTGGCTTTTCATCCTCAGTGCAAAGCTCTTCCAGGAGGTAGAGCCATCCATAAGTCCGCCTAGAAACTGTGGCTGCTGGGACAAGACAAGTTGTCAATACTAAGAAGCAGTAGTTGTGGTTCAGTGGAGGTGACGGGGATGCCTGCGAGCTCAGCTTCTCCTGGTCTGGCTCACGGCAGGGCAGGGAACATAGGAGAATATAGGAGACCTCCTTGCTGTGTGTAGCTACATCAAGTTAATCCTCTCCCCTCTCTTTGCCCCACAACCTGTCTCTGCTCATTGCAAGCCCAAACAGCTCATCACCAATACCAGAAAACGCATGGTGGAAGACATTTGAAGTGCTAGCAAAAGATTTCCAATAGTAGTCAGAAATGGTAAGTACAATTGAGAATCATCTTTGTTGTTGTTTTTAAAAAAGGCGTGGAATTAATTTCAAATGACCTGGGATGTCAGCCTAAAGACTGTGCTCCTGTACTTGAGATAGCTGTGAACTCTCGCATTAAGTCTCCTTGCCCTGTTTCTTCTGCTCAATGCTCTCACCTGATGAAGTTTACCTGCTTGCACACATGCAGTGTTTGAACTGTCATTACCCAATGAGATAAAGAGGACATGCTCTAAATCGGACGGTGCACTGTGAACCCACCAGCTTGGAATCAGTGTGGCTATTGGCTTGCCTGAGATCTAAACCTCTTGCAGATGGTCTGTGGTTCCTGACTGTATAAATGGTATGAAGCTGGCTGAAAGTGGGTGTGGTGCACAGCAAATTCCCCCCCCCCCCGCCCCCCGTTGCCATATAAAATGATTTTTAGAAAAACATCATTCAGGAACATGAATGGAAACACCAGCCCGTGGCTCTGCCCAGCTTTCATGTTCTTACAGCTGTGGAAAAGGTTTCCATTCATGGTAATAGGAATGCAGGAGAACTAGGAAAAACTTGCAGACTAGTGAAGCTATTGAATTCATCCTCTGCACCGACTTTGTTAGAAGAGAATTTCAGATGTCAGCAGGAATTTGTGCTAGACAGGGGTAGTGTGGGTAGCTATGATCAGTGAGAAACAGGATAGCTGCTCTGGGCTTAGACATTTGTGTCTAACTGGCACAGTGCTGAGAAGTGAGGAATGAACTAGCTGGCCTTCAATTCCAGCGTGCATCCTAGGAAGTACAAATACAAGTTGATCCACCACGGCTTGCTGAAGTCAGTGTAAGTCCCTAAACCCGATAAATTTAGACAGGCATTCACAAGCACTGTAGTCTGCTAACCTATTCGTTCATGCACTGAAGAGAAGCAACTCTCTTTTGGGAGAACAATAAAGTGACTATTGTTGTTGCTTTCAACACACAATGTTTATTAAGCCAGTCCCACTCTTACACGTACGAGTTTGCTTTTAGGTGATCTCAGCACGTTAAGCACAAACGCTTATCTCTGCGAAGGGCCAGGCTTGTGCTAATGGAGATATTCCGGAGCCTCGTGTTCATCCCTTTGGTTAAGATAGCCTGGAAAACAGCAGTGGCAACAAATGGGAGACTGACTGCGAAGACTGCCAGAGCATAGGCTCTGGGTAGAGTTGTGAGCAGCATGGTTTGTCTTATCACTGCGTGCAGGATGTCCTGGACAGATCCCACCCAGCCTAGTATCACAGATTATGTTTGTGGGCAAATCTGAGATTCCATTCTTGGTGGTAGAGCAGGACCTAGTGGTACAAGGCAACAGCGTAGGCTTGTCCCTTTTCTCCCCCCACAGCCGCTCCAGGCTGTGTTACCAGAAGCACTTGGCCAGCTAGAGCCTGCATGCATCAGTCTTTTACTCGCACCTGGCCGGTAGCCAAATGGAGCTTTCCTTTGACGTTGGAAGTTAAATCTGTTCACAGTGGGACCAGCTCCTGCAAGCGTCCAAAGTGTTGGGAAGTTTTCATCCAAAAAACGATGCAGGGCTACTAGCAAGTTTTCCCAGGCACTGCAAGCCTAATCCCTTGGCTCGTTCTATCGCCGTCCAAGCTGGCCACACTCCTGGCCATGTCCTAGGCTGAGCTATGGAGAAAGGTCCCTCCCCAAAGAGCTTCCCGGGATGCCCCTCTGTCCTTGCTCCTTTCAAGTTTCATAAGCAGAGGATTCTGAGTTACTTTTACTCTTGTGCTGAGAATAAGGGTTAGGAAGGGTAGGAAGGAGAATGAAGCAGCAGCAAGACGGGGGAGGAAGGAGCCCATAAGTCATTGAAATGGTTCTCAGCAGGCAGAGTTTCCATAGAAGAACCTCCCTGACTGCCCCCCTGCCAAAGTATTGCTTGGGGGAGGATGGCAGGAGGGCTCGCACTCCTTTCGCTCCTCCCAAATCTAAAAGAGACTTTCTGCCTCTGGCTTAGGCAATTAATCAGGTAAGGGAAAACTGTTGAGGACTCCAGGCACAATACATGCTGTAACATCTTGATCGATTTCCCCCTTTCAAAAAAATATTTGCCTGCAAGGGCCTGTACTCTTTTTTTTTCTTCCTTTAGCTATGCTGGCAGAGGAGCCATGGGTAAGGAGCTGGGAGATGATGGTAGCAGCTCTGTTTGTGTCTGTATACTCACTCATGGTTCTCTTACTCAGCTAATTAAAACCAAAACCCCTCTAGCTACCCTGAAAAATGTAAATAACATTTATTAAAACATTGTTCTGTGGTATAACCAGCACCCAAGTTACAGAGAGGCTGTTATGAAACAGGATTTTGCTTGCGAAGAAGTGGATGGCTGCAAATCAAGCGAATGCCAGGCTTTCTTCATGAAAGCATTAAGCTGGGGACAAACAGAAGTGTGTACAATTAAAAATGCATGAAATGCGCAAAGACAAACAGCTGGCAGGGGCCAAAGCTGTCTGAACACCTTTGCCTTGTGCTTTGCCTGTCTCTAGAGTTAGCACAGATACAAAAGGTGTGGTATATGCAGCGAAACAAGATTTTTCCAAGGGCACCGTGTTCTTAGCACAAATAGCAAGGAAACAGAAAGACAAACCACGTTAAAGCAGGAGGAAAAAAGCTTGTATGAGACAGGAGAGTGCTTGTTCTTGAACCTCTGGCTAAACGCACAATGCGTGTTCAAGAGCAGATTTGCTGTAATGTAAAATAGAAGGACAAAATGTGACTGTGAAGCCAAGAACAAAGCTGAGTCCGATATAAGGACACACAGCTCTTGCGTATTCACAGTTATATCAGAACCCAAGCATGTTTTGTACAAGCACAAAATGAACCCTTGGGGTAAAAACAAGCAAGTGAAACTTCTTGGTTGCTCCCTGCACCTGATAAAGACACTACAGAACAGGCCTGATCTAATTCTTCTCCAGTTGTGGCAATGCCAGACTAGCTTGAAAGGATCCAACTTCTGAGCCCTCTGAGTCAATAAAACCGTTACAAGTGACTTCTTTACAGATGACTAAATGAAAAACTCGGTAGAATTACATGAGCATGTAAAGCCAAGTGCATGCTTTAGCCTTGCTGAGCTGAACAGCATGGGCTGGAGCGTGGCAATCCTAAACACCCCACTCCTTAACGGAAATCATGGAGACATTTAGAGAGGTGGTTCTGCTTTTATGCAAACCTATCCAGATAACCATGGCTCACCAACAAGATTATGTATTAACTATGTTGCCTTATTCTTGCTGGCTTCGTAGGTTTCCAGATTATAGCTTTGACTCAGCACGAGGAATGCCAAACTCAGCCCTGAAATGTGCTCAAACTTATATTTCAGTATTTGCAACCAATCCAGCTGTGCTAGAAAAGATCAACTTTTCTGCTCTTTAGCTCAGTGTAGAAAGTGAGGGCTGGCTGTCCTGCACTGCCCAGAAAATGTGCTGGAACTAAAGCATCCTGCATTTGCAGGTGGAGCCATCCTGGCCGACCCTGCCAGCTGCCCACAGGAGGAATCCAAACAAGGCTGCCACACTGAGGAAACACTGCAAAAGAAGTGCAATGGCCAAGCAGTTATCATAGGTGTAAAACAAAATAAAATAAATTGGGGGGGGGAGGGGGGGAGAAAAGCAGGAGGACAGCACAGGATCACAATAAATAGTAAGAGAAGGGGAGCTGAGGAAGCGGGGGTTAGAGAGGGCCGCACAGGCTCAGGGGGCAGCAGCTCTGGGCCTGCGAGCAAAACAGCAAATGGAGCATGAAGAATTTGCGTCCTCTTCCTCCGCTGCTGCCTTGCGTAGTCCACCGGCCCACCTCAGCCAGCCCAGGGGATGCTGGCAGACACCTTCGGGGATTTTAGAGGGCCATGACAGGGACTATGTGAACGCCTGGCAGAAAGCAGAGCCATAACCTCTTCAAGGTAGCAACGGGGCTATGGCCTGGATGACCTGTGAGCCCCTGGGGAGTGGAACAGGGGTCCTCAGGCCCTGCGCCAGCCTGAAGAAACCGCCGACTAAGGCTGCCAGCAAATTGTGCTGTCAAACTGAAACAAAACCTTTCCCATCTGATAAAAGTCCTGCCATCTCACATTATAGTAGGATAGGTGAGCTGTGCTGTGAACCTCACGGTGCAGCCTGGAGACCGACACGGCTGCCAGCTCTGGGGCGGCCTGCGTGGTGGTGTGGGTGAGGCCGGGGCCTGCGGTGGGCTGAAGCTCGCAAGTGGACAGCCGTGATGTTTCTAAGGTGAAAAAGGCAAGGGGCGATGAAAGCAGTGCTCGGAGAGTGGGCAAAACACTGGTGCTCTCTCCTTGCTGCTGTGCTGGAGCATGAGTCAGAGGCTTTGAAGGCAGGTGCGGCTGGAGGAGAAGCCAGAGGCCTGGCCACGGGGAAGAAGGGCCTGTCATGGCACCCCTGGTGCTGCGCATCGTGCAGCAGTACCGCCGAGAGCTGCAACAGTGCGGCAGAGACCACAACAGCATGTCAACAGAGGTGGCAGTGGTTCTGAGGAGGAGGAGGAGAGAGCTGGAATGAAGATGTACCTTTATATCTCCTTCCTAGCGGCTGACCGGTGGAAGAGCATGTAAGTGAAACCTTTGAAATGCAAAGATAAAACCAGACTTAAAAGTCCACCAAGATGATAGGTGACTAAGCAGGAATCTCGTGCTCGTTGGGAGTCTGGGTGTGTAATTCAACCTTACAGATCAGCCATGTGCTCAGCTCAGAGCAAACACATCTGCAGTCTTAGCCAGAAAGGTTGGTTATTCTACCCTCCACAGTCAGAGCCACACATGCCACTCTACATTTGAGTAGACTCTACATAAGCTTCCATCTTCAAAAGCTAATCCCTGTTGCCTTTAGCCACCCTAGATGTGGTTATGCTGGTCAGAGACACCTCACAACATGAGAACAAAGGACAATCTCTGTGCCAGCCTCAGCTTCCTGATAAGACATCAGGGGTTTTTTTGCGGGACACAGTGATGCAGTTTACTTTCCCAGGACAAGAAATTCTCTGCTCTGCTTCAGACACCATGTATGGTCCTATAGGTCTTTTGACAACTGTCTAGAGTGGATATTACTCATTTGACAAATACTTTGGAAGGAGTTGTGTTGTAAGATCATTTTATGGTACATATAGTATGCAATTGGTTAGATCGGAGTACCATTTCTAATTTCCTGTGACTGGTGTTATTATGGGTATTTTCACTTCTACCTGAGAAACAGGAGTTTTCCAGCAACAGGTTATTGACATCTCAGAGAAGCTGGGTACTCCCATTTCCTCTATGGAAAGGGAAACATCTGCTTTCCTAGGACCATATATAGAATATAGATGAATTTTAGAAGCCCTCAATGCCAAAAGAGAACAAGCAGTGAAGGGAACATGTCATGCTTCTTCAAGAGGTTTATGGATGATTTCAAGTCTAAAGCAGCTGTTACCCCACGATGTCAGACCAACCACTTAGTAGGGCTTCCACATTGATGGCAACAGATTGCATTCCAGCAGCTCAGTCTAAATTTCTATGAGGAATGGAATTAAGATGCTGTAGCCAGCTACTCTCAGTGTTTTGGCAAAGACCCTGTACGTATTTCACGCAGGCAGATGACATTTTCTGCTCCTGTCTACTTACCATGACTTGGAGAATGGAAAACGAATAACTGCTATCATAACAGTTGCCCTATAAAGGGACCTGGATCATTTAGAGTATGGCTTGCCTGAAACATGATTGCATGTACCTGTTGGAGGGGAGTCCATGTCTTTCTCCTTGGATTTAAAGCATTGAAAATACACAGAGCAGGAAGCAGTGATAATGGTGGCTTATATAAACCTAGCAGGGAGGCGTAGTACTGTTGCAGAGCAGAAGCTGGCCAGCATGAAGACACACCAAAGTATTTGGAAGGCAAAAAGTTGTGGAGGCATCGCTGAGCCCTGCTGCCCCACAGGAGCTGGGAAGGGGGTAAAAGCCAGCACAGGAGCATCACAGCCTTAAGGCAAGGGCAGTGAGAGCCTGGGAGCACGAGCACGGGAGGGGACGGTCACGGCACAGAGACTACAAAGCAACACTGTATTTACCAGAGCTAAATAGACCGCTGTTAAGGACAGAGGGACCTGTGCAGCAGGCTTGAAGGAAAGTGGACTACAGCACTGATCTATTTTAGAATAAGTCCCCAAGAAGCTGAGTGTCTGTTATCTGCTGTGCCTGCATGAGATTCACACCCAACATTCTCGTCTATCTAGGCATAGATAGAAAGGTGCCACCAGTTTGAACTGGACTCCTGAGTTTAGCAATTGGTATCTGTCCCCCAAACCTCCCAGCACACCCTCAAAATGTTTCCAGTGCCCCAGTCAGCATCTACATGCTGACTCAGGGTGAGGAGCATGCTGGGAGCCCATTTGCCACAGCTTATAAAAGAGGCTTTAAAGGGCTGCTGCTGCCTCTAAGAATGGCACATACAAAACCCCTCCTGTTTTGCAGGCCTCCTATGAATGGCTACTTATTCTAATTTACAGCAGGATGTGTTTTATAAGAGGGTAAACTTGGCCCGACTATTTAAGTGACAAGCATTTCAACAGTTACGCACACACAACTGGGAAAGACCTTGGCTTTCACAGCACACACGCATCTCTGCTTGATGGGCATCAACATCCTTGCACCTGAGGGCTGCAGTTGAGCCACTTCTGCCTTCTTTGTGTGTCTAAACGTGTTGGGTCTTTCTGTTTTGAAACAGCTTGAGCATCTAGGAGTAGAGAAAACACCAGGCCGGTCAGACCTGCAGTCTTGGGTCTGTCTGGGACCGTGGCTGATACTAGATGTCACAGAGGAAAGTGCCTGAAACCTTGAATTGTTTTATCTGCCATCAAGTACTTAGCAATCGCCTATGCAGGAGCAGTTTAGCCCTTGCTCAAACTTTTCTTTATTACATGGTGTGAATTAGATGTTCATGATTTCCCAGTAATTGTTCAACTCTGAATGCAAGTACTCAGCCCTAGCGTTTGCAGGGCAAAGAAGGGCCTGTTTAAGAGGTCACTTTCATAGCTATCTAGCTTCCCCACTTTCCTCCTACAGATAAATCAACCAGTAAATACTGCTCTTGCTTTTGAAGCCTTACGTTAGGACTGGCTCAGCCACTGCTAAGGGTAGTTGTCCTGACAAGAAGAGTCAGTCAGTTCAGTTAGAGATTTGTTTTGACAGCACGCTGAAAATAGCATCTCAGAAACCACGCTGCTAGCTGGTTTTAGGAAGGCCAGGTTTTGAAGTGTCTCCGACTGGTCAACTTGCTACCCTGTAAATAGCAATGTTTATTTAGCTGTTTTTCAAAAAGTGCCCATACCTGAAGGGCAATGCCACCCCAGGGCACCTCTTCATGACCTGGCCATCCCTGCAGGTTGCTCTCTTTTAGCTTCCCCAGGAGCTCCTGGAGCTCCTAAGAGGAGCAGGAACTCGCTTGGTGGTGCCATCACTCAAGGAGCCACCCCACATGTGCTCACCTGCCTTCCCCTGTGAGACTGGGCTTGCCCGCACACTTCAGGGCACTGCTGCTTAGCTGGGGCCCCGATCTGCTCAGGTGAGCTTGGTCCCAGCTGGAGTATGACCCTTCCCACAGCACCTGACCAGCCTTAACACCTCCCACATAAGCCCAGTCACCTCAATGCAGGCCAGAGGGAAAGAGAAAAGTTCAGCTGTGGCTCTAGCTGCTCTTTAAAGACATTTCTTTGGAAGTTGAAAGGTATGTGGCATAGAAGTCCTAAACCCTCCTGCTTCAAAAATTGTCCTCTCCTTACTGAGAAGCTTCATGCATCTTTCCTGGAGATGTAGATAAGTTGCAAAATACCTCCTCTGGCCCCACAGGGCCAGTACCTTCTTGCATCCTCTTTCTCCCATACCCACATGGCACTAGGGCTAGCATCTTTGGTGGTCTCTGCATCGTGGGGTTAGTGAAGACAGAGGATCTTCCCGCTGGCCCTGAGATGTCCATCAGTTCACTCTGTGCCTGCATAGCACAGGGCTCATGCTGCACGCTAGCTCTGTGGCTCAGGCTCTGCCACTTCTGCCCTGGAGGCAGCATCTGGGTCCCTTGACTTCTCTGTGTGCTGTAATTTGCAATGTGAACTGGCAGTTGGACCTGAGGGAAGTCACTAAGGTCAGATGTGTGTCCTGGTTTGGGTTTATTTAAGTCTGTTTCATCACCCTGTAGAGCTAATTCCTGACCATGAACATCCATTATGGGACCTGACTTGCTTTTGGGGATCTCTGTGATCAACATCTGCTCAAATTTTGCCTGAAGCTTGCGCATCCTGCTTCTGCCTTCCTGTTACCTACACGGGTTTGTGAGTGAAGACTTCCTCCTGGAAAGTCTTTCACCTTTCCTTATCTTCTTTGCATTTTCAGAATGGGATGCCTCTGCGCTGAGGAGGGGGGATGTATCCTACTGCCTCCCCCCTTTGTGCTGCTTTCTCCCTGCTTGCCCTTTTCCTCTATCTGCCCTTGGCTTGTTTTTTAGAGAATGTTAGGTGTCAAATGTGGTTGATTTGTTGCAGTCCAATTAGCTGATTCAAACCAATTAAGCTATCTGAAGTTATCTGTGTAATGTGGTGGCTTTGTTAGCCAACTCCATTCCCTCTTACCCTTGCAAAAATTTTTGCCTCCAGCTCCTCCCTCCAGATCTCAGTGGTAGATTTCCACTTGACTCTTGGCTGCTTGTTCAAAGCTTGTGATCGGGACTCCAGGTTCTGCAGCTTTCCTTCAGGGACCATCTCCTCCCACCACCTCCTTCCCCTGGTTAGCCAAGTCTCCCCACAGCTCTTCTTCCTCGCCAGAAGACTTCTAAGTACCGTGTCTGTCTCTGGCAGTGTGGCAATAAGGTCAGCAAGATGTTATCCCCACATCAGACTAGTCACTTGTACTTGAGCATGGTGAGGTATCACTATCCTCTGCCTTGCTTTGGCTGACTAAAAACTCTGCCCACAGAGAGATGTGATTTCTCCGTAGTTTCAGTGGCTTCCTGCAGTCAAAGTCTTAAATCTGAAACTCTTGTCACCTCCTCCAAGTGCCTTTTTCCTTTCCTAGGGCTATCTCAGTGTTAGGCTGATCTCATTCTTCAGCTGGTTCCTCCTTGATCTGGGAACATAATTTTTTATTATTTTTCCTGAAAAGGAAACCTATGGATCTTTGTGCTGTCTGCTGGTACTGTAGATTAAAAAGCAGTGTCACTGAGAACAGACCTGTAGAAAATATTAAAAAAAAAAAAAAAAAAAAAAGGATGGTGATTGGTGAAAACTTTAACCCGGAAGGATAATGCCTCAGGTTGCTTGGTTTTATTTAGCAGAATTCTGGATATGAACCTGGAGCACCAACACCTGTAAGAAAATCCCTCCTGGCAGCTCCCCCAGGAGTCCTGTTACCCCCCATGCTGACCATGCCAGCTGTTCCCTAGTAGAGGATTTAATGCATCAGGATATGACCTCATTCCCGAGACACAACAAAAATCAATTAGCTTCCCTAGGTCTTTCTCTTCCCAGGCATCCTTATTTACCTGTTTGGTTCCTGTTGAGAAAGAGGTCAAGAGAAAAAGCCTGTCACACTGAAGCACTGCTTTCTAGCTGCCGTGGATGCTCTCCCAACCAGCTACCCTTGCTTTTCTTTCTTTCCCAGCCAGCTATATCTGTGTTCAGGGCCATGCAGTGGCAAACAGGGTTAAGGAGATGGATGCACTTGGTCAGGAGCCTTAGATTCAGGAGGAAGCTTCGAAGAGCAAATTCTGTCCCCTAAATGATCCCATGTGAGACCAGGCCTACACAACACTCTCCAAAGCAGTTCATAAATTTCTTTTCCCTAAAGATTACTCTGAAATTGTCAATATAAAATCTGGAACTTCTCCCCAGGCTGTTGAGAAAGATGAGGGTCTCAGCTCAGAGGAGAGATCTCTCTTGGGTTTCCAAATATGTGGTGTCCATTTTCAGAACTGCCCCAAATGACAGGAGGAGGGGGGGGATAACTTTCTTGACAGGAAACAGCCTGGGAGGCAGAGAGGGCTGATTTTCTTAATAGCGTCTTCAAATCGCCTTAATATAAATCCTCATAGAATAGTCTTATTGGCTTTAATAAGGATGAAAGCAATAGTGCTGCAAAGAAATGAGTAGCACATGAGAAGCTGCACTAAAGGTGTTTAAACAGTAATAGAAAATGATAGTTTTGCTATAGAATTTGAGCAATCCTTAAGAATTTAAGAGAATTATCTTCCTCTTAAGGAATTTGAAGCATTAATTAAAAACTCTTCAGAAAGGTTATTATTCTCTGTTAAGCCCTGATGGCTTGCTTTTTAGGCTGGGCTATAAATTATCTGCTTTGTCCCTAGAAGTAAACCAGTTCAGGGTCCTGTCTCGCTGAGCCACATAACTTGAGTACTTCATTCTGGCAGCATGAATATCAGAATATCTATTTTTATTATCATCAAACTTTACTGTCACTGTTTATTTGTAGCCTTCTGTCATTTGGCCTAAAACATAAAACAGAGAGAAAAATCACATTTCTCTGTAACCTGTTTGCTTTAAACTACCAGTTCTGTGAGCGTTTGCACCTTCAAAAATTTAATATGCCGTTACTCTTGTGGACAAGTGGTGCAAGCAGGAGATAAAGGACTGATCTCTTGATGATATTGCGCTCTGAAACTGTAGTCCTTGGCAAAATCTTATTTACAACTGTAAGTTAATCGGCACTTTTTTTCTGAAAGAACTCCTGGTAACTTTTTCAAAATCTTTCAGCCAGGCATTTAGCCAGTAAAGCAAACTTTCAAATTACTCAAGTTGTAAAAAAAACCCCAAAACCCAAAAAAACCCCCCACAAACAAAAAACCAACCACCAAAACATTTTACAGTGAAATCTCAAAGCAGGAACAGCTGCCAGCTGCCTGGGTTTGGTTTTGACAGCTGCTCTTCACCTAACAACAAGTAGCCTATTTGTGTTTACTTATTCATTAATATTGAAAAATAACACAATAGGATCAGATGTCTTAGCTGGCAAATGCCCTACTTTTCCTCTGTGCTAGCATTCGTGATACATGTGTGTTTTATATTTAAAAACTCCTGTGGTTAGCTTTATTATTACACTATTGGCATAATTTAGCTTCCCAGATAAAATAATTAAGATCCCACCCAGAGAAGGTACCGGTTTAACTGGAATGCAGCAACGCTCCCATTAGTTTTCCAGAGACCACATGCATTCTTAAAGTAAACGTTTTTTAGAACTGACCTGGATGAGAACAAATCCTCTGATCTAAAGCTCGTATTCCAGGTCAGCTGTGATCTCCGTGAAATCCCGTATTCCTCCTTTATACCAAGCTCTGAGTGGAAAGGAAGATGCTTAATTTTTTAAAACAGAGCCTCATCAAATGAGGCTTTACCTGAAGTGTAAAGGCCCATGCATTGTTTCAGATGTCTGAATTTTCCAAATTAAACTCCTTAGGCTTGTTCCAAGTTTGGGGCTATTTTTCATCACCCTTTTTCCACACAGCGAGGTCGGACAAGATGTCCCTCTCCATGGTGTGGGGAGCACAAGTGGCTTGCTCAAGGGAAAGAGGCTAGAGAAACCTTGATGAAAGCTTGTTAGCTATTTAAGTGCCTTTTATTTATTTGCAAGCTCGCTATCAGCCAAAAATGAAAACTGAAACCGCTGTCAAGTTCCAGGGTGGCCCTGAAATGTCATCAGCAAACGCTTCAAGGAAAGCGGAGACGTTTCAGAAATGAAGGTTTTGACCACGTGTTTCATTCATGCATCGCCATTTGGACTTCTGTGGGTAGAAGTTGTTTTCCTCCGAGGGGGCAGGAACGGCCGAGCTGCTCAGAGGCCCGAGCAGTACCGTGTTTGGAAACTCCAGTCCTCCCTGGGGTTACAGCATCACCTGTGGTCGTTACTGTAAGTTAGATGCCTCTTCTCCACTGAGCTTTGGGGCTTGCATGAGATTTGGAGCGTAAGGATGTAAAGTTGTGAAATAAATACGCGAGCGGTTGCCCTGCCCCTGGTTTGCGGGTGATCAAAGCCCACCCTGAGCCCCTCAGTTAACGCTCAGCATGGCGGTAAGGGGGGGGCAGCAACCGACAGGCACCGAGAGATCAGTTTTGCTCAACTGGGCGCTGAGAGGCAGCACGTTGCTTGGTACCGATGGGGATTCTCCTTGAAAATGCCATTTCATTCTCATTTGGGGATTTAAATACTATACTAGATGGCACTGGACTAAAAGGAATGTCGCTGAGGGGCCTCAAAGTGAGGAGAAGGAAAAATGGGAAAGCAATGGGAAAAAAAATCTGGGAGAATCACTCCCTCAAACCAAAAAGAAAGAGGCAGATAAACCCAGACACGTTATATGCAAACAGAAGTTGCCAAAAGAGCTGGTAGAGTTCCCTACACTGGTTAAAACCAGTACAATTATATATGTATTTTGAGAAATTATTCAGCGCTAGCTGCACTCCCGTCTCACAAGTTGTGTGTGATTTGCTTTAGCTGTGTCTGGAAGGAAGCACAGGTAACAAAGGCGGCACGCTACGGTCGGTCGTTCAAAAAAAAACCCCAAACCACCTCAGAGATAAACCTGGAGACTTCCTTGTGAGAAATCCTCCTCCGCTCCCTGCCCAAATTGATCGGTTTTGCAGCACTGAGGAAGGAAACGGTGTAGAATTACCAAAGATTTACAAGCAAGTGGAGATGATGCGAGGTGCCGGGACTTAGGTGAGGAAAAGCAGGCTGTCCCGCTCTCCTGGAAATCCTCGAGGTTAGCTACTGCCGCTGCCGGAAGCGAAAGGATCGTTTCAGCAAGAGTTCTTGGTGAGTCGTTAAACCTGTACCTAAACTAGGATTAGACCAAAAAAAGATCATTATGAGGATAAAAATCAGTTGTTACGGAAACACTCATCTCCGTTACTTTAATATATTTGAGTATTAAACAACTGCACGCCGTGCCTGAGCTGCTGTCGATTCCGTGGGAAACTTTTTATCTTTTAAATACTTGGAAAGGAGGCACTTGGCGTTCGGGCTTGGTTTGAGCGTAAGCCTGGGAGGGAGCAGTTTTATTCTAGTTAGAGGCTGTAATGGCGCTAAGTCATAACTGCCTAAGCGTCACCTTGCGTATCGTGCGCTAGTCCTTCTGACGGAGTTAGTTTGTAAAGGAAATCTGTTTCAACATAACCCGCCAGCTGTTCCGTGAAGCAGCTCTTCCTAAATCGCACCAAGCGCGTGAACCACGCGTTGCGATGATGTGAATTTTTACATCGCTCATTCTGACGCAGTGGGGGAAAAATCGTATGAGCCGCTGATGTGTTTTAAAGCACGTTAAAGTGAATCCTACGTGGGGGAAAAAAAAAAACACAACCCACTCGAGACCAGCAAAAAAACTTCCCCTCTTACTCCCAGAGGCCGTGACCCTCCGCCCGCGAGCGCACTGAGGTTTAGCACCGGTGTCTCCGGTGCGAACCCAGCTGCGCTTTGAACGGAGAGGCGCCAGCTGCTCCTGCGGTTGGCGTTAAAACCGGGGGGAGGGGGGGGAACCGGGGGACGCGTCGCTCCGCGCGGCAGTGCCCGCACCGCGCCCAGGTTCGCTTTGCTTCGGTTTGTTGCGCGGGTCGTAGGGCGCCGGGCGCCGCGGGGAGGCGGGAGGCGGCGCCAGAACCCCGCCCCCGCGGCGCTGCCGGGGAGGCAGGTGCTCGGGACGGGCCCGCGGGGGCCGGTGCTGGGGACGGGCCCCGCCCACCGTCCGGGGGCGGGGCGGGGGAGTGAGCCGCGTGCGTGAAGTCATCTCCGTCGTCACAATGGGCAATACCTCCCTCCTCCCAGGCTTCCCGCGCGGCCTTTCTCCCTTAAAAGGACAATGGGGTGCGCAAAGCGAGAGAGGGCTTGATTGAGTAGAATGGAGCCGTGGGAACGGCGCATGCGCAGAGCGGCGGGAGGGGAGGGGAGAGGGTGCGGGCTCGCGCGCGCCCGCCCGGTCTGGCCGGCAGAGCGCAGAGAGACGGGGAGGGCGCGCAGCGCGGGGGGTTCGCCGCGCACCGCACGTTTGTTGGTGGGCGCAGGACAGCGGTGAGTGATTGCTGCTTCCTTCTGCTTAGGGGGGCGGGAAGAACACTGCAGCCGGGAGGGAACGGGAGGTTTAAGCCGGGTTTTCTTTTCGTTCGGGTTTTTTTTTTTTTGTGTGTTTTTTTTTTTTTTTTTTTTGGGGGGGAGGGGGGTTGTTGGGTTGTTTTCTTTTCAGCAGTCGGTGGTTCCTATTAAGCACAAGTTAATCCCGGAGCTTGTCTTCAGTTCTGCCGCGGCGAAAAGACTTTGCCGCCTGAAACAGTTTGACACGCATGGCTCCTGTGAGCGGCGTTTTCCTTCTTTTCTTCAATTAGTGGAGTTTAAAGGAGGTGCTGGCGGGGAGAAACGCCCCCCGCATTGTTGCGGACCCATCTCGAGAACTCTGACTTACTCCCCCAAAAAGTGAGATCGAAGCCCCAAGTCTCAAGGAGGAGGCGCAGCCAGGTTCCCGACGATTTAACTCCAAAAGCGGCCTCCGGTTGCGGAGCGGGTTAGGTAAACGGGGCTGCCTGGCGATGCCGGGCTGCACGGCGCCCTTCCCGGGCCGCGGCTGCCCAGCCTCGCCACGCGGGCTGCGAGGCACCGCCGGGAAGGGAAGGGCAGGGCAGGGCAGGGCGGCGCGGCCCCTCCGGCCGTGCCTCGCCGGCGCGGAGCCGAGCGGGTGGCGCAGGTGCGGCCCCCGGTGCGCCCCGCAGCCCCGCACCGCACACCTGTAGCGCCGGCGCGCACAAGTCGGTGCTGGCGGGGGGGGGGGGGGGGGCGAGGGGCACGGTGGTGCCCGCGATCCCTCCCGCCCTCCCCCGAGGTTGCACGGGGGGGAGAGGGGGGAGTTGGTTTTATTTCTGGTTAGCGCTAGTGTTTGCGGAGGGGTCGGGCGCTGTGCACGCCCCGAGAGGGAGGAAAACGTGCGGCTGTGGGCTGGCGTGACACGTGCTGCCGGTCGCACGGGTCGCGGCGTGGGGCCTTGCCCGCCTTGGCGGGCGCCCTGCCACCCGCCCGGTACGCAGCGTTGCCGGCGTGGAGACGGTGCGGCGGGCGGCGATGGCGTCCTGCCGCTCTCGCAACGGAGCGCGAGCGAAAGTCGCTCCCGTCAGCGTGTGCCCGCGCCCGGCGCCAACAAGTTTCAACTCCCGGCTTCCGCGCCGTCTGCGCGGCGGGGATTGCGCGGAGCAGCGGGGTGGCCGGCGTGCCCCCGGCGCGGCACGTAGGCAGCGCCCGGCTGCAGAGAAAACAAAGGGCTCGCATGTGCTGCGGGCGCCGCGGCTCCCTGGCGCGCCGGGGGAAAGGGCTCGTCCGCACGGGGGGGGGGGGGGGGGGGCTCTGTCGGTGGGGTAACACTTGCCCCGCGGGGGACGGTGTTTTTTAGCGGCTGGCTGCCGGTTTTGGAGGACTTTGGAGGGGTGGTGAAACTTTGGATGCACACGCGCTCCCCTAGGTACCACGCTGCGCGCACGGCGCTGGTGTGCAAGGGCGGGCAGGCGAGCCCCGCCGGCTGCCCCAGGGCTGCCGCAGGGTCGGGGGTCCGCGGGTGTCCGTGTCGCCTCCGCCGTGGCGTACCCGCGTTGCTGGGAGGTCTGCGACGGCCCTTTGAAGTGCAACTGTTGCCATGTTTGAATTACGTCAGGGCCGAGCCATGAGGAACCAGCGCGGGGCGGCGGGGGGACGGGACGGGACCGGGGGGGGGGGGGGGGGGGCGGGGGGAGGCCGTCACCCTGCCGGGACAGGGGTCGGGGTGCCCCGCGGGGCTGTGGCGGCTCGACCCCCGCTTCCCGCCGCTCCCCCCGCGCCGGATGGGGCGGCTGCACCGAGACCGCGTGGTGGGGCGGCGTTTGCAGCGCGGGGGCCGCCTCGCAGCGCCCACCTCCGCGCTCGGGGCTTTGCTCCCCGGAGCGCCGCCTTCCCCTTCCTGTGCTGTTTTAATTTATTTTTAATTTTATTCGTCTTTCGGCAAGTTGAACGCTTGGCAGCCCCGGGGAGGCGGGGGGGGGGGGCAGGGGCCGCCCGCGTGTGTGCTCCCGCGGCTCCACCTGACCGGCGGGGCCGCCCGCGAAAGTAGGTCGTCCGCCCCGGGGGGGTCTTTGTTCCCGGCGCTGCCGCGCCTCCGCCCGCCACGGCCGCCAGCAGCCGAGCGGGCCCGCCGGCAGTAACGGGCGGGACCGGGGCGCCCCGCCGTGCCCGGGGCCGGCGCTTCCCCCGCGCCACGCGGTGCTCGGCGGAAAGCGGCCGCCGTCCGCATTGCGCCTGTCCCGGGGGCTGCGGGAGCGGCGCGACCAGACTTTACCTTTTCAGGCATCTTTTACCACTTTTTTTTTTTTTTTTTTAACTTAACGCTCCCAGCCCCGCTCTCCCTTTGGTGAGATAAAAGTTGCCGTCCCCTCTCGTACACCCATCTCCGGCTGCGTGTAGCTAAAGGGATTTAAAGGGACCTGCCAAACCTGTTGTTTACTGGGCTGTGTTAAAGCGCAGCGAGCACGGCTGAATCCCGCCTGCCCCGGGGCTCCCCCAGCTCTGCCGGCGGTTCTCCTGGCGGGAACGGCCCCGGCTCTTCCCACAAAGAGCCTTGTCCCCGTCATTCTGCTGACGGGCAGTCCTTTGGACCCAAATTAGTCAATAATCATTACAATTGCAAAAAAGTTTGGAGCAGCGCCCCGGCGCTGTAGTCGTGTAGGCAGCTGGGGCAGGGTGCTACTCCTCAACCTGCTGCAGTGTGCCTGAAGCACATGTCTCCTGGCCGGGCTGAAGGAGCTCCTGTGCTTGCCAGGGCAGAGGAGAGGAGAAGGCCCAGCGTCCTGAATTGAGCTCAGAACTTGGAGAGCATCACACTTGTGGTGGGAGACTGAGTAACATACTTGAACGCAATCTGACTGCAATGCTCTCTCTTTTAATTTTGAAGTTGAATTCAGTGCTGGTGGAAGTTGGTAGGTTGACAGCCACGGAAACATCTGTTTACCCCTTTTACAAGGCAAGCCAGGAGAGTGATGGTTCCTCGGCAAACCCCTTTATTACTGTGTGCTTGCTTCCAAAAGTGAGACTGTTTCTGTCAGCCGTGTGCAGGGCGTTTGCTGTGGAAACCCCCTTCTCTCCTCAGTCTGTGCATTCACTCTGCAGTTCAGTTTGGTGTGTTTTTTTTTTTAATAAAAAGATTGCACGAACCCTGCAGCTTATGGGCAGACAGTGAACTGGAAGCCTTTCTGCTGACACCAGTGGACACTGTGAATTCCTTTGGCACCCAGGTGAATTTCAGGTTTCTTGGGATCTGTGGTCCGTGGTAGAGAATCAGCAAGTAACAAGTCATGGGATTTTTCAAACTCACCCACAGGCATGCAGCATCCAGCTCCCACTGAAAGTAGGTGGGATTGAGTGCCAGAGCCTCTGGGAAAAATTCCTCCTCCCCTCTCTCCCAGCCAGAGATTCTCAAAGAGGAACTAATTGCCTATATTTGCGGTCTTTCTTCTAAAAAGAAGACATCACTGACTTCTTAGTAGAAGAAAATGCTGAAAGAGCTGATAAATTCCTACAGGTTAAAAATAAACGTTAAAATAAACCTGTGACCGTTTGTTGCCTTGCTCATGCTGAACAGCTCTTCCTGTGTCACCAAACTCTCTGCTTTGCATTGATTCTTTACACCTGATGCTTCCTACCTCTTTAGTAAGAGATGAACAACAAGCATGGTCCCACTTGACAACCAGGTTCTGCTTCAGGCTTGCGCCCTTTCTAGCACTTGCTTTTTAACAGAAAGAAGAAGCTCGTGAGCTGGGGCTTGGAAACTGAGTGGTTCAGCAGAATCCATGGGCGGGACTCCATTTCATGACTCAAACCTTTGCATTTCTGTAGAACGTGCTCAGTCCGAAGTCCAAGTGAAATGACCAGTAATATTACTTAAGGACATGGAAATGTATCCATTTTAATGAAGTCACTTCAGCTATTCTGCCAAATAATCATTAATACTTCTGTTCAAGTCCCCATCAGGTATGTTACCCTCTTTTTAAAAACAAAAACCCAAACAAACCAAACCCCAAACTGTTCAGTGTCTCATGATCTCAAATGTCTGTGATGCTTTTTCAGTAGCATGTGGTTGCAAACAGCATCATAACAGCAGCAGTGACTGTACTCAGATAAGCATCGCAGACTGAACTCCAGCACTTGGTGAGAACATCCCAGGCTTTCCTTGCAGGGCTCCTGATCAGGCTGAGCGTGGTGTTAGTGATGCAATAGGAGTTTTGGGCGGGGGGGGAAGTCCTATTTCAAGATGGAATGTCTGCAGGTGGGACAGGTTTGGGATTTTTTTTTTTTTTTCCCCCTCTATGCAAATCTTACTGATTACTGTTTTCATGCTTTGGCCTATCCCTTCTGGAGCACTAACCGCATGGCAGTTTAAAGGAACACCCAAGTGGCTTAGCTTTTTTACTTCTCTTGTCTAAATGAGTTAGGTACTTACTTCCCACTGAAAATCACCAGGTAAGTAGGCTCCTTTGTGACTTGACTGCTTCTGAAAACTTCACTTAGAACAGCTTGTGACCCAGCCAGGAGGCTGTGGAGGCTCAAACATGGGAAAGAAATGTCCAGTTTAATTTTTGATACGTGCTTGGTAGTTGCTGCCAGTTGCATCTGGTGTGCTTTCGCTGCAGCGCTGAGCACACAACAGTAGCTGCGGACGACTACCAGCAAGAGAGTTACTTGTTTTGGCAGAGGAAAGATTCCCGAAGACGTAGTATTGACCTTTTACTGGTTTTGCTCGGCTCATCAAGTGAAAACTCCACAGAATGCTGTTTCATTCAGATGTGTCTGGGCTGTACTGGCCAAATACAGCATTCCTCCAAGTGAAGTTGTTTTGGGTGGAGAGAGGAAGGGAAGTGGAAGGAAAATCTGAGGATATAGGGGACCAAAAGGGTGTACAGTATGCACAATTCTAAGGTTGTGGTTGTTGGAAATTAGTCATTTTGTTTTGAGCTATAAGGACAGATGACAGTTTAAAAAAATGTTTTTGCAAATGCTGCATTTTCAGATGACTCCACTTAGCTTGGTCTCTTACTTCTTTGGAGCATTCTGGCTTTGGGCATCTTAAAAATACGGTTTTCTGGGGTCCAATTCTAACTTCTGTTCCAAAGTTTCTTTTTGCAGCGTGTAAACTCAGGGAGGAGGTATGTTTACATTCACTCTCTGATATAGATCAGCTCCTCTGTTGATGTACAGTTCTCTGTCCTACAGTTGATTTTCGGTAGAGGTATTGCAGTTTATTTCAGCAGAGGGACAGGCCCAAGAATATATTAGTGAGACAAGCAACTCTGCTTCTGGCGCCATAGACAGATCTGGAAGCATTTTTCATGTGTGTGCATGTGCCTGGGTGTATGCGCTTGCAGATGTAAAAGCCAGAGCATGTATATTCTTTCTGTATTAAGGCATTTGTTTCTTTTCCTTTAAAAGAAAAAAATTGTACCATTTTGGCTATGTTTCTTAGTTCCAATTAAATGCTGTAGAGATGAGCATTGTGAGATTTTTTTCTGACGGGAACCGGCTGCATCAACATATGTAGGCTAGATGATACTTTTCTGTAGCCCAACTTCAGGGAGGCTGTGCCAAGGCTGCTTTGTACGCAGAAGGGGAAATCAAATTATTTGCAGGGGTTCTCCTCCTTGCTGACAACGTACGGGCAGTTTTGGGTTGCACAAAGGGTGAACGCTTCAGGGTCAGAACGAGGAGATAGGAAGAGAGGAAGGTATTGAGCAGTTGGACTGGCATCCCTCTGCTCTCCCATAACCCCAGGGAATGTTTCTCTATTAGCTTTGCAAGAAGCAGGTGAGCATGTTCCTTCCGACTGGCCTGATAATTGTGACATGCCTGCCTTCTAGGAATTCCTTCCTTTCTATTATAAAAGGTTTTCATTCTTCTTGGGTGATCAGAAAGAATGCAGAAGGAATCTGGAAAGGCAAATGAAAGTGGCTCAGCTTTTCTTATTTTAAAATCTAAGAGAGTTCAGCTCAGAAGTTCTTCCCTAACTTGAAAACTTAATGAGCATCTGAAGCAATACCTCCTTTTAATTTAGATCATCAAATTAAATTTTGCAAAGAAAACTAAGCACCAAATTCTAGTCCTGACAGGTAATGAAAGCATGAAACCATTTTCACACACGTATGATGCATGCTGCTTTGTACCAGCCTTTCACAAATGTAATAAGCAGGGTGTGGGGTTTTTTATTCCCTACCTACTTTACTGTTCTCTGCTTGACTCCAAATTTTTTGCAAGACAAGGCTTTATTTTTGATGCTGCTTTTCCAAAAGTGAGAGGGCAGAAGGATGGAGGGAACTTGTTCCTGCAGTCTTTTCTGAGTCCAAGTTGCTAAAGCAGTTGTTTCGCAACTTCTCCTTTGCAGGGAGACAAGGGAGGAGGCGGAGGACCACTTTTCCCCTGACTTGGAGGAATACTGCTCCTCTACTAGTGCAGGAGAATCTCCATTTCTGCAGAATGACAAATATGCTCCAGTAGGATTTTTGATTCTTTGCTGATGAGCTGTGCCTTTTGCTTCTGTGCAAGTGCTGATTTAAAAGATGTCATACGTTTCAATGACATGCTTAAATTTGGCAAAACTATCTTGTGTAATACGTTTTAACTTCTGTGGAGCCACGTTCCTGCTTGCCATCTTTTTATCTGTCCCAAATGTCACGTGGTTAAACTTCCACAGATAAGATTCAGGCGTTATGGTCGCTGGCAGTCTAAGTCCCTGCTTCTAATTTGTGATCTAAATGGCAAAGCTTTCAAGTTAAAACCTTTTAAAGGGCCCAGACATATGTACATCTAAGTACACTTAAGTCTATAGAAGTGTGGTGTCCACTCCAGCACTAGACACACATGGTTTAGAATGGAAGCTGAGACAGAGAGCGTTAAGTTTAGCAGTGCTGATAAGTACTTCTAGAATCAAATGCTTCTACATTAGCTATTAAGCTCTCCAGCTGACAGAATATTTAGTGTATAATGGTCAAATGGCAACTGTTTAGGATTAAATGTGTAACTGGACTGACGCCTTCCATTTATAACTGCACTTCGATGCAGTTGTCAGAGAAATCTGTTTTACTTGTGGTTTTGCTACTAACTCTTGCCCATTCAGGCATGATGTATGGTAATACCGTTGCTGACCATTCATCAAGTGGGAAACAGATGGCACTAGTTTCCCTTCTATTGAAAGATGGTGTTGAAAGGCTGCTCCTGTGCGAATGGCAGCAACGATGCAAAACAAAATATTTTCAGAACATACTTGTCTGATGCCAGCCTTTGCTAGAACATTAATTGTGAAACATGCATCTTGTTCTGCTGTGGTATAAATACCAGCTGGTGACAGAGATCATCTCATCAGCGTCTGGATTTCTGGGAGAAATCGGGTCAGAAAGTAAATCAAATTGTTGAGATTGGTTTTGTGTCTTGCCCTGTAACAGTCAAGATGTTCTTGCTGCTTAAGCTTCGTGTCTGCAGTTAGTCTTTGACTTTCTAAAGAAAAGCACCAGACCACAGACTTAGGGTTGGGGTAGTCAAGCAAAATCTAAAATTGCTGTTTGGTAGTTGGAAGTTCCCAGGTGAACATGTTGTTGGATCTCCAGAGGCTTGTTAAACACAGTGTCCTCAAGAGACTGTCTCTTGAAGGAGCACATTGGATGCTAAGAAACAAAATACATATTCTAAGTGTTTGCCTAGACGCTCTGTTGTTTATTTGTTTTGACAGTCCAGGGGTACTAACTGGATTTGGCTGTGCATTTGAGTTCATTTTTCTAAGTGTGCTTGAAAACATACCTTAGCAGAAGCAGAGAGTAGTTCTGAGTCTAACCATCCCTCAACAAACCCATTCAGCAGGTCATCTTCTTCTGCTTAGTACAGCTGCTCCTGGCCTTCAGGCCAACGCTGTGCTAGTAGAGGGAGCAATGAATCTCCCAAGAAGCCTGGCAGCATTTGGGGTGCTGGGTATTTGTACAAATCATCCTTGCGAAAACCCAGCCTTAGGTGAGCTCCTTGTGCCGTAAGTGTACACGAAGAAGAAAGGAACACAGCAGTTCAAGCCTGTGGCAAACAGCGTGAGTTGGGACAGGAAGGAAGGAAAGACCTATCTCCTCCATCTCTCTTAGCAAGTCCCTTGCCATCAAAAGGCTCTGCAAGGGGTTTGGTCAAGAAAAACTTTTTGGAGAGTTGACTTGTGTCTTTCTACGTGTTTGTGCAGTAGTAATTGCAAGGAGACACAACCTCAGTGGGCACCAAGTGGTCTTGTATTATAATCCGCTAGACTGAAATGCAAACATGTATGCTTTCAGCTGGATATGAGTTCCTTAATGGAGTTCATGTAAGAGTATTAACCAACAATATTAGATGAAGTTTTTGCTTCTCTGTTCTCAGGAGCCTGGGAGCCTTGTGTGGAACCCTGTGCATTTATTTTGCAGTGCTGCCATGCTCTGATCATCCCCTCTGGGGTTGGGGGGGTCTGTATTTTCACCTCTGTGTGGAGGACTGTGACTAGGCCTGGGTGGTTCGCTAGGTTTTGCTATGGTCCTGTGAAAATGCAGGGGATCTTTTTCCCCCGACACGCAATCTCTGTCCATCAGTAAGGTAAGCACAATATCGTTTTGTGGAAGCATATTTTCGACCTCACCGGAAGCTGCTTTTCAAATTACTTTAATGCTGTAATGATGTGACAAGTCTTGGCACTGTAGACTGAAGATTTCAGGTTAATTTCCTTTGTCCCTCTGGAGGATATTGGAATTCTGTCCCTTACCTTCCTGCAGGTGGAAGACTTGAGGACAGATCCCTACACCACATACATTCCCCAAGTTGGGTTGCTGGGACTTGGCAGTCCCTGGGACTGAGAAGTGACCGGGAGTTCCTTCTCACCAGACTTGCCCACAGGTCATGGAGATGCTGCTCTCCTGAAAGTCCTGCCTGAGCTGCTGCGTCTTTCAGTAGCATTTGTGGGGAGGAGAGGTTGTTTTCTGTTAGCTTCTACAAGAGTGGAAGAACTTGGCCTTTTGTTAAGGGAAGAGGGGGAAATCTTGTGTTATTTGCATGACTCTGTCTAATTTCAATTTTTTAAAAGCAGAAGTTCTTGGCAGTGGGAACTTGTTCTCATGGAGCTTCCTGCAACCGGTGGCCTGTCCCCTCTCTGAGCAGTTGGTGTGTGCTGAGAAGCAGCAGAGATGGCTGCTCGCTCCCTGCAGCAGGTGGTTGAGACAAACCTTGCACCATGGTCTGTTTAAAAGAGAACTTCTTGGAACGGTCCCCACCTGTGTTACAAGACAGATGCTGTGTGGCCTGTGAGGACTTGCTGTGTGTCCAGGCCCAGCACCAGGAAAGCACCGGCTTTGCTCAATTGTTGGTTTAGTTTTTTGAAGCACTGTGGGAAATCTGTTTGCTCTGACAGCTTCTTGTGCCGTGTCAGACTGTGCCTAATAGGAGTCTGCGCTGGGTAGTAATGGGTGCCTGGGGAGAACTGATTTTTGGTGGTGGGAACATCATGTATTGAAGGGGTCTTTGTTGTGGTGACTGCAATAAATCCACTTGTAACTAACTTTTAAGTTTCTGCCTGGAAAATGCGTCCACTCTATGTTACCTGCTCTGATAGCAAATCCCAGCCCAGGTGTACTGGAAAGGAGAGGCAGACCTCAAAGAGCAGCATGGCTTTTGGCTTGCTGAGCTGGTGCTGAGTTTGCAGAGCTGGTAGTAAAGAAGAAACAACTTCCCTGTAAATGGAGTACCTTTTGCTCCTGTGTCATTGGCAGTGGCTGGGATGGGTGGTAGGCGCATGCTGAAATGTGCCCCAGGGTGCTGCTCCTCTGCCCTTCTTTAGCTGGGTTTCCTTCCCATGGAAAGCAGGGCGGGGAAGGCAGGAGGGCGAGAACTGAGCCTGTGCAGACACGGAGCTGGGATGCTCACCTAGGCCTGAGAGTCAAGAAGTGCTCCTGGGTCCCGCAGCACAGACATGGCCATTGAGGGCTGGGTGGCACTCCACCCTGCTGTTTTTAGAGCGGCTTTTCAGGTATGTCTGCCCTACAGCCTAGAGGTATGACTGCAGCTCATTTAAAATTACTCCTACTCACTTTCAACAAAGTTTGGCAGGGAAGTTTCCAACAAACACTGGTGATGATGACTGGTGATCACTGGTGATGTAGTTCCAGTGACCCAGGGTTCAGTTGCCAACTACTTATCCAGGGGTTGGGGCAGGTTCACACAGCCTGTCCTGCAGCCTGTTTTGCCACATATGTAGAGCTTTTGTTAGCCAAGTCAGCTGCGTTCGCACCTCTGGGTCGTGCTGTTGTAGATGTGCCGTTAGAGTAGAATTGTGCAGTAAACGAGCTTGTCATGAGTTCTGCTGGGTATTGCTTAATATTCCAGCTGTTAATTTATTTTTTTAATAAGAAAGTGTATTCTATGTGCATCTGTTCTTCTGGGGCAATGCAGGGGAGAGTTATAGCCTAATCTAGCAGTTTCCCATCCTGAATTATAATTTACTTTTGGCTTGCCCAGTGAACTGCCAAGGTTTTTCTTTCAGTATCTAACAGTGATAAGTAACATCAGTTCCCGTTTGTTTTCACAGGCTACAGCTGGGAGGAGAAAATGTTTGGCTTTCACAAACCGAAGATGTATCGGAGTATAGAGGGCTGCTGTATTTGCAGAGCTAAGTCTTCCAGTTCTCGTTTCACTGACAGCAAGCGTTACGAAAAGGATTTCCAGAATTGTTTTGGGTAAGATGCTTTCTTTAGTCAACATCGTGGTCAGTGGTGGTGTTAATCTTGGGGCCATGAACCCGATGTGCTGTCCCTCTTGCTCTGAGAGCCCGAAAGATTAGGTTAGCGGAGTTGGGCGGGGGGGAAGGCTGGCTTCAGCTTCCTCACAACTTTCCTGGTCAGGCCAGGAGGGGCTGGATCCTCTGCTGCTGTGTGCAGTACCATTTGGTTGTCAGTCTGCTGTTGCTGCCAACAGAAAGCTGCTGTAATTAATAATGATGGAGGGTCAGGGTCATACCTCTCCCATCTTGCAGCACGTGTAGGGATTTAGACCCCGCTCAAACTGTGCATTTTGCACGTGTTCCTTAGAGGTGTAAATTCCCACACGTGACGGTAAACAGCACGGGTCCATGGAGGTTTTCTGTGGCTTGGACGATTCAAGAATGTAAACAAAACTCAATGGGTAAACATTTAGCAGTTCCAGCAGAGTTTATGCGCAGTACCTTGTTTCAGGTATTGGTGTCTCTGTTCAAATAGGGCATATCAAGATGTTATTAAAACTTCTCATTGGAAACCCACTCTGATGGAAAGTGAGCATCAAGTAATTAGCTTTCCAGTTAGGTAATGTTGCATGTAAGGTTACTTGAAAGCATTGGTAAGCAAAACTATAAATACCATTGATTTCTTGTACCAGCTGCTGTGACTGTTTAACTTTGAAATAGAATCATAGAGTCATAGAATGGTTTGGGTTGGAAGGGACCTCAAAGATCATCTAGTTCCAACCCCCCTGCCATGGGCAGGGACACCCTCCACTAGACCACACTGCCCAAAGCCTCATTCAACCTGGCCTTGAACACTTCCAGGGAGGGGGCATCCACAACC
Source organism: Balearica regulorum gibbericeps (assembly GCF_011004875.1). Lineage (NCBI taxonomy): Eukaryota > Metazoa > Chordata > Aves > Gruiformes > Gruidae > Balearica > Balearica regulorum. Next base: position 66,816,849 of record NC_046184.1, read on the forward strand.
TCCCTGGGCAACCTGTTCCAGTGCCTCAGCACCCTCACAGGGAAGAATTTCTTCCTAGCATCTAATCTAAATTGACCCTCCTTCAGCTTAAACCCATTACCCCTTGTCCTGTCGCTACACTCCCTGATAAACAGTCCCTCACCACCTTTCCTGTAGGCCCCCCTTCAGATACTGGTAAGCCACAATTAGATCTCCCTGGAGCCTTAGAAATACTTCCTAAGATCTTTGAAATTCTGTCTAAAATTGTGTCCCTGAATTGTCAGCAAATCAAATTCTTCTGTGATAGCTTGTAATTATTTTTTACTTTGTTTATTTTGAATTTTTTTCCTGTGACAATATGAATTTCTCCTGTTTATGCTGTAGTTTTTCATGAAATTATTTTCCCTGGAAAAAAGTCTGTTGTCAATAGGTATTTTCTGCTTTTTCTTTCCAGTCTTGTTGGATTACCTCTCACCAAAACCTTAGGCCCAAGTGGAAATTTCATGCATCATATTAAAAACCATATACATATCATATGCATATCAGTATTGCTGCTCTTGTCTCAAGTGCTTAACTTCGTTTGTGTATATCTTTGCAATCTTTAGAAATATTTCCCTCTCCTTCCCTTTTTCTAGAAGTACTCCTTCCAAGTGTTGACAAGACAAAACCAAAGCTTTATAGTGCTTTGTATTTGCCATGGATTTTTGTACATACATCTGGTGCTGACAGTTTTCCTTGTCTTATTTCTTGTCTGCTGTCCTTGGCAGTGGCAAGACTGTGTGAAGGCCCATTGCCTTTTTTTTTTTTTTTTTTTTGTTAACTACAGTAAAGAAGCTTGCAGTATACCAGGGCCTTTGGTCTTGTGCTATCTGAAATATGTTTGCCAAGGTAAAAATGCAGTCTTAAAACTGAGCAAATAATGGCTTATCTGAGCCTGCCCTGTTCATCTAGAAATGCTTCAAAGTCTTCCCATTTAAATAGCTAAAAAATTCCACAGTGTATCCCCTTTTTATTTCTTTTAGCGTGGATTAGCAGTAGAGATGATTTCTGAAGAAAGCTTGTTAAAGGGAGCAGGTATTGCTGTCATTCCAGTGAATGCTGTTTCTGAAACCTTATCCTACGCTTATGCAGGAGTGTGTTAGGTGGTATTTGTTACTCATCCTTGAAGCTCTGTGAGAAAGTGAAGAGCTGAATAACCTTTTGTTGGATCTCTGAGGTCTGTTCCCAAATGTACATTCAAGGAATATGATTATTCTTCCTCCCTCCCTCTCCACTCAAAACAACCAAACTGCTGGAAGTGTGTGTTGTTTTGGGTGGTTTATTTTTTAAATAAAACCAACTGAAGGTGATGGGCCTGTTGTTTTTAGTGCCCCTCTGGAGGCAGATTACAACACCTTTTTATTTATGTATGGAAGAGTGCTTTCTGAAAGTGAGACCTGGTCTTTAAATGGCAGTGTTTGAGCACCCCGGATGAATTGTAATGCCAGAAAAACAGAATTTGAGAACCCTTCTTTTCTGTCAATTTTTATGCTGCTTGCTGTTATCACCAAGTGGGGGGGTGCTTTTATTAACTGTGATTTTTGCTTTTGTTTTTGCCAGGCTCCATGAGGCCCGCTCAGGAGATATTTGCAATGCCTGTGTCCTTTTGGTGAAAAGATGGAAAAAATTGCCAGCAGGATCCAAAAAAAACTGGAATCACGTTAGTCATTTATTTCTCCTCCACCTCAAAACTAACTCATCTCTGCCTTAGTCCGTCCTGCTAGAGAGGGGAGGTGCTGACAAGGATTTGGAGGTTGCTGTTTTCCTGACACTCTCCCTTTCCACCCTCAGCGTCTCTAAATCCTTCCTGGAATATTTCCTGTTACATGGTTCTTTATCTGCTTTTTGGCTTACGTGCAAATGGTGATCGTGCATGCCTGGGATGGAGTCACAGACTAACTTACCTTCTAATTCCTTGGTTTTGCAAGCTCATAACTTTGTCCAAAAGTCTCTTACGACTCTCAAGACATTTCAGATTTGGCCTCTATCCAAAATTGGTCACTGCTTTTTTTTTTAGGGCTTTTTTTTTAGTAGTTTGAACAAGCAAGGTGGCTTGCTCAAGCAACACATAAATCAATGTCACTTAGTCAGATAATTACAATGACTAATATCTCGCAGCTATTCCCACTTATATATTCTGTTTTGATACATCTAACTCAGTTTGGGCCTAGGGCTGGGAAGATGATAAGGATTCTTTGTGTATGTTATAATCTCTATTCAGGAAGCCTTGATGGTAATAGGAGCCAGAACTATGGTTATTACTACCACTAACTTAACAGAAGTTAAATTGATGATTTAAAAAAACCAAAAGCAAACCAAAAAACTCCAGGGCAAATGCTTGGCAGGCACTCTTAACTGAACCTGTATTGGCTTAAACAGCTGTTGTCTACTAAACTGAATTTGTCAAAAATAGGAACACGACAAAAGTTGAACTGAATGTGCCTTTTAAACTAGTGTACTGCATTTTCCTACAGACTCAGCCTCTTACAAACCAAATTTAAATGAAACATGAGAGGGCACAGAACTGCCTCGGTTTAACTAAATTGGTTTTGAACACCTTCAGCTAAGTCAGTACAGGTGCCGTTACTAGGGCAGGATCTGGGCATGATGCAGAAGTATTATGCATGCATTTTCTGTGTTCTAGGTGGTAGATGCCAGGGCTGGACCCAGTCTTAAAACAACATTGAAACCAAAGAAAATGAAAACTCTGTCTGGAAGCAGAATAAAGAGCAATCAAATCAGCAAACTGCAAAAGGAATTCAAGCGGCACAGTAAGTGGATACAAAGAGATTTTTGGCAATAAACTTTGGCCTCCCCTAACGTAGCTTACTGTTAACTGGCCAAGCTTGAATCACCATCTAGATTCAATTATACACTTACACATTTAGGAGCTCCTGTTTTCACAACCTCTCATCCTCCAAGGGCTCGGGGAGGGAGTGGAATGAGGAGGAAGAGCTTGTGTGCAGGGTGGGCTGTGATACGGAGGGGGGAAGTGGCGAGGGGGAGTGGGGAAGCCTGGCTGGAAAGTGTAGGCAATGGTAACTATGTCCCACGCTTAAATGACATGTCTGTAGAAAGAACTTCTTGGACAAGACCCTCACTGAAACTCAAGTTTGAAGAGGTTTCCCACTGCTCACTCGGTAGTGCACTATAGCCTTTTTCAGCTCTCTTTCCCCAAGAAGCACTGTTCTGTTCTGTTGATACCGCTATCAGTCTTTTTCTTCCATAGGTGTTTTCAACCTAGGCTTTCTATTTAGCCTAGATTTCACCCCCCCTTTTAAATTCCTACCATGTTTCCTCTGTATAGTTTCCTTACACCTTCCTCTGCTGGTCTCAATGATTTCTTTCCGCTAGCACTCAGACTCTTGAAATAGATTTGCATTCATAGCTTTCCAACAAAGCCATCTGCCAGTTAGGCTCTAAATATATGTCAGTACTTGAGGGTTTTTTTCTCTAAAGCAAACCTTCCAGTTTCTTAACTGTTGCTGACTTGGTCTTCTCTCCCTTTCAATTATCCTATCCAGCCTAAAGGAAAAGCTCTCCAAAGAATCAGTAAAGGCCTGACCCAAAGAGCTTGCTAATTGTCTAATTGCGTTACTGTGGGTGCTAGAGATGGTAACTAAAAGGTAGGCTAGTAGATACTTTGTTGAGGTATGCTTCTGCACTGAGTCCGTAGTTCATAGTCTCAATCCAGCAAGAACTCAATATACTCAAAATAGTATTTGTAAGACTTTAACCAAATGGGTAAGAAAGTAGATTTATAGTGAAAGTACTAGGTCTGAAGCACAGAATCCCCATAGTCTTCAAGGATCTTCCAGTGATTCCACAACAGGACTAGGGTCTTGTCCAAAGCATGGCCTGCATAGGTAGGCTATGTTGGAGAGCCAGGAACTGAAGCCTGATCCTGAACCTCTTTCCAGTCCCTCGTGTTCAAGGAGCCCCTCCAGTTCTGAGGCCTCTCCCCCAAATGCTGACAGATAGTCTCTCTGTTGAAATCGGCAGGGGCAAGTGAAAAATGGCATGTCATTGTTAGGTTTTTCGTGTTAATTAAAAAAAAGTCTGCATCTGTTCCAGATCTGCATGGGATCTTTTACAAGTCAGGAAGAGGACGAGTCATTGGATGCATGTCCTGATTTTTACGTTTATTCCTTCCCCTACAGATTCTGATGCCCACAGCACCACTTCGAGTGCCTCCCCAGCTCAGTCGCCCTGTTACAGCAACCAGTCTGACGATGGCTCTGACACAGAGATGAGCGCTGGGTCCAGCAGAACACCAGTTTTCTCCTTTTTAGATCTCACGTACTGGAAAAGGTAAAAAACAACTGAAGGTGCGCTCTCTGCAGATAGCGATTCACTTCATGTACACAGTGCTTGATTCTGCTTCTTCAGAAATTTACTGCTGCTGAACTTAATTTGTTTTAAGGATATAATTTAGGTCACAGAGTATTATATGATATCTGTCTGTCTGTGGAAAGAAATGCCATGTGTTTCAGACATTTTCCCCTATCTCCCTCCAGTTCCCTAAATGCTAATACAGTTGCTGGACAATATTTTTTACATTTGTGGGAGTAACAGATAATATTCCTGACTGTCATTATCTTGTCTTAAAACTCTGCTCTGTAGACATGACATGTTAACAAGTACAACAGTGCTCTCAGCTTGCCAGCAAGACATAGTATTTGATTTGGTTGACCTGTGATGTTAGTCATTTAAAAAAAAAAATAATTAAAAAAATCTGGAATGGGAGGAAAACCACAAGACTTCCTGGGACCTGACGGGCTTGTTATCTTTTATTGCATGTTGTGACACAGTAATCCCTTGTTTAGCTAATTGCTCTATTGAAATTGTTGTGACTTTGCTGCCTCATCTCAAATTGTGTTTGCAAGTGCATTGTAGTCAAGGTTAGTTCAGCCCAGATAGTTGTGTGTCTGAAACTTATCTGGGAAGCAAAACAGGAGACTTAGTTTTGTATAGACATGGGGTTAGGTTGGGGTTTTTTCTTCTTTTTTTCCCCAAAGCGGTGGTGTGGCTTTAGACACAGACTTATTTTCTCTTTCTGCACAGCTTTTTCCCTCCTGTCCTCTGAGCCAGAGGCTCAGAAAAGTAGTGTCTTGGGTCAAACTGATTCTTGCATTTCTGTAAATTCTGTATGTTCTAAACACACAACCTACCTATCTATCTCCCTGCTATTTCTTCCAGGCAAAAGGTGTGCTGTGGGATTATTTACAAAGGGCGTTTTGGGGAAGTCCTCATAGACACTCATCTCTTCAAACCTTGCTGTAGCAATAAAAAGTCTGCCACTGAGAAGCCAGAACAAGAAGGACCACAATCTCCAGCAATCTCCACCCAAGAGGAGTGGTGACTTCCTTGGATAGCTGCAGAAGGTTATACAGATCCTCTTATTCTCTGGAAAAATACTAGAAAAGTGATTGTTCACTTTGGACACCTGCTATGCTGCCAAAAGACTATTCCCTAGAACTGTTTTGGGTTTTACTGCTACAATTCCACAAACTCTGAAGCCAGTTTGTATCCTTTCAGAAAGACTGTACATAATATTTAAGATGCTATGGAACACTTAGCAAAGCTGAATGCTGCTGCAAGGTTGTCCCTCTAATCTTCCCCTCCCTCTTCCCTCCCCACTCGCTTCACAAATGAACTTGAGGATGGGGTTTTGTATATTAAAGTATATGTAGTTCATCTTTCTGTATTGAAAGAAGCAGTGGTGTAAGGCATTTTTTAAAGTTGGTTGGTAACCTCCCTTAAATCCCCAAGAAAAGATTTCATTCTTAGACACGTATGAGTCAATAAGATGAACTAATACATAGAAATGTTATAAGTCACCTCTCTAGTTATATAAATATATATTTTTTAAAGGTGTGGAGATTTCACCCTATACTACTGACGTAACAAAGACAACTAATTCATCCCTCCTATGTGACACAGACTGGTAAACTGCAGACATCTCTACTACAAGTGGTAGTTATCCAAGAAGGCCCCTAACATAAAATGCTCTTAAGAAGAGGTGGGAGAGCTCTCCTCCTTAGCTAAGGAGGAAGATTTACCTAAGAATTGAACATAGCGAAATGGGAGGCTACTTTGTTTGAACCCAGCAGCAGACACCCTGGGCTTCATGTAGTAACTGGTGATTAGAGGTGGACCAAGAAAATATCTTGATGCCCAAGTGTAGATGATGGCCAAAACTGAGTAACTGCTATCTGTTGGCCCAGCGCAGCTGAAGTGTAACCACAGACCAGACTTCTGGTGGTTTGGGACCTGACATAGAACCAAACCCCTTGCTAAGCAAATCAGGCTCTGATCCAGGGACAGGATCTGATTGTAGCCTGGGGTCCAGATTCACGGTCACTGTTATGGAACCTTTCCCCTGCAGTGCCTCTCTGTGTTTGGGGGTTGGTTGGTTGGTTTGTTTAACCAACCAGCAGATAGATGCTTTTGTGAGTACTGGACTTGCTGCAAATTATGAAAAGTTCTGTTAAGAATGGTGCTGTACTGAATCAAGGCAGCTCTGTTTGCATACGCGATCAAAAGATGGTATTTCTTACATGGATTCCCATACAAACTTGTGTGCAAACCATTGTGACACTCCTTCAAACTCCACTTTGCCTGAAGGATGGAAGCAGCTTCCTGGAAGAGTGTGCTGCAGTTTTAGCTCCCAGTTGCTTCATGTTCCTTTTATGAAGGTTTAACTTGTCTAAGTTGGGAATTCTGCTTTTTTTGTTTGTTTGTTTCTGTTTTCAGGGGGAGGGAGGATTTTTCTTACTATTACTCTTCTGGGATATTTTACAATGGATTGTGACAAGCTTTCCTTTTTGTGAGTCATCTGCATAATACTGTGGTGGGTAGGGCTTAGGACTGGATTTCCATGTAATCTCACTTTCTGAAATGGGGAATGGTTAGCGAGTGAAAATATTAGGTGGGGAAAGATACACAGGTTCTAAGAGGAGCCTCTACCCTCAAAGCTTGCTTTTTTTTTTTTTTTCTTCCTCTCCTTGCGTTGGGTAAGCCAACCTCTGGAGAGAAACAACGTCAGGGGAAACAGGGCTTTGACTTATCACAGCCTTACAGCTTAGAGCTTTCATCGGTCTTATTTTGCTTTTCCTAAACTCTCTTGAGATTCTGAAGGGAGGACAAAGCTGCCTACCTTGCTTTCATCTGCAACCAAATAGAATCATTTAGGTTGGAAAAGACCTTTAAGATCATTGAATCCAACCGTAGATATAATGGATACTTGCTTGTATAACGGCTTAACTAGGTTGGTCGTGTCTATTAAGGGCTTGAGCAAGAGTCCTAGCTGTTTTTGCAGACACCTGCTTTTTTTCGAATTTGTGTTTTCAGCATCAGTAATTCTGTACACCTAAGGCTGCAGTATTGGTGGTAGGATGTGCTCTGATACGGATCATCTCTTCTGTATTTATTTATTTATTGCTAGATTTCAACCGCCAACTGCTTCCCCTCTCCCTCCCACCTCTTCCATTCCTGGTAGTAATGCAAAATGAACTGTATGTAGTCATGCACTTTGTATTAATGTATTAGAATCTATGGAACCTGTTTTGTACTTTTATACTGTTCAGACACTTGTAATCCAAACTTTTTTTTTTTACTAGGGTAATGAATAAATTTAGACTTAATTAGAAAATAAACAATTTCTCCTCTGTTTATTTCAACTTTGTCCTGTTAATTAGACTTAGTGTTTGAACCAGCCCAGGCAATACATGTTTCTGTTTGAACAAGACTTGAAGACTTTTTTTCTTTGGGGGGGGGGGGGGGGAGGGAGCGGGAGTTGCAGGGGATGTGAGATAATTCTTGTCCTATTTAATTTGGAAAGAAGAGCAGAACGAGGGCAGGAGATGGTGTTTATTATGATAGACAGTTGTCTTGGGGCAGAATCACAGCTCTGATGCTCTGCACTGCGTGTGTGTCAGGCATTCCTTTACTGGGAATGGGTGGTGCTGAAATTCTGTGTTCCTGGGGGGCTTGCTCTCTGTCTAGCTCACCAGCATTCAGCCGGAGGCCAGCTGAAGCAACAGTGTCAGTGGGTTGGTGCTGACAGCATGTGGAAATGTCCTTTTCCAGATCCAGCTGAGTCCGTGGAAGAGGGTAGTGCTCCTCTACTGAAGCTGGAGCCTGGAGTGGTTCTTCCCACGACAGGCGTAGTCAGCTGGATGAGCTCCAGCAGACTGGTGGGAGTGAGGTCTCTGGCAGGAGATGGCAGTGAGTAACTGAGTTTGGAAGAAGATGAGGCTTTTCCCTCACAATGGGGTAAACATCACAACCTTAAGGATGATACTTTGTTGCAAGAGACTATCTTGGACTTTAGTGGAGACACTGATGTATTCCTGCTGATGTGCTTGGCTATTTTCATAGACATTGAGCACAATGATACCCAGAGATTTGCGTAGAGCTTGTTGCAGTGAAAGCTCTGTGTAGACCACGTGATTTTAGTACAATAGCATCTATTTTGGACATACATTATCTGCTGTAGGTGGCTAAGCGTACCTTGGGCATGATTTGGTTCACCTAAAAATGTAAAGCTCTGCGTAACGCCACTGAAGAGATGTAGGTGCGGCAAAAGGTGGTTAAAAGCAGGAAACCTAATGTGTACCCCACTCTTTGCAACTTCCACCCTTTTTCAAATCATTCCTTTTCCTTCTCTCTTTTACCCTGCTGCTGCACACCTGCGAGAGAGGTTATCGCTACAGGAGACCGCGGCATCTGCTTTGCCCTGGCCTCGTGCCCAGCAGAAGATTGACTGGAAAGGGACAGACTGCCCAGGTGTCTTAAGCCTTCAGTTCTGGGCACAGGAAAGGACCATCCATGATCCTGCTCAGCCCTTGCCCTCACCCTTGGCTGGAGGCTTCTCTTCACCAGACGTGCTGTTTCCAGTGGTCTCAGCCTCAGGGAGAACCTGGCCCTGCGTCTCTGCTAACGCCAAACAGTACTGGGAGAACTGGAAACAGACTGGCAAATGCGCTTTGTCGTGGGTGAGACTTTTTAGAAAATGTGGGAACTGGGCACTTTGGGGGCTGCAAGGAGGTGTGGCGCACCTGGACAATGTGTTATTGCTGACCTCTACAAGATAGCCTGATGATACCGGTGAAAATACAGACATCTATGAGGAGGTTGAAAAGCCTCAGTACCCAAGGGCACTGCAGACGGCATGGGTACAAGCACACGCTGCTGAACAGCAGACCTGTCAGGAGAAAGCAGCTCACACTTGCTGGTGCAGTCCTGTCCTTTCTGTGCCACAAACCATTGCCTCCTGCCAAAACCGCCGCTGCCGCTAACTTTCACGCCGCCGTAGATTTTGCTGAGACCGTACAGCCCCGTGTCTGGCATCCGCCTCGCCCCGGCCTTGCTACACCAAGTACGTGACTGGTGGGAGCTCTTACAAACCCGGGTAAGTCGGAGTTGTGCCCCAGCTGGCCGGACTGCTGGGGGGTAAAGCGACACCTCTGCTACCCGCCGCTGGGGAGGGGGCTCCGGGGTTTCGCAGCCGCTGGACGTTTTGCTTGTTCGGGACAGGCGGCGGGGGCCCGGCGCTGTGAAGGAGTGGGCGGAGCGCCGGATCCCTCCGCCAGGGGCCGCCGCGGCGGCGGGGCGAGGCCGCGCCCGGCCCGGTCCGGTCCCTCCCGGCGGCCGCGAGGTGGCGCTGCCCTGGGCCCGGCGCGGGCCGTTGGGCTGTTCGGCGGGAGGCGGCACCCGGCGGGTTCGGCCGCTGGCGGAGGGGCCTCCGCCGTGAGGCACAACCGGGCCGTCCGAGCTGCTGCTGCCGCCGGCAGCGCCGATGCGGGTTTTACACGCAGCGTCCCTTGCCCGAATGGCAGTAATGGCGTCTTTTGGCGTTTCCCTGCACAACCCAGGGGATCGAGCTTTTAATTGCCCGGGCTCAGTCGTGGCCCCTTTGCTCTTCAGGTGCTGGCAAAAGCTGAGTCACTCGGTGGTATTCGGCTTCCCATACTGCACCTATGCGGCCTGCCAGCTCTGCTCTTGAGCCACAAAAAATGAGCGTAAACCTCTTCCTCCTCGCTCGGGCACACAGGCAGGGCCAGCGCGCACAAGGCTGGTTTGTTTAATTGCTTTCCATCTCAGCGCCGAGGTAGCAGACAAAGAAATAAAATTATTTTACCTGGGAAAACCCAACGGCTGGGCTTGTAACCGGCTAACAGGTTGTATCCATGTGGGGCTCTGGCCAGCTGCTGGTGGTTTGAAGCCAACCAGGCAAATCAGCTGGCAGATGGGGCTGGAAGTTGCAGAAAGCTGAGCGTGGCTGTTGGTAGCTCCTCCTTGCTAACCGGGTTAAGAAACGCATGTGAGAGCATCCTGGAAATACCGTGTGCCAAACCCTGAAGAAGAGAAATGGGGAAATGGAGGCAGGACATCACACAGGTACAGGCAGCTCTTACTTTGCATAGACCAGCATGCCTCAGCAAAGCATTTCTCTGTCTCAGTAGTCTCTTGCCTGTGGAGGAAGAACAGCCGCTTGGTGTGCTTAAACCAAGGGAGGCGTGGGGGGTACTGGATGTGGGGCCCATTTCTGGGGTGGGGTGGCCAGACAGAGCTCTGGGGACGCAAGGAGCGAGGGGCCAGGGAAGAGGCTGCGTTTGAGCCTCTTTGGCCGCAGGGAGTTTCAGAGCACTCGTGTAACCAAGAGTAGCAGCCTGGCTCACAAAGGCTCTACTGCCGCCATAGGTAGTATTGTCACTGTTAGACGTGCACCTGTGGCAGCTATTAAGAAGCTCTGACAGCAGCTTCAAAGCTATGGGAGATGCTGCTTTGTTGCTTCAGAGATTTTACCTGACATTGGCAGAATAAAGTGACTGTTCAGGTTCCAGTTTAGTTATTTGCTTGTTTTTATTCTAATGATGGTTGGTTGTTCTTTATGGGGGTTTTATTGTGAGCATCATCGTGGCTTCAGGACTCTTGAGGAGAGGTGAAGAGGGAGCAGAAAGCGTAATGAGTCTATATAGTGCTCAGCACAGATCAAGGGCTGATGCCTGTTAGCCAGCATGATTTTGGACACCCCGAGATGCTGACTATTCAGTCAGACTCGGTGGTGTATTCTCTGACTAAGTGACATGCAGGTGTTTGGAATAGTGGTAGGCAGGTCAGAGAGCCACCGTGCCTTCTCCAGCATGCTCCTGCTGGCCTGCTCTTGTCTCTGTCCTTCATCTTAAGAACTATAACACGGTGAGGGGTAAGGAAAGGAGCAGTGCTTCCCATCTGGGGAAAAAATTGTGAAAAGCCGGTGTGGCAGGAAAGGAAGTGGCTGGATATTTTCTCCGGATAACTTCAGCTGGTGTGTATGGTAGATATGGAGCAGCTTCTCCTCACCTCCTCTCTATCTCTCCCCACCACCTTCCCAGATTTGCCTCCCACTTCCAGAGGGCAGCTTGAAGCAGAATGAGACTGGCTTAAAAACACTTCAAGGTGAGGGGGTTAGTGTTTTGTATAGAAACGGAGATGTCTACCATTAAATGCCTTCCTGAAGGAAAGGGTGTTAAACAGTGGGTTGTTTCTCCATTATGGAGAGGGAGAGTAAAATTCCAGACTTCACACCTTCACAGACCCTCTGCTTGGGTATCACTCGCTGTCCTTTAAATAACCACCTAGGAAACGAGAAAAGCAAACCAGCTGAAACTCTCCAAGCACCGTTCCCCATGCCCTCCCCACCCTGCTAAGCTTCCTCTCCTTTGGATATAAATTCTTCTTCCATTTTTGTTCCCCAGTCATCTGCATGATTGTGCTTGGGTTAGGCAGCCTCTTCCTTCCCCAGGACACGGTTCCCCGATGGTCACCTGCCCAGAGGTAAGCTGTTGAAGAGGTTGGTGCCACCATAGCACTTTTTGTGCCCTAGCTACAATCTAGGTTTTGATGTGTATGAAGTGCAAGATAAAAGTCAGAAATACACAGATTTATATTGTTTTTAAATTAGAAGGACCAGAGGTACTATTATAAAATAATAAAACCCCCATTATTTTTGAGATTCATCATCCAACATTCCTGTACTGTACCAAACCTTCTCCCCTGGCACCTTTACATCTAACTAGGAGAGAGGTTGAAAGTAAGAACGCAGAAGCATTAGTAGTATTATAGCAGTGCCTGGTAACAACACTTTCATTAAGGAACTCTCACATGTTTTCACATAAACTCTTATTTTCAGATTGTAAAACTCAGCCATAAAGTTCACCTCTGTGCTGACACCAGGGTCTTAAGGTTTAAGACTATCAGCACTTCAGTCAATCAAATTTCCAGTTAAAGCAAAGTCCTAAAAATCCTCCTACATAGTCTAATTCGAATTTGCTTTCTTTACAGTTTCTGCACTTTAAGGTACAGAGTAGTCGAGTGAAATTATATATAACCTGCACAGTCTAGAGGTTTCCAAATTAAATGCAAATGAACAACTAGTATATTTGATTTGGCACCTTTAATTATTTTTTGCCTTAAAGCAGGTCTAATCCTGGTGGGTGCTGAGGACCCACCAGAAGCTCAGCCTTTTGTTTTGAAGATGATGGGAAAAACATTTTAGTAGGGGAAGGAGATGGGACAGGCAGCTCTACAGGGCTAGCACAAAAAAGTCATTGAGCAGCCAGGTGAAAATCCATTGCCAAGCCGGGGTTCGCACACATGTTCATAGTTAGAGATAAACCTTTCCTGGCAAATTTTTCCATTTGCCTCCCTCAAAAGCCCATATTTGCAGTATCCCAAGAGAACAAGGATTATGATGAGCATGTTTAGTTGTGCTGTAAAGAAACTGAGGATAAAATTAATTTGTCTAAATGCAGAGCTCTACAACATGTGTGTTTCCTTGTAATGCTAGACTTCATTTATAGCCATCTCAGTTTAGGCACCATTATCTGAAGGAGGCAATTCTAGGAAATACTCCAAAAATCCCATCTTGGGAACATTTTGAGGGTGTCCAGAAATCCAGCCCTCAGGAACACTTTGAAAAACATCTGTATGGCATTGATCAGGGCCATCCTGAAAACATCCCGTGCCTGCTCCCTCAGCAGAAAGTGCTTTAAAAGCGTCTACGTTGGTGGAGTTGGCTGGAGGGGACCCCCTCTGTGCTCATTTCAGTATGCTTTCAGGATCCCACCTCGTGACGGAATAGGAAATGCCCAATCTGAGGACCAGTAAGAGAACGTCCAAGCCCTGAGGAGCCCAGTTTGAGAACTATACAGGGATCATTGCCTCAGAAAGCTCTAGTAAGTCTCTGTGAAAATCCTGGATATCATTGAGCAGTGCCAGACTAGGATTCTTCTGGATGTGCACAAGGTCCCCAAACAGAGGCCACCCTGATGCCCCTCTCCTTCAAAATCATTTCAGTGGTCTGATGGACAGACATTTATATTTTTATTTTTTTTTAATTCTGTAGTATTTTGAAAAAGTTTGAATGTCCAAAAATTAGGCTGTATTGAAAATAGTCAAGAAATAACTCTTTATTTTCTAATTGCCCCTTGGATACAACCACAAAACTGGCTTGAATGACAAAATACAAACCCCACAACCTTCCTTCCTGACTCACGGTCACTTGTGAGAAACTGAAAACGTCCCAATGATGTTCATTTCTGAAACAGCCTCTTCAAACAGCAAGGAAGCATTTTTTAATGGAAATGCAGCTCTTATTAAGTTGGATAGCATTTACCATTTTTTTTTTTTAATGACAAATGAAGTAAAACTGTTGGATGTAGAGTAATTTGAAAACCTGTAAACTGGAAGAGGACATAAAAAGCCATAATTGCAGTTTTCACTGCTCTGGGGTGTGTTACTCTGGCACCACAAGGCTTTGAGAAATAGCACAGGGGACAGGTTTAAAATAGAAGATGCTACACTGGGGGGGAGGTTGAAAAGATGGTTATAGGATGTTGTCTAAATAAAAAGGGGCACCTTTAAAAAATTACCAGCAACACCAATTGCACATCCCAGTCCCTTCTTTGCCATCTCTTCTCCTGTGGTCTGGTTCCTCTGATGCCGAGGAACCAAGCTCTGAGTTGGTTGCCTTTGGGCTGGTGCCCACCTGTGCACACCCCGAGCCTGGAGCTTCAGGTGGGGCAGGAAGGGCAGGAATCGCTCCGGGCCGGGCGGTCCTGCCCAGAGGCAGCGCTCAGGACCTCCGCCTGTGGTCACAAGGGTCTCTACGGGTACTTCAATACCGTGTGCAGTTTTGACCGCCCCAAATACAAGAAAACCATTAATCAATTGGAGCAAATTCAGGAGAGGGATAACAAGATGGTCACTTACCTTGTGAAGAAAGACTGAGGAAACTAGACTCATTTAGCCTGGAGACGACGAGGATTAGGGGAGACCTAGCAACCGCCTTCCCAAGGTTAGCAAAAAAGATGGAGCTGGGCTTTTCTCAGTGGTATGTGATGGGAGGATAAGAAACAAGAAGCATACACTGAAGCAAGCTGGGAATGAGAAGAAATGATTTCACCATAAGGACAGCTAGGCAGTCCAACAGGTTGCCAGAGAGGCTGTGCAGCCTCCATCTCCAGAGATTTTCAAGACAAGACTAGACAGAGCTTTGAATAACCTGGTCTGACCTCATACCTGACCCTGGACTAGAGATCACCTGAGATCTCTTCCAATCTGAATTATCCTGTGATCTGAAACCAGTCAGAGGAATCGCATCCTAAATGTGCTTCTGCTGAATTGAAAGGTAGCATGGATAATTGTTAAGGTGTAGAGGTTTCTATTGCCAGTATTTAAAATTATGGGTTTATTTCAGCCTGATAGACAAAATCAGCCAGGTTTTAGTCCTAAGAGTTTACTAGCACATGATGAAGAGAGAGAAGAAAAAGATTCTAAGTAACTCTGTGGAGGTACCTGAACTTTCAGCTGTTCTAGGCTAATTTACAGAATTGAGGGTGTATGTTACCTGTGCATTGATCTTGAGGAACCTTACACTGCCAGAGTGATACAAAGCACTCTTACTATTCCCAGGGGTAGATTCCTTATTGCTAGAAAATAATCATTACAGAAAAACTCAAAACAGTAATTCACCCTGAAGCAGAGCACGGTTTAACACCCTCTCCTGCAATGCTTCCAGAGTGCAGAGATGGAAGCACCACAGGGTCTGCACTCCTCCCAAACGGTACACATACTAGTAAATGTGCTCCACCAGCAGGCAAGTAGCAAACCGAATATGATACGGATTCAAAATACAGAAGTGATGGGCTTGGTTGTCAGCCAGTGTAAATAGGTGTCGCTGTCTGATCCAAGCCAGGTAGCACCAGTTGAAGATCTGGCCCACTAAAAGTAGTTGGAGACTATAAGAGGTGCAGAGGAATGACTGCTAGTAGGATCACGTAGCAGGGAAAGAAGCTCAGTGGGTGATGCTCATGTCTGTCTTCTCTCCTTGCTGCTGGAGCAGTGTGTGGTGATGTGAGCGCCATAGCTACGCTCACAGCAATACTGGCCCCTGGTGCTTTTGTTCTCAGTGTGCGGCGGCCCTGTAAGGTTGTGAGGGCAGCAGAGCTCCGCTTGGCCGTCCTCCACAGCAAAATAGGCCACGGTCCCAGCGCCGCTGCAAGCTGGTACACGCGGCAGGCAATTTTCTTAGAAGCTGGGCTGGAGATGCTAGATGTGCTTCCCTGCTGCCAGGTCTGTTCCCAAGTATTTAAACTGTGAAACAGCATGATGCCCTGGAGATCGGCAATGCTGCATCTCATCAGTGTTCCACCTTCCCACATCTGGGAAGTAATTGCTCCCTGATGACTCCGCCTGATCTGGCATAATTTGACCCTTGGTATTTGTCTCTAAAAGATGATCTTTGGGCTCCCCTTCTGCCTGAAAGGGAGCTGACCAGGAATCGTGACCTCTTCCCCACCATCTGTAACAGCAAAAGAAACAGACCTTATACCCACCTACAGTCTATTTTCAGCTCTGCTTTAGGGAGAGTACACATTGGGTCATAAATCAGCAAGTGGACTCTGCTGCTAAATCAAGAGGCTCTGGCATTCTTCATTGCCCCTAAGCTGCTGGTATACCTTCTGTGATTTTTATCTTCAAGAAGTGAAAGTGTACGGCATGCCAGAAGCATGCATGGCATCTATCGCTTGCAGAGTCCACTAAGCATCAAGGGCCAAATCCTGCTGAAGGATGCAGGCCATTTCAATTGAGTCAGAAGACCCTGTTCTTTCATCTGAGAATGGATGCAAATTAAATGGCTGTGAATTTTACAGCTGATTCTCAGACATGACATAACTAGGATCAACAACTTTTGTTCCGCTCCAGTGAGATTTCACAGCCCTGTGCTGCTGCTACTTGTTAACATTGCCTTAATTAGTCCATGGCATTCCACAGCAATTTGGTACTGAAGCAGAGTATTGATCTAGTATGAGGCGGTCTTCCACATGCTTGAGAAACCTCAGTAATTGGAAAAACGCAGTGGATCGAATCCGGGTGAAGCATCACAGATCAGTTGTTAGTGTCTCCTCACAAGGATTGCTTTCATGGCAAGGCCACCTTGTGAGGAAACAGAGAGCAAACTACGGCCAGAATCCTTTACAGAAAGGCTACTGACCTTGTAACGGTGGCACAGGATGGGTTCACGAGGAGCTAATTAGATCTGTGTAAATAATTAACGGTGAATGCAGCCCTCTTTTTATGTCTGATTTATCAAAATCCCCAGAGTCCAATCCCTTTGCGCCCCGGGGGGTCAGGGGACTCTGTGCCAAAGAACCGCACTAGGGGACTCGGCCAGGGTTGCGATGCGGGACGGGCTGGCGGCTGTGCGGATGGCCGGTGTGTCAGCACGGCTGGAGCGTGCTCTGTGTGTGCACGCTTCAGCACGCCTTGGGGCGCAGCCGTGCCCTACGAGCCCCGAGCCCCACGCAGCCAGTCGACGGGCTCCTGCTGAAGCAGACATAGGGACAGAAACGCCAGCGGAGGAAACAAAGACGGGCAATTGTTCCTGCTGCAGCATAGAGGCTACTGGAGTTAATGTGCTGTTTTATGTCCTGAAGGGGCAGCAGGTTTATTGTCCTCCTTTATGCTGGATTGAAATAAAAAAGGAATATAGGAACCCCTTTGCTCCTTTTTCTGTTATTTTTAATCTTCAAAAGTTACAGAGCTTCTAGAAATTTTTAAATAGTCATGAACAGAGGGCAAGGTACCCTAGAAAGAAAAACTGAGTAAAATCTAATCATGTTATATACTAGCTCCCCTAAGTAACATCACCTTCTTAGTCTGACTCCTCCCCTCTTTTCTCTCTCTCAACTTTGTCTCTTTTAATGTTTCTGTTGCTTCTGTCTAGCCTGTTGGACGCAGTTTTGAAGTCTGAGTGATAACTAATCCTAATGTTTTTGTTGCTGGCTCTGCACCTTTGGGAGGAGACAGGAGTCCTGATATGAGCTGAATGTTTAAGTCAAAGATCAAATGGAAAATGGGAACAGACAGTATCCAAAGGAATTTCAATACAGGAAGACTGAACAAACATGGTTCTTAAGGAAGAAATGGAAAAAAGTAAGTTTTCTAAGTGAAGGAAAAGATGATTTTTCTAAATGTAAGTGGTGGCACTAGCATAATGCAGGTTTCCTATTGCAGGTGAGGGAAAACGTGTCTTTTAGGAAAGGTCTGAGAGAATATGGAGATAAGTGGGTGTCTGGAATAAAAGCAGAGCTGAGAAATACCGGGACTTGAACAGATTTTCAGCGGCATTAGCTCACAGTGACCATCCCTTGTCTCTTTTGCTTCTGGAAGGCCTCTGTCAGCAGACAGGAAGCAGGAGCTTCACCCCATCTGTATTACCAGCTTTCCATGCGAGACAGGCTGATTGCTCGGCAGGCACTTTCTCCTCTTTTGAAGGCGGGTGAGTGCCAAGCCCATCCCCTCCGCATCACCTCTCATCGTTTATACAAGCTTACCCTCAGCTATTGTTTGTGCCTACGTGGAACAGCGCTCTGTGCGACACGACGTACGGCTCCAAGGCTCAGACGGGAGGGAAGCTCGCGAGCGGCGGGCAGCTGTGCGGTGGCAGCGCGAGGCTGCAGAGGAGGCGCGCAGCTGAGCAGAGATCCGCTGGTGTAACAGCGCGGAGATAGCAGCTGGATTCCCATGCGTCCTCCCCGAAGAGAAATCTCCATCCGCGGTGACCTGTGTGGATTCCTCAGACCGCTTTTTACTTGCAGGGAAAACAGAAAAGAAACTAAAACTAACTAACTAGGGATGATTTAATATCCATGCAGGAAAGTGTAATTCAGACTTTTGTAGGCTTTGAAAGGCAAGGAAGAAATTATGGAGGTGAAATTTCTGCCGTGGAGTTTGGAAGACGATTTGGTAGTCTGTTACGTAGTTAGATTAGATTTGATTTTCTAATGTAAAATCAGGAAAATCAAGTCTCTCCTGTTCTTTATTGTTTCCTACATCACTTGCGTTAGGTTAAAAGCAGCAATGTCTGCAAACTGTGAACCATGAGGCAAATTTCTCTTAGTATTCTAACTTGGAGATTATGTACCTATGAGTTGGCCAGAATAAAAGGGCAGTGTTTATGATGTGAGGGATTATGCTTTCTGGCTGCCTGTGGCTGCACGAGAACCCACTCCACGACCCAGGATGGGTCCCCTCCCAGCTCTATATCCTGCAATGAGAATGGAGATCGGCTTTTAAACTGTATAAGTTATTGCCTGCCTCCTTGATTACAGTGGTTTGGCCAGTTACTGCCAAGTTATTGGGCAAACCTAGTGAGAAGTCAAAAATTATGCTGTCACCTCTGCTCTTGTCTAAACTGGAACAAAGTGAAAATTGCTTCTTTCTGTTTCACATTTTTCTCTCATTTTATAGTCCTTGAAGATAAATAGCTATTTCAAAAGTTAAGAAACACCAAGAATCTGATTTCTGTTTACACTCAGGTCACAATACCCTGTACTGACGACATAAATGGCCTTTAAAGTGGCTGTTAATGTACACATAAAATTTACAGATAGTAAATCAGTATTTATATGTGCAAGGCCCACTGTTGCAATGCAGCAACAGTGTAAGTTATACTTGTATGTGCACAGGATGGGGAGTTTACCCAGGACCCTTACTAACTGTAGAGCTGCCCCCCCGACTTCAAACTGTCTCTTTTCTCAGTAGTTCCTTTGCCCTTGATTGCATCTATATCAGAGAGCATGAGTTATTCAAGGATTAGGATAATCTAAAAATACAATAGAGTTATAACAATATCACATTTCCCACTGAAAGGGCATTCTTGCTGTGTTGCAAAAATGAGTTATTTCAGTTTGTCTTAACCACTTCCATAAATGACATCCATGCAAACAAAGCCCACCGTACTCGTTGGGTTATACACTATAACTATGTATTTTTACTTTTTCGACTTTGTTAGAGCTTAGGTGCACGTGCATTGGCAAAGAGATGAATTCTTTGAGATGGTACTGTCTAGGAAGTCATTACAAGCTTGTTACAAGCTATTTGTCATGGTTTATCTGCTGGAGGTGAGGCTACTGAGGGAGAAGGAATGCTGCAGGAGGGGAAACCCGGCGATGGCAGCACATGCAGAAGGTCCCATCCCAGTTCTGGCTTCATCAAAGGACTGATGCTGTATTGTCACTTCTGCTCTGTCTTTTCCAGTGTTACAACCAACTTTAAAGCTACCAAATTTAGGACCTGCATCTGAAAATACATCATAGCCCCCGTGTTTAACCATTTGAGGGATGGATCAGGCCACATAGCCAGTTCTAAATATCTGCAGAATTAGAGCTGTCAATCACAGAGATTTAAAATATTTATGGAAATGTCTTAGAATCAATATAAGTAAAATGGCTTACCAGTAAGGGCTATTGGCAGTAGTGTGATTTTAAATAGTAAAGAAATATCCAATACTCGAGATCCTCTCTGTGGTGGGTTGACCCTGGCTGGAGGCTAGGTGCCACCAAAGCTGCTCTGTCACTGCCCTCCTCAACTGGACAGGGGAGAGAAAATATAACGAGAGGCTCGTGGATCAAGATAAGGACAGGGAGAGATCATTCACCAGTTACCGTCACGGGCAAAACAGGCTTGACTTGGGGAAATTAGTTTAATTTATTACCAATCAAATCAGAGTAGGGTAATGAGAAATAAAACCAAATCTTAAAGAACACCTTCCTCCCCACCCCTCCCTTCTTCCTGGGCTTAACTTTACTCTCGATTTTCTCTACCTCCTCCCCCCAGCAGCACAGGGGGATGGGGAACGGGGGTTGTGGTCAGTTCATTACATGTTGTCTCTGCCGCTCCTTCCTCCTCAGGGGGAGGACTCCTCACACTCTGCCCCTGCTCCGGCGTTGGATCCCTCTCATGGGAGACAGTCCACCAGCTTCTCCAATGTGAGTCCTTCCCACGGGCTGCAGTTCACAAACTGCTCCAGCGTGGGTCCCTTTCATGGGGTGCAGTCCTTCAGGAACAGACTGCTCCAGTGTAGGTCCCCCACAGAGTCACAAGTCCTGCCAGCAAACCTGCTCCAGCATGGGCTCCTCTCTCCATGGGGCCGCAGGTCCTGCCAGGAGCCTGCTCCAGGACAGGCTTGCCACAGGGTCACAGCCTCCTTCAGGTGTCTCTATCTGCTCTGGCATGGGCTCCACCATCAACCTCCATGGGCTGCAGGGGGACAGACAGCCTGCCTCACCATGGTCTTCTCCACGGGCTGCAGAGGAATCTCTGCTCCGGCGCCTGGAGCACCTCCTCCCCCTCCTTCACTGACCTTGGTGTCTGCAGAGTCGTTCCGCTCACATCTTCTCCCTCCTCTCTCTGGCTGCAATTGCTCTTGATGTTGTACAGTTTTTCTTCCCCTTCTTAACTCTGTTATCTCAGAGGTGCTACCACCATCGCTGAGGGGCTCAGCCTTGGCCAGCGGTGGGTCTGTCTTGGAGCCGGCTGGCATTGGCTCTATCAGACACAGGGGAAGCTTCTGGCAGCTTCTCACAGAAGTCACCCCTGTAGATCCCCTGCTACCAAAACCTTGCCATGCAAACCCAGTACACTCTAGAATCCCTGGAACTTCTACCTAATTTCAAAATTTGTTTTTATTTCAGGTTTTCTAAAAACTTGGGCTTTTTAATTTAAAAAAAAACAAAACCAAAACAACTAAACAAACATATAAATTAACTGTGGATATTAGCTGACCACTACAGCATACTTTCAGCCATAGCCTTTTTAAATACATTGGTTGTTTTGAGCAATCCAGCACAAGGGAAAATGAGATTTCTGGTTTCAGGACTGGTTCGGTCATCTGTTGTAAGCTGTAAGTTCAGTTAAATTTTCAAATTATTTGAAAACTTATGCCCAACAGAACAAATAAAACATTTGTCTTAAAAAAAAAATTCATCATTACTTCTACCTGCCTTTGTATCTAGACAGCAATAAAAATAAAAAATGATTCAGTCTTCAGTACATTTGTTTAATAATTATAATCATTCACTGGGCTAAAACTATTCAAAGGAAATTAAATGTGCAAGTAACAGGCCTCATGACTATGCAACAAAGTAAGAAATTTTCAAATATCGGTTTTAAAGCATGCGTGTTAGTTCACTGTTCTCTATTATCTGTTTAGAAATCACTGTCACAACTCTCTTATTAACGTATGAGGTAGAAAATAAATGTATAATAATTTCAATCATCAACTTCATAATTTTTTAAGACATTGCTTTTAAACTTGCCATTATCATATGCAAAATGGCAAAGTCAGTTCCACTTAATTTATTTCACATGTTATTCAAACAGCATCGCAAATAGTTCATTGTTAACGTATCTCTCCAAATAATGAGTTCAAGACATCTTTTCCTTTGCGACACTTCAGCTGCATGCTACACACTTCATATTGTGTAATTGCCTGATGAAGAAGGGAAGCAGGTAGCCCGAGGCTATTAGAAAGAAGAAGCGTCAATGAAAAAAATGTTGGACACAGGTGTTATCCCCTAAGGACAATGGAATACGGGGAGGATGAATAGAAAAGGAAATATGATGAAACCAATCAACAGACGATTAAAAAAAATAGTTTAACTTCTCTCCCTCATCAGGATGCTACCCATCACCACCAGCGTTCTCTCCCAGGGTGGGAGACTTACAGACAACCATGAGATTCCCAGAAAAGGTGCTGGACAAAATTAACTGAGCTCTGAATGCTGCACTTAGAGGATTTGCTGGAATAATGATTAACGTGAGCCTAACAAACCAATTATTAAATAATTAGTATACTTTAAAAAAAAGTCTAAAGAAACTAAAAAAAAATCACCAAAAAACCCCCTGTTTTAAAATTACACTGCAGTCAATTGAATTTCTTGTGCACTTAAGTCTGTGCTTTGCTGGACTGGCAACATACTAATCACATAAAATGCATCTACTCGGAAATACCCCCTTTTCTTCTCAATCTGCCAAATGTGAACAACCCCCCCCTACCCCTCCCAACACACAGCAAAGCACATGGTCCTTTTCTGATGATTGCAATGTAAAAGAACAGCAACTTTTTCTTCCTCTACGTATTTGGAGGGGCAGGCTCTTTGGAAGGCTGAGAATCTGCTACTCCACATCATTTTTTTTATCCTTGACACCAGTTTTCAATGGAGGTTTCCATGTAAAGTTCTGTCTTGCAGCTTGAATGGTGTTCCTAGTGGCAACAGTAGCATCAGCTAAACAGGAAAAAAAAAAAGGTTAGAAATGCTTTGTAGTCCATTAAACCGCTATCATTTTTCTACTTGAAGATGAAGTCTGTATATAGAATTTCAGAGTAAATAATCATATCTTGATTAGCTGTGAGAAAGGTCATTTGCTCTGAGGCTGTGGGGGGAAGCTTCATAAAAATATTTTCTTTAAGTTGCATTGGAAATTTAGGCAACTAATTTAGGTTCCGCCCTGAGGGTTATTCCTAATTGTCGGGGTTTGGCATGTTGCGTTTTCTCTGCTCCATCCCACCACGTAGAGCAAAGAGCAGAAGAGGAGCTGAGCAGTACTGTATCGCCCCATGTGGAGCCCTTTTATACTTGGGGACGTGCCAGGTCTGTGAATCCCCTGTGTCACTTCAAAAAAAAAAAAAAAACCAAACCCCACAGTAAGAGACGTTGAGATTCAGCCTGTGAGCTACTGAAGAAAGACAATAAATTAAAAAACGGAACAGTTATATGGACGTCTCATATGGCCATCATAGCTGAGTATCTTCTTTATCAAATCAAGGTGAGTAATGCAGTTTCTAATGGATTTTTAAGATCTTCTGAGTTTTTACTGTATGTTTTTCTATTCTCTTTCTCTGCAGAGAGCAGGAATATCCACCTAACTGCAGTCAGCCACCATTTTAGGGACCTTTCTGTAATGGCATAATATACTTGAACTACACAGCAAAAGAAACTTTTGACAGGAGCAAACTGAAACACAAAGCTGAAACCAGTAAACCTTTGGCAGTGTAAAACTAACAGCAGCATCGTGGTAGACATTATAGCAAGGTAAGGGGGAATGTGGAGGTGTTAAATTTAAAATCTCTCTCATAAAATATATCCAAATATTCAGGATTTTTTTTTTTTTTTTTGTGAGCATGTAAGTCAAATTTAGGCCTGCTCTCCATACACAAGAAGCCCAGTGGGAGTGAGGGGCAAAACACTGACCTCCAAGAAGCCCACAGCAATATTTCCAACTTCAATGAAGGCTGGAGGCTGTCTTGCAGGATTACTTAGGTACCTAAAGATAAACCTGTGAACAAATACTGACAGACCACGTGGCTTTTGGTTTTATTTTCATAGTGGCTGAGCATTTCTGGTTACCATGGACATCAGAGGGAGCCGTAGGTGGCTCAGCATTTCTGGAAGTGGAGGCTTTTAGCTACGGAGTTGTCTGCTTGGTCTCTGGCTACCAGGAGTCCTTCCTACCCCAGGGGACTTGAAGGAAGCCGGACTGGCTCCCAGTTCTGCCTCTGAGATCCGACACACTGGGGTGCACCCAGCCTCTGCCCTGGTACCTGCAACTGGCTGTCCCGGGAAGGAAACTCAAGTGCAAACAGGCTGGTGTTCATCAGCTGACGTCCCTGCATGTAACCCTGAGGAATTCAAGCACTTCCAAAGGACTCTGAAGCCTGGAAAGTGTGGCCATGATCCAGGCATCCAGTGTGGTCCAGGAATTTGTGCTCTCGTTGATGTGCCGGTGGCAAGGACAACATGGCCATAACCTAGGTGTGTAAGACAGGGCAGCATTCAAAAGGGAATTTTTTTTTTTCAATCTGTGTATCACGCTGTTGACTCTTGAGTCAATCTAGGTAATTTTAATCAGTGAAATGACTGCATATTTATTTATCACTGAAATATGAAGATAACCATATCTGTTCATGCTGCCTTTCAGCATTACTGTAAGAGAAGATTTCAAGGCTGTGCTTTGTTTGGGTTTTTATAGCTTTCCTTCCAAGCTGTAGGATGGTCGCTAAATCTCTGTCTCTCTCCCAGGCTCACCCCTGGCGCTTTTGTTTTCGTATCAGTAGTGGTAGTGGTGCAGGACTATAATGCTGGTCTGCTTTTCTGAGGATCTGAAAACACTCTGCTGCCATTAACTTGACCAGAGGCTGAAGGCTCTGATTATTTCATAGGTTTCTGTCTTCAGTTGTGCTAATGTCCAGTTGGTTGAAAAACAGGAAAATTGTATACAATTTAGAGAAACTATTTTCCTCTATTCTGGGAAGTTTCAGAGCTGGTTCTGGTTTTTCTTACCAGCAAACATTCCTCATATTCCATTGGCTCTAGGATGTATAACAGCAGTACACCTCTGACAACATTATTGATTGCTTTTTCATAACTACATTTCTGCATGTTCAAAGTGCTGCAGAAACACTATTTTTTTGTTTTCCTTTTTTTTAAAACCAGATCTCTGAATTGAGCAGTATTCATAACTTTTAAAACATACTAATACATACGTAGCTGAATTATATGACTAATACAGAGAGTAAACAATTATTCACAAACACTTTAAGTAAAGTTCTTTCATGTCACATTGCCATTAGCATACAAATACTGTACTGGAAATCTCTCAAGCTTTTTATCTCAAGGAAGCACTTACTGCTCCTCTTTAAGAAGATGAACTGTCCCATTAAGATCACAAGTATTGTGAGTAGGAAAAACAGCAAATGCAAAAAACCAAAATTCAATATGAATTTTTAATAAAAATGAAATTTGTACAGTATATTGTCTTAATGAACTCAGTGGGATTAGGCAAATGCTCAAAGTTAAGCATGGGCTTATGCACATGTTTAAATAGAGTCTTGAATTAAAAAAAAAATAATAATTTGCAGGCTCAACTACAGTTTATACTCCCTGTGGCTGCAGGCTGCCATGTTCCACCGCTTGTGTGAATGGCTGCGCTCATACACACAGCCAACATAAAAATGCAAAGTACTTCCATCAAATTTTTCCAAGTGAAAGCTTGCTTCTTGTGGCAAAACTTACTAAGGTAAAAGAAAAACAGATTAGTATCTATGCAGACATTTTAAGAGGGAGTGTTTGAACTATTGTTCGTAACAAATATTGAGAGTTAATGAAAACGGGAGTTAGGTGAGGCAGGTGACTAAAACAATGTCCAGTATTTAATTAATTTTAATAGCATAAAAAAATAATAAGACCCAAGTTGTCAGGATCCCTGGATAAATGCATCCTGCTAGCTGTTTAAGAGTTTCATGGAGCCGTTGAGGTGGTTTCAGCCCTGTTATAAATGGTCAACTATATTCCTATTTCTGATAAAAATAAATTGCTATGTTTTAAAAGGTATTGATAGATTTATCAGAAATTTATTTGCTGGTGAGTCTAAGAAAATCACATTTGCAATAGAAATAGAAGATCTTTTTAGAATACAAATTAATAAACAGCCTGGATTTTATTAAAAGGTAGGAAAAGGAAGGATTAAGATCAAAATTGTTTTTCATACTTTGAATTCCACAAGGAATCATTGGAGGTCTTCAAGCAACAGAGGCCCTATCTGATAAATACTTAAACTTTTATTTGTGTTTATTTGCATTCATGTGATCAGTATTGTTTTATTTTGCGAGAAAAAGGGCAACATAAAATTAAGCATACGCATGTACATTTTTGGAAAACACCTCTCCACTTTATTAAAGCTATCAGAGGGCTGGTTTGAGTCTCTGATTTATGATTTTTTTCCCTATAATTTCTACTTAACTGTGCCTTTTAAACTTCTGTTAACATTTTCCCCACATAAATATCATATTATTTCATGTAAATTTTAAGTTTTTACAGGAAAACAGATTAATGAAATAAGCTAACTGATAATAAAAATCTCTACAGTCTTCAAGCTTTGTTCCCTGATCATTTTGGGTGGGTTTTTTTCTCCTGACAATCTCACAATAGCACTTTGTGAAGTTGCCAAATTCTGCTCCTCTTTTTATTCTATTGCATACAGGTGTATAACATTTCGCATATGAAATTGCTCAGAACTTGCAGAAGAAGAAAAATGAAGCCACAGAAATTGAGCCCTGAGTTCAGGTCACAGACAGATTTCAGAAATGTGAATTTGTCTGCCATTCATCCTTTCTTTCTAACGAGAAAAAAGTCAGAAAGTGGGGCCCATTTTTTTCTTTCCTCACAAAATATTGGGTAATGATGCAGAGAAAGGTACCAGATTGCAGAGATAGTCTGTGATGGTCTGAAATCAGACTTTAAAATTAATTTTAATTGAGTCCCAGAATACAGCTGTGACTTAATAAGATTCAAAGGGAAACACAACTGAAAATATTTTCTACAGGTCCACCTGAAAAGCCTGAGATCAAAGGTATTTAGGTGGCAATAAGAAGGAAATAAATCTGTCATTACTATTTCCCTGGGAATAATAAAAATCCATTAGCTTCTCTGGAGGACTTGGGGTTATTGGTCACAGGATGAAAGGCAAGAAAGCTTCTAAGCTGACCAAATCATTACTATCTAAACCATATCTAAGATGACCAACTGGATAAAGAAAACAACCAAGTCAGGCTGTTATATTTTTAAGATCTATTTGACTTAAACATTTTTTAAGCCACGCACCATGGTCATAAGGCTACAGCCAGCCAGAGTTCATGCTTGTCAGATGCCAGGAGATCCTCTGCTACACAGAGACTGGAGCCATTAGTGATTAAGGATCCTGCAGCTGAGCTGCTGGACAAGCCAGCAAATCACATCCTGTGAGAAGAAAATGTGTTCGTGTAAGAACTCAGAAATCTGAAAAAAGAAGGACCCCAGATGTTTGAGAAAGGCTTTAAAAAAACAATTGGGAAGCTACTTCAATGGAGATGAAAACCATAGCAAAAAAGCATAGTGCTATCTACAAGATAACAGAATCATATTTTAATGGAGGCCCGCAGC
Organism: Balearica regulorum gibbericeps; assembly: GCF_011004875.1. NCBI lineage: Eukaryota > Metazoa > Chordata > Aves > Gruiformes > Gruidae > Balearica > Balearica regulorum. The sequence continues at coordinate 66,844,178 of NC_046184.1, forward strand.
ATCGAAGGACTCTTCAAGGCTGCAATGGAAGGACGAGGTCACTGAGCAATTTATAGCTACTTCTTGGGAAGCAAAGGAGCTCTGGACTATCTGGGCTCTGCCAGAGGAGCAGATGAAGGCAGCACACCTGGCTCACAGTATCCCATGGTTAATCCCTGTGCAGAACTGTGAGCATGTACAGTTCTACAGCTCCTATTCATAATAAACTCTCCTTTACATTCAGAAAAAAGAAACCATTTGTCCACAGACCACCAAAACTAAATAATAAAGGTCTGTTTTGGAAACAGCATTAGTTTTGACTGGGAGAAATACACTGGGCAGCTTTTTATCAGCATTCCTGTGAATAGTGGAGGCAGGATTATTCCCCTTTTCTACAGGCAAAAGTCACAGATGCTACTAACTTTGAGTGTGTAACTTGAGACACGTAATGCCTCGTTCTCCAGAATACTTTGTATGCAAAGGACTATATTATGCTCAAAGCATCCCTCCCCCTCCATTTATGCTAGTTGCAGCTGTGAATGCTCTGCATCTACAACCAGATCCTGAGCCATCTAGAAAACTAAGTTCTTCAGAAGTTTGTAGCAGAGGGAGCGATAAATTTAGCTTAAAGGTCAGTGTTCACTTGCATTATCCATAAAAGCATCTTTTCCTGCAGTTATTTTGCTCATTTACTGTAAGTCTTCTAAATCCTGCAAAAACTAGGTATCAGTCCTGAAGTCATCAACTGTTTTAATGTACAATCCAGTTTTGTGCAAAGGTCACGTTCATGTCAGACACCGAACAAAAGAGGGGGAAGGGAGGGGTTTCATGGAGAAAATAACACTCTAAATGTGTTCATTTATCAATTTATCAAAATGCCAACAGACATAAAATGAACTAGTATTGGTTTTAAAGGAAAATTTACTTCTACTATTTTCTAACTTTTCAGTGCCTAATTTTACAAGCTTACTAATATTTTAACATCAAATCTCCAAGGTTTCCCTAGTAGCCTATCACTCAGACTACTCTTCTGTCCCATATACTATCTTCCTCCCTTTTATCTCCTCAGCACCTGAGTTAAGCATCTTCTTGCCCATGTGCTCAGTAGCAGAAACACAGAAAACACAGGAGTATGACTGCCATCCTGAAAAGGCTGTCGGTCCTCACAGCCGAGCGCAGCAGCCATTCAAGGCCTTATAGTCTGCATCTTCTCTGCGCACAAACTCTGGTGAGAGTTTAACTGCTAAAAAAACCGAACAAGCACAGGTGTGAGTTGCAAGTCCAAGACTTAGGAGTAGGCAAATGTTTTTCATAGGGTCAATGAAAGACATGCTTCTGACACAAATAAGAAATCCACTTTCATGTGCCAGTCCCTATTGCAAAGCATTTATGGGCAAATGTTCCCTTCAATCTCACCCTTGGAAGCTAGTGGATTTTATTTGAACTTTTCACTCATACACATTTAAAAAAAAAAAAAAAAAAAAAGAAATCCCATATGAATGCCTGCTCTGCAATGTTTCCCCTTTGCAGCTGAGGTTTGATGAGGTCCTGAGCAAGGGCAGAGAAACTAACAGAAGCAGGTGCTGCTGCTTGCACTGCTTGGACCACAAGATCTTTCTCCATCTCAGCTGGCCCCTCTCATTACTAAGGTTGCCCAGCACTTCCCAATTTTTTAAATTTTTTTTTTAATATGCTTGTGCTTTAACAGCTTTTTCAGTTCCAGATGAAATCCTCCATTCTAGGTGTCTGCCTCAAAGTGAGTTGAGATCTAGTGGGTTAGCCATTTTCAAGAATGGGACTGAAAAAACAAACAGTTCACTGGGTCCCTTCTGCACTTGCAATGAAATTCCAGAAACGTGCAGCCTGGGAACAGGAATTTCAACTTTGCTGTCAAGGAGTGGCTTTTGTGCAGTATGCTTATATGCAGGCAGTTGGCACATACTCCACAGACAGCTCTTTCAACTGAACTTGTAAATTCTCCAAAGATGCTTCTGCCAGGGAGCGTAACTCTGTTCCCTCGCAGATCTTATAGGTGTTAACACGGGATCTAATTAAACGTACTCTGTTTGGCCTGGAGCTACATAGGTGAAATTTGACTAAGCTTGTAATGGCTGCTCCCAGTCACAGTAACTATTTCTGCTTGCTTTCACCGCTCCCTTTCCTCCTTCCCTTAACATTACCGATGAAACAAAATGTCTGATGAAAATGCAGAAAATGGTGATGGGAAAGCAAAATGAGGGGAATGGAAAGGAGTCAATAAAATCAAGAATTCTAGCGAGGTGAGGGCTGAGTGAGGAGATTAAAACGGCCTGGGAATTGGAAAGGGTGCCTGGCACTGGTTGCACAAGAAAAGCAGGAACGTGAACCAGTTTGTTCGGCAGGATTGAACATGGAGGCAAAAAGGAAGGAGAAAAAGTTTCTGTTCAAGGAAACTGAAACTAGGAGCCTGTGAAGAGAACATAGAAGACAAGGAGCTGGAGTGTAAAGGGAGAACTGTATCTTTAAGAAGCATTTGCAAAAGTTATTTAGAAATCATTGTGGTGTGCAGCAGCTTGTGTACTGCAACGCTGGACACTGAGAGAAGCACCCTTTCACCAGGCTCCTTTGCTTTCACTTCTGACAGGTAGCCACAAAGTATGTATGTGAAAAACTCCTTGCAGCATTGCATAGCCTTGCAGCAACATATTTCCTAAGGTCTTCTGGGTTCTTCCAATAAATTGGGTGTAATTCTGACTAATAATCCTCTTTGTGAGATCTAATGTATTCATGTGTTGCTGGTTCCAGAATTCAGTCCTTTCTGAGAGGTGTTCCGTGACTGAAGCAGGCTTCTGTAGTCCATCGCTGTATAATCTTTGCAGCACGTTTACTGTATGCCTGTCTCTCCTAAAGTTAACAAAGAGCTGATCTTATGCTACACATCCATTTACTTTCTGGTGTTTCACAACACGATAATAAAAGGGATGGCAAGGAATGAAAGTGGGAACCTGGTCTCAGTCTTCACCGCAGCCAGCTGGGGGTTGGCCCACTGTAGCTGGAGGGAGGCAGGCTGGTGCTGGATGCCGCTGGGATTAGGGAAGGTTTTGGGAGGCTGGATGAAGAGTCAAGTGTGGAAAACTGGAAGTGGTTGGGCAAAGGGTTGGAATTGTGTGCAAAGGAGATACTGCTGCTCAGAGGAGCCTATGACTCGGGCAACATGCAGGTCGGGGCAGAAAGACTGAGCCTGGGGTTCAAGAGTGGAAATAGGAGTGCAAGAAAAATGAGAGTGGGATAAACCGCTGGGACTGGGAAAAATCAGGGCAGTCCCAGTGGGAGGGGATAAGCAGAATCAGTCAGACATGAAAAAATGAACAGTGTGTTTTTTCTTCAGCCAATTAGAGTGCAATCCCCTTCTGATTCTGGAGTAAAACACAGAGATCCCCGGGTTAGGAATGCTGAGCGTCTAGGACTCTGTGGCTATGATCGATGTGTGGCTAGACTGTGCTAACTTATGATCATCTACTTAAAGACGATCTCACAATGGATCTGCAAAATGGCATTAAACTAATTAATTTAGGCTGCACTTAATCCTGGCATTTCCTAACTTTGGTGTGCTTGACCTTGCCACATTAGTAATGCTCTTTAAAGTACTCTAGAGACCACACACATATACTATAAAGGTCTATAGCATCAGTCTCAAATAGCTACTCTGTATTTATTTTAAAGTTCAAATATCCTTTGATTTTAAATATGGATTTGGCTTGTATGAATCTTCCTTTCAATTTTTTCCTCTTTTATACAATTTTTCTAATGGTAAAAGTACACTATAAAGTAGTTTGCGAGCCATAGTTATGATTTATAGAATAGTCTCAGGTGTCTGCACATTAATTATGATCTATTAATAATATATATATTAATTGATCATTCATTTTATAATTACTTTGCAAGGATCTAGCCCATCAGTGCTAGCTTTGAACAAAACCACACAAAGAACAGAAATCTACTGGAAGGACTTTCAGGGTATGTTGCTGATCCTGGACACAAACTGTGTCTTGTTCATTAGCATTTCTTCTCAGTCATGAAAACTAGCTTCACAAAGTGACCTCATTCTAGGAGCTAGGCCTTTAAGAAAACGAAAGTATTTTGAGACTTGTGATTAAAGCAGGAGAAGTAGCAAGATTGTGGAAGCTACAGGTGGTTCCATATGGCTGAATCTAATTCTGCGATACTCGGTGAATTCTCCTTATTGTTTAAATCACTTAATCATTTGCTTGGTTTTACTTTTAAATGCAATTTTTCTTTTGTATTAGCCCTTCCTCTCAAGTTCTCTCATCCATCCTGCGTGCTACATGAGCACCTTTTCTGTGCTGTAAAATCTTCACAGTCCTTCCTTCCTGACTCATTTTTGTCTCTTTTGAGATGCTTCTATTTTCTTAACTTTCACAACTTTCAGAATCTCTCCAAACTTGCTACACTTTTTTTTGGTTTTTGAGGAAATGGCTACAAAAAGAGAGACACAGAAAACATAATTCCAGCTTAGTCCTCTAGGCTTTGGAAGGTCTGTTTTCTCATCTTCCAGCCTTTGACACCTTGCATGGTGCTGATGGCATTGCTGTATGTTAACAAAAGGTTGGTTGTGATTATTTTATTGTCTATGTTCAATGGACTTAAGTGCTTTTACTAGCTATCAAGTGTTTACACCACTGGGTTGCATTTACAGAGGCATCTTTTGTTACAGATGACCCACAGTCCCGTAAAGCTCCTCAAGGGGCTCTGCACTAGCCTAGAGGAACTCTTCTGCTGGTTTAAACAGGCACAGACCAACATTTCCTACTGTCCCACTGCTGCCCAACACATGTATTCAAAGGGCCCAACTGGGCCCTGCGTTGTGACTGGGTGGAGGCAGGGATCCCCTTGCACTGGGATGACGAGACCCCTTCCTCGAGGCCACCCGGAAAGAGAAGCCGGCCTGTCCTGGGCCCACTATTTTAAGAGACCATTGTGACAGATCTGACTAGACAGTGGACAATAGCAGGACCCATGCAAACCTCTCCCTTAGGGACAAAGCAAGGCACAGGGCCACCTCACGCCACACATCCCTTCCCCACGAAGCAGGTGGCAGGCCGTACTCTCCCAGGACGCCCTGCTCCCCACCTGCCGCCAGGGCCGTCGCTCGGGTCCCTCGTCCGCACAACGCTCCGGAGGAGCGCCGGGTCCCGCCCGGCAGTTTGACGCCTCAGCCCCTGAACGCAGAGACCCCCGATGCAAGGGCGGCCCCCGGGAGGGGGGGTGGGGGGCACCCTGACCTTCACAGGGAGACGTCCCGCCCCCTCGCACACGCCAACGAGTAACGGTCCCCACCCTCCCCGCGTCACGTGAGGCGCGGCGGCGCAGAGCGGGAAGGCAGACGGGCAAGTCAGACGGCGCCGGCGATTGGGAGGCAGCCCGGGACCTTCGCCATGAGCCCCGCCCCCGCCCCGCCCCGGCCTTCCGCCGCCGCTATATCAGGCGGGGGGCGGGCGGTGGGGCGGGCCTGAGCGTGTGCGGGCACCGAGGTGAGCGGGGAGGCGGGAGCGAGGCGGTGCGGGGCCGGCCGCGGACTTCTGCAGCCTGGCGGCGGCGGTGGCGGCCGCCGCAGCGCGAGCGACAGCGCGAGCAGGCGCAGGAAGCGGCGGTGAAGGAGAATGAGAAGGAGAATCCCCGGGACGGCGACGCCGGCGGGAAGGAGCCTGCCGCTGCTCTCCTTTCCCTTCTCCTCCGCCGTGGCGGCGAGGCGTACCGTCCCTGGCAAGGGCGGCGTGAGGGGCTGACCCCGGGCTCCCCCCTCGGCGGGCATCGGAGCCGGTGGGGTGCGGAGGCACCTCCCTGCCCGCCGGCGGGGGCAGGGGCTGAGCGGGGGTCCCGGGGAAATGCAGGTTTTTCTCTTCCCCGGCCGCTCACCTCCCTTTGCCGTGGGCGGCTTGTGCCCGCTGGGGTGATGTGCCGCAGGCCTCCCCGGCGGGCAGGGAGACAGAAATGTGGTGTCATTGCTTTCCAGGAGCGGGTGTAAGTAGTTGAAGATGAGGGTGGTGGAGCATCTCTTACAGAAATTCTCTGTTCAAGGTTAAAGCCCAGCCCCTCCCATCAAAGCTGGTGTCTTGCTGTGGCACAAGTGCATCTTTTGGATGGGTGTAGGCAGAAACCAATTCCTCATGAAGAATAATGCCGTTGTAACGGAGTGTGCTGTTTGCTTTATTAAGCAATTTTTTGTCTTCACTTTTTCAGTTGAAATTTTTTTAGTTTAAATATTTGGTTGATTGCTGCAAAGGTCATGAAGGGGTAAAACTGATTTAATGGGAGGTGAGAAGAAGAGAGGCTCTGCATTCAGGCACGCCACTTCTAAATCTTGATTCAGGCTGCAGGCTGGATGCAAGGCTGGCAGCGTGATTTGCAATTGCTTGCTTGCAGTTTTTTCGCTGTGGGTGATGTGTGCAGGAAACCCGCCTAGTTTTCATATGGGCACTATATTGGGTTTCTGGAATCATCCCCTGTGCTGTCTGATTCTGCCTATGTAAAGGATTTCTGGTGTCTGGATGGGTGGGGAGACTTGAACAATACAAAGTTTGCCTTGCTTTGAAATTCCTGTTACAGATATTTTGAAAGGGGGAGGGAGAAAAGTGAAAGATTGTGATGAATTCTTACTGAGGCTCAATTTTGTGGCTACGTGTTCTGAATGTATGATAAGAAAAGATGTAACATAAGGGGGGAGGGGGGGGGTCGAGAAAGAACTAAATAAAAAGAGTCTCTTTGCAGCTCCATCCATTTCAATGGTGCAGCTTTCCCAAGCCCCTTTCCGTCGCCCATCATCACCTTCAGGCCGGTCAAAGGAGGGGGAGGATAAGAGCATGAAGGCGGCCAAGCAGCAGGTGAACCCCTCTGGGGAGAGCCAACCTCCCTCCAGCCCCCTGCAGTCTGCGCTGAACTCGGCAGCCTCTCCTTCCCAGGCATATGAGACTTACATTGATAATGGGCTTATCTGCCTCAAACACAAGATCAGGAACATTGAGAAAAAGAAGGTAACTTGTTTTTCTTTGGTATGGCATGTAGCTAAACTGCTAATTGTAAGAACTCATTGCTTATTTTATAATAGCACAGAGAGTAATCATGGATTAAAATAACCTGTGAAAGGACCTAAATGTGGATTTGCTAGTGACTTTTTGTTATCATTTATACCTCCTGTATCGTGAAGAATGGTGTTCTTTACTCTTACTGTTCTGAAATGGGCTACTTGCATTTGATGCTGTGTGAGCATAACATTATTGTTTTAGAGAATCAGGAATGCAGCTAACTATAAACCTGCTCTCAGCTGTTGGCTTTACAGTGCATGTCCAATAGTTAGCAAAAGTAATTGAATGTTGATCAAAACTGGGGTGCTTCTCTAATAGACCGAATCAGTTCGGAACTAACTTGAAACTGATTTGGAGATGGTTCAGTGTTGCAGGAATCTTCGTATTTCTTCTATTGATTACATGCATCTAATATTAGGATGTAGAGATGTATGTAAAACTGGAAATGAGAACAGTGTTTGCTCTGACTCATGGAAATGTCAAATTATATTAAATATGTATTGCCCTTCACTTTGCGTGGATCTTTGACTTCTATATTTTAAATGGTCAAATGTTATTCACTAGAAAGCTTTTATACAGAAAGCCTCCAAAGCCTGCTCTTTGTTTGAACTGTGGTTTTGTGGGGTGAGTGGGGGGAACAGAATAGTGTTAATAAGAACTGAGATGATGATACACCTAAAAAATTGTGGCTATAGCTGGTCAGGTTTTTGCATTCTAAGACTTTCAGTTGATTGGCAGGTGACTGAAGGCTATGTGCATGGTTTTTAATTGGGGAAAAATGATATTTTCTGTAAGATAATAGAAATAATGATGATGCTGCTTATGGCACTGGATCAGAATTACAAGTAAAGCAATTGTACAAGTATGTTCTGCTTTTTCTAAATGTCTGAAAAGCTATGTGTTATGTCTTAGGATGAAGAGAGGGAAGGGAGTAGATCAGACTTCTGGCCATGTGGCTAGGGGACTTGATCCTCCTGCAGGAGATGCAGTATTACTGCTGTCTCATGTCATGCATCATGCTGTAATTTTGAATAATGTCAGATAAGTGTGTCTTCCTTGTGTGATTAACCAACGTGGTGTTGTATTCTAATTCTGACCAAGGAAGCTTATTTTTCAATTTCTCAAGTATCTTTGATTTTTTTCATATGAATGATAATATGGTGTCACCAGCAAATGAAAGTGTGATTTACTAGAATGACTAGAGAGTGTTCCTAGTCCTAGGCTTTGACAGGTACTGTGTCAGTAAAACCCGATGTGACTAGATATACAAATGAAATAATATTCATCTTCATGGCAGTGAACTCCCCTTTCTTTTCCCTGTGTGTAAAAAGAAGCTTGTAATACCTAATAGTTTGTATAGTTTAATCAGCTTTTAAAAACTGTTTCAGTATATTAGAAATCTTATTTCTTCCCTAAAAACATTAGTCCACTTTCTTAGGAAATAGTGCTGTAGAATCCTGATGACATAACTGAAGCCAGATTTTGAAAGACATAATCTGGAAAATTAAGTAGGATTATTCAAGGATAAGATAACTAAATTCCAGCATTGACTTGCAAAAGCTAAAAAAAAAAAAAAAAAATCCTAATTTAAAATAAGGGCACTGAATGTGTTTGGAGTCCCTTAAAGATCTACTGTCAATGTATTAGTAATTATTAAATGAAATAAAGGTAGCAAGTAAGAAATGAAAGATCAAAGATGGAAAAGGCAGTCCTGGAGACTGAGACTGCCTAATCAATGGCATAAAAAACTTTCCATGTTTCTTTCTCCTGAAAATGAGAGGAAGTAGTAAAATTCCTATGCTGTTGTAATATGTGGATTACTTGAAATACAGAGAGAATATGTAACTTCATTTGTATCCCATACTCCACATATGACAGAAATCAATATAAAAACTTTACTTTGGATTTTCCTACAGCTCAAACTAGAAGACTACAAAGATCGCCTGAAGAAGGGAGAAGCTCTCAATCAAGACCAGTTGGTAAGTTTGTTTTATGCAGGAGTGTTTGGCCTCAAAACCTTCCAACATGTCAGAAGGGATAGGTTGCTGAAGGAGATGGTGGTGTAGTTTTGCAGAAGTAATGCCTGCAGGCTTGCAATGGTATTATTCATGAAACCAAATGGACGTGTTATTGGTAATTAAGCTGAATGGTGAGCCCATAAGCTTTGTCTCCTGCTTTAACCTTCATGTTGTGTACTGAAGTAATAGAAGGTCCTTGTTTATCTTTGCTCTGTAGACTTTCAGCTTCAGTGCTCCTGTACCTTTATTTCTTGATGAGGTGTCTGTATGCAGCTTATCTATAGGGCATTGCAGTGTTAGAAGCCAAGCTTCAAGACTTCTAAGGTAGCTAATTAATCCTCATGACTTCTTCATTAACAGCTGTGTCCTGTTTTGACTGGGATAGAGTTAATTTTCTTCCTAGCAGTGAGTATAGTGCTGTGTTTTGGATTTAGGATGAGAATAATGTTGATAATACACTGATGTTTTAGTTGTTGCTAGGCAGTGTTTACACCAAGTCAAGGACTTTTCAGCTTCTCATACTGCCCTGCCAGTGAGGATGCTGGGGGTGCCCAACAGTCTGGGAGGGGACGTGGCCAAGACAGCTGACCCAAATTGGCAAAGGGATATTCTGTACCATATGATGTCATGCTCGGTATATAACTGGGGGGAGGCTTGTCAGGGACTGGGACCACAGCTCAGGAACCATCTGGGCAGTGGTAGTCTGTGGGTGGTCAGCAATTGTGCTATGCATCACTTGTTTTATATATTCTATTATTAGTCACATTCTCTGACTTTTCTGTCCTATTAAACTATCTTTACCTCAACCCATGAGTTTTACCTTTTTTTCTGGTTCTTTCCCCCATCCCACTGGGATGATGGGGAGTGAGTGAATGGCTGTGTGATTGTTCTAGGGGTCTGCTGGGTTAAACCATGACGTGGTGTTACCTGAAATTGCCTCTTGGCTGCACAGTGCTGTTGGTCACAAGTAGCTGTTAAAGTATTACTGACAAACAGTCCCTGTTGGTAAAAGGAAGATGCTGGTCTAACTTGGATGAGATCTGAAGGCTTCCCTAACACAAGAGTGTAGCTGTGAGTTACTTGGGAACACTCCCCTGTCCTAGTGCTGCCATTAGGTAGCTGGGAGTTGCCAGCACTTTCAAGTGCTGTTAGAACAGTATGTCTGTTTTGTACCTAAGGCTGCTGGAGTTTAGAATGCCAGGATGCAAGATCACTACTCAACAAATGGGATCCACTTTGTGGAGTTAACTTAAACTTGCCTGATGTTAAAACAGTGGCTCTGGCTTTTTTCCTGTCTTGGATAGAATGGATTCTAGAACTGAAACTAGATTTCTGTAAGTGAAAGCTATTGATTCTTAAGCATGTCTGAGCAGTATGTCACACAATCCAAAGGGTTTACTGCTGTAGTCATCTAGAAGTCACATTTTTAAAACGTACTTCACGCATGCTACAGAACAATTGTGAGATAAAGGGCACTGACTCTTCAGTGGTAGTCCTGATCCTGCTAATGAACCAGTTGGAAAAATACTTCATCGACTTAACTTTAACACAGTGCAGCGGTATGAGAACACAAATACTATTTCTGATTCTCTGAATCATTTGTAAATGAGAACTAGATAAATGGGGTAAGAGGGGAAATGATAACTTGCTACTTAAAAGCAGGGTAGATCTATTGGAGTAAATGATCATTTAGCATTTAACTACAAAGTCTGTAGCCTCTTGCCATCTCAAGTGCAGAAGTAAACAAATTAAATCTAATGGTTTGAAGTAGGATGATGCTCTTTTTTAATTCCTCTAAACTTAATCTCAGGTGGGCAAGAGCCTTTTGGATTTGGATCATAGGTATTAAATACAATCTGCTTTTTTGTCTTGTTTTGTAACTTGTTTTTCAGTTGCTTAGGAACACACATGGAATTTGCACATGTCCCAGATCTTATTGGGACAGTAGATTAGGAGAAATTTCTTCACCAAAAGGGTTGTCAAGCTCTGGAACAGGCTGCCCAGGGAAGTGGTTGAGTCACCATCCCTGGAGGTATTTAAGAGATGTAGATGTGGCACTTAGGGACATGGTTTAGTGGTTGGACTTTGCAGTGCTAGGTTAATGGTTGGACTTGATGATCTTAAAGGTCTCTTCTAGCCAAAACAATTTTGATTAAGTTTTTGTCATGGCACTATGAAACACTTATCAACACTAACACTACTTTGAAAGAGCTCTATGTTAGACTGATGGGCCCATTCTAGGAAAACTTCTGATACTATGTCATAAGCATAAACCAAACTGAGTGTAAAATGCATGTGAACAACTGAAATTAAACTTAACTTGTTACTTCCTAGGTATGTCTTATGGTGTGAGGATATGGGCAGCATGTCTGAACTACAGCATTCTGCTCTCTTCAGAGCTGTCAAGGAGAGTTATAAACTGACTCCTTAGTGGGGGAAAATTCATAAAAATAGGGTACATCAAAATGCAATTAATCTACTTGGAGCAGTCTTTTTGAAGACTGGCTAGTAAAATATTGGTTGAAGCCATTAGCGGAGACAGGAACACTACTTTATTTGTTGAAACTAGATTTGAAAGACTTTTCTGAAAGTAGACTTGCCTTCTGTATTGTTTTTGCTTTCTGAAGTTTGTACTGTAAAGGCATTCAGCTAAGCATCAGGCTAAAAGATCTGTGCTGAACTTGTCTGTCTCCTATATTCCTTCCAGGCTTTCATATTAGTATCTGATTTAAAGTAGCTGTTTACCTCTAATTGCAGAGACCTATGGGAACAAAAGGAAAAATTAAATAACTGGTATCCAGGCTTTCCTGTTTCAACATTGGTATAAAAGTATTGCCCAAGATGTTGCCTGAGAAGTCTGATACAGGCAAACTTGTAGGATATCTGTGTGATGGTATGAGCTGGCTTTGTACTTCTCAGACAGTCATGGGTAAATGATATTCACAGCTAAACTTAAAGTTCCAGTTACAGACATAGCATTTTTAAAGCAGTTACATTTCCAGAAAATTATGCAGTAAATGACTAGTTCTCAATGTGAATTTAAGTACAAGGGGATTGAGATGCAACCAGTGGTCTTAGATAAAAATGTATTTTTTATGTTTACTCCTTTGTAGGAGGCAGTGGAGAAATACGATGAAGTAGTACACAACTTGGAATTTGCCAAGGAACTTCAGAAGACTTTTTCAGGACTTAGCCAAGATGTAAGTATAAAATGCTCTTCCCTATATTTTCAGGAGGTAGCTGCAAAGTTTGTGCTACTCTTCTAATGGCTACACTTATATGCCAATATGCAGAATACTAGGAAGTTTCTATCTTGGAACCTGGGAGAACAATGTGCTTAAACTGTCTGGAGTAGTCAGTAGAGCAGAGTAAATGTTGACAATTTTGTGTGCCATTGACCTCCACAATATTGTTATTCACTGTGTACCCCTGTAAGAACTTGTGCTTAAATAAACTGAGTCATTGGAACTCAGCTGTGTTTGAGATTTACTCCAGTTTACTTAGGTTTGTCATCTTGCTGGTAGCTTGTTCCTGAGGTAGGCTCATCCCCTGCACAGTTGCAGACTGGCAACCTTAGACTGAGGACCAGTAGATTAAGAAGAACTGATTATTTGGTACTTGTTAACCAGTTGTATCTAGTTCTGGTCACTGGACACACTGAAGTTTACCTATAGCCTTTGTGTATCCAGTGGTGGGCATCCAAATGGCTGGGGCTGGAGCATGAGACCTGTGAGGAAAACCTGGAAGAACTGGGCTTCGGGCCTGGTAAAGTGAAGGCTCAGCAAGAGGTGTAATATTACAACCTTTAAATAACAAAGGTTACTGAAAGGATGGAGCCAGGCTTTTCTCTGAGATGTGGTAGGACAAGGAATGATCATAAATTGAAATAGTAGTTTCCCAATAGGTAGGGAAAATGGTCACTCTGAGGATAACTGAGAACTAGTGGGCTGCCTAGAGAAGTAGTAAAATCTGTCCTTTCAAGGCCTGACTGCACAAAGCTCTAAGGAATCTGGTCTTGATTTGGTGTATCCTTTGTTCTGGAGGCTGGGCTAGATGACATCCCAAGATCCCTTCTAAATGGAATGTGTTGATGTTTCCAGTGAGGGAAAGTGCTGGGGCTAAATTGCTTTGTTTTCAGTGAGAAGTACAGCTCTCAGTAAAATTTTATTGAAGCTTGTGGAGTTTGCCACTTATTCTGCTGTAGTTGTTTCTAATTATGGCAAGTCACAGATTTACTGCTTTATTTGGGTCTTTATTCAGGGTTTAAAGTGCTACATACATTATTTTGTGTAAGCAAGTGTTTTATCTTTGGAGAAACTGGTCTCTTGGCTCATGTAAACACTATCCTTATGAAAAGATCTGATCCAAGGTAATGCTTGGGATGCTAAACATGATTAGTCACTGCTCTGGCACTATTTCTCTGCTGCTTAGAGAATACTGAAGGACTGGTAAAATTACTTGTCTCAGTGTTGACTGAGACCCAAACAATTTTGCTAGAGAGGATTTTCTTGTATATGTAGTAACTCTAGGTAGTGCAGTAAATCTCTCAAAGCACTATGTGAGCAGAAATTTAAGAGCCTTTTCTGCAGTGTTGCTGCTTTGGGTTCCCTCAGTCATTGTATGTTGAACATGGAAACTACTGTGCTGAATGTCAAAACTTGGATTGCTTCATGTTGCATCCTCAGAAATGAAGGATTGTGACCCAGTGTATCTTTCTGTAGGTGTTTTTAGTAATCCAGCATTAACTTCTACCAGTTCACATTTGATCTTGAACTTATGCTATATTTAAAGGCTAACACAATGGTTTTTCCTTGGCTCTACTTCTACCAGTATGGATTCTACAGCCAATACCCATTACTGGAACACTTGGGGCTGTTCTGGCAACAACATCCTTATATTCTTTCCAGTGCATTCTAGAAAACTAAATTTTCATACATCTTGCAAAGAAACTTAAGATACCCTATATTGAGGCATTTTGGATTTTGCAGTTACTTGAATAGCTTCTGCTGCATAATTGGTACATGAGAAAGTTCTCCTCAAATGCATGGGGGTTGTTTGTTCTGTGATTTTTGTTGCTTATTTTGAGTGCTTCAGTCTTCTGCCAACAGAAATAAGAGTAACTGTAGGATTCTGCTGTATCATTTAACTTGGAATATTCAAAAGTGAAGAGGCATTTGTCTTGCTAGGAGAAATTTGAGGCAAATTACTAACTTCATATGATAAATGTTAAAGGTCAGCTAGACTTAGATTTGTGCATTTGTATCAATTCATTATATTCAACTATGAAAGCTGTTATAATAAAGCAACTAGCAGGCATAATCAGGATCTAAATATCATAAAAGCATATCACAAGTGAAGCTACCAGTATCTAGTTTGACTAAAAGCTAGATGTGTAGAGAATTAGTAGGTAAATGGGGAGCTCTTCCAGAGGAGGAGCTTGAAAGATCTTGGGTATCTGAAGAGAGAATTAGGAGCTTCTGTTATCTAACCAAAATTGGTATCTATTTTGATCAACATAGGATGATCAGTACTGGAACTTGATGTGTTTTATCCTAGAACCCTGTTACTAAACCATTGTGTTTAACTGTGGAATTCATGTATTAAAATAGCTGCTGAAAGCACAGAGGAAGGCTCAGCGAAGAGAGAGTCTACTGAAGCTTGAAGCAGAGAAGAAAAAACTGCGTACAATACTCCAAGTCCAGTATGTGCTGCAGAACTTCACTCAAGAGCATGTTCAGAAAGATTTCAAAGGTGGTGTGAATGGTGCAATATATTTGCCTTCTAAAGAACTAGACTACCTCATAAGATTTGCAAAACTGACATGTCCAGAAAGAAATGAGAACTTGAGGTAAGTTCAAGATTTTTTTTGTCTAATTGGTATGCTTCATTCATTACAGTAGATGTCCTCTGTTTGACACTGCCATGTCTTGAAATATTATGTTTTGGGACACTAATTAAAATTCTATTCAGTACACTTGCTTTAGTCTGAGATTAGGAAAGTAGCAGATTTAACTCACTGAGTGTCAAAGGAAAGCCGCAGTAATTACAGCCTCAGTTGTGCAAGCTACACACAAGCCCTGCCACCCTATGTCTCCCTGTGAGGTTGAGAGGGGAGAGTCCTATACCATTATAAGCAGGGAGGTTGGTGGTGTGCTGCTTCCCTGAGGTCTCACTGTTCATGAAATGAAAAAAGTGCAGTAAACACAGGAGAACTGTTCTATATTCCATTCACATGATGATCCAGATGTACTTCTTTATTCCAAAGGAGTGTAAGGTGGTAGTCCTGAGGCTCTCTTGCTATTACCTTCAAAGTAGTCTTTAAAAATTTGAACGTTTTGATACCTGTGCACTAAATGTCGTACATCTTAAGGTAATAAGTTGTCAACAGATGTAATGTATGTCACTATTAACTTGGCATCATGCTTGTGCGATGATGCTTGTTTAGCATGACAGCCTAAGATAGTATACTAAGAATTGTATTTAAATATGGAAAAAGCAGTTATTAGGTGGTAAATTGAAACACTATGGCTAAGATTATTTCCATATTCAAAATTACCTAAGTTCCTGAAACTTGTAATCACTTGTCATATGCTAAACTTGCCTAATCGAACAGCTAGTTATAAAAAGCCACACAATAAGTCTCATCTCAGTGTAATAACTTTTGTTTCTAGCTTATTCTCATTGTATTATGCTTCTACAAGAAGTATAATCCCTTCCTTTGGGATACTAAATTTCATCTTGGTGGACTTCAACAATCCATTGTCTGGAGGGTGTGAGGTGGATCATGGACCTATGCCCAAGTTTCTCAATAACTAGCAGAGTGGCAGGAGCTGTTGGTAGTTGCCCCTGCATGTGTGCATCCAATAAACAAGATGATCAGCTGATTAAACAGCAATTGTTTCCCTGTCAAGGAATCCTGGCTTGGAGTGAAGGCCAGCCATATAGTGTTGTGGGATAGTGCTAGGCTCTCTAATCTGTCTTAATTACCAGAAAAGACCTTGTCTTTGCTAGATTAAATCACATACAAACAGTACAGATGAATCACTTTCAGTAGTGGATAATGGGCTTAGGATTCACTCCTTGGATACAGCCTTCATTTAGAAGATTAAACATTGGTCAGCCTCTTAAAAGGAGGGGTGTTGGGATACTGCAACACTTGATCTTGGCTATGATTCTACCTGGTAAAACTGTCATTTGTTCTAGTGTTGAAGACCAGATGGAACAATCATCTCTCTACTTCTGGGACCTTTTAGAAGGAAGTGAGAAACCTGTGGTTGGAACAACATGTGAGTGTCTTATAGAGAAATAAGATCTGAAATTTCTGTGCTATTTAAACATCTTAAAACCAGTGAATATACATGGAAGGCCATTAAATTAAGCATTTTCAAGTGCTGTGTATAACTCAGTTATCCAAAGATGAACTGTTGTTTGTGTTAAGTTCTGGTTTTTAAGTATAGATCAATAACAATATAGCATGTTTCCTTTTTCCAGGTAAAAAACTTACTTTTCTACCAATGTACTAGCACCTTTTTGAGGAATAATGATGACAGTAATTCAAAGGCTGATGCATCAATAACTTGCAGAACCAGCAGTGGGAAGCTTTTTGGATAGTTATGTGCAAATAGGTTAAGATTGGAACACTGTTCCCAGCTGTTAAATACTTAGTTGAGTATACTGATGTATATTAGAAAGCTTCATTGGCCCCAGGCTGAAGGTCCCACAGCACTGAAAATTCTTTCCTCTTCTAGCAATTCCAGGTTCATACCTGTTGTCTGACTACAGTAAAGGATACAACACAAAGGAGGGATAGTCATTAATGGAACTTGCTGTGATCTCTAATCATGCACAGTTTTCCTTTGGCCTGTTACAAGTGTCCTTACTTTTTGAGCACACCAAAATCTGTCAAAGCCAGATATTTTTCTTCCATCTGTGGCTTAGTTTCAAAAAAACTTGGTTGTAAGCCAACATATGCATTCTGTGTTCCTGTTGCTTATAGGAACTATAAGAACTTGCTTATGAGGAAGCTGTCCTTACTTGAGTTGTAGTGTCTTTCCTGCTGCAAACAGACCTTGCTTGTCTTGTCTGCTTCAAACTTGTAATGGCTGTGTGGCACTAATCTTTCATTTGTCATTGACAATGTTAATTGAAACTGTTAGACCAGAGCACTAAGGTACCCTATGTAATTTCAACATTCAGATAGCTGAACTGACAACTAAGTGTTAACTCTTCTCATATGGTTCTGGACAAAGTGCAAGCTGGCCTTGTATCGCTACTGGCTGGTAACTTTAGCCTTGTATCTGTTGACATGAATTGATAGTTGCCTAGTTATCCTGGACTCCAAACTCTTGTAGCTTTTTGGTTATCATCTAAACAATTCTTGTGACTATTTTTTGTCAGTATCTATATCCCTTTAGTGTTAGTCTTGCATCCTTTTGTGTGCAAGCTAAACTTCAGATAAAGCTGTTATGACTTCTTATTAGTGTTTATTGCCTTGGAAGACAATTTTTTATATCCATATTAAATTTTAGCTACTCCCCTTGTTTATATGGTTGTCACTGGTAGAAGTGATCTTTCACTGAATATTCTTCCGGTTTTCAAGGCTGCCCTGTCTCTAGCTCCTCTGAAACAATTTCTATTGTCACTACTGCTTCTGAGGTCTTACATGCTAAGCTGCTGTCTCCTTTTTTTGCATGAAGGAGGAAACTGGACAGTGCGTCTCAGAGTAGAGAGTTAATTTTCCTTCAACCGTGTCAGCTTTGACTCTTTTGCAGAACTTCAGAGGATTAAGTTCAGTCTGGAACAGTCTCTTGCTTTTTTCCCTCCCTGCTTGTTTTTGCAGTTAAGTTTTCCTTCTGAGACTTACCATCCTATCATTGGGAAGTGGGTCTTGCAGGGTAGCCCCGTAGTGACTTTGTTTAGCTTTACCTATGCTGCAGTCTGCACAACTGTTTTTAGTATCAATGCTGGCTAGCTTATAGATGGTAAACAAATCCCTTTCTACGCATGTGGGAGACCAGGTGGCTCAGTGTTTACCTTGTGTGCATTTAAACACAAGCTGCAGTCTTACCCCTGGATAGCAGAGATGTTTTCAGTTGTAATATGTAAAGCAGTTTAACAAATATTTCCTTTACTAAGACATTTCATTGCTGTAACTTGGTAAGATGTGTGAGTTGAAGTTGCAATTTATATAGAGGGAGGAAGTAAGGAGTAATCTGAATACCCTTAATTTCAGATTTTCACATCTTAACTTCATGGATTTTTACTCTTCAGATAAACACATGAAGGACCTGTTATCCAAACTTCTAGACTCTGGCTACTTTGAAAGTATTCCAACTCCTCGCACCGCTGTGCCAGTAAAAGAATTGGAAGAAGAAGTAAATAGAAAATCTGAGAGAACAAGGCAGATGTCAAAAGGAGAGTCTGTCAAAGAACCAGGTGGAATATTACAGGGTTCAATCTATGTATCATAATGTTGAGATAAGCTTTAACTGAGCATTGACTTTGCATAGCTTGATGCTAAATCTAATCCGGTGCTGTAGTTTACTTGCAATGTAGTAACTAAAATGGAACCTGCAAAGGCTTACAGCCTTAGTCTGGCTAATAATGTAGAAAAATCTAATTTATAGTAATAGGGTGTTTATGCCTTCTGAGCAAGTCTCCATGTTGAAGATGTGAGAATTGTTTGGTGTAGGGAATGTTACATATTAACAATAATCAAATTATAGATGCTACAAAATGTTTCTTGCTTAACTCTAGACTTCTGCAAATGTAAAACTGAATCAGAAAATAAAAGTTTGTCTAAAAATAGTATGTTAAATGACAAGCTGAGCTTTCAGAATATCTGGTTTAGCAACTGGCACTACTATATTTAAATAGAATTAAAGACTTGCTACTGTTTGGTCTGCCTTTCTGCATCTGATCAGTTGAAACAAATTAACATCCTTTCTCTAGAATCCATTATGGAGCTTATGAAGTCTGAAATACAACCACAGGAGGTAAGATACTCACTGCTAATTGCTTTCCTTTTAGTATTGTGATTTATCAGAGACATAACTGCACTTCTACAGCCCTTCTTAACTTAAAAAGGGAGTCTGAACAGCAACTTAGGTGTTCCTTTATGTAGGAAGCATTAAAGACTTGGTTGCATTTCTATTTCTAACCCTAAAGTTATGGCTTCTCTTGGGTATTTTGGGATAAATGCGGCAGCATTACATGAAGCAGTATAGTACTTTAATGCTCTGGTACTTTCCTGAATAAACCAAAGCATCAACCTTTAGAGTGGAAACACACTGATCTTTTGTGTACTATGGATTAGAGAAAATACGCATCTACTAAAGCTGTCTCTAGAAGCTAAGCTTATTGCAGTAGGCTTGATACTAGTGAGGTTGAGAATGATGTAGGTCTTGCTCTGGTTTGTCAGAAAAGTAAGAATTCCAAAACAGACTTGCATGCACACCTCTTTCAACAGCCCTCAGACTCCTGAATTAAGTACTCGAGCTTCAACTGGCAACAGTATAAAAACCAAACTTTTGACTTGGTTCAAAAGATGGGGAGGAGGGGTGTCCTTTTGTAAGTGGAAATACTGGTTCTTAAAATGCTGAATCCCTATTTCCTATGTATCCCACTAGAGGGTGTACTCTAGAACAAGTTTTTGTAACCTACTGGTAATGCTGTTACCTGACTCTAAAGCTTTTCTGCTGACTTGTCAGAAAAAATCTCAGACAGTGAGCCTGGTACATTCTTCACTTTGTATATTTACTTCCTGCATATGGCAGTGGTAACTTCAGGACATCTTTGTTGAACTCTCAAACTTCTTGATAGTAAACGCAGCCTGGAGTTGTTGAAGCCCAGTGGTACTAAATCTGAGAATCTGGTGACTTTTTAGTACTTAAACTCTAAGAATGAGGGATATACTTGGTTATTGGGCCAAAGATTTTTGGGGGAGATGGTGCTCCTATGCTTAGCAGAATGTCTCCTAATATAATACCACAGAGCATTTTAGATGCTTAGGAGGAGAGCTGCCTTTATAAGAATCACACCTGAACTTGATATTGTCACTGCCTAGGAACATCAGTTAGCATTGAGGATAAGGGCAATAGATTCACTCAGCTCAAGTATGTGTCAGTTGTGCTGTTCAGGACTGTTTTGTGCTTCTGTGGCATGCCAAGCACAGCTAGTCTGCAGTGTTGTAGGATAAAGCCATGGCTGTCTACATAGCTTCTATGGCTAGTGCTTAAACTGTCTAGGTTCTGCTTTTAGTCAGAAATTTTCAGTAGCTGGGTGACCTAACTTAACTGACCTGAACTGTAGTAGCAAAATGTTTTCTTGGGAGCCATTAAGTTTCTTTGGTCTATATAGTTTCTCAACAGGCGTTATTTGCCTGAAGCAGAATACTCTGTCAAGAAGAAGCCAGAAGAGCCCAAATCTTGGGAACCTGAGTGTCCTAGAAAGCAAGACCCTCCAAAGTCCTGGGAAATGCTTGTTGATATTGAAGAGCAGAAACAAGAGACTTTGAAGCCTTGGGAAGCTCGTGTTAGGCAGCAAGAACCAAAAAGACCAGATTCTCCAAAGCCTTGGGAAGCTCGTGTTAAAGAGGAGGAACAGAAGCGTGAGTCTACAAAGCCCTGGGAGACCCGTGTTGAGGAGGAAGAACAGAAGAAGCAAGAAGCTCCAAAGGCCTGGGTAGCACGTGTCCGAGAGGAGCAGGAGTCCCCCAAGCACTGGGTAGCAAAGGGTAGGGAAGAGCAGGACCAGAAGAAACAGGAATCGCCTAAGCCATGGGTAGCAAAAGCTAGGGAAGAGCAGGAACAGAAAAAGCAGGAGCCCCCAAAACCTTGGGTAACCAAGGTTAAGGAAGAACCAGAACAAAAGCAGGAATCTCCAAAACCTTGGGTAACCCAAACTAGGGAGCAACCAGAACAAAAGAAGCCAGAGCCTGTGAAATCATGGGAAATGCCTGTTAGGGAAGAGCCAGAGCAAAAGAAGCAGGAGCCTGTGAAGGCTTGGGCTGCACATGTTAGGGAGGAGCCAGAACAAAAGAAGCAGGAGACTCGAGAGGCTTGGGAAAAAGCTGACAGGCAGCAGCAAGTGTCATCACAGCAGTTACAGAACCCTCCGAAGTCCTGGGGAGCTGCAAGTGTTGGGCCAAAGGAGCAGATGGGGCCAAAGAAGTTTGATATGGAACCCAAAGAAGTGAGTTGGCATATGTAGTATTACCTGTCATAAGCTTTTTCACAGTAGTTTATTGGACTAAAGCTACCTATTGGCAGAGGCTTTATTAGGTGCGTTTTGTAGGCCTGTATTTAGACTCCAATTTCATTCTTCCTTGGGGGAAATAATTCTGGCAACTAAACATTATATATGAATAGCAAGACGGCCTGCTTTGCTTTTTACATCAATGCAGTATTGCTATGTTTGAGCCTTGAATAACTGCTTTATGCCTAAGACAGAAGAATTAACTTAGTTCATCCCCAGCTATTGGCTCTGTCCACTGTTATCAGTACAAAGCAGGTATGACTCATCCAGGGATCAAATACTTTGTCTGTGGCTGCATGCAAATAGCACTTCAGTAATTTTTTAGGCTTTTGATTAAAATAGCTGCTGATTCAAGAGAGATTTAACGTCTAGATCAAGCAATACAAACTGTACAGGGGCTTAAATATGTATTTCCAGATGAATGCATAAGCCATACTGCTGTTCTGGAGAGTCTAACAATAGCATAGTTTGTTTTAGAAATGTAAAATGAAAGTTATTGCAGGGCTTACAGCTGAGCAGGCTGCTAGCCTCTGGTTGTATTACCTTCTTTCTCGCCTGTGCTTGGATAGTAACAATTCTGAATAGGTAAGATAATAGGCAAAGCAGAGTTCAGTTATGTCATTAAGAAGAGTGTTTAATTTAGAGTTAGACTTCAGAAAGAAAATATGGGGAATTGAGCAATTCTTTTGTACACAATGTTAGCACTACTATGTTTCTGCAAGAAAGCAGAAATCAATTCATTCCATATTACTCATAGCAAATGATTAAGCTTAAATCTTGTCAGTAAACTTGGCGTAACTGAAAAATTTTTGTGCCTAGAAGCGGGAACGCAAACAGAAGGCTGAACATGAAATTAAAAGAGTAGGTAACATGGACCACTTGGTAACAAAATGGGATTAAGGTGTTTCAACTTGATTCATCTTCACACTTAAGCTGAGTAGAATCTTGTGTCCACTGGTGGTGGTACAGCTACAAAACCTGGTCGCCTCATGCTAAGTAGCTCTGAGCACAAGTAGGTTTTTTGCACCCAACTATATGTAGTATTAATGTAACTGAAATTATCATATATTGGAATAGTTTCAAGCACTTTAAGATGCCTTGGAATTTCTAGTTCAGATTAA
This sequence comes from Balearica regulorum gibbericeps, assembly GCF_011004875.1. Classification (NCBI taxonomy): domain Eukaryota; kingdom Metazoa; phylum Chordata; class Aves; order Gruiformes; family Gruidae; genus Balearica; species Balearica regulorum. The sequence continues at coordinate 66,866,633 of NC_046184.1, forward strand.
CTGAAAGCTTAAATGCAGGATGCTTTCTAATGAGATGGGACTCTTATTTTTGTATAGAATGGGGAGATGGATGGCTTCAATAATGGTGGACAAAACTTTGATGCCGTAAGGAAAAAGGAGGGTCTCCAGTCAGTTGGAGAAACTTGCAAACTGCCTAGAAGTCTTCATAGTAATGCACAGGTGTGCAAGTCAGCCAAATTAATGCTGGGTTGCTGAATTAAGTAAACCATGTTTTTAAAGTATACAAACCTTGATTTACATAGTAGACCATAGTGAAACACCAGCTGGCTATATTTTTGCTTAGTAGCTATTGACAAATCCTAATATCAAAAGTATATTGAATGAGTAAATAATAGTGTACTGTCAACCTACCTCATTTCCATAACCACTTTTTAAAAAACAAATATCCTAATTTGACTTGAGGTGCATATAAAGAGCAATTAAAAACATTTTTAAAACTTGTCTTGCCTTTGCTTATGTGAAGAAAGAAGAGGCAATGCAGTGCTTGTCCTAGTTTTGGCAGGACAGTGCTATAGCTGGATCTACCTCACCCTCAGTGAGAACCTATAAATGACCTTTTACAGGATCTATCTACCATAGGCATGGTAGATAAAAGGCCTATGTCACTACTACTGCTTTCCAGAGCTGAAATTACCCTTTACTTCCTGAAATAACTGTTAGAGCTCTGAGACATCTTTAAACTGCTTGATTTTTGAGATCTTAAAATATGCTTATTAACTTAATGTACTATAAAGTGCAATACCTAAGAAGTTGAGCCTACAGTGGCAGCAGTGAGGTGATGTGCAGGCCTGTTAAACTGTTACTCTGTTTGTGCAACCTGTGGACCAGCAAACCTCATTAGAGCCGAATTTGTGGCCTGCTATGTGAAAGCAAAACAGTTTTTGGCTTTTGCTGTCATCCAGTACCATTTAATTCGTACCTGCTGTGAATGCTGCTCTGAGTAGAAAGCAAATGTTAATTGTGTATCTACATGGCACAGCTGGTGATCACTGTGATTACAGCTTAGGTATCACTGTTCCAGCTCATTTAGTACTCCACAGCTAGAAACCTAAAGAGGAATTGAGGTCCTGTATCATAGCATGGAGTTTTACTAGTATATGAGGTGGCTGACATGTATGTTAGAGTAGTATTATGTATGAATAGACATAACAGTCTCTAAAAAAAAATCAAGCTTTAACAGGAGTACCTAGTATATTGGCATTTTGACTAGTAAAATTCTGAAGTCTGTGTGCCTTTACATTGGTTTACTTGCAATGGTGTAACAGGTCCTAAAACAAATTCTCAGTTTTTCAACTTCATTTTTAGTCAGTTCTCTGGATATATGTTGAAACAGTTTTTTGCTGAATGCATACGTAGTACTGCAGTTCAGTTTAAGAAAATTATCTTGACAGCTTAGACCCTCAACTTACCAGCACTGTGTAAAACTAACCTGAATGTTGCTTGAACCACTAGTGTTAAGTAATCTCAGCATGTGTAAGTTCAATAATTTGTTAGCCCAGCTCACATCAAACTCAAATCTGCTACCAGCTTGTAGTGACTTCCAGAAACAGCATCTAACTGTAGGCTAGAAAGAAAACTTGGTTTCAAACCATCATAAGGATGTCAAGTACCTACTTTTTTTCAAAGCATCTCTTTTATAAAGGCATAACACCTGAAGTACTTAACTTTCTGATGCTTTTTCGTATGTGCTCTGTATTGCATTTAAATATTCCAGTTCTGAGTACCTAAGTACCGACAAGACAGCAGGTCAATATGAGGTAATATCACTGTAGCTACTTCTGGCTGGTGTATTTTAATATATATATGCAGGAACTAGAAAACTTTTACAGAATGGAGAGTCTCAATGTTTCAATCCTGGCTTAAAGCCCTAATATCATATATGTAACCCTGTATGCTTGCTCTTTTAGTTGAAGTAAAGAATACTACCAGCATAATGCACAGCGTATGACCTGGGGAAGGAGATGAAGACTAACAAACTGTAAAAGCATACAGAAGACTGTATCATCTTTGCAACCACAAGCAAAACACTGCAGTCTCTTCTGTTTCCATGCTCTTGGGGCTGTTTTTACTTGTTTGTGTTTAATGTACAAGTCTTATGTAGCTAGTAGATGATCTTTATAGCTTTAGGCACTGCCAGACTTGACCTGGTTAGGTGACTTAAAGGTGAAAAGCTTCTGTTACCCATTTGCCAACATACAGAACTAGCTTGGTAATGTACTTGTGTCTTGGTAAATTGTGGTGAGGAGGAACAGGCTAATAGAAGCACTAATCAGTTTGACCCATATTGAATTTACCATGACAGCAAGTGTTTTAAGATTAAGTTTGCTTGTAGTAAGGGGTAATAGTGATGGACAGGAAGATTCAGATTCTAGTAACTTAATCTATAATTAACTATGAGATTTAACTAAAACTGAGATTAACTTTATTCAACTGTATCTGTTGTCCTGCACTTAGATCCTTAACAGCTTTAGTTCCTGTTCATTATTGGAAACTATACACAATATAAACCTGCGTAGTCAGTAGTTAAAGGTAGTGCTTGTGCATCAGAAATTCTAGTTAAGATAGAGTAGTATAAAGTAAAACTTCTCACGGCTCAACAAGTAACTGTTGTGTGGGCCATGACTGAGTCCTCCAGAGTTGATGTGCTGCATGTACATGGATTATGCTAAACCCTGCAAGTTTCTTCCCTGTGCATGCTATTGGAATTTCTGTAGCTGCTAGTGATTTGTTTCAGATAACTGTTGAAGTGGAAATGTGAGAGTGTATTTGGGCTTGTTGTCCTTAAACTGGACAAAGAGCATTTCATCAATTTGTTTTGAATTTAATGTGACAATTAAATGTCATGACACATACCCTTCAGCTATGTAGTCTTCTAATGACTTCATACAAATACTCAACTATACCACTATACTGTGCATTGAAAGAGTAATCTCCTATTAGAAAGACAAATGTTTGTACTGTAGGAAATTAAAGGCTTTCACATGTTCCTGTGTCTCAACATTTGGGCCAGCTGAAATAATGCAACTGCTTAATGTCTCCAGACTTGCCTCCCTCTAGCTGCACAGACAAACATAAGAACAGCAAAGCTTTAGAGAATCACTAAAAATTGTGGGTTTAAAATACTTCTAACAAGCATACCTCTTCCCAAGCTGCTTTCAAAAGACATGTTAGACTTCTAGACAGTCTGTTATTGTTCTGTAAATAACTGGGCTTCTGCTATTGAAGGAGTCTACTATCATGATTTTTCTGATACCTTAGACTTGCCTATTCTTGGATATAATGTTTCCCTCTTTTGAAGTGAAAATTGGTTGTGTTGAACTGTTAAGGGACCATCTGAATCAAGGAGTAATAAGGCCCTGCAGAAGTCCTTGTTTAGCTGTAAAGTTAGGTTTCCATGTGGGAACACAGGTGTATTTTCATGCCAAACTGAAAAGTTTAGTGTAATACTTTCTGCAGGAGCCTGGTGCGTTGGGAGTATCTGGCTTGTTAATGGGAGCACTTTGGTCTAATCTTGAGTAACCTGTTTGCAATGTATCTCTTATGTACAGTTTATTCAGAACACCTGGAAATGCCATCCTAGTAAGATCTGTACTTATTGGCGTGGGCTCTACTGGGAGGAAGTATGTTTGAAACCTTGAGTGGTGCAGCTTTGATTTTTAAGTTTATTCTGGCCTTCAACTTCAATATGTGGGTTTCATTAGATGGAGGTGCCTAATTTTACACTAAATGCAGGCAGCTTATTGTCTTCTGTACGTATTGTAAAACTGAATGAAGTGAATTAGTTCTGTGGCTTAACTAGTTGTGACAACAATAAGCTGATTTTTTTAATGAAGTGAAAGTTTAATTCAGGAAATACTAATAACAGCACAGAATTCCTTGGCTCATGGTGTTTGACCTGTAGGTTGCTCTGGAATTATATTGGATAAGGCAGCTCGTCTGCTTCCAGATTTAATATCTTTTCTCCTTATTAGGTGCCTAAACCTGTACATCAGCCAGCTGCTGAATTTTGCTCTACTTCAACTCTTCCAAAAGATCCAGTATTGAGAAGGGAAAAACTTCAGGATCTGATGACTCAGATACAAGGGACTTACAACTTCATGCAAGTATGTTTTTCTCTGCTGTTGTAGCACAAAGCTCCAATTCCTACTGAGTTAGGGAAAACAGTGCTGACAATGTGTTTGCAGTGAATGAATTAATCTAGCTCTAATTAGCTAACAGCAACTTGTCAGATGAGTGTTTCATTTGTATCTAGAGTTCAATTTTTTTTCTCCCAAACAATCTCTTTTGAAAAGGAGTCCATTCTGGATTTTGATAAAGCTTCACCAAGTGCCATTGGTTCATCCCAACCACCTTCAGTTACTCCAGCAAGTAGTCCTGTAGGTAGGTAACACTGTATGTGTAAATTCTATGTCAGCTTTTGCAAGCACTAATAGGGTTTGCTTGGGCTGTAGATAAGTAGGCATGGTGAAGGCAGCTTGTCTAATTATAAAGAATATCAAGGTCTGATTAAAAAAAGGCAGCTCAAGCCACTTACCTGCTTATTTGTTGCTGGAGGTGGCTTAAGTTGGTATATCTGCCTGGAAATGGAATGCTTGTATAATCACTGATTGGCATGTGCATCTAAAACCAGGTGCAGAATTGACATGCTGTATCCGTGTAACAAACTCATCTAGATGTGGTGTATATACACCACAAGCTGTGAATGAGCTCAGGATAGAGTAGTTATCTAGCTGTGCTTAAACTGGAACATTCCACAATGGGCCACGTTAAAACTGTTTGGGTGGCTCTGAGCTGTAAATCGCAGTTACCCAGTTTATTAAATATTTAATTGTTTTTTAATCTGGGAAGTGGGTATCTCTATGTGGTAGAAGTATTTTTATCATTGAGTACCTGTCCTTTTACAAAAAAGAAACTGAAGTTTTCAGTTGGGTGTAGTTTACTGATGCTAAGTCTAATTATAGATATCTAAATATACTGTATATGCTAAAAATAGTGTGCATCTTCATACACCAAACGTTTTCAAAAAGTAGAAGTGCACACTAAAACTATATGTAACGTTTGCATTTAAAAGTAAATGTTGCTTAACACATTCTTTTTTTACAGCTTCAAAAGAACAGAAACTGCCAAGTCAGAGTGATTTTCTCCAACAGCCCCTTCAAGTAAGTTGAAGTTAGGACTGCCCTGAAGAGGCAGAGTTGGACCCAAGGAATGATACAGAGGTTATTCACTAGAATAGACTTAGTACTTTAATTGGTTTTCTTATTGTAAGTAGTTTTCTAACAAATTTCGTATAACTTAGTAGCTTGCAAGTCTGAGATAGCTCAAATGCTGACAAAGCTGGCTGCTCTTCTGCTTGAAAAGCAGCAACAAATGTTTGAAACTTCTTGAAGTAAACCACTGCTGAAGACATGCTGAAATAGTTTGAATATTTAACCCATAGGTTCAAGTCATAGCTAATAGTTGTGTGCAGGAGAACATGCTGCTTTTTTTCCGAGGTAGTACATGTCTTCATCTTTGAGATCCTCACTTATGCCAAAGTATACAGTGTCTCAAGCTTTGGCAGCCATGGTTAAGTGAATCTTAAATTCACTTACTGTGTGTGCATGTCTTGCTACATTGGCTTTTAAATAGGTTTCCTTGCCACTAACAAAAATTCCTAAGAAACTTTGACTAACTGGTCAAAGCACTTCAGCTCTTGCCTCATTCTGAGGTTTACTTGGAAATGCCCAGAGTATGGGTTTCAGTGAAACCAAACATTTAAGATAATTCTTCAAAACCTTATCCCAATTTTCTCTTTGTGCAAGGCTGCTGCTTCATCCATGACACTGCATGGTTCAAATACTTCCTTAGCATCTGCTGATCAGACTCTTTCTGGCTCCGAAACTGAAGACTTGGTGACACCACAGACACCACAGGTAATACCCCTGGGGTTCACTGGCATTCAAAGATCTGTGCAATAGCCAGCCCTAACAGAAAGCTGTGGCGAGGCCTTTCCTGAATAACTATCTTGAACAATATACAGCTGCAGGATGCAAGTAACAGCAATAGTATAGCCTATGTTCTGGAATACTTAGAGGTGGATGGAAAAGTCTTCCTAATACTGCATGACTGCAAAGTGAACAGTCTGCCTCTTGAAATGGGAAGGGTGTGGGATGAAAAATGCTGGCTAGAAAGTGTGGTGCATATTCTTGTGGGAACATAAGAGCAGCATAAATATTTGCTTCGGTTATGGTGTAGATAGTCCCTCTAATGACAACACAGAGGATGCATAAATTGGGATTGGTATTGTCATGAAATAGCAGACTTCTGTGTGAGCTGAAGATTGAGATGTGTTCTCTCAAGCACTAACTGAAGAAATACTGGGAATGTGACTTCCTGATATTCAGCTAAGACCTCAGACTTTGCTCTCTTAACTGTATTTATGTGCAGTTAAATCTTCAGCTAACACTCAAATATGGTTTAGAGCTGAAAATAGTGTTTCAATTTATGCAGATCACTGTCTTAAAGATCTCTTGCTAAGTGTTGCTGTGTTGAGGAACACAGCTGGGTCTTGCCTGTTGGACTCTCTAATAGATTATATGTAGATTATAATGGGAAAGTGTTCGTGTTTTTAAAATGTTTTTTGCTGATGTACATGCTATCAGTATACTCTGCGTGTAGCATTTACTCTATTCCTCAATATGCTGTATAGTTGAATATAACAGTCTTGACAAGGATATTACAGTCTTGCTGCCTGTTGAATCAGCAGTTTTGGCCTGGTTCTTGACACCTTCTCTCACTTCTACAGTGTCATAAGACTTGTGCTGACAAGGATTAAATAATCTGGCTGTTTAATATGCATCCAGAAGACCTGTGCTGTGCTATAATGTAGAACATCTAATTTAGTAGAATGTTCTGAGTTTTTTGCAAACTTCCTGTTTGGAATTAGGGTTGCTTGTGCCCAGCATATCCCTAGTCTCTTAGACTTGAAGTGTGGTGCCTGTCTTTTCCAGTCCTGCTTCTCATGGAAAGCAGTAGATAAGTTTTGTTTGATCCCAGCACAACCAGGGAATACACCCCATGGTGACAGTGCACTTTCCTAGTATGCAAGTGCAGCTCTATCTGATGCAGCTGTGATGGTATAATGGTGAGGATGGGACTGGTGGTCTTTAGCTCTAGACTGTGTATCTAAGTATAAGCAACTGTTGTGGCTTAATCTGGCTAGCAGCTAAAACAACCACATAGCTGTTTGCTCACACCTCCCCCAGAATCAAAAATGAAAAAATAAAACTTGTGGGTTGAGATAAAGACAATTTAGTATGGCAGAAAAGGAAGTTGATGGTGATAAAGCAAGTGATGAACAGCACAATTTCTCACCACCTGAAGTCAATGTTCAGCAAGACCCCAAGCTGCCCTGCCTCATGGCCCACACCCTAGTTATATACTGAGCATGATGTCATTTGGTATGGAATATTCCTTTGGCCAGTTTGGGGCAGCTGACCTGGCTGTGTCCCCTCCCAGCTTCTTGGGTGCCCCCCGCCTTCTCATTGGCAGGGCAGTATGAGAAGCTGAAAAGTCCTCGACTGCTTGGCAACAACCAAAACATCAGTGTGTTATCAACATTATTCTCATCCTAAATCCATAACCCAGCACTATACCAGCTGCTAGGAAGAAAATTAACTCTATCCCTGCCAAAACCAGGACAGTGACTCTTAAACTTAGCATCACAAGTGTGAGCTAATTATAGAACACAAAGGCAAACCAAAGTGTGGCTCTGAAGCCTTGTTCAACAGCTTACCAGAAGTTTAACATCAGACATGTCTTTCCATTTAATTCAGTGAGATGGGTGTGTGTTGCAGATTTGATTGTAAATAGCTGCTGGAAGCAATCTACAGTTCTTAAAATTACTTGACTTTACAGGGCTAGTTGTACAACCTGTTGTGTAAGGAGGGTAATCAAGTCTGAATCTCTAAAGCTATTTACTTGAAGCTTTTAGTTAAGATGACTATCTGGTACACTTACTTTGGACTTAATGTTTGTCAGGGTCTTTTAAAATCCACTTGTTTCAACTTATGCACTAGTTATTTCATAGCTCTACCAGAACTTTGTTCTGTGTGCAATACTTGTAATAGCAGATACATGTATGGCTTCTTCTAGGTATCAGCATCACTTTCTCAAGAGACTGAGAAATATACTTCTCAGCCACTGTATCAGACAAGTACACGTATTTCTGAGCCACTGATACCTAAAAAGATTGAAGTTGCCCAGGTGAGCCATCACAAATATTGGTAAGGTAAATATATTGGCTACTGAAATGTGTCTAGAGCCTCACATTCCCTTTGACTTCTGATTCTTACAAATATTGATATTCTAAATCAACACTTCATTTTGCTATCTGCACAGATGAGACTTAATGCTGGTTAATGCTTTGTCTGGACAACTCAGCATAGTTTCTAATCTCAAACATAATTAGGTTGGGAGGGGGAAAAAAAAATCAACCCCCACAAACTTCCTAAGTTCCTTTGGAAAAGTCACTTTTAATATCAGCCAGAGAATCATCTTCCTATAAATGGAACAGAAGGTGTTCTGTGTTTCCGTAGTAGTGGGGAAAAATACCTATGTCTCTTTATTGTGAAATTATTACAATGAGGGGTAGGTATAGTAGCACATAGACACATTTCACTTAATCAGCAGAGACTGCAATAGAAGTACTGTTTGCTGAGAATGCACAGCAAGATTTGAAATTGTAAGCAAAAGCTATTTTGTAGCTCTACTATGTCCAAATGTCATCCTGTAGAAACTGCTGACTTCTGTCAGTCTAGGCTTTAGAACAAATTAACTGCTTCTGTTACTGCCTGATAACTATCAAGTGACCTTCCATCACATTTGTTCTTCCCTCAGGCAACTATTCCCCTCCCAAGTGAGCCACAGTCACCATTACCTACTTCAAGCGCTTCCATGTCGCCAGTACCACCAGCGCAAAGCTTTCAGTCTCCTCCAGCAAGTAGCAGTTCTGTCACAATAACAGCAGCTCCCTTTCAGGCTATGCAGACTGTAAGTATGCAACTTGAGGCCACAGAAGAACAACTGACAATAATGCTAATAACTTAGCCCTAATACTGGGGAACTGGCTCCCCTTGATAAAGTACAGAACTTGATAGATAATTTTGATGTTTTAATGTTACAAACCTAGATTAGAACTCTGCTTCTCCAATGCCTTCAGAACTTAAACCAGATCACCTGAGAATAGAGATCCTGGCTTTGCTCTGTATAGTCCAAAAATCTATACTGGGATATCTTAGTAGCTTCAAGGAACTAAGAGTGAGAAGTCAGACCTGAAATAAACAGATTTATAGCAGTGCCCCAAGGTAAAGTTGACTCTACTTAAACTGTTCTTTTGCATAGATTTAAAATAATAAAGACTGCAGAGGAGAGAGGGAATCCTGAAGTGTATAGCTGTTACCACTAAAAGCTTGCTGAAGCCTGAACCTGTCTTGCTGCTTTTAAACTGTTTGCTTTAGTGGAGTAAAACTCAGTCCACTGGAATGATGGAAAATGTGTCCTTGATAGACTGGTGTAGCTCATTATCCTATCTTGTTAACAAGTAGTTGATACAGATGTCTAGGGAATAGTCCATATGGACTGAATGGTGTTTCTTGCAAATAATACTATTTTTTTCAGGCCATACATCATTACTAATGTTCTCTAACATTATTAACGTTGCTACTGTCTTGTAATCTGCAGTGCAAGCTTAAAGGGACTCAGAAGAAGGATCTCCGTTTAGTTGTTAACATTCCCTTCCCTGTACTTGGGCTTATCTACTCCTCTGATACCTTCTTCAGAAGATGCTAGAAACCTTCATTTAATGTTCTTGCTCAAAAGCAAGCTTAGAGGTCATTGAGATTCTCCAAAGGCATTCTCCATTTTAACAAATGTACCAGTGCAGTTCCACAACTTGCTGGACAATCTGCATCTTGCAGTGTTGAGACATATGTAGTAGGATTTGGTGGAAGAAGATAGCAATAGCCTTTAAAAGCACAGAAATTAATGACTAAAACATCTATGACATCCTGGTGTGGGCTGTAGTAATTGCCACCATGACTTTCTCTTTGGTTTTCTGTATTTGTAGAAGAGGTTTGAGTAGAACGTTCCTTAGAGGTACAGAATTTTTATATGTGTTATGAACAAGGCAGGTGGTGGTAGGGAGGTGGTTCTTTCTAAGTGAAATCTGTTTAAATTATGCTAAGTGGCTAGGTGATGATCTTTCATGAAAGTAGAGAAATAGCAGCATGCTATGATCAAGGAATCAAGAGTCTGTCTGGGGCCAAGTCTAAACATAAGCAATCTCATGATATAAATATGGAATCTTGGTCTCAGTCATTCTGAACACAGGTACTAGGTTCAGATATAATCAGAGTGCTTTTGATCAAAATGGTATCATTGAAAGTTCACTTGAATTAGTGCTATGCTGTTTTCAGATGTTAAATGTTCAAGATGTCTCTTGGGATTTTTGGGTCAAACTGGCAAACATCTGTCACTAAATTGCTATGATATTAATACCTCTTGTAGTGGTGGCAGTCTTTAACTTTGCAGTGCAGGATTTTCTTCCCTGCATGGCTTAGATTCTCATTGCTGCCAGGAAAGCACTGCCATTGGATTTCAGTAGATCACCAGGAGTCAGGTGGTTTCTTGCCAAATAGTAGTACAGTAATGGAAGCCTCTGACATGTCCTTGGATGTCTGAACACCCTATTGCTGCCACTGTGCTTATGGAAGCTTAAAGGCAGATCCTACCTGTAGCCCAAGTACTCTCATTAGAATTCCACCTGTAACACTTACTCTTCAGAAGTAAACCACTTGCTACAAAAAGTCCAGGATGTGGGTGTTGACAGCCTGACTGCACAGCATCTTCAAATTTCTTTCAGAAAGAGGATTGTTTCGGATCGCTGTGATCACTCGTCTGGTAAATCGGAACCAGAATTTGTGGTGTTTTCTAATGGTTCAAGCTTATATGCAGTGCCTCAGTATCATGAAGTGTTTCTCTGCTGGCTCCCTGTTAGAAGAAATACTTGGCTTTCTGACCCTGGAAAAAGTGTTCATTCCCCATTGTAATTAGAGGCTTCTACAAATGACAAGAACTGTCAAGCTGTTCTTTGCATCTAGCTGTAGTTAGTCTTGCCCTGGTCTGTCTTCAGACAGTTTAGTCTTGGAAAATGGTTAGATACACCTCTAGACTTAGTATCAGTACTGCTGACAGCTTTTTATGTGAAATTTAAATCCTTTTACTCAGACTTCTTTCCTACTTGAGCTTGATACTAGCTGTCACTTGACAGCATCAGTGGTGGTAATGGGGTTATTGGCTATAAAGCAATACAGTCACTGGAGTGACAGAACTGTGATTAGATTTAACAGTAATATCTGTGCAACACCCTACTGCCCAGACTGTAACATTAAAATTTGAATTAAATACTCTGTTACTTAGGTTACGTGTGTGCTCTAAAGGAACTTAAATTGAGCCTCAACTTTCCTTTTCTTATCAAAGGTGTGAAGGCTGTCTAATAGGGTATTTTATGAGTGGATAGTAGAGTTGCATCAGGTTCCAAGATGTGTAGCAAGACCCATATTCTTCCCAAATGAGTATCTCATCTCAGTGTAGGCTGTTGCAGCTTCAGGTCAAAAGCTGTTGTTGTGGTTTAACCTGACAGGCAGTTAAAACAACCACACAGCTGTTCACTCACACCCCCCCACTCCCACTGGGAGGGGAGAGAGAATTAAAAATGAAAAAAGTAACTTGTGGGTTGAGATAAAGACAGTTTAATAGGACAGGAAAGGAATATTATAATATAGAAAAGTGATGCACAGCACAACTGCTCACCACCTGAAGCTGATGCTCAGCAAGTTCCTGAGCTGCCCTGCCTCCCAGCCAACCCTCCAGTTATATATTGAGCATGATGTCATATGGCAGGGAATACCCCTTTGGCTAGTTTGGGTCAGCTGTCCTGGCTGTGTCCCCTCCCAGCTTCTTGGGTGCCCCCCGCCTTCTCATTGGCAGGGCAGTATGAGGAGCTGAAAAGTCCTTGACTGCTTGGCAACAACCAAAACATCAGTGTGTTATCAATATTATTCTCATCCTAAATCCAAAACCTAGCACTATACCAGCTGCTAGGAATAAAATTAACTCTATCCTACAGCTGTCCTGGTTTCAGCAGGGACAAGTAGTCAATGAGTCAATCCAATGGTTGACTTCCCATTGAAGCAAAATAGCTTACTGTATGGTAGCTGCTCTTTTGACCAAACATGGTAGCTATGATGAATCAAGTCACACTTCTTGGGTAGTACCTACATAAGTAGGAGTACATTATACAAGTTTACTGAGAAGGAAAATGATGGGTTGAAATACAGTGTTCTTGATTATTTCTAAAACAGTTGGTCTTCTAGAAGCTGATCTAGGCATATGTATTTGAACCTCAGCATAGCATGGTAGTGGCATTAGGCAGAGGCTTTAGCTGGTAGTGTTAAGTGTTCGTCTTGAAATATGTTGTAGGTATTTAAAGTGAATGCACCACTGCCTCCACGTAAAGACCAGGAAATTAAAGAGGATTCTTCATATTCAGCAGGATATAACCAGAGTTTCTCTACAGCAAGTACACAGACTCCTCCTCAATGCCAGTTGCAATCTTCTCATGTTGCGGAACAAACTTCTCTTTCACAAGAATCTCTGTCTTCAGGTGAGAACTGTACTTGTCTTTCTATTTCAAGTAGTCTTCAGAGTTCTTCAGCTTATAGCAATATTTTAATTCATTAACATGTGCTGTGAGTAATGCATGTTCTAAATCAGTGAAATTCTGAATTTTTATGTAGCACCCATTAACATTAGTGTTACCATCAACTTGGTTAGAGTTGATGTATGGTGTGTAAACCTAACGTCAAAATTGCTAGCAGGATGAAAGGCTGCTTCAAACTGCTTTTTCTACTAGCTGTATGGACAGTGTCACCTACAGGCCTGATAAAGATATTTCCCACCTATGAGGAAACTCTAGTATGCAGTGATACTTGTAAGTCAAGTGTTTGCTTGGAATTGAAGTGGTAATGACATACTTAATTTTGAACCATTAAATTGGTCTCTGGTAATAGATACAAGTGTTGCTGTACTGCTGGGAGTTGCAGAATTCTAAATATGAAAGTTGGGATAAGCTTTCATTGCTGAGGTGAATTACCCAAAGTGATAAGTATTTTGTGCTGCTAGTACAAGACTAAAATGTCATCTGAGAGCTGTTTAGGATTTAGAATTTTCTTGTTTAAAGAATGGGCTGGTATCTTTCCTTTGAATTTATCTCTCGCATATAATTATTGTAAAACACATGGCTGATCTTGACTGTATTAGTACTTGCCAAAATCTTCACATGGATATTGCACCCTACTATATTAGAGAGAAGCATTTAACAAGTTACTGACAGGTCATGTCTGCTACTCCTACTTATTCCAGTTGTATCTTATGATGTTGAAGTTCTAGCTTTCTGTAGCAGAGATCCATGTTGTTCCTAATTCAGCCCTAAATTTGTCACTAGTTTGTTACCTAGGAAGGCTAATTTCCTAACTAGGAGGCCTCAATCACAAGTTAGTGTAATTTAGTGATGTGTTGAGAATCAGCTGAGCTGCAGGAATGGTTCATGCATGTACTTTGAGCCTGAAGCAGGCGGAAGCTGATGACAGCCTACTCTGCAGCAAAAGATAATCCTCTTTTTACTTCTGTTTATATAGCTCTGATTTCTTACCAATGCTGACTTTATTAGCTGGTTGAGTCTGAGTGTCTGACCTGAAGAATACTAAACTTCCGATAAGTGGGGTCTTGAGCTGCCTTATTCAACGCAACTGACCTGCTTGACATTCAGATATTGTACCAGGTGAATTTATATAGCTGACACTAAGAATTTAAAATGAGACTAGCCCCTAAATTTGCCTGAAACAGGTTCCAGGATGAAAGGAAGCTGGCAGCTAGGAATCTGGATTTATAAGACTATCTAATCAAGTGACTCAAGCTCACTTAAAATTACTGGTTTTCTGCCAGAGGATTCTTCATAGGAATTATGGTAGAAATAGACGGATACCATGTAAAGTCAGTGACACACATGAAGATTAGAGTTCCAAGGCACAATATAAGCATAGCAGTCAGGAAAGCATGTTTAGCTTGAATATTCCTTCTCATCACTGAGACTACAGGTGATCAGCCTTCTATACAGTTTTCTGATGGAACATCATGCTTTTTTATTAATCTTGTGCAGTGGTTCTGCACAGACTTCAGAAAGGGGTTTAGACTGTCACTCTGGATCAGTTTTTAAACTTTTTGGATTGATACAAAGCATGGTCCTGTGGAAACACATGGTTGCAAGGTCTGTATTTAAAGCTAACCATTCAACCACCCTGTGAGTGAAAAGCATTCTTGAGTACCTGTTGCTTGGTGTTGAACTGTCTAATAACATGTGGCAGGAATGTCTGAAGAGACTGAACCCAAATATCTAGCTTTCCACAGTTGTCTTATTGCTATCTAGGTAAGATTGAGTTTCTCTCATCACTTTGAAGGACATTGACACTGAGGTGACCTAGTTTATCAGATAGACCACTAAGGTCTTGCTAGTAGAACAGTGTTGGTTCTAACTGAAAATTCTTAATCAGGTGTTACTTGATCTTATTCTAGCTTGGTTATTTTCGTGATGTTGCTAGCAAGCTTGTTCTGACCTAGGCAATTGAATCTTGTTGAATGCATTAGAGGCTTGCCCTGACAGCCTGGGTTGTCTAGAGTATACTTTAACAAGCATTACACTCAGCAGAACAAAGGGGAGGATCCCCACTTATTTGGAATAATGAAGGAGCATAAGAACAGGATATTCAGAACAGCTTAATCGGTATCTGACCTTCCTAATGCTGCCCTTGCTTCTAGGTGTGATAACTTTTTACAGTTATAAAAGCTTTGAATTCACCTGTGCCTTCTGTTTTAAGCAGTGAATTATCAACCTGATGGAGCTGTTCCTGTTAGCAATGGTAGCCTTGCCTTTTATCCAGCACAGACCAATGTCATTCCCAGACCCCCTCAGCCTTACATTAACAGTCGTGGGTCTGTCAGAGGATCTGCTAGAGGTGGAAGGTCACTGGCTAATTCATATCGTTCCCCTGGTGGGTACAAAGGTATGTATGTATTTACTACCACCTTTAATAAATTTAATACCATGTTATGTTAAAACATGTTTTAGTGTTACTACATTAGATTAAGTTCTATATGTGAAACTTCTTAAAACAGACTGAGCAATGTGCAGAGATTGGGGTCTTCCTTTGTAGAATTTAAGCAAGTAGCCTGTACTTCACGTGTCAGGTGAACTGGCAGAGCAATTTCATAGCCTTTTGAATTATGAAAGTAACTTTTATTAATAGGCTATTAAATTATTTAATTGTACAGACTCTTCAGCTTGCAATTTTGTTTACCCTTCTGAACTCTTTACCTCCTTTATTCTTTTCTTCGCATCTGTCTTGCAAACATTCTGGGCAGGTATTTTCTCTTCAGATGTCACTTGCAGTATTTGCTTCAAACAAGATGCTCTTTGCTTAGTACTGCTGGCTTTAATATTACCAGCAGAAACTGGGATTGAGGGGGAGAGGTTCCGAGTAGTGGAGAGCACTTTTGGATTAATAACAAACTGAAGGGTTTTAAGAGAATGATTGTTTGGTCTCTCCAAATCAGATGCTATTCTGCTGCTAGCTGAAGTACTACGGAGAGTTTTGGCTGACCCTCAGCAGTTACCAACTTAAGGTTGTTGATAGGTGTGGTCGATTCCACTTTTGAAGTGGAAGGGCATTTAGTCTGTGATAGAAGTTGTTTCAGTTACTGGGCTGAGACTGCTCAACACCTTGTAGGAACAAGTACCAGAGAATGAGTTATGTAGTTCTAATTTACCAGCACTTAAGGGTTTGGTAACTAGTGTAATAGCTAAAGATGCTAAATATTATATGCTAAAATGTGTAACAATCATAGCTAACCATCTGTAATAGCAAAAGAAAGTGTTTCTTATTTCAGCTAAATCCTGTCTCTGGCTCTAGCAAGTTTCAGCTGTTCTGTCAAGTCCCATTAATATCAAACAGGTAATTGTTAAGGTCTGGTGTTAATATTTATAAACATGTAATTTTGATACATGCATTAAATAGTTCAGAGTAGCTAATAAAATGCATTCTTTATTGGAGTAGTGGGACTCTGAAATAAGGAATAGATGTGCAATTCATAATGTAATACACAACTGCCGAAAGGGAGCTCTAGTTGTATTCTGGACTTGTACTTGTAAACCAAACCATAAATACTACTGAATAATCAACCTTATTTGAACAGGTTTTGATGCTTACAGAGGCTCACCTTCAATAACTAATGGCAACTATGGCCAGCTGCAGTTCCCTGGTAGAGATTATGCTGGAATGCCATATTCTCAGAGGGTAAGCATTGACTTTGTTTCCAGTAGCCTTCTTGAGCACTGTATGGGAGAAGTCTTCTAATACTGTAGCTTTTCATTATCCTAACAGGTGCACTATTCTTTACAAGCTAGAGTTTAGTTTTGTTTCCTAGTTGAAACCCTTTTTTTGGAACAGTAGACAGCAGCTGAAATAGGAAGTCAGTTCAGACAGATATCTCTGTATGATAGGTTGATTTTAGTCTGAATGGAATCTTCAAAATGCAAACAGATGGCAAATAACATGTGGCATAATGAATCCATTTTACTATGGATTTTAAAGTTAGTTCTTAATGCCTCTGGAGTATAAAATAATGAATTCTTAAAAAGGATACTGAGAATTTGGTTAGGTAAAAAAAAAAAACCCTAAAAAAATGTAAGAAAGGAAAGGTGTTCCTGGTGGGAGGTGCATTTTCAGCTTTTAAATGAAATATATTCTTCTGTACAGACTTGTAACAGACCTGAGATTTAAGGTAATGCTCAATGAACTGACCTGACTGTAATTCAGAAGCTAACTTGCTAGAATAGATTGAAATAGCTCTTTATTTTTACAATAGCTTATATGAAATTAAATTTTCAATAAATAAGGCTGTTTATCTACATCTTAATTATGAACTCCCTCATCGTCTTTCTAGAGCTTGAAATAATCGTGCAAATGAAAAAATACTATTTTGTAGTCCCATTTGCTCTCAGATTTGCTCATAGCAATTTTACTAATACTTCTGTTCCTCTTAGGATGTTAATTACCAGCAGTGCTATAAACGAGGTGGGATAACTAGTGGTCCTCGAGCAAATTCAAGAGGTAAGGCTAACCTCAGGGTTGCTGTGGTACATGTATGTGCTTGGCATAGCAGATCCTGAAGTGTGACTAGTGAGGAAAAAGTGTACTATTACTGATCAAACAGATCAAGCTTGGTATAAATTAACCAATATTGATGAAAGTTTAAGTACTGTTCTTATAGTCACCATTGCGTAGCAGCAGATGTAATTTCACCTCTCAATTTGGTGTCTTCACATGTCAAAGTTCTGACACAATGGTACCTCACTGAACTTTCTTCACAAATAAACTGACCAGGAAATAAATGCAGGGTGGTTCCCATGTTGCATTTGGCTCCATCCCTTAATTGTACGGTCTCGCCTGATTCTGGGTAAGCTGTCAGATCCTAGAACCTTAAAATAACTATTTTTCATAGAAAAAAGTTTGTTTGAGAATACAGGTTTACTCTGTACTTCCATGTTTAGGTTTACAAAATGTAAAGAAATATGTAAGACTAGCTGTTTCAAGCCAAGCATGTATTTTGAGAAGTTCTGAACAAGATAATTTAATCCTGGAAAACATGCTGGAAAAAGCTGGACTAAAGGTGAAAAGCAGTGCTATAGATGAAAAAGATTAATGGTAACTATAGATCCCTACTTTGAAGAATAAAGGGAAATGATGGCATATCATGGAAACAGTTTTAGGATAAAACAGGTCATCTCTGTCAGGGAGAACTCAGAATACACTTCAGAAGAGAAATAAAAGAAATATGAGATTGTGGCAAGTCAGTAATAGATATCAGTGAGGTATCAGTATCAATTTTACTTAGTTTTATTTAATATCTTAAGGTGTTCCTTTCCAGTGGAAATAAGTGGCTTGAAACTTGAAGGCAACTGTCTTAAATCTTAGATCTATTAATGTTTTCATTGTAGACCCTTTTAACTTGGATATCTGAAAAGATAAACAACTTCACTTTGGGGAGCAGGGTGCAGAAAGCTTACAAGCAGTTCTAGTTCTTCAAACTTAATATATTCCAGCATCATAGGTTGATATGACCTACTAAGAATGCAGCTCCAGAGGAACAGTACTGAGGTAACTTGAAGTGCAAATAGAGGTCTTGAAGGTGACCTAAATGACTACGTGGCTTTTGGTAACCCTGACAGTTTTTTCAGAAATTAGATTATCTCCACAAAGAAGCTAGCATATGCTTTTTTATGGTAATATGTGTATGTGGCAAATACTAAAGCTAAAACTCTTCCAAGCTGGTGCCCTCTCCTACCTAAAAGTATGAAAAGTCATTGTTCATCGTTAAATTTTAGTCCATCCTGCTCAGTGCAGCAAGTGTAATGATGAATTAAACCAGCTTCAAAGTTCTGTTCTCAGTGGGGTCCTTTGACAACTTCCTGTAGCTGAAAGATCTATTGCAAAGCCACTTGCTGCTTAAGATTATGCCTGCAGGCTTAAGAGTATCCTTCTGTTATAATACTTATTTATCATTGCTAATCATCTTTAACAGCAGGGTGGAGTGATTCCTCTCAAGTGAGCAGTCCAGAACGAGACAATGAAACCTTTAACAGTGGGGACTCTGGGCAGGGAGACTCCCGCAGCATCACCCCTGTTGATATGCCAGTGACAAGCCAAGCTGCCACCATACTACCAGTGCATGTCTACCCTCTCCCGCAGCAGATGAGAGTTGCCTTTTCTGCCGCTAGAACATCTAACTTGGCCCCTGGAACTCTAGACCAGCCAATTGTGTTTGATCTGTTGCTGAACAACCTTGGAGAAACTTTTGATATCCAGCTTGGTAGGTTCAACTGTCCAGTGAATGGTACATATGTCTTCATCTTCCACATGCTGAAACTGGCTGTAAATGTCCCCCTGTATGTGAATCTCATGAAGAATGAAGAGGTCCTAGTGTCAGCATATGCAAATGATGGGGCTCCTGATCATGAAACAGCTAGTAACCATGCGGTCCTGCAGCTGTTCCAGGGAGATCAGATCTGGTTGCGTCTGCATCGGGGAGCCATCTATGGAAGTAGCTGGAAATACTCCACTTTTTCGGGATACCTCCTTTATCAGGACTAAAATCCAGTGCGATGTTTACAAGAGCTGCTCCAAACACCTTGGTGGAGGGGGGTGGGACTAGCTTTGCACTTACTACTGACTTCATAGAAGATATGTGGTTCCATTATTGGGGGAAGTGATGGTCCTGTTGTGCAAGGTGAAATCATGGAGTTGGGGTACTGAATCAGCACTAATTTGGCACTTTATCAGTTGTGATGTAGCCTTGCTAGTAAAGCTGTGAATGTATATTGTTTGCACTTACCCTAAACTGTATTAATGTCCAGCTTACTACACTATCGATTGCCTCAAGTATGGGCTATTCACAATGCCTTGTTGTGCCTCAATAAAACAAGTTAATATGCATTTTAGTATTAATCTTGCCAGTGGTCTTTATTTTTAAAATATATCAAACTGAGCTTATTCCTGATGTGGGGTGTACATGCATGCTATTAAATAGAACTGGTCTTCAAGTTTCAGTAACTCAGGTTATAGTTAATTGGGATTACTTGTTTAGTTCTTGCTTGATGCCATTCTCATTCATTTTGATCCCTTGATCAAAATGAATTCAAGATTTACTTACCTGCTTCCTTTTTAACTGAAAGGTCATGAAATTAGAAGTGAAATTAGGACGACTTGATTTTGACAGGATATGCATCTAAACCTAGCTTTGTCATATCACCTGCCCTTCAGAAGTGATGTAGCTGAAATTCTTAAGCTTCAAAACAGTCACTGTTTGTTATTCAGCTGCAATATATTTAAAGTTAAAATTGACTGACCCTTGTGAAGCACAAATATGTATGGATTCCCTCCCCCATGAGACTTAACTTGTATTACAATCCTATTCATCTCCTTTCAGAGCTGCTGAGGAGCTTGGTATTTGTAGTTGAAGCCTACTGCCTGCATTTTAAATCAAACCTGAATACAAATGCTAGGAAGTGTTCATGAAATTCCTTTCTTGGAACTAACAGGCTATGTGACTATCAGCAATCTTTGTGGCCTGAGAACTGAAAAGCTGTGATGTATGTCCTCGTCTAAGCTGCAGCAAGTCAAATGCTATAAAGCATTTCAGTGTTTAAAGTGGAAGTATGAACTAGTAAGAAGACTGTAGGTCACTGTCTCTTTCTACTTTTAAAAACTTCAGTAGTCTGTTTTAGCAGTAGGAAGTACTTTATCTGAGTGTACTAAGGTAGCAGTGCAAAAGCCTGACTGGTGTATCTAAGGATGAGCTAGAACTATGCAAAGTAAAAGTAGTTCAGCTATCTGCTTATTTAAACAAAAGTAAAAACCTAAATGGAATAAACTTCAGACCTGATGTGAAGCTGCTGTTTCTTGGTAACTAGTTTCACAACTTCCAACTTTAAACAGTTTTCCCCTGCTACCATGCAGATGCCAAAACAAGTTGTCTGGCATGACTTCATAAAGTTACTGGCATAAAAATCTTGGGTTTATTCCAAGCTTAGGTTTCTTTTTCATATAGATTTTGAGGATGATCATACTTCAAGTCTTGGTTTAATTTCTTTGGCAAGTTTCGAGATGAGAAATTTAGGTGGGATAAAGTCTTAGGGAACATAATTTTAACTGCTACAGGCAAAAATGTCAAGCCTTAACTGTACTTTGTATTTTTAAACATGTTAATTCTGACCTTAGCCAATAAAGAGGCTTATTTCTAGAATGCACTCTCAGTGGAGGATAAGTGGCAGGAGTTTAATTAGCACTTTTTTCTTAGACTGTTAACTTTCTTTGTATAGTAATATGGAATGGAGTAGACAGGCCTTTGGCAACCTCAGAGGCAGTTACTGTCAATACAGGAAGCACTTGTTGCTTTCTAATGCTCCAGTTCAATCAAGTCTGGATGACTGCTTGGTGGGCCTGTGTTACTACCTGTTTCATCTTATTTCTTACTGGCAGATCTAGCAAAGCTTTTATGTATCTTTAGCTTGCGGATATTTAAGATAACTGAGGTAAACATACCAATTTCAGAGCTGGTTGTCCATCTGTAAGATGGATTTTAAAATTCCTAACTAAAGGAGTACGTGCTGTCACAACCAGAAGCGTGCAGATATCATGAAGCATGAAATCTAATTGTTATACTGTTCCTTAGTAGTAAAGTTGACCAAAATACTATAATGAATGGCTTTTAAAAAAAAACCTTTATATTTTTATAGGGTTTATCAGTCTGAGTTGGAATAATTTCTATAGTACCAGCTACTTTAAAATAAAATGTCTGGTTTTTCCTGATCTTTGTTAAAAAATATATAACTTGGACAATTCTCTTCCCACAGAATAACAAAATATGATCAGTTTTATCCTATAGGCTTCTCACATAGTATCACCTTAGCTAGAACTGTTGGTTTTTCACTGGGTTTCTAGTCAGAGCCACAAACACAGCTTTAGCTGACCTCTGTTACAAGAAGGAACACCAGTACAACAGGCACTACTGTCATAAAAAAGCTTTCAGACTAGATGCAACTAAAAAGGCTAGTACTGAACCTTAGATGCTAAGGCTATGTTTAAAAAATACTGTAGAAGACTGAGCAAAACGTCCTTTCTCCACACCAATAGCTGGCCGAAATCCACTGGTAGAAAATTCCTATTCTAATCTTCAAAATACCTAAAACTATGACCTGATATGATTTCCTGTGATAAACATTAGGATATTGATACCTCATTCTTTGTGCTTCTAGATTAATGCTTGGTTTTGAAAGCTTTTCAAAGTACCTCAGGGTATTTCAGTGCATTATTTACTGACATCAGTTTTAGTCTACCTCAGTATGTCCAGACTAAAGACCTAGACCCATCTTCTACTTCTGGGCAAAGCATTTAACAGGTGAGTTTTACAACTTGAAAATATGATCTGCCGATACTTTTTTCCTCAATAGTTGTTAAATGAAGTTGCTTGAATTGTTGTAGTAGGTATGCCTAAACTATGTAAGGATGATAATTGGCTCTAATTAAGACATACAAAGAGGCATCATAGTTCTGCTAACTTCTATTGCTGTCTTTGCTGTACAAATCAGGTATCACCTAAATTCTCTCCAGTTTAGTGATCTTGTGCAGACTGCGGAAGATAAACTGTAAGGGTAAGGAGCTAACACTAGGTTTGGATTTTGAGTGAGTGAATTTCCATGTTTCCTTCTCTGAATTCAGTGAAATACTGGAACTACCCTGAAATGGCAGGGTGTACTGGTTTTGTCTGGGATAGAGTTAATTTTCATCACAGTAGCTGGTGTGCTGATGTGTTCTGGATTTTTGGATTTGATAACACAGGGATGCTTTAGTTATTACTAAGCAATGCTTGCACAGAGTCAAGGCCTTTTCTGTTTCTCATGTTACCCCGACAGTGAGCAGGCTGGGGGTGCGCAAGAAGTTAGGAGGGGACACAGCCGGGACCAAAGGGATACCCCAAGCCATATGACATCACACTCAGCAACACAAGCTGGAGGAAGAAGAAGAAGGGGGGACATCGGAGTTACGGCGTCTGGTATCCCATGTCACCGTTACGCGTGACGGAGCCCTCCTTTCCTGGGGATGGCTGAACACCTGCCTGCCCATGGGAAGTGGGGAATGAATTCCTTGGTTTGTTTTGCTTGCATGCATGGCTTTTGCTTTACCTGTTAAACTGTCTTGATCTCAACCCATGAGTTTTCTCACTTTTGCCCCTCCAATTCTCTTCCCTGTCCCACCAGGAGGGAGTGAGCGAGCAGCTGCGTGGTGCCGAGCTGCCTACTCATGGGGTTCAACCATGACAAAAGGTTTCTTCAAGTTTTCAAAATACTAATGGACTTGTGACTTTTGTGTGTTTTTCTCCCAGGGTATGGAAGTGAGAGGAGACCGTGAATGATCTACGGTGGTGGTGCAGAGAATGTCACTGTTGGGTTGTGCTGGTTCAGCTTGCTTATGTTTTCCTCCCTGACTGCTGTAAATTATCTACAGCTGCTCTGACAAAACAGTCAGTGGGGGAGACTGCTTCAGAATTTAACTCCGATCAAAGTCGTATTTGGAGGCCTGGCATACGTTTATCTGCTGCACATCATTCTTCCTAGCTTTTTATCAAATCTATACATGTCTTTTGAGAAAATTAAGTTTGATAGTCTTGTGGAGGATACGAGAAGTCTGTTGTGTGTTCTAATTGGAGATGTACTCTACCGTAACCAGGTAAAAACGAGTTAACTCTCCTTATGCACTTGTTCACAAGTCTCTGATCACCTTAACGTGTCTTGTCTCCCAACTATAAACAATTCTATTAAGAATGAAAAAGCTTCTCAATTTGTATCTGCTGACTGAACATTTCCAGGTGGTAGTGTACGTGGAAAAAACCCATATTGTGAAGTACTAATTTGGCAGGAGAGTACTAGTTCATGCAGCTTTCAGATTGTTTGGGTCTTAGATGAGTAAGGGCTGTGGTTGATACGGAAGGGAGGCTTTATGCTAAGTACAGGTCCAATCACTTTGTCATTAGTTTACTACAATGAAGTAAACCCTATATTGAAAACAGTGGATTACTTTTAGCTTGTAGCACATCACACAAAGGATCGTTGTCTTCTTTCTCATACTTTTCCACGAGTATCTCTTATGAACTACAACCAGATGCCATCCTAAATGAACTCGGTTGGCAACATAAGGGAGGAGTTGTTCTACGCCGGCAGGAAGTACGTTGCATGTAGCATTCAGCTAAAACACTGCCTGCATTTCAAAACAACCAAAAGTCAAAGGCCTGATTCTAAGTAACCTGCAATATGTAAGGCTTTTCTATTTTTTCTCCATCTCCCAAAGTTCTTGAACTTAA
Organism: Balearica regulorum gibbericeps; assembly: GCF_011004875.1. Taxonomy (NCBI): domain Eukaryota; kingdom Metazoa; phylum Chordata; class Aves; order Gruiformes; family Gruidae; genus Balearica; species Balearica regulorum. The sequence continues at coordinate 66,890,726 of NC_046184.1, forward strand.
TGAATTTATCTTGATAACAACTCTGTCAGGAACTTGGTCTGATTTTCGTTGAGGTTAAACTTAACGTTGCTTTAAAAATCTTTGGTTTCAGCAACTGAGTTTCAAAATATGATTGCTTGTTCTAAATACTTCATAAAAGTGTTGGTTTAGTGCACCTGGAGATTTTTGGATCTTTAAAAAAAAAATAACCTTTGCTTTCTCTTGTCTCCTCACCACCCTTTTATTCTCATCCTTTTTTTCTGTACTTGCACGCTGGTGCAACTTGGATTTCATTTATTTGTTTTTAGTTTCTTTGTATATCACTTGTCCTTTGCACACTGGGTCTTCCCTCAGCAACAGTGGTAGACAGCTGACAAGAAAATCTCACAATTCTACCTCATTCTTTATTTTGCTGAGTAGCAAAACATTATTTTTGAAAAAAAACACATTCTAATTCAGTCCCAGATCCATTATTTTGAAGTAGCTGCAGCCCAAAATATTAACAGAATCTTTGCTCTAACAAAAAGGCATACAAGTTCTTGCTTATAAGAAATTACTTTCATTGTGAAGTGTTTCAACTTACATAAAAATATTTCAATTAATGATTAAACTTATTTTTAGAATAACATAGCCACTGGTATCTATGGAGGTTCATGTTTTACAGGAAGAACTATCAGGCAGACATCTAACCCAGCGCACAGGTAGACTAAAATGCTTGCAACAATACTTCCACAATTAAATCACTGCTGACATATTACAAAGGAAATAAGCGTTATTGAGCTGGATGCTACTCAATTTAGAGACTTGTTTCTATTGCCTCATTGATGGCTGTGTGCACAAAAAGCAGGTCTTAAAAGTAAAATCTTAGGTACAAAATCTTTTCCCTTTTTTTTTGTAGTAAATGTTGTGTGTTAAACGTGCTGTTTTAAATACAAGTGGTAAGTGCAATAACATTCTGAAAAACATTTTAGGAAGATGTTAAAATAGACTTTAAGCATATTTTGGTCTTTATTGATATGTGTTACATTACCAGCTTCACAAGACTCAAGTCCTTCAGTGAATCAGTTTCATAACTTCTGAGTTCTCGTACCACAGATGAATACACAAAAACGGAATAAAACAGAACTGCTTTTAAACTGTCCATAACATTCCCATTTTGGAAAAGGAAGTAGAGCTCAAAATCCTTTAAAGTAATTTGGTTTTAGTGGGATACATGATTCAATGTCTTTAAAATGGGCAGTTTTCCCTGGACTAGTCTTACTATCTTAACCAAAATGGCAAAGAACTACCATAGTTAACAATATATACTTTTTACACTCACATTGCTTTTTGTTTGATATATTTTATGATTACTGGACATACTCTCCTCTGCTTTTAAGAAGGAATGACAAGATGAATAAAAGTACCTACAATTTTTTGCTAGATGCTTCAGACCTGCATTACCAGAGAACAGAAAGACAGTACTTGAACAACAATAGGTGTTCTGCACCACTTCAAAAAGTGAAGAAAACCGCAAGAGCATGCACAATCTCCAGATACTAGGTAAGTGTGATTCGTTTTTACAGCTAAATTCTTCTTGTATTCTAGGCAAACTTATTAAGAGACTTTTTTTTTAATAAAATCATTATAGTATTAGATGCTTTAACATTTTTTCTTGTAAGCAATTTAGAAACTTAAGTTATTTAGTGACAGTAAAGATGTTGTGGCAAGTATTACCATACAGTCCCCTCAGTTAGAGAAGGCTATCCCTGCCATAAATGGTACTCCTCTGCATTCACCATTGTTAAGAAGAATATTCTTCAGTATAGGTCAGGTAATACAGAAGTTGAGGGAAGTACTTCTGTTTTCTTAATTGAGGAGCAGTAATGAGAAGTGACATTTTATACTGTAATTACAATGAAAAAATGACACACAGTCCAATTGTGTTCTTAAGACATCTATATAATGGTATGATCTTGTAATTGCCCTTACGTTTGACTCTTCCAAAACACAGCAAATAGCCTTTCTGTTACTTCTACAGTTTAGTAACACATCTCTGGTTTGTAAATGTTATGTAAAACATCACCTGCAGAAGTAACTGAAGGTTTTGGCTACGATTGTATCAGTCATGAGTTTTTTTCTGCCATGTTGTGAACTGCACCTCTGATAGTTATCTTATACCTGCACAGTTGTTTACATCTTCCTTTGGCTCACCTGCATGTTCTAGGATTTAAGGGGAGAAACTGGACAGGAGCGGAGCATCACAGTGGGGCAAATGCCTGTGGTTAGAAGTGGCGTTTGTGTATTCCTGACAACCTGAGTGCTAAGCACGTTCCACACACTGTCACATGCAAACACCATTAAGATAAGCAAACCATTTTCAGGGTCTACTCATCTACATAATGACAAGTATCAGAAGCATAGTAGGAATCATCATGTGCGCCCCAACTGCACGTTCTAGGAAGCTCCTTGCAGCAAATCTCTTTCTTCCTGCATGGAGTAAACTATTAAGAAGGAAAACTAGGATTATTTTTAAGTACAGCACAAGTATGTGCTGCTAAAGATGGTGCAGAGGGTCTGGCCGCATCCCACAGGCCGGGCAACCAAACGCCTGTGGGCCTGGTGTGCCTTAGCGCTGCCACTCACTGTAAGGTACCAGAAGAGGCCACCAAGCAGCGATGGACAGAGGAACCTCAACACAACCGCAGCAGCGGCGGCTGCAGGCTGGCTGCAGTGGTGAGGCCCTGCCTCCCCTGGCCCAGCCGCCCCCTCGCTGCCGCGGCTGCCCGGGTCTGCTCCCTGCCGGGGTCCTGAGCCTTCCCCTCCATCGCCATGAGAGCGGCGGTTTGCTATCGGCCGAGTCTCCGGTTGGTGTCTCCGGGAATGGAGAACGGGGCAGGCGTCCCTGGACGCAGAGGCTGCAGCAGAGGAGCCAGCAGCCGCATCGCCACCGCCCCCCCCCCCGCTTCTTCCTCCGTACCGCGACATGGCCACCCACCGCGAGCCACCCCGGCTGACTTTTATCCGTACAACAAGATGGCGGCCACCTCTCGCCGACCTCTGCACGAAGCCAGAAGGCGGCGCTGCGGCCGTAAAGCAGTGCCCGTTTCCCGACACCCAGCTGTCGCAAACCGGTGAATGGCTCTGGAGAGGGACCGGGGGGGCTGGGGGACACGAGCCTGTGATTGTGGCACGGGGGGGCGGCGGCGCTAGCGGCGGCGGCTCCTCTTCCTCCTGCTGCGCCCGGGAAAGCGCTGCCTGCCGGCGAGGGGGGGGGACGATGGATCCCAACAGGATCATCCAGGCTCTGAAGGGCACCATAGACCCCAAACTGCGCATCGCCGCCGAGAACGAGCTCAATCAGGTGAGGGGAGCGGCCTGCCCCGCCCCGCCGCGCCTCACCCCGGCCACCGCGCGGCACGGGGTCGCCCGGCCCCGCCGGAAGGGGCGGGGGGGGGGGGGTGTCGGGGTGCGCCCCCTCCTCCGTGCCGAGGCGCCGCGACCGCCCGCTCCGCTCCGCAGCGAGGGGCTGTGGGGAGTGGGGCCGCGCCGCTGCCCTCCCCCTGCGCGGGCTGTAGCGGAAAGCGGGGCCGGGTCGGGGGCGGCGGCGGCATCCCCCCCCCCCCCGCCGGAGCGGGCGCTTCCGCGCCGGCTGTCAGCGGTCGCCCCGCTGGCTCGGGCGCTCGGCCGCAGCGCCGGGCGGGGGCGGCCTGGCAGCGGGAGGCAGGGCCGCCCCGGTCCGGCTGCCGGGACCCCCGGGGCGGGGTCTGCCGCTGCGAGACGGGCCGGCTCTCGTCTCCAGCGTCCCCGGCTCCGCGGTGTAGGTGCCCGGCTGCCGGCGGCTGGGCGGGATCGCTGCCCTCGCTCAGTGCTGTCCTCGGTTTGGTGACCCAGCAGCAGGGCGAACCGAAGTGAAGTGCGGCGATCTAACCCTCGGCGTGGCCTAAGTACTGGCGTTCGGTGCTGGAAGGCGCGACACAGAGCTCCGCTCTGCTCACATCTCTCTCTTGCTCTTACAGATCATAGACGGCAGTGACTGTCAGGGATTCATTTTGTCCCGTTCAGCAGTACACCGAGTAAAACTTTGTGAAAGGCACATTCGGTTTTTGTGGGTAGTATTTATCACAGCATCCCGCAGTTAATGTAGCGGCAGTATGCGCTGAATCAAAACTGTGACCACAATCTCGATTTGGGCATTTGAAAAAAGAAGAAGTTCCCTTGCACGACATTAACAAAGCTCTAAGCTCTATATTTTGATGGAATATTTGATCAATTCTATTTGAGGACTTGGATTTTTCATCTCTTGGTGTGTTACCAAAACGGTCCATGAGAATTGACTGTCGGGAATTACTGCTACTTCAGGATTGCTCCTCCAGCTTAATTTTCTATTTAGGCAAGTTAAAACTCCTTCTAAATTAGCTATAGCTAATCCTTGCTTTAGCAGTTGGCAAGTTCCTTTAGTAAATCAATGGATTAAGTGCTGGGCATTGAGGATGCTTTTGCGGATAGTTAGATACAAACGCAAAACTTTTTTTCTTCTTTATTTGGTGTAGTTACTTTAAAAATTCATCAGTACCTATTTTTATCCCTACTATTAAGGACTGAGAGGGAAATGATAAATATTTGTCAGCAGCCTGTTGCACAGGAATCAAAACTACAATAATAAACTGCTGCATGTTTGGCAGGCTCAGAACAAAGAGGCAGCTGTCTGGATTCCTGGGTCCTGCTTCTAACACTGTTGTTTTAACAGCACCAATGAGTACTGTGAAGCTCAGGAAAAGTTTTGAAAGCATTTTAGGATTGAAATCTGTAAAATGTTTTAAGTTCAAGTGATGGGTAACGTAATTTGCGTGAAAGACCCAAGTTTTAGTTTCAAGGTTGTAAGTGTATTTATCGAGAACAGGTTGCGATACAGATTTTTATTTAAAATAGCTGACATATTTTCTCTTTTATAACTATTATAAGGAATGAATCTTGAACTTAAGACATACCTATTATTGTGTAGGCTTCCTGTTACTAAATGAAGCATGATGTATCTGACTGACATAGTGTACTGATGCAGTGCTAGGTTTGACAGGACTCTTTGGATGAGTGGAACAAAAGTGCTCCTGAGGAATGTCGCTTAACGTGGGCCTTTGACATCTTGAAGCCTTTCAGTGCTTTTGAAGTAAGACTTCAAAGCAACGTGTCAGACTCCCATGTATCTAATGATAGTGTTGACATGTAACTGTGTTCCTGCAAGTACAGGAATCCAGATGCTATTCTAGCATTTATCTTGTTCTAGCAAAGGAACCAATCCACCAACCAAACAGAAAACCCTCCAACAATAAGTACTGAAGTGGTAATACAACACCTGGCCAAACAGAACAAGGGTCACCTTTATTCTGTGCACTAGTGAAGGTGGTGCTGCTCCTGATACACGCTGATGCATATTGAGCTAAAACTTCTCTTCTGTTAGCCCCTCTGCAGTGTATGTTTGCTTTCAAGTTTTGATCCAGGTAGTTACAGAAGCTTCCCAGAGAGTATAAATCCTACGAGTCCACCAATATAGCATCTTTCTTTAGGTATCTCGTTGCTTGTACCAATACAGAGAGTCCTTTAGAGCAATATCATAATAGTCCCAACTCCATAATTTGCTTTTTTTCCCCTTTATTATATCTATTGGAAGGCTGTTTGTGATTCTTCTTCCTCCTGCAGCTGGAAACAAGTGTTGGTTTCCAGCCAAAATTAATTTATGGTCCATTTATATCCATTTGTGCCAGCCTTACTTCTTAACTGGAATAGGTTTCTTGGTACCCGCTCTGATGCATTTGTCAAAGGCTGATCCCTACTGGCCTGTTTTCCTAGCCTCAACAGGCTGTATTTCCTTTGCCTTATCATAAAACTGAATTTATGAAATCTGATAATAGGAGAGAACAGCTCTTCTCTGCACTGATTTTCCTTTGAATTAATCTTTCTTGTGCAATCTGGTCATTTGCGTTTGCAGCATTCTAAAAAGTCTCACGCTCAATGCCACTAATACCTCATTTGATGCATCCTAAAACTACAGTTACCTTCTTCGTGTTTAACGCCTACATATTTCTTACCACTTAACATACTGAGGTCCTTTTATCCTATGGTTGTTCCTCACTAAGAAACCCAAGCTTTTAGGAGAAATTTCTGTTTTCCTTGAGTGTATGACCATGTACTTTGCCCTATTACCGCACTCCATTTTTGTTGATGCAGTTCTAAAGATCATTCGGTTCTTTGTAGGAGTTTTCTGATCTTTCTCTTTGGATGATGCATGCTACTTCTGAGTCATCAACAAACTTCACTTCTCTCAGTGACCTGAACAGAAGTGTAAGTGTGGGATTTGTCTGAAATGTGATACTTTATCAAGTAGAGCAGTAATTTCCTGCTGGGTCAGTAATCTCTGTTGTGTAAGTGCTGTCATTTCCCTTTTAGCCTGTTGATTTTCTAAGTGTACACAGCCTTGCATCCTCCTCTTTTTCTTTCATTCCCCTCCCGCCCTTTTTTTTCCCAGGTCTGTCACATCACAATCAGTGTGCACTTCCATGATCTTATTTAATAATCACGCTGTACTTATTAGAATAGTGAATTATATAAAGAAAAATACTCCATTTCTGTGCACTTTTCTTTGCTGTCTGTTCTAGGCCGTTACTTTTGTTAGGTCTGTCTCACGGACTTTAGGGACCTTTGCTGGGTTTAAATCTTTTTTTTTTTAAAAAAAATGACTAAATATTGCTTTCATGTGCCAGTTCTTGGAGTGTCATGGAATGTACTGTCTGATTGTTTGAACGTACAAAGCCATCTCTGATTCCAATTCAGATAGAATTACTGTACGATTTTAATGCATTAATCTTCATTGGCTCAGCCTGCTGTAATACATTTCTTTGGCCTGTAACAAAGGGGAAAATAAGAAGAACACAATTGCAGAAATACAGCTGTTTAAATATTGAAAAGGACTTCCAGAATTTGGCTTTGATGGGAACTGAGTGCTGGAAGAAGAGAAAGAATTGTGAGAAAATTGGCCAAAATTAGAAAAGTCCAGAATAAAGTTGCGTTTCCTTCCATATCTTCCACAGCTTTGTTGAGCTGGTGGCCATGGTAGGCAGGGATCTTAAGGCCACTCTGAAAGTGGCAGGGAGCACCTCCTGTTACCTAGAGGAAGGAATCTCAGGTATTTGTATTGAAGACCAATTTGATGAGGAAGTTGACTTGCATGGTTAGAAGTGCTGTGAAAGTGGAGTTTGGGACTGAACAAGTTTGGCAGCAGAACCCACAGAGGAAATAAGCTCAGGTAGGTTCTTATATGTGTTTATTTTCACTGTGTGCAAAAACACTCTGCATTTTCCCCTCCCTAAATGATGGCTTTGGATGTAGTCAAGAAAGAAGAAAGTGTCTTTTGAAGTTCCAGTTTGTTTTAACAACCTGACTGTGGCTGCTAGCATAAAAACCAAAAGAGAAAATCCTATTAACAACTGCAACAATATTCCCAAGTGTGACAAATACTGATAGAGTTTCCAAAAGTAGCACATTTTCAGTGCACAGCAAACAGAAAATAAAACCTAGTAAACCAGATAGCTGAGCATTCAAATCAAATGCATGAAAGCCTTAAAATAATCTTTGTAAACAATTAATTGCATACATATTCAAGGTACAGGTTTTGTCTGTGCATTTGTCTTTGCAAACAGAGATGTAGTGCCTTGATTTTTCAGCAAATTTTATGTGCCGTGCTTGGATTCAGAGGTACAGAGAAAGAGATGTTGTTTACTGCTGGTGGAGAAGGATGGTCTGGGCTTCGTTTGCAGAACCTGAGGGAAGGCTCCAGTTTGCCACGTCCATTGTATTGTCCTGGATTGTCCTGTTGTGCTGCAGGGGAAGAATCACCTGCCTGTGCCATTCTGCACTCAGCCACTGTGGTTGCTATCACTGCAGTGGGAAGGTTACTGACAAATGTCATTATGGAGTAGTTGCTTGCCGCGGGCTTTAAATGAGACAGCAAGCAAGACACAAGAATTATACTTACTGAAATGTGTTTAGTAGTGTACGCTGCATGATAACCTGGGAGCCAAATCTGAATGTTAGATGTGGGAAGTATTTGCTTTGGTAGGATCCATTTGGGGAAATTTTCATGTGTTTTCCTTGCTTATCTCTAGTCCTTTACGTGTAACAGTGTTCGTCTTGCTGTTTTTCAGTGGCCTGTCTGAGGCTTTCTTGGGTGTCATCTGTTCTATGCCTAATCAAATGGAAGAGGAAACAGGCAAAAAAATGATGTGTTCTCTGATGTTTTGAACAGTGGAGCTGTGATGCTGAGGCAGGGAAGAATGCAGTTAGGCCAAAGGTGAAAGGACAGAGTGCGGGAAGCTGTACAGCTGCAGGGCACAGATCCTGAGACAGTGGACACAGGTGGAACAAGATCTGTGGGATATATGCATCTCCTTGGTCATTGCTGTAAACCCCATTGCATTTACCAGTGCTGTATGCCTCTCCCAGGTTAGCTGCCAGCCTTGCACATTGCTGTATCCCATCCTCTTAATCCCAATGGAAATTAGATGAGATTTTTTTTTTTTTTGGCATCAGTGCTCTGATCTGTGATTCATATAAGAGCAGCCAGTATGCGTTTTACAGAGCTTTAAGATAATCGTTCTTTACAAGTACTCATTGAAAGTTTATTTTTTCAAAACCTTTTACTTTCTTCAAAATAAACATATGCCCCCATTGATCAGCACCTTAATAGAAAGTTTTACCAAATCACAACAGTGTGAATTCCAGGCAATGTAATTATTCACAAGCTGCACAAAGCAGCACGCTGTGTTACAGGAGTTGCGCTGAAGGTCTTTTTCAGCCATCTGGTGCCTCCCTGCGGTTCCTGGGCACCGCTCTTCAAAATCAGCAGATAGCTTTCCATTCCTTCCATAGGACTGACGATATTCCTGCTCTCCCTTTGTAAAAGTTCAGGTGCAGCTGTAACGATACAAATAACCGTCTTACTGAACTCATCCAGCTCTGAAGTCTCTTCCTTGTCTCCTTCCATTTACACATTTTTACCTAACAGTTGCTCTGCACCTGCTCGCGTGATACGTACAGCTTTACTCAGCGGTGTCTAGGTGCCTGTGGTATGATTTCCTGAGCAAGGAAGGGAAAGGATAACGTCCCAAGATCACAATTAGCCTGACAACTAAACCAAAGAGAATGTGCTGGTATAGGAAAAATGTTGCTGCATGCAGCTTTTTAAAAAGTCCTCTGTTCCAAAAATTGCAAGCAGCATGTAGTTTTCCTGGCTGGGTTTATTGCTGCACAAGTGAACAGGATGGTATTTGAGCTTCACAAATACAACAGAATCAGGTATCTTGTTTCTAAAATGAGCACACAATCTCTGTGGGTCTCTACAGTGTTCGTGTTTCTGATAATGAGTAGAAAATGAAGCTATGTGAATTATGCTAATGACAATAGTATGGAGTAAAAGGATTTAGTGGGAACTTGATACTGTACTGTGTCCTTGTGATCTCTTTAGGGATGTCAGTGTGCAAAGTGTAAAGAAAACCTCATAGCAGCGTGCTGGTAGGGATGGGGCCTCCTCTGAGACGCTGTGCGTACCTTCTGCGTAACATGTCTTTTGTCACTCCAGGCGCTCGCTGAGAGGGTTTGCTGCCCGGGCCAAATAACCATATTTGTATATATCCTGGCAAAACTTCAGGGATAGCGGTTGTGCGCCAGCACAAGTGGTACCAATAAAGCTTCCTGGAGTAGCAGTGACTTTAATGTAGATTCAGTAAAAGCTGTTTGCACAGAGAAAGGGCAATAATTTATACTGTTATCACCATGTCCACCCTAAATGTGATACTGGTAGGAATACTGCAGGAAAACAACAAAACAACCCCAAATAAGATTGTGTTCTTATTCAATGTGTTTATAGTAGTAAAAGCTGTGTGTAGATTAGGTCTGAGAACAGCATATTAGCACTGTTTAGAAGAAAAAGGACAATTAGAGTTCATGCACATTTTTGGTTTTCTGTGCTGCTGGGATTCCTCCTGCTTTCCTTATCTCCCTGGGAGTTGGGTGTTGAGTGCTGGAGGATGCTGCAGCCTACTGCAGGCCTGTGGGTCAGAACCCACAAACATTGTACAGATTCTGTCTGGTAGCGACGGAAGGACAAGCTTTGTACTCCACGATACTCGATTAAAAGGTGATCTTTGGAATCCAGTACGCTTCAGCCAGTTGATGTTGAAAGCTGGTATTTCAGCACGTCCGTAGATAAATGGAGTTCCTGTGCCGTCTGTTATAGCTTTTACTTTATTTGGAGCATTTCTGATGGATAATTAAAGTTTATGGAAAAGGGAATTGCAGGAGAGTATGCTTTTGATTTGCCATTACTGCTTTTATCTGAGATCTCAGATTACTCTATAAACATCAAATGAGTCTCTGAGTAGAGAGTAGGTTAGAATTACACTATCATTATAATGACTACAATGAGGGCCAGAAAGTTAAGTGATTTGGTAAAGTTATTGAATGATAGCACTGTGGTGCTGCTGTTACACTTAGGCATCATGAAAGCAATGTAATTTTACCTCATTATGGAAATGTTAGATCAAGGAACTGGGTCCACGAAGAGCAGAACGTACTTCTTACTTCACAGCTCTCGAATGAGGCAAAGTTTACAGGAGGATGTAGTATATTTGTACTGAAAGCACAGCTCTGGAAACAACCACAGAACTGCCAGACATAATCTAGTTGGAAAGAAACACTGTAAAAGATGAAATAAATAAAGCTTCTGTCATCTATCCCTAAGAAACATCTGTCTTTGAACCTCAAGCACATGGATCTAAGTGATGAAAGATCTGACCTACTAGTAACTACTGATGTTGCCAAGGCTTAGCAGTGACTGCACCACGCTGAGTCAACGATTCTTCACGTTGGAGGACCCCTGTTGAATGACAGCAGTATAATGCTATCAGATTTTCACATCTTTTAAATCTGGCGTGCTTTGCTCAGAAGTTCAGTGAGCATTGTTTTCTCTTTGAAATTCTTCAGCTGCATGGCTGATGTAGTGTTTGAAAAGTTCCCAGGAAGGTTGTGTGTTTTGAAATGTTATCTGTCTGCACTTGATTTTAATTAAAAATGATTATTCTGCTGTGTTTCCCCAGTTTTTATTTTTCTTTAGGATGCACTATACATCTAGTCTGTTGAAAGAGAGCTGTAAAATATATGATTAATGCAGATGCTGTTTACACTTGAAAATAATTTTAAATGGTTTTCTTTATCTCTTCAAGATGCAGTATTGCTATTGTACCACAATCTATTTTGCAAATAAATGGTATGTATTAATGAAACATGTCAATATCCATGTGACTTACAAGGCTAAGCTAAATAATTCAAAGACAGATCTGTAGCACTTCGCATTATGCATTCTCAGAGTTATTTAAATATTCATTATCACTAATCTCTAATAGAGAGCCTTGTCAGGTTACTTATTCCACCCGTGTGCCATTATATGCTCAGCTTTTACAAGTAATTATTTGGATTGCTGCAGATCTGGGTAAATCCAAGTGCTAAAACCTTATATACTTCATGAGGAGAGTCAAAGAACACTGCAAAATCCTTAGTTTGTATTTCTTATGCAGCTTTTGGTAATAAGTCTTCTTTAAACATGGTGATTTGCTAACTGTGTTTTATATGTGTTTCAGTCCTATAAGATTATCAATTTTGCTCCAAGCCTGCTGCAAATCATAGTATCAGATCAAGTTGAATTTCCAGTGCGTCAAGCAGGTGAGATAAATTCCTCATTTTGTTTTCTTTCAGTAGAAAGTCAGTCTGTTAGTTACCGAGTATTGAGCTGTTGCGATGTAAGTAACTTCACGATTGTTCTGAATGTGGAAAAGGGTTGATCTTTGCCATTTCTTTCCTACATGAGGGTCGGCTAAAACCAGGGGTATAGGGCTGAGTCCCACTTTGGCTTGCTTGTGTTTGTAGTGATCCCTACTGGATTGCTGTGATACCGATATGAAAAGAGAAACCTTTCTGCTTAAAACTGACTTCCCAGGGAGCCTTAGGTATTCTTTCTTCTGCTGGTAAAGTAGTAGTGAAGCCAAGACAAGTGGGAATTAAAAAGAAAACAAAAACCACATGGATCTCATTTGAATAAATGTTTCTCTATTTGAATCCTTTTCCTGGAAAAGTAAAGGTTTCTGAAAAAATAAAAAAGCCCCACATAGTCAGTTGTGAGTGTCCACTCACAAAAGTAGATATGAAAGAAGGTCATATCACTGGTAAGCTACACATTTATAGTCTGAGCATGTCCAGAAAGATTGCCCAACTGTGCGTGTGAGTTCAGGTATGGTGTCACAGTTTATTTTAAGGTATACATTTCTGTAAAATCAGATTCTAAATTCTCATAATCTGTTTTCACTACTCCTATATGATATTTTTGACAGATTCAGAAAATATCCAGCTTTTTCAAGAAGTTGATGAATACTGTCTCATTCACAGCTCTGTTTTTATCCTATGGAGCAGCATTTCCCATCGAAGCACTGTTGGGTTTTTTTTTACAGATCCTGTTAATCCCCTGAGTGCGTTGGGGCATGCTGACATATGCTGTTTGTCATGCTGGCGTGTATTTTTTCAAAGATAATCCAACTTTGAATGGCATTGTTAAACCATTCTGTAGTAAAGTTTGATGCTTAATCTAGACTCCATAAGGTCATTTTCATAAATTAATCTCTCATTTCAGTATCATTCAGGAGAAAATAAAAAGTATGTAGAACATACTTTTGGTTTTGTAGGTTGTTTTTTTTTAAAGTAGGGGTGTCAAATAGAAAAGCACATTTAAATTACATTTGTAAATCAACAGGTTTCCCTGGGAATTTTTTAAAAGCCAAGAATTTGTATGACAAGAAGATCAATGGACAAAGTAAATTAAAGTCTTGGGCTAGTCTTTCTGGACCTGTTTCTTGTCTGAATATTCTGGCATGTCATAGACAAAGAATTGTTTTTCCTCTTACTTCTATAAAATATTTTACGAACTACATGTTTTTCATACTTTGTCATCACCAAGAAAAAATACTGTACTCAAGGATATCTTATTTATACTTTAAAACCCTAGCTAGTAATCAAGCCAAAATAGTAGAGAAGAGTTTATTAAGAACATTCCTTTAATGTCTTACACTACATTTCCTATGTTTCCTAAAGAATACCTACAGGCATTTTACTACTGAGGCATAAATGCTGCTTTATTTTCAGTTGAAGATTAACTTTATTTTTCATGGTTTTTCATGTGAGACAGAAGGGAACAATTCTAAGGGATTATGGGAAATCCTAACAGTGAGATAAAGCTTAGGGAATTCACAACAAACATTTCTGTCTGAATAGAAGGTAGACTGTATGCCAGTTTCATACTGGGCATTTCCCCAAGCAGAGCATCCCATCTGCGTGCTCAATGATTTGTTTACACGAGCCTTCCAAAACTTCACGTACTGAGCTTGAGTAGTTGTGTTAGGGGTGAGTAAAAATGAAGATAAGTAGATTTTTGTTTCCTTGTTTAGAACGGTGGGATATTATGTCCATATGCAAGACTGTTGTAATAAAGAATGTACCCTGATAGAAGCTGACTGAAATACTATCCTGTTCTGTTTAGGACCATGCACTTGAGCCTGATCTTGTGTGGAATGATAAAAAAAAAGTTTTTCCGACTCAGCTGTGCTTAGTGTCTATAATTGTTAAGAACTCATGCAGTGGTTTTCAGTCATCTTTTCAACTCTGTTTTACTTTCAGCTGTACTACATGCTGAGCACAGAGTAATGTGGAGGTGTTTTGGAATTAAATTATTATTTCCCCAATGTTTATACTTAGCTGCCATTTACCTGAAGAATATGGTGACACAGTACTGGCCGGATCGTGAACCACCTCCTGGAGAAGCAGTATTTCCATTCAACATTCATGAAAATGATCGTCAGCAGATTCGTGATAACATTGTTGAAGGAATAATTCGTTCTCCTGACTTAGTGAGGTACCTTATATTGTGTAGAGATATTTCTATAGCTCAAGTTTTCAGACCTACCGGTCTGGATATAGTTAACATGAGAATCTCAATTTATTGGGAGATGAAGCGAGTTCTTGTTTTGAAAATGTAATGATAATCAATTTATGTGCGCTTGATTTTCAGAAATGTAGTAACCTGGTTAAGAGCCTAGTGATGTGATTTATCCTCTTACGGTGTTGTTTAAAGTGTCTTATAACAGCTGCTGTAGTCACAGCCTGTCTATTTGGCTGATACAGGGCAAGTAGCATAGAGGGCTATCTGCAATACAGAATTAACCATTCAGGGAAATATTGCCCAGGATCTGTTTTATTTTTTCTAGTAGCCCTTTTTTCAATTACTTTTGCAATTTTTAGATGTAATCCAAATATTTAAATGTGTATTAGCGTTCTTGGTTTTAAGATGTTGAAAGAATGAAGAAATGCTCTTCTCTGGGAAGACCCAGGGAACTACAGGCTGGTCAGTCTCCGTGCCTGGCAAGATTATGGAGCAGATCCTCTTGGAGACTGTGCTCAGGCACACAGAAAATAAGGAGGTGATTGGTGACAGCCAACATGGCTTCACTAAGGGCAAATCGTGCCTGACAAACTTGGTGGCCTTCTATGATGGGGTTACAGCATTCGTGTATAAGGGAAGAGCAACTGATGTCATCTACCTGGACATGTGCAAGGCATTTGACACTGTCCTGCACGACGTCCTTGTCTCTAAATTGGAGAGACATGGATTCGATGGATGGACCACTTGGTGGATAAGGAATTGGCTGGATGGTCACACTCAAAGAGTTGTGGTCAATGGCTCAATGTCCAAGTGGGGACCAGCAACGAGTGGTGTTCCTCAGGGGTCGGTACTGGGACTGGCACTGTTTAACATCTTTGTCAGCAACATGGACGGTGGGATCAAGTGCACCCTCAGCAAGTTTGCCAATGACACCAAGCTGTGTGGTGTGGTCAACACGCTGGAGGGAAGGGATGCCATCCAGAAGGCCTTTGACAGGCTGGAGAGGTGGGCCTGTGCGAACCGCATGAAGTTCAACAAGGCCAAGTGCAAGGTCCTGCACGTGGGTCAGCGCAATCCCAAGCACGACTATAGACTGGGCGAGGAATGGATTGAAAGCAGCCCTGAGGAGAAGGACTTGGGGGTATTGATTGATGAGAAGCTCAACGTGAGCCGGCAGTGTGTGCTTGCAGCCCGGAAAGCCAACCGTGCCCTGGGCTGCATCAAAAGTGGTGTGACCAGTAGGTTGAGGGAGGTGATCCTGCCCCTCTACTCTGCTCTTGTGAGACCCCACCTGGAGTACTGCATTCAGCTCTGGGGGCCCCAGGACAGGAGAGACATGGAGCTGTTGGAGCGAGGAGGGCCACGAAGTTGATGAGAGGGCTGGAGCACCTCTCCTATGAGGACAGTCTGAGAGAGTTGGGATTGTTCAGCCTGGAGAAAAGAAGGCTCCGGGGAGATCTAATTGCAGCTTACCAGTACCTGAAGGGGGCCTGCAGGAAAGATGGTGAGGGACTGTTTATCAGGGAGTGTAGTGACAGGACAAGGGGTAATGGGTTTAAGCTGAAGGAGGGTCAATTTAGATTAGATGTTAGAAAGAAATTCTTCCCTGTGAGGGTGGTGAGGCACTGGAACAGGTTGCCCAGAGAAGCTGTGGATGCCCCCTCCCTGGAAGTGTTCAAGGCCAGGTTGGATGAGGCTTTGGGCAGTGTGGTCTAGTGGAGGGTGTCCCTGCCTGTGGCAGGAGGGTTGGAACTGGATGATCTTTGAGGTCCCTTTAAACCCAAACCATTCTATGATTCTGTGATTCTTTTTGCTGGAAGAATAGTTAAGATTCACAGACATACTACAATCTATGATTGTTCACCACGCTAATTAAAGTGAATTAGAGTAGTGTAGAGTAGTGTAGAGTAGATTAGTGTATAGATGTTCATCTTTGAAAAACAGAAGAAAATCTTCCTCTTCTCCCTTCCTCCTCTCCATTAGCTAGGTGCCCCAAAATGTCTTTTTTTGTCAGTAGTCGTATCTGGAAGAGGAGTGATTGACTATAGATTGAAATTAGGATTAGAGAAGATACTTTAAAAAAAAAAAAAAAAAAAGAAACACCAGACTGCATTAACATTGCTGTCACTGGAGGTCTTTATGAGTAGATTAGACAAACACCTGCCAGGAATGCTTAGGGTATAAATGGTCCTGTACTGAGACAAGAAAATGAACTAAATCATCATTTCCAGTTCAGTTTTTCTAACATGATCTGATGCAGTTGATTAGAATCCTCACTGAAAGAGATAGGTGCTCCTTGCCAAGGTTGTGCTACAAGGTAAGGAAGCTTGTGTTGTTTCTGTGATAATGTAATAAAGGCATGTAGTTTCCCCTGCCATCATGTCATAAATACCAAGGCTAAGTTTATACAAAAGAACACAAAATAGTGGAATTTTGAGGATTTTTTTGCAAACTAGTTCAGGCATCGTTTCATACCCTAATATTCAAAATGTCCTGATGTTACAATGACAATCTACATCTAAAAGGATTGTTGAAAACCCCGGGACAATCACCTTGAATAAAGCAGAGGGTTTCTAAATACTGGCTAAACTTGTAGATTTGTCAGAGGTTAAAAAAGTCAAAGAAACTTTACTGGAACTAGTCTGATGTTGTAATACTGATATTTTTCACTGTTTGCTTGTGAGAATAAGGGGGGAGGAGGAACCAAGGCAGCAACAAGAATAAACTCCAGAGGCTTGAGGGGGAGGGTAAGTTTGTACAAAGCTAAAAGGGTCAGTAGGTAGAAGGCCCCCTTACTGAACGACTTTGTAATAGTAGCTCGTTACGTAATGGACTGCAAGAGGATACTCAGGGAAAACTAAATATAGAACACCCAATATTTTCTGGAGACTTTTTTTTTTTAATGCCTTAGTGGAGTCAAAATTATTTATTTACAGCTTCTAGTTAAGTGCCTCTCAGCTTTTTTAGTCATACCTCACTTTAGTCAATTAAAAATCCTGTCTTGCCTCACTGTTGCAAGTGAGTGGCATCCAAAGTGTGTGGAGGGAGAGGAATGGTAAGATGTTTTTACCTTACTGGCTCTGCCATATGCTTCGGAGGTTGAGATGTGCTGTTCTAGAAGATCCCAGGAAAACTGTGATTTCATGAGGAACTTCTGGCTTGGATCATAACACAAGCCAATATTGTTTAATAAAAATGTACAAATTTGTGTTTTTGTGGTTGCTTTCAGCCTCATAAGCATGTAGAAGTATAAACATTCCTTTTCAAAGTACAAAGCTAGCTGGTTTCGCAGGCAATTGTTTCAAATATTGCCTGATGGATGTGGAGAGGGAGGAGGAAGGGAGGAAAGTAGCTAAAATGTTCTGAAATTAGTTTCTTCCTTAAAATTAAATCCCCTGGGATTTTTTTTCTTGCTTTTCCTCTGCAACTTCCCAGAACTCTTTCAGTGCTGTCAAATTATGTATGGTACTTATGATGTAATATGTATATTGTAGCCAATAACCAAGATTTCTGTTCTATCTTTTAATATTAAACACTGTACCATGATCTTATTTACTTATAATGTATTTCTTTTTCCCTCCTACCATAGAGCTCAGCTGACAATGTGCCTCCGTGCTATCATTAAACATGACTTTCCTGGCCATTGGACAGCCGTGGTAGACAAGATAGGCTACTACTTGCAGTCTCAGAACAGTGGGAGCTGGCTTGGGAGCCTCCTGTGTCTGTATCAGCTGGTGAAGACTTACGAGTAAGTTGATGTCCATCAGTAGATGAGGAATCGGTACTTTTAGTCTCAGCTGATTACTGAGAATGACATTCTTAATAGCACTGGCAGATCTATAAGGAATTCAGATAGAAAATAGGAATTAATAATTGTGATATGCTTCCTTTCCTGCAAATAAATCTATTTATCATCTTTATATCATCAGTGAATTGAAAGCAGAGATGCCAGCAATGATCTGTATGGATTTACTGGCATTTTTTCTTGAGGCTTTGTACTTTCGATCTGATTTAACCTATCTGTGAAAAATTTCTTAAAAGTTTATAACTTCTTTTGTTTGAAGATTCCCCAAATACTGCATATACGAATGCAAATTATTTTCTACTTTTATGTCATGAATACAGTACTGTCATTGTCATATGCTCCTAGTGCATATTGTTACCTGTACCACCTTCCCGATAGTCTAAATCCGTAAAATGTAGATTAGGAGAAGTGTAGTGAGCGTTCTCACTCGTTTTTTTAAAACAATTACCTGTTGTTAGAAACATATGTATAAAGTGCACAAAAGAAATGTAAATGGAGAAAGAGAGAATCTTGTCAAAACAAAGGAATTGTCTTTTCCTTTCAATTGGTGTTTACTCCTATTTGTTCAGCACCCAGCTTGGATTTGGCATTGGTATGAGTGTCAGAGAAATTCAAGTTCTTGCTCCTGTGAGCTGACAGTTCAGTAGTACAGAACATTAGTTCTTCCTCCCAATAGCCGCACTTTATATAAGGTAACACTTGTTTTTAATTTCTCTGTAGGTTAGAGAATTTGCACAAATTGTTGAGGTGGGGACTAGAGAAGGGGAGAGTGAATGAGTGAGTGCTGGATATTAATTAATTTATTTATTTTTAGGGTACAGAAATTAAATTGCTGGTGGGGAATAGGCATTAGAATCTCCAGTGTGTAGATCCTAGACCAACATTTTTCTTTCCTTTGCAGATACAAAAAAGCAGAGGAGCGAGATCCTCTCATAGCAGCAATGCAAATATTTTTGCCTCGGATTCAGCAGCAGATGATCCAGCTTCTGCCTGATAACTCCCATTACTCTGTACTGCTTCAGAAACAAATCTTAAAAATCTTCTATGCTCTTGTTCAGGTTGGCACAGCAATCCCCTTCCATGCACTCATGGGTGTGATTGAATAAGAATACCAGTTTGGATAGGAAAAATCACGTACAATAAATGCTTTTATAAAAAATATGATCCTTATAGATTTTTCTACTTAAAAACTGGTCACACAATCCCTCAGATTAAATTTTTAATGAACCTAGGTACTTCTGCACATCCTGCCTGTAAGCTTACTGGAGAAATGTTCCTATTTTTATAAAGTCACACATAACCTGATAGAAACTATATGAGTATCTAGATCTATGCTGCTTAGCCTCTGAAAGTGACAGTAGTGTAGATTGTAGTGTAATTGTCAGATAAGTGCGCTTAAGTAGGTGGCGTTTCTCATTATCTTCTGAAGATTTGACAGAAAATATTTATTGAGGCACATGCATTTAACAGAGATGAGTTTAGCTTTTACAGGATGAGTTTGGTGAGGAAATACTTTCAGAGAATGAGATACAAAACTAGATCCTAGATAAGGAGTAGTCTGAAAATTCTTATTGGGGATTAAAAAGCTAAAATAGGTTGTTATTAGATGGGAGGAGGATTAAAAAGATCCCATGATCCTATTTTACTTTCCAATAGCTTACCTCGATATTTCCACTTTGCTTTGGGCTTTTAGACAAGTAAGATTTACTAGATGGTAACTAGGTAGTAATTAGGAGTACATTTCACTTACTAAAATGTTCTTGGTGTCCCCAAACCCTGTAACGCTTGGACCACACTGCTGTGGTCCCTAAAAGTTAACTGGACTATTGTGAAGAAGAGGAAAAACAGAAAGAAATAGCAAGTTTTTCTGAGGAACTTTCCTCAAATAGTGTCTGCTCAGAAATTCCTCTGTAAATTGTACCAAGAAGGATACAGTTAGAATGGTATTGATATCTAACCTAATTAGTTTTAGTTTTACTTAAAAACTCATCTTCCTGGGAATGTAACTACTGTAGAAACATGTCTTTTTCAGAAAGAATTAGTATTTCATTACAGTGGGTTTTTTTCTTACTTCAGTACGCATTGCCGCTCCAGTTGGTGAATAACCAGACTATGACTCAGTGGATGGAGATCTTCCGTACTATCATTGACAGAAACGTACCTCCAGTAAGTTTTGGTTTTGTGAAGACCTCGGATACTTGTGTGTTGTCATTTGAGGAACAGTCAGTGGGAAGATTTTCTAAGTGTTCTTTTTTTTTTAAGATGTCATTTAAGATTCATATCCTTGGAATTAGTGGTGTTTCTGACAGAAATGCAGGAAGATCATGTAAGCTGTCAGAGTTTCATTGTCTGAGGTAGTGATACTGTGTAAACTCCAATATGGGCCATTTTGGAAGTTGCCAAATATTTTAGCCAGTTTCTCTCACCTGAGAATCAAAAGATTATCACAAACCCATCGTTTGTCTCCTTTCCTCTGTTTCTTTCATCTATCCTTCCTATTTCTTGAAGAACAGAATAAAAATAGTAACTATAATTCTTGTTTGTATGTGTACAACATTAACTGGCATTTCCTAAGGGTTTGGGTTTTCTTTTTTTTTTTCCAGAAATTTATTTCACAACTTTAACATTGTTTTAATGGCTTTTCCATTAGTACATGGTTAGGGTGTGTTTATTCGGAGGAGTTAATATCATGCTTAATTTTTAAGCCAGAATGCACTCCACTGTGTAGTATTCAGGGCTATATGAGAGTGTCAGTTTTTTAAATATGCATAAATTTGAAGATTAAAGTACAGGCATTATACAAGTATTGCACATATACAGTTCTATTGACTAAGTAAGATCTTGAAAGTTCCTGAATCTTATATAACTGTTAACAGAAACAAAGCTTTAGCTGATGCTGTGCATTTGTATTAGTTTACTTGGCAAGGAATGCTTAAAGCATCATTTCTTTCAACAATACACATAGCTAATTTAGAATAAATGTATTTATTTATAGGAGACTTTGCAAATTGATGAAGATGATAGACCAGAGCTGGTGTGGTGGAAGTGCAAGAAGTGGGCATTGCATATTGTAGCTCGTCTTTTTGAACGGTAATAAACTAACAAACTGATTAAAAACTAAGTTGGGGTTACGCATCTGTAACACTACTTGAGGAGCAATTAGACAAGACAATTTAGTTGATTTAACAGCTCATGATCACTGAGGAGGTATTCCTGCTGCTGTCCTCTGCCTTGCAAAGTCACAGCTACCGGTCTGAGCTCTTAGTGAAATGATTTGACTCTCTAAAATGGCAAGAAACTAGCCCCACAGGAAAAGTACTTTTTTTTTTTATTTTATTTTTTTTTTACTTGTAGCATCCAGCTACAAGTGCTTATATTCTCAAGTATAAAGGCAGGGGAAGATTTGAAAGGAAATCATAAACATGGAAGTTACATAGCTTGTGACAAAAAGGTGGCTATATTTACTTGACTGTAGTATTGTACCTTATAAGAATCTAAGAAAAGAAAAGGGAAATGGGGCATTATGTGGGAAATAATGGCTTAGAAGGAACCTGTGGGAGAGGATTCCTTTGGGGATGGAAGATTACTCAGAGTCCTTTGTGTTTTAGAAAGTACTGTGTTTCCTGACACAGTAGACTTCTCACAATGTAAATATCTGTGTCCTCTTCTTTTTAAAGGTATGGAAGTCCTGGAAATGTAACTAAAGAATACTTTGAATTTTCAGAGTTTTTTTTAAAAACCTACGCTGTGGGCATACAACAGGTAAGTACATTCATTTGTTTCTGAGTTAGATCATTTTGGCTGAACAAATATATTGCTTTTCAACAGTGTGCTCATATCGAAGTTCTCTCATTAAACAAAAATGAACAGAGTCTGGCAGGTTTTCCTTTTAGCGATTCAGAAGTTCTTGTGTTTATAACAATACAGATTTTCAGCAATTCAAAAAAACCCTGCAGGAAAATTCTCAGAAAAGGTGAGTGCTGATAAAATGTTATTATCATCATGTATAAACATTCTAGATATAGCTGAGAGAAAAAACTATTGATGTAGGAGCCTCATGTCATAGAAGGGTGTATTTTCAGGCCAGTCTTTAGTGACTACTTTTGCTGTGAACAACTTAGGCACAGTAATCCAATGATACTGGTTTATTTCAGGAAGATACAAGCAGATTAGAAGGTGTCTGGAGAACAGCAATAAAAGTTATTTTGTACCTGGAAAGCATATTTTATGAAAATAGAGCATAAATTCACAGTTTGCAAGGAAATTATTTTTCTTGGGGAATGCTAATTATTTGTTATTAACATGGTGGTGTGGGGACAGTTCAGTTCTGATAAAGTTGCATAGAAGAGAGGCAGTTCCTGTCAAGAATTTTCTGTGTTTTTCTGCTAGCTCAACTGTGGGTCCCTGGGCAGGTGGGCTTCCAGCATCTCCCTGGTTTGGTGGAATGGCTATAGCATTTGGGTGCCTGAAAGCCCGGAGAATGCTGGCTCCCAGACTGGGATGTTTTCGGCACAGCTCCTCCTGTTTCTCATTCAGCCTGCCATATACTTGATGACTGGGAGTGGTAGTTCCCTGGCTTTTGGCTCAGCTAAAGCTCTTGGGTGTCCAGTCTTTCAGGTTACACATTCCAAACAGGCTCCTAAGAAGCCAGGAGAACGTAGTACACTCTCCTGCTCGTGATTCTGGGCTCTCGATTCCCTTTGGCCTGTAAACCTTGAAAAACACCTTGGAATGCTGTTTTTCAAGTGAAAACTGTTTGGATAATGTGTATTTCCAGAATACACATGCTCCTCAGCATGCTGCCAGATGAAATACCCCTGACATGGCATCTGCAGGCTTCTTACAGTTTAAATTTCCTGTGTCTTGGATGCAGGGTGCCAGGCTGTTGTTGTCACTTGATGTCAAATTTAAACTAGATTTCAAAATACCAGGATTGGCTGCAAAACAAAATTACTTTTCTCCACCCAGTTTGACAACAGAGTAGTTTATCTGTCAGCACATTAATTCTGTGTAAATATGTAAATCTTAAGAACTAAAGAGAGGAATGGTTCTTGTAAGGCTGTAAGCATTAAACGAAAAGGAAAACAGTCTAATATCTATTCTAAACTCCTTGCAATGTTTAACTGCTGAGTGAAAAAATAGACTTCCCTGGGCAGTTGTCATTTGAAGTACTTAAAATTTGTCTGTTAAGAGATTAGGCTATGTAGTAGAGGGAGCAGTTTCGCTTTCAAGATAAATGGACTGGACAATCTGCACATTTCTTCTATTTCTGGCTCTTAAATGCTGATTTGTCACGTTTCCTTGCAAAGTTAGTAAGAACTCTATTGTGAATATTACATTACTAAGCGTTCATTACTTATTCATCAGTTGTTAAGTGCTGACATCATGCTAGAGTCTGTATGAGGTATAGGCAATTCTTCCCCAAGGAGCATATTGTATAAAAGACTTAGGATCAGGCTTAGTACTCCTAAGGAAGGACTTATGTTTAAAATAAGATTTATTATAGTGTTGTGAGAATTATGAAGCAGAACTGTCCTTCTGAAAATGTATGACTCAATATTTTGTTATGCACTGCCCTTGACTGTTATTGTTATTCACATACATGCCAATTCTTTACACTTATTACTAGTTATCTGCCATTAGTGCAGATCAGTGCTTTGTACTGTAGGTTTTTCTTGGTAGAGCAAGCCTTTATATGAAGGAAGCATTGTGTGATAGAGTTTGTGATAGCATGCTAGGTGATGCTATCTGATGATTCCAACAGATATTGAAGTTCAGGGTTTTGCATCTCTTCTGATTCAGAGATTTAGGTGCTAACCTATTTTTCTTTTCTAGCTTATTCTATTCTTATCTCTGTTCTTTCAAAGTAATTTCTCTTCTTTATGGGCCTGTCCTTAAAAAATGAACACAGACACCACTAACAGATTTAGAAGCCAACCAGTTTGAAAATCTCACTGTGCCTTTTCCTTACCTATTCCAAATTTTGCTGAGGCCTGTGTAAACTGTGAGCCTGTGAATACTGAAGTATATCTTTGGTTTACAATCACAAGTGATCACACGGTGGGGCTAGTAGTAAAGGTAAGCATGTACATAAATGCTTGCAGGATTAGATCCTTAATATTTAAATTATTTCTGATTTTAGGATCAAAGGTATTACAGTGATTACTAACACTAGAACCCCTGCTGTAGAAGTAATGAATCTGTCCACGTACATTCACTGAAGAGGTGCACTGCATGTCTATGCATGAGTAAGAATTTTCAGTCTTCATTTAAAAATATCAATTTGTCATTTCTTTAGGTTCTCTTAAGAATCTTAGACCAGTACAGGCAAAAAGACTATGTTGCGCCACGTGTTCTTCAGCAAACGTTAAATTATCTGAACCAAGGGGTTATTCACTCTGTAACATGGAAGCAAATGAAGCCACACATACAGGTCAGTGCATAAAACTCAGTCATAAACACTGCATGTCATCAGAGTGATTAAAAAACAAAACAAAAGAAAAAACTCACCAGTTTTGCAGTTTGAAACAAGGTTTCATGAATCTTTTATGCAGCAATCGATCTGGGCAAAAAATAGCATTTCTACACAAATCTGGGGGTTTTTTCAGTATTATGACTAACTACCTCTTATTGTAGATATTGTTAACTCAAAGATTCTGTTCCATAAGATCTTTATTTTTATTTTTTAAGTCTGCCAGACAGTCATAATGTTCTGGCTTTTATTAATTGCTAGTGTTCAGAATTGTCTGTAGATTTGGAAATTCGTAACTGATTGTAGTGCAAAGATAGTGAGCAAAGAGAACGTGAACTAGGAGGAACTGAACACTGTTTTAAGGACATGTATTATAAGTGAACTAAGAACAAGTGAAAAATGATTTTCATGCTTTTATTTTTTCATATCATAAGCTCCCCTGTTGTAGTTGGTTAATCCCATGACTGTTAAGACGAGGGACTCTGAAATCCATTCTCATGTTAGGTGTTGCATTGGTGAGATCCTTCTGCAGAATGCAATGTTCTGCTGTTTATAGACTGTGTCTTGAAGTATATTTTGTGCATGGTACTGTATTATTATACTGTTAGTTTATATAATTCCTGCTGTCTGGGACTGTTGCAAAAGGCAAGTATGTATATTGTAAGTTTATTCCTGTTAGCCAAAATAAAAGAGGACTGGTTAGAAGAATTTTACTTTTCAGAAAAGTAGGTCTAGTAAATTAGTGCATAGTGGAGAGAAGCTGTGCTGGACTTTGATTTTATGTGTACTTATGTGTATTTGACTTCTCTAATATTAGAGTATAACAGAAGAAGTGATATTCTCTCTAATGTGCTACAAAGATGAGGATGAAGAGCTCTGGCAGGAGGATCCATATGAATACATCCGCATGAAATTTGGTAAATGTTTGTATTTAGCATTTATTTTCTGCTTTCCTCATAACTGTACACTATAATCCCAATTAACATCATGGCCCCTGTAACATCTGGGTCTTCACCAGTGTTCTGAACAATAGGGGAAAGAAAATTTGTTTCTTAAATCTCACCAATCTGTAGTTAAAAGAAGAAGGTAGATCACGCGAGTTTTGGCCATTTGGCTGGTAGCTTTAAACTAAATGATTCTCTTAACTTTTTTTTTCTACTTCACATGGGCCCAGTGCAGCCCAAATGGACTGACTTGCTCATTTTTTAATGCCAGTTTCAGAATCCTGAATAGCAGATGTGCCAGCTGTCTGCAAGTTCTTGCAGCTCTCACTTTGACCAGAAGAGGCCTGACTTGCTCTTTCCCAATTGGAAATTGTTAATGTCTTCAGGCTTTTTTTGCCAATTATTATTACTAAATTATAAGATAATTAGATATATGTATTCTTTCAGAAGACACAGTGCAAAATCTTAGGCATATCACATAGGACCATATTATGAATAATTACTTTTATTAAAAGAGTCATGTCATTGAAAAAGAGAAGGGTACTTTAAAAATACAGCAATTTTAGCTGGAAAATTCCAGCAAGCCAGTCACCACAGAGATATGTAGCATTTGGGAATTTTTAATTAGTTGATTGGGGATTAGCATATGTGAAAACAGAATTTACATGTTCATAGAATAATAATAATAAAAAAAAAAACCTAGGAGAGTTGTTAACCAAAAAATTAATCACGATATAGTGTTGATCACTGGGGTACAAATATGTTGCTGATTTTTGGTATATGAATTCAGTTCTTTCTGTGAAACTAGTGAAGCCTATTTTTGTGTGTAGCTGAGTCAGATTTAAATACAGATTTAAACTGTATTGTGGAAGGTAAAAAAAAACAAGCATGAAAGGACATTAAATTGAACTTCAGTGAGGCACATTTGGGTTTGGAAAAAGAATTCCAGTGATCTGGTAGTATTTCTTAATCATGTTTTATCTTCAAGTTCTCAGGAAAAGTTAGTGTGTAATTTTAACCACATTTTAAGATTACCTTTTTAGAACTTTTTATTTAATTTCAATTTCTGTAGGGATGTTTGGATTAGAACATGTTTGGCAGCACAGGTTTTTATTTCAAGATATAAATTATATTTTCAATATGATTAAAGGAGGTTTACTTGTAATAAATGAAGCTAAAAAGCTTCAACTTTCATCAGATTTAAAACTACCCCAGATCCAAGTCCATTTTACATAACAAAAAGTTTTCCATGAGGTTTTAATAAAATCAAGCCAAAATTGTGTACATATGGTATACAGATGGTACTGGAATGTATTGTTCTTCCTATAGTGGTTTTAATTTACAAAAAGCCAGAATTTTTCATCCCTTAAATACATCGTCTCAAAAGAATTAATGAATAACTAATGCATTCCTAATAAAGGGAATGATGAGAGGTCAGTAGATTTGGAAGACAAGAAGTAAATGCTTTCATAAGCTATATGACATAAACTTGAGTCTGGCTCTTTAATGAAGACAACGGTGTCTATAGTTTTGAAGTTACATATTCACCCTGCTTTTGTGATATCCCACAAACAAGATGATGTATAAAAAAATTATTATTGTGTCATTCAGAAAAGGAACAATTTCTTTTTATTTTTTTAAAATTTGTTAGATGTATTTGAGGATTATGCATCCACTACAACAGCAGCACAGAATCTCCTTTATACTGCTGCAAAGAAGAGAAAAGAGGTATGGAACTAGTGGTTTTTAATGATTTTAAGTTTTCTTAATAATGTTATTTTACGTTAAATTCGAAGATGCTACAGAAAGCTAGTCTTGAAAAATCTACTTGCTAATACATAGTCAAACACTTTCCTGGCTGAGTGCTATCAATTTGGGGAGAATGAAAATATATGTGAATAAATAAATAAATAAATGGATTCCTTGTGCAGCTTTAAAATTAACCTGCCGGATATGAACTGAGTTGGAATACATCTACTAGTATTTTCCCAGTTTTATAAGCAGCCTCTGTCATGGCTGTTGTGAGATTCCCAAACTGTAGCAGGGGAAAAAATGAACCTGATCCTTATTAATTTTCACTGATGCTATTTAAAGTCCTGTTGACAGCAATGAAATTAGCAAGAATGAAACCAGTTTCATATAGCTGCTCTTTAAATGAGGACCTAACTTTTCTGTAGATCTTTCTATACTTACAGTGATCAGTGCAAAAGTGCCAAGCCATGGAAAGCATATGTCAGTTTGCTGAAAACGCTGAACTTTTTTCTGCGTACCATTTTAGCATCCAGTAAACACGGAGAGCTGTTTCCAGATGGATTTTCAGAGAAGAGCATAGTCTTTATGTCAGGTGCAATAGCCTATGACCTTTCACTTCTTTATTGTCAAAACAGTGCTTGCCCGCTGACCTCCTCATTTTCATAATTTGTACTGAAATTGTCAAAATGTTGTAATATCTGAAAAGCACATAATGGGTGTGGAAGTGACATTAAACAATTGGTTTTGCCAAGAAACCTTTCCAAGTCTAGTCAACTTTAGAAGTTATTGCCAAAATCAATAGATTAATATAACTTTATGAGGTTTTAGTCCAAGCTGTCCTTGAATATGCATATGTTCATACATACATGTGCACACGCATACGTATTTATATATATGTGAGACAAGCCGGGAGAGAAGTTAAGGGAAAAAAAATGGGTGAGGTACTGTTTGAGCCTCTTGCCTTCTCATGACCTTTTGTAATTTGCCTCAAGACACCAAAAATACCTTATTTACTATTGCTGATGTGAAATTTCAGGGAGATTCATTTAATTTTGACAAGTTTGGCTGAAAAGTTGAAAAAGAAACCTTCTAAATTTTAACTATGGAAAGATGCTACACATAGTACCTCACAGTTGCTTTGGCCAAGATGAAATTTCTACTTAAAAATATCATATGAATTTTTTAACTTAATGCTATTAAAATAATTTGACAAAAGGAGGTTGTGTGTTTTCTATCTTGTATAGGTATTACCAAAAATGATGGCATATTGCTACCAGATTCTTACAGAGCCAAACATTGATCCAAGGAAAAAAGATGGAGCTTTGCATGTTATAGGATCCCTAGCAGATATTTTACTGAAGGTAAGTGGGTAAAGACTTGAAAAAGGTTGGTAATTCTTATTATCAACTGCCATTTCCAATAAAAAAGTCTTAGCTTATAAAGTATGGCTAACCTTTAGCCATATTTATAAAGTCTGTAGAGAGATTGCACAGTGCAGTAAGAATCTGAGGGTTTTTCTTTAAAAATATTACCATTCTTTCCTGTTTGTTATATTCCCATTTATTGGCAGATTTTTCTTCTCAAGTTTCTCCAAAGCTCTTTTTGTTTGCTACAGAACAGTCCCTTGGTCCTCCCCTGCTTTACTAGTAAAATTGAAAGGTTTTAAAAAAGCAAACATGCATTCCATCAATAACATTGCCTATGATTCTTTAGCAA
This sequence comes from Balearica regulorum gibbericeps, assembly GCF_011004875.1. Lineage (NCBI taxonomy): Eukaryota > Metazoa > Chordata > Aves > Gruiformes > Gruidae > Balearica > Balearica regulorum. The sequence continues at coordinate 66,919,405 of NC_046184.1, forward strand.
ACTCCCTAACAGCCTGCACTATTGTGGGCTTCTTCTGGGTCCAGAAAAATGTTCACTTAACATGTTGCAGGAATGTTTTGTCTAGCTTTCCAGCTTTCTTACCCTACAATGTGTGGCTTTAAGTCTTATTTCATCAGCCAGTTGGGAGTTTTGAAAATAACTGGAAAGAGCACAGAGCTTTTATCCTTCCTCCATTCTTTATAGACAGTATCTACAGAATTCTGAGTATTTTTCTGGAATTTGAATACACATTTAAGCCACACTGTTGTTTTGTAATGTAATCTTGATTACAGTTTGCCTTACGCTTTTGTAGATGGTGGAATCCAAAGTGTACCCTCTCTCCATGTCAAAAGTAACTACCAAAAAGTCAGCACAGTTAGCATGAGAGTGGCGGCCTTGTGCTGGAGGCTTCCTTTTTAAAGTAATTTATTTTACTTTCTGTAGTTGTCTCTCTGTGCAGGATGTGTCTTCATTACAAGGCACATCTTGCCAACATATAACATCTACTTTTTACTAATGTACCAGTCCACGATCTGATCTGAAATCCTGAAACATGAGTAACTTTTGCAGAATTTTTGTAGATTGTGTTGCATTGTAAATGCCCTCCCTTCTACTGGTAGTATAGCAGTGAAAGAGGAAGACATTGTATGTATTGTGAGGAGCCTTTCATCTTGACTGACGGCTTCTAAATGCATTTATCTCTGTCCTGAGAGGGAAAAAGGGATTTATTCCAGTATACTGCTCCTATGAAAGCTGGAGAGGGACTGTTGACAAGGGCATGTAGTGATAGGACAAGGGGTAATGGCTTTAAACTGAAAGAGGGTAGATTTACGTTAGATATAAGGAAGAAATTCTTCACTAGGAGGATGGTGAGGCACTGGAACAGGTTGCCCAGAGAAGCTGTGGATGCCCCCTCCCTGGAAGTGTTCAAGGCCAGGTTGGATGAGGCTTTGGGCAACGTGGTCTAGTGGAGGGTGTCCCTGCCCATGGCAGGGGAGTTGGAACTAGATGATCTTTGAGGTCCCTTCCAACCCAGACCATTCTATGATTCTATGATTCTATTTGAAATTTTCAGTCTTGAAACATGAGGTTATAATATACTTTATAAAAGAATAATAATCCCCAAACACTGCAGACTTTTCTCAACTGTGAATTTGGGATTTGTGTTTGGGATTTGGCAGATTGAAAAATTCCATGAACTATTTCTGCATAGAATACTCGATTTATAAGTGCTTTCTGGCCTATGAGCTGACTGAGATAGAGATTGTAAGGAGCTCGTAGATGCAATGACCTTGCCTTAGCCACCTGGATCGCCACAGTGGCGCCAGTTTAGTGCATGCAAACCTCTGATTGTGTGCACAAGAGAAAATTCTTTTCCCTTCTCTGTTTTTTTTTCTCTGCTTAGTTCTTCATCTGCCTCCCTGAGAAAATGATGTATGCATTAGTGAAGTAGAAGTGTGATCACCTAAGATACATTTTGTATTGAATGTTCCCTTTCACCATCTTCCTATCTTAGCCACTGAATCCTTCCTTTAGCTGGTAACATAGTCCCCAGCATGTATCTTTTCTAGTATCCTGGGGCTATAGGTGTTAGGAAAGTCCCAGGTCTCCATGCTGGTGGTCCTGGCTTCCTGTCAATATCTTGGGATTTAGTAAGGTTGGAATAATGAGGGATAATATTCAGTGAATATCCTTCTCCAGCCAAAGAGATTTCTATCACAAAGGCGTTATCTTAGTTCATTAATAAACATGAAAAAACGATGTGAGTTACTATTGTAGTGTGTGAAATAATTTGTTTTGATGCTTATAGTAACAGTAGGTCATTTGAAACTCAGATCTATTTCATACTAAGCTGATATTGGTCTTCAGCTATGTATGTACTCCTTTGTAGGTAGAGTGGAGGTACTAGGTTATTTATCGTAATTAATTTTTAAGAAAAATCGCTGGAATCAATTGCCTTAAAGAAAATGAAAATTCCAGTTTACAATATTGTAATGAGTAACGTAGAGTTGAATATTTTATATACAGTTCTTTCACTTACCTGGCTTTGAACTTGCTATGCTTCTGAGTTTTGTTCAGCTCGAGGTACGATGTCCAGATATCTTCGTGAGAGAATACCTTTATTACATGGACAAGTCATTGTATTTCCATGGTTCGTAGTTGAAATGGATTACTGACTAGAATTAAGTATGTGAAATGAATGGTCTCCAAAGTTAATTTTTATTTACACCAACAGAAGAGTGTCTTCAAGGATCAAATGGAGCTGATGTTACAGAATCATGTATTTCCATTGTTCATGTCTAACCTGGGGTACCTCAGAGCTAGAGTAAGTTCACCAGTTATATCAATTTCACTATTTGCCATGATTCTTTCCTTTGCAGTTTGACTTCATTCTGACTGTTAATGAAAGAAATAAAGCAAATACATAGTAAAATTTCAAATAATGACCTTGTGCAGTAATTTTTCAGCATTTTGATTTAAAAAATGAATTTTCAGTTAAATGAACTGATGGAAAGTCTGTGTTATATTATTCTTTACCTCTTTGATCAGACTGGAGAATTTGAGCAGTGGTTGTGGCCCTTTTGTGACCATTTTTCATTAGCAGATGTCACTAACTAGAGCACTTGGATGGCTGTGAAGAATAGGTAGGATTCCCACAGAGCAGATAATGTCAGTTTGAGTGTAGCTTGAAGAAAATCTCTATGTGCCCATATCAGTCGTAAACAAACAGTTAATTTTCTTTAATTTCTGTTCTGATTTTTTTTTTCCCCCAGAAGGACCAAAACAATGAATGCCAATTATGTGCATACTGAATTTACTGGAATTTGGGAAAGGAAAATAAAGAACTGCTTGAGTGCAAAAACTGTTATGTGTTACTATATGAATACACCATAATTAAGGAAAAAAAAAAGTAGTACATGCAGACAGAGAGATAGTTAGCATTGGTTTTGAGTCAGCTAAAAACATGCTAAAAAGTTCAGTAGTCACTAACTTTCATTTCTTTTTGTCATGCAGTCCTGTTGGGTACTTCATTCATTCAGTGCTTTGAAATTTCACAATGAGCTAAACTTGAGGAATGCAGTAGAGTTGGCAAAGAAGAGCCTGATTGATGATAAGGAAATGCCTGTCAAAGTAGAAGCAGCTATAGCTCTTCAGACGTTAATAAGCAACCAAGAGCAAGGTATGCCACACTGATTCATCAATTGTATACACTGATTGTATTTTATTTTTTTTGTGGAGATGAGGAGGTTGGTGCAGATTTATCTAAACATTTCTACCATTTAAAGACATAGATTTTTGGAACATTTCATCATGTTTAGAGAGCTTCATTTGCTCATTAGTTACTATATACATCCCAGAATTCTGACAGCTCTCTGCACAAAGGAAGTTAGAATCCATATATTTCTTTTAATAAAGTAAATAGCACCTGTCTTTGTTTTTCTTTAGTGAAGTGAAATAGTGTGTATGTTTAAGAATGAATGTTGCCTATGTAGGAGGGCATGTATTCCCCCAGAACAGTGGATTTTTGTTGTAGATGATGTTTCAGTACTGAATGTGGTAAATGTACAACTCATTTACTTTGTTAGTCTACTAGTTATGGGCTGTAAAAGTGCCTTGGGTAGGTTTTTTGGTTTATTTGGTGGTTTGGTTTTTTTTTGCAAATTAAACTTTAAAAAATTATTTTGTTCAAGAGTAGTCAGTTACCTAGTAGTTTTGAGGTACTGTGTAATTCTGTTTACAGGTAGTTGTTTTCACCTAATTTCAATTGTTTTTTTAGCCAAGGAATATGTGAAGCCTTATGTAAGGCCAGTTATGCAAGAGCTCTTGCATATTGTTAGAGAGACGGAAAACGATGATCTTACTAACGTAATCCAGAAGATGATCTGTGAGTACAGTCAGGAAGTTGCTACCATCGCCGTTGACATGACTCAACACCTGGTAAGGGACAGTAGTAAAGTAACAGTCCAGTCAGAAGTACATGCCTAGTTCAGTAAACATTTAAGGAACTTTGAAGCGCACGCTGTTCAAAGTAATCTTTATAAAGGTCCACCTATAGTATTCACAATATTATTTTTTTCTTTATGAAGCATCTTTAAAACTTGTAGGTTTTTCAAAGATAGTGAATTTTGTTACTGGTTTTAATGAGCCAAGCTCTTACTATTTAACATTTAAAATTACTTAACATAGCCAGACTTCTCAAAAAAAGAGGAGTTTTTAATTTTCTATATTCCCCTTTGAAAAACAAGGAGCATATTTTTCAATGCTGACAGCTCTTACAGATAAGGCGTTGCTGCTGTTGCATTAGCTGTCTTGGTTATGCATGACAAATTAGAAATGTGAGTTTGCTCTTGAGTGTCAAGTTGGTGTTTTTCACAGGCTGAAATATTTGGTAAAGTACTTCAGAGTGAGGAATATGAGGAAGTAGAGGACAAAACAGTTATGGCCATGGGCATCTTGCACACAATTGACACTATCCTGACAGTTGTGGAAGATCACAAGGAGGTGAGATTTTCTTTCATATGTCTTTTCTCCTGCTGTTCCCTCATGTCTTCCATTCATGACAACAAGCACATATGTGTTTGTTGCATCGCTTGAGTTGACATGAATGTGCATTTACTATAGTAGGATGGTGAATTAGTACCAAGTGATCTCTGACAAATTTGAATTTGAAGCCCGGTTTACTTTTGTGATTTCTTAATTGTTTAGCTCTCAACCTTGATGGGAATTTATATCCTGAGGATAAAATCCTTAGCCCTTATTCTGGTAAACACTTCATCGGGTAATTGTATTACAGACTGTTAAAATACATTTTAGGGAGAAATACTTTGTATAAGGCTGATTTTTTTTACAATGGTGACTCATATTTTGTTGTTTACCCAGCCATTCCTTGGATAGAATTCCTAAGAATTGGTCTCCTAGTTGTGGTGCAATCTAAGTCTACATTTCACATATTCAGGGAAGAAAGAGATTCTTTCTGCTCATACCACCTGGTCTGACTGAGGTAGGAAGGAGTTCAGTGACTGACCAGAGAGACAAAGTCAGTCAGTAACTTTAAGCTCAGTTGGCATTAAAGTGCTTTGTCCTAGATTGTTTTGCTTCCTTGATTTACAATGAAAAAGTTTCATTGCAAGCGTGAAATCTTTTTATGAAGCTTATAATTTAAAAATATATTAATTAAAATACTAATTATTTTCTTGTAAGACCATTGTGTTCCTTTGAATTTCAAAACATCTTTCGTTCCTTTGCAAGAACCCCTTGCATCTATTGAAAGCTAAAATGAAATCTGGTAGCTAAGCTGAGAATCAGGAATGATAGTCTGAAGTGGATCTTCAGGTTTTAGCCTAGGAAAACCTTTGGGGTTGAGGTATTTTTGGTATAAACTTAGCAACTTGTTTTTCTGTTGTGTGAAGCACAAACTAAAATATTGTGCAGAGTGCTCTTCATCTCAGGATCTTAAATCATTTTAGAAGTGATATAAATGATATAGAAATGATACATGAGGCTGAAAACTCTTTAGAAATTCCTTTCCCTTTCATCCATCATTAAGTATGGAGAGAGTCTAGGGGATGATGACTTTTGAGTCAAGTGTCTGAAGGTAAGTGGATGAATCTGTGATCACATACTTAATCCCTTTGCTAGAACAAGCCCAGAAAGCCTGACATCCTGCAAGATTATGTCTGCAATGAGTGACCTGTGGTAATAACATGGAATGTCTGTATTTGCTGGTTTTAATTAGACTTATAATGTGGCAGTATAGTTCTCCTTGTAATTTAGTTTAATTCGTAAATGTAGTCTCTGTCCAACATGGCAAGGCTGAATCCCAACTTCAACACAGTTGTGTGCTCCCAGTTTTTGCATGTGTTCCTCTTGCTGAGCCTACTCTGGGAAGTTCTCCGTAGACCGGAGGCAAAAGCATCTCTTCTGTTCTTCCTTTTAACCCCTTCTACTTCAGAATAGAGGCTTTATCTCAAAAACTGAGTACAGTGTTACTTTATATCCAGACAGGACAACAAATACAGTTTTTGATAGGATCTGTAGAATAACCATAAAATAAGATTTTATTTAAAATAAAGAAAAATGCTGTGACAAGTTTTAAAGCAATACTGTTTATTGAAAGTTTGAGTACTTCCATCAGTGAGACCTTATTTCATAATGTTGTGATCATTAATGCAGCATTTAAAAAGTGATAAAAGCCATTTTACTTTGAAGAACTTCTCAAGCTGAGTTAGTCAAATACATTGATTGAATTTCTGTATTTCTAAGTTTTTAAATAAACTGCTTTATGTTTTTATTTCAGATAACTCAACAGCTCGAGAGCATTTGTTTACAGATCATTGGCCTCGTTTTGCAGAAACACGTTATAGGTATGTTTTAGAGATAATTTTTAGAAAAACATTACATGTTTTTACATTAAAAAATCTTAATTATTGCAAACAATACTATCTTCCTGAACAGAACTTCATCTTTTTTGTGTGTGTGCTTCTTTAAAGAAAAAATTATGTTAATTTTCAGTTATGATTTGTTTCTTCTGATCTCTTCTTGTTCATTAGTCAGGCTGGTTATTGTGTTTTGGAGGTCAGACTCACAAGCAGAATGTGCAGTTCTGATTGTAGTTCTAGCTAGCTGTGTTAAAGGACAACTACTACAATTACATTAGTATTTTATGGACATGGTCTGCGATTAAATTACTGCTTTATCAGTACCCTGCACTGAAGAGCTACACAGATTTGTGATAAGGCCCTGAAGAGTAAACAAAGCTTGAGAAAATAAAAATATTTTTCAGTAAATCATTTAGAAGCGATGTCTTTGATGTGCTGGTAATATATTTTTTTGTTGTGTATTTATGATGAAAAACTATGCATATTGTTCTAACTATAGCCAGCATAAGGCCTATCTAAAAGAATCTTTTCCAGTTTGTATTATTTTTCTACGTATTGGTTTAGTTACTACTTACTGTCTTCTAGTTGTTATATGACTCGGGGCTTGGTTTCAGATTTCAAGGTATTTGCAAGCTAAATTTATTTTTAAAAGCACCCTATTTCAAATTGTTTCTCATTTCCAGAGTTTTACGAAGAAATTCTCTCCTTGGCCTACAGCTTGACATGCCAGATGATTTCACCTCAAATGTGGCAGCTTTTAGGTGTTTTATATGAAGTGTTCCAGCAGGATTGCTTTGAGTACTTTGCAGGTATCATCACTTCTGTTCTATTGATGTTTCCACTGTTTGGGAATTCATCTCTAAAAGCCACCTTAATAAGGGTCGCTTCCATTTAGTGGCTTGGTTTAAAATGATCATGTATTTGAGTCATGCTTTGACCGTCTGTTTAGTGTGGGAGTATAACAGGAGCATATTTAAGTAGGAGAAGCATGTTCAAATCTGTCAGTGTGATCAGTTATTGTAGGAGGTCCTGAACTCAAAGAAAGCTGAAATACACAAAGTTAATGTGAAAATACAAATTAATTAATTAAAATGTAGTCTTATTCTATTTTCTCTTCTGAGAATGCACCCTGCATGGTGCACTTTATGAAGAATTCTGCTAGAATAGACTTTGCAGAGTTTGAATTTCCAACAGTATCCAAGAATCTGAGCTAATTAATTCCATTACAGGACTACAGCATCACTGATTAGCACTTGTGTGGATTAGTTTGTAATTTTTTTCTCTTTCACTCTCCCTGTTCTGCAGATATGATGCCTCTCTTGCATAATTATGTGACCATTGACACTGATACTTTACTGTCTAACCCAAAGCATTTAGAAATCATTTACTCCATGTGTAAAAAGGTAAGGCTTCTGATTCTTACTGTTGCGCTTGTCACTGGTACTTAACAGTCAGATTAGCGGAGTGACCAGGTGGTGGCCAGTTATTTCAGAATTAAATGAAACTTGGTCTCGGCTCAGTTCCGAGTACACATAGCACCTTCACACTTTTTAAAGTGATATGCTTTTCAAAAAATTACATGCACAAATCTGTGTGGGAGAAAGTTGTTGTTCGTCTTGACTCTCTTCTATGAACAGCTATTTTGGTAAGTAGAGGAATTAATGAAGCCTGATTTCCTTGGGTTGTGTATCTTGCGATTGGATTCTCTAGTTGTCAGCTAACGTGCAAGCTCATTTGAAGTTCTTCCTACATTTATAATGTTTCTCTTTTATGCTGATTCTCTCATGTATAATAAAGTGTGAGATCACACTGCAATCTTTCTCTGATTTGGGGCAATATAGAGAGTTAGGCATCCAGCTACCTGCTTATTTTTAAGAAACTTATAGAGATTGAATGTATTTGGGAATTCTGCATCTTTGTCAGGTTTGATTGACACTGACTATAGGGTTAAAACGTGCTGAGCAGCAGTCAGTTTCACATATATGCGCATATACATAGAGTGATTGCATACATCTGTTTTGAATCAGAAACTAGCCCAGAGATAGGACTTCACTTTGCCAGGCTGTTAATCTGCCAGTGTCTGTTAGAACTGAGGTAAAAAAATGGAAACAGAATGTGGAAAACATCAATGATTCTTATAAGTAACATTTCCTTTAAAAAAGGGGGAAGCAGTGACATATAAAGAATACTAACATTCATAAAGAACGATAGCAATGTCTTCCACATTTTTAAATTAATCTTTAAACACTTATCCTTGTTTATGTCCCGTAGAGGTGATTTTTAATGTGTCTTAATTCCTTACAAAATATAGCATGAATAGATGTATATATGCCATGTAGAGGTTTTTTGATGTATGCAGGTACAGGAGCACTTCCTTTCAAAGCTGTCAGTGATGAATGCTGATAAACTACATTGTCATTCTGGTTGTTAGGTATTAACAGGAGATGCAGGAGAAGATGCAGAGTGCCATGCAGCCAAACTCCTAGAAGTAATTGTTCTTCAATGCAAAGGACGGGGTATTGACCAGGTGATACATATTGAACAAGTTTTCTATTTTACTGGTTTCCAATGACAAGTGTATGATTCCTGCGAAAAGCAGTTGGAAATAGAGAATTTGAGGGAAATGTAAAGTGTAGGAATGGAGAGAAATACAGAAAGAAGTAAATGAGCTCAGGAGAGTTTTATGGTTGAGGTTTGGGGGTTTGGTGGGGTTTTTTTGAGATTAGCAGGCATGACGGGAAAATGTATATAGACTGAACAGTAAGGGTATCATATAATGTGCAGGATTGTCTTTTTTTGCTTTCTCCTAATCGAATTTCCCTTTTGATGCAAAACACATATTGTTAAAACTATTGGGGCTGAGAGGTTAACTATACATATCCAACTACTGAAGCTGTTTCTTCAAGCAGTATGAACTTTGTTCTTTTCAATATTTTGAACTGCTCAGTGCATCTGGAAATGAAGAATTTTTGGTGTGGCTGGATTGTAATTGCTGGGAAAAACATTATCACAATTTTCCAAAGTTTCTTAGAACACACTTTTAGATAGTAGTCTTTTTCCTATTAAGGGCTAAATTCTAATGGTCTTCTGTTTTACATAGCGCTCCAGCTTAATTTACTTTAACATATAATGTTTGATGTTGCCACAGTGCAATCCATGGACTTCAGTGATAAATTTTCAGTTAATTTCACTGAAACTAATACAACTTTACTAATGTAAGTCTGAAGTAATTGAAGATAAAAATGTTCCCCAAAAGATTTTGTTTTTTTAAAGAAATCTGGAAGAGATTAAAGAGAATTGTATGCATTTGCATTGAAATAAGTTTGTGGTGGAAGGCTTAATTGTGCTCCACGACTCTGTGAATTAAAATGGTTGCACACTGAACTGAAACTCATAAACTAAAACATTCCTAATGCTCCCCAAATAATTATAAAGCATAAACCTGCACATTGAAATATATGTAGATGTTTATTTCATTGTGTAGAAATTTGTGCATACTTGCTTTTATCTAAATTAACTTTCTCATTTCAAACTTTTTTAAGAAATTTAACATCACTTTACATTTATTAGGAAAAACTTTTATTTTTCTTGCAGATTTAGGTCATTTCATTTTTAATGTCTGTTAGTTTGGAAATCCTTGAATATCTTTATTCAAAGATGAGAATGTCTTTAAGTTCTTTTCTAAATCTTTATACACGCTAGAACAAATTCCACCAAATGGCCCCAAATATTCTCCTCCGTGTAGAGAATAACATTGGCAATTTTTAGCTCAGAGAATAGCTGGTTTCAGGAAGATTTATAAGCATGTAATCAGAGGCTTAAAATGCATTTATACTAGGAAGTGAATAGAATGCATTTCTAGGTTATACCTGGACTTCAGTTAACTCTGGAGATCAATTCTGATAAAAGTATTTTAAGATTTGTATCATCTGGCAACATGTGTAATGCCTGTCTGTTGTTGTTTGATTTTGGTTTTTTCCTCCTTTATATTTATATGCCCAGTGTATTCCACTCTTTGTGGAGGCTGTTCTGGAGCGGTTAACTAGAGGAGTTAAAACAAGCGAGCTTCGTACCATGTGTCTTCAGGTTGCCATAGCCGCACTCTACTACAATCCTGACCTACTTCTGCACACCTTAGAGAACATCAGATTTCCACACAATCCTGAGCCCATCACTGCACAGTTCATAAACCAGTGGATGAATGACACAGATTGTTTTCTTGGGCAAGTATTGTGTTTTTTTTCTTTTAAAAGTCCATGGTTTTGATTTTTTTTTGTTCACTTCTGTTTGTGTCCCTAGTCATGTTGACCAGAGAGTTCTTATTCCTTGGTTAGTCTAAATAACAGTAATCCACACCAGGTCTAATTGCTGTGATGCCAGTAAAGGTGACCTGTGTCCATGTAACTTTTCTGAGTCTGTTGAGCTACATGCTGAATTTTCTGTGTTGTGAGGATACAAGGGTACAATACATGATCATATTTCAGAATTCTTTTAAGGGCCTTAATCACAAACTATCTGCTTCTCCAAGAGATGGTCCAGCATGCATTGAGGGAAGTATTCAGAGCTGACCAGCAGGATTTCAGTGAGATGTTAACCTTTTTTCTGAAATGCAGTGTATATGAATTTTCTGTTCTATAATTTATAAAGTATTTTTAACTGCTCCATTTAATGTTGAAAAAGCATTATTCTGTCCAATGAATCCCACATTCTGATTTTAATCCCTGTGAGTTGTTCATGATTAACTTTGCTTATTTATTATTATTATTGTTATTGATGTGCTGGCTGTTTAGCATACTCCTGAACTTAAAATTCATTCCGACCTCCCTTGAACATGTGTGTACACTGCGCTAGTGTGCACTTGGGGAGAAGCTGAACAGTTGTAAATTAAATGAAGGTGGACACAGCCTGTCATCGCATAGCTAAGCATGCACGTGATGCTGGGCAGATGTGAAGTCCAGTGCTCGATGGTTAGTGCTTGCCTCTCAGCGGAGATGTAGCGACTGACTGTGAGATTCAAATCCACTTAAGGGCAGACAGTCAGATGTAGTTAACAGCTTCCTCTCACCTTCCTGCTACGAATTACCTTTTGTCATTGGAGGCTGACATCTGGCTGCAGATGTACAGATAGGTTTAGAACGTGTCTTCTCTTTGCACAGTCAACAAAGTGAAGTGTCAGCTTGCTAGGAGTCATGCCATGCACAAGCATGGGCCAACGCAGGCAGCTCCTGACCCGTAGATGCAGACCTTATTATAGATTGTCATTCTTCTCCTACCTGTTTTTTATTGGTACAGTCTTGCCTTTCCAATTCTAAACAAGTCTCTGGGGCGCTTCTTATAAGATGGTTTCTCCACTCCCCAGTCATCCAAATAGCTTTTCTCCATACCAATTCTTATTTGAGTTAATCTTTCTTGAACAGAATTATATGCCATCTTGGTATAGCTGCATTATTGCCTCAGTGTCCATCTTGAATTTAGAACTGTGTGGTGCATTATAGCGCTGCGTTACCTTTTTCATAACTGCAATAAAACAGTGACTCCCAGCCCATCAATGACCAACTGGTATATGCGGGTTTTGCTCTCAGCACGTCCTTTGTAGTATTTTTAAAACACATATCAAATGTACAGAGTAAAAATTGTTTTCATCCCTCCTCTGTCCTAAGTACATGGTTTAGTGGGATGAGGATGACAGCGCAGTAGTTTGCAGCATAGACTACCTTATTTCAGGTCTGCACGTTAATTCTGTCTATTTTACTAGAATGAAAACCACTTGAAGATACCAGAGAAATTGCCTGCTTTGGCATGTCCAGGCTTTGTGCAGGTTCATGTCTGTATTTGCAGGTATGACCATAGCAGTCTCTCCTTGAAGAAAACAAAATTAAAAGTACTAAATTAAATAGATAAAAAGTGGGGAAAAAATTTCTTCTTCATTATAACAAAACTGGACAGTTCATATTATCACAAGCATTCTGACTTCTTGTACCTGCTGTGTATACAAAATGTCTACAGTACTTTCTATATCTTAAATACACATCAATTAGAGGGGTTACTTGAGATGGTGACAAAGAAAGCATAAAGGACCCAATGTCCCTCATTTCTTTTGGAGTGCCAGTGGCTGAAAAAGGGCACCTTTAAGTCTACCTCTCCCACACCTTGTGGTAATAATATTGTTAATTACTAAATTAGTTTTATATCTACTGACTTTAGAGAAGAGCAAGACTTTTTAGGATTTCCATGTACTGATCTTTTTTTTTATGACTGAAGCAAAGTTTTTGAGATTCAGCTCTTTGTGCTGTCACTTTTCCTACTGCATATCAAATACTGAACACATACAGAGACAGTATGAAAGAAGATATTCCCTATAGGTGGTAAACTTGTCATTCCTTTTTAAAAAGAAATAAAAAATGAAAGAGATTTATAGCCTTAAACAGTTCATCCTAGAGCATTCAGTGAGAAACTAGTCAGCTCCAGAGGGGAAGAATGCTGCAGATCTGACTAGGCTCCAACCTCAAGTACTCCTGTGAGCTACAGCTTAACTTTCAGGTCTTTTGTGTTGCTTTTCAAAAAGTATCAGCTACTGCAACTACTGTTCCACTAAATTCTTCAGAGCTGAGGAAAAAGTTGACAAAGCCTATGAAAATGAAACATGAGATCATGATGCTCCATTCTGCTCAGACTCTGCACTTGAACAGCAACAGATTAAAATGTATCTCTTTGATCTGCTGCTACCAGCAGTGAAATAAATATCTGTAATATTGCTTAAATCTAAAAATCTTTCTTCCTTCAGTGATGCCTCCTCAGTGTGTGGCTTGCAGGTGTAATGTTTTTGCTGTAGTACTGCTTGTCAGGCACTGTGATGTGATGTAAGGGACTTCCTCCCTTTCCCGCAGGACAGCACTGCTTCTAGAAGACCATTGGTTTCAGTAAGGGTAGTAAGGGTCATCATCTGAACAGCAGCCAGATACTCCGAGGCCTAACTGAACAGGAAAAGACACAAATGCAAACAAAATCTGGCTTTCTTGAAACCCTTCTTTGGGTCCACCCCTGCAGACTTCATGTCTTCCTCAGTGAAGACAGCAGTGCAGTCCTTTTTCTCACCAGCTGCTTTGGTTTATAGTTGGGTTGCTTTCCAGGGAGAGGCAGCTTTAGGCTTAAAGTCAAATCAGTGGGAAGACTCACAGATCCTAGAGAAATTGGAGAAGGTCAGAGTAGATCCACCTCCAGGTGTGAAGGACCAGGTGAATCTTACTGCCATGTCTTTGTCAGCCATGCAGGAAATCTATGGCTTACTGGTAACAGTGGCTCTTTAAGATGCTTGATCCGCATAAATCTCACACCCCTCTGTTCTTCTTATGCTCCTGTGAAGTCCTAGTACCTGTGGATCCTGCTCTGCCAGCAGTAGTGTTGTGTGTGTCTGCATGCTCTCAGGCTGGAGCCGATGGTGTTTGCCAAAAGCATGCAGTATTTCTTGAGCAGCACTTGTGAACGCATGAGATGGAATCTGTGAGAATAATACATATTGGAGGTGGTGGTGGGGAAGCAGTTACAGTAAGATAAGTATCTGTTCTTCCATGTTATTAAAAATATGAAAACTATTTAAAACTGATTAGAAATTTGGAATGTTAAAAAATTATCCAGGCAAGGAGATCTCAGAACTCATTGTATAACTACGCATAAATCCAGTATATCATTGTGGATGTTACACATCTGTGGATGTGTGCCCATGATGCCCATGTACCACAGTACATTGTATTTATTTATTTCTAAATATTTTCTACAGTAACTTAAAATTGAATAAGGGCCAGGGACTGAAAAGCCATTTGTAGAAACATTTGTTCCTTACTGCTTTCCACCATTACCCCTGGCAGCCTGAAATTTAGGTGAGACTTCTGCTTGACTTACAGTTATACTAAAAATTCTTCTGTAGAAACTGGGGTGAAAGGAAAATCTAAATAAATAATTTATTTTTTTTTTAGAAGCTGAATGGGGCATTTATTTGATAGGAGTTTAAATAGTTAGAAATCCTATTTTTCTCAGAGTTGTATATAAAATCCCCCACCTTATACAGGAAAACAGAGTTGGTTCCAACTTCGCAACTAGAAGGAAATGGCTAATTATTTGCAGTTTGCCCAGGGACTGGATTGATGTAATAGAAAGCAACTTGATCCTCACATAAAGGAGCACAGCAAACCAGTAAAGGAAAGGCTTAGTGATTTCCTTTTGAAATCATTTCAGCTCAGTTTAAAATACAAAAGATTCTTAGATCTTTTTGTCCTGTATTGGAAGGAAGTGTATTACCAAGAAAAGGTCCTGCAGATTATGAAGACCACACACAGCTTGTTAAAAATAGACTTGCCTAGGAGTTGGGCATTGCACTGCCATGTGTTGCATGTTTAGCACTCCAGGCTTGATACACTCTGGAGGGAGCAAGCAGAGTCTGTGATTGTTAGGGAGGACTATTGTGTGCTGCTGAGCAGGTAAGTACAGATCTCAAAGCACAAAGCCCTAAGGAGAATTGTGTCCAGGCTCCCTCATGCAGACAGAAGGGTGCTGAAATAATGAGCCTTGTGATAGCAAAGGAATGGTCCTGAAACCATGCATTGCCATTACGAAAATATGTAAATGACATAAACAAACCACTGTTTTGCTTGTTCACTCCTGTGGGTACTTGATATAGCTGGGGCGTAGCAGAATGCTGAACTTAGGCAAGGCGGATGCTTGTCCTGTTGTTTGTCTCTGCTGGCAGGTGGAAGAAAGAAGTCTCCTTCTGGCTCAAGTTCACTAAAGATGGCTTGATGCCTGGATTTTTGCTGTCCTGCTGGGCCTTCTAATAACATGCATATTCTGAAGACATGTGTTCATTCTTACAACTTCTCTGTTTAGAAGCTTGAAAATGGAGCATGACAAATATGCTGTCTTTTTTTTTCTATTTGGGCTGCTTCCTAATGATGACTCCTTTTTAAACAGCAGTGCTTGGTTCTTGCACTTTCATTTGCTGCCCAGAAAAGATAATTTACCATGAAGCTAAACCACTAATTACTAAGATTTTTTTTTTTTTTTTTTTTTTTTACTTTTTACTATGTTGCATTTTGCAAATGGCATTGTGTAACGGTAGCTTTTTCAAATGTATTATAAAAGGTAGTGCTAAGTGTCATTAACTACTCTGGTGCATGTACACTGAAATTGCTTCACGATACATTTGGGGCTTAAAGAAATTTCATGGCTTCCCAGTGTGAAGATGCGGGGTAGGAATCTTGTGGATAGATTATAGAGCTTTGGTCAAACTTGGATGAAGGTGCTGGCAGAGAGAGGAGGTAGAGAAAGTTCCTTCCTTTTGTACTTGCAGTAAGGACAACTCTCCCCAAAAGCTATGCTTCATTCATAGGTGGCATCATCTTTAGCTAGGATTTTGGTTTTCACAGTGTTGGCATGAGAGCAAATGGCGATGAGCTTGTTTTCAACATAAATAAACTGACAGGAGTAAGGGGTTTAATTTCTTTTTGTGAAAGCAGACCTTGTTCCCCTGACTCAGTTTTCTCGGTTGGTTTGTATGCCCTCTTTTGTGCCCCATTCCTTCTGAAAAGAAAGTATTGCAGTTAGCAGTGATGGAATGACGCTCTTTGCCTACTTGCATTTTGGTACATTTTTCAACACGTGTAATGGAGCAGCCAAACCAAACATGACAAAGTGTGTCGTTTGATATGCTAGTTGACTTTGTTTTTCTTGGAAGATCTTCTGTGATCATAATGTTGCTCATGGTCATATATAATTTATTGTTATTGTCAACTACTCTGAGAATGGAGTCACTTCACTAAGCCCTAACAGGACTAATAACATGGGAGGTGTAATGAAATCCCTCCAGATCCCAAGCCTTAAGTACATGTAAAGTTCAGAAAGCTGTAATACATGATCTTCAAGAATATTATAGTTCAGTAGCAGGTTAGATGGGATCTTTGGTGACCTTTGCTAATCTTTGTAAGCACTTTAAAAATTGTATTTCTTTAGCAATTTTTGAAGTGGTGGATTGAGCTGGCTCTTCCCCTGTAATCTTTATTGCAGTCTGTGGCACGCATCTTGTTAGTTTCTTCTCTCTCAGCTTGTATCCTCTTCCTTCCAGAGTAAAACTGATTCAGTAATGGAAGTATCTACCGAGACTCTGGAGGATGGCCATTTTCTGTCAGCTCTGGAGGTTTGCTTGGTTTCTGTAGATCTTACTGAAGCTTCTTGCTGGAAGCTGTGCTGCAGAAGGCTTGCACAGAAGCTGCCAGCATCAACTTGAACAGTTCAAACAAAACAAGCTCCTCTCAAGCTCTTAATAGCAAAATGCCATAACGTTAGAGAAGAGTTGAATACTGCTGGCATTTGCAGTAAAGGAGAACCAAAGAGTATCTGCAGAGGCAGTAGAAGAATTTTTCCCTGTCTTGTTTGCAAATAACTTCTATTTCTGGAAGTAAAAATCAATTCTTATTTTTAAGAGCATAGGCTCTTACCTAGTTTCCTGGCTATGGTAACATAAAAATCTTTGTGCTACTAATTTCATTTTCTTTCCCTTCAATTATATATCGTTCATTTGTTTTACTTGAGGTCTACTCATTTGCAAGTTCCCTGTTTGAGTGTACTGCCAATTATTCTTGATATGGTGGAATTATTTCCCTGCTTTCACTGGAGTTAGCAATGTGTCTCACGTTAGTGTCAGAAATTGGGTGTATAATACAGCCATTCTGATGGACTCTTAAATACAGCTAGCCCTGTGGCACTCCATAAAAGCACCCTACAATTCAGTGCATTCCTGCTTGTCATTAATTTTCACTAATAGTCTTTTTGCTAATTTCAATCCCTGCAACAGTACTGCTATGGAAGCCAAGGCAAATTAATTTTCCATCCTATTTAATGATGATAATCTGTATCAAATGCTTTATTAAAGACAAGATATGCTACATAATTATTAAACAATATTTATTTAGCATTACAAACTTTGCATTTGGTAATCAGAAACAGTTGTTCCAGGAATTTGACCAGTGCCTGAAAGGTATTTAATTGCTATTGGACAAGTACTTTCCAGTGGGGAACTTGCAATCAGAACAAAGGAGCTTCAAACAGACTTTGAATGTAGTCTCTGTGACATTGTCTCTGTCTTCTGCCACGTCAAGCACCAGGACTTTAATCCTCTCTACATACATTTCCTTGCAGTGAAAATCTGTTTTTTGTCTAATGAGTGTGTGTTGTTTCAGACTCCATGACAGAAAGATGTGTATAATAGGACTGAGCATCCTAATGGAATTGCAGAACCGACCGCCTGCAGTGGATGCTGTGGCTGCCCAGATTGTGCCTTCAATCCTCCTCCTCTTCCTGGGCTTAAAACAAGTTTGCGCCTCACGAGAACTCACAGAACATGAGGATCATGCTAAAGACGAAAAACACGTTGCAGAAGATAATGGTAAAATCTCCCCTTTTCACATTGTGGATTTTGTCTGGATTTAATTTAAAGGGGGTAAGAAATTGCAGTTCATTTTTAAGACTCATTAGTCTGCTGAAAATAGCTAGGCTTACTGGGTGCTTGAAAGAACATCTTAGGAATTGATTTTTCCTCCCAAAATGTAATCAAAAGGTTTCAATATATAACAGCTAACACTTTGTGAAAGGGTAGTATTGGTGTAAGAGTAACAATAAAACTTGCAGGCCCACTCTTCTGGGTTGTGAATGTGCTCTGTCTTCTCACATAGGCAGCAGGAGTTTGCCAGGACTGCACTGGTTATATTCTCAATTCCTGGAAAGAAGCTGTTTCTAGTACCCAGCTATTTGAAAGACCTGTTCTGGTGAACTTTGAAGGAAATCCTAGCAAGTCTTCTTTGTCCAAATGGAAAGTGATTTGTAAAGTGGAGTTTGAGACAACTGAGGTTCCTGGAGCAGACAGACCTCTTACTGGTGTGTCTGACAGAAAAGAAAAAAACATGAAAGAATACCTTGTGGAGGGAATTGTGGGGCGTGAATTTTACACAGCATTGCAGGCAGATATGTGTGACTGTATTTGACTTGGAACACGAGACAGATGATTTAAAAATCTGAAAATTAGATTGGATGTAAGCAGATAATGTAATCCACTCAGATTTCACCCATGATTGTTCTGTAATGGAATCACAGAATTATTCTCAATGCATGGAAATACAGTATGGAAACAGCACAGTAATTTTCAAATCTCTGTCCTGTGATTCAGTGCTTCTGCTTGTTGCAGATACAGTCATCATTATTCTTTCTAAACTGTTAACACAGGAAGAGCTGAAGGGTTGGAATTGGAGGGGACTTTTTTTTTTAATCTTGATTATAAGTCAGAAATAATTTTCCTTAAGTAAGAAATAGCAGTGTTGAGAATTGCATGTTGGAGTTGCATTTAATTCAGAATATAATAGTTGTTTCATAAGGGGAATGGAAGGTAAAGCTAAGCGAAAGATACTCTTTTAAGTTTGTTCAAATAAAGGAGCACTCTGAAGAATAGCAGGCAGACATTTGGTCTACATCTGGTTTTCTCTTTGTTTTGTGTCAATTTGTGAAGTCTATGCAAGTCTCTGTTTGTTTGTAATTTAAAAAGCACAGCGATGGAACACTTTGTCAAAGACACATTTCCTCAAAAATTTTGGATCCTATTATTGCACAATGGCTGCATAAATGAAAGAAGAAAAATGCTGCCAGTTTCATATTCCCCAGGTGTGCTTAGAAACAAAAGTTTGACTGATCTTGAACATAGGAAACATTTAACAGCTTCATTTTCCCAATTCTTCTAAGATTTTGGGGGAAGGGTGTTAACAGAGGGTCCCCTTTCCAGCCAAAACCTAGATTTATTAATTGTTCTTCATTCATAAATCATTTTTCCTTACACTTTTTAAACTTTGTTTTACAAAACACATCAGAAGAGATACCGAGTGATGAGGAGGAGACAAATGAAGTGAGCCAGGCGATGCAAGAAAACCATGGTGGAGGAGGAGGTGGTGGTGGTGGTGGAGGTGGAGAGGAAGAGGATGAAGATGATGATGATGATGATGACTGGGATGAAGATGCATTGGAAGAGACTGCTCTTGAAGGGTTCAGCACACCTCTTGACCTTGAAAATGGTGTTGATGAATACCAGTTTTTTACACAAGCACTTTTAGGTATGTGTTTGCTAATTGGCACAATGATACAACATGATGAAATAGTTTGGAGATGTTTATGGTCACCACTGAGAAAAACCCTTTTCTTTGTTACAAGTAATAATTTAGATTATTGAGACTCGAAAATGTTAGTCCTAAGATTTTTTGATTTACAAGTACTGCAAAAAAAAATGGTACTAAGTACAACCAGAGATTAATTCTCTTCATGTTCTCTTTCAGAACTTTTCCATCACAGCCTGAATAAGTGGGACTCGGTCACTAGAGGGACTCCTATATATAGAAATATTTGTCACTTTCTAGATGTTAAAATCATAATGGAGAAATAATTTTCTTCCTTCCCAGTTTGACTAATCCTGTTGCTTTTAGTTTTGATACAAGTTTTAAATTAAAAGATTCACTTCATCGTTGTCCATGAATATTGGCCACATGGTTAACTTTCTGTTTCAGAAAGCAGAGGATGTAATTAAGTTCCCCAAAATGAATTGCCTCTATTACAGTGGGGATTCTACACTAAGAAAACTGACAGGAATACTGAGCCTCTTTTGCAGTGCAAATTCTGTTTTAAAACTGATCAGGGTTTCTGTGTGTTTCATTTTATTCTACTGATGTTAACTTGCAACGTAACCTGATAATCACTTTTTATCCATTCCTGTTCTGACAGCGGTGCAGAGCCGAGATGCAGCCTGGTACCACTCACTGACAGCACCCTTGAGTGAGGATCAGAAGAAACAGCTGCAGGAAATTTATACATTAGCAGAACACCGGCGAAATGCTGCAGGTGAGTCACTTCTCTGGGGCCATTTTATCTGTTGCAGCTATGTTGAAACTGCATCTCATCTGTAACAACAGAGAGAATAAATCTCTCTGCTAATTAACATTTCCTGAGAAGCGTGAGTAGGATATTGCGCTTGTATTATCCCTTGCCTGGAAGTGTGTGTTATTCAGAGAGATTACTGTTGCTTCTCATTAATTGCCCTCTCATTGACGTGTGCTGCTGTTTGAACAGGGTACGAACTAGTTTTGCACAATCTGACATTTGAAATGAAGAGCAAATTAAGGGAACATCTAGCTGTCAGCCAGGCATTTGATGAAGATTACTGTAGATTGTTATGTGTTTAACAATTTTGTAACTTTTTAACCACTAACAGTACCTTCACAGTCAGCGTAAGGTTTTAGATATTTAGAAAGCTTGCATCATGGAAAATAAATACAGATTTAATCAAAAAGCACGCAGGATAGTATAACATAAACTTATAATGTAGAGGATTAATTTCTCAGCTCTGTTGCAGAGGTGTGTGTGTTTATGCGTTTAGAGAAAATCTGAGTGTAATTTTTGACTGCCGCTGCATTTAGGGAATGAATCAACCCAAGAGTTTTTGCCACAACTTTGCATTCTTAGCTGAGCTGTATTGTCTCTGACGAAAGTGTTCTCTACAGACTATTTTTCATAGCCTTTCCCTTCTTTGAATTCTAGAGACTAAGACAATAGAACAACAAAGTGGCTACACATTTGACAACAAAGGACTGATCACAGCATTTAACTTTGCTGGAAGTACTCCTGGTGGCAACTGAAGGATCAACTGCAAAGGTCAATGGGAAGGGTCTCATCATTACATTTTCTTGAAATCATCATGACTTCTGAGTGATAGGGGAGGGTAATTTAATGCTGCTGAAAGTTTTCTGGAAAATAGCAGTGTGCTTCCCCCACCAGAATGCTCTTTCTAACCAGCTACTGTAATGTACAAATTCTTGTGGTGTTTTTATAATTTGATGGACTGAAAGGAAACATTTGTCCTCAAGGAACCTGAATGACTGGGAGGGGCCAGGCTGCATCTAATTGAGTTGCACTTCTCAGGTTTTTGCTGTGCAGAATTGATAGATTCATATGGATAACAGTGCCTTCTGTTGTACATGGATTGCCTGAACAAATGGATTTTGGAGTGCATTATACTTTTTTAAGTGTAAGGACATTTCTTGATACACTGTAAGCCTTGGTTCCGTGTTTTCCTGTCATCTGCTTTTTACTACTCAGTTTAATTGTTGTTGGTTGCATACACATTGCTGGATTCAGATTATGATCTCATCTTCCCTGTTTGGTGCAGACCAAATGTGCAGAGGGAGTTGCCTGTTGGAGTTGCAAAGCATACACTGGTTACGTCAAAGGGTCTTAACAAATTGCAGATTTTCCCTTGATGCAGTAGTCTTAAATTATTTCTCTTAGCCATGAAATCAACTCGCTTGAGTTATGATGGCATGGCAGGTGGCTACCCTAAATCTACATGGATATTACCTCCTGCCTGGACAAGTGGTGTGGCCCTCGCATGTCGATGTTCTACACGACAACTTTTTATTTCCACTATTTTTGATGAATATTGGATTTTACTTGGGATTCTATAAACCTCTTTCCTGTTTTGATTCATTCATTCTATAAACCTCTTTCCTGTTTTGATTCATTCATTACCATTCCAGTGGTAGTACTGAATAATGTGGTACAAAATATTTAGAATATTTTATTTATCTTGATAAAAGAAAAACAGCTCCAAACTTATTTCTTCTTACTCTTACACTTCTGTGATTGAACTTCTGGTCTGCATTCCATTTGGCTGTTCTTGACCCTTGCTGAAATATCTACCAGGTTTCTTCTTAAATTTCAAAGACTGGTTTCTGATAAACTGAAACACAGATAACAAGGTGTTTGTGAATATGTTCATTTAGTGAGAAACTGATAGCAGTACTAATTTGAATAGGTGCCCCTCCTTTAGATCTATTTGGGATCGCAGTGGTGTAGCCAAAATAAGTAGGGGTGCTTTAGAATATGAAGTTTGGATTGGAGATAAAATCTTTAGAACAGATTTTGTCTCTGTGTTAATTTCTTTATGATGTAAAAATATTTACCAAGCAATTTTAAGCACATGCTGATAATGTATTTCTTTAGAGCAATGCCCCAGCCGAAAAGTCGAAGCCCTTCCCATACCCCATCAAATTTTCAACAACTGTAGTGTATTACAGATTGCTTGCCCTGCACTGTGCTGAAGCTTTCTTTTTTAATATGTCAGAGTAATTATAATTTGGTCTGATAAATCTTAAGCAGTCTACACCTTGGCTTCTGGAAAAGGCCAAAGTGTGTCTGCCTGTTCCTTGCCTCATACCCTGGAATTTTCTAAGCCCGGCAGCTGTGGGGCAGAAGATTCCACACTGCTTTTCTTTTTCCTACACCTTTGTGTCAGACTCTCTCTGGTGCTGTTCTCTGCTGCTGCTTTTTTTTTTGCTTTTTTTTTCCCCCCCTCACAGCAGCTGCAAAGTAAAGTTGGCGTGGTTCCTGTAGGTTTTTCACTACTGCTACTCACTTAATAGCAACAGTGAAAATTTCTCACTTTTAGGTCTGTCGTGCATATGGAAAACTGTGAGAATTCCAGGGTTTGTGTTTCCAAAAGTGAACCATACATTAGACCTGCCTTGGACAGGCTCTTTAAGTTCAAGCAGCAGAGGGCCAGGACATCCTTTATTTTGAATGTCGGGCCATGAAAATCATAGGTCACTTTTGCGAACTTAGGCCTGGGGGTGTATTGACTGAGATGGTAGGAAGGCATTGCATCCAGTTTGTGGGTGAATTTCTCAGAAACCATAGAAGTTTTGAAATCCTTCACAAATATAAGAAATGTTTTTTGGAAGTTGAGGACGCGAACGACTTACCTGACACTTAAGTTTAAGAAGGTAAACTGTTTAAGTCCTTTATTATTTTATTTAAAAAAAAAAAAGAGATTGTCAAGTTGGGTTTCTTTCAAAGCCCATTTTCCTTCTCTACACTGCAGAGTAAAGAGGGATTTATTTTTCTTCTGCTAATGAGGTTGCTCACACAGTCACAAGTTAATATTTAGGAGTTAATGCATTCAAGGAAAAATCTGCTTTTGCATAGCATCATCTTTGTGTCACTCAGCTGAACTATGGCTGCTCCCTAGTTCTGCTTCTTGTATACTTTTGAAATCAACTGCCAAGAAAATTTAATCCAGATGTTTCTTACAAGGGGTTTAATCAGCAGCGTGGAGTCGGGAATCTTTGTTGTCTATTTTGCAGTGGGGGTCAGAGATGTCTGAGGGGATGGCATGTAAAAAGGTTAAATGCCCTTCCCTTCCCAGGAGATTCATGAGCAAATATTTCTACTGGCAAAAGCAAATGTTGATTATTTTATTCCTTTTTTTGAAAAGGGAATTCATTCAACAAGATTTATTGGGCTCTAGCCTCCACTTTAACATATGGTTCTCTTTTAACATGATAAATATCCGTTTGTACATGATCATAAATAGGTAATGGATTTTAGGGATTTCTTTCTGAGCTGTGTCCAGCTTTGTACTACATTAAAGGGTGAGTAACACAAATGTGCATTACTGTCTCGCTTTGTAGCCAAGGTAATCATGGAATATCAGATACCAGCATCGGCCAACCAAGCAGGATGGATTTACTGTTGGAAGTACAGAGAATCATGAATGTGTTGTAAAATAAAACAAAGGCTGATAACCAGTGACCTGTGTTGCCCCATGCCCATGTTCCCAAAGTGTGAAGGTGACTTATATGAGCACCACGGGGGCTTTACATAGGAAATTAGCATTGTGTAGGTTAGAATCATAGCAAATGTTAAGTTCCATGATAAGCTGCTTTTTCAGATGAAATGAGCTGATGTTGGGTATTGAATTGCATATGCTGTTTTGTCACTCTTAAAAGGAAAATAAGAATCACTACATGTTTTGGCTGCTTCTTTTTGCTCTCTCAAAGTTGAAGTACTTGGTTTGCTTCCATAACAAAGCAAAATCTTTAATCAAAATGGCCAGCTTCAGAAAGAGTGCAGAATATCAAGCTAAAGAAAAAGCTAAAAAAAACCCCAAACCCACTTGTGCACAGTCTGATGGAAATAAATGTGCTTTGGGAGTGTATGTCAAAATACGTAAAGAGTGTTACACAGAATGATAATTGTGAGATTCTTTGCTTTAGGGGGACAGGCTGCCTGTAGGGTGTCAGGGAGACATGAAATGAACTGCTTTAGGACATGACTTTTGCCTGTGAAGTCCAGGCAGTTTGTGACTCTGGATTCCATCATACATGGTAGAGGAGAGAAGGTAGGACAGTAGAGGATTTTTTAAATTTTTTTTTTTTTACTATAAAGCAAGAGTCTGTCTTGAGACTTTTATGAGCCAAAGGAATTGTAGACAACATGAATCATTAACTGTCTCTTGTTTCCAGAATACTTTGCAGCCTTTTTTTTCCCCTACTTTTCTTCCCTTTGCCAGCCGCTATGTTATCAGATATTTCGGGAGATACTCAAAATACCTGAAAAGGTAAAGCTTAAACAATTTTTTTTTTAAAATTCCATTGTTCTTGAAGCAATGCAACCTGTCCATTGCATTTGTGTAAATAGAACAAAGTCTCTTGTTTGGCTTATGCAGATGATACAGAGCTATGAAAACCCCTCACACGTGCCTGCTGTTTGAGAGAAACCTTTCTATGATTTGCTTCTTAATATGGGTACTTTGAAATCCCCACACCTTGTACTGAAATTTGCTCAAAGGGTAGGCAACACTGTGTAATAGGATAGGATACACTGTGTAATGGAGTACTCAGTCCCAGTTCTGAGATACGCCCTGGTCAATCTTTTGGTAATGTTTGACAGTCTGGTGGTCAGTTCCTCAAGGATCTCTGCCTCTGACTGATATCCTTCAAGTCCAAGAGACTCTGTATCTTTGCAGGTGGACAGAGAATCAAGTTTCCCTCATTGCAGCAAAGCATACAGCAGGTATGGCTAACAACTGCTTGACGTTATGAGTGAAAATAACACTCTCTTCTCTCGGATGTCAAATCTTACCCCAAACAGATGCGATACAGAAGAGATGGATGTTCCCAATGTGTTAAAGGAAGTCAGACACTATTCCAGATACCAGAAAAGTCTTAGCATAAAGCCATATCTTAAAGAGGATATATAAACAGGCCAAGCTGCTTGCTTTCGACACCTCTTCCACTGCTATTGCTTTTGTAGAAACAACGAAACAAAGCCAGTCTAAACCAAAAGAGAACTAAAGCAGTGCTTGTGCACTAGACAGGTAGAAACTTCCCTGGCCTGTGGATCTAATCTCAATACTCACTGCAAATGCACTCAGATACTTTTAAAATAGAATATGTAGCATCTGTATGGATATCAGTACCCTGAATCTGACAGCAGTTAATGAGAGGTAAAGACTTAGTGTGATTTTTCTCTGACAGAGAACAAATGCATCCCTTTAAAAAGTCTGGGAACCTCTTGTCCTGGCTGATGTGCAGTCACCAATGGGAGACACTCAGTGGGATTACAGCCTTTCTTAAAGTTTGTCAGCATATCTCCTACCAAAAGGCTACCTAAAGCGTTGCATGTCTAGGGAGCTAACTGATGAACCACTCCCCAACTAAAGTTTAAGGGACAACAGTTCAAAGAGAATCTGCAGGCACATGTAATGGTGATGAATTGGGAAAGCATGCATTTAAATTGACGTGTGATGTGTTTGAAATGATCTGAGATCTGCAGTGTTCCTGATTTTGCCTGGATCTTCTAGAGGAGTGTCCAAGAATTCTGTCCTGTGCTTTTCTCCAGGAAGAGAATGTGCTTGACTTCTTGAGCAGCCTTAAATTTGGTGCAATGCTTTGAACTTGGGATCAGAAAGCAATTTTCCTTACAAGCTGGTAGTTGTCTGTATCAGAAAAATCAGGTGAAAGTTGTATATTAATGCTGAGATTGTCTTCATAGGCTGTGTAGAGGTTCACAATTTTAAGTGCTTGGCTGTGTGCATGGTGGGGTAGGAGATGAACTTTCAGATGCGTTTATTTCTCCAATGTGAATGCAACAGGCTCAGCTCCAGGATTCACCTGAGGTGAATGGACAGTGTTGGTCAGGGGCTGCCTGCTGGACCATCCAGGATTATATTAAATGAAGTGAAATGCAAAAACTGAAAAATTACTTGGTAATTGAAGTTGTTGAGCAAGAAAAATGAGTGTTTTCTTGAAATGAGATTTGAATATTATGTTCAGGTATGTTTTAATTTCCACGTTCCTTGCCCTTATGCAAAATACAAAATTACTACATGACATGGAGGCCTATTGGTTTTTCACAGGACTGTTTACCATTGAAGGTGTTTATCCAAGAGTCATACATCATTTTTAGATATTTTCAACATGTTTGTTAGTAAAGTTGCACATATCCCTCTTTCACTACTTTCCATGCACAGAGATCTTGGAAATGAATTTAACAAAAGGAAGAACAACAGTGCTTTGAAAAGAGAAGACTATGCATAAGCAAGTTATTTTTAGGAAACAGAACTACTATGGCCTCTGAAGAAAATATGAAACAATAAATATTTATACAAAAGTGCATGAGGTAAAGAAATGAATATAAGACAATATAAGCAAGACTCTGATCACAGCTGTAACTATTTTTTTTTCATTGCCAAACAGTGTGTGAAAATTGCTTTTGATTGCATGTGCTGTCGGTAGTACGCTTAACGTAAATCACCTGAAATGTTTTTGGGCTCAGAAAGAGACCAAAGAAGCCATGCAGATTTCTTTTGATATTAAAAGCAAAGACATGAGCCCATGCCTGCAGTGACTCGAGGGAGACCACTATGTGCTACATTAGCAGATTGAATTGCAGCATCATCACCTTTGTAAGAAAGACGCCTAAAATACTGAACTGTGAGTTGGCTTTGAGGGCAAGAATTGACAAACGCAAAACATGCATTGATGACAAGAAGAACCTCTTCCTAGCTTAAAAAATTCTGTACAGTGTTCTCTTAAGCTGTGCTGAATTTGCTTTAAAAATAGTAATAAATCTTATTGCTTAGGTCGAATGTTACATCTGTTGTGCATTTATATGGGAGGAATAATATTTCTTAAAAAAATGTAACATGCCACCTACCAAGGAGCCCAATCTCATTTTATAGCCTGTCTTCGTACCGCCATAAAACTTATTTGCAAGAACACCCCAGAATTGATTTTAAACAAATGTGTGCATTATCCAGAGTTAATATGTACATTTGTGTAGCAGAGTATGTTTGTTAATCTCAGACTTGTGAAGGCAACTGTTCACATGCATGCTTTGCCTTCAAAAGAACATAACCATGGTTTGACGTAGATAAGATCATTACGGATCATCCAAATACAATTCTTAAAATATCAAAATAGTGAAGACAGTCATCTTGCAGTCCTGAGAGAGGGGATTGCACCAGAGCTCGGGCCAGCCTTCTGTGCATGGAATTTATATAGAAGATAGTTTTACCAAGCCTCCACAGGACAAGAGATTAATCCTGCTGAAACTGCAAACCTGGTATTTGTATCAGTGGAGTATTTCCCTGATGATGAGTTGCTGAAGTAGCCTGTTTGCTAAATCACGCTGTTTGATTATGTTTGCCCTTTTCTGTACAGTGCACTTCTGTAAATCCTCCACAGTATCTCCAAGAGCAGGGGTCAGCGGCCCATTTTTATAGCTGGGGATGTTGAGTTAGTGTAGTTTGCCCAAAACTGTAGCAGTGTGTTGCAGCTGGCATGAGAAATGAAAATTCTGGCTCTGTAGAAGTGCCTGGGAGTTTTGCCATTGGCTCTAATGGAGCCAGGATTTTGCCCAAGAAATTTGCTAGGTCCTAGTGTTTGGATCACTGCTGATGCCTCCCAGAGAAGCTCTGCCAGAACATACTTAATTTATGAAATTGCTTAGTAACAGTGAGTTCCTCTTTTGAGCTGCAATTTTCATCTGTCTAGCAGTGACATTGTTTAGTTGTATCATCTTGTGCGGGTTGCTCGGTATGACGAGCTCTCCTGTAGAAAAAAGGTTCTCAGCTAGGTGATGAATGATGTGCCAATTGCTGATTCCTCTCAAGGGTTTGCAGTGAACGTGATGATGTGGGAGCAGAACTCCAGGTGACCTGCGGTATCATCTATACCACGTATCAGGGTGTTGGGAAGCTTATATCGTCTCTGCAGGTATTAACAAACACTCTGGATAGGTTGTGAAGTTGTAGGTTGTGATTGCCACTTTTAACAGGCTCTAAACAGGGTATTTTTTACCAAAGTAAATATATGGCTCCTGTGCCGCCTCCTGCCCTCTGACAGAGTGTTGATCTTCTTTTAGCTAGAATTGCATTCTTAAGCTGAATTCTAAGTCCAAATCTCTTAAAATGGTAGTTTCTTTTGGTTGGTCCCCAGCAAGGGTGAAAGCAGTGTTTGCTTTCTCTTGGTATCAGGTATGTTAAATGAATAATTTAAATAATTTAATTACCTGTTTGATGAAATCACTGGGATATCAACCACTCCCATGCAGTTTCCTACTGAATTTATGGTTTTCCTGGCAGAGCTCAACCTAGCTGGATTTGTGTGCACATCAGGAAAACTCTCCATAGTCATATAAATGAGATTCAAAGTAACACAGAGAGAGAGTCTGGAAAGGTCATATCACTATATGAATAATGGATGTTTTCTTTATTATTAAATATTGCCTTCTATCTCTCAGCACCTTGTAGAGCAGAGTATGCAACTGCAACAAGTAAGGGTGCCTTATGCAACTTCCAAGGTCTCCCTACTCTATCAAATACAGATAATCCATACTGTCCTTTTTAGCACAACATACTTTGCCTTGCACCCGACTGCTTCGACAGGGAGTTGTGCAAAGTGCAGTAATGGAGTGAAATGGCTGCACCTTTGCACAGGGATTTGCCCACAGCTGTGGGCTGACACTCGGACCTTGGTAGCAGTTGTGGCTGTGCTCTGGACAAGCTACATCTATATGGAGAAAGCAAATCCTGTGTTGCGTTTTTCTCGTGCCGTAATTATTTTTCTGGAGGATGTAGAGGGATAAACAAAACCACAAGAGCAATAGGAGAACACCGCAGTGTGTCTGAACGGTGCACTGGATGGAACCAGCTATCGCCATCCATTTCTTTGTATAGACCACTCAGAAATCTGTCAGCACGAAGTGTGATTAAACAGATACCTAGAGTCTAGTTCCTCAGTACAACAAGGATCACAGTTATTGAATTCTGCCAAACAAGAGTCAACTCAGGGCGAACAGCATGATTAGCTCAATTTCTATTGTTGGTTTGAAGAAAGACTGACAGGATCTGACTGCATCATTTTTTTGGGGGTGGGCAAAATCCTGGCCAAGAGGGTGCCCATGCATAAGAAGTCCCCTGGGGAATTAGTTTCACTGGAAGAGCAAGCATGAAATTGCTTCAAGGGTGAGTTCCTACTCCTAATGTTCAGTTACAGAATATTTATTGCCTTGTTTTGTTAATCAAAAGGTTTTCTGATCTTATGAAGGTAGGACTAAGGTAAGGAGGCTGCTAATACTTTCCCATCGTGCTCCTCTGATCTGTAAGTATGGCTGACTTCACAACCCAGGGCCCTCTGAGCCGCCAGGCTGGAGGATCTAAAGGACTTTCCTGGCTGCCCAAGTTCATTCTGTGAAGAAGGGGCAATTCTGCACGGTCTCAGGCTGCCTCAGTTCTTGGGGTTGCTTCTTCCTAACGGTTGCGAAGGCACGTTCGGTTGTTTAATGGGATTTTCTGTTACCTGGTGATTGATATTCTTCCAATAAAATACACATACTGAAAAAACGCTGCCGCTGCGTGGCTGAAGTAGCAGCTGTTTGTGGTTGCAAGTCATGCCTGGCTGCCTGTCACAGAAGGGTGGGGGAGATGCCTTGCGTTCGTCTCCCGTCCACTCTGGTTAGGCTCTGTTACGCTCTCACTTTGCTGTCTGTGCTGTAGCTTTAGCGCGCAGGGGTCTTCCAGGGCATCGGGATCTTGCCTCAGATCATCTGCTTTTTGTAAAGAAAGAAATATTCTCAGTTGTGATTCTGGATTCCTCTGTCTTCCTCCTCTCTCACGTGCACCTCTTGGGGGTTTGTGGCTGTGATCTGCTGAATTAGGAAGAACTGCGGAGCGATGCCAGATTTTTCTGTCGATAAGATATTCTCACAAAGCATGGATTGTTAATCATTAGATTCTCTTACTATTCTGTTTCTTTCTTTAGATACAGCATTGTGTGACATGTTTTCAAGTAGATTTTGAGCAATTTTTTTTTTTCAGCGTTTCAGGGCCCAATTACTGCATGAGGACCCAAATCCTGATTGAATGAAATTCTGTAACTGTACAGCAGGTTGGGGAAGATCCAGAAAACATGAGGCAAACAAATCCGAGGTTAACTGTGACAAGAAAAAGAGAGTATAGCTTTGTTTATAAACTGTAAATACTCAGTTTATAGCTTCATATTCTTGCTCTGTTCCTGATTTTAGGGGGGGGGAAAAAGATCTAATTTTCTTTTCTTTTGTGGAGGGACTTGTAGTTGACTTTTAACTCCAGATTTTACTTTATGACAGTACTGCTGCAGGGAAAAAAAGCACTGGCTACTTAAACATAATGTCAAAGCACGTGTGCGAGTTTATTTTGTTGCCATCTTTGTGGCTTTCATCCAAGGTCACTTGTGTTACGGGATGCCTGAGTCCAAGATCTATTCTGCTGCAGGGGATTGCCTAACAGGACACTAACAGTTCATAATCTAATGAATTTCTAAAGCCATATTGAAGCACTGAGAAGCATTTCATCCTTTCCTGAATAGTTTCTGTTTCACAATATAATTTTGTACAACATTTTCTTACTATTTTTTATAAAATCTTCTTTTTGGTTGAAGAAAAATGGGGGGGGGAGGAATCAATCACTGTGGATATGACCTTTAAAGACCCACAGGTGAGCAATAGTATGTGCAGTGCTAATGGGGAGATAAGGACAAAAATAAGCACACCACCTGATTGTAGGCTGCTAATTTAGGTTAGGAGGCTTACCTTGTTTGGCTTTTGTAGGAGAGTGAGGGGACAGCCAGAGTTGTGCTTCTAAGCCATCAGATGTTTTAAATCACTCTCTGGCAAAGCTTACTCTTCTCTTATAAAGCGAGCTCAGGGAAATGAACCATCCAGGGTGGGTGGGTAATTCTGCTAATGTGAGTACACCCCTGGTGGGTTTATTTGGAGGGGAAAGAAAAACACTTGAGAGGATTATAACCAACAGTAATGAGCGAAGTCTCCACTTCTTGTTTGCTGATTGTGTGCAAGTATATAGTCAGTTTTGCTGATGCTTGTACACAAGAGAGATTCTGAAACACAGCAGTAATTTGATGCGTATGTTTTGTCTTGCTACAGTAAATTACAGCTTTTCCTTGCCCAGGAACTGAGCTATAGCTTTTCTTCTGTTTTACAGTGTGTTATGTTATCTTAATTGCACCATCTATTGTGACATTTTTGGTGCTTTTCATTTTTGTCTTTTACTGTGGATGCTCCTACCCAAGTAAATGATACTACAGCATTCAGGAAACTTGTCAGGCTGTGTTCAGGTCAGCAGTTCATCGGTGAGTGCTCTGAAAGATAATCTATGAACATCGAAGTTGGAGGACCTTGAAAAAAGGCAATCAGCAGGAACAGCTTGGAAATCTGCTGACCAGAATCACCTAAAGGTAGGTGAGGTTCTGAGTATGAATTACTGAATGTGGCAAGCCCCTGGCCATGTGGTGACCATTAGCCTATCCTTTAGAATTAGGGGAAAACCCTAAAGAAGGGAAACATGTAACCCATGGCAGGGAGTATGTTACAGAGCTAGTTTTTCTATCGGTTTATATTGCTATCCCTGCTTGAAACTTAGAACAGTCAAATAGTTCAGGTTGGAAGGGAGTTTAGGAGGTTTCTGGTCAACCTGCTGCCTAAAGCAGGGTCAGCTCAGAGATTAGACAGGATTGCTCAGGATATTATCCTGTTGGTGCTCTTTCTGTAGGATGGGCGGGGGAATTCAGGGTTAGCAGTGGCAGAGTATCTTGGCTGGGCTATGTGGGCAGAGATGATTAGCAGGGCAGGGGTTTGACTTGTTCAAAATGTGATAATGGCACTAACCTTGAATGAAGTGGCTCCACTTCAGAGTCAGAGGATAATTAGACTTTGCATTTGAAAGGAAATGAGCAGGAAAAGCAATAAGCATTAGGCATGAGTCCCACTATCATGCAATTTCTAACCGTGGAAACTACAGCTTGCTTGAAGTAGCGTTTGCTTCAATCACAAGGGTATGTCACTTCCTCAGAGCAGTCCAAAAGCTGAAGTGTGAACTGTAGAGTTCTCTGTTACCATGAACTAGGGAGTTCTGTGGGAGAGGGAGATATAACAGGTTATAAACTCTGTAGCAGGGACTGTAGAGTTCTGTGGGAGGGGAAGGTATAAAAGGAGAACCTACATGAGAAATGAGTGTCTACTTGGATTGCAAAGTGTCAGCAGGTGTCTGGTAGGTTCTGCTTGCTAAGAGAAGCAGGTGACATTATTCACAAAAGAAGAAAGAACATCTCGCTGACAAAGGATCCAAGCATGGGAGAACTGGGTGAATGGAGGGGTCTCTGGAGGTTTCAAGGAGATAGGTTGTGACCACCATGTTCTTAACCTTTTCCAAGATGACAAAGCATAATAGTGAAGGAGAAAAGGCTAGGCAGGGACATACTGGCTTTTGAAGGCTGAGAAAGGCACCTGCAGTCATTTACTTTGTGTTACTGCAAGGGAAAGCAGAGGCACGTTCCTGACCCTGAAACTATTTGCTCAACCCTAATATAGAGATACACAGCTGGCACAACTGTGCCTTCCAGTCTCAAGCTTTGCCATCGAGCTTTAGCTTCTTTGCAGCGACCCATGAATGAGGGGCGCAGATGTCTCTTTATGGACGTACTGGAAAGCCGGATAAGAGAGACCAGGCTGCGGGAAGGTCTAGCTAAAACGTGGCAGTGAGGAAGAGGGTGTGCACAGCTATGCACAAGTTTAAGGAGAAGGTACAGAGCTACTAATACGGTTACAGAGCCCACGTTTTCTCCTTCGCAGCAATGTAGAACACACACATCTGTAACTCTCCTAGATTCCTACTGGCATTTGTGGGGGAAACGCTTTTTCTCTGGTACCAAACCCAGGTCACTACCACAGAGCCGAAACCTGCCGGTGTTTAGTTCATCCTGCCGGCTGTGTGGCGGGGAGGGAGGGCGGCTGCCCGCGGAGCCGGTCCCGCGGCCGTGGGCGCCGGGCCACGCGTGGGCGGGGCGGGAGGGGCCGTGCCGCTGTCCGCGGTGCTGACCGCCGCCCCGCCAGCGGGAGGGTCCCGCGGCTCGGCAGGTCCGGTGAGAAGGTGGAGGGGGGCTCTGGGTCCTGCGGCTGGGCAGGAATCACGGGGGCTCTGCTGGCTCCTGGCTTGGTCTTAAAAAGGTTGGCTGCTCTATAATCTTTCTGTCTATAAGCTCTCTGTCGTTTCCCAAATAGCGTGGCTTCGTGGCCTGCTGGAACCCATTTTCACCATGGCAGATAACTCCGAATATCTCCAACCAGGGCTACCTTTCCAATTTCCTTGCAGAAAGCTACTATTATTGAAATAACTATCTGCTAAGCTGAGCGCAGTGGGGAGTTCTCAGGAAAATAATTCTTCTGAAAATGGCCATGCTACACCAAAGCCAGGACCGACTCTGCTCATACCATCCCAGTGCATTAACTGACAGATTTGCAAAACCTGAATACTTAAAATTCTGACTGAACTGATCTAGCTGAGCTTCTGTATGCTCTTGATTACAATCCTTGATTGCCTAGAACTGCTTACAGTAGCTAAAAATATCTGATATATTCCAACTATCAATGACACATCCAGCATATAATACTGGATGCCACCCACTGGCTGGAATCGTTTTGTCACCATGTGCCTGACTTGCTACAGGAGCCAGAAGGCAGGGAGAGGGACAGTCAGGGGTGAAAGAAAGGGACTCCCTTATTACTTATCTAACTTGTTGGATTAGTTTGTGGTTCAGAATTTTGTAGCACTAAAAGCTCTTTGTGAAGTGGGATTATTTAAATTGGTGCAATCTCTCTGATGGTGTTGGAGAGCTGCTTTAAGTCCAGCATTTCCTAGGAAAGCTGATAGCAAAAGACATTTTTATAGGTTTTATTACATACTTCTGACACTGTGGTTTGGTCTGCAGCAACCTTTGGGTCCATGAGAAGATCATATTAGGCTCAACTGTACCACTCTATGGGTGGCTAACTTTTAAAGATTTAACATTTTTAGAATAACAATAGATTTATTTTTCACTTTGTTGGCATGTTCATGGGTTCCTTCTGACAGAATATCTATGCCAGTCAGGCTTAAGGAAGAAGAAATCTCAACACCTACCATCACCTTGGTTCCCTAGGCCAACTGAGCATCCAAGAAAGGAGTATTTGAGAGGAGAAGATCCTAGATCTCTATACACGTGATTTGTGATGCTGTGAACTCTGCCAAGCATCCCTTTTGGCAGTTTTCTGAAAAGCCCTTGTTAGCAGTCTAGGACACTTTTCCCTCCTGCTCCTACCTTTATTTTGCATTTGGCCCTGTTTCTGTTTATTTCAGGGAATGACAGAATGCCTTTATTCAGAATGGCAAACCTTGGTTGTAAGATTCACAAGGCTGTTTTACAACTCTTGATGTACAAGAGCTTTACTTCTGTCTGTGTTGTTCCCTTCAGTTGCAGGAAGGATGTGAGGTCTACATCATCTACAACAATCTTGCTTTTAGCATAAGAACTTGTCCTCAGGATTATTGTTAGCATGGGACATTTTTACATTATGTATTTTATATATATATTTTACATTATATATTAGAATTCATATGATTCTAGAAAACTCTGCTTCATTCTTCCTGCATGTTCAAATAATGGCTGTAGAAAGGGAACTACTCATCTTGCCTGTGCCAAGCAAGAACTCATTTCTGCAATTGATGTACCATCACCCAGTCTTTGCCTGCAGGACCATGTTCTGCAAAGGAAGAGTCAGCTGTAGAGGAAAAGTTCCAAGAGTGGAATACAACCATTTATAAACCTCCTGCAAAAAAACACAGTGCTTCCCATTACATGCCAGAAGTTGTGCCTTGGAATTTCTATCATGTATGATTGTTCATCCCACGATCTTCAAGAATTATGTACATGTAACTTTTTTTTTTTTTTAATTGTGGACATGTTAGAAAGACCAGGTCAGGCAGACCTCAGCTAGCCATCAAGATGATTTTCATTCTATATGTCACCAATTTGTCAATTTGTCATTCCCAGAAGGCTATATTTTTGGTTAGGTTTGATTGCATGAGGTGACAGGCATAGGCTTTGCTTCTCTCTTCTTTGTGGTATTCGAAGCTTAATTGATGGTGGTTGCAGAAAGATGCCAGATACCTGGATTTAAATGTTTTGTTGTCTGAAGATAAGAAATGATTCTGTCGGGCCAGCCTGTTCTGCCAAGCGGAAGAGAGCTTCATTAAAGCAGAACAACGTCTGGTTTGTCCCTGTTACAAAATACTAGTTTTCTGACCTCATTATTCACATGGAGATTTTTAGAGAGAAAGATGAAGCACCCCCAATTGCTCTGTGAACTTTCTTAACATACCACTCCTTTTCCAGAGATACCTCCTAGTTTCCCTGGTCTCTGGTGTGACTAGACCCTGGGGAAACATGATATGTGCTTTTTCTTCCCTGTAAAGCAGGAAATTGCTGGTTCTGCATTAGCAAAAGAATGAGAATTTGATGGAGCACTCTCTATGCTTCACTGTGATACAATGTTATGCAGTAAATTTACCAATGGCTTCTGCTGCCCAACAGGATGCCAACCCTAAGACTGTGTGGCAAATGTTCTGGTTTTGGTGCGCACGTCTAGGTAATATGTCTCTGTGATGAAAGAGGCAACGGATTAGCTGTGGCAGCATGTGTTTCACCCTAATGAACAGGGCAATGCCCTGACCTACCTAATCTAGTTGGCCCTGCTTTGAGCAGGACATTGGATTAGATGACCTGCAGAGGTCCCTTTCAGTCTAAATTATTCCATGATTCTAATATAGCTGCCTGAGCATATAGCCAGAATCAAGGGCCGTTTATAAAACCGGTGCCGGAGCCATTGCTGCTGCAGCTGCTCTTGGGCAGAGCTTTGCCTCCAAGTGCTGCCTTCGTTTCTCCTGATGAGCGTGGAGGCACTCAGAGATATGTTTTCTGGGACTGTGCTGCAGTGTGGCCGGCTGTGCAGTGTGAACGCTATAGCACATGACAGCCCTGACGTGCCTCTGCCTCTCTGCATCCCACCCTCAGTTCTCTGCCCGCCACCATGGATGTGGCTGGATGACTACCAACTACCTTGCTGCAGTACTCGCATGGAAGAGGAATCCCTGCAGCCAGACAGAGCCCCTTTGGGCAGCTCTGGTGCTTTGTAAAAGGCTTAGGAATCTCCAGATGTGAAAATCTGAGGCTGCCTGCCACCCCACCTGGCGATCCATTGCTCTTCACTGTGAGTGGGTCATTCCCTGTGTTTCTCACAGGGTTCCTGGTTGCACAAGCCAGGACAATTTATTCTGTGGGCAGTCCTGCATCTTCACTGGAATGCAAATTTCACAAGCCCCTTTTTACTGCTTCCAAACAAGATAAATCACCCAAGACTTTAACCTTTATTTTCTACAAATTGTCTCTTTTAGTGTTGTGTGCCATGAAACCTCCATATAAACGGGCAGGAACTGAAAGAACAGGAGTTCCTTTGAGTTATACATAAACCACGTTTGAGCCCAAATAGTGACATTTATAGAGGCAGGTGGCTTGTTGAATAGTATGCTCAACTGCAAGCCATGATACTAAATGTCAGTCTGGGAACGCTATAAATCCTGTCTAAAAAGTGCTCAGATTGTTTTATGTTTCAACATGCTAGCCCAAAGCTCCACACGTAAGAAAAGAATAAACAGTGTGGGTGGCATAATTGTTACTTTTTTTATATCCCAAACATACGCTTTTAGCAATCAGGACCTCATAAATTTTCCCTCAATGCTTGTCAGCGTTGCTTTGGTTTCCAACCAGGGGCTCTGAACTCTGCTGGCCCTTCTCCAGAGCTATGATCTTGCCTGCACTGATGTCTGCAGTTTTGGGGGTCTAGTAAATATGCTTCTGAGAAAAAAAATCATAGCTTCTATCAGTGAAAGACAGAACTTGACAGGTAGGAGTAAGACTTGTTCCCATTTTTAAATGGGCCTTCCTTTACTGACCTTTCTTTGTACTTTACTACCTCTCCTTTGTACTCCCATCCCTGCCTCAAGCTGTGGCTATCCTATAGTTCGGTTCTTTAGGTTTAGCCTTTTGCAGCCTCTGCAGCTCCCGTATTCGTTTCCTCTACAAGTTTCCCACCTGACTGGCATTTGAAAATCCTGCTCACCTCCTCAACAGGATCTGTGTGAACCCTGTTGCCAGATTTCCAGACTGTTCACCTCAGCTACCCATTCTGACCTGCAAATAAGGCTCTGCGAAGTCTGTGACTCTAACTGCTGGAGACAGGCTGCTGCAGGGCTTGTAGTGTGCGGGAGCTCTTCTCAGGGAAAAGAGTTTGAATATATTTTGATTTCATATGACTTGCTTGCTTGTTTTGCCACATTTCTTTCTGTGATTTTTTTTTTAATTTTTTTTTTTTTTTTAGCCTCCTTGGTATTATGCAGTAGTCAAAGCCTTTTGATTAGTGTCTCCTGTAGGCTGGTGTCTGATAGGTCCTCAGCTCTGGCTCCGACGATATCTGCTATGGTGTGACTTTTGCTTTCTTCTGTTCAGGCCCTCTTCGCTGTTCTCACAACAGGACCCCGGGCACAACGCTGCTCAGAATTCACCTGTGGAGCCAGAATGGCAACATCCCGCCTCTGCCCCGGTGTGAGCTGATTTAACTCTTCAGACCGGGATGCGAGCGCCAATCTGTGAACATCTGCTGCCCGTGTGGACTCTGCTGCGAGTAGCAGGTGCACGCTGGGCTGATGCTTTGGCAACGCGTGGTGGGGATCGCGTGGCCAGTCAGCCTTCCTCGGCCATCGCAGGCTGCAGGGCTCACCGATTGCTAGCTACTCTCCTCCTAGCCAGATGCAACGCGGCCTGCAGAAGTTTCTGTTTGCCTCACAGCAAGCACCCTTCCTTGGGTTTCTGGGAAATGGTTTTCCTTTACTGAAACTTAACAAATGCAGCACTTACTTGGGATGTCTCTGATGACAGAGAAGTGTGGGGAGGGAAATTTGGGATTGTTTACGCAACTTCAAACAGATTCGTTCTGAAATTTTTTCCTCCTTTTGCTGAATACAAATTTCACCTTGATAAGTCTAACCCTGAACTGTAGCAGACCCACCACAGGGATGGAGGTCACCTTTACAGAGGAAGAAAAATTACAGGAAGAATGATGTAGTGCTGCAGCTTTTCAGTGTGGTAAATTTAAGGTACTCAATTTGCACCATTACAACTCTTCAAAATGACCAAAGAAAATCACCTCTGAAGCCCAAACTTTGCTTACTTCTCAAGTGCAAAGATTAACCTTTTGTGAAATCTTTGTGTTAAACCTCACTGCAATTTGGCAGGAGTTTAGGGAAGAAAGAAGGAAATGGTCTGGAAAGACAATCATGATTTAAGAAGCTGTTCTCAAACAAAGCGGCCTTATTCTTTTATTTCTATTTATCTAGCTTGTCTTTCAGAGAGCATTTTTGGCTATCAAAACACATTTATTTAGATTTTTCTTTTATGTGACTAAGACCTTGTCAGCCAGTTCCTGGCTTGCAACTGCTTGATTCTGCAACCTTAATATTCTCTTAACATTGGTTTGTATATAATTTCCTACACTTAGTCTTAGGAGCAAACTGAAAAAAACCAGCTTTCCCACCATATGGAACCATATGTATCCTCACAGGGGTCAGCAAAATGGCTGAGCTATTTAAACTGAGATTTAGCAGAGACCTCCACTTGAGTTAAGAGTGTGCGGCGAGAGCACTGAAGAGTTATTTGCTCTGGCAGGGTGGTCTGCAGTCCACGACTGTCAGTGGCTGCAGTGAGTGGTCAGCAGCTAGTCTGCAAGAGTGGTGTTAAACATCAAAATAAATGTAAGTTAAAGGTGGAATGCCCTATTTGAAAAACATAGAGTGTGCTGTGGGTTTACTGTGAACCACTGGGCTGCGGGGTTTGTGAACTGCTAGTCTGTATGGCTAACTGCTAGAAGGTGGGTCGCTTTCTTTGCTAGGGAGTTCTTCAGATGTTTGAAGAACCTGGGCTTTGATTTGAGTTGCTGTGGAAGAGTGCATCCATGGCCATCCCTCCTGTCCCAGCTCCTGTATCTCACCCTGTTGCTTGTGAAAGTGGTCACTTCCTTCTACCTGTGCAACCTGGGTGATGTCACCAAGAGTGAGGTGACAGAAGGAAAGATGCCATCTGTGCATGCTGCTGTTCTGTCGTATGTCACAGTGATCCCAACAGCAGAGAATTACAGAAAAGCCTTGCTTGGTCCTTGGCCCTGCTTTACATTGGTGGTGAGCTGTTGGGCCTTTTCACTCCAGAGGCCCAGTCCACTCTAAATTTTTCTGTTTCTGTGCTTAGTGCATGAGCAGCCTTTAAAACAAAGCACATTGTTCTGCAGTATTTGCTGTATTTCCTCAGGAGTAAGCAGCTGGTAGCCCTGCCTAAGCAAAGACAATAGCAGGGATTTTTTGGCAGTGCTAACCAGGGCATTGCCAGTAGCTGTTTATTAAAAAAACCAAACAAACAACACAACCCTAACTTAGGGCAGCTTTCTCGTTCCCCCTTTTTAGGCTTCTCTAAAGTTTCCTGCTTGCCCATATTGCCCGGCTGCTGTCTCTGTGTCCCTCTGAACTCGGCCAGCCTCCGTTCGTTGAAGCCTGCAGAGCAAACACGACGTGGTTGTGTAGCAGAACACTTGCAGCATTGATCAGGCCCTTGTAAATGATTTTATAACCATCCACTGTGGGGTTGCTGTGTGCCTTGTTGCGAGTGCAGAGGTCTCCCGTTGCGACGGAGTATGCCAGTGCAAGCACACGTGGGTAACTGGGGGCCTGGTGCACAGTCAACAGCTGAGTGTGAACCGCTGGGTTTGGGCATGTCTCCTTGGATTGCGGACAGATTTCCAAGGCAGCAGTGCATCCCCTTCTGGGATACAGAATACTACTTCCTTTCAGTGCTTTGAAGACTTGCTTCAAAACTTCAAGAGCTTCTAAATAAAGCAGTTGGATCCTTTCTTAATATTGGTGAAACACTGTGGTTTTCCCTAAATTCATCCTCAAAATAGCTGGACTAATATTGCTGGAAATGTCTCAAAATATTTAGCCTGAGGCAAGCGCATTAGAGGGAAAAATTCTGCAAATGCAATGTTTGGCAGTTGCGAGCAACTGAAGTCAGGGTCTTATAAAAGGAAGTACGAGGCAAATTTAACTATTGTCATGTGTGCCAGGTGTCTGCCTATACTAACATTTCTGGGTGGATACACAAGTAATATGTGAAAGTTCATAATATATCCTTTCTCTTTAGGAACCAGCTTTATTCTGGTAAAACTCATTAAAGTCTATGGAATTACAAGATCATAAATCTAATATAACACTGGAAAATCAGGCCCTATAGATATGCTCTGTGTGTGGTATCAATCTATTTGCGGTGTATGTATAAATAAGATTTGTGGTGAAATGAGAAAAACAAGCTGCTTGTACATCATCTAGGAATGAGCTCTATGTTGTGCTTAATATTTTCCAGAGACAAATGTGGTGACAGACTTATCAGAAACACTGGCTGAAATGAAGCTGGTGATCCAAACATCCTCATCATCCTTTATCCTAAAGCCAAAGCAAAAATGAGACTTCCCAGTGGGTGTGGGCCATAGTAACATTACTTTTTACCGTCATTATTATTATTATATTCAGATGTTGGTTGTGTTTACAATTACAGCGCTGGCAGACAGGCTCTATTAGAACTGCCAAAGCTGATCATCTAGCCTCAAATCTGATCATATTACTGAGAACACAGTCTGGGATTTTACAGGGGCCTGAGACAAATTGACTCTTTCTTCCTTGCCAGCTCATCTTGCCGTATCTATTTCACAGTGAGGCACAACATCTATTTTATTAAGCCTCCGTCACTTGCTGTGGATTCTTCTGGGTGGCTGTTGGGCAGAGACCAAGCAAAGTCAGTGGCTTTGCGCTCGCGGAGGGAACAACACACAGGTATCCTTGCGGGTTGGGTGGGTAAGTGAGCTCGTGTTCACTGCACGTGAAAGATAAACAAGAGCTTTCTTTCCCATTTTGGCACTCTTTCTTTGTAGCAAAAGGAGTTATGGAGGACAGGAAATGCCTGACAAGCCAATAGATGTCATTTCTCTGTGATTAGGCTGATTATTTTTTTTTTTCCTGTCCCAGGAATAACAAGCCAACAGCATTTGCATGGTGTACATTGCATCCAAAGAATCAAGTGGGCCTAGCAGCTAAACTGGGACAAAATATATCCTTCAGGCAGGTCTAGCAGCCAGCACTTCAGTGAGTTTCCACTACACAGACTCTGTTCCCTGGATTTAATGGCTCACTGAGTGAAATT
This sequence comes from Balearica regulorum gibbericeps, assembly GCF_011004875.1. NCBI lineage: Eukaryota > Metazoa > Chordata > Aves > Gruiformes > Gruidae > Balearica > Balearica regulorum. The sequence goes on from NC_046184.1 coordinate 66,961,367, forward strand.
GAAGAAATGAGCGGGTTAGCTTGCCCTCTGGAGAGAGAGAGATATGCTCTTCAGAAAGCAAGGTAGATATTTAGATTAATGCAAGCAGAGCCAAGGAAGCAGGGACCCCAAGAAAATGGCCATGTGCAAAAGGATTATTCTGAGGAAACAGTCTAGGGTAAACAGCAGAATAAAACTACTTGAGCTTTGATCCTGACTCCAACAGAAGGGCTGTTTTCTACCATAGGAATGACTCCCTGCAGCTGAATATTAAGACTGTCTCAAAACAGTCTCAAAACAGCACAAACCTTCCAGCTCCCACTTATTAGATCTCAGGACAGGAGGTCATGGGGCTTTGTGACAGCAGCATTCTCCTGTCCCACAAAATAGGGAGATCCCAAAAACTGCCCCTTTACCTGACAGGGTATAGCAAGGGCACTGGAGCCTGTGGGTCCAGCCCTAATTCAGGAAAGGAGATTTCCCATATCCCAGCAGACTGCCAAACACTTGGTCACTGAAGTGGTCTATGGCAGCATCTCCTTTCTTTACTGCTGGCAAAAGCTGTTGCAAGTAGACATCGTCTAAGAGAAAGAGTTTGTTTTGATGAAGCTGAAATGTATGTTTATGTTTTCTCTTTGGTGGAAACTGCTTGCAGATGGCCTGGGGTTTCAAGCAAACTGAAATTGCCTTTTTAGTGGCAAAATTATTAATTCCACCCTATCCTGCATTGTACAGTGCTGTTGGCATGAGGAGCCTTGGAGAGGGGATGTGGCTTCAGGCTCAGCGGGGAACAGTTTCAGGAGCAGGCAGCAAAATCTAGCTGCCTCTTCTGCCATGGGAGGCAAGAATCTGCTGAATCCTGAAATCAGGAGGAGACAGAAGTCAGGAATCTGCTTCTTGCAGAGACAAGATCTGCCTTGGAGGAGTGCAAAGGTCTTCTGATGCATAGCTTGCAGAGTTTCCCAGATGTCTGAGCACCACAGTTGGTTGTCCCTGCCATTTGTGGAGGCAAGGTTATCCAGCGGAGCTGATGCAGTTCTGCCACTGCTCTCATAGCAGCAAGATTACAGATCCAAAGTGCCTGCTCTGTTTTGAGCTCAGGAAAAACTGTCATCTTGCTTTGAAAGTGGCAGGATTTTCCTGCCCTATTCAGCTCAACAGCCATGGGAGAGAGAAGGCCAGGGAGGGGGAAGATAGAAGGGTGATCCAGAGTGGTTGCCACCCAAGGGGATGCCTGGCTGCCTCAGCAGGAGAAGCAGTGAGTCCTCAAGCACTACTCCACTCCCAGAGTCCACAGGGTCTGTCCAAGAGCAATTGCTGAGTTCCTGCAGTCAGGCCCAGATGGGGAGTCCCTCCCGCAGCTCTCCATCCTCTGGGACAGAACAAGAGAGAAAAAAGAAAGGGCAGGTGTGGAGTAATGGTGCACACGTTCCACTCCAAAGTCTGGCTGGGTATTTACCAAGTTAAGAAATAGAGCTCCTTACGCATACCATTCCTCTTTCTAGTTGGTACAATATTTTCCTGTGCCCTTTGCTTTATGAAACAACTGTTTTTCAAGCTACCAAGTGCTTTCCTTCCGTGCCCTGTTGCCTTTCTCTTTCTCCCTCTCTCTCTCCTAACTGCATAATTACCATCCTTGGCTTTCTCCACTTCCTATCTGTTCCTTACCCCTCACTGTCAGTTAATTGAAAAACATCTTTCCATAGAGCAGAAGCCTTCATAAGAAAGTCATAAACCCCCACCCCTGCAGCAGCGAGGTGTTCAGAGCTGCCCAGGAATGGGTTGGTGTTCTGCTCTGGGCTGTAAGCCCACTATGGGTTTCTGAGCCCTTTAGGTTTGTGTGAGGGAGGGAGGAGGCATCCTTGAGGTCCCTTTCTCTGAGTTCTTTTTTTCTTTTTATTTATTTACTCAAATTCAATTTTTAGCACCTCTTTTGGGAGTTTGTAGGTAAGTAGGAAATAAGTGTATCCTCACTGAGCTAGTGTTGTTCCAACAGCTCTTTGTTGTGGACAATCCAGGCACATCTGTGTTGGACCTCAATCCAGAAAACTTCTGAAATCAAAGGAAATGGGATTGGGTCTCCTGGCTTAGAGAAGCTCAGCACAGAGGTGAGCCCTCCTCAGGAGAGGACCATCTATTGAATGGACAGTGCCAGCAGGAGCCTCCATCCTTAGGACAGGCTGTCCACTGGCTCCTTCAGATGGGTGAGTCCTCACAGTTGCTCTTCCTGGTCTTTACCAGGTCTTTACATTGGAAACTGCCCCATGTTTCCCTTTGAGCTGGGAAGTTTCTTCTAATCTTCTTCAGATTTTTCTAAGCGCACACTTGACTCTTTCTAATGGATTTAAGAAGTTATTTGCATTGACTTACTGCATGGCGTTTCAACGTGCTGTGATAGACAATCCAAATGGGCCAAGTAAAAGCTCCTGCTGTGTGTGCAAGAGTGAAAACAGGAAGAGGAAGGTGGCGATATCACTGTCAGCACAGCTGTTTGTGGAGAGGAACCATTTTCCCCTTCACTCTGAGCAATAGGCATTTAGGTTTTGCATGACTGAACGCAGCATTATCTTCCCTTTAACTCTTGCTTGTTGCTACTTAGCTGTCGTCTTTTTATTTGAATGAATAAGCAGCTCTGAAGAGAAAAATATAGCAGTTTAGTTGTTGTTATTTTTTTCCTGTGGACAAATGCCTACGTAGAGGAGCAGTGAAGCTCAGCTTAGATGTTATTTTAAGCAGCTCATTTTTGCTGCCTGACCTGTATGACTGAGTTAAGGTCACAGAAAAGTGCATCTTTTTTCCCAGATTAGATGATGCGCTTCGTGCTTTGGGCTGATGCTAATAATTTTGATTTCTGGGACTGGAGGTAGAGATAAAAAGGTACCTTAATTCTAGTAGTCTTTACTAAATCTTCTCAGAGGAATTCTGTAAAGTCCCTCTGTAAATGTGTCATCCTTTGGTTTCGTCTTCAAAAGTAAGGGCATCAACTACCCTGTGAAGGACAGCAGCAGAGGGTATTTTCCACCTGGAAAATCACCTGGTTTTCCTTCCTAGAAGGATGAATACAGCATAACTGTCAGTCCTGCTCCATTCTGAGTTTGTACGTACCATTAAGCTGACTATCATCTCTTTCATGATGTTGCTTCCAGTTATTTTGTATATTGGGAGTAGTTGATATGCTGGAGGGTGAGGCCACCATCATTCAGAGGGATATGAACAAGCTGGAGAAATTGGATGACAAAAGCATCATGAAATTCAAGAAGGCAAATGCAAAGTCCTACATGGGGGAAATAATAACCCCATGCAACTGTACAAGCTGGGAATGGAGCTAGAAATCAGCTTATTCAAAAAGGACCTGAAGGTCCTGATGGACATCAACCTGACTGTGAGTCAAGTATGCGCCATTGCAACAGTGAGAGCCAACCACACCAGACACGGGGTGCGTTAATACCCGTAGAGCCAGCAGGTCGAGGGAAGGGATTGTTCTCTATTCAGCACTTGTGAGGCCACATCTGGTGTAATGTGTCTAGTTATGGCTCCCAAAAAGTGTGGGAAAGACATTGATAAACTGGAGCAGTCAACGTTAGTTGATGGCCACTGACATGGTCGAGGGGCAGGAGTTCATAATATACAAGGAAAGGCTGAGGGAACTGGGTTTGTTCAGCCTTAAGGAGAGAAGATTCAGGTGGAGCCTTATTGCTGCCTTGAGCTGCCTATTGGGGGTTACAGAGACAACAGAGCTGCTGAGAGGTGCCCAGAAAGAAATGACAAGAGGCTTGTACCAGGGGAAATTCCTACTGTGCCTAATGAAAAAGTTTTTCCCCCAGAGAGAGATGCTGAGCTGGAGGTGCCCAGAGAGGCCGGAGACCCTGAATATTATCAAAACTTGACTGTCTAAGGCCCTGAGCAACCTAAGCAGATTTTGAAGGTAACCCTGCTTTAAATGTAATGGTTGGACTAAATGTTCTCCCTGCTATTCTGTGCTTCACTTTTTTTTTTGTGGTCCTGTATTTAGTCTTTTCCCAGCTATCAGACTTCTCTGACAGACTACTAGATATTGGAGTTATAACTGTTCATGGTATCTTACAAAGGAAATATATGTGGCTTACAACTCTTGAAACATAGGTGTAAACGGAAGCCAGTGACCACCTAGGAATGTCTTGGCGCGATGCATTGTATGTCTAGTCCTGCCCTCACTGAATGCAATAGTTCAGTGGCTTCAGAGAGGTTGGGTCTATCACCCTTAATATTTAGTTGTTATTGATGTCATTGGGGCTTTCTTACAGAATAAAAAGTTAACTCTTTACAGAAATGAGAGCTTTCAGATGTGACCCCTTGCCTTACGGCATTGTATGGCCGTTGCTTAAATATGCATTTCATATGAAGTGTGTTCGTTTCGCCTTGTAACCATAATTGCCATTGGATTCCCAAAACTGATTTTGGGAAAAAAAATTCCCCTATTACTGTTCCTGTTCCCTCCCTAGTGGTTCCCACTCCTTCATGTCTCTTCCAGCCCCTGGAATAGTAGACAGGACTGTGGTACGCATCTACTGAGAAGATCAGAAGTAGCTGAAAAGGAGTGGGGCTGTGAAACTGCTCTGGCAGGTTCCCAGTGAGCCGCCATGTCCCGCCGCTTGCCCCTGCTCCCCTGAAAAACCCTCTCATCGCCTCGTCCGTGCCAAATGTCAGATTAACCACTTGTGTGACCCCGATCCAACTGAAAGGGCAAAGCCCTGTGGTGAGGGCCAGCTGTAGATGGCTGGAGGAGAGGTGGGAACACCTCCAAACTACCACGAAAGGAGAAGCTGATGAATGCTTTCCCACACGGGTGTCAGTAGGCAGGTTACTGTTTCACAGCTCTCGTCTGTATCAGACAATCTGTCATTTACAAAGGCAATTAAAAAGCACGTTGCAAGAGCCTGCTTTGCTGAGCGGAGGGAGGAGAGCGCAGGCTCTTTGAGATGAATGTGACCAGGAGCTGTCGGGAGGTGTTGGCATTAGTCCCCTAATGATGTCAGTGAGAACGCTGCAGCAGAGATGCCTGGAGAACATCAGGCTGCTTATCTCAGCTGCAGCTCATCCTTGCTGTGATACAGGAAAGGTCACACTCGTGACTACTGCACTAGGGTTCCTTCAGACCCTGCCTGGCAGCGGTGAATGAATATGGAAGAAAAAGAAATGAAACCCGAAGCCAGTAATGAAAAGGAGAAGACATGTTATTGCATTGAGAACGTGTACGTTTGCCAAATACATCCTGTTCCTTTTCCCCTAGCAGATAATCCACAGGGAAAATAAGCCTTTGCTGTTGCTGTCAGCTGATGAGGTTATTCCTTTGGTTCTCGCTGACAGGTCTGAGGCCGGAGTTCCTGGAGTCCCTTCTCGCCTGTGTTTCCCTGCCAGGAGTGTTACGGTGGCTGTAAGCTTTCCTCATTTCTGCACTTTCCCTTAAAAATAGCAACACTGGTCACAAGGAGACAAAAGAGAAAGGGGAAAAGATGACAGCATTTCACTTTTGCTTCCTTGGTAATGGTCTGTGAATTTTCTTGGAGGGAGTCAAACAACTGGGGGATCTTGAGGGCGAAGTTTCAGGAGGTCCTTCACACTGATTGTGTGCTCTGCTACCCTTTTGCAAGGCAAGGACACTCGGCTTTCATGCTAACACAGCACTATAAGGTTTTGTACTAGCTCACTCCATTGCTTTCTGTATTCCCAATATGCCTTTTCTGATAAATATACAAAAAAAAAAAAGGAATTAATTTTCTCTCTACTTAGAATTTAGATGATACTTTCACCAATGCCTCTTTGAACAAAACCATTTTTATGTAATAGAAAATACTGAGATTTTATTTCTCTTTTAGCTGATATAAACCAATTTTACTTCTTAATAACGTGGCACAGCAGTTGCATTTTCAATGCCATCGTAAATGGTACCTGCATCCTATTACCAATGATCATACGATACCTTGACGCACCTCTGTAAAGCTCACCTGCAATCTAAAGTATTTTCCTGTTCCCTCGTAAGGCCTGAAGAAGATCACAACCTAATGGAAATGCATTCAAGGGAAAAGTGGTTTGGACATCTATTTGTTTCTTTGGACTGCATTAGAGTACGGCAGTCGAGTTAAGCTGGGAGCAGTGTAGAGCCTCCACATCCTCGAGTCTCTGACATTTGCAGGACTGATCTGTATATTTTAACTGGGTCACTGAGTGAGGGCCATTTGAATGCTTCATGCTCTGCATCTTCCAAGTAATTGCAGTTTAAGGATTCATTTTAATGTTAATTTTCCCACTTACATGTTTGAAGCTGAGCTTGGAGTTATGCAAAAAAGAGGCATATCTCAATCTATTTTGAATCTGAAACCAACTAAGTGTCAGTACAAAACCAACCCTACATTATAACTTTACACATTGAAACTTTTACATTATGCTTTTGAGGCAGTGGAAGACAAAGGACTCTGCCTTTTCAAAATGACCCTGTTTAAGAAAGAAAAAAAAAAAAAAAGAGGTTGATAAGTTCTGAAGAAGTGCAAACGAAGATGCTGCTTCATGCATCCAGTTCTCACAGCAACCAGCACAAGTATTTCAGGGGCTCTGTGTCCCCTCACTACAAGACTCTGAGGGCAATGCAGTTCCAGGTTGCGCTTTCTTGTAGAGGGTCAGGCAAAGCTCTAGGGCAGAGTCTTTAGCTCAGGTAGAGACAGTTACTCTGCTTGGCAGTAACCCTTGCAGTGTGTCAAACCCTGTGAAAGTCCCTAAGGGAAGCACAAACAGTGCCCCAAAAGAAAAAAAAAGAGGAACAAATTCAATCAGCAAAGAGGTTTTGTTATGTGAATAAGTGCTTTTACCAGCTGGCCACTGGAAATGGGTAGATAGCAGGCTGGTGGAAGTGGCTCTTGAGGCCACAGGACAGCCTTATTGAGCAGAGCCATCCAGAGCGAGTTGAAGCGGTCACTGATGGCAGGGACAGCGGCTGGAGGCTTGAGTGGGGCTATTGAGATGGACAGAACGAGGAGAGGCTCTGAAGATAAGGAAAAAGCAGCTGAATTAGATTAGCAATTCAAAGCAAATGGCATTCTTCAAATGACCAGACAGGAAAGGAAGCTTCAGAAGCAAGACAAAATGATAGCTGGACAGTAAAGAAGGCTAATAAGCAAATGATACAGATTTTATTGAGGAAATATGCAGCAAAAGAATTTAATTACAGTCATGATTTATTAAAATGAGCTGGGAAGTGTCCCAGTTCAGAGAAGCTTTTTATAGAGGAGGCAGCCCACATATTGCCTGCCCAATTATCAAGAGAGATTTGTGGACATAGGATGTGGAAACTGGCAGCCACAGGGTGAATGGAAGTGTGTCTGTAAATCACATTTTGACAAACAAGGGAGAAGACTGTCACAACCACTCCCCTGTCTGTCTTTTTTTTTTTTTTTCCCCCCCAATCCAGAACTGAAGTGTTTGGTCCTTCAAACAGCTGCCCTGCCTTTGCTTCTTTTGATGCTGTGAAGTTCATCAATATTCATCAGGGCTGGAGAGAGAGAGAGAGACTAATTTTCATCAGAGGCAGCTGGGTGACTCTCTGTCAACACCAGCACTGGCAACAAGGCCAGATCCTTTGCCTTTTGGCATCTCTCCCTGTCCTAAAGTTGGAAATCTACCCTGCCACCGCAGTACTGCTGGCTGGGGAGGTCTGCCGAGGACAGCAAGGATTCAGACATGACGCCCACACTAATCCTAGCAATTCCAAACGAGAGCACAGGAAAATCTAAGCAAGCTTGCAAGGTGATGGGCAGAAGCTTTAAAGGGTGTGCTGCTGTGTCTAGCTCATTGGCAAGGGAAAGCCTCCACAATTCTTTTGAGAACTTTTCAACCAGGTAGTCAGATTGTCTTTTTTTGTTATTATACAGTTTTTATCTAGACATTAAGGTTTTTAACCTGTGCACTGCTTTTCCAAAGTACTGCTCTGAGCAGACCAATTCACATTTTTCTTGCTCTATGAAGTAGCTTCCTAGTTAGTATAAATTATAAAGCATCTGCGCTGGTTTTAGGATTTGCTAACGTTGTTTACATGTTCTGTGCATGGGGGGGCACACTTAGCATAACTGTGTATTGGGATACGAGTCTTGAAGGAACTTAAATCCTGTTTCAAAAGTATTGCTGTCACTTAGAGCAAAGGCAGATGTTACAGATCTGCAAACATTTGCCACCCTGGGAAGAGAAGCCGTGGGAAGTGTTGGGCAGAGACACCTCGTAAGGCTCCGCAAGACAACTCTGTCTGAGCAGCAGGGCTGACAGCAGAGACCAAACCAGCTCTGAAGTTGTGGTCACACCCACGCACTACGTGCCTCCACTGAGTAGCCCTGGTGAGATGGGATGGCGAGCTCAGGGGCAGCACGACTCCGCTGATGTTCTAGAGCCGATGCTTAGGCTGTGCTAGGCTCCTTGGGAGTGTCGTGCCATACCTGTGCCCGTGACAGCATAGATGCACCCTGTATGACTCATGCATTTCTGGAAAAGGTATTTGTGGTGTTGCATTTAGCAGTGTCATCCCATGTCCACAAGTCTCTTGTTTCTCATGATGGTAATGCTGGCAGGAAGGAATGGCAGCAATGGCTGTTTCCTGCTGGCCCTTTTGTTAGCGTGCCTTGGGCTGATGCTTGCAGTGGTTCCCTTCAGATTTGAGACCTGTGATGCTGCCTAGACTCTGGTGGTGTCTGTGTGGGTGGTGGCAGGTGCTACAGGTGGGTCTCTACTTATTAATCCCTGGGGGATGACAAATAACTTGGCTTTTGCCAGGTCTGGCTGATCCATGCTGGCTGTGGCAGATCGGAAGTGATTCCAGACTTACTACGTCTGTTCCTTCATCAGATAGCCACCACAGAAGTAAATATTGCGCCCCACTGAGGGGAGTAAAATCTCACGGCTGAGCTGAAAGCAAGATGGACACTTTTTGTTATTTGTGTCCTAGAAGTATTTTATTTTTTTTTTTCAGGAGGCCCTCACACCAACCAAGTCAAAACAATTCTTCTATACAGTCAATGGCACTCCAAAAATTCTGGTTTGCTCTCTGGAGTTTTCACTGAATTTGTGGCGGCCCTTAGGCTATAACTCAGTGATCTCAGGTAGATGCTGTGGGTACCCCAGAGTCTTAAGTTTTACATTAGGTACATAATGATCTTACTGGATTGAAACTATTCATGGAAAAACAATATTCTTCTCCACTTGCAAATCTTTGTCTAATGGAGATTTCCATAAATCTGCATCCATAAATGCAGAGAAAGAAAAACAGAAATGAAACCCCAAATGGTTAGGTACATGCTTTTTACAACTGTCTGATATTTAGGAGTCTCATATTGTGAAGGACATGCAAAGCTTCTGGGGTTTTTTTGTCACATACACTTGCCACCAATCCAGACTTGCTATCAGTTTGAGATGTAAATGAGAAACTGACTGTCGTGGTTGAGCCCCAGCCGGCAGCTCAGCACCACGCAGCCGCTCGCTCGCTCCCCTCACAGCGGGATGGGGGAGAGAATCAGGAGAGTGAAAGTGAGAAAACTCGTGGGTTGAGATAAAGACAGTTTAACAGGTAAAGCAAAAGCTGCGCACACAAGCAGAGCAAACCAAGGAATTCATTCCCCACTTCCCATGGGCAGGCAGGTGTTCAGCCATCCCCAGGAAAGCAGGGCTCCGTCACGCCTAACGGTTACCTGGGAAGACAAATGCCATCACTCTGAACGTCCCACGCTTCCTTCTTCTTCCCCCAGCTTTACGTGCTGAGCATGACATCATATGGTATGGAATATCCCTTGGGTCAGTTGGGGTCAGCTGTCCCAGCTGTGTCCCCTCCCAACTCCTTGTGCACCCCCAGCTACTCGCTGGTGGGGTGGGGTGAGGAGCAGAAAAGGCCTTGGCTCTGTGTGAGCACTGCTCAGCAGGAACTAAAACATCCCTGGGTTAGCAACACAGTTTCCAGCACAAATCCAACCATAGCCCTCTACTAGCTACTATGAAGAAAATTAACTCGATCCCAGCCAAAACCAGCACACTGACCCAGCGTCACTGAGATTTGCCTGATTTCGTGTCTGAGTGGGACTTGCTTTTGGCAAGTGGGTGCTTGCAGCTGATCCCAACCCATTCAGAAGCTCAGCAGATGCTTCTCTGAGCCTCTTCTATGTTTAAAAATGGAAACGAAGCATAAAACCAGGTGCTTTCTGTGCTGGATTTTATTCTTCTTGTTAAAACACAGTTTACATGTCTTCTGGTTTATAATTTTCAAAGATGATACAGTGTAAAAGACCAGGTTCTACCTGACAAATGGTGGTGGGACTCCAGGAACTGCTCTCTTCTCTAAGGCTCTGCTCCAGTTTGCTTGAATTCAACAGCAACCCCCTCAGCAGGGGGGAGCGAGGGCTCTGTGCGTTCCAAGGACCCAACACTGCAAATAAAACTGAAATTAGTTATGGACTTTGCTGAAATTCTTCACCCTGCATTATGCAGGAGTTCAAACAAGATCTTAACAGTCCCTTCTATCCTAAATCTCAATGAAAAAGGGACCCACACTTTTGAGATTAATCATCAGAGGACTTTTTTACAAAGAGTTTTTTTGAGGAGTCAAGAAACCCTTTGCTTTAGTTTTCTGGTCTGAAATTATCAACAGTTTGTTTTATTTTGAAAAAAAAAAAAAAAAAAACCCACAAAAAACAAACCCTGTGAGAATGGTAAAGCCATTGCCACCATGCCTGCAGGTTTGCAAAAATGAAAGGAAAATGGGCTGCTCTATCTTAAATATTCCATAGGGTGCTTAGATATAATAATCTACTTATAGGTTTTGTGTTTATCAAGAGTGATCACCTTAATACTGAGCTGAAATGCTAAGTGGAGAAAAAAACTATTATGTCATGACTGACCTGAATCTGGCAGGATTCTTTGTTGTTTGTGGCTTACATTTCTTAAATTGTTTTTCAGCTACTGGAATTATGGCTTCTCTGTAAACTGAGCACAGAAAATGAAGGTCGATAACGGGAGAAGAAAAAAATGCTGCAAACCTATCTAAAGGTTTAAACCTCTGGCTTGCAGTAGCTTGCAGGAAATCCACCATCATTTTGTTTGCAGTGATTAAAGGTGAGCAACTTAGCCCTGTGTGGGCTTTCTTGCCTTTGAAACACATTTAGTTAATTATCACATCTTAATTTATTTCCTACCCTAGAATAAGCCTTGCTGTGGGAAGCAGAGCATAGGAAACACAAGATGGTGCTTTTCAGTGGCAAAGCTTCAACTGTGGCATCCTTTTTCATGCTTGCAATATTAAACCACAGTATCCACAAGGGAGGTACCATAATAGCAAAATGCTATTAAAAATGATGGTGTATTTTATAAGAGCTTCCAGTGTCTCTCATAATATTTGCAGATAATCTCAGTTTGCCCATTTGTCAAGCCATTATTCTCCATCTGTGATATCCAGTAATAACCAAATAGATTTTTTTAATTCATTTTTATCAACATCAGTGAGCTCATCACTAATGTGTTGAAAAAACAAAATGCAAGCATTAAAAGCAGTGTAAAGACAATATATTGTTATTCTAGCATGCACCCAAACCTGCCTAATAACTGTCAATTAAAATGTTAAGGTCTTCACTTTAGAAAGACAGAGGGGTTATCTGCCTTTGTACACTACTATCCACGCATCTTTTTTGCAATTTGCTTTCTAGGATTAGTGACCACGGGCTTGTTTTACCTGGGATGAGACAATTTCACTTAATCAGGTGCATGCATTGAAAGTCAGCAGTTGCAATCAGGCATTCACTTGTACCAAATATTCTACCTCATACCAATATGTGCACATGAAGTTAGATCCCCAAATGGCAGGCACTTTGCTGTCTCTGGAGAGGAGCACAGTGAAATTTTAAACCTTTTTTTCATGGCCTGGATGTCGGCAGACATGCACACGCATCTTTGGCCCACAGACCAAGCAGGAGCCACTTCATCAGTGCAGCAGAAGTTCCTTCAAGAAACAGCTGGAGAATGATAGGTGGGAATGAACGAGACCTCTGCGCCATGCCTTTAAACTTTTGAGTACAGTATTGGTTTGGGTGATAGCGATGTTTAAGTAGCACTTTGCACATTACGCGTTAGCACTGAGTACCTAAAAGAAGAGGTATGGGCCTTGCATTTGCACATCCTTTTGATCAGGTTGTGTGCTCATAGCATCTTCTTCCTGAACTGCAGTATTGCAACTGGACACTAGAGAGCTCCTTTTACCAAAGACAGCTCAGCAATGCGAGGGGAGGCTCCCTGAGAGGCGCCTTCCAAGCATTCTGCCTTTTTTAGGGGAATTTTACTCGTTTTTCATTTTTATGTTAAAAATTAATTTTCTCAAGGGAAAGCTATCTTTTCCAGAGCGATGGCTGCAGCTGTAACTCCACATCTCCAACCCCCAACAAGGCAGAGATTTCACATGAGTTGTAACTTGGGAACTAATTATACAATTTCAGAGATAGCAAAAAGTAAATCAAATGCTGCCAGCTTGGAAATTATAATTAAGTTTTCCTCGGAATAACAAACACACTCAGTATGTGATTTATTATGACTATTACTGTATTAATGATAGTAATAGTCTATGTCATGCACCTATGCAGAGTACATGTTTTCGTCTAAATCGCGGGATTACAGTCACAGATGCAGGAGGAATTCTAACTAGCTCTCTGCAGTCACTCTGCCGATAACCTTAAGCCTTACAACACACAAGCTATTGCTAAACACTACTCTATTAGCAAGCGATATAACAGGATGACGACTGGGTCTACTTTTTTTCATTAGCTGTGTTTGACCTGTTCCCCCAGTTGCCTTTACCCTATCAATCATTTATTCAAAACCAAAACAAAATCTCCTACGCTGTCACTGTAAGGGCATATGCATTCCTGCTTCTCAGACTGACACAAGCACAGGCTGCTGCAAGATGCTATAGCGATGTGACATCCTATCGTATTCCCCGTTAGGGATTTTGCTCTAGGGTTGATTTACAGATAATCATGTCCGGAGGTCAGCAGTGGGAGGACACGGGATTTTGCCTCCCAAGCAAGTCCTCTCTCACCCCATCTCAAAATCTTGGAGTGCAAAGACCGTAAGAGCCTATATGAAAACTTCCGAAAGGTTGGGGAAAGCCTTGTTCCAGCCTCTCCTGTGCACTGTAGCGGTGCCTGGCCAGGGCAGAGGAATAGCTGGCTCTGTTGAGACCTGTAACAACAGCTGCTACTGAAGCTCTTTCCAGAAGCAATGGCACACTGATGCCCATTTTCCTCACTCCCGCCTCCTCCTCCCGGTGTGAACCAGAACACAAGAGCCGGTGAAATCCAGAGTGGAGAGCCTTTGTGTTGCGTGCAGGTCCTTCTCTTCCCAATCCTGGTGTGCCCTCAGGGGCAGAAGGTGGTCTCCAATCAGGAGATGTGTTTTCACCTCCTGCCTGTATTTTCTGCCTGAGTGCCTTTGTAGCTTTGGGCACATCCCTTTTAGCCTTCCTATACCTCTGTGGCTTCAATAATGAAGCCAAGGCTTGCTTTCTTCTACCATCTCTTCGCTTTGGGATTGGGACCAGGAGGCTCTTACTGGGCAGGTGTGAGGGACAGCAGCTCTGTGGGTGGCTGTAACAAGGGCCAGGCCTGGGTGCCTCCTGGGGGAGCTCAGTGCCTGTGCAGCTGATGGCACAGCTGGGAGACCAGGCTGGCACAGCTGGCAGGGTGGTCCACAAAGTTGGAGGCTTGGTATTGCAGTTGCTTAGTGACACTTTCAGCTGGATGGACCGATTCATCATGAATTAAGACGTTCCAGATCTGATTAGATTACTTGCAGGCAGCCTGGCAAGGCGAAAATATTTATCCTTGTCTTTGCCTGGATGTTGAGGATATTCTGCAGGAGGGAGTCAGATCTGGTCCGGGTTACCTAGAAAGCCAAGGAAACAGTATTGAGTTTTGAGGAATCTCCTCTTCCAGGACAGCCCAACTGTGTTAATGACAGTGAGCTGAAACGTGGCATGAACATCTCGTCACTTAGTTTCCCGAACCAGCATGCGACAGTGATAGCTGAAAGACGAACTCTTATGTTTCTCTCTTTGTTCTTTTCAACCCACAGTCCTCTGAAAATGTATAGATAGAGGGAAAGAGAGAGGACGTTCAGTGTAGGGCAGCTCCACAGAAGGTCAGTGTGGGAGGGAAGAGGCTGCTTTTTGATTCGTCTGAAATTATTCTCTCTTCCGAACCACTCTGTGTAAGCCTTGGCCGTGTCGTTATGCAACCCATACGCTGGCTCCCATACATGCAGAGCGAGTCCCCAGCACAGCGCTCGTCAACTCTCTTCCTAAATGACCTTAAGCAATCCAGAGGATCCTCTCCTATCTTTGAAAACAGAGGGCTTGTAACCATAGAAAACGTAACAAAATCCTGCCGTAGCTTGCTGAACTGGAGCTAACAAAATGAAAGGGTGTGGTGAAGTCAGGGCTAGCATGTCCCTTGCAAAACCCCGTTTCTCAGAAAATTGTGGTTTATTGTTTCCAGCCCTGGGAGCTCACATTACACCCTAGGAAAGCTAGCAGGGCCCTGTCATTCATCAGTCAGTTTTATGGCATGACAGGAGCCTGCAAAGCTAGAAGCCAGTTAAACAAATTAAAAAATTGAACGGGGTCCTCTGACTATGTCTCGCAAAAGAAAAAAGGAAATGCTTTGGGATATCTTTTCTGCATAGGGAGGATCATATGGGCCCCCAAAAGGTAACAACAGCAAGGTGGCTGCTGGAGAGAGAGAAAAAAAAGCTTGAAAAATTGTACAAAGGAAATGAAAATGTGATTTCTGTCAAGTCACCCCTCATGAGCCCGTCTTTTCTCACCAATATTTTGGACCGTGTGATATTCAGAAAAAATGAAAATGCTAGCTGTGGCTGTGAACTACTTTTCCCCCCAATTTTATTTTGCTTCAACTGTCCAGAGATCAAATCTTTTGGGAGGTATCCAAGACCTCAGCGTCTGAGGAACTCTTTCTAGAAACTAAATATAATAGCTCTGCCAATTTAGCTGACAGATGTGGTTATTTCAGTGACAAAGCACCCTGGGACCTTCTAATCCCCTTCTAAAAAAAAAAAAAAAAAAAAAAAAAATTCCCCACTATCGCTTTATTCATCTCCCCAAAATATTTTGGTATGTGGTCTTAGGCAAAATGGCTCATTTAATAGAATTTTTATGAACCATTATTGAATGGAGCGTGATCCATAGACTATTCTTTTCATCAAGATGTCACCCACTGTCAATTCTGACTAATAAGAGTTTATAGACCAGCAGTGGGTATAAGTGGTCTCAGTGACACGAATACAAACTCAGCAGCTCAGCTTACTGCAGCTTAGCATGGATTAATTTCCCACAGCAGATGCCAGCCTCATGCCAAAAAAGACTAACCCCGTCTTTATAATTTTTCTCTTCTTCACAATTGTCGATCTACGTAAATACGGAGATAACTAGAAATAGGCCCAAATTACAAAGTGTGGATCTCTGCAGCACTTCTCTGAAGTTGGGCCGTGCTTGTGGTTTTCTTGAGGCTCCTCTCCAGTCTTTTCCCTTATAAAACTATTCAGAGCAGTCTCAGTATGTTTTTAACGTTGTTATCAACAGGCCTGTTTAAGTAATACGGGTATAAATGATGTTGACTCTCAGGTAATTAATTTTTTTTCTCTCCATCATTTCTCAAGGAAGGATTAAGAATACAGAGGAGTGTTGTGGTTTGATAGAGTGGTTTGTTTGCAATTATTATTATTTTTGTTTGTACTGAAGAGTGTTGGCCTTTTTGCACTGCAAAGATAATAATGAGGGTCACAAAAATCCTTGGGTCTTGCAGAAAATCACTCATTATTCTTGAAGCAGCTTCCAGAGAACTCTGTCTCAGCATACGTGACCTCTAATCTACAAAGTTAAAGGTTGCCTTCTGCCTGAGGAACAGAGCTGTAGAATGAACTCAGTAAGAGTTAAGATATGCTGGGCCATGGAGCATCTCTGAAAGCCTCTAGAGAGCCCGCAGGAAAAAACTAAGAAGGACTTACGACGTGGCAGTGAGGTCAAATGAACCTCGAGCCAGTCCCCTGAATTTGATGTGATGTCCCAGGGATGGAAGAAGAGGGCAGGTGTAATTGCTGGAACTGGGCCATGTTGCTGGAGTTTCCCTCATATGGAGGGATTCATACGTTGGTATTTTGCATCGCTCTGGACAAAATGGAAAGTGAAAAAGCACAAACAAGTGAATCTGGAGCATCATTAAGCAGGTTGGCATCATGAAATTTTTGGTCTAGTAGAGGTGACACAAAACACTACAGAGAAGTGTCGCTGAGCAGGTTTATAATAGTGAGCACACTAGATTTGCTCTCAAACTGTGGCTTGTTTTGATTTCTGCATCTTCCAGGCTCCAAATGCTGTCCAGAAAGCTTCCAGACTCCTATTGTAGCGATCCTAGGAGCGTTTCAGCTGAACTACGGATGACTTTGGGCTTTGGGCTGAAGCCATGGGAAATTTTGCAAGCTCCAAACTAGGCAAAGATCAGTAACTTGTTTTTTAAGTTGTTTAACAATAGAAATTCAAAGGTTACAAGTTCCTACCGACTGAGAAGAAAGCTGGAGTGGAATCAGGCAGGAGAAGTCAGCTGAAACACATGAAGGGAATGTGGGTAGGCATAAAAAAGCAAGAGAGACTCATCTTGGAGAGAGACTGAGTTCCCAGACTCTGAAGGAGGGAATCCTGTGGTCCCCGTTAGCAGGAGAAGCTGAAAATCCTGAGCTCATACATGTACACTCGTCGCGGGGAAAACTGAGAAAAATCACACATCTTGTCTCCCCAGAGCATTTCAGTCAAGCCAAAAGTTTGCATTTGTGTGGATACAAGGTGTATAAGTATTGTTAGCACCATGGCTCCTAACTCCAACATTGCCAGGTTTGTAGCCCTGAAAGTAATTTTGCAACACTGCAGTAACAATGTAATAAAGCTCGATGGGAGCTAAAATAGGCGAGAAAGGTGATTTTACCCAAAACAAAACAGGATTTTCACACGCTATCGCACCCCAATTCTCCTAAGCACCCAGACACGTGAATCCAGGTGGCCTAGCCCAGATTACTTGCAGTGGCGCAGAGGGAAAGGGACACCAACTGCGGACATCCCAACATGTCTCCTGGGTTCTTCTTAGATGGGAAACATAGATGTGCTGGCATCTTGATGACCTGGGCACCATCTGCACCTACCATTCTCACAGCGCTGCTTCTACTGGTCCTTCTGGTGCTGCCTCACCCAGATAATAATTTTCATTCAGAATGGGCTTAATATTTTCATTAAAATTTCCTCGA
The DNA here is from genome assembly GCF_011004875.1 of Balearica regulorum gibbericeps. Classification (NCBI taxonomy): domain Eukaryota; kingdom Metazoa; phylum Chordata; class Aves; order Gruiformes; family Gruidae; genus Balearica; species Balearica regulorum. The sequence continues at coordinate 66,978,701 of NC_046184.1, forward strand.
GTATTACAGTATATTTTACCTGACCACGACAGACTCACAGGAGTGCTGATGAGCGCTGAAGAGCAAGGGTCACTGGGGAGGGTCCAAGTTATCCTACCTCCAGTCTGAGGGTCACTTAGCTGCACGGTCTATGGAAACGGTGGGGGGAAGAAAAGGGAGCACTGAGAAGGACTCCAACCACTCCCCGCATCCTCCTGACACTGCCCTTCTCAATCGGCCACTGAACTGGGCTTCCATATGGTTTCCTTTGAGAAACTGTACTGGTTTTTACTGCTTTGATTTTTAGCTGATCTATTAGCTGTCTGTGAATTTCTCAAACACTTTGGGAAAACAGCAGCTGGTGCGGCGCACGGTGACGTTTGCAGGCGAAAAGCAGACCTGTGTGATAGCTTTCCAGCTAGCGTAGCACTGCTGTTGGCTTAGGTCATTGTAATTGCGCTTGAAAAACTATTTTTGCTCTAACACAGCTAGAGCTCCTTGGTACAACTTGGTGTAAGGGGACTAGTGAGGAGAAGCAGTGCCCAGACTGGGTGATTGATGCGTTGTTTTATCTGGAGTGTTTGTTCAACATAAACACTAGAAAGTTAAGCACTGTAAAATAAAACTGTATCTGCTTGCAAAAATAAAATCCAAAGAAGTAACCTGGAAAAAAAAAAATATTGGTGTATCCCTTTCTCAGTAGCTTTTATGGAAACTCTCACCCTCCTCAAATTACAGTGACTCCATGTGGCTTATTCTACAATATAGTTTTTAATATTTTTGCTAAAATTTATTCCAGCTGTTGCTAATCATAGAGATATGAATAATATTACTATACAGAGTCTTGACTGGACTCAGTGCAGATTTATTAATTTGTAATTTTTCCGTCTTAAACCCAAATATTAAAAAATAGATTAAAGGAAAGAAAGGTAATTGTAACCACTGACTTCTACTTCACCATGATGAAATTGAGCTTGCTTGGTAATCAGAGAGTAAATGTAGAGATTTCCTGATTTTATCCAACTGTCTGATTTTATCAGACCATTTGCAGTGACCGCAATTCAATCGAAACTAGGGATGCCAGAAGATCTTATATATAAATCAGTTATTTTTAGGAGAGAACTGCTACTGAATTCCAGCTCAGAGTTGCCCAGAAAACAAACCCAACTGAATCTGAATGGGGAACAGGCCTGAGGTCTTCAATCTCTGTTCTTATTTTGACATATAAACTTCCAAGAGACAATTACACTGAGGAACGTACAATTGACTCTGAAGGCTGAGTATAGGGTGAAATTAAACTGATTCACATCAGTCCAAGCTGAAAATGCCTCCTTCGCCTTGCCAAAACCAGTTCCTTTTTCCGAATCCAACGCCTCCCTGCAGGAGCAATATGAATCCCAACCACTAAATATTGATCGGAGTGCTGTGCCCAGATCTGTTTCTTATGCTGCGTTTGACTCCGGTGCCCTCAGCAGCTCAGCACCCAACTTTACAGCCGTGTGACAATTTGCACGTGCCCTTGCACAGCCTTGTGGGAAGCGTATGGTGGCTGAGTTACTGATGTCCATTTCTGAGGAAAGCTGTATTTTAAAAACAGCTTCCCTCTAGCAAGATCCCCACTTTAAACAGCCTCACACCCATTCTGACCTGCTTGTACTCAGAAACAAGGTTCCAGGCAGAGCAAAATTGCAGTCTGGGGCTATACCCTCTAAGTGAAAAAAATGTTGGGTCATCTAAGAATCCCTCGTTCGCTCACGCAGAAATAGGACTATCTTAGGTTGGGTTTTCTCTTTTTAATTTTTGTGGTTCTGAGCCATTAGCTGATTTCCGTGAAGTACATAAAAATTCAACTTAAACTGTCTTGTACTTAATCAGCATTAAAAAGATGAATGTTACAAGTGATAACTCTTATGACTTAAGCCCTATAGGCTGCACTTTTCCCTTGCTCCGATGCCGTAAAAAAAGACCTTTCAGGCAAGGGCGAGACTGAGAACTCTCTTTCACTTTGGGAAATTTCTGCAGTGCTTCTAGAAAAGGAAAAGTGCAGATCCATGCTCACTAAGGAGAGAGAAATGCTTTCTCTCCTCCACTCCCCATTCTGCCAGGGGGTTCCAAGCACCCAAATCAAGCACACAGAAATGACAGGTACTAATGTCCTCAGCTGATGAGTGAGGCCGCTGGAGTGGATGACTCCAGACTATGCCATAGTCTGCCTCTGCTCTGTAGGTGAAGAATCCCATTATTCTCATTCCTGGGACTTGTCCCACCTTTGTGTTGTCCCTGACCTTTAAACTGGGACTACCAAACCCAAGTGACTCCGTAGTGTTTGCGGGATGCCTCTCCCCTGTCGAACCACGGATGTTCCACCCACCGTGGGAGTTCGAAGTCCCTGTACAATCCTGCCCAGAGACTAAGGCTTAACCTGGGTCTCTTCAAAGGCAGAAAATGCGTTTGTTGTATGAGCTGAAAAAGAGATTCCCTCTAATCCAGTAACAACTACGGCAAGCTTTTTCTCAGCTTGAAATCTCTCATTTTACACAAGCATGTGAAACAGGTGACAAATGGATCTAAAAATGGGTCACGGAGAATTCTGTGTTCCTTGCCATCTGTGTCAGGGATGGGAAATGTGCATCCATGGGGATCCACCAAGCCGTGCTTACCATGTGATATCTTCTTGTTTATATAGCTTTGTGAAAACCAAGGGCTTTGAATTTTCAGGGCCAATATTTAGCACACTCCGTGAATGCCTCAGGGAGAAGGTTTATAAGGGGGTTGTGGACTGAACTTGAAATACTACATCCCCGTTGCAAAGGAGAGGTCATCCTGAGGGTACTGGATTGCTTTGTCTCCTAAGGATCATGGGACCAGGGTACTAAGGGCAAGAAGTTTTCCTCTCCTGCTTGTAGTAGTTCTGGTTCTTGGCCACAGTCGAAAGTGAAAGCAAAAACATAGGAACTTTCACCAGGCTTGAGGAAGAATTCACCAAACAGAAATTTTCTGTAGCCTGCATAGACCTAGAAGCAATTTAGTAACAAGCAAAAAGGATCATAAATAAGATTTCTCCAGTCCCGTACAGCACAGTGTTTCACTGCACCGCTGCAGTGCTCCCGGTGACTCCAAAGTTCAAATCCTACTTGGCTAAACAGAACGGTGCCTGCACTGAGCTCCCTGCAGGGGCTCTGGACCACAGGGATTGCTCTTTGTCTCTCCAAATCTCTTCCAGCACACACAGCACACTGGATTAAAGATGCTAAACTCAGCTCCAGGTTTTGCAACGCTCCCTCATTTAAGATGGCAATTTCCTTTAATAGCTAGCAGAACCTGGTGGCTGGCTCATTCTTTAATTTTTTTTTTTTACTTTTAACCATATGAACATAATCTGTATCAACCGAAGATTATATGCGTGGCAGATACAGAGTTTCATCCTGGGGCTACTGAAATGAATTGCAAAACCATTCAGTAACTGGCTACAAGCAGAAATCAATTGTACCAGTTACCAAATGACTTAGTTTAAATGTAAAATTATTTGTTCAGACAGCAAGAAACTATTTACATGTGCTACTTTTGAAATTTACCTCTAGCTATGACCATATGGTAATTTAACTTTTAAATTGTATTTACCGCATTCTTATACTTTAATCAGTCAATGCAAAGCTAAACTCTTCAGAACTCTGCATTTAAGCTCGAAACTCAAAACTTTTGCAGTTTCTCTCTGCCTTTGAGCAGTTGCCATCTTCGGATAATAACAGATCAATCGGTGCTCAACCCTTTGAAGTTTAACAGTTCGAATGTGTCTACTGCCTTGTATACCCTGCCTTACGTTTTACTCCGAGTGGAGGCTAAACTTTCTTACTTCAGAAGTAACGAGCTCTGCTCAATTAGCAGAGCAAGTTGGGGTTTTTTTTTTTTTTTTTTTTTTTTTTTTTTTTTTGAGCATCACACATAATTAGTTTCAAGGTCTCTAGTTTTAACAGCCATTTGTTAATCTTTTTATACAGCTGGCATGAAACTTGTGATTCAAATACAAGTAGGCAGTCAAATAGCTGGAGTGCTTCAACTACACACACGATCCCAGAACTCAGCTGCGCTTTTCTGAGAAGCAATTGGGCTTTACATTTCAGAAGCGATGACATGGCTACTTGAGGTAGAGAAAGAATCAAGGTTTGCAGGAGAAGGAAATACGTCTTATTAGACCAGATATATATATATATATTAGACCAGGAAGTGGCAAAGCGGCTTTGGAGCAAACCACCCCACTGCTGGATTCTCTTCTTTGTCTCTCTTTCCTCTCCCCTTATGTATATACCTGCATATATATGTACAGACTTAAGACCCAATATACAGCATTGTTCAGTGTGTGTTCTCCTGCTCTCTGAATTATGACTTTTTGCTGTTAGTTTCTTTATAGGCGGTCAAGACTTCTAGCAATAGACAATCTCTTGAACTCAGTGTGTGACAGTGACTGCTGCATGACGAGGTAATGTTTCCCTTTGCAGATCGAAAGGAGAAGACTATGTGCCTGTATTTCAGCAGGTCTTGGTGTGAAGAACAGGTCTTCCTCCATGGCTGACTGCAGCATTGCTTTGTCTCTTTCAGATATTTGCTTGAGGGAAGAAAGAAAAGATCTGGTCTATCTTGGAGAAGTGAGAATAAATTTTCTTCTCCTAAAAGAAACTTGATAAATCAGTGTTAACTACACTTCGTGTATAACATTTTCATAAGCGCATAAAAAAACAGATGAGAAAATAAATAGGGTTTTTCTCCCTTGCAAACACTAGGTTTCTGTGCTGGTAAAAAGCCAATGGCCAGCGTTGGTGCCCTCCTAAGGACAGTGAGGGCAGAAAGAGTCCTGAATGGGTCAGGACCGCCATCTCTTCCCACGCTTTTTGGTGTTGTCAAGCATGGTGGGTTGTGAAAGCAAATGGGAAATCAGAGATCTGTATAGGAAGCGATGTTATTTATTCCATAGAGTACATCTGTTGTACTATGTGATGTTATATAGCTGTGTGCGTTACTGACATAAGATATTGACAGCAAATCTCTTGATTAGAAAATGATATTTTATCACCTCCTCATAATTCACCATTTTAGAACTCTGCATTTTTTTGTGAGCTTTATGTGATGAACTAGTTAAGCTCAAAGGGTGGACAGCGGGACTTGTGACACAGCAGGGATGTGTACCATAGTCCTGGATAACGAATGGAGAGACCTGTCCCCTGCCCCAACATCGAGTTGCCTGATGGCAGCCCTGGGCCTGTTTCATGGCAGGAGTGGGCTATTGGCGGGCTGCCCCCAACCTGTGATGAAGGAGAAGGGCAGAAGGCTGAAAGACATCAGTGAGAAAGGCTGTGCAGTCCACGCTGGAGATGAAGTACGGGGTCTTGTTGGGAGGGACAGCCTGCCGAGGCCCACCTGGGCTGCGGGGTGTGTTGGGTTTGCTGGGCTCACATCAGCAGTGCTGCTGACCCCCTTTAGGCTGCCTGGCTCACCCACGTGTGGTACATCTTCCCCAGAGAATAGTTAGACCCTGAGCTGCCCATTTCGGAACTACGGGGGATGGCAGATTTTGTTTGGTAATTTAGGATTTCAAATATTACCTGGAGTCTACTGTAAGGCAATTTCAACCTTTAAATCATACACGTTGTTTTTGCTTTCATCAACATTATAGTCCATCCTTACCATCATCCTCCCGCCCAGTTACTGTCAATATTTTAATTTATGTCAACAAAAAGTCCCAATTCCACCTTTTAGGCATGTCTTCAGTAGTGACTTTGTTTCCAGGGCTGCTGGGCACTCGTGAGCTTTGGTACCTCAGTGCCTCTGGATACCAGGCTGTTTCTGTGCCTGTGCACAGATGCTGCAGTCTAGCTTTACATGCCCAAACCTCAAAACTTTGGTGGAAATGAATACCAACACACCACAACAGTCTCCCATGCTGGGGAAAGCTGTGGCAATCCAACTGGCAAAACGTCATCAGCCACTTAAAGGGAAAGTTTGAGTGATGACCCTGCTTCTGGTGGAGTTTCCTTCTGTCCTGGATATAAACACGCTGTCCTAGTTGGAGTTAACTGTTATTTTTAGCTATGACAAAAGCGCATCTGAAAACGCTGTTCTGTTGCACTTGGAAAATACCAGATCACTCAAAGTGCCAAATATTCTGGAGGAAAAAAGCATTCCTGGAGAGGGCTCGCCCCGGACAGTTTGTATGAACTCTTCACGGCTTCCGCTCCCCTCTTTTTCCCACACACAGACACGCACGCAGGCAGGCACGCTCACACACACACGGCAGCTTGGAACTGCACAGGCTGGTGGTGAACCATGCTCAATGTATCTTTTTTCAGGAGCAAAGAATGTCCAGAATGTTCATTCACCTAATGGAATCTAAGCTTCTTTGCTAAGCAGTGTTATTTCTTTGTGTGGTTATAAGCAGGAGGTTTTATTTAAATGGTACAAAGCATTAACAGAGTCTTTGTTTTTCTGTTTTCTGAAAAAGCCATGACCACCTTTTATACGTGGCTGAGTAGGTGATCTGAACACGGCCTTTCCTTAAGCGGAAGTTATTGCGAGTTGTCGCTACCACAACAAAGGTCGCGTATGGGAGGGGACGGACACACTGCAGTCATCAGAATAATGCTTTGGAGAAGGCAGCTCTCAGGTGATTTTGGAAGAGGGACGGGTGATGGGCCAGAGTAGAGAAAACAAGTTCATGGTGCCAAAACGCTTTCCCTGCCTGCAGGACACGGTGGGGACTGTTTGGCACAGAGGATGCTGCAGCGTGGATGGTGGGGACCAGCACTGGTGCTGCGGGGCAGTGTGGATGCAGCGGAGCAGTATCGATACTGGGGATGCTGTGGAGCCGGCTGGGACGTTCCCACTGCCCAGATGAGCATGGCCCACAGGGAGGCTGGTCCTGGCGTGACCGGCCGTGGGGGGGGGGGGGGGATGCCCGCGGGGGGACGGAGGAGGCGCTGGCACCAGGCAGGGGTGCCTTGCACCTGTCTCCCGCGAGTGACAGGGGCGACCCGCCGCACCAGGACTCCGCTCCCAGTCCCGCAGCACACCCCGCCCACGGGCGGCACGGCCTCGCGTGGGTGCTGCCATGCCGCGCCGCGCCGCGCCGGGAGGGTGTCCCTCTCCGGTGTGCGGGGGCTACCCCGGGCAGAACCCACCCCGCCGGCGGGCTGAGGTGGCGGCGGGGGTGACAGCGCGGCAAGGAGCATGCGTGCGGGGGGGGTGGGGGGGGAAGGAGGAGGAAGAGGAGGAGGAGGGATGGCGCGGGGAGGCGGCCGCTGTTTATTTGCAGCCGGGCTGGCTGCGCCTCGGCAGAGCGCGAGTGGCCGGCGGCGGTCCCGCTGCCCGCCCCGCACCATGCGGGCGCCGCTGCCTCCCCGCGCCGCGGCGGCGGCGGAGCCGGGGCAGCCAGCGCGGCGCCCCGGGCCCGCACCCGCGCCATGGTGACGGGCTCGGCGCTGGGCTCCCGCAGCCGGGACCGAGCCGCGCCGCCCCCCTACCCGTCCCCGCTGCTGCTGCCGCCGTCGGCGGCGGGCGGGCGGCGCGGCGGGGCGGCGGCGGTGGCGGCGGCGGTGCTGGCGGGGCTGTGCGCCCTCTGCTACGGCAACTCTCTGCGGGGCGAGTTCGTGCACGACGACGTTTGGGCCATCGTGAACAACCCCGACGTGCGGGCGGCCGCCCCCGTGTCCGCCGCCTTCGCCAACGACTTCTGGGGCAAGCGGATGGCCGAGAACACCAGCCACAAGTCCTACCGGCCCCTCTGCGTCCTCACCTTCAAGTAAGTGCCCGGCGCCGCAGCGGGGCGGGCGGCGCGGCTCTCCCTCCGCCGCCCGGTCCCTCTCCCGGACCCGTGCCCGGGAGAGCCGGGCGGCGGGCGGAGAGGAGGCGGCCAGCCCCGGGTGAGGGTCAGGGCGAGCTCCCCGAAACTGTCGCCTCCGGTCCTGCGTCCTCGGCTTCGTGATTCAGCATTTCTGTCCGGAGCTGTGTGGGACGGGGTGTGCCCCGGGGGCAGGCGGGGGGTGGGGGTGCGGGTTCGGCCCCGCGGCCCGGCCCGGCCCGGTGGAAGTTAAGTGGAGAAGACGAACGATGCGGAGCCGCTCCGGGGGAACCTGCCGCTCTCCCGGCAAGTGTCCCGCTTTCCTCGCGGTTTGGGAACAGGTGGCACCTCTTCCCCGGGCTGCCGGCGGATAAAAGGGAAACTCGAGCTTTTCGGAAAGCTCTTTTGACTGAGGAGGGTGTTCGGATTGAATCCCCCCCTGAGTTCCTGCTCTTACTCATCCCCTCTGCTTTATCTCCAGTACTTTTCCCCGCAGTTGAATGATCATGCCAGAAACTTCCCCGGTGCTGTTTTGAAGCAGACCCATAGTCATCCCTACCTTTTCATTTTTTTTAACGCTTAGCGAAGGGGTCTGCTCAAGGGTACCGCGGCGTCCCTTGCAGCCAGCCCGGCGGCTGCAAACCTCCCCTGTAGGTCACAGACTTCCCCGCCAGCCTCGTCTGCCCCAGACGTTCCCTCTGTCCCGGGCAGAGTTGCTGAGGAGGAGTTTCGGTTTTACAAGAATAAAGAGAAGTTGGGTAGCAGCGAAGTAACAGACAGTTACCATCCCTAATCCTAGAAGGAAAACCCAGACGCCTCTCTTTTTCCGAGGAGAATAATTGGTAGCAGATCAGCTTAGTTACAATTCCTACAGTTGGCTATCCTTTCCACCAGCTTGTTCTCTTTTTATTCTGATGAAACGTAAACGATGGTGAATGTTTGCCACGTTTTAGTGTTTAAAAATGATACGGTGTTTGCAGGGAACTGTGCTGAAGATGTAGTGTAGCTGGGTGATGTTTAGCACTAGGTCCTGTTTGTAGCTGCCCACTACAAACGTATGGCAGGCATAAGGAACGCACTATATAGACAGTGGTAAGTATGCTGGGAGGAGGTGTTGTTAGAGGTGTTGTTACTGGAACCTTGTGACTCTGCTAATTGAGTAACTATTCATTAAAATAACCGACTTATAAATTACATTTCATAAGCTATGTGCAAATCGCGTATTTCTGTGAGGCAAGAGCAGTTTTGAGAAATGCAGCATCCCTTCGGCACTCCCCCGGAGCACTCGCCACTCTTTCGTTCTAATGGTGGGCTTGGAGCCGAGTGCCATCGGTGTTGGCTATCTGGGGAAACAGGGCTGGGTGACATGAGGTGGGGTGGATTATCCCCGGTAAAGCAAAACTGAACAGCACAGACGCTTGTAAACGGGACTGGTTAGGACGGGTTTTGTACCTTGTCCTCGAAGGGGCTCTCGGCAGGTTTCTGTAGAGAGCAAAGGGGGATGTAGGCAGCCACGGGCAGATTTGGCTTTGTGCACACAGAGTGCCTTCTCCATCGCGTGTCCAGCCAAACTGTTGCAGTTTGGGGAGTCGTCTGGTTAATCCATTCCTCCAGCAATACATGCAGGGGTAATTTGAGAGGTGAGTGAACCTGCAGGTATCGCTGCTGACCGTGTTGCATGCGGTAATGGTGCCCGACTTGGCCTCCTAGATCAGGTTGCAGGATTGAGGTTACGTTATGCTAATTGGCAAAAGAATCTTAAACTTTAATAACGGAATGGAAAATAAATGCTTTAGTTCCTGTTTATGTGTCTTGGCTCTGAACTGGTTTTGCCTTTGCTTGTGTCAGTGTAAAAAAAAAAAAGGATGTTGTGCTGTCCCCATCTAGTCCTTTTTGGAAATTAATAAGGCTAATTTTGTGAGCAAGATTTCATCTTCAAGTGCTTATAATAACCATCCAGTTAAGATATAGGGTCAAAGACAGAGTCATTTGTTCACCACTTGGCATTGCATTTGGAGCAGGGAAGGAATCGTTTCGCTTCCCTGGCTGCAGAGGAAGGTTATTTCCACTGCACCCAAATACCCCTCCAGCTCTCCAGTTTCCACATTCTTCCCATTTCATTTCTACCAGTCAGGTGTCAGAGGAAGATGTTAAGATCTGGATGGAATGGATCCTCCAAACCCAGGGTTTCCAAAGAGGTTGCAGGGAGCTCTTGCCGAGCGACACCGAGCCTGTGGTTGAGCCGTGCTCTGCCTGCCCGAGCCATCTGCCCCTGCCTTGCCCAGCAGGAGCTTGCTGGTCGCGCTCTGCCCTCCTGCAGAAGGGAGAAGGATTTGCTCTGCTGGTTGTAAAATGCTTCACAGAACTGGACTTGTAACAGAATGGAAATGAATGTTGTTTGATAATATTTTGTTAGAATTTAGTACATCCTCTTGGGATATTGGAGAAAGCAACACGTGGTTTGCAGGATCTTGCTAGGGAAGGGAGGTGGGGACCAAACTATTCTGGTCTCTTTGTTTGTTTTTTATTTGCTTGTTTTATTTTATTTCTTTTTTTTGTTGTACTAGTTTGGTTAAATCCAAGGCATTTCAATAATAGCATGACTCTGTATGCCTGCCCGGTGGCTGTGCTTACGTTGCATGAAACTTTCATCTAGGAAGACTTGTTTTGAGTCTTGCTGTACTAAGATTAAAAATCTGGGAGATCTCCAAACTGCATGTACAGAACAGATGTGAAGGGTGGGCTGAAATTTATACCTACAGATCCATCAATCTACAGAAACTTTGTCTCAATCTCTTTTCTGTCCTTCATGGCTGTGAAGGTAAGAGGAAGGACTCATGATGCCCTGTGGACTCTTCATTAGGCTGAACATACCCTACGTGCTAGGTATTGTTGACGTGATCTCAATTAAAAAAATTGATCGCCCATCTGTCAGAAAAATCTTAAGCAGACATTTCTGAACTTTTCTAACAGTAGTTCAGTGTCCCTCATGTGTTGGAAATCTTAAATGACAGGCCTCATTCCAGTAGACTAATGCTCTGGAGCCAAACAGTGGAAAGAGCTCAAATATTTGACATTATTCACACCGGATCTGTCAGTATGAATGATCAGAGAAAAACAAGAGTGGCCTGTGTTACTGGAATCATTAAGCAAAATTTACAATATTCACAGAACTGCTGCATTGTTTTGTGTGGGTTAACGTCAGAAGGGGGAGAAAAAGCCTGCACGTGGGCTGTTGAATTAAATAATGTTTGCTTTGTGCCTTTGAACTTCTCTCACCTTTTCTCCTGACTTTAATAACGTAAAGGAGTGTTAAAACTAGTCGGTTCAGAAACATTCCTATTGTATGTGGGCAACTGTTAGGTGACAGGTCCAGCACAACTCATCTGCACAGGAGCTGAGATGGTAGGCAACGGTTTAACTTAGTCCTTAGGAAAAACTTACTTCAGGCTCTCTTGTCCAGTGCTGTCACTCCGAGATGTTTACCTGCAGCTATTTTCTTCTCCAAGAAGTGATTCAGTATACTTCTTTCTAAAGAAGGTGGCTTTTAGGACTCGGGGTATACTATTTCTTGGTGCCTTCCATATAAAATGTTAAGATGAAGGGTGTGGGGAAAAAAAAGAACTGCCAGTTCTGTAATTCACTCAGGATTTTATATTTGAGCTGGGTGCTTTCTGTCTTACACCTTGTCTCCACTAACAGAAGTTTGGTGAATCATTTATTCCCTCAGTAGCACTTAAGTTATTCCTTAGTTCCAGTGGTTTTGCAAAAATATTTCTCAACTGTTGAAGCAGAAGGTGCAATCCTCAGTGCTGTCTCCCTCCCTCTTTTTCTTCTTGTCTGTCAAATCCCCATTTAGATAGATTTTTTTCAGCCCAGAAACAAACAGATGATGGAGGTTTGATGTAGTCAGCAGCACATAGCCTGAAGGTGTGCAGTGGTAGGAGACTGTGAGAATGAAGCCTTTGGAAAAACCCCGATGCCAAGGTTTAAAGACTCTTCATCGGAAGTCAGCCTCCTGGTTTTGCAGGTGGTAGGGCAAAGGCCCTGGAGAAGCGAAGGCCCTGCCTGCTCAGCTTTTTTTGGTAGCGGGGTGGAGGTCGCTGCCAAGGCAGATGCTGGTGAGGGAAGTGCCTCAGGTAGCCATGACTCAAGAGGATGACACTGGGCAGAGGAGCACAGGAGATACCTGGCCTTCCTTGAAGGAGGTGGAAGTCAGTGTTCACTGGGAAAGCGCTCGGCTCTGTGGAAGGGCGTAAGAGAGCCCACGCCAGAGGCGGCTGCTGCTGCTGGGTGGCTCTGGTGGCCCAGGAGGAGCGGCGCTAAGTGGGACAGGCTGTCAAGGGGAACTCGACTCTCCCACCAGAAGAGACATAAACACGCAATTTGTGCACAGACCCATCCTACTAATACTCTGGCTGGAAAAAATGGGGGAAAAAGATAAATTTAAGTCCTGGCTGTTGTCTGCTGCTGACTGCAGAATGGATGGCCCACTGGCTCTCCTGCCGAGGCTGCGCGGGTACCTACATGCCTAGGAAGTAAATGGGACCTTTCAGTAACGGTCCGGTATTCTGTGTGGGTACCGTGAGCCTAGTATAAGACTACCAGTGGCTTCGGATTAAAGCCTTAAGTGACTGTGAGCTTGGGTTAGATGTAAATATACAGCCAAAGAGAGGATTAATTCAATAATTCACTGCCAACCTTCTGATCTATCTAGTTGCTTACAGTTGATCTTTTTGTTTTTTCAGCTGTATCAGTGGCATCAGTTTCAAGGACAGGGAGCTTAAAAAAACCAAAACAACCCAGGGAAGAAAAAAAAAAGACCTTAGATTTTATTTGTTCCTGATTTAATGCTATATTACAGTTTGACATCACAGGGTAATATAGTGGAGCTATAATGTGTCAGGTTAAATACACAGTGCACAAGTATTTTCTTCACTCCATACATCTATATTAGGGCAATATCACAATGTTTAAGATTGTGTCAGTATTTCTCCTGTACAGCTTAGTCTAATATTTCTACCCTAGCTATAGCAATCACTCTCCATACTGATACTGTGATACCTGCCATGAAATTGATGTAGTACTGGTGGAGCCACACCGGGCGAGGTGGAGTTTGCGAAGAGAGGCAGTTGCTTTTCTTAGACTGGTTGTGGTATAGTTGGAATATATGGACACATTTCTAGGCCTGTAAGCTTTTCTTCTGACCCAGAGCAGAGTGCCTGGCTGTCGTTTCAGGTCTGGCAGAGGGCGTGTGTGCCTCAAAGTTTGGTGTTTTGGGTTTGTTTTTTTTTTTTCCCAGTTACAGGTGCACAGAAGTCATGAAGCAGTGTCATGTTCATAGCAGGTGTCTGATGGTTTTGTTTGTAGATTTGGGCTGTATTTCTCTAGGGAGACCGGCAGGGCTGCTTGCGCTCCCTGGAAGGAGGACAGGACTCCTGGGGAGGGCCCGGGGAAGCTCCCTGCCTGGGGAGGGAGGGCACAGACCTGGCTGGGGGTCCGTGCTGCCGCGCTGCTTGCAGCCAAGCCCTGAGGTGAGGATCTGCCCGGAAGGAGAGGTGCGTACAAAACATGTCGGACTTCTGCCTAGTAGCAGCATTTTTGCTGTCTTTAATATTCAATGAAATTTGTCTGTCTCTTGAATTAAATGCCATTTATTTTGAGGGACGCGTTCACTAAAAGGTCTAGGCAGATTCTCCTGAAAGACTTGGCTGATGTGAATCCAGTCACGCCTATGTTTGCTGCTTGCTTCAGTGGTGTTCTGTCTCTATTTAACACCTACCAGTTCCTGAGGATTTTCTCTCATCCGGCATCCTATTCCTCTTGCACCAACGTCACCCTTAATTTTCTTTTGTCTTCTCTTACCTAAAAGGCTCAGCTTTGGACCAGCCTTCTTCCCCACAGGAGCCTTCCTGTCAATGCTCTTTAGAGTCCATGAAAATAAAGTGCTCTGGCTGCTGCTGGTTAGCTAAAGGCATTTCTCTGCATTTATTCACTCTTTCTGACTGCTTTCGTGGGCTTTCTCATTTATTGTCTCTGAGATTTAAAGACAGAAAGAAAGGGGGGAGGAAGGGCTGTTCTCTTTGCACTCACTATACTTGGGGTTTTTTATTCGCTTCTGTATAAATTTAAATGGCACTTCTTTCATGGTCTGCAGCTCGAGCTGAAAGATTACCAAAGTTATTTCAAATTTGGTGGAAAACTCTTGTACCCAGTTTGAGATATCATCTTCATTAGGCCTAATAACTTTAGACTAGATTTCTGTTGCTTTCTCCTATGGATGAATGATTGTCCGAGCTAGATTCTTGAACATGTTTCATCTCTTACTCCGAGATTGGAGGAGGATTGCTTGATGGCTGCTAAAGAGTTTTGCGAGATGTTTGTTTCCTTCAGCGCATTGCTCTTGCTGAGACAATACTTAAGAGTAATTTTGAAGACAAATTCTCTTTTGTTCAAAATCTGGGTAGATTGACACCTGGTTTGTCAGTTTGTAAATCGCCATCATCTGGCTTTTTTTCATTTTCCAAGGCCGTTTACAGAGACAAATTTAAAGCCATGTGAATGATGCCTTTGGTATTCTTAACGCAGGAATGATCATCAAACCACACTTTCTAGGGTTTCACTAGAAATTTCTGCCCAGGCGTATTTGCCGCTTCCAAGGTGCTACTGCTTCCCAGTCTAATTGTGATTCCTTGTTTTCTTTTCCTAACCGTGCTGCAAAGCAATAACCAGCTTTGAATGCCAGCGCTTAACTAGCGCTCTTGTAAGCGATGACTGTTGTGCTCTAAGGGAATTGCTATAGCTTGGGAATTGATATGGCCTCTATCTTCTCCCCCATCCCCATTATAGCAGATCGAGTAACAAACCATTTAAGCCTTATTGTCCATTTAATTCTGAAGCATTGCACTGTACTATGAAAAGATTATCAGCACAAATCAGCACAAAGTGCTGTTGCACTGTGGTAGAAACTCTGCCGTGCTTGTGCTGGCCATTGCACGATCACTGCTGCAAACGGGGCTTGTTTTCTTTTTTACTACTCCAGGTTTTTCATTAATCTTTGAGCTGTTTCCACAGCGAGCTTTAACCATTATTGCCTCTGATGCAGCTGCGCCATTTTTGGAGTGCAAACGCTCATTGTCCTGGCACGCAGTAGATGCATCTGTGGAGTTTACAAGGAGATTCCACCGTGCGCTGAAATCAGGCATTAGTTTGCATAAAGTTTGTCATTTATATCACAGAATTCCAAAAGGAAGGAAAGATTTCAGGAAACTTAATCCATCCTCGTATGTTAGATTAATTTATATAAATCTGCATGTGAGCCTTCCTCTATAAAAACTGTGGGGGTTTTATGAGGTGTGGGATGCTCTGAGACTTTCCATTAAGTGTTACTTGCTATAACAAATTACCATTATTATCCTGTGCATTTCTATTTCATAACATGTTGTGGTTTTTGTTAGTCTTTTGAAAATAATAAACCAGATTAAACTAAACAAGAGCTGCCCAGGGATAATAACAAAGTCTATAAAAAGAGAAACTCTCCAATTATGGTTTACAATATCATTAAATCATAAGAGGTCTTAAAAAAGGTTGAATGAGTCTTCGTGTATACAAGTGGATAAAAAGCACTATGTTAGAGCCCGGGGGGTGCTGGTGATTATATACCATAACTGGATACGTATGGGATTTGTGAGCCCGTACTCTTGCGGCATAGACCCCTCTGGTTCTGGGTCTGCGAGGATGAAGTCACCGAATCCCACTTGATTTCCAGGCCCTCTGTACGGGGAATTGCTTACCCAAGGAGACGTGTCCCTGCCTGACGACTTATCTACAGGAGGACTAAGTGCCCGTGGCTTGAGGGTAACATGGCGCACGGTCCCTGCTCTACAAATGCCATTCGAGGTGGCTGTGCTGTGGGAAGGGAGGGCAAGTAGTTAACTGGGGGTCTTGATAGATGTTGCTTATTCTTTTAAGAGCAAGAGTGATTTGCTTTCTACTGGAGAACTCTTTTACAAGCTCTACTCAGTGGACCTTCAACAGCTGATACCTGTGAAAGTCTCTTTCCGAGAGCGGAGCTATGTAATTCCTTTTCTTAGAGTGGACAGTAGAGGCATGGGAAAGCTGCTTTAGGTGGCAAGGCAAACTACAGCGCCGTTCCTCGAAAACATCCATTAGCCTTAACAAAATCAACGGATTTCTGTGTTAGGGCATATATCTCTTATTTTGGTATACCTCCTGCTTTGGCATGCAGTTTTGGCAGTGCTCTGCCTTGGGTGTGATGTGCCAAACCACACGTGCTGCAACACTTGGACACAAAGACCAGTGCTGGGACAAGAGCCTTTGCCTGAATACATGTTACAGTGCAGCCTTCTCTGCCCTGATGGGGAACGTGATTGATGCTGAGATTCCTGTAATGAGTTCTTATTTTGGTGGTAGCTTGGGTGATGCTCTATTAGAAGATACTGGTCAATGTCACCTAGTATTGAGAGACTGCTCCTCGGTCTGCATGCTCTTCCCCTCCTTTCCCCCCGGGCCTTCTGAGGGCCTTCGCAATTTGAACTGCCATTCACCACTTCTCAGGAGGCTTAGCATGCTCTTTGCCTCCAGGGACTCTCCCAGCAGAGGTGTTGAATCATTGCAGAACTCATTCTCTGAGCATTTCATGGGCGGCTCCCCTGAGGAAAGACCTCCTTGTCTGAGATGGTGGTGTCTCCTCTTTCAAGTGTCTTCATTCCTAGGAATGTGGTCACTTGCGTTATTCAGCCCCGAACCTTTAGAATACTATTCGCAAACACCTTTCTGGTTTGACAAGTAGCCAGTTCAGAAAGCCTGGCTGGCCCAAAGCATCTGCTCACCTAGCTGTGTGCTCTACCAAGGCCATAACAAGTTGTGCTTTAGTTTAGACAGATGTTAGCCACCTCTGCATGAAGATTGTAAGGTCTTCAGCCCACACAATGCTGCAAATTAGAAATGATGGTAGTATTGGTGTCTTTTGGGCTTGCAACTTAAAAAATGAAAGACTTTCCCAATTTGTGAGCCAGTTTAGATATGGAAACATAAGGACAAACCTCCCCTCCCATAACAGAGTACAGTTACTGCCTCAGAGCTTCTGTTCACAAACATTGTGTTGAAGAAACACCACTTCTTAATTTTGAGATTCCTATCTCTCTTTTACTTTCTTTGTTTGCTGAGCTGTATACCGTGTATAATTACTACACAACTCTGTGATAATGCTGCTGCCAGTAAACAAAGACATGACTGAATCTTTGCAAGGGTATTAAAGTGTGAGAAGTCATTTTTGTTGATTTACCCATCCCCTCCCGCTCCCTTGCCCAGAAGTTGCTCCACAGTGGACCAAATTTATCTTTCCATAGTAGGCTGCCTTTTTTCCCCATGGGTGAATGAGCATGCTGGGGAGCTTTGCAAAGTTCTTGTGACTTGGATTAGAGCTGTTTGGAGCCCCAGATTTGCTCACCCATTTGATGTTCAGTAAACTCAACCACTGCTAACGTTTCAAAATCATTCTGCTGGGATTGTTTCAGGACAAAAGAATCTTTCCTTCGTTGCCATGTGGCCTAATTTCTTATGACAAAGAGCTTTACCAGCAAAAGACACTGGTGTGAATATAGCACCTGCACACATTTGTGTTTAACGTTCGTGGACCACCAAAGATGGTATTTAAAACATACACCAAGGCGTAGTTGCAGTCAGATTTTGCTGTTTAATGGAAGGCTCATCTGAATACTGTGGTGCTGTTATGTTTGTGTTTTGTTCTGCCTTTTTTTTTTTTAATTTTATTGTAAAGACTACACAGGGGAATAGCCATGCTGTGAGGCTGATGCTTTCACATAGCTGTTTTCAATAACTTACATCAGGTAATTCTCAGTTTACAAGCCTTGTTGGCTTCATGTTCACCCCAAGAATGGCCATGAAGAGCACACCCTGCCTTTAGGGTAGGTGACCTGATGGGGGCAGGAAGAGCTGCCCATACAAGGTTCTGCCTCTCTTGCCAGTAGACCTGTTTGCAGGATTGGACATGATTTATGGGGACTAATGAGAGATTTTTCAAGGGTTCTTTCAGATGTTGCATTGTTAGTGCTTGGTCCTCACAACTTGGCCAAAAAAAATTAAATGAGAATCTCTCACACTTTGGTGCATGGGTTTGAATCACCTGATAGCCTGAGCACTTGTTGTCCTCGCTGTCCTCACCTGCCCGCATCTGCTTTCTCCAGAAATCAGGTTGCCAGAGCACACTTTGGCATTTGGGGTGGGATGATGATGAGGACTGTATTCCATCTGGCTGATTTACAGCCAGAAATGATGAATTTGTATAAAGAACAGACCCTGCAGGTGGTCCCTGCCATTGCACACATCTGCAGGTGCCTCTGAGCGTGACCTTCGGCTCCTCGGGGCAGGGTGGCCCTGTGCTGCCCCTTGTTCCCTGCAGCGTGCTGAAAACAAGATTTTGGCCTGGGGGTTCCCACTGCTGCAGCGTATTTACAGCTGAAACCCTGGTTGGGTGTCCGTTACTGGCGTTTGCTGTGGTTTGTCATTCTGTGCTGGTAGAAATGAGGGAAAGTGATGTATGCTGCTGCCCTGAAGTGGCTTGCAGGAGAAATGGGGGGGAAAAAAAAAAAGAAAAAGCCTCAACTCTTCATGTATTCTTGAATCACACAGACTGATGTCTTGTCAAAATGTAGCTACATCAGCCTATAGTTCAAAGGCAAAGGTCAAGTCATGCTAAAATCTCACTTTTCCCAACCTCTCTGGGTTTCAGCTATTGCCTCCACAAACTCTCCAGCGGGAGCAGAGCAGGAATGCACAAGTGAGTCTCCTGGTCTGGTAAAGTTAGATTGGCCTGGAAGATGCAGCCCAGGACAGATAACACTCTGTGTTGATGAGTAAGGAATGTAGAGAGTATTTATAAAAAGCGTATGTTGGGTGGCCCTCACGGACACACCACGCTTCCTCTGTCTTACAAAGAAACCCCTAAGGTACTTGCAGAGTAGCAACAACTCAGTGCCTTTGCTGTTGCATCACGTATGTCATGGGAGACCTGGAGTCCGTTGGTAACAACAGGAAGGATTATTGTCCCTTTGGCACGTTTACATCTACGTGCAAAATATTTAGATTGAGTCTTTTTTTTTCACTGGGTGTCTTGTCTATTTGTGGTTTTTTAAATGTCCTTTAACATTAGTACTTCCAAATTTCTTGTTCATATACAGAGTCTTCCCTAGATAGAGCCATCATGGGGGTGTGTGTGTGTGTATATATATTCATCCAAATGTACAGATGCAGTTAATTCTAAAGAGAATCGAGTTATCTTCAATTGCATGTAAGGCAAAGCCTGTCAGCAGCTGTTAAGCAAGCTGGCTATAAAAAACAGTGACCAGAAAAATGTGTTAATACACGCTGTAAGACAAATGTAATAACAGCTTGTTATATTTGGTTTTTATGATCGACACATATAATGAACACTAATTGTCTCACTGAGTCTAGGCTGATGTTAGCTAACTTATCTTTAACATCGATGTCCTTATAAAAATGACGCTAACTATTAAGCCAGCTTCTTAGCGTAGTCCTGATGTCAGTAAAGCATTTAAATAAATACTTAACCTTCAGTATGTGAAAGTATTGTAAAAGTTAAATGCGAATAAATGTGCCTGTAACGCTAAGCAGATGCTCCAGCGCCTTACCGAGTCCTTGTCTTGCCTGTTCCCAAGCTAAAGCATCTACTCCATAGTAGAAAATAACTACCTGTATTGTAAATCTGCCACGTGGCTGAGACAACGGCAGAACGTGCCGACGGGAAAACGGCGCAAGTGCCGCGCTTCTGATCTTGGGCGGTGTTACTTGCTGCTCAGGAAGCAGAGACGTCGTCTCACTGCAGCAAGCTGTACTGGGAGGGCACAAGCTTCTTCCATCTCTGTGTCAAGAAGGTTGCCAAATTCAACCGCATATTTTAAAATTTAATTAATTAATTAAAAATCGGGGAAGTGGTTTCTCCTTAATCAGATAAACCAGAAGTTCAGAGTGATTTTCACTCATTAGTTTAATAGCACTTACATTAGAAGACTGCAAATCAGGCAAAAAGCATAACTTAGAGTACTTGAAAGATGTCCTGTTATTACAAGACCTCTCCAGTCTAGTAACGGTTCCATTTTGTCTCCTTACAGGTTAAACATATTGCTGGCTGGTATGAACCCCTTCTATTTCCATGCAGTGAATGTAATTCTACACTGTCTAGTGACTCTTGTGCTGATGTACACTTGTGACAAAGCTGTGTTCAAGGACTGTCGACTTGCTTTTGTCACGGCGCTGTTCTTTGCTGTGCATCCCATTCACACTGAGGCTGTAAGTATGTGACACAAAAAAACCCGGTGACACAGAAGCTAAAAATAAATGCGTACTTTAAATATTTTATTTTTTTTAAAGAAACCTCTGAGTCATGCAGAATATGGTACTCGTGATTTTTGCTGTGGAGGAGCAAAGGTGAGAATATACTATATTTAAAATAATTTGCAGGAGTCATTAAGAAAAAAGTGTATTCATACTCACCATCTTTCTGCGCCGGCACTAAATTCTAATTGATGGTCCTAATCAGCGATGCTGGGAGTAAATGGACAGTCATTCAGCTGATGAAAACGTTGAGTCTTCTGAAATGAAGGACCTTGGCGAGGCCGCGCTCTCCTGCTGGGACATTGTTGCGTGCCTTCAGTCGTCTCCTATAGTCATCAATTTAAGGGAGAAAAAGTGAAGGGAGTGTGTATTGTGGAGGAGATTGCTCAGATAGAGGTGATGTGACCCATGGATTAATTTATATTGATTTCAATTAAAAGCTAGGAGTATCATCTTCAGAAAAAACTTGTTAGCTTAATAAACGTCGTGGTAAGTTTACAGAGCAACGGCTCATATTGGACATTTTCCTGTTCATTATAAGGAAACATTTAAAGACGTATTCACACTAAACCCACAGTCGGTTAGCATGGGGAGGTACTTCTGTAGATAAAGTGAGCCTTGCTGTCTTTGAGAAGGAAATGCAATATCTGGCTATCCATACTTAAAAAAAAGAAATGCGCTCGTTAGCTGAGATACCATTGACATCACGCGCTCTCGTTACCAGCCTTTGTAAATGAGCGAGGGAAGCTGTCGTGGCTGAGAACTTTTGAGGAGAGATTACCTTAATAACAAAAAGCCACGAGCTTTACAGTTACTCCCTATGCTGTCTCGTGTGAACTAATCAGCTAGGCTCCTTTTGATAATACAGCTTTATATTGTAAGGGAGGTTTTAGAACAGGCACTCTTTGAATTTATTTTTGCCTTGGTCAGAACTTAAGAAGGTTAAAATAAATGCCAGAGTGCTGAATATAGCTTAATTATGTAATCTCAAAAGAGGCAAAATTTCAAAGGGCCTTTTATTTGCTTTATGGGCGATTTTTAGATCTTTATGAAATGAAATATTGAAATAGTTTGTAAAAAGAGTGTTTATACATTCTTCTTCAGTATTCTTTTTTTTATAAAAAGATTTGGTTAATTAATATGTAGAAAAAACCTCTCAAACTCCAGTTATTCCAAAAGAGAATAAATTGCATACCACTCTATCACTTTTTGGTGATAAAATTTATTCAAATATTAATTATTAACTCATTCCTATATAATAAGTCTTCTCCAAAGAGTTACTCTTTCATTTGCCTTTTTCTTTAACAAATCTCAGTTGCGGGAGTTGGATGCGTTTCTCATTCGAGCCTTACTATACAAAATTAAAACAAGTCCCTAAAATTGGCACTTCTCTGTGCCACTTTATTAATATTTTAATAAGAAAGTAAAAAGTCACTTATCTGTTGGCTTACTCATTTGTTTTGCCGAGTGAGAAATGCAGCAGACAAAACTGAGCATATCCTACCCTAACCAAGTCACATTTCACTATATTGAGGGAGGCTAACACTGAAAGCTAAAAAGCTTAAAATAGCAGCAGTTAGCGTGGGTTGTTGAAACAGTCGCTGAATGCGCGTGCCTTTTTATCTATGTGCTTTTACACCTGTGTGTCTCTCTTCCTTTTAGGTAACAGGTATAGTAGGCAGAGCGGATGTCCTAGCCTGTCTACTCTTTCTGTTGGCTTTTCTCTCCTATAATAGGTATGGATCCTTGCTATCGGTTGTGATAATATCATGAGATGCTCTAGTGTGAGGAGGAGAAAAAGGGGAAACCTTTCTGTTTTCGTTGCTGTTGGCAGAGGTACTTCCCCCAGCACTGCTGCGTGGAAGAGCCCTGGCCCCTGCTTTCAGCTGCAGTGCCAAATAAGTGATTCTTATGAGAATAAATAAATATAAAAAGAGAAGTCGACATTTAAGGTCACCTCTTTCATTGACGTTACAGCTGACCATACACTAGAGCTAAAAATTATAAAGAAATTTATAAAAAATTTAGGCTTTATAAAAATTTAGGCTTGTAGAGCTAAAAATTATAAAGAAATATTTTCAACTGAAGGAAAACTGTCTGTATGTAGCGTGAAGAACAGACAGACACATGCCTGCCTTTGAAATACAAGCTGTGACTATGGGACGCTGAAATACCCAGTCTGGGAGAGTTAAGGATTGTGCCTAGACCATTAGTCATCCCTTTCAGATGAAAATTTGGCACCGTTTGCTGGTCTGTGTCCTAAAACTGTAACTGAACAAGTATAGATAAGAAGTAGCTTTGCTCAGATGGGGTTTCTCCCCTTTTGCGGATTTTTTTCATTTAGGAATAGCACTGTGTCATCATGGCCATGTGGCAAAACTGCTTATGTCCCTCTTGGGATGTTTGCTAGAAATCTGCAATGCTGTTTCCATCGGAAGGTTTCAAAGGTGTAAACTGGGTAGTGACCCCGCAGGAATTGGCTTGTTTGACTTTGGTTCGTTCTTACCTTACTCCCTCTCATCCCTGCCCAGTCTATTAATATAGATTAGGCCACATCTTTGACCTGGGGGAGTGTGGGTCGGATGGAGGAATTTTTTTCTTGCATGGTACATTTTGTCACATGAGGAAAAAATAAGCATATGTGGTCTAGGTGATGGAAAGCAGGTGTTTTTCTGGCCTTTCTGTCTTTGTACTTAGTCTGCCTTTTTCTGACTGTTTTAAGTCCATTTGTCTTTCCTCCTCTGCTCAAATGCTTGGTACACCTCTCAATATTTGTGTTTTCCCTTTCTATGTCTAAACCTCTTCATTTATCAGCGAACAGTGTAGATTGTTCATGTCACTTATTACCAGGATCTTAAGAAATTAGGGGAAGAGTGCCTTGATATTTCTGTGAATGTAGTAAACATGAAAATAACAGAGAAGTTAAAATATTTATGTCAAATCTGTTTTTCAGGAGTGTGGATCAGCTTTATGTTGGGGAACATTTCCCTCCCACCGCCTCCCCATTCTATTTGCTGCTTAGTTTATTCCTTGGGACGTGTGCAATGCTGGTGAAAGAAACTGGAGTCACTGTCTTTGGCGTGTGCTTGGTTTATGACTTCTTTTCCCTCTCCTGCAATGGACTCAAACTGTAAGTAGCTTGCTATGCTCGCTGTGCTTTTCAAGTGTTGCCACCGGTGTGTGCAAAATATATATTATTATATACAGCACTGTGGGAGATGGACTTGCCCCGCTGAATTAGATGGCACACATTTGACAAATTTGGAGGGCACCAAGGTTTCACTCTGTGGTTGGTTTTGGGTTTTTTTGTTACTCTATTGCCGCCCATTAACTTTTGCCGGGTAGATAGACCAGACGTGAAGAACTGATCTCTAAAATGCTCAATTCGCTCTGGCAAGACTAACGTTTATTTTTTCCATGGGAGTTCTGACTGAAGCATCAACATCGTAAAATGTCTCTGGCTTAACTCCTTCCATTCGCAGCATCTGCTTGATTATTCAGTTGCAATGTCATGGTTGTAGAAATATCCGATGATGTTTAGTAGTAAAATCAGGTTGGATCCTTCTGTCCTTATAGAATGGAAAAAAGGGAAAATATCCAGCCAGTTCTGGAATGATTGGAATAATTAGCAGCTCTCAGCAGTCACTGGAGAAAAATAAAGTACTTTGAAGTTTGTATCCTTCACTTAGTGTCACAGATAACTATGCTATTCTATATCTCCGTTAAAAGTCAGCAGTCTTTTGTTTGATAGAAGCTGGTTTTTATCCACGTCTCTCCCAAACCATACCTGGTACAGATGTATCGATGAGTGAACGTAAGAGCTCACTGCCACTGAGAATGGGAGGTCTCGCTCCTGCCATCGCTTCCCGTGTTCCCACCGGTGCTGCCCCACAGGCTCTGGAGCCTGTTGCACCCCTGCGTGAGATAGTGTATCATCTAGGTTAGAAAAAAAGGACACTGAATTCGTGTTTCTGCGGCAGTGAATTAAATCAGCTCCCAGTAGGGTTTGGGGAGTACCAGAGCTGGCACAATGTGCGGGCAGCAAATGCAGGGAGGAGAAGAGGGACTCCCCTTTCTCAGGAGCATCCTGGCTTCCCTCCCATCTCAGCCCTTCCTCTGGGTGCTAAGTGGGGATGGACCACGTTTCAGGCACCACCTGCCCTCCCTCCGGCCCCTCTAACAGCAGTCACAATCAGAGGGTAGGTACGATGGATCTGCAGAGGATTTCTGCTGCTTTGACTGGATAAATAATTCGTAGTGGTGTAACTGGTGGGCAAGTAGCCAGCGAGGAGTATACTGGGGACTGAGAGCTGGCACGCTTGCTAACGCTTGTGTTTACAGTCTGCCTGGCGCGTTCCAGGAGCTGTCTAGCTAAAGGTATCACAAATGTTAATTCATCAAGGGAAAATCTGTGCCCTCCCTGCTGCCTTAGGTTCACATTCCAATGGCCTCTTCAAGTTATTTCTTTGCTTCAGTGGCATCCACTTGCCCAGATGCGGCAGTTATTTAGGTTGCAGGAATGAAGGTCTGTATAGTCCAGATGTGCTGCGTTTTCATATTTGCTCTGGTTGCATGTATTGTGCGCTCTTCTGTCTGTTTGTGGTGCTCAGGATTTTATGACTGTATTTGATTGTTTTAGGGGGCAGCAGGAAACCAGCAGCCTTCTACATGCTGCTGAAAGACACCTCCTCCTGCTCCTTCCTCCAACCTGTAGAGATTTGTTTTCTGTTTAAACGAGGCAGAACACCAATTATTTTCAGCAGCAAAAAATTAGAAATGGCACCATGTTCTTCCTCACAGTGCTTCTCATCTTACCAGAGGTCCAGAGAACAGCGTGATACAGGAGTGCTCATCTTCTGTTGCTCTTGGGTCTCTTTCTCTAGGTCTGTTTAGGAACTAATAAATCCTGTCCTCCCAGCATGCAAAGACTTTGTATTTTGGATTAAATAAAATGTCATCAGTTGTAGTTAGATACCGTGTTGTGCTGTTTTCATAATGTTCAACCTTTTGATAAGTAAAAGTGAAAAAGAAAAATCCTTAAATCCTCTTCTTTCCCCTTTCCCCTCGTTTTTCCCTTTTCTCTGCATGCGTAATCAGGAGAAACGGGGGGATCCACCACAGACCTGCCCGGCAGCCTGCGGCTTCTCCCTCTGCCTCGCTGCAGGTCCCTCCGGCCGGCCGGGAGAACGGGAAGCATCGCTTTGCTCACCGGGGCACCTGGAGCTCCTGCCACCCCGCATCACCTGAGGAGCAGCGGAGCGGTGGCCTTTCTGTGCCCAGCAAAGCCATGTGGGCCATTCAGAGGTACTGCTGGCTACCTGCCGCTCCGTTGTGGTTTAGTTTGCAGCTGATCCTACCTTAAAATGCCAAGTCATTCACTTTTGGTTTAGCCATTTTTATCCTGACGTGTGCTGTGATTTTTCTTACGCTACTAGAGAGGGAAGAGAGGAGAAAGGTGGAAGGAGGGTTAAGGGGAGAAAGAGGAAGGAACTGAAAAGTGCATTTCTTCTGCTTGCAAGAGGAGAATATCTAAGGACTGTCCATGTCCTGAGACTTTCTATCCTAGTATGATAGTGGTAGGCAATGCTCTCCTTCCCAGCTTCTCTGTGGAGAAAGCCAAAATTGTAATGCTAGTTTGAACATGAAGAGGGGAATATGTGCACGTATACAATGCCTGGAATGAGAGGAGTGCAGTGTGAGCAGTGTATTATGTGATATTGCTATATATCTATATATACACATTTGTAGGTATAATTTCTGCACGTCAGTCTACATACATGTAGATGTGTGTGTACATATTTACATGTACATATATATGAAAGTAGAGGTGATGCCTTTATGCCTAAGAATGTGCATATAACGGTGAGAGCCGGGCTCAGGCAGTAACAGAAGGATTTTCACCGGTCGTGTCCAGCGGTTCTCAGCACGTTGCCTGGGGAAGGAAGGACTCCAGGGCCACGCTCTGGCACGAGACCAGCGCTTGGTGCCCTTATTCCTGTGGAACAGCACTGAGTTAGTAAGAACGTTTAAGGGGGTGTGACTCAGCAGCCACCCCATGGATCTGTGCCAGAGTGTGGGGTGGTTTTTTGTTTTGTTTTTTTTTCTTTTAACGTTGACCTTTCTGCAATCTCCCTGATTGCCCTTGCCCAGCTTGCCCTTTGTTGCTGACTTCTGGTTTTAACTACACAGTACAATTTTAATTTGGACACCTGTAATAATGAATTGTCCCACACTAGTTATTCCTTGGAGAAAGTGTTTGGTTCTTTAAATAGATCAGGAATTACCTGCTGTGGTTCTCTGATCATTTAATGGTTGCACCTGAGTGGGCGCCATGCAGCACTCCTGAAACCTGGGAAAGGGAGTGTTTTATTCCCACATAACACCCTTCATTAATCAGTGCAGTAGGAGCTGTTTGTTTGTTGTTGGTTTTGTGTTTGTTTTTTTTTTTTAAATAATCTTCTTGCTGCATCAATATTGATGGCATATAGACGTTACATGAGATCTGTAACTTCTCAGATCACAGAGTCTGTTTCCTCTATCTGTAGCTTCAGTGGCTCAACCCACTTGAGAGCTTCTGCTCTGCAAGTGTTTTATCTGATTGATCTGACTTGGGGATGGTTGGGGTTTGGGGTTTGTTTTTTAGCAAAGAGGGGAGTGGGTTGAGTCACGTTGCCTCTCTGTGTGGGAACCTGCGACACAAAAATGGTGAGGAAGTCAAGGCTTTTCAGGGTGGGTAAGTGGTAGCTGCTCCAGCATGGACACTCTTCAGAAGCTGTTCCCAATGGCCAGAAATTGTTTGTTTGAAATTATTTATTCTCCTGTATTGCCAAATAAGTAGAACAATTAGAGAGTGTGGGTGACCCTGGTTCCTTCTGATATGCCAGACCAGAATGGTCTGTCCAAAAGCCTTGTTTAACATCTTGCCCCTAAAGCTTGCGACCTGGTGGGGAGGAGTAACCTGAGCGCAGACACTGGTGCAGCTGCTGTTCCCAGCCTTTGCCAAGGTTTCTTTCAATGCTTGTGTTCTCTTTGATATTTGTATTTGTTCCTGTTTTCCCTGATGGATACTATGGTGGAGGGTATATATATCAATATAAAAAATGTCTCTTGTCTTGCTCCGTCTTCTTGGTCCTTGTTTCTTTCTTTCCTCCTGCTGTTCCTTTCCCCCCCCTCCTTTGCTTTATACTTTTTCCAGACACCCTCCCTCTGCCCCCGCTTTTGGGAACATCCCTTTCTTCCAGCCTCTTCAGGAGAGGCTGCAGAAGTTGTGTTGGAGAGACTACGCACGTGGGATGGCTTCAGAGGGAACTCGTACACATTGCCAACTGGCATTTGCTTTTCAGCAGCTGCCTCTTCAAGTGTTGTAAAGGATTTCTGCACATGGCAAATCAAGCTCTGGATGTACACAGCTACTTTATTTTTAAAAAGGGGCTCTCACGGTGTAAGCCGCTCAGCTTCTCTTCTCAAGTGACTGACTGTGTGCAACACCCTTGCAACAAACCTGTGGTGCGATGGCTTGCTGTGGGGTGCCCAGAGCAGAGCTGGCTTGGTCCCAGTGGCTGAGAGGGAAGCCTGCTGCCGCGTATCTGTGAGAGAGTTGTGCCCAAAACCCTTGGGAGAAAGCCTGGGATGGGTTAATGGATGCTACTTTAAAAGAAACATCTTTAAAACTGCTGGCAACCTTCTTAGCTAGTTTTTTTTCCCCTTGTTTTGAATTTATGTTTCCTCTGAAGGCAGGATAAAGCTGGATAATTGTTGCGTGGAATGACAGCCTCATAGAGCCTGGACAATTTGACCAGTGCCTGCTTGTCTAATGTCAAAGTTTGCTAGTCACTATGAAAAATAAATGTGCTGCTACAGCATTTGTAATTTGAAGAGATCTTCTCAATTCTCAACCACATGGGGCGTGCTTGCAGTAGTATGGAACAGCAGGATTAAATGTATTGCAGCTCACTGACTCTAAAAATGACGTCCGCATCACCTGGAGGTCTGTGGACCACTACTTGTTTGTATGACTGAAGTCGTCTTCTTACTGCTGTTTGCTGACTCCTCTCACAGGACAGATTAAAATAGTTGAAATACTTTCCGTACACGTTCTTTCTCTAGTGCTATTGGCATGTTATATGGTATGAAGTAGGAAGCACTCAGGGCAATTACTCTATTAAAATACAATCCATCATTAAAAAAAAAAAAAAATCCTTGCTATAGCTGAAAAAAAAAGAAGAAAAAAAATTCAAGTTGCTGTCAAATATACAAAATTAATTACACAATTTCTCCTCTGTAATAGGTGTTTCTCTGACTCATGTAGGTCTCCTCCATAGTAAAAGGGAGGGAGAAAAATTTTAAATATTCCAAAACCTCTGAAGTTGCAGGACAGATTGGGCATAGTGAAGTAGCTGCAGGTACCTTATCTAGTGCACCAGGTTGCTAGTTGTAAGGTCATAATTAGAATAAAGTAGTTGTGCGCTGCTTAATCTGTACTTTTAAGTACTTGTAATGTGATCAATTAGGTTTCTATTTAATAATAATTTATTATGTACCTTGCTACTAGAGCTAACTGAAAAATGCAGGAAAATGTAATGGCGGAGTTAAGGGAATTGGTCTAATTAGCAATAACTGGACCTAGTTATGTAAATTCTTAGTGCAGAGACATGTCTGTTCTTTATTGTCCCTTGCTCTTATCTTCAGCTATCCAGTGAATAGTGGGTTGCAGTCCTGGGTGCCTTCAGGAGGAAGGAATGAGTTAGTCTGGATGAAATTGTAGGTTTTATCAACGCAATTCATAGCAATTTTGGGGGATGCTGGCAAATACTACTGAAACAAGGTAACTAGGTGTCCTGGTTTCAGCTGGGATAGTGTTAAACTTTCTTACTAGCAGCTGTTATAGTGCTGTGGTTTGGATTTACAATGTGAATAACGTCGATAACACACTAATATTTCATTGCATCTGCTTTTGGTGATTTAGCTGGTGAGACTCTTCCCTTAGAATGGACAATAGACCGGTGTTTAATGCTGCCTTTCTCCATGTACCTGAACTGTTACATTAGTTCTTTGTGGGTGGTGATGGTTTTGTTGTTGTTTTTCGTGGGTTGTTTGTTTGGTTTTTTGTGTTTTTGGGTTTTTTTTTCCCAAGTGACAGGCTGAGAGAAGAAGCAGGTGTATTTGGAGCTGTGCCTAACAGCATCACTTTAAATCTCTGTGTATGTGCAAAAGACAGTGAGTGAGCTCACTATTTGTTAGCACTGTGGGATCCAGGCACAAAACCCCGTTGATCCAAAATTCAATTAAATCCTTAAGGCTATAGCAGGGATAAACATGATCTGATGACTAAACCAGCAGCAATGTTGTTTCCTTTTGCAGTAGCAAGGGAAGGAAAATAGAAACGCTCTGCAGAACGTGGTACATTCCAGGGATGGCTGCGCTGGTCCAAAGACTGATATACTATGAGGAAAAGTATGTTGAGGTCATAATGTATCTTCCCGGTGTCCTCACGCAGCATGCACAGTCAGTGTTTGAGCTGAAACAGATGCTGTCCTCCAACACGAAGGAAGAGCGGAGGGAAAAGGGGGAAAAGTGTTGGCACACATAATGTGTGACTATGTAGCAATTGCTTAGTGTTGCTTTGGCTTTTCCTCACTGGGTGCTTCTATTTCCAATTCTTGTGTAGCAATGATTCTTTTTTTTCTTTTTTTTTTTTTTTTAGGTAATTTGACAGTATAGCACGTTTCTGCTTTAACATGAAATTCTTGTTCAAAAAGCAGAAGTCTCAGCTGCGTTTCTAATGCTTCTCCTTGCCACACGGTGTAATGCTACTTCCTAGATTTATAACTGATACAGGCAGAACAGTGTGACTGATTTTCCAGATATGGAATTTCATGTGTGCAAACTTTACTTTCTCTTGAATTTGTTAGGGGGAGTTTTTTAACAAGACATGGCTCAGAATACGAAACTGCCTGGGTTATAGAAGTGCGGGGAAGGGATTTTCTATTAGATTTGGTACGACTTTCTTAAACTTTAGTCAAGTTTTTACCCAGTTGCACTCATGCACCCTGAAGGTCAGTGGTGGTTGCGTTCATACACAAAGCACGGTAGTAAAAAGCACTGCATGCCTCTGAGAAAACACTAAGGTAACTTTTATTAATGTGTTATTTAGGTCAGGAGCAAACGTACAACAAAAGAAAAACCTGGATACTTGACGCTGGCCTAAAAGGTCCTTGCCTTTGCAAACACCACACCGTTGCTGGAGAAATTCCAGGACAGTGGCCTGGTTTGGGATTGAGCCTGTGGTGAAAAAGGTCTGGGAGTCTGGCAGTCAAAATTATTTTTCTTCTCTAGGAAAGCAAAATGAGTAACCTGGAGCATTAAGCAGTGGAGCCAGCCTGGGCTTTTCCCTTCGTTTCTCTCTCACTGGTGATCTCCTGAGATTTGTGAGGTTTTGAAAATAAAGGAGCAAGCTCCTAGTCTGTGATGCTCTGAGCAAAGGTCAGTGTTGGATTGCCTCCATGGGAAAGGAGAGAAAAGGAAGTGCTGGCTGTAGGCTGATTTTTTTGGGGGGGAATTGATGTTTAAAATTGAACTGAGAATAGGATGAGATGATTTCACCCCAAAACACAAGTAGAACCGTGAGTCCCAAGGCCTAGGAAGGCACAATGTGTGCTGAAAGATGATAGATTAGGTAAGTGTTACTGTTATCCTGGTAACTGCGGGATGCTTCTATGGTGTTGCAAGCTGTTTTTTAATTGCAGCGGGTTTGCTAAGGCTCTGCCATTGCTATTTAGTACGGTTAAGTTATGAATGAAGTTCAGCCCCCTTTGGGGAGGTGTATTGCAGAGGTGGATTTGGCCTGTGGTTTACTCTTCTCTGAACTCTGTTCTTTTGGACCATTTTTCCATTGTGAGTCTGAGCAATAGCTCGAGCTACTGCTGTGGCAGTCTCCTGTCTTTTTAGGAAATGTTCACTAGCAATAATACATGAATCTTGTCCTTTGCCTGCAGTCAGTGATGATATTTACGGTCATGATCAGATGGGACCTGAGGCCATCAGAAGGCTCTGCTAGAGTCTAGAAACACATAAGAGGGGGATGCCCCTATGCCGAAAGCCTTGGATTCAGCCAAGGATTTATGCGCTCTGGCCTGTGACTGTCGTCCAGAGAACCCTTGTGTAATCTTGGGAAAATAATTACATCTCTCTGTTCCCAGGGCGCAAGCTGGAAGATGAGGCACAGTAATGCACGCTTCCTTTCTACCTCCATTTGTGCAGCAAAAAGAGAAAAAAAAAAAAGCAGCCAAGGACTATCTCTCATGCATGCTTGTGGCACTGTGTGTCTTAATCTTTCAAATCTGCAAGTGCTATTTTGATACAAGTAACTGAACTCGTTGCTTGCTAACTTCAGTTTATTTAAAACAGCACTGCTTTTGTATGGTGGTGACTAATGTTGCATGCACACACAAAAAGACATGTTTAGACATCATTAGGGTTGCAAAATTATGCAGTCACCAGGTAAGAAAGACCTGATTTAATTTTGGCCCCGTTGTGTGTTTATATTATAAGTCTGTAATTACACTATTACATACCATTTTTTCTGCATCATCTCCGCTCCATTCAGTGCCCAGAACGGAGAGTGCTCACTTAATGAGCAACTATTCAATATTTTATTTCTTCCTTGTTCAGAACATGGCCCCATACCCTATTTACTTCATGTTATTCAAGTCCTGCTCTGAGACAAACTACCAAGTGCCGGTATTTCCTCACAGTTTGTTGCTTCAGTCTGTAATCTTTTAAAGTACTTTTGGCATAGTTTCTGGGTGTGTAATTTCCTTGCTTTTCCAAACAAGGAATGTGAATAGCCAGAAATTTTTGCAGTAGGGAGCCACAGGGGTGTGAACAGTTGGATTGAAACCTTTGGATCCACCTCATCGACATCTGCCGCTTGAGCGAGCGGACTAGCTGGTGACAGCAGTAGATTGTGCTCTGTAGGAGTCAGTATTAGGAGATGGGGGACTGTTCCCCTTAGATACTTGCTGGCAGAGGAGGCATGATGGCGTGATGTTCCCTTCCAGACTTGGAGAGGAAGAAACCCCGGCATGTGTAGCTGCTTCTGGCAGCCCCTTTCCTCTCTCCCCAGTTTGTTGTCCTGCCCTGTCCACTCCAGCCTGCCCTCATCTCTTTTCTCTTGCTTGCTTCTCCTTAGTCATTTAATTACTTCCAATCTTTGCTCCTCAGACTTTGCCTTTTGGCTCTTGTTGCTTTCCTCAAAAGCTGCTGTGATAAACTCCCCCTCCTCGGGTCCTTCCCATACTCCTAGCCCCAAAGTCCTTGCCCAGCCAGTTCAAGGGCCCCCACTTATGTCCTTGTACCGCGTATCGCATCCTCCATGTGCTCCCTGCTCCTCCGACCTTGCAGGTTCAGTCTCCTGCTGGGGCGCAGGTCCCTCTGGGGTTTTCCTCTCGGACCCCAGCTGTCGGCACTCGCTATTCCTTTGCTCCCCTCTGCATGCATTTCTGCTCCGCGGGCCGCAAAGCCCGGTTTTCTCTTTGCTCCAGTTTTGTGGTTTCGACTCTCCTCCGCCCTGTACCGAACCCGGGAGCTTTCCCTGTGCTTGCTGCCTGGGTTGGAGGAGGAGGAGGAGGGAGCACGGAGAGCCAGGCAAAAGCCAGGAGCCTGCTCTGCTCTGGTGCTCGGTGTGGCGCAGAGCCGCGGTTGCTTGCGCTGTTGGCTTATTTGTGTATGGCAAAGCCATACGCAAATATGTGTGCCCCTGGTTGGCAGAATAGAAGAGGCTCGGGTTTAAATTCAACTTCCTTCATTGGATCGTTTTAGCTGCTATTCTGGATGGGGGTTTTTTTGTCTTGCAGTACAGAAAAACACCTCTCCCTCTTTTTAAATCCTTTTAAGAAGGAAGTGGAAAGTAAGTAATATCCCCTGGACTACTAATGTGTGGCAGTATCAAGAGGCCCTGTTTATTTCAGTAAACAGCAAATAAACTTAAGTAGTTTGGCTTCATGTACATTAAATGTCAGAAAAAAGGGACAAGGGCGAGTCAGATGTTATTTTCCTTAGATGTTTTAGCTGTTTTATTTTTTTAGTGAAGACTTTAGTCTTTTAAAGATCCCTTAGACTTTTATTTAATCCATGAAAATCCATTTTTGTGAATTCATAAGTGTAAACTGTGCCTGGGACGATGAACCACACTGCGCGAAACAATCAGGAGGAAAAGTTAATGGCCGGGTTTCAGGAGGGTTTTTTGGTGGGTTTGTTTTTTCCCATCTTGTGAAAGATGCTGATCGCTTATTCATTCATGCGCAGAAGAAGCGGGCTTTTTTCGTCTCGTTAATGGGAGTTGCGTTTCAGCCCTGCAGTTGCAGTCACTTCATTTTATGTCTGCCTCTTCTGCGCCCTGTGTTGCTAATTGGAAAACCCTAATTTGTAGGTGCAGTCTGTGTGTCCCAGAGCTGACTCACAGGAGACTCTGTTCGTTCCCTTTACTTCACAGGACTGCCTTTCTATTCACAGTTCATGGCAGTCTCATTAAACTAGCATTTGAAATAGCAGCGTGCCCGTGTTCCTTGGCTTTCTCTGAAAGCCCTGTAAACCAGTGTCAAGGAATTAACAGCGGCTGAGAAACAGAAAAACCTTAATGGCTTGCCAGGTCATTTTCCTTGCAGTAAATCTGGGTTAGTTTGACACACAATGGTATTTCAGTCACCCAGGAAATTAAAAAAAAAAAAAAAACAAACCAAAACCAAACAAAAAACCCCACCACCAAAAACCGCAACACTTGAAGATAGATGATGCCCAGATTATTGCAGGTATTTCCCCAGAGCTAATCTAATTGAACAGTTTCTCTCTTATATGTTTGACCTCCAGTCACATTTTTGGACATCTAGTGGAAACTTTTAGGCTGTTCTCAGGAGTGAAGGATTTGGCTGTAACTACCTCCCTCATTAATGACTGATGCTTTCTGACCTAGTCTGTGTCTCTTCTGTGAACCTGGTAATCACAGCATGTATTAAGTGAAGGGCAGCAGGCTATCAGGACTAAGTTACGTGGCTTTCGGTTTTCACAAGCTGATACAAGCAATCATTTGCTCAAAACCATGACGATGCCAATCTCATCAAATACAACTTTAGGTTGATGGTTCCAGCTTTGAGATTTATTTTTTTTTAATGTGAAGTAGCTGTTGAGATTTAATATTTGGTTTAAAAAGACAAAATCTGTTAGCATGTCTAATGCTTCTCCCATCCTCCCTGTGTGGTTTCCAAGATGAGTACATCTTTCCCTGACTAGTTACTTAATCTTCAACTTAATCTAAAGAAGAGGAGTAGTAAATCCACTTTCACATTTCTAATTCGGTTATCCCAATATCCTTTTCCAACTAGTGCATTAGAAATCTTAATCCTCTACTTGGCTTGGAAATGCTGGAATGCACGCTTCTCTCCCGACTGCAGATTTTTGAAATGCAGATTTTTTTGTTGCTGCTATTTTAAGCAATTTCCAGAATGTGAATGTCCAGGAAGCTGCAGCACATGAGGGACTCTTGTAAATGCATTCCACATTCCCAAACATCCGTACTGAAATTCGGATACTGGCTGAAGTGAGCCTTTAAAGACAAGGTTTGCGCTTGGGCTGTTGGAACGCTGCTATCGGGTGTTTGCTTTCCAGGTCTGACGGGTCTCGCAGCATCTGGCGACGCTCTGCTTTGCCTTATGAATTCTCATTACCTGCCACAACTGATCATGGAGTGGCTTAAATGAAAATCTTCCACTGCAATATGTAGTGGTTGGGGGTTTTTTTGTTGTTTTTTTTTTTTTAAACCTCCTTTCTTAAAGTTAGGTTTGGTTGTGATATCGTTCTTTTGCCGTGTGGATAATGCAGTTGTTCCCTCTGTTTAAAGCTTTGGTTGGCAGCGTGTTTGCTGTAGGTCTGCTGTTCAGGCTGGGGCCTGAAAGTGCTCAGGTCTCTCCTTTTGTGAGCTATGAATCCCTTGTTTTTGCAAATCAGCTGTAGAGTAAGGAAATATTAAGCATAAAATTTGTACTTTGAAACTAACTATGGTTGCACTTTGGTTGTACTAGTATAGAAAGTATGGAATAAAACACAGTTCCTTTTAACCTGTGAAAGACGCCAACAAAACTGCTGGCCATTCATTTTAGAAGAGGAAAATTAGAAGGAAAAAACCTGTCTATTCTCTGTTTTCCATGGAGACGAGGACTTTATTGATCAAAATGAAGTTCAGGGAAAGAGTAATTATCAGTCAGGGATGGAAAGGAGAGGGAAGGTTATGTTTATTTCCCTCCCATAAAATGCAGTTTAATCCGATCATATAACGCTGTTACACAGATCGTGCTAGGAATTTCTGCAGAGACAAAACTGCTGTAAAATGATGGCCTTCCGTTCTCTTGCAATATTTTGACATTGCTTGATTTAATTGCTTTTACTGTAATCTCTGCCTAATCTCATGACAGCAGCTTGTATCACTGCTGTGCCTGTGAGTTAGCCGTAAGTGAAGCAGAGATGTTTCTTTTGTGTTTTGGTAGTAAGCTCAATTCATTTGTTGTTGTTGTTCTTCCTCTTCTTTCCCCCTTCTCTCCAAGTGTTAATTATGTCACGCATTTATTTCAGAAGATGAATTGCTTAGTGTACAAACATTTTTTGATATGAGCATCAGGAATTTTCATTTTTAGAAAGCTGTCACCTGGTCTGTGATCTAAATGGCTGCTAATGCCAGTGTTTTCAGTCTCCCCATTACAGATCAGCATTCCTTTGCTGATCTTGGCTGACATACTGTGGATTCACTATCCTGACCCTGCTTACAATCCCAAATGGTATCTCCATTGTGGAATTACTCAATATGGAATTACTCAATATGGAAAACCAAATTCTTTCATTCATTGCCCATATAAACTTTTGGAGATGACGGATAACTTTCCACGCAGAAGGCATTTATTCAGGCATTTGGTCTAACGCTATGCATGAATAGGAGCATAGGAATTTTTGCATGATATTTCTTCAGGGAAAAAGCTCTTTTTACTTTATAGTAGGATTTGTCTATTGAACTCATATCAGTATATCAATGTAATAGAAGAACATTGTGGGTACACCGCATCAAACCAGTGGGCCATCTAGCTCTAGTATCTGTTTCCTGACTGTGGTCATTACAGAGAAGAAAAGAATGGGAATGGGGCCAGTACAGGGTTATCTCTCCTCCCTGTGCATGCTGAATGTATGCCAGTCAGTGATTTAGAGTCTATGGACCTGGAAGCTTTATCTGGAGCACTGTGTTTAAGATTCTTCACGGACCTGTCCTCCGTGGAGTTGCCTAATTCCCTTTTTAGAACCTTTCCTCCAACTTTGATGACATCTTATCGCAATGAGTTCTGTGATTTAATTACACACCGAGGGAAGAAGTCTTTCACTTTGCTTGAAAACTGATAATTTCATTGGGAGCCCTTTGACTTTGTATGATAAGAAGCAGAAAGTAATTTTTCTGGTTCACTTCCCTAAGCCCTTCATAATTTTATAGTATCTTTATATGTATTCCCTTTCCAGGGTGGAGAGCCTTGTTCTGTTGAATATCTCCTCATGCAAAAGCCATTCCATGTGTCTGATGAGCCCCGTTACCCTTTCCTGTACCTCTTCAATCTCTATTAGATACTTTGATAATAGGGCAAAGGAAGGGGAGATCTCAGAATAACATGTAGTGCTACAGGCGCAGGGACACCTTGGATTTTTATTCAGTGTATTATTGCTTGTTGTTTCTGTTCTAAACGTGCTATTCAAAAGTTGCTCTTTTCTGTGCTGATTTATGGTACCACCCTTTAAAAAATATTATTCTTTTCTTCTGACTGCAGTCTGTGTAGGTAATTGAGATGTACAGTAAAAACCTGAATGGAAAATCTGAGCGTCTTTTATCAGCGTGTTTTGAATTGTGTGCTCTGGCTTTGGCTGAAGAGCATCTTGCGACTGCCTGGCCTGTTCCCCATTACAGAGGAAGGGCTGGAGCAAGATGCTGAACTCAGCTAAGATGGGCCAGGCTGATTTTGGGGCCAGAGGGGACACCATCAAACCCTGTATCTGGGCCTCGGTTTCTTAGATATGGGTTTACAATATCTCCTCCCTTTCTTAACTGCTGTGTGGGGGTGAGTAATAACTCCAGGTAACCTGGCTTGGGCACAACTCGTGAGCTTCCTCAGATACCCAGTCATGAAACCAAGTCCTCCTCATTGCTTTTTCTCAGCTTCAGCAGTTTTCTCTTCTCCTCTGCAGCGTGGTTACAGTGCAAAGGGGCTGCGGCCGGTGTGTTAGCTGCCCGGGACCCGCAGTGTGTGTGTCCCCTCCGTCCGAGTGTTTATGCTCCATCAGTGAGGGAGAAGTCTTACCCCTCTAAACCAAAGTGCAGAAATTCCCAGTAGTTGCCCGAATTCACAAACAAAATCTGACATAAAGCAGAGGCTTAATCCAGGATTTCCCAAATCTTAAGGAGATCTACCTCAGCACAAGTCTTCCTATTTTTGCCAGTAAATTGACAATTTCTCTCTTAAAATTTGCTGAAAAGATAGAGCCCCCATCCCCCTCCCCTCTCCTACAAGCCGAAAGCGTCAGCATTTGTTGTTTTTAAGTACGAAGATCTAGACAGTGCAAGCCATGATAGCTGCTGTCCCAGGGCTTTCATGTCAGTATTTGTTGCATTATTTACTTTGATCTGATTTGGCCTCTTGACTCCATCAAAAGCGCCTTTCAATGTGAATTAATTGAGAGAACTGTATTTTCTTCTTTCAATTGCCTTTAAAAGAGAAATGCTCCCAGATGGCATTAGGGAAGGAGGGAGGTGTTTTTCCTTCTGCTCAAGCCATGCTGCTGTTGGAGACCAAAGGCTTTCTCTGCCCTCCGTTAACGCTTCGGGAGTCTCCCGTTTGGATGGATTGAAGGTGCTTTCTCCCGGAGTTTGGAAATGCTGGAATCAAGTAAGACCACCCCCAGCGGCATCCCGGCCCAAATAAGCAGCTTTCTAATAACTAAGATGACTTTAATATTGCAGCATCCTGTCTCTGCAGAGCACTCAGTTAATTATGAGGTGTGAATAAGGAATATGTTTCACAGTGCCTTGGCAATTTTCTGAGTTCACTGATCCGTAAACAAGATTATTCCCTAATAGTCCTTCATCTCTGCCATTATTACACAAGGATGTTCAACTTTAAATTAAATTAAAAATGATCATCTTTAAAGTTTCTTGAGCCAGGCTAATCTTTTGAGAGTGTTTCCAGGATTAACTATTTTAAAATTGCTTAGTTATTTGGGGAGGAGGGAATTTTTTGTCGTTCCTGCTGTGCCATTTTGATAAAGACCAGACTGTAGCAACTTTCCACTGGGAAATGTGAATTAGACTCGTTTTTCTTTCTTTCTTTTCAAAGTCCCTGATGCTGTCAGTCAGCTGATGCTTTGGAGGAAAGCTGTTTCATCAAGGTATATGGCAGTTTTTCACACTTCTTTCAGCTGCTGCCAACCCAGAAGCGAGGGACTAAACTTGGTACCTGAATGCCAGCTGTCCAGCCCAGCTCTGTCCCTGGCCCTCAGAGAGTTTGTACGAGATGGAAATGACATGGGCTATTGCTGCAAAACTG
Source organism: Balearica regulorum gibbericeps (assembly GCF_011004875.1). Classification (NCBI taxonomy): domain Eukaryota; kingdom Metazoa; phylum Chordata; class Aves; order Gruiformes; family Gruidae; genus Balearica; species Balearica regulorum. Next base: position 67,017,524 of record NC_046184.1, read on the forward strand.
TCATGTGGTTTGTGATCTCTTGGGGTCGCGCAGACCTGCAGCTCCTTGAAGATGTTTTTACCATTACTAGGAATGTCATGGTAAATTTTTAAGCTCAAGAGGGACCATTTATGATCATTTAATCTGAGCTGGAGCATGGTGCAAGAGACAGAGCTTCGTTTAAGAATTACTGCATGAAGCCTGCATTTCTCTCTGAGCTGTGTCGCACATCTGTCAGTGAGGCAGCGCAGCCCTGACGTTAAAGACTTGATGTGATGGAGTGTTTGAGGTATCCTTAGGTGAATGGTTGCAGCGGTATGCTATTCTCGCTGTTAAAAATGTGTGCCTATTTCTAGGCTGATTTATCTAATTTCAGCTCCCAAGCACTACATCTCATTATGTCTTTTTCCACTAGATTAAACAGGACTCTCCTAGCTGAAACTTTTGCAGCCTGTGATAGTTGTTTTATTGTTCTTCCAGACAGACTGAAAGGCTGGGCTTCCTCCGGGTACGTCTACCCAGCAGTCGCTGTTGTGGTGCAGTTTATGTACTCGGATCTGAACGAGTCTCAGGTTAGGGAGCTTGGGTCCTGCTAATAATATATCTGCAATGGTATGGACATCAGATTAGGTGAAGCAAGCTTTCTAAGCATTTGCCAATCTTCTTGGTTTTATTATTTTTTTTTCCTGCGGACGTCATGCTAACCTGTTGCAAATCAGTAAAATACAGTTAATTTTTGCAGTGCAACGTTTACATGTTGTAAAAGTCAGTACTTTGCTGAGTAAAAACAAGTAGATTAAAATTAGTGATCTTTGATAATAAATCCCGATGGGACAAGAACGAGATCTTCCCATATGTATGTTGTGTTTCTAGCACAACAGTGTTTCAATCTTAATTGGAAAATTAGTCATATGAGGAGGTGCACTTGATACTGCATCTGCACACACAGATGACATTTGAATGGTGTGCCGCTCTCGATCTTACAAGCATTGCCGTGCAATCCTTAACAAATGCGAGTGCTCAGAGTCTGGAGTTGACATTTTGCCTGGAAGGACTGTGAGCGTACGAACGCTTCAAAATGCTGCAATGAGCCCTTGTTCACAGTAGTAATGTTGGAGAAAAGGGGATGGAGAAAATTTGGTTAGATCGTCCTTTTTAACACAAGACTGTCCCTCATAATATAGTTCCTAACAGGTTTTTTATTGAATCTGGTTTTAGAAACAAGAAAATATCTAGGTTGATATCTTTATTTCACACTCAGTATGTTTTATAATCAGGAAGTATAATTTCAGAGGGGAAAAATGCCTTCTGCTGAATTGCTGGCACCCTTACCTGGAGCAAGTAGGAAGCTCTCAGGAAAGCAGGGATGTCATGTGTTGACCTACGCTGATGACGCTTCATTTGTGTGATTTAGTCAGATTAAAGCACAGAGTAATATGATTAATTTGACTCCAGGTTCAGTGTTTAAGAATACATAAGACAGAACATCAGCATCGTTCCTTTATATCAGCTGAGGCTGTGACCCAGCTGGCAGACTACTCTGTGGGTACCATTATCTTTTACATAACAAGTTTCATATTCTCACATTTCATTTTTTTAAGCATCTCTTCAGAAACCCCTTACAAATTAGAGGTGCATCTTGCATAACTGAAGAGCAATTATTGTTCCATTACCAAGTAATGAAGTGCACACTTGTATGGAAAGAATGATGACTCCAAATATGACAAAGTTCAGCAAGATTCCCAAGATAATTTCTAGAAGTGTTTTCTACCTTCAAAGCTTATATTTTAATAGGTGGCAGATCTTATGTCCAATATCTTCTTTTAAAAATACTACTAAGGAAGAAAATACACATGTGAGAGCTTGAAAAAGGGAGCTGTTTCCATATCAAAGGGAGCTGTTGTGCATCGTCATGAGATATACCTCCCTGCCATGGCCCAGAGTTTGAGGTAACTGACTTTGATTTAGTGTGGTGGTTTGGTGTGTTACTGGCCTCCTGGTAATTCTGCCAGGACACAGAGGAGGCTTCTGGGGAGACAGGAGTCCTGGGAATTCAGTATGGCGTGGTCATCCCCCAAGTTCCGTTTGAAGAATACTTTAGTTTTCCACTTGAAGCAGTAATGCTTTCCACCAGTTAGGACTTGTCTTCTCTCTGGGTCCCAAACATTGAGGTGCTTGAGCAGGAAATTATTTTGAATGTTTAGTCCTCACATTTAATGCTTTTTTGAGCAGAGCTTAGTGTGCCGATCACGGCTTGCTAATCCCTCTAGCAGAGTCCCCCAGTAACTGGGACATGTAATCACGATGCTTACTGGGTCGTTGCAACCGACCAGCTGGTGTGGATCGCTGTAGCTCCGTGTTAGGTTTCCACATCTCTGGCGTCCTCATGACGAGAGTTGGGCCCCTGCAAGCTTAGTTGAATGGGATGGCTAACAGTGCAGATCTGACCTGCTCCCTAAGCCTGCCTGTGGGATTCCTCTCACCTTCTTAAACTAGGCTTGGTGAATTTTAGACCATTAATTTTAAAAGCCTTTTCCAATTTGTTAATGCTTATTTTCTTAAACAGCTTCTCTGATGGGAGTTGCCATGGCTTTAGCAAGAAGAGAGGCATAATCTCTGATTCAGTAAAAGAAAAAACCCCATAACCTAAACAAGCCAACACAATCCAGAAGATAATCTGCAGGTGGTCACTTCTTTAAGTAATCATCTCCTACATTCTGTCAAAGGAACGTCACATGGTAAGGGACTACTCAGCTCATCAGACATAGTCCTGTGTTATCACACGCAGCCAGTTATCTAATTCCTTTAATAGAGTGGCTCAGTGCTGCCTTGTGTCCAGCTGGATCATCTTCATAGAGTCATTTTGGTTGGAAAAGCTTTAAGATCATCAAGTCCAACTGTTAACCTAGCACTGCCAAGTCCACCACTAAACCATATCCCTAAGCACCACATCTACATCTCTTTTAAATACCTCCAGGGATGGTGACTCAACCACTTCCCTGGGCAGCCTGCTCCAGTGCTTCACAACCCTTTTGGTGAAGAAATTTTTCCTAATATCCAATCCTGGCTTCCCATGGAAGGCTGCTCCACAGTCTGACAAGTTGGCTGGAAAGCCTTCTCTTCCCAGCCTAAATGCCACCGTGGCCAATTTATGGCTACTTAACCCTTGTGTTATGCTTTCTTTTAACATATGTTCATCTCTTGTCTTCCTGCCTGTGTGTTTATGTGTGGGCACATAGAACTAAAGAGACTGTCAAGTGAGGTACAAAACTGGTGTTAAAGTGTGAGAATCCAGCAGCAACTTTTTATTTCGTAAGTGTTCCTGGGGAAGGGACACAGAAGATTGTCATGGGTTGTTACTAAATAATATAATAAACTTCTTACTGGCATTGTCTAGGCAAGCTTTATGCATTGACAACGGCTGAGACTCTCTGGAGAAGGTGCCTTTGCTTTTGCCAAGGAGAAGGCTGTGTTTGGAGTGCTTGTTTTTATTTTTATTTATTTCCCTTGGTCAAGTGCCATGAAACTCTCAGCAGCTTCAGAAACTTAAGCTTTTCATTCTGACTTGCAGCTGTTTTGAGAAAGCGTAGAACAAAAAACATGAGCAACTGCAAATGTGTGGAATAAAAACCATACCACCAGTGTCCCCACCAAATATGTTTAAGCTCCCTTTATAGGAGAATGAAGCAGTATAGAACCTCCTGCTTTATCTTGGGAACTGGAGAACAGGAAAAATGAAGTTGAATTATTTTGGATAGTGGCTCATGCTTATGCCCTGTTGTACACTAGTGCAAAACAAGTCTAAGTGAAATGAGATCTGAAAACTGGACCTAAAAGTTAAATATCTACACTTTCCCGTCATGTTAGTTGAGAAACTGCTGTCTTGCTCTCTTCTGGACTCCCAGAAGTGTTAGTTGTCATTATATGTCTTTTGGAGACCTCAGCTCCCTTTTCATGAGCATGATGGCTAGGCTTCCCTTGCTGTGCTGATGCGGTGCTTCTCGCCTGTTGTGTCAGAGTCTGAATGATTGTATGAAAATGATGTAGCCTGTAAGCAAAGATAATATGAATCCTAGTTTAAGAAAAGGATGATTGTCTTTCCTTTCCTGGTAGTGTACTTCCCAGAGGGACGCCTGTCTCTCTTGCTGTCTTTGCTATGGATTTCCATCCACAAAGTCCTGTAAAAAGTGTGCCTTCACCGAGCAGGAGCGACTTGCTCCTTTTTGGCTAGACAATCTAAAAGGGCTGCTAGATCTCTTGGGGAAGGGTGTGCACTTCTATAATCTCTGTCTCCCTTGGAAGGTGTGTAGGCATGATCATCCTCGCGCCTGGCACAACCCCAGGGCTGGCTGACCTTTCTTCAGACACTAGGTGAAGTTGGAGCCTTTCCTTGGCTACAGCTGGCCTCTATGGACATGTGAGACAATACCGTAGTTGCTCTTCAATGGGTTGTAGTTTAGGTTGCTGCTGGGTGAGGGAAGTCCTTTATGGGTTGAGTTGTTCTGTCCATCAGCTGTGGAGGAATGGCTCTCTAGCTCTGTGCTAAGAAGCAACCATCACTCAGCAATGGTACCAGCTCCTTTTTAGCTAAAGGAAAAAAAGCTAAAGAGGAAATAACTTGAAGCTGCATATATTAGTGGTCTGAAGTGTTTCTGGTTCAGAGGAGACAAAATAAACTTTCTGCGTGAGCTTGGATGTGTGGTGCTCTGCTCCCTCACCATCCTCTGATGGCAGTGTGAGGTGAAGGCATTTGACACCTTTCAATACTGGCATCAGGAAGAGCCTGAGGCTTCTTAACACCTCCCAGCAGTCGGGTAACCTTAATTTCCTGAGAGCAGAGGAAGGAATGTTGTCTTCCCCTCGCTCTGGCAGGCTTTTGGAAATGAATTCCTTTGTTTTAGACACAAATTTGATCTGAAAACATTCTTTTCCGTAACAAAAATAGACTCTGTAGTACAGCTTCTAGACCTGATGTGAAGGTTGGACGTTTCTGTGGTGAGGAGGTGCCCTTGGCGTCAGGCAGTAGATGGCTTCATGCATGGATGCCACGCTATCTGCCCTGAGTAGCAGCCATGGTATCAGTTATGTACTGGGGTCCAAAGAGCTGAAAATATACGAGCATGAGGGGTTTCAGATTTCCTTTTTAGTTTTCTGTTTTTTCTGGATCAGTAAAATCTTTTATATGGAGCTATTTATGTGAAGAAACAGAGCCTAAATGACTCTGTTTCCTCTGCTTTCCTCCTTCGTCCTGCCCTCGTGCTGTCCTAGCTCTGGGTGGCTCAAACAGGGAAGACCTCTGCTCTGTGTTCCGGCCTTTCCGATAGCCACCTGCCGCAGTGCATGGTGAATTGAGATGTCCCCTGAAATGCTGCCTTCGGGAAAGCATCGCTGTTCTGCTGCTGAACTCGCAGCTTTTCAGGTTGTTCTTTTTATCTGCAAAACTACCGATCAGTTGCCGCTCCCCAAGAGTCTGCTTTTTGGTCATATTTTTTAAGGGAAATGACAATTACAAAACCAGCAAATAATGTCCAATGTGAACGAGTCCCCTTTATTTTAATTTCTAGCCCTGCCATGCTGGTAAGGATATATTAATCGCTTTCCTAACCTTAGTTCACTTTGATGGAATGGGGTTTATGTGTTATAAAGTAATATATGTGTGCTAGTCAGTAGAAATTAAGTTGTTGCTTTAGTTCTACTTTTCTTTTGTCCACAGATGTGTTAAGCAAAAGGATGCGTATGTATGGATTGGGTACCCGACGTAGGAAAATCTTCCCAAGAGACAGTAGGAAATTAATACATACAGACCATGTTGCAAATTGCATTTAAATAGCTATTGCCTTCATTTTCCCACACTTGAGTGGGAAATCATGCTGCAGAGAGAAATAATGACTCTGTGATAAATCTTGAAAGAAGTACAGATGAGGCGTCCTTATAATGAGATACGATAATTAACGACTGCTTTGTTTCGGGTGGTGCGGATGGTGTATTTGGATGCGGCAATTGTGTAGGTGTGGTGAGAAAGCAGGGGAGGGCCTGGATTAAGAAAACTGGCTCTTAAATCTCTGTTTTCAATCTCAACCAACTTAATATCACACAGTAGAAGCACAGTCTAGTAAAAGCACTGCTGAGAGATAAAATGCTGGGTTTTACTGTTCCTACACCGCCTCTCTGCTCTCCCAGCATCACCTCTATGCCATCCTCTGCAGCGTGTTTTCTTTGAGATGGTTGGTATGTTGTCAAAGCTTTTTGTCTTTTTTTTTTTTTTTTTTTTTTGGTAGTGGTGTTTTCCTTGCTGTGAAACAAAAGATCCAACCTTTCTCCCTTCTTCTTCCTTGTGTGAGTTTTAATTAATGTTTTTGCAAAGTGTGTTAAGATCCTTGGATAGCAGTGTGGTTTTGGCAGTGGTTCAGTCTCCTGGAGAAAAGTGTATGCCTTAGAGTCTAGGAAAAAAAAGAGTCCAATAGAGTTTTAGGGTTAGAAGTAGGTAAAAAAAAAAAAAAAAAAAGTTAGTGGGATTAAAAAAATTGCCTTTTTTTTTTTTTTTTTTTACTTCTGTAATTTGAAGCTCTAGTCTCATAACAGCATTTTTTTTTAGTAAATGGGGGTGTCTTTCCTCCTGGAGTTGAGAGTCATCCCTGTTGAAATGTTAGGAACAATGTTCATTTTGCACTGGTTTATCTCTGAAACAGTATTTCCTTAGGTAGCCTTTACCCTTCGCTTCTCTGTTCTCATGATAGAAATGAAAAGGAAACTTTGAAACATATCAGCTGTTTTAAAAAAGACGGAGCACATCCTTTTTTAAGCAGTCAAAGGAACAGAAACCACAAAACCCTCTGGATTGCTGTCAGCCCACAGTGGGGTAAAGATCCTGAATGTATCCCATAAACTGTGCCGGGGCTGGCTGGCTGTACCAGCCCTCGGCGTCTGATACTGGTGCTTTGAAACAGGTCTCTGGTTCAGGCTGTTCCCGCAGTGCTGAGTCGTAAAATCATCAGCGGGACAAAACTGGTGAAATGGTCACCCGCTTCTCAGTGTTAAATCCGAATTAAGTACGGAGTTTGTAATGCATCACGGGGAGGCTGTTGTGGTGTCCCAGAGTCTCCGACAGCCCTGGCTCCTGCAGTGCCCCAGCAGCGCGGAGCTGCTGTGGGGTGGGCACGCGTGCAGCGCGCGTGGCAGAGCTGCGAAGTAGTCTTGCAAATTCCCTGTAGCAGCATGGATAGAGAAGTCCTGAAGAAAGACTGATTGGGCAGGTGTGGTTGTGGTTGGTTGGTTTGTTGGTTTTATTTTTCAGAGCTATCGTTCTGGTAAGGGTGTTGGTTTAGGTGTTTGGGGATTTTTTTTATTTTTTTTTTGCATGGTTGACTTGAATGAAGTGACTGCTTACCAAATACACTTTAAGGAAACCAGTGTTTGTGTTAGGAATGTTAGGAGTCACATCTGCAGTTCCTGTAAAACGGTTAGCTTCATTTTGGGAACAGTTCTACATTTTCCACACGCTTGCTCCGAAAAGTGGCCATGAAGCAGCTTGAGGACATCTGGAAGGCTAGATAATCAGTATTTCTGCAGAAGCAGGGAAGTCATTTGGGATGGAAAGCTGTATGTTAATTTGACAAAAATACTTGCTGGTGAAGATGTGCTGTACCAAACACACTCACTAGCTCCTTTTTTTGAGAGCGCAAGGAATTTCCCATCCTATGTCCTCTCACTTGATTTCCAGTGGTGGTGATGTAGCAATTTTTCCTGTGCTATAGGCATTGCCATGGGTTGTTTGGTTTAATTCACTCTGCCATTCTGAAGGTGAAGCCCTTGAAACTTCTGATGGGAACTATGACCATGGGTTATACGTTTCTGGAGAGTCATCTGAGAGGTGCTGTAGTAGCCTGCAGGGTGGGCACCTTGCTTACATTCAAAGAGACACAGGTAATTGTTGTCAAATTTGTTTCTGAGGAGAAGTCTAGCAGCACAGCTCGGGCTCGGTTCAGCAGTGGTTGTTGAGAGATGGACTCTCCGGTGAGATGCAGCGGCTGTGGGGCAGCCAGGCGCTCCCCTCTCAGACCTGAGGTGCCCAGTCCCAAAGAGCCTGTCCGAGTTCAGTGTCTCTGGAACTGTTCAGTCCCTGGGTCTCGGCTGAAGCAGATGACTGAGGTACAATCGCATCGACACGATCTGCAAGCCACAAAGCAAATATGCCCACCTTGTTTTTCCAGAGTTGCCTCTGCCAAAGTGCTATAAGACTGGCTGGCACTTGGGGCTCTGGATAAGCTCTCCTCTGGCCTTCTCATTACTGATTTTAAACATGTGTTACCATATCAACGTTATTTGTAGGCTTTTTATTATTTTTTTTCCTGTCAAGAGGCGGTCTGTCTGTGTACTGGTATTGTGAGATGACAGAAGCTTTTCCATTTTATGAATCTGTCTCTTTGACCTACAGAGCAGCAAAGGAAAAGCTAGCCCCTCGCTTTTTGAGGCCCAGCAACGTATTTTTCCATCAAAGCTGGCATCAATTGCTGGGAACTCAAAGGCAGGGTTGCCAAGAGGGTGAAAGTATTCTGAACTCTTTTGCTCAATAAATACCAGACCCAAAAGGTGTTTTTTTTCTCCATCAGTAGTTCTAATTATTTTTGTCAGAGCCTGAGCTGTGTCTGGGCAGCGTGGGTTTTGAGGGAGGTGAGCTCCCTCTGTAGCTGATGGAGAGAAGGAGGGTCCCCAAGGGGTGACTCAGAGGGAAGGGTGACTGCATCAGCCCTCTCCTCCCCTTCGCTCCTGATCCAAAGGGCGCATGAGGAGGCTCATTTCCCTTGGCAAAAGTTAGCCTTTCTGAATACCCCTCTGCTGCTGATATTCTTGCAGGGGTTTCCAACAGCTTTCACTGAGGTTTTAGTATGTGGCTTGCAGTGCTTTGTTTCAGGAGAGTAGATCTGTCAGACTCCCGGTGCGTGCTGTCCGGTGATAACTGCAGGGGCAGAGCAAAGAGCGCAGGAGAGGGAGCATCCTCCCGGGTGGGAGCATGTTGATGTGCTTGCACAAGCGTTGTAAATCCTGAGCAGTGGGTCGGTAGCACCAGGAATGCTGGCAGGACACAGATGAACAGCACCCGGTAAGATTGTCTTGTTCTTCATCAAGTGCTGGCCCTCTACCAAAAGTTGTTTTTAAAAATAGTAACGAAGTGGAAAGGAGTCATGATTCCTGCTGTGAAATCAGCAAGAGGCGGTCGTTGACAGAAGTGAAAGAGGGATGGAGTCTGTAGGGTTTCGGCTTCCTTTTCCGTAACTTGGTGGATGCTGATACTACTTATATCAGATGTGGCCTTGTAGAGTCAGTAAGAGAGAAAAAAGAAATAAATTAATATCTGGCATGGCTGAGTTTTAAAGTGGGTTTGTGTGCACTTGGGGGATGGCTGGCTGAGGCAAGGGATGTGATCTGGTATAATACAGTCCTTATTCTGGAGATATTACCGGAGAGGCATACACAGAATCCCAATTACATGTGTGAAATACTTCCATGCACACCCACATTTGCATCAGGTTAGAACCACAGAGTCGGCCGAAAGCCTTGCTTTGTGCCCAGGAGATGAGTAAAGGGAGCTGCCAAAATCAGAGTGCAGCTTGTGCCAGCAAGGAACCAAAGCAGAGTGTGGCCTGCTGACCTTGGAGGAAGGAGGGAACAAGCATGAGCTCCTGCTGACTCCCAACAGGATGAAAATTAATTTATTAGATTCATCCTAATAGAAAAAAACCCAAAACCTGGACATCCTAAAAAGCTTTGCTTAAACTAAACTGTTTTTTATTATTAACCCTAGCCATTGGGAAAAAAAAAAAAAAAGGCCCAACACAAAAAAAAAAAAGGAAAATAAAATTTTCTGTGAACAGCATGTTTTGTTTCTATTTTGGACATCTTCTAAATAAGAAATGTAGAAAAAGAGTTAGATTCAATAACAGTCACAGTTTTCCCAGGGGTGGGAATAGAAAGAGGAGGCTATTAAGATGCTGCTCCTTGTCCCCACCAGCCTGGATTGCTGAAGGTTGGTCAGTACAAGGCCACTTGTTTTTTCGGAGCTTGTAAAAATGGAACCGGGGCTAGCAAAGTTGCAAATCTAGGTTGAAATAACCAAAAAAGTTTCAGCTGAAACAAACACCCCCTTCCTCTCTGAGCATTTTGGAAATTTTACTGCTTCCCTGCGAAACTATTCGTACGGCACATATAACAGCTCGGCCCGTGTAATAAAAAGGGAAAACCAAACAAAGGAGGCAAAGAATCGGCTCCTGTTCCCTTCGGGAAGTGGTAAGTTCACCCAGCAGTAAAAGCCGCCCTTTGAGCGGTGGCAGAGTGGGGCCAGTTCAGCGTTTTCTGGGGGACCCTGAGTTTACACCTCACCTGAGTGCCTGCCCGCTGTGGTCAGGGGAGCTCGGTGTCAGTGGTGTTGCTCTCTGGTCCCTCTCTTGATATTGCTCATTTGTGTAAGATACTGCAGGAGATGGTCTGCTTCTTTAATCTGTATTTACATACGAATGCAGTAACTTCCATTCCCCCTCTCTATTCCTCCTTCCTCCCCCTGTGCCCATCTTTACATTAAATGTTTGAGGAATAAATTGAGGACTCAGTTTCATGCGATACCTATAGCACTTATGGCTGACCTTCAGGAGGTTTTTTTTTTCTCCTTTTTTCTTTTTTCTTTTTTTTTTTTCTCTCCCCTTCAAAATGTTCGTAAGGAAGCCAAATCATTTAAACCAGCTGGAAGATCCCCAAACTGCTACAGTTCTATAATCATTTCCCTCCCAGCTTATAAAACTGGCTCTCTGCAGTTTACTGCCAGGCCCTTTCACTGCAGATTGAAAAAATAAAGGTCTCTGAGGACCGTGTGCTTCTCAACTCTCTGAGAGATCGATCAGATCAATTTGCCTCTGTGCGTTTCGATGTTTCTGTCCTAATTCTGGAGACGGCCACCCTGGCGTGCTGTAAGGTGGCTGTTTGCGAAGGGAGAGACTCCTGGATCTGCTCAGGGCACTAAAACAAGCTCATTAGAGGCTAAAAAACCTCAACCAACAAACAAACAAAGGGAGCAGCAGGTTATTGCCCTGTAATAGGTACCGGTGAATTGGGCACAATTTTGCTTTTTACCTGAGGTGATGAGCCTATGGGGTAATGCAACTCGTATGGTTCGGTCAAGACTTTAAACTGATGCAGATTATTTGGAGTGATTTTTCTAATGTAAGTTTTATTAAGTTGCCCGAAGCACAGTATGTTCATCAACACTTTGCCTTGGTTTGCTCCATCCTTCTTGTAAAATCCATTTCTTTCTGGCCCTTGTGAAAAGTGCCCTTTTCTGCCTTCTCCATCGTAGCCCTCAGCTATCAATTCAAGGAAAGAAAATGGAAGCAGACGCAATAGCTTTGCTCAAGTAAAGCGCGCTTGGGCGAGGCTTTGAGAGGCAGCAGCCACTCCTCTCCACCGCTTCTCTGCCCCTCCGAAAACACTGCAGTAACCCCCTGCCCTGAGCAAGGCAGGTTAGAGGCTCTTCGCCAGAGAGGAGAAGCTCTGAACCAGGGCTGGTGGCTGTGGTGTAGGTGCCTCCTATGCTAAGCACCACGGGAGGGGCGTGCGATGGCCAAATTTAATAGGAACTGCTGTTGGTTTGGAGACTGGGCCTTTCTTACCCATGCGGGATCCACAAGCTAAGTGTGATTTGAAGGCTTGTGCTCAGTGAAGATGCGTGGCTGGCCTCCTCCCTCGGTGGGAGATGGCGGTGCGCAGGGCTCGCCGGAGCTTGGTTGGGGTGCGGGGTCCTGCCAGAGCCGTCCCCGGTGTCCCCCCCGGCGTTGCTTCTGCTTCTGGCTCTGCCTCTTCACTCTCTGTGAGCCTGACGGCCGTCGGATGGGATGTTGATCTCTGTATTTAATTTCTGGTGATCGAACCGAGACTGCTAAATCGGTACATTTGTTTGGTATTATTCTTACTCTATTATTTTTCTGAGGATAACCTTCTTTCCTCAGGGTCTGAGGGCAAGAGTTTTACATAGTTAATTCAGGAATGTTTTTCTTCCCATCCATTTCACTGCTTAAAAAGAACTTCAAAAGTAAACCAGGAAGTATAAAAAAGAAAGATAGTTTTCTGGAATAAGTAATAGCCTTCCTGTTTGAGAATATTTTTCCTACTGAGACATATTTTAGAAAAAGACCCTTTTCCCTCTGTATAAATAACACATATACATGTAATTTGAAAGTTTTTACAATGGCTTACCAATAACAGCCTGTATTGACACTTTTTCATTTTGAAGTATGTTTTAAAAATCTTGCCTTTGTTTTTGCTTCGTAGTTCAGGTTTCTGTGATTTGTTTTTGTTTAGCTTGTGGGTATATTGGATGCTTTACTTGTTTAATTGCATTTTAACCACAAGAGTATGTATGATTGGCACTTGGAACAAGTCTTTATTTCTCTGGGAATGTTTGCGGAATAGCAATTCTGGTTGCTGCTTTATGGATGTTACATTTAATCAATAACTCACATACAGAAATAACAGCAGCTCTCTGTGTTCAGTCTTGGTTGGCAATATTACCCACATTGGCTGATACTTTTTTCTTAATTATTCAGCAAGGGCCTATTTATTGTGTTTAATAAGAGGATCAAACATATGCAGCGCAAATATTAAAGTGGAACAAGAAAAGAGAGAGAATCGGTTAGTTTAATGAAAATGTGTTTCCTGCGAGCAAATTTATGCGTGTCTTTAGATTAGATTGGTTTTGTTGCAGCGTTGCTTGTCCTGGGGCATCCCTACAAGTGAATTTGGGAGAGTCTGTTCTCCTGCCTTAGCTGCAACAGGACTGCTGCCATGCTGTGGAGCAGAGGCTGCGTTGTTGTTCTTCCATAGCGACTCTTCTGGTGGACCTCAAGGCTGAGGTCCTGGCTGTGTCGGTGCAGCAGTAGCGCCAAAAACCACCGGTGTCCCTTAAGAATGAGCAGATGTGTTTGTGGTAGCTCTGATACCGCTTCTTGCCTTTCCCCTCCTCCATCACCCGTGTCTTCTTGTCTGGATATCTGCACCATTTTTGACCAGATCCCATCACTTTCTGGAGTCCAGACAAGCACAGAGTACAGGAGTATCTTCTGAGGGACCTACACCCTTTCCCACCGTGCGTGGCTCCTTCTTGCCCACCAGGGCTTGCCTGCCCACACCCTCGCACCCTCCTTTTGGTTGGCTTGTGGGACAGATGTGATGCCAGAGGATGCCCCACATGGTGGCCAAAGCAGGTGTCCCCTTGGCAGTGCGGAGGTGCGTTGCATGGTGGAGCTGTGGAAGGGATGAGATGACCTTGTTAAACTCATCTTGGTCATGACTTACCAGAACAGCCCAGACTGTGGCTACATCGGAGAGTGACAAAGCCTCAAACAAACTTCGCGATGCCCTTTCATGGGTTTCCCTCAAGCCAAGTGGGTGACGTGTCTTCTAGTGTGGAGTGTCTGGGGAAGAGAGGCTCTCAGTTACGTTGGAAGGTTTGTTGTCCCTGCAAATATGCACCTGAGCATTAACAGGTGTCAGCTCCAGCACCATCCCGTCAAGTTTGATGTGGTTGGAGGGGGGGGTGGTGGGGTGCGTTTACAAGTTGCTGCAAAATCCCCAGGGCAGAAGGTGCTAATATTTTTGACTGAGCGCAACATCCCATGAGCTTTCCTGTGAACAACTGTGCAGGATCTTTCATGCTTGCCAGACTTCTAAATATCAGAATTTAAACCCACTTCTGTGGAGATGGAGACTACAAAATGATGTTGTTTTCTTGCTACTCCTTATTTTTGGAAGTTGCCAATGCAGTTCAAAGCAAACATCTCCAGTGACTTAAAGAAGACTGCAATATTTGTGGTCTTATCTGGCAACAGATGAGACTGAATTGTGGTCAAAATAGGATAAAATGTAATTATTTTTTCTAATTCTGCCAAGTTTCAGAATTATTCTTTTATTGATGTGCTTTTGGCTTTTACCATTTATTATCTGTTTAGATGAGATATAAAGAATAGCTTTGCAGAGGAAATCCATTTAAAGCGAGCCACTAATCTTTACTGGCTATTGCGGATTTTAATTTTTATTTATCACAGATGAACCCTGTCATAACTGAACCATGAGTGCCTGTGATGAAAAAACTGGTCCATTTTTAATTTGAAGAGTTTAAGTATTTGTGTGTAGATGATTGTGTGGAAAAGTGACAAGAGATAAAAGTTGTTGGAAGTATAGTGTTTGGTATTTCATGCCAACAGTAATAGCAGAGGCACAATTTACTTACAGGGCTGCTGACAAAAGAAGTCATTTGCTGCCAATTTTTGAATTGTTTTCTTTCAGATTCTTTCTGTGTTGCCGTATAACTTTGGCATTGAGTTGCATTTGATTGCAAACATCAAAAAGTTTCTCTGAAAGGATACCAGCTCTGGAGAATGTTATTTAGCTTCTTTGCTATATTGCTAACAGACTCGTGTCATTCATGTTTAAAAAGAACAAGCTATTTTTGAGGATGTTAAAAATAACAGACAGTTTCCTAACAAGAAAAGAGTGAGGAAGGGTTGTTGTTTGTTTTTTTTACCATTTATTTTGTATTTAGAGATGGCTGTGACATATTTACGGATTGCTTTATTTAATCTGACAGAAGCAAAGGGACACACCAGATCAAATGTCAGATTAAGAATTTTCTGGAAAGGAAATACCTTCTTCCTGAAGTATTTAGCATTGACATCCAGTAAACTGTTTTTTAAGTAGCTGATGCATGGGTTTCATTTTGAAGGAAAAGTTTGTGGAAAATTCAGTTTGAGGACAATACAGCTGAATTTAGTGTCTCTGCCACTGGTGGCTTTTGACAGACAGGCTGGATCCAACCAGGGACCATCCCTTTCCATCGTGTGAATTTGGGAAAATCCTCAGTGTAAATGAATAGGTTATAGCCTCTTTTAATTTAGAGAGCATTTTCAGGGGAACCCACTCAAGCTTTTCAGTCTTCATTAACACCTTTTCCAAGCAAACTGTTGCTACTGCAGTAGTGCTCTGCACACTAGCTCTTGCTCTCTCCTCGCTCGCTACCTGCTCCCGCAAAGCCCGTGCTAACATGGTCCTTTAACCCAGCCCTTAGAGCTTGCTGTCCTAAGGCAGAGGCAGCCAGGGGAGGAGGGAAGATTATCAAATGCATGAATGTCTCATTATCACTTGCTGTTTGTTTCTAGATGTCTGTAAATTGGGTCTGGGACATTAGTGCTGGTGAACTCCCTGTACACTCTCTGTTTTACTGTCCTGAAGGTCCACAGTCCCCCCCACCCCATCACAGCAGTGTGACAACTGCTCCTCTTTCCATCTTCTTATCTCAGCCAAGGATTCAAACGGCAGAGGCGTGATTTTACCTTCTCTCCAATTAAGTGAAAAAATGTGAGTTTAAATTGAATTTGACAAGTAGTTTTGGATTACAAGTAAATTATGGAAGAATTTTAAAAAATTCAAAACAAATAGGTTTTGAAATAAAGCAATACTCTTCAGGCTACATTTACAGGGAGTTTCAGGCGCTTATTTCCTCCCCACATTTCTTTGCAAATTGTGCTCATGTCTCCTTCTGAAACCAGACTTTCACTTACCGCTTTCACTTGATTTACCACAAATGCTCACAACTAAAACACTATGTGCCTCTCCAAGCGTTGCAAAAAATTTCTTTTTGGGCTGACCCCAAATGATGACTTAAAAAGTATCATTCAGTTCAGCAAATATATTTAAGAAAAAAATAAAACAACTAAGCATTTGCCCTGATTGAAAGCAGGCTCAGCTGTAAAAGTTTGCTTTCTTCCCCTCCTTCCTCAAGTCAAACTGTGTACCAGTAAGTTATTTAAATTCCTTAAAGAGTTGCTTCAAGAGCTGGGATTTGGAGCAGCTGACCCTTACCTGCCCTTATGCTTCTCATCAGTGCCTGTCACTTTTTTTAGGGCTGATGCGTGGAGGAGGTGATGGGTCTTTTCTCTAGGGGAGCTCTCTTCTGTTCCCAGCATCTCCTCGTGGGTGGTGGTAGGGGCAAATGCATCCATCCCTGCCTCGGGGCTGGGTGCTTGGGCCCCTGCCTTCGCCGGGCGTATTTACTGCTGGACTCTGCTCCTCACCGAAGTCCCCACTGGGTTTTCTGGGGGCTGACTGCCTGCGTGGTGCTGTGTGTTTGTCCACGAGAAGTAGGTAGACTGCCTGAATATGGTGCCTTCTGTTTTGTCCTGATCTCTATGTTGTTTTTCCCCCCGTTCCTTATTTATCTTTTCTGGCACTGTATTTGAATCCAGGATGGTTTGCTATTGCTAGCAGTGGTATGTGTATTATTTCCTGCTTCGAGGTGAGTATCTTTCCTCTCCTGTGCGGAGTGCAGCAGGCTCATCAGAAAGAGACTGACAGTCTCACAGATATTGATTGCTGTGCTCTTTCTCTGCCATATTTTACTGATAGAATGGATTTATTCATCTTCTGTCCTGTTGTAAACTTTTAAATTTCTCGATTGATTTTTTTTTTTTCTTTTTCTTAAGTTTGCTTACTGGTGTCCTGGGCAAAGACAATAGCAAAAGGTTAGAGCCTTAATTCCCTAACTGCACATACATAACTTTAAAGCCACCATGGTTTCTTCTGTAAATTAACAGACTAGTTGGACCAGTGTGTGTTTTCTGACATGAAACGCTTTTCGGAGAGCATCAAAACAACGCAGCAGGCCTCTGCATCTTTTATGGCTTGTTTGTAAATTTTTACTAGGACACTTGATTCTCAAGGACACCTCAATAATTTCCAGTCACAGTAACGGAGCCTTGTGCATGAGTGGAGGATAACCTCCTCCCCTCTTCACATAAAAGCTGGTGAGTAAGGCTAGTTTTTGTGATTGTTTTAGATACCTCGCAGACCCCACGCTCCCTGCCCGTGCACGGTGAGTCTGCAAGCAGCCCTTTTACCAGGCCTGGCCCTGCAGAGCCAGTCTGGCCCATGGATGCTGTGCTGGGTTTTGGGAAGAAGCAGAGTAGATTTAGATTAGATATAAGGAAGAAATTCTTTACTGTGAAGGTGGTGAGGCACTGGAACAGGTTGCCCAGAGAGGTTGTGGATGCCCTCTCCCTGGAAGTGTTCAAGGCCAGGTTGGATGGGGCTTTGGGCAACCTGGTCTAGTGGAGGGTGTCCCTGCCCATGGCAGGGGGGTTGGAACCGGATGATCTTTAAAGTCCCTTCCAACCCAAACCATTCTATGATTCTATGAAGGCTGTATTTGAGAGCTGCCAGCTCTTTCCTGTGCAAAGACACAAAGGCACCAGTCAGTCTGTAGGAGTCCTGGCTATCCTCTGTGGTTTTGGATCCATCTGCTTGTGCTAGATTGGTTTGTCGAAAGCACAGTTGCTTTCATAAGCAGAGCTGCTCTGGGGAGGGTGAGCTCTTAACTGCCTCCGGTGCTGCAGTCCAGCTCCTGAGTGCTCACTGGGGACGCAAGTGAATGGAGCTCCAGTGGCAGCAGATTTTTGGATACTGCCACTGGATCTCTGACAGCAGCAGAGGTCTGAGTATCTCCCTGTATCTCCATTTTTCTCTTCCTTTCTCTCCTGCCAGGCATCTGTTTGTTCCCACCTCCTTTGCGCCTACTTTCCTTTCTTTCTCCTTTATCCCCTCTCTTCTTTGTAACACATACATAGCCTCCTCTTCAGACACATATTTTCAGCCCTCCGCAGTCCAAGCAAATGCCTTCCTCCAGGTTGGCTACAGGCATTGCAGGAGAGAGAGTCTCCTATCTCAATGGCTTTCCAGGAGCAATGCAAGGAGAGCCTGATGCTGTTCCTGCAGGCTCCTGCTAGATGGTGTTTGGTAGGGCTAGAGACCCTGGGGAATTGATACAAATCTCTAGTAAGCATTGCAAATGGAGATTTTTCCCCCCCCCCCCCCAGTGACTTGTCACATGTGTGAAAGCAACAACAGGATCATCTCTGCAGTCCCTCTACTGAATTTCATATCCCTGCTCCAAAGTATGGAACCACTGAAGTTTTCCCAATAAAGTGGTTGCACAACCTTGTCGATACGGGCAAATCTCTCTAATTGCTTTTTCAAGAACAGCCTGTTTTACCTGATACTTTCAAGGAAGAAAACAATTTCAGCTTGACATAAGCTCCTGGAAGGGAAAACTTTCAACCTGAATGAATAAAGCTTGTCAAAAGAACAAGCAGCTGAAAATAGGAGTTTGTAGTTGAATGTGTGGAGCAGCCAAAGCTGCTATCAGTGCTGCTTATAATGCAGTTACTTGAAATACCTCTCTGCCAGCCCTTAACTGGGCTAGGACAGGGAATAACGAGTCTAGCGCTGGATTTCAGTGTCTCAGGTGTGTGTGATGCAGAGGAAATAAAATGGCTGAAATCTATGGAAGCTTTAAATTGCAGGCACGGTGCTTTGGTTTCCTGAGATCTGGCAGAAGGTGGCTGTGCTTTGATGAGGTCTTATTTTTCCTGTTAGTCCTGCTCCACCTTGTCTCCTCGTCGTCGGTGGAATGTCTGGTATGAAAGGAAGCCCTTTTTCATCTTCTTGGTCACATCTTTGATCCATTAAGTGCATTTTGTTAGTTTCTTTTTGTTCCTTTTTCTATTCCTGATCCCTCACTGTGCCTCCCTCTCTTCCTTTCCTTGTTCCTCCCAGTTTTCTTCCTCCACTTTCGTCCCACAGAGAATGAGGTACGTATGTTGCCTAAAAGAATCAGGAAAAGTGAGATCACCTTCTCTGCTGCATATGCCAATGCAGTTATGCCCTGGTCTGCTTTATTTGAAAATCCAAGGAACAGCAAGAACTCCAAATGTGGTCACAACTGAAAATGTACACAAAGAATATGTGACATTATCAGTGCAAATGAGTTAAAACAGTTGTGACTTTCATAAAATCTCTCCATGACCTCCCAAAGAGTTGGTAAACCCGCTTCTGTTTGCGTGTGTTTATGCATCTGGGTCTGTGTGGGTAGTGGTGGCTGGGGTTTAAGGCTCTCCAGGGAGATAAGGAGCAGGGATGCCACACGTATGCTGCGCGGAATGTCAAGACTACTCATAAAGAAGGAAGCAGGGGGGATTTCTTTCTTCTCCTTTGCAAAACTTGTAGCTATGACTGGTATTTTGTGTTCCTGCATTGACAGGTATTTTAAGCAAGTTAAAAATCCAGACATATCTGGAATATATTGTTTTTTCTTTTTTGTTTTTAATTCATTTTTTTTACTCCACAATGGATTTTCATTCCTGGTTTCTCCCTGGGGTATCACATACAGTTGCCCTTCGATGGTTGTACTCAAGGAGGAATATAGGCCGAGCTAGGTTGAAAAGTTATTTCTTCAATATAAGATGTATTTGGCTGGACAGATTATAAGGAAGTCCTCTTTAAGTAGAAAAGGTAAGGTGGTCTTTATAGACAAAATATGGCTACTGTAAAACTTGTGTATTGTCAGCAGGGGAGTCTGTCAAACAGGTTTGGAAATAGGTGTGCATCTACCAATGACCTAAAGCTTTTGACATTCACTTAAAATAGCCCCTTCTAAGTTTAAAAATGTCTTGATTAGAGGTGTCTTACTGTTATCAATAATTAAGAATAACTTAACAGCCTTGCTTTTATACTCATTCTTCTGATGTCTTCCTTTAGTATTAGAGTTTTGAAAGTGGTGGTTGCTGGGAATTTGATCTGTTTCCTGAGAAGAATATAAATGGGAGCAATGATCTTCTCACAGCAAAGGGACCTGGCCAAAACAACCTCTCGAAATACCAAAGCTTGTTCTACTGCGTACTTATCTTGGTCTTTTAGATGTCCCTGATGGGGAGCATCCATCATGCATCCTAATTGTTTGTTTGCTTCCCTTGAGAAAGCCTTCAAAGAGAACACAAGAGCGAGTTCACATGTTATACCAAAGCTGAGTCAGCTGCAGCGTGGGATGACTGCGTTGCCGTTAACAGTTTGCGACAGCTCACGCAGCCGTGGCCATGAACGGCAGCTGAGGGGCTGCCCCGCTCCTTTCTGTAAACTCTATATGCCTCCAATGGTACAGGCAAATTAAAAAAGCTGCCTGCTTCTTAGAGAAGTTTGTTTTGATTAACACAGAGTTCATCTGGTACCAGCAAAGTTTACATTCCTGTAAACTGCACGGTATTGAGTTTTACTAGGCCACCTACCCTGCTGTCTTCAATTATAAAACCTCCAAGTGCCCTGATGATGTAATTGATTTCAGGATGAGCTGTGCTTTTCAGGAAGCCGGAGCTGCCAAATATCTGTCTTGGCCTCCGCTCGAACTGTGCGAGAGAAGTCCCTGCATTATTAAGTATTTCTTGGATTTATTGTTTGTTGTGATTCTGGTTGCTTCAGGGAGTATTCTTGAAAGGCTTTTAAAAGATAGCAAGTAGGCAATTACATGCTGGTTTGCTTTGTGGGAAAGCTGGCATGAAGCAGAGGTGGAACCTCTGCCCAAATGGGCTCTTTTCACACTCGTTTAGCAAACCTGGCGATCTGGATTTCCTCCTCTAATTTCATAATCTCATTACGAAAATCTGGGAGACCCACACCTTGAAACGTTCGCCTGCTCCGGAGGTAGCATTTTGCTGTGCGGAGCTACCATCAATACAGTTTTCCTACGTACGTCCCAGGCCTGCTCTCACGCGGGAATGAATGCGTGTGTGTGTTTTGGCTCGGGGAGCCACATTACGCGGGTCGGGGTGGAGCAGGTGATAGGGAGCGGTTCCCATGAACAGTGGGACATTTGGCAGCCTGGTGTGGTTGGCAAATGCATGGAAATCTGACCTGTAAATGACTTTATACGAGGCAGCTGTTTAAAACGGGTATCAAACAGTTAAACTGTTGTAATAGTAATTTCTTTGATTGTCCTAGCTAAAGACAAAATGAAGAGCTTTGGCTGATCTTAAGGTTGTCTGAACAAAGTGCAACATAATTTTAGATGTGTTTGCAAGCTGCGATTTTACATGTAAAATGCTACTTCATTTTACATGCTGTGTGTCACTGACATTTAGCAAACTTCCTCATCCAGGTCCCATTTGCAGTTCATTTGATTTTAATACATAAACTGTGTATTGTTTTTAGCCTGCACCAGACATGAGATGTTTTACTAGTTACCTACCCTGAAACAAGTAGTAGCCTCAGTAACGTACTCTGGAAAACCACGTGGTTCTTGTAAAGCTTTGATGCGTTCAGCATAACCCATAACGTTTATATCACTTTGACAGGTTGATCTGATGGGTGGACAGCTGGATTCCCAAGCAATGAACCGTGTTATCTCTCGTGGTTTCCAGATAGACTTTGGGACAGCAACTTTCTCAAAATGGAAGAGCTTTGCTGCTTAATTGAACTACTGTGGAAAGAGACATTTCTTAACTGAAGCTGCAAAGTAGCAAAAGCATTTGGAGGAAGGATCAGAAAGCTCAGGACTCCCTGATCTCTCTTGCTTCACCCATTCCCAGTTCATTCTGGTTCCTTCTTGCTTGCTGCCCATCTGCTGTCTAGCACAGAGTGGTGATTTGCAGTTGGTGTCAATGCAGAGGTTTTTTCCTGGAGATGTTACCGCTCCACAACATAAACTGCGAGGGGCCTGTCAGGATTTTCTGAAATGCTTTCAAAAGGCCTGCTCGGCAGCAGCCAGAGCTACCTTGCAATTTGGTGGAGCACTTCAAATTAACTTTGACTTGCAGATAAGGAAAAATGAGGAAAGGCTGAGACAGCTGGGTCTGTTTAGCCTGGAGAAGACTGAGAGGGGATCTCATCAATGCTTATAAATATCTAAAGGATGGATGTCTAGAGGAGGGGGCCAGACTATTCTCCATGAAGCCCAGTGACAGGACAAGGGGCAACGGGCACAAACTGGAGCACAGGAAGTTCCATCTCAATATGAGAAAAAACTTCTTTACTGTGAAGTTGACAGAGCACTGGAAGAAGCTGTCCAGAGAGGCTGTGGAGTCTCCTTCTCTGGAGATATTCAAAACTCACCTGGACATCATCCTGTGCAACCTGCTGTAGGTGATCCTGCTTTAGCAGGGGGGTTGGACTAGATGATCTCCAGAGGTCCCTTCCAACCCCTACCAATCCGTGAATAAACTCATGCCTTGAAACTGTTTAGTAGCTTGCATGGTGTTATGCTTGCTGCAAGGAAGGTGTGAGATGTGGACAGCAATTTAGTTTCTCATAGGCAGGTAAAAAAAGTCAAAATCAAGATGTTTAAAGTGTAAGCATTTCTGCACTGCACTGCCAAGGATGAAAGAGCAACTACTGCCCTCCATTTACATTCATTTCCTGGCTTTAATTTTCTCCTCAGGCCAGCCTTGAGAGGGAACAGAGATGGTAATAATGAGGGTTCTTCCATGCTCTATGGTGGTCTCCAGACCTAGATCAGTGTTTGCAAGGCCCTGAAGCACAGACACGCTTTCCTGAGCCTCAGCAGCCTAAAATGAAATTTACCCTTCTTGCTGAAGGGCCACCTTCACAAACAGCATCTTGTCCCTAGTGGTTGTTCCAGCTGGAACATCTTCGATGCACACTTGATTTGTTAAAAGCCAGATCGCCGCCTAGCATGGCAAAGCAGCGGGGTCTGCATGTTCCCCCCCCCCCCCCCCGCCCCCCAAGTCTGTAGCTTGCCCGACCACTGATGGCCGTTCTGGGGGGTGGCAGACACGTGGCCCGGAGATGGCAGCCGACTCATGCGTTTTAGGTCACTGGTGTGAGGTGATGCAGTTTCTCAAGGATGAAATTGGTGGACTTCTTAACACCGATAAAAGCACTCCTCTGTCTCTAATTGAAGTCTTGGAGAAAAAGCTGAACTGTTCTGGCTGATCTTTTCCCAGAATAATTCCACCTAAAGCAAATATTTGTAATGGAAAATTTCTGTCCAAAGTGTTGCTAAAACTACAAGTGAGTGAAAACAGGTTCTTGAAAAGAGTCAGGCAGCTTGATTAATAGAGGGCTCTCCTCCCTCCACCCATAAAAATATAAACAAAATGCAACCCAACACTTCTGTTCCTGCTGCAAATCACGAGGGGGCTGCGCTGCATAAAAGGTTCCAGTAGGGAACAAAAGACGAGGGTTTGATCCAAATGCTATTAAAGTCACTGAGAGTCTTTCCCTTTGGCTCTGGTGGGCTTTGGAGCAGGGCCATGGTGAACACTTGAAGGCCAACCTGACCTTTCATGCAGAGAGGAAGCTGAAGGTTTAGTTTCATCTCACTTGTGCTTGCTGGAGCCTGATTAAAATCAGTGGGAGCTCGAAAAACTTTGCACTTTGCAGAGTTCGGCCCTTGAAGACTAGTCTGACACTAAGTCAGACTCGGTGCTTAAATGTCAACATTTGTAAATATGTAGACAGACACCAAAGACTGAAAGTCATCTGTCTTGCTTTACAATGTATGGTTTAGTTCCTAAGTTTTAGGCATGATGCTTAGGGAAAGTTTTCTGAAGAGCCGTTATTTCGTAGAGAGCACCCAGATGTACTTCCTTCTTCTTGTTAAGTGCTGCCTCTGTTTCTTGCTGGCTTTTCACCTGGTGCTTTTGTCTGCAGTGTAATCTTTTCTCCATCTTGCCATAGTGACCAGGCTTACAAACTTCCTGCTATAGAAAATCTGAACAAAAAGCCAGATATTAAAGACTCATGGCAGCATTAGGAAGTGCTGCAATCTTTTTTTTTTTTTTCCCCCCCAAAGACTTGAAGGGTAGAAGCAATCAGATGATAGACTATCTTGAGGAATTTGGAGAGGAAATAAGATGCGTTTTATATGCTAGATGGGAGAAATGTATGATGTTTTCATGCTTGGAAAGGTAACTTGTGTGCAGGTGTTGTGATTCATGCTGCAGGTTTTGTAAATCATTTAAATAGACTGTCCTGCTACTGATTGTATGTTACACAGAGGAACCTGCAAATGTTTTTCCTCTGAATTTATTTTGTTTACTCGATATTTACAACTTCTTAAAATTATTTGTCATTTTTTTCAATAGTTTTCTAGCTCCTATATGCTTAAAATATTCCTGTTGTCTTTTCTGTATTTTTTTCTCAACCCTTTATTACAATGACAAAGCCTCTGTAAGGTTCAACAGAAATGGAATTATCATTGAATTAATGTCATAGGTATGGCACCGTTTGTTATATTAAGAAAGCTCCTTAGAATTTGGCAAGTGCTTCTACTCTATATGAAAATAAATGTGTAGTTTTGGCTCCAGATACCGTTTAATTTTACTCATTGAGAAACAGGAAGGTTTTTATGAACGCTCCTACAATAAGCCACCTGCGTGTTTGTGCAGTTAATTATCATAACACCTTGTCAGCAGACTTGTAATGAAACTTAAGCGCGCAGAATACACTTTAAAAAATAATAATGCTTAAAATAAGTTCAGTTCTGCTAGACAGTTATTCCCATCTCCAGAGACTGACCAGATAGCAGGCAACGAGGAGTTTTTGCATTTTAATCATGGCCTAAAATTGAATTGCTCTGTTTGGGTGACCTTTTAAAAATGTGTCTCGGTGTAGTCTTCTGGGAGTCTGAAGACCGCAATCTTAGTGAGACACATCTGGGGATTTTCTGAGTTATTCGATAATTTAAAAAACAAAACCAGATTTTGATGGGGAAACTGCAATGCATTACAGGGTGTATTATTTGAAGTGGTCTCAATATTTTACTTAAGTAGCACGGAAAGAGCTTTGAAGTGCAAGAGTGATGTCATTATTACTGCACATTAGTTTAAGGTGGTTAAAACCACGTACAGCTTTTTTTTTCTGGTTTGAAAAACGAGTCATTGTTTCAAAGTATTTCAACAAATATTTGTTTCCTTCTATTTCAGCTACCTGACTGCAAATAACAACCAGAATTTCTTGTATACTGCAAGGCCTTTTCTGAAGAGAGCTGCTTTGGTGATAAGCTATGTAAGTACGAATGCACTGACCATGCATTTCTGTGTATGTGACGGGAATGAGGATGGCGTGGCGGTATCCCAAAAGACTCAGAAAGCTTAGATGGCACATCTTAATAAAAAGTTAGTCTTGGAAAATAGTCTAGAAAACTTCAGCTGGGCAGAGGCAAGAATATTGCCGTGTTTTTGGTTCAGATTTTCTTTTAATTTATAGTGGTTGCCCTTACAACCGTGTAATCATCTGTGAGTACTTCCTGCCCTAAATACAGGGGGACACTGGCGCTCGGCTGACTTTTCAGTGGCATGCTGTTAATTTTGGTGCAGGGCTTGGTAAGAGTGACAAGAAAAGCTCTGCCTGCAAATACCTGCTGCTTGCCATGCTCCAAGCAGGACTTGACATCTACAGGGCAGAGAGCAAGCACCTCCGCGGGGGTCTGCAGCTCCCTGTGCCGCTCTAGGAGCTGCACCCCCTCGCTTGTCGCTTGACAAGTGGCTCTCAGAAAGGTGGAGGAGTGCCAGCCCGCAGAAGTCCTTTCAGGGATTAGGATTACTCAGCATGAGAAACAGCGATGGAGCTTGTCCTTACGCCTGTGCCAGCATGAGTGAACGATAATAGCTTTTAAGACAGCAGCCATGTTTTTCCCTGCTGTATTTAGGTAGAGGTCAATATCAAAACTCTGCAGTCTGAGCTGCAGCAGGGTGACGGATTTGTCTTTCAAAACACTGCCTTTGTCATGGGTAGCCGAGATATGCCAGGTGCTGTCAGTAACGCGCACGTGAAAGAGGGGGACACAACACAGCGTGCTGTCTGTGCTGAGGGCTGGCACGTTTGTCACCCTGCATAGGGTAGCAAAATTGAATTTTGCCTAAACTACAGAGCTGAGTCGCTTCTAGGCACAGAGCAGAGCATGGAGAGCTATCACAATAAAATATTTGCTGGAGGCCTTAGTTGTGCTTAGTAGCACGTTGCTAACCAAGATGTTGTTCTTTGAAGGTGATTCTTGTGTTGTATTTCCGCCTCTGGATGATGGGAGGATCCATGCCGATGTTTTCTGAGCAGGACAATCCAGCTTCATTCTCACCGTATTTACTGACAAGGTAAAATGTCTCTAATCAAACAAAAGTTTTCAAAACTGTAGTCTTGATATTATTTTTCCCTGCACTAAAATGTTTTACAGATGGCAAATGAGAAGACTAGTTTTGTTGTCTTTTAACTTAATTACTTCTTATTGCTCTGTCTAGAATAGAAAGCAAGCAGCATTATTTGAACCTCAAAGCATGCTCCAGGTCCTGTAGAGTTATATTACAGGTGCTTTCTTACTAAAAAATGTGGGCTTATTTTTTATACAAAGCCCAAAAAATATAGTTTAATTACCTGAGGGAAAGGACCAGAAAGCCCAGTGACTGAAGCCTAATCGTAAACATTAAAACTGGCTGATTCTGAGGTATTGGACCCGAGCATTCAGTTTCGGCTTCAGCTGAAGATTGTATAAAAAAGGGATGACCATGCCTGTTGGTGGAATATCGGTGGCCGATCAGTGAAGGTGGAAGGCAGGACCCTGGCGGCACAGAGTGCTGACTTACTATTGCACAGCTATGGCTTATAGATTAATTAAAAACAATGAACTTGAAATTTGTGTTAACAGGTTTTTGTTATTTTATCACTTTTTTTTTTTTTTAAAGATACATAAACACTTAAATTTGGTAATTTTTTTTTTCCCTTGCCTGGGACCTGGTGTGTGGTTAGGTGGGCTGATACCACATCCCTCTGGCTCTGCTGAGCCAGACCTGCAAGGCAGTGGCAGCTGTGACTTAGCTCTTCCCTCCAGGCCTAACCAGACCAGTGCTCCAAGAAGGTGGTAGGAGGTTGATTTCCTCTTAAGACAGGGTCATGCGCATAACTGTTTGCTCTGGTTAGCTACTGAGCTGGGAAAAGACACTTTGGAGGCTTCTGGAAGAATTTCCTGATGTCTCAAATGAAATGGGAACAGTCCTCCTCTGTGTCACTTTCTGGCCTTGCTGGCTCCTCATTCCAGCAGCGGAATTGCATCTGAGACACAAGTTAAGATCAAGCAATCCTTATTCAACATCTGCTGTAGAATCGGACTGGATCTCGTTTGGGAGACCTTTACGATAATGTGACAACTGCTCCTCTTACCATCAAGCTGAAAATGCTTCCAGGACGCACGTTGTCCGATTTGGAAAGCTCTGAGCTGTTCGCTGCATTCCTGGCAGAGTCATTAATACCAGACTCTGTGCGGCACAGCGTGAAGGATTTGCTGCTGTCCCTTTTTGATATGTTTATGCTGAGATGGAGGTCATCAAGTCATAAATGATCCTGGCCTGATTGCAATTACGTATTCTGTGCTGCGAATGTCTTTCGTGTGTTTGTCTCTTCACATCTTGTAATGACAGGGTAAGGTTTTTTAAACCGAAAAGCTAAGTCATTCTTGGGGTATGAAACAGTAACTATTTTTACCACCGGCACTGTGCATTTTATTAACAGCCTTATGAAAGACAAGTGAGAGCGCTGCTGGCTGACGTCCTCCCTGGCCCCAGCAGCAGCCCTGGCTTCACCTGCAGTCCAGCAACACCTACCTGCTCCAAACCTAATTAAGGAAACCCTTGCCAGTAAAACCCAGCATTATTATTCTGGGGGGATTCTAAAACCCTGTAGTTAGCCCAGCTCTTCCACTTCTGCTGAGCTTGATGTTAATCCTCATTTTAGCCAATTTACCCAGAAGCCTGTATCTTCCATCCAGAAAACCGATCCCTTAGGCAAGCCCAGATGACAGCAGTTACGTGACTTTCCACTCTGCAGAGTTAAATTTAGCTGGTCGGTTCCTGCTGTGCTGATCTAGCACCAGCCTCCCATGGCTGATGCTCAGGCACGGGTCCTGACAACAGAAGCTGAAAAGTAGGTTTGTTGCTGAATCCTGGTCAGGGTCTAGTCAGGAGGCAGGACTGGAGACAAGGCTGCAACACTGGCTCAAAGTCCATCCAGGAGAAAGGGCAAGTGGTGGGAGTAGAGACAAATGAGAACATGTGTCTTGAGGCGGTCCATCCAGGAGACAGATTACCTACAGCACAAGTCCAGTGCCCATCCAGGAGAGAGGGCTGAGCTGCAACAGGGCTCCCAGAGCAATGGGCATTAGGTGTGGGGCCAGGAGAGGCTCATCAGGGCTCTGACAGCCTGTTGCCACAGTTCAGTACCTGCCGCTTGCCATAATGTGCATCTTGTTGTTGACCTTCTGTGACAGTCCTTGTCCTCACCCTCTGGGCATTGTAGGATATAGAAAGAAGATGGGTCCTGAGCTTCTGTTGACCTTAACCCTAGTCTCCTGGCATGAGCCTTCAGCTTAGATGCAATATATCTGCAGAATTCTTTTCTCCAATTCTTGTTTCTCTGAACTCAAACCATAAGCTGACCACCACCTTGAACTTGCAGCCAGACAACCTGAAAGAGGCCAAACCCCAGCTATCCTGATCCCATGCACCACCCTAAGCCTGCAGGATCCACCTGCCAGCATGGTAGGCTTGCCCAGCAACACCTTCTGTGCTGAACCCAGACCCTTCACCTCAATATAGTCAGTGACCCACCGACGGCCTCAGAGCTAGCTATAGGCCCAGTTGCACTGCTGGCAGTAGTCTTCATGTTAGACCTGTGGAGTCCACCTACAAATGAGAAGTCATAGATGACAGCTGGTTTTTTTAGTGTTGTATCTTGCCAGTCTTGTGGAGCTGTGGGAAGATGAATTGGTTGGTGTAGATGATACCCTAAAAGTTTCTGGACAGCTGGGGTGGCAAATTTTTGCCGAATGAGTGGTCAATCCTGCAAGGTAGACAGAGACGCAGTGACTGTGTCTGAACTGGCAGCCCATGATGCACCCACCGACCACAGCCTTTATCTTGGCAACAAACCTCTTCCTTCCTGACCTCCTCTTCCAGACTCAAACTATAACTCTCACCTGAGACTTTATCTTCCATGGTCAGAGCTGAAGCTATTGCTGCAGAACTGACATCGTGCCAGTCATTATGAGTGCAGAACTGGGATGTCAGATGGAGCCAGCAAGGTTGAGTGGTGTTGGCCTGGTTTCCAGGAAGATCTGTGTGTCCGGCCAGTGGGAACACTAGGCTGAGGTGCAGGGCTGGCATTCAGCTTGGGTGCAAGGAAGAGGGAGGCTGAAGAGACAAGATTGTTTTTTAAAGCCTGGTATTTCCACAGGGTAGAAATAAGAAGTGGTGTTAGCTGAGTAAATTGCTTGAGGGTGGATTTGGAAGCGATACAACTTGCTGGGCCCAGTGTTAGGGGTGACATTAGCTTAGGGTCTAGGACATCAAGGCTCAAGGATATTTGACATCCAAGCTGGTGTGTGTGGTTGCTTGCCCAACTGGTGGATGCCCAGTGACATGAGAGAGTTTGTGGTTATGGCCCAGACTCAGAGAAGCTGCTAAGCAGTGTGAGTTCCTCAGCTGTGAACACCTACAGCAGCATATGAAGAGTTCATGTGAGAAACTTTTAATGAGGTTTTGAAGGCAGTAATTAGGTCACAGCACTGAATTTAAAGCCAGGATGTTATTTGCAATTATTTGGGTTAAGTTGGGAGGAAGAAAGTGGAAGAGCTAAGGTGTCAAGACCAGAAGGGAGAAGCCCCATGAAACTAAAAGGCCAGTGTTAGGTGGTGATCTTGAGGTGCTTACTAACACCTTAACTATGGCTGAAGCAAGGGTTAGTGCTCAGGCAGTGGGCAAGTTGTTTTGTAACTCTCTGAAGATCACACAGGGTGTAAATAGGAGTTTCTGTTTGCAACCAGTCATCTTTATTTGCACTGAGCTGGAAATGTGGTTACTGTGCATGTCTCGCCAGGGTAAATGTTATGGTTTTCAACAGAACTGAAAGTTATTGTAAGACTTGGCCAACACTGTGGGGCTAGGAGGAAGGCTGATGACAACAAGTAGAATAAAAAAGAAGAAAAACAATAGTTTGAAAATGTGTGGCAATCTTTGTGAAATGCATAAAGTTAGACCTGGAGTTGGGGTCTTGGCTGACATAAGATGATCCCAGAGGGGCACTGTTAACTCTTGCAAGGTTTCTGTGTCAGCTGTACAGGTGCGGTTTGGCTAGAGGCTGGCAAGGGTTATTAGAATGTGGCTAAGATTAGGGGTAGATTTGTAAGTATGAGTAATGTGTAAGTAAGTATTGAGTAATATGTAAAGGTGTAAGTAAATATTGAGTAATGATGTCAGATTTTGTCAGCCCTTATGATGCTCATAGTGCGAATTAGATGACAGGGTGTGAGAGAGGTCTATGCACCCATGATTGCATGGAGGAGGGGAACATGTAGAAATTAAGGGGCACTAAACGAATCTAAGAAGAGACGGATTCAAAACAAGCCAAGGAGGTGGCTTGCAGCAGGTAATTGAGCCGAGGAGCTCCTTACTGCAGGATGCTGTGGGTGTGCTGAAAGTTTATGCAGGCTCATAGAGATTTGCCAAGTTAAAAAAAGAAATCCAGGCTACTAAATATGCAGAAACCACATCCAACTCATGGACATCATGCTAGCTAGAAACTGGAAAAAAGTATCGTGCTCTTATCCTGTTCTTACATGTTTTACTTGGCATTCATTTTTGGTCACTGCTGGAGAATGTCTGGACAGACCTTTGGTGTGTCCCAATTTGGCCTTAGAACATGACTATATGTTCTGTGTAACCTATCTCCAATCTTGCACAACACAAAAGTAGACAGAGAATTGATTTATTTAGTCATTGGAAGATAAAACGTGCTGAAATAGTGACAGTTTTTCAGTCTTTTTTTAAAAAAAATCATCTGTTCAGTATGTTCACTCAATTACTGTCCTTAAAATCACAAGTGAATGGAGATGCAAATAAATGCTTTGGAAGTCAGAATGTGAATGCTTCAGTCTCTGCAAAGTGCTGGATTTTCTAATATTCCCAAATACCTTAGAACTTCTAGTGAGATAAATGAAAGCCACATTTCCGTGTCGTGTTGCTTGGGAAGAATAATCTGAGAAGATGGAATCTGTCCATCACTCCCTTTGTCAGTGGAGGCAGAAATGAAGGTGTTGGGAATCCTGCTGTTTGTAAGTAAGCGCTGCCATTAGAGCCTGTCCACGCAGTCTTGTACGCCACTGCAGAAAGGACGTACCTTCTCCAGTGACCTACCTTAAAGAACGGAGATTTCCTGTTGTTGTGACTTGCCATCTCGAAATCTGCTGTGGGTAAGCTGTTGCAATAGAAAAACTAATCCCAAACATCTGTTTACAACATTCGTGCTTGTATTAGATGAAAGTTGAAGGAGAATGCAATTAGAAAGGTTTCAAGAGGTACACAGTTTTAGGTAAACAGTGTGCTGAAGTGCAGCTCGAGTGTTAGCAGGGTGTTGAGCGGTGGGCTGTCATGCTTCAGATGTTTTGCACAATGTTTCTTTATTCTGCTGTTCTTGAGGGGAAAGAGCTAGGAGGCCTCTGAATAAACAGATTGTATTACTAACACTGTGGTAAGACAAGGGAAAAGTCCATTGTACAGCGTGCCTCAAGGTGTATGAAGCAGATTACATCTTACCAGTAATTTCAAACTAAGAAAATGGGTGTTTTAAAACTCTATATTCAGGAGTCAAATTATATTAATTTCTGCTGGCACTTGCTTGTGACTTCCCTTGGCTGATCGCTCTGGGCATGAAGCTGGCTTATTTGTCTTGTTGCATTAAAGAGTTAATGCATTTCTACTAAGAATGCCCTGAGATAGCATTGTCCTGTGGTTGAACTGCTCTCTCTGTAAGCTGGCTTTCTGCATTTCTTTGCTGTTTCAATCAGGTAAATGAGAATTCAGTGCTGCAGAAAGCTGAAGAAATGCTTCTATGTAAAAACCGGCACATACTGCTTTTCATAGAGATTTGTGACTGTTTTCTGAGCAGTACGTTTAATCATCCCAGCTGTAACTTCAAAGGGAATGGACTCCCGAGAGGCACAGGGCAGCCCTGTGCTGGAGAAGTGGGTCCCTGTGCCAGCCAGTTCTGCCAAGGCAATAGAAGTCAAGTGCAGCAACTACTCCGGTATAGGATTTTCACTGACCTTAGAGTAGGAAATGTCATTAAAATAGACTCCTGTGACGTATCCGTTCTTAATTAGCCAGGCTTGCACACGCTTCCTGAGTGGAAAAGTTCTGCCTGTTTTGTCAGTGCCTTCTATTGTGTGCCCAAGGGCACTCAACTTCGACACTACGTGTAATCTCTGCAGGCACCCACCATTCAGGGCTCGCTTCTAGACAAAAGGGCAAACAACAGGGTTGGTCAGAATAGCTGTCATGCCCACCCAGGGGCCAGACAGTCCATACATTAAATGTAAAATGTATTTTTTATTCCAAGGGGGTCGGGGGGAAGCCTATCTGGAAGATGTTGCTGCAAAGCAGAAGGCCATCCTACAGTAGCAGGTTCCCAGAGGAACTTGTTTTCTCAGAGCCACTTAACTGAGAGAGATGATGAAATCTTTCAAGTTTTCTTGGTTTAACGAGCAAACCCAGGTAGGTAGCGCTGCTCTGGAAATCAGCTTGATAGGCATTTTTAATGGATCATGGCGTTTATTGCAAGCACTCGTTACACAACAGGCCTTCCCTGCCAAAATCCAGCATATGGAGTGGAAGGGGTGCAGCCAAAGCAGAGGCCATTAACTCCTATAGGCAACACATTTTGGTTTTCAGAAAACTTCCATGCCAGGAGGGCTAGACCACAGCCAGTCTCTGAGGCAAAGCAGCATGTCCAGGACATCCCTTTGGCTCCTGCCAGCGCGGTGTAGGTAACGCTCAGGGGGTACAATGGACCGTTTCCAGGAACATTGGTTTGTTGGTATCACAGCGGGCTTATGAACTCTGGTTTTAATTTCCTGAGGATCAGCCACCAGTACCTCAGCGGCTGTCCAGAGGACCCTCCATCCCCACTGCCTCAGTGAGCCTCTTCTGAAGCAATTGCCCAATGGTGGCTGGGGCTTTCAGCTGCATGACTTGTGGTGCGTGCCGCTGTCAGTGGCGAGATGAGGATCACGTTTGATCCCAAGGTGCTCTCTCACCCACAGCACGTGGGGTTAGCGGAAGGAAAACACTACGAGATCAGTCCTGGGTTTTCCAGCATTGAGACTGAGACAGCAGACTTGGGTTTCACTGGAAATTCACAGTCTCTTTGAAAGTCTGTACTCTTCAAGTGATATTTTTCAGATTCTTAGCTGCAGAGTTGAAAGAACTGAGAGTGAGCCATTCACCAGATCAAAGCTCTTCAGGCTCTGAAGCTATAGAGGACAACACAGTCTGCCTTTTCCTCTGTGCCCCTGGAGCCCACAAACCCACCTTCCAGAGGAGTTACCTTGCTATTCATCAAGCTGGAGCTGTCTGTTTATCCCTATTCTTTCCTATTCCTATCCTCCACTGACTGGCAGCTCTTTTCCCCTAGATGCAGAAGTTTTGATGAAAGGGAATACACAGGCACTTTTGCCAGTTACGGGTATTTTCTGTCTAGCTGATACATTTGGATGTTAAATTGGAATTAGTCTGTCTGTCGCTTGTTTGTGTAGTCTTACTCCACTGTCACCGAATGTGCTGGATAGTGTGGTTTTTCTTCCAAGGGTACGAAAAGAAAATGTTTAGGCTGACAATATAGAGAGCAGGAAAATAAACTCATGTGGGAAGGTATGACTGGACTGGCAGTTCCCTAGGGGCAGCACAAATATAGACAATTTTAAGACAATATCCTTAAATATCACCACCTGGTTATAATTGCAGCCACATGTGTCCTAGGAGGACATTATTGAAAAGTGGTCCATCAAACACACTTGGTTTTAGGGCTTTGTAGAAGATGAAGAGAGCTTTGAGCTGAAATCAGTTCAGCTGTTAATGCAAGTGAGAAGCTCTTTTCCCTAATAAAGGAGCTCTTCTCACCCTTACAGTGAACTGAAACCTCCCTGAGGCTCTGGCAGGGTGCAGGTCTTCTTCTCAGAGAGCATTAACAAGGTCTGTGATTTCTGAAAGGGCAACAACTATCTTCCTGCTTCTGTTTCAGATCCCTCCCACCTTTGTACACCCTCCTCTTTTCCCAAATACCGGTTAAGTGCACCCTTATCTATCTAGATAGGTCCATCTTTTTTCCCAACCAGGTGAATATTTTGCCTTTGCCTTGCTAAAACTCACAGTGCAGGAAAATCTTCCGCTTGCAGGTGCATCTCCCTCTGGTCCTTTGGGGTGAGGTGGTCCCTTGTTTGTCAGGAATGGGATGGGTTGTCCCAGAACTGGGTAGGTGGTAGGTTGTACTGCTGTATGCACCTGGAAAGAATAGGGTCACTGTCCCCCACTTTTCCGTGCAGCCTTGGTGGGGCATGATCTGAACCTTGTAATCACTTGTGTAGCACAGTTTTGGAAAGAAAGCTATAATCTCAGTCCCTGGGAGCTGGGGGGAAAAAGTGTAAAATGCTTGAAAATCAGAAAGCAAATGAAACTCCTCATAAATTTCTATAAATCTCATATTTTTTTTAGCTAGTCTCACAATCCTCATGTGCTCTGATTGCCTGGGTTTGGCAGAGCTGAGACTAGAGCTTTTCCAAGCTCGTTAGTCTCTATTACAGCAAAGGGTAACAGACAATCCCTCAAGTATTTTATGTCATATTGTTTATGGCTTCAAGTAGCACCCTTTACTTTCATTTTTGCAGCAGAAGCAATCAGTTCAGATAGTTGTTTTCTGCAACAGGTTCTAGATATGAGTCATCCTGTATTTATCTCCAACAAAGCACGCAAAAGTAGATTTAAACTAAAAAATTTAACACTAAACAAACTGGATTGCCATGACAACACCTGCTACCTACAGGAGGAGCTCTGTTTTTCTGAACATGCCAGAGATGCTGAGAAGTAAAAAGAAACATACAATAACTGCTGAAACTTGGATTTCTGTGTTCAATTTGCAAATTTAAAAAAAAAAAAAAAAAGACTCTGCTGTAATGCAAATGCTGTTAACCAGCCTGGGGGAAAACTGATTGCCAATTAAGAGGCAGATTCTTCCAATCACTTCACCAGTAATACTCTGTCTTGCCTGGGATTAACTGCTAGAGCAGGAGATGTTACAGGCAGGGATTTTTCTCCCTTGGAATTCCAGTAGGCACGAACAGCAATACAGAGAAGATTATTAATTTAAAATGTAATTCAATTAGTCAACTAATTAAAAGAAAATACCTTTGTTGCCATTTGCAGGTAGGCTGCTGAAATGTAATTAGCTCTTGGAATGATTCCATGAATCTTTGAGTCTTTTCAAAATTGGCAATTATTTCCTTGCTGTGTCAGCTTTGGTGAGACGGTTCATTGGAAGATTCTCCTGCATTCAGCTTTCTCCCTAGTTAGCCTTGTGAGACAAGAGCCACATGGATGTAAAGGAATATAACGTGCTTTTGAGAGCCATAAGTAAAAAAGCAGCACCAAATTGTCAGTAGCTATTAGCATCCTATTGTTAGCATCCTGCTATTTTCCTGTTCCTAGTACTTAGGGTAGTGATAGTTCATAGTGCTTTATTTTATACGGCCATCCATTGCATTCAAGGACAGGTTACCAATGTTGAAAGCATATCCAAGCTTTTACTTGGATCAGAGCTTGCTCAAAGCTTTCTTGCAGCTTACAAATGCCTGCTAAAATCAGGCAGCGCCCTCCTGGATCCTGCTTCTGGGTCTGCTGTTGACACATGCACGATCAGTGAGAGCCTTCAGGCTCCACAACCAGAGACGTGGCCAAGGGTTTTCCAGTAGGATGTCTGGAGGGGCAAACCAGTTGACTGTACGTAGGTGGTAATGACTGTCACAGGCTTTAAAATCGTTTGCCGTTGTTGGCAGAGCATATTTAAGATACTAATTACTACCATAATGGAATGGAGCAATTTTCCATCTCCTCTGGGACCTGCCTCTGGCAGCAAGTTGTGTATGTGGCTCCCGAGGAAGACAGAAACCCCACAAGCACAGAGAAAGAGAGACTTGTTTACAAACCTTTCTTCATCAGTGTGTGTCCTGGAGCCTGTCTTCTCATCTTCAACAGCAGTTTGTCCTAACCTTCTATCAGAAATGCTTTAACACACACTAATCCTGAATTCCTCTTAAAATTTGTTAAACTGACTCAATTTTTTATGGCAGCAAACTGTGTTTGTTTGTTCTGTGCTACGTAATGATTTATCAGTTCCTGCCTTATCAGTGAAGATAACTGCAATGCTGCAGTTTGCCAAGATCCCAAACGTTGTCTCGATCCTTCCTACCCTGCAGTTCAGTCTTAGTAAATAGGGGAGGGTTTCTGGTGTGCATTGTTGTTAGCATACAAACTACCATCAGTGTTGTGATGCTTACTGAAAATGTTAATATGTAATGGCGTAAAAGGACACTTCCTCCAAAAACTGGGCTCTCCTAAGACACGAAGTCCAAAACTAACTCAACGCTTCTGAAAATCTTAATGTACACACTTGTAACAATATCATATGTCATAACATTATTGTGATTGATATAAATGGACATGCTTTTTATTTTAAAGCTCAAAGGAAGAAATTCTTTACTAGGAAGAAATTCTTCACTATGTGGGTGGTGAGGCACTGGAACAGGTTGCCCAGAGAAGCTGTGGATGCCTCCTCCCTGGAAGTGTTCAAGGCCAGGCTGGATGGGGCTTTGGGCAACCTGGTCTAATGGAGGGTGTCCCTGCCCATGGCAGGGGGATTGGAACTAGATGATCTTTAAGGTCCCTTCCAACCCAAACCGTTCTATGATTCAAAATGGATCTCAGTCTGGCTTTTAAGTAAGTAGCTGTAAATAAATGCTGGCAACCCTTTCTGAACCGATGTTGTATTCAGACTGCTACAGAAGTCTGTTTTGCAGCCGAGCAGAGATGGGGCCAGGCCAACCGTAACATCATGAGTGAGCGCCTTGGCCTTCTGTGATGGGGTTACAGCGTTGGTGGACAAGGGAAGGGCAACTGACATCATCTACCTGGACTCGTGCAAGGCATTTGACACTGTCCCGCACGACATCCTTGTCTCTAAATTGGAGAGACATGGATTCGATGGATGGACCACTCAGAGGATAAGGAATTGGCTGGATGGTCGCATTCAGAGTTGTGGTCAATGGCTCAATGTCCAAGTGGCGTTCCTGAGAGGTCGGTACTGGGACCAGCACTATTTAACATCTTTGTCGGCAACATGGACAGTGGGATCGAGTGCACCCTCAGCAAGTTTGCTGACGACACCAAGCTGTGCAGTGTGGTCAACACACTGGAGGGAAGGGATGCCATCCAGAAGGCCTTTGACAGGCTGGAGAGGTGGGCCTGTGCGAACCGCATGAAGTTCAACAAGGCCAAGTGCAAGGTCCTGCACGTGGGTCGGTGCAATCCCAAGCAAAACTATAGGCTGGGTGAGGAATGGATTGAAAGCAGCCCTGAGGAGAAGGACTTGGGGGTATTGATTGATGAGAAGCTCAACATGAGCCAGCAGTGTGTGCTTGCAGCCCGGAAAGCCAACTGTGTCCTGGGCTGCATCAAAAGAGGTGTGACCAGTAGGTTGAGGGAGGTGATCCTGCCCCTCTACTCTGCTCTTGTGAGACCCCACCTGGAGTACTGCATCCAGCTCTGGGGGCCCCAGGACAGGAGAGACATGGAGCTGTTGGAGCGAGGAGGGCCACGAAGTTGATGAGAGGGCTGGAGCACCTCTCCTATGAGGACAGTCTGAGAGAGTTGGGATTGTTCAGCCTGGAGAAAAGAAGGCTCTGGGGAGATCTAATTGCAGCTTACCAGTACCTGAAGGGGGCCTGCAGGAAAGATAGTGAGGGACTGTTTATCAGGGAGTGTAGTGACAGGACAAGGGGTAATGGGTTTAAGCTGAAGGGACAGTAGATTTAGATTAGATGTTAGGAAGAAATTCTTTACTGTGAGGGTGGTGAGGCACTGGAACAGGTTGCCCAAAGAGGTTTTGGATGCCCCATCCCTGGAAGTGTTTAAGACCAGGTTGGATGAGGCTTTGGGCAGCGTGGTCTAGTGAAGGGTGTCCCTGCCTGTGGCAGGGGGGTTGGAACTGAATGATCTTTGAGGTCCCTTCCAACCCAAACTATTCTATGATTCTATGATTAAGCTCCACCAGATTTTGTGTTGCTGTGTTTCTCTGTAATGCAGACCAGAAGAAATTGGCTTGGCAACTAGAAAAGACATATTTGTTTCTTTAGAAATAGTGAACAATCAAAATTGTAAGAGGAGTAGAATTAGATTATGTTTTTGAGGGATGCTTTCTTAAATAGAAACTGGCCTTTTAGTCACTGCCTCTGTTAAGAGAGAAAATAATTTTTCTTCCCCCCCGCTTTTGTTTTCTACCTCAGGGTGGGGAAGCGGAGGAAAATGGAGGGATGGAAATGTACCAAATGGCCAAAAACCTTAAAAATGTGAGAATATTCCATTTTCCATCAGAATTGGGAGCTTACATTTGCAGGGAAATGAGAATGTGCCTTTTCCACTGTTTACAGTGAAACGTTATTCCAGCTCTGTAAGCTTCTCTGCTTTTGGGTCGCTGTGTTTCTGAAGATGTTTGTTTTTCAGATGAGAAGAGAAACTGATATCCTAACAGTTTGCAGTTATTCAAAAATGTTTTCACAAAAATTTAGGCTTGTTTCATCCCCGTGTCTTGGCCCAACATGCGTCTGGGAACTTCCTGCCTGCCTGGAGTCACATTTAGCTTCAGTGTCTTACCCCTTCTGCCACAAATCTAATGTAATGTTGTAAGTGCTATTGTAAAGGACTGTATTTTGACCCCAAAGAGGCCTGTTTGTAAGTGGTGAGTGAAACAATCCTCTGTCTACATGGCTCAACATCTCTTGGGCATCCTTTGTTATCATTTTAATAAACCTGCTAAGGTACCATGGCAACTGGGTGTGATAACAACAGCCAAAGCAGGCTCAGATGAAAGAAATCCTGTACAGGATAGAATATAATTTCTTTTTTTTTTTTGAGTATTCACCATCTTTGGTGCTGCGTACAATGTGAATTTTTCCATTTGTGAACAAAGGAAGTATTTGTCTGTTCTAAGGTTGTCGCAATTTTGCTTGGTTGACTTCTTGATAGCTGGGGTAATTTCCGGCCTCTTGCATACAGAAGTATTTGAAAGCTGGAGAGGCTCTGTTTACAAGGACATGTAGTGATAGGACAAGGGGTAAGGGCTTTAAAATGAAGAAGGGTAGATTTAAATTAGATATTGGGAAGAAATTCTTCCCTGTGAGGGTGGTGAGGCACTGGCACAGGTTGCCCAGAGAAGCTGTGGATGGCCCCTCCCTGGAAGTGTTCAAGACCAGGTTGGATGGGGCTTTGGGCGACCTGGGCTAGTGGAGGGTGTCCCTGCCCATGGCAGGGGGGTTGGAACTGAATGATCTTTAGGGTCCCTTCCAACCCAAACCATTCTATGATTCTATGAAATGTGATTTGAGGGGGATGCATTTTTGGACAAGTAGGTGCCAAGCAGCAAAAGTTTGGGGGTAGAGGGGATGTTGATTTGGTTTTATTTTTTTCTTCTTTTCTTTTCATTTTTTTCTGCTTTCTTTAGCCCAGTTGCACACATGCTGTTCTTGTGCAGTCTTCTGAAAGCCCTGCATACTTCCCAGAGGGCAGCATGGTTCCCCATTTCCATTCTCCATTAATTTCCTCCCTATTGAGAATACCAATTAATGAAGATTACAACAATTTGAAAGGCTCCCTACTTCTCCATTACTTCTGTGGCCAGCTCATGCAAGCTGTCCCCAGCCCTAACAAGCTGGGATGGGATCAGCCGAGAATCACCCTGTGCCTCCTTTCTTCTGTATTTTCTCTCTGTGCCAGGATGCAAAGAGAAAAGACAGAGAGGTCTGACTTTAATTGCTCAATATTGTGCACATAGGACAAATTGTAAGTTAAACCCAGCTAGAAGTGATGCAGTGAACCATGAAACAGTTCAATATATGTCTGTACCTGCTTAGTTATTATTCATTTATTGTTGAAGCTGGTAGAAAGTCACTTCAAAAATCTAGTATTTGAATGTGAGATGAAGCTTGCTTAGTTTTCCAAAGGCTGGTGCATAGAAACCACATAAATATTATTGATCTTATGTTATTTCTTTAAATGACCTGTTGAAGCGCCCCTCACCTATGTTAGCTTCTCTTTATTGACAGAGAGTTATGGTATTGCCTATGAGTGCACAGCTAATTTTTTCTTTCCTCCTCCCATACAGTAAGTGGTAATTGCCAAAGGAAAATGTTTCATGTGTTGGCAGTCATTCCATATATCACACTACCTGTTTTCTTTTGCAGGTTTCTAACTTATTCCTACCTTCTGGCCTTCAATGCCTGGCTTCTGCTGGCACCGATCACCCTGTGCTACGACTGGCAGGTCGGCAGCATCCCTTTGATCGAGTCCGTCTGGGATGCGAGGAACTTAGCCACAGTGTTCCTGGTGCTGGTCATGACGTTACTCAGCCTACACTGCATCGCTGCATTCAAGGTAACGCTGAAAGACACGCGACACGACGTTTTGGTTAAAATCTTTTGTTTCTTAATCTTCAGATGAAGTGGTTGGTAAATGCAAGTTTTCCTCTCAAATGCATTGGATTGAGGTGAAAAAACCATACTGCTACATAACTAATGCAGGCAAGCTTAACAGATGAAAATGTCCCCCT
Source organism: Balearica regulorum gibbericeps (assembly GCF_011004875.1). Classification (NCBI taxonomy): domain Eukaryota; kingdom Metazoa; phylum Chordata; class Aves; order Gruiformes; family Gruidae; genus Balearica; species Balearica regulorum. The sequence continues at coordinate 67,058,072 of NC_046184.1, forward strand.
AAGTTGAATGTCTCAGCCTCTAATTGCTCTGATTTGAGGGCAAAACTGGGCCTGGAGTCCTGCATTCAATTAGAGTTAATGATCCAAACCCCACTGAAGTTGTTAAGTGTCTCTGCCTCCCCCATAGTCATTAGGCTTTTTGTCACTGCTTCAAACAGGACTGGGAACTGTCATCTGCAGAGCTATTTGAAAATGAAATAAATTCTTGTATTCATACCTTTACTATGCTTCTAAAACCTAAATGCTGGATACAGAAGATTTCTTATCAGCAAAGTAATGGAATGTAGGAAATTTGAAATTATCTGGAAATTGTTATTTAGTGTAAATAATGTAGTGGAAAGCCAAGCTTCACAATTCAGCATTTTAGATCCACCCTTAATCATATCACAGAAAGGAAAGTGAGGTTGTACTAGACTTGTCAGAGATCAGATATGCACGTACATGGAAGGGGTGTCTTTGTGGATCACGAGGAGTTACAGGCAATTCCTTCTGCAGCTGTGTTGTGGAAGCTTCTTTAGGAAAGGTGTTGGTAATCAGTTCTGAAATAGTGGAAAAGTTTCTCTTCCTTAAACATACACCTCACTCAAAAGCATAGTAGGGAAGTAATGGGTTATTAATACCTATGTTATGCTAGAATGTGCAGGTCATGTACGTGCTTCAGTCTACCCTGACAGTCTTCTCTGTGCTCCTGATAAGGAGACAGAAAATGAACCAAACAGTTTGAGACTGCAGAGTCATTAATTTAGATTATACATTGACAGTCGCTGTGTGGGAAATAAGGGAAAATACCCTATTAGCTATTCACTAGTTCTACCTGTAGGTCGTACGTCATCTTGTATTCCTCTTGCTTTCATTACTCACTGCTAGAGATACTCAGAACTGTTTGTATTAGACCTAGTCCTGTTCCCAGGGAAGTTAATGATAAAATTCTCATTAGCCCAGTACTGAACACTTCTGAAAAATCTTATCCCATGTTCTTTGAAGTTTCAGTTGCTTTCTATTTCTTCTCCTGTTGTCAGAATTGGTACTCTGTGTAAGATGAATGTTGTTGGTTTGCTGCAAAAAAAATCTCTCAGGATTATTCAAGGACACTTTGTGTTATTTTATTTTGGGTATAACGTTAATCCAGGATTCCTCTGGGTAACTGAATTGTGTGTCTTCTGTCAAACTGCAAAACAAAATATTTCAAAACACTTTGTGCATTAAATGTCTAGATTTTATCACATTATTTTTTTCCTTCTGTTTTTTTTTTCTTAAAGGCAAAACAATTCAGTCTGGATTTATGAATGTCACTGTTTGATTTGAACCTGCAACTTCTAATTTTTTTGTGAGAATAAGTTCACTGCTTTGCCCTTAACCACTATTAATGTTGTGTTAAGCAACATGAATTTCGCTCTCCAGGCATTTACTTACTGGATGCTTTGAAATTCATCTTGTAGATTCCCTTGTGTTTATTATTGAAAACCCCAAACGTGGAACAAACTGGATCTGAAGTGATCTGCTTTTGTGTCTCATCCAAGTGAAACCAGAACCATCACCTATTCTTGACAAAGTGCTCCAATTAGTCTCCGCTCACAGCCTCCCAGCAAACCCACTGTGAACATGGAACTGGCAATGGTTCCTGGGGATCAACTTGGACATGCTTCCCCCAGCCCTAGGTATAGTTAGAGGTAGCTGAAATATTCTGCTTTTCAGGAAATTCTAAACTTCTGGAGCTATTTTCTATTTTATTTTTAACAACTCCCATAACAACCCAATTGTGATACTGTCATTAAGCACTATGAAGATGATTGTGCCGAGTAGTATGAATTATTGAGGAAAGCATACAGTAGGAAGAGGCACATTTCCTGGAAATAAATTATCCTGTTTGGCTTCAGACACTCTCAGGAATGTCTTCTACCACGAGGAGAGGGGAGTTCAGGACACGTGAACTGCAGGCACAATTCATTATATTAGGCTCTTAAGAAAGCCGCTTTCCAAATGCAACAGCGGTCGCCTTTCATACGACATTGCTTCCCCTAAGTAGGACCATCGTTCAGTCAAGCCCCAGACAGGTTATTTCTCAGTGTTCTGCAGCTTGTAGGCAGCATGGGATGCATCAGTTGATTTTTCACATTTCATAAAGTGTAAGATGTTCTGCTTTCTTTTCAAAGCAAACACACAAAACTGTCTTAGCAGCCATTTTTCTCTCCTTTTTCATTGCAAAGTCAAACTTGGAAGCAGTAGCTTGCGATTTTCTAAGGAATGGTTTTAGAGAAAACAGGCATGCGGTTTGTGTGCCTTTCGTTTGAGCGTGTAGGTGTGCAGGGGTAAGAGAGGACAAAACTTTATATTCATTCTCATTGGCACTAACACTTTCCTTTCTGTGGCACAGAGAATGGAAATGCTAGAAATTATTTTGGCAGAAGTGAAGACATTTGTGCAGTGAAGACTGAACTGATTTTCAGTGGCAAGAGGCGATGCGTGTGCATCCACAAAACAAGCTCACAGGAGACTCGCAGAATATATTACATGGACTGTTATTAGAGAATGCACGTATTGGATTTCTGCCTTTGTTGCCATTGAATTTTAAACAGGGCTAATTTGTTGTTGACGTTTGTGATTAGGGTAATAGCCCTGTTGGCATGTATGTGTAGTGCTGATAAAGGACATCTAAGGCATGAAGCTTTCTTGTTCCATTTCATTTTGTGAGCATTATTATACTTCAGGAGAAGAAACAGTGCTTTGCTTGGAACATGTCTGTTACTAGATGGGGGGGGAGGTGTTCTGCTCAGAACTGCAGAAACAGAGAAGGCAGCTCTCCAGTCTGTTATTGTTTGGAGAGAGAAGGCTCCCTCCTCGTCCTCCTCGTGTACTTTTGCTCTTGTTCCCCTTCTTACATAAGGAGGAAGTCACTTGAAAAATTGCTTTGTTAGTTCCTTGTGTATAACTTTAATTCCCTGGGTCATTTTGTGTGCATATTGCTAATCCCACTTGCTTATCGGCCAAAGAGCTCCACATGAGCAGCTCCCCAAGGAGGACTTGTTGCTCTACACAGTGCTTAGGTGCACAGCCAGGCTCATCTCTTGCTGCCGCCATCCCTATCATGCGTGACAATTAATGACTGTTTTCAGGAGGCCTGAAGGGGGAGTAAAGAAAAGGTCTGCTCCTTAGCGCACCTCCCGCTGTGGGAGTAAAGGACCTTGATGTCATCTCTGGCCAAGATTTTTTCGTAATGACTAACGTGGCAAGTTGCAGTCCATCGTTAAGCAGCTCTTTGAAACCTTTTGAGACTTGATTTTTCACCACGCAGATGCCCAGCATGCTCTGCAAATTGACCTCTCTTGAGCTGTTTTAGCCAAAAAATCCTCAGGTTCTGCTCAGCTCTTTGTGATGAACTTCCTCACCAGTCTGGTTGGGCTTTGAGTAGCATGCTGGGGATGCTATTGCAAACACCTGCATCCCAGAGAAATAATAGTAGTTGGGAAAATAGGATGAGATTTGTTTATTGATCATTTTCAAAGACAGGCTCAGTTGCAAGGAATGGATGTGGTCTGTCTTCCAGCTTTGGGACTAGGTAGATTAGAAAGGTACTGGAGAAATGGATGAAGCACTCTCTTTTTCGGTTACCAAGCATACCAGTTACAAGGCCAGAGAAATAATCTGATGCTTCAGATGGCCACTAGCGTACCCAAGGGCCCATAGTGCTGCCTTTGTATGCTGGAAGAAGCGGTGAGCACCTGGTGAACTAGAGAGGGGACAACGATTCTTGGCGTATCGTCAGGACCACAGTTATTTCTTTGACATGTCATAGTGATTCAATGAGCATGAAAGGAAAACCCTTCAGAAGTTTGAAAGGCTACTCCGCATGGCATTTTTAGGTCGCTGCTTAATTAGCAGTGTGATTAAAATGCAGATTGTGCTGTAGTTGTGGCTGTGAACGTACGTACAGAGCGCATGATGGATGAGATTCCACTTTCTGTGTGGTACCTGATATGTGGAGGGTTGACAGTGGGGAAAACTCAAGTGCGTGCGATGGAGTAATTCGGAGCAAGGTGATCTGGAAAATTAATTTGAAACAGTAGCTTTTGTACCTGACCAGTCAGGAGGAATTTATTGTACCTCAATACTGTTTGGCCTCGTCTTGCTTTGATACTCATGACCAAGGCTCGTGGAGGTACCTTATGGTGGTTCACAGCACCTTCTGCTTGTTCAGCAGGAACACGTAATGATGTGCAGCAGCTTGCTCATGTCTGAGGAGGGAACGCTGCTTATGTTTCACATCAATTTAAAAAAAATAATCTCTAGTATCCTCCAGGAGACATCTTTTTAAAGAACGTGCTTTGCTGCTCTGTGTGTCATGGCTACATATGGCTACAGGAAACGTGATGATTTTCAGGTTATATTCATTACATACAACTGAGATATATATTATTATCCTGTTCTTTCATATGCTACAGTTGGTTGTTTTTTACTTCAGGACTAATTTTAAGGTACGGCTGCCTCTACATTTCTTTGCATATGCTTCTTAGCCAAGACAAGGCATTTTATACCAAATTATTATGACTTTAATTTGTGCTGTAATTGGCATCATATTGCCATTTATCTGGTGGTTTATATGTATGAATATCATCTAAGCATATTCCTCAGTCACTTGGAGACTATATTTCTTAGCTGACGATGTTTAACACCATCAAGGAGAGGAATTCGTTTGCGTCTTCTTTTTGTGTGCATGTTTCTGTTGGTTTTGCTAGCACTCATCATGTGTGTTCTGTCATGCTATTTACTTTACCCTGCACTCCTGAGACCTTTGCCTCGTTTCCCAGGTTTGGCATTTCATTAATAAATCACAGCTTATGGACCTTCCTGAGGAACAATTGCCTTTTATAATATTCTACAGTAGTATCAGCACAGTTAGAAAGTATGCCTAGCAAAATTCATATGCCACAACACTTCCAGAACAATACCTGCTTTAAAGGCACAGCAAGGTGAATGAGGCTATTTATTGACGAAGTCTATCTGACAAGCTGGAAACCACAGTCATTTTCATAAAAGGTCTACTTAAAATAAATCCTGCTTTCATTTTCCTGAGGGCCCACTTGAATTCCTTCCACATAGAGAGAAGGTCAGGACTGATGTTCTTAATCCTTAGCAGCGAGGTTTTTCTGTGCTGCTTCTGTTGTTAATGTTTGCTGCGGGGAGAGAGTAATAAGCCAGAAAGACTCTGTTTAGTGAAAGCTGGAGGAAGCGGGGGGAGCCCCTCACGGGTGTCCTGCGTGCCTTGCCGGCCGTGCTTCTGCTTTGTCAAGTGCTGTGAGCGGATCAGCTGCGGGTCCCTGGTGGGGCTGGAAGAAACACGAAAGCCTTCCCAGGGTGCTTGCTGTGCCAGCCGACAAACGAGCAAAAGAAGGAACCTTCCCCAGTCTGTCTGCATGTGATTGCTGTTCTGAATTAAAAAAAGCAAACACAAGAACTATCAAAATACCTTTTGCATCAGATTCTTTTTTTTTTTTTTCTTTTTTTTCTTGGTAGATGTTTGAAATAACGGGTTTGGAGTGTGGTACTCTGAGTAAATACAGTTGTAGCTGAAGTTGTTCTGCTTTGGTTGACCATGAAGATATTCAGCATCTCAGCACATAGGCTCTCAACTCCTGCAGGAGTTAGTCACGCTAGGTAGGTCATTTTCATAGGGGCAGGTAGTTCTGCCATTTGCAGCATATTAACACCGAATTACTATATTTTCAAAGATACTCTTTCTGGTTTTACTATTTTCTTTTTCTGATTCGAGCTGATATTTCAAGGCCTACTCAGAGCTGAGTGGTTTTGGAGTGGCACAATAGTAGGGGTGAGTAAGAGAGGGTAGGTGGAATGAGGACCAAGAAATTTACAAGTGGGGGAGATAACGATGCACTACTTGGTCTTAGTTAAACATTGGGGTGCCAAACTATTGTGTGATTTTTGTTAGGATCCTCTTGTTCTGTGTTATCTCTTAAGAGCACACTCACCATGAACAGAGTTGCTTTTCCAAAGATCATGCTTGTACGTTCTGTAAGCAGTGTGCATGGGTTTAATTTTTACCTTTTTCTTTTTCCTTTTGTGGTTTGGTTTTTTGTTGGTTTTTTTTTTTCTCCCCACGTAGTGAAGCAGCCTGCAGTCGCAGAATGAAAGGGAAGAGGGAAAAACAACCACAAGGTCAAAAGCATTATTCTAATTCCTGGAGCAATTTGTTGACTTTCCTATTTCCTTTTGGAATGTTCCACTTCTCTTTCAAAGATGCATGTGCTCCTGCATCCTGCTCAAATCAACTTGTCAAGCGGAATTAGAGGTTGCAGAGATTAAGGATTGGGAAAATGAAGACCAGGGAATTTTAGAAACCCGGGTAAGAAAGACCATAATCACACAGCTAAATGGATGGGTAGCTGAGGTGTATAGGGAAAAAGAAAGTAAATATCAAAATTTTACTTTAAGATACTAAAATAAAAAGTAGAATATACTTCTGCGCCCTGCTGTAGGTTATGGGATTGGGAAAGGACTACTTTCTGGTTTTATTCCATAATTGAAAACCTGATTTCCAGAGCTGTTGAGCAAGCACAGTTCCTATTGATGTAAATAAAATTTTTAGGCATTTTTGGCATTTCTGAAAAATGTGCTGTTTTACCTAGGAGTACAGACCAGGACTTGCTTCCTTCTGGAAATGGAAAGTGAACAATCTCTTTAGGGTGGTCTGAGATATGTGCCAAGGATTTCACTTCAGATAATCTGGGTTGGGAAGCCAATGATACTTTCAAGGGTTTTGATTCAGTTTCTGACTAGCGTATATTTGCCTGTACACCAGTTCTTGAATAGGTGCTGCTGCTGGTGAACTGGAAAGTAGTTTTTGTTGTGCCAAATGCTCGAAATAGGATCAAAGTGTCAGGTAGTTAATAAGCAGTCAGCAGTGATGGTCGAAATAGTGTTGGAAATCTCCATGGCTTTGGACTATCTGTGAAGTATAAAATTTGCTTAATTCTAGTCGGTGGGTGATTTTTATCAGAACTAGATGATCACCAAAGAAAACGGAGTTATTTTAGGAAGACAGCGAGTTGCTAAGCCTGGCATTCAAGCAGCTGGTGCTACTGATGATTTTTTTTTTTTTTTAATGAGATGAAAGGATAAAACTCCTGATAAATTGTAGTGATTACAGAATTTGTGGCTCTTTTTGTAGGAGCAAGCTGATTAAGTCAGGTGTCTGAGCCAGATTTGAAGCCGGGCAGTTACCTTTTCCTTACCAAATGTTTGAGTTTTTCAGACCATCTGTTGACACCTGATTTTTGGAACCATTCACTCAGAAGTGGTGGCACAGGCAGCAGAGCAAAACAGCCACAGCTCCACGGTGCCCTCCTGTTTGGCCACAGAAGATAAAGATGTACGTGTCCCATCCTGATTTCTGCTGGTGACCTAAAGGAGACCATGCTGATGGTACCTGGAGCATGGTACAGCTCCTGTCTGCCTGCACCCGCGTGGTGGGACTGGGAAGCACCCAGTGCTTGCTTCTGCGAGCTTTACATCAACAGACTTTTTTCCTGTGAAGGAATGAATCCCTAACGTTGATTCCTGATTAGCTTAAGTTTGCATTTTATCACCTTATGTATGAATGCAGACTGTATTATTTGACATGTTTCTACACCATGCCTTTTATCTTTAATACTGTCTATGTGCAAAGTGCAAGAGTGGCTGTTTGCAGATCCTGACCTCTTGCCAGGTGAGATGCTGCCAGTGGTTTGGTGCAGGCCGGTGAGGAGTCACGTTGCCGAGCTGCTTGTGGCTTCACAAGTGACTGGTACAACAACAGGAATACATGAATTAAGTTTGTGTGCAGTCTGCACTAAGGGTTTGCACAAGTGGATGTGCGGAATAAACTGAAGAAGTGTAATCCTCTGTCTGTGGTCTGGAGATGGTCATTTAACTTCTTTGAATTTCTGTGTCTCTTCTGATGGGTAACACACCTCCTAGGCCTGCAAGCATTTGAAAATGTGTAATAACAATCCTTGCTTTTATACAGCCATGCACTACCAACTTTCCTGGATACCAGCTTTTCTGCGCTTGCAGTCAAGTGTTCCAAACATAACGTCTCACTGGCTGCACTGGACCATCCAGAGCTTGCTGGCAGAGGGTGATTTATGCTTTTGGTAGGAAGGAAGTCGTTACTCCGTGGAGCTCTTGGTTCTAAATGGTGGAGAGGTGACGCTTGCCTCATTCTCAAAATAAACTGTTAGAGGAAGAAATTAAACGCATTTGATTGCCACCTTCCCATCAAAGAGACAAGCGTATATAAACACCTTTGGAAACATTCCAAGGTAGAAGAGAGCGGAATTTGCTTGGACTTGTTTGCCCAGCTGCTGTCCTCCCCGAGGTGCCACTTTGTCCAGCTGGGAGGAAGGTTCTCCTCACGGCTTCGCTTTCCAATGCCTCAACCCTTGGAGGTGCCAGGGGATGTGAACATAAGTCCTGCAGTCACAGTGCGAGACTTAATGGATCTGGCACCTCAGATGATGTTTTCTCAATGGGAAAAAATGAGAATTTATAGTGGGCTTATACAAGTCAATAGTTTATGACAGATATGTTGAAGTACTCTGCGTACCTCCTGCGTTCCTACTTTGTGGGCTCTGGCTTGTACAAGACTTGTGATTTAACAGTAGTCAGCAAATACTTACTTGTGGCTCAGGAATATGTCTTATATGTAATACAGGAAGATCTCTTTCAGTTGTAAACTCAAGACTTTCTTCCTTTTCCCCCAAATTGTCAAGGAAGCAATTTTTGAGATTTATTGCTGTGTTGATGGTTTTTGGCCTTGGAATGATTCTTTGCTATTTGGTTTGAGATAGTGTGACAATTTTTTTCCTTGCCTTTGGGAGAAGAAGTGGTGGTCTTCAGTTCTTTGATAAGTTTATGAAAAGTAGCAAGTTAAAAAAATCTTTATTGGTTTTTAGTTTGGTTTGTTGTTTTAGTTTTTTTTGGTTACAATATAATGAAGGTCTAATTTTAATTAGAGGTAGATGTGAATTTGAAAACTATGACAAACTATCTGCTATAAGGAATGCTATTTTGATTTAAAGTCGGCTTGTCTTTAACAAAAGGAATCGTTCTAAGGTTAAATCAGAGGTGCTTCCCCCCCCACACCTGTGACAGATAGTAAGATAAGTTTTATATTTCCAAAAGAAGGCACTGTCCTTAAGAGGAAGGGAAATGTCTCTCTGTGAAAGAAATGAAATGATCCATAATTTCTAGTCCTAGCTTTTTTATTGTAAGGAAATTGCCTGCTACTCTTTACAAGCTTTTGCTACTGCTCCGGGTACCTGGAAGATGCTGGTTCTGCCACCTTTCGCTCAGCTGTCTCTTAAGTAGGCTCATATGACCAGATTAGTTTAACCAAATAAATGGTCTCAATATTTCTTTTTATTTTCCTTTTTTTTCCCCTTTCCTTTCTCCCCTGGAAAATGTAACAAGCTACAAGTTGGTAGGGTTTTTTTTAATTTAAAAAACACATGGAGGACATCTGCTATGGCTTGTGTTGTATGGAAGATCCCACTGCCCTCTGTTCCTGCAGCCCTACAGTACAAATCCCTGACATTCTTGCGCTGTTCTGTCTTGCTTGTCTACTCATCTATAAACCTCTCGGCCCCTTCAGGGGAAGGGGGATAAAATCTGAATCTGCTAAGTAAATTTTGTTAGGGAAAAAGATAAAGGAGAATATGGTGTCATGAGACTTGTGCTGTTAGCTTTTAGGTGTCTAAGGTTATCACCTATGGTACACACAATCCTTTCAACACGCCATGGTTGCATTTCTGTTCTTTCTTCTGTTTTCTCTGAGCTGCCCAGGTGAGCAGATGCTAGCCCTTGCTGGGAAGGCAGGGACAGCCAGCTCTGCTGTGCCTCCAGCCCTCGCAGCGCAAGGCTGGGGTAGGAGAACGTGCAGTTCTTCGGTCCGGGTGAAGCTGGGTTAACTCACTGTTTGTGGTCAGCAGAAACTATTTAGAGAAGTGGGAAATAAGATCTGGCCGTGAATAGGGTAACTTTCTCTCCAGCTTTGGGCAGCCAGTGATTTAGGAATTGCTTGCAGGCTGGACCACGTGTAGCACAAAATCAGCCAAAGCCTGGCCTTCAAGGACCAGCTCTTCACAAAAACCTCTGCCTGAACCGAATGCTTTAAACAGGGTACTGCCAGACGTTTGTCGTTTCAGAAATAAGTAGCACCACTGAGGGCTCTGCTGCTCCGAGAGGCTGGTTTGTCAGTGCTGGGCGCTGGGTCTCCGAGCCCTGCCGGAGGGACTGAGCTGGCAGCCTTCCGTGGCATCAGTCTCGAGCTGTGACTTCTTGTGCAGGGAGAAAGGGCACACAATGCCGTTTTCTCCTTCAGCCGAGCTAATTCCCGCATTTTCCTTTTTCCTATTTGATGTACAGGTTTTATTTGTCATTCTCCAGCATTCTCTTTGCTTATCTGCAGTGCTGCAGCCTTGAATAACACCGTGTCCTTCCTAGAGATGTTAACTAGAGGTTGCTTTCCCAATTATTGATTTAATGAACAACAACTGGAGAAATACTTGATAGCTGGTTCATTTGAAAGCAGCAGCACGCCTTGGTGACAGAGAACATTTTATGCATTAGCAGTGCACTCCCTTTGGCCCAATGTACCTTCTCGTGCCTTCAGGTCTTTGTTGTTAAACCCCTGGGGTAGAGTGGTGGCAGCAAATGGGCCCATAATTAGGCCAGACAAGGTGGGAAGGGAGTGTCAAATGGCAGAAGAGAAATGGAGTTTATGTCCAGAGCTGGGTCAGAAGGACTGGTAATTTGCATTCAGAGTTGACAAATCGTTTTTAATCCTTTTTTTTTTTTTCTTCTATTCAATTTTCTGTCGTAATTACAAGCCAAAATGACCATTACCGGGCACCTCTGCTCATCAGCTTTATGGATTGGTGTCAGCTTTAGCTCTGGAAATAATGTGTTTTAGGTGCTGTCGTGACTGCAAGAAGACACTAGTAACTGTGATTCCAAGACACTGAAACAGTGGATAATAGAAGTGGGTAACTGTGGTGCTGTTTAAAGCAGGTATCAATAAAGAAGTCTGGAGACATGAATTCTGCTCCCCTTTCTGTCCCCGTGTTTTCTCTTTGGCCAGGAGAAATCAGTGCGCCTTTTTGTCATCGTGTGATTCAGCTCTTCTAAAGCGACATCAGAGCCTCCTGACATGTACTCTTGCATTTGGTACCCATAGAAAATGTTCAGTGTCTTTCCCACAGAATAGGATGAATATATTTTAATACTGGGACTTCTGAATTTCAACCACTGACTACACCAGTGGTAGCTGATGTTGCAGTCTGTAGCTGTGCAAAAGCAAGGGCAGTTGTCCTGCTTTGGGCCCGCGTCTTTGATTGGGCTCCGTTCCTCTACTCAAAAACCTCGTTCAACGTTTCTAAATTTAGATCCCTCCAGTAAAGAGAAGTCCATTTTCTCTCCAAAGTTGAGAAATTGCCCACAACAATGAGAAAGCGCTGAAAGCATTAGGTCATTCTGGTTGCATCTGTTTCTAAGCATAACAAAGCTTCTCCCAATGGCTGCAGAAGGGTGCTGCAGTGGTATCGGTATCGCAGGGCACGAAAGCACAGGTGTCTGCCTGGGTGATTTAACAGACCTAATGCTACACTTCTGTTAGCCTGATGTCATTCTTTGAGATCATCAACAGAAAGCGTGAGCTGATTCACCCTCTTGGGGCGGAGCTAAATCTGAAACTCAACTTGCCCAAGGAGGCTCAGGTCTCTCTGTGGCAGGAATGGCCGCGGCGGCAGCTGCTGATCGCAGTGTCCCAAGACGCTTGTGCCGGCCGTGCAGATCACAGTTGGTTTGAATTGCATGTGGCAATTTGATTTCTCCTCAAAGAGTGAGCCAACATTAAAGTGGGCTCAAGTGGAGGGTGTTAAGTGAGCTCAAGTGAAAGACATTAATTTTAACATATAGCATATCTCAAATTTCCAACTCTGTATGAGTATGGAGACCTCATGTGTGAAAGTATTGTTTCAAGTTTAGATACAGTCTCGAAAGGGATAAAATGTCTGCATTAATGAGCCATTTGGGGCTAGTTCTCTTTACACAAAATGTGACTGATTGAACAGCTTTTTCTCAGTTACAAACATTTAGGATTGAACACAGCAGTCTGTGTGTGTGTGATATGCGTTCGTGTATTTACATACAGCCACACTGTGGTAGACATGCTAATGTATACATTCACACTATTGCACACTTACGTGTTACCAATATGGGTTTTTTCTTAACTACTACCTATGCCATCTCAAGAGAGCTGTGTATAATAGAGCTGACCTTGGAAAAGATACCAAGGGTAATAATATACACTGTGGTTAGTGTTTGTGCACTTTCTGGGCATATCTGAAGCACAAGCAGTATGTAAATATGGAAGAATGGGGTCTTGGAATAATTAATTTTAAAAGCAAAACATATCAAACATTAAGTTGCTTTTTTTATGAATAAGGATCTCACAAGGAAAGGGTAAAGTTAGTGGTGAATTAAGTTGGATTTTTTTAGTTGATATTTGTTTAATTTTGTGTTATTGCAGAAACTGGAACACAAAGAAGTTTTGGTTGGCTTGTTGTTCCTGGTTTTCCCATTCATCCCAGCCAGCAACCTCTTCTTCAGGGTGGGATTTGTGGTGGCAGAGCGAGTCCTTTACATGCCGAGGTAACTATTGCAATTGAATTCCTTTCTAATGAGACCACCATCCCATTTTCTAAAAGCAGGCACGATTGCTTCTTCCCTTTTACAATAGTTCAAACATTATATTGCTAGTCAGTGTGTTCTCTGCCTTTGAGTTTTGGCATGATAGCATGAGAGATTTTATAGTCGGTTGAGAGCAGATTGCTTGGCAGGAGCAAAGCTACCCAAAATATTTTTATTTTTTTTTAACACAGAATTTGTGGTATTCTTGAAACAGCTCAATAGAGAGATGAGGTATTGTTTCTTGAGGATTGTCCTGCAAGACTCTCTTTCTCGGTAGCATCAATTTAGATTGTCCAGTGTCTTTACCTTAAGGACAGAAGCTGAAAAGTTAACCTGTCATATTTTTATTGTGGTATTGCTCAGCTTTCCCACTATATTAGGTGGTCAGTAAAACCAACGGTGACTATTGTCATCTTAAAAGGCTGCTGGCTTCAGTTGTGGAATATGTGCATGACCTCCTGCCTGTAAGCTATTGACTGCAGGATTTGCAGTTGTTGAAGAGGATGAGGAAAATCCAGCCACTTCTCCATCCCTCAGCCTCTGCCCTGGGATTTTCCTCAGCTTCCAGCCTCTAACAATTGTCACTTCAGCAGTCTGGGTGTTTCCGATTGCATTTACTCAAGGACAGCTTTGAGGTGTTACTTCTGACATCTCCACGGTATCCAGACCAGAGGCTGCAGTGGCAGTCGGAGGGCATTCATCCAAGATGCACCAGACCCTTGCCCGTTTCACAGAATCACAGGACGGTTGAGGTTGGAAAGGACTTCTGAAGGTCAACTGGTCCAACCCCCCCTGCTCAAGCAGGGCCACCCACAGCCAGTTGCCTGGGACCGTGTACAGACAGCTGTAGAGTATCTCTAAGGAGGGAGATTCCACAGCCTCTCTGGGCAACCTGTGCCAGTGCGGTTTGTTCCAGCCATGAACATAAATGGTTGTTCTTGGATGCTACAAGTCAGAAAGCCCAGTTCTACCCTCGAGTGCAGAGGGTCAGCATCTGTTACCTGTAATGGCAACTGCCATTGTGGAGCTGTTGACAAAGCACAAGTCCTCAATTTCACTCTGGATTACTTTGTGATAACTGAAACAATAGTTTTATTCCACAAAATGTTTAAATTGTATTCCTCAGAAAATGTGGATCCAAAAATCCTAAGAAAAACGCTTATAGGTGATCTTTTGCAAAGCTGTATGCATGTTCTGATCATCATTTGCATAAGCACTATCACAGAAGGGCTGCTCATTGGTGTAAAACTCAGGCTGTGTAGGAACTGTTGCATTTATTACAAGCTTCTTATGCAGTTAGGTTATATTTCTGTGCTCTGCTATATACTGACTTGCTTTTTGGGTCAAATCCTGCTGACTTTATTCATATCACTAGCCCTGCTTTTGTTTGCTGAGAGTATACCTGAAAGTATAGTGAGTGAAAGTTGTCCCTCGGAGTTATTTTGCAAATGATACCCTCAACTAATGGATCTTGCATCATTTCAAATTAACTTGGAAATCAGATTGCTTTAAATTCATGTAACAGAAAATGAGGAAACACATGAAAGCGCAAAGCTATTAAGGAAACAGTCAGCTGAACACAGGGCTGTGTTGAGTGGTTGCATTTCTGAATCTCAAAAGAACAACTGCGGAAAATACTTCAGCCGTCAGCAGTTCCTCGTCCTCCTCCAGATGAGACTGCTGATATAATGAGAGGAGGGGCAATGAAGAAGAAAAAAGGGTATGTTTGCACAGAGAAAATTAATCAGCGTTAACATGTGTGCATATAGTTTGTATAATGCTTTTCATCTCCCCGAGGGCTTTGCAAATATATGACCTACAAAGTAGGTAATTGATAGTTGCTGCTTTTTTTCAGGCAGGAAAACTGAGGCTGAAGGATTAACTGATTTCTCTGGAGTAAGTCTGTGCCGGAGTCCCTGGATCTCGTACTTTGCTCAGACCGCTCACGTCCTGCTTTGCAATATTTGGTTTTTGCTCTTACACCAGGCTGGCAGGCAGCTGTCATGAAAAGGGAAGGCAAGCCCTGGCAGCTTGCAGGAGAGGTGGGCAGTCCCCGGCCAAAGGATCTGGAGAGAGCTGAGCTCTTGGCTCCGAGTTACCAAGAGACGAGCTCTTCTGCATCCTCTGGGTGCAAAATGGCATGAGTGGTGAGGGGGACTTCTGCAAACATTCACGACTCTGGCAGAACAAAAATAACGTTGGTTTGTTTTGTGGGTTTGGTTTTGGGTTTTTTTCCCTTGGGAGCATGGCAGTTTAATAGCCATGGCTCTAGGAAGGGCTTGTGTTCTTTATTTAGAACAGCCTTTAGCAATTTTCTTACGTTACGTCTTGAAAAGGGCTTTTCCTATCCTTTACCATTCCTTCCCTAAAACTCAGCGAGTCAGAGGTGGTCATTCGGCTTTATTTAGACAAAAATACTGAATCAGATGGAGAGAACCTGGTGATCTATGGTTTTGGGCTTATGCTGGAAGGTGCTTTTCTACCTCTGTTTCAAGTAATAACCTTTTATCAATATTTATGGATGTGACAGTCACATGTGTGTGTCACAGCCTGAAGTCCTAATTCATTGTTGCTCAGTAGTTACCTGGGCAAAATGTCAAGTATTTTCTTTTCAGTAAAAGTTAAGTAAGGATCCGAGGATTTATGTAAAAGATGTTGTAAGCAGAAAGGAGCAAGGAATAAGCCTTTTGCTCGATGTCTAATTACATGACTGGCCTTGCCTTTGGGGTATTGATGGGTATTTGGAACAATTGTCTGCAGCTGTGCCTCGGGGTGTGGAATATAAGCTAAGTCAAAACTGGTTGAATGTTTTCTTTAATTTACTTTAGAAAAACAAATATTTGGAGAAAATATTTCTTGTATTTAGTTTTCATTTCAGGTTACAAACACTTAGTTGTTTAAAACAGAAATTTTTAAAAGTACTTTAGCCTGAAAAATTTTGTAGGAAAACAATTTATTGTCTTTCATATTTTAATTTTTACATTGTTTTCCTATCCTGAAGAGAGGAAAACTTGTTTTCAGGAGAGCTAGGGGTGTAAAATAGGTATCCTGGGAGTGGTGGACAAGATACAACTCTACGCTACAATTTTCAAAAGAGACATCACAATAAATGGCTGGATCAGTGAAAGACTCAAACCACTGCGGGTTTTTCTGTCTTCAAAATGTAGATGCAACTACGCTTCTTGCGTATGTCCCAGTGCTGCTCTGAACACCACAGACAGCCTAATGGTTTGAAAATCCAGAACGACTATGTGCGTCCAGTTATTCTGAGCAATTTGTCTGTACTTAAACCAGAGCACTAGCTCTTCCCTTCACATGGAGCAGCTGGGGAAGCTGCAAACTCTTGGGCCATTCAGGAGCTGCCTGCCCTACTGATGTACTAGCAGAGCTGGGGCTGCCCTCATCTCATGGGATTAGACCTTTCCCAGCGAAACAATTTCTACATTTTTCCTCTTCTTTCACTGCTACCCAGATACCAGTGGCTCCTGGCTGGCCTGCTGTATTATAAAGCTGGACAACTTCAGCTGTTTTCACAACCTCATGTGAACCAACCAATCAACCAAAATATTGCTACATGGCTTATTTCCAATTTGAACAGCCACCTTGCTGAAAGTGATAGGCAACCCAGAGGTACCTCCCCCCCATTTTTATGGCAACTTATTCGTGGTGGATATTGCAATTAGTGGGTTGCAGAGTGCATGGTTACTCTTTCCCAACTGAGAGAATTATGGGTTGCCATCATTTTTTTCCACCAGTTTCTTACTGTATCAAGAGTCGATGTTGCAACCCTAATTGTCAATACTAGAAGATGAGATCACTGCTGTATACAGGATGGCATTTGCTTCAGTGTCTATCTCAAAATCTGCAAGAAAGCCAGCATCCAGGAAAAAAGTGCGCTTGTATTTTTCAGGAAGCTAACACATCGTGTTAAAGGTTTCCCATGGCACAGCAAAGCAGGGACCATATGGAAGTTTTGCCTTGGCATAGAGCATGTTTTTGATTCTTTGTGCTAATGCATTCATCCCAATTAGCGTACTACCATACATTGTTATCTTCTGTAATTGGAAAAGAAAAGAACCTGGTAGGTAGTGGGATTATCTGTAATTTTAATGAATCTGAATATCCCTGAGCAGAAGTCCCCTTTGCTTACAAGGTAGCCACGTGAGGATGGGACTTACTGGTGCTTCTCTTTTCTGGGAGCATGTCATGCTCTCCACTTTATCTTTGTTTTCTTAAAGACCAATTGCATAATGTGATGCTGTATTTTCAGTTTCCTTTGCCACCCCTTTCTTTAAGGTTATTTGAAGCTACAGGTTCACCAGGAGCTGAATTCCTGCTTACCTATTCAGCATTCTTTCAGTATTAGATCAGATCCCATAAGGGATCATCTGATTTACGGAAGAAGCTTCTCTTTTCAACTGGAGTCAAACCCCAACCCCAGCAAAGTCAGCCCCATGGACTCAGTGGAGCTAGTTTATCTGCTCCCTGATCTGAATTCAGCAACATAAATAAGCTTTTTGCCTGCTTTAAAGTTAAATCCACAATTCATTTGGGATTTGGTTATGGAATCCAAGTCACACCTGTTCCATTTACTTAAAAAACTCATGATTTTAATGCCTTACTCTACTGCTGCTGTTCTTGTACGGGCCACCGAGTTTCCAAAGTTTAGAAGGAGCAAACTGGATTGTGTTCCTTGTATTTTGGCTGTGGACCTGAGGGCGCTGGGAGGGGACTGGGAAGGTATTGCACGATGGCAGTGGGTCAGACCCCAGCCCCAGCCTGGTCCCTCTTTACCGTGAGGGGTGCCTGCTCCATGGCGTTGATTAGAGCAGCAGTCTGCAAAATGGCTCGTGGCTGGAGGTGAGGAGGCGACCTCGGCTGAGGCAAGCGACTCCGGTTCTGCTTCCCCATCTATTAAAATAGGGATAACAACTCCACTCTGCCCTTCGGAAGGGGTGCAGAGAGCATTCTCATTAATTAATGAGAATTAACTGCTTGGAGAAAGGCTAAAGACTGCAAGCATCTACCTTTCAGATGCATATCCAAACCTAAGCTCCTAGCTTTTGAAGGCTTGCCCACCCATATTAAACACTTTAAGGAGAAATCAAAGCAGCTCTTCTCTGCTAATGCAGGCAAGAAATGCTGAGATGCTAGTGCCAGATATTTTGGCAAAAGGCAGTAAAGACGTAGGAATAAAAGCCGAAATGATTCTGCAAAGCTGAAAAAGATTAGCTCATGTCGCGTTTGGTCTAGACTGCAGTCTTGTGTTATTTTAACTAAATTTAAAACATGCTTTTGAGAAACATGTTGCGCTTTGGCCATGTACAATCGATTCAGGAAAAAGCTAAATTTGTGTTGAGTATGAGCATTAATGGTTATACTGGAAAGATTTTTGGTTTCGTTGTGATAGGTTAAAGGAAAACCTTCAAACACATTTATTCAGCTCTTGAAAATAATACAGATATGTAAGGATATTGCTTTTAAAAAATGGTAATAAATTAAGTTAATGTCATCTTGTGGAAATAATCTACTGGGTCATGTTGATTAAAAGAGGAAGTCTTATTTACAAGGGAGTATGGGTATCCTTAAGAAGATGCCTTGTGAAATTTAATAGATAATAGTTTCTTACATTAAGTTTTTGGAGACTTGCGATGGAATTGAATGGGAAATTATATCCCTGCTAAACAATTCTAGAAGTTATTACAGTATTTTAATTAAAATTTTAATTAAAACTGTACCCTTCCCTGGTAACGTATATAAGATTTAGGGAAACTTCTGTGGAATCCCTGTGGAATTATATCAGATTTTTCATTTAGAAAATGTTTTCTTTCCGTAATGCATATAGTAATCAAAAGCTTGAAAAGTTTTTGTATTACCTGGAAATATTTCAGATAGGAATCTGTTGGAAGTGAAGTCTTGGACTCAAACATTCTACTGAAGCGGGTTTCTTTATCATGTGAGTTATTGGAAGGAAGGGAAAGGAAATGTGTCTACATGTTAAATATCTATTCAAAGGTTAGCAAAATCACTTATGTCTAGTCCATATTTTCTCTCTAATGAGGAAAATAAGAATTCTTGCATTTTCTCTAATTACAGAGTGTTCTGACTAGAGGACCACATCGCTAGTGGCGGTAAATAATTTTGATGACTTAGCTGATCATGTTTAAGTGTCTTTAATATAGGTCTGCATAGCTTTTAATTTAGAGCCAAGGACAAAGTCTTAACACTAACTTGTAAGGTACCTTTCCAAATTAGATGTTTTCTTCCAGTGTTTATGGTTCTCTATGTCTTTGTATTATGACCTGCAGACCTTATTCCAGGAAAAGGCCTCTTAATTCTGGTGAAAATCTGACATTTTATTCAACAGACTGAGTAGTAAGTTAAGTAGGCTGCCAGTTACTTGGTTGTCACGCTGATATTTCTGAGCTGTGAGGCTTGGTTTTTTCCCAATGGGATTTATTTTGCATGCTAAATATTATACCTTGATGGTGGTTCTGAAGTCTTTTAAAACGTCTAGTATCCAAGAAAAAAAAAAAGATATTAATTCCATGTCATCGTTACTGGGAGATAGGCAATTTAAGTGCCACTTTTCCCTTTGTCCCCAAAACTCAGTACAAGTGAAGAAGCAGAGATGCATAGCGAATGCTGCTGGCTGTCCATGTGTGACTGGCACATCCTGCATCCTCCTTACCTTTGGACATTTAGTCCAAAAACATGACCATTCCAAAAGGTTTTTCCATGTATTCCCAACTGGGTGAGAAAGTTTTAATACCACGTTTTCCCATGGAAAATATGACATTTCAGTTAACCCAAAACTTTTTTCCAAGGTGTGCTGACTACAGTGAAACTTTAGACAAAAAAGTTTGAAACAAAAGACTTGTCAAACCCAAGAAGGAGTTTATGGTGAAAAGGACATGGACAACAGAAGTGGACAGTTGGATGGATGTGGCCCAGAATTGCCTGTTCGGAGGGGACGCTCATCTGAGAGTTGGGACATCAAGGTCCGTCTGCCACACACCAGCATTTTTCCAGGATCGTTAGTGCTGGATTTACACCCTGCTGGATCACTCGGTGGTGGCAGTTTGATCCAGACCTGATCTTGGCCTGTGCTTGCACTCCTGTCAAATTAGCCAGCCCATAACTTGCTGAATTTAGGCTAGCCTTGTACCAGCTGCGAGAGAAAATCTTGATCCAGCAGTAAGCTTGGCAGTACAAAGCAAACTTCTCGAAATTTGGGGAATACATTCGGACCAGTGGAGTGTGGTTATTCCAGGTCAGCACTAGGGCTTTGATGGCTGGAGAATTTTGGGGACCGCAACCTCGGAGCCCTACAAGTGCACTCACTGCACCCCCAGCTCTCAGCCTGACCTGGCGCAGCGGTTTGAATGCGGGTGATCCAGAGCGCAGGGAGTGCCCAGACTCCTGAGTTTCTGGCTATTCTGGGCGACCAGGGTGCAAGCTAGCACGCACATACAAATACACTGTTTTTCCACATGAAAACATTTTTTTAAAAGTCCAGATTTTATCCTGGCCCAAAACAGCTCCAGCCTTGGAAAACGTGACGTTTTTCATAAAACAGCATCTTTGCTACCCTGCCAGCACTGCTCATCGCTGGAGCTCCGTGCCCGAGAGTGTGTTTTGAGACAGAAAGAACCATCCTGGCCATGCTTGTTTTTGCCAGTGCTCCCTTCCTCATTTGACTGCTGTGTAGTGAGGCAGGAGCAGCCCACATGGCATGCCAAGCATGCTTTTTGCAATCAATTACTCCCCATTAGAGAAGCGTGAGCAGAGCAGATGAGTTTAACAGGGACGAACTGCGTTTCAGCTGACTTTGGCTATTCCTCTCAGTGTGTTTCCTCACCTCAGGCTGCAGAGCTGGAGTGGTTTAGACTGGGAGCACGAAAAGCATGTCGTGCTAGGTAACACATGTGTGGGAGTGGGGCTAGGAAACTTGTAGGGAACTTTAAAACCGAGAGAATCAAATGTTTGTGTTCAGCATTTGGACCTGGCAGCAGACACTGGCTTTTCTCAAGGCTGTGCTCCCTCCTCTCTGAAGGGCAGCAGCAGGGTATGCACTGAACTGGTACATGCAAGGGTTAAACCTGCTTCAGAGCGGCTTGGAAGTGAGGGTTAGTTTTTATGGAGGGAAAGGGAGTCATCTTAAATAAGTGCTGCAAATCAAGAAGGAAGTTTGCAGCTCAGAAAGAGCCTCCGGGGTGAAATGTCGAATCCAAGCACATTTTCTGGTCTCAGTATAGTTTTGAGATAATTCCTGATATGTATGTATGTATGCATCTGGATTCTTATCTAGGCTGAGCTCTGAAATCTGGAGTAACCGCTTTGATGCGTGCAGTTGACATCCCCAAAATAACCATTAAAAAGTGTGAGGGAGGCATCTTTTCTGCATAGTTTCTTCCCCTGCTTTTTAACTCCGGAGTTTAGAGCCCTACCTGGGTGGGTTAGAAAAGGCTGGGGCTGCAGCGCGGCTGTCAGGGCTGGTTCCCTCTCGCACAGTGCCTCCCAACTGCAGCGCTCAGCCCACGCGATCCCCCGTGGGGTGGAAACCTGTGCTGTGCAAAGTCGCAACTTAGAAAATGCAGTAAGGTGCACGACTAGGTCATGCCTCGATTTCCAGGAGCTTTCTGCAGCTGTAGGTTCTCCAAGCAGTTTCTGGAGGAGGTAAAATGGTTTCTGGTACAGGCGGATTGCTGTAGCAGAGCATTCTGATAATCTTGGGCCGCAGCACTAGCTGCACATGTCTTTGATTAGATGCTGTCACCAAGAATGAAATGCAGCGAAGCTGTTCCAACTTTACTGAAAAGTGATAAACCTGATCCACAGAGGGAGAGAGGAGCCGCTTGTAAGCACCGTCAGTAACAGCCTCGCCTTGGGGAAGGAGCCATAATGGCCAAAAGAAAGGTTGACTTTGTGATCTAATTACAGAAGAAGTGTTTGCAAATATTAAGTATCTGCTGTTTTGGCTCTTGTTTTAATCAGGCGATATGCGTAGCGCACTGTGGGAAACGGGGTCTGCGTGCCACCTCATTCCCATCTGCTTGTGCCTCCTCTCACTTCGCTTCTTTGCAGGTGGAATGGTATTAACAAATCACAGAAATTATAGATGAAAATCTGTCACTGCACAGCTGCCTGCGTGCGATCTGCCAGAAACACATGGCAGCGGTGCCAAGGGTTTGCCTGCCGGGTGCAGCCCTGCCCTCGCTGCAATTCAGGACATGCCTAAGGTACCACTTTAGTACCGCAGGAGTCTGAAACGCGAGGAATCGTGAAACCATTGGCTTCTTGGTCTGTGTGCCGAGCTCTCCTCCAGCATCATTGAATTTCTGAAGCCAGAGGTTCTCCTGTAATAAGTATTTTTATTGTGAGCCCATGGAAAAACTATTACCAAGTTCACCTGTCGGGCTTTTCCTCAGGTCCGGCTTTGCATCTGGCCCCGGGGACCAAGCTGGCATGGGCTTTTCACAGAGGGGAACAGTTCCTGTAGCAGGCTGTTGCTTATCCTACAGAAGAGAAAAAAAAAAAAAAAAAAAAAAAAAAAAAAGCTTAGCAGTTTTAGAGTAATCTGGTGGAAAATGGACTTAAATAATAGTGGGTTGGGGATTTTGCTCGTTTCCCATTGTTTTGTTTTGGCTACAAAGTATTTCAGAAAAGCACTTGCATGACAGAGGATGACAATGCCAAGAGAAAAGTCCTTGAGGATAAATGGTCCTCTCCCTAGGAAATGCTAGAGTTAACAAAAAAACCTGAACAAATCCCAAACCCACAACCCTGCAGCCTCCATACATATGCAGATAGCTATGGAGAGGTCTGGAATGTAGTACTTAAGAGTATTTTTTTTCAAGTGGCTAATGGGTCTTTGATGAAAGGGGCTTTTGAGACATTTTCATTTTTTTTCTGTGAATGCATGCAAATAAAATCTGATTTCCTTGTGAGCCAGTGCTAACATTTGATATGGAGTCACTCTGAGAAGAAAAGCTAATGTATTTGAAATGTTATCTGTGTTTGTAGGTGGCGGAGTTAACAACAAAGGAAGTGTCTTAGAGTCACCTGGCAAGTTACTTTATTTAGATAAGTGCAGTCTCACCTGTATGGGCTCTTCCCACCACAGCACCGCTAAAACCCAGTGCAGCTTCAGAAGGCTTATCTGAACGAAGCCTCATGAGGTTGGGAAGAAGGGAAATGGGATGAACTTACATCCCATGGGTGAAGCACTGCGGGGGGGCTCTCCAGGTCCAGCGACCATTGGGGCACATTGCTGCTGCAGCGACTCCATCTTAGCAAGCTTGGTGCTTTACTGGTTTAAAAAATTCATGGTCTCTGTACTACAGCTGATTTCTGTACCAGGACTGTTGAGTCTAGTGTGAAACAAGTGTGTTGCAGGGTATGAGGGGTTATACAGTTTTGGGATTAGGAAACAATAGTAATGAAATTACCTTTTTTTGACAGATGGCTAATACATTGCTGTGGATGCTTTTTGTTTTGTTTAGAGCAGACCATGGGATCTGGAGGAGGGGTCTGGCTTTGCCCTGATTTCACCATAATTATTTGGCCTCAAGGTAGAAATGTAGAGAGATGCAAGAATTACTAAGGATAATAGCTTTGGGGATGTTGCAGGGAGGATTTGTTTTGCAAACAATTTGTGGCATGAAATCCCAAATGCTCATGCTTTCCTGGTAGCAAAGGACATGTGAGTGCTTTCTATGTTTTGGGAATCCTTGGCCTACAAAAGACCTGCAGCCAGGAATGTAGCATCCACCCTCAGCCAGGAGATGAGCTTGAAATGACCATGTCATAAAAAAAAAAAAAAAAAAAAAAAAAAGCCATGCAAAAAGATGCATCTCCACCTGACATCTGCACCAAAAGGTCCCTGACAAGATAATTTGTGCCTGTCCTCCCTGCCCTTTCTTTGATGATCCATGGCAGTAAATTGTCTGAAGTTTTAAGCCAAACTTACCGGGTTCTGAAAATAAAGGTATTTACCTACTTCATGCTTTCTGATCCTTTTCCTTCTTTTTCTTCTTTCGGGTTCCTGTGTACTTTATAGTGCGGGTACATTGACTGTATGCTGGTTAGGCTATAATTGTGGTGCAACTACAACTCAGTCCTAACGTTGTCACAATTATCTCTATCTTATTAAAGTGTAAATCATGCTTCAACCCTGCCCTCTTTAGCCTCACTCCTTTAACCTTACCCTCAGCAGCTTTGCGGTTTGGGATTCTGGTACGTTAGCTATGCTGTCCCCTTCCAGCGGCCATTTGGGAACTCACTCCCCTCTGTATTCATACTTACTGCTGAATCCTGTAGACTTGCTGCTTTGTTGCGTGTGGATGCAGAGCCTGCCTTTGGGTCACTTACCTGTTTATCTCTTTTCAGCGAGATACCTTGGTTTCCATTGCGTACACCTCTCTCTTGTGGGTCGAGCCCTGGCCTGCAGCTTCGGTGCCTTGTTTGCCAGTCGCCTGTCAGCAGAGCAAATCACTTTACCGCCATGTTTCAGGTTCCTGCTCCATAAGAGGAAAATTGCAGCAGACCTCCCTTAGAAAGTGCTTTGGGAGCCCCTGATGGAAAGTGCCACGCGGAGCTGGGCACTGCTGCCTACCTGCACTGTGTCATTGCCAGTGCAGCTGGGATGGGAGCTGCAGTCTGACATGAACCGTTACTCCTCTGTAGCACCCAGCATCTCTCTGTAACTGTTGTGGTGATGCACTGCAGATGTTGGAGAATAACCCCTGGAAGCAGCACCTTTCCAGCGGCTGTGTAAGCTGTAATGCGGTGCTTGGCTGTGCCCTGGACACGCAGACTGAGTGCTACTGCTAAGGCAGAAATTCCCAACAGCTGGGGCAGGATTTGACATAAATACCAAGACATTGACGTTTGCATTTTTTGTTTTCTGGACACATTCACGATTATGTTAGAAAAGGCCTGTTCTTGAAAATGTGAAGGTGTAAGGAAATTCTTTTGAAAATAGCCTTGTGCTAAAGCAATTAAATAATGTTTATGTCAGATAATTAATTCCAAGGGAAGGATGAAATTGCTGAAAGGCAAAATAACAGAGTGAAAACCGTCTGCAGGTTTTTGAGGCATTTCTTATTGGAAGGGGAGAGCTTATTACCGAGATTAGCTTTTCAGAGGTTTTAAAGTAGGGTTCAATAGCTATAAAGGCTGGATTGTTTGGCACCATCATCTCAGTTTGTAGCTCTAAATGTCTGCTTGCAGTTAATGTAGGTGCTATAAACATATGTGTGCAAAAGAATTCATGGAAAAAAAACAGTGCAAGTGCCATAAGAAATGTGTTGCAGCAAAATGCAAGCGTAGTTAAGTGAAAAAAAATAATTGATACCCACTTCAGAAAAACGGGAGAACTTTAAAGCAACAGTGAAGAAGTGTTGAATTATCCATCACCAGATCTGATGTTGTCTCTGGATTTGCCTCCTATGTTTATACCTGTGTCCTACAGGGCACCTGTACTGTCCCAGAGACAGCACCACTGCCTGGTGCTGCTGATCAGTACGTACAACAGAGACACTTTTTTCTTCAGTAAAAGCAAGAATTATTGTCCCTTTCCATCCTTAGGAAGCCCGGGCAATAGCAACGTGCCCAGCCCTCCAAGAGGGCAGAGAAACTGTGCTGAGAAGCGCGCTCACGGCTCCTCGAAGATGGGACATTTTTCTTTCACTGATTTCAGGATTTACTTTCACCATATGATGTACTTGCTTCCAAGGTCACTTCTGACAGGGGCCTTGTGTTCTTAGTTTTTCTTACCTCATAGCACCCCGCTGGGAAGTTGCTCAGACATCTCTGTACAGACCGGGAACGGCTGTAGATCTCTGGCTGGAGCGTGGGCAGGTGTGATGAGCTGTCTGCCTCCAGCCTGCCTGCGTTCAAGGGTGGGATTCAGCTGGGGTTCAAGCTGTGCCAGTGTCTGGGGAGGGCTGCTCTTTCGTCCCCGTGTACTGGTGGTCCCTAAGTGTTATTCCAGATCCTTCTGTTCCATTTTTTCTTCAGGGGGAGCTGCCTGGACTAAGATAGCTTTTAAGTCTAAAACTAAATCAGGTGCTAAGTAACTGCATTAAAGAGTTATAGATAAGCTAATGAAATTCCTTTTTAAAAATGCCAAGTAGCATTAGCAGCGTACTAAGTATAGCAACTGAAAGCACTCCATTTCCAACTCAGAGGGGCGTCATTGGAAGAATTAACATAACACTTGAATTAAGGTAAAGAGTTACTGAATTGATTTAAAGTTATACAGGAATAAGACTTCAGTTCAAATTGTGGTTGGTTTCACGAAAATGCCTCAGTATTTATGCGCAGAGAGCCATGAAAGCGCCGGGAGGCAGGGTGCTGGAGAAGACCCTGTGTGGTTTCATGGAAGGGCAGTGGGGCAGCTCTGCTAGCGCATCTCAGCTGTGCTGAACCGGGCGCTAGAAGGGACGGGCTGGCCCTCGTGTAGACGTGCAAGACCCGGGCAGAGACCCTTGCCTTTTGCCGCGTCCTCTGCCACCCACTCCTGCTGCGGTGTTGGCTACAACACTCGCTCTCCTGCCTCAGCTTCGCGATTTGTAAACGAGAATTAATAACGACCACCTATTGTTTAGAGACTTCCCTGTGTTAAAATGCTTTTCGCTTCCACGCTGCTCCAGTAGTGCTCAGTATTACTGTTATTACGTGATGCTTTCTTAGCTTGCTGTTCAGAAAAGCAGCTGCCTTCCACGGGCTGGTGTAAGCTACCATTATGCTGGGTGGTATTATGTACGCTACTGTACTTCTGGCATCCGGGTCTATCATTTAGATTAATTTGGAAATTGTGTAGTGACTTGAGGAAAACTGCTGTTGAATTGGAGTTTGTTAGCCCAGAAAATACAATTAGTTAAAAAATCCCCTGTAATTGTGTAAAAAGTGCAATACTGAATGGTCTTGCATATAAACCAGAGTACTAGAATATAACTTTTGGTACCTTTTCCTTTTTTTTTCTTTTTCCAGTATGGGGTACTGCATCCTTTTTGTCCACGGTCTAAAAAAGCTGTCTATATGGTTAAACAAGTGGAGAATTGCTGTTCTGACCCTCTTTGCTTTACTGCTGCTGCTTTTCTCCTGGAAGACCGTGAAACAGAACGAAATCTGGCTGTCACGAGAATCCCTTTTCAGGTATGAGTGACCATAGGAGAATGCTTACATTTTTATATTGTTTAAAGTTAGTTTGTTACATGGAATGGTTTTCTTTAGCAAGAGTCCTGCTATTGATGCATTGCTGTGATTAACGTTTTGATTATTATAAAATAACACCTACTTTCTGTTTTCTGCTTCTGGCAACCGTGCAAAAACCAGTGTCAGCACTTTATATGCTTATGCACAAACTTTTGTTCTGGCAATCACATTTTTAAGACACGTTGTTTTTAAATAACTTTAGTTCTGTAGATTTACCAATAATGTAACACTCTCCTTTTTAAAGACTTAGCAAAAGTTCGTTGCAACCCTCCAGAACACCATAGTAACGCTATTGAATATATTGAATTTTCTTTAGTGATGTTCTTAATGACAAAAATGAAATGCCACGATGTGCCAAACTTAATGTACCATATTTCATTTTATTTGATTACTCTTTGCCAAACAGCTCTCTTTACAACCTCATTTATATATTTTTTTGCACTAAAACAGACTGTTTCATTTTGTGTTTTGCTAGCAAATGTATTGCATTTGCCTCCAGCTGCTTTCAGCAGTTGTCTAATTGTGAAGTAATTGCAGAAACGCAGGTGATCTGCACACGGGTTGCTTAGCTTTATTTTCTAACTTATTGGCCAGAGCAAAGTTTAATTTATGCAGCACTAAAGAGTATGAAATTATTTTTTATGTGTACCCTTCAGTCTTCAGGAAGCGCTGTTGAACTGGTTGGAGCTCTGTTAGTGGGATTTTTTTCAAAAAAATCTGGAATAGAGGTTTCTTCACTCCGACATGATTCATTGCCCATCTCCCTGAAATGCTGTTTGCTGTTCAAACAATAGCAGCCATGGTGACCGGTCTGGGCTCATGCCCATGAAGCGTACCTCTAGTCCAGACCCTTCTGGCTAACAGTGGCCACTCAGAGGAAAGCCGGACTCCTTTCCAAGTTGGACGACTCTCTTGTTGAAAGGGGAGTGGGAAGATGGCAATTCCATATGCTGAGTTGCAGGCATCATCTGGTATTGTGTTGCGTACAGTTGTGGTCACCCGTGTTTAAGAATGATGAAATCGAACTGGAGTGGATGACAGGAGGACGTCTCCTACTAAGGAGCACTCTTGGGATGATATGGGGTGCCAGGGGGTCTGTTGCAGAAAAGAAGGATAAGGTTATGTCTGCTTAGTTGGATGCAAATGGACTTCTGTCCATCCTACCTCTGTTCAAAGCAGCCAGCTCAAATTCAGAAACCATATATGCCACTCCTTCAGCGCAGCACTGAGCTGCAGCTAATGCACCTTGCCTCAAGGTTGGGGTTTGGTGTTGCCCAGGGTAGTACACAGGGCTCGGCGTCTTGGGTTGAGCTGGCTCACTCTTCAGCTCATGTCTTTTGGGGTCAATTCTGGGAGAGAGATCTGCCCTCGGCTTTTGAGGAGAAGGCAAGAACATAGGTCTGCTCCTGCTGGGTGACCTTATATCGTGGCCTACCCCTGAGAGCAATCAGCAGCAGATGCCTAGAAAAGCAATGTAAGAACAGGGCCAGCAACAGTGATGCTTCTCTCCAGTCCCTTCCCAGCTTGCAGTAATCTGCAGTTTAAAGACTTCCTGAGTCAGGAGTTACTTGGCTTTTTTGCTTTCAACAGCCACTGATGGACTTTTCTTCCATTAATGTCTCTGACTGCTTTTTCAAATCTATTTATAGTTTTGGCTTCTACAGCATCCTGTGCGCTGGGCTCCGTCGTTAAATTACACAGTGCGCACACTAAGATTTCCCGTCTGTGTGCTGTGAGCCTTCTGCCTGATCATCTTGTTTGGCGTCCCCTAGTTCTGGTGTGCTGAGTGAGTAGTGAGTTACCATCAGCTCCGTCACTTGTCCTCTGCCTTCCATGCCTTCACTCCCATGCCCTCACCCAAAGCTGTCTCCTTTTCACACTGGAGTCTGCTGGTTTTGAACTGCCCTCATATGGAAGCTGTTCTGTATTTCTGATCCTGCTTGTCAGCCTTCACTGCATGCTTTCAAGCTAATCTGTCCTTTTGAGAAGGAGACCAGAATCACCTTTCAAGAGACGTGTGCAGCACAGTAACGTAGGACTGCTTTCTGTTTTTTGTTCTCTTCTACTAATTCCTGATCTTCCACTTGCGTTTTGTGACCTCTCCTAAGCACTGGGTGATATTTTCACAGAACTGTCCACACGAACTCCAAGATACCTATTGTGAATGGAAGCGTCTGATTTATAGACATCAGTCTGTGTGCAGATTTATGCAGATTTAGAGTGTGTGTGTACACACTCTCTGATACTTGTTGCTGTATGAGAATTGCATTTCATCTGCTATGTTCTTGCCCAGCCTTCAATACTGTGAGATCCTTCTGCAACAATTTGTAGTTAGTTTTAATTCCTGCAGTGCGATTCACATCGGTGTCATCAGCAAATGTGTCTCCTCCCTGTTTGCTCCCTTTTCAAGATCCTTTGTGAACATGTGAAGCAGCTCGGATGCCACTAAATGTCTCTTGGGGAGCCTGCTTGCAGTCATCTCCAATTGTAAAAACTGTTCACATACTCGTGCACTTTGCTCTGTCTTTCAACTAGGTGTTGATTCAGGAGAGGACCTTCCCTCTTACTCCACAACACCTTTAAGAAATTGGAAGTCTTTATTGAGGGATTTTATCAAAAGCCTTTTTGAACATTTAAGTGCACTACATTGATGTTTGTGATTTGACTGACTGGCCTATATTTGGATTTTTGTAAGAGCTTTCCATAGTTTCAGTACCATGTACCTGTTGAGTCTATCAAAGAACAACAGATCTGCCCAACTAACTTCTTTCTGCAAAATACAAGGTTAATTCTCCTCTGTTGGATTGTAGTTATCCAGAAGTTTGCTAGAACTAGTCTTTATTACGGTTTTCCCCAAATTACCTGGAGTGGAAATCAGACTTGCTGGTCTGTTACCTCCCAGATCCCTCCCCTGGAGCCAAATGACATCATGTCCATCACCTCCCAATTCAATAGTGCCAGCTGTGTTTAAATGAGAGGCTACGTACCGCAGCTAATAGCAGCTTCAGGTTTGATTTCCTTTGGATGCATACTACCAGGCCCAATGGATTTATAACTGTTCTTGGTGTTGATTTGTTTTAAAGCCTCTTTTACTGCCACTTCAGTTTGAGACCGTGCTTTGGACTTGCCCCTGTAAGGAATGGCTCCCATGTGGCAGCCTCCTTCAGTTCTCCTGTAGAGAGCACTGGTGCAGATAATCCATTTAGCTTTTCTGCTGTGGCCTTTTCTTCTTCAAGCACTACTTTTAGACCTCCATCATCTATTTGCCTTAGGGGATCTTTGGCAGGTTTCCTATATCTGATGTATTCCATTATTAGCTTTGATGGCTTTAGCAAGTTTTTCCTTAAATCTCTTTTGCTCTGCCTAATTATGGTTTATGTTTCACTTGCTGAAGTTTATACTCTTTTCCTTCTGTAGCTGTGACATTCACTTTTTAAAGGGTGGTTTTCATTTCTCATAGCCTTCTTTACTATGCTGTTTAGCCATATTGGCCTTTTTGTTGTCCTTTTAAGATCATCTTTGATAGATGTTACACATCTCTTGTGAGTCTGTAATACAGTAGGACTTTTCTTGTTGATGGGAAGGAAATGCAAAAGAAGAATAGTATAGCAAGAAGATAATGTCATCCCAGGAGTGGGAGATCTCATCTTAGGGGCAGGAGGAGGAGGCTATATATTGGCTGATGAGGAGAGAGAAGTGGATGGAGGCACATGCAACAGCAGTAAATTAGAAAGGACAGAGCAGGAGGAGGAGGTATGGAACAGTAAAGAAGTATGAGGGAAAATAATAAGGAAACAGAGCAAATCTATAGATGTGGGAAAGGAGACATAAATCAACCTACTTGGTAGTCTCTGTGTGTGTTGAATTTTTTTAAGAAGTGTGTGCTGAGATAATCTTTATTCCCATTCCTAGTTCTTCATTTTTCTTTCTCCAGTTGCTGCTTTAATTAATTACTGCTTTTTTCTTTCCTATTACTTTTTTCCCCTTCACCTCTACTTTCCATTCCTCCATTTGCTTGGATGTGTTTCTTCAAGGTCGATCTGTCTCGATTCCCTTGGCTGAGACCTGTTGCGTTATACACGCTTTCTCTACGCCGGTCCAGGAGACGTTTGTGTACTCAGCATGTTACCAGTTTTGTGCTCGTACCCCATTTTGTCCCGTTCTCAAGGCTTACCCTGCTTTGACATTGTGCAGCAGCACCGTTGCCATCTCCGGGCCATCCTGACTCTCAGTCTCCAGCCCAGGGGACAAATTTTCTGGATGCAGAAATCCTGCCAGGTCTGACTGAAAGGAGCAGTGTCGGGGAGGATGCTGCTGTCTGAGGAAATGATGCATCAACTCATAGGTGCACCAGCATATGTGCAAGGACTAAATGAGAAGCAAATGAACCACAAATATAAGAAGTGGCCAAATATATAGAGGTCTAGATATTTGAGGCATACTATTGCAACAGATCTCTAGAAGGCCCATCAGTTTGTCTTACTGTATTGGTAGGTGGGCAGGGAAGGTTTGTTAAATATTTAAGGAACTACCCTATAAAATGAATGCACAGGCCGGGAGGTCAGGTTCCAACCGCAGTCAGTGTTAATGTCTGAAGCCAGGGAGAGGGAGGTGAGGGCTGTGGGCTAACCTCTGCATCTGCTGTACCGACCTTTTCAAGGTTTGTCAAGCTGCCGCATTTCCTGTTGCTCCTGGAAAGCATCTACATGCACTGCCCCGGTTTGTGACGGTGCCTGGAAACACAGTTGTAACCAGCAAAGGGACTGTATAAAAGCGGTACTTTCATAGTCAGCAGTTTTCTCTCCCAAGCCAGGTCTGCTGACTTCAGTAATTTGCAAAAACTAACCCAGCCCCAAAGGTGGCATTTACTGCTATGTTATTTTGTTAATTCTGAAAGCTAGCTCAGCTGAGAAGAGCAAGTCCTATTGCATTTTGTGCATCTTCTACAGAACAGTTTAATATGGCCCAACATGGATATCTGTGAAATCAATACAGGGGTAGAAGGCCAAGGAAAAGTGGTTGTTTGTGTCATCCAGAGAATAATTTGCTGTAGAGAACTTTATTGATGATAATGATTCCCAAAGCACAGGAGACCCCATCGGTCTCCCAGGGCTCCTGCTGAGGCAGGAGTGGCCTCATTTCCTTGTAAATTGAGCACTTTTCATATGGAAATCACAGAAAATCAGTGAAGCCTCTGCCCTGCACCCAGTCACTTTGCAGAGCAGAACATGCACTTAGGACAACAACAGAGGGGATCACAGGAGGCTTTTTCCAACTGAAGTGGAATTTGGGTAATGCCGGTATTTGAGGTTGGAAAATACCAGTGGTATTTTATTTCTCTGATTTATGGCTAATAGGCTTTTGCCTTTCCATGGAGAGGAAGTGTTACGTAAAAGGGTTTGCCTATTGTTTATTTTACAGTTATGTTGCTTACCGCTGTCGTAGAAGTCAAAAGGGAAGGAAATCCTCTGGAGAAGTGACGTCCAATCTCGATGAGCTTGTTTCTGGCTGGAGCCAGATCGGTGCCATAGGTTTTCAGAAGGGCACGTGTGTGCCGGGCTGGCGAAGAGGGAAACAGGGGAGTTTGGAAAAGCACGTTGGAAAATTAGATTGAAATTGTGAGAGACTGGGGGCTTGTGGGAAGCAGGAGTGGAAAAACATTGTGTTCTGCTTTGTTATTTATACTCCACCCTTTCCTGCTTGGCTTTTATTATGGACACTGTTGTTTCCTCTGTCAATGAGCGAACAGCATTCTCGGCTGGTCAAGAATCAATTGGGAGGAGTATTTGCCTAAACTCTCCTAAAAAAATCCCCTCCACGTCCAGCGCTGTGTTTGCTACTACCTCCCACAGCGCAGAGACTCCAAGCAGCCTCAGTCATTGCTATGTGCATTTGCAAAATGAAACACCCCCCTCCCGCCTGTGTGAGGAGAATAAATAGGTCAGGGACTGCGAGCGGCGTGATGCAGAAGAGAGCATCGTAACAACCCAGACTGATTTCTGCCTCTTCTGTGTCACCCCTACCTCTGGCAGAAGCATGCAGATGAAAGAAGCTTTATTAGTGACATTTTAATAAATGGGACCAGCAGGATTAATAATAAATTCTATTTAAAGGGAAACAGTCCAGAATTAAAATATTTAAACACATGCATCTTACTGTTAATACCGTATCTCGTTAGAACTGAAGTACTTGTGCATATGTAATGTACTCCTCACCGTTAACTCAGTTTGCTCTGTTTCAGCAGGGGCTGTAGCAGAGTCAGCAACTCATTGCACGTAGCTCTGAGAGAGCAGCAGTTTTGAGAGCCTGTCCGTGTCTCCGCCTGTAACGCTGGCGCTGATGTAATGAAACCCTCTCTGTATAAGAATTAATATTCCAGTAATGCCCAGAGGTTGTAAGTGTGTAGTTAATAGCTCCCAAGGCCGATGGAAATTAACACAGCCATAGCAGTCACACATTACTTGCTGCTGGTGCAGTATATCTTTGTGAAAACTAATATAGAAAATCATTCTCTTAAGAATAGCATCAATTAACTGATTTAATTCAGCGATTAGTCACAAAATGTCTTATTCCTGTAGTGCTCCCAGTAAGGAATTTGGAAATACCTGATGAGTAGGAAGCCAAAAGCAAGGTGTATTTTTAATTTCAGTAGGCAAACTGTGGCCGTGTTGTGCTGAACTCTGTAAGGCAGCCGTGGGCGAAGCTTTGGAAGCTCTCACAAGTAGGCATTAGCGATGCTTGATGCCACTGGCTGCAGATAACCAAAAAGATACCATATTTGCCACAACGATTCTCCAGCACCCTTTTACAATGAAATCCCCGACAAAGGGTTTCTGCAGCTGTGGGTGCATTCTCCCCGCAGGAGAGGGACTGCACCCTACTGTGGGTGGGGGCTGTGTGCAACCCCATCTTGTTATGATTAACTTCCATGCCCACCAAAGTTAAACGGGAGAGACAGACAAGGCAAAGCAACAAGACTTGGGAATGTCCTGATCCTTGCTTTTCCTACCTGAGGTAGGAACGTTCAGAGATGATGGGGGCAGAAAAGAGCAGCTGGCAGGAATCTGCTTGTGAGCAAGAAACAGCACTTTGTCTGCTTTTACATGAACAGATTCATCCATCCTTATTTCCCATTACCTCAGAGAGCCCCTATTTATGTGCTGGAAAGGATTTCCCCATGAAACGGAGTACTGACTTCTCTGGATTCTTGTAGGGAAAATGTTTCCATGGCGTACGTGCTCCTGTGATTTCTTTCTCTCTTTAACCTTGAAACAGCATTTCCTCTAGCTGTGCAAGGTGTACCTTGCTTTCTGTGCTCACAGTTAAGTAAATAAGCATATGCTTGCTCTTCTCCTTTTGTCTTTGTGCCCTCATTATTAATTCCAAACGTTGAGTCCAATCTACACGCGGCAGGGGAGACAAAGGGGAGGGATGGGGTGGCTGTGCAGCCACATGTCCTCAGTTGTGTGTTATAACGCCAGAGCGTACGACTTGCCAGCTAAGGGCGAGAGTCCTATTAGCCCTCACCTCCTGGCCATGCTCCGCTCAGCGCTAAGCAGTGCGTACATGCTGGCTCGGTAGTCGAGTATGCTATGCATCCCCTCTAGTGGCTGCTGCGTATGGAAAAGATACCTTCTTTCTGGTACCTGCAGCTGACAGATTTAAATCAAGATTTTCATAAGGTGCTTTGTGACACTCAAATTTAAGCAGGCAGCCTGCTATGGCTATCTTATAGACTGCTATATGCTGTCCCTCTAAATATTAGCTTTTTTAGGGTCTTTGGTATTTCAATTTAATAATTCAGATTATGAAATACAACAGCACCTGGCCACAGGGAGTATTGCAGTGTTGGTGCTAGAGATGCCTGTGGTGACAGCGGCCAGGACAAGTTGAATTGCTGCCACATATTTATGTCCGCCCGGGGGATGTGGTGTGCCAGCGCGTGGGGCAAGCTCGGGCTTGTACCATGAGTTGCATTGGCACAAGCATGCAGGAAGTGACAAGGCACTCAAAATCCAAGCAAACTTTTTGGAAAAAGGTACTGTCATAAGAAGGTGGACCACAGGGAAGGAGGGATAACCTGGCCACTAACATGGTCCTGCTTCTGTTCCTCTTCGCAGCTCAGGAGTGAAGACCCTGCCCCACAATGCCAAGGTGCACTACAACTACGCCAATTTTCTGAAGGACCAGGGCCGTAACATTGAGGCGATCTACCACTACAAAACTGCTCTCAAGTAAGTCCCTCGAGGGCCTGGTGGGGCTCCTGTTGTGCGGTGCAGCCTGCCATTAGCCCAGCCCTTTCCTGCCGGGCATGGGGGGAGTTGCCTGCTCTTCACCCCTGGCTCCCAGGGGCAGCTCGGCTTTCGGAGGCTGGGAAAGCTCCCTGGCTCGCTGTTTGCATGTCATCAAATGAGGTAGCCTGGCTTCCATCCAGCTCCACGTGTGTGTATATGTGTGTGTGTGTGTGTGTGTGCACACTTCAATATATGAGATAGAAATGTTACCATAGCTACACGTTGAGCAATGAGGTGTCATTTACTTGGCTGAATGTATGCTGGTAAGCAGGAGGTAGTTGTCATAAATGCATTTTCAGGTTCCTGGGCCATTTATCTTAGTAAATTGTTAATGGTGCATGCCTGGAAAATGCCAGTGCTGTAGCCCTCTGAAGTGCAGTAATAATAATAGTACTTACTATTTGTATTGAGGCTTCTGTCCACAGAGCTTTGCATGAACACTAAACTAATTGATCCTGAAAATGCTCCTGTGCAGTAACAGGGTAAATATCATTACTGTGGTTCTGTCCAGGGGGAAGCTGAAGCAGGAGGGTGAATCACCTTGCCTGTAGATACATGGTAAATCTGGGCCCAGGGTTGGGCTGTGATATGGGACATGTCCTGCAGTCCTGAAGGACCATCCTGACCACGCGCAGATGGGATCACTGCCTATGAGCAGCATCCCTCTGCCCGTTGCTTCTGCTGGTGCTGTTAGTGCAGCTCAGCCAGGGCCTCGGCTGCTCCCCGCTGCCCAGGCAGTGCTCCGTGCAGCAAGCAAGTCACCCCAGTTCCCCAAACCTCTTCCCCTCTGGTCCTAGGGGCTTGAGAGAAGGGACAAGCCCCTGAGCGGAATGAGAGCAGGGAAAAGGATGGAGGGGAGGGTGGCAAGGGAAAGTAAAGATGGAGGGTGCAGATAATGTCTTTGGGAATAAAAGCATATGTGGGAAGGACAGGCAAGGTGAGGGAGGAGTGGCTCTGATGGATAGCAAGGGCAGAGCTCAGCTCCATTGGGCACATCAGGAGGTACAAGAAATGTTCTTTTCTGACATGTGGTGTGGCAGGAAACTCCAGAAATTACATCTATGTTTTGATTCTGGCCAGCTGACAGGGTTATAACAAAGGCTCTCCAAGGACTCCTAACCCACCCAGATTAAGCTGGGAGGACAGGAGTTCGTTGTCATTGAGGAGGGCCTGAACCTGGGTGAAGGTGCTTTTTAGCTTTTTTGAGCAGCATCCTGTCCTATTTTACCATGCTGGGCATTTAGGAAGTAATTTAGAAAAACCTCCATCCTATTTTTTAATGTTTCCAGGAATGGAAAATTCAGCACAACCATCAATAAATTGTACTGAAGGTTAATTACCTTGGCTGTTGAAAATGTCCTCCTTTATTTTTAGTCTGATTTGTTTAACGTCAGCTCCCAGTCATTGGATTTGTTTACATCTTTGCCACACTGAAGATCCGATTACCAAAAATCTGTTTTCCATAGAGTGATCAACTCCTCCCTTAACCTGCTGCTTGATACAACCAACTGATGTAGCTGCTGGCATTGTCAGTGTTGTGGGAGTTTTTGCAGTCCTCTAGTTGTTCCTGTTGCTAGTCTCTGAACTTTCTCCAACTTACCAGAAAAGCCCATTGCAAGTTAAAAAGAAGAGGGACTAACAAAAATTAGCCAAGCCCTGCAGTGAATGTGCTAGTACACAGAGTAATGTAACTGCTCCTACCAACGTTGCCTGTGCTTGTGTAAATGGGATTTGCTGACAAAAGATTTTGCTCTTCTCTAACTCAGCAGCATCCGTTTATTATAATTATAATGCTGTCTGCTGCTCTGCAGTATTTCAGTTATGAAAGAGTCTGTTTTGAGAACTGATTGCAAACATTTCCTCAACTTTATTAGATAGCACGGTTTGTGCTGATGGGTATTGTTTATAGAGCACCCAAAGCCTTGTCAGGGCTTGGAGCCACACAGAGCCAACCATGCTCTTCTCTAGGTGCTCGGTGTCTTGGCGGCACGGTACTAGTGCTCCACTCGCTTCAGTAATTTCAGGATTAGTCGGCACTTTTGAAAAGCAAGCCCCTGTCCCCACCTTGCATGCTTGCTATCTGACCCAGCGGTGCAGACCAGGATTTGGGAGTCTCCTGCTGGCTCCATCACTGAGAAGCTGCACTACTTGATCCCATCGCCTCATCTCTCTGCACTTATGCTTTCCTTATTTTTATGCTTTCTTCCCACCCCTGTCACAGAGAAATTATTTCGGGCCTGAGTATTAAGCGATGAAACAGTGTAAGTAAAAAGTGTAGTGTGTTCTGTTGAGAATTACATTCTGTGTTTTCCCCTGAGACATACCCTTTCTGAAATGGCTGGGGTTGTGTGTAGGCCTTGCAGCCTCATCATGCCTACGCATGATGGCTGTATTGAAGTGGTGGAGAAGGCGATGGTTGTGGAACAGGCAAGATGATGGTGGATATAGTGGAAGACCCTAGACAGGTATCACAGATAAGAACGGATTTCATGTCCGAGCTGTTTACTCATCCTCACAGACCCCAGCTGTGCAATCGCTGCTCTGATTGTAGGCCAATTACTCTACAATTAGAGAAAAGGAAGTAGTAGCTGTAATATCCTGACCAGATTTTGATGGTTCAGGGTATTTTTGGCCTCTGGCCTGACCTGAAAATGGAAGAACAGCTGGGAAGCTGAAGCACCACTCCTTGAATTTCCTCATCAGGGACTAGGCAGACCAGCAGCTCAGATGCTAACACAACAAGCTTCCCTAATTTCCCCCAGGTACCCCTCACTGGGTGTCTGCTCTCCAGGTGGATCCACACTGCCCAGATCACAGAAAACACAAGCTACTCAAGAGGCTTTGCAATCCAGCGGCAGCATCGTCAGAAGTATGGGAGATCAAAATATCATATCTGCCTAGTGCACAGTGAGCAGATCAATAAGGGAATTAATAAGGAAATGGAGTCAATAAGGACATGGATTGCCACCACTGCCACCCGGGAGCTCCTGGGAGGTAGGAGAGTGAGAGCAACATTGCCTCGTACCGGCTCCATCAGGCACGTGGGTGATGGCTCATCCATCATTCCAGCTTGCTTCTAAAGCTTGTGCCAAATTACAATGTAGGTCTGCTTGATCTCTGGTGAATGAGTTTAACTGTTTGCTAAACAAAAGTGATCCTGTCAGTCCGCACTCGGCTGCTTGAACCGCTTGCAATTACCATTCCACCAACGTAACGATGCGTTTCCACGCGCTGCTTCTCTGCCAGAAGTGTCGGTTG
Organism: Balearica regulorum gibbericeps; assembly: GCF_011004875.1. Taxonomy (NCBI): domain Eukaryota; kingdom Metazoa; phylum Chordata; class Aves; order Gruiformes; family Gruidae; genus Balearica; species Balearica regulorum. The sequence goes on from NC_046184.1 coordinate 67,096,591, forward strand.
CCATGTAGCTATTTAGTGAAGCAACCCATTGCTCCTGCGAAGTAGGCAGGTGATGTAGCTATAGCTGTGGAAAAGGATGTTGAAGTGCCCACAGGTTACATAGTGGAAATAATAGCAATTGAGACTAAATCCCAGGAAAGTTGATCGCTGATGCTTCAGTCACTTGCTCCCATTCCTGCTTTCAAAGGCAGGCAGGATCCTCTGCTGGCACGTGTTGGTGTATCTCTGTTAACTTCAGGGCAGGTAAATGGTGAAAGAGAAGAATGTGTTTCCTCTGACAGCGAAACTGCAGGGCAGGGTTCCAAGGCAAACTTGGCAGTTGATCCCGACAGCCACCTGTTGATGCCATTGCGGGTGGCCCGTCAAAGAACTCAGTCCTCACCGCAGCCGAGGGGCCAGTGACATAACACCCTGACTTAGGCATAGGTAATGACTGCCATCTAATCATGCTGTCCAAGAGCAGGGGAAATGAAAACTGAAATTAAGTGAAGAAATGGAGAACAACATTTGAATTGGAGAGGGGCAGAATGAAAAGAAAAAAAGTTCCGTGTATGTATGAAAAGCTCCTCCCATATGTTGGGTTCCTAATGGGGGAATGGAAGCAGAGCCCTTCGGAGATGCAAGATGAGTTACCCGTAAAGCAGACCTGATGAACAGCTGGCGTTCTGCAATTGCAGCAGTGGGTTATAAACCTTTCGGCTTACCTTCAGTAAAGCAAGAAAAACACACTGCTGGATTAGACTGCTTCGCTGGTTTGCCTGACATATGGTAGTGACTCCAGGAGATACTTGGGGTTTTTTTTCCTGCAAAAAGTAAAGGCCAGAAATACTCCATCTGAGATGTGAGTTGACCATGACTATTCTGAAAGCTGGCCTTAACGTTCTTGGTGCTGCTTCTGCTGCAGATTTGCGGCCGTTGCTAGGAATTTCAGAGACCCCCTGCTGCCGGAGATCAAACAGTGCTGGTCGTAGCTGAAATAAAACTTGTCTCACCACTCTCATGTTTGTGACTGAGAATATGAGGTCGTGCAACCTCATATGAAGAACAACTCTGATGTGCTAATGAAGACATTTTTGCTGTTGTTGATAGTTACCAAGCTTTTGTCCTGCTTCTCCCCACCCTTGTTTGCTTGATATTGCTGTTGAGACTGTTTTATTGCTTCTCGGGAACGCACATGAGCTGACACGCAGAGAGAGAAAAACAGCAGAGCCTTTAATAACCCTTTTAACAGTGGAGGGGGGGAAATTCACCTTCCCTGCTACAATTGCACTCGTTCAAAATTTTAATTCCCGAAGCGGCTCTGTCTTACACTCTCTATCTCCGTGTTTGTTGTCAGGGCCGTGCTTCCCATGGATGGCAGATCGATGTGAGCAACAGCAGGTGGGGCTGAAGGAGATTGCTGGGTTTCTTGCTGGAATTGGGTGAATAAATGTGCTAATAATACTTCTGTGCTAATAATAATTCTGTGCTATTCAAGCTACATTTCTGTGTTTGGCAAAAGGTCAACATCTAAAATTTCACGTTTGCACATTTGGACATAAAACATATAGATTTGCCCTTAATTAAAAATGTCGGTAGTGTATTGTGTAGTGTGTTGGGGGGAGTTATCTTTGTGTAAAGGCAGACACTGTGGCCATCAAATGATAGAAAATGGTTGAATCGGAACTGAATTATTTCTTCATAACTGATTTTTGCCGGATGACAGTCACAGAAATGAACTGGGATCAGGGGACTAAAAAAGGAAAAGTGCTGGAAAGAAAGAAATAGAGGCAGTAAGGCCGGAAGAGAGAAAGAGAGAGAGAAACTCGGGCTGGCCTTGCAAGCATCAGGCACTACTGTGGGGCAACCCGGAGCTGCTCTCTGGGGTGCTGCTCTTTCCCAAGGGAGGCAGGGGCAAGTGTGTGAGCTGACTCTTACCACCAGTGGAATATCTGATAGTAGAGAGTCCTGCAGGAGGTATCTGCCGTATATGTATTACTGTGAGTTTATGCACATAAATGCACCAAGTGTGTGTACACAGGAGCGCACACGTGTTTGCAGTGCATGTGCGTACGTGTCCATCAACAGGTTCATAGTCACAAGCTGCACTTAGACTTTCCCTCCCGAATGCCGCTGACTGAACAGAGTTGGAAGGGGACCAGCCTACCATGCAGAAACCTCCATTCTCCCTTGTGGCATCCTCCAGAGAAGGGAGCCTCTGGGCAGCAAGCAGGAACCCTCGGGCTGGCTTTGGTTTTGGCTCAGGGAGCTGCTCTGGTGCTCAGCCTTGAGAGGGAGCTGAGAGTGGGCCAGGAGGCAGATGCACCAGTGTGAAAACACTTGGTGCTGTGACATGTGTGGTCTGGCTTTTGCAGAGTTTGAAAATAATTTTGCTTAAGGTGTTGCTCAAAGCATGGAAACTGGAAATACTGGTTTGTGTCATCAAGAGGTGTCATGAGATCATGCTTACGTATACTTGGTACTCAAAGGCAGGCTAGATGGGGGAGGGAGGAGGAGGAAGCAGTGTGGGTACCATATCCATATCCCTCACTGAGGAAATAAAATTGGTGCATAACATCGCTGGAATGGGTAGAAAAGGAGCGAGTGAGGCTGCTCTTTCTCCTCACTCCACTTTAGAAATAAAGCCCTAATGCTGTGAGGGAGACTCAGGTTTCTTGCTAAGCTTTCCCACACACCTACCCACTGAGTTTTTATATATCTTAAATCAACAGTATCTGAGGTGGTTTAAATTCGGTTAAATTGCACTCTCCATGCAGTAAAAAAATTGTGTTCATACAGCCCTTTATGTGCGTGCGTGTCTGTGTGTGTGCCTTGAAAATGCCTCTCAGCGTGGACTGCAGGTGGCCTTGGATACCATCTGTGATTTATTTCTGGGAAGAATTAAAATACCAGCACCATTTGTTAGCCTGTTTTTACAGTGAGTCAAAAATGTGCAGCGCTGCTTTGCTGTGACTGTCAGGGCTGTGTTCGCTCCCAAAACCATGAGTACCCTTCTGACCCTTAATGTTTCTTAGGTCAGGCCTTTGGAGCAAGCCCTCTGGTTAGGCATTTGATGAAACGTCTTCATAGAGACTTCACATAATACCCTGTGTTAGTCGATGTTACAGACTTGAGGCAGATCGCGTCCAAGCTGTTGGAAGCATCTTTGTGTGGTGTTCTCCTGAGTCACCCGTTGACAACAGGCTTTTGGGGTAATTGGTGCTCTCGTGTATGTATGCGGTGGCTGTCCTGAAGCTAGACAAAATTGTTGAGTGATTTAATAGTAATTGATGACTGAAAAGGCTGCCTGATAATTTGAATCAGAGACTTAACGGCCTTTACAACACAGTGCATGGGATGATGGCCAAATTGCTTCAGCTAGCATAATTTATATTTGAACCTGTTCTCTATAAAGCACTAATCCCTGCCTGTTTTGGGGTCTACTCCACCTCTACTGAGTTTTTTCTGCTTTTTATTGATCAAATACCAATCAGTCAAGGCACAGGCATTTATTTACTCAAAACCAAGCTGGTATAAGTGTAACCATGAGCCCTGATGCAGAGTCTAACTGCATTGACAGTAATGGGAACTGGATGTCCGTGCTGGAATGGGCAGATGTATGTATAAGTCACCCCTGGACACTGGTATTTACAGGCAGGGTCCCTTCCTAGACTGTGGCTTCTGTCCTGGGTGCAGGTCCTTCTACACTGTCCTTCAGGGACTTGCTGGCTTTTCAAATGCATCTTCTTGGAGAAGAGCCCCCATAGCTATGAGAATGGCTGCTCTATAGCTTTCCTCAGACACTGCGTCATTGCTCTGACTACTTACGTATCAGGGACTGGTGCTAAAAGTCTGGGGAATGGAAAATGCTTCCCTAATAAAGCTGCAAACCTGTTGTCGTATCAGGACAAGAGATCTATTTTATTTTTTACATGGGCTATGCAGAGAGGAAACTTATGGTTGTATTTTGCAGATGTTTGAGTCTACTTTTCACTTTTGGCTAACGAGAACCTCAAATCCAAAGGTTAATTATTCGTTGTTCCCACAGGCATTTCTTTTCCCCTAGCCTGCCATCCTTGTCTTTAAGAAAACTTTGACTATTTTTTCTCAGAGAATGACCAGGTAGCACTGATTATTCTTGCGCTAAATCATCAGAGACTTGCCTACACCGATCCTTACCAAGGGGCAGCAGAAAAATTGGTTCCCAGCACGTGCCTGTCAAGGATAACCTTGAGACTTTCTGCAAAGGTTTGGCAGGAGGAGTTGCAGTGCTCTGCTTATCCCCGGACATTTGAATGGCCCCTTTGAGCAATTTGGGCGATGCTGGAATGGGGCTGCTCTGATTTACATCGAAGACTAAGACAACTCCCAGACATCTCGGAGACAGCCGAGATCACGGGTGGCAGTACGAGGCTGTACAGTTTCCTCCGGCACCTGTGAACCCTGGGAGATGACAGGCGTGATTTCATCCCATCTGCTTAGGCGAGATATATGGTGTTATTTCCTCCCCTCACGTAACGGTTTGGTTGAAGAACTCACCCAATGGTCTCCTGTTTGCTGTGGTGTCCCTTTAGTTTCTCTGGGCTCTATGGAGATGCCTGCGCTGTTCACACGGTCTTTTAAGTCAGGCGTGTGGTGAATTATTAGTCCTTTGTTAGGCTTGAGTGGTTTCTGAGATTTTCAGGACTTACATGGATCCAGCATAAATTCTTTATGTGAGAGCATAAGCAGGCAGCTCAGTTTGATAACCTTATGTTGCCTCGGCATTGCAGGGAACATGTGAGTTTAGCAAGAAAGCTTTTATTTATTTATATTTAGCCATGACATTGTTTGACTTAAATTCCTTTTTTTTTCCTCTCATCTCTAACTCTTAAGCTTCTACCCTTGCCTAAGTTTGAAAATTTAATGAAAATTCATAAATTGTAATATTACTTAATGTGCTACAGGTTTGTTTTTTAGATGGTATGCTTCTGGATATGTTTGGTTTTGTTTTGTTTTTTTTTTCTTAATGGATGTCAGACTCAAAGAATTCATGAGGCTTTTGTCAATTTACAGATTAAATCTGTTCAGCTTCTCTTTTTTTCACATTTCTGTCCTGGAGAGGTTTCCCTCGATATGAGGGTACAGCACGGCTGCTGTCCCCTGTGCTCTGCCCGTCAGCCTTGGCGGCTCACCCTGGGGAAAGGGTTTACTGGTGGCAGGGCGCCCGCGGGCTGCTCTTCCTGCTGGCTTCCACCGATCCCTGGCTGCGATTCAGCACTTACTATTTATACCAAATTGGCCTCTGGAGGTCCCAGCTGAGATCAAGATCCTGCTGTGCTGGCCACTGACCGTAGCTGGAGATTGTCATCACCGCAGAGGGCTTGTGCTGTGAGCAGAGAGGCAACCCTATGAGGAAAGGAAATTTTATTATTGTCACTTTAGGGATGGGGCATGGAGACCCTGAGAGACAGTCTTGTCCCAGGCCACATGGGAAACGTGGCAGAGATGAGCACCGTCTCTTAGTGTCCACGTTGTAGGTGCTTGGCACTGAAATGTGGGTGACTTCTGCCCACTGGAAGGTAGAAGACATTTGCGGTGGGTTGGGATACCCAAGGCATCTGCAGGGGATCCCCCCACCCTTCAGCCACAGCAGGGAGAGAACACCCTGGGTGGGTGTCTGAAATAGCCATAGGCACTGGTGATCAGGCTGACTTCTTGAGCAGGACCTCCATCAGGACCTGAGCCAGTCCGTGTAACACCAGTGAGGACCCTAACAGAACCACCGAGATGCTGAGAGCCTGTAGCACCGTGCTGGGGTGGGATCGCTCCCTGCCTTATTCCTAGCATTGCATCAGGCACTGAACTGGACTACCTCATAGCTGAGTACATGGAAATGGGTGTGATGTAATACCCAACGCCAGGCCATGCTGTGTACAGCCAGGAGTCTGACTGCTTTGTCATGCTTTCACTGAAGAAGATTATGCCTAAGGCTTTCAAAGGAACCTAAAAGCATTAGATCTCTCACTTGCCTGACTTTCAACAGGATTTCCTTTTTTTTTTTTTTTTAAAAATATAAAAAATCCCAGCCTGCCACAAACCTTCTGCCAAGCTGAAGGGTGTTACCTTTGAGGAAATATGGATGCAACTACTAAAACTCTGGAAGAGAAAACCAGCTGCTGCTTAATATTGCAGGATCATCTCTCCCTCTATAAAAGGAATTAAAATACTGCAAATTGAAGATCTTTTTGAGAAAGACATAGCATCTGGCTCTGTGACCTACACGTGTCCACATCATGTAGAGCAGCTCTCAGAACAAGGTGCCATGCTATCATGAGGCCACGGCTCGAGTTGTTGCCAGTACGGGATTGCTCCCCGTAGGATGGCTGGTCTTGGAATTACATCAAGTCAAGTTTTAATTCAACCTGACATAGAGCTTTGTTGAGAACTTACGTAAATACATGAAAATGAGCGTGATGTAATATTAAAATTGGGAAATCGGCTTGAAATAGTATACCAGAGTAAATATAAAATGGGCAGTATAAAAATTTGGCACAGATGAAACATTATTCACATAACATGCTTACTTTTGTTGGCAAAATGATGCCAATAAAATATTACAGTGTGTGTTGGAATGGGGCAAAATGTGCCTTAAAAACAAGTTGCTATGCTGCCAGCAAGTAATTGGTCTTGAGTAATTAAGGCCTGAGTCTTTGTGCTTAATCTGGCTGAAGCGAGCCTTGTGGATGCTGAGCGTTGCGGTAGGGTCGTGCAGGCACCGGGAGAGCGGGGAGGTGTCCTGCGGTATGAAGGACCGGTGAGAGGAGGTCTGTCCCAGGGCTCTTCAACCCCTCTTCTGCTCTTACCACGAGAGAGGTAACACAACCTGTTTTCTCACGGCAGCGCAGCAGTGGTAATTAATCACAGCTGCTTCAAAGGTGGAGCATTCCCTGCGAGTGCTAAGTTTAAACGCATTCTTTAATCAAAAGATGTATTAACAGAAAACAGGCATGCTAGATCTCCCCAGCTGGATCAGTTGCTGATTTTTCTCTCTAGCAGAAATGAATACGCTTGGAGCCCCTTTGAATATTGTGCAAGGTGATGCAGGCAGGTTTTTTCCTTCTGCTGCTGCTGCCGTGGCATGGCTGTGATGGCCAGTGTTGCTTTCAGCTTTTACAATGGCTTTAAGGACTCAGGTCTCAAGTCACTGGGAGCGTGCTTTCAACAGGTTTATGACTGATGCTTGGAGGGTGGCAAGGGGCTGGGCAGAGCCACGGGGAGGCACTGGATGGAGCATCAGGCAGGGTCACCTCGTGCATGACATCTCAGGGCTGTCCCAGCTCTGAGGGGTGGCTCTGGATTGCTTTCCTGAACCCCTGTATCATGTGGCGGCTGCAGGGGGCTGCCCGCACCCCTGAAAGCCGGCGTTGCAGCGCTTTCCGTGCTGTTCCTGGCAGTTTCCCTGGCTAGTGGCACACTGGCCTGGCCCCGTCCCCTGTTGCTCTGTGCCCCTGCACAGCGATGGCTGTGCAAAAAACCACATAAAGCTCTAAAGAGCGACCGGGGAATTGTCACGCTAATGCCTTTTGCCCTCTGAATACTTCTGGCACCAGACCAAGGGCCGTTGAAAGGCAGGACTGCGAGCAGAGCTTGCCAGTTGTTTAAGTGGTCTCTCTCGATCTGAATTAAAAGAATTAAAATTCTTGGTGGATTATAGGTTGTAGTCATGACAACAAATTCCCTCCTTTTCTCTGTTTTCTGGAATTGTCTTGTAGTTCAGATATGTTGCTAAATAAAACCCCTCAATTTTTTTCTTAATTAATGTTTCAGGTAATAACAACATCAAATTAAAAAGCAAAATAAATGGTCATCAGCATTTTGATGACTATATATGTTTTATGCCTGGTATCTTCTTGTGAAACTGGAAATCTCTTGACTGTGCAAGTCAATAAGGCTTTTGTTCAGTGGTATTAGAGGGAATTTTGCTAGCCTAAAAGAAGTGGGGATAATTACTAACAGGAGTTCTTGTGCAGCGTGTACCTGTAATAGTTAAATTTATTCTGACAATTGCAGATACAGCACTGGAGGAATCATTTGAATTATTCATTCTGCAACAAGGAAACATCCCACTTGTCTTCTCTTTAGAAATGAAATCCCAGTCTGATTTAAAATATACTTTTATGGGTTGGATTATTTTATTTTTTTTTTAAAGTAATTTTGCCATTTCAAGACTTCTATTATAATTACCTGTGAATGTAGGTTTTAAAAGAAAATTGTTCTGATTTCTAAAAGAAAGGAGAAATTGATTTTTTTTTACATGAACTGCTTCTTGTAGAATAAATTTAATGAAATTCAGCTTTCTTTCATAAATAATGCAGCACTTGCATTTGATTAGGTGAAGCCTAGAGGAATTTCTACCTAATCAGATGCATAGCAAGAAGGATATTGCCTGCAGACTGTTACCATTATCAATGGTGGTGGCAAGGAAAATACAGCTCCGTGTGTGTCCAGCTAGAAAGCTTTGTTTCTTAAGAGAAGTTGCAAAACAAGGTATATATGTTCCAACAACCGACTTCTTGTGTCTCAGAGTGTCCTGACTATTTGTAAAACACGGTCTGGCTTCTGAGTATTGCCGTTATTGCGGCATGAAGAGACTCCAGGTTAACCGGAGACCTCCTTGTCCTGGGAATGTGTTCCTGGCCCTTCCAATGAATAAATACGTGTAGGGAAGAGGCAATCTTTGTATCAGAGAGCTTACGGTCAAAATAAACAAAGTAGGCATCCGGAATCATTGGGACCAATTCCAAAAGTCTCAAAAAACAGCACAAACCTCCCCATAACATAAAAATGGAAAAAAAAAAGAAAAAAGTACATGTGCCTCCATTCATTAAAACGATAGATCCCATACAGCAAAACCAAACCAGTTTGCAAATGGTGTATCTGCAAGTTTTGCAGAAACATTTTGAGAGTTCTTGAGTAAATGCTGCTTTAATTACTTACCTGTGGTCAAGTTTTATGCTGTTCTGTAAATCCAGCCACAAAACTTTGTTCTACTCTGGTTTTATCCCCAGGAAGCTGTTATTAACAGCAGTGGGTGCGCCTGAACAGAGGGTCGTTTGAATAAGGCCATTAGTCCTTTAGTGAAGGTCCACATTAATAAATAAAAAAGGGCTGGTCCCATTCTCTAGCCCTGAGGCCAATTGGCATAATTTGACCTGCACGTATTTAGTAAGTGTTTGTATCCTCTGAGAGACAGTGGCCAAGCCCAAGCCGGCTTTTGGGACCAAACCCTGGTCTGGGCTCAGCCCTGGACCGCTCCTGGGAACTATTTGAGAGTGATGTGAAACTGTTAGGAACCATGTTAACAGTATAATAGCGTGGATGGTCATGGGCTCAGGCTCTGGCTCTGGTTACTTTACTAGAGGTGATGCTCTCTTAGGGCTTGGTTATGCTCTCTGCTGAACTCGTTTGAGTGGCATCTTGCTCTACTGCCGTAATAAAGTAATATTCCAAATAAAACTGTAAAGAACTGAACCCTAATGGCAAAGCCCAACACCACTGCCTTATCTCACTGTGCTCAGATTTTTCTCGCAACATTTGTTCAGCTATGTAAAATTGCACATGTCGGAAGTTCTTCAGGCCAGATGCTAAGCGGGTTTAAGCTGACAATTTGTGCTAGCTGGGGCTCTGGTTTTTCACTTATATTTCTTGGAAAGGGCAATGAGATGCAATGAATAAATGTAAAACACAAGAAATAGAGCCCAGGATACATGGGAGACGTGCTTGCATCCTGTGATTTGTTGTTGAGAGGTTTTAGCACTGAGCTCAGAAGTGTATTTCTGGAGCTGCTGGTCAGAACTGTGCAATTTAAAGGTGAAATCAGTTCTCCTTTTTAATCTTGAGTTTTCATTCCTCTCCAAATTGGTGCAAGCAAATCTCCTGGGCCTAAAATGTCATGGGAGCACTAGAGGCCAAGAACAGAATTAATTTCTGAAAGTTTGAGAGCAAAACCATCAGGTTTAGGGCTGTAAAATGTTAATCTGTTTCTGACTTTCCCAAGAATTGTCTGAAATATTTTTGCCCACTCATAACTCACTGTCTTACGTCAGATACTAGAGCTGTTTTTATGTGTGAGTACTGACAGAAGCAGTGCACGGCTTTTATCACAGCCAACGGGAAAAAAACCCCTCAAAAATATAACTCCCAGACCTTTTTCTTGTCCAAAACAATGTCAAAATCCCATGGAAGAAATGGGAAACAAGGCTGAGCCATTGGTCGTTTGCCCTAAGGGTGGATAGGGCGTTCTTCACTCGAAATCCTGGTGAAGGTATCACACAGACCTGCGTCCCAAGTGCTGAAGAGCGAGCAAGCTTGATCCTTTCCATTGCTCCTCTGCTGTTGCTGCGGACAGCATTTCTCCCAGCCTGCTTCAGCTGGGGAAGCTTAGCTTTGGTGACCAGTGGATTTTAGGGCCAAAGTCAAGACTCAACACTACACCCTCATTGCTGTCTTGTCCTTTGCTGATGCTTCTCCAAGCACAGGCAGCCTCTCACATCCCGAAACGCGTCAGGCTCACTGGGTAGCTTCAGTGACAGCAAGTGATACTATTTCTATGCCAACTACAGTCTTGCTGTGAATTTCCTACTCTTTGCTCCTCTGCAACAAGATCAATTAGTGAACTCTTCAAAAACCACTTGAGCAGCGAATGCAGGTAGCGTGGCTGAATGGAGACACTGGGCAATGCAGCTGAGGGCTTGCAGAAGGAGAAGTGGTTACCTCTGAGAGATGGGATGTTTATTTGTATAAGAGGGATGTTGAAAGTCGTTAGTTACTACGAGTGGTGGTCGCTACATTTATCTATTGTCATTAGAATAGGCTAAGTTTTAAAAAACATAGCGGCTGCATCCTTGGATGATCTCTCCTCAACTCTGTGGCTTTGCAATCCTTGTCTGCTAGGCTTGGGGTTGGGTGAAAAAGACTTTAGGCTCTTCCCTGACTTAGTTGTAGGAAGCATCCTCAGTTTGTTACCGGTGCATGTCCATTTCTCCTGGAGTTCCCTTGTGCGTTCCCAGCTTCACCCCCAAGTAAGACCTTGCCAAAATCACTTATATGCTGTGCAGTGAAAATGTGACTGATACAAATGTTGCAGCAGTGTATAAAATGCTAAATTATTCATGGTACTTAAGTACAGAAAATCCCAGGGCTGAACTGACATAATGAAAAACTCCAGGCAAAAAAAAAAAAACCCACCATGGAAAGTCTTAGATTAAAAATAGTTGCAAACTTTAGAATCAGACCATATTATAGAGTCTTAATCCCTTCTTCCTTTAAATGCCCCTCCTCATGCTATACCCTGGGCTGTCATAGCCAACTACTTTTAATGCCATTATCCACATCATTTTCCCATGAACAGGGACCTAAGGCAAAGAAATGTCAGATGACTTGTCCTCATCCAAAATAGAAAATTTCGCTGAGTGGCAGCGGGATTTGCGACTATGTCTTCTCAAACCAGAGCCCTGACCATCTTAACCCGTTTCCTGCCTATCACGAATGAAGTGATCATCTGGAGGAGTTCACTGGGCAAGCACCTGTGCACCATTTCATACCAGAGCATCAGACCTTCTCACACAGCTGGTCTCCCAGCTTGCCTGGGACCTCTGTGGGCTACAGATATATTTATTCATCATAATGAACCTCAGTTTTCACCTGTCTATAACACCAAGGGTCCTGGGTGCTAAATTTTGCCCTGGATCACTTTCACCTCTGGAATTTTCTAGTGAAAGACCTACAAACCAAAATATTAATGTAGGAGCACAACTTTGAGAATTTAAGCAGCTGAATGGACCACGATGTGCTGCTTAATTCATGGACAATTTTAACAGAGATGTAGTGGGCCCAATTTCTAGTGTTATAATTGAAACAGGTAGATGTAAAGATCAACAGATCAGTTAAAAGAAGTGAACCAGGTGGTTAAAAACTACAACTAGAAGCTTAGGGGATTCATACTGTTAGGCAGTCTCTTTCCAGATTTTTTTAATCTTTTTTCTTGGTCCTGAAAACATCATTCAACAACTGATTTCAAGTTTCCTTTTGCACTTTATTATCACTTTTATTGTGGAAAATGGATTTAAAAAAAAAGAAGAAAAACAAAACATCAATTTAATCACTGTTGTGTTGGTTTCTGTATATGTCAAAACATATTTCCATTGGAAACATATTTTTGACAAAGCAGTTCTTGCTTGTTTGAAAAACATTTTGAATAAAAATGTTCAAGCAGCTTTAGTCGCTTTGCCTTTTGCTTGGAGGGTAAAATAGGCTTTCAAAGCTGTTCAGTGTTCCCTTTTGCCCTGGAGACATCCAGGAACTGTAGGAGAAGATCTGATTTGCAATCTCTTTGGGAGTTGAAAAGGTTCCTCAGGATCCCATCAGGACCTGCAGCAAATGAAGGGAAAAGTGTTTCCTGGCTGACATCCTCCCCTTTTCTGAGTGCTGAACAGCACTGGTGGCAGCATTGTGACCTCAGCTTTATTTGTCAATTAACTCGATTTTTCATTTTTCCTAGATTGTACCCTCGTCACGCAAGTGCTCTCAACAACTTGGGGACATTGACCAAAGACGTGGTGGAGGCAAAGGACTACTACAGACGGGCCCTTCAGTTAAACCCTCAGCACAATCGAGCTCTCTTCAATCTCGGCAACCTTCTCAAGTAAGTGGAACGCAGAACTGGCACCAAGGAAATCCACGTTCTCTCCGCACACATCACCAAAGTAGTTTTTCTGCCAACTGGTGAAGGAATGGCATTATTTCTTACTGCCAGCTAAGTGTGCCAGCACAAAGGGGAGGCTTGGTCTGCATATCCTTATGCCGTCTGCCACATCACTTCAGGTGCTGCTTACAATTGTGTTTCAGCTGGAGGGAATTCACTTGTTCCAAATCAGGCATCAAAAAATGAGGTGCTTAAACCCAACTAGTCACCTGAGTCTCCCGTCTCAATGGAGAGGTGTAAGCCTTTCCAGTGGAGCAAGCCGTGTTGTTCAAAGGCAGGCGTCTGATGCAGATCTAATAAATAACACGGATCCAACAAATCCCTCTCTGCAAGTTCCCACTTCTCCTCATTAGCTGTATGGAAGGTCAGTGTGTAGTTTGGGCATTAACACCTAACTCCGAGATGCTCAGAGCAGCAGAAGGTTCATCCCATTGCGGAGGGGGTGGGTCTGGATTTGAGGGGAAGGCTGGTTTACAGCCCTATACGGTTAGTCTGCTCAGCAAGAAAACAAGTTAATCAGCTCATAATTTCACTCATTGTTATTTAGAGTGTCAGCCTTTAGCAAGGAGAATAGCAGACGATCATAATCATGCAAATTAATTTGACTAATATCTGACTGATATCTAAAGACTGAACTTAGATCTACACAAAAAGCTTTGCCAGTGTGATAAGATCTGCTAGGGGTGCAATTAAAAAAAGTAAAATATCTCTATTCCTGCATTACGATTTTGCACCAGCAAAAAATCGCCCGTGTTTTGTTATTATAGTGTGTTAATTTCTAGACAGAACTGCATGAACTACAGCAGTAAAAATACATTTCTGCTGATGTAAACTGCACCTATTTTTCTCGTAGTAGGTCTCTGGTAAATCTTTTAGAGCAGATCAGGCTTTAATGTTGGGCTGGTTATAAAGTGGCACTGTCTCATCAAAAGATACTCGATCTCTCTGGTTCTGAAAGTTACTTTGAGTGTGAATTTATCTGACAGTTATTAAGTGGATTGCTGAAGTTCTGCCTGGTCCCTTTGGTAGCGGAGAAGTTATCAGAGTAATATTACAAGTAAACCTGATGGTTTGGGGTTGGAATATGGCACCTGAGTACTTCTTAAATAGAAAGCAGGTGAGAGCTTTACTGGAAATACTCACAAGAAAGGAAAATGGTAAAGACAGTCTTATTGCAAGAGAAATGGAAGGTCTTTGTATTATTCATCAGATTTGGTTGATTGAAATTAATCTTAGGTGGCAATGCTGTTTAAAAATACATATTGTCCTTTTAATCCATCATGTTTGCCTTAGTTACTATTCTCTGTGATTTTTGTAAAAAATATAAAATATTAATACAAAAAGACGTAAGCCAGAAGCAGCATGAGGACACCCCATGTCAATAATGCTTAAATCTGGCCTGTTGATGGGCTCTTATGACCCAGCAGATGGGTAGAAACTGGATTTGTTGCACTGGCAAAGCACAAAGGAGACATGTGGGAAGATCTCTTAGAACTGCTGTTTGTTTTGTGTGCAGTATGTCACGTTTTTCCTAATTTGATAGTTAAGATATTGTGTGTCCGGTTGGATTGTATGTGCTCTGCATCCTTCTGTAATGCCAAATATTGCAGTATGTTAAAGGTGTGTGATGCTCGTGCTAAACTCATTAAAAGAAAGTGCTCAGGTTCCACCTGCCCTTTTCCCACAACCATTTGCAAAATTTTTCTAGGCTTCCAAAACAACTTATTGCATCTCGACACACCAGTAGCATTAATTATAATGGAAACTGGGTGTCCTCGTCTCCCTATTCAGCTTTAAAAAAACCCGCTCAAAAATAGGTAGAGTTCATGGTGGAGGGATTAGCACATATGCAAAGCAGATCCTTTATGAATGTCTCCCCTAAAACACTAGCCCAAATCCCTTTGCCAGGACCTTTCCTGGATCATCCATCAACTTTGCAGAGATCATCAGCCATGCTAGAGCGTGAGGTGACTTGTGAGAAGACCAGATGGGAACGAGGTAGAGATTTCAAGCTCTTCCTTCCTACAACTTTGTGTTTTCTACTTGGGTCTTCAAATTATCCTTTCATATATATGTATATAGGGCAACCAGTGTTCTGCTGACAGTAAATGCTAGTATAATCTAGGTAATAAATGAATATCTGCAGAATATTGCAGGCAGATATTACTTTCTGGCTGTGCTATGAGACATTATGAAGGATGTTTTGATTTTTAAACATATGGCAGAGAGACGATAAATGGTCAAGACATAAAAGCGTTTTCTGTCCTCTTTACAGAGGCTTCAGTGCATGGTGCAGATCAGGAGGAGCCAGATCTGCAACACTTAAGGCACGTCCAGTAAGAGCAATACTCGCACTGGGACACATAACGAAACCATCTGGCATGGGGAATTCCCAGTTGAATTCTCCTGAGTTCCTTATACCCACCGCTGCTTGTAGCGTGGAAATCTGATGGCAGGTATCAGATTTCACCTCCTCTGGAGTGCTGAGAAAGGGGAGCTCCAGGATTTTGGAAGGATGGGTTTGCTATTCCCATGTGGGAATCTGCCTCTTGTTATTCCCTGTAAATAAGCTCTCTATTCAGGCATCCATCGCTTGTGATTTAAGCTTGAGTAAAAATCTGTTCTGAGGAACACAGGGTGGAATTTTTAGGGTTTTTTTCCTGCGGAAGTCCTAGATGAAAAAGGACGTTTCCATTTTCTGTTTGCATATAATGAAGACAGCTATGTGCCAGAAGATGAATGTTCTCAGGAAGCATTGCAGGGTAATGGCTGAATAAGCCTTTGGTTTTGTTTACATATCCTAAAATAAAGTTGTATGTCATCATTTTCTTGCCTAATATAAGTATTAGAGAATAGATAATTAAACAATGCCGACAGATTTCTTATTTAAAATAGACCCAAAAGATGGCCTACCTAAAAGTGAGAAATCTCTTTCTCTGCTTTTGTGGTCCATGAGCAGTGACACAGAGCAGCCGATGCTGCTTTCTTGTGTTTTGTTTTGAAGTTTCCCATTATATAAATATTTAACTCCTCTATGTAGATTCGTTTTTATTGAGCTACAGCTTGAAAAACTGAGATAAATATGTATCATTCAGACTACCTCGCAAATTTATAGCCTGTGCGATATTCTGTAAAGAGACAAGAAATAAAATATTATGAACATTTGAAGTAAATATTTATCTCAGCTTTCTGGTGCAGGAAGAATGGGAGAGAACTTCTTTATTTGCTGTACTGTATCCATACCTAGAGAAATCCAATATTCAGTACACTATTTCTTATGAAGAAAAGCCTCATAACTCTTAGGTGCTTTGAGAGCGTTACGGCTGCATTTTCCAGGGGAAAATGAAATGCCTAGAAACAATGTCCTCTGAAATCTTGAGTTCATTCAAAGAACTGATTCTCATCTGAATGTAGAGTAACACACACGGTATCCTCTGTGTTTGTTGCCGTGATTTAGTCCAAGTTTAGCAAATGCATCTAATCAGAGGAAAAAGGGCTGTCTGCCCTCTCTGATACAGGCTTCTGGGTACGTACATATGTGAATGTGCTGACACAGGCTTGTGTAACTGTCTGAAGATGCTGAAAAACATCAGATAGATACTAAGTGCATTGAGATTTAAGATCTTTTAGAAGGTGAAACATTCCTCCCTTCCATTCAAAGAAACAACTGAGCGATAACATTCCGTGATACTGCGTCTGGCTTTCTGGATGGTCTCTGGTTAGGGTACTCTGTGTGGCATGAAGTGCTGAAGTTGTACATCAACATCACATACATATTTTAGCCTGTTTATAGAAAAAAATCAACTCTAGCAGTGTCAAGTTTACAATAGATTCAAAGAATAACTTATGTTGGAATGGACCTCTGGAGATATTTGGTCAAGCCCACTGCTCAAAGCAAGACTAATCGAATCAGGTTGCTCAGGGCAGTTTCCAGCCAAATCTTGAACACTTCCAAGGACAGAGTAGCTACAATCTCTCTGAGCAACCCGTTTCAGTCTTTGACCACCCTTGTGGTGAAAAATATTTCTCCTTGTATCTAATCAGAATTTCCCATTTTCCTACTCATGTCCATTGCCTCTCGTCCTGTCACCGTGCACCTCTGAGAAGAGTCTGGCTCTGGCTTCTCTGTACCCTCCAACCAGGTGGCTGCAGACAACAGCGAAGTCATCCCTGACTGCAGGCTGCACAGACTCGGCGCGTTCAGCTTCTCCTCATGTGATGGATGCTCTAGCTCTGACCTTCTTAGTGGCCCTCTGTTGGGCTTCCTCCAGTATGTCCACACCTTTCTTGCACTGGGGAGCCCAACACTGGACAGACGTGATTCCAGATATGGTCTTAAAAGTATCATATAAAAGGGGGAGGGATCACTTCCCTGGACCCACTGTTGGCCGCCTTTGCCATGTAGGGTACATTGCTGGCCCATGGTCAAATTATCGTCCACCAGGACCACCAGGACCTTTTCTACAGAGCTGCTTTCCAGATGGTCATCACCCAACCTGTGTTTGTGCACCAGGTTATCCCATTCCAGGCACAGGACTTGCATTTGCTTTTGTTGAACTTCAAAAGGTTCCCGTCAGACCTGATCCATCCGAAAAGCAGCTCTGCCTTGCAGCGTATTGCCTGCACCTCCATTTTTGTATCATCCACGTAATACAGATGAGTGGCAAAGGAATGCATCTAAATTATGTGAATCAGTTTTAACCCAGGGAGTCGGAACAGGCCTAGAGGTTTCCTTTCAGACAGAGTTAGACACTGCAACTTCCCTTTGGATTATGGTGTGAAACCAAGATGAGATGTTCAGAACAGTTGTGGAGCCCTTGTTGAGTTCTGTGTTTCTGGCTTTAATGCAGTCAAACTAACTTCACAAAATAAATCTTCAAAGTTAAAAAATCCTCTAATTCCTAGGTTACTCTTTCTGTTGCGAACTAAATTTGCGCCAGTGCTGACAGCCCACACGCAGCCCTGTGCATGGCCAGACTTCTGCGGGGGGCGGTTTAAGCTGATGCTTCTCCAACTCCAGGGCACTTGCAAAAATGCGCAAGAGATGCTGCCAGTGGAAAGAACTGTTCCTTGCTCTTGGTTCTACGCTGATCGTAGAGGGGAGGCTAGGGATTCAGGTGGAAGACGGAATCAGGAGAGGGCATTGTAAGGCAAGGTAATTTGGAGAAAAATTGGATTAAGTGATCATAGACTCCTCGTGTCAGTTGAATTTGTTCCTCTCTCTGTCATAGCAAAAGTATACATTACCTAGCTTTTCCTGCTCCAATCCCCAATTTATGGTAACTTAGTGTATCGGACTGTTCTTCCAAAGCTCTGCGCTCACCCAAATTGCATGAGATTTGTATAAGCGACAGCCTCGATCCTGCAAAGCATTGGCCTTGATCCAGGAAAGCACTTCAGCCAGTAATTAATTTTCAACTTGCATACATAAAAGTTAAGTACGCGTTTAAGTGCTTGGCCAGAGCGCTTGGTATCTTGCAGGCCTGAGCCCTCTGAGAAACTACTGGATCTGCTTTTGTTAATGTAATTCAGTCTGTCACATAAAAAGATGCCATAATCTTTCCCTCTCTACCCCCACTTTCAGGAGACAAACATTGTTCTTGGATCAAATGAAAAGGGGAAAAAAAAAAAGGTCATTTTTGAAAAAAAAAAAGAGTAATTAAGAGGGCTGCCCTGTGTTCTGAGTGCATGCCTGTGGTTAATGGGAACTTTTACTGCTGCTGAGTGGATCACTTAATCCTTTTATTTCTGTAGCTGGCATTTCCTACATTTTTTTGCCAAACATCAATACCTTTATAAAACAGTCATCTGTTTTTGATTTATAAAAATGTGTCATGAAACTCCAGCCGAGGGATCCAAAAGTTTTATAAATTGACAAGCTAGCTAGTCTTTAATTAGTGTAGGAGGAAAGTGGTTCTTTATTTGTTTTTGCTTCATTCTTGTAATTTATATGGAACACCACTCGAAGAAGAAAAAGACTAGCACAACTGGTTTTACTTAGCTTAATGCACAGGCAAAATATTCTTCCAGTTACACAACTAGAAAGGGAAAAAAATCTGCAAAGCCACATATATTATCAGCTGAAATTTGCACCTTATAAACAAGATCTGGTTACTTGACCATGTCACTCAGATGAAATCTAAGGCCAAAGCGGCAAGGTGTTCACATATTTTCTATGTCCCAGAGCCCTTTGTTTCTTTTTGTAAGCCCTGCTATTCATATTCTTTGTATACCCAACACAAGGAAAATGTTGTTCTAGTCCAGCTAAACATCCTTAGATGTTTGTTCAGGAAACCGTCTCATTTTTCCAAGGAAAGAAATACAAAATGACACTGGAGAAATTGTAGCTAAAATAAATAAACATCCTTACGCTGTTGTTCAGGAAATCTTTTCTGCTTTCCATGGCAATAGATGCAGAGTAATGCTGGGAAGAAACCCTAGCTCATCAGCATTGCCATCTCTCAACTATCTCTTCGTAATCATTAGGATCTGAAGAACAGACTCCTCTAGCCTAATGATCGACTTGCTAAGGAATTATTTAGAGATCCCAGGCAGATTTAACTTAGCAATATTTTAACTTCAAAGTATTAATTTAACTAAGTCATAAGTGGATATATAACAGCCCTCATTGTCTAGGAACATGCAAAGACTCCAGGGTTTTTTTAGGAAATGCAAATATTTTGGTGTCTGCAGCCTACCTACGTCAGGGTTGCTGGCAAATGTCCTGTTCCCAGGTCACTTGGTGCCTCGGTGACATGACTGGGGCCAGACCTCCAGAAGCTGACTGCAAACCCAGTGTTATCCCGACAGCACCCCTTCCCGTAGGGCGTGCGACTTCCCAAGAACATCACTGGGAGGATCTTGGGCAGTATTTCATGCCTGGAGATGCTTTTCCTGACTTGTTCTTCATGTATCTTCAACTTCTGGTGGGATAAATGGGACGGAATTTGATGTATTTGCCATAAAGAGAAGTATTGGGAGATATACAGTAGGACTGGAGAAGTTTAAAAAATCTAGTGGTTATTACTCAGCAGATAGAGCATGTGGCCTGTACTGATTGCCTGATAGCCAAAATAAAATACTTTTTGCTCTTCAGTGTGTGGGGCTGAGGAATGCACTATTTTGAGGATGTTTTGTCTTCACTGGGATCATTGCATAATGCTCAGTATGACAGTCACCAGAATAGCAGACCAAACAGCAGATTCATTAAAGCCTATGTCCTCCCAGCTCCTGAGAACAACATATGGAAACAGCAGTGGGCTGAGGAGATGCTGGGTACGCACAACACAGAGAGAAGGTGCTAGTGAATCATTTAGTCTTTGCTGAAAAGGTCAAGCTGCGGACTTTCACGAATTTTTAGAGTAGTTAAATCAGTGGGATGACCTAAACATGTGCTTACAGGAACTTTTCTTTTTTTCCCTCCTTCCCTTGCTGCAGGTCCCAAGGGAAGAAGGAAGAAGCTGTAATCTTACTGCAGGACTCCATTAAGTACGGCCCAGAGTTTGCAGATGCTTACTCAAGCTTGGCCTCACTGCTAGCCGAACAGGTAACGGGCAATTGCTCGAGCTCTCGTGCCTTCTGCATGTGGATGCACTGCTGGGGCAGCTGCAATGCCTCCTGTGCATCGCAGTTCTTGGGAGCACCCTTGCCTCGCACACGTGCAGTGGCAGGCGTGGGTCTGCAGCTGTCTGCAGAGAGCTCTTGGGCTGCTTTAGAGATGACTTTTTCAGGATAGGAGGCAACTCATTCGCAGTGAGTAATTACACCCACATGAGGTGGCTCCGAATTAAATTACTGTTGAAGTTGTGAGTAAATATCCTCTCTGCAGCTCCCCACGTCTATGGTGAAGCCTTAATCCATCGCACCTTGAATGTTGTGACAGCAGAGTAGGCGAGTACTTCCCCCTCAGACACGCACACCTACGTAGATAACCTTGAGATTTCATAATAAATCACTCCAAAGGTAGGAAATGTGAGAAACCAGGTGGCCTCTGCAGCCTGAATTCTGCCCCTTGCATGCGCGCATCAGGATATGGCCCTTAATTACCATGGTAGATGATCATGTACGAGGAGTGGGAAGGCTCGGTAGCTTTATGTTGCTCTTAATGAGCAGCTGTTCAATATTTTATTTAACCTTGCTGTTCAAAATGTATCCCCAGGCTTTATTTACTGCGCATGGCCCAGGCTGCGCTCTGGAGGCAGGATTATTCATTTCCTCTCGGGCTTGTTCCTCAAGCTCATTACTCAGGGCTCTCCCTACTCTCTGTAGTTAGGTAATTTATTCAATTATTAGTGAGGTGAAATATTGTCCCCATGGAGGAAAAGGGAATTTGAGGCACAAAATGCCTAAGATCAGAAGCAGCCCTGAAGCGTGGGTGCCCACATCAAGATCGCCAAGCCCTGCTTTTCTCCATGCCCGCAGCAGCAGATGAGGGATGCTGTGCTTCAGGCTTTGCTCCCACAGACTGCGGCCACAACCAGTGGCCCCAGCCTACAAGGGTTGGTGGCGAGGTCCTCGTAACTGCACAGCTCCAACCTTCTGAAAACTGATTTTTTTCTCCCCAGAGTTTCATATCTAACTGTTCCATAGCACGGAGCGCTAAAGGTTTCTTAAAAGGTTGCCAAATGCAAATACAGACAAAGCAAAGGAGTATCATCTTTCACTGTTTTCCATTAATCTGGTTAGTGAAATCTTCTCTCTGTAAGGGAAGTGGATAAATTTCAGCAAAATTAGAATCAAAGGTCTTGTTCTGGTTTAGGCTTCTTTAATGATGCAGGCACTCTGCAAAATTCATCTATGATATATATGGGTTACTGAAAGATGTGCTATGTTATTTTCCCTTTTATATGACTTTAAAATATTTTAATATTATCAATATCAGCTGCAGACACCTAGAAATATAGTGTATGAATTGAAAGAAGAACCTTATTGAATGGGAACTGTGTTTTGAATAAGCCTATCAGTGAAGGGTCTCCTGCAGGTATGGGAAATGAGTCCTCCGCAATAATACCTGGTTTTAATATTAATTGAAATTATTAATTAGAACCATCGATTGTAAGGTCAACAGAGCAATAAAACCATTACAGAGTCCCCAGGCCTTCTGCCCAAGGCAAATGCCATTAGTAAGTCCAGCAATAATTTATCTACTTTCACATATAGATTGTTCATCCTCTTGGACTTGAGTAAGTGGTAGGAAAAAAAGATAGTTAAATATAATTTCCTCAGAACATAGCGATTTCCTGCAGGCTTTTAACACCTTCTCATGTTCAGCCACAGCAGATGACTACCTGGTTGTGCAACTCCTGCCTTGCACACTCATCCTAGTGACCGCAGCAGGGGCTGTCCTACAAATACATGCTGCTGCTGCCTGTGGCTAGGGGCTGCAGAATCACACCCTAACGCTGTGCGCTATTGGAGGGGTACGGGCAGAAGTTTTGGCATCTTCAGCCCAAAGGATGATGAAGGGACCTCATCTTTCAGTTTGGGGTTTCCTCTTTGTCCAAGTAATAGCGTGCAAAATGGCTAAAAGTTACAAACCTGTTTTTCTGTCTGTCTATGGCCCAGAGTCTGTCTCACCACTGTAGGGGTATCTGCGATGCCAGGCAGTGGGCTGCGTGGACAGCGGCACTGTGGGGCTTTGGGGAAGGGAGCACAAACTGGTTCCCTCTTGCTGGGATGTGATAGAAAGGGGCTGAAGTGCCGCAAGTGGCACATTAAAGTAACTCTCATGAGGTGACCGTAACAAACTGCTGCTCCTCCAGCTTTGCACTAAGGCTAAGAAGGACTGGAGGCGGATCAGTGAAATAGTGCTGGGATTCCCTTGGTCGGTCCTGCACAGTGTGTTCCCCCTCATCTTAAAGACGATGCATCCGAAATGGGGCTTATGGGTCCTTTCCTCCCACAACTGTAAAAAATGCTACTGAGAGGAATGTCTCATGCACCAAGGAATTAGCCTGTAACTCGATGTAATTGCCCTTTTCTCTCCTGGATAGTTGACTCTGAAGCCAGAGCTGACATGGGAAAAAACCCCACCACATTGTGTAAAACAGTTCAGCTTGCTTGTGCCTTTTATACATGCACACCCTTCTTACCACTCTTTCTGCTTGATATCGTAACTCAGTCACAATGTATTATTGTTTTCCATGATCACTGTGCGGATACCAATATGGGAAATCAAACGTGTTTTTTGCCTTTTCCATACTACTCCTGTACCGCTGCTTCCCCAGGGTTAACTCTGATGCACTTCAACAGCATGTTCTTCCCATCTCTTGCAGTTTTGTCAGCCATCTTGTGCTGCTTGGTGCCTCTTTTCAAGCCCTAGTTTCTGGATTCAAGTGATTTTGTGTGTGTGTGTAATAGTATCAGCCTACACTAAGAAAAAGAAACTTTTTAAGCCCCTTAGTTGCAGAGAAGAGTCTACTCAGGCATAACCAGACTGAGAAACTGAGCCATAAAAAAACAGACTTTAAAACCCTGGAGTTCAACTTAGAGATCCTTGCATGCATAATTTTTTTAATATCATAAAAATCTCATACATTTTTTAAGCCAATCTTCTGAATTTTGTGAGCTTGATGAATGTTTCATGAAGATCTGGGAGTGGCATTATTAAGCGTTAATGAGAACTTGATGAACTTACAGCATTTCTCCCAAGAAGAGGAGAGGCTGTGAGGGAGGAAGCTCTGGCACAAAAAGCTGGGCTTGCCCTTCCCAATTTCTGATGGCGCTTAATGCAAACACTTCGTTAGAGGAATCATCCCAGACTCTCCGCTGAGCCTGAGCCATGCAGGGTCGGGATGTTAGGTGCCAAAAAGACCATGCAACCATGACAAAAATGCTAAAACTGCTCAATATTGGTGAGCATGAATGTTTTGACGTGGGATGCCGTTAATCCAGTTTAACACAGCCCTTCCTTACTTTAAAGATCAGGTTTGTGATCAGTAAATAAAATGCAGAAAACTGACATATGTGCACACAAAGCCACATTCCTTGGCAGAAAATTAAAATCAGAGGAAAAGAAGCTAATACAGAAATCTTTGAAAATATACTTATTAATGTCTTGGTGACAGATGCTTTCTCAAAAAATTGCTTTTCATTTTAGTCAATTCTGATGATTGCTACACTTTTTCTGACCCCTCAGGATAATGATGTCAATTCACATAAATATATACAAAATGTCCAAACTTAAGCACTTTTTAAAAATGCATTCCTGTGTTTTATCACACATGATCTTTTCTGCTGGCTGACCTTTATCGTGTAAATGTGAAAGCACTTAACCATGGAAAACCGTGTGTTTTCATCAAGTCATAGTCTTCCAATGCGATTAATTCCAGCTCTCCAGCTCTGAAATAGGAGGTGAGAACGGAGTCCACATATTTAAGCAGCTACAGAGCAAAAGCTGCCATCGGGTACACCCTTTAAATCCAGAGGAAGCCCCGTAGCTCCAGGATTTGCAGGACTTGAGGAGAGTCCACAGCTGGGAGTGGACCCACCTCTCATTGCAGTGTGGATTCAGCTCCCGAGCAGGAGGTCTGTCTACCATGGTGGCTCCAGGCCTTCCTCAGCAGAGACCCAGGCAGCTGATTTCACTTGGGAGCATGGTCAGGAGGCCGTGGGGTTTGTTGCCGTAGGGCTGCGCCGCTCCACAGAAGGGGAAGAGTTGGAAAAAGCGTCTTTGGTGCTGGAGGCTTGCCTGACACCCCTCTGCACCGTCCTTGTGCGTGCTGTGCGCAGCCTCCTCCCCTAAATACACCCAACAACAAGGCTCTGAGGTTAGGGAGGGGAGGAAGCTGGCAAGCGTGCAGGCACTGGGCGCGTACTGGCTGGCTGGAGGGAAATGGAAACCTTATTAAGTTGCCATGTGATCCAAATGAGACGCCTTATTTGCATTTCAGGACCAGGCTGCCAGTAGCTCAGGCTAGACCGAGCCCAGCCAGTGGGATACTTTCCGTAGGCAGGGTGATCCTAAAAGATCTGTATTTTCCAGAAATGCTTAGCACCAGCAAACCTCCATGAAATCTATGCAAAATGCAAGGGCTCAGCGCATCTGGGAATCAGCGCGGTGGCATGTCCCATCAATCCCAGTGAGCTGCCTCTCACGCATTGACGATGCCTGGTTTTAATCTGAAACTGTCAGATTTCCCCCACTCTTTCCCCATCCTCCTCCAGCTTCCCACATCCCCCTGCATGAGCTCCCTGTCCCCCAGCTGTCACACACGCCAAGCTTTCATGCCTTGTATTTTCCCTGCAGCTAAGGGGACAAACAGCAGAGCTCCGGAGGGGAAAAGTTAGCCAGTGAGATGCTCATTAAACAAATAAATTAAAATATATCAGCTCCCAGATGACAGATATTTCTTAGCAGAACCAACACAACCCCCATCGCTGTGCGTTTCCCAGTTGGGTGCGTGCCCAGCTGGGGCTTGCTGATTGCACAGGAGCCACCTTTTCCAGCTGTTATTTTTGTTTCACAGGTAGCTCCAATTGCAAATGTATGGGGGAAATCTGAATTGCTCTGGGGTACCAGACAGCAGCTATATCGCATCTAAGCCATGGGGTAAAATTGTGGACTCCTAGAAGGTGGGGTGTGCTGGCACCCCAAGCTCCCCATGCAGCAAGGGAGTTGTCACAACATGCAGGTGTGTGGCAATGGTGCTGACACCCTTTCTGTCATGGCTAAGAAATCTCCTTCTCTTTTAAGGAACGGCTTAAGGAAGCAGAGGAGGTCTATAAGACTGGTATAGAGAATTGTCCAGAGAGCTCCGATCTGCATAATAACTACGGTGTTTTCTTGGTTGATACTGGTAAGTGAGAAAGGGCAAGGGATTTTCCCTCTCTGCCTTATTCGCTTTGATTTGTTTTATGCAGCAGTACACTCTAAAAGGGTGTCAAAAGCTTCCAAAGCAATGGATGCGTCTCCACTGTAGCTTGGAAATAAATATCCCCATGCTGCTGAGATGGCACAGCATACTGAAATTTGTAATCAATGCAGGCACTGTGCGGCAGTGGCATTCAGCCCGGCTGTTTCCTTCAGTGTTTCTCAGCATCTTCGCGCAGGCAGTTGTCCTCTTCAATTTGAGCTGGGCAGCACCCTGACAATACTGCCATTTCTCCAGGAAAGCATGGCCACATCAAACCAAATCCCAGGCACACAAGTGGATCATTAGGGTCTTTGGAGCACTTGCAGCTCTACTTGGTGACAAAGCAGGTCTTTGACTGTAGAGGTTGAGTGCCACCACTATAAAAACAAACGCGGCTTTTAAACCACAGTCATCTGTGAAGACAAAACCTAAGATACTATGGGGTGAATTGATTTCTCAGGAGCTCCATAATGACATCCAAAGCCTTTCTTTTCTGGGCTCCTGGTCCCCATCCAACTTCCCTGGACTCAGGCACTTCCATGTAACAACAACAACAAAAAAATGCCACTGTAATTGCCTCCTTTTATTGACAGCTTTATAAGCGAGGCCAAGTTTGACAAATGACTAGTGGAAACCAAGCTACTGTCTCACTGGTCCCTTCAGAATAGAACTGAGACTCAGCGATGAAATATTGCAGGCTTAACGTGTGTGGTTGCTGCCCGTTCTGCCCCTTTCACACTGTGCTCAGCTCCGATGGGGCTTGAAAAGAAAGGACAATGGTGTCTGTCATTCTGCAGCTGGCTGTCCTACCTCTGAGCTACGCTCAGCCATCACTCTTCTGTAGTACCCTGTGAAATAAAAATGAAGCCAAAATGAGTATTCTTAATAAAAAAAAGGCATTGTGGCATTAGCGAGAGAGGTTGAGATTCTGAATTTGTGCCCTGGCAAAATTCAAGCTTGCAAATAATAAAAATTCCTCAGTAATTTCACTCTGACGTTGTACTCATCTTTGCTTCCCAACCCAGATAAACTGCCCTATTCCTGCCAAAAACTGTGGTTCAAATGCAGTGCAGTGCACTTTCTATTTTATTGCACTTGTGTATTCTGCCAAAGTCAGTAAACTAACTTTTCCTGGTTCACTCCTGGTTTACTTCCCTACATACAAACAACAGGAAAAAACCCACTGACTCTTGATACTTCAGGCACGACGTGTAAGTATCCCTCCCGCAGACATGGCGAGGCGTGAAGGAAGTGGCTGGTAGCGAGCCTGTCGCAGGCTGCGCTCTTCCCCGGCGGGCACGGGGAGATGCTGCGAAGCGCCACTGCAATTAACTTGCAGGATTTTGTGCAACGAGCCTCCAGCAAGTGTCAGCTCTGGGGAGCCGTAACTCTAGACAGCTCTGTGGAGGTTGTAGACACTCGGTGTGTCAGCATCCCTTAACGATGCGCGTTACCCCCGTGTGTCGGCATCCCTTAACGATGCGCGTTACCCCCGTGTGATCAGCAGGGGAGGCACTGCCTGACATACAGGCTGAGGTGCGTGTCCAGCTCTTTCCCAGGATGTTCTGTAGATAAGATTTTCAAAACCATCTGTCTGCTCAGCGGTGGGAGAAGATCAAAGCGGCTGCTGGATGTTTTGAAAAAGTCCTACCCTGAAAGATATGTCGTTGGCCTTGGATGAATCTTAAGTGCTTCTAAATCTCCCTACAGACATCCCTCCTCTCTCCTGTAAAGGAGATGCTGAGAAGTATCAATGTTACTTTTATGTTGCATAGTCTCAGGAAAACCAAACTAGATCTGAAAAGCTATGAAAATAAAATTCCCACAGCAGCATGTGTTCAGTGCCCCAACACGCACAGGCTGTTTTCAAGTTCTGCTTTGCAGCTAGAAATGGAATTAAATACATTGTGAAGTGATTTGGCTTAAAGAATGCCAGTACTCAAAAGCTTTGTCGGTGGACAAAGCTCCGTGAGTATCGGTTTTCATCAGGAGATTATTTGGTCTAGAGTGTGCAAACCAATTAAGTGAGCACTGGGGTTAAAAATTGCTGAAATGCTAGAACTTTATACTGTGCTCCATTAATTTATTTAGTAGGTAGTGAGCAGGCCCTGCCTGAGGAAAGCACTGCAAGATCCTTCTTGAGAAAAGCCATTATTTAGCTAAGTAAAAATACTCAATTAGAAACAGAACCTTGGGCTTTTGGGCTAGTGGCCTGGCACTGTTCTTTTTTGCACGATGTTGTATTTTGTTGTGGTGCTCAGTGATGTCATGGACTGTGGGACCTTGCACTGGTAGATGTTTTCACATAGCGAAGCAGTGCCACCCAATGGCTCCTCTGCAACACAGAGATGGTGCCTGCCTGCTCCAAAGTACACACCTGGACACCTCTGGTCGGGGATTTATTGCCCCGAGGTGGGAATTAGCTGGTCACTGGCAGCAACTCCAAGTCCTGTTGTGCAATGCACAGAGACTGAGCAGGGCCAACGCAACAGAGGTGGAGGGCATAGTCTCTGTTTAGAGAGAGGTGAAACTATTTGCAGATATGGTGGGGCTGTGGGGAATATTGGGTGGCCTGTTTGCCGTGTCTCCAGTGGGTCGGGGTGGAAGGATGCTCTACCAGGAGGTGGGACACGTGCCCCAGCCCCCTCTCTGGGGTGGGCTCTGTCCTTAGCGTAGAGGGTACATCCCCCCTGCAGCATGATAGGAGGGTGCTTTTGGTCAGCAGTCTTCTTTTGGTGACTGTACCCTCAAATTGCAAAAATAGAAAAAATCTATTTGTCAGAATTGTCTCTGAATACTGGAGCTTAAATCTTAATTTGGACAGCAGTTTATTAATCTCCAGAAAGGCTGAGGCAGGATCTCTGTCTCAAAATGGTTCCCGCACACAGAGCAATAGCTGAAAGAACACCTAGAGCATAATGCGTGCTGAATTTGCAATGGGATTTTTCTGAGGCAGCAGTTTAATGGTTGTTGTCCTCTGCAGGGGCTCCCGAGCGAGCCGTGTCCCACTACAGGCAGGCCATCCGCCTGAGCCCCACTCACCACGTGGCCATGGTGAACCTGGGCAGGCTTCACCGCTCCCTGGGGCAGAACAAAGAGGCTGAAGTGTGGTACAAGCGGTAAGAATTTGGGATGGGAGACAGTGGTTTCCGTCCTCCTCCTGTAAGGCTTGTCTCTCTAAAGCACCTCTGATACATGAATCTGGTAGTGCATGTTTGGGGTTTGCCCTATTCCTTCTCCACCTTTTTGAAACCAAATTTACCTTTGCTTATTTGGCTATTTTTGGGGAATGCCGGGAGGGGCAGCACGGACTCAGGCAGTGTTGATTTCCCAAGTCCCCAGGATGGACACACTGCAGCTTTTGGCTGGAGGATGCTCTAACAACAGCACCAGAGGTTTCTCAGTGGCACAAGCAGGTTGTTAGCACCAGTAACAGCCACGAATGCTGCACAGCCTAGCACCAAAACCTTGGCGCTCTCGGGAACTCAAGCCCTTGCCAGCAATGTGCCAGTAGGCAGGCTCTGACTCGAGTGTGTAGCAGGGTGGACTGTCTTTTTTTTGCCTCCTTTTTGGCATCCTGATTTGTGCTCACACTCCCTGGGTTCTGCCACCATCAGCCATCCCCACCCCTGCTGCTAGCTCGCGTGCACTTCGGAGGTCGCCCTCTCTACTTCTCAGGTGGTCAGAGGGTTTGCTGCTGTGGGCACGCTCCTCCCTCCCCGGGACATTAAATTTGTGCTCCACGGAGTGGGATGAACGTGCCATGCAGAGCACAGAGCTTCGCTGCTCCATCCCAGCGCAAGCAACACCTCAGTCTTCTGTTTTGCTCCCCACACCACCTGGAAGCATCTCTTTTTCCCAAATTCCAGGGCACTGAAGGTTTCCCGGAAGGCCGAAATCCTGTCCCCGCTGGGGGCTCTGTATTACAACACGGGGCGGTATGAAGAAGCGTTGCACGTCTACAGAGAAGCAGCATCACTGCAGCCTTCAAACAAAGAGATCCGACTGGCGCTGGTGAGTGTGGGGTGAGCTTGGCTACGGCAGGACCACAAAAGTGGGGTGGGATGGCTGTGTTAGTGTGAACATTGCCCAAGGCTCAGTGCTTGGTTCTGTCTCCACGCCAGCCATCCAGTGACCATCATCTCTCCTGTCCTCCTTCTTTCCTTCTCACCCATCCCAACCTCAGACCCAAGTCTCAGCCACTGCCTTTCCAGCTGAGCAGGACTTGGCATAGAGAAAATCTGACCTGTCATGAACAGGAGAAGAAGGAGCCCAGTACCAGCTGCTGGGTGCAGCATCGTGTATTAAAGAGGGCTGAGCTCTTTAAGATCATAACCCTTTATAATGTGGCTCCATAGGCTCAGGTTTTAGCAATGATGGGGCGGACGAAGGAAGCCGAAAAGATGACAAACCATATACTCAACGAGGATGCGGAGTGTCTGGAGTGCTACCGCCTTCTGTCAGCCATCTACAGCAAGCAGGAGCACTATTCCAAGGTACCGTGGCCACAGAGTACCCTTGTCCTGAGGGCCCACACACAGAGCTCA
Source organism: Balearica regulorum gibbericeps (assembly GCF_011004875.1). Taxonomy (NCBI): domain Eukaryota; kingdom Metazoa; phylum Chordata; class Aves; order Gruiformes; family Gruidae; genus Balearica; species Balearica regulorum. Next base: position 67,126,716 of record NC_046184.1, read on the forward strand.
GGTTGAATTTTACACTCCATCTCTCCAGAGACATGTCACATGCCTTAGCGCACATCCAGTAGATCTATTTTTTTCACTAAAACCTTCTGTTTATCTGAGTACTGGGACTGAGGCTAAGCAGCGTGGTTTTCTTACCACTTACCGCTCCTGCTGCTGTCAGCCCCACTGCCCATCAGCCCCAGGCATCTAAAACCTCATTTGCACACGTGTTAAAAGTGTGGGGCAAACAAGGGAAGGAGGAAGATGACTCTTATGCTGGGGGGCCCTAGTGGTGAGGAGAGCATGAGAAGTGGAAAGGCGCAGAACATGATAACACAATGTCCTCTTACTTTTTTGCAGGCACTTGAAGCTATAGAAAAAGCTCTTCAGCTAAATCCAAAGGATCCAAAAGTCATATCAGAGCTCTTTTTCACTAAAGGAAACCAGCTTAGAGAACAGAATCTCCTTGACAAGGCTTTCGAGGTATGATTGCTTTAAGCCCTATGGATAGTTTATAGGTTAAAAGATAGTTAGCTCATTGCATCTAATGCTCCCTGGTCCATGCACCCTGGCTGTTCACCAGTGGTGCAGCTAAAGCTATGGGCAGCTAACTTTGCCAGACTTAGTTGCAACTTTTTTCCTCATTCCTGTGTGGAAATACAGCTCGCTGCTCTGAGAGGTTAAGTACAGAGTCGTGGTGGGATTATGGAGGAGCCTAGGCATCTTCTCATTGACAAGACCCTTGGTCTATCCAGCCCCTCTTGCTCGTGATGGCCAACTCTAGGTGGCTCAGCTGGAAGCTTGGGGACCTGTGAGAGGCCACCATGTTGTTATATTATTACCTAGTAGCTGAGAGATTGGCTTATCCTGAGAAGCAGGAGGCTTGATAGCTCAGAAATTATGTTAGTGTTAAATAACAGCACAGAATATGGTTGTTGGGACAGTTCTGAATGTTCTCAATGTCCCTAGAGATGTCTAATCCTGATTTGAATCCTTTCCTGTTGTGACACCATAAAAATGGTGCTGTTTGACAAATTCCAGAAGGTCCTCTTTGCTTCTTCTCCCATGCACAGTGGCAGAAGCAGTGGGGAGGGGAAACACTGCCCTCAGGTCCTTGTGAAACCTCCACACAGGTGGCTGTACCATAGTCTGCTGCCAGCTCCAAATTAAAGCCTTGCAGATAAGGAGCATCACAGCCCACCCATGGCTTGTGGGTGACAGTCACCTGCCCAGGAAAATGACTGTGATGTGCAGGAGACCCCGGTGGTGCAGGGTGGCAGGGAGAGGGTCGCAGGGGTTGGTGCAGCTCCGTTTGGAGCACTGTGGGCAGGGAAAACCTGTGAGATGAGCTCAGCGGTGAAGCAGTATGTTATGTCACCTCTGCTGTAAAGAAACTGAAATTCAGCTTGTGCATTGTATATGAAAAGAACTAGAAATTATCTTTTAAATGGATTCAGAGGGAGAGGAAACTTAGTTTCTCTTTCCCCTCCAGCACTGCTTTTGTTTGAAGACTCAGACTCTTAATCTAAAAATGTTTCGTATTTATGTAGAGCTATAAACGGGCTGTGGAACTCAACCCAGACCAAGCGCAGGCCTGGATGAATATGGGAGGCATTGAGCACATCAAGGTATGACAGTTTTGCTTTTCCTTAAGCTGTGAACTGCAAAGACTACTACTCAGGGCAGAAATCTAAATTTATTTCAGACTGCCAAGAGCTGAATGTTTGTGAACAGTGAGCGTCCCCAATGCGTTTTATCCAAAAAAGGAGGAAAATCTGTCGACCCCAGATGGAATTTCCCAACCGGGTTGCTTGGGAATATGTATGCAGTAATGTAAATCCCATATTTGTAAGAGGACAGGCTGCAAGGAACAACTTGCCCATCTCTAAAGTTTTCCTGCTTTGATTGTTGACCTGCCTAAGAAAAATGTCACCATGAGTGGACTTTTAACATTCCTCCCTACCTAATTAACTTAATAAAGATGTCTAATGCAGAACACTGGCATGAATTTATGGAAATAGCCTGTCCTGTGGTTGCTTATCTTTTTGAATACTTTAGCATATCATTATGATTTGGGTCTTAAGGAGTCACATTATGCGATATCCTCAAGCTATCCTATCGCTGAGTAAAATTAACTCTTCTGGTACAACATAACAGAAGAATGTAAATCTACTTCTTGCTATGTGTGTTTGATCAAATTCAGGCTAACGGCACTCAGTGATCCATTTCATAATGAAGAAGTATTCCTGTTACCTAACAATATCAAGTTTTATAGTGTTTTTCCTTTGTGTTACAGTCTTCACCATTCCCAAGAATGAACTTTCTATGTAAGGGAATGCGAATAAGATCTGTCACTCATTTTCTTTGTAGGGGAGCTACGTCACTGCCCGTGGCTACTATGAGAAAGCCTTACAGCTGGTTCCAAACAGCAAGTTGCTGAAGGAGAATCTGGCCAAACTGGATCGCTTGGAGAAACGGTTTCAGGAAGTCCAGGAGAAAGACCAAACATAGCATTCAGTCACCGGTGGAAAGAAACTCATGCCCCTTGGAGAAGAATATGGTCGAAGCCTATTTCTCGAAGTGATGCTGAAGGAACTTTGATAGGACTCAGAATTATGGAAGGCAAATTTTGAATGCATGCGTATGTTTGACCAAAGTTACAAGAGACACTCGGCTCCTGTGGGACATGCTGGAGAATGAATGAAAACCTTCCTTTAATCAAGATTAATGTTTAGGCTGAACCCATTTTAATCACATCGGGAGTGTGGGTGGGACACATACCTTCAATATCTTGGTTATCATGGGGAAACCATGGAGACAAAGCACTCATCCGTTACAGCGGGGCTGACATAACACCTCCTGTTAGTCAACACAGGCTCACCTCGTTCATGTAAAGTACCACTGATGGGCTTCATTGCAAGTGCTGCCAGGTCATTCTGAGCCAGGAAAGATGGTTGTAATGGTCACATAAAAGGGTTTCAAGGGGTTAATGCTGAGGAAATGGTGGCCAATTTTACAGCTCTAACTGTGACTTGAAAATTATTCTAAAGAAAGGGAAAACAGTGTCTGAATATCACCCTTGAAGGATGATTGTACAAGTAGGACAAATGATCCTTTGAGGGAAAACCGCAGCTGAATGTTTTACTCATAAGACAATAGTCTTTTTGTATGGTCCATGATGTCAGTATTGTCAAATATCATATGGCTTTACCCTTTGCCCTCTCCCTCCAGACCAAATAATTATTACTCTGAAAAAACTGGAATCATCCAAAGGCAATGGGAAGCTCCAGGATTACTTGTCCTCCTGTCCAGTCCCCAGTAAAAGAACAAACAACTGATCTGATCAGTATAGGAGGTAAAGTAAAGCCACAGAGAGATTAGGGAAGATTTCATAGGCTGGAAAGGTACTAAGGAGGCTTTTTTATGGGTGTGCAGGGACAAAGCCCATTTATCATGGTGATAACACTGACAAAACACTTCGTCAAAGTGTTCTCACCCCCTCCCCCAAAAGATACTGAAAATGACCTATAGCTGATCAGTCATAAATCTATATTTTTAAATACTGAAGTGGGAAAACAAATTCTCTTCAGAAATGGGGCTTTTATTTTTGAGCTTTATTTATTTAACTTATAATAATCAAATAATTAATATATTTTCTCTGTTTTATATGAATTGGGCAGTATCCTTCACAGCTGGCCGCATGGCTGGACGTTGTGACTTTTATTGTCTGAAGTTAGAAAAATGCAGCACCACCGAGGCGTGCTTGAATAACCCCCTAAGGATGTTTCTCAAGCAAATGTCTGCAGAGCACATTGGACCAAACTGCCACTGCAATAACAGCACTTCTGCTGCTTCCACCGGGGTTTGTACCAGTTCACAGACAGCATTGGTGGGATCATGCTTGGTATCACTGCCTTTGGATTTGGACATCAGGGTAGGTCATCAGTTTGTTGTTCTTGCAGCAGGAAACTGCCCCAGAAGTTGTTATATTTGAGCTTGATAGTGGCCGGTGCCTGCAGAAGAGCATCCAAGGTTCGGCATTATTAGTAAAGGACAGTTCAGATTAGGTATGCCATGCCTTGATACACATCTGTCAGGAAAAGCCTGCGTGGCACTGACCCACGTGGTGCCTGGGTTTAGTTGGTGCTGGCCATGGCACCTCGGCAAGCTCCAAATGTGCTCAGCATGATGGGACAGCTGAGCGCTGGTGGCTCCGCTGGCTTCGTTTCAAAAGCTCGGTGTCTAGCCACTACTGGTGGTCAAATGACTGACAAATTATTAACGTGATTCCAACTGCATGTGGAGCTCAGAGGGAGTCCAGACTGGTGCAGATGTCTGCCCTGCCAGGGCTTGTGGACCTGCTGAAGCCATGGCTGTGCGCCCACTGAGACAAGGCTGGACTTGGGAGGTACTGGTCCCCACTGGCCAAGGAGACTGGCCAGTGCCTGCATCTGGGCAGAGGCGGGAGGGAGGAGGTGGTGACACACATTTCTGGGCTCTCTCCCTTTGAACCCTTCGGCTTCCCAAGGGAGCAGCTGGGACCAAAACAAGCAAGTCTTTTGCTGGTGAATTTTCCCTTCTCCCCCCAGCCCAAGCAGCCTACACTGCTTTCCAGGGCTGTGGGCCGGTTTGAGGTCCTGGGGCTGGGTCAGCAAACCTTGTCTCTTCACACGACTTTTATGGCCATGGACTTGCTGATCTGATGTTTCTGCAGGTCCCCAGTGCAGGCACTCCGCTGGATGCCATGCATGGAGTAGCTCTGCACAGCCTTGGAGCTCCCAGGATGGCCGGGAGATGGGGTCGTGCCAGCATTGTCCCATGGGATGGGGAAACCGAAGCCTCTGGCCTCTGTGAGCAGTTGGTTCCCCACTGTGCATTGCGAAGTCGTAGATGGCTCATTACCGGGGTATTCGGAGGTACCTGGACCATAAAGCTCTGTGTCTCTCCCCAAGGTGAGCCTGCCAGAAGCCCTGTGTGCCCAGGCTGGCTGCCTGCAGTACCGCTGTGTGGCGGCGAGCTTGGGGGCTGGCAGAGCGGTGTTTGGTGCAGCCCCTGGCAGCAGTGCTGTGCGAAGCTCCCCTGCATAGCAGGCGTCTGCGGAGAGGGCTTAGCTGAAGTGTGGTGGTTAGGGGTGGAGGGAGATACGTCTCATTTAAAAACATGTATCAGCTATAAACTTTGCCTCATAAAGATATATTAAATAAATACTTTATATTCTACAAGCCCCACAGCAGTGCGGCTTTAAATTGTGGCCAATGAAACATATTTTTTCAAATATAGAAGAAGTTGTATTTTTTATAACAATGCTTTGTGAGGGGGAAGACTTGGTTTTGTGTTTTTAACTTTGGCTTAAATCTTAGTTTGTCTTTCCTGAGAGACCTGGTAGAAATGATTGTCTTGTTCTTGTCCTAGAACCTGATCAAAGCCATCTTGACCTCCTAAAACTACGTGTGTAAAAGTATAACATAGCTTCTCCCAGATCCTGGAGAAGGCTTGATTACCATTTTTGCAACACTGTCTTACTTGCAGAACAACACAGAAAGATCAGACCATTCTCCCGGTGAGGGAGGCGGTTTGATTGGAAGGCATGGTGCTTGTTCATCCATTCGCATGAATTAGGCAGGTAAGATATCCACGGAGTTTAATCCCAGTTGAACCAGATCACGTTTATACGCCGAAAGGCTGACTCCCCACATTTTGAAGCTGGGTTTACGGTAGTTATGGAGAGAGGAGGGCTCGGTAATGAACCCCACTTTCCTGTACCAGCACTTTGTACCCCATCTATGCAGGATGACAGTCTGCAAACTGGCAGTGTGTTTGGAGGACGATTCAGACCCTGAGCTACCAAAGCAGTTAAACCCTTGTGAAGTTTGGAGCTGACTCCCTGTCTCGCTGGCATCCATGCTGAAATGCTGTGTTTGTTCAGGACATTAATCTTGTGAAAGGTTTATTGCAGGTGAAGAAAAGGAATGGAGTATGATATGAAATGGGTTACCTCCACCAAGAGGGAATGCGATTGTGGAAGATAAATAGAGCAACTTACCTTGTGATAAACTGGATATTATCCTAATTAATCATAGGAAATGTCCTCTTCCTCTGGCATTGCACAGCTTCTAAAATAATGAATTATAAATACATTGTTTTCTGCCAATTCCAGTGCTCAGCAGGATTAGCAGAGATTACAAATTAATAAATGGCTGAAGCTCTACCTGGTGGGGGAGAGTTCACTCTGCAAGTTGCATTGGCTAAACCTCAGTGCTCACCAATATAAAAGTGGAGAATTAATGGGAAGCTGGTTAGATAGGACTCTTGTGTACTCACTGTGCATTTTAATCCTAAATGAAAAACATAATAATTGTGTTGCTTTTTCCTTTCTCCATGAATAATATTTTCAGCTGATGGATTTTGTTTTATTTTATTGTTTATTTAAAGTCCAGCATTCTTTGCTTCCATTCCTTTTCCATCCCCCAGGATAAATGATGCAGTGGGGGGCATTTCTCTCTCTCGCAGACTGCTTGGACTAGATTTTCCTACAAATGTGCAGGCAACTTGTTTTGGCCAAACAGTAAGTGAATGCAGCAGTGCAAATGGCCTTCATTGCAGAGATCTTGACGAGGATGGGGAGGGGTGTGCATGCATGCACATGGGCGGAAGACGTCTGAGTCAAAAAAAATCCAAAATAAAGAGCCTAACTTGCAGGGGAGGCTGGACACCCCTAAAACTATCTAAAAACTATGAAAGTGTCTCAACAGTTATAGAAACCAGGCTAAATATAGTGTACAATATTTGGCCATAGGAAGATGATTGCCATTCTAATTTTAATAATTAGGCCATTGAGAATATAGTTGTATGATCTTTTGCCCCACTTGTCCTCCAACTCAGTGAAACAGTTGGTATACGCTTAAGTCCTCTCAATCTGCACATGACAAAGTTGACCAAGTGCTCAATTTCTATCTTTCGTATATGCAATTATGCGCAGTCTTTGGAAAAAATTAGCCCTTAGAGGGTTTTTTCCCCAACCTTCAGTCTCTTGCAGCAATTTCAAAATGCACCATTTTGCTTTCATGTACATTTAAACCCAGCATCAAAAAAAAAAAAAAAAAAGAAAAAAGAAAAAAGAAAAAAAAAAGCGCTTGGCATTCACTACTAGTGTTTCAATGTGGCAAAGTTGCTTCAGGTAATCTTGATAACTTTGTGCAAGAGTTCATTGCCATGTTTGTACTGACTTGCTGAAATTTTTTTCCTCTGGAAAATACCCCTGGTGGTATCCCCTGTAAAAGTTACGGCTTCTACAACTGTATTAATGTAGAAATCTCTGCCTGAAGTGGATGTCACGCTGCGTGTTCCTCTCATGCGGGAGTTGTTTGCATTGCCTGTTGTTCGTATGGTTCTTATTTCTGTATCTAATTTTTTTAATCAATTGTGCATATCTTTAAAAAAAAAAAACACAAAACAAAACAAACAAGAAAAGAGCCCATGGATTAGAAATCTTTAAAAAATAAATTCACACTTAGTAACAGCTGGATCTACGTCAGTGGTACAGGAATTTGCAAAGTCTTTGCTTTTTTCACTGTTGGATTTATGGCTAGATTTCACATAAAGGAGTTATGCTCAAAGTCTTTGCAAAAGAAAATGTATGTAAATGTCTATTTTATATAAAAAGTAAGAAAAGTAAGTGTCCTGTCTGGTTTTGTTCTCTTGGCTATGGGGTTCCTTAGGACCAGCCATGAACAAGTTCTTCTGCAGGTGGAAGGACCAAAGTTTCTTACTGCACTTGACTTACATTTTACTGCCCAAGGAATCCTAGTTATTGGTCATGTAGGAGCAACTATGCCGCAGATGTATTTGAGTCTGGCCATATAAAAATATTGGAGCCGGCATTTTATTTGGAGCCTGAGCATGAGAAAGGATGAAGGCTGGTGCTTACACGGTCTTGATGATTGGACGTGTTATACTGACCTAAGCTCTTCATGTCAGGCTTTATACATCTGTCGGGAATGTGTCAAGTCTACAGAGTGCAATGAGAAAAACAGAACATAAATTAAAAAGAAACTAATTTTGTTCTAATTCCCTTCTTCCTGGCAGACATTCCCAGATGCTCCTGTGTGCTCCCAGGGCTTGGGTCACTCAGGGGATTGTGATGGTGATAAACACCTCCATTAAAAATGGACCTGAAAGAGAATCAAAAGCCCTGAACTCAAGCCATAGCGTTTCCTGCCATCTTGGCGTGTGCAAAACCCTCTGTAGCACGAAGGGGAATTGCACGCTTACTTTGAAGTCAGCCCGTACACCCTGAAGAACTCCCGGATCCCACCAGTGCAGTTTCTTAATGGAGCTTGGTACCCAGAGCTCTTCTGCTCAGGTCTCCCTGATGGAGGTACAGGATGTATGGCCAGGTCATAGCCTGGATCCTGCTCTGTGGAGCTGTGTTTTGCCCTTTCAGCAGAACAGGGAATACAGCATGGTGGTCTTGCCTGCAGATATAGTTGGCAGTTGGCATTGTTATTATCAGAGGAGAGAGATCTTGCTGCCAGCTGCCCAACAGGGCTGGCAGTGCCCGTGGGGACAGGCTGGGCAGCGCTTGCCTCCTCCCCCTCCCCATGCAGCCCCCCCCCCGGCTGCTGAGCAGCTCCCAAGGGGGGGGTAGCGATTGCTCTGCTGTGGGAGACCCCGGGGCCCCGTGTGCCCAGAAGCACCACCACACCCAGGGGGACTCTGCAGTTCTGGCCCCAAAGAAAAGGCAGCTCAATGCTTTAGTTGCTCTTGCAGTATTTGGATAGCAGCTCTCCCTGTAAAAAAGATCAAATAATTCTCATCCTTATGGCAGCTACTTAAGCCTCTCTGTAAACCTCATGTATTGCTTCACAGATGAAAAGCTGCTAGAGGTGTCCAACTCCCGTGATGTCCTACGGGAAGGACAAGGCAAACACAGCCCTGTGCCTTATAAACACACTGCTCCTGGCTGGCTTATGTGAGGAGAGACCACAGGGCAAGGAACTTGTCTGGACTTGCCTTTGGCTGTGCTAACCCTCCTCTGCAAAAGCAATGCGCTTTGTTTCAAACCACAAGGGCTGGGGCTGCTCAGGGCTGGTGGCAATGGGGAGGGGGGAGACGTGAGCTCCTGCTGCTGTCCCTGTGCAAAGCAGGTAGCAAACTACAAACAGGAGAGCCCAGGGAGGTGGTGACCCCCAGCAAGACATGGCTGGAGAACCTCCAAACCTGCCCGATCTGCAGCCTCACTGCCAAAACTGATTGGCCCTCTCATCCAGTAAAGGCTCATTAGGTTGGAAGGAAGAGGGTTGTTTCGCCTGTGTGTAGCCCTGCCCCACTCCACCCCCAGCACTGGGTGCTTTCCCTGGGCCATGGTGGGAGCAGGGCTCCTCTTGCTGCTGGTGTCTTTTCCTGCTCCATGTGGTGAGTCCTGTGCTTGGGCTGTGGGACAGGGGCTGTGGGGAGATGTGCCCCAGTGTGGCGGTTACAGCAGTGAGCACTGGTGTTATCTGCTCTTTTAGCTGTGCTGTACTCTGCTGGTTTTGGCCGGGGCAGAGTTGATTTTCTTCATAGTAGCTAGTATGGGGCTGTGTTTTGGATTTGTGCTGTAAACTCTATTGATAACCCAGAGATGTTTTAGTTCCTGCTGAGCAGTGCTCACACAGAGCCAAGGCCTTTTCTGCTCCTCACCCCACCCCACCAGCGAGTAGCTGGGGGCGCACAAGGAGCTGGGAGGGGACACAGCCAGGACAGCTGACCCCAACTGACCATATGATGTCATGCTTGGCATATAAAGCTGGGGGAAGAAGAAGGAAGGGGGAGATGTTTGGAGTGATGGCGTTAGTCTTCTCAAGTAACTATTACATGTGATGGAGCCCTGCTTTCCTGGGGATGGTGGAACACCTGCCTGCCCGTGGGAAGTGGTGAAGGAATTCCTTGGTTTGCTTTGCTTGCACGCAGCTTTTGCTTTACTTATTAAAAACTGTCTTTATCTCAACCCACAAGTTTTCTCTCTTTTCTGATTCTCTCCCCATCCCACTGTGGGGGAGTGCTTGGCTGCTGGCTGGGGTTAAACCACAACAGATACCAAACAGGAAAATATAACCAGTTGGTTTCCATAAATCATACTGGAGCTTGGTATGCTTGTCCCTGGTGAGTGATTTTGGGATGCCCTTGCTGTAGCTCTGCTGGGACTGGAAGCCTTTCTTACACTCTCCTTCTAGGTGCTGCTTACCCCAGCCTTCTCCTGGCTGCTGTGGCAAGTGAGCTGTTCCCCATGCAAGCCGCTCAGCTGCGGTGAGGTCACTTGGCTGTTCAAGAAAGAGAAATTGCTTGGTCCTGCTCAGCTTGGTAACTGGTGATGGTGGCGCAGTGAGGTCAGGAAAGTGTCTAGGATAGGATAGCAATGAACATCAGCATGTTCTCAAATCTTTCTTACGCATCCTCCTGCAGTGGCTAACACATTTATAACTGTATGGCCTGCTCCCCATCCATGTAAAAATTTCTCTCCTAGGGATGCTTATAGGTAAGAGAAGGAAATGATAATGAAACCAGTGCTAAAAAGATCTGCCCAGCTGGGGCAAGAGAATAACCACCTAACTCCCTTCCCTCCCATCCTGCTCCAATACGATGCTGGTCCTTCTGCTGTCTCTAATGCTATTTCTCTCCCAAGCTAAGGGAATGGTGTTTTCTCCACCATTTACCTCCCTAATAAAGTCTGTCTATTTTCTACTTCACTAGTAGACTTGCTGCTATAGCAATAATCACCACAGTCTCTTGTTGGAAAAGCTAGTCAGCAGCAAGGGCTAGGGAGAGCTTGCTCCGGGTCAATGGCTTAGAAAATTGTGCCTGATTTTGTGACTGAGCTTTCTGCAGTAGTCAAATGCTTTGAGGCCAGAGAATGTCCTGGGAACCTGATAAAATGCTATGAAAAAAGGGAAGGAGAGAGAGAGAGGCTGGGCTGGGAGCCCAGCAAGGAGCTCAGTTAGCCCCTCGACAGCCAGGAGTGCTGCAGGAGCTGTGCAAGGATCCCCACAACCTTGTGGGGCGAGTCCCACTTGTTGCTGCTGACATCTTGGGGTGGTTGGCCATCTGGGTAGATGAGAAAGATGTGGGCTCCTCCATTCTCTGGCACTTGGGTAAGGTAGTGTGAGAGATTGGTGGGCTTTCTAACGCCTGTCAACCTCATGGGCAGGTTAAGCCAGTAGCATTGCCTTCAAGTCTCCACACAGGATATAAGCCCCAAAGCTAGAGAGAGGGCTGGAGGGGTGGTGGTGTGATAGTTTGGATCCAGACTCAGGCTCCTGGTGACTCCAGTGAGTTATTCCAGGCTCTTGCTGGGGCAAACACGGTGCTAAATCATGAGAATTATATTGCTTATGTCTGCATGGCTGAGAACTGAACTTTTGTCCCAGCCTTGGCTTGGGAGAGGCAGGGGACCCCTCCTATTGGCCTGAGAAACACATTGGACAGGAGTGATTAACCAAGTGATTTTTAGCTGGTGCAGACACGGGTCAGCTGAAGGGAGTGGAGGAAGAGCTGCTGTCCTCTTCTCAGCAAAGGAGCCAGAAGCCTGATGCTACCCCTCTCCTGAAACCACCCAGCCTGGAGAAGCAAACCTCTGGAATGAGGAGTTCCAATTGGTTCCCTTTGTGTCCCACGTATTTGAGATCACTCCTCCTGCGTGATCTTCGCTGTCATGATCAGGTTTTGGAGCTGACCCTGGGGAGCAGCACACCCCTTCCTCCTCCACCCAGTGTGTGGTCCAGCAGGCCTGTCAGTGTGTGCATCACTCCCTGCTGGGTGAGGGCTTAGGGGGAGTTTCCCAGAGAATATAAATGTGATTGCCACGAATTTATCTCAAACTGCACACAGTTCAGTGAAGCATTTAAAACTTAATCAGAGCCAGCCGTTCCTGGCTGGACCCTGCTCTAAGTCAAGCTTTCCCTATGTTTATTGTTCATATTTCTTAAGGCACAATCCGTGCCAAAAGCGATGTGAGAAAGCTCTGTCTCCTTGCAACGTATTTCAGACCAAAACCAAGACTGAGTGCTGGGCAGCTCAGTTCAGAGACAAGATCTTTCATGATGACTTTACTTGCTCAGGTTGAGTGCCCCAGGGCACTTAAGGTATGGAAGCTTTGAAATAATAAACTTCAAATAAAATCTGGTGGCATCATTGTAACCTGTTGCACTTGTTACTTAATTTTGTAAGTCCCAGTTGCATTTCATTAAGAATAATTAGGCTACTGGATGAAATCTAAATTTGCTTTTTTTATGGCTGTGCACACACATCATGAAAGTACCTCACAGGAGACCTCAGCTTTGCACACATCAGCTTCTTATCAAGAAATGCAATTTCTGTGTGTTTTCATTTATCTCCATATAATTGCCTTCAGCTTGGAGCTCAGGCTGGAGCCAGGAAAGCTGTGGCACCTGGGGTTTGTCCTATTAATTCCCTACCTGCCAGAAGAGCCTGAGGTGATGTATTTGAGCATGGGGGGGTGTTTCACTGCAGAACATGCCTGTTCTTGTCTTCTGTGTAGGCCTGAAGTGTGGAGTTCATCCTGTTGACTTGAAGAGCCTGGAGGATGCTCAGCCACTGGGATTCTTCTCTTGAATTGGTGGGAGAGAGTTGGTACCTGGAGGGCAGCCCTGGCAGGTCTGTGTTGCAGTGTGCTGCCTTCCCCCCCAGGGAAGAGGGAGAAGAGGCAGGAGTACCTCTCTTTCAGCCTCAAGTCATTGAGCACTGCTTGCCCAGGAGTGGAAGCTGGACTAAAAGTCCTTCTTGCCCAGCTTCCCAGGCTGATTCCCCTCCCAAACTGGGAGGGAATGAGCTGATCTAATAGCTAAGATGAGATCTCTGACAGATGTGAGCTAATGCAACTGCAGAGCTTTGGTGGTGTGGACCAGCCAAGGATTTGCTGGGTTTTATGGTGTAGAAAGAGACTGCAGAGGTGGAAGGGAGGATGCCTCCCTGGTCCCCTGCCACAGAGGAAAGTTACCTTGCCTGGCGGCTTGTGCACATGTAAGGAAAAGCACAGAGCAATGACTGTGGGATGATGCTTTAGGAGTAACCGAGCAGGGCATGGTTCTATTTAGAAAAGTACTACTTGTTTGCATGTTGCCAGAGCAAACACTGGCACCTGTGGCAAACAGTGTTTGCCACCTCCCTCTGCCCAAAACCCAGTTCCTGCGTGTGCAGCAGCTTGAAAATGTATGCAGGGAGTAGCATGAAGGGCAGGAAGGCAAAGGAGGGGGTAGTGTAGGGAGAGGGTAGGGTGCTGAGATGAGGGGGATCGATCTGCCGGACCCCTGGCTAGCATCAAGCTCTGGGAGGTCAGGAAAGCGCTGAAGAGGAGATGTCTGTTTAGTCCCTTCTGTTTCAGGATGCTCCAGGGTCTCATTCCTGCCATGCACCTCTGGGCTTAAAGGTAGCTGCCAAGGGTCAGCCATGGCTTGGAAATGACTCCTCTGGGCAGCTGAGCACCCTGCACGCTAATGCTGTGAGGAAGAAGTTTTTTCTAGACTGGGCTGATCTTTGTTATTTCCCATTTTGGGAGGAAACAGGAGTCACCACATCTCAAAATGTACCCGACCTTCTCTTTTAAGGTGTTCCTCAAACTGGGCTGTTTCTGTGGTTGTGGTCTGGTCTGAGAAGATGTGGTTATTACTGCTGCTCACTACGTGGTCAACCTGGAACAGTAAGTCAGCCTGACCTCCTCACTCACTCTCAACACCTCTTGCAGCAGAAATTCCTCTAAGGACGTGAGGAACTGCTGGGCCCAGGTATGTGGTCCCCAGTCAGGGAGGGAAATGTCCACCCTGGGGCTGAGTGGGACCAGTGCTCTGCCACAGTCAGATCTGCCATGGGTCCTCAGGCACCTCGTGCACCACCCAGCAGCCTGCTTGCTCCTCCTGGGTCTCTGCATGTTTCTCCCCAAAGCCTGGGGAGAGGGCTCCCCTGCACAGGCAGACTGCAAAACAAATTCAAATGTCCTGTTCAGTGCAAAGACCAGAGAAGCATTTCTGAGGCAGGAGAAGCACTGCAGCTTCCTGATAAAAGCAGCCCTGGCAACTGTCCCATTACTCCTAGCAGTCACATTGGTTTCTGTACTTCTAATGCAAGACCAGCTTTATGGGTCATGCTACAGACCTCTTAAAGGGCAGGGACAATGATATAAGTGGCCCCTTTGCCAGCCCTTTTATAACTCATTATAATGTAATTGCAGACCAGTCAGCTTCACATCTGTTTTTTGCTCAACTTGAGCAACGTTTTTGAGGATTGGTGTTGAATAATGAGGAAGTTGCTATGGTATGAAAATTTCAATGTGCAAGATTAACCTTGATGACGAGGTACCTCCTTGTTTCTCTTATCCATGCAGAAATTAGACAGTGCTTTTAGTCTCCACTGTTATGCTGCTAATGCTGGTCTTGTGTTCCCATTACTGCAGCGTTTGCATTGCCAGGCAATCCTGTTGTCAGACAGTGCTGGGAAGTACAGAAACTTTCCTGTTCCTGTAAACAGCCTCCTCGGATGAAAGCTGAGCTGTGCCATTAGCAGGTCTGTTATTTATGGATGGAAGTGATTAGAAAATGAGAAGGGTTTCCCTGTGTGGGGGGAAAAAAAAAAACCAACTTAATTTACAAGAAAGCAAAGGCTTGATTGAACCTCCCCATACCCTGAATCAAAACGCTCGGGGCCACGCTTCGGGGCAGGCAGCTGTAATAAAGTGTGTGCCTACCAGCCCTGTCAAGCCAGGCTGCCCGGGCTTCCCACCTCCAAAGGCTGCACGGGTGAAATAGCGTGGTGGTAATTCACAGCAGTCAGACTGTCATGAAGGGGTGCAATCCCATAGAGGTTAGAGAAGAGATTGAGGGCAGGGTTTAAAAAAAAACCCCAAACCAAAAACAACAAACAAAAACTATAAACCTACTAGAAATCAGTGATAAATGGGCTTCAAAGTTCTTGTCTGAGCACTGGGGTTTCTTGGACCCCAAGAAAGTGAACATAGTCTGGAGAGAGAAGGCAATTTCTTCAGGTCTGAGTTTTGACCTGTTTCGATAATAGCTCAGACAGACTCTTTAATCAGCCCTAATTGCAAAGATCTCGAGACAAGCTCACTGCTGTGTTGTGCCCTGTGCTGTGCGAGTTGGTAACGGGAAACAGCCGAAACACAGGCAAGTGGTGTGCCTCCTGTGGGCACCTCTCGCAGGGCAGGTCGATGAACACAGTTCATGTCTTCCACTGAGCACAAAACTGTCCCACTGTGCGCCCCAGTGCACTCGTTGGGTCTCTAGAGGAGAGTAAACTCCTTCGCTAAAGATCTGGTTTGCTAAAGGTGGGATCTACTGCCAATCTAGTTATTGGGTAACTCCGCTGTGATAGCGTAGCTATCTACCTAATTGGTAAAAGGAATACTGAATGGTGTTTTGACTCTGCTGGAGCGGATTACTCTAAGTTTAATTGTGACATTATACTGCTTATAAAATATGCAGAAAAACCATAATGGGCATACACTTTTCTAGTGTTAATTCAAACTACAGGTAACTGCCTGAAATCATTGTAAAGCTCTCACATGTAGGCCTCTGTTCATCTCTGAAATGCACTGATAACAAAATTAGAAAGGAGGATTTATGGGGCCAGAATGACTTGGCAATCAGTCTCCATAGCTTTTAATGCTTCTCATGTGCCTTTTAGGCTCCCAGACTGCAGGTAACAAGGGCTGAGCTTGATGTTCCAAGGCCAAAACAAGCACAGGGGTTCTGTGACTCCCAAGACAAAAGATTAGCTGTCCTTTTCTCTGTACCGAGCTGGCAGCAATGAAATCTGCTGGCACCTCTCCTGGCAGCTCTCTGCTGCCCAGGTATGAACAGTGGCTTGATGGGTAGCAGATGAAACAAGAAACCTATTTAGCCATTTAAAAGTAAGTCCAGCTGGAGGTCAGGGAATTCTCTGCATTGCTGCTAACATGACATCAGCCCTGCTGAAAAACCTGTTACCGAAGGCCAGCTCTGGCTCCCGGGGCAGGAGCATGTTGTGGGGTTGCAGGTTCAGTGTCAGGGTTTGCTTTGTGGCGGCAGCCTCTTCCCTCATCACCCCAGCGCTGTTGGTTTTCGGTTTGTTTTGTTTTTATCAGGAAATTCCTGAAGAGCCTGGTGGTGACAGTGGGGGAGTGCCACCTCCAGCGGGCAGACAGGCAGGAGCAGAGCATTGCTGTCTCGTGTGTCATCATCCACCCCAGCTGCACTATGTGGACTGTGATGTGACCCTGCTGCCCCTGCAGCACCCAGCCTGGTACGGTAAGCAGGAGCCCAAGGGCTGGAGGTGAGCTGCTGCTGCAGGAGGATGCTTTATGGGGCAAAGTCATCATCTGATGTGCTGATCCAGAAAAAGCATCCCTATTCCTTCCCTTCCTATGCTCTCTGTGCTAGAGAAATGTCCCTTAAGTTATGCCTTTAATTCTTATCAAAGTAACACAATTGGGTTAATTCTTGTCCTAGGCTTTGATTAATTGTCCCAGAAGTTTATCCCTTGGTCAGGGTCTGTGCTCTGGATATGCCTGTGTTTTCTTTATGCACCAGATTCCTGTGTGCCTTTGTGCTCCCCTCGTACAAACTGTACCAGCACAGTTTCCTTCGGCGCTGTTGTGCTAACGCAAGCTCCCAGCTAGCTGCTGGAAACCATCAGCTTCCTCTTGGCCATAGCCCTGGGCTATTAGCTAGCAGTGGGCTGCCAGGGTCCTGCCCACCGAGAAGCAGGCCGGATTAAAACCTGCTTGCTCCAAGAGGCTTCTGCAGGCAAAGCCTCTGGAAGTGATTTTAAGGTGCTGGAGTTAGAGACTTGTGCCACTTCCCTAACTTCCTAGGGGTTTCAAAGGCAATTCCCTGAGTTATCTAGAGCTATGATGGGTTACAGCCAACTGGCCGTGACTGCCTCTGACCATCAGATGGCAGATCAGCCAACATAAAATAATCTTTTTTCACTGTCATGTATCAAATCACTGGCTCGGATGGTGATAGCCTTATGGTTTGCCCATAATGGCAGGAATGAGGGAAATAAGACCCAAGAAATGCTCAGACATCCTGGCAGGCAGCACGAGGAAGGCTGCTTGCGGGCTGCCTGTGTGCCTGTACTCTGTGGCTAAACAGGTATGTCTCTAGGCACAAGCTGGGCTTGATGGCATCTGAGCCGTATGGACAACCCTTGAGGACACGACAGGGCTCCCTGCTTTGCCCTTCCGTGAAGGGTGGGCACTGCCAGTGCCCCTTCGGGCAGCCAGGAGAACTTGGATCCATTTTTCTCCCAATATCAAGAAAAAACTAATCAATAAGTGTCTGGATTGAAGTAAGCCGAGTTTTTCATGTCCTGTATAACTCCTCTGATCACCACTGGTGTTTAGGGAGAATGGTGTGAAGAGTTTCCCAAGCACTGTCCAGTTTTCATGCTGTATGAGACTGATAGAGGCAACTTGCTTTCTTTTCCTGGTCCCTGCCATGCTATTCCCTCTTTTCTTTTGTCCCCTTCCCAAGTATCCTTCTGCTTCAGTTAACATTCAAAGATAGCTAACAATCTTCCTGATCTCTCTCTCTGAATTTACCTCATGTATAAATTCAATTACATGTGACTAACTCCAGTCTGTACTCCCATTTTATAGATACCCACATGTGACCATGGTATTTTGGGAAGGGGAGAAATGAAACAGGGTGACTTGAAGGATGCTGTTTGTACCTGTAAATCAGACATGCTCCTGGAGGCACGGGGTTCACACGCTCATTTGTGCACCCTTTGCTCTGCAGGGGACAAAGTTCAGCCATCCACCTTTGTCACAAGGATGAAGAACTTCCAGGCTGGGACGCTATGGGTGGCTAGTGGCTGGGGCAAGGTGTCTGAGGGCAAGTCAAATGGCAGGGTCTTCTGGTCACAGTTGCAGGAATAAAAGGTAACAGATAAGGGAAAGAAGCCGCTTTCTTTCAGAAACAGAAATGTAAGAGAAGATGACTCCTGCCAGATGGAAAATTCAAGTACCCCTTTGCTCATCAGGTCTCCTCTGCTTGTCAGAGGACCAGCCCCTGTAGGGATGTGCTGATCAGCATTTTCCTGCAGCATGGGACCTTGGAGCGCATTAGGGAAGGTTGCACATTGCAGTGCTGCTGTGCATATCAGAGCGTCTCACAAGCAAAGCCATCCTTACAAGTTTTTACAAAAGTGGGAGTAGTTCCTTTGTATGTAAAAACGTTATGCTTTTGTACTCTCTCCTCTAGATATCAGAAAACTGTTCCCTCAAAGGAATTGCACTTGCTTGTGTTTTGGTAGATTTTAAAGGAGGTGGGAATGTCTGTGAATGTTGCTTTTAATTTTTTACAGCCCCGGTGGTTTGGGGCTCATCCCCAGTAGAGAAGACAGAGGAGACTTGCCAGTCGCCCACTCCCCAGCAGCCCTCCCAGGAGAGAGCACGCTGTCTCCCAGCCAGGGCTAGTCTCTCATGTTAGCAGCTCACTGGGGCCTTTCTCCTGGCCCCTGAAAGTCTCCAGCCCTATAGCAGGCTGCTCGGGAGAAGAATGCAATGTCTGTTATCCAACCTGCAGGGGAATGATGTGCTCCAACCCTGTTTTGAGGCACTGGCTAGGGGCAAACCAATGCATCACCTGCCCAGCTGGGTGCCTCTGCTCAGTGATCCCAAACTGCTTCAAAACATCACTGCCCCAGGCCGGCAGCCAGTGTGGGATCCACCAGCTGCTCTTGCTGGGGTGTTGGGGAAGGGTGGATGCCGCTCGCAGGCAACAGGGCTGTTGGCTGTCATTCAGCTGGAGGGGCAAGCTGTCTTGCAGATGCTGGATGTAGTCTGGATGCTCCTGCAGCGGCTGGGGCCCTGGCTCCTGTCCTGCAGGAGATGGAGCTGCCCCTCATGGACAGCCAGACCTGCAGCGTGCTGCTGAGGGGCACGGACCTGCCACGAAGGCAGGGCTCTATGCTCTGTGCTGTCTTTCCCAACAACAGGGGGGATGTGTGCAAGGTAACAGCTCATCAGCCCTGGCTGCTGCTGGGCAGCAGGCTTGTCCTGTCCACCCACAAACCTTCTTCTCTCCTGGGAAGACAGGGAAGCAACAGCACTGAGAGTGCTGTCAGCACTTTGCTGAGCAAGAGCTTTACAAGGAGCTTCAAGATAACAAAGGCAGGAGTAGTCTTTTGTGGGTAGGAGTATGGATGTGGGCAGGAAACTGAAGTGTGATTGCCTAGACCTGCCCTGGGCATTGCTGACAGTGGGACCTCCATCTTGGCACACAAGTGCCACCATGTCTGCTGAAACCAGAGGGACCCTCAGTGGTGGGACTCCAGGCAAGGGGCAAGGGAGCCTGGCATTGGCAATACTATCAGGAGGTGGAAAGAAGGCAGTTCCCACCTCTCCCTTGATGTCCCCTTACACATGGTCAAGTCTTCCGATACCTTCACTCAGACAGCCCCACTAGGCAATGGTCTGCAATTCAAGGAGTTTGCTTAGTGCCAAACTCTTTTCTGCCAGGCCTAACAGAGTGGGTGCCCTAGGGAAGGCTGTTGACCAGGCTGTCACTAATCTCCTTGGGGTGTACTTGAAGGAATTTTTTTTTTTTTAACCAAGTAGTAGCTTGCCCTCTGTCATACCTTGTGTGAACACTTTCAAAGCAGTGCTGCAGCTGATGTTAGTGAAATGACTTTCATTTTGTCATTCTTCATGCAAAAAAAAGGAGTTTGTGTATGGGGAAGGGCAGGGTGCCAAACTGCAAGCTAACAAACAACAGAGCTTAGATTGGTGCATTTTAGCTTAAACAAGCACAGCTGAATGAGCAGGGACCGTGCCAGGCCACTGTGGGGAGAAGCAAGCAAGGTTGTGTTGGCTTCTGTGGTAAAGCTGGTCTGTCGTGCAACACTGTCAAAGGTCAGTGCTGCTGGCACAGGAACAAATGGCACCTTTCCTCCTCAGCACAATGTGGACAGGGTGACTCCAGAGGCTCCCTTGCATGTCGGAGGACCGGCGGCACCTGGACTCTGGCCAGTGTGGTGTCCTGGGGGGTTGGTTGTGCCAGAGGATGGGATACGCTCAAGAGAAGTACCACGGCCCAGGGCTCACCAGACATCTTCTCCCATGTGGCTGCATTTCATAGACTTCATTGCCCAGCACATGACACCAGGTAGGTATGAGTGCTGGAGGTTTTTTCCTCTCCTGTCTGTTCAGCACTGTAGGGACTCAAATTGCCCTGCTATTTCTGCCTCCCTCCACTCCACCTGCAGCAGTTCTGTTTAATTTCCTGGTGCGGCATCAGCAGCAAGGTATATCATCTTTTAATTTGGGATGGCAAAATCAACGGCTTGAACAGATAAGTCGCCCTTCAGAAACCTATTATAATAGCAGGTCTGACCCCCACATCCTCTGAAGGAAAAGCAGAAGGCTACTCAAGCTGCTCTCTTTCTGGCTGAATGCAGCCCTTCCAGCTCAGCAAGATGTCCCCTGAGCACTGCATACCAGCCCTGCTCTAATAAAAGCCTGCTTTGAGTGCTTGCCAGCTCAAGATCTGAACTGCTGTTGTGCTCCTGAAATGGCGTGCAGGATTGATCGGGGGTTTTCTCCTCATCAAATACAACTCTGAATGCATATGGGAAGAGAGGCACTGTATTAAGTGTCACAGTTTTAGTGGCTTATCAGAAGTGCCTTTCATAGCTAAGCACAGGTCTAGCGACTCCCTGCCGGCCACTTGTATTTTTCTGTGCAGATGATTACAGGGCTAATACAAGTTATTAGAGAGATGGTGTTATTTCTGTCATAGCTGTCAAAGTTGAGGTGTTGGTATTAACTAATACCCAACCTATTATGGCTTTGCTAGGCTTCCTTAATGATTATGTTTTCAAAGGGGGACTGTCCATAGCTAAGAAGGTGCCTCTTAATTGGGAACAGGAACTGCAAGAAGCAGAAGCCACGTGGTCAGAAAGCGGGTGCATTACCCTTTGCAAAGCAGAGCTATCGGGACTGACGCAGACCAAATGCCAGTAGTGATGAAGATGAAGAGAAGGCCAACATAAAAGTGGTGTTTCATTAAAAATAAGCTTGGAGTAGCCACGTCAGCTCTTGCCAGGCTGAATGAATGTGAGCCCACTGTGTTGGTAGTTGGTGGGACAAGTCGTGAAAGTTTGGGGATTTTTAATTTTTTGTAATTTCTTGTCACTCGTTGTCGTGAAGAACAGCAAATCTAGCTGGATTTTGAGAAGCCTTTTGTATTTTTCACTGTGAAGCTAAAGAGCTAGAGACAACACCCAAATGGAGCAGGGCAGATGGGACTGAGGGACACGTTCATATTTGTACTGGCATCTAGTGCAGTATGGTGGGCATCTCGGTCTTTTAGCTGTACATAATTCTGTGCCCAATCTGCCTTGTCTCTAAATATAACTGGTTTACTCCTATGGACCCTGGGTAGCAGAATAAATCAAGTGCTTAGCTGGTGCATGTCCAGATGAGTTTCTAATGTGTTAGCAGAGCTGGCAAGTGTTACATGTATTGGAGATACAGCCCAAAGGCTGGCTCTTCCTTGGTTCAAAGTTGGTTATATGGTGTAAGAAGCATGCAGATTACTGAGTAATTGTACTGATGAGATTAAAAGAAGCACGGCCTGTTGTCCCTCTGTAAGGTGTGCTGAATACTGAATTGATAGAGAATAAATATTTCCTTGAATTATTGGCTGCTTCTCCACTCTTAGTACTAATGACGATGTGTTGATAATAATGTTAATCCTTAGTCCATGCAATTAATCTTCTAGAAATATTTGGTTGTTCATGTGGTTGTTTTGGATGAAGTCCCATCTCCTCAATTTCTCTGTATTGCCTCTAAATATTTTATAGGTAATGAAAGCTGAATGGTCTCTCCACTCAGTGTGAGAAGAGATCTTCTTGGTGGGATCTAGCCTAATGAACCACCGCAGGATTTGCCTGAATAACTGTATGTTCAGCCCACCCTTACCACCAACTCCTTGTCTCCCTCAGGTAACTCCTGCAGGGATGTCTTCCTAGCCCCTCTGCTACCAGGTCACCATTATATTTGTTTCCGATGGGAGCAATGCTGCCTGTGGCTTCAAGCTCACCTTCATGGACATCCATAAGGACTCTGAAGCAGGTGACCTCACTGATGCTGTAGAAATGCCTTTCCTCTCCTTTCTAACCCCTTAAAATAATTACCCTTAGTGTGCCCGAGTTCCTTAAAAATCAAGTTGTTGATTTGGGTTTATTAAAACTACTCTATAATCCCATCTGTTAAATTGTCTCCTTTTTTGCCTGCGTATGGCAGGGTTGGGCCCTGGGAGTGTCGCGATGTTAGTGGAAGAAGGGAAGATTGATACTGCTAATTACCCTGGCTTGTACCCCATGAGCACGAAGTGCCACTGGCTCATTGAGGCTCCAGCAGAGTATGTCATAAAGGTAATAAAAGGAGAAACTGCACTTAAACCTTTGCACTAAGAACTGTTTAGGGGAGCAATTCAATAAAATCCTGCGAGAAACATCCATGACAAGCAAGTCTGTAAATTGTAAGGTTTTGAGGTCACTGATTATTTGCAGGGCATGTTTTGTCAATTAGACATCACCTCCGAACTCATGTGTGGAGGGGCTGTGACCGTTGTAAGTGCTCGAAGTCTGTAGACACCTATCTCACTTCAAGGTAAAGCTATCTTGAAGTCCAGCACAGATTTGAGGGCAAAGGGAAAATAGAGAGCATGTTGCAAACAATATAATAATCCTTTTCCTCAAGAATCAAAACCCCCCAAGCTACTCCTTAGCCCCATACAAAGGTGTCTGCTTCTCATTGTGCATGGGCTGTCCAATAATAATTCCCACTCATAGTACCAGCATCTCTATTTTTATTGCCTGTTGCTGCTTGTGTGCAGCAAGCATTGCACCGAGCTCATTCCAGTCCATGATGAGCCACATTGCTGTTTACATTGTTCAAAGCAGTTCGAAACACCTCTCTTCCCCTGCTGCCTTGGCGAAGGGGTGGATAAATAGTGCTAAACCTAGGGATGCTTGAGGGTATGCGAACCTGTTGCTTAGGTTGAGGGTGTGCAGACCTGTTGCTTGGGTTGCTGCTGCTCTGTGGTGTGAGAACCTGCAGTCTGGATTAAAAACAAAACAAGTGAAAAATCATCCACTTTCCATGCTTGAAGGAAAAGCTCTTGGAAGAGCACTCCATGTGGGACACTGACTGTTCAGAAGTACAGGGCATTGAGTGTTGCAGTAAAGATGGCAGTTGAAATGGCTTAAGGCAAAGCTTAGGCCAGCTTCATCCTCTGCAGACCTGTCTATAGCCCTGCATAGGAGGGAGCAGTCAGGCCAAGATTGCCAACAGACTGTTTTGATGCAAAATGTGACATGCTCACCAAGGGAAGTCATGTCCAAATTCTTCTGAAATCTAGTTTTTCTCCAGTGTGTGGTTAAGAAGGTTAAGCGTTTCAGTCTTGATGATTTCCTCTTGCTCTTCCTCTTTGCAGCTGGAATGTGAAGACTTTGCAGTGGGACTTAGCCCAGGCTGCATTTATGATGCAGTTATATTTACAGTGACCAAGAAAACCAGTTGGGTGAACACTAATTGTTTCAGTTTCAAATTAGAAATCCCTGTGGAAGTAGGCATGTTCTGTCACCAAAATATGCTCTCCCTGATAACATGGTACTCGGTACCACTCGAAGGATGATGTAACGGCTTCTGCAGTAGCCTTGAGGTTTGCCCATCTTCTTGTCCATCATGATATGGCCAAGTGCACCATTGGCACAGGAGATCCCACGTCATGATCCAAGGCCGTGTTTTCTCATGAAGAGCCTGCTGGTGTTGCAGGGCTGGATATAGGACCAAGGACTGTGGCTCGTGTTCTGCTGCAGAGCCAGCAGAGCACACAAGCGTGTGCTGCTGGATCAGGCATCTGCTTTGCACCTCTCTATCAAAGGAGAGAGCAAGAGCAACTTTGCTCTGAGTGTCACTAAAGATGACAAATGTTCAAAGTAAGGCAGAGCCAAAAAGCGGGTGTTGATGGTTGTCTAATTCCACTGAAGTGGATGTGAGTTCTTTATGAATTGAACTAATTCTGTTGGAATTTCATTAATGAAAAATTGTAAACCTGAGGCATTGCTTTCCAACGCTTTCAAAAGGAAATATTTTTTTTTAATTCCTTGCTTTAAATCTGCTTCAGTTTTATCAATATAAAAATCTTTAACTTTAGTGAAATAAATGTTCTTAGCTTCCCTTTTAAAAATATCTATATTTCCATATGTTCCTCCTGCTTGGACCAAATGAAAGCATGTCGTAACACCCCAGCTTTTTTTAAAAAAACAGCTTCCAGGCACCACACTCACTTTAGCAGAGCTTGATATCTATTCTTAAGGTGAAAAGCAATCTGGTGCTCAGAAGTGAAGATATTTTAATCGAATTCTGTCTACCTCTTTACAGGCTTGTATGTGAACCAAAGGACAGAGTGGTGAGAGGCTGGTGCACTTTTCTTTACACCAAATAAACTGGGTAAGAGGCTTGAACTGTCCTGGGTTTGCCATTGACAAGTAATCTTTAGCAAACAGCTTCTATTTTTTTCCCCATCTATTTTGTGGCGGTAGTTTAGTTGTATGTGTTTACCAAATGCTGAATAAGCATTAACGCTACAGTTCCTTTGAAAAGAAATCTGGTTTGCATTGGAAAGGAGTATTTGAGTGGGGGGAAGAATGCTGACAAATTTGGATCTGGAATCTTTCAGGGGAGAACTTTCAGCATCCTGGAGCATTTCACTCCATGCTTTCCAGCACAGCTTTGCCATCAGAAATTCAGATTCTTACAGGAAAGCTCCTCTGGAATAAAGTGCAAGTTTCCTATCCAGCTGCAATTATGGGACTTCCAGATGCTATGCAAACTGAGTGCTCTCAATAGGAAGAAAAGTCTAACAGCTGTTCTCTAGCTCCTCAACTGGTACATGTAGACCATTCAAGAGAGACTTTGCTTGCACCCCTTAACGGTGACAAATACAATTCTCAAGTGTGGGGTTTTTGGTGCAATCAAGGCCATTTGCACTCTGTTGAAGATTACTTGTAATTGCACTCTGAGAAAATTAGGATTACTTCTGTGTACCTGTAGCATAACTGTAGTAGATTAATTCTGGCTGCTATTGCTTACTGACATGGCTGATTAGCATTGCTTTGCAGCCGTCTCTTCCGCAAAAGTTCTTGTTTTAATCAAAGTCACCAAGACTCTAGGGTTTTGGTTATTTTAGAAACCTAGATTAGCTAAAGCCACGAGTGCTCACAGGATGACATTTCTCATCTTAGAAATACAGCTTCTTGTTCATTCCCACGGCAAATCTCTGGATTCTCAACTCCCAAACCAGTGCTGAGTCCAGGGAATACTATGCTGGTACATTTTGAAAGTGATGGGGAGAAGAGTTTCAGAGAGTTCAGAACCCAGCTCGCTTTTGTTCATTCAGCTTAGTAGAGAGATGCTTGCTGTGTCTAACAATGTCCATATCATGTGCAGCTATTCTTAGACACCTGAGCTTATTTTTTAGGGTAATCCTGCTGCATTCTGTCAAGGTAACTTTAAAACAGAATAGCTACTTGTGGCAGAGCTCCCTTCCCTGAATAAGAGAGATGATTCAAAGGAGTTTTTTCTCACTGAGAAATGAGATGACTAACTTCTGTTACCTGAAATAAGCAGCCTTGTTAATTCTGTCAGTCTGATATTCCCCTTGAAAAATCTCATTATAGAGAAGAGTCTTGATCCTGGAGGCTAGTCTGCTATTGTTGCTTTCTACTTTCATGAATGTGTGCCAGCTGCTGCTTGAGGGGATGAATAACTTCCCTTCTGGAATGGGGACTTTTTTTGAGGCGACAAGCCAGAGCTATTGACCCAAGTCGGAGCTAACTCTTATTTCCTCTCTTGCAGAGGACGCAGGAGGAGAAGATTCAGGATTAACAACTGCACCGATGTTGCCTCTGAAGGATGTCCCCTTAGGTAAAGAAATTAAATTCTGCTCAGTTGATCTGGTCTGAGGAGCATTCCTCTAACATAGAAGAGGATTATGTAGTCAGGCTGATGCTTTCTGACCTCAAGTTGCCTTTTGTGCACTTCTTGCATGGATGAAAAGTGATAGGCGGGTGGCCCATCTCTCATTCTCCATACATGTGATATGTCCTCTCCGTTCTGGTTGCATGCACTTCCTATTGGGAGCAGGGACACAGAGGAAGGGAGAGACCTGCTTTCAGTGCCAGAGCCTCGTTTGCTCTCTGATGTGCGCACCTCCTTAGGATTCAAGCTTTTATGTGTCTGTTTTTCCTCCCTCCCCGCTTCGAGACAGAGCAGACAAATTTGGTCTCTCCTGCATCTTTGCCCTTGGAGCAGTCAGCCTTCACTGTGTGAAGTTGTCTAGGAAAACAATAAACTTGCCTGCCAATGTATGACTGGTTTTCTGGCCCTTTTGCAGACACCTGTGGCCTTTCCCCAGTTACTCCCCTGTGGCTGTTCAAGTGTGTTAGTGGGGCTGAGGAGGCCTGTCCTCATTGTTGGCCATGGCACACTGCCCTGAAGCTCCTTGGAGATTACCAGGGTGATGGGGCTGTCATCAGCCCTACGTGGCTGCTGACAGCTGCCCACTGTGTGCAGCTGTGAGTGTGACCAGCACATCCCTGGGCCACCTCTGCTCCTCCAGGCTGGAGCGCAAACAGGTGGAGAGCTATAAATTATATTCACACCTTCATGTCCTCTGCAAAACCTTCCTTCTGCCTTTCCTCCATGATCACTAATTTTAGAGCTGGCAACAGTTTGGTCTTGCTTGTAGGAGATCCATTAAAGTTAATTAGACTATCTGCTATCAGAGCTGTAGCAAAGCCAGAACTGATGCAACACATTTGCCATGGTGAGAAGCTCTTGCTCAGCAGTCCTGAGAATAAGTGACTAATTAGAGAAGAGACAGAAGGGATGTATCACTGCTCAATAAGGAAGCTGTATGGCTGACTGTAAGTAGCTCCAATATGTTTGCTTTCATTGTACAGATCCAATAAACCCTTGCACTGGACTGTGACAGCAGGAGACCATGATAGAGCCCTGAGAGAGTGAACAGAACAGGTAAAAACCAAGCAATACCATTAAAAATGTTGACTTTGGTGTATTTGCCCCTACAATATTTCTCAAAACAGATCTAGATGCACAGATAAAACAGTGGTGACAGCAAGGCAAAATGACGGATATGTAGTACAGGTTGACGAATGAGAAAGGAAATACAGTAACTCTGGTCTCATTTAGCTAACTTGCAGTTTATAGAAGTATGTTTTATATCTGGTTCTTATTACTAGCAATAAAAAGTCTTAAAATCTAACAGAGATGACTGAGTGTCCTCAGCATCTTACTCTCTTGGTGCTAAGCAATATACTCATCTATAAAAATCTTGCTGACTCTTTCTTCCTAATGGGAAGGAGGAAGAAGTACATGTGGAAAAGAAGCACAAGTGACTGACACTACTATTCTGCAAAACCTTAGTGGCTTATATTTGCACAGTGGAGCAGTCAGCCTGCACTCTAGGCTCAGGAGGTCTACATAATCCATCCCAGCAATCTTCTCAACTGAAAAACTGAGAAGAGGGGATTTGTCTTCAAAGTCCTCACACCTTGCTTGTTTCTCTTCATGGCTTACTTTGAGATTGGTCATTGCTTGTGGGATTTTTGCCCTCTTCCTTTACAAGTATGCTTTCAGGATGCACTTAGAGGGCAGCTTGTTCTTTCTCTGCCCTGGTCACAGGTGAGACAGATGAAAACCATCACGATGCATCCCCACTTCGACATGCTGAGCTATGACTCCAACATTGGCCTGATGCAGCTAGATGTTCCTCTGGAGTACAACGCTGCTGTGAAGCCAGTGTGTCTGTCCAACAGCACAGACGCATTATCCTCCTCTTCCCTCTGCACTGCATCTGGATGGGGGATCATCGAAGAAGGTGGCTCTTCTGATTTCGTATGTTTGCCTATTATGAGTAGAACATACATTTTGATCTCTTATTTTACTCTTCTGCCCAGACCTAACCTTGAATTTATTTCCGAAGCAGATGGGAGCCCAGCTAGGTGGTTGCAGCAGACACAAGTGCCTGTACCTGAGAATGAAATCTGTGAGAGAAATTACTACTTCAGGCACCCTGGAGGGATCACAGCCAGGATGCTTTGCGCTGGCTTTGTTTCTGTGGGAGGCCAGGACTCCGTGTCAGGTGAGGTAAAACTAAAGGTGAGTGCTCTTGAAGGTGTCTGCACGTGGATGTTGGTAGATAATGTAGGGGAAGGAACTGGGGAGGACAGAGGGGAGAACAGCATAGAGCAAGTGACAGTCAAAAGCTTCAACAATTTGCTGTCCCTGGAGTGGTCAGTACTTACAAGAGCAATAAATGCAGTCAATCCATATGGGAGATACAGGCAATGTGCAGTGTTGCTTGGAAGTGGGACCAGAGAGTTAGTAATCTTTCTCTGGATTGTAATTTTCATGAGACTTGTGGAAGAGAGGATGTTCTTCTCGAGTCCCATCTCTTATCCTAGTGAAACAGTTCCCATTGTAGCTTGCTTTAAACTCTTCTTCATGGCACTCTTGTCAAGATAAACTATGATGACTTCTATTGGTTTTATAAAACTCTTGTATTCAGAGGACTGTTCAAGAACTAACCTCCCTGAAATCATGAGGCAAGCAGGTAAGAACAGCTGAGTAAATAAAAGGCAAAGTAATTCTGACTGAGGCACTGTCAAGCTAAACTGCAGGTTCTGCTCAATACCGCAATCTTATGGCAGACTAATAAATTATGTGTAACGCTAAGGAGCACTATTCAGTCATATTTTGTCTGGAGCCTGTGCTCATTGTTCACTCCACGCTGATAAGCAAGCCTTTAAATCAGCCTCTTCATTCCAGGCTAGGGCTGAGTTGCACCAGCGGCTGCACGCCCTGTTCCCGCAGGAGCCTTTGTCTTGGGCAAATCTGATCTGCAGCAGCTCTCTTCTTAGCTGCAGCAGCGCAGAGGCCAAATGAGATAACTGGGAGTCCTCTCTCTTGGTTCCTAGGGTGGTTTTGGTGGTCCCTTGGTTTGCAGCAAGGAAAATGGACTGTTTACTCTTTATGGCATTGTCAGCTGGACTGTTGACTGTGCCAGCCCAAAGAAACCAGGGGTCAATTCAAGGGTAAGGATTTTCCTGGACTGGATAAGACTGCTGATGAAAGGTGAGTTTTCTTTGTCTAAGAGATGAGTCCTGAATATAACCCCTTTGTATAAAATTCCCCAAGTGCATTGAGGTTTTGTCAGGTAGACTTTTTGAGGCAATTGAAGAGGAAGAAAAAAACAACAGGTGATTTCCTGCCTTCCTCTTCCTCTTGCCTTCCTCCTAAACAAAGCTTACTAGAAATTAGAATGGCAGTTTCGGAAGCAGAAGACTTGTATTTAGCACTTCTGATTCTCAAATTGAATATAATCTCTGGACAGATACTTTTCTCAGTAAAAAGAGGCTGCTTGTGAAAATGCCTACCAGCCCCGTGTGATGGGCAGAATAGTTTGGGACAACACTGTAAACCCTGTGTATCTGGATATAATTAGCACCATATTCAGAAGCCTGCAGGATAAATTTTTCCAGAGAAAGAGTAGCATATACTAGTGAATAAGGACTGACTACCTGAACGTGGTAGGTATGTTACAAAAGAAGAGCAGCCTGTTCTTAAACTAAGGGCTCTCTCATGCAGAGAAATGAGAGGAGCAAACCCGTTTGAAGTGTTCCACCTGAACCCAGCATTGTCATACTGCTTCCTCGCACCAGCTCTATCTTCTTTGCCACAAGTTTCTTTCCTGCTGAGGCACCTCAGGTCAAGGTGAATTTGGCTTTATAGTTTCACTGGCAAATGAAGAAGTCCATCTCTTCAGCTTGTTTAATCTGATGGGATTTGAGAGATTTCAAAGAGCCACTAGATAGCTTCAGGTCTCTCTTCCATGTTAGATAAACTGATTTGTCATTCTAGAGAAATGTTTCATTTTGGACTTTGGCTCAAAGTAGTTACACTGGGAAACTGCTGATGCAAACCATTTGTCTTCCAAAGCTTTATCCCTCCTCCTTCCCTACATGTGCACATGTACAGCCAAGTATGTAATTCTCCATTTAGTGAATAGCTGTGATTGTCCTACAGCATTTCTTGAGAAAGAGGAAAGAGTTTTCATGCTTCTTCCCATTCTATATTTTATTCTATGGCTGCCAGCAGAAAATGGAAGACTCCAGCTAAGAGGAATACTTTTTTTTTTTTTCTTCTTCTGTATCCTGAATAAAAGGTGCTGCAGTTATGAGCAGGAAATTAAAGTATATATTAAAGAAAAGAGCACGGTGTGGATAATGTTGCACTCTCAGGTCAGGTGAGCACTTGGACTGTCCTGCTTTGTGCCGCAGCTGCCGGTCTTTCTCCCTCATGTCATCGTTCATAGTCCCACACTGACCTAACAGAAATGTTAGTACAGGTGCTGACTAAGGGAGAACTTTCTTCTAAACTAAAACCAGTTAACAAGATAAGTCATCACTTGTATGGTAGCCAGACCGTCCCTACAGATAAGCTGGGAGTTGGCCGGAGATCTTCCATACCCTTGGATCTGACACAACTGGCTGCTGACCGCTGGCTCTCTGAAGGCTGTAACGGCTTTCATGGATTTACTGCGCGTCAGGCAGTTTATGCAGGGAATTGCTCAGCTCTGTAGCTGTAAATCTTTCCCAGAGGTGGAGGCTCTACCATTGCGTACGGCTCTTACATATGGCTTCATACAAAAAGTTCAAAGCCCTGAGGGCTCTTTGAGCCAGATACTGACCATTGGCTCCTTTATCTGACTTTCATATGATTGCTTTTCTGTTGTAGGAAGTGCTTGACAGTGCTGACTGTTCCTGAGTTTTGTATTAACCTGTCTCCAAGCATGCTGTGCCCCTCCTCAGATGCTGAACAGAGCGTGCTGCAGGGAAGTGGCAGCGCACCGGAGACCTCAGCACAGGAGCAGCCAGCGAAGCTGCCCACAAAGCTAACGGGAGGCGTGCACGCAGGGCGACCGCAGAACTGCGCGGAGCTGTCGCGTGCCGGAGGCTGCAGCGCTTGGTTTGCAGAAGGTGGTGGAGCTGGTTCAGTTCGGGAGCAGCTCTGGGAAGTGCCCAGTAACAAGTTTGAGTCTCCTAACATCTCAGTGTCAGTGGACACAGCTCTCTGGATTTTGTCCTGGGAAGAGTGTGTGTGTGTGTACACACGCAGGGAGGGAGGCTGGTGAGCAGAGCCAAGGGAAGAAAGACTGTTGTAGCTAGAAGCAGTGGGCTCGTGTGAAGGAGCCAGGAGTCCAATAACACTGGTGCTGCAGGTTTCCTGTGCACTTGGGTATGTTGCTTAACCTGCTCTATCTGTCCCTTACCATCCTTGGAATAAGGGTGGGTTTTTTATCGTCCATGTTTTGGACTGAGCTTCTTGGGGCAGGGACAGTTACTTAATCTCCTAGGCATGTACTTAGCATAACCAGAGCTATGGTCTTGGGTGAGACACTCTGTCAGCTTGCTGCTGCTTTTAAAGCACAGCAAACAGCCCTGTCCTACTGTTGTGCCTCCTCCTGCCTGTTAAGCATTTAAATGTTTCTCCACATCTGATACTGTGACAGCCTCTTCATCAGTCTTTCTCCAACACTGAAGTCCCCCCGAGTTACTGGGTGACACTAGCTCTGGCAACAAATTGGAGAATGCTGTTGCTCATGGCTTTAAAAAGCAATCTGTTCAGGAGGGGATGTGCTTGCAGACTTGTGCTGTAGCCAGGGTGTTGGCATGCAGCGTGTGCTCTCCTCCTCTTCCCGCTGGCATCCTTGCTGGTGCTCCAAGACATCACACCACTGAGATAAAAATAGGTGCCCCAAAGTGATAAGCAACAGGAGGTGGGGATGCTTTCTCTTCCCAGGAAAGTGCGGCACAGCCAGCGACTGCGAGGGCATCATTAGCACGGTGGCTCCAGGGCTGGTTAGCAGGGGCTGCAAATGCACGCGAGGCTCTTGCCCGCACTGGAGCGGGCTTGTCTCAGCTGAGCTGCTCATCGCTGGGCGAGCTCAGTCATGGCAAGTGCATGGTGCTGTAATGACCTGAATTGAGGTATCGCCCTGAATGCAAAAATGATTTTTAGCACGAATCTAGAGACAAGCTCTTGTAGCTCAGGTTGATGTAGCCATGCCTGCACTGCCGTTCCCTGCTGTCACCCAATGCAAGCACGGGGCCCCTGTCCTGTACGTGCAGGAGCCCTTGCCTTGCCCTTGTGCAAAGCTGTGCGATTAACTCATTGCTTTTCAGCCTTGGTTGAAGAGGTTCTAGGTTGTTTTGTTTGTTTGTTTGGTTGGTTGGTTGGTTTTTTTAAGGCTAGTTCTCTTGGAAGAATGGTACCCTCCCCATAACTCAGCTTGGCCAGGGTCTCTTCCAGTGTGGGTTAAGCCCCGTCGTGCTTCCCTGTGTGCGCCCTCTGACAGTTGCTGCAGCTGTGCAGCGCTGTTCACACCACAGCACCTTCCTCAGGAGGCAAACGTTCCTCATCTCCCTTCTGGATTTGAAGGATTTCTACCCAGCAGAAGGGCTCAGCTCTCCCCATCTGCACTCTCAGCATCCCGTGCAGGTACGCAGAGACACGGTGTAGTGTCAGCATCCAATCTGAGCAGAAAGCTCATAAACGTTGGTGTAGGAGGGAGCACACTTAAACGGAATTTAAGCTGCTCTACAGAGGATGTGACTTTAACAATTGCTGCCTTGGGAGGCAAACAACCCTATTATGCTTGGTACTAAAGGGACATACGGTTCTCATTAGTGATCTTGTTTTCTCTCCTCCTGCTCCGTTATAACCACTCAGATGCTTCCAAATATTTCCCTGTTGATTTGGTCTCTTACTTAACAAGTGTCGAATCTGACTGCACTGTGTATGCATGCAGCTACAGCCTAAGCCTGTTCTTCTCCTGTATTTCTGGAGAATCAGAGTGCATAGACAAAAGCATAATATTTCATAATGCTTGTCAAGGGCTGGTCACAAGGTCAATTAAAAAATAATTACATTTCTTCCTGAGTAGTAAGTGACCATCTGAGGTTGGTAGGCCCAGGTACTTGTCCAACCTGATATCTGTTTATCTGTTTTCCGGGCATTGATTCAAAACACAGCTCAGAGTAAATTTGCAAGGAAGTCTGCTTTCCACTAAGGCCTGGCAGCTCGCTCCTTTATGCTGCTTAGCTTGTGTCTGCTGCCTGGCTCTCCGAGGCTAAGGCGACAGGACTGCCTTGTGATCGTGCACACTGAGAACTCCTGCAGGCTTGTACCAGCCTGCATGCTGGAGCCCAAGAAGTGATCCAGTTGATGGGAATGGGTTTTAAATAGATATCTATCTCTATCTTTCTCTGTGAGTGTGTGCATGTGTGTGTATATATTATTTTTATATATAATATATATAATCTGTCCTATGTAGGGTTAAGTTTTTTATCAGATTAATGAATTTTGACCTTTCCAGTGACTGCAGTAGCTCTGCTCTTACCAGTGATATCAGGATATTCAGACTTCTTGCAAGTCTAGTAATACTGGGGGAGGGGGGGACAGGTTTTTTTAGAAAAAACAAACAAACAAACAAACCAAAAGAAAACCAAATATTGGAAAACCATTTCCCACTAACTTTATTGACCTGCTAGACTATCTTCAATCATGGGCAGAACTGGCAGGTTTTGTAGAAAGCTTTTACTGTCTTTTCTTAATGCTTTTATCACTGAAATGCACATTTATCCACAGAATGTGTATCAGAAGTGGAGTTAGAAGAGCCCCGGGGGTTTATCTCTGCTCCTTCCTCATCAGGATACATGGGAAGCACAGAGTGCTCTTGGATACTCTGACTGTCTCTGAAGGGCATGGCAAAGATTATAGTAAAGCATCTGTCAATAACATCATCACTGACCTGCCAAGAGGGGTTTCTTGGGATTTATGAAGAGAGCCAGAGAGGAAGAAAAGTGCTAGGTAACAACAAACGATCCTGCTAAGGACAGCCAGTCCTAGAAATTTCTCACTTTAACTTGGGCCAGTTTGGGAAAGGGTTTCCAGCCCCAGTTGCACAGCTCCAATGTGTGGCAACCTTAAGTTAAGCTTCAGACCCCAGGCTGTAAACCTGGCTGAAGACTGTAGTCCCAGCGTAAGTGTGCAGCGTTGACCCAGTAGAACTTAGTACACTAGAGAGTGTTGAAAGCTGTGGTATTTGGGCAAACCCTTATGGACACTTGTCTATATAAGTGACTTATGACCTCCTGTATTGGCAGCTTCTTATTCAAAGTCAACCCCCTTCCTCCATACCCTCTAAGACAATGAAGTGAGATGCAATGACGGTACATATTATTTGCCTCTCGGAGGTGGAATGGATGACACTGCAGCATTAGTGTCTGGGAAGCAGGGGTGTGTCTCTTTCTTTATACCAAAAATAAATAAATAATCTCCTGTGCAGGGGGCTATGGTCTTCCTCACCCTGACCCTGCTGAGGTGCAATCTGGTCACTGAGACACTAGTCTAGATGAACGCAATCCACAGACTTAAAAGAAAGATAATTTAAAATGAAAGCGAGAGCTTTAATGCTCTTTACCAGAAACTTTACATTTCTGGAGACCTGTATGTCCACATGTGTGGTTTGCTCGTGTATTACATGCTGTACAGTTAAGTAAAATCTAGTTGAAGTGCAGAGTGGCAGGGAGCAGGAGCACATCAAGGTTACTCCAGTGAGTTAGGCCATTTCAAAATGCATGGGGGAAATGCTTTCAGCTCCCTGTTTCAAAGGCTCTGTACACAGAGCAGGGGAAAAAGTGGAAGAGAGAAGATGCAGGGCAATAGCAGACTCCTACATCTGTTTGAAATGGCAAGTCAAATGCCGAGTTTCTTGTCTGCTGTACAAGCTGTGTAGTATATAAATATTTTTATATATAAAGAAAATCAGTCTCTACCTTCACTGTATTGAAGTCTTGGGACAGAAGGGAGGACCATCATGCCTTTACGTACACAAGTGATGGGCTTTAATTTAGCTGCTACCACTGAAACGTTGTCACTGGAGCAGATTCGTAGCCATGAAAAATACAAAACAAGGTGTCAGCGTCGAAGGGGTAAAGAATAAAACTCTTAAAAAAAAAAAAAAAAGCTCCACTGTACAAACCTGAGGAACCAATTTTTTTTAATACTAGGGCAGTGGGGGGGTGTGTGTGTATTGATTTAATTCTTCCTGCTCCTGCACACAGTCATTCTGAAAAGGATCTAGAAGTACAGATGACCATGACAGGTATCCAGGGGTTGGTCTGGTGCTCTGCAGGGAGAGACTAAACAGACTCAAAAGGCTGGGAAAGATAACGGAGGCAAAATGCAATGGCTTTATAGACTGCTATAAATGGCACAGAAAGGTGACTAAGGAATGTTTAGTCACGAATTTTTGCAAGGTAAGGAGTAGGGACATCAAAGGGAAGTATCAGCAACTTGAAAGCAAAAGTAATTAATTGGAACTTGTTGGCACAAAATGTAAAAGGGGAGGGGGGGAAGTAATAGGAAAGGAGTGGGGGGAAAACTCATGAAGGCTAGATCTTGCAGAGGTTTTATTTGGTGTGCTGAAGGATCTCTGACCTGTGAAGAAGTTCCTTCTCCCAGTTCTTTAATGTGTTTGTTTCTTCCCCTCTCTCATCCCCCTTGATTCTGCCTCTGTACAGGTTTAATTTACTGTGATTATAAATGTTATAAACTAGGTATACAGAAGCATTTCTCCTGGGTCGGTATCCACACTGACATCTTGGTAGACAAAGTGTGGTGCAGAAATCCACCATCTGCCTTTGGGAGTCCTGTGGGTGAATTCTAGTGTGTATGTTCTCCAAATATTTCAAAATTAAGTGATGCCTCTGGAAAATGTTTTTGAATAGCTATTCTGTGTAGACCCTCATCCTCTTACATCACACCAGTGGTGATGGCTAATGCTGTAGGGAAGAGGCCCTTTTTAACTCTGGGTGTAGATGAAGGCTACGCGCGTGGTCATCATAGCTCTCATATAAGGGAAATGAGCTGGTTTTTCCTGACACTTGAACAAGAACGCCCTTTTGTTACCAAAAACAGTAGTAATGCTTCCAGATGAAGACCTTTGGGATGATGGAACATGCTAACAGTATTTTTTTTTTTAATTAAGAAAAAAAGTACCCACCAAATCTAAAGTTTAGCACGTCAGTTAACTCTGAGTTGGGAGTGAAAGGACAGGGGAGGAAGAAGACAGAGGAAATGCTAAGGAGCTCTTAGAGCACTCCACAGCTATCCTCCTCCAAGAACTTATAAAACCACACAAAAAAATTCTAAAAGTATATCTATTACAGCTGAGAATAACAGTTTAACTATCATAACTATTTATATGCAGGACAGAGGAAAATACTATCAGAAATGGGGCTATCAGTCAAACTTTTCCCTGAATAGGAGTCTAATAGATAGCTCCCTGGAGCGTCCTCCAGCACACAGACTGGCTGCTATGTAATAGCATTTGTTATGGCTGGCAGTTTTTCAAGGTTGGGTATATTAAACTAGATTCCTATGTCTATTTATATGCCAACATATTGAAACAGCCTGTTTTTTTTTTTTTTTTTCCCCGCTCCTTCTCTAGAGCTAGTGAGCAACAGAAGTCAGTGGGTGCCTGTCTTCAAATTGAATTACTTTTACTGAGGAACCTAAAACATAGACTTGGGTTTTAATGTCAGTGTGAGCTAGAACTTTAGAATGATGGTATAACAGGGCAGAAAGAGGCTGAAAAATTCAGAGAGCAAGAAAGTAATCTGAAAACAATTGAGCGTACCTATCAGTGGAGGTGGAATAATGGCAAAAATTCCCTGTCCCATCTCATTTTCAATTTAAGTCCAAGAATGAACCTTTAAGTAGTCTAGCAATTTTTCAGGACAGATAAAGCAAAAAAATGCCTAGCCTCGTAGGTAGACTTTGGGCAGCTGATATTGTGCAACGAACGGAACAAATCCACTTCTTGCAGGACAGGGACTGGAGGTGCTGCCCACTGCCTCATCAGGAGGTGACTGCCTAGCAGCCACGTTACTGGCATTGGACATCTCTCAAGTGTGAATAGTTCCTCACTTTTCTGCCTTTCCACAGAGTTACTTGTATGACTTTGCCTACATTTCTCATATGGTGTTTTTACAGTGGTGGTGATGTGCTTGGATTTGCTTCTAGCTGCGCTATGCGGTACCGTGTAGTCTCTTGTGTTTCTCCAGAGTCCTGGATCCATGGTGAAGATGGTGCTCTGCTCCATCAGCCCTGCTGCTTTCAGCACTGAATACTTGATACTCAAACTCCAAGGTACAGTCAAGCTGTACAACCACTTGTCTTTAAAGATGTACTGACCTGCTTGACCGAAGCTGCAAGAATGCACTTGTTTTCAAGATGCCTTTGTGGGCTTTCCACAGACTTTACATGCAGATGGTCTCCAAACATATGAAAACCCAGAGCTCTCTGAAGCTCTAGCCTGGATAGAATTGACTGATAAGCAAAATGCTGAAGCTTGAAACAAGGCTAAAGTGAGTTTGAGTTTTGTAGGATTATGATGAACAAGGTCTGGCCTGGTAGAATAGGATTGTAGTAGCTTTCCTAATTGGCTTGTCCTCTAATTGAACACTCCTTTTTCCAGATGAACTTTTAAAATGAGTATTTCAAGGTTCTGGTCTTCAAATTGGCTCTCACCCATGATCCATGCTTTTCTTTGGGGGTGACATGTCATGTAGGAATTGCCCTAGTCCCTGGTGAAAGTCCATTTAAAATCTAATATTAAAGCTCAACTGAATACTCTACATTCTTATTCCTTCCAGGACAAAAGCCTGGCAATGTCTCAAAAAAATCCCAAGGAGAAGAGCTTAGAGTTGTCACAAGGCATGGATGTTGTCTTTACAAATAGGGAAGGAATGATCCAGTCACCAGCATACCCCATGAGATAAGCAAATGCCACCAGGTGAACACCCGAGTTCTGGCTTTTGTAACTCCCACATGAAAATCTGCAAATATCTGTGATGTGGTTTTTAATGTATCCATAGGTATTTCAGTACATGTTAGAAAACTGGGCAAGTTCGTTAAAGAGAGTTAGGAAAGCTGGGGAGTACCTTCTTTCCGGCAAACCTGACACCTCTGGGCAAAGCTGTCATCATAAAGCATGAAGTGGCGTAACTAAGCAGTTAACAATGGCAATGCTAAACTATGTCACTAAAAATCTTTTGGTACTTTAATCTGTTTCCTTTTCTTCCTCCTTTATCATGCTTGCTTAGGGTAAGAGATAACTTTCCATTCCCATGGCAATAGCATAGGCTTCTAAACTGTTTGAAAGCTTAACTTCAGAGGTAATGGATAATATGACCGAAATAAATTTGGACCAGTATCCCATGTTTGATTATTTTTTTTTTTTCTTTTCTCTTTTTAATGGGCGTTACAATCCCTTTTGCCTTTGCTCACATTTTGATAGCTATCCCTAGGAAATAAGAGCCAATTGTAAAATATGCTGCCATTGTGACTTTGTTCTTTGCTTTGTGCTGCAGCTCCCACTGGAGAATTGTAGTCCCATTAAAATCCATTATTCAGCCTGAAGTTCTGGACTTCTGGACTGAAAGAAAATTGTCTAATTGTTATGGCCAACTGATGGTGTATGAAGGATGTGGTCTAACCAAATAGTTAATAGATGAGAGAGACCTCATCTTAATGCTGGAGAGAGAGAAACAGAGGAGATGAATTAAGTTTCTTTTCCAGATAGATGGGGAGTTTTACATTGCACACTTCCATGCTCCAGGAGGATCGCTGATAATACTTGGAGCTACTTCAGCTAGCTCAGTATCTTTCCCTTCCTAGAAATACTGTGGCAATCAAACGTATTGGATGTGAGGTACTAATCATGGCATGGCTGTGCCTCAGAAGAACGTAAGTCTCTCTCTGGGTTGCTCTTTCCCAGGCTTGAACTTGTGGCATAACAACTTGCTGCGTGTGTCTGAAGCTGTGTGCCAAAGGCAGCAGGTCAAAGCAATGGGGCCAAGGGAAGGGAAGCTTTTCCTACTGTCCTGGTACACCAGGGGAAATACCTACTCACCCTGACTCAGAAGCTATTGGCTTGGTTAGGTAGAATATTGCTGGGGAAATGAAGCTGTGCAAGTATCTTCTGCATCAGGAGAAAGCATAGACTGGAAATTTAAATTGTTCAGGCACTCATAGATACAAGGTTCTTCAGTGCCACATCCCAGTTACTCTCAAAGTGACTTATTCCCTAGCGAATATGGATGTCCCACAGGCTTGTGAGCATTGCATAGTGTCTTGCACAAAAGATCCTGAGGTGGGGCAGCTTTGTGGCAACTATAAATGCAAAGGAATAGAGACATCTGTGTAAACACTTTAGGAGAGGCTAATGAATTTTTAAGTTTGAATTTGGCCTGTTAGGAAAGGTCACTCCAAATGATCCTGTATGTAGGGTTTCAGTGTCTGGCCTCTCGATCACTCTTCAGAGGTCAAGTAGTTTCCCAAGTCTATAGCCCTTTTCTTCGTTGAACAGTTCTCTGTGTAAATGGCATGTAGAATTTGTGCTTTGAAGCCATGCACGTGTTTGCTTCAACCAACAGAACTTAAAACCCAACACTAAGTTCTCTTTTTTTCTCCAATATTAATAGGCCTGCTTAAGGAAACTCACGCAGAAACAGGTTTTTCTTTGTGATATGTTTTCTCTTTTCCTTTTAAGAGTGCCCGGGCTTTGATCTAATTCCAGTTGGAGCCACTGAAATAACATCTTCCAGTTACCCTAGCATTTACCCTGACATGCTGAACCACGCTTGGACTATTTATTCTAATTCAGGAAATAAGCTGAGGCTGTACTTAAAGATTTTGTAGCTGAGGATGCAAAGGATTGCATTTGGGATCATTTGAGTGTTTATGATGGACCACATCTCTCTTCAAGGCTTCTGGGTAGGTTAAACTACATGTTCATTTACTGTCTTCCTTTTCTGACCCCTTTTATTGAATGAAGGTGACCAAATTCCCTTCAGTTGTGGGGTGTGGGAGGCAGGGAGGAGGGCAACGCTGATTAGTGCCTGCACGGCAGGGCCAAGTAGCAGCAGGCTTTCTGAGAGCCATGGAGAGCAGCTCTTGTCAACCAGGGCTGCTTCAGTAGAAGTGGCCTGGACTCAGCAGCTTTTGACTTCTGGCATCATGGCTGTATCTGAGAGAATACTTCTATCAATCCTTCTTTTAAAACCTTTTTTAAAACCTTTGTATCTTGGTACTTGTCTCACTCTGAAATAGTTTGAGCAGTTGCTGCCGTGAGTATCAAAACTGCCTTGTGCCATATGGATATCGGGATCTTTGGGTGCAGCAATGTTCACTGGAATGGCATCATGCCTGCCTTGTTCTCTCACTGTTTCTTCCCCTTTCTCCTCCCATGTACGTAGACATTTAGAAAACTGGCTATTGAAGTAATCTTACTAAAGCATGAGAGATACACTCGTATTGAACAGAACAATTTGGCCATTGCACTAGCCTTCACCTCTTCAGCCTGGGTAGGGAATGATACTGCATAGGCCACTAGAGATGTATGTCCTGAAAGACCTCAGAGAAATCCTGGCATCCACTAATACCTTTGAGTATCAAAAAGCTTGGATTAGAAAGTCTGTCCCTGGAAATACATGTAGGGGCTGTGTCTCAAACTACTTGGCAATGACTACAACTGCAGTATTTTCTTCTCCCAGCCCCCAAGCAAACTTATGTGGCCAGAAAAATATCTTCTAGCACATTCTCTAGCAGCAGCTTCCTGACACTGCATTTCAAAACTGATGAATCTGTGGGACACAGAGGCTTCAAAATCCTTCTTGAAGAGTTGCATCAGCAGCCAGCATGAAGTGAGCTGGAAGGCAGCAGCCAATATAAGTAAGGCTCTGGGTCTTTCCCTCTATGCTACAAAGCAATCCTGTTGTTAAAATAGTATTGAAGGTTATCGGCAGGGACGTTCATAATGTTAATTTGCTGAATGTGTTTCCCCTAAAGCTGTTGTCTGAGATCACTTCAAGATATTCTTCTGTGCTCTGATGTATCCCAAGCTGCAAGTCAATTCAGTGCTCACCCCAAGCACTTCACGCTAGGTGGTAGTCCTTGTATCTCTGCGATTCTCACTGTCACCAAGCCAAATATAGAAACATCCCTGAAGAATGACTGTTTATTTAAATGAGTTTGGGGGTTGGCTTGTTTTTGTTTAAAACAGATGCTTATTGGGAGGAACGATTGGTCTCAGGATGTAACTGACCTCTGATTAATTAATAACCACTGTCTGGAAGCTGACACTATAAACAGGAAGCAGAATGCCAAACAGTTTAATCCATCTGTGCTAACTTTTGCTCGAGAGCTTGGCTGCTCTTACTAGAGGGTTGTGCCTTTCCCTGGGGCACACAGAAGGGATAGAGGGAACCTCTTGTAAAAAGGTTAGTTCCCATGGCATGATCCAGAGTGCCACTGAAAGAGTGGAAATAGGATATGTGTTGTACCACAGCCCTTGAAAATCTTAGTAGGTTTCTCCAAACCGGCTCTACCAATGACAAGCTTTTAATGGACATATTTTCTGTTAAACCTTCCCCCCTACACCTCCAGACATCCTCTCTATTACCAGCTTCTGAGGAAAGTAAATACTGTTCACTTGTAGTTTTGATTCTTTCCTTTCTCATGCTAACACCTCCTGTGATCAGCAAAAGCTGCTGATGGTGGGATACAGGTTATTTATACACCATTAAACTTGCTGTTACTGGAGACAGTTGGGAATACTTTAGTGAACTAATTTTAGAAAATGGAGACTTACTGTAATGGAAACACTTCATAAATATCAGTTTTGACTAGAAAAAAAGGATCAGGTAATGCTTCTCACCTGCAGAATGTGACTTCCTGAAAAATCTGTGGAGAGCTGCTTAACCAGGACATGTTGCCAGCCTGTATGCATCTGGGACATCAAGGTTCAAATCTGTCCTCAAATGGTATTAGTTGAGGTCTTTATTTTTTGATATAGCATGTATGGATATCTTCTTTTGAAGGGAAAATTAGAGCAAAGCGTTCCCAACTCTCTCCAAAAGAGATGCTTCAATCCCACCAGCAGGCTATTGTGGAAGCTTTGGTGGACATGGCTGTCCAGAATGAGTTTGGTGCTTGTTTGGTGTTGGAACATATTAGTTCACCCAGTTATGACCTATTTTTCTGTAACAAAAACCCTCACAAACCCAAAATATCCTCACTAACAGAGAAATGCAGATTTCCAGTGGTGGATCCATTCCCTGTGCTGGGGCCAGCAACAAGTACAGAATCGCTGGCAGACCCATGTGGGAAGCCCAGGGTGGATGGTCAGCCCTGGTGTCCTGGCCCTGGCTGGCCAGTCTGCAGTATGAGGGTCAACACTTCTGTGGAGGCTTTCCAATTGATGAAAAATGGATCCCAACAGCTGTACGCTGCAAATTCAGGTGGGTAATGTCATCTCACCCCAGAGCATTGAGGGCTTGCTAGCCGCCAGACAGGACAATTTCTAAGCCACCTTGTCAGTCCTGGCAAATACAGATGGGCTTACTGTCTACATGTATCCAGAGCTGCCCTCCAGCAGCCAAAACCTTCCTGTGTGCTGCTAGCAATGGTGGCAGTAGAGATGGAGTATGGGCTTTGGTGTGTACCTGGTGATTACTGTATGCATGTGGAGAGCTTGTCCTCTGCCCCCCAAAGAACTGCTGATGCCTACATTAAATCTCTTACTGGCCTCAATTAGGCTGAGGTACCACATGATTCTGTTGTACCTTCATCTGTGGTGTATGTAGACACCCATGATGGTGGCATAGGTCTCGAATCAAACTAGTTATACAGCCCAGATCTGTAGCTTCAATGTAAGCTCCATCTGTGTTGGGGTCAGGTTCCTGAGAAGGTGAGCAACTGACTCGCCTCTGGACTCCCTGTGTTAATTGTAACAGCAGCAAACCTTTGGAGGTGCAAGTCAAAGTTCTCTGTGAGCACAGCACAAAAAGCACTGATACCTCAGCTGGGATTCCCAAAAGTGTCCCTGTGGTGTAAGGTTATAAATCTTGAAGCACGAGTGTTGCTTGGCAGCAAATGTTACAAGTGAACTTTGGACTCTTCCTGTCTGTTCCTAGGGGGGTTTAGACTGAAAAAATGTTACTTGTTTTCCTTCTTCCTTGCCCAGTGCTCAGACAGAACAGTTCTGGGGAAAAATAACTTGTTGCCAAATGTGAAGGATGACAACCCCATGCTTGTGAAAGCCGTTCGTGCACACTATGGCTTTGGTGGGTTTCCTTTCAGAAATGACCTGGCACTCCTGGAGCTGCAGAAACCCATTGAGCCAGGTACCGCTTGAGGCCCATCCTCTTTGGCCGTGCGGGGGTTAATGATTACAATAAGACTCTGACATGGGGTACAGTGTTTAGTATGTGTGTGGGGAAGGGGTGTGGGAGGGCATTTGTGTGTCTTACACACTAAGAGATGCTAAGAGTGAAATGAACAATAAGCCTTCCTGGAGACTTGCTTCCTGTTATCTGGTTAAAATACAGCATGAGGGTTAGGAATGCTTCTGCTGTTGTCAACAGGCTTTGAATCAGGCTCCTCCAAGCAGACCTGCCTGTGACTTTGACGTATAAGTATAGGCTAGACAAGATCTAGAGAATAGCAAAGATCACCTGTGCTACCTGTCTTCGCACCTTGTCACAGCTGCATTATGACCATTAAAGTTAATGAGCCAAAAATAAGCATGTATGTCTCGAGGGAGCTGTTCCTATTTTTTTTTTCCATAAAGATTGGTATGCACAGCACTAACATGATATGCACCTCTGTGCTGGTAGCAAGGTAATGTCTGAGATAGCAGGGGCTGAAATTTAAAGAAAAAACCTTTAATTTGCCTGTACCCTTTGTCTAAAAGACATAATATTCTTGTTAGAGGAATATTTTGCTGCAGTATATAATTTAGATTTTATACAATAAAGTGCAAAGCTTGGATAGAGCTGAGAGAAGTTACTCCTCCCCGTTTGTTATGTGCAACTTGGGGGAAGGAAAGGGGAAGAACTGAAAGCAAATGTTAAGCGGTGGGAAAATGTGATCTAAATAGAGCCACGCACAAGAACAGAGCATGTTAATAAGGAGGCTATATAAGCATATGGGTCTTACGATGTCCTCTTAATAGTATCCACAAAGAAAATGCCACAGTCCTGCCAAAAACTGTCTAACTAGGTGCACTGATGATAGGAGGCTTCTTCACTCAAGGAGTGATGTCCCGGGGCAAACTGGCCTCAGGAGTGTCTTCCCTCAATTCCCTGGATCCATGTCTCTTTGGAGGATCTCTTCTCTCATCTTCTCAGAAACAGCCTTCAAAAGATGTTCAGTTTGACTGTGCTGTGGCCTCAGACAGTGGTATTAGGAGAAAGCCAGATTTGACTCATTAAAACAGCGCTCTCAGGCATCCAGCAAGTACAGCAAGGGAACATATACATTATTAAAGCTCTGTCTCATTTGTTTTGCAGTCTGGTTACGGGATATTTGGGAGGAGGGGGAAAT
Organism: Balearica regulorum gibbericeps; assembly: GCF_011004875.1. NCBI lineage: Eukaryota > Metazoa > Chordata > Aves > Gruiformes > Gruidae > Balearica > Balearica regulorum. The sequence continues at coordinate 67,171,297 of NC_046184.1, forward strand.
GAAGCAGTGAGTTAAGAGGCAAGAAAAGCACGGGGCTGATACAACTAAGAGCAGGGAAGCTGAACCTGCTGTTGATGGCAATTTGCTTTCCAAGGCAGGCCGTTCTGTGGCAATGACTTGCTTGCCAGGCAGTGGGGAGGAAGCAAGCGCTGCCGCAAGATGGGGAGAGACGGGAGCTGGCAGTAAGCATGGGTTACTCTGACATGAAAGAGCACCGATGACCTACTGAGAGCAGTGACAGCTCAGACTGGGGGCAGCGCCATGAGATACACCACCGCCCCCAAATGTTGCCTGCAGCATGTGAAATCCTTTCCAGATAGAAGCTGGGCTGCCTCTTCTGTCGGAAAGCTGCTATATCTGGAAAGGCAAAGCCAAGGTGGAGGCTAACAGAAGGGGAGAGAACTTGAGGGAGATGAGATCACTCTCATGGTGTTTCAATGCCTGGGGCCTCTCTGGCCTGTGTCACCCCCATTGCTCAGCAGTGCGGTCAGATATCTCCTGGTGCCTGTCCCCTTGGGACAGCTTGGTGGCTGGGGAGGAGAAACTTCTCCCCCTCATCTTCAGACTGAAGACAGCTGTACCACCTCCTCATTCAAAATAGCGACTGACCCCACTGCCAGGAGACGTGGGGTACGTCTGCCTGAATGCAGCTGGCGCAGAGCTCATCTGCATCCCATCTGACCGGCCCTTCGCCAAAGTCTAGCACAGATAGTGGAAAGGAAGCATGCTATTAGCTGGCTGGAAGTTAATCTGGGAAAGTTGGTGGGGTGATGACGGATTCGGGGACACTGCCAGCAGATTTGTGAGTGCTGATCTGTGCCCTGCAAGAGGCTTTTGTCCCTGGTGGTGTGCTGCCTTTGCTCTCTCTTAGGGGCTTGCCCCAAACTTTCTGGTCTTTTGGTGACCCTTGTGAGAGACAAGGGGAAGTTACGGGAACTGTAGTGCTTAATATATCATGCATACTTCCCACTGGTGACTGCCACCCTATTACTGCTCCTGGCTGTTGGGTCTGGTTCCCCCAAGCTGGCAGCTGCACACCTCCCGGCTTCAGAGGGCCCTGCTCCAAGCTGCACTGACTGCAAAAGCCCAGGTGGCTCTGTACAACTGTCTGGAGAGAGGCTCCTTCTCCTGAAGCACATGAAAATCTGGTCTGTGTAATATTGGATAACATACGTGCAAAGGGAAGTAATCCCCAGACTGGGGTCTGCCACGAAAAGTGTGTTGAATGGCTACCAGGAGCAGTCATGGGGTCGCGACTCCTATCTCTGCAGCCTCCCTGACTCCCATGCGCTTCCCAGAGGAAGAACCGGCTGCCAGGCTCCAACAAGCAGAGATCTCTCTCCTCTCCCACGAGGCCTGTGTGAACTACTGGGGACAAAATATTGAAGAGACCAACACCAGCAGGAGAGCTGTGGAGACAGCTTCTTGCAGGGGATGGGAATGCTGCACTGCACGCAAGCAGGACCCAAAGCCATGCCCTCCCCTCGCTCCCTGGATGTGAATGCTTTTGACACTGCTGACCGGTGATAATTCCTTGATTTTTCTTTCTTTGCCCTTTCTCTTTTCGTTCTTTCAGGGAGACTCTGGGTGGCCATCAATCTGTGTGATCGATGGGCATTACAAGCTGGTCGGTATCACAAGCTGGGGCAGAGTCACCAACAGCCTATGGCAGGGTTTCTGCCCACAGACCCTGGATTTCATCAGTCACAAACAGAAATGTTTGATTAACTTCAGCAGGAGCTTTTCAGGTTTTTGTGTATTTTTTCCTCAGCAAAGAGGTTGTGATGTATACTGGGTAAATGTTTGTGATTCAGGTCACCTTCCTCCAAACCCTTCCTCTTTGGAAGTTCAAACTTGAGCACTCAGTTTCAGAAATCCTTTTTTTACTGCAGCAGAGCTTGTGGTGCTGTAGCACTGATATAAATTCAGTTCCTGAAAGGTGCCTAGGAAATACTATGCTTCAGTGTTTGGGTGCATGTTTAGTGTCAAGTCCTTTACACAGCTGGTACTCATCTGTCAAAATAAAATTGGTATGCCCTGTTCCTCTCAGATAACGTGATTTACCAGAGGGAAGTAGCTGCTGCTGCAGCATGGATAGCAAAGATGGAGTGCTTCAGCTGCAGTGTTACTTTGCTGAAAAGGAAGCAATCTGGAATTTGGTATGATGGCTCATCCATTGTAAATATACCTTCAGGTTTCAGAAAGATTTATTTATGCCAAGCTCTTAGCCTTGTCTCTCGTATTAGGAAGGCCATACAGACATGATTCCATTTGCCAGAAGCTCGTTTTTTTGTTTGAAAGGGAAGGGTTTAAATATACTTTCTTGAAGGAGGGAAAGGTGGTGTCTGACTTAGCTACCAGCTCATAGGAAACTTTAGATAAAAACTAGCCTTGGAATTGAAGTGTATCATGAAGAAGGGTTTTAATGCTCAGCCCTATCAGCATGTATCAGTGACTTACAAGCCAGGAAACCTCTGCCCGCATCCATCTCCTCTGGTTTTGGCACTCTTGTGCACTACATATGCATCTGTCCTTTAAAGAGAAGATAGCAAGCTCTTTTCCAATCTTTGTGTTTATATTGCAGTTCACTTAAATATGGAAATACAAGCATAAGAGTGTTTGTGAGGAAACAGCTCGATGGCTGTTGTTTAGCCAAGTGAACTCAGCAACCATCTGCTGCCAAAATGGCTGAAGAACTACAGCCTGCCCTTACATCAGGTCATTCAGGTACAACAGTTTAATAGATCAAGTTACACGTGTGATCTTTTGACTTACTGAATATTAGTCCCTGTGTTGCTTAAAAGAAACCTTTCTCTCTCTCTCCTATGCCTATCCTATGCTGCTTTTGGAAAGAAAAGCTCATATTCTAGCACAATTCAGAAAACATCAGTCAATCTTTACAAAAATAATAGCTCCCCTGAACTAGCAGAGCTGTAAATTGCAGTATTTTGTCAGGCTGCTGTTGCTGATGACCGACTTGTCGTGTTATAACTAACTTTAAAAAACTGCTCTGCCATCATGACAGCAAATGTGTTGGGGTTTTGGCTCAAAGATGTGATTTCCCCAATGTGTCTTCAGCTGTGCAAATAGAGCGGCTTAGGGTTTGTAATTCAGTGCTGTATCACAGACTAGGGAGGCTTCCTATTGTGAAAAAGTGCTCGGCATTTGGTGAATAACCTACTCACTGAAACCTTCAAAGACGGGGGTAGGATGGGTCACCATGCCTGCTATTGGTGGCAAGGATCTAGGGAGGAGGAAACCTGTTCTCAGGACTCCTTACATGCCAGTAACCACTTCTTACATCTGGAAAGAGGATGGGGCTGCCCAGTGAAGTAAGAGCCTCATCCCAGGCATGGTCCTGCCCATGCCTTGGGAGATTGGCAGAGCCGCAGGGTGAAACCAGCTCTGGGGTGTGCTTGTGGTGGCAACAAAAATGCCTGGCCTGCCACAGGGGATTTTATACCTTAAATTTCTCTGGGAGAAGAGTGTTGGAAAGCTTCTGGTAAAGCTGAAGAGAAGCAATTAATATTCATCCGAACATTTTTTCTTTACTGGCCTAGAAATGGGCAGCCAGGTGCTAAGGGGCATAGCTACTACAGGAAAGTGTCACCACATAAGATAATTGGGACTTCCAGTGCAGAGCTAGAATTGAAATGAACGCGTAGGTTATCTGCTGTTTATGTCATCCCTCACAATCTGCTGCACGCTTTCCTTTTGGACCACGTGTTTGATGCAGAGACATTTGGTAAGAGGGGAGCCCTGGTCCAGGGTGGGATGCAGCACTTTGTACAGAGGAGTTTTCCCTCTGCACATTTTTACCAGCAAGTCTGGCGCTCATACTATAAATATACTCACTGGGGAAAGGCAACAACAGAACCAAGAATTATTTGCACCTTTTCAAGGAAGAGGAACTGAGATACTGAAGAAGGAGACATAGATGGTGAGGGGAAAGTAGAGTTGCATGATTAGAGCGTGACAAGTAATTCCCAAAAGTGTGAACCCTAATGAGTTCATTTCTCCAGTTCTAGACTTGTTTGAAGCAAGAGTAGATTATAAATTAATCTACACAGCATTGCTTTTGGAGGGAATAGCTCTGCTCTCCAGGACAGCAGCCTTACCACGCTGAAAATGTTGTTCCCGATTCATCCCTTCAGAAATATGTCATGCACAAATCCCACAGCACTACTTTTCTGCTTACAGAGGACAAGTGTATACTGCACCAGTTATAACTCTTCTATGCCATTTGACTATATTGGCAACACAGGAATTCAGAATCAGGAGGAAGTTCTCCTGACCACCAGCTCCTCCATCAGCCCAAGCTGCAGTTCAAGTTAACCTGGCTTTCTCATTCCATGGGCTCTGGGTTTGTGTGCTGAGGTCTGGAGGGGGGGGGCGGGGGGCTCCTGCCTGGCACCAGCTGGATGTGCTTGAATGCTGCGTGCAAATTTTTTATGACAGAAGAAATGGGACTATGAAATCCCAAATAGGCTTCTCATTAAAATTTCTCAAGTAGCCGGGAACACAGCATGTCCTGATGCTTCTAGAAATGTCCTTCCATTAGCAGTTACCGCACGAAACTGTCTTATCAGAGAGGCAAGTTCTGCTTAATTGCAACGGAGATGTTATCCTGGTTCACTGTTCTCACTTTGTGGATTTTTTTTTTTCTCTTTGCTTAAAAGTAGTTTAGCAAGAAACCACAAGCTGCTGATTGTACAAGCAATTTTTTATTTTTTTTTTTTAAATTTTAGCAAGTGCTGGTTTAAGATGAGTGGTGAGATGTTTTGTTTGTTTTTTTAAGAAAAAAACCCAACGCCACAAACAAATTTTGGTTACTCTTTTCCCCGCTCATGCTTGATGTTGGGTCGCAGATTTCTTCCTTTCAATGCTCCAAGTAGCCTGCCATATTTGTACATGGGCTGAAAGACCTCCAAGAAGAATCTGTAACATTTCACATAGCTAAAAAGCACATCAGTGTATCCTTGAAGCAAAATAGGCTGAACTGGCTGGAAGCTGCATTTTAGCATCTGCATTTCCTTGCAAGAGCCAATTCTTTTTTGTGTATATTTTTGTTGGATACAGAATGAATGTACCCACACACAAATAAGGATCAGTTGCTATTTTTCTTCTCAAGATACATACAGGATTTGAGCTATGCTTGCTGTACTCTCTGCTCTCCCTTCATTTAGTGGCACCGTTTATATAATTGCTGCTTTTCTGATTAAAGTGCGTAAGTACAAGCTGAAAGTTTGACACAAGACAGCCAACGCTTTTTAATTGCCTTTAGCTCAACTCTAGCTGTGGCACATCTCTCTTTGAATGCAGCTGACTTGTGAGAAAGTCTGGGAGGGAAGTGATGCACTTTTTATTTATGCTTTTTCTCTGCAAAATTGCTCTGTGAATTTTTATCGCCTAATGGTTTCTCTGACACCTTTTAAAACTGTTTAGCTTTTCACCAAGAGACTATTTTATGTGAGACTTGGGCCAGTAAACCATTTCTGTGATCTGGGAAGTGCTATCCTCCCTTCGCAGAGCAATCCATTTTGAAATTAGCTGGGCCTGCCTGCTCAAGAAGAACTCATAGTTGCTTGGCTGCTAGTCCTGAATGGACCTATTAAATGCCATATTTCTGTAAAAAAAGCAGCAAAAATCTATTGCTGACTAGCAGGCCCTGAAATTCATGCCTATCAAGGGTAGCATAAATAGTTTCAGTGTGTGAATTTTGAGAGAATAGTGGTCTCTGGGTTAGTAAATACTAACTTCTATCCAGTCTATTGAAAAAGGTGATTATATAAGGTGGAAATCAACTGGGGCTTCAGCAGAGCTGGGAGGAACTGGCTTCTTTTTTGTTCAAAATGCCTTTTAAAATTGAGAGCACTTAGTGATATGATTGTTCATTGACTTGTCCTGTACTAAGCTATGTCCAGCCTTGTTGTCCTTCTCCCATGTGGTTCCAAATCACTGTCTGAAGCTTCAGGTCCTCTCTCTCCCTTGTCTAAAGCATCTTGTAGAAGTGCTATCACCCTACATCACCCCATGGATGTACAAGGGAGATTTGGTCTATGGCAGTTTAGATGGGACATTGCTGCTGCCGCCTCTGACCAGCAAGGTGGAGTTGCGCTAGATTTAAGCATTTTGAGTTTCCTTCTGGAAATCAGCGTGTTATGAGTAAGTGCCTGCTCACTACAGCAAATTGTAATGGGCTCCTGGCAAGTGATGTCCTGTTCTCCACTGTTTTCAGACAAATATTTCCAGCATGAACCCTAAACTATATTTAGCTTGTATTTGTATATGAGATTTAGTACTTAGAGGGGAACAGGAGACCTGGGACACCACACAGTATGGTGAATAATCCCAAAGAAGAGGCATGACGAGTGTATGTCATAGGCAGAGAATAGGGATTCATATGTGTAGGCATGATAGCAGGGGCACACTATGCTCTAAAATCATTAGTCTCCATGTTTAGATTTGCAAGCAAGAGAGCAGGTTCCAGAAGGAGAGGGCACAGAAGTTTTATTTGGGAGTGAGAGCCCTTTAGCCCTGGCAGTAGGTTGGAGAGTAGAACTAGGTCCTGAAGACTTGCACTTGGTCATCAATGAAGACAGTCAATGAGGGGTGTCCCAGGGTCCCTAACCACTGCTATTTCCTTCCTTTCTTGCCCTGACCATGGAGAGGAATCCTAGTTAATGGCAACTGCAGATTGTCCTCCAACTGGGTTTTGGATCTTCATGGTACAGAGCTACCCTAAACGCTAATGTCAGTGCTCGGCCCCAGTCCTGACAGAGAATTACGTTTCTGCTGTCCTGTGTCCTGGGGACACATTCTCCATCATATGTGAAGGTACCACCGACAGACACCACTTCCTAGGAAACTGGAAGTGCTCAGGAAACTGGAGCTGAGACTTTTCCTTTGTTGGTCTACTGTTGGCATTGCATGGGTTAGAAAAGGAGCTTATGCTGCCATGAGCACCGCGCTGCTTGGGACATCTGGTAATGAAACCGGTTGGGAGGGAGCTATTGTCATTTTCTGATCAGGAAATACAAACACTTCAATGGGGGCAATTTGAGTTGAATTGCTTAGTAATTGTCCCTCTCCTCTCCCAAGTTTCTCAGGAAATACAGTTCCTGTGAAAAGCCAAAGGAGCACCTTAGTCTACCACTCCCTTCTCTAGCTCAGTTGGAATTCAGCACATTTTTTCCACCGAAGTAAAAGCATGAACTTTAGCAAAAACATGTGCTGTAGCCTACTCCTCCCTTGTAGCTCCCTGGGAGATCTGCTCAGAGGTGACCTGGCTGGAAATACTGGCATGGTCCAGTACCAGTTAGGAGTCTGGGGACTGCTGGGTGCCTTGTTCAGCTATCAGAGCCTTTCAGAGTGGTGGGGCAGAAAAAAGGATGCACCCACGTGGCTTGCAAAAGGCAAAGCAGAGCTAATTTTTTTTAAAAATGCAACAGACTCAATTATACCAGGTAGTTCTCAGAGTAGAAACCCATGATTTAGTTGCTTGAGGGTTTTTCTTGTCTGCCTCTGTTTTTATTAAGCTCATTTTTCTTTATTCCTGACCCATGACAGCTGAAGATGAGTGTGTGCATGCACATGGCAAGGAGCTGGGGAATAGCTGTCAGACCACTCTTGTCCTGTGGTTCCCACATGAGGCTGGGAGTCCAAGCAGGTCCCCACACTTTTTTTCCTCATGTCTTCCATCCTACTTGATCAAAGGCAAGTGAGCTGCAGGTTTCCTTAAAGCTGATATTTTTATTTCCCAGTGTTACATGCAATAGTGAGAGACTCCTTACAGGAGGATGCCACATTGCTAACATACATGGCAGGCTGCACACTGCAATGTGCCTGTACCTCTGGGATACAGAGGGAAACCTCTGCCAGTTCTTGCTGCCCTCTATCTGCTCTTGCTGCTCTGTTTCCAGCTGATGAAATCTCCTCCTTGCTTCTAGGTGCAGCTGGGTGTTGAGAGAATCTGTGAGGCACAGGAAGAAAAATGTGTCTTTATGGTTGGTGGCAAGGCATGCTGTAAATTTAGACATCTGCTTTCCTTCCCTTCCCACGACACCTCTGTAGAGCAGCTTCTCAAATAATGCCAAGTGACAAGATGCTTGTCATTGTGATGGTATGTAGACTTCAGCCTTCTGGCTGGATTTGGGTAGTCACAGATGCTCGGCGCATTGGGTCACAGTCCTAATTTTGAAGATGCATGCACTGAAGTGTACACTTAATTAAGAAATGCTCCAGCTCAGGTCATTAATGTTTATCTTCAGGCTTCCTGTAGATATTTCCTCACTTTTCTCCTTTGCTGCCACCACGTGGGCATGTGTCTAAGTTCAGTTAAAGTTTATATTAATCTTTGAAAAGAGTATCCTCCATCCTTCATTGTATTACCATTTTTAACTGTACACATCATGTTTCTTCATTTGCTGTCAAATTCAGCTGGGAGGAATTTGACACATTAAAATAAAAAAACAAGGAGAGAGAATCTCCATCATGTTTTCCTTTCCCATTTTTCTATTGAAATACTTCCAAAGGGCGTGTATTTTTCACACTCTGGAAGAGGTTATATAGAGTAACTGAGTGCAAGTTACAAATTTCAGACAGGAGTTTCACAGGCATCTCAATCAAAAGCCAGGTTTAAGCCTGAGAAAATTTTTTCCAAAGAGCTGTTTATGAGGCAATTATATGCAGAAGAATCTGTGTCACTGAGGGTTGATTGACTGGCTTTTACGTGCCATACATTCAGCTCTGAAAATTGCACTTGGGACTCGACACCATTTATGCACTCCTGGAAATACTATTTTGAGAGCAGAACTCTATTAAAACTGCCCACATGGAGTTCTGGAGTAGAAAAGGGACTAATGAAGATGTCTGGTGCAGCTCATACAGTTTAATGACAGAACAGCGTTGGTGCAGCGGCGCAACCTGGATCCTATTCACCTTGGAGCTTACTCAGGCCAGAACCAAGTGAATAACCGTATTTGAAATTGGACACAGACAAGGATGATCTAATTTCAGATCAGGCTATAACTTAATTTTCTGTATTTCTCCATCAATAACCTTCAGCATTAAATTCATCATTTATAATCTGCTGCTATATAAAAAAGCAGCATATAAATGCAACTCCATTAGAAGTAGTGGTATTATGCTGTGGCAGGTCCTGCAACCTTACATTTTGTGAGGTTAACTTGTTTCAGTATTACACATGAGCAAAACACTCAGCAAGTCCTTACTTTGCCTAGTGACAGGGTATCAGAAGGGAAAGAGTGCTGTTCTTTTCAGCAGTGGAATGCTGAAAGCAATAGATAGGTTGGGGTGAGGGGCTGATCTTTTCCCCTGTCCCCTTTCAGTCCAGGACACACACAGTTCAGGGGTGGTTGCTTGAAGTAAACACCTGACAGTGCTTTCTCCTCACTTTTGTATCAGAGAACGTCCTTGTGAATGCCTGGAGCGATCTCATTTGATCACTTTACAGTCTTGCTGGGGGAAAAAAGTTTAAATGAGACACAGACTTTAAGACATCAAATGCAGTTCTAGGTGTATGGAAAGCTGCGCTGAGTCCAGTTGTCCACAGCGATATGTCAACTGTCAGGACAGATCACAACCGGATTCAGTCCTTGATATTAGCCACAGAGCAGGATGTTCAGTGTGGTTAAAATATCTAAAAAAATAACTAAATTCTCATGCGGCTTTAACCATTACAATAGCTTTAACAGAGCAAGTTTGGCCCCAGGGCTGTGAAGTCCTGCTGCCAATATGAAAGAGAACTGCTGTTCAGCCTCAGAGAATGAATGACTCTTTCTCTATTTTCTTTCTCTTTCCTCCCTCTACTGGCAGACAGAATAAAATCATGAAGCATTTAGAGTTTTCTTTTGGTCTTTAGAGACATCCAAATCTAGAATTCTGCAAAATTTCCAGCTCTAACTCACCTGAGCAAAAATAGGTGCACCAGAGGCCTACCCAAGGTTTCCTTGCTGTTCTGGGGCTAGCCTTGGTTTCAGCCCTGGGCTACCATCCATCACAGGAATGCTCTAAAAAGGCCAGTGTCCATGAGTGCCTTGGACAGAAAATGCCCTGAGAGTGAGCCTGGTGCATCTGGCTGACTGGGGCCAGGCTGACCATTATCATCCCAGAATCACTGAGGTGTGAAGGCACTTCTGGAGGTCTCCAGTCCAACCCCTGCTCAGGGCAGGATCACCTAGGACAGGTTGCCAAGGGCTGTGTCTAGTCAGGTTTTGCATATCTCCAAGGATGGGGACTCCACAAATCCTCTGGGGAGCCTCTTCCAGTGTCTGACCATCCTCATGGTAGTAAAAAAAAAAAAAAAAAAAAAAAAATTCTTATGTTTAATTGAAATTTCTTGTATCTTGGTCTGTGCCCATTGCTCCTCAACCTTCCACTGGGCACCATTGAGAAGTGCCTGGCTCTGTCTCTTTTACTCTCTCATATCAGGTATTTATACACATGGAAAAGATTCCACTGAGCCTTCTCATCTCCAGGCTGTACTGGTGCATGGGGTTGTTCCTCCCCAGGTGCAGGACTTTGCACTTCTCCTTGTTGAACTTTATGACGCTCCTGCCAGACTGTTTCTCTAGCCTGTCGAGGTCCTTCTTGATGGCAGCACAACCCTCTGGCATATCAACCACTACTCTCAGTTTTTGATCATCTGAGGGTGCACTCTTCCTCCTCATCCAGGTGAGGATGTTTAACAGTATTAGTTATAACAAAGTTGTTAAAAAAGTTATAACAAAGATGTTAAACAGTATTAGTCCTATTATCAACCCCTGGGGTATGCTGCTAGGGATTGGTCTCCAGATGGAATGGCAAAAGAAAAAACACATCTCTTCCAGAAGTTGTGTGTTGTCCCATGTAGTGCACAGATCAAGGACAAGAAAATGAGTTTGCTGTTGGTTTCCATAGTTGAGATGTGCATTTATGGAGCTGCAGGACAGGGATGGAGCCTGCTGAGGGACAATTGCTTTCCATCTGGGAGAAGAATTTGGCCAAAGGATAAAACTTACAACCCAGCTAGCATGGGATATTCTGATGAACTTTTTCACAGCTGTTTTCCTCAGATCTTGAGATCTTACTATGCAATGCATTGATAACATTGCTTGGAAACACACCACGGACTTTAGTAGATGTGACCACCTCCGCAATCTGTATCATACCTGTTCTCTTGATATAACATTTTTTGGACTAGAAGAGCCACTGTTCATGGGAATACAACCTGCTTCATTCTGTTCCTTCCAGAAGCTTTTGAGGGTACTAACAGCAAACCTTGCAAATATCCAGTATTGGTGTTAAATGCTTTTACACCCCGGAGTGCTAGACTTTTCCTTCTATATTGTCTACTGGTTCATATCTCCTGAAAAGCAATCTCTGAGTGTAAAATGAGATGATATGGCAACAAACACTTTTTAAGGTCTACTGCTGCTGAAAGAAAGCCTGTCCAGCTGCATTAAGAGAAATATGACCCTTTTAAAGCTGCTCAGCCCCTCAACAGAAGAAAGCTATATTCTGTTCCGCCATAGACAATTTAGTAGCAGCCATTTCAAAAACAGCCTTCAGCATTTTAAAAGAAAACATGCTTTTGACAAGGCTGCTAAAAAAAAAGACCCTCATAAAAAGCATGAGTAATAAAAGGTATGCTCTTAAAACAGCTGGTGAAATAATGGGAGGTATACTGGACTAAGGTTAAATTTTGCTAACTTTTTGATTACTGGCGCCTCAATGCATAGTTTTTTTTCTCTCTCCTAATCTGTATGGGAGTTATTTGGAACAGATCTGCTTTAGATTTAGTACACTTTTTAGACTGACGGTGAGAAAAGCCATCTTTAACCATCTCTTTCACCCTCAAGAGAGCTCTTTGTCTTTCTTCCCAGCTTCTTTTAAGTTTTTCATCTATGGCAGACTAGATGTTTCACAGTTTTTCTTCTGAGAGACTTAGAAGTATCCTGTGTATGCGGTAAGATGCATTTCTTATAAGACCTCTTGAAATCCTCTGTATAGCAGGTTCACCCCCTTACTGAAAACAGTTTTGAAGATGTTAACCTACACCACCTTTGGCAATGTTTTATATGGCTATTTTAATATAGCACTTAGTAGTGTCTACCTCTCCTTCTCCCCAAACTGCAGTTTTTAAAAGGACAATAGCCCTGCCTCCCTAGATCACAGAGAATCCCATAAACTAAGGAAGAATATCTCATCCAGGCTACACAATTGTTTAGGACTGCCATAGTTTTCACCATCACAATACTTGTTGGTCTGAGGTTTGTTTTTTTTTCAATTTCTGCCGAGATTTGTGGGGGGACAGTTCAATCATCACCTTGCCAAAATAAAAATTAAACATCTGAGTTCTGATCTGAAATTATTGCAGTGAAGTGGTGCCAGTATGATGTTTACTCACAGGACTAGAATGTGGGTAGTCATAAGCAGTGGTAACAATTTGCTGGCTTTTTTATCCTGGATAATTATGCAATGCAACAGCGATGCAAACGGCCCCTCAAACACTGGTATTTTGCTGTGGTTGTTTATAGATTCAAAATAATCCTTTGGAAAACATCTGCAGAAAAAGGCATATAAAGGATTTTGCGATGCAGTGGTGTCCATTGGCTGACATGATGAAAAATGCCCAAGTGCTATCCAAAGCTTTCAGGTTAGTTTCTCTCCAAGCACATCGTTCATCAGGGCTAGCTCAGAAGTTATGGACTGCCATGTTAAACACTGGAGAAGTAATCCCTGGAGGACTAAACAAAAGCCATGACTATTTCTTATCCATATAAGAAATTTTGAAAAACTGTGTTTTCCAGTCATAGGGCTGGTGTGTTTCCATTACGCTTCCTTCCCACGAGATCCAAGGGTGTAACTAACTGTACTGGAAAAGCAAATTTGGCATTTTGTTGGAATACCCAGGTGCTGACTGTGCTGGGAAGAGTGGTGGAAACCTCTCTGTTACATGTTTGTTCTGGAAAGCATCGCATCCGACTGTTGCAGACATGGGAAATACCCTCCCACGTGTGGGATTTAGGAAGCCATTCCAATCAGCTCAGCAATAACCATTTCCTTCTCCCCTTTTCTATTTCTAGAGGTACAACTCTTTCAGTCCAGCAAACATCATGCTGTTTGGCCATGAGTGCTTTGTACTTCTTCAGGGTAAAAAATAACCACGAATCACCTCACCTTTGTAGTCTTTTGTTTCATAAGTGATTCTCTGTGACAGGTTCATGCTTTCAGTCACTGTGAAAATGTCATCAGTGAACAACCATCCATAAACTTACTCAATGGTTCCTTTGGATTTAGATGCTTTCAGATGGTCCCTTTTCTTAAAAAGACAGAGCACTTATTTTTTTAAAAAAGAAAACAACCAACTTCCCATAAATAATTTCCCAAGGCTTCTGGGAGTACGAGGTAGACGCACCCTCAAGGCTGCTGTATACGTTTCTGTGAGAGCTGCAGTTAGCTCTGGTACGTAAACACTGCTAACATAACACATCCATGTAGCAAGAAGTATTGCAGTTTGTAAAATACCTCTGCATCCTAGATTTTAGAGTGCTGTTAAAGTGCTTTTACAGCATCAGCTTTGACTTCATTATTGGTTGCAAAGTGGCAAATGAGGTGTTTGAGCATTTTGTTTGAAGACTTGTTTACAGGGTTTTTTTTAATCCTAATGGAACCATAATTCTGAGACATGCAAAAAAGGGGCCTGCCTAAATAGTGGCCACTCAGTCTTCCATCTTCTCATTTAGCTGAAGAGCTCGGCTTAGCCATGTTTAGACAGAGCTGCTACTGCTGCCGTGATGGTCTGAGAACTGACCAGCCCAGCCTGCCATTGTGCAGCTGCATCTGAAACAGCAATTCTGTTTCTCTTCAAATTTATTTGTACCATCTAGGGACAAGGCTGTGAGCTCCCTGCTCCTGCTTGTCATTTTTCAAGACCTTAGTTTGATTTTGGTTTCTTGGAAAAGAGCACTTGCCCTTCCGGCAATATCAGGTTTGTAATACATTTTCTTTAGCAGTGACACATTTAACCTTTCTCAGAACCATCACTATTATAAATATATGGTGCTTCTCAAATATACAGTAAAAATCACCCTATAAAACATGATTTATTAACCACGTGCAGAGGCCAAATATTTTACAACAGTATTTTACTCTCTAGTTATCCAGAACTCGTATCTGGGCAAGAACAGCACTGGGCTGCGTATGACGTACATGGGGCCATGAGGGTCAACACGGCTCTCAGCAACTCAGAGGACAAAAATCTACCGGGCACAGGAGCGGAAACCTAGGTCCTCCCAAGAAAGCAAGAGCCGAGACATTTTGAAAATTGTTACTTTTAAGGTACAAAAGAAGAGTGTCAGGTACTGGATGGTGTCTGTATAACCCGACTCTGGTAGGGGGGATGTTAACAGGGACGAGCATGACCTGCAAACAGGATGGGGTGGCTTCATTGTGCACCAGGTGCTGTGTGCACATCTGGAGGGCTGCGTGGCTTTGCTGGGAAACGGTGTGATGTCCTGGGTAGAACATGGAGCTGCGCACTGGGAATTCTGTGTGGTCCACTAGACCCTGCCTAAATGAGAATTTCTCAGAGGGAAGGAAGCACATTCAATACAGAGTGGGTTTAAGTCAGGTTTCCAAAGGAAACAAAGCTTGTCCAAGCAGGGCATTTTTATCTCTCCATGTTTGCTGTCACTTCACCAGCTATTCCCTCATCATTTGTCAACTTGTTTACCAATTTAACAGGAGTTGACTGGAGGAGGGTGGTGCAGAGAATATGAAGGCACTGCAGATTTTGGTGGCTGGGTCACTGGGTGACATAATGATAGTACTTCTGATAGATCCAAATGAGTGCCACCACTGCGGGAAAGGCTTATATTTTGCTGCTAGTCATTAGCCACTGATACATGAGCTGTACAACCCAGCTCAAACCACCCGCAGCAGATGTGGTTTCTAGGGCATCAAGGAAGGAAGGAAAGGCTAGAAGAATAGCAGGAAAGAGGAGGGAGCGAAGGGTGCTGTGAGGGACAGTAGGAGGCATGAAGGGGTTAGAAGGAACATATGGGAAAAGAAAGGAATGGGAATTATGTGACCGAATGGGAAACACAGCTTAAATAGTTGTGTTTTCACAGAGGTGCTTGCTGTTTGCGTCAGTGGCCTTTGGGGTGCTGTTTCAGCTGACAGAAGTTGCTATGTTTCCAGAAGAAAGGAAGAGGACCAAATAATTTAGATTTATTTTCTATTCGTTCTGATCCACATTCTGGCATCTGCAAATCTAGGTTTTGCTTTAGGATGCTTTTCCTGCCCTTGTTCTCCTTTTATGAAGGTCTGCAGCGTAACAGAGACCCTTCACTTGCTGTCAATAATTTCCAGGGGACTTTCCTCCTGATTCCCTGCTTTGAAATGTCACTATCCATTTTTTGGTATCTGTGCTACCTCCTACCATTTTCCACCAGTTTTTTTTGTGTGTTTGTTTCTTTTTTCTGTCTCTCTTCTCCTTTTCTACATTCTTTTGTTCCTTCATTTCACACTTGCCTTTTTTCTGTCTTTTGTCTTCCTGTCATCTGCCACTTCCATTTTGAAATGCCTCTCTTCACCTGGAAGGGTGAAATGCCTTTCACCTGGAAGGGCAGGTCCAACTGGCTCAGGCTGCCAAACTGGCTTTTAAATTTCTCTAAGGTTGGAGAGTCTCCAACATCTCTGGGCAACTTGCTTCAGTATCTGACCACCCTCATGGTGGTATTTTTCTTCCTTACATTTAAGCAGAACTTTCCACATCACAGCTTTGTCTATTGCCTCTCATCCTGTCACCGTGCAACTCCAAGAAGTGTCTGGCTCTGGCTTCTCTGTGTCCTCCAACCAGTTAGTTGCAGCCAGCACTGAAGTCACCCCTGAGCCTTCTTTCCTCCAAGCTGCGCAGACACGGCTCACTCAGCTTCTCCTCGTGCCACAGGTGCTTCAGCCCCTGACCATCTTGGTAGCCCTGCATCAGACTTGCTATGTATGGCTATGTTTTTCTTGCAATGGGGAGATCAAAATTGGGCACAGTACCCAGATGTGGCCTCACAGGTATTGTATAGATGGGAAGGATCACGCCTGCTGGCCAGGCTCTTCGTCACCTTTGCTGTAAGGACACATTGCTGGCTCATGGTCAGCTTATCCACCAGGACACCCAGGGCCTTTTCTGCAGAGCTGCTTCCCAGCCAGTCGGCCTCAGGCTGTGCTGGTGCACGGGGTTGCCCCTGTCTAGGTGCAGGACCTGAATTTGCTTTTGTTGAACTTCATGCGGTTCCTTCCTTCATGGTCCATTTCTCCAGCCTGTGCAGGTCCCTCTGAATGGCAGCCCTGCCCTCCTGTGGGGACTGTGCTACCACTAGTAACTGATCAGCAGCTTGATTTTGGACCAGGTGTCTTACTCCTTTGAGCACAGTGGCCCAGATGATTTTCCATTCAGCATACAGTCTGTTTATTGAGGCCATATCCCACCAGTGTTGCTGTAAGGCTGCTAAGGAGGACCATGATGAAAGCTTTACTACAGTCAAGAAAACAGCATCAACCACACTCTACATTCACAGAAGCCAGTCACTGCATCATAGGCAGCAATCATAGACATGATCAGGCTTTGGTAAGTCATAGATTCATCGAATCATAGAATGGGTTGGGTTGGAAGGGACCTCAAAGATCATCTACTTCTAGCGCCCCTGCCGCGGGCAAGGACAAGTCCATGCTGGCTGTTTCTAATCAACCTATGTGCTGGGATTTGCTTTGCAACCTTCCCACGGATGGAGGTTGGCTGACAGATCTGTCTGTCCCTGGATCATCCTTCCTGCTCTTCTTAAAGATGTGTGGGATACTTGTCTTTTTCTCCAGCCACCAGGAACCTCCTTGATCTCCAAGATATTTGATGGTGATGGAGTGGCCTTATAAAGATATTTGGCACCTCCCCTCCTCACCCTGGGAAGATGAAATTCCTTTTCTCCTCTTTTACCCATTTGCTGCATCCATTTTATTTTGTTTGTTTTCCTATTTAAAATACTTTTAAAAGTATTAAAGTATTATTATTTTAAATACTTCCCCCCCCCCTTTTTTCTCCTCTTGCATCTACACAGTTTCCCTCTCTAATTTCCAATATTCTCTTTGTTGTTGTTGTTGTTGTTCTTTTCTATTTTCTTTGTCTTTTCCTAAGGTGTAAGATGACATGCAGCCATTCAAAAAAGGACTGTTACAAAGAAGTCAGATTTAAAACTTTCGTACAGGATTTTTTCTCATACTGGGCACTACACTCAAATAGTTCTTCTTATTCTTAAATATGATCTCTCTTCCTCTCTAAGGAACCATAACATGAAAAGATGCTTAAACAAACAGGCACCCACCTGAGCACCACTAACCTGGGCTTATCTCCCCACATCATACTTCTTTTTTTAATGAAAACCTGCTGGCTGCCTCAAAAGATAATGTCTAAACAAGCACAGAACAGCCCCTTAGAGAGATGATATCTCCAGTTTTATACACACAAATTTATTACTGAATCATATTTCTAAGAACAGAGTTTTTCTTATGCTTTTCTCTTCTGCAAAGCACTCATACCACAGATTATTTTAAAACTTTCATTACAAAAATGAAAAGATCTATAAAACTTAAGCAATAAAATGAAATTATCCTGATCTAGTAATCTTAAGGCACATATTCAAACTATGTGGAATCTGATCTTGAAAGTCTAGCCATGGTGTGAGCACTTAAGGAGATCACATAAAGACAGATGAAGCAAAAAATGGTGAGAGGAGGTATGCATTTAAAAGGTTTGAGAAACATCATCCCAGGGAGACATCGGCTCAACCAGTTGGGCATTCTTACACTGTTCCCAGTTCTTCTTAAGAGTGGCTGCTCTCAGGGTAAGTTTTGGAGATTCACACGCACCCACAGTATTCTTGTAGCATCATCCCTCATCCATATGAATGCACTGCACCATTTAAGGATACTTTTGAGCTTCTTTCACTCCCTCACCCAAATGGGAGAAATCAGAGTCCTAAAAAGGAGCTCTCGGGTTTTAGGGGCTGTCAGGCTGGCCTGCTGGTAGGTAAGGCGCTTAGATGGAAAGTCAGCATTAAATCTTTTCTCACCTTCAAACCATTTTACCTCTTCATTGTCTCAGCTTTATGCCTAGCCAGGAAAAAGAACTGGAGATATCAAGTATCCGCACTTTTAAACATTATCAGCCACTTCCACTAATTTGTTACAATAACTTGCTGATGGAGGAAAAGATTGGGATTTACCTGCATACACATAAAGAATATTTCTGCTACTAACTTTTTCAGATGTCTGAAGATTTGGCTTTCTTCCCTCTCTCTCTTTCCCCATCTTTTATCTGAAATCTGCCTTATTTCTCTCTGAATTGGCTTTGGTGTCTAGACTCTCTCTTTCATCTTTCATTACAACAGTGTTGTTTTCCCTCACCTGCTGGTTATTTCTTTTAACTTCCCTACTGCAGAGAAGAAAGTGGCTTTCATTTGGAAGGAACTCCAGCACTGAGACATCAGGGAGCTCCTAATTGTTAGGACCTACAACCCAGGGGTTTAGGTTTTTTTCTCCCACTTCATCTAAAGACTTGCACCCTCCAAAAAAAAAAAAAAATCACTGCTCTTGTATGGGAATGCAACTCACTCAAATGTCATACATCACCATGCCCCACCACTGAGAGTCCATAGGTGAGTCAGAGACTGTATTAGTGTATATCTACCATCTTGTACAGAGAGAGCCATAAATACGAAAAGTAAGAATTGAGACGGGTTACGTTTGGGAAGTGCTGCCTTGGGTGTGAATTAATAATAATGTTAATAATGTTTCTGTTGTTATTTAAGGGATAAATTTGACTTTTCTTTTTGACACAAAAATCTGCCTGCTTTGTGGGAGCATGAGACACCCACAACCCCTCCTCTAATGGTGCCTCCAGGAGGAGAAATGGGCGCTGACAGTGAATAACAGAGGAGCCCCTCTGCAATGTAGCGATGGTTGCACATGCAGGAGGTACTGCTGCAGATGGGGGTGTTGTGGTCATTTCTCTTCACCATGGGCTTGGGAAAGAAGAAAGGATAATGACACGGAACTGCAGAGCTCCTGTGAAGATACCACACATGCTCTTCTTCCATGTTTCCCTACCACTGTCTCTTGGCCGGCTTTTCCCCACTGCTGTGGTCTGCAAACTGTTGCGGTAGCCTTTGCTCAAGGCGAAGACCTCATTTCCAGTTCCTCAGACTCCCTCACTTCTGCAGGTGTTTCCAGACTATCTATATCGTCTCCCCTTTTGGTTTCTGTGAGCAGTGACTCCCTGAGGGCTCCCAAGGTCCACGCGCGCTCTGCAGTGCTTTACTGCCCTCCAGAGTCTCCCCAGCTGTCACTGGCTGCTGCAAACCAGCTCCTCCCCACACAACCTTCCACTTGGCCTGAGTGTCCGCACCCTGTGAAGCATCACAGCTGGATGGATAGAGGCACTGTGGGGAGAGATGAGGGAGCACGAGCATGGTTGATGGCCCAACACAGGTAGGAATCATTCTACAACAGCCCACCCTTCTCTGGGCTTCAGCAACAGACACAGACACACAGGCACGCACCTCCTCCAGAAGGCACGTACAGCACTGTGGCCATGCACATGTCTGTGCCTACTTCTTTCCTGTGGCCTGTATTTTGTTTTGCTCACCTGTCATGCAGCTTGTCTTCATGTCACATGTTGCAGCAAGAGATGTTGTACTCAAGATCTTTTGTAGAAGACATCTTCTGGGAAAATATGTGGTCACCATAGGGCATCAGGCAACAGAGCATGGCAGGCTCAGGATTGCTCCTGCCTTTCAATGTAAGTTCCTCTTCTATCCAGCAGTATATGTGCTTTCACCCCTCCTTCTCCTGTTCTGTGCCCCCACAGGCCAGATGCCCTCTCCTCCCTCCTGGGACCCATTCTTTTTTGCTGTACTGCAGGTGAACCATATCGCTTTGGGTACGAAGGGACAGTAGGGTGGGTCCTGCCATCAATCCCATGCAGTCACAGGGCAAAGGCGTCTGTACGCCCAGAGAGATCTAGTCTGCCGTATTGTTGTAGCAGGGCACAGAGGATAGTCAGCAGGGATAGTCTCTCAGATGGGAAATGACTGTGAATCAGGATCTTAATTAAGGATGTTGTGTTGGTTTTGCATGGCAAGGTTTTGGTAGCAGGGGGGCTACAGGGGTGGCTTCTGTGAGAAGCTGCTAGAAGCTTCCTCTGTGTCTGATAGAGCCAATGCCAGCCGGCTCCAAGACAGACCCACCGCTGGCCAAGGCCAAGCCAATCAGCGCCTCTGTGATAACATATTTAAGAAAGAGAAAAAAACAGTTAGAGAGCGCTTTTGCAGCCAGAGAGAGGAGTGAGAAGATGTAAGAACGTCTGCAGACACCAAGGTCAGTGCAGAAGGAGGGGGAGGAGGTGCTCCAGGCGCCGGAGCAAGATTCCCCTGCAGCCCGTGGTGAAGACCATGGTGAAGCAGGCTGTCCCCCTGCAGCCCATGGAGGGAGGATGAGGGGGTGTAGCGATTCCACCTGCAGCCCGTGGAGGACCCCACGCCGGAGCAGGTGGAGACACCTGAAGGAGGCTGTGACCCTGTGGGAAGCCCACGCTGGAGCAAGCTCCTGGCAGGACCTGTGGATCCGTGGAGAGAGGAGCCCACGCCAGAGCAGGTTTGCTGGCAGGACTTGTGACCCCGTGGGGGACCCACGCTGGAGCAGTCTGTTCCTGAAGGTCTGCACCCCGTGGAGGAGACTCACGTTGGAGAAGGCCGTGAAGGACTGTCTCCCGTGAGAGGGACCCCACGCTGGAGCGGGGGAACAATGAGTCCTCCCCCTGAGGATGAAGAAGCGGCAGAAACACCGTGTGATGAACTGACCGTAACCCCCACTCCCCGTCCCCCTGTGCCGCTCGGGGGGGGGCGGAGGTTGAAGCCGGGAGTGAAGTTGAGCCCAGGAAGATGGGAGGGGTGGGGGGAGGTGTTTTAAGATTTGGTTTTATTTCTCATTCCTCTACTCTGTTTTGCTTAGTAATAAATAAGATGAATTCCCTCTCTAAGTTCGGTCTGTTTTGCTCGTGATGATAATTAGAGAATGACCTCTCCCTGTCCTTATCTCGACCCATAAGGTTTTTTTAGTTATACCTTTTCTCCCCTGTCTAGAGAAGGAGGGGAGAGATAGAGCAGCTCTGGTGGGCACCTGGCCCCCAGCCAGGGTCGACCCACCACAGATGTGCAGCAGTAAAGGACATTGTTCTTTTACTGCTTGTGTTCTATGGAGTGAGTGCCAGCCACCAGAAAGCTGTATGTAGCTCTTGTTCGGTGCAATGCAAAGGCAGGATAGGTGTAAGTGTGTTTTGACCATCATAAGGTATTGCTGTGCAACAGTGCTTTGCACGGCAGTGCATGTGCTAACTGGGTACAGCGCTGCTGTTACCACTGGAAGAGCACCTGGGGATGGACTTGTCGTGTTGGGTGTGAATGCAGACTTTGGATGCTTGAAACATAAAGCTGAGCTCCAGAGTTGCTTGGGATCTCTGTGCAGATGTAGCAGTTGTGAACTACATTGTGGATGGTTACAAAGTGCCTTGGTGTTCTGGTTTTGGCTGAGATGATAGAGAATTTTCTTTCTAGTAGCTGGTATCATGCTGTGTTTTAGCATGAGAACTGATAGCACGCTGATGGTTTAGTTGCTGTTAAGCAGACAAGGAGTTTTCAGCTTCTCGTACTGCCCTGCCAACGAGAAGGCTGGGGGTGCCCAAGAAGTTTGGAGGGGACACAGCCACGACAGCTGACCCAAACTGGCCACAGGGATATGCCACACCATATGACGTCATGCTCATATATAAGTGGGAGGTGGGCTGGGAGGCAGGACGCCTTGAGAACTAGCTGAGCATTGGCTTCATATGGTGAGCAATTGTGCTGTGCATCACTTGGGGTTTATATTCTTTTATCATTATTATTACTATTATTGTCTTCCTTTTCTGTTCTATTAAACTGTCTTTATCTGAACCCACAGGTTTTATCTTTTTTTTTCCTTTTTGATTTTCTGTCCCATCCCACTGGGAAGGGGGGGAGTGAGTGAACGGCTGTATGATTGTTTTAGCTGCCATCCAGGTTAAACCACGACACTTGGCCAGGATCTCAGAAGAGATGAATGGGTGTGTGCTTCTCTGTTTAAGACCAGGATTAATACGGTGCAGACTCTAATTTGGATTCCAGGAACGAATTTCAATAATCTATCCTTGCACAGCCAGGATGGCTATTTGAGGCAAAAGTGAAATTGATTTTGGTTTAAAAGGGCTGTAAAGGAAGATAAGAGTAAATATGGAGAACAATAATCTAAAATTGATTAGAAAGGAGCCATTACCCAGAAGGCAGTAAACCACTGAAGACAGGCCATTGAATAACCATGAAAAGAAAATGTGAATGCTCTGGTATATACAAATAAGAATCAGAACATTGCATTCCTGCAATGGTATTCTTTCCTTCAGTCCATGTGTCACTCTTTTGTGGTTTAAGATTGTAAACCACTGTGAAAGACTAGAGTTGCACCCTATAACTTGGAAAAACCTCTGGATCGGGTCTGATAATGATCAGAAGGATTTATACCAAAGTCCACCCTAGAAAGGCAACAGTGGGGACGCATTCTGGGAGCAGAGTGTAAGCAGTACTTGTGTGTCAAATTACATCAGAGATACCAAACTGAAGGAAAAAAAGATGGATTTCATACTTCATGCTGGCGTGGAAAAGGAAAATCTGGCTGTATACTTTTAATATGTGGAACATGAAACTGTGGCAGTGGTTTTAATTACGTAGATGGAACTTACTGAATATATCCGTTTGGAGACTGTAGAGACATTCCCAATGAGTGGCTGTATCACAAACATCAAGTCACTGTACAAATTTTGACTACATTTTTACAACTCTACAGTGGACTTTGAGCCTTTAGTGATGTGTTCTGAGCATTTCGACTTGTAGTTCTCTGTTCAGCCCAGACTTGATGCTGTATAAAAGGCATATCTAACATGTTAATGAGAAAATAAAATTATTCATTTCACTTTGTCCTTGGGAATTTATAGAGGTTGTATTACAAAATATACCTGTGAACTCCTTAGACTTATAGATTAGTTCCAAGACAGTGAAATAACTGTCTCATCAAGCTCTATACGAGACTTAATTAAATATTTTAAGAGTAAGAGCCTAACTGCTAGTTTAACTGTTTAGTTGTGTCCTGGTTCTGGCAAGGATAGAGTTAATTTCCCAAGGAGCCAGGACAGGTGAGCCAAGCTGGCCGGGGGCTATTCCATACCATGTGCCGTCATGCTCACCATAAAAGGGGGCCAGTTGGGCAGGGGTGGGCTCCACGTGGCTCCGGGACTGGCCGAGTGTCGGGTCGGTCGGTCGTGGGATCGGTAAATTGTTTTCTGTTATCACCCATTGTTACTATCTGTTATCAGCACTGTTGTTGACTGTTTCCCTCTCCCTTGCTGTCCCAGTAACCTGCCCTTATCCCAACCCTCGAGGCTTTACCGTTGTTTTTCCGTTCTCCTCCCCATCCCGCCAGGGGAGGGGTGAGCGAGCGGCGCGTGGTGCTCAGCTACCGGCTGGGGTTAAACCACGTCAACTTGATAAAAAGTTCAGATTTTGAATGTCATGTGCAATCTTAAATCTCATTCACAGAATTCTTGATGGGAAGTCCTTTTAGTCCTCATAACAACCAGGACACTAAATTTAATCTTCCTCCCAGCTGTAATAATATCTACATTTCAAACAATTGCATTAATGTCAGCTGTTGGATTACATAACAGACCTTCAATGCCATATAGAGTGACTGCTTTTTGAGGTAAAGGTTTGGGAAAAGCAATGCTTGAGATACTGCCTCCTTACCCCAAAGGGTGGGTAGAGCCCAGTGTTAGTTTGGACCCTGGCTGATTAGATGGTGACCTAAGAGGCAGGAACCACAAATAGCCCAAAAGTCAAGGGGTTTTTACAGGCATCTTGAATAGACCTTCCTGTAACACTGTGGTGCAGTTCCTTAGGTGTTGTAAGTGGTCCACATGAGAGTAGGTAAGATATATACACCTGTGACTTCAGTCTTAAGAAAAGAGCATTCTTCATCAGCAGAAGTCAAGGACCGAACTTCTCCCCGACACTGGTGACCTCCATAGCATCGATGCTGCTGGTTTATAGAAATGTGCCACAGGTGCCTGCCACGTGTCTTACTGCATGGAGGTAATTAAGCAATTAGTATCTGAATATGCAATTATAAATCTATATTTGTAGTTGTTGTCTCAAAAAATAAAAAGCAATCTGGCTCACAGCTGGATCCAGCCTCTGCACCTCCCCTGTCCTGCATGTTCCCATATTGGTCTTCTTCAGTCCATGGAGCTATGGTAAGTCTCTGAGGGGACCCGTTTTTCCCTATATAAAGTAACAAGCTGGAGGGGGATCTGGCTGAAGGGCTGGATGGCATTGCAAGCAGCTGATGGTGTGGGATGGAGTGCTGCTGTCTTTTGGGATTCTTTTTTCTTTGTGAGACCTTGGGTTTTCCCTCAAAAGTCTGTGTCTGAAATCCTGTGATTGCATACAAGAACCTGAGCCTTTCGAAAAGGGAAAAGTATGGGTTTTATCCAACATACATGCAAATAGAGGGGCTGAGGAAGGAGTTTTGAAGGGCCTTAATTTCCTGCCAGTGCTGGGGATGAAGAGACTAAGAGGGCTAAAGATGACATTGCCTCTTTCAGAAGAGCAGTAAGAGCAAGTCTAAGCAAGTCAGGCACAGATATATGTACTTGCCCTGGTCTTACATTCTTTGTTATATATTTAGTTTATTATAGCTGCTGAAAACAAAGAGCCAATATTGGGTCTGAAAACATGACTTATATAAGATAAAGGAACCCAGAAATACAATGGACATAAATATGAGGAAAGGGAATTGCTTGCGCTCAGAAATGTGGAATAAATTTGCAGAGGCACAGTAAAAGATGAGAGATTATAAAAAGGCATTAGGGCTGTCAGTGTAAAGGAGTCAGGGAATTACACAGCAAGCTCACATTACCAATTCAAACACGACTTTGCTGTAAAGAATGGCCTGGTCTTTAGAGGTAACAGAATAGCAGTGCAAAGTGCATAGAAATCTGATATTCAGCAGGCTCCTATGGTTATAGAAAAATGTAAATGGGAAGCATAAGCTATGTACATGTAGCAGCTCCATAAAAACTCAGAGATAAAGAAAAATTTTAAAATTAGCTATTTCTTCAAAACATCAACCTAGAAAAGAACTCATGCTGATAGATTAGGACATGTTACAGCCATGATTTGAAGTAAGTGTAGATATATTTATACTATGCTTTTCTGGCAGAGAGTACATTGCAGTGTTGGATCATTATTTGCATTTCCCTGTGGTTGTGCTATAGGGAATCTAGGATTAGAGCATCTGAACACCCATCATATCTGCATTTGCCAGGCAGAGAACCACAGAAGCGGGCTGAGTAATGAGCCATAGTTCAAAGGACAGGATTTTCAACCATTTTCAAGGGCTGATGGGGGAGATTCCGCCGTGTAACATCTAGTCCTAGATATTCTGTACCGAAAGGTCTACTGAAAATGGAATTAAAATATTTAAGATTTCTTTAAAAAGCTATTGGATCTAAAAGAGATTCCTCTGCCGCTGAGCTTGAGAGATTGCCTTTAAAACAGTCAGTCTCCCTTTATTTTAAGAGGTGGTTGAGAACTAGACTTACTGATACAGGACTAATTTGGGTGCTTGTAAATACGGACTAAGATATGCAAAAGTCATACTATTTCATGGGGAACGAGGATACTAAAGTGCAAGGATGCAGCCTGCATACAAAACCAAGACTTCATGGACCCACAATACTCTGCCTGCCAAGGAGATTGCTTCTTTCTCCTTCAGAGTATAAATGCCTGAAGGACAGGCTTTTGGGAGACAGAATACGGAGATGAAGCCTGGGGAAGAAGCATCTGAAAAGACTCTGCTGAGATCAGGCAGAGATCAGGTGGAGCTCCTTGAAAGACTTTTTGCATGCTGTTAGAGCAGCTAATGCCATTTTATTTATTATTCTTTATAAGAACCATAGCAGGGGGAAAAAAAAGTGAAGAGGGAGGTGTAACACCTGCTCTTATTAAGAGGATCAGTGTGGACTGGCCTAAGAGGATGAGACTTGAGAGGAACTGGGGCAGAGAGGCCTGTTCCGATACCTACACTTGCCTACACTATTATACACTTGTATTAACTTTCCCTATCGTAAACTCTACTTAAGGTCTGACTGAAATGGCATTTTGAATGTGTATGGTTGGATGCTCTTGGTCTGTGGTTTTTTTGTTGGTTTTTTTTTTTTAAGCTGTGGTTCAAGGGTTTAAACAGCAGCTAAAAGTAACTTTGCAAGTGTTTGCAAGTCTGTATTTTTCCACCTGTGATAATGTTACTAATGCATCTCTAGCCACAGTGGTGCACTCTTTGGCTGGCACAAGCACTGTCTCGCTCCTGCCCTGCCCGGTGGAGGACAACAGTTCCCAAATGTCTGTCCCAGCGGGCGCCTGACTGACTATAAGCCCCATTTCTCCAGCTGGAGTTTCACTGTGCTCGTGAGCTCACGTGCACTCGTGAGGAAAGGCCCCAGACTTTTGGGTCTGGGATCTCTGGGTACCCTCTGCTGCTCCTACTGCCTGTTGTAGGGAAAGCCCATGCCACGTTGGTCTCCCCTGCCCAGAAGAGGGTGGTGGTTGCCTAGCCACCCCAACCCCAACCACACTCCATCTGCACAGCCATCACCCGTTTCACCCCTTCTGGCTCCTCTTGCCTTCACTGGCCGTTCCCACCTCCAGGGCTCCCACATCTGCTCACACAGCTCAAGGGACCGACCCAGCTCTCATGGAAAGACGAGGCACTGCTGGGGGTTGTTGAAACAAGCAGACATGGTGGGTAGGCAAGCTCTGGAAGGAGCAAGTAGGAGCTGAGTTGGGTTCTGTACAGCACACACAAGATGTCATCTTGGTAAAATAACGGGACCAATGTTTTGGATTCTGTGGCAAGGTGTTAGGGTACAAAAGTCCTAGTAAACAGTCTGCTTACTGTAACGCTGGGAATATATTTAAATTTAGCCAGAGCTTGCTGTCTCATCTTTGGCTGTGACTGAATGGTGGCTCTGTTTATAGCGCCTGTTTTCATGTACCAGTAAAAGCAGCTCATGCAGAGGTGATGTTCAGGTGAGAAAGGGTCAGTTTTTCTGGATGGGGGGGCAGAAGGAATTTGGTGGGGATTATCATTGTCAAAAAATTGAATGCCAAGTGTGTATTGAACCTGGTGAGACTTCAGCAGCATCTCTGATCTTATTTCACTTTGGAGAACTTCCACAGAGCAAAGAACTGTGTCCATTTGTACCAGACTGTATTTTGGGGAAATACACTCAAAGAGTACCTTTGTTTGATAGTGCTGAGAGATGAACTCCATGGCCACTGTGTTGTACCAGAGCAATATGGAGATTAATAATTTTTTTGCCGTGTTAAGATGTGAAACTCCAGCAGACTGTTCAACTCCCCGTTCCATCTTGTGGCTTCTCTTCCTTAGCTTTGGAGTGGTTATGTTGCAATGCTGAGGGTACCCATCACACCTCCATTTGGGGCCTCTGGAACTCTGCCCTGCCTGCTTGTTGGTTGTTTCTAAGCTTTTTTAGGACAGCTGCACCTCACAGACGTGAATACTCCAAAAGAAAGAATCTCTTTTCCCTGTTCCCTACTGCCCTCTTCCACTTAATGTTCCTCTTAATGTCTCCTTTAGGAGACTTACAGCATGTAGCTGTGTGCGTTGTATTCCTCCTACAGCCCACTGGCCACTGACAACGTGCTGGACTAGATGGACCATTGCATTTGAGACCTGGACTCACGCCTTTTCATCTGCATCTTAAAATTAAAGAAGACAAAAAAAATTTTGCAGGTTGCAGTTATACACAAATATAAATCACAGGTCTTCGGGTTTACTGCTTTTGTGTCAACAGGCTGCCTTTCAGCACCATTTTCTCCCACTTGCATGACTTCAGAGTCATCCATGCAGGTGTTACTAGGAGGAACTGCTGCCTGGTTGGCTGCTGACACCTGTAAAATCAGGGATCCATGGTCACCGAGCAGCAGAATATGAATGCCTCATAGACAAGTCAGAGATTTACTTTTCTAATACTTGTGAAATTATTGAGGCTCCTCAGCCACACAAATAGAAGTTAGGAGAAACAAGCTTGTTTATTTTAAGATTATGGAAAAATAAACCTGACTTTCTCCCAGTAAAGCATTGATCTGGGAGCAGAATAAGGTCTTTGGGAGACTTTTTACAGTGTATTTCAGAACGGTTGAATGCTTCGTTTTCTTTAAAAGTTACCTGCAAAGAAACCAGTTTCTTGTTGTTTCTTCCATGTATCTCTTGGTTTTCTGAAAATCTCTCAAGTAACATACCTGCAATTACAAAGTCAGATCTTGTTTGCTTTGAAAGGCTGTGCCTAATGGGAAAACAAGTAATTAAGATTTCCAGCCGACTGTAGCCAGCTTTAGCCACAAACCTGTTCATTTCAGAGGCAGCTGGAATAATTGACTCAACTTGAATCTGCTCTGAAAAACTTTAACAGTTGTTTCAGAATATTGACAAAAAAAAAAAAAAAAAAGAAAATTGAATTTGACTCACTGAACTGGGAATTGTTGATTCTGGTTTCATGTTTGAGTTTTCAGAGTTATTTAAGATATTCCTTTCTAATATATAGTGGGCTAGGATTTTTTTAAGGACTTGAGTCCTTGACTGAAGGAATGTGCTCTTAAGATGCATGAGACTCCCAACAATCATAACCATCAAGGAAACAAGAAAATAGTGGCCCTATTGCCACTGATATTAAAAAGAAAAAGAAAATGAGGGGAGGACTAGTATGGCGAGACTGTGCAATACAGTCTGAGGAGGCCGGACATTTTTGTACAGTCACAAAGAAGCAAAGCAAGGCTTGTTAACCTTTTTCATTGATTGCAGTTTCCTTTACATTTAAATTGGAATGTGTAATGTTTCCTTTTTTTTTTTTTTTCATTATTATATAGTGTAATGCAGTTGCTGTTGCTATTAACCTTATGGCAGACAGAAAATCAGTGAAAGTTGATGTGTGATATACACTTTTATCTGGAATTAATAGCCCTTGCCCTCAGTTTCAGAAAAAATATTGTAAGACTTTATTTGTGATAAAGGTAGCAGGAATGAGAGGTAATGTGGCTCAGAAAAGCCATTTTCTGTTGTCTGATGGTGAACTCCACTTTTTTTTTGGCCACAGGTTTCTCACAGTGCACAGGAAGGAGTTAGAGAAAGCAGAGATAATTAAACCCCTAGAAAAGCTTCCATAAATGGCACATGGAGAAAACGCGACGGTAGCTGCTCTTGAATCCCCAGTGAAGAAAATCTCTGCCTGGTGCAACCAGCTGTTAACCGTACAGGGGACAGAACAGCAAAAGAGTCATAAAGATGTCATGAAACCTGCTTTGTTGGGCTGCACTCTGATGGAACCTCTGGTTATGTGCCCCCCATGAGACTGCTGTTGGAAATTGTGTTGAAAAGATGTGGAGGCATTCTTCTGCCCAAATGAGTGGCGAAATTTCTTATTACGGAGTGAGTTTGGTGGGTCTTAACATTCATTTGTAGACTGCAGCATCTATGGGGAAAAAGGTGGGGTTTCATGGAGCTAGTGAGCAGGATGACTCGTATTTTCACAATTTCTGCTTTGATGTATGCTTGCAGCATTACTTGTATCATATGGATAATGTCTGTGGAAGGTGCCTGCTATGCCGGGCTGCTGAAGATATAGCTGCCAAAAAAAGGGTGCAATTGATTCAGTATGAAATCAGGTTTAGAGGGCACACTGGGGCAATGAGTGAATAGTAAGAGGCAGGACCATCAGGTCCTTATTTTGAGTTTAAAAATGGAGGTTTTCTGAGTGGTGTTTAAACTATTCAAGGACATTTAGCTAACGCCCTGGTACTACTTTGAAAATTCAGCTGACAGTTCTATTTAAGACGCAAGCCAGTCAGGTACAGGATACTCGCTGTGGTATGCTCTCAGGAGGCAAAACCAGCATGCCAGTGAAAGGCAAAAACGTAGACAGGGTGGCAGATTGCAGCAGAGGCCATAGGTGACAACTGGGCTTGGGCTCATAAATCACATGGCAAACGCTGATAATACCAACGCTCTTACTGTGGAATACTGATTAGCACAAAGTAATAAGTGACAATTTAGTTCGTTCATAATTTGCTTTTGACACAAACTGTTGTCGAAACAGATTTTTCCCATGTCCCTTTGAGTTTGTTATCAGAGCTGTGCTGCATGTGGCCTTTCGCAGCACTCTACAATAAAAGGCAGAGGAGATCTCGCTCTGCCTGTCCATCAGAAATGCCTCCTATTCTCTCCTTCACCTCTCACTTATTTGGACCTATGCTCTGGTAGCTGGACTTTTTGCACAACCACTTCGGTTTTCCCTACCCGTGGTATTAATTTTACTTGCCTACCCTGCAAGACAGTGTCGTCTTCAACAGAAAGGTGGAGGGAACTGGGGCAGAGCTCACGAGAAAGATTGTGTGATCTGTGCAAAGTCCTTCCCTCTGGAAAGGCAAGGCTGCAAAGTCTAGATTTGCTCAAGCTCCGTGTCTGTTTAACACCTTTAGAGTCAGCAACCACACTGCTCACGCCAGACTTTGTATTTAGGAATAACCTTGCTCTCTCTGCCTTTGGAAAAGTTGCTATCCCCAGGTGGGAAGGGAAGACAGTTGGGCTCTTGTTAAAGTGGAGACAACAATCCTCTTCAGTGTTGCTGAGGGTAATTAGAAATAAGGAAATGGCCCAGTATTTACCCGGTGCCTAAATTATAAACTTAATTTTCTCGAAATCACCTATGGGGCATGTCATTGTTGTTCTCTGTTTGTGTGATTAGTGCTTTTCTATCGCCCAAGATCAGGAGACTTCTGCTGGAGTCAGAGGACCATCCATGGGCCACTAAGAAGTCAGTTGCCCCCTGAAAAATGATAAACTTTTTCTTCAGCTGCATGCGTGGAGGGCTGGGTAAACACTTTCCCACCGCTCTTCTCAAAAGCCCATAGAAAATATTTCAGTAGAAACCCATTGCCACATACCTCAGCCCCTTAATTACTGCGGCATCTCATTCAAAGGGAACAGCCATTCCTGCATTCCTCGGGGGAAAAAATACCCGGCTAAACGCCTGTGCATCAGCAACACTTGCAGGATGTACAGTAACAGGTAACTTTTGCCTGGGATGGATGGATGGATGCTCTCCTGTGGCATAAGCTGTATGCGTGCATGCCTTGGGATGTATTTTGCTGTACCCAAATAGCAGAAGATGCTGTGGGCACCAGCATGTCAGAAAACCTTCAGGCGCAGCAGCAGAGTGAAGCCTCTACTCACGTGAAGAAAAGCGTCCCCAAGGAAGAAAATACTGCCCAAGTATGTCACAAACCAAGAGTTTGTGACAGAAAGCAGCTCTGGGGTTTAGCTGTAGCGTTGATGCTTCCCCACCTGCCAGGGCCTTTGCAGGCACGGTAAAACATACCCCGTGCTGGGAAACATGGACAAGGAGGAAAATTCAGGGGGGCACGGTTCCCTGCGACTTGTGCCTTCTTGTTGACTGCAGCATGTCTGGACAGGTATGAGATGTGACCCGAGCTCTGCCAGCACGGAGCTGACAAGGCTCTCGCCTCTGGAGAGCCCCTTGTGCCTAACAGGTTGCAAACCCACGCCGCGGCCCCTCTTCCACTCGCGCCCAGCCACGTCCCTTCGCGGGCCTTGCCAGGTCCTCCCGGGAGGATCCCCGAGCGCCGAGGCTGACGGTGACCCCGCTGACCTGGCCGTGCTCCGCAGCCCCCCCCCCCCCGGCTCCCGGAGGCGGGTCTCCGCTCCCCCGCCGCCCTCTCGCATCGTGGCGAGAGCCAGCCTCCTTTCCACCGGCGGCCCTGCGCGGAGCACGGGGCAGCGCCGCGCCGCCCCCGCCGCCCCGGGGAAACCCCTCCACAGCCCCGGCGGAGGCGGCGGGGCCGCGCCCGGCGCAGACAAGGGTTAACACCAGCGAGCGGAGCCGAGCGGAGCGCGCCGCGCCGCCCCTCGCACGGCGGCCCCGCAGCGCCGCCGCCCGGCCTCGCCACCGCCCCCCGCCTCCCCTCGGCCCCGCAGCCGGTGCCCTCGCCTCGGCCCGCCGCCGCCGCCTCCGCCGCGCACATGGCCCGGGCCCCGGTAAGTCCGGCGGGGGAAGAGCGGCTCCTCCGCGCCCGCCGCAACAAAAGCGGGGCGGCGCCGGGGCGGGGGTCGAGGGGGCCGGGCCGGGCGAGCGGAGCCCAGCGAAGTAACGGGCCGGGAGCGCGGGGGCTCTGAGGCGGCCGCCGCGGTGGGAAACGACGTGACGTTGTCGAGGAGCCCAGGGAAGCGGGGCGGGCGGTGACCCCGCGGGACGGCGGCGCTCGGTCGGGGCCGGCCGCCGGGCTGGTGGCGGGGGACCGCGCCCGTAGCGTGCGGGTACGGCCGGGGAGGAGCGGGCGGTCGCTGCGGGAGTGAGCGACTCTCCGCGGCCTTCAGTCCCCGCCCCCCCCCCCCACCGTCCATGCCGGGACCGTAGCACGGTGCCGTTGCATCGTGGAGGGCCTGGCCGGAGCCGTCTGATTAGGAAATCTCTAGCGTTGGGCTGGCTGAGGCCAAATCTAGCAACCCCACGTGTGTACCGACCCACACGTGGGCTGCCAGCCAGGACACGAGGGCGGGGATGGCAAGCCAGGCTGCTGTGAGAACTGCCCCGGCAGGAGCTGTCAACGACCGGGCAGCCAGAGGGGACACAAGCCCTGGTGCCTCTGGCAGGAATCCGGCAGCTTTGGGCTCTTCCTAGGGAGAAGCACAGGAGGTGGTGTGCCGGGGTGAGGCCAGGGCTGGCATCCCACCAAGTAAGGACGATGCGTTGGGCAGTCCTCCATGAAAGCGAGCAAGCACTCTTGTTCAAGGGCTTGCACGTTTCCCGTGCGTGACCTGCCTTCATCCTCGGGAAGGGTTACGCTTCCAAGGACAAACGGAGGACCTGTAATTTTGAGATCTTCTTCTGAGGAGCTCTGCTTCAAGTGATAGAGGCAGAGCCTATATTTCACTCAGCTGTGTTTGTGTCACTTAGGCAGAGTAAAGGGAATGCAGACATCCCCGACCCTCTCCATGGGAATGTGCTTGGTGTGGGGCATCCCCAGGGAGAGCTGCCTTTGGCCCCTTCCTCCTCGTAGCCCTCAGTGGAACAGATTACAGGCCTGTGGGAGGAAGGGCGAATAGAGGATTCTCATTTTAATGGGCGTCTCTTAAAAGGCGAAACCAACCACTGGATTTTAGAGTAGGTTTGAGGTAGCTCTAAACTCATTCTGAATGGAGATGCAGAAAAACAGAGTTTCCACTCTGCTTTTAGCCGTAAGTGCTGGCTCCAGATGGCTTCACATGGCTTTACTTACAGGTATATCTAGTGTTTATAAAAGGAACAGCACTTCCCATAATCAGGCTCTCTGATTTTCTGAGAGAGACAAGAGGAGATTCTTAATATGAGTATTTATCCCATGTGTTTCATAGCATCTATTTCAGAAGTAGATGACAATCGTGCAAACACCAATATGAGGAGAACGCTAGCCCAGCAGTTCCCTTGCAGGATACGGCCTTATTTAAAGCGCACCCCTCGTGTATGTAAGTCTATATATTCACACACATATTTCCAAAGAAGATTGTTCCCTTCATGCTTCTGTGCAGAAACACCTATACTTGATGAAGAAAGGCTGGTGTTCTCCCGTGACATTCATTGAATGACACAACAAACCCCATCTCTCTGTCCAGGACAGAGAGCTAGTGGTGGTGGTATAACCCCAAGCAGGAAAAATTAATTATTTTTCCATCTTGCCTTGTTCAAGAATAGCCATCTCCGAAATTAAACAAGTGAACAGTTTGCATAGGAGAGGATAGTATCTCTTTAATACAGTTATTGCCAAGAGGTTAACCTCTCTTTGAAGCCCATGCACTTGGAAAAGATGGCTTTTCCCCTTGGTTCCCACACTGTTGGCCTGGGGAAGCACTGTCAACCTTGATGATGCCTCAGGCCTAGGAAGGAGGACTCCTTCTCCTGTTTCCATCTTCCCATACGTCCCTGAGACACCGTGTCTGACTCGACACCATATAGAAGAGTCACAATGGCCAATCCTCCTTTGTTGCTCACTTCTGTCTTCCGTGCCCTGTATCAGTGCTGGTTGCCCACTGAGACACACTTGCATTGTTCAGGGCCACCAGCAGCTTCAGGGCAGCAGCCTGCAACTCTTCCTCCCCCACTGCCTTCCCCATGGTCAACAACTGCTGAAGTATCTGCAGTGAACTCTGCACATGGGTGTCTTTTAGCCTCAGGAGGAGATCCTGGATGTCACTGGTGGGCAGCTGTCCTTGCTGCTGGCCACTGGCTGTCATCTCTGTGGCACGTGGGTCAGAAGGATTTAGTTGCATGTTCCTCGGCTCAGGTAAGGAGGTGGGGAGCACAGCTACCTCTGTGTCAGGGATGGAGTGGGCCAGCTGGGCAGTTGTGGGAGATGTGGGAAAAAGGGACTGGGGACTGAAGATGCCAGACAACATGGCATCACTGCTCGTGGTCATGTCATTGAAGGCTCGTGTGCTGCCCAGCTCAGCTTTGGTCTCTCCTGGGCATGCAGTCCTCTGTGGAGCAGAAAACACAGCTCTATAGTGGCAGTGGGCTTCAGGAGCAGGCACCTAGCCACCCCCCTGTTCTGTGGGGTTAGCACTCGCTGCACGATCCCATCTTTCCCACTCCCTAACAAAGATGAGCCCAGGAAAGGAAAGAAACCTTCTTTCCTTGTCAAGTCTCCCCATAAGTCTCTTCTCATGACTCCCAGTTGTCCTCCTCTTTACTCTCCTCTTCTAGCCTGCATGAATCACCCTTTCTCCTGCAGTAACCCAGATTGTCTCGACATGGTGGGGAATGAGAGCTGGAGATAAGGGCTGAGGTGGTCCTCAAAGGTTCATTTTCTTCAAGAATACTTTCCACAAAGTCTCCTTTTTGGCAAGTGGCTGCAGGTGCCATCTGTGTAAGCTAGTCAGCTTGGTGTGAGTGCCCCTGGAAGGTGGCTGCCCATGGCTCTCCTGTCTTCCCTGTCTTTTAGCCTCCTGTTTTCCCACTTTCTCATTTCAGGGCTCTCCCTTTTCCCTGATCATTACCCAGAGCACACCATGGTCTTCAGGAAATAGCTAAATGACTCACCTTAATGAAATACCTTTTCGTAGTACAGCGATAAAAAGAAAAGGTGCAGAAATCGGGAAAGAAAGGAGTTCCTGGCAGTTCAGAGCATATGGGCCCTAGAAAGACGCAAATAAAGACACAGACTCAGTGATAAACTCCAGTCCTGGGGTCCCACGAGCCCTCAGCAATAACCTCACTGTTGAATGACATCTAGCCATGAAAACCCCCATGCCATTTGGTGCCTCCCTGAACCTCGGTGAGAAACTCTACTGCTCCTTGGTCATCTCCGTGACCCAAGGTGTGACAGGAGGCTGATCCTAGGGACACGTGGATGCAATCAGGTGTGAGAGAGGATGCTCATAAGCAGATATCTTCTCCTCACTGCAGGATTCCTACCCACCCCTTTCCCCCACCAGCTCCTGTCTCTATCCCCTCCCAGTGATCAGGTCCAGTGCTGGCCATGCAGGACCCCCATCCATCTGCCTGCCCTTGGCAGTCACAGTCGGCTTTACCCTCAGGAATGACTCCATGGTTTTCGTACTCGTCCAGTCTCCGGACCAGGGGGTTCTGGCAGCCATACAGCGCACGAAGGAGGCAAGCAGTGCTGGCGTGGCGGGCAGCCTGGAGGGACCTGAAGAACCGGCGGTACTCTTGGTCAGAGAGTGGCGTTCCTGGCTGCTGTGCCTTCCCGCCCCAAGGGCTGGCTGTGCAGCCCCAACCCAAGAACACTGGTGAAAAATAAAATGCAGGGAGTCAGAGGAGAAGGAAATGCTAACAATGGCACACTCAGAAGAGCTGGAGGGCTGAACCCAGATCTCTGTTGCTTTCTCTGGGTGCAGGATCCAACACATGGGAAATGCAGTAACAGGCTCAAGATGGGCTGTCTAGACCTGAGGAAAACGTGCTCCACCCATGTCGAAAGGGGTGTAGTATTTTGGGGACAGTACGTGGCTGAGGGACCTTCACCAAAGCTCTGGAGATTCAAATCTTGAACTAGGAGAAATGTCTTAGAAGTCATTGCTGAAACTGGGCATGTAGCTGTGCTGTCAGGGCTGGAGCAAGGAGGCTGTTTCGTTCCAAGATTTTAGCCTCTGCAAATTCTCTTCCTCTGGGTAAGTGGGTCCAGACCCCTTGAGTTAATGGAGCGTGTCCCAGTGGACGTGTGTATGCCTTTACAATGGTCCAAGCATTCACTGAACTTAATGCAAAACTTAAAGACAGTTCTTCCCTGTAAAGAACATTATGAAAGCTTGCAAAATCAAACCTTTGGAGGTTAAATGTGCCTAAATAAAAGCTTCATGTGCAACTTTAATTTCATGTCTTCTTGCATATGCTTTTTATATATTCTTTAAGGACACAGCAACCTACTCTTCTTTCCTAAAGACTTGGCAGCTCCTTCACTGTAGAGACCGGACCTGCTCTGGCAGGGAATCAGTTTCCCAGGTTAGGCACTTACTATATTCAAGACATCTGCCTCATTTCCCACAGCTTGGAAGGTGTATGGAAGAATGAGTCAGGAAGATGCTGGAAGGGCAAGGATAGTTTTGTGGATATACTTCCAAGAAGTAGGTTTTATTCCTGGCTACACCACAGAGTATCCTGTGAGATGCTAGGCAAGTACCAGGTTTCTTAGCATGTTATTAATGGCATTTTCCTTACCTTGTGGGTTACCTTTTATAAGAAGGCTGAGCTCTCTTGCAGTTTTGGAGTCTGCATGTGGTGTATTTTATATGGCAAGTAAGTGCTACATTAGCATATGTACCCTGAGAGGCCAGGGTTGAGATATCTCAAACTGAGATTCTAAAAGCAGTGGATGTTTTTTGACTTTAATCCCTCTCTGCCCTCACTTTGCCATTTGCAAAATCACTATAAACCAATTAATAGCTGTGAAGCTCTAAAACGTAGAGCATGTAAAAAGTTAATGAGGAAATGAGTCATTCTGTCTATAGCAGAGTTCAAATGGGAGTTCAAATAAATTGGAGAGTCAAACACTGACCTATAAGGGTGACATAACATACTGAATAGCTGCTTGTTAGAAAGGTAGTGTCCATTCAGAGACTAAAGAAGCCAAAACTCATGTTAAAACAGTGAAGCCAGGTAATTAAAGTGCTGGGTTACTATGTCCATGCACAGGGGGAACAAATCTAAGGTTGCAAAATGACTGTGATTCAGGCATGTTCCAAGTTTGACTTTGCAGCCTCTGTAACAGTCTCTTAACCTATGATGTTGTCTTTTTTTTTTTTTCTTTTCTTTTGGTAATAACAAACTTCAAAACTTCCTCATGGCCTATATCTTATTAACATCTATGCCATCTTATTAACACCTGTGTGTCTGTAGATGCAGCAGGATCAAAGCAAGCGTATAACTTTTCCCCTGAGAGGACAGCGAGGCAGTAGGAGAGGAGAGCATCACACTTTGCCAGGTGACTGTGGGGGGGTTTGCAGAAAGCAGGGGAACAAGGAGGCTGGGGGCCACTCCTGCTAGGATGTGGCCAGAGGAGCCTGGCCTTTCTATCTGTTTTTTCCAACTGTATCCCTTTCTGTTTGTCTTCAACCAAGGTCCTCTCTCAGACCTCCTTCTCCTGCCTCCCCTGTCACTTCACCTGGCCAGCTCTTCCCGTCTGGCCTTGTGGGTCAAGTCTAGATCTCTGCCTTTGTGCTTGTGTCTGGTTTATGCACCCAGCTGTCCCCATCATCCCATCTCCAGTCTCCATGTCTGCTCCAGCCTCTGCCCACTGTGTCCAGCTCCAAGTCCTCATCCCCGGCTCCTTGGTTACTCTCTGGCCCTCCTTGATGAATAAAATACTAGCTCCAGTGGGTGAAGATCAGCAACATTTTAAGCACCTGAGATCTTTGCACCTGAGGCATTCGAAGGTGCTCCCATCTCTTCCTCTCACCCCCAAATTGCTGAGGAGTGATGGAGAAGGGTAAAAAGCAGACTGGTTGGCCGCCCTTCCTCACAACTTGGCTTGAGGGAGGGACGATTCCTACTTACCAGACAAAACCAGACAAGCCCACGTGGCCGACATCACACTGTGAGTGGTGTCTGTAACAGCCTGGGGCTCCCTGCGCTGCCGGAGAAGTCATCTCCGCTGCTTTGCCCACCTGCCTGCGTCCTCCTCCTGCCCCTCCGGATTCTCCCAGGGGAGCTGGGGGAGGCTGGTGGTGTCACAGACACCTCTGTTCCCACCGTTCTTCCCTCCAATGCCCCCCCTTCCCCGCCTCCCCTCCTGCCCCGTCGCCAGGCAGTGTGCTGGGTTTAAGTTGGGGAAGGCAGCAGCGGCCGCCTGCGTGAGGCTGAGTTTGTGTACAGGCCACCTCCTGCAGCAGTGGGGTCTGCCCTCCTCCTCGCTCTGCCGCTGGGTCCAAACTTGGAGAAGATCTCCATGGAGGATGTGTGGTTTCCCCAGGTTGACACCCACTGCAGCTCTCTGTTCTCCATGCCTCTCCTGCCTCCCTGAGGCTTGTGGTCTCAGTGGTGGCTCGCTCCCCTCCCCGGCCAGCCATGTCCTTCATGGGGCAACCCCTTTGGGGCCTCTCTGTCTGTCATCACAGGAGCTCGGTGCGGCCCATCAGCTCCCCATGCTACAGGTCACTTCCCTCATTCTGCATTTGGCCTCGTAAGGACCAGGTTACCTCATCAGCCAGAACACTGCTTGGGGACTCAGCCATGTCCAAACATGGCTGCTCTGGAGACTGGCACCTTGTCCCTGTCTGGTGCTTGCTGGTGTTTCAGTTTCCTTTCTTGTTTAGGGACAGATCTTTACTACATATTGCACAACATGCTTTTCTGACATATCCCACAACCTGCCTGGCTCTGCACAACATACAGCTGTCTCCTTCATCCGTTTTCTGCCTTCTGTTGGTGCTCACCCACCATTTTAGGGTGCATGTTGACCATGCGCTCGCAGCAGCTCTCGAACGACAGCAGGAAAGGACTGAACCAGAAGGATGTTTCTCTCCTGCTAACATCAGGAGGATGGTTCAGCAGGGTCAGGCTGACCTGCAGAGCAGCACTGCCTCGTAGGTGGATGGGAGATGTATGAGGAGGGAGACCTTGGCCTCCCTGTCTCTGACCCGGGATCACAGCCTGCAGCCGCTGCCTGCTGCCAGGAGGAGTGGAAACACCCTCTCCCGACGTGGTCATACCCACCGAATCCACCATGGAGGAGGCAGCGGGGAGCAGGAAGGATGTGACTCCACGCTGAGGCAGAGCCAAGAAAATGTCACGTCTCCATTTTATCAGGGGCCTCCTTTTATTGCGGTGGCATTATGCAGGTGTGGAACTCTTGCCCCTGTCCTCGGGAGGGTCTGGCAACCGACGTCTATTGCAATACCCTCCTCTGGTACCCCACCGAGCAGCCAGTTCAGATTGTGTCTCATTTGGAAAGGAAAATATGCTGGTTTACCTTTCTTTTTCTTATGAACACCCAGTCATGAGTAATTTTACACTTGTTCCCAGTGGCATGGTGGGAATCCACATGACCAAAATGGTGCAACATTGCAGAGCTGGCATTCACATGTGCAGTTTTTAAGCATTTTCTTTCTGTAACCTGTGCATTTCTAGGATGTCACTGAGCCCTCAGCATCTTAAAACGCCTCTGTATAAATACCACTGCACAAATGTAGTGCTAAAGCTAAATGGGTGACCTAATTTTCCATCCCACAACCCCCACTCCTGCGTAGTGTACTTCTGCTCTAAAAAGAGATCCTCAAGAAGTGGGATTGCATGTTGGCTGACTAAATCATCTCGGTGTTCATGCATAAACAGATGTGTGTGAGACTGTTTTTTTTCTGCTCATTGCCAGCCCT
This sequence comes from Balearica regulorum gibbericeps, assembly GCF_011004875.1. Lineage (NCBI taxonomy): Eukaryota > Metazoa > Chordata > Aves > Gruiformes > Gruidae > Balearica > Balearica regulorum. The sequence goes on from NC_046184.1 coordinate 67,211,428, forward strand.
GTAAACTCCATCTGGAACGAGGCAGCTTAATTGCCATTCTTCTGGAGCACAGGTCAGAAAATTCTTCCTTTGGACTGCTTCTGTCAATAATGTGTGAGCAGACCAAAATCTCTTCTCTTGCCCAGACCTGTGCGTGCCTGGCTGAGCCACTGAGAGCAACCAAGCAAAATACTCCTTTGGTAAAGGCAATAAACAGGACTCCAGACAGACGCAGAAAGCAGCCCAGTTGTGAAGGTGGCATTTTTCATCCACCTGCAGAACAGAACTGCATTAACTACATTATGTTCTTACTTAGTTCACTAGGAAGAAAGGTGATGGAAAAAAAAAAAGGGTTTGAGGAATTGATATATTCTTATATAAAGCTTAGTAGGAGGTATTTTTTTGGTCTGGAAGTGCAGCAAGAGGAACATCCAGACACTGGTAAGAAGGCAGCAAGCTGGCAGACAGCTCTCCACAGCATGTGTACTTGGCCCCCTCTTTGCTGCGTGAGCTGGCCCTGGATATTGGACCTGACCAGTGGTGTCACGGAGTGCAGGGCAAAACACGTGGTGACCCTGACTGGTGTTTCTGGGTGTCATTTTCCTCTGGTTGCTTTTGTCTCATAAATACTAATTCTGCTGTAATCTTACTCTACAGCACTGCTGCTATGATGATTATTGCAGCTGTTTTCTTTCCTCTGTTCAGGATCTGCAGTCCCTGACTTGGCTTTAACCTCCTGGATGGAGTGAAGAGAAACACCTTTGTGGCCAGAAGCAGCTAAACATCAAGACAGTAGAGAGATTGCTCACAAGGTGAGAAATTGAATAGAGCAGGCTGGGAAGGGAAGAAAAGAGCTGAATGCTGAAAATTTGGCATGTACTGTGCTGCACACTCTGCACTCATCCTGCCTCTTCTGCTCCCCATACTATATAGATTCTGCTTTCAGGAAGATTCATAGGCAGGGTACGATAAAGATGAAACATCTTGGGGAATCTAATACCCTTTCAAAAAGAACCTATCCAAACCAAAATCAAATCTTGTGTATTTTTTAGCAAGGACTCTACTCAGAATGTTAGAAGGCATAACTAACCAAAGTGTGGCTTTTTCTTCCTTTCATGCTGACAGTATCTTTAATGTTTTATTAGTCATTTCGCTGCCTTGGGATGCGTGCCTTGGGCCAGTGCTATACCTTTATTTGTACTGCAAATGTTTCTTAGCCCTATTATAAAAAAAAAACTTTGGCAATCAGTACAACTAGTGTGGTGTTGTCTTCCAAAATCAGCAGATCACCTGAAACAAAACCTGAGGAGTTTATCCTGCTGCATTCATCTCGTATTCTGACCTCCCACAGATAAGAGGACGATGTTAAGTCTGTAAGCAGTGCCATCCACCTGATCAGCTTACTTCACACTCCAGCATCCATTTCTGAGGTGTGTTCTCCATATAACTAATAAAAAAAGAGGAGCTTCTAAATGTTTAAGTCTAAATGTTCATTTCCATGCTTGGTTAATAAAACAGTTTATCATTCCACTCACGTGCCTATCTGTTCTGTAGTAAAAAATCTAGATACGATTTGCTGCAGAATATGTAGGGCTTTCTTTTTAAGGAAAAGGGCTATGACTGAGAAGAAGAAAATAGTCTACATGTCAGGGTGGATGTTCCTGTGATGTTGGCTGCTTCCTTGATTAAGCATAGGACTGCTGGAAGAAGAGCAGTGATTCCTAGGCAATGGGAGGAGAAGTAGCTACGGTGGGGGTTGTTGAGGAGAGCAGTGATGATGTCCCCCTACCCTTGCTAGACACAGGAACTTTGAGGACAAGCAAGTGACAGGTTTTGTCCCTTAGGGCTGTGACTTTATGACAGAGGACCCTCTTTGCAATCTGTGCCCCAGTGGCCGCCCGTCCTCAGGTCACACTCCCTTCCCACGCTCCTCGCTCTCCGTGCCCTCATGCTGCCCAGAGAAGATACTGAGAGGTTAGCTCCTGCGCTGTTAGCTAATGGCGGCTGACGTGCAGCAGGTCTCTGCAGTTGCCCTGTTTGGACTTCTCCCTCAGAGAAGCAGAGGGGATTATTCATTGCTAGTTCCTCTCTTCACTCCAGCAGGTGACAGGACCATGGGCGATACACAGAAGGGCAAGCTTCATCAGGAAAGTCCTCTGAGAGCTGAACTGCATCCATTCCCCTCCAGGAAACTCACAGGTGATGCTCTCCAGGATGCCAATCAAAGACAGGACTGCAAGCAGGAGCGGGAGACACAAAAAGAGGTGGAGATGTCTTTTGGAAAGAGACAGGGAATGGTAACTCCCCGTGGGATGGAAGTCTGGGAGTGCGAGGACAGTGGCAGTGCCCACATCAGCAAGGTTATCCTTGCTGGGGACAAGCCAGACCCACCCATGTGTGGGAACGGTGCCATTTGGATTCAGCAGGTGGGACAGAAAACCTACGAGTGTCCCGAGTGTGGGAAGAGCTTCAGCCGGAGCTCGTACCTGAGCCAGCACCAGAGGATCCACCTGGCAGAGAAACCCTTCGGCTGCTCCGAATGTGGGAAGAGTTTCACCCGCAACTCGGACCTCATCAAACACCAGCGGATCCACACTGGTGAGAAGCCCTACCAGTGCAACGAGTGTGAGAAGACCTTCAGCCAGAGGTCCAACGTGATCAGGCACCAGCGGACCCACACAGGAGAGAGACACTACCAGTGCAACGAATGCGGGAAGAGCTTCAGCCAGAATTCGCATCTCATTGTCCACCAGCGAAGCCACAAGGGTGAGAAACCCTTCAATTGCCCCCGGTGTGAGAAAAGCTTCAGCGACCGCTCCTCCCTGATCATACACCGGAGGGTCCACACCGGAGAGAAGCCCCACAAGTGCCAGGAGTGTGGGAAGCGTTTCCGGGACAGCTCAGCCATCATTCGGCATCAGAGGATCCACACAGGAGAGAAACCATACGAGTGCACTGAGTGCGGGAAAACCTTCCGGCAGAGCTCCTCGCTGGTGACCCACATGCGAACGCACACAGGTGAGAAGCCCTACAAGTGCCCTGTGTGCGGGAAGGGCTTCAGCCAGAGCTCGGCACTCACCACTCATCGTCGGATCCATGGAGGGAACGCCTTGCCCATGTACCACAGTGGCCTCCTGCCCAACCTCTACCAGTGCGCCGAGTGCGGCCGGAGGTGCAGCGACCGCTCCACTCTGGCCAAGCACCAGACCACACACGCTGAGGAACGGCCCTATATCTGCGTGGAGTGTGGGGACAGCTTCCGTCGCAGCTCAGCTCTCAATGTGCACCTGAGGATCCACCGCGGGGAGAGACCCTACAAATGTGAGGAATGTGGAAAAATGTTCAGGCACAGCTCAGCCCTTGGGGCCCACCTGAGAATCCATGCAGGTGCCAAGCCCTATGAGTGTGGTGAGTGTGGGAAAACCTTCCGGAAGAGCTCGACACTTAAAGTGCATTTGAAAATCCACACGGCCAAGAAACCCTATGAATGTACAGTGGGTAGGAGAACGTTCACTTCCCACTCACTTCTGCCATAGGGCTGGAGCAGGTGTTCGAAGCAGGAAACGAAACCAGTGTTTGGGGGTACCTGAAAAAGGTGGGTGATGAGAACCACAGCGGGAAGAGACTGACTGGAGACATGGTAACTGGTGTCAAGGCTGGATGCTTAACCCCAGCGCCACAAAAACCATTAGGAGGTCTGGAAGCAGGGAGTTAGTCCTGAGCCGAGCGCTGGTGGTTCAGGAAGAGTGTTGGGAGCCTGAGGAACAGGCACCAGCTTCTGGGTAAATCAGGGACTGTGCATGTGTGGTAGAGTAACAACTGGGAGAATCAGACTTGTAAAATAACTTTTCAGCTAAAGTGAAGATCAAAATAAAAAGTTCCAGGTTGGTTCTGACTCAAAACTTTGGCTTGTTAGACACTGTTGTAGTCTTAGGAACTCTCTTTTTATCACCTTCCCTTTTTTTTCCATGAATGTAGTACGTTTACCCAGTGTTTGACAAGACGCTTCCAAATCTTTTGAGTCTGAGACTCTGGAGCTGAACCTCAATCTATTTGTCTTTTCTTCCTCTTTTCTAAATCTCACACGGGGCAATGAATTCCTACCACGCAAACCCTGGTTGACATGACAGCTGACTAACGCAAAACCAACATGGCTGTTCCCAGAAAACACGGATGCGCAAGCATTTCCAGTTGGAGCGCTGCCCATTGCTAGTCTGTGACAGCTTCTCCCAAATTTGTCATTGCTGGTTTGAAACACCTTCGCTTGGGACATCAGCAAACGTGGGCAAAAATGTGGCCTTACCTTATTTAACCAAAAAAAAAAAAAAAAAAATATTCCCCCCACCCCAGACGTCCTGGTCGGGATGGGCACACAATGAGTTCCTACTGGTAGTCCAGAGGCCGTTGGCGATTTTGTAGCCCTTTTTATGACAGAGTGCTCTTTAGCTCGCTATTGTTTGTAAAGTATTGATGTATAAAGGTCAGCATTAAAAGTTAGGAATTACTGTATTTGCATTTATTACTATGCTAATGACTGTGTATTACACAAACCTCTTCTATATTACTATGTTTTATTACTATGTGCTTCCATCCTAAATAAACCCTTTCTTTCGCTGTATAACCCAGTTTTCTGCCCTTGAGTATGACGGGAGCGAAACTGTAGCCGGGGGGGGTCAGCCCCGCACTCGCTGTGGTGTGGCGGGGAGCTCGTGAAGGGCGCTCTGACGTAAAGCAGCTGCGGTGCCGAGGCCCGGCTGACGAGGGGGCACGCAGGCGGCCACAGCCGGGCTCCGCGACACCTGCGCGGCGCCGGTGCTTCGCTGGCAGCAGCCCAAGAGTAGGAAATGGGCGGGGAGAGGCAGGAGGCGCTGTCCGAGGCGGCGCAGCAATACCTCTAGCGAAAGGCGGCTGCAGGAACCAGGGGTTCGGGCCGTAAAGGCAGAATAACCCAGGTGTTTCCCGGTGTCACGTAGAGGCTCCGGTGGCGTTCCCGCCGGCCCGGCCCATCGGCCCCGGGGAGGTGCGGGCCTTCCGCCCCGCGCCGCTCGTCACCGGAGCGTCACGGGAAGGGGGCGGGGCGTCTCCGGCGCTCGGTTCGAAGCGGGGCGGCGGTGACGGCGGCGCGCGGGATGGAAAGCGGGGCGGCGGCGGCGGCGGCGGCGGGCGCGGAGGCAGGTGCGCGGTCCGCGTGCCCTCCGGTGGCGGTTGGCGCAGCGGCGGGCCCGGAGGGGGGCCGGTTCCCGTTCCCCTACACGCCCTACCTCATTCAGGAGCGGTTCATGGCGGCGCTGTACAGCGCGCTGGAGGCCGGCCGGGTCGCGATCTTCGAGAGCCCCACGGGCACGGTGAGCCGGTGCGGCGGGACGGCAGGGAGCCGTCACCCGGGAGGAGGACGGAGGCCCCTCTGGGTGGGGAGGGACGGTGGTACCCGGGGAAGGGGGCCAGGTCTGGGCCCGGTCCCGCAGAGAAGGGGCTGTCACGGAGCGGGTCGTCCCTGTGGCGGGGCACCGCTGTGTGAGCGTCGGTGGCAGCAGCACCTCAGCCGCTGTCATGTCCCGTGGCAGGGAAAATCGCTGAGTCTCATCTGCGGGGCCCTGTCCTGGCTCCGGGACTTTGAGGAGAAAAAGCAGCAGGAGGAGGCACGACTTCTGGCGCTGGAGGACAGCGGACCGGAGGGGAAGCAGCAGCTGACTTCGGTTGAGCCAGGACCACCAGATAGCAGAGGCACCGCTGGGGAACCGGACTGGGTTACGGCATTTGTGCAGAAGAAAGAAGAGCGGGACATGGTGGACAAGCTAAAGGTTGGGAAATGCTCCTGTGTCGGGGACGGGTAAAATATCGGGGTGTGAGGATCAGAAAAGCTGATATCCTGGGTGATGATTGGAAAAACAAGTGAGGCAAACTTTGATGGAGGTCTTTGTCTTTCACAGGACTTTTTCTCAGTTACGAGGAATGAGGCGTTGCTGTGCAGGTTGCATAAGAAAACTATATTGGTCTGAACATAGCAACATGTAATAGGTGTGCTGTCCAGGAAAAAGGGACTGTGTACTGACAGCTTTGCTTCAGAATTGATTTTTTCCTGTACCCAGGGAATAGGAAGGTAATTATACCCAGGGTTTAAGACGGAATACGCTTCATCCTTCCTTCACTCTCCCTTTATTTTAGGAAGAGCAGATCAGGAGGAAAAAGCGAGAAGATCGTCTTGAGAAAATTCGCCATAATGTACAATTAAAATATGCAGCAAAGAGGAAGGTGAGTTATCCTGCAGAGATTAGAACTTTCTGTTTTAGTTAGCTTGAGTGTTGTTCATACTTGCTTATATGTACAACTTCACACTGAATTTTCCAACCCATCTGTTTGGGGAGCTGGTTGTATTAGGTTGCTGAAATTTGCCATCAAAATTTTTTTGTTAGATTTTCTTTTTAAAGTACAGATGTAAAAAAACAATTTGTGCATAGAGAATTTCCTGTGACAGTGCTTGTGCGTGGATAGAAAGGGCCTGTGTTCTGATGGCCTTTTGGCCCTCTGCTTTTGTTTTAAAAGTTTTAATACTCAGATTATTTATTTTTTTTAAAGCTCTCTGTCTTATGAGCATGTGCGAACACTCTGTACTTCTGAAATAAAACCTGTAGAACTGTGATTAAATTTAAGATCATAGGAACAGAAGACCCCAGGTCAGGCTTTGGTTGTGCTTTGCTCACCACTAGGAAACAATTGTATTTGTTCACTTTCATAGCAAATGTTATTGTATTGTTCAGAAACATGTCTTTTCTACATATAAAAAATGCACAGATATATTTTCCTGCCATTTAGATGGGTGAACTGGCTTAAGTGCTCTTGACTCTAAGAGCTTTTTAATGGTGTGAGTCAAACTTCCCAGAAATACCCACTTCAGGTCCCCAAACAGGCAGATTTATTAGGCTGCCAGGCTATTAGTTTCTAGTGTGCTCCATCTCAAGTGCAGTGTTATGTTTTGGTCAACTCCTGTCAAAAAGATATGGCAGAAACAGCAAAGGTTCAGAGGTGAATGGCAAATAAAAAAATAAGTGGAGCAAAGAACTTTTGTCTCTTAAAAGAAGTTGAGGAGCATGTGAAATGAGAAGCATGATAAAAAGCATGAAAGCAAATGAGAAAAATATTATAGAGATTTGGAAAAGCAATTGATTTATCTCTTCTGTAGTGCTCACTAACTGCATTTCTTCATAACGGTGTGGTAAAAGAATGCTCATTGAAATTGGAAGATAATGTTTTCAGATTGTGTTCTGCTAAAGAAGAATTCATTTTTTTAAAGTTAATCAGAAAACTATTCTTCAACAGTTTAATGGAATTTTTGTAGAAGGGTAGGCCTGTGTTAGAGTAAGAACCACATAACTGGAGAAAAAACAGCAAGAGAAGTCTTGTGCTCTGCGTTCTAAAACAGGTACTGAGTTTATCCTAGTTTTGAGGTAAGTGTGGGCAGAGTGTTTGATTACGTCCTTATATGTTTGTTTGGTTGGGTTTATTTACACACTATTTTTCTCAGGAAGACATCTTTTTTGGGCCACCTTAAGCAACTAATACTGGATTACATGGATATTATTATTTCAGGATCTAGCAGTTCCATGTACCTTTTGTGTAGAAGGTTCTTTATATTTCCCCCTTCATATATGTCTGTGTGGGCAAGTCTTTGGTTGCTGGTGACAGCTGTGTTCTGTGGGGCTGAACAGCTTCGGACACCCTTGGTGCATTTGCCTGTCCTGCTGGGGGTTTACCCAGCAAGCCATTCCTTGTGTTATGAGTGAGGGACTATGCTGTCTTCTGACCTGTCCATGGCATAAAGTGATGTGTGTGCCACCTCTCTTTCTGTCTGAGAAATAATGTGATCATGTGTTTCTTTCAGAGATCTGAGGAGGATGAGACAAAGCGCCTTCTTCAGCTCAGCAAGGAGGTTCTGTCAGAGGGAGCTGGAGTGGATTTTCTAGAGCAACTGGATCACAATGAGGAAGAGCTGATTCTTGCTGAATATGAGAGTGATGAAGAAAAGAAAGTGGTACCTGGGTAAGGACAGGGACTGAGGGGATTCCGTGCCAAGGAAGCATTTTCTGTATAATTTTTGGCTTGCCTTGATTAAAGAGATTTCACCTGTGATTGTGCAGATCTGGAGTTTCTCCCCCATTCAAGTTGTATAAGGTAGTGGTTGTTCTGGGGGTTCATTTGCTTAATTGGTTGGTTTGGTGTTTTGGGGGGATTTTGTTTTGCTTTTTAAGCTTTTGTTAGACTGATCAGACTGACCTGAAGTGTTTTCTGAGAAAGTGCATCTTTCTTACAATGCGTGGCAATGCCCTGCCTTTATCCATGCCCGGTTTCCCAAAGAGTGCCTCCGGATGCTGAGTGAATGACTTGAGATCAAGTTCCTTGCGTTAGACAAGCAAAATTGAACTCAAGGCATCAAAGGAAGCCATCAGTCCTGCAGATTAGCACTGGCGTCTTTTCATACTCTAAAGGGAGAGATGTTCACATTTCTAAAGACCGAGCTTCAGCATGAAAACCCCATGCACGCTTGTCTCTCTTACACATTTGCTTTATGCAGAAAGCCAGAAGCCATACTTCAGCATGAAAAGTCAAATACATTTAAAATACAAATTTACTAATTAGTATCTAGACAGATCCTCCTGCCTTAAAAATTGCAAAACACTTAACTACTTCGTTTATGTGTAGTTTATCAAACATTAAACTGCTGTTGCCTTTGAGGAACTCTATGGCAGCTAAATATCTTCCTGAAGCTTTTCTTTATGCAATAGCTTGAGGGTGGTAAATAGTCTCTAAAGGGAAAGTTTTACAAAAATAAATAAGTAAGCTCACCAAAGAATAGTATAGCGCTGATTAGCTTATGCCTAGGGCTTAGAAGGCCCAGATTTAAAAGAAAAAAATAATTTCTTGAAGTTGCTAAAGACACAGCCCTACAGACATTTTTCTTTCAAAGAGCAAGGCTTGACTTGATTGTGCACATTTACACTGTTCTTAAAAAGTCGATTTTTCTTCTGTCTCCTGAGTTAAGATCTGAGGCTCTTCTTGAAATGACAATACCATCTCTCTTGACATGTCTGTCTTGTAGTAGAGCATCATTTGATTCTAACTGCCAGCGATCTGCTGAAAGGAAATTCTTTGAGCTTTCTCTTTTCTTAGGCTGGAAGAAGATGACGATGATTTGGAAGAGGAGCATGTGACTAAGGTGAGATGAGGAAAGTTAATAGTGCCACCTCGTAGAACAGCGTAGGAGTGAGCAGAATTATGGCTTCCTTGCACCCTTCCCAGAGTCATGCAGTACAGAAGGATTTAGGAACTAGCATCCAAGAACTGCTGAGTTTGTTGATAATAGCAACCAGTTCTGCTGTGCTCATCTCCTTCTGGACTACACTGGCTGCCTAAGCAGCTTGCTTTGCTAGCACTGCTGAATTTTTTGCTGTGGCTTGCTGTAAAAGCACACTGCAAAAAACAGATGAGTCCCTGTTTTTATAGGGACCTTGGAAAATTAAATGGAAGCAAAGGCAAACGCATTAGGAGAAAACAAAGGTAAGGCTGTTGGCCTCAAGACTTGTAAGGTGACACTCAAACATGTGCCTTCCATTGTGTTTATGAAAGCTTGGGCAGGGTTAACCTTGTTGAGGTGCTTGGCTGCTTCCTCACAGGACTGGCTGTAGGTAGGCGATTGGCTTCCATGTTCTTCTTGTCTTCTCTTTCCTCATTGTAGATTTATTACTGCAGCCGCACTCACTCCCAGCTGTCTCAGTTTGTGCGTGAGGTGCAAAAAAGTCCTTTTGGCAAAGACACACGTCTGGTCTCCTTGGGATCCAGGCAGGTATGTGGTGATGTTCACAAGGGAGCCAGAGTGCATGTTAACTTAATGCAAGGGACTTTGCGAGGAGGCGTGTGGATGTGATGCCACAGAACGCGTCTCGGGGATTGTCTGAATCTCCCATTGAAAAACTAAAGTAGACGTGGGTTGTGACACAGATCTATGTGATGTACATTTTTCCGTGAGCTGTGTTTTGGCCATTTACCCTTTGATGTAAATGCAAAAAATCTGGTTTACCTTTTCTGATGTGGAATGTTACAGATGTCTGAGTCACTGGGAAGGCACTCCTTTTAGTATTACTTCTGGCAGCATTTTTTAGAAGCTGCTGTGCAGCATTGAGCCATCTCAATGCACCTTTTCTCTTTTTTGTTTTTTTTTTCTCCTCACTAAGTTCTTATGGGTTTTGAGCATATTTGTAGCAGTTAGTATGCATGAGCCAATAGAATTTTCCATTTTGGAATTTGGCCTGAGATTGCTTTAAAGAAATCTTTTATTTTACAGCAAAGGGTGCTCACAGGGCACTCGGTGCTTAATGATCCCCCACTGCTTCCTCTCTTTGCATGTCCAAGAACCTGTGTGTGAATGAGGAGGTGCGAAGCCTGGGGGCTCTCCAGCTCATCAATGACCGCTGCATGGAGATGCAAAAGAACAAACATGGTAGGAACACTTCCAGCGTGGGGAAGCAATCGCTGATGAAGCTGGTACGAGAGTCTGGAGTCAGTGCGCACTGCCAATCAGTGGTAGCAAGAGAGTGGTAGGAGCTTGAAAATGGCAGGTTGGAGGAGCAGAGCTAGAGATCCTCAGCGCTTTCAGTTTTCTTGGCCTCTAGGCTAGGATGCTGAGATCTGTATGTATTTTCTGAATGTCTTAAGTTGGTCAGGACTTCTGCAATGGAAGCGTACTTGTCTTAACTTGATTGGAAAATGTCACATGGCTAAATCTAACTGGCAAAGAGTAGTGTCCACTGTGGAAATGGAAATGTTACTGCTGAATAATATTTAAATAGACAATAGGTCAAAAATACACATGACAAAGCCTGCTTTGAAATCCAGGAGGTTCTGCAAAGTGATTGTTTTAGGCTATGTGTTGCTCATAGCTTTCTTTTGATTTCTGCTGTTAGGAAAGAAGAGTGATGAAGAGATGGAAGGGAAGAAGAGACGTGTGAGTCGCACTGTATGCCCATTTTATTCCTATGAGCAGATGCAGTTTCTCCGCGATGAAGTTCTAGTGGAAGTGAAGGATATTGAGCAGTTGGTGGCTTTGGGAAAGGAGACCAAAGCCTGCCCATATTATGGGAGTCGATATGCCATTCCTGCTGCTCAGGTAAGGTGTACATGCTTTTAGTGGAATTACTGCCAGGGCCTCTAGGAATAAACCAATTGCCTGCTCCCTCCAGTACTGTTACTCAATATTGCAGGCATTTGTAAAAAGGCTGTGTGTCTGTCAGCTGTAGTTTTGCTGAGAAAGCAAAGGAAAATAAAAATACCCATTTCAAGTTAACAGAGAGGCTCTAAGTATGTTTCAGCATTCTGAAACACTTGAAAAGCTCAATAACTCTGAGGCAGTACTAACAGAGGGGTGTAATCTTGGCTCTTGCTACCGCTCTTCTTCCTTGCTTGGTTCTCTATCAGAAGACAATCTCCTCTTTCAGTGCTTTGGAGGAGATTTGGGAGGTAACCTGAGCTGATAGGCAGTTGTAGCATAATCATTTCCCTTTAGCTTACATCCCAGTGCCCATCTCAAGAACATGCTCCTGCCTCTTTTCCTACCTTTCCCTTGATAAGAGTAAGTAACTTGACTGAATTCTGTGAGGGCATCTGATATGGGCCTTTAATGAGCAGCTGAGGGGTGCCCTAAGTTTGTAAGGATGAGAGCTAGAATCAGAGCAGTGTGTGCCTCTCCTGTAGCTGGTGGTGCTGCCCTATCAGATGCTCTTGCATGAGCCTACCAGGAGCGCTGCTGGGATCAAGCTGAAGGACCAGGTTGTAATCATTGATGAGGCCCACAACCTCATAGACACCATCACCTGTATCCACAGTGCGGAGGTCAGTGGCTCTCAGGTGAGTCATAGCCTGGCCTGTTAATCATGAGTGAGCTCTGCATCTAGCAGAACGCCCTTTCTTGGCTCCTTTGTAATAACAGCTCCTTTTTTTTTTTTTTGTTTGTTCGTGTAGCTGTGCTGTGCCCACTCCCAGCTGTGGCAGTACATGGAGCGATACAGGTGAGGATCTCAGAGGAAAATAGCGCAGCAGTAGCAGGCAGCATGGATGCCGTGGCTTGTCTCATGTCTGCAGAGTCTTTCTTGCTTTTCCCCAGTGGAAAGTTATTTGCGTAAATACTTCTGCAGATGAAAAGCCACTTGCTTCATTATCTCTGTCTAGAATCCATATAAGTCAGAGTCCTGGGGCTGGTATTAAGCAGTGAGAAGGGGGATACCCTGAGGATTCTGGCATTCCCTTATACTCTCAGGTCCTTTCCCAATATCTCACTCTAATCACTCCTGCTTGGTGATGCAGACTTTCAAAAGATTCAGTCTTTCGTGTCTCTCCTGGACCTTAGTCTTTCTTGTGCTGACTGGTATAATGGCAGAGGCAGTAAGCTCTGAGGAGGAAGATACGATTTTTGGTTCTGTCCAAACTGTGCATCTTGTCATCCCTGCAGTGATTGATTATTGTGCTCGATGCTAATAACTGTGAATTTGGGAAACATTTTTGCAACAGGCACTTGAGATGTCACTGCCATTGCAATAGACAAACTAATTAACGTGTGGGGAGAAGGGTGATAGTAGGAACAGTGTGGGGGCCATGGGTGAGTGCTTTCGGGTGACCTTGGGCAGGATATCCAGGGGTCTGTGCCCTGTCACAAACAGTCACAAACACTCACCCCTCATCCCCTTCAGTGGGATGGAGAAGAGAATGGAAAAAAAAAAAACCTTTGGGCTGAGATAAAGACAGTTTATTGGGATAACAGAGAAAGAGAATAATACTACTAATAGAAAAACAAGTGATGCACAAATGCAATTGCTCACCACATGCAGAAGGGAGAAGAAAAAAAAAAAACAAACCCAAACAAAACCACCAACCTGATGCCCAGCCTGTTTCTGAGCAGCAAATCTGCCTCCTGGCTCACTTCCCAGTTATATCTGGAGCATGACGTTCTATGGCAGGGAATATCCCTTTGGCCAGTCTGGGTCAGCTGTCCTGGCTGTGCTCTCCCAGCTTCTGGTGCACCTGGCAGGGCCTGGGAAGCTGAAAAGTCCTTGGCTTAGTATAGACACTACAACCACCTAGCAACAACTAAAACTATCAGTTTGTTATCAGCATTATTCTCATCCTAAATCCAAAACACAGCACTATACCAGCTACTAGAAAGAAAATTAAATCTATGTCAGCTGAAACCAGCACAGAGAGTGAGCCTGGAAGGAACCGAGAATGATTTCTGTCTCACCAAAATGAAGGGGAGTTCTAGTGCATGTCTCTGCAGCTCAGCTGCTGTGAGTTAGTCCATGAAGATATTTTGGGGCCTAATACCCATCTCACTTTTCATAGGAAACGTTTGAAGGCAAAGAACTTGATGTACATTAAGCAGATCCTGTATTTGCTGGAGCGGTTTGTGGCCATGCTGGGAGGTAAGCAAACCTATTGTATCTCCAGGGATGCTGGTAGACTCTGAGCTAGTTGGTGCTTCCTCAGGGCGCTGTCCCCCTTCCCCCTCCGCAGAATCTGCGGGGAGGTGTTGCTCATGTATAGGTTCAGATGCCAGTAATTTTATTTCTCAGGCTGTTTTGTAACATGGGGATGTCAACTGGTGTCTGCCTGAACCCCTCTCTTTGATTAGCTGAGGAGCAGCAGATGACATCGTAAGTTGATAGAGGCAGTTTTCCTCTTTCTGTGTGATTTTCATATCTGATTTGAGTGGGGATGAGGTAGGGTGCTAAGCGAGGAATACAGCAGATGTGTGACAGTGATCAGGACAGCACAAGAGCTGCACAGAATAAATCTCCTGGGTCATCTGGTGGCATGGCCTCTACCTGTGTCAGGCGTGCCTCTGCAGAATGACTCTCTTGAGTGGTGCCTTTCCTTTGTGAAAAAATATTATTTTGCTGTGATTTTTAAATCCACTGGCATTTGCAGGGCTCTTTTCCTTTAATGATCTGTTTGCAAGACCTCAGTGTGCCTTGAGGAGAGCCTGTCATAAGCTCATAAAGAGCTTCTTCCTTGCCCAGGGGAAATGCAGCTCTTTGTGGCTGGGGCCTGGTGGTGCTCTCTGCCCTTCTCTCAAATGTGTACTTCCCTTCCCACCCTGTTCCTGCCGCTCTTCTCTTCCCCACACTCAGTTAAGTGCTTTCATTAAAAAATGCAGCCTGTGTACATCTTCATGCTTGAGGCTGCAAAAGTGAGATGTGAGGTGGGTGTTAAACACTAGGACATAAAACTCAGTGAGTGGCAGCAATTAATCCTGTTCTGGCTGTTGGGGTCTGGGTGTGTTGTCCTCAGGTTTTCCCCTCTTCCCAATCGCCTGCCAGCCTTTGCGCTTCCCAGCTCCCTGCTGCTGCATTGAGGAGGGGTGAGGGATGCACCGCAGTCCCTGTCCCTTCATCTTTGCGGCATGATGACTACGTAGCGTGTGAGCATTTGTATGCACTCACCCTACCTGCCTCATGCTACAGAAGGAATGTAGGTGGTGGTTCTTAGGATGCAGCAGCACACTTGTCCTACAGTGTAGGGCTACCCTACAGGGGAAATTAAAACTGAACAGGAGCTGATGTTTTGTCTGTGTATCTATGTTTTGCAGATGTATAGCTATTTCCTGGGTTTTGTCCTGGTGTGGTGTCCCTTTCAGCTCAGTTATTAGTCTCTTGCTTAATTTTAAGACAGACCCATTGTAAGCCTTCCTTGAATCGGTTTCGTGTTTTACAGGTAATGTGAACCAAAATCCTGGCTGTCAGGCAGTTTCCCAAACAGGTAAGACTGGAGTGAACACCTGGGCTATGCAGTCATCAGTCAGGAATGTGGCTGTGAGCAGTCAGGGGCTGCAGGCCCAGCAGCTAATAATTTTTTGCTCCTTTCCCCCCTTCTCTTTCAGGGACAGTGCTAAAATCCATCAATGACTTTTTATTTCAGAGCCAGATTGACAATATCAACCTCTTCAAGGTAATGCAAATGTTGTCGTCTGCAGGGCACAGGTGGTGGTGACTTGTTCAAGGTTGTCGGGAAGTATGTGAGAGAGCTGGAAGTAGAGCCAAGGCTCACATGGCAGATTGTCCCCAATGTATAGATCTCTTCTGCTGCTGTCTGGATAACAATGCTTTAAAGCTGGACAGGTGGTCCTGGGGTAGAAGGAAGCAAGCAATTAAACATGTACTAGTGCAGAGGCTGTCTGTAGGCAAAGCTAAACTGTAAGAGTTGAGGATGAAGAAACTGTACTACTCCAATAACCTAACCCATCCCTCAAACCTCCAAACGCAGCACCTTAACACTGTGTGTTTCTGCTCTGGAAGCAATGTCTTGTAATAAACTGTTGTCTGGGAGGCAACGCTCACAGAGAACTGTGCACCCTTCCCTGAGAGGACAGCAAGGGATATCCCTTCTGGGCGGGGATCAAGGACAGCAGGGTGGGAGAAGGGATAATGAACACCAGTTCATTTTTCTGTCATATTCCAACAGGTTCAGCGTTACTGCGAGAAGAGCCTCATCAGTAGGAAGGTACTGCCCCTGTGACTTTTTCATAGAATCATAGAATGGTTTGAGTTGGAAATGACCTTAAAGATCATCTAGCTCCAACCCCCCTGCAATAAGCAGGGACATCTTCAACTAGATCAGGTTGCTCAGAGCCCCGTCCAACCTGACCTTGAACACTTCCAGGGAGGGGACATCCACAACTTCTCTGGGCAACCTGTTCCAGTGTTTCACTACCCTCACAGTAAAGAATTTCTTCCTACTATCTAATCTAAACTTACCGTCTTTTAGTTTAAAGCCATTACCCCTTGTCCTGTCACTCTGTGCCCTTGTAAACAGTCCCTCTCCAGCTTTCCTGTAGCCCCTTTAGAGACTGGAAGGTGCTCTAAGGTCTCCCTGGAGCCTTCTCTTCTCCAGGTTGAACAACCCTAACTCTCTCAGCCTGACCTCATAGGAGAGGTGCTCCATCCCTCTGATCATCTTCGTGGTCCTCCTCTGGACTTGCTCTAACAAACAGGCAACAGCGTTCAAATGGTGCTTCACACATTGAGTTTGAAGTGGAAGATGCAGCAGCTGGGGCGACCCTGTCTTCTTCACCCTGCTCTGCAAATGAAGTGGTTCCTGCAAAAAGCACTGTATGGGCAGGTTACCTTTTGCTTATACAGCAAAGCAGCATCTAACACGGTGTGCCACAGTATTCCAGTGGGTGCTAATTCTGTGCTGCTTGGCCTCAAACTTGCCAGCCTAGTAGGCTGCACTGCACGGGGGGAGCAAGCATCAGAGACTTGTTTTGGTTTTGAGTGAAGGAAGGTAATGGGAGCTCTGGGCTAATAGATTCTGATTGGGCTGGTTTGTGAACACCTACCAAGGAACTTTATCTGCAGCAGGCCAGAAAACTTGTTGTTATCTTGTCTGATTCCTGCTGTTGGTAGTCTTAGTCTTACTGGCTTTTGCTTGGCAGCTTTTTGGGTTCATGGAGCGATATGGAGACCCTGCCACAGCTGTGAAGACCAACAGGGAGAACCAGAAGTTGGCTGGTTTGCAGAACTTTCTTCTGACCCTCCAGCAGGGATCTGATAAAGACGGTGAGTTCAGACGTCCTCCACCTGTGCATCTGTGGACAAAGCAAGGATGTAGAACCTGCATCTATCTGCATGAGGAAAGAGGGGAGGCAGATTTGAAGAGCGATAGACTACAGAAGCTGTCCTGCTTAGGTGTTTTTTAATATATCTGACTGGATGACCTAGGCCATATGATTAGAAGATCTCCTGAGGTCCCTTCCAAGATGTGATTCCATGTTTACACTGCACACATCAAGCTTTGCCCTGCTGTGACCTGCTGGCTCTGGGACCTGAGCTACCACAGGTAGCTCTGTTTAGTGCTGCCAGCTACAAAAGCCAGATCTTTCTTTTATTTTTTTTCCTAGCAATAAGAGAATTTGGGTTCTCTCCTTTATTGGGTCTATTCTCTGCCTGCATATGTAGACCAGGTATCGTGTTCCTGGAGAAAGGACCCATCTATATTTTGTGCTTAGTTCCTGTCTTCAGAAATGTGGCCTAAGTTGGCTGCCTCTCCTTTTCTCTCTGGCTAGCAGGTTCTCTCCAGGGCCCTCCTGTGGAGGCTGAGAACGACCAGGTCCGAACTGCCTCTCCACTGATGCAGATTGAAGGATTTCTCTCAGCCCTCACAAACGCAAACCAAGATGGCAGAGTCATTCTCAACAGGCAAGGTACTGGAATGGGCAAGCTGGGGAGAGGCAAATATGAGTCGCAAGCAGGGCGCTTCACTGGCAGCAAAGGAGGAGATCTGGAGCCTGGGGGGAGCCTGCAAAGGAGGAGATCTGGAGCCTGGGGGGAGCCTGCAGCTCTGCTGGAACGTGTGTGTGCCATCCATGATGCAGGTCAGCAGGCCTGATCTGTGTGAGGATTCTCATGAACCCAAAGGAATTCTTGACCAAGGGCATTGGGGCCAGGGTTTGCAGAGCTCTGCTCTCACTTTGGATGTTGATTTTTGTCTTGCACTTTACTGTGCCTCTTCTACAGCTTCAGGAATATTGGGAAGCAGAAGGTAACTTCCAGGTTGGTGTAACCTGCTGCTGCCCCGGCAGTGTTGAATCGCAGCAAGTCCTTGTTTTGAGAGGCAGGGACCTGCCAGAGTGCCCAGGACAGGAGGGAAGATCTCTTACATCCCTGAGTGTGTGTCACAGCTAGTTCCTGATGTTGTCTCTCTCCTCTTCCCAGGCACAGTTGGTCAAAGCAGCCTCAAATTCCTCTTGCTGAATCCAGCTGTCCACTTTGCCAAAGTGGTGGAAGAATGCCGTGCAGTGATCATTGCTGGGGGCACCATGCAGCCGGTGAGGGACTAAGGATGCTGTGCTGAGCTCTCAGGAGGTCTCTGATGCTACCTGCAAGCAGGCGTGGAAACATAGCACCTTGGGCCCCACTGGGATGTGCTCTTCTCACTTGCCATGGCATGTGTGGGAAAGACCTTTCCTACCTACTGTTGTCTCTCCCTGGTATGGTTTGCCTGCAGGAGGCATCACGCTGCCTGTGTATGCAAAAAGCCGTAGGTGTAAGGACAGGATTGCCCTTGTCAGCCTTTCTTGTCCTCAAGATGATACAGGCTGAGGCTGAGCTCATGATAGGTTGGAACTAGCATGGATAGCAGTCAGAGGACCTTGTAAAACCATCTGACCTTCTAATGGGACAGGGATCCCCCAGGGATCATCCCGTAGGGGATCTTCCAGAAAAATCAAGACTTCAGTCTTGGTATGGTGGCAGGCAGCCTATCGTCCTTCTCCTGTGGCTTTAGTGCCTAAGAGACAGTGTGTTTGGGTTGTACAGATGCAGTGCAGCGTGTCAGATATCCCAGTTAGTTACATTCATCCTGTTCCTGTACATGAACGTCCTGAAATTTTACCCTTGTGGTGCCAAGGGAGGGAAGAGGGGTGTGAAGTGCAGGACCTCCTTGTTGGAAGGCCACAATTCCAGCTTTGAACCTTTCAGACTGCACCTTGGAGAGAGGATGTAGTTGCAGTCCAAGCTGTGGTCTGTGCAGTGCTTGGGAGTCCTGGTAATGGTTTTTTTGGGCCTGGGGAAGTCTGAAATGGGGGCGTGTCGGGCCAAGAGGCGGGGTGGTTCCCGGCAGGGGCCATTGCGAGGCTCAGGACCACGGCGCTAAAAGGGCAGCTGCCCGCCCCCCCCCCGGCCCGTTCGCGCTGCCCGCTGTGCTTGGGCCCGCTCGGCCTGGCCTGGGCCGAGGGCCGGCGGCTGACCGCGGCGTCGGGCCGGGCCGCCGGCAGGGGGCGCTGCCGTCCCTCGTCCGGCAGAGGCGCCGGGACGCGGCGGTGGGGCCGCTGGGGGGGCTGGGGGGGGCCGCTCCGCGGGGCTCGGCGCTGAGCAGTCCTGCTGCCACCGGGGCCGCCCAGGTACATGAGCTCTCCGCTCGGCAGCGGCTTCAGGCCGTGGCTGACCTTGCGGGCCCTTTCGCCTTCTGTATGCCCTGCACTCCGGCCCAGGCTTGTGTGCTCAGCATTCCCATGCCCTCGGTTTTCTCATCACCTCAGGAGCCCATCTCCCATGTGCCGGCAACCCACCGGATGGAGCTGACAAGCTCTCCCTCGACACTGGTGCTCAAGGAGGAGTAGCAGTGTTACTCATGTAGTGTCTTTTGGGACACCGGTACTTTACCTCTCTTTGGCTTGTGGTTCGTAGGTGGCTGATTTCCGAGAGCAGTTGCTGTCCTGTGCTGGTGTGGACCCTGCACGCGTTGTGGAGTTCTCTTGTGGTGAGTGTGCTGGGATGGCATAATCTGTCTCTTTGAGACGCGAGTGTTGCAGTTTTTGCCTTCGGTGCTGTTTTGCCAGCACTCTGAGCACCATGGCATCTTTCCTAGAAATCATGGCAGCAAAGGGGTGCTAGTTTCCTTCCACTCTGAGCTTCCTCCATGGTCTTGGCCAGTATCAGCAGGCCGTGTGCCGTGCCTTCTTCCCAGGGCCTCAGGGAATGGAAGTCAGTGCAGCTGAGTGACTTAGGCACTTTGGCTTAACCAGGCAAACATGTGCCTTTGTCACTGCATGGAGGTAAAGCTCTTCAGCTGATGGGGTTTGTACCAACAGCAATGATGTTGACTCTCACTACTTGCTTTTGTCTCTAGGACATGTGATTCCTCCAGAAAACATTTTACCTATAATCCTCTGCAGTGGTCCTTCCAACCAGCAGCTGGAGTTCACCTACCAGACGCGAGACCTGCCCCAGATGGTCAGTCTTTCCGTTGCTCCATTCCTTGTTATCTCTTTGTCCTTCACAGGACACTGTGCTCTCTGTTTGAAAGATGTACTGATCAAAAGTCATGGCAAGGGAAATCCAAGGGATTTGGGGCAGGTGTGTTGCCAAGTAATTGGGAAAGAGGAGCAGCAGAAGGGGTTTTGAGCTTCCTGCTCAGAGATAGCTATTAGAGACGAGGAATGCTATAGGTCCTGTTTGGCTATACTGAGATCCTGCATTTGTGTGCTGGACATCAGAAGGAGATTTCTGACTGTGCTTCAGAGTTTGAAGGGCTCAGTGATCGTGGAGTGTGGTAGCCCTGCAGAGTGCAGCCCAAACCATACAGGCAGCAGCAGATGTTTCGGTACTCTTTCCTTCTTCCTTTGGTGGGCCAGTAAGCACCCAAGGCCAGACACTAGATCTGCTCTGTCCCTGCTGAATCTCCACCAGATGCACTACCTAGCTTGCCACATCTGTTCTAGTGTGACAGGTCCCATCCACTAGGACAACAAATATAAACTCTCCTTTCCTGAATGATCACTGCTCCACAGCACTAACAGAAACCCTGGATTAGGAAGAAAGGCCAAGCAGTGAAGAGCTTCTTGGTGATTCCCAGCTCCCCTAGAGAACTCTCTTAGACCTGGCAGATTTCCCACATTTTTCCTTCCCCAAGGCATCTCACAGGGGAGGTGTGATCCCAGGATTGAGCACAGAATTGGAGCGGCATTAGCTGGAGCTCCTGTCAGCTGCAATATGTTCTTGTCTCTCTTGCAGATGGATGAGACAGGTCGAATCCTCTGCAACCTGTGCAATGTGGTCCCAGGGGGTGTGGTGTGCTTCTTCCCTTCCTATGAATACGAGAAGCAAGTGTATGCACACTGGGAGAAGACAGGGCTGCTCACCCGCCTGGCAACTAAGAAGAAGGTAATTGTGCAGCCAGGGGCAGCTGGTACTTTAAATGGAGATTTCAAAAATCAAACATCTGTGCGTTACAGGCCTCTCTCGCTGAGTTGTTCTCATACGCTGCACGGCAGAGCGGAGCGGTTGTTTATCTAGCCAATCCCTCCAGTAATGAATAAATGATACTTCCTGGGCAGCTGATCACTGAGCTGGGATCTAAATTAGATTAAATGCAGCTATGGATTCTTTAAGTGCACAGTCTGCGTAGTGGCCGTGGAGAGAGACAATCCTCACGTTCAGTAAGCAGCAAGCTTGTTCCCATCTGGCTGGGGGGCTGTTCAGGTTGAGCTCCTGTAGGGAATTTGTCTGTTCCCTTGAACACAGATCAGCACGACTAAAGGCTAGGCAGAGCGAGACCAGACTGCATTTCACAGGACAAATGGTGGTACTCTGGTAGAAGTGCAGAGTGAAGAATGGAAAGACTAGCAGTGGTGATTCCTGTTGAAGGAGTGATGAGAAACATTGAATATGAAATAGGAAATCTTTGCAGTGACTCTCACAAGTATTTGAAGGTTGGGTATTGAAGGTCAGGCAGTCTGCCTGTCTCAGGGTGTGGGGCAGGGGCCTTGGATCGTGTGCCGAGGGGAGCAGAGAAAGAACTACATCTACCCTGGCTGTGAATTCTGTTTCCTAAAAGCTAAATAACTTACCCCATAGATTAGGAGAGCACAGTCCCAGACATTTCACAGCCTTGGTGCAGGCGTTCTGGCATGTGGCTCTGCCTGTAAGTTGGTTTTTTTTTGTGGTGGAAGCACTATGCTTCAGCTTCTCCATGTGCTCATGCAGCTATCACTCATAGTGCCTTTCAGGTGTATTCTGCCAGGGTCCCAACTTTCTGCCTGGTGCCTCTCCAAGGCTTTGTGCCACAATCACGCAGCTCGCTCTGCCTTTCAACTCTGATTTGTTCTTGTTTGGCCTTTGCAGTCTCCAGCAAATTGGATATGTGTTAGCAAAGCAATTTGGTAGAAGTGCAGCGAATGTGACTTTCAGCTGCCCACACACAAGATCATACTGTAGCAGAGGAAGGTTAAAGCCTTTCCTGAGGTGACCGTGGTGAGATCACACTGAGATTATATAGAGATTACACAGGGAAAATTAATTTAAATTAGATGATTAAATAGCTACTGTTTAGTAAGTTAAATAGTCTTGGCTTATATTTGTAATTGCCAGTTACTTTTCTACTGAAAGACTGATTCTGGCTGGTAAAATTTGATAGTACTTCTTGCTAACCAAGAGAAACACATCCTTTAGGTTCTTTACTATCACAGAAAAGACAGATGTTGCACCTCCTGTTTACTAGGAAAACAACTTGTGATTTAGGCCAAGGTGCAGCATCTATCAAAATGCAGCTCAATTAACTGCAGGGGCTTTCAGTAACTAATTAGGCATGCTAGAATAACATAAAGAAATATTACTTTATGTATGCTTTGCATAGACAACTAATTTATTCACTGGGCAAGGGGAGCTATTACTTGGAATTAATTGGTGATTTGAATTGATCGGTCCTGTCACTGTCCTGTAAGATGTTGCAGCTGGAGGGTCTCCTCACCGCGCTGGATCTTTATTTGTAGATGGAAGAGGTGCACGTTGCTGTCCTTTCAGCTCTCAGATGACTACTTGTAACTTTTTGCAGAATTAGACAAGTCTGCCAAAGCTGAAAGGGAATGTTGGAGGGGGCAGGAGCAGCTGCTGTTCCCTTCAGAGCCCAGCTGAAAAGTGCTGTAAATGAGCATGCAGTGTGTTTCCAGGGTGGAGGGGAAAGGTGCTGGTTAAGTTCGTTTTTTTCAGGCAATTTGCCTTTCCTTGATCTTAGTTCCATGTGCTATTTAATGGCATGGGAGTAAAATGATTTGCTTTCTTTAAACTGTTTGCTGCAACTGATGCACTGCCTGTGACAGATCTTTCAGGAGCCTAAGAAAGCCAACCAGGTGGAGCAGGTGCTGATAGAATATGCCAAGTGCATAAAGGTAAGCTGAGCTGGCAGGTTGGTGGGAGTGTGGCATCCCAACTGCCCCAGGGGGTGCTGCTAAAGGGGGCATTGCAGCTTTAAATACAGAAAAAGGGCTCAAGCCCAGGTGCAGGAGTGTTTCTGAAGCACGGAAATCTTCCATACTCTGGTTTAAGTTGCTGATCCCTTCCTGCAGCGCTGCAGCCAGGCAGGAGGACAGATGACGGGGGCCCTGCTGCTTTCTGTAGTTGGAGGCAAAATGAGTGAAGGGATCAACTTCTCTGATGACCTGGGAAGGTAAGGTGGTGCCTCCTTGGAAGGTGAGCACTGGGCTTGTGGTGCAGTGACTCCAAGCAGGATTGAGGGGTCAGTACTTGCATAGATAGAAAATTGCTGGGAGGGTGTACAGCTCGGGCTGATGCTTAAACCAAGAGGTCTAAGTCTGCTGGGTGGCATAAAACCTGCTTGTCCAGAGTACTTTTCATGTGAGTAATGCAGTTAGGCTTGCTGTGCTAGATAATCCCTTGTTCTGGCACCCTGAATCCCTCTGCAGCTTTCCCTTCAGAACGTGCTTGTCAGACTGCTGTGCTTTATTGCCGCCTTTGGTTTTCAGAGCTGGCTGTCTTTCAGGGGTGCAGTGACCTCTAATTTATCAGTCTGTTGGCAAAGTGCTCTAGGATGAGACATTAAGAATAATGCAGTCCTCCCTTGCAGGTGTGTGATTATGGTGGGAATGCCTTACCCCAACATTAAATCTCCAGAGCTCCAGGAAAAAATGACTTGGCTTGACAAAACAATGGTAACAGAGACGCTTACACCTCTGCCTCTTTCACTTTGGCTTTTTAGTATTAATTTTCCTCCAGCACACGAGTCCCAGGGCTGCCTTCAAACATTTTTTTTTCTTTGAGCTTGCCCTTATTTCCCAGACTGTGTGGTACCAAGAGCACAGCCTTCTCCATGCTGCACATGTACAGGTGGCCCTAAACACAGGGAAGAAGCTCGGTGGAGGGAAATGCCGCTGGGGCTCCCTGGGAACACCGAGTTCCAAGGGGAGCAAAGTCCCTTCACCCCAGAGGAGGTGGCACCGTGGTAGAAGCTGCTTGCCAGAATCACATCTCCTCTTGGCTCACTTGTTCTTTCTCACTGCCCACTGGAGATGCTGTTCCTGGGCAGCTGGGGACACAT
This sequence comes from Balearica regulorum gibbericeps, assembly GCF_011004875.1. Classification (NCBI taxonomy): domain Eukaryota; kingdom Metazoa; phylum Chordata; class Aves; order Gruiformes; family Gruidae; genus Balearica; species Balearica regulorum. The sequence goes on from NC_046184.1 coordinate 67,235,278, forward strand.
TTTCTGCTTTCAAGGCGACCTTAGGCTGGCTCTTTGTCAATGCTCAGCATAGTTTCCTGATTGCAACCTTTCTTCTGTCCCTCCTTACTCTCAGCTTGGGGTCACTTGGCCACCCGCTCACTCTGCAGGGTAAAAGCATTTGCCTCACTTTGTTGTTAAGATGCCCGAGTTTGATTTACATCTGCCTGTGTTCAGTCTTACCTATCTCTCCTTTCCAGCCCAGAGCTGCTGGCCAGGCACCTAGCAGAGTGCTGATTGAAAACCTGTGCATGAAGGCAGTAAACCAGTCGATAGGTAATTCATCCTTCCTCGGAGAGGCTGGGGGATACGAAATGTGACTGCACTGAAGCAGGAGGGTGGGAAAAAGGATGCGTTACCAATCAGTCTAAGTACAGATGACAGGAGCATGAGCTTCCTTGCCTAAGAACAAACACTGGGCCATTTTAATGTGATTGTACACTCTGTATAGGCAGAGCCATTCGCCATCAGAAGGACTTTGCAAGCATCCTGCTCCTGGACCACAGGTATGCACGCCCTGCCATCTTTAACAAACTGCCACAGTGGATCAGGGAGAGAACCCAGGTGAAACCTGCCTTTGGATCAGCGTTTGCAGAGTTAAGAAAGGTCAGAGCTTGTATCTTAAGTACTGCTACCACAACTGTTTCCCATTGTCCTCATCTGTACTTTTCTCAAACCTTCACTTTAAAGTAAGGCCAGGGACAAACTGGGTTTGTGTGTTCCTAGTTCCATCGAGGGAAGTTGGACGCTTTGTGATGCAGACCAGAGAATGGGCTGTAGGTCAGCTCTGCGCGCTGCACCTCTGAAGAACACCTGAAGCAACATGAGTTCCTGCTTTTTTGTACCAAGGCATTTGTGAATCTCCGTCTTCTGCCTCCTTTGTGGATGTTTGCTGTTCGGTATCTGAGTGCTAGAATGGTGAGACAGCCTTCAGCTCCTCATAACCAGGAGGGAAACTGGTTGTAGGTCTGAGGCAGGTGAAGGCAGTAGTGGTAGGCTCCTCTTTGTTTACAGCTGTTAAGGTTTTATTTAAATTGATTAAATATTTTCAACCCAAACACTTAAGTATGGTGAATAAAATTATTTTGACTGAACACATCTGCCTTTTCCCATCAACCACCAAGTGCAGGGGGCGTGATGACCCATGAAAACATAGAGCTTGTCACAAGAATTGTAAACTATCAGGCCATTAGTTTGTGTCATGTTGGAATTACACGGTCAGACTGGTAAGACAGAGGGGACCTATGGGTAACATTTCTTATCCCCTTCTTTCTACCTTGCTTCAAGCAGACAATAGATTCAAGGAGTGGTTCATTCTTTCAAGGAAAATAAAGATATGGCCATATATAGCACTTCTCCTTTGATCACGCTTAAGTACAGGATTGCTCTGCTCTTTTTACTGCCTAGGTTTTTGAATTCAAAGTAATTCAAATAGTAAAACTACTTTTTTTTTTTTTTTTTTTTTTTTTTAGTGTAACCTTCCTGAGGTTCTTTCCTAGGTCACAGGTCAGTGGTGGAGGGCAGTGATTACAACAGGGTCAGTTCTGTAATGCCACAGCCAGCCCCAGCTCTTTCTGTCATCCTGAGCAAGTCTCTTCCCAGGGGCTGCTTTTGCCTCCTTGCCAGTTTCAGCAGCTGGATGCTGCCTCTCAAGGCTCTTCACAATGAAGGAAGCACTTATAATTAGACACAGAGCTGGTGTGCACTCTCTGTATGTTAATTAGCGCCACAGGGAAAGAAACAGCTGCTTCTGAGAAACTTTGTGGTGCCTCTCCTGCCCCTTCAGCAGGTGTAAAGCCCACTGTCTGGTGCAAGCTCTGCCTTAACCCCAGTGAAAGCAGCAGTGGGAGTAACAGCTGGTGCCCTTTGGCCCTGTGGCTGGTGGTGCTGGGCTGTAACGCTAGCCCCTGCATGAGATGAGAGGGGACAGCTGGGCTTTCCTTTAAGATACTTCATTGAGCATGCTTCCCTCTTTTGCCAGAGCGAAGGCTGAAAGGACCTGCTTCCTTCAACTTTATTAAAATTTTTCAGACAGCAACAGCCAAAGAATTACCATGAGCCACGTGGAGAAAGAAACCATCATGTGTGGAGGCACTGGGAATTAAACCTCCACGAAGGATCACACACACACACACACTCTCTCATTCTCTCTTCTAGCAACAACAAGCAAACAGGAGCTTCAGCAAGCAAGCAGCAAGGAGACAAATGAGACAAGGGCTGTTTGCCTGGAAGAGATGCTTTTACAGTCATCACCAGTCACATTAGGAAAGACTGAGGGCCTTTTAAATCAGGAGCAATGCTAGTTCTGATCCTCGGAGCACAGCTCCCCCCCCCCACTGCCTGCCAGCTAAGGCAGGATTTATTGTGCCAGCATGAGCAGCAGCAGCATTTGAGATGGAATGTAGTATTTGGGTGGAGAATAGCAGAAAACAGAAGAAAAAAAACCCCTCATTGATAACCTCAGAAGCAGTTACCTCCTATTGTTCCTGCTCCTCTTCAAAAAGACACAACAGAGTCCGCCTGCCATGCCAGTGCCCACCCTCCAGGACATATTCCCTCAGGCTGGTGTCTCTCAAAGGTGCTTAGTTCAAGAGTCCTGGGATTCACACTGACACTCAACTGACCCCATCTATGAGTCCCAGTCATCCTCATCCTCCTCACCCACAGGCTGCTGTGGGGGTGGGAGGGGTGGTATTGAGTCCGACATACGAGCAAAGGCACCAGCAGGACTTCCAGGAGCATCGGGATTTCCAGCAGCTCCTGGCCCTTTCCCTGAAATACCTGTGAGGGAAGGAAACGAAGAGGCTCAGCAAAGGGGAGTGGGAAAAAAACCACGTCTTGTGCCACTGCTCCCAGCACCCAGCTGACCCAGGCAAACAGAACAGGCAACATGCTTAAATGCCACGCAGCCCTGTGCAAGGGCTCGTTTAACTAAAGTGCCACCTGAGCAAGTCCCTGCCCTCCTCCACCTGGTGCTGAGGGGTGACAGTGGCACTAAATTCCCCAGGTACCACCAGGCTCTGGCATGCTCACCAGGGAAAGTGTCTCTATCCCTGTGGCTGACACGACTAGGGTGCCAGAAAGGGGCTCTCCCAGTTTCCTGGGGGGAAGGAGCAGCCCACCCTGCAGCACGGTACCTTTGCGCCTCAGCACCAGCTTGTTGAACAGGTCTGACATCAAATCTCCACCTTGTCCTGTAGCTCTCACTGAAACAGAGCAAAACAAGTCTGACAAGAAGCAGCATCAGTCTGAACCTAGCACTACAGCGAAAGCATTCTCCTGCAATACTGCCTTCAGGTTAAAGGAAAAAAAAGCCAAACCTCTAATCTTGTCTCCCACCCCTAATCTCTCCCATTATAGTCCAGTTTCAGGTCAGGGAAAGACCAGCAATGCAGGTAACAGCATCTTCTGGGGAAATCCAAGAGTAGAATTCCTTGAGGGGCAAGAGGGGCTGGGCATTTGCAGTCCCATTCTGCCAACCCAGCTCCATCAATACCCTCCCCAGCTACCTAACCCACCATGCTCAAACGGGCTCGGCCCTGCCCCTCTTGGCCCCAGGGTTTCCTTTGTCTGTCCCCAGGCAGCACACGTGAAACTTCTACGCATACCCTGAGACAGAGCAGGTCTCCACCAAGAACAGGAATGCCCTTCTGGCAGATGGGGTTTAGCAAGTTCACAAGAGCTGTGGCTGAATGGGAAACACCCGAGACCTACACCAGCCTGTGAGGACAGACAATGCCTTTCTGCTCGCTCTGTACATTCACTGTGCTCCTGGCTTGCCTGTCTCCCTCCTGAACTACACCTCCCCAGACTGGGGCAGCAAGTAAGTTCTGCCAAAGAAAGAGCCTCAGCACCTTGTTCTTGTTCCTTCTGCTTCTTTTTCTCCAGCTTCCTCTCCTTGACACTGCGAAGGTTGGCCTTTCCGATGCCACCGGCCTGGCGGATGGACTCCAGGAGACTAGCACGCCCAGTAGAGGGGTTCACCACCTCCTTCGGGGCTCCCTGGACTGAAGCTGCAGGGACAGGAACAACAGGCAGCAGCCATGGGTCAGTGCATCAGCTACAGGCCCAGCCAAAGCCCCACAGAAAGGGCTTCTCTGATACCCTGCCAGCTCCTGTGAGCCAGGCCCAGACACGTCTCAGTGATGGGCTTATGCTCAGCCCAGCCAGCAGCAGCCCCATCGAGGGGGAACTGAAGGCTCGCAGCTCCCAGGCAGGCAGGAGCAGCTTCCCCTCCCACTGCAGCTTCCTTCCTCTGCCAGAAGGCTGGGAAGCCACAGGAAACCAACCAAGGACACAGGCTGAAGCCATGGAGTCAGAGTTAGATTCTGCTGGTGAAGCTGTGGAGATGCCCAGCCCTTACCTGCAGGCACCGCACCGCTTCTCTCCTCGCTCCCTGTCCGGGCTGGCTCAGCAGGGGTGGTGGGCTGGGGCAGGGGTGGTGGAGGAGGCACGGTACTTGGCATAACGGGAGGTGGTGGAGGAGGTGGCGGTGGTGGGGGAGGCGGCGGCAATAGCTCAGCATCTTGAAGGTCTGAAAGATGAAAGAAGTTGCATCTGAAGTGTCCCTGAGGACAGCACGCTGAGAGCTTCAGCTCAGAGCTTTGCATGCCTGATAGGCAACAGATCAGAGTCCTCAGCACGCACCGTGCAGCAGAGCACTCCCACCCTGTGCAGCATCTCTTGACAGCAGGCAGGGCCAAGGCAGAGTTTAAGATTCCCCTACTCTGCCCTCCCCAGCTGCACCCCGCTCGCCCAAGGGCATCCCGCCAGGCTGCCACAAGGGCAGTCCCTGCACACCATGCTCCCTCCTCCCACAGAGGGTGAGGGAGGTAAGGGGCCTGGAGTCTGGCCAGCACTTCAGCAGGTTCCAGCTTTGACTCAGGCCCAAGCACAAGCCAGAGGTATCTCCAACATCCATCTTGAAATCTCCACCAAGGGACTTCCTGCCTTGTTTCCATCTTCCAGCAATCCCTGCCTTCCTCATTCACAGGGTCCTGGGATCAGCGATTGGAAATACCTGGTTGCAAAGGCTCCACTGACTCAGTGTTGAAAGTGGGCAGCTCTGGAATAGCACTGCTAGGGGCAGACGGTGCGATGCCGGGGCCCAGATCAGCACTGTACATGAGATCTGCAGCAATGCCAGGCAGGTCTGGCAGGTAGGACGGCACATCAATCTCAGGGACCTGGCCCAGATCTGGCACGTAGAAGTAATTTTCAGCTACCTAAAAGAAACCCAAAACAAAAAGACAAGGTAATGATTATGCACCTGCTTTCCCTTGCACACTGCAGGGAATGGCCTGGGTGGCAGTCAGAGCTGGGCTCGTGTGCCTTGGTACAGGGGCTGCTCATCAGCTACCCCTACAACTCTGTGCCTTGTCCTGTGGCAGCTCCCTGTACTCCGAGGCCACCCCTGCAGACCCGGGTCAGAGAAGGCAGGCTGCAGGATGACAAAGAGGTGGAGGACTCTTCCTAGTTTCAAGCAAAGGCTTGAGCAGAGAAAAACACCTGCCAAGTTTGAAGGTTTTGTCTCACCCATCAAGCTCGCACCAGGACTTCGAGCACAAGAACAGGCAAGGGCCTTCTGATGAGACACTCTGCAGCCCCATGAGAGGCCATTCTCCTTGTGCTCTCCACCCTACAGAAGGCCTCTCTTCTCAGAGAGCTGAGCACAATCCTCTGAAGTTCTGAAGGACCTGCATCTCACCTGTCGGTCCAGCTGTCCCCTTTTGGTGATGGAGAGAGGAGCATCAAAGAGCTTCTCTTCCGTCTCCGTTTCCAGAGCCACGTGGGTTTTGGTTACTGCTCCAGCCAGAGGATCCAGGAAAACGTACTTCTTGTACCTAAGGGTAGGGAACAAGCATTTCAGTGATGCCACCTTGAGAGCCAAGGCCAGAAGAAACAGTGTACCCAAGAAGGCCTTGAAGGTAGAGACCTCCTTACTCACAAAGGTGGAACACGTTGGGCCTTCCAGTTTCCTTCTTTTAGCCCTATTTTCCTGCCTCACCCCTCCAAAACCAGGCAGCGATCAGCTCTTCACCCTGCCAGCGCAGCCTCCACATTTGTCCTAAAGCAAAACCCCACTGCACTGCCATCATTACCAAGCTCTCCCCTTTCCACCACCTGGCCTGAAACTGTTCTACAGCCTGCAGCAGGACACCAGTCTCTCCTGGTGACTTGTCACTCAAGGTCCAGGAGGAAAGACAAAGAGGGGAAATAATCCATGGCTCAGGAGAAGAAAGAGGAGTTCCAGCAGCTGAAAGCTCAAGAAGGGCTTAAAGAAGCTCTTCAATATGAGCAGAAGGAGGAACCATGAAGCAAAGCCCAATGGGAAAGGGAACTACAGTGCAGGAGGCAGTGAAGATATTAAATCAGCGAGAGCGGTAAAGTGTTGCTGTGAGGAATCATCAGGAGAAGGAGCAGCACCTAGGCTTGCACATGGGGCAGAGAAGGGCAGGAGTGACAGCAGCTCTCAAGGCTGGAGACAAATTCCAGAGGAATGACATGAAAAACTAAGTTGGGGAAGGGAAGTGCAAAATTGCATTGAAAACAGGTGAGTGGGGGATCAGGTGCAGACAAAACAACTCCTTCCACCCAAGGGAAAGAGTAGGGAAGAAAGGGTTGCTAGCTGGAAGCCAGCAGAGAGATAGCAAACCCTGTCCTATCAGGAGCCTGATATGTAAGACCCCCAGGAAAGCAACCAGTTACTGCTGCTTCTCAGTTACTGCCCCTGGGGAAGGGAAAGCTCCTCTGAGGACAAGTAGGGGCAGGTGAGCAGCACAGCACTGCTCCAGCTCTCACAGGTTCTCGGTGGTGTTGAAGAGCAGCAGGGAGCTGAGGGAGCTGATGTTCCTGGGGAGGCTGCCAAGGCCTTCTTCTGCGTCATCTTCCTGGTGAATTTTGGTGCTCAGGCACACAGGGAAGTACTTGAGCTTCTCCTGCAAGAAGACAGATAACAGGTGGTAAGACACTAAAACCACAGCTGTTGAGACAGCTCTCCCCAGCCACCACAACCCACACTGCTGGATCCACTGCATGGTCTGGGAACCCTATTGCTCCCTCTCCACCTCCCTTTGAGCAAGGAAGCACATGGACAATGTTGCAACCCCACACTCAAGACAAATCTCAGCAGTTTAGATTCATGGCATGTGCTTTTGGTACCATGGATGGGTCATACTGAACAGGTGTTGCTGTGGCAAACATCCGCCAAAATAAAACCACCACTCGGGCTCTATAGCCAGCAGCAGGGATCAAGCACCACAGTCTAAAAGGCATTTGTTACAGTCTCTCCAACTACTAGACATTTTCATGCAGGCAGAGTCTCCCAAACATCTCTATTACCTCCCCTCTGCTGCCTTCAGTTGATGTTTTAAGAGATGTGATCCCACGGGTGGGGTGTGCAGGGAAGGCAAAGGAAAAAGAGGTTAGGAGAAAACAGAGTGCCTGCGCTAGGCAAGAGATCAGGCAGAAGGGAGTGCGCAGGGTAGAACGTGTGCCAGATGGTTTTGCAAAGCCTGAGGGATTTGCAGGAGTTTTCAACTCTAATGAACTGAAATCTCCTCTCTCTCGGTTCTAAAACTTCATGCATAATATATAGAGCTCCCTTTAGAAAAGGACTTATTACATCTGAAGTGCTTGACTTTTATAGAGCACAGGAATTGCCATCCCAGCTCAGACCAGTGTTTCAGCTAGTGTGACAGTGCCCGCTGCCACATGCTCTGGGGGATGAAGCTCAGTGCCCACAGCACACTTTGCTGTAGAGGGAGGAAAGGCATCAGTTCCTGAACCCAGAGACAGCCTGGGATGGACAAACCTCCACCCCAGACCCCTCCCCACACCTTTCCTCAGCCCCTTCACAACTCCTTTCTTCACAAAAAGTTGTGGGCAAGTTGTAGCCCAGCAGCTACGAGGTGGTAAGTGCTCATACCAGAAGAAACCAGAGCACTAACCAGGACAGTTTGTCAGTTTAAATAATTGGCCACGCTCTGGCGGTTTTCTTCTGTCACCAGAAGATGACCACTTCAAACACTGTCCACAGCTTCCTACTGCCTCACTACTTCCAGCATCCCTACTCTATCCCATTCTCCAAGTCCTTCTTCCCTCCTTGTAGTTGTATGGGGGAAATGGAGACCACCGTTGGTTCTGTTTTAAGACCACATCTCAGCGACGTAAGCAGTTTCTGCAGATTGAAATTTCAGGCTCGAATTTGGTAGCCAGAAATCCTAGGAAATGGCTTAGTCACAGCTCAGTTAATCCACTAAGAGTTTGTACGATGCTCTGAGTCTATAAAATGCTGTAAGAAAAGACCTGGGAGGTTTTGATTTAAATGTTTTTTTCCCCCAAAATAACACATTCCAACTTGTGAAAAATACACTGAAATAAACATCTTGACTTTTTAGAGCAGCAAGTAGGCAAAAATACATAAATTGTTATTTAGAGACCACAGAAGCAGCGATTCAGAAATAAAGGTTCTTTTGATCATGAATATTCATCTTCCAATGTTTAATTTTTTAAGCATGAGGGAGTACTGACATTTTTGCTAGAACTGTTCACACATGCTTAGCCCTCAAGTCATATATATTTTTTTTAATTCTCTCTTTGTAGATTTCAATTAGCACTGGAAGATTGTGCGTCACTTTAAGGGCGGAGTGAGAAACCAACCATTACCTACATTTACTTTTAAGTCTCATCTAAGGCAGTTATAAAAGCACTAAGCATGAGTATTACTCTGAAACGTGAGGCTCTACATAATCCTTCTAATTTAAAGGCCACCAAAGTGCTAGTCTTATTCAAGTACCTAGATCTGTTTTGAAATTTAGAACAGCTACCTACCATCAATAGTATCCTGCAACTGTGAATTCCACCAGTTAACATGCCATTTAAAAATGAGTTTTCTTATAGGGACACTAAGACCTTAAGCCAAAGGTTCAGCAACCTTTTCATACTGAAGTCATGGTGGGTGCTGGAATACTCAAACCCCCCAGCCTGGGGTTTGGCACCTGGCAGAATCACACCCCTAAGGACGCTGCATTTCCAGGCATCTTTCTCCTTAACAGCCTACAGTTAAAAATATATAAAGTCACCCTGGTTCTTAAAGTTTAATTACAACTCTTTAATTACACTCTTACAAAGGCAATTGGGTTGATGCACCAGAAACCCCATTCCCTCCATGCCAATGGCATGCTGAGGCTAGCTGGAAAAGCATTTGATAATGAGCAAGTGCCAAAAACCCAGTTCAGCCTCCTCATGCCCATGGTGGAGGCAGAATTCATAAGGACATGCCAAGTTACTGACATTTTTGAAGCCTTGTGAGGTTACTCCAGCAATAGACTGTAACTTTTGCTTGGATCTCTTCCCAAGCCCAAGCAGACCATGTCTCCCACCTAGTCTTCTAGCCTCCTGAGGGGCACTTGCAGCACCCAGACACAGGTCCCACCACAAAGGCAGCGCCCACTGCCTAAGAAGCCCCACAGGGCTGCAGCCAACTCACTGTTCAATCCTGCTTAGCTGCTACCACACCAATGTGCAAAGCGAGCTGCTTTCCAGGCTTACCACAAGGACCCTGTTTCTGGCACTCTTATCCATCAGTGCTTACCTTACCAATCTAAACTGTGTCTTCTCAACAGCTGAGTTTTCACTCGCAGGGGGTGTGGAGGGGGAAAGGAAAATTTCCCAGGAGAGAAACATTAAATAAAATTGCAGAACCACGCACATTGCCAACTCAGCTGCTTTTCCCGAAACCAGGACACCCCCAGAACACAAATCCTAAGCGCTGAGCACAGGCTGCCACAACCGACCCTCAAACTGACACGAGCAGAGCTTGCTTTCCTGGTGGGGCGTGTGTGCATGTGTGAGTGAAGTTAGCAAAGGCCACTGCGACTGCTCCCAGCAAAGAGGCCCTCATTAGAAGTGAAAACAGGCAGCGAGCCTCTGCTGAAAGCCCTGAATAATTGAGGAGGGCATAAATGCAAACATTAGACTTCCCTCTGTCACATTTCATTACTGCAAGGCATGTCAGGCTCCGTGCTCAGCTATGGCTGAGAAGGGCCTGTTCCCCTGGAACGTGGTCAGAGCTCGGCCGCACTGAGCCCCACGCGGCACACCAGCTGCTCCTGGCGCCAGCCTCTCCATCGTTCATCAGCTGACAGCCACTTGCCAGCACAGCAGCATCCCCCCGTCCCACCAAAGAGCTGCAGGAGCTAGTGTGTGCACAAGCTTGGCAAGACTAACAAGACCGCTGCATGAGGTAAGGTCAGGAAAGATTAACAGCCCCAAGGGAGGGTCGAAAGATGGGTCACAGGAGGGGAGGAACAAATACAAACATCCCACGGGGCCTGCAACGAAGTCCCTGTGGTGATGGCAGCCTCGGTCACAAAGGGCAGAACATGGCAATAGTACAGAGACCGCCTGGGACAGGGAAGCGGTGGCATTGCAGGCAGATGGCAGGGGCAGCAGGGCAGGGCATGCAGAGCCTACTGGAGCCAGCGGGCCATTTGCTCTTCATGGGATAGTATTTTTTCGCAGCTGATGCTCTTCTCAATCCACTCCCTGAGCGAGGGGCTGTACATTTGCACCAGCCCTGCAGGGAGGAAGGACATCTCCCCTGCTCACTCACTGCCTACCTCTGCTTCCCGCCATGCTCTCCAAAGGAATGGGGCCACCAGCCAGACAGCTCAGCCATAACCGGCCTCCCCTGGCCAGCCAGCAGCAGGTCCCACGCCACTCTGCCCTGTGCTACTGCCAGGGCTCAAAGGAAGCACGAACCCTGCTTGAGTTTGCCAGCTGTCCATTCGGCCAGCAACCCTGCTTCCCTGGCCTGGCTGAAAAATTCATAACTACTTCACTGTGTGAGGTCTCAACTCCATTAAAACTCAGGAAAGTTTAGCGTGATAAATTATTCAGTGGCAACTTTATTTTTGGGCCAAGGCACACAAGGATGAGGAAGGAAGTCTCTTTAGGGGTGGAGAGCAGGGAAGTTGTCAGGTTGATCCCTAACCTGCCAGGAACAGCACATCTGCTACTCCTGGCACAGCGCACACACAGCAACTTTTAAACTTTAAACACAGCAACTCTTCCTCCCCTCCTTCCAACCCGGGGATGTTGACTCAAATTGTTGGAGAATCCTTTGGTAGCATTTCCCACCAAACCTACCCCTTCACAGACCTCCCTCAGAAGCCCCTCTCTGCCACTCAGTCCCCAGGCTAAAAGAGAACTCAATACTTCAGGACCTCCTTCAACACCACCAGCTGCAGACATCTGTGCTATGGGCACACCTGGAAGCCCCAAATGCACTGGATACTGAGAGACTCAGCCCCTCTGAAGGGCTGAAGGGCAACCTACAATAGCTGAACACAAGGCAAAGGAGAAGCAAAGCACAAAAAAAGATGTAAAAAAGCAAAATGGTCTTCCCCCACAAGATGTAAAACTTAGCTGGGAACCAGGGAGGCACAATACCCAAGTGCAATGCTTTCCGGGGACAGAAAAATGCCCTAATAACTCCTTTTTCTCCTGACACACTCACAAGCACTGTTACCTTTCCCTTCTCACCACTGCTTATATTAGAGCCTTCAGAAACAATTTTTCAAAAAATTATGGCTTTGATCCCAGCTGCCTTGCTATGCACAGCCAAAGCCGTAAGGCCAGCCACCAGCACCCACCAGCACCACTGCAGGAAATGGTGGCATTTCAGGAAACGGAACTTCTCCAGAGAGTTGGCAGCCAACAGCCACCCAGAGCACTCAACCACCCAGCAGGTTTTGTACTGACATGCCCTTCTCAAACTGGCTGCTCCAAAAGCTTCCCAGCCCAACCTCACACACCCTCATCAACAAGCCAAGCTGAAAAGATGTTCTCCTCCCAGCCTATATCCTAAAGCCCTGGTCTACTTCATCAAAAAGATGAAGCTTCCCAGCTTCTCTTCCTCCTCCTTACCTGCAGAGCTTTCTCATCCAGCATTCGGTGTTTGCTCTGAATCTTGTGTCTTGGGCACTTCTGTTTAGCTGGGTCTTCTGCACCAGCAAAAATTGAACTGTACTCCTGCAACCGTTCAGGGGCTGGATACTTGGCACTGGAAAATACCTGTGGAGAAACATGGAAGGACTGGAAAATTCCAACAACTAGGCAATCCCACAACACAGAAACACATGGAGTGGAGTGAGTGCACAATCTGTGCTGCCAGTGGGAATGGACAGCCTTAGAGTCAACAGGCTCCTAAGGGCTATCTGCACAGACCCAAACATGCATGGCCTGTCACTTCTGAAACTGGAAGTGCCACAGCTTCTCTCTCTATATAAAGTACTAGGAGATCACTGGCAAAAAGGCTTCCACTGGCAGGAAGGGAGTTGGAAATACCATGTACAAATGGAGCAAGAATGGGGGAAGAAGGATTTTCACCAGTTTTACATGGCTCGACAGGACTGAGATGCACTAAGGGGAGGCTCCTTAACAGCAGCTTTCATTCAAATAGCCAACGTGGCTATGAGCTTGAAGTGTGAGGGTGTTGGGCTTAACTCAGCACATGCCTTTTCTCTTTCTCAGGAAGCAGCTGGGGCAGCAACTTATATAGGCCTCATAAGGCCTGGAGCTGTGTGGCTCATCGGTCTAAAAATCATCAGCTGGCTGAGTCAGGAAGGAGATTCTCTTCATAACCCTGCTCAGCAGCAAGGCATGGAGAGGTAAGCGGGCAGCAGCCGAGCACCTGTTCTTCTCCAGAGCTTACATTTGGAGTAAAGACAGAAGGTGGAAGGAAGAAGAGAGGCCACGCAGCCTTCACTGAAGTCACTACCTTAATAGCCTTCTTGCTGCCCTTTATCTTCTCAATCTTCGCTTGAGCGAGTGTGACTCTCTCACCAATTGCCTGAAGCTGTGCCCGGCTGGCTTCCACCCGCTGAGAGATCCTAGGAGGCAAGCACCTTTCTTAAGATGAAGAATCTAGAGCCAGAGATTTTTTGGCAATAGTCAGTGCCCAGGCCCTCAGGGAAAGATGTGAATCTCTGTGGACTGGATTGTTTCATAGGGCAAAATAGTGCTTGTTGAGATACGCTTGTCTCGGTCCCATTGAGAGTTTTATGTACTCCGACACGAAGGTAGGTCTAGTCCGTGACTCACAGCACAACATTCCTGCGGCTGTTTTGAGGCACAGCACAGAAAGATGGAGAACTGCAGCTTTTTTGTGACACCAGAGTGCCACAAGCCCTACGCCTCTCTGCAGGTACTGCTGACAAGAAAGCCACAGCCAGTTATCAACTACCAACATATTTTTAATAAAAATGACTTGTTAAAAATGAAAGGCAACACATGCCAATGAGCAGAGTTCAGGACTCACAAGGCTTAGCCTGCCCTCTACTATACCAGCAGTTTGTTGCACAACTTCTTCCACGTTGCTTTGCAGCTTTGTGATTTGGTTTCCACATCAGTTAAACAACATTAGGTCCTCATTTGGAGCAATAAAGCACGCTAACTTGCATAATTTTTGCATAACTAGATCAGCATCAAAACGCTTTGGGACTGAGGTAAAAAGCAATCTCTGGCAACAGGGGATAGCGGTCACTGGTTAAGTACCTCTGCATTCACTACGTGGAAATATTCCTTTCCCACACCACTTATAGCAGACACCTTGCAGCTGGGCACGCTACTGCAACTGCCAGCATGCCATGCACAGCCACTACCATGCTGTAGGAACTGAACAGGTTCAGCCAGAAGCTAGGAGGGACACTGGAACCAGGCATCAGCTACAGGTAACTATGGAGTCACCTCCTCAGAAGAGACCTTCCTTCCCCATACATAACCCCATGCAGGTTCTCCCTAGCTTCAAGCTTAATAGCTGAAAATTGTTCTGAATCTTCACCCCTCTAATGAAACCAGCAAAGAATATTTTTATGGCATTAGGAGAGATAGCACTCCACTTCAGCGATGTTTTGTAGCAATGAGTTCCATTGGATCACTTTGTGCTTGTAAAAATCAATCTCAAGTATTGCCTTTAAATTTCACCAAAAGTCATTCTTTGCTTTTGAGTAGAGAGCTCCCATGCTTTTTTCCCCACTCTCTCTGTATAACTCCTTTTAGCGACAAATTTGACATCAGCAGTGATCCATAGTTCCCATTTTCAAACTGTACCAAACCTGTCTCTTCAAGTATTTTCACTCTGTGCAGCACATTCCCTATTTCAGTAGAGAAATGGACTCCACTAAAGCCCTCCCATTGCAGGTAGTGAAAAACCAGTGAGTACAAGCAGCCTATTCACCTTGTATCTTTCCGAAAGACCCCCACCTCTTTCTCTAAACAGCTTTAAGTGCTTCTGTTTGTTTATAGGCATGCTCCTCTCTTTCTGGAGGCATGAAAATCCCTCCTTATGCATATGGCAGGAGAGCACGCAGCCTGTTTCCACTTTATTCTTTTTGGAGTGGGAGATGAGCAAAACTGAACCTCATGAGACTCTCCCTCTCAGAATTATTCTCCATTTCCCCATCCTTTTATTTTAAATACAGCCTAACAGCTTGTATTTTGTACCAACACTAAGTACAAATCTGTTCATGATTTCCTTCCCACACCCTCCCACTGTCTCAGTGGAGTAAGTCCACATCACTTATACACTTGATAGGTTCTCAGAGTAGTTTCTGTTGTTCCTTTCAGTGTGCATTTCCTAGCACCTGTTTGCAGCAAATTTCATGTGTCATAGGACCGTCCCATTGCTTTGTCTTGTTAAAGTGTGAGATGCCTCTGAAGGACCTAACTGCTCTCCCCAGCAAATTCTCCCACCTCACAGTTCACCTCTTTTCTAGATGTTTCATAATTGTATTGATTGACACTATTTCCAGCACTGCTCCTGGGGGCATCTGACTATTTTTACTTCCTTCAAAGCTGAAAAAAAATTGGTCATTTATTTCTGCTTTGCCTCTCTCCCTCAAATCAATGATGCAATTTTCCCTCTCACCTGTGAGTAGACCCTTCTCCTAGAAGAGCTCAACAAAGCCTTTCTGAAGCTCCAAATAAAAGGGAGGTATCAATTGCCTTTTAGCCAGTACCCTGCTGACTCCCAGACACAATTCTTGGGCTGACCAGGCACATGTTCCTCTTCCAGAAGGAAATGTTAAGCAAGTAGTTATGCAAGCTAAGGCCTGGAAACGAGCAACCGTTCTCCTCCTTCCCACTCCATGCATGAGAGTGGGTCAAGCGAGGCAGTGAAATGGTTCCCTCGTTCCCTCATTCCCTTGTCGGTCCTGCATTATTCCCACTGCTTCACCAGGTATCACCTCTTCCTCTCCCATCTCACACTCACTCTTTTGCTAGCTATGAAGAAGCACAGGAGGTTTTGAGGAATCCCATTTATCCTTACCTTTCACCCTTAACCACTTCCGCATCTAACATTAATCCTCTAAGGCACCCAGTTTAGGAGAGGAATGGTGCCACAACTGCCTTGACACCCCCACCAACCACAGGTAGTGCTGGCTATCGCAAAGTGCTTCTTGGTGCCTGAGTACGAAGACCTCCTGTAGCGCATGGACAGCATCCGGAGAAGAACAGAAAGCAGAGCACCTCTCAGCCCACAGCGCTGCATAAGTCTTTCTCATCTAAGGTTTGCTGGAACCTCTCTGAAGAAGGAGGCATCCCTAAAAACAGAGCGTGACTGGCAATTACTGGGCACCAGCAGCAACAGTAACGATACATCCAGAAGGGAATGACAGAAGACATCTATAGCTTCATCCATCCGTTCTGCCTACCAAATAGAACTGAGAGAGATTACATTCACCCATGAAAGGACAGTATCAGGCAGACAAGCTGGGGAAGTTGTCCAGTGCCAGCTCAGGTATTTCAAATCACGATGGCTCTTCTCTGAGGCACCCTGTACTTTCTCCTGTGATCTCTTACACTAGGATGTGACACGCCAAATCCCACTGACCTTAGGAGATCTGCCAAAAACCTTCACCTGAGGTGGTACAAATGCAGGCCCATGCCAGTCTACAGAATTCATTTATTTGCTGCTGAGCAAGATAACTCTGAAAAAAATTATTAAACCCCCTCAATCCAACTAATCCAAATTCCATCACATTTACAGGCTCCTAAAAGTGCATAACTGTTATGCATGTACAGTTCAAGATACAGTTGCACGTGTTAGTTCAAAGAGACAATATACCATATTGATACTGAAAAAATACATGGAAAAAAACCCCTCATGTTCAAGTGTCCTCCAGCAACTTTAGTATTTCTATTGCTGTGGAAACTGAACTTATCCAAGGAGTCAACCTGGTGTTTGTAAGGAAAGGAAACAGGAAGGGATGGAGAGGGCTGTTGCCAAGGATTTCAGGGGCAAAGTGTTTGAAGCAAGGTGGCATTCAGACCTCAACCACCATTTAAGGAGGAGTGTGTTGGTTTGAAAGGCAATTGCAATCAGGACAGGAGCGGTAAGTGTTAACAAAATGGCCCATTACTGCCCCTCAGAACCCTGAGCTCAGACAGCCAAAAACACCATCAGCATCTCAACCTACCCCGTGCCTATCCTGTTAGTCAGTGCTCTGTTATTTTGCTCTCGGTGCTCTTTTCTGCTTGAGAAACCCCTTTAGTTAGATTCAATGTGACTTTGGAGTTGGAAAGAAGCAGGAGGCGTACAGCAACAGCCCCTCCCTTTGGGCAGGATGCGTGCTTCGGGACAAGCCAAAAGGGGGCCTGCAGAAGAAAGGAGAATATATCACCTGCCTTCAAATCCTGGGCACTGAGCCAAACCAACCTTCCCCTCCCAGTGCTTTTCTTCAGGGAAGTAATACATGTGGCAGATTAAATCTATCTAGTGGATTATCTCTTAATCCATACAGACTTTTATTTTTGATCTAAGCAGATATTAAAGCCAATCTTTCAGCTGCTTTGATTCAAGCTTTCACGTTCTCTTGTCCCTCTGAAATCTTTTTGCAGTCAAGCCCCCCTGTGCCTCACCCCCAACTTAGATCTCGTCTCTTGATGAGCTGCCTTGAGCTCCTCTCCATTTTCGAGGCGACTCTCCCCAACACTCATAGCAGGTCCCAGGAATACTTTCTGTCACCTCATTGCCTCCCTCGCTGGCCTCATGTCCTCTGTCTCATCTGCAGCCACAGAGCAGATCAGTTCTCATTAAAACTCCTCTGATAAATCTCACATTCAGGCAGCTACTGAAAGACCTCCTCTGCTGTGTCTGTGTCTGCTCATAGGGGAAAAATTGCTGTTCTCTTACTCCCATAGGAAAAAAGATTTGAGGCATTAGGAATCTGGCATCCAGGACACTGGACACTGCCTGTGAGCACTGGCAATAATGCTTTATTTCTATGAGGGTCTCCAAGCACTCCACAATGCCAAAAAAGAATTGTGACTTTTATCACCTATATTTGCTAGGGATCAGACAGCATCAGAAGAAAGCTTAAAATCAGAGCAGGTTTAAAGAGAGGCTGACAGATTCCCAGAAAGGTGGCTGAGCAAGACAGAATTCAGCTGGAAGGAAGTATCACAGCAGCAGGAGACCCTTTGCTATGTTGCACGTACACATCACCCAAAAGTGACAGCGATGACAAAACTTGGAAAGTGGGAGAGAGAAGAGGCAAGCTCCACACCAAGGTGAACGAGAAAGGCAAGGCAGGAGAGGCTGGGAACAAACCTCTCTAGAATACCAAAGAACTTCAATTTCATATCTGAAGTACAAAGGTAAGCGATCAACCAAGGAGAAAGAACATTACAGAGCAGAATGAGAAATGAAGTTGCAGCCAAAGTATTAAATGACTTTTTCCTTAAATGAGGACTGCACACATCACAACAAGTCAGGCTTCTGGTCTCCTCCCAGCCCAAGCTCCAGCCTTGAGAGATAGGAGGAGGATGCACGGCCTTGCTCTTCTAAGCTTGTGGGTACATACGGTAAATTCGTTCTATAAAACCTTGGCTTTTGGCCTAAAAGTCAAAGTGCTTTTTTTTTTTTTTTCTTTTCAACAAAGCACACTTTTATTAAATTCCTCCCTTACTGCAGGAGGTATGAATTAGAAGGGCCAGAGTTTATGGTTCTTGTATTTTATTACATCCCCAGACTCTCCAAGCAGCTGGTGCTGCAGCAGGGTAACAAGGGAGATAACAGTGCTGGCTGCCATTCATCCTTCCACAGCACCAGTGCCAAAACCAGCACAATACTACTACTGATGAATGAGATACCATTAAACCTCTAGGACAACTTTCAGTGGGTTTCCAAAAGTGAGAGAACCACTGGTGAGGTGAGGACACACTACCTCCCAGGGACGGGGAGACATCATCCCAGGATGAAAGCAGCAGCAGAAGGTGGTGCTGAGGGAGCTAAATGTCAGCTTTCTCAGGCTGCCAAGTCTCTTCCTCACCCGCTTCTTTACTGGGACCCAGAGGCACACCACTGCTCTCTTCTACTTGTATGCTGTGGAGAAGAAAATCTCAAACTTTTTCAAGTTTTAATTTGTCTGAGAATCTTTTGGAAAAAAGGCCATGGGCTTTTATGGCTCCTCAGGCTGCTGAAGTGATGGGGAAACATCAATGCATCGCCATCGGTACCCTTAACTCAGGGCTTTGATGCACAATCCACTAGAGTGAAACAGGCTTAGAGAGCTAGGCTAGAATATCTAAGCGTGTTCTGGCTGGCTAACAAAGGATAGTGTTTTTATGGGGCACTAGAGTGTGCTTTACAAACAGCCTTACCGCATATGGATGTTCCTACACACTGCGCTGGGCTCAGAGTTCAGCAGCAATGACTGGCGCAGCCTGAAATGGACTGTGAGAAGCCCAAGCCCTACCCTCCCCACTCCCACGCAGCGCCTCTGCCCCAGCAGCCGGCAACACTGCAGGACTGAGATGGAGAGAGCAAAGGAAAGGCTGCTGAGACATTTACAGTTTACAGCGATCCAGAGCAGCATTCAAAGGCAGTTCACAATGCCAATTCACCTCAAAAGTTTGAAAGGCAAAAAGCAAAAATGCGTGTTTTTTTGTAAAGTCAAACACATTCAACCACTCAAAGAAAGATCAACTTGTTTCCTTTCTGCTCTTCTCTCCTTCATATTTAAGCAGTTTTTAAAGTCTTTGTGTCTGAGTAAGTGTAATCAGAAACTGTCATCATACACCATCTCTGACAGAGAGAAATCCCAAGTGAGATAGTATAATCAACATTCCTTCCTCCATTAAGGGTTTGGGTATTATACTAATTAATGTTTATCACACTTTGATTGCTCCTTGAGCCTGATTTGCAGGTGTTTCAGCATTCACATATTGCCTCGTTCCCGTGATGCTGAACGGCTTTTCAGATTGGAGGGTGATCAAGGTTGCCAGGTTATCCTCAGCAGGATCTGGCATACCTCACTCTCCACAGGTCAGGTTCTCACACAAAAATAATTTCATTTTGATTTTTAATCTCTCATTTCACAAGTTGCTCCCTCTACTGTGAATTAAGTTATGTAAAACTGGAAACTTAGAATTTTGACCTATTATCACAGCACCCTCCTCCCTCTTCCCCTGCAGCTTGTTCTCCTCCCCAGAAAAGCAGCTTTTCTTGTTTCCTTTGCCTTTAACAAAAACAACACCAAAAAAGGTCACAAACAAGTTCTTATTTAACATTCCAACGTTTTTATTTGCCTTCCACCACTGACTGATCTGAAAGTGGACAGGCTTTCCTTTTTTTAGAAGAATAAATAATATAGAACATATACTAAGTAGAAAGTCTGTATTTGCAAATAAATTACACAATTAGATCTTCTATTTAAACTAAGCAGGCTACTTTTGGTCAAACTACTTCTCCATTAATAATGTTAAGATATATAAATACAACAGATTCTACCATCACGGTAACAACTTTTCGGAAGGATGATCTAAAAAGAAGTAGTGGGAAAAAAATGGTTCTTCTACCAGTACTGCTGGAGTTTCATAGGTGATCTTTTGCGTTCCTCCACTGGCAGCGTGGGGGCTAATACTGAACAACACTGTGGAGCTGCTTCCCAGACCAGTGGCCACAGAAATAGTCTCGAGGTATTAGGCAGCAGATGCTGCAAGTACTAGTAACTGGTTTGTTATTTATATTGTCTTCACTCATCCTTACAAAATTGTCACAAGTATTTACTCACTGAAGCTCAATCTTTTGTAGTAATAGCCTTAAGTACTTGGTTTTTTTCTTTTCTCTCTTTTTTAAAAATTTTTTTAGTAACTATTGAAAGGAAAACTAATCCTGTTTGGATAGAATTTTATGAGACTGTCAGAAGTAAGTTTTATTTCCATGTTGCTTGATGTTATGGATCATATTTGGCAGATAGCTTGAGAAGGTGTTTTGGCACCTTGTAACCTTAAATTAATCAACTGCGTACACAAACATTAAGTTTTCATTTTCTCCCACTGAAGCTCCTTTCTTAGAATAGCCAAAGATCTTCCTCCCTGTCCCCACAGAACAGAAAGTGTGTACTGCCACACAGAGGCACAGGAAATCTAAGTAGTGGAAAAACACCCAAGTGACCTTGTGGTGAACAGTATCTGGGGTAGGGAGAGCTAACACCTTTAAAAAGGTCTTGGATTCCTCTGGATCCCTGAGTGTAGAAGAAATTCCTTCCCAGCCTTCATTTGGGCACCCTGTTTGATTCTACACAGACAACACTTCTATTGTACACTTCACTCAATCAACATTATGCTCTACGTTTCCTATCAGCAGTAGTCACAGGAGACAGATCAGCCTGGATTTAAATGTCTGATCGGTGCCTTCTCCCAGGTGGGGCTGCAAAAAAAATGCATGAGCCATCAGCCAAAACTGATGTTTCTTCTGAGCTTCACCTGAAGGTAGCAACAGCAGGACACTAAACACTGATAAGTCTACAGCAACCTCCCCAGCCCTTTTAGTCCACGCCTCACTTGAGCCAATGACGCCTCACGACATCGCCATGACATAATGTGGGAAAGAAGAGTGACAATTGCAGGGCCTTCCTCTTCATTGGCAAGGCAGTCCACATCGACTCAATGTTGAAGAACAAGAGGACAGCCTGGTTTATATCAGAAGATCAGGAAGTTCCTCTTTATTCGTAGCTTTCCACCATACCTTCCAAGTGGTTTTAAATCAGGTTTTTTGACAACGGTAAGTAGCACAGTTGCGCATGTGTGAGAAGAACTGGTTTAGTGAACATCCCTAAAGGTTCTACTATGGGGCTTGCCCTAATGTAAAGTTGAACGTACCACGTAAACTGAGCTGGGATGGAGGCTTTTTATACCAACATAGTGCAAACGCTGCTCCTAGTATGTTTATCTCTGCTACCAAAACAGTCATTGTCACCAAGAATAAGAATGCTGATCAAAACATGCCTGCCTCCGGAGCGGAAAATGATTCCTTGTGATAGAAGTTCGAACTCTAATCATTCTCCAAGAAAAGCATTGCTTTTCTTTTCATTTAATTGAATATCATTAGAACTTCATAGCTTTTCACGAAAAGATCTCAAAGCAATTTCTAAGCGTTAATTAAGTCTCAGCTGCTTGTGACACCAAGAATGGAATCATTTGTCCCCCGTGACAAAGTAAACCTGGGGAAATTCACAGTATAGTCCCAGCAGACCAGATTTTCAGTCTGTCATTCACTAATTTGAACAATTTTTGCTTTAATTCACAGGAATTAACACATACATTTCAGTAGTTGTTTAATTTTCAGTTTTACTGAGTTTAAGACCACCTGTGCGAGTACTTCTACGCTCTTCAGTGCCTTCCCATTGTCAAATCTGTCCCACTGCTGTTCTCTAGAATAAACTACCGCCAGAAAGCACTGATGTAAACCACTGACCATTCTCTCCATCACCAGTTCTTTCTCTGGATCCAAAATATACCCTCTTCCCACATTTAAGACTCAAGTTTGAAGGTAAAGGTTTTTGTACTGGCTTTAAATTTTCCCCACTTCCCGGTAGCTGATGGCAATCACACAGAATTTGACTTGCACGCCGCAAGTTAAACCCTTCAGTCCCCTTTTCAATAACAGATACTTAAGAGCTATCATTTACAAGCTAGTAAAAAAAAAAAAAAAATCACACAATGGTCACCAACTAAAACCAGTCTCTATAAAAACCTCCGTCCTGCACGTTTGGAGTTGCATATTCAGGAGAAGGACAGCCTAAGCAAGAAAAAGGCCTTGCTACCATAAAGCAGTCTGTTTCATCAACTGGGAAACCCTCAAAGACAACTGCACTTCATCTCTTCTTGTAACTCTTAGTTTCTTTTGGACTTCCACCACGTAATAAGGGTCTGCCTCTGTGGTCTTTCCTCACTTTGTCCTGACCTGTTGAGGTTGTCATCTGAGACTCAGCAAATGACCTAACTAGCTTTTGAAGGATGACTTGGGAGTATCCAGGTCATTTTTTTCTGCTCTCAGTACTGTGTTTCTGCTCATCATATTTGCTGCACTGTACAATCACTGTACTTTCAACAGCTTATAACTCAATTAAACTTCTTCTATGCCATTCCACTCTTCTTTCAGTTAGATACTTCTGCCCATGCAAGCATTGCCACTCACTGCTTCTGTTCAGCAATGATCCTCCTCAGCATCTTGTGAGGACCAGTGCTGATTCCCAAGATTCCCCCAAAATTCTGCTACAGTGAAAACAAGCCCAACCACATAAGATAACTGTGTCTGAGAAAGTGTATCAGCCCTTTGCTAGTTATGAAACCTCATTACTAATACATCTTTTCCCTTTCTCACCCATGCTTCCAATTGGAACTTCTCATAGCAGATCCTTCTCTTTCCAAACAGGTCTCCTTCTCTTAGTGGTAAGATTTCTCTCTGTATTTTTTTGCAAATGGAGCTTTTCATTTCAAAATATTTGCTCGTCAGAAATAGAGGTTGTTTAGTGTTACTTCTTCATTTTCCTACAATCAATTGCAGTCACACTCAAATCTCAAAAGGCACCTTCTATGATATGCCCATCAACAAGCTAATTTGAGCATAAGTGCTTCTTCAACAAATGAGAGTAACTCTTTATGACATGTTATCCATCTAACACCTTTCCTGAGTGATTACAGCAATTTCTTACTTTCTTGAGGGATTTCTAGTTACTTTTCCCAAAAAACCTTTGGGCCCCTGGCAGAGATTTTTCTAACAGCGCCAAA
The DNA here is from genome assembly GCF_011004875.1 of Balearica regulorum gibbericeps. Lineage (NCBI taxonomy): Eukaryota > Metazoa > Chordata > Aves > Gruiformes > Gruidae > Balearica > Balearica regulorum. The sequence goes on from NC_046184.1 coordinate 67,258,378, forward strand.
GAGCAGATGCCTCTCTGCTTGGACTGACAGCTGCTCTGTCATTTCAAACAGTCTGTGGCACATCAGTGATCTGACATCACCTTTAGAACCGTTCTAGATACATGATTTCATTTTCCTCACTGTCCTTTTAAAACTCATCTTCCCCACATAGTGACTCATAAATAGTCATTAAGAATGGAAATACTAGCTTCACAATAATACCAAAACAAATTTGCACAGTATACTTTACAAACCTCCTTCCCTACCCCAAAACTGCCAGAACTGTAAATTCATAAATTTTAATAGCCTAACCACTCACCCTGTGACATACACAAAAAACGTTCTCACGGACCAATGCCTTTAGCAGCGGCTAATCCCCTCATCCCAGCTAAAAATAAGCATGAAGCATAATGAAGGGCATGATTTTGGCTGTGGGGTTGTTGGGGTTTGTTTGTTTGTTTTTTCCCTAAATTGCCCATGTGCTAGAAAGAAAAAAGAAAACCTGGCACCTGGTCAGTAACCCAACACGAGTTGGGAGCTTCTTACCCTCCCTCCCTCAAAAGATACACAACGTCTGAATTTGTTCTGGAATCAACAAAATCCAGGATGCCACTGTCAAAATGTTGTTGTTGAAGGAAAAAACCAACAATCAAACCCAGTCACCGGGCCAAAGTGACAGAGAACTGAACTGTGGAGACCATGAACTTTCTAGTTTCTTGGTGCTGAATTACTGGAATGATTGGCATGTTATATATATTTTGTAGATAATCAGAAAGGCTATTCCTGCTGCACTACCACAGAGCAGAAGTGCAACAGCTTTACCTTCTCTTCTAAAAGCAATGTCCTGTTATGGCTCTTAAGCCCATCGAGCATGATTCTTATTCAGCTTTGACGGTAGGTCTAAAATGAAAGTCCTAGAAGTAAAGTAAAATTAGGTATTTGCATTTTAAAATGTATATTAATCCAGAACAAGGATCACATTCTTGGACAAATGAAGAATGGAATCCAACTCGGAAGATACTAAATTACCCACCTGGGGTTTCTCTTTACCACACTTTACCATCCAAATGCTTCATCCTTGGCTCCAAAAATAATTTTTATCCCCTCCTCTCCCTAATGGCACAGTATGGTGGATTCCCTCAATAAAATGATTTTCTGAAGGATTTAGATGGAAGAAAAACAAGAACTCCTTCATTACTGTCTGCAAATGGATCCAAAAGCACTGCTCTGTCTTAACTGTCAGAGGCATTTACACCCAAACTCTAACCTACCACATTTGGAAAAGCTCAGCAACAACACCATGGCTAGTCAGAAAGGACCATGGAAGGAGAATTTAATATGCCAGTCAAGTGTGAAGAACAGACCTTTGGCACTTGTGTTTCCTCCTGCAACTCCCCCCTCAGTCTGCACACTCTCACTGACATAGGAGGGAGCCTGTAATACACATTTCAAGCCACTCAGTGTTATTTTCCAGACAGTTTTCTCCACACTAGATCCCTGATGGAAGTCATGCCTATAAAACAAAGTGACTTATTTGAATCTCGTCCTCCAAGGCTGACTGAGTAGACAAAATGTCCATAGGAACAGAAAATGACTCCAACACATATATGAGAGTCCAGTGTCTAAAGCTGGTTGAGAAGGCAATTGTGTCAAGAAGAGTGGGAGAATCTGAAAATATTGCCACATCTGCGGGGTAAGAAACTAGAAAAAAGGGAACGTTTCTTTTGCTGCGAGGCACACATTGACTTGTTGTTATGATCTGCTTCTCCTTGGATATTTCCAGAGAGTAATAGCTACAGCCACCTGGGGTAAGGGACTGGGGAAAAGAGAATGCCTCTCAGGATGGGGAAGGTCATAAAATCTTTTCCAAATCTCTGTTGATTAACAGCCACCTCCTGCCCTAGTAGTTTATAAACATGACTTATTGCTGGCCAAAATTTCAGCCACTGCATCTCCCATCAAGTGGATCACGATCCTTTCAACCCACAGCCATTCGGAGTACTTCCAAGAAAGGAAGTTCACTCAGCTGCACAACAAGCAGAGTTTCAGAATTCTCCTGGAGAACTTTGTCAGGGCACCACAAATGTGGAAAGACATGAGGGAAGCACACTTAACACTCTCATGCTAAAGAACTGCAGCCATGAGGCCTCTTTGCATTAGTCACCCACAGCTGTGGCTGGGAGGTCAGTCCCACCTCTGCTCTTCAGGCAGCCCTCAAGGCCCAGGTTACTGCCTGGACCCTTAATTGACACGGACATCCCACTAACCCACTGAGGGACTGGCACCACAGCTGTTGGCAAAACACAGCCAGAGATGCACTGTAGCACAACTTGTCCACCCCCTACCCTCTAAAACTCATTTCCCTACCACATCTTCTCACACTGAACTGCTGTCTACCTCCAACCCAACACTACCTTTAAGGCACCCCCAAACGTTTATGAACACCACATACAAGCGATTCACATGTTGGCCTCTGCCTGAATCAGGCAGAAACTCTGAAACAACATTCAAGAGATGAGTCTACAAAAGGTGTCAACATGCCCACACAGTTCTGGCTTCAGAGTTAACTGAAAATAAACATGCAAAGGTGGACATGTAACCGATGTGTTTAACTTTTTTTTTAACTATTGTGATGGGATAGGTTGTGTATAGTCTCTGTAAACGAGGTGATGAGCTTATTAGCAATAGTAAGGTAATGGTCAAACAATTGTGTTGTTAGCAACCAGTCTTGCTGCTATGGTCCCTGTACAGCCCCAACCTAACAGGTAACTAATAAAAACATTTTAAGAATGAGAACCTGAGACCTTGGTGGTACCATGGAGCTGATAAATTGCGTAGTTGGTACATGAGCCAAGTAATATTTCATTTGCTGTCAAAATCATGTTCTATGAGTGAACTTTGTTCATTATAATCTAATTATAATACTAAAACACACCTCCATTCTAAAAGCTACCCGCCTCCAAGGTATGACCACCCCTCACTGGGCATGCTCTCTGAATTTCTTTAAGTCTACAGCTTTAAAAGCAAAGCGAGAAATTTTTACACCAATCATAATGAAGTAACTATGTGATGTAATTGTAACTATGTGTGCTCTGAGAATATAAATATGTGTATGTTTGTAGGCTAGGTGGGCATGTTAGGAGAGATCCCCCATGCACCCAGCACTGAATAAACCAATGTTGACTTTCTAAACTGCATTTCTGTTTGGAAAGTTTTTATTGCTGCTTGAGCGGTAACAGATGCTTGGTCTCATTGTAAAGACTTGCGTTGCTCTCTGGAACAAGTCTTTCTGGCATGTGGTAAGGAGGACAGATCACCACCATTTCCATCCCCAGCCAAATTATTTTACCTCTTTCTCAAAGGGCTCTCAGTACTCTTGCTATACAGAAAAGCCTGCTTTACGGTTCAGAGTGGAATTCTCTTCTCACATACCTTTAGACCATTATGTATATATCACCATTATTATTTCTGGATACGTTACTCTTATGCTCTAGGATACTACAATGTTCAGCCATTTAAAACTTCACTGCATTAATGCATCAAACAGTATTTCTGAAGTCCATAAGCCTCCACAAACATCAGCTGGTTCAGACCCTGCTGCAGTCAGCTTCAAAGGTTATTTCACTGCAATTGCATAGTGCTTGGGCTCCAGGCTATTCACAGGCTACCTTTTCAATCCAGAAAGAGTTCAGTAAACAAAAAGTTACATCTTGTCAATAGCAGAGAGGTGGTCTTGGGCTCCCACTTCTTACAGCACTAAAAGCAGGTGTAATTATACCTCTGTACTTTTTGTTACAAGATAGCTCATAAAAGTTTAAACCAATTTATAGCAGTTGGGGGTATACAAAGTGATCCATCCTTCAACTTAGTCACAGTTCTGTCCTCAAATTGACTGTGCTTTAAAGTAATGGATGAAAGAAGGCAACGTTTATCAAGATAATTACTTCTCACCTCCACAAACGGGTCTGACATTTGTTTCTTTCGCCTCTTCCTACTACAGGCTTTATCTCCATAGATGGTTTTGAAACTGGCCTTTGAATAATAAACAATGGTAGGTACTACATGTGGCATCTCTCCTGTTAAATCATAGCTCTCTTCAGGGAGTCTACAGATGGTAGCAAATTGATTTTAGCCTACAGACACATAAAAATATGAACAAAAAGCGAAAAGAAAATTAAGTCGGAAAGCCACTATGAACTGCATGTGATTGGACCAAATGTTTTTTTGAGTAATGATTTTCTTCAAGATGCAAAGTTCTGCTGCATGAACAGAGTCTGCACAACAAGAAGTTCCTATGCTATCAAGAACTTATTTTTATTAAATGTGTCAAAATTTATCACAGACTCTTCTGGGACACCTCTTTTCAAGAAATTCAACTCATACAGTTGTAGACAGCAACATCCCTGTAACAAATGACCTGCGTTATCATAATCAGTCCTCTAGAAGCTAAGGTGTGATTTCCCCTTTCTCATGACCAAAGAAAATAAACAAAATACCTTCAAAGCAAAGCCCTCCTTTACTGAAACAGCAGCCCTGCCTCCCTCTGTTCTCTTTCCGTATCATTCCTTCACCCTTTCAGGAGCAGCAAATCCTCCTTCTGATCTCCCCAGAATTGCAAAAGCAGAGTAAAAGTTGTCCAGAGAGGAGTAGATTCAGGCAAGCCACAATGCATATTCTACCAGGTATTTTTCCAGCTACTGAGTTGCACTTCCATGGGTAGATGCATCTTACACTTCATACTTTCTAATCTCTTCCATGCTTTCTCAGAGAGTCTGTCTTGTTGTGTCTTTAAGGACCAGGGAGAGAATTAGCTCACCAGAACTTGAAAACTGCTACTCAATATTGAGTTTTCTCCAACAAGGTACACAAGAGACTACACTGTCAGGGTTAAAAAAACCACAAATAAAACAACAAACCATATGTACCAAAGTTACCTAAGTTTCTCCCTACTGTTTGCCTTTCCTATTGTACATGCCATCTGTTTTGATCAAGCTGTCTCACACTGCCACTAGATATTCCACTACCATGAAAGGCCCTATAAGAGTAGAGAGAATCCTCTCAAGAGCCCCATTAAGTCTGAAATTGTTGCCTGCCTGCCTGCTTTTGCTAAGCAGCTTTGAGGCCAATTCCAGAAGGGGGAGAACACCTCTACTGCAACTTTCGCATTTTCCTTCATGTTTTTACTACTTACAGCAAATTGATATATCAGCAGTTTAGCATGATTGCACCTAAACCACTCAATTTATTTTTAGTGACTGAGGATATGGGTAAGGCTTGTATTTCCTTTGTGGGCCTGGATGGCCATTTCAGCATCCTGGACACAATATTCCATCATTTTCTTTTCAGATGCAGAATCAAGCATTAAGAGCCCTTCCTCCCCACAGAATGTTTTCTGTAGCTAACACAAACTCATCTCATGCTTTGAGAAACATTTTGCATTAACGCTGGCACAGAGTCTTTCAGTTATTCATTAAAATGCACCTCTATTTGCAGACCTGCTATTAGGTGCGAAAAGCTGAAGTCTGCTTGGAGGAGGATATTGAAGGTGAAGCACTTCAATCATTTCTTTAAATTGCTCATTTTAAACTATGCTGAAGGCCTCACTAGTGTACAGAAGGCTACAGCTTTCTTATCAGGTTCAAGTCTGCCTTTCAATCACTTAAAGCAGAACAGATTGATCACCCTCCTTTTGGGGGCATGAGATTCAAAGATAAACATACTGCTAGTGAAAGAAACTGATGTGGGAGAGCTGTTAGTAGACTTCGAGCAAGGGCTTAAGTAACCATCACTACATTTCAATGACAATGCCATAAAGAGTATCTCGCTTGCAGAACCAAATTTAGTATTCTGTTCCTCTCCTTCAAAAGACACATTTAATCTCTGAAAGTCCAATAGACAAAGATTTTCAGCACTTTCTCAGAGGAGCAAGAATCCTGTCTTGCTAATTGTCCACCATGATTGTTTCAATTTTAAGGAATAATCTTTTAATGACTTAATACCATTCGGTCTCCTCTTTGCTACTATTCCCATCTCATTCCAAGCTGCGACGGCTCTATCTGTGCCCCTTCTCACCTGCTGCCCCACTCCATGGGCTGTCAAGGCATCTGAATTGAGCCTGAACCTGAGATCCTGCAAGATTTTTAATCTTAGGGATCTTGGCAGCATCCAGAAAGAGTTGTAATCTGGACTCCTGCAGAACAGTCACTATCCCTGCACTTCCTTTTGAGGGCATAGGATGCTTGTTATGCCAGCTGCCATCAACCTTCCAGGCATGCTGATCTGACGCCCACATGTCACCTCCTAAAGTCCTCATAATAGTTTGGGAACCTCTCTCAAGCTACATCTTTACAAGCTTTCAAATTTATCTTCCAGAGGACCAAGAGAGCTAAAAGAAATGAGCAGTTGCTTACAAAGTGTGCGTTACACTTGAAAAAAAAAAAAATCCACATTACTTGGACATGCCTCTACAAGAATAACCAATATCTGCAGGCAAAATTCCCTCCCTCTGTCTTCCCCATGCTCCATGACTTCATGTCTGCAGGATCATCCACTCACTCACTCCTTCACCTCACTGTTTCTGCTTAATCTTCTGGCAGTGAATGACTGCTTGTCATGGTTTAGCCCCAGCCAGCAGCTGAGCGCCACATGGCTGCTCACTCAATCCTTCCCCCCCGCCCATGGGATGGGGAGGAGAATCAGAAGATAAAGGTAAAACTCAAGGGTTGGGATAAGGACAGTTTACTGGGACAGCAAAGAGAGAGGGAAACAACAACACTGCTTATAACAGAATATACAAAGCAGGTGATACACAATGCAACTTGCTCATTCGACAACCAGACACTCAGCCCACTCGGCCTGTTCGGGAGCCACACTCCTCCCCAGCTAGCCCCCTTTATATGCTGACCACGACATCATATGGTATGGAATACCCCTTTGCCTAGTTTGGGTCACCTGTCCTGGCTGTGTCCCCTCCCATGTCAAAATTAACTCTATCCTAGCCAAAAAAAACAGGACACTGCTCCTACAGTCCCTCAAGAGATCTATCTGAAACTAAATTAGACCCAGCATTCTCTCTCAGATGGCCTCTGGGACAACTTCAAAGTACCATGAAGTGACTTGTTGCTTAACAAGAGCCATATCACTCTCAAATTAACTGGAGAAAAATGGACTCCCGGTGCTACAGCCAGGCTCCTGGTGTAAACTCACCTGAATGGTGACCCATCACAACAGAGCCCTCTTGACAGCTCTCCTCCTAGTAAGATCAAACCCTTACAGCCAGGAGACAAACAACTCCAATGCAGTGTTCAAGCTCTAAGCTGCATCCCAGAGCTACTGCACACAACAAACAACACAACACAGCTTGCAGCAAGACCCTTCTTTGCAAGTGTCCATGAACATTTAATAATACATTCCACAGACCTTCTAAATCACATACATTCTTATGGAGAAATTCAGTCACCCATTTCCATTATTGATAATCATGACTAATCACAGTAATAAGTTTAAAACAAGGAGGAGAGAACACCCAAATGCACCTCATGATTAAGATTTTGTCTGCATTTTCAACTTCAGGACTACTCGCATCTCAACCCTGCTCCTGTTCCAAACATCCCTTATGGCTTCGCTGCCCAGCCAGCCACTCCTTACCTTACCTCCCTAAATCACACACTTACCAGACTTCCTCCCCACACTTAACAGCATTTCCACAGTGCTTTTGTTTTCCAACTACCGCTCTCAGAAGTGGGGCTTTCAATTAAACCTTTTGTTTAATATTAAAGTCTTTATCAAATATTTAAATGAAATTAATTTGAATTCAACTGGGGAGGAACAAGAAGGATATGCCTGTTTAGCTAAATACTACTCCAGACAAGCAAAGAACACTGAACAAAGATCTTTAAAAAGATCAATCCAGAAATTCTGCCTTAAACTGGAAAAAAAGAAGCACAAGAATGAGGAATTTTGTATGCTGGACAACTTGTGGTTGGATCACAGGAAAAGGAGACCAGGACCTTGATAACAACATTCCAACCCCAAATATTTATTTTCTTTCTACTGCTATAACACTCCATGAGATAACTTGCATAGGCAATTTTCCACAAATCTGTTATACAAAAGTGTACACTCGGAATAATGAACTGACATATCAGAGGTTATTAACATCTGGCAACAAAAACTCTCCTCAGAAATTGCGAAACTGCAAAGAGCAAGGCTAGCTAACCAGGGGGGCATCTCGAGAAAGCTAAACCCATCACCTATCTGAAGTACCTATCACAACAACATTCCTGTAAAAAATTCCCCAGTGCACAATTCCAACACAAACTGTCACCCAGAAAATGCTGGTAATGATGAAACAAAGAGATGAAAGACTACTGGCTAATTGAGTGTTTAAATTGGTCATTCTGCCTCCTGTGACCTATCTCAAAAGCCCTCCTTAAAAGTGCAGGAGTTAAACTCATAAAGATATTATGTCAGATTGGCTAAGTTAGAATATTTATGTTTTAAGCAGTGACGATATGTATTAAAATCTCAGTAGCTACAGGCGATGGAACTGATCTTTACTGCAGCTTCCACAGCAGATTAATTACATGAATTCAGTTAACATACGCAAGGTTAAAACTTCCATTACTCCAAAACACAACCCGGGAAAGTACGTGCGGCCTCTTGATCTCCTCACAGTACTTGATTTCAGCACCAAGAGGATGGGACTTCCTGAGAGGATGGGACTGTTGACAGTACTGACCCAAGACATCAACCTGTACTGTCCAGCAGCCGAGAGCCTGCCCAGGTCAATGCTCTCCCTCTGCAGGATGGGGTACTTCAATATTCTCCACGTGGAAGAGGCCGGCTGGGTCTCAGCTCCCAAGGGAACGTGACAGAGAGGGATGCTGAGCTAACCCCTGCTCTTTCTTAAGTGATTCCAGATCACAGTCCAGGTGTGCTGTTAGCAAAGTACAGAAGAGGTTTAGCTGCTCTGGGTTGCTAGACCTACTCTCCAAGGCTGTTCCCAGTGGGTCTGCTCTAGGTCTCAGCCATAGTTTACCTGGGTTTTTTGCACCTGCACATCCCACGATTCTCTACAAACTAATGAACTCTGAAGTGCCTCATTCCCCACATACCTTGCCACAGTTAATAGCGAGTCAACTTACTTGAGAAGATTTGGAAAGACGACAGCTTGGCAGAGGCATGTCTCATGATTCTTCAAACTGAGGGGAAAGGGAGGAAAGCTCCTTATCTTCCTTCCCCCAATCCTCCAAATGCAAAGGTGTCTTTATTGTGTCCCCTTGAGAAGACTGAATCCACAGGCACTTGCCACCACTACTCCTTCAGTACAGCCACTAACTGGCCCAGGGAATATTTCTTCTACAACCACAACAGTACCACAGTTGCCTTCAGCCAGTTTCCAAATAAAGAGAGAAAAAGCTCACCTTCCTTGCGCAATGGATGGACATGTTCATTTTAAGAATTCATACTCAATTGTCATGTCAGCAACAGCTCAAAGCAGAAGCTTTGATCAGCTAACATGGAAAAAAAAAAAAAAAAGATTCCTCTTTCCACAGAGAGTAAGAGAGACTCTTTCACTCCACCTTCAACAAATTACAAATTGGCTTGCCACTCTCAAAAGCACTGTACCGATCCAACTGTTCCCACAAAACAACCCCAGAACATCTGCATCTTTGTAGTACTGAAGTAATGAGTTTGACACACTCAGCTGAGTCTGCAACACTGAACAAGTTTCCTCTCCATCAACATTGCAAGCTGCTCTTTTGCAGATCAGAACAGTCAGCTTCCCCAGATAAGGCAGCTCCTTCCTGGAAATGGAAGATAGAGCTGCCTTATCTCAGGAAAGGAAAGATAAAAGGTCACTCTTCACTAAGTGGCAAAGTTCTCACCTTGGAAGCTTTGCCCCTTGATTGGCATGGAACAACCAAGGTTATGGAACTTTTAATCAGACACCTGCATAATTACTAAATCATTATTAATTATATCAGAGAGCTGAGACCTCAGAGGAAAGGCAAAGCAAACAAAGAGCCCAATGAAGCCTCCTCTGTTGTTGGAAAAAATTGGTAATTAAAAGTCATGAGTGCACCAGAGCGAGGGAACAGCATCACAGTCACTGTTCAGGACTCAGGAGTGACTTGCATACAAAACAGCAGGCTCGTCTCCCCAGGGAAATTACAGGGTACTGCATTACAAAGCAGTGAGTAGGAGAGAAGAAGGAAAAAAAAAAAAAAAAAGAAAAAGAAAAAAAGACAGAGAAAGAACCACTCCTGTTTTATCAAGAGCTTTATTTGCCCCACAGAGAGGGACAGCAATGCCAACCACCCCCAAGTTTGACAGATGTCTTCCACATGTTTCTGGCAGCTCTAGAAAGCCTTCTCCCAGCCTTATATCATGAAGGGTTCCCATACTGAGAACTGCACAAAAGAATGAGACCTTGTGTTCAACCTAATCCAGCTGACACACAGCCCTTGCCCGAGAGCCCTTGCCCAAACAAAGACTATTCCAATGAGAAGCCTTTATTTCCCTCAATGATCTGAGCTCAGCCTTAGCACCCTTTCCCCAGAGGCTGCCCTTCGAAGTATCACTATCAAAAATCGAAGATCTTCAATTTGCCCTTAAAAAAACAAAAAATTCAAAAGAAGAAAGAATGTCATGGTTCTGCTCATAGTGTAATAAATCAAACTTAGGTAGTCATGATCTCCACTGAAACCAAAGCAAGTGCTTTTGCTAATCAGAGAAGATAAATGCTGATCTGTTTCTTTACCAATGATATGACATGCCATCTCAGGGGCCATCAGATGAAAAAAGGCACCACGCTATCTACCATCACTTTCAGGTAAACACAAGAATCTCCCTGATCTGGTATATAGGTGGTCTTATAGACCCAAGCCTAGAGATGACCGTAGGCAAGAGGTGGCAAGTCTGGGCCAAATCCCTGGAGATCAGTTTAGATGGATTATGAGACTGTTGCAAGAAGAACAGACATGCTCGTGCGCTTGGCCTTCCAACATACGAAAAGAGAAGTGCAAAACATCAGAAGCCCAAAGAGAACAGTTTGTAAGTCCCAGAGATCAGAACAAAGAGACATTTTCTACTCCACTACTCCAAGTACAATGACTCAAGATACTCTAAATAAGAAAGTGTCCCATTTAAAACATGAGCAAGAAGGAATAAAGGATAACTGCAGCAGAAGCAGTAATGCAATTTGTGAGAGTCTGCCACTGAATAAAAAATTAATAACAACCAACCTCTGGCTAACAGCAGCCATTTCATTATGCTTAACTTTGACAGACCCAAATCCAATAAACTTTTATTGAAGTGCATCTGGTCCATCTTTATCCCTTTTCTGAACTTCCACTGCTTGCCAATGCAATGCCCTTTCACTGCTGGAACCTTATCACAGCTCTCTGTTTCCTATTGCTGAATGTTAAGCCCCCAACCCCCATGTGACAGCACCATACCTGTTGAAGATATCACCTGACACCTTTTGCAGGTACTGAAGTGCATCTGCCACCTGCTGAACAGCCTCCTCCCTGCGTAAGTCCGGTTGGATCAGGGGGACTGAGTACGTCTGCCCTTCCAAAAAGTGCTTCTGGGCTACTGTAGCCATTGTGCCTAAAGGAAAGAGCAAATAGGTCATAACAGTAATCATACTTAGATTTTATCACAGCTTTTATTCAGGGACTTCCACTCTCTGCTCCCCTAATTATTTTAGGAAAGTGTTTGCAACAGAATCGGTGAGCTGAGGAGAAAGGCACAAGTAGTAAGGCTGACATACTGGATTTTTAATACATCCAAGGCAGCTGCAATGAGGTGGGAGTCACTTGCTTATCTGAATGCGCTTGGGAACCATAATTTTGTTTTTAGTGTGATACTTAACAAATCTCTGCTCAGTACTGTGCTGAAAACAAAGATCACACTTTGGAGCAAAGTCAGTTCAGGGTGACCTTAAGACTCATCAGAAATCACCACGTCCCCCTCCTCCCATCCTCATAATCCAGACAGATATATTTCATGTCATATTATAACTCTATTAGCAAAATGCAGTATTTCATCTCACACTTCTGCTCCAAGAAGCACAATCACCACTCCCTTCCAAGAACAGTGGCTACGAAATTACAGGGCATGCATGTGCACACATGCCCTTCCTCCAAGCAGGTTAATGAGAGTTCTTCCATTCTGAGACTCCCAGGAGCTGCTCATTGCTTCTGATGACTGGATTTTTTCCTTAGTAACTATCTTGAAAGAAGTCTCCTTACTTTAGGATCCTTTCATATATAAAACATAAATAGTCACTGAAATCTTTCAGTCGTGTTCAACACATGCACGCTCCTGGATGCATCTGGGCCAACACCACAGCTCTGTAGCTCAGGCAGGAGAAGGCTATACATCACCTGTGTTTCCATCCTGCCAGCCTTGCTTGCCTCTCCCTTAGCAATCCCCAAAGAGTCTGGCTCCCATGTTTTTACTCACAGAAATAACAAAGTTCCCAGGACACAAAGGAGGGTATAAAGAAGAAATCCATTTCTCTGAATGCATTAGAAATTGTAAACTCACAAATACATTATGCTATGCCAGCCTAATTAATGAACAGAGCGTCCACACAGTTTTCTAACCCAAACTCTGCCGCTAGGCCTACACAACTCCCTTCAAACTTGTTTTCTCTGTGTGTCTTGCTCATTCAGACCGTAAAAAACCACAGCCTACAGCTGCTCATTACAGGGTTTCATCACGCAGAATGCTGTACATCCATTTAAGAAAATATTCATTAAGCTGAAAAGAAGCAAAACAAAGGAGGATCAGAAAGTAAGGTATCAGAAACAGATATCTCAGGACACAACACATTCCCTCCACGGTACTTGGAGGTCTGCAGGAGCTAGTCGAGGGAGCACCGCTGTGTGCAAATTGTATTCCATTCTGTATAGCAGAGTAGGCTGAGAAGAACAGAAACAGGCCACACTGGAGAAATTCACTAAATAAAAGCTTGATGAGATAGTTACAGCATAAACCAACAGTTTAATAGGTGAAAATTAGAGGGGTCTTCACACATTCTTTAAATTCCCTATCTTGCTTGACAAAACGAGAAGATACCAGATTAGACTTGCCTGCAGCTATTCCTGTACATTTAAGAAACACCATCTGCCCTCTCCCAATTTGTCCTTTCTGATCCTACCACAGCAGGGTAGGAAAGGCTTTCTGTAAAAGTGATGTGGCTGTTGTTTTGGGCTGGGTTTTTTGGGGGTTTTGTTTGTTTAGGGTTTTTTTAGAGGTGGTGGTGTTTAATAATGAATCACGTGAGGTAAAAGAAGGAGGAAATCTAGGAGCCTTTCCACAGATAACAAATTTGCAAAATCAAGCCCAGCCATCAGAAGACCTGGCTCTGCTGCAGGAAGCCTAGACCTATTCTGTTTCACTTCATGCATCACTGGCAGCCAGACTCTGTATCCACACTCTTCAGCAGCAATGTTTGCACACTGATTAGTCTTCTTGACTGGGCCTATTCAGCAGGCAGGAAATTATTATTTAGAGTTGTAAAACATACAAGTTAATCTGAGAGGAGTACAGCTAATTTTGAGATGGCATTTTTTGATTTGCTGACCACAACCAAGCTTGAACCCCTTTGCTTTCAAGTCTACAGTTTGACTGACAAGGCAGAACAAAGCAACCAGATAAAGGCAAGTGCGTGGTTACAGGGTACTTTGGCTCTGGCAGCAAAATAAGTTTACGATCCTCCCTGTGACTGGTCACGACTCTTCCATTGCATCAATGCTGCTGATGGTTGGGATGGCTATTTTTAACTCAGATCAGTTCAATGACCCAATTTACCGCAGCCAGATGAACAGCTGTAATTGCCCAATCATGAAAGAGAGTGGGAAGCAGGGGCAAGAAGGGGACTTCTTAAACTTGCTTCACTCTCAAAACCATTACTGTGTAATGGTAATCCTGCCCTGCAGGATGAGAAGGCCAAGCTTTTCACTTCTTGAGGCCAGATGAGATTACACAGCCCCGGTATGATTGCCCTAATTCTCTTAGTGACCTTCCTAAAGCCAAGCTAAAGTTCAGCTGCTGACTGACAGATACTCACACTCAGAAGCAGCACTCCCCTAGCTACTACCAAACGCTTTCTTTCCTCGCATTCAGAAGCTGCAGACTGTTCTTCAGGACTCACTGCTCCCTTCCAAAGAGAGGAGCACACAGCAGTGGAGCAAAGCAGGAAAAGCCCTGGGTGCTCCTACTCGCACTGTCACAGTTTGGCTGTCAGTAAACTTCAGTTTCACAGGTTCTCAACACAGCCTCTCACAGGAGCTCCAGATTCTCACCTTTCCTAAAAAAAACACATTAGAGAAATGTGGTGGACTCTGTGGGAACTGCTGTCAGAGACAGATACAACAGACAATTTGTTCCGTGCAAGGTAACAAATTAGGGATTTATAGCAAGAAAGAAGAAAATCAGCAACAACCTTCTCAATGACTAGACTTGGGCAAAATCCCATGCTACAACTGCTATTTATTACCTCTTCTGACCAAACTAACCGGAGAAACAAGCAAGTTTTACAAACACTTCGAGTAAAGGCCTGAGCATATGCTTAGAATAAAAGCAGAATTGCTTCCCATAACAGACAGGGACTGCAGGAACAAGGGAGATTTTAACAGGGAAAATTCAACATATTCCCACCAGAAGTCAGGAAGGAAAGCAAAGACTGCATGTCACTCAGCAAGACTGATTCTTCCTTTATGTCAGCCTCCAGTGCACTGAGAAGGAAGCAGCACATTTCCTTACCGTGCTCCATTATCAGAATTAGGCATTACGTAAAAACAAAGTGCTGGAGGTTAGAAATATCTCAGCTCTCCCACCCTCCTCAGTGGAAGCCAAGCATTCACACAACAGACACCAAAGGTGCAAATAAACTGTTTGTATCCTACACATGGAAGTGACTTCCACAAAGCAACAAACTGGTTCCAGTATCACTCCAGAATCCTACAGAGGGAGCTGTCATGTTTCAGCACAAAGCACAGCATCCTGGAACTATGATGGCCAACATGAAATCATCAGATGCTACAGTGAGAAATGGGCATATAAAACCTCAAAGCAAGTACGATTCAGAAGAACAGATGCCAGATCACCCAAGAGATTTAATCATTAATGGTGTGACCACTTGTGGGTCACACAAGGCAGAAGAAACAGCAACACTGCTTTTTTTTTGTGATCAAAGAGGCTCTAGAAAAAGAGTTGCAGCATCTAGGGGCTCCAGTCACTCTATGCAATTTATTTTTTTCTATCTCAACTTTCATGATCAAGACAAATGTGCTCTGGTGTTATATAACCTCATTTGCCTTATTAAATTGCAAACAAAGAGAAAAAGGTTACTTTCTCACTGCACCACCTGCTTACAAGTGCTATATCCTGATTTGGAAGTTCTGACTAGACCTAGCAACTGCTCAGATTTGCACTTTTACCTTTTATGCCTTTAAACTCAAGCAAGCCGGTATAAAGCTCGTCATGGCTGGTGGCTATCCCTCTGCTCCTAAAGTTGCTCTCTCTCTCCCAGTTCCAACATTCATACTAGCAAAAGCTGAGCGAAGCAACAGCAGTGGGAAATGCAACATCAGCCTCCACCAGACTGCCTCACCTTTCCAAATGTCTTACACCAGGACAGGTACAGGCTGAGCACTCCAGAGTTTTCAGGTATCTGGAACCAGCAACTAGTCATACTGTTCAATCATCACAGGCAAGTATAATATTCTGATGGCTATGCAGAGATTTGCAGCTCTGAACCCAGAGAAGGAAGTATACAATTCACTGCTCCGGATAGGTGCAGAAACACTCCACCTACTTTGCTCACCTCTCAGGTTACTTCCCCCTGGACCCAAGAATAAAACTCCTTATGTCAAGGCTAGGCCCAAGAGAACTTGTTACGGAGCAACCAAGGTCTGTAAAAGAAGCAACACTCCTCTAAGTTCTTTAGAAAATATTGCTCTATGGAGGACTGATCACTGAGATAATTATCTACAAACAAACAAAAAAACCCAACCCATAACCTTAAAATATCTTAATTTTTCAAGGGAACATAAACAAAGGCAGTATCAAGAAAATAATTTGGCTGGCCTCAACACAGACAGAGACTGTAAAGCTATATGCAAGCACTTACCAGATGCATGCCTTGCTATGAAAATAAGGGGAAAATAAAGCAAGCCACCAATAATACTTGCTTCCTTAACATGCTCCAAGGGATTAAAAAAAGAGGGCTCAGGAGAGAAGAGGGCTTAAATTCTTTGGAAAAAAAGAAAAAATCAGTTTCTATTCTTCAAGGATACAAGGGCTGCTTCAGCAATTACTGTGCTGCTGTTTCTGTCACTGCACTGGAAAGGCAGCATGAACTAAAGGCCTTTAATTCCCACATGCAGTAACATCTCCAAGAAGAAGTGACAGGCTATCTCTAGCCCTACGTCTCTCCTTTGTAGGACCCTAACAAAAGATCAATGCCTTGTAGCCACCTGCAAGGACGCAGATACCAGCAATACGCAATAAAACACAAGTCTGCATATCCCTCAGCACATACCCCTATACCACTACCAGCAGGATGGTTCCACAGTAGGAACAGACCAAGTTCACAAATGAACAGTAAGTTAAGATTAAACACACTCAAAAGATGGAGCAGATACAGCTTTGACCATAGCTTATCTCAAGGTGCTGTCTCCTCTGACAGAGGACAGTCACATCCATAACTTGGTTCATAGTGAAAAATCATCCCAAATTCCTCACAAACAGTAATTTCTTATGTGATACTTTCTACCATGTTTACCTGGACAAATGTTGTCCCATCCTGGCTGACAATAACGGACTGCTGTTATTCTCACTTCCCTCTGCTACAGTCTAGTGTACTACATCAGCACGCTGCTCACAATACCTAAATGCGGCCTTTAGAGTTCACAAAGCTCCCGGCTGCTACAATGTCTGTTGTGTGTCTCATTACAAACTTCTACTACTGTACACTTAACTACGGTACTCTGTAGTACCGTACTCAATATACTACTACATCCTCATTCTCTACTTTCTGCACAGGCTTTCCACAGAATTTGAAATCATGAGCGAATCTGCTGGCATATTCAAGTCACACCTTAGTTGTACTAGAAGTTTGCCTAGAGGCCATTCCAATAAAATATCAGAATGAACTCCTCCAAGGAAAAATAAAAAAAATAATTAAAAAAAAGACAATGTTATCACCTTGCCGTCCACAGATAAAGCACGCTCCTGTGAGTTTACCAGCTGCAAAGCCAGGGAACTGTACTTAAAAAAGGAGATTTCAAATGCTAGAAAAGCAAAACATGTCATCACATGTGGTCCTCCTGTTAAGGGACAGAATAAGGCAGTGTGTGCGCATGCACTCACACACATACAGACACGCAACTGAAACAAAAGCTAGAAGTTGCTTACACCCTGGTGATAAATGCAGCACAAGAGCCTAGATGTAATTCCTATTTTATTGTGCAGCAAACAATCGTTCTGCCCTGTGTTGACATTCACTGGAGGGGTTGAAATTTAGTTCTCCAGCAGAGCAGACAAGAGGTAACTACCCTGGGTAGGAGAGCAGGATGTATTTCCAGTAGTGAGGCAAGACGTTCAGCACAGTCCCTGTGCTAAGCCAACATTACCTTGGGGGGGGGGGGAGGAGGTGGGGGGCAGGGAGGGGAAGGGGGGAGGAGAGAAGCACTTTGATAAGTTAAGAGGATGAAAAGTCTATTTATATTTTTTAATTAACCATGTTCTACAGTGTTATTAAGCAGCAATCAAAGATGCAGATGGTACTGATTTGATTGGCAAGAGGTGCACTGTGCTGAATATTAAGGAACTCTGCCCCTATAAATAGGTCTAATCACCACGTGAAGGCTGGAAGGCAGTTATGAAAGAAAGCATTAATAAGAGCATAATTAGGCCCTGTAGCAGGCTGTACTCCACTGGGGTGCTCATGTTACTAGACGTCTCTTATAGTAGCATCCTCAAACTCCGTTGTAGGCATTACTGCTTTGAGTCTCAAGACCTCTAGTAGCTATTTTAGACAAAGCTATGAAGAGTAGGGTTTCTCCATCTTTGGCATCAGTTAGGATTTTACTTCCCAGTACCATTTCTGGAGCAAGAGAGCTCTCCATTCCAGCTGTCCCACTCTGACCAGTCTCAATGAGTGAATTAAACTGGGCAGCTGGAGCACCCCAGGTACAGAGACTGGCAAGGTGTGCAGGAAAGTGAGAAGCTTTAGAAGCTATCACCCTCTCTCCCCCTCAGAGCAGCATGAGCACATCACGGTCATATCTACATCACAAAGTTAACACAGCCACAACTGTAAAAGCCATTTCTGCTTCTCTGCTCCAGCTTTAAAAAAAGAGATCCTTACTCAATCTCATCAACCTCATATTTTCAGCCTGTCCTTACAGTATAGCATTACAACAATTCTGTGTTAAAAATGAATCCTACAAGGCATCTCTTGCTACGTGCCAATACTTCCAAAGTCACTCACTGATATGGGACTGCCTGAACAGCCAAGATCTTTTCAAAAGGAGGCAGCCTCCCACATCATACTGCAGCCCTGCAGAAACAGCAAAGCACTGAGGAGCCTGACCCGATATTCAGCAGGACTCAGGGGCTTGCACCATGTTTCACACACTGCACGTCCTGGCCTTGTCAGCCAATGTTCTGCCTCGAAATGGCAGGAGTGGATTCCATCACCGGAGCAGCCTCACCTCATCTGTCCTACCAGCAGCTGCAGAAAAAGGAAAAGCTTTTTCTGTTGCACTGTTAGGCAGCCACTAACCACCCACTGATACAATGCCACTCAGCTCTCCATATCCAAATGGCGTGGAATTACTGGCAGTTACCACGTAGGGCGTACCTCCCACATCCGGGTACCACAAGAACATCATGGTACAACGCAATGTCAGCTACGGTGCTAGGTGCCTTTTCATTAGCTGAATCTACGTACTACTGATAGCCAGTTAATTCAACCCAGCATACCTTGGGATCTGCATGAGAGGAACTCAAGATCCATTGAATTTGGAATATATGTTTTGTTCAACCTCCTGACTACCAATATTGTACTAGAAAAAGATATTAAGGTAATGCTATGAAGATATTCACTTTTGGAAACAGCAAGAGACACTCTGGTATGGAGCTTGCATCCAAAACCCTCAAATTTTTTTTCTTCCCCCCAGTTAATTCCCTAAGTTGCAGAGGGAACACAATAAATAAGTTGCTTTGCAAAAAAAGAGCAAACTGACACAGTTTCTGTAAACAGGGCCCCTGATAGGAAGATGTCTCCCTGGACCATAGGCTGTGTCAGAGACCAACAAACACCCATTGCTACTTATGGGGTTGTCCTATCCTACTGTTTCCGGAATAAAAGGCTATCTGTATGTGATCCTTCCTGAGCACTCAGAGCTACCAAAGGAATAGCACTGGCCTGTCAAAAATCTACTTCTGAAAGCGTGAGCCCAGCATTTAAGGCAGCGTCTTCCCAAGAAGCCAGGGCCTGTTAAGACCTTTGGCTCAGACACATTGTTTTGAAAGAAACAGTAGCTATTGCAGCTACTACAGACAGACGAAATCTATGAGCAGTATGGCAAAGTTAAGGCAAAGACATTATTGACAAGCAACTAAATGCACATGAACCGGAGGATCTGGTTTTCCACCAGCAGCATTGTCTCTTGGATCAAATAAGTGTGGGCCTGAACCAACACAAAAAACTTAGTGATCATTCTCAAACGGAGACCCTCCCTTTCCCTAAAAACTACTCGGAGCCACTTAGGTTTGTTGGTTTGTCACATACCACACTGCCCTATTCCATTTAGTCTAAAGAGAAAGAACCAAAATTTGAGATCTCGGAGCCCAGCTTCACAATAGCATATGTCAACTCCCTGACAAATTGCAAAATACCTGACATTTAAAGATGGATCACATAAAATCAAATTACATCAACTCTACAGAAGACAGAATGCTATCACATTAAATTATTTTTTAAAAGAGAATCTGAAAGGTAGAGACTTAAAAGAATTTAGAGGTGCACTTCAATCCTCTCAGCCCCAGAAGCTAAGATGGCCTCTAAGCCACTACTGTCTTGAAGACAATCTTTCCTCTCAACCCAAAGCTCTACTTTGCAAAGCGTAGACAGCAGCCCTCACCGCCATGAAGCATAGAGCTGCAGGCTGCATCATCTTGCTGAGAAAGTCCTGTCCTCCAAGCACAGGCTGAAATTGATTTCCTTCAGCTGGATACAGAAAGCTCATTTTGACGGACAGATGTTGATTATCTAAAGTTAATCAGATAACCCACCCTGCAACTGTCACCTTTGGCTTTCATCATTAATGGAGACAATCAGGTGCTCTAATGAACAATTGATCTGATTCTACGGCAGCCATCTAAAACTGACCAAAAATACTGGGCTAATTGCCTGCCTTTCCTTCCTCACTATTTATTATAAAAGCAGCTTGAGTAAATAGCTTAGCTACACCTACAACACAGCCCAAACATCCAGACACAGCTCTTCATTCGATTTCCTAAATGGGGGGCACTTTAGTTTTGTATGCCTAAAGTACACAGAAGCCACTGGCTATGCCAAAAGTCCCTTGGAGAACCATTTCCCCGCACTATGTTCTTTTAAATACTGGACTGTTTCAAAAGCAGGCTAGCTGAAACGCTGCAGTAGACCTTCCTCCAGAACGTTTGGTTCAGAAAAATGAAGAGCTGCTCAATCTATCAGACCACAGCAACAAATACATACTTCCAAAAAAAAAAAAAAGCATTTTCCTAAAAAAGAAAAAAAATCCAGTTAATTTTTCCCTCTAATTTTCTCATGCAAAATCAGCTTCAGTCTCTTGCAGAGTGACCTTAGCTGCAGATCTAACCATTGCCACATCTCGCTGCCACAAACCCTAACTAGCAATGTCCTATTTTTCACCTCCACATTCAGTACCCCCCACGCCGAAGTTCTGGAGTTTTACAGCACACCCCACGCGCACTGTGTTACAACAGATCCTCAGATATTTAACAAGGGCGACAACCAAATCAAACTGGCAACCAAAGCAGTTCCTGCCCGTTTTATACATTCAAAAGCAAAGGGAATGCTTGTGTTTCTGCAGGTGTCAGGAGGGGAGCTCACTCACGATAAGAAGTGTCTTCAAGCCTGTTCACATTGGCTAGAAGGAATATCCCTGCAGGGTGGCCTGGATGACAGGAGCTGACAAAAAGTTGGGTCCAAAGAATGACTCCTGGGGAATCAATAACCGACTACACAAACTGCTGGAGGGACCATTTCCTGCCAAAGGTTATCTTGTGAAGGGATCTAAGCAGAGCTGATTAGCTACAGAAATTGCCTTTTGAGTGATAGAAATGATTCCCTTCAAGCTCATACACAACAGCCATGGGAAACATCACAATTTCAGACATAATCCTCTTCTTCCTCTGCACACTATCTTTAATCTAAAAAAAAATTATATAAAAAAATATCTGCCTTGCTTTCAGGCTTATCTCAGTACTATTTTTCCCCAGCCCTCAATTTCTGCCCTTCTCTTTTACTGCTCGGGCTGAACGTGCAGTGACTACAGTTACCTGGTATTACCAGAACCCAGAAGCCAGGCTGCAGAGTAGCTCCCAGGGATTATCTGCTCTCAATTTTCTTGCCAATGAACTCCTGAGTTGAGAGAAGAGAACAGCACTTTTTATCTGAAGGAATGAAGATTAAAAACTCAGTTTAAATATCCAGAGTGATAGAAGAAGGGCAGATGCTAAGACTGGCAGCCTGTGCTGCTCTGGGAGTGCCTCAGGCATTTTTCTGCCTGAGGGCTCTTTGGAAGTGTGGCTATTTCCCCCCAACCAAAGCATCTCAGGAATACAGAGGTGTATCGGGCAGCCTTTACATCGCAGCTTTACTACTCAGACAAGACAAACATAATTAAATATCAGGAGAACTTATCAGCCCTTAGCTAACCTTCTCAAAAGAAAGTTTAAGCAAGGGACAATTGATGGAGCACCTCTGATTCCCCTGAAAACTGAAATGCAGAAAGCCTCTACAAGGACATGCCAAAGTCACTTTGCTTCCAGCCCTTGCCTCTGGCAAGGGCAGCACTATCCACTCCGCTTCCTTTCACTGCTCAAGGAAGGCTCTGTATTTCAGAGAACTGGCAAGAAATAGGGACAGTTTTAGCTTCTACCTCATCTACTCCAGGATAGGTTAATCCAGTCGGCAAATCACTGCCAGCAACACCCCCTGCACAACCTAAATGAAATAAATAGGTCATCTCACGCCAACTCCTAGCTGACATTTGCTTGAATCACGTGAAATGCCACAATCACAGCTGGCACTATCCCACACTCCTTGCTGGAAGCTGCACTGTTGAAGCAAAGAGAGTGAAGAATCAGCCTGCTCTCCACAGGGATGAAAAGCCTCCTCTTCTGAAAGAGGCCTCTGGGAAAATCCAGGTGCTGTCCAACCACTCAATATTTGAACCCACCATTTAAGAAAAGGGAAGGGGGGGGAAGTAGTGCTGTCATCACAACAGGACTTCTGTTGATTACTAAAATAAATACTAACAATGATGATCACTGCTGGATGCGGTTCACAATGTTCACTATGTCCATCAGCAGCCTTTCTTTATGTGCACAGCTAAGTTTAGTACCTCTGTGGTCTTTTTAGTGTTGGCTGACTCATTCTTTACTTTGAACATAGGAAAAAATTAATGCAATAAATGCGTTCGGCACAACATCACTTGGGTTCACTTGCAAACACTGACAACGTGTTCTTATTTGATGAATTGTTACAACAACACAGCTACCGCTTGGGAGCGAGGAGCACGCACTTGTGCAACTTAAAGGCAACCCATATTAAAACTGACTTGCCAGTACTCCAGGTAGCAAACTGTGCTGATGCACTGATGGGCTAGAAGGTTCTTTTCTACAACCTGTAGTGTTCTTTGAATTAGCTGATAGTTAATGGTATGGTAATGGTAACCAATCAGTACCTAGAATAGTACAAACCCCCCATAACTCTATTACAAGCTATTAGCTAACTTCCTGAGTAAAAATGACTTAACCTGCATCCCAGAGCCCTCTGACCCTCTATCTTTGACACCTTTTTCTCTTTTTCACGACTCCCTTTGGGCTGCAGCATCCAGTTGTCTATCCCTACTGGGCACCTAACCCACACAGAGTGAGGGCATCACCATTCCCAATCCCCGAACCGCAATGTCGAGTCAAGCATCCCATATATCATCACCAACTTGAGGTTTCCACGCTGCCTGCCCACCTGGCGGGATTTCCAGTCTATTTCACGGCTCAGCACGGAAGCACCGCGTAAAAAGCGTAACAGAAGATTTTCTGGCCCGTCATCCCCCCCGAACAGGTACTGTCTGACTCTCACTTCACATTACCAAGCTCTTTTTTCCAAGGCGGGGTCCCCGACGGGCAGCGCCTGCGGCCACCCCCAGAACCGTTTCACCGGCGGGTGACAGGCCGCAGACCCCGCTCAGGCCCAACGGGAGGGAACCGCCCCGAGCCCCGGCTCCTCGCCGCCGAGCCCAGCCAAAGCCGTTCCTGCCCCCGCGCACCCGGGCCCCCTCGGCGCCCTCCGCCAGAGCCGATGTCCCCGTGGGCCTGGCCAGGCCGCGCCGAGCCCGCACCGGGCACAGAACCGCGGAGGGGGTGGGGAGGGCCCGGCCACGCCCCCCGCGGCCGCGCCGAGCCCAGCGCGCGCTCCCTGCCGCGCCGCGCGCCCCTCACCTGCCGCGAACCAGGCCGAGCAGGAAGCGGCGACCTCCACTGCTTCCGCCCCTAGTTGCTCGTCATTTCCGCCCGGTTAGGGCGCCCCCCCCCCCCGCATCTCGCGGCAAGCCCCTGGGCCGAGCCGAGGCTGCGCATGCGCGCGGTAGAGGGTGGGGCGCGGGGCGTGAGGCGCTGCCGGGCGGCGGGGTGGGCCGGCCATGTTGTGGGCCTGCAGCCGCCTGCCCTGTGGCGTGACCCCGGTGGTGTCCTGCGAGGTGTCGCGTCGTCTGCCCCGCTTGAACTGTCCCTCCCCAGCACTGCCACCCTCCCCTGTGTCCCGGCCTCTGTGCTGGCCCGGGCCCCAGGGGGCCTGCCAGCCCGAGGTGTTGGGCAGCAGGAGCTGTGACAGGGTGCAGGCAGCCGCCTCAGAGCATCGCTGGGTCCCTCGCAAGGGAGGTGATGGGCCTCCAGAATGCTCCCCTGACGGCTGCCCCAGTGGGGCACAGTGGTTCTCTGAACAGTACTGCAGCGCGAAGAGAAGGAGGCGTTGGCACAGCTCTCGGCCTGGTGCCTGCCCACGTGTTGCAGAGTCACGGTTTGAGAGAAAATCCCACAGATGTTGGTTTTTTGTTGCCGTGCTCAGCCCTCTGCGCCTGGCTGCTTTTCTGCTTCCACGTATCTGGTATGGAGCATGGCAAGCAAAAGGGGGAATCTCTGACTCATACACTTGCTTGTTTTCTCTCCATTGCTCATGTTTAGAGTTGGGCAATTTAAAAATTGACTTTATAAAATGGTGAATGCTTTCTTACTTTTTTTTAAAGTACATTCTCCTAGTTTGCTCGTGTCTCTTTTATAGTCCCCTTTATGCGCCCATTCAAGCAACCAAGTTATTCTGGAATAAATATTCATAGAAAATTAATCTCAGGAGTGCATCTGTAAATATTAAAAGCACTTTTTAAAGGAGCATGTGCTACACATGATGGAGGTATTTGCAAGCTCATCCACTTCAGGATTGGAAACAATTCCTCAAGACTTACGTAAAGAGTTACAACTTAACACTATTTGAATAGCAAATACCAGTTTTTGAATGCACACAGGGAACATTTGTGATTGATACATAGCATTAAAAACAGTGTGCAAGATTAAAAAATAGCCAAGCCTCTTCAAACAGTGAACGTACTTGAAGACATCAGGACCGCCCCCTCCCCGTGCATGTTTTACTCGGGGTGGGGCAAGGGTAAGTTCTTTACGTAAATTACCTGCAGCAGATTCTTTGCTTGGTTCCGCTCCTTTGCAGTGGGAAACGCTGAGTGAAGCGGGGGAGCAATGTTACACCTGGTGAAGTTGCAAAGGAGATCAGGAGCCAGCAGCAGCTTCCCCGTTTGGGAACCCACAGGAGGGCGCAGCGTTTGCCTTTGTGATGTTTTAAGGATGAGCGTGGTAAGACCCATCAGTATGGAGAGCGTAAGGGTGTAAGGCCCAAGGAGCCAGGATAAGAGCTACTGAAACTGTCTGTAAGGGAAGAAGGTTATGAGGAATGGAAAATCCTGCCAGAAAACTCAAAGCAGACAAAAAAGCGGATCTAGCCGAGTCTGAGCAAGGAGCGTGTGTGTGGGTGTCAGGACCTGTCAAAAACAAAATAGGGAAGCGGATGTAAGAAGCAACAATCCAATCTATTCTGATCCATTTTTATTTATATACTGCTGATGGAAAGGCCTCCAAATGCTTTCTGCTGCTTGGATAAAAATCCAATTCAGTGCATTTATAAAATTCAAGAGAAAGCGAGAGGTGATGGCAGACTGACACAGCCGCTTTCTCTGTCGTCCTCCCCAGCCACCCTGAGGATGAGGAGCCACCAGGTTTGCAAAATTTATCATTAAGAGGCAAAAAGAGAGCTAACACAGAGAGAGAAAGGGAAGATGGTGAATCTTCGGCCAGGCAGGCAGAGCGGTGATGGAGCAGCAGGGAGACAGTGAGCCCCAGGTGAGAAGCAATAGCAGTGGACAGGACAAAGCACCAGGAAGACCTTGGTAGTGGGTGAGAGGCTGTAAATCATAGTGATCTCCTCTGAAACCTTCTCTTATGTCAGACAAGACCCATCTAACTAGGCACAAGCAGGTGTTAATAACAGCACAGAAAGAGTCTGGAGGCAAATCAGGAGAGCAGCTGCTTAACACAGCATTTAATTCAGCCGCAGAGGCACTAGTCTCCAGCCGGCTGCACGCCTCAGCCTACGCAACTGGCTGGTGGAGACTGAGCAACACCATTCCCAGCCAGTGGAATAATGGATGCATTTTCTTGTCTCTCCAGAACAACGTTTGCTGGCTACATTTCATAACCTTTCACTGGCTCATTTTCAGCGGTCGTGAGGACAGGAACCTCTTACTTAAGTAAGGGCTGTTTTCGGGGAGCCGACTGGCACCTCTGGCCGCCAAGCTCGCCCTGCTGTTGCTTTGCATTGACAAGTTCCAGCCAGCGAAACCCAAATCATGCACAGTATGTTTCTCCCCTCTCAAAAGGACCACCACTACCCACTGGTGCCCAGGTACGGGAAGATTTAGACAGAGGTCCTTCTTCCCATGCAGTCAGCAAGACATGATTTTTCACAGGGTGCAAAAAGCAGTGCCTCATGTTCCAACTCATGCATGACAGGTGTGGCAGAGGCTTTGCAGTTAGGAAACGTGCTAACTGCTGGTTTGGAAAATGCCTTCTGGCTTTCCCAGAGCCGTTGCCCAAGTTGATACCAACAGCCAACACTGGGGGGGGGGGGGGGGGCGGCACTGTAGAGAAGTCCTGTTATGTCTGGTGGCACTGCTGCTTTCGGTCACTTTGTTCTGCAGTGGCAAGATGGTGAGCTGGAACCCCCTCAGTCAGAACCTGCTTTTGCCCTTGGCCCGCCGAATAAATCAAGCCAGGTGTTTCCACTGGTCTTCTTGCGGGCTGCGTGGAGGCTTTGCACGCTCTGCTTTGCTCTCAGTTGCCGGCACAATCGTCACTGTGAGCAACTGGCTGATCCAGAGCAGCTCAGGGCATGTCAGGTTTTCTGTGCTTCTGCATGCAACTCTCTGGCTGTCTAGAGTGCTTATTCTGTCTGTTAGCTTTTCCATCACTGCAATATTCAAGCGCTTCCACCGTGTCCAGAACTCTTGCATAAAGACATTTTTTTCCTGTAGGCTAGCCTCATTGCAATTATCTATACGCAAACTGATCACTCATCTGTTGTTCTGTCACAGCCACAAATTCATGTGCAAGAGCCAACCTTTTAGATTCACATTATACTTGAACTCATTTTCACTTTTCTGAAACTGCATTTTCCCACCAGAGCGCTTTTTCTCAAGTGAAAAAAAGCAAACCAACAAACCCAACCTTAAAAACTTTAAATTAATTTGCTCTTTCTCTTGCTGTAGTATCTTTTTCTGAGCAAAGTCACCTTGGGCAAGTAATTAGTGCCTCACTTTCCTCACTAGAAAAATGGAAACAATATTTTTCCATCTTTGATATCTTTAGGATGAAAAATGTTGCTACTTATTATTTATTATAATGTTTTACACCAAAATTTAATAACATAAAACTCAGAACCTGAAGGGAAAATGTAAAAAGCGAAGGTGAGGAGAATACAGAGTGCTGCTGTGGTTGCATGTTTTGAAGGTGCTGGAAATTTCTTGTAGTCTGTTGAATAGCTTTTGTCAAACATTCAGGCAGAGCTGGGTGAGTCACATTTGCACAAGGTCAGGAGAGGGGCAGGAAACAGATCAGATCTTACTCCAGACATCCCTCTCATTTTGCAGTTCCTTAGATCTGAGGAATGTTTTGCTATTGCAGTTGGACGTAGGGTTGCGCTCACCTAACATTTAGAAGTGTTGGGACCTCAGATTTTGCTTCAGGTCTGACGCTAGTGTTTTGCTTGTAGCGTTGCCTTAGAAGAACAGGCAGGATCCTCCTTGAACATCTGTCCCCTGTTGTGTGTCTTGTGACAATTAGCACCTCCTCCGAACACAAGCTAATGATCAGTGTATGCTCACAGGATGTTGAAACTAGACATAACTAATCAATTTCTGTCATTTGGGAGACAAAAGTAATATGCTAAGTACTTTTTTTTTTTTTCCCTAGAGGTATAGATGCTCTAAGTATAACTTTAATATCTGTATTACCTCTGAGGTGTCCTTATTGCAGGGGGATAAATTAAGGGCCAACTACAGCCACCTGTCCTTCTGCACGAGCTTTCTTCTGACTCAGATTTGTACAGACACTTTTCCCACACACTTCCCCCCAAACGTGGCCTTCCTTTTCCCCTGGTAATGGGGCTTTGGGGTAAGATGCAGTGGAGTGGAACAAACTAGAGCCTGAAGTTGACAGAAGCACCATACCTGTCCCCATTTGCCTTGTCCCCTGCCACTCTTGTCAAAGTCCCCTCCTCAATCACTTCTGCTTCTACACTTTCTTCCCTATCATCCAAGCCTCCTCCTCAGCCCTGGATTCACAGCTTTAAACATCACTCGCCAGCATCACTTTACTTATTCTTCATGAGTGCCAGAGCCCTCCTGACATCCTGCGCTTGCGCTGCCCATCAGGCTCTAAGTTCTCCAGGGCACAGCATGCTGCAGTGTTTCGCGTAGGGCTCAGGCTGTGGCTGGTTCTCAGGCAGCACTGGAAAAAAAACCAAACCATGATTAAGAATAATAATGCAACTCCTTCAATGCACACATGCATATCAAATGACTCGTGTATTACTATCGTAGGTTAAAATGGTAACTTTTTTGGTACTGCTGCACCGAACTAGGGTCTCACTGATGCACCTTGAACTTGTCTGGAAGGGAAGGCTGGATTGCAAAGGTCTCCATCCTGAGTGTTGCCGGGAAGACTCTTAGCTATGAATTCCAAAATGCCATTCTTAGCATTGCATCCACACAGTTCTGCATACCCACAATAATTGCCTTTGTTGACTTAAAAAAAAAAAAAAAAAGAAAAAAAAGAAAAACATACATGTTTATGAAATAGTGGTACATATGAGCAGGGGAAAAAAGGTAACAAAAATAGACAACAACAGGGTAGAAACTCCCTGGAGCAGAGGACAGTGTTTGACGCATATTCTTTTATTCTGTGGCTCCTTTCCACATCCCCGCAGCACCCCCAATTCTGTGAGTCCTGAGCAGGGCTGACCTCGCTGAACACGTGAGATGTGACGAGAGCACAGCACACAGCAGTATGGCTGCAGGCTAATGCTTTTATTTTTGTAACCGTGTGTTCCTAAGAGCGTGGTAACAGGAGTTAGGGATCAAATCCATGCTTCTTGCATAACTGAACAGAGTATTCCCGCTAGGCTACCTGGCAAGAGATCAAACATCCCATACCAGGCCTTTAAAAAAAATAAAGGAAAGGGAGAAATATTAAAAACAGCCATGGCCATAAGAGAAAAGCAACAAGTATTCTGAGACACCCACTTAACTACGCTCCTAACGGGCACAAATTACTTGTTTAATTTTAAAGTCAACACATACCAGACTCATGGAATCTGCAGCACTCTCAGACACCCAGATATTTGCCGTGCGATCCCAGTTACCATTGCATATTGAAACCAAAACCCCGCTACCCAAACCTTCTCCACTGTGTTTCAGACGTCAACCCCCTTGCTGGCCATTCTTCTGTTGCTGTAATGAAGTCAGGGCTTGTCACGAACTGACTAATCCCCCTCTGCCACGGGAAGGGGACATTAACTCAAGGATGAAGGAGCAAGCTACGAGTACCGGCTAAAGTGTTAGCAAGTCAGCACGAACATCATTCTTTTGATTCCGACCACCTCCATTAAATTCCTTTAGAACAACGCGGGTGCTAAATATTATACCTTGTTTCCAAAAAAATGTGAAGTTTAATTTTTTTTTTTTTCAATTCTGAAAGGCTCAAATAAGTGTCAGCATTCTGATGGAAATTCACTGCACTCCCTTCCCAGCTTTGGACATGCCTTTTTTTTTTTTAATTTAATCTTCTGGACTTTTAATTCCTAAAAGAAGAAGAAAAAAGAAAAAAAAAGATGGAATTTTCAAGAACATTTCTTCCTTTAAAAAAATACCTCTTTTAAAAAATCATCTTTTTCAAATCACGTATACTTAAGCCAGGAACTTTTAATAGTATTCTATCAGTTTCCTACATTAGCTTCAATATTTTTAAATGTACATTTTAATGCCTCAAGATGTAAGTCATTGCTGGATGCAAATTAGGGGATTTCTGCATATATCTGGAAAGTTAATAAAAAGAGAAGCATGAAAAGAGATGCAAGACCCTACATTAAAGATTAGAGTTAAATATAACTGGAGAGAGAGGAAGATGTTCTATTAAAATCCTTCTGAAAATATTAGTGTATATTAAGAACCTACTGACAAATGCTTGTCTAAATACTGACAGCAGGACACTTAATACATTTTAGGACAGTCTGTTTCCAAACAGAATAATGAGGGGTGAAGGAAAAAAAAAAAAAAAGAAGAAGCAGCTTTCATGAAATCATTCATTTTAATTATTGTCACCATCAATATTGTCACCATCAATTAGGACTCAGTCCTGCACCATTTAATTGTTCTTTTGACATTGCCTCCTAGAAGCATATTTCAGAAAATGAAGTAATACATGGTAAAGAAAAATTTGCACTGAAAAAGTTCCTTTAATAAAAACTTGTCCCTGCAGAGTTAGTTTCAAGCTGGAAACAAATTTTCATCTTTTCAAATATAAAAACTAAATAACAGAAATCAATATTCCCTGGGAATGAGACTCACCCCTGTAAGAAGAAGTTCATCCAAACTCTTTGCTGTCAATGGCAAGCTCCTATTTTAGGATTTAAGTGGGTGTTCAAATGGTTGGGTTGTGTGAATAATTGATTATTTGATTCAGTTGTTGAACCAAAAATTAGACTCTGCTTTTTTCCAAAGTCAATCCTAAAACATTTTTCAGTGTATTTGGTAAATAATAAAAACTCTTTAGTTTTAGGGTAAATTATTTGATATTTGTTTGTTTGGGACCAACTTTAATTCTGCCATTTTTTTCCAGGTATATGCAATAAAAGCAAAGGATTAGATTCATAGAAGAGCCTAGGCATCACCTTCAGAGGTGCTTTTCCAATGTCTACTCCACTGGAAATCTAGTGAAAACTTGAAATTCTTACCTGAAATATTTTCTTTCTGAACAAGCAGCGAAATACATGTTAAACGTTTCCAGCAGCGTTATTACTCTTGCATTTCAGTCTTTCAACTGCTTTCTATTGCTGTTAAGTATTCACATGAAGTTATTTCATTTCAAAGCTTACTGTATCAGGGTAATACAATTCCTCTGTGTTGCAGGCCAAATTTCCTGGTGGTCCTTAAAATTATGCCATATTAACTGCTTTGTAATAACTGTATATCAAAGTGCCATGCTAATTTCACAAGACTTTTCTCTAGAAACATGAATTTATTTTGCATCTGTATTATAACATCAGGACCCTACTTAATTCTATTTCTGAGACCTACAGATATTATCATCCTTTTAATTTACAAAGCAATAGGATGTATATCTCCCACTTCAGTCTTTAATTCCCCCCTCCATTTTAGAGAGATGTGAACAGGCAACATCCATTTTAACAGTATCTTTGTCATTGTTTCATAATAAACCTAGTGCATTTATTTAATAAATATTTTTAATAGTACATCTATATGCGAGCTAAACTACATAGCTCATTCTTAAAAAAAAAAAAAAGTAAAGCATCAATAAATAATTACTCCACGTTTTAATTTTTTCCCTGCTCTTGGGAGAAGAAAAAGGGTTTAGAAAAAAAACAACCCACACCCTCAAAACTTGCAAGTCTGGGGAGTTTCATACGAACTGGAGAGCAGGAAAGGGGTGCACCTTATGCTCCAATGTTGAAGCCTCTTCCCTGAGAAATGGGACATCTTTGCATGTGCACCTCTTTGGCATGTGACGTTGTTCTGTCATGGTGCATGTGAGCATCCTGACCAGGGGCTGCTGAGCAGGAGGATGGAAGCTGGGTGATAGTGTAGGACTCCCTATCACCTTATGACTTCATCTAGGACATCAAAACACTTTGAAAATACATAGAAAAGAAGCATTTCATCATTCCTATAATGTTGTCCTCATTGTTTTAAATGTCAAAAATGTTCAGTGAGTGCATCTCAAATTCACAAATAATTTTGCATTGACCGAATGTTTATTTTGGCAAATAACAATTTATGACAAACAACTCACGACATCCATTTTAACATGGCCTTTGGTAGTAGATGAGCACATCCACTAACATAAGCCAGCAACCAAGAATTTTCATCAGGAAGGAAGACAGGACCACAGCAAAGCTCCTAACCTCTCAGCTCAGGCTGAGCTTCAGTCAACAATGAAAGATATGTTCTCAAATCTATATGGATCATAAATTTGTCCTTGAATTTCCCATTGAATGCAGAGAATCAGGGTTGAACCCAGAAATACAGTAAGTTTGTTCGAGGGGGCCTCTCTATTTTTGTCCAAGTATTTTGCTGCCAGGCAGAGGCACTGAGCTGGATTGCTAAAGACAACCTGCATCCTGCTCGGAATGGTGAGACAGTGCAGGTCTCCTCTGCCTGCAGAGCCTTGGGGTACTCCTGCCTTTAAAGCGGGCGGGTGTGGATGTGTCCATGTACGGCGAGGGGGACTTAACAGACTTGCCCTTTCCGGAATACAAGGAAGTCGGCTAAGCACAGAGATGGCCAGGACAGGTAAGTCAAACAGCATTAGGAACGAGAAGCTGGCTTGTAAGGAAAAGAGTCAAAGGACTCGGGGACCTTCACAAAACAACCGCTGCGGGTGGGAAAGAACATCTGAAAGGATCCAAATATATAAACATAAAGGAAGAGGAGAATTTTTGGTCGGTACCTCAAAATGAGTAAGTAGGACTTATCAGAAGGCAAATGAAAATATAAACCAGCTACAAGAATATTCCTTAAAATTCAGACTGGCCTGGCAGTAATGGCACTAGCTCCAAGAGGAAGTAGGGGCAGCACCTACCTCTTATTGTGCTGACTGATATTTACAGTTGAGAGCTCCTGATTTTATTTTAGGCTTTATTCCCTATAGTCATGCAAATGGTAGCACAATACTCCTCTATCACTGCAAAATCCTTCATATTCACCGCTACCCCAGAACCACTAGAAAAGCAATGTAGACGTCACGCAGGGTGAAATCTCAGCTGCCGCTAAAGTCAATGGGAGTTTTACACTCTGGCTGTGAAAGCATGTAGTGAACCCTTGCCTTTAGCTCTACATAGCTCGACTCTTACCCATAAAGGAGGGTTTTAATTTTTCAGGAGCCCACTGAACAGTCTCCTGGCTACAGCATAGTTGCTTAAGCAGGACAAGTTCCAGTCAGGGCTACCTACCAGTTCAGCTGAAGCAGCAGTGACACCACTGGAAGTGCCAGCAAGGATGAAGAGGGTTAATTAGCATGTTGGGTGGTAAAAATGCCAGCAGTTTCCAGAACATCATCTCCACTTGGGCTCCCATCACAGTAACTCCCTGGGTTTATCTGAACCAGCACCAGCAGTGATGAGGTAGTTTTAGCTCCTACTCCTCTTTGGAGAACCCGACAGGACAGGCAGATTGTCACATCATGAGTTCCTCCTTTCCCTCTTTCAGTATATCAGTGTGGGGGCAGCAGGAGCGTGGCCTCGAGTATGTACCATTAGCTTCAGAGGAGGGAAGGAAATACAACAAATTAATGCCAAAACCAATATTGTTTCAGGCACATTCAGTATTTTATAGGCCTGTTTTGTTCAGTATGGTATAATACTGTTTATGTCCAGAAATCTATGCTGTGAAACATACAGAATGTACATTATGGAAGAATTCTCATTACTGCTAGAATCTCAGTCTCTGCATTTCGAGAAGCTCGAGACTGTACATCCATCATCTGCATGATGCACTAGTGCCAGATTTGCATTAAGAAACAACTGTTTTTATTTAGCTTTTCCTGAAAATTAACTTTGGTTCACTTTTTAAACTGACTAGCTTTGTTCTGCAACCACCAGAGTCGAAGAATAAACTCTGCCACATTTTTTTGTGACATCAAAACTCATGCCATATCAACAACATGTTATCTGCATCTGAAAGACTGGCAAAAGGAGGTAAATGGTAACTGCAGGCTGATGCTCCGGCTAGACAGATTTTTGTGCTTGGCTTGAACCCACTGATTTCAAAATGAGGTCTCATGCACCTGCTTCCCTGGAGCAGCTTATAGGATTGGGGTCAGAACTGCAGCTACCAGGGGAAGCCTCTCCCTCAACCCTGCCTCCAGTTTTTTCTTATCATCATCATACTTATATCACCTTCAGTAGCACTAATGCAGCCTGATCTCTCTAAACTATGTCATACTAGTAGAAGGGGAAAAAAAAAAAAAAAAGCTTGTCTGCTCTCTCCTTCTTTGTACTCTCCTTTTTTTTTATATATATTTGTTAGGTATGATGACCTCTGTGAGAGTGCCAGATTTATTTTGGCAGATTTGGCTGCTAATTCATATCTACTAGGACTGAAAGACATGATCTGAATTTGGGATGTCTCTCTATTAATAATCTGTTTGTTATCTTAATAAATATTTGTGAATTGTTTATCTGACACAGATGACATGTTTATCAGTACAAATATGCTTATTGGTCATGATTCTCTATTATTTTGGACTGTTTTCATTTAACTGAAGGCAGCTCATGCTGTTTTATATATTCTGTCACAGTTGGTTGTGTTTTGCCTTTTTGTGCTGATCTCTGTAAAAACCACAGCACATACATAAGAAATTAAAAAACAATGAGAATGTTTCCAAAATCATCACTCTACCACATCCATCCAGTAGTAATTTCAGTGTGTATGAAACAGACTACAAACCTGAACAGATGGGAAGCTTTTAAACAAATCATAACTTAAGACATCAGCAAATAACTCTGGCTGCTTTAGGATCCAGACCTGAAACTAAGACAGAGTCAATGGAAAGACTGGCGCTGTCTTTTGACCAAGCCCCAGGTACCTACACCCTCCTGCGTGGTGATATCTTTGGAGAGAGGACTCTGTTTACTCGTGTGGCCTTGGTCCCTCATTTAGGTATGTGATGCTGTCCTTGTTCCTCAGTAGTGCACAGAGAGGTAAGTACAGCTGGAGCAAAGATCTGACGCTCCCTGCTACAGGGTGCTGTGAATGCTAAAAATTCAGACAGGTTCAAGGTGAGAGCAGCCAAACTGATAGAAGAGAAAACTACTGAGGGTTTTTTTTTTATGCAAGGGTATCACCTCTGACTCAGGAAGTCTGGCTGTAAGCATATTTTGGGAAAGTATCACTTTGTGTGGCTCCTGCTGTAATTCTCTTTCCTAGACGTCTGATTTTTGTTATTTATAACCTTTTAAGGTCTTACTCAGTGGATTTCAACCTAACTTTCAATTTTTGAGTTTTTCTTTCAACCATACTCAGCATGTTTTTATAACAAATATTCAGCCATTCTCTTCAGTTTACTGAGCAGCACTTCAGATACCTCCTGCCCTCACACCTTTCTGCCTCCTTCTGCACATTCACTTCTCTTCCGCAACATCCACATCAGTCTTGCCTGCAGACCAAACATCAGCCTTCCCCCTGCCTCAGTTCTGCCCACCCCAATGACTAAGGGCCTATCCATCCTCAGTCCCCTGCCCTGTCAATTCTCAACAGTCTCCTTATGCACCATGCTTCCCAATTCATATCAGTTTTCTCTCCCCACCATCCAGTAACTGTTATTGCTTCTGGCTCCTAAGTCCTCCCTCACTCCAGGCACAAGACCCCTTATCCTTTGCCATTTCTCTCTCCACCTTCCCAAGGTGAGCACTGCAGAGAGTGCTGCAGAGGGAAGGAGTAACTGAGCTGTCATCTCTGCATGGGATGGAAAGAAAGAGCAGTGCTGCTGTGAGCTTTTGGGATTTTTTTTTTCTTTGTTCCCTTTTAAAAATGAGTGTAGTGTTGTTTGAGAAGATACTTTTGCTCACTATCTGAAAATGTCATCTAGGCTGCTTTTACTTGGGAAATGGGCAAATATAGTAGCCAGCAAATCGGTGGGGAACTTCTCTTTGGCTAAGTTAAATATTGTAAGGTTTCAGCTGCTTGCCTAGTCAACCAGATTGGCTTCAACCATCACCAAAATCCCATAACTTGTGAAGAAATTCACAAGACAGAATGGCTTGCACCCAGAGCTTAACCTTATGTTAAGCTAATGCATGCAACACAAAAAAATAGACCCGTGATCTGCCACAATTTGACCAATCTCCTGCCCTTTACATCTGGGCCCTCCGAAACAGTGGTCTTTTGTGTCCTTTGCAAGAAGCTGTGCCTACCGTATGGAGTCAGTTGCAGGAATGTGGATGGTGGTAGCTGTCTGAAGCAATTCTGCCGTGTTCCTCAAAGAAGAGTCTGAAGCAAGTTCTGTTGGTTTTGAGTCACAGGATCCTTTTTGTCTCTTCATTTGCTCCTTGAAATTCTTTCAGACACCAAAACAGAACACAGAAATCTTTATCACAAGTCAGCATATCTGAGCACAAGGGATCCTGTCTGTAAGCAGATTTGAAGGCAAAGGTTAACCTGAGCAGGAGCCTGACCCCATACATAATGAGCAACAAGAGATAGGAACATATCTCAGCAGTGACCTCTTCAGCAAATATTTAGCTGCCTCTAGTTGGACCACACTGCATATCAGCAAGTCTGAAGGATTACCTCAAAGGCCAAAAAAAAAAAAAGGCTGAAGTTTTTGAAAAACTGCATCATTTAAAGAGTTCAGTCTGTTTAGCTTGCTAAAAATAATATCATCAGGTGATCTGATCAGTCACCTTCAAGGAGAGAACAGCTTTAGGACTAAAGAGCCCTTTAGTGGAGAACGGCATAAATATGGCTAGCAAGTAAAAAGGATAAATTCAAATGAGAAAAATATTCCAACTTCTCAACAACAACAGAGATTAACTATAGTGACAAAATATCAAGGAATGAGACAAATGCTCTACCTTTTACTATCTTCACAGTGGTACCAGAAGCATTTCTGGAGATACATTGTTCTTGGACTCATGTTCCAGGTTCAGTAGCTGCATGAGATTACATGGTATGTAGCACGTCAGGCCAGATGCGTTATTGATTTATCCTGGCCTTAATTTCCCTGAGAAGTCAGCATCTGCTTACCCCTGTTACGTAAGAGGAGCACAGACCACACACGCCACGCTTTCAAGGTGAAACGGGACTTCAGGGAGGGTCTGTCATCAGAAAGCCTTGGAGTCATCAGCAGTGCTTCCTCTGCACTGAGCAACAGCAGGTGGAGTCCTCTGGCATCTTCATCCGTAGTCCTGCACCTAAAAGCCAGGCGGTACGGTCTGCAGTCTTACCTTCTTTAAACTGAAATCTGCAACAAGGTGAAATCTCTCTCTCGTGTGTTGGGACTGCTGAATTTTTAATTCACACTGATATCACAAAATCAGAAGCAAAGGGAAAATACCTTGTTCTATAAATCAAACATAAAGACCTGAGATGTGGTAAGGACAAATACTTCAGTTTCTTTCAGTGGTTTTTTTTTTTTTTTTTTTTTTTTCCCTCTTCAGTGGAACACAACTAAGCTGACATATAAATATTTTAAACAGCTGCTCATCAGAAAAATGGTATATTGTAGCCTTAGCTGAAATGTACACTGTTCATGCATGTTTTTTGTTTTCTTGATGCTACTTGATCTCTCCCACCACAGAAAAAGCTTCTAGTTGAGTATGAGTTTAGACTTAACATTATTCTGTTTCTTCTTCTTTTTTTTTCTCTTTTTTTTTTTTTGTCTGTATATCTTCTGCAAGGTCAGATCACAAAAACTTGTCCCATCTGAAAATCCCCATGCAATTCAGTGGGACTAGTCAGATAATATTTGCAGAATCAAGCTCATATTCAATTTTTTCATTTTACTGCAGTATTCACAAAAGACTGAACAACTGTCAGTTCAAACAAAAACCTGACTGACTCTGAAGAAAATGTCTCTGTGTAGCTTTTGCTCTCTAGAATTAATCAATTAAGTGGTCAAAGCTTAATTTCATGAAAAAGACAGGAGATAATGTAACATTTAGCAACATTAAAATGGAAAGTGCATTCTAAAGAGGGACCTTGGTTCCTTTTAATTTGCAGTAAATAATGCAAGGCTGCAATAGCACAGTTCAAATACAGTCAAGATTTTAAAATGTGTCAAAACTACACATCTCAGCTAAGGCTACAGTACAGACTTTGTACCTTTTTCCTGATGAGCAACTGTTTTAAAATATTTATATATCAGCTTAGCTGTACCCCACTGAAGAGAAAAAAACCCCACAAACCCAACATTGAAAGAATCTGAAGTATTTGTCCTTACCACATCTCAGGTCTTTATGTTTGATTTATAGAACAAGATATTTTCCCTTTGCTTCTGATTTTGTAATATCAACAGCCCCAACACGAGAGAGAGAGAGTTCACCTTGTTGCAGATTTCAGTTTAAAGGAGGACTGCAGACCATACCACCTGGCTTCTGGGTGCCTCTTGCCTTTACTCACTGCTGATGTGAAGCAGAAGAAGCACTGCCACTGACTCCAACACTTTCTAATTACAGACCCTCAGTAGCGTCCTGTGTGATTGTGGGCAACGCACTTGCTCTTAGCTTGAATTTATCCATCTGTTTAACAGGTGTAAGCAGATAGTGACTTGGCTTAGACTCAAGATGGTGAAACATCTTTCATTGATCTGAATAGTTTTGGATGAGGCCTCAAGTGAAAGAAGCCTGAGTGAAAGCAGCATTCAGGAGATGCAGATTTTTTTCTCCAGCCATGAATTATGCATGAGTACATTGTGATTGTCTTGATTCTATCCTCTCTTTTGAAATTATTCATCTAATTCCTGCAGATTTTTTTTGGTCTGTAGGCTGTTTGCAAGCAGTTCTGAGAATCTCTTCTCAAGCAGCTGCTAACTTCCAGGTGGGACTGAAAACACCCCATCTTCCCCCAGAAATCAGAATGGAAGGTGGCAACACAAGACCGTGATTCTTGTTTCTCTTTCCTCTCATCTTTCACTCTTAATTCCGTCTTTTTCATATGATGTGTGTTATGCTTCCCTGTGCATCCTTCGTAAGAACTGGATGAGAATGGATCCAGTGGGAAACACTGACTGGGGGGGCTTTCACTCAAGATTCTGCCACGGTTTTTAGAGAGACAGGAGGATGGGGAGAAAACATTAAGTTAATTAAGGTGGGTTGGCCAACATTAAATCTGCCTTGAGTGCTAAGGACCTGACCTTGAAAACTAATAGTCTTTGTTGTATTCAGGTGTGTTTGTACATAATTCTCCTAAAAGAAAGACAATAGAAATACATGTCTTACAAAAGTTTAAAAAACCTTATCATAAGCTCATAAGCTTACAGTAATAAGACCATAAAATCATAGCTGGAAACCTGAGCTATATGCCCCACATCTCAAACTAGTAGCACTTTGGATACTGAATTACCAGGAGAAAGTTGTTACCTTGCAAAGCCCGATCCTGGAAGGTGGAGGAGAATGGGGTCAAACACAAGAAATAGG
Organism: Balearica regulorum gibbericeps; assembly: GCF_011004875.1. NCBI lineage: Eukaryota > Metazoa > Chordata > Aves > Gruiformes > Gruidae > Balearica > Balearica regulorum. The sequence continues at coordinate 67,297,670 of NC_046184.1, forward strand.
TAGAAGACTGCCTGGATTTGCTGTGAAGAGCTCCTGTCCAGGAGAAGGAGATGGAGTGTAATTGAGAGGAGGGAAATGCCTTGAACAGAATTTCAAATGGAAAAACATGGGAAGTCTCTACCTGTCAAAAGGCTGGAGTGATTTGTTCACATCAAGTTTCAGTGAGCTGCTGCAAATTAAAGTGGGATTAGGATCTCTCAGAAAATGTTACAAGAACACTCTGCAGTGAAATTTTTTCCGCAGATGAAACACCTGAAGTTGTTACTACCTATACACTATCATGTATAATACAAGATATTGTATATTAACATTTATTATACATATATATTATACACTTATTATATATCCTTATTTATGGATTCACTCTCCTCTGACTGAATTAAACAGCTAAATAAATACAAAAATTAAATCATGTAGTATTAGACCCTTCCATTAAATCCTGGGGCTTGATTAATTTGCATTTTGTTTTGTTTTTATAATGCATGCTTATTTTAATTACTACTGCTGCACTTTATTTGTAATTGTCTGTGCAATGCCCAAGCACCTTGCTAAGTGGATAAGGGAAGCACTTTATTCCATAATAACATAATTAATCCATTTTTATTCATTATTACTTTTTTTCTGGAATGGACTGGAAAGAATCAGGACTTTGAAAAATACAATACCAACAAATTATCTATGGCAAAAATAATTTTAACAGAATTCATACTTTCCTTATCTTCACCATTGTTTTCCACTAGATACCATCTCTCCTAAAGAGAGAAACAGCTTTTAATGACCTGAAGATTGGGCTAAACGCCAAAGATGTTTGAAATCAGAGATCTGTCCCCTTGTGTTCCCGCATGGCCTCGGACAAGGCGTTTAACCACTCTTGTGTCCTTATTTTCCTATTTCTGATGGCTACAATCCGACTGTTCACCTTCTACGGAACAGCAAAGCTTACTTCACTAACGTGCAGAGCTTTGCAAACAATGTATGCTAGGTATTGTGGCAGTGTAATCAAAGGGACACAGTGATGGCTGGATAAAAGAGGAGGCGTTTCCTAGCTATGCAGGATTCTTGCTTACCGAGTGAAAGAAGACATTCAGTTTCTTCTGATATCCTTGCAGATTCCTCCTGAATGAATACCCTGTCTTCATTGAATTTTCTTATTACAGAGGATTATACAACTCTATTACCTCTTAAAGTTTTGTAAGGAGATCCCTGTGTAGTCCTTCATGTTAGGCACAAAAGCATTCTGCTGCATTTTCCTTTGGCACATGCTCTGCGTAGAAACCTGGAAGGTGAGGACTGGTCTTACAGTTTTTGTCCACCGGTCATCACACCCGCATAGAAAATGGGTTTCTTTCTGCTTGTTTTTAGCTTGGCTATAGGTTTCTGTTTAATTTATGACATAGATTTATTAGTAGAAACTAGGCTAATGAGGCTGGTCAAGCAAATTAAAGGTGCAGAAAAAGTAAATGAATACCTCGGGTCCACTCTGTGCAGTAAAAGTCACATCTTCTGATAGGCATTCAAGCACCATGACACATGACTTCCGAGCTGTTTTGCCTCATCCCCAGTCATCCAAACCAGGATGATTTTTTTTCTCTGTAGTTACTATTCCCTTAAGAATACATGCCATGACCTGGCTGACTATTCCTGGATAGGCCACTACGATGTCTATGACCCTTATTTCTTCATCACTTTTATCCACCTGAGCTGCAAAGGAACATGATATCCCCTGTGAAGACAGAACTCTGCACAGTGCTTGCCTTAGGAATTAAAACAAGCTCCTCTATTCTGCTGGAGAAACAATCTCTGCCTGAAGTCTCTCCTAACAAGGACAAGGTAGCCCTGGTGGTTTCCCAGAATGTACAAATGCCAAAAGCACGTTATTTCCATTGGTGTCCCTGGACTCTGCTCCTGTGAGGCAAGACTGAAATGATGCTGCTCAGTGTCGTCTCTGAAAAAGAGACAGCATAGCAGCACAATTTCCCAAACAATCACTTCCACGCTTCCCCAAATATAGCTTAGGTGTTTTCACCTCCCCTGTCTTTCTGTGTGTGCCTTTTTTCACATTCCCTTATAACCGTCTCTCCCCTTGCTAAATGATGCCAGTTCCTGCTCAGTCAATGCCCTGTCACAAGGCATTAATGACACACTAGGCAATGAGGTGGAGGAAGGTCTCTCCTAAAACTTTCCAATAACATGGTAAGTGTGTGGGACCTGAATGCTCTTACTCCTTAGAGTTCACTCCTGGGTCTTCCCCCAACACACAGGGGACATATGGCAATGTTTCACGATCCCCAAAGCCATCTCTAAGTGCTTGCAAGAGAACTGTGAATAGCAGTTCTTTTTTTAGGAGAAGGCTGTGAACAGCTTCTAATCCTGGGTGATCCTGTTTGCATCAGTTTACATTCCCAAGGCTATCTGTGAACAGAAAAGACTGGAAATACACCTTTCAGCTCAACTGAAACAGAGATTCTCCTTTACATTGCTCGGTTCCTCACTTCAGCAAATCCTCGCTATGGTGCTGGTTTTGCTGATCTGAAAAGGCAAAACACGAGTAGTTCTACACTCAAAATCACCTGCTTAAAAACAGTTGCTTTTTGTTCTGTGGCCTTGCACCTTTTGTACGCTCGGTCGAATCTACTGACATGCTTGCCTAAAACCAGGTCTGACTGCTCGTTACACCTCCTGGATCTTCAGTGCCCACAGCAATTGGAAAGGATGCTGCTTTTTTACCCTTTACAGAAATCACCAAAATTGTTCATAGATCTACGCAGGAGTTCCTGAAAGTAAGTTTACTACCTTTACCCAGGTTACTTATTGATGAATGTAATAGAAAGCATACAGATAGTTTCTCTGACCCAAGGTGGTAAGTTTGCAAACTCTTAAGGCTGTGGAAGAGGAAGGGCAAGGGAAGGTATTTCTTGAGAAATTAACAAAACCTGCACGGAGTCCAACAACAAAGGCCCTGCCCATCACTTCTCTGGTATTACATCCACAGCCCCCACACCCCCAGCAAAACTCCACAGTAATTCCTAGTTTTCTTCCTAAGAACCTAAAGGGCACCAAAGACTCAAAGTGAGTGACAAACTTGCAAGGATGCAGTGGATTCCTCTAACATCCATTTTCTTCCGTAACTCCTTCCCTCAGGTTCAGATTTAGTCTTGCCTTCTGCATGCTAACACGGTAGAGCAAAAAACAGGACCGTTATCAACGGGGCAGCCAAATACCGCCACAATTATTCGAGTGACTTTGGAAAAAAAAAGAAAAAAATCACTAAGTCACGCTGGGAAAAAAACAGAACAGCAACACCCACAAGTGCCATTCAGGGAGGAGCTAAGAACGGGTGTTGGAGAGGCGGCGAAGGGCTCCGCAAGGGGCACGGCCGGGCCCCGCAGGCGCTGCCCGCTCCCGCCGCGGGCTCCCCTCAGCACCGGCCGCTCCGCAGTCGAACGAGGCGGCACCACCCGGGCGTGGCCGGAGCGGAGCCCGCCGCCTGGCTGAGGCGGGGGTGGGGGCCGGCGGCGGGACACCGCCACCCCAGCTTTCCTCACAGAAACACCCGCGCGACCCCAGCACCGGGACGGGACCCCTGCCCCTCTGCCCCCGGCCCCCTCCTGCGCCTGCGCGGCCCGGTCGGGGGGCGGGGCCTCTGCGGCGGATCCCGCCCCGCTCCCCCTCCCCCGGCCTCGCCGTGCGTGGCGCGCGGGGGCAGGGGCAGGCGCGCGAGCCGCGTCGCCTCCTCTCCCGCGTGCGCGCGCGCGGCATGTGAGCGAGCGGCCGTTGTTTGCGAGTGCCCGCGCGAGCGGCCGTTGGTCGCGCGGGTGCGTGCGTGCGCGCGCGCGCGCGCGTGTGTGTGTGTGTGTGCGTGTGCGCGTGGGGCGGCGAGGCGCCTCCCCGCAGCCCGCGCCGCTCTCGCCGGAGCGCCGGCGGCCGGGCAGGGGGGCCCGGGCCGGCAGCCGGGGCATGGAGAGCCTGCTGGAGAACCCGGTGCGCGCCGTCCTCTACCTGAAGGAGCTCACCGCCATCGTGCAGAACCAGCAGAGCCTCATCCACACCCAGCGCCAGCGCATCGACGAGCTGGAGCGGCGGCTGGACGAGCTGAGCACCGAGAACCGCAACCTCCGCGGGCAGCAGCCGGCCCCCGCCGAGCCGCCGGCGGCCCCCGCGCCGCCCCAGGGCCCCCCGCCCGAGCAGCCCCCGCCGCCGCCGGGCCAGCCCGACTCGCTTCAGCACCACCAACAGCTCCCGGCGCAGCAGCCGCCGGCGGCGGGCAAGCAGGCACCGGCGGGCCCCGGCGGCAGCGGCCGGGCTCCCGGCCACCAGCACCCCGCGGAGAAGGACGGCAGGGAGAAGGTCTGCTGCGCCGCTCTGCTCCAGCACAAGACCCCCCAGGCCATCGGAAAAGGCGTCCTGAGCCGGAGACCGGAGTAAGTGAGAAGTGGGAAAGGGGGCGGGCAGGGGTGGCGGTGGGGGAACAGAAGCGTAACGGGCTCTTTCCGGGCCCAGATCCAAGAGGGAACTGGGTTGTACCCCCTGCAGCCTTGCACAGAGAGAAGCAGTGTGTGGGTGGGTGGGGAATCCCTCCCTCGATGCATTCTCGGCGAGAGCAGGCAGAGTGCAAAGAGGAGCCAGGATGCTGCTTCTAAGAGGCGTGTGCCTCCTAGTTCACTGCTTTTATTTTTATGTACAAGTGTCCGTGGCCCGTTTGAACCCACTCGGGCTGCGCACCTGCGGTGCTCACACACAGCACCGTGCCCTCATCGTCTGTCACAAATAAATAAGTCTTTGATCAAAGATGAGTGCGGTTTAGCCCAGGCAGGGAGAAGCTTTGCAAAGGACAGCAGCATTGTGGCAGCTTCTGTTTGCCTTAAGTCACCGGTATCTGTCAAAGAAAACATCATCCCTGGAATGAGCAGGGATTTTCCTGCCCGCATGGATGTAAGGGGTCTAGGGTATGCATTATATTGCACATGATGTATATATGTTCATATATACATACAGATGCTGTACATATGTTTGACATTTAGGATGCTTATCGCACTTGTGTGTGGGTTGTCTTTCTTTTTTTTTTTATTTTTTTGTGAGTGGCACCTGACGCTGATCCAGCTCTTCAAAAGGACAAAGTATTTTTTGCTGCTCTTTCCTCTTCAGTGAAGAAAGCATGACTACTAGAACTGAATACTGATAATGGTCTGTGTGCATGCATGTATAGTAAACAAGGATGAGCATTCCAGCACTATAGGTAGTGGAAGAGGCTACTACTGAAGAGTCACATTTTCGTGGATTATATATCCAGTATATGCCATCAGTTCACCAGCTGGTAATTACAGCTGCACTCAGTATTGTAATTTCCTTTGTTTAGGCACTTTGAAAGCAGGAGGATGTTTTCTGGTTGAAAGCCAGAGTTAGTGAAGTTAGGAAGAGAAGGAGCATAGTTTCTGATGTGGCTTCTTTTATGTAAGAAACAAGCTAATGTAAGTAGTACAACTAGATTGGATTTTTGTTCCTAGAACAACTCTCATTGTTTTGGTTATAGTAATGTCAAAACAAATGAAGTACACAGCGCACTGTATAGCCCAAAACATTTTCCTTGTCTTTTTTAACACTTTGAATAAAAGGAATCCTTCTCCCACATGTTTGTTTTGAATATACAAGCATAGCTACAACATGGAGCTGGATTTTCAGGTGATGCAAGTAGAGTTACACCACTTCATAACAGCTAAGCATCTATGACGTGATTCAATGAAAATCAATGCAGAAATTACTATTGAAAGAAATGCTATTAAAGGAATATGTACGGTCAAGGCACACTTGAATCCCAAAAGGCAGATCCATACTTCTAAAATACTTCACTGTAAGACTCAATTTTGCAATCACAACTTAAAGGAAGTGAGTGGGCTACTCAGAGTATTAATACAGGTAGTAAGCATTTGCAGGATCTGGCCCTTGTTCATCATGCAATAGATGGAGTTTTAAAAATATGTAGGGCCAGATCCTGAACTCATGCCAATTGGTGTAAAGCCAGAATAGCATAGTTTAAGTCACTGGAGTCAAAACAGTAAGAAGCCCATATAAAAATGCATAATCAACCTCATTGTTTTTTCAATAGTGAATCTCTGCAGTGAAGGCTCTGTTAGAAACATCGTATCGGCAAGGGCTTTCCTTTCTTCTGAACAGAGTTTCTAACATACGTCATTACACAGACTGAAGAATCAATTTCCATGCATAAGTCTAAATACCTCCTTCTTATCTGAGCTTTTTTTTTGCGGTGGGGTTTGATTGGGGAAAGAATTGTAGATTTTTTTTTCTTCATACCAAAATGCACAAAGAGAAGTGCATTAAGAACACAGCTGATTGTTGCTATATCATACGATAATCTTTGTATTTCAGATGGATGGATGGATGGATGGATCTAGCCTTTTTGTAGAAAGTCGGGGCTGCTGCTGGGGATAACAGAGCAATCTCTGCAGCGCTCTTCACTCAGGGAGATTAAAATAGACTGCTTCTGTTTCCTTCTATAGCTTAGGCAAACCAAAATCTTTGTATAGAAAAGGAAATATGAGAGATACAAACCAGTCTACATTTTTCACTCCTGCAGTTTCTTTTTTTTCCCCCATTGATTGTATATACTGGGTTTCATCCTCTCTCATCTCTGACTGTTAGAAGGAAATCAAAGAGACTGCAAAATCTAACTTAAAGGCAACTTGGATGGAGAGGGGGAATCTTTCACCACCTATTGAAAGCATGCCCAATATTCCTTATGATCCAGCTGGCCAACCTGAAAGCCGTATTTTTGCTTTTGTGCGACAGCAAAATACCTGCACAGATTAGGTATCTGCACTCTTTTCCTTCCTCCCCAAACTGGAACATATTTTTCCTTCTATTTTAAATCCTGAAATTCAATGTTATCTAATTTTTTTTCTTTTAGCCAAGAGCATAGGAACTGACTGTTCACTACAGAAAATGGCCACTCTAAACAGAACAGAAATTATATTTTAGCATGTCAGGATGCGGTGGCTGAAAGCAAGGGTTAAAGCAACACCCAGGCAGTGCCCGGCTGTCACTGCCCAGTAATGGAATTTCCTCTGCCTCTCACAAAACAGGAGGTTCTGGCAGCATGTTTAAGTGTGCTTGTACTGGCCCTTCTCACCTCAGACACAGCCCAGGGATTTTGCTCGTTTTGAGTCAGGATTGAGGTTTTTTTGCAGCCCAAGTCACCTCACAGCCTGGATAGAAGTGAGGACCTGAGCTTTTGGACACATGTGACTTTTCATGTCAACTGGGGCAGTCTTCTGTAAGGGTCTTGGAAGAAAAAGCAACTGAAGCATCTCTATTATTTTAAAGAAAAGTTCAGTCTTATTTTCATTGTTCACTTTTTAAAAAATGGATAAGTTTTCTTTTTTTTAAAGGCCTTTAAAAAAAACCCAACAAAAACAAACCCCTATATTTTAAAAAAGAACAAACCCAAGCCCATCTCTAGAAACAGAAGAATTCCTGAATTATGCAGAGGCCCACTAATTGTTGCTGCATGTCGTTGTGTGAGAAAGGTAGCACTGAGCTTACCTATAAAAGGAGAGGCAAGGAGAAAGATTTTTGCAGAGATTCTCAGGAAGAATTAGGCTGATTATTATTCCGCGGCATCTGTCTCTTTCTACCTTAGGAGTCTATTGCATAAGCGCCTCACAGCTTTAAAAACAAAAAAATAAGGTCATTCGTCATGGAATGTTTTGCTTCAAAAATACAGGTTGCCAAATTAGCATAGCTTAGATCACCCTGACTATGCAGCCTCTTGTCTTAAGGGACCATCCCAAAGTATCATCAAATCCTGTGAGTATAAATTTTCCTTCCCTTCTTTATCAGAATACTACCTTCTTTGCCAATCCCCAGTACCCTTCATTGAGTATCAGGGAAATGCCACAGGGCTGAATTTAGCAGATTAAGTCTAAATGGGCCAAATCCTGCTGTTTTTTATCAGTGAAACTCTCAGTAGGAGCTCTGCCTATGGAAGGACTTCTGATTTTGAGCCTATGCATTAGATGGAAAACATACTTTGGTAAATACAATTAGAATAATATAGCTAATAATCTGTTATAGTTCCTTCCATCAAAAGACATGGGTGCAATTTACAAACATTCTGCATTAAAGTGGCATTAAAGTCTTCTTTTAACTGTGTCACCAACAGTGAAAACAAGGCATAGAAACAGTATTTTCTAGCATGACATAAAGAATCTAAGTACTGCCTTTAAATTATTAGCCTGTGTTTGCTCTACAAGATATCTGCTCATGCAAAACAAACTCTTAGAACTCTTAGAAGAAATTTTCTAAAATCACATTTTCCCAGAGGTCTTTAAAGTTCATTTGGTTTTGCATTGGGCTGAAAACCATTTTATTTTATTTTATTTTATTTTATCTTATTTTATTTTATTTTATTTTATTTTATTTTATTTTATTTTATTTTATTTTATTTTATATTGGTTTCGAATAGTATTTTTTATCTTAGTAAAGAGGCAAGTTTTAAAAGACAATGTTAGAGTCACTTAGTTGCTGTTGTGGTCTGAGGCTGTTTTGCTATATTTTTGTTTAATTTCAAAAGCTCAATTATGTAACTTTAAAATGAAGATATTGCATATGCAGAGGTGCTGTTTTCCATAATTTTTCTTTTTAACTATGCATTAATGTTCTATTCTATGGATTATCTCCAGGGTAAAAGCATTAGACAAAATCCCACTGATTTCAATGGATACTAACAATAACTGTAAATATTATTGCTTACTATTAACATATTTTGCTATATTTGCGCATTGCACCAGCATGAAAAAAAAAAAGAAGAAGAAAAAAGATGAGAACAACTCTGAATGGCTTGTGTACCCCAGATACCTATTCCTTTCACTTTGGGCGCACAAGGAATGCCACATTTGCCCTCCTTCATTCTTTCAGATTCAGATTTTCCCCAGCCTATTTCAGGGTTTAACTCCCTTGAGCTTTCACACACCAGAAATAGTTGCATTGGTGCTGCCCTGGGTTCTGCAAATTCCTGCTAGCAATGTACCGTTTCAGCATAAAAAATTATTTGGAGTAGAGTGCTGTAAGCTGGTTTCAAATGACAGAGGTCTGCATTGGCATAGCTACACAGGTGCTAAAGCCCTGCTTAGATGATTTCGAAATAAAGAGCATAATGAGTGGAAAAAAAGAAAGTAGACTCTCTGTGACTACGTCCCAAAGATATATCCATACTGGTTTTATTCACGTTGTAATCAGCCTAAGATATACTTTATGACATGAAGACACTTGTGTTGTATCTACATCAGGGCCAGTAAAATCCCAGGCAAAGGAATATGGAATTAATGATTCACAACAATATTTAAGAAATAACAGATGAAGTGAGAGAAGGAAAAGGTCTCAGCATAGGAAGGGTTCAGGATGAAGTTCTAGGTATAAAATTGCTCAGTAAAGACAGCATGAGGAATTCCACCCACAGGGATAGCACCTCAGTATGATGCTGTATATAGTCCTGGCCAGAGCAACACAGTGTCAAGGCTGAAAACACTATTGTAGGAAATCTCATTGGCGGGATGGGAGCCTCAGGAAGTAATAACAAGGAAGGAATCTGTGAATCAGCCTAGCGGTGCTTTGGACAGATACTACCTGTGTATCTGTGTCCTGAGCCCAGTTAGACCAGTACTTAGAGTAACAAAGACTCTTACTAATCTTTTAACAAGAAAAGCCAAGGGCTGAAAGCAACAGCAAAAAAGGTGAATTTTTTAATGCTTAAATGAGGAGGGATGCAAACGCATTATTTTGTTTTTCTGATAAGATGGTGATATTTTTATGTCGCTCAGCTATACATTCTGTTGCAGCCAGGCTGCTCTTCTCTGGTGGCAAGGGTACCTTTCTTCCATATGCTTTGTATTGGCCCATTTGGTGTCACTTCCTAGGCACGCCCAAGCTAAGGCTCTATGAGAGGACTTTAGGAGCAATGGGTTCACATGGCAACACTGTTAGCATTCAAAAGAATTCATGCATGGCTGTTTGGAAGAGGTATAAATGGAAAAATGTCCCAAATGAATAGGTATTAACAATGCCCTTGAGAATTCCTTCTGGGCACTCGGTGCCAGGTGACTATTGGACTGGCTGCCGCATTCTTTGCAGCATGTACAGCGTGGAAGGACACCTGTTGTTCTGAGATTGCAACAAGCAACTGATACTTCCATGTCTTTCATAAAATGATGCGCACACAGGAATATACAATCTAAGCATGGTTCATACAGTTTATACATGCAGCAAGTGGTTACTTATATGAGGCATAGACTGTACACGTTCCCACCTACACCATACTTGAAATTATTTGCACTTTTAGTCAGAGTAAGCCAGAGAAATCTAGCCTTGAGATCTCTTCTGGTCCTTAGACCAGAAGCCTGTCACCTAGAAGTCTGGTTATGGCTTCTACCTACTCATTCAAAAAAAAATGTTCACGTGAGAAAATGAAGTACATTTGTGCAAGCAAAAATACCTCTACACAAACAGATCTATTAGATTGTAGAAATTTCCTTTTTTTTTTTTTTCCCTTTTGCCCTGGAATGCAAGTAGAAAGAACAAAAAAGAGCTACTGTCTCTCTACGCTAATCTTTCTGTACATAGGGTTTATTCATCTTCTGCTTTCATGTTATTTTCCCTATAAATGCCTTGCTAGGTTGCTTGTTTTCTCCTTTCTTTCCTAGTTCAGCAGTGGTTTATTTCTCTTTTTCCACTCTTGGTTATGAAACCTTTTGTTGTTTTTCCCTTAGGAAAACATTATTGAAAGCCAGAAATATTCCTCTGTTTAACAGATGGAAAATATTTCATTTGTTTTAAAATTACCTGTAGCCTTTGATCGTTACTTGGTCCACATTCCATGGAACTATGTAAGAACAAATAAGGAAACAAGAAGAGAGTCATTTATGAAGACAGAGCCTGAAATGTGACCATTTTCCCTTTCTTTTTTATACTTTTTAAAAAAAATTATATATATATATTTCCCTCAAAGAGGTGTATCTTGAAATGAACTAGTAATATTCTTGTATTCATCTATTCTGGAGTTTGTTATTTCATTTAGCTAAGCCTTAGGTGAGAAAATGAGTCTCGACTATTGGATTTGTTCTGCCCAATGACTCTGTTTAAGATCTCTTAGTTAGAGCATTGGACTAACAGTCTTAAGATCAAAGTTTAATTACTCCTAAATGTAATTTTAACAGACTTGTGATGCTGGACAGTCCCTTTCATCTCTGTATTTTAAGATCTGTAGCAAAGTAGTTGGAGATCTATTGTTACAGGTAAGAGTGAGCAGATGGATCAGGAATGGTCCTTTTTATAAATTTCAGCACAGGAAGCAGCATAAAGCTCCTGTCATTACTTGCTATGCGTACTGCAAGACAATATGTGTGTTTGCACATAGAAGAGAGAATATATTTGCATAAGCGTTTGTCTGCATTAAGTGTCTAAAAGCAAAGTTGAAACAGCACATAGTTTCTGTGCTTTTTACATATAGAAAAGCAAATCGTCTGCTGGAGGAAATCAGTGCATCTATGCTGATATCAATACAAGCCATGACAATTTACATCACCTGAGGATCTTTACCAGATATTGTGTATCTATCCTCACACACAAATACACCTACATCCACTAGTGTGAATCATAGAATTATAGAATGGTTTGGGTTGGAAGCGACCTTAAAGATCATCTACTTCCAACCCTCCTGCCATGGACAAGGACACCCTCCACTAGACCAGGTTGCCCAAAGCCCCATCCAACCTGGCCTTGAACACTTCCAGGAAGCGGGCATCTACAGCCTCTCTTGGCAACCTGTTACAGTGCCTCACCACCTTCACAGTGAAGAATTTTTTCCTAATATCTAATCTAAATCTACCATCCTTCAGTTTAAAGCCATTACCTCTTTCCTATCACTCCATGCCTTTGTAAACAGTCCCTGTTCAGCTTTCTTGTAGGCTCCCTTTAGGTTCTGGAAGGCTGCAATAAGGTGTCCCCAGAGCCTTCTCTTCTTCAGGCTGAACAATCCGAAGTCTCTCAGCCTGTCTTCATAGGAGAGGTGCTCCAGCCCTCTGATCGTCTTTGTGGTCCTCCTCTGGACTCTCTCCAACAGCTCCATATCCTTCTTATGTTGGGGGCCCCAGTACTCCAGGTAGGGTCTCACGAGAGCAGAGGGGGAGAATCACCTCCCTTGACCTGCTGGTCACACTTCTTTTGATGCAGCCCAGCATACGATTGGCTTTCTGGGCTGCAGGTGCACATTGCTGGGTCATGTTGAGCTTTTCATCAACACCCCCAAGTCCTTCTCCTCAGGGCTGCTTTCAATCCGTTCACTGCCCAGCCTGTAGTTGTGCTTGGAATTGCCCTGACCCACGTACAGGACCTTGCTCTTGGCCTTGTTGAACTTCATGTGGTTCACATGGGCCCACCTCTCAAGCCTGTCAAGGTCCCTCTGGATGGCATCCCTTCCCTCCAGTGTGTTGACCACACCACACAGCTTGGTGTCATCAGCAATCTTGCTGAGGGTGCACTCGATCCCACTGTCCATGTTGCTAACAAAGATGTTAAACAGTGCCGGTCCCAATACTGACCCCTGAGGAATGCCACTCATCAGTGGGCTCCACTTGGACATCGAGCCGTTGACTGCAACTCTTGAGTGCGACCATCCAGCCAATTCCTTATTCACCGAGTGGTTCATCCGTCAAATCCATGTCTCTCCAATTTAGAGACAAGGACGTCATGCAGAACAGTGTCAAATGCTTTGCACAAGTCCGAGTAGATGACATCAGATGCTATTCCCTTATCCACCAACTCAAATGAGTGTTGACAATAGCAATGGATAGCAACTCATCACAGAAATAACAGTGAACAATGAGAAAATCATTAAGCAACTTTCTGATTCTTTGTATAATAGGTTTGTAATGTTTTCTTATGGTATTTTAATATAAGGTGGTAGGAGTTTTGTTGCTGCAGGGTTATAAAGATATATTTGCTCTGTTTGATAATGTTTTTTCTCTACCCTGTGCAAGCACTTTCAGTCTGCTTCTCACACAGGTATTTTTATTGCTTTTGCTAAGATTATGCTCATTGATCAGCTGTTATTTTCATGTGCTCTGAAGTTGCACTTTCTGAGGGGGATAGAAGGAGATCAATATTTTCCATGATTAGTCACGTCTAAGAGGGGACATTTTGGTGAATTTGAAGTGAATTTGAATAGGAAATTAAAAATGGCAAACCTTATCCTTCCTGCCCTCTTCTAGCTGAAAACAAGGGGGTCTGTGAGCTGCAGAGCTAATGAAGCTTGGCTTCCAGAAGATTTGTGTCACAGTTACATTTTCTGATGCCTAACAAGACATGAGTTCTGATCTAAGCTTCTCCTGGTGTTGAGGCTTTTATAACATCTCTCCCCAACATGGAGACTTCTGTGTGGAGTAATGGCTTCAGTTCACTCGGCAGTCTTTCCCTCAGTGGAGAACCAACAAAGTTCTCTCTGTTACACCCCGCCAGCTATTTTCATGGAACTCGTAAGAGCTTAGTATCTCTGAGATCACTGTTACTCACTCAAACTTGGTTGAAGCTCACAGTGGGATCTGCAGTTACAAAGTAGGAGCCAACGTAGACACACACAGAGACACACATGCATAGAAGGAAAAAGGAAAAGGTTATATGGTCACACAAAGCGTATTTTGCTTAGGAACCCAGGTAGTAAAGACCAAGTCCTAGATAATTTTTTTATTTAGCTCACCCGTACATCAAAATGGCTGAACAGTCCACTCCTAATCTGGGACCCTTTCTTGGAGCTATTGTTCTGTGTGTAATAGCCTCTTAAAAGTCTTGGAATATTAAAGTTATAAAGTATTGGGAAATTACTGTAGGAATTTAGGGGGCACCTAGGTGGAGGTTTACCACTGGCACATGGAGTCTGTTGCTCCTCCTGGCTTTGCATATGAAGATGGTGGATCATCTTAATCCACCTGCCAACATTTGCATGGGCATGGGCTGCTGCTGAGGCAGTTACTACTGGAGAGGTTAATTTATATTTGCTGAAACAGATGCTAAAGCATCTATGTCATTCTCAAGAGTAGTAGAAAGTTGACACCGAAATTATTATAGATTTTAAAGAGTGTTGGGATTTTCTTCAGGTTTTCTGTACTTTGGATGTTAGGTCAAATTCTGGCCTTTCTATTAAAGTTAGGACCTGGCTGTCAATCTGTTTCTCTATGAAATGTCCGTTTCCAGGCAGTCCTTCAGTGCACTGGTTTGCACTGTCCTGCTCCAGTGGGAGAGTTGCTCTGACAGCACCTCCTTCAGCCTCAGTGTCCAGCACCTTGGTGTTGCTGTGCCGGGGTGGGCACTGCCTGCATGGAACATCCTTGGATCTGCCTCCTGGGGCAACGTAGTTTTGACCCTGAGGTTCTTAATGGACTTTATACATGATAGCATTTTCCAGAAGAGAGGGTACCTCTCCAGATTTGTAGAAATTGTTACCTTTCTTTCTACTTTAGTTATGGAACCAAACTCAGACCTGGTTTTCCTTGCTTTTGTCCCTCTGTGAGGAATACTGTTTCTGCCTCTGTTGGGCTGTTCCAGGAAAAGTTTCAGCTCTACAGTCAGTTCAGAATTCTCACAAACGTCCTTGTCTTTCATTTGCTGTTTTTTAATTTGCAAATCCATTCCCAGTAGGACACCAGTAAATTGCTCGTGTCTGCCTAGGTACTCACATGGCCTCCTTCACCATAGTAACTGAGTATCTGGATTTGTCCTGAGGGCCCATGCTGATATCCATGCGCACTGGACCACCAACTTTGATCTGAACTAGCAAAGAATCTGAGGAATCTCCTCCCTTTTCTCTGAGCATTCCCTGGTTCTCATGCCAAAGACCTCTCTTCAAGCAGTTTTATTCTATAATGTTTTGTGCCAATGAATCTATATCCAGTGAAACTCCTGATGTAGATAGACTGTATGGCTCTGATCAGTAATTTGGGCTATTTTACAATCGAGCTAACTCTAAGAGCCAGATTCTGTTACCACTTGAACTCACTTGACTAAGTGGCTTTGAATTTGAAGAGACATGAGATTAACACTCATATATAACTTCTGATGTTATGGATCTTCTTGAACTGACTTCTGTCCCACCACTGGAGCTAGTTAGTTTGACTTAGCTATTAGCCTATTAGATTCTGTGCATACTTGCCATGGCAATCACTTGGGATGGCACAGCCAACTGCTGTAATGTTTCCCCCAAGAATTCTTTATTACTCATTTGGGAAAATACTGATCTCCATGTTAGCTGCAGCAACATCCGCTGCTGGTCCCTTGTTTCTGCCAAGAAAGGAGTGAGTTTCTCATCTTTGTCAAGCTGAATATTGACTTCACTAGACATGGTCTGACTGGAACTATTATACCACCTTTATCACCTCATTTACCGTGACTCTTACACAGCCAAGCAGCTAGGGAATACCAGATTGTATCATTGATGGATGAAAAGCATTGGCAAAGCGTTTCAGTCTCAGACATTTAAGGTATTTAGCCTCCCAAAGGTGAAAGAAAGAATCTACTCATTTTTAAGGGAGGGATCAGGCTTCTGCCAAACTCCATTTGCTTTCAGCAAGTTATTTTACAGATAGGCAGAAGAAAGGAAATACTAGTGACAGGGGAAGAGGGGAGGAAGAGGAGGAGAGGCATCTATAGTGTGTCTCTGCTCTCTGCTAAGGGCAACCTTCAGGCTGGTTTTAAGTCTATATTAACCTGGTCTTCAAATCCCAAGCCTTAAAGCATGGCTGGATTGTTGCCTCAGGACTACATTCCAGCAGTGTGCACATCTGCATGCTCTCCAAAGCCTCTGCAGCAGTTGTAAGATACTTCTGGTTTCTGCAAAGATTGTCTGTGCAGGGAAATACAAGTTGGTGGAAGAGTGGACAGCAGTGGGGAGGAGTAACAAGGGGAAGGGGAAAGGCCCCAGTGGAAACTATAGAATGCAGGAGGGCCAGAAGCTCCATAACCTTATCCTTGCAGAGGCTGTTAAGTTTTTGAATGCTTGATTCATTTACGTGTGTGACTGTAATGATGTTTCAGTGTAGCTGGGGGAGGGGAAGGAATGACAGGGGTTTATGTTCTATTTTTATGAAGCCTCTTACTCAGGAGAAATTAATAGTGAACAGCACACACTGAACATTATCCTTAACAGATACAGACTGGTTGAAGCCACCTCCCCAGTAGGCAACTCCTGCGCTTAAGGAAGGAGCCCACTGCTGTATGCCCAGAGTGTATGTAACTAGTTCTCATCGCTGTGGGATGGGAGGTTTATCAGATCTCATAAAGCAATGCAGTTTAACCTGGTTGGGCAGCATCTGGGAGATCTCCAAGAAATGCCCAGAGTGCTAGGAGAGGCAGTTGGCATCATTTTCAGGATGTCTCTGTCTGGCATCAGGACCTCTTTTTTCAGATTAGATGTTGGGAACCTCGACCCTTGACCCATGTCCCTTCTCAGGATATACACACACACAGAACAAAGGTGTTATCCCTGTTCACATGCTGGTGTAAATTTGTCATCATGTTCCTCTCACTGTTTTGCTTAATTGACAACATTCTTCATTGTCTTCCTCTTGTGAAGTTATTTTCTTTTGTGACATGGGTTTGAGATGCTAGCAAATCCTCACTTGAACAATTTACATCCCACTACCTGAAACACAAATGATAAAATGACTTATAAAGCATAAGGAATCAGGGCCGTTATTCACTGCAGTTTTTTATAAGGCTTCATTGAAGGCTGCTATGGCCAAGTCTCATATCTCACAGCAGAAACAGCTGCATTTCAGAGCTGAGCACATATGCACAGTAATGTTATGTTTTCTAAATACCATTTCTTCTGCATTACTTTTTATCAGTAGACCCTTCCGTGCCTACAAAGGTAGTCCTCATTTTACAGAAGGGGATAAAGACATGGAAAATGCTTTGCTTGAGTTCACCCAGCAAGTCAAAGCTGAGAGTAAAACCTGTGTCCCAGGGCTCTGATCTGTCAAGTAGGCTACAGTGCCTTGAAAGAAAGAGACAAACAGGACAAGAAGTGTTAAATGTTACGAGGTCACTTCTGTGGCATAAAAACATTGCTTTAAATCCTGAAATCTGATTCACTCTCTGGGCAGCTTGATGTCAGTAGGAGTTTTGACTAATTAAAGATCTATAACTTGGCCAAAAATCCTTAACAGCCATTCATGATTGGTATCAGTTATGTACACTAGAAAGAGAGAGCAGTGGAGGCTGGAGGTAAAATTGAATATTGAATTTGAGGAGGAATTGAGACACATGATTTTAGGTTGGCTGGGCTGTGAATGTGTATTGCATGCAAGTCCAGCAAGGTTTACAAAAGCAGCTAGTCCAGCAAGAAAATGTGTCTACGTAAAAATGTGGTATAAATGTGTCAGAGTAAAAAAGTGGAAGAAACCACACATGTATGCTGAAGTGTGTTTTGTTTCTTGTAGCAATGAACCACTTATGAGTTGCACAGAATGATGAAGGGAGGGGATAGTAAGAGAAGGTAGGTTAAGAGTCCGTAGTCTTTGCTGTTTCAGTCTGGTTTGATGGGAGAAAGCTCAGCAAGCACATGGAAGACACCAAAAATATTCCTGTTGTGGAAGCAAAAGGAAAAGCCTCCCACAGAGGTAGGCACTGCATGTGAGCTAGGGAAGTGGAAAATAATTATCACATCTGTGCATGTGAATAAGTTGACAGAGTACCTTCTCCAAAAACTACTGCCTAGCAAGACGCAGTTTCTTCATCCCACAGCTATGTTTTCCCTCCCCCTGTTCTCCTATTAAATACAGAGCCATACCGGGGTCTGCTGCCTCCATCCCCTCCTCCCCGACACAATCACAGCAGTACATGCAATCACCAAGTCATGCAGAGTGTCTTAAAGCCTTGTTCTGTCAGGTTTTTCCTGCCTCACCCAAGGAGAACTCTTGCATGACTTACATGTGTGACTTAATGGATTCTGGGCTGAGGTTTTAATTTCCAGTAACAAGAGCCTTTGCGTTCCCCCATCCCTCTTGTTTGTGGTACAGAGCTTGATGGTAACAATGTTTCTTTAGCTCAAACTGATTAACTGTTACCTGGGGACATCACTTTGATAGGGATGCTCCATCCTGCCTGGTTTTTCATTTAGTATTGGGGCAGTGTTTTACAAACCTGAAGGGTGCTTGTTGGTACACTCTCGTGCATGTATGAGAGGGGGGCACACTCTGGCAGTTCTTATGCAACTAGAATACATTTCCTACAGTCAAGGGCTGCATTCAGTATAGACCTAGGCTGCATTTGGTAATGACAGAGATGGCAAGGGAGATCTGGAACAAGGGCAAGAATGCCTTCAGGATGTGAATGTGCCTTGGATGTTTCTGGAATTCCTTTCTGTTACTAGCAAGGAGCTATTTATGTTGGTTAACTTTTTCCTCTCAGCTTGTACTGTAGGAGTATACTGATTTCCTCAATTTGAAAGAACTCAGCACCTCAGAGGATGAGGACCTCACTCTCCTTTATCTTCCAGCTCTATTTTTTATTTCTTCATTCTGGTTTTATTTGCTGCTGGTTTGAATTCCCTGAGGTGAACACTAACCAGAGGCACAATTAGTAACTGTTCCCTTGGGATCCAGTATGGCACTAGTTGGAGATATGTCACAAAAAATAGCTAAAATATGACCAATTTCAGGACATTTCTCTATTAGTACTCCTTTTATTAAGGTCATGAAGAAAAGTTAGGACTCGAGTGGCTCCTGATAGCACAGTGGCATTTGCAAAGATAGCAAGAATGAAACTGGCCTTCAGGAAAAGAGCTTGGAGCCCCTCTCCAAACTTCACTGGCTCTTTCCAGACAGCACCTCCTTTCTGGAAGGACATCCAGACTTAATATCTTTACTTAGCTTGCCTCGTTCCTCTTTCTCACTGGCAGTTACACCATCTCTTTCCCCCAAAACCTCCATTCTACAACTCTGCTGCGAGAGTAGTGTAGGTAGCAGCCACACCACAGTGGCAGCATATGAATACAGCATTGCTGAGAACAAGGCTGTAATGAAGGTTGCTGGATTTCCAGATAGCTGTTGGAAGGATGAGGAGCATGGCATGTCTGCATGTACTGAACAGTGAATGGGTAGGGTGAAGTGGCATGTGAATGATACACCTGTATCCCCATGAGAATATGTTTTCCTTTCCCTCTAGATATACATCTTTGTGTGGAGAAGTGAAGTCTGAAGGAATGAGGGATTCAAAAGTATATAAAAATATATATTTCCTCACAACTGGCTAGGTGAACAGTCTAAGTGAGATGTGCTTTAGGTCACATATATCCAGTTTTTACATCTGGTGACTTATATGGGTTTCAGGAGCCCACTGAATTAACAAAATCATCAATAAGGAAAGATGGAAGGGAAGATTTGCCCAATGGTTTTTAAAAATAACTTACATTTAATTGTTTTGTTTAGTGGTGTGGTGATGACCACAGAAAAAAATCAGCTCTTTTGACCTGTGTTTGGTGCTTCAAAGAGTAAGTGACCACATTCTGAACCTGGGACTAAGAAAGCTCCAGAGATAGTTTAGAAGAAGGTCTGAGTAAGCAAAAAACAAAGGAAAGAACTAAGTGGAGGCTTCTAAGCAAGAGAAAGTTGAGCTTGGGAAACTTCTGATAGTGTGCAAAAAAACACAGGTGGGAGTGCTCAGCAGGCAAGCAAAATGCTGACTGAGGCAAGCAAAATGCTGACTGTCTACCTGTTACCCAGTTCCTGCTATACATTGAAGCAAAGAGCCATAGTTGTGTATACTACTAAAATCAAGCATAGCTTTCTTCAGTATCAACCATTAGACCACAGTCCATGGAACTAAAAGATGTATCAACCTTTCTGGCTGCTCCATTTCTGAGCTGTTGTAGCAGACAGTGTGGCAGGTGCTGTAAGATCATCAGCAGTCACAGCTTTGTTGTGACACAGCCTTTAGAGATGTATTTATTGATACTAACACTGTAACAGGGGATGCTCCTATTTAAACTGAAAACGTACATTTTGTCTACTACCACTACCCTCTGTTAGGTGGGGAGAGTTCTGATGGGAAGAAGTCTGTAGAGTGGCTATCGTGCCAGTAGGCTGCCATGGGTCTACCTTCAGATAAACTAGAGTGAGCTTAGTGACATTTGGCTACCATTTATGTGGGTATTTCCCCAGGTGGAAAACCCAAGTTGGCTCAGCAGAGCTGCAGTGCAAGTCCAGAACTGCATTTGTGAGGTAGGAGTTGCTGGGTGGAATTGAGATGAATGCGAGAGGTCTGCATTTTGAGGAAGAGACATGGAGAACTGGAGGAAGTGATGCTGCAGGACTCAAAGACTGAGTGTTGTGTGACGGACTAGCAAATGCTGCACATGGTGAGACAGGTGAAGGGGCAAGACTGAAATAGCATGGGAAAGAGTAAGACAGGATTCTAATACATCAGCAGAGCTGGGTGGACAATCCACGCTGCAACAACAAGTGATAACACAGACAGCTTTCTGCATCATCAGCAGAGCTATGTGGATGAATAGGTCTGGGCTAGCAGGGTTTGGGTGTACTGGCAGCTGCATGGGTGTTCAGAACTAAGCTAGTGGACGTGCTGCAGGTGAGGATAAACTACAGAGCTGCACAAAAGAAGCCTGCCTGTGCTCTGCTTGGCACCAAGCAGTTGCTATTAATCTTTCACTTCCCCAAGCACTCATATTCATACAAATTATTCAGAAAAAAAGTTCCTCAAATGCAGCAGAAAAGGCTCTTTAGCTTCATATTTATAACTTAGATAAAAGAGAACTTGATATGAATCTGGAAAAGTGACATCTCAATTTTATCCTGCCCATCATGATGATGAGTGTAAGTGTGCGATGATTACTTGCTACTGACCCTTTCCTTTCCCTCGTCCTTTGTAAAGTTCTGTTTCTCAGGGAACTCCTTTTCACTGCATAGTTCAGGTTGTTCTTTGTCCTTTCAGCCTTGTGATTTCCACTAGCACCAAGCCAGAAATGGCTTAATTTGCTAATAGGTATTCTAGTTAATAATAATAAGTCTATGCACTGAGGATATTTCTGGCCTGCTTTGCAAGACAGGAATGCTGTTTTAATGGCACAATGCTGGCACAGAAGTGGGAATGCTTGCACCCATTTGTGTAGCTGCATGTTGCACACAGTCTATGCACCCCTGAGAACTCGTGATGCCCCACATTGCTCACCAAACCATAATTACAATGGTGGAAAGAACGTAACAATTCTATAGATAGCTGAAGATCTCCTGGGTAGAAAGACTTGCTGAATTTCCATGGCACAGGATTTCTGGGTATGCGTTCATTGGGGATTTGACTATAAAGAATCCAAACCAATTTGCTCAATCAGGCTTTTGATGTTGTTGTTTTAATTATTAATTACATAAGCATAGGTTTTCAAGAAAAGATAGATCAAGCCATCTCCCAAACAGCATTCAAACCAGTCTCCAAAACAGATTTTCTACAGAATGAACTATAGATCAAAACAAGAAAATTACTCACATATTTTGTCTGTTCCCAATGTCTTCTAGATGCTTAGTGTTTAATTTCTGTTTACCTTGGCATTAATGGAGAGTAACCATTGAAAGCAATGAAACCAATCCAGTGGAAGCCCACAGCCATGAGCAGGGCATAAGTGAGGAGAGAGCAGAGGCCCTTGGAGTTTTAATGGGCCCACAGGCAACAGATGCAGATTTAATTAAACTTTTAGTAGCTGGATTGAACAGTTAATAGGGAAGGCTGTTTCAGCCTTGGTAGAAATACAGGCTGCATGGCAAACTAAAAAAATATCTTGAATAAGCAAACAAGAAGAAGGGTAGCACTGTAGTCAACAATGGCTGTTGTCTGTAAGAGAACAATTGGCTGT
Source organism: Balearica regulorum gibbericeps (assembly GCF_011004875.1). Taxonomy (NCBI): domain Eukaryota; kingdom Metazoa; phylum Chordata; class Aves; order Gruiformes; family Gruidae; genus Balearica; species Balearica regulorum. The sequence continues at coordinate 67,319,592 of NC_046184.1, forward strand.
AGTAATGGACATGGCATGGGTCCCAATGCCACAGCAGCTGTTCTGTGCACTGCTGCATATCTCAAATTCATGCCCATCCTGGTTCTACCACGAGTGAGACAAAGATACATAAAGAAACATTTTTTTCTTTTAATTTGCCTTTTTTAGGCCCAACAAAATTTTATTTTTCAAACAAACACTCAAAGCATGAAGTCTTCATTCCCCTATTTCCTCCTTTTTGTTGAATTCAGTCAAGGATATTGGAGAATCGCAAATAGGAATGCCACGTGAAGCCAACGCTGACAGTACTGCTTTGCTTCCACACTCCAGTATTTAAGTACAAAAAAAACCTCAAAGAAAATCATCACCATCATCATCACCCTCCCAAAATGGAATAAAAGTTACCCTACCTTTATCCCTCATTCCTTACTTCTTCCCTGACACACACTGTCAAGACCAAAAGCCCCACAATCCTTTCAGTAAGGATCTGACACAAAAGAAAAAGGAGGTAAGGTTGAATAAAAACTGTGAGAGGAAAGGAGGTATGAAATTAAAAATACAATGTCATATGAAGGCAGCCTTTATAAATGCTAAAGAAGCAAAAAGTAAGACACTTAATTTTGCCTTGCATTTCCCCAGAAAGCATTTACAGGGCTACATGAGTGCAACAGTCAGTCTGTTGTAATGCATACATAGCTCTTAGTATACTTATTCCGTTGGCTTCATTTTGCCTCCTCCTTTAACAGACTGAGGGTCTTGAGACAGACTGCAAGCCTTCCCAAGGAGAGATAATAAAGACAACATTGATACAAGAACTTGTTAAGATAAATGAGTTTCAGGAGAGTGATTTATGTAAAAGATCTTGTAATCATTCCAACCCCAACACTGTCTGACAGCAGCTTTTCTTATGAAGGAAGTTAAACACAATAGTGACTGCTGCATAGCCCTCTCCTTCAGAAGGCTGGGTTAATTAAATGAAACAAAGCAAAACAACAAACAACTGGAAGGAGAAGATGAGGTAGTAGCTAATGCTATCAACTAATAAGACCTGCTACATTTCAGAGGCACATGCCATCCAGGAGTCACAAAGCCTCAGCACATTCTGCAAGATGGCATTTGGTCATCAAAAGTTTCTGCTCCCAGGCCAGATGGCCTTATTGCTGTTTCCTGTTGAGCAGTCTATTCTCAGATGCCAGCATTGTTGTTTCATGGAGAGCTAAGGGTGATGTGGCAAGTTTCCCATTCTCAAATGTACTAGTATTGCTTGATCCCAGAGGTTCACAATTACCTTACAGCTTATTGTATTTCACATGGAGTCCATCAGTGGAGGAGACTGCAGATTAGTCTTTGAGGACCAACCTGAAGATGCATCTGAATTTCAATTCCCTTTTTTCTTTCTTCCTGACTGTATTCTCTATCTCCTTCCATTATTAACAATTCCTCATCTTATATTTCATTGGAGCACTCCTTGGATTGATGTAAAAGCACTAACTTAATTAGTCGCTAAGGCACAATTAGGATGCCCAAACCCCATGATAATACTCCACATCCACCTCTTCCATCACGCTCTGTTCCTTTCCTTTTTTTGTCTTGCCCCTTGTAGGTTTTTCTTTCTATGAATCTCCCATTGGTCAAAAACATCACATAACCAGAAAGACAGACGATTTTTATTTTGTCTAAGGTTAAACAATAAATGCAAGTGCCATCCCCTTGACCTTTTTGAGATGCTGAGTCTGCCACAGTCTTTCTAAGCCATTACAAGCAAAAGAAAGGCTGAGGAAGGGGAATGAAGGGCAGGCACCTCCTAATTTCATCCTGACACTGAGCTCTCAGTACCAGCTGTTACAAAGTCACTGATTCCAGTTCCTTGCAGACAAAAGGAGCCATGCCGTAGATATCTAGTAACAAAAATCCGCAGCACTTTTTCTCTGTGCACTGCAGGCAGCAAAATACTTTCCAACAAACTTGCTGCCTCCATCAAAAGAGCAAAGAACAAAAGCCAGAACTAGAAAATGTCCCAGAAAGACAGCAAAGGAAATCAAGAATACTGTACGAGTCTGGAGAAGTAATTACTAGAGAAGTCAGGTGTGGTACGTCAAACTCAATGACCCTAGAAAGCAAGCCGTGCTGTCCACTGGAGAGGGACAATTAGAAAATAATGGTAGGCTGAGGAATGGCATGAAAGAATATGACAGATGCTTTGGGTTTAAAATCTCCCAGAAAAAATGAGAGTTGCACAGACTTATATATGCATAAGCAAATTCCTCCCTCCCCAGCCATAACACCTCAGGAGCCCACAATTAAGGAACGTAAGTCTATTTCTAGGCATTCACAGAATTTTGATCAGAGCACTTAGCACATGAAGTGACCAACCTATTGCATTGGACTAAGATGGCCTGCATCTTTCATATCTACATAGAGACGATGAAACTTTACGTACTATATAAAGGAGAAAAATCCCAACCCTTTAGAGATTCAAAACACCATCACTCCTTCTCTGGTTGCTGGCATCTCATTAGCACCTCCTGCCCTCAGCTGTGTTTTAGCTTCTAAAAGTTGAGGAGTCAGTCTAGTTACAGACAGAGGTTTAAGAGTTCAGCTCAGGGTTATGGAGAAGAGGGTGATAGAGAAGGACTCAAATAATTGTCTTTCCCATTTTAAGGATCATGAAGGAAAATGTAAGACTATGACTCTGAACTGCTGAACAAAGAATATTGCGGAATATCCTGCCAACCTCTAATATCTTAACCATTCCTGCTAGCCACTGTTAGATTTCCAGTCAGATTTCCAGTATCAGTGTAATGAGGAACTGTGCACACATGTGAAATTTCAGCTCATTCCTTAATCGCTTTGCTATTTAGTTTTCCTAAGGAAAGTCTGGTATACACTTCCTTTCTGTGCTTGGCCCTCAGCAGTGCCTAGCTCCACAGGTCATCCACAGAACATCCCTTTGACACAACCATGCTATATGTTCTATTTCAAGCATGGTCCCAAGGTGCCCATGACCATTCCAATGGATTCTACTTTTGCTTTATTATCTCAATTCTATGGTCTGCTACAGGCTTTGGTGTGCAATTCACAGGGGCTTTTACACAGCAGTGCAATTAAATTTCTTTTAGTTTCTGATAGTTACATGAACTTTAGAGGGGTTCTTGGCATTCATACTCTGTACTGAAGCACTATCTGAAGCAGTTAAGAAATTCTCTCCCTCCATACACACCCTTAACGAGACTTTTCAGAAGCATTATTCCCCTTAGAAAAAAAAGAGTTTGTGAATTACGGAGTTGAGAAGATATGTAATTGGAAGCAGTTCCATCAAATAATGGCTGTAGACTGGAATTCCCTTCTTGCCCTGAGGAACATTGTACTTTGTTTCCAAAGCAGAATAATATTAATTTCCATTGACAGAATCTTTCTTCTTTCTGAGCACTCAAACTGACCATTACCTGCCACTGAGACACAGCTGCCTCTGGGACAGAAGGCAGCAGTCCCCTGTGATCAGAATTGCCATTTCTTCCATAAAATCTGTTGTGCAGGTGTTAGGCTAACCAACTGAGACTAGGCCATTAGCTGGTGCATATGACCATAGCCCCAGTGATGTCTGTTAACCAAATAGAATTTGACAGAAGACTCCAAGTTTAGACATGCAAGCAGGGAACAACAGCAACGACAAAAAAATCCATTTAGTCCTACTAGGAGTTCAAGTGACTTCAGCATTACATCTTGTAGCACCATGCCATGGCACTGATGCAGTGATGACTCAGCAGGAAGACTACCACTTACTGCAGCACCCCCTTCAGTTTTTACTGGAAATCTTCAATCCAGCTACATGCCTAGGGTGACTCAATTAGCTTATAACAGCTGACATGAGTACAGCCTGAGGAAGCATAATTGTAGGCCACTGAGTGTTGCTAAACAGACTTTTTCAACTTGGTAAAGGAGGTCTAGCAACTGCAGTGAAAATTTATCACTGCCTACTTTGGAGTCACCCTGAATCTGACTTTGCTATGAATTTTGTCATCCTAAACACAAGGATCTTGCTCCAATTCTTTTTGAAGGAGAGAAACATACCCTTGCAGATGGCAAGAATACAACACAAGCTATGCCCAGTTTTATTCCTAAAACATTTCTAACAGCCAGTCTTAAACTAGATGAGCCTCAATTTGAGCCTGTTCTCAGTATTTTCACATTTTTTATTATATAAAGGCTCCTCATACTGCAGCTTCTACTGGTGAGAGGAAACTAAGCTATCAAACACAAGCAAAAGGGTTATTTCCCTTTTTCGTAATCCAATCAACTGCAACAATTTAGTCAGAAGTGCAGAAAGACTATTGCAAAGTGATAATCACATAGAAGCTTACGGAGGATCTCAAAGCAGTAGAATGACATACTCTTGTGGGAACTCACATAATCCAGCCTGTAAATTTGCTCTAGGACAGCAGAATAAGCTTAAGGAAACCAGTCATCTTTCAAGGAATGTTGGTTTCTGAGGACATGCCGCAGTCGTATGTGGGATCTTCAGCTTACCTGCAATCTATAGTCAAGCAGGACAGCTCTTAGTTCCTATCCAAAATGGCTTAGCGATATGAGCATTTATTTTCAAAGGGGGTTCAGTTCAAAGGCAGAGAAACTGGCTTCTCAGGAGCTCACAGAGGAGCAGCAAATCTCAGATTTGAAATCTGAATGGCAGCATTCCCATCTGCTCTTGATGAATTAAAAAGGCTGAGTCTTCCAAAGCCACCAAGAGATTTCAAGTGCTTATTTTCCATTAACACTCATGGAAAAGGAGCAGTTAGATCCTCCTAGGCAGACTTGAATCCCTAGATGATATTTCAGTATATTTTGCAAGAGGAAGGGTGTGTTTAGATATCCCTGGCTCCTCCTTACACAGCACTGCAGCATACTGACTGCCCAATCCCATGTAAGAGATGGCTAGACATCAATGGCACACTCTCTGTTTCTCTCTCTCTCCTACTCCACTTATAAAGCACTTACGGGATTAATGGGAGTATTAAAAAGTTCCTTATTCTTACTCCAAACACCTGCTCTACCTTCATTTTACAAAAGATATTTGTAGCACCACAGAGGGCCAGGTATCTTCACTGTCATCTTTGCACAACTGTACCCCTCACACAGTTTGGGGACTCTAGACACTTAAGTTTAGCATCTAGACGTTAATTTTTATGTCTTTCACATCTTCTCCAGCAATCAGGTTTCTAATATTTTCCCCTCCCCAATATGAATACAGTCACATATGTATCCATGGTCACCACTATATGCATGACAAAGAGTACATGATATGTCCCAGATCAATGAATAGCATTGCAATGTCTCTCTGACAGTGACAGTGTGAAAGAAGACATCATAATGCCAGTAGATGGGGTGGGTGCGGGAGAGGACGCAGGTGTTTACAGGTAATTTTGAACCGTACTAACACCAGTTTACAGGGAGGTAAACTTCACTTCTCAGGTGAAGTTCAGCCACCCATCCTAAACTGAGATGGATCATGCTACCAAATGAGGCAGAAAACACTGCACTTAGTCCATGATGATGGAATTGTGCTACAAAAATAACAGGATCTAGTGGCTAGTCTCCCAGAGGATAGGTTCTCCATGTTAAGTAATACAGACTAGGCAGAATTCAGAAGCCCATTCCATCGAGCACAAGCATAAGGAGTTCTTGTAATCTCTCTCTGGCACCATTTGCGAATATTTATGAACACTAAAACTGGCTAAGAAACCACCCACACATTTTCAATGTATGATAAAGTCTCATGAGAATCTGTATCTTTCAATAAAATGTGATGCTTAAGAATCAGCAAACTGTTTTTTGTTCCTAGATTTTCCATTGGAAGGTCATTAAAAAAAGTTACCAACAGTTAAAAAATTTTAAGTGTTCCTTCTGGGCTAAAAAAGCACTTCTTGTCAGGAGTATGTTTGGACTCTAGCAATTTTTTACCAGTTGTTGTTTAATGAATTGTCATTCAGACAAAAACTTGAATGCTTTGACTTCTTTTGCTTCAACCAGAAGTGATATGGGGCATGGCATCTTTGGAGCAAGCTGTCAGAAAACGACTCAACAATTTTGCCTCTAATTGTACCCATTAACAGAGCAAGGAAACTTCCTACTCATTATTCCAAGAATAGCAACAATGCCTTTTGAAAGGGGATTAGCTGAAATTTCAAGTGTGCCAGTACTCCTCAACTCTGAAAGCTCTTCCATTGATGCCAAGCAGCAAGATTAGTCTGCCAGAGGAGGGATCCTGCACAGCAGTAATGTGGTGTTCAGGATTGATGACAAGCTGCAATGTGATGAAAACTCCTAGCTATTCCATCCATATGAGTAGGCATAGTTATAGCAAGATGGCCTTCTTACTGGTAGGCTCAGCAGAAGAACTCATGCCTGTAAGAATCTGCAAAGGCTAACAACCTTCTCCAACCTAAAACCAAAGACAAGACATAATGCTAGAACAACATGGAAGAGGCAAAAAGGCTGCTTTCCGTTCTGTGTGCATCGTATGACCCGTTGCTTTCATGTTCTTTCCTCATACTGGAAATCTACATGAAGGAATATGTGTTGGGATCAATCACAGAAGGGGATAAACCTCATTATGTGGGTCTGCATTTTGTTTGTCTATGTTGTTTAATAAGGAGAGAATGTCAAAGTTTGTTGTTATTTGTTGGTATTTATTCCTGTTGGCTGGCTGAGGCTTCCACTTTGCTGGCTCTCCATTTTATTTTTCCCTTTGCTTGCAGTAGCTGTTAGTTGCAATCAGTTAGTAAAAGAGATTTATTGTTGCCTGTTAGGGCACGTTGCAACTTTTCAGTCTGATTATTTTATTATATCAACCCAAATTAAGTATCTTGCTTACGTTGCACTTCCCACCTCCTGGTATACCTTCTGCCTGAATGGAAACAGGCAAGGTGTGAGGACTCAAGTAGACTGTTAATGTGTACCTTGGGGAAAGTTAACATTTTTAATGATCCCATGAAATAGAACCAAGTTCTAGACATATCCTTTATCTCTAGTTTTCTTTGTGCATATGTGCATCTGCTTTTTGCGGTGTGGTAGGAGAGATGGAGAATGTTTGGTTTAAGTAAGAGACTGGAGGAAATAATCCCAATGGCACCTACGCATTCTCACAGAGATTCTCTTTTAGCGCAAGCAGGAAAAGGTTCTTTCTCCATAAGAAGACATCATTTCTTTACTCTCAACATACAGGCAGATGTTTAGCCAGGTGCTGCGGTGCCCATTTGTACACTGCTGCAAGACTTTTATGAGCTTTGGTGGTGATTTCAGCAGAAAGGTGTTGCTTATTTGGTGTGCTGACAAATAACTGGAGGTTCTTACTGTGTTATTGAGGCTATTTGCTCTCTTCTTGAGAGGAGGGGACTGGTTAAAATACCTGCAAAGCTAGTCTATTAGTAACAACTAAGCAGTGCAGGTCAGCATTGTTCCTGTTCCTGTGGTTTATCAGTGATGAGAACCATTTCATTCCAGTTTGTGTTGCCTTTGCTACTTGTAATGAATGGATTGGTTTGCTCAGCCTGGAAGTATCAGGTTTATACCGCTCAGGTTCAAGGCCTTTTTCTGATTATGTGAGCTTGTTTGCTATTCCAATGACAGGTTACAGAGCATCTGCAGCCCTGTCAGAGCAACGATAATGCTTAATTCACATAGGCACAGCATAGTGCTTCTAAGACATACTCTTTTGGGACCACAAAAGGTTAGGCTATGTAGAAAAGCACCAGGTTTCAGATGCCATTCTTTTCAAGGGGAAGTGCCCAGTTCTGTTCCTTGGGGCTGCTATCCAGTAAAGGAACTTATACTGCCTTTAGGGGAGCACCTGGCCAGGTGAGCTACTGGGCAGAAGTGACGTGCACTCAGTTCTGTAGGAAGTTTCTCCCTCATTTAAAGAGGCTTTTTGCTCTGCAAATTATCACAAATCAGGACAGAGGAAGCAGCATGGGAGGGCTACATTTGACAACTACAAGCTTTAGCAGTTAGGCATAAGTTGTTTCTATCTCTTAATCAGTACACACGTTCTTCACCCCCCCAACTTGTTGAATTCTTTGTGCTGGCTTCTTCCTCTCCTGTGAAATTAATTCTTCTGACTCCTGTTCAATATGGTGTTAAGTACCTACTTAATCCTTTGCAGTAGTTTGAGCTGCTGAATAGAGAGGAAGCTTGGACTATTGCTTAGAAACCAGGACTGAGGTGTTAGAAAGGTAGGAGCTTCATGCTACAGACAAGCTTGCTGTGTGACAGGGGGCAAATTGTATTGCCTTGCTTTACTTTAGCATCCCCCTGTGTGACTAGAGGAGGGTTACTCATTTCCCTTGCAGGGGGTAGCACGAGGTGTCTGCCAGTGGGGTCTGTAAAGAGCTTTGAGAATGCCGCCTTTGAAGGATGAACAGTTTTGCTGCAGTGAGTGCTAGATGACTGGACATGTTTGACAGCACTTTGTGGAGCAAAGAAATGAGTGGGACTGTGCATTATTGTCATAAAGGGGAGACAGTTTCTGAGACAGCTTTTGAAGTTGAATTCTATATATCATTTTAATGCAAGAATACATTTTAATTTAGACACAATACAAGGTGCTGCAACTTCAAAAATTAGAATAGAGGCTGAATCAGACAGCCATACCAGAACGTTACTAGTGCTACCCCAGAGCCAGCACTGAGCTTTGGGTCTTGAGAGCCTCTGATGGAGAGAATCACATACTATGCTTAACAACTCCATTTTCTTTTTGAGTCAGGTTAGGTGGAATGGTTTGAGGCATAAACACTGTTTGGTGAGAGAGCTCTCAGGACGGCAGTTTTAACTTGATTACACACATTCCTATTATTCCACCACCTCAAAGCAAGCATAGTGATTAAGACATATGGATGACAACACAACTTCCTATGTCAACAGCTGGAAGGCGGACCCTGAAAAGAGGCAAGAGTTGCTTGGGAAAGCTCAAGGAAAACAAAACCAATGAGAGTTTTCTGCTAGTCTCTGACAGAGATTAATAAAATTTTTGGTATTTAAATACATTTTTACAATGAAATCTATGGTATGGCATTCCAAATGCATTGGTACAATTTTCCAGTGAGAAGACTAGGAAAGAAATTTGGAGGCTGAAATTCAGATCCAGCTTAGCATTTTTGCAGGTAAGTTTTTTGGATTCAGAACTCATTTGGGAAGGGAGAGAGGCATAGGTTCGAGTCCCTGCAGATTCAGAGCAAAGGTTTTCCTCTCCAGTCACTCTGAATTAGGTAGAATAGGAACACAGCTCACTCAGTCTTCCACATGCCATATCAACAACTGGAAAAGCCCGTTATGCAGGTCATACACAACAGTGAGAGGTCTCCTTTTGGCCTTCTGGCACACTCGTGAGAGGACAATGTAAGACAAGATATGAGATAACTAAACATAGAGATCACTCCTACTGCTTTTTTCCCTTCAAACGCAATTTAGCCCTGGTGAGAAGTTCAGAATTGACATTACTAAGGTCTGAGATTTCCTGTTTACCTCAGAAAACAAGCACAGCACAGGCTGTGGCAGCTCAGGCTTCCACGGAATGCCTCAACAAATCATTGTCACCCCTCACCCAAAGGGACGCGCCATAGGAGGACAAGGGTAGTATCCTTGCAGCCACCACCATGTTGCTCTTTCAAAATGTCTTCAGCCCAAGGATCAAAGGTCTTTCCAGACCTAAATGATGTACCTAGCACCTGCAAGAGGTTCACTGATCTCAGTGAGGAGATGGGGCAGCTAAGAACTACTGCTTTTTTTTTTTCCTAAAAGTGAAGCACGCACCACCTTCTACTGCAAGCTGTGCCTGCTCTCAGCATCAGCTTAGTGGGACACAGTAAGTCATGTAGAACTTTGTAATACTGGCACGCAGACTCTGTACAGACAAGTGGGACAGTTCACACCTCTTGCTGTTGCTTCAGTCTTTTTGTGGCTCATGCTGGATCATAAATTGTGGATTATATGTGAGCCACAGATTTTTCAGAACTGCATGCCTGCACACATAATCTCTCTTTAAACCCATGTTCAAGAAGTATTCAGCATGGAATCATTAGGAGCTCTTAAGATCAAGCTGTTGATTCTGCTACCCATAGAAAAATATTCCAATTTGAAAGTGTTTAATTACAAATATAAAAAGATTGAAGACAGGGAGGACAACATAGGCATTGCTAGGGGAGGCTGCTGTGTGAGAAGCCATATTGTTTACTGATTCTCCCACTTGAAATGGCAATAAATGACATTTCTCAAGCAGCAGACACAAGAATAAGATCTGTTCATAAGTAGGAAGAGCCTTCATTTAAATGCAGATAGTTAGCATTTGAGTCAGGACAACCCTTAAGAGCTGAATTGGCTAGGATTTACTGCATGGGACTTGAAATCAGATCATATACAAACTCAGTGGAAATACTGTTTTAGTGGGAGTTGGAGGAGATCCCAGATGAATAACAATCAGATTCCATTTCAACCCTTACTCTTGGCCAGCTGCTCCTTTTGTATGTGCTGGGAAAGATTTAAAAAGTTTGGAAACAGTATTTATGTGGCATCTTATCGCAGTTCTGGGGCATTCTCTGTCTCACTGTACCAGAAGTACTAACAGTTTAATAAGACCAGGGTTTGTGTTTAAGAGTGTGATGTTAAAGGATTGCATATAGCCAGCCAGTGTACATTCTGTTTCAATCAAACCCATTCTGCCTTGAGAAAACTTCAAGGACAAAGAATGATTAGATGTAGAATTGATGCCTACTCAAGGAAGTAGGTGGTCAAAGACATTACAAGCTTTATTCACCCTTTTCTGGCTAGCATATTGATAGCAGTTATTATATGTTTTCTCTGAAAAGAGTAAGAATTGCATATAGGCCTCCAAACTCCTTCCTTATCTTGGCCTCTCTATGCATCATTGGAAACCTTTCGGTCTTCTGGAATCCTTCCAGTGTTTTTGTGTATGGGGAATCTCCTATTACATTTATGTTTTGCTTATGTTTTATTTATGTGGTATCTTCTAATATGGTTAAGCTTAGCAAGAATCTCTGATCCTGTCTCAGAACTGTTGATAAGTGGATTGCATGGAAACATTACCATGGTACCTATGAAGTTCTCCAAGAGAGCTGGACAAACTGATTCTGGAGTAAGAAGTATCACAAAGTTCACTGAATATATTATTCATTGAGTTTCACTTCATTCACACAGCTACAGAGTGAATAAAAACAAATTATAAAATGACTCAATTAATGTCATTTGCCTAGGTACTGTACAAGAACAGAACCCTGCTTCTCCTGATATCAAAGACTGTTGATTAGATAGGAGCTACAAGTCTCCAAATCAGATTCGTCTGTGCATAGGCTATGTAAATGCCATTGATGCCAATAAATTTACCGTAGGGTTGTATTTAGCCTTAAGTGTCCTTTTAGATGATTCTTCTCCGCAAAATCCAGTCTTCCATTGGTACTTTAATTTCATTGTAACTCAAATTCACCCTGGGTTTGACTATTAGTTTTTTTAAATAGCCTCGTATCTTGAAAACACACAAACCAGCTAGGCACTTTTAGCTATGTAAGCAGTGAAAGCTGACTACTCCAGACAACATCTTCACAATGGTACCTGAAACATGCAATTGAATTAAGGCATACAGTTACACTCCATGGATGAAGCAGCAAAAAATACCCTATTTTTTTTCTGTATTGATGCCCTTTATACAATTCAGCACTGTTTTGCAAAGAGGCTTGAGCTGTTCTATGACAGTAATCACTATGAAATCTCAATAAATGCTAGAAAAGCATGGTTCATTCCAAGTGCAGCCTAACCATTAGACACCAATCTGTAATGCAACTTGTTTTTCAAGATGGGAAATTCTGTCTCTGTCCAACTAAGAATGGGTCACTGTTTGGAAGTCAATATGGGAATAGAATCCAAGTCCTGCTATCATAAGACCTGAAGAGAAAGATGGTCTCTTCCACTTAAGTTACTTGAAGAGCATTACTTTGGCAAGAAAAGAAAAAAATTATTGCTATTCTAAGACCTTGAAGGTTCCAAAATAACATCCCTCTGGAATATCTCAACCTACTCTTCCCAGTGAGCCTTGTCTGTGCTGGGTCAAAACTCTGGCAATATGATCTTCACTGTCTTAATATCGTATAGTGCAGAGACAAGTGGTACACAAGAAGAAAATTGTTAAGGCAGTGGTTGTTCCTAGAGATACAGGAATTAAAGCACCTAGTAACTGAGGACATAGCAACAGGGTCTGAAATGTCTTATGTATTCCAGTTATTCTGTTAATTTACTTGGGAAAAAAAGAGATGGTGGTCTTCAACATGCCTAAAAGGGTGGAAGAATTCAATTGTTCTGCACAAAGGTGCAAAATCCAAGCAAATTCCCTGAAATGCACAGTGGCATCAATTACCCTGAGCTTGGGAATTTGGAAGATATGCTTCAAATAATGGAGTAAAGGAGAAACAGAACAAATAAAACACAGCCAAGTGCTCTTTACAGAGAGTCATGGAGTGAAGTAGCAAAGCAGTCGGTACCACAGTTAGCAGAGGATAATTTTGCAAGAGGAAAAGAAAAGGCTTTAGAATCTGTCCTTTCCTTAAAGAGACAAACCTAAAGCTTTTCATGTACTTGCTGCCCCCAGCCCCCACACTCACCGTGCTTCCTTAAAGGCGGTAGCCTGGCGCCAGCAGAGGGAATTCCACAGCAGCACAATTAAAAATGCCATCAATAAGAGAAACTTCTGACTTGCGACATTTTTTGTTGTTTTTTTCCCCCTGTATTCAGCTTTATACAAAATGCCTGTATCTCAGGACTGTAATATATTGCTTCTTTCTACCACATACAGACATGCACCAGTACTTTTAATGACATCTCTTTGGTCATTTTCTAAATGTCACATAATGCATCCTTGCTTGCAAAAGCAAAGTTCCTACTCATAGAAATTGCCTATTAGAGTACCCCACCACATAATCTGTAGTGATCACTGTTATTGTCCTCTTGCTAAAGTATCTCTTGCTTATGATAAGTCAGATCCCAGCAAGGATCACTGTGCTGAGCCCCATCCCAGTTGTGTTGTGGGCATAACTGCTGCCACACAGACGAGAGAGATTAATCTGTTAGCATCAAGCTTAATTTGAAAATATGGTGGGTAGGAGAAACAAACACATCAATGAAGTATGAGTTTATATGGCTTGAGTAGGCACTGACTAAAGTGGTGGTTAAAGCAATCAACATTCAACTGAGAAACAACTGTTAGGAGAGGTACAATGAGAAGGAGAATAAAATGCAATGAGACTTAAGTTTAGACTGAGCTGGGAGATCTGCTATTTGATGGAGAGGTCAGTTGAGAAAAATGGAGCTATCAATTCAGCTATTCTCATCTAGTCTGGATATGATGTTGGCCATTGTATTGAAGTCATCACGACCAGAGAGGAGGCAGGGATAAGGAATGTCCTGAGGAGATGTCTTTCTAGTTAAAACAGAAGGAAACCGTATAAAAGGTAGAGTTGCCTCTCAGTGTTATTTACTTGTTGGTTTTGCGAGCAAGGCAGAACAACTTTTATCTCAAAGCAGATGCCCCTTTCTCACCCCATTTATGTGTTTTTTGTCAGTTTGCTGCAAGGATGGACATTATTCGGTATTACTTACCTTCCACTATAAATCACTTCTGAATTTTTTTTAGTCAGGTGACTGTTGACTGTCTAGCAAGAATTTCACTTTACAGATGGTCCCCCAAATCACTGTCCAAAATTACCTTGGAGGCCTCAGCCTGTAGAGACTAAATAGCGGTCTGCAGCTGCAACTCAAATTCTGCCTTTCTCAAGGGCACACAGGCCAGAGCCCAGGACAGCATTCCTGCTTCTTTATACATTTCAAGAGTATTTCTGCTGTGTGAGCTGTACTAATCCTTTAGAAGAGGAAGTAGTGGCCGTGGGAAGACAGGAATTCTGGCAATCCAGGATGAAGACACAAGGCACTGAGAACTGTATCTCCCTATATGTTAGGACTGGGGTGGAGCAGCACAGCTGCATGTAAACAGCATAGAACTAGATGACCCTGGAGACAGAGTACCCCTTCTAGCACAAGAGGGAGGGTGTTTAGTCTCCATGGCACGTTGAGTGGGCTCTATTTCATCACCATGAAAGAAATCCAGTGACTAATGAATCTCTGTCACAATTTGTTTGCTTTGGAGTCACCCTGAGAACAACTATTATATGTAGCTACTCCATGGATGCAGGAGGGCTGTATTTCAGCTACAAGCAAGGCTGACCCCCCTAGCCTGGAGTGTGATAATTGCTCTCACCTATTCATATCTGTGCTTAGGGAATAGGAAGGAAGATAGGTCTCCTTTCTAATCCAGAGTTCTACCTCTGTGCTTCTCACTGTTTGACACTTGTTTGATTAAAATCTTATTTTTACTAGGTTGTTTTTCTTGTGAGAGGCTTCATTGTCTCTTCCCAACACCTTTTCTACAGCTCTGGGATCTCTTCATGCACTACACACTTTTTATACAGAAGAGCAGCTGCCAAAAGTGGAATTTCCCCAACCACACAGCTTCCAAGGCTAGAGTCTAGGCAGAATCCGTTCATCACAAGAATCAAGATTTCAACAGCTCCTAGTGTTAAAGTAACCACAGATGCAGATACTGTTACTGCTGTCACCTCTTCCCAAGATGGGAAGTATTGTCACATCCCAGCATCTAGGGTCTGGAACCATCACCGATGTAGCTTCACAGCTGAAGTGTGAAAGCACAAATAGCACTGCCAGCTTATGCTGAGCCACATGGTGTCAGCTTATGCTACAGCCCTGTTGGCACCAGGGTACTGAAGCAAACTTGTTAAATCTCAGTTGTTAGAGGAGATTGCCCAGCTTTAAGTACCACAAGGTTCAGAAGGTCTGCATCAGCCATCTTGTTTCAGGAGCAGAAACATAATCAGTCCCACAGATCCTCACTCTGATTTCTAGTAATTGTTTTTGCAACTTTCCTGAAATATCTCTGCAGAAACCAGGCTCCTGTAATACAGCAAAATCTCTTATCTTCATGTTTCCAGAACAACATCTTATATAGATTTTTTTTTTTCAAATAAAGGAAAGGAAGCAAAGGACTCCAGCACATGGTGGGAAACTCAAAGCTTTATTAAGTAGAGAACAGTAATGGATTTGTAAGTCAGATAGATACTTTAGCAAGTTAAGACCCCCCACAAGGCACAAGCTAGCTGCAATAAGGCACTACAGAGAGATCCAGTACTATAGACAGATATAGGCAGCTCATTTAATTCAAGATGAGCTGTACATTTGGTTGCAGATGCAAGCTATATAGGTTCCTATAGTCACCACTGACTGAAGCATTGCTCTTTTGACCAGGTATATGAGTGTAAGCTGACATTTTTATCTCAGTTCTGAGATAGGGCATGGATGAACAATTAGTGTATTCAAGGCATCAGATTAAGAAGTGATGCCTTCTCCATTTTTGTGGTGATTTTTTTCCCCATGCTGCCACACCAGACAGGGAGTATAAAATAATCCAATTCCTGCGACTAAGACTAACTTAAACTGCCATTGTTTTGATAAATTGACTTGACAGTACATTGTATGTCCTACTGATTTTAAATCCCAGGAATTATTGAACAGTTAAGATGGGGAAAGAGAACAACTTTCATAGCTTTTCCAAATATTAGGATACCTTATTAATTCTACCTGCTCTTCTGCTATCTTAGCAAGGTCAGAAGTTTTTGAAGCCTCACAAAACTGAAATCTCCTCTTAACCCAAAATCAAGTATCCGCAATGGTCAAGTGCTGAGCATACAAGTTGCATCGTCTCCCCACTTGCATTACTGCCAGGGCAATTACATATGCAAATTCAGCTGCTCTTGGTGTCAACCAGCTGCCATGTCCACAAGCAGTCATCAACGCTGCCTGCTTTCCGTATGTCAAGGCCCTGGTAGAAGCACATGGGTATTTGTGGAAGGAAAATGGGGAAATTAAATTTCCCCTGAATCAATGGTGACTATTCCTGTCACCTGAGGCATTAGAGTCAGCTCTGCAACTGGTCCTGCCCTTTTCCTCTGCTCTTCCCCTTCTCACAGCAGAAGCAGCCCAGCTCTGAAGCATCAGAAAACAGCAAAATTTAGTCTTGAATATGCCACCAAGCAGCCTATGTCTGGTTCTGCATTCCTAATTCTCCTTGTTGTTCTTCCCAGTTAGGAAACCACTCCACTTTCAATTGTAGATGTCATTAATGCAGCAGTCCCAGATACCTGCAAATCTGGTAGTAACTGGGTTTCCATAGCCAAGGTCCCAAACCAAGGGCCTGAAGCAGCCTTCTGCAAGCCAAGCCAAGCCATGACCTTGCTCACTGCATTCAACTGCACTCCTCTTGTTATACCATTTTGCATCAAGCCCCAATATACAGTAGTCTGAGCAGCTCAGTACCAGGCAGCAGGAGTTACCCCACAGAACAATCTTGACAATCTTTGGTGAGTACATAGAATAAAACCACTACTTAAATTTAGTGCATCAGCCCAATGTGGTAGTAACAAGCTTTTAAGCTTGTCTTTAATAGCTGGTGCAATTCACTGTCATGCTACTCTGGTATCCAGCATTGGATACAGAGCTGCCTGCAAGGGCACAGAACTGCTGTGATACATGCAGCAAATCTGGCCATGCATTTCCATGCAGGGGCAAGTGTTACAGAAGACAGTGTTGCTAAGGTGCCTGAAGAGCTTAGTGGTGAGATATTTCTGTGTATGCAGCTAATTTGCATGTTTATGGGATTCTGAATTATTGAACAGCACTCCTTCATATAGCTTTGTGTCATTCTCCAGTGCTGAGGGACAGTTTGATTTTAGCCTCTGGAAAATTCCAGGGCTTTCTTCCTGTACTAAGGGGTTAAATGTGAGCCGCATGAGTGAGAAGCCACTAAGAAGTCTAAGCCTGATTAAAAACAGATCTAATAGTAATAACAAAAATCCTTTTACTGAGTCCAATTCTGAAACTTATTCAAAAAGTAAAAATAATTTATTCTTACTGAGGAAGAGACCTAAATTCCATTTATATCTCACAGTCCCAGTAATTACGAAAAGGGTTGCCAATCCACTAACAGAAGCCTTTGCTTTTTTATAGTGTTCTTACATATTAGCCCAAAACAGGATGAAGAAAAAAGGTGTTTACTCTGCTAGCAGAGCATTCACGCAGAGTGCTAGTTCTGGATCTTTTTAGGAGGACCATGTACTCTTTGGTATTAGGCTGACAAACTATAATTATTATATGAAGAACTGGAGGGGATTTGGAGAATGCTCATCAGTGTAATTAAAAGTGAGCTTTTGCCAGCTATTTCCATTTTATGTAGTTATAAATCTATTATTTGAACAAAGAAGAAAGGGTCTTTGTATAGTACAAAACAGAAGAGGTATGAAAAGATGTTGCAAAGCTACAGAAAGTCACTATCAGCATGCATTAGCAGACATGTAATTATTCCATTACATATATAACCTTTAAAATAAATGATGATATTGAAGATAGTTGGAAGTGAGGGATGCTGTCTTGAAAAAAGTCACATATTGTCTTGAAAAAGTAGATTTGTATGAATATACCATCTTTCCATTAAGAAATTAATCAATACAACTTCTGTTTATGGTAATTATTTAATTGAAATGATTTCAGGAACTTACACAAACTCCCCCTCACACATGCTTCAGATTTACATAGCAGCTTCCTAGTTGTGATATCTGAAGTATAGTTTTGGCTACAACTTATTAAACCTCTGCTCACTCCCAGTGAGTCTTGTGTGTGTCACCAGGGGATCCCCTCCATGTAATTAGCTGTGTACACACACTTAGAATATCAAATTGCTCTTTTATGCAGTAGCCATTGTTCCTGAGTAGCACTATTCACCCTGTTAGCAAGTCAGAGCAAATGATGTTGTGACTTGTCTATCACAGTAAATCATCAACCGTTGCCACCATTGACAGAGGATCTAAAGACTGGTGGTGCACTTTGGGCTATTGCATAGTCCAACATACAGCATTTCCTCCATCGTGGCCTCTTTGCCTTCCTCCTCTTGGTGCTTAGAAAGCACCAGTCCAACTAGCAGACAGCCATGCTCTATGTGGCTGATGTTCCTCTGGAAGAGAGAAATCAAATTTAAATGGAGCGAATGGACTCCTCATTGACATGTAATTGAAAGACATTTCAGGAGAGGCAGCCTCCCCCTGCAACCTCTCTAGCAGCTGGTGACAAAGTCTCTTCCATCAAGGAAGTTTCTTCCTGGGAATTGCTTAGCAAGTACAATCCTCATCCCTGTTCCTACTGTGCCTTAGGAAAGAACTTAATAGCAAGGAGAGAAGCTTCTGAGTGAATCACTTCTGCTGGGCAAATATGAGAGTATGAGAAGCATCCCCCATAAACCTAAAGAGTATTTCCTCGACTAGTAATTTGATAAGAAACACCAACGTAACTACAACAGAAATAGAAGTAGCCCTCTACAGAGAGCTTTCAGCAATGCTAGCTTCTCCCAGGCCATCCACATGTCCCAAATCTGAATGTTTTGTTCCATCTGAGTACTATTTCCAAATCTCTTCAAGCTGCTGCCTTTTATTAAGGTACTGCATGTGTATGTGATAAATTATGTTTACTGCTTTAAGGATCAGACTTTCTTTGTACAGTAGATACTTGATCTTAAGTTTCCTCCTGTGGATAATTTCTGTCACCTAGACTGATGCTTATAATGAAGTTAGTCCACAGATAATTAAGTGTTTCATCCTTAGTTCACCTTAAGTGAGTTATTTCATCCCATTGTAGCTGAAGCACCAAGAGCCATAAAACTATACAAAGAGTAATGCACCACCTAGCATGAAAAGTGATAGAAGTGGGTCCAAAGGCTGGCCCCAGACTTTGATTCTGGCTGTCAAAAGGAGATTATCTGGCAGACTGGACCCAGAAGCCAGTGTGGACTCTCCCCCTCCAGGTGATTCTGGCATGTGTATGAATACCAGCTGCTCCTTCCATTTCTTTTTCTGCTCTTGCCCATTTTTAGCACATAGGGGAAATCTGGCAGTTAGCCCAACCACTCCTTGTTGTCTTAGCAAACAGATTAGTTTTCCTTCAAGTGTTTCTGTGAAACAAAATGGAGTTGTCAGCAGCAATTTTCACTGAATACAGTGAATCAACAGGTGACATCTTTCCAGTCTTCCTCGCTCTTGCTGCTGATGTCTGGAGCCTGGATCCTTAGGTGAGGAAATTTCTGTCAAGTAGCCTGTCACCAGCAAGAGAAAAGAGAGTGTCTAGGTCTGTGGCAGAGGAGCAGACCCCACTGACCCAGAACATAAGAGGCCACAGCTCATTTTCACTATCTCCCAGACACATTGCTGACTGATCCTGAGCCCCTGAATGCCAGCTCACACTATCCCTTCATGCTCAGGCCTTCTTTAGTACACATCCACATACATTTGTCCACTGGTTATGTTCTTCGCCCTGAAGTTGGTGCAAAACACCCCAAATTCTTTCCGAAATCCATGCACTCATCTACTAGTCATGCCTAAACTTTTCCCCAAATATTTCTTCAAGGTAAGAGTGAGGATGTACAGGAGAAATGCCTGCCACATATACGGACTAAAGTAAGCTAAAAAACCAACTGTTCAGGAAGATATGGCATTAATATCTCCATCCCTGAAGCAGATGGTGATAAATGAATGGCATATTTGACATATCTGTTTGTAGTCACTCAACTAGTTAACCAAAAAAAGATCAGATCACAGCAGCATTGGCTCAGATCTTCTTCCTCCAACACAGGAAATTCCATTTCCTCAGCACGGTACCTTGTGCTTATCCTTCCAAGCTGTGCTGTTCTGAAGAACCCACAATAGCTCAAAGACACATTTGCGTCAGTGTGTCACATTGAATTTTCACTTTCCAAACAGTAGTGTATGCATATGGTATCTTATACTATCGAGGTGAATTTGTTTTAAGGTATTTTATAGGGTCTCTAAAACAACATGTTCTGGTGAGAAACTGGAAATACTCTGTCAATGGGAATCCTGTCTTCATCCTATCCCCTACCACTAGAAAAACAAATTTATAGTAATGCTTTACAAAGGATGTATGACTTAAAATTAATTTGTACCAAGAAACAATATGAAGATTAAGCAGATGCTGAGTAGATTTTAGAGAATGAGCTCTGATCTTTCAATCATCAAATTGCTAGAGAAACATCATGGAAGAAGACATTCTCTCCAACACTCATGAGGTATTCAAGGCAGGCCAAGCTCCAGTCTACGAAACATATTTGATTTTTCATTTTTGGCAGGCAAGCAGAGAGAATAGATACTTGTGGTAAATTCTCCCCTCTTCACCCCTCCCAGCATGACTTTGGGGGTGTGGAGGAGGGAAGAAGGAAGAACAGCTTTGAGAATGCTAAAGAAAGAGGTATGGAATGATAGGCATTCAAGTGGACTGAAAGAAGAGCTACCATGCATCATGGCAAGGCTAGGCATGTATGTGTATGTTATACATTCACCCATGCTGCTGACACTGCCAGGGGGTTTCTTCAGCAATATGTTTTTGTAGGCAGTAGTTATGTGCTGGCATCTAGACATCATCTAGACACATCTTCATCTTTTTCATACAACATCAACATCTTTTTCATAGATATCTAAGCCTGTGAAGGGTTACAGGCAGAGCTAGACAGTCCCTGGTCTGAAATAACTTAAGAAAATCCTAGATCTGGGTGATGTAACTGGCACTCTGCACATAGATTATGAACATCTACCCCTACAGGTAACAGACCACAGAGTCAATGACAAGTACGTGGAACAGATATAAAGTGGTTCTTCATAGACTATAGTGGCATATGCAAGCCCTTTACAAATATGGTACTGAGCTTCCAGATAGCTAAAGGACTAAGGATGGTCACTGCCACTTGGGAGGATGTTTCTGATGAGGAAGCCGAGACAGTGATGATTTGGAGAGCAAAGTAAATCTATAGCCATAAAACCAAAAGACGTGAAGTGGAGGCAGAGGCTAAGAAGTTAGAGAAGGGGAAATAAAACCAAAGTAGCCTAAAGATGTAGGTAGTAGGAGCTTGCTGGGCCAACACACACAAATTCCAAATCATCTTCCTATCATCTTTTGCTCAATTCTTCCCTCTGCTTCATTTGTTGTAGTTTCATCCTCAGCAATCTACCATGCAAATCTGATTCCAGACTGCTTCAGTCTCGTTCTCCTCTTTGAGGATTGATACTGGGACATTTTTGACTGAATACAGAACTTTTGACAATTTAGAGAAGATTACCAAATCAGTCCATTCCTAAGATGCATCCAGGGACAGTCAGGTTGGGGCTGTTACTGGGAATATAAAATAAAATGATAGTTTCAGTCTTACTGCACTCCTACACTTCAGTGTCTTGGCTACTAAGCCCCTTGCCCTTTAACACAGGATTTCTCAGACAGTCAGATTTGTGAATCTTGTTTGTGTAGCTGTTTTTCAGAGATAGCCAACATCAGATGTTCAAGAGGAAGAACAAGAAGAGTCACAGTAGACAGCCATGGGACACCCATAAAAGCCTTCTTCTAATACTGAAAAGTTTGAGTCCTATACATTGGCTTTGGGAAGGATCTGCATTAAGTATTCTGATAGGATAGTCTTTAAAATGTCCAGTACCTCTCTGAATCATCTCAAATTCTTGCTGTCAACAGTATCCCATAACAATGAGTAGGCCATCAGACTTACAAGGAGTTAAAGAACTTAAATTCCAGAAATTACCCTGAATTAATTTTTAATCATGTATGGTTTCCCTACTGAACTCCCTCCAAAACACCAGTCTACTGACCTACAATTGAGATGAGTAATTAAGACAGCTAGAAAGTTTTAGCGAGGGTATTTTGGAGTGAAGAGTGAAGAACTGGGGGAGAAACAACTAGTTGATAGAAGGTACATTTTTGGAAACACTGCCTCTTTCAGATCTCACTTCAGTTCTCAGTTCCAGGTTGACTGAAGTCAGAAATAGATCTAGCACAGGAGGGAGATGATAGAAGGAGTAAGGCCTGCAGCAAACCTTAGCTAGGTTGTGTCACAGCTCCGTTGGTAGGTAGAGGTAGCATTGAGGTATACATTTTGAGGGAGTCAGAAGACCATGCAACTGGCCTTTCATAGACTTAGCATTGCTAAATAGTTCCTGTTTGTAGTTCTTCAGTCCTCATCTTAGGAATGATAACAGCCAGTAAAACTTCATCTGAGATGCAGTTCCTTTGACTCTTTCTGCCTTTAATCTTCCCCTTCTAGGCCATGATTTTCTGTCATTCCATCTGTTCTCTTGGCAGCTATCCGAAATAATGCAAGATAGAGATAAGTAGCAAAAGGCTCCAGGAAAGCTGAGATATCTAGCACTACAAACAGTGACTTTTGGTCAAAACCAGAGAAATGCTGCATGAGTTAGACTAGTTATTTACTGACAGAACACCATTTGCCTTTCAGCATTGTCAGATTTCTAAGAACTGATGTGCACTTGGGCCAAGAGCAAGGCTACAGAGGTTAAGCAAGTACTGGCAGTTGGAGAACCCAGTGATCTTCATTGTTCTTGCAGCAGGGGCTGTGCCTATCCTGCACAACTGACCAGGGCAGCAATCATGGTGGGATGCAGGGGTGATGCAGCACGTTAGAGAAAAGCACGCTCTATGTACTCGTAGTGAGCAATTTTCATTCTGTCTTGTTTTGGCATTTCTTGTAGTCTAAAATTATTCATGCAGAAAAACACTGAGCTGCTATTTATCTATGGGAACAGGCCACACTGGATATTTCTTTAATTAAAGCTGACTGCTGGAGAGCAGGGAGCACCACTGTTTTCCATATGTTGTCTGGGTTGGGGGTTTGCTTTTGCAGGGGGCAGGAGAAGAAGAAAAAGGGGTTAGACTTGTTTACTGTAATACAGCTCTCAGCAGACAGGCATCTCTATTTCAGGACAGCTATCACCAGTGCTAAAGTAGTGGGCACTGACGCTTAGGATGGGCAACAACCCTGAATGAACATAAAGCCCCAAGCACTTGTCCTAGGGGAAGATACAGCATTAAAGCAATTTTAGGAAAGTCTGCATTCCTTTGGCCCTGCAATATGCAATCTAGGTACCTACAGAGACTTAGAATTTGTGGTGCTCGACTCTTGTACCCTCTACAACACCAGTTTTTAAGAGAAAAGAGGATTGGCTTTTTGGGATTCATAGCTGTAAAGACCAAGGCAGCATGGGTCAGGCTGCCCCTTTGCAGCACAGTCCAACTTTCTAAGAAGCCAGAAAGGTAGAGCTAACTCCTGAGCTGACTAGACAGCTTGTGCTAGCCAGGAGGTTTGGCACAGGCCTCTCTAAAGTTCATCACAAAGCAGGAATTGCTGTGGCCGGACAGTTAATTCACAGATACCCCCACTGAGGCTGCAGGCAGCTGGCTGGAGGATACCTCTTGTCAGGAGCAATGTTGAAGACAACTGAATATAAAATTCAGTCAGTTGTTTTCTCTCAGAGGAGAAGGGGCTAACGTTTCAATTGACAGCATGGGTTACTACTGGGCCAAGCACAGCTTCCTCTGCATTTAAGATAGGTCTGGACTGTCAAAGCCTTGCCTCTGGAGCGTGCGTCCCAGCTAGACAGAGCAAGGCACTGACAGGCTGAGGCTGTTCCCAGTCCTTTTGCGTGTATGCTTGCCCTTGTCCTCTGCTGCTCCTCCACACACAACTCACTGCTTGCAACATTTACCTCAACAGGCCCTTCAGCATGCCTCCTCCTCTCTGTTACCCTCTTCCTCTTTTGTACCACCCAACTCCTCCTCACTCACCCAGAACACCTTCTCATCTTGCTGGCTTTTCCCTTCCAAGCTTTCATCAGGGTGCAGCCCAAGAGATAATAGTTTGTTTGCTTTTAAAGCAATAAATTGGAAACAGAACAGTATCCTGACAGACAGGAGAAATCATGTCTTCCCAGTCACCTGCCTGATCTGCCCACAACAGTGTTTGTTTAGCTGCAGTCTCTGCGATAGTTTGCAAGTCTGAGGAAGGTGAGGAAGAGACAGAAAGGCAAAAAAGCAAGCCCTGGACCTACCCTTTTACTTGGCAGACCATTGCCACCTACCTGAACTATTTAAAAAAGAAAAAGAGTCTGAATCAACTGTCACTGGATTGAAAACACATTGCCTTCCTCCCTCTTTTTCGAAGGCAAAACAAGCCTTATACTTTCTGGTGTTTAACCCCTCAAAGGCTGCACATTCAAGTTTTATGTAGTCTTTCTGACTTATGAAGTAAGATTTGTATAAAAATAAAATAAAAAGAAAGCACAGAAATGAAAAAAAAAACCAACCAAACACAAAAAACCCCACCATCAAAAGTCTTACACTGACTTCAGACAGATACTAAATATCTCAGGACTCACTTTAAAGCTGCAAAGGTTGACAACACCACAGGAGAATGAAATTCAGGTAGCCACCAGCCACTACAACCCTTCCAGGCCCTCTTGAATCACAGAAACAAAAATAACTTCTTACCTGAAGACTTCACACAGTTTAGAAGACAGTTGCTTTTGCAGAGCACTTTAGGCTCAGAAGCGATAGTAAGGCCCTAGGACACTTGGCAGTGTCCAAGGGCCAAATAAGAGCTGCTTTGTCCAGATAGCAATTAATATAGCTTCTTCATGGCGAGAGCAGTTCACTTCTTCCATAGCAAGTTAACTCTTCCTCTCCCAGCTCCTGTCTGGGCTATGCATGCTATGCTGCATCGATGAAGGCATGAATTTGCAAAATCTCAGATATACACAGGATCAAGAGATGGAAAAAAAGAGGAAAATGAACAGGGATAGTCTCCAAGGTGGAACATCCCTGTGATGTATGCCTGGGTAGCATGAAAGAGAAAGAGAAGCAAGCTGTAAAAGAAGAATGTAAATAGACCCAGAACTCCAACTGCTCTTGGGTATTTGGGGAACTCAGATTTAATAGGAGTAATAAGATACCCTTCCCTGCCCCCAGTCAGGGGGAGAGCTTTCAGCACAGTCTTGGAATACCCATGTACACCTCATTTTTTTACCTGTATCAAGCAATGCCTGCTCCCCATCACCTCCCTGGTGGCTTCTCCATGGAAGTCACGGCCCCCGGAGGGAGACGCAAGTATCCCAAATGGCCTGGAGGCAGATTTCTGCCTGTGGGCGTGATCAACATCTGGTAGTGGTATGTAAGGTGCACAACTACTCCAGAGACCTTGGGATCTCAGAGGTTCAGGGGAACTCTGGTTTGGGCAGAAAATCCCAAGGTTAGTGTTAAACACACATGAGCAATCATGAGAACCACAGTCAACAGCTGACTGTGCAGCTGTCGTGCTCAGAACATACTGATTCTCTGGAGAGTATCTGTGAGATGTTTTTTCTCAAAACACCCACAGGAGACTGAGCCTAAAGTCCTGTAACTTCACACCACTCTTCCTTTCCCTGGTTCCACTTTACTTTTCTCTCTGTTTCTATCCTGATAATTGACTAGCAAAGCATTTCATCCATATACAGGCTTGTGTTTCTCAGATTTTTTGTCTGTCCTTGTTCCTTCCTCTTTTTCCCTATGTTTTTCCTCCCTGTTGTTTGCTTTCTTTATGCGTAATTAGGAACTGGAGTGGTGAATCTGCTCTTTGAATAAAAGCAGACAACAGTGTCATTCATTTAGGGAAGTGTTGAGTTTAGAAATGGCTGAAATTTGAGGTTCCACTTTTGATCATTCCATTTGGAAGCTGTTGAAGGGTCTAGAGAACAAGTTCTGTGAGGAGCAGCTGAGGGAACTGGGATTGTTTGTTGCCTCAGGGGAGACCTTATTGCTCTCTACAACTGCCTGAAAGGAGGTTGTAGTGAGGTGGATGTCAGTCTCTTTTCCCAAGTAACAAGCGATAGGATGAGAAGAAATGGCTTCAAGTTGCGCCAGGGGAGATTTAGATTGGATATTAGGAAAAAATTCTTCATGGACAGGGTTATCAAGCACTGGAAAAGGCTGCCCAGGGAAGCAATTAAGTCACCATCCCTGGAGGTGTTTAAAAGACCTGTAGATGTGGTGCTTAGGGACATGGTTTAGTGGTGGACTTGGCAGCGTTAGTTTTACAGTTGGACTTGATGATCTTAAGGGTCTTTTCCAACTTAAATGATTCTATGATTCTATGTTTTCAAAATGTTGTTACTTTTATCTGGAAGTAGGCCCCTTTTTCCCCAGTGGTTCCTGTAGAGATGAAATTTGGAAGGAAATGCCAATATATAATACTTCTGTAACCAAGCACACTGCTCAGAATGAATGCTGGGTGCTGCTGAATCAGCTGAGAGCCTTGTGCATTTCCACACTGCAGCTGATGATGTCTGTGACTCCAGGGCTGCTCTGCAGAGCCCACTGCCTTAGCACAGGTGCTCCACACCTCTCGGGCTAGCCAGCTCCTAGCATTGCTTCTGTGGGAGTTGGGCAGAACAAAGAGCTAGGTGGAAAACCTGATGGCCTCTCTGCGAGGGGCTACTTGTATAGCATGGCTGTACTAGAGATGTGGGATATGGAGTCATGGCCCTTCAGCAGCCTGCCAGGAAATCCAGGTAAAGCCCTGTAATTTGAAGAATCTTTGTCAAATCCAAGATGTTTTCATCAGATACTTTAAATTTCATGAATCAGTGTTTTTATGCAAAACCAAAATTTTATCCTGATGAATTCTAGCTGTAAGTAGAGTAACAACATGTAGGAGCTGAAGTATTTATGTAAGCCTGCTTGAACATAGACTCAAATGTGATCCCACCACTTGCTTGAGTAAAAAGACAACACGAGTAATTTATGGACACACCAGTCAGATAGGTACTTGCCACATGAGAAGTTTAAATTAGAAACAACATAGTGAGAACTAGCAATAACCAGGCTGGCAGGAGGAAGGGATGTGAGCTGGGTAGTTACAGAAATGGAAGACCAGGAGGTGAATTTGTTACTTCGCACAAACATGTCCTCTCTTTTCCAGCAGCTTGCATGTAGCAGGCAGGGACCAAGGGCATGGGCAGAGGTCAGTGAGGTAAAGCTAATGCTTTTGTCTTCCCCCTGCTGTGTTGCTCCTGCCAGTCCTGTTGTTTCTAAGGGAAGATTCTTTTTGAGAATGCATTGGAAGCCGAGGAAGCAGAAGAACTAAACAGTTTGTTATATTAAGCTAGTTGGGAGGCTGAAGGAGGTAGCTGCGAACAGTATTGTAATTGCCTGTAATTTAGCTATCTCTGTGGCCATGTCTATCAGATTTTCAGAAAGACAAAGATGATAAGATTCACATTTCAGAGTGACAGAAAGTGTGGCAAGGCCTTTGGAAGAATCTGAGATCCCATGACAAGCCAGGAGACTTAGCTTTACTGCTATGTCTCAGTTAGAAGCTTCAAAAATATTTTTAAAAGTAGATGACCCCATTTGAGCCCTGGGTGTCTGCAGTAGCACTGAGCACAGAACTCTAAGTGCTCTTCCACTGACTTGGAGACAGGGTGATTTTATGACATCTGAGGATTTAGCCTGCTTTATCTCCCCTGCTTTTCTTCTCCTCTTTTCATTTTTTTTTCCATTCCCCTAGTACTTTTCCCCCTTGACACTGTGTCTCTTTTTAGTGACTCCTTTTCATTGATGAAGGTCAGGGTGTTCAAAACTGGCTGTTGATTTGTGCTGCCTGTGACACCTCAAGGGTCTCCCTGCAGGTATCTTAAAAGGATCTCATTTTCAGAGGTGCTGAGCAGCTCTTACTGGGTTTCAATGCTGTTATAAGTGCTCAACACCCCTGAAAAACAGGCTCCTTACAAATGTTTCCAGGCAAGGGACCCAAGAACAAGTCATTAAAGATTAATGAACAGTTTTGGAAGTTTGGTCCAGGATTTCTTCCTTTGGATGAATTCTTTTGCTTTTCTTATCTAATAAACACATCTTTAGCCTTTTGTTTTACTGTTTTGCTCAGGTTTGTTACCTCTTACGATTTTGCTTTTCTTTGCTGTGATCCCTCCCTCTCATCATGATCTTAGCCCCCCTACTTGTGCTTGTTCTGTCAGTTTTCCACTACTATTTCCGGTAATGCCCGGTGCTGATGTGCTGAGGCCATTTCTGTGCTCTAGAGAGGTTTCAGGAAAAATGTCTGCAGAGTTAATTTAACCACTGTCAACAAAAAATCAATTTCTTTGCATTGCAATGCATAGGAAACATATCTAAGGAAAGACATCTAAGAAAATGTTTCTGTCCCAAAAGAAATAAAAGTTAAGAGACAGGCAAAACTGTTTTTCATGACATGTATGGGATCATGAGACAGATACTGATAGAAGGAAAACTTTTTATTCTGGCACTTTTGCCCCATTCTCTATAGCTTGACATCAGTAGTGGGACAGGTAGGGTAGAGGAATAGAATTGTCAGCCCCCCTCTCTTCTGCTCCCCACCACCTCAGAGTGCAAAACATTCATGTAATAATCTGATTTCTCTTTCAGCATCACTGGGAGTCACTGGAACAGCCCTGGGAAAGACATTCTCCCTTGAGTTTTCTGCTGAGTGAACTGAACACTGACCTGCTATGGTTTGTTTTTTCTTACAGGAATGAAACTGTTTTACACCAGTTCTGTTGCCCAGCAGCTGATGCAGAGCAGAAGCCTTCATCTCCAGACTCCTCACCAAGGTGGGAAATTGCTGCCAGCAAGACCTTTGCTTTTCCATCCCCTACTCCTTATCATCCATCACAAATCTTCCTGCCCCAGACAAAACTCACATATTATACACACCCATCCTCCTCCATCATCCCTTATGTCTCATGTCCCCAGCACTGCTGTCCCTCTCTTTTCCCTTCCAGAGATTACTGTTCATACTGTTGTGTAATTGTGTAATTGCTCACAAACCCCCTCCAGACTCCACTCACACACACCCATGCACCTCCAAAAACATACTTTCAGCCTCTCTTTGAACTTCCATCAACCCTCATCCACACCTGTACCTTTTCTTACCCTTCTGCATCACTTTGACACAGACATACACATGCTTCATTCTTCTCCTTCAAATTAGTTATCCCACATTTATAAAGTGTCTGGACACCCACCAGTATAGACCCATAACCTTTAAACTACAGCAAAAGTTGCCAAACTCAGGGTTCTGTCTCATGCCCTGAGACAGGGTGGGGGAACAGTTTCACATGTGTTGAAATGCTCTGAGCTTGCCAATGAAGGACAGTTATAGGCGGGTACAATTAACTATTACTAACTTGTATCCAGTGCAGCCAGGTGTGGGTACACTAGCAATTGTCATAGCTCTCCCTCATCAGTGAATTACATCAGTGCCAAGACCAAGGGGTCCAAGTAGCTTCAAAAATACTTGAGATGCACATACTGCATATAGCTTCCATGCTCAACCTTGTCCCTCTGTTCTTGCCATCTCCTCCTCTCACAATTTCTTACACCTCCATCTCACAGACCTACTGCTTTTTCTCATGCTTCATCACCCTTCTGTCAACAGCAAACAGGTTTCTCTTTAAAGATTTCCCTCATCACACTGCTAAAGTCTTACATCTAACCTTTGGCATCCGTATAAGAAGCCTGAGATACTAGGGAGGGTTCTGGACTGAATTGCAGTAGTGAGGCTACAGCATTTTTTAAATGGTATTTCGCTCGTTTGTTCTGCTCACTGGAACAGACTATGGTTTTCTTCCAAGGAAATTGTGAGTGCTGGACAACTGTGAAGAGGACAGGGGTGTGTGTATGTGTGTGTATGTTCAAAAGTAGGGTTCAGCCACACTTGGAGACGGGATAAAGAAGCAGGACCCCTCCTGCCCATTTGTGTATGAAGATGGAAGGATTAACCCCCATGATGTCTGTGCTGAGGGCTTTCAAGCATTAGTAGTATGCATGACAGCCTTGTGAGACATCTGCAGCTGCACCTCCGTGGCAGATGAGGAGATGCTGGCAAGGAAGAGGAGGAGACAGCAGAGGTTTCTGTAGTAGGGACAGCCACCTCTCCCTTGCATTTCTGGAGAGAGAAAGTTTTGGTTATGTATGTGCTCTATTTTGTCTGAACCGAGGTTCAATTTTGCCATAGGGTTGTATCTTCATATCCTGATCCTTGACCCTGCCCCATTCTTGTCCCAGCCTCTATCTTATTTCTGATTAGTTCCCTTAGTTTCTAGCATTTTCTTATCTTACCAGACTGTCACTCCTACAGTGTCTTAAGCTCTAGGGTCATTTTTGACATGCTCATGCCTCAGGCCTTCCTTTTGTCCCAGTGACTCCCAAAGGCCCTACCCATCCCTTGAGCCTGAGTTTTCCTGCCCTTCTTGTGCTGGGAACTTGGGGTAATTTTCTCACTTGGGGTAAACTGAAGAGGAAGCAATCATTTGTTTCAGTAATTTAACAACTTTGGCAAGTTGCATCCAAAGATGCGTCTGAGGCAGAAAAGTCATAAGTGGAGATGAATGACAATGACCCCCACAGCATGTTGCATCTTGGCCTCCAGTTAAGGGGCTTGTCATACTGATCTATGCCTGTCCGTTTTATGTCTTTTGTAGCTTGTCCCATTCTGCAGGACTCCTGCTTTCCTTACTTTTTTCCCAAGGCTTTCTCTTGTCCTCTCCATTTCCAATGCCCCCAGACCCCAATAGCAGTCCTGAATCTGTCTCTGTGTGACACAATATTCTATGTAGAGATGGAGATGGTTGAAGCCACCATGGCTATTTGAAGGTGAGAAACAGGCACTTAGCATTTTTGCTTTTTGAAAAAGAGCAGCTTTTATATGCTATCTCTCTATGTGACTGTCTTAGGTAAGAAGAATGTCCCTACTTTCTACACTGTGCCAGAAGAAAGACAGAGCACATGCAGGACTATTAAACTCACTGGTCAGCTTTATGCTGGCCAGAAAACACCTCCTAGCCTCTTCCAGGTCCTGCAGTTAGTCATGGACTTCCTTATCTGAAGTTACATATACAATGTAGTGAAGAGGACAAAAAAAATGGCAGAGAGGGAAAAACACAGGGTCACCATGGAGCTGATAGCTGTGCTGCTCTGGAATGGCTCAATACGCTGCTGGGAGAAGCTCATCAGATCATTTGCAGAGCCTGTCACTCTGCTCAAATCATGAACAGGCTCCCCATTGAACCAAGGCAGAACAAAAGTCAATCAAGACCGAAATATGTGGGTCAGACAGCCTGAATAGGCAATCAGTTCCTGGGTGTGCCAGGCATATGCCTAAATAAGCTCATCAGGGCTCCTGATGGGAGAGCCTGGGATACAGGGGCTCCCTGTGCAGCTCTCCTGAGCCCCGCTGAATGGACAGCTAGTCACAAGTGGTGCTGTGGTGAATTTGATAAACCAGCTTGGGTTTATTCTTTCTTTTCCCCCACCATGATCAGGCATTTCCCTAAATGAGATAAATCCTGTCAGAACTGATGCCACTAATAACCATCAGCCATCTAGTTTTAATTAGAGTTTGCTTCATTAATGCCCCAACTCCTTTCTGCACAGCAGATTAAATAATGTACTTGCAGCTCATTTACACAAACCCCCAAACTGCAGGGCTGAGCTGCAATCCTTTAATTAAACAGCCCGGCTGATCCCTACCGCTGCCTTGGCTCATCAGTCTAAGCCGATTAAAGAGAATAGGGACTAATAAAGAGCATAAACAGGGAAGTGACTCTCGTCTCTTCAAGGGACTTGGAGACTCCAGTGGTGATTGGCTGCTTTCTCCTTCTCTACCAGGAACCTTACCTCAGCCCACATTATTTCCTTCTGGGACCTGCAATAAAGGTTCCGCTTTCAGCAAGAACCCAGCCTTATCTTGTGGGACAGAAATCCTTTGGGAGACTGAGGGAGCATGGGCAGCAGGAGGGTAACACAGCAGGGAAGGTGAAGATCAAGGGCATCAAGGAAGTAAGAAGAGTGACTGCCTGACTGCAGGAGAGACCAGTGAGAGCAGCTGTACAGCTCAAGTGTGAGGCAGAAGGAGAAGGAAACACAGGGCATAACAGTAGGAGGTCAGCTGTCAGGAACAGTCTGGGATGAAAGTTTGTCTCTGCTTGTTGTTCGTGATGGTCATTGTTGTTCTTGTGTGGTCTTCCCTAATGTTTGTCCTGCAAGATTTCTGACTCTTTCTTTGCTACCCATCCAGCTAAAAACGCCTTGGCTTCACCTGGGTGGGAATGATTACCAACATGTCAGTGTCTACCCATTTAATAGAAGCCAGCTCAATGAGGTGGTTGTGATCATTTCCACTCGTATTGTTCTGCTTTGCTTCATTGACTGCCATAAGCAGTGCTAGCCCCCTTCTCTCCTCCAGCATATGAGTTCCTTGGTGGGGTGTTAGAGCTCCATGAGTTTAGCAAAGTGAATTTCCTATCTGGCTGCTTAGCTGGGTTGCACCAGCAATCATCAAGTCTGGTGCTGTAGGCCATGAATATTAGGAGACAGATTTGATCCCAAAATCTGCCCCTAGGAAGCCCAGAGCCAAAGTACAGTATGAAGTGGTGGCTGCAGCAGGCAGATTCCTACTGCTGAACTCTTAGGGCTTCCCCATTTCAAAGTAAGTGTAAATCCTGGACGTCGACCACTATTGTCCCCACTGGACTTGTACACCACTGGCTTCATGACCATAACACATCTTCAAGGTTGGGCTTCCACTGGGAATGCCAAAGACCAGGCTGAGGGGAACGAGGAGACTTCATGGATGGCAGTAGGAGCTAACGCTGCTCCTTTATTGAGGTGCTGATTAGACTCTGATTTAGCCAAACCCTATAATTTCATAAAGCAACTGCTCTTTTTTTTGCTGGCTTCTGCCTGTTAACGGTAGGGTTTCATTCTAGGGATCTGAATAGCTTAGTAATTGCATTTCCCTCTTCTCCCAGTCTCACACAGTGGAGACTGGCATCCCAGAACAATGACCTTAAAATGTGTCCAGCAGCAGCCCAGCTCTAACAGGATTACATACCATTTTCCTTTGTGTGAGGTAATAGGCCTGAGATGAGAAAAATTTGTTTCTATTAGAGTAATAAGAGAAAATGATGGAGTCACAATTGGAGGGAACAGTATATTCATTCAGTTGCCTTTCATAGGCTTTTTGGAGCCTGCCTCTGGCTCGCCTGCAGTGCTGAATAGGAAATCAGCAGAAAATCACCTCTGCTCCAGTGATGGGAAAAGTTATACATAAAACTTTAAGCACCTGGGGCAGGTCCACTTTGGCAATGAACATGGGGATAGCGCTGGAGGGCTGAAGGGTCATGTCACAAAGGAGACTGAATGGGTTCTGGGTACATTTGTGTGAAGGGCAGGATCAGATGCCAGATAGCTCTTTGGGAAGGGAGGATGTTCCATCTGTATTTGTGGGAGAGAGAAGGTCCTTCCTATTTGGAAGAAGCGTGAATGTGACCTGACCTGCTTTTCAGGCAAAGGAGACAGAGTCCTTCCAGGAAGAGGAGAGGTCAGAGATCTGAACAGAGTCTTTCAGAAGGGCTTGGATGCGCACTGAGCAGAAGGACTAGGGTCTGAAATATCTATGGAAACATCTATGGAAAATTTGGGCAAGCTCTGCTCATATTTTCTCATAATATTTCCTCACTTTCCAGTAGAGAGACTACTTACTGCTTAGATCAGGGTTGAAACACAATTAGTGCAACTGGCAAGTGTTTACTTCATGATTACAGACCAATTAAATTGTAACTCAGTATAGTTTAGACTTCAAACAGCTGTGTACTCATTTCTAAAGTGCCTGCTGGATTAGTCACCATCACAGATTGGTTACTGCCTGGTGTCACAGCACCAATTAGTGGTAAGGAAACATGTAAGCCATTGGCTGCATCTCCAAGCCAGCCTTCCTTGCAGTTCTGGTGAAATTCCCTCTTGCCCCACTTCTGACTTACCAAAGTACTCAACTGGAAATATGTGTTCTTGCTGGAAGAGGTCCTTTGTGCTTGTTGCTCCATTTTTGCATGTGGGAGGGTAAAAAGTGGATGGATGGATTTTGGACAGTTTGAAAACAAACCTTCAAACATCTTTCTTCCCAGCTCTCTGAGCTGCGTAAGAGCATGCTACACCCTAAGCAGCACACGGTTTAAAAACAAAATCTGATTTAATTTACTTCTGGAGGTCTGCTGTCTCTGAGTCTTCATGTCTCTACCTGAACTCTCCATTGAGCATGCGTTTGTTCTTTGTCCTATGAAGTCATGCTGGAAGGCATTGGCACAAAAGAGCTGTGAATATTATCCACTGCACAGTCACAGCATCATGTCCCTCTTTGGCTGCCCACTGCTGTAGCCCACGAGCATCTCTCCTCCCAGTATAGATTTCACTTTTCTCTTGGGTCACTCTATGTCCTTGAACAGTTAGATCCTCCTGAGAGATCCACAAGACTTTGTTTGGATGTGAATGCAATACCCCTTAAGGCTAAAGTCCATGAAGTTGATGAGAACTGAACCGCTCTCCAAGTTGATTCTGCTTTTAGATACCACTGAAGCATCTTGATAAAAAACAGGTGGGGAACGATGATTTTTCACCAGTATCAATCACTATTGAAGCATTACAGAAAAACAACTGAACTATCCAACATTTTGTCTGAACTTGTAAAAATTGACCTTGCCTGATGGAAAGAATGCAAATCCAGTTCATGAAATGGGAAATGAGCCTTTCTGGTTTAGGATTGCTGGCAGGATATTAGATATCTAATCTGGAGGTCAGTGCTTCCTCTCAGCTCACAGATACTACAGTGGCTCTGGCCCAGATGTGAAACATGATAATGATTCTAGTCTGTATCAAATCAGATCTATAACCTACCACACAAAACAGCATAACAACTCTAACTAATTGGCCCCCAGCTGGCAGTGTCAAGTGCAAGCTCCTACAATTGGTGGACCATGGAGGCTGAATTCTCCTCTGATTCTTAATGGAGAACACTCCAGGTCAGGCTTACAGCACCTGGACATACCAGTGCAAAGCAAGCCCCTACGCCCATGGTCTGTGCCTTGGTGCTCTGAGAACAAATGACTTCATATACAAAGCTCTTCAATCTGACTTCTTTCATTCATGCTAAAGTCCTCCACACCATTGTTTTTGAAAACACACAGGAGAAGTTTGAGCAACATTTCTGCTTTGTTAGCACATCCTGTTTGTGCTTCTTTTCTCATTTCTTTTCCTTATTGAGGTCACAGGCATGAAGAGAGAATTTTTTCTGCTTCTTAACAGCTCATCTACTTGTTATTCTTTCCTCCCTGTAGACTTAATAATCCTGTTCAAGATATTACGATTGGAAGTTGTGGGGATGCAGCAAACAGGCAGGGATGGGTCAGCAAAGTTCACATAAATATTCCCCAGGCTCACAGTTGTCAGAGTTTTGATTTTAGTTTGACACAGACACGTGGGCGAGGAGTAATGTCTAGACCTGGATTTGAACTCTTCCTAAGCTTGGGAGTGAGTAGATTCCTCGCTTTTTATGGGTGTTTTGTATAGTCAGGACTAGCAGCTTTAAATGCTTTGCAGGAGCCTCGGTCCAGAGCCACAAAGGTATTTAGTGCATGTAGATTTAGGGGAAATATGGAAACACAACTATAAGCAAAAAATGTTTTAGAGAACATCCTTAACATCGTAGTTACCAACTGGAGTCTCCCTGTCACATTAGTTGCTTTGTTTGCCTTTATCCACACCCTTCTTCAGGAAGGAGAAAGATGACAGGAGAGAGAGGCCAAAGGAAACCCATCTGAAGTATCCTCTTCTCAAAACTGCAAAGTTACCCATCAGACACATGTTTCGTGAGACCCTGAAGCTGTATCCAGCCATTGCCTGGCCACATGTTCTTCCAGTCCTTCCTTTTCCCCTGTTGCTTCTGTTGCAACTTCTGCCCTAGAGGAATTCGGACTTGGATTCATTTACTCTTCTCCCACATGTGACAGTGCTTGCCATTTCTTGGGCCCACAGCAGCAGTAATGTCAGTGAAAGAGAATCAATCATAGGCAACCTTACAGTTGTGGGAGCTACTTTCGAGAGCTATTGAGATCAGTTAGTTACTTTAATACTAGATGATTCACTCATGGCTTGCAGATGATCTTCATGTTCTTTCTCCTGTATTGCAAACAATTCCCTGCCCATAACATGGCAACTTCTTGTTGTCGGTGGAGTGCAACATAAACACCTGCTATATCCTGTGTTTTCTGTGTGATAATGCCTCAGAGATGCATGAGCAGAGGCTATGACAGCTTTGGAAATAGTCCTGTATCTAGCACTGGAAAATGGGCACAGACGGTTGATAAAGTAATAGCAGATGGACTGTGGTGGAGCTCACACCATTCATTCTAATCCTTTACTGGTATCATCTGACCTGATCTGCATCAGTCAAGATGCACCCACCCCCAAAATTGGGCCATTCCATATCTTTCGTACACTAAGGTGTGTTCTGTTGAACTCGACAGATGGTTTCTGTGGACCCTCTGTCTGCACACTTGTTCATGGCTTACAAGGCAGAGACAGATAAGACAAAGAGATGGAAAAAGAGCCAATGAGAAAGAAAGGGAGACAGACTCACCTCAACTAACGTAACAGTGCTACTGTAAGGAAAATGTACTGTAAGGATGGCAAATGTGCTATACAGAGAAGGAGAATGACAGGAAAGAAGGAGCAGGAAAAGTAAGAGGTTAAAAAAATAGTATAAATGAAAGAAGAAACTGGAGGGAACAAGAACATATGAACAGGAGATAAATGGCAGGTCCCTTGGCTGGAAAATTCCTGTTCATGCCAGTATTCTTTGGCAGTGACAGCAATGAGGCTGTGGCCTTTTATTACACATTTTCTTGCAGTATGATGTCAATCCAAAGGCCTTTTGTCTTTTCTGTGCTCTGCAACACTAACTGAGTCCTATGCAGGTTTATCTTCTGACCATCGCCGTGGGGCAGGCTCTGTGTTCAAATACAATAAGCTCTCCTTTTGGAAAAAACATGTCTGTGCTCCAGAGTTCCTTCTTCTGCATGTGGCCCTGGCAGGCTTTCATATGCTCCAGAAAGAACTGAAGAATCTAAGAGGCTGAAGAGGAGCGCACCGTAGAGCTGCTCAGGCCATTCTATTTGGGCTCTGCAAACAGCTAGATAGCTGAGGAAGATGGTGTAAAAAAGTTGGGAGATTTTTGGGACTTTCACCTGGCCTGTTCAAAGACTGCAGAAGAGCTGGAGACCACTCTGTCTTCTGTGAGGAAACATAATCGTGAAGAAAAGCTTCAAGAAATAAGCAGGAGCTGAGTTCAGTGAGATTTTTCTTTTGAGGCTGAGGAACCTAACTCTGGCCACACCACTTGAAAGTGTGTTCTAGTAATTTTTAACCATCTCTGGTTGGCACCTTGGTTCTTTCCACACACAGATTGTACCATCATCTCACTAGGAACTATATTTGTCTAGTGACTAGTCACCTTTGGCATGCCCCGCACTGGTATGTTGCTGTTTTTCTGTAAACAGGTTATGATGCTGTTATTATTGCCTGTGTATCTGGGTTGACTGCAATCTCCCTCATTCCATCTTTTGGGGAAAGAGTCAAGATGGGGATATGCTACCCTGTGTACGCATCACTGGTACTCTTTTGCACATGTCTGCTGGGGTGACTGGCAAAATATAACAGATGCCTGCAATTTCCCCGAATACACTAATGTGAGAGTGATAGGTCAAGATGCACAAAAATGGATGGTGCAGAATTGCATTGTGAAAAGTAATGCTGTGCTGTTGCAGCACAACTGTTACAGATTGCCTTAAAATACAGCATATTGGGCTAGATCCTCCATTGACTTTGGTGCAGTCCACTGGCATAATGCCATTTAGAACCAGCCATAGTTCTGCTTAACAACACAGTAGGATTGGTTGTGTCAAGGCAAACTCTTATTTTTCTTAATGATCTTGCCCGAAAGATCTATGTCTGAGTACAAAGTATAGGGATGAAAATAATTTTCATTCCTCGTAGGGAGGAAAAGTTTAAGTGGCCCTAGGGGAATCTGAGCTTGTATGACCAAATATGTAAGCTGCTAAGTCATCCTGTTTTCCAAATGGGAATAGAGGAACATAGAAAAGGGAGTAAGGCCTCAGGGAAGAGAAGTGACATGAAGTAGATCAGAGTATGAGTGAAGCAGCAGTGACAAAATAGGTTAGAACTCGGAAGAGTAGAGCTTTGTGCCTGCTGCACAAGGCTGTGGGGGCGTTTACTGGATTGGGGAAAGGAGGAAGGAATGCTAACCATGCTGTTTCTGTCTTGGTCTTCAGCCATAGGCCAACCCAAAACCCTAGATCTGAACACAGTGGCAAAGTTAAAATCCAGATCATATCTGCTTTTCTAAAGCTGGTGAATGGCATTGGGTCTGTCTGTATTGAGGATGGTGATTTGAAGCTGTATTACTCTATGTTGAGGAGGACCAGGACTCCTCCTTGGTTCCATGCAAGCAGTGGCCTTTTACTGGGCTGCAGCAATCACAGGAGATGAAATAACTGAGACACTTGAGAACAGAAACAAAATTTATCTGGGTTACACAAAGATATTTCTGTGAAGCTGCTCACTCACTGCCTTCAGTAATCAATTACCCTGATCCTGTAGGAAGGAACCCAGAGGTGCAACCCAGGGTCTCTCACAACAGGTGGAAAAAGAAGATCACAGAAGCCCTTGCCTAGGTCTATAAATGCCAAGAGTTGTGTGCCTCACCCAGGTCACAGGCAGCTGGAATAGGAGAGCAACGGGCTGAGGGGATATGCAAGGTTTCCTTGCCTTGTGGAAGCTCTGCTGCCTCCCAGCCCTGAATTCATCTCATTTTAGCAGTGAAATTCTATCTTCTGCATGATTGCACCGGCAGGCTTTTGTCAGCGAATTTGGTGATGTTCAAACCTGCCTCAGGGATGAGGAGCCAAGAGATCTGAGTCGAAGTGGCAGAAAGACTGCTGCCGAGAAGCCAAGTTTCTCTTTCCTGGGGTGCTGAGCGGGCAGTTACGCTAATGCAGGATGCCATCTGTTTTTTCCTTCTCTA
Organism: Balearica regulorum gibbericeps; assembly: GCF_011004875.1. Lineage (NCBI taxonomy): Eukaryota > Metazoa > Chordata > Aves > Gruiformes > Gruidae > Balearica > Balearica regulorum. The sequence goes on from NC_046184.1 coordinate 67,358,551, forward strand.
AAAGGTCGTGTTTACCAAACATTGCAGAGGCAAGAGAGGTCTGGGGTTAAAGTAAAAGTAATTAAACCCTGCAGAGCAGGGCCCCCCTATGCCTTCACTGTCCACTTGGTGATTTTCACACCTCAGTGATAAGCACAGGTGCCCTGTCTAACACAGCCACAAGTAACCCCTTCAGCAGTGACAGGCTGTGGGACCTCCTCCTAGTCTAACCTGCAGAGGCAGCACAGCAACCAGCCTAGGGCATCGAGCACCAAGGTGCGACAGGCAGCTGAGAAAGGGGCTGTACTTCGTCAGCTGAGCCCTGTGCTCCTGCAGCTGGTGAAATGGGAGGCATGGCTGGGGAGGTGGCCCAAGTGTCATTCTGAGGTGTCACCCAGACACTCACAGGAACTATGAGAAAAAAACCTGCGCGACAACCACACCACCCCGCAGTCAGCCTTGCACCATAAACACCACTTCTCATTCAGTGGGAGCTGCCTTAGCTGTTCCAAGTCACTCTCAGGAGGAGCCTGTCTGTCTCCATGAAAAAGCAGAGGTCCTAGTCTTCAGGTGGCTGAAGTTAGTCGTGGAGAGCTTGGCCCTCAGACAGGCAGCCAGCCCAGACTGATGCCGGGACAATCATCTTTGCGCCACGAGGGCATGGGGTGCATCTGAAAAGTTTAGCATCTGTAGTGCTGTTCTGTAGCAAAAGGCACAGCAACACAACAATGTGGGAATTACACAGCGCATGGGGATCATGTTTAAATACCAAATCTGAAATGGAGGCCCTGACTTTGGCATGTTGGATCCTGTGGGACATGAGGCATGCTAGTATTATTACGTTTTCTGTCTGCTTGATGTACATCTAACCAAAAACACTTCAAGCAATGTTGAAAAGATGTTGCCTGGTACAGTCTGTGCTAAAGGATGTTAAATTTAATTGATTTCCAATATATTTACCATACTGTACTGTCAAATCTGTTTTACAGGTGTGTGTGCCAGCCTTTTTATGAAACAAGTAATATATTCTGGGATGGGTAATGAGCTTGGCTAATTATCATTAATTCCTCTGGGGTAAAACTAGTGTGAGAAGATGGCTTGATGCCACCGCTTTGCAAGGTGTTACGTGAATGTAGACAGAATCAGAATCTTGTTCCTATATTTGTCCGTGTTGGGGGAGACTGTCTGAGAAAGCTGCAGCTTGGCTGGCAGGGGATGATTTGCCAAGATCAAGTTCCAAGTTCCCTGCCTATCTGGCAGGAGAGACTTTTGCCTTCCATCATTTTCAGCATGCCCCCAGAGAGCATTGCCTCCAAGTCACCCTAAAACTTGAACTTAAAAGCAAATCAGAAGCAATTCTTTTGCACTCAGACCCCCAGCATGTCAGAAATCTCTGAACCTTGAAAAGATCCAATAATATATTATTACCAAGCCTGTCTCAGCCATTTTTTTCATTGAATTCTGATCAACCCATTCACCATATGTTATGGGTGTCCTCAGGGAACACTGAAATGAAATAAACTGAAAAGGCACTTTGGACCCTGCTAACTCAGCAATTGATTTAATTTTTTTTTCTGAGTAGAGAGAGGAAAGAGGACAGCGGAAATGCTGAAATGTCTTAAGATAGAGGGAGCACAGGTTCTTGCAGACTTGGGGTCTGGACTCCATTCTCTTGGCATTAGCTAGTGACTTCTTTTTCTAATTCTCCATGTGGCACTTTCTAAGGGTTTCTTATTTTGACATCTCTGAAGCTTTGAAGTCTCATGGCTCTCAGGCCATAGTAATGCGAATTGCTTGCAGCACTTGAGAGCAGCATATATACAATAAGCAACTGATCCTCATAAGGAGGTCTGTGAAATGGATTCATAAATTTTTGCGGTCCTTCACGACTAGTCTATGTAGTCTTTGCCTCAGTTAGAGGTCACAGTCCTACACACTGACCTTGAATACCATTAAAAATGTTTGGTAAGTTATACATGGGACACAGCAATGTAGTCTTCTCCTGGAGTGACACAGGGACACAAAGAGGAGGTGAGATCAGCACCTCACACCCATAGCTTCCTACTATCCAATTAGGTAGATCTTTTTGCATAACCATTATACTTGCCAACAGGACATCTGAGCATCCTCTTCCTGAGTGACTCGTTTCTTACACCACTGTCCAAGTCCAGAAGAGCCATTGCTATTTTTGTTACTCTATTATTGCTCTTATTTATCTGCAATAATTTTTCTTCTTGTAAGAGAGAAGGAGCGAAGAGGTGAGTTTTGTGTCTTGACCAAAAGCTATGTAGCTATGGAGTGATCAGTGAGAAAGCTCAGGTTTAATTTCTTACAGGACTAACATTACTGTCCTTGAGAAGAGTAGCTCTCCTGGCCCAAGAGCCCTGTTTAGTCACTCAGCTACCCTGCAAACACCTTTCTCAGAGCTCTGAAAATTACCTTTAGATCGTGAACTGATCCTAGTATTTGACAGCAGGGCAATGGAATGGAATGTCTGGAGCATCCAACTGCTGTGTTCCTGCCTACAGATCTAGCTTGAAATTGTCTTGAAATATTTGGGGAGAAGAGGCTGCACGTTCTTTCTCAAGTCATCAGGCATAGGAATGTTTTAGCCTGACAGTCAGGATCCAACAGGTAACCATGGTTCAGCTCCACAGCTGGCAGTTAGAAGCACAGACCCTTGTCAAGCTGGAAGCATGTGTTTCCAGCAGCAAGGAGGTGATGAGGAGTATGCGAGGAAGTGCACCATCCTGATGCTGCAGGAACTGAAAAGCAGTCAAATCTCTCCCAGGACAGAGTAGGATACAACAGCTCTGATACAACAGACATGGGGAGCTCCTACTAGTAGGAATAGGCGGATGGGCTTCTCTGGTTTGATTATTTAGTATCAGTGATTTGGGCTTTAGGTTTCCAAAGTACCAGGAAGGGAGAAAAAAGGAAGTAATAAAAAAACCCTCTACATAATACCGTTTTTCCTCTGTCACGTCCCTACATCCTCTCCTCAGTGTACTCCTTATAGAAAATCTTCCTGAGAAATCTGCACATAAAAGCTAAATATCACAAGTCTCACTTACCCGTGCTAGACAAAAATATTTATGGGTGCCTAGCTGAACTGTCTCAGTGAGAACTTTTTAACCATCCTGCTTTCTTGAAACACGAGGATTCAGGTTAGAACCCCGATATCCCTGTTTTGAAATGCCAGACTAGCTATAGTATTTTATATAAGCCCTGAGTCAGATTGTCTGTAGTCACCGTCTTTGTTAACAAAACTGGTTTCTCTCTGCAGCAGGCATATACGAGTCAGCAGCGCAAAAGTTGCAGGAGATGCCTGAAACAGGAGACATGTTTTCTACAGCAGATGAAATCTATTTGTAATAATTACTAGGCTAGTTGCTATGGGTCATAAGTCATGTAGAAACATCTAGGAAGAACAGAGCAGTTGAATTTGTAGTCTTCCTTTTTTATCTGATTGCAAGTGATTTACATTAATATCACAACTTTCAATCAAACAGAATTCAAAGACATTACAAACCTTCCTTACCTGATTGCATCACTAGCAGAAAATTGCTTCATTTATCATGCAAGAGTAGCTGTAAAAACTGTGAAAGATGGAGGTATATGATACTTTAGGACAGCAAGCGAAGAACACTGATTACAGTTGAAACTGCAGGGGTGATGTTGGGATAGAGAACTAAATTAACCTAGTTGGAGTTTGGCCAGGACATTGGGATTCACACCTTAGACTCTGCATGGGACTTCTAATTATTACAAGTGGTTAGAAAAATTTGCTCATCCAAGAAACAAAATGTGCAATAGCTGCATTCCCTTCCTTCATCCCACAGCCAGGAAGGTTGTTTGCTCACTGGCCAAGGGAAAACAAGTCAATCTCCATAATTTACTTAATAACACTTTTTTCCCCCGGAGATCTTCCATACTGTAGTGTCTATTCTTGCCCTACTTACTTTTCTTGCTATTGTTTTGTTGTTGTTGTTGTTACTATGATTACAATGGCTCCTGAGCCTTCGCTATTAACAAAAACTGTGCTCTACCAGCGCAAATCAACTGTGTCAGGACAGAGGAGAAAAATCAGGATCATTAAAGTTTTACCCTATATTTCACTGCAGCATCAGTTTTGATCTTTAGCAATGTGTTTTGTCTCTCATATGGGGGCTTCATCCATCACTGCTACTGGACAACAGAGATTAGGCCTCCCCACAACACTTGCTTAGAAACAGGTTCAAGATGGGAGTAAACCTGGGAGGAATGCAGGGTGGTAAGTGGAACTGACATTCAGGCTGCTAAGCAAACTCTGCCTTCCCTCCTTTTTTCCATTGCTTATAAGTCATTGAAGCTTACCAGCTGAAGCTGAGATTTCCCAGGTTTGGTCTCTTGCTCACAGATGAAGTAGGTTTGTCTTTTTTTTTTTTTTTGAGACTTTTTTTTCCCCACTAAGTAAAAGTGGTTCGGCCATATTTTATTTTTTTTCCCCACAAAAGGACGTGTAGAAACTATTCCCACTTCAGCATGAGTATTTGCTATTGCTTTCTGAATGGCACAACAGCCAAACCAGCAGGGGGTTAAAAAGTTTATATTTACCATAAAAACATCTAGCTGAAAAATGCCTTTGAGTGCTTCAATGGAATCTGATTTTGATTTGACGGAGTTTTGACCCTCGGAAAATTCCACACATAAGCACAATACATGCTGTATGGGTGTATTCACTGGGCTGAGAGCATGCATGGAGAAGGAAGGCAAGGTTATATGTGTATGTGTGGTCAGCTTACATCCTTACCCTAGCATATCGTCTTTAGGGGCTTCGGTTAGGCACTGCGAGCAGGAGCGCTGAGCTTGGTGGGGATTTGCACACAACTGCAACTGAACGTGTGCGCTTAGTGCTTGCAGTCTTAGGGCCCTCCTGTGTCTTGAGGAATGTCCTAAATGCCTAAATGCCAGTTGAGGTTAAAGGGGGCTTTAGGGTTGGTCCAATGCCCCCTGCCTCATTAGCCAGGGTAAGAAACAGGTCCAGTGAGAGTACCTAGGGTCACAGTCCAGTGATCAATAGGTAGGTCCATGGTGATAACGCAGGTCCAAGGTCAAGCTGAGGAGTCAGTCTGCAGGTCAGAGTCCAGATCAAGTGGGTCCATAGCCATGGAAAGGGAAAGGCTGTGACAGACCTGGAGACCAGCACTCTTACAGTGTTGCTGGGACAGGGACTGATGACCCCAGGCTGGGCTGAAAAGGGGGAACTGGAGGGGGGTGGGTATTTCTGGGCACCCCAGGTGAGGCTGGTCAGGCCGTTAAGTGCACTAAGGGCCCTGACAAGGCTTTCCAGATTGCCTGGGGAATCTTTGTGTCTGGAGGTATTCACAAGTTAACTGGAGAAGGCCCAGATTAACCTTACCTGTCTTTGAAAATGGCCCTGCTTTGAGCAGGGAGTTGGAGTAGAGACCTCCAGCCTTCCCTCCCAGCCTAGGCTATTCTGTGATTATACAAAGCCTGCTGGTTTTTCTTATATATTAGCAGTGTGTGCAGGATATCCTGTCACTATGAATGTTACTCACTCAGACTCTAAACTGTGTGTGACAGCAAACCAAATAGCATACACTATAGGTGACATACAGCCTTACAGAGCAGTGGGCCCAAATGCTGCAAACTCATACACACACACTTCACGTTCTACCATGAGCAGCCAGTGGAGACCCTCAGAAAAATAGACTTAAGCATATGTGCAAGTGTTTAGAGGACCATCATGTCAGGGAATATTTGCTGGCATTTAGAGTCCATTCGTGCTCCAAGGGAAGTCAACTAGCTCTCTAGTCTACTGCCTCAGGCCCTGATCTGCCCTAAAGAAAGTCTGCGTAGCACACTGTGCACTGTGGCCTTGACTCAGCAGAGCAATTTGGGATATATGGCTTGCTGAATCAGAGCTTATGCATCTAGCTGAAATTGCTTTGTAGGGCACAGTCCGGTTCCCACTGAAATACTTGTGAGGCTTTTGGCACGCACTTCAATGAAGGCATGATCAAATCTATGTTCACTTGGTCATCCCTTGAGCTGAGGATAAAAATTACTGCTCTGCTGGTTAAAATGAAAATGGATAGAACAGAGGCTGCCAATAAAAATGTTATGGTGAGAGCTGTAAGGGAAAAGTCTTTTATTAATGTTTCCTGCAACGTGGATGGACGTAGAACAGAAGGAATTAAAAATGGGTACATACCTTACATGTATATCTTTAGGTGTAGAAAAAAGATTGTTCAATTATATTGTATCAAGAATAGAACAAGGAAAGATTTTATAAGGTGTACAACCTAAAAGGACAGTTTTATGCCTCATTTTAATGGTGGTATTTCCTGATTGATGCGTATGCAGATATGTCATTTTAATATGCTTTGACAAAGTTGGTTATATAGCATTTATGTAAGAAAGAGACTGATTTCTTCTGTGAATTTATTTTTTAAAATCTAACTGGTGAATACATGCATATGTATAAAAGAAGAAACTTTCTAACTTTAAATCCTTCATCTTAGTTCTGAAGTTGTGGTACTGTCTTTTGCTCATCAGATTTGGAACCCTTTTAGAAACTGTGGGAATATTTCTAAATTTGATTGTTATATCTATTGAATAGAAGAGCTGCCATTGGAGATAATAAACTTCCTTTTAAGGTACTAGTAAGTATGCAAAAGTGCTCCGAGGCTTAGGAGGCAAAGTCTATTTACAGTTAGAAGACTTGGGCTCTTAAGTGCTTACAGCACTTTTGAAAATGAGACTTAAATGCTTCTAAGTAATTTGGGCACTACAGAAAATCATATCTAATTTCCCTGATTTTGCTCTGACATCAACACCAATCATGAAATGATTTGTTATCTAGATGACAGCAGAACTGGTCGTATGTGGAGCAAATCCAAGACAAAGAAATATGATTCAGAAGTGAATTAAATAATTTAATGGTGTTTAAATATAGGAGGCAGTACACATCCTTGGTTTCAATGGAATTAAATGCATTGGTTCTGTAGTAATTATTTCCAAACTAGATGTTGCTCTCAGCTAAATACTCATGCCCTGGAAACCAGTGGAGCTCTATCTGATGTACATGGTGCAGTAGAACCCAGAGTCCATGTGGACTGGCCTGCACACTCTTGGAAATCATAAATTATTCCTCTGTAGCCACTAGAAGGAAACTAATGTAACAACAAACAAACACTCTCATGGTTCATACAGTCCCCCAGAATACCAAAATCTTGTTTGCGATTGGACATTTTTTGAAACTATTCGGCAAGAGAGGTTAACGACAGACTTCCTCAGCACTTCAATGGATCAGACATATGCTAATCCCATCCTGTCCAGAGTGACATGTCAGCTGTCTTAGAGTGCGCTGTTGTCAGGCCCTGGTTTCACACAATTACTGCTGTGGCTGACAGGAGAAAAGGGTGTTTTCCTTTCTCCACAAAATTTCAGTGGCACAGCAGAGATCCTACTGTGGATGAGAAAGAAACAGCTTCTTTGATGGAAGCTCTGCAGTCTGCTACGGCTGTATTGCAGACATGCTTTAAAGGGTGAGGATCTCAGGGTTGGCTGGCTCTGTTGCATCTTTATGCTCTCCGCTCTCTAAGAGTTCCTCTGGGAGCTCTGCAACATTCAGCTGCCCCTGCACCATTTCCCACATGCCATTAGAAACTCCAGGGGAAAACTGGATCCTTAGGATCCAGGCTTCATGCCAGATGAGGCTCTGGGATGCACAGGAAGATGCTGAGCAATAGGCAGCAAGGGCACAGTGTGACTGCCAGCCGCTGGCTGCTTCAGGGAGCAGGAGAGGTGTCCGTAGGCCACGATACCCTCCTTGGCCCCTCGCCTCCAACTGCAGCACCTTGAGCAGAGGCAGCCGGGCAGCTCCAGGAGTCACAGAACTGGTTCGTATAGTGCGTGCAGCACAAGTGCCTGCTCTCAGGGAGGGAGGGACCAGAGATTTGGCTGCATCAACCTAAAGTCCTGATCCATCACTGAGAGAGACCCCTCACAGCCGAGGCTCCCTGAACATTTAAAATGCAGCTCAGTGAATGAGTATAGCGAACAACAATAAACATAATCATGAATAAAATATAATAAAAACAAATAAAAAAAGCGAAACGTTGCGTTTTGTTCACAGTGACGATCCCAGCGGTTCCACAAGCAAGAAAGCCGGGTGTGAAACGGAGGATCCGAAGGAGGCCGGCAGACAGAGTGGCCAGGAAGGCAGGTCCGACACCCTGACGCTAAAAGCCCAGCATGCGGAGCTCCAAGAAGAGCAGGCAGCGGGGTGTTCCCCTCTGGTGCAGAAGGCGAGCCTCCACCACACTGGCTCCCCAGTGAGAGTGCAGCGCAGCAAAGGGACGGCCTCGTGTTCCCATGCAGCTGCCTCCGATTATGAGCTCTCCCTTGACCTAAAGAATAAACAGGTACAGAGGCTTCCTCCTCAGGCTATGGGAGAAGGGGACGGGTGGGTGGGACTGCATTCACACTGTGGTGGGACATCTTTCAGCAAATACTTCAGCCTTTTGTCCACCTCCAGCTTTTGCCCCGCCTGAGCAGGCCTGGCCCTCTGGTTACTTGGGGCTGATGGAGGAAGTAGCTTCCCCATCTCTTGACTGCAACACCCTTTCACCCAAACCTGCTGGGCTCTGCTCCTTGTTGCCTGGGTTCTGTGGTCCCAAACGGACCCAGATACTCAGGTGTGACTGTAGGCTTAGAGGTGGGTTGTGGGCAGCAAGGAGCTGCAGCATCCAGAGATAGTGCTTTGCTCACAAGCATACAGTGCCTGTAGGGCTCCCAGCAACTGATTATCCCAAAAGACCTCCCTCATGGGAGAGGTGTGCAAGAGCCATCTTGCCCTCTTGGATCACACTGGGCAAGTCCCCAGTGCAATTCCACATTAGCCTCTTCAAAGCATGAGCTTTCAGAGGAAGTGGGGTTTATTCAATGAGTGTCCTGCACAGTGTCTACCACAATGTTTGTGTATTGCTACCATTGCTGCCTTCAATCCAGCAATGGATGCTGAAGAGACAGGCAGGTTTTCCAGGATGAGAGAAAATGATTCAATTCTTGAAGTTGCAAGCCTTGCCTCCTGTGCCCAAGGCTACAGCCTATCTATCTCCAGAGCACAAGTCTACCCATCTATAGCTGCATCTCCCAATGGGCTCCCAGCAGAGGATAGCGGGACAGGGGCTAATAGCAGCTGGCCTCCTCACTCGAAGGCAATGAGGTAGAACGCACCCTCCCTCCCTGCATCTCTGCATATTACAGCCCAGGAGAGCTGTTGTGCAAAACAAAACCTAAAGAAACATTTCTGAATTTTCCCTGGGATGGCAGCTCAGTCAGAGGCCGTTTGATACGCAGACCCTGCAGTATGTGAGATGAGGACAAGCAAGCGCTAGTGACAGTGTCTAGATTACATTCAGTGGGAGAATTCAGTGGGAGCTATTGCAGATGAAGGGTCTCAGCTAATGAGCTTTCCACAGAAGAAGCTACTGCTCCTGGGACATCTCTCTGCTACTTCCCTCAAGGCATTGCTGCTGTCCCTAAACATACATGTCAGATCAATGGCCCAGTAAATTCCTGAGCAGAAAAGAGACCTTGGCTCTTTAGCTCTGCCTTTCTCAAAATACTGCATACTGAACTCGGACAGAATTCTTGCTTCACACCAGGAAAAGAAACAAGAGAAACTAATTAACTGGCTTCACAAACTAATGTGACATATCCTCAGGGTGGGCCAGATCTTGGCTGCTATATATGGGCTTAGCCTCCTTGATGTCCTAGAGCTGCTCTGATTTGTCCTGGGGACTGTCTGTCCTGTGTTATTTCAGCTTTAAGGTCATGTTGTCCTATCACTGTTCTTGCAGCAGAGGCCAGACCTGCCCTGGATGCATGTGAGACAGAGAGACATGTTAGCTGCTCATTCATTAATTTCTGGTGCCTCACAGTACTGACCTTGCAGGGACCTAGCCTATCTCATAGGTGAAACCACTTTTCTCACAGCAAAGGGGGTTTACAGTATGTGTATTCCTCCAGCCTGATGGATGTCCTCAGTGGATTGCCTCCAGCTCTGGAAGGGGAGATTTTCAGGGAGTGAAGAGTATTAATTCTTCCAGTCTTGCACTGTAGTATGTGTTTTTATAGGTATTCCTATCAACTTACTTGACAGTAAGTTCCCATTCTCTTGAATGGGAATAAGGTTGATAAGACCCCCCCAGCACTGTCCCAGTGGTTCCCTAGTCATAGCACAAGTTGTAATACACTAATAGAACTTACAGTAAGAAAAACAGGTGGAAGGAGACATTTTTAGTCTCACAGTGCAGCTGAAGTCACATTTAGCTGTCAGGAGAGGACTGAGTACTGGTAAGGAAGGAGGGTAGCGTACAGCCTTCTCTACAGGGCTTGGAGGTGCAGGACATCTACCAGTCATTGCCCCTCAGCACCATACTAGAAGGTTGGTGAGTGGTGTCATGGCTCTCCTTGCTCCCCATGAAACAGAGCATGCTGACAGTGCGCAGAACAGAAGTACACTATGCTGGGAGGCTGGAAAGGAAACTCAAGTGCTAAAGTTGTAATGTTGGGAAAATGCAGGGGATCACAGGAGAGAGGAGCATGCTTTCAGTTGTACATACTCTGCTGTGCTGATGGGTGGCAGATGTCCCATGTATGAAGGAAAACATCCTGTTAACACATAGCCCTTATAGCAATGTCCTTCCATTGTGAAAGGTTGGTGGGAGGGAGAGGTGTTAAGAATAGAGAACATATATGCTCCATATGTCTTTTTTTTATTTTTTACAATGCATACATTGACTTTAGTGACTTAGATTCTGTCACTGAGCCTCATTCTCTTCTTGCTAACATGGTGGCATGTCGCCATGCTACCATGTTGCCAGTGGCAACCTGGGTGGAAAACCAGTCCTAACTGAGAATAAGATCAGGCCCAGTCTCTCCTGGCAGATTTATGGATTTATGCCTATGGGCAACAAAGCCATGGGGTGTGCACCTCAAACGTTTGGCCATATCCAGGTCTGGCACTTTGGCTTGCCTTAGGCTGACCTTGTTAAAGCTCCGTTCATGTGCAGTCCCTCATGGCAATGGATATTTCCCAGTCATTTCTAATTCAGCCACAAGGCCTGAATTGCCCAGACTGAGTGTTCATATTGAGGCCCAGAAATGTATTAAGCTAATTATTCTTTGAAATCCCCCCGACCCCCCTCCTGCTTTTTCCTTCCTTTGGTGCCGGCTGTCAGATCATTCCCCAGAGAAGAGTAGCTTTAAGTAGGCAATTACTTGTGATTCATAAGGTTTATTAAAGTGAGAGAAGTCCAATCATGTCTGGCCTTTCTCGCCTCTCAAATGGGAAGAGAAGGTTTCTCCAGCAAGTCAGACATACATCTCCATTACCTGTGACTGCTGTGGTGCTAATGGATGCCCTTTCTTCCTTCAAGAGGAAGAAAACAGGCCAACAGCTGTGTGAAATCCTTAATTCCTCTGGAGTGTCAGTTAGCTCGACCTGATAACAAATGTGAATGTCTCAGACATCAGTAAACAGTAAATGGCTGGGCTGCATCAAGGGGAGAGAGACAGAGACCCACTCCTACCAAGCAAGGATGGGGAGGGCACTTCTCTATGGTGGTGCTGCTTCTGGCTTTGCCAGTCTTCTCAAACATCCTTTGGACCAGTCCTTGCTATCCCAGCTGCAAGACACTGTAGGACTCCCCTTGCTTTGGACAGGGCCAGATGGCAGTGGATCACATGCAGAACCTGTCCTTGCACACCAGGTATCAACTGGAGAACAGACTAGGTTGGGAGTCCTCTTACTTTACATCTTGTTCTGCTCCTTAATGTCTTACCCATTTGGGAGGACTGAGATAATGGACTGCAAAAAGCTGGTGATGTTTTATCAAGATACTGACAGCTTGCACCATTCCTTTAGACTTCTAGAAGGATCTGTCTTCTTAGTAATTATTAAAGTCTGCCTTTTTGGGAACTGTCCTTGCATGAGATAAACTGGCCTTTTACTTCAGATCAGCAATGACATCTTGTCTTGGCCTCTAATAACATCAGAGCATATGAATTTCATGTTTTTAGAATGGCTGTCACCTCCTTGGAAACCTCAGATAATTATAAGGCTCTTGCTTCTGCCTTATTTTGCATTTTACTATTATTCTGTCCCTCAGATAGCTGTGTCTGTCCCTCCCATTTGTTCCTCTTTCCCTCCCAACACAATTAGCTCTACATTTTGATTAACCAGACCATTATATTAAGTGCTCACGGTCAGTTGTCGTAATAACTGCCTGGGTTGGGCCTGTGCAGGTTATTAGTTTAATTTGCATTTATCTGTATAAGCCTTCCTCATGAAGGGAAGGGCCAAGGGATAGCTCAGTCTCTTTCCAGGAAGGCCAACTTTAAAGAGATGTGGCAGGAGTGCTGGTTTCATGGTGTGATTTAAGATGGTCATTTTGGAAAGAAGGACAAAGAACCCCAGCAAAACCCTTCTGCTTGCTACCCAGAATCTCTTCTTGTCCCTGTATTCCTCTTTCCTGCCACATCAAATTGGCGCTAAGTAGAGACCTTGTTTATCCAAAAAGCCTACTGACAGGTCTTGTGGTAAATGAACCTGAAGCCATGATCATCGTGTGCATGATTTTTAGCACCAGTTCTGCAGATTCTTTCTGGGAGGGCAGCAGGGCAAGTATTAGGCCGATGTTTTTTAAATTAAGGGTAAGCAGAACTCTGAGCCGGCTGCCTCTACAACTGCAGTGGCCAACCACATTGGTAAGAAAATTGCTAGTATTTCTCAGTGCTGGGCCTTGATGCTTGCTTGATGTGAATTCAAGGGCAAGGCAAACAGAAGCCAAACTTATGTTTGAGCACAAGGCAAAGGGTCCCTGCTTCATTTCCAGTGAGGGAAATATGAAAGCATGTGCCCCTCCCCCCCAGCTCCCTTCCAGAAATGGAAGCCTCCCATCCAGTGCAGAAGGATCCCTAGACCTGTTGCTGCCTGGAGTGATGGGGTGTCAGTGGGCAAAGCCTTCAGTACTTACTCCAGCAGCCAGGACACCAGTGCAGGGACAAAATGGCTGGCGTCATGTTGTTCCTCTCTTCCTGTCATCTCCCAAGGTCATAACTGTCTTCCCCTACTTCCAGGGGAGTTAGTATTGGAAAGATGCCAGAGGTGATTTACACTTCTCACAGCCGTCATTCCAGGCCTTCACTTGTGCCTAGATCACTCACTGATGGTTTTATCTGCAACTTACGTAGTGTTACAAAAAAGGGAAAGAAGAAGGAAGCAGATGACGTGACATGACTCTGTGAGACCCTTTGGATCTGCTAATGAACTCATACTCACCACATGAATGATGTAGTGTATCCTCTGTTAATTCAGGACTGATGTTACTAGCAATCCCAGTCCTGCACTTCACCCTTTTTGGCTTTTCCACATATGCATGCACACATATAAACACTACAGTCTGCACCTGCACTCTGCCCTGTGAAGTGCCGACAATGTAGAGTTTAGCGCATAGTTCAGCCAAAACCTCAGTGAAGGTAATTCGAGTTCATCCTTCTTTTTTCTTCAATCCCATTATCCACCATAATCTTCATACTGTCCCCCTTGTCCATCCTCAGTCAGTCACTCGAACCAAGTCATCTAACATTCTGCTGTAGCATGTTAGTGAAGGCCCAGCTGCAGAGGAACAGTGAGGGGATTACCAGGAAGTATCAATACTAGACTACAGAAGAGAAATTACCATACCTACTTGCTTTGTTGAAGCCTGTTGAGATGCCACTTAACTGTCTGTGTATGTATTTCCATGTGTGTTTGTTGTTACCAGCTCAGGAAGGAGTAAATCCTCCTTCTACTAGTTCTTAATATCATCTTTCAACATTTAAAATCACAATTTTTTTACCTTCAAAACTGGGAGTCTTTCTTTTCTTGGGTAGTTTTCGTTTCACTTCTGGCTGACACTTGAAAAACTCAGATATCAGAAAGGAAGACACTTTGGGATTCAGAGTGCTTTTTAAAAGACACTGAACAAACCCAGCCTCCACTAACTTCTGTGGAAGCTGATGTTTCTCACTAGCTCCTATGATCAAGCCAGGATTTTCTGTATTTAAAAATTAACTTTTCTTTCCTTTTTCTGAATGGTTTCTCCTTTCCCTGAGAGTATTTCCTAAGGTGACTAAGGAGAGGAGGAGCATTAGTAACACTCTGAGACAAGGGATGATGCTTGACATTACCAGAGCACTGCTGAGCAGGAAGACACATTGCTGGAACACTGTATTTGCGGTGATGAGCTTGCCCTAAAGGCTGTCAGAAGTGGGTCTGCAAGGGAAGGGCACCTCCAGACTCCAGCTTGTATGGCTGGCACTCTAGGAAGAGGCGTGATCATTTTAAAGCTGTGAGGAAGTTCACAGTACTGATGCTTTAGCCAGCGATGCCCAAAGCAGGGCCTTCTGTTGAAATCAGGGGCACAGCAGTGCAGGAAAAAGCTAATTCAGTGTTAGAAGTTCCTTTCACAGTCATTACAGACTAATCAGTGTAGGAACTGGAGTAACAGAAAGACATCAGAAGTCAATTAGCAAAAAATAACTTCTCCTGTTTGTATGTCTTTCAGATCGAAATGTTAGAGCACAAATACGGAGGTCACCTGGTATCTCGCAGGGCAGCCTGCACCATCCAGACTGCTTTCCGGCAGTACCAGCTCAGCAAGAACTTTGAGAAGATCCGCAACTCACTGCTGGAGAGCCGCATGCCACGCCGCATCTCTCTGAGGAAAGTCCGGGTCCAGAATTCAGAGAGCTTCTCTGCTGAGAAAGCCCTGGTGGAGGGGTACAACTTTGTGGGCATCCCATTGGTGAGGTCCCCATCTTTGCCAGCCACCATCAGTGGGGCACTGACCGAGCTGGAGGACTCCTTCACTGAGCAAGTTCAGTCCCTGGCCAAGTCTATTGATGATGCCCTCAGCACCTGGAGCCTGAAGACCATGTGCTCACTGCAAGATGGGGGCTCATACCAGATAAGGGAGACTTTCAGTGCCAGCTCAATGCAGCCAAACCAAGACTTAGAAGCTGAGCTGCAGGACAAGGAGAAGGAGGAAGGGCTCCTGCCAGATACCCTACCCAAGAGCAGCAGCACTCTCATGATGGCTTTTCGAGATGTCACAGTCCAGATTGACAACAAGAACATCTCTGTCTCATCGTCTACCTCGGTGTCCATGGCAAACTGCCTCAGCAGCAATGCCCAGGCTGGGCTCTCTCAAACTACCAAGGCTGAAGAAATCCCAGGAGAAGGGGAGGGAGAAGCCAGTGAACCACCGGCCGCCCCAGAGAGCTTGCCTGAGTCTAGAACTCTCCAGAACAGCCACACTTTCACCGAAGTGAATGTCAGTACTAATGGCACAGGAGACAGCAGTGCTGAGCCTGGGCAGATGGCAGTGCAGAAGCTCCAGTTTGATGGCAGCAATGAGACGGGGCAAAGCAAAGGCTCTGAGTCTGAGAATGTGGACAACTCAGAGCAGCTGAGCAGCAGCAGCACCTCAACTTCAGCCAAGTCAGCCTCTGAGGTGTCCTCAAAAGAAGCACTGCAGGCCATGATCCTCAGCCTCCCAAGGTACCACTGTGAGAACCCAGCTAGCTGCAAGTCCCCCACACTTTCCACAGACACCATGAGGAAGCGCCTCTACCGCATTGGGCTGAACCTCTTTAATATGTAAGTGACTCTTCCTCTTTTGTATTTCCCAGCCTATTTCATGCCTCAGAGGAACAGGTGATGGCAGGCTTTTGGTCCAGATCCATCTCTGGGGAAGTTCTTTCATATTCAAGGGCATGACCATCTGGTTATGCAGTGCAGACCACAGGTTGGCTGCCCAAAAGCTTTTTACCTAAAGTTCCCCAAGTGCTGTCCTGATCCTTCTGCCCAACAGAGGAACAAGCCCAGCGCCCTATGAATAATGCCCATGCTTTCCTGAATTCTGAACCTTCAGTCCCAGTTGCTGTCCATTTGGCATCCACCAGCTGAGCCTGGGATCTAGGCTCCTGCTCCACTCTCTTGTAAAGGACCAAGTGTAGCTGGGGATGTAAACCCAGCCCTGGTTACTTAACATGGGGCATTTCCGAGTAAGGAGAGAGAGAGACAGAGGTAGAGCTGAGCTTGGCTAGCCCAGAATGAGTGCTCTGGCTGTCATTTTCCTTCTAGTATTTGGGTAGATTTTCACCTGACAGACCAGGTTTAGTCATCTCAGTCTCTCACACATCTGAGTGATATCCTATGAAAAAGCTGTAGGTGTGAAAGCAAAGGCAGAGCAGCCCAGAGATTACCGTCAGAAGAGGTTAACTCAAGGGGTCACACACAGTCTATTTTGGATTGGCAGAAAGCAGCTGAGCTCCTATAAGGAGCTTTAGATTTGCTTGTTGACTTTTGATGAGACTTTTCTAATCAAAGCAAGCCATGAGAAATAGTGGGTTTTGCTCCATCATCACACTGTCATCTTATGCTGTCTAGGTTTCCGTTTGAGTCCCCTGATGAAGACGCTGGGGATGTAATGCACCCATACCAGAAGAATGTTTTGCCACGCATTACCGTGGACCTTTTGGTCAGAGCGAGGACTAAAGATTACGCAGTCCTGGGCAGTTTTGCACAGACAAGGGGGCAATACACAGGATTTATATATGTGTAGCATGGAGGCTGTGGACCCCAGGAGGCACGAAGCTGGAAGAGAGGTTTTTAGGGCTGGGCGCACAGCACATCCAGAACTGAAGTGATGTTAGAGCAGACAGATTTAGGGCTCTTACAGAACTGAGGAAGACATTTTATCTCTGAGATCACGATGTGAACAGGTGGGTCCACGTGTCTATATCAAAGTCAGGCTCTGGGCCCACACAGATTCACCTGATGAACACAAGCATGCTCAAAGGAGAGGAGATAGCCACCAGACACAGGTGGGGGTTGGTTATTATAAAGCTAGTTCCAGGTCCACATGAATGTCTGGGACAGGTGTACTTCTGGAGGGGGATGTGGGGCTCATGTCTCTGCTACTAAGTGTTTCAGTATTCTCAGCCATGCTCGGAAGGAGTCCCTTCCTTTGGTTTTCCTGTGGTTCCTGCATAGTTGACATGAGCATTGATGTGAAGTTAAAGTAGGAGTGAAAATGCTTTTTCCCAGCCTTTCTTCCTCCCCCAATCTGCCTGGCACACATTCATGTGACAGATTAGCAGCGCCAGGTCTGTTTTGAGGAAGCAGCTCTGCTGTCTTCCTTCATTCAGTGACCTGGGTTCACTGCATCTTGCAGGTCCCTCTGGGATAGAAGACTTACTGTGGAGCTCTGAACACAACTTCCTAGCCAGGCTTCCCCTGCTCCCTTGAAACTAGCTGCTGAAATAATGTGCGGTAATGTGTAAGGCTCAGTTTTCTTGACAAAACGTTGGAGGACCAGGAGGGAGGAAACTGACCTGTTAGCTCTGGGCAGTGAAGCCTTTTTTTTTATTCTCTGAGCGGGATCTAAGGGACACATGGCTCCCCTTGTGACACCATAGTGCACCTCCATCCAAGGGGCTGGGAAGGCCATTCAGCTTTCTGCAGTTATTTGGTTGTAGGTTTCCCTGTCAATTTCTAGCAAGGAGCCAGTTTACCACTGTAGGGTTTGTGATGTGGGCACCAACCCATAGGGCATGGAGCTGAGGCCGTGCGTGCCTGTGTGCACATCCTTTCTGTTGACCACTCCCCTGGACCAAGAGCTGAAAGCCTCCAGTCGCTAGCAGCATCTGCCATAGTCTATCCAGCCTTGAGTTGCATTTTCAGAAAGCAGTGCTCTGGCTCGGAGCAGCCCCCTGGGAACACATCAATGCTGCGCTGCTGTGGCACTTTCCCCATTCCCACTCCACAGTGAGGGGGTGGAATCCCTGGAACCGAGAGCACTTCATTATGCAGTGCTGCTGTAATAACTCAGTGTGTGTGGGCAGCTGGCTGCGTGGGCAGAGGGAAAGCCAGCAGGACGTGAGGAATCCCGCAGCATTTGCTGGCTGTGCTTAACACCCCTGCAACACTAAAGAAAATAGCAGGGACCAGGCTCAGGAGGGATGGAAGTGGAGTTGTCTGCTGCACATCTGGGTAAAAGCTGCATGCTGCAGTACATGGGACACATCTCCAAGTGTTCAGTGGCAGAGATGCTGCAACGCTGTCAGGATTTTGTGGAGAAAAAATTGAATCCCAGGAAAAACTGATGAAAGGCTGCTGTTAGTGGAAGAATAGTGTGTGCAAGTATATTTGAGTTATAGTCTAGGCAGGGCAGGAGGGCTGTCACAGCTGGACTGTTTTATCCTACATCCTCTTGCATTGTGTGTGCCATCTCTTCTGAAATCTGCACATCCATGCTCGTGTGTGAGCTGCATTTTTCTGGCCATATTCAGCTCCCAGCTCCTTTGGAGTGAATCCAAAGTCAGTCCAGTGGTTCTGGAGTCACACCAGTGTAGCTGAGATCATCCTCGTGCTGTGAACACCATACTGTCCCTTGCCAAATACCAAAGTGTACAGGTGGAGGTGCATTTTATGAATCTCCATTGCTTAGCCTGACTTTAGTCCTGACCATATGACCTTTGCACGTAGCAGAGAACTTCGCCCATGCTCTCCAAAGGTGAACCAGGAGATCTGTGTGATAATACAGAAGGTGCACTGTTGCTTTTCCCTGAAGAAGTCCTGGATTTTTTAGTATCAGATCTTGCAGCTCTCCTGTTCATAAATTGACTTGTTCTCCCAGCCACTCTCCCCAGGGATGCCACACTGCCCAGGATATTTTCTTTGTGACATTACAGAGTAAGCAGAACTGTTTCAAGCCCATCTACTTTTTGTATACCCATGAGGCCCCTGTAAGGAGCAGGCCATACTCCTGAATGCTGATCCCCTTATAGCTAGACATATGTTGCTCACCCACATCCTTCACCACCTGACAGTGTCACAGTCTGTGCCTGTGCATATCATGCATTCACGTGCTCTGAGATCTCATCCTATCCTTTCCTCACCCCGGGAAACTGCCTGAGCAAACTCACTTCCTGAGCCTTGACAGAGATCCCTGAATTTGGGTTAATGATGGAAGTATCGCATCCTTTTACGAAGATGTTAGCCTCTCACCTCTCCCCACTCACCAGCTCAGAGAACCAAGGGAATGTGGAAATCTTCCTGGCATTTCACTAATTCCCTTCAGCAAGAGTGCATCATGACAGACAGCCTTCAGTGGGGCAGACTGAAACACAGGAAGAAAACCTCCTGCACAATACACACATTGTACTGTGGGACAGGCTTCACATAGGCACAGGCATTCCCAGGATACATAGAAGCATGTGTACACATAGGAAACGTGAGGAGAAAGCCAAAATATGCAGACACACAGGCTCTGATGAACACATATGATGAAGGAGAAATCTGCATGTACAGGACATAGACACACACAACCATGTGTGCTCGTTGAGACACGCACTAGCCCCAAGAGCTGCATATGCGGGCGCAGACACTGGCACACTAACAAGCAGAAAATCACTCCCACAACCAGGCAGTCAGGCCCACTCAGCACCAGGCCTGTTCCCAGAGAGGCGCTCACAGCCACAGAGGGAGAAAAACCCTCTGTCTGGGAGCTGCATGCAGCTCTCTCCCAGCTCTGACAAGGCATTCTCCAGGTGCATGCTCTTATCCACCCACACACAGAGATTTCTGCCTGAGGGGGTAAATCAATAGAGAAGGGAAGAACAACACAGCTAAGGGTGGAGGGACTGGAGGAAGAGATAAGCAAATCTGAGCATGGGATTTCTGCTCAAACAGCCGGCACCAGGCTCAGGTGAAGAAGGTAGAAAGTGTCACTCAACACTGAGCACTGAAAATGTATGAAAAAGAGATTATTTTTTTTTACAGAAAAAGTGCCCACCTTTGGTTATCCCCCTTTGTGTCTTGAGATTCATTTGCCCATAGACTGTGGCAGCAATGTCTTCTAAGTCTCTTCACAGACACGTTTTTCCCTTTGCCTTTGTCTGCCCTACAGAAGGTGCAACCCCAGCTTCCCTAAAGCAAAGGGCCATGTGCCCAGCTCTCACCCCTGGTCCTTGAGGACGGCTCTCTGTGGGTTGCGTTTGGAGCAGCTGAATGTACTGATATTTCCTGTGCTGTCTGTGTGGAACGCACAGGCTAATCATGTCCTCACAGGGGCCCTAAACAAACCAAGCTGGGGCAGGGAGGGTACAAGAGCCTTTGACTCTGGAGCAGACAGATGGCAAAGAGGGTCACGGACGAGTCTGATGTCGTGCAGCAGGATTCTTTGTGGCAGTGGGATGGCACTTGTGATCGCCATGTGACAACAGGTGCTGCAAGTGACACAGCGGGTCCCACGGCATCCTTTTGACCTCAGCAGCAACTGGGGAGCACTTCCCCAAGCCCCAAGTCACTTTTCCCAGCCCCCACCAGTTCCATCCCTGCCACACACATGAACTCATAGGAGCCCATGTACATACCGAGGGCTGCATTGCTGCAAGCCATGAGGTGAGCCAGAGGCAATAATGCCTCAAAGGTATTGTGCAAACTCACCATGTCTCTGTCCTTTCCTTTCAGAAACCCAGACAAAGGGATCCAGTTCCTGATCTCCCGAGGCTTCATCCCCGACACCCCCATTGGGGTGGCACACTTCCTGCTCCAGCGGAAGGGCCTCAGCCGCCAGATGATTGGGGAGTTCCTGGGAAACAGCAAGAAGCAGTTCAACAGGGACGTCCTGGAGTAAGTGTGGAAACCTCTTGCCCTCCTCCCTGCACTGTAAAGGAATTGCCAGCCCACTCTGCCCCTGGCTACACTAGCAAGCACCCCGTCCTCCATGCCACTCCATCCCCACTCTGCAGGAACTTCACCATTCCCACTGCCTATGTGGCACCTCTCAATGTATTTCCCAGCAATGTGTTTCCCCCTTAATATCAGCAGCCCTTTCATTTCAGTCTCTCCTCAGAAGGCTTGTAATCATCTAGCAGGAGCTCAGCACCATTGGGTGGTAGAACTAGTGATGCTAGGAGGTTTTGTGGCTGGGAAACTCTGTGACTGGGGTCTCACTCTATCCAGATAAAGCACCTCTGATGCTTTCTGGAAAGTACTGAGAGGCAGAGAAGGAAAAATATCTGCTCCTTGCTGTGAGACCAGCAGGGAGCAGCGAATGCTGGCTCCACATCTGGTTCTCTTTCTGTCACTGTCTCCAGTTTTCAGATGGGTGGCCTTTTCAGTTTGTCCACCTGCACAATGGGGATGACAAGAGGGGAGTTGGTCCTGTTTATGATAATGAAGAGGCCTGCACAAGAAAGCATGCTACTAAGGGTTTATCATTACCACTGCAGTCACAGAGTACTGAGGAACATCCCCACTCCCAAAACTCCAATGGGCTGAGCTGTCCCTTTTCTGAACAAGGTCTCAGGTTTCCTCTGTTTCTGTTCAGTGGCTGCCTTTGCTGAATTGTTCCCTTCAGTTCTCCCACTGGGACCCTTTCCTGGTCACACAAGCCATGCATCTCTCAGCCTATGCATCTCTCAGCCTACACCTCTCTCCTCTTTCAAGTCTTGCAATTTGGGCTGCAAAATCCTGTGAATACCTATACTACCTAAGTGTCTGCCTGTAGCTCTGCCTTTCACATTGTAACCATTGCTAACTTGTCAGCCCTCAGCATTGCAGGAGCACGGTCTGAAGTGTTGGGAAGAAAAGTGTCTTACTTGTTGTTCTGAGTGTTGTCCAAGATGACAGGCTTTCTGCAAAGATAGGCCTGGGGAACTGAGATGAGCCTTTGTTTCCTGCTTGGTCCTGCTCTACTTCAGATAAGGGAAAAGGAGAAATCATAGCTCTCTGTATGATAAAAAGGGGACATCAGGAACAGGGGACACCACCTCTGCAACCCTGAGAACTGCTGTAGCGAAGGCAGGGCGAGTTTGCACCAGAGTGTGAATGTGAGGGCTGCCATGCAGGGTGATGTGACCTGTCTAGTCAGGGGAAAACAAGCTCATTCAGAGACTTATTTCAAGGGATGACCAGCAATCAGCTGGGTCTTGCTTTTATTAGGCAGAACACAGTTCTTAGTGAGAGCTGCCTTTACAATAGGCAGGGAGTCCTTTGCACTGTCTCCTTTATTATATTCTCCCATTCTCCAAAATGTTCTCTATCTCCCTTGAATTTTGCAGTGGTTTCTCTTGAACTAAGCCAAACAGAAACCCTAAATCCAATACACACACCACTTCTACTCCAGGGAAAGACTAGAGGATGCCAGTTCAAGAGCCAAATCCAGGCCCAAATTTCAAAATTCATTCCTGCTGCAATTGCTACTGCTTATTGCTGCAGGTACCTGACCTTTGGTCCAGCTCTTTTTTTAATATACTGTATGGGTATTGATTTGGCCAGCAACAAGACACATGTTCTTTCCAGTCTCTTCACGCGGAGAGCTACAATTAAAAGTAATTGCCTCTTTTTCTCCAGCAAGCAATGTGTGGGCTGCTTCCCCTGACAGATACTCTGCTGAAGTCCAAACCTAGCCTCTGCACAGACAAGGAAATACTGCAATAGCAATAGGCTGGCACTTCCTTGTTGTCCTAAATTTCACATCATCCCTGCAAATGACCATGTTCTTCTGCCTCACATGTGATTACAAACTCTGTATCAGCAGCTCCTGGGAACAGTCCCTATTGCAAAGCTTGATGTCTGCCTCCCAGCCTCAATGCCCAGGAGCTGCTATGTTGTGGTTGCCTTTCTTGTCTCTGCATGTTGCAGGAGGCCCATTAAAGCAGGTGGCCCTACTCTGGCATGCTCTGCTTACTCTCAGTTTCCACTGCACCTTTCAATGTAGAACTCCAAATGTTCCATGAAAGAATGACCCTGCCATCCTATTTACAGATGTGGAAAGCAAGACTCAAAGATGGGAACTGAGCTATTGAGGCTGTGTGTACATGGACATATCTTGAACATGGACTGTGTGTACGTGGACATATATCAAGCAACTGAGTCTGAATTTGGGCTTCAAACCTGTGCCTGATCTCTCCTGGCAACAGATGATGTTCTTGAACCAACAATCTGTGCTGCCATCCCCTCTTCACAATAAATTGCTGATTCGTCTTCCTTAAAGGCAAAGAGAAAAGTAGGCATAAAATATACACAAAATGTTCTAAAACAGGAAGGAAAGAACATATTCAGCTGGTTGTAGCTGTGCTATTTGCAGGTACTTTCACTCTCTTCCTGTGTCAGTTCTGAGCTTGGGGTTAGCAATGGTTGGTGAGTATTGCAAGCAAATTGTCATCAAATGCTTGTGAGAGCTGGCTGGGCAATGGCTGCACATGCAGTGGTGTGACATGCCTGGAAACAAGGCATTGCCAGGAGAAATCCTGACCCACGATTATCATCCTGGATATTTTTCCTGTCCATGCTGCAGGAAGAAGAGGGCTGGCAGTGTAGTATAGCGTGCTGGCATTTCCAGTACACTATAGCTCAGGGGCTAGTCACAACTTCTGAGTTGTTTGTGTGGGAGCAAGAGGCAGCTCAAAGACCTTCTGGCATTTTACAACTGTCTAAGACCTAGTGTGGCTCTCATTTGCCATCTAACTCTAATCAAACTAGCTCAGGAACACTGGCACAGATTGGGAGAATGGACTCTGCAAGGCCTGTCTTGCAGTCCCTACATCTACCCACGCTTAGCAAGCCAGTGTTAGGGTACGTGGTATTCCTTGGAGAATAGTAATTTTTGTGGCTCAAGTGGGCAGAAGAATGGGCAGTGCTGGTCCTGGCAAGCTCAAATGCCCAGGCAGGGTGGCCATGAACAGCCAGTAGTTGTTGGACAGGAACTGACCATCCGTAGTGAGCAAGCCTGTATGCAGGGCGAGTGGTTTCTGCTCTTTCACATCCCAGACCTGGCACTGGAGCCTTTCCAGCCCATCCTCTCTCCCCCAAAAGCAATTTTAATTATTGATGCCACTTGCTGTGTTAGTTTAGCTTTCACTCGCTATGAAAACTTGTGTTAGAATTGCGTATTGTAAGCATTGTTTCTATTGCAGCCAGGTTGAATTAACCCAACTGCATGAATAAATAATAGGACAGCTTTTAAAACATCTGCAAAAGTGTCAGCCTCCCTTGTGCATTTGGAGGCAGGGCAGAGCTGCCTAGGTTACAAACTCCAGACTCAGCTTTAAGTCCAGCCATAAGTCTATACTCTGCAAACTTCTCTTGGCTTCTGTAGGTACTGAAGCTGTGCTGGCTGACAAACAAGCCAACCACCTCCTGTTCCTGGAGTCAAGCAACAGAGCTCAGGAGCACACAGTGGCATTTGGCACTGTGAAGATGACCCCACCAAGTAAATGCAAACCTCCAGAGAAGTGCCATGCTGGTTGCAAAGCCTCTTATGTACATGGTCAGGGCGGTGAGTGACGGTAATGAGGCTTGAGCACTTTGGTATGCTATTTTGCCTTCCCCCACCTGCATGCCCAGCGCCTAAAAGCACTGAAATTATATTCTTCCTTCCATCTTCCTACTCTGTCTTTCGCCCTTTAACTGATTTTCTTGGAACTCAGAAAAGGTGTCTGGATAACTCACAAGTAATTATACACGCTAGCCAGAGGAACAAGGGATAGACCAGGGGATTTTCAACAGTATCTGACTATAATTGGCACACATCCTTTGATAACACTAAACTGCTCAAACCTGTCTGTTTAGGGAGATGCAGCATGTCATTTTCTTTTACAGAAAAGGCTTCAATCTTTAAAAGTAGGATTTATCTCACCTTTTGCTAGCCACCACCAAGTTTAGCATCTTCTATCAATTTATGAATTCCTTTAGTCAATGGAGAGACACAGGTCCCTCCAAAGTGTTGTTTTTCTCAATGTGCTAGTTTAGGCTGGACATCTAGCTTTTAGGCATTTTATGTTAGAGGGGATAAATCCCATCTGTAACCAGTTTTGAGCATCCCACAGTAACAACCATTCACTGTGTTCCAGCATCCCACAGAAAGATCCAGCCTCTTCTCCTGGGAATCTGCTTCCACAACCTGCCCTGCAGCCAGCTGGGGACTCACTGAGGACCTACCCTAGGGTTTCAATGTCTACCGGTCCAGGGAATACATCTGTAGAGAGGTAGCCTGGGCCATTAAAGCACTGATCTGGTACTGGGCAGTTTTTATCAAATCTACTTGGCAAGTACTGCAGAAAAATATTTTTGTTACTTTGAAAAAGTCAGGCCCAAGCCATTAACACATATTTTTTAGATGAGACACATCATCATTCTTGCATCCTTTCTTCATTCCTTTCTTTTGTATTACATGCTCAGATGTATTGTTTATTTCTTTCTATGCACTCTTCACTCTGTGTTTATTTGTTGCTTTTGTTCTCCTTCATTCATACTTCCCTTTAGTTCATTCTTCCCCTCCACCTGTTTCTGACTCAGGAATTGCTTCCATGTATAGTTCATTCATGAACAAGATAATGTGAGTGATGCCATGAATGGAGCCGGCTGTGCTGCTGGGACTGGATGGTTTGTGTTCAGGTCGTAGGACTTGGAAGTGCAGAAGTGGCTGTCCTGGTGCATTTGCTGTCAGAGGAGAAGGGGGCAGGGAAGCAAGCAGAGGAGACATTGTGCTGAGTCGGGGGCTGGTTGGTGTTAGACTGTAAGTGGCTGTTAGACACACTCTCCCTGTGGGTGAGCAGCTCTCCTGTCTGTCAAGCATGTATTGTCTCCTCTTTCTTTCATGGGAAGTCGGGGAGAGAAAAGCTGCGCTTAGGAGTGTAAGTGCAGAGCTGGGAACCCAGCAAAGAGGCTGTCTCTCAAAGAACTGTTAGATTCCTCTTGGACTGGCAGAGTGAACTTGACAGGTTAGCCCAAACTAGCCTCCCTTCCCCTTCTCACTGAGGGCATTACAGAGGATCAATAAGGAGCATGCATTATAGGAGGGTTTGAGCAGCACAGTGCTGCAGCATGCACTGTGGAGCAATAGATAATGATGTGATGGAAACAGGACAGAAGGAAGAATGCATTAGGCAGTTCTGACCTCCTGCTGCAAGCAGAGCTGTGTCATAGATCAAACTTGTGAACAAGAGCCACTTTCCCATGCCAGGCTTGCAAAGGCCGAAGGTCCAACTTGAAGCTGCCTAGGTGCCCAGGGAAATAGTGGTTTCCAGTGTCCCCTGGAGGGGAAGATGAAGGCTGGGCAGAACCCTTCCCTGCATGGCCAGCATGCCTGCAGTGGGAACAGCTCTCCACTGTGGCAGGCAGCTCTGGTGCAAGGCACGGTACGCTGGGCAATTTCTTGCTTAGGAGGGAGTGGATGCCCAAGTGAGTAGCCATGTGAGCTATCAACAACCCTGGGAGGGCACGTAGGTGTTAGCCTCAGAAAAAAACCAGGCAATACATGCAGTGCAGCTTTCTCCAGAAAGGGAAGACTGGTGTGGGCCACAGTCTCTGTTGTAGAGACTGCCCTTGTACAAGGAGGGCATGGAGGGGAGGACTGGGATATGCGCCTTTGCTGGTGCAAGGGATCAGGGAGTTCTGCTCACTCTTCTTTCTGTGAGCCTCAGTTAACATGTGCAGGGCAGCCTCCTCACAGGGAGCTGAACTCTTCCTCTGCAGTCCACCCTAAGCCTGGTTCATCTTCAGAAAGCTTGTAGGGTTAGGGAAGCTGAGAAGAGGGATGTTCTTTATTAATATCTTTGTGCCTTGTGGTTTTAAACTTTCCACCTGGCTGCCTCTCCCCTTGCTCCCTCCCTGAGCATGGGCTGCAGGTTCTTTACAGATGCTTTTAGTTGCAGCCCAGCTCCTGCTGCATTGTCACCTGAGCGGAAAAGCTGGAAAATAGGTCATTACACTTGGGCGAGCAGATCCCAGCCCCACAGGATACAGCTGCTTCCTGCCTTCACTGAACCCTTTCACTGCAAGGCTTTTTTGCCATGCTTAGCTCTATGCTAAATCGTTTCAGCTCTGATGCAACTATGTCCACCCCTTTTTGGGGGGATCTATGTCCTGCAGCCTAGGAGGCAGCATGGCTGCCACAGAGGTAATAGCGGAGCAAAACGATCCAGCTAGGAGCCTACCCTTTGGTCCTGGCACCTGGCATGCATGCAATTCTCTGCAGTTGTGAGGTGCCTGTCTGCCAAGTGCCTCAGGACAGACCAAGCTCCCCATGTATACAGGTGGCACAAGAGCCCTTACACTCCACCATCTTGTTTATGAGGCAGAGTGTCAGCACTTTTCCTGCTCACTTCATCAACATGATCCAAACATCCAAAGTCCTGTCCCTGCAGGTACTGCGCTAAACACATTTCTGGATGCACTGTGAGCTCAATTCACGTGGCTTGTTGCAAGTCCGTGGGGAGGAAGGAGTTGAAACAGGAGGAGATTTTATAAGGTGATTACTCTGCCTCTATTTTGTTATCCTTCAGGCCTCCTGGTGGTCCTGGAATAGGCACCTCACAGGCATTCCGCTGTTTGTGGAAAAATGAACCCAGCACTGGTTTTGGCACGTGCACATAAGCTGCTGGTTTATTCCTTGTATTCAGAGAGCTATCCACTCTCAGCTCAACCTTTGTCTCTTGCATTGGCAAATCCAGTTCTGGGGAGAAACACCCCCCTTCGTGCATGCGGTTACGTTGCCTTTTACATTGCAACTCTGGATGCTGATGAGATCAATGTACTTTTTGCAGTGTACTTGACAAGATATCCTATGTCATCTTCCAGGGTCTCTACCTTGAAAATAAAAGACCTGCTTGCTCTGGTTTCACAAAGAAAAGTTGCATTGCATTTCAGGGGAACTCTTGATATAGGGACCGCAGTGAATTTGGAAAGTTAACAGGAGTCTGTAGAGGAGTCTGAGGTCAGGCAATGCAGCAAAACTTGTAGCCACCTAGAAGAGGAGCAGGAACATGGCAGCCCTGTGGCACAAGGCTCTTTCACTCTTTGATTGGAGTTTGCTGTTTCAAATTTGCTCACAAAAAGTATCAGACAACTGTGATCCACCATTCTTTCTGTCTGCCTGGCAGCAGAAAGTAGCAGCATACCTGATGGCTCCTCTAGGAGCTATTCCTCAGACCTTTGGCACAGGCTTTGTCAGATAAATCAAATGCAAGTTCAGGCTGAGTTTGCTTGAGTCAGACTTTCTTCCTAACCTGTCCTTTCTGTTTGGTCAACTTTTCTCAGGAAGCAAGATGCTTCCTTCTTTAGGCTGAGAGACAAATAGAAGGGTCTCCCAGGAGTTCGTCTTAGAATTTACAAAGTAAACCTGCATCTGTCAGTCCGTGAAAGAAACTCTCAAAGGAGAAGCTGAGCATAGCTCATGTAGCAATGCCTGTTTGAGTTTGAAAAAAGCTATAAACAGCTGCCTTGTCCTACTTGTCCTAATAAAGACTTGATGCTTTCTGTATCAAGGGCATTGACTTTATTATTTGAGATTTGTAGACAAAGGGGAGGATGTGTTAGAGCCACCTGTGTGAAGGAGGAAAGACTGATCAATGAGGGAGGGAGCGAAAGGTACATGATTTAATGCTGGTGGATTGGGGTTACTAGGGTGACCTCAGCAGGTCTCACTGGTGTGTGCAAGGACTCTGCTTTCACACGTCTGGAAGGAGACAATAACAGCAAAATCATTGGAGTCAATGCTGAGAAACATCACGCATTGGAAAGGATTAAAAAATAATAAGAAAAGTCCAACTGCAGAGGTGGTTGCAGCTGTGAACACAATAACGACTAACCAGAGAAAAACTTTTCTTACTATCAAAGATAAATTCCAAGAAGCAGAACACCTTGATGTCAACCCAAGGGACATGTGAGTATAAATACGAGAAAAATAAAAATAACAAAGGAAAGAGGCAGTAGAGGAAAATTTTGCTGTTGCCAGAAACCATTTGTGAATGTTTCTGCAGTCCACCTCTTGGAGAGGAAAAAAAAAGATTTCATGTAAGATTTCCTGTGAGAGCAGCCCCATTGATTCTTTGCTCTTGCTTCTCACCAGTTGTTCCTAAGTTTTGATTATATAGAGTTTGTACAGGCAAAGAGCCCACATTTCCTAGTTCAGATTGTAAGGACTCCAACCTTAGAAGATACTGAAGACTCTATGTTCAGGCAGAGCTCTTGGCAAGTTATTCTGCAGGTGTCACTCCAGTTAAGCAATGATATCTCAACTCTTGAATCAATAGGGGAATGGAGGAATGGAGAGACGTCTCTGAGCATTTGAACCCTGTCCCTCACCCATTTGAGACAGCGTGCAATAGATTTTTATTCTAGCAAGGCTGCACATGGCATTCAACAGCCTACCTCACAAAACACTTCCCAGCAGCCTACAGCAAACTGCATCACTATAGAAAAGACCAACAGACGCATCTCCAGTTTATCACAGAAAGGAAGAAGAAACTGATGACAGCACATCCCTTTATTAGCAGTGGTTGGTTTGGTAAAATTTCCAGATAATCCTAGGAAATGGAAGGATCCCCTCCGCCTCTATTTTCCCTGTACCACTCCTCATACAGTACTAGACAACCTGTCTTGCAGAAAATTTCCTCCTAACCTTAAATTTGGGGTCAGTTTATCCTTTACAACATGAGAAAGCAAACCAAACACAATACAGAGGATGAAATAAAGGGGGGGGGGGGGATATAATTAGCATCCAAGATATATAGAAGCAGAAGATGTGAAGTCTTTGAATTTTTAATACAGTTGTGATGTCAAGGTGGTGCCATATGACTGAAGATTAGCAAATTAGTACTTTGTATTTAAGAAAGGCTTAAAGAAAATGGGATTTTGGCATCTGTGAATTTCTTGGTCTGTTGGATAGAATGTCAGCTTTGAGAATTTATTTATGGGAAAGAATAATGGCAGACAGGAAGGTAAATGGTACATACCAAAGCCAGAGAGAGTAGATTAATTCAATGTCTGTCTTTGTTAAAATAACTGGTATTCTAGACAAGGGACATGCAGAAGGTAATTCTGGACTTCAGCAAAGCATTTGATGTGAGAAATTGTTAGTTGAGAGTGGAAGAGAGAGAAATTAGCAGAGGAATCATAAATGGGGGAGAGAATTGGCTGATGCAGACATTAGTGCCTACGTACTCTGCTGAAATGGAAAGCTGGGCCTAAGGGGGGTTATGAGGAGAGTTTTCTGAGTATAGTCCTTTAATTAATGTTTGCAGTAATCACCTGGACACAAAAGGTAGGAATAAGCTAACCAAATGTGCTGAAGCCACATGGGGAAGCTGATGTCATTTCAAATGTCCAAAATATCATGCAATAAGAATAAGAAGAACTAGATTATTTGGCTACTACAGACAGCAAGAACTGTAGTTGTAGGTTTTGGGGACTAATAGTAGGATTTTTATAAACTGAGAATATTTTAGTGGGAAATGAGAGGTGTCATCCCCTCCTTTGAGTGTCTAAATTGGCTATGAATTATGAGTGTGCAATGCATCACTGTGAAAGGAAAAGTGATACCAGCTGTATGAGGTGAAGGATTTCCAGCAGATAACAGGGAAGCATGGCACTGAAGTATGGTGGAAATGGAAAAGATTGTGTAGAATGGGTAGAACTGTATAAAATGAATAGGGGTTGGGACAGAATGAATTGTTGGGGCCTCCTGTGTTTGACTACATGAGCAGAGTTTTACCTAGCCTTGATGTTACAAGCCAGCTGGTGTTGCAATGTTGTTTCTGTACAACAGCTTCCATTTCCTATTTTCTCTGAGCTGGATCTGGTCTTTAAAGACATAATGAACGTTGTTGGTGCAGTGGTTGAGTGGGAGTGAAGACTGGTGAGGAAGGGACGCATCGTAAATGAGGCTGTGTACTGGACAGAATGGAAGGTGAGGAGAGGGCAAGTGCAGGAACAGCCCAGTGAATAGAGGTGAGAGGGATGGGTAAGTGGGCAGTGAACAAGTGCATGTGCTGAGAGGGAGGGAGGAACGGACAATGTGTGAAGGATAACCAGATGATAGGAAAGGCAGAAATATATGGATATATGTATATATATTGATATTTATACAAGTGTCTAAATATCTATGTTGATATAGATGTCTAGATATCTGTATCTATATAGATCTATAGATCAATACACATATATACACTTTCTCTGTATATGTATATATGTAAATATATATGCTGTATATGGTGTGATACGGTATGTAGATAAACATCATGCTGTATATACACACACATGCATATATATATATATATATATGGTTAGCCACAAGAATTGGTCACCTGCTGTAGAATGGAGGAATCACTTGTCTGAAATTACTGCCCATTTTAAGTATGATCTGGGCAGCTGTAGTGACGTCTCAGGGCCTTTCCCATGGTATTTCCCTGGGGGACCAAGCCTTGGCACTGCAGTGAAGGAGTCTGCCTGGTGTCCTCCATGGGAGGAGGTGCTGATGAAGGCTGTGTCCCCCTCCTACAGCTGTGTGGTGGATGAGATGGACTTCTCAGGCATGGAGCTGGATGAAGCCCTGCGGAAATTCCAGGCCCACATCCGTGTGCAGGGGGAGGCGCAGAAGGTGGAGCGGCTA
Source organism: Balearica regulorum gibbericeps (assembly GCF_011004875.1). Lineage (NCBI taxonomy): Eukaryota > Metazoa > Chordata > Aves > Gruiformes > Gruidae > Balearica > Balearica regulorum. The sequence continues at coordinate 67,390,053 of NC_046184.1, forward strand.
ATTGAGGCTTTCAGGTAAGAGAATGAGCCCTGCAGCCCCACTGCTGCAATCAGGTGGAAGCAGAGAGCACATCCAAGGCAGAAAAGATGCAGCAACCATGGAGTGAATGACCAGGGACCTCCCTTCCAAAGAAGGAGATCATGGAGGGGCTTCTGATGTTCTGATGGAGGGGGTCATATGTTCAATGGCATGAAGGACACAAAGGACCAGGGTGAGGCCAGTCCTGACATGTCTGCCAGCAAGGGACTCCCTGGTCATTGGTGACTCACAGGAAGAGCAGCACTGGGGCTTGTAGGGATGTTGGGTTGCTCCCTTGGTACATCCAGAGGAGTGCTTTGCCCTTAGCAAGGCAGGAAGGAGTAGACACCTCCCATATTGCCCTTACACAGTGACATCAGCCTGAGTAGTCCTCTCTAGTCTCCCTTGCTCTTTTGGTTCTTGAGGATGAGAAGGCTGAAGTTTTAGTGGCCTACTTCAGCCATTGGTGGGTAAAATTGCCTTCAGAGAGCAGTCAGTTCCTTCTCATTTGTGTGAGAGGTGGAGTGAAGGGAGGAATTTGATCCACTCATGATGAAGCCATTGCCACCCTGGAGCAGAGGACTCCCATGTTCCGTGTTAAGTGTGTGCATCCCTCCTGCTGCAGCCAGAGGTACTGCATGTGTAACCCAGATGTGGTCCAGCAGTTTCACAACCCGGACACCATCTTCATCTTGGCCTTTGCAATCATCCTCCTCAATACTGATATGTACAGCCCCAACATCAAGCCTGACAGGAAGATGATGCTGGAGGACTTCATTCGCAATCTGAGAGGTAAGGGTCCTGCTTTAATTTTTTTGCCCTCTTACTGCTCTAAATTCTGCCTAGGTGAGTGCAGCAAAAACCTAGTGGAGCTGCCTTTCTTCAGGGCTACTGCTGCTCCCTGTGAGCCAGACATGAAGGGCCCTTTGAGGTGTCTTCTAGGATGCAGGGGAAGGGAAAAATCTAAGCTTTGTCTTCTACAGAAAGGTTTCCAGCCTTCTCAGAAACCAACCATTTTCCTTGAGAGATGGTTTCATCTTTTAATAGATCTCACTGCTTGGAAGCAGTTCATTGTGTTACATTTTCCTATTGTTCAGCTCCATCCTTCTTAGACCCTGCTAGATTGTGCTAAACAAGCCCTTCCCCTCCTTGCTGCTTTGAATATATGAACACATTTTCCTTCTATTCAGGCTAAATCTTCCCCTTCTTAATTGCTGGCAATTACTTATAGTAACTGTAGGCCTGACAGAGTTCATGCATACATTACCTCTTTGCAATTTCTGATACATCAGTTCCCCAAATCAATTTTCTTCTGTTTTTCAAGGTCGGTACTTCCCATCTTGGTAATAGGTTGCTAAAAGCACTTTTTCAGATGTGGTCACAACATACTCATATATAGACCCATCACCTCCTCCTTATTTTCAGATCTGCTAATGCAGCTTAGTATTGTTTGGCCTTTTTGACATCATGTCTAGACAAATTCTTGTCCAATTTCCCAGCCATGTTCACTCCTAGGTCATCCTAGGTCAGCCGTCTTCCAAGTGTCTCTTACTGCACATCTGCAGTTCAGATGAAGCTCCCTCAAAGTTTTTCCAGTGTAAAATCCTGTCTAGATTTTGAACTTCTATGGGTTCCTTTGACTTGTTTCTTTGTCCTGACTGCTGTTCAGAAAGTGTCGTCTCAGCCTCCCACACCTTCCCCAATTTGTCATCCAATTCAGACTGATATAATGTGACACTGAGGCCCTCTTTCAAGTTATTTCCTGAGATACTGAATAGGGCTGATACCTGCCATCATCCCCTTTTGGTATCACAGCTGATAACACTAACTCAAAAGGGGGTTTTTATGTTAACTTACACCTAGAGTTGCTTGAAGATCTGCCAGTTCACATCACATTAAATTCAGCCAACAGGAGGATCACTCACCTCCCGTGTGTAACACACCACAACTCACTAGAGCAAGTGAATGTCACCCCATTACAGACAAAGGGAGACAGTTAATTCCAGACTCGCCTGCAGGCTAATGCCCGGGTCAGTAGCTTCACCAGCCTGTGTTTGAAAAAAGACAGAGTATTCAGGCTACATTTGCAAAGACATGGATGAGGGAGCCAAGAGATGACAATGCCTGTCCATTCCTCAGCAGTTCCTCACCTGCATCACTCATGGTAGTACATCTCAGACCAGGGAGCTGGAGGGAAAGCAGAGAAAATCAATATAAAATGACTGAAGGAATTCAGTTCAGGGGAAAGACTGGCAGTTTAATTTGTGGTATTTGGCTCAGGGAAGGGTGAAGGAAAACTTTTCTGCCAGGCTCTGCAAGGGTCAGACAGCAAAATTTGGAGAGTTATCTAAGGACATGTAAAAGAGGAAAGGGACAAGGCCAAGACAGAGGTATCACAGACAGAGTAACAGGAAAGTATTACTCCTAGGAGACATCACAGAAGGAAAATGGTGGAGGCCACCAAGCAAACAGGAGAGCTGATGCTTGCATTGGCAGGAGGAGCAGCTGAATCCTATCATAGCTCTCCTTCACATCTAGCACTTCTGATGATATGAAATCAATGCAGGGGTTGCTGCTGAGTGGCCCAAGATATATGAATGTGAAATTGTGGCTATAAAACCTTAGGGAACACATGGAAGGGAGCCACCATGCAGAGCAAAGGAATAATGAAATCGTCTGCATTAGTCTTAGAGATGTCAGTGTCTCCTGCTGGTGCATTAGGTGTGTTAGAGCAAGAAAGAAGACAGCCTAAAGCAAAGTATTGCTCTTTACCTTCAGCCTTCCCAGCACTGCATAGTGCGGAAGCAGCAGTTGCCTGTCAGGGACCACCAGTTCTTCCCGTTCCTTTTCTCCCTGCCTAGCTTGCCCAACATTTTCTGTGTTTGGCAGGGGTGGATGACGGTGCTGACATCCCACGGGAGCTGGTGGTGGGGATCTACGAGAGGATCCAGCAAAAAGAGCTAAAATCCAATGAGGATCATGTGACTTATGTCACCAAAGTGGAGAAGTCGATAGTTGGAATGAAAACGGTAAGCACCCATAACCTTGCTGGCACCCACTCACCCCTCTCACCCCCACCTCTCTCACTGGCCCTCTTTTCTGCCTTTTTCCTCTATGCCCCTAGTCCTTTTCTGTAATACTTTCCTTGCTTGTCTTGATGAATTCACTCCTTTTTCTCCAAACACCTTTTTCTTTGCTATCTTATTCTTTTCTAATTTTGGGGGATCTCCTTGGCCAGAGTTTACAGTATCAGGTGTGGTAATTGCTTGCCCAAGAAACTCATTGCAGGTCCTGCATGCCAATGCTCCAGTGATAGCTCTGCAGTTTTTCAAAGCAATAACTGATGTGCAATGCAAAAACATACATACTGTTCACCCAAAATGAGCAGAATAATTTCTCAAAGCCCTGGAAACCTGCAGATGTCCAGTGAGGTGAGAGAGGATGAACAGTCACTCCTCTGATTTATCCAGATCACAAAGGCATAGCTCTCTCTGCTATTGCACCACCAGGAAAAGTGATAGTGAGGAGACGATTTGAGTGGACAGAGTGGGCAGAATTGGCTTGTGCTACTGTCTCTGGGCAAGATTGTGTGGGCTGAGGGTGGGGGTGATCCACAGTGGCACCTCTCTCAGCCCCTGCATGCTTTTGTGGGTCTTCTGCAGGTTCTGTCTGTGCCCCATCGCCGGCTGGTCTGCTGCAGCCGCTTGTACGAAGTAACTGATGTGAACAAAGTGCAGAAGCAGGCAGCTCACCAGAGGGAAGTTTTTCTCTTCAATGACCTGCTGGTGGTGAGTATGCTCTGGCAATCAGTCACTGCAGTGATAAAAGTCACTCTGATTTCTATAAAGAAATCTAAAACCAGTCCACAACATCCATTTCACCCCTATTCTAAGGACAGACCATCTCCTGGTCCATCAACATTGTAAGTCACAGCTCTGGATCCTTCACTGTTAAAAACCTACGAAATCTAAAACTCCTCTAACCCTTGAAAAAACAAACTGTCACATCCCACAGCCATCCAAGCAATGTCATTGCTCTCATGCCTTTGCCAGCAGGGAGGTTCATTTCATGAAAGGGAGGTTCATGTCTTTGTCTGTTTGTACTATAGTAGACAGAGCCCTCCCATGCGCTTTAAATCTTTCCTGCCAGACACTTTAAAACCACTGCCTTCTAACATTGCAAAGGCTGTAGGAGAGTAGATATTACTTACTGGAGCCCCAAATGTGTATAGTACTTTTGAAAGTGTCCTGCCCCAGCAACCTTGCAACTGAGTTCAGACAGGTACAAGGACGGGCAGAGATACACTGAGACTGGAAGGATGCCAAAGAAGATGGAAGTTGTGCTGAATTTAGTGGCTAAATGAGACTGTGGATGTTGCAAATCTAAGGCTAAAACTAAACCCTTTTGTAGGAGCAGAGGACAAGAGAGCTTTCCCCACCTATTCCTTTGCACCCGTTTGTACAGTTGTGAACCTGGGGAGAATCTCTGCTCCTTACTATCCCTCTACTCCATGGAATAAATCAGATCTGTAAGAACTAGTGCTGAGGGAGCAAGGGCAACACAGCATTCACATATGCTCTTGTTCCCAGCTCTAAGGTATTTCTGACAGGCTTCCCTTTGCCTTTTGATCTGGCCCTTGGTGAAAAGAATTACCCTTGCAAAGTCATGAATGTGGGCATCAAAAAGCCAGCTGCCCTGGGAGACAGAGAACTGAGTGGGCTCCAGGCCTATGCATACAGAATTTCAGAAGTGTTGTTACAAGTGCAGCATGCCAGGCAGCTTTCTGGGCAAAGAGCCTGTCAGTCACCAAGTGTTACTCCCATGTACAATTAATAGAGCTTGCAAAAAGCTTTTTTGCTTTGAGCAATTTGCATTGTTCTTGCCTCGCTGTTCCCCAGCACTCTGCCCAATGATGCATCTCTCCCTCCAACAGATCCTCAAGCTTTGCCCCAAGAAGAAAAGCTCCTCAACGTACACATTCTGCAAGTCGGTTGGTCTGCTAGGGATGCAGTTCCATCTCTTTGAGAATGAATGTAAGTCCATTGCTCCTTGGTTGCCTGGAGAGGTTTGACAGGGAAAAGGAGAAGGAAGGAGGGGGCTGTGTCACCCAGTGTGAGTTTGCATCAGAAAAGAGATTCCATCAATGTTAAAAGTGGAAGGGAGAAAACTGAGGCTTGGTGCTGAGGTCACTGTGCAGGTACAGTGTGATTAGAAGAGGCTCCTGGTAGGCTCCTCTCACTAGGTCTGAGCATCTGCAGAAGGGCTGAACCTGAGCTCATTGAAGGATCTGGCTTGTCATGGTGGCAGAGTGAGCACTAGTTGGGAGGAATGAGGGAATCAATCCCCAAATACATCTCACTGAGCTCTCAGCAGCCAGCTATAGGGGGAGAACCTCGTTGACAAAACTGCTGCTGCCAGCTTTAGCCCATCCCTCCTCATGCCCAAAGTCACAACGCTCACCTCTACCTTTGACATTGAAAAAGGCTCAGGTGCTGCTGCTGCCTCCCCGCACTATGCCATGCTGTGCCTTGCTGAAAGCTTCCCAGACAGAAGCAGAGCCCTTGGAACAGCACCCACCAAAGCATGGCGAGAGGCCAGCCCTAGTCAGCCTGACCTTGATGGTCTGGGAATAGAGCCATGATGTGTCATGATTGAGGCTGGTTGTGCAGTGGAGGAGTTCCAGAAACAGGCAGGCTTCCTGCTGGCGCAGGCAGAGGGGCTGCACGGCAGTCTCAGGCAAGCATGGCTGATGCCCACTGAGGGTTTTTTTGAGCACCTGCAGAACATGCTGCAAGGAAGGAAGACTGTAGCAGCACTGTGGCTATACTAAGTTTTTTTACATCCTTCCTCTACCCTATTGGCAGCATGAGTCACTCTCTCAACACCCTACCCTCTGCAGCGTGCAGGTGCTTTCACATCCCTGTATGGACTAAAGAGTCATTCATAACTAGGCATCCCCAGGAGGCATCATGAGAGCTGGGATCATCTTTCAGGGGTATCATGACTATCCTGGGAGTGCCCAAGGATTTCCTGGCAAAGGCATCCTGTTGTGTATCCCCTGCAGAGACAGAAAAGCAGACGTCCTAAAGAGCTTGTGATCTGAACAGATGAGACAGGGTGGGAAAAGGCGTGGGACTCAAATGGGGGGAGCTGAGGGCTGGCAGCAAATAGAAGGTTGGTCCTTTGAGTTGTTTGGTAAAGACTGATAAAGTAAGAGGATGGTGAAGGCAGGCAGATGCAGGAGCAGTGGAGAAGAAGAGAAAGCAGGACAGGGGAAGAGAGAAATTAAATGTAGAGAATGGGGAGAGTGAAGGATAAAAGGAATTGAAACCACTGGCCATTGAGCAAAAGGTAGAGAAAGTCCAATCACAAGTGTAGCACAAGAATACTCTTGTTCTCCTGCTTCTATTGGCTGAGTCTCCAGCCACCACCTCCCTGCACCCAACCTGATCTTTAAAACACAAGGCCTTTTGTTGTGATATTTTCACTCTCTGGGCATGTCTTTTCATTCACATTCCTGTGTGTTTTGCCTGCTGGGGAGTACTAAGCAGAGACCTACAAACCCACATCTTTCTCTTTACCATTCTCTCTGCACAGCACAATGAGCTCCCCACCCATGCTGTGCTAACACCCCTGCCATGTTCTCTGCTGATGGAAGCAAAGACTGGGGAGAAGTCCTGCCACTGTGGATGTTAATGGCTGTTCCGGCATTGACTCCAGGAGCCAACTTCTCCTGCTGCATCTCCCACAGGAGGAAAAGTGTTGTTGGCCTCATATATACTGTTTACTCCTCCACAGATTCAGAAGGGCTCTACAGTCCTACCTCTGTTGCTTAGGTTCCCAGAGCCAATGTTGCACTAAGTGTAACTAAGAGCTAGAGTTTTCTGGTTTTGGCAGCACTGTGGTGCTGGTGGCACTTGCCTTGCTGCTGCAGCCTGGCCATTCTGATCCCTTGGAGGGCTGCAATGCTGCAGGTTCCCACAGTTTGCAGTGTGACAAACTTGAGGTGTGCCATTCCTTTGGACTCACCTTGGAAACTCTCTGTCCTGCAGAGGTACCAAAGCAGGTACTTTGGTACTACTCCAGCAAGAATGCCTAACACCTTTTTATTTTGTTAACACATCTTCTTTACAGATTATCCCCATGGCATCACACTGGTGACTCCAGTTTCGGGTTCAGAGAAGAAACAGGTACTACACTTCTGTGCTCTGGGTGCTGAGGAAATGCAGAAGTTTGTGGAAGATCTGAAAGAGTCAATAGCAGAAGTGACAGAGCTGGAGCAGATACGAATTGAATGTAAGAGACTCTAATACACTTCACGCTCCAATGCCATCACACTGCATGTGTCTACAAGGGAGAAAGGGTAAAGGAAATGGGTTCTTCAGAAACAGAGGAAAACAGGATGAGTAGCAGAAGTCTGCACAGGATTGTTCTTGTGTTGATCAATAGGGTGAAAAAGCAGTCAGGCTCTGTGACCATCCACCAGCAGGAAAAATGGAAGAACTTAACTAATTATGATGTTTATGAAACAGGGTGTATGATACAGTGGCCTGGAGTAGTGAAGCTTAGACTGTCAGACCCAGAAGACTCTTGTCCATCCCATGCTCCTTTGACTATGCAAATATGATCTGTAGATAGCTGGGAAGTACAAGATAGATCTGGTAGCCTTAGCAGAGTTGTCCTTCACTCCAGGAATGTCTAGGGGACAAGTAGTATGTACTATGTCACTCTGTGGCCTGTCGTACACAGATTAAATATCCATGTGGCCTTTGATGGCCTTTCCATGTATAAACTGATGAGCCAAAGTAGTTCAGCATCAATGGTCCCCTCCTGTGCAGCAATAACCTATTCTATGTAAATGCAGGTCATACATAGAAGATTGTGTGGAGATATGTAAGTTCCTCCACATGTCAAGTCCTCTCCAGTTTCTGTTTTTTTCTTGGCTGTTCCTCTCTCCCTTCCTTCTTGACTCTCTCTTGTCATTTTCTTGCATTAATTCTCCTTCTTGACTTCCTATATTGCTCTTTCAATATGCTGGTGTCCTTCCCTCCATCCCTCTCCTCATTCACTTCTGTATGTCTGTCTTGCAGGGGAGCTGGAGAAACAGCAAGGGGCAAAGACTCTTTCATTAAGGACCAATGGAGCCCAGATGGAACTGCAGTCTAAGCAAGGCTCTCCAACAGGTAATAGGACATCTAACTTCTCTTGGTCAAGCAGTGCTGCCGTTGCAAATGTGTTCTCATTGATTCCTGTGAGAATAACTGCAAAAAGAAATGTTCGGGTTTGTATCCTTTAGCCTCAGGCAAATAGTGGAAATATGAGAACATATACCTTCCTCAAATACCCTAGAAAAGCCATTAAAGTCTCATTACCCGCTCTGTAGCTGTAACATGTAGCAAACAGGTGTTACTGATAGAGCATAGGTAACTGCTGGAGAACCTGGCCCACTTTTTCTTCCCTGAACTGATGCAACACAGTAACTGCACTGTCAACTTCCTCCAGCCTCTTCACCAACACTTAGGACCAGCCTCTTTGTATCAAAGGCTTTGTGTCCATTCGCACCTTGGCTTGTGTGTCAGCAAAAATCAAGTGCAGAGGTGAGTGGCTACCAACTCACTAGAATGGCACTGAGATCAGGACCTAAGGGTAGGACCCCAAAGGAGCCTCCCTCTACCCCACTAAGCAGCTCTCAGATTGCAAGAGGGGCTGGATTTGTTCTTACAGTCAAGAGCATTGTTTGGCCTTGTACCTCTCCCTTTAGCTTTCCAGTCCACAGTATGAGGTCCAGCTCTTGACTAGAGGCACAGACCTCATCAGTGAGATCTTTTGCTTTATTTTCAAGGCAAGAAGGATTTGGGGGAGAAGGTCTCGGACAGCACAGTGGAGGTAAGTAGGGTGCGGAGCAGCTGAGGTAAGTAATTCTCTCTCACTTCAGCTCTTCTCACATTCTCTGTTGTTTCTTTTCTCAGGTTTTAATCAATGCCTCCCCAGCCAGACTGACAATTTTACCAATTTCCAGAGATACAATTAAAAGTTACTGCTAGGACGGGTAATACAACTTTCAAATCCAAACTAAACTTCAAAGCATTTTCAATCCGTTTTTATAACTGTAACATCCCTCATGGACCAAGCTCCCAAACGCTGTAGACTAACCCACCCCACTGCTTACGGGGAGACTGAGAACCCCACTAAAGACTTCCCTGACATGCTAACTCCATGCAGCATCACATGCAAATTCCCCGCAGCCCAGCTTTCCTGCACAATCTCTGCAGCTCTGTCTCTCCATCCCCCCTTGAAGGGGATTAAGCCTGACTTTTTATACCAGAGACTTTCCCTAGAGCTTCACCTTCCTAGGTAGGGAGCTTGGCTATCCTGTGTACATTTGTCTTTGCAGGGATGTCTAGCATCCAGTGGGTTGCCTGTTTCTTCACAGACACCCATACTCCCACTGCCTGTGAGGAAACAGGAAAATGCAGTCTTCACGCTGAAAATCTTACCTACTACTTCCTACTCTCTCCCTGTCTGGAATATCTCAGTTGTCCTGAATTTGCCCTTTCCAGGGTAATTCTTTTCCCTGTTGTCATATAGTATATTTACTTGAAGAGTTCAGCTTCTCTGTGGGGAGTGGGTGCTGCTTCTTTTCCCCATTTCCCTGCAGACACCCCCTTCCTGGGGAAGGTGTCTCTCCCAGCCAATTTCCTATTCCTGTTGGGAGGAGTGTTTCCTTGTGAAGAATGGCTTCCATGTATCCTAATGTCATTAGCACTTCATGGCCCAGCAACCAGGTTTTCCTATGGGATATTCCACTGCTTCAATAAATATTGGCATGATATTATGTCCTGCTGTGGAGTGAGTGAGTCTGAGCAACCTCCATGCTTGAGTAGGGACAGACAGCTCATCCTTGTTCCAGCATGGTTGGAAGCTTGGCCACTCCACAGCTTCTCCTTCCCAGTTGCTGGCGCTGCTGCCCAACATGCCAGGCCATCAGGGCACCCCCAGTGTCCCATCTGCACCCCTGCCTAGCTGGAAGTGCCAATCTGCAAGCACTTGTTTCCTACCCAGGGTTTGTTATTTGACTGACATTCTGTTTTGAGCCGGCAGCTTTGCTCTGGTTTGGGGTCTCCATCGGCCCATGTCCTTGCCAGGAGGAACTGTAACTTCATCCACCATTTGGGAAGCACCATTTTCCTGCTGTGCTTCCTCCCCTAGGGACCTCCAGTCCAGGCCAACTCTTCCTTTTCAAACTGGACTCAGAGAGCTCCCTTGTTTGACTCCATTATCAGCATCTCTCTGTGGGGACCCTGATGACCTCCTGCTTCCCTTCCCCCTTTCAGCTGCCCGAGTAATACTCTGCCAGCAGAGGAGCATTTCCATTTCTTTGAGATTATCTAATCTGCTGCCATTTCATCATGAATTTCTTTTATCATTGTATGAGCTAGACGGGCATTTTTTCTTTCTTTTTTCTTTTTTTGAAAATCATTTCCTTTCACTGACAAACCATCAAATGGATCAGAGGGAGCTGTCTTTTGCTAGAGTATGTCAGATTTCTGCTTTTTCCTTTGTAAACAGATTAGCCAGTCATGTGGTGTACCTTCCTACTCAGAAAGGCAGGGAGCTGGGAAAGGCTTGAGTCTCTCTGTCTCTCTCTATCTCAGATTCAGCTACCGTCATTTTGCTGAAACGTACAACCTCGATTATCTGAAACCTTGCTGTCTGGTTCCCCTCTCCTCTTTGCTGGTGGGGACAAGGGCATGACCACAGAGGTCTGTTCATTACCATGAGAATTCACGGATGCCCCCAGTTGTAGAGCTGACTTGCGTTCCCTGTGCCGTTTGGATAATCAAAGGTGCACTGCATTTGGGAACGCCGGCCCTGCCGCCTTTGACATGATGGAAAGGACAGGGGCACTTAGGCCTAGATGGGGATGATGGGGCTTTGGGGGGGCCGTGCAGCCGGGGGTTGTGCCTGTTCTGGTTTTTTGAGGGGGGGGAGGATTTAATGCATGTGAAACCGGCTGGTGGCAGGGGTTCAGGGCAGCCAGTAGCAGCAGATGGGAAAAGTCTTGTAACATTTAATGCTTCTTTGGCTGTTTCTAAACTAGGTGTCAATTCACAACAGGCTTCAAACGTACCAGCACAACTCCGCCCTGGGGCCCGAGAGTGGAATGCAGCCCAGCACACGTCTTAACATGCCACGGGAGCGGCTGGAGACAGCACTGGTGCCCTCACACCCCGCCTCAGCGGGGACACTTGTACAGTGCCAGCAGATTGTCAAAGTCATTGTCTTGGACAAGCCGTGCCTCGCTCGAATGGAGCCGGCCCTCAACCAGACTCTGACACGCTATGTCACCTCCGACTCCTGCACCTCCACCCCCTGGCGCGGTGTGGGCGGTGGGCTCCCTGGGACCCCCATGAAGCTGGTCCATCAGCCTCCCCTTCCGCCTCCACCACCTCCCTACAACCACCCCCACCAGTATTGCCCCCCCAGCTCCCTGCTTCAGAGGCGCAGGTACTCCAGTGGCTCACGCAGCCTCGTGTAGCCACACCACCAGCACCAAAACAGCACAGACTTCCCCGCTTCCTTTCTCCACCACCTCCTGGGGACCCTTTCTGCCTACAGAAATCTAGTTTGTGATTTATTTTTTAGTAAAAGAAGAAGAAAAGAGAAAAAAAAAAAAAAAGCTGACTGACCTAACTCTTACCCTGTCTCCCCTCAAGATGATGCTAATTGTGAGGAACCATCTATAGAAACTGCCAACCTACATGCTCACACATCCTAACACCCTGCCAGCCCAGCTGGTTCCTGTGCTCGTGCTGTCCCCATGTAGCACTTTGCTGCCCTATTCCTGAGAGGCTTGATGACCTGCTGCTTTATAGGCACTGTGTCTTCCGTTTGCTACTCCTCGACTTCCTTCCCTGCCTTGCATTTACCTGGCCATAGGTTTGTACCCACCCCAAAACTTCGCCAGCCTCGGAGAGAAACGGACTCACCCATGCCAAGGACCGACCTGGGGGCACTCCCAGGCGTGGAGTTCCCCCTGCCACCACTGCTGCTGCCTGCTAAGCTGGAGCTGAGAACTTGTGCCACTCGCCATGCTTTCTCCTCATCGCTCTTCAGATAGATACTATCGCCTTGCAGCAGCTGGTTCCAAGCGAGGGAGTGCACGAGTGAAAGAGAGCACGAGAGGAGGAGACACTGTCCTGAGCTGCAGTACAACGCAAAGACGGCCCTCACTCTGAACACCAAAACTCTTTCTGTTGTTATATTAGAGCATTGTATCAGAGACCTCTGCTGAGACCTAGCAGACCTCATCACATGTAAATATACCTGTATGGTAGTGTATGTATGGCGCATGCTTACTAAAGGAAACACCAAGCAGTTCTGAGGGAGCAGAAGGGAGGGATTAAGCCCAGGGATCTTCCTGGAATGTATGAGTACTTTTCCAAAGAGATGGCACCAAGAGGTGCCCTCCCACCTCAACACACACACGCTACACATACACACAAATACACACACACACACACGCATACATGCACACACACACACACACATAAAGATTGTTTTCTCTAGCATAAAACAGTCCCACCTCTGCTGTTCTCCTTCTAGCTGGTTTTGTGTTTCCTGCCCACCTGCTCTTTTGCATTCTGAAAGCAAAGCCAAGTGTTACATTCACCTTTTGGGGTGGATGATCCCTTCACTTGGGCTCTTCCTCCTGCGTTAGAGGGAAGGGGCTTTTTTTGGAGACCACCCATGTGAGGTCCCAACTGTATCTCTTGCCTGGCTATACTCTTGCCTCCGTCAGCCCTTCCTATAGGGCAGCTGCCCAGATACCAGACTCCAGGGCCTCTTCTAGTCTCTCCCTCTCTATCCCAGCTTCAAAGTGAGGGGAGGGGAAGATCCTGAGATAGAGATGACAGCTCAGCTCCTCTGCTTTATTGGGGACATTGATGTGAAGGAAGACGTCATTAAAAATGGGCTATGGATGTATTTTTAGGGAAAAAAATCTCTTTGAGCAGTAGGGAGGGGAAGGTATTAATTAGCTCAAAGGCTTTGGTCTTGCTCACTCACTCTATCTCCCTTCAAGGCTTAAGAAGATCAACGTTAGGATTTTAAAATAGGGCAGAATGCCTTTTAGGGCCTTTATTTTTATTTTATTTTAAGAGGGAAAGAAAGAAATGCTCTTCCTCCCATGCAAGGCTGAGACATGAGCTAATGACACAGCTGTTGGGTGAGGAGCAGCAGGAGTTGGTGGCAGGGTGAGGGTGTGCAAAATGTCAGGGAAAGAGGGGCAGTGAGGACAGATGCAGAAAACTCTTTTTTACCTTGTGGGGTAAAAGCCACATAGCAATTTCTTTAGGGATTATGCCAGTATGCTCATCTCTGAGGCTATTGCCAGTGACAAAAACCACAGTGCATCAGGGACTGGCTCCCCTCAGTGCTCTTTGGAAGTCTGCTGGCTCTGCTGAAATGTTCAAATGAAAGAGTTCACATATTTGACCTGGGCATAAGCCCAGCTGGTGTTAGGGAAACGGACAGGGGCAGGGTGAAGCCCTTCAGGGCAGGAGCCTGCTTACTTCCAGGTCCCCTTATTTCTGAGCCTGACCCATGTACCCAGGTGTGCCAACAGGTCTAAGTCATTTGCTTGGCTGTCTGGAGCAGGGCATGAGGACGCCACTTTTATACGCAATAGCAGATGTACTGACCAGGAGCCAACAGGCACAGCCTCAGGGAGGACTGTGGAAGCAGAAGACAGAAAAGATTGTAGGAAAACCCTGAATAGAAGCCCAGCCTCCCTCCAGACCAGAGAAGCTTTCTTCTAGCCAGCCCCTCAGGGCAGTGAGGATGTTCCACATCTCAAAGCTGGGCCCCGGGGAGAAGTCCTCATCCCCAGTGAGGGCTCAGCCCCGCACCCTCCAGCCAGCTGTGAGGCACAGCTGGCCTGATCTGCTGCTGGCTCCCTCCAGGGTGACACCCTGCCGCCTCACGGCAGCCGGGATCTCATTCCACCTGCCCATAGCTTCCTGGGAAGGCATACATGTGGCATCTGCCGTTGTCCAGTCAATGTAGCGTGTGGCTGCCATTTTATTTTTACTCACTGCTGCGGTGAAGGGGGTGGTATCCAGGAGGCATTGGCACTGCCCTCCCTTCTCAGCAGTTAATTCACTGTCTGAGAGGAATGGCAGTACTTGTTTGTTTGTTTTTTTCACAGAGAGCAGTGAGCCACTGAAGGTCTCTGTGTGTGTTAAAATAAATAAATTAGATTTTACTTGACATTTAACACGAAGTGACAACAACAAAAACCTTAAGGTACTTGATGAAATAATTTTTTTAGATAAAATATTTATAACAATGTCTATGAAGTCCCTACAAGAGAGGTTTGCTGCTTTAATAATTGATTGGGAGAACTACAAGAATGTAAAGAGGAAATAAGGAAGCTTCCATGAGACTCCCTTCTTCGTGCTGGATGAAGGATGGAAGTGAGTTAACTGAAGTGCCAAGGTACCTGAGGCACAGCAGTCTCTCAGGGCGAGTTGGCTCCATTTCCCTGACCTTGCAAAGGCTACTGCTGGCCTTGAGCTTTGGACAGAGAAGCAAACATAGGTAAGCCTTGTTGTCTTCTAGCCTTCTGGCTACAACATCTTCTGTCAGGTTTAGCTGGAGAGGCACCAAACCACTCTAGTGCAGGTTGTCGTGGAACAGGTTGCTCTAAATTCTAATGTGTAGCTGAGCCCTTCGGACTTCACTTCAAAATACAATTATTTTTTTTCCTTTGAAGGTTGGTCTCGAAGGATGACAAGCACTTTAAAGCATGTCTACACCTCATCTGATCTACTGTATTGTCTGCTCCCACAGCCCTCCCACACACAAGCAAGACGTACAGACTCAGTGTAGCTGTAGTACTGTGAATAGACACCCTTGCACACAGACTGATCATTCACAGGGTGCAGGCTAGAAGAAGCGTGTCAGTGACAACCTAATGAAGGACAAAACGCGTACCACAGCTCGCCCAGAGGAACCAGTCCAAAGAAAAATCGCCAGCTCTTGACAGCAGCAATTCTGATCGTGAACCTAGCACAATCTTTCAGGTGGTGGAATCAGGCAGGAAGTTGCTGCAGAGATTAGATCAGCCCAAATGAACCAGTGGCTTTTTGCCGCCAAATTCATGTCTTTTTCTGTATTAAAAAAGGAGGGGGGGAAAGAAAAGAGAAACCCAGTAAAGAGCATTCTGCAGTAAGTGTTGGGTGCTCAGTGGCAAAACAAGAAGGTGGCTCTGCTGGAAGGTGGAAGAGAGCAAGGTGTTACGAGGTCTACAGAGCTGCATTACGCAAACTGTCAGGTTCTATCCTGATTCTCTCTCACTCATGCTGGTGCAGGGCCAGTGAAATTCATCTCTTTACACAAGTAGTAAAGGGATGGAAAAATGTGACAGAAGAATCAAGCTTAGTGCAAACAATTTGGGTTTAATGCAGTGTTTGTCCTCTACTGTAGTACTTTTAATGCCATAATCTGGGCCACTGTGGTAGCAATGTTTAATGCTTTCTAGAAGACCTTCAAAGCATCCCACTGTTCATGTTTTCTCTCCTCCCTGTAGCTGAAAGGTGTGGGTATGGTCCACAACCAGAATTTCATCAATACTCAGACTTCTTCGCAAAAAAGTACCACCAGATTTGGCAGTATTTGAGGGCCTCTGAGCTGTAAGAGTTTGACTTTTGTTACATGTTTTTCAGAAGGCTCCACCTGCAACTATCTGCATGTGTTTGTGAGGTTTCCAAAACAAATCTGAGCCCTAAATCAAGGAAGCTGCTGCTTGGCAGAGTCTCTGCTTTGAAATGCGAGTTGCTGAGCAAGCTCCCCCATCTCCTGCTCCATCAGCCGCCTCACTGTGCTAGTGTAGGCTCCAGGGACTGCCGGCAGTGTTTTGTGAGCTACAGCTGTCCTTGTCCTGCCCGCTCTTTCACAGCCATGCCTGGGACAGCAGCTTTGAAGTCACCCAGCTCTTCAACACTAGTCACAACCCCATCTGAATGTGTCTTTTTAAAAAAACCTAAGAAGAGAAGTGTTACCTGTGTGTAGGCTTTTGAAAGCATCTGTCTGTCTGTACCTGTTTCCTGCTGTAAATATCACCGAGAAAAGCTTCCTTTGGGAAAAGTGGTGTGGTCACACCTAGCAAAGAGTCCAAATGGCTAATATTTTGTAACAAAATAACAAAAATAGATCAGAGGTATTTTATCTGTTCAATTAATAGAGTTTTAGAAATTATATTGAGATATGTCACTTGTGCACTAATGTCGTCTTTGCCTCAGCCCCCCCCCGTGTCCCTGGGCTCCAGCGGCGTGTGCAGGCGCGCGGGCGACACACCAAGGCTGTGCTCCCAAGGAGTGCTGAGCACCCTGGCCTCCGGCTGGCCTCAGGGGCAGCCCGCTGTGGCTACTCCTAATTTTTCATTGAATGCAGCAGGAGCTAGCTCAAGGCTCAGGCTCTCTGAGGATCCGATCCAGAGGAAACCAGGAAGAAATAATCTTGTCCAAGAGATGGCAACTCGATGTGAAATTCACCCCTGCGGTGAGGCAGAGAGGAAAACGGGGTTGGGGCGAAGGCAAAGCCCTTCCATGCTGCAACTCCTTCCTTTCCATCTCGCTGGCAGGCAGCAGAGCCAGCCCCAAACCTTCTGCTCACGTCTGTGTGGCTCTGCACCTCTGGGGAAGGAGGCCCACACGCCCGTGCAAAGCGCATGCTGCTGCACGTGCACGTTGCGGCAAGGAGAGCAACTTCACAAGCCACATGTGCCGATGCGTGTGTTGGACACCAGCTGGCTGCAAAGAAACTCATGCAGCCAGAGACATCAGCACATACTGTGTGTTAACGCACACACCATCTGCCAATGTGTAGGACTCTGTGGCAGATAACATGTGGGCACCTCTACTGAACATGCTGTACAAAACCATCGGGCATACGCAGCCATGCACTGCCTGAGCAGGACAGCTGTGCTGGCTGCAGTTACCATCGCAGCACGTCGCACAAGCTACGTAGGCTCAGGCTTGGTTAACATTTGCATAGGAGACACATAAGGAAAATGATATTTCCCATGCAAATCAGACATACATGCATATTTACTCAAAGCATAACCCCAAGGTTAATGAAACTGACCTTTGTGAAGTTCCATACAGGAATGAGAGAGATGATCAGAGACAAACAAGTGCACACAAAGCAAGCTCTCCTCTGCAATGGATGGGGGAAGGCAGCCTACAGCTTTGCAGCTGAGTCAAAAAGACACTGAGGTCAGATTGTACCTGCTAAAAACACCTGTCTATATGTGGCAAGTTCTTTGTTGGCTTCAGAGAATCCCTTAGACCCCCAGACCCATGGTGAAACACTTGGGAGAACAGAAATCCCCCTGAGACACAAGCAGGAAATTTCCCAGGGATTCAGAGGCTTCCATTTATGTTTTTGTGTGCCACGGATATATTATAAATCAGTCCATCCCAAACAGCCATTTTCTGAGATGTTTTGAAACAGGAGATTATTGGAGAAGTTTCTGCCTGATGTTTAGATCACACACCTGGCTGTAAAGATGAAAGCAATAAAACCAGATTGTCTATATGTGAAATACTCCTAACTTGCTCCGATGTGCAGATACTGTTACTAATTGGAAGATGGCAGGTCCCTTTGGGATGGATACTATGTAGACACATATAGGTAGTGCTGGTACAAAGAGATTACAGTCAAAAAAGCATATACCACAACTGTCACATTGCATCTGTTACATCTGTACAGTATATATAATGTGCAATAACATCTATATGGTGCGTTCAGAGTTGATCGAAATATGCCGCTGTTTTCCACAGAGAATTTTGAGATGCAATTTTCCTCTGAAACTTTTAAGATGGACTTTAAATTAAGCGCATCCCTCGAGTGCTTTGCTGTAAGTGGGTTCCACCCACCCCCTGTCAAGCAAGATGCGGAAGACTTGCCACTGAACTCAGCACTACACAGCCCGCTGTCTCCCGCTTCACAGGTGTCGTCCCCGGGGTCAGATACCCGTCCCAAGGCCAACGCGAAGAGCAGAGCCCTCGGGGAGCAGCGTGGTGGCAGAAAGGTTACCGCAAACCCAAAGCTGCCATGTCATGGGCAGCCAGCGGATGGTGCCTGCAACATCACTGCTGCGTGTGGGACACGATGGGCCCCTGGAGAGGTTGTGCTGGTGCCTCAGGGGTGCCTGGGGAACAGCTGATCACAGAGTCAGTCACGACCATTCCCCACAGATCCAGGTTTTCCATCATCGCCAGCTGCTGAGGGAGTGGTGTCCCTCTGTAAAGTCACTGCCCAGATCCTGAGTCTAGCAACATGGAGTCATGCCCATACTCCAGCCTGACCTAAGAAAGGTGGATGAAAATAAGCAGGTGCCTCAAGGATGAGGATGGCTGGTGAGTAGGGCTGTGGGATTTAACCAGTTTAGGAGCTCTGTCACACTTGGCCGATATTGGAACATCTTTCCTGCAGCTAATGAGTGTAACTGAGGTTAAAAGCTGGCTGAGGAGCTGTTTTCTGCCTTAATCTATACAATCCACAGGCTGGGATTGCTCTCAAGCATGTAGGGTAGGATCTTATTTTATGCAACACCCATGCTCCAGCCTTGGGGTCTGACCGTATGACACAGACATCAGTGACTTCTTGAAAACAAGAGTCCTATCTTCCTAAGCCTTCCTCCTCATGAAGGGTAGGGTGTCCCAAACCATATTAAGGTCATTAAAAAAAACCCCAAAACCCAGGGAGTAGAAGGGGATAGGGAAGGATCTTCCTCCACAGGACTGTAGGGCCAAGGTTGTAGCAGCAAAAACCTTTTAAGTAAAATATGCCCATCCTGATATTCCACATATACCTTCCTACTCCCTGTGATTATGGAAGGCTTGACTTTTCAGTACCTTTCAGCTCTTCATCTCAAATGTGCAGAAGCCTCATGCTGACTCTTCATCAACTTGCTGATCAAACAGGACTCACACAGTGCAAGCAAGCGGAGAAACTGCCCCTCTGCTCCACTCGCCCAGCTACACACGCAGGACTTCCCTGAGCTGGTGGCCCTTCTTTGCTACTTTCATGAATTTCCTAATACTAAATCAGAGAGGCAGCCTCCTCCCACCCTGCTGCAAACTGGTGTCCACTTGCAGGGTGCTAAAGCTGCCCATGTCCTCCCATTGCCGCCCCATGCCATTTTCACTGGAAAACACTGGCTCAGTCCAGGGTGACATGCGCTGAAAAAGCAACCAGCCTTACAGGGCTCTGCGCTGGCAGCAGCGGCGGGTGCCCCGATGCTCCTCCACGCGATGTGCATCCTGACGGTGCAGGGATGCTCACTCCTCCCACGGCCACCGTCTCACTGCTGGTACGACCCCGCCGCAGCCCCATGGCCACGACTGCCTCCGCACACCCCCACCACTGCCTGCGACAGGGGGAAGCACTTCCCCCTTTCTCCCCTCACCGCCTCTTTGAAACAAGTTATTCATTATATTTCACAAAAAACCTTGGAGCAAAATATTTGGGCAGCACAGGAGAAGGAGGACGATGTGTTCCCTGTAAGAAAACACAAATCCATATATTGCGAGCAGACATCTCTGTGCTGGCTCCGGCTAGGCCCAAAACAGCTAAGCCTGGCACAGGCAGGCAGGGCACAGTGCGGGCCGGGGGTTGCCAGCCAGGCTCTGACAGCAGCTAGCTGGACACCAGCCCTTCTGGGATGGTACGAGCAGGGCTTTATCCCCGCCAGGACAAGCAGCCTTGGCAGGAATAGGAGCGACCTGGGACAGCTGATGTTACAACTGTTGTAACTATGTGAGTGAAAGGCAAGAAAAAGCTGCCAAAACCTGGTGCATCCATCGGGCACACCAGGGCAGGAGGGTGCAGCAAGCCCTTCCTGTGCCTATATGCTGGCTGCATGAGCCACCCGCCCCCCTCAGCTCTCCAGCACTGAAGAGCTGCTTCTGCCCCAGTAAGGACAAGATCCCAGCCATTGTGGCCTTCTGAGATTTCATCTCAGACTCCAGCCATGTGGTTTTCAAGTACGATGGCCTGGGCAGACCCATAGTCATCAACCAGCATCAGCAGATGTCCCAACGTGGCTCCGTGGTGCATCCAAGGCAGCTCCACTTACTGGCAACCCGATCCCTGCCACCATTAGCTCTCCCTGTTTCCCAGTCACAGCTTGTGACACTCTGCCTATAGAAGGAATTACCTCCTTTGCACCCAGTGGGACACAGCAAAGCCATGCAGCTGATGGCAGCGTGAGCTAGAGCACAGGTTAGACCCTGTGAGCAGGATTTCAGCTGGCGTGAGCAGGCAGCGTGCTGGTTTCAGCACTTACATCGGCTTTCTGCGCACTTAGGATCTGCCTCGTAGGACCCAGCATTTGACACAGCCCTTCTCACCTCCCTGTGAGGACTGGTTCTCCATCATGTCTTTTTGTATGGAGGGAGAGCATTGCTCAGTAAGGGCCACATGAACCCAGGCAGAATTATCTTCCCTTTCTAAAGAGAAAGAAAAAACCCCATCCCCTGGGATTTGACCTTGGCCTTCAGCCTGAGCTCACATCTTCTGGCATCCCCAGTGAAAAGGACAACACATCCCGCAGCTCAGGACAAGCAGCCAGGAAAGAAATGTGCAGGGGAAAAGCGGGAGCCCTTATTAAATAGCTTGTTCAAAGATAAAACCCCAGCCATCTGTCAGCTTGCCCTAGAAGAGGCACTGCTATAATAATTAGCAGAGGGAAAGGCAGCAGACATGCTAGTGAAAAAACCAGCAGTTTGTTAACATTTCACACAGGTCTGCCATGAACTCAGTGGGAAGAAGAAGCAGGGGGAAAAACTGCAAAGGAAGAAAGATCACGTTGCCTTGCCAGGGCAGATGCTGCTGGTGGTGAGGGCCAGAAGCTTCCCAAGGGTCACAGAACACTTTGGGCTTGTGCAATTTGGCACTTGGCATCCCAGGAGCAGACACTGCCACAAGGAACCAGCAGCAGCAGCCAATCTCCCTCAGATCCCGGGGTTCTGCCCTGCAGAGGATCCCCCACAGCTGGGGGGGTGTCCCGGGGACTGTGATGGCACTGGGGATGGGGACAACCCCAGTGGGCCGGGTGCATGTGGCACCACACCGGGCAGTGGCTGGGACGCTGCCAGGGGGGACCGTGCTGCCGCACACCTCTCACCATGGCTGTGCTGCCCACCCAGCAAAGTCCCATTTAAATGGTGATGGCTAATACAGACTCACCCTCCACCCCCAAAGAAAGACCCCCCTCTTTCTTTTCAAAGCTCAAACTGTTCGGGAGCCCTTGAAAATCCATCGTCGCAGTCTGACAGCAGCACCTGCACAGCACTCAGACACGCTCTGCAGTGCCAAGGCAGGTGCCCAGCCAAAGGACACCCCTTGTACTCTGGGCTGCAGAGCCCCTCACCCTCCCCCACACCCTCCTCATGCCAAAGCATCACCCCACGCAGCCGCTGCCAGAGCCCGGAGGGCACCGCTGAGCTTCGGCTGCCCAAGCACCTGCAGTGGCTGGGGCTGTGACAGCTGCTCTGTCACCCAGCTCCCCTAGGAGCATCACGCTGAAGTTCCCCTCACAGAGCTGAAAAGCCGCTTTAAAATAAGAATCTTGGATTATAATTCCTAATTCCTTCATTTGCAGTAAGCGCAGAGCGGGGACAGAGATGCCAGCTCTCTTTCTCTCCTTCCTGCAGGACCAAATGTACTTCAAATACGCATCAAAGCGTTCATGCCACAGGGCTGGGCAGGCGGTGACCTGAAGTGGCCGCTCAGCTGGGACGTCATGGCACTGTTAGGAGAGGTGGAGGGGGATGTTGTCCCCCTCCCACCAAGAGTGCTCATCCCCTTCTGTCTCTTGTCCTTGTCCCCACCGAGGAGTTATTTTTAAAGACGCATCCATTGGCGCTGGCGTGTGCCAGAGGGGGATGCACAAATAAGGGGGTGGTGGGCAGCCGGGCTTGGCCACACAGACGAGGGCGAGCTGTGGCCAAAAGGCACACGGGCTCTTTGGGGATGGGTAGGGAGCAGAGCAGGTGGCCAGCGCTGCCTGCGTGCTGAGGCCCGGGTGCCCCCATGTCCTGCCCCTCGTACCCCAGGGCCAGCCCGGGGGATGGTGTACCTCCAAGACTGCTCTCACAGCTTTGGAGGGGTTGAGCAGAAGGAGGCAATGCTCTTCAGGCTGATGGCAAGAGATGAGTTTACACTGAAGAACCCCATATCTGGACAAATACAGGGCGGGATTTGTCTGAAGCTGGGTAAGCAGTGTCAGCACAAAACTCGTGGGTGCTTTTCCATACAGGGTCATTGCAGGGGTATTTGTGTTTTCTGAACAGTATGACGTAATGCAAACTGGCCAAGAGCCTCCTCTCAGCCACGCAGCTTTCAAAGGGAGAAAAACATCCAGCTGGGCAGCCATGCCCTGCTCTGTTGGCAGCCCCAGGCTCACAGGAGATGTGATGTCCTGGCAGGACCTGTCTGAAGCTGTGTCCCCAGGCAGGTTACCTGCCCCGCGCTGTGGCTATGGGACACTCTGAGGCTGGTGTCCCCCCCACTATCATTACACCAGTGACTTACCTTCTGCTGCGTTGGGTTTTCTTGTCTGGAAGCAGAAACATCCAGACTCCCCCAGAGGCCCGTGGAGAAAGCTGCTGTGGAGCAGGAATACGGCCAGGATGAACCCCTCCATGGCTGCTCTGCACAGGCCTGCAGCCATGGGGTGAGGGCTGCTGGTCCCCAGGGACCTTGGTGGGGACATTGCGCCACACCGCGAGGAGCCGTGGCTTTGCCCCTGTGGCCAGGCTGCAGTGACCTGAGGGGCCGGGATTGTTCCCCAGGGCCCCAACAAAGGCCGGTGCTGTTTTCTTGGCAGCGCAGCAGCATCATGCCGGGCCGTCAGGAAGCATCTCCATCAGCGTCACAGCCATCAGGTATCGGCGCAGGGAGCACTAACCTCTCCTGAGCGTCTCCAGACACGGACACTTCCCAGCTGACAGCACTGCAGGGAT
This sequence comes from Balearica regulorum gibbericeps, assembly GCF_011004875.1. NCBI lineage: Eukaryota > Metazoa > Chordata > Aves > Gruiformes > Gruidae > Balearica > Balearica regulorum. Next base: position 67,413,107 of record NC_046184.1, read on the forward strand.
GATGGACGTGTGCTTGGCAGGAGCCGCACGCTGCCCTTGGCAGTGCTGCCTTTGCCAGCGCTGTGGTGGGGACACCAGGATGCCACCCCTGTCCCATGCCACTCGCCCAGGTGTCTGCCAGGGCCACCACCTGGGGCTCCTCCATGGCCCTGGGGCTCAAAACTCTTTATGCAGTGGTTAACAGCTGCACTTGGGTCCCAGCCCCCTGGGATGTGCCAGGGCAAGCACTAAAGCCTCACAGCCCGCAGGCAGCCCTCTCGACACATGTCACTGGGGCACGGGAAGGGACGCGTGGGGACCTACGCTGCATAGGGCACCCGATGCAACGTGCTGGAGGGAGGGACACCAGCCCTGGGGGTTGCTCCTGCTGGGGGCGAACAAAGCCTGAGGACCAGGGTGGTAATGTCAGTGCCCCATGCAGCTCTGAGCAGGTCCGACACCTGCCTGGACCTCTGACCACAAACACTACTTTAACATACTATTAAAGATGCAGAAAGAGGAGGAAAGCTGTTAAAATGCATGGAGTGTACAGTGCTATGGCTTTTGCTTTCTCAGCACCCTCATACCCCTCCTTTGAGGTTATGGAGGGCTGTCAGCTGGGGAGAGGAAAGCATCTGATGCCCCCTCCGTTAGGTGTCAAGGAAACAGCACTGGCTTCCCACACCGGGCAGAAGGGCAGCTAACAGAGGTGGTGGAAAGCTCCCGGCAAGGAAGGAGGCACGGACCTGGCACAGAGGTGACTGGCTGAGCAGGGAGGGGTCGGCACCCCAGCCTCTGTGCAGAGCCTGCCCCACCGCTCGCTGCCAGCCTGCCCACCTCGGCCATCCCCTGGCCCAGCAACAGGCACACCTGTCCAGCGATTCGGTGCTCATGGGACACTGGCGCCAAGCAGGGCTGAGGAGGAGAGAAAAAAGTTGGCACGAGCAGGCAAGCCTCTCCTCAAAGAGAGAAGGTGAGACAGGAGAGTGAGAGGATGCAAAACAGAGAAGGGGGGAATGAGTGACAGGTACCTGACCCAAGGGCTGCTACAGTGGCCAAGATGGTGGGGTGGGAGATGGTAGCCAGCCCTCATGGGAGCCCCCAACTTTCAACCCTCCCTTGACATCTCTTCTCTTGCCTTTCCAAGGGCTTTGAAGGGGTGCAATGATCAGAATGGTCCTTGCACTCATTTTTAAGAGCTAGCTCCCAGGTGTTATCTGTAGGTTTCAGAGTTTACAGGCTTTTTCTTCCTACCCCGAGATGCTCAGGTGGAGTCTGACCAATAGCTGGAGCTGTACGGAGACAGGATCAGACATCAGGAGAGGACAAACACACCATATAGACACACCACCTGGCCTCCAGTGCCAGTATTGGCTGAGCACTGTACTCATGCACTCAGCTCCCAAGGAAAGCAGGCAGCGTGCTTGGTGCAAGCTCCATCGCTGTGGGTGGGCTGGTAGCCTACGGGGCCACTGCCCTCAATACAAACAAAACCACAGTGTACATACCCCTTAGTGTCCAGACCCCCTCCCCATTTGGTCATCACCACCAAATGCAACCAGGGTGCCCCAATCCAGAGAGAAACCCCTCCAGGACAGGAGAGAGACAAGGACAAACTGCTCATCCAGAATGACGCTGGCTTTAAGTGCACCCTGATGCACAGCACAACTGCGCCCAACACGTCGTTTAATGGAGAAATGGAGAGACTACAAGCTACGCAGCGGTCAGCTAGCCGAAGTCTTACAGTGCCACATGGCATCGGTATCGTGTTGCTGACGTTGCACATGTGTTTTACAACCAACTGCCAGCTGTTGGAGCACATCTGGGAGCACGGCAACAGGAAGAGCTCCCCTCTCCTAGGGGAGAGGATTCCACCCACATCTCCAGGGGAAGTGGCACTTGAGCAGCAATGAAACAGTCCTGCCTTTCCCATTGCGCCCCTCAGCCCCTGCTGCTGCAGCAGAGGGTGGGGGCAATGGCATTTATTTTATTTTTCACAGCCCTCAGGGTAAAGAGGATTTCAGAGGGATTTGAGCACAGCTCCCTAAATAGCTCCTTAAAATTAAGAGGTTTCATGGGGGATTATTTCAAGCAGCTGCACATGGCGGGAGGGAGAGGCTGACAGGTACTGGAGGGGGGTGATGGCATTGAGAAAAGGCAGGAGCAAGATGGGTGAGCCCAGGGGTGCCAGGGGAGCAGGATCCGCTTCTGAATGGCAGCATGGCGGGGGGGGGGGGGGGGAGGCGTCCCACCCCCAGCCATGCACGTATCCTTTCTGCCGGGTGAGCCAAAAGTAGCGGGGAGCAGAGGGGTGGTCACCAGAAGTGACGCACCGTGGGAACAGCACAGAAGGAGTCACTGGCACCGAGCACGGCACGTGCCTTTCAGCTGGTATCCAGAGCCTGAAGGGACAAAGTCAACACGCAGATATGGCTGCTTCACTGGACCTGCACGTAGCGGCATTTCTGAGGCGTGGGGTGAGCTCAAGGGGCTGTCCCCATCCCTGCCTTCTCACTAGATGGGAAACCTGCGTGCCATGGAGGTGGGAAGGCTCTTCTAGCACTAAGGATGGGATGAGTTTGAAATGCTGGAGAATTGGATGAGTCAGCCAGACAGAGCTTGACTAAGGGCAAATTCCTCCCTGCAAGGCTACGAATGCCAGACTTTGCAGATCCAAACATTCATGGTAGAAATAAAATAGTGCAAAACCAGGAAAGGCCACTAAATGTTTCAGAACAGGCACAGCTCTGCAGACACCTGTGGAATATGGGTTGAAACTCTACTAATACCAGGAGATAGCATTGCTTGGCACAGCACTTTCTGGTGCAATGAGGAAGAGAAGGTAGTTAGAACTTCATTATAATTTTGATATTGGGATGAAAATTGGTTCTTAGCAACCAGATCCTGCAAAAAACTGAGCTCCTCCATGGGGTCCTGAGCTCCAGCTTTCAGCAGACAGAAGGGTTGGGCGTGTGCACAGCGAGCAACTGAGCCACAAGCATGCAGGAATAAGTAATAAGGCTGGAAGGAGAGCAGATGAGAGGAGCAAGGAAGTGAGGCTGGTAATAATAGAGAGAGATAGAAATGAGGAAAGAATAGGAAGGAGAAGAGAAAGGAAGGAGACCTGTAATTTGACAGTAGTGGAAGCAAAAAAGCAGGAAGAAGGAAGCTGAGGTAGGTAATTTCCACTGGACGGATGATAAGTGGGGAAGAAGTGAGGCAGGAGAACAGAAAGGAGCAGGGCAGGAGGGACAGCAAAGGAGAAGGTCTCAGGCAGGAAACTGAGCAAATGGTTAAATCTCCTCAAATACTGTTATGAGCAGCCCATGTGCGGATTAGCCCCTGCTGCTGCACCTGGAGTGATGTTCTGCACCTGCCACACACAAGGCCACACGTCGGAGAGATGTTGGAACTAAAATCCCAGCAAAAAGGAATTGGAGATTTAGGGATTTCCTCAGCCACTAGGGAAAGGACTTTGTTTTCTGGACCCTTCCTTCTCCACTCCCTGGAGGAATGACGTGGACGGTACAACCATTTGAACAGCTCTCCCACCAACTGAGCTCTTTGGCCAAGAGTTTCCAAAAGGACCACTGACACTGATTTGTTCTACCTCAGACCTGAGCTGCACCAATAAAGTTGGAAAAATTTGGGTCTTCAATGGTTTTAAGGCCTCGCTCAAGAATCGACTCCTTTGCCTGTCACCCGCCTGTACAAGTCTCAGTCTGCATTTCAGGGGAGGAAGGTTACATGACCTGGATGCACAGGTAAAAGCAGGTTTCTAGTAAAGGTCATTACTGCAAAGATCAGAGGTTAACATCTGTTTTCAACACAGATGTCCCTCTGAAAAGACATACATGTATATAAGGAGTGGTTTTCTTTAACCCCTGGTTTATAAAAATAGGTGAAAGTGGAATAGAAAATTTCAGCTATAGTAGCACTTGCAATTACAGAACAAGGAAAGATGACATGTCTGTGACTAGCTGAGATTAATTGTGATGAACCATGATTGCAGCTGTGTTTGGCTTTCAGCTTTACCAGATCAAGTCTGTAAATTCACTATTTCCTCATGTCTATTTAACAGCTGCAAATTTTTTGATGTAAACACCTTAATGATTAGATGCAGGACAGGGCGTGATCTTAGCTCGTGGTGCTGGAGACTGCAAAACATGCACTCAAGGCCTGGCAGCCACAATCACTAAAAGCCAGGACATACCACGTGCCACGTGTGCAAACACAAATTGGTTACACATCTAAAGCAACGTTAATTGAGATGCATTGGTGAGCTGGCAGAGGACCCAACCCCAAAGGTGACCGACCTCAGCTTTAACCAGACCACTTCTTTCCTCTTTACGCTACTGGTCCTCAGGCTGGAAGACCAGCAGAAGAGCGGGTTGGCACCATGCACTGGCTGGTCCCAGGGATGGGCAGCATGGGGCCAACCCACATCATTTCACAGCTCCTAACGGAGTGCAGGGCAATTGCACAAAGGCTCATCGCTCAGCTGTGCCTGCAGTGGGACCCCTGAGGGTCTTCAGCAGGTCACCTGCAAGACCGGACCCTTTGGTGGGAAGCATGAGTGGGATGTTCCTGTTTTTGGACACTCATTTATGAATTTGTTGATTCGGAGCTGAGCCTGGGTGTGTGAACAGACCTGGCGATGCTGCCAGGGTGCCAAGGGAGGGGAAAGACTAATTTGCACTAAGTCACATGATGTGTGCACATGTGTGACAGGTGCTCATCAAATGCTCTGAGTGCACGCGTATCTCTGCATGGGGTCACTGGGAGGCTGCCACAATCGGGAGCATCACTGTCACACCTGCACCTGGTGCTATGATGAGCCTCCTTTCTCAAGGCTTTATAACCAAGAAATAATGCTGCTGCTTTAGGACTGCTCTGAAACACTTCCCAGCCTTCTCCGAGGTGTTATACACTTCTCCAGCATCATCTACAACACCTCACGGCCCCCTGTGATGTGTGTGCTGGAAGTTGGGATGTGCCAGCGCCAGCGGCTGACTATACAGACACTTCCCAAGGGAAGTCAGACTGGTTCACAGGGCTGGGTTTAAGCACGGTCACTACATCCTACCAGTTCCCCCAGGAGCTCCGGCCTTCTGCCGGCTGGGATTTAGGTGCTGCCACTTCCAGAAAAAGGTATAAGCTAAACCACCCGTGGGCACTATGCTGCATCTTACTTCTTCCCACCTGGGGACACAGCCAGGGAGGGTATTTGGCTGTGGGGGAGATTTACACCGTGCTGGAAAGTCTCCCCATCACACAGCAAACCTCTCGCCTCTGCACAAAGCTGATTGCAGCAGAGAGTGGTCAGTGTAGGAGGCTAGGACAGCCTCTAGCAAAGAGCCCTCACTAACCCCCTTAACTGCATTTAGGGTCAGGAAGTGGCTACTGCACACAGCTGCAGAGGGCAGGATGCTCCAGGAGAACAAGGCTGCGTACTCTGCCAGGCTCTGGCTCACAGTGCCAGCCCCGATGGATGCGGTGATAATGGCTGGAGACTGTGCAGGGCTGAAACACAGCACCCTGTGAGCAGTGCACACTGTCCTGATGCCCTTCTCTAATTTTGGGGTGATGTTCTACAGCTTCCAGCACACTGGACTCCTCACTGGAATTCCTCGTTCTGCCACATCCCCTCCAGTTATGCATTTGCTAGTGTTGGGTTATGCTAGATCAGTTGACAAGCATCTGGGATTTGAACCTGGTGTCAGCTGCCTCTCTAGGGTGACAGCATGGCTGTGTGCTATGGGATGCTCTGTGGAGATTCACGTGGAAAAGCAAGAAGAAAAACAGAGAAGTGATCAGCGATCAGTCTAAGCTCTCTAGAAACATCATCTCTCATCAGGAGGAGGAAGACCTGGCCACTGGCCACTCCTCTGTGAGAGCCTGGACTAGGATGTTGCAGGATGAAGATGGTCACCTCACAACATCCTGGTAGCAGCTTGTGCAGGGCCTTGGTAATTTGGGCCAGGAGGAAGAGACATGAGAGGAGGGTTCCTCCACCAGGTCCTCTCTTCAACAAGTGAAAGCCACCACGGAGCCGGGGACTGCGAGCTGTGCCGGAGGAGCTCGAGGGACAACGTGGTGCGAGCAGCTACAGGGCAGGGCGAGGAGGTCCGGGCTCTCCTCCTAGACGGCAGCATCCGAGATCCTCCCATTCAAGGATGTCTTCGGCTGGAGGCCATTGTTCTGAGCGTGCACCTCTGGCTTGGGCTGTGTCATCTGCTGCAAGCGCTGCCCGGGAGGGAAGGGAGAGAGCGTGTCAGCCGGGGGGCCGGAGGCGGCAGCGGTGGGGCAGCTGGGGCTTGGCAACGGCTGAGGGTTGGGACCCCTTGCCCCAAGCCTCAGAGGTGGCCCTAGTTACAGGATGAGGGGACGGTGCATGTGGCAGGAATTACTCCTGTAGCACCATTCAGCAATCCACTGAAAGCCTCTGCAAGTCACCTTTGCTTTGGTGCTGCACAAAGCACAGCAGATCCTCCTTTCATCTGAAATACAGGGATCACCCTTGTAACACAGGCAAACTGTTACCAGGCAATACCAGCTGCAGATAGGACTGAGAGCTGCAATGTCACAGGCTTCCGAGCAGCCCTATTTTCCCAGTTTCTGCAATTTTTCAACTAGGGTTAGTTATAAAGCAGTACTAACTAGCTACAGCAGGCTGTCAAAGTTATGGTCTGTGCGGCTGACACAGAGCAGACCAGTCCACCTGCACAAACCTTTACACCAGCAGTGATTCCTGTCACCCTGAGCTGATCAAAAGAAAACTGCAGAGCCAAATGAAGCAAGAACCCAGGAAAATATGGAGGGGCAAGTTATTACTGGAGGCGTGTGGACTGAGCATCATGAGTGATGAAGAAGAATGAATCACTTTTGCCTGTCAGGGAGGGACTAATGCTGTAAGTTGCAGAAGAGAAGGCAGAGGAGGATTGAGCCTGACCCGAATAGACATCACTAAGTCAGGAAGAAGCTCTTTCCAGCAAAGGGGAACAAGCTCCTGCTCTCCAATACTGCTGAAGTGGCTGTTGCTGGGTGAAGTCCTTGGAATGTTCACTGAGCTGCTTCTGCCATTCATGGTCTTTTTTTTTTCCCCCTTCACATTCATGCTCCAGTAGGATCAAAATGGCTTGTAATCTTTCCTGTCTGTCAAAACCACTTTATTCAGCATTGGCATCTAATTTCCCTCCAGCTCCAGCTCTATTACAAACTAATCCAGGATCTGTGTATATAAGAGGCCAAAAATTCTCTGTCTCTCTGACATGAACACACACACACACACACACACACAAGCCTACTTTCTTCCTGCTGCCATCTGCTGCTCACTCGTGGGTTTGTGAACAATGGGGAGGAGATCTGGGTCTCCTGATGCATGTGGGTGCTGTTAGAGGAAGAGCAAGACAGAGAGGGTGCACACCAGCCGCTCACGCTATTGACTGGTACTGCTGGTTTGCATGAGGTGCTGAGGGGATGGGTGGAAACATGCTCATGAGCTGCCCCTGGATGCCAGGACATGCTTTCACCATCCCTAGTGGAAACAGGATTGAGCCTAAGCAAAGGGTTGAACCCATATCTATATTTGCAGTCTTTTCTTTTCCATCTTTTCCAGCTCATATTATGAGGGGGTAAGGAGCCCTTGAAACATCTGAGAAAGGACCTGTTATTGGAATTGCCGCTGGCCTTCAACACAAAATGACAAGAACCTAAACTCGACCTCAGATGAGAGACCAGAGACTGAAAGGTGATCTGAGACACCGAACTCACCCAGTTTCCCCAGCAGCGCCCATCCAAATGGAGAGCTGGGGGGAAGGAAAGTTAAATTCACCTGCAACTTGACCTCAGGGGTAGAGAGCCTGAAGCTGACCTCAGTCCAGCAATTCTAGCAACAACATTTCTGAATTAAACATCACTCAAAATACAGTATCTGTGAAATAAACTCATGGATTTAGAAGGTGTCTGGTTGCTGTTGCGGCTGGGCTGGGAAAGCCATAAATCAGCACCCCTGTGGTGACTTCTTACATGTAGCTTGCGGCAGACAGCGTCGAGCCAGGGACTTTGTGCACAGTGCTCTCGAGACTGAATGTCAACACTGTAAATAAAATCTTAACAGCAATTACTAGGTATGACAAACAGAGACTCATGATTCACTGCTGCATAAACCCCTGCTCAAATTACTTAAAAAAAAAAAAAAGTTTTACACAAGATCAGAGTTGTGGATCCTGCATAAAAGTCTGCATTGCTTCTTAACCCCTCATTCACTGAGTGCCCTTTACAAAGCACATGACAAACTACCACTGTGCGTGTTTGTCACTAGCAGGTCCTAGCCCTGAGATATTTCAAGCTTCATGCTTGGAGGATGCTGATGTCTCTGCTGAGACATGCCAGGTAACCATGCGCATAGCCAGGGACTGCTGGGAATTGGGATTTCTTCCCAATTTCTTCCAGGGCTCCACTTCCCTGCACCAAAGAGATATCCAGGGAAAGAGGGATCCCTTTTGTGATGGTGACAACACAAGGCCCAGTGAGGGACAACAGGCTGACCTAAGGAGAGACTACCTGAAGGCCTACCCACTTGGCCAGATGCAGTCACCCACATGCTGCCTGGGCAGTGCTCCTAGTCATTTAAACATGTTAATGCTCAGTTTTGCTAGTAAGTCTTCTCCAGTGATCCTGTGTCACCAAAGGCCGTTCTGTGTGCTGGGGCTGATTTGAGCCCTCCTGGAGGAGAGGGTGCACAGAGCTTCTGCAGCACCGACCTGAAGTACTCTGACAACTTTGTCAGAGCACAGTCTGCTTGGTTCTCCTTAGATTTAGTTCAGTGAGGGAGTTGCTCTAAGCAGAGAGCAGAGGAGGAATGGTGAAGATGTTCATACCTGCCGGAGAGTCCCCGTTGAGGTGAAGAAACAGTACAGCATGTATCCTGGAATCAGTACCATGGAGGACAGAGCCATAAGCCAACCAATGCCTTGTCCCCACGCAGGATAGATGTACTTTCCTAGTGTCAAAGGGGTCATTTCCACCACACTGAAGAAGAACACACCCTGGGAAAAGAGCACCAGCCATCGCAGGTAAAGGCCTGCAAAATCAGGGTCCTTCCATCCATTCTTTCCTTCGCTATCCTCTTAGCTCCCAAGAGCTAAGATCTTCCTATCATTGGCCTTCTCATGCCATTCCCTGTACATCTGCTGGAAGTGCAGGAACCAGCAAAGGCTAAATTGCTCTGCAGTCAGCTATACTACATTTGCTAATGTCTTTTGCTCTGACGGGGGCTTTATCAGGGGCTGAGGCTGGAGCTGGAGTAGCTGAGAGTCTTCACCAGATCCAACAATAACTTTTTAAAACAGTAAATTATTTGCTTATCATTTGGCATCTCAGAAAGAAGAATGAAGAACTGATGGCATAATTTAGATTAAAATAATCATCTAGAGCTTTTCTTTTGGGTGATTTCCAGCAGGCAGAGTGAAAGACGCTCCTTTATTACTTTACCCATCTTAGATCTGCCTAGAACCACATTGTACCAGACCTATACTGGGTTGAGAACATAATGTCCCTTATAGCCCACCCAAACTAAGAGGTCCTCCTAGATCCACTCCTGTAGATGAGATGTCTCTGTTCTTACCAGGCAGACAAGAGGAGTGAAGAAGGCCCAGCAAATCTTCCACCATATGCAAGGTTTGTAGCCAATCATTTCTTCAATGTTCCTGTAAAATCTGTTCACACCTACAAGAAGAAATGAGCATTGAAAAAAACATCCCGTCTCAGCACCATGGTCATCACCTCTTCTCATTACACAACACAGGCCAGCCACAGCAAGAGGGTGATGATGGTGTGGCATGAGAAGCATTATCTGGAGGGGATGGGGTATGGGGACACAAAAGCAGATTTGTGCTAGGAGCTTCCATGTTCCTCTTGAAGGATCAGAGGGCAGGACCCTAGGTATTTGCCAGTTTGTGCAGAGGTCTTTGTGGTGGCCTGGAGAAGTGAGATGACAGCCTCCCACTCCTGATTTTCTGGAGTTATCAGCCTAAGTTATTTTCAGTTGCAAAGTTTTCATTGGCTTCACCGTGGGAGGCTTCTGAAATAACTCACAGTGCCCATGGAGAAAACAAAGGAACAAGGTCTTTTGCACTTACCGTAACACCAAGAAATTGAGATGGTCTCAAAGAAGACAAGAAAGAGAAGACACATGCCACTGGCTGAGTAGTAATCAAACAGCTTGAAGACATAAATGCCACCCTGAGGAGACAAAACCAGGGTCAAGGACTTTAGTTATAGATTATGGTTGACAATATCAGCCAGCTGCTCGGATTGCTACTGTCTGCATCTGCTGGCTTTAATGTTAATTTCCTTGGACAGTAGAGCCAGTCTTGCAATGTTTCCACTGGAGTCTGGCCCCCAGCAGCAAAACTGATGTGCTCTTGCAGACAATTAGCCAGCCTGTTCAGGCATGGCCAAGGGTGAGGAGAAAAGCAGGGCTTCACTAGGATTTCTTACTTTTCTCTGGTTTAGATGGAGTCAGTTAATTTAGTCAGCTCTGCCCCTCCCAGGAGTTTGCTGCCTTGTCTCCTCATGAACCTACAGTGCTCCACAAATGGTCTCCAGACCATTCAGCCCTGACCTCCACACATATGAATCTTGGCTTCAGCCCCAGAGGTTCAGGGCCCCAACAGACCCATCTTCTTTATGTTATCTTAACCCCTTGCACTAAGCATTCCCTTAGCTTGGGCCCTGTTGGCTTTACCTCTTACTGCAAATAGCAAAAAAGAACAAGCCAGACTGACAACAGGATGGTGGTAAAAATCATGGAGGCATCCTAAGTCACTTGAGATGTGGCAGTGATGAGCAAGCCCATTTATCCAGCATTAGGATGGCTCCTAGGGATGCTGTCACTTCTCCCAAAGCTTTCAGGGCTGCTGTGCCATGCCATAGTGACTTGAAAGGTGTTATGAATGGAGGTACAAGCACAGCTATCTGTACCTGGGTGATGTTGGAGAATCCAATAAGATAAGAGATGAAACAGACTACTGCAATGAAGACCTTCTTCCTGGCTCTCAGGAGATGAGGATACTCATCCATCAGGGCTGTAATGAACCCTTCCACGGTGCAGAACTATGGGAAAAGGTATACAACAAAGACAAATATATATATATGTCTTAGCCTGACATCATCACCTCCAACATTTAACTCCAATGTTGAGATCCTCGTTGCTTTAAGTGCTCTCTGCAGACACTAGAAAAGAAGGAGGCACCTCTTCCCAAAGTTGGTCCAAACCATCTTCTGAAAATGCCTCTCTCCCTCCACAGAGTATAGAGGGAGCTAAAAGTACCAGGGTTAAGTACCTAAAATTAGCTGACCTAAATCTCCGCTTTCTATCTCCCGTGGAAAGCCTCCTCTTTCTTCCCCCGTACTCTTGAGGGCCTCCCCGCCACTGGCCTGCTCCCCCACGCTGCCAGGCTCTGTCACAGCAATGCGTCTGTCTGCTGCTGGGACATGTGCAGGACCTTGCTTGCTCTTCCTTTCCCATGTGTGCTCATCTCAGCCTATTGCAGCAGCGCCTGTGCTGTTCAATGATCTAAAGCACACGTTAAGGAGCTGCGTTAGCCACTGCCCGGACTCACATGCGTGTGCATAACAAAAACACCTCTGCCTACTCCATCCTTCATTTTATTTAACTTTTTCAAGAACAGTACATTAAGTGCATGCAGTACATTCTTTTAATCCTCACAGCACATGGTTTTTCTAGAGCTGAAAACACCTGGCTGGCTTGTGCAGTGCTATACCAGGCACAGTATATTAATGCTGTCCGCACCGTAACACATAAAGAAGTCCCCATGAGTGTTCCCTTCAAATCAGTTTTCCTACTAGTTCTGCCCTGTGGCATGAGGACAGTTGGACTGTATATATGAGAAGTGCATCCTTTCCTCCTATTTCTAGCTAAATTGTGAGATTCACTTTTATATCTTACTTGTAGAAACCACTGCTAACATCGAGCTCTCAGAGAGCACATCATGCTTCTAGCAAAAATACTGGAAAGTTTATGAGGGCAGCAAGCTCTTAGTTTCCCTGGTCACCCTCAGTAAATGTACAAGCCAGTGCAATGAAAATGGAAAAGGTTTCATTGCTCTTGGATGTCAGGGACCTCCCTGTCCCTGGGACAGCGCTCCAGAAAGTGCTGGCATTTTCAGATTCAGCTTTGAACAGGGCAACGAGAAGAAAGAAGACCTAAAGCGGAGGTAGAGGTAGAGGTACATAGACTAAAATGAGCAGCAGAGGGCTGGAAAGATGTATGGAAGAACAGCAGGGAGTCTGAGCCGTGCCTATAGCTGGGCAGAGATGGCAGAAGAGCTGGCGCGCTGCTGGCTGCTGGGGCTGGCTTCCACCTGGGCACAGAGCGAGGCAAAGGGCCCCGGGCTGTATACCCGCACGGTGCAGTGCGGAAAGCCTGTATTCCCAGAGCGCCAAAGCTCAACTGCTTCAATTTGAAATTTTAATGAGCTAATCCTTTTATGTTGGACACAAGTGCTATTAAAGCATCTTTTGCCGTTCGGTCATGGGTTAAGCTGCCTTTATGCTCATTGACAGCGAGCTTTTCAGCCCATCCCACCCAGCTCGTTGTCTGGAAGAGTCAGGACTGATCTGGCACCACAGTGTGAAGAGCAGGCGCGACAAAAAAAACCACTGTCGAAAGCTATTCCTTCCACGTGGCTGCATGGCCAGGCGCTGCCGGAGCCATGGGCAGGGCCAGGCGGTCTGGCACCAGGCGAGACAGAGAGGGAACAGGGTTCGGAGGGGGAACAGGGGTGGTTGGGTGCAGAAGGTGGGTGTGAGGGGGTGTCCAGCAGAGAAGAAGCAAAGGAAAAGATGTTTCAGACAAAGGGAGGGAGTAAAACTGACAGCGCTTTGGTGCAGGAAGAGGGATGAAAGTCAGGGAAAGCACAGAGGGAAATACAGGGAGATGGATGATGGGGGACAGGGCTACAAAGTGAGTTGAAATCTTTTTGCCTCCTATCAAAATTAAGCTGGCGTGTAATGGATGAGGTGGGTAACCCAATAGCGGTACGCTGCTTTTGGTTTTCCATAAACCAGGCAATGGCCTTCATGCCATTTACTGAAAATTGCCTCATGCCAGCCTCAGGCTCACCTTTCCAGCCCTGGGGACTGTGGCTCCCTGGCTGGCCTGGGGTCCACATTTCCCAGCCTGCATACCCAAACTTAGATGCTTGCCCGAGGTAAGTAGGCACCTGAGTCAAAGCATGCTGCTTTCAGGAGCAATGAGGAGCTGACTCATTGTCATGACTCCTCGTCTCACCTTGCCCTATGTGTGCACTTGTGCATGAGGATGCACACACACACACAAACGCACACCCATGTGCATGCACACTTCAGTCTGCTTTCCAAAAAGTTTCATTTTTCTTACCAACTGTCTCCAGCCACAATTTTTAGCACATATTCTGTTCTTTCTCATGCCTCACCCTGTGATATGGTTTCTCTCCTAAAGATTTTATTTCCATTCACTTTTGTATTTTGCTCTTTTTCTCTGTCAGGGGCTTAATCTTTACACAAGCTGCTGGGTCCAACAATTTGAGCTTGGGAGTCAATGTAGGTGGCACCTCAGCCTGAATGAAAGTCTGTCTCCCACTCTCTCTCAGTGTCAGGAGCTTGCTATCCCCTCCTCCGCCACTCACAGCACCCTGACCAAGACCCACGGGCCTGCGGGGAGTTCGACCACAGCTGCCAGATGTGCAGCAGAGAGCCACAAGAGTGGATCTTGCTGCTCACAGCTGGAATTCCTCATGAATAACCCGTGAGAGGCAGCCTCACATGGGACAGACGCGGGCTTGCAGTCACAAGGCTCGCTAGCTCCCTTGGGGAGAAAACGCCTGACCTGGAAACTGGTAGGTTAAAAGAAAGTATTAGCATATTATGCAAGAGGGTCTAGACGCCAGAGAGCTAAAGCCCCTGTGGATCAGAGGCAGAGTAAATATTAAGGCACACGAGCGGCAAGCGGGGGCACAGGAGGGAGGCGTGTGTCTATCAATATAGGTCATTCCTCCCATTCCAGTAGCTGCAGACGAGATGAGCACCCCGGCAGAAAGCGGCAGATGTAGCTGTGCTGCGTCTGCAGGAGCCTGACTATTGAAGCGCAGGGACAGGGTGGACCCACTCCCACCATCGTGAAGGGGCTGGGGCTTGTTGCTGCGTTGCAAATGCAGATCTCAGCCCTACCTTGCTTTGCTAGCCGAGTTCCTGAGCATCTCCGCTGCGCCTACAGCCCCGTGCCCAGCTGGTGACAAGGGGCAGCCCCAGCCCAGCAGCCCTGGGGGTGCAGGGTGCGAGAAATGCCCTATGGCCCTGCCATGCCTCATGGACTGGACTGCTGACCCAAATGAAAAATGGCTGCTCCCCATCTGCAAGTACCACAAACGGTATTTAATCAGCACATAGCAAAACCATCTTTTCTTTTCTTTTTTTTTTTTTTTTTTAACTGGATGCTCCAAAATGCACGTGCAATTGCAGCCGTTGTTGCAGCATGTGTTATTTGCTTTATACACAAAAGCTTCCATGCTGTTAATGGTGTGTTTGATTGAATCAGAGCTCCAGTATGCAGATGGAAAGCTTATTCACGTGTATTTATCTGTGCTTTTTTACAATCTTGTTTTCCTTTTGATACTTCATTCCCCACCCCTTCCTCCTCCTCCTCCAGGCAATGATAGCCCCCCACAGACTGCCTGCCCTCTGAGACTAGCTGTCAGAAGGAACTTGGAGAATTTCAAGTGGTATTTCAGAAGCAAATGCAGCAAATAAATTCCACACAATGCTTAGAGGGCTTATTGTCATGTCTCGAACTATTTACCAGTGCTGAGTGAATAATCCATGGAGAGTAATTTTTTTTTTTTTTCTGTAAATGTAGCTCCTTTCGGAACATTTAGTCATTATTTGAAATTATTTGCCAAATAATGTCTGTGCTAATGCAGACATGAGCTTTATGATGTGTTCATGGGAGTGTGCTATAATTGAAACCCAGATTTGGTTGATAACATTTTCCTGGAAACCAGGTATGACACTTCAGGAATAGGTCTGAGTCTGATTATGAACTAGACCTGGGTTTATGAATGCTACCTGTAATCCAAGAGAGCATTCCTTTTTTTTTTACCAGTGGTTTGCACTGCAAAGAAAGAGCACACGGGCACAGGGGAGGATGTGACAGACCAAGAACAGGCTTTTGAAGGAGCCTTTGGGTTTGATGCACTCAAAAAAGAAACACACTGCAATTCATTGCTTCACTGGGTAGCTACTTTTATGCTGAATTATCAGAAAAAAAGTATCACCACTTGTAAAAATACATGATTTTTTTTGTTGTTTTGTGAGGGCTCTGAGGGGGGCAGGGTTAGAGACCTTTTGCCACATCCAACTGCTTCCTCCTCAAATACCTTGCAAGGCTTATCTAAATGCAAAGCAGTGAGGGTACCCAGGCACCAGCCTTTCCCAAGGCACGGCTCCTTCCTTCCTTCTGCCAGGATCTATCCCTGCTTACCTACAAACCAGACCAGGGTGCTTCTGCTCTGATCGGGGCCACTTTCGTTACCAACAACAATGCTGAAACACTGCATCAAACCACCATTCCCACACCATGGCAGAGCCCTAATTCAAATGCCGCATCGCTGCTTTTCTCAGCGCAACCTGTCCATACTGTGTCGGAGCGCTGCGGTCTGGCTGGAGACCGGTACCTTGTGCAGAGATGCTACTCCCAGCTCCTGGGACGAGAGAAGGTGGAGACTTTCTACCCTAACCTATGAAGTAAGCCAAAAGAATGACATTTTCTTGTCAGTGCCTCACAGTAAATGCAGTTTGGTCAGGGTGCTCCATGACACAGTAAGGAAATCCAAAGCATCCAAAATGAGCTTCTCACAAAATACCAAGACAGCTGGGATGACCACAAATTATTATCACGCAGACACAAAATGGAACAGTTAATACTTATTTCCCTTATTTCACAAATTTTTTATGCATGTGTGTGTGTGTGTAAAATCACATCTTACAAGAACAAAGCAGTTATTATTTGAAAGAAATCTTTTTCCTTTTTCCCTTGCCCCAAAGTATTTTGGCAGGGATAGTTTCCCACTAGCTCTACTTAGAGCCTGTGAGCTCATCTGCCATGGTCACCCGGGAAGGTGGGGACGTGCTGTGCCCACACAGCAGCACCGGCACTCCACTGGGGCCAAAAATTGATCTGAACAGAGAAAAGCTTTCCAAAGATCCTCTCTTCCCACAGGGAAGTGGTGATCATCTTATAAGGCTGACTGGTTCTGCTGGGCTGCTGGAAGCTGGTCATTGCT
The DNA here is from genome assembly GCF_011004875.1 of Balearica regulorum gibbericeps. Classification (NCBI taxonomy): domain Eukaryota; kingdom Metazoa; phylum Chordata; class Aves; order Gruiformes; family Gruidae; genus Balearica; species Balearica regulorum. Next base: position 67,429,432 of record NC_046184.1, read on the forward strand.
CTTATTTTTAATTGGTAGCAGGACAAGGACTGGTGCAATGGGTAGTGGTCAGATACTGTCACACTTGCAGTCTATGCCCACCTGAGGGAAGAGTGTGGAGGCAATGGTCACGGGAGACCTTCATTCATGCAGCTGCATTTCACCATTAAGAGTAAGAAAAGGCCCTGCTCAGCACTATGCCAAGGCGCAGAAGGGGACACCACCATCATATCTGAAGATACTTTCATATTTATCCCACTTTGTGCCTGGGTCATCTCACCTGACTATCCAGACCCAACATCATCAGCATGGAGAAGAAGAGGATCGACCAGAGCGGGGACAGGGGCAGCTGTGTGACGACCTGCGGGTAGGCGAGGAAAGCCAGTCCAGGGCCTGCAGTAATGAAAAGAGGGACGAGCCCATGTTTATGAAGCATTTGATGGGAGGTCTGAGATAAGGGCAACAGTTGAACAGAAAGACGATGATCACAATCAAGAATTGCAGGTATTTAATGTAGGAACTAGAAAAACCTGAGCCTTCGCCTATGACACACCAGCCTGGAGGGGTGCACGGGGGTAGGATAGGGAGGCAGGAGTGACTGGAGAAACGCTTTACCTTTTCTCTTTCTGCAAGCAAGAAAGTCATCAGATTACTGCTAACAAATGAAGCTGGAGCACTTTGCTAGAAAAATAAACTGATATTCAGATCTGGTTATAACTTTCCTGATGTCTTTTTTTTTTTTTCGTTCACAAAATGCTGTTTCTTGAGATAAAGACTTTCTCTGGGAAGACAGCAATTTCAAAATATGTCTTTGTGCAAAAAGACACAATCCCATCTTGGTTAAAAGTTATTCTGAGATTACAATTTCAAAATTTCACAAGGAAAAGGGAATCCAAATTTTAATCACGTCTACTGAAAACATAGGCAGTATCTTCTCCATAGGAATGTTTCAGAAACCGAATGGCCTAAATATCTCACTGCAGCAAAAGCACATAAAACTTCAGCACTAAAAGAAGGTGAGCATTAAAAGCAGATGGAGATGCCCTTTGCAGCCAAAGTGTGATGAACTTCAGTCACAGGTGCCTGAGACCCGTCCTGGTGGGAGAACGTGCAAAGACGGTTGCACACTTGGGTCCTGGTGAGGAAAGGCCTGGGAGCATCCCATGCTCACCGACAAATTGCTCTCAAAGGTTGCTGTTGCATTTGAACCTGGGTTTCTGCTTACCTGAGGATGCCAGCTCTGAGATAGACTTCTTCGTGATGTGCGACATGAAGCCAACAATAGAGAAAATAACAAATCCGGCAAATATGCTTGTGGTGGAGTTTATACAGCAGACAATAATGGAGTCTCTGGAAGAGAAAAAGAAAGAAAAGAAACCACCTGCAGGTCCCTTACCAGGAGCGAAGGGTGGGGTAAACAAAAGACCAAGCCCTGCCAAGAGCAGCTCCTGTGCCTTGGAGAGGTAGCACAGGTGATGTGTTAAATGTCCTGCAGGAGGGGAGCCCCACTATGACGATCGCAGCGGGCAGCCTAAGCTGCACGTTGCCAGCGAGGGGACATCAGAGATCAGGCACCCCAGACTCACTGTGACCCCCACCTCACCCGTGAGCACTCCTCGCCACGCAGGAGGCTGAAAAAAACCCAACAGACCTGTAGACGTTGTTGTGGAAAGTGTTGTAGCTCCCCAGAGCGATCAGAGACCCCAGCCCCAGGCCATAAGAGAAGAAGATCTGTGTGGCTGCGTCCATCCAGACCTGCGGAGAAGGAGCCGGGAGAGGAGTGCAGCGGGAGGGAGTCCATGCTGGAGGGGTGTCTCCTGCAGCAGCTCCATGCCAGGCTAACGAGGGGGCTGGATGCCAACCACAGGGCTGTAGACTTGGCCATACAGCCCACTGGGGTGGTCAGGACCTGAGGGCTCCCTGTCACTTAGGGCCACGGGTACCTGCAATGCTGGCTGCTGACCCAAGCTCCAAGGAAATGTTTGAGCCAGCAGCTGGCCATTTGGTTTCTGAAAGAAATTGGCCAGCCACCTTGAAACCTGTAGCTGTGTGACTGACAACTGGGCTGAAAACATCTGAAGAACAGGCTTTTTTCCATGCTTTTCTGAACACCTATCTCTAGGGTGAGGTAGGGCTCAGAGATGGTGGTGCAGGTGGAGAGGAGAGTAACAGAGACAGCTGGTGCAGCCCGTTTTGCCTGCTGGGTGGTGATGCTGTGCATTTGTGTTGCCCAAGACGTGGCTGCAGGATGCTGCTTCCTGGACCCACTGCACATCCCAGAGCTACGTGGAGTCAGCAGGGCCCCTGGGATCTTGAACACAGGGCACTGCGTTAAATGGGGCTGCCAGGGATCCTTTAACACAGGACACTGCCTCTCCTGCTTGCAATGTCAGGAGGAGGCCTGCTAGGGAGCAATGGCTCCCTGGGGAGGAGGAGGAGCAGAGGTTCTGTATCCTCCCACGTGGTAAGTGCATCAAGAGTGCAGCCTGGCCCAGCACCAGAGGCACATCCCCAGCCCTCCAAAACCTGTGGCTCGAGGCCACTTCCATGGATGGATGGGGATGGAGGAAGGATTGTGCATCCTTTTTTCTGAACCGTGTCCCTCAGCCCCTGGTGCAGGTCAGAAAGGACTCACGCATTGTCTGAATTGGTGTGTGTGTGTGCTTGCTTTCTCACAGCTGTCCCCCAAGGGGTGCTGCTCCCCTCAGAGACCCATGTCCCATGCTCACCCCCTCCTTTCCTCTTCCACTAGCATGTCTTTGATTTTCCAACATGGAGTTTCTTGTGCAAAAAACTGCATAGGACAGCTTGCAAAGCTGGTCCCAGTGCTTTAAGGTCTTAAAGCCTAGAAGGCACAAGAAAAGGCAGGCAATTGTTGGTTTCTTAATTGCATAACATCTAAACTCCTCTGGTCTTGAGAGCCCTGTTTCCAGCATTAGAGCCAATGCAGCTGGCAGTACAGTTACAATGAGTGTCCTGCGAGAGGGATCATTGGGACTCCTCAGAAAATGATGGGTGTCCAGCTGGCCCCGCTCACATGTGACTGGTGACTCTGGAGCCACAGGAGCATCACTGCTGCAAAAAGGCAGGGTCTGTGTCACCTGAAAAGCTTTGCCTTTGCAAGCCTCTGTGCTCCTCCTGGGTCCCCTCTGTGCTTCCACTGACCAAGGCAATGTTAATGGCCACCACTCGTCATTTAAGCATTTCCAAAAATTGCTGCTGTGTGTACTGTTGTGCTTGTGCTGCTTCCAAGGCCCCCATGCAAGCACCACCACATCATCCCTTCTCTGGAACCATCAGATCAAGACCAAACGACCAGCCCTGGGATAGTCAGTGAAATGAGGCTCTCCCAACCTGGAGGGGAGTTTCCTTCATTGGGGTAATTTCTGCCCCCCCATCCCATGGATAGCACTGCTTGAGTACAGCAGAACTGCTGCATGGATTTCCACCCACGAAGGGCTTGCCCTTCAGCTTTGTCTCAGCCTGTGAGGGTCCTGATTGCTTGAATGGGGAACTAGTCAAGGGGGTTTATTAACACTTAAAATATTCAAGGGAAGTGCCTGTGAAAGACTGATGTGGAGACAACTGGGAGGTAAGAGCTTTCCTCACTAGGGTACAAACCTCAGAGTCAGAGAGCTTTCTGAAGTCAGGTGTGAGGTAGAAGAGGATCCCCTCCTTGGCTCCCGGCAGCGTCACTCCACGGAAGAAGAGGATGAAAAGCATGAAGTAGGGGTAGGTGGCCGAGAAATACACCACCTGCGAAAGACACCATGGGAGAGAAGCCATCAGCCCACCAGTGCCGAGGAGCTTTCCTGCCTGTGGTGGCATTGCGTCCAGCATGTCCCCCCACGAGGGGGACGGGCTCCCCGTGCACAGCCGCTTTTGGCAACATTTCTTTGTGTTCTCTGTCTCCCGTTCCTGTGCTAGTAATGTTTCTGGCTGTTTGAGGTTTCTCCCTGTCAATGACACGCAAGGACGCACTAATCGCAAAAGTAGCATGCTAAACTCTGGATGAATTGCCCAAAGTCAAGGGAATTGCACAGGGATAAATTTAGTCCACAGAAGTAATCCCTTTAAGTCATCACATCCTTATTTTGCAGAGCTAAAGCTGGTGTTTCTCTAGTCCAATGCATCAAGCAACCGGAGTTGTCTTGATTCCACTGCTTTCTTCTCAGCACTGTTTCAGGGACTTGCAGGTACATGCCATCCCTCGTTGCAGGGCCCGTACCTGCAATCGCCGGGGCTTTGCTGCGGCTGCATAGCTACGACCCGTTTGAGAGCCACCGGGGAAGCTTAGGTGACCTACGCCTGAAGCGCTTCTTTCTGATCTCTCCTCTAGATTATTTCTTTCATAATATTGTCCCGCTACACCACACTGTGCTCTAAATAACACATCTCAGTATCTCAATATCGCTGTTTCACTAAACTAAGCAATTACCTTTCTGCTGTGCTAGCCTGAAATGCGACACAGTGAATAACAACATGCTTCTGATCTGAAGGTCTCCCACCAATACCTAAAGGGCAGCAGGAAAAATTTTTAAAGGAGGTGGTGAGGTTTTTTGCCACCAGCAATATTTTAAGAAATCATGGTTTTCAAAAGGGGGAGCCCAGGAGAGGCCCTGCTCTCTCAAAGGACTGCCCTGATGTGGGAAATGCAAGTAATCTTTGCAAATCTCTTCCCAAAGAGACTGAATACTCAGACCCAGGACTTTACAGGGAAGAGCTATTCTCTACGCTTAGAATGAAAATTACCATAAACACAGTAGCAATTTTTACAACCGTGAAAGGTAAATGTCAGGAATTTAATAGCATCTACAGCGATTCTGCCTTGAAACACCATAACCCTTAGTTACAGGCACTCAAACAAAATTGAGTCTGGAGGACATTTCGATGGTGAAGACCTGAGCACAGCAATGAGAGGCAGCACCGAAACACCCGGTTCCTCGCACCGTACCTTGCCCGTCCACTCCACGCCCTTCCAGATGGAGAAGTAGACCAGCAGCCAGGCCAGGGCCAGTGTGCCGGCCAGGGGCCAGCGGACAGTGCCGGGTTCCCCCAGACCCCCGGACATCTGGTGCATGTTCCTCCTGGGGGTGGGAGAGGTTGCATTAAGGGGAAGCCCAACCCTTGGGGGCAGAGGGAACAGTGATCCCAGAGGTGGCTGGATGGTGAAGGGCCAGGTGCAGACAAGCACAAGAGCCTCCAAACCCCAGAGGGACCTGCGGCTCATCGTGATGGGATAAAGGAAGGAGAAAAGAGTCGGAGAGACTGTTATCCTCTCTCTCCCTCTGACCTGCAGCTGCACAGCGCACCCCATTCCCGTGCCCACCCTGGCCGACAGCGGGCTCTGACGCCCTCCTGCCAAGGCTGTCCGAGAAAAGGTGCCGGCAGGCATGGCCGCAGCCCTGGCAAGCAGGCACGACGGCCGCAGCGAGGGGGAGAAACCTGGTGTAGGCAGGCTGTGGACGTACTCCCAGAACTCGGTGACGGCGCTGGTGAGGTTGGTGGTGTCGCTCAGGGAGTAGTTGGAGAAGCAGCGGTCGGTGTTCCAGGCGTTCCCGCAGCTCTGCCACGGCAGGTCCTGCGCCGGCACAAGGACAGCAGGGATATCATTAATGTGACAGCTCCCAGGAGCGGTGATGAGAAGCAAAATTTGGCCTTCTTTTAAATTGAAACCCCATTTTTTTTTGCACAGAGGATGGGCAGCTCGTCTGGATGGGCAGAAACCTTGCAGCCAAAAGCACGAAACAATTTTCTGAAATAATGATAAATTGTGACATGGATTTTCCAAGAAACAATATCACGACGTGATTAGGGCAATACTGTAGCTTAATAAAATGCTAGCAATTCCCCAGATATAAAGCCATTTCCAATTAACTGTTGGTAATTAATAGCTACTAATTAAAATAGCTACTGGGGGATATTGTGTTTATAATCATTATAGCTTTTGGCTAGCTTCACTCAACAAGTGGTTGGAATTTACTGCACAAAGAATAAACAATGATTTGATTCTTATCTCTCATTTAGACCAAGCTTCAATGCTTGAAATACAATAAGCCCAGGAGTAAATTTAAAACGTAGTAGCAATTTCATACTGTCCCCTGCCCTGATTATAAGCAGCACACAGGGATTCCTGAGAGATGTTTACACCGTAGGTAGCAGTGTGACGGCAGCACGCCTCTACAGATATAATACGATCAGCTCTGGCGTTGCAAGTGATGAAAGCACAGCGTCAGGGGCTGTGCGAGCACGCAGGGCAACTCACCCATGCCATGTAGCACCGCGGCCAAGGCAGCCCAACAAGAGCAGCTCAGATATGTCTCCCGAGTGCAATCTCATTTCCCGAGTGCAGTGCATGCAGATAAATGCAGAACGACTATTCTGGATGGTTTCCCTCTGCAGATAAGACCTCAGGCTCCAACTCAACAAAGCTTTAAGAAGATGTTTGTATCCATCCCTATTCATCCACGAACACAGACCCCTTTAGAAATATTATCTGTGTTTTGAGCGCTTTGTGGCATCAGTGCCTTTAAGTGCAGCCTTCACCACCACCCCCCACCTAGATCAGTTGACTCCAGCAGATGATACCGCCTAATGCACGCTGGCTTGGCAGAAGAAAGGCTATGGGAGGGGCAGGTGGGGACACCCCAGGGGCTACCCAAGCTGTTTGCACCCACCCAGTGATTTCATTGTGGTCTTGCTAATTGCACTGAAGCAAATGCAATGGCTCAAGCGGCACCACACAGCAGCCCTTCAACCAAGCAGTTTGCACATCAGAGATGCCGCACAGCTCTTATAAGGAGGGGCAGGCAGGGGGACAGTTTGTTGCTGCTCCAGTTCCTCTGAATTTCAGAGGACAGAAACTGCAGAAGGCAAGCTGGGCTCCTATTCAGGTTCAAAACACTCCTAGTCAAATTTAGGAGGGACAGGGGACAAGCATCAGACTAGCTATTTTATTTGCACCTTGGCTCCTTTTGGGAATCTGGAATTCTCTCTGGTAAAAGAAAAGGCTTTGAGCCAAACACCTGGAGCTGCCTGTGTGGCTACGAGCCCTGTCACCACTCCGGTCTGTGACACCTGAATGTACCAAAGCCTCATCCTTAAGATGTATCCTGCCCAGGGTGTAATTGGTGTGGGTTCCTTTGGGGGAGACTTTTGTTCGTTTGTGAATCCCCCAAGGGTGCACCTAATCATCCATGACTGACAATTTTGTTCTGGACTCAGGAGCTTTGTTCTGGACCCCAGTGGGTATTGATGGCAGAAACACAGCTGGGAATGCCAAACATAATATTTTAGCAAAAGTCTTGATAGGTACTTGAAATGTTTGATGAAACAAGAAGTGAAACTGGATATACAGCATTTATAACAGCATTTCAGGGTTATATCTAAATGAAATGAAAAAAGATCCCATTTGAACCACCAGGTTAATGTCTTCAAGGCTGCAGGTTGCTCAGAAAGTCAAGTTTAGGGAGCTCTTCCTAGCTGCTGGGCCAAAATAAATGATTCAGCTACCAAGAAGCTAATGTGGGGTGTGATTCTTATTGTACGGTAGAAGACCCTGCTATGGGAGTGGAACCCACTACAAACCACAATGCCAAAGCACACGCTAAGGGACAGTCACATCTAAATGCTTTCTGAATCTTTTTCCCAACAGAAAAAAATCCCCAGGATTTCATTTATCTAGAAAAGCGTAAATGAGGACTAATTAAGGTAAGGCCTAAGTCCTGGGTAATGAGCATATGTGACAAAACCAGTTGTGGAAATGTGTGGCTCTTAGATTCACACAGCTCTAGAAATACAAGAGACACAAGGTGAGTTTTATAGACTGACATGAGTGGGGAACAGTTCCCAGAGAGGAGATGGGACCATCCCCTCCAGAGGACAAGCATCAGTCCCCATCACCACTACACAGCTGCCTCCAGGGCTGATGAACCTCTTCAGGAAGGGTCCAGCAGGCTGCTGACAAAGGCTCTTTGCACAAATTACGAGCAGCTAGTGCGTGTTTTGTGGTGTAAACAACTCAACCCCCTAAAGCAGGGAGTAAAGACTCAGAACACAGCCAATGCCTTGTGACTCACCGCAGTGAAAGAGTTGAAGAGATAGTAGAGAGCCCAGGCAATGATGACAATGTAGTAGATGTTCAGCCAGAAGGAGAGAACCACCGCTGCCAGTCCCACTCCTGTGAATGAAGGCAGAGAGCAGCATCAATCCTGGTCTCTGGTACCCAATTGAGCTCATGGGCACCACGGCAAGTTTTGTGGCAGAGCCAGAAAAAGCAAATCAGCTCATCAACGCAGCACGTGTTACAGTTACACTGTGAGCTGGTCCGCAAGGGAGGCTCGTTCCCTCACATCTCCCACCCACCCATTTCCACTGGTTGAGCAATGCTACCTTTCGGTATGCTGCAGGTACTTTAGGGACAGAGGTCCATGAAAACAGGATCCAGTCACTGCCCTGGCAGAATCACTCTGTCTCACATCCAAGGCATTTCTAAATCACCACTGGTTTCCAGAATGCAGTTACTCCAGATACAGCAACAAGTTCACATCCCACGTCTACAGCTTTCCCATGCAATTAAAGTAAGCCTACACAGGGAGGCTTGGGGAAGTTCTTCTGCAACCAGATCCCCTCCATCTTAGTCCCTGCTGCTCATTAAGGGCCTTGTCACCATGCAAGACTGCTTGAACAGAGCAGTGATGTTAGTGACTGCAGACATCAGCGTCAAGGACAGCTTGATAAAGACAGAGGGAAAAATCCCCCTCACCTGCCACCCCATCCCAGTCCCCATGAATTTGCTGATTTGCTCCCCAAATCATTAAAGGGGTTTTTTTTTTCTGTAGCTATGTGCCATCACCTTCACAAACTTACAGTACAGTACCTTTAAACATGGGTGCTAATTTCCAGACTCCCAGTCCACCGACAGAGGTATACTGGCCCAGAGCGGTTTCCAGCAGGAAGAGAGGAATCCCAGCAAACACCAGCGTCAGGAAATAGGGGATGAGGAAGGCCCCTGAAAGAAGGAGCAATGTTATCAGATGGGTCCCCCTTTTACTGAGAAGTAAATGCCTCCAGCTGTGGTTTCTCACTCCACAGCACCTACATGATGAGGAGCAGACTTGCTTGGTGGTGACAGTTTGCAACTAGAGTTGGTGTGTTTAGTAGATCTCCCTCTGAGATCACTACCGACTTCCCCTTATCTGTTCCTATCACTGTGGATATATATGTACCGTATACACGTATGTAGTGGCATCACTAGCTATGGGATGCCAGTCTCAGATATGTAGGCAATGCTAAGCCCAACCCAACAATGAACCCAGAAGCCTGGACACTGACCTTTGGTAACGTGTTGATGTTGTCTGTCTTACCTGCAGCAGTTCCCGATTCTTCACCTTGAGGGAAAAGAGCACAGGAATATCTAGCACTGGCCACTACTTACTTTGTTCATAGCTATTTCAGTCTTTTAAGAAAACTGTAGCTAAGACTGTATTTGCTCTTGTAACAGCTCTATACATCTCCCCACCCTTCCTCTAGGTTTTACCCTTAAAATTACTGGTGAAAACATTATTCCTCTCTATGGACCCTATGGAAATCATCTCATCACTAGAAGTGATGTAGTGCAGCCGTTCAGCAGAGATATTACTTGCACCCCATTATATGAAGAGCAAATATAATAGGAGAGCCTTGCCATGTGATTTGAAGGCTGTGCATGTTCAGGTCATCTGATTTCTAGGACTTGGGACAAAGCGCATTTTCCAGCTTCCTCATGCATGTGCTGGAGCATGCCATCGTTCCTGAGGACGACAAACTCTTACAGAAGATGATGACTGGGTAGAAAGAAGGGACCAGCAAGTTGAGTGAGGTGATTCTCCCCCTCTACTCTGTTCTCATGAGACCCCACCTGCAATACTGTGTCCAGCTCTGGGGTCCCCAGTATAAGACATGGACCCCCTGGAGCGAGTCCAGAGGAGGGCCATGAAGATCATCACAGGGCTGGAGCACCTCTCCTGCGAAGACAGACTGAGACAGTTGGGGTTGTTCGGCCTGGAGAAGAGAAGACTCCGGGGAGACCTTATAGCGGCCTTCTAGTACCTAGAGGGGGCTACAAGAAAGCTGGAGAGGGGCTGTTTATCAGGGATTGTAGTGATAGGGCAAGGGGCTTTAAGCTGAAGGAGGGTAGATTTAGATTAGATATAAGGAAGAAATTCTTCCCTGTGAGGGTGGTGAGGCACGGGAACAGGTTGCCCAGAGAGGCTGTAGATGCCTCCTCCCTGGACATGTTCAAGGTCAGGATGGATGGGGCTTTGGGCAACCTGGTCTAGTGGAAGGTGTCCCTGCCCATGGCAGGGGGGGTTGGAGCTAGATGATCTTTGAGGTCCCTTCCAACCCAAACCATTCTATGACACTCAGTTTGCTCGGAAGCAGCTGGCCGTGTGCAGGATGGCACTGGTTTCTGCACTAGCCGAAGGGCTGAGCTGTCACTCTGAGTCTTCTTCTCCACATACTAGGGGGAAAGCAAACATGGAGCCAATGAGCGAAGTCACTCTGGAGAGCTGCAGCCCAGCTTGCACCTGGCAGAGCCAGGCTCCAGCAGCTGCTCTCCAAGGGCAGGGAAGCAGCAAGGCACAGCCAGGGATGCTGGCTCTGGGGACACCCAGCTGGGGATGCCTGCCTGCCAAGTGGGGAGCTGAGCCCAGCTGGGAGAGGCAGGCGCCAGCACCCAGCGTGGGAGTCTGTGGGAGGCAGCGTGCAAGAGAAGCTGGCAGCGGGTGACAGGGAGAAAACACGCTCCGGGCCAGCAGCTCGATGACCGTGAGCCTGAATAGCAAGTTGGCATTGAAGCACAGGCTCTCAGCTTCACCAGCAGCCTGGTGTGGAGGAGCGAAAGCTTTGAGCATCTCAGCGGGAGGAGCACTGCCTGCTTGGCATCCTCCCCTGCACTCTTGCTAGCCACCACAGCCCGCAAGGCTGGGACAGGTCCAGCCCCCCAGGAGCCCTGCGGGAAGCCAGGGCCCACTCTGGGGACATGGATGCTGCCTTGCTACCGTTTTGCCTCATTGTAGAGTTTGGAGACTGAGCTTGTCAGCAGTCACAGTGCCTGGCTCGCTTCTGTGCAAGCAGCTAATGAAATTTGGCCACAGCCCTGATGATCCTGTATTTTTCATCTACAGCATGCCAGGAAGGTTTGTAGGTGAAAGATTTTATTAGACTATTGAGAAAAAAATCAGACAAACTTTTGGACCCAGGTCATTTATCCTGGCTCGACAAAAGTCCTCTAGAACAGGGTAAAAGCTACAAGCCAGCCTGCAGCCTTGCAGTGAGAGCTGTTGGCAACGACATTGCCGCTCTGGAGGGTCAGGTCCTTGAGCAGGCATGGATAACATCCCCAGGTGCTGTACAGCCAGAGGTGAAATCAGTTTGGAAATTTGTACCTAAAATTTGCATGCCTGTGCTTACATCCTTGGCACAGAGAGAAAGAAAGAGGTAGTCTTTAATCTCTGGCCCTGGATGGGCTGCTGAAAGGTCTGGTTCATTTCCTGGGCCTGCTACGAATGATTGTGTATGACCTTGGGAGAATACAAACCTGTCTCCAAAGTCCATGGGTCAAAGGGGTGACGGCGCTGGTCCTGCCCTGCCTGCTCAGGGCACCGGCCCTTGGCGGGAGGGAAGGATCCCACAGCGCCTGGCGCTCTCTGTGCAGCCCCAAGTCTGCCTGCAGTCTCCAGCTCCTAATGCCATACAGCAAGGAATAATAATTAATCCTTAAAACGGCAAACACTGCCCACAAATAAAAAGTTGAGCATTACAAGCTGTTACATGCCGTTGCTTGGAGTCTTAATGTGTAAATGAGAAATGCATGATGCTTATTTAAAGATATGTTCTTCTCTCAAGTTATTCAAGCGCAGGATCTCACAGACAATTTTTAGCACCTACTGAGCCACATTTAGAGTCAGTTTAGAGTCCGGTAAAATCCTGTTGACATCAGAAGGACTGCATGAGGTTAGAAATCAGTGTAGAGGCTGGAGCATTAGTCATAGCTGGGCACATTCAGCTGCGTGCAGAGCCAGCAGGGAGCCCAGGAATCACTTTGGGTAAAGCCTGCTCCCTGCAGCGGATGGGCCTTGCGCCGGGCTGCCGTACCCTGGCTGAATATCCCCTAATTACGTGCCCGATTACAATGCCGAGCAAATCGGCCGAAAGCTGATACAATGTGACAGCGGTAAGTGAGACGACAATATTTCCATTCAGTTCAATTTGCCTGTGCGTAATGGAAGCAGCCCACACGACCGTGCTCTGAGCAGCGCACATGCAGGACGCTAAAATTAGAGTCCCGCCCACAGTCTGCTCTGCTCCGGAGGCACCTCCGTCGGGCAGAGCCAAGACGGTGCCCACCCGATCGCGAATCAGATGCCGTGCGACCCTTCCTCGCCGCTCCGCATCGGCTCTCAGTGACGCTTTCGTGCGTCAGCTCTCCTGCCTGTCTCCGGCATCAGCAGCCTCCACTTGCTGCTCATTATGCTGCAGGAACAGTCGTGCCTGTGAACAGCCAGACCGGGTAGGGGTGAGAGGAATGAGCGATACAGGCTGCCACGAACGGCACGAACTGGCAGGAGAAGCGGGGCGTTGGAGAGGAGGCGGGCACCAATTCCTGCGTTTCATCTGTCCGGCATTTTTTCTCGCAGCTGTTTGATCCTGCTGCGTGCCTGCAGCTGCTGGGGCAGAGATCACCCTGTGTGCCATTGCTAATGCTAATAATAGTGCTCTGCAGCTCCACAGTACCCTCTGTCCCAGGATCTCAGCTGACTTTATAAATAGGATTGATTTTTAGCTTCAAAACACCTCTCATCTAATTATAGATATCATCATCCCCACCTTTATGTTTGAGGAGATGGAGCCACGAGCAGTGCGGATCCGGTGTGTTTGAGATGACACAGCAGTCACAGGGCAGGGACTGGGCTAAAAACCAGTGCTGGGATTTAGCCACTGGGCTAATGTTGTATGAGGAGGGCTAGCGCAGTCAGGTGCCAGAGTGTGGCTGGATAAAAATGGCAGACCTGCACCATGGCTCCGGCAATGGTGACACAGGCTCCCCTAGGAAGACCTGTCTGATTCCCATAAACCTCACCTGACTCAGCCACACACTCATGCTTCTGTACAAAATAACATACTTAATTAGAAATCTTCTTGTCAAAATGGATAACTGTCTGGTCTTCCACTGGGACTTGCTGCACGTGTTTCAGAGAAAGGGCCAAGTTACCCCCTAAATGCCGTGGAGCTACATGGACAGACCGCTGCAGGGAGCTACAGCCTTCTCCTCTTTCCCAGGGTGGGAGAAGAGCATCCTGCACCTGCGGCATGGACAGCAGAAGTGGGCTGGCGCTATGAGGAGAAGTCGTGAGAGCCAAAGACAAAGCGTGTTTTGAAAAGGGAATTTGAGGCAAAAGGAAAACAAAAAAGCTGTGGAGAAGAAGTGTGAGAAGAGACCCTCAGAGCAGCGTGAATGTACTGGGGACAGGGACTCTGGGCAGTGAAGAGCTAAGAGGGAAGCAAAGAACAACATAGAAGGACTAGCAGGTGATACTAAAAATATATATACAGCCTTAAAAGTGAGGTGAAGGGGTTTGGACTTGTGTGGGAACTCTGAAAAATGCTTCAAGGATGTGAGCAACACTTCAGGGGGAGGGAAGGTTATTTTAGTAACAGGCACAAACGATGCGAGAGCTGGGCATGGGCAGGGGGGGAAGAAGGAACCTCTGCTCTACTGACACCAAAGCAGCCCATACTCCCCTCCACAGCAGCATCTCCCTGCCAAGGCTGAAAGAAATAGCACCGTTTTAGAGGGGAGCTGAGGCACACGAGTGCATTTTCTGACTTGATCCAAGACATGCAGAAAGTCTGTAGCTGGACAGGGAGCTGATCTCCCAGATCTCTTGATTTCTAGCCCAGCACTGTTTCCCCATCTGCCTGCCCTTCTCTAACCTTGCAGTGGTTTGGCAAAGTCTCAGTTGAGGATAGGTAAGGAAAGAATGTGGGGCAATAATAAAAAGAACAAAAAAATCTGGTGTTAGCTGTCCGCAGAGGAGGGCACTGCTACCAGCTCCATCGGTTACCGTAAGTCCTTCACCAGCTGCCGCCTTCTCTCGTGGCCTTTGTTCTCCAAACATTAAGATGGAGATGATAACTGCGACCCTTTTCACAGCACTGTAGTAAGTCAAAGCTCATTTCCTTCTATAGATGATGACACTCATGCGTGCCTGTGTACATGCACACGTATGCATGCTTGTATATATGTCTACACAGCCCTGCTATGGTCCATGCAAAGCTTCTAATCAAAACTCCTCAGACATGTGACCCAAACCCAGATGCAAAACTGTTACCCCTTCAGAATACACTAGACTGAGGAGAAACCCACCTTTAGCAGGCATAAACTGATTTCCCTGGGAACGCCCCAGCATCCAGCTGGGTGCCTATGTACATAGCCCTCCTTGTAAATAAATGAGGTCCTGGACACTCTCTGCTGTAGCCCTGCAAATCTGGACTGCAGAAGCTTGACAAAACTCAAACTTCTTGTTATATTTCTTTGGGCTACTCTTCCCAACCTGCACTTGCTGGTAAAGCCCACAGACCATGGGAACTAGTCTCCTGACAGCTTAATAACTCACATCATGAGGGAGAGGTCTCAGCCAGGAGACCAGCGGCTTGCCTGAACCCACACCAAACCAAAGCCCGTTCAGGGGACAAGGATCAGGGATGAGCACAGGTGCTAAGTGTTTCTCTCACCTCCTCCGTTCTTGCCGCAGAGATACGGGAAGCGCCAGACGTTGCCCAGCCCGATAGCATAGCCCACGCAGGACAGCAAGAAGTCAAATCTCCCCTTCCAGGATCCTCTGTCTGGGATTTCCTTCTTCTTCTTCTTCTTGGTGCTCACGGCCTCGGGGGAGATGGGCTCTGACTCCTCCAGGGCTGCCTGCTTCACTTCGGAGGGAGAGCTCAGCTCCACAGAGGTATTGTCCATCTTGCCCATTGTGGCTCAGACGTGCAGCCGGTCTTGCTCAGGGGCTGGAGGAGCAGGAAGGGCAGCCTCCACCCTGGCTGAGCACGGATGAAACGGGAAGCTCTGGGCAAAGCTCCTGATGAGAAAATAGAGAAAGAAGGTATGCTGTATTAGTAGTAGTGGGCTTAGGGGAGGGCCTTGCTGGGTCTGAGGTGGACTCACTGCATAGACTGGTGCACATCCGGGCAGCCTATCCATGCCTCCCTGCTTCCCTGAGAGAGAAAAAGAAGGGTCATTTTGCCTTGCTCCACAGCCACCCCTCTGAGGAGCCGTGGTCACTCAGACTGCTAACAACAGGCTCAGACTTGGTTGTTACCAGCACATACCAAACCCCTCAATTCTCATCTTATCTCCTCTTCATCCCAACACCTGCTCTGCAAGAAAAGCTCCAGAACCAGTATGCATGCAGGGAAGTCATAGCCTCTGGGTGACCCACCACAGAGCAGTCCAGACAAAGAAATCTATCTAGCATGTCTGAGCAACAGTGGAGAAGGGCATGATGGACATGCCACATCCCCCGGGTCTGGGGCCCAAACCTGAGTGCACCAACCACGACACCATCTGAGAGATCGTGTGGCCTAGCCGGCCATGCATGGCTGTGATAGCGTAGCTTTGCAACGGCACCTCCGCTATGGACATGCCCCACGTTAGAATCCTGTGCCCTGATCCCCTGTCATGACAGTGATCACAGCTGCACACTTGCAATGCCTGGCAAGGAAACTGCTGATCTGCTCAGCACCTCCTTGTACACCATGTCGCATATGCTATTGTCATTGCCAGCTGTATTCAGATGATGCTCGCTAGTGACTATAGCCAGCCTGTGAACCACTGAAATCCCACTAAGTCAGGACTCCAAAATCCCGAGGATCAATTGGGTGAGTCTGACTAAAAATTTAATGAGTATTTCCATTGATTTTAGTTCCTAAGAAGCATATAACCAGTACACCGAAACAATTCAGAACGAAAGCGAGAACAGGCTACGTTATTACACCAGTGTCTATATTGTACTCACGACTTGAAAAATAAGTCCAGTTCTCCCTTCCTCTTACAGAAGGTATTGCAAAGTCAGAAAAAGGCATGGAGGAGCGCCAAAAGGATGCTCAAAAGTGTGGAACATCTTCCACATGAGGAAAGGTTAAATGAACTAGGATCCATCGTCCTATGGAAGAGGTGACTGACAGGGGCCTATGAATGTATCAGTGTCATAGAATACGAGTATTCACCATTTCTGACACAAGAACTACGAAGGGATTAAGTCAAGACAGCAGGTGGTAGGTTAAAAAAGAGCAAAAGGTGATAGTCCGCAACATGCACAGCTATGGAGTGAGACTCCCCACCCCAGAACATGCTGGATGCTAAGAGTTTACATGACTTCAAAAAAGAAATTAAGAGGAAAAATAATGGAAGGAAAATCCACCAGGAGCTACCACTGCAGTTCTGGAAATCCCTGAGCTGCAAGTTGCTGGAGGTTGAGGGACTCTTCCAAGGAAGTATCACTCCCTACTTTTCCTGGTTTTATCCTCACTCCTCAGCATCTGTCCTTGGCCAGCGCAGAAGACAGGGTCTGGGACTGGCATAGCGTTGGCTCTCAACTAGTTCTCAGCCCATTTTACAAAAAGTCAAATTTAAGCCTCCACCAGGGGCATAAGCGTGACCAGTGCTACAATCTCCCAGAGAAGTCTGTTGACAAAAACATTTCCAGATGCACACATAAATAAAATTTTTTAAAAAAATTTAAAAAATTAAAAAAAACCCCAAGTGGGTATGTCAGGAAACGAAGCAACACTAGGAAGAGGGGTTAAAGAGGGCTAAGCAAGCAGTACCCATTTTCCCCATGGGACGCTTGAGGTACTCATTAGCTACCGTTTCTAAAGTGTCCTCAACAGAGATGGTCTCCCAAACCCAGGCTCAACAGCAGTATTGTCTCCTGCTTAATACAATTGACACCCCATGATTACAGAAGATGGATTTCCTTCCCCCACAGAATTTGTCGCTGAGGTTAGAAAAACTGTGTCAACTGTGAAGGGAATAGCTGAACCCGAAAATAACTGTAATTCATTCTGATACGTCAGTGGAGAAGCCAGAAAATTCCTTGCTGGAGGGTGAAGGCTGTAACCAAAGCCCTCTGAGCTATGGAGCCAGCCCTGAGCCTCACAACCCCTCTAGCCCAAGGATGGCTGCAGGTAAGCCCAGAAGTTAAGTGGCAGCACAGAAAAGCCTTCTGAGGAGAAGAGACTGTTTCACATGGCCCATGAGGCAGACACCAGAAGAAAGCATTGCTGGACACCCAAAGGAAAGGCTTTGGTTAATGAATCCCCTTTCTGTCCCGCACTTTGTGATAGCACTGCCACACCAGCTCCTGGCTCCTCAGTAAGGCAGGGAGCAAAAAGATTGTATAGAATGTGTAGGAGGAAAGTAAAATAAAGACAATTTATAAATCAAAACAGAAGAAATAGCACCAAAACCCCTGGGAAGAATTCAGAGTCGGGCTAAGTCAGGATAATTAGCTATGCCTGGAGACATAACAAATTAGGCTCAGCAGAAGCCATTTTGACTCACTTTTTTTTCTGAGACAAAAAACAGTAGGTAAGCTGCTATCTTTAAAAAAGGATGTATATATCCTGCTCTCCCTGTGCTCTTTCCCCTGTTTTTGCTGGAGCGATACTGCAGATGGGTGATCACACCTCATTTTCCATATACTTGGGGTAGGATGATAGAGGAGCAGTAGACTGTACCAGCAGTTTATTCTTACCTGAGAAATGAGGTTCTTCATCTCCAGGTCAGAAAGAATAAACTAGATTTATAGAGATTTCTCCACAGTCAAGAAACAGAAAAACAGGCAAGAGGACCCACTGACAGTTCATCCCACCTACTGTCCTGTCTCCTACAGTGATGGATGATTAAGGCAGAAGGGCTCACGCATGTCCTGTAGCCCAGCTGCACCATGTCCTTCCCTGGACACGCAGCTCTGACCAGGAAAAATACAGGCATCGGTTGCTCCAGGCTAAGTGTTTGACTCCTATGTTTAGACATCAGCTCACACGCTGGACAAGTGGTCCTACTGGGACAAAATACACCAGCCCCTCCACTTATCCTCATGGGTCTCCTCCAGCGCGAGCACAGGGCTCTGCCCTGTGCTGACAGCCTAGGGAGAGCAGAGTCGGTTCAGCAGCTCTCTGTCATGTCACATTATTCCTTCTGAAATGCTCACGGTGCTTTGGGCACAGCAAAACACCCGAAGGACTTAAAATGATAATCAATAAGAGCAGAGCTACAAGCTGGAGGTGGGCTCTGCTTCGCAAGGACTTGAAAACAAGGTCAAAGAGTTTAAACATGACACTACAGCAGGTTTCTCATTTGGCTTCTTCTAAATACATCATATTCTAAAGCCAAGACTTTCAAAACAGTCGCTAAAAGCTAGGGTCATAAATCCCTGGCAGTAAAGCAGTGACCCGAGTTTCACCGAGCCGTGCAGAAGGCCTGGTCTTCTGCTGCTCGAGTCAATAAAAACAATTGCGTGCTCCCCAGCGGGTGCAGAGCCAGGCTGAAATGCATTCTGGAAAACAGATCTTCCCCTCCTTTTTTTGAGGAATTTCACTTCAAATAAGCAAATAGCCCTGAAAAAGTGTTACCTCTACTTGAAACGCTGCCGCCTGAAACTGCTAACAACGGTGACCTTTTTGCTTTCCCCGGCTTCAATGTGAAATATTAACAGTCTCCTCAAATTTGACAGAAACCAAAAATTTCAAGGGCATAAAATTGCCTGAAATGAAATAGCAAAATTACCTGTGGAAACACATGTAAGAAATACTTTCACACCTCCCCACCTCTTATTTGGCAGTGCTTTAACAGCCACACAAATCACTTCTGACCCATGCAGGTAGAGCCACAATTAGTTTAATTACACGGCTCAGGCTGTTGTTCAGTCAATTACACTTTTCCTTCCATCCACACCATTTTAATGACAGCCAAGTAGCCTCAAGGCTCTTGCATCTTGTTTAGAGCCGTGACCGGCTGATCAGAACACAGCAGACTCTCAGCCCATTTTCTGCTCGCTGCAGCAGCAGCATATGCTTGAGCTTCCCACTTCAATGAAAGCCAGAGGGTCTGGGGAAAAGCCCCTGCGTAGGAGCCTGAGGATGCTGGTGGGGCGCTGGCCCGAGGATGCTGAAGCACCGCTGTCCTGCCCAGCTGGGTCAGGCCAACAGAGGGGCTTGTGTTTCACAGGCCTCTCCACATGCTGCCCAAGAGGCAACCACCGCAGCCACCCAACCTTTCATCTCCCTTCCCCTGAAGAGAGGTGATTGCTTGGTTACAGGAGAAATTAGTGCTTACAGAGGACATGAGAAGAAAATAAATCAGCTCTCCTGGGTGAAGGAACTGCCAGGTGGCCTCCACCTTGACCCCCCCTTTTCCACCCGCCTGCGTGAGATTTGGGTTGTTGATGTCTGGGTTTGACCTGTGGCTGTTGCCCAACCTCCCTCCACTGCCAGCAGCTCCGGGCAACCCATGTCACGCCCGATAACATGGCAGGTGAGGTTGGCATCACACCACAACCCTATCCAGATGAGCAGAGGGGGCAAGGCAGGCATGGGCCGTGTTTTGTAAACCATTAAATGAACAGGACACCCACATGAGGCCAGAACACATCTCGCAGTCTGGGCCATGATCCTGAGAGGGCTGTGGCAGTCCCTCACAGCCCTGAAAAAAACAGGTGAAGAGCTGCTGGCGCTGGCTGCAGCCTACCACATGGTCGCTTTGCCAAACGGCACCTTGATTTTTGCATTATTCAAGCAAGAGGACTTGGGTCAGCTATTGCAACACCCTCCCTGGCTCTGGATTCCCACTGGAATCTCCTCTGGCTCCTCATCCCGCAGGGGGAAGTGGGGCCAGATCCTGCTCCTGGCTGCACACCGTGCTTCACCCACCACTGCTGCCCTCTCCTCGGTCACTGGGGCCACCTCACGTTGCCTGTAAGGAAAGCAGGGTTTTGTGCCTTTTTTGAATGATGCAAACGATGCAGCCTCTGAGCCGTTTTAGCACTCTCATTTAAAGCTCATCCTGGCACCTGAGAAGCTTTCCCGGGGAGCAGAGAGCCAGCGGGGCTCTGCCTCGGCTTCCGCAGAGCGTCCAGACCCAGCCTGAGCGACTGCGGCAGTGTGAGGATCGAAGCCGATCCGCGCTCCGCTCCCCTCGTGGCAGCCTCCGAGCAGAGAACAGGCAGCTCCCTGAGCCCCTGCCAGCTTCGAGACTGGAGAAGACAGACAAGTGGCTTAAAGGCATCCCTGTCTCCATCCTCCACAGTGAGACTACCGTACTAAAAAGATTAAAGGCCTATTTCTGCCCATTTTAAATGTGCTGATTAAATTAAGAAGCGTTTTCCTTTTCTTACATAGTGCAAGCTGGCATGCTGGAATGCCAGTTTCATGATACTAGTAGTTTACACAGTTTTGCTACGTTATTCTTTTGCCCTGCCTGAAGCACTGCAGACACTTTTAGCCCAGCTTTCTTGTACAAAGACCCATCTCTCTATTCCCAACCCCAGCTACTTTTTGAGCTCACTGACGAGTTTCACCCATACTTGAAAAAGGAGCACAGCCCTCAAAGACATCCAGTTCCTTGGGAGGTAGGAAAGGGAGAGAGGGAAGAGCCTCGGGTTAGTGCTTTTCCTGAGGAAGGGCTGTGGGTGACCCTGGGAGCACCCCGTTGTGCATTGTGTGCCAGCACGGCACCAGGGAGGAGGGGGGCAGCTCCTAGGAGGGCAGCCTTGAGACATGGGAGACAGGCAGCAGCACAGAGGATGGGGGGGTGTGGGGGACTAGAGAGACAGACTGCCTTAAGGGACCTGCCATGAGAGGTGGAGGGATGAAGGACATTATGAAGAGAAAAGCATTCTGCTGAGCAAAAAAAACCCCAACTCACTATTCCTCCTCTAGGACCGAAGCTGCTGTTTTGCATGTATTTCTCCACATTTTTTTTTGTTTGTTTGTTTGTTTGGGGTTTTTTTTGTTTGCACAGCCCAGGAATAATATTCATTGGTCTCTTCTACCTGCCTTGTTCCTTGCTAAGGAACAATCCCACTCCAGGGAGGCTAAGGGAAAAAACCTTCCAGTGACTTCAGCGAGAACATTGTAGGGGCAGAAGTGCTTAAAAATGAACACAGAGGGCAATTTCAGCTGGAATTTCTCACTTGCCTTATACCTCCCATTCCCTTTCATTACAGCCCAGGCACTGCCACCACAGCGTGGGCAGGCATCGGTGCTGGCCCCTTCTCTCTTTCCCCCAGAGAGGCTGCAGTGTCACAGCTCAGCCGATGCAGCGTGAGTTACTGCCCCCCCCCCGCCCCGCCCCAGCCACTACCTTACCAAAACTGCTAAGATTTTAGCTCAAACCCTGAGCTGCAGCAACATCTTCAGTGGGACCATGGCCTTCACAGAAGTAAATTTCCGCATCTCACCAGGAGTCATAAGTACTGTTTTCCTGGTTTCAGCTGGGATAGAGTTAATTTTCTTCCTAGCAGCTGGTATAGTGCTGTGTTTTGGATTTATGATGAGAATAATGTTGATAACACACTGATGTTTTGGTTGTTGCTAGGCAGTGTTTACACCAAGTCAAGGACTTTTCGGCTTCTCACACCACCCCAACAGTGAAGAGGGCTGGGGATGCCCAAGAAGTTGGGAGGGGACACAGCCAGAACAGCTGACCCCAACCAAAGAGATATTCCATACCATATGATGTCATGTTCAGTATATAACTGGGGGCAAGCTGGCTGGGGGTTTGGACCACAGCTCAGGAACTAGCTGGGCATCATTGGTCTGTGGGTGGTGAGCTGTGCATCACTTGTTTTGTATATTATCCTCCTACTACTATTATTATTATCATCATCTTCCTTTTCTGTCATATTAAACTGTCTTTTTTTTCTGATTCTCTCCCCCATCCCACTGAGGGTGGGGAGTGAGCAAATGGCTGTGTGGTTGTTTTAGCTGCCTGCTGGGTTAAACCACAGCTGTGCAGAGGCATGGCTGTGCTATGTGTGAAGGGGGGAAATAACAACTTCATACATGTAGACCTGCAAGTAATGTCGATGGTTATTTGCTGTATTGGGCTTGATATGTTTGGGGGTTTTATTTCTTTCTTTTTTTTTTTTTTTTTTATGAAGTCACTGAACAGAGCAAATTGAGCAAATTTGGTCTTGCAATGGAAAATCATAACCTTCACCTGAGAAAGTCATCTTGGACTTTGTTGCCACAAGTCAATAAAGTGAAAAAATTAAAAAAAAAAAACAAGGAAAGAGCAGAAACAAGCATGAGAATGATTCCAAGACTGTCCTGAAGTGCCCAGCATGGCAGGAGAGTGATGTCTCCTCACTTTGTGTGGCAGAGGAGCAAAGGACTGGCCACTGCACATGTCCCCTGTGGCCAGAAAGCTCACAGCCACAGACATGGCCCATCTGCAGTGCATCAGTGAGTCCAGCTCACTCCATGCCAGTC
Source organism: Balearica regulorum gibbericeps (assembly GCF_011004875.1). NCBI lineage: Eukaryota > Metazoa > Chordata > Aves > Gruiformes > Gruidae > Balearica > Balearica regulorum. Next base: position 67,451,953 of record NC_046184.1, read on the forward strand.
AGCACGGGCTGTTCTTGGAATAAGACAAGCAGGTAAAACCCCTGAACATCCTCAAACATCTCTGCTACTGTGTCCAGCTGAAAGCACAAAGGGAAAGATAGATGGGAGATGGAGGATACACAACGCAGACCTTCTCCCTGCTCCTTCTGGGGAGGGTCACAGCAGCTACCGAGTGCTGCGTCAAGTCACCAAGAACTCATCCAAAACATGGCACCTGTGAAACTGCCTGGCACCACTCTGGCACGCGTGTTCAGCTCTGAGAAAGACCAGAGCCTCACCACACAGAGGACAACATTGTTTTCCTCCTGCAGCACAGCCAAGCCAGAGAGGAAATCTGTGTCCCACTTTCACATGCCAAACTGTTTGTTCTCCTTCTCCATGAAAACAGAGAGATAATCATACCCCAGAGCCCCGAGGCTCCACTTGTTCATATGCTTTTTTGGGGTGGAAAACAGAGAATGGCAGATCCAGCTCCCTCCACAGGAACCACGCACAAGCATTATTAGCCAGCAGTCCCTTGGCTGAGGTTTTCCTTGCAATAGCCCAGAAAACGTGCTCATGACACAGTAAGGACACCATCCCCTGCTGTCTAGGATCAGCCCGCAACTAGCCGGGCAGTATTACCTCTGCTACTTTAACACTCAGATCTTCCTTCTCCTCTCCCTACTTCTTGTGTTAAGTGCTATGCAGCAGTGCAGAACGAGCAGCTCTTCCCCCGGGGCTTGTGATATCAGGAGATAAGGCAGGTGAAGGAAAGGCTGTTGTCCCTTTGCCTCGGCTGGAGACCTGAGCCACAGCTCACACGGCCAGTCCGTACCAGGGTGCGGACCCTGAGCCTCCAGGGCTGGGCACAGCCTTTACTACATGAGCATCTCCACAGCTGTCACTTGCTGTATCCCTGGCGAACGGGACCCAGTGCCACGGGGATGCCCATCCCCAGTGTAAGCACATTACTCATTTGCTCCTTGTGCCCATTAAGTTTTTCCAGAAGAAAACACATTTGCAGCTGCATGTCTTCGGCATGATTTTTGTTCTCCTCAGCACAAAATCCCAAACTGTGGCAGAGCTTCTCTTGGAAAGAAGAGAACCAAAATGAAATATGCCAGAGGTCTCCACCAGACAGGCTGTGGAGACAATCACAGCAAGGTCACCAGTGAATGGAGGAGCCTTTCATAGCCAGGGTGTAGCTGTCTCTTCCTCCAAGCACTGCTCGCAGGAGGCAGGGAGTTGGGAGAAGGTAGGAAGGGAGGGAGGGGGCAGATGAGTTTGTCCAGTTCTCCAGTGCTGTGGAGACAGAGGAGTGATGGGGAGGGCTGCACCTCGGGAGTAAGGCACCTCCTTCAGGGTCAGAGTCTCTTGGAGGTAGATAGGAAGGAAGGGCACAGACATATCCCCCTGAAACACCCCAGCAGAAGAAATTTAGGCAGTGGTGCAGCTGACTGTAAAGCATAGACAACTGCTTCTGCTTTGGGCAGCATGCCTGCTTCACACTGTCCCAAATAAGTGCCAGGCAGGCATCTCTGCCCCCATTTGCTCACCTCTCCAGCACCTTTTGGGAGGCAGAAACCGTCCTTCATCCTGCCTTGTCCTCAGGGTGCTGAGCCCCTCAGCCCACATCCAACCCAGGTGCTCAGCAATGCTCCCTTCTCCTACCCCAGTGCTCACATCCCCAAAACCAGGCACTGCTGTCCCAGTGGACGCACCTACCTCACAGCGCTGGCCAGATGTGGGTCCTTGGGGTGCGCAGAGCTGCTCACGGAGACACCAGCCCAGGGAGGCACATACTGACCTGCTCCCACCCGCAGAGGGGAGCTATGAGCCCCCCCGCCTCACCCCATACAGTTCCTCATTGCCCATATTGACGAGCCCTTAATGAGCTTTGAGCTCATGTCCACTCAAATCAACACCCTGCATGTCGCGGGTGTGGGGCAGGGGTGCCCAGAGCCACTGGAAAAACACACGTCTCTGGGAGAGAAGAGGCTCCAAGGGCATGGACAGAAGGGAGGGTAGGAGTGTGGGCAGAGGGCCTGGCGCCAAAAAATGGAGGAGGAAGCAGGTGAGTGGGTTGCATGGGATTGGTTGCACCCATATTGCTGCAGCAGTTCCTGCAAGGATGGCTGCAGCAGTACGTAAGAGGCCATGCTAAAGGCACTGTGCATACCCCTTGCCCTCCATGTTTGCAGCTGGACAGTGGTCTCCATCTTCTCCACAAGTAGGGGTGGCTGCAGCTGTGCAGAGGATGCAGAGGTCCAGCACGCCATGCGTGGCAGGGAGGTTGTTGGGTCTCTGTCCATGAGCCTCTCCTGCTTTCACACAGCCCTGCCCCACACTGCCCTTGCACAGGGCCGGGCTTGCAACAGCGCAGCCCTGCGAAGGGGGAACAGGGCAGGCAGGGCTCAGGAGGAATTGTCCCAAAAGACACCACAGTGTCACCGGTCAGGTGCACTACTGGCTGTGGGTGAGGCTTTTGGGGTGGAGGGCGAAGGCAGAGGAAGAGGGATATTTCTCATTTCAAGTGTCAGGTATTGGCCACCAGCCAAGGAAAGGAGCCACATGTGAATGACCAGTAGCTTAGCGTGTAAATCCTCTCATTGGCTCTCAAAGGGGTCACGTGGAGCCTTTATTTCCCTTTTCTTTTTCTTTCTGTGGCCCAAGACAATTTGCATCCACTGGGAGCATGGAGAAGTCTCTCTCAAAGTCAACGTGTGGGAGCTGCCAGCTCTGTGAGCATTGCCTTGTTAGCGGCAGCATTTTCAGAGGTGCAGTGGAAGGATCCCAAGTGAATTAGAGTATAATTCTGCCCAGAGATCACCGGCAAAAATGACAGCTTCTCACTTACCAGCTCCTCTCTTTGTGTGAGAACAGAGCTAGGTATGCTTAAATTAGCGATAAAAGTACACTTAGTGGCTTTCAGCACTGTGGAAACAACATGACCAGTGACCTGGCTTCCCCCCGTACGCCCCAGCCGGTACACAAGGGCTTGCTTCACCCCATCCATAACCCCGCACCAGCTCCCTGAGTGCTCAGGTGGGCTGAGAGTACCCCAGCAATCCCACACGTTTTATTCCTTGTTAGCAAAACTCACCTTCTTTAAAGGTCCCTCGTGTGTCTTTACAGCAGCCAATCACACCTATAACCCCTCACAGCTAAACCTAATGCAGCCCACCTGCCAGAGCCCTTAACCCAAACGGATTGGAGGGAAAACATGCTGCCTTATATCTTTGCTGAGGTTGCTGCTTGTGGTTCCATCTATGTCTGTGCTAATATCCTGCTAATGGGCTATGTTTAAAGATCATGTTTCAGGCTAAGCAGGCACTAGAGGAGCATGGAGGAAGGTGTAAGACCCCCACCAGAGTATTTTGGCCATTAAAGGAGAAAGATGGTGGCAGGAGGGCTGGCAAGAGGGAAAATGGAGAAAGAAAATGATTTTTGCTGGGTAAACCCAGGAGGGTTTGACGTATGAGTGGGAGGATCGCATGCAGGCTGGGGGCATCCTGACAAAAAGGCATCCTCTCTGAGCTGAAGGAAATGCTGTGAGTGGGAATCCCTTCTGAGAGTGAGCCATGGGTCTGACAGAGCACTCTGATCCCTCTCCTCTGCCAGGAAGCCCGTGTTCCCCACGCCGCTCTGTGAGCTTAAGTACCTCTTATTTAGCAGCTAATAAAGTTAAAGGAGAGGTAAACTACATCTGCCTCAGAAATCTTTCCTTTAGACTCCTGTTTGGGATAAAAAAAAGCCAGTGAAAATGTTGTGCTGCTCTCACTCCCTAGAAAACCCATTCTGCATTTATGCAATGAGCGCAGACTGCACTGGCCAGACCTGCAAGGACAGGGAGCATGTCGTGCAGAAGACAGAAATCACTATCGCCCGTCATGCCATGGGGCTCTGCTGCAACTGCTGCCAGCTGAGTCCCACAGGAGCGAGATCAAGTCCCTGCCCGGTGAGCGAAGGCTCACAGTGTTTCGGCGAGCTTCTCCACATGTCTCGGTGAAAGCGGGGCTGGCAGAGGTGCGCTTCCCCCGTCTCCTGGGCAGTGCGTGGGCACAGCCCTGGATGTGCTGGGCCACGTAGGAGGCTCAGCTCTCCCTCGTCGGCCAGGCTTGCTTTGCAGCCGCCACGGGGCCCAAGCTGGGAAAGGGTTTTTTGAATGTAATGCCGTGTTCCTGGGTCAGATTTGCTTTGGCCAAATGAACCACATTAGGGCAGGTACCTGCAGATGGTAGTTTCAGTGGGGAGCCAGCAGCAAAGCCCCTGGCCTCCTTTTGTCAAAAGGAATGAAACTTCAGCTACCCAGATATCATAACTCATCCTTTCCTGAGCACACCGTGCCTGGCGTTAGCCTGTCCATCATTGTTCCCTTTTGGTCTTCAATCTTTCCTCAAGCCCCATTGCTGATGTGACACCTCCTAAAATAAAAAGACAGAGCGAGATGGTAGCAGTTTGCTTGCAGGGTAGGTGCAGATCTCAAGCCTGAGGGAACCAGCCTCTTATACGCGTTTTCATAGCTCCACACACAGTCCTGGCTGAGGAACACCTAAGAACTGCAGCGAGTTGACTGGAAACACTAGGGTTTTTTGCCATAGGCAAAGACATTCACTCCTTTCACTGGAAGCACAGCAAACCATCTCCCCACCTCATGCACTGCTGGCCTGCAGAGAAAACAGGCCAGAAAGCAGCCATTGCCACTGAAAGGGAAAAACTGAATTTGAAAGCAACATGTGTTTTCTGTATAACTTTAGTTGTGCGAGTTAGAGACAGAAGAAACGGGTAGTGAGTGTTGAAGGCACTAGGGAGCATGAATGTCTCTCAGCATCAGTCTGAGCAACCCTTTCGTTTCCCAGAAGAAAGGGAGACCAAGAAAAGAAGAGAGTGCATGGATGTTTCACACTTGGCTAGAACTAGACATGGACTGGTAAGCCCAAATGAATTTGGGAACGTGCCTTAGGAGCGAAGCAGAATTTGTTTGGAAGGGTGGGATTTGGAGCTGTTCTCTTGGTTGTTGTCCATAAACATTCATGAGACTAAATTTTGATTCATGAGCGTGTTCCCAGAAAATGGGAACTTGGCAGATACTCAGGCAAATACTTGCTGGCTTGAATATTTGCATTTGAAGCATTTGGGCTGCCACCTCCAAAGCTTTTGGTGGCTTGGGAAGTATCCAGCAAAAGAGCCCAACCTCACCATATAATCTAGGTGAGTAAACACAAGTGCAAAGAGTGTTTTCTGAATAACAGCTATTGGATGCGATGACAGCAGTAAAAGCAGCCAAATAATCAGGATAGCCATCTCTTCATTTAAAATTCATTTGCAAAAATCATTAGCACAATCATTATAAAATAAGCAGAAGTATAATCACCCGAGGATAATTTGCAAAGAGGAATAGGGTTGCACTCACTGAAAAGAGCTGCTACTAGCTGTGAGGCTGCCTGACTCTGACTAAGCCCACCAAGTCCACCACCTCCAAAGGGAAGCAAAGGTGGCCAGCACAGCAGGTGATGGCAGGCATTGCTTTTTTGAGCCCAGTCTAAGGCATCGTCTCCTCTGCAACCTCAGCGATCCTGCCAGCCTGTGGTGGGGACCAAGCTGGCTTGCCTCCTTCCTCCATCAGCAGGCTCAGAGCTCAGGTCTGGTCTGACTCCCGCCACCCAAGCCCTCCTCCCCCAAACAGTGGGTATAGACAGGGAAAATGTGTAAGACCAGAGTAAGTAAGGCAGGACAATTCCTGTGCTCAGTCCTCCCAGCTTCCACCCACAGGTGCTATACAGGACTCCCAACACAGGTGGCCTGTTGAAAACTCCCCTGGTGGGGTCTAGGGTTGCTTCGTCAGCAGTGACTGGGCTGTTAATACCCGGTAACGTAATCACCGCCCAGCATCGCTGGCCTCTTCTCCCCAGGAAAGCTGCCAGAACCTGAGCTCCTCCTGATCTTGGGCACCTTGTGCAATCACTCCCAGTCAAGGTGGGATGAGCCAGTCCTACAGCATAGGGAGAGGTCTTGCCCCACACATTGGTAGTTCTCCACAGGCTGCCAGCCATACTCCCAGGACACACAACTTCCTTTCCTTCCCCCGGAAACCTGTTCAATACTTTCCACAGCTAGCATTTTTATTTACAGTTACCTTCACCCACTGGTTTTAAATCTACATTTATGCCACTTGCCATGCAGCTGCTAGGAGCCCTTGGGAGCAATTTCATCTGGAGATCACTTGTTTCAAAGACTGGGCATTTTTAAATCACTTTCACTGCCAGCAGCAGAAACAAAGCAGAATGTGGTGGAGGAACAAAAAATGTAAAAGAAATATAGTAAGAACAAAACTGAAAATAAGTACAAGAAACGAAGAGGAATTTCCACCCTGGAGGAGATTAAAGGTGACCTGCAAAAGAAAAATAGATTGGGTTGGAGCACTTTTGTTCAGGACTCACCTATTCATTTTTTCCCCCCCTGGAATACTCTGGAGACAGGAAGAATTAGCGAGATAATGTCACTGGAGATACTGGCAGTAAAACAGCCAAGTTCTGTTAAGCTCAGTGTTCTTTCTGTTGTTTGTCCTGTGCACTTCACCTTAACTCATGTGGTTGAGAAACACCTGGGAGAAAAGCTTCCTCTGCTAAAGGTTTACTAGCACTGAGCTTTCGGTCAGCAAGTGAGACCTGAAGGACCAAGAGTCCTCCACCACAAAATGAAAAAGATCGATGTGACAAGTCCTGAGATGTGTTATGGGAGGAGGGGGGATATTAGGTAGAAGAGAAAGAAAAGACCACTAAAATAAAATCCATGTATTCAAAGAGGTCACAAAGCCATTTTCCCTACTCTTTCTTTCAATGAAGAGCCTTCACTTCCAATTTGTTTGGGTAGAGTACTTCCAGGTGTGTGACCAATTTTTTCATTTGATTGAAATAAATAGAGCTGTGTATATGGAAGTTTCTGAGAGGAGACACACTGCTTCACACTGGATAGCATGCCTATGGCTTTCGTTAACAACAAAAGCACAGTGAAAGCTCAGGCTTCTGCACCATCATAATGTCTCCTTCCCTGGCCGCAGCAAAGCTAGCAATGGTCCTTGAGGATGGCCCGTGCCCGTGGGTAGCCCAGCCCATTTGTCTGATCGTGCTGACAGCTACAGCATCTCACTGCGACACAGATTCAGCTTTCTGCTGGGCAAAGCCAGACCTGAGTTGCCCTTCTAAAGTGTGAGGTTTAATTACCAACGCCTGCCTCCCAGGAGCTTCCAGAAAGCTCTCGAGCTGATTGCTGGTTAGTCTCTAAGCACTGGCAAGGGTATGGCACCTGCCTGTGGGCTTTTGGCTTTCTCCAGAGATGATCCAAAAACTGGAGTCCTCAGTGTGCAAGCATGTCCAGGTGACACAGGGACACTGGTGTTCTCAGGGGGCCCAGGAGGACATGTACCACTGGAGTCCATGGTGGGATTTGGGAGCAGACTCTGAGCACGACAGAGTCGCCCCTTGTCCCCATCTTGCCAGCTATCTATCTCCCCTGCTGCAGGGGTACCTGGGTGAAGCTGGATGACCAATCAATGTCCCTCTGATGTGGACCTCCTGGCCAGCACATCAACAAGGGGCACGAGGCCCCGGGAATCAGAAGCGAGAGCTATCATGGACACGAGCCACAGGATTTCTGCAGGGAGAAGGACTTCTGGCAGGACTTGTGTAACAGCAGGGTTACAGTACTCACTGCTGGGAGGTCTCTTAGGTCTTGTCTACGTATAAGCAACCAGTGTTGCCCCACCTAAATCAAAACCAGTTAGGCTAAATTAAACCAGAGCAGCCCATTTTGCAAGCATGATTATCCCAGTTTAAAGACCATTTGGGTGATAGGTGGACATGGCCACGTTGTTGAAAGTGTGCCTGTGTCTGCAGGTTGTTTTGATAAATGTAGTTTAAAAACCTGAGCATCTTTCTATCAGTGAAATTGTTCTCACAAGGGACTGTGATGATTTAGCTCTATTGCTTCTAATCCATCCAAGGCAGTGTGAAAAGTAACACTGTGTTCAACTTAGCTCAAACCTCATCCTGGTGGACTTAATATAAATTAAAATTAGTGCAAATGGAACATAAATAGAAGTGTCCTCACATACTTTGGAAGATTTAACTGAAATCACATACTGTGTTAAACTAACCCACTTTAAAGTAAATGTGCCCTTAGGTCTAGTTACATCATTGGTATAGCTCTGCCAGGAGAGCATATGATTTTTTCCCTCTTTATTAAGAGGCTTATGCTGATAAAAGCTCTGAGGTAGATATTTTAAACCAGCATAAGTTATAATGATAGAGCTTATGCCACTTCCCAGTACAACTGTATGTCAAAGCTCTCCTACAGGGAGAAGAAGCCTTATTGCGTGGCTGTGTTTGACCTCAAAAGCACAGGGGTGTGCGGAAAAATGTGATAGGTGTGGAGGAAAAAGATGACAGATTTGGGTATGAGATGTAAGTCAGGGCAAGTTAACAACAGAGGCAATATAACAACTGCCCACCACAGGTACTCCATCATGATAAGTACGCGGGCCTTGGGGACCAGAGGGAGGAGGAAGAGCAAAGGCTCCTCTGTGAAGTGCTGCGCAATCTCATTTATCTCCATGTAGGAAGGGACGGTGCCTGCACCATAAGGGAAAATGTCTCCAGCCTGCAGCCTTGCTGCTGCTTGCCCATGTGATGTGCACAGCCAAAACAAGCCCTTGTTTGCAGCAATCGCGTTTCACACCCCCCCAGGGAATTTGCCTCTATCGATAGAATTGGATGGTGGGAAATTGCTTTGCCGTCATTCGATGAGCCGTACGTCAGCCTGTCCCAGGGACTTTGGCCAGAACAACCAGAAGGTGCTGCTGACACCTCTGCCCAGGGTCAGTGAAGCACCCTTCCCTTCCTTCCAGAGAGGGAAGAAATTTTGGAAAGTTTTACCAAGATTACAAGTTACTTCTACTTATAGTTGATGTCCAGAGGCTCACAAACTCAAAACGCCATCAGCAACATATTTACTCATCAGTATCTGTCACAACGTGGATACCAATGGTGTGTTTAAGTCACAAAAAATACCAAAGCGCAATTCTCCTCCAGATGCCCTGACACACATGCACCCATGTGGAGATGCGCAACATCTCAGATCAGTATCTCTAACTTTCTGAAAGGGACTGGCCCCCTTTCGCCTTTCTCCTCTTCACATGAAGCCTCGCAGGAGCCCGAGGACTGAACAGCAAAGGTTTTACTGCTGCCTCCCCTGACCACAGGCTTGAAGAGACCCCTCAGAAGTAACCACACAGGTCAGCAGCCCCCTGCCCTACTAAAGCCCAGCTCCAACTGCCTGGTGACCAGGGCAGCAGGACAGTGGGATTGAGCTTGACCACCCCCAAATGCAAGGAAAATGCCACCCCTGTCTTGAACTGAAAAAGAGGCTGGGGTGGGGGGTCATAATTATATTATGTAAAATTTTAGGTACCAAATAACTTTTAAAAGCTGCACCTTTTAACTGCTGGCCAGGGCAGGTAACTCATTTAAAAAAAAAAAAAAAAAGGAAATGAAATTAATTCCTGCCATTTTCCCAACTTGTCACTGTAAAATCAATATGTTCTTCAAGCGTTCCAATATCCTCCACCCACAGGCTGTGAAAAAAACTAACTGTGCCTGATCACACTGCTCACCCACGTAGAGACACACACTCCTGCGCTTGGGCTCCTGGACAAGGAGGTTTATGGGACAGGACAACTGGAGGCTGCCCCGGGCTCCAGTTTTACTTAGCTGGTAGCTTACACTTTAGCTAAGCAGCAGGTGTAAAGCTGAGCCCTACAAAAGCAGCCAGGAATGGGAGAACCTGGTGTTGGTGACAGGACAGACACCCATGGGACAGGACTTTTTACTGTGAAGATGACTGAGCACTGGAACAAGCTGCCCAGAGAGGCTGTGGAGTCTCCTTCTCTGGAGATATTCAAAACCCGCCTGGACATGATCCTGTGCAACCTGCTGTAGGTGATCCTGCTTTAGCAGGGGGGTTGGACTAGATGATCTCCAGAGGTCCCTTCCAACCCCTACCAGTCTGTGATTCTGTGACCGCATGGGACATGGGAGAGAGGATGCCACTGCCGTCTCCCTGTTACACGACTGACGCACACATCACACTGGTGCCAGTGGGAGCCACAGTCCCTCGGCCTGTCTGGGGAATCCATACCTCATCTGAAAGCGCAACACAGAAAACTAATTCTGCCTGGACATGTTTTCCCCAAAGTTATGAGATTAAGCCTCAGCACCGAGCCAGTTCCCATTGCCAGGCTGCCTCCCACCATCCTGAAGAGGCTAACCCAGGGTTTCTGATTTACACCGCTGTGCCTTGCCACTGGTGGGATTTCTCTTCAGCAGCTCTTGGGCCCAGCTTGCAGCATCCCAGCACAAAGCCCTCTGCTCCTGGAGAGCCTGGTCAAGAAACACCAGACTCCAGCTCTCAGGTCATCCCCACTTCAAAGCTAGTGTGTGGGGAGGAAGGTTCATGTTGCACAACGTGGCAATGGCCCTTCTCCAGGATATGGGGAAGTGACAGGTTGCTTTTTTGTTTGGGGGTGGGTTTATTCCTCCAGGAGAAAAAGAAGCTTGTTTCAGTTCCTGTTGAAATACGAGGTCGAGAAAGGCACCGGACTGCCTGTAATCACTCATCCTTCTCCAGAGACCAGCATGTACGCCATGGCATAACAAAAGCCTCACACTCGATAAAGCATATTTTGGAAAAGTCTAGTGGCCACTGGCAAATAACAAATGACCGTGAGCACGCCTCTGGTCCAGAGCAGGCATCCTAGACAGCTAGCGGGGTAAAGCTCCCCATCCTGACTGTAACCCAGGCTGGGCAGGAAACTATTCAACAGCCTATTAAAAAAAAAAAAAAAAAAAAAAAGGAGAAAAAAAATCAAGAGACCGTTTCACGGCATGGTCTTGGCATGTCACCAAAAGCAAGACAGGACAGAGTTGCCCACAACCGGCTTTGCACAGCCATTGAAAGCATTTCTCCCTGGGAATCCCGTTCCTTTCCACATAGCTTTCCAAACACAGGCTTGACAAACCAGAACAGACAGCTCCAAAAATACATGTCCTCCTTTGCAGAGGCAGTCGTGGGTCAGGGACTCAAAACAGAGCCACAATCCAGCTCCAAGAGCAGTTGTGGGGGCAGGGCTCATTCTGGGTTTAAAAACAAAACAAAGCAAAACAAACACCACCACCACCACCACCACCACCCAAGTGCTGTTAGACACATTTCTTCTCTTCCCTTGGCCCCAGCAAGAGATGCAGGAATAAAGTCTTTGACTTTAATGCCCCAGTCCTTCCCTGCAGCGCTGCGGAGGGAACTGGATGGCAGCATATACACATCTCCTCAGCCTCTCAGGTCTTAAATTTTAATCCTTACTTTTTGAAATCTTATCTTATCTTCTCCTTTGATGACCATTACTCCCCTCTTACCCTGTTCAAACCCAGTGTAGCTAATTAGTAAGAGGTTACCATACGGAAGCGCATGTAAACCAATAAAGCAAAGAACAGCAAGAACGGTCTCTACACCCTCATGACTGCAGACTGCCTCTTTCCTAGCCCTTGTTTGCTGTGCACCGACATCACTTGGCTACTGTCTCTTATTTCTACCTGGGCAAGGCCCACTTCCCTTCAAGACTGGGAAAGCACCTCACCAAGCCCCTCCTGCCAAACACCAGGGAAGCAAAAACTCAGGAAAGTCCCCAGATGGAAGCACAAACCACACAGCCACTGCAGAGCACCCGTAATTTGCACAATGCAAACGTGACATAAGATCTGAGAAACCAGTCTCCCCTGCTCTTCTAAGGGTTTTCACAAACGAAAATGCCCTGTTTCCTCCAGCCCAATCCCTACTGCTCTTTGTCCTTTCCTGGCCCCTGGCAAGGTGCAATACATCACAGGATTGAGGGAAAATCAAGAGCTTTGCTCAGGATGGGGCTGTGGCTGCAGTCCTTGGTAGCTAACTGTGCACTAGGGCTATCGTGGACATAGCTTCTCTCCACCCAAAAAGCTAAGATGAGGGCTGGAGGGAGGGCACAGCTGCATCTCCAGCTCATTGGGAGCTACAGCAGATCACTGTCCTTTGCCTGAGGGCTACCATGGTCACCTGGGTCAGGAGAAGTTTTGAGAGCCAAGCTCCAACCAAGATGAAATGTCACTGCAATTCTCCTCCCTGCAAAAAGCTGTCTTGACGGCCGGAGTCATGAAAATTGAAGATATCCTGAAGATGAGAAGAAATACTTATTACTTCATGCTGAACCAAGGTAGAAGTGCAAGAATTGCTGAGTCGTCCAGAGCCTGGATGGACCCTCCAGGGCCAGGATGGAAAGGGCTCCCCAGTTAGCTGCAGCCGCTGGGACGTGCAAGGGACACCAAGTGCAGGGGACAGCAGTCCAGCCAGACCAGGAATCGTAGAATCAAGTAGAATCAATAAGATCATAGAGTCCAACTGTTAACCTACCACTGCCAAGTCCACCACTAAACCATGTCCCTAAACACCACATCTACACATCTTTTAAATACCTCCAGGGATGGTGACTCAACCACTTCCCTGGGCAGCCTGTTCCAGTGCTTGACAACCCTTTCCATGAAGGAATTTTTCCTAATATCCAATCTAAACCTCCCCTGGTGCAACTCAAGACCATTTCCTCTTGTCCTATCACTTGTTACTTGGGAAAAAAGACCGACACCCACCTGGCTACAGCCTCCTTTCAGGTAGTTGTAGACAGCAATAAGGTCTCCCCTCAGCCTCCTTTTCTCCAGGCTAAACAACCACAATTCCCTCACCTTCATTCAGATGAGGATCTGAGGGAAGAGGCTCAAGAATGACACATTTCTCTTTGGGAAAAAGAAACTTGGCAGAAAAGCAAGGGAAGTGGCTTGTTTGGTGCACACAGCGATGGACACAACCTCTCTGCTGGGAGAGTGGACAAGCAGTGGGGGGATTGTGGCAAGCAGGTAACTCTTAACAACCTGTTTGGGTTGTTTGCCATTTGTTTTATCTTTCTTCAAATTTTGTCCAGGACAAGTTTTCACCTATCATTTCCTTCTTTTTTTTTTTTTTTTTTTTTTTTCCTTTTGCCACTGCTGAAGGAAGAAGGGAGGGAAGGCTGAAAGGAAAGGAATAGGAAAATTTGGAAGGAAAGAAACAGAGAATGAAGAAAGGAGGAGGAAAATACAGACCTTTTGGCTTGATTTCTTCTTTTACAAACTATTTTCCTGGCTTTCTCTTCTGGAGAGAGGGGTGAAAATGGCCTTTTTAATGAAAAAGCCCTGAAAACCCAGAAGTGGTAATTAGGTGATTAATGGATGTCTGACCTTTCTTTTATATTCAGTGTTTTTCCTCCAACCAGGAGGAGCAGCACAGTATGGCCACCTCATAACTTCCCTTGAACTTCAGCTTCAAATGCATCATATCTTGGCATGTTATCAACAATTTCAGGGGAAAAAGTCTATCCCTCCACTCCATACCATCCCTTCGATATTGTATTTACACCCTTTTGGTGTGCAGGAAGGGAGCAGTTTCCCATCAGACTCACAGGCCTCCAGAAATGCCCGTTTCCAGGGGCTGATGGAGACCTGTCAGATCTGTCATACGCACGCAGCAATGACTGAGATGTTTGCATAAGTTTGGCAAACCTTTACTTGGTCTCTAACTATGCCTGCATGCTGGGGGGGGTCTCATAGGAAAAGACAGATGTTGGTGGCATTTTCCCCTGTTCCCCCAGCTGGGTGTACCTGCGTCACTGAGCTTTCCCTTAAACTTCCTGAGACTCTGCCAATCCCATCCAAAGCATCGGGATTAATTTCCTCATCCTAGGAATTTTGTAATTGCTTTCAATGGGGACAGCAGTACCTCCTTTGACTTTATTAAAATATGCTGCTTCCTGGCAGAGGTGGGATGCTACTATCAGATTATACATAAGCAACAGAGGAACTCGTTCATGCAGTATTTATTTTCAATAACACAGCTCCACGTTCATGCTCAAACCTGAAAAGTGATTTATTTCTCTAGGATTTTTGCAGTGTTATCCAACTACCTCAGAAAAAGGAGTGAACACATTCCACGACTTCCCCGGCAGTACGACACTACCTTACACCTAAAAGGCATGGCAGCAGGAGCAAAGGGGTTAAATGCCCTAGAAAGGGTCATACAAGAAACCCACGCTAATGCCTAAGACTGAATCTGAATGGCAAGTCCCAGTCCTTTAACTTTCCTGTCTCTTGCTTGAAGAAGAGAAGGCAGGTTTCCTTCTCATACCAATACCACCATTTTGACGGTGGGTACTGCCAAGGCAGTTGCAGCCTGTGCCTAAAATCAAACCTCTCGTGCACAGCCCTGCCGCAGCTCCGAGCATGGGGAGGCAGCCGCAGAGCAAGCATCCGGCGCACACCCGGTGCACACCCGGCACCCTCCCAAGACTGGTGGTTCCCCCAGCTGATCGGGCTGTGCCACCCTGGCACTGCTGCTCCTTGGTGGCAGCTGCATGTAGAGACCCGCTGCAGGGAGCTGCCCCCCCCACCAAATCGTGAGCAGCACCGCTGGGAGGGAGAGGAAAAAACCACCAAAATACTTACCACGAGGCCTGACTGCAAGCCTGTGGATGTTAAGCACTTCCTACGACTACTGCTGCAATGTAACATTCAGCTCTTTACAAAAATAAAAATAAAAATAAAATAAATGGCATTTTATGTGGTATTGCAGTCCTTTGCAGGGAACAAGAATGAGGTTTGCCAGCTATCTCTACCTTTTACAGTAAATCATCTCCAATCAAATGATAATGTCCCAGAGAGGTACAAATTTTGATACTTGACTTTCAGTGTTCATTTCACCAACAGTTTTTAGTTTTTAGGTTTTAAAGGAAAGGAAATTAAATGGGGAAAAGATTGCCCTATGCTAATTCACCAGTTAAACTCACAGGAAGCTGCAAAAGATAAGGTTCCCATAGCAATTGGAATAGGTACTGCATTGCACAGATGAGGCCCGATTTTCCCGCTTACTTTCAGTGCTGGTGGTTTATCTCCACATAGCACAGGGAAAAGCAATTACTTGGAACGAGGAACAAGGGAAAGGAGCCTGTGGCATCTCTGATTCTTTTTAATGGCCATTCTCTGGTGTGGTGTGATGCGCCACTATTGCAGCACAGCCGTGCACTGGCACGTATGCCCTCAACCACAGCAAAGCTCCTGCGGGGATCCTGCCGCTGTCTTTTCCTGTGGTTTTAACTGTGAAATCCTGATAGGCATTCAAGCAGGCTTTGGCAGGGAGTTTTACAACCCCAGCCTCCGCAGGACAGAGCTGTGTGGCATTGCACCAAACACCGCACCTGAGTGCAATCCCTCCCAGCCATCGCCTAACATTCATGACTACGCTGGCAACGACAGACCTTTAATTTGATACAATCTGGTTCCAATGAACCCATCTTACCTATTAATTATCAATTTATCTTGCCTGAGCTTATGATTATTGCACCCAATTATGTCTTCCCCATCCCCTGAGCAGTCATCTGCAGCAAAGTTGAGGGAGCACAATCCTTCTCCCCACCCTTGCCCTAAAGCTACTCTGCAGCACAGAATCAGGCCCATCAACTCCTTCATTAATTCCTCTACAAAATGCCCCAGCAGTGCAGTTAAATTTGTGGGCGTGCAGTCCCCAGGGTCTCATTTCTCCCTGCTGTGTTGCAGCTCTTTTTTTTTTACCAACTGCTCTGGGACTTTTCCTGCACTCCATGAATTTTCTGAAAGACTTGTCAAACATTCATCTATTTCACTCTCGACTGTGTTTTCACTGGTCATGTAGTTTTGACCATGAGCGAGTCCCCTAGATAGCTATTCCTCACCCCTTTTCCATCCTGACACTGCCTTGAGATCCATCATCAGTAACTATGATTGCATTGAGCACTGTGTCACTCTTTTCCCTTTCAGTGACAACTGAAGCCATAACTACTAACACTGAAGCTCCTTTTATCATTGCCTATGATGCGTTTCTGGCTCCCTCTCCCTCATACGTAGGTGACCTAGCAATGCACCTTCCCTTGTCATCCTCCAGCTTCTTATGTACTTCTGAGACAACTTACTTATTCCCTGCATTAACGCCCCGTCCTTTTGTGCCTTTGCATCCCCAACTTTGTTCCTGCACAATGTTACTCTCTGCTCTGTCACCACTGTGGTTTCCCACTCAGCCACTTTTTTTTCTTCCTTTTTCTTCTTTTCTTTTTTTGTTAATACACTGTTTTTCTCTTCCCCACCAGTGTCAGTACTGGAGCATACTTCTAACAAAAGTGTGTTGCTCTCTCCCCAGCTGCTGACAGGGAGAGTTGTCCCCAGGGTGTCAAAAGAAACGCTGTCCCTGGCGGGTGCAACCAGCTGGCTGGAAAGAGAGAGTGTCCCAGATGCTTCTGTCTCACACGTGAAGAAGAGAAGGGAAGAGCCCAGGAGAGAACAAAAAAAAACCACTTTGGGAAGGAGAGAGCAAATCAGTCTGGGGTATGGAGGAGACATCCCTTGTGCCTTAGAAGTGGGTTTCTCTCTCTGTGATGCTGAGCACCTCCTGGACCGGGGGACACCATCCCTCGCGCTTCAGTTCAGACGAACTCGCCACGTGCTTCTTGGGCTGCGGCAGATCCTCCGCTGGGGAAATCAGCTGTGTTAGCCGCTGCGGAGAGGAAGTCTCTGTTAATTAAGCTGACAAACAGACACCCAATAGTGATCCAAAACCATTGCTGGGGGCAAAGGCATCTAGAGAGCTAATGCTCCCAGCTACCCACTCCTCTCCCGCCAAATGGCTGTGAAAGGGAGAAGAAGGAGAGCAGGCTCACTTTAACTGCTCTTAATGACAATTATTCCACCTCTGGGCTGTGGACTGACAACCCAACATACAGGGCTCCTCACAGACATGTTTCCAGGAGGAAGGATGGTAGCAATTAGCCCCACAGACATTTTCTGTGGTCATGGAAAAAACACCATAAAGCTTTTTTTGCCTTTTTTTTTTTTTTTTTTTGTCTCCCTGTGCCAAGCAGCTGTGCCTCCTGTTGACTTTGGTGGGAGCTGTGGGGCCTTCCAAATGGTCTGACCATCACAAAGTGCTGGGCATCTCCTGCTATAGTGTGAAACAGGGTGGCAGGTGATGCCTATTTCAGGGGCACTTCCCTGTTAAGGCAGTCCCTCTGCAGACTGGTTCCTGCCCCCAAACCATCCCAGCTCGCCTCTCGCAGCCAGACCGACCATGACGGTGCAGGCAGGGGCTGTGGGGCAGCTGCCTGCCCTTAGCTGCCCCTGTCCTCTGCAATGCAGCCAGTGCTGCAGGCTGTTCCACACACACGTATGCTAGCGTGCTCTCAGCTTTGGGGCAATTTTTCCTTAAAAAAAATGCAAAGAACTTGGAGCTCTTTGTGCAAAAGGTGCTGGCCTGCCAAGACAGCTGCTGTGAATTTCTCATCTTTCTCATCTCAATTTTGAAGCCCCTCTGGTACCTTCCTGAGTACCTAGGCTCCTCCAAAAGCCAAGTAACATGTGGTGTCCTGCAGCCACCTGCCTGGCTCCGTGGGCCAGTGTATCACATCCCTGCTGAATACCGACTTTCACAGTTACTAACTTTTTCCATCACAAGCTGTTCAGGCCAGTGCACACTCCTCCCTTGCAGAGTACAAGCAGAGCAGGCAATTCATCCATGACTCGTTGGATTAATTTCAGTACTTCCACTCCTTGTGAAGTGCCTGCCAGAATCCCAGATTTTGCTCATTTATTCAAAACTATTTGCCCCATGATTTCTGAAACTGGCCTTGGCCTGCAGCTACTCTGTGAGCAGTTCATTGCGAGTTTTCAGTCTTTGGAGCTTGAGCTGTCTTAATCAGACACGTTAGGAAACAACATTTTTGTTTCTTGGTCAGTCAAGTGTAACAAGGGGAATCAGTTTGTTGCAGTGACTGATCATAATTACCAATTACAAAGTTGTTTTCAGTGAATGGTTTGCAATATTCAGTTGAAAGGCACTGTTCCTGGAAGCATCTGTGTCAGGAAATTAATTCACTACATTTCTGGGATGTGACTGGAAAAAGGGAACAGGTATATTTTGAGAAAACCTGTTTCCAAAACAGGTGCAACTATTCCAGAAGGTATTGTGTGGTTGGCTTTGATTCTCCCATGAATCAAACCAGGTTTAGCAGCCGATTCCTTCCTGCATGCCTAAACCACATCCATGGAAGTTTCTTCATATTAATGTAACTGAGAACTCCCTGGAAATTACAACTAATATCATTTAAACCAGGGCAAATAGAAAAACCCTCCATCTGAAATTGACCAAATCAATTCCTTGGATGTGCTGTAAAATAAGCATTAACACTACCCACAGCAGTGTTTCAGTTCAAGGGCTCAAAGCACTTTGCAACAGGTAAGAAATATTGCTTGTTGAGCAGGCAGGACATTTGTGCAATTACTTCACTGATAGCTCCAAGTCCTCATTTAGACATATGAAACCTCTGAGCTATGGGGAGTCAGACGTGTTGTCAGCCACCCAGTCAAACTCTTCAAAGCAGCCATGGAAAAGGCGAGATGCATTACCGCTAAATGGCCTGGAGCACAGGAGAGGGCTGTAAGAGGCAGGGCTCAAGGTCTGAACTTGGAGCAAATCATATCACAGCACCTCGGCACAAGATTCACCTGGAGTTCCTCGTACTGGGAGGTGTACAGCTCCCAGCACTCTCCCAACCTTGTCATCTCTTCATGGCCACCAACGGCAACCAGGAGGCCCAAGGGCCAAAGACAGCTAAACAGGAGCTATTTCATCGTGTTATACTTCTCCTCCACCTTCCTGCCTGCATGGCTTATGCCCCTCTCACTGCTTCACTGAAGACTTTCTTAGCTACCACTTCCATCTGGACATTGCACTCAATCTTCTCCTGAGCCTGAGATGGGCATTAGCCAGCTCTGCCACAACTCCTGTCACTCCCTATTAAGTCACATCTCCCAGCCAGTAAATAAGAGCCTCCACGGGCACAGATTCACCTTCCCTGAGGCAATGGAGCCAATGGGGACATCCTGCCACTGGCTGTGTTGGCAACGCAGGGTCCTCTTCCCCATGACCCCACAACGTGAATGTCAGACCTACACCATGGCCACAGAGATGTTCCCATCCCCTGTTCACCTGCTCCCCTCCCCAAACAGCCGCAGATGAGCCCGCAGCCAGTCAGAATGGGGAAAGACCAGAAGAGAAATTGTGCAGAAATTTACATGCACTGTACATCACTCAGTTACTTCTTCTGGGTGAGGTGGGGTGTCATCTCTGTGACACCATCTTCCTAAATGCAGCTCTTCCTAGGACAAGGACAAGGCGCCTACATTGAAAGAGGACAGGCTTGGGCATGGCACAGGGTAGCCCATTGCAGTTCTGTGAGCATGTCCTCTTTAATAACTATGGGTAATTTCTTCAGAGAAAATAACACAGTCCTGACCCAGGATTAAAAGGGGAGCAAGGACAAGGGACAAGAAGTAAAGGCAAAACAGATCCTGGTTTTGTACCTGGTTTGCACTGACAGCAGTCAGTAACAGAAGAGGACGCAAAGGTGGTGGCATGCCATCTTTACTTACATGAGCAGTGGCACCACCTGAACCATAAACCAAACCAATCACTGTGGGCTCGAGTAGCCCATGCTGAGGTGGTCCTCTGCCATCCAGTGGAGCTAGTGTTAGAGATGCTCTGCGTATGTCTACATATTGCACCAAGCATGATGGTGCAATATCTCATGGAAGACTCTGGACGTTGGATGAACACCCTGGGAGCTGTGCTGAAACTCTTCAAGCCCTCCAAATTGCCAACAAGAGCTACAGGACATTCTGGGGAAGGGTCATCCTTACCCTCCCCTGCATTCTCAGAGGAGAAATGTGCCACGTGCATCTTCCCTGGGGCCCTTCCCATGAGCTGTCTGGGGGAAGCAGCAGCAACCCGCCCGGTGACCACAATCTCAGTACCTGCTTCAGGGGTCCTTTGGTTTTCAGGAGAATGAAGATGGCGTAGAGAGGAATGCAGACCATGGAGGAGAGTGCCATCAACCAGCCCACCACGTAGCCCCAGAGTGGGTAGACGTAGGAATTGTTGTATTTCAAGGGTGTGTACTTGATCAGGGAAAACAAGAAGACGGCCTGAGGAGCAGAAGACACAGACATAGCCAGAGCAAAGGGAGCAGCCAAGCCGTGCAGCCTGGTCACCTTGCAAGCACTAACAGGGTGGCAATGAGTGTGTTGTCTTGCATGAGCTAGCATGGACCTTGCTCGCTACAGTGAGGCAGAGTTTGCACAAGGAGTTATCTCAGAGCCCTCCAGAAGTACCACATGGGTACAGATTTACCACTCTTGGGGCTGTCTAGCCACAGAGCTCTCAGATAATTTGGGCTGGATCAGGCTTGCTTTGAAAATTTTCCTGATATTCAACTCCTGCTGGAGCCCGAGGACATAGGACTAGAAAACTTTTGTGTGCTGTAGCTATAGATTCCATCTGTGTTCCCACTGAGGTCAAAGAAAACAACTTTCAACGTCAGATGCAGGAGCAGAATCTGGCTCAGAAATCATGCAAAAGTCAGTGGAGCAAGACTGGACATGAACTCAAAACGTGCAAGAACTTGCCTGACTTAGGGTGCATTTTCTTTAAACACGGTTTTCACAGAATTTGTAACAGAGATTTAATAACATAGAAAGCAAATGGCTATGGAAAGATATTTCTGAACCATGGGAGGTCACAAGAACACAGGCTGAAGCAAGTATTTCAGAACAGGGCAATTCTCACTGGTCTTCTATTCAAAAGTAATTTGAGCCAACCTCTCTAGGCTTTGAGGATACATTTCCCTTTGCCTTCACAGTTAGCAAGTGGCTTTTCAGGCTCAATTAATTTTCCAGGCAAATATAAGGCTTTACAAAGGAAATAAATTGCCACCTTAGCTATGGATAACCTTCTGCTTCTCTGTAGCAGTTTGGAAAAAATTACAGCAACACCTTGAAGACAAATCAGCCTTTTCTACTGAGAACCCAGGGACCCATAATAATATGCCATGTTGTCATAATTGCACTTACCAAGCACAGACCCGGGGTGAACACCAGCCAGCATATCTTGATCAAGGGCCACGGCCGGAAACCAATCATGTCCTCAACGTTGTCGTAGAAGCGGTTGGCACCTTGGCCACCAGCCAGCATAGAGACAAAGTCAGAGAGGTAAGATCATTGTTGTTTCCTTCAACCACTATTCACATCAGATCCCAACTTTCTTCATCCTCAGTGTTTACTCCTGGCAAAAACACAGCTATCCTAATAATATGGCAGCAGGTAATGGGCTTTTCTGGCATTGAAAAAGGCCCATCTCTGGCTAAATACAGATGGAGGTTTTTTACTTCAGCCATAAGTTATCAGAAAGCTTAACACAGAAGAAATGCCCTGTCCCTCAGACAGCAGCAGCTGTGAGAGGATGCAGCCCATGTGCCACTAAGAGCTAGTACGGACCAGCAAGGCAAGGAGGGGTGCCTGGTTTATAGGTCAGCAAGGGAAAGCTCTTGCAGGTTGAACACATGGGATGGTGTGAGCACAGAGTGCTACAAGGAACAGAGTGGGGGGACACCAAACAAAACCCTCTCTTTGTAACCAGATCGACATACCAGGGAAGCCGTGTCAAGAATCCACACTGAGCATTTCTCCTGTCATCAAGAGCCTGCTTTCCACAGAATATTTTATTTCTGGCATAAACCTGGAAGACCTGACAATCCAAAATCTGCTGGAAACCAAGTATTCTATCTGCAAGTGCTGCTGTACTGTCCAATGGGAGCTGTCCTGTGGATGCCTGATCTCCTTCTTCTCCTCTCATTAGTTTCACTTATTAGATCGTGTTGTTCACAGTATGTGGGAACCACCTGAATCTCATGATGCACCTGAGTGGGATATACCTCTGAAAAGTATCATCTAAAAGTCCCGCCACTATCCATTGACTCATCCCAACCCAAAGCACAAAGAGGAAATGCATGCAATGGTATACAGAGGAAACAGCATAATGCAGATGGACTTCAGCAGACCTTGTAGTAAGCTGTAAGATGTCTTCAAGGAACAAGAGTCTAATGTTGGCCAAAAAGAGATGTAAAATGAAGAAGAATCAAAGTTTTTCATAAGAAGCCCTAACTTCTTCCTAACTAGAGCTAACCTGAGGTGCTATGTCAGACTGCCTCAAGTAAAATAGAGTAACAATATTAGACAAGAAAATGGAGCTAGATTGTCCATGGATTACCAGTTAAGCACCTCTGGGATGAAATAATACCATATTTGTCTTACTGAAGTTTAATCACAGTGCTTAGCTGATAAAGAAGGGCTCTGCCTTTAGGGATGTTCATCCTACTGTGAATTCAAGGTCATGCCACAGTTCCCACCTGCAAGCATGATAAGACCTCACTTCTTTGCATCTTAACACTGGAAGACTGGGCAAAATATGTTTATATATCCTAGAGGACTGGCCAGACTTGCGAGTGTTTGGGGTTTGGTGAGTTTTATTTTGGTTTGTGTTTTTTATGTCTTAGAATTTAATTGCCGTATTATGTTTCCTTTAAATATATGAATTCTAGAAAAGGACATTATGTGTACTTTTCTTTTTTGTAATTCTTTGCATTATTTTCTATATCCTATGACTAATGTTGCAGGAAATCTCTTTTAAACCCAGCTGTTTGAAGTATTTAGGCTGGGGAGGGCAGGTTGGTTTAACACCTCATGGTTCCCACCTTGAGTTGGCAAGTTAACAAGTAGCCTCAAGCAAAGATAACAAGCAGTGGCATATCAAGGGACACGTAGCCTTGTATGGGAGCCCAGCCTACACCAGAGAACAGAACCCTAAAACTCCAAGCTGTAAATACCATGAGGCTTCAGATAGCATTTCTGAAAAGATACTGGGGATGAAAGGGAGATGGTGTAAAAACTTATTTTGCCAAAAAAGCCAAAATCTTCAACAGGGTGAAAAAAAGGGAGAGAGATATAAATGATGCGACTTGCAGTTTAGAATATGAGCATAGCACAGTCTCTTATACCATACAGTGTTTCCACAGAAACACAGTGTGATGTTAGACATGTGATGGATAAATTCATTCATAATACAATTTTGTGGAAGCCAAAGTTTTGCTGCAAATTTGGCTCTAGGATCTAGTGGAAGAGACATAGCAATTAAAGAAATGCAAAGATGCCAAACAGAAAGAAAGACAACAGACACCCATCCTCCACCAAGAAAACAACCCAAAACTTTTGTTGTTAGTTATGGTGTGCCTCCACCTGTCCTTATCCCTATTCTCTGCAGTACAACCGTCAGGTCCTGCATTTCCACAGCCATTGCGGCAGTCAGCAGGTGATGTGATGAAACACAATGGAGATTGACATGAATGTCCTTAGAGAGTATATAAACGGGAGGTTTTACACGTTCTACAGTTCACAGGCAGATGAAAAAGTAATCAAGCTTAAGAAGCCATCAGTTCAATCACTCAACATTGGCTTTTTGAGCAAATTAGCAGCTGGAGGGCCTGTGCAGTCCCTCTTCCTTCCAAGCACATTAGAAGGATTAGATAAAGCTCCTGCAGAGAAAACCATATAAGATTTCCCCAAAGATATTTTTATTGGAAAGAACAAAGATGTTTGCTCTTATCCCCAGTCTTCCAAGACAAGGAAGAATGGTAATGCAGGCACAGGGCAGTTATCCACATGTGCTGGTACCACTTCTTTTGTGCTGACCAATCCCATATACCTTCAAACCTTTTGCATGTTTTTCTGACAAATAATTTAATTTTGCTACGTAAATTCATGGGAATAAATTTCACATGAACCCAACCAGAGATTTGCTTACATCCTTATGTCTTGACCTTATGGAGCCCTTCTCATTTTATGTAGCTTATAACAACTGCAAGTGATACCTAAACTGAAAGGGACAAAGACTTTATTTTGTTTTTACAATATCCAGAAACACTGAGTTTCACAGATCTGCTAGTTTGGAATCTATGAAAAAGCCCTCCTGTTTAAATCTTTTCTCCCAAGCTGCATTTATTTGCATTCATCTACATCAAATTTCATCCACAGGATTTCAATAGGTGATGATCCCGGCTGCATGCCATAGTGCTAATCTTGTATCTGCTCCCTCTCTCTCTCAAACCCGCAGCATCGACACCTGCACCAAACCTGTGCAAAATGCCAGCAGCAGAGGCGTTGTGGCACTGCAACAACTGTGCACCCCTTGGGTACCAGGTGCACAGAGCAGGCCCCTTATGGTCCATAAATAAGCATATAAAATTGCCTGTAGCCGGTGCATCCGAGAGGATAAAGCACACGCAGCCTGAGAAAGCCCAACAGGCAGGATCCAGGCAGAAGGAGGCTGCTGCTTCTGGTAGCCTCATTGCATGTGAGCAAGAGAGCGAGAGAAAGACTTATAGCAGCACAACATGGATTCACCCTAGGGCCACCCACAGGTACCCGCTGGCATCAGTTTGCCTTAGCTTTGTAAACAGTCCTAATGGTTTCAGCCCTGGCTCTCCTGCGGTGATGGAGGCACTCGCTTTCTCCTGGAACAGCTAATCCTAATGTGCATGCTGTGACTGCCTGAAAGACATCCTCCCTGCAGCACGTTTCGGTGACATCATGTTGTGAATCCCAGTGCTCAAAACCCATGCCTGCTTATATGAGGGCTGCCTGTCCCAAAGTGGAAGAGAGAGAAGAAAGGAGGGGGGAAAAAAAACCCCAAAAGCCCTCCAGCACTCCTCTCTAGGGAACGTGACCAGCAGGTCTGATGCTGCACGATCCTTTTGCAGAGAGCAGTACGTGAGGAAGTTCTCAGGTTTTTGCGAGAGCAGCTGCCTGGCAGCAGAGGGAAGCTGCCAAGTGGTGGGTGGTTGGCGTATGTGCTGGGAGAGGGGAAACTCAGAACGCATATTTGTGTTAGCGAAAATGCTGTAATTCTTCACAGTGTAAGCAAGAGGCTCAGCCCTGCCAATTCTGAGGCTGGGAAAAAAAACCACATTAATTGGCACCAGGCACTTTTTTTCCACTAAGATGCCCCACCTTGGCCCTCTGACTACATCTCAGACCAGAATCAGTCCATGGATGCAAAGCAGACCATCAAGAGGGTAAAATCCCGCTGTGTGGAGTGGGGCAAATGAACCCATGGTGGTGGGGGAAAGGGCCATTCCTCAGTCCCCAGCTGCTCCATCCCCCCTTCCAGGCTGCTGGGGCAGCATCACCACTCCTGCTGCTCATTGTCTGCCGTTGCTCCTCTCCATGGGTTGTCAGAAAAGGCACATGGCCTGTGTGACCGTAAAAATGCCAGGGGTGTTCTATACATTAAAGCATAATTCAGCTTAATATAACTGAGCATGGTGATGACGAAGCCCTGTCACAGATGGATGGGAATCTCCATTCCCCTGGAAATCCCACAGGGACTGGGTAGAAGGCAACTCCAGATTAAAATCTGGCCAAGATTTGGTATTGCAAGCTCCCAGGTGAGCTTCCCTTGCAAGACATCTCTCTAGAATAAATCTGTCTTATAGATCTGCTTGTCTTGTATTCCCCCAAGGTCAAGCCCAAGCAGCTTGACCATCACATTTCAGTAAAAGAAGAGTCCATCCAGACTAGCAGATTGGCTCCTGCTATACATAAAGCATTGGGAGAAGCTGATAGGCCCTTCATCAGCAAATGCACTACAGAAAATGTAACCTCTATAAAACTGTAAGCACCAAAGACAGCACACAGGGACTGACTGTTCACTGTTGCTTCTAAAATAAGGCACAGGTGGCACCAAATGAAATTAGCAGGTGGCAGATTCAAAACAAGGAAAAGAGAGTGGCTTCTCACATAATACCTGACCAAGCCATGGAGCTCCTTGCTGCAGGATTTTGTGGATGATAAATTCTTACCTGAGTCAACTGGAAAAATTAATGGAAGATAAATAAACAAATTTTACTTCTGGTTCTGGAAATCCCTGAGCAACAAGCTGAGTATTGCATCTGGCTCTGGGACAGCACAAGAAGGACATGGACCTGTTAGAGTGGGTCCAGAGGAGGACCACAGAAATGATCAGAGGGCTGGAGCACCTCTCCTGCGAAGACAGGCTGAGAGAGTTGGGGTTGTTCAGCCTGGAGAAGAGGAGGCTCTGGGAAGACCTTATTGCAACCTTTAGATATATAAAGAGGGCTTGTAAGAAAGACAGAGTATTTTTACCAGGACTTGTAGTGTCAGGGCAAGGGGTAACAGTTTTAAACTGAAAGAGGGTAGATTTAGATTAGATATTAGGAAGAAATTAATCACTATGAGGGTGGTGAGACACTGGGACAAGTTGCCCAGAGAGGCTGTGAATGCACCATCATTGGAAGTGTTCAAGACCAGGTTGGATGGGGCTTTGAGCAACCTGGTCCAGTGGAGGGTCCCTGCCCATGGCCGGGGGAGTGGACTAGAGGGTCTTTAAAGGTCCCTTCTCACCCAAACCATTCTACAGTTCTATAATAAGTTGTTAGAAGCTGGAAGAATATTCACCGAAAGTAATATTGCTAACTTTTCTGCTATTATACTCTTCCCTGAGCATCCACTTCTGACCATTGACAGAGACACAACATGATGCTCGTGCCTGCAATCTTTTCCTTAGGTGAGGATGGCCACACTGCTTGGTGTAGCTAGGAGCCAGCAGGTGCGTGATTGTGGGATGTTGAGGGTCTGGTCTAAGCCGGCATCTACTATAGCTTTGCATGAGCCTTACAGGTACTGAGTTCCTGTAGCTCCATGAAGTTAAGGAGAGAGAGCAGCTGCTCTGCATCACACACAACTGGACCCTTTGCCTGAAAACCACCAGCCTCAACACGAGCTTCAGGGAGATGAGCTGCAGCCTGTGCGCTCAGGCACCATTCAGCAGGGAAGAGATCTCCCGTAGGATATCACAGGATACTCTTCTTACTGCGCAGACTAACAAGCAGTTGGTTTCCTTCTGATGGTTTGTGGAACTCAGTTTAATCCTGCTCCTGAGTAGTTTAGTTACAGACTTCACTGAAAACCAACGCAGTCCCTCCCGTTTCTTTTTAGGAGTGCCATCACAGCCCGTGCAAACAGGAAGTGTGTATGGTCACAGAAGTAACACACAGCAAGTCTGCATCCCAGCATTTTCTGTTAAATTAACTGACAGGACTAAACTAAAGGCACAATGTAAGCAGACAGTAACAGAGACCAAAGAACAGCAGTCACTACTCTACAGCTGATTTTCTAATTCAAAAGGCAGATGGGAAGAGCAGCAAGGTAGTTCAACATGAGGAACCTTCAGACAGGGAAAAAAACATTCCTACTCTAAATGTGGAACAATTAAGACACATGGTGAGGAAACACAGTGGAAACCAGACAAGAAAGAAGGTAATTACAGCATTTCTTTGCCACCTAAGTATCTTTTCTATCCACTCCCACTTCTTAACCACCCATCCTTGCCTTGAGAAAGAGCAACACAGGGTTTTGTCCTCCACTTACCATACACCCATCCTACACATATGACTTCAAAAATGGCCAGGAAGAGCAGGCACGTGCCGCTGGCAGCATAGTAGTCAAAGAGCTGGAAGATGTACATCCCACCCTGTTGGAAAGGTAGAGAAGAAAGAGTCATGGCAGGACTATTCCATGCGAGGGAAAAATGACTGAGGCGAGGAGAAGAATGGCAGCAGAAACACTACACCTAGGGCAGGTGGGAGAAGGAGAAGAGCCTTCTCTTGAGGCTGCCCCCACTCTGTCCCCAAAAGACAGTCAGGCGTGGTGGCAGGAGAACATTTCATGCCCATTTTATGATGCTGCTGGATTAGGCTGGTTTCTGTGTTCATAGGAGCAGGAGCCAGTTTGCTTGTATGGCAAATCAGTTAGCAAGTTTCCAGCATCATTTCAAAATGCCATGTAGCAGTGCAGAACTCTGCACCCAAGAAATTTGGATCCTGAGGATCAGGACATTCAGATACCTCATTTTAGCTGTATCCATCTTTACATATTGCTCAAGGTCCAAGCCCTGCAATGGCAGAGGCATATGGCTTCCCTGCTGCCTCTGCCGTTGAGCTGAGCCCTGCATAGTTGCCATCAGCTACCTCTACAGGTCAGTGAATGACTCCTCTCTCATACTTTCATGTGCTTTCTCAAAGAGAAAGCCCCTCCAATACAAGTCAAGCAGATGCTTTCAAATAGTGCTGAAGGGCTCTAGACACTGCCGGAGTAGCAGAGCAGTTACCCCTTCATCCCACCACGCATGAGGTGACATCCTGCAATGATGGGAGTAGATGCCTCCATGTAAGGGCCATGCAAAAACCATGGGAACCCTTAACGAAGTTTCACTCAAAGGTCTCTCGATCGCAGTGGGAGCTGACTTCAGCAAATCCCTAGCCAGGATCCTGTTGGAGGATCATTCAACGGTGCCTAAGAGGTTTAGCAGGAATTAGCTGTCACTACACAGCACATGGAGGCAACACAGAGGGGTGCTAAGGCCCCCACCCAAGCATGTGGTATGCACGCACAGCGCAGCACAGCACACTGCTGTGCAGGGAGAGGTGCTTGGCTATGAGCTGCAGAGCAGGGCAAACACCATGCGCATAGCATCGCACCAGCACAGCTCTGCTGCTTCTTGTCCCGGGGATCACAGGCTCCCCATGGGATCAGGCAGGGTTATGGTGCAGCCATTATCCCCCACCTTCCCTCCCACTGCTCTGCTTCTTGTGGAAAGCAGCCAGCAAACGATCGCTGCCCTTAGAAGAGCTTCTGCTTGTGCAGCTCGGCTTGTTTTAGCCACCAGGCCTGGTATTTGCACAAAGCTGTATGTCAGGCAGACTCTCTGGGCTGCAGGACCATCTCTCTGTAAGGCTCAGTTATGCAGCAAGTACAGTAGCATCACGTAGGGTAAAAGCAGCACCAGCTGTGAGAGACACCAGCGAATGCATTAGAAATGAAGGATAATTAACAGCATCAAGTATGAACTTGCTGTCTCTCCCCACTCCTCCAGAGCAGTCTAGCAGGGTTTCTGGTGCTCAGCTGTACCCTAGCTACTCTTTTCTTACCTCAGTGATCAGCAATAAGCCCAGCAGGTAGCATATGACTGCAATGGCCAGGATCAGCAACTCCCGACGTCCCTTCCTCCGAAACGCTCCCGGGAACATGTCAATAAGAGCTGTCACCATGCTTTCCACACAGACAAACTGCAGAAGACGACAGGTTAGAAAAAACAGTGTCTCCCTTTCCCCAAACACACATTCCCTTTCACTATCCTTTTTCCCTCCAGCCACCAAAATCCTTATTTTTTCGTTTTCTCTCTTTGTCTGTCTTGCTTCCACCAAGGCTCAGCTGCAACTTCTAGGGACCCAAACACAGCTCATTTAGATCAGTGAGGCCACCTCTGGAGCTGCCAACTGAAGAGGTTTAAAGTAAAGCCCCATGTTGGGGGGATGAACTGTGAGGTGTACAAGGAATTGCCTCAAATCCAACACACCAATGAGCAGAACACACAGGGAATTCTCTGTTGAGATGCAGCTGGGAGAAAATAGCCCCATTCCCCTTCCCAGACTGCCCTGCTCTGTGCCGGGCTTCACCCTGAGGTGTGCAAGGTTTTGGTGCTGGCACAGAGGTGGGAGGGGGTGCAGCTGTGACACCGTCACATACACACGGGGAGAAGGATGACAAACAAACAGAGGTGCCAGCACACATAACCACTGGCCTCCTGTCGGCCCTGGCTCTGAGCTCCCACAGTGTGAAAGTGCTGCAAACGACGTGGAGAATGTATTTGAGGTACCAGCAAACTTGGTACATAACCACCTTATGAGGTACATGACCACCTTATCCTTTCCCATGGCCTTGGGGAGTGCTCAGGGTGGGGACAGGCACTTGGGTGCTAGATAAGCATGGGGCATTTTCTGTACCTGGCTGTCCAGTCCCAAGAAGATCAGCATGAGGAAGAAGAGGCAGGACCAGAGCTGAGACACAGGCATCATTGTTACTGCCGTTGGATATGCTATGAAAGCCAGGCCAGGACCTGCCAAACAGACCACAGACCACAACATGGTGACACATGGTGGCTGCCACCACCACCCTACAGCACAGAGTGAGCCCACATACTGCTTCAAAGCTCATCTCACCACAGCTCCCTGCCCACGCTGGGCTGAAAGTTATGTCGGGGGGCACTGGTCCTGCAGACCTCACTGCAGACACCCATAGCAATAGAGGATGTAGATAACATCCTGGGCTTCACTTCAGAAAAGTCCCCTCCCCTTCAGGCTTTCTGTTTTGCCTTGGCTCTGAAGTCTCCTAGAAAAACCTACCTGATTCAGCCACTTCAGCAATGGGCACACCCTGCTCTTGAGCCATGAAGCCCAGCACCGAGAAAATGGCAAAGCCAGCAACAAAACTGGTGGCACTGTTCAGGAAGCAGAGCATGATGCAGTCCCTGCAGGGAGGAGAACAAAGAGAAATCAGTGTTTCCTGCTACAGAATGGATCCACTTGGGTTCGTGTCTGTACTCAGCTTCCCCAGTTAGACAGCATGGACCAAGGAACAGCAATGCTGCTCTTGAACTGCCTCAGAAGTAAAAAGCTCAGAACAGAGCCAAAAATCAGCCTACCTACCTTGTAACCCACTGTTCAAGAGTTATAGGACTATATGTGGCACAGAGAGAGACATAGGGCACCACCAGCGGCTTGTGAATAAGATGCCACAATGATATATGTAGGGACATGGCAACAGAAAAGTTGACAGGAGTCAAGAGAATAAGAAAAACAATAGAGAAAATGAGGAAAACAGCAAATTAGAAAAGGGAAGAGGTTGCAAAAGTAAACATAGTCAAGAAAGAGAAGCATCTGAATGCATGAACACGTACAGGTTCAGCAAGTCTAGTAAAACAAGGACTAATGGGTTAACAAAAATCCCCACGTGACAAGGGTTCTGTCTACACTGTCTTTATTAACTGCGCTCATATGGAGGCTGGAGTGAGCTATGCCACTTGTCCTGAAATGTTTGTGCACTTGCTTTCTGTGAAAATGGGGCACCAGTCTGAGCTGCTATGGGGCTGTAACCCCCACACCCCGGGATCCTGCCTGGGCAGGTGCCAGAGCTGACCCACAGTGTCAGCTGCTCTGGGGCAGTGTGGCCGCCCAGCACATTTGGGCCACTGAGAGCTAAGCTGCCGGTCCAAGGCACTTAAGGCATTACAGGAAGGCACCAGCACACAGCTGCATTGGTGACAGATACATTTTGGGAGAGCCAGGGGAAAGTGTTAATTGCCTGACCAACAGCCATAGCGGCATTTATTTGAGAACAGAAGAGGAGAGATGATTGATGTCTCTTGAGTACCATTACATTTTCTCATCCAGGCTGGAGCAATACATGAAGGAATAACAAAGCCCCTGCTCTTCGTGGCTCTGTGTAAGGTGTCAGAAATGGTCCTGATGGCTTCACTGAGCTCTGTGTCAGGCCATGGATAAAATAGATCTGTAATCCAAGGGCAAGGAGGAGGCCAGACAGACTTGATTAATCTCTTTGGTAGGATCAAAATGCCACTGGCAGTACATAATCCTGATGGCAGTAAAGCACTGAAGACAGAGGGCCCAACCATCATCTTTGTACCATCTCCCCTGCCTAGCAAGTGACAGCAGAGCTGGCCATGCCACCCCTGCTCACCCACCCTGTCAAAATGGCACGTGGGGTCTCCACAGTGGCTAGAGACACTCTCCATTTTTATTCCTCCCCCTCCTACAATCTCTCCCACTTCCAATCTGACTCTCGTGGGAGAGCACTGCTAAAGCCACTTTCTGGAGCTCCTGTGTTCCCTCAGCCACTCTCCATCCCTACCCTGAGTCCTCTGCTGCTTCCACACTCTCAACAGCTCATTAGTCAAAGCAGCATGACCTAAGGTCTCCCCTGGGGGCAGACCCTGCCTCAGATGCAGCTCTGTGCTGTTTGTCTCCGAGCAAATTTCCAGAAGGATGCGAGGAGTCCAGGCTCCTCTTACCTGTAACAGTTGTTGGTATATTTGTTGTAGCTGCCCAGAGCTGTCAGGCACCCCTGGCAAATGGCATAAGAGAAGAGGATCTGAGTGCCTGCATCCATCCAGACCTGGAACAGAGAAGGTTAGTGGTCTCCAGATCTGACAACAAAATAAACAAATGGCTGTGCCCTGTCTAGCAACAACCCCTCCATTCATGCAGAACAAACTGCATAAGTCAAAGAGGGGCTCAGTGAATGTAGAAACTGGGATACCTCTCTGAGAAAACTAAGCTATAGGACGGAAAGTCCTCTAGGAAGAGGGTCCTGCAGGGACTGTGTTTTCACACCCCACTCAAAGCAACACAGGGCACTGATCGATGCCTGACACGATTCCTCCATCCCTCACCTTTGCTTTCTGAGTGGAGATGGCATCCCTGATAGCGTGGCTCCGGCTGAAGTTGGCACTGCCGGTGTCTGTGGTCCCTACGTGGCTCAGTGTTCACAGAGCCTCTGGTGAGTCGTACCAAGAGAGGGCCAGTGCGTCCTCTGCATGATCAATGTACTCCCCTCCCTGCTCCCAAATCTGGTTTCCCACATCTCTGAGGCCATGGTGCAGGGTGAAAGGGACAAAATCACTGGGCTGAGAGACATCGTGGACCCAGGTTCCCCTTTGCTCTGGCATTGCATGGGAAAAGCTGAGTGGCCTTGTTCACCGCTGCTCCAGCCCTCTCCCCTGCGGAGGAGTCCCTTGTTCACTTGGTGCGTTGTGGGCTGAAGGGCAGCACCACTCTCACACCCTCCCAGGGAAAGCCCTGAGCTGCGAGTTAGCAGGCGGGCAGGAAAACAACCCACCTTTCTGTTTGTCTGTGTGTCCCCTCTCGCTCTCTTTTTCCTCTAAGCAGCCCTCAGCTGTGAACATACAGGCAGCTGCAATTTGGCGGCCTTCAAAAAATCCCATTTTAAGCATTGCTGCTTAAATTCACATGGATCTCCCACAGATAGGTGTGTACACGGGAGCCCTTCAGGCACGGCCACACATCCCGCTTTACACCAAAGCCCCACGTTCTACCTAAACTCAGCAGCAGGATCTCTCGCTCCTGCTATGCTGGGTGGCAGCAGCCTGGAAAGACCATGTCAGCTTTAGTTAGGCTGTGAAAGATAGGGAGGTTTTCAGTGAATAAGCTCTGACCATGAATAAAACACACTCAGCTCCAGTCACCCCCTTGTTATTTATTTTGATATTAAAATGCCATTTACGTTCAGTTGGCTCTTTGCATTCAGCGCACCACAGATTTTGTATTGACAACACATAATTGCATCTGAAAGCCATTTGGGGGAAGACTGTGTTTGGCAGCTGGTTTGGGAGCAGTTGGGGCTTTGGCCATCTGGGAAGATGCGGGAGGTAAGCTGAGACTGTGGGCTAAGCATATTGCTTGGCTGCCTCTGTGAAAAGATCCGGCAGTGGAATAATTACCAGCAGCATCATTTAAATGCTCTTTTGGGGGGGGAGGGTCTGCATTAACACCTCCCTGGGATGGCAGAGGCAGCCTGCACAGCGTTGCTGAGCCCACGTGGGGAAGGGAAACAACCTGCTGCTACAGAAAGGTGCCTGAGCAGACATGCAGGGGGAATCCTCCAAGGGGTGGTCCTGCTGCCTGCCCTGTGCAGCCCCCAAGCGTGCTGCCCACCTCCTGCCCACTTGGGCTATGTTGCAGGTCCTGGGTTTGGCTGCACCCTCTGCCCTAATCTGGACTTGCCCCCCCGGGTACGCAGCATGCTCCCTGCCGGGGGGGGGAGTTTCCATGAGCTCCAATGAGTGGTGGCAGGGGCTGACCAGCCCCAGGACAAGTGACGGGAACCTGCTGCCCAACTGGGACACAGCCCGCGTTACCTGTGTGAATTTGGTCTCTGCAAGCACAGGGGCCCTGTACTCCCTGGGAGGGCCCTGCTGGAGCCAAACAAAGTGCTAACCAGGCCAGAAGAAAATGAAAAGCAGTAGATTATTTCCCCCCTTCTTCCTTAATTATTTGCATTTAGGACCCAGCAAAACCATCTGTTATGTGCTGAATATTTCATATACTCTTCTGGTTTTGCTGAGCCCATGAGTGGAAATGACCTAATATGCCCATATGCTGCAGACGCACGAGCAAAAACGCTGTGCTGTGCAGAGGCACTGGACCCCTCTCAGCTCTTTTAAGGAGGTCTCACTGGTTCGCTGGTCTCCTTTCAGAGAAGACAGCTAGATCCTCAGCCAGCAGCAGCTCCAAGGGCCAGGGCGCTGGAAACCTTCCCATGGCCAGCACTTGCCTGACCCCCACCCACCTGGGGGTCTGCCAGCCTGGAAATGTCCGGTTTCAGGTAGAAGATGATCCCCTCGGCAGCACCTGGCAGCGTGACGCCTCGCACCAGCAGAATGATAAGCATCACGTACGGGAAGGTGGCAGTGAAGTAAACAACCTGTGGGTACAGGGAAACAAGAGGAGAGAGGGTCAGCGGGGAGGGGGTACAGGCACCATCTCATCTCATCTGCAGGCCCCCACCCCAGCAAACATCCCTGGATTCTGCTGTTGGCTATAGCTGCTATTGGTAGTGTAGAAGAAGGGTTGGGAAGAAATTAATCAAGGTTACATCTCACCAGTGATTTAGTTAATCTACATTTTGTTCCTCACCCAAGGCTCTGCCACTGGTTGCTCTGCTTTATTTTCTCTTTCCAGTCAGTGTAATTTCCCTGCTTTGCTCTCCAGCTGTTCTCTTCATCTTTCTAGAGCTGCAGAAGAAACCCAGATCTCTTTCTGTCACCGAGTTTTAATGAGGAGTTATTAAAATGGTCCTATTCCCAGCAAGAGTTTTCCAAATTAAATAGCGACTTTTGCTGCCCAATTTGAGACACCTCTGAGGGGTCTCATTCCCAGAGGGTGCTCATGTGACACTCTCATCCCTTCAATGCTCTGAGCTCACAGGTAAAAAATGGGGGAACCTCAAAGCCTTTAAAGAAAATGTAGACCATTATTTTTGTAAAACCTTGTTTTCACTTCTTCTTGTGTGTGATGTAAATAAATATTACAGTGGAATTAATCACCTCTAATCCATTGCATAATGTAACCTTTTTTTTTTTTTATTTGCAAAATATCCATGAGCAAGTTGCAACTTCCTAATATTTATTCATTATTAAAATTCATCCAAGTAATGTGAAGGCTTGTTTACTCTATGGATTCATAGTGGGGGGCCTAAAATGATGTTTTTTCTGCTTAGTGATAATTGGTTGAATAAGTCACAGTACGTGACACTTTTGCTGTTCCTCAATTGAATGAGAATGCAAGCACTTTTGGCACAACTACTAAAATCTACCTTCAGAAATCACTTCTGGGGAACATTTATACACATCAGCTGAATGCATAAGGAAAGGAAACATGGAAATAGCAAAAGAGTGGGCAAAATGAATTAGAGAAAAAGGCTTTTAAAGAAAATGAGTCTTCATGGAGTTATTTGAAATTATTTTCCTGAGGTCGCTATTGTTTCTTTCAGTTTGGACTCCTTAAATCACAGAAGAATAAGAGCAAGGGTCTGGCAGGGTTATCCGATTAGAGCAGCCTCCCAGTCAAGCGCAACATCCTGTTTATTCTGCAGCTGTTAAACAAAATTATGCACCTACTCAGAATTCCTGGGACCTCCCTACGGCTTAACCTAATATGTAGTCAGTGAGGAAAAAGAAGGAAGGAGCCGGTTTTTTTGACAGTGCCCTGTAAAACTCAAAATGACTACCTGCAGAGAAGATGACTGGTCTGTCTGACCTGTGGTATGTCTTGGGACAGAAAAACCCGCCCTGTATTGCTGCACCGTGTCCATAACATCTGGCTGGTAAAAAGTAAGCCCTGTATCCTAAAACTTGTGATGGAAAAAATCTTCTGCGGGCCCAGGAAAACCATTGCAGCTACTACCAGCACTCACTGTTTCCTCTCACTTTCTGGTCAGACTTTGCCAAACCCAATTGGCCCAACCAGCCCGAATGAACTTCTTTAGCTTTCCCCTTGTGCAGGCAAGCTCTGCACACCACGGCAGCACCAGCCAAAGGAAAGACTTGGTGGAGAGGGCTGAGAGCTGAAGGGAACCTGGGATGACTTAATTACACTTCCATGAGGATCAAACAACCTCTCAGACCCAATCTCCCAAGATCAGAATGAAACCTCTTGGTAAGATGGCACTGTGGTATTCAAATCAGGGAGCATTAGTGATTTAAGATTTTAAATGTGGAGCATCCCCTCTCCCCATAGATGTGGAGTCTGGCAGCAGGTCAGCACCAGTGAGAGCCAGAGTCATCAGCAAAGACTGGGAGAAACCTAGCAAGCAGAGCAAGCTATTGTCTTGCTCTGTTAAAATGGGTGCCCAGTGTGGTTTCAAGGTGGGAGATGGGATTTAACACTGAAATACGGGTGTCCAGTACTACAGGGAATATCTGTCAATACTAGGGATAGTGATTTGGAGGAAGAAGTCTGTTGCAGAAATTAGTTCCCCTCCCTTTGCGATTGGGACATCCCCTGGATGCCCACAAGACCCAACCGTCATTAACAACCCACCCATCTCATGGCAGCTCCAGGAAGGAAAGATGTCCTGAACAAGTCAAGGCCATAGCAGTGCACCTAACACCCATCCCAAGGCATCATACGCTCATTCACTCCAGAGGATAACCAGTCCACCTGATCTACAGAATCGACATCAGGAGGGAGCATTGGCTCCAGCCGCACTAGCAAAATGAAGAAAGTGAATAGCTGAGCCAAAAATCACAGAGCTGGGGAGAGTACAAAGGAGAGCACAAAGACACCTTTCCCACCCCAAGTATTTTGCAGGAGATCCATTATCTATTCACTGAGCTGGTTACAGGCAGCAGCTTGTCTGTTTTGCTCAAGTGTTTAATTATTGCTAGGGACAGGAAATTTGCCACTGCAGAGGATCTCGTTAAAAACATCAGCAAGCCACGCCGGGAAAACACAGTGAGTAGATGATTCCCAAGGGCACTTGGGGAGTTTCCATCAGTGGGTATCTGCAAGGGAAAAGGTGACCCAAGACTCCCCTTAGTTAGAATAGAATAGAATTCTATATAGTTCTCAGGTCTCTCCCTGTTCTCCCCTCCCTGTTTGACCTACTCTTTTATTCTTCCTCTTATGTGTCAGACACAATCAGCGTAAATCTGTATAGCCCCACCAGATTTTAGGTTTGACTTTTGTGCTGTGTGTCTCCCGCCTCTACTTCATGAAGAGGGAAAAGAAACTGGGGAAGAAACATAAGATGGGTACAAGGAGGCTTATGGACCAGGAGGACAATCTCCATTCCTACTTTGCCTGTGGACTTGACCCCTTTCCAGATGCAGAAGTAGCAGATGATCCACGCCAGCAGGAGACACAGAGCCAGCTCCCAGCGCACAGTGCCCAGTTTGTGAATACCATCCGTGAGCCCCAGGACTCGCTTCCTGCCGGTGTCCAGGGACAGGGAGAGAAGCATTAACACTCCAGACCCCACTCATCCATACAGACCTTTCCCATATTACCCCATCCAAAGACTTAACAGACTACCCACAAAGCATCTGCCCAGGGCTCCCATCCATGTGAATCACCCCAGCTCTGCCTAGG
Organism: Balearica regulorum gibbericeps; assembly: GCF_011004875.1. Taxonomy (NCBI): domain Eukaryota; kingdom Metazoa; phylum Chordata; class Aves; order Gruiformes; family Gruidae; genus Balearica; species Balearica regulorum. The sequence goes on from NC_046184.1 coordinate 67,489,556, forward strand.
GCTCCCCTCTCTGTTATTCCTGCTGATGCTGCTCCACCGTGCCCTGCAGCTGGCCCGAGTCCTCCCACTCTCCAAGCCCATGGCGCTGTGCCCATCAGACCCACGCAACACAAAATCACCACCTGTCCCACATTGCTCCCCCACCCTGGAAGCTACCCAGCCAACACTGCACCATCCAAAGCAGGACACAAATGCCATCATCACCCCATGGCCATCACTCTTCCTCTGGTGTCCCCATATACTATGGACACCCTACATATAAGCATAAATTGCCTTTATGATTCCCATGCCCTTCCTTCAGCCTCGTTCCTTGAAGACTCGCCATCATGAAGGTGGGCCACACGAGACCTCAGCGCTGCAGCTCATGCAAGTCCCCAGAAGCCCAACCCTACACTTACGATTACTCTGCACACCCTTCTCCAAAGCAGTCACCTCAGGGTCCCCTTGCCCTTGCAACCTCTGCAGAAAACCTGAACAATCATTTCAGAGGGGTCACAGCTCTCGCTAAACAGTATGTGCAGAGAATAGGGCAGGAGAGGGGGTCCAGCACTATGCAAACTCTTTCTGCACCCATGGGCACTTATAATTTCTACATGCCCTGTGGTGGCTGCAAGGGACAAAGGACACTCAACCCTCTCAGAAACACTAGGAGCCATAAATGGGAAAAAAAAAATACTACTGAGCCCCTGGCACCCCTCTTCTTTATGAGACCTTCCTCAGTTGAGTGTGGAGAGGTAGTTTGGCCCTGGCAGCCATTTCAATCTCTCCAGGCTGCAGTGAAGACTCTCTCTGGGACACTGTCTGGTCTGCTGCAGGATCCCTCCCTCAGAGCTGTTTTATTGCCTCCAGCCCTATGGCCAAACCTCCCTGAGCCCCACTCTGGCATCTCACGCACGCATTTCAGATCCCTGCTCTCCCGGGATGAGCCTGAGCAGCCTGATGGACCACTTCCCTTAGGTACCAAGCAATACGTGGTCAGAAGAAAGGAAAAGGCAGTTTTGTCCCTTTCTGTTTCACTGTAGAGGACAGTTCAGTCTGCCCTGGCCTCTCATGCTTGCCTGCCAACAGTAGCCTGCAACACCCAAGACAAGAACCCCCCGCTTACAACAAGTCCTCATCTTCTTTTGGTGCCTCTTTCTGTGGCCGCACTCACCCAGGCACCTCAGTGCCAGAGAGGGAACATGCCAGTGCGTGTGCACACACGAGCACGCCTGGGCAGGCACACTGCGAGCGTGCCCCTGGTCTCTGTGCTGATCTCCTTGGCGGCTTGGCACATTGAGCTCCCCATGTTCGGGTCTGAAATATGGCACCTCACTTGGTCCTACAGAGATGCATGGCCCTCCACCCAGATACTCCTACAGCTGCAGCCTTTGGATGAGAGAAAAGCCTGAACAGAGAGAAAGTGATCACGTACTCCCAAAACTCAATCATTGAGGAGGTGGCATTTGCAGGCAAGGTCCTGTTGTCCAGGCTGGAGCTATTCAGAATGTCCACACAGAGATCTACCAAAAGAAAAGGAAGCTGATGAGCCAGAGAAATTCTCCAAGGCTCCTCCATGAGGGATGCTCCTTCCCCTCTGCACCCTCACTCTGGCAGCACACAGACCCTTCACCCTGTGCTATAGAGCATCTCATTAAACTCTTGCATCTCACTAAGCATCTCATTAAACCGTGGCTCTCCTCAGCTACAAACCCCAATCCAGCAGTAGCCAGAGGGCTTCGGGAAGGGGAGCAGGAAAGGAGAGAGCAATTCCCTGCCAAATGGAAACCAGATGGCTGTAAAATATAGATTATTGAGGGATAGCCACTATGAGTAGCCAGGAGAGAAAATCCCATTTTCCTCCCACACCACGCAGCATTCTCTGTCCGCACATCCATGCATATGTTCACACACACCACAGATGCCTTCATGTTCCACTCTACCATCCCCAACCCTGTCACATAGCGTGAAATTACTAAAAACAGAGGAGATGCCACGCATCCAGGAAATGCACCTTATCTTGCACTTGGCAAGCAAATACAATCCACCGGAAAATCGAGGAAACCCAGTTCTGGCTGGGAAGCTTCTGCTTGTTAAGAGAACATCTGTGGCTTTCCTCGCAAACAAACCCATGCTGGGGGAGCTGAAGCAATCAGATCCACTCTTTAAAAGCCTGGTTACCTCTGCTGGGATGAAGGGGCAGAGGAAGCTGTGAGTGAACGGCCCATAGGGTGGAAAAATTTTCACATCACAGAAACGAATCATCTGACCCAAGAGAAAAAGGAAGGGAACCAAACTACTGCCAAAGCTCTTTCCAGCCTGGCTTTCCACTGAAAGCAAAAAAACCTGTTCAACATGGTAAAAAAGCCTGTCAAGGACATCAGATCTATGAAGATTACCTTATATCTAACCCATCTTCCTGGGCACAGCCCAAGTGCCTTGAATAAAACCAAAGCCAGGTCTTCTCTGCTGGGCACAGTTACGTGAATTGTGGGCATGAGGAGACAAGACCCATGGCCAATGTAATGGTATAGAGGCTTGTATGGATGTGATTAGACCAGAAAAACAGTGCGTTTATAGTTTTGTGTTACTGGTTCCTGCATTAGGATACCTATACTGGCAAAATGCTCCACTGCAGGCTTTGCCTGATTTAGCCAAAAGCTGAGTGCACAAAGGAAACTGTTCAGTATGTGGCAGCAACTGTCCCAGTAACTCTGAAGCAGTGGGGTAGAGTAAGGGAACTGTAAGGTAAATTATTGTACCAGAGCTAATGAAAAGCTCCTGCCACTTGAGGAGGACTCTAGATTGGCTTGAAAACTCTCCCAATGCACCTACATCTCCCACTTGCCAGAAAATTCAGATTTCTCTGTGAAATCTCAATGCCCAAAACATCTCCATGTGGAAATAGTTTTACTGTCCCCTTCTGCTAGGCATAGGGCCATACCACTCACCCTTCCTGACACTTGCCCACGGTGAATGAAGACAGTTGCCTTTGAAGGAGTGCCTAGCCACAGTGCAGCTCCTGAGGGCTTTTCATGTGAATAAAAAATATTTTCTACAAAACTCAGATAATTTCTGGGAATTGGGAAGGAACTAGAAGCTGACCAAGAGAAGGTGTACCTGAGTTCCAGGGGTTATTGCAGCTGGCCCACGGTAGCACCGTGGTGAAGGAGCTGAACAGGTAGAAGAGTGCCCAGGACAAGATGATGATGTAGTAGATATTCAGATAGCACTCGATGACTTGTGAGGCATATCCAATTCCTGTGAAGGAAAGAAAAGGAGGGGAGGATGGGGCTGCCAACCAACTCCCAACATGTCAGGCTTAACCCCAAACAAAGATATAGACCATGCCATGGTAAGAAGGGTGCAACACCAACCACATGGCTCACTGGAGAATAGGGCGAGACCAGCCTCAGAGAAAGAGAAAGGATTTTGTGACTGTGCATGCAGACAGGAAACGTTGCTGGTATCTCTAGACAGGTCTATGGTGGAACAGAGAGAAAATCTTTTGCTGATGGGAAAACTCTTTTTCTGATCACTACCATGCCACTGCATTACCCTGCCTCTCCTGCAGGAAAGCCAGCTCTAGCTTTTAAAGAAAAGACACACAAGTGAGTTTCTTCCTTCTGGAAAGACTCAGACAATAAAGAAGTTCTTACTGCTGATATACATCATACATAAAATATGGTGTTGGGGCAAAAGTACAGACTTAGGAGATGAGCTCTGGTCTTGGGTCCTGCATGTCCCTATTGCTCACTGAGACATCAGAACAGTAATCGGGTCAGAAAGGCACAATTCATTTGTTTAAAACTGGCTGTCAGGGCCCTTCGAGATGCCACTGCTGTCCACTTCCAGGCCTCATGCCGGAGTACAGGGGTCTCCAGCGCAGGATGTCATGTTGATTTCAAATAGCACTGCGCAGCCGTGCTTCAGCAAACTAACCAGGCCTTTAATCTGCCTGAGCACAGGTTTCTCTGTCTGCAAAATGTGGGTAGTAAGCTCTTCTCCGGACAGGAGAATTGTGGCCGTTAGATTCATTAACATATTAATGAATAACCTTCCCCAGGGCCCCAGGAATCCTGGCTGTTATACGTGTGCCTTGACCACAGCCCCAGCCCGTCCCCGGGCTGTCAGCGCAGTGCGTGCAGTGTGATTCCCCGCAGCGTGCAGGACGCCAGCCTGCCACAGCAGCCCCGGGCATAGTGATGGGCAGGGAAAGCGCCATAAGCCAGCCAGCCTTCCTTATCCTCTTCTCTCTTCAGTATTTGTCCTGGACTACATGCAGGTGTTTGTGTTTTGACACTTCCATCCTCTTCCTCTTCCTGCTTGCTGGCCATCCTGTTTCTCCTCTCTCCTGGGCTCTGAGCATCTCAAAGCAGAGACCGTGGCTCGGCTGGACCAGCACAGACCCCAGCCAGCACCAAACACACAGCAGTCACCAGGAGGGATAACAAGGCTTGGAGAGAGGAGAAGGGAGGGAGAATAAAGGAGAAACAAAAAAAACCAGAATAACATTTCCAAAAAAGGCTCTGAGTCACTAATTGTTAGAAAGTGCTGCCAACAATTTCTGTAATTTGACAGACCTTCAAAGATGGGACAGATCTTCCTCCAGGCAGTGACCCCTCCTTGGCTGGTGTACTGCCCCAGCGCCGTCTCCAGGAAGAACAGGGGGATCCCGCAGGTGAAGAGGAAGATGAGGTAAGGGATGAGGAAGGCTCCTGCAAAGAGGGGTAAGATGCTACTTGAGAAACCTCTTTAAAACCTTTTCCCCACCACCCCTTGCCAGGTACCTGAGGCCGCAGCTGGAATCAGCTAGATAAACACAAATATTTCTCTGAATTAACTGTGCAACCTCTGCTAAAAAACTAAGGTCTCCAACACCATCATTTCTTGGAAAAAAAATACAAGCATGCTCTGTCTCGTGCTATTGCAGTACTTACGCATTTGGTCTTGGCCAAAACCTAGAGGTAAGGAGTAGCCAGGCAAGGGGCTAAAAAAAGACAGCACTGGAGAAGCTCTCCCTGCTTCACCCTCCTGATCTCATTCTAGCTTTCAGCAGGAGCCAGGCGAAGCAAAAGGAGTCCTTGTTCCACATAACCACATTTGTTCTGCCTTTCCCAGGAGTCACAGCAAAACTCCCACTTGCCCAGAGGATACGAACCTGGAGGCTGGTGACATTTCTTGGTAAGTAATAAATTTGCCAGGATATAAATTTGCTTGAGACATATTTCACATCAAATTTGAGAAGCAGTTTACACCAAAAGAATCGAAATAGGGGAAGGGCAACAGAGTATATTTCCAGCGTATTCAAAATGAAAAAGTTTAACTTCTCTCTTCAAATTGTTTTTTTTATTAAAATATAGAGAAATGTCTGAAGATAAATTAGCCTGAAATAGCCCTCAGATTAACCCTTGAAAAAATGGAAGAGGAAGGGGAGAGATAGCAGAGTTTTTTCCAGAAACAATGACCAACAAAAACAAAGCATCAGAAACAACAAACAAATCTAATGCCCTATTCAGCTGCCCAAACCCTTTTTTCCTTCTTTTCAGTTCTGCTGCCAAACCGAAACACCCAATATTTTTGCTGTTGTGCTCAAAACTGCTCCTGAGATCACATTTTCACTGCTGACCTTCCTGCTATCACCTCACAGTTTTTCTCCCCATCATTAGTGTAGGTTTTCACACTTCTGCTCTCCTCCAAACAGGCCAAGGCCCCTGCCTTCCTCGCCGGAACAATTGTCGAGGTCTTGCCATCCCATACAGTAAACTTTTGGCCAAGAGTATCTCCCACTGCCCGTGCCTGGAGAGCATCTCTGGTGTTTGCAGCCGAGATGCGGGCCCCTTTCTCAGCAGAGCCAGACGTTGTCCCCCAGGCCCTCTCCTCCCCTGCCAGCACAGGCACTCGTACTGAAATTCCTTCCCATGACAGTTAGCAACTAGGAACACTTCCCCTTGTTTTTAAGCCAACCATGTTACAATAACAAGCAACATCCAAATTTCTCCTAAGCACAGCTGTGCGGTAGCTGCAGGGGACCTGGGGCCAGAGGGAGGGAGGCTGGTTCACGGCGCCAGGCCAGGTTTGCAGAGCAGGGAACGGGAATTGCGTGCTCTGAACTAGAGACAGCTGCCGCTTTCGGTGCTGCAAGACATTGATCTGTATGCCAAATCTGCAAGGCAGTTTTATTATCCCGCACACAGATGAGCCTTTCAGCAGGTCCCAGACCTTCTCTTCTGATACCTTTTCTCCCAGAGGTTGTTCCATTTTGGTCTTTGAGTGATGAGGGCTTTCTTACACCTCTACCGTATTGTCTTTCTCAGCCTTCCCAGAGCAGTTGCCAGCTGAAACTCCAGTTGTGATCTCCTCCCTAGTTTGCTGCTCCACTGGAGGAGACTCAGCCCTGAGAGGGGCCCCCAAAACCAGACCTTCTTTCCTTATGAGTCAATAACAAGTTCAGGATGCTGAGCAATTAGATCAAATTTGAAAGTGCAGCCACAGACAAGTTTACACTTGGTTGCTTTACAACAAGTTAGCACAATTGTTTTTATGACATCCGTCTTTACAGCTTTATAACCATCTCACTACATCCCAAGGTGGAGAAAGGTGACAGGACAGCAGTCTCCGGTTTGGGGGGGGTGGGAAGGCGGGATGGGGATGAAGCATTTATAGGTGGAAAATGTCTTTTTTTGTAATTTCAAGGCCTTTTCCAATGTTGAGAGTATCTTTGAGTGTCACAGGAATGGCAGTGCCTTGCTCCATACTAGTTTGTCGGACATCTGGTTCCCTAAAGCCCTAAAGAGAGAAAAATGTACCTTCTACAGTAGTAGCATACTTTCTGCAAAGGTAGTGTGAGAGCTGTGAGGGAAGGACACTCCCATCCTAATCTTTCCCAAGCCTAGCCATGTTGGCTTCTGAATCACAGCCTTAGATATTCCAGAGTAGTGTAATGTAACAAAAAAAACCCAAACCAAACCAAAACAAAAAGTTATTCAATAGATCTCTAAAATGAACTCACTTACACTAATTAGTGTACAAATTGCAAGGACTACTGAACTGGATACCATAGGCATAAACTATGCAAAGATATCATCTGAGCTCAGGAAGAAATCTTCCATGCAAAAACCATGACTTCTCTCTCAAAGCATCACTGCAGAATGAGCTGTTCAATCAGATGCACCACTAGTGTTTACTAACCCGTGCTGGTCTGACTTGCTTTTGGTGCCTCCAGTACCTGCCATCAAAACCTCAGAGAAAGAGACTGGAGGATCTGTTAAAAACTATCCCAGGTTCAAGAAAAACTCAATTCCATTTTCTTTAACCAACCTCTTATGCAACCCCCATTTGGTTCAGAGGAGACATTCTATTGACTCCTCCTTGATTTGGGTAAACTCCAGTAACAGCACATGGGACAGGAATTTGGTAGTCCTGGGCTGAACTACAGCTGAATCATTCATCCATTGGTGAAAGCTCACAGCACCTTGGGAAAGAAAGGCCTTTGTGCAGAGAAAGGAAGTTTAAATTGGGGGGAACATGCAAGTCCCAAAGTGTTATTTCAAGGTGTCTCTAGAGAACAAGAACAAAAGAGACGTTATTGCTGTATTTGACATGTAATTTATTATTCCTCCTTTTCTTTTATAAAGTCAGATTTTGATTCACCAAGAAAAGTTAGTGACAGTCAATTATTCCCTTCCTCTTTCCCAGTTTCATTTTATTGTTATGAGAAAGTTTAATTTTTAATCAGGTAATGATCTTGTTGCAGTGTTATCAGAAAAGGAGCGTCATGCAAGAAACAAAAGGGAAGGGGAACAGACTCTTCCTGGGGATGGGTTTCCCTATTAGTGGGTTGACTGGAGAACTGTTCCGGGGGAAGAGGCAGCAATGTCTTTCTAGGGGGTATCAGGCCTTGGCAAGGATACCAGCACCATCAAAGCCTTTCATCCTCTATAACAAAGGCCTGAGAGGGGTGGGGGTGACACCAAGAGTGGTAAAAGGGAATTGTATAGGAGATCGCTTTTGGCTTTCTGACCACTCACAGCATTTATGGTTTTGGAAGACCACCTGTTACTCAAGATGTCCAAGAGCCTTAAAGAGTTACTAAAGTTCAATTCAGCATCCAAACTTGGGAGAGCTGCTTTGAGAAACCATACCTGCTGGGGAGATGGATTCACCCCGCAGGTTTTATTCCTCCTGGATTTGGCAGGAGCTAACTTGCTGGAGGAGAGAATAAGGGAGTGCATGTGGGGGCACATGAGGCGTAGGAGAAATGGATCCAGGCACACACATATCTCTTGTTGTGCCTACAGACCTAGGACAACTTGTGCATGCTGTGAACTTACCACCACCGTTCTTGTAGCAGAGGTATGGGAACCTCCACACGTTACCCAGACCAATGATCTCCCCAGCCACAGATAGCACAAATTCCATTTTGCTACTCCACTGTCCTCTCTCTTCCATTTCCTCCTCTTTTATCTCTTCTGGAGCTGCGATGGCCCCATTGGGCTCTCCTTCCTGGGCCACAACTCTTGTCATGGTTCTGTAGGACAGAGGAAAAAGAAAGCATGGGACATAGAAAGCTGCTGCAGGACATGCTGATGGGAAGAGGAGGGAGAGGACCAGTCACCACAGCAGATGTGTTCCTAATATCGCTGTGAGGTTCCCTCATCCTCTGGGAAATGGCTTCTTTAGTGTCAGCACAAAGCATTTTCCCCAAGTTCTGTCTGTTGGACAGAAAGTCTGTGCTGAAGGGACAGAGGAAAGGTCACTGGTCAGGTGAGATGGGACCACCTGCACCACCCCTTCATTGGATTCACCCCCAAATTCACCAATCCCCCCCACAGCCCCTTTCCTCATCCTTCCCAGACCACCAGCCTTAGTGTACCTCCACCCACCCCCCTGCACCCTAAATGCTCTGCATCTCCATCGTTGCTGGAAACTTGGACTGGACTTTGGAAACAGCAGTTCAGAGGAAGAGAAAAGGAGCTGGAGCTGAAGCAGGGCATGGGGGCAAAGTCCTTTAATTGGCTAGTTAATTTAAATACAACCAAAATTGACACAGACTAGACTGAATCTTCTTCTTGACAACATTTTCATACTGTTTACAGGCATTTCATTATGAGAAGAAACTAAAGTGTGAAGAGAGAAAGCTCCCTTTGATTTTGCTAAAAAAATTCTCCTCAAAACCTTGCTCTAAGGAGTTACCTGAGGTAGGGATGCAGATGAGAGTCCAGCCAGAAAGCACAGACCTAACACGAGCAGGGTAGCTGATGAACTCTGCCAGGGAAGTCCTAACTCTAGTGACATCTCACTGGTGGCATTACTGTGTAGAAGTTAGTCTTTGAAGGGGTGACTAGCATTAGGAAGGGATATACATTCCCATGTTGGGATTAGGAAACTACACTGGAAACAAGCCTCTCCAAAGCAGCATCAGCATCTCTGCTTCCATTCCCACCAGCTGAGAGCACTAACAAATCAGGGCTTTGTTCCTTCACATTAATTTACAGATTCTGTTTGCTGGTAGTTTATCAGGGTTTTTTAATAGCATATCTATCATTCCTTCTGTGCCTCCTAAGGGGACATCTCCAGGGAGCAGCAGGGACAGCAATCTGCATCACCCACACTACTTAACTCTTCCGCAGCCCCCAGATCTGCTCTGGACCACTTCAGCTTGCTCTCTCCCAGGCAAAGTCCAAGTACAGCTCTGGAGGCAGCTCAGGCTAAGGACCTCTCCCAGTCAGCAAGTCAGTGGTGAGGAAGACCTCATCATCCTTGATGTCCTCTACCTGATAGGACCACCAAATCTACCCATCAACCTTTTGCACCAGGATGGTGAGCCAGAACCATGACAGCAAACTATTCCCTCCCTCCTTGTGCCTAGTGTCCCTCCAGTCCAGCATCGGGGTATGAGCCATTTCATGGGGAGTAGGGACTACCAGGGAGTCTGACCTAACTGGGAAGTGTAGTCCTAACATCAAATTGGCCCAGCAGCCTCAAAACACCATGGCACTTGTTTCAGTGTAGTTTTCAATGAGGCAAGGGGGGAAGCAGAAGCAGGAACTGGTTGACTATGCACTTACTCCACACAAGACAGCATCATTATCACGGTATCTCATTTGCTGCTGTAGGTTGCCCAGTACAAATGAAAAGATTTCCTAAATGCTAACCCTCTGGATATATCAGGCCCTGGGGAAAAGAAAGATGCTTGCATATGAAAAGACAACTTCTACTGAATGTTCATAGCAAAACATGCCTTTTTTTGGCTCCCTCTGTCATTCAAGTAAAGAAAGGAAAACAGATCTCACAATTGCACCAATTGCTCTTTAAATGCCCAGGGCAACAACAGTCTTTGTTCTCCCCCATCTGCCTTCGTGCTGAAGGGCTCGTCTTATTCCCTTTGAAATCAGCAGCAGATTTCCATGGACTCTGAATGCAGAGGGCTGAATCCCATGCAAAGCATTAACACCGCCTTTAGTAAGAGAGGCTGCAGCAAGAACAGGGGAGCATAAACCATGAAGGAGGGGAGTCAGGGGTCAGTGAAGACCATCCTCCGGGCTATATAGCTGCCTTTTCAAAAATATTGCAGAAAGATTCTGATCCCCTATTGAATTTGAGAGGGTTTTAGAGCTATTTCCAGTAAGGGCTTATATATGGGCAGTACCACAGTGGGCACAACCAGTTTCAGTGCCAGAGGCACCAAAGCACCCAGAAAGCAACCACCCTTTTTCCCCCAGCCCTTGCCCTTTATGGTCCACGTGCTGGAAAGCCACTGCTATGGCTTGCACTGCCCCAAACCCACCAAGTACTACAACACGTGTGGATCGACACTGGAGCGTGAAGCTGAATCAGTCCTCTAACAACAGACTCATACAAACCTCTAACCCCACATTTAAAGAAGGTGGTACAACCCAGAAATCAAGGCACACACTCTAAACGCTGTCTGGTGCAGAGCTGGCAGCTCTGCAGCTCACCAGCATGGAGGTCCTCCCAGTCCCAGACTTGCCCCCTTCGCTTAAGTTGCCTCCTGGGTTGGATCAGGAGGTGGAAACATCAGGTCCTCCCACTAGTCTTTTCTCAGCTTCTGAAGCCCAGGCAAGGTCCCTTTCCCCACTGCCTGCTTGCAGCAAGGCCTGCCAACTGGCTAATCAGTTCATTCAGATGCTGCAGCACAGCCTCCTCATCTTTGAGAGGAGCAGAGCTCCACGCACTGTCAAATGTGAGAGAAAAAATAACACATACTTAATGAAACGTGTTTGATCTGTCACAGTCCTTGGCACGTTCCAATTTGCTGCAGTCCAGGGCACATTATCAAGCACAATGATGCTTAAGTCTGGGCTTATTGAGGATGTCATGAGAAGCTGACAGGAGAGGACTTAGCTAATTCTTTGCTTTTATTCTTTTAATGCAAGGTGGCTCCAAGAGCCAGCCTATTTCTACTAATATTTGTGTTTTCCATGTTTTTGTGTTAGACCTCTTTCACACATGGGGGCAGGGAGAAGATCACAATCAGGGAGTCACCTCCACTCACCTAACCTCAGGAAGGGAATGCCCTGAGTGCCAGCCCACAGCCTCAACCCTGTCACCAGCCTCCACCTCAGGGATGCTTGGACCAGGGATTTGACTCTGCATCTGTCCTCTGACTCCTGAATAGGCCAACACGAAGGACAGAAGCTGGGACGCTGCAATGGGGTACAGGGATGGGAGAAACACAGACCAGCAGGGTAAATGCAAGATTGTGGCTTCATTTTCCACCTTTTTAAAATAAAGGGGGAAAGCACCCTGGTTATGGAATCAAACCTTTTCAACTGGGAGCAGGTGGTAGATTAAACTGGTGCCCAAAGTTTTGGCCCTTTGTGCCACGAGCTTCAGCTTCTCCCTTCCCAGACAAAGTGACGCACAGCATTCCACATCCCCACTGCTTCCCTCTCTGCTTTGCCTGCTGTTTCTATGAGAAAGCCTATTCACACACCTCCTGGCTCTTTTCCTGAACATCTAATCCTACTGTGCCCCTGCCCTATATATTCTCAGGCCAGATGGGAACTCAAATAACTTCTTGTTTCCAGCTAGGAACAATTTGGCTCTCCCACAGCAGCCACAGCAACCCACTGTGTTACATCCTCCCTGACAGGCAGATGCGTTTTCTTCTCCCTTTGGATGTCCCTCTCCTTAATACACAAGTTTGGAGAAAGGACTTTGCCCCTTGCTGCCTGCCTGCACTTCTTCTACTGTTCCTTCATCAAAGTTTGGAGAAAAATCCTCTAAATCCTTCATTCCCAGCCTCTTTTTTCCCTCTGCCATAAAGTTTTTCCAGCTGTTAAGATGATACCTGATGCAGTCCATAGTCTACCCCTCTCCTGGTCCCACTCAGCCACCACCACCTTCCTCCCTCAGCTCCCTCTGACCTCGCCAGTCTCTTCTAGAGGTGCCCTGCTGTATTTTCAACCCTCAGTACTTTGAGGAGGTGCCTTCTTCCAGGCCTGGAGTACCCTTTGCAGATATGACCCCCAGCCTGTCATCTTCCCACAGAGAGGAGGGGACTCCCTCTGTGCCCAGTGCAACAGGCAGCTCTGTATGAAATGGTACTGGACTTGGTGCTGGGCTTGGTGCATGGAGGCAGCCACTTTTTTCCCCACAAGATCTATTGCTGAGAAAATAAGAATACACTTGGATTCCCCCAGGGACTGGGAAGAGAGCAGGCAGTACGCAGGCAGCCATACACATGGACCACACCAACACGTTCCCTTCTTCGAATATTGAATGAGGTAGCCCGGTCTCCTCTTGGTCACAAATTTTGGGCTGTGTTTGTCCCACACCTCCCACCATGGGATCCTTTAAGTATGGCCACAGAAGGCAAGAAAAGCCAAGGACACCTCTGAAGTGTGTGAAGACCCAACACCATTTGGGTCCGATGTACCGAACACATGATGCAGAGATGCAGGAGAACAGCATTTGTTGGCTTTATTTGGGAACAAGCTGTGACTAAAGGGGGGGAGGCAGGAATCAGAAAAAGAGGAGAATTAAAGTGTCCTTCGAAAGCAAAACATGGTGGTATCCTCAGCCTCTCCCAGAGCAAAAAGGGCTTATTCAGGGCTTCTCAGGTGAGACAAGGAACAAGAAAGACATGAGAGAGAGGAGAAAGAAACCACCTGGGGTTTTGGCACCAGAGGAAGAAGCTGTTAGAGATTTTCCTAAAGCTTTTCTTCCTGCAAACTTACTGCCTGTTCCCGACTGCCATCATACAGGAGCTCCTACTGCTGGGAAGTTAACATCCTCTGTCTGACCTCTTCTGCTGTTTTATCTTAAGGCAAATGAGAGGAGGACAATCTCAAGAGCAAACAGCGAGACAGAATGAACAGAGATGTCATTAAAAAGCAGCTGATAACACTTATTAGAGGAAGCACAGTTTTAAAGAACCTTTGGACACTTGTGAGTGCTGCCTGAGCTGCAGAAGGCAGAATTGCAGGTGATGCTGCAGATAGCTGCACTGAATTTATATTTCTTGGTTTCCTTTTGAAACAAGTAGCAATCAAGCACATCGGCTGCAATTTAAGGTGGTGAGGGAGGAATCAGAAGGCAAGCAGGCTGGGCTGTGCTACAAAAGGAGGAGCAGGACGACACAGAAAATTCTCTGGTTGCACAATATGAGCCAGCAGTTAGTTGGCAGCTGAAATCCCGCGTTGCATTTCGATGGCAGAAGTTGGGGGCGGCTGTGGGAGCAGAGACAGAAAATCAGGGCTCAGTGAGGAACAGCAGTGCCAAAGTATGGCTTAAGGAACAAACCCGCTTAGATTAGTGCGCGGGGGCTGCTTCTGGAATAGGTAATATCTGCAAGATGGACAGGAAAATATTAGCAGAAGTGCTTTCCAGCCAATCTAAGAGCAGCTACGTGAGCAGGGATGGCTGCTTCAACCACAGCTGCTTCCAAACTCGAATGCTGCTGGAGAACGGCTCACTCCAGCTGCAAAGAAGGAGAAAGACAAGGAAAGATATAGCAAGAGAAAAACTGATCAACTCCAGGACAGCAGTCAAAATTAAAATGCCCTTCATTTCAAGCTGTTGAAAGCTAGTTGGCTTCTTTACACCTTCTAATTAACTTCCAGGTTGTGTGGGCTGCAGGGCATTCTCAAAGCATCTGTTCAGCAAGGTTCATGGGGCACAGGAGGCTGTCACAAGGATCAGATCCTGCTTACATTTTCTCCAACGTGAAATAAGAGCAACGCTTCTGCAGTCAGTGAGTTTGCTGCTTACCGACACCAGCAAGAGTGAGATAAGCAACTGTGAGTTTACTAATGACATGTACATCTGTGATACAAGCTGCAAGGATTATAGAGCATCACCCTTTAGAGCACACACCCCCAGCTCAGGAGGGGACCAAATGGCTCCTGCCCTGTCCTCTGCTGCCAAGACAGGGGAGCCTCCCAAACACCTAATGGTGGCTGGACTTTCCTGAGGATCAGTGGCAAATCCCTTGCTAAAAGCAGTGTAGGCTGTTGTTCTCAGTGTCAGTTCAGTCCCTGGCAGTGTCTGTGGCTCACCATCCCTGCTCTGGGCTACAGAGACACAGAGGTTTCTTACTTCAGCCCAGGAAAAAAAATCAAGACTAACTGATGATGTCCATAAATGGGATGTAAATATGACCAGAAACCAGCCTTTGCATCAAACCAGACACTCCCAAGACCTCCACTCAGCCCGTAGTCTGGTTGTATCCACTGCCACACAGCAGGAGGCCCAGCAGCATACAACCACGGCAGGATCCATCTTTCTTACAGAGCACCGCAGTGACAGGTCTCCCACAGACACAGAGCCAGGCTGGCCACAGTGGAGCCCCTAGAGCCACCCCACCCGCTGGCCAGAGGTGTCTGGCCAAAGTCCTGCAGGTGCATGAGGCTTGCTCAGAGGTCCTTGTGCACAGCCAAAGCGTGGGGACAGCATGGCTCCTGTCACTGGCTGGAGGAGCGGAGCAGGTGAATGGCACAGAGGGTGAAAGCCGCTCTGCTTCGGCACCCACTCTGCAAACAGGCACAGCCAGGGCACAGTGGGGCAACGACCTGTGGTGCAACCTGGAGGTGCCCTACAGGGACAGGACAGAGTCCGCAGGAGGGGACACAGCGGCTATAGGGCTGCCACCTCACCGGGGCACCAAATTGACGGAGCAAGGCACGCCACTCGGCAGTCCTGGGCAGGTGAGGTGAAGGGAGGGAGGCTGCTAGTCCCCAGGGCTGCAGCTTGGCTGCCTGCTGCTGACCCAGGTCAGCCTGAGGCTGGAGGCTGAGGGGTTGAGGAAGGGTGGGCAGCAAAGCAGCTACCCTCTGCAGGTGCATATGGGCCTGCACAAAAATCCTAACCTCTGCAGTGCCTAAAATCTGAACCTTGCAGTCGCTTCCCTGGAGTTGCTTCTTTGGGGCAGGAGAGCAGAGGAGCCAGCACCGTTGGTAACCAACGTCTCCAAAAGTCTGTGGTTCGGAAGTGGGAGAGCAGCACAGGGGATTTGGCATCGCACTGCTCTAGGGACTTCCAGCTAAACTCCCCCAGGCAGGCACACCCTTCCTAACCTCCCAAAAGCACAGTCTGGGGGCACTTGCTATCAGAGTGATGAGAAATGGGGAGCATGGGGGAAGAGTACTCAAGCAAAATTCTTCTGAAAGGCAGGTGAGGTTATGGCATGACACATTACCTTATGCCTCCCAGCAAGGAGGATGAGGGGAGCCAACAGTTTATTTGGCAGAGCCCAGTGCCTCGGCACAGATGCATGTACAGCTATCGCAGAGCAGCGGAGCAGCGCCACATGGGCTTCCCACCATGATCGTCCCCACACCGAGCTCCCTGTTCAGCCCTTCAGTGGGAGTCCAGCACCCCACATCCTGCTCAGGTGCAGGCTGGGGATCTACCTGGCTGACCCTGGGCAGGCTCAGCCATCTCCAGTTGGTGCACAGGACGAGGCACGTCAGGTGAAATTGGGACAGGCAGAGGCGCATACCGACTATGACTCCAGCAGTGCCGTAACCCCTTCCTAGCAGTGCCTGCTGTAACGCCGCGTTGCAATGGGACTGCATCCCACCTGCGCCCGCCAAGAGGCAAGGTATCCGGCTCTCTAACCTGGGGCATCAAAACTTTCCTATAGCCCTGCCCAGGCGCACGGGCAGGTAGAGATATGGCACAGGGCTCGTTAGCCTGCCCTCTGCAAGGACCACATCTGCACCCATGAATCCCAGCAAAGCTGGGCTGTTGCAGAGCTGCAAAGGTCAGGTCCGAGGTTCAGCCTCTTGTATCGGCATCTGTCACAGAGGAAAAACTGGGGCAATGACATTTCCAATGGCATTGGATGAAAGCCCTGATTAGTAGTGATTACTTTAAAAGCACTGTTGATTTAAGGAGACACAGATCAGGTGTTATGAAACCCCCATGTGTTCTGCCTGGGTTTGTTCACAAATATGCCCACAGATCCCCGGAGTTTAGCACGTGCACAAACCATGCTGTCTCTCTGCTTTACCCCTACACAGGAACAAATTTGATGAAGCCTCTGAGGCAAGAAGAACAAGGAGCACACTCCCAGGCACATCTTTTAGAGCTGCAGCCCCCAAGTCAATGCACCAGGGCCAGCACCTCTGCAGGGCAGCACAGGAGGAGAGGGAGTCACTGCCTCGTGTTTGCAGGAGCTGTAATGCCTACAGCCTACCTCACTCCCAGCATCTTTCCTCCTGTACCTATTATCACTTAGCCATCACTGCCCTTCATCCCCATCCCGGTCTGGCCCACTCTCATCTCCTCAATCTTTCTGCCATCTGAGTCCTTTTCTTTTTCTCTCTCTGCTGCTGCAACCTTCAGTACCCATCCTTCAGGCATCCCTTTGCTCTGCAGCTTCCCAGCAGCCCCCCAGCAGTATCGCTGCCTGTCCTCTCCTATAGGGACCATTGAAAGCAAAACCTCTTCCCTGTGTTGATCCAAACATTATTTGCTCCCCATCCTCCAGCTCGCTCTTCCTTTGCTTAATATTGGGAAGCTTTTCCCCTTGCGGATTTGCTGGCCCACTCCCGCAGAGCACGGCAGGCAGCTGGTGTGCGACAGCTGGCAACAGAAGGACCGGAGACACCGGCACTCCCGGCATGACACGCACATCCAGCTAGTTCAGCTCAATGAGCAAATGCCCAACTTACCTGAACCCAGGGCAGGTCTCCTCCAGGCAAGCCTGTCCTGTCCCGTCCCACTGGAGTCCAGACAGGGAATCCACTGAGTGCCAAAGAGATACAGCAAGAGTTAAGGCAAAGACTCCCCTCTCTCCTCCTCCTGTCCCTCCTCCTCCACCAGCTCCCCCCACCAAATTATCACCCAGCTCATGTGTGGGTGGTGGGACGGCAGGAAGGGAGGTGCATTGGGCGGGAGAACTTTCTGCCCAGCTGCCTTACAACATACACCTCTCCAGACCTTGAACTGCAGCCCCGACAGGAAAGCAAGAAAAGAAAGCAGCCATGGTCAAGCAGAGTAAAGGCCCAAAGTTTGCAAACATCAACTGCAGCAGTGAGTGGAGTGACTCCAGGTCCTCTCGACCTCAGCAGGAGGGAGTTCTTCCCTTGCAGACTGCGCAGCATGACCCAGGATGGCTGCCACACGCTCCCACTGCTCTGGGGCTCCAGCACTTTAGTGGGATAACGGTATCCCTTAAAATCATCCTGCAAATGTGCTGAACAAATTGTCTCCATCTCCAGGGACCACTGCACTAAACCTGCTTCAGCAGCCAAGCTTGAGGCTCCCCAACACCATCAGGCAGAAGGAGCAAAAGGCAGAAAGCAGGTGGAGGGGGGACGTTTGTCCTGGGCTTACACAGACCCCTCCGTGCCTGCTTGCACGCTGCGAGTGCAAACACAGCTCATAGGAAAGAGCTCTGTCAGCAGGGACAGATACTGCTGGAGTCTTTATTTCTATAGTGTCTGTGCTCACTGGAAGTGAGCAATCCCTCTGCGCCTTTGCCCTGGCAGCTTTCTTTTTATCTCCCTCAGCCCCAATGCACTTTTCCAGGGCTTCTCATGACCAACGCCAGCAGCAGGCGTTCCAGTTACGCCATTTTTCTCAAGATAGTTCAGCTCAGATGTTCTTTTTTAATATTATGTTTAATGCTATTACTGTTTTGTCTTTTGCTTTGTCTGGTAATGTGCCTGCCAAATTCCCATTGACCTTTTCATGAACCCATGTGGTCAAACCACAGCAGCACACGGGATGGAAGCTGGGGCACATCCAGCACATGCTCCAGTCTGCTCACCTGTGTCAGAGCTCACCAGGTGAGCATCCCCTGGCCCCTTTGGTGGAAAACCTGGGAGCTGACAAAAGCCCTCACCACTGCAGAGTGGGAAAGCGGTAGGTTTACGTGCCTGCACGCTCTATAGAGGTCATTTGTAATGTTGGCTCAAAAAAATCCTCCACAGGGGCCAGAAGCCGGTGAATCAGATCACAGTAGAGCATACCGGATTGCCCTGGGGACAAGCGATGCTGGAGATGTGCGTGAAGGGAATCACCCTTGTGCCTGGTGGGATCCTCAGGATAAACCGCTGAGACCAGCGCTGGAGGCAGGAGGGGAAAACGTCTCCTTCTACTTTGGGGGTGTTTGTTTATTACCTCAACTGACACTGGGGATAGCCGGTCTGAGCCCACGCTGCTGGGCAGTGCAAAGAAGGGGCAGAGCAGCTCTGGGTGAGCGCTGGGTGACATCCCCAGGGCTGGGGAGCTCTGAGCCAGCCCAGCCCTGTCCCAGAGGCCCCACTGAGAGCAGAGGGGGGGTGGCAGCTGGAGCAGGTGTTGCCTCTTCACAGGCAGCCAAAGGCAATGTGCAGTACCCTGTTTCCAGGATTAAACTGTCCAAGCGTGCCATTTTTCAAAGTCTTGACTTTTACCTACCATTTGGGCTGGTTGAGTGGCTTGGTCCCATACCCAAAGAAAAACAGGCTGATTCTCCCTTTGCATGGGCTGGTATCAACATCAGAGGGGCCAGGCTCCATCTTCTGCCTTTTGGGGGCTGTCTCTGAAGTCCTGAAAGACTGCAAGGTGAACGTCGTGTGCTGGCTACACAACACAGGCACTGCGCTGCCTCCGGCCCTACGAGTGAAGGACGGTGCTACTGCCCGTCCTGCTAGGGAGGACTGGGGTGACCCAGTGCAGCCGGGGAAAAGGTGCAGTAGAGGTTATCCAGATATGAAAAGGGGATTGAGATAAGCCTAGGTAAGCAGAGCTGACCTAAAAACTTGATTTATCCACACTGAAGTGTTTCACAGGAATATCACAGTTTTTTGCAAAACTGTAGATGAGAAATGACCTGTGACATTAAGGTAAAACAAGAAGAAAGTCAACCTAAATGAAAACTTTATCCAACAATGTCTGAAAATCATTCTCCAGCAGGAAAAAAGACTGCTATTTCTGCTTTCCAGCCCAGAAGGTACCAGAAGTTACATGCAGGCTTCAGAATTTCCTACCTGGCAATAATTCGCTGTAGTTTTAAATCCTACTACGGGTATGGGGCGCCTTTATCCCACTGCAACAGCCTCCACATGAGGGATTACACTAGTGTGACAGCCCAGACTGAAAAACAGAAATCCCCTTCTGACCAGCTCGGCTGTGGGGGTACAGGCTGTGCTCAGCTCCACGCTGGGAGAGGGCAAGGGAAGGGGTGACACACTCCCTGACCGCTAATTGCCACCTTTGCTGACAGACACAGCCCCTGTGCAGGCACCCTGGGTGGCATAGCTATGTAGGTAGGACAGGGCTGCTAAAGGATGCGGCAATCTGATTGCAGGCCTCCCCATCGCAGAGGTTCCTCCTCCGCCATCGCCACAGGCAGAGGCAGCTTCCCACAGGGGCTAGCAGAGGGATTATATGGCAGGATGGAAATTTCCAAGCAAGCCCAACGAGAGTAGCCACATCCAAGGTTCAGCTGGCACACGGGACAGACACTGTCAGGGATGAGCCCTGGGAGCTTCTGGGGGGGAATAAATGCCAATCCCAGGAAAGGTGTCTTAACACAGGGATACAGAGGGAGCTGGGGGGAGAAGCAGCAGCCCTGCTGGCAGTAGGGATGGGGAGAGCGTGGGTGAGGCTGCTCTTAAACACTCCATCCCCAAAAGGGAAGCACTGCTTGCAATAAATTCTGGAAACGTTCAAAGCACCCCCTCCCCAGCCCCTCCCCAGGCAGCATGAACCCCTCTCAGAGCTGGGACCACCCCTGCTGTGTGCAGCTCTGACACCGGCAGCACCCAGCTCTCCATAGCCCTCCCCATGGTACATCCTAAAGCACTTTGCAAAGGAAGGGATGGCAGCATCCGATTTTGCTGGCAGGAAAACCAAGACGAAGGAAGCCCCGTTGCTGTGCCCAAGGGGCAGCAGCCTTCTCGTTGGTATGTCCTGCATGCTCAAGCCTCAAGTATCCCACGCCTCAAGCCATGGGATACTCCCCTGCCTTGGAATCAATGTCCCACGCTGCCCAGTTACTGAGGTTTGGCTGCCTTTGCTGTTTTCAGCCATTTTGAAACAGCTGCCCGGAGGACCTAACTGATGGGGATGGGCTTCCCCACACCACTGAGCTCCCTGGGAGCCACCTCAGGTCAACAGGACCAAGTGGCCCACATAAGAGAGTGCTCCCCCATGTACACGCAGGGTGCACAGGAGGAATGGGAAAGCACTGCTGTCCCACGACACAGAGGGTCCTGCTCCCTCTGCAGCCGCCAGCCCAGAGCCTGCCGCACAGGTTTCCATCCCTTCCTGTCAGCAGAGGGGGAAACTCTCCTCGAAATGACCTGATTCCCTCAGCCTACCAGGTCCAGGGTGGCTGGAGACCAGGACTCAGCCTGCCGCACCAGCCTTTGCCGTGCGGACGGCTAACCCCAGCCCCAGAGACACCCTGCACCTCCACAAAAGTCTCCTCCTCCCCACCCCGCTCACTGCCTGCCAGCTGGCAGTGCACCCTTGCCTCACTTTTTACCTTCCCTTTCCTTTCCTCAGAGCGTGTGTTGGCTTTTCCCATTATTTGGGTCTCCCCACCCTTTCCTCCCTTTCGGCCGGCTCTGACATGCCTGCCAAAGAGCCAGCCCGGGGTGGCAGGTTGCCAATATCAGCCCACGCTCCCCGACAGCAGCGAGCCCCAAGCCCCACAATGCTTCCTTCCTCCACGAGCCAGCGAGATGCAAGGCTTCGAGCCAGAAGGACTCCCTTTCCCCCCAGCCCAGCTGCTAGAAGTCTGTCAGCACCCTACGGGTGCATCCAAAATGTGCTCCTGCTCTCCAAAAGTTAGAGGCTGGGGGAGATGGGCGCTGGTTTTTGTGTTGGAGACAGAGGAGCCTGCAGCCCTGGCTGCCCCTTCACAGGGCCACCTGTGGGAGGAGCCACCACTGTCCTCACTTGTCCAAACTAATCCCACCTTTTGACACCTTTGCTGACAAAATGGGAGAAATGCTGGTTCCCCTGTGGGCACAGTGTCGCTGCTTCTTTGGTCGGGAACTTTCCTAGTTGACTGAATGCTGTTTGCAGAGGAGTTTCCCCTAGGCATTCATATAATTTATTTTTTATGTTTATGGCTAATTTCTGCTTAAGTATGTCTGTGACTTCCTACAGCAGTTTCACCATAACTAATCACAAGTGAATATAACCAAAGTAACAAGTGCTAACGAGGCCCCACAGAGCCATGATAAGCTCCGGCAGCGGCAGCACTGCTCCAGCGCCAGGCTCCCTGAGAAGAGGAGGCTATCAGGAGCCTTCACCTTTGGAAGTATGGGCAGGGTGAGACATCGCCTATTTCACAGCATCCCTGGTAGGGGAGAGGATGAGGCAAGGGCAAACGGTTTAGGAGCCCAATGTCAGCAATAAAAGCGTTCAGGAGGGAGGATTAGCGATGCTGGGAAGACATCTGTGGTCTAACAGCCTCTCTGAGTCTAACAGCGATGCTCACTGTTGATCAGAGACCAAGGAGCACCACAGAAGAAAGGCAGGCAGAGGACACGTGGGTACACGGCCTGTTTGCTCCTGCTTTCCCTCGCTGCTTCCTCAGAGCAGCTGAGCCTGTGCTGGGATGTGTGTTGTGACAGCAAACACCTCTGATGCACAAGACACGAGGATGCAAAGGACAAGATCGGTCTGTGGGGACAGAGAAGCGCACGTTGCTGCCCAAGGTGATGTGACTCGGGACAGGTCAGATGGACCAAGTTGCCGGTAACTTCTCAGAAGTAACAACTTCCCTAATCCGTTTTTGTGCTCCCCCACGCACACTTCCCTTATCTGCGCCATGCAGATCCCCATCCTGCAGGCTGCTAACCACATTAGCAGACAAGGGCTCAGCCAAACACCCTGCTCTGAGGGATATGCTCATTTGCACTGGCCTGTAGGACACATTTAACAGATTATTTGGGGATCTCTGCTTCACAGGATTACGTATCCCACATGTTAAGATGTTAATCTTACTTTGTTCTCTCCATTTATGAACCATGGCCTGTCTTCTCCCAACACACCCACCTTCCTTGTCACCGAAATGTGCAACACAACTCACACTACATGATTCTTCAATAGCCACAGAAAACCGTCTTGTATATCACTTGTGGCAAAAGCAGAAGGACCTCTCAAGGCATCTGTTCGAACACGCTGGGAGCCCCAGGGTTCACGATGCTCCCCACAGGAGCAGATGCATCCCACTGCACAGGTCCACGGGTCCGTCCCTGAGATATCAAGTCTCCTCTCTGCCCTATGTGGGGCATCTCCATGGAGGAGGATGGCAGGGTCAACAGTATCTCTTTGCCCACTCAGGGGGCTGAGACTCTTTCCCCAGGCACCATTGATGCAAGCACCGCAGTATGAGAAAAGCAGAGCCTGGTTTTCACGGATAGACGGCCGGAAAGGTCAGCCATCCTTTCCAAGCACTAATGACCTGTGGCAGAATCTCAGGGAATTCTTTATTTTTATGTGCACTTCTCATTTGAAACTAAAAAAACAAAGAAAAACCAACCATGAAAAAACCCCTGGGTCTTTAATCTCATCCCAATTTTCCTGAAAATAATGGGTTGAATTCTCAAACTAAGTTGCAGATTTTGGATTCTGAAGGTGGGAAGTTTCCAACAGCCGCACATCTCCCGTCTAAAGGGACATCAGCATCTCCCCACCTGGAGAAGGTATGCGTAGGGGTAAATTCCACAGACTGCAAGAAGTGGAGAACTGGGCTGATCTTGAATGCAATGAAAATCCCTGTCACCATATTCCAAATCATGAACAATCACCATATGCCAAAATCACCATATTCTGCATTTCATAAAAATTCCCTTCACATTCCCTCTAACCATGGGGTTTTCACAGCACTAAAAAGTGCTGTGAAAAATGTCATGTCTGGAAGTTTCAAATATATTAATTTCAGATTTAGTCCATCAACCTTCTCAACAAGCAATACAGAATATAATTGATTCATATTTCAAGCCAGGCATCACAGGTTCCAATACTTTGTCTTAAAGTCCTATCAGAAAAAAGACATTTATTTAAGAATGTCCAGCAAAACCTTTGGTTTTCTTGCTTATCAGACCTGCCTGGCTCATCCAAAGCTTTACAGCAATTGGGTCATGTAGGAACACAGGCTTGGGAGATTTCCTGGCTCATATATAACCAGATCAATAAACCACATGCCCAATTCACTGGACACCAGACTATTTTGAAACAAAGCAAGTGACAAGCCTTTCAGCAGAGTCCCACTTTGCTTACATGCAGCTGAGCAAACTTTCTACATCAGTCACATTTTGGAGTAGCTGTGGGCAATTACTATTTTTATTAGGGTTAATATATATTCCCAGTGGGCCAAACCTCTTATAGCTATTACTGGAAAATGAAAGTATAATTCTGTTTAAGATTATAATTATGTGAATGAATATATCTGTTGCTGGAGCTTCTAATACGATTCACACAAAAAGCCAACAGAAAAAAACCTTCTGCATTGAACTCCATGCACTCATTTCTAGAAGTAATTTCTACCAGCCAGTACTGTATTCGAGTGGCAGGGCTGTTGGATGGCTCCATCCTCCATCACACTGCAGGTCTCTTCCAAAAGGGACTTTTCCTGGGTTTCTAAGCTCTTTCCTACCTTCAGCTCACACATGAGCACCATGAAGTGCTGTGGCAGCTGAGGAATCAGGAGCTCTGAGATTTTGAGGCTGCCCAGGAAAACTGTGACAACCAGTTCAGCCCTGACCTCCCACTCCCCAGCCCTATGCCTTCCGCTTCCCCGGTGTTCTCCAGAGGCAGGGAGGGAGGTGTGCAGAATCCAGTGGCTGAGATTTTGACAGAGGAGGTGCAGGGCTGACCACAGGGGGTTCACCCATGGTTATACATGCAGCCTAGCATAGGAACCCGTCCACCCCAGAGTCCCTGTGGAAAATAGGCTGCAAAAAGGGAAAACAGGCTGGCAATGAGATGAGGTTTCCACAGCCTCTCTGGAACAGAGCCAATAAAACCCCAGAGGATCCCAGATCAGTGGGCTCTCCCTCCTGGACGTTAAATCTGCCCCATCACAAACCCTCCCAGCAGCAATCCCCTTAGTGCTTGGTGCTCATGAGAGTTTCACAGTCTCAATGAGTGAAAGTTTGTGACCCTTTTCCATCATCGACCTGTCTCCCATCTCAGGTCATGAGGTCCCAGCAACACTAAACTGGGGAAAACCAAGCCCAAGAAAACCAAGCCCAAGAAGTTCCATTGCCTAGAGATCTAAACCAGTATGTGCCACAACTGGGGTCACCATTCCCCGTGGGAGGCAGCTGTTTGCACAGAAAACCTCAAGGGGCAACGGGCGGTGGGAGGAACAGCCGGGTCATCGTGACCCAGAGGAAAATTTCTCCCCAGCCCTGTGGCTGGTGAACAGGCAGCCACCGACCCTGCGAGCAAAGCCGAACAGCCACCCAGCTCAGAGGATCTTCCGAAGCGCGGGAGGCGGCGGTCGGGGGACCCCGGCCCCGCTGCCGGGTGCCCGCTGCCCCCAGCCCGCCCCGCAGGGACCCCGGCCCCGCGCCGCGGCGGTAGGTGAGGTCCTGGGGCCACCTTGTGGCTAATGGCGTGGATTGCTTTAATTGGCGTCTTCCTCTTCCCGCGGCACCAGGAGCCTTGGCTGTAGCGTGGTGCCCACCGGCGTCTTGTGTGCGTTTCGGGAGGCCGAGCAGGTCTGCCGCTCGCTCAGCTCTGCCCGGGTTCCAGCTTCTCAGGGTTTCCTGGGAGCCACCCAGCTTCCCGGGGTTGTGTGTCCTCTGGCTGCCCTCCTCGGATGCCGGGGCTACAGCACTTAAAACACAAGCTCTTTGATTTTTATTTTTTTTACCCAAACAGCCTGGAAACAAGGGGCCCTGTTTCTTGACATAACACGCAGATCCTGGTTCAGCCTCGCAGCCCTTCTTCCACACACAGGAAAACCGCAATGACTGGCTTTAGAGCACCTGGAAGGCAGTCAGCACAAAAAAGACATAGACCTGCAGAGACGAGGGAGAGTTTCCTATGATCCTTCACTTGCACGAAGAAAAGGCAAACCCACACGTTTCTCTCAGACCCTGGGAACAGCCCAGTGACTCATCAGCCAGATGACTCTTTAGGCTGGGAGCTGGCAATGGCTCCAGCAGAAGGTGGCATTGCACTCTCCACTTCACCTAGGTACCCCAGGCCTAACACTTACAGGGGTCTCTGAACTGCTGTTCCCTGTTTTCCTTCCTATCCTAACCAAGCTTCCTCTCGTCTGGCCACCCTCCCACGCCCATGTGCCAGTGTGCCAGAGATCCAGACCTGCATGCCCACCACAGCTCCGCTAACACACATCCCGCCTCATGTGCTATGAGCAAGGGATGCTGGTGAGACAAAACTGAGACAGAGCAGATCTAGAGGGGAAAATCAAGGGTTTAATGGAATGAATGGAGAAGCTCCCAAAGTCCACAATGGAGCCACACCTCTGAGACCCTCTTGCACTCTCCACTCCAGGATCAGTCCTTCCTGTCTGCCCAGCAGAAGGCTGGGGATGCTCAGGAACACCGGTGCTTGATCTGCCCCTTCAGTGCCCTCTCCTGAGAGAGGATTAAGGTGCATTGCTAACTCCACGCAGACCATCTCCACAGCAGCCTCTTCCTCAGCCCTGCAAATCTTCCACGGAAGGGAGCTCAGCCCAGAAATCCCTCTCTCCTTGGCGAGTGAAGAATCCTTGCATTATCCAACAGATGGTAATGGCTGTACAGAAACCGTCCTGGGAGATAGAGGGAGAGCCACACTGGTCCTAGCAATGAGATTCAAGCTCTGTCAGCATCAGGAGGCCAGCTCTGATGGAGGGACGGGGCTGTCCTGTGCCCGGCCTGGAAGGCAAGTCCTCAAGCGGGCAGGTGAGTTGGCGGAGCCTCTGGAAGGCAAAGGCAGGCATTGAACACAGCTGCATGGACAAAAGGTGACCTGGGTCCTCCCTTTCCACTCACAGGTGTCATTCAGCCAGACAGGGAAGGATGCAGGTCTGGTCCTTAAATGCCAGAAGTGTCCCAAATAAGAACAATCAGCACTTCAGAAACTGAGGGGGTAAACTCATCTTTGAACCACTTGCCCCAAGACAAGCACTGAGCACATGAGAGACCTGAGACACGGTAGGAAAGCTCTGTCCTCCATTTGCTCCAGGCCAGGACTAAAAAGCAGTCCAAAGAAAGGTTGGTGCCCAAGTACCTCCAGGTCATCCCCTCCACCAGCACAGACTGCAAAGGGAGAGCCTGTGCACACAGTTTTGGCTTTAAATGGGGCAGCAAGTGCATAAGGAGCTACCCTCCACGTCATGCAGTGTGGCCTTTGCTGTGCTCCTGCAGCTGTGCCTGCTCTTCCCTGTCCATGCTGGACGCAGGGATGAGGGGCCCATTGCTGTCACAACCCATTCCTGAGCATTTGCAGGAGGCAGAGAACGAGTGGGATACTGGGGTATCAGGATGTCTGTGAAACCTCCAGTGGGCCGTGGCAGGGACAGGATGCCTGTCTCAAGCAAGGTCTGCTTTCCCAGGTCTCTGGCTCTCCTAAGGCATGTTCAGGGCAGCCAGCAATGGGTCACAGCAGCTCTGGGAGCTGGGAAGGCCCAGGCCACTCACACCTAGCTGCCCGCAATGCTTATGGGATCTGGAGCTTTCTCAGAGCAAGTCCCCAAGCCTCAGTCAAGGGCAGCCTCCAAACTGACTCAAGGCACTGGAGATCATCTTTATCCTCTCCATGTAAGGAACTTTTTCCTAATGGTGCTTGCAAAGAGACAGAAGCAACAAACAAAGGGCACTAAGAGACAACAGCCAGTTTGGAGCAGCCCTCCAGCCAGGCAGAACTTAATAAAACCAACAGACAGTTATAGCAATGGACTCATTCAATCGATTTATTCTAGGCTTCCTACTAATTAACCTGCAACACACAAATAATCTCCCTGCAAGGCTTGACTTCATCACAGAAGCACAGCCCATGCCCTGATCCCAGAGCACCAGCCTCACCTCTCTGAGGGAGCCTTTGATGGTGGAGAGTTTATAGGCGATCCAGAGAGGGATGCACACCATAGAGGAGAGGGCCAGCAGCCAGCCCAAGGTGTCTCCCCACCACGGGTACACATACTTCTTGTTGTAGGTCAGCGGGGTGTATTTGATCAGAGAAAACAGGAAGGTTGCCTGGCAAGGTGGAAGAGACCAAGAGAAAGACCAAGAAAATCAACAACATTAGCTAAGAGAGATCTTCCTGGTGAGTCCACACCTGCACAGAGTCTCATGGTAACAAAGAACTCCCCAGGACAGCAACAGAGGAGATGCCAGCCAAGCAAGCTTTGCTAGGACAGCCCCCATGTGTCTGTCTATGACAGCACAGAACAGGAGGCTCCCTAAGTACAGGGCACATAACCCCCTATACATATGCACATCCCTCTGTATATAGGTAGGTATCTATATCTCAGAGGCACCCAACTATGCCCACTTCCCTCCCCACAGCTCCTCCTCCTGTGGGCTCTCACCATGCAAACTGCTGGGGTGATGAAAAGCCAGCAGTATTTGATGATGGACCATGGCCGATAGCCGATCATATCTTCAATGTTATCATAGAAACGCTCAGCACCTGCGGAAGAGCAGAAGCATGCCTCACTGCTACCAAGGAAGGAAGGCAGCAAGGTCTGCATGTCCAGGGAGAGGATGGTGAGTGGGACACTGCTTCACCACTGTTTGGGTGCTCCCCAGAACAGGAGGCAGTAACTCCAACATAGCCAACAGCCCAGTCGGGTAGCTCACCAGGAGTGCGGACAGCTTCAGTCTTTGTCCTGGACTAACATCCCCTTGCCTCCCAGAACAGTCCAGTGGGTCAGCAGAGCCAGCCTCTCACCTGGCATCTCTCAGGCTAGGACCTAAACCTAGGTATTACCCATCCCTTGTGAATGTCAAGGCTGAGACAGGGCTCTCAAAAAAGTTTGAGGGTCTCATACACCTCTTTACGCAGGTTGGGAAAAGATTTCCCAGCTAGCTCCAAATACCCAAGGAAGGAGGGCCTCAAAAGCAGGGGCACATAGGAACATGCTGGGGATATCTGCCAAGCAGATGCCCCGGGGCATTGCTGTGAGGAAGCCCCCGCTAGCTGAGTCCATGGGCACTGAAGCAAGGGTTTAGAGGTCTGCCTTGCACTGCGAAGCGATTGCCAAGAGAAGCTATGGACCAGCATTTTTAAGATGGACCAAGCGAGAGCCTGAGAGACCAGAGCTGGGGACACCCCTGGTTCATACTCACCATAGACCCAGGCGATGCAGAGAGTCTCGAAGATGGCCACAAAGAGCAGGCACATGCCACTGGCAGCATAGTAATCAAAGAGCTGGAAGACATACATCCCACCCTGGGAAGGGCCAAGCGGGCAGCGAGGCGAGGTGGGGAAGGAGAGATGGAAGAGAAATCAGGCACAGGCAAAGAGCTCCAGCCAGAGCAGGAAACAAACTCAACATCTTCCCCAGAGCTGGAGGCACCTTCCTCTCTCTGGGGCAGGGTTTTAGCCAACAGGAAAGGCCACGTCCAGGTCTGATGGAGACATGCAGCAGCACTGCTCTCGGGAGTCTCTGCGACCCTTCATTCCAGGGCAGGGCAGGGCAAGTGACTGCTAGGGATCGTGAGGATATTTTAGGACAAGACAAAACGAAAGCAACTCTTGTATCTGGAAGTGAGTGTAAAACCCCCCCTGAGAGACACAATGCATCAGATTTAATTCAGCCTCCTAAGTTGCCCAGGAAAGTAGCAGTGCATGCAGTTCTGCAAGTACCTGTTGTTGTAGGCCCAGAGGCTGGCAGCCTGGCTGTTTCACTGCTCAGTCCTGCAAGGCTGTCTACAAAATGGGCCTGCAGGTATGTCCAGGCACAGAGCTGCAGGTGCAACATTGAAGGCAGCTTTTTCAAAATTATGCCCAAATGAAAACAGAAGATGCAAAGAGCATCATGGCAGCATCAATCCCCACACACATACTGCTGGAGGAGTTAAAGGTTTTAAACCAGAACAATTTAACTCCCAGGCAAGTAATCACAACAAGGGGAATATATAGAAAATCAGCGTAATAGAGATGGGGCACAGTCAGGCACGCCAAGTTTCCTCACATCAAATGCTCACATAGCTCCGTCCAGGAGGAAAGAGGACAAAGGCTCTCCCCTCACCATGCAGCAGACTACAACTGTAAAGGTTTGGCTTGTGCAAAGATAAATCTATAACCAATATATGGGCTGCCCAGAGCTCCAAATATCAGTCTATCAGGAGAAGTGTCAAGACTGTGACTGGCACAAGGGGTGAGAAGGCTGGAAGGGAAAATGTGAACGCCATGGGGAGGGAAGGGCAGCCTCCTCCAGGCACTGTGCAGCAGGATGGGGCTCACCAGAAAGCTCTTGGCCCCAGCACGGACCCCACCACCCACCAGGCCCCCCTCTGCCAGGGAGGCACTCAGACCCAGCAAGCACTGTGCAGGTGATCTGAGCCCAAAATACCTCTGTGAGCATCACCAACCCGACCAGATAGGAGAGGACAGAAACCAGCAGGATGAGGGTCTCCCGGCGGTTCTTCTTGCGGAAGATGGTGGGGTACATGTCCACAAGAGCTGTGACAAGGCTCTCCACGCAGACAAACTGCAAAGAGCAGAGATCCCACCTCCATCAGCCTGTCCTGACCAGCTCCCCAGCCCTGCTGCCTCCACCTCAGCCAAATTCAAGCCTGTCCCAAAGGGACAGTAGCTTTTGTCTGGCAGGGAATCTGCGCCTTTACCTGGCTGTCCAGTCCCAGCAAAACAACCATCAGGAAGAAGAAGCATGCCCAGAGCGGGGAGAAGGGCAGCATGACCACAGCCCGAGGGTAGGCGATGAATGCCAGGCCAGGTCCTGTGGGGAGAAGGGCATTCAGAGCAGGCAGTGGCATGGCAGTGGCATGGCACAGCTGGTACAGACCTGCCTGAGGCAGCCACCCGGCCAAGGCACAGCCTGCAGCCATGCAGACTCTTGCTCCAGTTATACCAGCATGAGCACAAAACCCAGGCTCCTCAAGGGATGGAGGAGCCCAATGGGAAAGCAAGGAAAAGGGAGACAGCAAGCTCTGGCTGCATCACCGTTGCAAGGGCTGGGAGCCAGGGAAAGCCTCTGAGGCCAGGGGAGCACAGCACAGGCCTGGGCGTATGCCATGCAGGCATCTCACCCCCTACTGAGAGACAGCAGCTGCCTAACTCTAACCCTAACAAGCAGCTTGTATTGACCTCAAGACATGACCATCACATCCTAATATTTCATGAGTGTGCATTTGTTTCTCTGTGGTTTTTGGAGGCAGAAAGGAGAACTGCCCATCAGGATGGGAACCTGGAGCTGCAACATTGTTTGCCCCAGGGTGGGCAACCTGTGGGCATGCTTCCCTTGCTGAGGGGGGCCAAACGGCAGCACCCCCATGGCCCCATCCCACTGCAGCCCCACTCACCTGACTCGGCCACCTCGGCAATGGGCACGCCCTGCTCCCCTGCCATGAAGCCCAGGATGGAGAAGATAGCAAAGCCGGCCACGAAGCTGGTGCCACTGTTGAGGAAGCAGAGGGCCACGCAGTCCCTGGGAGAACAGGGCACAGCATCAGCCAGGTGGGGGTCCAGGTATGACCCACACCCCATGGCAGCCCTCCCAGGACAGCACCTGCTCTCCCACCCCAGCCACTGTGCCTGCAGCAGGGCCTCGCTCCCAGCTCCTCCACAGCTTGGCTCGGCACCAGGAGCTGCAGGAGGATGCCCCAGGGTGGGCAGCACAGCAGAAGACCCTCCGGAGAAAGCCTTGTCCAAGGACAGCGTAAGATGCATTCCTCACCTAAGCTGCTCGCTCATGAGATAGTCTTGTTACACATCTAAATGCCTGATTTTTTTCCTTGCTCTCCCCTGGTCCCTCCTGTAGCAGAGAGTACCAGAGATTATTTTTGTGTGAGAAGGGGGCATGGTTTTTTTCCTTAATAGATTTCTCAGACCAATCAGTTACAATCTTCTTGATTCTCAGCACTACTAGATATCTCCTGGTCCTAGCATTATGAGAAAAAAAGGAACAAAGCCATCCAATTTATTTTCTCTGATCTATTCCCTTTTGTCTCTGTTTCATCTCATTCTCATCCATCTACTCTTTAAACTAAACATCTCTTATCTATCCAATTCCTTTTCACGCTCCAGTCTCCCTAGTCCTCTTGTGACTGCAACCCTGGGGACAACAGTAACATTTGCAGCATTTTTCTGAGATATTCTGAACCAAACTGAATGCACCCCTTCTGGCATTTCATGGCCCGCTCTGACTTTATTAAATGCTACTCTGCTAATCCAGTGTGATTTTCTGTATCAGTCTGAAGGTATCTAGCATTTTGGGGGCTTCATGCTCCTCCCTGCACATTAACTAGATCTACTGGCAGTCTGCAATGGGAGGGTCATGCTCCACCAAGCTCAGCTAACCCAGTGGGAAGCCCACACCAGAACCTTATTTTTCTGGTCGCTATAAACCACCTGGTCTCCACTCAAATTATATTCTCTTTTCCCCGCATGTATGCACGACAGGTCAAGCCCTCCTCGGAAAGGATGGACGGGGAGGTGCTCTCCAGTCATTTGGCAGGTGGGAAGGGGTGTCGTGGAGGAGGGCAATGTGCAGGGAATGGTCAGAGCAAAGAGGTCTCTCCAGATTTTCACCTGAAAGGGAGCCAGAGAGACCTGATGATATCCCTTACTGTCCCAGAAAATGAGAAATGGTCTATGCCATTTAGTGCCATCTTGAACTGCTGCCATAGGAACAATGGTCCCTCCTGCTCGCATCTTTTTCTCTTCCAGGTCACCAAAGGTTACACCTGGCCTGGGACAACTGAGTGGGACACCATGCTGGTGTCCCTCTGCCCTGTTAAAGCCTGGTCCTGTCTTCCTACGCAAACCAAGGGTGCAAAGCACAGGACTGACTCATTAAAACTGGGTCCATGCCTGGGAACAGGCTGGTCAGAAGTTTGACACCAAAACTAAGAACAATTTCCCTAGCAAAGCCAAATAGTGTAAAAGGGTCTGTGTACAAACACACATCTCTCCCCTTTCTATAGCATCTCTCAGCTGCAGTTACAGAAGCTCTTTACAACCTTGCTGCTAAGCAGCCCCTGTCATCATCTCCATGCTAGACTGGAGCATCTAGACTGGAGATACAAAGGGCTAATGCCTGAGGACATGCAGCAGGCCATAGATGCATCCATTATTTCTTCTTTTCCTACAGCTTTTTCTCTCAAAACTGCATCTGGGAGAAGGGACATGAAAAGGAAGAGGAGTCTCAGCCCAGCTCCTGTTGGAGAGGCATTCCTACAGCAGGAGTGAACTTCTCCTAAGGTGAAAAGAGAGAAAGATGCCAAACAAGGACCATGTCACCAGCAGTCTACCTGGACCTTCCATGGCAACAACCACGATTTTGAATTTAAAAGATGGGGGAGAACCCAGTGCCAGGAGCAACACAGCCAGCAGAGAAAGGGTGGGAAAGGAGGTGCGTAGTTTTACCTAGAGGTGGTCTCTTCCACTCACACTAGCGTTTTACCTCTGGGAATGCAGCTGCAGATGCTGGATACATCTACAGCAAAATGAGTTTATTTTCACCTGACCACTTCAACTTGACAGCCTGATTCTATGTGGTATCCTGGCCCATCTCTGTTCAAGGGCAGTCCAGCATGGGGAGAGTACACAAGGAACAGAAGCCATTTATATGTAGACCATAGATAGCACATAGGAACCCAGAGCACTGACAACTGTGCAAGACACTAGGTCCAAATGAACCTAGGAAGGATAAATCACAAGGTGAAAGGACTCCAGTCTAGAGCCATAAGATCTCACAGCTCTGCTTCCCCTATGGCTACTCATGCACCCATTTAGTAGGTTGTGGTGTGGGCTGGGGTCACAACTAGCGAAGAGGATCTGACTTTGCTGGCTCTCAGCTGCTGTGGAAGAGGGGATTTGTCATCCGTGGCACAGACAGAAAGTGCCCTTGGGTAGAAAGCACAGAGAGCTGGATTTAGGGAGAAAACACCTGGAAAGAGTTTTCTTATGCCTTGAGTAGAAACAGAAAACACAACACTTCAAGAAGCCGGTAGCCTCCAGCAGTTCACCAGCCTATGTGCACTGATGTTCAGGGAGGGGAAGGCTCTAGGCAGCAGAGCCGTGCTCCAGTTACCTGTAGCAGTTGTTATGGTATTTGTTATAGCTGCCCAGAGCTGTCAGGCATCCCAGACAAATTGCATACGAAAAGAAGATTTGAGTGCCTGCATCCATCCAGACCTGCAAGGGAGATGCAAACATAGGTGAGAAAACAAGGCCAGCACAGAGCACAGACACTGCTGATGCGAAGAGGCAGAGCCCCAGGGGCTGCCATAACCAGCAGAAAGGCCAGTGATCAGGTGGTCAGCAATACCTAGCATTTAAGACAAGCTTTTTCTAGGGGCAGGTTATACAGTGCCAGGAATTACAGTGCCAGGAATTACAGTGCTCTGAGGCACCCAGGGGGTGCTAAGAGTGCCAAAGGGAAGGGATGCACCAGGACCCTTGCAAACCCACAGCATGTATAGCTATTCATCATCTCTTTCTTCCTTGGACAAATCTGCAGAACCCTGTGACTCTCCAGAGCCTCCTAGCAGCGAGAGACCAGAGGAACACTTTCCATGAGAGCTGAAGGAGCTCTCTGCTAGCAAAGGAGGGGTACTTGATTTGGGCAAGCCTGGTCTCCCACTGAGTGGCACGGGTAGGTACAGCTTCTGGTGGTGGACCTTCTCTCCAAGACCTAATTTAAAGGCTCCAAAACTTAGAAGAAAATTACTGGGGAGGAGAACAGTACCAGAAATAAACAGAGTTGTTTGAAAAAGACAGCTCCTAAAGGAAAATACAAGAACACTGTTAGTTCCACGAGGCGCCTTTGAACTCCACTTCGCTCTCACTGTCAATAACATGTCCCAGTGCTCCGAGGCTGACATTTGTCAATGCCAAATTTGATCTGAAAGCCTAGCTGTGTGCAGTCACCAATGCAACCACTGCCAGTGCCTTCTACAGAGAACAGCAAAAGCAGGAACCAACAGTGAGGAATGAAGCAATGACAAAGATTATTAATTAAACCCTCTGTTTTCTAAGATCTTTCTTCCTAAGGGGTTTATAAAATAGAGATAAGACAATCATTCAACCAATGCTGAAGGGCAGCCACATTCTAGAGACAAAAGAAAAGCTAGTCAGGAAAGAAAAGCAGAAAAGTATTACTGGGTCAGCTTTAATGAGAAAAGTCTCCATTTGGCTATACCCTCCTTCCCCACAGTAGCAGTGCTGGTGAGCCCTCAGACAAACACCAGGCTTGCCCTGACATCCCCTCTGAGAAGAACAGTAGTCAATGGAAGGCACCACAGCGGTTTTGATGACCCCGCATCACATCTGTACCTGTCAGCCAAGACCCCACGGTTTGAGGCAATGGTCAGCTGGGCAGCATTTGCCCAACTGCCCCTGTTGCTCAGGCCAACCTCACCAATGCATGGTTCTGCCTTTCCTCTTCCATACTGGCCAAAGAGCAATCACATGGTGAGAGGTTTTGTTTAGTCTTTACCTCTTCTCCCTTGTAGATTGACAGGCCTTATGAAGGGATGTTACGGTCCCATTAGCTGTCACTTTCTGGAGGAAATTCTGGTTTTTGCTCAAGGCACAGCTGCACAGAACAAATACTCTCCCTGCTGACTGCCACAGGACCCAGCAGTGCAGCCTGCGGGGAGAGAAAGCAAAGTGCTACTAGGGCTAGATTTGGTGAAACTGCTCTCCTTGACTGTCCTGCAAGCAACTTGGCTAATGTTCAGCCCCACCACCTTCTCTTTGGTCTGTGGAAACCCTGCTAACAATTTCACAGGGAGTCAGATCAAAAGTCTGATTTGTAGAATGGGAAGGGACAGATGATGAGGTGGGACTGGGACAGCTAGCTCTGGGCACTGGGAAACTGAAAAAGTAATTGACCTCAGTTTATTTTACTCTTTTTGGAGGACTGGAGTGGGGAGGTGGGTTTAGAGAGCAAGGGGTTTAGTTCAGTTTTGCATTTCAAAAAGATGGGAGAAATCAATAGCCCTTTTTTATAATTGATTCCTAAAGCCTCACTGTGCTTGTGGGCAGTCAGGGCACAGCCTTCACTTTCCAGCTGCTTTTTGGGCATAGCAAAAAGGTGAGCTGGACCAGCCAACACCTCTACATCAATTATTTAAGCATCTTTGCACAGATCAGGGTGGAAGGTTTGGTTAGGTTTGCTTTTTATTTTGCTGTTCATTGCTAGAGCTCTGGTTTTGCATCAAATTCAAACTCAAGTCCCACCCTCTTATGGTTTTTGGAGCCCTTATAGTTGAATTTTTCAAGATAACAAAACTTTTGCCATCAAACTACCTACCCCACACTTGCCATAACATTGGACCCAGCTGATAAGTTTCGACTAGATTTAACAGTTGATAGAAACCTCAAAGATATCAACTACCTATGAACTTCACAACAGCCAGGGAACAGGAAAAAGACAGGAACTCAGCTTCCCCACTGAGCAGAAAGCTACAGGGAGGAACAGTCAACCAGTGTTAAATATCAGATAAATCACACAGGCAAGAGACATGAGAAATATCCCAAGGGCAGGAAAAGAACTGGTGCTTTACCAGCCATGGTAGAAGCCAAATATCAAGACACCGAGCTTCATTAGCTCTGTGGTTCATGAACTGTCTCATTTCTAAAATTCAGCCATACCCTTGACTACGTACCAGAGACCAGCATGGGGTCTGCAGGCTCCCCTTCCTGCTCTGCCCAACACAACACCCATGGGGTGCACGTGGGGCTACATGGAAGCCTAGTCCCAAAGGGATGTCTTTGGGGGATACAGGACCTGCCTTTGCGTATGCTCCCATTTGAAGCAAGGCAGCACCTGTGGCTGAAACAGTGCAAATAAAGCTAAACTTGGCTTGCAGAATTTATGATCCTACTTAGTCAGCATGCTGGTGAGCACTCGCTCAGGCTGCATGCACTTTATTTCCCATTTTAAAAGGTTACTGCAGCTCTTGCGCCAAAGACCAAGCCACCTTTGCATCCTTCCCAGCCCGCTGGCAGTTCCCAAATGGGGATGGACTGCAATGAGACTGATGCTGTGGGTGCTCCTGACCGACGAGTGATGGAGCCGAGCAGCAGCAGCAAGTCCCAGGACTGCAGGATCACTGGGGTCAGAAAGGGCCTCAGCCTGTATGTGGTCCAGCCTCCTCCTCGAGCCCCTCATGAGAAGCACCACTGCCCACCCAGCCCCATGGGCTCACAGGGGCTACACAGACCACTTGCTTCAGAAGACAGCAGCCCGAATATTCCCTCCCCAAGCTGCTGCCTGTGCTCATTTCTCTCCCTGCAGTGGTTCAGAGTAATGTTTTTTTTCCAGCCCTTCCAAGACACTCCCCCCCTTTCCCTCCTGTGCTGCTGATCAACAGCCTCTCATTATTTTAATATTTCTACTCTGACTAAAGGGGCTCACTGGGGTCAGGCAGGGCTCTCTTCCCTCTGCAGATAAAAGCATATTGCTGTTCTCTAGCCGCTGCTCCCAAAGAGGCTGGTAAAGTTTATCCTGTTCAGATTCTGACGGCACATTGGCGACCTGGGTATTTTGATTTGATCTAAGCCATCCAGTTTATTTAATTAATAATTCAATTTCCTTGAACATGTTGTTTACTCTAGTTTGTAATAACCTCCTATTCTCTGTTTTTAGCCAAAGCCTTCACACCTGAGCTGCAGTTATCCAAGATGGTTATGGCCTATAAGAGGACATATTCCTTTGCCCCTTAATTTTCTCAGCAATATTCACTTTATTATATGTACTGGAATTTAATAGCCCCCTGTACTGAAACAGATCCTTCCCTCAGAAGATCTCAAAGCACTTACAAATAACAGTAAAGACTATTTTCAAGCAAAATGTTATTGAACCCCAGTGCATGCCATACATCAAATACAGGTGCCATGCTGAGAAGCACTGAACGGTCCCCATCAGCAAGCAGAGATGATACAACACAGAGTGGGTACATGCTGTGTGGAGAGTCACGCTCGGCGTAATGCAGAGCAGAGAGCAAAAACCACCCCAGGCTTCAGCTGTAGTTTAACCAGCATTTCTTTTGCACCCGGCATCACAGCGCAGCCCGTGGCGCTGGCACTATGCACCAGCTACCCTCTGCACCATGCGAACACATCGCTTCAGCCCAGCCTTAAAAAGGGAGATCTTGACCCCTTAGCTTTCACCTCAAGCCCCGTGGGCTCTGGGGTCCCACGTTTAACCCAGCAGGTCACAGCCCTGCAAGATGCACGCACCTCCCGTCCTCCCTCTGGTAGCCCAAGGGGCTTATCCTCAGCGCAGCCTCGGCAGCAAGAGCTGCTCTAGTGCAAACTGTGAGCCAGACCCCAGCAGCCTCCCTCTCTGTCCACAGACACAGCGGACAATCTCGCCCCAAAGAGTTGGGGGCATCTTCATCTCTTGCCTCCCCTTACCTTAGCTTTCAATGGTACCCAGGGCACCATTTCCAGATTATTGCCTTTCCCCCTTCATTCAGGACTGGCCCACAGGCCCCAGCCCCAACACCCAGTTGATGTCCCGCAGCACTGCAATGGCACAGAGCTGTGCAGTCCTGGGGCCCTACTGCACAGAGCCCACCACTGTGCTGCACAGCCCAGGCCAACACTTTCCCTTGTCCTCATTTATTCCAGGAGAGAGGAGGCAGGGAACGATCCACTGATGTTTCCATAAAGCGTTCCTGGTCCTTCCGTCCACCCTGCACCCAGCCAAGTATCATGCTCCCAGCCCCACGTCCCAGCAGCTTGGAAAATACGTCCTCAGGCTCCTCAGGAATCAAGGATGGGGTCTTCGTCCCCCAGTTAACCTCCCTGTGCCAGCACTCAAGGCGTCTGCGATGCTCTGCCAGCGAGCACTGACCTCATGTAATCCCTGCACCCCAGGGCACCCGCCGACCCACAGGGACATTTTACACCCGGGGAGCCATTCCACTGCTGAGTTTCTTTAAACACCACAAGAAAAGAAACAGGTTTCTGGTTCATCCTGAAGAACAAAGCTGCCTGCCCCAGGGCAGTGCAAAGAGGCAAGGGATGCTCCTAGGGATGCTCTTCGCTGCCTGGGAAGCCAGGCTTTACAGTCCCCCTTGCCCCACTGCTTGGGGGTAGACAGAAAGACAGCTTTATTCCTTCCTGCTATGTCAGCGCTGAGATCAGACTCTGCAGGGCTGCACGGCTGTGGCTGGCCAGCCACGCAGGTCCCACGCCCGCAGGGCTGGTGAGAGGCATGGGAGGAGGAGGAGGAAGCCCCACAAGGTAAATACAGCTGTGCTTCACCCCACATGGATGCATTGCTCCAGCAAGGCAGAGGAGAAGTCGACAGCCCCAAGCCCCTCCAGCATGCTGAGGGACCTGCCAGCACTCCCTCCCTGCTGCCCAGTACCTGCCCTCCACCCCCCAGGCAAGGACAGCAGCGGAGCCCAGGCTTGCAGACCCTCTGCCGGGGCTGGGAGGGGCATGGGGCTGTGGGCTGGGGTGCGAGGGCACGTGGTGGGAGTGAGCACAGTGTGCCAGCAGCAGCCCCGCTGGTGCACGCATCCACGCACAGGCACAGCGGGTCACCCTCCAGCACAAAAACAAACACACTTGCCTTCAGAAGGGGAAGCGGGGGGTCGGCAACAGCACAAACTGAGCGCACAGGGTCAAGTTCAAGGCTTGCTGGGAAAAAAATAAATAAGGGGAACAAATAATATTTAGCAGGCCCACAGTCGCCCTCCCCTCTTGCTGGGAAGGAGCAGCTCTTGCTGGCCATGGAACAGCAGCAGGAGGGGCCTGAATTTGGAGAGGATCGGGGGCTCTGGGGTCCCATGTTTAACCCAGCAGGTCACAGCCCTGCAAGATGCACGCACCTTCCGTCCTCCCTCTGGTAGTCCCTCGGCAGCAAGAGCTGCTCTGGTGCAAACTGTGAGCCAGACCCCAGCAGCCTCCCTCTCTGTCCACAGACACAGCGGACAATCTCGCCCCGAAGAGTTGGGGGCATCTTCATCTCTTGCCTCCCCTTCCTGCCCCATCCGTTGGAAAGCAGGAGCCTGTTGGGATTCTGCAGGGGCAAATGCTGCCCCAGAAAGTAACCACCAGGGAAATGGGTGAAAGAAAATAAGAGGGATGTAGGGAAGGTTGCAGATGAGAGAGGGAAAGACAATGAGAAGCTGATGCTGGATGAAGGTAATTCTCTGAATTTATCTGCAGAGAGCAAGTCAGGGCATCCCAGCACAGCGCTGTGCAGGGTGAGTTGCCCAGTGCCGTGGTGGGGACTGCTTACGGGGTATCTGCAGAGCTGCGGGTCCTCTACAGGCCCTCGGCACCACTGGTGCTTCCCTGCCTCCAGGACCAGGGGCACAGCCCCCAGCAGGGCCTTCAGCACGTCTGGGACAGATGGAAAGCAGCTCATCGCAGAAAGTTCTTCCTTTATATAAAGACTGGATAAAGCAGAAGCAGATACAGCAAGGTGGTGGGTTTTCTGGAAATTTCAGGAGGAAAACAAGAGTGGGAGGTTTTGAGAAACATTTGCTGCTTTTCCAGAGATGGAAATGCTCAGAGGCTGCTAAATATACTCCTCCTTCATTCTTACTCACTAAACCTAACGAAATTTTAGCTAAAATCACTTGAAACTTGGTATCAGAGTGAAAGGAGACCATTACGACCCAAACACAATACTGGCACTTTCTGCACCAAGCCCATCAGTCCTCTCTTTAAATCTGTCTATTAAGATGATGTCTCATCATGGTATGAAAGCATCAAGCAACAGAGAGCCTGCCAGCGCCTGAGAAAAGTTCTTCTACTGACAAGTTTCCCACACTTAAACCTTATTTGTACTCCGAATTCCTCTTGTTTCGGCTTCCTGCTAGTAGATCACGCTGTGCATCCCTCTTCTTAATCACATCCGTAAATCCCCAGTGTTATCTACTGAAATAAACAACTGATAAAATCGCCACAAAGTTAATTGCAGAGGGCAGAGTGATCAAAAGTGGAAGTGTTGAACAACCCCAAGACTCCCTTTCGGTTAAAACACAACCCATGCCATGAAATAAATAGGAACCTTCTGGAGCACAGAAAACGCAATCAGGGAGGGGAAAAAAATTTGGGCATAGTAATTGCTGGCATGCTAACATCATAATACTAAATATTGTACAAATAAAAAACAATCTATGGGATTGCTTTTTTGCATTTTTTAGTTGGGGGCACACAGTTCAAAATAGATGATCTCTTGGGCAGTTTTGCTGTTATCTGCTTGTATTTGAGCAGAATCAGACTTCATTATTCAAAAATTTTGTTTGGCAGTTTCTCTGTATAGTCTGATCTACCTATCAAATGTACTTTATTTACCATTTTAATTATAAGCATTTCATAGATTTAGAAAATGAAGCTGCAGGAAGATTTAGGGCATTGCAGACTTCATGGCCAGAAGAGACCACCATCAATCAGCTAGCCTGAGCTCTCACAGGCAGGATTTCCCAGTTCTGTCCAAGGTCATTTGGCAGGTGAAAAGCAATGATTTCCACACACCAGTCTGATATTCTGACACTTAATCACATCTCGGCTGCTGCTGCTCCCCTGATAGAATCTGCTAAATAATTTACTTCTCTTTTCACCTAGTTTTTCATATACTTTAAAGGAGTTTTGATTTTGTCCCCCTGTATATTGTTTGCCCTTTGTTTAAACCTCCCCTTGAGATGCCTTATCATAAGGCTTGGATTGGAGAGGGTATTTTTAATTTTTTTTTTTTAATTATTTATTTCCAGAATCCCTTCCCAGGCACTAAAGAACCTTGCATTTTTCCAGGCAGCATAGGATTGCGGGTAAACAATTACAGCTTGCCATCCTCTGAGTGCAAATCAATTATAATTGACTTGGCCCCATTGGGCTGGCAGGACTCACGCTGTCCCTGCACAGGGAGGGGCGGGGGGGGGGGGGGGGGTACAGCTGCGCACATGTGGGGCTTGGGGCACTAACCCCTTCCCTCTCTGATGGGAAAATGCATGAGAAACGACAAACCCTGCTACCTCGTTCGGTAAGATGGTTAAAGCATGCTGGAGGAAGGCAACCGCTGCTGCCAACTCTGGCTTTTCTCCCGCAGAAGTGAAGCATTCATTGGGGAATGATGGAGGAGCAGGTTTTCCTCCCCCCATCAAGGATAAGCCATCCTCTTGCTCTGAAGGGTTACTCTGCCTTTCCACCAGCACATTAGCATTTTCCAGGCTGGAAGGAAGCTGTGCTTCTAAAACTCAGACTGTAAATTGGAAAAGTTTGCCAGGACGGACCTAATGAGGACACAGCAAGTACCAGCGAAACCATGCCACGCCTGAAGTAGTTTAATTCAGTCCCCTGGGTGACACAGCCACAGTAAGAACAGGACTTTTCACAAGTGAATGAGCACCATTTGAAAATGTTATTTCATTTCAGAGGTCTCGAATGGAGCTACAAACGCTGCAAACACAGACCTGTCCTCACCCCCTTCCAAGCCTTGGTGCATCTTCACACCGAGGAGCAGCTGTCCTACCCACCGCCTGCCCACTGGCAAACCGAGAGAGCAAGAGAGCAGCTGGCAGTGTAAAACAAGGGTTTTCAACCCCTGCTCAGGCACAGCCTTGACCAGAGAGCAACTTCCAGAAAGCTGAGCAGGAACTCTGAGTCCTTCCCATGATAAAAACCAGACCGCCTGGAGATGGAAACCGGACGCTCGTGTTTAGCTCCCCAGATCGGAAGCCATAACTCAAACTGACTTGCACAGAGCCACACTGCACCGGTGGCACGCGTGGGACCCAGGATGCCACCCAGCAGCCCCTGACACGCTGCTACCCCCACCCACAGGGATCCTCTCTCCTCCATCAGGGAGGGCAGGATCAGCCGGAGCCGTTCCTCCCCCAGCACTTATGCCCCCCGTTTGCAAAATTGATAACCAAGGCAGCACTGGGGCTAGACCAGAAAGAGTTAATGGGGTTACGAAGGGTTGTGCTGGCCTATTTTCCAGGCAGGCACCCTGTAATCTCCTTTGGAAACACCTTCACACAAAGGCTGGTACAGCAGCTCAGCTGGAGCCAGGATTTAACGTGGAAGAACTTGTCCCAAAGAGATTAAAAGCAGCAGTCGGGCACTGACCCTCCTGTCAGATGGGCAGGAATTTCTCACTGGGGATGGGGAGGCGAGGAGGGCAGCTGGGTCCCGGGGACTGCTGCTGCAGTATGCTATGGCTCCCGCCATCAGTGCGCCCGGCACGTTTCCCAGGGAAGCGGAAGCGAACATGGCAGGAACAGGGCTTGTCCCTGCAGGCTGCCGGCACAGTGCAGAGCAGCACCCCATGCACCAGCTGCCTCCACAGCACAGGAGTTTCCCTGAGAAAGAAGGGGGTGGCTCGCACCACTCGTGATGAAGGGTTAAATCCCACTGCCCATACCCCTGGGCAACTCAGACCCAACTCAGACTAGAAAATACAGTAACAGCACAGGTGAAGGCAAGGGTGAAAGGGCAGAGGGACCACCAGAGTATGCACTGATATCACAGCCCTGCCTTATGCTCACAGAGAGGAAAAAAGAGGAGACAGAAAGAAGAAATTGGAGGAAAGAGAGTGAGAAAAGGAAAAGGAGGGGAAGAAGACAGCCACAGGCATCCATGCAAGCACAGCTCAGCCATTCAATCCCCCCTCCACCTTACCTGGGGGTCCCCGAGGCGACTAAGGTCTGGATAAAGGTAAAACAGTATTCCTTGGGACGCCCCGGGCAGGGAGACTCCCCTGATCAGCAGAACAACCAGCATGAGGTATGGGAACGTGGCCGTGAAATACACCACCTAGGAGGAAGATGAAGGGACAAGCGTGAGCAAGCAGCATAGGCCAGAGCACACAGCGCCAGCCGGCAGCACAGCACTGACCCCTGGGCTGGGGGAGATGGGCAGCAGCTGGAGACAGGTCAGGCTGCCTCGCAGAGCACCTTGCTGTCACCTGCAGTAGAAAGAAATGCATTTTAAAATGCGCCCAGGAAATTTGTGACATGCCATGGCGTGTCTGGAGCCAGAGAAAATCTTTCTAGTCCTAAAAGCAATCCAGACCCCAAGCAAGGCTGTTACCAGCTTGGAGTCAGAGTAGCTCTGCTGAAGCTGGTGGTGTAATATCTACGTGCATCAGAGAAGGAGCTGCCCTCAGCATCAGTCTGCACATCCCTACCCCAAATAGAGGTTTGAGTCACACACAGAAAGTGTCTTCTCTGCAGCATTTAGTTGCAAGGGTGAAGGGGTGTGCAGATAAGAGATACACCCTGAAACGTGATTGTTACTGAAGGACCACCAGGGACAAGACTGAGGCTGCCCCACTCAGGGCTGGCACTGGCAACTGGCTCGTGCCCCACTGCTCCCCACTGCAGTGACTTG
Organism: Balearica regulorum gibbericeps; assembly: GCF_011004875.1. Lineage (NCBI taxonomy): Eukaryota > Metazoa > Chordata > Aves > Gruiformes > Gruidae > Balearica > Balearica regulorum. Next base: position 67,533,467 of record NC_046184.1, read on the forward strand.
CAGCCACTGCCTCTGATTGACCCCTGTTCAAATACCCAACACAGGCACTTTAGGCAGATCAGGGCAGCACATCTCAGACTTGCCACCAAGGACTCAGACCCAAACAGGACCTTTAACCTGTGTCCTCTTGCTTTTTGCGCCCCTAGCCTCATGAGCAACGCAGACATACTCAGGTACGGTTGAAATCCCTTCCTCTAGCAAAGGAGCATGTCCCTTGGGGGGATGCTGCAGGCCATTATCAGCTAATCTTTTCAGGAACTCCATGTCTGGTAAATATAACATTCAATTTGAGGCTTACCAGGGTACTTTCAGGACTGTTCATGCTAATTGCTGTAGCGTGCCACAACAACAACATGTTGTAGTCTGTGTTTCCCACACAAACTGATACCAAAGGCTCATGCAGCCTCCCCAGCAATTCAAGTAGTGTCATTAATCTCTCTGCATTGCTCCTGCGCCTTCAAGACTTATTGATTACCTTGAAAAAAGTTGTTCAGTCTGTTGTATCATGCTAGGCCAAAAAAGAAATGTTGCTCCTTCAGGTTTTTCCTGTGTGGACGTGCTGAGTGAGGATTCGCATCAGCACGCTTCACCTGAATTCTACCCTACAACTCTTTTCTCAGCTTTGGCAGTTACACACCAGAGAGCTAAAGTTCATCTCTGGAGGAAATGCAAAATGTAACGATGTGAAGTGATCTATTTCTCACACCTGCCCATCCATCCAGAACGAGTTGTTACAAAACGCACCAAAAGCCCACCATCCCTGAGCGGAAGTCGCAGGCTCTGCCACAGCGATAGCAATTTCTGCATTAGATGAGGTCCTACTCAGAACGAGCGTGTGATTTCCCTGGACAATATGACTGCTTTCGCTCTGCCCCTGGGTAATCCTTATGATCTGACTAGTAATTCAAAAAGAGATTTTTTTCTGGATCCACTCCAATTTACTCCATCTGAATAAAGCAATGTCCAAAGCACCTGATGCTGCAATGTGAGTTCTCTTCTAAGTCAAGACACACACTTTTTGGTGATTCAGTTTTGTACTGCAGAAGGATTTGAGAGATCCCATCCTTGAAAAGCCACACTACTAGATTATCATCTCTGCCTGCAGGTCCAGGTTTTCTATGCATTTCATGTGCCGTGCTCTACATATCATGGCGGTCTTGGGTAACGCTACAGAGGTTGGTGAAAAACCCTTCCTTGCTAGGGCTCATGATTGCCTGAGATGTCTGTGTGAGCTGATCCATCCCTGCCCCTCTGAATCTGCATTCTGAACATTGAAGGAACCCAAGGACAGCATCCTTCAACACAGGCAAATGCCATCATTCATTTCATTCTCAAATTTTCAAGTCTATGATTTAGAGCTTTTCAGTGACAGTTAATCAAATCTGCAGGTCCTGCGAGTTTAACAATCATCTCTGTATTTACCACACAACCAAATTCTTCCTTCAGGAAGTGACAGGATGCAAGTCTAATCTTTCTCAGCTCATGAAAGCAAGGTTAAAAACAAAAATCACAAAACCAACCTATTGCCTCTGAAACCTAGTGCTTGTTCTTCCAGGATGCCAGGTTGCTGCACCTCTAAATAACATCAGTTTTATGAGCTCAGAACACAAACTGGTAATTGTCTGGCATATGACTTGGATTTACATTTTGATAATGTTCTATGTGCTTTACAGCCTGTGCAAAGTAGTGTGTTAAGCTTTTCACTCAACAGTCACTCACATCTGCACTGAGACCAGAGACCTGAATTTGGAGAATATTTTGCTGGATTAAGGGTGCCAAACTTCTATCTAACAACAGGAACATCTGGATCCAATAAGATATTACTCAATGCTTGGCTCAGACCCAATCTTTTTATTTCTCGGGCATTGTTAGCAATAACTACATCACTAGGAACCTTGCCGGGATCAGTGTGATCATTCTGTCACATGCTGGTCAACAACATCCAGGGTTTTATTTGAATCTGATCCACATGCCTCGGCAAAGTGGTTCCATCTGTGACAACCTCCTGCATCTGCGAGCGCTCCTCAGGGATGGGCAGTCCCCGCATCAGAGGATGCAAACTGCTGCTGCTGTTGTGAGTAGGGTGATTTCAGCTCACGGCATTTGCCCCTCCACGGGCAAATCCCCAGGACTAAGGTGTATCTCGTCTCCAGTGGGATTGTATTCCCACAGCCATCATTTTAGCTGGATTATTAAATACGCAGAGGGTTGGTAAACCTATGGACGCTGTTGCTTTACTGAAAGAAGGTTTCTGTTTTCAAGATGATAAGATCCCACCATCGCTAGTCCTTTTTGCTAAAAAGCACTTGCATTTAACCTAGAACTTGTATCTAAAATAGACTGAATTTGTTCTCAGCACTTCCCACACTATGTTTGCTGTATCTTAGTATCATATTTGCTGTTATTATACTGTCTCTGCTTTCTTTTACCAGGCCACTACAGCAAGCAGTTGCTCTTTTCTTCTAATTTTACTCCATGGAAACCAGAAAACACCATCTCTGCAAGCTGCTTGATTTCCCTGTCATGTTTCATAATCCCAGACCACTCTGGAAGCAGGAAAAACTGCTAACATCCATGCCATCAACTTGACGGAAATGGATGCAGCTAAAATTTACACCTCATCACACATGACGTCTTGTTCAAAGCATGCAGAGAAGACACCATTTAGATAACATACTAAACCTTTTCATTTCCATCCGTTCTTGCTGGATCCAGACAAAGCTGACTGGGAACGGGTCAGGAGGCAATAGCAGAAACTAAGTAATAGGGTCAGTGCAAATGACAGTGGCACACTCTGCAACAGGGAGCATGAGATGGAGCTGGAGAGTCACACCAACCTCTTCCAGAAGCATTCAAAGAAACACCTCTGCAGTGACCGGTGTGGGGAAAAAAGATGACCTTTATTGCTGGGGAATACCAGCAACTGTAGGAAGAGTTGGGATGAACGAAACGAACAAAAGATCCCCATGGTGATGAAGCAGAGAGAGCTTTGAGGCCATCAGAGTTACCTTCTAAATACTATCTAATTAATTTGAGGATTTTCCAGCTGCAATTGCCAGCAGAGGGAAAAACATGCTGCTTGCTCACACTGTGGTGGGAGGGAAGGGAACATGCAACCACCCTATAAATAGGAAGACTGCAGGGTCTCCTGGGCCTGTCGATGGAGAGGGACCAGATGGGGATATACATCTTGGAAGTTAACGCCCTGAGACATTTCAGCGCTCCCATCTGTTCCTACCCAAAGCATAGGGCCTGGCTTACAATCCTGCTGCAAGTTGAGCCCCACAAGCTCCTGCCAGCTCAGTCAGAGATGGGCTCCCAGGGGATCCCTAGGATGTCTCTGAACATGCCAACAGTGAGCAGATCGAGCACTCTAGTTGTGATCAAGGGAAGAGGCTTGATCTGAACCAAGCACTCACCTTGCCTGTGGACTTGACCCCTTTCCAGATGCAGAAGTAACAGATGATCCACGCCAGCAGGAGACACAGAGCCAGCTCCCAGCGCAGGCTGCCCAAATGCTGGATGCCATCAGATATCTTTAGTACTCTCCTCCTGCATTGGGGGGAAGCAAAGGAGCATCCAAGTGTCACTGATGTTGGCCATCAACATTCCCAGAACCACATGGGTTCTCACCAAACCTTCACACAGTGCCTGATGGCTTTGGGGAGAAGAGAGGTCTGAGCTGCAAGGATTCCTCAGATGAATCAAGCAGTGGTCCCTTCTTCTGGTAGTGGTCCACTACCAGCCTGGTGGATCACACATGAACACCTGCCTCTAAGCTCACTCCAGTGCTGGCCTGTTGGGCCAAGACATTTCTTCTTCTATCTTCCTCCCACCCTTCATCTGTCTTGTCCATCTCCCTCTGCAAGAACATGCAGCACATTGCGCACGCAAGCTCCACCCAGGCCTTCTTTCATGCACATTACAAAGGTCACCTACATTGCTGACATGCTTCAAACCTCAAAGTGAATGACACATTGCACTTACCACACAGAATTGATCAGGACCACTCAAAAAGCAAGGGTCTCTAACCCTCTCTCCATAACACTCTCCTGTTTTTAGGAGGAGCTACATATTTCACTTCAGGACTCAGAGCAGCAGAGCATCCCATGACATGACAAGGACCCAGCCAGAACCACAATAATCTCCTTTGTACAGTCAGAAGAGGCTGCCTTGGGCATCCTCTCAGCCAGTGTGGAGATGGGATCCTGGACTAGATGGACCTTGGTTAGGCTAAGGTCTCCTGGTCTCATGCTGGCCATGTAGCAGCTTTCCATGTCATGTGTATGTTAAATCTTCCTCATCACTTACAGAAGTAAGGACTCACCCTTCTCCATCTCCTACATCACACAGATAGGTCTGGGTGTGAAACATCGTGATGCAGCCCCAAAACCCCAAGCCTGAGACAGGCAGAGAGGGACATTCACTACCCTGGAGCCCAGCAACAATGCCCGCTCTGCTGCAAAGACAGTAATTATCCTAAAATAAAGGCTGCATTCCTGGAGAACCGCAGTCTAAGACACACTGTCTGCCTTCCTGCCCCACAGCCTCGCAGTGGATTGAGAGGGTCAGAAAAATCACTCCTCTCCACCAGATACATTTCGTCATGTTATTCCTTCCCTGCTTCTAAGGACATGGACTCTGTAACCAGTGGGGAAAGGGTGCCAGCAGAGCGTAACTGGGCACTGTACCGCAGCCAGAAGAGGCCTCAGAAGCGTGCCATCAGCCCACTGGCAGGGCAGTGCTGCTCAGGGAAACAGTGGCATCCTACCTCCCCCCGACCAGGCAGGGCAGCAACAGATGCTGCATCAGAAGCAATGGATAGTGGAAATTTCCAGTCTTGTGTGCTGATTCCCCAGTAACGCAGGGATGGTCACAGCAGTGATGGGAACATCAATTTTTCCAGCAGCCAACCTCAGGAAAAGCAGTCTAAGGCACCCTCTAATCACACATAAGCAGCAGGCAAAGGGAGAGTGTAGGCTTAGGGAGCACACAGGAGACAAAGAAAGTTTAAAAACTTTAGAGTTTAAGACCAGCATCCCTGTGCTGAGCCAGGGATGCCCCGGAGGTACCGTGTGCTCCACGCATGGACAGCGCTGCCAAGGGCAGAGCCCTCCATCCATCTAAACGCACAAGGGAAATTAACGGTGGCAGCACAGGGGTTACTTGCTCAGTCTATTAGCCAGGGCTCAGCGCTGAACTGTGCCTGTTCTCCCAGGAGATGCTGAGAATCATCAGAGATCCCAGCTGAGAATCATCAGAGATCCCAAGCCGGAAATAAAGCTATTCTGTATCTCAGGGTAACTAACACAAGGGGAGAAAACAATGAAAATAAGGGAGCAAATTTGACCTTGAAGTAAGCTGACCCCAGCACTTCATTTTGATTTTGGTGAGTTTCTCTCCTCAGGATAGCTTGCCTATTAGTCACTCTGAAGTAAAAACATTGCCTTTTTTTCTATTCTTAAGATGAAGACTAGCCCGCATACAAAAGACACTTTCCACCATGCCAAAACCTCCTGGGAACATACTGGTATGACACAGTAGCACGGATTCAAAGGAAAGATCACCTACTGCATCACCAGCGTGAACTCATACAGTACACCACAGGGCTTTAAGGCATCCTCTTCAGCAGCTGAACACGCTACAGCTTGCAAAAGATGCAGACAAGAAGCCATCACAGTGCTGCTGCTTTGTGGATCACCACAGACCTCACACCTATAGTCTTGGCACCTGTGTCCTGAGCATGGTTGAAGCCACTAGGCTGGGTCAAGGACTGCATGGGGCAGACTGCTCCAAACAGAACAAGAGCAATGGATAATCCAGCAGATGTATAAACTGTAATCCAAACCATAGGAAAACAGCCACTATACCCTGAAGAAGTATCACTAATTTTATTGAGGTTTGCACCCTGGATAAGTCTGAACCGAAGCTTCAGGAAGGAGAACATGCAGCAATTCATCTATGTTGCAGGAGGAAACAACTGTATAAGAAAGTTCATAGCTGGCAATGAGGAACAAGGGAGGAGAGAGGGAGGGGAGCAGCACAAATGGAGAAAGGGAGAGTGCAACAGCAGAGGAGGAATAAGGGAGAAAAGGACACTAAAAGAAATATCAAGGACCAGAGGAGGCAAAGCATCAGTGAGGTAAGGTCTTGCACAGTCAGCTAGCCATCACTGAGGTCAGTGAGACTGAGAAGCCCACAAGGTCCAGAGGGACAGGAATATGGCATCAGAGAAGGACAAAATCAGGTGGCTCTGAGGCATGCCAGCACAGCTCCAAACAAATACCATGAGCCCAGTGATGTTACCCTTGACTGATAGTGCTGCCCCTGAGAGCCTTCACTCTGACCTGCCCAGCTTCCTCTCTTGTGTCCTCTTCTGGCAAGGGTGGGTTAAGAGGACGTGCCACTGCAGGGTTTGTTCCTTGCCCAAGGAAGGTATGTTCTGGAGGAAAGGGGGGTACAGGCATATCCATTACTTACTCCCAGAACTCGATGACAGGGGAGGTGGCGTTTTCATTGGTCACATTGAGCGTTGAGTTTGCCTTCTGGAGCTCCATGCAGTTCCCTGCAGGAGAGTCCCAGGGAGAGAGGGAGTGTAAGTAGCAGTGGCTGGAGTACCGGAGGATCTTAAAAATCCCTCCCTTTCTATCCACAGTGTCAACACTCATTGGCATTGACTCCAAGACAAATTTTATATAGTCTCAAAGGTGTGCAAAAGGAGTCTCTTCCAGGGTAAGGCTGGCAAGAAACCTAGGACAATTAAGACTATGGCATTTATTTTTTCCTTCCAGTAGGCACAGTGAGCAGTCCTGACCAGCACTGTGTCTATGGCATAGGATGACTGGAAGATGCCACAAGGAAGGTGCCTACAGGCCTTCGCTGTATGGCAGTTACTGGGTGCTGCAAATGGTTGGGCAGTGCCAGCACTGGTCCTCTCTAGCAAAGACCCAGATCAACCGAGCCTCCTCCCCAAAGGTGCCAGCAGTACTGCAGTGACCCAGCGCTCCCCCCTACTATGACCAGTGGTCCCACTCATGCAGGAGCAAGCCACTCTCCTGAGGTTTGGCCCTGGGCAGCAGCAGGTTTTCCTCAGCCAGGATCCAGTGGAGGATTGGCAAGGGGGCTCCACACCCACCTGTGTTCCACTCGTGGTTGCAGCTGCCCCAGGGGAGGTCAATGGTGAACGAACTGAAGAGATAAAACAAGGCCCAGGCCAGGACAATGATGTAGTAGAAGTTCAGCAGTACGACGATGACCTGTGAGGCGTAGCCAATTCCTGCAGAAAGCGAGCCCCGAAGGCCAGTGACCCACATGCCAGTGAATGGGAACAGGACTCCCCTTGGGAGGTGCTCACCCAACGTTTTCATCTGCTGCTCTGCATTTCGTCCACACTGCCAGATGAATGCCAGTATGGCGGCTGCCAGAGCCATCATTCCCTTCCTGAAGCCCACCATGCTGCATCAGCAGGCTCCAAGCAGGGGCCTCAGGGACCCCTCTCTTCCTAACACCACAGCCTTCCCTGGTGAAGGGGTGGCAATGGGAGGGAGTCTGGGCAATGGATGGGCAAATCATGGTTGGAAAGCCACCCAAAGGGACAGAAACATATGATGGTGCTCCATCTGCCGAACAACACCTCTTCTGCCAAAATTCACTTTTTATTTTGTTCACTCATTCCTTTTCACTTTTGTTTGGGAAGCTTTGGTATTAACACCACACACCTTCTCCAGGATGGGCCAGAGGAGCATCTAAAGGTTTTGGTACATGGGGAGGAGGCAACGAGACTTCCAGAGAAATCACAGAAAGTGGCTTAAGACTAGATAATTGTGCTGAAATCATGCCAGAAGTGGATCTGACAGCTAACAATTTATTAAGAGAGCTGACACCTCTCACCACTAATGTTTTAAGCCATCTGCAAACTTAGGAAAATAACATAGCATTGACTTAAAAAGATATTAGTATGTTTTTTGTTCCTTATAATTGCCAGAAGCATTTTCATCGTTCAGCTCTTGGAGGACAACCTTGGTTGGGTGCAAAGCTCCTGGCCAGAACTGTGGCTCATGAAGAAGAAAGCTGGGACGTAACGTAATGATGGGAACTGTTTGGTGAGAAAAGCGATCAATTTTTCCAGCGTGGTTTTGGCAAGGGGGCAGCCAGTGGCCCTCCCAGGCTGGCATCCCCAGGGGTGGGCGGCAGATGCATGGAGGTACATAACGACCCAGGCTGTGGGGAGAGGCATCACTGCTTGTTGCCCTGGGGACCCGCAGTCTCCCTGCCTTGCCGTGCCCTCCCAGGCTCACCCCACTCACCTTCAAAGAGGGGGCAGATCCTGCGCCAGGCTGTCACCCCTCCCTGGCTGGTGTACTGCCCCAGCGCTGTCTCCAGGAAGAAGACGGGGATTCCGCAGGTGAAGAGGAAGATGAGGTAGGGGATGAAGAAGGCACCTGGCAGATTCAAGCAGAGATAGGAGAAATAAGCCCCATGGGGTGGCTGGGGTCAGGCTATCTCCAAACTGGCAGCGGGCAGGTCCCTCCCGGGGGAAAACAGCCTGGGAGTGATGGGGACTGCAGGGGTGGGAAGGCCACAGACAGAGCTGCCAGGAAAAAGGGATTGTCCTCATGTTTCTTCTCCCAGAATGATGTGATTGCATGAGGAACTCAACATTTAGAGAAGATGGAGAGGAAAAGAAAGTTTCTAGGCCTGATTTTTTGGGCAGAAAAAAGTGAAACCAGTTCTTGATAGGTATATACAAATACAGGAGAACACCCTGCTGTAAAACCATTGTGACTTTTAATCAAGTTGGTGACTCCTTTCACATTGATTAATCTGAATGCCTGTGGCTGACAAGCCCATGATGGCATGACACAGAGGCACATAGAGAATGACATCTTCACCCAGTCTGTGAGGTTTGCTCAATCCTTTGCTCACCAAGAAGTAGCAGACACACAAAAGAAAAGCAAATAGTTCAGGAAAGTATGTACCTCACACCAGCGGCTACTCTCCTGGTCAAGCCCTGTCATGAAACCAGGCAAGGAGGGACAAAATGCATCAGGCTTTTGATTACCCCAGGCTAACATTAAATGCAGTAATGGCTTTCATCCCACAGAGGACAGGAGACAGCCCTGCAAGACAGTCCGCACTCCTTGCTGCACTGGTTCACCACCAAAGCTGCTCAAGCCCTGCTGCAAAAGCAGGGACACAGGGAACTGGCATGGAAAGGGGCTGCCCTGAGCAGAGAGCAGCAGCCAGGCTGCGGCAGGCTCAGAGGGGCACGCAGGGTTGGAGGTGGCAAACCAGCCAGCCACTGACCATGTTTTCTATGCATAGTCCTTTTCTGTGCCGGTGAGATGCTAACTGGCCCCGGGTCGGGTTGGTGGGGGTGTATGGGGGAATAACAATCCCAGTGCACAAGTAAACTCCAAACCCAAGAGATTTCATTAAGAAGCTTAGCTAGCATGCAGGGGCAGGGAGAGGGAAGGGGGGCTTTGCAGACCAGCCAGAAGTCACACCCCACACTCATCCCAGTGGGGTACAGAGTCACAGCCCTCCCCTCCCTGCAAAAAAAGCGATCAATGAAATAGACAGGGAGAGCATCTCGGCAGCTCCCTGTGGGCAAACAGCAGCTGAAGGGCAGGATGCTGATACCTGGCAGCCATTGGGAAACGACAAGCATCTGCCCACATGCCCTCCCTCTACCAGTAGAAAGAAATCAGTGAGAGCAAAGGGCAGAAGTTATATCAACACCATCCCCTCAACTACCAACTTGCATGCAATCATATTGTCATAGAAGTGGTGCCTATTTCCAAGAGACATTATTCTCATATAAAAGTTTGTATTTAACTAAACCACAGCCCGGGGATCCCAGCTGAGGCGGCAAGTTGTGTTCCCCAACGTGGGTTTCCCTTATTTCCAGCCTAGGATCTGCCCTTTCCCCTTCCTCAGGTGTGCTGGCAGGTTTGCCAGTGGGTTTCACAGTTTGGGAGTCTAACTGGAGGGTCCCAACCACATGGGCTGTGAAATGATGCAAAATTATGGTGGGGCAAAGGAGGGATTTGCAGAGACACATTTGGGCCAGGGACTGTGATCTGCCCCGCTCCCCTCGCCCCACATGTTGGGGGACAGGCAGGGTGGGACGACCCTGACACCAGACCCACCGCTACCCCCCATCTCATTTCAGTGGGCAGAGGGCTGCTGCTTGCCTGCACGGGCAGGAAAGGGCAGCAGGCAGGACGGCCTTCAGGCAGGACTGCAGGGAGGAAAAGCCGAGGAGAGGTGCACAGCAGAGCCGCCCTGCACAACCGCTCTGGACCAGGGAGCGGCAGGGAGGGCAGCAGTGGGGTCTGTGGCGCGGATGGGGGTCCAGCAGCACACCTGAACAGCCCCTCAGCACTGGCTGACGTCCCTCCAGCCCCATCCACCCTGTCCACAGGGGAACCTTGACACCTGGCAGAGGTTTGCCCTGCTGAAGTGGGAAGCGCTGCCACACGTGACCCCTCCACCATGGGCCCTTCCCCTCTGCGCACGCAGAGCGATGGTGGCGGCAGTGGGCCCTTGTGACCGGCCGGTTTGGGGAGCGCTGGGGTGGGGGTGTGGCACCGGCAGCCACACCACCAGACAGGCTTCCCCGGTATTTCCCAATCAGCAGGGCCAGCCTGCCCAGGGAGGGCCTGACCCTGCCATGGGAAGCAAAAGCAAGAGCTAACAAAAACAAAAAGAACATTTTTTTCTATTTCCCCCCCACACACACACTGTACCTTGGTATCAGACATTGAGCGCTAAATATGTTAGGGGCTACTATTTCTTTGTTACATGGAAATATCCCTAAAGAAAGGAAAAGTGGCCAGCTGCCCCTCTTTGCATAGCTCAGGTTTTGCAGATACCTTTTTTTGTGAAGAGCCTGACCTATTTAGGGCAGCAAAGCAAGAGCTGAGGGCGGTTATCACCAGGGCTGACACACAATTCAGTGCGGGGGGAGAAAAATCCAGCCAGCAGTGCAGAGCTATTTCAGCCAGACGGTAACGCTGGCACAACAGCAAATGGTTGTAGGCTGGCCATGACTGACCCGGAGCTGGAAATTAAATAAAGGTCCCACACCTTTATTGAAGTACCAAAGAAACACTTCCCTCGACTGGCATTTCCAAAGGAGTATGGGACAAAAACTCTGGCAGTTTTAAAAATTAATCTTTAGCTGTTACAAGGGATTTGATAGAGCACCAGCCAGGGCAGGCCGTACTCCATGGTGCAGGAGGGAGGCTCAAGGCCTGCACAGCCCTGTCACACTGACGTGCCCCAGAGAAGCCATACTGGAAATGCTTTCCTCTCTGTGTGGGAGGCTCATGCCTCATCCTTCCTCCAACCTCAAGGGAAGGGGGCTGGAGATGAAAACTTTTGCCTGAGACTTCAAACCCCTCATAGTCTCTGCCATTTCACAGAGCTTTGCTTCAGGCCCATTTCTCAGAGGGATAAAAAGGCTGAGAAATCCCTCTGCATCTCACCTCTGCTGTCCAACCACACACTGTGGCTCCCCATTCCCCAAAGCTCTCCTTCCACTCTCCCCCGGCCCCAGTGGGGATGCATGGCTGGGGGGGCAGCAGGGAAAGGGGTGCCGGGGTAGGGTCCCAGGTCCCGCTTTCCCTGGTCAGGATGGCACCAGGAAGGGTGCAACAGTGGGAGCAGACACAGCTCAGCAAGCAGCCAAGAAACATTCCCTGTGGAAAAGAAGAACATGAAAAATCCTCCTTTTTCAACAGGGAAAGAAAATGCCTGACCACCTGGTGAAAAGAAACATGGACTGAGCAAAGCACGGCGTGAAAGTAGCTAAACAGCAGTTAATCCTCTTTTATGCCACTGGGATGAAAGCAGTTTAGTGAGGCCCATGAGACTACACCAAGCTCAAGCCAGGAGATTTCAGCCCCGGGTCCCCAGCACTCACTCCCTGCCAGCTCCCAGCCAAGCACCATTTCCCCTCTCTCCTGCCCTTCCGGAGAGCCCAATTAGCAATTAATCAGCAAACACGGAGAGCAACTCCCTCTTCTCCATGTGCCACCAAGCCAAACTTGAGAAGAGCTTTAGGCTTTCAGTTTTTAAGTAGTTTTCTCCCTTGAAAGGCAGTCACAAACTAAAAGCAGGCACAAACAGCTGTAAAAGCCCACGGCAACCCTCCACCTGCAAAAGCGAGCCCAGCTCTGCCACCAAGCAGCAGGGCAGCCCAGCCTCGCAGGGGATGGGCCACCACCAGGCAGAGCCTGAGCAGCACCGATGTGCCAGCACCTCGCCGGTAACAGCAACGCCCCACTCCCTCTCTCTCCATCAAGCACATCCATCCGCATACCTCACAGCCCTGCTGTGTGGCTCAGAGGCACGTGTCCCCTCTCCCAGGGGCTTGCAGCTCTAGCGGATGCCGTGAGGGCACTGTGGGGTGCAGGAGGGGTGCTGTGCTGCTGCACCGAGGCAAGGAAAACCCTCTTGCTCTGCCCTGTCCCTGACACCTGGCTTCAGCACCAGTCCCTGAGGGACACCCCTCCATGACCAGACACCAGACTAGGACCTATGGTCAAGACCCCCTCAGAGGTGACCTAAGCCTCCAGGAAATGCTGCAGCTCCTGGCAGCAGCCATGAGGACAATGGTGCCCTACAGCCTCCTGCACTGCTCCCTGCTGCATCACCAGGACCTGCCACCTTGTTTGCACAGGGCGCCCAGTGCTCCTCGAGGAAGAGGTACCTGGGGTAGGTCATGCTGCTTAGAGAGTCAAGCCTCCCAGCTGGGTCCTCCTGCCTCCCCCTGCTGATGGTCACCCACCTTGCCAGCAGGACGAGGGCTCCACACGCCTTGGGGAAACAGGGCCTCCAGAAACCCTGGGACATCACCACTTGGTCACCCACATCCCATCAGGTCAAAACAGCCTCTGCACATCGCCAAGATGGTGGCATCAGGCTGGCAGGTTGGCATCCTCTCTTCAGACTCATGACTTGGGCATTGCTGAGAAGCTGCTGCCAGCAGTGAGCAGAGCCAGACCCGGATGTCACAGAGGCAGGAGGGACCGCAGAAGGACACCAGTGACCAGGCGCCCCTGGGGCTGGCCAGGGCCAGGGGTGCACTTACCTCCACCGTTCTTGTAGCAGAGGTAGGGGAAGCGCCAGACATTTCCCAGGCCGATGATCTCCCCAGCCACGGACAGGACATACTCCAGCTTGTTGTTCCACTGCCCTCGCTCCAGGGTCTGGTCATCGTCCCCCTCCTTTTCCATGCTGGGGTGTGCAGGCACCATTTCGCCATTGCTGACAGCGCCAGGGACTCTGTAATCCATCCCACCTTCAGAAGGAGTTTCCTTCATTATGTCCAGCAAAAGCCATGCAATGAGGCAGAAATTTGGGCTACAGGAGGCAAGAGAGGGGAGAGCGCACACATACACACACACTGAATCGCTCCTCTTTTGCTCCTTATAATGATTCCTGCTGGCAGCAAGGTGCTAAAAGCACGCATATGCTTTCACTGCTTAGTCCAAAACCAGTCCTTAAAAGCCACTATCAGTTTCATTATTTTTAATTGACTCATCTCAAAACACTACTGCTTCTGGAAGCCCATCCTCTAAGCACAGTGTTACACAGAAAACCCAGCAGCTCAGCCAGGCCGGAGCTCCTACTGCGGCAGATACAGGGAACAGACTTCGTACCAGAGGCGAGCAAAAGCAGGATCAAATACTTGACAAGATATTTTATAAGGGTTTCTCTTCTCCCCTGTTGCTGCTTACCAAGGTCTGGTTTTGCAGACCATGTAATGAAAGCAACAAAACACAGAGATGTCTTAGATGCAGGAAGAGGACAAACTGAAATAAGAGGGAAACAAGTTTCTGCTTTCGGTAGTGACAACTGTCGCTGGCAATCTACTAGGCTATAAGAAAAAGTGATTTTTTCAGAATGGTGCTGTCCTAATAGCAAGAAAAGAAAAGGTGCAGATGCCATAGCTATCTGGGATCTCACCTCTCCCAGGGTCTGCCCCTCCAAACATCTGCCTGTTGCCTGCAGAGGCTCCCCACAGTACTGCTCTCGGGAAGCTTTGGCACCGCAAAAGCTTCTCCCGTCTCTAAACAGATCTCTGCTAAGAGAAGTAAAAGATCGGTACAGAGTAGGTGGGCACCTCTCCTGCTGTGCTACCTTCCACCAAAAATCTCCAAGACAACGCCTCTCCTCCCAGGAGAGCCAGGGAGTGACTGTTGGTGCACAGCTGGTGCCTCAGAGCACGATGAGGAGACAGGTATGGGTGGCACCAGCTCTGTTGCAGCCATTTAGGAGGCTCAGGAGGTGTTTGAGCTTGTTCCTCATGGGCAGGATGCCCTCCTGGCTCCGGAGCCCTGCAGGGCAAAGGGTGAGAACTGTGGTTCCCACCAATGCCTGGTGCCAAAGCTGGGATTCCTGAGGACCTTGAGCCAAGGAGGGCACCTTCCTTCGCACGATGCCAACCCTCAAGGCTGCTTGTGCCCTGCAGAGGCAGCTCCCCCAGCCCCAACCTAACACTGCCATTCATTCCCGCCTGCAACTCCCTTGCCAGGAGAGCAGGAAAAGGCACTGGCAGCAAATGACACTCTCCCCCATCGGGGGGAGGTGGGGGGGGGGGGGGGGGGGGAAGGCAAAGCAGCACTTTCAACATCTCCCCTCCCCCTACGTAGTCCCCTATAAAACACTTTGAGCCGTGAAGAGGAGCAAGGAACACTGGCAGGCATTTGACAGCGGCTGCAAGGAAGGACTAGGAGGACCCCTCCACACTAGAAAATGATTAAACAGGCAGAAAGCACGCTGTGACCTCTCATCCACAGCAGACCCGGGTGGGTGTGGGGCACGGGGGGGGAGCAGGGCAGAAGAAAACAGGGACAGAAGTGTTACCTTGCGGACGGCGCTGTCGGGGCGCGAGCTGACGGGAGACGCGAAGGCAAGACCGAAAGGTGCTGGCTATTTAAAGTGTGGAAAGAAAAACTCAGCAGTGGTGTAATCCTAGACTTCGCCCAACCCACATTCCTTCCCCCACCCCCCAGGGCTGGACAAAACCCTACACATGACTGATTTCATGGCCAGTGCAAAGGGGCTCGTTCCCCCCGCCTGCGAGAAGGGCTCACGCTGCCTCCGCCAGCGCTCTGCCTCCCGGGCCGGGGACCGCTTGGCTCCTGCTCTCCATCACCTCTCTGCCCAATGCTGTCCCTGGAAGCACAGGAGACCACCGCACACAGGTGCCCTCACAGCCCTGCCCTAGGGGGCCGAAACCCCGAGACCTGCTGGAAAGAGGTAAGAGACAAAATACAAATTCACAGTGAATTCCCATCACAGGGTCTCTCCTTGGCAGGGAGGGCACGGGCACAGGGCAAGGTCCTGCATCGCAGCCTGACCCACAGTGCCCAGGGGCCAGCCGGGTTGTGCCGTGGCTGGGAGCAGCAGTGGGCAGCAGAGCTCTGAGCTGGAAGTACTCTGCTAAACTCTCTGCTGCTTCTTACTAAGGGCCCAAACCAGCCTCATTCAGAAATTTGTCAGGTTGTAAACTCTCTTCCCTCACACACAGGGATCTTTGCCACTGGTCTTTCCCAGGAGTAGCACTGCCCCATCCCAGGACATCACTCCAGAAGCTGCAATGGGAGCAGGCAATCAAGAAACAGATGAAAAAAATCACACATCAGGGAGAAAACCAGCCCCAGTTGCACATACCCAACACTGGGCTGCAAAATGAGCTGCTCAGGAAGGAGATCTTGGGATTACTGCAGGTAGTTAGTTACCTGACGACATTAGCTCCGTGACTTGAGGCCATACAAAAGGCAAAGAGAACAGGATATTGTTCATAGTAGATGTGTTACAGCTGTGATGGTCCAAGGATGCGAGGTTTTAAAATATTTTTATTACATCTGCTGATGAATATCTGGGGCAAGAGAGAACAAACAAAAAAAATTTCACGTTTTTGGGTTCAGTGTCCTTGTGTCAGGCCTGCAAATCAGCAGCAAAACCTGAGCTGTGTATAGGCAGTTTGAGAAGGTATTAGGAGAACAACAGGAACAAAGCAGCAAATGTTACATTAATCTATGGTGTGCCCACACAGCATGGGACTTCCTACAGAAGAAACGGGGAAAGGGAAGAGGGACGGGCAGGGGTAAGGAACGGATTCAACCAAGGAGTGATAAAATACATGACAACTTCTCGTCTCGGGAAGAGATGCCTAGGAAAGGGTTCCCTAGGATAAAAAGAGGATGACAACAGAGGTCTAGGAAACAAGGAAAAGACAGAGAAGATTAATATATTGTTCTCATAATGCAACAACTAATGACATCCAATGAAATATTCAGATTTAAAACAAAAGAAAATACTTGTTCCTCTCACTGTGCATAATTAATTAAACGAGGTACCCATGGCCATTGCCACAGAATATCGTTTGGAAAGGAACTAGGTAAATTCACAATGAGCTGCTCCACAGAAGCAGTGTTTAAACAGGATGGTCCTTATTTGGATCCTTATTTAAACAGTCAGCTCCAGTCCTCAAGTCGGTGATTCTTAGAAACCAGGGAAGATGTTCCAGAGGAGGAATTATGCGAGATGGTGAGAAGCGGAGAACATACCTGCGCAGAAATCATCTCACAGTGAATAGTGCAGTTGTTAAATAGTTAGGGTGAGGATATAGGGATTAAAAAACAACAGCAAAGTCGAATTATACCTTGCCTTGTGCAACAGATTGGTATAAGGAGAGAGGAGATTGAATAAGGAAACATTTCTAGAGATTTTCAAAACTACTTTGTGCATCAGCATCACAGCTCAAATATCCCTGGATAACCATGATCACTACAGTGCACCGAGGGCAATAATCTTATCAATAAGACAACAAGCTAATTGGCAGGAACTAATAGATTGTGATAGGAAACTGTGTAATCAATAACAAACTATTTGACTCCCACCCAGTGAGATAAGACTGCGCTGAACACAACAATAAGTTGAAAATTAAAACAAATGTTCAGTGCAAACATAAGCAGCAAGGGGAAATATTAAATCTACAAGTGCAAAAGCAAGCTGGAAAATCCCAAGCAAAGCATATTTAAAGTAAAACATCACTTTACACATCTTCTGGGGTGAAACAAGAAAAAGTCCATATGTTTTGGGAGATGTTATTTCAGAGAACAGAAAAAAAAAGATTTTTTTATCCTTTTTTACTGAAGATAGGAAGAAAACCAACAAATATCACAAAGGATCAGTTAAGACTATAGAAAAAGATGTTTTCAATACACATTTTTGAAATTGCAGAAGGCAAAGAAACTGGGAGGGACTTTAATCAGCCCATCAGAGGCAATGAAAATCTAAAGGGAAAAATGCAAAGGATGAAATCTTGATATCTAAGATTTTGAGTCTGTAATCGTATCTAAGCCAAGCAGAAGAACGTGAACAGTCAGAAACAAAACGTTAGAAAAGAAACAGATTTGAAAGAAACAAATAAGAGAGATGGAAGAATGTGAATCTTTAAGAAACAAACAAACAAAAAAAACCCCAAACAAACCAAAAAACCCCCCAAAAAGGAACAAACCTAGATAACATGCACACTGTAGTAACAGGAAAGCAATTTCATCCTATGATAATGCCATTTAAAAGTATTTGGATAGACATACGTACATATGTTTTATGTATATGAATAAGGAGAACACTGGGGAGGGGCTTTTGCAGCAGCGTTGTGCAAGCTGAACCTCACCAGGTGGCTGCAGAGCATCTTCCTCCCAAAGCTACAAGTGCTGGCAAGTGGCAGCACTGATGCTGGTGCCCATCCTGCGTGCATTGCTCTCATGCCATCCCCCAGGATGGCACAAGGGGGTTATTTTGTGGGTGGCCTCCCCTACAAGAGGTACGAAACAGGAGCTTGCCTGTTTCATAATCCCCCAGATCATAGGGCTGAAGATGGCGCCAGCCGGAGCAGCCACACTCCTCCCAGCCCGGTCCCAGGCGGCTGGGCTGCGACCCGCCGTTTATTGGGACATCCCGCGCTGGAGCGATGCCTCCCCGAGCGGGTCCTGAAGCAGCTTCCAGGTCCGGGCAGGCTGCCAAGCCGCCTTTGCTGGTGCAGAGCAGCACAGTGCTGGTGCACGGGGCACGAGTGGTGCACAGCAGGCTTAGCCGCTTCTTCTCAACACGCATTTTGGAGAAGAGCAAGAGTGCTGGGCCAAGGGGGTCTCTGTCAGCGTATGTCACACCGCAGCCAGGATGACGGCTGGAAAACCCTGATCCTAAAGACTATAGATTCCTCTCTTGAAATTTATGTTGCATTTTGCTCATCTTCCTCTCTACCTTACAACATTTGCCAAGATTTCTGTCCTCAGCTGGGTCCCAGACTTCCACCAGCAGCTGAGGCTGCACTCCCAGGGAAATGAACAAAGCAAGCCTGGAACGAGCTTCCTCTGGAGATAACGAGGTACTTCAACATTTTCTGGGTCAGATGTGCACAAGAACTGGCCCCAGCCTGTCTCATCCTGCACAAGCCACACACAGGAGTGCTGGACCTGTGCGCTCCAGTAGGAACCACAGGACCTACTCCCAGGTCTGCTCTTGCCTCGTGTCTACATCCAGCTGAGTAGGGAATGAGCATTAATTAGATTTCTCTCCTTGAAAGCACCCAGCCACCTCGAGAAGCAGTTCAAACCTAAAAGGAGGAGGGATTCAAAGGCACCCACTTAGAGGAATGATAAGGGAGGAAAGAGGAGAGGGAAGAGGTTACCGGGAGACATGCACAATCTTACTGCTCTGCAGGTAGCAGTGACTTTTAAATGAACTTATGCTCCTAACCCACCAAAGCACTTTTAAGAGAGCAGCCAGGGCACGATTGCTGCTGCAGCATTCCCAACATGAAGAAACCATCAGCCACATCTGAGTTTTGCTGAGCACGGAGAGCAGCTATGCTCCCCACTTCCACCTCCCCCTCTGCTCCTCTGTCACATGTGACAAACTGCCTCCATGTGTTTTGGGGCCATGTAATCTTGCAAGCCACCTCCCAGCTTCCAGGAACACAATTTGCCGTTATATTATCTGGGAACCAAAGGCCAGAGCAAATACGATGCATTTCCTCTATCTGATAACCACCCTGCTGCTAGCCTTTTCAGCCTGAAAATGTTATTCAGCTTAAGTGACCATTGCTGTAGCAAGAAAAATTGTCACAAATATGCATGGAAAGAGGATAAATAGAGGCTGACACTGGCTGGCACATTACAAGAACTCGGAGACCGCTCAGTGGAGAAGGAAGCCAAGGTAAGCACAAAGGATTGACTCCTGCTTGAGCCACTAAGCTCCCTCCCAGAAAAGCACATATATTTTGAAACTACAGTAGCAGAAGCCAAAAGCCATTGCAAGAGCCTGCAGTTCCTGCAGTGACAGAAGATCCTACTATAGCCATTTGGACAGCCTCATTCAGACGCAGCTTCCCTAGCAAATACCTGCTTCCAAATAACGACCCAAAAGACCAGACTCCAGAGGTGAGAAAAACTCTGTCCCCACCGGATGCCTGCAGAGCAGCAGAGGCCTCACTACTGTGCCCAGGCTGTTTGTGGTGCAAGATACGTGTGTCTGTGGACACCGTGCTCTGCATACAGGAGATAAACGGATGACTCTCCTGTGGTAGACAGAGCTCAGGGGCCAGCCTGAATGCAGGACAGCACAGACAGCACACTCACAGCGCTGGAGAACCGTCTCCTGCAGATATTGCTGCTGTACCCTCTGCTCCTCTGCACACAGAAAGCTAAGGGTGATGCTGGCACTGCGCTTGGTATGTAGGCTGACAGTGTGTTGATGAGTCCGTCTCTATGCACCTCTCATCAAAAGTGGTAGAGCAGAGGGGGAGAGAAGTTGAGACCAAAAGGGCTGTGCCCGCAAACCTGCTTTGGCTGTAACATGAATTCCTGGCCGCCTAACAGAGGGGCGGCAACAGAGCTGTCGATTCCCATCGCCGCTGTCTCGGCTGTGTCCAGTGCCAGCGGTTTCCTGCCAGACCAGGATGGAAGAGCAGTGCTTCTGGGTGTGCAGTGGCCTGTCTGGAACAGCAAAACCAAGACTAAGGCAGGAACGCACAGGCATTTGTATTGCACCCACAAGCACAAGCGCAGCAGGGGTGCCCAGGCAGACAGATCTGCAGTGCTTTGCACCTTACCCGTGCTTTGACTTCTGCGGAGTAGCTTGTCTCTGTTAAACACTCTGGCCCTTTGCACACATGAGCAAGGAATGGCATTTTTTCTGCTCGGAATTCAGAATTGCCCCGTTTCATTTGTGGGCAAAAATGAAAGCACCACAAGGTTATGCAGTTATAAGCACGTACGTATAGATGCCTATATATACGCTTATATTATAAGAGTTGAGTAGCAAGCAAAGACTCTTGAGCCTGAGACTTCAATCTTTTTAGCATCTCCTTGTACTTTCCCTCCAACTCCATCAGGTACCACCAGTTCCTCAGGGCTCTGCCCTAGTTCCATGTTGCCAGCGACTGAACAGCCTGAACAAACCCTGGCAAAGTAACTGTGGGAACAGAGCCTGAGAACATTTTAGGGAGAGGGCAGGAATCACCGTGCTTTTGAAGACTAGTCATTGACCTCCTGATGTGAAAAGTGATAGTTTGCATCAAGAAAATAACACTCACTGGTTTGTTTTTGCAGCCAAGGAGCTAATTAGAGGGCATTTTCATATCAAGAACCATATACAAAAGGAAATCATAATTTCAGGCTAGTAATGATAGCAGTATTGCTTAAGTGGCCCATAAGTGAGAAGTACGAGATCAGCAGATTCATTAGGTAGAAGGTAGACTGGGGGGTAGAGAAGGACCTGTATATTGGGACCATCGGGATGATGCTCTTTCCTTATGCTCTGCACACCTTACTCCTCTGAGGTGAAGATTATAAAATCTGAAACAGACTGTCTGCAGAAAGAATTAAATCAAAGCCATTTATAGGACTGGGATTTTAGATGCCCCTGCGCCCTGTCTGCCCAGAAGGGGGATGTTCTATCATGAAAGGCAAAAGCTTTTCTCAGAGGTGAGACAGGGTGGCACCTGTTTAACTGATTCTTGCACAGAAAACTCATAATCTGGTTTAAACAGGCAAGGTGTAGGCAAGGTTCTCAGAGCATCTGTTCATGCTTATTTACATACTCTAAAAAAAACAAAAAACAAAAACCAGTTCTTAATTCAAGAGACCTACTGGGCTGGTAACTACTCTGAATACAAAGTTTCCATTCTGGGAGAAAATCCAATAGCCAGCAATTGGTGAACAGAATGACAGAAAGTTTTAAAAAGTTTCTCAGAAATAAGTTTTCTAAGTAAGAGATGACAAAGCAAAAAATTTTGGCATTTCAAAAAAGGTCAATAAGAAATAAAACACGGGTTCAGTTTTTCCAGCCTCCAAAAATCAGAAATACAGCAGATTTTTAGAAAGCTCCTGCATTGCCAAGAGGCATTACCTCTTCAAAACATCCCAGGCAGCTCTTATCTCAGCACACGGAGTGCCCTGGCTGAGCTCCTGGGCCAGCGCAGCGCGCAGGGATGCTGCACTTGGAGAAGCACCACTGGGAGTCCAGAGCCTACCCCTGAAATGCTGCCTGGTCCCAGCACCCCACAAGGATCTGCAGAGTTTCACTGTGATTCCCGCAGAGTGTGTCAGCTCCCAGCTGCTGCTCATCAGAAGCGGTTTGCGTCTCTTGTTTTGCTGCTGCGGTCGCTGCCAGCCCGAGGCAGGGCAGGAGGAAGTGGAGGGACCTGTGCTGCTTGTCTTCTCTAACCTTCCCCTTGGCCGAGGCTGAGGTCCTGCAAGGTGGCGTATGCAGACACAGAGTGCGGTTACCTCTGCAGAGAGGGAAAAAGGGAGCTCACACACTGGAAACGTGCACCCTACGACTCATCTTCTGAACTGGCTCGGTGTTTGGTGGGGATTTGAGACGTAACATGAGCAAGACGTAGAGCCTTTAGACATCTGCCCAGACGGATGGGATTCTGCCTGAAGCAAGCTTCACTCCAAGGCTGATCTCCTGTCTACAAGTCATTCCTGTTCCAGTGGTCAGTTGCAACATATCATAGCACTGAGTCTCTTTCTTTATGCTTAGACATTTTTTCCTCAAAAATTTAGGTAAAGAGTCATTTGTGAGTTTTGACAACTTAAGCCAATCTTATTTTTCTATTGATGAGTGCTGGAGATGAAAAAGCTAAGCCTCAAATTAGATCCAGCTGATGTCTGAAGAAAGCTAACCCTTCCACCAGTCAAGAGGAGGAATGGTAGCGGAGCAGGGGGTTGGTGCCCAGGCACTACACACAGAGGTATTAGCAAACCCACATGTGTATTGGGTCCGGCTGGGTCAACCCCCACACACGTGCTAAATGGAGAAGGTAGCTTCTTGGCACTGCTTGGGAGCAGCCTTCTCCAGAGGGAACGAAAGGGGTGCTGCTGTTGCTCACATGCTTCATTCTTTGTCAGTTTTGAATATCAGATTCCAAGCATGTTACCTTCTTGCTACCATGAATTCAAATACTGATGCCCACCTGAAGTAAAACACACAGGGGCTGACCTGATCGAGAGGTCAGAAATACAAACACAAGGTATTTCCATCACGAACATTAATTAATTACTTCCTCTCAGCCAGACAGGCTCAGAGCATCACTGCTTTTTTTGATAGAAGACACTTCACTCCTGGGCACTACAAGCTAAGGCAGAGGGTCAGGTACTGCTTGCCAATCAGCTGATGAGTGCTGGAAATGTGGTTTCATTAAGTCAGTCACAGCCCAGATGTGAAATTTTCATCAGAGAAAAAAATGCAAGCATCCATGGTGATGTGTCCAGATGGGGGAAATAATTAAAAATATGGAGCCAATGAAACCTTTAATCTTGCCATTCACCATCACTGGGATCTAGGGGGAAAATAAGACTGGTCTTTGATATTCTTATTTACCCTACAAGTTTCCTACAGCAATGTTTGAACTGTGTAGCAGTACCAGCATACACCCTACTGCCAGAACAGGAGCTATGGATTTACACCAGAGCAAACCAGAAAACAGCCCTTTTTTATTGCAGTCCAAATTTGGTCCTAACAATGCTGATCGACATGGATGTAGCACTCTGCTCCCTGAGGAGGAAAGACAGAGGCTAATGGGACTTCAGGAGGCAGCAACTTACTGGAGAGATAAAGCCGGACTTTGACCGTGCAGCCGCAGTGAGGAACCCAAGCGACGCCCCACGCAGCCCCTTGACTGCAACAGCACAGGTAATAGCTCACAGCCACTGTCAAAAGTAGTCTGAAGATACTCATGCCTCTGCACTGTTCCCAAGCTCAGCCGCAGGCAGCCTGGAAGGCTGAGCCGCAGAACCTCTCTGCTTCCAGCATCTGGCTGGTGGAGAAGCTGGAGGATCAGCCAGGGCTGACAGAAGAGCAGCAAGGTGCTCACCTGCGTGGAGGATGGTCTGGCTTGGAGGTGGGGAATGCCAGGTCCACGCTTCCCTGCAGCAGGGTAAGGAAATACCGAGCTGCAAGGTAGGAAAAGCTCTGGAGAGGCAGTTTGCAGTCTCACAGCTTCTCTGGAAGTAGACAGGCAGCCTAAGAAGGGTGGGAGGTGAGATGTCCCCAGCTGGGAAGGGAAAGCAGCTGAGGAGGAGCAAAAAGAGCCTGCAAAGGGAATCTGTCCTGATTTTCTTTGGCCTCACTTCCCTCGGAGCAGGGATTTCCCAAGGTGTAATGGGAAGGCCCAAGGGAGGAAAGCAAAAAGCACATGAAGCAATTGTGTTTCTCTGTGATCACCACAGCAGAAAGAGAAACAGGGACTTAGAACAGCTGTTTCTTAGGACAAAGCAAAGCAAGTTTCTTTTTGCAGAAATCTCAGGTGTTGCTTGTGCAGCAGCACTCTGCGCACTCTGTAGACAGGAGTTAAAAAAAAGAAGTGTCTGCTTTCTGCTCCAAACAGGAATCTGACCCATCGGCTTCCTAGAATTGCCTTACTCAGCAAGAAAAAAGAAACCACCTTTAAGTTGTGAATAGCTTTTCTGTTGCTGTGTACTCTCTTCCATTATTTGTTATTTGTTCAGTTTTGTGTATACTCTAACACCCCTAAATCCTGGGGTGTGGCCATTCCAAGTGCATTCCTACCAGAAGCTAGGGAAATCAGTGCTCCAGCCGTCAATTCCCTGCGCACACATGCACATTCAGGAACAGGGCAGGATCCTTTCTGAGCACTGTATTGCATCCTTACTAATTCATAACCTGTCATCCATTCCCTTCTGACAAATGTAGTTTGCAAAAATAGTGGAGATATGAAAGGCCACTAAAGCATCATAAACATCGTGGGAAGCACTCTCTTAAACTCCTTAATTCTTCTGAAAACCACTTATGATACATTTTCTTCTGCACCTACATTCCCCGTAGACACAGCGAGTCCAGGGCTTAGGGCATCAGTGCCGGACTATGTCAGCTTCTTCCCTCCTTCACAATCAGGGAAGTCTGCCCACCCCTCAGGGCAGAGACTCTGGGTTCTCTCTGGCAAGCTACTCCACAAACTTCTTCCATACAACAGTAATTGTGGGGGGGGAAAAAAAAAAGAAAAAAAAAATAGCCAGGACTGACAAGGTAAAACTCAGAAAGCAAGCAACCCAGCTGTCTTTAAACTTTACCAGTATGGATACAAACCTAGATGATGGTTTACAGCTGCACCAGCAGATCACCACCTTCTAGCAACAGGTGAAGAGCAGAAGCACCATGCACTCACCTGGGGGTTCATCAGCATTAGGTAGGGTTGCTACCAGATGATTCCACTTCCTTACCAAGTATTCCCAGACACTGGTGTGCAGCCATTGTGTCTCCCAAGAATGTTTCTAGGCACAAGCATCTATCTCCTGCCTCCTCCTCTCCTCCTGAAGAGACTATCAGGAAAGCTGGTAAGGAAATAATGGAATGCAACGCTATCAATACACTACTAATGTCTAGATTTTGATCTTTATAGTATTTTGCTCTGATAATGCCATTGCAGGGACCCACATAAGACCTGGCTAACGAGATTTCCAGCTGTATAAAGGAAGAGTTAAACCATTAGCTGACAGAAGTAAACAGAATGCGCTAGTCATATCCCAGTACAGTCTGAGCTATTTCTCAAATTCATAATTTGGATTTGTGTAGGCTCCACTGCTATTATCATACAACAGCTGTAGCAAACACCTTATTCCTTTGAGGAGAAATGCAGCGTGCCCAGTGCCTGGCGGGTGACCGAGTTGCTGCAAGATCGAGCATGGACTGCATCAACCTGGAAACGGATGCAGCAGTTCCATTTGGTACGTCGCCCATCCATTAGAAGCAGATGCTGGGCTGGCTAGTTACATCAGCAGTGTCAGGACCTGCATTTTCAAAGATGGCAGTGCTCCTTGGATATTAACACCCACAGCAGTTCCTTTAAATTACTTTTTTGAGGGGGATGGGGAGTCACTGCCAAAAATTGGCTTTTGAAAAGCCTCCAATTTAGACACAATGCCCCATCTAGGATTGAAACTACTCATTGCAGCAGGGCTTTTGTTTCAAAGGCATTCAGAGCATGTCTCCTTATAAATATTTGTTTTTCAATAAACCCTTCCTACTTCCATTGCCTTTACCTTCCAATTTAACATGCATTTGTACCGAGTCATCTCATTACATAAGGCTCAATGCTCTCAGTATCTTGCTGTGCAGCTTCCAGCTGTCCTACGCATTTATCACCCTCCCAAAGCCAGCGCGGCTAGAATTTCGATAAGGGCTGGATTTATTGCATCTCCCCCTGACTTGGTGCTGCAAGCAGAGTTCCTGTTTGATTCAGGCAGGCTGACCAAACACATTCTTAGTGGCCACAGCTGGAGGGGATTTGAAGGAGTTCCCTGCTTTTCATTTGCATCTAACTCAAGGAAGCCTCAAAGCTTAATTTTAGCAGACCACAGTTCTCAGCTTCTTACAGGGGCAATTAACAGTGATTTCGGGGAGAACAATTTTAAGAAACTTTTTCCACCCTTTTTAAGATCTTTCATTTCCAACATTGTGTTGGTTTTGCGTAGCAAGGTTTTGGTAGCAGGGGGGCTACAGGGGTGGCTTCTGTGAGAAGCTGCTAGAAGCTTCCCCTGTGTCTGACAGAGCCAATGCCAGCCGGCTCCAAGACGGACCCACTGCTGGCCAAGGCCAAGCCAATCAGCGCCTCTGTGATAACATATTTAAGAAAGAGAAAAAAACAGTTAGAGAGCACTTTTGCAGCCAGAGAGAGGAGTGAGAAGATGTAAGAACATCTGCAGACACCAAGGTCAGTGCAGAAGGAGGGGGAGGAGGTGCTCCAGGCGCCGGAGCAAGATTCCCCTGCAGCCCGTGGTGAAGACCATGGTGAAGCAGGCTGTCCCCCTGCAGCCCATGGAGGGAGGATGAGGGGGTGTAGAGATTCCACCTGCAGCCCGTGGAGGACCCCACACCAGAGCAGGTGGAGACACCTGAAGGAGGCTGTGGCCCCGTGGGAAGCCCGCGCTGGAGCAAACTCCTGGCAGGACCTGTGGATCCGTGGAGAGAGGAGCCCACGCCAGAGCAGGTTTGCTGACAGGACTTGTGACCCCGTGGGGGACCCACGCTGGAGCAGTCTGTTCCTGAAGGTCTGCACCCCGTGGAGGAGACTCATGTTGGAGAAGGCCGTGAAGGACTGTCTCCCATGAGAGGGACCCCACGCTGGAGCGGGGGAACGACGAGAGGAGTCCTCCCCCTGAGGATGAAGAAGCAGCAGAAACACCGTGTGATGAACTGACTGTAACCCCCACTCCCCGTCCCCCTCTGCCGCTGGGGGGGGCGGAGGTTGAAGCCAGGAGTGAAGTTGAGCCCAGGAAGATGGGAGGGGTGGGGGGAGGTGTTTTAAGATTTGGTTTTATTTCTCATTCCTCTGCTCTGTTTTGCTTAGTAATAAATAAGATGAATTCCCTCTCTAAGTTCCATCTGTTTTGCTCATGATGATAATTAGAGAATGACCTCTCCCTGTCCTTATCTCGACCCAGAAGTTTTTTTTTAGTTATACCTTTTCTCCCCTGTCTAGAGAAGGAGGGGAGTGATAGAGCAGCTCTGGTGGGCACCTGGCCCCCAGCCAGGGTCGACCCACCACAAACATACAAAATGACTGTTAACATACAGCGTTTCTTTCAATCAGTCATTATTTTTAAAGGTATGCAACACATACCTAGAATGACAGCAAGGCATGTCTGATATGCAGTTGATGAGTATCTGAATAGTTCTTGCTTTACTTTGCTACAACTCAGTGTTGCACTTCTAGTAACTGTTGTTAGAAGAACACCAAATAAAGGTGATAGCTGTCCTTGGACAGCTGCCTAGTAAACAGCCTGCTGGTGAATGAACAAGGCTGCAGACTGTTTCATTTCTTCTAGATCAGATGACCCCGTTCATGCTGATTCGTAATATGCTTTTCTTCCAGTGTGAAGAACTGTGTAGAAAAGGACTATGCATCAAAAACATTGACTTCAACCAGACCAGCTTGGACTTGTATCTAGATGTATGGAACTGATGTCACTGCTCACCAACCCACGTGGAGTTCAGGTAAGAAGCAGCTCGATTCTGCCATTTAGAGTTTTCCATGCATCTTACAAACACCAATTCAAATAGGTTGGGTTTTATTCTTTGAATCTTATTTGCCAGAACAATGAAGGAACCCCTGGGAAATGTCTGCATGGAAGATCATTTTCTTAATGGATTGCAATGTTCTGCATGTCATGCTGTCCTGGTTCTGGCAAGGACAGAGTTAATTTCCCAAGGAACCAGGACAGGTGAGCCAAGCTGGCCGGGGGCTATTCCATACCATGTGCCGTCATGCTCACCATAAAAGGGGGCCAGTCGGGCAGGGGCAGGTCCAGCATGGCTGAGGTTGGTCCTCGGATCGGTAAATTGTTCTCTGTTATCACCCATTGTTACTACCTGTTATCAGCACTGTTGTTGACTGTTTCCCTCTCCCTTGCTGTCCCAGTAACCTGCCCTTACCCCAACCCTCGAGGCTTTGCCTTTGTCTTTTCGTTCTCCTCCCCGTCCTGCCAGGGGAGGGGTGAGCAAGCGGGGCATGGTGCTCAGCTGCCGGCTGGGCCTAAACCACCTCACACGCCCATTCAGTGAAGAGGAGAAACAAGGAGGATGCAGGCAACTACAGGGCAGCCAGTCTCGCTCTGGTCCCTGGGAAGATTATGGAACAAATCTTCCTTAAAACCACGTTCAGGCCCATGAGGGATAAAGTGACCGGTAATAGTCACCACTACAGCACTAGCCCAATCTGGCTGCGATCTGTGATGAGTCCTATGGATGAAAGGAGAGCAGTGGTTGTTTACCCTGACGTACAGCAAAAACACAGAGAGCGGATGGACAATCTACAATGGAGGTGAAAAATGAGGTGGACTGCTGTGCTCAGACTTTAGTCAATGATTTGAAATCTAGGAGGTGGCCAGCTGCAAGTGGAGTACCACAGGGGTTGGTACTGGAGACAATACTGGTTTATGTCTTAGCCACCTGGGTGATGGCACCGTCATCAAGCTTGCAAATGACACCAAACTGAATGATGGGAGGAGGATGGGAACAGGACAACCCAAAACATGGGAGAGGGCTCCCATTCAGTTGGATCTTGACTGGCTGAAGTGATGTGCTGATAGAAAATTTGTTACATTCATCAGTCCTGCACCTGAGAAATAATAAATCAAGGGACCTGGGGCTAACAGTGGACACATTGAATAGGAGTCAGCAGTGTGCCCCCTTGCAGACATAAAGGCTAACCCAGTACCAGGCCGCACAGTAAGACCACGGCCAGCAGGTTAAAGGAAGTTATTTTTCCGCTGTAGTCAACACCTGAAGCTGCAGCTGGAGTAAAATATCCAGTTCTGGGCTCCTCAGTACACAGACACTGACAAACCTGAAATAAGTCCAGCTGAGGACCACCAAGATTGTTAGAAGGCTGCAGTACATGACATGGCTCAAGGGAGGCTGAGCTGGGTTTTGTTCAGCTTGGAAATTAAGGCTGCAGGACCTGCAGCCTTCAACTACCTAACAGATGGTTACAGAAAATATGGAGCCAGACTCTTCAAGAGGCAACAGGCAAGCTACAGCAAGTGAGCAGCTGACTGTATAGCACACAAAACTTTGCACTGAAGATAGTACAAAACCAGAACAGGAAGCCAGAGAAGTTGTTGAATGCCCATCTCTGGAAATACTCAAAACATGATTGGGCATAGCCCTGAAAAACTTGCCCTCCTTTCAAAGTCAGCCTTGCTTTGGTGAGGAGGTTGACCCATATTGACCTCCAGAAGTCCCCCCAACCTAAATTACTCTACAATTCCAAAACCTGAAAAGATCAATGCAAGCTTCACAGTGTGACTAACAAAACACACAGATATCTCTTTAACTTATGCTGTGTGACTGTATTCCAATCCCTTAAGATAATTTTCATATCATCATCAATTTTACCTTAAGGCCTCATCATCCAATAGTCCAGGCTGCACAAGCATCCGGGTACAGATGATCTGTCAAAAGCATGACTCCTAAAAGCAATGGTACTGAAGTTCAGGAGTGACATTTATCTCTACACAAGTAAAGCCCCAGAATTCCAAGCCCTAGTTCTTAAAAAAAAATAAGCTTGAAACTGCATGGTTTGGATAACATATACAACCCAAGTCCTGGTCATTTTTAGTTCCTCACAACAGCTCAGGTCATTTCTTTGACCTTTTGTGTCAGACACATGAAAAGAAGTAACATGAACAGTGGCTAATACCCTTTATAGAATATGGCATTAAGATATGTACCTTTCTAGATACATGAGCTAAGACTTTCTGTATACTGGCATTTTGTCCCCAAAGCATGAGATTTTTCCTACAGCTGTAGCAGACATGTATGAAAATTATTTCCTTAGCTTAACTTTGGCTTGCTGCTTTGCATATGTTTTTATAAAAATTCAGACCCCTAAGTTCTGGAGACAATACCACAGCTGTAGTTTTAGGTTTTTCAACCACTAACTACATATCTACAGATTTTTTTTCCAAAAGTTAACATTTATTCATAAGTTCATACTATCAGCAATCCTTTGAGAGGAATTATGCTCTTAAAAAATAAGTTTAAACAATAAGATGTAAAGCTAATGGTCTTCGGTTTATGAACCCCTTACTCGAAAGCAGATGAGAGATCCGTAACTAGAAAAAGTGTGGCAACCTCCTTTCAACAGCGTAATAAAAAGCCTCTCCATGTGATAATATGAAAACCAGCTACTAAAAATGTGACCTTTTGCACATTATTTGCACATTTCTTTCTGTTGTTTACTCTTCTATGCTGGTTACAAGCAGAATGATTGACCATTGCACAGATAGCTGTTTGTTTCCACCTCGTTGTAACTACTGCTACTATTAACATTCTCCACCACACCTTCTACTCAGACACATTCAATGCAGATTTACTAAAAGTTCTCTTTTCCAGTTGATGGTCATTACATATAACAATGATTTTATCGCAACAGAGAATGTAGGAATGATTAAGAGGATATGCTCAGTGGTTAACAGGACATGCTAACCATATCTTCCCTGTTGTGTCACGGATTCTAGGAGTCAAGAAGAAATACAGAACACTGGGATTCTTTAAGAAATCTTGTACTAGTCTACTTTTGGAACGATTAAACATTTGTGACAGATAGCCTATCCACTCCATATAGGGAAACATTTATGTAGTACCATCAGTTAAAGCTTGAAGGAAAGTAACATCTGTTTAAACCAGTTTACCAAAACTAAGCATACATTGAGAAGAAAAAAATGTAACTGGAGGCAAAAAGAGGGTATAGTCTAAGCTATACCACAGACTCCTTCATAAATAAACAAATAATACTCTTAAGTTTGCTAGGGTGCCCGTTCAGCCACATGCTTAACCACAACTTGCTCTTAAAACCATATTAGTCTTTAAGGAGTAGGAATTAGAAGTTTGTGCCAAATTTGTGCAGTCAAAAGCTCTCAAGACCCTGTATCTTCTGCCCTCCACCTTAGTTCTTTTTCTTTTGCACATCTTCCTCTTCCCAGGTAGCAGGCACAAATAAAACAAACTGATCAAGTTCGTCTACCTGAGGTGAATTTTTTTTTTGATGGATAATTCTGCCAGATAAATAAACTTCCAAATATTAGAGAACAAAAGAAGGGACACAGAACAGCCAAGACAGAAGACTTTTGTTTTTGTCAATATTTCTTTAAATCCCAATCCAGCTCCTAGTAAGACTGGACACTACTTACAACACTCCTAGAACTGCAGAAGAATGGAAACACAATAGGGAGCGAGTGGAGAGGGGGACAAGACAGCCCAGTGGCTGGCTTCAGACATTCACATACACAAAGCCAGCATCCATTGGAGTCGTTAAGGCCCAGATGCCCCACTAATAGGAACAAACCCAAACACAAAGGTAGCACATGAAATGTATTTACCTATTTAAACACAGGCAGCTGGTCAGGCTAGAATGGGGAAGGTAACTGCTAATTCCTTGTACTACAAGGAAGGAATGGAGTAAAAAAACCCAAGCCCACGGGCAGGTTTTTGCTTTGTGAACCTCTGTCTGTGCTGCTGGTTAACAGTGGTAAGTATAAAAAAATCAAAGAAAAATAATCTATTTATAGAACAAGTCAGTAGTCTGAGACATTTAGAAAAAAGTAAAAACAAGTCCTTCTTTAAAAATGGATTTACTAAAACAACTGTCACCCAGGATGACCCCAAGCCCTCTGGTCCTCTGGCAAAGCCAGGGGCAACTTCAAACAAGAACTGTTGCTGATTGTATGCTGGTACACATCCAGCAAAGCCAGCAGGGAGGGGGATTTGCACTGCGAACAGTATCTGCAGACTGCTTGCTCGTATCGCTTGAGGCCATGCCCGTAGCCTGGTGATACTGGAAATAGTTGTGAGTGAAATTTTTCACAGAAGCACATGTCAGTGTAACCTCTGAGGTAAGTGGGCTGTCTTCTTTCCTTCCCATCCCTGGGTACAGATCACAGAAGCTGGTGCCCTGGGTGCTGTACCTCCTTGCCAGCTCCATCCTGCGTGAGACAACTTTAATGTGCAGGAGTGCAGAATTCTAAGCAAAGCCTAGAACAGGAGAGAGCACCCCTGTAGAAAGGGAAGCACTCTGCTTTTCCCAAGCTCTGGTCTAGCTAGACATCTTCATGAATGCTTTCTGGCCCTCCTCAGGACAGGAAGATCAGCTATTCCCCACTAAGGAAAAAATTTTGCCTAGTGGAGTAGAGTTGGGTTTCTTTTTTGGTAAACAGAACCTTTGCTGATTTCTGAGATCATGAGCTCCTCTGCCCTTTAGCTACAAAAGAGAAATGAAAAGAAATTCATCCACTTGCTCCCGTCCTTATAGTGTAGTGTTAGCTGCCTGGATATGGAGGCAACTTAACTCTCCCAAGACATTGCCCTACTCACTGGGTTGGCAAGGGGAGGCAAAAGATAACTTCCAAAGTCACCTCCTTAGGGTAACCTGGTAGGCCTAAAAGCTCCTGCCTATGCCCACCAATTCCAGGCCAGCTCCACTGCCAACATGTACTTCTAACACCCTGAAGTGTCTAATCTAACAGCCTCTGGTTTGCTCAGTCTCTAAGAGCAACAGCCACACTCAAAGATGGAAGTACTCAAGTCAAAACACACTGGCTGGAGCTCCTAATCAGGCGATGTCTGCATAGATGAGTTGGTATCACTGCATTGACGTCCCCATTGTACGAAGGAAGCCAGCTGTAAGGAAGGGACCAACTCTGCTGCAGGTCTGTACATCCTTGGAAGTGAAGCTCAGTGGCTACATTAGCTTCAAACCCTCTCATTCTGGGTTTCAGTGGTCCGTTTCCCAGTAAGTTCCAGACATCGAGTAGTTGCTAACTTGTCTCCTTAAGATCTTCCATTGGTAGTTTGTAGCTCAATAAGAAAGGAGGAGGTGGTGCATGAGCAGGGCTACTTGGTCCCTGCATTGGCTTCTTTGCACAGTTTATACAGATGTAATCCTCATTCTCAGCCATTTCTGGAGAGACACCAACACAAACTTGATGAAACCACTCATCGCAGCCACCATCACACTGCACCCAGTCCACCTGCAAGAGATCAGATCAGTGACATGTTGCACATTAGAAGGAAAGACAGATAGGCATAGTTTCCATGAAGAAAATACTTTCTATTGAACCCACTTGATGTACCTAGAACACAAAAGCTTTTGGGCACAACTTAATGCCCTATAGAGCTTCGTTTAACAAGCTGCTTCAGTTTAATAGATAACAACACTCTTCCAAGAAGCCTTGCCCATCCTTAGACCTTCACAGTACTACTACAGAGGAGTATGGCACTTGGCTCTCCTCAAATGAAAGACACAGACTAGAACACATTTAAAATAGGAGCTTGCTCAGGGACAGTTACTTCAGCATAGATGAGATTCTACAAATACGCATCCTAAATTATATACATCCCCTTAGACTGCATCATCAACCTTTTGCAACTTAAAAATTACAGAAAACAGAAGGACTTTTTACTGCTTTTGGCTACAAAAAAGCCATATGACATCAGCAGCTTTAATACTTTTCTACCAGCCAGGTAGGTATTAGGTATACAGCTGGCCACCGAATGCCAAAAAAATGCATGCAGACTGTACCTCCGAACTGTCAAGAATATTTAGGCTACAACATTTCAAACTTTGCGCTGAACTTGAATTAGAACAATTAGGAAATTCATGAAAAGGAAATTAGAACTTAAGAAGGAAGAAAGATTCACTATTAGATTTCTGTAACTCCCTGAGTAAAAGTACATGTTAATTTGAGTCAGTGGCCAGAAACTGAGATCAGCAGAATAACGAACACAGATTCTTAATTTTAATGGCATGCACTGGTACAGCTATAAAAATTCTTACTGTTGTAGTTCTGCTTTCACCTTACAGAGGAATGTAAAAATAAAAATATATTAGAAAAATAACAGTAGTGGTAACCTACCTAAAATGAAGAAACATGATCACCTCAAGATTTTACTTTAGTTTGTAGGAAAACTATTCCTGAACAAATTTTTAAAAGTGACTAGTAATGGACACTAACAGCTGAAGCCTCAGTCATTACTTTCCTGTATCTGCCATTTTTTACTTTATATGGCATTCACCTGTTGAATGTACAAAAAGATGTCCAACCTTGCAGAAGGGCAGTCATTCCATTAAAAGCTTTGATTACACAATCAGGAATTTTATTCAGTTTCATTTATGGAAGTTCCATGAATTTTGTAGGACCTTCTTTATAATATGAACTTAAAGGCACTCTTCTCCCTCCGCAATCTAAATTTCTGTAAAAATGTACTAATATAACCTAATTATCATCTGTGAAGTAAACAGAATGGTGGTACAAAGACTGTATCATTTTTTGAGCAATTCATCTTCCAGTGTAATTTCTAACCTTGGTCTAAGATTAAGACTTCAAAACTGGTCTTTTTCAAGCATTCAAATGAATGCATTTGAATTCCATGTTTCAACTTTGCAAAACAAGAAGTTCTTGGCATTTGTTCCTACTCTCTCTCTTTTGCAAGCCAGTGCAGTATAGTTTCAATCTTATAGTTATTATTGGGAATGGGTTTTTTTTCTTCTTTCTAAAAGGCAGAAAATACACATTCCAGGAAAAAAAAAATTTTTGACCATCAATTAGTCCACGTTAAAAGCTGACAATCAGAACAGGCAATACCATAGACAGAGGCAGATCAAGTTTCTTTTGTAATAATCCAACTAGGTTTAAACATCACCGATTGTTTATCTCCAATGAGAAAAGTGCAGCACTGCAGTTTGTCAATACCTCAGCCTGCAAGATCACTGTTCACAGACTGCATGCAAGAAATAGAGACAATTTACTTCATTTAGGAGTACCAAACATCGCCCACTTCTGCTCAGAAACACAATGAAGTCAGGAACATTTCTAGCTGAGTCACAGCATTGAATCTTTGAATCAGACAATGTGTGTTGCACAGCCGGCAAAAAAATTAACACAGCTTGAAAGAGGTAAAACTCCCCAACCAAGAGAGAGTACCTTTTCCAATTCTCCATCTTCTCCTGTTTTAAAGTACCTAAGAGAATAAGGAAGTTCTGTAGTTTTATCTACTGCACCTGTGTACCGGCCCAAGTACTACTCGATCCTCTCTCATTTCCAATCACACCACTTCTTTTGTTCATTCATGCTGTTCAACCCAATTATTAAATTGCACTGGGGTTTTTGACTTCACATAGAATTGCCCACAGTAGAACTAAGCTAAAACTCACTTTGTCTTTGCAGGGCCTCTGGCAGTTCTGTGCAGCACATACAGCGTTCTCATCATCCGACTCCTCCGCTCCTGACCAGTCGTACTTAGAAGGAATATCTAGAACTTTCTTCTCTCTTTTTTTCTCTGTGCTCTCCTTTGTTAGTTCCACCTTTGTCACAACTGCCTTCTCTCGTTTTTTCTTCCGTTCCTCTTCCTTAGCCAGTTTCTTTGCCAGCTTGTTCAGCTCCTTTGTCTTATCCATGGTGAGTTTTAGCTTCTTCTTCTTGGGCTTTTCCAGTTTTTTCAACTCTTTAGATTTTTGCTTCATATCTCCAAAGAACTGCTCTGCTCTCTCCAGCTTTCGTTTCCGCTTCCTCTCAGAAGAGTCTCTCCCTCTCATTTTCAGTGGTTTCTCATCCATGCTGTCATCCTTCATAGAAAGGGTAAAAAGACATTTTTTTTTTCACATGCAAGTTTCCATATAGAGCAAACCTGTGGTTTGAAATGTCTTTACCTCCACCATTACCCTGGCATGGGATGAAGAAACCTATTCAACAACATACTGTTACAAATTCTACACCAAAAGGGGCTCAACTTTATTTTCACCATACTAGAAAAACATCATAAGTGGTATCTACTGCATCAAAGTACAGTGAATCAATAATGTCCATTGGAAAAAGTAAATCATCAACAAGGGTAAGGAGGCAGAATAAGCAATAATTACAACTCCTTTCTCACATTGCTTTTTAATAAAAGTTGAGAAGATTAATCATTTGTTAGATGCTCTTGCTTATTTTTCATCCTAGGTCAGTCTTGCCTGTAATTATTTTTGAGAGAAAGCAATTGCTATTCTGGAGATTAAGAAAGAGCAATTTGTGAATTCTTAAAATGTATCATCAACTCAAGCAAGAGAAGAAAGTAACAGATCCATTATTTGAATAGCTCCCAAACTGGCACACATTGTAAATATCCTGGTGTCATTAACAACTCCTAAATAGCAGATTCAGTTCAGAAGTGAGACTTAAAATTGGCAAACTCTGTCACTGCAGGTAGCATCCACAGTGACAAGTCCTATTTATATTTGAAAGATTCACATGTATAGCTCTTTTGTACAAACAGAACTGACTCAATTTCAGTTAATCCAGCTACATACTTTAACCTTAATAATTATTAATATATTAAGGACATACTATAAGCCAGTAAAGAAAGACTCTGTTTACTGTACATTACCTAATATAGCTACTCCATTCAAAAACAAATCTCTGAAGATTATTTTACAAAATCTACCTATTTTGCACATAAATAGACATAGAAAAGTATTGAATTCAAAATGGATAGTTCTGGTCAAACAAGTATTCATGAGGGTTAACCAGAAAATGTTGTAACCTCCCCACCCCCCCAAAAAAGAGTTGTACTTAACTATTAATCTAACAGTCTGGCATACTATTTATAAATTGCTATCTGCTGGCATTCAAATTGCTCTTCATCAGTTCCATGCCAAAACTATTACATTAAAAGACCATTAAGCTTACAAAGTGAAGTACTGGGGTCAAAACATGGCAAAGCTGTACTGCTTTGGAGGCAGGGTCTGCTTTATACTACTGTCCTAACTGATGGCAGTTTGGAAACACCTTGACTTATCCATTGTATATGGATGGCACTCAGAAAATGAGATAACTGATTCATAGGTCCATCTAACCTTGCTGTTCACAGCATGTAACCTTCCATCTTACCTTAGTGTACGCTACCAAAAGCCAAGAACGAACCATCTTCAATGTATTTCCTGTGCTGTTCAGTAACTCAAAAAACAATCATATACTCCATAACTACGTATGGTCAAACTGATCCCCATCTTCAGCTGACAGATGATAAAGGATGGGTTCCAGTACAGCTCTTCAACACTAGTGTTTACCTTCTCTTCCAGTACACACCCCTCAGTTGCACACACCACTTAGCCACTGCATGAATGATTTGAACTAGACCTCAGAATCAGCAGACAAGCCTGCCTCATTCACTGTCAGCTGAGCAGAGACACCAGTACATCTTCACAG
This sequence comes from Balearica regulorum gibbericeps, assembly GCF_011004875.1. NCBI lineage: Eukaryota > Metazoa > Chordata > Aves > Gruiformes > Gruidae > Balearica > Balearica regulorum. Next base: position 67,570,765 of record NC_046184.1, read on the forward strand.
AATATTAATAAAAAAATTACTATATCTATGTTATTCTGAGAAAGAATAGGAATCTTATCACCTGCATTACCAAACCATGTTTTATTAGAAAAGCAGTGTTCTTTTCCCAGTAACAACAAAAGTTCAGCAACATACAAGCATCAAGTTATATAAGCTAGTGTAGACTTTCCATCTTCCTAAATGTTTCTTGTAATTCTTTTGCAGATCGGTTCTGGTTCCAAGCATAATGAAGAACAGCATTTCCTTCCCTAACCTTATCTTTTCTAAAAAAAGATTTGCTTATGGAACTGCCTGAAAAAACTCTTCTAAATATGGTTAATTGTGGAGGACAGTGCAATGGCATGAGTGATCAAGAACTGAATTTTTGGATCTCTTATTCTGTTATTTTTCTGGAATCTGCTATTCCCCGGTTGAAATCCAAATATGTCAAGTAACTAAGCACTCAACTACCCAAGATTGTACTTTTTAAAAAAGCCCAAAATAATGTGGGGGGTTTTTTTAATACCAGAATATTTCTTCAAGTTCCATACCTCCATGACATGAAGGAACCTGTCCTCAGAGGGTGGATGAGTAGCCTGTAAAATCCGCCAGATGTGCTGAGTCTCATCCAGGGATACCTCTAGTAGATCTCCTACCATCATTAGATCTTCTAGCTGAGCTTTTGCTCCAGGTGACAGCTCCAATACAGGGGGCTCCAAACTGCGAGGTACCAGCGGACTCTTCCGAGGCTGCTTCCTTGGAGTGCTAGAACCTTTCAGACAGGAGGCAAGTCACATAAAAGGAAGAGATCAAACCCAAAAAGAAATTACATACTTTTTACCACAACACTCTAAGGAGGGAGACAATCTCAAGCAAAAGCCCTTCGCACAGGTTTATACATCAGACATCAGGAAACAACTGCAATGTAACTCTACTGTACCTTCTTATAGACAACATACCCTCCACAACTAACACAGAGCAGCTCCTCTCCTTACTGACTGCTCGTCCCAGCTATCTATTCAGTTTTATCTCAACGCATAGAAAAGCAAATACCTTGAGAGCAGCTTTTAGAAGCAGATGAATACGCATGTTCAGCACAGAATGAGGGAGCAGTCCACATGTGTGTCACCACTTCTTCTGATTTAATGGGGATTTCCTCATCACAAAACAAATTGGGCTCCAAGCTGCTAGAAGATTTTACGCTGGCATTGTCCTAAAAAAGACCCACAGAAAACATGCAAGATCTAGATCCAGAAAATACCTACTTCAAAGTAAATTCTACTAAGACCGGCCAGTCTGCTGTTTCTAAAATCCTACTTTGAAGCACCCCACCAGAGACACCAAGACCATATGTGAAAGGTACAAGTTACATCCCTACTTAAATACTGGATGTCTCTCTGGAGATAGGTCAATAGATTTTTTAGCCAGCTTGTGAGAAACATTTGACAGGTCTCCTCACTAAGCAGTCACTCAAGTGTAATCCTCAGAAGTAAACGTAATGACAAGAAGCTGACTCAGCCTACATAATCTTTTTGTTTGAAAAATGTGACTGCAAGACCATAAAGACTGTTATCGTTAATAAAGAAGGGGTATGCTGAGTAAATAATGGTTACTATAGAAAGAAACGATTAAAGACCTTACAGGTGAGGAAAAAATAGGGTGTGCTCCGGCACAGCAACAAATTATAAACAGATGGATGATCACATAATGGCAAACAATCAAATGTTGTCCTGGGATCAGAACTTTTATGGTAGTCTTGAACCATTTTAAGATAAAACCAAACACCAAAAGGAAGAAGGCTGTAATACTTGAAACTGTTGTGAATATTTCCATCGACAGAATAATGATGGCACTGGCTTGCGCTCAATGCGTTGTGTAGGACAGCTGCTTGATTTTTAGATGCACCACACTGAAATGGGACACATGCCTTCAGATGCAGGTGGATCCAATAAAAGAAAAGAGATGAGGAATCTCTTGGCAGTGGGAGAAGCTTTGTTTGCATTACATTAGACAGAGAATCCAGAGAAGACACAAGCCCATCTGTGTAGACTCCCTGATGTCTACCAGTACTCACTTCTCCCCTCTTCCTCCTTACCCCTTCAGGCAAAAATAATAAGGATAATCTCCCCAACCAGTTGTCTATATCCACAGCACTTTCCAGAACTTAACTACCCCATCACATTTTTGATGAAACTGGCAACAAGTTAAACATACTTGGCATGCCCTGTAAGACTGAAATCTTTCAGAAAACAATAAACAAGAAGCTGGCTTAAAAGAAGAGGAAGGCCATAGAGCAGTTATTGACAATATTTACCTGAAGATTAGCTGTGTGGGTCCCAAAATGGCCAACTCAGGAAATTGTACCACCCAGACACTGTCATTTCATGACATAAAAAGGGAATTTAAGAACTGTAATCTTTCTCTGGCTTTCAGTTACATGTTTAAAAGGAAGTGAAGTGCATACTAATGATATCAGTACAGAACCAGAAGTGGGAAATTCAGATTTAAACTGCCCAGATGAAAAGGTAGAATAAGTATATTTGGAAAGAGGAAGATATGTCTCCCTCTATAGTAAAGGTTCTATCTAGCACTATATCTTGTTCTGGATATCACATTATACTAGCTTAAAGAAAGTTCAGGGCCAATAGGGAAATTAATAAAAAGATATAACCATTTGGTGGCTATAGGCAACAAAGGTGCAAAGAAATGAGAAAAAAAAATACATGAGGCAAAAATGAAGGCAATTAAAGGTGAAGAAAATTTGCAGTAAATTTGACCAGTGAATCACTCTGCTTGGAGTAAGTCTTAAAACAAGCCTAGCTATTGTACTCCTAATGAAGTATTTGCTGGCAAGAATCATCTTTTAACTAGAAGAGGCACAATATAATTAAACAGGCCTTTTTACATCTGTTTTTGTAGCCATTGTTGTACTTGAGATATCTGAGACATTGGTTTGTGAAATATAGTCTACAGACCCTTAGGTATCCAAGGATTACTTCTACAGGGTCCACAAGAAGTTATTAAGAGCCAGTTATGATGCATCATAATCTATATACTTTTTTTTTTTTAGGCACATCACTCCACTGGAAAATGTTTGTAGATGACAAACTGGAAAAAAAACCAAACCACCAACCCTTGAAAGTCAAGAGTATAAAAATAATTAAACTCTAAGCAACTTTGCTGTATCTTTTGAACTTTGCTGCTTCTACTTCAGACCTGAAGAATTTGGTTGCCTGAAAATTTGTCTGCTATTCCAACCACGTTAGTTGACCTAACAGAAGACATTTCTGGTTTCTATCAGCTTTGCTTCCGCAGATTTTTACAATTACATATAGTGATGGACATCCAAATCAAAAGGGTAAGTAACAGGTTCTGAAATCATGACAACAGAATCATTAAACAAATTAAACAACAATCCTGCAAAAAACCTCAGATCCAGACAAGCATATGCCATCTTTCTTGATGCATGCTTTATCACAGCCTCAGAAAATGCCACGTCTTTCAGAAATGCTTTACTATGACTCCTGATGCAATGAACAGTTTGGATTTTTTTTAAAATAAAACTAATTTAATTAAAAGCTACGGCATCCCATTGCAATGTACTCTTGTTGGCATTTCACATGGGACTATAAAACAAATGTGTGTATTTGCATAAAGCTGCTTAGAAACAAAATACTAAAGACAGGAGATTAAGGCAAATCATATCTGGAAAATTTGCTGCCCCTTTATAAACCAGAAATTCTGCCTTAGAAGAATTTACATGACCACACTGTCTTCTAAGTTAGCATCTGTTAAGGTGGATATGACACTTTTGCTAAAAAGAAACCACTGCACAAGAAACAGTGGCGTTGCTTTTGTCTCTACATATATCAAAAGGACATTTCAGAAGTTCTGAAGTGAACTACATCACACTGAAAACACTTGGCTCTATACGATTACCTTTTCTCATGACAGTTCTTCTCTAGTTAAAATATTTCTAAATTCTAACTGCAGTTACAATTTCCAAACTGAATCCAGACACTAATTTTACAACATGATCCAGACACATAGTCCTGAATATTTCCACACGTCCAAAATTGAACAGATGCACCTCCTTTATATGAGGGTTAAAGGATTACAAAGGTATGAAAATGTGAAAGAAGCCCTGGCATCAGGAAACTTCTTACATGGCATGCAGTTTTCAAAGACTAATTTTTTGCTGTGGCAAAAACTGTTGAAAAGTTCTCCATATAGACGCTTATATTTATGAATCATGGTATCTCTGCATGGGGCATAAAGACAAGGTTCATCTTCCAAGGTATTATAAATACAAATCCCTTGAGAGGTGTATCTTTTTCCTTAGCAATAAATAGCACCTTTTGAAACTCAATCACAGGACATTTGGAAATTTTGACTAAAAATATTACAAAACTTCCCAATAGTCCAGAGCCGAGACGTTCAGATAAAATCAAGAAGTAGTACTTCTGCAACAGGAGCCCGGGCAGAATGAACAGAGACCTTGAGATATGAAAAATATTCTGAAATAAATTGAATTAATAAGAAACAGGTGTTCTGGATTAATTCCACACAGACAAGCCATATTCGATTACTTACCTTTATGTCATAGCCATACGTCTCCCTGATGTCTTCATCAGAGTCTGTCTCTTCATCATCGTAATCCAAAGTCTGCCGTGGGGATGAGGACACGCTCCCTATCACTCTGTTAAAGGCTGATTGCTGGAAATTAGTCAGGTGTCCCTAAAAGAAAAATGGAATATAGGAATGCAACAATAAAATTTCCAGAAAAGCCTATAAAAAAGTCTGAGTTACTAACAAAGAGCACAGTGGTTCTTTTGGCCTGAGGATAACTGGACAGTCACAGAAAAGCCTAGTTACGCCAGATGTGAAGAAAGAGAGGGAAATACCCAAGGAAAAAGGTTCTATTAGATTTTATTTCCATGTTTTTGAATAATAGTGACTAGAAAGATCTAGATGCTGCTGCTCAGTGCTACCAAATTATAGCCTATGGTTGTATAAACTTCTTCACCACAACTTCATCTGATTACTGGTCTCCATCTCAAGATGAAGAAATCAGCCCTAAAAGTACCAGTGTTTGCCTATAGTCCTCCCTGAAATTTACTAACAAGACATCAAATGCTCAAGAACGACAATCCATGAGAAATTATAAATACTGAGACCTTTGATTCTTGTCAAGAGGGAAATGGCATTTGAACAGTAAAGTAGCCACTGCTTTACACATCTTCAGGCCCTCTGCCAGCTGTTATATCTGAACCGGCATTTCCTACAAGCACCTTCAGCAGTTACTATTGACAGTGAGCACAAAGCAACAGACCTGTTCCTGGAGCAGCGTGTAACTGACTGAAGCCAGCCATAAACTGAGACTGAGGAGCACTGAACTTGATAAATTCGGTACGTCTAATTCTCATATTTTAATTGCCCTCCCCTCTCCCCCCCAGGCTTCTCCAAGAAAGATAAGGCATTTCAACACATTGAAGAACAAGCACAGTAAGGAGCAAGATATCCACATCCCTACCTGCAGGTCTGGGTTAGCTGCTGCTTTCTGTAGCTCTGCACTGATTATTTTCTCTGTTTTCTCCCGTGCTGCCTGCTCCACCATTCGCTGGCTGAGCACAGAAAGCTTAGCCAAAGCAGAGGACAACTCATCAGTGGCCAAAGCCTGCCGTGCTCGGTCCTGCCAGCTCATGGCACGTTCTGTCAAGCACTGCAATGCCTCCCCTTCCGGCAGCCGTACAGGCAGCTTCTGCAGGGACACCAGCAGAGACAGTATTGTCTCAAGCCGTGGCCTTCGAGAACGCATGCAAAGTGGACACAGAAACTTCACTTCTTTGGCCTGCCAACTAGAGCCCTTCTTCTGAGAACTTGTTTTGGGAAGGGGCACGCAGCCACTGTGAAACCAGTCTTTGCACAGCTCACACTGTAGCATGAATCCACTAGCTGTTTTGCGGCAGATACAGAATTTGACTTCTTCAATCCGATCCACCATAGTCATCTTGGCAAGGTTAGCTGCCCTGAGAGCATGCATGGCTTCAATCTCCTTCTGTTCCCGCTCCTTGAATATAGCCACCTACCCAAAACCAAAAACAATTCATGACCTTCACAGATAAGAAATCACATTTTATTAGCAACATAGGACAAGAAAAAAAATTAAAAAACCAAGGTATCTTCCTAGTTAAACTAGCCTAAAATTTAGGAATTGTGTGATCTAATTACAACATTAGCTAAAATACCTCCTCCGCAATTACTCATTACTCCCTTAAGTCCTTTTGACAGAGATTCTATGTAAACACTAGATAATCTTCTCCGTATTTACAAAGTTTCTGTAGATAATATTAAATCTGTCGAAAGGCCACTAGAAGAACAGGTTTTGACTCCAGGAAAGAAGTCAGAATCAGTTCCATCCACTTGTCTACTGAGACAACGCAGCTGAGCATTGTTTCAATGTTGACGCAGCACCAGGAGCGCCTGAGCAACCCCGTATCTTCCTGAAGCAACTCGCATGTCCTCAGTGTCTCCTTTCAAGTAACTATAACAAAACATACTAAGGTAAAATGGACTGTGTATAAGCCACATTAATGAGCTTGCATCTATTTTCTTTGTTCCTGGAGAAGGGGCAGCCAGATGACAGCAAATTCCTCTGATAAGCTGCATCAGTATCTTCCTAACAAGAAGGAATCAAATATAACATTCCTCCCAGGGCAGTTTCTATGGCCAAGCGTGTACAGACTACCCTCAAAATGAACCTAATGAAAGACGTCTTGGTCCTGTTTAAGGTAGAGGTGCACCTCATTCCACATTATTTTGATCTGATGTTGTTCATTAAATGTTGAGTGTTTAAGTCTTACGTATAGCTCAATACATATTAAATACCAGTGCTTATGCTCTGAACTGTGCTTCCCTCTACTTTCACTGCAATTAAAGCTCAACTATATTCTTGTGTCAAACATTGTATTATGAGATATTCATTTCAGTGTGATTCATTAACCAGTTTTTCCATAAGATTTCTACAGATTAGCGACAGATTAGATTAAACCCACGTATCAGGAGACACTACCTTTCATTGCTCCTTACCACAGCTGCAGTGTCCCTGGCCTCCTCCAGCCCATCCTCCAGTTCACTTAAGGATTCCAAGTCAAGATCTTTCTCCTTTTCCTTCTCCATCAACTCCTTTGCCCTCTTCCGCCTATTCTTACTGCTCCCATAAACTCCAATATCAGTCCGAGGGCTCAGAACCTGTAACCACCAAGAAAACTTACACTGTCAGAGCCAAGGATGCCAAGAACAGAAAAAAGTTCTAACCTATAATGTTATGATTTCAGGGACATATATGAGAACATCTAATAAAGGTATTACAACAGAGTCACCAGAGCGCAAAAAATACTCAGCATTCTAACATCTTTGATATCTGTCAATTAATGCTAGGAAGAAGAGAAATAAACAGAAAAAGATACAAGTATTTCATATGTATGGAATTTGAATGGAATCAACACCACAGTGATGTGTCAGGTCAACTTGAAGGCCACTGTGTTTTCATAATTAAATTACAAAATCTGTTCAGATTAAGCTATCATGCACATAGCTAACTGAAATACTGTATCCAGTTAGAGATTAGTTTAACATTCAGTTCAAATGCTTTCATCAATTGCAAGTCTTAAAGATCTGCCATCATTTCATATTTACATCAGCAATTTGGTGGCTGAAACAAAACTAAAAATATGCTATAAGCCTTTTAATATAAAACACGAGAGGTTGCAAAGCACTTTTAAGGATTAAATTTTAAGTAATCTTGATTAGTTGGAAGGCATACTTAAATATAAAATCTAGCAAATTAAATTCAATATAGAAAAGTTCAAATTTATATAGTTAGGAAAACAGTCAAATGCAAAACCAGAACACAGTAAATAACCAGTTAGGCAGAAAAACACAGAAAAAAAAGTTGGACCTATGGCACATCATAAACTGAACAGAAATCAGTGCGATGATGTTGCAATGGGGATAGATCCCATTGGGAAACATTAAACCACAGTATCCCCTTTGAGACATAAGATGTAATTACTGCACTTCACATGGCACTAAGGAAGCCACAGTGAGAGGATTCTGTCTGGTTTTGGACATCATACTAAAAGCGAAGACAAATCGCAGAGAATAGCAACAAGATAAGAGAATGAAAAATACAGCCTACAAGAAAACATTGAAAGAACTGGAATTGTTTTCCCTAGAAAAGGGAAGCCTGTCAAGCAGATATGATAAATCTTCAAACACATGAATGATTTTTGTTAAAACAAAGCCATTGATGGCATTCATTGAAGTGAAATAAACAGTAGCCAACTTCATTTTTCTTATAGTTAAACAGCTTACAAAAATATCTAATCTATTTTCTTAGAATTTAAGCAGTGGAACAAGTTAAAATATTCATCAATTAAAGACAGCATCTATTTCTATAGGACTACATTTCTACACTTACACACAAAGAGAAATCCTTTTCTTTCCCTTCCAAAAAGGAGAGTTTTAATCTGCTTCTTCAAAAGTAACAGTTGAGGTTGTCTCTACATAAAACAAGACCAGTCAAACAGACTTTTTACATTTTTCATTCTTTCCACCTGAGAACAGCTGAAGGTTTTTTTTATTATATTTTATTCCCAAAAGGAACTGTAATCTACTGTAACTGAACCAGCTGTTACCTCCAGACCACAGAGGGCCATCAAGATCAGTTTCTGAAGGCTAACAGAGAAGTGTCCGTTGCTCACCTGTAACAGACTGTAGCTTGAGTTCTTCTTCAGGAAGGTCCTTCCTGTGCGCTCTCTCCAGGCACGTGCTGCAGCTACCTGTGACTCCAGCTGTGGCAGGGCATCAAGACGCACTGGTATTGGGCGGCCTTTGGCAGACAAGCTCTCCAGTTGCTCCAGGTAGGCATAGTTGCTCCCGTTCTGGTGGAAAAGAAGTTTTTCTAAGCCAACGATTCCACCATTATACGAATGGGCAGCTTAATTTCAAGCCATACCCTATTTTGTCACTGACTAAAATAGAGTTCCATAGGAAAGGAAAGGCGAGTAGGGTTTCAATCTTACTGATATTTTAAAAACTCATACAGTTTTTATTTTAACAGCCATTCTGACATGGCCAGCTGGCTTATGGAGTAAGGTAACACTTCATTTCTAGATGGTTGTCTTAAATGCTGCCTGCTTAACAGCAAGCTACAATATCTGAGAGTTGTACAGGGTCTGATGTGAAATCAGTTAGGATTCTCACTTCAGTTCCCAATAAATAAATACCTGATACAAGAACAGCAGTTGCAGTCCAGAGATCAACACCTAGAAATATCACAGAAGCCATGTCCTTTTTGGATCAAGTTATGTGGGTAGAGCAATAGAAGAGGGGACTACTGAACTAACAATGTCATAACTTCATCAATTTCAGGTACCAAAATTTCAACCATCAGCACCATTAAATCTTACACCATTGTGGGGAGAAAAAAACCCTGTCAAAATACCCCATTTCAATAGCCGGCTCCAAATCTGAATGTCTTCTGTTGCAGCTAAGTATTTCCAGTGACAGTATGCAGAACAGTTTCAATACCAAGTAAGGCCTTTTCAGAGGCCATTTGTATCATAATGAATTTGCCAGCTTTTACATCCCCCATGAAACGCATAAAAGGAAGGGAAATAGAAGTTGGATAGCCAATGGAGAAACAGCAGCACAAAAAGAAATTCAAGCACACGAGCTACGGTAAGCACATTTAACAGCTATAGTAAGGTTTCTCTTTGGGTCACCTTTCTGGGTAGAGGGGCTAGGAATAAAGAAGATGTCTAAATAAAGGGATGCAAGCAGAAGATTCCAGTCCCTGCTGTAACCCCTACCTGAATGGCTTCCACTTTGGCTGTCCAGTCTCTAGCCCGCTGCAGGGCTTCTTTCAGTGCCAGCACATTGGGCAGGTAAGCAGGGATGTTCTTTGCTTCATTCACGATGCCCTCCAGAGCCATCATACTTTGGCGTGGTCTAGAGTAAGAAAAACCCAATTCCAGCCTTCTCTCAAAATGCCAGTCAACCAAAGACAGAAATTTGACAGGCTGGTGTTGCAACTTCATCACTACACTGCAGTGTAGGGTACCATGGCTCTATTCTTGGAGGGTGCTACTGGCTACCAAACAACAGGAGAAGTGAGAAAGCTGATGGACTTCGCACAATCCAGTTCAAAAGGGCACAGCATCAGAACTCCTTAACATCGAGGAAGTTGTCTTGTGTAGCACACTCAGTGTTGTTTGTTGAGAGGGACGAATAGCAAAGACAGCGGCAATTCACAGCCTCCTGCCACTGTGCAACACGACAGGGAATCAACTCTTCCACAACTCATCAACAGCCTCAAATCCAACTCTTAAGCAATCAAACTGCCGTGAGGTCAAAAAAAAAGCACTACAGCTGCAAAGCCCCTACTTTTCACCACACTCCTCAACAGGGGCTGAGAATCCCTGAAGCACGTGACCTCTAAGAACAGTTTGCAAAGGAATACTCACCTGGCCTGCAGGCAGACCTTGGCCTTCTCCTCCCACCTCTCCGAGACTGTAAGTAGCTCCTGCAGCTCAGCCATGGCTTTCTCTACAGCATGGTGCGGTGCCAAGCCCACACCCGAGTCAATCAGCTTCTTCATCACGTCTAGGGTCACCCTCTGGGGATCCAAGAGGGTGGACCTCACCTCATCCAGCCACCGTGCCTGCTGCAGTTCTTGCTTCAGCCTTGGCAGTTCAGGAAGTTCTACATAAAGGCCAGAACCCATGTCTATCAACTCCTGCAGCTTGGAAGAGTCTGGGATCTCATCCATCATAGCTTCTTGAGCACGCTCATGAAATTCTTCCACATCATCAAGCAGATTCTGAAGTAACATACAGTACAAGTCAATTAGGAAAAACCACCCATAGAATCAAAAGGGAAAGTTGACTGAGGGATCAGTCAGCTGTGAATTTGTATGTGATCATCACATAGTAAGTCAGAGCTTCTACACACACTGCCAGCTAGTTTGTCACAAGCCATCAGGTCTGACACATTAAGTAACAGACCATCTAAACTCATTTGGCCTAATGTTTCATACCCTATGCATATTAGGTAGATGAAACTCTGCACCTAAAATAGTACAACTGCAACTAACTACAGCTGCCAACAAAACAGAATATTAAATACTGTCCAATCAACATTATTTTTAAAATAGTGGGGGGGAAAGGGGACTTCTGCAAACAGCTTGTCCTTTCAATCTAGTGTCAGGGGCATTACAGTTATGATGGTAATACACAACACAATATGCTGTGGAAAAAGAACAAGCCAGAGTTGCATGAGGACATGAATACCAAAACATCATTAAAATAACAATGGTCAGGCTTTAAATTACTGTTTCCTAAAGCAGGTCCACTACTTAAAACCCATCTGGGTTTTATCTCCAAAAGGAAAAAAAATGAAAATGCAAAACCCTGTCATGAAAGGAGACAATTTCACAGAAATCCAACTGCACTGCTGCAGTTGTCCTCATCCTCATGTTTTGGCACTACAATGAAAAAAATCAAAGAAAGCAAACAGAAACGAATCTCTGCAGGAGATTAATTCAAGGACATTCAACCAGTATACTCAATTGATTCACTCCTGAGTCTCTTACAAAAAAGACAGGTATTTCTGATAGCAAGTCAACGGCACAATGAGGAGCAAAACCTGCATTTCCTAACCCTGAGCTTATCGCCCTTTTTGTCTGATGCTGCTTTTCATGACTGTCTGGAAACCAAAAGGCATTTACAAAAAAAAAGAACAAGATCCACATTATAAGGATTTTGATTTAGGGAACATATGCTGAATGCTTCATAGCGACAACAGTAAATTATTACAGTTTAATAATTATAATGCCTTTTGTGTTAGAAAATACTCATCATCCAACATGACAATTATTTTGCAATTCATTATGATGGATAATTGCATTCAAATGTCATGCTGAAAGTTAGTGACTACTTAGGCACAAATGATCATTATCTGACTTCATTCAGAAATGAAGAGACTATGGTTCATAACCAGCAAAATGATAGTATTTATTTTATTGGTTAGTGATTATGTTGAAGCTTCAAGAACATACAGATGCAGACAGTACTTTAAAAGAACCAGTCTTCTCAGGCTGGGGGGGGGGGGGGGGGGGGGGGGGGGGGGGGGCGGGGAAGAGACACTAGCTGGGTGAAAATGTTTAGATGAAAATATGAATTAAAACTGTTACGTTTATTGCACACCCTCAGCTCTGTCATCCACAAATTATGTCTTAATTAGAAGCAGGTTTTAAATACACTAGAAACAAAACACTCCTTTGAGAACAACTTTGTAGGTCTATTAACAGATGATAAAATTTCATGAATAAGTATCAGCAAATATTTCTGGTTTGTATTTGGAAAGAAACATAGTTAAATATTCCTATCATATGAGGATGAGCTCTATTAGCTGCTGGGAAACATATTAAAGAACATCTTTGAAGGATAAAGATTAAGAATCAACAGGCCTGGAAAATCTGTATCCTGGAGTTTCATAGTTTTCTGAAGGTATCTCTTTGCAGCAACAACATACCAATATCAAAGACAAGATGAAAGCCCAATATAGTCTTTCCATGATATCAACAATGAACTACCATGGAAAAGTTAATACAGAATTCATGAACGAAGGAGGGCATAGCCGACACAAGGACACACTTATGGAAAAAGAGGCCTTCTCAAACAACAGTAAGTATTCTATGTTTGGTTATGTAGGGGTAGCTGCACATATGGTAAGGTTTAGAACTTCAGGACCTTAATCTAGCACTATAGAACATTCTTCTTAAAATTGTATCAACAGAGAGTATGTCGGTTAATAAATGGTTAACATACACCTAAAGAACCATTTCTCAAGGTGAAAAATCTTTATTTACTAGGATGTTTCTTGAAGGAGCTTTCCAGAAGTTTCTTAGTAGACGAAACACTATTTAACATTTCATCATCAGTGACACAGAAACAAATTAAAATTACTGCTGAAAACACTTGCTATGATACAGACTGCCAGAATGATAAATGATAATAGCAGCCAAGGGAATCAGTCTGATCTGGATTACTTATTAGTCTAGATTCATTCAAAGACAGGTGCAAAGATATATATAAAGGACAAGAAATGCAGCCATGCATACAGATTAAGGGGGCTGTAACCTGGAAAGCAAGGCTGAGAAGTATTTACTGAACCACTGTCAATGTAGTACTGCTTTCCCTCTCCCCTGAAGCAGCACAGCAATATAACCTTCAAAAGTTTCTACCAAAACATAAAAAGGGTAGGATTTAACTAGAAATTCCATCACTATAGATAACATTAAAGATGCTGGAATAAGAGTAACTGGTTCAGAGAGATAAAACTGGGCTGCCTGGAAGTGACAGGTGGGGAGGATCTTTCATCTTGATTTAGTTACAGTGAGACCACCACATCTGACCATGCCCACTGCAACAGACACCTTAACAAACATACACATAGTAAGTGAAGTGCTCTGTTCGGGTTCCTGAACGCTGACCACCATGTGCAATACCCCACACTGAGACTGCCAGACGAGAGCGCTACGGTATTCTTCTAGAATGGCAACGGAGGCCAGGTGGAATACTTTAGAGCATCTCACAGGCCACTAGATATCCACGATTAGACTACCAAACTGAGTCATACATATTCAGCTGCTATGGCTACACCAGCACAGAAGTACAAATGCCATCATTGCCCACTTAGAAACATGCTTGCAAATGAGCAGGAAATACATATTATCATTCCAGTATGGACAGACAGCAACATGTCATCAGCAAAACTTCAATGACAACAGCAAGATTACCCAGTAAAGCACGGAGACACTGAGCTAGATGTAATTCCAGAGTATTTTACTTCCTTTCTTGAGGCTACTGATACATTGCAAAGCAGCTACTTGCTTTATATTAGAAGCTAGAAATGAAACACTCCATTCAATTAATCTCTGCCAGTGCAGGACTGATTCATAACAAAACCAAAAAAACAATAGCCTTTCACCCTTTATATCGGGCAATATTGCCTGTTAAAACAAAACAAAAAAACCCTACCCCACCCCAAAACCAAACCACAAACAAAACAGAACAAAGCAAAAAGCATGACACGATATATCCGAGGAACAGGTGCAAACCTACCTTTACTTGTCGGGCCTGGCTAATAACACAGGGCAGGCTAAACAACTGCTGTACAAATGCTTTAAGCTCCTCCATAGTTAGCTTGGTCCGTGTCCTTCCACTATCTTGGCTCTGTCTGCTGTATGAATGGACATAATTAAAAAATATTACATGAGAGAGATGACAATCCTTGGATTTATTCCCAGTGGCAGAAAGCTATCAAGATTACTTAGAAGTTAAAAAAAATAAATTCCATCACTTGAGAACTAAAAAAAAACCCCAAAACCAAACTCCACAAGAATTCCATAATCTTTGAAACTAAATTTAGTGTAATTCCTCTAAGCATTTTCAAGATAATTTACCCTGCTCTTCAGAGGTAGAAATGTGTAGCTGATTTTCAAATTGGGTTTGTTCCAAACAGGTAAAAGAACACAGCCCCAAAAAGCTTGCTTTAAGCAGCTCAAGAAGTTGACTGCCAAGACAGGCACTGACAAGAAGTCTCAGGTATGTAACAGCAACAAGCTCTGAAAAGAAGTCTTATTTTCTAGAGCGCACTCTCTCTTGTAGCCAGAGAACTGTTGAAACTGGCACTGCAACAGGGAAAGACTGCTACTGAGTAGGACGTGTGCTGCAAAGACATTTCCATTACATATCACTTGCAGCACATATCACAAGCTCGCTAAATGTAGTAAAAGACTTAAGTGACACACTGCACAAATTAAACTTTTGGTATACATATCACCGACAGGCACAGCAATTTCACAAGCAGGACAGACTTCAAACACTGAAGAGTTGTTCCCTGTTAATCAATCTAATTTTTATTAGTATAGAAACATTAAAGAAAACCAAAATTCAATCTTTCAACCTATGGACTCAAATATAATTGTAAAAGTAAAATTTGGATTAATGATCAAATATAATTACACACTATGTAAAACTGGAGGGGGAAGAACACTGCAGGCTTTGACTAGCTACGACAGCGAGGAGCAGTGGCTGCACTGGATCTGCTGCCTCCAATCTTGTGCGAGAGCAAATGGGGTGCGGCATTCCAAGGGATACCGTCGCTCTCCCCAAGATCGTACTGGCATTCTGTCCCTAGTACCAACCATGGACTGCCACAGCACAAGATGCTGCACAAAAAGATACAACCACCCCTGCCTATGGAAACTCACAACTTTCAACAGTGGGGAGAGGTATAGGATTGGAATACTGGACAGCTACGTGTTACCTGTTTTTCAGGTTTATATATAAACAGATGCATAGGGGATAGATTTTCTTTTATTACATTTGGCCATGAGGTTATTGCTGCTTTAATCCCTGTCAAATTGTTCTGTTTGAGAACTCATTTTTAATTGGCTTTTTTAATAACCTTATCCTTCGTGTAAATGTGGTTCTTCTCAATGTATTAAATATGAACATAAACGTTCAAGAAGCAGCTGAACGTGACCTTTAAGTTTCCTAACACTGTTCAAAGAGGTTTCAAAATCTTTCTCAAACCTCAACTTCATAACATATTGCTATTTAGCATACAACAGCCCTCACATGTATATACATTCCCCCCCATGGAATTCCTTTCAGCTTTAGATCAGACACACCATTGAAAGTTGTCAAATCTTTCTACCCCATGTGTTTCTTGGGATAGTGCTGGAAATCCACCAAATAATTAAATGAACTCAACTCTGTTGAGAAAAGGCTGACACACTCCAAGAGCAGGAGGGGAAGGAAGCAGCAACAAACCAGGAACAGCTGAGAGCTACCAAAATAATTAAACTTCACTAGGAACAGGGTGATGCAACCCCTGTAGGATTGCTTCCCTCACCCACAGCAGAGTTCTAAGAGACCATACCCCTGTGGTAGTGGGATCCTACAAGCAATAAAAAGCAAACAGGAGAGCCTTCTTTCCCTTTCAAATACAGCAAAAATGCTTCCCTATTTTATAATAGCTTTCCAATTACATCAGTTATTATACTTGGATCTGTGGTGTACCTAACATTTCAGTGTTCAAATTCAAGCAATTATGATATGCATTATGTTCTGTGTAGCAAAGTTGGGTATTATAATTAACAAATTATTTACTTTTTACTCTCTGCCTTGAGAATTCTGAAGTTACACACAAAAACTACACATGCAAAAAAAACCCCAACACCTCAACAAACTACAAAGCTGTATCTTATACTCAACAGAGGAAATTCAAGCTATAAAAGTTTACCGTACAACCACTGGCACAAGAATTACAGTCACCTGATCAAATTACTTTCTATGGGACTTTCATTCAGCACACAGAATGCATAGGAGAGAAGGAAGAACACGCTGCTGAAGGCTCATTACAGCAGAACAAGGGGACACATCCAGCAGATTGCTGGGCAGGGCCAGGGGACAGAGCAACACTGAGGCAGCCACAGGCACGCCACTACTTTGTAGCCACACATCACTGCCCCCCACGGTCCTTCCCAAGAAGTAGAAGACTGGCTCAGACTATGCACTGTTTTTGCTCTCTGTACTGCTCTGCTCCCCAAGATCCTTTTGTCCCAGTCAATGCTGGCAAGACATGTTTCCTTTGCATCTTCCAGTAACTCCACTAGCATCACAACACATTCTGCAACTTGAGAACAGCTGGCAAAATTATAAATAATTTTGAGAAAGGCTGTACCAGAAAATAGAACTATGCTTGCCTCATCAACCATAATTGGTATTTCCTACTTATCAAGCATTTTGCTTCGCAATCCAATGTTTTAATAGATTTTCCTTCCATAACTTTAAGCTATGTACTTAGCCTACTTTACCACCTAAAATAGAAACATTCATGTCAAGACTTTCATTACATTATTTCCTCTAGTTGTCGTTCCCTACAACCTTCCCACACATTCAGAGAAATACCTGATCAGCAATCAAATAAAACTTCTCCAAAGGAGAACGTTTAAGACATTCCAACCAAGTCCACTTTTTTGGCCCTTTGTGTCACACTATCTGCCTCCTCTATGTCTCAATGAGTCACAGCACTAAGAGCAGCAAATATGGACAGAAGTTAGGAGGCAGGGAGACCTCAGGGTTCTTGCATTTCCAGGTCCAATCAAGTAACAAAACGGACAGATGGAAACTGTTGAAAAAAATGCCTGTTCTACCTGTGTTTTTGCTTTTTGCTCAGAAGCAGCTGTGCTACTGAAGCACAGGTCTCCGCTTCTTTCACAGCATCTCTGAGCCTGCGGAAAAGATCATTCTCTGGATATTTCCTGTCTTCAGCATCCTCCAACATTACTCTCAGCTCGATCACATCTGTAATAACAGTACATAAATAATTTGTATGCAAAACAAAAAGAGATTTTAGACTGCTTCAAAGGCCTTCCATCAAGGTTCCAACAGGCTAGTTCAATTTGAAATGCACAATGATGAGTTGCATTACACTCTCAGATTAGCTCATTTTTTTTTTTTCCACTGAACAATACACAGTGTTTCATTAAATGAGAACACAGAACAAATGCAGGAGTTTCAGGACATCCTACTATGAACAATAGAAGTCTGACCTTTCTTGTGGTTGAGATTGGCAGACAGAGCCTCCGTAACTCTACTGACCCAAGTGTCGTAAGACTGTGCCCTAACTTTCACTCCGTAGAGCAAAGAAGGAAGGTCTTCTAGTGGGTACCGGTACCTGGAGATATGGAAGGAAAAGACAGAAAGAATATTAATGTTCATACAAAAGCCAGGATATTGCTTATATTGAGTTTTTCCAGCTACAAGGCCAGAAAGACAGAACATGTATAATACCTGCTGCCTTGGAACCAAGAAACAAGGAAAGAGGATAAAAATACTCCTTGAATAAAGGAAGAGAGAAGTGTGGCCAAATGTTGTATTTGGTCACTGGCCTCCAGCAAACTACTGGATAGGGAAGAAAAGTGGGAGGAAAAAAATCCTGCGTACCTTAGACACTTCTTCTGCATGGGACACGGACATAAATCAGATGGATGGTATAAGCATACCAGACGCTCAGGATTACAGGAACACGTAAGAGCTGACAAGAAGCACGTGGTTCTGCAAGCTGTGCACTGACGCTCATCATCTGGAACCAGTTCAAACACCTCTTCTTCAGACATCAACACGCCCTAACAAAAAAAAAAAATTAGACATTTGCTAAAAACTCTAATCCAGGTGGGGGAGAGGGGAAAGCAAAAATTCTTTTGCAAGCAAAGTAAGAGTTGTCTTTTATTACTCACCATCTGTACAACAGACTCCCTTAACCGTGTCTCTTCCTCTATCATTAGAGTCATCTCCTTGCAGACCATGGCAGCCAGCCCAACATCCAAGCACTCTGGATCTGCAGCCATCTTGAAGATCAGCTCTTCATGGGAGAAAACACAATGACGTCCTAGCCTTCGGTAATGACTCACACACTGACGCCCAATGGGAAGCTACAAAAAAACCCAACATTATCATTTTGGGAAAAGACATGTCAAGATGATTTCTTAGCTCCCATTTTCTTTCCTTTGACAAAACCTGGGAAAAAGACTGAGGCTAAGAGAGTTGTATCTTATGGGACAGAGCCAATTATAACAAATCACGTCACAGATAAGGACAAAGAGGATATCCAAGCTGGGGGGGGGGCATCTGTCATAACCTTGCGTGCCTAACTTTCAGACACAAGTTTAAGAGTTGTCCTAAGCTCTTTAATTTTACTTTACTGGAAAGAAACTGGCACCAAAAAGAAGTCATCTGGTCTGTGCCAAGGTGAATGTGCTGCCCTCTGGATATTATTATGCTCGGACATAGACATTTAACACAAGATGCCTAGAGTTAACCAAAATTGGCGTTACTCATTTTGTACCTTTTAAAGAAAAAAAAAAACCAACCAAAACACTAGATGAATTTGCTATGCAGATTTCTAGTTAAATTTTGCATAAGCAAAGGAAATTTCACATGCCTGGTGTGAGTTTAGCAGTTTTTCACAGAGGCTGTACAAAGATTACATCATGAGCACAGGAGAAAAGAACACCACTGACACATTGTCAATCCTGCAGAGAACTTCTCTGACAAATGAATAAAATTCTTTGATTAAGTACTAAAATTGCTATTTGAAGGTAACAAAAAAGAAGTCAGAGATAGATAAACTACAGATGAGATCGTAACTTCCAATTGTAAACCCTGGATAGTGATAGTACACACTTTTGACAACTTACTGAAGAATCCACATAAACTATGCTCAGGTGTGGCATGGCTAT
The DNA here is from genome assembly GCF_011004875.1 of Balearica regulorum gibbericeps. Classification (NCBI taxonomy): domain Eukaryota; kingdom Metazoa; phylum Chordata; class Aves; order Gruiformes; family Gruidae; genus Balearica; species Balearica regulorum. Next base: position 67,590,122 of record NC_046184.1, read on the forward strand.
TAGAACTGATGTGATTTAAAGGTGCAATGAGCTGGCACAAAAGGAGAACAAAAGACTGTTATATGCCTACCTCCAACATTCAAATGACAACAGCAGCTCAAGACAGTACATTAATCTATATCAAATTCAGAAAGAGACAAAGAAATACTAGCTAAAGGTACCATGAGATGTCACTTTTTGATTAGCTCAATCTTTAAAAAGGAAGACCACATGCCATAGTTTCAGTTCAAAACTGCTTAAAATTACGTGCTCATCAAAATGATTTTGTTTAATGGGAACTCACATCAGTCTTTAATTGTTGTACCAGGAGCTATAAACATAAAACATGCTATGTAACATAAAAGACTCCTCTTCAGATAAGAGAGGTACTAACACTATCCTTGCAAAGGTGACCTAGCAGAGACATAGCAAACATATACAAAAGAACAGACCCAGTCAGCAGTGCAGAAGTTCACAGCTTCAGCAAAGTTATATCCCTGGTTAAATCCAGAGTGATAGGCACGAGGAAAGGTCACAACAAACTCGCCAGCACACTGATTGGTCCTGTATACCTAATACAAGTGAGGATAAAGGAAAAAAAAAAAAAAAAGAAAAAATATGAAACTTGCAACAGAGTTTAAAACATATAATTACAAGACATCTGAACACCACCTTCTTTACCTATAGAACACCACAGGCAACGTAGCTACTCCAAAAGTGGTAAGGATTGGGTCTGCCTTCTTAAAGCAAATCCTCAATTTACAAGCTTACTCAAAAAAGCTGAATACATAAGCCAACACTTGAAAATTCTCTTTATGAATCCCAAAAGGGATGTTTCTCTATCATCATTTAATCCATCGCACCACAAAGTGCAAAAGCTTCTGGAAACAGTTTATGGTTTGCTTTGTTGGGGTATTTGCCAGGGAAGCAATTTATCCTAAGACAAAAGCAAATGATAGTGACTGCTGCTTAAACATCTGCAGTCAATTACATTTGGTCAAAAAAGTATTTTGTAATGCTGAGATTTCTGCTGAACATAAGACAAGTATTTTACTGTCAAAAGATATTAAAAGCATTTCACAGACAAACTTGGTGCTATGGCAGGGTAGGCTTTTTTTTAATTAAAAATTAAATTACATACAATGTACACTTGTTCTATAAGATATTTTATGTAAGAAGCTTGGGCTTGGCACACTCACTTCTGATACAAGATAATTTAAATTTCATGGTGAGTCTAGAGGAGATTCTAGAAAATAGCTTTAAAAACATCCCATAACTAATGAATTGAATATGTAAATGTCCACTATAAAAAAAATCTTCAGAGTTATGCCAAACCATTGTTACACAAAACTGGCACAGAATGAAAAAAAGCGCATAGGAGTACTTTTGTAAAAAAAAATGCTCATGTGCTACTCACTGGTACACCATGTTCCATCAGCACATTCGGGTTCATAATAGTGACCAGCTGATGCAGGAGATCAGGCTGAGATTCAAATAGCTCAGGAGCCAATTCCTTCATCACATCCTCTAGCTGTTCTGCTGCATGAGAGGGCACACCATACCATGTCTTCGGCTCTCCCCTAACAGAACACAACCACAGTAATAAACACATTACTTGACGGAAAGCAATGGTGCCTCCCAACTGCAAATCTACCTTAAATCTAGCACCACTGTCCACACAAGCCAAATATTTTGCATATAGACACCAAAAATTTATTTAATCAACAACCATCTTCTTCAGGAAGTATCATTCTAATCTGAAAAATCATTTACACTGCAACACAATTCTGAACATACCTGACAGCAGATTTGCCATGACAAGCCTGAAGTGGAAGATAATTGTCATTTACCATGCTCTAAAGGGATAAAATGAGCAATTATTTTCCTTTAGGAAGAGGAAAGTAAGTTTAACAAATAAAACCTTGGCCATCACAGCTAATGTTTAAGAGAAGAGAGAATTACGGTACTGCTCCACTCGATTAGGCTTCGAGTAGTCCTATTTCTGAAACCAAGTGAATAGAATACCAGCTAAGCAGAAGTGGAAAGAAGAAAACACCAAACAGTGCAATGAACTATAAGCAATCCTTCTAATACACATAGCCAATTACTGCAAACCACTGGTCCACTAGATTCTTAAGACAAAAAATGCCTAATAACATGAATTAGTTAAGTATTAGGGAAGAAAGAGATCAGCAAGACTAAAACGAAACAGAAAATTACTTGAGAACACATTATTCCAGTCCTTCCAGTCTTGTTTTAACCAAAATAAACTGTAATGATCTAGTATCTATAGTGTTGAGGTTTATTTTTAAATTTTATTTTCTTAAGTACAACCAGTAGTCTGTTGAAGTATCTGAAACCGTTTACGTAGCACTATTTAACTGCATTAGTTATCTTGCCACCAACCATCCCAAAAGTTAGATGAGGCACAGTGCAGCATTTTCTGCAGGTGTTTCCTACAGGCTTCAGTGACACCTGCTGGTAGGACACAGGTAGTAACCCCCAGTTAGTTACTGTTCTGCATCTGAGCTGCTGGAATTCACCAGCTGACACAAAACCCTCCCATACTGACCCAGTTGATAGTATGCTGAGGACAATAACTGAACTCGAAACAAAATTACCCCCCCCCCCCAGCCTGTGGATCAGAGCTTACTAGCAAAGATGTTTCTCCAGAAATGTGCAATCAGTCTAAAGGCTATCAATTCACCCTTACCAGAGGTACAACAAACTTTCTATTCTGAAGAGGTGCTTCCCACAGCTTCCCCCTCCTTCCCCCCCTGCTCCATCCACTGTGACTGAGCCTGATGAACTGGGAAGACTGCAATGCAAATAGTTAATCTGTCACAATTCTTCTTTTCAAACACAAAAGCTGAACACCAGAACACTTCTAGGATTGTTCTGAAAGACAGAATTACTTTCAAATTTCTCTTCTCTTGAATAGGAGTGTTTCTGTGTATAGGTCTGCTGCTGAAGATGCCTGTGTAAGCCCTGAGGCAGCAGCCTCCATTTGCACCACGGGTGGCATACCAACTTCAAATCACAAAGCAGTGAACCACTGACCTGTAACTCAGTTCAAAACCAAAAGATTTCTTAGAAAAGATGTGAGCCTTTAAAGCATGATTTTACAGTGACACTGGATTTTTGGCACCACAAGAATATTTAATCAGTTAATGAAAAACACTGAAGTGCCTTAAACGGTATCTGTATTTGCTTTTAATCAGCCTCAGCTAAGAATACGGTCCACTCATCCCATTTAGCTTTTTGGTTAAAAACATCAACAGCATGCGTAGGCGTTTTCAAGTAGAACTACAAATTTGCTAACAGCAAACAGGGCAGCGTAAGGTAAATGCACAAAGGAGAGCCCATACCAATGCAGGTAGTTGATGGAATAGCTCCAGTGATCTTCAATATGCCAGCAAAATGAGGAGAAGCACATCCCTACATACAGCCAAGGCACCTTCATGCCAGAGATATCTGCATTGATGTGAGCAAGGACTGATTGTTCTAGAATTGGCATGTTATTCAAGTTCCAACCAGAAAGCGCATAATCCTGCCAAAAAAGGAGAAAATTCTGAGTAAGTTAGAAGAATATAAGGACACTAACTCCAGAAAAAGAAAGTACAAAGGAAGAGATGAGTCTATCCATTTCTATAGTAGACAGTGGGTAATATTGTGCAACAATGAAGCACTGAACCTAGGAAATAATTCCTTAATTACCTTGGCAATTAATCAGACTAAGATTTAAGGCTAGTCCTAGTATTTCAACATACATAGCCCATCTTCTTTGGATCAAGGTTTATATCTTAGGTTTTGATCTTTTCCCCCCAAGTTTATAGGTTTCATGCTTTCCTGGTGGAACAAAATACCAGCAACACTAGTAGAAGAACAAAAGATAAAAGTCTTCAATAAAATAGGATAACTTAAGATTGTAAACAACGCAGTGAATCTTATGTTATTATTTCAGCTTTTTTAAGACTTGCTTTATTGCACTGCAGTTTATCTTGATGATCTTTATGTATTACTTTAGAAAGTTTTCTCAAGAGAAGAAATTCCTACACACTCATTTCTGAGCAGGCAGCATCACCAGTTAAGCAATCCCACCTTTACTTTCAAATACACAGTTTGTACAAAAAATGAGAATCGAAATAGACTGCCTTAAAAACTCACTACTTTTCAGTCTACTTTCCACCTTAAAAAAAAGCTGCTAGCACAGATTCACAGTCATTTTAGGCATATCCTACAGTTGCCGAAAGGACTGGCCACTGCTTCAGCTCAGCCAGACATTCCTGCTGTTTCCTTTGCTCTGACACTATAAAGACTATGCAGTTGAGTCAGATGACTTAAGTCATCTGGCTAGAAAATATTTTTTAAATTATTACTTTCATACAAATAGATAAACAATCAGTTCTGACTCACTAAGCACCTACACAATCACTGCATAGTGGTACAGGTAGGAAGGTGCAGGTATGGGTGGAAGACAATAGTGAGCAGTATAAATTGATTTGGGGCTGTGTCATCACAAAACCACACCTTTACTCTCGTTTCCTTTGAATGTAAACATATAAGCAGTCAGAAAATTTATATGTTACAGTAAGGTCTGAAGAAAAATAGGTAATATACTTACCAGATGTTCTTTATAAATTTTTCTGTAACAAGATGCTGTATCTACATCTTTTCATTCTTACACCATGCACAGTCAGAGAAACAAGCTAAATCCAATTAGTTTGTTTTACCTATTATGAACCTCCTAAGAAGGTTAGAATCATGTTTCTGTAGCTAACTCCGTAACAAAAAAGGTTCGAACAAGAAAGAAAAAAAAATAATCTTATCAGCCTCATACTCAGACATACGGTAACAACTCACACATCTTTGCCTGCTAAGGTTAAGTGATACAAAACAGATGACACTTAAATCACGAAGAGCAGCTTAGCTATCAGCAACCAGATCTGTAAAAGAACCTAAAATATCAGTCATGCCCTGCTGAAAAGGAAGGTTAAGTGTATGCAAAAGCCTTAAGCAATTTCTTAATGAAAAAAAATCCACGCTGATTTCCGACCTGCATAATGTGAAATCTTATGCAGAGTAAAGAATGGAGTCAGTTCGCATATCCTGTTCCTCACCTCCTCCTCTGGCATCAGTTTTCGCCGGCCATCCTTCACTGGGAAGCCACTTCCAAAGTCCTTGGATGAGATATCAGCCCCATATTCCACAATGACATCTTCTTCTATGCTGCTCACCAATCGCCAGAATTCTTTTTCTACGAGCTCAGTGGGAACCATCTGAAAGCAGAAAAGATGTTAGGGTATGTGCAGATAAGATCCAACATAAAAGTTATCATTCAAGCAATAAATCATTACTAATCCCCCATGAATTTTCAAACACAAGGCCACTCCCTCTCTGTTTCATCTCTTCAAAGTCATAGTTTGGTCTGTATTCCTTAGCAGTGGCTGTAACAGAAATAGGATGCCACATCATAAGGGATGGAATGAACAAAAAAGATGGGGTTATTATTTGTAAAAGAAGCTTTGCTCCTAGCTTTGCTCCATGTCCCAAAGTCATATCATAAATGTGAGTCCTTAAAAGATAGAAGTTTTAGCAAGAATGCCCATTAATTACCAAAGAACCCTGAGAGGAGAAGGAACTTGGTGCTACATGCAGTCTACAGGACAGTGGAATCATGGAAGTGTGCCAAAGCACAAATGTCAGTTTTAAAAATGCTGCCGAGATGCAGAACAAAAAACCCTCTGATTATGAGACAGACTCAGCCTGTTGACTTGTCTACAAGAAAAGACTGTAATAGGGAGGAAAACAATGATTTATCCTCTGAACAAACTGAATGAAGACAAAAGCCAGAGGAAGGGCAGGAAAAAGACTCCTTTGCCAAACAAGAACAAGATACTCGGTACAATTAATCAAAAAGGGCACGAACTTAACTAGAGTACGGCCAATAAGATATATCCTAACAAGCAATAAAGTGATCTATCCATCACAGAAAAATGGTGAAATGAAATTGAAATGAGACCAGATGCCAGAAAACTAATTCATTTGTTTACATGTTTGAAGCTTATGGTACCTCTTTAAACAAAGCTAAGATGCCTTCACAAAAATTCAGGATCAATTGAAACCTCTTCTCTTTGTCCCCTGCAAGGAATCGCAACAAAAGTTGAAACTCACATGGACCGGCATGTTGAAATAATCAGACTTGAAGTTATCAGCCATTTCACCAAAGCTCTGGAGAGTATACTCCCTGACAGCTTGTTCAAATCCAAAGGCCTCACGGGGTTTGTTGCATTCCTAGGAGACAGAACATAAAAATATTGTTCCCTGCAGCAGACTATGACACAGTTACGTTTTAAGCAAAAAACCCCTAGTGTCCATCTGAGTCCTTACCAAACACAGTAAGCTATCAGTTTTGAGTGCTTTTCTCAGCTGAGGAAGTCCTACCACAACGGAAACAGAACAGAATTAATTGTACAGAAGCTAATCTAACATGGTAAACCCCAATGCTACGCACTTCTGCTTTCCTGTCCAAAACTAAGTTTCACCATCTACTGCTGTCAGACACAGCTTTGACCACCGTAAGGCATTTCTTAGACTGGGTTCAAGCACCTGCAGAATAACCGCACAGGAACAAACCCTGCAAGTGCTTCAGTCTTATCAAGTCAGCAAATCATCAACTGATTTGGCACTGCGAAAGTACATAGAAGGAAAGAGGAAGAAGGAAATTAAAACAATGCAGCACAGCTAACAACAGACATGGTCCATCTGACAGATAACCTTCAAGTCTTCCACTGTTCTATCCCCATCCATCCCAAGAGTGCAAAAAATACTAGTTCACATTTCCGATATGCTCCTCACCCATTTCTACAGTGTCCTTTTCAGCCTCTGTGTTTCTGACACAGCGTTTGTATATCCAAGACATATTTGAACACAAACATGGCAGATTTATCTGACAGTCATAAAGAAACAGGACTAGAAAGAAATTCAAGAGATCAGTAGTTTCTTTTTCTTCAAGAGGAACCATCCTTAGACTATGCCCAACATTTATCACAGTAGTTCTTAAATGGAGCCTGCAACAAAGAATCTACAACATCTGTAAACACTGTCAATATTGACCTGAATATATATAAAGAGTCCTTACCCTGTTCTTCCTAGCTTCTGTTCCAGCACCCTGCTGTTAACATTACATTAAGCATCTGTGCACAATTAACATTTAAAGTAAAAACTGAGGCAAAAAGCATTACTGAGCATTTCAAACATCTTTCTGCTGTTGTTTACTCTCTGTTACATAACAGCTATGTTTTCTCCCTTTTTCCTCTTTCTTTCAATATATTTCCAGAATTTTTCAAGTACTTTCTGCATCATTTGCTAGTAACAACTTATCTGGCACCTTAACTTTTCTGATTGTGTCCCTACATTTTTTCCTTGGGAATAACATATCCCTGCTTATAGTAGTAGTAGTACTGAAATTTCTTCTGAGTTGCCACATTCCTAAATGACTGCAGTCACTGTATTTACTACCATATTCTCTAAATTACCTCCACAATGGATTACTGTAGTTTGCTAATACTCCTTTATTGCTATCTCTTAAGGTAACAATAAACAAACAGCTTAATCCACCCTGTGAGCAGCAGCCCAAAGGGTTAGTTGCAGCTTTTCCCTTGCCTGTAACTATAAATTTCCACTTCTCTCACAACAGCATTTGTCTCAGTTCATCTGACAATCTAATCTCTCTTCATGAAGTGTTAGAGAGCAACAAGCTGATCCACCTCATTATGTGGCTGCACAACCACTATTACACCACCATAAAGAAAACAGCAGAAGCCCACAGCGGGAAGGGTGTGGGGGGAAATGGGCACATACACATGTGTGTGCAACTACCCCTTTTGGAAAAAACACCTTTTAAAAAGTTAAAGCCAGTCATAAAATTACAGATTTAGAAACAGTAAGCTTTCTTCCTCTGAATCCTACATCTACAAATTTCCTAAGCTTGCAAAATTTGTTTTCTTAAGACAAATACCAAGCCAATCAAATGATGTTCGCTACCTTTAAGCTGTCGATCAGTCATCTCTTGCAACATGGTAGCTCTTCTTTTTTGAACAATGAAATTCAACTAGCTTCCACTTTTGGAGCCTCAACAGTTCCTTTTTTAGCCTAACCCAAATCTAAAATAGCTACAAATTTTTGTTTTAGTTCTTTCACTTTCTGCTACAAGCTATTCTGAACACCACCAAAATGACTTCTCAATAATCAAAGCTCCCTGTTATGCCCAAATCACATACTTTGATTACTTCATAGTTTACAAAATGTCTCATCGTTATGATGTAACATCTATCACAACCCTACTTCTCACCCTAATTTCCCACTACCAGCTTATCAAATTGAGTTTCAGCTCTTAGTATACAAAGGCCAAAGTTTTAGCTGTCAGATGGCTGTATAATAAACAAATGTTATGCCCAAGCTCTAGGAGGAACATTTCTCTCTCCTTATGGCTCATCAACCCAGAACAGCTGGAGATTCACAGCTCATCTTGACAATATTCCAAACAAAACTACAGCTTCTACCCAGATGGAACAGCACTGAGCTGAACTGCTGCTCTTCTGATCTTTCCAGGAATACAAGTATACATACAAAGTTTGAGTAGTTCTTGAACTGTACCTCGGCAACGCACTTTGGACACCTCCAGTCACCTTTGGGCACATCAGGTAAAGGAGGAATCAAGCAAAAAGTGTGATAGCTGTCATCACATCCATCACACAGTAGCAGTTTGTCCTCATTATTTCCTCTGCCACAGAATAAGCAAACATAGAGATCAACCTGTGGAGAAAAAAAGAAGTTACAAAAAGTTTCCTTATCCAGAACCTGCCTTCCTTAAACAAAGGGACAAAGGATGTAATCCTAAAGTCCGATATATGAACATCAACGCAGTCCCCTCTCGTTTTCAAGATGCATTGATAATGAACGATCATGCTTCAATTTCTCAAAGCAGTAATACGTGGGAAGCAGGGGGACTTAGGGCACTGCAAAATAACTATCCCATTCAGGTGGACAAATGTTTTCTATATAACTCAAAAGTAGCATCTCATTTACATTACTCTGAGGCAAAAGAGTAGGTTACAGTTTTTAGAACTTCATGCTCTTCCTCTCTTTGGGCCTCTCTCATGGGAAACAATTCAAATTAAATCCCTACAAAGAGCACACAGCTGAGGAATCTGTCCAAAAACTATTTCAGAAACATACATGCCATCACTTGCAACAGTACGGTGATTATCTTTGTAATGGAAAAGAAGAGGTAAGAAAACCCACAAACCTACAGATTTCAATCTAAAAATCCAAGGGGAAGGGAAGAAAACTGCATGTAAAGGTACCGAGTTCGTTCTCATTCTTTCCAACATAAAGGATAAAAAACTCCAAATGATAACAGAGTATTAATCCCAATACAATAGCAAACAATTTTTGCAGGTGTCTGTCCAAGATAATCTCTCTACAAGAACAACACTCACTGGGAGATATTCTCAGGGACCAAAGAGAAAACAGTATCAATACGTTTCAAATTTTTTTGCTGTTGCTTCCAAAGGACTTTTAATTTAATATAAACATTTAATACAGTACTGAAGATCTGTAACAATCTAAATGAAGAAACTGTGTATTACTTTATCACAGCTAAAAATTATCTTATGTATAAATTTTTAACAACAACATGAACTTCATGAATAACACTTGCTCTAAATTTCTGCTACAACTCCTGTCAGTCACTGGGCAACTCAGGCGATGTGTATTTCCTTCATTAAGCTCAAAATAACACCAGAACTAGTGGGGGTGTTTTCTGGGGAGTTGTTATTCTCATCAAGACATCACAAAACCACGTGCTTTTCAGCTGATTAGGTTTGCACAGTTGTGTTAAATACTTGATGTCAACCCCATTTTGGTTACACAAGTCTAGTTAAGTATGCAACTTCCTAGCTATGCAATAATGTACTAAAGATTGCTCAGATTTCTTAAGAAACAATTTTCAAAAATAATGCAGTTCTATTAAGAGACATATGATTTTCCCCTTTTTATAAAAATTCACGCACTCACCCTCATGGAATATCCTGTCTGTCTAAAACACCAAACTAGTTGCTTTCATTGCAAGTATATAAAACGGAGGGAGGGTACCTTAGCAGACATTTTCAGGTTCTCTCCCCAAAGCTAAAAACGCATGAAAATGCCATTTGTAAGAAGCAGCTATTCTGTGATAGTGAATAGTTACCTATCACTGATAATACCTTCTTCTCTCCTAATTCATATTAACATATGCAATCTTTTTTACGTCAGTCCAAGCGACAATTTGTCAAATACAAAGACTGCATTGAAATACATATTCACAACAAGCAGATCTGTGATTACACAATACCCACAAATAAGCCTCCTAGCCACGTAACACAACACAGTAAGAGTATGATAATATATAACTATATTTATCAGGGAGAGAGAATAAAAATAGAAAGGTATATGTTATTTCAGTTAGCATTTCACATCGATGAAATTTCACATTTCATAAAACGATAAATAAATAAGGGAGAAGTGTAAACAAATCTGCAGCACGGTATTTTTTAGACAAAAGTTATTTAAGGCTAATGTATCACCTGTGCACCTCAAAGACTGCCTGCCTTGAAGATTTCTCATTCAAGTATAAAAAAACATGTGGAACCAAATGGTACTAAGTCACAGAATTTCACAAGATTACAGTTACAGGAATGCAGTTCCAAAATAGAAGTTCTGCTGCTACAGTATTTTCATTTTCTCTTATAAATAGGAGTAAATGGAAAGAGTAAACAAATACAGTTTTCTACAAAGAAACAGAGACTAGACAAAATATTTTTAAATTAAAGCATACTTAAACAAAATGGTCACAACACACAGCCTAAGAACACCGTATACTCAGTAGTACTACTACAATTTAAAAAGTGTCACATAAATTCTGTATTAGCCGCAATGGCACAATGATCTGTTTTTTAAATATCCAATTTCTCCCACTTTTTTTTTCCCCCAGGAGGCATTTCCACATATAAAAATATGATCACTAGAGGCTTTCAGTTGCCGTGGCCTTCTATGCTTAAAATTTAAAATAAGGTCTTGTAAGTGTGCTCAGGCTAAGAAAAAAAGAATAGCTGAATTATTACTGAAGAGTCTAATTTTTAAGACATTAAAAGCATGCATCTTCATTCATGGTTGTGTACACATGCTAAAATAGGACATTTTAAAAGTAAAAAGTCATGCGCTATGAAAGACACTACGAACTATACACTGCTTTTCCACGGTCAAACATCAAGTGTGCTAAACATTTCATTTTTTCCCTTAGGGGTTTCACTTGTATAGACTTGTATAACGACTACTTTAAACTCAAAACAGAAAAGACATTAAAGCCAGAATTGCTAAAAAACCAAACTCCTGAAGTAGTGGAGCACCTCGAAACATCTTTTAAGGAAGAGAAGTAGTATTATAATTGTTCTACAAAGGGGAGCTCAAATAGAAAGTGAGCTACTGAAGGGATGCAAGAAGCGTGTGGCAAAGCAAGCCCTCAAACCCATGACCAGCAAGTACCTTCATGTTGAAACACTCTTCCTGTCCAAAAGATTAAACCAGAAACCTACAGCACAGATTATTTTTCAAAATACTGTTCATTCTTCCCATAACTGCTGCCATTATAGATCCATTCATCTATTTGTGAGTGGGTGGAGGGGTGTTAAAAAAAAAATCTTAGTTAATCAATGAATTTCTTCTTATCAGAAATCACAGCAAAGGAATCAAACTTACAAAGTTGACAGAAAGAGTTCCTTTGCGCTGCCTCATCTGCATTCCAAATGCTTCTGATCTGGTTCCCTTGCGTCTTCGTGTCACCTCATCTTGAAGTAAAATAAATGTTATTAATATCACGTCAAGATAGACTTAACTTGCAAAACCAACACAGATGTCCACCGTGGTACCCTGCCTTTTGTATCAGAAACTATCTGACAGTCCAAAGAAAGCAAAAATGCTTTGTTATACCTGGCCAATCTAAAATAGACAGGGATTAGGAAAACATATTTATTTTGTTTATCCTCACATGTGATCTCAATTCCTTCACAAAACAGAGTGAATTACACTCATAATTTGTGCACTTAGCTGGCAGGATCAGCTTCAGTACTGTCAAATCCTGTTTTCCAGTCACTCAGTTCATGCAACAGCTGCTTAACTGTTATTGTTACTATATAACACATAGAGGTGAAATTATGCCAAGTTACAAGAAGCACCCTGTAAATCTCTCTCATGAATGAAAGCCTAGAATACTTAGCTTTCTTTTTCCAGTTATAATGATTTGCTTACTTCTTGATGTTGTCTCTAGAGACACGCAGAAAGATTTAACAGCCTCATTACTTTACAGAGCGATGAGCCCAAGATTTAATTACCCTCTTTATCCTTTGTTCCCAATGCCAGTCCCATCATCTTGGGTCCAGCTCCAAAGATCTGCAGCTTCTTCAGTTCAGTATTTCTACTCATTTCTCCTGCCTCCGCCTAAAAATAAAAACAAAGACCGTATCAGCACAAACCATCAGTATTTCCCCTCCAGGTCTCTTCATAATTTGTTTACATTCCACTTTCTCACAACATCAGCTTATCAAAAGAAACAAAGGCATGAAAAGACACACTTTTCTGTTCCTAAAGCCAATGAACAAATGCATATGGAATAAAAGACAGCATTTTTGTCCCAACTTTCCAAATTATTTCCCATTTAGGATTACAGATAAACTACAAAGTCATGTATACTGCAAATAAGAGAACTAGGTTTGACATTTAGCAAAAATAAATCAGAAGAATGCCACAGCAGTATTTTCCAAAGTCACCATAGTTTAGTCAAGTGCTTGGATGTTAACAACTACACTGTTTCAACAGGATTTTTTATCTGCTTCCTTGAGTAGACACATACACATGACACTAATGAGTTCCAACCTACTCTAATTCCTTAAGCTTGGCTGCTCCTGGATTTATTTGTGATGAAATGTTATAACTCTTGAATCACAACTACTCACAGTACCCTTGCAACCTCAGAATCAGAAATGAAAAGACCCATTAGGAGACAACTCCGTCCCCCTGCCAGTGCTGTTTCCTGAAGTGTTCTGTTCAACTGAACTTCTTCCTGTTTCCCGTTACTCACCTACCTCATTTTCCCACATCATTGCCACTAACCTAAGAGCAAAAAGAACCTCCATTTTCTGTTTTTATCTGCAATGCAATCACCTTGGTATTTTCCTTTATGTTGCCTCCTTATATTTTGAAAACCCCTTCTAAGCTGATATAGAAGGCCACTAAATTCTCATTTGCAATCTTCCTCCTGAAATTCACTCATCTTAAAAGACCTCAGCAAATCTAATTCCAACAAGGTTATATTCAAGTAACTTCCTGGAGATGCTTCACCTATTATTTTCCACAGATTTATAGCCTGATATATCATGCATGAAATAAGCTCCCTTGCATTCAGTTTTTAATCAACAAACAAACAAAAAAAACCCCAAGTTAAAATACACTTGCAATAAAGCTAAAAGAAAGATGACAATTTCCATTTATCCAGTCTAAATCAGTTGTTTTTCCTGCTTCCAGAACACATTAGAAGAGATATTGTTTCCTAGGCATTATTACTCTAAGGAATTTTTGGTGATATTTAGAATCCCTGTTCCCACTGAACTGTGTATGCAGTACGCTAACCGACAGTTTTCCAAACTATTTTGATATTCTAATTTTGAACATTTATGAATCTTATGTTGCTATTAAATTATTTTCACTTCAAATATATGTTACTAACTTTGTAAGCTCACTGTGAACTGGCATTTTTTTCCCCATAAATTCCTCACTTTTTGGCTAACAAGCAATATAGACACACTGACTTTTTTTGCTGCACCGGAAAGCCTACCACCTGGAGGCTTCATAGTCCCTCAGTTCCCATTTCAAATTCATTAACAGTTCATCCATTCTCTCAACTAACAGAACCTGACAGAATCAACTCGCATCACATTTCTCAGCACAGTACAATTTCCCATCATTTCAGCAACATTTATGAATGATGTCCACAATTTCTCTTTCCCGCTATTGTCACCCAGGATAATTTTCTCAATGATACCTGAAAAATAATTTTACTATTGTATTTACTAAAATTAAATCATTAACATGCAGCAACCTCTCTTCAGTTTTATAGCTTTGTTTAAAAATGCATTGCCTAAATATATTTTCGTAACTCCATCGCCCAGATTTACTTGGATTCCTCTAAACCCAAGTGGATGCAATTCATTCATGCTCAGGTCAGAAAGCTACACAGTTTTCAAAAAGAACAGGTTGCATATTGATACGCAGATGTTTTTTTTAAAATCAGATTCCTATATAACCTTCTGAACACTGCCAGGATATTGACAGTTTAAGGTGTGAATACCCAAAGCATTCAGCAAGCCTCAATAAGTAGTCTTTCTGTGGTGTACTTTAAGACTGTATGAAAACACCAGACTCAAAACTGTGAATGCATAGAAGAAATATTGCATTTCTTGCCATTTTCTCACTGCTAACAACACAAAACTTTATCACACCTTTGCATTATACTTTTTTCCATATAATTGAGATGAACTTGATTAAACTGTGATTGTATTCTCAGCTCCTTGTTTTCCTGAAGGATGCAGATATATTTTTGGTTTTTTTACCTTCTCAACTAAAGTACAACACAAAGGCCTTTCTTGTACATGGGCAAATCCTAATGACATGATCCAGTTACACTGGATACATACACTATCTTTTTCTGTTGTCCTACTCTTATCAACTTTGAAACATTTGCATCCCCACCCCTCCTCTGCACAAAAGCAGAATAGTTACAACCAAGAATCAAAATATTTACATATTTGGGGCATTTGTCAGCATCTCCCAGAGTTCTTTTGTTTCACACAATTATTCTCATAGAAGGAAATTTTAAAAAAGGTAAGCTTATTTTATTAATTTTGTTATTCTGCAATCAATCAAATTTGTAAAAGAAACCTGAAAGCAGATATACTACTTAGACTTGGGTTAGATTTTTCAGAAAATTCTCTGGATGTTAACATCCTTTGAAAAGATAGTATTTCATTACCTTTTTTTCCAGTAATGTATTTCTCTACCAGAAATCATCATGACATAACTTCACTAGACAAATCCTTTGCCAGTTAAAATACACTCTAACACATCTTCTGTGAAGACAGACTTTTCTAAGAAAGAACTGTCCCAAATTTAACCTTTCCTTAAGGATATTCTCTTTTCCTAATCAGAATTCACTCTACTTTTTGTTGTCTTTTTCTTTATAAGCTTTTACTAATTCAGTTGCCCTTCTCTGTTTTTTTGATTTGTGATAGCTTTCTTCAGAGAAAAGGGAAAGACGATGAAGCATGAAGTTTACTTTTTGGGCAGAATCTCTCATCACCAAATTATCCTCTTCCTATTCAGAGACAATGTATTCGACTGACACTTGATTGTAGTGTCCAAAGATTCCCAACTCATCTTTCACAAAGGAGAATTCTCATTCTCTATTCTCTTTAATTTTCCACTTTCTCTAAAAATTCAAAAATCTGCTTTTTGAAGGTCTGCCATCCCCTTCTACTGCTGAGGATCTTTGTTTATTTCAGTAATTTCTGATTACTATCTTTATGCTTTTTTATTCATCACCCGTTCTTAGGTAAGCTACCTGCAAGAAGATGATGTAGATCATTTTGGAAAGTACTTTTAGCACTTGGAAGAAATCTACTGAGATGCAGAGGTCAGTGTAGTTATCCATGCTCACTACTCAGGCATTGGACGACTAAGCACAGTACACACAAATCATTCAGAAGTTTCAGCTAGAGCAGAATGACATTTATTCAGCAGGTTTTTACATTACTTTCATATTACTCTGAAGACTATCTAGACAATCTCTGGTACAATTCCTGGTAATCACTTCACACAGAGTCCTGTTTACAACAAGGAGGTACACTGAAATCTGGAACAATTTCTCAGCATTCCCCAGATATTTACACTTCTACCATTTGAGGGTACTAAGGACAAATCTCTGTTTCTGAATACAGTTCCAGACTCGACTTAAGAGTTACACGTAGCTTCCAACAGAGCCAAAAAGTAGTTCTCCTAGCTATGCAAGTAGGTTGAGTTTTTCCTGCATTAAAGAAGTCATTTCAGCCATTTTAATAACTGTAATGCTTAGAAGACAGCATGGCCAGAAGCCTAATAAAAGGCACATATGTATTTACTTTTTGCAGATGATCCAAGTAAAACCACCTCTCTCATTTCTGAAATGTAGCCCCTTTAAATGACATGAAGCAGCTATACTGTGCCAGGATCACCACAGAATCATTTTTTCCAGTAAGGAGAAATGAGAAGTACCATTACTCTACTGAAATCAGCAGGAGAAAAGATCCCACAGGATCCTAATAACATAGTGACACTTTTATATCATGTATGATAAAAAGGTCATACTGGCATTATCCCACAAGATTTGCTCAAATCCAGAGTAGAATTACACAATGAATGACTGCTTCGGTTCCTGCAGCATTCTCAGTTTTTCTGGATAGCTCACTAACAACACATGATTTGAGAGATCTGGTAAGATCACAGCCTGGGACTGCTTGTGAGATGCATTGTTACATGGCTACGACAAATAATATCAAGTCAGCTTCAGTAAGTTGAGAAAACAGATGAAAAAAGACAATTTAATCTAAATCAATCATGGCATTAGAGAAAAAGATGGAAGTTTATAAAGGATACTTAAATATCTCAGTGACAAGAAAGATGCATTTGAAAAAACACTGCAGTGCTTAAAATAAGTCTAGAATGGCATCAAGCGAGTAGTAAGTTTCTTGGATCTAAATCCAGCTTTTGCCCACGTTCCGCTGCCTGGCCAGCAGGAAGCCACTAGACCTACTGTGAAGAGCCTCAGGATGCTGCCTGCAACAGAGGTTTTTGCCAAATGGTGAAGGCCTGCTTTATACAGTGCAATAGAAACAGTGGAGCCATCAGGACAAGCCTCCACGATTATTTCTAATGATACAGCATTTAAAATGGTGGTGATTCAGTTTGAATTGAGATTTACTGGAGGGTACTCCCAGGATTTAATATCACATAGTAGAATACCAGAAGTTCGTATAACACCACTAATCCTGGAGAAGAGAAACTGCTTTTCAGTCGAAAAACTGTGGAAATCCTGTACAGTTCCAGCCATCACTGAGCATCTCCCCACATACCCATTTAATTTCTTCAGAAAAAGTGTATACAGCTTGAGATAATTATTTCCAAATGCAATTTCCACAATTAACAAAGACTTATCTACACATATTTGCATTCATGTAACTGAAGGGCATATTTGAAAAAGTTTTGAAAAACTTTTCAAACTTTGCACAAGCAGAAGCTTCAACATCATTTCACAAATGGCTTTTTACCTGTTTAGTTTTCAAAGATATATTCACTACAAAGGTACCTAGGCCACCTGTCAATAAACAAAGAGCATTTTTTAAAAGTTTTCAGACAAACAGTACATCTACTGTAAGCAAGCCACGCCTCAGAGAGACATCCTTTTCTGGATTTTATTTAAACAAAGTCTGCTTCCTGGTGGTGCTTTTGAGCAGGCTCCCACAGCCAGACAAAGGCTACTGCACTGCCAACGCTGCTGTGCTGGTGGAAGGAATAAGCGTTCTCTGTCCATAAGAGCCAATTAACAGGGGTACCTGGGATTTGACACGCCTGGTTCTCTTCAGCACAACGTTCATTCTGGAAGCCTGCTTTGGGGAAGCCTGTGCATCTGAGCTGAGGTCCTCAGCCTCCACTTTTTCCTTAAGGTCCAAGTTCGGCTTTTGGATGCCCTACAAGATCAGAGCACAGAACACCAGGTTGATTGATCAGGCAGTGCTAATCATTCCACAGTCTGTGAATCGTTCTGTTTGCTAAGAAACAGAATGAGTGAAATCACACAGCATTACACACACCATTTAGACAAGAGGCCAATTAATCCATGCACCCTTCAAATAAGGAAACTGAATCTCAACTGCCAGCTTTATCAAGAGAGAAAGACATCTTTCCAATTAATCATATCACCTTTTGCCCTGTTTTCCTTCCCAACAGGATTGGCCTCAGTCCTATAAAGAAAGAGCTATCAGAAAATAACTACACAAGGTCACATTGCAACTTCTAGCACTATTCTGTCACCAGTAAGAATGAGGGTAAACCTAGGTTTGTTTACATATCTAAAGCTTCTAAAAGCATGGACTCTATGTCCTAGTTTTGTATGCAGTAACAAGTAGCACTCTACATGCAGTTTGGGTCCCCTCTTCGTATTGTGAGAGAGAAGCGTCTCACCATAAGGCTGACCCCAGATTGGAAGAGCTCATAGGGGTATAAGATCCGTTCATAATGAGACTTGAGTAACGACCCTGTGCCTTTTCCTGGCAGGTAGCCAAGCCGACTTGCCACTTTAGACCACTTCTTCTCTTTAGTGACTACTTCAAAGCCTCCTTTGCTGGCAACAATCTGAAACGCATAAATAAAAAAGTTAAGGGTTCTGAGCAGCTCTCACCACCTTGCATAAACTAAGAATCAAATAAACCAACCAAATGTTAAAAGGTTCCATTAAAAAGTGACAGAATCCTGAATTTAGTTTTTGTTTCCCGAAGGACTAGTACTTTAATAACTAAGCACTTATCCTCATTACTTAATACATTTAACATGGCAATTTTCCTAGTAAATGTAAATTGCGTACTGTCCTAGACAGGAGTCCAACAGTTAAGATTTATGACATGTTGGAAAGAATACAAACCCCAACATCAGAACAAACTGAAGAGTTAACTCGCACCAGACTTCTACTCTGATGCAAAACGCAAGTCTGGTCAGAAGTGAAGTCCATTCTAACAGAGCCCAGGTAGAAGGGAGCATTGGAGCTCACAACTTCGGAGCTATAGAAACTCTCACAAAACCCTGAATGGAAGAGAGACTACTGTAAAAAGAGGAAAACTGAATTTATCTTCCAATTAACTCAGTCCAGTTTTTACACCTGACTTCAATTGGTTGGAGTCTAGTAATTCACATATAGAATTATCACTGCTTATGTATAACTAACATGTACATAGAACAGAAAATTACAGACCATTTGCCTCCAAGCAATGATCATAACAGCATATGAGTTGCTTCCTCAGAAACACTGGCCACCTTTCCACTGCCTCCATTCCCTTTACAGTTTCATTGCCAAGTAGCTTAAAACCCAAATGGATTGTAACTTCATTTATATTATTGTAAGACTAATAGCATTTCTACAACAGTGTAGTTTTGCATTACATTTCTTTACACATGAGGACCAAATCTCGTGCTTAATGTGTCGCAGACTCTTAGAAACATCAATGCAAAAACATTTTGTTACTGAAGTGAAATTTATTGTTTACTTTTAAGGCTGAGGTAAATTCAAAAGTCTAATTGTGACAGTGACAAATAAATTAGTTAATTCTGATTCCTCCTACAATCAGAGATAGCTACGCTTAGATAAAACAATACTATTCATCATTATTTTCCCTCATATATACAGCAAAGTACTTGAAAATACCTGTACATGAACAATGGCTAGAGAAGCCACTAAGCTTAGACCTTCATATCTGCGGTCAACTGAAATGTTCAAGCTGAACAGTGACCCAGGTATTTCCCAGTACCACTATGATATTCTGCATATCCCAGCAAACCACTATAGACGTGAAAAGAAAAAAAACCAACCAACAAATACCAAAAGACATTTCATCAACTTGTCTCTGCATTTTATCAGCAATTCCAGACTCTCCAAAAGACTATGATTTCTTCCCTTAACAATAAAATCTATTCAGATCTTTATATTTTTACTTACCTAAGAGAAAGAAATCTTGATGGGGAATGGACACTGATGCTCCAACCTAGAACTATTGTATCTTAATTCCTTACCCTCCAAGGAGATATCTACCTATTTATATTAACAATCCATCCTTAGCAGGTAAGTTTATAATGGCACATGTATTTTGCCAGTGCAAAAGCAAATTTCAACAGAGATTTAACTTGTGTGCAAACTCTGAAAAACAACACACCAAATATAACTACAATAGTAGGCTACAATAATAAGGCTAGCCAGCCTTAAGCCTAGCCTGTTTTGGAAATTAAAATAATTATTCCAGAAGTTGACATTACAAATTCTCAAAGATGCACGTTTATGTCATGTGGAGAATCTCTATTGGGAGAAAGGAGGGAGCAATTACAACAATTCATTACAGAATTGCCATGTCAGGAGCTGAACTGCATGCAAGTATACTGCTGCCTTCCCAAAAACCACCTCCAACTCCTGCAGCTCTACCACATGTAAAAAAGGAGAACTAAAAAGCAAATGGTCAGCTGACATCAGGATGTTCAAGCTCTGTACAAGGTAATGAATACAGGCTGTACAGAATCCAACCAGAGCCAACTAATTTAACTGTGCTTGACATGTCTGCCATAACCACTCAATTTAGAAATTTTCTTTCACTATATTTCTTTTTCCCACACTTCCATTTAATCTCTGCATTAATGAGATTAATGCTGTAAAACAAGCCCTCCCTGTTGCTTTGCTGCTTCTTGAGCTTGAATGAAAAATGAGGTCCCTGTCTGACCAAGGCCTACAATTGCTTACTCACCTTGCTCAGACCATAGAGATCCAGTATTTTTCTCTCCACCACAGGGATTTTTAAATTGGATCCTTGGAGTTCCCAAAATTTTGCTAACTGATCCAAGAAGTCCAGCTTCACTCTTGTCATTGCCTGCAATCAATAAAGGAAGACAAATACGTATGTCACAAAGCAAGCGTGACAATACCTTGCAGTTCTGAGAAAAAACATGACAACTTTTTATAGTGTTTACATTTTCAAAGCGCTACTTGGCAAGCAAGGTATTTCTTAGTCATGTAAAAAAATGCCCTAGAAATATAAGTATTGATAAAAAGACAGACCTTCACAAATGGGAAATTGTATCTGCTTTACTCTCTGCTTTTAAGATCCTATAAACTAAACTCCTACCTAACAATTTCTTGGTTTGAAACCAAAATGCATGCTTACAGAAAATCGGCATTTCAGGTAAAAACACAAGCGCAATTATTAAAATACACATTGGGGGGGGGGGGGGGGGGGGGGGCTAGGGAGAGTTAGAAACAGTTTTTATATATGCCTTAACCATGCAGAAAGGCCTCCTCCCTGAGTATTTTTGGAGTACTCAAATCACTTTCCATAAGGACACCCATTTACAAGCCAAATGATACATAACATTTTGGTATATGAACAGAGCAAGGCTTTGAGAAATGTTGTAGAGAAAAGGAAAAACCAGGACAGAATGGAACTCATACCACTTTCAAGAAAGCTCCCATACATTTTTGAATCATAAAATTAACCAACTGTAAGCAGTCCATAAAAAAATCAGTTCATTTTAGGCCTTGAAAGGCATTATCGAGACAGTATAAGGTAACCAGAGGCTTCAGAACAGCAGTAAATATTTTAAGGAAAAAAAAAATTCATTGCCTGTGCAGCTCTGAAGGCGAGACACTGGCTGCTCTTACTACACAACATGGTACTTGGCATTCCTTTTAGACATTTCCAGTTGAACATGAAAAACTCTTGTGGTTATTTTGGGTAATAAAATAAAAACCAGACTTTTCTCAAAGCCATGGAGAGTTATTTTATATGAACTCTGCCATTGCCAAGTATAAACATGGATGTGGTCTATGGGTTTCTAAAGTCTCCCCCATCCAGAAACCTGCCAAGATGCAAATCTCAAGCAAGGAGACCTACTGCTTTCAGTGCAAACACAAAATTATATCAACAGTGGAAAAGCTCACCTCCAGTTCATTCAGGCGCTGAATTCGTGGAGTGAAACGAAAACTTTGTACTTCACATGCAAATGGAGGCTGCCAGTCCTAAACAGAGAAAGACATTTTATTGCTTCAAGAAACTTCTCAAAAAATGCACAAAACAGAAGACCCTAACAATGTCTGAGTAAATAAGCTCCCAACAGTAAATGAGTTTCTCAGTACAACTGGTGATATCATCTTCTAATTTTACGACATTCTTGTGCTTTTAAAATAATGCTCTTCCCACAATATTTTAGTTCAAAGAAAGAGATCCTCACAGAATTAAAAATACGAACAAAAATAAGGTTCAAAGTATTTCAGTATGCATTACCTCATACTGAGTTTAAATATGAGAGATACCCTGTAGTTTGTTGGTTATTTATTTACTTTTAAAAGTTCCATATATCCTGCACATTGCAAAACTCTCACCATCAACAGCAACAAACACCAAATAAAGCACATTGTTACACATCTAACTTTTTTCATGTTTGTCTAGGTTCATTTCAATAAAGGTAAGACCACCAGTCAGGAGTCCAATTCTTTAACAGAAATGCAGCCTTAAATAATTACTTTCTCAATAGTCAGCAGTTGGTTCAATCACAAGTGTCTCCCAGCCCCATCTCTGAAAACTGTGTTACAACATCCAAACAAGTATAATTCAGCTTTTCAGTACTTTTAAAGACAGTTTAGGTTATAATAGATTGTCTACCTGGCAGTAAATACAACAGAGTAAGGACAGCCCATTCCAGGTGGACAAGCCACACTAAATATTTATTATTTGCACTGCTGCTGCATATCAAGGCCTCAAGCACAATCGTAAAATATTTACAGCTTCTAATAATGGAAAAGAATAATAAATCAGTAAGGTTAGTATAAAGTCTCTGATTTGGTCCTTATTGGAGGTTGCAAATCAACCTGACGCATGCATCCTGCAAAACCCTGCAATGCAAACAGCTAGGCAATCATGGAGAAACACAAATGCGTTCAGTGGCCAGGAAAGTTCTAGTTATTCTCAATGAACAGGATCTGGATCAGTTTCTTGTGGCCTCTCAACCTCAGCCATTCTGCTTATTTTAGAAAGGGCAGCCCCTTGGAGGTCAAGTTTTCATCATGTCATTAAACCAACTAAACAGATTCCAGTAACCCAGACAGGTCAGAAGGAGAGAAAAGATCATGAAATCCAATCAGCAACCCGTCTCCAAGTTGTTCTCAGTTACACGCTTTCTTTTCAGGTTTTCTCTTCTCTCTCTATTTTCAACTCTCTTATTTTACAGTTACATTTAGAGTTTATTTGTACTTTAATTATTAAGTGACCTAACTGCCTTTTGCCAAATTGCCTGATGGCCTCATCCAAACGGTTTACCAGGTCACAGAGCAGGTCATCATAAAATAATGACCAAGGCATCGGAAAGATTAAGCTTCTCCCTTCTAAACTGCTATACATAAACAGAATTCCTCTGCACAAACAAACAGGTTGGCCGCACTTCTATTAACAGTTTAAAGATTATGTTTATAAACAATGACCCATTAAAAAGAAATACCCTTCCCCTTTCTCCCCCCCTCCCCACAAGAGCAAACGCCTGATTTCGTCTACAATGCCTTTGCAGTTTTCACAGGTAGACCGTGGGGTGCTTTTTTTTTTTTTTTCTAAAGTAAAAAGAGCGTGAAGTCCTGGATACCGCCATGCATTACTTGCTTCTCACCTGCTCCAAAGCAACCTCTACAAACCCAGCTCTGAGGTCAAAGATTGTACAGGTTCCCCAGTGTCCCTGGCACGGACACCGAGGCCTATGGAAGGCGACACACGACACCTCAAGCGAGCACCGGGCGAGGGGGGAAGGGGCTCCCCGGCTCCCCACGTCCACCGCTCTGCCACCGAGACCCCGGGCCCGCTCAGACCTCCCGGCGCAGCCCGGAGAGGCCAAGGCACACGGCGAGCCCCTCCCGGTCCCCCGCCCTGCCCCCACCCCAGGCCCCAGACGGGCAGTACCTTGGGGGGCCGGATCTTGCAGATACCGGTTTTCTCGGCCAGGCCGCGGATGCGGCCGATGAAGCCGAGCGGGTCGCTGAACTCCTCCCAGCTGGGCTCAAACACCGGGCACTCAGGCGGGGGCACGAACTCGGCCGCATAGCGCGACCCACCACCCCCCGACATGGCCGCAGAGGGAGAGCGCCGCCGACGGGGGGGAGCGCACCGAGAGCCGCGGCGGGGCAGGGCGGAGAGGTGCGGCGGGGGGCGGCAGGAGGGGGGCCCTCAGGGGCGGCCGGCGGGGCTGGGCCGGTGGCCGAGGCGCATCCTCCGGCGGCGGCTGCCGGGCAGGACGGCCGCGGGGAGGGGGCGTGGGGTCTGTGTGGAGCGGGGGCGCGGGGCGGCCGTGCGGGGCGGCGGGGGCGGCTCCTGCCGAGTGTTGTTGTCCCGTCCCCCGGGGCTGCCTCCCCCCGCGCCGAGCCCCTCTCGCTCGCGTTCCAGCTCGCCGGAAGTTACGCGTCTGGCTTTGAGCCCTCCCCCGGAAATATAAGACGCTGTTGCCTTCCGATCCAAAAAGTAGTCCCTCAGCCACTCTTCTGGCGAGGCGGCTCCCAGCGCCGAGGAACCGGCCGCCTTCCAGGGCCCGCCGCTCCCGGCGACACTCCTTCGACAGATCCGAGAGCGAAACCGCTCCTCCCGCCGCCCCTCAGGACACCCAACGGCTCGGCTGAGGGAGGAGGGGGTCCGGGGGAGGGGGGGGGGTCGAGGAGGGCGGGGCCGGCTTCACTTCCGCCGCGGAGGAATGTGCGACGAAACTCGAGACATTCACTTCCGGTGCTGAAGGGCCTTTTCGCCCATTGTCTGAGCCGGACGTCAGGAAGAGGGTTGGGAGCCCCGCCCTCTCGCGCAGGCCCCGCCCTCTCGCGCAGGCCCCGCCCCGCGGCGGCCGTTGGGCAGGGGGAGGGGGAGGGGGCGGCCTGCCGTCCCCTCAGGGCCCGCGGTGCCGGGAAGCCGGGCTGCTCGGGAACGGCCGGCCGAGCCCTCGGACCGTGTCTGCCGGCAGCTGGTGCCCAGCGTCTTACGCGGATTCTTCTGTTTTTTAACTTTTGCAGAAAACGAGCCGTCAGCGCCCCGGCGCTCAGGGCGGGGCCGCGGGGGGGCCCCACGGCCGGCACCGAGGGCGTCTCCTGGGTGTCTCCCGTGAAGGCCTGCGCTTGCGAGCTGAGCAGGCAGCTGTGCCGGCCACTCTTGAGTTTAGTCTCCATTAACCAGTGCTAACGCCAGTCAGCCTAGGTTTCTGTTGGCAGTTCCGCTATCTCCCACCCAGTGTGTCCCTCTCACTGCTGCTCCATTAAGGTCTCAGAAGTCTGGTCAGTAATTAGTTACAAGGTTGTAACAAATATTCCACAATCAACCCCCAACCTTTGGGTTATGTATATAGATACTCTGCTGATTTACTCCTCCCAGTACAGAATGTTTTATTTACAAAGTCAGGTACTCTGAAGTTCCAACTCGCTTGATACTTCTTTTACCTATCCACTACAACATACTCTTCAAAAAAGAATTACGTTTGGTTTTTGTTTTTGGTTTTTTTTTTAACCAGAACCTTGCCTTCAGTGTTCATACTCCACATCTCACTTTATTCTTACCGTTTATTCCAGCCTTGGTCCTGGTATACTATTTCAGTCTCAGAAAAAGTTAATTTCCTCCTCCCATTACCATGAGGCTTACAAGATCCCCTTTAGACAGACTAATAAATTTATCTTCATCACTTCCCTGCCACATTAAAGACATGTCGCCCACATTGTACATACAGAAAACAAATGGCTCTAATATGAATGGTTAATTTTGACAAAAATGTTAGATAAGAGCACTCTGATCTTTTAAAACATTAATTGAATTTACCAATGGTTATCGTGTTGTTGCAATGTTGTCTTATATTTTCCAGAGGGTTCCTGACACGGATTCTTGATATTTTTATGACTGTTAAAGCATGTGGAGTGCAGATGTTTCCTTACCAGTATCTAGAAATGGTATTTTTACATACTCCTGCCACTTTTTTTTTTCTTTTATTATTTGGTTGTGTCTCTCTTCTGATGAGCCATACCAGATTCTTTTGAGGAAATGTGTATTTATTCCCAACAGCAGAATTGCCAAGGTACCCAGTTTCCAAGATAAGCAGTGATTTAGCCAGGAGTACTAGAGGGGGAAAAACTCCATGCTAGAAAGCACCTAATCCATGCAAAAGCTTTGTTTTGAGAACCAATCTTTTGCTGATTTCCTTCTAGACCGTTCAAGGTTGTTTTGGTTTTGTGTTAATATGTTTGAGCTAGTGGAGGGCTCTGGAAGGTGCTGCTGGGAAGGGTGCAGGTTTTCTTAACAGTGTAAAAAGCTAAAAATCCCAAATAACCTGTGAGGGGTGTCTTTGCTTTAGGTTTTGGGTTTGTTTTTTTCTTTTTTTTTCAATTTTATCAGTTCTGCAAGATAATTCTTTATGAAACAGAATTTTACACTTTTCTCAGCTCCCCGCTCTGGTTTGGAGGCTGGGCCACACTGGGACTTGCATACCCCAGGTCAATCTTTGTTCTTCTTGGTCATCTGGAAGTATTTATCACTTCCCCGAGAGAAGATTTCAGCCCCTTGTACAATATATTCAACAGCTTTATGAGAGGTGAAGAGAGCAGCGAGTCTAACCAAGGGTAACAGCAGCCTTTCTTCTGGACTTTGCCCAGAAAATTATCTACCCTCCTCTTTTCTCTGTTTATTGAGAAAATTGATTTGAAGAAGAACCTCATAGTTTTGTTAAGTAAGCCTAGATTTTTTTTTTTTTTTCATACAGAAAGTCCATTTCGTTAAAGAAATGGTTAAGCAAACCAGCTGGCTTGTTAGCATACAGGTTTTTTCCCAGCACACTTTGTTAACTAAATTAGGAAACAGTGTATTGCATAAATTGTGAGAAGAATACTAAGCGCTGCTGGGTATGGGGAGATAAATGTGGGGATGAAGAGGCTAAAAAGCATCTGGACGATCTAAAAAACTACATGTGATTGGATATTCAGCCGGAATTTGAACCAGTGACTGTTTCACAACCCCTGTGTTTCCTTCAGTTCCGTTTCAAAGAAAAATGGATGTTTGGGGCCGTTGGTTTTTTGGTTGGGTTTTTTTTCCCCCACCGTTGATGAAACGAGTCCCCGCTGCAGGTTGCATTTATTTGCCCACAGCCCTAAGCCCTGCCACCACAAGTACAGGGTGACCAAGCGAAGGCGCCCTCTTCCTTCCCCAAATAACCGCCCCCCCCCCCCCCGCCCCGGTGGGTAGGCCGAGCTGCGGCCCCCACCGCCCCGCCCCCGGGGCTCGCCCCGCCCGCCCTGCCGGCCGCGCACGCGCAGTGCCCCACCTCGCCGCTGACACAAAGACTACAACTCCCAGAGGCGCCGGCGCGGGATTCTTGTCGCCCGTGTCGTGAGGACTGATTGGTCGAGACGCTCGGCGCAGCATGGAAGGCTGCCTGTGATTGGAGGAGGAGGCAGCGAGCGGCAGGTTGCCTTGCTGTTTAAGTTGTGGAGGGTCAGTTGTGGCGGTTATTTTGCCGTTGGGGGCCTTCTGTGGTAGAGGGCTGTGAGGTGGCGGCCGCCCTGTGCGGGTGGTGCCGGCCCCCTACCACGCTGTCTCGGGAGCTCGTCTCTGGCTAGTTTGGCAGGGCTCTTCCCCGGGAGTTTTTCCGTGCGGCTAGGGCCTGCAACGCGCCCTAGCTCGTGGTTCCGCCGGGCACCTCCGCCAGCCTCCCGGGGTACCTGGGGCCGCAGGGCGGCCCGGCTGAACCCCGGCTCGAAGCTTCTGTCCCCTACCCGCCGTGAGCCTGGCCCTTCCGCAGCGGCGCCATGAGCGCAACGGACTGTTCTCCGGGGACCTCCCCTCGCTCCAGAAGGTAGTGTGGGGGCTGCAGCCCTAGTCACCCCGCGACGAAACGGCTCTGCGGGATCTGCCCCAGAGCTCCTCCCTTTCTGTCCGGTAGCAAGGCTTAACGTAAGGCCCCGTTTTGTATGCTCTTGTACCCACTGTGCTTCTTTATCTCTACACCTTTCCATTTCTACTGTTCTTTAGTTCAGTAATAAAGTATTCACCTTGTGCCTATGTTATCTGTTTTCTTCTGTTGCTGTTACTTATCTTTCCAAGTGTGTTGTTTAAGGCATTTCTAGGCATAGTGGTGGGAAGGTTCCTACATGAAATAATCATAGTACTGCATATTTAATACTTTCCTACAGTGTCAGTAGTTAAGGAGGTTGGCATGTTTTCATGGATGTAGTACATTGGGTTCTCTCACCTAGCAGCTTTGGTGAGCAGCAGTCCATAAGGTCACTGCTGCCTCAGTGATCAAAGTTCTGGCATTGGCTCCAGAACCAGATTCCAGACTTTTTGTTAAGCAGATCTTTAGTAAAGACGCTTCTTAGCTTTAATTCTGTTACTCATGGTTTCGTTAAAAACTACCCGTTTTTCAGGTCAACATAAATAATGAACATTTTCCAAGATAATTTTGAATTCTGTGTACAGCTCTATTAGTGAACTTGGTGCTTGTTTGAGCAGATTAAATGTTTGAATGCAGTAAACATTGCTTAAAATAAAAATCAGATATGTAATTACATATACATATTCTTCATTTGGTTTATGTAATATTGACATGCTTTCCATCTAGTACCTCAACACAAGATTCAAGAACTTGGAAGCTTTTATTTCACTATCAAGGGCAGATGACTCATGTGGATAGTAACATCAAGTAGACCAGAAAGGAAAGCATGTAGATTCCTACACCTATGCCTTACATCATGGTGGCTGGTACATCAGTTAACCTGAATTATTGTCTTTACTCAGCAGTCTCTGTTTAGAAAGTGTTTTTCTCTCAGGATATCAGATAGTGATTCTGTCACAGACTATATCTTCTTATTTATCATACAGTGGCTGATACTTCTAATTACACAACAATGAGCTTTTTGTTGCCTTTGTTCTCTCCTTTTCTTGCCTCCTCTTCCTTTAACGGTCACCCTTCCCAAACAACCCATGAGATTTTCCTTCCATAACATTTTTCTTTCTCCCTTTTCCATCAGTTGAGCCCATCTCCACAATATAGTAAGCCTGCAAGCTGTTCTATATCAAAGCTTTTGGTTCTCCTAAATGTTGTGATCTCCTGTTAATGCCCAGACCACAGACAAGCTAATCTGTGTTAAAATTGAAAAATCTATTTTTAATGATTTTAGAAAGGTTTTTTTAATGTTATTGTCTGAAGCTTACATGTCATTAGAAACTGTTTCTGTCCAGGCGGGCAACCCCCAATGTCTCATCCAGATATGCTAATTCCCAGTCTCCAAGTCAGGAGAACTTTACTCCTCTCCCTTCAATCAATGAGCGCTTGGCCTTTCTCCGTCCCTCCCGTGAGCTGCTGGAATACTACCGCAAGAAGATTGCTGAGTTTGATGAGGAACATGAGGATTTGGCAAAAAGGCTGGAGAGATACAAAGAAACATATGATGAGCAGGTTAGGAAAAAAACTTTTGAATGATGACAGACCACATATCCTTACACAAACTTAGTATTTTTCTTCAGTTGAAAACTCAGCACAGATGGTCTTAAGTTTTACTGGTAATGTGATAGAACTGAGCTAAGAAGAAATAAGTAGATTTCTTCTAGAAATCTAGATTATAAATATAGAAATAACTAGATTATAAAATCTAGCTGTCTGTCCTCTGTCAAAGCAAAGGGAAACATGCCTGTAGGATATTCTTCTATTCTTAATTTATTATAGTTTTGTTGTATCTTCACAGTGGGTTGTTTGTTTCTGGGTTTTTTTTTCAGAATTAAAGCCTGAGTTTAGATGTTCAGTTCCCATATTGTCCAACTTCTTTCCCTTGTTTCTCATAGTGAAGAATGAGTACTCTTTTGTCCAAATCTAATGAGCTTTGAGATACCTATATAATTTGTATTTACTGCAATGGAATTCATAAGCTTGGTCATAGGTTATTAAGCAGTAGTACTACACGGCAAATAAATGTAAATTTAAAAGAAACTCTTAAACCTAAAAACCTTGGCCTTTTAACAGGAAGAAATCTTACAGAATGCCTGTAACTTCTGGTATGCCTTATAGCATAGTAGTCATCTTTGTAATTGTGAATGACCCTTTGGAAATAAATAGAATGATCATTTCTGAGGTCATTGAGTCCTGAAGTACTGGCCATGCTTGAAGCAGCCTGAAAGCCCTTGAGAAGTATGTGGCTTACAAATTACTTTCATGCAACATACAGGAAAAAGAGCGGCAGGTTCCAAAATGCCTTCTCTCTTACAGGAATGGTTTTCTGAAGGGTTTGTTAGTTTTCCACACCAGGTAGAAAATCATTAATGAACTTACTAACTAGCCAGATTTCTCACTACTAAACCATACAGATATTTTAATGTTTATTCTTCAGTAATTTTTTTTTAAAGAATAAGTGCTGTGTCGGAGGCTTTACTAGGCTTTTGTTGACATCAGATTCCACATACCTGTGCCACTCTGACTGCCAAACCGGAGACCCTAGCTTAGGACTTATTTGACTGTCATTAATAATGACAATAATTCTTAGGGCTCTGAGCTCCCTGTTGAAACTTTTTTAATTTTTCCAATACTGCCCTCATCTGGTCAAATTTTGCAAGAGAATAAAACAATTCACTTGAACTGGCAGTTGCTCTATACCACTTACAGGCTCAGGGCACAAGCAGTTTGAAGTTTGCCCAATGCTCTATATCATTTCAACTACCTCATTCTCTCTACCTAGCACAAATTGCAATGGGAAGTACGTCAGCGAGAAGAGGAGATTGCAGAGCTGCAAAAGGCTTTGAGTGATATGCAAGTCTACCTCTTCCAGGAGAGGGAACATGTCCTCCGTCTTTACTCAGAAAATGACCGGCTGAAAATCAGGTGTGCAGTCTTACATGGTGGGCTGGGTCACCGGCAGTAGCAATTGCATGCATTATGTTCTAGTTCTCATTCAGATCTGGAGTCTTCACAGAAGAAACTGTGCCACACTTCCCAGGGAGGGCTCCTATGAAATCAGTCTTGGAGGTGGAATGCAATCTGTTGGGCTGCTAAATATGTTTCTGCTTATTATTCCTCCCATTCTGGTAGTAGAATGAAGAGCAGAAGTTGAACATACATTCAGAGTTGAATTGTTAGTTGCTAGTTTGAATGTGGAGGTTCTGATCTCGGAAGGCTGTGATAGGTTGACCCTGGCTGGATGCCAGGTGCCCACCAAAGCTGCTCTATCACTCCTCTCCTCAGCTGAACAGGGGAAGAAAAAACATGACAAAAGGCTTGTGGGTCAAGATAAGGATAGGGAGATCACTCACCAATTACTGTCATGGGCAAAACATGCTCAACTTGGGGAAATTAATTTATTACCAATCAAATCAGAGTAGGATAATGAGAAATAAAAACTAAATCTTAAAACACCTTCCCACCACACCTCCCTTCTAAGGCTCAACCTTACTCCTGATTTTCTCTACATCCTCCTTCCCAGTGGCACAGGGGGATGGGGAATGGGAGTTGCTGTCAGTTCATCACATGTCGTCTCTGCCTCTCCTTCTTCCTCTGGGGGAGGACTCCTCACAATCTTCCCCTGCTCCAGCATGGGGCTCCTCCCATGGGAGACAGTCCTCCACAAACTTCTCCAACATAAGTCCCTCCCATGGGCTGCAGTTCTTCACAAGCTGCTCCAGCGTGGGTCCCTTCCATGGGGTGCAGACCTTCAGGAACAGACTGCTCCAGCATGGGTCCCCCATGGGGTCACAAGTCCTGCCAGCAAACCTGTTCCAGCATGGGCTCCTTTCTCCACGAGGCCACAGGTCCTGCCAGGAGCCTGCTCCAGGACAGGCTTCCCACAGGGTCACAGCCTCCTTCAGGTGTGTCCACCTACTCTGGCATGGGGTCCTCCATGGGCTACAGGTGGATATGTGCTCCACCATCAACCTCTGTGGGCTGCAGGGGAATCTCTGCTCCAGTGTCTGGAGTACCTCCTCCCCCTCCTTCTGCATTGACCTTGGTGTCTGCAGGGTTGTTCCTCTCACATCTTCTCACTCCTCTCCTCCAGCTGCTGCTGGTGTTGTGCAGGTTTTTTTCCTCCCAGAGGTGCTACCACTGACGCTGAGGGGCTCAGCCTTGGCCAGCGGTGGGTCTGTCTTGGAGCCGGCTGGCGTTGGCTCAATCAGACGTGAGGGAAGCTTCTGGCATCTTCTCACAGAAGCCACTCCTGTAGCCCCCCGCTACCAAAACCTCACCACAGAAACCCAATACACAAAACTTGCACCTGCCTGGCAAAACTTCCTTCCTCAGCCCTAAAAACACTTAAGCTGAAATAGAAAATACAGACCAAAGTAAATAGTTTCCCCTTATTCTATGAGATCATGTTGACAGCCACTCCTTTTTAATGCTGTTTAGTTGGTGAACTGGAATATAACCTCCTGTACCAGACTGGCTCCCAGTGGCAAAGGAGTTCCCAACCTTCTTCAGAACACTTGTGGGTGATAATATCAAGTTTTCTGTTTTAAGTTGTTGTGAAGTTTTCTTTTTTAAGAACTTAAGTTTTAAGAACTTAAGTCAAAACGTGTGTTGGTCTGCTTTGGCACTTGAGTGTGACAAAAAGTCTGATACAGCCCTTAATGTAGTTTGCTTTAAAAACAATGGACACTGACAATCTGTTGAATGAAGTATCTGAAGGGATTTATGTAGTTCATAACTCCGGAATGCAAGTTCTTTGCCACCATCGTCTATTACTGTATCGGTCTATGTAGTATTGTCATATTTGAAAGGAGGAATGCTCCCCAATGCCAGCGGAATTGGTGGTGGTGGTGGTCTTATATCAGCAACATCCATAATGTCTTTAGGAGTTTGTTTTTAAAGCAGTATTCTCAAGAACTGCAACAGTTTAGAAAATTTGTAAGCATTAACAAGGAAACTAGGACAGTGTCACAATGTCTTGATGTACTTAAAAATAGCAATGTGCTGACCACTTACTTTGAATTCCAGGGAATTGGAGGATAGAAAAAAAATTCAGCATCTCCTGGCTTTACTGGGAACAGACAAAGGAGAAGTTACGTATTTTCACAAGGAGCCTCCACATAAGGTAAGTTCCATTTTTCTGTAGAACTTTGCTTTTGATTGTAACATGAAGATCTGTACCCCAGAGGCCGACCACAAGCCAGATCTGTCCAGCAAGTCAAAAGTTGCTAAATGAGCCCAAAGCAGGAGGGATCTGTAGCTCTGTAGCAACATCAGGTTTTAGTATAACTGCTGACAGATAAGTAGGAACAAGCACACTGGAAGTATGTCCTCTTAGTGTCAGTCTCCTTCTACCTTCAAAACATACCTCCAGATCAGCATCCTAAATGTCAGACAGGAGTCTGAAGCCATGTGGCAAATGGTCGTTGGGAAGTTGGAGAGAACACCAGGAAGAGAAAAAGGAAAAAAAGGAAGTGCAGAAAATTAGCAGGTGCGGTGTCTGAAGATCACCTGTCTCAGAGAGCCTATCTCTTAGGGCTTCAGGAAAGAATAATGCAGTGTTGAGGTTGCTGCAGCAGTTTCCTGGGCAGGAGACTGCAGAAGAGCCATCCCCTCTAGCCAATATTGTATTGCATATTTCAGAAATAATGTCAAATCGATTAAACAGCAGTGCACATGAAAGGCAGGGTAGTTGAACCTACTTAAATGAATCATGAATGATTTGGACGTATAGAGACTATGATGGAATAGAGGATTTATCTTGGAGTAAGGTGCAGAAAAAGGCTGAAATAAGCTCCATTGCTTGTGGTTGCTCTGCACTACTCAAGCAGTTAAAAAGTCTTGCAGAAACTTTAAAATTCCCTGATACAGGGAAGCTCTAAAATTAGGCCTATTGTATAGCATCAACCCCAAGATAAGCATTGGAGTTATAACCTGCTCCCTCATGGCCTCGTGTTTTTAAGTGGGTTTCAGTTCAACAGTTGTTTCAATAGTTTTATCAGTTAGCTTTTATCCCAGGCTTGTTGATAGCTTGAGTGAATGTGCTGATAAATCAAGCTTCATGTTTCTCTGTCTTGCTAAGGCAAGAAGGAAATAATATAATCTTCATCTTCACCTTCCTCTTCTCCTCTCTGTCCCCAAAATGCTTCTTTTCCTGCTGAGGGTGCTGATATTCATCCTAATGAAGCCAGCAAAGGCAGGATTACTTTCCAGTTGTTTCAGTGAAAAAAAAATAGAGGCAGAAATGGCAAAACTCAGCCATGATAAAGGGAACTTTTCAACATGGACATTACGCTTGTGAATGTCTTCCTTGTCTTGTGGTAGAAGTAAGGTAATGCTGTTCTTTTGGATATATCATTTTACTCTTCAAGATTTGTTCTTCACCATTGCAACTTTGAAGAAGTCGGATGTTCAGCGCAGATATCTAATCTTGTTTCTATAGGTTACTGTTCTGCAAAGGCCAGTTAAATCCAGAGAGTCACACGAACGAGATGATACTTCTAGAACAGGTACTCCACCAAGCCGATTAACAGCAGCTCAGATATTGGTACTTGTTTCTCTGTGTGTTTGTGTCCGGTATCCCAAAATAATTCCTTACTGTGAATACTTTGGTATACCTCCATTAAGTTCCCTAAATGCATCCATGTGTACATGCATATATATGCAGTACTCTTGGTTTGCCTTCAAAATGTTTTAAAATAACCTGAGCTGGCTCTCAGGTCCATCATCTGCTCAATAAGGAAGAGGCTGGTATGACTGTTGAATGACTGTTCTGGAGCTATGCAGGTGCCAACTGGACAGGCACCCTTAGCCGCAGCCGTTCCAAGGTGTGAGGTGCTGCCTTTAGTGTAGACAGTAGTGTGGGTGCGTATGCCTATTTAATGATTTTTCTCTTTTGAAAGAACCGCCTCTTCCAAATTGACTGGAATTAGCAAATAAGCTTAAAAGTCATTCAAGGCCTGATGCTTGTGCAGCTGTGTCATCTGCCTATTCATCATTTAAGAAAATTTGTTAAGTTTGCTCTCTATATATGCCAAGAAAAGTAATAGGTTGCCTAAATATTGTGGTATGATAGTGTGAGATAAAGGTATGCAATCCCTGTAAGTTCTGAAACCCTTTTCTTCCAGCTAGCTCTCCTAGAAGTCCTAGTGACTGTAGCAGTGGCAAGCTTTTTCCTGTTCTTCTTGACCTGCCAGAACATACAGTATTTCATGCTTGGAAAGGTACTGCAGGTAGATTGGAAAACCCTTTTCTGCTTCTGTTAAATTTCTGCAGTAGGCACCAAGAGGAGCACTTCAAAACCAGCAGCAAAAGGAGAGAAACCAGAATGTCCTGAGAGATATCAGAGAGATAATCAAACACTTCTACTTCAGGTAAAAACATTTGCTAACCAATGGACATAATTCTTGGCTGTCCAGGAAATTATGATAGACAAATATGCTGTCGGCTTAGATAAGATGTAGACGTACCAATTTTATCAGTCCCCACATCTTACTATGAATTCCCACTTTCTATCAGTTTACTTAGCTGTTTCTTTGCCATGAATGTAGGCTTAGATTTAAGAACTTGGATCTGATTCTGGAAGCTTTACATAAGCAGATGTTACAGTAATGTAAACTGGAATGTGTTACCCTTAAATATAGAATGTGTAATTGATGTTATCTCCCATAATTTGAATATGAATTTACATTAAACCCACAAAAGATCTGCAGAGTTGGGCATTTTGTGGAAGTCTGACTAAAGCAATGTGTCTGAGATAGAATTAGGCAGCCCTGATAAGATGCACTAGTATAATGAAATGTTCCCTTTGCTAGACTTTGGTGAAAGATAGGGTGTAGATACCATGACAGGATGAAAGATAAAATGTACAGAATCATGAATTGGGGACAATACCAGAAGCTATATGTAAAGCATGAGGAAGGATGAGTCACAAAAAGCAAATTAAAGAACAAATTTGTACAGCAAATAGATTTTTTTTTTTTAAATTTTTTTCGGTTTTGTTCAAGGGCAGTGGTGACTGACCTAGTGGCCAGTTAGCTGACTAAACAACGTTTATTCTGGAACAAAAGCATCATACAAAATTGTGATAAAAATAAACGATCTAAATACATGCCAAGTTTTTTTAGATAGTTTCTTACACATAGGCCAGATGCACATTTTTCAATTACTTGTTCCAATTTGTCTCCCTGACTACGTGCCCTAGATCAAAATTCTTTGTATCCCTCTCCTTTGCTCATTATCTTGTTTACATTTAATGATTCATTCTGGTTGAGTAATTTCTTTTGTTCAAGATATGTGGACTTGCTGCCTTCCTAGAATTTAGGTATTTTTATATCACCATTTCATTGGAAGATGGTAGCATAGGTACACAAGTGTCTCTGCGTATTCCTCAGGGTTTGTCACATTCTGTGTGCAAATTAAATCTTTCCAATATCTTCAGTCTATTGTTGCTGCTTATAATATGCCTGTCTTGCCTATGACATGCCTTTTTCTTAAAATGTTTTAGTTATTTGAAATACTTAACATTAAAACAAAAATAAAAAATTGAGAAATTAGAACTCTTAAAGGTATTATCAGGTAGAGTCTTTGATCTGAATCTTGGAATTTGAGAGAGACTTGTAAGGACAGGAGCAGAGCTGCGGTGAGGTCTTATTCAGTAGTGTCTTTGTTTGCTTATTCAGGTGGAGGCCCTGCAAGCTCAGATAGAAGAACAGACACGATTATCCAAGGAACAGGTTGAGGCACTGCTAGAGGACAGGCGCATTCATATGGAGGAAACCCAGGTCCAGCATCAGAGGGACCAGGACAAGATCAAAACTATAACAGATAAGTGAGTGCGAGAGAATGACCATGATGTAGTCATGGGATGAGAAGAGAGGGGAACAATAGAAATATTTTGGCTTTCAGTATGTTGCTTCCTGCAGCAGGCAGAAAAGCAAATTATGCAGCCATCTGGTAGTGTGTGTGGAAGAAGATGAATGGAGTAATCTACATATTAAAAATCCTGTTTCACATTGGAAGAATATCACTTCTTTCATTAGATGAGAAGAGCTAAACTCGCTAGGAAAGCACCTGTCTTTTCCATGCTTCTTCCAACTTGCAATGATGACTGAGGAAATTAAGGTAGGAACTAGGAAAGAAGTTAATTGAGTTCCCTTTTTACAGACTCCATAAGACCCAAAATCTCTTATATGAGAGTACCCGTGACTTTCTCCAGCTCAAGTTTGATGCCCGAGCCAATGAGAAAGCATGGATGGTAGAGAAGGACAGTCTGTTAAGGAAACTGGACGAAGATCTGGATCAGCTTATTGTCAGCACAGAGCCAGGAAGAGAGAAGAAGCAGAGACATACCAAGAAGATGCTTCGAGCAGATGATGGAGCTTGGAAACTCCACAGCAGAGAAATAAAGGTAATTTTTTTTTTGTAGCATAGGTAGAGGCTCTTTAACAATTTTTTGACTAGAAAATTGCAAGCATCTGGGCTTTGCAAAGATAGGCAGTAGCTAGCAGCTACTTCAAAGCTGTACTGGCTTGCCATAAGTTAGGTTTTTGTTGGCAGTAATGTAAAAAAAAACCCAACCCTGCCTCAAAATCAGCATTGCTTGCAAATTTCAGATAAAATGTATAGTTAGGATTTATGGTAGCACTTCACTGTCCGTTTCTTTTATGCCCAGAACAAATCCCTACTTCTGCAAGCCATGTGATATGTGGGCCAACAGTTCTTAACCTGCTTGTTGCACATACCTTTCTTTTAGTGTAAATGCTCTCAGATAGAGGACTTGGAATGTGTTGTCTGTATCTTCCTTGCTGCTCTCGGGGGAGAATAAGTCCTTTCAAACCATGTCCCCCAGCTCTTCTACAATAGTCAGGAGTTTTCTTCCAGTCTGAAGCTGGGAGATATGAAGTGGGTAAACAGGCAATAAGGAATTGGAAAGTAAACAGGCAATAGGGAATTGTTTTCTTCTGTCACCAAATGCAGATGCCTCTGAAATGTAGTACTGGGCAAGCAGTTGTGAAAAGGGGAATTACAGCATTAGCTGAATATTATTTTTAAGGGGAAGAGGAGAGAGTTCTTTAATTGATGATGAGCAGTCACACAGA
Organism: Balearica regulorum gibbericeps; assembly: GCF_011004875.1. NCBI lineage: Eukaryota > Metazoa > Chordata > Aves > Gruiformes > Gruidae > Balearica > Balearica regulorum. The sequence goes on from NC_046184.1 coordinate 67,628,074, forward strand.
ACTGATAACGTAATTAAAAGGTTTTAATAATGGAAGTGGTGTTAGAATATTGTCCTTACCTAGTTATTTCATTAGCTGTATCTCCAGTTGTTCATTTTTATTTGTCTGTTATATTGTCAGTCCATCACACTTTACTTTTCCAGAGTGGGGAAAATTTCGTGAACACTGAATTTTGAATTGATTCTGTTCCTCCTATGTCCTAGTCACTGCAAGAACAGCTAATGCAGGAACAGCACCTATCAAACATGTATAGAGAGCAGTGTGTCACCCTGGAAGGTGAGCTGGCTAGGATTCGTGAGGAGGGAGATGTTGGCAGAGAACTCTTTAAGGTAATTAGTCTGTAATCATCTGCTAGCTATGTGATGATCTTGCAGCCTCTATTCTGTGTACTCTATTGAGTTTTCATCTCCATAGGAACGCTCAGAAAAGATGGGGAAGCGCCTGAAGCTGATGACTCAGCGATATGAGGCCTTGGAAAAACGTCGTAATATGGAAGTGGAAGGCTTCAAGAATGACATTAAACAGCTTCGGCAGAAGCTGAAAGATGTAGAGAAGCAGCTGTTTAAGGTAATAGCTAAGCATTTCTGAGGCAGACTGTTACGGGCTTACCCTATAGAGGTGTATTCTCAGTACTTAAATGCAATATTTCCCTAGAGTTAAGGAAATAATTTCTTTTCTAAGTGTTCCTTTAGATATTAATATTTGACAAAACTTGTCCTCTTATGTATTTTATGAAGCAAAAAAAGATTTTTCTTTGTTAATCAGTCAGGCATCAAGCTTGCCAGGAACTGTCCTGATTATACATGAGCTGTGTAGTTTTGTTGCAACTCTGAAAGTTCTTATCCGATACCTGTAGCTCACTTAGCTGTCTCAAAATTGCAGTGAAGTAGTTTGTTTCAGAAGTACATCCTGCAAAGAAAATGATGATTGGTTTTCTCTCTCGGGGCCATAGTGTTTGGTTTTGTTCCAGTAAGAGGTAGGTCATTGACTTAAGTATTGTGAATATTCTATTTATTCCTTTGCTAATATCTCATTTGTAACTCTGCAAAAATCACTGCAGGAACCAATGGCTGGAAGTTGAAGCTGTGTACTCTGTAGTAGCTTCCAGATCTGTAGATGAACATCAGAACAGCCTAGAGGGGAAGTCACAGCCTTGATGTTGCTTGGAGTTTAGGATGAGATATTTATCTAAGACGCGCTTGAGAGGATGATCTAGCCATAGCTTTTGTCCAACTGACTGTCAGGAGTCTGGCAGTGCCACCGATTTACTTGTTTTCTGTAGTTTTGGCGCACAGTTCAGTTTACTTAGACTAATGCATTTGTCTTCACTAAAGGCTTCAATTATTTTTTTTCTTTTCCTTGGGCTGTGGATTTTTAAACTTTATTCTTTATGGATTCAACAGCATATGTGAATGGGGGGGAAATTGCCTATGATACCTTTACTGCAGACCTGTGTGTTTTGTTACTGTGGGTGTGCTCTTAATTGTATTCTTAAATTCTTTACACTTTAACCACAAGAGGGCAGAGGAACAAAATACTTGCTAGAAGTCTCCAGAGTGGTCTTTAAATCCTTCTCATCACTTGAAGTCAAATTGACTACAGATGACTAAATTTCCTGATTTGCATATTAAAACCTTTGACCAAGAACTAAGTGATGACAATGAGATGCCCTAAAGGAGAGAAAAGGGGGAGCTTTGAGAGCAGCTTCCAAGGCTGGGCTGCTCTGCTGTTGAAAGTGACTGGGTTGGCACGCTATCCAGTTCCAGGGTGACAGGAAATGGCAGCCCTGGCTAGCTTGCCATCAGGAATTCTGATTACCCAGCAGCCTTTGTTCAGCTCAGTATGGGCCATATGGCATGGCCTGAGACTAGGCGTTGCACTTGAACTGCTCTTGAATCGCACACAGTTCAGAAGGCAGCAGGCTGGCCACAGCAGGTAAACCACCTCTAGTACTAGTAGCAAAAGATCACAAAATGTCATAGTATCAGGTGAGGTACTTAGAACTAGGTAAAAGTTGGTTGATAAATATTTTAACTTGCCTCTTTGTGTGAGTCTCTAAATAATACAGGAAGTAGAAAGGAATCAACAGGTTATGGGTAAACTTGACTATATTCTATCCAGTTTTCTTTCTCATTAGTAACATAACACCATGATGTACGAAAGCTTTGTTCTTTATTTTTGGTTCTGGAGCACGTTTCTGTTGGTGATATGCATTAGTCCAGTGACATTAGCTTAAGCATCCTCTTTGCTAGCTACAAAGGGTCTCCTTTAGAGTTGTCTCTCTCATATCCTCATCAAAATACTCTCTAAATTGTACTCTGTACAACTCTTGTTTTCTTAATGTATTTTTCTATTCCTTTTTAGGTGACTCTGAATATTGGACCAGACCAGGATCTTGCAATTCTACATGAGGTCCGCCAAGGAAACAGACTAACCCGTAAAATTCAAGGAGAACTAAAAAACTTAAAAGCAAAAATCTATGGTTTAGAGAATGAACTACGGGTCTGCTGAAGCTGAGGTATTAGCTGGCATCCTAGTTTTAGGAATTGGGACATTGTTAGGCTGGAATAGTCTTCAGGTTCCTGCCTGTCTGTTTCTTGGCATCCAATGACAGAAGGCTTGAGGAAATCTGCAGTTAACATCATAATGTTGTAGATGAGCCATTCCTAATGTGCCAGATTATATTGCTGTTTCAGCTGAGAGATGGCACCTGGTAAGACTGACAGAGAAAGTACATGATGACATGATTCCATATCAGGAATATACTTATGACTTTATCGTACCTTCTTATCTGTGATAGGGGTCAGTATACTGGTCTTCAGCTTTATTTGGAGCATTTTATAAACTACATATGAAATTAATAATCATGGGACGATCTAGTTCAAGATCTGAATTGTTTGAATGACCTTTTCCTATGTGAGAAGCAGCTTTTAAAATGGTTTCAGTGATTACTGTTTTGGTGCTTAGGCACTTCAGGATGTAACTGGAAATTGTTTTTTTAACAAAGACCACATATAGAAAGTACGTACTAAAGTGTATTACATCTGACTCTCCCCTTGACAGTATAACTGTTTTAAAATGGCTTCCCTTTGCTTGATTCTAACTTAATTGGGACAAACCTGACTGATTTAATGTGATGGGAAAAGATAACCTGTTATACAACTCATCTGTAAGAACCAGCAACAGCTACACTTGTTTCGAGTGCTTGGGAGGAGGGAAATACTACACTGTATTGAGTGTCATTTTTCTCATCCCCTTCTTCCCAGTTTATCCTAACACACAGAGGAAGTCCATAACTAAAGGCACTAGTATCTTCCTTAACAACCATATTACCTACCTTTGTGGCTTTAAACAATATCATGGTTATGTACCAACACATCCTGGTCAACTTTTGGCACAGCAGTGGTTGCTATTGAATTGTAACTGAAATTGAGGTGGAAGAGCAGGTGCCTTAGGTTGCTACGTGATAAATATAACTCCAGCTGTTTGATTATTATCTTCATACCAGCCATCAGGACATTGCAATTCTAGAAAACAGATGAAATCATGAAGAGGGTTACAACATGGCTTCAGCCCAACTTACAATTGTGGGTACTCATGCTTTTACTGTAGCATCAGCAGATCTTGTCCACCTCGTAGACTGAGAGCAGATCTGTGTTGGGAAAGGGATTTCAGTGCCTCTGTTTCCTACTGTATCTTTCCTACCTTGTTAAACGTGACAGAAAAAAGAAGGCTGCCAGCTCTTCCTTTCCTGTTGAAAAGAACTTAGTGTGTGAAAGCAGGCAGTTTCTTTTGGACATGGTAGTGGCCATGGAGATGCTCATTTAGTGTTTGGGAGAGGTAAATATGCAAAAGCTATTTGCGTGCTGTCAAGATTTGGAGTTAATTGTTTTTATAGCACCACCTAAAGCGGGAGGGGAAATTCCATTAAGTAGTCAAGGCCTACTTCAATTGTATATCCTTTTTGTGACAAGCTTGCTATCCCTTATGGTCCTGTACAGTGGCTTTTATTTTGTATGTGTTCTTGAGGTCAAATTCATCACAAACAAAGTTGAGTGTGGGTGGCTGACAGTCGTTACCTAGATGCTCAACTACAACTTACAGGAGGCTATCTTAAAGTATGTTTAGCTGAAAATGCTGAACTGGTTCAGAAACTGATTCATGAACAACTTGGGTGCCGATGCTACGTGGACAGTTAAGGAAGGTTATTAAATAAGGCTATCCATCATTTAGTCTCGCTCTTAGTTGACTGGTACTTTCTCCTAAGTCTAGCTAATTAAAATGAGTTTGTGTGTGAAATAACATGCTACTGGTTTGGAGATATCAGAGTTATCACAGGTCCTGCAAGGCTGCTATGTAATGAAGTATTAGCCACTTATTCAGCACTTAGTGGCTGTGAATGGCATTCAGTGAATTTAGCACTTAGATTCAGCCAATGGGAAGCTAGCAAAATGGACTCTTGAACCCATAGAAATAAATGGGTTTCTGTTTATTTTCAACTCTTCCAAGCTAAAGAGTTGCCTATGAAATTACATTTTCCTCACTTGAAAGCCATGAAGCGTGTCTGGATAAAGACTGTAGGCTTCGACATTCAGGTTTGTAAGACTAGGAGGAAATATTGGGGGAGAACGGTGGGGGAAGAAGGATATAGAGGTTTAATTTCCTGTCTTTCTTACCATTATTCCTTATTACTTGAAAGACTGAACAGAATAAGATGACAACATTCCTTATATATCTGCTGGTGTGTGTCAAAATCAAGGTGCAGCGTGAACTTTTTTGTTAATTTGCCACTAGTCTATGAATCCTTCCTATTCGAGGGGGAGGGGGGAAATTACAGTAGTGCTGATCTGTAAATCCATTTTATTTGGAAGCTTGGATATTTGTCCAAGGGCAGGAAATACAAAGTATTGTACATGTTCTTTCTTTGTGATGACATGTGATCATGTGAAATGTTGCTTTGTGTTGCCAAAACAAATGTGAACCTTCAAGCCAAGAACTGCTTTAAAAAGCCAAGTGCATTCTGCCACCAACAACTACCCTTTAAGATGTCAGTAAAGAATTATTGGCGTTTCCAAAAGGGTTTCCTGGGAAAAGTTCCAAGACCTATATTAGTCAATTTCCTTCCATAATTTTTGGGTAGAAAACAAAAAACGGCATTTACTACAAAGATTAGCTTTTTTTTGCTAATTTAAGTTAGTAATATGTGACTTGTATCATTTCAGTACCACTAAATGCCAGGTTATATATGTAGGAGCACAGAATTTGAAAGATATCCAAAATGGCTGATTCTAGGAATCTGGAGACTATCCTACAGAGGATTTAAGGTTAGAACTGGATAAATGTTCTTATTGTGAGCCAAGATGCTAAAATGTTTCTTGCATAAATAGGAGAAAAATGAGAAGTATGGGAAAACTTTATTGTTGTGTAGCCTTATTTAGGTAAGGAAGGCATGCATACATTTCAGAAAGGATGTTGAAATATTGGGTAAGGCACAGAACCACAGATGATTCAGCAGAAGAGAAAAAGTTGTGCAAGAGCTCATATTGTATTACATTAAGAAGACTGATTAATATACATGTATCTTGAAGATGGAAAAACTACCAAAGGCGCTTCTTTATCCCAGCAGAGAAAGGCTGAGCAAGAACCAGTAGCATGAATCTGAAGTTAATTAAAAAAAAACCCACACATTTTTAACAGGAAGATTGCACTCTTTTTCCCCTCATTATAACAAACTGTGGAGGTAACAAATTCTCCATCTCTATCTTCAAGTCAAAAAACAATTGCACCTCTGGAGAAGGTAGCTTGTTTTAATAAGTTACTGGGTTTGACACATTGCAACTTAATGAAATATAATGACGTGAACTAACAGGAAGTCATTTAATGGTTCCTTCTGACTTTAAACCTATGATTTATTTATATGCAATATTTGTAGGACTTTTTCAGCACTCACGCAGTTGCCTTATTTATAGGAATATATGCTGTGTCAGCTCACCCTGCACAGCAAGGTTACTTAAGGTAAAAAAACCAAAACAAAATTAAAAAAAACCCTCATGATCTTCCTATAGCACAACTTGCAGTAATTCCCAAATTAATTGACACTGTGACTGTGCTTAGAAAGGCAGATGAACAGCGGCCACAATTCTGATAGCTGTCAGAATAAATAATAGTATAGTATATACTTGTATGCTGTATTTAAATTGCTTACATAAGCAGTAGTATCAATTCAGAAACACACATTTTACCAGTATGGATGGACTGTGGGCAGCCTAATATTCTGGAATTGTAATGGCTGTATGTAGGCCAGGAAGTAATTCTTTGATAATTAGATACTTTTTTGAGACTAGCTGGGAACAACATCCCTATGTATTTGTGAAAAGCTATGTCATTCAGACTTTTAATTACAGCTCACAAACACATTTAATTCTGCTACACTTGAATGTATTTGTGCCTGCTGAGTCAAAATCCTAATAAAGATGTCTCATTTGTCCCCAAAGTGGCATCATAGCTCATTTGTATATAAGGGACATTTTAAGATTTTTCTTTCCAATTTTTCCACAACATTTTGCTTTTATATTCACAAGTTGCTTTGAATTGTAAGAAATATCCCCTTTACCTCCTAAACAGTTATTCTTAAATTTTCAAGACTAGCTGTAGAAGTATACACATTTTTTAGCATGTGGAGTGGGATTATGTACCAATACATATCCGAATACAGCGTAGAAGGCACGAGAGGTGAAAGCTGCGATGACTCCTTTTGGCTGCTGTATTCACGGGGTTTGGACACAAAGAACAAAGTTTGTTTCAATTCTTATGTTGCATCAAAATTTTAGGACTTTCTGTCTGAAACAGACCTTTGGATGTAACCAGAATTTAGCCCACCAGCAGGAAATGTTTCTGCTATGGCTGAAGTATTTGAGTGGGGTGGACTTGAGATATTTGCCATTTAGCACCAAATGAACTGTTTGGAGAAAGGGCATCTTGGACTATGAGTTAGAGCGGCTGCCCTTCAAGTAAGGTCCAAAAATACAGCTTTATAAACAGACCCTCAATGGGGTTGATTATTCGCTTATAGTGACTAAATTGCATGTTTTAAGAATTGCAATGCTGTTGGATTGTGGACAGATTACAAGTGCGTAAATATGGATTATTTGTTTTTATTCAGAAAACCCAGAGAGGCTTTCAACACAGAAGTGTTTCAATGTTAAAGCAAGACAATGATTAACTACATGGGCATGAAGGATTTCATTGTTGAAATGGGAGTGATTTGAATAAGAATCTTTGGATTTACCCTGGTGAAACATGTCGAGGATATGCTGGATTCTCCCGTATTGATTCAGAGATTAAATTGCCTTTCTTTCGCTATAACATTTCTCTCAGTAGTGAGTCACTCCTAAGTGTCCAGTAAAACATTTTTTTTTTCCTCTTCAGTACTAGCTTGGGTGGATGGAAGTCTACTTGGTGTCATCATAGGGAAAGCTGCTGAGCTTTGTGTTCTGTAGCGTCCCTAATGAAATAACTGTGGCACATCTTTGGAACTTCTTGAAACATAAGGATGATGAGCACAGTCATTTAAAATATAAAATAAGTACAGGTACTTTTAAGACAAAGAAGGAGGAAATTTAGGCAAGACTGTTCATTTTGGAAATCCATGTTTGCAAATCTGACTAAAGATGTAGATATATCTTTCATTATGGTAAACATCTAAAGCCTGAAAAGTCTTTTGAAAGTTCTCAGCTTAAAGTATATAAAAGCTTTTTTCTGGAAGTGCAAGCATCTGCTCTAGATATTGAGAGATTGTTCTGATGCGCAGAAAGCAATTCAGGCCAATTCATGGGGCAGGGCCTGCAATAAATGGGGGCTCCTGGAGGCACTGGGTAAAGTTCATGTAAAAAAACTGTCCCCTTTACAGCTGAAAAGGAAAGGCAGGCTATGTCTATGTAATTTTATCTCAACAGGTAGGGCTTGAGACCTATGAAGAATTATGCCGTGAACAGATAGAAGCACAAAGGAGGCTTTCCACCCCAAGGGGTAAGTTGCAGGAGAGCAGTGGTGTGACTGCGATGCTGCTGTCAAAGTTGGAACTGAGGGAGCACAGCCGCCCGAAGAGTGAAAGCAAGTCTCAAACCCAGCTCAGGCCAGTTCATGCAAAAGTTGGTAGCGTAACTATTGGTAAAAATCACGTGGCCAATTAATATAACTGTTAGCAAACCCCACCATATCAGTACAACTTAACTGGGCAAGAAGGTCCTTTTGCCAATAGTTTCTTAATTGCAGGACCGCGCTGATTCTCTTACTGTGATGTGAAACTGTAGCATTGACAGGGATTTTACTGGGCTAGCTCCACCAGTAATGCCTTTTAGAGCCCAGTCCATTCCTGAGGAGCCAAAAAGGGAAATAATGGGGACCTGTATCTTCAGAGACTGCCTTTTCCTCTCAGAAACATTTCTGCTTTTGAGCCATTTTGATTATGAATGTTGAGATGAAGTCATTGTTTGTGCTTCAGAGCATGGCTGAGGTCAGGAAGAGGGGTGTGGAGCCACCAGGGTGAAAGCTAGGGACAGTTGGGTATCCTTGGTGTGGAGCTGGTAATTAATGTTAAAATGAAAATTACACAAGAAGAAAGAAGGGAAGGAGCAAGCGGCGGATAATTGAACCTTTGGGGAGCCTACAGAGAAAGGATGTTGGCACAGAGCTAGAAGTAATTTACAGAACAGAGAAACCCTTGTTAGATAACTAGAAGTAAAAGCATAACAAGAAGAGGCAGGGATGCACAGAGACGGAGCTAGAGAGGGGAGCCGGGAGGAACAGGAGATGCGTGTCGTTAAGTGCTCCACTTGTATCAAAGGCTGCTTTTATCATGAGGAAACGTAGCCAAAATAGAAAACAAACAAAAGCCCAAACAAAGCAAAAAATACTCCAGTTGGCTCATCCGGCAAATCATCAGTTTCTTTGAAGCGGGTATCCAGGCTGGGCTAGGAGAGGTGTATCCCGAAGGGATGCACTGCAGCCATCTGTCCCATGTTCAAGGATGGTCGGTCAGGCTGATTGCAGGAGCATCAGCTCCCTGTCTCAGTCATCCAAATACGTCACAGACCCTACTCCTGCATCACCTGCTTCCAGCTCGCTTGCAGTTTCTTTCCCCAGCGGGGTTGACCCCAGCATGTGGGATTATTCCAAGCTGTGGTTTCCACCGCTACCATACTGCACTCGGTGAAGATGAGAGACGTGGAGGTCTGGGCACCACTTGTGTGACTTGGGGTGCTTGAGGCATCAGGAATATGGGGCTGCTGGTAGACTTTGGATAAAAACATTTTTCTGGGGTGCTTTTAAAAAACAGCACTGTAAGTGATAATTTTACTCCTGGGCATCAGTGCTTTCTGCAAAGAATAAATGGTCCAAAGTAAGTTACTTTAAGTACAGTGTAGGGCTATTCAGATTCCTCATTTACTCTTTATTACACATCCAGATTAATTTTCTTCCTTAATATTGTTCCATCATAGCTATATTGTAACAGATAGACATCAACATGCCACACTTATTTCCTTAAGCTTTTTCTACAGAGACAAGAGCTTTTCTGTATCTTCATTACAGCACAGTTCTATCAGGAAAAATATTTTGTTTCAAGTCATCAATACCACTGTTAGCCTATAATTTCACTTTCCCCTCCCCTCCATTTTAGTGCCATGTTCACAAGAGAAAAATGTGCTTGCTTATTTTAACATGCAACAAAGTGCAGTCGTTACTTTTCACATTTAAGGTTGTTCATTTAAGAAACGCAGACAGCTTTCTGCTAAGAATATATCATTCAATTCTCATTCTTGAAATAGTAAATAAACTTTAATTTAGATCAGTATTTATCACACATTTTTCCTAGTATTTTCTCTCTTTTTTTTTTTTTTTTAACAAATAAGAAAAACTTGGTTTGTTTCTGTTATGCTGGAAAAAAACCCAAACCAACACACAACCAAAAAACTTCAACGGTGAGTGTCATGCCCTTATGTGAGACTTGGGCCTTGCAAAGGTTAAACTGGCGCACGGCTTCAAGTTTTTTCATTGTATGGACACCGGTGGTGGCTGGGTACTGGCAACCCTTTCGGTTTGCACTGGAGAAAGCAGCACCACAATTCAAACTTTGATCCGTGCCACGTGCATCCACAGCCGCTGGCAAGGTAGGAAGGAGGAACGCAAGCGTTGCATCCTCAAAAGCTGCAGAAAGGACCTTGTCCCCAGGGAGGCTGGGGAGCCCGAGGGCAGAGCTGCTCACCAGCTTCCCCCACCACAGGATTTGTTTCCATCTTGAGAAATGACAGGTCTCTTCACAACGAGGTATAAAACTCTCTGAATGTGCTTTCCTGAAACAAGAGCAATCTCTCCAACACAGAGCTGAAGGGAAACTGCTCTGAAACTTTTGTGAGACATTCAGAAAAAGGAAACCTATTGTCCATCTGTCCATCCCAATGCGTGACAGGTAATAGCGGGGTCCCTAGGTGCTGCCTGGACACTGGGAACACAGTGTTCAGCACTCAGTGCTGGGGATTACAAAGGCTAAAGGAAGTGGCTTCTGACCCCAGCTACCGCAATGCTTGGGGTGCCAGCACTCTGCCGCTGTCAGCCTGTCACTGCTGGGACTCACACCACTCTTCCATGGCCCTCCATGCCATTTAAAAGGCCTTTGGCACATTTTCTAAGGCTGAATAGTGGCAAGTGTCCTTTTGCTCTGCCTCCCGCTTCAGAAGGCTGCTGTGAAAGGAAGCTGGACCCTCAAGAAAAGGTCTATCGTTGTTGTGTGCATTTTAAAAATTAACTTCAGCCTGAGGGCTTCTCTTCCTGTATCTGTACAGGAGCAGAGGTGTGGCGGGAAATGGTGGGTGCCAGTGACCCAACACCCATACCATGCATGTTTGGAAAGGGGTTATTCTGGACTAGCTCCCCAGCTAGATGCATTACATGTGTCCCAGAGGGCATCTTCCATTGTAGTTTCACCCAGGAGGATTCCAGTTTGCATCCGCTGAGACCGCTTGGTAACGTGAACCAAACCAACAGTTTTGGGGGGGGGGGGGCGACGACGACAGCCAGGAGAGTCACTTCAAAAGCATGTGAGATGTGAAATGAAACACTACACACACCCAAGGAAGGTCCTGGTCTTCCTGTGGGCCTCCAGCGTCCTCCCTTGGGTGGGTGTGAGTAGTGTAACATCACATCTAGTCAGCTGCTTCAGAAATCGGATTTGGAGACTTCGTGAGCCCTGTTCCTCCTGACTGAGCAAAGCACTTCAAAGTAAATATGCTTGTTGCACCAGGTGAAAGCCACTTTAAAATGGCTTTCAGCTGTGGGTAACTGTGGATGTGAATCTCTCCACTCTTGTCCTGCTTCTCTCCGCGCAGAGGAGTCGTCTCCCATCCTCTCACTGGAGGGATCCACCGACCCGCGGCCCAGGCGGCCATTGCTCGGGGCTCGGGCCCCGGCGCCCACCAGCTCCTACAGCGGCCGAGGGGCAACGATGACGGGGGCAGCCCCGCCGCCGCTGAGCCCCCGGCTCGGCCTCCCGCGGGGCGGAGGCAGGTGCGGGGGCCGGCGGCAGAGCCCGCCCGGGAGCTGCCCCCGCGGGGGCGCGGCACCGCCCCGCACCTGGGCCCGCCCCGCGGAGGAGGGGGGGGTCCGAGGCAGCGGCGCCGGGCCGTGCCGGTGCGGCGCGGTGGCGGGAGCATGCCCCGGGGCAGCGGCGGGAGCTGGGCGCCCTGAGCGGCGCCATGCGGGGCCGGCTGCTGGCGCGGCTGCGGCGGCGACGGCGGCTACTGCGGCTGCTGCTGGCCCTGGGCGCGCTGGCCCTGGGACTCTGGGCCGCCTACCTGGAGCTGGTGGCCGCGGCGGCCGGCGGTGGAGCTCCTCTGGACCGCAGTGAGTTACCCAAGGGGCGCTTGCGGGGAAGGAAAGGGAAGGCAGGGCGGGAGGGTCTCGTCTCGTCCCGTCCCGTCCCAGCCCGCGCAGCCCGGCGCGGTGCTGGGCTATCCCGGGCGCTCCGTCCCGCTCGGGAGCCTGGTGCAGTGCCCCTGGTTCCAGGCCGGCCGGGGAAGAGGCGGTGAGCGCAGCCCGCTGCCGGCGAGCGGGGAGCCGCTGCTGCCTGGGGAGCTCTAGGGGACGGAGGTGGGTTTTGTCCCCCAGGAAGGAGATGAGAGTTGGGGGGTCTTGTTTTTCCGCCTTTGGCCTGCCGGCTCTCGCCCTCCTGTCAGGAGACCTGTCAAAACGTGACCTCACTGGAACTGCAGAGCCCGGAGTCACGGCTTTGGGGTGGCTCTTGTTCTTGGTGCTCTGGTGCTAACCTGGAAGGCAGCAAAAATGCTTTGAATATTGCTTTGATGAGAGAAGTGTATGCAAAGGAAGAGGGAATGCATACCCTGGAGATGCGCACCACTCGCCTAGTAAAGGGTTCATTCTGTGCTAACTTTTAGGAGCACAGCAGGACTGATACCAGGTGCGGTTACCTTCTTTTTTTTCCAAAGTAGAGTAAGTTACTTCTATCGGTGTCATGTGGGTTTTTATGCTTCTATTCTTTTTTACAGTTACAAGAAAGTTTTGAATAGTCCAAGGTTTTGTAAAAGCTTCTGATGTTGTTGCTGCTGCTTTCAAAATAATATCAGTGCTTGGTGCCAATCTAATTTGATAGCAGTTTTCCAAATACATGTGAGCATTTAACTATTAATACTTTTCAGCATCTCGGTCCCTTCATTACATGTTACAAACCCCCGATTCTTACTCGCACGAAGCAGGCTTGGTTTCAGTCTTAAAGCTTTAGACTGTGGCTGTGCAAGGAACTCCATGAAGGAGCTCCCACATTACAGGACTTCAGCTTGTCCATTTGTTCCATATTATATGTGATGTTAAGGCTAAAACCACCTATTTGTTGTTCCAACAGTGTAAGAGATCTGATTTCTTTGGCTAGGATAAATCCTGTAGTTATAATCTGCTTTTTGTGCCTGGTGGCATCAGTTGGGACGTGAGAAGATGGGTTGCACTACGAGTCTACTTTATGTTCCATCTTTCACGCAATGTAGCCAAGCCTTTTGCTGTACACCACTTTGCTAATACCCCCCAAAGATCCTTAGAGAAGGCTGTAGAGGACTTGTGCAGCGTGGCAAGGGAGAAAACAAACCACTCAGAGATATTTAAAATAGTGGTAATAAGGAGAGAGGGGCTGAGTCAGGTGCTTGGAGCCGTACAGCTGACGGTCCTTTCGCTACCAGCGATGCAAAGGGAGAGGGAGGGGTTGGGAGAAACAAGCAGAGAGCATGAGAAGAGATGCGCAGGAGCGAACAACTTTTCTTCGGAGTTGGGTTCTTCCTTTTTGCTTTTAGGTAGGGTTATTTTTACATCTTTGTTATAAAAGTCATTCTGGTTTAAGACTGAAACTGGAAACAGTGCATGGCTATGGTCACTACCAACTAAAACAGAATATGAGGAAAATTAATTACATTATATTAAAGTTCAATTATATAAAAGCTAAGATTCTCCCAAATCCACCAGCCATGTTGCCGCTCATTGCATGTGGAGGGCATTTAAATGCTGCTGGAAAGGGTGGGAGGGTGAAACCCTCCAGCAGGCAGCTCCCCACAGGCTCTGCAGCATCATGGAGGGAGAGCGGCTGTGCCCGGAGAGCTGAGGCTCTGTGGGTGTGCTGGGCACTTGGCGTCATGTTTGCCTGGCTTCGTGGCCAGGATCCTGGAACCTGCTAACAGGAGGAAGGTTAATCTGTGACCCTCCCCACCCTTCCTCTTGCCCTAGTACCTCTAAAAGACTGCTTTGTTTTAAGAGAAATCAGAAGTTGAAGTGAAAGACAAATAGTGTTTGTTTTCTTTTGGCTGTTAAAACTAAGTAATGTTTCCTTCTCTGGGGACTGGGGCGGCTGCATTTGTGACTCCACGTGGCGACTCTTGCCAGAGATCCCAGGGAGCTGGTGTAGGAGGGAGTGACTCTCAGATCAATTAATTCTTTTGCGCTTTTGTTTCTGTATTGTTTTCTGTTGCATGTCCCAGGTGGAAACCCTACTGTAAGCCACACTAGGGATCAACCCAGAGCTTCCACCTCAACTTATCTGATGCAACAGTCTCCCCAGTTATTGCTGATAAAATACAAAGGCTGTTTATTGGGTAATTTTTCTGGGCAAAAGTCTAAGAGGGTCCCTCCATTGGGGCCAGAAAGCTGAAGAGCCTCTGGGCTTGGAAGGAGATCTACAGGAGATCACTGTTTCCATCTCCTATGTCTGTAACAGACTTTCTTATCTCCCTAAAAGGCATTGCAGAACAGCTTGTGTATTGAAAGCCAAGTATGTTTTCTCTTTCCAGAGAGGTGAGCCCTCCTCTTGCAAGGCTGTAAGGAGTCACAGAAAATACTCCTTTTCCTCTCAGCTGTGCATGGGGTGGAACACAAGCTGCTGTGATGCCCCTGCGCTGTCCCTGCTCCCGGGTCAGTGCCTTAGAGCAGGTTTTCAGGCATAGCACATCCTCCCCAGCTTCATGCTCCTTTCCCCACCAGATCAGTGTGTGGTGGAGGAAGCAAACATCAGACAGCCTGGGTATGGGCATATGAATAAGTGATGATTAAAAATTGAGGCCCTGACTGTCCTCCCTTGATGTATATGCAGCTTTGCTATGTAACAAAGTATAAATAAGTTTGGATGAAAGAGAATAAAGGGTCTAGGAGAATATGCCATAACCATCAGTGCCCACTGGCTTCCGTGGCGTAGCATCACTGTATGCTGGGGGAGGGTCTGGCCATGAGATTAATTTTGCTGCCATGTTAAAGTTGAAGGTTGAGGGACCAGGCTGAGGTGCAGGATTCGTACCCCATGGGTATTGTGGGATTCATGCGTGCCTAAGTTGATCTGGGCCCTTTTCTCACTGTCAGGGAAGTTTGGGATGGGCTGGACAGGGATGGATGATAGTATGGGCTTTCATGAGTGATAGCTTTCCTTTGAAGATGATGCTGAAATGAACAGTTGGGTGTTAAAAAAAATATCATTTTTTTTCTTGTGATGTGACTGCATCAAGGTATTCCTACGTATTCTTCCCAGAGAGTCTCATTGGCAGGGACTCCACTCTCTCATGGGCAGGAGGGTGTTTCTGTTCCTGTTGTTGTGGGGCGCGTCTTTCTTTTCCCCTCTCTCTGTTGCTCAATAGGTATTTATAGGAATCTTAAACATGTTTACAGATGAGTGAAGAAAAACAAGCAGGCTGATGTGAGTTGAAGATGGGTACAGCTCTCCTCACATGAAATGTGGCCTGTTGTCATCCAAAACAAGTTGTAACAGGCAGGACACTGCCTCCCTACCAAGAAACCCGAGGAGCTGGAGACAGACTGTTTACTCCTGCTGCTGACAGGCACTAAGCTCTGTGTGCTCTCCAATAGAAATGTTTTTCTTGTCTTTACAAGGTGTTACACAGCACACTTTGCTCCCGCAAGTGAATGCTGGAGATGGGAAACTTTCTTATTTCAAGGGTGAATGAGGTGTTGGGGAGGGAAAAAATACCAGTACAGCCCAGAGCAGCCAGGTCTGGAGAGCAAGTCCTGCACCGTGCCTTTATTGCTCTAGTGCTGTTGGCTTGGCAGCACAGCTGCAAGGGGCAAGGGCAGGGATGGATCTTGCTCGAGGAAGAACCCCACCCCAAGGTGCTGCCTCTTCCCAGAGCTGCTGCAATTCTCTTTGGATGGGAAGGCTGGTGGATCAGGGACCTGCTCCTGCTACCTCTGTTTCTCTTCTTTGTCTCGTCTTGCCCACCCATGCAGAAAGGTCTGACTCTGAGGCAGCAAGGCTGGCGTCAGCGAGCCATGCTTGTAGGCAATGAGGATGTGCAACGATCCCCCTTTGCTTTAAAACCTTGTGTCAACATAGTAAAAGTGAGTCCTGATCCCTGAAGAAACTTGGAGGTGAGGTCATTCCCAGCCGTTGCTGTGCAGACTCTCTTTTTCTGCTGCAAAGACCGTGGTATCTCAGGAGACTACATCACTTGCAGTAATTTCCTTTATTGCAGGTGTGAGTGTCACACTGAGTCAGGCACAAGCAGGGTGTGCAGGATTAGATTAGATTGCTGAGAGGTGTAGCTTATAGGAACAAGGGATCAGGAGTCCCTTCTTTGACCTGCCTCTACCGGCTGCTTCAATCTACCCCTGTTCCTCCACATTTTATTGTTGTGTGTAAATAAAACGGAGTGTGTTATCTTCCTGTCTTGGACTGTGACAAGTGGTTTCTGTCTCGCTTCTATTGTATGACTGCTGCTTTTCTAACTCAGTAGCATGCAGTCCCACTCTCTGAAGTGGGAAGTAGGAGGGGTTCAGAAGAAACTATGGAGATGTGCGAATAAAAAAGTTGTTGTAGTAAGACTTCCACCTCCCCAGTGTGTACATCTTGTCCCTTTCCTTCCCCAGAAAATTGGTTTCTTGCCCCTCCACCATTGTAGGCTTTCTGATCTTCAGGCATCCAGGTTGCTACAAAGCAGTGTGAGTTGCTTGAAAACTGACCCAAGTGTTTGTGTGAATGGGCAGGTGTATGTGTTTGCATGAGAAAAGTGGCTGGCAGAAAGCTGAAGTTGCTCATTTAATGTAACGCATTGACTTCCTTCTCTAGCCTCCCTGCCCACGTACCCTCAGAAGCACCTATGTGTAAAGGTGAGTACACCTACATATGCAGGTTCATTTACATGCACGCGGGCTGACTTTTGCAATTGCTCACACACAAAGTGACTTGCCTGAACGTGCATGGTATTGCTCTTTTGCATAGCTAATTGCATAGAAGGTTACCGAGGCCCGTGGGGAGAGATTGGACCACGTGGCTCTCCAGTGGTGGTTGAAGTATCTGTTTCCTCTCTGTGGAAACTCTTAACACAGAGGAAAAGTTAAACTAGCTATCATCCCCAAAGCACCTCATCCTGACTGAAGAAGCGTGTTGGCAGCAGGGGAACATCTATACCATGAACAATGCATATGGTATTTCTGTGCTTTTGAAGACACTAGTGAGACCTTCATTCACAAGGGCCTGTGCCAAGCAACACTGTTCCTCAAAGCACATTGTGGGCTGCCCTGGCTGTGGGGGAAGGATGGGCACTGCAGGTGGGGCAGATTTTTCACTTCCAGGTGGTCAGTCCAGTCTCCCTGGAGGATGATCAGAAGTGCTGTTACATTTTGCTCTGCACTGGTGTATGTAAAGTGAGTCAATATCCCCAGGCCCATACTCACAGCGCAGACTGGTATCACAGACTCAGAGAAGCCAGGGCCACTGAGAGCAATTTGGATCGTACTCTAGCTTGGTGGTGAAGTTCATTGACACAGCAGCCAGGGGACACCTGGACCTCTTGCTAGCCATGCCATACTTGTCCTGGGCCACTGTATCTTTTCACTGCTGCTGGGGCATATACTGCAGGTAATTTGTGAACTTGGCCTTTTGAAGTCACATAGGGATTTGACTCTTAAATAACTTTTCTGTGGAGCAGCACCGAGTGCCTGGGTCCATGTGTACTGAGTGAGAGTTATAAGTGTTTGTTTTCTTGGAACCTGGCCTACAGTTTGTCTGGCCCCAAGAAGATCCCCAAATCATTTGCAAACATTACATATTATCATTATAAATAAACTCTTGCACCATCCCTTCATGTAAATGTTACCTGTGACAGATTTGTGTAGTGGTGTGCCAACACAGCATGTATTCCCGCACCACACCTTCTTGTCTTGAGACTGGCTTAGGATGACTCGGATCTCACGGAGCGGTGCTCTCCTGTGCATCTCCTCCACGCTGTGGGGTTGGCAGAGGAATGGTGTTGTATTCTGGAGATGTATTTCTGTGTATGGTATAGTAATGTGATGGCTCTGCCTTCTCTCACCTGCAAGTCCAGGCAGATATGAAGGACGAGTGGTGCTGGGAGAGATGACGGACATTGTCTTTCATCTGATGGTTTGGAATTACTAACATCTGCAGTATGGTAAAAGGCAGGATGTTTCCCTGAAGACAGAGGTTGTCTTGTAGGTTGTGGCAGTGGGGAATGGTGTGATGATGGGGTTCTTCCTCCAGCATTTATGATGATAACATGAAGAATTGATGGGGTTATAAATTTTGTTGTACTTGGAGTTTCCCTTTCCTATTTGTTCTCACCATGCATTGATGTTCCTATTCCCAGTCACTTCCCAATTCAATTGCTTTTTTTCAGGCTTGCAGTAATAGCTGGGTAGGACTTTCCAGAAAAGGAACTAAGCTGTCTTATTTAGATGTGGTGTGAGATTTAAGAAAAATTCGTGTAGTGCCTTGGATGGAAACAGATGTGAACCTGGTCCTTAGATACTTATGGTTTTCATGATGTTAGAAATTCATAGTCTGTGTGTGTAATCAGCCAAACCAAAATACACTGGGATCTTGACCAGAGCTCCTCTGTACTTCTGTTTTCCTGAGAAGGCTTTCCCGTGCCAAAGCACAAAGGCTTTGATATTCCTGATCTGGAGAGAGTCCCCTATGCTTTGAGATGCTAAGATGGTCTGGGGCTCAGCCTTCTCCAAAGACACTTCAGAACAATAATTCATGTTGGCATAATAAAGAATTTAAATCAGCTACACAGAATAATGAGATTCAGTTAGTCTTTGAGATGTTGGATCATTTCAGACAATCCAAAGATTGTCAGGTAGACCTCTGAGTCCCCCTGAAGCATCAGTGCCCATCTCAAAATGTCACTAATTCTGCTTTTATCATTTCTGAAGGCTTAGTGATTTCAGCATTCTGTGATTATTTCCCATTTGAGATTTTTTTTTTGAGGGGAAAAGAGGTCAATGTGGCTTCTTATCTCCGTTGTTACTAAAAGTTGTAAAAGCTGTCACCTGTTACTTTACATTGTAGGTCTGATACCCTTATGTGGCAAAATTATTGTATCTTGTGTTATTGTTGGTTTTCTGTGTCACTGTTTTCCATCAGAGATGCAAACAGTAAGTCCTAGGCCTTTGCATCATCCGTGGGGGTTTTCTTCTTTCCTGGTTTCCATCTCAATGACCTTGATGTTGATTTCAGACAGTCTGAGTATTCTTGGGTTTTTTCCCTGCTTGAGCCAAATATGAGCAGTTGACAGTCAGTGCTACTTGGTAATTAAAAACACTGAATACGGATCAGAGACTTGACTATGGGGCCTTCCGTAACAGGCATGTTTTATCTTTTTAACTTTCTTTTCTGCTAGCCCTCTGGACTGTGAATATTAGAAATGAGTAGGCTTATATGGAAGCCTGTGTTTCACTGAAACTGTGTAAATTCATGCACACTAAACAGTAGTTAATTGTCACATACTGTTATATCCCATTTACCAGTAAAAATATTTGATTTGCATCATCACCTGTTAGGTTGCAGAATTGCCTAGTAGAGCTCTCTTGAAGTGAGGATAATCTACATTAATGATATGTGTATTTTTTCCTGCCATTCTAAATAAATCTGTTTTTGCCTTGCTTGAAGAGGCCACTTATTTCCATGTCATTAGCGTGGGCTGTTTGACTTGGCCCGTATATTTGGTGTTGGCAACTCCGACAGCTTCCTCGGTGCTGCCGTTCATTTGAGCCTAGTTAAGGTATCTCCAGCCCTTCTCGTAAATACTTCAATTCCTAAATTAGCTTTATTTAAATTTTGTAATGTTGTTTTCTGTAAAATTGCAGTAGTCATGTCTGGGTGCTATTAACCCCATCTAAGCTGCAGAACAAGATTCATAATGGGCAGAGAATATCCTGTCCAGACCACCCTGTACTAATAGTCTCAATTACCTGCTGCGGCAGCTCACTCAGCATTAGCTGCCACAGTCCATGTTTTGTTGTAAGCAGGCCAGTTGGGAGGGTTTCATTTGTTTTCAATCAAAAATGCAAAACAAAACCAACTATCTGCCAAAACCAAGTTTTCCTATCAAACCTGAATGAACGATAATTTCCAGACGTGTACCTTGAAAATAAATTGTCTGCCTAACATAAGGAGTAAGTATAAGATGACTCATCTTGCAATTGCCATGTCTTGAAAACATCAATGCATGCCCATTTCAGAGGAAATATTGTGAACAGCAATTATGACCCATAGTCTGTACTCTCCTAGCAATAGGAGAAAGTAGTTCCATCTATTTAGAAATTCAAAATAATACCCAAGCCAAGGTGTTAAGAATGAGTGCATTATTAAAGTCTTTCCAAGGTCATATGTTGCTCCTTTCTTATTAGTGTAAAAAAAAAAAAAAAAGGCAGTGAGGTTTGCTCTTAAAGCTAGAGAATAGAGCAAAGGTGAACCTTGAAGTGGAAAGAAACTCTGCCACCTCCAGGCCCCACGGACCTCCCTTGGTGGCCTCAGACAGACTCCTTGCATTGTGCCAGCACAGTGGCCTGAGGGAGGCTGGGCCCTCTCCCTCAAGGCTCATTGTTGAGGAGATGGCACCCCTCCATGCTCCAGGGGCAGGGCTGGGAAAGAAGGACCCACGCAACACTTTACAATCAACAATGACTTGACGGAGCACTGGGAGACCTTGCGCAGGCTGGCTGCGCCTCCCTTCCTGCCAACAAGATGTCCAGATGCTTCGTTCCCCTCCAGCAACTGTTAAGTGTGAGGGGCAGAGTTGCTTGCAGGGAGCTGGGTTGGTGGTGGGGGGGGGTGTGTCACTGAGGACCCCCGACCCTCCTGGAACACTGTGGCCACCGTCTTGTCCACAGGACTCCAGACACGGGATGAGGAGGGGGCTGGAGCCCAGAGCACGTGAGGGGAGGTGGAGAGCAATCCCTGTGCCTGAGGGGCAGCACAGTGGCACAGGGGAGCGATCCCCAGGAAAGGATCCCTTAGGGGCCCGCAACGCTCCTCATTCTCCCACAGTAGGGCATCTTTCAGGCCACAGGCCCCTCAACTCCCAGAACAGCCACCTTTGGCCACGTGCATCGCCACCACAGTGGCCTCCTGATGTTACAAGCCACCTCACTGCCTTCTGTTCTGGGCCCTATAAATACAGGGATCCTGACTGCTGGCCCACAATTTGCTGAGCTTCAAGGCCCTCTGGTTCCAAGAACAATTGGAAGGAAGAGGTCTCACAGCAGCAAGGCAAGCGGCTGCCCACTTTTGCATGGGAATACAGATACGCAGTTGCGGGAGATGTGGAGGAAAAGGAGGCAGCATCAGAAGGGGAACGCCACCAGCCACATGGTAGTGATGGCCATTGCTTGTGTTTGATGGTGTGGAGCCCATGGAAGTGGATCCACCTGAAGATCAATAAGAACCAATGCAAGTAGATCCACCTCCAGCATGGCTCAGCTGGCACCACTACACTGTGTCAGGGCTCCTCTCCATGGTGTCACAGGAGTGCCTGGCCAGCACCCTACCATTGGTTCAGCCTCCGTGCTCACCATTAGCTGGGAGGCCCAGCCTCTATGCCTGGCCATCTTGTGGGCTCACCCATTCCATCTCCCACCATCAACAATTATTTTGTTGATTGCCACGGGTTGTGTGAGCCCTTCTTTTCTACCACCCCTGAAGGAGTGTAATCTCTTTCTCTGAGACCCAAGAAAAGGGGATGATACAACCTGGCTTCTGCCAGGCTGCTGCACTGGGACAATAGGAGTCCCTCAGAGAACCACCAAGGTTCCTGGGACCTAGAGGTGGGGTTTCTTCAGTCTGAGGATGACAAGGCTGCGTGATGGGTGGTTGAAGATAAAGCCAGACCCTCTGTAGCAGTGCCCAAAGAATAGCAATGGATCAAGCAAAGAAGTTAGAGAGGCAGCTGTTCTGTGGAGAAGCAGGAGACTGCAGTTTTGCTAGGAAGAAGTGCTGGCCTTCAGTGTGAAGGTGCCTTCTAGCTGCTTCATTAGGAGTTCTTTTCAAGATTGGCAGTGAGCAATTAAACAAACCCAACAATAAAACAAGGAAAAGAACAGAAAAATGCTTTCCTTCTTTCTTATTTGGTACTTTGGCAACTGCATCTGAACTCCTCTGTCCCCTCCTGGTCTCCCCAGCCCAGGAAGGACATGGGTGGGTGGGGTGCGGACCCAACCCAGGGCCTTTGAGGTGGTGAGGGGCCAGGCACACCAGGGCAGGTGGAGGGAACTGCCTCTGGACGTGAGGGTGGTGAGGCACTGGAACAGCCTGCCCAGGGACACTGTGGGTGCTCCAACCCTGGAAACATTCAAGGCTATGTTGGATGGGACTTAGAGCAACCTGATCTAGTGAAAGGTGTCCCTGCCGATGGCAGGGGGATTGGACTAAGTGATCTTTAAAGGTCCCTTCCCACCCAAAGCATTCTATGAGTTTGTGACACAGGTAATGGTATAATGTGTCGCTGTGGTTGGTTCCCCTGCATTTTTGTGGCCTGTGCTAGTGAGTGTATGCAATCGCCATCTCTTTCCTAGGCTTATATTCAGTTTGTAAAACAGGCTTGTACAGCAAAACCAACCGATGTGTCAGCTGTGGATCGCTGAATTACTGCTTATTCTCAAAACACTAAGCCTGCATGATTTCTTTTTCAATTTCTCAGCTGAAACTCAAGCCTTTTGCCTGTAGGATGCTTTAGCTCTGAAAGACTTTTTTTCAAGCATTTATAATTTGTCTGATATAATTCACTATTCCAAGAATTGTTGTGTCCCTTCCCACTGATTTTGAGACAGGGACCCTGGCAGCAGCCTCAGTGTTACTGTTGCCAACCACTTCACCTTTCAACGTTTTGTGGTTTTTTTTGGAGGTTTTGTTTGTTTGTTTGTTTGTTTTGGGGGTTTTTTGGTTGTTTTTGTTTTTGTTTTGTTTTGTTTTTGCCACAGAGGTTATGTAGACCCTTTCGCTTAAACTTAGCCGGTCTAGCTTTTCCCAAGCCTTGGGTGATGATCCTCTAGGACTGTCCCCCTGCCCTGAGTAAACATCTGCATGGATCTAGGTTCATAGGGGTCCTAGAAAGAGCTTCTAAACACAGCCTGAATGGTGGTCTGTGGAAGAAGATTTTGCCAAGTTGACGCTTGGTTTGTCTCCACGCGCTGGCCAGACCACCAGCTGCGAGCACCGCAAGCCCAGAAGTGGTGTGGTATCAGCCATCATTCTCCTCTCCCCTCACAGGCAGGGGCAAAACCACCTTTATAAAAAGGTGTTTAATTCTTCAGGGCCTAAGCAATCAGGTTTGTGGGAGGAGGAGCATGGCAGCAGTTGCTTCATTTCTTCCTGCCCAGGCGCCTGGGCTGCTCCAGCTCCATCACCAATTCCCAGGGCCACTCCCAGTCCAGCTCTTTTGCAGCCGCTTCCTTAGGGCAGGAAGAGGTTTGTAAGGTGTGTGAGTTGAAGGCCAGTTGTACTGCTCCAGGTTGTGCTATATTGGGAGCTTATTTATCCTTGGATAGATGTATTCTAATTCTGTCTCTGCTGCTTTGATCTCCTGCCTGTTCAGGGAATTGGACGCCCTTTGCGAGACCGTGGTTTGACAGACTTTAACCTTGGTAATGGGTGTTTTCCTTTCCCCTGTAGTAACTGGCTGTAGCTGATCATGTGTATTTATTTGTCTGTGTTGTTCACCTGCTCAGTGGTGGAGCTAAGATCATCGGCATTCAGTCTGAATTTAATTCGCTTTTCCTGCCAGTGCCTTTTCATCCATTGGCAGTTTCTGTGTTGCTGGCATGCTGCTGCTCACCTGCGCCTTGTCTCCAGCTAATAAATGCCTCTGCCTTTTGTGTTCCTTTACCCTCTTGCTGAGGCCTCATCTTCATCCCTGCTGCTCCTCTGAAGAACTGATGATGCTAAAGCTGCCGCTGCCCTATAGTCATGCTCTGCACTTGCAGTTCTTCTGAACATGCCACCATTCCTTGCAGGTGTTGCAAGGTGTTTCCAGGTGTGTCTTACTGACTCGCACTGCTTGCTGCAGTGGGGAAGAGGGTCTTTTGTGTGTGCTGGTGGGGCAGGGGAGGATGTGCTCCCACTTTGAACTCCTACTGTCCCCCGGCCTTAGTCTGGCTAGTATTATTTCAGTTTGTCTGTACTGTCTGATTACTGTCTGCATTCCATCAGCTCTAGCCATGCAGCTGATTTCCTTTGCTTCACAAATTGTAATTGCTTTGCCAATTAACTCTGGGTCTTCCAGTACTCTCTCTCGAGTGCTTTGTCCCAAAAGCCGTGCTTTCCAAATAGCTTGATTAGTTGGGGTTTTTCCTAAACTTAGATCCTTTGTAAATTCTGTTTTCACCTTTTTCTTGTAACTCTGTGTTTGATTTAGATATCTGACATAGGCATATCAAGGAGGGGAAAGGAATATTTTAGCAAGTCTTGCAGCTCATGCAGAAGTAGAGGAAGAAAGAAAAGTGCAAGACAAGACAAGCAGGAGAGAAGAGGCAGGATTTGGGAATACAGACGACAGGGATTATTTAACAAAAGTAAGAAATGGCCAAAAATGGGGCATAGTGAGATGAGTGTTGAAGCAGAGTGATCAGAAAATGCCAGTGACCACCAAAAAATTGTGAGGGGGAAAGAACTGAAGGCTAAATTAGAAGCAAATACTTGGGATTTCAGTGGAGCAGAGAGGTGGGAATTGACAGTCTCGGGTGCAGAGATCAAAAAGAGAGGAGATGTAGAAAGGAGCCAGAGGGCACAGAGTAAGCCATTGAGAGTTTTAAAAGGGGTAGAGGAAAATGCAGGAATAATAATTACAGAAGCTGGTGGGGACCATGAGCAGCTCTGCTGAGGTGGTTAAGAACATATTTGGTGTCATAAGGGTGTTTGGTGCCTTGAAAATCAGTACCACGGTGGCTTTTTACTATAGATGGTGTCTGCCAAGACATCTGGTTTCCCTGTGTAGAGCATTGTGCTTAGTGCTGCAGCTGCTCCGCTTGATTTGCAGAGTGTGGTTACCTGTTTTGTCCTGGGTGTCTAGCAAACACTCAGCACTTTGCCAGTTGTTTCTGTTGAAGAAGGATTTGCTAATGTAGTCAGGAATTTTTCACACATCCCTCTTTATTTACGAGGAAGGCGAAGTCTCTTTTCTCTAGGTACAGTGAAAAAGCAAAGATAAGATACTTGGTTTGTGCATAGTCCTATGGTCCATGGTTGGGTACCATTTAATCCAGAAACTCTCTGGATTTGCTGAGGTTCATGCTACCTATGCTCCTTTCATAATTCTCAGGGCTGCCTTTCTGTCTTTCTTTCTATACCCTTTTGGGGGTTTTCTCTTAAATGGAGGGACAAATGTTGTTTGCTGACACCAGTGCAAGTTTGCGTCCAGGCGCAAGGGAAAACTCTCCCCGCTCGACTCTCCTCCCAAGCACCAACTCCCACAGCAGAGGCTGTGATGTTACAGCTATCAGCCTCAGCGGTGAGGGCATCCCCACCCCAGGGTAACCATTTTGTAGTAGGCAGCATGATGGAGAAGGGACCATTACAGGAAGGAACCGGACCAGGCTCTCGTACAAGCGGTGTTTGCAAAGTGGTGTTTGCTCAGCATGGTGTGCTGGGGTCCGAGGTACACCAGCTCCAGATCTGTCCAAAAATATGTAAAACACATGGGATCCTATTGTGAGTTTGCAGCCTAAATGATCCCTCTGGGCAGAAAGTGAGTCCAGCGAGCACTGCCCGGATCCCGGGAGCAGGTCGCCTTGCTCCATCTCTGGGCAATAGGGAGGGATTTGTTTCAGTCCAAGCCAGCGTGGCTCCCCCCACCCACCACCAGCTTATATTTAGCTGGCAGCACGCGGTCGTGTGGGCTGTTTGAAGGCAGCATCTCCCAGCCCTCACCTCGGTGCTGCCCAGCTTTCCATAGCGGTTGAGCTGCTGCTGCCTGGGTGGAGAGCTGGAGGCTAAAATTAGCAGGGAGCTCTTCTCTTGCCAAATGCTGTGTCTGACCCAGCTGAGCCTGGCGAGGGGGAGAGGAAAATGGTCTTAAATCTCTCCACGCAGAGCACCCGACATTCCTGCTGGCTTCTCGGGGGTCTCGTTGCAAGGGGTGGAGATGCCCCACCGGGGAGTGCTTAGGGGGATGCTGAAGCTGTGGGGAGAGTAGGGCATTGCCAGGATGGTCTCGGGACACAGTAGGAAATCCTGATTCTTAGAGCTCTGTTTCCTTCTTGGTCTCCCTTTGAATATCATATAAACAGTCAGGGAGGCCAATTCTTGCTCCTGGATGTCTTCAGAGCTGCAGGCGTCTCCCCGTTTAGGGAGAGGTTTTCTGGGCAGATGTGGGGTTTGGCTGCCATAAGAAAACTAGTGTGCATTCACCACTCCCACCCTGCCAGAACAAGCTGCTGAAGACTCCACTGCCCCCATAGCTGCCCACCCTAAATGAGCCCTTGTTCACTCTCTGTAATAGAGTGGGCTCCCAGCAGGGCAGGCTCCAGGAGGGGCTGTGGTCTGGTGGTTACAGCACAAATCTGGGTGAACAGGGATGCACGCCATCCCTGTCTCTGCTGCTGAGCAGCCGCGGCTTCAGAATGAGCTGCTTCAGCAGCCTGTGCCTCAGTTACCCTCTACAGCAAAGACATCGATGATAATTGTTTTTTATCCTTTTGAAACACTTAATGTCAGTGATTGGAAAAGCATTAATTGGGCTCCAAATCACTTCAGTGCAAAGGGAAAGCCTGCTGTTTCATTATTGACTATTCTGTCAGACCCAGCCTGCCCTGCTGGTACAGTGCTGCTCGTTTGGCTGCCCCAGGCATGCCGCTACCCTATCTTTTGAGAACTAACTTTGCTAACATGTGTAACGCAGTGGCAGGAACTCGCGTGGGTCCCCAGAGTACAGGTCTCACCTCTGACCTTTCCCATTCATTGCACTTGCCTGCATTGCACAGTCCAGACCAAGAAACGGGTGGAAGGATGCAGCTGAGGTGGGGAATTGGTTCTTAAACCCTGTTCCTTTTATCCGTGGCCTTTGGAAAGTCCCATCTACAGTATGCGCAAGGGCAGTACAACGGCAGCGAGAGCTGCCGTGGGTTTTGTATGTTATCGGTCCTGACAGCTCAGGAGGAGGCAGTCTGAGGGACACCATGGGTGTGGTGAAGCAAAATGAGCCCTCCTTGACAACCTAATAAAGGTCAGAGTAAATGTAAACAAGGTTTGCATTGAGATTTCTGTTTTTTTCAGCAAGGGTTGGTAGGCACTGCTCATGGGGAAAGCTGGGCCAACTGTAGGAAGAAGGAAAAAAAAAAAAACCTGGAGAGCATGTTCATAGTCTGCCTGACAACTGTTTCTGCTGAAAGGGAGGTGAAATTCCCCTTTTCCTGCAAAGAGCAGAGTAGTGAGAGCAGCTGGGATGGCTATACTAGCTGTGTCTTATGCATTCAACCAGCTAACTTGGAAAGTGGCCTCTCTATTTGTGTCTGGAGGTGTGTACAGAGGATGCGTGCTAGTCCTCTGCCAGGTCTCCATTACGTTAGGTGTACGGGAAGGAGAGCGCTCCAGGAACCTGGAGGGGATGTGGTACTGGCAGGGTCCATCCTTGCTCTTGTCTCAGCTCCAGGCACAGGTGCCTCCCTCCTGTGAGTACCGCTCTGCGGTTTCATTCTGGTGAAGTAAAGGAAACAAAACTTTCAAGTGAGTCCCCAGCTTCCTTTTCCTTTTTCCTGCCGGAGGTAGAATGAGGAGTCTCTATGTGAAGGACATCAAGGTATTTTTAGCATGGGTAAAGAAAGATAAAATATAAAATATATGGGAAAATATGCCTCCTGCAGCTGCAAGAGGAATGGTGCTCTATGTCAGACCAGCTCAGGGCTGCTGTTTTTGCTGGGAAGGGTTTATTTGCCTGAAACCCAGCAAGGTGAAGCAAGCACCGCCAGCTGCGGACTTATTGGGAGGCTAGGGGAGAAGGTGGCTGTGTCCTCCTTTTTCCCCTTCCCATGAATCTGGCAAGTCCTCTAGTACAAGATTTCTTCCTGACGCTGGCAGCCCGTACTCCTGGCAGCTCCTGGCTCTCTGTGCTGGCACCGGGAACGCATGAGGGCTGGGGCTGGAGTGACCCTGCGGGGCACTGGCACTGCTGGGGCCGGGGGTTTAAGCCAGTTGTGTCACTTCAGTTCACAAGCCTGAGAGGATGGACTTGTCTTTTCTCAGCTGAGTGCTGTTCTGTGATGGAAAAGTGGCTTTTTCCTGCACTTGTTAGTAACAATGAGAGGGACCTCCTTGCTCTTAATAGTCATCACTTACTGGGGGGGGGGGGGGAATTGTTCTTCCGTCTTCTCTTCCCTTTGCCGAAGTCTATTCTAGCATTGACTACTGGCAAAAATACTAATTTCTAACCAGACAGCCACTTGCAATGGCCTGCCTTTGCTGTCTGAGGCTATCCAGGAAGAGTCTGTCTTCCAGCTGCAGCGCTGGGCTCCTCTGTCCATGCCAGGCAGGCTGTCAGCATCCCTGCCCGAGGCCCTGCAGAGCTGCTGGGAAGATGCTACATGACAGTAAGTGCTTTAGGTGCCATGCAGCAGCAAGGCTCCCCCACCACCCTAGAAAGGCATTTGGAAGAGGCTGGTGTTCCCCTGAAGCTGAGGCAGCATGCATTGCCAGCCCTTTGGCAAGGGAAGGAGGGCTGGAGTATGACTTGGAGGGTGCCCCCATGTTCCTGTGCTAAACTTACTTCTGCAGCCAGTCTATTTAAAATGCGCCATTGCAATATTCTGCTGCCTCCCCTCTGCAGAGCTGGGCATTTGCAAGCTCTGCTGAGACCTCAAAGTCAAGCTGCTAAAATCCACAGAGATTCCTTTTGTGGGCTCTGCAGGTCTGAAGACTGCTTGTAATTCTTCTCAGACCCTGAAACTGGAACGGTTCGAGTGAGGTGACCTGCCACTCTTTCCCCAGGGTGATTCGTTACCAAGCTGAGCAGGACCCCTATATGCCATGGTGTTATATCTGGGTGTGTTTCTCTATTGTGGAGTGATACAGTGCAAAGGCAGCTTAAGGTTTTAGTTCTTGGAAAGGTTTTTTTTCAGGAGAGTGCTGCTTCTCATATGGCTTGGCCAGGGTTGAGGCTTCTGGGGGAGAACAGCTCAGGTGAATGATACCGGGCTGGTCCTTGAACCAAGCTGTGCTTTGAGGGGTCTCCCAGAGCAGGCATGTTCAAGTAAAAGAACAAAAAAAAAAAAAAAGAGTAAGAATAAGAGAGAAAGTGGTGATAAGGGGGAGGAAAGGATTTGAGCCACCTCTTGTGCTGGTAGCAAATGCTCAGGACAGCCCTTGTCCTGCCCTGGCCACCTCAGCAGTTCCAGTGAGGTGCTCTACTCTGAGGACAAGGCAGAAGCATCGGTGCTCTTTCTCATGAATGTAGTGGATACATTTATACAGTTGCAGGCATGTAGGCTAAGATTCTTCTTTCATGCTTTTGGATTTTACGAGCTGTGTCTGTTGTGGGTGCTTGGGATTTGTCATCTCACTATATGGCTTAAATGAAACCATACAAATCCCTGTGTGCATTTCTTTGCATTCTTTTGTAAATAATCCCCATTTTTCAAAAAAGTTATTATTATTTAAAATATATGTGATAGTACTGTCTGGACCTGTAGCTTTGAGAAGAAATGGCTGTAACTTTACTCTCTGCAGGTGTGTGTATCTCAGGTTCTAAAGGCATTTCCATGTGTAGCATTTTCTACATATAGAGGCTCTCTGTGTACTCCAAGTACTACCAAATCAGTCCCCAGTCCAAAAACTAGCAATCGAATCTCTCAAGAAAACAAAGGTCTAACCTAATCTTGCGTTGTGCACTAAGATAGTCTCACAATAGTGCCTTTTAAGTGTCCTGTGCTCCAAAGGCACCTCATGTTTGCTAAGCACATCTAACCAAACCTGTCTGCTCCAGGTTAAGAACAACTATTTCACGGCAGAAGAATTGCAGCACTTGCACTTCATTTTGCATTGTTTCAGGTGGCCAGGGAATTTGATGCTGAGCTCTATTGTATGGCAGACAGCTGGGCTAGTGCTAGGGTAATTTTACATGCACTTCGTTGACCTAAGGTGGCCTGCATGGACCTCATCTGTAATGAACATCTAGTTGTAGCTCTTCCCTCCTCCCTCTGAGCCTGAGGTGGCCATGCTGTGAAGTGGAGGTGAGGTGGAGGTTTTAGCAGCTAAGCAGCGTGCTGCTGCTCTTAAAGGACCTGCTGACAATGCTCAGTGCATTGTTTTGTAGATCAGAGGCATGTCTGCCACACCAACTTTACTGTTCTGCATAATAGGCTTGTGGGCTGCAGTGCTTTCCTTTGTATACAGCTGGAGCGTGGGACACTTTATTACACTACATTAATGTTAAGACCCAGCTTGGGATTCGTGACATCACAGACTTGGATGCTGTGTTAAAACACTCTGAGTGATGCAGGCTGTGTTCTGCACTTGCCATCAGAGGAGCAAGTGTTTTCAGGCACTGTTAAAATGAGTTTCCTCTCTAGTGTTGGTCCCTTGTCAACACCGTCTCTCTTGTCTTCCCTCATGCACAGTGACAGCCCAAGGATCCTCTCTCTGTAGGATACTTGTGCAGTGAAAGTGCCAGAGGTGAGAGACTTAAGTAAGTAATATTTGTCTAATAGGTGCTGCTGTCTCCCATGTACAAGTGTCCTAAGGAATCATTGTTCATATATGGGCACGTCATGGATGTGCGCTGCAATTTCTGTACCTGCTCCCTGCCCAAGGGAAGTCAGCAGCACCTGGATAACCCCAGTGTGGGGGTCAGTACTTGCAGCATATACTCACTCTTACATGCTAATGCACCAGTTTTTCTCACCACCTGCCTTCCCTACCCACACCTGCATGGAGGCACACCCAAAACCCTGCATAGCTCTGCTTTTCCCAGCAAAACATCTGTCCTCCCACTGAAAGGCTCCATCCCTGCATCTCCAAGGCTGTCCATTCACCTTGTCTCACAGCTGCACACTGGTCTCTGCTCTCTGGGCATGTAGATGAGCTCCCTACGTATTCACTCCTCTTCATACATACCTGTGCACCCCAGCATGCAAGTACCTGCATGTTGCTGACCTCGCCTACTTAGTGCTCTTTCATAGTGTTGCCCTGCATGTTTTCATGACCTTGAAAGCCTTGCTCTCTCCTGCCAAGCTCCTGGGACTGCACAGCTTGCTATATATTACACTGTTTTTCCCTTCTGGGTTCCTTTAAGGTGGAGAGCAATGTTCACAAATGTGGTAGGTCAGATCCTGGAATAAATAAGACATGACGTGGCCATGACACTTGCAAGTTTCCTTTCTAGGGTTGCAACTGTGTATTTCCATTTCAAATTCTGACACCATTCCATACCAGCTCCTCACCAACTTGGTCAATGGACTGTGGAGTGGAATGGCAACCTCCCCCAGCACTGCTCTGCCAGTGCATTGGAAGGCAGAGCAGCAGTCCCCTCTGCTGTTGCGCACCTGCCCCCTCTCCTCCTCCTTCACAGGCCCCTCTCTCTAGCCCCTGCCCTTTCCCCACTGTGTTCATGGCTACCAGTGCATGTGCGTGTTCCCACGTACATGTGTTTGGGCTGCAGTGAGCTAACTGGGCTGAAGGAGCAGAGCTGGAAGAGGACGGGAGCCTCTGTGCCCCTAAGGAGAGCACAGCAGAATGCAAGCAATGTATTGGCAATATACAGTCATTTGCAGGTTTGGTTTTTTTTTTTTTTGGGTCCCCCTCAGCTACTTGGTGCTGCTCACTCAGAGCTTTCATGCAGCTTTTCCTCACCTTGGCCTGCAGCGTTCCTTGCTCTTCCCACCTTGGGGCTTTCTGTACCATATATGCACCTCTGCAGACCAGAACTATACCTGGTGATAGGTATATATTTAGAGAGTGTAGTCAATCAGGGAGTGTACCCATGTTCTTTTCTAGCATCCTGTTCTTCAGTTGCTTTACAAAGGCTTTCTTAATCTCATTTTGCTTAATCAAAGCTGCAAGATCTTCCTGCTTCTCTCACCATACATTTCTTCAGTTTTCAAATGCTGGCAGGTGTGCAAGTACCTGAAGGTGTTAGACACCTTCATGAAGAAAACACAAAGAAACTATTATATCTTAAGAGGTAGAGATCTTGGAGCAAAGGGTTGTCACTTGTAGATCATTAAGATAAAAAGAGTATTGTTGCTGGAAAAAAAAAAAAGTTTAAAATTCTGAGAAATCATTCTTAATTTTTGAGAATCTTGTTTCTGCTCCCATTAGCCAAGATAACAGATATTATTACGAGTTGTCTGGTCACTGCAGGACCTTCTTCAAGGTTAAGAGGGCACAGCAGCACACAAGCAGCACCAAGACAGTCTGTAGGGATCTTGAAATTTCAACCCTGTAACAAATTCTCCCTGTTTTTCTATATAAAACTTCACAACTAAATTGTGTCCTGTCTCAGTGACACATGTGAGAGGGCCAGGTCTGCCTTGTCCACATCTAAGGGGAACTTGTGCAGAGGGTCTCCTTGGCAGCCCACATGCTCTGTGGCGTTGGCCAGATTTCCTGTTCCGGCGCAGCCCATCAGTGACTTGGTAACTCTCCTGCAGGAAGGTTTGATGTGAAGGTCTGTACAGGGACTTGGTCTCAGCTACCAAGTGCTGCCTCTCCACTCACCAGGGAAGGCTGCACTGGCTTCCCAAGAGCAGGGTGTCACAGGGAGCCTTTCCACCCTCCCCCAGCTCTAGCTCATGGACTTCCTCTGCCTCGTCTCAGAAATTTAGCTTTAGGAACTGAGGATAAAAAGAAGCAGGGGTGCTTGTGAATCTATCAAAATGCATGATGTCAAAACCCTTTTGCCTTTCGTTGTGGTGCAGGAGGTGCTTCAGAGAGGAAGCTGAGAGGTCATGGCCAAGGGAACTGGATATGAAGTGGGTGATGCTGACTATGAGTGGAAAAGGGGAAATTAGGGGGATGAATCCAGACCCTAGCCACCCCCCCGGCTCAGAGTGGGTTGCTGCTGGTCTCTGGGGCCCTACCTAGGTCTCCTAATGACCCAGAGAGAAGTGCAAGTGAATGATAGACCTTGTTCCCACAAGAGCACTGTCACCTGCTCTTATCCAGTCCCCAGTTTGGTTCTGCCACTGTTCCCACCCAACTTGTCTTGGACAGAGCTGCCTCCTGGGCCAGATGCACATGGAGTTGAGCTACTCCTGTCACAAATAACATTCACATGGGCAGTGCCACAATTTAGGATGCTTCCTCCTGGTCATGTGCACGTGGTTGCTTTAATCCATCTAGTCCATTCGAGGGCAGATGCTGGCTCTGTCAGGTCTTCTGGGCTTCTTAGCTTTGGGGTGACTCCTACAAACCTCCTCCTGCAGCTATGGGCTACTGGTGGCAGTAAGCAACAGTAACTCTGAGGTACCCCACCATGTACCTGAGCTAATCATTACCTGTGCCACCATGCTGCTGGGCAAAGGGCTACAGGGACTTAGGTAACAATACTGTGTGTTTTGCTTGGGGATCTGGCAACAGTGGAGTAAGAAACTGGATAATCAAGAAGGACTCAAGTATAGACAGAGGGAGGCTAAACTGTGGTATGAGAAAGGGTTACAGCTGGACTGGGTGCCAGCATAAACCATAATATTTATGTATTTGCAGGCATCTATTTGTATCCTTCAGCAATAAGGTAGAAGCCAAATGATTTTTTTCTCTGGAGATCAGTGGCAAAATTCCTACTGACCTCACGTAGAGCAAGATGCAGCTTATTGCAGCTGATTCTTGAGTGCCTTGTGTGAAGGGGAGGTGGCCATTAAAGCAAAATGGAGTGCTCTTCTTCCCCCAGGGTACACTTGGCTGCTGCTAGCACAGACCATCAAACCTGCAAAAATCATGCCTGTCCACAATGGAGGCCTAGTAGGAGCATTTCAGTGCTGGTTACTTTGAATGAGCCTGTATTCAGATACTTCAGACTGATGCTGTTGCATGGTTTGGGGGAAAGAGCTGTAGGTGATACAGGTCTCAAACAAGTGAAATGGCTAGTAGCGCTGATACGGAAGTCACAGAGGAGAAGGATGCTGTGCTCAGACTGTGTCTCCTGGAAGAGTTGCACAGGGAGCAAGACACAGGGAGGCCAGGGATCAGTGGGAAAAAGCTTGAGCTAGGATTAGAGTTACAGATAAGCATCCAAAGAAACAACTGCAGAGCGGTCAGGATTAGTGGGTAATGGAAACGACTAGGACTGGGGCAGCTGGGTGGGGATAGTCAGAGCCAGCAAGTCAACACCGTCCCCAAAGTGGATGAACTAACCCCTGGCACCCCTTTTGGGATGGGGAACTGATGAGGAACTGTCTGCAAGCATGTTTGTACAAGTGTATTTCCTATATGAGTGGCCAAATGCCATCGGTTGCTTCCAAGAACCTCATGTAGTTTCCAGACCTTCAGCAGGCCCGTGCCTCAGCCAGACTATTTGTGGTGCACAAGGACATGGTAACAGTCAAGCAGCCCACGTTTGGATATCTGTATGAAGACAGCACTGGAGTGGCAGGAAGATATCCACGTAGCAGCAGCATTTGGCAGTGTTGTGCGCTGCAAGGACACGAAGGTGCAGGGAGGTGCTCATGGGTCCTGTAAGGCTGCGGGCCAAACACAGCTCTGATTTGAGGAGATGAACCTCCACTGAGATCCTCATGCATGTGCTAGCACTGAACTGAACCCAGGAGGAGTAACAGCCCTTGGCTGCGCCCAGCTTCAGCTACTCTACAGCGGGACACCCTTTACCCTCCTGTCCTTTGTGCTGTTGTCAAGCCGGGCTGAAATGCCGGGGTTTCCCCTGGGATTGGCTTTAGGCAGGCTGGTCTTATCCCCAAGAGTTCCTACAGAGGGGGAGCATAGGATGCCACAGCAAGGTCCTGACTGCAAGAAGTGCCTCGCTTGACATGGACGAACTTGCTGGGTTTGGGGCACCTGGGTTTGAAAGCTGGGCCCTGGAAGCCTGGTTTTGCCCGGAGCTGCTGTCATGGCTGTCTACTGATCAGCCTTTGTAGGAGCGTAAAACAAGGTCATAACTTCACCGCAGGGGCCAAACACTGTTCTTAAAACTCTGCTCCTCGGGAGAGTTACTCCAGATTTACCACGGCGTTTCTGAGATCAAAACCAGCCCATAAGGAGCTAATTAAATTCAGGCTACTATGAGATTTGATATGGTCAAATCAACACATCCTTCATCTGCATAACTGGATCCCTCTGAGTTACTGGAGTTGTCTGGAAAGGCCACAGTGAAACCAGACACCACTTACCTGAAACTGAAAAATCCAAGCAAACCTCTTTCAAAAATTGTCACGCAGGGTGCTACTCAGGAGGGTGAGCGACCCAGGGTTACTCACTGAGCTGCATGATAAAAATTGGCTAAGCAACAAAGCTGTCTGCCTTGCTTGCTGCAGCTAATCAAAACGTGAGTGAGGGCCAAGGGCTGGATCTAAGCCCACAGGAGCCAGTGGAAGGGCTCCCACTGGGTTGAAGGCAATGTGGTCCAGAGCAGCTTTGTTTTAAATATGGAAGAGGACATAAACAGGCATGACTGAGCTCTGACGTTCCCTTGAACCCAGATACATCTCTGTCTGGAGCAGAGTGCTAGCTCTGTGTGCCTCAGTGCTCAGGGATATCATGAGGTATGAGAAGGACCAAGGGGAAGGAAAAGCAAAGGTGGCTGAGGCAGAAGAGACTTACTTGTGTAAGATATCTATATCTACGTATCCACTTTTTTTCTTTTTTTAATCCCTATGGAGAGAGAAAGGTTAAAGCTGGGCCTACAGGAGAATTCCAAGTGGCTTTAGAAATGACATCAGTCTCTTGGTTTCCTTCAGCCCCATAGCATAAGGAAATTACACCATTAAATTAAAAAGCATTATTTGTAACATAAGTTTATCATGTATGTGCTGGGTAATTTCAGCATAGTTATTTCAGTGCTGCAGGAGCCAATGATGCAAGTAGTGTGGCTAGATTTTTTATTTATACTTTTTAAGGGTTGGATAATTTTATGACTAATAGTAACACTTTCAACTACGCATGGTAAGAGAAGAGTAATCACAATTTGCGCTGCAGGGCATAAGCTGACTATTTGCATAGGTCATGAGGACATTTATTTTTTCTCCTCTTTAGCTGTATTACTTTACAGGTATTTTTGAAGGTTGTTTTCTTCTGCCTTTTAAACATTAGATGTTGGCCACTGGCCAAAGGTAGATTATCTGATGGGATGAACCAATGGTCTGATCTGCTAATTACTAAATTCCTACGTAAGGCTTTTATTTCCTGCACAGGGAGGTACTGTGAGTACGCTGTGCCTTTTCAGAGAGACCTTTTTTTTAAAGATGGAATTAAAGCACCAGCTCTGGTCCCTAATTGAAACCAGCAGCATTCAGTAAGTTTAGACCGCATCTGCGTGCTGAGTAGCCCTAGGCGGGCCTCTGCGGTTTCTGTTCCGTGCACGGGAACTGTATTTCTGGCAGAAGCTCTTAGAGTTGAGTGAAGAAATTGCAATAAATAATCTACCATATTTATTTCACTTTGTGTGTTTCCTTGTGGAACTTCCAGGAGCAGATCAAAATCTCCTCACATGCATTTGATGATGTTTAGCAACAGTTGGGGCATTGCTCCCTCCCACCCCCTCACCCCTGATTTGGCTAAGGCTAGCTCTTTGATAATCCACGCCTGTTGTGAATGCTTGTAAGAAGTGAATTAAAAATTGGCCCTCTCTGAGTAAACAAAAACACGGGCTGAAAATATGTTGAGGTTGATTCTTCCAGGGTGGTGGTTCAATTGCCCAGAAAACTGGGAGAAAGCTACCTTAATTACTAGGAAGATGAGTGGTTAAAAAGAATCTTTTTAATGTTGTTGGTTGTGGCAACTTGTTTTTGCTCTGTTCCTTCCACTCCTATAGCCGTACAGCTCTGTACAAATTGTATACAGCTGTGCACACAAATGAGCAGCTGGGCAGTTTTGACCATTGGGCAAGATCCCTGGTGGGTGGTGGTTTTTTTTAAAGAGCAAAAAATAACCTGGCTTGTTTTTTCAGCTTGTGGTTTGCAGCACCATCAGTTAAAAAACATCCTTTTGATTTAAAAACTGAGCAAACTGGAGCAAGCTACTTAAAGAGAGAAAATACGGGATACTGAAATGCTGTCCTATATCACCTCTTTGACTGTAATTGCATTTGGGTGTGTCATGGGTCCCGATTAAAACCTGCACATTGGGACGCTGAGCAAGTATGTTCTGCTGCATCTCCTGCCTTGCTCGTGGTGTTGCAGCAGTTGGCATTTCACTAGGGATTTAGTCTTCCATCTCAGATTCACAAGTACTGGAGTCTCCTCAAATCCTGCTCCCACAAATCCATTTGAGTTCAGTCCTACATCTGGTCAGACTGGGGAGGGGAAAGGTCTTCCTTTGCTGTAAGAAATGTGACTCTACACCATAAGGATGTTAGCACTAAGGGTTCCCTCCAGCCCTTGTAGTAGGTCAGGAGTCAGCAGGGCCATTTGGTGTCTGCCGTATCTAGCCCTTGCTGGGGCTCTGGGATTCTGCTGGAATGGTTTCCTTGGTGCTTTCATTATGTCTGAGATGGGGAAGTCCTGGGCAGGAAGAATAGCTTATAATTTTTTCTCATATGACAGTTATTCTTTATCTTGCCATTGCTTGTTTTCTTAGCTTTACCCTAGGGCGAGGGATGATGAGTCAGGAAATCTAATGGGTTTTCATGAGAAGAGCCTTGGGCACCTAGCAGGGAAGGACCAGGAAGCGGTGGCTGATTTCTCAGGGGCTACGATGGCGGCACCAGCTGTCCACAGCCTCCAGACGAAATATGGTGGTGCCTCAAACTCTGATGGCATGGGAGGCTGCTGGGGAAGCCCCCTCAGTGAAGGTGTCCCCCAGGGGGTGCTGGGCTGGATGGGAGCCCTTGTTGTCCCTCAAGATGGACCCATTGGGTCTTCTCCAGCCAAGGTGCCGGCAGGAGGCTGGGGCAGCTGAGGAGAGCAACGTCTTGGCTCGCTCACCAACCTGCTCAGATGGCAGCCTGGCCTGGAGTCAGCCCTGGAGCTTAATGTGGCAGCTCTACAGCCTGGCCCAGGCTGGGGCTTGCTCATTGCCTCAGCAGCAAGGTGGATTGCTTACAGCCAGAGAAGAGGAGATGAAAGGGAGAGAAGGGACTTGCTATCATTTATTAATGCTATCGGGTTGTGTTTCTTTCCAGTGCTATAAGACTGGGGCAGGACTTGCAGGCAGCTGATGAAAGAAGAGACAGAGCTCACCAGGAAACACGAGAGAACTTGAAGGAGGAGTCTCATGAGGGTCACTGGGAGATGGGAAGGTCTAGGTGCTACCCAAAAACTGTCAGAGACTGGGAGAGTCTGACAGGGCAAGGGAATGACAGGGGGAAAGTAAGCAAATAAAAAGCCTGGGGAGGCCAGTTTGAGAAGGGATGAGAGAAACTGGACAGTCATCTTATTGCAGAGTTGGTAGAAAAAAACCCCATGGGATAGGGTTTTTTTCCTTTTCTGTGATGTTTCCAGATAGTGTTATGATTTTAAGATAGTGTTATGATGATTTTAAGATAGTGTTATGCCTGGGGGGGTGTCTTCCTGTCATTTGAGCTGTTGCTGGGTGAGAGCTTACCTATACAGAGACCCTAGCACATTGCTAGCATAAGTGAACTCAGGTTTTATGAAGATGACCTGTAGGAGTTTCTAGGGCTAGCTATGAGGTTCAAATTTAGAAGCATCCTAAAAATTTCCATAGAATTTGGTGGAAAATTATACATGCTCTACATGTTTTTTGAAACTTTCTTTAATAGTCTGTAGCAAGGATAAAGATGCTAATTAAACTCTTCTTTCATTTGAGATGGCCCAAAATAGTTAGAGATGTTCATAAAGGGCGTCCCTCCGCAATGGTTGCTTACAGCAGCTGAATACTTTAGCGACCAGATTCCACCAGGGGTCTGCGACATGCTGTGTGTCTCATCTGGTTTTGTGACAATCATGCTTTTGATCATATGCAAAGATGCATAAAAAATGTTACTCTGCCATTTCCCAATTATGCAAAGTTATAAGCATTTGAACTTAAATCCAGTGAGGCTTATGTTGCCAGCTTCAGAGCTGGAGATGCAGAAGTTCCTAGATGAGATTTTGTTTCTTCACTAGAAAGTGTTTTTTCTTATTTCTAATGAGGATCAGAGTGCCAAGGGGCCTAATTTTTCTCATAGGACAAGCAGCATTTCTGTAACAAGTCCGTGTGAGCCTGAGTGCACAGACCCCGTGAATCAGATTCTCCATCCTTGTAATTTTTGGTGTTTTAGAAAGTGAGATAACCAAGCTCCCCGGTACTCCTGGGAAGCAAGCAGATTTGTGTTATTCTCACCATCAAACGGTGACCAAAAAACAGTCAAGGAGAGCACGCCAGCATCCGGGACTTGCCTGAATTTCACCAACTGTGTGAATGAAGTCCCATTCGTGGGCTAATGCATCCCTACTGACACCGGTGCAGTAATGGCTTGTACTTATTCCCTATTTACTCTTCACAATGTTTGTCCTGCTACATCATTGGTGCTGCTGTTAGGATTACTGAATTTTCAAACATCAACACAGCTGCTTTTCAGACAGGGTGAAAGCCCCATATTTGCAGTGATGAGCTGTCAAAACCAGTGCTGAATGAACACCTAATATTTCAATCAGTATTGCAAAAAAGGCATGATAAAATTCAATCAAGCAACCCAGATCCTTAAAAGCAGGTAAAAATCAAATGTGTGATATATGTTGTACGAGCGTCACTGTTAGTGTCAGCTGAAGGAGCGAAGGTGTAAGACAGCCTTGTTGGGCCATTCTGAAATAGTGCTGTCTCCATTTCGTGCACTACACCAGGTCTTCCTCCTGGCTTAACTGTTGCTGAGACCCAGGGCAGAGCAGCAAAGAAATGAACCTGGCAGAGGTGAGCAATTTTATTTGTTTGCCAGTTTAGCATATTGCATCACAGCAGGACCTTTTTGGATGGATAAGCTCCCAAACAATAGGCTGCTGACAATCCCATTGCATCATTTTGGCATCAGTTCTGTGAGTGGAAGAGCGTGTCTAACAGTGGCAGTTACATGTATTATAAAATATAGCAGACAAAGCCCTAACATCCTGCAGCAAACAGGATTTACATTCTGCTCCAAGTTTTCTAAATCTTGTGAAATGCTGATATGGTAGCCTGGATATTATTCTGTGGTTGCTTTATTTGATTGAAAAAATTGGTATCTCATTAATACAATAGGGACACAAATAATAAACTTAGCTCACAAGACCTCTCATTATTCCTTCTAGCATTCAATTGCTTCTCTTTCATCCCTCCATTCTCATTTTTCAGGATCACAAAGATTTTTAATTGCAGCCTTGAAACTGTGGAGAAAGTGAATTTCTAATGGGGAGGTGGAGAGCACAGAAAGACAGAGGAAGGCTCACAGTGATTTTGCTAACTCTGAAGTAGTTAATTGTATTACCATTTTAGGTTGGGCTCTAAGAAGGCACATGTGTGGTTTGGCTCAAATCCCAGCACTTTCCCTTGGGACTTCTGCTTTAAAGGTACTTACAGGTACTTTTGGGCTTCAGAGTTATCAAAGTATTTAAATGGCTGGTTTAAAACTTCTTTCACAAATGTTTTTTGCCTCATGTGGTGAACAGACTGAAGTTAACATGGAACAAGGCAAATAATAGCCCTAGACTTCAGGAGAGCAGACTTTGCCGTGTTCAGGGACTTGCTGCAGAGAGTCCCGTGGGAGACAGGGAGCAGAATAACAACCCCATGTCCCAGTACAGGCAGCTTTGCAAGAAAGGACCTTGGGATCCTGGTGGACAACAAATTGAACATGAGCCAGCAATGTGCCCTTGCAGCAAAGACCAACAGCCTCCTGGGCTGCATGAGGTCAGATTGAGGGAGATGATCCTTCCACTCTGCTCAGCCCATGTGAGACATCTGTAGCACTGTGTCCAGTTCTGGGCTCCACAGATGGGAGACACAGACATGCTAGAGTGAGTCCTGCTAAGGACCATGAAGATGATTACAGGACTGGAGCATCTGACATACAGGAAGAGGCTGAGAGGGCTGGGGCTGTTCAGCCTGGAGAGGAGAAGGCTCAGAGAGATCTTATTTATACACATGGATACCTGATGGGAGGGAGTAAGGAATAAGGAGACCGACTCTTCTCAGCGGCACCTAGGGAAAGGACAGGAGGCACTGGGCACAAACCAAGCCAGAGGAAATTCTGTTGCCGTGGTTTAGCCCCAGCTGGCAGCTGAGCGCCATGCAGCTGCTCACTCACCCCTTTGCCCCTCATGGGATGGCGAGGAGAATGGAAAGATAAAGGTAAAACTCATGGGTTGGGATAAGGACAGTTGAGTAGGACAGCAAAGGAAGAGGAAAATAACCACAACAATACTTAGAATATACAAAGTGGGTGCTACACAATGCAATTTGCTCACCACTGGAGCGTGATGCCCAGTCTGTCCTTAGCAGCACCCCCTACTCCCTGGCCAGCTCCCCCCTTACATGCTGAACATGATGTCATGGTATGGAATACCCCTTTGGCTAGTTTGTGTCAGCTGTCCTGGCTGTGTCCTCTCCCAGCTTCCTGTGAAAATTAATCAGGACGTTATCCTCCCCAGATTCTATACCATCTGCATCATGCCCAGATCCTACTTTCCAATTAATCACCACCACTTTTCCTGCCTTTGATATATATACACACACACACATATATATATGCGCAGATATAATTCCCTTAGTCTATGGGCCATCTCTCTAAAACATCCATTGAGTTGATTTAATCCATGACTTTGGGCTTCATCTGTCCTAACAGTCTCTCAGGGCAGGAGAGATGGTGTGTGATGTTGGATTGTTGCATGCTGCATCCGGAGCTCGTGGCTGGTGTATCTGGTGCAGCCCATGCTCATGGTCCGTGCGTTGAACATGATGATTTTGAGGAGTTTGCTGGGTGTCAGTTGCTGAAGCCAGTTCTAGTTCCATCTTTGCTCAGTTTCATCAAAGTTCATCCTTCATTAATTTGGGTGATGCTTACTGTAATACCATTGATACAGCATATAGCAATTGTAGTAGTGATGACATACAATGGCAGGTTTATTTTGCAATTAACATCATACAATTTAATTTATTGGCTATTCTACCCAAAATCAAATCCCCTTGAGGTGCACATTGGAATTCCCCATCCTTCTGCATCACCCACCAAGCGCACCCAGATCCTTAAGCAAAAGTAATCCCATGGATTGGTTTTCCTTTGCCTGAAGCAGGGCTAACCCAGGCTGTCTTCCCCAACCTATTCTTCATGCACAGGACTTCATCCTTTTCTACAGTACGTGGAAGTTTTGATTGGGCAGGGCCAGCTCGATTAGTGGACCCCCTAGTGTTGACTAACCAGGTGGCCTTTGCTAAATGTGTATCCCAGTGTTTGAGGGTCCCACCACCCGTCGCTCTCAGTGTAGTCTTTAGCAGTCCATTGTATTGTTCGATTTTCCCGGAGGCTGGTGCATGACAGGGGATGTGATACACCCACTCGATGCCATGCTCTATGGCCCAGGTGCCTATGAGGTTGTTTCAGAAATGAGTCCCGTTGTCTGACTCAATTCTTTCTGGGGTGCCATGTCACCACAGGACTTGCTTTTCAAGGCCCAAGATAGTGTTCCAGGTGGTGGTATGGGGCACGGGATATGTTTCCAGCCATCCGGTGGTTGCTTCCACACTTGTAAGCACATGTCGCTTGCCTTGTGATGTAATCAATCCACCAGACGTCCCCATATTTATATTTCAGCCATTGTCCTCCATACCAGAGAGGCTTTAACCACTTGGGCAGTCGATTCCAGGTGCACTGGCCACCCTTCCAAGTGAAAGCAAACTGGGGCCTGCACTCTGCTGCCAAAGGAATTGAGAAAAATGTATTAACAATATCAGTTGTGGCATACCACTTGGTTGCCTTTGACTACAATTCATATTGAAGTTCTAGCATGTCTGGCACGGCAGCACTCGTTGGCGTGTGACTTCAGGCCACGATAGTCTACTGTCAGGCAGGACTGTTAAAGGGCAAGCAAGTTCTGCTGATCACTCCTTGGCTCTCCAGTTGATGAATCAGCTTATGGATGGGAGTCAGGGAGTCTCAGCTGATGCATTATTGCCATTGGTGCACCATTGTGGTAGCAATTGGC
Source organism: Balearica regulorum gibbericeps (assembly GCF_011004875.1). NCBI lineage: Eukaryota > Metazoa > Chordata > Aves > Gruiformes > Gruidae > Balearica > Balearica regulorum. The sequence goes on from NC_046184.1 coordinate 67,671,133, forward strand.
ACCTGTTGTTCTTTGACTCTCAGCAACCCTACAGCAGAAGGGTCCTCCAAGAGACCAGGCAAGGTAGACAGCTGTTTAATTTCCTCTGTCTCCAAGGCAGCTATGCCAAAAGCCCACTGGTACCCTTTTGGGTCCTTGAGATACCCTCTCTTCAGGTAGTCTATGCCCAGGATGCATGGAGCCTCTGGGCTAATCACACTGGGGTGCTTTTTCCAGTCATTCCCAGCTAGACTCACTTTGGCCTCCAGTACAGTCAGCTGTTGGGATCCTCCTGTCACTCCAGAAATACAGATGGGTTCTGCCCCTTTATAACTCAATGACATTATGGTACACTGTGCACCGGTGACTACTAGAGCCTTATACTCTTGTGGGTTTGATGTGCCAGGCCACCAGATCCATACAGTCCAATAAATCCAGTTGTCCCTTTCCTCCGCCTGGCTGGAGGCAGGGCCCTTTAATCCTGGTTATAGTATTTGTTACTCACTGCTTGTAAAAATGACTTAGAAGTTCCTTCAAGAAGATCATAAGAACGATCAGGCCTTCCGCTTGGTCTGGGGAACTGCCCACTGGAAACTGGAGCAGCATTTTTCCTGGAAGGATCCCCTTTTGTGATTGTTTTTCCTTGCAACTCATGTACTCGTGCCTCTAGGGTTGAGGTAGGTTTTCCATCCCACTTCCTCGTGTTCTCTCCATGGTCACGTAGGTAAAACCACAGGGTGCCTTGTGGTGTGTACCCTCAATTTCCTTTCTCTTGAGCAGAGGAACACTTAGTCCTAACAGCTGAGATACTAGTCCATACAGGTGGGGAATAGGATATATTTTCTTCGAGTTGCTGGACTTTCAGGGACAGTTTCTCCACAGCCAAGACAAGGGAGGAAGAGAGACTTTCTTTGTATTGCTGGAGTCAGCCAGCTGCTTCATCCACCACTGGTGCCTCTTCGCCTTTCCAGTCCATTACTGCCAATGAGTTGGTGTACAACAATGGTGCGCTCCGTACAAACTTCCACCACATGGGTCAGGTACGTTGGACTTCATCAGGATCTGTGGGTAACTGCACGTTACTAGGTCATAATAAACCACCTCCTGCACGACTAATTCCCTCAAGTACTGGATACCTCTCTCCACGGTGGTGCACTTGCCTGGATGATACATCTTCACTGAAGGGATACCTTTCCCTCATGCCTGACAGAAGTGACCTCCAGAGGCTGAGGGTTTGTCAATGCCCCCTTTCGTAGACAGGGATCCCAGCTGCTTGGCTTCCCTCCCCTCTAATTCCAGGCTACTGGCCCTGTTATCCCAGCATCAGAGCAGCCAGGTAACAATGTGCTCACCTGGATGGCGACTGAAATCTTTTTGTATGTCTTGCAGTTCACTCAGGGCCAGGGATCGGGGGATGATCTCTGTTTCTCCCTCTTCCTCCTGTTCTCGTGGTGGTCCTGGTTCATCGTCATCCCTTACTAAGCAAATTGATTTTTTGGTGTATTTCTTCTTCTGTATAAGGGCAACTGATACTGGCATGGGTGGCTGTTCTTTTAGTTCAGCTGCAGTGCCTGTCACCAGGGTTTGAGTAGCCGCAGTGCCTGTCAGTCTGTTTTCCCTCTCTTCCCCCTGAGGGTGCTGCCTCATATCGAGCAGTGTTTGGTAGATACTGGCCAGGGCACAGCACAGTGCGGTAAGTTGTGCCTCTTTGGAACAGCCACAGCATTTTCCTTCTAAATATTCTATCACTTCATCAGGGTCTTGTAGTTGTTTGGGACTGAAGTTCCAACCCACTGGAGGTGAGAAGTTCTCTAGGTACCTGCCTGTATTCTCCCACATGCCATGCCATGCCACCAATAACTATCCAGCCTCAGGGAGATCTCTGGGTGGTATTCTTAAAACAATTTTTTGTAACCCAAACAAGACTTGGAACACATTGAGGAGATATAGCAATAGGAGCATGCTGGTTTGAACATCCCAAGGGTATTCAAAATTCTCAAAAGCTGTTGTAACTAGCCTGAAGGGAAAAGGGGAGCTGAAAGAGTGGGAGAAGGTATCCCGCCTGCCTTCCCCATAGACTGGGTGTGATTATTAATCAATTCTGAGAGATGTTGTCCAAGGTACGGGCATGACAGCCATGGTACATACAAATACCAGCTTAACCTCATGACCAGTGATGATGTTGTATCATAAGTTGATATTACACAGTACAGCAAAATGAGAATCCTGATCCCTCTCCAGAGGTGATAAGCAGCTCTGCAAGGAATACATATAGCAAGTAAGGGTTTACATACCACAGCCAGTGGCCAAACAAAACACCATTGTGACCAGTGACTGTTTAATATAATAAATACATATAGCAATTTTGTCTCAACATGCTCTGGTCAGATCTGTCATTATCTCAACCCTTCGGGCCCCACATTGGGCAGCAAAAAGGACTGTCGTGGTTTCGCCCCAGCCAGTAGCTGAGCACCACACGGCCGCTTGCTCACCCCTGCCCCCCTGGTGGAATGGGGAGGAGAATGAGAATGGGAAGAAAAAAGGTAAAACTCTTGGGTTGGGACAAGGACAGTTTACTGGGACAGCAAAGGAAGAGGAAAATAAGAACAGTACTTAGAATATACAGAGTAGGTGATACACAATGCAATTTGCTCACTGCTGAAGCCCAATGCCCGGCCCATCCCCCGAGCAGCGACTCTTCCTCCCCAGCCAGCTCCTCCCTTATATGCTGAGTATGACTTTATGGTGTGGAATATCCCTTTGGCTAGTTTGGGTCATCTGTCCTGGCTGTGTCCCCTCCCAGCTTCTTGTGAAAAATAACACTATCCCAGCCAAAAACCCGGACATCCGTTTAAACATAAGAAAAACTTTTTTTACTGTAAAGATGGTCAGACATTGGAACAAGTTGCCCAGAGAAGTTGTGGAGTCTCTGTCTGTGGAGATACTCAACACCTGACTGGACGTGGCCCTGCACAACCTGCTCTAGGTGATGATGACCCTGCTCTGAGCAGGAGTTCAGACTAGATGATTTCCAGAGGTGCCTTCCAACCTCAGCAATTCTGTGTTTTTGTATTAGCACGCAGAAAAAAATACATTAAAAGAGTAATCAAGAATGGACTGTTCTGGGCTATTTGTGGAGCCTGGGAAGTCACAAGGCACACACAGTCCTCATCTCCAGCCCCAGAGACACCACATTAGGAACTTTTCCCATGAAACAGTGTATCACGTATGAACTGTACTGTAGTGTTTCAGGGCACCACAGCTGAGGTCTGATGCTCTCCTAGCAATGTAAAACCTGGAGCTTTGTGAGTTACTGGGGTCAGAGGCACAGAAAGGACAGATGATGAACAACTAGGCCTTTGGCAAAATGCAGCAGAGAGGCCGGCTGCTTTCACTCGCCTTCAGTTTTGGCAGAATGTGCCAGAAACGGGTATTTTGATACATGTGGTTAAGTTGTATAAGGCAGTATGCTCATACCATCATGGAAAGGGAATGAAATTGAACAGTCAGTGGAGCTCAGTAGGAATCACACCAGGAGCCTGTGGAAAAGGTCAGTAAAACTTAGCCAAGAGGCTGGGAACAGAGTTTGGATGAAATCTTAGGTCAGCGTGTAAATAACCAACATCAGATGGCATTTTCATTGGATATTTATTCTGGAGCCAGTGCAGGAATTACTGTGTGAGTTTCCTGTACTGAATTACACAAGAGGTGGATTGGACAGTCGTTAGGGTTTCATTTGCCCCTAAGTTCATTAGGCACTTGCAGGACGAGTGCTGGGCAGTAGAAACCGCTCTAACTTGACTTACGGAAATTTCCACCGCATTGGAAAGAAAAACAATAATTTTGTGATCAGTCTCACAAGCCACCTTAAGTAGTTGGTGGGACGATTTTAATGCTATGGTAGAAAGCTGTAGCACGGTTAAATATTCCACTGAAACAGGATAGCTCTGTAAGGCACGCTGGCCCAGCTCCAAGGCGACTAACCCGTCCTGGGTGAAGGGTGACCTCCTGGCAGCCCTGAGGAATGCCTGCTGGAGGCAGGGATCGCTTGCGGAGAACGGGGGCCCCACAGCAGCGTTTGGCTGGCCCCTGCAGTCTGGGCTCCGAAAAGTTCTGCTGCATCTCAGTTTGCGAGTGGCTCCAGATTTGTTCTCTCTGGGACAGAGTGGTTTCTGTGAACTCCTCCTGGTTCCCACTTTCTTAGGCATTTTTGTCAAGTGTGTTGCGCAGGCTGGTTTGAGACCCAAAGCAGGACGCTGACGTGGGATTAGTCAAGAAAGAGGAGAAACAGTATTTCAGAAGTTGGTATTTTGGAATTATGTCATTGGGTAAGAGCTCTATAAAGAGAATTTACACAACCCCAATTCTTCCCCATAGCAACCCATGTTGTGTAAATAAAGCCGGCCCAGAAGCAAGTGTCTGTGCTCTGCAGCCCTTCCCATTGCATGGCGTATATTTGCTTGGAAGCAGGATGCCCGAAGGGAGGACTGGTGGCTTGTTCTGTCCACGTGAATTTTGAGCCTGTGTTGTGGAGGAGCTCGAGCATGTTCTTGCCCCCTTAGTACTCTGAGGTTTGATATGGTTTTTAAGAGATAGGTATGTAGGATTTTCTGTAACATATCAAACTGTTAGTCCATCTTGTGTGTTTGTCTGCCTGCACTAGCAGTTGATACTTGATGATGCTTCAGAGGAAATCAGTGTTACAAATAGCACTTTTGCTAAATAAAGCAAATAATAGATAATAAATAAAGGTGGTGGTGTTGGGTTGAGAGGCACGTGCACAGTTCCTCTGCAAAGAGAGATGAGGGCTGGCATTTAGGGTTAGAGGTCAAATGAAGCTTTGGGTGTAGATTTGGTGTTGTCAGCATCTGATGAGAAATTTCAGACGTTCTTGAAGAATATCCTGAAATTCCAGTTGCTTTTTGCTACCATTTTAATCATTTGATCCTGTGTAAACCTGAACCAGAAGCTGTAGTTTTGAATTTTGAATCAGAATTGTGAAAGTAAACTTGTGCACAGGGATTACATCCAAGTTCCTGAAATTCTTGGAGTAGTTTTAGAGCCTCATCCAAAACCCATTAACATTAATAGAAGGACTTCATCTGACTCAAAATTCAATCATCAAATCATTTCTAATCTGACATACCTAGAAAGCAATTCCAAAGCAGTACCTCAACCGCTGCACTGTCCGTTCCTCTTTGTTCCTTAGAAGACTTGTTATATTTCTCTGTTTTTGATATTTATCAGTATGCCTGCTTTTGTTTCCTCCTCAGCATAGCTGTCAGATAACTGTTGTGTTGTCCCACATTTAGGGGTGTCTCTGTCTTCAGGGCTTTGTTTGGTATCAGAGCAGGGCATCCCTTGCAGCAGAGCCCTGGGATGACCAGTCATTCTGCTACTCTCAAGAACGTAGGCAAATGAAAATAATTTAAACAAATCATGAGATATTTCTGGAGTGGCCTTCAAGAGTGTCAGTTTAGCTCACTTCCTTGCCTTGAGGTTGCGTCAACCCTACCTGTACCATTTCTGGTGAATGTTTGTCCAGCCTGTTCTTTATCTTAATTCCTCTCTTCCTTTAGTCTCGTCCCTAGACTGCCTCCAGTCACCACTGAAACTGATAGCGTAGGGTAATAATTTTGTCGCAATGCTGACAGAGACCACGGAAACAATACATTTCAGCAGGAGTGGATTACTGGCTTTGAGGTGAATTCAGGAGAAGAAAATGGCCACAGCAGCTTTGAGCAAAATGGCAAATAAAAATGGCAAGTAGAGAAATAAATAAGGTGTGGGACTTTTTTTCATGGAAGCAGTGGATGACATTTTCTACAGCGCAAAGTTCCACAGAACTTGACTGAAAATCAAGTTGCAGGCAGATATTTTGGGAATGCTACGTCTGCATGGATGTGGCAAGCTGTTGAGTCTTTAGGAAAATCCCCATGGAAGATAAAAGAAATAATGCATTAGCTCTGTTCAGTAAAGCAGTAACAAATGCTGACTTGCACGTCTAGTGCACAGTTGATGTTCAGCTTCACATCCTAGACAGCTCCTGTATAAAAAAAAAATCTCTTGGAAAGCTCTTTGAGCAGCCTGTGTGCTGCAGTGTTTGGATCAGTTGAGAAAAATGCACTTACCAAAGCTTTCTGAAAGCTGCATGGATAACCTTGTTGAACTTTCTTGGGCACAGTCTTGTTACAAAAAGGAAAACAGATGGCAAAGACTGCTGAGCATAGAATTGCCATTTTTTTAATTTATTTATTTTTGCAGGGACCTCCCTGTGCTCAGGGCAGGGAAGCCTCACACATATGTTGCTTCTTATTCGTTGCATTTATTCAGATACCGTGGACATCAAAGCAACAGATCGGTTCATGGTTGAAAGCCTTTAGAAACATGCTGCTTTTTGCAAGAAGTCCTTCCTTATTGCTGTTAACAAAGGTGCTGTACGTACGAATAAACGTGAGCAGGAAGTTCCCAGGTGTGTCTCCGAGTGCAGTGCATATGATTTGCTGCACTGAGCTAGTGATATATGGATGCAAACATTAGCTTTAATTAACTTGTTACCGCAGTAGAACAGGCCTTCATTGCCTTTCGTGTCTCTAAGGGCATGGCTTCGCCAGTGCCTCCAGACGAAGGGGAGAGTGCCAGGAATACCACTTTCAGTGATCATAACCAGGTGGAACATCTGCTTTTCATGCTAGTCACCTTGAGGGCCAGATAGGAAATTTTGTAAGTTGTTGCTATTATTTTTATTAAAAAAAAAAAAAAAAAGGCAGACTATATGCAGAGCTGCAGAGTGTGAGTCAGCAGTTGAGGATGCGGTCACTGGGAGTGAATTGGTAGAAAACCACGTAGATGTTCCAGGATTAAAGGTATTTTTGTTCCAAAAATAATGTCAGATGTTACCGTTTACTGAAAAAAACAGGGGAGGAAAAAAAAAAGAAAAGCATGAAACTGGAGTCCACGAACTAGCACATTATTTTGATCTTAAAAGCAGGAATAAAAATAAAAACTTAGACTTGTATCAAAACACCTGATTCTGTGCTCTTCTGGCAACCTGCCAATTTTTTTCAAGCACTGTAAGTATTGTAGTTCAAGCAAGCCAAACATCTTGATCTCCCATCAGTAAATGGTTTGATGCAAATCCCATGTTTGAAAGACAATGACTGGCAAAAGCCTGGCTTGATAAGTGCGATACCATGATGTGAATTACTCAAATAGCCTTAATCTTGGTATGGCTGGAAGCAGCTTTTTTTAACACCGGCTGTGGCTGTTTTGAGAAATCTATAGCTGTGCATGAAGAATGTAAAAAGCACAAGACTGTTTGCTTTTGATGGCAGTATCTTACAAGGAGGCAGATGCAGAGTCAGCCCGTGTGCAGCGCAACATCTCGGGGAAAAGCACAGTGTAATTGCAAGGCAACTGCCACGCGTTCTGTAAATTAAAGAGTTGAACTTGCCAGCAGTTAATGATTTTAACTGCACAGCTATTACGACCATAATGTTGAAAACATATTTTATTACTTAAAAGCTTCTACATGTGTTTTTTGTGGTTAAGATGACCTGCAAAAGAGTAGCAGAATAGAAAGCATTTCTCCCCCTCTTTGCTGTGGAAGTTAGCAGTGCCAAAGTCATGGTCTTTATCGTATGTTCCTCAAAGCAGCAGTACATGCTCTTCTTCTCAGGCTTCATTTAAGTCAATGTTACCTTCTTCCGCTGAAAAACAAAATGCCTTGGTCTTTCCCTTTCACCAATCTAATCCTTAATGTCTCCTTAGTGCAGAAGAGGGGAAGGTGAGGAGGGATTAAGTTGCATGGTCGGAGATGTGGGGATGGTCAGGAGAGGACATGTCTGCATTGCTCAGGGCCCCTCTTGGCTGTAATGGCCCTGGGCAGGGGATTACAGCTGCGCAGCCAAAGCTGGGCCTCTGTGGCCGGACACCTCAGCTGGCTGCAGGTCGTAGCCGCCCTTCCACGCTGGCATCAGCTCCTGAACTTCCTCTGCCTTCAGCTTGGCAAATGCAGATAAGCAATAGTTTGAAATTGTTTCACTCCAGCACATGCTAGGTTGAAACAGAGGCATTTCTGGAGCTGACTTATGAGCTCAGCCCCATAATTTTGAAGTATAGTGCAACTGGCAGCAACATCATGGGCTTTCTCACTCAAATCCAGCAATGCATCTCCACATGCATATCCTCGCAGAGCTTTCAGGAGGCAGGCGATATTTGCCAGATAATCTTGCAGCACAGGAGGATTTAATGATTTAACTAGGGCAATGGAAAATTTTAGTGGCAGAAGCAAGATTTGAATGTTATCTTCCACAGAACAGGTTAGTGCCCCAGTCTTCCTGTGTGAAATACATTTCATATACCTAGAGGGCAACAGCAGCAAGCTATTATTTGGTGAGTGAGTCTGGAAGTGAGACTGAGTGCCCAGGGTAGTTACATCTGCTCATTTTTTTCTCTTTCCTGAGTGCAGTGTTCTGCCTTTTCCTCCGTCATACTTCATGTTCTTTCTGTTCTGCAGCCCATTGGCAGAGTTTGCGAACTCACAGACAGCAAAGCCATGCAGTTTCACAAAGCAGTGAATCAGAGTTGTAACTGGAGGAAGAATGGAGTATTTTATGTCTGCACACACAGTCTCTAACTTGTGATTTATCCCTGGAGGAAGTGAGCAATCGTACGTGCAGGGTTTTGCACTAACCAGAACTGGAAAGGTTTGCAGGGCTTCCTCTGTAATACCAAGTTTCCTAACTTCTTGAATCCTTTTAACTCCAAGAGTGTTGTTCTGATCTTGATCTGAGGGCAAGAAGGTCACTCTTTTCTGCCTATGCCTTTTATTGACTTAAATAAGTAACCAGAGAGACTCTCTTGGCGCCCAGCTCTACCCTTGAATGGTTTTTTTGGTAGTTTCTCTGGCCCCCTGTCTGTGATTCATGACTTGACCTAACCTTCACTCACCCCTACAGCCAGAAACCATTGGCTGTTCCTTTTCACTTTATCCTTCCCCCCACATATCTGCTTTTAGGAGGTCAGTTTACACCTCATCTTTATGCTTTGTACGCTTGGAGTTGTGGGGCTGCATACATGTGCGTGAAGAAGACCAGGAGGCGGGTGTTGCTTCCCCTGCAGCGTGGCACTAGCAGTAGGGCTAGGGCTTTGGTCTGGTCAGGGTGCATGAAAGGCATGCAAAATGCTCTAAATCCCCAGAGCATGATGCAGCGCTGCCTTGGCCAGGTGACAAGGAGATGGCCGCTATGAGGCTGCAGCCACGAGACCATGCTGCCTGGGGTGCACAGCACAGCGTGGCAGCTTGTCCCTCTGATCTGGTATTTGGTTGCTGGACCAGAGCCTCACTGCCTGTGATACCCAGCGTCATGTGGCGGGGTGAAGGCACTCCCTGTGCTCTACCTATGTGAGTGGGGTATGATCTAAATGAGAGTAATTGGGGCGGGAGGCAGAGTCGAGTTGCGTGTTCAGGGCAGAAGGCTTGATGCATATGCCTGTGAGAAACTGCAAATAGCTCCCTGACTTGAGCTTTTATGTCACGTTTCAAGCAACCTTCCCCAGCATCTTTTGGACTGTTATGTTTGCAAGGCACCTAATGGGAATATTTGGGGGTATTGGGTACTGCACCTGCATTCCTGGGAAAGGCCTCAAATTGCATTGAAGTCCTGCGGGATAACAGCAAGTTGAAAAAATTCAGCTAGGATAAGAGGAGAAATAAGACCGTTCAAGAGAGGGTTAAAACATCATGCCATTCTGAGGGGTCTGTGGGTGCTACAGGTAATGAAGAACAAAACCCTGCTTCATACCTGCCAGTTTTTTCTTGCCCTGTCCCTGCAACGAAAGAGGAGGAGGATGGTTTTGGATCAGAAGGAAAATGCTTTTTGTGCAAACCAGCCTGTGAACCTGCTGTTTCCAGAGGCTGCTGAGTGAAATCATTTAGCAGGGTTACAAAAGGGCTGGATAGCATGTGGGCGTTAATAGCATTTGCAGCTATGTAAGCAGCACTAACAACAGCAGAGTAATCAAATCTCATCCTTCAGAGGGGAAGCTGATCACCTGAGTGGGTCTGGGATTTCCGCCTTGCACAATTGCCAGGTACCTTCACAGGCTAATTGAATCGTCGAGTGTTGGCTGGGGCACGACAGTGGCTTGATGGATCTAATCTCCAAACAGACAGAGCAGCTGTGGTCATGGACCCTGAGGCCTTATAGCTCCCTGGGTACTACCATCTGTTATCTCTGGCTGCGACTATCTGCTTTTTAAATTTTTTTTAAATTTTTTTTTCTCTTGAGCTGGACTTCAAGTGCATTGCTCTGGCAGAATCATAACTGCTGAATGTGATCTCATCTTCACTTGCTGTTCCTGCATCTTCCTCCACTGACTTTTAACCTGAGAGCAGTAAAAAGCATAGCTGAGAAGAGACAGACATGGCCCTGGGCCCTGACTGGACCCAAGGCAAGAGACATCTTCATGTTATTTCCTCTTGTTACAGCTTTTCTGTCCCTTAATGGTTGGTCCGCTGGCTCTGCAGGCAACTGGCTCCAGATCGACTGCCTCTTGCAAGAGTTTCTGCTGTAGGCTGCAGCATGTGTCTCAGCCTCCTCTTCAGCCTCTTTTCCTTTTCTTTGTGTCTACCTGTCTCTATTTCCAGAAGCAAGCTCAAGCCCTGAGGGCTTCCCATCTCAAATCCAGAGGGGCAGCTGAGGCTCAGCTCCAATGGGCATTTGGGACCTCAGCAGTCAGCTGCCAGCTTGTCTGATGGGAACAGGGAGAAAAAGGACCCCTTTCTCTGAAGAAGAACCACCATCACATTTCTGGGCAGTGGCTGATCCCTTTGAAGCTTGAACCTTGGACCACCAGTGCACAAAAGTAGAAAGAAATGTGAATCCGTGCTTGTAGAAAGGAGGTTGGTTTGGTTGTAGACATAGGGAAAATGTTCTGGAGGTTGGAGAGAGGATAAAAAACACAGTTTGGGTGCGCTCTGCGCAACACCCCTGTCATTGCCATGAATCTGTCTGCCCTTCTGCCCCTCCACGGTGCCTTTGAGAACATCTTGCTCATCAGGTCTCTTTTGACACAAAATCATACAAATCTCCCCCTTCACCATGCTCTGGTGCCAGCCGCACCATCACAGGCAGGGATGGTGAAGGGTCGGGTCTGATGTCACACTGTGCGTGGTATAATTGCAAGCCGCTGGAAGCGTGGATGCTGCTGTACTCTGGCTACAGCAGCATCGCCCTCCGTGGGGTCTGCTGTGGTGCTTGTGTGGCCACCAGCCAGCTCGGTTGGGCAAGCTGGCCCACCAGAAAGCCATGTGCCTTTCTTTCCTCTGGGCTGGATTTCGGGTGAACCACTGCCCTGAACCTTCCCTTGTGGCTGTGGGGAGGCTGGTCCTGATGCCAAGGAGGGGGAGTACATGGCAGCAAGGCTGGCTGCTGTTTCTCACAAGCTGTGCCTGCATCAGGGTTGCCTTCCTTGGAGGTGTTTGGGGTGAAAAAATAGCCTTGGAATCCAAAAACCAATGTGCTTTGGGAAGTGATGCCCAGAAGAGAGAAAGGCCAGGAGGGGGCTGGTACGTGTGTCTGACAGGCTAATGGTGACAAAACCTGGCCCAAAATCTTCAGCTATTTACCTGGCTGTGAAACAGGCTCTTCCCAAGCCTTTGATTCCTGCCCTTACAGTTCTTTTGTCTTTTCCCATCCTAACCAGAACCAGTTTTGTAGAGGGGCTGGTGCAAAACCATCAAAGCTAATAGTTTTGGCATTCCCTCTTAGTAACACTGAAGTGTTTGCTGAAGTATTTTAGTTCCTGCCTACTGCTTTTTTCCAGGCGTATTCTTGTTGACTTTAAATAGCCATTAAGAAAGTGCTCCAGCCAGCTAGGCTGCTGAGCAGTGCTCATGGGGAGAGCTCGAGGACAGGCTGAACCTGTGGTAGAACCACCACACTCTGGTGTTCTTGATACAGAGAAGTGGTCGTAGCCACAGGGCTCTGCTCTCAGCTGTCATGCAGGAAGGGATACCCGCAAGGCGATGTCTTGAATTCTGTGGCTTGTGCTGGGGAAAAAACCTTGGTCAGCAGTTGGCCTCAGCAGGTATCCTGGCTGCAGGAAGCTGGAGGAGCTATGTCTCTTTTCTATAGCTCCCTCCCTCCTCCTAGCAAGGGAAGCATGGGCAAAGCCAGGCCCTTCTCCAAGGGTGCCCCATGGAGATCCCCAGGGAAAATCCAATCTTTTGAGTAGGAACTGGAGTGCCAAGAACTTTCTCTGAGGGGAGCGTTTATCCTATTATTTTCTGAAAAGCATTTCCTACCACGTTGGGGAATTAGCCTGCCAAGGTACAAATTACCCAACAAGGAAATCAATACCTCCAGATTTTTTCCTAACTGTTTTGTCTCCTCCCTGTTTGGCTGATGTAAGTGTTAGGTAAATATTTGTACAACACAGAGAATCACCCCCACTTTCCTCTCTTTTCCAAGGGTCAGAGAAATGTCAGCCATTGGCACTTGTGTGCAGTCGGGCTTCTGTGTTTGCTGTGAGGCGGGCTCCGTGCCAGCCCTGTGCAGGATTCGAAGTGCAGATGAGCTCCAGAGTCGCCGCGGTGGAGCGGCTGGCTGCAGTGGCCAGCATCCTCTTCCCTGGAGAGGCGAGTTCCTGACACTTCGTCCTGAGCTTATTCCGCAGAGCAGTGAAGTCCCGAGTTTAACAACGAAACCAAATGATCTTTTTCTTTCACAAAAGAAAAAAATGCTTCTTTTGGTGTCCTCCCTCGGTTAATGTCCAGGAGTGAACCAACTTTTGCTGCATTTATTTTATTCCTGTTTTACTTGGTTGCTCTCTAATTTAGCCAGTCCCACTCTTCTGGGTCTCTCCTCTGAAAAAAGTGTTGTTCCCTCTCCCAGTAGTACAATGAGACCTCGAAGCAGCGAGTGCTGAGTTTCATGCGAACTACAAAGTCCATTTCGCCATTGCAAGTGGGCCATGTGCCCAGCTGCAGGACACTCAGAAACAGTGGTTCTTGTCCCGTTCCTCTGAAAGAGGTTGAAGCTCACCAGTTATACTTTATTTTATGTGAAGGAATTTCTCCTTCTTTCCCATGACAGTCAGTCCCTGAAGCACGAGATACGCTTAGCTGCATTAATCAGTACATTACTCAGCCAGAGTGTCTGACGAAAAAGTCTTTGGTACAAGATAAATATTGATGTTGACGCTTTTAGTCATAGACGCAAACCTGTAGCTTCAGATCAGAATCTGGGGGTGGGAAGACCTAGATCAGAAATTTGTGGCAGTTCAGCATCTAACAGGGCCTGAATGAAACTGTCGTGGTTTTACCCCAGCTGGCAGCTGAGTACCACGCAGCAGCTCGTTCACTCCCCCCCATCGGGATGGGGGAGAGAATTGGAAGAGTTAAAGTGAGAAAACTCGTGGGTTGAGATAAAGACAGTTTAATAGGTAAAGCAAAAGCCACGTGCACAAGCAAAGCAAAGCAAGGAATTCATTCACCACTTCCCATGGGCAGGCAGGTGTTCAGCCATCTCCAGGAAAGCAGGGCTCCGTCACGCGTAACGGTTACTTGGGAAGACAAACGCCATTGCTCCGAACGCCGCCGCCCCCCCTCTCTCTTCCCCCAAGCTCCTTATAAACTGAGCATGACGTCATATAGTATGGAATACCCCTTTGGTCAGTTTGGGTCACCTGTCCTGTCTGTGTCTCCTCCCAACTTCTTGTCCACCCCCAGCCATCCCGCTGGCAGGGCAGTGCAAGAAGCAGAAAAGGCCTTGGCCCCGTGTAAACACTGCTCAACAATAAGTCCATAGAACAAAAACATCTCTATATTATCAATGCTGTGTCCAGCACAAATCCAAAACGTATCCCCACACTAGCTACTATGAAGAAAAATCAATCCTCTCAGCTGAAACCAGGACATTATCCACCCCTTATTCCATACTATTTACGTCATGCTCAGGTCCCACACAATTCAATACATCCTCATTAAGCACCACCACCCTTCTCATCCCTTGATATAATATGCTGATATCATTCCCTTAGTCTGTGGACCACCCTTTTAAAATGTCCATAAATGTCTGCAAAATGTCCATTGGGTTCACTTGGTCCACAACCTTGGGCTCCATCCACCATGGTGGTCACTCAGGACAGGAGAGGTGGTTGACGTGGAGTTACTGCGCACCAAAACCAGCTCAGGTCAGGCCCACTGCTGCACTTGCGCTGCCTCCAGTAAGGCTTGTTCTCCATTGGTTCAGGTGATTTCTGCTACAGTAATTCCTGTAACATGCAACTCAAATCATGGGTTACAACAATTTAAAGGTATTTCCATTACAATCTCCACCCCTGGTCCCTTCGAGTCAGACCATCAAGTTTACCATTGCAATGAACACCTCCCCTTGCCCCTGCTCCGGCTTGAACTTATCCTCAGACTGCAGTCCCTTAGGGGTCTACCTGCTCCAAGCGGAGCCTTATCCATGAGCCACAGTTTCTCCAGGGGTACACCTGCTGTGGCATAGACTTATCCACAGCCACAGTCGCTTCGAGGTGCACCTGTTCCAACGTGGCCTTCTCCATGAGCCACAATGCCTTCATAGATACACTTGCTCCAGCGTGGCCTTGCCCACAGTCACAGTCGCTTCAGTCCTCTCAGAAATAAACCTGCCCTATCATGGGCTCGTCCATGGCCACACACTTTGAAATGTTCCAGCATGACCCATGCACAGCCACTGATGCTCCAAGGTGTACCTGCTGTAGCATGGACTTATCCTTGCCACAGATGCTCCGAGGTGTACCTTCTCCAGCATGGACTTATCCTTGACTCACAGTCCTTCCAGAGGTATACCTGCTGCGGCACAGACGCAACCACGGCCCCAGACACTTCGAGATATACCTGCTGCAGTATGGATGCAACCACGGCCCCAGACACTTCGAGATATACCTGCTGCGGCACAGACGCAACCACGGCCCCAGACACTTCGAGATATACCTGCTGCGGCACAGATGCAACCACAGCCACAGACGCTTTGGGGTGTCCTGCTCCGACGTGGAATCATCCACAAGTCACAGTCCCTTCGACTCGAGTGCACACAGGAGTTCCAGCCTGTCCAGGACAGCAGCACAAAAACAGCAGCGATGCCCTGGCCACTTGCCAGCCCAGGCGCATCGCCATTGCTGTTATCAAAATGTTCCCAGGCACAGCACAGTAAAATGATAAGAAGTACAGCAGTACAGCGAGCAGCGAAAGCACAAAGCAGCCACTAACGAGCACTAGACTCTAATAGATAGTAAGGCAAGCAAGCCCCATGGCAAGCACAGGAGCCTGACAATTAATAGCTAAACAGCTAATACTAAATAGCTAATAGCAGCTATAAATTCAATCTAGCACATTCTGATCAAATCTGTCATTATCTCGAACCCTTCGAGCCCCACGTTGGGCGCCAAAAAGACTGTCGTGGTTTTACCCCAGCTGGCAGCTGAGTACCACGCAGCAGCTCGTTCACTCCCCCCCATCGGGATGGGGGAGAGAATTGGAAGAGTTAAAGTGAGAAAACTCGTGGGTTGAGATAAAGACAGTTTAATAGGTAAAGCAAAAGCCACGTGCACAAGCAAAGCAAAGCAAGGAATTCATTCACCACTTCCCATGGGCAGGCAGGTGTTCAGCCATCTCCAGGAAAGCAGGGCTCCGTCACGCGTAACGGTTACTTGGGAAGACAAACGCCATTGCTCCGAACGCCGCCGCCCCCCCTCTCTCTTCCCCCAAGCTCCTTATAAACTGAGCATGACGTCATATAGTATGGAATACCCCTTTGGTCAGTTTGGGTCACCTGTCCTGTCTGTGTCTCCTCCCAACTTCTTGTCCACCCCCAGCCATCCCGCTGGCAGGGCAGTGCAAGAAGCAGAAAAGGCCTTGGCCCCGTGTAAACACTGCTCAACAATAAGTCCATAGAACAAAAACATCTCTATATTATCAATGCTGTGTCCAGCACAAATCCAAAACGTATCCCCACACTAGCTACTATGAAGAAAAATCAATCCTCTCAGCTGAAACCAGGACAGAAACCCAGGCTTCTAAGCCAACAGTGATGTCAGGGAAGCATGACACCCTAGTTGCCTCTGAGTCTTGTCTCTCAGATGCATCTCTGACTACTTACTTTCACATTTTCCACATTTTTTGCACGTTCTTTTCATTAATTGTGCCCTTTTTTCACCACATCATAGGAGGCAGCTTCAACATCTTCACTTTCTCCTCACCTCTGCCAGACCCTGCAGGCACCCAGATTCGGGAGCAAGTAGAGACAGAGTTTTGTAACCTACAGTGTTTGTAGGTGCAATAACAGCCCAAGAGCTTAGCACAGCCAGGGAGGGGGGTTTTGGGTTTGCCTCTGTCTCTTCATACCTCAGAGATGTTTTGGAGTTAGGATCTAAGTCATGTGGCTTATAAATGCCCCCTCCAAAACAAACTGATGGAGCATGCTCGTACTTAAGCCACAGTGAGTCTCCTGTGCTGCTGGATTGGGTGGGCAGGGTGCAGATGGGTGCGTAAGGTGAAGATATGGGTATGCTGGCTCCGAAACAGTGGAGGTTTCCCCAGCAGCGGGCTGTGCTCCCCCCTCAGAGCATGTCCCTGCCACTTCTGGCAGCAGGAGCAGTGCAGAGGGCTCAGACCATTCATCTCAGTGCTCAGGTTTGAAGCTGGCGGGATGGTTCCCTTTATGTACCAAGGCAGCCAACTTCTCCGGACCTCCTAGAGCTTTGGGGATGATTTCCATTTTTAAAGAAAATGGGCAGAGAGCCTGGCTCCGCTCCCTGCTATGTCGATATTGAGCTGGCCCGCCACCAGCCTGGGAGAAGCAAGTGCCTGTGGAGATTTTGGCACTTGCGCTCTTTACAATTAAGCTATCGTGCAGTGCGGGCGCAGCGCTGAGCTGCTGGCAGGTTGGTTAGTTGCTGACTCAATGCCAAAGTGTTTAGCAGATCTGAAAACCACATGGTGTGAGCCACTGTAACACTGCTGGGAGATGTGAGCTCTGCTCATCAGCAATGTCTCATTAGCGATACGGACGGTGGTTACAGAGAGCTACGAGGTTATGCTGCATCTGCTCATCTTTGTCCCTCCTAGGCCCAGGAGGTCAATGGAGTTGTAGAAGGAAACCAAAATTGATCCTGGCTCCTGGATCAAGCAGACTGGGAGGGGAGAGGGCATCAAATGAAGTTGCTTTGAACCTGGAAGCTGACTTCATTTAACTAGCGACGTCCTTAACTGCATCACTGCTAATATTTTAGGCATTACAGCTGAATGTCACATCAGGTGCATTCTTTGCCATCATTTCCTTCAAGAAAAGAAGATTGAAAGCTTTTATTGTGCAAATAGGTATATATTCAGAATAATATTCTTTTCATGGTTAAACTAATTAGTAATCTGGTTATTGTCTTATTTTTCTTTGGGATTTCTAGTTTAAAAAAAAAAAAAAATGTTCTTTAGTTTGACCAATAGGATTATCTGAGGGCTCTACAAAGAGGTTCCCAGTCCTGTGGTGATTAATGAAATCTCTGACGTGTATTTTAGAACTATGATGAATCTTTAATACAACAAATTAATAAGGTGGGAAGAGCTTTTAAGGAAGACAAAGGCAATTCCTCTTTCCATCTCAGTCTGCCAGCTCTGAGGAATGTAAACAACTCCTGGTCTCTGCTGGACCGTTCCAGAGTGTTAGAGGTCTCTCAGTCTTGTAAAGGACCAGTTTATTCTAGTAACTGCTGCGGCTTTTTTTTTTTTTTTTTTTTTTAGCCTGTACTCTGACATCTCTTTCTGTTTCCTCTGCGTAGGATACGAAAGCTGGAGGGAGCTGGCTAAGGCTCTGGCAGACACAAATGTCCCGGGTGGGGACCCAAGCCTTCAGTTTTATTATCCACAGAAGCTGGGACACCAGGTGAGGAGGCTCGGCATGTCTTCTGAGCATTTAAAAGGGCAGACCTTCCTGTCTGATGCTGGCCCCAAGAGATAGCTCTCTCTTCTCGCAGGAAAGTGAGCATGCCACAGGGCAAAGTCTGAGCTGACTCACAGCAATGTGAATGTACAATGACTCCACTGTAGTCATTTAAGTTATTTTAGATGTGCTAAGCCGCAGCGGTGGGCTGAAACTGGCTAGGTATGTGGCACAGGAAGGTAGCACTGAGCAAGATGGAAGCAGCTGGGGAAAAAAAAAAAGGGAGAATGACCTAAGTTTTAACTCTGTAGTAGAAAATGGTTATAAAGTGCTGGGCTGGTGTCCTTTCCCCTCAGTAGCTTAAAATGGAAATTTGGTGTCAAAAAACCCAGGGAACATTTTCACCCCACTATCGCCATGATAGCTGGCCTGTCCTTTGGAAAGGGAGCTTGGGAACTTGCTTTTTTTTTCACATGCCCTTGTGACCAGATTTGAGCCCTCTTGTGCAGGTGTCAGTGCCAGGTCATTTATCAGGTTATTTTGACTTTCCTCTACTTGTATTTCAGAACCAAGAGCTGGAAAGAGGTGGCAGGAATAAATCGAATTATGCAGCTGTGGACAACCGTGTCCCATGGATGCCAGAGGTGGGTGTCTTTCTCCATCGTTTTGCATGACAGAGCTGTAGCTAGAGACCTGTGCAGCGAGAATGGAAGGCAGGGACCTCTGCCTGGAAATTCATTTGCTTCACTAGAAGTCCATTCCCTATCACCTCCTCCTGGCTTAATGACACTTACAGACCTGAGTAATCATCTGGAAAGACAGGACTATCCAGATTCCTGATAATTTGGTGTCTCCACCAGCCGTCAAGACACCAAGCACCCACCCACAATTCCCTGAGAGCAGGCAGCCCGCTACCTTCCATTCAGGGCTGGGAGTGTGTAGGGCCAAGCATTCAACAAGCAAATACGCAACTGTGGCACGCAAAAGTATCAGGCTCTGCTCTTGCTCTGGTATTTGTTTGCTGTCCAACCCCTGTGTGTCATACTAGAGATTTCTCCACTTCACTGACACTTCTGATGAACAGAGACCTTCTCTGGTGACCCTTGAAGACTGGGGTAAACATTCCCTTTGTTTCCTTCATGCCTCATTTACTCTTTCCTCCCGTGTTCCCTTATCTCACCATTCCTCTTCAGATAAGGGAGCAATGCAGCCTGCTGATAATGAGGGACACCAGCCAGGGGGCATTTAGCTAATGGAGTCAGCTCACTAAATTCCTCAAGGTGATTAGAGACCTGCACAAATTAGAGGGGCCTCTGTGGCTCCCCTGGGGAGGAAGCAGGCTGCTCTCCCTGTGCTCGGGGCACGAAATGAGGGAAAGTGCCTCCCTCCAGCCATCGAACTGAGCATTTTAGGTCCCTGCAGCATGAGCTAAACCTTTCCTGGGAGCAGCCAGCACCAGTCACCCTCCAGTGCCCAGAACCAGACCAGACCATTGATCTGTTCTGCTGCATTGGCTCTGGTGAGTGCACGTCCCAGCTGGAGCCTGGGGGCTCCTCCGGCCGTGGGGCCTTGCAGGCAGCTTGCTGGCAGGGCTGCCTCCCGGATGAGCAGCTGCTGGTGATGAACCAGTGGGATGTCAGGGCCAGGACTGCTGCTGTGCACAGAGATGACACGGAGCATTTACTGCTCCCCTCTCCCACAGCACCGGGCAATACGGGCTCTGCGTGGTATCCCCCAGCTTCTCTGAGGCTTTGCCCAATGTCTCTGATTCCCTCCCTGGTGATTTCTCAAAAGCGTGTTAGTCTTGAAACCTGCAGGCTGTGGTGTGCAATGAGCCTTTACTGGGTTAGAAATGCAGCTGGTGGGGTACGTGCTGTGGCTTGGGTGAAGGTATGTGTTTAGCACAGGGCCGATCTGCAAAGCCCTCTGTGTTGCTGGTGGGATGACTTCACGCCCTTGCATGCCATCACGCTGGGCAGGGCACCCACCAGCCTGAAAACCTGCCGCCCCAGTGTGGTGCTGCCAAGGGGGGAGTGAGCGGAGAGGTGTTCTGGCCAAGGGGAAGGGGTAGGACTTGAGGTGTGCTGTGCAGGATGGCCCCATGCCTGGAAAGGTGCTGTGTGCCTCCAGCCTTGTTCTGCACTGCTCCCTGTTGGGGAGGAAAGCTCTGCCAGGTAGCAGGTCAGACCAGCTGTGTGGGGAGTATGAGGGTGCCCGAGTCCCCAGCCATGTCCTGTGTCGGGTGTTGTGCAGCAGATGTGCCATGAGAAGACTTTGAGTCCCGGGACGTACAGATAACAGACTAGGGAGCTGGTTTGGGTGGCCTTGCCCCACTCACTCACACACCCTGCTGTTCTCCCCCATCAGCCCTGCTTTCTACTGCTGCTCCTGTGAAGCACCCGCCTCCTTCACCAGGTTTTTCTTTGTCTCTATAAGGCAAAATTTCCTGCCCTTGCTGCCCTGTACACAGAGGGTCAGCAGAGCCACCCTGACTGCAAGCACAGGCCAGCAGTCACCAGCTACAGGAGATTGAGAGGTATCCACAGGCACAGCTCTGTATAGAGCTGCTTGCTGTCCTCTAAACCAGCAGCTGAAATTTATCCTGACCTGGGGATTAAGTTTTTCTGTAACTGCCCAAATTAATTACCCAGGGTCTATGATCCCATTGTGCCCTCCCCACAGCATCTCTAAGAACTTAATTGCAGCCTGATTCCTGGGGTGAGGGGTGGCAGGTTGCCTCCCACAGGTCGGGGAGCTGGGCTTTGTTTGAATAGAGAGGTATATTCCTCACAAACATAAATAATTAACATGGTTGCAGGGTGAGCTGGCAGCCAGCATGGCCAAAAAGGGGCAGGTTTCAATTTTCCTCTTTCAGTTTCAGATCAAATTGGCAGTTTAAGTCTTCAGCCTTGGATAATATTGTGGGAAAGTGTGTGTGTGTAGGAAACCTCTAATGAAGTTATACCCCGTGTATGGGGGAAAGCAGGGTTCAGCCTCACCCCTGGGTTCCTCAGGGTGCCCGTGCATGTGTTCCCTACCCTCACTGTCCCTTCCAGGCACCAGAGCAAAGTCTTCCAGCTCCTAGCAACACCCACTGCCTCCTCAGGCTGGAGAGATGTGGGGTGTTTTGTTTCATTAATTCGGAAAGGTGCCTGGCTATCATGAGGGTAAACCTGTGCTGTGGGACCATGAGCGTCACCATTTGGCACTGCTGTAGGTGTGGGGGAAGGATTTTCAGAAATGGGCCTGGTTAGCCTGATTGTTCTCATTTACCTCTGCAAAAGCCTCTGTTCAGCTCTGAGCGGAGAAAGGTCTGGGCAGCACTGGGGGGGCATTTAAAATGTGCGCCTACCCCTTCATGTCTGCGCAGACTCAGGACTTCGTTCTGAGGAAGGAGGTGTGAGGGATGTCCAGGGGCATGGCCCCTTGCAGGCAGTGCCTGTATAGATGCATAGGTGCTGCATGAAACCAGGGTGGTGTTGTGCTAGGGCGTCCTCCTGCTACCAAACCTGCCCTAAGAGGAAGCATCTGTTCCTTAGAGGACTAAAAGACAAAGCTATTGCTGCTCGCTCTGTCCCTGCCCACGTCCCTTGCTTGCTCGCTCGTGCCTGTCAGGGCTCATGGGACAGGGGGGCTTTGTTGCTAACTTGTCTTGATGGATTCCCACAAGTGCCCGGCACCGCGGAGCTTGCAGCGAAGCCCAGCTGCTGGCTGCTGAATGTCACCCAGTCAGGGGAGCTGGGCCAGGCAGGAGGAGGGGCCGCGGCTGCCCTGCGGAGACAGAAGAGTCTTATGAACTCAGGAGTTTCCAGTTGGCAGCACAATGTCGCCTTTCTTCCCTGGCTCAGGCCCTCTCTGTGCCCCGTTTATCATTCCTGGCTCTGCGCATTCCCTGGGCTGCACGCAGCTACGCAGCTGATTTGCCTCCATGATGCCACAGCCACCTGGGATTAAATTAGGAAAGACGGTTCTTCTCCGCCCTGAACCAGTTACATACAGTGCAGCAGGTCATATCTCCGCTGCTGCAATCCTCCCAGCTTTGCTGCTTGCCTCAGCCTCTGCTGCTGCTTTGCCTTCCTTCCCTGGGGCTCCTTGCTCTCCGGGAGCCGCTGGGCACGTGGTGCCACATGATAGCATTTGGGCTAGGAAGAGAGGTCTGTGCTTTCTGTGTGCCTGATCCTCCTTTACGGTCTGTTTTCCTAGGAAGGGCTGATAATCTAAAATTGCTCACTAGAAGGAAGCGGAAATACCAAAGTCTCTTAACACAAAGCCAGGGCTGCAGGCAGACATTAATTCAGCACGATCAGCGGGAAGGGTCAGCACTGGGGCTCGGAGCCCAGCCACACTCCCGAAGCTGCGGAGAAGCAAGGGCATGTCCCAGCTCTTGCCCCCCTGCACTTGTTAAGGTTCAGCTCTCCCTTCCCCCAGGCAGCGCAGTTGCTTTGTGCCCGTGGTGTCGTGCACAGGAGGGTATCAGCCTGCCTAGACCTCCTCGGGAAGAACAGCTCTTGTGCGTGTGCTGACGGTGCCCTTGGTGCACGACCTGTGCCCGTTTTGGATCCGACGTGGGTGCTTGCAATGCTACTATTTCAGCAGGGTGGAGATAAGCAACTGGGAGGTGGGGTTGGGACAGGGAGGAAGCTGAGGGCCCGGAGGAGCCCTCTAAAAGGGAAGGTGCAGACCATGTAATACCAGCTCCTATTGAAAGCCCAGACTCTTGGCTTCTATTCCTGGTTCTGGTCAAATCAATCTATCCAAAATTTTCAAAGCAGATGTTTTTAAAGGGAGAAGGGAAACTTAACTTGTCGCTTACCAGGTCCTAAATTTCCAGCCCTTTGAAAACCAGGGCCAGGTAGTTCCAAGATGGGAAGTCAAACTCAGTAGCCATGTTTTAGAAATTCCATTGACATTTCTCAGGAGCTGTGTGCATGAATTGGGAATGACGGTGCCGTTTATCTGTTGCTGCACTCTGCAAAAGCCCCAAGCAGGAGATTTTTACTGCATGTTGCAGAGGAGACCCAAATAGCAAACGGAGGAATTTGTCAGCTGCCTGAATTGGGCAGCCATGAGTTAAGTTGGAGGGGCAGAGGTGATAGGGTTTCAAAACAGCTGCTGCACTGATGACTCCTGGGGGCCTAAAATTAAAGCCTAGCTCAGTTTTCAGTCCCAGAGCAGTGCTCTGAGCAGCCAGCACTTATCTGTCAATAATGTTCTTCTTTTCCCTTTCAGAGGAAGCAGAGAGTAAGTTAGGCTGCTGTAGCTCAGGAGAAAATCTGTTGCTTTAGAAAAGACTCTGAAACTGCATGCAATAAATGCTTATTATTTACCAGTTAATTATTTCTAATAACTGCGAATGCAGGAAAGCGAAGCGATCTCTTTAGTTCCTGCCAGAATCTCCTCTCAGATGGCTTTGTAAAGACTTTGGAGACAGGGTGTCAGGCTAGAAATCTCAGGGACCATCTCTTACAGCACCGATGGAGCGCATAGTACAGTGGTGTCTGCCTTATTTTTTTAGTACACTGCCCTCTCCCTAATACTGCCAAACTCTGCAGTGAAGTATTGTATTAGAGTGAGAGTGGTCCAAGTTTCTTCTGCAAACATTTGAGCAAGTCTAGCCGCTCTTCTGGGACTTACCTCACAAAGATCTGTTTTGGCGTTTGGGCTACCCCTTGCCAAAGCCAGCCCAGCTCCATTGCAGTCCCAAGCCTTGGGAGCATCCCCACGGTCTGTCTTTGCCAGGAGGGGACTGCAGCACCAGCCTCTCCACAGTGTGGGAGTGTTGTGCTATGTTTGATAGAGATCTGAGCCTGCTATCTGCAGTGTGCAAACCATTTTTTAAGAAGAAAAACCAGCATTGCTCGTGGCTAGCAGCAACCTGACTGGCAGAAGACACAGTTTCTGGCAGTGACTCGCTGTGGGAGCCTAGCCTGTTCACCTCACTTCGTGTTCCACAAGAAACAGCAATTGTTGTTTTTTGATTTGGCTGAGAAAAATAGTGTAAGACCCTTGGGTGTGAACCTGGATTTGGCCACGGGGCATGGGACTGCCCAGCAATTTTGTACAGTTCAGTGTTTGTCATGTTTGCAGTGATTTATTTGTATCACAAGTCCCTGCGGAGTCCCAGGTTTCTCTTGGCTGCATCCATCACCCCGAGCCCTCTGTGTAGTTCCTCTCTGATTTTGTGCATCATCACTCTGGGGAATTACATCCACTTTGTCTCGCTGCTTTTTCTCTTGCCTGATGGGCAGAATCCAGTCTGAGGGATGTCAGCAGAGGAGGAAAGAAGAGGAGATAATAGTGGGGGACAGCATGGGCTTGCAGACATCAGTCAAGCCCTGGCAGTGCGGACACCAGTGAGAGAGGGCTGACGAGAGACCACTCAAGAACAGCAGTGGTTGTGAATGTGTTTTGCCTGGCACACAGACATGGTTTTCACGTGCATGACTAAAGTGCACAGCTCGCGAGGAGCACTGCTGCATAAGCTGGTGCCAGGCCAAGTCAGCTCCGTGTCCTTCCTTCAAGCCACGGTTTATTGCAAAACGAAACCCCAACCCGGTATCCTGGGAAAAATAACTCCATGAAGCAGTTTCTCTGCCAGGAGTGCACAGAGGGGTTGGGTCCTCTGCCACTGTGCTGCTTCAACCCTGCTAGAGACTCCCCAGCCAAAACTAAGAATTTGCTGCCATCTGTAGACATTTGGGTGCTGTTCAGGCGGTTTCCCCAGCCCTGCTCACACAGCCCTTATATAGGCAAGACAGCCACGGCAAAACCTCCCCGGTCCCAAGGCAACCTATTCCTTTCTTCAGCATTTCCCCATCTAAGGTAGCTTCTACAGTCTCCAGCTTATTTATTCTCCGCTGTTATATGTCGATCCTCCGAGGAGCGTTTCAGCATCCAGCTCCACTGGTTGCAGGCAGAGAGCTCGGACTTTGGTGGGGGGCAGCCAGCTCCTCCCTTCTGAATGGCTTGAGGAGCGTATCGCTGAAATTCCACAGTGGCCAGCAAGCTTTTCCCAGCAAAGCTGTGCTCCAGGTTGGGCACCCACAGCCTCTCCTGGTGGGGCCGGCTGGGTAGTGGGGACAGCCACCTGTAACCACGCTGCATACCCTCCTACGCTGTCCCGGAGGGGACCCCCACTCCCCCCAGCGTTTCTGTGTCTCTGCGGGCATGCAGAGGCCACACTGCCCAATGACTCAGCTGCGCTGCTGCTCCCCAGCCTGCAGAGCCTCTGTCTGCCCATTCTCACCATCCTCCATGAGCTTCACCTTGCAGATGTGTTTTGAGAAGGGCATCTACCATCTCCCCTCCGTAGGGTGTCCCCTTTTCCTCAGGTCAGGAAAACAGCCCTGAAATGGTGAGGAAGCCCAAAATGCCTTCCTGAAGGACTTAAGTCTCTATGTTCTCTTTGCTGGATTGTGGGGGGCTGCTGCCACGTGTGCATGTCCCACACCATGGCCTCAGAGCACAGCCCTCTGGGTAAACATCTCCTCAATGGAACAAAATGGAGTGAACCCCGGGCACTTAACTGAGCTGTCCCAGGCATTATCACAGTTCCCTGGTGCTGTTCAGAGTGTCACCTGGCCCAACCCCAAACCCTCAGCTGATGAGACACAGAGGTCTGGACCCAAGTCTCCCGGAGACCAGCCCCTCGCAGCAGCGGCATCTTACTTTGCTCTCACAAGCTGTCCAGTGCCGGGGTCCATGGTCAAGGTTGGCAGGACAGGGAGGGATGCAGGGGAGGGACGCGGATATTCATGGTGTTTCGCTTCTACTCCCAGTTCCAGGGCCAGGCCAATCTGCACGTGTTCGAGGACTGGTGCGGCAGCTCCACTGAGCAGCTCAGGAAAAACTTGCACTTTCCCCTCTTCCCCCACGTGAGTAAGACCTTGACACCCTCTGTCCCATGCTTCCCAGCTCTGCTTCCCAGCTGGATGACCACTGCTCCCTGTGCATTCCGTCCCCATCCCTCTCCATCATCTCCTCTGTCCTCCTGCTCCTGCTCTGTTATTTTTATCTTCTTCCACTTCAGACACGAACTACACTGAAGAAGCTGGCAGTGTCCCCAAAATGGACCAACTACGGTCTCCGGATATTTGGCTACCTGCATCCTTTCACTGATGGTGAGGGCTCTGAGGATACTGTGCCACTGCTCGCATCTCTTCTCCCCTGCTGCTCCCTCCCCTCCTGGTGCTGAACCACTGGTGCCCTCACCCCAGCAGGGCCAACATGAGATCCCTCACATGGGTGGCCCAGCTGGCTGCGTGTGACTGGCCGTGGCCTTGGCATGAGTGAAACACATCTGTCTCCCCTGTAAGGTGGAAAGGAAAAGCGCAGAAGAAAGCAAATGGGAAGTGCTGGATTCAAAACAGTGCTGTTGTGAATGCACAGCGCCGTGGAGTGTACGTGGGCACAAGCACTCCCTGAGCTTTTCTTGCCTCCCTCCCTCACATGCACAGGACTGTACATGACATCATTTACGTTCCTGCTGCTCCCCACGTGCATGAATACCATCTGACAGCAGCTGACAGCTGTATTCACCAGCTGCATGCTTCTGCCTGGAGCAGCCTGCTAGCACTCACTCACGTCTCCTGGTCCCCTGGCTCTTGACTGCCATCCCTGTAACCCCAGCCAGAACAGCAAGGCTCAAGCACCTCTGTCTCCTTTCCTGCCTCCACGTGCACGTTCCTCCATCTAAATGCAGCTTCTCACACAAAAAATTTGCTCTGGAAACAAAAGGGGAGGCAGGGAAGCTTTGCATGGACTTCTTAGCTTTTCAGGGTAGATGTTAGGTGAAGCCAATGCCGGAGGGATAGTGAACCAGTTGCATTTGTAATGTTTTGTTTTCAATCGGAGCAGAGTTAGAGAATTCAGAGAGGTTCAAAGGTGGGGGAGGGTAATATCAAAAGGGATGGTATGGTTTCACCAGAAAAAAGGGTGAAGACAGCATTTTAGAGGAGCAGAATCCATTCTGTGCACAAGCCCTGACCCCAGAGCCCTACTTACTCCTTCCATCTCTCGACAGGTGAGTTTCAGTTTGCCATTGCTGCGGATGACAATGCTGAATTCTGGCTGAGTCCAGATGAAAAGACCTCTGGTCTCCAGCTGCTGGCCAGTGTAGGCAAGGTACAGTGCATGCTGCATGGCTCCATCAAGGCTTTAATGTTTCTGTGGGGATGGAGACATTCCTGTCTTACATACATCCCTGGACTAGCCAAGTTTCTTCTCCTGCCCAACTACAGACACCATTGCCACCACCACAGAAGCCAGACAGGTGCTACACAACATACCTTAAGCCAGTTACATATTGGCACTGGTGTTGAGAGCCCCAGGCTCATAATTTAGGGACTTAAATCTGTCTACAGGTTGTGGATCTCACAGACAACTTACTAGGAGGAGTAGCTCAATTTTCTCTCTCCATTGCTCCAGTACAGTAACTGGGAAGAAACTCATTTTAACTAGAGTATTTTCTGTCTCTTCACAGACAGGGAAGGAGTGGACTGCACCAGGGGAGTTTGGGAAATTTCAGAGTCAACAGTCAAAGATGGTGAGGTGAGTGAGCAGAGCCCCTCACTCCTAGCCACCTCTGCACATGGCCAGGAAATCACAAGGACAAGGAAAAAGAACCCAGGCTTGTTCTGAAGGATTTAGCGATATAGAGACAGGGATTACTCTGGGGTATCACCAAAGCTGAAGTGACACATCCACACCTGTGCCAGTTGCTTTGCTGATTTACTGCAGGAATCCAACACTGAATTTTTCTTCCCTTGAGGAAGCAGCCACCAGCAAATCCAGACTCCTCTATATGAACTGTATCCCAAGCTTCCTGCCTTGGAACTGGCCGGGTTTCCCAGAGGCCAAAACCCAGCAGGCAAGACTGAAAGGGAGTTATTCAGAATTAACTGAGAAGGGTCTGGAGCATTCCAGGTGCACAAGGGAAGCTACCTATCTCGCTGTCAGCATCTGGATTTTCTTGGCAGTCCTAACCCTGCTCACCCTGAGAATTAGGTTGTTTTGTGGGTGCGGTTGCTCTCCACTCATTGTCTGCTGACAAGCTAAGAAATGTTCCTTAATGCTCTTGGTGACAGACACGTTGTTCTTCACAGGTTGTCAGCTGCAGGCAGGTACTATTTTGAGGTGCTGCACAAGCAGGATGACAGAGGAACAGACCATGTGGAAGTAGCAGTGAGTCTGTGCAAATGGCCATGCGGTATATGCATTCCCGCAGAGCTCAGGAATGATTTCCCTCCTTTCCTAGGCCCCAGCTCCTCTTTGCATGAGATGCATCTAATCCCTTCCAGAGCCCTTACCTACTTCTATGTGGGATAGTCCTGGCCACATGTCAGGACGCTTTGCTTGCTTGGGATAGTTCTGCTCTCTCTGGTCTCTGTTGCAGCTCTTTGTCCTTTCCTGCTTTGGATGTGTCCTGGGGGATCTCAGCTCATTCCCAGTCTTTTGCTGCTAGGTAAATTCGGTCATAGTAAGGAGAAGGAGGAAGCTGCGAGACCATCTGGTGAAAAAACATCTTGTGCCTTTTCTTGTAGTTCAGGCTTGCTTTACTCCATAAGCATCGTTTTAATGTGTTTCTCTGTTCCAGTGGAGACTGAATGACCCAGAAGCGAAGTTCAAAGTCATTGACTCCCAATACCTCTCCCTTTTTGCTAGTAAGTATCTTCACCACAGATTTCCCTGAGTACCTCCCCATTCTTCCTAAACGTATCATTGGTGTTTCACCATGAATCATAGTCTAGCCAGGCAAACACCATGTGTACAGATCATTACAAGAAAGAAGTGGAGACAGGTCAGGAGAGAGACCTCTGGATGAGAGTGTGACTCATTATTAAATACAGGAGAATTGGAAGTAGGATTGGAACATTATTTGAGGGAAATCTATAGTCAGTGAGGAAGGATAGAGAAAACAGTCTGCAAGGGTGAGGGAAACTGTTCCAGGTGTGAGAGTAACATGGGATGGAGGTTGCCCACCCATTGTGCAGAGAGCTAGGGGGAACGTAGGTCCCATGTCATGGGAGCCATTTCAGGTGTGCTGGCAGCTGGACCAGGGGGAAGCGGCTGCTGTAGCACTTCCAGGAGATTTCACTCTGGGTGCTGGACACAATGGAATACACTAGTGATATTGGGGGATGCTGCTTTCTTCTATGTCAGCCTCAAGTGTCTTCAAGTTGCTGCTGGGTTGCAGCAAGCACATCAGCCCGGTCCCTTCTGTTTTGTGAATCCTTCTTAGCACATCAAGTGATGCCTTTATCAGTTAAGGAGCTCCTTAGTCCTGTTTACCTTTAATTAGCTTTGTCAGCATCGCTTTCCTCTGCCAGCATTCCCCCTTTCTGTATCTACCACTCTTGCCTTCCAACATCTCTGGGCTTTTTTCCATGCCAACACTTTTGACCACGGAAGACTCCCTGATGTAATTGAGACATGTTTGCTGTGTCTTGGATTGCAACCTGCTGCTGTATTTTCTGAAACTGGCCATTTGGCCAAGACTAGGCTTTCACTTAGGTTTTCTGTCCCCATCCTTTTTCCTTCTGCTTTTTTCTTCTTAATATTTCCCTGTTATAGGGAAGACTCACAACCCAGAAGATCCCTTTGTGGTTGGGCACAGTGCTGCAGTCTTATCTTTAACTGGCACCTTCTGCCCATACAGTGTTTCCTTCTTTCATATGAACCTTTGGCTGTATCGTTATCCCATTCCTTCTGGGTTCCCATGTTGTTCAATACCCAAAAGTTACTGACACGAACCCCAGTGCTCTTGGCAGCATGTTGTCTTTCCCTCCTGGGTATTGATTCAGTTCCCCTTACCTCAGAGTAAAACCCTGGAGACATGAAATCCTCTGAAAGCAATACCCAAGAGAAAACTTAACCAATACCCAGTCTTCAGTTTAAGCTTCCCATTGCTCCTGGCTTGCTGTGGGTCTCCATTCCCCTGCTGGAGCACCATCTTCCTTGGCTGCTGAAGGCCTTGCCCCAGGGTCCTGCTCCTTTTCCAGCACAGGAGAAAGCTCTGCTCCTCAGGTTTCTCCTCCCATTCATCTTTTCTGTCTCCTTTTAAAAGAAATTTAATGCTAATAATTCAGAAGTGTCCAGTAATTCCTGCCAGCGCGGGGCTTCTTCAGCACACTACTGCTGGTGTATCCGAGGCAAGAGGTCATTTTCCTCCGTTACTCATCACTCTGTGTGTTTGCTTTCAGTGATAGCCATGTTCTTACCCCACAGCTTCTGTATTTCCAGCTTTCTGAGTCAAAGCCTTTCCTTCCCATGGTGTCTTTGCAGTGAAGCTCCTGATCAGCACCATTTAGGCATGGTGCTGATGCCAGAGACAGCGTTAGTGCCGTGCATGCAATGCCATTTAGAAAGGGCTGACACTGGGGAAGGACGCTCTTTGAGACAAGGGACAGATCAGCCCTTCCTCCTGCTTCCGTTCTCTCTCTGGTTTCTAGACGAGACGCTTTTAAAGATGGATGAGGTTGGGCATATCCCGCAGACATTGGCCAGTCACACGAGCCGTCCTGCTGACAGCGCAGGCAGCAAGGCACACCCGGCTGACATGTTGAAGCCTGACCCCCGGGACACTCTTTACAAAGGTAAGACTTGCAAAGCAGTTGAGGAGGTAGCTGCAGCCTGTCACAGCACGTGCAGTAGCACAGCTGAGAAAGATTGTCCTCCTATGCCATGGTTATCAAAGGCCACACTTTTTTTCTCATTGGTGCAGAAGGGGCGGCGGGGGGGGGGGGGGGCAGCACACAATATCAGTCGCTGTAGGAGACAAAGCACAGACTAAACCCAGCTCCTCTTTCTTGATGTCCAGCTCACACGATGTCCCTGGGCCTAATATTTTAGTGTAAGTGCCATAGAACAATGTAAAGAGATGAGCTGTGCAAGGTAGGTTGTTTTATGTATCTGTTAGTATTTCACATAGATAAATAGAAACAAGGCACAGAAGTAAGCAAGCTGATGCATTGGTTGCAGCAGGATTCATCCAGCAATGCTTGGCTACGTGTTTCTTCTTCTCAGTGCCTCTGCTCAGCAAGTCTCGTGTACGCCGAGCCTTGCCAGACTGCTCCTACAAGCCCAGCTACCTGGTGAATGGATTTCCTCTGCAGCGCTACCAGGGACTCCAATTTGTAAGTTTTATTCTTTGAGTGAGTACTTGTCCAGGAGAACACAAGGAGGAAGGCAGGAGATCCCATTAATCACGGGGCCTCTCCACCAATCTGAAGCTCCTGGGCAAATTTGACCATCTACTGTTCAGGTCTGAGCATCTCAGTACATGCCAAAGGGCAACACCAAGAGAAGGGAGATGGGTGCTACGCACTGCTCACAGCTCTCACTGGGGTACAAGTGTGTGCGTGTCTTACAGAGCCCCTCAAACCTCAAGCCAAAGTGCTGAGCTTGCCTTCACACCGAGCCTCATAATAGCCAAGGATTTTATTCTCCGTGGCGTGAACTGTAGTCTGCATGGATTAAGGCCCCTGACAGACTTAAAACAGGTCTTGAGGAGGAGCTCACCTTTGTGGGACATGCAACATAGCAGGGATTAATCCCCTTCAGAGCAGAGCAGCCTCTCAGATCTGCCAGGATCAGGTCACCAGCATGGTTTGCCCTTCCTGGATGCCAGTGCAAGCCTACACTCCCCAAGGGACTCACATCCTGGGTGGTCCCAGCTCCCT
Source organism: Balearica regulorum gibbericeps (assembly GCF_011004875.1). NCBI lineage: Eukaryota > Metazoa > Chordata > Aves > Gruiformes > Gruidae > Balearica > Balearica regulorum. The sequence continues at coordinate 67,702,721 of NC_046184.1, forward strand.
CAGCCTTGCCCGGGGGTCTCTCCACAGGCTTTCTGGGCTCCTGTGATCCCCTGCATCTCTTCAGGAGGACTTGCCCACCTCTCTCCCAGCCGGTTCTTTCTCTGTTATAGGACATAAACAGTTACGGAGGTGGACAGACAGATGCTGAGAGAGAGATAAAAAGGCACACCCCTGCACACATCCCAGCAGGCTTCCTGCTGTTTTCTGTTCTCACAGCCTGCTACATGGTGCCTTGGAGAGGCAAATATTGAGCAACCCCTGCTCCCTCTCAAAAGGGGTGGTCACCTCATAACTGTGTCTGGGTCACCTTGTGACTGATATCTGGCATTTATTGAGGGGTTTACTTTATTTTCCTCCCTTCTTCCCAGGTTCACTTATCCTTTGTTTACCCAAATGATTACAGCCGCCTGAGCCACATGGAGAAAGATAACAAATGCTTCTATCAGGAAAACCCTTATTACTTGGAAAGGTAGGATGCTGCAAATGTGAGTTTACTAGCAGGGAGGGAGGAGGTGGTTTGCAGGCTGGAATTGGGGTGGAATTGCATACTCACTTCTGTAGAACTCTCTTAATTCTTAAAGATCCCCTAAGACTTGCAAAACATTTAAGCCTTTATAGTTTCTTTCAATAACTTATGCTCCCTCTAAAAGAAAATATGTTCAGGTCTCAAGGGGAAACTGCTGCTGCTTTTCTTGCTCTATTAACCCACTAGCTGGGTCAGAGCACGTTTGTTCCACTACATCAGGGAGTGTATTTCTAGCAAACTTTGCCTGCCAGCAGCTGGAGCCTCCTGATGGCTGTCGCCACGATAGCCAAACCACACTCATCACCAGGCATCTCTCTGGGGGAAGAAATGCATGTCGTTAATCTTCACTGAAGTCCAGCTCCCAGTGGTGGCCCTGCAAGGGAACCGCCACTCGCATGCTCCCCCCCTGCAACAGGCAGACACCTTGCGTGAGGACTCTCCTCTGTTCAGGAGAACTTTTTTGTAGCATAAGGAGAGTCACTTTTCCGGTGAGATAACTGATGGTGACCTCCCTGTGCTCAGGATCTTCTTCCTCCCTACAGGACTATTTCGAGGGCTGAAACAACAGATCATATTGTAGGTTTGGGAGGGAACTCGTGGGACTGGAGTTCATAGTGAACGATGGAGAAGGTGGCTGCCATGGGCTGGAATGTGCCATGCAGGTTTATTGCTTTGACGATTCATTTGTATTGTGACAGGATTTGGGAACTGGGGGCCCATTTTGCTTTGCATCAAGGATGGGAAACAATCTTGGAGATCCCTCCCAAAAGCTTGAAGCACAGGCATGTGAGGACAGCATACAGACAGTGGTGGTATGAGAGGAAAGAGGGAGGGAGATCATTGCAATTACCTACCTGAGCCACTTTTGCAGCATGATGACTTGCATTTGTGAGCACTACATCATAAGTGAGCTTTAAGGAGCAGTTTAAGGGAGTCTGAAGAATTGTTTCAGAGTACTTAAATTGGGATTTCCTCCTATGCTTATGGGAAATGCCTGAGAGACTGGGATGATAAGTGAGGAAAATTGACGTCCTTGACAGTGCGGAGTAAGATCTGATTGCTCAAAGATATGAAAGATGGTGATGATGATAGGAAAGGAGGATCTAGAGATGCTGGGTAGATGTAATCAGAGTAATGGACCATCACCTCTGAAGCAGCGGCTATAATTATTTGGAGGGAGCAACGTAACTTTCACTAAACTTGTGTTTTTCCTTTTGCTCTGCAGATTTGGATTCTACAAGTACATGAAAGTGGACCGGCCGGAGAAGAGCCTGGACTCTGGAGAAAAGACAGAGCAGCCAGGTAGGGACCCTAACATCGGAGCCTGGAGAATCCTTTTATCTGTCATTTTTGTTTGTGATCTTCCAGCATCACCTGAGAGAAGCTGTTGACTTTCCATGCCAAGGAAGTCACAGCCCTTCCCTGCCAGAGAGCTGTGGCTGGGAGGAGATTTTTTGCTGCCACTTTCATTTCTCTTAAAGGCAGGTTGGGAGATCACCAGACAGTGGGCTGTAGTGAACAACATGACAACTAACTGTCAGGCCTGCAGCATAGCTGAGGTGCAATTCCAGCAGAAACGTGGGCAGAAGCAACAGAACCAAAGGTGTGCAGCATGGCAGCCTATGCTCACACCTGCCCTGCAAAGCTGTGGCCAGATCGACAGCTAAAGGCAAAGCCAGACCCCTCCACAGCCTTCCGCAATGCTGGCTGATAGGTGTTGAGGAGGTTGGTACCAGCAAGAGCACAGCTCCCATGTGTGAGAGCATCCCTGTCCCTCTGAGCAGGAGAGACAATGCTGAGATGAGGCAAGAAGTAGCTGCCCCCGGTGGGGTGGGTGCCTGGGTCAGGACAGGGAAGACAGCAGGGCGATGCCAGAGGTGTAACTGTGATTACTCCTGCAGGCTCCCAGGAGAGGAACCTGGATGACCTGCAGTACATGGAGCAGGATGTGGAGAGTACCAGCCCCCACAAGCGCCCTGGCACGGGGAGGGCAGAGCCGGCAGGCAACGCTCCCAGCAGCATGGTGGGCAACGATAATGTTCACGAGGACTATTCCCTCCGGGAACGTCGTCGGCTTCTCTCAGTGATGGGTGGTGACATAGAAGAGGGGCTACAGAGGAGAGGGACAAAGAGGTCTGGTGTCAAATCAGCGACGCTGGCCTCTGCCAACCAAAGCTTCAGCCAGGCTGGCCTAGAGAGGGACCCAGTAATGAAAAGACCCCGTTTAAAAGCTGGCATCAAAGACAACTCCAAGAGCCCTCCGCAGCACGCCAGGGCCATCCAGGGGAGAGCGCTCGTCAAAAAGGTGAACCCTCCTTCTAGGACCGTATCTCGAAGGGAGCAGCCTCTCAGCGGCCCCAGGGACTCAGGGGTCCTGATTCCCAAAGGGATGAGAGCTCGAGGAGACCTCAGTGCCGCTAAGGACGGACTGCAGCCAGCGGACACCGTGCCAGCTGGGAAAGCTGTCCCAGTCTCTGGCAAAGCCGGCAGACGCGCTGTGGGTGCTGCCAGCTCCAGCCAGCAGCCCAGGCTGCCGCAGTGGCTGAACCAAGTGGAGTCCTACATTGCTGAGCACAAGGCTGCCAACGGTGGGGACATGGGTGAGGGAGAGGCACAGGTGGCATCTCCTGTGAAGGGCAAATCTGGACCTGTGGCAGCAGAAGAGGAAGAGGAAGAGGTGGATGGGGACCCTGAGGAGGAAGGTGAGGAGGATTTTGATTATGTACCAGTGTTTGACCAGGCGGTGAACTGGGAACAGACCTTCAGCACAAGCAACCTGGACTTCCATATGCTGCGCACAGACTGGATCGACCTGAAATGCAACACGTCAGGAAACTTGCTGCTAAGAGAAAGGGAGGCCCTGGAAGTCACACGTGTCTTCCTGAAGAAGCTCAACCAGAGGAGTAAAGGGTAAGGCACAGTGTAAAAACCAAGGGCCAATGTCCCGGAGCTGGTGTACCACACTGCACAGGGAATACCTGTCGTGTGAGGAGCTAGTGGAAATCAGAGGATAAACTAGATGTGGGAAATAAGACTTAGGCAAGGAATCTATGTAAAAACTTAGGCTCCAGATATCTCTTTTGACTGAGAAATGGGAATTACTGGACACCAGACCGTGTCTGGGGGTTGAATATTGCCCTCCAACAGCTGGTGGCTGTAAATGTGAAAGATTGGAGGTTTCCATCCAACTGGCATCACTGGCCTTTTGCTGGCTTCCTCCTTGTGCAGTGCAGGTATGGAGAGCACACAGGAACATTTTACCAGCTGGAGATTAAGAAACCCTGCTGATACAAAGTAGGACTGGAGTTCCTTGTGCTTGTGGTTTGATGTCTGCCACACCTCAGCTTGTGAATCACTTAGGATATAGAACCAGAAGGGACCTGTCAGATAACGTGGGTCAGTACACTGACCTCAGACACAACAAAGTAACCTATGCTGTTATCTGAATATGTGCACCTCCATCTTAAAACTAGCTAGATCTCTAGATCCTAGTACCAATTTGGGAAGATGTTTCAGCTCCTCACTTCTTTGATGACCCACTGGAGATCAGCTTTTGCTGGTCCTCTGTTTTTACATGGTCTTGATATGGTTCTTTTTCTTCTCAAGACTTACCATCTTGATTGCCTTTCTGGCAAACAGATGTACCTCTTCTGACCCTCTATAAGCTAAACAATCCAACTCCTGACCCTTCTGATGAGTTGACCTCTAGTTCCATAATTTTCCTATCTGCCCTTCTCCATGCTGGTTTCAGTTTTGGTTAATTTTCCTGTACATAAATGACCAGTATCCTAGATGTTTTATAGAATGGGTGTTACTGGTTCCCAGTCCCTGCTGGAAGTAGGTCTCATGCTACATCTTAACATCTCTTGTTTTTTCAGGGCCACATCAGTCACAGTCACAGTGTAGCTGATGAGTACATGCCAGCTTTTCTGAGCATTTTTAACTGATGAGTATCCATTTTACAGCAGAAACTCTTGTTATGATCTGAAAGGACACAACTTGGCATTTCATCCTGTTTTGACCATTCTGAACCTACAGCTCACCCCAGTTTTTACTGTATGATTGCTCAGTCCTACTCCATGTTATTGGCTGATAAGCTGTCATCAGCCAATTTCACTAGCCCAAACATATTCCTTGTGCCAAGATCATTGTAGGAGGTGTTGAATACACACACTATTACCAGCCCTACAATCATCCAGACACATTTGTTATTTTCTGTGTCACCTTTATTTCATTTCCCTTGCCAACTATTTTCTCTTGGCTGGAATCCCAGATCTAATCCCACATGCTTGTGGATTTAGGAAACAGGTGCTAAACCTTCCCATGGGACTTTGGAAGTGGTGCAGCAAAGCGGGGGGAAGCTGGGGACAAAAAGGTTTGTGCTAGCCAGGAGGAAAGAGCCTGGCAGAGCTGAATGGGCTGGAGGTGGGAGAGGGGCTGATGTACGGGAGCCATGCCTACCCCAGCTGTCTCTCCCGCAGGCGTTTCCAGCTGCAGCGTGTCACGAACGTGGAGAAACGCCAGGACCGTATGCGGGGCAGCCGCTACCTGCTGGAGCTGGAGCTGCTGGAGCAGGGAGAGCGGCTCGTCCGCTTCTCCGAGTACGTCTTTGCGCGGGGCTGGCAGGGCGTTGGCAGCGATGAGGAGGAGGAGAGGAAGATGAGGAACCTGGCGTGGGGTCGCCGGCGGCACCTGATGGCTGTGGCAAACGAGCCAGAGCTGTGCTGGCCCCAGGGCTTTTCCTGGAACCACCGTGCCATGGTTCACTTTGTGGTGCCAGGTAAGGGGGACCTGCTTCCCCATGACGTTGCTCATCCCTGCAACGTTAGCAGGATTTGAGAGGAGGCAAGAAGCCTTGCCTGTTGAGAAGCCACACCATCTTTGAAATCCATTTTGCTTTGATTCTCTCCCTCTTGCAATACAACCAGTAAAAAACCAGGCACGTTGGGTGCTGCAGTTCATCTCCGACATGGAAGAGCTGTTCCGAGTCACTAAGGATCCGTACTTCAACATCATCATCACAGACTACAGCAGCGATGACATGGATGTAGAGAAGGCTCTGAAAAGGTCTACCTTGCACCGGTGAGAGTACTGCTTGGTCACAAAAAACTGTTCACGTACATATGCCTGCAAACACAGCACGTCTGCCAATCTCTGTGTATTGACCAGCCACAGCCTCCTGCAGCTGGAAACCCAAAGATAACATCCATCCAGACCTGGCACATATACATGAGTTTATTGTTGTTATAATGTACATACACATATACTGCATACAATAGTGTTACAAAACTGTAAGGCAATATCTGTTGTAGTCATCCATCCAGATACATGTCTCTTCTCCTGGCTTTTGTTGAAGTTTGCAAGAGAGAAGAGAAAGCAGATCTTGCAGTGATGGGGCAGGGGGACAACAGAGATGACAAGAAAGCTGTGAGAAATGGGACAGAGAGCGTGGAGACTTCTGGGGACCCCGCTTGCTGGAATAACTGTCTGGCTTACTCTACTCTGACCTGAACCAGCCTTGGCTGGTCATTTCATTTACGTGCCAGGAGTTCCCAGTAATAGGTCTAGTCCTAGGATAGAGCTGGACTAGAGCTCAAAAGACTTCTAGTAGGGCCTGCCCTGTCCTTGCTGCACAAGGGGGAAGACCCTCAGGGCATGCTAGGACCTGGAGCAGCGCTGAGCTTGTACTTTCACCCAGCAAAGGCTTTCCTTCTCCTTGAGAGGGTGCACGGGGGCAAGGGCAGCTCCACAGCATGGCGCCTGCGGTGTACCACTGCTAGCGGTGCTTTCTGTGCTCGCCCGCATGCACGCACTGAACTTCTCTTTCCCATCTGATCCCCAGCTATCAGTACTTGAAGCTGACAGGGAATTTCGAGCGTTCTGCTGGGCTGCAGGCGGGGATAGACCTTGTGACGGTAAGCCTGGGGGGCTTTGGGGTCGACAGGGAAGTTTCTAGTATGTGTCTGGTGCTACCTCTGCCTTTCATACCAAACACACTGGTTTTAGACAAGGGAATAGCCTGGCAGACCTAACCAAATGTAGATGTGTTTCCTGTCCTTCCAGAGTAAGGGTATCACCCTTTATTCTGAGGAGTCTGCGGTCCATTTGGTTCTTGGTCCACCCGCTGGGACTATCAGGAGGGAAATCAGCAGTAGCAGCTTTGTGAGCAGCTTTCTGCCAGGTCGTAGTCATAGTATTTCACACCCATCATTGAACAACCACTCAGTGGCCATTTTGCCAGCCCCTAAGGTCTTGGTTTCTGATGTAGCAATGAATGGCTCTTTAATTCACTCCCATATCTCTGTCTTCCTGCCCCTTACTTAAAGTCAACCTATTTTTTCCCAACCGGTGTGGTTGGTTCCAGGACCCTCACAGCATCATTTTCCTGTGTGACCTCCACATCCACTTCCCAGCTGGAATCATTGATTCAATCCGGAAGCACTGCGTGGAAGGCAAGATGGCTTTTGCACCCATGGTCATGAGGCTGCACTGCGGCATGTCCCCACAGCGGCCTGATGGTAAGGAGTGGACCCACTTTGGCTCAGACCTTGGGGAATGAGGAAAAAAGGAGGTGCCTGCCACTTCTAGATTTGTTCCTCTAGTGCTGTCGAGGTCTGGAGCTTAAGGTACTTTTAGGGCCACTCAGTTAGAGTGCCTTAGTCATAGGATGGGGTTTAACGGTGTCAGGTACCTGGAATTAGAGATCAAAGAGGCAGCAGAGCCCTTTATGTGATGTTTCTCCTGGTCATCTCCTAGGCCTCTCTATGGATTTGAGAACCTTGGAAAACGTCTCCTTTAGTTCTTTCTGTCCATTTCTCTCTTTTCTTAGAGGGCACAGCCTGTCCTGAGGAGAGCTGGTAGCCCAGGGGTGAGGGAAACTAACCCAAGTCAGGGGGGGGAAAGTGGCGTGGATCATCTGAACGTAGGATTTCCTTTAGACAGAGGTGGCCATCCTGAGCCATCCAGGCACAGGGACAATCCTTTGAAGCTGGGACAGTCCAGGTACATTAGGCACTATGCTGCCAGATAGGAGATGTGAGAGGCTCTGCTAACAAGTTCATAGGACAGCCCATGCCCTCTGTCCACAAGCCTTTCTCACTTCCCAAAGCTTTAATATGGCCGGCTCGTGCTGAGTTGACTCTGGTGTCAACATTGTGCTAAAAGTAGCTTGAGTCTCACTCCAGCACCCCTGCTGGAGTCATCAATGGTTCAAAGCACCAACATACCTGTGCTTCTTTTGTGCTGTCCTCAGGCTACTGGGAGGTGAATGGGTTTGGTCTCCTGGGCATATACAAGTCTGACCTGGACAAGATCGGAGGCATGAACACGAAAGAGTTTCGGGACCGCTGGGGAGGAGAGGACTGGGAACTCCTGGACAGGTAGGCATCCATTGCATCATTGTTGTGCTCAGGAGGGGAGACCCAGTAGCTACTGGAGGACCAATGACCAGGGGACTGGGAATCTGAGGAGACTGAGGTGACTAATGACACCATAAGCTCGGTCAGTGAGGGAGAGTCTTTGAGCATGTCCTGACCTCAAACCCAGTAGGCAAGTGGACCCAAAATACACTGCTACAGTCACTGATGAGAGAGGAGCCGTTTCCCAGTGCCTTCCAGCCACACTGCAGATCAGGCACTGGTGATTGTGAAGACTTTGCCCTCTTCAAGCAGCGCAGTGCCCATTGGGTCCAGTTTGGGTCCCTCAGACTTTGCATACTACATATAGCAATTGCCCAGAAGCACAACTGTCAGAGAGACATTTAAAGATCATGAGGTACAGTTACAATTTCTGAGAAGTTTATGATGAGGCATCTCTGCTCTACAAATCCTAGGCCTCTGGGTTTGTAGTTCTAAGTTTGGGGCCTGTCCTGTCTTTTCTGTCAGATGACTGCAGAAAAGACTAGCATCCTGAGCAATCCCATGTTGCCAACTGTCTTTCCTCCTAGCCTGGCGTGTGCAGGCTGCTCCTGACCAGTCCTGCTCTCAAGGGTGCATAAACACTCAGTGAGTGTCGTCAGATGCCTGCTAATGGAAATGAGATACCCCCGAGTTATCCTGCAGTCTTCAATTTGACTGCGGTCTCTTGACAGCAACACAACTTAAAAGGGATTTCTTGGGGCTGAGCCCCCGCAGTATCTCTGCGATCCAGGTTTCCCTAAATCTACCCTTCTCCTTTCTGCCAGGATCTTGCAGGCCGGGCTGGAAGTGGAACGTCTCTCCCTGAGAAACTTTTTCCACTGGTTTCACTCAAAGAGGGGCATGTGGAACCGGCGCCAGCTGAAGACACGGTAGCCTTCAACCCCAAAGCTGCTCAGCAGCACTGTCCACCGTCTCATCTCGACGTGCACTTTATTGAGGCACACAGCCGAGCACACACACTCTTCCTCTGCCTCCAGAGCCCTTCGATGGGATGGCACAGCCGAGGAAGGGACGGTCACACTAGGGGAGCAGGAGCTTCTCTTGTGAGTCGTCGTATCCAAGACGTGGGATCCGTGTCTTGCTGGGAAGGCGTGCGGGGGAGATGTCAACAAGTGAAGGACTCTTATATCCTGCCATGCTGTCTGGCGGATGGTACAGTGGGAGAGGTGCCATATTTTCCATTGAGTCTTGCATGGTGCAAACCAAACACACACAAATCCCAGCTAAGCCCAGAATGGTTTATTTAGAGTAATGCAGATTCTCTTTCAATACTTGACTGAAAAAAAGAAAAAAAAACCCAACCCTCCCTATTTCCCTTCCTTCCCCATCTCTTCAATATCCATGCTTTTGGATAGGGGACCAAAGTATGTTCTCTCAACCCTATTGTGTCCACATGCCCATGTGCTGACCCAAGGAAATCTGGATGCAGAGGAGCTGATAGGCACTTTAGGCTGCTGGTGCTTAGATGTTTCTCTGTGCTTTTCACTTTAGTTGTTATGAAAAACTGCTCATATTCAGCAGATTATGGGCCATGGATGAGATGCAAGTATAATGCCCTTATGAGAGCCATGTTTGCCTGCAGCTGGGCAAGGTGGCAGGGGCTGATGTTACAACTCCACCTAAGTTATTGATCCACTGCCTGAGGATGGTGGAGGGGTTATACAAAGAGGCTAGGAGGGCATCTCAGGAGGAACTTTGCAGCCTTATCTGACAGACATGTGTGTTTGTCCTTAACGATATCAGGGAAACCCTAGCAGGGAAGAAGTGGCAATATTTTATTAGTTGAGATATTGTGATTTTGTCAGAAAAAGAGAAGACAGAGTATTCTGCTCTCTAAATCCTGTACATTTATGCAGCATCTAAAGGTTAATTTAATAAGTTATGGCCTCACAGTTATGTCTTGTCATAGTTTGACTTTTATGTAAAGAGCCAGCTTCTTGGTTGAAGAACCAGCACAGCTATTGGTGCTTCATCTCTGGAACAGCCCTGGGAGCTCTGGCCTGGTACGGAGGAGGAGGCTTCAGGCCTTGGCATGCGCACTGGGTGCAAAGAACAGCAAGGACAGAAGAGGGTTGAGTAACTGAAAGGATGGGCAGACCCATGCTGGCATTGATCCAAGGACTGTGGAAAGAGCCCCCATCTACAGCTGGCCTGATGCTACAGGGAGTTCTCATCCCCTGAAACTCTCATTAGCGTAAGGCAAGACTTTTTACCCCTCTAACCATTTTACAAGACTGTAGAAACCCAGAAATCCCAGCACACTCAGTGCTCTACACTGGAGCTTCGGTGTCCCCATGCCGTGCTGAAAAGGCTGCTGCTGGTCTCAAGCTTCAGGGAAGAGCGTGACATAGGATGCGGCTCGTGGCACCCAGCTCTGTGGGGAGTTGTTGAGAAGTGAGTAATGGAGGTATGCAGGCTGCAAGCAGTGCTGACATGGCACTAGAGCTGTTTGCTTTTTATGCTGATGGAGTGGATGCCAATTTGGAATAGGCATTCATTTATTATTAATTCTGTGGTGTTTGACAAGTCCGTCAAGTTCCACTATTGCAGTAGAAAACTGAACATGCAAGTTCTGGAAGGTGAGATAGAAATCTTGTCAAATCATCTGCTTGCCTCAGTCCAGGTTTTGTGACTGATGGAGTCAAAAAAAGTCAGCCAGATTTCAGAACGTTTCCCTGCGCAGCGTGCAGCTAAGGTGAGACGTAGACAAGAGACGGCTGTGTCTCTGAGTCCACGGAGCCTTTGCCAGAATGCAGGCACTGAATATCTCAAAAGAGGCAGCCTTAGCCTTCTGCCCAGGCCAGAGCAGTCTTTTTATTGAGGGAAGTACTTTACCCATGTAGAGACTAAGAAATGAAACACTGCAGTTGGGGTGAGAGGGAAGAGGCAGTCAACAGTCAACACTATTATTTTTTTAAAAATGTATTGTAGGAGTTTAGGAGGCCAGAGCCCTGTGATGAAATGTTGCAATAAGCTCTGTTTCTGCCTGGAATGTGCAGTGTCAGTCGTGCTCTCGGTGCATGTCAGAGCCTGTGCTTCATTCAGACACAGGCACAACCCTGCGAGTGTGCAGGTGAGCTGCTCTCCAGGCTCCAGGACTGCACCTCCGCAGCCTGTCCGGGCTGGCTTTGTCACGCAATCCCTGTGGAATGGGGAGAGGCTGGCGGGGAGGGTGAGCCTCGGGACGTGGCGAGGTGTTAGCAGGACCCAGCTGTTTGGCCCCATCAAGCAGAGAACGGCATCATGCCTGTTTTGCAGATGGAGAGCTGATGGATTCGGTGGCGGCCCTTATGTCATGCACAGGGAGGAAGGGTGCTTTCGCATCTGGCTTAGCTGTGGTCTGCAGCACCTAAAGTTAGCCCCTGGCATTCATCTGCAGACACTGGTAAGGGTTAGGTGCATCCAGAAGGTAACTCACTTGGCTTAAATGATATGAGTAACCCCTCTTCCTCACCAGAGAGGACAGTCAGCAAAGAGTGGACTGGAAAGTAGGGTGCAGCCCTCACCCCAGCACTGCCAGCAGAATTTGAGGATTTCGCTCCCATGCTTTAGCTGTGACTGTGCTCCTTCTTTCACACCTTGTAACCTAGGCCAGTGGCAAGCAGAACTTTTTACCTCATGAGGACTCCGTGGTGGAGATGTAAGGAGTTAGTGGGTTTCAGCCCAGTTTCCTGATGGCCAGTATCCCCACTGTCAAAGTTGCAGTCACAAACGTTCTTCCCTTGCTATAGCACAGTGGGGATTCTTAGTTGGTATATAAGCATTGTGGTAGTAAATGTGATTAATACTAATTGGCACTCATTGGCAGCCTCCATGGAGGAGCTTGGAGACAGCCCATGGGGACAAAAGCTGTCTTCCAGCCCACACACTCAGAGACCGCTGTGGGTTGTAGGGAGAGAAGAGGCCACACTATCCCTGGCCTGCTGGCCAGCAACAAATTTTGCAGGAGCAGTGCCAGTCTTTGCTCTGAGGCTGCTGCCCCTCTTTCAAAACAACCTGCGGTTTTTCTCCCCAGAGTCCTGATGAGGGGGAGAGCAGGGAGCACAGCAGGAGCAGGAGGTCCCGCAGCCATGCAGTGAAAGGACGTGGTCATCCAGGGCGGTGGCCAGGCCATCGCGGTCCCTGATCAGCAGGTGGTTTGCCCCGTGACTAGTGTTGCACGGTGTGCACTGCCATTGCTAGGAGGGCTCGTCTCTGGGTCCAGCACAACTTCCAGAGAGCAAGAGGGAACCTGGCTTCACCACAGCCGGGAAGCTGAGTCCCCTGACAGTCGATCTCATTTCTGTCACAAGGAAGTTTTTAGGAAGCTGTGCCTGAGTTTGCTGTGAAGTTTACCCCGTGTTTCTGGCCTTCATGTGCATCCTGGCTGCGTCCTGCCTCGATGGTAGGAGGAAATCGGTTGCACGGGATTTCCCGTGCATCAGGCAGGCAGGAGGGAGCTGCGCCGGCAGCTCTCCAGCCGGGGACAGCTGGGGAGGTGATGGGCCATGCTGCAGAAGAGACCTTCCCTGTGGCAGGATGTGGCCAGGCTGGGGACCCCGGGCCCCCAGGCGCAGGGTGCACGGCAAGGTGGCTCTGCCCACAAACGCCAACTCCGTCTTCAGGACTGAATTGTGGGGCTGGGGCTTGTTTTGCAGACCAGCCAAGGGAATGAAGAAGGGCTGGCTTTCATTCTGAGAGAAATGTATTGTGTGAAAATTATAATGTGACTTGTTTTGTCATTGTCTTTAATGTTTGCCCGATATGAACATCTCGCCTCTTCTTATTGCCTACAAATGTTTGAAGTTGATTATTTTTAGATACCGATGCCTTGTGTTAAAAATCTGAACTGTACCTATGAATTATCTGCCTTAAAGTGGCTCTGTGCCTTCAAGACAACTCCTGGGCCACCTCTCTGTTAGAGCTGGGGGATATACTGATTCTCCTCCACGTTTTATAAATACACCGTCTTCCTACAAGAACTCGTTTCTGTCCGTGTGTTACTCACAGCTGCACATGGGATGCATAATTTTTTACTTTTTCATGAACCCAGCTGGCCAGTAGTGGCTGAAAGCCCTTAGCTGGTGGTTTTGCATTGGCTGAAACTAGTTTTTCTGCCCCTACTGTGAAGCCTTTTTCTAGAGGAGACCGGGGTAACAGAGGCTTCCCCGAAACAATCACCCCTCTTTGCTGTTGGTCTTAGGAGAGACCAAGGACCGAGATAAGCAGCACTCGGTGTCGCTCCAGACCTGCCATCCCCTGGACAAAGTGGAAGACGAGTCTTTACCTGTTTCACCAAACAGATCCCGGACTGTGTTCAGCTTTGCTAATTTACATTCTGGTAAATACATAACTGTCATTTCCCACCCTACTCTTTCTATACAACCTTCCTTCAGCTGCAAAAAAGCCACTGTCATTTGCAGGTACCAGCTGGTGCTGGCCCATAGCCCTACCCCACCAGCCATCATGGGCAAGATCATCCATGCGCTCTCCAGAAAAACACCCCTGTGACTTAAACAGAAATTCAGTTCTGTAAGGTAAATATAGAGTACAAATCAAATCTGCCCATATCTCATTTTTAAAGTGTCAGTCACCCCCAGTACCTCCTGAGGACTAATAGGTGGACATTTTTGTGACATTTCTTTCCCAGCAGTGGGAAGAATATGCAAAGAGAAAAATCCATATTGAACTCTGATTCTGCTGTACAATGAAAAAATCATTTAATAATGAGAAAAGCATGTCATTATTTAAATAGGTTATTTATACCAGGTTATTAAGGTACGCATTTTTAGTATGACTACAGGGTTACAAAGTTTAGTCTCAAAAATCTTCACTCTTTCCAAAAAAATCTGAAAAATCATTAATTCAAAGACTTTTTTTAAAGGAAACAAATTGTTCTAGTACAAGAGAATTCCCAGCATTGTCAATATAAAAATTATATTATTTAAAAACATTTATATTAATGATAACACCTTAAATTATAATGGTGACTTTTCAATAAAGTAATACACTATGCACCTGTCATTTCTCATTGTGGCAATAAGCCTAGAGTGTCTTTTTATGTATAATGTTTCTTCATTTTCTACTGAATATTGTCAGGCTACTCTGGTACCATTACGGATAGGCCCCTGGCAATGATATCAGACCATAATATCTATTTTCTGTCATTGTTAATTTTCTTAATGCTGGAAATATCTGATTGTTTTCTTAACCGTTTCACATTTAATTTTATTTTTAAACAACTAGGAAAACATTTGAACTGGTTTTAGCTACATTGACATACACACACTTTCATATCCTCCCATGAGAATATCTTCTTTTTTATTTTGAGAAATCCATTCCAATGTTTGGGAGATAAACTACTAGACAGCATTGCTTTAAGTATAGCAAATTATGCTCAAGACAAAAAAGCTGGACTTTTTTTTTGTTTATTTAGCTTACAAAGTAAATTGTTCAGTCTTCTCTACAAAATGACCCAATCTGGAATATGTGAAGCAGGCAACTAAAATAAGAGATGAGATTTACAGAATCGCACTTTGAAATTGTGTACCTGCTGCTGGTCCTGCAGCTTTCTCTAGCAGAGTTTGCTGTAGCTTCAAAAGGCAACGGAAGATTTCACCCCTTCAGAATTGCAAAAGCGTTATGGTAAGGGGCCGGTATGGCACGAAACGCACGCAGTTTTGAAAGTTTAACCCAGTTCTCTGGTTTCATCAATGGGCTGCTGCTGAGGTCAGTAAAAACGCAGAGGAGAGCTTTCCCCACCAGTCCGCTGGGAAAAGATCCTGCAGGGAAGACAAGAAATGCCGGTAAGGTCACAGCAGGCTCCTCTGTGCTGCACAGGCAGAGAGGAGCCGTCACGGTGTATGGGGTCACTGGGCACCATGGCCACCTCTGCGGGTGTGGGGTGCCGCTCTTCAGCGCCTGCACCCTTCTAGATTCCAAGCCGACAGTGTTTTTAAAGAGGCTTTTGGCCTTTGCATCCTCCCTCATCGTATTGTGTGTCTGTCAAGCTTTCTTGCTGGCTGTTGCCCTGTTATGTTGCATTTAAACTATGTTTACATGTTGCAGGTCATGTACACAAGAGATGTGAACTCTGCTTCTTGACCTAAAGCACTTTTGACCTAAGAACATGTCATTCCCTCATCTGACCTGACATGGGAACGCCAGCATTTGGTTGGACTCTTATTCACAAGACTCTCTCTTGAGAGTTAAATTCTTAAAACAGCCCCTGCCAAACCACATTGGCTGTTGTGAAGAGCTCTTTCACCCCCCACCTCCCCAGCACCTTCCTTTTCTTCTGCTTGGGTAACGCTGCCATCTTTGGATACCTCCCAGAATGCACCTAGTTTTCTTCCCCAAATTTAGCTCCCATGCACAACTGCTATCTGTATCTAGCGTGAGGTTTGCACTTTTCTGAAAACCACTTGCTGCTGCTGAATCCCAGCAGTTGGGATGTTTGGTGTTCTTGCTTTAAAAGACCAAGCAAGGAAAACCTCCTCCTCTGAGGGAATTTGTTCCTGCCTGGAACAAATCCAGCCCTGGATGCCCGTGGAACAACAACATGCCTCTGGAAAGGCATGTTAATTTGTTAATCTGTGCAGCTTTGATTTCTGCTTCTCCATATGCAATGATGTTTTCTGAGCTGGAGAGCCCTTCCAGGGGCTGGCAGTGATAGGAACTCACCCCTTTCTTAGCTGACTCCATTGTCCCATGACTTAATAAGGTCGAAAATTCCTGGTAGGGTAGAGGCCAGTCTTCTGCACCCCAAAGGCCGTGATGAAGATGTTGAGGATGACAGTGATGAAGATGAGAGCTGTGGCAGCATTGTTGAGTATATTCAGGCGGGGTTGCTTTGCGACATCATTCAGGTTCAAACGAGCTGTGCGATACAATGCAAAAAGAAAGGGAGATTTGTAGCTTTGTCCCCCAGCCCCTGCAAGCCATGGCCCTCCAATGGGCCAATCCTAAATAGCCAAATTACTGCTGCATGCTAGCCAGGCATGTGCCATGTGACCCCCCACTACATGGCCATAGGACATGGCAAAGGAAGCCTGGGTGACATGGGGGACAAGGTCAGCAACGTTGTACTGGGGATTGGGAGGCCAGTTCCTCCTTGACACCCAGATCTCACGTATGTGCTGACATGGCTATCAACCCCCTCTTCGCCTCCAGACCAAGAGATATCTGGGTATGTGAATGGGATCAGCACTAGCTGATGGGCATTGATCAGTTCAGATACGGGAACACCCTGGTTAATGGGGCTGTCTGGCCAACAAGCCATGCCTTGTGGCTCAGTTGTGGTCCCCTGTCCCCCTTCTCCTCACAGCTGGCTCCAGCCACCGCGGCTGCCACCGGGAAAGTCTGTGGCATGTGGGGCAGGGGAAGGAACACGCCACAGGATTTCCCGTAGCCTCTGATCCTGTGTCCCACATAAAAACCCACGTAGGATATACAGGAAAAGGCAGCGTTCTGCAGACTTGTAATACTGGGCATGTGTTGGAGGCTGAAATATAGCAACTCCTGTACTGGACGGAGCACTGGGCAAGCCTGTCTGAAATGCTGGTGTTAACTGTACTGTCTGTATGGCACTAGGACAACTGTGGAATTGGTTAGATACGAGGTTAACATAGGGAAAACCTCTGCCTAAATTGTTCCATTAGGCCCCAGCTTGAGTGAGGTGAAAGAGCTAAAATGTGGTATCTGCAGAAGCTGCATGAAGGGACATGTTACAGAATGGGCAGCAAGTGGCCCAAAACCCAGCTCGTTCCCTACGACAGCGATTCAGCAGTGGGGAAATGAAGGAAAAGCAGTGATCAGAGCCGTTACGCAAGAGAAAAAACCAACCCAATCCCGACTTTGAAAAGCAGCAACACAGACCTCCCCACTGCCTGTGTCAAGCTGCCTCCAGCCCTTCCACAGCCCTGGTTGGTGCCAGGGGGAACAATTTGGGGAAGGAGGCTTCTCCCTTCCCACCCCCATGACTGCCAAGCCATGGGGTGTCCTGCTCCTGCAGTACCCTGCAAGGGTGCATGTGCCTCGGTGGCCACCTTACCAGTGATGATGAGGAGAATCCCGATGATCACCTGGAAGAAGAGGGAGATGCTGATGAGCACGATGAGGGTGGTGTAGTACTGGAAGGATGACCCTTGCTCCAGCACCGCTTTGAGCTGCGTGACGTTCGCCATGAACAGCGCCACGTCCAGCATGCTCTCTGCCACGCTCTTCTTTGTCGCGTAGTGATTGATGTTCATCGGCCCGTTAATCCGGAGATGAGGATTCACGCCCTGGGGAGACAGGAGAAACCGCATGAACTGGTACAATTGCTAAGCCAACAGATGTGTCCAAGTCGAATGGGCTGCTGCCTCCCCACGGGGTGTATCTAGAAGGCCTGAAAAGAGTCAAAGTTGCGTGTTTTAAACATGTTGAGAGCACCCAGTTTCCCCTCACAGTCACCTCATGATATTAATAGGCACAAGATACTTGCAGTGATCAAGAGCTCAGCAAGGTTAGAAAAATACTGGGTATTTTTGTGGAAAACAAGCTTGTCCAGAGTTACAATAATGTAGATTACCCAGAACCAGGGATTTTGCAAGGAATATTAAATTCTCTTCCTTCAGGGCACGGACAAGCCTTGAACTTACAGGGGATTGAGAGAGATCTCTTTGGGTCAAGTGTTCAAAGAACTGTCAGTGGCTGGCCTTTACATCTCCTCTGAATGCTTTTTCCTGGCTACTGTCTTAGACAAGAGGCTGGAGCAGATGGGAACATCCACATTTTTGTTTCTGAAACAACAGACGCTATTTCTTCAAAATGTCAGGCACTGAAACACACCGAGACAAGGGGTGGGATCCATCACACCTAACTTTAACTGATCATTCAGGCACATTTTCTTCAGTGGAAAGAAACAGGTATTTACAAGGGGTAAATCACCTGGTTGCCCTTAACCTAATTACAAGCTGTGGGTCATTTGGCTGCTTTTAGCCATCCACCTTTTCACTGTCTGTCTTGTTATGCGAGTTCCTCTGTTAGCTGTCTTGATCCAAGTGATGGAAAAAAAAAAGATAGAAAAGGGGACAATAGTTTTCAATTCACACAGAGTGTCATCAGCTGGTAATAAACCACCAGCAAAGGCAAGAATTACAAAAGATTTGGATATATCTGTAGCAGGCTATGATCTTATTACTTAAAAAGAAAGAAAAAAACACTTCCATGTAGCAGACAGGCTTCAGTTCTGGGTAATCAGCCTCCTGTCTGCTGTAGTAAAGACCAGCAACCTTGCCCTCAGCGCTCTCTGATGGATAACCCTTTAAATCTGGAGGTAAGGGCCAGGTGCAAGCCTGAGGTGACCTCTTTTGCTCAGAGTGGTGGAAGAGATTTCTCCAGATGCACGCTGGAAGTAGGACTGTGCCTACACCAAATAGTAAGTCCTGTTTTGGTCTTTTTGTACCAGCTAAAGTACAAAATGTGATGTTTCCTCCATGCTTTCCAGAGAAAGGTTATGGTTAGTGCTTTGTGCTGCTGTCTCTGGTCTCTCTGCATCCCTGAGTAAGAGTGGCTTTTTCTGTGCTGGGGTGGGAGCTAAGCCAGTGATCCTGGGAGGGCTCTGCATGTGATTGTGTGTCTGATACTGAAATTGGGGCTGGATTTTGGAAGGTGGTTGTGGCCTGTGCCAGCAATCACCATTATGTGAGAAAGATATGTAGTAAAAACTGCCAGGAATGACCGTGTCCAGTTTGAACTGTTGGTGAACCATGATCCCTAAGAAGGGGCTGGCCTGGGGTAGGAAAGTGCTTTGGGGGATTTTTTTATTATTATGCTGATAGCTTAAAGCTTGTAATTTTTGTGGTTTCTAAGAGTAAAGTTACTGTTGTTAAGAGGCTCCTTTGCAAAGCCTGTAATTCTTGCTGTAGAAGGTAGAAATTAAAAGATAGTGGAAGATAGATAGAAGAAGTCTAGAAAGCTGGTAAGGACTTCAAGGCAGCGCGTAGGGATTCAGGACTTTTTGAACAGGACTGTCTGGGGCAGAGCAGAGGTATCTTGCGTCTCAGGGAAAGGAGGCCAGCAAAAGGTCTGATCCTGGGGAATATGTCTTAAAAAACCCTAGATTTAGGTACTGCCCCCTCTCAGCTGGCTTAAAAGCACATGGTCCTGTTGCAACAGAGGTATACCCATACCAAGTGGTGCAAGGTTTGATATTTGACCCTTTTCTTGTGTTTTTCTTTTTTATTCCTGAAGAGTCAGCCCTCTGCCCTGCAGAGTCACAAGGCTGGGCATTCATAGTTTATCTCTGTGTAATGATGAGTTAAGGGGGCGAGAACAAGGGCACTGTACAAACAAGACAGAGCTTTTGTTAAATGAGTGACTGGTACAAGAAGGCTGAGACATCTGTTCCTAGTCCTGGTGTGGAGACAAACAAAATAAGTCAGGAGCTCTTCTTGAATGAAAATACATCCTCCTTTTGAGCTGCTCCCACGCTTCTCTACCTGGAGCGTGAAAGGGGGCAGAGTTGCAATGTGCTGAGCTCTCTGTCCCAGATGATCAGGCCATGAAAATGGAGTGCTTGCACATGGGCGTTTCTCGTCTGGATGAGCGCAGTGACATGTTCCCCTGTCTGGGACATGATACCACAGGCAGGGAAAGCCACTGCTCGCTCACGCAGAGTCACTGGATCTGGGAAACGCGAGCAATGAAAAATTGTAATTGCTGTTTCAAAGACCTGACAGCTGAGGCTTAGTAGATACACAAAGGTAGCCAAAAGGTTACTGGATGATGAAAGCTGGACAATAAGCTTTCACTTATGGAGCTAAACAATCGACCAGTATTATGATGTCACATTTGAGTCCTTATGATGTGGGAGTCCTTCTGATTTTTTTTTTTTTTTTTTGAGCTGTCACAATGCATTTACAGCTTTTCAAAATGGGACCCTTTCTGCTTTTCTTTTGTCTTCAAGTTCAGTCCTGCGTACTGTTGTGTTTTAGGAGCTGATTCACAAGCAGCTCAGGTTTCTTTGCAAGCAGGATTGCCCAGTCAGCTGTGGGGGGTTGTGTGGGATCACTGGGGAGATTAAATTATTCTCTTTGGGTAAAGAGAGCTCTAAGTCAAGTTACAGGACATACATCAGAGGTCATCCAAGTGATTTATGTCATCAGGCTAGACCTGGTGTCTTACTAGTTACTTTGAAAGTGTTCCCCTTCTGAGAGTGGGGATCGCTGCCTTTTTTTGTTTTCCATCAAGGAGAAGAAACCTGGATCTGGCAGTCAGATACCAACTTTATTGTGCAAGCGTTGTTGTAGAGCCAGAATGTCTGCTGGAAAACAGCACTTACCAGTATGCAGCACTTACCCAAGATGGGGATGTATCATTATAGCCCACTTTTCAAGGGTAGGGAATTTAGGACTCGAAAAAGTCCAGTCCGTCACACAATCACACTGGCTGAACTGGTGCTGAAGTTTGGCTCCCGATTCCAATTTCCAGATGTTTTGGCTTTCCATATGAGACAGCCTCTTTCCCCGCAAAGGCTCTGCTGGCTTCAGTGTGATCTCAGGCAAATCCCCTTTCTGCTTCGTTTTGTGTAAACGTGGCACAGCAATACAGATAGATGGGTGCCTCGCTCAGTAGCTACATTTTATAAGTCAGAGGCTTTATTCTTACTCAAAGCTCTCACACAAATAAATATTTAACTCTCATTTCTTTGATATTTTTTAATTTTTGTAGGAGTTCTTATGGAAGGATGCATTAATATCAGCACCAGCATGGGATTTTTTTTTTTTCCCCCCCTCTTTTTAAACTTGATCTCTGGTTTTGCTGTAGGGAGCTGGCAGGTCCCAGGGCCTGTGAAACCTGGCTCTGGCACCAGAGGGCATCCTGAGCTCCACAGCTCACTGGGGCTACCTGAAAAGTTTCCACTGAAATTAGTTTTCAAGGGAAATTCTTTGCTTTTTATTATGTGTTTATTTTTACAAGAAATAGCTACTTTCTTCTGAAAACTTTTGGAGGAGATTTGTTTAAATATTTCTTTCCAAAGCTTGCAGATTTTGTGGCTGAGGGGAGCACAGAACTTTCTTAAAGCTACTTAGACGATTTCTACAAAACCTGTAGCTTTCTCTTCTTATATTTTTCAGGGCAGGAAAAAAACCAATAGGGAGCAGATCTAATTGCAAATCTCTGTGCTTTGTGGGTTTTGTGACCCTATCCCCAGGGGAGAACAGCCTGAAAGAGATAGTGGGACAGCATGAGGCTCACAAGTATGGGAACGATAATCCTCTTCATGGGAGCGCTCTGGCAGAGGGGGATGTCTGAGCAGAAACTGTATTATTGGCCATTAGTTCTGAGGGAAATGCTGGAGGATGCCAAAGAAAACAGAGACATGAATGCAGGCCGCGCACGCGGAGGGTAGGTGCGGAGATGCCCGCCGCGGGGATCCCGGCTGATAAATAGCCAGCCACGCACACACAGAGCGTCAGGCACCAGGGAAAATCCAGTGTATTTTTCCACAGTATTTGCCAGTTGGCAGCTTTAGAAGTACTTTGTAAACATCAGTTGATGAAGGTTAAAGCACGCAGAGAGTTGTCATCTTGCAGGGCAGGAGAGGAGCACAGTTCCCTTTCTACGGGCAGAAAGGGGAGAGATTAAAGGCCCTGCTCTCCATCAATACTCCTACTTTAAGTGCATAGTTATTAGCTACCCTGCTTTTCCAGAGAAGCTCGCTCCCTGCAGCTCCTGACCATTTCACTTGGGATGAAAGGAGCCCATTTTAGTATTTTTGGCCTACGTGCCGTGCCTATGCACAGATGGTGTCAGTGGCAGCACCGGGAACAGCCGCGATTACCAGACGCCTGCCCGCCCCGTGGGTCGGGCTTTCCTCGCAGAGCCGGACATGTTAGCTTGCAGGTGTGAAAGCACGTTTGTGCACAGCTACACGTGTGCAAGAGAAGGGACGCGCAGGGAACGTTTTGGTCAATACCAACTATATTACAAACTCTGTAAGGCAAAGGCTGTTTTTCTCTGATTTGGCACAACAGCAAGCATCTTGGCTGCGTTCCACAAACAAAAGTAATAGTAAACCTCGTCATGGATGCTGCAGGCAAAACGAAAACTGAGTGTTCGGGGCCAGTCCCCCTCTTCAGCCTCTGTGGAAGCTAGTCCAGTTGTTGTGCTTAGGGTTTTTTCTTTTTAATGTAGCCATCTGTTCTGCTCACTAGGGGTCCTGTTCAGAGCCAAATGGTTGTGTTGCCTTCAATTCATATTGGATAAATCCCAGAAAACAAATCAGGGATGCTTTCCTGGTATCTTGGGCTCTCCCTGTGCATGGGAGTGGTCCTGATGGAGATCTTTCTCTGAGGTGTTCCTCCACTTCTGTGACAGGTCACCGCTCAGTAACAGAGGACTTGCTGACACCAACTGTTTGGATGGGAGCTCTCCAACCACAAAGTAACTTCCAGGAGCTGAGGGCCAGCACCTCTTTAGAAGTAGAAGCCTAGGCAAATGGCAGGCACAGATCCCGTGTGCTTGCTAAGCAGTGTTTGTGTTCTCTAGTCTCACCAAACTCCCACTCTCCATTTGCTTTATCCACCTTCTGTGTCTCATCTCACACCCACGAGCAAACTTGGTGAGCGCTCTTGGGGAGAGATGTCACTGTGGTGCAGCACTTGGGACCCTCGTCCTTGAGCTAAGGGGTGCCTAAGTAGGACACTGCTACTGATAAAGGGATGAAAGTGCAGCTGGGTGAGACTGCCAGCAGAGCCTCTTGTTTACCCAGCTGAACGGCTGGCCTCATATTCTCAGTGCAACTCCCTGAGATGAGGCTGCGCAGGAGCAGGAGACTTAACAGCAAAACCTAACACCACGTAGAGCTGAAGTGTCGGAAGCGGGTAGGGAAGCCGGGCAGTCCCCCGTTTGTGGCTGGCAGGGGGGAGCAGAGGGGTGGGGTGAGTCACGAGGTAGCAGAGCCCCATGAGAGCCGGGGCGTCTCTCCTCGCCCTTGCCCTCTGGCTGGCACGGCAGTCGGTTCTGCTTCCCGGCTGGCTGCGGCACTCGCAGCCTGCAGAGACCTGCTTGTCACAGCAAGTGTGTGTGCTCTGCTCTCCGTGTCTCCCTTTCCACGCTTCTTCTTGCCTCTTATTCATCCTGCAGACCCTCTCTGCATTTTCTGTTCAGCTCTTCCTCTCTCCTGTCATCCTCCTCTTCTATTCTCTCCTCCATTCTTTTCTCACCCTGTGCTTTTCACCTTGTCTTTCTGTCATGCTTTTTCCTGCTATCAAGCTCTTCTGCTCTTTAATTCACCGCCTTCCTTGGGCTGCTGTCTCCTTTTTTCTCCCCCACTCTTTTTCCCCTTTGGCACTCTGCTGTATGGTGAGTTTCTTGAATCTGTTCACTCTCAGATGCCACTCACGGCTTCCTATGCTACAGGGCAACATAAATTATGTATCGCTCAAATAACTGTCTTGCCAAATCTATATTAAACTCCCTCGTTAAGTGTATTTATGATACTGAATTGAAGGGATCCAGGAATCGACTGGCAGGCTGCAGGCCTGAGCTGGAATAGAACATAATTTTTCTTTTCCAGGTAGCTGGGATGAGGACAAAGTGGGAAGGGCAGTGATACTGATGGAGGACCCTCCATCCATAGCTCAGAAGCAGTTAGTGGGTTTGGGGGCTCAAGAACTGCTTGGCACCAGCAATTACAATGTGCTGATGCATGATCTCTGATTGTTGAACAGAAGCAATTGGGTGTGTATGTACGGTGGAGGGGGCAGCTCTTTGAATGTATGGAATTGGGAGTGCACTCAAAAGGATTAGTGGGAACAATTATTTCCAAAGCCAGGATATAGAAGCTGGAGGCTATTCAAGTCACTAGTGTTTAGCACCCAGAGCAGTTTTATCCCAGCGTTGGGGGGAGAATGGGGGAGCAAGGGAAGACTAAAAAACAGCTTTACAAGAAAAAATTAAAAGTAGGTTAGCAGAGAAAATGAGTTTATAAAAAATGGAAGAGCAGCCGGGAGGCACAACAGTAACTACTGCATTGTGCTTACAAAGCTAAACACGTTAAGATGAATAAATCCCTAAGCTGGATGGCTTATGGCCCAAAATATTAAGAAAAGCTGGGCCTGATTGCAGGCTGCTGCCAGATCCAAAGAGTGAATGTGTTCATATAAATCATTTTAATACAAAACATTCCTAAAGCAAGGTCCTAAATTTCAACTTCTTCCAAGTCTAAGGGTGTTTGCATCCAATGCCGAGGGGTCAGGTTGATTTCTAAAACATATTAACAGCTGTACTGGATCAGACCAAAGGTCCAACTCCCCTCTAACTGTGGTTTGTAGCAGTTGTGTAGGGTAAAAAAAAAAATAAAATTAGAATGGGACATGCATATAGCAACTGTCCCTTGTGCTCTGTTCACCCAGTGACCTGCAACTCTGTACCCAGAGCCATCCTAGCCCTGGTCTGATGTTGATTTTCATGTGAGGAAACCCAAGATTAATTTGTCATTTGTTGTGTGGATTAGGGCATCCTACTTGCTCTCCCTGGATCTTAGTTTCCCTGTCCGTAAAATAATGAGAATGCTCACATAGGTGATATGTAAGGGGAGAGATGGCTAAGATCTCCTGTAGAAGTGCAGTGCGTGCCTCTGTTGTGCATGTAATACACGTGGACTGAATTCATCATGCACTGAAGCTGATGAAATTAGGTAGATGATTTTCTTATTCCCAGGGGGGCTTTGCATCTTGCAGTATTTCCCAGGTAAACTTCACTCTAAGGCACTGAAGTTCAGGTTCATCTGCAGATTTGGACGCGTATGTGCCCTTGGTCACTTTCTGAGTGCTTGGGGCTCTCCACAGAAAGGAAGCTGTGAGAATCTGGGTGGAAAGAGTGGAGAACGCGACTGAGGGTTTCAACAGAGCTGATGAAATCACATCCATAAACAGCAAAACTCAGGGGTTTTGGTCCCTCTATTATTTATAAGGTCTTTCATCCACAAAGCATTCTTTCTGGTTTCATGTGTACTAACACTCACAATGTCTTTGTCCTGCGGGTCAGCGTCTGTCTCCTGTTGCAGTGCTCACCACCATCTCCAAACAGACCCTGCTGATTTAGTCTCACCTGGGTGCATAGTACTCTCTTCCTCCAAAAACTGCCAGGATTAGTGTCCTTCTCTCCCAGGAAATTGAGCCAATCTCTGGATCTAAAAAAGCTGAATCTACAGATTTTGTTCAGAACTGGCACGCTCTGAGTTGTGTCAGTTTGCAGCTGAGCATCTGGCCTCATGCCATCAGATGTTTAAAAAAAAAAAAAAAAGGTGCTGTTGCTGATCTAAACTTTTGTAAACCCTTAATCCCAATTATTTGTATGAGTTTGGTTTGGTTTGGGTTGGGGTTTTTTTGTTTTCTTTTCCAAGGCTGGCCAAACTAGGTATTGAATACAGAAACTAGTGAGGCAGTAACTGGGGTTACAAGGGCAGATACTTGTGGCTAGCAAAGGACTTCAGGGTAGCCTGCAGAGCTGGTCTGTGCTAACCTGCTTGGGAATGTCAGCTTAGAAACAACATCAGCTGTCGCTGGAAAGATTTTTTAAACACATTAGAGTGCTCTAACAAATGGCTGTTGCATTTTAACATGAGAAAATGCAAAGTGATGCATGGCTATGGCTGTTCAGATTCAATTAGCGTTAACGCCCTTCCATTAAGCTCCAGCTTGCAGGGCTGCCTCTGGCTTGGGAGCCTGCTGTGCCAAGGAAGGCTGCTGCTGCCTCGCCAGGGTTGGGGCGATGGGTCATCTGGAGAGGACACGAGATGCCGTGCTTGAAAGGAGCATGGCTGTGTTCTCAGCAGCGTGCATGGGAGGACCTCCCAGTACCGCTGAGCACAGCCACGGCATCTCTCTGAGCCTGACTGGAGAGCTGTCGTGTTTGTTTGCTGTGGGTTTAGTATTGCTTTGTGTGGGGCGAATACACTAAGCGTTGCTGCTTGTGGTTTAGTTATTGTCTGACTGAGGCTATTGCTGCTGTGCTTGGATTGATTATGGCAAGTCATTTAGCTATGTTTTAGAGGGTTTCGCTGCTGCTGTGGCCAAAATGGACAAAAATGGGACTGTGTGGATAAAGGCACTTCTAGGAGTTGGAGAGGTCTGAGCTTGGCTCTAAGCTGTTGCATGATTTCTGTTTTTGGATTCTTGGTAAAAATGAGGATAAAACTATTTCAATTCTCGTATGTTAAGAGCTTTCCAGCACAAGAAAATGCCTCCTTGTGTGTGTGTGTGTGTGTACGCTAACTAGCACAATGGAGCTCTGATCTCAGTCAGAGCATCTTATCCAAACTGTATTAGAGATAAACTTCGAGGAACCTTCTACCTTTTTAACTGAATTTTAATAGGATTGATTGTTAGCTTGTGCAGAGCGCTTACACATGTAACTATTACTCAGTTTTAATAAGTGAACCAGCTGAGGAGCCAAAAGGCATGATCACAGATCAGTGAAGGGTGGCAGAGTACAGAATGAGACTGGTGTCCTGCCTTTGAGTCTCTTGCTTTCACTACAGAGCTTCACCTATAGGACAGCAGTTAGGGATGGCTACTACTAACTAGAAGCACTATGTTTTCATGACAAGATATGAACATAACTGACTTCTAAAGTACTTAATATAGGGTATTTCTTTCTCTTACACTTGCTACAGCAGCCCTTTAAGGTGTATATTCAAGCTACTTAAATTTAAGCCAGTGAATCCATACTCAATTAATTTCTCCTTTCAGTGGCAAAACATTAAGCAGTTGTTTAGGCATGCATTGCTTCAAAAAGGGCCAGTATGAAGCAAGACTGAATCAAGAAGGTACTTGAAATGAATTCCCACTAGGGAAGACAGCTGTTTTTCACCTGTATCCTATGGACCATTGGAGATGTCTGCTGTTTAGGCGTCCTCAAAAGGTAGCTAAGAAAAGTGAGCTCATATGTTCGAGAGGTGTTTTGAAGGAAATACTTCAACTGCAGAAGCAGGGAAAATGTCCCACAAGAAGGGGATGCTATTATTTTCTGATTCGGTGGCACCCAGACACCTCATCACATGTTGGTGTCCTGTTATGACAGACACAGATAAACTTGCCTAGGAGCACGCAGGCAGCCTGCAACAGAAGGAACCCAGAATTTGATCTAGTTTTCTGACAGATGTCAGCATTACCTCCCTTTCTTCATACTGCAGCTTGCTGAGTCCTTGCCTGCTGTTGGAACCAAATAATCCCACCTTTTGGCTCTTCCTCTCCAATTTTCCTCTTTCATTGGCACATCTAGTGTCTTTTGGGGAGATGCAGACATTGTTTTGGGGATGATATTGCAAAGAAAATGCTTGGGCTTCTCTGCAGTCTTGCTGCTGTTAGCTGAAGTTACATGAATCTGAACCAACAGGAAAATCCACATGGGGTCAGGGTGAGTTTTGTGCCAGAACCTGTTTTTTTGGCCGTATGTGACAGAAACCTGAAGCAGCCAGAACCTTGAAGTAGAATCGCCTCACATCAAAAGGCCAAAAAAAAAAAAAAAAAAGCCTCAAGTCTGTAAAACTGGAGTTAGGGGAACAGTCTATTAAGCTAAAAAAAAGGTAATTCTTTAATTAGAGAAATCATTGGGTGAGACATATTAGCTTTTAAAACAAAGTGTCTTTGCACAGTGAATCTATTTCTTCAGTCTTGGTTTCCCTCCCAGCAACTTCCACTGACTACCTGTTGTGTATAAACCTGCTGGCCTCCTTAAAGGCCCCCAGACACCCTTCTCCCTGATCCTTGCCAAGTTACTCACCCTCTTTCACCTGCATAGCCCTGTGGTGTGTGCTCTGGGTGCTCTTCCCCCTCTTCTAGAGCCTTCTGATGGTCAAGGGACCAACTGCTGGCACAGGGCAAATGGGCAGCTGTCTTCCCACACCATCCCCAAGTGGGGAAGCATGTCCCAGCCATGCCCTTTTTACTGGAGTATGCAATTTACAGTCCCTATGCAGTAAATTGGAAGCAACCAAGCTAAGCAATTATGCCAGCTGCTGCAGCTAGTGTTTGTGGAACTTTCTTCTGGAAGAAACCAGCCCTCTGCAAGATGCAGCTTCCCCAGCCAAGCTCGTGTACCAGCACATGTGATGAGTCCCCTTGCAGAAAGGCAGCAGCACCAGGCTCTGTCTCTCATGTCTCATGAAAGTCCCTGGGGGCAGCTGCTTCAGCAGGCTGACCCTGACAGTGGGAGAGAATGAAGAAGTTGGGAGCAGCAAAAAGATTGCAAGGAGCAATTTTTTTTCCTCTTGTTTTTACCTGGTGCATATTTTTCCAAACCCCACAGACCTAATGAGACTTCAAACAATGTCATGCAGAGGGTCCAAGCTCTGTAATTAAGCCCCTGCAGAGGCTCAGCTTTTGCAGGGGACCCAGCACTTCCAGCCAAGGTGCTGTCACTAGAGAGCGCTGGGGCCCAGGGACACGGATAACTGGGTCACCAAGGCAGCCCTTCCTACATTCAGAGCAAAGGAAAGATCCAACAGAACATCCTTGCAAAACCCTGGGTATGGGAGGAAAATCTGAAATCAGCGAATCTAATGCTGTGTTGCTTTGGATGGGTTTAACAACTTGAGGCATCTGAGTTGGGAAACTTTGACTCTATTGTTCCTATTAATAATTTAATTGAAAGCTGGGCCAAGGCCCTGCCTTAGGATGTACAGTAAAGCTCAGGGAGGAGGTTTAAGGTGGTTATGGAGCGGAAGGTTTTCCTTGGTAATTAGAAATATTAGGTTTGGCTTTCCCTTGTCTTCCTGGAGGAATTTCAAGGGTGGGGTGATCCTGTTGTTTGGGTTTATAGCTTGCTATGTTGACAGAAGGATTCATAGGATGAGGTTGTTTTTCCTTTTTCTTTCCATCTTTCTGTGCAGCTTGATGGTGCTGTAACAGCTAGCCATACTAAATTCAGGGCAGTGATAGTGTACTACAGAAATGGCCGTTGGTATATCAGTATGTTAAACGTAAATTGTGAATTACTGTTGATCAGAAGTGAAACAGCTGGTGGTCAGTAATATCTCCCATTTCTGAAAAATGGTACTGGAATTTCCCTGTCCAACTTCCAATGAGTTCAATGAAAGTTAAACAATTAAAACATTTCTCTTTGGCTGTCTCACCTTAAGTTCATAATGTTAAATTATACTCCAAAAGTGTGGCTCTAAAAACATCCTTATTAAGATACCTTATAAGACCAAAGTAGCAGAATTGAAGTGCCAGGATCAGATTTTAATTTTTTTTCATAATAGTAGGTACAGGCCTATTCCTCTTGGCAAACTGGGTTAAGTAGTTAATGTTAAACTGAGATCACCAGGTCACTGGCACAACAGAGGAACTAGGTGAGAAAATCAGCAACTTGCACTTCATTACTAGGGGATGCTGGAGAGATTAAGGTGAAATCATAAGTTTCAGAAGTCAATTAAAATGAGGAGGGTGAGGCACGCAAGAATTCAACAGAAAAGGAAAGGACCTCTGCTGGTTTTGCTTTTTATTTGGGAGTTGCTTGCTTTGTGTCGGTCTCTGAGACCGAGTGGGAAGTGGACGCAGTGGGGAGGGCTGTGGCCCCACTGCCCTCCATGTTAGGGGGCCGCAGAGCTTTGTCTCCCTCTGGTGGGTGCTCCAGCTGTGGCATCACAGCTGCCTCCACCTGCCTGTCTCAGGGAGTTCAGCAGCTCAGCTTTGAAATCTCAGGTCCCATGTTACAGCACCCAGCTGTAACATCAACATCAGTATGTCTTCCTAAAATCTAGGATCTGCTTTCAGGATTTACTGGGAGGAGGGCGGCAGGAGAAATAGCCAAATTAGGTGAGAGAACCAGCAGGTGGTGCTCAGTTGTAAATGCAAAGGGTTCCTCCACTACTAAGATGATAGCAAGAATTTTTGCAGTGCAATTGCTTGTCCTAGGTCTCTGCTAATATGCCAGCAATTTTTTCCCAGTAGATTATGAATTTAGATATAATGATGACTGAAAGGGGTTATATGCTACCTAGATAGGGTCCTAGGTTACGAAGTGTCGCAAAAGTGCGTTGTATAATTTGGAAAAAATCTCTGACCAGCTGCAAAATAGGGATTGAAGTCTAAGGTCAAAGAGTTCAGAAAATATAATTATTTGGGTTTTAAAGATGCCTGATACAACTTATTCAAAATACAGTGCTGTAGGAATCCACACAGTAAAAGAAATATGCAGCAACTGCAGAGTGCGCTCTCCCTCCTTTTCCCTCTATTAATCATCTGGTTTAGAGTTCTTTTTTTTGTGCTTTTATGTTGTGTTAAAATAATACACAAGACAGACCCTGGATTAAGTTGTGACTGGAAGATTATAGTGACTAATGTTTACAACAAAGCTCAGGAGGGGAGCTCTGTAAAAAGAGCTACTTCAGAAGTTGGTCATGCATGTAAAACTGGCTCTTATTAAATTTGATATATATATTTTTAATGGTCACTGTAGCCCTAGATTGTATTCTTTTGAATACTGAATACCAACCACCTGACACACATTCTTCCAATAAAAATTCTCTTCAGTTAAAACTATATTTTCTGCTTTAACACTATGTACCCTGAATGTCAATAGTACCCTCCTGAAGTCTTAAATTTCCTTGCACCACAGGAAGGACACTGCAGTAGAGCTTGGAGAAGTATTAAGTTTGGGGCTTGGTTCCTCATACAGCTGTTGCTGTGGCTGTTCAGTTTTATGTAAAAGTGATACTAAAGGTCAGATTCGATAGCGTTTCATAAATAAAATTGGCCTTGACCTAAATCCCGTCCAACCCCACTTGCTGATAGAGCGCAGAATGCAAGGAAGCATAGACTTCATTTTCCTGTTTCAGTTTTTAAAACAATGATTTAGAGCAGTCATGCTCTGAAGGGAGTGTTCCAGTATATCCTTGAATGGTGAAGGTCTACCTGTCTCAAATCTGGCAGGAGAAGGAACATACACCATCACTTTCCTACCCCAAGACATAGACAACAAAATTTAGGGAACAGTATCTCTAAAATAGACTGTTTAAGCATCCCAGAGAATGGGGTTCGGTGCTTCCAAAAGCATTGAGGGCTTTCTAGATGATTGAATAAAATGAGTTAGTAAGCATTCATGGGCTACCAAGAAAGCTCATGTGGCTAAGGCCGTGCTTGTGAGAGGGCTCTGCGAACAACACGCGTGTGTAGGGAGGAAGATCAGATTGCTGATCCCTGCCTAGCTAGTGGAGACGAGGTGTCCTGAATGGGTTTGTCTCCGATCACAGCGGTAGGGCACATCAGACCTTCTTGTTGTTACCTATCCAGTCCAGCATTCTGTCTCAGACTCATGGAAGCAATAACTGATTTATAAATCCTCCACTTCAAAAGTAATAGTGGTCTCTCCTAACTTTTAAGCTAAGTGCTGTTCCTTTTAACGAGCCTAACAGGGCTGGAACTTCTAGTATAACCAGTGGGAACTTCTCAGCCACAATACTTTGCTTAGGCAGCTGTTCAAGGCAACAGTACAGCAAAATACTGCTCTCCGAAAATTACACTGTCTGAGGTCTTTCTAGTCACTTGAAAGGAGGTAGATGGAAATAAACTCTGAGCTTCATTATGCTGATGTATCTAAAGTGTCACAGGAAGTGTTTTGCATCAGGGAAGCCAAAGCAACATTTAAGCAAATGGCTGTGGAATGGCCTTTTGACAGCAACCAGCTTCAGCCAGGCACCTGTTTGACATGTACCTGACTCGATGGCCAGCTATGTTCCTACTGAAAGCTGCGGGGACGCAAGCTTCCACTGACCTCCCGGGGGAAACAGGAGCAGGCATTCAGTGGGCAGTGCCGGGGTGTGGGTTTCCGTCCAAGGGCACTGATTAATAACTCCTATAGACTTTGGATTTGGCAAACTCTCAGCATTTCTGCAAGTCTAGCTGTGTTAAGGTGCATTTGAGGCAGTCTTCCTAGTGTAATTAATTAATTCAGAAAAATGCATTTAACTAGGCTGGCAGAAATAAATTAAGAAAATCAGAGCCCAATTCAATGGAAGCTGTGCTTGCTTTGACAACCAAAACACTGCCTTTGAAACAGATTCCTGTGAATTAATCTAATCAGAGTTTCTCTGTTAAGTATGCTTGCTGACAACAGAACTGTCATCTGGGGGAAGAGTGTTACATCAGTACATTAAAAAAACCCCACACAACTCAAACAAAAAAACCAAAACCCCCAAATCCCATGACATTAGACAAATCTAGAACTGTAACTTGGTGACTGGACACACCTGGTGGTTACAGGAAGTTTAGTTAGTGATGTCTAAGATTATAGCAGCAACTATGGGTGCTCAAACAGAATGAAATTAGCATTGCTGACGAGCCAAGACAACTCAGATGGACACCCAGATCTGTCATAAAGGTTGCATCACTCAGATGCACCATATCTTAATATGGAAAGTGAGATGAAAAATGCAAACCACAGCCAGGAAGAAATTCAGGAATGGTCATTGTCTCTAGCTGCTCATGTGGCACCTGCAGTTTTGAATTTGTAGTCTCTTATCACTGACGCACTGGAGGGTTTGGCAGGTGATTCATGTACACTGATTCACAATTCATCCTGGGTGAAGCTTGCAACAAAAGGCATACCTTTGTGTCGTATATGTGGGGAAAAAACCAGAATCCGTGATCAGATTCTTCACTAGCGTAAATTTTCTTCACACTGATCTACGAACTTCTGCCTGTGCAGTTGGAATCGAGATTTTGTTCTGGCAATTTACACACCATCTCTTGCTTACCTATGGGTAGTTTATTCAGATGATGGATTAACTGAGCAATCATCTAGCAACACCCTGCTCTCTACTGCTCCCGGTCCAACTCGGTACAGCTGCGTGATGCTGTGTGGGGCTGCACAGACTTACTGACTTGGCTCAGTGCTAATTTAGGAATCTCCACAGCCTGCTGCCTGCGGTATTGCTGAGCTTTTTCTCCTTTATACCTTTGGTGCTTGCTCTCACACCCTGGACACAGTAATACTCTACTACAGCAAAACATCAGTTATAATAATTACCTAGAAAATCATGACCTCAATGTATCATCAAACAGATTTATTTTTTATATGTGGTGTTTTGTTTTGTTTTTCTTATGGGAAGCCTATCCAGGCCAGAAAATCCCAGCAGCTTCTCCCTTTTCAAGTAGTTACTTTTGACTCAGCAGGAGGAGGAAATGGCCTGCAATAATCATTGCCTGTCAATCCAAGGACTCCCAAGACCAAACCCAACAAAGCCTCTCAGCAGTTCTCAGAGTGCCAGCACAATTGGTGGTTTTGAAATGCCAGTCAGAGCTGTGCTGGGGCATCCTCTCTAGTTTCTTACAGACATTTCTTACAGAATGAGAGCCACAGACCTCTCTGAAGGAACAGGAAGGTCCAAGTATCAAAAGCACTAGTTCTGGAGCTTATGTTCTTCATGCAAGGAGATTGTCACAGAAGTGGCATTACTGTCCTGTTCTAAGCCTTGAGCTGCTGTGGGACTTATATGTGAAGGCTTAGGGCCCCAGACAGACTCCACCAGCATTAATGGAACATGTAATTGATTTTGTAGTGAAGAAAAAAGATGCATCCTGCAACCTTGTGAATAAAGAAAGGTCTACTCGATTAATGAGGCACGATTCAGATGCACATGGTCCTGGAGCACCTCAGAACGATCAGCCACTTTCCCAAAGACAGCTTACACTATCATTCCGAATGTTTACCTTCCCAGTACAAACAACAAAAAAAAAGAGCTGTATTTATTGACAGGGTAAACAGGTACACTTTTCTCCAAAGAAACCAGTTTGGTTAGTCAGCCTGGGTGTTGACAAGAGATGGAAGGAAATCATTAAAAGAGACTGCATAGTAGGTATGATAATTAGCCATGTGGTTGGTACCAAACAATGGAGGCTTATGCAGAGCCTAGGGAATGT
This sequence comes from Balearica regulorum gibbericeps, assembly GCF_011004875.1. NCBI lineage: Eukaryota > Metazoa > Chordata > Aves > Gruiformes > Gruidae > Balearica > Balearica regulorum. Next base: position 67,736,560 of record NC_046184.1, read on the forward strand.
GGAGAGATAATTTTACCTTTCCAAACAGGAGGGCATCAAGCTGTGCTTCCCTGCCTGGGAAGTAGGTCAAGAGGAAGTGCACTTTCAATTCATATTCATCTCATAATTATTTCACATACTGAAAAACAGCATTTCTATCAAGGGAAAGATGCCTTTGTGGCCAGTCTTATGGAAGAACAAGCCTCCACTCAAAGCACCAGCATACATATTTGACGCTTTCAGCATCAGCGCCCATCAGCACTGCCTTCCACATGAGCTCTCATTGCACTCTGCTGTTAGTCCTGACCTTGCTGAGCTTCAGCCACTCGGGGCATCACCACCAGTTGATCCGGAGTGCTGGATCCTAGCACAAGAGTGCAAAGAGGTCCAACTCTCTGCTCAAAGCTAGGCCAATTGTTAAGATACATGAGGTTGCTCGGGGTTGTATCACTAAAGTGTTAAATGGATGGAGTGTCCAAAACCTCTCTGAGCAACCTATTGCAATGTTAGACCACCATCACAGAGACTTTTTCTTTCTCAGAGGTTTCAAAAGTGTGTTTTTAAAAAAGGATGTCAAAGGTTAGGTAAGGATAAATCTATATTAGTCTAGGTAGAGAACAAGTGTTGTGTAGTCATCTACAGTACCTGTTCTTGGGTTTTTTGGTATATAAGAACTATATTTCTGAAGTAGAAGAGAGCCTTTCCCAGCAACGTAAAAATCAAATACTTATTTTCAAAGTAAATTTCCCATGATTAGAAGGAATGTGTAAAGCAACAGGGAGGGAGGGAAGTGAAGCAACAGTGTCTTAGAAAATGATGACATGATAGCTCTAATTTAGCATTCAACTATAGAGAAATGTAAACATAAGACTAAAGACGGCCATTCCAATTTGACAAATCTTCTGTTATATGTTGAAAAACAATGTACGTAGGATGTGAAACACTACCACTAGAAAGCACAGTGCTTTTCAAGCTTCAGTGTATAATCTCCACATATGCCACTTACTAATGTTTCTTAAAAACAAACAAAAAACCCCCTACTTTTAAAAAAGAATTGCCAATAGCACAGAAAACTAAATCTGCTGCACCAAATTGTGTATGTTCCAGATCTTTTTGTGTAGTAAAATATTTAGTAGCTAGTTCTATTCTCTGCCCCAGTTAAGCTTTTTTTTTTCATAAAACTTTCTTGGTTTCACTGTAATTGAGAAATAGTTGCAGTATTATTTCATCACCACTTTTTCAAGATAACTAAATTGAACTCCAGTGGAGATAGTACACTATAGGTTTTATTTTAACCTGGAAAGTTGAGACTAATCCTTTATGTTAATTTTTGCCAGCTAAGGAAGGCAGTAAAATCAGAAATTTCTGACCGTCTTCATAGTCAAGATTTTAAACTTAAAAATGAGCTAATATGAGGAGGCTGATTTGGTGGGGAAAAAATCCACTGTTTTTTATTCCTCTACTGGAATTACTTCCCCTGTAATAGTATATATAAAACACAAAACTCGGCCCTTGCATCAGTTATATTGCCTGAAATAACAGTATAACTGCAGACATGCCTGGGATGAATCAGTCTTTTTCTTAAGGTCAACAACTGTTATTTTCCTTCTGACAGACCCCTGACTTCTGTGTACCTCAAAGCCCTGGTTTCTCCCTACTATATATTTATTTTTTTCCTGCTGCCAGCCATTTTTACCTGTTTCTGCTATAACGATTTTATTTTCTTCACAAATAGCAGTACTAAAATCAAGTATGTAGCTATAATGTTGTAGAAAAGATTGTATAATGTTTATTAGGAAGGCTATTTTCCCAAAAATTTTTACTTTTTTCTCCTTCCCCCCCCCCCAGCTATTGCAGTAGATCTGACTTAAGAAAAAACAAACAAACAAACAAAACCAAAAAAAGCTGTTTGGTAGTTGTGTTTATACATGGTTACATGCTCCTTTTTTTTGTTTGAGGTAAGTATGATAACAGACAACAAAAAGTCTACCAAGAATTAGCTTTATATTCATACCACATCTTTGCTAAATCAACACTTGATTATTATCAAGACTCTAATCTCATAATCATTAGCCCTTTCAGTCCCAGTAAACCTCTGAAACATCGTGAACACTTGCTCTTTGCTTCCCTATAATTCTCAAACAGCAGCATCTAATAGGAAGAAAAAGTATCAACTAGACAACTTCATCCATCTGTTCTTAGTTTTTTGGGTATACCCTACACATTTTGGATCCTTCATCAAGGTACTCCAAAAAAAAACATCTGGCAAGCTAATGCTATGCCTTAGTGTTTTCCCCTAGGACTCCCCAATCCAACAGAGCTCACTAGCAGCACATCTAATCATCATTACTGTTAATATAGCACAAGCTTCTAAAAGGAGTAAGTACTCAGTATTTTAGTGCTTCTTTGAACTTCTAGTCTTTCTAATGTAATTTTCCCAGTAGCCTCTCATTTCTTTGGTAGTAGTGCCTAACAGATTTCCAATAATTTTCAAGCTGAGTGGAGCTAGTTAATTCCTAGAAAAGAGACTGCCAGGGCAAGGCTAGTAACTCCTAGTAATGACTAAGTAATTAGAACAGGAACTGAACCCTAGTCCCAGCATATTCTGAAGCAACATTGAAAATAATCTCCTCTTTTCTTGTTAGGATGTTAAAACAAGAGCTTTCTATCATGCTTCTAACCTGCCCAAGCAAAGATACAAGATTTACTTTCTGTTCTGTTTACTATATCTCTGTTTAGTCCTGCATTTGGTGTTCCCAAACAGCTTACTTCCCAAAGCAACCAGGAAAATGATGAAAGTAAGTGGTTGGGAAGAGAAATTTGGACAGAAGTAGTGACACTTAGACAGAAAAATGTGAATGAAAACTGGAAATTATTCTAGGAAAACTTACTAGATGTCTAAACCCCACAATTTCATAATTGTGAATAAGGATATCTTTGGTTAGTGGTACCTCCTTATTAAGTGAGGAAGTAAAGGCAGCTATTAAAAATATATCAAATAAATGAGGAAGAGGAGAGGAAAGAGGTAGCAATTATGTAAATTAGAAACTGTGGAAATATAACGAGGGAGAAGACTTGAGAATGAGCAAAGGAAACCTCTACCTTGCAGCCTAAGGACAGTAAGGCATTTTAAGGGATAATAGCAATAAAATAATTCCTAACAATAGTGCAGCTCACTAGCAGAAGATGGTGAAAGTCTTAATGATCCAGGAAAGGCAGTAATACTCAATAGTTCTCTTTTGTGTTTCGAAGGAAGTAGGATGATGTAATTGTGCATCCTGGGAATGCAGCAGTACCTTCCAACCCTCCCGAGTAACTATGAAAGATGATAAATAGCAACCATAAAATAAAACTCAGCATGCCTAGGTAGCACCAGATAAGCCAGAGAGTTGTGTGAGATGCGTAGCTTTCTCATGCTAATTTATAATAAGTCTTTGAGCAAAAAGGAAACTTTTGAGTCTAGAGGAGAGTTAAAGAAAGACAAAGCAAGATGACCTAGATAATTCTGGCCCAGCTTGTTTAATAGTAGAGGGCGAATATTGAGAAAGCTTAAGACAGGATTCAGCTAGTAGAGGTAGAAAGGGAATATAACGTATTGTGCCCAGTATAAAGTGAGGTTTGGAATTTTTTTGCATTATTTTTTATTTCAGAAAATATTATTTGAAAATATCCATTGTGTTATGTGATACCCTGCCAGATTTATTGCCCTTTACAGCCCTTTATCGGCCCCAGTGATGTGCTCTGGTGGCCAGAATTAGTTGGTGCTGTAGCTGGATTTGGCACAGATGTTGAGTGCTAGAGCTGGAACCATCCAAACAGGCATCAACATATTGACTGTTGCTGAGACAGTTCAGTGTTTTTTATCTGTGTCATTTCTTGAGCCCAAAGCTGGCTTAAAATAATTGCTATAAAAGCCTGTAGAATAGACTATGTGAGAGGTAGCCTGTGATAGAAGGCATGTGGGCAATGAGGCTACAAATATGGCTAAGGGAGCATGTAAGACTAATATTTTTTTAACAAAAATCTATTCATTTTTATTTGTGGGGATACGGAAGGCAAGAAAAGATCATTTAACTTTGTGTGTCACAAAGTGAAACCCGCCTCTGCTGAACCGGTATGGGTAACTTGATTCTAATCAACATGGTCACATGCCAGGTAGTTTTTTCAGGCCAATTTGCATTGATTTGGCATGAAATAATAGATAAAAGTAACTGTAATCAGTTTCATATCTATTTTTTTTTATTAATAGCTAGATACACTACAAGTGAGGTACAGCTTATGAGCATTAAGAACGATACAACTGGAAGGCAGCGATTCGGAAATGGATTTAAGGGTCCTAATGGAAATAGAGCTGAACACGAGCTTACTGCGGGACATGGTAGTTCTACAGTGATGACAGGAGCAGGGCTGTGTTCATAAGATTCATTAGTTTAATATCAGAATAACATGAGAAACTCTCACAGCTGAGAAACCCATAAAATCTGGAAAGTGCACAGGAAAAGAGTCATACAAGTTATGAAAATATTAAAAAATGCCTTCCAAAGGGAAACTGAAAGAGATCCAGCTGTCCTGCTTGAAAGAAGACTTGATTCAGACTTAATAAGTAGCACAGAGACTAGCTGGTACTAAACCAACTTTGTATTATTACTGGAGAAAGCATACAAAAAACCCTATAACAGGAAGCTGAATTGAGCTAAGTTTAAATTAGAAATGAAGACAGTGAGATATCTTGCCAAGAGAGGGAGTAAATTCTCTAGCTCTTGAAACCTTCAAATCAAGATGTGACACCTTATATGCTCTTGTCACATAGCAGTTACTGGACTCTGTACAGAAGCAGCAAAGTGATACAACATCAGCCTTGCACAGAAGGTGACACTGAATAATTCAGTGATCCCCAAGGACTCATGAGTATCTATTACTCTTCCTAAACTTTTGAAAAGTATAGCTGTACACTGGTGAACTTGAGTCAGGTTTGGTGCTGATATAGCTGTTATTCTATCAATCTATTACACTGGGGGTAAAGTTAGACTTAGTCAATTTTTTAACTTAATCAAGTATCCTGTGTAACAACTTTGTTCAAACAGCTCTGTGGGATCAGGATATTGATGCCAAAAGAATGTAAGTTTAAGAGATTCCAAAACCAAGGGTGCTCATAAGGACCTTGCCATGTGATGATGATAAAGTACATTTCTCTTAGTACTGAATTTTATTTTTTTAAGGAAGCTGCATTTTCCTTGAAGTCACTTCTCTGCTTTTGCTTAGCTTCCTGCCAGAGAATAGCACACGTTCTAAAATCTCTCACATATATCTGTATCTTTTATTATTTTCCTCTCTATAAATAATCTAGCATGACTTGAAAAGACAATAGATTGTAGAGTTAAATAGACAGTGAAGGCTGTGTATCATTTGGATCTGGTTATGTCCTGACATCAAAAGTTTTTTTTTTTTTTATTGACTTGATTCACCTAGCTTTAATGAAATCCCAAAGATGTAAATGGTTGCTCAGTAGGTTTATGCAAGGCTTAAATAGATTTATGTCCCTTGAAAAGGCTATAGAACTGTACTAATACTATTGCAGTTGCATGACAAGCTGGATGGGTACCGGACTATCTGAAGGATCTTCCTGCTTTGTCTTTCCCTGTCATAGTTACTTTGACAGAAGACAGCTATGGAACAGCACCTGAAGGTGTTGTTATGTCCAGCCCTTGGCCTCAGCATTGCATGACCTTCTGCAGGATCTTTCAAGTATGTGAATAACCAAGAGTACCAAGGAGATGTCATGTGTGTGGCTCCATGAGCATAATAATTTATATAATGAGCAAAACAATCCTCTGCTTCGCTCTTCTACCCCAAAGCCACCTGAAGTAATGCATGAATAGGTCAACCTTTTCAGAACAGATTAGAAAGGAGTTGATTCTTGGTATATGCTGGAACAGTGTAAGTACTAGCTGGTTTTGGCTAGTAGATTTCCAACTCTTCTCAGGGTTTACCTGTAACAACCTCAATTACGTGCACTAGCAACCATCATTGAATTTCTTGTAGCACAGCTCAGATTGTTGTATTCAGCTGGAGAAAACTTGCATCTCAACCAAGAGTTATATATAACCAATAAATACATAGCAGATAACTGACTGCTTTCTGTTCTTCCTCTGTTTCCAAGATCAAGGAAACATTTTATGCAGAAAATCTCGGTTCTCCACGCAACAGTCTCATAAAACCTGAAATCTCCCATTTTATTAATCAGTGTATTATAAGCACAAAGTGTTTGTTCAAGATATCTTGCTACAGAGTTTGGAATTTGCTCTGTGTTTGCTAAGACCACACACTCAGTGGGTTTTACAGCACTAGGATTACAGAATCCAGTGAGTATAGATACTGTTGTGATAGCCAATGCTTTGACACTGAAGTCTTAACTAAAGAACATCCAAAGCTGAGCATGTGAGTCCCTGCAGCCTGAGGTGAAGAGCCAAGCTTTTCAGCAGAAAGCTGTAACTGATCCAGATCTTGTGTGGCTTGGATCCAGAGGAGAGTGCGTAATATGCACTGATTACTTGGTTACATTCAGTTTATTTTGTTTTGATCTGGAAGGATGGTGCTAACTGTTTCAAAATTGTCTGGGAAAGAAAAGTCAAAGGGAAAAAGAAAATCTATATTATGTTGAGAGAAAATGTTTTAACTAATCCAATGATATTTTAAGTGTTTTGTAACATAAAATACCGGGACAATCAAATCCAAAATCAAGAGCTATTTCAAAATGAAAAAATGAAATGTTTCATCTGAAATATTTAGGTGGAAAACTTTCACAAATTTTTCATTTAATCAACACAGTTTTGAAAAGATTTATTAGAACTGTCTTTTTTTCCAGTGGAAAATAATTACCTATCAAGATTTTTTTTCTGACTAAAACTTATGGCTAAGCCGTTGTATTGCTCCAAGTAAATGTTAACAACGCTTGTTCAATATTTCATCAGCAGCTCTTTCAGAATACTTAGCTGCCTAGGACAGGGAGGGTAGGGGGAACCCAAATCAAAACTTTCATGTGAAATAGGCAGATGTCACAGTTGTCAAACCAGCAAGAGCAAGACCAGCAAGACTTGGAAAGGATGGACATTTTTTGTCTCAAGAGTATTTTTCATTCCAAAGAAGACTATAAAATCATTCCAGACTAGATTTTTAAACCTGGAGAGAGGAAGAGATAACTTCCAATTGTAACATGCTTAGTACTGAACCCAGATTGTGTTTATGTGTAGCCCCACTTGATAATGTTAATGTTCAATGATTTATAGATCATAATCGAAAAAGAAAATGGAGAATCACTGTTTGAATAGCAGCTGCCCAGGAGAATATTCATTAAGTTTAGATCATGACTCAACAATGTGGTTCAGAAAACATAGTTCAGCAGTTGGAAACACACTGGAAATGGTTTAATTTTTTTCTGGTTTTTCATCTTGGCAAATATATCCATAGGAAAAAAAAAAACAAACCTACTGGCTGATTGCATTGAGACATTGAATGCGTGCCACTGGTGAATAATAGCATATACAGTGGACACTGATTCCAAAAGAAATTTTAATTGGTGCTCAGCTATCAAATTCTACTCTGGCAAAAGCTCAAGTGGTTAGTATCTTGTATTTTGTGGTCAAATGATGTCAGCCTCTGTGGACAAACTGGGTCTACAGGATGAAGAATGAAGGACTTGCTATCAAAAATACCCTGTCCATGTGAACAGTCAGGTCCCTGGAATGTTAGCAAAATCACTGCAGTGGGTCTGAGATTTTCCAGTTACAGCTAGGGTAAGAGATGGCTACTACTGCAAACAGATCATAAGTGCTTTTAAGACTGCATTTAATCCCTTGGAGTACATCTAGAAATGGAGAGGAAAACAGAGAAAGCACTTCTTACATCAGCTATATATTTGACAGTTAAATGAACAAGCAGCCCCATTTGGACTACCTAGTGTTTCTGGACAGCTTGCAAGTCTGTACTCTCTGGAATACATCCTTGAACTGACTGAGAAATCATTGCATTGTGGAAATGACATCTCCATGTGAAAGAAATTATTGCAGCTACCTGGAAAATGCACAGAAAGGACCTTCCTGGCAATTCTTTTCCTTTGGGAATCCAGAATCTCATAGAAAAGCAGACCATAATGAAATCTAATAGCATCCAGTACAAATGATTTTTCATTCTATTCACTTCTTTCCATTCCAAAGCACCACCCCGCCACCCCAACTGCTTCTGCTGCCCCGTTTGCAGCATGAGGTTATGCAGTGTGCTTGCCTTGAAGATGTGTTGAAAGGTCAGAGTAATATAGTATAGATGCTGCCCCACCACCATTTTCCCCCATCACCCCTACGTACCACAATCATCTTTAGAACGAGTTTTCAGTCAACGTTCTACTGCGTCTTGACATCGAGGAAACAGAAAGAGCAGACTGTTCTAGTGTGAAGATTTACTGCCTATTGAAGGTGCCCTAGCTGAAATGATTTAACTATCTACCTTCAGAATCCCCTCATCAAAGTCAATAGGAAAAGGGTCACGTGGTTCACTGTGGAACCCCTTATGATGGGGACATGGTTGATGTGCCTAATTTGCCTAATGTCTGCCTCCAGGCCTGCCCCTACTGCTGCTGTCCTCCTGTGCCCATGCTGCATTCTGCCACTACCTCCAGGGTTCTCATTCATCTCTTCTCACATCTCTGCACCTTTTCCATGCTGCCATATATTCTTGAAAGCTTTGATTTGGTACAGCAAGTGATCTTGTGTGCTTTTAATCCTTTTTTTTTTTTTTTTTTAAAAGAAAGAAATTCTGCAGCTACAAAGGGATTATCAAGTCTTGGTAGCTTAAAGGAGTGAACAAAGTGAAGCCAACAAAAAGTCAAGGCTATTGACGCAACTGAATCAAAGTTGGCATCAAATTTCTTAATTCAGAACTGCTAACAAATCCAGTTCAGAGTTAAAGGAATCAGGAAAACAAAAATTTTCTACAGAATACTGAAGTCAAACTTAATTGCATCTTTCTTAATAATATGTGATCATAAGAAACGTTGTCTTAAGCTAAGATGAGCTATCATTCCGTGACCCCAGCCATTCAGAAGCACTATCAAACCCCACTTGTAAGGGACCAGACCAATATCCAGCAGATATGGTGGACTTAACCTTGTAGATTATCTTCTACCATAAGCGTAGCTTTATTTGGACTGATAAATAAGTAGGACTCATTGAAATCTACCTTGGAATTCAAAACTGAAGTATTTTTTTTCTTTCTTAAATAAGATGGATAAACTATTTTCTTTTCATCTCAGTTCACAATAAATAGAGTGTCTCAGGATCTTTGGGAAAACCTGCATGTGAGGTACTCCAGTGACGGACCAAGACAAGATTTCAAATGAATACAGAAAGACTTTATACATGTCAACTTCACATGTCTTTGGAGTATTTCTAGCTTTGTCTCCTATAAGTCATAGGAGGCAGTGACAACAAAGAGTCAGAAGGTGAATCTGCTTTGTAGCCACGGGAGAGGAGTCCCCCTTTTGTAGAGCAGAGGTTGGTGTTGCAGAGTTCCAGATGTCCTCCAGGTTATAGGTTGAGGTATTGGATGTAAATCATGCCTTTCCAACCTCTGTGGGTTTGGCTGGAGATACAAATGTCCTTGCTATTTCACACTTCAGATATTTAGAAATACCTCTCACACTGAGAGAAGTTTTAAATCAGCAATTTAAGAAACTAAAAGAAGAAAGGCTAATACCCATGTTGTTCTTAATTAGCAAGCCACAGTTATTGTGTATAACTAAATCGGAGCCTGGAGTGTGAATTTCGCAGGAGTTATAAAGTGATGATTAATCCCTAAATGAGGATCCCTCCCCTGTTCTTTAAACTGGGAGATTGTTCTCCCTCTTAGCAGAAGAAAGAACTTTGCTAAATTATGTTTGCCAAATCTTACTGGCAAATATGCTGGCTGGTAAAGACAAAAACTGTTGTGTTATTAATGCATCAAAATTAATTATGCCAGTATAACTGGTTATCTTTGGCACAAGTACAGAGCTTGAGGGACCAGACATGGTGCTGTCCTATTTGTTACCATGGTAGACAATTATGAAAGAAGTACAGATCTGGACTTGCATAACTCAAAAGCAGTTCAGAGCAGATTGTAACTTTCCAGGTTAAAAGAAATATTCCCTTTGCAAAAGCTATAATTTAGGACCTAGAAGGAATCTGACCCACTTGCATGGGAAAACAGGTAGAGTTTAAGGAACTGTGATCGATGCTGTACTGACTAATGGGTTTTCACAAACCACTCTGGAAAATTGACTTGATGTGCGCTTAATCTGGTACAAGGTGGTAAGAGCGATCTAGGTGTGGCACTGGTTTGATATTTTTAACTTGGACTTCTCTGGCCATATCTTCTATAGTTGGGGCTGAATATGCAAGCAAAACGGTGAGCAGCTTCTGTGAGACTGCAATAAACTATTCAATCTGGGTGAGACGGTATAACTACTTGCTGCTTTAGATAGCTGCTTTACTTGAAACTGGGGCTTGGTCAAGCTATGCAGTGAGTTTAGGAACGGTGATTGCTCATAAGTACTGCTTCTAATTTGTGCAGGGTAAAAAAAAAATAACATCTGGGATATGGAGATAGCTTTTCAACTTCCCAAGAATGAAAAAGCACCTATCTGGATAATCCTGTGGATGCAAGGCTACAGAAACTTCATTAGGAAACAGCAGGCAACAGTAAGCACTTTAGATATGTCAGAATATCTGCAAAATGCTCTGTAAGGTTTTGCATCTCCTGACTATAAAGAAACTTTTTCAAAATTGTCTGCAGACCTGAATGCAGTCCAGTAGTTGAAGCACATTTAAACAGTGTGCCAAGCAGCGTGCTCTTTGCGTGTGCCAGATGTAAGCAAGCTGTGATTTATGCGTGCAAATGCCTCTGTGCATACGTGCATATTAGCTCAGCCGGAATTTAACATGAGCGCTTTTGAAAACTTGAATTCTGAGTTGCACTTCCCACATTGTTTGTTCTTTCATATTAGAACAGGCTCTGCTTCTGAAAAGATAGATTGGAACTTTACAAGAAGCTGAGGAGATAAAAGTTTTAGCTCAGTAACAAATGGAGGTGAGTGCTACTGAGTCATCTGCTAAGTTTTGAGGGCAGATGGCTGGATCAGAAATTCCAAACCATTCTTTTGACACCGCAAAAATCTCTCTAATCTCTGACCATAACTATGGGGTTGTTCAAAACCAAAATCTGGAAAGATGAGAACAGTTCACTTTCTCAGAACTTAGCTGCCAAATACAACTGCTCAGACCAATTTGTAAACTTTTAACCTGTGTCCAGATGATAGCAGTTAGACATAGACATCTGTCATCTCTGTGCAGAAACCGAGTGTTGAAAGGAACAAATGCACATGCATTTGTGGGGGGGTGAAGACACACCAGTGAGGGTGGCGTTGAAGCTGCTTTAAGGATTCTGACAAGGTGCCCTCCAGGGCAAGCAAAACCGGACAGAGAAATGGACTCGAAGTCTGCAGTGACTCATGGCACTTGGTGTGTTTCTGTATGTTTTAGCCTAGCGATAGATGCTGTTTCAAGCCACAGGGAAGACGTGTGGGTATATCTGATAGTGAGTAAAGCATTACGCAGCTCTTAGTGGCTGTGATGCCTTGCCATCATGGTATGTTCAGCCCATAAAAGCTATTCCAGTTGTGTGTCATCAGTTCTAATTGCCTCTCTTCATTCTTTTGTGGTATTGTATGGTACAGCTCTAAGAGGCCGGAATTATTCTCTCTTCTGCATTTGTAGCCGAATACAACTTCTGAATTACACCAATTATTCTGCTAATCCTCTTTCTGACTTGACCGAATTATCTCAGAAAGCAGCTACGGTTATCTATATGAATAAGTGAAACTATCAGCAAGAGAGTATCTTCTGCATAAATCTGGGGGTTACACCTTGTAGCTATGGTGATCTAAGAGTCCAGAGCAATCCTGCTATGAGTCTTGTGCTATCTTGCACTCTTGCTTTCATAAAACCCTGTTCTGAGCCAATTTAGCTTATTAAGCCAAGCAAAATAAAAAATAATAATAAAAAAATAGACTATTTTCTCCAACTTTAATGAACTGAATTGTTTGTGAGAAGGATTTGTGAAATGCCAGCACAAGGGCAAGATGGGATGTGTCTCTGAGAGCAGGAGATAAGGAGGGAGCAAAGGGTGGTGGGCTGAAGAGGAGCAGGACCTCCCCCTTTTGGGAGCAGCAGGCTATTAGATCATCCTGATATCTAATCTTTCTGTTTGTTAGTCATTACCTTAGACTGGAGATGTCATGACAAAACCTTCGTTGCTATTGTTGTAACCCTTATGACACAGAGGAAACATGACTTGTTTCGCATAATTTCCTTCATGTAAACAGTGAGTAGGAATTTTGTGTGTGTCTGTGTTAGAGGCAGACAATGACTTCTCTACAGCTTTTGCTGTCTGATGAGAGTGCTGGGCTGGGAAATAAGGGTGATGTTGACTCTAAATGGCTACAAAGAGCAAGATGTAATCCTCACGTGAAATATGCTGAGAGACCCCGAGGAAAGGAACCATTTATCTCAATATACGTTGTCCTCTTAAGGTCACTTATCTAAGGTCCATGCAGCAACAGTTGATGGTATACTTGTGCCAAAAAGTCGTAAGCGATCCAATTAAGCCATAAAAACTGTTAATAATGCAGTAGAAGCTGTATTTCCACTGGAAATTTTGCCACTGTAACACCGCTAGCAACATCTTCATAGTATGGTATACAAAGTATAGGCTGAGATTCATACATGGCCCAGAGCGATGCAGCACGTTGGACTTTGTGAAAGGTAGCCCCATTGTAGAATTGTTTCCCCGCAGAGACAGGCCAACAGTGCAAAGTGTGGGTTTGGATCCAAAATTTCTAGCAGTTCACAAATGGCCTACACTGATCTCTTATTTACATCATTAACTTTTCATATAGTTGTATACAGGTATATATATTTTTCAAGTCCCAGACTGGTCTCAGAAAGCTTAGAAGAGCGTGCCAAGCAGGAATTGCAAGCATAGTATATAGAATTTCACATTAGAATCAAGTAGCTGTGCATGAACTCACCTAGTACTTTGTGTATTTGCACAATGTGATCTTTGGTTACCCGATTTGTGTACGGGTGCTCAAATTGTGCATGTGGAATGTCAGCAGTTGATTTACTGAAAACATTAAAAAATAGGTTACTATGTCTATGCAAGTTCACTACAAAGAATGCTCCTAAGCGTGCCTATACATGTTAACTCTTTTCTTTCTGTACCCTCTAACACTCTGTACACAATAACCTATCTTCTGAATCAGTGGCAACATCTGCAGAGCATCAGTTTCATTTACCCCTCCTCAAGGAGCTCGTTCCCCATTTGCAGAAGCCTTTTGTGACGCTTAGATGAAAGACAGTTCATCTGTGTAAAATATTATTGTTGTTGTTGTTAGTCTAGTGTTTTCAGTGGGTTTTACTGGAACCTGATGTCCTGCCAAAATTAACACCCTGGGAATCTTTCAACAACTGTTCCTGGGTGTTCTGTAGATTACTGCTGTTTTCTCATACACTGTCCCTGGGAATTACATTCTCAGATTAGAAAAAATGTCAGTCCTCTTCCCTCTGTGAAAAGAACTGCTATTCAGGCTCTCTATTAAAAGATTAGGCTAGTACTTTTTTTCTGGTGACTTATTATTCAGGTTGTGTTTTGTTTTCTCATTAACTCCTTTGCAAAACAGGTTCAAAATGTTAAATAAAATTGATGTGAACGATCTTGTAGCATTATGCAAACACTTTGCATAGCTGAGAATGGCCAGTTAAAGGAAGACTGGTGGAAAATTGGACCCAGACATTCAGTCAGCAACTTTCAACCCTGCAGAGACAAAGAACCTTTAAGAGCTAACTTTATAATGAGGAGCTCTAGTACAGCGTGGCAGAAATTAAAGGGAGGCCCAAATCCCCTTAGTGACAATTGTGTTTTTCAGAGATCTCCTGGGTAGATATTGCTTTGAGAGACCTTTGGGAAGGGGTATAGCAAATGAGGCCTTGCTAGGAGACTGTATTGGGGAAGCAAATGCCTCTGGGCCAGAATAGGAATGGGAGGAGATTAAAGCAGAATAACCATTTCTCTGACAATTGAATGCCCCAATTCTGCAAATATCGTTGTCTTCTGAAACATTCAGCCACCAAACATGTAAGTTTCTGGAGTGGGGAAAAAAAATTTTGGAGGGACTGAAGTTTCTTATGATTCCTTTGTCACTGTATCTGGTGTTTATCCTGTAGTTTCTCACTTGAAGATGGCCGAGGGACAAAAGAAGTGGGAACCACTGATGCAGAACAAACACCCTGGATTTCAAGTGGGGTTCACTCAGTATGCGTTTTGCACCAGAGCTGGATTCTTATAAGGGGGTAGCCAAAAACCTGTGTCCATATGAACTCCTGAATGTTTGAGGAGGGATGGAAGAGTTAGGGAAAGGGGGGGCGGGGGGAAGGACCATGTGGGGCAGAGTAGGCACTGGATGAATGTGTATTTGGAGGCCATGGTGGTTGTAATGGTCGTTAGATGGCATGGGTTCAGAGAAGTAGCTCATATTAGCTTCATTTTAGTTGTGCGTTAAAACATTCACACATACCTAGCACAAAGTGATGGAGGAGTTTATCCCTATAGTTTACTCCCTTTTGATCACACTTTTCCTTTACTGGTTTCTGCCTCCCCCAGCAGAGCTCACTGTCATTGGAGCAGCTCAGCTTTATTGTCAGTGTGTTGTGTAGTAGACCTATGAAGGGGTTTTGTGGTGCCTTTCTGTGGATTCACTACAGTCTTTTTTTCTGAAATAAAAAAACCCCAACCAAACAGAACAAAACAAAACAAAAACCCAACCCAAAACCAAATGCCAGTCTGCCCCTTTTTTCTTATTCACAGTTTTTCATATCCTATTTGGGCACCCTGATACTCTGTTTGATGCTGCTGCTGACATGACCGGAGAAGATGGGCAAAAGAAACTTCTTTCTACCTATTAATATGATTATCATGACCAGTGACTCTTAATCTACATTTAACCCTACCTGACAGGAAGATAAATATTTAATGAAATCATTACAATTGTTCACCTCAGTTCTTGACCCTGGCACCAAACAGTCTTGCTTTTGGTTTTTGAACATCTTTTGAAGATGTTTTACTTCATAATCTACCTTCTGAAGAAATACTGCCTCGAAATATATCTCTTCGATCTTCCATCTTGAAGGCCTTCAGTCAGCTACAAGTATTACTTTTGAATGTAGCTGCGAAGTCTTTCCTCCCCTTCCCTGCCCTCCCTCCCTTAATTTCATATATCCTCCTCAAACCTCAGCTCCTGCAGCATCTGAGTACAGAATGTGAATTTCCCTCTGCTCACAGGTATCAACATGTTAGCGTTGATTGTGTATGTAATACAGGTGCCTTGGGCAAAAGGCAAACTGAATTCTGCTTGGTAACATACAATATTCCCACAGTTTTGGGCCCACAGAATATTATCTATAGCACAAGCAAGAGGAGTCACAGAGTCCGACCTGCCCTTCACAATGCACCAGGAGGAGATGAGGGCCTGCAAAGGACATAGATCTTTCCATACAGAGATTGTGATCACTAAATCACAGCCTTTGCATAGCCTGTGTATTTTGCTGGTCCTAAGAGAAACTCCCCACAAGTATTGCTCTCCTTTCTGCTGAATCAGCCTTACGATTATGCCCACTGAGCAGATGATAACAAATGAAGAAGTACTTTGTCGTGTGCAGGGTACAGATGTACCATATGTATGGAAATGCCTGATACAGCTAGAGGAGTTACTCAGCCAGATACTGTCCCTTATTTCTCAGAGAGGTCAAGGATACTGCCAGAGACAATGTCTTCTGATCAAAGGATAGCTACTGGGAACGGTATCCTTTCAGACTGCTCCAGCCAGACCTGCAACAGTGTATACCCACAATGTACTTCATAAACAGATTTATCAAGTCCTTGGACGTGCATGGTTAATTGTACAGGGCTCACGGTAAAGCTCAGTGCAACTTGCTCTTGCATAACTCCTTTGAGGTTTAGTTGGCTGAACTTTACTTTTCATAAGTCATTTGATAATATGTAAAGTAAAAAAAATGGGAGTGATATGAAAAATTACATTAGGCACACCAATAACAGATTGGGCTCCTAGCTGAGAAAAAATTTCTCATCAGATAGGAAAAAACAGGGAGGGGAACAAAGGAAGAAAAAGAATTGCTTTTGGATCAGAATAGAGAGGAATGTATTGTTATCTTTTGCAGCCACAGAGCGATGCATCTTTTTATTTTTTAGCTATTCTTTGCTCTTGGCAGCTACAGGGACACCTTTCCCTGCAGCTGGCCAAGCATCTGAGTCAGTTGCTCCCACAGGAGAGATAACGTCCCTGTTTGTACGTTGTGCGAGTGAAGCAACAGGAAGAGCTTTAAAACAACCCTGCCCCACCCTGGCAGTAAACACCTGAGTTCACTACCGTGCCGGCCCGCATCCGAACCCTGAGCCCGTTCCCCCACCTGGGGATTCATAAGAGAACTGCCATTTTGTCATGGTCCAAAAAAGCGAACACCATAAGAGTGCCCTAGTTCAGTAACTCAGGGTGATGCCTGGAGGCTTGCGGCTGAAGGTAGCGCGGAAGGGGGTGGAAATGAATCAGAGGGCTACTCAGCTGAATGTGGCTAACCAAAAGCTAACCTAATTAGTAGCCACCAAGACCTGTTGCCATCTGCTCTTCAGTTGCCTGTCTGAGCCTGATCCCGAGTTCAAATCTCTGCATAAAGATACAGATCTGCAGCGTGGCTGCAACACTGTCCACATCAGAGGTGGCTTCAGTTATCTCCTTTTTTTCATGGTCTCAGCAGAGTAATTGAGCATTAGATCAGCTCAGAGATGAAACACACCTCTTGCTATACTTAGTAGCTCAGGCTAGGATGAAGTGGGGAACCCCTTCTTCTCTGGTGTCTGGGGAGAGACACCTCCAGGACTCCCAGTTCTCTGTATCTGTTCCCCCCATTTGGTTTACTAGCATTCATAATCTATCATTTTGTGGACCACCCCCCGCTGGAGCTCCCTTCTGGGGCTTCACTCCTCTTTTTTTTTTTTCCCCTTCCTCTCTGCTCCTTCACGATTTGCTTTCTGCACTTTAGTAGGTTTTTTGGTATGGTTGGGGGTGGGTGTTTTGGGGGGTTTTTGTTGTTTTTTTTCTTTTTCTGAGATGCTGAAGATGCTGCCTCTTCTGACTGTGTGTTAGGTTTTATGTTTAGGTAGGCCCATATCTCTTTCTCCCAAGAACTATGTAGCTGCACCTGGATATGAGTAGTTTTTCTCTCTCGAACTCTGTTGCACCCTGGTACCTTGTATGAGGAGGAGGGAAGAGGGGCTTGTATTGTGCTGGTGGACTTTGCCCATCCCTCTCCAGATCTGAATAGGCCAGCATTATTTCACAAGTGCTAAATCCACTCACAATGGTTTTAAATGGTTGAGCTGCTGAGCCAGCTGAACAGCAAACACCAGAGGGGAAACCACATTTTGTGAGCGCTTCAGATTCCTTCAGACTGTACGTGGAGCCATTAAGAGCAAAGTAAAAGCCCTTTGACACAACTCCCTTCAGCAACTTTTTCACAGCCACATGCCAAAAAATGGGGGCTGACTAAGGAATTGGTCCAGAATTGGCTCCCAAGAATCTAGCACATGAAGATGAAGATGGAGTTCAAATCTCTTTCTGTTAAAAGGCAGGAAAACAGCAGCATACTACATTTTCTTGTAGCATATTAATCCTTTGCTGGATGCCTCTCTGATCAGTGTGGATTGCCAGTCAAGGTACCACCACGGGAAAAAGATGAAAAAAACAGGTGCTCATGTTATGCAGGAGTATATTTTGTTGTATTTGTGTTTGTATCTGCTTTCCTTATTCTTTACTTCTAACTTAAGAAGAGCCCGGAATGTGTATCTCATGATCTTCTGATCATCCCAGATAACATGACCAGCCAAGAAATATCCAAGAATGCAATCAATTTTCATATTGCAATAAGATGGATGACGACCTAAGGGACCTGCTATTTCTGTCTCTGTCCAGACTTGTGAAGACAGGGGACTTAATTCTGCCTTAGAAGACATAATTGCATATTCCCTAAACAAGTTATTTCACAATGATCTGGGTTAAATTAATGGAGGCTTCCTAGCCCAGACAGTCTTGATAGAGTGATTACTTGGAGCAGTTGCATCGAAAGAGCAATAATAATTGATGGTGGTGGCGAGGATGAACCTTTCCCCTTCAGCACTTCAGCTCTAGTCAGCAAAAAATGTGTGGCCACAGCCTGGAGTCACACAGGGACATGCAGGAACATTTCGTCTTGAATCAGCTAAAAACAGGTGCAAATTTAAAGCAGAATAGTTGCATCAAGAACCTGTATGGTCATTCTGAGTCAGAATTTATGTTTAATATAATTTAGCTTGCTTCACTTTGGCTTTGGGGTTTGCTTCCTACACCAACATGGTTGAGCATGACTCCACCAAGTAAGAGGCGCAAACACAGCTGTGTGCCTGGACTTTTGAAAGCGCGTCAACAAAATGTGCTGCCAACTGATGTTGAAGTTCCATTCAGCAGGGAATTGTGTTTGGTCTCTTATTGACAGCTTCTATTAATGTTTTACTTTACATTGTATGAAGTAGCAAAGTGGTCTCTGATAACTAAGTAAAACGAACTTTAGCAATTTCTTCAAAAAATAATGAAGATTAAGAATTCAGCTAGTGAGAAGTAGAGCATGGCAATCCACCCATTCAAACAGAGATGCTGAGTCTTTCCTTCCTCCTTCTGTCACTTTCTACTTGTGTGTCCTTGGGCACATCAGTGGTCACTTAACCATCTCTGCCTTGACTTAATATCTGTAAAATAGGCAGGAAAACACCTCTTGCTCCATGTGGGGATTGTGAAATTAAATTCATTGACATTTACAAAATGCTTGGAGAACTAGGGACAAGAGAAGTTGGTTCTCACACAAGTCCTGTGAGAGTATGGAGTATTGTTGTTATTTTCTGCAGAAACATTCACTTGGTAAAACATAGGTCACAGAAGAATGGTTGGTTGCCCCTTGGCTCTTGTAAGGTAGGATTGGTAGGAGCAGTTATTTTTCTCACGCAACTAAGGTCTGTGGTGAATTTTTTTTAATCCCCCAAATATTATTTGGAGTTGTGTGAGTGCAAAGAGAAAACTCCTGCTAATTTACATGAATATTTGCAAAAATGTAAAACCTAAAGGAAAAAAAAAGAGCTTGAAAAATCCACAAACCAGTACATCATCTCATTTTCTTGTTCTCATTTCTCTAAACCTGCTTACAGGATTCCCCCAGAATTTCCAGCACTCTCTGAACCTTGACCCAAGCAGCTTCATGAGAAATTTCTTCCCCAAGGGTTATTTTGGATAGAAAGTTCTAAGATCTTGGGTATAATGGTTTTCACAGCTGTAATTATAGAGTTACACATCTGATTCATGTAATTTGACAAGGAATTATAACCTGCCTGGTTCAAAGGAGTGTGTCAAGGTGTATGATAACTAGTGATGTGAATCTTGCAGCATCTGCACATGGGCTCTTCCATCGTTCTGGTGTCCAATTCCAATGTTTCTGTTACGTGTTTACATACCTGGGGCAGTCTAGATTACAGTATTCTTGTATTGCTTTTTCTCAGTGAGAGTTTTATAAACATTTGACTCACAAGCTAGGGATGGGGAAACAGCAGTGAAAATGCCTGTGTGCTCTTTTGTGCTTGGAGAAGCTCACAATTCTCTGTGTGGTTATTGTATGCATGTGGCATTGCCCATTTTTGGTTCTCAGAAGAGAAACATAACAACTAAATACATATTTTTCAGGAAGGGCTGAGAAATGGTAACTTGGGCTGAAGGCTTCCATTTTTAGTGCCTAAAAGAGCAGAGGTGCTGTACTTGTTTGTCAGCTGAGGGTGAACAGAGAAGTAAGTGCATGGTTCAGCTCTCAGACATGGGCTGGATGAAGCTGAGAGCTGAGGGAGGCAACTTTTGACAAAAGACATGAAAATCAATTTAGCTGTAGTTTCACAGGTACTTCTCGTTGCAGAGGACTCGCACTCACAGAGATGTCTCAGTGGGAGGTTTTGCCATTGACAGGCTAGGAGAACCGTATGTTACCACCACCATAACCAGGTTTATGATTACTCACTAAATAAAACCCACTCTTTGGGTGCTCAAATAGACAAGGTGCAAGCGTGGGCGAGATCTATCTGTATCTCAATGTGTGAAACAGGTATGTGGCAAGAGATGGTGCCCCTAAAGGCTGTGGCTGAGGGAAAGACGGTGGAATGAGAGGAAAGGGGTCTTGCTGGCAGCTGATGTGTGGGTGCTGCGAGCAGGCCAGGCCAGGCTGGCAATGCAGCATGGGGGGGGGGGGTGGCAGGATTGTCCTCCAGATGGGGTGCAGCCACACCGACTTGCTACCGCTGTCAGTGGGGCACAAGGCCCCTACCATGTGAAGCCCTGAGTGTCCCCTTGGCCCCAGGTGCTGCACAGGCACCATCTTGGCACCCCAGGTGCTGTGCTGCTTCACCCCCCTCCCACCTCCTGCAGGGAGACCCCATGCCTCCTGGGCCTTGGTGCCTTTCTGCTCCCCCTGCTTCAGTTGTACGAGTTTTATAAAGTAGGCACATAAATCTGTTAATAAGCTATTGGAGCTGCCAACCTCTGGAGTCCTCTCCCCTTACTTCAGGAGAGGTGGCAGCACCCCCTGACACAAGTGACTCCCTCCTTCTCTCCCTCCAGTCTCCTCTTCAGAAATGTCTGGGCTTCCTCAGATTACTTTTACACACCCCATTTCCCCTCCCTCACAACTTTGACCGTTTCTAGCTGTGACCTGAGCTGCAGCTCTGCTGTGGTTATCAGACATGGAGGCAAGGTGCTGTGCACTCCAGTCTGCGATGAACCAACCCTATAAGGCAGTGGGAGAAAATGTCCCATAATTTACTGTTATGGCAGCTCCAGCTCTGAGTGAAACTCTTATGACTAGGGCCACATGTTGTAGACAGGCATGCATTATCGCTGTGGACCTATGTGCAACTGCAGGCAGAGCCTCTCATGGAGCCCAGGGAGCTCTGGGCATCCCTCATTCCTGTGAGGATAAAGAGGTGGCACCGCTCATGTGGCAGCTTCGCCCTCTGCCACTGTGGGCCTGGGCTCTGAGCACTCTGCAGTCAGTGTCCTCTGGCAGCACAGCCTCCTTTCTGTAGTTTATAGCACTGGTGGACAACTTTTTAGTTACATCAGAGGAAATGACTGTTCTAACAGCACACCATTGCCTTTTTCTTTCTGCTGGAGGGTTATTGTAATCCTACCCTAACCCTAAATCCAGCAGAAGAATCCTATTTAATGACAGTCCCTTGTACTCTTCTGTGGGAGGGCTCTACACACCTATTGTTTCAGTGAGAGCAGATTTACTGACAGATGGGTCAGCCAGGCCAATTCACTATTTGATATGCTCTCTATCAACAGCCCCTTTGCCCCCTTTCCCGTCTCTGCCTTCACATGCAGGGTTTCATGATGGACATGGCCTGCCCAGTGCACGGCATGGGACCAGGCTCCCTCTCTCAGAAAGAGGTTGCTACTCCTCTTTCACTACCCCTCAACAAAGTGCAGTGCAAGGGACCAGATCAGCCTCTGGTATACTGCCACTGATTTCCATGGCATAACTCCAAGGATATATTTCACTCCACATGTGCCTCATTTCTCCCAGATACCCTAAAACCCGGGGTCCAGTTTCTCAAGATGAGAAAATACCATCCCCATGTTTGGGAAGGGTATGAATGAACGTTCGCCCTAAGTGGGAAGGGTGGCCATGTCCAGGTAGAGCAGGTGGGAGGAATGTATAGGGGAGAGGAGAAATGCCACATCCTACTATAGAACAAAGCACTGATTAGTACTGGCTGTAAGAAAAAGTCTCCGTGTGTTGGCATTGTGCTGTCTGTCTTCTAGCATGAGTGTTACTGGTTTCTGGGACCAGCATGGTTAATGCTACACAGACTTACAGGTCTGCGTGGTATGCTATTTCACACCTGTCTTTTGACTGACTAAAGCACGGTGAATCTCTGCCTAACCCTCTACCTAGCCCTAGAAAGGCTTTACTCTCAAGTAGCAGTCTGAAATCTTGCAGTCTGACTGAGTGACATCCACCAGTGAGCAATCATCGCTACCATTGGGGCCTTCCCTGCTTCTACTGCTGGCTACACTCAGACTTGGACCTTGATCTGAAGCGAGGGGTGGCTGCCACTCTCCTAGCCACGCAGTCCTATGCCTCCCAGGTTTTGGCACTTGTCTGATCCTCCTGGGATCCTGCCCTGCACAGGACAGCAAACCAGAACACTCACCCTGCCAAAAAGTGGTTCGTTTTCTCCGAGTTTAGCTCTCTGAACCAGCTTTCCCAGGATCAAATGAATGGCACAGGTGGTGGAGTGCACCCCTGGAAGTGGGGAGTGGGATCCTGTTTGAGGGGTTGTAGTAATTGGGTTGGTTTAGTTAAAAACACGGTGAGATAAGTTCCTCAAACTCTTGATGGCTGAGATGCACAGGGACGTCACAGGAATGGCTCTTTCTGAAGCACTTGTGATTTTCTCTCTCTCTCAATGCAGACTGTCATTATCCGAGCCTGAATTACAGAACCCAGCTAATGCTACTGAAGTCCACTGGGACAGGGACACTGCCCGGATGGTGACGTTACATTGCCACCATTCTAGGAAATCACTGAAGGAGAGTAAAGGTCCTGTGGCACTAGAAAGCATAAGCTGGCTGTTGGTGCAGAAGCCTGCAAATACGTGCCCAAGCCAAGAACTTGTAAGCACATTGCAGCCTCATGATACACGTTAGAGCCACAGAAAAACACAAACCCAAAAGTCTAACCCAGTTGTGAACATGCTCCTTGCATCTCCTCATCAGGCCTAGACTGAAAGTGGTGTGTGGGAGACGGGATTTACAGTGGTAAGTGGGACTTTCCATTTGTTTCGTGGGCATTTTGGAAAAGTCTGCGTGGTCATGCCTACAGCTAACTCTGTTTATCTGCCTAAAATCTTCCTGCTGGAGATCTGGTCAAAAACTGAGCACTAGAAGTAAATTATCCAATTATTTAAAATCTTTTTTCCTCACAAGTTGCTTGTAAGCCTGTCTTTGTTTCCACAGATGTGTTTTACATTCAAAGTATTCACCAAACAGCTTCTGCCAAAAAATTTCAGCGTAGGGTCTGTTTTCTAGAATGATATTTTATCTGTTTACTCTTTAAACTTTTGATGTATGAATGATTCCCTAAATGGTGAGGTATTATTTCTGCTTCTCGTCCCAGAGGATTGTAAATTTTTTGAACCAAAGAGTAAGAAACTATAAAAAGAAAGACACAACATACAATAATATAGCCTCTTTTGAAACATGAATATGGATGACGTTCATCCGGAGCACATCCCTTAAACACCCATTTATGTAGAACATAACACCCATCATGAATAAGAAAATATAAAAATACAAACCTAATAAAACTCTGGAGCCATTTAGTATCAGCCCCCAATCTTTGCTCTGTTCGGCAATATTCATCTGGGGCTCTGACAGAGTTAGCCGTGGCAATAATGTGTGAGTGTTACTGATTTCAGCTGTCCACAGACTTTCCCCTGGTTACTGCTGCTGTGGTGGGAGTGGTGGAGCGGATGTCGTCTCAGTCACTCCCATTCAAAGTCTGGTACATTAGCTTAAATCACTGATGAAACAGGGTTGTGTTAAGATGCCAGATCGGGAACTGCAGCAGCCGAGGTACACAACTAAACAGATTTAATGGGTCTTTTGCTGCTGAAAAGAACCATCCTGTATGTCTCCCTCCCCCTCTTTCTCCCCTGCAAATCTCTATGGAAGGGTTGGAGGCGACAGCCAGGGGGAATAATAGCATAAAGAAGTGCAGATAAATCAGCCAGAGTGTGACTATCAAAGCCATACTTCTAATTTATAAACCTTTGTTTCCTGAAGTAAAAAGAAATTGGCGATGGGATCTTGTTGGGTTGTTTTACTTGTTTCTATCCCCCATGTGTTTTTCTGATCCCAGCTACCTCAGGATATACTCTGTTATATCTCATCAGGTTACTGCTCTGCCTTCCTGGTCTCTTGTCAATAGCAGATGCTTAGTAGGGGAAGGTGAAAGTTTCACTTGGAAGCCACGGATGGAGATGTCTGGGAAGAAAAATGCATCATTCAAATTAAGCTTTTTAATTAGAAGATTTTAATTCAAGTTTTATCTTTTGTCTTAGCACTTGGCTGGCTGGCATAGATCTGGTGAGGCTGCTCTACAGCCTTGTGGCTTTTTTTTCCCATTTCAGCACCATTTCCTTTTAGCATCTCTCTGTACACAGTTTGAGGTTTTGTTAGTCTTCCTAGAAGTCGGAACTGGAAAAAAGACTCCTTTGAAACACACAGAACAAGAGAATTTTTGTGAGGGAGAAAGTGGATTAATGGGAGATACTTCTTGCTGCTAAAAAGCAGTCCTAGGTCTCACTTATGGACAGTTGGTGTATAACTTCTCTAACGCAAGTTACCACTTGCAGGCTGGTCAGCAATTGTTCCATTGCCTGTAGGGAACTGAAAGGGGTATTTATTTTTATCCTGCTATTGGCTTATGGGATTTGAAATTACCTTTTTTAGCTTGCATAACTGTAAATATTGTTACTGGACCTCGCGATCTCTCAATGCTTGCTCCAATATTTGACCTTCTGACCCGCTCCAGGAGACGGCAAATTCCACAAGCTGATGACACACTGGGTGAGGCAGTGTCTCCTGTTATGGAGACTTTTAATTTTTCTGAGTAAGCTCCTGTTCTCATGGTTTAGGATGAGCAAAAACGTTGGGGGCTGATTGGTTCCCCTTAGAGCCTTCTTAAATCTCAATTGCGTCTTCTAGCTCTCTCCTATGCTAGGCCAGAGGCTCATATTGATTGCATTCTCATGTTATCTGTCAAGCCTGGCTATGTAAATGTTGTATAAGAAATGTAGGTAGGTACTGTGCAGCTGCTTCAGGTACAGGACCTTCTCTCTACAAATAAAACTTCCTATTTCTGTCTTGTATCATAGCTAACTTTTATGACTGTTCCTGCTACTCCATCCAGGAGCTCTTTGAGGAGAAGTGAGTCATGCGTTACCACCCCACAGCCTGCAGTGCACATTCCCACAAGCTCTTCATAAACCCACAGCTGGAAACTTCCAAGACGACACCTGCTCTGCACATCGAACGCAGAGCAAGGACTCAAAAGAGGCTTTTAAATGTACTTTCAACTGAAAGACTTCTTTTTTTTTTTTCTCCACCACTGATCACCCCTTCCCTCATCTCCCACTTGTCAAGTCACATCATTGCCAGGACCCACTGCTTGTCTCAGCTATGTGATCGTATGTAATGCTCTTTCCCTCCCCTGCTAGCACTGTGTATTTCCTGGTCAGAAGCAAGCAGGGGTCTGTGTGCATTCACCCATATTTTGTCCTGTCTGGTGCCTTAATGAAATCCCTGTAAGGTGTCACAAAGAAAAATCTCAGTAGCATGATTTTTCTTGTGGCAACCTGAGTGGAAGTGGATGGAAACACTCCACACCTTCCTGCTCTAGAAACACATAGGTACGCTCTTTTCAATTTTGTAACTCAAGGAACTTTCGACCTTCTGGGCTTATTTATTTGTGTATTGTAAAGACTGAAGATGCTGAGTATCCCTTTTGGCTCTTCACTCAACCTCAAGATGGGTTGAAAGTGAAAAACCTAAACCCCAGATTTTTCAGAAGTTTATGAGCATTTTAATTGGTGAAGCTGATTTTTTCATCTATGAAACCTAGGCTTCAAATCCACGATAGACCTGCAACTTTCCAATGGGTGGAATGACTTAATATACATGGATTAATTTGACCTTTTATTTAACATAATTTTCTTGTCCTCTTTGCCCTTTGCCCTTAATTCCTGGCTTACTGATTTCTATATTTTCCCCCTTATTATCTAGTTGTAGGAAAGCCTAACCTCTCTCTTCATCAGTCCTAAATAAAGTGCATTTCCACCAACTGTCACAGCTACCTGTGTATCTTCCTCAGTTATTGTGTCTCTTGTCTGAGCATAACTGCTCCCAGGTCTTAAAAAACTGCTCTGCACCTCATATCTCAGTGGAGTTATGTTCTGCAGGATCAAAGAGTCTCAGTCCTTCTTTCCAGTTAAGGATAATTGTCCTGATTATTTCCAAGAGCCAACCCCTTTCCATTTTCGTTTCTTTGACATAGGCCAAAGAAATAAAAATTGAGACCTCAGATGGACTTCCCCATTTTCAGGTCTGAGGATGGTCAAGACCAGTACAGACAGAAAAATCAGCTGCAAAATTTGGACCCTGTTGCCGCCCTTGCCAGGGCTGGAAGCTGCACCCCGGAGCAATGCTTCGGATTCTCCCCTTCTCCAGAGCTGTCTGAAGTGTGGATCTGGACTTGAACTTCTGAAGTTTGCTGGGTGTTTGTGATCTGGGGTTTTGATTCCATTTCATCTCTAATAGTTTCTTTTTCCAAACCCTTGGGTAGTTGCCCTTTCCTAGAACACATGCTGAGCACAAGAAACACCCTTCTTAAAAAACACAAACACTCAGAAGAGGAACACAGAGAACTGAAAGAGCTTCACGACGAAGTTTTGTTTCTCTATAAACCCTATGTAGGAAACCCTGGCCTCTGTGCTCCCTCAGCATTTGCTGTATTTATTTCTTTTCCTCGTCTCCAGATTGGGAGCATTTTCTGCCAAACAGAGAAAGGCTTTGTGAGATGAGGAACGGCTCCGATTTTTGCAGCTTGTAAAGTATGTGCTGCCTCCTTCTGAGAGCTGACGGCTACCTTCTGCCCCTGCTGCCCCTCCTTCCCCCAAAAAGCAGCTCTTTTTACTAATACCCCTCTTCTTACCCTCACTCTTTTGGAAAAAGTCTCCTGGCAGAACAGGGCAGAAATCCTGCCACTAGCTTTTCTTCAAGGAAGAACAGAGGAAAAAAAGCAGCACCGAGTTTTCAAGGGAAATTGGCTGCCAAAGCTGAGGAGCGAACGACAGGAGCAGCGGCTATTTCCCCCAAACCAGGGATCTTTCCTCCCGCTTCTCCCTCCCACGGGTACTTCCCTGAGATGGACTCACTTGAAGATTGATGTTCTCCCCTTCCGAGGCCATCCTTTTGCCCCCAGGTCTCTTCTTCTGCAGACTGCGCACAGAGCGGGGCACTCTGTGCTCCCGGAGACTCTCTCTTCGCTGGACCAGGACGCACAGCTGCTGGAACAGACCTGCTATTCATCTACCGGCGGCCGGCCGCCTGCCTTGGCATCAGCTGGGGGGCGAGAGAGGGGGTGGCACGCCAATTCTTCATTGTCTGGGCAGTCCGTGGAACAAGCATCCCTCTTAGACTTTCCATGACAGTTGTGTTCATTACGTGTCTGTGCTACCTCTCCGAGGCCAGCTGAGCCTCATGAGCTCACTTGGGCTGGGACGCGGTGATGCAGCCAGTGTACCAAGAGGTTCCTGGCATGGGCTGTGCAGCCGCAGCAGCGATCCCCATCTCTCCCTCTCTCATCAGCGCACAGCAGAGCGTACGGATGAAAAGCTAATGGTTGAAGACACTAAGTCCAGAAAGTTGTGCCTGCTAGCTGCTGCTGCTGCTGGTACTGCTGCAAAGATATTGTTACATCTCAGATTAAATTTGCGCTTTCCTCTCTTTATAGTCTCTTCTCATTTTTCTCCCTAGTCAAAATGCCCTTCCTTTCCCCTCCCCCACACTTTTTTTTAGTTGAATTTGATACGTCTGGTCATAGCTGAAATCAAATCTTGCTTTTTACTTGAGTTAAAAGCAACTATGAATGACACTGGAATGGAAACATATGCAGCCAGAATCAAGTCACAGTGCAGAAAAATATGTTGTTGTTATTAGGAGGAATCCTCAGGCAGAAATATCAGTGTAATTCTCTAGATTTTAGAGAAACTCTGCTACTCTGTACTACCTGCCGATCAGGTAGGCATCTTTGGCTTTTGAAGGACAATTTCTGTAGTTACAGTAGCATAGAAAATTTATGGTAAGTAATATATTCTGTTTGAACAGTTTAGCCAAATGCATGCCCCAGTACTCTAGCCTGACTAAAAGTGCTGACAAGTCTGTCAGTAGACAGTTTGTTGTATTGATGCTTCCCAGCAAAAGGCCTCATTTTGCATTGAAAATACAAGAGCTTAGTACTGCAAGTTCATTTCAAAGTGCTGATGAATTTAGCTTGCATAACTGTAAATATTGTTACTGGACCTCGCGATCTCTCAATGCATTCCTCTCAAACAGCTTTTTTTTTTTTTTTTTTTAACTTACAGATGTATGAGCTGAAGCAGCGAGATGTGTTTAGGGACCAGCCTAATGTCACACATGAAAGCAAGGTTAGGATACAGCTCATTTCATCTTTAGGGTTTGGCCTGAGGCTGAAAGCCCATCAGGAACCATGAGGCTGCTTCTACAAGTAAGCCACCCTCATGGTTCCTACTTTTGAATGAAAATTAAGATCCCTGTATCTTGTTATCACTGAAGTGATTGAATCCTGTTTGAATCACTGTTTGAATCCTGTTTGAATCACTGTTTGAATCCTACAGTGAAACGGAGGTGAGTGGAAAGAGGCTACTCATTGCTGCTCTTCAGCACCTGTTGGCTTTTGCTTTTTTCCCCCTTTTTTTTTTTTTTTTTTTTTAAAAGGTAAGGCACATTTAAGCCAAAATGTGGCCATCTGCTGCTGCTATTGACTTGCTCTCCTGATGGGAATCTGTATGTTAACTAAAAACTCCCTCTAAGTATACTAATGTACAGACATTAATATAGATAATTACCTGTTTTAATTTACTTTTCTTAGCATAGTCTATAAAAAGATGTTATGGTTGATCAGTTTATAAATAAACATTGTTTATTAATACATAATTTACACTGGGTAGGTGTTCGCTGTGTTTGTTGAGGCACTCCTGGGAGTTAAAAGGACTTCATGTTGTGCAGGTCCTTTGTGAACATGCTTCCAGCAAACAACCCATGAAACCTGGCCAAAGTTTTTTGAGTTCCTATATGTGCTATAAGCATAAAAACAAGTCCAAAATATCTTCTAGTGGTCAGACAGGAATGAAATATCTATCATTTTATTTTGTAGATAAACAAATATCACCAGCGTACAAATTTCAGACAAGACTGTGTGATATATAGCAATGTGCCTTTTTAAAACTATTTTTTCTTAGTATATCTAACTGCTATGCTAGAGGCTTTTTTTTTTTACGCACTGTCCAGAGAGGTATTGCAAAGAGTAATAATCTTGCACTATGTCCTCAAAATACCTACAGAAATCAGTTAAAACTTACAGTAACCCTTGTGTCCTTGTAGACACTTCAATCAAACCAGGTTCCCAATGCCCTCTCCCAGGATAACATGAAGAGTCTTTCTGCAAAGCGTATTAGTAGTAATGGCTGCATCAGCCTCTCTTGAAGTGTCTGAAGCCAAACACATTAGAATGAGAAAACTTCAAATAATAAAATTTCTCTTGTACATTATTTGTCTATGTCATTAATAAGCAAAGCGCAGAGCCAAAAAACATGAGAAGAAAGGGGAGCGGGTTTATTTTAACTTGCATTGTAATAGCTGCCCAAGAAAGGAATGCTTCAGTGAACACAGAACTAAGATTTACTTGTTACTAAATGCAATGACAAAGAACTACATTTTTCAAACTTTCTAGTAACTGTTAATTATGATGCAAGAATGCACCATTGTAATGGTCCAAAGATTAAGGCATAGAAAGTGCAGCCCAACTTCTAAAAGGCATTGTATGACATGAGTGGCAGCGTTCACCAGTTTTAGGCTCAACGGCTCCCGAACTCTCTTCCAGTCTTTTTTTATAACACAAGTGTGAGAGCCCCAAACCTGGCTGTTCTAATGGATGTTGATTGATTTAGAGAGTCTTTCTGGTAACGCATACTAGAGACGGATGGGGAAAGAGCAGTGTTCCTTGAAAGGAGGGTGGGAAGCATCTGGGGCATGACAAGGAACAAGTACGTGATTTTCCTTGCAAGATCAGCCCACGCTAGCTGAGTGGAGGGCGGCTCCATGGATCAGCAACATTCACTTGGGAGGAGCAGGCATGGCGAAGTTACTTATTTCCACCCCCATCCTCTTCCCTCTCTTATGCCAGCCAAAGTGCTTGTGCAGCCACCCAAGAAACCAGACAGAAGAACGTCTTCCAGCTGGGAAAAAAAAAAAATACATTTGCAGGCTATTTTTTTGGCTGGGATTAGATCCCTGACCTGGTTCCGCACATAACTGCACAAACACTCACGCTGGCAGTAAGGAGGGCGCCCGGTGGGAAATGGAAAAAGCAGCTGGGAGTGGAGAAGGGTGGGGACAAGCCAGTTCAAGCAGCATTGCTGCTGAATGCGTAACCACAGCGTCGCAGTGCTGGTGCCACCAGTGGGGCCGGCCTCTGCAAAGGGGACATGGGACGAAAAGCTGCAATTCCTGGGCTTCAGCACTAGCCGGTAGAGGCTGCTGGCAGCAGAAAGTAGGCCATGCTGTGTGAAGACTGATGCAAGAATTGCTTTTCCCCACCACTCTCAGATTTGTTGTGATACTCAAGGGACAACCATAACCAAGACCACAAGAGTTTCTGTAGGACGACAGCACTTCTAACAGAGCAAATAACAAGGCAACTTCTCTTCTTAACCCTTCCCAGGCCTTGATTTTGTGTTGCAAAAGTGGTTTGGTTTTAATTTTGAGACACCCTTTCTCCACCCTGTAATTTTGGGCCACCTTGTCACTACATCATGAAAGAAGTGTGCTACTGCTCTATTATGGGTGCATTCACCTGACTCTCTGAGAGGATATGAAAAGAACTTGGTTTGTCTAGCCTTACAGAATGAAAACCAAGAGGGATACTGATGCCAACTACAAATCCACCAAAATGGAAAACTCTAGGGAGATGGAAATGCAGCATTAGCACAGGAACTAATTAATAAACTAGCCAAGAAAAAATGCTAGGTTAGAAATTAGAGGAAGGTTCTTGGCTGCCTAAGTGCTGATGTCCTGGAGAAGCCAGCCAGTGAAAGAAGCAAGGACAAGCAACCGAAGCGGATGGGAGATGCAGGTTTGCTGAGTTTACCTGATTACCTGATATGGCTGCCTGTGACAGCCAGAGACTGACCCTGCTAACCATTCTTGTCCTATTTTCTGTGTTTCACTGGTGGTTGTCTTTGAAGAGCAAATCTCAGCAATGCTGTAGTGCATGCTGCTGCAAAAGTGAAGGCAAGTGACAAGGTAGCCAAAGGCCCATTTGTTTTAATTTCTTTAGGAGCATTAATCCTGTTGTCTTGCAATTAATGGTAGGGTTATAGCTCCTGGTTGGCAGGAGTAGCTTCAGCTTTTATAGGAGATAACCACAGAGCATAGCCTAGTGTTTGAAAGAGTCATAATCTTAAGGAAGGCTCTGGAGACAAAGAACACAAAGATGCAAGTAACACTTCTAAAATTCTCCCAGAGGCTGATAAATGAACATGTATTTATCCAATGATTCATTCAATTATATGAAAGCAAGGCTAGAAGGGATTTTAAGGAGTCACCAATTCCTTCTCCTGCTCCAAGAGCACAGCGGATCAGTGGTACCTGTCCCGTTAGCACAGATGTTGCTCCAGCCTGCTTCAAAACTGTTCTAGATGTGGAGATTTCAAAGGCAGTCTATCCCAGTGCTTCAGTAACACCATCCTAACAGCTAGAAATGGTTTTGCTAATATCTAATAAAAAAATGTCCCTGCTGCAACTTTAGCCTGTTATCTTATCCTCTCCACGTGGGAGAGAAGAGATTATTTCCTTCCTTTTTGCTGCAGTCGTTTACATTTTTGAGGACTGTTATCATGTCTCTGTTCAGTCTTCTCTATATTTAAGAAAACAAAAATTCCTTTGTGGTTTCCTCATAGGTTATATTTCATGGATCTCTGAGTGCTCTTGTTGCTCTCTGAACTCCTCCCTGTTGAATTATTGGAGAGTTTTGAACTGTTGGCAGTCTGTATTAGCACAGGTGAAAATGGTCATAGGGGTGCAAGTGAGAGAAATAATAGAGGAATAATCTTCTGCATATTTGGATTGATAATGGGAGTCTGGAGTACAGACTGTAATTTTTGTGGGGTCTGACTAAGTGCAAGTTTTCTGTCTGTCCTTGAGAAAAAAAATCACTACTTCCCACTAGAAGGCCAGGATGGATGCTAGACGAGAGAGATTCTTTTAGCACTCTTCAACTTTTTAAAATGTTGTGGTAAGCCACAGTCAGAGTGAGAATAGAGTAAAGGTGGATCAGGCTGTAAGGAGTTCAAGGTCACCTCCTGAAGCTCATGTAACTGGCTCATGTTCCCAGCCCAGACTTGCTTTGTCTCAGAGCCTAAACACTCTTTCCTGGGTGCTAGACTGTTGGATTTTGTCTTCCTTAGTCAAAAACTTACACTGGAAAGGTAGATTAAGAACATTAATTAACCACAGGCCTGGCAGGAGAAGATATTGCTTAAGAAACAGGGAGCTCAGTCAGACAGCAGCCTGACTGGCAGTTCCTTGAGCTCTTTGACAGCTCGAGTGGACAAATAACTCCTGTGTCAATCCTTATCTTCTACAGGGGAAGGCGTGAGAGGTTAGAAAAGGGTTATGTGCATTCCAGTATACACCCCCTCTCTTTAACACCTCAGCCACAGCCTACAGAAATTACAGGTTGCTTCATGCTCTCTTTTCGTCTCATTAGTTCAAGACAGACTGATACTTAAAAGCTTTTCCAACACCAGTGGGTCAGGAGGCACACACGTGCGTGCTCACACGCACACATAGGCACACCCCCCCATTACATGATTCTTGTTAACGTTGCATGGTCTTTTAGAGAGTCACAATACATACTTTTTTCCTGAGTCCTCCAGTATCATTCTTCCGTGATACTTCTCAACGTGAAACTTGGTGCTATCTAAATTTCCTTGTGGATATTTCTACTGACTTCAGCGTTTACGGCCTTGGTCCATATCTGACTTTGGCCTCAGCTGTGTTTCCCAGCCTTGCTGTGCCTGGCAGCTTTGAAAGCCGTTTTCCAGGGTAAAGCTGGGAAAGCTCATCTCATTAAGACTCCCTCTTACATGCTCCTTTGCTTTTCTTCTGGAAGTCTCTGAATCTGGCCCGTGGGAACCGGGCAAAATAAGATCTCCCCTTCTTGCCCCTTTCTGTATTGGTACTTTTCCTGGTGTCCCTCTCTGCTTGCACGAGGCTTTCCTGAGCCTGACCCTGGCAGCAGATCTTGTCATGGGCACATTTTGCATGCTGTGAACAAATGTTGCAAAGTTCCCTACCTGGCATTTCACCTGTACGACATTTTCCCAAGGACCTTGAATTTGAAGCTCAAACACAGTCATGGATTACTCATACAGACTAATTCAGAATATTTGGATCGCTCCCATTTGCTTCGGCTGGAGTTGAATACATTTTGCAGAAAGCGAACAAATCTTCTACAATGAACAACTCCCAAATTCCCTCTTTTGTACCCTCCCTCCTGCCAGTGTCCACCCCCATCTCCCCACCTACCACTGCAGAGAACTGACCCACTGGTAAGCCAAGGGGTAGATCTGGAACTGGTGTGTTAATGGCATTCCCTTCTGCCACCTTTGTTTATTCTCATCTTAATGCCACACACTAAATATAAAAGAAACCCTCCGGCTTGCTTACTCTCTCCCTTCCTCCATCTTTGCCCTCCTGACAAAGTTTCCAAATAAACCTTGAAACCCGCTATCAGTTGTAAAACCTCTAATCAATGAAAGACAGGGGAGCCAGTAATATGAAACCCTTTGCCTCAAGATCTTAATGTTTCTTACTGAACTTCAGTCTTTAAGGTCAGGCATTCTAGCCGCTGTTTGGCTTGATGTTCATTGAATACAAAGTCAAACAAGGGGCAAGCCTGAGTAGGTTATTCCTCTGTTTACAAAGCAAGCAGCATACTGACTTTTGGCAAAGTGGACATTAAAAGGGCATCTTCACCTAAACGACAGTGGAGAAAAAATAGGGAGAGATTTTGTATGGCAGGACCTGGAGCATCATTCTCAGTCGGCTGCTTTGTCCCCGAGTATTGATGAACTGCAGACAGCTCAAGCAGCAGTGGCTGCAAGACAGTGAAAGGCATAATTTGCAAAGAAATGTTTTAAAAGCAAAGCCTCTGGAGGATAGCTAGTCAGTACCTCCTACAAAGCCCCTTTAAATCCACAGAAAGTCCTCTTGTCTACAGTTAGCTTTACAGCAGCCCTGAAGGGAGACAGCAGGGGAGGGGGAGATTCCACCAATACTTAAAACGGGAGGCAGGAGGGAAGTTATTTAAGGAGGTAAAAATACAAGTACAGTGGGATGAAATTAAAACAGCAGCACCTGGCAATCATACAAAATTTACTGATGTTTTGGCATCATGTCTCCGGGAAGAAGACGACCCATGTTTTTATGACGGTTCTAGTTCAATGTGATTTACCTCTGAGAACTGCACAGCAACAAGACAAAATAATTGATTTTTATGGTGGAAGGTGGGATTAGGAAATGTAATGCAGTTATTGGATCTGTGTCTTGAAT
The DNA here is from genome assembly GCF_011004875.1 of Balearica regulorum gibbericeps. Classification (NCBI taxonomy): domain Eukaryota; kingdom Metazoa; phylum Chordata; class Aves; order Gruiformes; family Gruidae; genus Balearica; species Balearica regulorum. Next base: position 67,771,244 of record NC_046184.1, read on the forward strand.
GTCCTTTTGCTTTCTTGCTGCAGGGTTCTAAGGGAAAACAGAATTTTCAGGCTCAAAAATGGTTTCTGTACAGACATTTACAGATACGTTGATCCTCCCTGCTAGGATCTCCCTGCAACAAATGGGGACTAAGAGGTTTTAATGTCCGGTGTCTTCAAACAATTTTGTCAACAAGCAGCTGAGATCTGTTTACATTTTAAAGACAGTCTATTTAGTTAAATTGCCAAGTGTTACAAGTACTGTGGTTATGGCAATGCCTCAGGACAAGAGGAGAAATACAAAGTGCATTAATGTATATTATTCAAAAGGTCATGTTACTGAGGACAACCCACCCTGCAGTCAGTGGAAAGACTTTGTCTGTCTTTAAAGGGCTTAGGAGCAACCATGTCCTAATCCAGTAACTACGTGCAAAATATATATTTATATGCTGTCAAACTCCCTTTTCGTGCTGCAAATTGCAAATCAAAAATCTGTGCTTAATCTGGTTTGACGGGTATTTTACATTATGTGGTACAGACACAAGAGCTACTAAAGCATTTTTGCTTTAGCTTTGTCACTTCCTCAGCATTTGTGATACTTGTGAGAAGTCCTTTCAAAGATTTTTTGCAGCAAAAATTTCCCAGTGGAATGGGAGAACTTCAGGCCTGACAATGAGTCTTACTTGATGAAAATCACTGCTCTCTACAGTTTTTATTCTGAATCAGACACAAGTATTTCACTGGTGTGGTTCCAAAGGCTTTGCTGGAATCCCTCTGATTTACACCCATATGAGATCAGCATTAGGCCCCAGTGTTTTCATTTTTCATTTGTTATTCTTGGCCGCAGTGTCCTTTTACCACTATTGAATACAATGTTCCTAAAACACCAGATGTGCTTGTGAGATGAGGGAATATGGCAAAAAAAAAAAAAATTAGATTGCAGGGATTCACTAAACAACACATGATCTTCTTTTGCCCCGTAGTCTGAATTCTGGGCTTTTACACCAGTATAACTGCTTTTATTTCTACAGGACTGTTTCTGATTACCATTGGGAAATCAAGTTATAAATCCTTCCTCGGATAAGTACTTTTCTTACAGTTCCTTCTTAACAGGATCATTGCGCTATGCTCAGTATTAGCTTGTATAATGACTGATACAACATTGGCCACAGATTTTGTACAAATTCTGGGTTTCCAATCACTTTTATAATATTCCCATCACTGTATTACTTACTGGTTTCACAGTATTATGGGCTGTGATGCTCTTTCACTACAGGCTAACTCAGTGCTCATATTAGGAGCTTGGAGATCTTAAGTAACATAGTTATTACAGATAGTTCATACCAGTTATCACATAGTTTATACCAGTTAAAACTGGTGGGAGATCCAAATCTGCCCCAGTATCCAGATTCCTTTGATATGGTAGGAAGAACAGGTTCAAATCTGCAGAGTGCTGGCCACTCCGATCTTAAACAGCAAAGCATTAAACAAAGTGCTGAGCTTTAGTTGAATGAGTAATGTGACCAAACGGCCCATCTGCTCTTCAACCTGCACAGCCAAGCCCTGCGTGAACAGGGAAGCCAAGGCTTTGTGTAATCACCTGCATTATTTTGGGCTTGAACCTGAGACCTCGCTACTACAGCCAAGCTATAGCAAGCTACTCACAAAGTCATCTGTTTAAAAGGCCCGAGGTATCTTCATGGATTATGGAGGTTGCAGGGAATTGTTTTCTCCCATCTTGAAGTCATTCATTCACTATCGCCACTGAAGACCAGGCTGCAGGTAAGGGAAGCGAATGAATGGAAGTAAAACAACCAGAGAGCATCAGCAGCATTCTACTGTGTATCCCATCAGAAATCAACGTGCAATTTGTAAGGGCGCACCATTGCTAAATTAATCTTTTGGGATTATAAATGTTTTGAAACACTTCTTAAAGCATTGATAGTCATGCAGGCAGCAACAGTAAATTTAGTACTGTAGAGTTATGTTTTGTTCTCCTTTATACCGCAGTATATTTGAAGTCGATCTTGATGTCAGAAACTTACCTCAAATTAACGCTGGTACAAATGATGCCAGAATCTACTCCAGTGATTCTTCTGCTGCACCCACTAAATCACATTGAAATGAAGCAACAGGTGCAAGATCCAACCCTTCCCTGCGTGTGCATGAATAAAACTATAGGTATTTCCAAGTGACAGTGTGTCCATCCTGGTTGAGCCATGAAGCAGGGGTCTGCCAAGACAGAAGAGAGGGGAGAAAGGTGCTACTTTTGATACCAGCCTTGCTTCCGTAACCAACTCAGATACCCTGGCAGAACGCAGAGATGTTGCGGCAGACACCTACCAGTGGGATTACATCAGGATGGTCATTTATTATGTCTGTTTCTCCAGGCACAAATTCTTCTTACGAGGTACTCAAAATGCACAGGGTGTTAGTCCCTCTTCTCCCCAAAAATATTAGAAAACAGTGTTGGCAGTACTTTCCTCTGAGCCAATCTCCAACATGTTGTTTAGCAGGCAGAGTGTTTTATATGGTGGTGGTTTTTGGCTCAGAAGTAAAACCAAGGACTTAACTAATTGTGTCAGTTAAAATCCTGTATCACTTTCTATGTAAATCTCTCTTATCCACATAACATCCTTGATGGGTAATTAATTAATTTCTGTCTAAAATTCCCTCTTAGTTTTATTAAGAACATGATATTCAGTACTTTATGCTTAGATCCCTCAGGTAATATATGCTTTCTGCCTAAAACGCTGTCTTTCATCCTGAGGTGGCTGAACTGTAATGGTGAGCAAAAAGCTCTTTGTGTATACAGCAAATAATCAGGTGGTGGATGTCATTAGGTGCTTGGAGATCTTCGGACAGAGGATATAGGACCAACTCATTCACTCCTTGGCAGGAATATATGTGGGCTATGGATGATGGGTAAAGGCCAGGAGTGTTGAGAATCTAACAACGTAAGCTGAAGGCTTACAGTAAGCCATTCTTTCTCCTCTTTTCATACTCAATTTTTCAGTGTTACAAAAAAACCTGCATTTAAAAAGCATTTTCTATTGCATAAGTAAAAGGCGTCAAAGACATTAAAAACCGAAAATAATCTCTGTGCCTTTAAAAATACTTCCCCTTTCCGCTGTCTTACCCAGTGTATTTCATCTGGGATCAGAAGGGGTTGCTCAAAGAGTAAGAGACAACATCATACCTATGTTCATGTTTTAAAAAGTCTACTAGGGTGATGGTTCTTTGACATGGATCTTAGTGACAAGTGACCAAATACCTGTGCTCCAGAAATTTTAAGGACTTGATTGGAACACACTGAAAGTAACAGAAACATCCCCAGTGACTGTAATGTAGCCCCAGAACTTTTCATTCTGCTGCCATGCTTGTGCAACTTCAAATGTTTGCTCTTTATGCTGTAAATCCTCCATTCCAGTAGATTAATTATGTATCGGTATTCCTTTACAACGTGACTGGGATGCTCCTCAAGCTAGTAAGCAAAGGGAAAATAAATATATGTTATTTTTCAGTCCACCATCCCATGCCCAGTTCTAAGTGCATTTCATGTCTTGAAAAGTGTCAGGTTGATGGCCCAGGCACAGGCGTTCTCCTTTCATCTACAAACACTTACTGCAGCAGCAGAACAAAAGCCTTCTCCATACTGATCCCTGACAGTACATCTTCAAACTGAAGAGACTTCAAATGGCAGGCCCTCTAAGTCCTTGATCTGTCTGGCAGCCTCTGTAACAAAGAGGCAAATTTGTGACGGTGCTTCTTATGATACGCTTCTCTAGCAGAAACTCAACTGGGAGTCTCAAATTGTCTCAGAGATCAGTGCTGTTTAATATTATTATTCACCGGTGTTCTAAAAATAGTTCTGATTAGATTATAATAGATAGAAACCCATGGAAATTACTTAGAATGCTAACAGTTTGTTTTGAAATAAACAGAATTTTTTCCTAGCGAAATCTATCATTATGCTATAAAAAATTGCTCCCAAAGGAAAATAGTTTTATTTTTTTACATGCCCATTAACTAATACGAAGGGCGGTTTGTTTTGTTTTGTTTTTACAAAAAAGCCTGGACTGTGGAAGCCAAGAAATATGATAACAAAAGTATTTCTCACAAACATCACCAGTCTTGTGGAAATGCTGAACATGATACCTGATTATATCAGGCATCTGTGACTGCCCATCGTGTAGGAGTTACAAGGTCACCATGACCTAAATAGGCAAAGGAGAATCATAGTTTTTTCCTAGATTATAATCCATAGCAAACGCAAACCGTATTTGGGATTATGAGTTAGTGTGATAAGGTAACCTTCGTGCTTATGGGTGCCTGAAGCAGGACTTCCAAAATCCACTATTTATAACTCTCAAACTTCATCTTGACTTACTTTTTTCCCCCTCTCTTTATAGTAGAATTACTGTTTCAGGAGCAGTTCTTCTTCCTTGAAAACTAGTTTAGAATTTTTTCCTGTCAGATAACACCAGCCATCTGAATGAAAACAGAATCCTTAGAAACAGGTATTTTATCCTGATCACCTGCAGACAGAGGCTCTGAGCCTTCACTACCTGTTCCCTGATTTGAAACATCCCAGGCAGATGTTTTCCCTCATCACTGAGGGCTGCTGGCAGCGTGCATCCCTCAGTCAGGGAGGAGAGAAGGGAGGGAAGAAAGCAGAATAGCTTTACAAGCAGCTTGGTTGGAGAGATGCTGATGGAGGAAAGTTCCTGCTCTTTACCATCACAGGATAGCCTTGCCTCCTGCCGGCTTATGATAATGAACACCACGGGCACTCGCCTGAAAGCATCTCAATTTAAGCTTTTTTCCCCATAATGAATCAAAGGAAAGGAACAATTCAACCCGTCGAATAGGAAAAATCCCTGTCGTGCTTCAGACCAAGGGAAGGGCTGCCTTTGTGTTGAACTGTTGGACGGGTCTCTGCGTCCATCCCCTACCCAAACATCGCATCTACACCTCCCTGTTTGCATGTCTCATCTGGGAGCCATGCCCTCAGGCAAATTCCCAGCACCTGCACATGTCTCATTACAGAGCTGGACCAGCTGCTTCTGCCGGCTTCTTAGAGGGCCAGCATGCCCTCCTATGAGCAGCAGCAAGGGAGAAGGACAGTGTGTCCTTCTGCCAGCCCCTGCCTAAAGAAGAAAGTTGCAATTTATCTTTCAGTAGCCCTAAAGTAGACATGAAGGGGAACTTCTTACCCAGAGAGGGACGGTGCTACCAGCAGCACTGGGAGATGGAGGAGCATCTTCGCTGATATGGGCAGCCTGCTGTGTGCTGTCTCATGTGTGGAGGCAGGGTGTTACAACAATTAGCTTTTCTTTGGAAGTGATGGGGAGAAAAAGAGAAATTCCATTCACATCACAAGATTTTATTCTCACTTTTTTTGTCCCTGCCTAAATGTATCTGTCTATCTGAGGTGCTCCTGTATTCTAGCATAACAGAGATCCAATGGATAATAAAAACAATTAGAAAACTGAACCACAGAAAAGGTACATAAGGAAACAAAATAGAGTACAACCAAAAAACCAAATCATATTTTACACTTACAAATTCCCTCTCAGACTAAAGGCTAGCCAGAAGTGCTTTCAAGGAATAGGCAAAAAGAAAATAATTTAATTGCTATGACCCACAAGAACATATCAAGTTGCCACTTTAAAGGTGAATAAAGACCGGCCAACAGCACAGAGACAACCTAATTTTCTAAGGAAATGTACAGCAGTCAGACTTTTCATGTTGAAAATGCCTTTTGTGAGTCCTCTGCCCAGTGAGTTGCGCGGACTTACTTCAGAGGGTTACGCAAGCCTGAAAGCCTCTTGAGCTTTGGACTGTCTGTACCAGAGTTCTGAAAACTTCTCCTGATTGTTTCAAGGATACATGTTGTTTGAAATATTTTATAGACTTTAACTGTTTACTACCTCTATAAAATTTCTACTCTCAGTTCTTTTAGTACAATTTAGGACCAACTCCATAAAAGTCAGTGATGCTTGTTGTAAAACCTGCCTCACTGAAACACTGTTGTTTTTCTTTAAAAAAAATGTTTTTCCAGCAGCATCAGCATTTCCTCCTCCTTCCCAAACCACCTCACCTTTTTCCAGTCGTCTATTCTTTTGACTATTATTTTAAGTACACCAATAACAATATTGATGTAAGTTCAGTCCAGAGCGCTTAAAATAATAGAAAACCACAGGCAAACCCTTTGGCTTCTTTTTTTGTACTCGGTGTGGAACTCTTAGCACAAAAGCTGATAGCTGATAATGAGCAACCCTATTGCGAAGGATGCTGGAACACTAAGCTGTTTTTGTGGGCTGATCCAAAGCCTAAGGAAGTTAATGGATGGCTTTATACTTCAGGCTCCAAGAGGATGGGCTGGGATCAGGTTTTAAGAGGATGTATAATGGGCTAATTATTCTGAACAGATAACAGCAATTTGCAGCTGGATGGGTATAATGGGGTATTCACTCTTGAATGTTTTTACATGCAGTAAAGCAATTTTTTTTTTTTTTTACTCTTTATAAACCTATTTACCAAGGAATTTAATACAAGTGAAAATTAATAATTTTGGAAGGACTGGATTCCTTAACTGGGATATCCTACCTGCACACCTGACAGCAAATTCATCTGCTGATTGGAAGAGTAGTTATACTCAAAATGGTTGCAGGATGTACTGTGGAGCATTGTATGCTGCCTACGTTACCTGCAGAATTACCAGAAAAGACAAATGCAATCAGAATGGCACGACAATGAGGAAAAAAACCCCCACGCAACACGATAAAAAGAATGAAACTATTCTCAGTTACATATCCGCAGTCCAATTGATCTCTGCGGGGGTTGCATGGTTTTAGTGCACAAGGGTGATGTTTGCCTCAAAAGATCTAAAATAAAGTGGAAGGGTATAGCTGATGACTAACAGAGAAGTTCAAGTGAAAGACCCCTATTATAATAAGTATCTACAGTTGTTGTACTTGGAAAACGTAGAATGACTGAAAATGAAAGTAATTTGATAACTTTATGGAGAGAAGAAGCTCAGATGTTTAAGTCATCACTAAAGCTGAAATGGCAAGCCTGAGCCCTGGCACTAGCGGCAGCCCGTGCTACCCAGCAGGCAGCCAAAAGGGGAGCTCCAGCTGCAAGACCAAGAGTCCAAGGTAACAATTGCTTGGAAACATTTGTGCCAAGAAGTGTGGCTCCATTACTGCTCTCCCACTAATGCAAAGGATAATAGAATCAGAAAGATGCAGGTCTGGAAGGGGCCTCAGTAAGTCCTGTAATTGGTTTCCTGCCTGAAGGCAAGATGAACTGTACTTATGCTATTTCTGGTAAGTGTGTGTCTAACCTGTTCTTAAAGGTCTCCACTGACGGAGGCTTTGCAGAGGAGAGGGCAGGTGGTGATGACACCTAAGGTGGGATGGCAGGATGGAAAGGCAGACAGAGGCGGAGAACCAGTTAACCAGGAGGAGCTGGGTGCAAGAGCAAAGGAATGTGATAAAAAGAAGCAAAAAGGTGAAAAATCTCAACCATAACATCGATAAGAAAAATCCAAAGAATGTAGGGCATAGGATGCAAATCCAGAGCAAGGCTGTTTGTCAGGAATTAGTTGAGGAAACCTGGAGTTCACACAGGAGGAAGTTAAGTAAGAGAAGGAGGACTTCTGTAGCAGGAGAGGTGGACTAGTGCTGGATTCCCTGCACTAGATTTTATTATTTCATTCTTCTAAAAACATTATTCTTCTCCTTGCTTAACCAATGATCCTATGAACATTCATGAAATTGTTACCTTGAAGTCGCTGCAGATACCCAGAGCACACCCGATGAATTGCTGTGGTCTAGAGATGGTTGTTGTAACTGATAGATTTACGGGTAGGGGTCTCATGATCAGCGCTTAAGTTTCCGTATAAAGGTGACAGTACGTTACAGTCAAGTGTGAAAGCGTAGCTAGCGACATGAAGTTCTTTCCTGGACATCTGCCAAATAATGCTGCCACTGAGAGGCTGCTAGACCATCAGGGACAACTTCTTTCTAAGATAACAAATTTGATATATACATTTTTACAAGCAATTTGCATCTACTGAAAACAGTAGACCAGTACTAGTTAAGGAGAGGAATGTAAGAGAAAGGGGGAGAAAATGGAGGCTGAGCACTTCACCTGGGATAAATTAGCTTGCTGCCCGTGCTAGCTGACTCGACAACACCCGTGGAGGGCTGGAGACAAATTGCAGAAGGGCACCCTCGGGACTTTGTTTAGATACTGAACACCTCTACAATTCCAATGCGGTTCAACCAGTTGGGCTTATCACATGGGAGTGAAAGAAGATGATCCCTTTTGCCCTTTAAGTTCATGTGTCCTAGAAGGGTCCACAGCCAGTCGGTAACCCCATCCTCAGCCTATGCCTGAAACGGAAATTTCCTCAGAATGGTGCTACTTCAAACACTCGCATCCCACATAACCAGTGCATAGGTAGCTCTGAAGAGCAATACGGCCTTTGTTAGAATAGGAGGCAGATGGAAATCGGGAAGAGATTAAAACTCCCTAAAAAGAGCTGAAATTACAGCACACAGTATGTGGCTATTCATTATCACCAGACTTATTGTCTTGACACTGATTGCACAGAGATGAAAATATGTATAAGATAGGGCAAAATAAACAGGGTTTTACTTAGTAACGTGCTTTTCAAACCCATATCTCAGCAGAAACAGACAGAGGAGCTGCATTTTAGAGAAACCCCCTCTGTCTGTCTTGAAGGAACTACACCATTAATCTAACTGTGCAGGAGTATGACGCATTAAAGGGGCCCCAGGTGAGACAGTGATGACAGAAGCTTGATAATAATGCTTCTCTTACTTCTAAGTAAAGAACAGTACTATACTACATCATCAGCTCTGGGCCAAATCCCAGCTTCTTGATGGTGAGATGATGTAATGGCTCGAGTCTGGAATGACACTGCTACAGCCTGGAACTGTAAGTAAGAAAGGATGCTCTGTAGTATCTCTGTGCAGAACCTTGCTGCCCCACATGCAAGAGGCTTCCTATAACAGAGCTCTGCTCTGCATAGACAGGATAATAATAGTTGCTTTGGAGGGGGCGGGTTATGCTATAGAAAGCCACCCTCTGGCTCACATGTCAGGTGTTGAATACATTATACAAGTGCAGCAGAATTACATGATTACTCAGGAGAACATCCTTGAAGTAATAAAAAGCTTTAAGAGTGAAGCAGGATCTCTAACAACTCTGATAAAAGTATTGCTTTCCTGTCTCTTCTCCATGCAATGGTGACATGTCACAGTACATCGGCCAGCAGGCAGCTACACCATAACAGTTCAAGATCTTCTGGCCCTTTCTTTCCTAGAAAATTTTAAGTTAGCCAGCTGAAGAGTATAATGCCTGGACTCTTGTGAATTCAACCTAGCAAGAAAACTGACAAAAGTGGTCATTCTGGCCACCACGAGCAAGTGGGATAGCTGTTTGCATAGCAGCCAGTGTGAACCTGCAGTCCCTGCTGATGAAACCCTGCCTGGATTCCACCCGCGTGACTTCACTTGTGAGAAGAGTAATGGTTGCATGTATTGCTCCACGGCCAAGTTTGAGGCAAGAGATTCCTTCTCTGTCTCCAGTGTTATTTTGGTATATTTTATTTGGCCCAGAATTTGGGAAAACAAGAGGGAGGTTTTCCGTAGGGAGTGGAATGAGGAGGCAGGAAGGGCTACCATATTTCTCCAGACGGAAACTCCTACAGTGTCAGAGTCCAGCACTGCTGCAAGTGTCAACAGATCAAATACGATACAGAAGGCCCTCTGCCAACTCTTTGCTACTGCTGCAGCAAACTGGGAGGAAAGCAGAAACTATTATCCAGTACCACTGAGCTCGGTTCAGTCTCTGCTGCAGAGGGATGGAGCAGGAAGAAATTAGTAGCCTCCTTCTCCTTTCCATGCGGTATGATATGGGCTGGTCCAGGGACCCCAGCAGGACAGGGCTGACCCTGAGAGGCTCAGAGCCAGGGTGCTCAGGCCATCTGCTGAGTCAGATATGGCGGCAGCAGCCTCTGTGATAGGATCTTAATGTGTGGAGTCCTTGTCCCAGTTGCTGTCTCTCAAGGGAGACCCTGAAAATTAAGTTGCCTCCAGAGCACCGCACTGCAAACCGTGCCCCTCTGTGCCAGCAGGTGTGATTCAGACCAATAGCTGCTGAGGGCAACAGATTGAGCAGTAATTAGCTGCTGTTAGTCATCCTCTTCCCAAGTACAAGTGGTATAGCGTTTGATTATTTCAACACAGTTGGATGTGGGAGGGAAGGTAGGCCTGGAAACGTTTTCCTGACAGCATACTTCTCAGCTCTTTTAAAACACCTCTCATGTTGACACTCAGCACAGCATTTCAAATAAAATGCTATTTCCTCTTGTAGAGCAGCAAGGAAAAAATGCTGTCACAGGTTTTATAACAAACATTAGGTAAGCAGCAATCATACCCATTGTGCAATCCGGGATTCAGGTTGGAAAACAATCCATAGATGGCTAAGAGAGAGGCACTGGCTGTCTCAATGATCTGAATAAGATGTGAACTGCATGAGGACCACAGAGAAGGGACAGGGTTGAATGGGTTAGTGGGACAACTTCACACTGATAAGTGTGAAGAACAAAAAGGCATAGTTTTGAGACTGGAAGCTAAAAACTGACACTGCTGGAGGAAATGTGGGTTACTTGTGCTCAGCTAACCTCTTTTTGTTCCTTTCTCATGACATCATGAAAATGTGCAGTGGTCTGCCTTCAGCAATCTTCTGTCCTTCTAACAGAGATCTCATCTACCATGTAGCGTCAGTAGTGATGTTTATTTGTACTATGGAAACCACATTCTCTAAATAGAAAAAAATACAAAACCTTTTGTAAGGGTTTCAATAACCTTTTTTTTTTTTTTTTTCCAGCTGCTGCTTCAGTATTTCATCCTCCTCCTGAATTCACAATGCCCCAGAAATTTGAGAGCTGCCTTTCTCCTACTTTTCTATTGGGCAGACGTGTTTGAACTTCCTACTCATCTCTTGCTGTAGCACCTGGAACACTGTACCTCTCTCTGAAGGGCTTTGTGTTGGTTCTGTCAAAATCCTGGATGTACAGAAGTCCCTCTGGAGGGAAGTATTTAGGGATATGGGACATCTACAGATCCTGAGCAAGTATAATGTTCTTAAAATCCACAGAGTAAATTTCTGAGTGGTAACAGAGGATTTAACATGGAAAGTTCTTGTATATAATTTTTGGCTTACTTTGGGAGGGCTTAATGAGACTCAAGCAAAAAGTAGTTAGGATTATGTTACGATTCCTAGCATTCCCAATATCATGTGTCCTGACTAAAAGCATCCCCTGCACAAGCAGAGCCTGCGTTGTGTACTACAGGTTTATATAAATGCTGTCTGTCAGGCTATGATCAGCTTTTTTAAGGCAAAATATTTCATTCTTACCAAGCAAACTTGAAAGAAAAAGGGATCAAGACAGTAAGCTAAATATGCATTCTGAAATTGCTTAGTCCAACATTTAGAGCATATGGTTGTCAGCTTATGTTTTTAAAGATTCTGAACCAGCCAGCTGAGTTAGCTGAGCTGCTAACAAGCAGGTCAGAAACCACACCACAGTGGTGGTTACTTCTCCCTCCTGTACAAAGATCTCAACAGCATTGATAAAATGATATGAACAGCTTAATATCCTGGCATGGCGTACAGGTGTTACCAGTTTTACAGGCACTAAAGAGGGTGTATGTCTTGGTTTTGAAACAGGACGGGTGGATGACCAAGAAAGGGTCAATATTCAGGGTGTGAAAATTAAGAGATGTGAAACAATGTGGGGGTTTTTTCCTCAACTATGTATTTCCTACTACACCATTTACTGACAGTGATGTACTCATTACTCTTAGTATCAGGGTGATGGACTCTGTTTATAGCAGTTTGTGCAAGCAATCAGTTTCATGTTCTAATGTGTCTCTCATCTTACGTGTTTTATCTCAGTAGATTTTGAATGCTCTTTTGGGATCGTCACTGAAACAATGCCAAGTAATGCAGTATCAACTCTGTCTTATTGGGAGATTATTCCACATTCAAATATATTCAAACTTTTCCATTTTTCCATTCCAAAATTCACCCCAGTAGTTCTAATGTTACTTTCCCGTATTACGTTAACCCTCTCTGGGGTTTAATGCTTCAAATATTTATAGACTGTTACAATGCGAAAATAATCACATTTCTAGTCCTCAATAATAAATGCATGGTAATAATACCTAAATTTTAACAGAAGTTCAGGCCCTTTAAGGAGGTAAGTAATGGCTTCATAAAGAAGAAATCATCACAGCACTGTAATTGTCCTCCTTTTTGTTGGTTTTATGGTGCAAATGACTGTCAATACATGATCTATCATGTGTGATGTTACATATCTGGTAGAGTGAAGGCACACAAAAGATTCAGATTCAAGGAATATCCATAATTTGTCTGACGTGTCTGATATAACGTATATGATGTTTGAATTTCAGGCAAAGAAACAAAGCATCAGCTAGGATTTTTTTACAGTTAGGAAGAAAGCTCGTGCAGATGTTGAGCACAGAATTTACACAAAGTCAGACATTTGTGTGATTTGTGCCTCATGGTATCTTGGGCTGCTGCCAAAAGTGTAAGCTGCTCAGAGACTGTTTGGTTCTCCTGAGATTATATATTCCCTGTAATGCAAGATGTTTTTAAAAAGTAATTTACTCACTGTGATATTAGAAGTCCTAATGAGTGGATCTATATTTCCTTCTGGGTCTTCTCTGCTTGAAAATCCTGGCAAACCTTGTAATGAATGTTACGTAATCTCTTGTCACTTGATTGTGGATCTAATTTTAGGCACTGATGTTTGATTTGGGGATTTTTAATACTTCAGGAGAGAGCAGAATGATTTGCATTTCCATGACCTGCATTGATTTGAATCTTAACTGCTGTACCTGTAATCACATAATCACTGAGAGCCTGATCCTTCAGACACTGCTGTGTGCACTGTAGAATGTCAATGGGACTGTTCATACGGCTGAGAACCGTTTCCCAGCTGAAGTGTTTGCAGATTTGGGTCCTGACAATGCACATCTGTGTGCCTGTCTCCAGCCACAGTGGAGAGGCTACTGATGGGACTACAAGGTGCTGGGAGTAAAGAGCTCGTGGTTCAGGTTGCAGGCACCAGGAGAAGTTAAGCACTGCATCCTTAAGAGGGTGGAGCAAACTACAGGAAATGAGCCTGACTCATCAAAAAGTTTTAATAATTTGTCCTTTATATATACCATATATGTATATGATGTTGCTGTAGACAATCTGTCTACTTAATCTTTGCATAGCTGAAAGTTTTGAAGCCATGGCTATCTCTCAACATATGTCTTTCCCGAGGCTTTGTCCTATCTACCTAAGGGAGTTGAGGAGTTGTCTGAGCAGAAAGACATCACTCCTACTATACTTCATAGTCTGGTCTTTAGTGTGATGCTGCTTGTGTCCCCACAAGGCAACATCTTTGCCTTCCAGCTATCGGTGGCAGTTAATAGTTTGTGGAGGCAGGTATAAGAAGGGGAAGTTGTTTTCAGAGAACAAGAATATGAAACAGAAATATTTTAAAAGATTGATGGTACGGAACTGAAACAGCAGAACCACTGTGTTGGAATCAGAGGTAGATGAATTGGGCAAGCTGTTTCTCAGAGAAAGACATTAAAATAGAAGTCTCATATATATATATATATATGAATGAAATGCTTCTAGACCCATTTTTGTCACATCTCAAAGGCGGTTGAACTATGAACTTCCATTCTGCTTTATTTGAAGCTACTTGATGGGTTATTGTGTACCTCTCTAGTTTGGAGAGGCTGGTGTTTTGCGATGGAGTTAGTCATCAACAATTTGTGCCAGTCCTATCAGGGCTGTCTGCATTTTGGTAGTATCACACAGATGCAAAGGAAGCTGAGACCTTTTCTAGTTTTCGTTAGTTTTCAAATCCACACAGATCTCCTCTCCTTTCTCACCTGGAGCTTTAAGACACTCATCAGCCTCCTGAGATTTCTGATAAACATGAAGTAGATTCCCTGGAGCCTTTCATTTAAGATCAAGCGCAGCAAAAGATCTAGTGCTATCTGTGAGGCAGCTACAGCTCCCTGATTCTCTGCCCAGCCATGGATACAGATTTGAGCAACATGAGAGCTGCTCTGACCTGTGTCATCTGGCAGTGGTCCCCAAGAGCTTGTTTACACCGGGTATTTTTTCATTAGACTGTAATTACACCACTGAAACTACACAAGTGTGAAAACTTTCGTGTGTAGCAGAGGTCATTCAGGTAAGGAGCTTTGTTGTAAGTCACTTTTACTACCAACGTGCTTATATCATCAATAAACACTTTGACTACTGACAAACCCCCATGGCAGGCCACGCATCGGCTGTGGATTGCCAGAACGTGTTATGTTTCAACTTTGTGCCTTCGCTCCTGGTCCCCACAGACTGCAAGAGGAGCCAGCTGACTGAGTCCGCAAGTGGACAGCTCTGTAACATGCACAATATGCCAATCACTCCTTGCGCTAAGTATTTTGCAAGGAGAGAAGTGGTCTGAGGAGGTTACTCCAGATTTATATTGCTCCCTTCGGCCAAATGAGCATATGTTCCTTTTTTCTTTAGGCCTCCTGCCTTATTAAAGGCTCGATTCTTCAAGGTGCTGAGCCTCGCTGTGAGGGGCCGAGTGCTCTCACTTTCCCTGCCGTCAGTGGCCGTGGAGAGCACTCATTATCCTACAGGAATGCTCAACACCTTTCAGAAATGACGAGCACCTTCCAGTACTGGAGCTGGGATAAACCACACAGGAACAGACTACTGCTTTGCATTTGGCCCAGGCTGTGCTTTTGAAGGGCATGAGGAAGTTCTTTATGCTGGACTATAAGCCTGCTCCTCCTTTGACTGAAGTGAATAGTATTTTATTTTTGTACTTTGATGTAGAGAGGAGCAGGACTGGACCTGCTGTGAGAGTGATTGACTTTCATCAGCTTGTGAGTGGTGAACAGCAAGCAGGGCAGGTTGACTGCTGTACAGCATCACTAACAGATTCAGTCACAAACACAGCATCACCATCTTTTTCACACTTCCCTCCACCCACCTTCATCAAACAGCTCCTCTTCATTAAAGCAGTGCCCCTGCTTCTGTGCTTGCTTTAGAAGTGTTATGACACTGCTGTGAAGCACAGAATTCCCTAAAGCCTTAGAGAGAAAAAAGATTAATGAGGCATCCCGAGCAATGACTAAAGACACAGAAAAAGGAAGAACGCAATGCTGATTTCAGCAAATATCCATGCTTCCACAACACTTACTCACTGTTAGACTACTTCACAAATTTTTTGTGTAAAGAAACATTGCAAGAATAGCCATGAAGATGACATAAAGAATGAAGTGAACAATGATTTTCCTCTGCCCCCAATAGGAGTGACATTGAATTTGGCCACAGGACCTGCCATTATGGCTTGACACAGTTTGAAATAATGCATGAGCAATAACTGAGTCTCATCTGTGGTAAAATTCAGTGTTTGAGTTATTTTAAATGTCCTTTGGTCACGTTCCTGTTGTTTGACTTTATCTGAATGGGTTGTGTTTGGAGAATGTACATCAATAGATACGCTCGTAATAAACTCAATGGTTGATTAGATACAAACAACAGGGAGCCAGCAGCACGGGCTATAATGAGCTCTAGACTGGAAATGGTTACTAATATAACTGAAAATTGTACTTCGGTCATTAAAAAACACAGGTAACAAACCAGTGATATGTCCTTCTACTAGTTCTCTCCCCGGTTTACTTTCAAATGGCTAGAATACATTTGTTAACGTAACTCAAGAGAATAGTGAACAAAGGGAAAGGAAAAGAGTTATGCTTTCTATTCTAGTAGTTGGATGGGGGTGGACGGGTGGGTGAAAGGGAAATGTAGGTTTCAATCTGATGAAGCAGCACATGCTATGCTCCAGTTTTATGGTGCAGGGTTGTCGACATTTTCTCAAGCAATAAGAAATGTCACATAAATTCATCATCTCTGAATTCAGTCTTTCTTGTACAGTCTGGCTGCCTCTTTCACTAGTCCTTTAGTTAGAGTTCATGCTTTGCTCAAGTGTCTTGGCCATAGCGTTGACCTGTTTTCCTGCAGAACTAGCAGGCTGTGTAAGCCAGGAGAGCACAGAGAGGGTTGTTTAGTTCTGAGCCCTGTAAGACTTAGAGTTCCTGCTCTTTTTCAATTCCCATGGTCTCTGCTTGTGGAGAGATTGGAGAGATGTTTTGGCAGGACTCACCATCCAACACCATCTGATGGATCACCTACTACAGAGTGTGAAGACTTAAACTGCCCATAGATCCTACAGATGTTCACAATGATTTCATCATCGACCTGACCTCCAGAGCTACTTGCAAGTACAAAAACTCACTAAAGATAGAAGATAAAAGAAATGTAAGGTTTTAGAACAAGTTTCCAATTAAACTTGATTTGCTGGGTGGAAAAACAAAGCAAAACAGAGTATCTGGAAAGTTAAATACTCTCATTTCTCTTCCTTGCTTCCAGTATTAAGAAACAAAAGTGAACACTGTGGCAGAAGCCTAGATTTGAGAAATGTCAAGGAAAAAGAAGAAACTGTGGTAGAAAAATCTGGATTGTCATTGTCGTTATATGGCATTCTAGCTGTAACCTGGTAATGTGCAATAAAACTGAGACGAACAGTTTGCTTTGAAAAGCACTTAGGTTATGGAATAAAATCACATGCATCAAAATTATGGCATAGTCTTCTGTATTGCATAATCTGTTGCATAAGAGAAAATAGAAAATAGCTGTTTCACATTAGTACTTTGTCACACGGGCAGGTCATGAATGCCAACAGTGAATGAAATTTCACTGGAGAAAGCAAAACAGAAAAAAAGTTTCTGATTCAGTCAAATTCACAATCACACTTCATTTAGAGTAATTTTTTAAACTATTACTGTTCCAAGCAAGATTACTGTAACTAAAAGAGGCTTGACAGAAGGAGGATATTTTTACTATGTCAAGTGTCAGCCCTTTGGATTTAATCAAAAGATCGTTTAAGTCTCTTTGCCTGTAATTTCTCAAGTATAGTCAGGCTCCTTATTTCTGTGGATTTCTCTCACAGCAATGGGCGAAAGAAATATTTTTAATTGGCTGAGGAACTGTGGCTCCAAAACTATTTTAATTACTTGTTTCTAAACATAGAATACATATAGAATTTACTTTAATGCTTTATTAAATCTTGCTGCAATACTGAAATTTTCCATTTAGCCTAAACACAGTTTTACAGATTAAAAGAAATAAAATTGAAGGGAACGCAAGCCCACACTCTTTATTACATTCATCTTTTTTTAGAATGACAAAATTAAAACAACACCCACATAAAATATAATTGCCAATATCATTCCACTTCATTTTTTAGAGCCAAAGAAGACAAAATCCATCATTCCCACCTCCAGGTCAGCTGCTTAGCTTTTTTTTTTTTTTTTTTTTTTTTTTTCCCGCTGACATAACTGCTATGCCCAACTCTGCCCAGAAGAGGAGCCAGGGAGAAGAGATGGGTGTTAGGGACTTCGCATCAAACATGTCGGGCTCAGGGGACTAACCTTGAATTTAAAGAGTACTAAGAAATATGCTGGATCAGACAACGGGGAGGTGCTTTTTTACATAATTACCACAATTTTGTGGTAGAAGACTGCCTCGGGCCCCCTGTGGCTATGCATTGCTGGGCTGCAGGTCTCTTGCAAAGCTTTTGCTTAATTAACTAAGGGAAAATATATTTAAGAACAATGGGTGAAAGGCACTTGGGTAAGAGAGGGGCTACACGCAAGTTCTCTTTTAAACCACATGTGTAGACCACAGGGCGGTGGTTCCCCAGCTGCAGCCCATCTACCTTTTGCAGTAGATCATATGGTACCTGGCTAGGCGCAGACCTGGGAGCTGCCTGCCAAAGACTACTGATGATGCAAGTGGAATTCACCTAACAGCTCTAGGCTTACACCACAAGGAATGATTTATCGCCGTATTATTTTAGGTATATGCTCATGAAGTTACATCAGGCATCAAGCTGGAGCAAGGTTTGCTATCTACTCATCCCATCCAAAGGCTTAGCAAAAATGCAGTGGGCAGTGGAGGAAAGCAGATCTTTGCTTTCATGTAGCTCCAGAAGGCAACAGCAGTGGTGAAGATGGAGCGGCACAGACCAGGGCAGGTAATGGGGCCCTGGTTGCCAGCCCTTGCTGGAGCTCTGCTACTACGTCCTACAACTCTTATCAGTGTAAAGCTAGCACGGATACGCCTGCTGATACTACAAATGAATCTTCATCCTGGTGTCTAGAGAGATGCACAAATACCTGTAGCCAAGCATTGAGTGAAGCTGAAGCCCGCTTGGTGTTAGCGGATGTGTTGAGGGTCGATTGCTGGTGCCACTGGTCCTGGCAGTGCAGCGGGGATGTGGCAGATGATTGAATTCCGAGTTAATCAGTTTTGATCCAGTCACTCTTTGGTGCTAATCAAATTACTCTGTTCAGCTCAGCATTGTTTTGGAGAGTGTCTGCTCTTGTGCCAATGCAGTTCAAGTGGCACACTGACCAATATATTAACTAAATTAACTTTTGCAGTGAAGGCTTAAGCCATGCAGAAGTCTTTACTGATGAGTTGTACAACAAAGTACATTTTTCCCCCTTTGTGAAGGCTTGTATCTTTATTTTGTTTGTTGTTACAAAGAGAAGTAGTTGATGTACAGAAAACAACAGTATTCTGATTACGGTGTGGTATTAAATTTTGTGTGTGAGGAATACAAGTACGTGGGAATTGCTCGGGTGGGTATTTTGTGGCTGAGGGCTGTGGAGCTCTGTAAGGGCCAGCTGTGTTATGTTGTGCAGAAGGAGTTAAGGCCTCACATCAGCAACGCACAACTTCCTCTAAACTGCTGGTTTAAAAGCAATTTTTACATAAGTATTTGAAATGTCAGTGTGTTTGCTGGGAACATATTATTTACATAGGGAAACTTCCTATTTTTTTTTTCCTTAACATAATTTTTGATTTGTAGCTGCTTGAAAGGCACAGTACCAAATCATTTACTCCTTCAGTATGTTCCTGTTGACTTCAAAAGACTACTTTTGTAAGAAGGAAAGTGCTTGGTTTGGGTTTATTAATACAAAAGAGGAACATGATAAAAATAAATGAGATGACTAGTGTGTGCCAATACTTTGTTAACCTGAAAGTTCCCGATTTGCATCAGTGTTCGCATGGGCTCTCGCTGCTCCTCTGGCTGCTGTGCAGCCTCCGTTCAACCGCAGCAGCCAGTGTCGTGACTGAAATGGCCGTAGGATAACGACCATTTTCAGGGCAAAGGCAGCAAACCCTGTTTCTTTAAAATAATGGAGAAGACACATTTACATGGCAGTTATTTACATTTTAGGTTGCCTGGCCAATTAATGCCTCTTCAGATGACCTAAATTGAAGAAAAACCCGAACCCTCGCTTGGTTAGTGAAACCACAGCACTCGTGTACACGGAGTTATTGTTGCCCGCAACTGTAAAGAATTTTAAAGGCTCTTTGAAAACAAGAAATTAAATAGGTGTAACATGGGACTTGAAGAAACAAGCAAGGGGAGCAGACTCAGCGCCTTTTGAATCTCCGGCGGCCCAGCCCACCCCGGCCGCCGGCTCCCGCCGAGGCCGCCCCGAGGGCCGGGCGGGCGCAGGAGGGGGCGGCTGCGCGCCCTGCCGCCGCCCCGGTTTGGAAAGAGCAAACCCCACATCACATCGGTGCCCTGGGCGCTACCGACCACGCTGGGAACCTCCGTCCTCCCGTCCCCGGGGGAAGCCACTGGCAGCGCCCCCCCCCCCGCCCGCCGACGGAAACGACAAGTCCCGTCAGGCTGCGCGCGCGGCGCGGTGCACGACGGTAGCTGCCACCTCTCGCAGGCTGCGGGGGGGGGGGAGGGGCGAGACGCTTCCCCAGCGCGGGCGGGCGCGCGTGCGCGCGCGCGCAGGGCGGTCACGGAAGGGGGCGTGCCCGGCCGCGCTGGCCCTTCCCTCCCCGCCCCCCTTTACCGCTCCTGTGTGTCGGTTTCGTGCTCCCGTCGCCATTTAGCGCCGAGACGTCCCCGGGGCGGCCGCGGCGGCTCCCGCTCTCTCCTCTCCGCCGCGGCGCGCCACCCGGACTCGGCTCACCTGTGGCGGCGGCGGTGGTGGCGGCGGTGGCGGGCGGCCCCCGGTGAGGAGAGGCTGCGAGCCGCGGGCGGGGGGCAGGAGGAGGGTTTCCGGCTCCGTGCGAGGCGGCGGCGGCGGCGGCCGCTGTTGGAGGGAGCGCGGCCCAGCCGCGCGCGGGCGGTGGCTGCCTGCCGGGAGGTGGAGGCCGCAGCCGCCATGGGCGCCCCTGTGAGGCGGGGTTGAGCCCTCGGGCCCCCTTTCCCTGCCCCCTCGCTGGGGTGAGGGTTGCTGGGCCTGTCCGGGCCTCCCCCGCCCGGTGCGAGTGACTGAGCGCGGCAGCTTCCTCGGCGTGTGCGGGGCCTGCCCCCCGCTCCCTGCCTCGCCTCCCGGCCTCTTCCCTTCCCCGCAGGCACTCGCTCCGGGAGCGCGCTCGGACCTGCCCCTCTTCCTCTCCGGGGAATAATTGCAGCGAGCTCCCCTCACCTTTAAGCAGTCGGGCGAGACACCGGCTTCTCCCCGGTCGGGGGCCTGCCTCGGGGCGCCTCCCTCCTCGCCCGGGCCCGGTGCTTGGTGTTTTTCCTCCCCTCGCCGCCCCCATCCCCGCGCTCCGTTTCCGCTCCTGGTGCTCCATGTCGGCCCCGCTGCCCGGCTACCCGCTGCAGGATGGATGCAGACACTGACCGGGGACCCACCCCGCCGGCCCAGCCTCCCCAGCAGCCGCCTCCCAGCTCCGCCGTAAGGAGCCCTTGGGACCCTCCTCTGTTGCAGCTGCGACGGCAGCCGCGGACAGGCGCGCTCCCTGCTCAGTGACTGGCCCCTTCCCTCGCCTCCCCCCCGCCGCCGCCTCGCCCTAGCAGCGCTCCCCCGGGGCATGATGTCGGGGGGCGCCGCAGACAGCGGCACCCCGGCCCCTCGCTTCCTGGCTCCCCCGCCGCCGCCACCCAAGAACGGTTCCAGCTCGGACAGCTCCATCGGGGAGAAGCTGGGAGCTGCCGATCACGGAGCCTCCGGGGCTGGTGGAACAGGCGGCGGAGCAGGGAGCGGAGGCCGTAGTGAGGAGTACCGGCGTCGTCGCCACACCATGGACAAGGACAGCCGAGGGGCGGCAGCCACCGAGCACCGCTTCTTCCGCCGTAGCGTGATCTGCGACTCCAACGCTACGGCCTTGGAGCTGCCCAGTTTGCAGCCCGCAGCGCCCTCGGCCCCTGTCTCGGTAGGCAGCGCCGCTCTGTTGGTCTCTCCTCCCGAGTGTGTCAGCCGGACCTCTTGCATCCCTGTCAGCGCCGCCCAAGCCCCCTCACTGCTGCAGCAGCCGCCACCGCCTGCCCCGCTTCCCCTCGAAGGACAGTCTGCTCAGGAGCCCCCTGCCGCGAAGGATGCCGCCCTGCTGCTGCCCAAGGAGGAGGAGGACGAAGCAACTGCGCTACCCCCCACCAGTGCCGCTGGCAGTGCGACAGCTGCCAGCCGGGAATTTGAGGAGCGGAGAACACAGCAGGAAGACATTGAAGAGCTTGAGACCAAGGCAGTGGGCTTCTCCCCGGATGGCCGCTTCCTGAAGTTTGACATCGAGATTGGAAGAGGCTCTTTCAAAACTGTGTACAAAGGACTGGATACGGATACCACTGTGGAAGTCGCCTGGTGCGAGCTACAGGTAAAATAAATAAAAATTGTGAGTTACTAAAGCACAGTCACTCTCCCAGGTGCTAGGCTGTGTGTTTGAAGGAGTTAAAATCCATCCACTTGAGGTCTGCTTTATTCAGACAGGGAACAGCAGACTTAAGGCACTCCTTTGGAAGACAGGTGCAACCTTTTCTTGGAGTCAGTTTGCCTTTTAATTTGTTAAATATTCTGTGCTCTAAAGAATTTTTTTAGCTTTCTCATCAGAAAATGTACTACAACTCTGTTTCTTACAGCATCTTGCTTTTTACGCCTCCAAAAGGTAGCCTGGAGGATTGTAAAAATACAGCTTCACTCACGGCTTCAGGGAGGCTGAGGGAAAATGTGTGACTGTCAACTTGAGCTAGCCTTAATTTTTCAAAATTTGTTTAGGTGTTTTTCTTAGAAAAAATATTAAAATGTCAATTTCACAGACATTTCATAAGTTTGTGGCAGTGGATTCTTGTAGGAGGTGATTCCAGAATATACACAAAGTCATGTAGTGCATCATATTGTTTAGTTTTACAAAGCTATTTTTTTCATTCTAAGTTCTAGTGTTCACACTTCATACAGGCACAAGGAAACGAAGAAAGTAATCGTCTCCTTTCTGAAGCTTGAAAAAAACCAAAAGTCCTGAAGTTTAACCTTTCCAAATGACTGCTGGATTAAACTGGACTAAGACACTACTCTTGTACTAAGTTTCTGGCCTGAGCAGAGCCAGAGTTCTACAGAAGCCCGGTGTAACCCTTAGTTCCGCACGAGTCAGAGCTTGTATAACCAGGATGCAGGTTGCTGTGCAACAACCTTAAAAGCAGTGGGAAGAGTTTGGAGTACCAGGAACAAATACCTGGGCTACTAGTTTGTTTTAAAAGCCTCAGCATTAAATTAAAAGGATAGTGCTTGTTTTTTAGTGTTGGGTTTCAGTGCAATCCATAGAGGGGTTCATGTACTATGGCTTTATTGTGTGTGTTCCCATCCAATTTAGGGCAGACAAAAGAGCATTGGGTTAAAATCCCAGAAGTCTTTGAGGGGTTTTTAAGAAGTTAGCTGCTCACAAATGGTTGATTGCAGTAAAAACGTCCTTCCCCTCAAAACCAGTTTTATATCTATTCTGGTCAAACTGCAAGAATTTATTAAGGGATCTCTTGATTTGTATTCATGTTTGCTTTTTGGATGATTGCTCGAACATTCTACTAGTGTCTTGGTTGATTATGTTATTGCCATTATTCTACGTTTACTGACTGTGGAAGTAAGCTACCAATATTTTTTGTGAAACTTAAGCATGCCCTGCTCCTCCATGCTAGCTATGTACTTGCAGTGGTGGTCTTTCGAACATTGATTTTAAATTAAAAGAGTGAAATGATCCAGTGTTGGGCTCTGCTTAAGCTTTTCACATGTAGTTTAAACTGAGAGGAGATTAATATTCTACCAAAATTGTATTATGACTTTTGTTTGAAATTTTAATCTTTGCCATTTTGAAGTTCCTTGACTTTAACCCCTGAAATCTGTTTTAATATTTACGCTTTACTTACTGATCAGAAACTAATGTCAGCTTGGCATCAGTTACTTTTGGCTAGCATTGCTTCTGTTGAAGTGTCTTAATTATGATCAGTACCATGTGGACAAACTGTCTAAAGAAGCACCTTCTTTGAAGTAATTTCATAAAGAAGCTCATTTATAAAGGGCATGTTGCTGAGCTTTCAGTTGATTGAAGAATTTCGTGAGTACTGGTTAAAATGACAGTGCAAAAAGCAAGAATGAAGGTATTTGTAAGAGGGAATTTTTTGACGTTTTACTTGGAGGTTAACTACATTACAGGACTGCCTTGTGGGTTAAATTATTCTGAAGGCTGTAACTTTCCTGTCATAAGGAGACTGCATACAAAATGACAAATTTGAAACAAAAATATAAATTTTATAGCTGTTAAAATTATTTGCCAAAGGAGCTACACTCTACAGCTAGTCAAATATTTTCAGATTAAGTCTTGTTTTAATGTTTGCATTTAGAAATAAAAGGAGGAACTTGGTATTTACTGATGTGATGGGTACCTCCTCTTCTTTCTCTAGGAAGATATAATTGTTGACAAGTTAGTGACTCTCATTGTGCGTGACTTGTATCAAAATACAATCGGCATTCAGAAAGATGGACCGAAACATAGATGTCATTGGTTTTCCAGAATGCCATGGTTTGACGAATGGTGAACCTTCAAAGCATAATTATTTTATTAGGGAAATGTGAATTATTTTCTTCCATGCTATATTGCACCAACTGTAACTAACTGATGTTTACTCTTAATTGTCTTGAAATAATGTTCCTTAGCAATAGAAGAGCTGTTCTTCACTGTGTTCATGCTAGCAAGCATAGGCATCCTCAGTGTTCAACCTCTCTATAGTCTTTCTCAACAGTGCTGCTGTAGAGCTACCAGAATGAGGCTGCTTAGCGTGATTATGCAGACTGAGTTGTTCCTCTTGCGGCTTGTCCAGAGTTGATAAAGGTGTATTACAGTTCTTGATTGCAAGATGTATAACAGAATGGGACGAGAACAGTTCGTACTTTTGCGGAGTCTTTGGTAGTATGTTCTTTTAAGGCTTTTCTAGCATACCTTGAATGCTTCAGTTTCTTTAGAAATCCCTGTATGGAAGGAAGCAAGATGTCAGCTGCTTTCATCTCAGTTAAACTACTGCGTTTAAATATTGGAGGAAATACTGTAGTAGGAATTTTGTGGGTTAAGCACAGCACAGAAGACTTCATGATAGTCTCTGGCAGAATGACTTTTTAACTATACCTAGTTTTTATGTACGTGCTCTGGAGTGATAAAGTGTAAAATCTGAAAATATCAGTATGCTCCCTTTCAAAGGGAGTTTGGGTGCTGTTTATCAAATGCAGCTTGGGTTCCCAAGTTGCTGATGATACCCTGGAGAATATTGTTCCACATCCTTAGGAAGGCTCTTGAACTGTATTGTAATGCCTCTCATGCTGAACTGTGGAGGAAATAGAAGCAGAAGGAGCTGAAATTCTATGGTAACCTAATGGTGCTTTTAGTATTTCCAGCAAGGGAGGTCCTGGCCAAGACTAGTTGTTCTTGATCTGTGGAAGATTGGAAGATTTCATTTGAAGCAATTAAGTATTTCAAGGTTGCTTATAGATGTGTAACAAGATCCTAGCAAAGGTGTGACTGATGGACGGACTATTCTAGTTTACTTTGTGGCCTGTCTTATATGAAGTAAATTGTAACTGAACCTAGTTTAAATGTTGGATGCAGGTATTTAAACGTGAAATAATCTGCCTTGCTGTGTGCGTAGTGGAGCTGTGAAGAGCTCAGCAGCAACTGCTTAGGGCCAGTGCTCAGCTTCAGTTACTCCAAGGACTTTGTTAGTATAGTGTTAGCCTTCCAATACTTTTATTCCCATTGTATATATTCATCTCAACTCTAGTTATTCTGAGTCAAGTGTGCCTCCTACTGTTGTCATTAGCACATCTCTTAAGTTGAGTGAAATAGTAGTTAGGGTTACTGCTTTAATGGCCTTTAAGTAGGTAGAAGTTGGCAAAAGTGGCTACTGCCACTGTTTTCTATTTTAATTTAAAATAACTCTTCCTGTACATTCGTGTTACTGTTTAGTCTTTTTAAATTACATTACAGCGAGTCTTTTATCACCTCTGTACAATTCACGTAACATTGTAACTACAATGTGATGCCTTTTCCTGTTGCAAAGTAATGCTCTTATGCCAAAGGTAGCAAGAGTTGACTGTAAAGGCCAAATCTTAGGGGTAATGTGTTATCCTCTGAGTCTCTGTTTCAGTTCGAGTTGGTTTTAAATCAAGACTGTCAATTAACTTCTGGTTTACAGAACAATACAGGGTGGTGCAGTCACTTGCTGGACTGCAAAACTTGTGTCTTGAATTATTGCTCTGGGTTCTGTTATTCAAATTAGTAACTTTTCAAATATGAAAGTGTGGTTGATGATACGGAGGATAAATTGGGTTCTTTTTTTGAACTGTGTATTTGTCAGACATTTGAAGACATCTTCTTTCATTTGGATAGTGTCTTCTCTTAAAGGAAGCATGATTTAGAAACTTAGTAGATAATTTACGTGAGTTGAAAATGCATTCCTGGTAAACTGTGTGCATTGGAGAACTGTACTGTTTGTCTGGTATGTGCTGTATCACTCCTGTCCTTTCTGTTTCTTTGTCAAAAAGGGTAGGTTGGTCAGTCAGCAGTTAACAGTTCATGAATGCATCTTCTTGCTGATATGTCACTTTGTCATTCTTACTCTGGCTTCAGTGCAGTGTTAGTCAGGTTATTGTGCTTAACATGTGAGCTGCTGAAGGGGAAAAAGAGTTTTGAGGGCTGTCCCTAAGCCAGATAGAAATTCTGGGGGTAAGAAATGAGTGAAAGTGGTGCAAGAAAAGTACGTTGTACTCCTTACTACTTTGAGGGGAAGCTGAATGTGAATTTGGTTGCCTTTAGTTATAAATCTTGTGAGTAATAAACTAGTGCAGGTTATACGTATGCAATTCTGTTGCAGACTGTTAACTATAAAGTGTAGTGTACAAATACTCCAACTTACAAATGGATTTTTCTTCATGTAGGCAGTAGCAATGAAAACCCAGTTGAGAACAAACATAATGCCGTAACCAAATGTGAGCCATGAGATTCTGTAGTGCACTCTGGTGAAAATAATGCAACTGGTTGGGTTGTCACCTTATTACAGGAAGTAGTGAGGTGCTAAATAATATTTCCATATGTCAGAATTTTTTTGACTGTAACAATGTATAGAAGTTAGCTTAAAACCCGCAATACAGGAAGTTGCTTGGATATGATGTATATCTTCTGTTTTAGTGACACTTCAGATTTAACTGTATCTGTCTTTATCTCTTAGACTTGAAGCTTAATATTTAATGATTTTTAGGTCAGCAGACAGCAACGGAATGTAGCTTCTATACTCTGGAGTATAAACTCCACTGCAGGCTCACCATAAGTATCAGCTTACTGAAGTCAAGGCATAATTCTTAAAAATCTCTTTGCTTTCTGGACTGGCTGAGCTGGGAATGTTTCAGAAGCTGCATATTCAAGTCTGACAACCAAAAAAGGTCTTGTAACACATAACTGTGGCATCCTGTAGTCTTTTTTTTTTTTTTTTAACGCTGGTTGCCTATTGCTCACTAGGAGGCCCGACTGCAAAGATGCTCACTCTGATACACAATCACATAGCTACATTAAAGAAAAAAAGAAAACCATATCAAACCCTTTGTGCAGTGAGAGGAAGTTGAGGAGTGTGGACCTGGAATTCATCTGTTAAGTAATATTGAAGAATTATTACATTCCTGGAGGAATAATCGACATCCTCAAACAAGTATACATTCTTTGAAAGCTCTAACTGTGGTTTAATTCTGAATATTTTAAAATATATTTTATAAACCTTTTACTGAAACAGATCAAGCTCAAGTCTAATCCCGTATGGTGACTCCCATGCCTACCCTGTACTTCACACCAGTGTTTAAAATAACTCTGCTAGTCCGGGAGCATAACTATATGTGGCCACAGCCACTGTAACAGCAGCAGCGTGCCTCCTGCTTATGATCGCTTCTGGGTCAGATGCGTAATTGTCACAAATGTGGATTAATAAAGGTATGTGACAATCTCTGTGAACATCATTCTGTCCTTATTAGCTCTTTTTCTATTCGCAGCTCTACAAATTCCAAAATACTGAAAGCAAAAAGCTGCAAAACCATAAGTGTATAATTGGTTTATAACGCTTTCAGGTTTCACTGAAAGAGTGAAGAGTCTTCAAGTGTGCGCATGTAGGGGACTTGAAATTTTGTGCAGTAAAGTCTAAATCTTCTGTTGGTTTTCCATTTACTAGGGTAGAAGAAGTTACTGGCACTTATTGGCTTCATATCTCTGATGTGAAAACTTCTCCTTTGGCTAAAGAATGAAACCCAGCCATATTCCTGAGTGTTTGTGCTGTAATTGATACAATTGACAGCTTGATAAATGACATGGGAAAGGAGCCAGACTAATTACCTGCAGAAGTATAAACAGTGGTCAGACTCCCTCAGACTTTACAAAGGTGACCCTGAAAGAGAGAAGGGAGCTTTAAAGTACATTCTGGAGCTGCAGCTGTTGGGAGACCTCTACTTAAGAAAATAATCTTACCTCAAAGGGATATTGCTTTTGGAGATGGCTGTGGTTCAATTTGTAACTGGCTGGTTGCGAGGCAATAAATATAATCGGATAAGTACATTCTGAAAATGCAGTATTTCTTATGGAAATAAACAGGTTCTTATTGTCAGTTTGGGTGGGTTTGAGAGCTGCAGAATTAAATCTCTTAAATGAGATTTGTTTTGGGCTGTTGTGGTTTGAAATAAAAACGCTTAGCTTCATAACTAAACTTTTGAGGGCTAAGGGAAAGTATTAGGACTATAATCTTTCTTTGAAAGGGGAAAAAAAACCCCAAACCCCCAAACACCTGATAAAACTCCCTGGAGACATCCTGTACAGAGTCCTTTGAGAGCTGTCTGACAGAGTAATAAATAAAACAAGCAGTAATAGATCTGTGGTAGTCTCCATGGATGCAGTGCATGGTGCGGTGTAGATTCAGTACCTTTTGGTTAGCAACATTCCTCCGGGCCACATGTTCTTTTTCCTATCTTGTTGTTGGTTTTGTTTCATACCAGCAGCTTGTTAAACAGCACAGCTCTGACTGTCACCCAGGTTCTCCATACTGCATGTGACAAAGTTTGTGCTAAGCAGCAGCAGCCGTGATGCTTCCTGTCATGCATCTCTTCAGAAACTCTTGCTTCCTGTAAAGATTAGCAACCTTTTTCCTTTCAAGATCACTAATTTGTTCTTCCAAATCATGGCTGAATTGAAATAAGTTGAGTATTTTTCTGTTTCAGTCTTTAAGTTCACATATTTAAGCTTGTCTTAGTCTTGAGAGTTACTAACTTATGAAAAATGGCAATGCAGACATAATGGCTGTAACATTTGGGCTATAAGAAAAATAATAAATATCATGTAAGTTTGCAGTGCTTCTGCAGCAGAGCATAAGACTTTCTCTTGGCAGAGCATATGTGTGGTGTTTTTTTTAATAGCAGATGGTAGAAAGTTACAGTTTTCAACACTTCAAACTTTAGATAATGATTTCATGGTTTTAACTTGATCATGATGCGTGTAGACCATGTCTGGAAAAAGAGTCTTCCAGTATATTTGAAACAATTCCTGTTCTAAACAGCTGGATTTGTAGTGCTACTTGAAAATCAATTTCTTGGAGTGGTTGAAGGCTTTTATCTAACATGAGGCATGTGAAAATCCTTTCAAATATGGTGTTAAAATTCACGTCCTAACAAAAAGACTCCTTACACCAGCTTCATAAATATTTTTGTGGAAGCTGCTCACAGACCCCAGGACTTTCTTGTAGCTGATTTTGAGAATGATTCAGGCCATGCACCGAAACTTAAACAATGTTTGAATGTCTCTGGTCAAGATACTACAGTGCTCCTTCTTTCTACCTTACTTCCAACTTCCTCAACATAGTTAGAATTTGTCATACCGTCACTTCACAGCACTTAGTTTTGATTGCCTTCATTATTCCCCTTGGGAGAGCAAGGGGAAGTGAAGAAGTGACTTGTATTGAATCTGTGGCTCACTTGAGGTCATCCTTGAGAAAGGGAGCTTGCTTACTTGTCTTATGGGCACAGGCTGCAGAATACTCCTTAACTCCATGCAGCAAAGGATAAACTTTGTTAGTGATGTTCTGTGCTATGTGATGCTATCCTCTTAACCCAAAAGGAGATCCTTGCAACAAAGTCTTCGCAGATGTTGCCAAGTCTTCTTTTTTCTAGTAAGCCAGAGTAAAATAACTGGGATGGAATGCAGTGACCAGAAGAATTCAGATTTTGTTCTCAGACGTATTTTGAACTTTTCACCTGGTGCTGACAGGTGCATTGCACATACCCAGATTATTCTAAAGCACTTCCAGATTTGCCTGGGTAATTCCTAGTAGTGCTGTATGTTACTTTGCATGGCTCACAAGCAACTTAACATACTTTTAGTTCATTTTTCAGCAAAGGAAACTGTAGCCTGCCAAAAAATAGACTTGTGTCAGTATTTTTTTGTCTTCCAGAAGCTGCTTAAGTATTTCTGTCTACATAAAGCAGTAGGCAATTTTTACAAGGATAACACATTCTAAATCACTTGGGGGGGCAAACTTACCAAGCTTGGATTTATCATTTGAGGTATAAGCAGAATCTTTGGGATTGCTACCTGCATTTTTAGTTCAGAAATCCTACAAAAAGTGTGTTTTTACTTGATGGCCATGTATCTTGTAACTAAAATATGTATGAGCTTTAAGTGATGTGTCAGTGACACTGGAACTAATGCTTTGCCCAGGGCTTTGTGTTTTAATATAGGGGATGCCATTTCTTTTTGTATTCAGCGTGCCCAAGAATATGATCCTGAAATCATCCAGTTCATCTATTGGTAATAGTCTGGGCAGCAATTCTTTGGAGTATCTGTTCTCAGGACAGGATCACTATGGTGCTTTTTAAGTCTTCTAATTTCATGAGTGGTTAGTAGGACTCCTTTTAGCATGTTACCAGTAAGATAAAACAAAGAGGAAGCTTTGGTAACTCTAACTTGTGATGTGGATGTTATATTTTGAGTCATGGTTCAGAATGATTCAGATCCTATCACCTCTGTTAATAAGCAGTCATTGATAGAAATTTCCAATAGTTATCAACTGAACAACTGTTTTTCTGCTTTAGGAGAGCAGATGATGTGGAAAATAAGCTTTATTACATCCCTTATATGAGGGAGAAGCTTTGTTGTTGCTGTTTAGCTGTTCTGGATCCTCTTTCTCATCTGGATAGTTCCAGCCATTCCTAATTTCATTGCATCAGTAGTTGAAGATGGTGGATTCTGATAGCAGGTTTGGGCCTAGCAACAGAAAGCAAAATGCTACAAATGGAAAAACTCATTTAAGTGATTGAGAGTTTATTACCACCATTTAAAAGAATTTGCAAAGAGTAGGAATACTGATCTCTTAGCAATTGGGGTAAATCTGAAACAACTATGTAGGTATACTGAGCTAAAGGGAAGATAGTACAAAGCTGATACCAACAATTATGTGCATTTTATCTGGTTTTGGCCAGTTAATACAGTCTCATGATAGTTTAAGACTATCCAACTGATAGTCTTACCCAGTTTTCCTTGGACATTTTCTTCTCTTAAAGTAACCCCGTGACTTGTTTCTGCTTTGCTGACTGTTGCTGGCAAGTTTATGACCCCAATCTGAATGTATTTTGACTGCTTCTGTTCTGGCAAAGACTAATGACATAGACACAATAACCCACAAATATTGCTATTAAAAGCTTCAGCAATCCAGGCTGATTATCTTAAGGATCTGCAAATCTGTGTACACTTATGTAATATGCATCTGTTAATGGCAATTTCTGAACTGTTAGCAGGTTTTGTCTGAATGTTGCACAATGTTACCATGTCTGTTTTCAAATCTGCTTCTTTAAGGGAGACACTTACTCTTACTGATATTTTCCAACATAAAACTATTTTTGGTTTGTCTCTTTATTCTGCTGCTTATGATATGCTTTCATTTGGGAAATGTAAGTTGTGTATCTATAAAAACACAAGATGCTAACTTAGTGTGCTCTGTTTTGCTATAGCTGATTTGGACTCGGAGCCTTTGAGTCTTACGTAAAGAAAAACGATGATAAGTGAGACTAAACTTGAATTGGAGAGTTTCTGAGAAGCAGTCCATTCAGACCAGTACCCTACAGTAAGAAATACTGTCTGAAAAGTGATTGAATTTTTTTTTATTTTGCACTCTCTGGATGTAGACAAGTAGAGAGTGACAGTATGTAGAATGACCTTTGAGGGCATGGTTTTTATTTGCATTTGTCGTGGTTTAGGGCTTAGTGAGTTGTTAGGTTTACCAGGAGCAATGTGCTGAAAATTAAGAAACTGCAAAAATGTCTGATACAAAAATAAGACTTTTAAAGTTAGTTTTAGAATGTTTTTTCTGTGGTTTTCTCTACTTCCTTTGCATGCAGCTTGAGCTTATTTCCGCAGACAAGTGGCTCAAAAGGAGATTGCGTTTCAGGTTATCTGTACCTGGGAGGAAAAAAAAATTACACTGGGCACTTGAATTTGATTTTTTTGTTTTTGCCTCTTGATGGCAACTGTGAGCCTGGTCAGATGGTGGTATGATTTCTTTTGCTGATCTCACAAGCCTGAGCATATCTGAGAGATTCAGTATTTACCCTTGGGAACAAAACAAAAACAAAACACCAAAGGTGAAGAGGCTTTGGGTTGCTGCTGAAGACTTAAATGCTGTAGTACATTAATAGATTATGCATGGTCTATACCTGAAGATTTGTCGTAAAAAACTGTCTTTGATACTCCAGTTTCCTCTAGGAAAACGTGCATGTGTCTCCTAGGGACTTCCTTTGGTTTTGTAGACTACCTGCTCAAATGTTCGGTGCTTTTCAGTGGTTGTGACAACAACAACAACAAAAGATTTGTGAGAAATCTGAGGAGGAACAACAAGGAATTTTGACCTCTCAAGTTGTAGCCATCTTGTATTTGCAGAAAGTGAAAAGATTCCAGGGAATTCTAGTTCCAGTTGCATTTGTGCTTGAACTAAGTTGCATGTTTTGTCTGTATCTGGGGACTAGGGTTAAAAAAATGTTTTCCTTCCTCCATCCCATCCAGTATGAAATCTTCTCAAATTAGGGTGAATCCCAGAAAACGAAGCGGAAATGAAGTTTGATTTATTGGTGTTGGAGACTCTTAGATCTGTCATTACTGTTGACTCCAGTGGTTTCTTCTAAGGAACTTTGAGAGTTGAATAGGCATTTACAAGACAAAGGTGTGGAATAGCAAAAAACCCTGTTTCTTAGGATGTACATGACATGAATTTTAAAGCTTTAGGACCAGGCAAGTTTAAACAATGAATTGGTTCTGAAAATTCCCATTGCTATGAATGGCTGGTTCATGAAAGTATCATTAATATAATACTTGTACTAAATTTTATGGATTTCTTTGCTGCTTTTTGCCAAAATACCTCCCTTTGTATTCTTAGTTTAGTGATATCTGATTGAATAAGCTACCTACCGTTGACATACCTCAGTTTCTCAGGTTTTTACAGTCTTGTTGATTAAATATTTGTGTAACTTACACAAACATGTAAAGTCATTTATGCATGTATTTGGACTTTGAGCTGTGTAAGGCCAGCAGCCAGTAATGATGAACACTTTGTTGCTATTTGCTGGGGTTTTTTAGTATTTTGTAATGGATTGTGAACCTCAACATTTCATCTTGAAGGTAAAACTTTGTGTTTGAAAGTCTTTTTTTTTTTTTTTTTTTTTTTTGAAATGGAGACACAATGTTAGGTTTATGGTTGGACTTGATGATCTTAAAGGTCTTTTCCAGCCTAAATGATTCCATGATTCTATGATCTATCCCAAACCAGCATCTGTGGCCTAGTTAGTGGTAGATGACTAACTGTTCCAGAAGGCTTTCTGGATCTGTTTTCTAAGATATATAGATGAAGAGCTCTAAAGTGTTTAGTTGAACAAGAGTGAGAAAAACTTGGCAGATAATTGCTGCCACAAATGTAGAGATGGTGGGGAAAACTGCTAATGTACATGTGCTATAAATAGTTTCTGCTTGATAAACCCATACTGTAAAATCCCATTATTCCCTGGCATCTGGGAGAAAGCATCCTTAGATTCTAAACCATGTAAGTGGTAGGGTTTTGCATTTGAGATTGCTGATAAACTGATTCAGAAGAATCTGCAAGAACTCTGGTGGTCTTTTTTTCCCCATGAAAACTAACACTAGTGCAAACAGTAATTATCTCAAATGGTGAAGCAAAGAAACGATTCAGTATTGTCAAGAAAGCTTAAGTAGCTTTAGATTAGGTCGGGCTAACCAAAGGAAGTATGCCAGGATCAGCTGTGCTAAAGCAGCTAGCTGTACTTTTAACATCAGCAAAATAATTCCCAAAATTCTTTTGTGGTAGCCTCTGTTATTTACTATTGCTGCAAATTGCTGGTTGGTTTTCTGACTGTTTAACTGAAGGTTTGCTTCACTACAGTTCATCAGCGGTTTGACCTCTGTCAGAAACAGTTGTGGCTTCTAATGTGGCAGCTTATAAGATGATACTGAATTTCTAAAGTATTGTCTTGTGCGATTTTACTGTTGTATCACATCCAAGAGTAGATGTTGCTCAACTTCTGATCTTGATAACTTTTTGCAACAAACCATGGTTTGGGTAAACTTCTGAAATTTGATGGAGCGCAACTACTCTAAAATCACTGATAAATACCAGGTAATGACTCAACCGATATGCATGTTAACTAGGTTGGTGTGGATGAGTGCAGTTAAAAAGCAACAGGCTGTAAGCATAGTGATGTTTTAAGTATATTTTGTCACTTAAGAGGAGTATGAAATCTGAGGAAGTTGGCGTTGGAATTTAGAATGGAAAGAGTGAGTTGGTTGGTGATGTAGAAAACTATTTTCCACTTTCCCTTTGACTTCTGTCCTTATCTTCTCTGGCAATAATACGCGGGGAAATGGTATCTTTTGTTTTTCTTGTTCCTGTGTGGGAATGTTAATTGTTCTTGCTTCTTACCTGTTCAGGAAGTATTTTTATTCCTCCCTCCAACAAAACACTGTAACAGTCATTGCCAATGTTGCTTTTTAGCTTTATTTTCTAACTTTGGCCTTCCTGAATCCTCCTGTGGTCCTTGTGTAAGCCATCTGGCAAAACAAGGATTCCATGTCCTCCCCCTCCCCCCCCCCTTTCCCCTCTGTAATGAAGCAGATTTTGTATCTATGTCTGTGTTTGG
This sequence comes from Balearica regulorum gibbericeps, assembly GCF_011004875.1. Taxonomy (NCBI): domain Eukaryota; kingdom Metazoa; phylum Chordata; class Aves; order Gruiformes; family Gruidae; genus Balearica; species Balearica regulorum. The sequence goes on from NC_046184.1 coordinate 67,805,940, forward strand.
CTACCCTATGTAAAAGAATAAGGAGTATGGTTAAAACCTGCATCTAAATTTTGACTCCTGGAGCTGCCACTGTCCAAAGTTAGATTTTTCCAGCTGGTAAATCAATCGTATCCATGGAAATGTGCTTACAGTTCTGTTGGGAATTTGCCTTATACTCTTGCCTTCCCCCTTCTCAAGCCAAATCTCTTTCCAGGAAGTGAAAAAAATCCATGGACTAGATTGAGCTTCAGCTGAGTAGGGTGTCTCATTTCAGATATATTTTCTGCTGCTTCTCAAATGACCAAAACATAAGTGACAGCTGAGTTGTCTGTTTGTGTCGTGGGTCAAGGGCAGTCCAACTCAGCAGTTTCCCTTTCCTCTTCCCTGAGTTTTGTTTGGAAGCAGTAATGATTTGCCATTCTATATAGTCATCCTCTTGTCATGAAGACCAGATGGAAATACGTCAGTTGTTTCATGTATAAATACTCAGTCCAACAGCTGTGAGTTTATCCGGAGTCACTGGGATCACAAGTTGGTGACCAAATTGTTAGTTTCAAGGGCTGTAAGCGTTATTGTAACTTGGAATAAAGCTGTACTCTGAAACTGTTAGAAACAGTTGTAGACTCATTGAAAGAAGAAGAAATGAAGTTGAACCACTTAGATGCAAATTCCTTTCTCAGGTGAAGTTATAATTCTTTTTCTAGGGTGTTACAGAAGTCCTCTTATACTGATGATAATGTTTCAGCCGTTGATAGAGGATTTCAGTGATGCTGTTCCTAAAGGAGCTAAAAGGATTGCTCTGAAATCTTCTAATTGTCTCCTTTCCTTTTGTAGTTTTATTAGGTAAGAACACTTTAGATCTAGACTATTACCCAGTGGTCTTTTGGCCATTTGTTAATCTTCAGTCTGTGTTTCAATATGGATTTCTAACAAAAAAGCTGAGATATCTGATGTGACCCTAGCTAAAAATGAATCAAGTGTAATGAGATTCGTAATAAATCTACTTGACACTGATAATTAAGGAGGTTAACTTGACTTTGCAGGTTGTGGAGGGTTTTTGCTGCTATCCATGTGCAAATGAGTCTTGATTTATTCCAATAATATTGAGAAGGGGGGTAGAAGTCTGCAAATGACCATTGGCTATTTGGTTGCAAAATGCAATGTGTTGCATGGGCTGCTGAGCATAATGTGAAACAAAGTGCCATAAAAAAACTTGAGTGCCAAGTACATGACTGAAAAAACACCTTAATGGGGGAATGGGCATGATCATTAACTTAAAATAGCTTCTCTGCAGAAAACTAACGTAAAGTGAGGTTGTAGTTATTGACTAGTGAAGACTGCAGCGTATGGGAGTGAAACTGAATTAGAAGTAAAACAAAAATTTGCAATAACTACAGACTTGTACTAAAACCCCCTACCCCCTCAAAAAAACCCAACAAGCCCATAATAAAAACAACCCAGGGAACCTGGCCATGTTTTAGTTGAACCACCTGCTTCTCAGACCTTGAGAGGAGTTCTGCTTGTTGCTGTGAGAAGCTTTCTAGTTCAAAGGGGGACTTAACATACACCTTTCTACAATGGAACAATAAATGTGATTGACCACACTATTAGCTCCTAGTATCTGCAGGCCTCAAAAAAACCCCAAACCACCACCCACTCACTCCCCACCCCCCCCCCCGAAAAAAAAGTTGTCTAGTTGAGTTGCTTTGTCTGCATAGATCTCACTTTTGTTTCCAGGTACCTTGTGTTTCAGAAATGCTTTTCTTCTGGCTTGTAGAACTCCCTAACGTGGTGCTTGTGTGATAGAAGCCCTTGCAGCCAGTGTGAAACAGGTGATTTGCAGCTCTATAGGTTTGGGGACTCTAGTGGGAGTTAGGAAGGCTGAAGCTGTTCTGGAGTCCTTTAATGAGGATTTTGTCCTTTGAATTATGTGAGTCCTTCAGTGAAAACTTCTGTTATGTTTGAATCCACATTTTTGGTCTAGATGACGCATGCTCTCAGTTCCCTTTTCCTTGATGGTGTTTATAGATATATATATATATTTTTTAAAAAAAAAGTCTGCAACTTCCTTGCTTCAGAATCATGATGGAGTTCAATTCTCTCTGTCTGGGATAGGTCATATTCTGATAAATGTTGCTGTTTTTCCAGCTGTATATCAGCATGTGTTCTCTTGTTTTGGTGTCAAAGCACTAGGAATTCTTTCATCTGGAACCTCATCTGAATGGCCATTTTCTAGTTTAGTGTTAGGTTTACAGTTTGAGGGTCTTGGAGTCATCAGTGTGTGCTCTTGGAAATAGCAAGCATAGCTGTTAGCCTGGCTGTCTTTTGTGGGTTTTGAACAGTCTCTTAGATGTGGTAGGATAGCAAAATATCTTGAGCCTTGAATGACGACTTCTGTCAAGCAGAGATCAAGGGTCATGGTGCTATGCACTTTATTGCATCTTGGGACACATTCGTCAAAGATAAGAGGGGTCAGCTGTCTTATTGGGGAAACTGAGCTGAATTAATTTGCCTTTTTATCAGTTTAGTTTCACTTTTTTGTAAGCATCTCTGGCTATTGCGTTGTTTGGTTTTTAGTTCTTTCTGAATGGTGAAGTGCAGAGGCTATTCGTGTCTAGCCACATGCCCACATTACCCCGGAGTATCCAATAGGACTATGGCTGGTGATGGTATAACTTGGAGACTTCAAATAATAGCACATGGTTTGTTTTTCTTTTTCCCTGTTCCTGTTGAAATGCATGCCATGATTTTTGTTTTCTCCAGTGTTCCTACGTGATTCCTGCTGTAGCGTCTATGGGAAAACAGTTTGATTGGATGAGGAGTCTTGGTTTCATCTCTCTTGTATCTTGGCTTCTAATTCAATGTCTGACTAGCACTAGTGATAGTTTATAAGCTAACTGTAGGGACCCAACTCATTATTCCATGACAAGTATGCCACTTTCCCTGAAAGAAGTGGTGCAGAGGAAGCTTAAGGACAGAAGGCAGCTTACTAGTAGACTTGAGTGGCACTGCAGCTACTTTCCATAGTTATTATTGATGTGGGACAATACTGGGTTATTTTACCTTATAGTTTGTGGATTTCAAGTGTGGATCCTGAGGGTCAAAGAGATGATGCATATTGTCTAGTCTCCTACCTTGCTGTTTCCTCTTACCTTCTCCTAAGAAGTGAACTTACCCACTGGATTACTTGTGGATCTAATTTGGGTATTGCAGCTGTGGAGCTTTGGATAGAAAACACCTTCTGAAGTTACTAAACAGTAGTTCAAAGGATGAGCATCATGTATTTGTTTGGAGTGTTGTGCTTTAGAAAACACAACCTGTAGAGCATTAAGAGTTTTCTAACTTTATTCAGAAAAGGATCTGCAAATGGAGCAGTAGTTGCTGTTAGTTCTTTTCAGTAACTATTCTAAAAGCATTAGAGGAGTATGCTCTCATGCTAAGTAACTAAAAATCCAAGCATTATAGTAGCAGTGAGTTGAAGTTGTTTTGAGGAGTCCTTTGGATGTAGTGATGTGAAGAGACATCTTGCTTTTGTGGCCCCTCCGGGCATTGTTGGCAAAAATCCTACCACAACAATTTAACGTTTGAATGTTCAGTGCAAGATTTGGTGACAATGCCTGAAATGATGGCTAAAATGTTTTTTAAGCTGTATATAACTGAATTTCTTTGTATTACTACCCATCAGTTGACATAATGTGCAAGTTAATACCTATTTTGCTTCTTCTGAAAGTATGAAAATTCACATATTTGTCTTTTATGTTCATGATGGGCTGGATTCCTTGAGTAGAACTGCTAACATTAATCTAAGGGACAACATGTATCTCTTTCCAGCTGAGCTCTGTCCTCATCAGTCACTGGAAATACTCTTGAAATAAGCTTTGTCTAATGCCATGAAACCTTTTGGTTTTAACCTGGACTGTAGCGAAATGAAAAGAGTCTCTGAGAGCCTAGAATTGAGAAATCAGTTGTATATATTGTTGTAATACTCAGAGTTAGTGCAGTGTGGGTGATGCAAGTGCTTAACATGAATGTCAATTCCTCTTTGTAGTGTGAATACCGTTCACTCATCCAGTGTTAGGAAGCTACTTACTGAACTCAGTTATTGCACTTCTTGGAGTGCACAATCAGTCAAGAAAATTGAGAAGTCAGCTCTATAGCATCAGTATGTAACTTTCCTGGAGTTTGGATCTGTAATGGTCTGTAACTTTGCAAGTTGTCTTTTGAAGAAATGTGTTGGTAATTCTGTATATTTTTATAGTGGTCCTCTACTTTAAAATTCTTTACCAGGACACATGCTACTAATACATTAGGTAGCACCACTTAAGTTTCATTCCTGTCATAAGATCTTGCTTTCAGTTGCCCAACTGATGTGTACCTTAACCACCTGGGCTGCAAGTTTTTAAACCAAATGTCTGTCTTGAGCTTAATTGTTTAAGAAGCTTCAGCTGAGATGGTGCAGATGCTTCAGAGAAAAGTGCTTGCTTTGTTGCATCCATTGGTGCCTTAAGCTTTTGTACTTCAGAGTTGTGAAGCAAGGACCTAAAAGCAGTGTTGACACAGGAGGGCTGCCTTTACAGCGAGGGAGTATTTCCAAGTAAATAGTTTTCAGGTAATAAAGCTTTAAAATAGGGGATATTTTCTAAATCAGACTTACTTGGAAACTGCATCTTATTTGAAACTCTGAAGACTTGATCCATGTTCTAGCCTGCTAGTAGTCCATTTTGGCATCTGTATGATGCGATATGAAGGAGTTTGTTCAACTTACATTTGTAAAACATAAAGCCACCGGGCATTGTGTGATTACTTTATACAGCATACGCAAGTCAAACCCTCAAGATGGGAAATGCAAGATAGAAGGCTGTACAGTATGATTCAGTTCCCTTGTTTGTGTTGCAACTGTTTAAGCTAGTAAAGTTTAATATCCTCATAAATGGCTTGCTTCATCAGAACAGAAGTTTCTCTGGAGCAATAGGAATTGAAGTTTTCACCTAGAAAATCTTGTGTGAAACAGCAGCCTCTGCTTTTCCAGAAGCAGCAGACTTGGCAGCTATTAACCTCAGCGTTCAAATGATGGAAACCTAGCTTTGGTTCTGGTATGTTGTAGTTAGTCTGATGCAAACATCTATGAAAATATACTGCTTAAATGGCTTTGATGATAGTAAATTTGAATTTTGAAAAGTGAATTTTTAAATTATTTTAAAAGCAAATGCCCTTGTCAAAATCTGTCTGCTTTCCCAGAAGCCTAGAGGGAAAATTGATATGGATAGAATGGAATATATATTTACTAGATTTGGCAAGTGTCTTTATCCTTTTCTAATGCATTTTAAAATACAGGAGTTTGTATGTTTACAGTTTGGCCTTTTAAATACCTTTTGGATTTTTACATCAAACTGGACTCTTGATATTCGAGGTTTAAGTGTAATAGGGCTACCAGCAAGCACTGTTGCTATGTAGACTGCAGAGTTAGGAAAATGTTTGTGGTTTTTTTTTTAATGATAGTAGTCATGATTGTGCAGAGGGAGGGGAAGAATAAAAGCCCAAAGACATGTATATAAATGAAACAAGCGCAAAAAAATCTAAACAGTCTAAACATAGCTACAATCAGAATAGTACTTGACTATTAGTTTTGTTGCAGTGTTTAGTATCTAGCACATTGTATGGGAATTCCTTTTTAATTAGCTCAGAGCCAGATCTGTGCTATGTCTAATGTTGTTTGCCCCTCCTGGGAAGTGGAAACTTGCAAGTACTTTGAAAGGAAGGGTTGGAAGGAGTTTATAATAGGAAAAGGCAGTTATCATAGAATGGTTTGGTTTGGGTTGGAAGGAACCTTAAAGATCAGCTAGTTCCACCCCCCCTGCCATGGCCAGGGACACCCTCCACTAGCCCTTGGATTACCTGAAATTGTTCTGTTTTTTAAAATGAAATTCTGGGTACTTGCAGTCATAGTCTCTTCTGTGGTCTTCAGATTTCACCATGTTCTTATGATACCATCCCATTCCACTGTCTGTCTTTGGAAAGAACGTGAATTTTGGAGAAGAGTATCCTATTTCTACAAAGCTGATCACTGCCAATACATATCTTGTGAAGTCCTTATTTAGATGCAATTGTACGGAAGTCAGTTGAGATAAGAAGAGTTCATAGTGGCACAGATTTTGGTTTCTGCCTTACAGCCTTATATGTGTGACTAATTCTGAAATAGAGATGTTTGGACTGAATCAGCAATTTAGTATGTTGAAAGTGCTCAAGCTATCTCTATTTGGTTTGTATTGAGCTTTAATTGGCTCTGCAGATGGAGAGCCAGATTGGTTATATGAACCTTCAACAGGAGGTGACTAGGTATGGACCAGGTCAGTCTGAAAAAACATGCTTTGAAATAGCAAATTACAAGAAAGTTTCTGTGAGATTCAACATGTGTTTGAAGCATAGGAAAGATTAAAATAGCATCAAAAAGCTAGCAGCCTCTGTAGCCAAGAGTGCTCAGGGCAAGAGCAAGTGTGGCAGGGGAGAAATGCAGTTCTTTGTTTGCAATGCAGTCTGGATTTTATTACTTGCAAAGTGAAATCACAAGGGGAAATGTCTGGTTTTGATGGGCAGATATGTTGCAACTTATTCTGAATAAGCCTGTTCGTAAATTTTTTTTTTTTTAGCCTGCTAACAGCTTTGAAGATAGGATTGTAACTCTGAGACTGTGATTCATCTGTCCGGCTCCTGCTTATTGGACAGCCTGTTGGTCTCGTCCCTTTTTTACAATTGCAGGCTGTTAAGTATCCATGCTGGTGCAGTTAATCATAAATTTTGAGTTTTAAAACTTGCTACTCTGTACTCTGATATTATTGCTGGCTACTGAAGCCTATTTCCAATATTTTGGAGGTGCTGCAGTAGCAGGTGCTTATACTTGGCCGTCACTTTTATAAACAATCAGAAAATGAGGAGTGGATAAAGTACTTCTTCCTTCTCTGCCTCTTTTGTGATAATTCAATTTTGTGTCCCAAACTAAGAAACTTGAAGTTCTAACCACAAAACCCTGTGGCGGTAAAAAGAAAACTGTCTTAAGAACTTTCTCATGTTTTGAGGATTTAAAATTATCTAATGACACTTCCACCTTTTGATGCAGAAGAGGTCTCAGAAATGGACTTCCAAGAGACTGTTTCACATAGCTGTCCATTGAAAGTACTGAGGTGTCTATTTGGATCATAGCCATCCTGTGGAAAAATTATTTTGTATTGTAGTGGTAGGGTCTTAAGGGGGAAAAAATTACAAAGCTAACTGAAACCCTTCAAAAGGAATTGAGATACTGATGAGAACCTCACCTAGATACTAAGTATTCAAACATTAGAATTTTGATTGGAAAGTTTATCTTGGCACTTGGATTGTTTCCGAGTTAATTGAAGAAAATGTAGGAGTGGCAACAGAGGATGGGCAAAGGAACTGGTGCTTAGGTGCTTCTAGACTGCTGTTTAGATGGACTTCGTCCTGCTTCTACTCACATCCTGTTGCCTGGTAGTTGGACAGGAGGCTCTTATTCTGAAAATGAATATGGCTGCTGTATTAGATGTCTGTCCAGAGATCTGTATGGGTGCTGTCTCTGCCTGTGAAAAAGGGGTCTTGTGTAGCCTCGATTGTCTCAAGGGTGGGGAAAGGTAATTCTTGACTGACCTTTCTAGCGAGAGTAAGTCTGTGTACTTGTTAAAGTAGCAGCTAATGGATTTGAGACTAAAACCAGGTCTGAGTGTCTATTATCTTTGTAATACTGTCTTTAGCTTAATTAAAGTTGTTTTACTAGGATGTTGTTTGGGGTTGCGTGGTAGGGCAAGAAATTTAATTTAAATAGAAATATGGAACATTTCAAATCTGCTTACCCACTCTTATCCCACAGGAATGTAGTTATTGCCACTGAAGCAAGGGATGCAGTACCAGAACATACTTGTGCAGCTTTTCTGACAAGCCACTTCCATTTGAATTGCAGCTTCTTCTGGATGCAGACTTGCTGAACACCTAAGAGAGCCATGGGGCTAAAAATGTTTTCAGATAACATTTCGGCTAAGGAAACTTTTGCTATGATAAATGTGATTAATGATTAATAATGATGATGCACAGAACATTAGATATTTCACTGTATGGAAGGAGTGTGTGAATATTTTTAACTTTTTTTTTGGATGATGCTCTTTAGTTCACAACTAAAATTAATTTTGAACTACAGGTAGAGTTCTTCAGTGTGACAAAGTAGGAGGTAAATTGAAAACAAGGAACCCTGTTTACAGATTGTGATGACCCATTTAAAGTGGGCCCTTTGGACCATGACATCCTCAGGCATTTTAGTTTGTCTTCAAGAAATTCCTTCAGCGTTCCTGTTCAGACAATTGAAATAAGAGGGCACCACACCAAGGACAGACAGTAAGTGACTAAAGCACAAAGTAATGAGAAACAGACTTTTTGGATAAGCTGTAACAGTTTGAATAGCTAATCTGCAGATAGGTTGTGGTGAGTATCTGAGGTCTTCTAGGTCATAGTTGGTCTTCTGGCAGTCTTAGATGTTTCCAGTAGTATTCTTCAGAAAACTTAGTTTAATATAGAGTAGCCTTGCCAATGGCAGTACTACCATATGTAGTCCCCAAATTCCAAGAAGAAAATCCTGAATATTCATCCTGAACTTCCTCTAGAACTTTTCCCTAGCTGTCTGCTTTGAATCATCTTGGAGATTACTCTGTTGATAATCTTTCATCTCAGCTGTTTTAAACACTAAATTTTAGCTGCATTTTCTTGCAGATCAATCCAGTTTTCAACTTCTTTAAAGATATTCCTTTTATGTCCACGGTGTGCATATTATTACCTTGATTTACTGTACAGCAAAACACTCACTGTTTTTATGTATTGTATCCTGTGTTGGTTTAGATAATAGGAGCTGACTGGTTCCTCCATCTGCATTTCAATTACACTATGTTTTCTCTTATATTTTAACTAATTTTAAAATTATTCAAGGTTGAACTACAAAGCCAATTATACTTCTGGATGCAGAGTATGCTTCAGCATGCCAATATTCTTAGTTGTTCATCCTACCACTTGCCTGCTGTTACATATTTGAGTGTTTTCTTTCTCCTGACTCAACTATGCTCAATTTTCTTGCTCTGTGAAAGACAATGTGCATATTTTTAAATTTACATGTTAGTGGTACATTTGATAGTGTCTGAAATATTTCTGACTTTGTGAGTAGCTTTCTAGATCTGCATCTTGTATGGTGTTTGCCAAGGAAGATATATGTACATGGTGCATTGTAAATGTAGGTGTCTCTAATGTATATGGTATCATTGTGGAAGTCTACAATATACATGCAAGTGACACAAGAACCTGATTTTGTAAGTCAATCTGTCAGGTAAGCATGGAAAAATTATTACTGCTTTCCTTCATGAAAATCCTGAGATGAAGATGGGCATTCCGGTAGATCACAGGAAGACTGCATCATTGATGCAGTGAGGCTTAAAAAATAAAAAATGGTCCTCCAGTGTTTTAGGACTTTCATGTTTGTGAAATGCTAGTACTAACACTAGTATTTCTGCAAGATATTCCTGAGACCTCAACTAGAATGCAAATTTTGGTCACCCCATAAAACTCACTGTTTCTGGAACTCTTTAGTCTTTCCCTACATGAGATCCCAGTTTGATTTTGTCTGTCTTGCAAGAACACGTAGAACACCTGGCAGTTATTTGAGGAGTTTATGATGAATCCCTGGAGGATCACTGAATGAGAAATATCTCTGAATGAGAGATGTCTGGCATAGAGTTCTCTAGGGATTATTGTAAGAATTTTCTGTTGGCTGCCAGTACTTGGCCCACACTTTGTACGTCATCCTGTCATAACTGATAGTAATCCACAATTTTGTAAATTAAATGAAGTACTTTTTTGGATGTGTTTGCAGAAAAAGAAGCAAAGCTGGGAAGAGTAACTCCTCTAGTGTAATCAGACTGTATATGCAATATATGTACCAATGTATGTAAACTTGAAGCTAATGCGTACTGTAGGCTGATGTGAGTTCATCTTACGTGGAGGAGCACAGGGGCAGCCTTGCAGGGACTGCTGCTTAAATACTTGCATGGACGACTTAAGTTGACTGCCTCTAGGCTTTATGCTGAGATTTTTGCAAGGGAACTAGTCAGAGGCACAGGAGCATTACTAGTTCTTGTGTGTCTCCTGCATTGTTCATTATTAGTAAATCTTGGCAGACACCTTGACATTTCTGCATGGTTTCCAACCTGCATATTGATGCAGCTTCTCAGCAATCTGAAAAATGGATATAGCTAACTCTTCCCCTTCGTCAATAGCTTTGTGAAGTATATGGGATGAAGAATTGTAGTATGTTTTTGATTCTCTAAATTGATTTGCCTTTATCAGAATCGGTTAAGGGTTCATTCTAATGTTCTAGGCATGTACCTAGTCATAGGAGGACTCTTACAGTCATACAGAAATATGTGAAACAAAGAGCTACAGTTGCTCTTTTGATGCAGTGAGTTAAGAAATCTGTAAGGTAACCAGAATGCGTTGTGGAAGAGGTTTTTTTCCTGCGATATTTTCACACCCTGAATGGAGAATTGAATTTTCTTAGTAAAATTAAACTGAGATGATTAGATGTACCTTCCCTCTCACTGATAAAGCAGTCAATTCGGTGCAAAATGAGAATTGACATGAGCTACAAAACTTTTAATGAAGCATCTGAGCCAAGTGACAAGATAGTCCAGCTGGTTAATAGCTCATCAAGAATTCAGTTCAGCTAATGCTTCAATTCTGTAATAAGCTGTATGTAATAAACATAAGCCTTATTGTGAACTGGTATCAGATAGCAAACTTCTCCATTTATCTTCTATGGATCAAATAGCAATTTTCAAGTGAAAATAAATAGATGATCTTTCTATTCTAATATGGATTATTTTTGTATAGCGCAGCATTTTGGTTACTGTCCCTAATGTTCAGCCTCTCGGGATGAATAAATTGAGTAAAACTTTTAGCCATCTTTTTGTTTCTAGACTTCTGTGTAAGGAAACACAAATGCTGCCTAAACAACCCTAGAATAGAAATCACTGAAGCCTAAACAGTTGTTTGCCAGTCTTAGACCAGATTCCTGAGGACCTGAGAGATTCCAGAAAAGACCATGTCTAAGCCATAGGTTTCATATCTGCTGTTTAATATTTTTCTCTTGCTGGTTGTGTTGAGAGCAAAGGAAAATACATAATTGATCTGATAAAGTATGAGTATAGTTCTTAATTTACTCTGAAGGTGTGCTATGTAGTTTTCATGGCTGTATTCTGAAAAGTGCAAGTTTCCCAAAGAAAACTGTGAGGTGAGGCAATGTACTGATTAGTCTTGTTTTCTGCGGAAGTGGAATTTGGTTCAGTTCCTCAGTTTGGCCTACTTGCTTTGCCTATGAATATTTGTGCTGATGTGAGAGACTGGGGAGAGAAGTAGTATAGACTTGTATTAATGTGCATATTTATGCACACAGTTCTGGAAAACAAGCTAGTAATCCAGTAGAGACTAACGGGTGGTATAATTTTGCTGACGTTTGATTTTCCTGGGAAAAGTGAGGTGCTTTACTGCCAGCTACATCATATTCATGCTTCTTAAGATTTAAGTGGAAACCTAAAAATCTACGCTGGCTGAATTCTTTGGAAGCCTGTCAATGAGGCAGACTATTCTAGCCCTTTTGGAGTTGTACAGGTTTTCTCTGTCATTATCTTTTCAAGAGGTACTTGAGGTATAGCTTGCTGTCCAGTCTCTGCATCTGGTGAGCACTGGGCTTGAGACTTCTCACTAGTATTGCACATGAAGTTCGCTAGTGTAGCAGTGTAGTCATCTTTGGCATTGCTGGAAATGAAAATTTCCACAGTGCTACTGTAACAAGATAAACTTTGTTATTGGGAGTCATACTTTTAAGATTTCTTGTGACCTTACATAAAGAGGAAACATTCTGACCTACTGTTGCCCTGCAGAGAAACAAATGTGTTTTTCTGCTGCTGTGTTCATGATGCACACTGTATTTGCACGCTCCTTACGCTTCTGATCCCACTTCGGCCATTTGTTCAGTATGAGGAAGCAAGGCAGAATGGCTTCGGATCTCACCAAGTTAGTGAGCTCATCTCTTATGCAGTGTTCCAAAGTTCCTTTTTTTTTTTTTTAAAGCCTCTTTGGTTTTGCATGTTCTAGTTATTCCTTACTGCCTGCTTCCTGTACAGCAATAACAGTATTAGCAGTAGACTTGCTCTGAATGTTCTTGTGAATTACAGGATCCTGGAAACTTGAGGATTGAGCCAACTTTTTTTCTAGCTGAAAACCTGGAGGGATGGTATACTTGTGACTAGTTACAGGTCAGGTGTGTTTAATGATGCTAGAATTTGGTGCAAGCAAGCACAAACTTCAGTTCTTACACCTTTTCTGTTATAAAGAGACTCTCTGAGGATGTCTCTTCAAGCACAGGTTAAGTCTGTGACATTGCTGCCACCAGGTGTCTTAGATGCTGTTACTACTACTGCTGGCACGGGTGCCACTGCATATGTAAAAGTGGGAATTTTCCACATCGGAGGAGTATAATTAGTGGTGGTGTTCTCCCCCCTTCTCCTGTGGCGATGAATCATTGCTTCATCAAAACTGACAAACAATTGCAGGATGAAATGGGCAGCGCTAGTATCTTTCAGTTACATACATAGGCTTTAGTTGCAGATACTACCCCTTCAGTGAAGACAAAGTTGCACTTCTATTTTCTGAAGCTTATTCAAGTATTGACTCTTTCAGGATATATATAATTGACTTCTTCAGACTAAATCCTGACTGATGAAGGCTTCTGTCTGGTCATTGAGAGTTTAATTTTTCTCCTCCTCTTCTTCCCACCATCAGTTTACCCAAGTATCATTTCTGTCAAGATATGTGTAATTTGTTTCTGTAATTCTAACCTTCAAGCAGCAGCAATAAACTTTCATACATTTGCTGTATCACGTACCTGTATCAATGGTAAGAGAAAGGACAAGAAGCAATTTTATATTTTGGCATGTTTTTTACAAACTAACTGCATCTTCTAATTAATTTTGTGCTGTGCTACTCAGGAGATTGTTGTGCATTGAAATACCAGAAGTGAAAATACAGATGAGAATGTACAGGTAGATGCTTTTCACCAGGAAACTGTACAACTAATGTGAATAATCCCCCAACTTTTCACTTGGGTTGACTACTTGTGTACTTTCCTGAAACTTAAAGCATTTTTAATACCTTGCATAAGAGGAAGCCTACAAAAAATACTTACCCTTACTCAGGAACTTTAAAAGGTGTAATGGATAACTGTTTCAAGCCTACTCTTTTCCATATATACACACACATATATATGTATAATACTTTAGTGTTATCTTTCTCAAGGCTATTTGCATACTCCATGAAGCCTGTCTGTAGCTTATAGAAAATTGATTCCTCTTGTGGAGACTTGTCAAGCAGCAATGTGAAATTGTGCTTTCAGTAAGTGAGTGTTAACTTGGTATTGTGCTTCATTCTGCTACCCAATCTCAGGAACTTTGTATTCCATCCCCAAACTAAGATGAGGAGGAAAGGGACTGAAAAGTACCGGTTAGCAACATCTGGAATGCAGAAATACTGAGATCCTCAGAGTTGCTTACTGTTTCTTTTGTATTGATATGATTATGTGCTTTTGTTCCATTGCAAGTCATTGTTTTGAGACTCTGAAGCGTAGTGCCAAGAAGAGCGTGTGTTACATTCTTCCCTTCCCCCAAACCATGTGAATTTATGTGGTTGCAGAGATTGATCTTGATTCTGAATTCCATAAATGTGGATAAGGAAGTGACGCTGAATTAAAAAGCATGCAAACCCTTTCTTCCTAAAAACTTTCTAGAAGTTTTTTTGCAGAGCTGTTTCTGGGAATGTATGACCTGGGAGGGATAGTTAAGGAGTTTCAAGGTTGGGCGATACCCAGCCTTCTGAAAGCTAAAGGGGATTGTGGACACTTCAGCTTTATGGCATGGAAGCCTGACTCTTCTTTTGTTCTTGCTTTTGGTGTGTAGCTTTTTGGTTTGGTCTTTCCCCCTGCTTTTTTTTTTAAAGTTTTTCTTTTGGCTAATGCATGTATTTTGGGGGCGGGGGGAGGGAATAATACTTGATTTATCTAAAGAACAAACAGTGCGTAGTAAGGCAGTCTGTTTTAACAGATTACTCCATACGTGTGTGGAGTACAGCCTAGGAGCATTGACAGCTATGTTCTGCCAACTCTGACTTTTCATGTACTACTTTGGGGTATCCTGCTCTGGCGCTCACTGTCCTCAGTAGCCATAGCTTTAATGTATTGCCTTTCTAAACCCTTTATTGAGCAGCTGACAATCTTGGCAGCTGATGGTCCTCCCCGATGTGCTGAGAGGCCCCAGATTATTATCAAGTGCAAATTTTGGAGTCAAGCCTTACAATCTTGTGTAGAGACTGTAGAGATGTGCCCATGAAAGACTGGACTCTTGGAAGGTAGGAGAGCTGTAGCAAGAAGCATGCACGCATGAAGAGCTGCCTGAAGACTGAATGCCTCCCATTAGGTATGCAGACTTGATACCCAACTCTGTGGTTAGCTAAAGGTTTATGTAACTCTACAAACATTATATTATACAATTAAGCTCTAAAGCAGGGTGCTTGAATGCTCTGTTTGAGAAACACTACTGTCACATGAAAAACCCTTGCATGCATACTTTTGGAACAGCAGCTGTTCAGCTCTAATCAGTTTTTCATGTTCAGTGGTTTGTAGGAAGGTATACTGGTGGAAGGATCTGTGGAGATCCTTGATTAATCTTCATGTCTGTTGCTGTACAGGGATGTAATTTGAACAGTCTCTTGCCCCTCCTTTTCTTTTTCTCTTTTTCTACCTAGTCTTTAACACTGGAAATCTGAGGTGGTTTACACGTTGACACAGAAAAGTAGATGCAGTTCTTGTGCACTTAGACTGCCATTTCTAGGTAGCAACTGTGTAACGCTGCATGATTTTTAAGCTGAGTGGATTCTTTGTTGATATTTTGTTAATGTAACTCCGTGGTCACTGTGCTCATTTTTCCTCTTAGCTGCTAGATTTTTTCAGGATGAGAACACTGCAGCCCACAAAGCCTCAGTTCCATTAACAGCGCTGAATATCAGAGCGCTGTCTTGCTAGTTTCTCCTCTGATGACCCCTCATTAACCTTGCCTAAAAGGCTTGCAAAGCCTTTCTCATATGCTGCAGAAATGCACACAGAAGAACATTTGTCTCTTCTGTATACTACTTTTTCCTCCGAATAATAGGCTGGGAGCAGCAGTGTCTTCCCCTCAAATTTTCAGGCATTTGAAAAGCTTGATAAAATGCTGCTTGGTGTAACCTCAGCACAGATAGGTAATTTACCCTGGTCGTGATTCTGACTGTCTGTAATTCAACAGCACTTTGAAGTCTGTCATGGCTGTACATTTTTAGATCACACCACTTGAAGACAGTTCACTGCTACTAATTTTTCTAGTGTGCTTTCTAGTGCATCTCTTTGGATAAAAGCTACATGGTGTTGCTCTAATTTAGTTTAAAAAACCCAAACCACCCAGCCACTAACTGTCCCTGGATCTAGCTGTAGGATATGCAGAAAGCTAGTAAAACCTGTCTGTAGTAGGTAAAGTGTCCAGTCTTTCTCTGTTTCCTCTTTATTGATTATCTTCCTAATATTGTGGAAGAGAGCAGCTCTCTATGTTGTGTAGCACACACTGAGCTGCTTTAAAAAAAAAAAAGAAAAAAATTAAAAAAATAAATCCACTTTAAGTTGTCCTCACCTGTGAGTCTACTTGTTTGTAGAAGATGGAGATGATGGGAAGATTTGTGGGTCAGGCTTGTTCTGTTGTGCATAAAGGTTCTGTGGCACTTTGGCTACATTAATTGTACTTGATATTAAGAAACAGAAAGTCAACTTTGAGGATGTACAGCATGAGTTAGCAGATCTAGTTCCTTCCATGTAGAATATTTCTCTTGTTAACCACTTGCTACCCTGTAGCATGTGTTTGAGAATGAAGTGCAGTGTGTCACTTCTGTATAACTGTGTTATGCATAATAGTGCCAGCTGAATTGTCCTAGAATTTAGCTCAAGCTGTTGGTGTCGGTTAGTAAAAATGGTAGCAGAAGTGAGAGCCTTAGTTGAGCTCAGTCTGAATGAAGAGCAGACTCAAATGCGTCATACTCGGCTTCAGCAGAGTATGGTGCCTTGCTAAGGCAGCTCTCCTGCTGCTTCAGGTGTCCGAGCCAGGGTCTGCAAAGGCTTGTGGTAGTGCGCCATGTTTTGCAGATGTGTGATTTCTTGTCACCATGTTAATAGGACAGAACTTAGAAGGACTGTGGAAAGTTAGAAAGGAAAATGTGTGAGAAATTACTCAGACTCAACAGGTGTGTGAGCAATCCAGTTGAAATTTAAGATTAATTTGGGTGCCAGAAATGTATTTTTCTTTCCTTGTTGAGGATGCTGAATAGATATCAAGCTGTGGCCGAAAAAAAATCGACAAAGGAATATAGCCATTTTTTGCTGATGAGCTTTGCTTTCTGTGGCTTGGTACAATAGCTAATCTTGGGGGTGGGGGGTTGTTTTGGGTTGGGGATTTTTGCATTTACATAAGACACCTAGTTACAGGGATAGAAGGAGGGTAGTAGCAGTTCTGTGTGTAATTCGTGCTCCTTTAAGTACGTTAGTGAAAGAGTAAGCCTATACCTGGTTTATCATGAATGACCAAGATCCCTGTTTTACATTGAATAATGTAAACATCTCTGATAGCTCTTTCCTGATGAAAAGAAATCAGAGGGGAAGTACACGGATAAATGGAAACAGCCAAGAAAAGCTTATTGAGTTGTTCTGAGCCGAACAATTGTTTCACTTGCTGCCTGTCTCCGTTCAGGCCCCTGGCACTACAGATTCATGGATCACGTGCTGGGAAGCCTTACTGTTTGTCCTGGCTTGTCAAAACAATTTAATGTAGGTGGAAAGGCATGAATGAAATGAACAGAGTGGGCTTGTTGCATCTGTTTCGGTTTGTTCGAAGGGCAGCCCAGTGATTGGGATGTGACATGTAAGTCCTCCAGGGAAGCTATCAGTTCAGGAAGAACAATGCTGGCCATTTTATGGGATAGTTAAATCCATTTTAGGAAGCAAGCTCTCCTACAGTTTGACAGCTTTGTATATTTTTAAATGTTTGGGCTATATCTGCTCAGCATGTGCTAAATGAGATACAAGAATGTGATTTGCTAACTTCTAGACTTAGGACTTTGTTTTGTCTGTCTAAGGTTGCTTCATTATGGTAAAAAAAAGGACTGGGGGAGGAGGGAGGGGTATCCATTTTTTAAATTTTACTAGTAGGAATTCCAAAACAAATTGGTCTTTTAAGGATAGGATATCAAGCTGTATATTATTAACTGTTCTTAAAATGGTGGTTTCTTTATAAAGTTGTTGAAGTTTCCTAGGCTTATGGAAAAGCATCTTAGGTGCCTTTCTATTTTGTTTAGTTTCTGGCTGTTTGATTGAAAATTAAAACATTAAATTTCTTTAACCAATCTTATACTTAGTGATACTGGAATATTAAGTTGCAAAACTTCTTATTTTTGCTTCCAGATGAAAACAGCAAATACATGCTGAAATGATCCTGTTTAGATGTGGAGATGGAGTCGAGGGTCTTGCATTCCTGCAGACTTCTGCTCAAAGGCCACAGTGGAATCTAAGTATTGCCCCAAGTAGCTGCCTTGTTGGAAAGACGTCCGGGCTTTTAAGTCTTTTGAAGTGTACACTTATAACTGAGGATTGTGAAAGCTGCCACCTTCCCAAATTCTTGAAAAATGCTCTCTTAAATTCTCATTAAGTGATGATGCTGTGCTGTACAGCAACTTGGTGCGTGGATTTCATGTGATACCAAGATGTTCTCATTCCCCTGCCTTTCCCCAAGTATTCATACCTAATGTGGCTGGTAGCACCATTTCTCAGTCACCTAAATTACATATGGTGCTCTATTTTCTTGCTTATTTCAATATTTTAGTAGTTGCAGCTGCTTAAACCACATCTTTGTACAAGAGCGAGCATAAAGTTGTCACATTTGCCCATGCTAACAGCTCAAAGGATGCCAAAAGGTAGTGTTTGGGATGGGCTTTGTTCTAGTCTGTCTCTATGCAGTTTGGGAAGTCTTACTGTCTAATATGTTTTAAGGTTCTGGTGTAGGGACTACTCAAGTTTTGAAAGTGTACTTGTCATTTTTCAATCACATGTTAGCCTGTAGGCTAACTTTGCAGGGTGCATTAGAATGTAGTTCGTACAAGTATAACTACTCATTGTGCATACAGATTCATTTTGTTGGTATAATTGTATGTGAGATTTAGTATTTTGCTGAACACTAGGGGTTTTTTTAAAGTATATTCACCCTTTTCTGCTACCTAGTGTTAGTATTCCTTTAAGGAAAGAAATATAAATAACTGTTATGGATGAGTGTATGGGTTGTGTATCCAAGGAAATGAGGGTGGTTAAAGGTAGTATGCATTGCTAGTCTTATGAAACAAGTGGCCTCTCTGTCTTTCTCTCACAGCTCTGTTTAATGTTCACTTTTGCTGCTGCAATATGCTACTGAAGGGTGCAATGTTTCCTTGGTTGCAAAAACATCGCTGTCTTCCCAGGGTAAAATTTGTTGGCCAGTGTTTGTGCCCAAACTTGTCCCAGATCATTAGGGCGCTGTGACTTTCAAAGAAGTGTTGAATTACTTAGTATGTTGTCACTGTCTTGGTAGCTTTTTTTTTTAATATCAGTGCTGAAGTGTTGAGTGTCCGTTTCAAACGTCACAGATATTTTTGCAGGAACACGATGCTACCATTGATGTGACCAGAAAGAGAAATGAGTCAAAATATACATGCCCGATAAGAGTCTGTTCATTGATAAGAATGATTACCACTTGTTAGTTTCTATTTGAGGCTAGTAGTACAGTGGTAGGGAAAACTGAATAACTGTTAAGGGAGATTAGGCTTACGTAGATTAAGATAAGAATTTAATGTCAAGTGTAGTCTAAAACTGGTTAGTAGTGTTTGTGGTAGATAACTTGCTGGAATGCACAAAATAAAGGAAATGTAATCCAAATGTATATCTGAAATCTAGTTTTTGGACAAAAATGAGTCCATGTGTTCGTATTACATAGCTAAATTTAAGTGATGTAAAAGTAATTGTTGCAGCCTAATTTTTATAATTACCATATATAATAATTGTATTTACAGCTATGCATTATTTTTAAAATGTGGATTATATGGATCAAGTGCAGAGGCTGAGAAGACTGTAAGAATTATTATGTTGTAATTTTGTATTGCTTGAAGCATTGTATGTTTCTTAGAAATGTGTGCGTGGTCTGCTGACTGTCCCTATTGCAACTCACTGCTTTTCTGTATCGCAGCTGTTTGTAGCAGTCAAAATTAATTAGTTCTGAACAGAACTTGTACTGCCCTGTTTATTATAAAGAATGGAAAGCTATTAGATGGGTAAGATAGCTCAAATGGAAGTGTTATTTCCATGTTAAAAAAAACCCAACACCTAAGCAGACAGAAATACTTAAATGTTTGTGGAGTGTTTCTGCAAACACATTATATTGAAATTTGTTTGTGCAAGTATGCTTATGCAGGAGTGAGAAGAGGTGGTAGTGATAATTTCTGCAGAGGGAAATAGTTGCAGGATTGAATGCTTTTGATGGCTATAGACTAAATTTGTGAGCGTTAAGAATTTAGCATCTTCCTAAGCAAGTGTAAAAGTGTGTACGTGATTGACATTCATTAGGCTCTGAGAAGCTACTCATCCCTGAGGTGATTTCAAACCTATTTTCAAACTGGAACTGAAAACTGGAGCTTCATCTGGAAATGAAGTTTGTTCACGTCCAAAGATACTCTGTGAACCTCTTAAAGTTAATGATCTAAGTTGAATATAGGATGGTTTAGATATTAGCATGCTGAATGGTATTGAGAAAATGCATTACCTGTAAACAAAGGAAGAATTATTGCCTAGGGGACAACAGGAGGTTGTAAGCCGTATAAGTAAACCCTGTGTGTTTTTTACTACCTCCTTTTAATTGAAAAGGAAATATGGAATGAAGTGACTTAAAATTATTACTCAGATTTGACAAAGAAGTTGTTCCAAAATAACTGTTAGGAACAATGATTCTAAAATTCTGGACTTTAAGCGTATCCTGATTTTTTTTTTTCTTTTAATACAAGCTGCATATGGATCCAATTTATGTCAGTTGATCAGTCTGACTAGTGTGACCAGTGCATTGGTAATGCATTAGTAAGTTTACAACACTGAATGACACAAGGAGACTGTTTTCTCTTGAGATGTGCAGCTTATTCTGGTAATAGCTTGACAATATTTGATAGCCGGTTGTTGGTGGATAATACAGCAATATTGTCCAGGAATGCTTTTTCATGATCTGTCTCTGGCCAAAAGATTGCTTTCTGTCTCTAGTGTGAGTTATGTTTTTGTTTTCCTTGATGCTAGATTACAGGAAACTTGCTTAATTATGAAGTCATGCTCTTAATCAAAGAAAATCCAACTCACTCCCTTATATTTCTACAGTTCTAAATACATACTATATGTTAGAGAGGTTTGACACTCTACTCCCTCCCTGTATAGAGGGTTAAGCCAATCTGTTACCAGAGGTCTGGATATCATACACATAGGAATAACTAAAGGTTATTGTTATGTACAACCTGAGAGAGATGCTTTAAATGATCCAATTTTGTCTACTCTTGAACACTTGAGTATCTGAGGTTATTATGTCCCCTTTCCACCTCAAATCAGGCAATGACTTTTAGAGTGGGGGAAGAGGAAACAGGAAGAGGAGATAATCTACAGACTCACAAGTCTTACCTCTGAGAGCAATCAGATTGTAAGGAAAAACACATGATAAAAAAAGATAATAATATAATGCCTTCTAAATAGAGTGTTTAAGGGTAATTGCAAACAAAACGGCATTTTAAACTACTTATTCTTACTTGTTCACTGTACCTAATTGTTTTTCAAGTTGCTGCTTCTCTGAATAAGAAATAAAGCAAAGCTTTCTGACATACCTTTTCCTTTTCATTAGGATCGGAAGTTGTCCAAGTCAGAGCGACAAAGATTTAAAGAGGAAGCTGGGATGCTGAAAGGGCTTCAGCATCCCAATATTGTCAGGTTCTATGATTCTTGGGAGTCTACAGTCAAAGGAAAGAAGTGTATTGTTCTTGTGACGGAACTCATGACATCTGGAACATTGAAAACGTAAGTAAATTAAGGCATGTCAAAGCATGTAAGAGTCATTAGCACCAAATCAGAGCACTAGAAATAGATACTTCAGAACTGATAAGAACAGAGCCCTTTTGCAGCCAGCTGAAATTCTGTAGGGAAATCCTTGTATAAGAAGAGTCTTACTAGCACTGCAGGGTACAGTGGAACACCCTTTAAGTTAGCAAGCTTGTCAGATTCTTCCTTGAGATGTCCTAGTAAGCACATGCAGAAAACTTCCAGGTTTTGAGAGCTCAGGAAGACAAAGCCTATTTTAACTTCTCAGAATCTTTCCTTTTCCTCTCCAGCTGCCTTCCATTTAGCATGAGCTGGTTTGTAAAGTTCAAATTAATTCACCTCCTTGGAAGCCTTTGAGTGTTATTAGAGTACATATATTATATAAAAAGAAAAAAACCCAAACCCCACCTATTTGTTTAGCTGAAACTTCATGAAGTAGTACCTAAACAAAATCTGTAAGTATGCAGATGCCCGCAGTTTCAACCTGTGAAGTAGTTGAGTGAAACTGGGTCTATTTTAAGCCAAGAGTTAAAAGTAGACACTAGCAAATCAATCTGGTGCGAGGGCCCTCTAGTGGTATGTGGAGCCTGTGAGGAGTTCCACTGAAATTATGCCTTTGCCTTGCACTGTAGAAACTTGCAGAGCTGTGAGCTTGTTTGCGAGCATCCAGTCACCATTAATCTACTGGAAATAAAACTGCCAACATTTGAAATTCAGGGATTGTGGGTCGTTGTCTTAACTCAGTGCCTATTTAAGTCTTGGAGAGGCATTCAAATCCTAAATGTGTAAGCAGGCTGTAAGAGCTGGAAACAATTTGCAATCTATTTGGTTAAAATAGCCTGTGAATGTCTCGTGTTTTTTATGATGCTTATTGATAGCCACAAATGGGCATACTTAAAGAAAAAATGGCTCTTTGGGAGTCTGGACTGCAATTACAGGGAAGTGTTTGTCTCTTGAAATAGTCTGGAGGGCTAAAGATACTGCAACTTTCTTTTTAGCCATATGTTCAGGGAAGACTTTTCTGAAGTTTTTTAAGGTATTTCAGATAAAATAATAGGTCTGTTGCTTCCCGTACTGTTTTCAGAGCAGTAATAAAATAAAGTTTTACAGCTGCGTACAGATGCCTTTATTTAAAGTTACCTAATTTTATGCTAGAACATGTAGTTAGATTTAACTTTTTTCTCCTTTTTTTCCCTCCACTCTTTTCTCCTGCTCACAGATTTTAATATTTGGATTGGCTTGTTGAGTGAAGGCATAAGCGAGATGATAAAGTAATAATAGAGAATTACCAAGTAGGGTATTGGTAGGAAGAAGTGCCTCAGATTTGCTGGCTATAGGATTATTTTGTACTCTGAAGTATGAAGGTCTTTTTATCCAGAAAGAACTAACAGGCTCTTTAATTGAAGATCATTTAAACAGTAGACTTCTGGGTAGGTTTTTTCCCCACTATTGTATAGCTTGTGTTATAACTGTGATTTAGTTTATTCTTGTCCACTTCGCTTGAGACTTGACAGGTAAAGTATATGGGAAGTTTCTGATGTGCCAAATTTAATATCATTAAGTATTTCATGTATCTGTGTCATATTTCTAGATTTACACCACCCACTTGTGTTTGCTTATGATATTTGGCTATTACTTCCCTATCTTTTTTTCAATATGCTTACATTACCTGCATTTAAACAAGTGATACCTACCTTGTTTTGAGACTTGGGACATAGACATTGTTGTCACTTGATGTAAAAAAGTAAACAGAAGAAAAGTGTGGTGATATCTTAAAGTAAATTTTCCTCATAGTGGTGGCGGGGGTTTTTTTTTGGTATTTGTATACATTTAGATATAAATGCAAATAAATAATGTTAGAATATTGTGGACTCATTCTTATCAAATGCTGTCTGGGCAAATTTCTAATTTTGCATGGAGAAAAGTCCCTGTATTTCTGCATACCAATGGGAAAGTCTTACAACTCAATTATTGTAAAGAGTTAAACTTCTTTCTGATGTTGTATGCTATCATGGAATTAAAATATTGGGAAAAAAATTGAGTTGTCTATTTTAAGTCTTAACTATACTATAAATGAAGACAGCAAGTTTTAATCTGGCCTAGGTCTTAACCACTAGTTTTGTCTAAGGCTGTTGGAGTGTGTGTTCCTGATCACTTCAAATGAGTGCCAGCTATCTGATAGGACACATACCTTCATAACTACCTCTGCTAACTTAGAAGGGTTTCCCATAGCTCCTTGAGCTGAGATGCTATAGATCAGCATCCTTCCTGCTTAAAAAACCCCAACAAACAAACCTTGAGACAGAAAGCCAAACTAGTTCCTGTTTCTCTCTATTCATTGAAGCTAACTACTAAGGAAGCCTCGTGTTCTCATCTTTGCTTGTGTTCTGTGCAAAGATCAACTATCTGTCTTTTTAAAATCAACTGCTACCCTGTGAAATAGACAAGAATGACATTGATTAAGCAGGAACAAGTTCAGTGGAGGGTCACCAAGGTGGTCAGGTGCTGGAGTACCTGCTCTGTGAGGAGGGACTGAGGGAACCGGACTTCTTCATCCTGAAGGAGGAGGATCCTTTGGGGGAGACCTAACAGCAGCCTTCCATGGCATGTGAGAGGGTCAGTCAGGCTCTTCACAGTGGTACATGGTGGGAGGATTAGAGACAACAGGCATAAATTGAAACAGAAGAGGTTCAGACTGATAGAAGGAGAACCTATTTCAGTGGTGACAGTCAGGCAGTGGAACAGGTTGCCCCAAGATATTCTGTGCACTCCATCCTTGGAGATGTGGAAACTTGGCTGGATACAGCCCAGGGCAACCATGTCTGACCTCATGGCTGACCCTACCTTGAGCAGAAACTTAGACTGGAAACCTCCTGAGGTCTTTTCAAGTCTGACTTACCCTATGATACTAGGAAAATTGAAAACATGCTGACTAGTATGGCTGGCTGTGTTTTTCTGTATTTACATATGCTTCCATTTTAAAATGGTTTCTGCCTTAAGTGACATGTGACTTAATTCATGACAGTGTTATGGAAAAATGACAGCAACACTGCAGGATGCTGGGTGATGGTTGGACCCAGGTCCTTTAACAGTGAGAAGCTGGCAGTAGACTAACATATTTGAAACCAAGAATGTAATTAGGGATTCCAGATGCTGAACTGAAGTGCCCCTACCATGTGATCTTTGGAACAGGCTCAAGAGAGATGAATGAGGGTTGTGTCAATAGCAAGAATTCAAGTGGTAGCTGATGTGATCCAGAACCTCCTTCAGTTTGTCTCCTTCCTTGGCTTGGCTTTTTCTGTGCCTGTGTTTCAATTCTGTTTTGAGACTTGATTTCCTTCTGGAACTGGGTCCTGATTGCTTTTACAGATCTGTTTTCACAGCAGGATTATTGCTAGCAGCTTGATTTTTCCAGAACTTCTTTTGAACTGGAGAAAGTAAAAGGGATTAATATACTGCATTTTTATGTTGACGTTCATTCAAGTGATTTCATCAAGACTTTCCCTCCTGATTAAGTAGATATGCAGAAGAGACTGAATGCTACCATGAAATAATTGAACATGACTTGTTTTATTTTAAGATTGTAGTTGCTAGACTCCATGCTGGTCACAATTTACTACCAATCTCACAGTAGTGTGAAACTGGTCTTTAACTGAGTCTCTGGCTGAGTAAGAATAAAGTCCTTGCTCTACACAGCATGCTAGTTCCTTTCTCTAAATGTATTTCAGGCTGTATTTTTTCAAAAGGAAGAAAACAATTCTTTGCTTCAAATTGGTTTACCCAAAGAGGGTTTGTGAGAATACACTGCTGGAAAGCACTTGAATATTGTCACAGGTTATTCACCTTGTGGCATCTCTAATCTGTTGACGTTAAAGAGTAGAATAAGATCGTAGTAGTCTTAGGTCAGGCATTGAAAAATATTTTTGGTATGAAATTTGATTCTTCTGACATGGGGTTTTAAAAAGCCACAATGTTAGAACAATTAAGGTTGGGTCACATTCTACCTGCAAAGGAATACTGACTTTATGCATGAACTCTTCCAGTTCAATTATTTGGCGGAGCCTTTCTAAATGTTTCCCTGCCTTGTCCCTATCTGTCCATACTTTGAAGTAGTGAGTAGTACCAGTCAGACTCAGGTCATCGAACTCCATCCTGTACCAGGGAAGTGATCTCTAAGAATTTCTAATTTGCTTGATAACTCAACAAGTAAATTTGAAGCAGGTTAAAGTGTAACCTGGAATTCTTGACCAGAGTGCTTGGACTAATATGGATAACTACGGTATAACAACTTCAGAGCTCTCCCACAGTTTGCAACAACTCTGTACATACTTGGTTGTTGTTAGTGTTTTGACTCTAATGGCTCGCCTTCCCACTCAGTTATATTTAATCAACGAAAAGGTTGTAACTATTTAAGCAGTTTCAGGATAAAAGGTAGGGAAGACAAAAAAACTTAAATGAATAGGTAAAGAATTGTTGTAATGCATAAGCTTTTTTAACTCTTTGTCAGGGAAGCAGTGCCTTGAAACTGAGCAAGCCACCTGCCTAATAACCATAGGGTGACTTTATATGCAAATGAGTTATTACCTATAAATCAAGCATTTCACACTTGTTGTTCAGCACTATAGTTCCCTGGCTAGAAGAAAGGGGGTAGAAATTCTGAATAGGGCAGCTTAAGTTTTAGGATGGGAAATCATCTTCAGCTCCTCTGAAATCTTGAAATGCCCAAGTAGATTTTAACATAGAAGGTGAAGTTGAAATTTGTGTATCTCTTTACTGCTTTCTTACTTCAGAACAGCAAACGATACAGCATAATCTACTGCTTGTTAGCAGAACCTGTTTAACCTACTGTTACTTTTCATTAGGTATTTGAAAAGATTTAAAGTGATGAAAATTAAAGTACTGCGAAGCTGGTGCCGTCAAATACTGAAAGGCTTACAATTTCTACACACGCGCACTCCTCCCATTATTCATAGAGACTTAAAATGTGACAACATCTTTATTACTGGCCCCACTGGATCAGTCAAGATTGGAGACCTCGGTCTGGCAACCCTGAAACGAGCTTCTTTTGCCAAAAGCGTGATAGGTAAGCCTCTCCTGTTTTGGAGGCTGGTGAGCCAGTCTACCTATTTGGAAACTTAAGTCTTTTAAGAGCTTTTCTTAAAAATATGGCTTCAAAGGTACATGGTCAAAGCTTGAAAATGTATAGGCTTTGTTTCTTGGCGGCTGAGGTCATTCTGTGTTCCTGATGAGATTACGTGTTGAAATTTTGGTTGTGTTTTTAATAATTGTATGTTAACATTAAGAATTTTGGATTATAGATTCTTGGCCTGCCCAACAGTTTAGTGCAACATTGTTGATAAAACCACTCTTGACTACATATAAATCTCAGCTTTAATATGATGCTTTAAGAAATGTACAAATGCATTTTGGTGACCAAACAATATTTTGATAGTCTAGCATTGATCTAAACAGCCAATTTTTTTTTTTTTACTGTCACCAGGGGTTAATATTAAATCTTTTACACTTTGAGTAATCAGAAACTTAAGGTATACCAAAGAAAGTCAATATATATATTTTATATCCCAGTCAGACTGTGGTATAATGCCTTACTTGGGGAGTCTATAGTATATGGATTTATGTAAGTTAGGAGGATGCATTGGGGAAGTAGTGCCTTATACTTGCTCTGCTCTTATGTATCCACTAATAACCCTTTTCAGAAATTGGTTTGATGGAATTAGTGTAATCTTTCTTGTGAATTCTTTAAAGAATTGGTTTTATCAGCTTTGTTTTTGTAGTTGGGTGAATAGACTGCAGGGAATGAAGTTGCTCTCACTCTCAGTATTTAGAGCTTGCTAAAATGCAATATTACTCAACAGTCCTATACTAGATTCCTAGATGGGATCAATGGTGTTTACCTGTAAATTGTCTTCCAAGCTGTCGCTGAAATATTTCCTGCTTCTTAACCAGGTCAAAGTATTAATAGGAAAGAAAAGTATGCAGCATCAAAAAATTCTATTTTCTTAAGCATACTCATCCTCAAATCTATCATTGGAAAATTATCATCTTGTATCTGGCTATCTGTTAATAGTTAGCCTTTGGATAAATGACTGCAATTACATCCTTTTTTTTTGCTTTAGCATGGTGAAAACAATGATGTGGCTATGGAATGATCTGTAAACTGTCTTGAATCTGTTGTCTGCAGGAAATAATTCTGTGCTTAAATTTTCTAAAAGCAAACTTGCATCTCTGGCTTAAAGTAAATCTGATCATACAATGCAGTCCCTTTGCTTTCAGAGGGGACGCTGTGACGCTTCACTGGGCAATAATTTTCTGCACACTATTTAAATGGGACTTGTTGAATCTCACGCTCTATGCCTGTAACTCAATCTCTCTGTATTTCTGAGTATTTTTGACTGTAGGATGTTCCTCACTAATGCCTGTATCTGCAGTAGGCCTATAAATATACTGCAGGTGGGAAGGTAAGTATATGAAGAAAAGGGCTCTGGTGAGTGGCCTTTGCAGAAAATTACTTTTAATCCTTTTTTTATGAAGATTTATATTTATAACAACAGAGTTTTTCATTGCAAGGCCTTTCCTGAACCATTCTACTTCAAAAAGTAGATGGAGAGCACCAGGACAGAGACTAGCTGTGGGCTCTTACCAGTACTACTTCTTTTGCAGCAGAGGGCAGTCGGGTAATTTTTGAAACAAGGTTTAACGTGCCTCCTTTCTTGTAGGGAGAAAAGGTAAGTGTCTTAACTCTCCTTAGTATTTGGTTTGCAGCCTATGGCTAGTCTACAGTTTTCCCCTCTTCTTATCCCCTCCCCTCCATTTGACTCCAGCCTGATCCAGTCTGTTTTGGTACTTTTATTAACTAATGTGCATAAACCAGGAACTGCATCAGTCCTTTCATGCCATTCTTATTCCATAAAGGCCTTGCAATGGAAGACTCACAAAGTATGTTGATGCAACAGAGTGACTAAGGGTTTCCTCCCTCTTCTTTTTGCCTCCACTTTCTCTTGTCTCACAGGTCTGCCCATCCACTTCCTCCTGCGGTGAGTAACGCCAGCAGCCTCTGCTCGCTTTGAGACATTTAGAGTCTGAATCGTTCTTTTAATTTAAGGTACCCCAGAGTTCATGGCCCCCGAGATGTATGAGGAGAAATATGATGAATCCGTTGATGTATATGCTTTTGGGATGTGTATGCTAGAGATGGCCACGTCTGAGTATCCTTATTCCGAGTGCCAAAATGCTGCGCAGATCTACCGTCGAGTGACCAGTGTAAGTCCCTCCCCACTGCTGATTCTAGAGCTACTACTAACAGCAAAGGAGTACAGCTGGGTAGCATCGTACTGTGCAAGTGTGTGTGGGGGGAAAAAGAAGCTGACAAGAGGCTTTGGGGGGATGGGTGGAAAGGTTATAGGATGGTTCAACTTACCAGTTAGTCAGAAGCCTGTAAAATATGTGAATGGAAATAAAATTTTGCATATATTCATACTCTTCCAGTCAGTATATAAGAAGGCATTGCCTAGGGTTTAAAAACAAAAACCAAAACCAAACAACAGAACATGTTAGAATAATAGCAGATTACTTCTGAAGCCACTGGGGGGATGGTGGAAGTATTTCAGTCTTGAAGATCAGCTGGTAACTTTGTTCTCTGAAATAAAGCTGGACCACAAATTCAGAGCACTTTGGCTTAGCTGCCTGCCAAGGCAAATCATAAATTGTTACCTAGAATGATTTTAAGTTAATAGTTTACTGAATTCCAGATGGCCCTTAGCTACTGTGTGTCGGGTGTGCTTCTTATAATTATGCAGTGGAAATACGTGATAAATAGCAGGAAGGTATCTGCCCTGAAAAGTGCTGATAAGTGTAGTGGTGGTGGTGGAAGCATTGCGAGTGAAACCAAGTGAGGCCGAGAAGGCAAGCAAGAGATTTGAGTTTGTCCATCTGACTAGACTACGTGGAATCTACAGACCTTGACCGTAGGAAGCAGAACTGTAGTGCTAGAAATGTTCAGAATGGTTGTGGCTAGATTTACTTTGTGATCTCTAGAACTGTGTCCTGAAGGCTATACCAGTGCAGTAAAACAAACCTTTTGATCTAAGCATTCAGAAAGAATAGTGAGGTGGCCACTGAGGGAAGTAAACACTTGAATTGGATTTCTCAGAATACCTGTGCAGATGTGCAAAGGGAGGGAAAAAACCAAACTTACCTCTTTCTCTGATCTGTCGACAGATGAATTCCTGTTAATCTTTTTGTGTGTGTTATCTTGGAAAAGTTGAGGATTTAATAAATGACTTAGCTTTGGAAAAATAAAATGTTCTTATTTCTGATGCCTCACACTGTAAGAGGCAGATATAATTACTGACTTATAGATGTGGAAGGAAGGGTCTTCATGTCAGAAGTAATGAATTCTGAAGGAAGGTTTCGTGAAATAAGACTATCCCTTGTTTGAAAGGGAATATTGGAGAGGCACAGAAGGAGAAAGAAAGAAAGGATAAATAGTTATTTTGGTTTTTGAACAGTTGTTAGAGTAAGTTTATATATATATATATTATTTATACACACGCACAGTGAGTCTTTTTTTTGGTGCATGTTGGTGGACTTATCTGTAATTTTCTAAACAGAGGAAAAACAAGGGTAGAGTCTAGCCTTTACTCTGTTTACAGAATAATCTGCAAGCTCTTTTGATCGGTGAAAGAAAACTTAAGTATCTTACCAAAACAATCTTAGTGGTACCTTTGGCTATGCTTATGTATGTGTCTTGGCCAGAGCCAAAGAAGCATAACTTGGATGGGCAGTTTTTCTCGGAATGGATACCTCATGGAACTGCCCTGCCTATTCCTTAAATAAGTGCTGAGCTGTGGTGAGAATCAGCTTTTAGACAATCTCAGACTTGGAAGTACCCAGGTGTTGAAGAGCTGTCTTTTCCCTATGGTCTATGAAGTACATAGCAATTGGAAAGCCTTGTACGGGCTTGTAGCAGGCAAACTTATCTTGAGACTTCCTAGGGTTCAACTTACCACTTGTTTTGAAGAAGCTTGATGCTTCTTTCTCCCCATTGTTTTTGGTTGACTGTTGAACTTCTAAGTGGATGAGAAACACTGGTAATTTTTTGGTCTGTCCAACACTACCTTCTACTCTACTCTGCTGCTGGTTCACAGATTGAATTGTTGATTTTTTTCCTGCTGTTTCATCTACTGCTTGAGAGCTCTAAAATGTACTTTGACACAACATCAAAGAAATCTTGTTTTCTTTCAGAAGGAGCAAAGGACAGGAAGGACAATGAAATGTACATTTATCTGCTTCTAGGCAGAGAATGAAAGGCTGTGTGCTTTCGTATGTTTGGGTTTGTTTATTTCATTGTAGTAGCAACAGTTTCTTTAAACAAACATAAAAACCCCCAAAACACCAAAACAAAACCAACCAAACAGAAAACTTAAATAACTTTCAAGGAAGGCTTTCAGTGAAGAAAAGACAA
Source organism: Balearica regulorum gibbericeps (assembly GCF_011004875.1). Taxonomy (NCBI): domain Eukaryota; kingdom Metazoa; phylum Chordata; class Aves; order Gruiformes; family Gruidae; genus Balearica; species Balearica regulorum. The sequence continues at coordinate 67,836,707 of NC_046184.1, forward strand.
TATTATCTGAAAATGAAGGACAAACCTGTCTTAACTGATAATGGAGAATTTGGTGTTTCTTCTATAATGTGGAAAGCAGAACCATGTTATGAAAGTGAAATAAAATACTCTTTGTATTCTTTTTACCACTCTGAAAGCTCTGTGAACCAATGTGAAAAAGAGCAATATAGTTTTCTGCCTTTCTCCTTTGCTCCCTGTTAAAGAAAATAAGATTTTCTTTCATTTCAAAGGAAACTTCAGAAGTTTAGACAATGTCTGCAGATGTGGGTGAGGGGTGAACCAGTTGAGAAATCGAATATTTAAAAGGACAGCGTGTGAACCATCAGAGTGGAGTCAGAAAACTTCCTGTGTAGGTGACTCCAACAGTACTTACCAACACATTTCCTTCTAATGCATGTTGGAAGGTGAATGCGGAAGATGTTTAACATGTTTAACATTTCCATTTTAGCCCCTTAGTTTGCTACTTTCCTAGGCATGTTTAGGAATATTTTTGAGGTAGGAGCTTTAGTTTTGTTGTGCCTTAAATGAAAGGAATTATTTTATCTAGATATATACACAGAGACCAGAGGGAAAGACAATAATAATGGTCTGCTATTGACACTCATGAAAGATCATGCCATGTGGGAGCTTACAAACCACTGAAACCCCAAAGGCAATAAGATCAAAATGTGCAGCCACTCAATGCAGGTGATACATATTTAAATTAATTGATTTCCCTCACCCCCTTTGCAGTAACTCTTAGGCTTGGTAAAAAGCAGAGTTGGTCTGTTAGGTTAAATCCTTGCTATTGCTTGGGACAGAAGCCTGTGAAAGGTGTTTTAATGCCGAGGGTGTCCTTCCTCTCGGGACTGGCCTTGGTACTACCAGCTTACGTTCTTTTCTCCCATTTTGGCTGTGCATTGGTCTCTTTTAGGATGGCCTTCAGCCACATTGCATTTAAACCTTACACCTTTTGTGACAAGGATTGCTTGAGCTGATGATGCCCAGATACTGCAGTGTGGGGTTGGGGCATTTGCCAGGGTTGCTTGGAGTACTCAGTTATGTGTTCTACCTCTTCTGTTCAGGGTCTTCCTTCATGGTTGGAAGCAGTTTTCTGATTAAATAATACAGTTAGGTAAGCAAAGATTTAAATATCAGATCTGAAGGCTGAAGTTCCTCCTAGAGATGAGACATTTTTTGGCCCAGGCAGTTATTGTTGCTTCACATTTTGGATAATAGCACTGCTGCATGAGTCTGCTGTTTGCAAGATGCTTGTCTATATTGTCTACATTGTCTCACTGGAAAGTTCCTGTTTTTCCTTAAAACCCCAGTGCTGGGGTAAAGTTCCTGAATTTTCCCTGGCCCAAGAAACAGAAGTGCAATTAAATTGGTTTTCTGGCTCACTTGAACTAGAAGAATTCTTTCAATAAAAGAATCTGGGTAAATGCCTGGCTTAAAAAAAACCCAACTAGCTACAATTTGTAGGGCTCAAGGTGTTATGCTGAACTTTGTTTTACAGTTCTGGTAAAGAAGTTGACAGGAGTTTGACACAGTATTGACCTCTGTACTTGCATCCTCTAGCATACTCAGTCCAGACCCTTTCACTAGCAGTTTCTTTAGAAAGGAAAATGAGATCTGCATGTCTTGTCACTCAGGTTTAAAGGAGCCTAGCCTTCCTCTTTTTTTTCATTAAATCAGAATGTTGCAATTTTGTCTCAAAAATCCCTTTCTTCATTGAAGCTATCCCCTGCTGTTCTTTGTAAATTGCTCCAAATAAATTAGTAGTTAGTACTTAAAGAAATTGCAGCTCCTGGGATTTTTTCCTTTTTGGGGGTGTGGCGTAGGAGGGGGAATCTCCTCTGAGGCTTAAGCAGTATGTCTCTTCAGCTGGGAGTGAATGCATCCAGTGGGCACTCATTGCTGCCTACTTGGCCTCAGAAAAAACCCAAACATCTAAGCCTGTAATTAATTGAAAATAAGCCACACTATTAAGGTAGTCTTGCCTGCTTCTGTGATTCTTTTTTTCTCCTCTGCTGCCTTGCGCAGACACAACTGTCTGTGTGATATATACTAGATTAGGGAATGGGTCTCCCTTATTTCTTTCCTTTTTTTTTTTTTTTAAATTCTGCACCATATCAAAGCAATACAGACAGTTCCAATACAAAATGTAATCAAGATACTTAATTCTGTTACATACTCACTTGCACAAAAAAAAAGTGTAAGACCTTGGTAGAATTCAAGAAGGTTTCCCTGTCTGACTTTGTTCCTCTCTGGAGACTGGTATTATTTCTTTGACCTGTTCCATGCATATTTCAATTAAACAATTTGTCACAGGAGATATTTGAAATGGGCTACATGTGCATTTAAATGAAAACAGAGGTATTTATAGAACAGACATCTTAAGTATGATTTCTTAATTTAGTCTGGGAAGCAATGCAGTGAAGGCATAACTAACTGCAGGAGCTTCAGCTGCTTTGCCTCAGCCTCTGGTGAGACCGATGTAACCCAGGCAGTTACCTCAAAAGCTGGCTTGGTTTTTTCTTGCTCATGTTGCAGTTGCCACTCACAGGTGTAGTATAGACCTTGATTACTTCTACACTATATTTCATTCAAGCTTTCTATATGCAGCACTGAGATTATTTTTATAAGTGTGTAGAGGTACTGATTACTCAATCTCTAATACTTGGATGTCCCATGTCTTAAATTTTCTAGGCGACTGACTAGTCCTAGGACTAGTAAAAAGACAATTAATGGATTTATTATGCAGATTTGTCTCATTCTTGCAAATCTACCACTAAGATAAAAATCCAAACATGTTCATTGCAAAAAAAGTTAGTAAGACCATCCTCAGTTTCAAATGTACTAATCAGCTGAATATGAGCAGAAAATTCCCCTTTCTCTTTTGCCCCCTCCCATTATTTAAACTTACCTTTTAAGTTCTCCTGATGGACTTGTGCTCTATACTTAATTTTCTCCATGCTTACTTTGACAAAGTGAAGTTTTGCACTTGTCCTTGCTTTCACCAAAAGTCTACTCTCTTCTCTGTAAACGAATGTCTGCCTTCTGAGCTGGCCTTAAGATGAGAAGGGGGGGGGTGGGGGGTGGGAAGCATTTTGACTTTAAAAAAAAAAAAAAAAAAAAAGTTGTTCTGTACTGAAATGTTCCACAGAATGGGCACAACATTTTTCTTCTTTGTTCTACAGAGCTTAAAAAAAGGCCCAAGGGAACAAGGTACATAATGAGTAACCCGACCAGGCAGTGTGTAACTGGTTTAAAAATCCTTAATTTCCCTAACTGGTGGGAACTGAAGCTCACTGGTTAGAGTGAAGGTCATTCTCTTGCCTGGAAACTAGGCAGTTAAAGTGCTGTGGTTCGGTCGATTGAGATGAAATTAATCTCTTCTTTAGTGTCTTAAAAGTTAGCCATCATAATTGTCTAGACTAATGAACTACTTCATTTTCAATAGAGATGCAATGGACAAAGTATCCCAGCTCTTTTTTCTTTTTCTTCCTGAGGGGTTCTAGGCAGCAAATATAAATGCTTAACCTTTAGACTTGTGAATAATTTTACTTGCAGGGTTTAATGAATGTTGATGACTGTTCTCTTTTGCTTTCTGGAAGCAATATGTGACTTTTTTTAGGCATACAAAAAACTCTATGTCTTTACCTTGAATAACTTGGTTTCTTGGCCTGGTTCAGATAGATACAGAGACAGCCCTCCTATCAAACTTTCAAGTGGAAAAAGCATTGGAAAAAAAATCAATGGAAAAGTAGGGGAGAGGTAACCCTCAAACCGAGCAGGTAGTCTTTTGTTAAAGCAGGTACTGAAAGGCTATGAACCTTCAACCAAGCACAGGTAACAGATTAATTGTAAGAAAGGGCAAACTCCTGTAATTGTGTTCATTGAGAGAAGAAACTTTAGGTCCTTAAGTATCAAATGGACATCAGATGCAATTCTTCTGTATCTTACTGAATGGATGAAAGGATACTTAAGCTTCTACCCCTTGCCTCTTGTAGCTGTTCAACTCGGTTGCAAGCATTTTGCTGGAACATCTTTAAGAGTGATGATTCTTCCTGGGTGGAGGTTCATTCACTGACTCATCAATTCAGAAATATATAGTCTTAAAAATGGAAAATGGGAATTCAAGGTTTTCAAGCATTAATATCTTATGAAACTTTACATCTTAGATTAGAAGTCCTCTTTAAGAAATGACAATGATCTAAGTAAGGAAAAGCAGGGATCAGCTTGAGCACTGAGATGCAACATGCTATATAGTTTGCACAGATAGGGCAGATGATATCTGAAGTTGGAAGGAAAAAGGCTCATTCAACTGAACTGCTTTCTAAAAGAAGCTCACTTTTATGATGTGATCTTAGAGGCATTTGTAGTATTCAGCATCAAAAGCTTCTAGATCACAGCTGAAACGGTTTTGTCAATATTGGTGTTGTAAAACAAACTTGGTTTGAAGAAAAAGGAGGTATTTCTTATTCCTATTCTTCACTGCTGAGCCTGGAATGTCTCTCTTAGCAATTTTGAATTGGATCTGATTTTAAAATTATTAGGAATTAAAAGGGGGAGAGGGGCATGAGCTTTGGTAGAGTTGCATAAAATCAAGATCTAATGTATTTTTAAAATCTGAAATTCTAAAATGTGGTTGTATTGCAGAGTTTTCAAATGTATTTTTTGGAAATATAAATAATTTCACAGAATACCAAGTAAACAATGTATGTTTAAAAATTGGAAAAAAAGTTCATTATCTATTACGGATCAGGCCTCTTAAAACTGTGATACTAATATTTAATATTCTGTCCTGTACTGGCATCTATTTAGCTCTTACATTAACTGAGGTTAATTTAATTTAATGAGATGGGAAGGTGACTCTTCTTAGGAGTAGGGAGGTGGTATGTGTTTTTAAAATGCCAGGCTTTGCAGTGTGATGAGAACCATTAATGAATCACTGAAACGTTACTGTGAGGAGACTGATACTTCAATGTTATTTGTCAGTATAGTGCCACTAGTCAAAAAGACATTAAGAATGCATGGGCTACTACTTCTTGTCCTGCCAACTGTACTGCTGTAGTTGCACGGGGGTAGGAATGGGGTAAATCCAGGAAAGTTTTAGTCTTGTGGAAGCTCACAGGAGTGTTGAGTAATAATAAATTATTTTGAGATTATTACATGATTCACAGGCCAGAACTCCACCAAAATTTTACATAAACCCTGTATAGTTACCTCCAGGATACTTGGAGCTGTTGCCAGAGCCGGCAGTGACATGGGCGTATGTATGCCTGTTCGAATGCTTTTGTTTGTTCCTGTATTAGAAGGGTGAAGGTTACCAAAGTTGAATGTGATTTTGCAGATACGGTTTATTCCCAAAAAGACACACACACACACAACAGGCTAAAATGTATGTGTAAGAAACTCTTGCTTATTGTGCATAATATTTCTACGCTAAAGAGGAAAAAAGGCTGTATCTTCTCTGTCCAGTTTAAGTATTTAGAAGCTTCCTAACACTATGAGCTTGTGACTTTGTTTTAAGGTAAACTTTTTTCAGAGATCTATTTCTACCTTACTGCCCATTAAGACCATCATAAAGTTCTCTGCATGGCAGGAATACTTTTTAGGACCACCCTCTGAGACTGTTGAATCTTTTGGTACACAAATAGAAGTCCTTCACTCCTATTAGAAGAAGTCATAAAATAAAAGGGACTGTGACTTTTGGTGCATTGTCTGAATTGTACACTATTTTTGGTGTATGCAACGTTATCCTAGGCGTTTTAGTAGGTATCTTCTTCTAAAGGCTAGTTCTTGTACCAAATGTGTTTTGTGGCCCATGTTGGATCATTCTTTTCAATTCAGTTCAAAGTCCACTGGAACTAATCTATGGCTTTTGAATTACTGTTGTTGTACTTGAATTTAAAAATGAGTACTAGATGTTTATCAGAATGGTAGCTGATTAAAGCAGAGAATGCAACTACTATAATTTGATTTTTCAAAAATGCATTTTCCATACTGAAAATAGAAGAAAGACAGTATTGTGTCACTGCAGCATTTCTAAATTTATAGCAGTGAAATGTGTGTCTAGGCATGTCTCTTTTTTTTTTTTTTTTTTTTGAAAGCCATTTCCAAGCTGAAGTCCCAATAAAGTAAAAGGTCATTCAGCTAGCTCAAGATGTTCACCACTGCATGTTCTTGTTTGGATGATAAAGGCAGTGTCCCTGCTCACAAGTGTGAGGTTAAAGAACTGTGCATGGTAGATTATACTGATCTTACCTTTACACTCTTGTGCAAGAATAAAAACTGAAAAGTTAGTGCCTGGTCCACTTGTCCAATCAGACTTTACTGCTGTTTCAGAAGAATTTCTGTCCTCATCTGTGTGTTTCTAAACAAGGCCCTTCACTGTTACACACACCAATATCCGAAGTGTTTGCCAGCTAGACACTAAGGAACTGTGTCCCGCCTTGTAGTTACAAAATTTCCTGTTCTAGAGCTTGAGTAATTTCTTCTGTTCATTAGAATTGCTGCATTTACAGTAGGTGCTGTGATTAATTAATCTGCTTTTTTAACTAAAACCGTCTGCTTAAGCTAGTCATAAGGGCTCCAGATTCTTAGGACTTTCAAAATAAGTTGATATTTTTATTTACCTGGAGGTGCTGAAGTACAGTGAACTTTCATCTCTAAAGTAAAAACTTAAAATGCCTTATGTGCTGGGTTAGATAATGAGTCATTGGGGTAGTTGTAAGGCGTGTATATTCAGCAGTAGTGCACAGTATAAGTTGAGTTTCAATATTATCACAAACATTGTTTTTTCTACTTTGTAGCCTTTTACTTGAGAGTGCTGGAAAGGATTGCAGCCAACAATTTCTGGGAAGAGTTATGACTAGTTCTTGTTCAAACTTAACTGTGTGGAAACAAAGCAACAGAACTGTAGCTTCTATACTGGTCTTGTAAGGCTTTCAACACTGTAAATACCTGGCTTTAATAAGTAAAAATGCAGTATTGAGATGCTGGCATAGAAGTTGGTTAAGCAAGCAGTGGCAGTGTCCTGTGGCTCCTGGGCTTGGAGATCAGTTGTGGAATACTGATGAGGAGGTGATAGTGAGCAGTGATGACTAGTCAAATGAGGAGTATCTTTTATTCTTTTCACCAAAGATTGTGTCATACAAATGACTAGATGCTTCTTTTAAGTGACCTCACAAACTTCAAGAATAAGCAGTTAGTATGGGTGTGTCAATCAAAATACAAATATACCTTGTGTATGCAATGGCTTTAATCATGTATGTTTGGGAATTTTTTTTTACTGTTGTGTTTTTTACTGGCCTTTTTTTTTTTTAAATTAATGCCTCAAAAATTGAGAATAGGTGGTAAATTGAGGAAGAAAAGAGTTTCTAAACTGTCATCAGTCAGGTTGCAGCAAGCAGGCCTGTGTAAATACTATGGTGTCTATTGTCTTTACATTGTGTTTGTGAAATCTGGGCATACGTGGTTACCTGTAGCAAGTTATGAAGACGGCTGGTCTGGAGAAATTCAAGAATCATGGGACTTAGCTTAACCAGTTGGTTTTCACCCTCTGTGATGCAGGTGTGTGAGTAATCTCTTTCAGTGACACAAAGCTCTCAAACAGCTGAGATAGAAATTTTGATCTGGACGATAGTAGATCGGTCAAGTTCGAAAGGTATTGGGTTCAAAATATGCAATGGTTGTTCTTGATCAGAAGAGAAGAAAACCTGGCCTATCCTAGCCTAAATAGTGCCTCGTGAGCTATCTCTGGCTCGTTGGAAGCTTTCATCTGCTCCTACTGCTTGTATTGCAGTAATGCTATTTACTCTGTTAGGATACTGATCTGGTGCAGAGCTTATTCTGCAGGATTTACTGATTTAATTCTTGGCAGAATTATCAATTGTCCAGAATTAATTGCTATGAAAATACTGAAATCAGAGGAGCTAAATTTTCAATTCTGTTAAATGTGTTGCATTGTTTTAAATTTTTTCCCCTGTAGTCTCAACTACTCTACCTTGGTTTTTAACAAGAACAATACAATCCATTTTCTGTAGGCAACCCCTATCTCTTTTGAACTGAGTAAATCTTAAGCTGAAGTATTCCTTTTCACAATAGGTATTTAACTGGACTGGGATGAGAATTATCAAATACTTATAGGTGTACCCTGTGTGAAATAAGGAAAGAACTAAATTGGAAAGATTGTTTGTAGAATAGACAACAGGATTAAGATGAAGGATTAGAGATGGGAAAGGTAGTGAAATAGTTAAACCTGTAGGTTTTGAAGGCTGAGTAAGTAACTAATAGCAGGTGGTGAAATTTAGAAGATCATGGGATAAACCAATTTAAATGCCATATATACCATTGCCTTGGGGCTTCTTTGAGACTATGGGGAAGGAGGTAGGATCACTGGCTTGTTTTCCACTGGAATCATATGCTCTGTCTAAATTCCTGGAATTAATGGTTTGTGGCAGCCTGGGACTGGCTCAAACTAGAATGGTAACAATTTAGCAAAAAGAAAATATAGAGACTTTAATTACTTTGTTTGTATGATTTGACTTTGCTACTGATTCTGTTAGCCTCTGGACTGCAGTGTTAGAACATTTTGTTTGAGAAGATTAATCAGTTACGGTAGAATTCTTTTCAAGCTCTGCAGTTATAGCACCTGTGAAAAGAGCCAAGCAAGAATTGTGGTTAGGCTGGGACAGGTAGACTCTGTGCTTGTTAAAAGCTGAAACATTTAATGTTCTTTGCAGGTCATGCAGTGTACGCCAGGAAAGCGTAGCCTTCATTAGGTGTGCAAAATGTTAAATTTTTATTCCCGTGAAGTAGATTTGCTTTGACTGCAGAATGTCTATTTGGTTTGAGTGCAACTGTAAAAACAAAAAAAAATTATAAGCAATGGCAAGCAAAATTCCAACATGCTTTATTCATGATACTAGTAAGCACTGTTAAAATGAGGATGATAATCAACAGTTAGTTGATTTTTTGTTTGTTGTTGGGGGTGGGTTATAAAATGTCTAGCTAAGCAGTTGGAAGGTCAATCTACATAGCAGGATCTTTAATGGTCCCTTTTCCCTTGACCCCTCTAAAGTTTCACAGCAGCTGATTGAGAGGATTTCTAAAATGCCCAGTGAAGGATTAAAAAGTGTTGCTTTTGCAACATTGAGGTTGTATGGTGTAACAACAACACTGGTGTAATTGTGGTATACTTGAGGAACTAAGTATGCTATTTTGGGGTGAAAAGTGATCTTGGTAATTTGAAATTGAATTTTATCACAGTTTATCATCACTAGTTGGTCAAAATTCATTTGCTCACTTAATGCTTTAAAATGGTGTATGTGATCTTTCTTAGCATTGCTCCTTATGTCCTTCCAAAAAAAACCCAACCCAAATCCCTGAAGCTGCTGACAACTCATTAGTAAACAAGTTTTACAATGGCTGTTTGAAACTAGATACTGGGCGGGGGGCGGAGAGAGAGAGATAGATGTCAGGCTTCAGGTTTAGGTTTGGAGTCTAGCAAGAGGCATTAGAAAATACACTGTGGATTATTTGTGCGCATATGGCATAAAACTAGCAACAATGTGGCTTTCTAACTTTGTCCAACAGTTTGAAAATCACCTTCAAATTGCTGTTCCCTTCCCAGTAAAAGGAAAGCAGATGATGTTGCCAGTGGTAGCAGAATGCAATTGTCAGGAAGGAGAGAGATAGAATATGTTATATTATCTTAGTGCTGACTTGTTTTGTTACGATTAAATTGTAGTCAGCAACCTTGGGTCAGAACAACACACTGTTCCCCTCTGTTTAAAAGTGTACTTCTGCAACAGCAGGAGTAAATTGGGTGATGATCCTATGTGCTGCCTTAAACTGTTGCAGAAAACCTGGGTGGAGAATAGGCAGAGCAGCCAAGCGGGGGGGCGGGGACATGCAGGAAGTAAAGGATCCCTGCAGTGCCTCTTCTTCCTCCTCCTTACAGCTAGCTCGGCAGGCAGAAAAGGACACACTTCCCTCTGGCTTATATTGATTCTTTCTATTCAGTGGTTGAGTGGCAAAAGCAGATATTAAGCTCAAATCTCTGCAGCCTCATGTACTGGACTTGGAAAAGTACAAGAGGTGTCAAAGAGAAAACAATGCTTCCTTCTAACTTAGATGTTTGCTTTCCTTCTGCTGTGCGTTAAGTCCACAGCCTAGTTGATTCCCATCAGAAACTAGCACCCAAGTAGTTCTTTGGTGCGTGCGTCTCTCTTTTCCTAATGGATTTTACAAAAAGAGAGATCTGTCCCATATTTGTAATTGTTAAATCCCACTGCTGCTGCTCTCACAAGGATTGCGGTAAAGAGGTAGGTAAGAATTTCAGCTCTATAGAATAAGTGTGTGTAGCCACAGAAAAGGATTTTGGGGGTGAATAAGAATTCTTGATAAAACTGCTGAACTGCTTTATGTTCTCATAGACTGGGTCTTCAGCTTTTAAACTTGACTGTACTCTTTTTCTCTATAATTTTTGAAATCTGGATTAAAATCCTGAACAGCAAGGCCGGAGCACCTATTGCTCTGCTATTTTCTATCTGTTGTTATTCCAAATCTACCTTTTTTTTTTAATTTAGGATTGGTGAGAGTATGTAACACTTCCTCTGTTTTCGTTTAGGTTTGATGTAAAAGTTATACAGCACTGATTGTATCTTCTCTTAGAAAGTAAATGATATTTTCTGTATTTCTTGCATTAGAACAAGATGCTAAACTACTGACCCAGTAATCTGGTGATCTAACTAATGCAAAAGGCTATGTATTTCTAGGCAAAAATTGTGAAGAGGAGTTCTGGGTAGTGCCTATTTTGGTGTTGAAAGTATCTTGAAAATCTAGTGTTTTTGAGAGTACCTAACCTGCCTTTAATGGATCAAATAACCATATAAATGTGGATGTTGAATTTTGGAACTTTCCCCATCTGATTAAAGTCTGATAAAATCACAAACCTTACCACATCTAAGAGAAGTGAAATATGAAATCTCCTCTTATGCTTAACATGAAGACTGTAAGATAAGTGTTTAGTTTTGCATCAGTTGTACTTTGTGCTACTTATATATATGGCCATATTTTAGAGGTGGTCTCAAAATGAAAGTGTTCATTGGGCTTTATTTTAAGTTGGCACTTCTTTCAAAAGAAGCAGTTCTGCCCTTCTTAGCTATTGCACTGTCACTTTCCTCCTGTAAGCCTGAGAACTGGTGCAACGGTGTAGGGAACCAGACTGGGGAGCTTCATCTCACTGGGAACTGCTGCAGGCTTTTTTGGCTGGATTTGTTTCAGGTTTTTGACACACACTGTGATCTTGTTCATGATGCAGCTGTATAAATGCATGTGCCAGCAAAAGTGAGGAAATGACACCGCTGTGGGAATGGGAGATGAAGAACAGGAGACTTGCTTTCAACGGCACTGCTCATTCATGCTATTTTAGATAGTAGCTTGAGAAAATGATGATTTTTATGTGTGCCTCTTATACCTCTCTACACTTTTTATTTTTTTCTCTGCAAGAGCTCTTCCTTCTATTTCTTCAGCAAATGCAGAAAAATGCAGTGAGATTTGGGTGTTTAGTTCTCATTAAACTACCACTGGGGAAAAGGACTAGGTAGATTAAAAGATTTGAGTTCTTCTAAGGAGTTTGGGGACCAGGAGGAGGCAACTAAGAATGTGACCGTCTTGCAGTAAGTGTGGTGAAAAGCAGGAAATACTGAACGGCTTAGTATGTACTTGAGTGCCTTTGGGTTCAGAAACTAATGAGCATGAGCATGGTTGCACGGCTCGTGTGCTCTTAAGGACACATCAAGGTTACGTGAATTGCAGGGCCTGGCCTCCTCTTGGTTTCTCTGGCAGATTAAGGTGTATAGGCAGCTCTGGGTAGAAAAGGGTTCACTGATTTATTGATTTGTATCATTCGTGCTATCCTCTCTCTTGTGATGTAAAATAGTTCGATACTTCCCCTACTGCTTGTAGGAGAGAGGGAGAAAAAAAGAGTTCTTAAAAGCTGATGGTACTTAAGTGGCCTGAACTTCAACATAAGGGGTGCTTGGCCAGCACTGTAGACTAGGCTTAGGCAATCCTTCTGAGGGATTGTGGAAGAAACTGGAAAAATAGGTAGCTGCTTGAACACAGGATCCTCTGTTGGTTTTAGGCCCTAGTGTGAGGTTCTCTCACATTTTCTGAGAAGCACTTAGGAACATAGAAGCTAGACTGGCCGAGGCATCTCTTTTTAACTGAACTCTTGGGGTTTGGAATTCACAGAATGTGATATTGTAAAATGGCCCTCATGGAAGGGCCTGAAGATTTTGGACAGGTATTTAATTTCTTTGGGGATAGAGAAACACAGGGTAGCAGACTGAATTGCTGATTTCAAAATCTGTTCTTAGCTTTACTTTTTTAAGCTTCATGCAAGAACAGAGAATGTGGGGAAAATAGAGAAAACTCATGTTCTGGCTTTGTTATGTTAATATTTTGCTGTACCAGTTGTTCTACTCATCTTTTCAGAAAAAGTAAAAGCTGAGTAAACTAAATGAGATTGTCAGAGATCTGACATCTTCCTTCTGCTGCCAAAGTGTAAATGAACATATGTGCAGGCTGCTGCTATGTCTGGGACTTGAGCTATTTAGGAGGCTTAGATCTGTTAGTTAAACTTTGGCAATTTAGATACAAATATATACAATAAGCAATTGAGTTGTTATTGCGTACGTTATATGCATGTATGTGTATATAGGAGAGCATTTAATTACATATAGAAACATCTCTCTCTATATATATGAACCTGAACTCCTGGGACCATTTTAAGCTTGGTCATAATTAAAGGTGGGTATCTCTGACTAGTCTGCTACATGAGCAGACACACATGCAAACAGGTACTTAGTGCCAGTAGTGAACACTAAAACTAGTTTTATAAATCCCTGTAGAGTGTAGGGCTCTGATGTGCTGCTAGGAAGCTGGAGATTTGTGATATGGCTTGGTTACAGTATTAAACTTACCTGTCCAGACTTTGGTCTGGTATCTTATCAGCTGAGGCATTGATCTCCAAAAGTCTTAATGTTCAGTGAAGCTTTTAAAAGCATTAAGTTACTGTTCACTGACAAACTGTGTTTTGGGGCTTATTCTAGTCACAATATAGTCTTCAGTTCTGTGAATTTCAATTGCTAGAATTTCATAGGAGCAAATTTTAGAGCAAAGCAATAGATAACCAGAATGCTGTTGTAACAGCAAGTTTTTATCAAGTGAAAAATGGTGCCTTTCTATAGGGTTTTTTTGTCCCTTTAAAAATTCCAGATACAACACCTTCGTAAAATGTAGTGACAAATAGCACTGTTGTCCACTGAAAGACTGGACTCTTGTGCTTCTCCCAGTCTTGTGTTTGCATCTGTTAAAGTTGATGTTGACTGTGCCCTCTCTTGGAAGAGTGTGGTGGAGAATATTTTAGTCAGTGAACATATGAAGTCAATATACTGCCATGTTTCACCAAGGGGAAAAAAAAATGTATTTAAATGTAGATGGAAATTATTATCATATTAACTCTCCATGTTCAGTTAAATGAAGGTCTGTAGTTGCAAAGGCCTCTCGAACCTTTCTGTTTCAAGACTTGTTTCCCACTGACAATAGGGAAAGGGAGAAGGTTCATGTCTTGATATCTCCATTTGATGGGAAGCAATATCGTATAGGATATTGGGAGAAGTACTTTCTGGTTAGGACGTGAATCATGATGCTTGTACTACTTCATTTATTTCTGTACTTCAGATTCCATGATTTTCATTTTTTGTTTAGTGATTTACCAGTGACACAGGGTCAGATGTATCCAGTATGTGATTTCAGCTTGAAAATGTGAGCTCTTCAGATACCAGAATTTGAACAGGATGTCTTTATCCTCTCTCATTCTGTTGTCTTAAATACAGAGTTTGAAGCTAAAGGCTGAATCAAGTAAAACTGAGTGTTAATTTTGCTGTTGTGGACAATTGCCCCCGAAATAGAGCTTCTGGCCATGATTAAGTGATGAAGTTTGGCGCTCTGCCTGCAATTTTTTGCAGAATTCCCAGATGGTCATATTTCATGGCCGATTTGCTTTACGGATTTGAGTAGCTGGTCATGCTTAGATTTTGTTTAGCTCTCCCTCAATGGCTTTCGCATGTATTGGAAAAAGGATTGCTGTGTGTTGCTGAAGGGCTTTTGTAAAGGTCTGTATTGCTAAGCTCATTTTCCTGAACTCACAACAGCAGTGATGCAGGAGTGTTGTTGGAGTATAGTAGGTCTTCTGGGGAGAGCTAAGATACAGGAAGGTCTTTTTTTTTTTTTTTTTTCCTTTTGCTTTTTTTTTTAAACACTAGACGAGTTATTTAATGATCCAGCCAGATTATTCTGGGCTAAGGTTTTTCCTATCAATCAATCTATGCCAAAATTACTTAATAAAATGGCATGTTGGAAACATTCTGGGAAGCAGCAGAATACTTTGAAGACTGTGGGTTTGTGCATTAGTGTTACCCAGGAAACATTTCCTTTCATTTTCAGTCCGGTCTGTGGACTCACCTCTAACCAGCATAATTGCTGTGGAAACGAAATGATTCTCCTATCATAACTGAGAACCTAACTGCCAAAGCCTTTTCTTACGGAAGTGTAGCTGAGAAATAAGGGAAAAAAAGTGTTTGCAAAAGTCACTAGCAAACAGATAAACAGTAAGATTGGGGTCAGATTTGTCTACAATTTCCACTAGTGGGGAATTCAGACTAGTTGTCTATTAAGTAAAAATAGCTGGTCTGTAAACACAATCAAAACTTAAATCAAGTGGGCCTCCCAGTTTCTCTGTTGTTACTTGTATGTTCCAGGGCGTCAAGCCAGCCAGCTTCGATAAAGTAGCAATCCCTGAAGTGAAGGAGATTATTGAGGGATGCATTCGGCAAAACAAAGGTGAAAGGTAAGTACTTTCTTTTCAGGTAGAAGTATTACCTGCTGTCTGAGTCTTTTATCTGTGATAATACTAGATCCCGTTAGTTCCTGGGGTCTTCTGGTGAAAGTTGAGAAGTCAGTATTACTGCTGCAGCTCCTATTCTTTGGTAGGTTCTTATTCAATGATTGTTTTAGAGAATTAACAGTGTCAGGAAAAGTGCAGATGCTACAGTAACCATCCATGTCAGTTTATTCAGAAATTCTACTGCTTTTATTAAAACTTTGACCTAGTCAGCAAAATAGTGGAGGACAATCCTTCCAGGGTCCCAGGTATTTGGATTGGTTGGTTGGTTTGTTATTCTGTAATCCTTTGTATTTCCTGTCCCTTCTAATTTGTGTGGCATTTTATGGAGGATTATTTTGAGGGCTCTTTTCATTTTTTCAATTCTTGCTGCTCATTTGCACCTGCATTTTCTGCAAGATGACTGCTACTTGAAGTGATTAATTTATACAATTACAGGAAATCTGTAACTGCTCTGATGGCTTATTTGTGAGGTTTATTTTGTTTTCTGCTTTTACATAGTTGTTTCTTACTGAATGTCCTATTTAAGAATGCTTCAGCCTTTGGCCCTCCTCTGGCATCCTGCTATTCTGTTTAGAGCTAGTTTTGTAGGTTCATGGATGTTTATTCATCCCCTTCTATTATCTCTTGAAGTTTTATATCTAGTGACATTGCTGTGTATTTTTAATTTCTGTTCTTTTTCTTAGTTTTCAACAGTTTCATATTTTTTCCTCATTTTAAGTTAATTTTTTGGCTGCACATCACTTATTTCTTGCCATTTAGTTTAAGCGGTTAACTTTTAGACTACTACTGTTAATGCTGTGTGTATATGAACATAGATATTTTTTGTACCTTCAGGAAAAAGCTTCTAATTGTGCCAAACAGAATGCAAGTTGAAGTAGTTCAAAGTAGTATAAAATATGAAAGGAATCATGTGGTGCTTATCTAGTGCTGAATTTAATAAATGAGGCTTTTGACTCATATAAATGACTGAAATACATATTTGGATTACTGTACTGATTTGGGGACTAAGGATTGTGTGTTGTATCTTAATGGTCAGTAAAATGAAACTGTTTCTTCAAGGTTTCTTATGATTTTAGTTAATATGTATTCTGTTCAGTTGGCTTGAATCTGCTGGTACTTCTGCTGACCAGTGTATGGTATCTTTTTTGTGTACATCTGTAGCATTGTTGCATTTTGTTTCTCCATCATGTTTTTAAACTGAAATTTAAATGATGGAC
The DNA here is from genome assembly GCF_011004875.1 of Balearica regulorum gibbericeps. Taxonomy (NCBI): domain Eukaryota; kingdom Metazoa; phylum Chordata; class Aves; order Gruiformes; family Gruidae; genus Balearica; species Balearica regulorum. Next base: position 67,852,889 of record NC_046184.1, read on the forward strand.
TGTCAAATAGTTCATGGGAGAAGTGCGAAATGTAGAGAATAAATTTGGGGAATCATCAGGCAAGGATATTCCTTAATATTTTATAAAAGTTAGTAACTGTGTGTGCTTTCTGTATTCTTTCCCAATATGGTAGATATGCTATTAAGGACCTTTTGAATCATGCTTTTTTCCAAGAAGAGACTGGAGTACGGGTAGAACTAGCAGAGGAAGATGATGGAGAAAAAATTGCCATTAAACTCTGGCTGCGAATTGAAGACATCAAAAAACTCAAGGGCAAATATAAAGATAATGAGGCAATAGAGTTTTCCTTTGACTTGGAGAGAGATGTCCCGGAGGATGTAGCACAGGAAATGGTAAGTGTTGGTGGTCTTACAAAGCATCAGAAGTACTGACGTTCTCTGAAAGGTAGTTTGTTGGCAGTTGTTACCATCTAGAAATAAAACAGCTTCAGAAGTTTGTGAATGAGAAGTTAGTGCCAGAGAGTGGTAGCTTTTGTTGTAGCACAACAGTGGCTGTCTATGACAGTCTGAATTCTGTGAATATATCCTCCTTCAGGTGGAATCTGGCTATGTCTGTGAAGGGGATCACAAGACAATGGCGAAAGCTATCAAGGACAGGGTATCTTTGATTAAGCGAAAGCGAGAGCAGCGTCAGTTGGTGCGAGAAGAACAGGAGAAGAAGCTTCAGGAAGAAGGTAGTCAGAAGCAGCAGCTGGAGCAACAGCAACCATCAAGTGCTTCCCATGCAGGGTCAAAGCATACCCTATCTGTCACTGGTACTACTCCTGTCCCCACTACTTCAGCATCGGTTTCTACACAAGTGGAGCCTGAAGAACCAGAAGCTGATCAACACCAACAACTGCAGTTCCAGCAACCCAGTATATCTGTTCTTTGTAAGTGTGTCAGTTGGTTTATTTAGGAACTCTTGCACTTACATAGTTCCCCTCCTTAGAGTCTTAAACTTTTGGTGGGTATAGCAGTAAATATCTTAAGATGTTGCTGTCTGCCATTGCTGTCTGCTGAAGAACACTAGACCACTAGAAAGCACAGCAAAATAAGATGCGTTTCTGTGCCTTAGCTGAGCCAGGTTTTGGCACAATTCACAGTCTGATGTCTTAGCGCAAAATCATTTTCCTTTGTTTCAAGTTAATACACTAAATGAACTGGGGCACCTGAAGCATGAACACACGTCCTAGTTTTTGCTGCCTTCCTATAGGGACAGTATATTCTGGCCCTGCAGAAGGCTGTATCCTCTTGCACCAGTGCAGTTAGAGCTATTAGAAACACTTATTTGAATCCTTGTTAACTTACGATTAAGGTGGAAATGAGATTAATGTACAAGCAGTTCAGCTCATAATTTGCTTTCTGAAAAAAGGTTTCATTTTCTGTTTTACATACTGTATGTGAAAAGATGAATTAATGCTCTGAACTTTTCCTCTTCTGCCATCCCAACATTTGAATCAGTTTTTGAATAATGATGGTAGATGAGAACTTCTGTATTAGAATGGTGAAGTTAGAAAGCAAATTACTATCTGCTCTTTAGGTAAAAGGGATTTTAATTTCTCTACTATGCCTACATCAGGTGCATCTTCCAGCCAGCACAACAGACCTGTTTTATAAATCTGTGTAAAATTAAATAAAAAAATAACCCCCCCCAAAGATCACTCATAACAATGTGGAATTTTAAGTTTCTATTTCTAGTCTAGACTTTTATAGGAAGAATAGTTTACTATAAAATATCATCCCAAACAACTCCTGAAATTACAGAGATTTTTCAGAGGTTAGGGGAAGGTGTATTGGTAAGGAATTACTGTATTGAGGAAGAAAAAAATATTTTTTAGCCATCTTAAATATTTCAAGAGGTAAATTGCTAATAAGGTCCATGTGACATGGCACAAATGTCAATCTAATATTTGATTCATTATAATATCTTTAAAGTTGTAAATCCGGACTGCAGTTGTTGAAATGCAGATTTTTATCTTTAACTTCTGCAGCTGATGGGACAGTTGACAGTGGCCAGGGGTCATCTGTTTATACCGAATCATGTGTGAGCAGTCAACAGACTGTGTCGTATGGTTCCCAGCATGACCAGTCAATCTCAACAGCTGCAGTCCAGGGTTATGCAGCTTCAGTTGGCCAAGTGCAGTCGCAACAGCATGGAGGATATCAGCCACCTGCAGCGGTAAGCCAGAATTTAGAGTATTGCAAACGCATGGAATTATTTTATTTTGTATTTCTCTTGAAAGGTGAAAGGAAAGTCTGCCAGGCGCTCTTCCATGTACAGGGTTTCTTTTTTGGTGGGGGTTTTTGTTTGTTTGTTTTGTTGCATGTGATACAAATTCTGCATGGGAGTAGTTAAGGAGCTATTTTTGCAAGGTGACTGAGTCTGGGGGGGAGGGGACGTGCAAGGACATACTTGTCTTTAAAGCTTTTATTTAATTTTGAGGGCACTTAAGCAGAATGATGGATTAGGTCTTTTATGGATGGAAGTAACATCCTCAGAACAAGACTATCGCATGGAAGTAAGCATTTAATCTAACATGAAAGATGGTGTGTGTATATGAAGTTACCAGGGATCAAGTTGTTGGTTTGATTTGAAGAAGGGATTAGAATAATTTGAGCTATTACATAAGTATGAAATTGCCGTACATGTTCTGTGAGGTTTTGATTACAGATTCTGCAGGTAAGATTTTTTTTAACTGTTATAGAATGCTGCATGTGAGAACTCCAGACTGAAAAGACCCCACACCCTTGTTCCCAATTTTATTTCTAGCTTGTGTTGATTTGCTCATCAGTTGCCATGCGTATTCTTTTTCCCTGGAAAGTCTGCACTGGGCACAAATACTTTTCCTACTATGTTCATTTGTGTTGCCCTTTTATTTTGGTATGTTTTTTTCCTTGGTATGTTTTTAGATCTGCGTATGACAGTATGCAGAAATCTATTCTAACTCTGGATTAGAACTTCTGCTACTGTTATATTGTCTTCAGTGGTTCCCTTGTCACTTGTTTTTTACACAAATAAAAATCTAAGCCTGAGGCAGAAACGTTATGGTATAATGTAGTAATACCACAAGGGAGAAGATATGACACTTAAAGACTGAGTCTCCTCACTTTTTTTTGGTACCTGTGGTTGTAGGCTTTAGTACAGAATCATTGGTGTTACTAGTTTATTGGAAAACACGCTGGTTTTGCTCACAAGCAAAGCATCTCCATCTTTTTCAAAGGATTTAACCTGAAGCGTGTGGTACTGCAAGTCTTTGATCAAATGAGGTTTTAATTCCTCTAAATAAGCTCTCGTTCTGGCTAAGCCGTATTTTGATGTGTGGGCATATATTGGACCAGGAGCCATTTCCCTGTCTTTGGATGGCTAGTTTCCAGCTTGAAAGACCATAATCTTTTGAGAGGGAATGGGAGAACAAACATGTGATAGAGGTGTAGTAAAGCTGTTTAGTTCACTGTTAAAATGTGCTCGTGCTCTATGATGATGACACTGGTACCAGGAGCTTGACAGAACGGAGTAGAACACTACAGGAACTACTAACCGTTTGTTGGAAAGACAGGATGACAAGTCAAAATGATACTGACAACTGGAGAAATGGCCTTAAAAAGAAATAGAACACAGTTCAATCAGAACAAGAACAAGGTTCATGCTTAAACAGGAATAATCAACTACACAAGTACAGGATGAGCAGTAAATGACTAGGCAGCAAATCTGCCAAAAAAAAAAAAGTCAGGGATTACATTGGACCACCAGCTGCACATGGTCAAAAACATCATGCTGTTGTGAAAAAGGCAAACATCATCTTATGTGAAGTAGTTCTGCTTTTGGTCATTGGTAAGTCTATCCTGGACACCCTGCTTGAGGGTGAATTGGGAGAGAATTCAGAGTGACAAAAAAAACCCTACCAGAAATACAGAAAACATGGTTTATGTGGGAAGACTGAAATAGTTAAGCTGAGCTTGTGAAAGATGAGCTTGAGGAGAAAGCTGTAAAGGCTGCTGTAAAATAGGAGGAGGCTCATCAGATCACAACATTGTTGTCAGATAGAATAAGAAATAATAAACCTAAATTGCAGCATGGAATTATTGCTTGGGAAGGGTTTTTTTTTTTTTCCTCCCCTAACCAACAAGAACAGTTTAGTGCAGTCTCTATCACTGGAGATATTTCTGAACAGTTTAGATAAAATTGAGTCAGGAATGACATATATAACTGATCCTGCCTTGGAGCAGGTGAAGATTATGGATAAAGTATTTATTTAACCCTTTGAGTTCCCTTATGCCTCTCTCCTAAATTTTTGAGGAGTCTAGCAAGATTTCTCACATCAGAAATCTTTAAAATCAGATCTCCACTGGATATCTTGAGGCTTTTTCCCCTGGAGGTCTGTATTTGATTTCAGTTAGGTTAAGAAATTGTAGATTACATCCATAAGAGGCATATACCATTAGAGAATGAAAACCCACAGTTGAAGACTGCCTCTTTAAAACATCATCTTTCCATTCACTTAAAAAAACCCCCACAAACAAAAAAACCAACACAAAAAACCACACCACACCAAAAAAAGCAATAATTAAAAAAACCCCCAAAACCTAATTCTGATTCTTCCAATTTGGTTGGATTTTGACCTATGGCCTTCTGGATTGTGGCAAGATTACAAAATTCTGGTGCTTGTATTGGCCCAGTGTCTGGAAAATGCTTGTCCAACACTAATTTTACTGAATTTGCCACACATTAAACCAACTCTTTTTTCCATAATTGATGTAGAATGTGTGAAGTTTAAATTTTTATGGTAATGTTTTAGTTAATAAGGAGCCAGCTGCATACAGTTAGTCCACATAATTCAGGCAGGGAAGTGCCCAAGCAGAGAGACTGGTGAGGTGTTATGTGTAAACACACATCCAGTCACTAAACTGAGAATGAATGTTTGAAAGCTCATCAGTTTCTGTTCAGTTTTTTTGTTTGTTTGTCAGACTACCAGATGCTGTGAGTACACACAGTATGGGCCACATCAGTGGTCCCAGAGAAAATATTCTTTCCTGTCAGTTCTGCCTTCCACATGCTTCTTGTAAGGGTACTAGGGAACTTCCCACACTGCTCAGTAACCTAGGGCAAGCTTGGGTCCTCAGAGGTGCACATAATCTGTTTCCAGTGTGTGTTAGCATTCATTCAGCATTTCTCATATCTTCTTGCACACATAGTAGTCAGTATTGGGCCTCTCATTGTGTGTCTGCATTTCTTTTCTACCTCATTATAGTTTTTGCTGGTTTTGTTTTTCATTTTTTTGAAGTGTTCAATTCTTAACTTTTGTTTTCCTCCTTTAGCCTCAACGTGGTCGTAGCATGTCAGTTTGTGTCCCCCACCTTCCTGCTCTTCCCTCTATGTCCTGCATCCCTCTCAGTGCTCCTTGCACCCCACCACCAGCGCTGTCTGCACCTCTTTCTCCTTTCTACCTTCGGACTGTCCCTGAAGAAACCTTTGCAGAAAAGCTTTCTAAAGCCCTGGAAAGTGTCCTGCCCATGCACTCTGCCTCTCCACGCAAGCATCGACGCTCCAGCCTGCCCTCCCTCTCTGTCAGTCCTGTATGTGTTACCATTTGCCTCCTGGCACAGTAAGATAAGTTATCATTAAATACATCCTGGGCTTCGGGCATTTTTAAAATGAGAAAATGAAGAGCTGATTCCTTATTCCTTATACTGTGCTGCTGGAACGTTGATCTTTTCTGGGAAGCAGTACACTTAAACATTATCAAAATGGTGGCTGACCATTTGGTTTTTTGTATTTTAGGATGTTATAAATGTGAGTTACCCAGTTGTACCACAGAAGATAAAGGGAAGACTAGTTCTTATCCCCTTAAATCAGAAGACCAGCTTCTTATTTTCCAACTTCTAAGCAAGCATTGAATGTTAATTAAGCCCTGCAGAAAACAGGGCTTAAAGTTTTTAAAGCTTGGCTGCTGTGGCTGGTTATTTTAAAGGTTTGGCTAGCTATGGTAGTGATACTAGAAATTCAGAGTATGAATACTTTTGAGGATTTTTCTGTAAGTCTTAATCAGAAATGCCACTTCAGTTGCTTCTTGATGGGAAGAAGCCATTGTTTCATGTTTCTCAGAAGGTTAGATGCGAGATAGCTTGCAGGACAGGAGGTAGTCTGTGTTCAGTTTTGGGCTTTGATTTACATGAAATAAAGTTTGAGAAACATTTCTTTAACTGAAGTATGTGGCACTAGTTTTCAGAACATAGGAAGAGTTCTTCATCCTGTAGGACCTTCTTGTTAGTGTTTGTCAATATGGAAATTTGCTGCTGCTTTTCCAGCAAAAAGGGGCTGGGGAGAAACAGAACAATGTGGAAACAGCAACTTGAAAAAGCCATAAATGGCATCTGTCTTAAAGACAGTATATTTGCTACTGATGCTTGAGTATTTTTTTTTTTTTCCCCTTCATGGTTGATAATATGTTGTCTCTCAGTATACTGTGGGCAGAGACGAAAAACCGGAGAATTACAAAGTTGTTTGATATTCTTACATAGAACTCTCTTTAGTGAAATTTTCCCTCCAAATCTTAAATAAGATAAGCCTCATCTGAAGTAGTACATCAGATGGAGTGGAATTGCCTGCAGACTCTGCTGTTATTAAACCTGTGAATATTTTATTGTCCAAGCAAGAGTTAGGTTTGTTTTAGTGAGTGCTAATTTCCTATGTGAAAAAGGTATGATCAGAAGTGATCAAATGGATCAAAAGAGATGATTGAATTGGGCAGAATTGAAAGGCTCTGCAGTTTTATCATACCTTTTTTTCATCTGTGGGCTGGAATAGTTCAATTTTGTCTCGTAAAAAGTTTCTCTTTAGCTCCCGAGATTGCATACAGAACACTCCAGACAGGACACTAGCACTGTGGTTTTTGCATTGGATAATACGAAGATTTAATAACATTTTATCTTCTAAATGCAATCTAGAGGCTCTGTATTGTTGCTGATACCAAGTTGTGAATTTTCATAATCCCCATATGACAATAACCTCAGAGGTTTGATTGGCTTTCGAGCACTGATCACAATGGGTAGCCTGTGACAACAAATCTAATTATATTGTCAGGAGAAAAACTGTTTTATTTTTGTGAATTATTGGAATTGGACTGGAAAAGCAGCTCTAACCCAAGCAAATATTTCCATTTGTAGCTATGCCTGCCATGGATGTATTTAATGGATATTTACAACTCACCTAAATTTCCTAAGTATTGTATGTTTTTGACCATGAATTGAGTAGTCATTCTATAAAGTTACTTCACAGAACTGCCTAGTGAACTGTGCGTGTTGATGTGCTTTCACTTTTAATGTATGAATTACTTGTCTTGTTCATGTCAATACAGCCTCAGCATCCGCGTGGGGGAACACCAACGTTCCCAGATTCACAGATATTTTTCCCAACCGTTCACGAACGGCCGGTGTCTTTCTCGCCACCACCTGTCTGCCCGCCGAAGGTGGCAGTTGCTCAGCGACGCAAGAGCACTTCATTTTTGGAAGCCCAAACTTGCCATTTCCAGCCATTGCTGAAGACTGGCCAGAGTTTAGTTCCACCTGGTGGTAGTCCCACCAATTGGACACCAGAGGCGTTTGTTATGCTGGGCACAGCAGCTCAGAGAGTCGCTGGAGAGCCTCTGCATGTGCAAGTTAATCCTGTGTTTGAGCCAGCTCCTGTCCACAGTGACTATAGATCTGGACCAACACCTCCAGAGGATGCTCACTACAGAATGCATCCAGAAGCTGTATATTTGGTGGGCATGCACTATCCATCACAGGTATCGGAGCAGTATGATCAAGTAGCTTATAACTCTCATGCGACTGAACAACATTTGAAGCAGGTCTCTGAGTCAAACCATGGGCAAGGTGGTCCTCCACAAAGCTCTGTGTTCGACTTTCAATCGGGGCAAACATACCTGGCAAGACATGTTCAGAACCTGAGGCTGGATTCTGGGATGGGTCCCCTTTCTCCATTATCCAGTGTTTCAGCTCCTCTGAGTGCAGATCCTGCTCAGATGACGTTCCACCAGGTATTTGTTCCACACTCTGCCCCGGCTGTGCTCTCTCACAGTGGTGATGGCAGAGCAAGCTGTGTCTTTGAGTTCCATGTGCACACACCAACTTCTGCTCCAGCAGAAGGGGCAGTTTTACCCCAGCGGGTCTACAGAAGTCGCCGGGGCTCTATGGAGACCAGTCAAGAGGAATCCACTCAAGGCATAGGGTCGCACAGTCGGCTTCAGCCTGTGACAGAGGAGCAGTGTAACTATCTTGGTCCTGAGTTAGCAGGTCCCAGAGGGGGCTCTGCCAGGCGGAGCTGGCCGGAAGGAAGCCCAGAATACTCCAGTGATTCCTCACAGCTGACTTCCTCTGACACTGGCGATTTCCAGTCTCCTCCCCCTACAGGGGGATCATCTGCTGCTTTTGGTTCAGACTTCTCATTGCCCATTGTTCAGCTGCCTCAGAAGGTATTGCAAGAGTCGCAGCTCTTCATCTGCTTCCCCCAGGGAGCCTCGACTCAGCAGGCCTTGTCCACCTCGCTTTCATCAGGACCACCTTCACTCTATCCTCAGGTTACAGGAGCAACCCTTCCAGCATGTCTCTGCTTTTTATAAGTCATACCTTGCACTTAAAGAGGACCCTTGTTCTTAGACTTGCTCCATGGGGTTCTAAGTATCAGTGTTCATGGGGGTGTCTTGCCACCAAGTCAGTAGTATACTGGGATCTCTTTACTTACCAGGTTGCAATGAAATAACGAGGCATCAGCAACCATTTGGTCTGTGTTCAGCTTCAGCTGAAATACTGGTAGGGCTTTTGTGTTAAGGGTAACAAATGGTCAGCGTTCCTCCTGAGCCTAGTTTTTCTTTTGGCAAGAGATAGCTGGAGTACCAAATTGGCTTTTAAACAAAATTAAATTGGGTTTAATGAAATGTATTTTCTCCGCAGTTTGAATCAGCAGTGATAGTAACACTTGCTTTGTATTTTTGTTCCTGCTCCTTAGCCATTTATGAGAATGTGTTATTTGAAGTTGAACTTGCATATTAATAATGTTTCATTAGACAACACTAAGGTTAATTTGGTGACTGTCCAAAATGCAAGAGCTTTTTCTAGACTTGAGGAAGAAAGTGGGAAGAGAGGAATGGAAGGAGCTATGTTATGTATGTGTACATGGTTTTGGAAATGTACTTGCAGGATCATAAAAGAAACTAAACAATGAGTAGTAAATTAGTGGCACAAGCAACTGTTGCTAATAAGTGTTGCTTCCTTGTAAGCCTAGAATACGGTGTCCTTTTAAAAAGCAAAATTTGAGGCCTGAAGCTTAGAGGTACGTGTCCCATCAGCATATATGGTATTCGCACTTGGAATAGTCAGTAATGCATTTGTACACTGTGACTGTGAGGTGTATGTGTATATACATTGTGTCTGCATTTGTAGTCTGAAACTTTTCATAAGGTGTTTTTTGTGAAAAGAGAGGATTTATTTTAGAGTTCTCTCTTACTCTTGTTCTTGGAATTAGGGGCTCTCTGACATTAGTTACTGGAGTATTAGCAACTTTGGGATTTGTGTGAAGGAGCTAGAGGAGAATCTTTTTGCTTTTTGTGGTAAGATCAAGAACTAAGTATTTTAAGGCTTTCTGTGTGGGATAATAAAGGTGTTTTATTAAAGCTGAAGCAGCTTTAATAATTAGTCTAATAGATAGTTATTTCTATGCTGTAGGAGAACTTGTGGAGTGAAGCTGCTACACAAGAAGTGTGAAAGTTACTTGGGGATTGTTTCTCCATAAACCACCTCTATTAAACTTCAGGAGGTGACTTCTGATGAATGTAAAATACCTCTGAAAAACACAATAAGGGATCATGATTACTTTAGAGAATATAAGTTCTGAGATTTTTTTATCTAATTCATTAAAAGATCAGAATTTGAAGCACAAACTGTGTCAATGTGAACAGATGTTACAGCATGGGATACAGCACACCTTTAGATCCTAGCCAATGAGGGCCTTGAGCTTCTAAAACACCAAAGAAAATAATGATTCTTTTCATTGGCAGTCTGCTTTCCCCAAAGTTTCTATAATTATAGTAGTATGTAATTTTAATAAACTTGTTCCTAATAAGCTTCTACAAGCTGAATGATCACAGCATGAAGGAATTTTCAGATCTGTTTCTTACAACGGCAGTTCACCAAAGCAGTGTATGCTCAGGGTACTCATCTGGAGGTCTTTGTCTAGGTGTCTCCCAGGATCTGATAAAAAAATATAATGGCCACAGAAATAATGATGAAAATCTTGGGATCTGATAAAAAATGTCGGCCACAGAAATAATGATGACAATCCATTCCATTTTCCTCTGTCTTCCACATTCATTTGTATGCCACTCATTAAATTTTTTGTTGTTGTTGTTTTGTTGCTTATTCGTTCAAAAATTATGTCTTAGCTATATGTGGACCCCCAGATTCTTCAATATCCAATTCTTGGTAGCCTTTGATTATTAGTGAGTCTGGAAATGATTTCTAGCTTGTATTTTGACATGCCTCTCAAAGGGAACTCATGACATGTACATATATTAAGTACTTTGTTATTGGTCTAGAATTCTGTACATCTTTGATTATTTTTTTTAACAGATAGTTTTGTTTCCTTCTAACCTCCTTCTATCCCCCCACCTAACTGTGTTTAGAACACATGTAAAGGTAAAACGTAACGCCTCTATTTCCAGTTATCGTAACAAGGCATCCTGCTCTTAAAGCATCATCAGTGGAAGAAGAAGCTGGTAGGCTGATCTGTCTCATGTTGAGGGGCACGTGGGTTGCAAAGACTTTCTGTGTTGGTCATTTTGGAAGACTTAAAATGGAGTTCCATATTTTTCTAGATGGCTCTGCTTTGTTCTGGTTGTCGTAGTGGAATTTGGCCAGTAGGACTGCTTGTCCAAAAGGACAGCTAGAAACCTACTCCAACCAGATCATTCCAGGCAGAGGTGATTTTAACTGCTTGCTGCAAAAACCGTAGGGATTTTTAAGCTGATTCTGTGTCTTTTTTCTCCTCCAGACGCAGGTGCAAGGTCAGTCAGCCTCAAGCAGTGCATCGGTGCCATCCCAGCCTACCCAACACACTCAGCAGGTAAGATCACAGTCCCTAAACCCAGGAATAAATTACTGTTAGTGTAGGATTTTTATGACTCTTTAAGAGCAATTGACTACCTCTGTCCCCCTTTCAACCCTTAGTTTTGGACAAAAATAAAGGAATCCTGTGGTTCTCACCCAATCTAACATACGATGAGATTAATGTCATTGACTTTCGGAAATTTATTTTTAGAATCATGTTCGTACTTGTTTTCATGTGTCTGTCTTCCCCAACTTCCACCTGAGCTTGTCAGGATTTGCAAGTTAGACTGTCTAGACAGGCAGACTTCATTCTCATGATTTCTTCTAACTGGAAATACTATCTTCTGCCACATCCTCTTCTCTTAACTGCCTTTTCTTCCTTTATAGAATCTTCATTCTTGTTTTCACAGGTGAAATAATTCTATTGCAAGATTTGGTGCTGATAATGGAGTTGTATTAGTAATGCTAATTAGTAATTGCTGAAGCTTAAGTGACTCAGCATATTCAGAAGAACTACTGATGTCACTTATGAAGGAGTAAAAAGTAGAATTTAAATAGGATATGCTTTGAAAACTTCTGTGGGGGAAAAAAAATAGCTTCTGCCTCTTTTCCCTACTACAGAATGCACAGCAGCCAGCCTCTTCCCAACAGCCTGGACAATACCAGTTGCAGCAGCCATCAGTTTCTGCTGGCGCCACTCCCACACAAACTGTCTCTCAAACTCAAACTTCACAGATTATGCCAATGCCTCAGGCAGCAACTGGGACACAGGTAAACAAAAATCTTCTTTGTAGCAGAAGACTTTTTTCTTCTTCACAGCTGGCAAATTCAACATGCTGCTACTTTCACTTTTGTCATCTTTTCTAATGGTTCCAAAATATTCATCCAGATAATAGTATTCTTGGTGTACTACAACTGTCAGTTTTGTTGGAAAATGTGTTGGAAACCCTTTCTTTCACACGTGGCAGTCGTGAGTAATTTGAGGGAGGGCTAGCACTTCCATGCACAAAGATCTTTAAATTGTCAAAAATATCATGAGGCATATTGATGAATGGTATATTATGAATGGATTTTCAGGAACTTGTCATTTCTCTGCTTCCCATCAATGTCTATCTTCTGCACCGTTATGTGTGTAAAACACATTCACTTATTTAGGTAGTGAACCATAAGGACTGCCTTCTCCACTCTGTCATCTTTCTTATTCAGCTCTTCTCCTTTACTCCCTGGTCAAGAAGCTTCTGTTACTGAGTATTACTTCATTGTGGCTCATATCTCTATCTTGAACATGTGAGCCTTGATTTTGTTTTTGAAATTGTTGTTTTGTTGCTTGTTCATCTAAACTGCCTTTCCAGTTGCATCATTTGCTGGCTTTAATTGACATATCCCCTGCCATTCTCTAAACACTGGCACAGTGGCTTTTTATTCTCCATTGCTTTAGTCCCCATACCCAAAGCTGACAGATTTGTTGAAAGATTTGCACTTCTTTCCTGTAAGAAGGCAGGTTTGGCTCTGGGGACAGAGTTGAGGGGAATTTGATTCTGTTTATGCACAAGTCAGTGCTTCAGGGTATTCAAACATTGCTCTTTCACCCTCTCTGAGTGTCTGTTTCAAGAGCCTGTTGGGTTCTTCGGGGGAAGTGTTGCAAAGTGAGGACCTTTTGGAACTCCAGCCAACTTCCCAGCCACTCTGCCAACTGTGCTCCCCACCCACTCTAACAGAGTGCTGTAACTTGAATAATTCTTTCTTTGACTAATGCGTAAAAATTCTGCTTTCTGCAACCCTGCTTTTAAAAAAAAAAAAATCTATCTCTATTTTCTTTACCTCCCCAGCTTCCTGTTTCCCAACCAGTGTCGATCATCCAAGGCGAGCCTCAATTACCTGTTGCAGCACCTTCTCTCCCTCAGCCTTCAGTTGCCCCATCAGTCCCCATTGGCTCTCATTTTCTACCCATGGGACAGCCCTTGCCAACTTCCATGGTTCCCCAGTTCTCAGTCTCTCAGTTGCCCGTAGCAGCTCCTCATGTGTCAGTGGCCCAGCCAGGTTTCCAGTCACTGCCCATCTCAATGGCAGCTGGCATGAATCAGCCATTGCTCACACTGGCAACATCTGCTGCGGCAACCGCTGTCCCTGTAGGATCAACTGTTGTCCCTAGCCAGCTTCCCACACTGATGCAGCCTGTGGCTCAGTTGCCCAGCCAGGTTCTCCCGCAGATCCTGCAGCCGGCTGTCCAGTCCGTGGGATTGCCAGTCAGCATTGGACAAGCTGCTGAAGCTTCACTTCCTGCTGGAGATGCTCTTTACCAGGTATAGTTGCAAGCCAGCAGAGCTCTTCTCCACATTTTTACCTGTTCCTCTAAGGTACCAGATCTGAACTGTGTGCCCTGGCCAACTCACTTCTCATAAGAGAGCCATTATACCACGAAGATGAATTCTGTTGCGTGGTAAAAGTCCATTTTGGGGAGGGGGAGAAGTCCTTGGACACCCTGGTGTTTTGAGTTTTTAATATTTGGCAATGGAATTTGTCTAAAATGACAGAATCATAGTGCAGGACTTTGGTCAGCCACTGTGTGAAAGAGGACAGCTGTACATCCAAGAGATTTGTCAACTTGGAAAAAAAATAAATAATTGTGATTTTAAAAATGGGGGATATGTGTTGGAAAGAAAATCAATGGCAGCTTATTCAGCAATGGCAGTATTTCATTCCAAGTCTGGGAAGGGGAAGGGAAGTGGGGAGGAGGGACACGGATTTTCTAGAAATAAGTCAGATGGTATGGATCTTGAATGTGACGTAAGTACCTGATGCTAGTCGTGAAATTCCAGACTGTTGGGCACAGACTGCTTCAGCCACTTTGTGCAATCACTGTAAAAATGCCAGTCTGAATAGTGACAAAAATAGTGAGTCAGCATATGGTTGTTCTTCTAGAACAAAAGTTGTATAGATGTAGAAATATCTGCACTGGGGTTATAAGGAGCGCTGTAGAACAGAAGTGGCATGTAGGAATGTTCCTGGGTCAACTCATTACGAGACGACAGGAAGAACACGAGCGTTTTTGCTATTAGACTCAAGAATCGGCAGCAGTTGCATAACATCTTCTAAGCAGTAGTTGTTCAGCCTGAAAATTCTTGAAGTTCATTTCAAGTCTTAGCCCTTAAAACATTAAGCCAAACAGACAACTGCAGGTGTTGGGAGATGAAGATTGTTTTGCCTAAGACTTGGAACTTTGAGTGGGAATTTGCTTGTTGAAGCATGGTGACTCGCAAGCTGAGCTTTGGCTACATGAACAGTTTGCTCTGCTTCTCTGGGAAAGTAGTCTTTGGGAGTGCTTGAACAAGTACGGAAGGTTGGAACGTGCCCCTGAAACTGGTACTTTTTTTATTCTCTTGTTTCCTAATGAGCTCTGACATTCACTAACTTGACTCCCTCATTTCTATTACAGGGCTTCCCATCTCGGCTGCCACCTCAATACCCAGGCGACTCGAATGTTGCATCTTCCTCTGCCGTGGCCTCTGTTAGCATTCCTTCTGCCGTGCTGTCCCCTCCCTTACCCACAGATGCAATGGCTCAGCCGGGCTATCGTGCTCCTGTTGTGCAGCCGTATGTGGAGCAGAACGTTTTAGTTCCCATGGGCAGCCTAGGAGGACAGGTTCAAGTGCCCCAGCCTACAGTGAGTTTAGCACAACAGGCCTCATCTGCCTCCTCACAGCAGGCAGTTTTGGAGGTAAATATGTTGAATATAATGTAACAATACATTTAGGGTGTTTGAATAATGCAACAGTGTATATGTGTGGGGGAACTAATGCCTTCCATGCTTGTCTTCAGTTGGAAATTAATCTTTCAAATGACCTTTTTCTTACAGCAGAATGTCATGCCAATGTGGGGACCTTGTTGCCACTGGTTGTTCTGTTGGGAAGTGAGTGTGCATCCTGCAGGCAAAAACCTGTTAACACTTCACTTCTTGCTAGTACTGTAGAACATTTTTGCCTTATCAAAGACAAACTGCAACTGGTAGCCCTTGAGAATCTGTCTTATGCCTATTCCCTGCAGCGTTGTTCTTGCTAGGGAGAATTTGAATTGTCTTTCTGTTCTGCATTGGCTTGCCTTTTGCACATTCTGTTAGTAAGACCGTGGCTGCATGGCAAACTGTAGTGACACGCAGCAGTAGAAAGGATGGCTGATTTCCTCTCCTTACCCCTTCCCCAGATGATGATTTGCTTCACTGCAGTTTGCTCTAAAATCTTTTGTAAATCAGAGCTGTCTAGATGCCAGCTGTTTGAAGTTCTAAAAAGGTAGTGCTTTTAGCTTTCAACTGATTTGGGAGGAAACAGTGAAGACTACTGGGTTACTTGAAAAGGAATGGTATTCCCTGGGGGGGATTCTTGATGTAGGTTTCTATCCATAGGGTACTCAGGGAGTCTCACAGACTGCTCCTTCAGAGACTCTTCCAGCAACACAGCCTGCTCAGTCTACCCCTTTGGCTTCCTCTATGGATAGGTAAGTACTGTTTTCTTTTCACCAAACTGAATTTCAATTTCATGTGTTAGATTATTCTTCCTTGGGTGATCTTTAGGTATCTTTTTTTTCACCAGGGATTTTTTTTTTCATGGAGGGTATTTCTGAGGATGTGAGGAAATAAACTTCCTAGAAGAAAAATAGGCTTATGAGAGTTGGAGGAAGTTTTGATTTACAGCAGGGTGTATAGAGAGGATTGTATATAGTGATTTAAATTCTAATACTTTATTTGTCATGTCAAATGGATCATAAGGGATGTTTTTCTGTCCTTTTGGCACTTAAACAGAATTCAAACTCCAAATGGCTTGAAAACATATTCAGAAGATCTATTTGTATAACTCCGTTTGCAAGAGAGATGTAGCTAAATAATTACTATTAGAACTGCTATTCAAGCAACCCTAAGTGTTGACAGGACTCTTCTCCCCTGTTTCGTGATTAGCAGGCATCTACTGCTATCCAGAAGAGAATACATCTGGTAGGGTAAACTGTATTGTTGCAGTTACGGAGTGTATGGATGCTAATGTAAAGTTGTTGGGTTTTTTAGCGCACATTCCGATGTTGCTTCAGGATTGAGTGATGGCAACGAGAATGTTCCAGCTTCTAGCGGAAGGCATGAAGGGAGGACTACTAAACGTCATATGCGGAGGTCTGTCCGTAGTCGCTCTCGTCATGAGAAGACTGCTAGGCCAAAACTCAGAATCCTAAATGTGAGTATTTTTATATTTTAGTGATTGTTTGGTAGTGATGATGCCTTTTTTGAGCTTCAAAATTTTCTTTTCTTGGAGGAATGTGTCTTGTGTGGTCTTGTTTCCCCCACCACCACCTCTGAGCATACAAGCTATCCGGTGTATTTCTTCTGCTTTTGGAGTCAGCATTCCAAATGTATCTATTAAGAGATTTTTTGGAGCATCAAATATGGCAGAATTGGCTTGCTTAGCCATGAGTGATTCCACGGACTATTCTAGAATATTTGAGTTAGTCTTACTAGTTAAGCTAGACCAGTGACCTGAACTGTAAGCTAGAAAGAAACAAGGGATCATCAGGAGTTGTAGAGAAAAATGTGGGCAAGGTGAGCTTGGAGGGTTGAGTAATTGGCAGATCCTCAGAAAAAATGATGCTGTACATGGCACCATTTATGAGACCAGAAAGAGAGAATGTGTTTGTATTAGAGCAGTACTGTTGGTCTACCTCTGTGAGCTTTAAAGCACAAGTCTTACATTCTCATGCTTTTGGTTTGAACTATTGTTGTCTTTGCTTTAGGTTTCAAATAAAGGTGATCGGGTAGTGGAATGCCAGCTAGAGACACACAATCGGAAAATGGTTACTTTCAAATTTGATTTGGATGGTGACAACCCTGAGGAAATAGCATCAATTATGGTAAGATATATTTTAGAGATGAAGAACTGAATCCAGTCTTAATCACAGTAGTCATATAAGCAGTCTTATTTTCTCATTGATGTTTCAGAATTGCTCTTCTGTGTAGCATGGCCCGTGCTCACCTTATTAGTATGCGAGCACAACTAGAGACTCTGGGCACAGAGTGGTACATCAAATTGAGAGTTCATATTGCATACTCAGTTCACTGAAAATTTGCATCAGTTCTTACCTTAGAATTGTGATTTTTATCAAGTAAATCTGCTTTTGATTTTTTGCAATTTAATTTTTTTGAAAAACTGCAAACAACTTTCTGAAAGCACCAGGTTAAACAAAATCTGTTTGCTTTTCTAAGAGCAAGCATTGCTAGATCTTTACATCTTACAGTTAAGCTTTGAGTCTTTAGCTGTTGTTCTCAAGTGAAACTGCAAGATTCTGCCCTTAAAGTAAAGTTTGGGAATCACTTTCTGGTTTCTGAAAGTCAGTAATGATGAGCACTGCTTTTGACTTTCTCGAAGGCAAACCCCTTTCCATTCAACGTATAATGGTCAAGCATAGAAAAGAACTTGCCCTCTAGAGATATGTTTCAATAAGAGTACTTTGTAGCATGGAATAGAACCTCCCTCCATATTTGTTTTTTTTACATTTAAACTTTTATTGCTCGGCTGGTATGATCTGAATGAAACTGATGGTTTTAGTGTTACCGAAGCAAGGGGGGTGACAAAAACAAATACCCTTTGCCAGCTTCTTGGGCGCCTGTGCAATATTCATTTTAAACTTGTTTCTTCCAACACAAGCAGCAGAATGTATTTTTATAAAAAACAATGCAATGTATTGAAACTAGATATGCTGAACAATTTTCCTCTCCCCCTATAGGGAACATAATCAACATTTGTATTTATGTACTACAGTCAAACATGGTGATGTGCAACCGGCATAGAGCAGAAGTTGTATATGGCATGGAAAGAGAGAAGCACAGGACATATCTTGCAATACAGAATTTTCAATTTTTTTTTTTTTAATATTATAGTTTCTTTTAAATGTGGCTCTTCATATCCAATGTAATGTACATTAAGAACTGCAGTAAGATAAGGCTGCTAATTTTAAATTTCACTGTGCTAAGCAAAGACTGAGGTGACAGTTTGATGAAAAAGTGAGATGGAATGTTTTTCCACAACAGAAAGTAAACCAGGGCAAATACTTCTGTGCTAGAGATTAATTTTAGAAACAATTGTTTTTCTTTAAGGTGGCACCATCTTTATCTTGTGCGTAAGAACAGTGAAGGGAGGACAAACAGTAACACTGAAAGTAAATGATGGTAATTCAATACGTATTTTGAAATAATTTGTGGAAAATGATTGTTGCTTTGTTGTCTTTACAGGTGCAGAATGAGTTTATTTTAGCAACTGAGAGAGACTCCTTTGTAGAACAGGTACGAGAGATTATTGAGAAAGCAGATGAAATGCTAAGTGAGGATGTAAGTGTGGAACCAGAAGGTGATCAGGGTTTGGAGAGTATGCGAACAAAAGATGATGGCTTCTTTCCAGGGTCGCAGGTACGTAAAGGACAGATTGCTGTAGCTATTTGTATTTTCCATTTTGGGTGGTATGGTTTTGTGAGTAGAGCTAGCTAGAAACTGAAACTTTTTGATGAGAAATATCAAAGCTTAATAATTAAATTAAAAGACAGAGAAAGCTTCATATCAGGGTGAGAGCTTAAAACTCATCTAGAAAGCTAAATAATGTAGATCTCTTGCTTTCTGTTGTGTTCTAACCCTTCTGAAGCTGCTGAATCTCCTAACAGTCCGCTAAACAGTCGGTCTCAAATGCCGAAGCTTCTTGGATTTGAGGTTATTGTGAGGCAGCCCTGTGCTGCTCACTAAACACTGAGAGCCTGGACTCGAGCCCTCTGCCCACTGAGCTACTAAGAGTTTGGATGGCTCGGTTAGAAAACACAGGTTTTGAAACTGATTCCTGGGAATAAGGGGTGACATTTCCTGAATCTCTGCCTTATTTCCACCCACAACGAGTTTGAAACATCCATTTATCTGCGGAATGTTTAAGGAAATCGATTTGACTGCCAGGTAACAACAGAGTGTTTAGATCAATTTGTTATATTGATGGTCACTAAGCTGAGAAGCTCTAAAAGCACTCTAGCTGATCTGGGGAGAATTCCACTGGTTTGGTAATGGTGCTTGGGTCAAAGGTACTGCTTACCTTAAATGCCCACATTTCAGTAAGCTAGCATTTTAAGAACTATCTTGTGGGTTTCTATTTCAGAATAGAACTTTAAATTTTATCTTACTTTACAGAAATTAGAATTCAAACAGCCAGATCCTACATCTTCCATGCCACAAAGAATAGGTAAGTCTTTTGTGATTTTTTTTTTTTCAACAGTTATCTTTTTCTGTTTCAGCGGATGGGTGCAGCCAAGTTTTTATTTTGGAGTTTTATGATGGAGTGCACATTCCATGTTGCAGGTTATGTATTTAGTTACAACAATGTATCACTAAACATGCAACTTCTTTCTGTTTAGGGGTTCCTCCTAGCTCCTTTACCCAGGTTGTCCATTCTGCAGGAAGACGGTTTATTGTCAGCCCTGTCCCTGAGAGTCGGTTAAAAGAACAGGGCTTTTTTGCATCTGCTATTCCTGGAGGAAAAGAAACTTCGGATATGGGTAAGTTATCTAAACTCTTAAAGACAGCTAAGACGTGTTCATCAAAACTGTTAAGTTAGTTAACTAAGCTGTTCCTAAACACCTTTTAAAGTACTTAGGGAAATAAGGAACTGTCTGTGCTGGTAAGAAGTGATGGTAATTTGGGTGATACTATGCAGGATTCTCAGGGGAAAAAATGTTGATGGGCTGTCTGCAAGACTCTGAAACCTTAATACTGTGTTTTAATGTAAGCCTGGATTTGGTGTTTGTCTTTGTGGGGTTTTTTTATTACGCTGAGAGATCTATGTGATCTTACCCTAGCAATAGACAATAATACTATAATGAACTCTTCCAGGTGGACTGACATTTTTCTGTTCTTCCAGTTGCTGCATCTCCACTACATGGTCCTGGAATGAATCTCTCCCACTCAGCATCATCACTGAGCTTGCAGCAAGCTTTCTCTGAGATGGGGCATGCTCAGATGACAGAAGGACCTAGTACAGCTCCCCCAGTGTTCAATCAAACAATACCACCTTTTCCACCTGCACTTTCTACCATGGCGGGCAGTGGTGCACCTCCTGCATCTGTGGCTGCTTCTTCAATATCTGTTCCCTCCAGCACAGGTGCTTCTCTTCCAGGGTCTGTTACTTTGCCTTCAGAAAGTGCAGCTGTTGGAGTTGCACCAAGCGCAAGTGTGCCAAGCTCTGTTTCTCCACCTCCAGCCTCACAATCTGGACAACAATCGACTGGTGTCACTTCCAGTGTGAGCGCCCCTGCTTCCTTCTCCTTACCTACTACATCCCAGCCCGCTCAACCAGTAACTGGAGACATTGCCCCCAGTATCAGCACACCGTCCTCTTTGGCACTGCCATCTACCCAGGTTCCTGGTGTCACTGGTCTTGGTGTTGTTGCACCAGCTGTGACATCTCAGTCTGCTCCTCAGATTGTAAGTAGTATGGCAGCACCACAGACATCTGTTGCCCTGTCTCTGGCTCAGAATATGGCTTTGCAGCTTCCTCAGCTTAGTAGCAGTGGCTCTGTCTCCAGTCTGGCAGAAACAACAGTTGTGAGTGCTCCGCAATCACTACCTGAGAGTGGGCAGTCTATGGATAAATCACAGCTCTGCAATGCAGCTGGCTTATCTCTTCCCATCTCCACACCTTTATCATCCTCAGTAGCAACAAGCGTATGTGGTTCAGTCACTCAGCCAGTGATACATCCTGTACTTGTCCCATCAGGAATTACATCAACACCTGTCCTACCCCAGATTCCAGGTGCAACACCCATGTTGCCCCAGGTTCCCTTACCTGGTGTCTTACCACAACCAGTTACTAACTTGCCTGCAGTCCAGCAAACTTTGATACACAGCCAGCCTCAACCAGCCCCCTTACCCAATCAGCCTCACATTCACTGTCTGGAGGCTGATGCTGATGCTCAGTCTAAAGCTCCTGGTATTGATGATATAAAGACCCTGGAAGAAAAGCTACGGTCTCTCTTCAGTGAACATGGTAACGTGGGAACAGCGCATCCATCAGTATCTCTGGAGACATCGTTGGTAATGGAAACTACAGTTATTCCTGGGATACCAACCACTGCTGTTGCACCAACTAAACCCCTGACATCCATTAGCACTTGTATACCTCCGAGCAGTTTGCCTCTTGGACCAACTGGCTTGCCAGTGCTGACACCAGTTGCCACTCCCGGGCAAGTGATCACCCCAGTCAGTTATATTTCGGCATCGAGCAGCATTGCAACAGCAGTAGTGAAACCAGGGACCTCTCCTTCAAAGCCCCCTCTTAGCAGGGTACCGGTAAGAAATGCAATATTTGTGCGAATATTCAAGTATTGTAGGAAACAGCCACCTTGAGCAAAATCCCTTTTATAAAGCAAAATATTTATTCAGGCAGAGGTGTCTTCATTTAATATAATATTGAAAGTTTTATGCTCTGGTTGTTGTTGGTTGTCCTAAGAGGTGTTTTATTTTGTCCATAATGGGGGGGGGGGGGGGGAAGTCCAATTCTATATTGTGCCTCTGAGAGAGCTCTATAGTGTTCCTTACTCCTAAGCTACAAAGAGTGAAGTAACCATGGTTTGGTTTTTTGTGGGTTTTGTTGTTTTTTCAAATAGAATTTGGAATGCTTGTTTTAAATAGCTTTTTGTCTTGCACACGATCACTAGAATGAGACCGGGTGGTTGTATGTTTCACAAAATAGTCAGGGTAGCTTAGCTTTGCTTCTTAGCATTAGCCTGTTCCTTTAGGTGAGGGTGAACCTCACTGAAAGGTTTGTTGGTTGTTGTTTTGTTTTTTTTTTTTTAAAAAGTCCTCTGTTGCTTATGTGGTGCCTGGATATTCTTTTCCTTCCAAATGTTAGATTTGTGAAAGTAGAATTTTGAGAAGTTTACAAGATAGCTGGATATCTGAAAACAACCTTTTTTGTTTTACTGAATTGTGCTCTCCAAACAAACACTCTTCCATAGAGATAGCCATGACTTACAGTAACAACTTGAGATTTGTTGTGGATGTTGTTACCTACTCACTAACCAGAAGTATCAGTGTGTGAAATTAGACTACCTATTTTCTTATAAATAGCTCCCTGTGTTGGGAGACAGTGTGTTTCAGTATCTTAAACTATTGGTAGCCCTTTTTTCAAAGTTGAAGAAACTTTAAGGTGTTTAACAAATTGAAAACCTTAAGACTCGCTTCTTGGTGTTTCTGTAACATTCTTTTCCACTCAAATTGAGCTAATGCTCTTAGCATCTCCACTCACTAGTAGTCTTTCCCTTTTACTCTTTGTATTCAAATAAAGTAGAAAATTTTTGCCAAGGCAGCTGGGAAGGAAATCTAGACACAGAGGCACTCATTTATATTGAAATGAAATTGAGACTTAGAAAAATTAAAAAATAATAAAAACTGGTATTGGATAAGGAACAGTTGGAGCAGTTAGAGACCTGCCAACTGCAAACCTGGAATTACAAAGGCTTGGCATTAAATGTAATAAATGTTTGGGGGTTGTGATGGTTATTGGAAAACTACCTTCTCTCTGAAGTTTTTACTTATAAATTAGGTTTGTTGGGTTTTTTGGGTTTTGGTTTTGGGTTTTTTGCCCCCCAAAAAGCTTTAGTTTAGTTTCACTTTGTGTTGTTTTTGAGCTTTAAGGAGCTTATTGCTTTAGTTTTCTGGGGTTTACTAAACTCTGTGTGTGTATTTTATTTTGTTTATGGCCAATCTGTTATCCTAGACAGTTAAATGTGTTTTGACTTGTCTTATGAATTTGTTTAAAGTATGTTTTGCCTCTTACTTATAAACTAAATGATTAACTTACCACAGCTTAACAATTCAACATACACATGGACATTACCTGTTCTGAGATGTGTTCCTAGTGCACAAAAATGCTGAGGTAATGCAACTTGGTGTAGTTCCTGCTGAAACGTTGTTGGGAGGATAGATAATTATGGACTGTATCTTCACCGGGCAGTTATTACTGCAGTTTGAACCATTAGTTAAGCTGTGGTAACATGACTGCAGGCTAGAACTGGTTCTGCTTGTTGAGGACCGGAGCAGACTTTGGGCCAGTTACCCCTATCCAGCAGTGCTCGCTGTCGTACAGGGGAAACCAGCTGACCAGCACTGCAACTCCTAAGGCTATCATGTGTTTCTCAGACTTCAAAGCCATGGTCAAGCCTCAGGATTACAGCTGAGAATAAGAATTGAAAATTGTGTAATGGATGACTTAATTCCTAGAACTTCCCACTTCCCTAACAATGGAAATAACTAACTGGAATGTGCTATCTGACCTGGTGGGGAGGCTTTGATGCCCCCTTCTAACCTTTTCAGTCTCTCTAACCTCTTCCACATAACCTGGATGACTTCCCTCTACCCAGTTGCATGGCCTGGTCATCTTCTGTGGGTCATCTACACCCTTTAGGTTCAAAAAAAAGTGATGGATCAAGAAATTGGTGTGAGAGGTCTATAAATCTGCTTCTACAGACATCCTCAGGCATGACAGTTCCTGTTCTCAAGTCATGTTGCTTGGAACAATTTGCCAGAACCACGTAGCTTGCTGTAGCTAATGGGCAGTTAACATAGATCTGTTGTAAGGAGATTTGAGTGCATTCTCACACGCTTTTATAAATTAAGCTTCTTGGAAACTTAATTGCTTTTTGGAAGAATTACTGTAGCATTTCTTGCAGACTTGAAAATAATATTTCCAAGTTACTTTGCTCCTGGATACAGCAGCTTGTATAAACTGGAAATTGTGACCACTCAAAGATAATCTGGATTAAAAAAACAAAACAAAAGCAAACAAACAACTTCCCCCAACTTTGCAAAACTCCCTGAAGACTCTATGCTAACTGTCCAGGAAGAGTCTGTTGAGGCTTCTGTTGTATGACATGACTTACTGTAGCTTGGTATCTGATCCTTCTGTTGTTCCGTGTGTGATGGCTCGCGTTTCCTCTTCATTATCCATAGGTGCTACCAGTAGGTTCTGAACTTCCGGCTGGCACTCCATCCAGTGAGCCGCTGCCACCTTTTCCAGGACCTTCACTAACTCAGGTGCTACATGACTCAGCAGATTTTATCTGCTTCTTTTCCTCTCAAAGAGCATGTTTCGATTAAACTCTCCATTGCATGTTATTAATGCCTTTTTTTTTTCTTTTCTTTTGGCTGAGTAACCCCTTTTGTGTAACTGTAGTAGTAGCCAGAGTCACTTCAGCACTGGATATGTAGTTTGCCCTTCGGGATGCTCTACCTAGTGTCTGAAGCACAGGAACAATTAATCAGGCTTTGGGGGGTTTTTAGTGTGTTAATCAGAACTTTAGAGGGTTTTTTTGAAAATAAAACACAGGTGAGTGTGTGCATAAAACTTGAACGTGTTTTCTTCTTGAAAAGGGTATAGTAGCAAAATAATGGCTCCTAAGGTAAGCAGTATATACTACAATTAAACGTTAATGAAAATGCAAAGTTGCTGGGCTTTGAATTCCTGTTTTGTTTTGGGTTTTTTGTGGGGTTTTTGTTGTTTTTTTCTTTTTTCAGTTGTAATAACTGAAATAGTCTCTGATAATAATAGGCTCTGATTTCACTAGGCTTTCAGATTTGCAAAAGGTCTTTGAAGCTCTTGCACATAAACATGAGTTGAAACGTAACAGTGGCTTCCCTTGCTCAAATTCTGTCCTTGTATGCAATAGTTAGCTTGGATATTTTATATGTAAATTGGACAGGTGTTTAGCTCAATACCACAAAGATTAAATCTGTCTTCACTTTTGTTTAAAAAAAAAGGGAAAAAATCCCCAACCTGTAACTGAAAGAACTGTATTAACACAAAACTGTTTTATGGATCTTCTAAATGCTGTGTAATGAGATGTAACATGGGAACACTACACTTCAATATGCAAAGAAAAGCTGAAAAAATAACCAAACAAAACCAGTGAGAGTGAGTTTTGCTACTTTTGAAAGTTTGAGAGTAAACATGATGATGACATTCTGTAGAATTAAAGTGCATTTGGCACAGAATTATCGTCCCAATTTTATATTCGAACCTGTGAAGAAGATATGATTCAAGTGGGTACCCTGCTTAAGGCTCAGAGTAATTTTCTCTTAAACCTAGTGTTTCCTGTGTTCATGTGCTTCTTATAGTATTTACTTCTTCCACCTGTGACTTGAGTCCACAGTGAATAGTCTTGGAATACGTGTCCAAAACCTACACTTGAAATGGAGTCTGTCCTTTTATAGAAATAATTATTCATTTCAGTTTTAACTATAGTTTTAAAGTAATTCCAATACAACAGCTACAGTATGAAAATTTGTACAATACTTATTAGCAGCATGGCTTGATTTCTTTTTTTCTTTACTTGTTTTGTTTTGTTTTCTTGACTGCTGAGAATTTTTAATACAGACTGTGAGCTAACTTTGGTAAATTCCTTTCCCTGACACTCTGGTAACAATCTTCCTCTCATCTTTCACAACAGAGTTCTTGAATTCGGGTTTCACCTGTGGAAGGGAATTTAAAATGAACTTTAAAGATCATTTTAGTTCTTTGTAAGCTGTTCCTTGTTTGGGATTTACAATAGCTTGATGAGAAGACTTCTAACTGAAAGGATTTAAGCTGTCATACAAAGGAGAAATAGTTTAAATCTACAATTTTCTAACACTGTGTTAAGGCAACTTTGGTTAGTGAGCTGTCATGGATTATATTATGCTACAGCTAAAATGAAAAAAATAATTACAAGTATTAGGGCACTAGTCTTCAAAGATACCATTTCAATATTATTTCCATTTCTCTGTTTCAAATGTGAGAACCATGATATTACCTGGTTCTAAAGACTTGAGTGGAATCGAGCAGCAGGGCATGTTAGCTGCTTTTGTGTAGTTTTATGTTGGTTATGACATTAATAGTCCCTTTTAAAATTTTCCGTCTTTTTTCCTCCAGTGCTCTCTACGCAGAGCCTCTGTCTTTATTCATCAGTTTCTCTAGTTCTCCCAGTAAATGTCAGTATTTTGTCATCTCTTAATCTCTCTTAAAGAAGTTTGCATCAAGTATGCCTGGAGGTTAGAATGGAAACAATCTAGTGAACCTAAGTTACAGTGTGCTGCAAGTTGACATTTCATCCTGTCTATTCCTGCTCCACCATCTTCTTGGTCTTCATCTGATGCAGTAAATGCAAATCAGTGACCTTAACTGAGGAGTTCTCACAGATGGCCTCTGTGACCAGAAGTGCTTCTTGGTTGTCTCTTCTTAATTAAAGCATGTTTAAATCCTTTGTAAGCAATGGGAATCAGTCCACTACTTGGAAACTATTATTCAGTGTGAAAAGGCAGAAAATTGTGCTCTTTATATAAGAAAACTACAAAGGTGAACGTATGGCTCTTGAAACCTATCAGGAAAGGAGTGCTGCTGGATTTGGCTTTATGCAGCTTCTTTCTAGCAGGTTGAATGAGGGTTGTATTCCTGCCCTGTGAGTAATCAGGAAATGGGTATCTTCTGCCTCCAAACTGAGCAAGAAGCTGATTGTCTTATGTAGAGCTTGAAGGTGGTAGTGTTAGCAAGCAGTCCTTCCCCCCACCCCCAGCTTTTGGAGGCAAAAGCTGGTTCATGCCTTTCAGTCAATTCTTTTTGAATCGTGGTTTTGCTGAAGAGGAGGAGGCAACAATTTGATGATAATTCTTATCTGTGTTCTTACCATGAGCAAAGGTAGCAAATGGATCTGGAAACAGCTGGTTAAAATCAATCACACTAAGTTCGTAGTCCTTTTTATCGTTGTTGTCATTGCTTGGAACTGGGCATACTAGTAATATTTTCCCCCAAACTCAAAGCACTTGTAGCCACTTATGTGACTCAAGCCACTGCAAAAGGCTTCTTCCTGTTTGTCTTAGGTATTTCTGGCAGGATTTGAGGTATGGAAGAGGCACAAATATAGATTCGTTGCTTCTTGTCCTTTGCAAACAGTGTACCTAATTTCACTTCTCATTTGAACTGTAAAGCCTGTCTAGGAGTGAGACAAACTGGAGACCAACTGGCTCAAATCTAATTGACTGTTAAGAGCATTTGCTGCTATCTGGAAAATTACTGGCTTGCCTTAAGGTAGATAGGCTTGTCTTCCTTACTGTTTCTGTCAGTAGCTCATTACACAGCTTTTTTTTCTTTCCTTAATACCAGACACCTAATTTGCAGACAAAGTATGTGTCATCTCAAGACCAGTTTTGAACAGTTTGTTCCTTAGTCTGAAATACCTGTTGTGTTTATTCCTCAGTTGCTTTTTGAAGTGTATTGAGATCAATTTTTCAAGCTTCATTTCAGTACCCTTGTTCCATAAGGAAATCTTTATTTCCTGATCATTCTGATATCTCAACTTTTTGTTTACTTGAAGCAAGTATCTTCTTGTGAGCATAAATGATGAGAATTATACAATATTCCAGGTGAAATGTCCTCTTTATTTTGCAGTATTACTGAGTTAAATTAGCTCACTTGTCTGCTAAGCATTTGGATTTCTGAATGGAGTCGCAGAAGTCTGCATCTTCTTGTGCTTTTTTTTTTTTATTTGGATGGAATTGATATGGGTTTATTCTTAGGGGTTTTTTTGGTTGTGTTTTGAAATGCACAATTCAGGAAGAATGTCATCCTGGCTACCTGTTGAAAGCATCTTTATGCTATTGTGTCCCTCTAACTTTCAATTTCTTGAAAGTGGAAGGTAATGTTTTTATGTTGCTGTGACCTCAGCTTCAGTTCTAAAAATAGATCCAGCTTTTTAATATAAAAGACTTGGAAAGATTAATGATGCTAAAGTTTGGATGGCAATTTCTACTCCATAGGGTCGGAATTGCACCTTAGTGACGTAAGTCAATCTATCCAGATAGCTTCTTTGAGGGAACTTCTAAGTGTGTGTTTGTGGTTTGTTTTGTTTTTTTTAAATTTGTGTTATCCTCAATCTTGCTTTATCCAGTCTTGCTTTTGAAATTAAGGGCATCTTTTTGAATTTTTCTGTGATTTTTTTTTTTAATTGACTTCAGTATTTTATATATGATCCATAATACGAATTACCTCCCTTATCCTCCAACCAAAAAAAAAGTGGAACTTGGAGGCTTGCAGCATATTTGCTCTGTTCTTAAGAGTGGGAATGCAAGCTTCCTGCTAACTTCAGGAAAAAAAGAAGTTCCAGTTAATGCGTCTTTTCTGTTTTTTACCAAACGCGTTGCTTAAATTGCTTCCAGTCTTACTGTGCTATACATGTTAAATGTATACGTGTAGGAAGGGAACCCGATAGAAAGCTGACTGCTTTAAGTTTTAGTTTTAAGTATGACAGCTGTTTCTCAAATGTGATGTATTTCTCCTGAGCTGGGACAGCTACTTACTGCTTCCTTTCTCAGTCCCAACAGCCACTGGAAGATCTGGATGCTAAGCTGAGAAGAACCCTTAGTCCAGAGACCGTTCCAGTGACATCTGCCCCTGCCTGTGTATGTTTGCAATGTTGGCAGCTAGTAGTCTTGAAAAACTTTGGTGTTTTCTCAAGGTCATGCTCTTAGGTTACTGCCTTTAATATGACTGCACCAGTCTTTAGACTTTTAAAAATAAAAATGAAGAGTCATTGTTCAGTTTGTGGGACTGAGTCAACCAAAAATAGGAAAAATATGTATGTTGCAATAGATGATGTATTTCCTGAGGCTGGTTTTGGTATTAGTTCTTTATCCAGCTTTTTTGATGATGTCATTAATGTCACCAAACTAGAAAGCAAAGTGACTATGGAATAAGGGAAATAGCACTAAACAATCAGTATGTGGTATGTCAGTCTTAATTTGGGAGGGATATTTAAAGTGTGGATCTGAAATTTTAAAATACCATAATAATAAACTTTCCTCGAAAATGAAGATAATGATTGACATTGTGACCTCCAAGTGGATACTTACGCATTACTTCTGCAAAGCAGAAGGGGATGTTCTGCTGACAGCCTTGGGGTCATAAGGCATGCAAAATCTCCTCTTGCTGACGTTGCTTGCTTTGGAGGTTAAAAACTCTTGCATTTGTCTCATCATGGGTCATACTTTGACCCTGGTGGAAATAAAAGGTTATTTATGTGATGTGCAGTATGGTGGATTTGGCGGCATTCAAACTGCTGAATCTTTTAATTTTGTTTTGTTTTGTTTTCTCCATTGAACCTCTAGTCTGTGCCCTCAGTAGCATCTACAACGGTTACTGGGCTGGTGTCCACAGCAACACAGTCTCTGAAGGATGGTAAGACAGCCTTGATTATTTCAGATGGTTTCTCAGCATGGAAATATAATCTAAAATTGAACAGACTAGCAACTTGGAAGGATATAGTCTTTTTTAGTAAGTTGTACAATGGCAATTCCTTAAGGATCATATTAGTTTTTAGTAACTAGATGGAAATTTTCCACTGTAGACCAGGAGAGGGGAATGATATTTGCGTATTGTAGTAACTCGTTTAGGATTTAAAGCTGTCCAAAATGCTAAATTAAGACTTGCAAAGAATCTGCAGTATGCTGCTAAGGTACTGCTTCAGGAGTGGAAGGAACTGTTTTCTGTCTTTTGTTCTTGGCAACAACAGTAAGACTTCTCATTTTGCATCATCATGCTGTGTTCTATATGTAGGATGCCTCTTCCTAACCTGAAAGAGTGTTTCTTTTCCATTTAAATAGAGCAATGAAGGTTAAACTACTAAAAATTTAGGAAAGGTGGTAGGAGAACCAGCCTCCCTTCTGGCTGATTTAGAACAATGGAAGGTTGACTTGGATGATCGACAATTCAAGTCTACATGATCAATGACTTTCAAATCTAAATTGGGGCGGGGGGAGGAATTCAACAATGTGCAAAACAGTCTGAGACTTTCCTATCAGTATTCCACTAACTGTTTTAACTTTAAAAATCTTTTTTTAAAAGAAACTGTTGATGTGGTACTAAGATTATTTCTGAACTATCTAGTAAACATTATTTAACTTGCATGTGCCTCTGAAGTTCAATGACAAACCTTCAAAAGCTAATAATACCAATAGGGAAAAAAAATATTCCCATTTTGGTATGTCAGTAGTGAACTGTACCATAGAACTGCTAGAAAATGAGTTGGGTTTTGCCTGCTGAAGTTTGCAAGGTAAAAGTAAACAAACTGGGAAGTTGCTTAATAAACACAGCAAGCTGTCCAATAGAACTAATTTAAAAATAGAGTGTTATTTCTCAGCTTGGTAACCTTATACTGCCAGTGCATGCAGCAACAAAATTAGGAGCTGACACCTAAGAGTCCAGCTCTGAAAGCTTCAGATAGACTGCTTTCAGTAAATGTGGCTTATAGCATTTCTTCAATTTACCAC
This sequence comes from Balearica regulorum gibbericeps, assembly GCF_011004875.1. Lineage (NCBI taxonomy): Eukaryota > Metazoa > Chordata > Aves > Gruiformes > Gruidae > Balearica > Balearica regulorum. The sequence continues at coordinate 67,883,345 of NC_046184.1, forward strand.
TTTTCTATTAATAAATTGTCCCCAGTATTTGAGAAATTTAGGTAGTCAGTGTGGGTATTGAATTAAAATAAGCTTATTCTTACATAAACATGAGTTCTGTTTTTTATTCTTCGGCTATTTCACATCCCTGTTTGAAATCAGTGTGGTTTTTACTGCTATCTAAAAGTGCACTTCTAGCAAGTATGCAGGGAAACGTCCTAGAAAAATACTTCACTTGAATATTGCAGTTTGATATTCTACCTAGAAAAGCTGAAAAAAGAGATCAAGTTTCACAAATCCAAAGGCTTGTTAGGAGTTAATTGATAGTTGAGTTTGACGTAGATAAAAAGTAATGATTGGAGATCAAATAATTTGTTGCTCATTTTCTTCTTAATCCCATTCTCCTTTTGCTTAGCTTCTGCATCGTGTGGTGGAGAGAGCAGTGGTATGGCTACCACAGCTGGAGCCGGGGTTCTTAAGATGGGACGGTTTCAGGTAGGGGAAGTTAAACTGATCTGGTTGTTGATACAGGATCTTTGCTGAGCAGTTCTTGCATAGCGCCCACTTGGTGTGCCTCAGGGCGGGAGAAAATGTCCACATTGAGCTTGTGAGTGCAGTGCTTTGTGCAGATGCTGTTTTCGTTCAGGGCAGACTTGCAGTAGATTACGCAGGTCTGGAATTGTGAATAGAGCATTTCATCACGTCAGGCCTTAGCTGTGTAACTGTTGGCCTTGGTCTTTAACGTTAGGCACTTTTTGGCTAACAATGCTTGGATGTTCAATGTATTATATCCTGTTCGTGAAGGAAGTGCCCTCTTGGTCTGCTGTGTTTCTTGGAGTTAATCCTCCAGAATGCTTAGAAGTACAGTTTTGCGTGGCAGTGTGTTACTTGGAGGGAAGCGGTAGCTTGCTTTGTGGCGTACCAAGGAAATGAGTTATTTTCACGTCTCAGATGCATCTTACTATTAAGGTAAATAAAAACATTATGTTAAGGAAGAACTAAGAAAGTCTCCATGACTGTATTTCTATTCTAGGTATCTGTGGCAGTGGATGATGTGCTAAAAGAGGGTGACAAACCTGAAACTAAGCCTGTGCAATTTGAAACCACTGATTCTTCATCTCTTTCTGGCAGTAGCCCAGAGAGTACACTGGTAAAGCAGGCTGGCACTTGGAAAAGTGAGGCTGTTGCTGACTCTTCCATGGATGTGGTAGATGGCATTCCTCAGACAGTTCCTGCGCTGCAATTACCAGTAGATGTTGGTCAGCCTACTAAGGTCGGGCGCTTTCAGGTAACAACAACGACGGATCAAGTGGGGCGCTTTTCAGTGTCAAAGACTCAGGATGAGGTCACCTGTGCAGAGAAGGAGCCAATGACTCTTCCTCTCTCTGTGGACTTGGAACAAGTGGCTGCTTCAGCTGCAGCTCCGAAGAAAGAGTTGGAGTCAAGGCAGTCCCCACACATGAATGGTCCATCCTCTGAACCGGAGGCCGCCTTCTTGAGCGGAATGGTGAAGGATTTGGATGACGGCTCGGGGAGCCCAGACTCCCTCCAGCTCCTGGGGTCAAAGATCAGCCTCCCCGTTCAGAGCCTTAGCAACTCATTCAACTCTTCCTACATGAGCAGTGACAATGAGTCGGATATTGAAGATGAAGACTTGAAATTGGAACTCCGTCGGTTACGTGAGAAGTAAGGCTTTTTTCCTTCTGTGGTTGTGTATGAAATATATGTAACGGGATTAATATGAATTTCATCTGTACTTTACTCTTCATAAAGAAGAAAAGTAAACAACCTTTGCTAAGCGTCAGGACCCATTGTCAGTGTTTATGTGGGAAGTAAGATTCTTTAGTGGGAAAGTAGTACACAGTTATAACAAAAAAGGCACATACATGTTTGCTGTGCTTAATTTTCTAATCTGTAACCTTGTTGCATGTATTTATATGTAGATTGATTGCTGTACTGTGGATAAGACTGCAGATGTATAGAAGCATTTTGCATATCGCTGAAGTTTAGTATTTAGTGGGAGTAGCGGTGTCTCATTTGAAAATGACACACAACTCTCTGCATTTCTGATTTGCATTTCTGGCATTTCTAATGGTTCTCCTTTTCCTGAAGAATCCCTGTTGGCTCAGAAAAAAAAAATTTAGAAGTCAAACAGTGTGACCTACTAATTTGTTTATATTGGAAGTTGAACTTTTTTTTGGGCAGCTGGCAATTTTAAATCTTGTGTATGCAGCTGCTCTAAAAAAACACCTGAGGCAATACAAATGTAGAAGTAAGTCTCCAAGGCCATATATCTCAGCAAATGTGTAGTCTAGCTATTCCTGTAGCATTTTAATACTGAATGATTTGATCTTCTTACAGTAGGTGTATGTTCTTGCTTGTACTTCCACTTATCCTGGTTTTATGATTGCAGTGTTGGGAACTTTGTGTTGAAATTCTAGCCAGGGTTAGGGCACAGCGGAAAATGGCAAGTGTTCTGCCGTTGTGGGTTCAGTGGTTATTTGAGGAAAAGATTTTATTTTATCCTTTCTTAAATGTTAATGGGAGTTTGACCAAAGAAGCTGGTCAAGTTTGACTGGAGGGGAGGAATTGCTTGCATGCATGCATGTGTATGCATATAATTTTTGTAAGTCATACTCTTTTGTAACTTGTTAGGCACCTTAAAGAGATCCAGGAGCTGCAGAGTCGCCAGAAACAGGAGATTGAGTCACTATACATGAAATTAGGAAAGGCCCCACCTGCAGTAATTATTCCCCCAGCTGCACCCCTTTCAGGAAGGAGGAGACGACCTACTAAAGGAAAAAGCAGCAAGTCCAGTCGTAGCAGCTCCCAGGGAAATAAGAGCCCTCAGCTATCAGGTAAGACTTTCTTCAGTTTTTTTAGTAGATAAACAAGGTACCATCTCTCACTCTTAGATCTACACCTGTGTCTCTGTCTTGCCTTTTGAAGGGGGGGGTGTGTCTGTCCCAGTTCCTCCACTGCCTGAATTACTACACCATTTTTGAAATTGCTTTTGCTGTTTGGTAGTCTTGCTTGTGACTTTTGCAATCTGCTGAAAGATAGTGTTACATTGTTTTGTAAGAGCAGTTTTAAAAGTTGAGTTGTATTTTCTTAGAGATTAGTCATAGGGCTCTGACTAGGAAGAAAAGTGTAAATTTATGGTATGGGGGGAAAACCTGATTTTTTTATCGTTTTATTTTTTTTTTTCCCAAGATAACTACTCTTCTTGCCTCCTGAAACAGATTTTGTGGAATGGGGCTGGTCTCTTCAGCCATCTCCAGAGATTTTTTTTTTTCTACTTTAGTAGCACTTAAGCATGGTATTACTAGTGTCCTAACACTTCAGAAACCTAGTCACAGTTGAGGGATGTTAAAGTAGTGATTTTTTTTTTAATAGAGTTGTATTTTTTTTGTGCCTGCAAATTGAGAAACAGTTTCAGTTGTCAAGGGTTCCTTTCTTACTAAAACCATTTTTCTAATAAACAGAACTCTAATAGTTCTGTTTACTGTTTGAATGACATGGATGTCAGATGTTTACTGGGTAATTGTAGATGTCTCTCAAATACTGTAGCATTGAGTAAACAATATCAGAGGGCCAGTGCTGCGAGCAGAAATGTTTGTTACTGCTTCCTGGCATTACCAGAGTGAATGTGCATGTTGTGCTGCAATTTCTGTATCCAGTCACCCTGGCTGTTCACTTCTGTTTTGTTACATGATAGGGGAGCTATGTGTGAGCATGTGACAGTGAGCTAGCACAGAGCTGCCTTAAAATTTAGGTAAATAAGAATTTTTCTAATCTTGCTGCTTTCCCAGAAACTGGGAGTAGTTCCCTCCCCTTCTCTTGCCTGGATTGTCATGCTTGACCAGAGGATGATAGCCGTTTTTCTTTCTTCCCCTCCACCACAGCACTTCTTCCTGTGTCACTAGTGTAAGAGCTCAACTGATCATTTGAGTTGCTTAGTAATGACTTCACTCCCTAGTAAAGGTTCCAGACAAACTTCCCTCTGGTTTTCTCTCCTGTCCCTTGGAAACAATGACAAAAGCTTTGAAAATGATGTGGGGAGAGCGAAATGTTGAACGACTTTTTGTCTTCCTTCTTCCTCTAGGCAATCTGTCAGCTCAAAGTGCACCATCAGTCTTGCCCCCACAGCAGACTCTTCATCCTCCTGGTAGTGTACCAGAGACTGGGCAGAACCATTTGTTACAGCCCCTCAAACCTTCACCTTCTAGCGAAAATCTCTACTCTGCCTTTACCAGTGATGGTGCCCTTTCGGTACCAAGCCTTTCGGCACCAGGCCAAGGTAAGACTTTAAATGGAATTCATGTCGAGTCTCGCACCTTTGTTACTGGTGAACCAACAGTCAACTTGATGACGCTTGATTTGTAATACATAGTGTAAAGCAGATCAGTAGTCTCCAACCTATGCGTGGAGGCTGATAAGGGTGGGTTTGGGTTTTTTTGCAGCTAGATTTCTACCTTCTCACATAGGTGATATGTGAGGTGTTTGAAGTAATGACTGTATAGCGCATGGCCCTGTCTGCTGTGATGAAAGCACCAAGGAGAGTACAAAAGAGTGCAGTATGGTGGTGGCAAGCAATGTTCTTCTGACCTGGGGGGAAGGTATTGGCTGAAAGGATGAGAGACAGAATGGAATGGGGGATTGGGAATGTGACATGAGACTAAGGAAGGGGCAGAGCAGCTTTGGTGTTAACAGATAATTGAAATGGTAGGAAATTTCTGAAGACTCAGAATCCTTTTAGACTTCCAAACTGCTTTGGCTGTTTCTGTCAATGGAATTTTTAACAATAAAAGTTAAAAAAGGCTCATGTTCTGCAACTGTGAGTTAAAGAATTATCCTAGAAGAAAGAGTTAGTGTAGGAGGATGGAATGGTAGGAATAATAAATTGTTCACCTACTCAAGTTACTCAAGTTGTGGATTGCTTGTTACTACTTAGTATGTTATCAAATAATTTCTCAACACAGCTCTGATTTATTTGGTAGGGAGGGCTTTTTTGCTTGCCAGTCATTAAAGCGATGATAGCTTGATTCCTTTACTTCTCTGACCTTAGCTGTTCAAGTTTTGTTTCCCCTTGAACATCTTTTTGAGAAGCTTTGCCATAGACTGATTGAATACATCAATTCTAATGCATGTTTTTCCTGAAACTGGAGAAGTACAGAGAGAAAATGGAAACCAGCTTTTTGGAAGAATTTTCTATAGAGGTTTTTTAATGAACTGTTTCAAGTATTTTGGAGTTACTTGAATCATCTCCCTGTATGTACAGTTGTGCAGTACCGTTTTATGATTCGATACTTTTGCCAGGATTTGGCTTTCCTATAGATTGCAGCCTTACTGTTGGATTACGTACTGGAGAGTAACACTGCAAACTTGGCCTAACGTCTGGAGGTATTGGAGGGAGTCTCTTCACTCCGTATATTGTCTGCATACTCTTTGGTCCACACTTTGAGGCTTATTCTTGTGTGTCGTGTTAATGCATTTCACCCTTCCAACCTCAAGTTGCTAACATCTTGTAGTGGTGTTCTGTCTCTTCTCCTCTCCTTTCTCTGTTCTTCCTGTTTTTGTTTTCTCACAGGCTGTGCGAAGTTTAACTGTGCATCTGAGAGAGTGACGTTCAAGCCTGGTGGCAGGAGGACCCGATTTCTGAGTACGCCCTGCTTGGCTCTTTGTGTGTAACACCTTTACTCCTTCCTTGTCTGTTTTTTGTTTTGTCTTTTTGTTGTTTTGGTTTCTTTTTTCTGCTGCTTGGATCTGTTTTCATGCAGCCCATTCTCATCTCTCCACCTTGTATTCCCTCCCATCCCATGGCTCAGCTGAGCTGCTCTTAGCACACCTTTAGAAGTTTGGGTTCTCGTGCTAGGTATTCTCTATTGTTAAACTCAAAATAACAAGCACTCACTTTCTCTAAGCTTTTAGTGGAAAGTTTTTTCAGGACAGGTCAGTGAAACGACAGAAACTGGGGAGAGTTAACAAATTCTGGGTGGATGGGCATTTTCTTTTGGCCTGCCTTAATTACACATGAGGGTATGTTAGCTGACATGAGACTTGGAGGGGAGGTAGTCTTTCTAGTGGAATAGCGAGGAAGATTTGTTTTCCAAATTACTTCTTTGTTGGGCAGTGCTGTAACTGATGGGGGGAATATGTTGACTTCCTCCAGCAGTACGCTTACTATGCAAGTCGGATGTGGTTTTGCATGTTCTCAGCACTAGTGCTGATGACAGTGCAGAGCATTGATGCCACCTGTAGGCAGTTAATATGACTACTTAGGTTCATTAGCAGATGGATAGCTAAAGATTGAAGTGTTGAGGGTTTTAAAATTACTTAGAGAATATTTTCAGGCAAGCTCAAAAGATCCTTACCCCCTAATGGGCCCAGGTCTAGATGTTTTTACCGTGAATTGGAGATACACTAAATGTGCAACAAATAGCAGTAAAGGTGGGTAAAAAGACATCTTCAGACATCCTGTCAACCCTCACGAGTTACCTTGCACCCCTTTTTGAAATCCTTTCATTTGTACTTACATTAGGCCAGATTCACAAGAGAGCCTCAAACTTCTGATGTGATTGAAGTAATGATAAGCTTGAGCAGAGGCTGCTGATGTGATGCTTTTTATTGGGAGCGCTGCCACATCTCCCGTGCTGCTTCTGCAGGCTGGACCCCTTAAACATTCAACATTTGTTTCCCACCCTCTGGAATGACTTACATGAGAAAGCTTTTAAGTGCTGTAAAGAGACCGTCGGTGGCTGCGCTGCATGACAGTACCATGCATCTGTAGCATCTGTCTCGCTGCAGTTGGCAGTAGCACAGCTGAGCCAGAGAGTTGTGTGCAAGGACTAGGCCTGGCCTTCTGCAGAGACAGCTGCAATGCAACCAGCTCCATCCTGTGAGAAGGGAGCGAGTCTGAGGGAGGGGATGCTTTTTCTTGGCTGTTCAGTTTTGCAATGATACCTCTAGTCCACTGCATTGGATTTGGGGATGTAAGTACTCATGGCGTTTATTTTTTCAAATTGAGCAGCTTTGAGTGTTTTTGCTAGGTATATTAATGTGTAGATGTGCACTAACTGACATCTGCAATCTCAAGATTTATGGCTCCTTTCTTGGAAGAATTTAACTTCTTACCAAAGCTAACTCTTTCTAAAATCATCTTTAGGCTGGCCTGTCCTTTTTTGGGGTAGGGAGTATAAAGAACAGCCGTTCTGTTTCTAGAACTTACAATGAACTGAATATATGAGGGTATCGTTTACTTACAAGGCCTTGGCTTGCTGCAAATTGACCATCATCCGGCTATAAGAGTACTTGAGCATGTATATATCTTGCTTATGGGACTGGTGCTAAGGGAAATGGATTTCTTTTCAAAAGTGTGTTGTAGCTGTCCTGTAAAAGCAGGTAATACTTGGCATGGCACAGCTTGGCCTGGCACTTGGCTTATTGCTGGTTGCTTGCTTCCTGGAGTCTTGTCCTTGAAATGCTATTGCAGACTGTTGTGGAGAGTGACCACTGGAGAAGATGCTGGGTTAGAATCAGCGGTGTTGAGAAAACAGTGCAGTAATTGATGCTTTAAACTGTGCAGCTGGAGAAACAGAGTGGTACAGCGTGGCAGGGAATGTCTGAACTATTCAACGGATCTGAGAAAACAGGGTGACAAAGTAAAAGCACTTGACCTATCAAATCTTTGTCATGTTGTAAACCAGTTGAACTTTGATACTTGTAAAATGCCTCCGACATTCTGACTGAAATGGAAGATGTATTTGCTTTTCCTTTTGTGATAACAGCCAGTTGTGACAGTAATGTCTCCTGACATTCTTCACTACCGTTTGGGAATCCTGAAAAATAAATGTAGGAGGCTGGGCCTCTTCTCTTTCTGAAAGTACAACTGATTAAACTGTCAGACCAGTCTTTGGGTTTTTTCTGGAATGTCCCAGTAGTGACCATAAGAGCCCTGCTGTGCCGTGTCCTCTGTTTCTCACCAAGCTTTTTGTACTGTTTGCTGATACTAAACATTTCTCACTGTTTCTCTTATCTTTAACAAATTACTCTCTCTTTGTGCTTCAGGGAAGATGGTGAAAAAAGTCTGTCCTTGCAACCAGCTCTGTAGTAATTATCTTATTTCTGTTATCTCCGATTCCTGATTGTAAAGCTATTCATCAGCTTTTTCTGGTCACTGAAGCCTTACCTCCCTGACTCTGTCTCCAGCACAGCATCTGTCTGTCTATGTTATGCCCTCTAATGTGTACTCTGTCATTAGTATATTGAATAGCCTGGCTATTACTCTTGCAGACGAGTGGAGGCAGGCAGAACCTTACCTTCACTGTGGAACTCGTTGCTCATCGCTAAAGAGAGCGAATTGAGCAGCAGGGTCAGTTGCTCGCTGTAATGTGCTAGAGTTGTACCTTTGAGCAGCTGGTTTGTTTACAGACCTGATGGGGCTTGCCACCTCAGTGATGGATCCCATTGCAGACGCTCCGTCAACGTTTTAAAAGAATAAGAGTAAGCCATCAGCGATTTCCAGTGTGTCTCCCAAAGCAAGAGGTGTTTAGAAAAGCCTGTGTGTGCTTATGTCATTTAAGACTGTTTTAAAGGTGTCTTTTGACTGCTGGTTTTGGGGCGGGGGGGGAGCTGGAATAAAAGGACAGAATGAAGGCGTTATAAGGTAGCAGGCTGGAGAGAGAGAGAAGCCTGTTTCACTTCAGGTCCTTCATGTCAGAGCAGAACTGGGGACGGCTGCTGTGACCGAGCAGGAATGTGGGGGGTTGTTTCCATTGAATGCTACAAGTTGAAGCACTTCCTTTTCAGACTCTTCTGGATGGCAGTTTCTGCAGGCTGTGACCACATCAGAGCTAAAATGTGAAATTCCTGAGAAGTCATTTTTTAAATTAACGTTATGTGGGAGGTTTAGTAATTGCATAGCTCACCTGTAATGGTGTGGGCAGGTCTGGCTGTGAGCTGAGATGGGAGCTCCCTAACAAAATCACTTTTGGAGACCAAGCTCTCACAACCTCCCAACTCTCCCACCCTGAACCAATCCAGTCCTTTTCAAAACACTTAAACTTTCCTAAATGATCTTTCACATCTTTGGCCGAATGCACTGTAGTATATACCTTGAGGAATTCTCTCCCTTCTGTGGCCCGAGGAAGCTCTCCAGTGTAGGTCTGGGATCCAGTGTGCTTACTGATTAAAGTGGAAACATGAAATATCAAAAGCAGATACTGACCATCGTGAAGAGGATGAGATCGAGTGTGTCAATCCCTGCATGAACCCTCATGGTGGAATGTGATTATTACTGGTTTTCACAGCTCCCTCCGAGTACCTCTGTCTTGCTTTTGCATCATTTGTCTTTAATTTCACCTTTCACATCATTGTTCTTAGTAAATAATTGTATTCTGAGCCCTTTCCACATGATGCATGCTTAAGGTTGTTCTTATTTCACTGTAGATTTCCCTTGCCACCTTACAGCGTGTTCCTATTTACTCTTCATCTGAGCTGCAGCTGCTCACCCTGGTCAGGGAACCCTATTCTTTCCTTTCCGTGGGGACTGTTGCATGCGCCTGCCTGCCTGTAACAACTGCTGCCCCACCTGTGGGTGCCCGGACCGGGACCCACTTCCATGCTTGAGCTGGAACTGGTGGGAGGGATACGTATCCTTCCCTACTCAGCACTACTAGAGGCAGTAACACTTTGCTTATTTGTCCTGCATAGTAAGTATGTCACCTTCCTAATTCACTCCTCAATATGAAACATTCCTGCAGGGGTTTGGAGCCAGTTCTTTCTTTGATACAGTGATTGCAAGGAATGTGGCCGATAGCCAGGGAAAGTGGAACAGGTGACGTAGCTGTCAGGCAAGAGACAGTGACTCCGCCATTTGGCCTTTGCAACAGAGAGATGATTTTCATTGTTGGCATTTTCGATGCTCTACTTTTAATCAGTTTTCTTCAGAGATGCCTGCCATAAACTCAGGTTTTCTTGAATTTCCCAGTTGCGGTCTTCAGAGCAAGCAAGTAGAAACACTTGAGGAACTTTGAGAACCAAGTAGGTGTGGATGTGAGTTTGCAAGGAGGTTTAGCACTGCTGTGGCCAAACAGTTATTTCGTCATATTTGATTGGTTTTGTAAGAAACAGATTTGTAAAATCTAGATTCACTCCACCTTTACCACGTCCTTCAGAAGCAGTCTGTTGCCCTAATGGTCAACAGTCCTTTCCACATCTCTAAATGAGGACGCTTTGCCATGCGGCTGGGAATTTAGGAAGCTTACTTGATGGCATACAATTTCTTTGATTCCTATTATGAGGTCTGCCTTTGAAAAGCTTAAATTTGAGTGCAGTTAGATAGCCTCACTGCCCCCCTCACACTTATAAGATATCTCAAACAAAGCTTCTAGATTTTTTATTTTATTTTTTTTTCTACAGGATAATGTTCAGCAAGCTTTCTAGCAGAACCAAAGCCTGATATTTATGTGAAGGGTTTTTTGTGTTCTTGCAGTCAGCCCAATGAATAGAAAAACTTGTCAAATCACGTCTGAGGAACTACTCTCATTTCTGCCTTCTTTAAGCTGTATTAGTTGTTTGCATCTGAAATGCTTGTTCTTCTGACATAGGAAATCTGAACATAATGGCAAAAAAATGCTTTCAGAGGCAAAAAGCAAAATTTAATGCAGTGCAGACTTCCCCTGCTGATCCTGGCTGTTTGGTGGATGAAGACAGTCCCATCTGGTTATCCTCAAGAACAGAAGTATGGCAGCTATTGGAAACAACAGTTGCTGTTTCTCACTGTGGCTTTTTTGTGTAATCCGGGTGAATTTTTTTCTTCATTTTACAAAGTGGAGATAATTTGCTACAGAGCAGCTGGCGATGCTGATTGTACTGCTCCTTATTCAGCATCCAGCATTGTCCTCCAAGCTGGAATTGACCTGTGCCAGTAGTGGTTGCTGCTACTTAAAAGGCATAGGATGAGAGAATGACGTGACCGTACTGTCATCCAGTGCTGAAATCTAATCTCCTTTTTCCTTTACAAAGCCCTGTAGGCTGCTACCTTTCCCCTCTTAAGATGACCACTTGCAGCACTTCTTGTAAAGTAAATGTATCTGTGAAATACTCTTAATCTGAGAAAATGCCTGTAGGAGCCCTCGTAGTTCCCACGTCAGTGTGTCCTGGAATTGAAACTTAGAATTAACCTGCATGGCATTTTAACTGGCTCTCTATTGATGTACCATTACCACGATTCTTAAATTTACGGGAGAAAGGTGATCTTTAACCTAAGTTTTGATTCCTGGTTTTTTTGTGTTTGTAGGGACCAGCAGCACTAACACAGTTGGGGCTACAGTAAACAGCCAAGCACCCCAGTCGCAGCCCACTGCTATTGCCTCAAGCCGGAAAGGGACTTTCACAGATGACCTGCACAAGCTGGTAGATAACTGGGCCCGAGATGCCATGAACCTGTCTGGCAAGAAAGTTGGCAAAGGGCATAGCAACTCTGAGGTAAGATTAACCCGTGAACATTTATGGTAAGAAACTGTTGGTGTCGTTGCTATCTCATGGGGTGTCAGAGACAGCTAGGGTACAGTTGCTGTGTAGCTTGGACAACTGCTCTAGAGAACCGTTGGCTCTGTCGTTTACGTGCAGGGTCCTGTCACCTGTGATGGAAGGGAAGGGGAGGGATCACTAAAGAGGAGGGCCGTGACATCCATTGGGAGCGGCTTGTGGAGCAAGGGTTGAGCCTGTGGGGTTTACGCACAGTTGTGTAACATCTCCTGGGGGTTGGGGTTTCTTTCAGGGCCCTGGAATGGCAAGAAAATTCTCCGCACCAGGTCAGCTCTGTATCTCTATGACATCTTCCCTGGGTGCTACGCCCATCTCTGCAGCATCAGCTACCTCTTTAGGTCCCTTCACGAAGGCTATGTGCCCTCCGCAGCAGTACGGTTATCCAGCAGCCTCTTTTGCCACTCCGTGGAGTGGGACGGGTGGTCCGGCGCAGCCACCGCTCGGCCAGTTCCAGCCCGTAGGTGCCCCATCTTTGCAAAGCTTCAACATCAGCAATTTGCAAAAATCGATCAGCAACCCTCCAGGCTCCAACCTGCGGACCACTTAGCCGTGCTTGGAGACCGCGCTGGCTAGACCTCGGGACAGGACGTGGGGAGGGAGACGGGGCCCTGTATCAACTACTAGTGCTGCAATGAACTGGTAGCTCGCCAGACTGGGAATGAATTTCTCTTTTCCAACCATTGCTGTCGACTCCCTGTAAAGGGAGTTTCCCCACATGCTTTCAAGGGGGAGGAGGATGATGATCAGCATCCTTACGATGGGACAGTGCTTTTGACCGAGGGGTTCCACTCTCGTTTGGAACGAGAGCTGCGAAGAGAAGCCATGGGGTCAGTTAACGCAGTCTTGCTGTAAAATGTCTCTCTGGTTTGAGGCTGAATCCAGACGTGTTGAGGTGGGAGAGCTGAATCCTAGCATGAGGCTTTAGCATGCTTCTCGTCTCTCCCTGAAGAACCAAGACCAGGAGAAAAGCTGTCCAAATCCCCCTCCTCTCCCTCTCCCCTGTCAACCGTATCTGGCTCCGAAATGATGGGGCACACGAATGGACTTGCAGTGCAGCCCGTGCTTGATAGGTCATTACTGCTTTAAGTAAGATATTAACAGCTTTGACTGCAGCATTAGAGCAATTTAAATTGTTTAAAAATTTTTAAAAGTTCCCTGCGGACATGTACTTACCATCAGTTTTGATGTGGAAACACTGTGATATATAAATGTTGTTGGACAACAGTAGTTTAAAAATGAGTGGAATATAGAGGGTTAAAAAGAAAAAAAAATGGGAAAAAAAGCTAGCTATATCCTTATACTTATTGGAGACACTTTAACTTTTTCCTTTGTATTTTCATTGTATTAGATAAATAAATGTGAATGTAAAATTGTATAAATTAATGTACTTGAATACTTGTCTGTTCTCCCAGTATGCTTGCTGGATATTTTAGTGCCTTGGACTTCTATTGCTTCTGCAGTTAGCATCGTCTTCCCAGCAGAGCCCCGGGCGGAGAGAGGGCAAGTTCAGAGAAGGCCGGATTGCTGGTACCTAGCGACTGGGACGGTTGAGTTTATTTAGTGATGCCGTTACTGTTTAGAGTAGGTGTATGGATGGGGAAGTCACTGACGCGGCAGGTTGGAACAACCTTCTGCGTGTTGGGGAAACTTGTCCAGGCGGGAAGATCCAAAGTTGCTGTGTGACAGGGGCCAGGTGGGGGTGGGACAGAGGGCTGCGGGCGAAGCTAAACCGAGACTAACCAATATTGTCTGTGGAGGCAGGAGGTCGGGATCGGAGATGGAGAGAGGAGGGGGGAGAACGTGTGTCTTTGGGAAAGGCCCAACTGAAGATGCAGTTTGACTCCACCTGCGAAGTGGTAAAGATGTTTGGTCAGGATGTGACTTGAGGGAGAGGTGCCATTGCTTGTTGGCATGGGCTGGTCTGCTGGGATTGCTTTTCTTACTTTTTTGTTTTGTTTTGGTAAAATCCATTTAAGCCAGGAATAGACTGTCCTGGTGCAACGTCCATTGCCGGCAATGGATGTACTTGAAACCGCCGGCATCAAGAACTTCCCTCTGTCTTATTTGGAGGACTTACGATTTTGTTCACTCTGTGACAAATTTCAAGCTGGTACCAGGACTGTAACTATCTGTCACCTCTTAGTAACTGTACTGTACCTTCTGCTTTGGTCACTCTCCCTTTTCGTATTTAAAAAAAATACTGGTTTCCTCTTCAAAGTAAAAATAATACCTGCCAGTATTTATGTAGTGCTGCGCAAAGCTGTGAAGGATGCGAGGACTGCTTCCTGACCCTTGGGAGTAGCTCACCCGGATCCTGGAAGCCAGCGCACCACAGAGATGTTATTTGCCTGATTGTTTGGTTTTGTGGTTGGTTTTTTTTTTTTTTTTTTTTTTTTGTCTGGGAGCGCTGTTCCCCCGTGGAGCCTTAACGGAGTTTTTTCTGTCTGAGGATGTTCTTGCTTTTTTATCTTTACAAAGAAATGCGCAAGATCTGTTCCTTTCCTGTCACTTTTTTTTTTTTTTTTTAACAGCAGTTTTGGCAGCAAGGGCAGGTACGGGCTGGGGGTGAAAGCCAGTGGCGAGGTGGCTGGGCTCCGAGTTCCTTTGATCCAGGGGTTTATTCTGCGTAACTGGAGCTACACCAGTGAGAGGGGGCTCACGGTGGGCGTGAGGTAGAACGGGGAGGAAGCAGGCGTCCCCCTGGCGGAAGTGAACCGGGAACCTCTGCTCTTCCCTCCGAGTGGATGCAGAGAAGATTCCTGAAGGCGCGAGGGGGGAGGCGAGCTCTGGGAAGGGGAGCAGTGACAAACCCGAGGCAGTAATGAAACGAGGGGAATATTCATGGCAGGGGAACCAATCAGCTGAATGCAGCACGTGGTTATTTAATTTTGATCTAATAAGTTTGAGGTCGTTTTTTCACTTAATGTTATGCAAGAACTGGTTTTATTTACCATTGATTGCCCCCCCCTCCTGTGGATGAATAACTGAAGTCTAGAGGAATAAACTAATGCTACTGAACTGTTAAATTATTTTGTTTAATATTACACTTTGAGTATCTTTTTCCACATAAAATCTGTTTCTGAATTACAAGCGTTTTCTTTACATTATTTAACAATGTACACTGTAAAAAAAAAAAAGTAATAAAAAAATAAAAAAATATGAATTGAAACTTTGGGCTTCCCTGGCCGTAGTTAGTTGTATGTTTTGCACTAAACCCAGGCACTGCGCTTCTTGTACGACTGCGCTTTGTGCTACCATTTGTTACCTTTGTAGAATATTTCATGAAGTCATTCAAATAAACCAAACCTGCTTTTGTTGAGCTGTGGGTTTTCTTGTCAAACAGCAGGTTCCAACCTCCGTCCTGTTCCTGAAGTGATTTAACTGTTACCAAGTACAAGAAACCTGTTTTAATGAGACCCTTAACTTCTCAAAAGCAGTGATCGGTAATGAGCCTTTGGCCTACAACAAGGTACTCCAAGAGATAATCCGTAGCAGGGATCTTCTGAGGGGCCTAAGGGGAAGGGAGGGTGAGGGGGTGAAGGACACGGCAGGAGCGGTACGAGGGCTTTTGTGGCCGAGATGGTCGAGAAGTTACTGAATAGCAGAGGAAGGTGCTCAGCTGTGCCAGGCAAGAATTTGGCGGCTCTCCCTGATGGAAGCGTGGCTGGAGCTTGCCCAGCGTGGTGCAATGCTGGAGCCGAGTGTGCTGCGAGGGCTGGGGAAGCCCCGTCCCGGGCAGAGGGGCAGCTATGGGGTCTGCTCCCTCCTCTCTGGGGTGGAGGGGAGCAGCGGCCTGCATCTGCCCTGCTGGGGAGGAGAAACTTCATCGTGTGGATGCGTAATGGGAATTCCATCCCCAAACTGGGGATGGTACTGGTCAAGAGTGGAACTGCTTTACAGGGTCACTCTCAAACAGCTGTGGACTTGCAGGAATTATTTGGTATTTCTAAACACTAATTGCTGCTGCATTTCTTTCCATTTTAAGACCAGCTTGTTATGAGTCATGCTGCTCAAGGCCTTAAAGGAAAAAAAAAAAAGCTCCAAGTAGAAGTTTTACTGCCCTTTTCCTGAGAGGCTTACTGCGGTGACCCTTAGAGGAGGCATGGTCATGTTTGCACGGCTTCTGTAGAGTCAAGAAAGCTGATGCAGTTGTGTTTACAGGAGACTTCTAATTTTTTCCTTGTAGAAGTCTGGAGCAGCTTCGAATACGCGAATTGTGAATGTCTGCACATTCCCTTCCCAACAGGTATCTGATTTCAACAGCGAGTGCATGACTCAAACATGTGGTATGTATTTCTCCCCTAAGCTGTTCTGAAGGCAGCACTGAATTGGAGAGAAAGTGGTATGGTGGAATGTGAAACTATTTTCTACGTGTAATCTACTACAGTTAATTGTAATTTGTCCTATCTTTCCATCCTGAAGTCAATCCTTGTTCTTTGTCCTGCTGAGGGGGTAAAAGAGGATCTTTTAAGGAAAAAGGACCAATTAAGCAGTGAAGGTGAAGTAGGAGGAACAGAAATAAATGTTTAATATGCCAAATGTATTTACATTTAGGCTGCTTTGAGAGAGTTGAGCAGACAGAGCAGTGACGGCACAGCACAAGAACAAGGTCCTGCCTCAAGGCTGACGCTGATTTCAGGGTTGCTCTAATCACACAGTTTGTGTAAACTGTTCTGGTCCAGCTCTACCTCCAGTCATGCGGTATCACCCCCCCTGTCTCCAGCACTGCACTCCTGAAAAATACTGCTGTATCCACTTCGAAATACTGTTAAAAATTCTTCCTTTGACTTACTAGAAGGAACGGCAGTTGCTTTCCTCGAACCCTTAAAACCCACTTGAAGTTTTCTGTTGCCTATCTTAAAGCAAATGGGAGGCTGTACCAACATGGTGGTGGTCTCTCTAGCTTCTTCCTTGTAACTTGTCAGAATGCATTAACTTCTTTGAGCTTGCTAAACAGGAAAGGAGTTGTAATGGTTTGAAGCATATAGAGGCAGGAACAGCTACAAGAGGAGTTTGTTTTTCAAATTTTGTGTTTATTTTCATATTGAAAAGGGTTGAAAGCTTATTTAAAAACAACAGCGCAGCTCCTATTCATTTTACAAAGGGTCCGAACAAACGCTGCCCGAGATGCTATGCGCAACTCCCTGGCAGCAGTCTCGGCGTGCTCCTGCCCCTGCACCGCCCTGCTGCACGGGCACAGCTGTGTGACTCCCGTGCGGCTGAGGGCCAAGGTGTGGAGGAGCATCGGGCTCCCGCCCTGGTCGTGCTGCTCATCAGAGGCAGACGCTGCCCCAGCTTCGCACCCTTGGCCTCACCGAATGGGAAACGGCAGCTTTGCCATCTGGCCATAACCCACCCTTGCCCTGTTTTACTGAAAATCTCTTTTCTCTGTGCTGAAATGCAACACTGAAGGAGAAAGAAGCTATGAATTGAGTCTCACTTGAAAGATTAATTCTGTTACCATTTCAGGCAAATTATGTGTAACATCAGCTTGTGATCCAGCCACAAGTCTAGTGTGGCAGAAGCACAAATGATTGCTTGTTTATAGAAAAAGGCATCTGAAACACGTAATTACCTAAAAGTACATTAAGTTCTTGCTGGCTGTATTAAACTCTTCTGTGTTGCGTCACCATAATATACAGGAAAATCCATTAATGCATTAGATTTCCTTACATAATTTGAGCAGCCGACTGCAGTCTTCTGATGTAATCCAGTGCGGAGGTGCTGATCCAGCAGGTGGCCTATATAGGTTCTAGCCTCCTCTTCTTCAAGCTTTGACTTCTGTGGGGGCTGCACTCTGTCAAACAGGGAGAGAGTGACAAATGGAAGGTTTTTTTTTTTAAAGCTTTTTTTTCTGCTTCTACAAGTGCCCCTCAATTCTTTTTCTAGCCCTTCCTTGACAGGACAGCTGGGTGGAAAACCAGAGTTCTCCTAGCCCATTACCACAGCACCGCAGCCAGGTCCAAGAAGAGAAGGCTGTTCCTCCCCCCCCAATTCACTGATGACAGTGCTGCTTTCCGAGCCTGGAGCCACTGGTAAGAGAGAACTCAGCCATTTTGTGGTAGCATGTACCTGGGGTGCGCTGGTTGGCGCAGCTGCTGTTGCTCATGATTGTAGCAGATGGCTGCAGTTGTGCAAGTCTAGCAGAAGCTTTGTGGTAAGGCATTCTGTGAGGTGTCCTGTTACGAGTAGTCATTTGATGACGTCCACGGGGTGTTTCTGGTGTCCGGTGTCCAGCTGATGGGTCTGCCATTTTGTGACCCGTTATCTTCAGATCAATGGTCTCCAAGGAAATGTCCCAAAGTTCAGGATCATCTAGATTGGATGAAAAGGTGATCGGACCAAAGATGACAGCATTGTACTACAGCAATGGCGGTAACTCCAGGACCAGCTCGCTCTTTTCCTACAAGCGGTGGCCACTATAAAAGTAAACGGTAAAGCAGCTCTTACATCAGCGCATAACAGGGAAACGGCACTACCCCTTGTGCTCTGGCCTTAAGCAATGTCCAGGCACCACGGTGCAAGCGTGACCCAAATAGTCAATGGTTAAAAGACACCTCCCTCAGCCCCACAAATGTTCTGTTTCTGTGTGTCACTTGAGGAAAAGGGTTTCCTGAATAGGTGTAACAACTCTCTACCGAAGAGCAGAGTGTGCAAGCCCTCACAGTGATGGGCATCATTTCCCTGCCACGCAAGCAAGGTTTGTACTGCTAAGATCTGACTCAGGCTTGGACTTCTATTATTCCAACTTCTTCAGAACTTTTACCTTTACGCTCTACTCTGAAGAGTTGATTTAAATGCTCATGACTGAACACTCTACTACACATCGCTTTTTGGCTGACCTGCGAAGAACTCCTCTTCTATTGCTAGCTCCTGTTGTACTGCTGCTGGAGTGCTGTGCTTTACAGGAGGATCAGATGTTGCTGGATGGAGGTAACAGAAGAAGAGATTAATATCAGAAATACAGAAGAACCCTTTTGCTGTGTCTTAACACAGCATGAGTCTGAAATGGTCGGCAGCAGCTGCCACCAGGTACCCCCTTTTTAAGTACAGCTGGTTATGTTTTGGTAGCAGTATGTGGAATGGTACCTGATGATGGCTGATAAGAGCAACCGCACTACTTCAAACTGTTTTTTAGCCTGTTTACCCCATCCCCAAGTTCCTGCTTACTCCACAGCTGTCCAGACTTCCCCATGAGTAAAGAGCGACGTATTGGTAGCTAATGCAATGTCTATTTGCCTGCAACCACCTCGGTGAAGTGTTGCAGCCTCAGTTCAGATGCAGCACGTTAATGCCACTGACAACAGCCGCTGTGCTGCACGAAGCTTTAGGGTGGTTGGGAAGCTGCAGTTTTCACAATGCAGTTTTAGAGCTGACGTTTCTGCAGCTTTAGGAACATAGTGGGGGGGGAGGAAGTACAATAATCTTCCTTCCTTTGGTCTCAAAGGTGTGTTGATAGCACAGTGCAAAAGCAGATGAAACGAGTCAGGCTCCTGCATTGAGGGTAATGCATGCCTGCCAGCAGCTGTCATTAAAACTGTCAATTTTTAATACCAAGTCTTACCCTGTTTGCTGCTAGGAGTAACTACTGGAACCTGATGCTTTTTCTCCATCTGTTCCCGGAACTGTTGCTGTAGCTGCTTTTGTCGCAATTTCCGCTGGTAAGTGGCGTCACACTCAATAGCTAAGGAGTCTGTATTTCTGCCCCTCCCCCCCAAGCAAGCACAACGTTAAACAAGATTTCAGCAACTACGTTTTATGAAGAAAAAAATGCATAAAGAAATAGCAGCAAGGAAAATCCACTAATCTAGTGGTTTATGGCATCTTCTAAACTGGGCTGTCCATGTGTTTTAAAAGGTACAGTAACTTCTAATGTAGCTTATAAAATGAATTTATAATAGCAGTCTCACCTGGAACTATTTGGCTGTTTCTGATCTCCTGTCACTAGAGCAGCCTCTGTCCGACCAGGCTCACAAGTAGATGCCATCTCACAACGTTGTCTCTCTCCTGCATTCTGCCTTTCCAAACAGCTACTGTATCTTGCTTTCTCTATTTCAGGCTCATAGTCCTCTCTTTTAGCTTTGACCAAATCTAACTCAGGGGGTATCTGGTAAAGGAAAAAAAGAAAACATGTTCAGAAATTTCCTTCATCAACTTAATGAAATATGTACAGTCTTTTTCTATACAGTACTGTTGAAAAAATCTAGTTTGTTTGCTCTAAGCGCAACCCTAAGTTAGGAAACTGAAATGCATTTTCAGTACAAAGTCATTCAGTTAGTTAATCACCGCATTCATGCAACTTTGTGTTAGTTTACTTGTTCAGTGCTTCAGGGCAGATACCCCATGTCTCCCCATACTGTGCTCTCTGCAAACGAGAACAGATGCAGATGATCGATACAGAATTCTACAGCCTCTCAGTCAGTCTCACAAGTCTGTTGTGGGCATCTGTTAGTTTCACCAGCTCTGTTTTCACACGTGTATTAAAGGGCACGGCGGACCTTTACTCGGCTCTGCGATCATGAGGTCAGTGAGGAAGGTACACCATTCTCTTTTTCTTAAAGATGGGATGGTTTGGCTCTGTGATTGTACAAATTTGTGGCAATGCCACCAATAGACAATGATCCTGGCAAAGCAGAGATCTGTACCATCTTTACTTGGCGAGGTGTCACTTTGGATCTGTTCCTACAGGCTGAGTTAGCGAGATAGAACTGCCTTGCAGCTCCAGGCTGACTAGCGGAGTTTGGTAAATCCTAGTATGATGAAGGCAACTTTGCTATGAAACTCCATGGATCAGCAGTTGTAAAAGGCTCGCTTTTCCCTCAGAGAGCAAGGTAGGTTACCGCCTAGAAGCCTACTGCCCCCACCTGGTACGCAGCAGGAACGAACAAGATTAATGTTACTGGGGTGCAACCTCAGTAACAGCTGGGACAACTTTAATGCCATGTAGACTGCTGTGTTACATCACAGCATACTTCTAAATAAATTGTGATAGCTCTGAAAGAACGGGGTTAAAGTATCATTGTCACTGATGAAGATGCACGTCACAATTTCTTGTCTCTCTCTGGACCAAAGACCTCCACAAGAGGCATTTCTCTACGGTGTTGGTTACCTCAGAAGGTTCACTGTTTGACCTAGTGCTTCACAGAGTAAAAGTAACTGCAGCTCTTCCCTTGGAAACTGAAAGCTAACGAGGTAAGGAGCCTGAAAAGCAAAGCAAGATGTAATGTGGCTTCTTACTATTCAGTAAGGATAAGAACCGTATTATGGCAAGGAAAGTGAGTGTTCAGGTACGCATCAGTTGTACACGCTAATTCTTCATACGTTCAAGAGCCACGGTTTGCCAGCAGTATCATATCAGGTATTTAAAACAAATAAATTGGAGTTCCTTCCTAATGTTATTCCTCATCCTCTAGCAGCCAAGTCTAGTACATCCTGCTCTCATAATTCAGGTACCAACACATTTTTGAAGTCAAGAATTTGAAGGGCTGTTTGTACGCTCTTCATGTAGCAAAACAAAATAGTGCTACCTGCTTTGCTGTTCTGTGATAAAACTTTGAAGTCAGTGCCAACAGCTAGAAGTTGTCGTGGGTCCAGTCTAACAGTTTCGTTCACCCTTCGTATCATAGATGCATCTAGTATTTTGCAGTGTTCTTTTGGGAAGGAGCCAATTTAGCTAACTGAAAGCTGAAACCACCTTTAGAAATTACCTTTGCTTGAGATCTCAGTACAAAACCACTGCTACAGAATAACTACTTGTTAACTATTCAAGCAAGAACAACAAGGGGTGAAATACAGGCACGCTGTAAATTGTGTTAAAAAGACCACGCTGAGTGTATTTTCTATCTAGCTGTGACGTGCATTAGGGCCTGGTAGGGTTTCCATACCAGCTGATAAAAGGACAAAGCAACTATCAATGCATATATTGACATTGCTACTGTATGGATTTTGCTTAAAATTAAGTGAAAGTGCCAACTACAACAAGCAGCTGGTATTGTTTCTAGGATATTGTGGGCTATGCATACTAAAAACTGTATTTGAAGGAGGAAGTCTTTCTCATTGAAAAACTTCCTTTTTTTTTTTTTGCCAGAGCTCCCTGAAGTCTACAGAAGGCTCCTTTTCCCTGCTGCCCACTGGCTGACATACAGGCTGTCAGCTTGAGAGACTTCAGGACTATATGAAATAGTCCTGATTTTGCAGGAATGCATAGAGGAGCTGTAACTGCTTTAGGGTAGGTTACAGAGATAACCCATGTATAATCTTCTGCCCAGCCTGCAGCCCCTGGTTTTATGGCCTCTTACAGCAACTGGAAACTGTGTCACTGTGTGCAGTTATTTCCCATCTTTTTTTTTTTTAGTATTCCTGAAGAAGTCCAGTAGTGAGAGGAAAATGACAACCAAGTTTGATTTTTAAAATTCATAATAGTAAACTGGATTGTGCTACCACTGACAATGAGAACAAACGGAGAGATGTATTCTGGTTTTTGCCTTATACAGGGCAAAAGTATACAAAAGAACACACACGTGGCCTCAACAGACTCTATTCTCCCAAGGACTTCCATTTCACCTATGTGATGAATATATAACTGGACACTGGTATCATTGCTGATACACATTGAAAGCAGAAGTGGCTAGATGACAGCGATGAACTGAGTTGTTGCAAATGACAAAGCTTAAACGGTCTTAAGAACTGCAGCACATGGAGAAAATAGTCCCTAGAACAAGCTAGTTTAAACAGTTTAGTGCTTCCTGTGGTAACATTTAACCTGCCAGGAATACAGATGTATGCATTACTGGCATTGAACAGACAGACTTAAAGAACATGGCCATAAATGCCACATGAGATGTTGAGCAGAATACTGTTTCTTCACGGTAGTAATCTTGTCTACCACAAATAGTCAACATTTCAAGTAGTTGTGGTAAAATGTTGGGGAAGAACTCTGTAACAAACAGTTCACACAAACTACCAGGTAAATGCTATTGGTCTCATAGCTGGAAACATTCAGGGATGAGATGCATTCATATCATTATTTATAACCTTTTTTATATGAAGGACTAGGAGCAGTGGACATCTAGCAGTCCCTGCTCTAACAGCCCATGTACTGCACCTGACGTGGAAGCTTATTCACGGCTCGTAGGTAGTCTTTGTCTAGGATGCAGTTCCCAAGAGCATTCCCAAAGCACCTGAGAAATAAGAGAGCTCACTGTGACTGAAAATAACAATTCTCACTTCTGAAAATGTACAAGTAGTGATCTTCACTTACTTGAGTGCCCTCTTCAATCCATCTGTTACTGCCTCCTTTCTTGCCTTTTCTAGGGACAAGGCCTTAGACTTTAGGCCTTCACTGACTCCATATCCCACATCTTCATGGTATGACCCATCCTGCAGTAAAATTTTAAAAATAGTAAGCATAAGGGAAATTTCTGCACACACAGCACTTCTTGTTAGATGCCAGGCTTTCCTAAGCCTGATTACTTGCTCTTAGCTGGTTGTTCTACAGCAAGGTCAATGTTTTGGGTGCTACTAGGTTCTCTGGTATAACAGAGTACTTGAGAACCACAGTCTGACCTATGTGTGAACTTTCATTCACAGCTTTAGGCAAGTGCTCAACCAAAAAAATAAACAAAAAAAATCCACTTACCTTAAGCTGAACTTTTACAAATGCACACACCCCCACATAGAACCTGCCATTGTTGAGGTCAACAAAGTCTGGGGGAGGCAAAAATAACATCCTAAATAACACAAAAGACTTTTGATCCACATTTAGATCTTATTTTGTCCTTTGAAGACATTCATAAACCTGAACCCTCCTTGCTGAATGTGCCCAAGTATCATCTGCTATAAAATAGAGCATGACTTACAAAATATTAACTGTAGTTTGAAAATCCTGACTTGCATATATGCTCTGGGTATGTTATGTGATACTTTCTAGTTATCAGTTGCTAAACTTGCCAAACACTCACACCTTAATACTGCATGTATACACTTAAACATATGAAAAAAGAGTTGTAAATGTTAATTCTCATTCAGCTATGTACCCTAAATGTTCAAAGCATAACAACTTTTTCAGCTGGCTGGAAAGATTTAAAGTATCACTTTATAAAAACAGCAATGGAGAAGAAACTGTTGTCTATAAAGGTAATTTATTTCCTATTAAACACTAAAAGTCTCCAGTTTGCAAAACTTTGCAAGAGGTTTTATCCAGGACAGAGTGCCTGAAGAGCTTAACAGATTGCAATACAAGTCTCAATCCGGAATCTCTAATCTACCTTATTTTACATCAAAAGCAACGCTATACGATATCAATAGGGCACTCCAGTTAGCAGTCTTGCATGTCCGACAGAAACGTGACATGTCTGAAAAGAAATGCTTTGAAGTTCAAGTAGCTGTACTCGGAGGTCTAAAAGTTTTGTACTCATCTGGTCTATATGTTCAATGTTTTGTAAACCTGCCATAGGTGCAAGCCCTTTTTCTACCCAAGAATTTAAACCCAAACATAACAGAATCTTCTGTCTCTGAATTGCTAAGGAATGACTCGTTATGACATTATTTGAAACAGATAGAAGTTCGAAAGATGTCAGTCCTTTCTTGACTGAAAAGTGAGGGGGAGGGAAGTGGTATACAGTAGATGAAAACTAATGAAGTAGCTTGTTTTAGGTCTAGAATCTACCAGCCTGAGGTAAGAAAAGATTTCTGAAGATGGGGAGGGAAGGCAGGAGGTACATTTAAGCAGCTTTGTTGAGCTACTTCAACAACCAGCCTTCGGTCTAAGCATAGCAGATCTGCTTTAACAAGGACAATACTTCTCTGGTAGGTGGTACTACAGCTATTGAGATGGAAGAAGCTTAAGCTTTAAGGTCACCTGAATACTGTTTTCTAGGAGAAGATTTTTTTTTTTTCCAAAGCCTTCTACTGTAAAAATCTCACAACCAGGTACTGGCTAGAAGAAGAATCTGTAGAAAAATATGAGTCCCTAAAGATTAGTGAAATATTAACTGAGAACATTAACTTGTTAGAATATAGAAATTACAGGTGAGCATGGAAGTTGGCTCCAGGCTGCTGGGTGTTAAATAGTTTAATTGTAATTACTCTTGATTGAGTGTTCCCATAGAGATTAGAAAACTTGATTAGAACAGCTCAAGAATAATCATAAACACACTTAGAATAATGACTATGATATATTCCAGTGCAAGATCTAAAAAGAAAACAGAAGCTCCATTATTCTTCGATTTCTCTCATTCTTACCAACTGCTAAGACACCTGGAAATTCCACATGCCTCTCCCCAGGTTCTTTGAAGTGATCAAGTTCTAGGACAGATACCCTGGTCCTTATCTAGAGACTCTTCCTCCAGGGCCTCACAGAGAAAGAGGAGGAAAGACTTCTTTATCCTTAAGTAAGTGATACTTACCAACATTCTGCTGAGTGACTGAATGCGCCCAGCCATTGAAGCCAAACATCTCATTGGCCAGGCTGATTACCTTGTGACCCTCAATGTAACAGACCTGAAAAGAAAAGCATATATACATAAAAATATATATATACACATGCTTTATTTTAAAGAAGGATTACACACATCATCTTACACTGAGAAAACCCAGAGAAGTTCCAGGTTCAGATAATGTGAATAAAAGGATGATGGTGCAGCTTTAGGTTCACCTTCTTCCAGTAACTGTGATAGGGGGTTAGTATGACAAGAAATATGACTTAATCAAGGGAAGGCAGAGCTAGTGGGCACTGAAGAGGTTAAAATGCAGCCAATGTTATACAATGCTTCACATATTCCAGTTCTGGGAAAAAGTAAGAAAAGCATTTTAATGTTTCACAAGCAGATAAATATTCCCTTGTAAAGGATGAAGCACTGAAAAGTTAAGTCTTTCTTTAAGGTGTAAAAGGAACCTGTGGCTCAGTAAAAGCCAGAATTTATGCTATGCTGACTCTGCTTTCATATCTGCATATTAAACTACTAGTGGGAAATTAACTTCAAAGTAAGGATTATTGTAATTTTCTTCTACCCTAGTTTTCCTGGAAAAAGATGTGAGTCAAAACATCTGTGCATGTTTGTTCATACCTTTTGTCCTCCTCCAGCTTGCCGACTGCTGATATATTCTGGACCCAGTCTCTGACGAAGAGCATGCTGGATAGCTTGATATTCACTTGCTGTGTATTGATACTTGACAAAAACAAGGTAAGACAAATCTTACTCTCCCCTGTTTTAGCTCACTCCTCTTCTAATATCACTTCTTTATCTCACTTTTCCATGTAGGGTCCTTCCAAGAGGTGTATGATCCATTTTTAGAATCAGGATGTAACAGACAAGGAAAGACCTCAGGGTGTGTGCATGCATTACATTTGTGCATTGCATTGTTTTTTCCTCTTATTCTTGAAGTATATGTATACGAGCATTAATTATTGAGCTGTAGCAATTCTTTTTCATTTCTCATAACCATCACTTACAGTAGAAAAACTGAGGTGAGCCGGGCCTATTAGTATCCTATTGAAATCTTAATGCAGTCATAATTCTAGTCAAGGTTGCCAAGAACACATATATGAGCTTATATTTTACCTCTCAAAAAATAAAATATAATAGCTCTGTGATCAACAAGAAAAGTGTATTAAAAAACTCCAACAAAACCAAAGTTTAACCTTTACCACCCTATGCCATCAGGGCAGGGAGGTTAGCAGGTCAGGCAAGCAGTCAAAATAGGAATTTCTTGAGGAGTGTTCAGCAAATTCCCCTCATGCAGGGAAGGTTCTCTGGATAACCCCAACATCACTGGTATCATTAGATAACAGCAGCATCACTGGAAGCCTAAAGTGTTGCAACATTTGCTCCTTGTCTTAGTAGAATCCAGAGCAATTTATTATAAATCAAAGCATGCCAAGGTTATCATGGAGGAAAATGTAATGTACAATTAGGTATAGCATAGCTAGGGCAATGGATATGACTCCAGCCTTACTGTATCCAACTTAAAAATGAGTAAATATGCAGAGCAGACTTCCAGAAGTGCAAGCATAAAACTTCTATTTCCCTCTCGGGCAAAAGGAACTGACCTGTCCGAAGCAAGCAACTGAATTGCTAGTGCTGGAACTACTGCTGCTGATGTGGCCTTCGCTGTCTTTCCCTTGACTTTCAGGCATCCCTAAAGAAGAGAAAAAATAAACACTGAAGATAACAGAACTAACAGTCCGTATGAAGACATGCCAAAAAGCTGTTGAAGTCTACTGTCCACTGAATAAAACAATATTCTGTAATAGATGTGTTGGCCATTACAGTAATATTATACTTCTCACTCCAGGGAACTGCTGCAACCCCAGCTGGAAATTTGTTTTCTGATGTTGTTTCAGAACAGTCAAAACTTTTCTTCTTAAATATGTTATACTATGTAGGCAGAAATGGCTACTTTCATCCTAGAAGCAGAGGCACTGTTCTGGTCTTCCATCCATAAACCCAGAGTTGAGCCTAAATTAAATTATATGACAATAGTGAAATAATTATTTTATATAAAGAACAAATAAATTATTCTTGCTAGTAAAAGAAAAAAAACCCAACAGCATCTGGATCCTGAATAAGATCAGAGACTAGAACAAGAAATTAATCATGTCTCGAGTCCTTATTCTAAATATTACACTGGTAACAAATTATATATACATTTTTTTTTCCTTTTAGGTAAATGTGAATGCGTTGTACCATACTAGGTAAGGAAAAACAAAGTAATTCCCTCTTTCAGATTATTCAGCACTGTCTTCCTAGATCACTTTCAATATTCATTAATACTTACTCCGATGAAAAGCAGAGGCAAATTTCGAAAATTTTACTTGTCTATACCCTGACGTGTCAGTCTTTTAGATTATTGTTTTGATTGTAATCATACTGTCTTGTGTTATGATGGTATCATACAAACTATACAGAGTTGAAAACCATACAGACCCTGTAAGAATTTTAAGAAGCTGTACCGTATTCAGTAGATGGCACCCTTTTCCAAGCCAGTATCCCACAACTACCCAGTATGGCATCACCACCCCACCCTGCTGCTGGAGAAGCAGTCTTGCTGAGAGCTTATGCAACAGGCGTGCAAAGGAGCTGCGGCAGCACTTCTGTATAGACCCATAGAGGCAATCTTTTACTGTATTTTCACAAACGCTGAGTACAACTGGTAGTCTATCACTAAGACTTTCATATGCAATACAAATATAAACCAAATCAATATACATACAAGACAGCTGGAGATGTCAAGACAGTTTGAGAAAGTCCAAAATCCCCAGTAGACAGTGTTGTTTGACAGTCAGTCAGAATCAGGTTCAGCACTTTTAAAAACAAGTTGTTTTTCTAGTCTTTCAACAAGGAAGCCAAAGTTTACTGAAAACGTGGCAAACAATTTTCAGAAAAAGGATACTAGTTGTTTCATTGGCAAGTATGAGCACTGGTAATTATGCTAGGTGTAGCTAAAATTCTCCTTAATTTTGGTTGGCTATTATTATTAATCTCCAGTCAAAAAGTTGTATAATAGTACAGTGTTTATACATTTGAATGTGTTTGAATCAAAAGTTTGCTGCAATTTGTGGTAAATGCATTTGATTTTAGAAGAGAACATACAGAAATTAGTATCACCAGGAGATACACTTGTGATTTAAGCAGGCTATTGCCCTTGTTAAGCGGAGTCCATTGTATCATGAGGGAGACAATTAGAGAGAAAAAATAGTATCTGTGGTGAGTGGCAGAGAGAATCTAAGTTTGAACAATACATTTTTTTCTCCCCACTCTATGCAGTCTAAATCAGCTATTAATTATTATAAAGCCCCTGGGGGGAAAAAAAACCCCAATACATGAAATGTGTGTATTTGCCTACATACCCCCATACCAGTTTGCCACAAATCTTTATGCACAATAGGTGGGTGATATTTTGAAGCAAAATTGCTTTAATAATACTGAAACCACTATTAAGCCCTTTAAGTTTTGATATGGTGTGCACCATTGTCAATCTAAATTCTCTAAAGAGATACACCTTTAATGAAGCTCAGAATAAGCTGTGGGAATTGATTCTGAATGAGAACGAGGAAGTACAGAGTTCTGCTGAAAACAGCTTCACATCATACGGTTTTAATCCAACAGACCAGATGCTGCTAGAGAATACCAGCAATGTACTACATTGCAATAAACAGTTTAAAAACATGTCAGTGGTTTGTATTCAAATTATGTATTACTCTACAGCTTGTGTGAAGGAGACAGATGATGCCAGTTCGGTTTCAGGCTTTGCCTGTAGCAACAATTTGCTTCAGCTGTGAGCCTGGTTTAAACCAAACACTCTATTAGAGCAATGTGGTAATTTTTTCCAATTTGGTGAAGTGCAGCACAGCAAAACCCTATGTCTCAAAGCTATTGTCACAGCATTTCAAAGTGACAGAACTTCAATTTCAAAATTATTAGAGTAGGAGTTTGGAAGAGAGAAAAGTTAATTTTGCAAATGGAGTTATAAATCTAACTTAACACCAGAGCCAGGAGCTAGGTAAGGCAAGGCACTGCCATTTCTCAGGAGAATATTGTTTCCTTGCCTCCTCTCTCCCCACAACATTTTAACTCACATGAAACATTAATACTGAAGTAGATAATGAGCTATTGACTAGAGTACAAAAGAGCCTCAAACACCCTCCAGGGCCAGGACAGTGCTATGAGACCGCCTGACTCATAAACCTGTGTTAAGAAAAGCTGTATTTTCAAACTATCTTCAAACACTAAAAATTAAAGTTCAAATATACTTGCTCTGCATGCAGGATGATAAAAGTAGTTTATTATCAGCTTAAAAACACCTAGGAATTAGAATTTATTACCTCTGTGACTGTGACCATTGTTTATTATTTACAGGAAATTATTTTCAGTTTAGCTGGTAATGTTCTCAGAAAGTTTTCTTATCACTGAGAAAAAACGCTCATAAGACTAGAGGTGTTGCACTGAGCTCCAAAACATTACCTTGATAGACTAGAACAGGCAAAGAATCTTAACAGCTTTTACTATTACCATATTTTGATCTAGTTTTTTTGGTTGTTTTGGGAAACTGGATATGAAATACTAATTTTCAACAACACTCTAGAAGTAGGTATTTACTTGTGTGGTGGTAGTGAACTGAGCAGCTGCTGAGAGAAATCTGGGTGTGTACACAAATTTCCATGTAGGAAATAAATCAATCTTCTAGAACAGATAATCCTGAATTTAATCTGTTCAAGTACAACTACTAGTTGTAGGTTATGGCAGCAACACCTTCAACTTCCATGAACACACAATTTCTAATTTTCTAAATGAACACATCCTCACACATCTGTCTACCCTAGTGTCCATTACTCCAAAACCAGCTTTTGGTCCTAAATCACCTATTCTGCCAGTTCCCCTCTGTCTTGACAAACTAGGTTTTTGAACCATGCGCTATGCCTTAATCCTGTGTTGGGTGTGTCAGTTCCCAGTTCTCTTCATGTGTAAGGTAGAAGCAAGCAGTTTTTTGTGTGACTTTGAAATAGTTTGCATACCACAAATTGTCTAAGTAGCACAACTTGGTAAACCCTCAGCTAGAACATGGCTATTTCAAGTAATTAATTGTAGCATTGTACAATCTGTAAGAGAGGACTTCAACATACTGTGCACTTTTTGGCAACTTTTTATTCAACCTCATCCTTCTCTATACGGTAAGCTTCCTTCACAGTGAAGCTTTAGTTGGCTGAGCAAAAAAACGTTCTTTCAATCAATGCAATTCTACTGAGAAGACCAAGAGCAAACAGCGATGCATGTAGCAATGAGTGATTTAGCAAGCACTAAAGATAATAGCACATATTTAACCTAAGGTTCATATTGCTCTTACACAAAAATTACAAAAAAACTTCAAAAATTATCTATTTCTGTGGAGTATTCTCTTCTGTGGGAACTCCAACCTGTAAGTCAATTAACTAGTTAGGCAAAGGTTGCTTTATCCAACACTGAGCTGATGTGTACATCTTTTAAGTAGATGATGTTCCTAGTCAAGATAGGCCTGTGCTATACCACTGTTTAAAAAGAGTGGAAAACAGATGACGAAATTGCTGTGGGAAAATTGCATACAATGTAACTCTTCAGTTTTGACTTCTGATAATATCTCTAGGCAAACAACATTGATGACTTGAGAAAAGTGAGGCAATGTTCTGTTAACTTAAACAGAAGAAAAAGATATTCAGTGTTTTACAGCTTAACCAATGAAATGCACAGGGAGGTCATGAGACTGCACGTCTATTGTAGACTAAAGGTGGCCTCTGGTGCCTGCCAGTACCATGTCAACGCATGTCATTGGTATTGATTCAGGCCACGTTCTGTAGCAAAATCAGCAAGTGAATAAAAAGGTATAATATAGAAAGTTTGAGCTATCCGCAGTAATTTAAATATATTTGCTTTCAAGGCATATAAATACCACTATACCAATTTCTCCTCAGTTACAGCATGTTTCAGATTTGACATACCTTCAAAGAGTCCTACTTATTTCAGTGGAATCTATATATGTGGCTCCAAAAGCAAAATTTCACCCTTAGATTTATCAGGCAGTACAATGCTTACTTCCAGTATGTCTAGGATGATGATACCCTGCCTGCACAAAACAGAAAACACTAATTCTGGTTACACTTTTTACTGATTAACATTTTAATGAACACAATGTAAAGCTCTTTCTTCCTTATTTTATACAAGCTTAGGAGAATGACATAGTGCATTGTGGGGGAGTGTTTCTATTTAGAATGTTTGAATAAATCCAACATCTGAAATGATGCTTATCTGGTCATTTCTTGTATTGGAATACAGGATGAGACACTCATCTCCTCACTCATTATGCTGAGTTTTCTGTCATAACAGCCTTTACACACTTGCCACAAATTCACTGAATGCCACTATATCTACTGAAAGGTGTTTTAGGATCCTACTTCCCCCAGCAATTGCAAATCTAATTCCAGTCCAAATGGGTTAAACGCATGTGTTGCTGGGTTTTAAACCACAGAATTTTCAAATTTTGCTAGTTACTCCTTCAAACATGTTTCTTATAGCAGTGTTATGTGTAAATTACTTCTCCCCTACACAATTTTGTTCATTGTTTTAAAATTCAGCACACATTATCACTTTTGCCTTACAAAGGGTCCACAAAGTTTCATTAGCTAAAAATGTATTAATAGCAACTTATAAAACACATAATTCCAAATAATTCTAAATTTTAAATACATTTGTTTTCTAAGAATCTAAATTCTACTTAAATTCTCACATCATTTTTTGCAGGAATCCACAATTCTGAAGAGAAAATGTTTCATTAAAGGAATTAACCAGTACTCCTTCACAAATAATCTTTCAATGATGTTATTAAAAAAAAAATCCCTTTAACAACAAACAATGAGCTAGCTAGGTTTGTACTAAGAGGTCCTGTTTTATTGCACCAAGGGGTGGAACTGAAGGAAGAGAGAAGCAATTTGTTTGGCATACAAGGCCTTTCCCAGGTGTGAAACAGTAACACCTTACAGTTACAAAACCAAAAATTGAACAATCCACTCTTGAACAACTAATTTCACATTTATAAATATGGAGTAAAAGAAAAGAGCTTGTTCTAGAGACAAGACCTGGCAGAAATAGTACTCAAATATTGTAAATTATTTATGTGGGTACTTCTTTCTAAAAGCCTGTCAGGTTGATTTATAACCACATCATTTATGTATAAGCCACTTTAGTCATTGCACGGAAAAGAGAGCAGGCTTTTTAACTCAAGAATAATGGTTTGGGGCTTAAAGGGAAAAGCAGTCTGTCCAACTCTAACTGTAGAAAGCCTGTAGTTTTGCCAAATGCAATTACTAGACAAGAAATTAATCCAGGCTGGAATCTAAAACATCTCAACTCTCTAAGAGCTGTGGGAGATCTGTCAAACTGCAGATCATAAAAACCATTGTGATTACAGCCACAGATGATACTTCTGGCAGCAAGACCACCCTAAGCTGACACACTAATTAAGTTGCTACAAAAAATCTAAAGCTCTCAAGCTCTCTATTTTGCTCCAGGTTGACATTGTTTATTTTTAAATGGAAAATCATTTACATTTGAAATTGACAGAACACTTCAGGTATGGGCAAGCCTCTATTTTCATCCTTCTGCTTTCTTAGCAATGTAAAACATCCCTTTTTTTTTTGGATACTTTAGAAGGGCTTGTATATTATGGCATGCATTTAGCTGTACTGTATTATTCTTCAGAAATGAATTTTAAAAGCATTCCATGCTTCTGCAGTTGAAAAGGAAGTTGAGGTTATTGGGACCTCAATGCCATGTCAGCTATCACAACTGTGAGTGGTCTGAATGACAGTATTGCAACAATATATTAATTTAGTGATAATTCATATGTCAATAACTGTGTCATTCCATGTGTAGTCTTACAGATCTATCCAATTTACTGTAACTTCTCACTTTAGTATCCCCTGGGACTAACGGCTAACAATGTCAACGTTGGGTTTGGCTCCTCACACCCTGAAATCACAAAAAATCGAACTAGAAAGATTCCTAAGCAGGTCATTTGCTCTATCTGCCTGGATGAAGGCAGGGCTCAGTTACAGCAGGCTGGAAGTCTTCCAAGGAAGGAGCATTTCTCAGGGAAACCGAGGTTTGCACAAGGGAAGTGTGCCTAGGTAGCAGCGGGGCTACTTGAGCATCGCCTTTGTAGGAATCCTGCAGGCTAAGACAGAGGATTTTTACCCGAGGAGCGTGGCGCTGCCTCCTGCAGCCCCAGCCACCTCACGGTCCTTCGGGCGAGGCTCCAAACACCGACCCGCGGGAGCTCCGCGGCCAGGAGGACCTCGAGCCTCACGGCCGGGAGGCTGGAGAGGGCCGCCCTGAGGAGCGGGAGGGGCGGCAGGAGAACGGCACCCGACAAGAGGCGAGCGGTGGCCCCTGGGGCTGGCGCGACGAGCTCCGCCCGAGGAAGCGCTGCCCCCCGGCCGGCGCCGCCAACGGTTTTCCCCGGCGCGTGGGTCCCTGAGGAAACACCCAACCCGCCCCCCGGCGACCGCTAACGGCCGTCCGTCGCGCGCCCTTCGCCCACCGGCTGGGTCCGCGGAAGGGGCCGGAGCTGGCCCCACCGCCACCAGAGGAGGGGAAAGGGAGAGAGCGTGCCCTGCCCTGCGGCAGTGGGCCGCCGGCCGCAGTACCTGGGCCGAGGGGGCCGCCTCCGTTCTCCAGCGGCGGTTCGTGGTTCCCGCCCGGGGAGGAGAATAAGGGGAAAGGCGGGAGAGAGGCGCGGAGCGATCGCTACGGCAAGGGAGAGGAGTCAAATTTCCTACGACCGCGCTAGGCGATGACGCAGCTCCGGGGCTGCCGAAGACCACGCCCGATAGGCGGAACGGTGCCCAGAACAGCCCGCCCCCGGGGGCAGGGAGAGGGAAGCCCGGTTTGTGAGCGCGCGCCGTGGGCGGGGTGCCGCGCGGCCGTAGGAAGGCGGGGCTGCGGGGCGCCGCGTTTCGGCGGCGGCAGGGGCGGGGCTTGTGTGTCTCGCGCCGGGGGCGCGGGAGGGAGCGGTGGGGCTCGCGCGCGAGAGACGGAGGCGGCGGAGAGCGGCGGGCGCGGAGCCGAGCCGAGCCGAGCCGAGCCGAGCCGAGCTGAGCTCGCTGGGGGGCCGCCGCCGCCCGCTCCCGCCGTCGAGCACCCCGTACCCGCGGGCTGACAGGCAGGTGAGGGACCTCGCTCGGTGCGGGGGGTCCTGTGGGGGGGTGAACGTTTCCTACCGGCCGCGGGGAGAGCCAGGACTGGGGCGGGGCCTGCGGGAGCCGGTGGCTGCGGGCAGTCGCCGAGCTAGGCAGGGGCTGCGGCGGCGGCGTAAGGGGCAGGCAGCGGCGGGGCCTGTCGGCGGGGAGCTGCCGCTCAGGTGGGTCTGCGTCCGGCGGCGGCTCCCCCGAGGGCTGCGTGGCCTGTCGGCCGACCGGAGAGAGGGGGCGCCCGGGCGCGGCCGGGGGAGGCGGCCGGGGGGGGTGCGGGGCCTCGCCCCTGCCGGGCCCCGCGCACGCTGTCACCGCCCAGGGGCTGGGCGGCCGCAGGCCTCCCCCGGCCCCGGCTGCCCCCGGCCGGCCCGCGGGGACCGCGGCGGGGACGGCCACATCGCCCTGCCCGCCGCCTCCCCGGTGGCAGGCGAGCGGGCCGGCGTCCTGCCGGGCATTGCTGGTGGTGGTGTGCTCATGGGGCGGGCTGCTGTGCGCCGGGTGGGGTTTGGCTTTGCCTCGTACAGTAGGTCCTTCACGCTCTTTCCATTCGCGTTCTATATTGTATTTTTCCGTCGCTACTTATTTAGCCTGTCCTTGGGAAACGCACGCTTTTGTTGTCTTAGTCACATCATCTGAGGTAATGGTGACCTCAGAATGTCTGTCTACCTAGACCTTCTGGTGTTGGATTTTTTTTACTTTTTCCTGTGAATGCTGCATGATCACATTTCATTTATTTTATTACACCTACTACAAAGTAAGCGTCAGCTGACGCGATGCTTTGTTTCTGAATCTGCTGCCATCCTGAAGCATGTGTGAAGAATTGCTGTCCTTCCACGTCTTTTTCATTTGTAACATGAAATCTACATCTTAGTTATGAATTATACCATTTATTTTACCTGGAATGTTGCACGCACTCTGGAATTTGACATTATGGTTCGTGTCGACATGGGGTGAAATGGTTTAAAGCGAAATCCCAATGGAAATGGGAGAGATTTGGAGGTATGAAAAAAAGATATAAAGAAACATCTGTGGTGATGGGGAAAAGCAGTACAGAAGCCAAGAGAATAAAAGCAAATGGCTAGAAATAGAATTTGTCCAAAGAATAGGGTATATTTAACATTTTTATCCAAGCTCGTTTTGGGGGCACATTGACGCATGCGAGGTGGTTGTAGCCGGATAGTATGCGACCTCAAATCCAACAGGTTGTAATAAAAAAAAGTTGTCTGGTTTGACTGCAGGGTTGTGATTCTTAAACAATGACCAAGCTGGCTATGATGTCTACAGCAGTAACCTCCACCAGCTGCCTGCCGTCCTTTTCTCCCAGAGGTTACTGCGTCTATAGCAGTAGGTGGCTGAACATACATCTCCTCCTGAGGTACTGCAGTCTTCAGCCTGACATATTACTGTAAAGTATATTTTGGTATTTTGTGATGAAAACTGCAGCAGCTCAGATGTGTGCCCCAATTCAGGGTCACTTATGAGTCAGCACCCTTACAGCCATATCAACTAAGATTAAAAGAGAAACAACACTACCTTGCCCATGCTAGTATGAGCAGAGTTGGTAGTGTAATAATTTATATTTTTTGGTAATGAAGTATTTGGACTAAACCACTAGTTACTAAATAACAGAAGCAGCTGTACTGAGTGTAATTCAGTTCTGGAAGCCTAGTTCAGAACTTTATCATAGAACAGCAGTTCCCTGAGTAGTCAAGTACATGACTTTACTATATCATCCAGAAATTTGGAATTGTCTGAATGTACCAAGCTGCAAGAGGGGCTGCAGCTCAAAAAAGTTTGGGTTCTGCCGGGGAAAAAACATGAGTTTGTTATAATATTTGATAGAATTTGAACTTTCTTCATGTTTTCTGGGAAACCAAATTAGCTGTAATCAAATCACTGTAAGGATGTTTGCAGGTTTTCTTCAGTTTGGGTTTCTGTTATCTGGGCTACATTAAAGGATCATGTTTTTCATAAGTCTTAGCATTGTTTCTTTGATCCTGTCACAAGCTTTTATGAGATTCTGTTTGCATAACTTTTCATCTCAAACATCTGGCTAATGGCCTGACTGGCAAAAAAGCAGGTTTGGTATTTACGTGACCTGTACTTTTTTTATTGAATTGCAGATCTTGGTCATGAAAGAAACCTAGGGTTTTTTTCTGAATCTGCCACTTTCTCAGTTCCTGGTAGCAGTTGTCTGTGTTGCTGTATGAATAGAAATATTTCACCATGCTATTGTAACCAGCATGCGAGTTCCTTGCTATTATTCCTTATTTTGTGAAGCAGGATACTCTCCCATTGTTATACCTCCTACCCTCACACCCTCCCTATTTACAAGCCTGTTCCCCCAAAAGCCTCTCTTGTGTGAGAGGTTTGCTACAACAGTTACCTGGCTAAGCCACTTGAAAATTGTACTTTTAGAAGGTCTGGCTTTTTTTTACCTGAGTATGGTATGCTCAGAAATGCATGTATGCATGCAGTTTTTTAAATAATCAGACTGATTGCTAGAATTAAGAAACAATAATATGTGTTCTTGAACCTTTCTGACTACCCTGCTGTAAGAGCCCTCTGGGTGGTGAGGGTTCTATCAATTACTGCCTGTTTAAGCCAAGAGTTTAACTCTGTGGCATGCAGTGAGCTGCTCTATGGCGGTGGTAGAGCATGAGATCCTAGAAAATTCAATGTTGATTTAGGAAAAGTGATATTTCCTAGTATGTAGGTTGTGTCAACATCGTTAACAGAACTTTGGTGTCAGGGCGAGTTTATGATGGAAATTCTGTAGATGGAGCATGCTTTGCTTTGCACAGTGATGTTACCCACGGTGACTTTAGGTTAGCAGTCTACACGGATTCACTAGTGCTTCTAGGTACTTCTGGGACTTTGAAATTTCTTTATCGCTTTTAGCATTGTGTTTCCACTGTTGGGAAATTGGTTGTTGGTTGCGTGCCACCTGGGGGGGAGAGAAAAATCTGTGCGTACGAACGCGTAGTATTTGCTGACTGTATACTCTAAAAATCAGGCTATAAACTCTTTAGCCGTATAATGACAGAAAATTAAGGTCCATGGGTCTTCAGTCTCCTAGGTAATTAGAAGAATGAGAGTTATTTTAATCGGTTCATCACTAGGAAGTTTACATGCATGTTCTGTCTCTTATTGCTTTTTGTGTTTTGGACTTACTTAAAAAGGAAAAAGACACATGATAATTTTTGCTGTGTATCTCCTCTCTGCTTTAAATTTAGAGACTTCTCATCAGCTCTCATTCATTGCACAAAACAAATCCTGATGCTCTTTCCTAGCCTGCCTACACAGATCAGTGTCAAGAACATAGGACAGGGAGGGACCATGTGGGTCATTGGGTCCAATCCCTAGTAAACCCAGGCAGGGACCGGGAATTGAGAATGGTCCGCAATATGTCTGCACCAGGTGCTAATCATCCCGTAACAAATTCCATGCTACCAGTCTTAAAGCTATTGGAGAGAAAAGGTTCTGGAACAGCATCCAAAACTTCTGCCATACCTGGGAAGCCTTTAAGTGGGATGTCCAGACAGTGTTAAGAAATATGTTAAGAAATAAAAATTCCTCTGGAGGAAGACAGAAAAATTTCTATTGGTATACAGTAACCTAACAAAGGGAAAGAACTTGCTCGTGCACCCAAATTTAGTGACCAGTTAACTCTTAGTATACTGTGAGTAGAACCATTTTAGTCTGACAAGTGAGATGAGGTAAGGCATTTAGAATTACAAGTAGCACCTCATGTTCTGCCTTGAGTTGAGGCTGACCTCCAAGAGCTTTAGGAAAAAATCCTTGTAAGCAAATGGTGTATCATAAAGAGTATATAAATATGAGTAAATAAAGATTTAGCTGAAATACCTGCATTTTTATAATAATAGTGAGCCTGTTTGGTTTTGTGATCTTGTTTTTGGGGAAAGAAGATAGAAAGGAATGAAGGTGTGGTGATGAAAGTATACCCTTTATGCTGATATCAAGTCTTAAGGGAATTATAAGAAACAAAACCTGATGTCAATTAAAACTGCTTTTGCAGAGAAGCTGCCATAGAGTAGGGCATGTTCTGTTGTCTTTGTGGAGTAAGTAGGTCTCATGAAAGGATACGTATACTTATGGGAGACAAGTTAACTAGGAAGCTGATGAATATTTCTGACTCTTGTTTAGATACTTGCGGGGAGTGTATTCTGGGTGGGATATCTTGTAGGAATGGGAGAGAAGAATGGGAAACAGAATGGTGTCTAAAAAGGACAGGTAATCAAGATTTTTCCATGTTCTGTGGTGACTTGAAGTATATGTGTACTATTTATGTTAACTTTTCAAATTTAAAAAGCGTGTCAATTTATGTTTAGAAACAAAACACTCCTTTGACAAATGACTGCTGGGGTTTTTTTTCCTCAAAATGTTACGGTTGATGGCTTACCTTTTACAAAACATGATTTTTCAATCTGTGAAAGTCACCTAAAGATTATCAAGGATTTTTGAGGTGTTTTTCTGGGAAGATTTCCCTGCATATAGGGGAGAAAATGTATCAATTCCTACCTTCTCGTGTTTGGTGAGACAAAACAAGGGCACTTGTTACTTTCAGTGAACTTGGCAGATATGCAAGTCAGTGACCTTTAAAACCAAAACAACCTACCCTTAAAAAGAGTTGGACATAAACAGATGTAGGTGCTTGGGCATCTGTTCATGTGCTATCTAGGAATGAGAATCAATCATAATATGAACAGTTCATTTTTTGTCTTTCCATCTCCATTTCATTCATCCCTTTTGCTTTCTTACTGTCAAGGCCATGAAGATAAGAATATTTTGATATGGATAAAGAACCTTGAATTCCCTGGGTTAAATGCCTTGTGTTCAGCATTGTCTGACTGGCAAACAATTTCCAAAGTAAACTTTTTTCTGTCATTTTCTTGTGTAATAGTCATTAATTTAACATGAAAAGTAGTAAGCTTTCTTACCTTTCAGAAGTAGTCAAACCTAAAATCTACATTGTAGTCTATCTTAAGATAGATACTTTACAATTTTTATGTAAAGTAGCACAGCAGCCATGGCTTTTATAATTGTGGTGTGCACCAGAAAGTAACGTGAATCCACTTTTTTTGTCTTCATCTTGGTTGGCACACCTCTAAGTTGTTGTGAATCCTGTCTGTTCTCTCATCATACCCACTACTTCAATTCCAGGGAAAGATATTTGTTAGGGTTTTACAGAAATATAAGCTTTTCCTGTTTTTGAATTCCATCTTTTTTTTTTTTTTTTCCCCCTTACTCTGTTCTGGAGTCCGCATCCCATTTTATAATCTAGTCATTCTTATTTGTGATTAACCATTAAGGTGTGAATTATGAAAATATGAGCAATTGCTACCTCTGTTAATGAAGCCTAATGTGTCTGCCACACTGCTTTATCAGATGAAGACAGCTCATGTAAAGGAGGATTTTTTCTGTTGCCATTATAGAACTGACATTGAGAAGCTTTCCTTGTGCACGCAGGGATTGGTGCTACAACAAAGTTTAGTCCTGACTGTCGGGCAGTGATGGTCTTACAGAGCTGACTCTATGAATGTTGTTGTCTGTCAGCTGGTGTCAGTCCTGAACAGAACCTCCAGCAAAGAAATTCAGAGGAAAAGTTACTTGCTGAAGGCTGCAGAAGTTATTCCTAAGTTCTTTTTGTTTTAACAAATGTAAGCAGGGATTTTCCTATATTTCTGCAGTATGTTTTCCTGCATTTGGTTTGCTTACTTACCTAGAAGTAGTTACTGTGGTATTAGTATTTGTCCTGGAGTATGGGGGGATATGAAAGGCATCATGTATTTATATGACAGACTGATCCTCCAGAGGTTAACAAAACTTTGTGTTAACTAATCTTCTGTTTTCTGTCAGCTGTAGCCAGGAATGTCTGCTGAGGCATTGGTTCACATAAAATACTAGATGCAGGGGCTGAGTGTGACAGCGTTGGTAAACACATCTCATTTTATTGGATTCTTTATCCTGAAGTTGATGTTAATCTGATCCCTCCAGAATTTCTTACATTTCTACTATGCCTGGATACAACTCTTACTGAAAAACAACCGGATCTTTTGACAAGAGTAGTGTACCTATTCCTGCCCTCCCTCACTTCGTAACTGCCTTGCAAGTAAATCTGCCTGAAGTTGTGCAGGTTGCATTTTACTGTTCTCTCAGCATGCTAGTTCTGATGTGGGAGTTACCAACTTTCATTCTGCTTTGAATTA
This sequence comes from Balearica regulorum gibbericeps, assembly GCF_011004875.1. Taxonomy (NCBI): domain Eukaryota; kingdom Metazoa; phylum Chordata; class Aves; order Gruiformes; family Gruidae; genus Balearica; species Balearica regulorum. The sequence goes on from NC_046184.1 coordinate 67,923,824, forward strand.
CCATTTTCATTGATGTATGGTTCTGTATGTCACTATGTTTCTTGGAGTGGTAGCTGCTTTGCTGTTTTGAAGGAGGCTTAAGTCTCCATTGCTTTCCACTGGCTATGACTAGGCTATTGTAATGAAACAGATTCATTTTATTTGCCACAAGTTGCACTATAGTACATTTAAATGTGTACTGTCAGATGATAAACTTTTTTCACAGTTCGTGGTGTCTGTCTTTGAGTGTTTTTGGACAGTTAGCTGTTGTCTAATAAGACGTTTTTCTTACCTAGCACTTCAGGCAGGATGTACTGTTATCTGTCTTATCATTTCCATACTGAAAATGTTTTCGTAACTCCTTTTTTCAAAATTTTTCAAAATACAGTATTGTTTAATTCTCATCTATCCTTTTTATACTTCTGATAGTCCTTCTTTCAAGCTTTTTCATAATTACTAGATAACGTTTTCAACTAATACTAAAGCAGGTTGATTGTATGTCTCTGTACTCGCAAAGTTGCTATGCCAATCTCTGGATATCTATATGAAGTTTTGATGTTAATTTTTTGGAATTTTTTTATTTGGCTTGCAGATGGGATGCTCTTGAGAAGTTTTTGCTCTCTTAGTCAACAGTGAACAAGAGAGTTTTGTTTCACAAGCGTAAAGGTATGTAAGCTACCTTGAGGAAAAATGGTTTAGCACTGGCTTCAGTGGTTTTGTTTTTTAAATATTTGCAGTTTATAGTCTCTTTCTTTGTAATCTTAGGTAAGGGTTCCTGTATTGGCAGAAAGGACTGAAGAGTTTTCAAACCTAGAGCAAAGTTTGCAAAGGAAAAATAGTCAATATATTCATGTCACAGTTAGACAGTGTTTCTTGCGGTTACCACAATCCTTTAAGGTTAAGGGATAATTTATTTGTGACTAAATTTAAGGTCACGGTAGAGGAGGAAAAAAGAAACAGTGCTGTATTTTGGCCTCACAGAAGGTAGGATAGGTTTCCTGGAAGGATGATCTGGGGAACTGTCAGTCTGACCTTGGTTCCAGGAAAAGTTATGGAGTAGATCATCTTGAGTGTCATCACGTGGCACATACAGGACAACCAGGTGACGAGACCCAGTCTGCACACGTTTATGAAAGGCAGGTCGTGCTTGACTAACCTGATCTCCTTCTATGACATGGTGACCTGCTTAGTGGATGAGGGAAAGGCTGTAGATGTTGTCTACCTGGACTTTAGTAAGGCCTTTGACACTGTTTCCCACAGCATTTTCGGGGAGAAACTGGCTGCTCGTGGCTTGGACAAGCGTACACTTCGCTGGGTAAAAAACTGGCTGGATGGCTGGGCCCAAAGAGTTGTGGTGAATGGAGTTAAATCCAGTTGGCAGGTGGTCACAAGTGGTGTTCCCCAGGGCCCCAGTACTGGGGCCAGTTCTCTTTAATATCTTTATCAATGATTTGGATGAGGGGATTGAGTGCACCCTCAGTCAGTTTGCAGATGACACCGAGTTGTGTGGGAGTGTTGATCTGCTTGAGGGTAGGAAGGCTCTACAGAGGGATCTGGACAGGCTGGATCCATGGGCTGAGGCCAACTGCATGAGAGTCAACAGGGCTCAGTGTCAGGTCCTGCACTTGCATCACAACAACCTCATGCAACACTACAGGCTGGGAGAAGAGTGGTTCGAAAGCTGCCTGGCGGAAAAGGACCTGGGGGTGTTGGTCAATAGCTGGCTGAATATGAGCCAGCAGTGTGCCCAGATGGCCAAGAAGGCCAACAGCATCCTGGCTTGTATCAGAAATAGCGCAGTCAGCAGGGCTAGGGAAGTGATCGTCCCCTTGTACTCTCAGCATTGCTGAGGCTGCACCTTGAATACTGTTATTCAGTTTTGGGCCCCTCACTACAAGAAAGACATTGAGGTGCTGGAGCATGTCCAAAGGGCGGCAACAAAGCTAGTGAAGGGTCTAGAGCACGAGTCTGATGGGGAGCAGCTGAGGGAACTGAGGTTGTTTAGCCTGGAGAAAAGGAGGCTGAGGGGAGACTTCATTGTGCTCTATAACTACCTGAAAGGAGGTTGTAGTGGGGTGGGTGTTGGTCTCTTCTCCCAAGTGGCAAGTGATAGGACAAGAGGAAATGGCCTCAAGTTGCACCTGGCGAGGTTTAGATTGGATATTAGGAGAAATGTCTTCACTGAAAGGGTTGTCAAGCACTGGAACAGGCTGCCCAGGGAAGTGGTTGAGTCACCATCCCTGGAAGTATTTAAAAGATGTATAGATGTGGTGCTTAGGGACATGGCATAGTGGTAGACTTGCCAGCGTTAGGTTTATGGTTTGACTTGATGATCTTAAGGGTCTTTTCCAACCTAAATGCTTCTATAAGAGACTGTACTTCTGACAGTCCTAGTAAAATGCTAGTGTGGGTCAGAATACTGAAAAAACTTTAACTTTTCTGGTTATGTTGCTATGTGAAAGAAAACTTCCATATAATTTTGCTTGAACTCCTGGAAGAAAACTAGAACTCTTTCTTCTTCCCAATGAATTGGTATTACAAATGAGAAAAGGTGTTTCTGTCACTTCTTTCACTTCACTGTTTCCAGGACAAAAGATTTTTTTTCTAGTGTGAATTGTCTTAGTACCTGCTTTTGGATTCCTAATAGCAACAAAGTGAAATGGCCAGTGATAAATGCTACAAGGGGAAAAAATAAAAAAGTTAAGATTTATCTTGTAACATGTTGGGTTTTTTCTCTTGAACCGCAACAAATCTCTGTGTCAATGAAAATACTGAAACTGGCTGCATGGTTGGAAGAGTGTATTTAGTTAATATTTGGAATATTCACAATTTCAAAGTCTAACGATGGTGTAATGGAACTTCTCATTTCAAGAGAAATACTGGAGGGTTACATGTGCTTGTTTCTAAAGACTTTTTTCTTTTCTTAATACACCGCTCTTGTTTAGTTTTGCTTTTGAAAAGTGAATGCAGTGTAACACGTGGCAGTGATGTCAGAGTTGTTCTCCCTGAGTTTCACATGTGCCCAGTCCAGGAATCCTTCCTGTAACCCTAATTGACAGCTAATTCTAGCAGTTGGCTTTCATAGCTTGAATTATTTGATTTTTCTAGAGTAACAGAGGGGATGGTGCCTACCTGTGGAACAAAGCTTAGAGCTGAATTAGCATAGGGCTGGTGTGTCCAGTTAGGTGGATGAGAGCTAACCTGCCTGCCCTGGTATATTAGGAGATGGCTACTGCGCAGCATCTGCTGCGGTGTCAGCTCCTGGCAGCTGCCTGGGACGCTACTTTTCTGTCGTGGACATCAGACGCTTTCATTCTTTGAAAGGCTGTTAATAGTTTAACAAAATGTTAGCTAAAGCAAGGAGAAAGCAATTCCGGGAGTTTAAATGATGCTTTGCTATTGTGGGGGTGATTAACTCATTAGAAATGACCTAAAATCTTTTGTGCTCTTCTTGGATGTTGTTAAGCACTTTACTAGGTGATACTTGAGAATGCCTCTTTAATGTACTTCTAGCAACATTTAAACTTAATGTTTTTGAGGGCAAGTGCTTTAACTAAAACACACAGAATAAAACACGTCTAATCTTTTGGTTCAAGTTAAACTCATTTAAAGCTGTTAAGTGAATGAGTGTTTGCACTGATTTACTGTGGTGAGTTTCTAGCAAATTAATTAAGTGCTGTGACTTAAATTAATTTTCAAGAGAATCCTCATGAATGCAAGCGCTCAGTTGAATGTACCTGATGTAGTGTCTAAGAAATCCTATCTGGCTTGTTTTGAGTTCTCAACTGGTGTCCCAGCAGCATTTGTAGCATTTTGATATCTCAAACAGTGAGATTACTCTGAAGGAGCCTTTCTATTTGGAAGAAGTGTTTTTCTTCCAGATCTGGGGCACAGTGTCTTGCTTATTGAAGTAACTCCAGTGGAACACTGTAGACTTTGTTGCATAGTCTATATTTCTGTACTGTTTTACATAAGGGCATGTAGCTGAAATAGAAGAAATGTCTTATCTGTAACTTATATTAAAAAAATAAATCTATAGGTGGTGTTTTGGTAGCTAACTTCAATTATTAATACCACTGGCTAACTTTCCTTGGCCTATTTTCCTTTAGATATGTGTGTTAAAAAATTCTGTAGCAATGTTGTTGCTAGGTTTGGTTGTTATTTAAATAAAAGAGAAAATGAGAGACAGAAAGAGTGAGCACTTGAACTTCTTGAGGACTGCTCATGAAACAGTATCAGCTTCCATAAGCTTTGTAAAATTACTCATGCTATTGTATCTTCTATGAAATAGTGTGAAAATGAAAAAATGCTGGCTTACTCTGATCTTATTTTCCATTTGACACAGGGTGAAACTGAACATTTTAACACTATTTCTTGGGGCATCTTTTCCTATACTAACTTTTTTCTGAAAGGAAAAACAATGTATCTTTTCTTCACTAGGCTTTTACTTTTTTCTTTCTACTCTTTTCCAGTATTTTTTAAATATTATTATTTGGTCTCTTTCCTTCCACTAACTTTTACTATTTCTACAATTTCTTTTGTAATTATATTCCTCTTTTAAGCCTAATCTTTCTTCTGCTTGCCCAATTACTATCTCACAAACATGGCATAGGGTTTGGAAAAATTGATTCCTAATATCGGGCAAACGTAACTTCCAAGCAGAAGGTGAGGCTAGATGAAAGCTGGTGTGAAAAGAAAGATTTTGGGATACATAAGATGCTGCTGCTCTTTGGGCACTGTCTGGTATTCTTTCATCTAATGGGGAGAACCAGGAACGTTTCAGTGTTCTAGTTTTGATTTCAGTTGAGCCCAACGGTGACTTGAAATAGTTTACACTGGAAAAATAGAAAAAAAAGTGATAACTGTAAAGTAAGAGTAGTTCCACAGAGCGGTAGTTCAGTCACAAGAGTGGATTTCATCCCTGTTTTTTGCTCCTCTGCTAGATCTTGACTAATAAGTGGTCTCAGCCCAGTGCCCCTGTACTAAAGAGTTACTTGCTACCACTTGGAGAACATAATGTTTCAGTGCAAAAATAAGGAATTTTATTGCATATGCTACCAGAATCCATGTTTAAAGAAAAAGTAGAGGGGAGGAGGAACTGTGACATGATGATGTCACACTCTTCTGTGTTGTAAGAGGTCCCTGCTGTTGGAATGATAATATTTAATGGCATTAATATGAGCTAGTTAATGAGAAGTATATTTTGATTGAAATCTTTGCTTAACCTGAACAAAGATTTAAGTCATGTTTAGGGCTGAATCCCAGTTAGAGAGAAAGTAAGAGACTGGAATCAGTTGTCAGTGCAGGTGTGATTCTCGTGTTCCTCTTAATGTCATTGGTCCCATTGCTGTTCCTTCAGAGTTGTATCTATACTTGCTTAAGCTTTGTAGTCAGTAATGATTTCGTGAGTCGTCTTAGTTTTGGTTCTGACTTCTGAATTTGAAGGAGGGCTGACAGCAACACTAAAGGGACCTGCTAGTCGAGATCATGATCCAAATTGTTTCAATCCATCCTACCTTCCTATTTGCAGGATTATTTTCACTGCAACAGGGTTTAGAAACTGTGTCCTATGGAAGCTAGCAGTGCTTGAAGGAAAAAACCCCAACCCACTACTGAACAGGCTTTATGTTTTGATTGTCTCTCTTAGAAAGGTAATGGGTAAAGAATTAGGGCCAATTAGAAATAGGAAGAAAAGTTAGACTACTTTTGTAGAGTTCAGGTCATGACCAACAAAATTATGGCTTGAAAATTGATGGGTTCTTTATTTTATATATCTCTACTGTGATGATATAAGAACAGAAGGACAAGGATAGAAGTTCCTTTTTGAGTTTAAATATTAGCGGTTAAATAAAGGATTGCTTTTTTGTGAGTGGGAATTGAAAAGATGCTGGAGAAGTGTAAAGGTAGTAGAATACATTTTATTCTAATGTGGGACAAAATATTTTGTAATAAACTAGGTGTTTAATATGTTATTTTTATTGATACAGATATGGTCCTGAACATCGTGAGCACATGACTTCAAAGATGGACAACTGGGTCTATTATAAGTTGTGATTGGCCTTAAGCTGACTTACAACCATTGAAGAACTTAACAGGATTTCTCTCATTCCTGATTTATGCCTAATTGCCTCACACCACCAGCTTAACCATGTATGGAAGTGCTCGGTCAGTCGGTAAGGTTGAGCCAAGCAACCAGAGTCCAGGGCGTTCACCAAGGCTGCCACGGTCACCACGCTTGGGCCATCGTCGAACCAACAGCACAGGAGGCAGTTCTGGGAGTAGTACTGGGGGTGGCAGTGGGAAAACCCTTTCAATGGAAAATATTCAGTCCTTAAATGCTGCCTATGCTACGTCTGGCCCTATGTATCTGAGTGACCATGAGAACGTGGGTGCAGACACCCCAAAAAGCACCATGACTTTGGGCCGATCTGGTGGGTGGCTGCCTTACGGTGTTAGGATGACTGCAATGGGTAGCAGCCCTAACATTGCCAGTAGTGGAGTTGCCAGTGATACTATTGCATTTGGAGAGCACCACCTCCCTCCAGTGAGTATGGCATCCACTGTGCCTCACTCACTGCGCCAGGCCAGGGATAACACAATAATGGATCTGCAGACACAACTCAAAGAAGTATTAAGGGAAAACGATCTGCTTCGCAAGGATGTGGAGGTGAAAGAAAGCAAGCTGAGTTCTTCCATGAACAGTATCAAGACCTTCTGGAGTCCTGAACTAAAAAAGGAGAGAGCTCTGAGGAAAGATGAAGCTTCAAAAATCACCATTTGGAAGGAACAATATAGAGTTTTGCAAGAAGAAAACCAGGTTTGTCATCTAATGTCACTGTTGTGTTAGTGCAGTAGCATGATTAAATGAGTTTAATAAATTTGCATGTCACATTTAAGCAGCTAAATTATACTGGTGCTTTTCCCAGGTAATTGGTAAGAATAAGATGTGTTTTCAACTTGCAAGCCTCTTTTTAAATGTTTCTTGTCAGACTTGTAAGCCACTTCTTGAGTGCTCATTTCTCCTTGTGTCTCATGTGGTATTTTTCCTAGAACTGATGCTAATCACTTGGTTTCCTTTTGGAAGTATTTTACCCTGTTCATAATTAATATTTCTATTGTGCTTACCTCTTGAAGCATTCTCTGAGATGCAGAATGTGCTAACTGCTGACCCCAAATACAACTGAACTGTTTCTGAATGTTGACAGTTAAACAGAGTTCACGTCACTGGTCTTATTTTAGAGCTCCAGTTAAAACCTCCAGACCTGCAGTTTTCACAAACAGATATAAATTGTGTTCTTGGCTACTTTTAAGTAACACTGTTTAATACCTGCTTATCTATTCTTTTTGTCATAAGCTGTGCATATCTTGTTATGCCACTATCATAAAGCACCCTACAAGTTTTTTTGTAGTAATCTGGCTAGTTAGAGAATAGACAGAAGAACAGAGTGTCTTGGACGTCTTGTTCTTTTGTCTTGTCCCTCTTAAATGCATCCCTAAATTAGAATAAAACTGAGAGGTGGATTAAAATTGAGGTCTCTTTATAGTCAGCTCTACTTATTAAAAGGTTTTTTTAAAATTTTCCCACCTAGACCTTCTTGCTAGCTTAATCCTGAAGCTTGTCTCTGAGTGAGTCTCCTCCTGTTTAGTTGTTTCTGGCCAAATGCGAGTTAGGCATCTCTCCGGGCTTTCTGGTAAGAAACTTCACTGCTCTTACAGAAAACAAGCCCAGCATCCAAATCGAAAAGTTTTCTGAAATGTAAGTCAGCTTAGTTTCCATAATTTAAGCATGATCATGTTCTTGATACTCTTAAGGTATACTTGCTATTTTAGGCAGCGCTGCTTTTTTTTTTTTTTTTTTTTAAAGATTTGCTTTAGAAGGTGGAGGGGAGAGGGAAAGTGTTGGAGGAAAAAAATAGTGGTGGTAGTACTCGACATGTTATACTCTACTTTCAGGTGACCTTTCTTAAATAGTAGATTCCTTTTGGTTAGTGATAATCTGCTACACTGAAGCTATCTGAGATTTTCTTTTCACTTTTCAAAGAACTGAGTTGAAGAAAGTAAGTTGCTTGTCCTGAGTTAGTGTGAAATAATTTAATGAACTTGTCATGAAGTTTTATAGCTGTGTTCTTAAGGAATGTTAATATCACAACATGAGATTTGTTAATGTGTGCAATATTTCATATTCCTTTTCATATGTTTTTTTTGGAATGAAGAAAACCTAAAGTTAAATAATTTTTATTACAAAAGTAGGATTTCCTTAGAAGGTGTAATCCAGTGAAAATTTTAAAGTGGTACAGTACCAGTATAATGAATACATGGAATACCATTCACTCAACTTTCTGATGATCTTTGTATTTTAGCTGCAGGTAAGTATTTTAATTCTTAATTTCTTTTAATTTTTAAGTTCTGTTTTCATGTTGAAGAGAATTTCTTAGAATATAACACTTTTTCTGAAATCAGTTTTGACATTTGAGGATGCTGTGGAAGACTTGCAAGAAAAATGTAATGAATGTATGGTTTACAATGGATTAAGCAGTTACTAAATATGTATAGATTGGAGAGCAGTGACTCCTATCTGGTTTTTTTTTCTTTCTTTTTTTTCTTTGTCTTTCCTGTATCCCCTAATTAAACATTTACAGATATTTCCAGGCCGCTGTTCTCTAGGCAATCACTGTAATTACTACCATACTGGTAGAATTGTTTAACTTTGGTCCAAAAAAAGAAGGGTGCAATTTAAAAGTAAAAGGGTATTATTGCACTGAGCTGTAAAAACTAAGAATGCTAATTAATAGATTATAGTTAGCTAACAGTGTGTCCTAATTAAACTCTGAATTCATTATGTCTTCTATAGCCTTTTGGAGTTGGTCACTTCAGCCATTTATGAGGAAGATCAGTTTTATAGGATTTACTGTAATTAAACAGACTTCTCTGTTTAGACACTGAACAAGGGATTTCTCTGATCTGTTGGGGGACCAGAAAAATCTCTTCATTACCCCTCCAACCTCCCTCATAAAATTAGTTCCAGCGTATTTGCAGGAACTGGTGTTTTGGACCTCAATACATGTTCAGTGTATTTCAGCACATCTCTTCTAGTAAAGACTTCTCACAGGGGCAAAACTTGTGCTTTATATCAAGTTTAACAATGCATTTGGCCTTAGCTAAAAATTGACTCCACTTATGGAGCCAAAGTGCTCGTTGACTCATGCCATTATCTGATAGTCATCTCAATGTCTTTGCTGTGATCTTGGCTCTTTATTCCTCTACATGTTCTTGGCACACTTGATTGTCCCTGATCGTATTTTTTACTGCTGTTCTTGTCACCTCAATTTTGAATGAATGCATTGCCTCTTGGTTTTGGAAGTTGTTAAAAATATGTGAAAACGTGAGCTCTGGTTGATCGTTGTCTCAGCCTTCTGCAAAAAATGCACTGCTGTCTTTGGGAATTTTTTCCCATTTCTTGGGAATGTGCAAATAAGTCACAATTATTGATGTATTGTTTACTGATTTCCAAGAGATTTTCTGGATTCAATAAAGATCAGAGAATTAATAGGGAGATTTAAGAGCATGCTACCTGTCCTGAGGCAGTCACATCTCTTTTTGTTTGGTGTCATCTTAGGGCAATTGGTAGTAGGGATATCTTGGATATAACATAGAGAATGTCATGTGCATGCACCTATATAGCTCTCACTTGGGTTGAGAGTGCTTTAGTCTTGCTCAGTTGTGGTGTTTTCACCAGTTGTGGTGCAGTACATCTGTATTCATTGCCTACTCTGAGCAAATACTGCAGCTGTGGAGCACAGCGTATGCTGAGCTTTATTTTCATCCTTTGTTACTGATCTTGAGCCAGAAAATCCTTTCTTTTTGTAAATGGGGAATGTCGTTGTAATCTCATTACAACTCAAGACTGCACATGGAAAGTATTCCTGTAGTTAACATAGGTTCTTGGAAAAAATACAATAGTTTTCAGTGTGATGTGGGTTAGTTAATAAGTTATACTTTGCAAAAAGCCAAAAGGAGAGTGCAAATAATTTCTCAAAGGTTAAAAAATCATGCATATCCAAGGAGGAACTGATGGAGCCGATAAAGAGGAGCTTGTTTTTGGCATGGTGGTATTCTCCTCAGCGTGCTTTAGTAGGAACTGTGGTTTTCTGAGTTGAAAAATAATTTATTTTAGTCTATGTGGTTTAAAGTTTTCTTGGAAACCTCTTCATCAGAAGCCAGAAGAGGGAAGGAGAGACAGTGAGTATTTTTTGCATTTCAGTAGAAATAATTTCCCTAAAAAATGGACCATGGTGGACTATGTGGAACTCAAGAACAAAGGAATTCCTCTCAGTTGAAACTTGCTTATAACAAGGTGAATGTCCCTTAAAATAAGTAGTGCAATGCAAATCTGATGTCTAACGCCCTGCATTGAAATTTCCCAAATTTGACTGATCTTTGTATAAGTTCTGATTTATGTTTCAGCTGAAATGATCTGGAACTGCTGAAAACATCTTTTCACTTTGATGTATTTCTGAGGTCTTTTTGTGGTTAGAGGCCTTGGATATCTGAGTGAGAGAGTTTAACCAAGAAAATATTTCTGAAAGGGATTTCACCTTGCTTGGGGTAAGCATTTGAAGAGCATTCTAGTTTATTGTGATGGAGAAGTGTGGTGGGTGTACTGCAGCATTTCATCAGCGTTCCTCTCTAGACTTCTGTAATTGCATCCTCACAGTCAGAATTACTCTCCATTTCATAGTAGCATGGAATAAGCATCTCACTTAAAAATATAGTTTTCCATGTGTCAGCCTCTTAAATGCATTGGGTGCTGCTGTTGTGAGACTGGCTGAGCTTCTAATGAGTACTTTCTTCCTCTGATAATTAGATTAATTCTTGCTTCTCCATTGATGTAATTATTTTTTTTTAGTTATTTAAAAAAGTGTTTTGATTTGTCTTAGTACTGTGTCATTCTAATACTAGTACCATTCCTGAATTGGTTATTAGTTGATTGAAAGCTAGACCTTCTCCCGTTATGGATGTTTGATTGTGCAATATGTGGTTCCATAGTCATTGCCTAAAGGCATTATCTGTATCCCACAGCATTACACTTAAATAATTCTTTCAATGGCAGATGTCTGTCGGCTCTCTAGAATGCTGACAGCTTTAAGGTTCCCTCTGTCTTTCCCCAGTTGCAGCATGAAATTAGAATTTATTTCTCTTTTAGAATAACTTAAAATTATATTCTTAAGAGTGCTTGATATGAGGCATTTATCAAGTTGCAGCACTTTGTAGTGACTTCAGAAATGATCATGTAATCACCCAAGAGATGAGCCTTCTCTGTTTTGTCTTTTTGCAGTTCTATAAGGAAATAAAATTACACTTTTTGTGCTTATGTAGGTTCCCCAATGCTCATTTTCTCCCATGTTTCCTATTGAGGTAGAATCTAATAACTTGAGTTGTTTTGAACTGTAGCGTAGGCTGAGCGTCGGGTCTGTACTTGATCCATTAAATATACAAGGGGAATACTACCAACTTAAAAGCAGCTTGTAATAAAATGGGTGATGTCAGTGGTACTGTTGAACTTAGTAGTTTAACTGTGCTTTTTTGATATTAAACCGGGGGAGGATTTACTTTAAATTCTGCAGAACTTTATATAGCAGACTCTTTCTGCTATAATTCTTTGTCTGCTGGGTATTGAAGCTGTTCGAAAATTGCACTCCTAACTAAGGCTGCAGTGTATTATTCAACAATTCAGTATGTATATTCCTGAAAAGCTTTGTCTGTGTTATTGTATTTCTCAAGAAGCCATTGTCTGTTTTGGCATTATCATAATTCTGGTGTTTGAGTTACTAACTTTTTCCCTTAAGTGTTCTTACTTTCTAAAGTATGAACTAAGTAGCTTGAAACCGTGTAAGGCTCCAGTTTGGAACAGGCTTCCTTTTAGTCACTTAGTGAACAATTGAACGATGACAGATGATAGCAATAGCTATGTACCGCTATGTTATAGTTCATTTCAGGAGAGGTCTTGTACTGATATTATAGCTTTCTAATACCAAATCTAATATTTTCATGTGTCTTTCTTACTGTGTGGTATTGATTTAAGTAGAAAGGAGAGGACAACTTTTGATGGAACTGCCAACCCATGGAAAAAGGATTGAAGTGGTACTAATAATACGTATGCCAGTCTGTGTATGCCTCTGAGGCCAAAAATTGAAATTGAACTTTCTTTTTTTTTTAAAAAAACTCTTTTCAGTTTGGTGATATTAGAAAGCTCGTAGACCTGAAGATGATACAGCAGAGTGGACTGCCATGATTCTACTGTCAGTTTAAACAGATATTTTTTTTCTTTTCAGCAAAGTAGGTATCTAAGATCCTGTTAACAGTCTGTATAATGCTTAAGATATTAGTAAGACAGAGAAACTTTTCATATTTAGGAAATACGTATGTGTGTGTATGTAGATATATAATCTGAGATAAGAGCTAGGGACCAAAAGAGTTTCGAGGAGACATTTCTGTACTCTGAAAGTGACTGCTGTGTTGGGTAAATTATCAAGAGCAGTAAGGCCAGCTATCTGAATTAGCAATTGAAGAAAGAAACTTTGTGAAATGTTACTTTAGCCGCAGCTGGCAGGAAAGGAAAAAGAGAAGAAACTTGGTAGTGCTCTAGGTATTCCAGAGTACAACTCCTTTGAATTAATTTTGTATATACACTTGTGTTTAGTGAACACAATAAAATACCAGTGTTTTTGATAATAGTGACTTGTGGTGATTTGAGCTCCTCGACAGAAATCAGATTACAATGGCTTGTCAGCAGGTAAGTGTAGCTATTTGGAATTACACTTTTTCTTTTCCTTGCATGGAATATGCATTGTAGTCTTTCTGTATAATTTTTGGCATTATCTGATGAACAGAGGGAAAAATGACCGAATCCGCTAAATGTAGTGGATTATAATTGTATCTCCATTTTTTCTCTGAAGGTAGCAATTACTTGAAAAGAAAGTCTGTTTAGCAGAACTTATTTTCATAACCCACAAGGTCTACATAAGTATATTTTTAAATAGTATCTGGAGATTTGTATTGGGTCCTCTCAGAAAGTCCAGTGTCACCTTTTGTAGTGGAAAAAAAATATAAGGACAAAGTGTAGTTATTTTCCTTCTGTGTTGATACCAGTTGTTATATCAAAGTGATTTACTTAGTGCTTGCAGTAGTAGTATCTTGGACTGTGAAGCAGAAATGTTTTTTTTGGTTATATTAGCAGCCTTGAGAAGCAAGTAACAATGATCAGTTTTTGTAAAGCTCTATTCTAACTTAGTAGTAAATCACCAAAAATCCCCTTGATTTAGTAGTCATTCTTTTTACTGCTGAAATGCTTTGTAACTCAGTCATGCCCTGTTGTTGCATTGTATTTTGTACAGTTACTTTTGCTTCCAAAGAATATTAAATAGTCTGTTTTGCTTTATTTATCCTGAGGGAACTATACTTTGTTTTTCCTATTTATAACCTTAAACACCATAAACTTCTGTACTGACTGGGAGAAATGGCGGCATACCAATATACATCACGTTTTGCAATTGCAGAATCAGTATTTACATTTAAACCATATAGAAAAGAAAGAATCCATGGAAGGATTCATTATCAACATCTAGATCAGTATTTGAAGAGATCTCATGATGATTTGAATTTTTGTCAGTTGACCTCCATTAAGAAAGTCTTATGGATTCACCCTAGGAAGAGACTGGATTTTTTTTAATCAAGCAAACAAAACACCACCACCACCCCAATTAAAAAAAAAAAAAAAACCACAAAAACAACCAAAACAAACAAACAAAGCCAAAAAAACCCCAAAGCATGAAATAGTCTTTTTATTGCATGTGTGCTCATTGAAATGAGCATGATCAGATGCCAAAATACTGGCATAGAACAGCATTAAGAGTGCGTCCAGTGATCATTGCATTAGAAATCGGAGGAGTTAAACTTATGTATAACAGTTACAGGAATACATACCATGTGACTGGCTTCTTCGGTTTAATTTTAGCAACTTCGTTTGTAAACTGGAATGCTATGTAATGTGCTATCATCAGTAAACCTAAGATTTTGATGCTGTTGCATTTAAAGTCTTTGTTCATTTATATACAAACTTTTGATTTTTTATTTATGTACTACTACATTTTCCTATTGTTATTTAAATGACTCAAGTGTGTGTGCAGTTGGGCTGCTTTTGCTCTTGGCTAAGGGCTACTGGTCCAGAATCCCCCTGAAACAGAGAGAAAAAAGATTTAATCCTTGCTGCTCTGTGCTACCTGCAGTTACCGTATGGATTGCTTTTAAAATCTAATGATTGTTGTCACTATTTTGGAAAATGCTATAAACCAACAAGGCTGAACAACTGTTTGGAGGCAGTTAGATTCTTCCAGAATTTGGCTCCACAACATCAAAAGGAATTTAAAGGCAGTATGTAGTTTCCTAATGATCTTGGGCAGTTCATTGCAAGCACACAAAATAAGACCAGATCACAGGGGTGGTGGCTTTTCTAATCTCATGCATGAGAAAGGGATGGAGATGAGCTGTCTGATAAAAAGATCTTTTTCAATGCCCTGCAAATATAGCAGAGAGGTGGAGAATAAATTCTACTTTTAGAAAAGGTGCTTTGTTTAATGCCTGTTGCTGTATGATATCTGCATTGTTATCAGGTTCTGTAGTGTGTCCCTATGCATTTCTGTTTCTACAGTGGTACCCTTTCCTGCTTCTTCCCTTTTCCTGCCCCTTCACAATCCCTTCCCCACTTGGCTGGGGAGAGAAACGGGGAGACAGCCTAGGTTTGGAAAAACAAGCAAGTAATGAAGAGTCTGAAATTAACTAAGCCTCACTGGTATTTGTATCAAAGCTAAGTATGGTTGCATTTTTTTCTGGCCAATTCATACTACATCATCGTCATGTTCTTACGGGCAGCAGTATCAAGGAGTAGGTACTTCACTAAATATTCTTTTGCCAAAGAAATGTTTCAAAGATGCAGGCCTTTTACGTGAGAAAGTATACTTGACATTAAGTTTGTGGATTTTTGATCCTTCTTGTCAGATGATCAGATACCAGCTACCTTGGGTTGTTAAAATTTAAGAACAGATGGTCTTATAATATATTGATGTGGATTCCAAATAATACAGGGCCATGCATTTCTTCTGATCCTCTTTGTCAATTATTTCTGAGATTAAAGCAAGTCAGCACATGAACAACCACCATTCAGAGATGAAAATCTTTTTTCTTTAGGTACTTTGCACAGGATCTGGTTCTTCCATAGTAGCTGATTGCTCTTGGCATTGAAAAAAATAACATATCTATGCAAATCCTACCTTTTTTAGTGCAGTGTGATGAGGCTTACATACCTTTTTTCCTTACAGGAGTCATGAAATTGTCTGAGTAATGGTCTGGTTTTTGGTGGAATCATGTCCCAGATGACAAATACTTATTTTTGAGGGGAGGAAAAAGGTTTCTAATGTACATTTGTGTTGTAGCATGTTGTCTTTGAGGATCTGTAAGTGCAATAATGTTCATCTCAGGCTTAACCTGTTGATAGACTTGAGTTATTTTGGACCACAAAGAAGTCCTGACATTGAACATAGCAATGTGTCCTACAGCAGACCTCCTGTCTCGCTGTGAGACAACAAAGCTTTTTTCTTTTTTTTTTTAAAACTATTGGCATAATTAGACTTTCCTCAGTATAACTGGGTGTCAGTTCTTAGATGAACAGAAACAAATCGTGAAGCAACAAAAGTAACTTGAGAGAACTAGAGCTTTCCTCATTAGAGAGGCAAGATACCCATGCAGCCTATTCCAGTATCTGATCTTACAGCTGTAAGCCTCCGTGAGGCTTATTCTTATGGTACATCACTTTTGAGAGATGGAAACCTTTAATACTAAACATTTGATTTGCTAAAGGATTCAGGGTGTCATACCAAAGCTCTTAAGCTCTTACTAGAAATATTACACGTGTCAGAAGCAACACAGCTAAGAAACACCACCCTCCTTGGAAAGTAAAGCTTTACTGTAGAAGATGCCAATCCTCTATAGTCAATTCATGCCTTGAATCCAATCTAAAGAAGCTGTAGATTGATGAGAAACACATTGTCTTTAAGAGTGGTCATACTTCTGCAACCTAGGCTAGATCCTTTCAGTGGAGCTAGATATCATGAATGAAGGTTTCTATATCGTGTCTGTGCCGAACACTTTCTTGCCAGTGTGATACAAAATTAAATTACTTTTTCCACTTTTCAGGAACTGGAAGGTGCAGCTCGTGCACACAAATGGAGAGTGAGGTTTTTCTCTTCCACATAAGAAAAAGGAAGTCTTAGTTGCATTGTAGACTTAAAAAGAGTGAAGGAGCATGTAGAGCAAGATTTGTTTCTGTCTCTTTTTGGGTTAGGGTTTGTTTAATGGAAGTCTTATGGGACATAGTTGTTTATCTGATCCACAAGAGATTAATTAAGACTTAATTATTCATCTGGATTTTGCATGAACTAAAAATGTACATACAAAGATCCTGAAAGTGGTTTTAGCTTCTATGGCAAGATGTTTCAGTATTTCTTCGCTAGATGAAAGAAGTCCATCCATGGAGAAGATGACAAAAGCTTTAGACTGAGGATTACTGCTAATAGGTGAAATGATGAATCCCAGAATAATCCTAGAAAAAGGAAATGGGCAGAAAGAACAAGCACAGTAAAAGCTTTTAATTGGGTTAGGAAATGTGATGCTCTGCACTGAAGACTGGGAAGTAACTGCCTTATTTCCCTCTATTGGATAAATGTGGAGAATCAGATTTTTCAATGATTCATCTCTGTTCGGCTTGGGAGTACAAATGACAGTGTTGTGTTTACTACGTAGAGCATAGTTAAACACCAAAATTTCAGTGTTTGTCTGATTATGCTGCTCAGTAATCCTGATGAGGAAGGAGCTTTGGGACTTTGGGACAGGCCAGAGGTAAAAATCTAGATAATTCTTTGACCAATATGGCAATCTTTGTTTTGCATTAGCATAACAAAAATATAACAGATAAATGTACTTTTCTGAAATCTTCCTTTTGTGCGTGTGTTAAAATTAACAGATGTAGGTGCTTGTGGAGATTAATGGTACATGCAGAGTAATTGTACAAAAGGCCTGCAGCCATAGAGGTGCCCTTTTTTGGGGGGCAGAGGACTTTACCAGTCTTCATCAGCCTGTAGATCAGTTGAGTAAAATCAAATTATTCTGTCTATAGAAGCTTTGATTTGGAGGACAACTTTTAAGGCTTTTTCCTTCAGCCAGTACCTGATGGGTCAGGTTTGGCCATATGGTTGTGAGTCTGTTAATGTGTAACCATTTTAATAGATCTGTGAGCCTAGTTACTCAAAGGAGGGACCTGTCTAAGGAAGCATAGGTATACTTTCATATGCGAAAGTAAATAATATGCTATATATGTACAGTCAACAGCATTTTTTATGGGTGAAGAAAAATTAAAAACTCGACTATTTTGTGATCCTCTTTGCAGAGGGCGTTTGGACCTTCTGATCACTTCACCGTGTCTGGGAGGTTCCAAAGAATGGAATTATCTGCAGTAGCTTATTGTGGGGTGGGGTGTGGGGGGTGTGTGTGTGGGCGGATAACCCCCCAAAAGACATTGTAATAAAATGAGTTCATCCAAACTTTTCTTAACACTGAATTCATTTTGGCTTGAACTAGCAGACGGTTTTGACAGTAAGAAAAGTTTTAATATGTATACTTTGGCCATGATTCATGAGAAGCTCCATGCACATACTTCACCAAACAGATGACGTAAGAGTGGGTACTACTGTGTGTGCTCAGGTTAGGATTTGTAATACCAGAGGTTTCAGCTTTTGCAGTTGTGTAACATGCTAATGAGATCCTACTAGTAGTCTCACAATTAATCCTTTATAAGCCATTTTAATTGGAAATAGTATGCCTTCTAATTACTCTTACAAAACCTGTTTTACGGTTTTGAACTTTTTTGTTTTAGTTAACTAAATATGTTTTATAATTTGCCTTTAAAGTTGGACTTCACACTTAACATATAATAATTGAACAAATTTGGTGGTTGTACTGCTGTTGTGTTCTCTCTCCCCCATCCTCCTAGAAATGAGATTCAAAATCCAATTTTTGCCATTTAAAGAAGGTTCCAAATTATCATTTCTATCCAGGAAAAGCTTTTTACTTTTGTTTTTCCTAAGGCTGGGAATGCATTCAAGACTAGCCTTCTAAAACTGCATGCTGTGTTTTCTCAAAGCAGAATCAATTTAGTGTGTATTTATTCAGAAATGATTCCTCTCCTTTCCATATGGCTCAGCTCAAATCTGTATGCCTTTAAGAGGTCTGAGGTCTGTCTCTTTTTTGACTATGTGAGAATTGTTATTCATTCATGTTTAGCATCACTTTTTGTTAATTAACTGTTTATAGTGCTTCATGTCAGACTTCTTTAATCTGAAAGACTGGGAACTTGTGAAAGAAATCATGAATTCACTTTCTTTTATACTTAATACAGTTGCTAATGTTTCTTTGTGAACTGCTGAATGCTAGACAGTCTTTGAAGACTGATGTGGAAAAAGTAGCTCTGTACTTCACAGGTTGAGCTTGTTAGGTTATTTCATAGAATCATGGAGTACCAGGTTGGAAGGGACCTCGAAGATCATCTGGTCGAACGTTTCTTTTGCCAAGAAAAGTTGGACCGGGTGATCCTTGAGGTCCTAAGGCCTGATTATAGGTAGACAATAGTTGATGCTGGGACCCCTTCATATATGCTGTATATAATTTGACTGTTTAACACTTGACTAGATTTATTCTGGTTTACTGAACCAAACATTCCCCTGCACATGTGGTTTTATGCTGTACAAAGGAGCGATACTCGGTTCACTCCTTTATTTCTCCATTAGGGATTGGTGTGTGCCTAGAGCAGAGCTTCTGTTTGTTTCCTCTGATTTCTATCTAGTTCACACACACCAAAACAGTTTTGTGAAACCAACCAACACATGGTAAGTAGGAACTATCTGAGGATCTTCCAAACAGTGCTGCCACTGCAAAATAAAAGGCTGTTGGGAATGTAGTCATGTTTGTACAGCTTCTAATGCTTGATCCTCTGAAGGAGTTTAAATACTGATGAATTAAACATTTCAACACTCAGGAAGGTACATGTTATTTCCATCAATGAATCACAGATTGGTAGAGGTTGGAAGGGACCTCTGGAGATCATCTAGTCCAACTCCCCTGTTAAAGCAGGATCACCTAGAGCAGGTTGCACAGGATCGCATCCAGGCAGGTTTTGAGTATCTCCAGAGAAGGAGACTCTACAACCTCTCTGGGCAGCTCGTTCCAGTGCTCAGTCACCCTCAGGGTAAAGAAGTTTTTCCTCATGTTCAGATAGAACTTCCTGTGTTCCAGTTTGTGCCTGTTACCCCTTGTCCTGTCGTGGGCACCATTGAAAAGTCTGGCCCCATCCTCTTGACATCCACCCTTTGGATATTTATAAGCATTGATAAGATCCCCTCTCAGTCTTTTCTTCTCTAGTCTAAACAGACCCAGCCCTCTCAGCCTTTCCTCATAAGAGAGATGCTCCAGTCCCCTAATCATCCTCGTAGCCCTCCTCTGGACTCTCTCCAGGAGTTCCCCATCTTTCTTGAACTGGGGAGCCCAGAACTGGACACAGAAGTCCAGACGTGGCCTCACTAGCACAGAGTAGAGGGGGAGGATAACATCCCTAAACATGCTGGCCACAGTCTTCTTAATGCACGCCAGGATACCATTGGCCTTCTTGGCCACAAGCACGCATTGTTGGCTCATGGAGAACTTCTCCACTGAGACTCCCAGGTTGTTCTCTGCAGAGCTGCTTCTCAGCAGGTCAACCTCTAACCTGTACTGGTGCATGGGGTTATTCCTCGTTAGGTGGAGGACCTTATGCTTGCCTTTGAACTTCATTAGGTTTCTCTCCACCCAGCTCTCTAGCCTGTCCAGGTCTTGCTGAATGGCAGTGCAGCATTCTGGTGTATCAGCCACTCTTCCCAGTTTAGTATCATCAGCAACCTTGCTGAGGGTATATTCTGTCCCTTCATCCAGGTCATTGATGAATATGTTGAACAAGACTGGATCCAGTACTGATGCCTGGGGTACACCGCTAGCTACAGGCCTCCAACTGGACTCTGTGCCACTTACCACAACTCTCTGAGCTCTGCCATTCAGCCAGTTCTCAATCCACCTCACTGTCCACTCATCAAACGAACGCTTTGTAAGGTTACCTATGAAGATGTTGTGGGAGACAGTGTCAAAAGCCTTGCTGAAGTTGAGGTAGACAACACCCGTTGTTCCACCCTCATCTACTCAGCCGGTCATGCCATCATAGAAGGCTATCAGATTGGTCAAGCATGATTTCCCTTTGGTGAATCCATGCTGACCACTCCTGATAAGCTTCTTTTCTTCCACATGCATTTCCCTAGTCTTCATTTTGCTACTGACATACTTGAAGAAGCCCTTCTTGTTGTCCTTGACATCCCTTGCTAGATTGAATGCCAAGGGGGCCTTAGCCTTCCTCGTTGCATCCCTGCATATTCTGACAACATTCCTATATTACTCCCATGAATACATATTGTAAAATATTTCCAAACCAGTAAATTGGGTTAGAGATAGTGTGGTTATACAAAATCATACAGTTAGTGGTTGCTCTATTTCGAGATATTGGACAATTTCTGTCCTCTGTTCTAACCATTAGAAAGTAAAATCACCTCCTCCTTCAAAAACCAATTAAGTCCTGTGAGCTCTTCAGACATGTATTCATAAGAGCTCTGTAGTATGCTTGAAGCAAGACATCTTTTATTTTTGCCACCTTTTCTTCAAGGTCGTTGAGCATCAGCTGTCTTGCACACTTGACATGTATTTCTCTGTGATTAAGCAGCCCTGTCAGTTAATTTTGTTAACCATCTGTCAGTGAAGGTACTAATTTTTAGCAGTGCACCAATAACAAGAAGGGTCAATACGCTATGTAGGCTTATATATAACTAAAAGGATGAGATGAGCTTTTGCTGCTGAGCACTTTAATTTTCTAAATTTCAAATCTGCTCAATTACAACTTCATGAATAGCAGACTTTACTATAAAAATGCAGAAGTAATATTTCTTTTTCCATGAAAATGAGTTATTTTAACTCAATATTTCCGTATTTTCACTGCTTTTTAATTTATGAGGTAATACACTGTATTTTTCTTCCCTTTTTTTGAAAATTCTTATTGGATGGACAATATTTCTGCCCCTAACTTTCCATTCAGGTAGGCTTCTTTTGTTGTTCTTTTAAGCTATGAAAAATTAGTGTTTTCTACTTTTTTATTCATAGTTATGTATATTTCGAACAGAAATGGTGATTAACTTGCAAAACTTTTTACCATATGAACCATTTCTTTTAAATCTTCACATTTTTGGAGTGATTGGAGGCCTGCTAAAAAGCCCGCCTTTGATTTATGGAAGGTACTTTCTTGACTGAATTGGGGAACTGATTTGCACGCAGTAGAGTAAGTAGTAAGGTATTTTGTAATTAAAAGGGCAGAACATGACTACTTGAATTTGGTAGCTCATGGTCTTTATAGTAACTAGTCTAGGTTAACTGATACTTTGCATCCCTTGTACAGTACGTCATAAATCTGAATTACAAGTAATGGGCGACACTGTGTTAGTACTTCATCAAGTTACAAAATTGCTATTACTGCCATAAACAGATTCAATTACCAGTAGGAAGCTTCTTCCCTTTTAACCTGTTTTAACATGTTCTGAATTAACATCTCAATTGTTTTGAGAACTTTTGCCAATCACATCAGTTTTTTCGTCATTAATAGGTGCTGTTAAACAGTACAACGTTAAATCAAGAGAATAGGAACTTACGTAAAACATGAAATATAAGGTATTAGAGATGAATTGTTATTAGAAGTAAATAACGGGGAATTATTAACAGTACACTCATATACAATACTTAAGTTGGTAGCTAAAATGGATGTTTTTTCTTCCCGAAGTCTTTTATCACTAAATTTGCATTTTTTTGGGTTTCTTCTTCCTTAAGCACAGTTCCTTTCTTTTTCCCCCTCCGCATTTGGCTGGCTGTTGGGAGATGAGTAGCGTAATTGTTCTTATGTCACTTTTGATGTTGGAATCATTTAAACTGCACAAGTTGGATTTTGTGCAACAGCTTATGCCCTAAGGCACATGCACGCATATATATCCAAGCTACTCATTTAAATGGCTAACATGGAAACAAGAAGGGCCCTATTTTGCATGGACTTCTTACAATGCCTCACGTTTGAAGTACAGTTTATGTTGACTTGATAGTTGCAAATGATTTGTGTGTCTTCTGGATGGCCAGTAGTCAGGTCAACAACAGAAGAGTGTGGACACCATAAGTTGTAGGGAAACATTTAACCAATTTGACAATCAACACCTGATAGAAACTCTGGAAAAAACATATAGCTATTTTTCCACTAATCTCAGTTTTCTTCTCGTTCTTGATGCATTTTTAATTTCTGCAATAAAATTCCAGATCCGTTGGGCAGTATCAGTAATTACTGTCACTGTGGGGTTTTCCCTCCCCCTCTATTTAGTACCCTTCAGTCTCTGCACCAAATGAGGCACAGTTGATACTGTAATAATGTGAGCACATATTCAGCAGATTGTGAATAAAGCAGAATTGATTCAGTATGAATCCACCTAAATATTAGGAAGTCCTGAAGTTTGCACATATTTTTAATGTAGTTCTTGGATGGAATTTGCTTTAAAAATGCTGTATTTCCACTGTCATTAATCTTGCATAACTTGTCATTGTTGTCCCCTTTTGCTGGTACTAGTTTTAGTGAGCTGAGTGAATTCTTTGGGGGAACTGAGTGTCAGGGAACTGTTCTGGTTAGAGTGACTTGGCAAAAAGGCTAATTTTCACATGACTCTGTTCCTTAAACAGTAGTGCTGAGGGAAATAAGATTAAAAGATACAATCTTGGAACTGTAAAGATATTTTTGTTACTGTAAAACATGTTTTGTAATGAACTCTAGAATAAAATCGATCTTTTATGCTGACACTCATGAATCATTTATTTCCTACTCAAAATGTCTATTTCCAGAACAGAGTTTGGACAGAAGTAGTAAATGAGGATTGAATTTGCCTTTCAGTCAGTTTATAAAATTGAAAATATACTTCATTTTCTGAAGATTCCCATTCTTGGGCAAGTATTAAGGAAAGGAATAAAGAAGTTTTTTCTCAGCTCCTGTTTGTGGAACTGAGGGATTTCTTAAGAACTTTTAATGTGAAATGTAGACTAGTATTGATCCCCTAGACAGATTACTCAATTTCTTCAGCCTTGCTACTTGGCTTCCTACTTTCTCCCACAGTATGCAAATAGAGAGATAACACATCTGAACAAAAGCTGCATCTTTCTATGCTATGCCAATCTGCTCAGGTGCTCAAGAAGATCTCCCAGGCCTCTGCGATCAGAGGCAGGGTTCAAGGAGAAGAACTACCAGCGGTGAATTGAATGAGGGCTGAGTTAGGGATTACTTCAAAGAACTTGTTCCATGCAAGACCACAGGATGAATCTGAGAGTGCTGAGATTAGCTTTCCAGTGGCATCAAACAGCAATTTCTGCCATCTTTAAAAGACTACAGAAATAGGGGAGGGGTCTCAAACAACTGTGGAAAGGCAAAAGTTCCACAATATTCAAAATAGGCCACAGGAAGAGCCATGGAATTACAGGCTGGTGTGCTTTGCTTCAGTCCCCAGTAATATTGTGGGGTGAGTCCTTTTGGAACACGTTTCTATGCATGTTAATGACAAGATGATGATTTGGCACAGTCAGCATGGATTTATCAAGGATAAATCATGCCTGACCTCATTGCTTTCTGTGATAAAATGTCTGGAATTGTGGATGAGGAAGGAGCAGTGGATATAAATCACCTTGCCTTTAAGCAAGGCTTTCATCGCTGTCTCCCACAACATTCTTGGCATTCTAGTTAGAATGCTATGTTCTAAGGGGTTGGGCAGCCAGATGGGTAAAAAGCTGGTTGCATGATCAGGCTCAGAGGATAGTGATTAATGGGTTAATTGATACCCAATGACTTGTAACAAGTTGAGTCCTGTTTGACATCTTTATCGATCACCTGGATGGAGGGGACATGATCCACATTCATTCAGATGGCACATGATAGCGAACTAAGGGGACCAGTTGATATGCTCAAGGGCAAAGTTGCCATTCAGAGGGCCTAGTTTGTAGGAATGAGCGGACAGGAGACTTATGAGATTCAACAAGGATGAATTGGAATAAAGGACCCCTTGGAAAGACAGAGGCTATGGTCTGACTAGCTGGGGAGCAGCTCTGCAAAAAAGGACTTGGGAGGCCTGGTGGATAAGCTAAGGGCACACCCTGGTAGTGGAGAAGTTTATTGTGAAGTGATTATTTCCTTAAGCTTGACACTTGTTAAACCATGAATATAAATAGAATACTCTATCCAGCTTTCATTTGCCCAGTACAAAAAAGACATCAATAAGCAAGCAAGTTCCTCAGAGGGGTACCAAAGCAGTGAGTGGGCTGAAGCACAGGCCCTGTGAGAAGAGGCTGAGGTAATGGGCTTGTTTAGCTTGGAGAAGAAAAGACTTTGGGGGGACCTAGTGGCAGCCTTCCCATACTATGAGGCAGTTATTGAGAAGAGGGAACCAGGTTATTTGCATGCTGCATGGTGGGAGGATGATAAATAATGGACATAAATAGATACGAGAGGTTCTGATTGAATGTAAGAAAAGCCTTGGAGGTTTTCAAGATTGGACTGGCTAAAGTCATGAGGAAGTTGATTTAAGCTCATAGATGACTGTGCCTTGAGTAGGAGGTTAAACTACATGACCTCCTGCTGTCCTTTCCAACCTGAATTATTCTATCATAATTCTGTTTTGAAACACTGATTGGCATAATGTATTGTATGTGCTCAGGTGTCTAGCTGACAAAAACAACAGCAAAGCCCTGAGGGTTGGGATAAGGGCAGGTTACTGGGACAGCAAGGGAGAGGGAAACAGTCAACAACAGTGCTGATAACAGATATTCACAGTGGGTGATAACAGAGAACGATTTACCGATCTGATGACCGGACACTCAACCCCTCTCAGAGCCACGGCGGCGGAGCCGCCCCCCCCCCCCCCCCCCCCCCCCCCCCCCCCCCCCCCCCGCCTAGCCCCCTTTTTTGGTGAGCATGACGGCACATGGTATGGAATAGCCCCCGGCCAGCTTGGCTCACCTGTCCTGGCTCCTTGGGAAATTAACTCTATCCTTGCCAGAACCAGGACACTAGCCTAAATCATTATGTAAGTTTTCTCGTTGTCTAAGGCTTGATAGTAACTTAAGATCATTTACTCTTCCGTAGTGACCGAGCTTCCCATGTATGATTAGCTGCAAAACCACTGCATAAAATATAGTACCACTGTGTGGACTTTCAGACAACCAAAGCATTGCACCCCAAAACTACACTGAGTACATTGGCAGTGCCAAGACTGGAACATGTCTGCTTTTGTTTCCAATACTACTTATGTGTTCTTGCTGGACGTACCAGTGCTGATAGTATCAGCTGCCCAGGCTTACACTATCTGTATGTCAGTGACTAGGCTGTTCTCTTCCGGCCTGACAGTCAATGACATTGATACTCACCTTGTCTGTTAAAACTAAAATGAAAGTGTGTCAGGTATGGCAATTGCTATTGTACTGTTGCTAGCACTATGTTCCTTTTCTTCATCAAGCATGCAGGCTTTCCAAGGAGGAGTCGTAGTCCAGATGCATTAGATCCAGATTGACTTCAAGGTTTATGTATTCCCACAAATCCAAGGTTATTTATAAAAGCATAAGTGTTATCTTTGCAAATCCTAGGTTCAGGACATAGATCTTTTTGATCTGTTTTGTCTCCCACCTTTTCACTAGCTTGAATTATATTCAGATTTATTTTTAAATGGTGATTAGTTTCTTTACTAGATGCATTTTTCTCAAATTCTCTATAATTTTAATGTTAACACCTATGTACAAAGTTCTTGTGTTTCAAAGCGCTGAACTATTGCTCATGACTATAATTTATTTTTAAATATGTCTCTGAGGGAGGAAGTTATGTTACAGATGGTAATGGTACATTTAAAATATTAATCAACATGTAGGCATATCTGTATGAGAGTTTGTGGTGAGCCTTATGTTGTCACTTGATCTTTTTTTAACTTCAAGAAATATTCAGTCTGCATGACAGTTCTGTAGCTGCTCTGCCTTTGGCTCACTGTTCAATTTCAATTCAGGTCAGACCATCTTCATGTTAGCTTTTTCAATAGCCTTGCCATCCAGGTTTCCTGAGGGTTTTCTCTAGTCTTACAGTTTAATTTTTCAGACTATAGTTAGCCATTTTCTTTTGATGTACACTTTTTAGTTTTTCATGCACTATCTGTTTAACCAATTTATAAAAAGCATGCCTATGATCAGATTTTAAAAGGTAAAGACCTGATTTTTTTAAAAACTTTTTTTTATATTGGATCTAAATCTTATATGCTAAAAAATTACATCTTGTTAAAAATCTAAATTTTAACTTAGGGTTTTTATTTTGTGTTTTGTATTAAACCGATTTAGCTGAGTTATCACTACATCTTCTTTCTAGGTGTTAGCAAATAAATCTTTCTCAACACCCCTGAATGGACACAGCGCATCCAAGATGACAGCGTGTCCAACGCCACAGTCAATAGCCTTTAGACTTTTTCTTGTCTAAATGATCTAATTTTCCCATTTATTTTCAGCAAATTTTATTTCCTTCTTTATAATTTCACAACCTTCCCATTGCAGTCATTGTCATCTTCATCATGTTCTGCTGTCTCCGGGCAGTGTGAAAGATATAAACTGTGTTTATCTTGTAGCAAATGGGATAAACCACACTGGGCCTGACTCGCCTTTAAGTTCTAATCAATTTTCTCATTTCATCCTGATACTACTAGAACAAGGATAGTGAAAGAAGCGCTTTTTTTTCACATACTGTTGTGGTGGGCTGACCTTGGTCAGCTGCCAGATGCTCACCCAGCTGCTCTCTTGTTCCCCCTCTCCTCAACAAGACGGAAGGAAGAAAATAAGATGAAAAAGTCCATGGTTGAGATGAAGACAGGGAGATCACTTACCAGTTACTGTCATGGGCAAACCAAACTCAACTTGGGGGAAATTAGTTTAATTTTTTGCCAATTAAAAATAGATACATTTTGCCAATTTGGCAAATTGGCAAAATATGCACCAGATAAGTGCACTTGAATCGCTGGACTGCCAGGCTCAAAGGGTGGTCAGCAACAGCAGCAAAAACAGTAGCTGATATCTGGTTCCTAGCAGTGTGTTCTTCATGGGCCATGCTTGGGTCAGTATTATTCAGTGTCTATATTAATGACCTGGATAATAGGATGGAGTGCACTTCCATCAGATCTGCAAATATCACGTTGTGAGGAACAGCTGATATACCAGAGGGAGGACTGCTATTCGGAGGGACCTCAACAGGCTGAGGGGAATAAAGATTTCTTACTGAGTACAAGCATGCTTGGTTATGTGGTATTCAGGTTCCCCACTAGAGAATATCTCATCTTTAGTGGCAATACTTTTGTTAATAAATTAGCACAATTTTAAGAATAGTAAGTTTCACCCATGTGAAAATTGAGTCAAATGCTACAATGTTACCATTACATTTTATTATTATAACGTTATAATGTCCCTGTGGTGGGTTGGCCCTGGGTAGCAGCCAGACACCCCCACAGCTGCTCCCTCAGTCCCTGCCCCCTGCTCCAGCAGGATGGGGAACAACTAGGGAGAGCAGGAGCAAGAAAGCTCCTGGGTTGAAATACAGACAGGGAAATCACTAACCAATTACTGTCATGGGTAAAACAGACGCCACTTGGGGAATTTAACTTAATTTATTGCAAATTAACATAAATATTTAATTACTGGGAAACAAAAAAAGGCAAACATTAGAACTCTTGGGGAAAATCATCCCTGCTCTTTTCCCAGGCTCAACTTCACTCCAGACACCTCTCCTCCCCCCCTTGTTACCACCATGAGTTACACTCAGTCTCTTCAGCGAGGCGAATGCCAGTGCAAGGGGATGGAGTCAGGGTGTAGCAGTTTTTCTGCCTCTCCTTCTTTCTCTTGTCCTTCACTGTGGCACAGGTCCTCCACAGGCAGCTATCCCTTTGACAGTGTACCTGCTCTGATATGGAGTATCTTCTCTTCCTTCTCCTCTTCTTTCTCTGGCCTTGTGCTCTCATTTCCTCTGTTGTTCCCTCCTCTTCTGATTTTTTTTTTTTTCTACCCTTTCTTAAATATGTTTTCACTCAAGCTCCCAACAGATGGCTGATGGGTTCAGCTGTGTCCTGCACTAGGTCTGTTGTGGAGCTGCTGGAGCTGGGTGTTCAGGCACAGGGCAGCCCTTGGCCTTCTCCCACAGAGACCTCTACAGCCCAGTGCTGCCAGCACCTGCACCCAATACAGTTGTAACTGGAACTTTATGAATTTCTCATTAGTTAATAATATTCTGGAAATGTGGAAAGGGAGTGCTGGGCTAAATATTGCTACTAAGTGATGATGAGTACTTTATTATTAGAAGCTAATGTTGCCTTCTGCTTTCTTGCAATTCCATGTAAGACTGGATTGCTTCCTCAATCTCATGTGGTTTTGATGAACTACTTAGTGGCTGAACTTTTACAGGTTCTATTTCTAAAATATTTTTGCTGCTTTTTTGTCTGCCTGACTCACACTACACAGGAGTGATTTCATTGCAAACAATATTGTGGTGATGAAATCATGGAATAAGGTGATATGATCAAGCAAATGTGAAAAGGCAGAATTTGGAACTGTGTAAAGAATAATGCATTGGTCTCTGAAAAGCAGCCCAGTACCTCCCTGCCCTGGAAAATAAACTAGTAATTAATTTAATCATTATCAGTGAATGTGGTGGAAATATTTTTTTTAAATAAATACATTAAAATAAGATGGAAATAAGTCAGGTTAAGCCTGATGTGGATTTCTTTGTACCTTTCATGTTCATGCTTAATGAAACCTTTGATGCTTTAGTACGAAACTAATTAATTGGTTTCTGATATAACAAACAATATTCCTTTTTTTTGTGCTAATGTTTTCTTTAGTTGATTTTAGTGTAATGGTCTTATCCCAACAACTGAAATGTATTTAACCATTAGTATTTTTCTTCTAATATGCTGTTAAACATTTAGATGATTCTTTATAAACTCTTTTTTTTTAAAAAAAGCATTAATCAGGCTAGCAGATACTAGTGTACTGGAGTTATTTTATCTTCGAAATTCTTGTTTTATTATTACTTATGTAGCTTATTATTCTTAAAGTTCTGTTGTGAGTTACCCTGGCTATAGATAGAAATGTTTGTATGTAGCTTAAAAAGTCTACCCATTCTATCTTTGGTTTGTGTATTTTGTGTTTAGGTTGATATTGCTGTTACTGATGGTCATGAAAGAATTTTGATAAATTTCCGGTGTCATCTTGTGACAATGTGTACCTCCATTTTTATTTCACCTGATTTGGTATTTTTTGTAACCTACTAGCTAATGATTTTATATGATGTTTGTTAATTCTTGTATTACAAAAAAATCCCCACCAATGGATAGCTGTTCTCTATATTCTTCATGCCATTTGTGATTCTATTAAGCCCATAACAGGGAAGAGGTTTGAGAAGCAGTTGCAGAATCTAGTTGATAAATCAATGGTAACCACAAGTAAAACATTTACTTTGTGAGCAGTTAATTAACCAGTCTGTAACTGAGCAATATTAAGCATTTTCTAAGGGATGGCACATCGGTACTGAAAAACTGCTCTACGGTATCTTGTGATCTAGGTGTTATATTCTAGAGTAACAGTGACTTTATTATAGTTAAATAAAATCTTGTTATGTGTTGTATTTAGCTAAACTGGGCAGCTTTGTGGTTTGAATTCAGAGATGTCTGAAATTTTATAAGAAAATTTTTTTTCCATAGTATAAGCAGTATACTACTGAATATTGCTTTGGATTTTTAAAATTATATTGCAAGAAAAAAAACCTTATTTAGGAAATAATTTTCAGGTATTAAGTCTCAAACGTACAGAGAACTTAGTTCCTTGTTTAATCTCCTCAGAGGCATATATGAGCTCTTAAAAAATAACAGTGATGGCTTATTTACTACATGTTTCACAGCATTCAAAATACTGATTAAAAATTTGAGGCTAACAGTATATTCTCTGCTTGTGTATTGGAATATTTTTCAGATACCTCTAAGGAGGTCAGTTGGAGACAACTTTGTGGATATACATTTCCCTTTGTCTAGCTCCCACTGACTTAGTAATTTTGTGTTTCTTTAGCTTTAGGTATGAGTTTTGCTGTTCAAGACTTTTAAAAATTAAAAATCTTCTATGTTACGTTTATCAGTAATGAAAAATTTCTGACCTGTGCGTGTCAATTTATAGAATAAGGACATCAAACTTGAAGAGGTGAAATGTTGTGGCAATTTATACTCAAAGTGACAGAAAAAGTAAATGTGTGAGCTTCAAATGCCATTAAGTGTTTACCAGCTAATTCAAAAAGCAACAGTAAAATTTCAATTACTACACAGTCAGAGCAGAGACTTTTCTAAAGATATTTGTTCATTACAGTCTAGAAAATGGATTGATCTGTTAGCCTGATGCTGGTATTTAATTGAAAAGGAATGCTTCTTTCAGCAATTGCCTCCGTAATTACATTTCATTGCTGTCAAATAATGCTGCACGCTGTAGCCTGATTTAAATTTTTAGCAGACACCCTTTTGCCTTTATGAATATCTTTCTCTGGGAGGAACTCATGGTGGTAGAGTGGTAGAATGTAAGTTTTCGTAACAGCTTAGTCGAAGTATGTTCCACAGATATGGATGAGTCAGAGTGCTTTTCAGGTCTTGATAAATACAAGCACCCACTGAAAATAGACTGATGCACGCCCGTGTGTCTTACTGGTGTTTCAGGGGCCTAACTGCGTTCTTTTCATTTCTTAGTGTTTGTACCAATGCTTTTAACTGCTAAATAGGACTGAGTGACCTAAAAGTTAATGTTTCTTTCATGTCACCCTTGCTCTACCAGCTAGGTAGAAAATGAGAGAAAGAAGAGACATATGCTTGTGAACAGCAATAATTAACAAAAACTAGCAAAAAATTAATGGACATGTAGGTAATTATAACTGTTTATACTGAGACCTAGATTTCACATGCTAGATACAGCTTTATGAATTATACAGATTTCAGAATATCCATATGACTTTAAATGAATATATAATCTTATTAGTGACATGATACTTAATTCCGATTACAGAACCAAACGTTAAACAAAGTGTACAAACTTCTCAGCTGTTACCTTCTTTCTCTGGTAAGTTAGAGATAAATTGACCACATGTTAAAGATCAGCTGCTGATGAGCAAGTGATCAAAAGCTTTCCTTCGTAACCTGACTTGTGTGTCTCTAACCTGGTTACACAGCAGAAGAGAAATGGGGATATGTGTCGAGTTGTGAGGCTTTCAGACAAGGTCTTTAGGGCATGTGGCCTGCCCTGAGTTTGTGTGATTTGGCTGCGAATGGCATTTTTAATTCATGAACAAATTAAATTTTATTCCTCTTTTGAATGTACAAGCATTTTCCTAGTTTACCACTAAGTGGTAGTCTGAGTGGTAGGCTTTTCAGCTGGCACCTGCAATCCCAGGTGGCCTCAGTAACTATGTTTCAGAAGATCTATATGCAAAGAAATTGGTAATGTCCTTTTTTGTGTGTTTGTAGGTGGGGAATATGGAGCTGCTGAAATTCAGACACTAGTTTGCTGGGGTTAGAATTGGAGCTATGATTTTTTTTAAAAAAAAAAAAACCATAGAAAATAATAATAAAATAATCCTGTCAGCCAAGTACTTAATCTCACAGAATCAGCTTGACTCAAAATACCACAGGCAGTAATTCTAAGTTAGTGCTTATAAGCAAATGAGTACCAGCAAAGTCGTCTTGTCATTTCTGTTGGTGGAATGCATAAGCTATGGAAGAAATAAAGCTTCATGCCTCATGGATGAGGTTAGGAGAAATTAAAGTTTTCAGTTTCTGTCTTGGTTTAGAAAAAATGCCTGAGGTATACCTGCCTAATAGAAGGCTAGAAATTTAACATGCTTTGGAACATCACTTTCTTAAAAATAACATTTCTTCAGTAATATTGTTAATTTGCATATTTTATTTTTTATTCAAGTATTTATGTAAATTTTGTTCTTATATATGTATGTGAGAAACAGGTGAAGAGTTAAAGAACTCTTAGAAGGGATATACAGGAAAAGCAATACATGGTGTAAAAAGACTGAGGAAGTAGTAACAATGCGGTGGCTACATGGCATTACTCATAGCTGTTACTGCTGTGAATGTGCATTCGCTGGATAGATCAGCTTCCTTGGGTACAAAGTGTCTCAGAAGAATGTTCTGAACTTTTAAAAAGCAGTGTTTTTCTTCAGGGTCACAGTGATGGTGGGAGTCAGACCCTTCTCAGGATGGAACAATATTTTGTATGTGGTTTTAATTGCTTGTTGCTTACTAATTAACTTCTTCCTGATGGGATTTATGTAGAGAGAATATTCACCTTTGATTAGTAAGCAAACTGTTTTAAGACCAGTTTCATCCCATTTGCACTTTTAGTCCAGGCTGCCAGATTTTAAAAAAAGCTGGTAGCATGAAGTATGCTGTCCTCAATAGCTGCTGTAAATAGCTGCGTATATCCTGGACTGCTAGATTTCATTTAAGTTAGTCTGCCATGCCACAATAGAAACTCAGTTGGTTCACTTGCCATATGAAAAAGTTTCTTGAAAAGCAGTTTGGGAGGAGAGGGAGGGAGCAGCAAGGTCTTGGGCACATATATTAATCTCTAACAAGAAGCCTAAAATATTAGTTGAAGGAAAGCAAAAATCTTTTTGGATTTCTTTTAAAATTATTTGACTCTCAGTATTGAAGCTTGTATAATTTTCCTTTTGCACTGCCTTATTTGTGGGCACATACATTCCTACAAATCCCAACATTGCTGATAATTATTCTAGTAAAGTAATGATTTATTTTTTTTTCCTTTCAGCTGTTGCCTGTTAGGTTGGTGAAACCTGTCTTTTGCTGAGCTGGTTTCTGTTTTCCATGGCATAGAAGTTGGCCAGGTGTTCCCAACAGATAAAGAGAAAAGGAAATGAGGTTGCCTGAGGGAGTGCAAAGGCCTTGGCAAAAGTAGGAGATGGTGCATTGAAAGATGTGGTACTATTGATCTTTGGTGAAAAGTGCAACATTGTTGTGGTCTAGAAAGCATAAATCTTTTAACTGATTTTTTCCCCACTTTTTTTGGACTTGGGTACTGCTGTTGCTAGGGTTTTAGGAACATTTTTACATGTAGTATCTTTACTCATTTTTCTTGCATTGGTTTAATGTTTTTCGCTTTTCATACTCTTTGTGACCTGTGAGAATTCTTGCTTTTTTTTAAGGTGGAGGCAGTTCTGCTGTGTTACAGGCTTTTGTAATACAGACATCTAGGATAAAGTTTTAATTTATTACAATTACATTGAATAGTTCTTATTGAACAGAAGTACACTCTGGTTAGTATTATTACATATATGCAGTACATACAGGATTTGGGATTCTAGCTTGAATTACTGCATGTGTATGTGAGTGAGACTGAATTTTTTTGTCTATCTTTAGACAAGTGCCCTACAAGTTATTTTCTATCTAAACAAACTTAAAAGTAAAAAAATCTATTTGCATATGCTTGAAATGCGTATGAAGTTGCTAATTCACAGCTTATGGTACAAGGGTAGATATTTGAGAGGAGCTGACCTGATCTAGTGTTGCTACTAGCCCTGCTTGAAGTGGGAGGTTGGACTGGGTTCTGACCAAATTTTTTATGGATCTGTAAAGTATAAAAAAAATAGGTAGTGCATCTCTCAAGCGCACAGCTAGACAGTGTATCTTTAGTGGCACAGGGCTGAGCAACTGCTCGCGTCACATAGACTTTGTTTTTATGCCTTTTAGCTGTTTTTAAGTCATTCTTTCTCTTTGCTTTCCTTTCATATGTCTGTCTCATTTCCTGAAGCTGACACATTTTAAATGGCATCCATTATGTCCTTGCCCAGCAGGAGTGCCAAATCCTAATGTTTTCTTGGAGGACGGGATCCCTGAGGAAATGTTTGGTTTACAAAGGCTTCAAATCTAATGGCTTTCAAGGAAAGGAGGAGACGCTACTTAATTATTTGCTGGCTACATCCATCAGCTTTGCCCTTGAATCAGAGTGATCTTGAATGTTTGAGATCTACATAAACATTCAACTCTTTCTCCTCTAACCCGTAAACAACGAGTCTAGCATGAAGTTAGTCCTTTAACAGTCTCTCCATACAGTCTTGTTCCCAAGACTTGCTCACTTCCAGGGCATCAAGAGAAGACCCCTTCCATCTTGAAAGACTTCAGCTCAGCTCCATTTATGGCTGCTACAGAGGAAGGATGATGGAAGGTACAAAGCTGCTATTTTTGCCAAGTAGCGGCTTCCCATTGCATGTGAGCTGCCTACCGTTTCTAGACTGTCCTCTGCTCTGACGAACTGGGGTTTTCCTTTCACAAAAGACATGGATATTTCACCCAAGTCTCTTTATTATCTTTTCTTCCAATCATCAAGAATGAAGTGATAGAGGTGTTGTGCAGGTAGATAATGACTACCTGGTTGTAGGCCTCTACAAACGTCTGAACGTTTTCCAGTTCTGTTCTTGATGCTTTGGGTAGTGAGCTTGCTGATTCAGCCATCAGTCTTTGAAAACCTTCACATGTCTGGTACACAAGCAAGCCCAAGAGGTGGATCACAGAATATTACTCTATGTCTGTGTCAGCTTATTCCTACCTGAGTTGATGACCTTATTAAATGATAAAGACCTTTTTTTTGTGTGTGTCCTGGATTTTGGGGATGCTTTTATTATATCTGTTTAGAGAACCGATGGATCTGTTGTGGCAAGTGGTCAGTGGACTCTATTTGCATCAAAGTCTGTGCAGAAACCTGCCTTCTCTTCCTTCCATAGTGCTCTGACCTGTTCTGCGCATTTTCTTTTAACTGTGTACTTTACCAGACAGTGCTGAAACTGGCTTTTCCCTGTGGAGTATTCTTGCTTCCACATGGCCTTGAGTGGATCAATGTGTTTAAATCTTGACATGGAAGCAAAATTTCTTTTTTTTCCACATCTGTCCTTGAGTTATTTTGTTGCAGTGGTGAAATTAGAGGGAGATCACTAGCGTTACAAGTCTTATTAGTATGGATCATAAGAAATGTGATGTGTTAGGGATATGGAGGGGTAACCCTCTCTTCTAGTATTATCCTAGGATTGTAAGACATATGAAGCTCTTCAGACCTGTTTATACTTACTTTCAATTGGATCAACTCAAAGCACTCCTGGATGATTCCCCTGCTGAGAAAGCTCCTCATAAATAAGCCCAAGCTGAAGGCATGCTCTCATGAAGCAGTTTTAGATGGGGCAGATGTTGCTATGCAGCCTACTGCACGGAGAAGCCAACCTTGTCTCCTACTTTAACCTCGTAAACGTTGGGCAGACATTGCAGTGTATCTAAATGTTATCTTTAGATGATCTTTATATGCAGGCTTCCAGTTACAACTCAATCATTTGCTCAGTTTGTGTTCTCCCATTGGCATGTTTTGACTGTTCATTGAGAAGCATGTGACTCATTTTGCCTCAATCTCTGCCCCCCTTCGGTAGTCACTTTGGGTTAGTCATGTTTCTGACTGAAATGCCTTTATCTTGGGTTCCTGTCTGCTGGATACTGTGAGTTGTGCGTATAACATCCTGCTTCTTTCTTGCCCTCCCTTTTAATGTATCCCTCCTATCAGTCTACAAAAGTTCCATACAGTCAGAATCACATTGTACATCCTGTAAAAGGATACTACTTTTTACTGGTGTCAAAGAAACAGTTTGACCTCCTGTCAGGTCTTATTATTTGGGACTTCTGGTCTGCTAAAGATGCTTGTCTTGCATAAATGTTCTCAAGGTACAAGGAGTTTGGAAAACATGCCATGGGTTTGTCTCTGTCATAAGGCATCAATTGCAGGTGATGACTTAACATGACTAAAATAGTTTCAGTAAACAAAGAGAATTCAAATTCCCCATCTTATAACACTTGGAGATTCACTAGTTCCTTTCAGATCTATAATTGGAACTAGTGGCTGGCAGTCTGCTGCAGGGTACACTGGCTACCATAGTTGTATGATAAGACATTTAGGTGACACATCATGAATGAGGCATTCAGGATGCCCTTACTGGGTGCTTTTTATTTTTTTGTCTTTCCCATTTGGCATTTAGGGAGGACCTGAGATCAGCCTCTGAGATCCAGGAAAATAATGTTAATTCTTCTATTCCACAGCAAGTCTGTTTCCAGGATTGTCTGGAGATTCTCCGTTCTGTGGGTCTGACCAGCTAATGTGTCTATCTTCTGCAGGCCCCTAGGGTATTGCAGAAGGTAATGCAAGTTGTGTCTGATGTGATTTCATCTTTATTGACATGACTGATGTATTAATGGATTTGGAACCTTCATCTCTTCATGCAGATGTCTTGACTATTACTTTTATGAACAACTTTCCTTTTCAGGAACTTGGAGTGCAGGAAATCTGGCCAGAGGTGGAACATCTGCATGTAATAGTGTATTTACTCAAGATTATAGTAGGATTGTCTCAGAATTCCAGAAAGGCTCCTTCTTTCTTCTTTATGAATGATAGGAAAGCGTACGTGTGTTACTGGTAACATGAAGTGGTGTAAGGTTTTTTTTGGGTTTCTGGGCAAGTCTGTTGTTACTGAGAAAGTCCTTCCATGTATGATTTTAAAACAGATCTCAAGAACATTAGCCTGTTAGCTTCATCCAATTTCTTTTAGCAGCCAGTTTAGGACTTCAGTTTTCTTTCATTTTTGTGTAAAGGTGTTCTTTCAGTCTTTCTGACAAGCTCTCAGGAAATTTCGGTGTCTATTTAGGTAGGTTCTTCAGTGCCATGTTGCATGCTGGAGAGTCTTCATTGTTATCACTGCACGTTGGAAGATTTTTCTTCCAGCCCTCTACCTTGTCCGTGCATGTTCTGTGAGAATAGTTGTGATTTGGATGCTCAGAGCAGTGTGCTAAGGGCTGAACACAAATTCCTTTACAAAATAGTGTTCTGTTTATCAATTTGTTACAGCCTTACAGTGAGGAATGATCTGCAACTAAGTTACCTCTAATACACAATTCAAAAATGCTTTGTTAAAAGTAAATAAATGTTGTGAATAAATATGAAATAGCACCATCATAAATGGCTTATGAAAGAGCAATGCACAGAATTAGAAGAGAAACCTTCCTAAGCTGTTTATGCCAAAGCTGAATCTCAAAGCTCTTCCACTCCAAATCTCCTTTACCGAGACAACCAGCTGCGTACATTGAAGACCTGCCTCTTGGTGAGATGAGCTTCATTGGGTAGTTTGTCTCTGCATACCTGATGCCTCAGTTTGCATGCACTAAGGAGAAATTTGTCTTGATGTAGCATCAGTTTTTATAATTGATTGCCTTTTTGAAGTTTTGTGTGCTGTCCAGACAGATTGAAATTTTCCCTTTGCTGATTCTTTGAATCAGAAATTTATTTAGAACTTCTTTAGAAGTTCTACTCCTCTAACGAAAATAAGTACCATTCATTTTTCTGAGGATATAAGTGTAGCATTTTAGACCAGACGTCTCTTGTTCTGGTTTGGCTGATCAACTGATTGATTCAGTAAGAGGTACTCCTCTCTACATGTATTTTTGAGATTTAACACTTGGTAAATGTCTCCATGCCCTGAACTTTATTTTTTTTAATTCAATCTATTCATTAGCAAATGTATTTGATACAAATATCTAAATTGTGCTAAATGAATGTAGCTGATTACTGACTCTTGATTACCATCCAGATGGTATTCAGCTATGAAATAACAGTAGGCTTGGAGTAAGTAAATAAATAACTGTTGATATTTTTCTTCTGAAGAAGTCGTTGTCTTGTGCTGTTCATTTGTGGCTACCACAAGTCAGTGGCACAAACCCACCATGGATCATGAAACAGGTATTAACAATAGACTAACCATTTGAGGTTATGGTCTTCCTCTCTTTATCTGTCCACAGGAGCGGATATCTTAATAGCTGTTATCTCAGCAGGCAGGACTGTAGAAGGAAATTCAGGCATTTGAGAACTGATCCTCTCTTCCTCGCTGCCTTGTTCCTTCAGTATACAGTTGAACTTTGTACATATCTGAAACCTATAGCGCATGTGGTTTGGGTTGCATTTTTTGTGGAGGATTGTCCTTTACCTGTTTTCAAATGATCTCACTCATTCTTACCAGAGATAGCATTTCACAGGCTACCTTCTAATGAGTTTCATCATCTTTCTTATATATAACTTGGCCTTTTTGAAAACATGCCTTTTTTAGTTACTGTTTCCCTGATGGGAAGATTCTGGGTTTGACAGTTTCTCCTCAGAGTCTCCTCTTCTGGGTCACTATTTTAGGATGTGTTGTAACAGAGCAGAGGGGAAAAGTCTCAAGTTTGGGCACAAACTCTCTGTAGCATTTCAGAGAAATTGTCCTTTGGGAGACGCACAGAGCTGCAAGTGGACTTCCATTCATACGTTTGTTAAGCATGACACTAATTGAAGTGTCCAGCCAACAGAAAAGCTTTTAACTATCCACAGTCTTGGGTTCTCCGACAATCCATTCAATAGGCAGGTACTGTATGCAAGTCAACTGTAGTGTGATGATATACATGGACAATTGCATCCGAAGAAGGGCAACGAAGCTGGTGAAGGGTCTAGAGCACAAGTCCTGTGAGGAGCGGCTGACGTAACTGGGGTTGTTTAGTCTGGAGAAAAGGAGGCTGAGGGGGGACCTTATTGTGCTCTACAATTACCTGAAAGGAGGTTGTAGTGAGGTGGGTATCAGTCTCTCTTCCGAAGTAGCAAGTGATAGAATGAGAGGAAATGGCCTCCAGTTGTGCCGGGGAAGTTTAGATTGGATATTAGGAGAAATGTCTTCACTGAAACGGTTGTCAAGCACTGGAAAAGGCTGCCCAGGGAAATGGTTGAGTCACCATCCCTGGAGGTATTTAGAAGACATGTAGATGTGGTTTAGTGGTGGACTTGGCAGTGCTAGGTTAACGGTTGGACTTGATGATCTTAAGGGTCTTTTCCAACCTAAATGCTTCTGTGATTCTACCATTTAAAGAAAATGGGAACATTAGGGATGGAGATTTGAAATGTTCAATCTGTGTTTATGTTCACCTCCCATATGTCTTAGATACTTCTATGGAGCCCTTATTTTATCTTTAAAATATATTATCCATGTGGTTGAGGTGAAAGCAGTGGCTGTGAGGAGTATAGAGGTCCTTCATAAAACAAGTGTTGGAAATGGAGGGATTGGGCATGCACTTCTGAGGTTCTCTTAGGGTCTCTTAGACTCTTACAGTCTCTGCCTTGAGTGCTTTAGACAGTGCTTCAGTGCAAAAAATTGCTAATAGTGATTAGTCATCTCTTAAACTTTACATGCAGAGCTGTGTTGGCAAGGAGTGTAAGGAAGTTCCCACTAGTAAAATGCATAGCTATAAAAATAAAAAATTTAGTATTTATAGAGTTTTCCTGGCAAGGAGTGGCAGGGTATTTTAGCCTTTACCTCTTTCCTGACAAAACAGAATTGGGTAGAGGAATTTTGAACTTGGTGTGTCTTTATACTCATCAGACACTCAACCAGGGGTTCAGCTTTGAGAATTATGGTGTTTCTTCTCTTAAAATGCCTATAGACAGTTTTCTTGCATCATTCTTCTGTAAATAGATGGAAAAAGATTATGTCTGTTCCTACTGACCACATGTGTAGTTACTAGACTCGTTGGAAGTAAAATGGGGATTACTGAAACCTCCCATGCAAGAGTAATAGGGAGTAAGGCTGAGGAGATTTATTCAGGGAAGCTTCTACAGCAGCCAGAATGGGGAAGTCCAGTGTGAGGCTAATGTTTCTTGTTGATTTTCCGGTACAATCCTTGAAAAAAGAGGCAAGTTGGAAATACAATTTTCATCGTTTCTGGACCTACGTAGGAACTTTTATCAGTACTTCCCATAAGAGAATCCTTCTGTTCTTTAAGGAGCTTTACCTATGGTTTCTAGAGTTGATTTTGATACTGAAATCAAGAAATTGGCTTCTAAACCTTTGGCTTTTTCTATATTTTTTGTTCCTTTGAGTTATAGTCAGTCTTGCCACTGAGGAGTACTGCTTATATGTGGACAATGTGCTTATATTACAAGTGCTTCTAAAATACGTGATAAGGCTGAAACATATGTGTGTTGGACTTTGCTTCTTAAGGTTTGATAGGTAAACAAGAACTGAGAATATTGAAGTACCTTTTCTAATGTACAACAACTGCTTCCAAAGTTTCATGGTTTCGTCAAATGCATCTTTTCATTTTTTAATTTTTAAAATTATTTTTAATACTAAATCTCTCTTTACCAATGTACATTTTTCTATACTAATTTATAGACAATGGCTTTATTTTAAAGTTATTTCTAGTTTTATTATTTGTATCTTGGGAAAGGAAACACTTTTTTCATGAATTTTAGTGTTGCCTTCTGAATTCTGTTACAGAAGTAAATAAATGGATTCAGTGGATCAATGAAGTCATTGGTACATCTCCGGATTCATTACTCAGCTGTTATCTATTTATTTGACATAATTAAATCAACCATCTGTTGGGTGTGAGGGAGTCAAGGTTCTTGTGTTACTTTTTTCAGAAGAAATAAAATGAATTTTTCTGTCAGACTAATTTTGGGTAATTGTAAATTTTTTTTCTTCTAAAATCACCAAGAATACTTGCTTTTTCATTTAAAACATTGTAGCAGCATAGCTGTTTATTTTTAGTGATTTCTTGTTCATGATATATTTCTATCACTGAAAATATCTTTAGAGCAGAAAAAACAACAAAAAGTTGAAACTTCTTGAAACTTTTCATTGAAAACCTTAAATACAGTTGGTTAAGACAAGTGTTCATCTTTTGAACTATGGTCCCTAATACAGATTTTGCTGTGGGGAAGGAGAGAAATAAGAAAATCCATAAATATCTTAGTCTTTTTGAATATTTGAATCACATTTTCCATTTATTTTAGTAGTATTAGAATGTAGCCAAAGCTTTTGTTTGGGTTGAACAAATACAGTTGCTTTTATGCAACAGAGGCAAGATATGGGGAATCATCTGTATTACCTGGCTGTGGGTATTGGATGTGTGAAACTGAGAGTGTAAGCAAGGTTGTTGAAGAAGTGGTGCACACAGAAGCCTGCATCCGGGGAAATCTTGGCCTGAGTGAAGTTCTGGTGAGTCACTGCCAGTTCTAGCAGTTGAGAAGCACAGGAAGGTTATTGTATCCTGCCACTGCTGGGTGTCAACAGTGAGTCATGGATACTTCTGCTGCAAGGAGAATGATGCAAATAGATTTTGAGGGTTAAATTCTTCCTCAAATTATCAAATGTTCCAGTAAGTCTATCAGACTGTCTTCTGGGAAAATTAAGGTATGTTGAGTGTCTAGGTGCCATTATGCCTAAGTGTTACTTCATTATTATATCGGTAAT
Organism: Balearica regulorum gibbericeps; assembly: GCF_011004875.1. Taxonomy (NCBI): domain Eukaryota; kingdom Metazoa; phylum Chordata; class Aves; order Gruiformes; family Gruidae; genus Balearica; species Balearica regulorum. The sequence goes on from NC_046184.1 coordinate 67,965,474, forward strand.
AACTAATTAATTCACTGAATTTGTTATTTGCTTCTATATAGTTCGAATGTTTTAACACAAAACCAGCAAAGCCTAAAGAAGGGCTAGTGTGCTGAAAGCTGGTTTTTGTTTATCAGCTGATAAGAGTTACCACCTTTCCATACAAATCTTGTGCTCAGACCTTTAGACCATGACAATGGTGATGCTTTCATGAAAGCGTTTATTCATTCATTATTTATTGCTCTCTATCTTTTTCTGCTTTAACAGTTTGATTCACTACTTATATTGTCATTGTATTTAAGGGTTGGTGCTGTATTATTCTGGTTGTTATACCAGCACATACCTGAAAATGACAGTTGCTGCCTGAAGGATTGCAATGGTGGGAAAGTGATATGATGGTGATTGTTGACTAACAGGAATGTGATTGTGTCATTTGCTTAGCTGTTCTCCAGAGCTTTTTTTAAAAAAATATTTTATTTTAATCTTGACTAAGGAAAGGTTACATTTGTATGCTTTTAACTCCCTATTATATATACCCCATTCTTCTGACAGTATCTGTGATTTGAGTTTATAAATCACTCTTCACTAGTTGAAATAGCAATTTATTTTTTTAAAAAAAGCTTTTGTCGCCTATTCTGCATAATATACCATTTGAAACCATTTAACAGTTGGCTATTTTTTCAATTGCTATCACTTAAATTAAAACAATTAAATTGCCACTGATTTTTTTTTTTTCTTGAATTGTTCATGATAGATTAACCAAGAGAGGCTGCTCTGTCCTTTCTGTGTAAAACTAATCAAATAATGGGTTTATTTTTAGAGAAGTATATCACGTTACCTGGTATCCTTTTACATTTATTCAATGTTGTATATCAGGATTTTTAATGAGGTTTTTCTCAGAAAACAAAATCAGAATAAAAAAATGAACAAGTTACTAACTGTGACCAAAAAAAACCCACCCCCAAAACCATGCCTGCAGTGGAAAGCTGATCTTTAAAAGCGGCTTTCATTTTGTAATGTAGGAATGCAGATGAGTTAAAAAGAATGATACGACTAAGGTGTGTAATCTATGAAATTTAAAGTACAGACATAAGAGGTGTTCTTTTGTGAAAATTGGATAAATTGAAATAAATGTTAAAAAAAGATAAAATTGTAGAAATCTTTTGTGTGCATAGCTAGAAACAGACACAAAATTGGAGGCATGATGGATTTCTGCTTTCCATTTGTTGGCCTAGTGTGTAGTTCCTGCTTTTCTGACAATGAGATTCTGGGGATTTCATCCTAGACACCAAAGTGAAATTTTCCAGATTCAGCACTGCTTCCTCTACAATGTTACCCCTTCTGTTCTGGAAACTGAGGAGAGAAACGTGCTTTTTGAGGAAGGATTTTTCCATCCGGCTTCATTGCCTACCTCTGTGTAGTAGCTAGGGACTAACCAGAAGTTAATCCTAAAACTATATAGATTTGCTTTTCGCCTTCCTGTCAGTTGGAGTTTGACACTGATGCCAGCTATTATGTATGCAGTTATTAGTTTATGAAGATATTCTAAAAATTTTTGTTTGGGGATACAGATGTAAAGAGCAATCAGTTAGTCTGTGGCAGAACAAGGTGACAAATAGATGTCCGCTTTCAGTAGCAAAGTGCATGGAGTAAACCAAAGGTAGTTCTCTAATATCTTGTTCTCCAAGAAGAGTGTGTTTGTAAAGAGAAGCTTCTAAAAAGAACAAAATAAACCCCAGTTTCCCCCCCAACACCAGTACCAACAGCCCTGAGAGCTTAGATACATGTCTGGTCAGTGCTCGTTAGTCAGAAATAGCTATTGCAAATTATATGTATGGACTCCAGCTGCATTAGTGGTACTATGAGGAAATCTGAGGTTTGTCCTACTAGGTTAGGACAAGTTTATCCTAGCAGGTTAGGTTAGGTGGCTTGGGGTCTGATCAGAGGGGAGAAATACATATGAGTCTTTAAGAATTTGGGGCACTTCATTTTGATTCTGAGTTTGTAAATCGTCTGCTGACAATGTCCATAGCAAAAGCATCTCAAAACAGTGTTACCAACAGACTGTTTTAATGACGAGTAAAACATATGTTAATGTTAGGTGAAATCTAAAAGGAATGCAAGTGTTAAGAAATTTAGGATCGTGGGGTGGTATGTTAGTAATACGTTCAGGGTTTCTGTGTTGATTAGGTGTACAAGTCTTCTATCTAGTAAAGATCATCTAGGCATCTGTTTGAGCGAAAAAAGAGAGAAACTCTGCTGCGTTTAACTTTTATTTAACTCTTGGTCTGTTTCCTGACTAATGAGTAATGTCTACAAAAGCTATGAGAAAGTGGTGTTGGGAAAGGGGGGGGGCATATGGGGTTATTTCTCAGGGAAAGCACAGCAAGTTGTTCTGAAGTGTGCCTTAAACTTTGTGTTTAACCCAATATCACCACTGGCCCTTCAGCCTTGCTCTGAGATGGATTAGATAGAGGGAGTCCCCTCCCTAATTCTTTGTAGGTCGAGAACATGCCCGACAGAAGAGGAGACTTTGGGGGTTCAGAAGCCACCTTGTTCTGTTTCCCTGAAATAAAACACATAACACTAGACAAATGAGCTTTCCAGATTTTCAATGCTACAAGCCCCTCCCCCCCCCCTTTTTTGTAAAGTTTGGAATTAACAGAGTCTTATAAAACATGTAGCTCTGAGATTAATATCTGTGTTCAAACACTTGTGCCATGCTTAAGCTCTTGTTAGAGTTGGTTGATTGATTCCTCGAACTCACAACAGGGAATTCCATTTTCCTTTCTGTCTTGACAGTTGTTCATACAGATGTATCAACAGATCAAGATGCTTCTCTGAATAGTTTTTAAATTCAGAGCACTTAGTTACAAGATGATTTGCATAAATACACTTGAACCAAAAGACAGTATTGTACAGCATTTCTATCCATTTTATCTCTATTTTTGGAAATCTGGAACAGTGTTATGTAGTCTCAGTTTGGTATATGAAGAAGCAAGGAAGTTCAATCATTGCTCTGCAGGAACCTCAACAGCATGACATACTGCTTGAATGACCATGTAGTAATGATTGGTTGAATAAGTAGTTCCTGAAAAGATTTATTAAAAGCCAGTATTCATTCAGCGAGAGATTTATCCTAAATGATTTTACCAACACGTCTATACGAACTGTCCATTTTGATCCATGGGCAACACAAGACTATTCTGTTAGATAGTTTTATATTTATTACAATGAACTAAGATCTCCTTTATGTTCTTCTATCTATTCCCTTGCTTCCTAGAGTGACGTGCAAGGTTAGACAGGACAGTATTAAAGCTTTTCATTGACAAAAGTAGTTCTAGCTGTCAGTCCTATTGCAGATACCCATTTGAGCTTGTCTGATTCATGTTCTGATCAGATGCATTTCTGATGCATACTAAGACCCAACTTACTGCACCTGATGGCCTGAGTGTTGGGTGACTGAGCACTGCTGTCAGAGGGAGTTGCCTTTTGCTTTGAAAATTGTCATACCTAGCAGGAAGATGTCTACGGGGAAGAACCACTCTTCTGAATGGAAAAACATTTCTGTTTAGGTATTTTCATCACATTATAGGATCCAGTAAAGATTTTCATAATGAAAATCCTTGACTTTACTTCCAAAGCAGCATGTGAGCCTAGCGTCTATCAGAATCATGGTACATGTAGCAGAAATTTGAATGCTTCCTATTCAGGTAGGTTGTGCTACGCCTCCTCGTTTCCAGAGCTATCCACGTTCCTCTTCATGCTTTCCTGTCACTTATTTCTTGGACTCCTTCAAGGGGATATTGTGTTGCCTCTGAAAGGTCACAGGAAGCTCCTTTAAAACTTAGTGTAATGTGCTGTGTTCTGCTTTGCCATCAAAGGTGCTGCTGTCATTCCAGCAAGAGGGTAAATGCCAGAACATTTTGATCAGAGTTTTTTTTATATATTCTTTTACAGGGACAATGATTACTGCAGCCATATTCTAAATTTATCCTGAAATTCCAGTAACACATTTGATCTGCCTGTCTTCCCAAAACTGTACTCAGCATAAGAGACTTGATGTATCCAGAGAAAAAAAAAACCCATGTTTTTAAGTCTGTTCCTTTGTGAGTGTAGCCAAGATTTCATGGCAAAGAGCTGAGAAGATAACATGTATCATGTCAAAAACTCACAAGTTTGACAAGGCTTAGTTGAGTCTCACTGATGGTTACTGTTACTGTAAATTTTGTTAAAAATGGATTTCTATTTTCTTCCTCATTGCATTTCAAAGAAAATGAGAAAAGTTATGAAGATGGAAGGGATGCATATCTTCCATTTGGCAAGAACTTGACTTGCTTGTGAGAACTTCAAGCCCTAATATTGCAAGATAGACTTAAAATGATTGCTGCCATCCTGGCTGACTGCTGTGCATTGATAACTATAAAAAAAGCCCATACTTCTTTCTTCAAGAAGGGGCAATGAATGAGGGTGGGGTTTTTTCTGTATATAGCAGTGCACAAATTATAGTCCTCTACAATGGCTGATGATGTATCTGGGTACTGCTCTTGTTTCAGCTGTCATTTTAGTCCTTTTGGATTTTGGGCCAATTGAGTATGAAAGTCTGCAGTTTTTCCTTATTGCGGCTTAAAACAAGAAAACCATGTGCAAATACTTTTCCAGGAAACTTGTTTTACTTTCCCTGAAGAATTGATGACATGGCAAATATGAGAAGATGCAATGCTTACAATTTTGTATGGGATAGTGAACAGCTAGGAAGGCATATTGCAGAGACTAAAGCAAGAATCAAAGTATTACCATGACATAGCCAAATTTGTCCCGTTGTCTTGTGAAACAGTGGTATGAGGTGTTGGGCATACAGGGCCTCTGCACTCTGTAGTCATCTCCCTAAGATGACTTTTGCCTTGCGAGGTTGCCATCTACTCAGCATAAGAAAAATAATAAGCAGGTTCTCAAAGCCTCATTCTACGTGTGGTTTGTGCAGCTGAGAGACAGCAGCTAGTTTTTGCTGTTGGTGTTCTCCCTATCTTGGTTGAACTTGTGCAAAGACTCCATTGGCAAGAACTTTCTATGTGTCACAGTACAGCCACATGTTGTTTATGAGATCCTGAATGTCACATGTTCTATTATTTGATGGGATCAAGTCCTTTGTGCATTGTTCTCACATTTATGGCCATATGTGGTCATCTGATGCTTTTATTGCTCAAGAAAATGTCTTTAAAAAGCCAACAAACAAAACCCCAGTAAAGTTCAGTGTTTTCAGATTGCTGGTGAGCCGCTGTCCAAGTTTTTTAGTTCAGTCTGATGGGGCTAGCAAATATTTCATTTCTTCAGCTGAGCAGCCAAATATTGGGCTCTTGATATCTTATCTGGACAGTAACTCAAGTTCTTGAGGCACAGATTTGGAAAGAACACTCACCTTTGTGGTCATCAATCCATAGTCTTTGAGCATTGGGTAGCTCATGAGCTCTTCCACTGTTGCTTGCAGGTGAAGAATGCCACTATGCTGTATTTTGGATTGACAGGGAGAACAAAGTATTGTATTGTTCTGGGCAAGCAGATGTTGAAAAGCTTACAGGTTTATATTAAATCTAAGTCTTTGAAATATTCTCAATTTATGTATCACAGCCTACCTTGTAATTGTTTCTTCAGTTCTCAGCAGTCACAAGCTTGAAGTATTCAAAAAGCTTTAAAGACTAGGTCTACTCCATATTTTGTACCCTTATGTGAGAGGTATAGGGTTTGTGCATACAGATGAGGTTATTCAAAATATTTCAGTCAAAATATTCTTGTGGGACCCATGCATGTGTGCATTAAGATTTATACTGTAATCTCTCCAAACCAACTAGTATAGAAGAAGGTTTAAATTGGGGGGGGTGGAGAGGTTGGCAAGGGGAGGATGATATGAATAAAGTAGTCAACAGCTTTCTTTAGCATTGATTTTTCTTATAATACTCTTTCATTATAAATCATCAGCTATTTTACCTTTTTAGAGCATAGTATTGATGTATGCCCATATCTTGAAAAATACTAAACACAAGATCAAAGGTTGTATAGCAGAGCACCTTTTATCTTAGATTGATTCCTTGCATCAGCTAATGGAAAGTTATATTTGCTGACCTCCCTAATAGAGGTGACTAATAAGAATATGTTTTTGCAGAAAAGCAAATTAAAAAAAAAATCCTAATCTATTAACAAAATGAGTCATGTTTCATATAGATGCTATTAATTTGAAAATATTAGACATCTATACACATGTAAACGTTAAAATTCTCCTTCCCTTAAGTACCATAATTTCTAATTACTTTCATGGGTGAGAGGTTCACAAAAGCTGAATTTGGCATTTAAGCACCTATTCCATGGATGCAACATTTAGAAGTAATCTATACAGTAGATGAAATTGGGTGTGTTGTATATACATGCAAAATGGCATAGGATCAAACTCTACGAGTTTTATCAAGGCTAACCCAAATATAGTTCAGTGTGATGTTTTTGTATTGGCTTTTTTCTTTTTTTTTTTTTTTTTTTTTAACAGAAAAGGATCCATTTTATCAACAGTTTGTGACCAAAGAAACTTGTACTTGCCAGACAGGGGAGACAGAAACTGTAAAGAATTATGTTACTGCATTGTATGAAACTGCATATGTGCAAGAACTCTTGTTTCTTTAGCGGCATAAGAACAAATAATCAAAGCTCAAATTTGTATATAAATAAAACATGGTATTTTAGTAGTGAAATGCTAACCCAATTTGGACAGCCTAGTGGGAAACAGAGGTTAAAATCAGTATGGAAATTGTTGATTCCTATGAGAAATTCTAAACATCCCTAATCCCAAAGTGCCTGTTCGGAAGAAAGATGAGGGGAACTTGAAAGAATCCAGTTTCTGCACTCCAGGATCATAGCATGCTGACACTCAAAGTGTGTGAAATGTAGATGCTAGGAAGATTTGCATGAGAAAAAGCTTTTGAAACACACTAAACTACTTATGTAGATGTACCTGTGGAAATTTAAACATGTGGTAGCTGGGACTAAGTGGTATGACTTTAGAAATAATTTTCCTTTGAATTCTGTTGCCTACTAGACCATTTCTGGTATATGCTACAGAGCTCAAATTCCCTTAGGAAGCCAGAGAACTGTCAGAATTATCTTCATAGTTCAAAAACTGATAAATAGGCTGATGTTTTTCAGAAGTTTACTAGGCTTGCCTATGCTTTACCAGACTTTTTATTCCTATCAAGCAGGTATGCACAAATTTCTTCAGAATAAGTTATGTTTTTACTGTGCATCAGGTATTCTATAGAAACTGCTCATATACACACTTTATTCATTGAAAATAGAAATGGCTTACCCTTTTTCTTTGTACGATAACCTGCTTCATTTTTACCATAGGTAAAATCTTTCAGGTGGTCATTTGCCACTGAATAACTGGTGTACTGTATTAATTCTGTTTTACCTTGCAGCCTTTTTTATGGATGTACCGGTACACTTAGTATGAGATGATTGCATTGCAGGTTTGGTTCTTCTGTGGCTACAGGTTTATTATGTTGTTTCTGATCTGCTTACTTTAGGAGTTTAAATTCATTCCTCCTGGTTTGCTTGTGGGGGTTTTTTGGTACAGTCGAGGTGAAGGAATTAGGCTGCTGCACACTGCCCCCTTAAACCAAATGAGTCATTTTGTGTGAGTCTAGTTCAGCTGACAAATGTATTACTGACAACTTAAGCTCTTTATCTATAGCACTTTTTTACCATCGTGCCCTTTTGCTGTCTCAGAGATAATGCAATGTATGGTTGTCTTTAAAATACAAGTCTCTTTCTTTGACTCTCACAAATTAAATCCTATTAAAATCATAGCTGTATTTTGTATCTAAGCTAAACATTATAAAAATCACCATTCATTTCCATTTAAATAAGGGTTTTAAAGCCCCTGATCTGTCTTACAGGGCATATGTAGCATTTCTGGAATCAGCAAGTTCTGTTTCATCACAGCCCTGCTGGACACCTGACATTAGCCCTTTTTTCGGTTTCTTTGCGTGGGCTGCAGATGAATGTCAGCAGGGACTCCCTCAGACAGCCAGGCCTTTGCTTCTTCGGTGCATTCAGCAGAATCTATTTCCCAGAAACGCCGCCAAAATGTTAACTCTTTGAGAATGGGAGAGAATGATTTCCCATAGTGACCAAATCCTATTCTAGCATTTGGCATGTGATTTCTTTTGAGCTGAATGTGGTTCATCCTCTTACAAGTGTTTGAAAACCTTTAGTTGTAAAGAACATGTGTATGGGAGGAATCATCATAAAGCAAAAGTCTGTGATTGCGCATGAGGATTTGCTGGCAAGAAAAGCACCTTTAAGTTCTGTCCTTTTCTAGTGATGTGTGTTTGAGGGTAGGCCTTACTGAATTGTCCTTCTGAAATAAAATACGTCATAATTATTGCATCTTTTCTTTCCAGAGTAGTAGCATTGTAGTCACGATGATCTAAAGACAAAAGTAAGGCAGTGTTTGTAGGTACTACATCTATTTCAGACCTGGAAGGACTTTTGTAGGTGAAAGTTTGTTGCTTTTTCCCAGCTGTAAAAATAGTTGGCTGAATAAGAGATTAGCTGTAAACTGGCATCTTTAGAAACCTAGTTGTTGGTCAATTAACAAATTACGTCTGTCTCTTTTTTTTTTTTTTTTTCCTTTATCCCTAGGTTGGATCCTGAAAAATAAATACAGAAATATGTGATATGTAATAAAAAACACAAACCTGTCCTATGTCTTTCCAAGCACTTACTGTTTTCTACATGAAGAACAGCTTGATCACGGAGCAGATTTGCAGAAAACTGCTGAATACATGGACTTCATAAAGTTGTCATTCAGTACAGGATGTACTGGCATTGTGGGTTAACAGTAGAAGTAATCAGGAAGTTTTTAGTAGCTAAGGTTGTCAATATTTTTATAAGAATTTTTTATTGAATCTGCAGATTTCAGCAAAACTTTTGTTAGGAAAAATATTTTTTCCCTGCGGGGTGGAATTTCTGATTAAAAATTAGGGAAGAGTGAGATCGACCCCTGAGCAGGAAATAGAGTTGGTCAGAGATGTTCACTAGAGTGTGGGAGATGCTAAAGGGTCTCTTGGCTAATTCAGACAAAGACCTTGAGCCAAGATTAATCTTCCCTTTATGACACCGGGATGTGAGAGATGTAGGTTTAAATTCTGAAGTCAATCAATATTCAGATATTTGTACAAAGCAGGATCTCTCTCAGTCCCTCTGTAAGAATATCTTGTTGGAGATCCACCCAAGAACAGTGTATTGCCTATTGGCTATAGCTTCATTTGGGATGTATGAAGGTGATGAGTAAGATCTTGAACCTTATCTCCCAGGTTGAAGCTTTTCTAACACACACCACTAAGTATTGTAGTAGGACCTCTCTTTTTCTCCCTGTCTTTTGCATCACCCCATATTCTCTTGCTCATGAATATGAAAGTCTTCAGTGTTCTCCTAGTGTAAGAGCAAAATTTTTAAGTTGTTCAGTTTTGCAGAATGTAACAATTCTTCCCACCTCATTGTGACACATTTCTGTGACAGTGTCATACAATTGCATGTTATGTTTTCCCTTGTTGCTGGGAAAGACTAGGTTCTTCTCTTCCTTTTTGCTGATTGTTGACAGGCATCTCTTGAATGTACTGAAATTTTTCTTGGTATTCCAAAAATTAATTTCCCAGGTTAACTTACTTAGAATTTAAATCCAGGAGATTAAGGAGAATTTAACTACAGAAATGTTTAGTGCCTAGGTGCCTCGCCTGTGTTGTGGAACCCACAGTTCTAATTTAGGCATTCAGACTTCTTGAGTAAAGTATGGGATGAGTTATATATCTGATCACAGTAGTTACAAAGACAGTGTCTGCAGTGTGAATAGCCTAAATCAGGCAACGAAAAACAAACCGACAAATGTGTATTGGAATCTTAAACACCATAGCTTGGTAGGTCGAGCTCTGTCTTGCAAAGATGAGTGTGGAAATCTTTTCTTTAAAAAGCATGTCACAATGTAATCCTTTCTTTCAAAATCATGCTAGTAGCAATGGCTGCCTCCTTTTGGCCTAAAATGTAGGGTTAAAATACAGGTCTTGGCTGTAGAGTATCAAATTCCTTTTTCTGTCTTTCATATGTTGAAATGCACGTCCCCCACTTCCTTTGGATTGGTAAGATGATAAACATTTAAGTTAATTGGAAGTATTGCTATTCAGGTCTTTCTGTTCTTACGTCTTCTACCAATTAGAATAAGAAGCTGTGTTCTCTTTAGTATTTCTGTCAAGCCTACTGAATCTTTAAATATTTCATGCAAAATAGAAAAGCTTCAACAGGGAGAGATTAAAAGATCTGCCTGCAGCGAGGTTCCCAAACTCACCAGTATAGCAATAGGTACATTGCATTATCCTGGGACTGCAACAACAGGACTGCTTTGTGAACCAAATACAAGGAACTTCTGTATCATTGGCTGTAGTCGTACTGGAGGTTGGAAACTCATCTAACCAATCTGCCAAGGTGTGGGAAATGTGAATTTGAATTATGTTAGGTGGAGTCGAAGATCGAATCATGTTTTGATAATTACAGATGTAAATTTTGTGCTGTTGGGTGAAAGGCAAACTCTGTCCCTGCGTAGAGCCTGGTTAACAAACTTTAAGTTGCCCCTTGTAAGTAATACAGGTAGAGGAACACCTGGCATGAGGTGATGTTTGCACCTTGCCCTTTTAAGATTTACATTTGAGGTGGGCCTTAAGGGGCTTAGATCTGCCAAGAGAAATGTACTTTGGGCATAACCAGCAAGAGACTTACTAGAGAACTGTGTTCACAAAAATATCTTTGTGATTTGTAGGTGTAGATATAATTTGTAGTGAGGCTTAAAGACCAATTTTCATTACTTTGAAACCCAGGGAATCCTCAAGGTCTGAAATAAGAGCAATAAGCTTCAAGCAAAGTACAGGTTCAGCATAATTTCTTTGACTTTAATTATGTTACCTTTATTAAACTATTTAAGAAAAACATGATGGGTACTTATTCAGCAGAGTGACGTAACCAAGCTCAGTGGCATTAAAAGTATTTTTACATGTTTATTTCTAGATAGGACAATTTCAACAGTATTTTTTCAAGTTTGATTGAGGGTCTCTAGTCAGGTCCTGGAAATAGGATTAAGAACCAGTGGCTAGTATTGCATGAACTTGGGAAATGTTTTGCCTTTCTGGGATAGTCACTGATTTACAAGGGAAGTCCAAGAAATAGTGAGAAGCTGGTAAGATTTGCCATGTCCTTCAAAGGGAAAAGGATGTTTTCTTAGAAATTATATAGAAGACAAGCTATGTTAACTGAAAAAGTAGTTTATTTATGGTGCCAGCTAATAAAGGGTATTGTTGTGTTATTCTGAAAATCATAAAAAATTTTTGGAAAGCAGATAAAAGAACCCATTTTGCATACATCATGCACGTTGGAAAGGAGTGGGTGTCAGAAGCATAGAATAATTTTCTATGGTGTATTTTCCAGTTACCTTGCACATAATGAAGTTTGTTCTCAGCTGAGCAGTTCAGAGAACAGTGATAGTAATTCATAAGCTCAGTGCTAACCCTTCTCTTGCCCCACCTCTTCAGTTTTCCTGGGAAACTGAATTCAAGGCAGTTGCTGACCATTTTTGTTGGGTGTTCCAAACACTCTTGTCCTTACTTAACAGACTGTTTAATAAATACTGTTTGTAACTGTTACTAATTTTTTTTTTTTTTCACATCATGTTTCTGAATCATATAATAGATTCCAGTTTTTTGACCCAAAACTTGCACGGAGGATTTTCCAGCATTGGGGGAGATAATTGCTGTGGGTCTGAGACACAGGTTTTGCCTATGTAACCTGAAATGAGATTTCACAGCAGATCAAATGGTAAAAATGCAGAAGTTTGGTTGTGGTGATTTAGTCCATTGATGTTTATAAATAACCCAAGTTTGATTCTGAGACAACACTGAGTAGAGGAAGTAATTTCATTTAGTAGATGATGTGGTTGTTCAGAAGAAGCTCTTTTCTCGCCCGGGAGAAAGGAAATGCTGAAGTGGCAGTATGTGGAGAGGCAGGTGGAAGCATATGGGAATTTGTTTGTTAGCTGGAGGAACAACACACAGCTGGGCTGTGGATAAGTAGGGCTTCTCAAATGCAAATGAAATTAACTCATGTGTGGAATTGTAAAGTTATAACTAGTGATGTTATTGTTTGAGCTTAATGAAATTTAAGGGTATTCTTTCACTAGTGCTGTTGTAGTCCTACTGACTTTACTGGTGTTGTATAGGTACGGATGAGGCAAACCTTTTCATGAGTGCAGTAGGTTTTCTTTTACACCTTGGTCAACCTACATTAATTGAACAGATGTAGTAGTTTTGATTGTCTGCCTGCACGCTGGTGTCTGCTCTTGTGAGACACTACCTGGAGTACTGCATCCAGCTCCAGGGTCCCCAGTACCAGAAAGACATGAAGCTGTTGGAGTGAGTCTAGAGGAGGGCCATGAAGATGATCAGAGGGCTGGAGCACCTCTCCTGTGAGGACAGGCTGAGAGAGTTGGTGTTGTTCAGCCTGGAGAAGAGAAGGCTCCAGGGAGATCTAATTGCAACCTTCCAGCACCTGAAGGGGGCCTACAGGAAAGCTGGAGAGGGACTGTTTATCAGGGAGTGTAGTGGCAGAACAACAGGTAATGGGTTTAAGCTGAAGGAGGGTCAATTTAGATTAGATGTTAGAAAGAAATTCTTTACTGTGAGGGTGGTGAGGCACTGGAACAGGTTGCCCAGAGAGGTTGTGGATGCCCCCTCCCTGGAAGTGTTAAAGACCAGGTTGAATGGGGCTTTGGGCAATGTGGTCTAGTGGAGGGTGTCCCTTCCTGCAGCAGGGGGGGTTGGAACTAGATGATCTTTGAGGTGCCTTCCCAACCCAAACCATTCTATTGATTTTATGATTTTTGTGATACAAGGTAGATCCCAGGGAACAGTCCATCTGACTTGTTCACGTTTGGGCTAAGATTGTAAGCAGTCTGCCACTCTTGAGGGAATATCTCATCCCTGTAATCAGATCCTTGTTCGGTGTGTTAGTACTTCTTGGTTATTGTCTTAAATACTTCTGTCTTGCAGAGAAGAAAACAAATGTTTATCTAAATATGAAGTGAGGACTTTTTTCTAGGTTAACTGTGCTTCTATATTATCCCATTGTTAACCCCCGCTATTCAGAGTCATTGAGGCAGGATTTATTGTCTTGTATAACCACAGATTACTGCTGATCATTTGAGCGACTTCACGTTCCTCTTTGTAAGGTGGTAGTTTCTGTTCTGTACTACAATTCTCATGCATAAAATTGCATGATGTGACCCTTCTCCCCAGTCAGCATATATCCAGTTTTCTATACTTGTAGTTCTTCCTGACATGCTGAGGTTTCTTCTGTAAGTCAACTGGGAAATCTATGCTACGTGTAGTTTTAGTACTGAAGACCTTGAGAGCCTTCATGGCTGATTATGTTTTATTAGATGGTATGTAAAATTCTAATAGGGCACATGTCCCTCTGGTCTGTCAAGATAGTAATTCTAGTCTAGGACTTCTTGCGCAGAATTCCTCTATAGGGTAGGGCAAAACATCTGGAAAAAAATATTTTAAGGCTCTCAGCTTACTGACAAATGCCTACTGACATTTTCCCATTTGAAATAGTGACTCACCCAAGTTGGTAGAAGTGGAAGAGTCACCCGAGTAGGAGGTTTCTAGTGTTAAGCAACTTCTACCAGGCATAGGAGGGTCTTGAAATTTCTGTAGTATAACCCAGTTCTACCTCAATTCTGCTTTCAAAAAAACAATGTTGGTCTGTCAGTGTTGCAGTTTCCTCTTTGCTGGTAGTTCAGGAGGACTGACGTGGCTCATACTGTTCTCTTTATTTCTCCAGTGGAGGAAATCCTCTGATTTTATTTACTTATTCTTTTAGCACATGCAGATGACTATCCAGGCTCTCCAAGATGAGCTGCGGATCCAGCGGGACCTGAACCAGCTGTTCCAGCAGGACAGCAGCACTAGAACCAGTGAGCCCTTTGTGGCAGAGCTGACAGAGGAAAACTTCCAACGACTTCATGCAGAGCATGAACGCCAGGCCAAGGAGCTATTCCTGCTACGTAAAACCTTAGAAGAGATGGAACTGCGTATTGAGACACGAACAAGACCTTAAATGCACGTGATGAGTCCATCAAAAAGCTGCTGGAGATGCTGCAGAGTAAAGGTCTGTCAGCAAAAGCCACTGAGGAAGATCATGAGCGAACAAGACGGTTGGCTGAGGCAGAGATGCATGTGCACCACTTGGAGAGCCTTCTTGAACAGAAGGAAAAAGAAAACAACATGTTGAGGGAGGTAAGTGACCAAGCTCTGGGTTTGTTCCAATTGTAAGCTCCTCTCTGTCTCCTCTCCATTTCACAGCTGTAAGGAAAGAATCTTTCATCTTCTCTATAAAGTGTATTTTACGTTGCAAACTTGACAGAATTTGTCCTGTTGTTTTAAAACTTCTTTATGTCTTTGTTGCCTGTGCTTTCTGGGGTTTTGTGCTTTAGGCCCCACTTTTTCTATAGTCTCCATATGAAGCTCTGGAGGTGAATTGTAAAATTCATTCTTCCGTTCTATTTCAGTTTGAGAGAAAGTAGCTACCTGTATTTAGGAGAGAGCTGAGAGAAATCTTTGCAGGAGTAATGGATGATTGCTCTAGGGTTTCCATGGAAACAGTCGTCTTGCTGTGAAGGGTATTTGATAAAACTATTAGCTGCCCTGGATGCACAGCCAAAAAAAAGATTACTTAAAGGGGCACTGCTGCACACATAGTAACCCCTTCCCCCCCATCCCTCTGAAAACAGAAAAGAAAAAACATTGTTATATCTGTATTGCACCTTAGAGGAGTACAATGGCAGGCATTCTTCACTATTAATCATTCTAAACTAATTAAAATAAAATATAGGCTACATATCATTATCTTAGAAAAATAAAGGAAAATGAGTTGGTTTGTAGGCAATGTCATTAAGTTTCTTGATAGTTAAATGCATTTTCCTCGTCAGCCACCTTCCTAAAGTATTTTAATATTAACTTCTAAAAGGCTAGTAATTCAATGTGTGTTGTGTGCATACACATGTATGTATGTATATGTGTGTATTCACTAATGATAAGATTTTCTATAATGATAATTTTGCATACATCTGTAGATTGAATGCATGAATTGATAGTTACACGTGTATGTGTAATATGTGTGTGTGAATCTAATGACCTGTTTTGGGCATTGCACGTCTACTTTGTGGTTCAGCATTTTTTTGAAAGCCTGACACATACACAAGGTTTAAGCCTCCTCTCTAAGACACCAGGGAAGCAAGGTCTGGCACAGAGGTTTTTGAGATGAGTATTTGCAGCAAATAAATATTTCTTAATACCTCTTATTCATATGTTTTCTATGGCCTGACCCATTGTACTTGTGCTCTTGCAAGCATTTATATAAGAAAGCTAGAGCCCATTGCATTTCTGAGCCAGATTTAGGACAGATTTATTTTTTTAGAGCAGTAATCTCTTGAGTGTCTGGAGTGAAGATAATATTATTCCAGAGTTTCTACACTACAGTTTTTCCTTTATTTAGCAACCAATGATAATTCTGTTCCAATTCTTGTATCTATTTCAGGAAGAGTCCCAAATGGCTTCCATTTGTTTCTGCTTTAAGTCCAGCAACATAAATGAAAGCTGGCAGGAGCTGTGTAATTTTTTTAGGAATGCAGTTAGTTTTGTTTCTGCTACTGATGAGTAGATGTTAGGAGATAAGAATTCTTGTTTCATTCACACATGCCTGGAAATCATCAATCATTTAAGTCCTAGCCTTGATAATAAAAGTTTTCCTGGAGAAGGTAGAGATGACACTGACTTTGAAAGTGCAACTGCTGTTTATCTAACATTTTAAAATGAATTACTCCTTGCTGCTCTCCCAGCTCTAATGCATTGAGAGGAGAAAGGCAGGTATGCTGTAATTTGTAGCTCAAGCCATTGATATGGTGTGAGATCCAGCCTCGAAGCTGAGCACCCTAGTAGCCCTGGAAACATGGTGCCATGTGCAGAGATGCCAAATTATCTCCTTATGGAACTGGGTCACATCAGGAAGGGTTTTGTTAGTACCTGTGTGTTTTCCCTGAGTTCTGAGCTAGACTGAGCTAACTGAACTCAGTCTTGTCTGCATGAAACTTGGGGGTCATGCCTGGGGCTCCAGGAGGCTGGAGAAAATCAGTGGATGTTGCTGAACTGTAGCTGATTGCATCTGACTTGCTGAGCACCAAGTTGCTCTGCTCTGCAGGATCTGGTTCAGAGTTGCTATCACAGTTCCACACTTGGAAGTTGTCTCTGTGCAGAACCTCTTAGATGTGTCTGCATCACCCTCCTCAGCTAATCTTTAATTATGTGTTTATCTCTATTTTGATAGTTTTAGATTATTTTAGCCCTTTGCTGCCCCAGATACTAACTATGGAATTTTTGAGCTACCTCAAAGAAATCAATCTACTTTCTTGATGGTTCTATATCTAGCATTACCAGTATCTGGAAAGGCATGCTAAACTCTTCTTTAAATACTGCTGTTAAAGGAAGCATTAGTGTCTCAAAGAAATTTGTATGTGCTTGGGAGGTCAATGTTTACGCTTCATGTTCTAATGTATTAGAAAAGCTGAGAAAAACTTTAATAGCAGTTTTGACCATCTTAGCTAAAGCAAGTTCTAAGATGTCAGAATCTACTAGTACTGTTTCTGACTTTACAGGTGTGTTAGACTTCTGGTAAAAATCTTTGCTAAAAAAAAAATAAAGATCTGCATATTGAAGCAAAAAAGTATCCCTCCATTTTTCAACTTTGAAGCCTACATGTAATTCAAAGTGTAATGTTGAGACTCAAGGTCATCAGATGGTTTCTTAGACAGTGCAAATGCAGTGGCCAGCAATCTGACCTTGCAAATTAAATGTGAATTCATTATTTCTTCAGCTATTGCTATTACTGTGATAAAGATTGCACTAATTTCCTAAGGAAAGGAAATTCTCAGAGTTGTGGTTCTGTTAAGATCATAACCAAGGAGTGGCTGTACTGGTTTAGGCCAACAAACCCTTCAGTCCAGCATTCTGTTTCACATAATGGCCATATGCAGACACCCAGGAAAGGGTAAGAACAAGGCAAACATGATACTTCTCTGTAATGCTGTCCCATCTTCCCTTGTCAGCTTAGTATCCTCCATGGATCTGCCATCCAAGTACGTGGTCAGTATCTTCTTGAGCCCACGTAAACTTTTGCAGCTGTAGCGTCATTTGGTAAGTGGTTCTACATGCCTGTTCTCTGTTGCAGGAAGAACCTGCCTCCCAGTAGCTTCATTGACAGCCTCTTGTTCTTGAACTGGAAGACACAGTGAACGGGTGATCACTACCAAGACTCAGTGCCACTCACAATTTTAGATTTGTCATATGCCTTCCAAGTTCTCTCTTTTTCCAGGCTGAAAAGTTGAATGCTACTTAATTGTTCTTCATTTAGAAGATATTGCATATCTTTGATCATCTCCCAGAGCACTGTCTCAGCCTCCCATATCGAGGTTAATAAATAGATTGTCCTGCAGGTAGTGAGAGGTGTCTTCATAAGCAATTTGGCTCTCTTGGGCTTTTCCCCAATATCCTGAATTCCAGGGAACTCAAGCAGTCTTTCCATACAAGTCCGTAGGAGAGATCCTGTATCCAGCATAGGATGTATTTGACAACTCATACTGTGGACAGTCTCTCATTAACACAAAATAATGAAAAATTAAATGTCATTGAACATCTAAACCCAGACATGGATCTGGATGGCCTGACTTCAGCAGATGACAGTGTGGCTGCATCACATTCCTCTACCCTAGAAAACAAGCTTAAGCTTCATAGCTTATAAAAAGAGGGCTGCTATTTTGAATACCCCTTCTTAAGTCTTAGTGCAAATGATTCATATTATTGTTGGTATTCTAGACTTAACTTTCAGAAAGAAAATTATTATCATACCAACAAGAAATGCTTGACGAAATCCAGCAGCTGGACTGCAGCTTCCAGAATAGCTCCCAAGTTACATTAACTGCCACCTCATTGTTCCAGACTCACCTGTTGCAGAGTTATCAGTGATGGCAGTGACAGCACATAGGTCTAAAGATAACGAAGCTTGCTGTGCTCTTTTTGACAACCTCCCTGTTCCCCCACCCAAAATGCTAAATGCACTGGGTAGAAACATGTTGTTCTCGGCTATATGGAGTAATAGATACACCAAATATCAGTGCAACTTATGGCAGAGTATGATGTGATTGTATCCACATCTGGTGTTTTAGACACTTGGAGTACTTTGGGCAAACTATGATTCATAAGGACAGTCCAACATCATTACACCAACTTGGTTAAACCTTTCTCTTTTGAATTGTTCAATAATCTCTGTCTTTAGAAATATATATCTGAGGAAAGAACTGAAATCATAAACTTGTAGCATCACAGTCAATAGAGAGGTTACTTCTTGAGATATTTTGGAGAAAAAAGTTTAGGCCCCATTTCTCATCTGCCTAGAAGAAAGGCTAAAAACAAAACTATGGTACTGGTTCTACCCAAGGGGAACAAAAAGAAGCTGCTCATTGTGTATTATTGTCAGATAACTGGCAAACAACTTTGGCAGTGTTGTCCCATTTTCTTAGTCCTTCACAAGGGGTATTAGCACGAACTTTACAACAGTAGGTAATCTGATGACCTGTTTGTCTCTGGTTTGCTACTGAGCATACATAGTCTGCAAGGCAATTACGCCTTTGTTCACAGCAGTGCTATGGCATATACTAATTGGAGTTTCCAGGATATACTGACGTATCACTGCATTTCCCCAGCTCAGGTAAGGATATCCTTTGATGTCTCAAATCATAAGAACTAAGGAGAGTGCATGAGGGGAAGTTCCCAAATGTATTCTCTTCTTTTCATTGGCCAGTATGCTTATTGTTATCTACCTGATACACCTATGAAGCCGTCAATCCCATCGTGCCTTGTATAACATCGATTCAGAGCCCTGATAATATACATGGCCCTAACTATTGGCTTTTCCTGAAAAGATGCAGTAGAAGTCATGCACAGTGCTAGTTCTTCATCGTTCATAACAGATTTACCACATAGTTGTAATGAAGGATATGTAAGTCCTGCAAGTGACTTGTGATGGGCTGTATGTGTCTGTCATCAATACCTTCAGCAAGAGGTCAAAACCAAGTCTCCCTTTAAGTTAAACTGTGATCTTGTAGGTATAGCATTCTCCTGGGAAAAAGGAGGGGTCGGCTCGAACTTGAAGGCTAAGCAGGTATTGAAGCTGGGGTGAGGTGTTCATTGAAATGTCAGTGCAATAGAATGGCAACATAGTTCATCATAAAGAATGAAACAGCCATGTGATTTGGTAGACAAAAATTAGACAGTTATTCCCTGAACTGTGAATCCAGGTCTGGGACAGATGGCTGACTGCAGCCTTTTATTTGGAAACAGAAAGAAGGCTCTTTATATGGAAGATTTCTTCAGGAGTCAGGTCTAGGTTCAAGGTTTGTATGTTACAGTGGTGTGGAACAAGGAAAGGACCAACAGCAGCTTTGCCCTTTGTGTCACAAAAACAGTGTTTTGTATTAAATTACATTTTTGTATTTTTACTTTTTTAGTAATTGGGCCCATTCAAACAAGATGGATATTTAATACAACTGCAAAGTGCAAGTGCAAAACTGAATTAAGGAGTTAGGGATGTAGCGCGTAAGAAATAAAGGGTGGTTTTGTACGTAAAGCAGTCACTGAAATGGGTCATTCATAAGGGCACTCACTTACAATGAACTTAAGGAAAGAGGCTATGGCAGAAAAAGCTATTATTTCTTTTCATCTTCAGTGTTTGTTGAAATGGCAACCCCACAAAGTCCTGTTTGTGAACTGTATTACAGTTATCTAGTATGGCCTTAGTACAAGAACTGATCCCTGTTTGTAGCTATTTTGAATCGAACAGTGCTCACTTTATTCTAGGAAGTAACACTAAATTTCTTTGAGCACTCTTTATTATGTCTCCACTTAGGGTAGATATCTGTCAGAGTAGCGAGCAGGCGCACAAGGCTGTAACATACGTATACTTTACTTAGCTTTATATTATCGAACTTGATACTGTGATGGCCAAAGAACAGCAGCATGGACCTTAGTGAGAAGGGATGGATGTGCCCTGTAGACGTACCATGCTCAATCAAGAGAAAAGTAGTTTGTTTTATCTGACCAGATTTTAATTAACTGTGACAAGTTTTGCAAAGAATTTCTTTTTTCATGCATGTGTTAAAATTCTTACCCTTTTCTGCTCCAGGCTCAGAGAAGGATTTAGAAATTTTAATTGGAGCAATTAGAGTTATCTCAAACAATACTTTTGTCCTGTTCAAAGATTTTGCAGCATAAATAGGACACACTTTTAGAGACAATCTTTGGTTTGCTGGAGTAGATAGATTCAGTAACTGGAACTCTTAACTACCATCGCGGTAGGAGACATCTTTCTGATGAGTTAAAAAAATTAAGTTTCTGCTTTTGCTGCTGCTGCTTCCTTCTTTTGACATTTTAGAAGGTGATAGCAGGGAGAAGTGATTTAAATCAAGATAATTTAAATAGTTATGTTGTTATTAGAATCACTTGATTTGTCTAGAAATAATTTTAAAACCTATAGAGCTTTTGTAGAACAAAATTTGAGAAAATTTATTCTTTATACATTTTGCTTTTTTTTCACAATTATGAAGGATATCTATGTGCTGCCTTCCTTCAGCAGCCACACTTAAATCTGTGTTCTTGGGAGGTTCAGGCTGCCTGTAGCCTTTTTTTCAGGCTCTTTAGAATCGTAGGCATGTTGCCAAAATTGAGTCCTTACTATGCAGTCAAGAGGTGGGAGGTGGTGTTTTTCAGCAGGTTATATCATCCAAATCACAGTGGAATTACTTAAGATGATAGAAGTAGGACGTTTCCTTTGCCAACGTGCAAAGCATCACTGCAGACAGGGGAGATAAAAGACAATTCTAAAGAAAAAGGTTAGAAGAATTTTCTATTTGGGAAAATGCTGTGCAATGTAAAAAGCAGACACTGTTGTGTCAGCATCCCTTTAATGACGTGCTATTCTCCTACTGTGTATTCCATCTATTCCATTTCCATAGGAATAGTTGCTTTTATGTTCTCAGATCACAGACCGTGTGTCTGCACAACTGGAAATTATCTACTATGTAATTGCACTACTGAAATTAATATATTGTTCAAAATAGACTTAGCATGTTATTTATTTTTTTACCTTCTTATCTTTTGTTTTCTCAGCTTCTAAAAGTTGACAAGAATTTCTTTTTTCAGAAAATACCACCCTACACTGTGAACATACTTGTAAAAATAGCTTCTCAGGAAATACATTAATATTTAAAGACAGACAAACCTTCTACTGGATTTTCTTGTTAATACCATTCACAGGCATCAACGTAATCAAATGTCCTTGTGCCCAATTTATGCAAAATTCTTCTTGTGGCCCTTGTCATTTTGATCTTGCTCACTTCACAGCTATTTTAGAATACTTAATCTTACAAGTTAAGTAGTGTTTTCAGTATTTTGAAAAGCAGTATACAACTCTACCTTTCTCATTCAAATAATTAAACATATGGAGGAAGTTGCATATCTGACTGCCATACCAAATGTTATCTCTTCACCACATTTATTGAAAATAGGAGTTTGTGGATGCTTTTAGGATTTTTCTTTTAGCAGTTTAAGGGGAGTGGGTGGCTAAACTGTGTGTGGGCACATACACAATTTGTTGTTAGGTTAACTGATATCACAGTTCATATTCTATGGGCACCAAAGTATTTTTATGTCATGTAATACTAACATTCTAACAGTATTCACACTTCTACATTTAAGATTAGTGTGTGGTGTGAGGATAATATTATTTTAAGACAAATAATGATATGGTGGGTTGACCCTGGTTGGACGCCAGGTGCCCACCAAAGCTGCTCTATCACTGCCCTCCCCAGCTGGACAGGGGAGAAAATACAACGAAAGGCTCGTGAGTCAAGATGAGGACAGGGAGAGATCACTCACCAATTACTGTCAGATGAAACAAACTCGACTTGAGGATAATTAATTTAATTTATTACTCTGATTTGATTGGTAATAAGAAATAAAAACTAAATCTTAAAACACTTTTCCCCCACCCCTCCCTTCTTCCTGGGCTCAACTTCACTAATGATTTCTGTCTGCCTTTTCCCCCCTCCCAGCAGCACAGGCGGATGGGGAATGGGGGTTGTGGTCAGTTCATCACACGTGTCTCTGCCGCTCCTTCCTCCTCAGGGGGAGGACTCCTCACACTCTGCCCCTGCTCCAGCGTGGGGGTCCCTCCCACAGGAGACAGTGCTCCACCACTTCTCTAACGTGAGCCCTTCCACGGGCTGCAGTTCTTCACGACTGCTTTCAGTGTGGGTCCTTTCCACAGGGTGCAGTTCTTCAGGACCAGACTGCTCCAGCGTGGGTCCTCCTGCTCCAGCACGGGGTCTTCCATGGGCTGCAGGTGGAATCTCTGCTCCACCATCAACCTCCATGGGCTGCAGGGAGGGGACAGCCTGCCTCACCATGGTCTTCTCCACAGGCTGCAGGGGAATCTCTGCTCTGGCGCCTCCTCCCCCTCCTTCTGCACCGACCTTGGTGTCTGCAGGGTTGTTCCTCTCACATATTCTCACTCCCCTCTCCTCAGTCTGCTGTTGCACAGACTATGTTATCCCAGATGCGCTACCACTGTTGCTGATGGGCTCAGCCCTGGCCAGCGGCGGGTCCGTCTTGCAGCCAGCTGGCATTGGCTCTATCGGACATAGGGGATATGTCCTTCTTCTCACAGTAGCCACCTCTGTAGCCCCCTCGCTATCTTGCCATGCAAACCCAATGCAAATGAAAAAGTGGAATAGATACTATATTGTTTATCCTGTATTCCCACTTGTTGGTTTGAAACCTCTAACTACTTTATGGGGTAGAACAAGTTGTTTCAGCTTTCTATCATTTTATTCCTTAGTGAGCAGTCTGAAGCATGTTAGTTCTGTGAATTCACCAACAGAAATATCACATGGACTTTTGTGTCCTTCTGTCTGTGTACTCTGAGCTTCTAGAGCAATGTGCTCTCCTGTCGTGTACCTTCAGCTACATTCAAGGCCCAGTGGAGAAAGATTTTCATTATGCATAGTTAAACATTGGTACTCTGGGGTAAAAAAGTTGGAAAAAGAGAGTTATCAACACGACTGCACCCTATAGCTTGCTGAAACAGAAACCACAGCATTGTTGTTTTCAGTAAACATCTAGTCAAATAAATAATGTATATGTCTTCCATGAGAAACTACTAAGAATTTAGATTAGTTTATCGGTAAGATGACAGGGGTTTTTAGTAGACTCAGCTGTCACTTCAGCAGTTTATTTTGAGTAAGTAGGTAGTCAAAGATGCAGTTTCTGTTGTGCCTTTTTAACTGAGGCTGTGATTCTGTTGAATGAACTTTCGCCTATCCTTTCTTTGATATGAGAGATGATAAAACAAAATGTATGAACTGGTAACATCAGAAAGCAGCAGCACTGAATTATGCTATGTATTAGAAAGAGAAGCTTCTAGTAATTTTGTTTGTGGGACACAATGCCATTAGGCTAACTCTTGCTTTCTTTTCTGCTGGTACAGGAGATCCATCGTCGATTTGAAAATGCTCCTGACACAGCCAAGACAAAGGCTCTGCAAACCGTTATTGAGATGAAGGTAAATGATTGCATATAGGCAGTAGTAGAGTTTGTTTTCTGGAAAATGGTTTTTCATGTGAAAGATGACTCTACCAAATACCATATACTTCTGTCAGTCTTCTAAGTTAAAATAAATATATTTATTTTATTATTTATTATTATTATTTTAAATTTTATTATTGATCAGTGAAGAGATGGAGCTGCTCCATGACACAGTAGAAACCTGCCTTCTGTCTGCCTGCAGCAGATTTCTTTTAGTTAACCAAGAGTCCATTGTATTACAAGGATGGGAATGATGGATTAGTGGGTTTTTGTGATGATGTGGATTGTTTTCTTTTTATAGTATCACCATTTGAAATACTGCTTTGTGTTCTGTCTGTCAACAAAGTTAGCAATTTGCAAACTCAAAACCCACTTAAAGAATGGGTCATGTAGCTAGAAAGATGTCTGTATGTCATTGTAAACCTAACTTTTCTACATGAATTTGTGATTGAATTCTTAAACCATTAACTTAAGTGTGTAATGGAACAATGGTGATTTGCCAATAGCTCAGGAGCCACAAGTGGAGCGTGTGGTTTACACAGCTTTATGCAGTCATATTTCATATTGTATGGTTCATAAAGTACGTCAGATTGGATTTGGAAACTGTCTTTGCAAACTGTTCTCTTCCATTTTTGTATCCTCCCTTTCTCCCTCCCTCCTGCTTTATCTGTCCCTTTTTCTTATATTTTCCTTCTTTTTTCCCCTTCCAACTCTTTCCATTCCATCTCAATGTTTTCCATAGTCATTTCCCATCTATCTACTCTGGAGCCTTTCATTTACCATCTTTCTGTTATTAGTCATCTTTGTGGTCCACAGTAATGAAAACTAATTGACCATCTGGTAACAGTAAGCCGTCTTTACTATTAAAAGAGAAACACTGATATTTCTGGGAAATGATGCGAGCACTGAAACTAAATACTATTGTGAATTAACAATGTACAACTTCACCTTAGTACCTCTCCAATCTTTTGTTGCAAAAGTCCACTTTACCAGTTTTAACTTAAGCATCAAAAATTAAGCAAGAGATCTGACTAGATCTTCATTATGTCCTGTATAAAAATTTTATCTGGTGAATGAAAACCTATATGTGAAAGTCTTTCATGCTTTTTTTCAGCTGTGCTTTGATTATCAGATACAAAAAAAAAAAAAAAAAAAAGGATTGGTCTATGAAAGAATGGGGGATAGTTTCAAATCCTACCTGTATTTCAGGAAAGACAAAATATTTTGGAGAAATGAAATAAACAAAATAGACTGCTTTAAGAGATTACAATTCATAAATACCTATCTGTGTTCATGAGTATGCGTGAAGCTCTGTGTGCTGTCTGAATCTGTTCTTGCTGTTCCTAATACATAAGACTTCTAAAGAAACAGTAAACCAATTAGACTGAAAACTCTGATCATCCTGTAAAACTATGAGGATAATGTTAGATTGAATTTTTTGTTTTTCCAGATACATATTTTTAACCATGGAAATGTTTTATATGTTGTATATATGTGACAGAATACTTGAAGGATCCTCTACTGCTTTATCTACTGAAAATTAGACTGTCCACTCAAAGCTAGATTGTTGCATCTTTGCTTATGGTGCTTTTTATGTTCTCCATTTGTGACCTCACTTTAATTAGTAGTAGCACAAACTCATTTTTTTTGCCATTGTTGCAGTCACATTTTGCTGTTCATTCATTATACTGTTTTATGCTGGCTTCGCATTACAAAGCAACCTTTTTTCATGTTCCTTTATTTATTCATCATATACTGTGTCCCTGGCCCTAGCCATGTTTTCTTTCAGTACTAAATTCTTGGTTTCCTTGAAAGGTATAAAAAATTTGAAAAATGAGTACTTGAGCACTCAGCCAGATGCTCTGTAAAGCATCTGTACAGACTGATTTCTGTAGGAATTTCAACAGTAAATTTCAAGGGCAGGTACATGTCCAACAGATTATTTCCTTAACTCCAGTGGTATGTTAACAAATCATCTAACTGTGTATCTTTATCTGTCTCTTCTAATTGTTTTCAGGATTCAAAAATTTCTTCCATGGAGCGTGGCCTCCGGGATTTGGAAGAGGAGATTCAGATGTTGAAGTCAAATGGAGCTCTGAGCACAGAGGAACGTGAAGAGGAAATGAAGCAAATGGAGGTGTACCGTAGTCATTCCAAATTCATGAAAAATAAGGTATTGAGAAAACAAATGATAGTAATAAGATAAACTGAGCTCAGCAAACAGAGAAATTTTCATACTTCAGTAGAGTCTGGGTTCCCATTCAAGTGCTGGGAAACAGAATTTATTTGTATTCTGCCATGAAGCCACTAAAATATTTACAGTATATATATTTAAGATATTTAAGTATTTAATATCTAAGAGACTTTTACATTCAAATTTGAAAATATTATAATGGCGGTATCATGGCCCAAATCCTGCTTTTAGTGTCACACCTAACTTTCTTTTATTTCAGAAGGATTTTGTGTTTATCTTTAGACCATTGCTAATCCATTATAGCTTCAGGTTTTATTTGATATATAGCCTATTGAAAAAAGTGTTTCTTTTTTCAACTGTTCTACTATAACTAGCAGATCTTTGTATGATGCAAAGGCTGAAAAGAGCATGAACTGTCACTATAATGGCTTTCTACTACGCTCTCCTTCCAGTAGTGGAGTCAGAATGAGAGTAGATTCTACAACAGTGGTGGCGCCAACATTTATTTATGCTGTTGGGAATACAGGACAAATGCAGCAGTGAGAGACATGTTGATCCTCAGGTATAAGGATGGACACTGAGTACTGAATTGTCTGTAGCCAAAAGTCAATTCATTCTTTGTTTCTTCCAAGAAGTGTTTTCTCAGTCTTTTAAGTGGGCCCTAACATTTTCTAATGAAGATTCAGGCCACCTTGTACTGTAAATTTAAGTATATTTTGAGCAATCCTGCTTTTCTTAGTTAGCTTTTGCATACTGCCTGTAAGAAGTGAACAAATCCCTGGAACAGAGGTTGAAAATTATTCTACTAGGTTCTGAACAATTGTAACCTACTGCATTTGTCCTACTTGAAATTATTTGTTGAAAAAAGAATGCTGGAGAAAGTTTCTTGGAGAAGTGTTACTTGCCCTAAAGTAGAAACATGTAATAAGTATGTGTTTCTTCGACTTCCCTCACGCCAGCTCACTGATTTACCTCAAGATAACCACATCTGTTCTTTTATACTTTTGCCCTTTATCCTACTGTGTTGCTTCTAGAAATTGAAGGATATCCCCTTCAAATTAGGAATGGAGAGACCATTTTAGCACCTGTTCCTTCCATCCTTTCTTTTTGCTTTCTGCTTTCCTTCTTTCCTTGTTAGCAACTCTTCGATTTCCCCTTCTCCCCTCCTTCTGTGGGCCTATAGATCTGTTGGCTACTCAATTTCTGGACCTCTTCCATCTACTGTGTCTGCTCACTTACTTTCCTGCAGAAAATTTGCTCCTTTTTTTATGACTATTCACTCATGATTCGTAGTAAGCTCCAATCTTGCTATCTTGCTGTCTTACCTTGTTTTGTAATTGCACAACATTTATTTTTTCAGTATTGTATAGTCATCTGTGGCTGTATCTTGACAATTAACTTTATTTCTCTTAAACTGAAATATGTCCCTTTTTCTGTCCTAATTTCGTCATGAATTCCAGTTTCAAAACCGTTTGGTGAGGTGCCCCATACTTGACATATATAAACGTAACTATAACTAGACATCTTTGTTTCATAATCAAATTCTTGTCTGGCAGCCTATATGAAATTACAGAGACATTAAACTTTTGAGAAGACTTAACGAAGAATGGAAGAGAAAATGAATGACCAGTGTTGATCCTTCTGTTCAGTTCTTTGTCACTTTTAGTTCCTTGGATTGAAACAGGCTAACTAGAAGCTGACAAATAATAAATATTTAAAAACATAACAATGTCGTGACAGGTAGAGCAACTGAAGGAAGAGCTAAGTGCCAAAGAGGCTCAAGGGGAGGACCTGAAAAAAAGAGTGGCTGGTCTCCAGGCCGAGGTCTCTGCAGTAAGATTTATCTTTTGTGTGCAGTGGCCATTCACTGGGGCTTGGTAGCTCTCTGGCTTTCGGGGTAACTTTTCTTCTCTTACCTTCTTTATGCCTTGATATAACAGTAGAACTAACAGCCTGCTCAGCCTTGTAGCTGCCTTTTTGTTGACATGGTTTTGGTGTCCATAACATCACTCTTCAACTGAACATCTATATTTGTTTTGTTACTGGTGGTTTTTAATGGTATGAGCAGTTCTAGAAGTAACTTATTCTTCTCTTTCGAAGCATATTTTCTAAAGTATTCAGCACCCATTTTGGGGCCAGACTTTCAAAGAGATTTTCTTTCCCTAGTAGAAGAAAAATAATTTGAAAACATGTGCAGAACCCTCTTAACATTGTTTCACAAAAAATAACAAAAGCTGGATGCTGAACGCTTTTTAAAAGTGATTGTTTAATTTTAGCAGCATGAATTTAGGTTATTCCTTTGCTGTGAAATCAGTGCATTTGCAGAATGATCATAGTGATCAAAGTGACAGAGAGAGATGCGAGTGCTTAACGCTGCCTTAACTTCTCTTGCAGCTTGGAATGGTATGCGCTGCATTCCTCCTGAAGAGCTTTAGCACATTGGCAGTGGGGGCTTACAGCTCTGAAATGGGGATTTTAGAGAGAATGATCTTAGGGTGCTACTTGGGAATATTAATGTAATGAAATGTGGTTGTGTTTAAATGAGAACATTTCACCAAAACACAAATATTTAGGATAAACTACTGTTCTGAGATGAACCCAAAAAGAATGCATATTTTCAAAGAAAGACCAAACTGGTTTGAGAAAGTTTTACTGTAATTCAGGCTACCTACTAGTTAAAAAAGTTTGTGTCATCTGAAATTTTTAAGGAACTGCTTTTGTTTAGATACTCCAGAAAACTTAACTAGCAGTAAATAGTTTCTCTATTCCTAGCTATTCTGCTGTGCCTAGCAGTATTGTGCCACTGGTTGTATTGGCCAGTAGCTGACAGCAGAAATAGTGCTGCTAATGTCAATACTTTAGTATCTAATTTAAGTAGGTGGTGAAATTCTGTGGACGTATTTGCTTTTATTAAAAATATGAAAAAAACAACCCAATATGTTTGAATTAGGTGAACAATAAACTATCGAATAGTTCTATAAATGAAATTCTTCTTATACTGCTTCCCATTGTTCTGTTTTAAAAAACTTAGTTTGTGTGAGTTTTTTTGAGATACATGTCCTCCTCCTTCCGCTCCCCTTCTTTCTTATCTCGTTACGTACGCTGTTTCACACTGGAATACAGGAGTCCTTGATGACATTTTTTGATACTATTTTAATACTCCTCGGCAAAGAGTGTTCTTTCTTTAATTGCCCATTATTGAAACAGTGTTGTCAAGATAAAAACCATATATACTCAAGCTTTTCTTCTCAGTTATTTCTACTAGTACATGCATTTATTCAAATTAAAAATAAAAATAAAAAATATAAATTATGGCTTATATCAATTTAATTTTCTTCTTGTCACATTCCCAGCAATGGAAGATGACCTGTACAATTTTTTTAGTTTGTGATGTCCTTTAATTTCTGTTTTGAAGCATTAGACAACATACTTTTGTGATTGAGGGAATTTTTTTTTAATGTCACAAACAAAATTGTTCAAGTTAAAAAAGGGAAAACTGTTTAGTTTTTGGAGATATGCCCATCTCTGCTATATAATATGTAAAAGTAAAATATTGCTATTTTATTCTGTGAGGTGTATCACAAGCAAACCAGAAAGATGATTATAAACTTGGACGTAAGTCTACATTTAGACTTCCCTGTCCTCTTTATTTGTTTTTTTCCTTCAGATTTACATCAAAATTGTCCTGGGTGATGATTGCACTTAATATGAGATTTCATCTCATTTCCGTGCTTTATTTTAACATTTCTTACTGTTTGTCTTTTAAACTCATAATCCAACCTACATTTGTTAAAATAAGTTGGCATTTCCTTACTGATTTAATTTGCTAAATTAAATCTAGGAAATTGCTCTCGACAAAGTGCAATTCCACAAACAGTTTCCATGTTGTTCTGATGTATGTTTGCATCTGCTTTAAGAAGCTTCCATGAATTAAAAGGTATTTCTTAGAAGATTGAAATGCTGGTTTTGTATATAGCGGGAAAGTGAAGGTGTCTTTACGTACTCTGTAAGCATGAGACTGGATTGATAGATGGAGAGATGGACGGAAACTCGCTGGTTTGACATTTCAAAGCAAACATCGTGCTTCTGAGAGAGACCTGTAGGTATCTCATCTTTTCTGATACTACAGTGTAAGGGTACCTTGTCATTACAGTTCTGCTTCATCTTCATTAAAACCTTATCCCTGCTAAGTAACTGGTTTGGGTCAGTCCTTTGAAAGACGACTAAGAACAGACTGCCTCTGTTAAAAAAAACCCCACCAACCTCTCTTGAAAAATTGATCCTATTGCTCCCCCTTCTTTTTCCTTGTATCTTTTACTCTTGACACAAATTTTTACTGGCCTTCCATTCAAGATAACCGAAGGCTTCACAATTCTGTGGGATAAGTTTAGAATATCATACTGTCTGGTGAATTTATAGTTATTTTTGTAAGGAAGGTATAAATTATTTTTTCCTTTGCTCATCTTTCTTTTTCAGATTGGTCAGGTGAAGCAGGAACTGTCACGCAAAGACACTGAGTTGCTGGCCTTGCAGACAAAGCTGGAGACCCTCACGAATCAGTTCTCTGACAGCAAGCAGCATATTGAAGTTCTGAAAGAGTCTCTTACAGCTAAAGAGCAAAGAGCTGCTATCCTGCAGACAGAGGTGAAATACTCACTGACTTTTCATAGAGATATAAAGCGCTATTTCTTTTCTTGCTTATGTTATACAATCCCATAGCCACTCAATACTGCTTGTTCTGAGCACATTCTATCTTTAATTATATGTTTGATTCTCTAGGCCAGGGGATTGATCATAAAGGCAAATATGTGTGTACAAGTGCACACATATTCTTGTGGATAAATACACACTTGTACAACTTGCTCCACTAACATGCAGTCACTAATATTATTTTTCCTAGGCACAGCTAAATTGTAAGTTGCAATGCCTGAGCTGGGGGGATTTATTTTCAATGACCTTGTAGCTACAAGAGAGCAGAGAAAGGAAGAGTGTTCCAGTAGTATACAACTCACTGAGGCTTCACTACTACTGTAAGCATGTATGGGAACTCTTGCATGTAAGCCTGTGCTTACACCTGAGATACGGGCTTTCATGTTTTATGATGCATATTCCAAGATAAAGGAAAAATATTTTCAAAACTGTGTTTCGATAATAAATGCTTAATAAATTCCCATATTACGTAAGATACAAGTGTATATCTGAACATCAAATGGATACTAAGTATAGCATAAATTTATTACTTTTGGACATTCTTGAAGGAAAAGTATGAAATGTTGTGTGAAGACAGCATTTCAATCCTCTGGCTTGGAAAATTGTAGTGTTAGTAGGAGTCCAAAAGATGGCAGTCATGCATCAAAAAATATTTGTGTTGTTACAGCTAAACCAGTGAAAAGCCAAAGGAGCTGTGAAATATGTATGTAGAAAATTTGTGGGTAACACTGGTAGAAAGATTCCATGTAACGAGAGCATAAGAATTTATTTGAATGTTTTACCCTCATGTAGCTTTCCTTTATCCATGTTCAGTGAATCTGTGGGTCCACATGCAGAAAGCAAGTTATGTAGCAAATATCTTTTGATGTTCTAAGATGGCTTTTCTGATTATTCTCAGATTTACGTAGAAGTTGAAATTGCATTAGTCAGTATAACTCTGAAAGTGTGCTAGTTTACAATCATAAACTTCATGTTAAATTTGTTCATTCTTTTCTGCTAGTCAGGAATGTACCCTAGTTTCATACATGTTTATTTTAAAAAATATTTACATTTCAAAATATCATTGGAAGTATGTATTAGGTAAATAAACATTTTAAAATGTAAATTGCAGGTTTTGATCTATTACAGTGATTGAAAAAAATATATATTAAATCACTGTGCAGTATTGTGACAAACCAACGAAGCTAGAAACACATTTCTCTTCATACTTTTAAATAATAAAAAAGCAGTACTTTACTGCCCATGAGAGGTGAAGTTTTCGAAAGAGTGCACTTTATTAACAAGTTAAAAGACTTCAGTAGATGGTCATAATTTCAGCTGTTGTGGTAGGTAAATATTTATTCGAATAAAATGTATGGAATTTTAGCAAAATATTTAAATAAGACTCAGTTATATGCCATTGATAGATACTCTTGATAGTTATTCAGAACATTTTGATTTTATTTCAGCTAATGGCCAAAGAAGTTTTTTAATATAGAAAACCATTCTACTCTCTAACTTGTAATATTACTAAATAATCATTGAGAATATTTGTTCTTCACTAGGCTCTTCAAAATGAGATTCTCATATAGCACCACAATACAAAACCAAATCTGATTCTTCCTCTGAAACGTGCAAACTCTTTTTTTACTAATAAAATGTGGCTGAAAGGCAGGGCGAAGGCAGGAGAGAGATATATATTTTCTACTTACTGCTTTAAGTAGAATTTAATAATTTAAATTTAATAGATTTAATGGATTCAATACAGTCTAGCATGTTCTCCACAGTAAGGTGTAGCAATCTGGTATGGATATAACACATATGAAGTGTTGTTGATTATCAGGCTATTCTATTGTGTCAGAGTAAATATTTAGAATGATCCATTTATGTTCCTGAGAATTTTTATGTAATTCCAAGAAGCTATTTATACTTTTTGAAAGATAATCACATCTTTTTCATCCTTGCTGATGTTCTTGACAGAAAGCTCAACAATTGAATCATCATACACAGTTACCTTTCTTCTGTCTTCACAAGTTATCCTCTCAAGTGTAAGATTGAAACATGTCGATAAAATGCAGTGTTGAGACATTTGTCATTGCATCCTGTGATGTATTTGCATTTTTTTAAGGAAAAAGATATCTTTCTATACAAGAGTTTTCACTGGAAATAGAGTAGGAACGTGAGAATCCTGCCTGGCCTCACTTGTTGACAGCAGTGGTCAATGTTAAAACGTAGCTAGCCTCTCTCTATACACCTCAGTTATGAGAAGGGAGAGAGGTGCATTTTCTGTCATGTATTGGCAGACATCTTCATAGGGGATTGGTGTTTTAAAGTCATTTTTAAATAAACATTTTGAGAGAAAAGAGCATACCTTTATAAGCCTCTGTCTTTTAGTCTTCTGTTAAAGAAAACTGCAGTTAGAGTGGGGAATAGATGTTGGTATAATACCTCAAAAGTGGATTTGCCACCTGCCACACTGGAACTACAAAAAACAGTGAGCTGTGTGTGGGGTGTTTATCTTGAGGGCTGTTGGGTGGAGAGCATATTGTGGTTAACTTTTCAATGTGTGAAGGACCCTTTTAAAAATAGCTCTAAAAATGTACAATCTCTTTGTAAACAAAACAAAAAATAAATCAATATTGATTTTGGAGTTAAGACTTGATCATATAAAGTTTGTGTTTTGCCTAATGAGCCCCTTAGATTAGGTCAGTGCCAGAAGGTACAAGGTTAAATTAATCAGTGAGAACATTCCCCTTTATTTTTGTATACTGCCTGAGCTGGCGTGTTTCTGTAATTGGTCTGTTCCATATGCTAAATTCAGATTAATATTCAGTAGAAAAATAAATCCAGTCCCCTGGAAATATTTTATTTACTCTGAATGTCTCGGTAGAACGTAAAATTCTCTAAGGGTCTGCCTTTATTGGGGCTTATACTGGCATTTTGAAACTACAGTAGTCTCTCCCGAATCAGAGACAGTTAGGGAGTGGATCACATTTAGTGAGGAATGTGTGAATGGGAGTGGGGTGTCTCTAACAAGACTTGTTAGCGCCAGCTACGTGAAGACCTATGTGAACACCTGCAAACGTTAAGCTCAGCTCACATCACTGAGTTCACCGTGTTTAGGTATTTAATACCTTGTGCTAGAGATTGCAGGAGAACAGTTTAACTGATTTCTGACCTGAGCAGGCCCCGGAAGTGGTACATCTGCCCTGCATTGAGTTTATAAGCCTAGCAAGAACCAAACAGGCTCTGCACAAAGCCAGATGTGTGCACCTCTGCTCTATGGCATACTCATGTAATCTAAGGTATCCAGGTAACTGGCTTTGTGTTGATAACGAATTCACTCTCAAGTCTCCTACAGACCGTACTGTATATTGCTGCAATTTGTATAGGAAGGTGAAGAGTCAACTCTAATTAGTAAGAAAGATCAATGTCAAAAATAGAGAGTTAAGTCTTGTGAACTACCACTGCATTCAAAATCAGTCAGTAAACATAGCTTTTAAAGTCTTAATTACAGACTATGCTATCAGGAAAACAGCTTAACTCTTTATTGTGTTTATATGATGTGTTTGCAAGATAGTAATAGAATGTGACAAAACTGATGCTTTTTAAAATGTACTCGTTTCGGGTACTTGGAGACTTCACATAGCAATATCTACAGTAGGATAAAAGCAACATTTCACCTCGCATACCAATTATAATTAATGTCTTCCTCTGCATTTCTCAATTATCTTTGAATTCTGAGTGCTGACAGAATTACTTCAACATCTACTTTAAAAAATAGCTAGCTCTTGTTAGAACCCATAGCAAGCTCTAAACACATATTTCAGGAATGATTTTCTGTCTGTTCCTTTTGCTGCCATTAATGTAGTTGTACCAACAGAGAATAAAAGTTTTTAATTTTGCCATCACGAACAAATCAGGGCTTGGATATAACACAGGAGAGACTGTACTTTCTGATATAACTGAATGGAGTATGGCTTGGTTCACTGATTTAAATCAATAGTTCAGCCATGGTTTAAACAGGTGGCAGGAAGATGGCAAGAATCACTCAGTCTCAGGAAAAGAATAAAGCACTGTTTTTTTTAGTGTAGTGACAGGACAAGGGGTAACGGGTTTAAGCTGAAGGAGGGTCGATTTAGATTAGATGTTAGAAAGAAATTCTTTACTGTGAGGGTGGTGAGGCACTGGAACAGGTTGCCCAGAGAGGTTGTGGATGCCCCATCCCTGGAAGTGTTTAAGGCCAGGTTGGATGGGGCTTTGGGCAACATGGTCTAGTGGAGGGTGTCCCTTCCTGCAGCAGGGGGGTTGGAACTAGATGATCTTTGAGGTCTCTTCCAACCCAAACCATTCTATGATTCTGTGATCTTCCTAAACCCAAGTGGGAATCACCAGTGTCATAATACCCTGATTGCTACTGTACAGTGGAGATGATGGTAAAAATGGGAAAAAACATGTGTGCAACCTAAGTCCTATTGACTCAAGCTCCTGAGTAATTTCTGAAATTCACTGTGGACTTCTGAAAATTTTAGTGATTTTCCTAAGCTACAAGTTGGGAATATTCTTAAAAGTAAGACTTTAATCTAATTACAGAATCCAAGATTTTAAAAAAGGCTTAAGAATAAATTTAGATTAAATATTATGTCATTTATTGTGTTTATTCTAGTAGTCATTGGAGCTATTAATGCTCTAGTTTTTCTTAGAAATTTGGAATTCTACGTGCTTAATGTATACATGCTATACATATATAATGCTATACCTACTAGGAACAGAGCTATAGAGTATTATTTACTGCTACTGGAAAATTCTGTGAAGACAGATGAATAATTCCCAACACAACTTTTCATACATTGTTCTCACAGTGAAGAAATTTAAGTCTTCGTATGGTACCCAACTGAAAAGAGGTACCTGTTGTACCTGTCCCTAGGAAGGGTATTATGTTGAAGGTGGCAACAAATGTGCTTATTTTGCTAAAGCTTCATGGGAAATTGGATGGTACGTGCAGGTCCAGTGAGCAAGCCCATTGTTATAGAGAGGACTAGCAGTTGCCTGAGCTGTACGGTAATATTTTACTTGCCATGCATAATTAAAGACATGGCAGTTTATTACTGTGAAAGCAGTTAGGTTAACCCAGGGTTAAGACTGCACCATCCAAGACGCAGAAGTCAGGAGAAGGGGCGTCAGCACCTCAGTAGCTGTTTGCCTAGTTGTTTCCATGTCCAGAGAAAATCTTAAGCTGACTTTGTTGGAGTTGGCATCACCTGACTCCCACAGACCTCAATTCTTCTCACTGTGGGAGGATGCTATACATAAACTGAGCTGACATGAATAAACAAGTGCAGTGTTCTGCCAGGAATAGTGCTAAAGTGATGATTGTGTGTCCTGCCAGCCTTTGAAAATATTCTTGAAAGTGTTTTCTGTGGTTTCCTAGGCAGGGACCTCACACAAATAAAACCAGGAATGCAATTTACCCCAAACCGTAAGCTAATATAGAGTTCAAAGAGAATAATCAATCAGAAAATGGAAAGCATTCTGTGCATAAATTTCTGTTTGCCGATGTTCTCTTTTCACTTAATCCTGTGCTGTAGGCATCAGGACTGTCTCAAATATTTTGCAACACAACTGTTGAGAGTATGTGGATTTGCTTGTGAGGGAGATTTTTCAGTTTCCCTTCAAAAATGAATGAAAGTGGCTCTTAGCTTTAATATTAGAGATATCCAGAGAAGAACATACCTAATCAATCTATAAATCTGTGTGTTTTTAAAAAGAAGACAAAACCTGATCCACCTGCTAAACTTTTCATTTTTCATTTCACTAGCAATCCTATAAATCATATTTGGGTAGTACCTGGTACTCTAATATGACTGCAGAATAATACTCCATGCCCCACTTGCTGGGTGAGAGGTCAGGAATGTGATTTTAATAACGTACGTGTAAGTGAGAAGGCTCCAGACGTAGAGGTGGCAGTGGGATTGCAGTGCTGATGTGGGGAGAGCAGGGCAGTTCTTTTCCCCACTGGCAAGTGCTTATTGCTCTGTGTAAAAGGAATCAGACAAAACAGCAAAGGATTTTGTGGGCATAACATACTGTAAATGTAGAGCCTTAGAGGCAACTTTTCCATGTGCAAATTGAAATAAAGTGGAATTAGAATAACACATAAAAAGTAAATGTTGCTCAAAATACCGTAAGCATGGCGACTACCTAAATTCTTTCCCTAGCTGGAGTTGTCCAAGTTATTTTTTCACTTCATGTCTGTGCTAGCCTATGCTGTGCAGAAGGACCAAGAAATTCATTGATCACCCTGTTTACTCTGTGTGACTGATGTCCTGTAATGGATTCAGCTAACAGGAACCAAATCTGATACTGTCAAATAAGATTAGCAGCCAAGCTGACAGATGTGAGCTCTGTCTGAATCCCGAGTGGATAGGGGTCAGTGGGTTTCTTTTGGTATCTTGAGCAGGTTGGTGGTGTTGGATTTCGTATTCCACAATGGTCTTTGAGATTAGTCTGTGCTTTGTGGTGACCTTTTTCTCCTCATCAAATTTATATTCAGATAGCTCTGATTCCTTCTCCCATTTCTTTTGTCTTGTGAGCACTGTGTTTTATTCGTATAAGAGAAATACAGAAGGAAAAGCAAAAACTCTTCAACATGCAGTTATGAAGTTTGAGGATACTATAGAATTCCCAGAGTGTGTTTCTAAATTTATTGAGGCTATGGGAGCTCTAAGTATGTTTGTGTCCAAATTACACCCACAATACCCTGTACTGTGTCATTTGTTCCCTTTTATCTTTAATATAAAACTGCATCCTGCTGAAAAAGCATGTTACCTTTTAATTATTGTGTTGCTATTTAAATATTCTTAGCCATCCTAAGGTAACCCTCTTTCCATGTTTTGATCTGCAGTGGCCTCAAAGACTTCAGCTTTCATTACCTCCAGGCTGAGCCAATACTCTGATTAAAACCTAGAATATAAAGTGACTGTTTGGTACTAAGAGTCAATGTTTAAATCTCTGAACGTTAGTAATGTTTCAAATAAAGGGGTTGGTTTTCCTACATATGAGAGAACTTCTCAACAACACATTGTGTTGGCTTCTACTTTGAGGAAAATATTCCAGACTTGTTTCTTACAAGACTGAGGTATGTCAGAAGTCTGATTTGAGATTTTCCAAGTGGGAACATTGGTCTCATATAATTTGGGAATAAAACATTTGATTACTTTTACTGTTTAGTCTCCTACCACTTGTGATAACTATTTTATCACAAACTTATATATGTTGAAATCTTAAAGTAAGGGATATTAATTTTCTGAATCTATTTGTAAGTTGAGAGCACTCACTCCCTTGTGGAAGTGTAGTTTGACTTTTCTAAAATTTCTCTCCTTCAGTGCTAAACAAACCCTGTTTCTGCCTGTCTGAATCTAGGTGGATGCGTTACGATTACGTCTGGAAGAGAAGGAGACTATGCTAAATAAGAAGACAAAGCAGATTCAGGAGATGGCAGAGGAGAAGGGGACTCAAGCAGGAGAGATCCATGACCTCAAGGACATGTTGGAGGTGAAGGAACGCAAAGTTAATGTTCTTCAGAAGAAGGTAAGATTGTAGAGGTCTGAATCAGATACACATCGCTGATGCATCTCGATTACTAAGTCTATCAAAAAGTCTGAACTAGAATTTACATTTTGGAGATTAATGATTGAGTCCATTCATGTAATGGAAAGATGGTGAATGATTAATTTTGTTTTGAAGTTTTGAAGGCAAAAAAAATAGAACTCAAAGCAAAGGTTGTTGCCTTTCAGTGGTTGCGTGTGCTGCTTCCACTTCCTTACTAACAATGACTGAAATAGTTGTAGGAGGGCAGGCACATCATCTGAAAAATCAGTCCTTTCACTCCCACCTCCTTAACAAAGCCATGCTGATTTGAAGCACAGGGCACTGGGTGACTATGACTTCAGTATGTGACTAAATGAATGAGGGGTTGTATCAGTAGAAGCAATTAGGATGATTCTTCTATAAACTTACAAAGTTCTTCCTGAACTTTTCTATAACTTTCATTAGAAATGCTGTTTTATCATGCTTAGTATTTCTTGGGAACTAGTATAACAGGATGATCGAGGTCCAGACTATTCTGCATATCTTTCTGGATAAGAAAATGTAGATCTTGCCAGTGAAATGGGGGAGATCTGGATAAGAAAAAGTAGTCCCTGTCAGGGAGATTGGAGAGGTTTCCCAAAGGGCATTGAGTTCTAGGGCAATGAATGTCACTACGGATGATTGTTTGCAAATTGCATACAATGTTTCCCAAATGGCTACTACACATGGTAAAAACAGTGAAATGCGTGTATCGCCAGAAATTTTAATTTACAGAATATTTTTTCCTCTGTATTTCTAGAGAAGCTGTTCTTGGAGCTTGTATTTGATGTATTAGGCTGTGAATGTGGGTTCTTTCTAGACCTTTAAGCTATTCTGTGGAATTCTTGTAATTTTAATAGTTCAGAATATTGATTAATTTCTGACACCTGGCCAATGCCTTTTCTTCTAGTATATAGCTATGAATAATGAGGGTTTAGGTCATATTCAGTTCTGTTACAGCAAACTTCATGCAGGAATGGAAGTTCAGGCATGGAGTTTAGCCATAAGTAAGTCATATAATTCTACAATAGAGCCCTAATTCCCAGTCTTTGTGGTCTTATTTTTTGACTGTTCATCTTTTTAGAAACACAGATTTTTAATTTTTGTGCTGTGCTTTGTCTTTGTTTTCAAAGTCAGTCATGCACACTCCAGACATTGATTGAGATCCCAGATGAACGTTTAACCAAGAACTGGGGAATCTGACATTTGCATAAATGTTAAATGTCAATGAGGTTGTTTTACTCCTATTTACTCTTGCACTTTTTTTTACGTGTTTTCTTATTTGCTCTATTTAACTCTTTAGCATGATCTTTCATTGGTTCATTTATAGGCATTGCTAAAGGTTCTCTTTTTACACATTTTTTTATACTTGTTTTCTTGAGACCACTGTAATCCGTATTAAGACAGTTTCATCTTCTCTCTTCATGTGGCTAGCCTAATTTTTTTCGAGGTTTGTTTGCTGCTGCTTTTGAGTAAAAGTAGCTGGTCTCTTCACACTGGAAGGTAAGACCCAAGCTTTTAGATGTAAAGGTTTTCAGGTCTTGTTCTCCTAGATAGCTCAACAGAGGATAATGCTACCATAATAAACTGCAATTTGAGTTATTTTGCAAACCTGTCTCTGAGCTTCTTAAACAAAGAAACATATAACCTATCTATAGAAAAATATCTCTTTCCTGCTGATAACTTGAATCACATGTAGAGATTTGAATTTGCTTCAGCCTTCAAGTTGTTGGAACCATTCCCTTGAACTGAACAGTTAAATTATGAAGTTTTTAAATCCAAAGATTATTTTTTCAGTTTCTATAACTAGCAAACCTAGAATATTTTTATGGGTGATCCAGTTGACAATACTTTTATCTGAGATTTTTGGTGCAATATGGAATTTCTTTTTATTTTCTGTAGGGTAAATGAGCACAAATTCAGTCCTTTAAAGTTTTAGAATTGATATCTTTAACTGAATTTTGTTAAGTGGTTCGCCAGACCTGGAATCTAAGACTAGGTTTGGGATTTTCTGTAGATTCGGCTTTGCATTTTCGTGTTCTCTTTAGCATTTTTCCACAGAAAAGCAGAGCTTAAGAAAATACCTAAGGAAGAACAGAACTGATTTTCTCTATATACTCTGAATGTCACGAGAACTTGCATAAATCTGTTTCAGGTGCTAGAGAAAATTATGAAGTTTCGTTTTTATCTCATATATATGCGTGTTCTTTTTTGACTGTACAAATAACTATTTCTGCCCTCTGCCTGGAACTTTAGAAGGTTGTAGCTCCTCTCATGTAAATGTTTTTCTCTTAAAGCTTGTACACTTTGATTTACTTTTTCTTTTCTGGATTTCTAGAGTGCACCTTGTTCTTAAAGTACATAGCCTGTTTTCTGCTTTATCCAAGTGCTGTCTTTCAGACCTCCCAGGGCAGTTCAGAATTTTATTTTCATTAAAAAAAAAAAAAAAAGTGCAGCCTTTTAAACTTTTGTCTCCATGCACAGTAGTCTTTTTGTTCTTCCCTCTGATTATAAACAGGTATGTTCAGGCAGATCAGGTTTTAATTGGTATGTTCTAATTGAAGATCTGGATGGTACAGTTTGAACTATCTTTAGAGGTCATAGATAGTAGTATTTTTTTTTTTACTGGCTTAGTTATCTGATATTAAATGCTTGTTTTATCAACATGATTTAAGTGGTACTTAGGCATTTTAAATGAACACAGTGCCACGACTATGAAAGACGTGTGGTACAAAAATGGTTTTCCAGTTGTGTAGTGTTAAGAAATGTTTTTCTATGGATATTTAGAAGCAGCATCATCATCCTATAACTGCTGCTTGCAGTTAGGAGGAGGCATGGGGCACAAATGTTGGCATGTTGAAGGAATTTAACCAAATTAAGAATCAGATTAGTAGATACTGTTCATTTTTACCAAGTACTCTTCCCCGAACATATACTCAGATTTGAGAATAATTTTGAAGTGGGTACTCTAATGAACTAAATTTTGAACACTGGTATTTTTTGAATGCTAGCTAAAAAGAAAATTTGTTACAAAAGCTAAAATTATAAAGATGTTGAAAAGAAAAGAATTTATTGGGAAAAAATCATTAATTTGCATAATTTACCCATTTAGGAAAAGTTGTTTACTTTCATTTGAAATATAGAGAGATCACCTCTACTAGTAATGGAACCATAGCAAAATGTTAAATGGATGTACTGGGCATTTGGACTTTTGTTCATATATTTTTTTTAATTTTCTGTGACTGTTTTAAGATGTGTAGTCACCTCTTCTGATGACACTATAAGAAGTTGTTTGGTGTGGTGCCCAAAATTGTGCTACACTAAATTTCTGCAATTTCTGTTGTTGAAACATAAATAATTTAAAATGCACCCTTTACTATTGGGTCTCTGTTTGCATACATTAACACAGGCCACTGCATAGTTTGTTTTATGAGCTATTAATATCATTGTTGTATTGATTAAAGGTGGTGAACTAGAAAAGTATATTTTTTGGTCATTCTGAAATCCAGAAGAATAATGTAATGAATGTTTACTGGCTGATTAGGGATCAAACACAAGGCACAGAAGATTATGAGCAACAAAGATCTGAAAAATTAACATAACAATTGGCATCACTACTGATACCCAGTAGGCACCAAAATACAAGTTCCAGGTTGCTGAGGAAACCACATGCTTGCATTTTAAATTCTGGAATCTTTCCAGTTCTAGGCTCCTACAGTGATGTTTTTGGTAGCACCTTTATTTGAGACAATAGAAACAGGGCAAATGCTGGTCAAATTTGAAGTCCTAACCTGAAAAACATTAAATTGTGCTTCATTATTCTCTTTGCCAGATCTGTCTATCTGTGCTGGTAGATCAGGATGAAGAGGAATAGGGGGAAAAGAAAAATCAATACTTTGCAATCAGAGCATTTTAGAGAAATAGCATTTGGGACAAAATATAAGTAATAGTTACCCTGAAAGAAAAAAAACAACGCAGTGAATCAATCACCCGTTGCTTTGGGGGGAGGTCATGTTTTGTCTTGGGGAGTGGGTGTTAACGCTCCCTTCATTGTGCAGTGCAACTGCAGGCAAATAAAATGCAAGTTTTAGTGTCTGAACATGGCAGTGGTTTTTGGCAGCTCTCCATACACTATGATAATTGACCTGTGATAAAGGAAAAACACAGATTTCTTTTTTTTTTTTTTGGGGGGGGGGTGAGGCAGGGTTGGTTTTGTTTTCTTTTGTGACTCTGCTGATGTTACTTCTTTAGCTAGTATTCGGGAAGACTCCAAATCCAATTTACCTGCTCTTCTGGATAAGAAGCATTGCCTTTCTCCAGAGGAAACAAATGCCCTCTGCTTTTTAAAAAGCTTAGAAATCAAAATAAATATCTTATGCTTAATGATAAGAAATATTGTGTGGCAGGAAAGAGGGACTGCAAATGGAATTTATAGCTCAGTTGTTTAAAATCAGTAGTGACCATAGTTACTACAACAGCAATGTTGGTTTAGTGTTCATAACTTTTGAAGATCAGTGTTTGTACTTTAAAGATTATTTTCTTTTCATTCCCTCGTCCATGAGGTAGATTTACCTCCTCAGGCAGCTCTTCTGCTCCAACTCTGAAGAGACACAGGAGCACAGAGAAGGAACTACATTTTCAAACATTTAATTCAGTTTATGGTCATCTCATCTTCCCTGGTGTGACCTTGAACTTGCCTACCAGATGAATGAATGTTATGTTTTCTAAGAATTAATAAAATGCAGGATGGGCTTTTAGATATCCCTTTGAGACTCTCTAAGATGACACTTAGCGCTTAAAAATCCTATATTATTAACACTGCATGTGATGGCCTGTTGAAACCTGCAGTGTGTGTCTGGGTCTCTGATTGTGCAAACTATACAAAGGAGAACAAAGTAAGACTATCCCAACAAAGATAGTTCGCGTGTATGTTTACAAAGTGGGCGAGCTCATTCCCTCTTATTTAAGGCTGGATAATTTTTTGCCTCTGTAATATACCTGTGGGCAAATATATTCTCTGCTTTTTACATGCTTGTATCATGAACATTTAAGGAGGAGCACCATACAGTGCTCCAGGATCATACTGGCCTGCTCATCAGCCCAGCTTCTGCAGGGAGGTAGAAGGAAGATATGCTGGGCTTTCTGCTCATCTAGGACTGATGAAATAGCTACCTTTTTTCAGGAACTTTGTGGCTTAACAAGCAGTGCAAATACAAGAGTATTTCTGTAAATATCTCAGTCAGAAAAAGCCAT
The DNA here is from genome assembly GCF_011004875.1 of Balearica regulorum gibbericeps. Lineage (NCBI taxonomy): Eukaryota > Metazoa > Chordata > Aves > Gruiformes > Gruidae > Balearica > Balearica regulorum. The sequence continues at coordinate 68,009,055 of NC_046184.1, forward strand.
ACTTCTGCTCCTTTTACTCCAGGTCTCAAGGCATGCCACTGAACTGGTTCCAAACCTAGTGCAGAGATTTCAAACACCACAAAAAAGACCTAAAGTCCTCACAGGCTTATGTCAACTTCTTTATTAAAACTGACAGATGTGACCTCAAAGATGTCTTCTGGAGAGTCATAGGGGACTTGTCCCTCTGTGTCCCTGAAGGGATATCAGACCTCTTCTGCTGGTGCTTTTTCTTTCATTCAAGCCTTTCTGCTATAGGCTTGCTGACTACCACCGAACAGAAGAACAAAATTGAAATTTATGGCTTTTTTGAAATTTCCAGAAACTGTTCTAATTTGTTAACCTGTGCCTCCAAGATGCTAGAGTCCCTTCTCTTTTCAGCAACATCCTCTTGGAATCACTTTATGATGTAGGATGGAATTTTAAATAGAAGTATTATCTTCAGTTGCAGTAATAATTGGAGAAATTAGACAAGCTTTGAATCCTTTACCTCTATCAAAATACCACTAGATAAAATCTTGTGATAGCAATGAAAGTGCCAAAGAAGACTGGAGAGGCTTCGTTATGTGAGTTACAATTCAGCATAATTATCCTGTGAGATTTTTTTATTTCTACTGTTCAGGAAGGAGATTAGTTGTTTAATTTCCACATGGGAAATGAGGACACAACACAGAATTTATTTTCATTCTACAGTGAGCCATGACCTTTGAAAATAGGATCCTTACCCTGCTGTTTTGACTTTCCACTTCTCTGAGAATCCATTGAGACTTTTGAGAGCAATTGCAGCCCAGCTCAGATGGCACGGTGTGTCTTTTTTTTTTTCTCTATGAATGTGTGGCTAATAAGACATTTTTAGGGCAGGGGAATACCTCAGTTTCTTCATATATCACTTTTCAACTCTTTGCTAGTTTAGTTTTAAAGGGTGCTGCTTACCATACAGATCTTAGAGTCTATTACAGCAACTTCACATTCAGTGTCAGCAAAATCCCTTCCCTCTCTGGAGAGTCTTTAGCTTGTGAAATTTAATCTTTGTTGTTTCTTTCTGAGCCATATAATAACATTTTTCTGAGTTGGAATATGGGTCCTAAAAGGTCCACAAGCTTAGCTTCACACAGTTGGCAGATAGTCCGTAGTTTACAGGTGCTGGTAGAGATGACAGTGTATTCTCCAGGGACTGACCCAAGGAGTATACTTTTGATCTCCTTGCCTAATCCGTATCAGACATGGTAGATGCATTGTAGCTTGAAGTGCACTCCACCATTCTCATTGTAAGGGCTTTTGGTTTCCAAAGGAGCACGCATTTCATGGCTCTAAGCTGGGTGCTGTTATGGCCCTCATCAGTGAATTCACAGCCTGGAGTAACAGATACCTTGTTTAGGTTATAATAAACAGTACATGATCACTTGTATTCATTGGTGAAATTCCTTTTTGTCTGTTGGATACTTCATACTTAGTTATTGAAAACAATAAATGGACTCCTAGGCATTCTTGGCACTACAGTGAAGAGTTTGAATTGCTTTATGTCATTAAACCAAAAGTGGGAGAGTTAGTACAGTTGCCTAAGCACAGACTTCTCCTGCTTGAGGAACATAGTAAGACTTTTTGGCATTGAACATCAATAGAGGAAGCATGAGACTTTCTATTCCTAAGGGTCTTTGCTCAGTGCATGTCTAGTTTTATGGCAAATTGTTTTCACAGAATCATGGAGTGGTTGAGGTTGGAAGAGACCTCTGGAGGTCATCTTGTCCAACCACCCTACTCAAGTAGGGCTACCCAGAGCCAGTTGCCTAGGACCAGGTCCAGACAGCTTTTGAATAGGGTTGCATAAGAATCACTTCTATTAAACTTAAGAGCAGTGAAATCTGCGGGTGAATTCACTCATAGGTGCCTAACATGCACTAGAAGATTGTTTAGTAAACATCGTTTAGATGTGGGACATCTAAACTAGTGGAGGAGGCATAAGTTACATTTGTTTTGTGCAAAATCAATTTTTCAAATTTTATGCTATTACAGTAATTTTTAGTGCACAGTTATGGCTACCAGTGTAGCAGCATTGTTAGAAGAGCTTACTGAATTCAAAGTAAATTTTTATGCCTGGCTACAGTATAAATTAGAAATTTGTAAATGGAGAATATGCTGCTTTATTTTTATATAACCCTCTATTTTTTGCTTGGAGCATTTTGTGATACCACAATAAAACTAAAAACATATGGATCATATGTAGTATATGCACGTATATTCCCAGATGTATGGTAATACTCTTTTAAAAAAATCAAATGTTCTTCTGATCTGTCTGAAAGATAGCAAGCCAATTTCTTATTTTGAGATCTGGTAATGTAAGGAACATTCTCTCAATTTATATCGGTGTTATTAAAGAATCTTGCCTGTTGCCTTTAGTAACTGAAATACTTGATTTTTATTTTTTTTTCCTGAAGTAGATCCTTTTAGAGACAAGTAGTTTCAAATGAAGAAAGAAAGAAAACAGGACTGTGAAGTTAATGATGTTAGTTCTGTAATTCAGCTATTGTAGCTGGGTTTTAAACTGATACACATTGCTGTAATAGTGTCACATAAGATTGATAGCAATAGCAAAGTTACAAGAAAACTCTGTTGGAGTTACTGGTATTATCTGTGCTCCAGCATTTCAGAAAATTGAAACCACAATTCAGCAAATCTGTCATATATGGAAGGAATCTTTTTTTTTTTAGTATCTCTCAAAGAGGAGCAGTCATTTTAATATTATGTCCTTCTTGTGCCTTGAGATAACCTCTTGATTGGCAAGACGGAACATTACTCATAGGTAGTGGGACTGACAAATTCTGGTTTCTTGAAGGGATCTGGGAAAACAGCCAACCGTGGGGCCTCTTGGCTTCATTATAAATTAAACGTGTAGTTTTTCTGGCAAGATAAAGCTAATAAGCTTTGTTAGTGTATTCACTGTCGTGCTAGACAAGTATGAAGTTCCCTGTGATTGAAGAGGCAGGAAAAGCAAGGGCGTATGCCATTTTTGAGGTTGCTTGCATCAGTCTTCCTCACATGGCTTTTCATTGCTCTCTGGATTGCAAGACTTGACAATTTCCAGCGCTTTCGTCACCAGGCGTCCAGGCGTTTTTTGCCTCTGAGGGAATTGTCTGAGCTGTGTCTGGAACAGACATTAGTGATTGCATTAGCCAACTTAGGGATCTTCACTAGAAGAAGGAAGGAATAATTTTTCAGTTTAAATCAATAATTTCCTGGACTCAAGAGTGAATTTTGAATCCACTAGGCTAGACAGTCTTCTAAGGTGGATCTCTGCACAATATTTATACACTCATTAGGACTGTCGTAAGGCACAAGTATATGAATAGCTTTCAAGCCTACGATTTCACAGCCAAAGGATAAGAAAACTGGTCAGTATGGAGCGGTGTCGCTAGGAGAAACTATAATCACCTTGTCCCAGAATAGCATGCATTTGATAATTAGGATGCTCCTCTGCATGATGAAGGGCTTCCAGCAAAGATGGGTGGAAGATGGTTTTAAACACAGAACTTCTGGACAAAGAGGACCACTCTTCTGTCCCTTTCAGCCTTTATTTTCAGTAGAAATTGGAGTGTTGATTTGCCTAAAGCAGTCTGTTGTGTAAAATGGGAAAGAATATAATCAAATGATGCTACTAATTTAATATATTGTGTTCTTAAATTCTTTTTTTTGAGCATGTGTCATGAAAGAATTTTATTTGACAATTTGATATTTTGTCACCTAACTGTGTGTTCTGAAACAATTCTGTAAGAGCAGTGATAGCTAAGTACTGAAGAATACACACACACTTTCTCTTTCTTGTGTTTATAATTTACAGTATGACTTCCTAATCCCTTCCTATTCATCACTCTATATCCTTTCTAGGAGAATGAAATGGGACAATTACAGTTAACTGGGCATGTTTTACACTGGGATTAGAAGCATCCCTCTTTTCCAGAGTGCTCTCCTCTGGTTTAGGGCAGTTTTACCTTACAGTATTTCTTTGATCATTTTAATAAATCAGTGATTTGGACAAAGTAATTCAGTGTCTGAATTCAAGTCTCATTTAAAATCTTCATTCAAGTTGTACAGCCTTCTGCTTGAGTGATCCTAAATGATGATATAAATGGAGTTTAGTTTGCTGTGAGGATTTCCTTTATAGTCAACATTAAATGCCATGTTTCCATCCTATCCATTGGTTTGCCTCAATTTTTGGCCTTCTCTGGTCCCTGATTTCCATTCTTGGGTATCGCAGTGCTGTGATGAGTTAAGCCTTTCCTTTCTTCACGTCTTTTCTCGTCACTCTCTTTTCTCTAATGAGAGAGTGCTATGTAGCACTGTGCTGTATATGTATCTAAGCAGAGATGTGTCAGTAGTTACGGTATCCTTACTCTGCATAGAACCAAAATCAAAATCTAAAGCAAGTCAGGAAAATAGCATCAGTATTTCTGAGCATATGAGATCAAGTTGCCATAGAATGAAGAGTGTTTGTTTCACAACAGTAATCAATGAAATACTGTACTTGGTTTATCCAAGTAAAGAAATTAGGTCTTAATATAGTAAGTTTTTCACTTGACATTTTTTTAATGTTATATAACCTTGTGAAGCTTGAGCTATTCTAAAAGCAATGTCACAACTTCTTATTGTGCTTCTTACAAAACAGAATATTAGATTTAGGTTAACATTTACTGGTTCTAATTTTTTCCCTTATTTTATCAGCCTTCCACAACTGAAGTAGTTTTGGTTTTCCTTATTTTGAGCATTTGGGAACCATCAGTATGAAAATACTCCAAATTATAGTATTTGTATTTTTCTGTAATTTACTTTCCTAAATCAAATCTCTGCATGTTTATTGTCAAAGTCTTTTCTGGGACTTGGAACAAGAAAGAGCAAATGTCCCCAAAATCCTTGGGTTTTTTTAATCCATTTGTATTTCGTAGGTCTTAGGAATAAAACTTCAGAAAGCATAGTCGCAGAGATTGCTTCATAATGTCAGGACACAACTAAAAGGAGAATTAGCAGGATGTTATTCTGCATGATTAGGCCAGGATTTCAACAAAATGGATGTTATCTATAATTAGACTGTGAAATAAATTACCAGATGATTTCAATTATGGTTCTCAGTTTAAGTGACATTTTAACATACATGAAATAAATGAGTAATATATAAACTTAGTGTTTCATTGAAGAGGAGAAGTAGAGTCTAAATGAATTTATTTTGCTGTTTATGATAGCATTGTTCAGTTTTGAATTACTCGGCTGAATGAAAGTATTGCGCTCAAATTGGAACCAACAAATTGTTTTAACAAACAACCCAAGTTGAAACCTTGGTGGTGGTGGATAATGAATACATTCTCTTAGCTGATGAATACCAGCAAAAACAAGGGGGTCACCCAGTGAAGCTTTAAGATAAACCAGTGACACTGTTTGGGTTTTTTTATGGATTATATAATTAAGCATATGTACTTAACCAACTGGCTCATATACTGCCGAAACAAATGTCTTATGAACAGCTTTTATACTTGTGTTATTTAATTTGCATTTTACATAAAGTATTGTCCATTCATATTAAAACCTGTATGCTTTGAAACATAACCAATATCAGTGGGCTGGAAAGAGTGCCTCCCACTGCTCCCCTCACTTCAAAACCCTCTCTTGTATTGGCCAGTGTCCATGATAGGATTTTACAATCCGAAGACTCTACTTTTGACTAGGTTAGGCTATTGATATTATTGAGCCTCCTCAGAATGAAGCAATTCCTTAACTAAATTTAACTGTTTTACAGCTGTCTAAGGATGTGAGTCATTGCTAATGCGTAATTTTTTCTAGGCAAATGCTTTGGAACTGAGACAATGCTTAAGAAACATATACATTAGCTCTGCTGAAAATGTGAATTTCAGGTCATTTACCAACTCAAAAATCAGTCTTCAGTCTTGAGATCCTAATGTCTTTTTTTTGTCTTTTCTTTTCTTTTCCTCCCCTGCCCCCTATTTGAATTATGCTGGAATCTCCTTAGAAGCTTGTAAGGAAATGCATCTCAGTATCACTTTTCCTAAATAGCAAACTTTAGCAGTAGGATTGTGTTAGAAGGTTTGAAGGAAATTCAAACTGTTTACTAGCAGGATAGAAGGATTGCAAACATGATAGTAATATTCGGAGAATATTATTTGAAACATCTGGTTTAAATACTGTTTGTTATAGGGAATACGACAGTACAGAAACATTTCTTTACTGTTTGGAAGATACAATAATGAGAATTCAGTTTATGGTGACTGTTCTTGTTAGTTCTGCTTTGCAGTGATTTGTCAGCAAACTGGTGCTACCAGAGGATGATAACATGTGCACAAGAAAGGAGGACAAAAGGAAACAAAGGAATGGAAATGTCCTCAGAGATTATTTATGTAAACATAGCTGAACTATTTTTCTGGCTGATATAAATCTACTTGCAAAGCACCTTTGTATGAAAAATCACTGGAAAGAAAAATGTTAATTGCTTGTTTCTCCTTCAGAAAAGGTGCAAAATAATTGACTATCTATACAAGTGAAGTCAATTTTTGTTGTAACAGCACTTCTTCCTGCATACTATTCTTTTCTCAAGTCAATCTTATTGCATAAATGCCTATGCAAAGTTAGGTCAAGAATAAAGCATTAACTGCATTAGTTGTCCTGCAATTCCTAGATGTTTTTTCCTAAGCTTTGTTTTTGCTGTGTGCAGGTTTTATACTTTTGAAGCAGTAGCAATGTTCCTGGTTGTGGTCCATACATTTATTTGACAATTAAGGCTTTATTTTGAGTAAAAATCACAAAAAATAATTTCTTTGTGCTTTCTAAGCTGCATAGCAACAAAATGTTTTATTTGTAAAACTAAACACAGTAGAACCTCTTGCTAATTTCAAAGGACTTTTTGCAGATTGGAGATCACAAGAGTAAAAATGACAAAAAGATTTTATCTTCTGAAAAAGAAAGCAACTTTTTTTTTAATGGGAGTTATTCTGAATTTTAACTGGACCTGAGTAGCAGTAGATAAGTATGACTGTGTAAGGGTGTACCACTGTGTAAGATGTACCACTATGCTGGAGTTTCCTCATCTCAAATTCTCTTTTTGTCTTGTTGTTCTTCATGCTCTCCCCACCTCCTCAAGCCTGGTCTTCTTTCTTGAGTCAGCTGGATGTTCCTCTGTAGTCCACGGCCACTGACAAAGTCTCCTGGTATAAGATTCTTCACACCAGTTCAAGGTGTTACAGAATCCCACTGTATTAGGTTCAGCAACATCAAGGCATTTCCAAAGCGCACGATGATATTCTAATGTGATGTTGCAAAGACAGTAATATTCCAGATAAACATTGAAGTAGACCAGCAGTAAAAAGAAGAAAAGTTTCTTAGGAGGCAAAATAAAAATTAATCCTGTCCTTACTGGGTAGCAAAATTAATGTAAACAGAACAAATGTTTACAGTTTAACTGAATGGTTCACCATCTCTACACCAAAGTGTTAAATGGGACTCCAGAATTTAAAGTTCTTTAAGAAGAGAGATCGAGACCACCACTGGTATCTTGCATTTCATATTGTCTTTAATTTACTTTATGCTTAACAAACTTTGCAAAATTAACTGATATGCAAACTACATAAAGATAATTTTTAGTGTGATGATTCAAGAAGAATCATCTCTGAATATAACTTGACAACAGTTTAACTATACTTATATCAATTGGTTGGATCATAACTTAAAAAGAGCATGCTGGATGCAGCTGAACTTTGGAAGGAACTCTGACTTGCATTTGCCAAAATGTTACTGAAAAAAGGGAAATTGTTTTGATCTATCCTGAACTTCAAAACAACTTAAAAATCTCACCCTTGCAATAAGACATGGTATGCCTGAAGCTTCAGCATTCATTCAGCTTCAGCACATTGTTGCTACTCTTGGGAATGTAACCTTTAAAATGAATAGCAAGAACATTACTTTCAGTCTAATTGATTCAATACAGTAACATGAATGATATTCACTCATGTGGCAGACCTTATTTCACTGTGGACTTTAAAGGCAACACCTTATATTGGAGGCTCAGATGGAGCCAACACACATACAAAAGATCAAATTTTGCTTCCGTCCATGCAGCAGTGAGCTATACTTCCCCCCACACACACACAGAGGAATTTGTTAACGCTAAACTGTGGATTTTTGCAATTAATGCAGGACTGTTATAGTGGTACTTTTGCAAGATCTGCAATAGAAAGGAAGTTATAATGGTGAGGTTTTCATTGTGACATTTAAAAAACTGGAGCTTCATCTTATAAAACTGACCAGTAATATCTGCTTCTCGGCTTTCATTAAGGTCTCCAAAAAGTGATTTTCAGAAACACGTCAATATTTACAAATCCAGTAGTACAACTTTCTTGAACAGTGTTTCAGGATTTAAGGTGACCTCTCATCAATACATTTTAGGACCAAAATTTCTTGAATTCAGATGAGTCTCAATTTTCTAGAGTAAACATCTTACCCCTTCTTCTGAAGAAATTTTTTTGTCAGATACAACAATGTGATCATGTCTGTTGTAACTGTTACGTTCTCATCCTGATTTTGATGCAAGCCCATCTTTCTTAGCTTCCCAAATAGCGTGGGATACTAGGAGAACCAAGTATGACTGCAGACTATCAATTTTTTATCATGATATTAGTATTCCTACAGTGAAGGGAGTGGCATGTCTCCAACTAGACAGAATTGTAGCTCTTCTGTCATCACATACCTGCTTACTCACCTACTCTGCCTTCCATAATAGCTTTTTTTGTCCTCATGTTAATATTCCTGACACAGACAGAATAATCTCTGCTTGTGATCTCTGAGAATCCATCCTCTCCTTGTAGCCATTGACCCTGGAGCTGACGTGACCAATAGTGCCTTTACAAAACCACGGAAGAACTGTTTGCAGAGCTCACAGCTTATGTCAAGTTTTTGTTTATCTGGATGACTGTGCCACAGGAATAGAAGAGAAAACCTCTCAACCCACCTGGTCATTTAGATCCTTTTTACAGTACTGCTTCCACTGAATGAAAGCTAGGATCAAAAAAGTAGGAGGCTTAGCAGTAGCCTGTGATATTCTTTCGTACGTCTGCTCTTGTAATACAATCAAGCAATATTATTGTTACGTTGATTGTCTTCTACATATTCCATGTGTATTATGATAAAGATGTCATGTTACTGATCAAAACAATCTCTTTGTGGAGCTGCACTGGGGAAGAAGTCAAGTGCAGAGTATAAGCAAAGGCTTTTTCACCTGTTTATAGAAAAATGTACAGTGTAAGATTTGTCTGCAGGGGAGTAATATAGCTAGTTACTACATATTGGAGATACACACAAACAGTGGAATATGCAATGAATTTTCTCAAGTTGGGAAAGATTTTGAATTTCAAATAGACATTTTGCATTTTTAAAATCTTTCCAAACATTATTGTATCTTCATATTTCTCAGCGGATTGTTTCACTTACTCTCTCAGAACGAACTAATTTAAAGGGCCTTTACCACTTTTAATTTTTTTTTCTTTCACCACTTTATTCCTTTTACAAATCAAACAGAATAGCAAGAAGAAAATCGGAAGTGGAAAATGAAACATAAATGCAGTTAATTCTGTTACAACCCACATGATGAAAAATGTTATCATTGTAAAATGTTGATCGTTAATTAAATCCAAATATTTTGTATGAGGAAAATGGTTCTTTTCCAATAACAGGGTGGGAACAAAAAAGAGATTGAATGACCAGTTCACAAACCCACTTAATTTATTCTAATTTGGAAGTCACTGGTACAATAAAAATTGCTTCAAAGTGTTCAATTTCTTTATACCCTAGGGTTGACGATGGTTCTACAGAAGGATTTCTTGGCTGAAGCATGGTACAAAGGATCTACTAGTAACCTCTAACTAGAGGAATTTGGGAATCTAGTGGCCTTGATGGATATTAAACTAGATGCCTATTATTTCAATCCTGTTTTTACTTTGCGTTTTTACTTTGCGTTTGCTTGGGGTTTTCAGTGAGATTGATGTTTGCAAAAAGTAGAATTCTTCCTTGCCTTTGGAACAGAATGCCAGAAAAAACTCTTGCCTCTGCTCCTGTGCTTCAGGGCTGGAAGGCAAAATAATTAGTTCCACACAACTAGGAATAAATCACCCAGGCTGAAACATGATAGTGCCTGACAACTGGTAATGTTTGAAAAAAAAGATTTCAGTAAATCATTATTGATGAGGAAATTGGTATGCAGAGCAGATGATTCCAGTGGATGTATGTGTACCTTTACAGTAAGCTTAGTGTTGTTAAATCGCCCACTGATTGCTGTCTTTACCCTGCAGGATAAGTATATATGGTAAGAATAAAGATTGTTAATAATATAATAATAGTTTATATTTTTTATTTTTCTATATTTCAGAGGAAATGTATCATCTTCCAAATATTTGAAGACTAAACAGTGCTGGTTCAATCCTTGTCCCTTTATGTTTTCCAGGGGGCTTGGAGATCCGTTGCAATTTATTTCAGCTTTTTTGGGGGAGAAAAGAAAGACCCTATTCTGGTTATCTGTTTTATTTCTATCTGTTATTTAAGAATTAGTTCAGAATTACTTTTTTTTTTTTGGGGGGGGGGGGTAGAGAAAAAGATGGTAAAACAAATATGACGTATATTATGTATTCTTTTTGAAAAGGATTCACAAACTACTTGCAAGGACATGATAGCAAAATTCTTCATTAATTAACTATATGGGTAAAGTTAGACTATTCTTTGCTTTTTTTCTTAAGATTATATAATTTTGGAGAACCTATAGTTTAGCTATTTTGTGTTAACAGTAGTGCAGTTTTGGGAGAAAACTGCAATAAAGGCAATTATTTTATTGTTGATTGTGATTTCATAAAGCAATTTTTGCATCTATTGTTATACAAGTGTTTCAATTTGGATACATCAATTGATCTAGTTCTAGTTTTCTGTAGTTTTAAGGGCATGTCCTTGTTGGTAACCATCAGTTATCTGACCCTGCAAAAGGTACAGCTGTAAGCAGAGGCGGTTTTTTAAAATAACGCCTAGCTGTTAGCCTGACTGAAAACATTTCAGTGTACCGGCTGTTCCCTGGATGGTAACAAAAAACATCATTCATTTCTCCCGACTGAAAAGCGTGCATGTAGACTGAAAGAATAGACAGGTTCACACTTTCTACACTTTTTTTTTTTGGGGGGGGGGGGGGGGCGGGGAGTGTTTGTTGCAGGAAGGTGCAGTTGCAATGGGGAGATGCAGCAGTCATATATAGTACTGTCATACAGCTGTCATCTTACTCTGGTCACAGTAAACGGAGTTATTGAAACATGACAATGCATGCTGTGCTTGTGCAAATGCTTATGCTGCCTTGACAAGCATCTTAATATATGCTGAAGCTGAATTATTTAGCTGTCTCTTGTATGTGGTTTGCTCACAGCAGAAAGTCACCCTGCACTATCCCCTCTTCAGCCACTTGGAACCTTTGCGAGAGTGTTTCGCCTCCAGAAGTAAACATGAGTCTAAGAATAGCTCGCCCTTCTTTGTAATATATTTTCATGGTTGGCTGTCTAAACAGCCAGCCTGTCTAGACAGCGGACAACACTGAAAGCTCATAAGGTCACAAGCAGCCACGTAGGCTGCTCTTGGGGATCTCACCTCCTTGGTAGCTGTACGGGTGGGCTCCAGGAGAATTTTCGGTCAGAACTAGTAGCGTTCTTTCTGAAGCTCCGTGGGCTACAAGCATATGCTAGTAAGGCATTAAATAATATATATGAGTGTTATCAAGAAGGAATTTTCAATTCTTACAGTTATTTCTGACTCACATGATATGTCACTGGTTATGTTTTTTTGGTGCTCTTTAAGATTTGTTTTGTAGTGTCATTTGTGTTGTACCCAAATTTAAATTTTAAGCATAACTTGGAGGCCTAATACTTTTTTCTAATAGAAGCTAATGACAAAATTAAACCCAAACCAATTTCAGTCCATTCCTTAAAAAACCAGCAAAAAAAACCCCTTACATAGTTCTTCTGCTATCAGTAATATATAGATTGTGTACAAAGCTGGATTGTATGTTTACATGTGCTTGCATAAGAGGAAAAACAAAAAAAGGGGTATGAAGAATCTTACACCAGGAGACTCCTTCCATGGCCGTGGGTTACAGAGGAACATTAGCAAGGGTTTCCCTGAATTAGGTTATTCTTCCTCCTAGCTTCCACTTGTAACACATCTACTGTTATTTGTGACTAGATGTTCAGCCTCCTGCAAAGTCTTTTACATTTATCATTACAGATCTAGACCATTTTCTAAAACTATGTTCCAGATGTAATTTTAATAGAGATAGCAAAGTAGTAGTGGATGTGTCTAAATAGCCATTTGCTCTGTAATCACAGCAGCTCGGTTTTACCAGGTTTGACAAGTAAAACGTGGGGACAGTTGCTGTATTTCCAGTAACTGAGGAGCTACTAACTGCTGTTCAACAGGGGAAGCAAAAAAAAAAAGGCTAGTTAATGATTTAATTTACTTTACTAAATACTGGACTCGATAGTGTTTGGCGTTGTCTGGTTACGTTACTTCTTACAAATATCTTTGAAAGAATATCTTGCTGCAAGTGTTTTGGAGATAGTTACCTTACATGCCACGTGTCATTCACCAGTTTATGATGTACGTTTGCTGATGCAAGAAGAACTTGTCAGGAACAACAACAAAAAGGAAGCAATTGAGAAAACCCTATCCAGTTTAATCCTTTGCTGATAAATTTGTTTTTGCATAAAATGAGTTTAGCGTTGGGTCTTCTCAGTCTGTCAAAAGATATATTCAGAACTCATCAACTGATTGGATTCTACACATGCAGAAAACAAGGCTGCTGTATTTTCTACCCAGGGAATAACGCTTTGTATTAGTTCACCATATAGCAAACTACCATGTAGGATGAAAAAACAACATGCCAGTACAATAAAGAATATGACAATACCAAAGGAAATACTTAAAATAATACTTCTTCACAACTTCTTAATTATCAAGTGCCTTTTTTGGTTTATATATGCAGTAATGTTTTTCTCAGCTTTTTTCATTTCATATTGTTAACACATTGATCATCCTTCAGTCACACAGTGCCCAACATCCTCAGAAATTAGGAATAATACCCTTTCTTTACATTGTTCTTGTAAATCCTATTTAGACTTTTTTGTTCTGAATTCTTTCCTGGTTATTGGAAAGGTTATTTAACCTTTGTTAGTATTTGATGGGTTTGGTTGCGTTGCTTGATGTTTTGATGTAGGATTATAGAAACTGGGCCCTTGCCTACTTCCTTTGCTTTAGGAATATTTTTGAGAGTTTAATATACTCCTAAAATTACTTTGGATGTTTTTTCTTGCTATTTTCTTAAAATTTATTCCTTCTCTTTAAGATTGAAAATCTTCAAGAACAGTTAAGAGATAAGGAGAAGCAAATGAGCAGCTTAAAGGATCGAGTGAAATCTTTGCAGGCTGACACCACGAATACAGACACCGCCTTGACCACGCTGGAAGAAGCACTGGCAGAAAAAGTGAGTATGGAAAGCCTAAGTCCCTTCCTTTGAATGGTCCTTCTACATTAGTAGACAGTTACATTAATAGATGGTTTTTCTGTGTATTTCCTGAACTCTGTGTACAACAAATCTCTATTGTAATGCCCCAGTGACATCTTTTTGTCTCTGATGACTGAGGAAGGACCAAGGGAGTGCAGTGGCAGCTAAGGTACGTCCTTCACTAGAGCACACTGCAGGATATGCAGAGGCATCGCTCTCCCATGGAACCAGCCCTGAGTACGACTTCTGTTTGGTCAGGAAGGAGGACATGAGGGTAGAGCTGAGCCACAAGCTGTTGCTCTAGTCATTATCTACTTACTGTTATTTTATGTGAAAGAAATCGATGTTGTCACGTTGTTGTCTCTTTACATGGTGCATCTTTGGTACAACTGTGGGATGCCTTACATTTCAGCTGTGGATTCTTCTGCTTTTTTCCCTTTTTTTTTTTTTAAGTCTGGCTAACTTATTTCATTTTATATTCTTTGTAAAGTTTTGCTACATTAAATTGAGGTTTAATTCCCAATATTGAATTAAAGTGAATAGTTATCCTGATGTAGCTGTATTTCACTTTATTTACAGCTTTATTGTTCTCATCGTATTTTTTTACGTGCTTGCCCAGTTCTCAGTGGATAGAGGGAACATCCTCCTCTATTCTGTTTTAGTGGGGCTATTTTTTGGAATTACTGTATTTTTTTTTTCTTGATTCCTGGAGAACCAAGGTTACAGCTCCTTTAGTCTGTCAGATTCTGTAAATGTACAGTTATAGTAAAGCTTTCCCTGAGGTTGGGGAATTCACTGTCATCCCTTCAGCTTCCGTGATAACCAAAGCTCGATTGATATCTGATGTACAGAAAAGTTGTTTTGTTGCCTTTTCTTACTGCACATTGACCCTGTTGTCACATACGCACTACACCCCTTCCTCTCTGAAGGGGACTTAACTTCACATTTTGGAAAAATAAGATATAGATAAGTAAGGAAGCAATATGTATGTGTCCCAGTCTTGGTTAATTTTGATTATCGGAACCAGATAAATTGTTTTGCATTGTAACAGTACTGTGAACTTTCAGAGATACAGAAAGCCTGGTATTTCTTAGCAATTAATCCATAGATTTCTCAAATTTCCTCCTTCTTGAGGATCTGTTTTATAACTGTAAAGAAAAGAAAATGGCAATATCCTACACTCCTCCTTGTCTACGGTGTATAAGAAGTGTTGTGATAAGAAGTCTCAGAAGTTGAACTGACTAAGAGGGATTTTCTTCACAGAGTGCTTTCTTTTGTCAGGAAAGGACCATTGAGCGCCTAAAGGAACAACGTGACAGAGATGAACGAGAGAAACAGGAAGAGATCGACAACTACAAAAAAGACATTAAGGACCTGAAAGAGAAAGTCAGCGTTTTACAAGGAGATCTCACAGAGAAAGAGGTTGACCAGCAGAATGAATCTGTTGTGTTAGAATTGTTTGTTGTATATATACGTGTTATATTTTAGATGAAGAAAGCTCTTCCTTTATCATAATGGTCCTTCGAGAAGTTTATCTTGTTAAATGTATTGTTTGAGAATTTTTCAAAGCATAAATGTTTCAGAACCACCCTTTCATGGATAGCACGCAATCCCCTTATTTGCAGCAGTTAATCGTATTAGTAGTGAATGACCGATGGTCAATGATAGCATTTACTGGAGCTGTGCTTAGAGACAACTGAAGGCAGAGAACAAGCTTGTTCCTGTCTAAATACAGGGAGGAAAGGACAGTGGTTGATCAAAGCTGTGAGTGACAAAAGCGTGCAGATAATGTTTATTCCCTTATGCGAACAATACAGCTAGTTCTTTGGACTCTGAAGAGTCCTTTTTTGATAATTGAGTTGGCTGTTGGTAATGAGCCAGTTGGCTAGACAAAGTAACCTAATTATATTAGAGAAATATAAACGTTCTCTGTTCCTCTCTTGGAATTATAACATTCAAGTCTACTTAGAATCTTTTTTCAAAACTCAGAGTAAAACAATACCAAAGAAAATGCACCCAGGAAGTGCTAACATTTTGATTACATGGAAGTCAACATTTGTCAGGAAAAAAAACCAACCTGAAAATGGTTCAGAAGACAAGAGGTTGAGATAGGTAGGATGAATCAGTTTCACGCTGTAGAAGCTGTATACAGAAAAGCTTTGAACACTCAGTTTTAGATACCATGGCCAAATCTACTAACCACATACAATTATTAAATACGATTTTATTTAAAAGTAATTTTTCTTGAACATGACTGTCACTGAAGCACTAGTTTCAGTTTACAGAATCTTCCATCTTTGAAAATTATTTTAAATTTATGTAGACAAAGTTTTCTTTTGATCCTGAAAACGGGAATTAAATCAAGCTGTCTTAAGTCAGTGACAGGAACATCCTGAACAAATTTTGTTGTTCTGAGTTGCATCCTGAACATAGTGAAGGGATAGGAAGAAAACAAAGACAAAGAAAGAATCTAGCTATTGCACATAAGGAGTATTTACTTGACAGTTATTTTGTGTCTTTTATTTTAGTCATCCTTATTGGATCTGAAGGAACATGCTTCATCCTTAGCTTCATCAGGACTGAAGAAAGATTCAAGACTCAAGACGCTGGAAATTGCATTGGAACAGAAAAAGGAAGAATGCTTGAAGATGGAAACTCAATTGAAGAAGGTAATCTTACTTCATAGTTACATGTGTGGTGTAAACATTCAGTGTTAGACAAATTGGCCATGTCTACACAGAAAACTTTGGATCTTAAGTTTGAGTTCTGTGAATTGCTTTTCAGTAAGTACCATGAAGTTGTGTCCATGCAAACCATGTTAGAAGCTAAGCCCATCAGAAAGTGACTTTCAGACGCTGCTGCTAATTTTGGACTTCATTTACATGCAATAACAGTGCTGTTGACTGGTCGTGTTTTTAACAGGTACTAGGAATTAAATACTTAGTCTGCTTCAGGATGGTCCGTAGCAGTAATTGTGCCATTAAACTGATGTAACAGTTAAAAATTTAACAGCGAAACATTTCAATTATCAATGCATGTAAGTGTTAATGCGATAAATTCAGATGCGTGCTTGGCCTGGTCCATAGGAATCCATGAAAACAAATGAATATATCATCAGTGAAATGTGTGATCTTTTGTTTTAATCTCATTGCCAGTCACAGCTGATACATTGGTAGTTTGCTGGTCAGAATAATAATACTCTATTATAAGCAAGCTAATTCAGTTGAACAGAATCTTTAGATTATGTTTGCATTGCAAGCCCTCTTTATTTTAGCTGTGAGTACATAAATACTGCACTGTTCAGAGGAATGTTGATTTGATTTTAACCTTTTAATTGTAAAAGAGCAGGTGATGGAGAAGCATAAAACACACTGACTGAAATAGTGATAAAGCTTCTATTTATAAAATCAGGACAAGACAAAAGGCAACACAATTTTTTAAAAGAAATTTAAGTCTTGGATTGTGGAGTTCTAGCTGTCTCTTTACATCTACCCAGGAAAAGGAGGAGTGCCCGTGCTGTAGTTTGGAACTCTGTCCTAGTTCCTCTAATGAGTGAGACATCAAATTTTGAGTCATCAGTTAAGATTTGTTTAGGATTTATGTTGTTTGCAAAGTGGATGTTAATGCACCTGAGAATTCTGTGTATGTGAAACTTCATATATGCATATCTAGACCCATGTTTGCCCTTCTTTTTAATTCTATTGCATAAAATAAACAGTTCTGTTATTAAGCATCAACAAAGCACAATAGCAAGAAAAGATAGTTGTGCACATTTAATCAGTCTCACAGGCTGTTTTCAGGGTACTGTACAGTGAGTGAGTATTTCAGAAGTCTTGAAGGACCCTTTCATTTGAGTTCTCTATCATGACTTGCAGTTTCACCCTTTGTCACTGTGTTACTGATAACGAGTTGAGGAATATATTGCAGCTAAGATTTGCCAGAGATTGTTACAGCAGTTGGATGATAGTATTAGTCTGTAGGTAGTCAGATGCGGTAGAGAATGTTGTTGCAATTACTTTAAAAAAAAAAAAAAAGTACTAACTGGGAGAGCACATAACAAATAGGTTATGAAAAACAGTTGTGGAAATTCAATTATTTAGGGAATGTGTCTGTATATTTAGCATTTGTAAATGTACTGCCTTTCACTGCTTCCCCTGAGATTGCTTTCCTCACTAAAAGCAGTGAGTGTATCAGTAGTATAAGCAGGTGTGGAGGTCGACCAAATTTGGTGAAGTGCTGCTAGCTAAAAGGTGAACATGCAGTTAATTTGCACTGTGATGACAGCTCTTCATTATAATTCCTTTAGGCCTACCTCTGCTCATTCCATTCTAGTGAGGACTGTGCTTAGCAGCTGACATCCAGGAACATTACATAAGGACACTGAGCCAGTTCATAAGATTATATATTTTTATAATTAATCTATTTGGGGTTTTTTTTCAGGAAGTAATTAAGAGGGTAAATTATTATCCTGTGATCTTTTTCCTGAGGGTTAAAATGGGAAAATAGCTCAAATGTAAAGGGCACTATTAACTGTGCAGAATAGCTATGGGACAAATAACTGTACTCTTAATTTGGTTCTGAGAAAAATAATTAATATAAATTCATTGTATTGTAAACACAAATAGATTTGCATCTTCCCATCCAAAGAAGCTACCTAAGCTCATTCAGTCAAGGATGGTTGCAGTTCTACAAGCAAAGAAAGTTGATAGTCTACCATTACCTATGTGCAGTATAAAGCCCTTCCATGATACTCTGGATATCTGCTCCCCTACTTCAGGTGTTATAGCTTACTAGGACATTTGCACAATTGTTTCCTGTGCAGAGACCCTAAAGTACTCTCTCAAGTCCTACTGAGACAAAACCATCAATACTTTGTTCCTTTTCTAAATACTATGTCGTGTTGAGCACTGAAGTCATCTTATTCAAGCGAAAATTCAAATTCAATGGAAAGATTTTTTTTTGCTGTTAAGAAGTCAGTCCACAATGGCTTTTTGTAAAGGAATTGAAGTTCTAGGACCCAGGTATGCTTTCATGTAGTTAACTGTGCGTTTGCTTTCCTTAAGCTGTATGAAAGAGCCCACTTCTACTACTGGTTCTCCTTGCTTTCTAGAACCAAGTCACAGTTACTCTTAGTTACTCAAGAAAACATAGTTAGCAGCCACTTGAATATGTTTTATACTTATGAGTAAGTTTAGATATTTCTTTAATAACCTTTTTTCCAGCTGTGTTTAATTTGCCAGTGTTTTTTTGTTGCTTGCAGAAAAGTAGAAAAATGTGTTTTTAAAATGCTTTCTCTTTTTAAATGTATTGCAGGTATTTATTCAGGCAGTTTGACATTTTCAAGGTGGATTAGTTCCTTGTCATCCTTGAAACAATTATGATAGATAATCCATCTCCAATTTAAAGCTTCTGAAAACTGAGGTTTACGCATCTGCATTGTTAACCATGGCAAACAACTGTCACAATTAACCTTAAAACTGATGGCTACATAAGAGCATTCAGTTTAAAACCGAATTAGAAGTTTATTATGTTGAGTTTTATTACATTATCTTAGTGTTGTTTTGCGTAAGACACATGCAGGAAGGACTCTTTTGTGTAGCTCTTAACAGCAAATGGCGAAAAGCTTTTCCTTTCAGGTTATTTCCCTTACAGTTTGAACAGAGATGTGTCTAATGTCAATCTTATTTCCCTTGCCTCTTATTTCCACTGAACAGTTTGATTACTTTCAGTTAAATGTATTAGCCTTAGAAGTTAAGAACCTGACAGAAGAGACTGAATTGGACTACTGTTAAGTCATTAAATAAAAATGATTTGGGTAGTCCTTGGGAAAAAACTTGCTAATCTCTAAACAATGAGCCTTGGAGAAATCATGAACAGTGCAAGATTCCACTTTTTTCTGTAAAAGGTATTTAACTTTACACTAAAATGAAATTTTATGAACTAAGTGGAGTGCAGGGGTGCTGAAAAGTTGCTGATGTTATTTTTCTTTCCATGTAAGCAGTCTCCAGTGTCTGACTAGGTGTCCAGTTCTCATTGTTACTGTTCCTCTTCTTATTAATGCCTGTTTTATACCCTGTCTTGGCAAATAAAACTCTACAGTGTTTTTCATGTTCAGGGTTGGGTTTTTTATTCTATATATTATGCTTATGCAAATCTGTGTGCTTAATGTTCTAATTATTGTACTGTCATTGTTTCTGCACTCAGTTGTCAGCCTGCTGGCAGCAGGAGATACTATGGGAGATTCTTAATGCTGGAAGCAAGACTTAAATCCCTGTT
The DNA here is from genome assembly GCF_011004875.1 of Balearica regulorum gibbericeps. Taxonomy (NCBI): domain Eukaryota; kingdom Metazoa; phylum Chordata; class Aves; order Gruiformes; family Gruidae; genus Balearica; species Balearica regulorum. Next base: position 68,028,901 of record NC_046184.1, read on the forward strand.
GAGTTTACATGGCCTGGTGTCCTGCCTTAAATAGTCTCCTTTTTTTTGCTGAGATGGAACCAATAGAGGGAAATTACACACAGGGGGTTCCCTCCCTGTTTTTCTGTGAAGTGGTTTTATGCTGTGTGGGTTTTTTCCCCTTAGAAAACTCATTTTTCAAACTTCTATTTTGATGTACTAGTTTTATAGTGAAAAAAATTTCTTCTAGTTGTTTTTCTTCAGGATACTCTTTCCCTTTTTCTCTCTTGTCTTTCCCAGCCAATATGCTTTGTTTCATTTTGTTTTTCTAATCTGGGAGAGACCATCAAATATTAGAATTTGTTCCAGCAAAGATGAGCAATTTTTTGTCTGTCTTCACCTCCAGTGCATAGTTTTTCTCCCTATAGATATTTTCTTTAGTTGAAAGGGATCGAGGTTAGGGAAAAGAAAGAGTCCAAAACCATATGTTTAAAAACTTCCCCTTGGTGCAGTTCTAGGAACTTTTCCTCAGAGAATGTTAGCAGTCATTCCCTGCCAGGAAAATACCTCTAGATTCCACAGGCTCACTCAGAGGATGCTTTTTTCTGCTGTGGTGTTCTTCCTTCAAGTTCAGGAGGATAGTATCTTTCAAAAGACAGGAAAAAATGACTGAATTAAGTGTTTCCTAAGATTTAGCTCGATTAGTCTAATACAGACTCTGGTGCTTTTTATTTTTGTGAACATAGATTTCCTGCCACAACTGAAAATATTGCTGATAATATTGGTAGGTGAGATAGAAATACTGTTTTTTGTTCCCAGCTGATGATGTGTTTTTTCAAAGAAGGGATGATAAATGATGTGTTCAGCGTAGCAACCTAGAAAGAAAAAGGCTACCAGGGAAATCAGGATGTCTTGTAAAAATAAAAGTAAACCCCAGCAATTGTGTTCAGCATTCAGGTAGTGTCAGTTACTGAATTAGTTTTCTAAACCATTTAGCTGTCTTGTAATTGATATAAGTGAAGCACTAGAAATTAAAGTCCTGCTCAGCCTGTAAAACTGTCATTTGTAAACCCAAACACAGGACTACATTAAGTATTTGAGGACTGGACAAAACTGTTAAGATGAGAAATCAAGACCAGGTTTGGAACTTGTGCAAGGGTAGCTCTCCATGTTTCTCATGTTTCCAGAGCTGGTTAGTAATGCATGCTAAGACCACAAATGAAGATTCTACCATCTTAGTAAATTAATGTTGCAGCTGTTATTTTAAATTCTTTTCTTGTTGCATCTCTTCTCTTTCTCTCTCACACGGTTCCTATCCCCAATTTTCCCCGTCTTTTCCTATCTTCTTTCTCCCTTTAGCATCCTGAAGTTTTATTGAGTCATCCATCCAAGCCAGTAAGTTCCCTGGCAAATTGAGAGGCTATTGCCAACCCCATCTAATTTTCTGTGTTGCATGTGTATTCACCTGTGCTTTTATATTTGGCCAACACAGGGTATATTGGTGATTTACTTTAGTAGTGGGTATACATGGTATGGATACAAACAAAATGCTATAGTATGTCTGACCAGTCATGCTCAAAAAAGCCTTCTAAGATGCTTTTTCTTTTTGGCTGCATTGGTCTTTACTTCATTTTCATTTGGACAGCTTAATATTGTGCCAATGTTTTTGTTTCCCTTTGCTGCAGTTGCTTGAAGTGTCCCGTAGCTTTCCTTTCATCTCCATTGTCCATGCATTTTCAGGGGAAGAATGTGGAATTTCTATGCAAATCAAGCTCCTTGCGTGAAAGTATTCTGTAACACTATGTCTGGCAGCACATTTGAAATAATAATTAAGTTACGGCAAGTAAAAGATGACTTAAAAACTTGTGTAACCATTAAGCTCACTGGTACTATGTCAGTTTAATTTTGGATCGTATTACCAGTCTTGTCAAAGAGCACTCCTTTCAAGGAGTGTTTGTTTAATAATATCTTGACACCGTAAATTACATAATACAAGGTGTTTTTATCAGATATTTCTTTTGTGACTGTGTGCATAAAAAATCATGTTACAAAACTTTCGGCAGGCTGACATCTGTGTTACTCTTGACAATGTTCAGAGTAAACGTAGCTGTCTATCCTGACAATCATTGTCTGAAGGTCAGAGAATTCCTGGTGCTTATATAGATCAGGTTTTGCAACATCCCGTATTAGAAATTATTTTAATAGAGCAGATAACACAACGCATTTATGGGACTAGATTTGGAAAAAGAGTTGCAGTGTGCGATAAGGAAAAGTATTTCATTAGGACTGGCAGAAATAATAATGAGTGCTCAACTAAGGCATAAAAACTCCTATGCTGCACTATGAGTTATTTATTAGATGTAAAAAAAAGTCATTAATAAATATTTTAAGGTATTTGGTGCACAAAGATTAGAAAAAAAACCCCATAATTTTCTTAAAGGATGTAATATTAGTGGATATGGTATTTGAAGGATTTAATTATTTAGTATTTCACAGCAGAGAATATTTTTTCCCCAACAGTTTTGTGTGTTCAGGTACGAAAAGCAGACTCAAGACTCTTCTGGTAAATTGATACATTCTTCTACTTTAAAATAATTTGCTAGCCTCCCAACCTGACAGTTACACTGGTACAGTCTGTTACTAAACTTGTTTAATGCATTCTATTAAATAGAATGGTTTATCAATTGTTTAGGCTTTTGCAAACCCTTTTTAAATCTTTTAGCTGAAGTTTCTTACATTGTTTGATTCAGTCTGAGATTTTGTTTGGTTTTGTGTCTTTTTGATAGAAGCTCTCAGCCATAACAACTCACTGTTTTCGAGAGCAAAATATAGAAATATGATGTGTTTAATCTTTTTTTTTTTTTTTTGCTGGTAATTTTTTTATTAAAAGATTTGTCCTTGTACCAGATATTTTTGATGCCCCTGTTTAAATCTAAATTGGTTAAAAGTTAAATGCATTGTCTATTCATACATGCACAGTAGAGAGAGAGATTTAGCAATGAAACTTCCCAAAGATTCCACCTGCACTGATTATACCCCACCCTGAAGAGGGAGGAAGACCTTCTTGTTGTCCCTCTCCATTGCCACAGCCTCTTCTAGGTCTGGTCATTTGAGCAGGCAGCAGCAATACTAAGTAGACTCTTCACCAAATGTCATGCTGGTTCCAACCAGCTGCGTGTTACAGCAGATGCAAAAATCAGCATCTTGGTGTGCAGAACGGATCAGGACAAATAGTGTTAGGATTAGAAGCTAGTACAGAAAGATAGCCACCAGGAGGAGAAAGATTGGACTTTGCTGGGGGAATGAGTAGCTAGGATTACCAGGAAGATCGTACTGAACTTGGGACTCGGGGAAGACATGGTTTGAGGAGGGAGTTGCATATGGATAGAAGAGATGAGACTACATGTGCTGTTGGATAGAACTAACTGTGCAAAAAAAAATCTCCCAAACCTGAAAAAAATGGTAGGAAAAAGATAAGGAGAACTGGTAGATTAGTGGAATCTGCCTGGATAAGAGGAGTGGAATTTGAATCTGGCTAAATAACATTGATAAAAGGTTGGGGAAATGAGATACAGTACAAAAGGATTGTGCTTGGTGCAAATAGGCAGGAGAATTTGTGCCTGGGAGAGCATATTCTCAACAGTCCTGTTGATGGTACATGACAATGTCAGCATCATCTTATGCAGTGGAAAGTTGGAGGGGTTTTCCCCCAATTTTCTTATACCTAAAATAATTTAACTTACCTACTCTACTCCTCCCAGAAAACTTGCTAAGATAACATTCATTTTGAAAAATTAAATATCCAAAAGCTAGGAAATGGCCAGTGCAACATTGTGTCATTGTGAGGTCGTTGTTATAACATTTTATAACTAATTTATTGTCTGCCAAACTCTCACAGTCTTCAATATTGTGTGACAAATGCTCCCAGAATGAGCCAGAGATATATAAGGAAGATGATAATCTAGAGAAATTAGATGATAAAACTTTTTTTTAATAGTAGAGAAGCATTAAGGGAATAAGGCAGGATATTTTTGCATCTCACTTTTACACCTGCACAACAGGTATAATAACACATCCTCACTTCCCACTGACGGTGGTAGGAAGTGGTTACTTACCATCTGCCAAGAAACAGCCTACATTCATGATTAGTGTGATAGAAAGAAAATGTCTTTTGCAGTAAATAGTCATAATATATTTTTGTATTTGTGTGTGCATTTACTATTGTTAGAAGATGTGAGGCACTCTTGGAGGCAGAAGGGTGGATTAAAAAGAGATTTCAAATTCTTGGGAACTTCTACTTTGTGGCCAAAAGTTCTTGGCAACATTTATATGTGAAATGTTAAACTTGAATTTACTGTCTCAATTTGTAGGTAAAAGTAGAAAGTGTTTGCTGTGAATTATTTGCTGTTTGATTTAGTTAATCTTTTAGGAATATTGATTTGGAATCTTAGTCATAATGTTTGGAATTTTTATTTACATTTTAGAACTTTTAAAATTAGATCTGTGCTATTGTTTTCTTCCCTGCCTCTGGCACACTTTAAGCTGTGTAAGATCACCTTTCCTCTTAGTAAAGAGGTTTTTGGCATGAGAAATACTAACTTAGAAAATTCTTTTTAATCTGTTTTGTCTTCCCCTCCTCTCCATCTGTAAATAGTGGTTATTTCTGTGAAACATCAGTCATCTTTGGTTTAGTTGCAAAAGTTGGCTTTGTCAGCTGATTTTCTGTGGAAGCAATAGAAGTTATAGTACATTTATTTGAGGAACAATCACTCTCTTCTATTCTTTAGGTACCTAAAGTACTCACCCCATCACTTACTGCATTCAAGATGGGAAATGATGGCTAAGAGCAGAAAAGCAGAAAGCTGTTAAACCACTTCTTAGTTTATAGTCCCTCTTAAGAACTTCAAACACGTATCCGGAGTAGTAAGCTTAAACTATTCTTGGTCCTGAACCACTTAGAATTTGAAATTAATTGGCAAAGATTAATACTGATCAGATGAGCTTTGCTAATAAAAACCTAGCTTACTAAGGTGCTCCTTTCTTGCTAAAATGTGACTGTGTTTCTTATGCAGATCAATGCAGAATCAAACATACAAGTTTGATTGTGCTCTTGAAAGTAGCTTAATTTCACCTGTTTGACTCCACACTGGAGCAGACATGAAGAGCTAATGACAGGGCCAGTAGTAACAGTTAAGAGGTTTAAAATAGCCTGTAATCAGGTAAACTCAATGGCCTGTGTAGACATACCTTTTCTTATTTCTCATTTGTCAGAGGAAAAAGTGCAATGTTCCCTTTGCCCTAAGCAAGCTGCTTTTCAATTTATTTAATTTTTCATCATACTTTTATACATGTTCATATTTGTTTGTAACTATATTAAGAGGTTGCAGATTTAGGAAAACTGTTTCAGGCAGAGCTGAAAGTTGAACCTATCAAAATGCACTTCTTATAGTCTGTTATTACAGCAGAAACTGTCACTTTATATGTCCATTTTGTTTTGAAAATGAAATTACTGTCTTATTTTGGAATTTTTGTACACCTTTGGTGGGTGGGGGAAGAAGTTGTATGTGGTTTTTGGTTTGGGGTTTTTTGGGGTTTGTTTTTTTGTTTTTTTTTACTGTGAATATAGGAATTCATTATTTGTGTTTCACTTTCTTTTTGGTTAAAAAAAAAATACTGCTGAATGATTTTGCGCAAAGTTGCGTTGGGAAGGTAGCCAATTTCATCTGTTCCAGATCTTGATGTGAGTTTGTGGGAAACCTCTAAATGCATTGGTTTTCTCTCCTATACAATAAATGAATCCAGTAGGATTTTAGATATGGTCATGTAACACGTATTTTGTACATAACCCACAAAATGGACCAAAGTCACTCAGTCAGTAATTCACGACTCAGGAAGTGGTCTCCAGTTTACACCATATCACATAACGTTCTCTTTGTGTTAGGTGAAATTATCCATACTTAGGTGCGTTACATACAAATAACATGTGTTATGTGTCTTAACTAATAATTTATGTCGTGTAAATAGCCCTTTCGTACTATAAAAACCAGACACACTGACTTGTTGGCTAATTTTCTGAAAAAGAAAATTGATTTCCTCTTCTCAGTAGTGTCTCTTGGGTTGTTGTGGAGATGCTTTTATTAGCACAGAGTAATATAAATCAGGACTGTCCTGACAGTAGAATTGCATTAGGTCTTATGACTGACTCTGAATTAGAGAGTTTAGTAATCCAGGCTAACAGCCTAGCTTTGCTTTTTTTTAAAGAAGTTTCTTGATTATCTGATTATGTATTTTGGATGACTTTAAAGAGCCTGGAGGAGTATTTGTTCAAACAAACAATTGGGATGTTGGAAACATACCTAAATCCAGTACAGACGAATTCAGGCTCTGCCTCTGGTGAAAACCAGACTTAACTCTATACATAGTGTCTCTTAGGAGAATATAGATGCCCCCCAGTAGATTTGTAGATGTCCCCCAAAAACAGTATTCCCAGTTCGTGTGAAACAATATTTGGGAAGGGAGAATAGAGGTTTTGTTTGAAATTTAAGCATAGTTGAAAAGGAAATCTAATGAAATATTTCAGATTTCCCGCAGGCTGATAATCCCAATAAAGCATATCAGGAACGCTCTCCTTCCAAAGCAGAGTATGTTCCCTGATGCCTGTGGCTGTTCATGGAACCAACACGCTTATCGGTCTCATTGCTGCAACGTCCTCCTGGAGTCTGCGTCGTCTTGGCAACACGTTATTTAGACTTCCACTTGCCTTAGAGGGTCCTTTCCAAAGGTTTATATTTCAAAGTGCTTATGGGGCAGTGAGGAATCTGGAAGCGTAGACAGCTGTAACTCCAAAAGGCTTCTCAAAGCTTCCAGGCTCACCAGGGATGCACTTGGAGCTGGGTCTCAGTCAGAAGCTCAGAAGCAGGATTTTCGGATTTACGGCTCAGTGACAGAGGAGCAGCAGGGTTTGACTCGAAAGTCTCTCAGAAGGGGGAGCCTTTTAAGATTCCTAAATACATTGCCTCAGGAAAGGGTTCTCTTCTCCCAGGATCTATTGTTGTCGGGTGCTCCTGCTGAGACCTGCCTGGCAGACGTGGGGATTGCCAGGCATTTTGTACTAGGATAAAGTACTGTACATGTTTTCCAGCTTTCTGGAATTCCAGCTTTCTGGAATTCCTGCTTAAATAAAAAAAAAGAAAGAAAGGAAAAAAGAAAGAAAACCAAAACAGTTTAGCTTCAACCCTTGAGCAGGCTGCTGCAGGTCCAAGGCCCTGGAATATGAAGTGTTCCAGTATTTGGACAACCGAGATCCATCCCAAGGTCGTAGTCCCAATAAAGACAGGCATCAAGGCCTTCTGCAGTCCTAGAATATTCTGCTCTGAGATTCTCCTGGATTTCACTAGAATGAGGCCTTGGCTTTAACGGAGTTAATTAAAAATAAGAGACTTCAAGGCAAAAATGTTGGGGTCAATGAACAGATACTTTCCTTCAGTCTTATTTTACTGAATAACTAAACATTTAGCCAAGTGTATTTTTGCTGTTTGGTTCTTTGGAAGCAGCAGCTTCTAACCCTGAGGTTTATGCTGCTGCAGTTCTATCCACTTGCCTTTAAAAAGCAACAGAGTCCTATATTATTGGATTTAGACTTAGTGTGCTTTGGAGCAGAACACTGGCAGCTTGTAAAACAACTTTCCGCAGCTGTACGCAGAGGGGGAAAAAGTCTGTAGTCTTATTTTCTGTTGTAGGTTCATTTCAGAGAAGAGAAAGGCCTTGAGTTTGCAGGCAGTCTTGGTCAGCAGAATAGCTCCACCAAACCTGCTAGTCACTGAAGCAAATTTGAGCAATTCTGAAATAGCTTTAATTGATATCAAATAGCAGTTCAAGATCCAAGAGCAGAGGGGCAAGGGGCGAATGAAAAGATAGTCCTTAGTCTGCTAGTTTAACCTCCATCATAAATATTGCCTTGTCTTTGTCTCTAATATGTTTGGAAACTGTTGAATTAATTTTACTAATAAAATAACAAACCAAGCCATTTAAAAAAAATGAAAAAGCTCTTAATTGTTGTCATTTGATCCTCAGTCCTCTGATGCTTTTTGTCCTCATAGCCTGATTTTAAAAAACATATTTCCTAGATAACTGGGTGAAGATATTTTCAGTAGGCAGCCATACTCATATTAGTCCTAGTCTGTACGGCTCAGATAACTAGCAAGAACGTCAGTAGATCAGCACCATCTGTGTAAATCTGTCTGACATTTTGCATACTGATGTAGTCATTGAAGGCTCTTAACCTGTGATTTGTTTTTCTAGATTTTCTAGGTTAAAAATACCTCAGATAACTAATTCTACAGTCATATCGCTGCTTTAGAAGTGTATTTCGTTAATTTTTATATCCACTCACACTTTTCTTTCCTTTCAAATAAGTTTAACTTTTTTCATATTTTTACTTCTTTCTTCTGTCAATTCTGTTCAGATCAAAAAATCACTTAAATCTTTTTTAGACTGAATTAAAAAAATCAAATTTGTTCCTGAATTCTTCTTTGTCTAGAAAGTATTTCCCCATACTTAAAAGTAGCTTATATTTATTTGTGTAATAATTAATCTTGCCATTTTGAAATAGATATCTAGATAGCGTTTTGCAGTCATCATAGTATCTGTAAAATATATATGTGTGAATTAATTGTTTTTTCTTGAACCTTCTTGTTACAGGCTCATGAGGCAACACTGGAGGCTAGGGCCAGCCCAGAGCTGAGTGATCGTATGCAGCAGCTGGAAAGGGAGGTAACACGGTATCGGGAAGAATCTAGCAAGGCTCAAGCTGAAGTGGATCGTCTTCTTGAAATCTTGAAAGAGATGGAAAATGAGAAGAACGATAAGGATAAGAAGATAGCAGAACTGGAGAGGTGAGAGTGGTATAAAATTACTAGAGCAGCAAAAGAGCTGATTAAAGTTGGAGTTAACTTAGTCCATTTTTCTTAACCTTAAACCTTAGAGTGCCTATTTTGGGAAAGTCTGTTTAGAGTTTTTCTGTCTTCAGTCCTTTATTTTGGTAGATTGTAAGCAAAAAGGTGTCTTACTGCGTGCTTTTATTACCCGGCTGCTCAAAAATTAGGGCTGATTATAGATAGAAGGGTAGATAGAACTGTAAAGGAATGGACATGGTAGGAAAAGTTGCCAACACTGTGGTGTGTTTGGAGAACAATTTGTTCTTTTGATTTAATAAATTCCTCAGACATTGTTCTCCAGAAAAGGAATGAGAAAAATTATTTTTAAGCACTTGTGATACTAGTTACTCAGGTTCTTCTGACAAGCGGCATTGAAACTCTTTGTACTGGTAGGGATGCAAGTAAACTTTGGCTCATGTAAAGCCAAATGAACAGATATGCTTTTGTCCAAACAAAATGAGATTCAGGACTTTTCAGCATTTTCCATCTGGCTGTTGGGGCCAAGCGGGAGTTTCTAGGCAGTAATACCTGGTTGAGGTGTTTTGTTTACGATTCGCAATGAAGAATCATTAACTTGGAACAGCAAAATGGAAATTTGATTATTTCCGTTTACCTTGTGCCATAGTCTTTCTAATTTCTGTCCTATCACTATTTAACTGCTCTGCATTTAGTGTCAGGAAGATTAGGGGAACTGAGTAGAGGACGTTTCAGGTTCTGCACGATGGCAATGGTTATTGTTCATTGGCTTGATGATAGTCAAATTATGGGCCCCTCTGAATGATAAGAAAAACTCTTTCCTAAGAATTCTATTCTTGTTTCCTTGGAGGTGACAGAGCTCTGAAAGAGTTCAGCTTGTCAGCTGGGTTTCTTCTCTCTTTGTGATTGTAAGCAGCATCCTGTTAGTTTTCTTTAAGTTGTTACTTTATTTAACCAAAATTCTCTGTACCTATGGTGTAAGCTTGAACATCCAAAAGTGAGGATATGTCCTTTTTAACTGTCTTCCCTTTTTTTCTAAGTGATACAATGTTCAGCCCATTGATACATGATGTCTTCAGCAGAACATTCAGGCAATAGGTTGAAAGAGTAGGTGCATCAAGTACAGACATGAAAAAGCCAAATAGCAGTTTGGCTATTTGTCATATTTGTGTGATTTTTTTTTTTTTTTTTCAGTCCCTTAGAGGGGCCCATCTTGGGTGTGAAGTTCACCATGTCATCATCTTAGGGCATCCCTTACTAGGGATCAGGGTATAAGCAACAAACTTCTATTAGAAGTAAGGCCAGGTTGGATGGGGCTTTGGGCAACCTGGTCTAGTGGAGGGTGTCCCTGTCCGTGGCAGGGAGATTGGAACTGGATGATCTTTAAGGTTGCTTGCAACCCAAACTGTACTATGATTCTGTGATTCTATAAGGTATGGAGAAGAAATATGTTCACAGTGCCTTAATTATTTCTGTGTGCAGAAGTAATTACTGTTTAGGAAAGGCAAGTCAGAAATATTCATCATTCCTCAATCTGATTCCTAGAGGAGATTGGAATGGCAGGAAGAGAATTTTCTTATGCAAACTTTTAATGTAACTCTGATTTTTTTATTACATTACAATTCAGAAACTAATAGAGATTGGGACTTGCAGTGTCAAACACTAAATAAACACATGTAAGTGGCCTATAATCAAAAGAATTTATAGTCTACAAAGCAAAAAAACCCCCACCAAAAACCCAGAGAAATAGATGGGCCTCCTTCTCTTTTACATGCTCTTAAAAGCATTGGCACACAGTCTTCAAAGACTTAGAAAGGAAGTTTTTCTTTGATGCAGTTCCAGAGATCTGCAAAGCAGTTCTTGTTTTTCATGTTACAGTGGTAGTTTTTTGCTGTTTCAGTCACAGACCAAACTCTTTCTATATCAATAAAAGCATAAAACCCCCAAATGACTGCACATCATTCTGTAATGGTTTGGTGAATACTTTGACTATTCAGTGCTATGCATTTCTTCCTACCACCTGATCTTTGCTCTTATAAAAAAATAGTGATCCTCTTCTGTTTTTAACTTGTCTTTTCTACTAATACTGAGATACAATAGAATATGTCTTCTTTTATTTCTAATAATTAGAATAGGTATTTCAGCTGTGTCAAAGAAAAGACTACTTCTGTTATCATGTGATTTCCAGCAGCCGTGTAAATCAAGGGGCAAAACCCCCCCAAAAAAACAATATTCGTGTTCTCTAACCACTGTAAGTGTTAATGGAAAAGGTCCTGAAGATCTAGAGACCTAAGGTACATACTGTTAGTGTGATGAATTAGTGAAGTATCAACACCTGAAATGATTTTTCAGGTGGCACTGTAATATAATCACAGCACTGGAGAAACAAAGTTTCAGATACTTTGGTGTGAGGTTTTGACTAGTAATTTCTCTTTTTCTGAATAATTATTGAAATTTTTATTTGGCCTTAGTCGTTTTCAACTGCTCCTTGGAACCCCTATTCTCTGGAAGCTTGCTTTCTCCCTGTGAGTTTTTACACAAAGCAGAGTTTTTAACATGCCTATTAAATGTATAAGTTGGTCCTGGTTTTATCTACTATGCTCGTTTATAAAGTATTCCTTAATGGCTGAACTGAAATATCCAGGCATGTTACGTGAACAGATAATTTTGCCTTGTAAAAGTCCCTCCTAAACTGTGGTCCGTGCAGAGCAAGCTAGCAATTATCTTGACTTCTAATGCTTCTACAGCTGTTCAAACTCTGTTGTGTAAAGAACCAGAAGCATTTGTCAGCAAGCAAAAAAAAGTGAATATTGCTGTGCCTGTCAGGAACCACTGTTACTCCCATCTAGAGCAAGATAAGAAGAAATAAGTCAAATTCAGAGAATAACTGTACTAACAAAAAAAGGGATTTTTCAAAAGAGATAGTCTTATGCTAGTTATATGTGACAACTAGACCGTATGTCATCAGGAGAAGAGAAATAGTAACACGGTTTCATCCATAGAAGAGGTGAGTCGCCTATTAGGGAGGTATGTATAGGGGAACAGAGAAGGGAGAGGAAGATGAAATGAGAAGCAGAAAACTGTTCTCTTAAGCCTTTTCAATGATGGCAAAGCCACTTTCAGTTAAAATTAAGATAAAGAGGGAAACACTTCCACTCTTCAGTAACTGTTGCAATTACTGGGTGGGGGACATTGTTTTTCAGCTGTGAATGGGAGAAAAGATATCCAGAAAATAATGTGTTAAATATGGTGCATGCTATGCAAAAGTTTGAAAACTACTCTAGAGTCAACATGAGATTGAAAGCACAAGCTCATAAATTTATATTCTCTGTGGGCAAGAGTTTGCTTTTTCTTACGGGAAGGTGGGCCATAAGTCCGCGTTTCTTCTGTGGGTGAACAGCCGTATGAGTTTTGTTTCTGTCCCCGGACTGTGGTGGCGTAGAGGGTTTTGCAGCTGTCTGGTTGTTCACTTTCTTTATAACTAACTGTTTGGTTTTTTGTATTGCCATTCCACAATCTCCTGTCTCTCTGTAACTTTTCATTTTCTGTTTTGTTTCCTTCCTCACTTTTTCTTTCCATTTATACTGTCACGTCCTGGTTTCACGAGTTGTTTTGTTTTGTATGTGTGGGGGTTTTTTTGACTATGCCTTTTCTCAGAAAGCACGCCTCCCGCAAATTGCACCCTCCCTACCAGGTGTCGGTCCCTGCACCGCAACACGTAGGGGGGTTTGTGTGGGACTTCCTGGGAAAGTGAGTGCTCTATAAGGCTTCTGTTTCCTATGGGGTGGAATGTCACCGCTGGCTGCCCGGCTGCTGCTGCTGCTGCTGTTTGGGTCTGCTGCAATTGTGCTTTTTTTCTTAGGTCAAACAGGAACTAGTTATGTCAAGTACAAGCTCTAACAGCCTCTGCGTTCAACACATGTCACAGTGGTCATGACCACAGTCCAAAGGAGGTTTGCTGCTATTCTCCCTGATTTAAACTCGACAGAAGCTGTTGCTTTTTATTCTAATTCTCTTGCTGTGTTTTACCTTTTGGTTCTAATCTCTGCTATCAATTCTGCCTGAACCAGCTAAAACCAAAGTGGTCTAAAACGTGTCATTGATAGAGGTCAGTATTGCCTTATTCTTGAGTTTTATTGCAGTTCTTATCTTGTACTAAAGAAAAAAAAAAGAAGAGAAAAGAAAGAAAAATTACGCTGATCATCTGGGACATGGCCATCATGGCCTTCAGATGGGTAGTTTACACACAGAGGTATTTGTGTGCATATATTCTGCAAATAAGAACTAATTCTCTGTCTACTTGAGAGGTGACAGTAATACCTATGTATGTGTTGCTTCAGAAGTAAGCACTGACTGCATATATATGAAAGTCCTGGTTCCAGTCACAGCCTTGAAATTGATTTTAATTTGGCATGCTCACTATAGATGATAGGTAGTCCTTGTAAGGACATAGGGCATCACCATTTTTTTTTTCCTGAAGGAAACTTGACTTTGATTTGGGAACCAGCAAGACTGTGCCCAGCTTTGGAATACCAGCAGTCCCAGTAAGGACAGCTGGAAATTATGGCTATTTTGAAAGAGAAATTTGGGAGAATTTTTCTAAAAAGAATTTAAAGATGCCCTGTTCAAGAAGAAACCTTCAAACTTTTGATGTGTAGCAGCCAAAAGATACTTCTCATTTTAAATATTTCTTCTCAACAGTAAATAAAGATAAAAGATTAAAAAACATAGGGTGATCTAGAAGGAGCGTTGAAAAACGTGGACAGTAGAAGGAGGTGTCTTACTCTGTATGTCTATAAGATGGTGATATGTTTGTGTAGTGGTCTATGAAGGATAGATGGGGAGAGAAATTAACTGCATATTCCATCAGCTTTATGGTTTCCTAGAATGGTGTAAAGGAAACTATACTAGTAAATTATGCCCTAAGCTTTTCCTAAGTCAACAATTTGAAGTTGAAAAACATATTTTCAAGCCACTGCTCATATCTTATAATAATTCTTTGGTTTCCAAATCGGTTGTTACTGTGAATTTTTAGATAATTTTTTATAAAGAGAATTCCTAAACAAGAACTACATCAGGGCATATAAGTAATTTGAAGTGAAAGAGACATTGTCAAATTAAAGAACAAATGGCATTGATAAAGTCTTAATCAGCACCATTAAAGTTAACCTTGAGAGATGGTGTGACTATAGTTCTGTATTATCATAGCTCATTTAAGTCCTCCAAAAATAAATTAGACTGATTCAGGTGCAGAAAAACCTGAAATAATTAAATATCACTTTAAAACACTTTAATCCATTTTGATACCATCAGTCATAAAAGCAAATTGAATATGTTTATCTCATGGTTGTCTGGTATTATTACAAGGCAGAATTTGTTGTTGTTTCTCATCCACTTCCCTCAAAAATTCCTAGCTTAAATAAATACTAAGATTCTAAGGTTAATAACTCAAAACTTAGGACTTTCCAAAATGCAGATGACCATGTAATTTTAATTCACCTCTTATGTAAGCCTATGTATGACAGTAAAATGATACAGTCTTTAACCATATGAACAATTTTTTTCCACAAGAATGCTGCCCTTGATGTGTGAAGGATGTAGCTTAAATTGTCCCCCAAAAAATCCCGGGTGAGGCTGACACCTGTCATGGAAAACTTCAGCACACTTTGTTAATATTTGGCAAGCATCTGAGAACAAGGTCTTGTAATGGAAAGAAGTGGTCTGGCCAGGAATTAGTCCAGCTCCACCCCTGAGCACACAAGTCTATTGAATATTAAGATTTTCATCATTTCCAAGCTAGAAAATGAAGAAGTAATTTCTTTCTTCTCAGGCTTGCTTTTATCTTCATACAAAATGATCATTAGACCTGAAGTCTCACCTTGAGTTTCACAGAGGAAAAAAATAATACATTTCATATCAACATAACTGGTCTAAACAGATAAGAATATAAGATGAGGGACCTTTACTTATGGGTGTTTAACTTCAGACATTGGAAAGTACGTCGATTTTCAGAAGGCAAGTGTCTGCCCTCTGAAAGTCAACCTTTGTTCAAGTGCCTTAAGATCAACACTCCAGCTTACTAATCGCTTTTGAAACCTACATCTAAGAAAAGGAGACACACACACGCTGCCATTAATTGCAAATCCATCTGTAGAGAGCACCAGATAAAAAAGCCATCATAGTGATTTTAGGGTGACTCCTCAATCCGTCCTCACCTTTTTCATATAATGGGATATCCTTTTTCCATTTGTTCTTTATTTAGCTGTCCTTTATTTCCCATTCTCTCCCTTTTTCTGTGTTTTGGGAGAAGCTGAAACTTTGTGATATTGCAGAAACAGCTGTTCTAAAAAACAAGGTCAAAGAACCCCAATTAGTCCAGCCCTTGAAAAGGCGAGAGGTCAGGGCTGGTGCAGGCTTTGCCTGAATGAGCTTGCTGTGTTGTCCCATCATTGAACCACCTAAGCCTGGGTACTTGCCCTAGTATTATTTCCATGCTCAAGCAGGCAGGACCAACGCTATTAAAGTGTGGTTCTTCTCTATGAAACTGAGTGCAGACAGTCTCCTTTGTTAAATTCAGCAATGGGCTGAAAGCTTGGTTTATCCGCTATTCCAAGACCAAGGATGTGATCTTAGATCCTCCAAAAAGAACCTTACACTAGAGTAATACTTATGAGTAATGAGAATCACTGATTGCGAGCTTTTTTTGAAGGCTGCTTTTCCTGCCAAATTTCCCATAGTGTTAAAGTTCTGTTTGGTTTTGTCATTAAATCAAATTGGTTATCAAGCATTCCCTCTCACACCTAAGTGTTACTTGTAATTAATATAGGAGTTGTCATCTGATGATTTATACTCTGCCTGCATTGTAGCAATGGTTTTATTAGCAAATATCTCCCAATCCAACTGCTAGATCAGCTAGAGCTGTGATATAATTAATTATAAGATCAGAGGAGAAAGAAAATCCTGTAAATAATGAGTCTAGTTTGCGTATCAGGGTTTCGTTATTACCTGTCTTGACTACATCTCTTCAAAAGCTGTCTTGTAGCTTTGTTTCAGTCAACATCTTTAAGCAATATGAGGCTATCCATACTCACAAACTAGTAAGGAGTAAAAAAAACAAAAATAAAAAATTTAAAAATCCTTTTGGACAACTGAACAGTAATAATAAAAGTGTCGGATCCTTACATTATCTTGTAGTACAGTAAGAACAAAAGGAAAATCCAGTAATTGCCAGTAAGCCAGTGAAATAGTAACAGTAGAGCTCCAGGACCATCTGGTCATGTTTGCCCTCTTAGATTGGTGGGTGTATGTGTGCATGGATGCACACACAAACCTTCCCTCTCTCTGTCTCCATCTCTTCTCCATCCCTCTAAATATCAACTAAAAAGGAAGGAAAAGACCAGCCATTATTCTTTTTACCAAGAAAAGGTGTCAAAAGTGGTAAACATAAGCCTTTCTGCTTTGACACGAGGAAGATCAAGTGTGTTTTATTCCCTGTCAGACTACTTTGAAGGAACAACAAAGTAGTAAATGCACACAATCACTGACTGTTAAACAAGTGGAATTCAAAGGTTGACTAGAAATTATTACATAAACTTCTCCCTAAGTACGTCTGAGACTAATGGAGCAGACTCATTCCACTCCCTATAATATACAAGCATGTGGGAAAAATTATAGCTTTTTAAATGTATATATTTCTTAATTAAAATACTAAAGTGTTCACATCTCACCAACGTTTTTGATCTGCACCCAGCAATCAGATTTAAGTCACCTATATCTTTAGAATTAATGTGATGTAAAAGAAAATGGATTTCTCCGAGACTCCCATTTGGTGTTACAATTGCATTGTCTCCCTATGTGACTGTGGCATCGGAGCACATACTTAATGGGGCTGGGCAGAAGCGCTGCTGCTGGATCTTGTAAGGAATGCTGCAAGTGTGCGTTCTTGCTGGAAGGGAAATAGTGCAAACTAAAAATTATTATTTTGCTCTGTGATGAGCATGTCTTGGTATGTATCTGATCCTGCTTGCTTGGGGCTGCTTCTTGGGGCAGATGCTTGCTGCGCTCCTCTGCTCAATTTCACTGATTTAGCCCTGGGCACTGAGGCTTCGCCTCCAGCCTGTAGCAGATCTCCACTGACTTCCTCATAGCTGGCAATTTCAGGTGTCTGCCTTGGTATTAGTTCAAGTGACAGCACAGTTCCAGATTTTTCCTAATTTTTATGTGCTTTCAGACATATTCCTCATTTTTGTTTGGATAAACATTACAATTATTCTAAAAATCCACATTTTTGAAAAAATATTTTGAACCCCTGGAAAAAAAAAAATTAAAAAAGGGCTAGTGATTACACAAAATGTATTTTTCTTTGGAAGAAAGAATTTATTCCACAACAAAATGAAGATGTAGCAGTAATTATTCTCCATTCAAATCCTGTGCAGCTGGCTAAATAATACTTCTGTAACATACAGAAAATTGCAGGTGACCTCAGCATAGCGTTTCAGGTACTGTTTTGCCTTCATCTTGTGCCAGCAAAAGATGTGACCTTTAATAAATAGCATTTGAAAGAACAGTACAGTTCATTCAAATTCTACAGGGCTATTCTGAATTGTAACCTGTACTTTTTTTCACTGTTACATAGAAGAAACAATATAACAACATCATTACAATAGAACCAGGTACTACAAAGGGTCCTTGAAACGCAAAAGGAGAAGTCTTAAACTTTCATAATCTAATAACAGTCATAAAAAAGACAAGCTTTTCCCCCCCTACCCTATTTATTCCCATATCTAACCAAGTATTTATTTTCACTTTTGTGTTCCCTTTTTTTAAATTTGTTTGACCAGTCATGGCTCTGCAGCTTAGCTTAGAGAGCATACTCTTGGATTTCAGTTAGAATTGTTAGTTACACATTTTTCTATACGAATTAACTGAGGCTTTTGGAATGTTATAACTTCAGGATCAAACACAGAGATGTAGTATTTGGCATTTTGCAAGTCTCATCTTTCCAAAATCCCCAAATAACACAGCCTTTACTACAGCTGTCCTTGAAGAACTTGAAGAATGTTAGTTTAAAAGCCAAAGAGAAGTATCTTTACAGTAGTTTGTGTGTTACAGACAAACAATACGCTTCTCAGCTGTACCTTGCTCTGAAACTACTGCTTGTACAAATTTGATATCCTACATTGTTGTTTGTAAAACTTGTACCAGAAATAAGGACTTCAAATGTCATTTACATGATTCCATATACTAAGAGTAATAAAGCATATAGCAGTTAGCCTATCCTATAGAAATCTTTTTCTCCAGCCCATATTCTGCATTTTTAGAGTGAAATTTTGCCATGAGAGAAGTACAATGTATGTTGTAGAAGCCAAATTGCCACTTTGGACAGCAGGACACTTACTTTTCCCCTTTTCTATTGACTGAAAAAGAATAAAGTTTAAAATCAGATTAAAAAGATCTGTGTTTATGGCTCCTTGTTGACTTATGTCGCTGTTATCAGTGAAATTGACAGCAGATGCCTATGAAAAGATATTGGAGATATTTAGAAAGTATAAAGCAATAATGAACCTGTGGGACCTCCATGTTATACAGGGAACTCCAGCATTTTGTCTTGGTCAATTTTGCTTTTGAACAATGTTGGAGAGAACTGTCAAAGATATGCCTGTTTGGTCATTATTGTTTTTAGATTGCACCTTACATGGAAGAATTAAGACAGCAGCACTGCAGGAAGAAGAGGCAGATGCTTTTCATTTGTTTTTGGAAGGGTGACTTCAATGTCAAAATTAAGAAAGATGAACTTTTAGCTTTGACAAGTCTTCAGGACTTGAAGACGCTACTCTGTGGTTGGGGTTTTTCTGCCTTCTATTCCCTTTTGACAAATTCAGGTCATCTGCAGGAAAAGTGGAAAAAAAATGTGTCTTGCTCATGGAGAGAAAGTAAGCCCCTAGAAGATGGCATAAAGGAACACATTAGGGTTCAACTCAGTCAAACTCCACATTTTCAAAATGTTTGTTAGAATTGTGGAAGAAGGCTACTTGCTAGTAATGTGATATAAATCCAGAGTTTTCTACAGTTGACTTATTTCCCTTTTCCAAGAACTGTTATGTATTGGAGATTATTTTCTCTACAGAAAGTTGCCTCTAAATGAAACGGTGTAATCTAATGTAAAGGTCCTTTTCTTTTTTTTTTTTTTTTTTATTAGATATCTATAAAACATGCAGCTCTGTGTTTGTGAAGGATTGTGTGTCTGTGTGTCATTACCTGATTTAGATCTGCTTGTTTTGTCCTGTATTCTTGAACTGCCTTATCTCTGGACACTGTTTTCACAAACTCTAACTCTTTTTCTTTCGCATCTCCTTCCTGGATTTGCTGCTTCCTTCAGCCTCACCTCAAGGTCAGTATTCACTTTTAATAAGGGTGTTTATAAGACTGTTGTCTATTCAGCTAAAATTTGAGATCTCTCACAAGATTGCACATCAGATTACATGATCTACAAAATATGAGATCAGAGATTTGGTCTGTGTAGGAGGATGGGTTGGATAGGGTGGACGTTTAGAAGGAACTTGTACTTGAAGGAAAGAATTTATATCTAAACCTCTATAAAACAATGTTTTAGTGCCCTGGGAAGTAGAGGGAAGACTTATCAATGGAGCTTTTCAAGGAAAAAACTACAGGATCAGGAAGCTGAAGCAAGACAGTTTAAATATTACTGGTTTTACCTGTTACTTCAAGAAGAAAATAGATTGAATATTAGCCATATTCTCTGATACATGCTGTTGAGTGCAAAACTAGTAGCTTTGAAATACTAGTCATCCATACTTTGTAAACTGTTGGATTGCTGTCATTGCATCTCTGTCTGAAACCCTCTAGTGACATTGTAGAATGAGTTTTGGTACAGTTTGAGTGTGTTGTCCTGTCAGAAAGAACCAAGGGCTAAGGATTAAAGATTAGCAAGGGGATAAATTTGTTGAAGGCACAAAGCGATAAACTACTGAAAAAGTCCTACCAAGTGACAACATGGTTTGAAGTTTTTCAGCCATTACTCAATTTTTTTTTATTTTCATATTTCAAAAACCAGTTGCTAAGCCTAGATTTTGGGATTTCAATAGAGTAGCTAGGAGTAAATGTCTATGGCCTATGTAATGCAACAAGTCAGAGTACATGATCTAATGACTCCCAGTTGCCTTCAAAAAGGCTCTGAAACCATTTTGGATTCTAGTCTTTGCTGATAAAGTCTGTTTGGTAGAAAGCGTCCATGACTCCTGACGAAGGAATGACTATAATTGTTTCAGGCAGTGTCTTTGACCAGAAAGCCGCTACTTAATGACTAAAGTTCTGAGTTATTGACCAACATCCGGCTCTTCTATTCCTGATTAACACTGTGAAAAATGTGGTGGTGAGAGGAATCCCACGATGCAGTGATGCTGCTGATGCCTTAAAATTGTGTCAGCGTTCTGACCTTGGTTTGGCACAGACATTGCACTTGTGGCCTTGGTTGCGTATTTTCCTTCCTCCCACAAACTGGAAAAAGATTGGAAGTTAATCATGTTGTTGTCCATCAATACCTTCCATATTCAGTGTGTCGTACTGGCATACTTGTACTTGCTCGGGAGAGGAGGGCTATCCTTGAATGACCCTCCTATTTTCAGATCCCAAAGAACAGAACTGCCAGGAAGCTTTTCTGCCCTGTGAGCATTCTCCTCTGACATACACACAGTGTCTTTTCTTGCATAAGCAGGACTTCTGTTGGGTAGTCTGTATTTGCTGGTTTCCACCATGAATGGAATCTGATGTGCTTTGTCTGGCTGATAAAGTCCTAAATGTTACAGAATCCATCTGTCGAAGATATTTCTGCTTCAATCTATATGGCTATAGGTTTTTATCAATACCTGCAACTATGCTGGAGTTTGTGATGAACAAGATGGGAAACCATTTTTAGGGTATGGTTTGGGTGTGTTTTTTCTGAGACCTGGCATTTCTATTTCCCCAAACAATGTAACCATAACTTTTATTTCTATCATTTAAAGCATATTGTAAAATTTAGCTAGAGAAGATATGACTGCGGTTTGAGGTGGCCAAATGTTAGGATATTTGAAGAGTTTTCTGATAAGATGTTAAAGAGATTGTCCATTCTGTCCTCATAGTTTCTTAGTGGGTTTATGGAGATTTTTTTTAATTTTTAATTTTCCCCCTATTTTTTAAAATTGATTGCTATGACGGCTAGTTGCTGAGGCTTTCGTATTTTTGTTAAAATAAATCAAGAGTGTAAGAAAATAGATTGAATGACTGCTCTTGGAACTACAAAATCGCTGCTGGCCAGAAACACAATGAAAAGATCTCCTAAGGACAAACAGGAAAATTACAGGGGTTGCAGTACCGCTCATTTTCTTTCCTATGCATTTCAGTGTTTGCCTAATTACTGTTAATTGCAGCATATGAAGAAATAGCTGTTCTGTGAATGTACATTCTACATTGGAAGCTTCTATGGGAGCCATAACTTTGTTTTTCTCTTAGTGGTGTAAACCAGATATTTTTCTCAGACATCAAAGCAAATGTGTCTTCCTGCAAAAGAACTGAATGTGTGAAAAAACGCCTTAAGTCTGTCTGTCTTCTAGAAACAGGAAGAAATACTCTGAATTATATCCGTTGTCATCAAGAACAGCTTTGCTTACTGTAATCAGTGCAAAACCTCTGAATTTTCTGATCTGTCTATTAAGCTTTCATCATCTCTGTCCTGTTGATAAACTCAGTGAACCAGAACGTAATAGCGTAATCCACATCACTATTGCTGTTATGACATATACTTACTGCTCATAAGTCTAAGGGCCTGGAGTGGATGTCATATTGATTCACAGTAAATAAAATAGACTTGGAAGGCATGAGGATTAAAGCAGTTTTCCATAAGGAGTTTTTGCTAAGCATCTCTGTTGACGACAGCTTTACATTAAGAACTATCCCATGCTGAGTTCAAGAGTAACAAGTCCAATACCGTTATTCTGGTGTCATTACCTGCAGCAGTGGAAAAAATAAAAAAATACCACAAAGTCATATGCTACAGTTCTTTTAAGTTAGTTCTTATGTATACATGTCAGAAAAGTTGAGATGGAAAAAGATAACAAGACTGACAAAATCAGGTGCTGTAGTGAGCAACTGCATACTTTTCAAGGAAAGAATGAGCTATATTGATAAAACAAAAGCAAGATTTCTAGCTTCAAATTAGGTAACAAACAGCTTAACTGTTGCTTTTTTTTTTTTTTTGCACTTAGCTTTAATTTATCGCCATGATTTATATTTTGTATGCTGAATAATATCGAGCATGCTATTTATCAACAATTTATATTTGTAGCAGAGCACTGGAATGGAAAAATAGCTGGAACAGTGGGACAGGAGGCTTGTCTTTTAGTGTTCTGCTTTCTACTGTCAGATTTTCTGGTAGTTTACATCACATGGTTAATTGTACTGTCTATCATGTTTTGAAGCAAGTAATCCAGATCTTAAGAGAAAGAAGTTTTCTGGATTTTTTGCTATACCAAAGAGAATTTGATGCAATAAGAAGTAATAAAAAATTACTGTAAACCTTATTTCTGCACAGCAAAATGGCTTGGTGATTAGATGAGTGCAGTCTGGTGCCATGAACCCAGATAAAAGTCTGCTCTGAGTGTCCATGTAAAATTAAATGTCAGTGTAGCAACTCAAGTGTGACCTTACAAAAATCAAAGTAAAAACAAAATACTAAATCTGAGGGGATTATTTCAGTCTTTTTTCCAGAGTCCTAAATTTATGTTAAACAGTTGCTTTAGTTTCATACTTTCAGGAGATTCTCGTCTTCATTCTGCCACCATGCTGGTAATTAACCACATTAGGAAATGATAAAAATTTCAAGCATGTTGAGTCAGCAATGGTTAGTTTTAGCTCAGCAGAGCCAGATATATTGTGTTCAAAGAAGTTTCCATTTTAAATTTCTTTGGTTATCTCTTAAAAATAACAACCTCTACTAGATGTTTTCCATGTAATATATTTGTCCTTTAATTCTACTTAGAGCGAAACCAGCTTTATGGAATTCTTTACATTAAAAAGTACTCTGCTTATAAGGGTTGTCTATTCCTTGTGAGTGAGAAGTAAGGAATCCGCAAGATGATAGTCAGGAGAGGAAGAAATGAAGGCATCAGACTTGTTGGCTGTAAAGGCTGGGTGGTGATGAGTAGGGCACAAAATAGAACTGTGGTTTTCCTTAAAACAGGTCACTGGCATAGTCTTTCAAATTTGCTTTAGGTATAGTGATTATCAGAGCTTTCTTCCTCCATTTGAAGTGGAACCTGTAGCTTTTCTGTCAAAGGTCCTCTTTTTTTGCATCATTTCACTGCATCTTAAGAAAGTAAAATTATTCACAGCTGTACATCATCTCAGAATTTTCACTTTTCTGCAGTCTCCCATGAACCGATTTCTTTCCTACTACCTGCTGAAATGAATTTAATTATGTGAGGCACTGATCAGTTGTTTTTATTTTTGTGTTATTGCCGTTTTCATTACATGTATTCAGAAAGTGTGCAGCTTTCCTATGGGAATTCAAACTGAGGTAGGATTATAAAGACACGTGCCTGGATGTGGCGCTAGGGAGGATGTTTTTCTGTCAACAGTATCCTGTGAATTTTGAAGAGCTCGGAGTCGAATGCACTGAGAAATTAGGGGAATACCTCACAATTCGCTTTTTTCAGATATAACAAAAAAGCTGGCTTTTTACCGTACTAATTGAAACATCAAAATACAACATTATTTTTAGAAGACGTTTTAAAATGTGTCTTTATGTTAATATATCCCAAAGTTAACAAATTGCCTAGCATGTCATCATCAGAGGATTAACTGAAATTATCATTCAAACGTCATGCAACATTAAACATTTTTACTAACCCGTATGTGTCACATCATATTTAGTCAAAGGAATAAAATCTGAAGGTTATTTTTCTTCTTTAATGGCTAACTTCTGTGGAAAAATTTATCTCCCTCTCCCCCCCCCCCCCCCCCAAAATGGCTAGATTTTTATTTCTATTAAAACTCTAAAAGCCATGTAATTATATAGACAGACAGTGAATTTATGTAGCTATGGTAAAATAGTCTTGGTGCAAACGTTTCCATAACTGACAATACAAAAAGCTTTAACAGACCCTGGACTCAGCAATAATATAATAATTACAGAGAACTCAGTTGGGCAGGAGATCTTTTTAAAAGGTCACCGAAAAGGATGAGGAGCTCTGTAGCTTCTTTTCATCCTTTTTTACTGATAAGGACTCCTTTCAGATCCCTGAGCATAGTGGCAGAGTCTGTGGGAGTGAAGGATTACCCACAGAAGTGGAAGACCAAGTTACAGACCATTTAAACAAATTAGAAATATGCAGGTTGATGGAATCAGATCAGATATATACAAGGTTGCTGAGGGAGCCAGCTCATGTCATAGTGAGGACTCTTTCTATCATATTCAAAAATGTTTGGCTGTCAGGGAAAGTTCCTCATGACTGGCAAACATCACACCCATCTTCAAGAATTATGAGAAAGAGGATCCAGGGGATTGCAGGCCAGTCAGTATGGCTGCAGGCACTGGGAAGCTGCTGGAGCAGATCCTCCTGAAAGCCATCTCCAAGCACCTGAAGGACAAGAAGGTGGTAGGGAACAGCCAGTATGGACTTACAAGGGCGAATCATGCCTCACCAATCTGGTTGCCTTCAGTGATGAGATGACTAGCTCAGAGGGGGATCAGCACTGCTTAATGTCTTTTTAATGAAGTGGATGATGAGACACAATACACTTTCAAAACTTTCATGGATGATAGCAAACTGGGGGGAGTGGTTATGGGGACTGTATGCTGGAGGGTAGGGCTCCTATTTAGGATGACTTTGACAGGCTGGAGAAGTGAACTGGCAGAAACTTCATGGAGTTCGATAAAGGCAAGTGCAAAACTTTGCACCTGAGGTTGGATAACCCCTGCATCTGTACAGGCTGAGGGCCAGCTGGTTAGGTAGAAGGCTGGTGTGTAGAGAAGGGCCAAAGGATGGATGAGGGCAAATTGTACTTGATTCAAGTATCATGCTATTTTGAAGAAGGCCAAATGCGTACTGGGCTGTATTAGCAGGAGCACAGCTAGCAGGTCAAGAGAAGTAGTCGTTTCCCTCTACTTGGCACTTGTGAGGCTATGTCTAGTTTGGGGCTTCCTGGTAAAAGACATTAGGATAATGGAGTCCAGCAGATAGGCCAGCGAGATGACTAGGTGCCACAGCCCATGACATGCCAGGAGGGGCAGAGAGAACTGGCTATGTTCTAAGCCTAGGGAGAGGGGCCTCATGGGAGATCGTACCGTGGTCTTTGAGCTATCTAAAGGGAAGGTCCAGAGAAGACAGAGCCAGACTCTTGTCAAAGATGTTCAGTAAAAGGTTGAGAGGTAACAGATACAAATTGCAACACATTCCGATCTAAGTTCCAATGAGATGATCAGCAGAAAAAATTCACAGTGATGGTAGTCAGATACTGAAACAGGTGCCCAGAGAGGCTGACGAGTCTTCATCACTGGAGATACTCAAAACTCATCTGAACAAAGCTATAAGCAACCTGTTCTAATTTGCCTTGTTTTGAGCAGGGGATTGAACCAGGTGACATTCAGAGTTTCCTTCAACCAAAATTGCTCCATGATTCTAACTTACTATGGTAAGTTAATCTGTATTCTAGGACAAACTTTACAATTTTTGTGTGTTTTTGGTAAGAATTTGCTGCATAATACTGACCTTGAAAAACAGGATAAACAACAGTTGTCTTTGTTATTTCATAGCACTACAGCTGTAAGAAAAGAAAAATAAGAAAATATGGTGGGGGTGTCCACTGCACTTCTATTTCTTCCAAATTTCTACTTCTATTCTCAGGTTTTAAACAGTTTTAAAAAGCCCTGAGGATTGCTGCTTTCTAGGATAATGCATCACTGTGATGTGTGTCAGTGTGGGATTAATAGCCTTAACCTTTCATAGATAATAATTACCCAGAGCTTTTTCTTTGAAGATTTCTAATGTTGTCTTTGTACATATGTAAGGCCTAAGGACAATAGTAGTTCCTCCTACTTCTGTCCCCTTCATCCTCATCCTTAAACACAGGTACTCTAACAGAGTCAGAGAACATAAGATTGGAAATCATCTCTGTTTGCCATCGTTTTTTATATGCTCTCTATAAGCTTCTCTTGCTGGCTGAGGGCTTAGACTGGGAGCAGTCACCTTAGATCTGACAGCGTGGAGGTTTAGTAGTCTGCATCTGTAGTTACCAGGTATGCTGTTATGCCTTGTCATCTGGGTTGAAAGCACTGTTTTCCATTTGCAGTATTCACACCCCTTTTTCTCACATCCTTTCTCCTGCTCAGGTTGTGGGCAAATAAAATAGAGCATACTTGATTCTCATCATCTTCTCAGCTGCCTTGCCAAGACAGCATTTTCTGCTGTGATATTTTCAGCTGGCTAGGAAGTTATTCTTCGTGTGTTTAGCCTGCACCTGTGACTAAACTGAATTGTTACCTTTTGTTCTTGCGTTACTTGTGAAGATCAAGTTCCATTTTTAACCTGCACTCAAAGTGACTTCACAGCCTCAGCTGAGGGCATTGCAACCCTTGTGTTTCAGATGTGCCTTTCAGTACTTCACTCATCAGTTGAGAGCATTTCTTATTACTGCTGGTCAGTAGCTAATACTTTTCATCCTGATTCCTGTGAAACCAGCTTTCCTAACTGGCCCTTGCATCTCCTCTGCAATTAATTTCTCGTCTTTTGGAGGAAAAATATGCTAGATAAGCATAGGTATTTATTGCAGTCATATGTTTTATAGATTCAATGCACACTTCTATTGCTATCACTCAATTAATTTGAAATCACTCTTAATCACATTACTGTAAAATGAAGATAAAATTGCTTATTCATAAAATCACAAGTAGGCAGATATTGCAAGATAAAAAAAAATGCTTAATGTTCTTATGCTAACATTAAATTGGTAAGCTCTTTTTTCCCCTTTTCTCTTCTGTGGTGCTCTTCCATTTCATTGTCCTGACAGGGTGGTGTACTCAAATATTCCCTCCTTCTGCATAACGTGTTTTTCATTTGCAAACAATAGAGAGCCCCTTTCACGCTGGAATATGTCTACTTTTCTAGCCAGTCTTCCTCTTGTAGTACTCCATGTATTCAGATTTAATCATGCTCTCAGAAACTTACATCATTTCCTCCTTATCCAGCAGATAGGCCATTCTTCTGAATTGAAAGAAATGTCTTTTCACTTCCTTGGAGAACAAAATATTTCCATTTGTCACTTTCTGTTCATGCCTGACTAATTAACTCCTAGCTCTGAGGGGTAAAGTGCCACCCATCCCTTTAGTGACTCAGCATACTCAGTTCAAATAAAGTGTTTTTACATGGAATGTTATTATGTTATTATTATCTGTTCACAGTACCGAACAGATTTTATACAAATGGAGACCAAGTGTGATGGTAGTTTTGGGGTGACAGTGGGGTTGGGGTGATTCAGTTTGAGAATCCTTCTTTCAAACATTCTGGAATAAACTTGATCATTACAAGTAACCCATGTCTTTTTTAAAAAAACCAAGAGTGAGAAAGAATTAGAAATTTGAGTTGTGAAATACTCTTTGTAGATAGACCAGAAGAGCCTCCTTTGGTCCTAGAAATTACAGCTGCCGACAACTGGCAGTTGCCAAACTGGCATGCTCAGTGCCAGCCTTGACAAAAGATCACAAAAAATGCCAGTCAAATAGAAAATTGAAGCTGCTTTTCTACTAGTTCCTATTCCCCCGTGTTGCTCAGCTCCCTCCTAGCATGTAAACTTGTGACTTCTCAAAGCCATGGATTTACTGTAGCTCACCAGATGGTAGCTCTAAAAAGCATATGTTGTCTTCCTTAGCTTCAGCATCAGTCCAACTTTTAGCTTTATCGGTCCCACTGGCACTAATAGCACTGACCAGATTGTTTCCGTTCCGAATGCCAGCAAAACTCAGATTGTCTGTAAACGTCCCCTTGCGTTTTTAATGTCTTGAGTTGTTTGTGCCATGTTTGATGAAGTCACGCATGCTGGGATCTGGGAGAGGCGACATAATGCAACTTTACCCTACAAATATACGTAAGGGAAAAGAGTCTTAGCCATGCAGGCTTCAGTGGGGATGCTCTATCTTTGAAAATGCACTCTTGGGTGGGGGGCATATCTCCCCCCATATCTCCTATCATACATTGCTTCTTTCACCAATGTTGTATTCAGTGTTCTTTGGTTCTTTCTCTAGGCTTGCCTTGCTCTCTAATAATCTGCTTTGTATGCTCGCTTAGTCTGAAGTGTTTAAAAAAAACAAACCAAACAACAAAGAAAGCGTATTCTGTTTAATCTTTGAATTTTCAGCTGGTAGTATTCTTGGTTTTGCTGGATGTGCCTGAATTCCTCAGGTAATTGTACCAAATAAATAATAGCGTAAATGTTGTTACCTTGGAACCAACGACTAGATGGATATACACATTCACTTCACTTTTCCATGTGTTACTTTTCACTTTACAAAGATAACACCAGCAGAATATGTTAGCAATGTCACATAGAGACCTGAATAAACAGTTTAGAAATAGATATTTATTACTAAGCCCTCCTAGCAATATATATAAAAGATATGAGCAAACACTTTTTCAGTATTTGACATTTCGACATATTTTAAAGGATTGATAGCCATTAATCAACGTAAAGTGTCTTGTCTTTTAGCATTGCTTGCTTGCTCCCTGTTCTCTTGCACCTTGCACAGAAGATCTTTTTTTTTCTTTTTCATGATTTACTTCTAGGCCATCCTGTATGAAAAAACATGGGTGGGAGCATTAAGTGAAGTTACTAGTAAATACTTTATTTAGGTTACTGCAAAGTGACACTTTATACTGCAAAAGTAGCCACTGACTTGGAATGTGAAAAAAAAAGGGATTTTTCTGGTGCATTTGGAGTACAACACTTATGTAATAACTGCAACATTTTATGTAATTTCTTAACAGAAATGTTTTATGATCATACCTCCTAATCAAAGGGACTGTTCACTGCAGTGGAGTTATATAAGAGTTATCAGTGAGATGCAAATAGTTCCTTTGTTTACGACATGCCTTCTTCCCTTCCTTGTATCTCTTGCTTTCAGCACAGATTTCAGATTATAATACAAAATATACAGATGTATTTGCTCAAGGAGATGGGGCATGGCACACAGGTTTTGACAGTTTGTTTCCTTTGCTTATTTCTGTATTCTTTTTGAGTATTTTGAGGTTGAATCACATGAAGAAATGACAGCTGAAATGTAGCTGAAGGAGTCTACTTTGTATTTTTAAATGCTTAAAGTTTCAAACGTTATTGTACCTTGGGCAAAAACCTTGTAGCATGAACAAAAGCCAAACATTTGGAAGATCATTTTAAAGTATTACTGTGTTGGTTGATGTTAAATAGAAAGAGTAAATACGTGCTATTCCCAACTTACTCTAATTTTTCTCCCAAATTATGTTGTGATGCTTCTGATAGCATCGTCTGTTTTGGTTAAATTTCCTACCCTTACTTCTACAGGTACATCAGACTCCTGTTGAATGAGTTAAATGTTCCTAAAAATTACCTCCTTTCTGTGTCTATAAAGAAACAGCAGACCCCCAAACACAGAACCATTCTCACTATCAAATTTTATTCTCCTCAGAATAAAGACCTGCTGAAGCAAAAAAAAAAATTGCCTTACAGTAGCTGCAGTTCAGATCCCATCCACACCAGACTGCTGCCATCCCTCAGTCTCTTCATGCACCCTGATCAGAACCAAAGATTTCCTCAGTGCCTCTAAAACTGAAACTTAGCACCACCAGTGAAGGTTTCTTGATGTTCTCGTGCCCTTGTTTTGGGAAGTCCAGAAGAAGCCTTGTGTATCAGCGTGGCATAACCTATAAAACTAGAGCAATTCATGCCACTTGCTGGTCTCAGTAGTGCGTCTTGTGCATAGTTCTCCAAAGTTTGAGGCTTTGTTCCTAAGTTGAATGTTTTGCTAGTGCATGTGACTCTGCGTTAATTTTCTTCCTTGTGAAGGAAGAATTTAAAAGATTTTAAAGATTTTCTTTTTGAAGATACTATTGCTCCGAAGATTCAGGAAGAGTGGATTGTGCACAAAGACCTGGAAGGTCAGCTCTGAGGAGAGCTGCAGTTTACTGTGGAAGAGCGCGTCGGGGTACATTCTTGGCAGATCAGCTTGGTTGCCTTCTCTCCTTCAGAGGGACTGACACAGTCTTGGTAGCACATAAGATATGGTAGTACTTTTCTGTTACAGATGTAATCTTCCCCAGATACATTTTAATCATTTTATTTTTTTAAATGGACCAAAATACCTCTTACTAGTTTCCAAATATCTGCAAGGAAAATCTAATCTTGAGCCAAGAGATACTGAGTTTGATAAAAGCAACATGGCTCTTTAATTTTTTTAATTAGTTTAGAGGTTCTGTACACTAGTACATTCTTTCTTACACCTGTCTGCACAAGCAGAAAACAATCAACAACAGAAAAACCACCAAAACCTTTAAAGGAATTTCAGTTGATTTCTTGAAAATTCTAAAGAGAAAGGAGTGTGTTTTCTTCTGCGACTTGAAATAGTGGAAGATGCTTTTTAAATTATAGGTAGAGAAATTTTATTTCAAAGTAGAAAGGGACTGGAACTCTCCTCTTGTCTTTCTGTATCCTGTTTTAACTATAGCCTCAATAATTCTTTATTAGATTTTCAGCACTGGTTATATCTCTCAACCTGTAATGTATGTCTTCATATAAAAAGACAGATAATTTATAGAAAATATGAGAGATTCCTGTTAGGAATATTTTTCTTGACAGCGAAGGCTGCTGTTTGTTGATCTCTCCTAATGATTGTGAGTGTTCCCCAAATACTTAGAAGATTAATTCATTTAAGGGAGGCAGAAAAGATCTCAGTGACAGGCTACATCAAGGCAGTTGTCCTGGTAAGGGGATCAGCTCAATTAAAATCTTAATTTTGCCTCATTTGTCTCAAGGTCCCCAAATGTCATCTATGTGGACTTCTGTAAGGCCTTTGACATGGTCCCCCACAACATCCTTCTCTTTAAATTGGAGAGATATGGATTTGGAGGATGGACTGTTGGAGGAATTGGTTGGATGGTCACATCTAGAGGGTAGTGGTCAATGGCTCGTTATTTGGATGGAGATCTTCCTCAGTAGATACTCCAACTAGAGATAATTTAATTAACAAACTTTGTGATCACTGGGGATATCAGTGAGAGTATATTTCAGATATCTGAAGTATGGGACATGTTGTCACCGGATTATTTTTTTTTTCTGTGCTCCTTCAGAATATATTAAAAAAAATAATGTATTTATTCAAAACACTCATGGACATACTTACTAGTTCTGTAGCAGATCCA
This sequence comes from Balearica regulorum gibbericeps, assembly GCF_011004875.1. Lineage (NCBI taxonomy): Eukaryota > Metazoa > Chordata > Aves > Gruiformes > Gruidae > Balearica > Balearica regulorum. The sequence goes on from NC_046184.1 coordinate 68,060,210, forward strand.
CTTACTGTGACATGGTAGAAATCCCTCCTCAAATGTGTAAGCCAGTAACCTTGTCCATGCATATTACCAAGACTGTTACAGAAACCTCCACTGAAGAGATACTTCTAAGTGTTGCTTGCAGTTCTCACCAAGTTCTCCAGAAACCCAGTGGCGTTCGCTGAACTTGCAAAGTATTCTTAGCTGTGTTCTGGAGTCCTGCAGCTGACAGACTGAGAAGACAGTATTACAGCTATATCAGAGGACGAGGAACTAAGCCATCTGCACTATTTAGAAGGTTATTCAGCCCTCTGTGTGGTATATTTAGGACAAATAATGCTGCTATCCCCCATTTTCCAGGTAGTCAAAAATCTGTAACAAATCATCTCAGTAGGCACTCTCTTATTAACCTGATGGGAGCTGTCAAAGCCAGTGCTGTGAATGTATTTCATAAGAGGAGATACCTCTTGATAAGTCTATTTGCTAAGCACCCGAAAGAAACATGCCAAACACGCCATTCTGAGAGACATTGTCATCTGCATTCCCATCTCAGATTCTCATGATAATGAAGATGCTTTAGCAAGGTACAGTTTGAGTGTGATAACATTGCTTTTCGATCAACCCCGTCCTTTTGCATACTTTTCCAGTATAGTCTCTGGGAACATACAGCTTTGGATCAGATTTGGTACAGCTCACTTATAGCTAACAGGGTAAGCACTTTTCCATTCACATCTGTAGAGGGAATCTGTTTGGAAGATTCTTCTTGAAAACAATTTTGGTTTTAAGAGACAAGCTTCATTATGTAAGATTTTTATTTGGGCATCTCAGCAACATAAAATCATCAGCTTTTAGCCCTGAAATGGTCAAGCTGTCAGCTTAAATGTGTAAGACCTATCTTGATTCTTTAACATACGCTATTTCAAAATGAAGGGATAATATTCAACTGTTACCCTAAATTTCTGCAAATTTTTAGAAGAGGACTTTTCTCTCTTGATAGCTTGTTCAGCATACGCTGTAAGGCAAACATAAGCTACTCTAGCATAGTTCTTAAATACTTTGCTTTTAAAATTTTGTTCTCCTTACATTATATTTAGGTTTTGGTTTTGTTTCAATGGATGATTTTTACATTCGATTTTTCTTTTAGTTATTGGCTGTATCAGGTATTATTCTAGAAGGAATGAAAATAACATGTATCCGCATGAAGGAAAACAACCGCTGTATTTTGATTTGTTTTCTTTTCTGGCTAGTGGGACTGCAGTTAAAAGAGACATATGTGATCTTAGATCACAAAAATACCCTCTTGAAACCTCAATAAAATGCCATTCATAAGGAAGATTTTATTGCTGTTTAGAAAATACTTTTTTCAGCCAAATGGTGCAGGTCTCTTGAGCAGAGAGTGACTGGCTGTGTGTGATCTGTTCACAGGGCGGTTGGCTCGTGCACTGGAGTTAAAGGTAAAAAGAACAGCACCGTTGGGACTTCTTCCCACACTGTTAGGGCCAAATTCAACTAACCCAGCATGTTGCAGGGAGAAGGAATCCACACTGAGGCCTAATCAGCCATTTTATAAATGTCATTTTTGGCTTTGCATCTGTTTGCTCAATTAACAAAAGCAGAAAAAAAAATACAACAGAACAAACTTATTTGTTGAACTACTGAATGCTTTTATTAAGCTCCTTAAAGCATTAGTATTTTTCTTAACAAAGGAACACCCATATCATTATCTTACAGATTTGTTTCAGAGTTTGCCTTGAGTTTGTATTTTTAACGCTTAGCTTCAATGAAAACTAAAGGTGGCAAGGTTTTAAAGTTAAAGGTTTCTTTTCTAGTTCAATTGCCATCAGCTTTCAAAAATAATTATAGAACTTGACATATAATTAATTTGATATTTAATCTCTGCGGCCCGGTTTCAAATTTGACATCAGTTATGAAATTATGGAAATGTATTTGTTATTTTCATCACAAAACTTGCTTCCTAGTAAATACATGCTGAGAATTTAAACAGTTGGGAAGCTGCACATTAGTTTTATTAGGGTTTTTTTAGCTGCACATTAATGGGGCGAATAGGTGTAGGGGTTTACATCTACAAAACTGGAAATGAAAACATGAGGTGCTATAGATGTTTACCTGAAGTTTTTAGAATGTCTTTGTTTTAGTATGTTGTATCCAGCCCTGTCTGAAAGTGAACCTTTGGTTTGCTTAATTTGATATGGACTCGTTGCACTAAAACGAAGACACTTCTGCTAATCTCTGCTGTTAATCCCTCAATTTTAGCGAGTTGGTTAAGTTGGTCTTCCAATTATTTTGAGAATACAAAGACAACAGCATTTGACTTCACCATTGTTTGTGTGTAATTGGGCTACGGCCTCATGACTGGACAGTAGCCTGGTTTATTCTGGTTTTGTTCAATCAAGCAATTGAAGGAAAAAAGAAGTCTATTTTCCCTGAAATAGGTAATGCTTAGAGCATGCATTTGAGACATGCACTTCTCGTCCTTAGTTAGCTTTCTCTTCCTGTTAATGTATTTATTATGTACCTTTCTCTAAATTCACAAATTATTGATACTGCATCATTTCACTCTATCATAAGGAAAGTTGTTTCCATAAACGTATGTTCCCTACTGATCGCTGAGAAATAACATTTCGCGGTGGAAGCACCTGTAACATTTGGGTTTAGCATGTGTGGTTTTGATTCTATTTCTTGGCCTTCTGCTAGACTGAATCAGAGAGATTAATACAAGAAGATAAGAAGTTTTTTAAAAAATTACATGTTGTATAGCCAAATGTGGGAGGTTGTTGTGTTAGACAGTCGACACATTTTTGCTCAGAGAAGCTTGGACCTGAGCTTGGAGGCCTTTAGTCACTCGCGTAGATAATTCTTAACACCGAGGAAAGAAGACAACCAGTGTAACGTTGAGACCTGCTTCTAGTCTTTGACTTCCACGCCCCCTGACTCAGACACGATTAGGCTCCTGATCCTAAAATATGGGGCAAGCTGGTTTCCCATAGCCTTTCTAGTCTTCATCCCTTGCCCCCTCCAGTGCTGATTGAACACACACTTTGTTTTTAAAAATCAAAGTTTCCTAGCTTCAGGAAATGAAGTCCACCCTCCCCATCTCTTAAAGCCACTGTGGGACTTCTTGTCTCACATACAGCAGACCAGTTAAATTTTCAAGGTTTGTTAATATTTTCATTGGCATATGTTACCTTGTCATATAAATGGCACAGAACAGCGAGGAACAGTGTAACAAAATGATGAGAGATTGTGGGAGGAGAGGCTCACAGCAGAAGAGGTAACTGAGCGCTGGAGTTTGCCAGCTGTGCATCCAAACAAGAGCAACTCATGGAAAGTATGTCGACTGGTCCTTTAGCTCAGATGCACTGTGCAACCGAGGTGGTAATATTAAACCAAGCTGTTTGAAAAGCATGATGAAAGTATTGTTTCTTTTACTTAGTAACTTAATGCACCATTTTTTGACCTTAGTATAATGTCGAAGAATAGTGACGAGCGACTTAGGAAGCTGGGATTGCTAGGTACAGCCCAATGAAGCAAAGGAAGAGGCCCAGATAACACTTACTGTTCTAAAAAAAATATGAATCCAGCCATACTAAATTCCATGTAAATCTTCAGCAGTGTGTAACTTCCCTGATCTTAATTTTTCCAGACGTAAGATGGGGAACTTTGTTCAGCCTTTGGCAACTTTCCTTTGACTGTCAATCAGACACCCAGTTGTGGTGATGGTACTGTGTGATGTGGTCAGCCCTGTTTCCTTCATCACTTATTTAGCTTCCTTACATCACTTTCTTCTTCTTGAGGTTAAGCTATTAGGCTTTCCAAACACTGCCATTATTCTCTGTGGTTTGGTGAGCAACCACTGGTAAGGTAAAGTGAGTTTTAAGCAACTGAAAGCTAAAGTAAAACCTTTCAGAACAGGGGGTTTTCTTATTTTCAAAACAAAGTAGCATTTTTGGGAAGAGCTTCTCCTTGGCTTCCTTCTGTTATATTTCCCAGAATATAAATGTTTTTCTTTGTGTACCAAAACTACAACACCCCACCCCCCCAAAAAAAAAAAAAAAACCCAAAAACAAAACCCAAACACCACAAACCCAAACAAACAAACAAACAAAACCAACCCCAAACCCCAACAACTCAGTACGTCACTGTTTCTGATCTTTTAATTTGTAAGTTAAGGTTCGGGATATGGCCAGCTAAAATACTTGGTGGGGCAGACCTTAAAAACAAAGAAGTGATGAAGGAAATAGTGGGGATAATGTAGTAAGTTGGATACTTTCCTGTGAGTTTTAAATCAATCCAACTCAGATCACTGGCATCCCTTTGTGTTGATGATGTTGATTTTTTTTTCAGTAAAAATTAACTTTTTTTTTTTCCCCTCACCCATCTAATCATTAATGAACAAGACTGCTAATAAAGATTTGGACAACTTAGCTGATCGTTTCCTGCCTTCCAGCATTTCCTTCTGGAATTCCTTCCCATTATAGTGTGTTTTGCGCTCTGACCTAAATTGCGGTAGTATTATAGTCTTTCAGATGGCTTCTCCATTTCATTCCACAAGTGAATAAATGTGCCTCTGTGTCTCTCAGGACTACCAAGTGCTTTGAGTGCAATGTTATCAACTTCCTCAAGGGGGCGGGGGGCAGTGGAGAGGGAGGTCCTGATCTGTCCGTGGTGACCAGCCATAGGACACGAGGAAATGGAATGGAGCTGCGTCAGGGGAAGTTCAGGTTGGACATCAGGGAAAGGGTCTTGACTGAGAGGGTGGTCACTCACTGGGACGGGCTCCCCAGGGCAGTGGTCACAGCACCAAGCCTGTCAGAGTTCAAGGAGTGTCTGGATGACGCTCTTAGTCATATGGTTTAGTTTTAGGTAGTCCTGTGAGGAGCAGGGAGTTGGACTCGAGGATCCTTATGGGTCCCTTCCAACTTGAGATATTCCATGATTCTATGATTCTATATTATAGATTGTAGAATCTAATATTTCATAATACAAGGCACGTTGGCAGTTTTAAACTAAATAATATATCACTTCATTGCATACAGATTTCTTTGCAGGGTTTTTTTTTTCAGTAATTTTGACTATTACGTCAGTTTAACTTATGTTGAGGAGCAAAGCGTGCTTTAAAGCTGATGAAGTTCATCTGTCCATCAGGATTAGTAGCTGCAGCAACAGTGGACTGTCCTGTGGGTGGTGGTAATGCTACGTCAATGAAGGCTCGAGCTAAACAATCTTTCTGATATGGCTGACTGACACATAGAAATATTTTCAGAGTACCTAAGTCAGATGACTAAAACAGGCTGTTTCTACAGCTGTGCATGAGATTTGTATATTTTTTCCTAGTGCATGTATTCATTAGGTGAAGTACAGTACGTGTGTATACATTTTATCTTGAAGCTTCTGTGGTGGTTCAAATGCATTGTAAAGGTATACTTATACTTGGATTATTATAAAAAGACTGTTGTGTGTTAGTTGCATAACTGTGAAGGAAAAATATATTAAAACATAACTATAAAATTTAAATTAACCTTTGCATATTTTCAGTTAACATTTTGTCACCTTTTATTTTATAAGAAGAACATTTGAAATTATGTCAGAAGAGATAATCAGATGAGGTTAATAGCTTAAGCTACACTAACATGTACCATAAAAGTCCATATAAGGGAAGAATTAACAGCTATATAGGCTGATCTGCATTACAGTAAAAGATAACGAGATTAGTATTAAAATGCAAAAAATATTCACATTAGTACAGAAAAAATTAATTTCATAAAAGCCTTAATATATAACAGAGCCTATAAAGCAATTAATCTTATTAGGGAGGAAAACTCTTCCAAAGGACACACAAGTAATAAAGTGACTTTCCACTTTTCAGGAATGCTTGATGGTCCATTAATTTTTCTATTGCTAATATTCATCTTCCTGTTTTAAAATTATTTTAAAATTATTTTTAAATTATTTTAAATTTTGAAATCATCTCATTTGAAAATTTTTATTGCTTATTGTGATTATTTTAGTTCATTCCCCGTGGTGTTCAGCTATACCTCATCTCTGGAAATTCAAGAATTTCAGAGAGAAGTGGAAAGGTGTGTCTTTTTTTAAGTGATGCAGCTTTGTTTCTTTAAAAAAAAAAGATAGTCATAGAAATTAGTAGTTATTTCAGTGTCCAGATTCAGAAATCTTATTCATTTTTTCAGCAGGCGTATGGCTTGAATTGGGCACCCAAAATCAAAGGATGTGAAATGATTAATTCTGAAAATCTTGGCCCGTCTTTAGTCGAAATACTTTGGTTGGTTGTTTTGGGTTTTGTGGGGGTTTTTTGGGGGTTTGTTTGCTTGTTTGTTTTTTAAATTAGAAGCCTGATTTTGATTCTATTTCCTTTTCTCTAGTATTTTCTGTTGTAACAGCATTGGTACGACATACTGTGAAATGGAGGAGGATTCTAAGCAACAGAAAAAAATTTTCATTTTTGAGTGCTAAATTTTTTAGGAGCCAGACCTCAAAAAAAGTAATTATCTGACAATTGCTATTGAAAAATGCAAAAGAAATTATAATTTCCAAAATGAGAGGGATTTTCCCCTGTAATTCAACATAATAAACATTTCCATTAGATTTTTTTTTCTATATGTGACTAGAACATTTTTAATTATTTGATTTCAGGGTGACACAGAATAAACATCTGAGATGAGGTAGTTTTGCTTTTGTTAGTTCTGTTATTGTTTTTGTTGGTTCCAGTGATATCCTTCTTTAAAGCTTTCTCTCACTGAATGTGAACTGTTAGAATCACCAGCATTCTCTCTCTCTCTAGCCCCATATAAAAAGAGATGTTTCAGTAAGAATACGTGCTTACAGTAACATTTAATGCTCTGTATCTCTCAGAAATTCATGTGCTCTCTATTTTATGATGAGAATTCCATGTGCACATTGCAAATCGGTGTTTACTCAGTTGCTGTATATGCTAACACTAATGCTTTCTAGAGAACACTTGTAAATCTCTCAGCTGTTGCCATCGTTATTAATTCATTCTGGTTTTGCTATCTTTAATCTTGCACAGTTTTTTCAGTTTTACAAAAAATACTTACACAGGTGAAGGATTTCTTCAAAACCTTACTACCCCTTTGACAGGGTAATGTGCTGTGCATATCTGTAATTATGTTCCAAAGAGTTAAAAGAACATCATTTGGTACCATGAGCATTGAGATGAGATGAGACGTGTTTTCATGCATCAAATGACTGCAAGCCTTTTAGATTTACAGACGTCAAATTTCATGTGACCTTCTCGGGGAAATTTTAGGTAATGCCATAGATAGCTGTATCATTTGAAAAGGTTTATTGCCCAACTTTTGTTGCTTTTTGACATCAAAGGTACAGAGTGATAGTTGTGTCCTGCATGTGAATTAAAGTTTCCAAACAGTACAACAATTATGAGGATTGATCTGAGTATTACAAGCACTAGGTAATTTCAAGGCTTCCATCTTTTAAACTGCTTTAGGAATGCTTGAATTTGTCTCAGAATATCTACCTTATATATTAGGAAGACATTAATTTTGGTTCAGACATGACAAGGTGGATGTCAAGAGTATATCCCTTATAATTACTCCTTTCTTTGAAATACATGTTTTGTATGGGGAAAGTGATCTACTTCAGATGTATTTTGATGAGGGTTGTGGCTTTATTAATATTGTTGTTCACTTATCTAACCAGTGGATTACAGTAACACAGACCAGTTTCCCAACAGATGAATCTAGGTTTGCAATTCTTTATAAAAGAATTAATTCCCCTAATTTTAATTTACAAGTTGAATAAGTAGTCTCATGTGGAATTGAATATGTTGGGCTTACATATTTTCATTTTCTGCATTAACTTAGCTGTACTTGCTATGTTTATGTTATTGGACAGATAGAACTGTGTATTGTACAAGCTGAGTTGGTGCCAGCATAATATTTCCAATAAGTTGTTTAATCACTGAACAAGTCTGCTTTCGAACTGGGCAATGCGCCCATTGCCAGTGTGCAGCACTGGGTTAGAACAACTTCACAATTATACTGGTTCTGTTTAAAAAGCATCCTGATTCACATCAGCTGTAACTGTTGGACAGGGTAGTTAAGTATGCCAATAATTTTTTAACATTATCAGAAAAGGACTTTCCTTTTTTTTCTTAGTCTCTGAAGGCCATAGCACTTTTTCACACTAATAGAAGTTTGTTTAGCACCAAGGAAAATTTGCTGTCTTTGCAATTTTCCCCGGCTCCAGTTGGCTTACATTGCAAAAAGCAGAGCTCAGTGTTGAACCTACTTTTTTTTTGGAAGAACTCAAAGCACTGACTAGCCATATGCCACATAATTTGAACATATATATAGCAAAGAGATATGTTCTTGATCATACTTTTGTTATGAGTTCTGAAGAAAATATTAAAGCAATCAGAGTTGTTTGTGATCTGTTCTAAAAGTGTTTCTGAAATACAGAAGAAACATTCTTCCCTCTCTGTGTGGATAACGTACCAGATAGGAAGGTAGTATATCATTCTGCTTTCTAAACAGTAAATTAAAGAGCCGTCTCTACTACTTGCATGATGTTTTGGGGAAATCTTGCGACCAAAGAATCTGTCTTTTATTCCAAAATCCAGACTCCAGATATAATTATGGAGAAAAGAGCTGAGGAAGCAAAGCTAGCCTGTTTTGTTTTGATTGGACTAAAAGTTTAGACTTAAGTTCTCTGTGGTCAGGAGGCAGAGATTAAAGGGCCTGTAATTAGATTCAATACTCCATGTGTCTTAATGCCCAGAAAGGCCAAACCCTGTCTGCAGGCAATGGTAGTTGCCAGGATCATCAAAAATAATTCATAGATGCAAGTGAAAAGGAAATTATGCACGCTTTCTGAAATAGTTTGTTCTTACTTGCTCAGACGTGTTTCTGTAAAAAGAAAGGATAGGAAATCCCTCAAAATAGCTAGTAAACAAGTAGAACTTGACATTGAAAAGAAATAGTTTTACTTCTGGAAATAGATTGCCTAGATCTTGTAGGTAGTCTATATTCACATCGTGTTTCATTAGTTTTTCCTTGTGATCCTCCTATTTTCCTTACGTTAGATATAGTGGTACCCAAAGCAAAATAGGCTATTACTTGGCTGTGGTTTTTATGTGTATGTTGTGTATGAACACAGAAAAGATTTCTCCCACGTAGCCACCTAGAGGGCAGGTGCGTCTTTGGATTAACAGTTTATACCAAATAATAATTAAGGTTTTTGTTTTAGAAATTTCCACATTTAGGTTAATAGTAATGAGAAAAATGAAGCGTTCTTCTGGCTGAATTAACAGTTGAGGATAACACTTGAGGATGAGTTTGGTGTTGGTGACCTTCTGCAAACGAAGAGATGGTGCTTGAGGGTTTCACTCTTCCCCAGTCCAGCTCACCAGTGCTGGGGCTGACGGGAAGCCGGCTCTGGACCGCTCTCTGAGTGCTCTTCTCTTTTACAGGCAAGTTAAAGATCAAAATAAGAAAGTAGCAAATCTGAAGCACAAAGAACAAGTGGAGAAAAAGAAGAGTGCACAGATGTTGGAGGAGGCCAGGAGACGAGAGGATAATCTTAATGACAGCTCCCAACAGCTTCAGGTAACATGGGAATTAAATGAAATGTGGCCAATCAGCCAGGCTTAGCTACCTTGCTCTCTGCTGTACCTCCTGATCCATTTTCATAGCTGTTACCTAAGAAGTTTGTTACTAATGGTTTAAAAGGACACATCTATCACTTCTACACATCTAAGCACTTCAAAGAAAGCAGCCTCTCTCAGTTCCCTTCATAGTTTACCCCATTTTCATAAAAGGGAAAAATAGTTTTAACTGGTGACTCAGTTATGAAGTGCATCATTTAAATAATTGTATAATTTCGGCATTGAGATTTGTGTGGCATTTCTTTCTTCACTGCTCATCTAACAGCCTTTTTCTTTAGCTGTTTTGTGTATTTTCCCAGCTGGTTTTACCTTATATTGGTGCCTTTTCTTCAGTAAATGAAAGATAGCAAGTAAGTATTCTTATAGTAAATTATAATTATGGTGGGGCAACTGGAGGGCCATATTTTCTCTGTTTACTCATCTTTGTTTGACAGTGAAACTCTACTCTACCTCGTGAATTCTTGTTATGCTTACTAGCCAGTTTGCTTTATTTCTGAAATGATACCATGCTGCTGCCCGCAGAATTATCTGGTCACCTCAAATTTACCTAGGCATATGAAAGTCACCTCATGAAAGCAAGTAAAATATTTCTGTGTGCTACATGTTGATATTAGCTGTATATGGTTTATCAAATGGTAAGTTTTCAAGTGCTATCATAAATATGTTAAACTGTTGCCACGAAATAAAGCAAAGATACCGTGATGCTAAGTGAGGAGATAATTGATATTTTGCATGTGATTTCTTTAATTTGCAAAAATAACTTTTCTTTTGATGAGTGAAAATAAACATGGAAACAGTAATCTACCCTTGAGATCTTTTTAGATTATGTTTTAAATCTTTAGAGAGCATAGGTGTTTTCATTTGTTATCCTACGCTAAATCCTGTTTCTGTTACCAGCTACATATCTTCTACTATCATCTACAATGAAGACACAAAATAAATCCTAATAGTTCACTAGCAAAGATAAATCCCCTCCTTAATTGAAAGAGATACTTCCTTACTCTGTTCTGTGGAATGCCAGGGGGATGGTTTCAACTCTTTAAGAACTTTTGAAAGAACCACAGAAACATGTCCATGTGGAATGCTCGCAGATGCACCATGTTGTGGTTTTCCCCCTCAATTCCAGTCCTGTGGATGCAGGGCACTGAAATAGTTAAGTTCCAAGTGTATGAAAATGATTTCATAACTGCAGACTTCTATAAAAGGCGGGGATGTGGGATTTCTACATCTGCTAATGGGTTTTGTGGCTGTAATGCTATGGCAATCCACAAGGCTCTCGTTATGTGGCAGCTTAAATTTAAATAACACAATCCTCCTTGTATTAGTGAAATATCTTTAAAAATTCCTAAAACTAATAGAACATTTGGTTAGCTTTCTAATCTGTGTTTGAGTAAATCTATATTTTAAATTTGAAAAGATAAGTGGTACTTGACATTTGCCTTGCAATTATTATGCATGGTATATTTATCGAATGACACCATTCCACAAGACCATCTTCTTTGTTTTTATATAGCACTTTCAGATTTTAAAAGGTATGGCTTTCTCTTCTGGCTTTTTTTGCCCCACAATTATTCTTTCCCTTTTCATTTTTATTTATTTTACACAAGTGGAATGCATTGGAATTTGTTTTCTTTCAGCTCCTACTTGCATACTAAAACTGCCTTTTTTTTTTTTTTTTGTAAGATACAGTAAGTTATGTAATGTGTTTGTACAACTACACATAGCAATGGACAGACAGTGATATTCTGGTTACTGATAACTTTAAGTCCTGTTAAAACTATTTCACACCAATTTCTGATACTTCAAAGAGATTGTACAGCTTTGGTGGCAGCAGTGAGGCAGCTTTTGCTCGGAAATTAGGTGGTAAAAATGGTGCTGCTTCCTATCAAAGCTCTTTAAGAATGTATAGCTGTCCTTGGATAGGAAATGTCCTATCCAATTCTTTACTTCCAACATGTTTTAGCAGTAGAGAGATCATAGATATAAAACTATGAATAGCATACTTAGCATAATTTTACTCTAAATATTTCCTCTTATTTAGTTTCAAAGTAAGCAACTTACATCTAGGAACAAGAAACAAATAACCAATTGTCTCTTTTGAGGAAGCCAAGTTGTTTGAGATTTTTCTCTTTTTCTCCAGTGTTACTTTGTTGTAGGTTGGTAATCCAATAGGGAAGCTAAAATTGGGAACAAGGATGCCAAAGTGTACAATTTTTATTATCTTTACCTTTTTATATTCAGGTTTCCCCATTAGAGATGTCTGTACAGCAGTACATACTCTTTTCAGTTTGCTTATGTATCGTGGTTAAACCCCAGCTGGTAACTAAGCACCACACAGCCACTTGCTCGCACCCCCCACTCCCAGGAGGATGAGGAGGAGAATGGAAAAAAATCTTGTGGGTTGAGATAAAGACAGAGAGTGTCATAGGATAACAAAGGAAGATAATAATAATGATAATAATATATAAAACAAGTGATGCACAAATGCAATTGCTCTCAAGCTGCGAAAAAAAACCCTGATTCCCAGTTTGTTTCTGAGCAGCGATCCCGCCTCCCGGCTCGCTTCCCCAGCTATATGCGGAGCATGACGTTCTATGGCAGGGAATGTCCCTTTGGCCAGTCTGGGTCAGCTGTCCTGGCTGTGCTCTCCCAACTTCTGGTGCACCTGGCAGGGCCTGGGAAGCTGAAAAGTCTTTGATTTTAGTGTAGGCACTACAACTGCCTCCCAACAACTAAAACATCAGTGTGTTATCAACGTTATTGTCATCCTAAATCCAAAACACAGCACTATACCAGCCACTAGAAAGAAAAATAATTTTATCCCAGCTGAAGCCAGGACACTTAGGTTGTGTTTTATTCTGCACTGGCGTCTGTTGCTTTGTATAGATTTATATGCAAGTATTTCTGAGATCTAAAGATAGATTATTAAATGCATGTAAGAATTCAATATTGAAGTGGGATGTGATAGTCAACACTGAAATGTGTAAGTTATCTTAGTATTAATATTACTTGATTTTCCCTAGTGCCTTTCCTGCTTTTGTGAACCTAATTGTCCTGTTTGGGTGGGCTCGATTTTAGAGAGTCTTTCCCCATATTCAGCACAAGGCTGAAGGGAATGCTTTCATTCACAGATGAAAAAGGTCTGTATGCTCTAATAAAAATATCAGGCTAAGGTAAAATATGGAGTGTTTAATGACAAGTGACAGGTTCAATAAAAACTCCTTCCTTTAGAAGAGCCCTCTGCTTATAGCCTCCCTCTCTCAAGGACTGCAGCATTTTGGTTTCCTGGAAGTAAAATTTACCCAGGACCACATTTCAATTTGTTAGTTAGGGAGACCTGTCTTCTCCATAGACTCTAAAGGGCACTGCCTTCTAATTGATTAAAAAAACAATTAAACCTGAGAGGAACGTAGATTTTTTTTTATTATTATTTTATTTTTTTCATGCAACCATTGTTGGCTTTGGGGTCAGGACACACAAGCACCAATTTCAGATAATTTTGGTCTTGGTGGTTTTGGCTGGAATTAATAATAAGACATTATGAAATGCTTAAAAATACATGATCTGCATGTTCTTCGGTTGACCGTCTGCAATCCAGTCAAATAAACACGCTCCCAAGCACATACTCCACTCCTCCTCTCTCTGTCCCTAACAGGCATGTGGTTTCTTTCTTCCTGAGTCCAGTAACAAAATGTTCGTTTATTCAGAGAGCTCTGATGATGGAAGTTTGGTATTTTGGGGAGTGGGGGAAGAATAAAAACCATAATGTCTCAATTCTAGTGAGATGGATAAATGGCTTTCCAAATTTGTCTTTTCCTCCTGGGTTCCCTTAAACCACAACTCTCCAGAGATCTGAGAGGTTAACGAGTGTCTGGTCTATAAGCAGGATAAAAAAGAAAACAAGCTGTTGGGCTGGAGTCGAAAAGTTTTGCTTCAAGTAGCTAAAGCTTGTCTGTTATGAAAAGGCATTGATATGCTATCTTGTCCTAGAAAGGGAACATTTACTGACATTTGAAGATATTTGAATGGGTAGTTGGAACTGACATCTAGAAGGTAGTATGCATATTTTCTTGTCCTAGCACTCCAGCATCTTCCAGAGTTTTCAGGAAGAATTTTCAAAGTATCTTGTGGCATGGAATCGTCTACTGAATCGCAGCAGCTGTCCAGCAATCTCTAATTGCTGCTGACAAACTGTATATCCAGCAGCTGTGTAAAATATATTTGAATGCTTTAATGAACAACTGTAACACCAAGTAAACTTACTAATTTTTTTCTTCTTTTTCCACATTCAAGTTTAGATAATTTAATAATTCCTAATCCATGAATTATATATGCAAGTATGTATTCTTTGTTCCTTGTGATTATATAATTCCTTTATCATGTTAAGCATTAAATAGGAAAAATATCCTTCTAGTGGAAAGTATTTAATTTTCTATCTAAACAAATGTGCAATGTTTTGTTCAATAATACTTTTACTGGGATCCAGACAAAATTCAATGAAATGGATAGGTAGCCAAATACCTTCTCATCAGATGAACCTTCTAAATTCATTAAATATCAGCACCTATTTGTTATGAGGCACCATAGCATGTACACACACTCAATATCAACATTAAAAAATCTGAAAACACAAGTGAAGCCCAGTATATCTGGTCTTAAATTACTGAAGAATTTCCTCTCGACATGCTGTGATCAGATTTTGAGGGTAGGGTGGCTGAAGTTTTTTCATCTGATCTATGATGATAATACCATGCCATGATGAAGATGATGATTAGTCATCTTCTAGCTGTTAGTAAAAAGAGATCATACTTCCCTAATCAATCTAGGAACTTGCTTTGGACAGTATATAAAGCTTCTGAAGAAATGGTTAGATTTAAAGAAAAGCTTTCCAAACATGTAGTTCAAGATTTCCTCCATAACTTTCTAGATATCACCAGCTTCGAAGCAAATTGGTTATGCTGGTTAAATGGTGTTACATGTTTTCCCGGGATGAGTGAATTTCAGGTGCCGAGTTCCTGGCTAATTTCTCTTCCATATAGACCACTGCCGTATCAGATTCCAGCCTTGCCTGCCAGCTGAGTGGAGTGTACTTTCTTTATCCCTTGGATAGCACAGCTCAACATGTGAAGGCCCGTGAAACTGTCAGCTACTCCATTTCAGCCTGCTAGAAATCTATTCTTTCATGTCATCTTGCATCTGCAGGATTTATTCCAGAGAACAGTCTGATGTATCAGACCTGTATTTTCTCATTAAGCTCAGATCCATCTCTGGGAATTATTCATCTCAAAATGTTCTTTTTTCTCTCCCTTCCTCTCCCAGTACTTTTTAGACATTAATTACCTCAGGGAGAAGTTTTGGCCTCCCTGTCCCTGGATAATTGTCCGTGCTGTCCAGCCTTGTCGGTGTTAGTGTTCCTTGGGCCTCGCTAGGTGCCATTAGCACCTACACAGGTGGCTATAATTTCACTAAATGGTATATTCAGTTCTAGGTCGTCTGTCTGTTCTCTAGAACAGAACTCATGACATAAAGCACTGAAAGGATATGAATTCGCTTTCCAATTCAGTTTTAAAGAAATTTGTTGGCATTTGTTGAAGAGGTAACTTTTTCTTGTCAGTCACCAGATCATTCCTAGCTCACCATAAAGGATGAAACTTAACATTGTTACATGTTCTTGATAATTAAACAAAAATATGATTCCGAGTTCACAGGTGATGTGAATCAGAATTGTACTGTCTCTCGGTATTATGTAGGACTTTGTTTTAATTAAAATACAGCAGGTATGAACAAATACAGGCTTTAAAGAACAATCATGCCTCATAAAAATCTAAATGGAATGAAGGTATGAAAATTATTCCTCCTTTTTCATTTGAGCTAGATGCAATGGTAGCCGGTTTTGGAATCAACTGACCCTTCCAACCCTTTCTCTGAGAGATTCTGTGACAGCTGGCTATGCATTAGAAAACAGGATATACATATGCAGTAGAGACTTTAATACGCATCATGATTTGTTAGTGATGTAATATTCCAGTAGCAATTTTAATTTCCATCAGCTTTTACAATGTGTTACAGAAAATACAATGTTCCACAAACGTTGCATTCTATACTTACTTGGAGGGTTGTGATTTTCAGCACAATGTGTGCAGTTACTGTAGACACAGGCAAGTATTTAACCCTGGCAGATGCTTGGAGAAAAACTAGCTCTTGTTCTTATCATGTCATAACTCTCCCTGTCAAGAGAGCTTTTCCTAACTTTCCTGAATGTCTGGGAGAAGTTCCAAAAATGATGACCTTTTAGCTAGGCTTTTTGTGACTTATAGTGAGGGGAAGTTTCTCGGGGGGTTGGGGGAGTGGGATGGGGTGGAGGGGGGTGGGTGGAGGGAGGCAGGCAGGGTTGTACTTTGAATGTTAGCCTTTTTTGGGGGAATTAAAAATTCATAATTAAGCATTCCTGGATACAGCTACTTATATGACATAGATAGTGTATGGATGATGAATAGACAGCCACTCTTCGTATTTTGTTATAGCTGCGTGAAGTTATATGGTAGTTATGGACAATACTCCTGTATTCTTCATTTGTAATGCTCTCTAATGGAAAAAAGACTTAGGCATTTTCACAGTGTTAATACCTTAATAATTTTTATCATTTAACATCACAGAAACATAATTGAAAAGAAATGCTAGTTCATTGAACAGTGTAGAAGTACTGCACAGTACCAAAAATGAGTGCAGAATATAGTGCACATAAAAATGAGCTTCTAGCTAAAAGGGAAGGTTACTTCCCTTTTCTCTGTTGAAGTCTTAAGTACAACTTTATTTTGAGGAAGGTCATGAAGACTTGCTATCAGATTGGCATAAGGTAAACAGGAGAAGGTAAGAAAAATACCTTGACAAACAAGAAGGAATGAATGCCTTGTAGCATCTGCTCAGATGAGGTCCTGTTCTTAGGAATATTAGTCCTTGTCATATCGTATCCTTTTACACATGGATGTGATCGACTTTGCAAGACAGTAAATTCTCCATTTACTTAAAAGAACATATTAAGCCTTAAGAGTATTTACCTGGTACCTAATACCAGTTTTCCCAATTTTCCATACAGAAATCTGATATCTATTTTTCTAAACAGATGCATACAGACAGAATATACAGTAGTATGGATGACCATTTTAAAAGTGTAAATTTACCTCTCCCATTTCTTAATTTTCTTAGATTTGTGAGATTTTGGTGTGTACCTATTCTTACAATGTAAGCTGCGAGCCATGAGCAAAATGTGATAGCCCTGTCTCCAGTAAAGCCATTTTTTCTGGTGAACATTTACAAGGTTTGAGTAACTTCATTGTTAGTCATGTATGCAGTGTTGCATGTTGAAGTAATGACAAAAATAATATACCATTGAACATGAAGATTATTTCTCTCAGAAATGGATTTCTCTGTTGCTTTATGACTTGTTCAGTCTTATTATTAAAGAAGGGAGATGCATGTTTTTCCTCCATCTAAAATATAATATACATTTCTGAATATCAGAATAAATATATGACCTTGTTCTTAGATTTGATATGACAGCTCTTATAGAGACAGAATATGTCATTCTGCATACTTGATGTTTATGACAAATACACTGTTAAGGAATTACTTTCTCCTGTGTCTGACCAGAAGAGAGCACTCCTCACAGAATACTTCTTGCCATAACATTTACAGAAACTAAGCTTGAAGAGACTTGACATTTGGAATGGATAAGCATATCCCTGGATAGACATTTAGCCATCTGCTCTATTTGTTTTCACTTTATGGTTTAGTTTACCATACATTTATTATGTTCAGGTTAGATGTATTTACTGCCTTTACATCTTTAAAAAAGATGAACCATTTGACTTTGTCTTCTTATATAATGTAAAAACGCTCTGCAGATTTGAACAGACAGCTGGAAAAATTTCATGAAAGTTGCTATTTACAACTAGCATTAGGCAGTCTCCCAATTAACCCGGTATTTCCTTAACTGCAAATTGAGATTTGTAGTGAGAGAAAGCCATTATATGGCTTGAGAGTTTTTAATAGAGGAAAGAGGACTCCCTATATCCTAGCATTTCTCTCTGATCCATCAGGAATATTATTCTCCAGACACACTTTCACCCAGTCTTTACTGCAGAAACATTAGGTGTCAGTGGAAGATGAAACCTGCTATTTTACTCTCTTGCCTGTTTGCCAAAGAGCAGGGTTGGTACCCTTTAGGATATGCCAGAACCTAAGTACAGTGAAGACTGGACAGCTGAATGTGTGCCAACAACCTTAACCACTGGATGTTTTTTGCAAGGGTTGTTTTTTGTTGTTTTTTTTTTCCCCCCAAGATTAGTATCCAAGTTCAAACTCCTTTCCTAAGAACTGTCAGAGAGATTAATGTAACTGTTGACAGCATGGTGCGGTTCCTGTGAGGAGGTCTCTCCTGAGAGTAGAAAACATTGAGAGCCAGATTTAAGCAAAACAATAGGAGTACATTCAAGGGGAAGAACAGCTCTCTTTTCATTTTGGTGTCTTATTTCATGAGCCTGAGAAATGGCAATAAATTTGCATTTTTCCCCTCTTCTGTTTTGTTTTTTTTTTTTCTCTCTCTCAAGCTTTTTTTTTTTTGCGTGCTGTGCTGAAAATTGTTTCTAACTCATCTCTCCCCGAGAATAAAAATTTCCAATCACTGCAGCTCATTTCAAGTCTCATTGTTTAATAAAATTGCTATTCTGCCTTATTCTTGTTTTGCCCAATAGAAAAGGAAAGGGGATGGGGTGATGGCCTAAAACCAAACAGAATTAAGAGGGTTTGTTGTTTTTGGGGGGGGGGGTTTAAATAATATGCATGGATTTTTTTTATTTTTTTTTAGTTCTATACCTGTGGCAACAAATGTTTCAGCATATCCTTTACAAAAATCCTCTAATTTATTTTAAGCAGTAATAAACCTAATTCACTTCATTCTAATTCAATATTATTCCTTAATCTTGCTTACCAAGCTGCTCAAATTGCCATCACCCTTAAACTACCCTCTTTTTTCTATAGAAACAGGCCTGTTCTGCTTTTAGTTAGCACTTAACCTATTAAATTTTCCTCATCGGCTAAAATTTACACGTGCTTAGGTTATATCAGAACAACTACTCTTACTGTGATGTGCAGGTATTAGCTGAGATTGAGGCTTGGTCTGTAAATTGTGTATTCATAACTGACAAAGTATTGTTCAATACTGTAACTCAGCTTTTAGTGTTTAGTCCTTTCAGATGTTGAATTTTATTTGAGGTACACTCAGATTGGAATGCAGGTGGTGGGAAAAACTAACTATATTGGTATGGCTTAGTCTTTTACTGATGATTAAAGGAGGATTATCTCCTTAACATTCTAGAAAATGTCTATAGTTAGTTAAAATTCATCAATAAATTCAGTTTGGGACATTGTGTTGTGTTTGTTGGTGATGTTTTAAGTCTACCTAAGGCTTGATATCTTTGAGGTCGGATGATTTTCCAAAGTAGGCAGTGAAAAGCAAGGGAATAAAAGCTTAACTGTAAAGTTTTTTTACATTATAAGTACATTTGTCATTATGTCCCAGTGCTACAGAACAATTATTGTTTTATGCTGAGGTAATGTGTCTGGTTAAAGATGGCAAGTGTAATATTTTTTTGTAGATGAGACTAAATTTCTCTAAATTTCTGAATTATATTTATTGGTTTACTCATGATGTTTAAATGAAAGATAACCTGTATAGCTCCACAAGTATCTCGTAAGTCTCACTCATGGATAAAATAGCAGATGAAATTCATTCTGAGTACATATGAATATATGTCAGAAGAAACAATCTTAAAGGTATGTACACAATGATAGGTTCTGATCTAGCTATGTTACCATATGCCAACAATCTTGGAATTAGAAAAAATATTGCAATGAAAAATTATTGGTTAGCAGAACTGTTAAAAACCACAATGTTGAGAAATATTAAACGACAAAACAGAAAATACTACTATGCCACTGTATACATCATCAGTATGTTCAGCTCTTGAATAATATGCAATGATGTAGGCCACCCACCACAGAAAGGCTATGGCAAAAGTAGAAAAGGTAAAGAAAAGGAAGAAAATAGTAAACATAAGGATGAGCTTCTGTTCAAACAGATATTAATTATATTTAAACACTTGGAGATGGCAAAGAAATGAGTGAAGACAAGAACCAGGGAGTACTTTTTCCAGCTTTGCAGGCTAGAACAATAGATGATCATTTTGGAATATTTAGGGCTAAAGAAAAACAATAACTATTTTTCTCTTTCCTCTAAACTAGTTTAGGCTTTTATAGAAACAATTGGCATTTCATACAAAGAAGTGAGAATCTCTCAGAATGTGAAGAGTTTCTACTTTCTCATCCTTTTGTTATTTATGCCAGTGAATTTAAGTGGTAATTTTAATGAATGTTGTGATGCTATGATGGGAGCTTAAATGCTGCTATCAGTGTAACACTGAAAATACACCACCAAGAAGCTTTTTTTTAAAAAAAATAGTTCATTTCAGTGTTTGTAAACTCATTTTCTGATGATATTAGTATCTAAATGTCCAATTTTTACTTTTTCAGTCTTCTGTTTTTATCAATTGTATCTAATAGGTTACATGTTCCATACGACAATATCAATCTACTGCTACTGCATACCTAAGTCATTCCATTCTTCCTGACCCTTTTTTGCTGAAATTTTTTAAAGTTTCTGATACTGTATCCAAGTCCTAAGTATGTTTATTTCCTGTCTTCAAATGGATCCTTAGACTTTTAGATACAGTGGTAAAGCTGATCTGTGCATTTACTGGTAAAGGTATTGAGAACGGAAACCAGTTTTTATTTTAAGCAAAACATTTCCCTAAATTAATACGTGTATGTTTCATTAGTAGCTCAATCCAGATTGCACTAAGACAGATCTTTTCCTTGAAATGAATTTCACTTGATGCATCTGGCTTCCAGGGGGATTATGGGTGGGTTGGGCTGTTCCCGGACAGCGTGAGACCCATTGATAATTTAATTCTAACATGTGAAATTGTTTTGATGAGCTCTAGTATGAAGTTGCGGAGATAGGAGAAGAAAGAAAGAAGTAATTTTGTATGGGTTTGAGGATGTTTTAAGAGTAAGTAGTATGAATAGTGGTTTGTATTAGCGTCTCACTAGATTGTTAGTCCTACCCAGGAACTGATGGCTGCTTTAAAGGAAGCAATTTCTAGCACAAAGCTACTCTGAAAATCAAGAAAGGAGCATTAAACACTAGAATGAATGTATGAGACCAGAGGTGATTGCAAGAATTTCCTTTTAAATTGAGAGAGTGAGAGAGATTCAATGGAATCAATTGCTGGGTAAACATTTCCTCAGTGGTAGTGTATCACTAGCAATTTTGTTGTATGTTCAGCTGTGAAAAAGAGGGAAGACAAGAGAAGTAAACTTTTTATAGCTGTTTGTCCATGCTTCTGCTGCTCTTTTTTGCTGAATGATTGAAAATGAACAAAGGTAGGTAGGTCTTAAAATTACTGTGAGATATTAGCATAATGATGATGACAGGACTGACATTGGCAAGGAGAGTTCAGAGGAAAAGGGCTGTATCAAGGGAATAACATATGGGTTCAAGCTTTGTATTAATAGTGTGGTTAGTTAAAACTGCCACTGTTGTTTGCTGTAATCCCGTATCAATTTAGGAGCCTTGACTCATAGCATTGATTTATGTGTGAAGAAGAAATCTTTTTACAGTACCATTTCCCCAATTAGCCTCTCAAAAAAAACAACCAAACAACCAACAACAAAACAAACAAACGAAAAAAACCAAACCAAAAAAACCCCACACAACCCCCCCAACCAAGCAAAAAAACTTGCACAAACCCCTAACCAATTACAGATATCTATTGCTCACTTCAGAACATTTTCACAGCTGTATTGTCAGCCTTGGGTCTCATTCCAATAGTCCGTGCAGTGACCCACTGTGGTTATATAGAAGCACGGTCCCTGTAGGTTTTAAAAAATACAAATGTGGTAATTTGCAACAGCTGAAGCAAAGTGTTAAAGCTGTTGGCACCCTGCATGAGCTGCTAAATGGTAAACCTGGTTGTTAGTATTGGCAAGGTACTTTCGCCTGTCTAGGGTGTTGCTAATGAAAAGTGCCTATACAAAACCAACATACCTAACTGATTGCTGTGCTTGGAGCGCCAAGCTTAGAGTAAGGGGAAAGAAGTGTCAAAAGCATGGCAGCTATCAGGAAAAGACATTGCCAGTTTCTCATAGGAGTAATCGATTCTGCCTTTCCCTTTTAGGTCTGTGTAATAGTGTCTGTAACTGTCCTTTTCTTCTCCTTCCTCTCCGGTCTCCTTCAAGAAATACATAAATAATCTCAATTACAATGGAATTCCTCCTTGGCAGCAGATAAGGATATTGGAATTAGAGCTTTATGATGGACGTAATTCAGCTGGTATTGATTAGGATCCTTTCTTATCATTACCACAAGCTCTGCATATTGCAGATTGCTCCTGATGGTGGACAAAACTGCTATGTATTTTGGAAACACTTTTTGAAAGTAACACACCTGAGTGGTAACACATGAAATACCTTGGAAGAAAAAAAATATAAATGGCTGGAGTTGTTCCCACATTTTTGTAGACTTATAGTGTTCAGAAACATTATAGAATGAGTACAATGTATACAAATGTATTCAATACATTTGTAGCAATTTTCAGGCAGTAATAGCAATATGCACAAGTTTTAAGGACTTTATATGTGTTCAAGAAATAGACAATGTGAAAAATTAAGCATTTCTCTTCACTAAGTTTTCACTAAGATCTTTTTTCTCCCCTTTCACTTTCCTTTATTTAAATTAGATCGATTAATAGTAATGTATATGTACCTGGGTATTATCTGTTACAGTCTATTTTTGGAGTTGATATATTTCTTTTCCAATTTTCATGGGTTTGGGTGGCATTTTTTCCATGTAAATATGGTTTAGTGACAAATGCATGCAGGTTTTGCCCTCAGGATTATTCATGTGTTACATATGGAACATGATGTACATCTTGATATACCTCAGAATTATGCCTTCTAGTGATAACTGTTATTCAGTGCTAATGCCATTGTATAGCATTGTCGTTTCGTCTGTAATTTTTTGCTGCTTCTTTGTGACCTATATGTTTAAAAACAGAAATGAGTTCACATAACGACTGATTAATGAATTAGTTCTATATTTGTTTTCTTAGCATGTATAGAAAAGCCTTTTTTTACAGATGTTTAGCACTTCAGTTAGCTTCCATATCAGTAACCTTGATACCAGCATGTTTCCCGTCATCAATATGTCATCTTATTTTACAGACATGTTTTACTATCTAGGTGGGTTCTTTTTCTTTTTTCCTTAATGAGGTAAGTAGCCATGAGAACTTAGTGCAGAGTAGAGCAGCTGCCTGTCTGTTTTTATCCTTTGTAATTTATTAACTTCTGTAATTGAGCACGTTTTATAATTTTCTTTCAAGTGATTGTCCATACATAGAATGTTTGAAGTGTGCATCCTTCCCATGTACACAAGAGCAGGAATTTTTGTCAGCAGCATCGTTTATACGTCACTCTTGAGTCTTCTCCTACACTGCAGCAGGGATACTCAAGGGACAATGCTGTCCAAACACCACTCCATTTTCTACTTTTCCGTTTCAAAAGAAAAATTCACTGGCCATTTCTCATAAACTGTTAGCTTCTTTATGTTTTTCTTTTTTTTTTTTTTCCATGCTAATTTTAATGCACTGGTTCAATTGTATTTGTCCTATTTGGAATTATTTTTTATCCATTTTTTCTTTTTACTATAAACATATTTTTGTTCTTTCTGCAACTGATGATCCACAAGTGCATGCATATTCTAGATGTACACGTCTTCTCTTTTTCCATTGTGGTACTCTTGGGCGAATGTCCTCATCGCCTTCTGTTGTCCATTGTATTTTCAATGTGGCATATGCAATGATGTGGCCAGCTTTGTTGCACTTCCCTCTCAACCCGTAGCAGAATGAAATAATTCTGCTGGAGTTTTTCTCCTTTTGTCTCCAGTAGTTATTTTACTGCACTTATGCAACTTGTCAGGCTTGGATTCCAATCCATGTGTCTTATTTGGCAGATACAATTTTTCAGATGTTGACATATGTTTTCCTAATGAGATAGTCATCGTGCATCTCAGATCTGACCTCTCCAAAGATGAGGAAGCATTGGTCACGGAGCTCCTACTTGGCAGTTTCTGTCTCTTCTGTTCTCAGGCTGTTCCTTTTATTCAGGAACTCATGATAAATCCATGTGCTGTTGCTGTATTTACAAAAAAGCCCTCTTCGGCTCACTCTGTGAGAAACAGGGATGTCATATAAACCTAATACTTGGATATACTCAGCTTCTGTCTAGACAGACAGAGGTTTCCCCATCACAGGTAACCCCCGATACTTCAGTTCTGTTACCAATTGAGGGCATCAAGACAGCTATATGCAACATTGATGATACTAGCATTAGCATTTGTAGTTATTCTGTAAACTCCACTGTTTGTTCATGTCCAGCAATATATATAGTAGCAGCTGTTTACATGGTAGTTTGCCTCTTTGTTACTTTATTTTCAGAATCTTTAGTATTGGATCTATGTTTATTTGTGGTTCATGCTATGTCTTGGTACCAAGCTATACACTACCCTAAAGGTATTACCTTCTTCAGGAATTTATAAATTCATCTTTTATTCCACTCTTCAAGATAGCATACTTTTTTTTTTTTTTTTTTTTAATTGCCGCCTTCTTCAGCAAATGGTGATAATGCAGAGAGGGAAACAATTCACCGGGGACATCTGCTTTGGATGAGTTGCACAGGGACCTCAAGCTCTTTGTGAGCTAGATTGTGACTGTCATTTTATTGTAACTATCATTCCCATGTAACTATCATGTACCGTGGTATTCTGGCCTTCAACATTTACCCAATGTATTCTTGAAAACCCATTAAGTCAAAGTATTGTCTCATCGGTGTAAGAAGGTATTTCTCCATTTATGAGTGACAATTTTGGATGCTTTTCTTGTTCAGAGACTTCTTCAAGTAGTTGATCAGCATGTGGAACCAAATGAAGGAGAATCACCGTGCTCACCTGAGCTTTAAGGCCCTATGATTGTTTGCTTCTGAAATCAAATGGAACTGTAATACCACCTTTTGGTGCCACCACATTGTATATTCCCTTAAAGCTTCAGGACCTCCTTAAAAAGGTCTGCAGGCTTTTACAAGTATTTTTCATAGAAAAGCAGAAACAAATTAACAAATTGATTTATTTTCATCAATTGTCCTCTTCTGAAGAGTAGCCTTCTGGTTTTGGCATAGTATTTTTCCTTCTGGTTTCAGCAGTGCAGTAGTTCAACCAACACTGCAGAAACCCACCTTCCATAATTTAGTCAGAGTCTTTTCGCATCTTTTGGTAGACTCCTGAGATGGCAAACCAGAAATCCTCAGTAATGGGCTGACTACAGTAGGACCAATTTTTCCTCTTTGCATTTGGTACTGGTTAAGGCTGAAGACAGGAAGGAAGGTAGCTTTATGGAAGAAACTTAGTAAGATTTCAATTTTTTATATTAATCAACTAGCATGCACTTTAGAGTTGCAGTTAAGTAAGACCTCATATTTTTTAACTGTGACAAATTCCTAACATTTGTTGATGGGCTGCATCTAAATGTTGGTGAAGAATTTTTTTGTATCAATAACTAAATGAGAGTTTGTATCCAGGAGGAAGTTTTAGTAGTACTAGAGGCAGCTGAGAGTCCTGAGTTCCCAGA
Source organism: Balearica regulorum gibbericeps (assembly GCF_011004875.1). Lineage (NCBI taxonomy): Eukaryota > Metazoa > Chordata > Aves > Gruiformes > Gruidae > Balearica > Balearica regulorum. Next base: position 68,085,665 of record NC_046184.1, read on the forward strand.
TTCCGCTTATCTAGAGGAAGGTCAGTTCACAAAGCAGGATTTTTCTTTCTGGGAAAAGTATTATTCAATCTAGAATGGACCTAATGATCATTATCATTAGGTTCTTTATCTAGGTTATGGTTTCTTGAGGAAATACATGATGAGAGCAATAGTTCACAAGAATAAGAGCTTGTAATGATTTCACTGTTTAAGAAATAATTGATTCCTAATTTGAAACACTTCCAGTACTGTGTTCTTCCCTTCCAGTCTATGAAAGCACACAGGCAAAATGTGCTGTTGCATTAATTACAGGGTTACATGAAAATGATCTTTTCCTACCTAGGTGATTGGCTAGTCCTAGAAATATTCCTAAGAGTTGAAAGAAGCATTGCATTGCCTTCTCAAAATATCAACTAATCTTTCCAAAGAGCTAACTAGAGAAATTTACCTTAATTCCAATTCAAAGAGTGAAATTAGGCCATAAAGACCTTTGTGAGCCTAGCTCAAGACACAGTTATGAAGAATTTTGCCAGGATACCTCAGATTTAATTGAACCTAAATGCTTATATCCTATTTCATGCACATTCATAAAACTTCACGGCAGATTGCACATCACATGAATGCAGGATGGATTTAATTGATACATCCTTTTAATATGCATCACTTGGACATCCTACCACTTCCTTCCTGAAGTGAAAGAAAAAGCCCAGAATGTGCACAGTCACACCTCCTTTTCCTTTCAGGCTTTCACACAGCCATGTATTGGAGTGAATTTTGCATACGAATCAGCTACAGGATCATAGTATGGGTAGCAAAACTTTTTATTGTGCCTGAACTCTTGACGCTCCCACAGTGTCGAATGGGTTTTTCATTTTCTTTGTGCTGCCACCAGTGAGCATAAAGGCAGAGCTATCTCCCCTATCCCAGTTTAATTCCATCTCTGCCATGGAATCTTGTGCAGATGGGACTGAGGAGGAGAGGGAGGGAAGGTCTTAGAGATATTTGGGTAGGTAATACATCTTAAAGAATCCAGTTACTGTACAGGTAAGTAATATTATTTTTTTCTTTCTGAATAGTCATCTGTATAAGCTTCATGAAAGGAGACTGCCACTGTTTATCATTCTGCAAGTTTATCAAAATACAGGAAGATAAATTTGCCCTGTGTCACATTATAATGTATATATAAAGCAACTCAAGTTTTACTGTAGTCCACTGCTTCAGAGGATCAGTCGCTGCAGGAAAAATGTTATAACTGTAGTTATAACCAACAGAAGTTTTTCTCCAGAGTTTAATGCTTATCACGATCAAGATAGAATACGTCATGTAACTAAAAAGAGGAAAGAAGCACAGGTTGAAGGTCAGCATGAGGCTGTCATGTTTCAGAGTTTAGAGCCAAACAGTTGGAAAAACATGCTGGTATGTTGAAAGGCAAATGCTGGTTCATTTTTATGTACTTATTCTCTATTAGCATGTTTTGTTTGAAACAGCAGCTTGTATTTTAAAAAATAGTAATTCAAAGGCTAATCCATTAGTCATGAATCAAAGAGCTAGAAACAAAATAATTATTTAAAAGTGTCTTGAGACTATTCTGCGCTAGCAGAGGTGCTGTCTGCCTGGCTATCTGCTACTTGTGCCAGGCATTGGTGTGGTTTTGTAAGGTGGTTACACACATTGTGATACCATTACAAGAGTAAACTTGTACATCATTTAATTAGGTTTGTCTGAGACAGAAAGTGAAAACTTGTAGCTAATCTGTCCTTACTGGATGGGTTATTAGTATTAGATTAAACTTTCTAGGCAGTTGTTTGTAAGTCAACACTGGATATTTTTAACTTGCAAACCTCTAGCATATATGTGAAAGCTTGCCCATTATTTTAGGAAAAGTAATTATATCTGAATGCAGACTTTTCAAGTGCAGGTAAAGTGGCACTGTCTTGATCAGTTTTGGTACCATCAGTAGTTGTTCTTCCTCCTATCCCTCAAGAGTTCACTTGTCTGGGTAGAGTGTCAAGGTTAATACACTGTCAAATTCACCTTTTAAATGTTTGCGTGGGATGAAGAATGGACATACCTTATGTGTTAGCATGTTTTATTCTGTATTCTTATTTTAAAGCGGTTTCCGTTTTACATGCAGCTGTTCATATGAACCATTCCAACTTCTGTTGTTTAAAAATGAGAGCTACGCTTCCACACTTCCTTGGCTATCCGTGAATAATATATCAAGCAGTACAGTTGATACTTATTGTATAATGCAGATAGGCAAGTTAATATTTTTCATGTCTGGCGTGGTTAATATTCTGTGCTGAGTTTTTTGTAAACTTGTTCATGTTTTTGATGAGTCTTCATTTAGTCTAATCATAACCATAAAGTAGTTTTGGAAGATATTATCAGTGTTTCAGAAAGATTCAAAAAGTATGGAAACATGTTCTGCAACTCCTATTTTTGAAATGAAAATGTCTCCATTTGTTTCTTTAGAAATCAACAATTACTTTCCCTGTGAATCCACTTGGGAAAGTAACCATCAGCAGAAAGCTCCTCTGCCTGCAAAACCTAACAAATACTGTTGCCTGTGCTAATGGTAGAACACTAGCCTTTCTCTACACGATGGCAGCGGTGCCGGAGGTCTTGCACTGGTCTGATACAAAGCTGTGCATCTCTGCTGGAATGCTGTCCTTGAAAGGGGCAGTTTTGAGACTGCCAGAAATGGTGTTCGTACACCAAGTATCCTTGGTGATGTATCTCAAGTACTAGAAAGCAGGAATTAAGGAATAAGTCAGGTTCATTCTTTAAACTCCAATGACTAATTTTTGCATTATGAACGTTGCAAGATCAAATTTTTTTCCAAATCGATCATCTCTTTCCTTATTCTGTATATGGTGTGAAACACTTTCAGAGAAACAGTGGAAAATTTCAGTCTTAAATACAAAAGGACAGAAGATAAAAGGGTAAATCTAACAAAAAAGCAAAATGCAAAAAACTAAGGGAAAGATTTTTGATTCTTCCACTGCTGCTGAGATAGCTAAAAAGCCCATGTGGTGACTGAAATGTGCATTAATATCTCATCTGAACCCTTTGATCTAAACCAATCTGCAAGACAAGAATTGCAGAAATCTTCCACCAAGTCGCTCGTTTCTGATGGATTTTTTTTAAGCAGCTGTGGTCAAGACATTCATATACACCTGTCAGGACAGCCTGTTTTGCAGTCTTTTGTCTAAGCTGCTACAGCAGAAGCAGGAGATACACATTTTTACTTTTTTCCTAGCAATATTAGATTAAGGAGGGTCTCCTTTACAAATAACAATCATCTCATTAATGTTGTGTATCATTTTTCTAAGTTATACTGTTTGTATAAACCAATAAAACAGTGTATTTTCTGAGGAGCAATACAGGTTTCTTCAGTGGTCTTTGACTACATGTGGGACATCTGAACTTGCAACTGTGAAGATGCTCTTAATCGAAGAATAAATTTTAAGGGAGTCTTGATACTTGAATGTCTGAGATTCAGACAGTCCAGATGAACCCTTCATAATTTCTAGAGAGTTTTTAATGAAAAACTTCCTTAAAGACTTAATCTGAACAATGGAAAACTCACTTGGGTTAATGTTTGCTTTTCTCCTCCTTAACCTGGAAGTGGCAAATTCCAAACTGCAGCGTTATGTTTCCCTTCTTGCCACACCTGCTGGTGAATGTGTGAGCAAATGGGCAATGCTGAATGCCTGCTACCTTCCCACCAATTCTGTCTTCTATGCTTCTTTGGAACTGCTTACTAATCTTTATTTACCAACAACCCTTGCTTATCATGCTGTATAATCTGACAGGACTGTGGTATGTCCAACACAGAGGGCAAGCATTCTTGCTTTGAGGTCCTGCTTTGCTAGCTTTCTCCTTCTCTTTACTGTAATCTTCCTCCTACTCTTGCATCACTTCATCTCGCTTTCCTTTGTGTGAAGATCATTTGCCTGCAGTTGCGCCTTGGGAGGGAGAAACACATTTTGGTTGGCGTAAAACTTGGTTGATTAAAAGGCTGTAGTCCCAAACAAGTCGTCTTCACCTAGTCTCCCGTCATTTTCCAGGACAATCTACGTAAAAAGGATGATCGGATTGAAGAATTGGAAGAAGCACTCAGAGAAAGTGTTCAGATAACTGCAGAGCGGGAAATGGTGCTAGCACAAGAGGAATCAGCCAGGATCAATGCTGAGAAACAGGTCTGCAATCTTATAAAGTCACTGCTAGTCCTCTTAGGAAAGTAACCAGACAGTAAAGTACTATTTTCCCTGCTTTACTGTGAAAGACAGCTGGTTTTGTTTGATGATCCTGTATCTCTGTTCCAACATTAGGTAACAGAACTCATAAGTCTGCAAAGCCTTCATGATAAGTTGTATTTCATCGGTAAGATTTTCTTGAAATTAAAAAGAAATATAAGGTATCCTGAGATTTAAAATATTATTTTAAGTAGTAAGTCTTCTGATCTGTCTTGCCTGTCAAAGCTATCTTCCTACATGTAAGCATACTTAGGTTCACTGTACTGTTCATGGAATGTATTTAAAGATGATGATTTTTATTAGCGTAGCTGTGTTTATGGACCACAGTCTTGTTGCACTTGCAAACAACTGGGTAAAGAGACAAATCCCTTGGTTTGAGCCAAGCATCACATAGAAAATACACACTTGTGTGTTAAAGCCACACGTGTAAACTTTTATGCATGAATTGATTCTGTGCCACTGACAAGATACTCTGAAGAGTCATATACGTCCCTGGTTTTAATTCATGTAAATAATCATGCAGAAAACATACCATAAGTAGTGAATAAAATTCCATGAGATTTTGATAAAGCTTTTGAAGCAGAAGCTGAGCCTCCATTCTTACTGTGCTTTTGTGAACCTCTTCAGTGTTTTCCTTACTTGACCATAATAAGCAAACAGGAGCATTTGGTCAGTTGCATTGCAATGGCATGATCTCTTTCTCTTTGTTATTTAAACAAAAAAAGTTCTGACTAACTGCACTTTAAAGGTTTTTTCCAACATGTATTCTTATATCACTTTAACTACAAAGAAGATGTAAATATCTTAGTAATAATCCAAGTTTTCAGGAAGAAAGCAACTGTTACTCTTTAGGCTAGAGTCGAGCTCAGCTGTTTGCTGATAGACATATTGAGGATAATTCTGGTTGCTGTACCCTAAGGTGCTAGACAATGTTATGGAGTTCACTTTCAAGAATGCCTTCTTTCCAAACTTCTTGTAGCCTTTAAAAAAATTGCATGAGATAGAAATGTTAACTAGGTAGGGAATACCCCAGCAAAGATTATATCTCCTTGAAAGGAAAAGATGTATCTCACAAAGGAGCAGGTTCTATGCTGAGATGCAAAAATATACAATAATGTTTTAATTTCTTTGTTACAAGACAAAGTGACCATTCTTATATTCTTTGAGCACTTAGCTTGCAGAACTCACCCTTTTGTGATGTCTGTGCTTGAAATGCGGAAAAAGAGGCAGAAGACTTAGTGAATTTTTTGAAGGAAGGTTTTGAAGAAGATAGTGTGTGTTGATTTTGTAGGGGTTAGAAGGTAGGGAAATAAGCACAAACAACGAACATTTACAGATTTTATGCGCACATAATGTAGGCTTGTATTACAGGAAGATCACAGGTCATCTCATTATTGAAAGTGAAAGGTAAGTGGAGTACAGTTTGCAAAGGATGAGTAGTTTACATTTGATTCACTAGCAAAGAGGCATGCTAGTAGCATTAATATGATGAAAGCTGCAGACAAGGAGGTTACTGCACAAATGGTCACAACCTGCACAAGAAAGATTTTTCCATAGATCCAAACACAGAAGAAATCCTACCAAAGAACTTTAGTTATATAGGTGCAGTCAGAAAAGTCTTATATTAGAGATATTCCATAAAAGAAATTCTGCAAGTTTTTAAAAATAACCTTTTAAAGGAAGTTTGAGTCAAAGATACTGTCAAGATTAACAAAAATGTGAAAGTTCTGTTCTAGATGAAAAGAAATCAAGTAGTGAGGAAGATTTCAGTCACAGGATGGAAAAGAGAACTCCTTTTTAGCCTGTTGAGCATGAGCTCCTCGTAGATATCTGTCCACTGTGAGCTGTTAGCAGCAGGTTTATTATGGAACGAAGAGATAAATCTGGGTTAGTGAAATAGGGAATTGTTGTCATAGAAGTGAAGTTTTATTTACACACGAGGCATCCTAAAACAAGAATATGGAAACAGAATAGTACTTTGGGAATATGCGCAAATTTCAGGTTTGGCAGTAAGGAGGCTTTTCAAAAGAATTCACCAGCAAGGCCTGATGAGAGGCATACAAAGAAATCAGATGGTCAGAGCTTGGTGAAAAAGGGAAATAGCTGGTGGATAGAGAGCTGGAATTAAGTGTACAATCGGAAAGAAGAGGGAAAAGTCAACATCTATACCATTACTGATTGACAGCAGTGTCTTAGTCCAACAGAACTAAACTGCTGGCTCTGACCAATTACAGTTTTTAAAATATGACCAACAAGATGGCACGAAAGAAAAGCAACTGGAGTGTCGTGTTCCAGTCAGCACTGGGAGAGCTGCTGTGCCCCATTTTGTCCAATAGGATTTTGTTTTGGTATCACAAACAGTCAAGTAATAGAGTGATGGCAAGTAGCTGTTTTTCCAAGGTGAGGAGAAGACTTTCCTTCAAGTGTTTTTTCATTTCATATTCCTTCAATTACTATAAAAGAAAGCACTCTTTGTTTTATTATGTTCTGTGGAAGTTCTTTGTAGAATTGTGAAGGACACCCTTAGATACCTTTAGGGGTTTAAAATGCAAGGCTCTACACAATACTAATGGCAAATCCTTTGATTTTTGCAAGCAGTACTGGGTTAAGATGATTCTTAGACCAAGTATGAATGATATAGTTGATTTTAAAATGTCAGTGTTATCCAAATTGAATATAATTTGCTTTTAATTGCATGCTTTTTCTTTCCTCTTTTCTGTTTATCTTGTTTTATACCATTCTGCCACTTCACTGCCTGTCTGAAGCTGTTTAATGAATCAGTGCATGAGGTCAACCATTTTGGCTTTAAGTGGTTCAAGGTATGAGGACATCTCATTTGTGTGTACCTCTGCCCCAATATTTAATGTTGGTTTTGTAGCCCTGTGTTGTGTAATCCTACCCTCCATCATCTCATGATGTATGGTTTCCTGCTATTTTACAGGTGTCAGATTTGAATTACAGTGTCCATGAAGCTACTCAGGATTTCATGTTTCTCAGATAACCGTTTCAGATTAAAATCTTGTTCTTTTTAATCCAGTGTTTGAAAATATTCTGGCTGTATGTATTAACTGAGGCAGTGGGTTAACTGCGTTAATACACAGTCTCTATAAGCCAAAATGTCTCCAGCTGACTAAAGCTTTCTGTTTATTTCAGGATCTTAAACCTGTTCTTTCTTTCATCTACGACAAAAATAATGTCAGACATTTCCTGCTGGGAACAGTGTACCCCTTGGATTGGACATAGTTTCATTAACTTTATTGTTCTGTATAACAGAAACCCTGCCATACAGAAAGCAGATGAGGGAGTCTTACAGAGATACTAAGACTTGAAAGTTTCTCAAGTTCATTCTAACATATTCACCTGGTTTTGTTGTGCACCTTGTGAATCCTGTTTGTAAATATTGCTGTAAACTCTTTACAGCTGTGGAGTTGTGTAAAACTATGGCTGATCCCACTAGTTCAGCCCTCTAGGTTGAAGGTCAGAAGGTGTATGGAGACCTCCTTTTAAGTATTCTCCATAAGGCTGAAGGTAGGATTTCTCAGATAAACGCTTCTATCATAAAGTTCTTTCTATTAGAGATGGCCAACCCAAATGTGGATCCAGGCACTCTTTCTGAATAAACCAAATCTGAGTTTACTTTAGTAAAGCTGTTGTTACATTCCTTGGGGCGGGGGAAGAAAAAAAAAGTTTTTCCCTGCTCAAAAATACAGTGGTAGTTTTACTTCCCTAGGAAAAACTGCTGGAGGTCATCTTTGGCAAAAGGCCCTGTTCCGCTCTCAAACTGTCCTTCACTGTGCTGGTGCATCTTACCATCCCTTCTTCTGCAGTGGAAGGCAGGACGTTATCTTGTATATCAATTTAATCATCATCATCCAGAATAATGCTGGAAACGTGTTTCAATCTTCATGAAAGAATAAGACTTTTTTTGTGGAACAAAATGAAACAGAAGTTCAGCTTCTGTGATTCAGTGTGAATCAAAATTAAGTAGTGTCAGGTCCTTGGCTGAAGGAGCACAGTATTGGAATGACTTGCCTTCTGAGCCTTCATTACTGGAGGGCATAGTTCACAAATGTGTCCTGGCCTAAGATACTTATGCCCACCCTCTCTTCGCTCACTTTCATCCTGGTGTCTCATGCGCATCCCTTCGATTTTCCCAGCTTGGGTCTTTCTGGGCCATGTTGTGAAATGGAACAGTGATCTAATTAATAATAAGAATTATCTTATTTTTTGAAGGATTTTTTTCATGTGAAGCAATTTGCTGTTCTGGTTCATGGATCCTCATGCAGAACTTGAGGCACATCTGAGGAAGCGTTGCACTGTGGGGGCAGGACTGACAAATGGAGGCAGGAATTGCTTAGTAGCATTACTAAACATATTTTTAGCAGAAGCTGGTTTTGTGGCCTTTACAGTAGGCTGCTATTTCTACAAGTGAGATGGTGCACTGCCTGACCACAATATATGTTTCTCTATCTTATTTCCTTCGAATTTGAAAAGCAGTTCGTTTTAGAAATTTAAGTAGTATTTCTGCTGATAGTAGCACAGCTCTGTTATCTCATAAATATCTTAGCATTATCAAACTCCTGCTTAAATGCACTCTTTGTATAGTATCAGCTAACATCTGACTCCTTACTCTAAAATGTCACAGCAAATAAACACATGAAATACTGTAAATTTGTGAAATACTGTAAAAATATTACCTGTTCATTCCTTCCTTAAGTAGTTACTTAAACTGAAATTTCTGAGTTAGCAGTTTGATCTTGACACCTTCCATCAACTTTTTTTGAAGTTATGGTTCTCAGTGGGAAATTTTAAATGAGGTTAAATATGTAGGCCTATAAATAGCTATATCTATGTTCGTAAACTGTCACTTTTTATCCTTCACAGGGCAGATTTCTCTGCCTTTTGAGAAAAAATAAAATACTGAATACTGTAATAGTAATGTATTGTTTAAATGTATTTCCTTACGCTAATTGCTTTCTCCCACTATCTTTATAAGTCACTTCAGCAGAATTTAATGTTCTTTCAGATACATATTACATGTAAAATATGTTGATTACAAGACTTCTGAAATTCTCTACTTCAAAATTCATATCTGTTTATTGAGGAAAAATAAATATGAAATAGGTTAATAACTAAAATCTCCTTCACAGTTCTCTCCTTTTTCCCCCCTCTCCTGTTCACCATGATTTCCTTATTGTAAGTACAAAGTCTGCAGAAGTTTGAATGCAGAGTGCAGCCTCCAAGAGCCTGTTCTCTCTTACCTGTAAGTTACTGTACAGAAATTCTAGACAGGTTTTGAATGATACCTCTCAGGTCCCTGTAAATGGAAAATATAAAGTAGAATTTCTCATGAACCCCTTAACTATAGGTGTTTTCTGAGCACCATAAAAACATCAGAGTTCTGACTGCTCTGTAACACATGCTCAACAGTTTGCATTTAATAAATGTTTTTGTCTCTTCTTCTGTATCCCCTAATGAGAAGTTTGATAAACCAAGTGATTGGAGATCGAGGCAGTAACCTGAGATATGGTTTTGGAGGAAGGTGGTGGAGCCTCATTGCTTCCCACTGATTTTTCTAAGCAGTTTACATTCTCTTTGGCTGTGCTTCTCTTGAATATTTTCTGCAAAGCTCCTTTCAATAAAAGTCTGCCAAACTCATTTTGATTTTTGAGTGTATGTATATACGTACATGTACAAAGTAATATGCGTATTTAATTCATATTAAGTAAAAAAATTGTGCTAAAAACTTATATTTTAATTTCTGTTACTGATACAAATTTTTTCAAGAGCTTTTTAAGTCAGTTGTCAGCCTGAAGTCTCTCAAGAGATATATTTTTTCCATTCTTTTGTCTGATTCTTTTCCTCTGGTTAGAGAAAGCATTTTGGCTAGGTAGCGTTTACTGTGCACTATGTCCTTGTCAATGAATATGATTGCGATCATTTTTAGAAACACTGCTTCTCCCCAGGTATTTCAATGGATTACGTAGCCTCTTCCTTTAAAAATACACAGATTTGTATTGAATCACACTCCTTACATGGGAAGGGTGATTTGGTAGGTAATTCCCTCTGTATTCAGTAATGTACCTTTTAAAAGGTGTGACAGAGGGAATTTTTACTCTTTTCTGTCTTAGGTGTATGTGTTCAGCTGTGCCAAGTTGGGGGCTTGGGAGATTTTATTTTTTTTTGCCTCCAGTAGAGAAGAATGAAGGGTGGGGGGAGATGAATAGAAAATCATGCCAAAAGACTTTGGGACAGAGGTCTTTTTCTAACATTATAGGGCAAAAAACTTCTAAATCTTTTGGTTTTGTCTGATTTGTTGCACTCATTTAAGGCTGCAAAATGGGCAACGTTTGATGACTTTTAGAAGAATTTGGGACACTGAAAGGTTGATTAAGCTCTGTTCAAAATATACATTGAGCATTTCTCCATATAAGTCACCTTTTCATTTAATGAAATGAGAAGTACTGATGGAAACTGTTACATAGAAATTTGATGCAAATGCTGATTTTAAGATCATTTTGTCTGGATTTTTATCCCTTTTTGTTGTTTAATAGATAAATATTGATTTCACATTATGCCTTTTGTTATAGTCAAGTATTCCAGACAAAGCTCTATCTTGGCATCTCTCTACTTGTTATATTGTTTTCTCAAGTACCTACTTCTAGACGGTATTTTATTTGTTGTGGCTCAAGAGAAAATCAAAGTCTTGCAGATTTGGTTACATTGTGCTTGCTTGGAATTGTAAGGGCCCAAGCTAATACTTATGTTAATATTTGTTTAAAGCTAGTCTTGTGCTTTTTTTATTTAGAACTTCTTTTCCATTTTTCAGTTACGTTTTTTAACTGCGATCTTAGATGCAAGTGTAATACAATAATATGTAGAGCAACAGAAAAGGTCATTAGACTTGTGCGTTAGATTAATAAATTTAAAAATGTATAGTCTTTTTCTGACATAATTGATCTTTTCCCCACAATCCAGAAGAAAAGAAATTATATTCCTTTCCAGACCATTCTCCTATATAGGAAAACACAGAAGCGTGACAAACTTGAGGCTCATTAAATTGAGGATGCCTCTTTTTTGAAACGTTTCCTATTCACACAAAAGCTTCCAAACTTTGCTGTACTGCTGTTTACCGTCAGATTCCTTCAAACCCATCACTGAATTTCAGCCTGAGTTCAGCTGGCTCAGTACAGTGGGATTACTTTTTAGTTATTGTGGTTAGGTTCTGCTGTTTGCTTTGTTAATTACAATGCCAAAGATTTGCTTCCGCAAGTTAGTAGAGGTGGAAACTTTCCTGAGCTTGCCAGTGACGTTGTACTTCTTCAGTTAGCCACACGTTCAACCGTCCTGGGGCAGTGCATGTGCTTTCACATAATAACTGTGCTTTCATGTATTTATGTTCATGACCCTTCGTGTCTTTTGGCAAGAGTGTCAGAATTGTATGTGGAATTAGTATATACCATCTTTTCACTACTTGTAGTGAGTTAATAGACCATCCCAGAATTTTTCTCTTTGGAGGATCAATCTATGGTATCTAAATTGACAATCAATGCTATGCTATGCAGCACAGCATTACTTACTTTGAATATTATTCAGTTATGTCTAAACTGTCTGTCACGGTGACATATCCTAGTTAACCTGAAACTGTCTAAAATGCAGCAACATGGAAATCAGCGTGGTCTACAGAAGGGTTGTAAAAAAACTGCTGAAATCCTTGGGCAATTAGTTTGAGCTGAAAGGCTTCCTTTGGCCCAGTTGCTACTGCCACCTTAGCAGCAGTCACAGAGTAGATGTACCCTAAGAAAGGTTAAGTTACTTGGAAGATGTCCATGTTCAGAGTTGTGGCTGGAGTATAATGAATTAACCATAGTTCTAGAAAATCTGTTTGGATGTAACAAATTGTGCTAAATGATGGTATGCAGAATGTGCTAAATGCGCTAAAGTCTAGTCTCTCTGCCTCTGTAGAGATTTTTTAATGGTGATCAAAATCCAAGTTTTTGCAAGATTATTATCCCTTGAATTGTTCCTTATTCCTTGAAGTAGTTTTGCTGCTGCGTTCCCAAGGAGCTGGAGAGATTCATTGCTAGCCACAGAAGATAAACACAAGACAGTTTCCTAAGACTGTAGATCCGTGTTAAATAAAACAGGACCTTTGGTATGGTTGCAAGAGTTAAAAAGCATAATGAGAATACTTCATCGGATAATGGTTCCAGGTGAGGAAAATGCAGAAATAAAATTGTAACTTCTTATAGTCTTCAGATATTAGAGACCACAGCAGATTTCTGTCCTCAATAGAAATCAGAATTCGGTTTGTCACTTATTTTTTCCAGGCCTGACTCAAATATTTTGTCTGTGTTAAGCAGAGACAATTATTGCTTCCTTCTCAAGAGCACTTGTCCCTGCAGTAGGCCGTTGCTTATTTATATGGCTTACGGCCCTCCTTTAGGAGATACAACTGTCAAAGCTACCTCCAAACATCCTAACAGGACACAGCTGTGACTTATTCCTGACTAGTCCTGGAGTCTGGAGGATCAGGAGTTTTCTCTTTTCCAAACATCTGTGAATTTTGGTTCCTGTTCCTTCATACAAGAGCTCAGTGCTCTCAGAGTGCAAAAAGCACTCTTGAATGATACTCAAGTAATGTTCTCCTTGACAGACTCCTGTATTTCTATTTCTGTGGGTTCTGCAGGAGTAACGTGGTAATGTCAAGTATCTGATGAGTTGAATGTTAGTGTTCTTCATTGCCTAGAGCCATCAGTGGAGACAGTAAGGAGCAACGCAGAGCATTAACTCCTGTTCGTTATCAGATGAGGTTTTTTATAATAAAAGTTTTTGTTGGGAGACCAACTCATGGAAGCAAGAGACATCAGCTCTTTCTCACTTTAACAGTCATAAGACAATTTGTATTCAGCTACAGTATCCTGCAGCTTTTCAGACCACATTCTTTTGTTCTGTCTCTCTTTCTCCTCTCCTTTCTCCCAATTAATAGTGTAAGAATGGGTCAGTGACACCACTTCTGTTAAGCCACAAAACCCACTGTATTTTATCAGGGTTGCTGAATGTACAAAGTCCTAACAACCGAAAAACTAAAGGCACAAAGACTTAAGAAAGCCACACACTAATGTAAAGAAACACAAAGTTCATCCCTAAAATTACTGCTGTATATTACAAATGATCAGAAGATTCTGCCTTTTCTCTGGAGAACTGATAATCTACCATCCTTTTTCACAGCTTTGACACTAACTCCTTTCTTTATTGTGAACAAAGCAGAACTCCTTGCCTTCCCCCTGTGCACAGTCTGCCACGGTCCTCTAGCGTTATACACGGTTGACCTTGGCAAAAAGGGGTGCTGTAAATCTGGCATCCTCTTTGAGATGGAGGTAAATGTGATGTATAGAAACATCTTAATTGTTGCACAATATTCTGCTGTATTTATTTCTGAGTGTCTTTAGGTAGGATCTTCAACTAAGGAATTCCAACTTGTGAAGAAAAAAAAGAAAAAAGAGTTTTTCACTTGTCTGCATAGGATCTTAGGGCAATGTTCAGTAACAGTGACCACATAGAAGTAGTGAAGCAGCTATACAGGGTGATAAGTATAGTGCAGGGAAGAATGCTCTCTTTAGGTGAACATCTGTTCACCTTAGTGTATCTTTATAGTGCCTACAATTACAGAATAAAAATGAAGATAAAGGAACTTAGCCCCTTATGTATCTGCTTCAAAAGGATTCGTGGTAGTCACATTGTCATAGTAGAGAAGCCAGTAGCCATGATGCATTCCTCTCAGAGGGAGAGTTTTAAGTTGTTCTCTTAGTTGAGGGCTGTCCTTATCTTCCAAACCAGAAATTACATTTTAATTATATCAGGAGTGGGAGGGTGTGAAGATTTTTTTTGTTAGTGCTTACTTATTTCTGTTATTCTGCTCCAATATTTTTAGCTCTCAAAAAGCTATGCCTAACAGCTTTCCCAATATTTATAAGAATTTGAAAGTTGTTCCCTTGATTCGGAATAGCCAAGAATTTAGTTAAGTGTCTTGGATATAGTCTTTAAGAGTACCTAAAGCCACCCTGCTGCTTTAACGAAAATGGGGCTATGATGAAACCATAATTCATTTCCCTCTTACTTTGTGTAAAGGTTTATTAGCTTGTGATTTAAGCAAACCATCTGGTCCTGCTGGCATTCCAAGTTATGTCAGACTCAGTGCTTTCTCCCTGTAATATGTTACTTGAGGCAGTTAAATTACATACTTAAGTCCCAAGTCTGGCCTGTGCTTTTTCCATGTCTTAACATCTGTTCTGGGAAAATTTCTTGGGATCCAAACAAGTTTGCATGGAGCCAGAACTCTTGTCTTTCTCTTTTTTTTTTTTAATGTCTGTTTCTTTCTCTTCCCTCTGTCCTGCAGTCTGATCAGTTCGACTAAGTAAAAGAAATTTGCAGCCCCTTTATCATTTCAGTAATGTACACAGTGAAATGAAAAGTAGTTTAAAAACTCAAGAGCTGTGAAAAAGGAGAGTGTCCTCTGAGAGAGCTGTACTTTATGAGAAATGTTAATGTTAATTATCTGTAGTGTTCTTACTACTGACTTGTAATTGCAAGACTTTGTTTTGCTGGCCTGGTTCATTCTGGGCAAAAGTACAGATTTCTAGTACATTTTGTCTTGTAATCCAAATTTCTTGTTTATACAAGGTCTATGTTCAGAAATCAAATAATTTTAAATATACAAGTTAGTCTGCTGAGGTAGTTTTGAAAAATAAGATCTCTAGTGATTGATTTATATAATGTTAATGGAAAATTAATTGTTCTTGTTGGTATTTGTATCTTTATTCTCTAATAGTTCATCATTTTGTTTTCTGCCTGCAACATTTGAGACACAATAATGAATATAAACAGCTATCCCATAGCCCACTGTGTCTATGTATATATATTGAAAGAAAAACAATTTCTTTCCTTAAATCAGAAACATAAAAATGTGTCTGTTTTCAGGCATGTAATTAAACATTAAACTATACATTTCCCATGTATCACTGCATCTAAAGTACTGTATCTCCAGTTTAGGAGTAGAGTTCTAGGTGTAATAGTCAAGTCCCTTTGTCGTGCCCTTTGAAACCTTTAATTATGGATTGATATGCAGTCTTTTAAGTTTGATGAAAAGAAAAAAATGAATGAGGAAGGAAAAATAGAAAGACTAACAGATACCTTGGACTGTCTGGATGACTGAAACTTTAGCTGAATCAGTGAAAAACCTCTTGAAGTTCAACAAGACCAAGTATGAGGTCCTGCACCTGGTTTGAGGCAATCCCCAATATCAGTACAGACTGGGGGATGAATGGATGGAGAGCAGCCCTGCAGAGAAGAACTGAGGATACTGGTGGATGAAAAATTGGACATGAGCTGGCAATATGTGCTTGCAGCCCAGAAAGCCAACCATATCCTGGGCTGCATAAAAAAGTGTGGCTAGCAGGTTGAGGGAGGTGATTCTCCTCCTCTACTCAGCTTTTATGAGACTCCACCTGGAGTACTGTGTCCAGCTCTGGAGTCCCCAGCACAAGAGAGAGAAGAGCCATGAAAACAATCAGAGGGCTAGAACACCTCTTCTTTGAAGAAAGGCTGAAAGGTAGCTGCCCCACTGTAATGTAATTTAAAAACACTGAAGCGTTGGGAGATCCTGAGGCTGCTTTAGTTAGCTTGTCTGGATTGACCCGAGGTATTGGAGTCTTTGGGCTCTGATTTTAAGAGGCAACAAATACAAACCACATAAGCTGATGTAGCTTTCTTCCTGGCATGAAATATCTACTGCGTCTCAGAAATTTTCAGTAGTGCATCAGTTCTCTCTTATCAGGTGGGAACTTGAGCTTGCCTGTCCTGATCATCAGTAATCTTTCCAGGAGCTAGTACAGAGATTGGTAGGGTTCACAGCCTCATTAATGTTTTTCATATCCAGTCCCTTTCTTAATTTTTACTGTCTATTAATAAGACTTTTGGAGAACTTGACCAAGCTCTTTGGAAGTCCCTGGCTTCACATTACTCAGTGTCCAGAAGAGCTTACCAGAAATACCACATACTGGGACATAATGTGGTATCTGTATGTCTATGCAACAGTCTGTTTTCTGATTATGACAATTGCATCAGAAGAATCTAAATGCAGAGTTTGTAGGAGCAGGGGAGGTTATGATGGTAGACAGTCTCCTGAAAAGGACTCGATTTTTTTTTTTTTTTGGTACTACATAATTTCTTCTATTTCTTTACAGGCTGCCATTGACATGGTAGATAAACTTCTGTTTTACTGCCTTTCTTACTCCACCTTGCATTCATGCTTTCTAAGGAGATGTAATACTGTGTAAACAATTTGTCCTGTGTTGACGTTTCCCTTTTCCGTTACTGTGATTGCCATAGTAATCTAATTTACATAGTTTGTCCTCTTTCACATAGTTTGTTCGTCTCTCAGAAACTCTCTCCTCTAATGGAAACTTCATTCAGCTTTATGTTCTTACTTTAAGATAACCTGTTACCTGGCCAAGTCGCTTAGGGCCTAAAAACAATAAAAAAAATAGTCTCCATTTAAGTTCTGTGCAGATCCATCCTGCTCAGAATGCATGAAGGCCTTTCAGGCCTGTCTACAGAGAACTGAATCACAGGTGAGTCATAAAGAGTCAAAGATATACTCTGCTTTACATACTATCATTTCAGCAGAAAGAAAAGAGGAGCAAGAAGTGCATTTTATTACACCTTCTGAAATGGAAACTTTCTAGTTATAACTGACAGGGCACAAGCTTACCTACAGTGAAATTAGAAATGTCAACAGCATGTCTCTGAAAATGTCTCAGCGTGCCAAGAACTCTAGTTCTTGGCAAAGAGTTTTTCTTTATTATATAATTAGCTGCTCTCAGGGGAAAAAAATAATCAAGGGTCGATTTGTAGGGTTTTGTGTAGGCTAAATTACATGTGCTTTGCAAGCAGTTTGCTTCCAAGCGAATATTCCTGTATCATTTCTCACAGGACTGCTTACGAGGACATATACGGACAGGTCTGCACTAAGATTCATAAGCTGCCAAATGAAATGTTTTGTTTTGTAGAAGTTTAATTGAAATGCTCCCATGGAATATCTATAACTTGATGAATCTGAACAATGAAGTCTTTATTGTGAATACAATCATCACTATTGGTGAATTTTGTCTTTCGTAAATCCAATGACAAACAGTACTTGCTGGAGAGGATGGAAGGAAATGGCAGTTATGTGAACTAAGTTGTTGGCACAGTTTAAAAGCCACTTGCATTCCAACCATTCCTAATACATGATTAGATCAATTTTCTGTTAACCTGCAAAAATACAGGATATAACCTTAGAATTAAAAGAATTACCAAATGGAGCAATGAGAAAAAGATTAAGTACCTGCAATAACCCCTACTGCAGAGTACTCCTGCAGAGTTAGCTCTTGGAGCCTTGGCCTAGGTTGTGTCATCTTAACAGCACGGAGTTGTTATGTTACAGATCTGCATCAAGCAAAGCAGCCCGTCGGTGTTAGCATCACGAATCTTGATGACAGAGAATGAAATGGAAGGTGTCAGAAATCTTTCAAACCCGATTATGGAAAAGATGTTGCGTCAAGTTGATCAGAGGGCTGGAGCACCTCTCCTATGAGGACAGGCTGAGAGAGTTGGGGTAGTTCGGCCTGGAGAAGAGAAGGCTCCGGGGAGATCTAATTGCGGCTTACCAGCATCTGAAGAGGGCCTACAGGAAAGATGGTGAGGGACTGTTTATCAGGGAGTGTAGTGACAGGACAAGGGGTGATGGGTTTAAGCTGAAGGAGGGTCGATTTAGATTAGATGTTAGGAAGTAGTTCTTTACTGTTAGAGTGGTGAGGCACTGGAACAGGTTGCCCAGAGAGGTTGTGGAGGCCCCCACATCCTGGAAGTGTTCAAGGCCAGGTTGGATGGGGCTTTGGGCAACGTGGTCTAGTGGAGGGTGTCCCTGCCCATGGCAGGGGGGGTTGGAACTAGATGATCTTTGAGGTCTCTTCCAACCCAAACCATTCTATGATTCTATGATTTATTTTCATTAATTATGATTCAAAGATTGTTTTATCTTGGCAACTGACGGATTGACACAAGCTGGTTTGATTGTTGCAGTTGACTGGGGGCTTGTTCATTTGAGGTGGTTTTATAAGGAGAGGGGTTTGTAATTGGCATGCCTCTTTTCTCCTCAGTTTAAAGGAAAATATTTATGTAGGTAATTCTGATCCACCCAAAGGAAGCAGAAGCTGATATACTAGAGGCTGATACGCTAGTACACCTTCACTTCCCCAGCACATTGCTATTTTTCTAGGCATCAGTCTCCATCCTAGTAATATTCATTGTTTCTGCGGTTTTTCTTTGTGTTCTTTTCTGACATGTTATTCTTATTTCGTTTTATGGAGTTTTCTCTTTGTTTTAAAAATTGACAGCATTTCTGATTTTTTTTTTTTTTTGCACGCTGAACACTAATAAGACAGGAAAAATTTGGTTGTTATATGCATGCTAGCCAGTTTGGACTATGTGTCACTGAAATGCTCATTGGGTCTATTGATTACTAGATGAATTATTGGCTGTATGTTTTGATAATCTCATATTTTAATTTTTTCTTAATTTGATGGGCATAAGAAGAATGCTTTTTGTCACCTGGATTTGAGTGGAAGTAGATAGGCTTTCTGCAGTAAGCACTGCACGATGTCAATGCTAGATTTTTATGAATCTGCTGCTTCTGAATTGTATGTTTCTTAATCTATCACTAATTGAGGATGAAAACCAATCTTCTTGTCCTTGTTTGTCCTGAGTCATTAGCTCTGCCTTTAGGAGTACAGGATTTATTAAAGCAAGAGGTGGTATGTTTCATACCTTCCATCCTCCAGCACCTGTATAGCGAGTGATGTGCCCATCTCTCTTTGTAAAAACATGTAAGTAGAAATTGAGGTTAATGTAATTTCAGTAATTCACTTCCAGGATGGAGAACAAGTTGATTGTTATGCAGGGATATAAATGCAATGCAGTGCTGTCATACTAAATGTATACAAGTTCTTGATTATGTGCAACAGTAGCATCTGAATTTCTCCCATTTGAAGCACATTATAAAATTGTTTATGAACACTTGGTTGTGATAGAGAAAATCTGTATGGAAGAAGTCAGTGAAGGTAATGTGTGCCATTGAGCAATTTTATAAAATTATTAAAATAATATCCAGAGGGTTTTGTATGTTACATGTAATTATACTTGAGCATTTATTGTGTTTGTGCATGTTAATTAGTGATAAATTCTAGCTGAGACAGAACCTGCTCCAAGTGCAAAATAAAATATGATTATGTTCATCTGTGTAACAGCTATGCTAGAATTTACAATCTTGTTAATTCTGAACCTTTCCCATTTGCCGAAGATACCAGCATTGTTCTGCTGTACCTGTCTGCTATCAGCAACTCTTTGAATGTCTTTTATATTGCTAAATCACAAAACATGCCTGTAAGCATTGTTCAACAGGTATTCTGAGGGAAGTAGCCGTACTTACATCTTCATGGGAACCCAGTCCTCTCTCTGTTTTGGAAATATTACCCTCGTTCTTAAAGTGCTTATCTAGTTTTTCTTTAGGCATCATTTACAGAGAAAGTTTTTTTATACTTTTGGTGTATTATTGATGTATTCTATTTAATACCTAGCGGTTTTGTGGGCTGATTTCAGTATATGTAGGCCATAATTTATCCTTGCGGTACATTTGTTGAAATAGAAATACCGAAGAGTTGAAGATTTGTAATTTGGTATTGTAATGGTAACATTCCAGTAACCAGACTATGTTAATTCACAGACTGTAAGGTTGCTTCAGTCAAGCGTAAGGTACTATCCACCGCACTAGATGATGCTTCCAGTCTACAGAAGTGTTATGCAGTGTACATGCACTGGTAACCTTTGTGCTCCAATTTAGTTGTCACATTTAGTAAGTTCCAGCTGTTCACATATATGCTGTTTTTCTTTCCTCCTGTCTTCCCCAAAAATGTTTTAGGTAGAAGAGCTGATGATGGCCATGGAGAAGGTTAAGCAGGAGCTGGAGTCAATGAAAGCAAAATTGTCCTCTACACAACAGTCTTTGGCTGAGAAGGAAACCCATTTGACCAACCTACGAGCTGAAAGAAGGAAACATTTAGAGGAAGTCCTGGAGATGAAGTAAGTGTTTCTTTTCATTATTTGTAGGCATGTTTTATAGATATCTCAGAATTCTCCTCTGATACCTGGTGGTCTAAAGACAACCACTGTATGAATATGTCTCTGTAGATGGCAGCTACATATCTAATCAGTCAAGCCTTCAGAAGTGACTGCTGACCAGGGATTACCTACATTACTTTCACACTTCTGTTAGAGCTCAAAAACATTTCTTTCTTCTAATCATTTGCAGTAGACTACTATTATTTGCATAATAGCATCTTCAAAGACCCTAAAAAATTATTTGAACTCAATTAATTTGTGTGTCTTATGAATGTACCATTTTGCTTTGGGTAGCCTATAATCTACTTTAAGGGAAGACACAAGTCATTGTAGCAAATGACAAAAAGGAAAAAGGGAAGAGATCAGCACAATGTCAGGTAGTTGTACTGCTAAAATCAGACTGCAGATGTCTGGTCTGCTAAAGTATTTTTCAAACTCATGCGAGTGATTCATTAGCACTGGAACAGGGTTTGAGGTACTCTATCAGTCAGGCTTCTCTTGTCATCTTTACATAAGGAGGCCTGAATAAAACCAAGCTTTGAGGAGGTGGGGAGAAGTGAGGAATTAGACTTCTAACGCTTAAATACTTCCTAATTTCTGACCGTGTATTATAGGTAAATAGTTATCCTCAGTTTAGGGAGACATGAATCCATTTAGTGCAATGATGGATAGTGCTGCCAGCAGTTCATTAGAAACACTTTCAGTTGTTTAGCCAGCCCTAAAGAGAAGGAACATTTTTATTGGCAGGACCAGCAGTGGTTCCTCCACTGTGGTTTTGTGACCCATTATTTATTTATTTAACTTTTCTACGCAAGCCTCTTTCCTTTTCTTTCTTTCTTTTTTTTTTTTTTTTTTAATGAAAGGATAGAAAAACAGCTGTTACAAAATGGAAAGAGAGGTGGCTTAGATCTTGAAACTCTAACTTAGGAGTGCTGTATAAAGTGGTCCAAACCTCCCCAGCTTCATATTCAGCTACAGCAGTCTGATCTAGACCTGGCATAAGGACGTTGGAAGACTGCAGTACTTAAAAGCCACACTTTTTAATAAAAAATTCTCTTGAGCTATAAATTTGACTGCCTTGAGAGTTGGTGTATTGGGGGATGGGAAGAATAGCTCTTAAGGTGATGTGGGAATCCAAAGCAACTGGAGATGTATCCCATATCCAATCACTTGGCAGTACTTTCTTCTGCCAAACTGCTCTGCCAAACCTTCTCGTTAAAATATACACGTAGTGTACAGTATATCCTGAAATGTATTTGGAATTGTGTGGCTCTAGAGCCTTTAATATAACTGCTCCCTTCTTTTAAATTATGACCTCTCTTAGCTGAGTAAGTTATTGTTGGAAAGTTGTTGTACTGAAATGTAGTATCAGGAACTGCATAAACTGGTAGATCCATTGTACCTCATAAGGAAGAAGAATACTGGAGAGAATGGTAATGCTGTCAGCACATGGAGAAAAAGATGGAAAAAACATTACGTTTGTATAGTTAACTAGCTGAGCATGTTTTAGTCAGAGTTGGTCTGTCTTAAAGTTCTATAAAGCTGCCAAAGGCATCCAAACTTCAAAAACTCACCCTCACCATGAGGCTCTGTTGCAAACAAGTCTCTACTGAGGACTCCCAGTCAATTAAATATCTGATATTTATGTAAAGAAACTGGTATACTCTTTGTAGCCCTACTTTCCCAGCCAATGCCTTTTATGTAAAGCACTCTTCTCATCTGTTTTCTAGTTTTGCGAAAAGTTTCTAATGTTAAAATGTCCCCTACTATTTCAACTCAAAAAATAACAGTAATTGAATGAGTGGTCAATTTTGTGAAGCAGTTAGCTGGTTTTGGTATCCTTAACTAAAAGCAATAGCTGTTGTACAGATACCGTTCAAAGATACAGTAAAGCCATATTGTTTCCCAAGTTTTAGAGCATACTTCACTGGGAAAAGTTGGAGGTGCTCAAAAGCAGCACTGATTAAATCTAAGATTTGTTAAGAGGTGTAAGTTTAACAGCCTGGGCGCTGCACTCAGCTAGTGGGGCAGGGGAGCATACAAGAAAAAAAGCTTAGGAAATGCTGCTTTAGGAGATTCTAGATATGGACTGAAAGAAAGTGTTAAAGCAACAAGAGGACTCCAGAAATTTACCTCTGGGCTTTAATAGGAAGTTGTTAGATCTCACGTTAATGAAAATATATATTTAAAATACTGTTTCTTAGAGTAGAACTTGTGTTTACTACTGACTCTGTAACCCTGAGAAGATCATTTCACACTCCTTAGGGAGTGCTGTGGCACTAGAATAGCACAAGTGTGAATTATTCCAAGTAAGAAATTTCACTCCTTAAAGCAATACTATGTATTTTGAAGCCCTCCTCCTTTAAGTCTAATATTTTCATTTTCTTTAAAACTACCTTTGTTGTAAATAATTATGAGAGGGGTAGATAATGGTCTCTCTATTTATATCACCAAACATGATCTACTGTAAAAAAATACTAGTGAACTGCTAGGATTTTTGTTTTGTTATGTTTTCTTTAAGAAGTTCTAATGTTTCCATCATTCACAGCAAATCTTTTAAATTAGGCAGGAATAAAGTGCTGTCTACAGAGAAATCTCTGTTCTTTGTCCCATAAAAACCTGCTTAGGCTGAGCTGAGTTATAAACTGTTGAAAATCACCAGTTTTCCTTTCCCTTTTTTTTCTCCTGGTGTTGTCAGCAAATTTTGGCAGTGTGTGAAAATAACCGAGCACAAACAGTCTAATCTGGAGCCGAGCTCATGCAATTGCCAGAACTGTAGCAGCGGACACTGCACTTATAGGGAAGGGGAACAGACATTGTGTCTGCTTGTAGAGAAGGGATTTTTTTTTTTCTTTTTTCTTCTTTTTTTTTTTTTTTTAACTAGGCAGGCCTTTTGTTATGGTCAGAAGGACCAGAAGATTCTTCCTAGTCATCTGCTTCAGGGTTGAAAAGTCCCAGTTGGAGCATTTCTCAATCTGTTCTTTCAGACCTGGAAAACTGTCCAACAGCCCTTTCCTGAATTATGCCTTCTCTTGCTAATTGCAATTGCTGCTAGCCCTATAATTCAAGGGATGCAGACTTACATAACGTAGTTGGCGCTTCAGAGTTGAATCCTTCATCCTGCTGGCACATAACAGAAAGATTATTACTTGTCCAAGAATAATTTACTCTCCTCTTTTTTCTTTAAAAATAATCAAGGCTGTTACAGACGAATTAATTGTTATCATAGAACATAATTTATGTTTCAAAATCAAGCTGTCAAAAATGTCTTTTGATTTCTTACATGACTTTACATGAGTGGTCTTTTGAATATTTATCACAGTAGTCTCTAATTACATGAATGCGTCTCACAGATAGTGTTTCAGTTGATACAGAGTGTAAATGGTGAGCAGAGATGAACCAGGCCTCTGTAGTTTAATGACACTGTTTATTGTATTCCCTTCTTATTTCATCTCGGAGTTGGAAGGCCTGCTGAGAGCTACACGAGGGCTACTATTAAAAATAAGATGCCAACCTAGCAGTACTATGCAGGAAGACTGCTCATCCTTATCTCTGCTACACTTTTCCTGCATGATATTCAAGTAATTTAAAAATATTTGGTAGGTGGTTGATAAGTCCACGTCTTCATTTTCTGGCTATCAGATAAGAAAAAGACAAACTCACGCACACAGACGCTCACAACTGAAAATGAAGTCAAAGGAAGCTAAGGTTGGTTGGCTTCTGAAAAGTTCATCCTCTCAGCAATAAAACAGTGTTGTTTGGAGGTATGAGGTTGAAATTGAAAGTAGTCCAAAAGAAACTGATTAGTTGGCACATAGTTTATTTGCCAGAAAAGTAATATCAGTTGATTCAAAATGTGGTGCGAAGTAATTTCAAATGCAGCAAACAGTTTAACCAAACAAAAATATTTCAGGTTGTGTGCACCCATAGTGAACAAAAGCAGCAAAAAAAAAAAGTATCAATGTCTATCCAATGATAAATTGATAATTCATCAGAAATTATCTTCTTGAAAATTAAAGAATTATATTTTTTTTTATCATTAGAGAAATTATGGCTTATGCCTGTGGTTTAACGGCAGTTCTCCAGAGCGGAAGTGATTCCTAGTTGCAGAAGTACATGTATGTTTTATGTGTATAAACAGTTGTCCCTATAGTTTGAAGTCCCTTGGCATTTGTTGCCAGTGCTACAAAGCAGTAATATGTTAACCTTGCACCTGCAAGCTGTGGCTTTCCAGGCCCAACACAAACTCTTCATCATATTGAACTGGACTATGGGCCACTTGGTATATCAGGCCATCACGCGATTGCAGGAATGGTGCCAAAGCACCTCCCGTAATTACTTTGTGTGAAGTCAAATAAGTTAAAATCCCACAGGGGGCACTCCGTATCCATAGGATTTACTGTTAGGGGTAAACTGAACAAGTGCATCTGCATCAGTCCCTTTTTTTCTTCTATAAGATTAGATTTTTTTTTTCTTTAAAATGGCTTTTTCAGGGCACACAATGAAAATGAACGCAAACGATTCACGTAGGTGAGAGAGCTTTGAATCTCAAAGTTTCACAGAAAGATAAACTCCAAAGCAAAGAAGTGAACCTTTAGCAAAACCTATGTAAATGAGGTGCCCATACGAGCACACACAGAATTAGATTGTTGTGGTTTACTCCATTTAAGTATTTGAAGTTACATTTATCTTTTGTAGCTGGTTTGGTTTTACTCTTCACCTTCCCCAAAAACTTTTCCTCCTGTGGCTTTTTTTGCTACTAAAATCTTGACATGATATGTCACAGTCCTGTTCTGTCTTGATAAAACCTCCATATCTCATTTTATCTTGAGTTCTATGGTCCCCAAGAACAGTCTTGTAGAGAGAAAGTACTGTACTATCTTAATGAGCCATGACAGGCCTGGAAACAAGACCAACTGCTGAAAAGTACACCAGGTGGTGTTAAAGGGGTTTGTTCCACTCGGTAATTTCTAAGACTATTAATGTGTAGAGAGGAGCTGGGAAAAGGAGGTCCAGCCATTAACTTCCTGAGAATTTAGCTACACTGTGCTCTTGTTTCCATGCCATTCCATGGGAGATTTTTTTTTTTTTTTTCCTTCTGGATATGTTTTCTGGGGACTGGGTTTAATGTAAGTGATCCCTTTGGTCATTCTTGGAACTTAGTTTCTGGATGGTGCAAGGAAATTAGACCTCTTTCAAGTGAGAATGCGAAAAACGTGTTATGAATGCACAGGTTTTGTTGTGTTTTTCTTTTCTATTAATAGATTTCAGCATTCTTACAGAAATTGCCATGAAATCTCATCAGTAGAGCTCTTGGCGTACATACACAGAGTACTAAAATGTATGATTTTTTTAAGCTTACACAATCCTAGCCCTAGTGAATGAATACCCTTTTTGTCTTAGTTTGCTAGTTCATTATTGAAAACACAGAGAGCAGGTGCACCACAGCATAATGTCTTGGAAGTCATTAGTGCCCCGTGTTCTTTACTGCCCAAGGGGCGTTGCTTTGGGAAAAGTTTGTCTTTACCATAACCTGCATATTGTGCATATCATCTTATCTAAAAGAATAACAAGAATGATGCTTTTTTTCTGTAAATAATTACTCGGCTAACCCAGTGTTAAACTGGAAGAGGAATGGAGAGAGGGATGGTTTTATTTTGACTAATGTATACAACACATTGCTTGTAAGATAGCTCTAAGGTTACCAGTATACTGCCTTCTGTTAGCTGATTCTGCATGCCTTTTCCAGTACAAAACACTGTTCTGCTAGTATATTCTAACATACACTTTGTGCAATTAAATACATTCAGAAGTTCTGTCAGAAGTAAAAGTTTATCTATTCAAGAGAACCTTGGACGTATGAATCCTCCCCTCCAATTATTTCTAGAACAACACTGACAAAAATAGATTCCCAAGTCTTCAGCATGCCATTTTTATTGTTTCTGTAAACTTATATATACAACAAACATAATTACCACTATGATTTTTGTTTTAAAATACACAGCAGTGTTTTGGCTCAGGATTGGTAGCAATAGTACATTTCCTATGCTAGCTATTTCAGCTGCATCAGTGATTCCTGTCGCCATCCCTAATCCAGCTATAAGATTCTGGGGCTTCCAGGGGTGTTACTGAGCTAAACCAAATCAGGCACTTTTTATTTTCTGTTAAAGTCAAAAGAACCGTGAGTTCCTTAGGGTGCTTTTTCCTCTTTTAGAAATGTGCACTGTAAATAGTGATGCATATAAATCATGCTCTGTGAGCACTACATATTTCATTAAATACAGTCAAGTTGTGGGTTAATAGAAGTTCCAAGTGAAAATATTATGGTATCTCATTGCATATATTGTAGATTTAATGTAGTGTGAACAATAGTAGCTTTGAGCCACTGTAAATCCCATCCGGACATCGTCAACATAGTTCAAAATACAAGGAGGGAAATCTCAAAGGTTAGATGTGCTCATATGGCCACTGTGCATATGCGAGTCATTCTTTTATTGTTTTTAAATAACAGTGTAGCTTTGCGGGGTGTAACTAAGGCAAAGTCTAACTTCAGACTATTTTCTGGAGCCAACCAGAAATTCCTTTTTTTTTTTTTCGAAAGTCAGGTCAATTTGCTTTAATTACAGAAATAACCTCTGAAGCAAGTAATTGCTTCCCTGCAATCCTGGAGGACAACAAGTGGGAGTTGTGTAAAGAAAAATTGGAGAAATGAGTCAAGTTGTTGGCAGGCACTACAATCTTTGTCTTTATACTGTATTGGAATATTCAGTATATCTTTTTGTTTTCTTCCCTTCCCCAACAATACTTCTAGGCAAAATAAAAACCACCATCTGCAAGTCTATGGAATTTCTGAGAAAACTCCATAGTGAGAGGATTTGGGAGTTGTTGGTTCTTCTGGTGGTATCTTGTGTGCAGCGCAAGTGACTACATGTAACAGAAGTTAAAAACATAATAATTGACCAGAAGTGTTCGTTTAGAAATCCTAAAAGATGACACAAAGCACCCTAAAAGTGTCTTTCTCTAAGGTATAATGCTGTCATTGCTATTGAGTCTCTTCTCCCCAGTCCAATATCTAGTGTTACAGTTTATGCAGATTACAGGATAAAGAGAACTATCTTTTCTGGTACCTGGAGCTAGTATGTATAGGATTGTTGGGAAGACTGAAAAATGATTTGACAAATTGAGTGTTCCCTAAAGCCCCTTTTATAGCCTTCCTCAAGGACTAAATAGATATGGCTGTAGCTTTCAGTAGACCTATGGTTCTTTTTCAGTTTGCTAACATTTTACAGCTTTGAAATTGAAATCAAGAAAACACTGAAAACTAAAGGATCACACTAGTTCATTTCCACTATGTAATCTAGGAATCAGGCTTTGCATATGAGGTTCAACTAAATGATGTAACTGGTATTTGCTATACAATTTAGGAATCAACTAGTTGGATCATTTAGTTTCATTTCATGAATAAAGATTTAAGGCCACTGATACTGTTGTGAAAAGATGGCTACTGGAAGAAATCCAAGGATTTCATCAGCCTACCTTCAGTTTTTAGAAAGTTATTGGAGTAAATGATCAAAAATATTATTTTTAAATGCTTAGACAATAGCAAAGTGTTAAGTAACAGATAACCTAAATTTGTTGAGACTAAATCATGACAAATCAACTAGATGTCCCCACATGCCAAGTCATAGTTTTGGTAATACAGTAGATGTGGTATGTTTTGATCTCAGGAGGATTTCTGTTGCTGTCTCATCAACAAAGTAGGATTAGATTCCTGATTAAACTACTATAAAGTGAATAAGCAGGTAGCTGGAAAAGAGTAATTGGTAGTTCATTGTCAAAACAGAAACTTGTATTGTGTGGTTTCCTTAGAGCTCTGTCCCAAGTCTGCCACTGTTCAAAATGTCCATGAATGAGGTGGCTGTCAAGCTAAAGGGTATGTATTGCCAAAATGCCAAGGGGGTTGTTCAGGCATTTCAGAGAACAAGATGGGAATTCAAAATTATTTTGATAAGGTGAAGAGGGGTTCTAGGGAGGCTGTAGAATACTGTTCCCTGGCGGTTTTTACAGGCAAATTATACCAACATATCACAAATAGCTTAAATATAGTTGAACGTGCTTTGGGAGTAGACTGGATGAAATTGGGGATAGAGGGGGTTTTATCTTGCAGTTCTTGTGATTCTTCAGCACAGATCATATACTTCCCTTAATTAAGAACCAAAAAATGTATCTTCCAAAAATATATATATTATATGCTATGAGCTTGTTCTACATATTATGTGGGCTCAGTTCTCTCTGTTAATACTGACTTTGGCTTGCAGATTCAACTTTTAAAGAGAAATTTTGCTCTTTTAGGTAATCCATTTTGAGTATTCTCCATGCAAAGGAAACCTTTTTTTTAAATGAAAGAAGTAAACATCATTCAATTTGTTGGTTCAAGGTAGCTATAAAATTCTTGTTGCCTTTCAAGCCCTCAGGCAGGAAATCTGAAAAGGTTAGGTCTGTTTAAGTTATAAAGAATGCCAAGGCTATCTTCTGATATTTAGAGAAAGTCTTTATGACTCCAGCTAGCCACGTTTTCTTCAAAAATACTAATAATGCAACTATTAATTATCATATTTTTGCAGTTTAGTTCTTTTCATTGAAGGGTTTTACATGTCAAAGCCCTCCTTTTTATAAAAACAGAAATACTATTGTTGTTCCTCAAAGCAGTAGGTGCCCACAGAACTGCAGTGATGTCAGGAATTAAAATCGGAAGACAGTAGGTTTGTAGGTTTTTAAATATCTTAACGTTTGAGACATAAATATTTAGTAGGAAATGTTGCGCATATAAGATACATACTTCTTCATTTATTTCTCTCTTCTAGCATGTTCTCATACATATCCTTTCTACCTCCTCATTTTTTCTTTATTATATGTCTATAACTACAATTGAGTATGTTTATCTTACCATTTTAGTGCTCTAATTGGAGAGAAGCAATCTGTTCTCTTTTGCTAAGCTGATCTTCAGATTTGTCTTGCTTACTGGTTTCCCATTGTTAGTGAGGGCTTTGGTCTGGAGTTTGAAAAACTAGATGAATTTAGCAATATGTTAATTTAAACCAAAACCAAATACATTTTTGCTTTGCCTTGAAAAATATGAAGCTGACTTTGGACTACAATTTCATAGGGTTTGTGACAAATGAGGCATGAAACAAATTGGCAAACCCACAATGTCCAAAGTACAGTGGTACAGTGTGCTCTCTAATTCCCAGCCCTAAAGATCTCGGCAAAGGTCGCAAATTAAACGGAATCAAAATTAATCAACGCTACAATCAAAATACAATTATTAAGGTGTTCGTTTACTACAAAGAAGCAGTTGTGAAAGAGGTATTGGAGCAAGCTCTTTTGTGCAGTAAGGGAAAATCAACAGCAAGGTGTCGAACAGAAAAATGAAGCCCTGCAGGTGAACCTGTCTTTGGAGCCAAAAGAAACCAGCACTTATGCCGAAATGCAAGTAAACTGTCGGAGAATGGAAAGGGTGTTTGGTGCTGAGCTGCAGAGGGTGTCAACGTGGCATTTGGCCCAGAGAGAAGCAGCCTGTGGATTAGAGTCAATGTTAATCAAGTAGCTACATAGGCGTGCATGGCCACTTCAAGCAACCTCTCACCAAGGCTTCGCTCCAGTGGTCTCAGCTGCTGTAGCCTTTGCCTCCTTCACAACACGGACCGACCGTGGGAGTAGCAGTTCCTCTGTGTGGGAAGTGGAAAAGTACAGTCAGGGATGCCTAGGGAAACCCTAGCTGACTGCACATTTCTTGATAGTTTTTATGCCCTCATCTTGGGGAAACTCATTTTGAGTGCTCCGGATTTGTGATGTGTGTGGATACATCGCCATTGTCTCAAGTACATTGTTCATACAAATTCTGAATTTCTTGTTCCATTTTATGGACAAATATGCTCTCAATGCAACTTAAATATAACGAAGTATAAGAAATTATTCTTTTGTTACCTGTTTCTGAAACAGAACTTGTAGACCTTTATTGAAAATAGTTTGAGGGATAGGAATTACACTGGGCGACGATCTGGTTTTCATCTAAATGATATCAATAACAAAAAAGCTTTATTCCCATACACGGGAGATCCATTATCTTTTAATAGATCTCTGTTCTGGTTTTATTTTCTGGTTTACCAACTGATAAAATAGGAATATGGAATTAATGTGTAGTAAGATATGCTTTATTCACACCAATGAGTCCTAATAATGAAATGCATGCTTTTTAGCATATGCATAGATTAGCCCAATTGCTGTTACACTTCTTCCTGGTGCAGAAACTCACGTGTGCAATGTGCATGCATCACTTGTTTTGTTTGACCTGTCCAGAGTATGGATCATTTTAATTTTATAAATAAGTATAGTTCATTTTCTGTAGTTTCTGATAGCCTCTATAAGTTTCTTAGCAGATGAGTTATTTAATGACCATTTGCAAGGTAGGAATACCTGTTTAATAACTGTCAGGTTATAGTACGAGGCATGGAATAAAACCCTCAACTCTGAAAGAAGAGTTGTTCTACTCCCTGTTCCCACTGCCAAGTCATTTTTGAAGCAATTGTACCTAAACCAACAGAACCTTTGCCTCATAAGTTTCTTGTCAGGAAATGCCTGCTTGGAAAGATGGAAAATTTGACTCCTCATGACCAACAGTCACAGATTTCCAGTTAAATTCTCATCCTCATTCTATATACTGATATGGCAGGTCTGGAACATTCATTGTGAAGGACAAAATCTTATCTTTTTCACTTGCTCTGTTTCTGAGAAAATCCTACAAGTCTGAGAAAAAGTCTTTTAAAAATATTAACTGAGGGAGTGACGACAACAACAACAACAAAAAAATCACATTCCTTTTTGCAATTCATGCACTGTGTTTGCACATTTTTCTAGTTTATGTCTTAACTATGTGTTTTGATTTGAGGTGAGAGGATAGTCTAGTGGAAGTATTTCATTACCTAACTTCTCAGCTCTTCCAGCTGAACTTGATGGCAGTCTGCTGGGACTTAGAAATACACACCTACACCTTTAATGAACAAGAGAAGTTTGCTGACCAAAATGGGAAATGAGAACTTGTCTCAACATGATCCTAAAATACTTCTAGGAATAGATTTATTTTTTTTTTAATTATGCAGCCTTCTATAATTTCAGTTTATGCTGTGGCATTCAGTTTGATTATGATACTTCACATTATATAGCACTTTCCATCTGTGAATATTAAAACAGTTACAAATCCTATGTTAATTCTCAAAATACTCCTCTGGAAAAAAAAAAATCAGTATTTATCTTATTTATGGATAAGGAAAACTCAGTAAAGAAAAATTTAAGTGGCATGAGAAATCATCTTGGTTTCTTGTAACAGAGTGACTTCCAGGCCACGCTCAAGTCCTTTAACTGTATCTTGCACTCCAGTATAAGATTTCATTTGCTAGGAAATGAGATTTTTTTCTGGTACAGATACAGTTTATATTCCATTGCAAAGGACTGAAAGACAGTTATCAAAGTATTGTTTAAAGAGCAATATTCAAATTAGTTTTCTCGTTCATGATAGGAAATTATTTTGAATAGGACCAAGAGATACACACGTAGGCTCTTTCCCATGCTCTCTGTTCCTCAAGGTTGGCCTTCAGAATCTTGTTCTCTGCCTACCAATGACCACCTCTGATTTAGGTTTAACTACAAGAAACATTTATCAAGACTTCCACCATTCTACATGCAAGATATACATTGGATAAGAAAGGAGCTGATTTCTAGCTCTGAGACACTGTTGTCTGAACCTAGGTGTCTATTGCCATTTCAGGTGCACTAGATTATCCCACTGGACCTCCAAGTGCCCCTTCAGAAAGGCATGGATTCTTCTGGCCTCTCATGAGTCTCTTGTGTCCTAGGATAGCTAATGTGGCATTAGATAGCATTATTTGGGCAATGGAACCCCAGAACAGCCAGCAAGAACAACTTTAATCATCACAATTCCTATCAACATTGATTAGAGAGACAAGACTACAGTCTGATCGGACAGCTTCTCAGCACTAACAGAGGTCATCTTGAAGTGATGTTGAATGTATTAATATACCTGGATTTGACATCATAAATATATTCTGTGCTGCAAGACTTCATAGTTTCTGTTAAGCTTCCAGCATGTGTTTTGGCACCTCCAAGAAGTCACGTTCTCAGTCAAGGTCCTCCACTTATTCAGGAAGAAACTTCCCAGGCTCATTGGGATTATGAGTCATTGTTCTCATCACTTCAGATCACATACTTTCCTAAAAGCTTTGGAATGATTAGTTCCAAAACACTTTCAGTCAAGCCGTGTCCACACCATAGGTTACTCATAATCACAGAGGTTTTAATGGAATTGCTTCTTTTTCATATTGTGGAAGAATAATTTATTCCTAAAACATTGCTAGTAGCTGACTTTTAACTTTCACCTTCTACTTTGAGGATACTACAATATATTTGATAGTTATTTCAATGACTGAACTACATTACTTTTTAAAAAAAAAATATTGTTCTTATGCAATTTAAATAAGTTATTATTTAACAAAGAATAGTACATTCTCAACGTCGTTCTAACATTTTCTGGTTTTGCTAGATAACTACTGTGCTTGATTATCTTCTTTCCAGTGAAAGGTCACAGAATTACAAGTCACATGCACACATATTTTCTCACTCTATTGCACGGTTACAATAAGCTCATCAATGTTTTTTGTCTTTTTGACTGCTACTGTAGTCACACTTAAGAAAAAGCTGGCTTTGAATAGTTTTTTTCTGTAGTTACTAAACTTTGTAGTTGTCTTTAAAGGTAGTCTGGGAGTGAGTTCTGGTTTCATTGGACCATTACTGAAAGGGTCTTTCTCCTGCTGCACAAGCTCACACAGCTTGCTGGCTGTCCCATTATGCCAGAAGAACCTTCCAATCCTTCTAATTTTGGTCAGTGTTATGGAAGGCTTGTAAAGCTAAGGAGCAAAATTATGATTTTTATCAAATGATATGTGGAAAGCTAGTTTTGTGAATGAAGATGTGCACTAAACATAGTGTGTTAGTGAATAAATGGATTGTTACAATTTATAGTCCTCATTTAACAACTTTTAAAGTTGTGGTTATATAAGTAAATTAAAATCTTACGGAGATTTACCCTACAATTTGAATGCATGGCTTATAATTGAAAAATTACAATGCTAGGAAAAGGACAAAATTTTCTTATTGATGGTGCAGGGGCAGTATGGTCTTTATACTGTTTAATCAAGAATATTTCTAGAAGTGGGGAAATTAGTTTGCTTTTTTTAAAAAAAACCCTTCCTTTTCCATATCATGCTTATCAACCCCTCCTGGGTTCAGGAAACTGGTTTCAGTTAGACCCTTAGGTAAACAGGAGGTATCGTTTACATCACACAGGGCAAGATTCTAACTTGAGTTTTCAGTTCCTCTATTATCTTGTTCCTTACATCAGGATTTCGTATACTTGTAGAAAAGATACAAAAGAGAAAGTATCTGCAATCGCACAGCTAAGACTTCAGAGATTAAAAAGCAGCCTGATTGAGAGAAGGATGATTAAGCTGTGTTGATGCTCCTAATGCTTCATGCCATGTGCTGATCTGTATTCAGAGCCACCAGGTAGAGCCGACGTCGGTTTCTCTGTGCTGTGCACCTGTCAGCCAGTAAGGGTATGGCCAGGTCCATGCCCAAACTTGCTTCTGAATTTTTCCCATGCTCAGACTTTTTGGTTTTATAAATACACTCTTATTTTTTTTACTACTCTTTGAACTTGTTCCTATTTGTCTTTTCTTTTTTTTTTTTTATAACTAAGACGCTTCAGAATAGCAAGGCTGCAATGTAGTCCCAGTTCCTCCTTTACGCTATATCTGGCACTCATGCAACTCCGCTGAACTAGTTCAGCACACTAACCTAGCAAAAATATGTTCATGTTTTTCTGAAGTTAGTTTTCTGCTGGCTTAGTGCACTGAAATGGCAATCCATGGTTAGGTAAGTCTCAGACAACACAAGGCAAGGTTTGAAACTTACGTCTTACGTCCTTGGAAAGAAAAGACTGTGACAGCAAGCTGTTAGATTGGCTTGAACTGCACCTTCAGCTGCAAAACAAAAAGCCACCCTTGCATGACGTGCCTTCTGGTCTTCATTCCTAGCTTGTGTAATGTGATGAGATCCTTGTGATGAGATTTCAATGTTTAATAATCTTCTCCTGCTTCATGGTCCCTTCCTCTACTGCTTTCTCCTCTTCACCAGAAGGTCCGTCCTACTCTTGACCCGATAGGCCTGCTGCCTTTGGCCAGCTGCCTCCCTTAGCAACCACATATTGGAGATGGAGTGGTGTTTTCTGTTAGGGATCTGAGCTGCAACAGTTGGGTCTCTTTGTCATTCTGCAACTGTGAGTCATTCCTTGTTCTGAGTTGAGTGGGTTGATTAGACTGATTAAAGTAGGTGTCTGGATTGAGAGGGTTAAAGAGCGTCCATCTGTTCTGGATTTACTGCTGCTTCAGTGGAGGCAGGAAGGCCAGGAATTAGTGAGTGGCTTAGTCCCTTCTCACTGCTGGCAGCTGACAGGAGCACTGATGAGGTGATAATGAACTAAAAAGTCTGCCCTGTTGGCTGGGTGGGAAAGGGACCCAGACAGTGGGCAAGACTCACCCCCATTCTTGGCAAGATTTTCACATTTTAATAGACTCCATCTAAAGCAAAATTAACAGGTATATTTCCTGGACGAATTTCAGTAATGTAAGTTATCACCGGTAGATACGAAAGAAATATGTATTGTGTTACCTGCAGCATGGCAGCTCTGGAGGGTTCAGGCACCAGACAGCCCAATCAAATAGGAGCAATGGCAGAAACAGGAATGTTTATCAAATGCAAAACAAAATGTAACTGCTTTTAAAATGCCATCGGAAGTTCTGCAGGAGATAAGTCTTCCATTTTAGTTCTGACTTTTGGTGGCACTTATTAACATTTCTTGACCCTAACAATTAATCCTTAAAGTATTCACAGTGGGATTTGCAGATACATCCTAAAGGAGTTGTTTTGTGTTTTCCCTCATTGTTTTAGGTGCTGCAAGCCATTATTTTTCTTACTGCTTCTTTAAACCTCTGTCTTTCATCAGAACATATTCCAGATTCCCTGTAACCTCACAATATTTTACTTTTGACACAAATCCAGCTGATGCCAAGCATGAGTGTTCATTATGTGTATATGCTAACACAGTATGAATATACTAGCATATCAAGGTGTAAGAAGTACTTTAAGCCAGTCGGATAGCTGAGGAATACAATGTAGGCACTCAGTGGGTTTCTTAAATTAACATATGGTGTTCTTCTCAACTTACTTGTTGCTGACAGACTTAATAAAGGTTCAAGATTTTACAGGCCTTTAATTTGTAAAGAGTCTACAGAGAGTATGAATATGAAATCTCTTAGTTGGAGTTTGTCTTTTTCTTAGAAGACAATGATAAGTTTTGCAAGCTGGGTTAGAAACTGTTTATTCTGTAGTCAAAGTGTTTGGAAGGCAACTTCATTCATAGAGGATAAACCTCGCTGACCTTTATGCAGAACATTGAGGGGGTTGCATACAGGGGAGATCATGACCCCAGAGTCTCCGGTGGCTGTTGATTGAAACCTTGTGTTTCAAGAAATAAATGTTTAAGAACACTTCCTTATAAGACCTGGGCTGCATACACAGACTTTTTTTTTATAGCATTTTAACTATTTTGGTAAAAGGTGTTTCTTCCCCTACCCCCCTTCTGGTCCTAACAGAAAGGGCTAACTCAGCACAATCGTTAGTACGACGCTTACACTGAATGCAATTTTGTCATTATAAATATGACTTAAATTGATACAGCTTCTTTTCCTAAGCCCATAGGCCCAAATTGTCTCTGCATAAGTATGTCTATATGGCTATAACAATGTCCGTATTCATGGGGCTGCATATGTTAACTGCAGTGATATGTTTTGTAGGTACAAGTCCAAAAAGGAAAAACTTCAACCTTGAGAAAAGACAACAGCTCTAATGGCTGGGATTGGATGTGAGGCATGTTTGGAAACATGTAAAGACCTTCTAAAAACTTTGC
Organism: Balearica regulorum gibbericeps; assembly: GCF_011004875.1. Taxonomy (NCBI): domain Eukaryota; kingdom Metazoa; phylum Chordata; class Aves; order Gruiformes; family Gruidae; genus Balearica; species Balearica regulorum. The sequence continues at coordinate 68,122,223 of NC_046184.1, forward strand.
TTGTTTAATTGTTAGCAGTCAGACAGATTGAAGCAAATATTTTCATACAATTTATCTGATGTCTCTATGTGCCCCTCCATTCACAGGAAGGAATTTCAGAAATTCTTACTTCATCAGCTTTGTTCCCATAGACCTTTAGCAATGTTAGGAAAACATGGGGATGCAAATAGTCCTGCTTATACAAAGCAACTAACCACTTTTAGATTAGATCTGTCCTTTCTTAACTGGTGAACTATTCTGCTTTGTTAGCCGTACCAGTGCACATCATATGGGATACAGTCAGGGCTCTAACAACTTTCATCGCTACCGAAGAAATGCCTCTTTTCATGATGCCTCATTTCTAATATGACTGTTGTGATTCAAAAGAGGAGGGAATTGGTTTTAACCTGATATATTTGGAAGAGGTAGCAAGGACTTCGCATCATAGGCTGTTATTTATGACTAGCAAAAACCAGTCCCTTTTATGCACGTTATGGTTCATAGTTTTCAAATCAATTAAAATTAATATATTTGATTTTTCATTGCTTTATTTTGGAGGGGCAGGAGATTTGTTCAAAAGCTACGCCATTTAGGATAAAATGAGATATGGTTGATAACTGCCCACTAATGAATCTCAAAAAGTAGTCGGTCCACTTGCAACCCTTTCTCAAGAGTCTCCCTCAAATGAAGCCAGCAGTGGTGTTGAGTAGAGCTGCTAATAATCTTCTAGCTGTACTACCTTTAAATGTTCCTTTTCTTCCAATAGAATGGATGGAAGTTTATCAGATGGCATTCTTGAATCTGTCAAAGGAAATGGCTTTTTTTGTTGTTTCGATCAGATCAGTTTTCTCAAAATTTCTCCCAAAATACTTTAGAGCAACAGGTTCAAATGTTCTTGTCTGAACGGAATTAAATTTTTCTCATCTGTTCTTTAATTACACAGTAAGGGCATATTACTGCTGTTTTATTTTGTATTATGACCATTCACTCATTTGTGATATGTGCCTGTTACACATGTCTAAAATAGAAACCATTTTGATGCAAAGAACACAAAAGACATTTTTGCCATAGAAAAATAGCTATTCATGTACATTTCAGAATGACACTGATGTCCTCTTGATCACATTATCTTTCTGAGTCTTGTCTTCTCCTTCCCCTCTCTTTGTACAAGGTCTGTGGGGAAGCAGACTCTGGGAACTGGAGCCACTGCATAAAAAGTCAAAATTCATCTCCAGATTTCTTCTGTGCAAGACTTGGGCATAAAGGCAATCAGCTTTGTCTTCTATCTAATGTCCCTTTCTTTTTTCTGTTTTCAATATTTTGTGGTTTCTAGCCTCCGGGTAAGGTCTTCTAACTCTTGGAGAATTAGGAGAGCTATATATTATAATAAAAAAATTAAGTAGAAAAATAAATGTATCTTGATTAAAAGTATTTCTTAGTGCTCTAAGTAGCAACTTGTATTGATGAATATTGCCAGACTTTCACAGCCTATTCCTATTTAGCTTCCCATATTTTTTCTCTCAAGGAAACCAGAGTGCACTGTTTTTAAACTTGATTATGGGTTAGAAAATACCAAGTAATTATCTGCCCAGAAATCATTTTTCATTCACTTCTATTTTTTCTTTTTTTTTTTTTTCCTTCCATTTATTCTTTTTAATTTACTATACTCACAAGTCAGAGTTGCTGATCCTGCCCAGTAGCCATTCTGATCTGCCCCAATTTCTTACTACCGTTTAACGGATGTTTCTCTCCTCTGGAAGATCGTCCTCAGAAACCGAGGTGGCTGCTTGTCCACAAGAAGTATGTGAATAGTGTGAGGGCATGTTTCATGGCATTGTGTAGCGCTAAAGAGAAGCACTTTAGCCTAGGAAACATTTCCTTTTGAATAAGGCTATATAGAAGCTTCTTTGGCTTCTTCCATGGCTTTATTGACATTGCTGCCATTGTGATTAAGTTTCTTGGTATCGCTGATTGTAAGTGATGGCGTAGAGCCAAAATCACTGTTGCTTTTGGCTGCGTAGGGAAAAAGACAACATGAAAATAGTTTTGGCAAAAAAAAAGGAGTACTTGTTAAGACTGAGAAGTTGATTGTTGATTCTTTTGTATCATATTAGAAATAAAGCTAATTTCTTAACACCATAATTTTTAGTATATTTCATGGCAGAGGTGCTGGGTGAGGCAGCATTTGAAGGATAACGTGTCCTTGTTGAATACACAGATTTGATATAAGATAAACTGACTGAGTGCACTTCTCTGCTGTGGTTCATTGCTTGTTGGGAGTTTCATTTTGGAGAGCAGGTGCTCCTGTTCTTTCCTACTGGCTCAGCTGCATCTTGCTTGATCCAGTGCAGTTTTCTTTCTGTGCCAGGGTGCATGGTGACAGTTCTTCCGTTTCTTCACATTCCATGATACCCATGACTTGACTGCAGTCAACTTCTTTTTATAAAAACTGATCTTTTTCTCCTGCAACCTAAAAAGTTAAGCATGTCCACTTTGGATCCCAAATTTGTAGCTAGCACTTTGCCTACAGCTTTAAAAGCCACCTCTAGAAAGTGAATGTGCAGGCTTACTTCCAATGAGACTGTACTTTCTCGTGGTAAAAGTATGTTTCTAAGCTAATGTTTGAACATAATAATGTCTGTGGTGGGTTAACTTTGGCTAAGGGCCAAACTCCCACCCAGCCGCTCGCTCACTCGCCCTCCTCAACACAACAGGAGGAGAAAATAGGATGAGAAGGTTCGTGTGTCATGATAAAGACAGGGAGATTGTTTATGGGTTATTGTCATGGGCAAAACGAACTCAACTTGGGGAAAATTAATTTATGCCAATTAAAAAAGATTTGGGTAGTGAGAAACAAAGACAAACAATAAACCAACATCTTTTCTCCCCCGTTTCCCATGCTCAACTTCCTTCCGTCACTTCAGACTCCTCTACCCACCTCTCTGAGCAGTGCAGAGAGGGATGGGATAGCTATGGTCTGTACATAGTTCCACTCTGCTGCTCCTTCCCTCTCACGCCTTTCCCCTACTGCAGCGTGGGCATTTCCCATGGGGCTGCTCTTCCTGCTGTTTCTCACTCTCTTCCCCCCAGCCCACCACCCCCTGCCTCTGCCTCTGCCTGTGTGGCGGATTTTGCCCTTTCCCAGAGGTGCCACCAGCTTGGCTGAGCGGCTCAGCCGTGCCCTGCAGTGGGTCCATTGGAGCTGTCAGGAACCGGCTGTGCCCAGCACAGGGCAGCCCCCATCTCTTCCCAAAGAGGCTCCTGCAGCCCCCCCCGCTGCCACTGCCAGCACCTCGCCATGGACACCTAATAGAGTGTCAAATGATTTTTGAAATGTTATTTATAGGGGAAGTTATGACAGTATAACAATGCTTACTAATGCAGTACTGTGCCACTTGCTGAGTGAAAAAGAATGTTTTCTTCAAGGGAAGAAGGAATTTATTTATCACATTGGGCTTTAACTCTTGCACAGATGTGTACAAGGCTGCTTGTACAGGAGGACAGGGCTACCGTGAGGAGGATATGTCGTTGCAATAGAATTGGGCTTTACTCAGTGAAACTAGAGATCAGTTTAAAACATGTAAAAGCATTTCTTTATGTAGCAGGTAGTGAGGTTTTGTGGCCACAGAGTGCTGTAGAGACAGTATCAGCAGGATCAAATGTGGCTTAGACAGATTCATGGACAATAGGTCCATAAGTGGATATGTGAATGAGATTAGACAGGGATGTGCTCTATAATATCCTTAATACTGTAATTCTCAATGTTGGCAGAATATTGAGGTGAATAGCCCGATAGGCTACGTTATAGATTTTATTAGACCTGAAAAAGTGCAAGCAAGAGAAAAGCATGATGGTGAGGTCTGAAAGGTTGCAATTACAAAAAGTGTTCTGGAGAACACTGAGGGATTGTGTAAAAAAAAATAAGCTTATATATTTCTCTTTTTAGCACCCAGATTAACTAATGCCAGTATGAAGAATGCTGAGAAGATTTAAAGAGGAATATAGCAAATGAGAAAAGAACCAGAGATACAGGGAATGAGGGAAGATTAGTCTGTTTAAGGAGCAGGAACTGAATCATAGTCAGAGTTATAATAGTTTTAGACTGTGAAAGAAAAGTTCATGCTAGATAATATGAAGTTAAGAAATGGAAAGAGGAGATGGGAAAGCGAGAGTAGATCCATGGAGGTATTGAAATTAAAGAGAAAACTTTGAGCTCAAATGAAACTGGAATCAGTGACATGGTTCAAGGAAGATGCTGAGGAAATCATGTGGTTTTGTGTAAAAAGGCAAGCACTAGAATTCTGTTTCTCCCATAAGTGGATGTGGTATAACACTAAAAATCTGCAGATCTTTTTGTCACGTGGCTTTAATCCTGTTGCTCTTAAGAATGCCACTTTCTACAGTGCTTCTGTATATTATCAAGTGTCGAAGTAGATCAGATCTAAGTGGTTAGTTGAAGTTGAAATTGCTTCAGTTACCCTAGTCATTACTAAAAACAGCAAGAATTGTTTGGAGGAAGCAGATTTTGGAGTTTCTTCAGAAGTGCCTTCAAATAGTTTGTAAGCAATTTGATCACACGGTGATTCTTTTCAACCTAAAAGTGATGTTTGCTTTAGGTTTCCCTATAATGGAAATATCTGCTTCCCTGTTGCTATAATTGCAATCACTGTTTGCGTTCCTCCTTATTGTAACTGTATCTTGCTTTACCTCAGATTTTTCCATTAATTTCAGGAAATAAGAGCCTGACATGGTAATGCTTGTGCGTGAAGCCTGGTCCTTGGCATCCTGATGTTTGAACTTTATGGATTAGAATTGTTGACTCACAGCAATCAGGTTCACTCTTGTTGTGTCTGACAGGGAACAGAGGAGGCTAAGCCAAAACCAGAGCCCCCAGAGTAAGGGCATTAGTCCTGTCTTTTCCAAAGTGAATGGTTTCCCTTCTAAACAGACTCTGGAAAGAAGCTTAGTAATTCCTTAGGGAGTCAAGTTATAAAACTTGAGATGCAGATATTTAAATCCTATGAGCCAGCCAGCAGTAGTGGAATTGGCCGTCAGAACTTGTAAAAATCTCAACCAATCTCTTTTATTGCCTTGTGGCTGCAGCAATGAGGCATCTCGGCTTTTGCAGGGTGAACTTTCCCCACCATATCCCATTTGCTACTGTTTATGTGTGTACAAAAAAGCGATGTGAGTTGTATCTAAAAGAAGCATCTTTAGCGTGGGAAAGGTTATCACAGAGGTCCTTTCATCTGCTGAAGTGTAAGAACATGAGAATTTATATCTGTGGTACCAGAGGGGCTACAGAACTGACTGGAGCCCAATCTCGAATTTATTCAGTTTTACTGCCTAAAACTAGTGGTGCTGCAGGCAGTATTTCAAATTCTTGTATACAATATTTTGAGCTGTGTAAGTTTCACTGGAAGTTGTCGAACATATTGAGGAATTGCCATATACACGCCAGTTAAGAGTTCTGGAGTGTTTGGGAAATATCACCTCTCTGCTGGCATACGGATCTAGATTATTCAGGGAACTTCATGAGAAAAATTCTCCTACCTACTATTGCCCTTGTTATGTATGATGCTACCACAACTTGCAGTATAACGTGACTCTAACTAGAAATATCTTTCCTAATCATAAACTGAAACTTGAAGAGAGTAGTTCTGAATGATAAACCTCTCCAGTTAGCGCATCAAGCCTCAGAAAGTCTTCTCCCATTGAAGCTATGGGCCCCAGTCTGGTTCTAGTTAGAATTTTGTTGTCTTGGACAGCAGATCACTGTCATTTCTGGAAGTCTTCTGATAGCCATAGTGGGTTGGAGAGGAAATTGTACTGCACTTAAAAGTGATTATATGGTATGGTTTCCTGTGATCGCAAGTGATTGAACTTGGTGAACTTACTAAAATAGACAGAAAAATCGATGTGGCATTTAGTTGATAAGACATTAATCCAATCATTCATGTGGTCCTCCTTTTGATGCACTGACCTGTGATTTAGACCAAGGATGTATCCACAGAGAGCCACGTGAAGTGTCTGTTATTTGTTTCTTTTAAGACACACAAAAATCATTAATACTGTAGCTTCTTAGCATGTAGTATAAGGTCTTGATCTGATTAATATTTTGTCTGCATTATATAAATGTATTTAATGCTGGAACATTGTGATGTTAAAGCTGTAGTCCTCAGGTCCTTTGCCACTTGAGATATTAGTTGTAGACTTCCAATTTCAGACATATTGGTATTATCATCGATTATACAACTGCAAATGATGCTGCCCTGGTAACTTTGGTTGATTTGGAACTTATATAAAAGGAGACAGAATGATAAATTTTCATTGATGTGGTTGCCCCTTGATTCAAAAAGAGGAATGTTTGCATGCAAGTTAGCTGGAAGAAAAACAAAATCTAGGAAGGAAATCAGCATGTTAGACTGTTGGTCTTCAAAACTTGCTAGAATCTATCTGCTACAATTCTGTATTTATAATGGGATCCATTTTTTCTACTGAGTTGCATTTGCAGTGCAGAATCTCCTGTCCTGTTGGAAAAATATTCTTTGGCATTTATAAGGTCCACTGCACTGGCTGATAACTTGGCTACTCTTCAGGTCTTCCATATTTTTAGTGGCATTGGCTCCAATTTTTGTCATTACTTGGGTTGCTACATCACAGCAGTCCAGACTGACCAATGTGGGTATTTCAGAGGCCATTCATGATCCTTCTGGAGCCAGGTGGAACAGCTTTCGTAATGTAGGTGTGATCACTGTGGTTTGAAGCAAAGTGGGGAAGCTGAAGGCTTAATCCTTAAGAATTAGTCAATAAAACAATGTTTAATCTAGAAAATAACCCTGCGGAACAGAATACTTCCAGTGGTGATTCCTTATATCTGGTGCATTTGTTTTCAGAGTGCAGAGGACTAACTTTCAAACTTCACCTTTGGTTGAATGCGCAAAGGAGACTTTGCAGAGTCCACCTGTGCTTTTACCATTCTTCAATGCAAAAGTATCTTCTACGCTTTCTTAAAGAGGACATTCTGTTTACCTGGTATGAGTTTGTTTAACAACATACAGATCATAAGTGCAGCATCAAAAGAATAGAAAAATAAAATACCATTTAAAATAGCTTAATCTGAAGTGAGGAACCTTGTGGAGTATTGCCAGTGAAGGTCCCCAGTTTTGTATTTCCTTCTGCATAGGAAATGAAAAATCATCCTAGAATACGTTGTATAGCCTGGTTACTCCAGCAGCTGTACTGCAGTGTGGGTTTGAGCTTTCTGAGACTGAAAATTTCACAGTTCCTGGGCAGCATTATAAAAATCAGACTGCTGTGGATAAGGTGGTCACTACTGTGTCCTTCCTCTGTCATCATTCAGTTCTCACTTATATGCTGTAAAAGAAGTTGATGCAGTCACTTGTATCCAAATGCCTGTTTTAGATGTGTATCCTCAGGAGCACATGTGGGCTGTGGATCCCTCTTTTACAGATAGGTCCTCCCATGGCAATAGTTTTGATTCCTAAAACTAGGAACAAAACAAGTTCTATCTCTTTCTGTCCTGTTGATTAAAGTGTTCCTCCATTTTGTTGCCCAACGTTAATTGCACTATGAGGTGCGTGACTTTCTTCGTTAGCTGCAAAGGGAATCTGCGTATGTAATTCTGGGTGGTGAATTCTACTTGTGGAGCAAGTGCGTGGTTCGAGGCAGTTCTGAGAGTGATAACATAAATAAATGCCTTTTGAAGTGAGAGCTTGCTGAAGGCCTTTGGCATGATGTCTGCTTCACAGGTGCATTCACAGAGTGCTGTATAATGACCATTAACTAGAAAAAAATCTAGTAATAATATTAGTTTAGTATTCCTCAGGGTGTTGTTAAAAATCATTAAATTGGTTAATCAGAATTGAATCTAAGAAATTGTTAAATCAGTCCATTGCATTATTAGAATTTTATTAAAATTATGCAATGTCTAAGCATTGTTACCTATTCAGTATTTTTTCTAAATAATCATAAAATATTATTATTTCCTGTACTATTTGAGCTACCCTTGTAATTACCCAGTGTCATGCCCTCTGTAGTCTTCAGATGTATCAACTGTTGCTAAAAGAAGGAGGGGCATTCTGGTAGGAACATACGCTGCACTGGATTTAGCAAAGTGTTTGTTTTTAATTAAAACTTTTAATGTACATTTTGAGACTTGACATTAACCTTTGTCAAATATAATAATAATAGTAATAATTAAAGACATTTCTAGCCTGAGAAAAGCAAAAAGATCTTAAATGCTCGCAGAGGGGTTTTTGTAAAAATCCTTATGAAACTGCCTGGGAAATGAGGAGGGGCAGAGCCCCGCTTTGCTACGTTTCAGCCTGGAGTGAATTTGGTGGCAAAATTCCAAACCCCTAAAACCCTGGGACTTCAAGTAAGCGTTGACATTGATGTAACCTGAGCAGCACAAATGAAGTTGCTTTAATACCGTGGATGCTCAGGAGCAATGATTACTGATGGAAAATACAGAAGTGCAGATAATGTACAGGAAGAGCCATTATGAATTTGCTTCACCAAGTCCTTCCTAAAGGGGTTCGTAAGGGGCTGCTATGGTTGTCGATGACTTACATCTGCGTTGCCTTTCTTAACCATGCTATAGAGGTAGGAAGTTGTAAGTCACAGCCTAAACGCACAACTAATGCCTCCTGCCACGTTAAGGGTCTGCGAAGAGTTTAATTGCAAAAGATGGCTGAAGCCTCGCTCTATTATATGCTCCTAATTTCCTTCCTTCTTCCCTCATGCCAACTCCGCCTGCTATCCCCCTCTCCCAGCCCTGACATTTCTGTGTGCAGCTTCATGCAAGAAGTGTTTTTTATAGAGTTCACATACTCAGGTGTCTGGGACCTGCACAGGCTCAGCCTGTGTACAAATCTGGTGGATGATCTCATGATGTGGTTTGAATAGGCTCTGTGTGGTCAGCGCTGCTGCCAGCACCTGAGGGAACCAGGTCTGTCTTTCCACATTACCCACACAGAGCAGGCTGGATTCGAAATATGCTTCCTGTGAAGATGGAGGTTCTCAAAGCTCTTGTGCACAGGAGAAGCCTCAGAAACTCACCGAGAGCGCGCCTTCTTGGGGCTGCGTGCAGGGAGTACTGAAAGGGAGTCATCTCTGTGACATGGGAATCATTTTGCTAGATGAACAACCATGCTCAAGGGGCAGCTGAGCCAGTTTCGGTACTGATAACACAGATTCACAGATTGGTAGCGGTTGGAAGGGACCTCTACACATCATCTAATCCAACCCCCCTGCTAAAGCAGGATCACCTAGAGCAGCTTGCACAGGATCGTGTCCAGGCAGGTTTTGAATATCTCCAGAGAAGGAGACTCCACACCCTCTCTGGGCAGCCTCTTCCAGTGCTTGGGCACCCTCAGAGTAAAGAAGTTTTTCCTTGTGTTGAGATGAAACTTCCTGTGCTCCAGTTTGTGTCTCTTGCCCCTTGCCCTGTCACTGGGCACCACTGAAAAGAGTCTGGCCCCTTCCTCTTGACACCTCTCTGGTTCTTGAACTGATTGATGTTTCTTACAGTGGGAATTGGACATTATTGGTAATAACTCCTTCCTACTCACCACTTCCAAGGACAGGAATTCTCTTTTAACTGAGAAATTAAACGCTCTCCGGAGTGTTTTAATGAAATCAAAGTTTTGTCGCGAGTCATCATTTTTACTCTGTCTCTCGGCCATCATCCTTATACTTCTCCCCAGAAAACCCCAAACTAATCAACTTAGCATTGGGCATTCTGAAATGTTTGCTGAGAAAACAGCTCTGTTTTGACAGACAGCAATTATAGCACCTGGGCTATGGGCAGACTTTACAGCTCTTCTGGGGATCCCTTATGAATAGTCGCCATGAGGCCAGCACAGCCCTGTACAAACAAGCTTTGTAACCAAATTGCACTGAAAAACCCCCTTCTTCTCTCCCCATACCCTCCCCTCCCAAAATTACTGAGTAGCATGGACATTCCTCCTTACCTATTCTGAATCTGAAAAAAAATTTCAGACTTTGTAAGAAAATGCTGTTTAGAATTAGAGAGAGTTACTGTCTTATTCAGATGTGCTTGTTTGAAGTCCCATATATGTGTGGGTGGGGGTCATACATACTCATTTTATGTTGTTGGATTTGAATTTGTTTGATTGTGAGAACTCCGCAGAATGTATGAGGGCTTGGAGTGACTCAATTGCATGGAAAATTAAGGAGAGGATGTCAATTAATATAAACATAGCTTTTGTCTGTGTCCTTTGGGGAAGCAAATTGTCTGATCTTGTTTCTCATGGTTAAATTACTCATTAGTCATAAATTGCATTTTTTTTGAGAGGAAGGAATGCACTGTCTGAAGTCACCCAGTCCTCTGCTACCCATTCAAGTTTGTCTTGGAGAACCTAGCATGTCTTCTCAGCTGCCATTTTTTTCTTCCACTGCTTTGATTTATGCCTACATCACTCCTTGCTCTGAAAGGGTTTAATAGAAACTAAAAATTCTCCTGTAGGTAGCATTCTTTCACACTCTTCAGTAGTCTCTACTAGAGGAAAAGGAAAAGAAAATGTCTACAATTAGGTAGCTAACTCAAGACATCAAAAACTGGTAAATTTAAACAAAATAATATTGACTAGCCATATTAATGAAAAACTTCCATTAACTTTAATGTTGTAAAGCTGTCACAGTGTGATAGCCACCTTGTTCTGAAACACTCTTTTTCCCAGAGAGTCTTTTGGGCCATTACTCTCAGCAGTATTTTCTGTAGGCTGGAATAGGTTATATTTAGCGTGTGTACTTTATTCCTGTTTCGAGAGCAGACTCCCCTTCTATTTTTAAATGAACTACTTCAAAATCTTTTGCAGCGAGGTGTACAAGAGCGAAAACGTAAATGACTGACTCTTCTGTGAAGAAGGTGTCTGTTCCAGTCAGGTTGTTACTGCTTTCCTCCCCTCAGAGTGACCTCTGCTGTGAACATGCACTGGCCTCTGTCAGCATCGTGACGGGGAAGAGGGGCTTTCATACATCTCTGAACACACTGTTCCCTTTGCAGCCAGACGAAAAGGCGCTGATGTCTCTGAGGAGCTCAGCAATGGCTCTGGAGCCACATGAAAGTTAGCGGTGTTAATCCCCTCGCCATGGCTTGTGGTAGACTTTGGTTACCATGGTACACCACGTGTAATGCTTTCATAGGACGTGCTCATCTGGAGGGGGCGAAAGAATTCCATTGGTATTTGCTGTAACCTTAAAAAAAAAAATCACCTGGAAAAACTAGAGTTTGGTACACTACTGAGCTTTTCATGGCATCTCTGGCATGTTTGCTATTGTTGCACAAATGAGCTCTCGGGTCTAAACACCGCAAGTGGACGTCTTGATTGACGCAGATGTGATATCGTTACATTTGAACAGATGATTTATATAGAGTACCACCATCAAGTGGAGAGGACAGAGGCGTTCATTATCATTTCTACCATTTATTCTACTTAGTTACCAGTATCTTTCCTTTGTCCCTATCACATCAGTAAGTAAAAAAGCAAGACATGTGAGGGGAAAAAGAAAAAAGCTTATATTTCCTTTTGCTTCTCTACCTTGTTCTGCATTGAAGTCATGTTAATAATAAAACATTACCTGTCAGAGTTTTTGAAAATAGGATTGAGGACTACATATTCTAGATAAAACCTAAAAATCGAAACTTGTTTTTTCATTCCCCCCTTGAGGCCATTCTGTATGTCACAGTTAAGCACTTTGCTGCAAATGATTAGCTAGAAAATTCTTATGGATCTGCTAGTACTAATTTCTATTTTATCTGAAGATTATTTTGCTAAGCAACTTGAGGTGCTCTCCTGCCATAGTTCCTGAATGTATTACTATAATGGGTAAATAAGCTTTTCAAGATGAAACAGTGTATAGGTTCTTTGGTCAAGCCTCTATATGTTCATTTAATAAAGGACTAAAACAGCATAAAGCATCCCCATAAGTAGATAGGTTATGATTACATTTCTCAACCTCAGCAAATTTCACTTTGCAACCTTAAAATGTTTTGTTTATTAAGTATGATTTTGTGTGTTTTTAAATAGATAGAGGGAATTCTGAAAGTTTTTTGGGAATATTTAATGAATATTTAAAGCCATTTAGAAGGCAGAAGGAATCCGGTCCCTTAATGCAGCTCTTACTGTGTGATGTCAATGGGAGTTTTGTCTTTGCTTTCAGAGAGGACACCATTCGTGTTTGCTGTGGTGATGAAATGACCACTGCCTTTTCTTAATGTCAGCATTGAAATTATTAAAAACTTGATCAATTATAAAAATTTACTGTTTTCTGTTGGTAGTAAAATAGCCAGCATAATTAGTATTACTGGAAAAACAGAGTCAAGAAAGATCTATTCCTTTTTTTTTTTTAGTTCATTTAGCCATTTGAGGTATTTGTAGTATGCCTAAAGTATTATTTTACTAGTTTGTGACATCCTTTATTATTAATTTGGATCACACAGGAACTGGACAAAAATGGTTTTGCCTCTCTTCTCTAGAAAGGCACTGTGGCATTCCCTATCTCTTTCTTTTCAATATAAGAAACTGCTGAAGATGTTATACATGTGTTGAGGGTGGCACGCCAAGATTTCTGGTATCTAAGAATACTAAGAGAAGTTGGCTGAAGGGAATTTTGGCTCCTTGGAAGTTTAATAAATATTGGAATTCTGGTGAAATTCTAGAAGTTAGGGAAATGCTAAGGTTCTGGAAGTGTTGCAGAATAGCAGGCAGGATGACTGACTTGCTGTGAATTGAGCAACTGTTACAATTTCTGAGCAAGGTAATGGATAAGCTGTTAAAAGACTGATAATGTAAAGAACTAAAGAATAGGCTTTTAATTAATCCGCATCAACTTGATTTGTGTAAGATGTGTAATGTAAAAAAAAAAGTTACATGATTCCTTGATTATCTCCAAAGTTTGGTTAAAAAAAATCTAACTTATTTAATAGAAATAACATTTTGCATTAAATATAATAAGACTTCTGTAAATGAACAATTCCCAGGATTAACAGTGTGTAGACAATATGCTTAAAGTGAGCATTATCTGTCAGCATTTACTAATTACAGTTAAAATTGAATGGTGATATTTATATTTAAACTTCACAGATATTGATACTATGCTTGAGGCCAATAATCATTTTATCAGTGAGCTGGAAGTAGGTATAAAATGACAGTCAATGGAACCTGCAGGTCATAAACAATATGGCATAGTGTTACCTAATGGTGAGAACAGACGTGTAGGCAATTCAGATTCCTTCTTAATGTGAACTCATTCACACAAAGTGCATTTGGACGTTAGGTATATAAATTAGAACAATATGGAGTCTATTGTACACTATTTAGAAAGGAATGACTAGGAAAAGAGGTAGTGATGTTATGGAAAAAAGCAGTGTGACATTGGCGAAGGACTTTGGCTACATAAAAGTAGGATTAATGAGTATGAATAGAATGAGGATTTTATTTTACAGGATAGTTGATACAGTTGTCACAATACTCTGTATAGTTGTAATACCTAGAAAATTAAATAATAGGGATATTAAAACACTGTTTATTCCAGTAGAGACAGTCACAACAAGGATCCTTATCCAGAAACAGAGGACAGAAAAATTAAGATTAGAAAGACATATGACTTTCTGACAGCAAAAATTATTAACCACTGGGAGAAACTCACAAGGATAGCAGCCAGTTCCTCATGGCTTTCAGTTGCAAGTGGATGTCCTTTTCCTACCACCCCCACCCCCAGAATAATTTATTGGCTTCAATGAGAGCAACTGGATACGACGATGTAAGTGTTTATTCTGTACAGGAAATCAGACTGGATAAAATCAGTGACTAAGCCTCGATTCTGCCTACTGTAAGCTCTGAAACAATCCACAAAAGTGAAGGAGATCCTTTAAGTAGGATAAAACAAAATAAAATAAGCCGGTGGAAGAAGTAGTTTTCCAAACAACTGTTTTTGCTTCTAGGAAAAGTAATCATGAAACAAATAGCTTCAGGAGGGTTCAGTCTTGCACAAGTCTGATGAGTTAAGCGTTACTTACATCTGTTTTATCAATCCTTCTCTTTTCTTCTTCCCTTATCTTGATTTTTTTTTTTAATTTGACCTGTTCAATGGCATTCTTCACTTTCAGTGTTTGATGAATTCTCCCCTAAATTGCCCCCAGACTTCCCCTCCTCTATCACTTTCTCTTGTGTTCTTCTCCTCTGAAAGTCTTTCAGGTGTGTCTCAGTATGTGTAAGCTTATTCCTAGCTATGTTTTCCATGAAGCAGCTTCCCAGGGACGTTACTTTGTTATGTCTATAGTTTTAAGATTTGAAAGAACTTTGAGGAGTGAAAATAATTGGGATCTCTTCCACTATTTGCAGATTGACTGTGCAGAATGAATTACTGTCAGAAAAGCCATAGGAAAGTCTTGCCATGTGCCAATAATTGTTTAAAGGGAAGCTTCCTTCCCTTTTCTTATTCATGCTTCTCATTGTTGAATGAAAAATTATACTGAAAAATTAAACCTGAGTGAAACTTTTATTATGGTGATCCATTGTGGATCTGAAGGAGGCAAAGCAAGTTCTTCTTCTGTCCCACTTTGTGTGAACATGGGAAGCCTCTGTTTGAAGAGTCTCCTGTTGCTTTCAAGGAGAACAGCAGAAGTATAGTCAGCACATGCCTCACTTTTATCTGAGGGACAACTGGAATACGAGGCAGTCATGGCAGGTTGCTCCTATACAGCCAGAAGACCTATGTGATTTAAGTGTTTAGAGATAAGGCTCTCTAGAACATTTAGAGCAGAAAACACGCACTGCTTTGTTTCATGGCTTAAAATGAGTTTTCTGTTCTTTTTGCTTAAAGTGCAACCTGTGATGCAAGAGCAACATTACTCTTAGCTAAGAGTGAGAGTTTTCAGGAGTCTAACAATACCATCATCTCTGTCACCACCTCAGTTTCCTTCCAGGTGCCAAACCCAAAACTCAAATCACAGTCCTTGATCACAGTGAAAACATCCATATTACAACCTAAATTGCATGGCAGGTTCTTCAGCTTGCAAAAAAACCCCCCTCTTGGTGAAGGATCTGCTTGCTAACAGAGAAACCAGTGAGTTTCCTTTCAATTCCTTTGTTGCCTTAACATTTTGGGTCAAATTTTTACAGTGCAGGAAAGACCTAAAAGCTAACATGGAATGCAAAACAACAGATGGAGAATATTTATTTCTTGGGTGGGGAGCTACGGCTGAAGAATAGGATTATATCAATACATCGACTCCACAGTCTTGTCACCACAGTAATCTGTTGCAGAAGGAGGTCGTTTCTAAAGGTGGTATTTAGTGTTAAACGCAGCGGGCCTCGGGCAAGCGCGGGCCAGCCAGGAGAGGCAGCAGTGGGGCTGAGACCCATTGTTTCTGTAAGTGGTTGCAGGGCTGTCCAGGTGTCCTGATTTAAAGGCTGCTCCTTGAGACAGGAAATTGTATCTTGTTCTGAGGTTTACTGTAATAAAGTACATAGTCCTGGGGGAATGTGCTGCTGGGCCCATGAATCACTTTATGGGCTGGCTGTTCTGACCTCAGCCCTGTGATTTATTCACGCCATACCGCAGCAGGAATGACAAAAATGTAACCGGCGCATGGTCTTCCCAGCCTCCCCCGGCTCCAACCCAGATGGGCCTGGAACTGGGAGGCTGCCATAAATCCATAAACGCAGGTTTGCTCCAAGTTGGCAGTTTCACTTGTCTTGCCCAAGAGCTCTCTGCTGTGTGTCTGTTGGGGATTTGGTGGTAGGGGAATCCTCTTGCTTCTCAGGTGTGTCCTTCATAGTTTTGTGGCCTTGGAACTCCTCGAGTTTCTTGCGTGAAGAAGTGAAAATCTTGGTGCAATCGTGGTACTCCTAGCAAAAATAAGGCAGCTTGAAGCGTGCAAGATTTTGGTAGTCCCCTTCTTCCTTTAAGCTAACAATAAATAATAAAAAAAAGAGACCTGACTGTTTTCAGCTCAGGATGTCACTGTTTTCCAGACATTACCAGATGTACTCGTACAATTCTTCTCTGAAGTAAATAGTACTATTTGCATTTACAGAGGTAGTTAAATGATGTGCTCTTGGTCAGACCACAAGCGACAGGTGTGAAGAGTAGATCCTGACTCTCAGCCTTACTAAGCCATGTTTCTGTTTCAATTGACTGTGTTCGTTTATGTGTTTTGCAGTTAGCAGTTGTTAGTTTTAAAAATCTAACACTTTTCTTTGTTGGTGGTCTTTCCATCTCAGTTTTTAGAAGATTTATTTTGCATGAAGCATCCTTATATTTTCCTGTAAAGTCATTGGTCCATACACTTCAGAAAATGCTCAGGATTTTTCCTGAAGTTGTGCAAAATACCTATTTCTTCAGGATAGTTTCAGGATTAAAAGTTGTCCAATTCACTCGTGTTCACCCTGCCTCACAGTTATTATCTGCCCCATCCCCTGTGAATCTCCATACAATTCAGTGTAAATCTCCATTGTGTATTATTGCCATGAATTTGTTTGGTTTAATCTAGTTGTTTTAAATAGTTTAGACATTATAGGGAACTGTCAGAAAGAGCTATTTTTCCTCTGATGTTTTGTAAATAATACTGTTAGAAGGAAGAAGCTGTAAGCTGTAAAGCAGTCCTCTTCCTTGCAACACACTCACATTTCTGCCTTGACTTTCTCATCCTGAAGTCAGCCTTGGAAAATATGAACAATTTTTTCATAAAATAGATAAAATGTAAACATCTTGAGATTTAGCAAGAAATTTTGTTGCAAGAAATTAACCTTGCCACAAGTCTCAATACCTAAGCAGATGCCAAATTATACTTCTTAGCAATGGTACAACCAATTAAAGGGCAACTACATCAAAACAAGTAACAACAGGTTACTTATAAGAAGATATGGGAAATTCCATTTATCTGTAGCATAGACAGGTTTTCGTGAGAGCCAGTTTGTCTGTGTGATACAAGCTGGTTTAAGTTTGTTTCTTCTATTTCATATCCTTGAAATTGGAGGTTTTTACTTTTTCCAAGATACCAGAGTTGTATCTGTAAATTTACTTGTGATAATGTTTCCTAAATAAGGTAATTTTCATGGGAGTTCCATTTAAAACACAGGATAAACACAGCTTCAAATTTGTTCAATTGAAAAGGTGTTGGAAGCTGGAATGTGCTAAAAAGAGGTTTTCCCAATTCCCTCACACGAGTGACTTGCTCTCTCACTTTCAACACGTTGCTTTAAGTTTCGTGTACTTGTGTCTCATTACAAAACATAGACAATAACAACCTACTTTGAGATTGTTGAGCTTCATTAGTTTGTTTATAAAAACTCATTAAATTTGTACATGAAAAAAGGCTTTGTATAACAGAATGTATCATGTTTAGCAGGGATCTGATAGTAAAGAGTTGTCAAGGGTCTGTTTCCACAGTTTCTCTCAGGCTTCTGGAGCAAAGTACACATGCTTAGTCTCCTAAACTCTTTTTCCAGCATGCAGCTCCAGTTTCTTCTCATTCTTCCCATGAATAACAGGGACTGGATAGAGCTAAAAACAGAAAAGAAAGTGGTTGGATTCTCTCTACTTACTGTAGATTGCAGTTGCTTGAAGCATCTGGAAAGTTGTCTATCTTCAGAGCTCATCAGAATATACTGTAGTGCCAATTCAAACAAATCTTCTGCACTAAGAGACTCCAAGTAGCTACACCTAATTTCAGACCTGGATCTGAAAAAGGAAATGAAATGAAACCTCTCAGGCCCCTTCTGCTGCAATTATGGAACTAAATATATCCAAATTTTATTCATAGCCCCTGACACCTGCTCCATTCCTGTCCTCAACTCTTTCAACAACTTCTGTTTGCTTAGAAACACTTTTTTGGCACTACTTAAGCAGCGGTCATTGAAGCTACCTGGAGCAGGAGGCAAAGTGATGCCTCAGTGCTGAACGAAACTGTTTCCATCCTCTTTTTCCCCTGATGCTGCTATTCTTGGCCTTATCCAGACACTTGGTGTTTCTTGTGTTCCCTTTTCAGTCCTTTTCCTGGGCAGCAGCAGCAAACAGAAAAGAGTGGAATACAGGTAGTAAGAGTTAGGATTAGGATGGAACAGATGCCAATGTTAGTGCTGCTGTTGTTACTACCACCAAAGGCTACGAAGTCCTTTGCAGAATTAATGTAAATAGTCCCATGTGCTGTGTCTGACCTTACAGGAAATACATATTTTTAGAAATCAAACAGAGTGGTTCTGGAAGAGAGGCTTGCACAACCGTACAAAAGAACCCTTGGAGAAGAGGAGGAAGTTAGGTGAGATGCATCCACGTTGGTAGTCAAAGAGACAATAAGCAACGAAGGCAATCTGTAACTCTAGGAAGAAAATTTGTTGAAAAGCAGAGGAAATTTGAGATGTTTGTAAAAGAACAACAAAATGAAGTAGCTCTGCACTTCTGGTATGTAACATGAAACCACATGTCACAGGGATAATGGCAATTAATGGGTAATAGAATAATATAGTTGTTTTCACAGCTAGAGTGTGGATACAATGTGTTCGGGAAAGCTAGAAATTAAAGTACAGGTGGCCTATGTTAATGATAGTAGAGTTTCTGAAGAAATAGAAAAGTGATAACATGAATGAAATAGCATTACTTTGAGTCAAAATAGCATAAGGACCGTAAGAGGAGTTATACAAAGAGAGTGGATGGTAGCCTGCTATGGATTTTAGGTATAGAGTTGTGGTTGATGTAAATAAGAATGGAGAACTGTGTTTTTGTGGGAGACATCTATTTATTGAATACAAATCAGAGAAACTGCTAGACTTGTTAACTCAATATTTACTAGATCACCAAGAAGTAATGTTGGTTTAAGAGTTCAGTATTGTAATAACTGTTGATGATACTAGAGAAGAAATCATCACCAAAAAAACCTTCGGCTGTAGTGACCACAAATTGAGTACACTTATATCTAAATAAAAAAACCCCAAAACCTATGCTAAACAAAGTTTTCAATTTCAGAGTAGTAAACTGAAAAATTAAGAATATTAGTTAGCAAGTAAATTGGACAGAAGGACTCAGAGATTTGAGTGTAAAGGAAGCAGGGAATTTGTTTAAATCAAAGGTCCAAAACTATGAGGTCTTTGCATCTCAAACAAAGGGGAGGAAGCATAAGGAAGATTTACAGACCTAACTGGCTGTGTGTCTGCATCCAAAGGAAATTAGCACAGTGTGAAAAATTGGTCAAGAGAGAAAGATGTTTCTGGGAGGCAAAAATAACAGGAATAAAGTGAGAATTGTGAAAACTCATGCTGAATTAGACCTTACAAAGTAAATCAAAACAAATAGTAAAACATCCTATAGCCACAGATAGGAAAGATCAGGAAAAGTACTGGAACCACAATGCACTGAGGACAGGGCTAGGATTAGTGATAGTAGGCATGTGGTCCCAAAATTCAATGAATACCTTTGCCTTGGTTTCCAATGAGCAGACAGATAAAATATAAAGGAAGGTACGATGACCTGTCAGAATAAGTATGTCAATCATGGAAGCAAGACAGATGCAGAAAGAAGTGAGATGAGTGATACTAACCAGAAATAAGTCGTGATAGTCATTTAGCGAGGACGTGGATTCTCTATCAGTTTGTGTCTTTGATTTGAATCTAAAGGTTGGATAGTTTTCTTAAAATAGCTCTGTTATAAATCATGACTTGGGTTTTTCACATGATCAGAAACAACACTAACACTGCAGTATTGCTGTCATTGTTCAACTGATATAGCTGAAATTTTTTTCTACTGTCTTTCACCTGGGGTCTGATTCACGAAGACATAATTAAAGAACAATTGTTTTCACTCTAGTAATTGTGGTTGTTTGATACGCTATGATCAATGTGAATTCCATGGTTCACTTTTCATGCTTATGTTTGGGCAGCGCTGGCTTTGGCAACTAAGGGTTTAACATTGTAGCAGCATCTTGAAGAACTGCAGTTCCTCTAGGGATAAAGAACCTGTGGTCAGATTTGGGATCCTCCTGTTTATTCAGGGCTAGGTTTTAACTGGATCGCCAGGCTGCAGGGATGCACAATCACTGGTGCTGACACTGGGGAGGGGGCAGGAACCTGAAAATGGGAGGTCAGAACCATCTCTTTCAGCAAGAGCGCTGTCTTGTGTCAGCGTAAGCCGACTGTGAAACCACGTGCTAAGCTAAAGCTCAACCTGGACTTGACCGTGTTACAGGAAAAGAAGCAAGAGCTGCTGTTCTTATGAGGTCATTTTTCAAAACCTGATGGATGTATTCTGGTGGCCTGTATTGCCTGGATGAAAATTACACCTTAAGTTTGTGCTCTGTCTGCACTGCAGATGAAGAAAGATAGCACAAATTTCAGGACTTTCTTCTCAGAAAAGCCCACTCTGTGGAACTCAAGAGCCTTGTGAGTACTTCTGTCTCTCATCCAGCTTCTGCACCAAAGGCCAGTAAAACAAGGAAAGTTGTCTTAAAAAAAAAAAAAATACTACCCTTTATAGGGACAAATCTCCCATAACATCAGGTGCCAGGATTGAAGATTCCTTCTAAAATGTGCCATCTTCAAGAATTCCCACTCTTCACAGGCAAGTAGGTAATGCTCATGGACTATCAGTTTAGCAGCTGCGATACACTGCAGGCTCTTTTTCACTGGAGGAATTAATTGATAAAAATAGTTCAAGAAATTAGTAGCGGGTAGGGGGAAAGTCTGCGAAAGCTTCAGATTTATTTTTTTTTCTGGTCATGCTGGCAGCCACAGTCTAGAGCTGTACTGCAATTCTGAGTACTCAGAGCTCAGACATGAGCAGGACTAGGAATTGCAAATCTTTGCCTCAGGTGCCAAAGTGGTAAAATCAAGATGGAAGGGTTTAAGTAGAAGAAGGGCTAAAATGTTGATGGGAAAGGTAATATAAAATATTGATAGCATCACTTGTGACTATATCAAATATGTTGAGGGCAAGGACTTTGAAAAACATTGCTTATCAATCCTAGACAACTAGTATGTTGGAGAAAATGTGTATAGGAAAGTCTAAATATGTTATCAGTATTTTTATTTTTTTTTAAACAAGGACAACACAAGTGTTAATGCTTCCTGTGTCTAAAACTAATATTGATTATTATCACACCATTCATACAATGGAAAATTAAAGGGGCATCTCTTCTGTGACCACACAACTCTATTCACAAAGAATTTATTTTTTTATCTCTTGTTTTCCAGCTGTGGTCACTTGTATGTTATGACATTGAAAAGAACAGTGAAAAGGTGTAAATTCAGGAGGCTTCAATTTGCTGACGACAAACAGCTTTTTATTTTCTTCTCACTTGGTTTGCTTGAATTTGCAATTCCTTTTTTGGTAGCTGTGAGAGTGTAGATTAGGGGTGAGAGAGACTGCTGACGTGCCATCCAGACAAGGCAAAGGTAACTTGCCGATTCAGGAATGAAGTACAGGAATGGAAGGAGTGGTATTAGCCCTTTTGACTGAGGGTGTAAGGCTGTGTTTGGGAAATTAATTTACAGCCTGAGGTTTGATTATTCCCAGCTGTAATTAAAAGAGCAGGTAGTACATATTGCCAAGTTACTTTTTTTTTTCCTCCCACCTTCTTGCAGCAAGAGGTTGCTACTGTTTCTTTTGGATAAATGTTTTGCTCACTTTGGGATACTTTATGCTTTTCATATAACTGCATCTTAAATACTGCAGAAATTGTAGCTGGTGCAGAATTTGGCAACTTGTGTATTAAGTAAGGTACTGGTCTGTTAGCATCTTGAAATGGTGTTCTCTGGTATGACTGCAAGTATTTTTTAAGAACCAACTTCTGATACCCAGAGCCCTGCAAGGGCTGCCTCCTGCCTGCGAGGTACTGCAGGTTCAGTAACCACACTAACAGGATGATGGCTGTTAATTGCCAGCATCTCTGGGTGTTAGAAACAGGAATTTACTCTCCCCATCAGAGTTTCTTAATTTTCTGAAGGTGTTCTAAACCAGCAAAAAAGTAGGAACAAATGTTGAGTTTGGAACTACCACTGTAGATGTGTGGTAGACACAGTTTATGATGAAAAGGGTGATGTTAGCGCCAGGAGAACTCTCCCATTGGATCAGCCGTTTGGTGTGTTGTATTACTAATTACTTTTTAAGAGTTTATCAGGTGTGACCCACCCAGCAGTGTCACTCTACCAAACTCATCAAATTACTACATGCTGTGTCCTAACTCCTTTACGTTCTAAGTTGTCACCTAAATGTGTAGCTCTCATAATATTGCAATACTTTATCCAAATCTCTTTCCCTGCTAGTTCTTTATGTTGTTGTCACTTCATGGGAGGTTTTTTTTGGTTCCTGTGCAAATAGTACAGTTCTTATTGTAATGATGATTCACCATGGTAAGTCTTACAAATGCCTGTGATAGAAAAGCATTAAAAGCTTGATCAATATTTTCTATGGGCTTTGAGTAAACGCAGTGGACAAAAATCAAACAACTGAAGCAAGTACTGCCCAAGGAGCAGCTCTTTCCTTCTGTGGCGACTGGTGCCCTTACCGCTGGAGTGGCTAAACAGTTTATGTAATAGCAGAACCTTTCCACTACAAAGCCTTGTGTATTAAAGGCGTAACAGCCACAATTACAGTTTATCTTAATATGCCAGGTTGAAAACTCTGGGAGGTCAGTCGTCCCTCTACAGAAGACCAACAGTCTCTCTTGAAGGAACTGACTGGATTGCTATGAGCTTGTAGCTACCTGAGGTCTCCAAATTTGTGTGAGACCCTTAAATGGTGTAGGTTAGTGCCAGTCAGAAGGAAAACAGATTTGATCCCTATAATGAAACTAGGCCTGATGGAATTATCCCAGTTCCCTAGTGACATTAAAATCAAAGCTGCTGCTGATCTCAATATTGCTTTTATATTATCTCATCCCACTTTGAGAAATACTCCACATAAGAAGAAATCTCATAATTTGAAATAAAATTATATAGAACAACATGTTTATAATATTTCTATATGGAATTTGTGTTCTCTCTGACATATATAAACATATTCTTTTTAATAAATATGTATAGGGTTTTTGTGAAGCATCATTAATTCAGCACTGTTTGCAGCCTGTTATTCTTTCTAATTATACAGCTGATAAATATTCCAGCCTTATAACCCTGAGAACTGTGCTGCAAAGTACAAAACTGCTTTTTAAAATTCACTTTATGTTATGTTTTACCAAAAGGATTCCTCTCCTTTACTAGGAAGGAGCTGTGAAGGAATTACATAGTCTCCTGAAACCAAGTGCTGTAGAGAACCATTTAAAGACATCTTGATTCTGTTAGTATTTGTAAGCCAGAAGACAAACTTGGATACCCGGGTAGTTAAAACTTTTTTACTGTTGTGGATGAAGCTTTTTTATTACTCCTTATTGGATTTATCCTGCTACAGCGTATTATCCAGGAATACAGCATATTAGTCCTGCAGTGCTGAGGGTTACTGAACAGATAAAAAGTCTTATGTCCCCATTTGCAAAAAATATGCAGTGGTTCACCAAAAGAAAAAGAGGAATGAAACAAGACTGGTATCTGCAGTGCTCCAGGGAGATGTGTTACAGTTTTGACTACACTGCACACTAGGGTGTTTTGGTGCTAATGGGACTTGGTAACTGAATCTGTATGAGCTGTAGTTCCTTGTTTTCTAGAAGGTCTCCCCAGAGGGAGCAGATGAGTGGGCCACATTTTGGTGCGGCACATCAGTAAGACCTATGTCAATAGTTCAGGCCCTTGTTCAGAGCTTCAGACTCACCTGCTCCTGGGTCATCTTCTGCAGCTCTTTCTCCCAAGCTGCCCGGTCATCATCCAGGTGGTAGGAAGCCAGTGGTAGCAGAGTGGAGGGGAAGAACCACCTCCTTCGACCTGCTGGTCACACCTCTTTTGATGCAGTCCAGGATACAGTTGGCTTTCTGGGCTGCAAACATGCATTGCTGGCTCACGTTGAGCTTTTCATCAACCAACAGCCCCAAGTCCTTCTCCTCAGGGCTGCTCTCATTCCATTCTCTGCCCAGCCTGCAGTTGTGCTTGGGATTGCCCCAGCCCATGTGCAGGACCTTGCATTTGGCCTTGTTGAACTTTATGCAGTTCACATGGGCCCGCCTCCAGCCTATCAGGGTCCATCCAGATGGCATCCCTTCCCTCCACCATGTCAACCACACCACACAGCTTGGTAGCGTCAGCAAACTTGCTGAGGGTGCACTCAATCCCACTGTCCATGTTGACAACAAAGACGTTGAACAGTGCTGGTCCCAGTACTGACCCCTGAGGAATGCCACTCGTCACTGTTCTCCACTTAGACACTGAGCCGTTGACCATAACTCTTTTGAGTGCGACCATCCAGCCAATTCCTTATCCACCAAGCGGTTCATTCATCAAATCCATGTCTCTCCAATTTAGAGAAAAGGATGTCATGCAGGACAGTGTCAGGTGCTTTGCACAAGTCCAGGTAGATGACGTCAGTTGCTCTTCCCTTATCCACCAATGCTGTAACCCCATCATAGAAGGCCACCAAATTTGTCAGGCATGATTTTCCCTTAGTGAAGCCGTGTTGGCTGTCACCAATCATCTCCTTATTTTCCATGTGCCTGAGTATAGTTTCCAGAAGGATCTGCTCCATGATCTTGCCAGGCACAGAGGTGAGACTGACCGGCCTGTAGTTCCCTGGGTCTTCCTTTTTTCCCTTCTTAAAAATGGGAGTTATGTTTCTCCTTTTCCAGTTGGTGGGAACTTCACCGGACTGCCAGGACTTCTCAGATATGATGGATAGTGGCTTAGCCACTTCATCCGCCAGTTCCCACGGGACCCACAGATGCATCTCATCAGGTCCCATGGACTTGTGCACCTTCAGGTTCCTTAGATATTTTGAAACCTGATCTTCTCCTATAGTGAGTGGTTCTTCATTCTCCTTTGCCTTCGGTGACATGGGTGGTGTAGCTAGAGCACTTGCTGGTGAAGACTGAGGCAAAAAAAGTCGTTGAGTACCTGAGCCTTCTCCATATCCTGGGTAACCAGGTCTCCCGTTTCCTTCTGGAGAGGGCCTACATTTTCCCTGGTCTTCCTTTTATCACTGATGTACCTATAGAAGCTTTTCTTGTTGCCCTGATGTCCCTGGTCAGATTTAATTCTATCAGGGCTTTTGCTTTCCTAACCTGATCCCTGGCTTCTTGGACAATTTTTCTGTGTTCCTCCCAGGCTACCTGGTCTTGCTTCCACCGTCTGTAGGCTTCCTTTTTGCATTTGACTTCGCCCGGGAGTTCCTTGTTCATCCATAGGGGCCTTTTGGTGTTTTTGCCTGACTTCCTCTTTGTTGGGATGCATCGCTCCTGAGCTTGGAGGAGGTGATCCTTGAATACTAACCAGCTGTCTTGGGCCCCTCTTCCTTCCAGGGCTTTGTCCCATGGTATTCTACCAAGCAGGTCCCTGAAGAGGCCAAACTCTGCTCTCCTGAGTCCAGGGTAGTGAGCTTGCTGTGCACTCTCCCTGCTGCCCTAAGGATTTTGAACTCCGCTATGTCATGGTCACTGCAGCCAAGGCTGCCCTTGAGCTTCATATTCCCCAGCAGCACCTCCTTGTTGATGAGAACAAGGTTCAGCATGGCACCTCTCCTCACTGGCTCCTCTGTCACTTGGAGAAGGAAGTTATCATCAACGCATTCCAGGAACCTCCTGGATTGCTTGTGCCCTGCTGTGTTGTCCCTCCAACAGATATCAGGGTGGTTGAGGTCCCCCATGAGGACCAGGGCTTGTGAACATGAGGCTGCTCCTATCTGCCTATAGAAGGCCTCATCCACTCAGTCTTCCTGGTTGGGTGCCCTGTAACAGACAAACAGACCCTCACTGTAATATCACCTGTCCCTGCTCTCCCTTTAATCCTGACCAATAAGCTCTTGGTCAGCTCCTCATCCATCCCCAGGTGGAGTTCCATGCACTCCTGCTGGTCATTGACAGAGACAGCAACACCCCCTCCTTGTCTCCCCTGCCTGTCCTTCCTAAAGAGCCTGTATCTTTCCATTCCAACACTCCAGTCATAGGAGCCACCCTGCCATGTCTCTGCGATGCCAATGAGATCATAGCCCTGCAGTCGTGCACACATCTGTAACTCCTCTTGTTTATTCTCCATGCGACAGAGAGATCCTTGGCTCTGGTCCTGAATCATCAGCAAAGGTTGTGGGTTTACTATTAAAAGAATAAGTCTTTCTTTAGAATCAAAACAGATTAAAGAAAGTGAAAATGACCAGAGCTCCAAGCCAGCCTGTCTTTCCCAGGATACCAAGAACTAGAAAAAAGCAGAGGTCATTGATCATGTTCTGTCACTTCACTCTTGATATTTTTCATGTTTCAGGCAGACATCCAAAATTGGATACTTTTCCGTAAGACAAAAGCAACAAAAACAAAGTGGCAATAATTATGCATCAGTTAATTTTAGGAGACCTTACTGCAGCCTTCCAGTACCTGAAGGGAGCCTACAAGAAAGCTGGAGAGGAACTGTTTACAAGGGCAGGCAGTGGTAGGATGAGGTATAATGGCCTTAAGCTGGAGGAGGGTAAATTTAGATGATATATTAGGAAGGAATTCTTCCCTGTGAAGGTGGTGAGACACTGGAACAGGTTGCCCAGAGAGGTTGTGGATGCCCCATCCCTGGAAGTGTTCAAGGCCAGGTTGGATGGGGCTTTGGGCAGCGTGGTCTAGTGGAGGGTGTCCCTGCCCATGGCGGGGGGGGGAACTAGCTGATCTTTAAGGTCCTTTCCAACCCAAACCGTTCTATGATTCTGTGATTCCATTATGGGTTGTTCCCACATCTACAATCTTGACACTACAACTGGGAATCTGATGTGCACCTTTTCCTTTCTTCTACTCTTTGTGTCTGTTAAGTCATCAGAATATTTGTATTTCTTCATAGAATAAATGTATTCAGAGTATCTTTCAATTATCCTAAAGTGTCTAAAAAATTGCCTAACTTTGCGGTATCGTGTCTTGAAAGACAAAGAATAATTTCAGGTGCTAGTTTTTCTAGATATGATCTCGGCAGGATACAAGTACTCTCTCAACTGGATATCAGATTTTTGATAAGCTGGTAGTCTGCTTAAAGCAAGCTAACTCTCTTAGCGTTTACAAGAAACACCTGTATAAATCTAGATCACAGAAAGTGCATTGTGTAAGTCCATTCTGCTGTCAGATGGTGAACAATTTTGTCTGTTGAAACACACCTTTTACTCTTGAAATGCATGTTTGTTTCACTTTTTTTGATACAGGATATATGGCTTCACTTGAGATGCAAACTTCATAATAGCCAACTTCTGTGTATGGGTAGCTCCAGCAAAAATCTAGCAATCCTTGGAGTGATCAAGGGGATGAACAGAGATCGTCCATCTTAGCAGTGGGGTTTTTATGCTCTAGTTTCTTCTGCCTGTGCAGTGACAGAGATCTTAAGCTTTCACTGGCATAAATATTTCTAAGAAAGAGCTCTGTCACTGGCTGGGATCAGAAGGAAGCCAGGTCATGCATCGTCACTCTCTTCTCACCTAAACCTGTAATGTGTAAGAAAAAGCTGCTCTTCCATCCCAACTATCACTCATCTGAAAGCAGTCATGGACTTTCTCATCAGTGAGTCAATTTTCACCCATTGTCTTAGCAAAACTTCATGCTTTTTAAGAGAGCAGTGTATTTTTTTTCACCTGTAAAAATAACAAGAGCTTTTTAAATGTGGTGTCTCACTCATACAACTCTCAAAGAGAAACAACCTCAGATCCTGGCAGTTTCCGCTCCAGGGCTGTGGAGTCAGCGTGCCTTTCACGTAACAACTCTGCAGGCAAAAGTGTTGTGCTGGCTACTGCCGAGCTGGGTTAAAAGGTTGTAGCCCTGAGCTGCTTCTCAGAGGCTGCCGTCTTCTCTGATCTGTCAGCAGGGCTGCACATGTCGTCACTTCCTGGTCCCATTCTATTAAAATAATGTGTTGAAGGGGGTTTTTTTAAGACACAAACCAGTATTGTTTAGACTTTTTAGAACAAGGTCAAGAAGCAAATATAGTTATCCTTCAGATTGGAGAAGGGATTACTAAATTAATATCCAGGACGGTAAGTTCTTTATCCAGCTGAGCTGCAGCCAGTGCAACCTATCTGACTACATCCTGCACATTTAGGTATGCATCTCCCTGCGCCCTCGGTTTAAGCACTGTTTTTTTAAGTACCTGATGGAACTATTTCATTCTCCTTCCTCAGAAATGTTGCAATATTAAATACATCTCTTTATGCTCACCAAGGTCATAAAATTTGTAAAGTTTTCAGCATTTTAACACGTAAAAATTTCTGTACTCCACTAGTACCAGTCCTTTCCCTTTTCAAGCCCTCAGTTTAACAGTCTAATATGTTAAATGCATATGTTCAAAACATCAGTATTAAATAAAAGCATTGTCCATTTGTCTTGTTCTCAAATTTTCTTGCTCATGTTTTCTTTCACATGGAGCTCAATGAGTACTTTTTGGAGCAAGTATTTTTGTTTGAGCCACAATTACAAATTCCTAACTAAGATTAAGTCAAGTTGTTTAGAAAAAAGATACAGAAAGAAAGAGAGAGATCTATTTTAGTCCATATGAAGTCTGCTGAAGGAGTGGTAACAGGTGAATTAGCAAAAGCAGATTTAGTGTCACTGCTACCCTCAACAGTTTGCCAGTGTGATCCTAAGTCTTTATTAAAAAAGATCTTGACAACAAACAGAAAGGTATATTGGTGTAATTAAAAGCAATCTTAACAGCTTACATTAAGCTTCTATACTTTTCTTACATCTTTAATAAAAGACTAAGCATTACAGCTATGTTTTTAGCGTAATAATTGCTATTGACTTGAGTAGCAGAATAGTTTTAACACATTTGATTATTTTTAAAAAGTCATTCTCTGAAATTAGCAATATTAATATGATTTTGTTTAGAAGCTAGAGCAGGT
This sequence comes from Balearica regulorum gibbericeps, assembly GCF_011004875.1. Lineage (NCBI taxonomy): Eukaryota > Metazoa > Chordata > Aves > Gruiformes > Gruidae > Balearica > Balearica regulorum. The sequence continues at coordinate 68,151,173 of NC_046184.1, forward strand.
AAAAATTTGGATTATTTGGGAATTTGGAATTTTTATTACTTTAAGTGCATTTGCAACTAAATTTTTAGATGAAGGGTAGGTAGGAAATCTGTAGTATTCAGAGTCTGTGTTTCATCATGACTCCTGCATGATGCCATCTTTCACACAGCCACAAATGGATACGACCTGATGTTATTCCTTCTTTGCAAGGCAATGATAGGTGGGACAAGCCACCCCTATTGGACAATGAAGCCAAAGTTTTCTTTGGTGTCCTGTTGCACATCCTGATTTGGCCTCACCAGCAAGAGATGAGAATTAAGGTCAAAGGACAGAAATAGTTGTTTTCCCTAACATAGAGCAATCCTTTGAGTTCATTTGAGAACTGCTGTTTTATGATCAGGGCTATTGTTTTTGTCTGCTCTCTTCCCAAGATCTATAAAATGTTTCTGAACTCTCTTTGTAAGAGGTTTTTTCATATTGGGAAAGAATATGTCAAGGTTCTGTTTCTGTATCTAGTTATTACAGTGCTTGAGCCCCAAGATCTTGGTACAGAATGTTCTTGCTTACACCATTTCTGCGAGGCTACGAAAAGTTTGTGATGAGGGCATGCCTACCTTTGTCTTAATTACTCAGGACATGCATCCAACATACTGGTTACTCACAAGAAAAGTCAAAGAATAGCTCAAGCATCCTTGAAGGCATCTATTTCAACATCTGTCATGTAGCACAAAAGTGTCTGTGTCATCATTTCCTTCTGGGAATACACTATATTGTTCTAGTGATTTCAATAAACTTGTCACATGCCACCTTCCTTCTAAAATAGCTGCATGAATAGTCAGTATAACCTAATATAATTTAACACAGAAGTCTTATGATCAGTCCAGTATTTGTGTGTGTATTCTCAAAATCTGTTCTGGAAATGTTTAGAACATTACAGAGAATGAAAATGTTCAGCCCAGTAATAATCAATGGTAGCTGTTAATAAATGAGAAGCTGAGTGCAGAATAATGACATATTATTATATGTTTTTCTTATCCTATAAGCAATAATTTGGTATCAGCACAGTCATTTAGGGGGAGGCGGGTGGGTCTTAACTTCCTGCTCCACCAACAGACATATAACGATGACGAACATATTACTGCTCTTCGGAGTTGCACACTGCTACAGCATTTATGGTATGTTCAACACTTTGTAGAGGCTTACTCTTAAGTTTTGCAGGATAGTAATGTATTTATATGGGTTTTTTTCAGACAAGAAGCCCTTCTTGCTGCCATTAGTGAAAAAGATGCCAATATTGCTCTGCTAGAACTTTCATCCTCTAAGAAGAAGACCCAAGATGAAGTGGCTGCACTAAAACGAGAGAAAGACCGTCTTGTGCAACAGCTCAAGCAGCAGGTGGGTAGAGGAGGGCTAGAAAAGAAACCAGTTAATAATCTGATGTGAGATTATTATCCTGATTTATGGAACTAATAATGTATAACCCTGTCATATGTTGGGATAGCAAGTGCATTAATGGTGATTTCAAACTAGCTACCGGTCATGAAGCCTGTAAAACATGGTGGGGAAAGAAGTAGTCTCAATATTGAGGGAAGTTTCTTTGTGTCACTGCCTGAGTAGTAAATGTGTGATAGAATGTATCAGAAACCATCAATGAAAAGGACATTGGTTATTATCTTCTACAGGCACAAATAACCACAGATTCAGGGAAGTGTGGTGCTACTTCTCTTGGTGGTCTGTATTTGCCTTGTTGGGGAAGAATCATACATGGAAGAAAATTCTCTTTGCTGTAAAGCTCAAATATGAATGTGTTACACCACTCAGTCTCTATGGTGGTTTCTAATCTGCAACAGGAGCGTCATATGGGAATGCCAGCTACTAGAGTGGAATTTGAGATGTCTCGTGCTTGTGAGGAGATTGGTCCTTTTCTATTTCTGGTCTTTCCCTTTTTAAGATCTTTTTGTGTTGGCATGGCAATCAGAAAAAGTATATTTCTATTCAAGCTTTTAACATTGTACTTCAGTATTGAATGCAACGTGAAAAATACATTGACAGTAAAACACAGAGGAAGCAAAAGGCATCCTGGCAATAAGAGACTGAGGATCTGAAAAATCTGAGTAGATTTTTCACTTCAGCACTTCTGGTGGGTTTTTCTGAGTTACTCCCTTTCCACATTCCCTGTAATACTACGTATGCTGCTGCCAATCCAGTATCAACTTCTTCGGTGCCACCAATTCAATTTTCATAAAGTTTTGTGTGGAACATTTCATCTGTCAAACAGATGATTACTGTTGCTGTCAAAAACTGTAAGACAAAACCAAGTCTTCTTTCTGATAAGGGATTTCTCTGCTTCTTCCTTAGGAAACACAAGTAGGTTACTGGACATGTATTTTTAAGATAATTATTTAAGATTTAATTTAAGAACAGTCATTTTGAATGTTATATCAGCTTCAAAATGAGCAAGAAGTATAGTTTATAGTCTTGTGGTATTTACTTTTGTGCAACAGTTATAATTATTTCAACTGTCAGCCAGATGACCTCCTACTAGAACAGCATTCAGAACTGATTCCAGCAATGTAAAGTACTTATTTTCTTCATGTAATTAATTATCTGTAGGTGTAGCAGCCTTAATGTATGTTACCACTCATTACAAAAGAAATTGGAACTTTATTGTCAGTTCTACTCCTAAACTCAAATTCTAGTGCTTTCATGCCCCTTGCCCTTCCCAGTTTCCTTCTGATTATCCTTTGTGGGTAGATACAACAATCTTTATTTTTTTGTGGGGTTTTTTTTTACTGAAAATTTGTGTATATTTAATTTATGTATTAAAGTAGATTATCTGTAATGATTTAGGTTTCAGTTGTAGTTCATATCATTAGTTTTTAGTGCTGATAAGTCATACAATATCATACGCTGTTCCTAAAAAGACATGGCCTTTTCCCTTAAGGATGCCCATTCTAAGTGCTTTTCTGTATAGGTGTGGGGTACTTAATTTCCCAAATAAACTAAAATTGCAAAGATTAATTTGACATTGTTCTTGCTATGAAGTGAGACCAATTCTGAGTTGGTTTTGGAGCAATAGTCCTTTTTCAAAAAATTCATTGGAATATCCAAATGCCTTTGAAGTTTCTGGTTCCAAAACTGCCATCAGCTATGAAGAGTCATCATTGTTTAAGACTGTCATCTAAAAAAAAACCAAAAAGAAGAAAGCAGAAAGTAATCTCTTCAACACATCTGTGCTATGAGTAGTATAAATACAAAATATATCTAAGTAGTATAAATACAAATATAAAATCACAGACAGTGCAACTTCAAGATATTCTCCAGTGCATAGCCAGTCCTCAGGGCAGAATATATGTTTATATTTAAACAGTCTAAACTGTATTTAAACCATACCTGAGAGATATCTGTTTGACCAAACAGAGATTTGATACATTCGCTGTAAAATCTATCCTACATCTTAAGAATATGTCATCTTTTATCCTTTTTTCTGTGTAGCCTTCAATGCTATTGAAAGAAAAGCTTAGAAAGTAACTTAGAAAGTTACTTATCATGGGATATAATACTCACCATCTCTGTATGTTGCAGAGGATCTGAAGTTGCATTTATTTTTTTAGTACCAATAGTTTTAGCATGTACTTTGTCTGCATTGAGGTCATCAATTGAAATCATACCAACATTGACAGCTCCAGAAATAAGAGATGGGTCAGAAGAGAAGGCTGTGAGATTTTACAGGATCCTCATTACTGATATAGTCAAAAGGAATCTCATTTTTCCACATGCTTTGCAAATAATCTGTGTACTTGGCCCTTGTGGTCCTCTTCAGTTATTACAGGTCACCAGCATCATATTTTCCAACAAAACTACTATGCTGCTTCATCAGTTTAAGCTTTCTCTACATGGACCCTTTTCTACATCTTGAGAACAAAGGTTCTTCTGTATTAGTAGTTCCATGGGACTACATAGCATTTCAGGAACTTCCTAAAAGTTTAGTTGTAATTCCTAAATTTACAGTAGAAATTGTGAATGAAAAATCTTTCAGACTTGCAGATGTATTGAGCACAGCTGTTCAAGAAAGGCAAGTTATGCTAGTTTAATCAAGATCTTCTGGAAGACTTTGAAAAGTGGTTCTGGAGCCTAAAAAGTTTATTCAATGCTTCAGATTCAGAGCTGGGATCCTGACCTCAGTAATTCCTTCCTTCTGCCTTTAACATTGTTTCAGAGCTGTTCGGCTCCCTGATAAGTAGTTAGTATTTCAGTCCATCCCAATGCTAGGAAATGCTTAGACTTTGTGGTGGGAAGGCAGCTCTTTCTGTTGGCTGTCAGGCACAGTTGACTAAAAGATTCCCGTTTCCATGTACGTAGGATGCAAATAGAAATGCTGAGCAATATCGGAAGAGGGTGGTTTGTGTGAAGAGTCATGAATGCTGCGGTAGCTACCATAGGCCTGATTTCTGACTCTCACTGCTAACTGGGAAGAGTCTCTGACAGAGATAACGCTTTAGGAAAGCAGTGTTCTGACTATGCTGCAATAGTGCGTGTGAATGGATCCGAGTGCGTATGACAGGATTCAGATTGTGTCTTTTCATTGCTTGTGCTGGTTATCATTGAATTGCTACAATCTACCACTGTTAACAGACTGACTTACTGTTAATTGACCTTTCTGGGAGCATAGAAAGATACACCTCTTGTCTCTCCCAAAACAAGAACTCCTTCTAGTGATGACCCTCAATTTACTTGTTAAAAAAACAATTCCAACTTCTTCAGCCTGGTGATTTTTACTTATTTAAAAATATTGGTGAAGACACATAGATTCATCAAGGAAAGATTGTACAGATTCCAGACGATTCTGTGGTTATTCCTTGCTTTAAGTCTCCCTTCTCCCTTCCCAACATGGTCACGTTCCTGGTTGCTCGCATGGGAAGGGTGTTACTGCGAAAGAGAGGGAAGGAGTCCTGCCAAAGACATTTTGGTTCTTTAATTTCTTTAAGTATGCGTATTAAAGTTTGGATGAAGAAAGGCATTTTGGAAAGAGGATATGGCATCAATGTTGTTTTAATTTAGAGTTTCTAGGGTCTGAATTGCAGGAATGTGCCTCAATATAGAGACCATTTCCTAATGAGGCACTCGGCATTGACCGGGCTTTCTAGTAAATGGAGCTGCCTGTTTCATATTGGTTGTCAGTTTGTATGAGGGATTTCCTCTATCATCGGAAAGGCAGGCCAATTGCAGGGCGAGGGTCACCAGCTAATGTGGTCCCAATTTACTTCCTCCTAGCATACTTTGTCTCCGTGAGCAGTTCACGGAGAAGCAGTGGTTGGGAGGCTGCTTCACCAGAGGGGGCCAGGGCTGATGCAAGAAAACAGAGCTGAAGGTTGTCTAACAAAGTCCAGATGTAGTGTGGCGAGCGCCAGCCAGGATTATACGCCGTACAGAAGCCCTCGCGACGTGTGTCATGCTGGAATTGCCGGAGACCCAAGGAGCTTTGGCCGGCTTCGTGGCAGCACATCCACTGCTCGTCTGTTAGAACGTAGCCTGTTTGCCATTTATTCCTCTCCTTGTCAAGCTAAGTTGTAATGATCAGGATATATTTATTGTAACAGGGTGAAGCGCTACTCTGCAGCTTTGAGTTGTAAAGGGAAGGCATATCTGAATGGGCTGAGGTTTTCCTGTCTGTGGGCTTTGAGTCTTAAACGCTTTGGGTTTTCTACTAGGAGCTGTTTGGAGCAAAGATTGTAATTTTCTGTGTTTGTACAGTGTCCAGCACAGTGGGGGCCCGACTTGACCAACCTCTGTAGACACTACTATGCCATAAATGTTACGTAATACTGACGAAAGTTTTAGGAGGCTCTGAAGTGTCTGTTTTCTGAGAGCCTGGAGTATTATTCAACTGAATTGTTTGTAAATCACTGTGTTCGCTTGTATTATTATATAATGTTTCATAATTATTCCCACTTCTTTTTTAATATACTGTAGCAGAAGTTAGCAGGAACTAGCTTGATTCCATGTTATTGGTGATGGGATCTCAAAATTTTCATTTTAAGTGGTGTGACTCCAGGTTAGGCTAGTACTGGGTACATTTTTATTATGCTGCCTTTTCCTAAAGAAAAGCAATTTTCAGATCAGTTCCTCAGTATTTTAAGAACATGTTGAGTTTTGATCCTGCACTTCAGCATGCTCACAGAACCACCCAGCTTTCTCCACATATTTCATAAACATATATTTTCTTCTATCACATAGATTGTTAATGAAAAATACTGAATAGTACTGGGCTCAGGACAGAGCTCCATGTAACCCACTTGATTTATTCAGTTATACTTGTAATCTGTTCTTAAAGACTATTAGTGAAGGAGACCTTCTGTCTTGAGAAGTCTTTTCTACAGCCTATCTGTATTTATCATTACAATGTCATTGTGCATCTGTAATCTCCATTACTGCAATTTAAGCTCATTACTATTTTTTTCTATCTGTTATGGACATTAAAAAAAAAAAAAAAAAAAGACTTTCTTGGCACTTCTAGCAGCCTTTTTGATTTATGATGGTATCTCCTCTGTGTCTTTCTCTAAACCAGGCAGTTTCAATTCTTCCAGTTTTTGTGTGTGTTGTCTTCTAGATATCTGATCATTCCCATTGTTCTTTGTTAATTTGATTTGTCTTTTTCTTTCTCCAAGTGTGGTATCCAAAGCTGGACAAAGCTCAAAATGAGGCCATTCCTTAGCTGGACTTGTTCATAAGCATGTCACGTGAGACAGTGTCAGAAACCTTAATGGAGTCTTCCCAAACCTCACTGGTTCCCACAGGTTCTTAAAAATAACCATTAATAGCTTTCATTATAGTAGATAAACTCTTTCCTAGTGTAGTCAGAGCAAATTTGAAGACATCTGATTTTTTTGAGTACCATCTCATTTGTTCTTTTCCTTTTCTGACCTAAAATTATATTCTCTGAGTATTGAAATAAATTTTGTTAGTCACCTGAGTACAGCTTTTAGTGCTGACTAACACAGAAAGGGCATGAGCACTTTGAGCTTCTTGGCTTTATTTTTTGATGGCTTTCACTTTTGACTGAGTAGAAGATCAACCTTTGTCTCCAGCTTCCTCTTCATTCTAATGTACGTTTCTAATGTCTACTTTTTCTCCCTTAGTACTTCCATTTCATACAGTCCCTCGCCGTTTCCTGTTCTTGCCATATACACTCTTGCTGTGTTTTCGTATGCTTAATTTAGTGAAAAGAGCTCCTTTCTATTTTAGTGAAGGGAGATAAGAAACCTCATGCTATTGAAAGTGTGGGTTATGTAGTCAGTTTAGTTGCCGTTCGGAGGAATCTAATACCTGTTTTTCCCTTCTACTTCTGTCTCCTCGTCATGATCATTCCTTCCTCTGTGGGCCAGCATGAATTGAGGGGCTGTTAGTTACCATTCCCATAAATTGAGAGGAATTATTTGGCGATGACTAGTAGTATTAATAGTTAGCATTTATGCAATGTTTAATATATATTTCATCTAGCCATCCAAGTCCCAAAGCTGTTTTCTCTGTGCTACTTTGTGCTTCCTCCCTGCAAAGATTTTGGCTGACTTTCCTTTTGAGGCCAAGGTACTGCAAAGATTTGTTTCTCAAGTAAATGTGGTTCATGGGATCGTGAGGAAAAGGAAAGAATTTTAGATTCCAGGATAGCTTCTCCCCCCAAAAAATGCTAGTTTTCCACTGTTGCTTGTTTCCCTGGAAGCCCTGCACACTGATACATGACACTCTTCTGCTGTGAACTTTTCCAAAGTGAAGTTCCACTGATTGGAGTCATTTCTCTTTGTAACAGGAGAACGTAAAACAGGTCAAAGGAGACTGACAGGCAAGCATTTTCCTCTTACTGCCATGGAGCTGTATCAGCATGACCACACTTCTGGCAGTTTTTATTACCACCCTGCCTGATGAAATGATACAGATTCTGTGAGGCATGCAGTTAGTCTTTGCTTTGCCTTAGCTGCCCTGATTTGAAACCATGTCTGATGAGAGTGATTACCCTATTAGCAAACAAATTTCTTCTTCAGGTGACATGGATACGATCACTGCAGGTAATTACTAAATGTAATGCTGTTTCTGTGACAGAACTACCATTGTTCTCCAAGAGCATCTGAGAGGTCCCAGTGGTCCAGTGGTGTCCGCTGAAGTTTAATGAGTGGAGGTACTTCTCAAACCATTGTCGGAAGGGGATTTAGGAAGTCTGGGAAGATGTATTTAAGTTCTCTGAGTGTGGTGGTGGTGGCTTCTTTATAGCTGAGAAAACAAAGTAGAAGTTAACGTTTGAGATGAGTGATGACATTCAGGGCACTTGGATCCATGTTTGCTTATTGATCTCTTCACAACAGTACCCACATACTTGCACTAGCAAGAGTGGAAATAGATGCAAAAGTGGGGAAAGAAAACATATGTGATAACAAAGTTAAGAACAGACAGACGAGCTTGAAGGGGACTTGCATGTCAGAGGTTTCAGCATGTGTTGGGCAGAACAGAAGGTACTCTGTTCGAAACAGCAGCAGACAGATTAATGTACTTTGCCAGGAAATTTTCAAGGAATAGTGAAACATTTTGAGAACTATTGTCACTTGTTGTGGACTCAGTACCTAAATAGTGCAGTTACAGCCTCATTTACACACTGAGTGGTATGTAGAGTCAGAGTAAAGTCATCTTTTTTCAGGTTCTTGTACCACCACTATCTATAGGGTCAAATGCAGCTTTGCAAAATTTGAATCTGCTGGGTGTAATACAAAGATGCCAAAATATGTAGGTTTTATAGTATATTATACATTTATAGTATATTAAACTGAAAGAGGGTAGGTTTACATTAGAAATTAAGAAGAAATTCTTCACTGTGAGGGTGGTGAGGCACTGGAACAGGTTGCCCAGAGAGGTTGTGAATGCCCCCACATCCTGGAAGTGTTCAAGGCCAGGTTGGATGGGGCTTTGGGCAACGTGGTCTAGTGGAGGGTGTCCCTGCCCATGGCAGGGGGGTTGGAACTAGATGATCTTTGAGGTGCCTTCCAACCCAAACCATTCTGTGATTCTATGATTCTGTTCTTAACTGTACTGACAGTGTAGCTGGCATACATGTGAGCAGACAGAAGTGGGGAGAAGCACTCTGTACACTTCTATTCAGGAAGCTATTGAACTAGAAACAGAAGAAACTTCTGGCTGAAGTGAATATATCCACTAATTGGGTCTCATCAAGCATTGCCAGCTGTCAAATTTAAGCATCATGGCTTTTGCCGAAGGCCTGTAATCCACCCAGATTATCAATCACAGCACTGCTTGCTCTGCCAGGCTTTGCTCCACAGTAATTGTTTCTGTCAAAGGGGGATCTCTGCCAGGAGCAGACCCCAGCACACTGACAGCAGCTGAGCAGGCACAGAAAATGAGGCTTTGTCATACCCTTGAACGCTGCTTCCTGAAGCACAGTGCAAGAAGCCCTCGCAGATTAAAAGAAAGCACCTTCTCTTTGCCATGTTCTCCAGACTTTTTTCCCATCATTTTTAATCTTCAGTTACCACAGTAACAGCACTCAGTGCAGCATCAGCGGTCTTTTCTGGGGCAGCATTTCATCTTCCCATGGTATTACTTACACTCTCGTTCCCCTCTCCCTCCTCCTTTTACCTTTACCCTCTGCCTCTTTACATACATTAAATAATAATGTATGTTCAAGCGAGCTCCTTGCCGCCACTGGTCTCACGGTGCCGGAGAAGGGAACTGTGTGTTGGCCACACTGTAAACAGCCATCTCTGCTTTCTGTTTGTGCCTTCACTCATGTCTCAGCCGGTAGTTTTTAGGGCATTGCAATGGCCACTCTGTAGGTCTGCTCAAAGGGGAAGGTTCTTTGCCTCACTGCGATTGAGCTTTAAGATTTATAAAAGTACTTTGGAGTTCACATGACAATACAGTACTTGCTGCCCTTTCTTTCTAGACATTTGTAACATTTAAAAAAGTACTCTTATGGACTAATATTTCCCAAGTTCAATCTCAGTCTTCAAAACCCTGTTTCATTCTGTTAGAAATATTCCTACATTTATCAATTATATTAAGATTTTCACATTATAGTTTTACAGCTTTTTAATTCACTGAAACTTTGCACAAATAAATATGAATTAACTGGATAGTTGCTGACAGCATCCACTGCCACTTTTACAGTATTTCTCAGTCAAGGAGTATGAACTCCTATAACTAAGTTATTTGAACAACATTGTCCCTGACTAGAAAATCAAGATTGCTGGACAAGTCTAGGTTAGCAGTTGAGGAACCTTGTATCCCATTTCTTTAAGCGACAACCAACCTGCGAGTGTTTGATATCAGTTAAAAGTCCTCCCTCCTACAGTGGGAGGACCAGGCTTGTTTGGTGGTATTAAAGAGTGAACAACACTGAGTGAGCTTTGTTTTCTCCAGACGACTGCACTAGGAAATCTAATTTTGGGCCTAAAAAATAGTAATTCCTTTGTCTGTGAATAGTTTTTCTGGACATGAGCGCAATGTAAATATTGTCACTGTCATTGCACATCGCAGCTGTACCGTATGGTGGTTTTCTGTAGTTATTGTGGCACAAATTGCTGATCTGATAGGCACTGTTATTTTCAGTTAAATAAAGAGAATGTATTAGAACAGGTCTTTTTAATACATACATTCAACAGAGCACTTACGTATTTATTTCTGTGAGACTTCTGTGCTCCAAATTTTGTGTTGAGAACGGTTACCCTCCCTCAGTTTCTGACAGTCTTTGTGTTAGCTGATGAGTTCATGAGATAGAGGTAAAAGCTCAGAAAGAGCTGTTTAGAAGAGCTCAGGATTGCCAATAGTTGTTCAATCAAGGAATAAAATTATGGGTGCATCTTCTTTTGCTTAACTTCTACAGTTTGTGGGGCAGTTGGGAAGGACCTGTACACGACTACTCCCTGTTTGTTGTCCAGCAACAGGATGTGCCTCAGGGATAAAATATTTGAGACTTTCCGACAATCGGTTCTTGTGGCTGGGTTGGTTTGGCATCACTCTTTCTGGTATTTGATTTGATGATGTGCAAAGGCTGCCCGGAAAATACAGTGAGTTTATGATTGCATTTAAATCTTGTCATTTAGACACATTGTTTAGGGAACTCTGAAGTTTTGGTGACAGAGAGGATTCCATTTAAACATGTAAATAATCTTGATGAGATAAACCCGTGAACATACTTTGTGTGAAGAAACAGGAATTTCCCATTGAAATTTCAGATATGGGAAGATTTTTTTATGACTTGTTTGAACTCAGTAAAAATACTGTGATTTTCCAAGATGAGTGTGTAACCATCCTTACTGATATTTCCTTGACTGGATGCAGCTTTATCTATACTAATTATTCCTGTTTGTTTACTTGGCACTGACAATTGTCTAGAAGACACGTGTCCCTTTAACTCATCGCCATTCAAAATGTGCTAACTTGGTACATTATGCTTATTTGTTCCTACATTTATTGGCATTATATCCCCAGGGAACACACAACACACTGAACAGTTTCACGCTAAAGCTATAAAGTAAAACTTTATTTGTGGTTACTTCTCTTTGGATGAAAAGCCTAACGAACCTGTGACTTTAACAACTGTCTTCTATAAAAAGCAATTCACATGTTGATAGTCGGTAGAAAGGTAGTGGCAGAAAGCAGAAGAGCATTTTACCAGCTTTAGTATTGGCTTTAATTTGTGTAAGATCTGTAACCGGTGAAGTGATAGATGATGCAAGGTGTAAGAAGGTGATGAAGTCAGAGATATGAGGAGACTGATTGGTTTCATAAACTAAGTACGTAGAAGGTTTTGAGTAGATTACAGATTAACAGTTGTATGACTTAGTATGTCAGTAATGTGTTTTCTACTTGAAGGAGGAATGACGGAAAGAATTGTGCACCTAGAAATATGTAATGAAAAGTAATGATCTAGAAGATAGAATCTATTGCATGTTTGGGATTTTACTGTGCTATTTTGAGAGTAACATAATAAAATCAGTGCTTTTTTTGCTTGAGAAGAGAAAAATACATAGTCTGCAATAGAGAATTTTAATCCCTGCCATCTTAAAAATTGATAAGGTAAAAATTAAGTCTAAACCGTACAGAATGAACTTAAGCTTCAATAAACAGTGAGCTGTTGATGAGCAGTGCCCTCAGCTAGTTTTGAGCTTATGCACTGAAAAACCTCTCGGTCTACATATTTTTTTCTCATGCACTGTATTAAGCTCCTTAGAATTCTGAATATAATTTCCCTTTTTGAATCAATCTGAGCCTAGTCCAGTACACCATATCTCAGGCTAGTGGATAGGTAATGCAGAGGAAAAATAGAGGTTTCATGTTGCAGTTGGAAATCTAAGATATATGCTGTCAATTACGACTGATTTCTTGATACTAACCCTTCACTAATTTAGATACTGAGTTGTAGAAATTGATAGGCTAATATATCAGATTTCTCAAAAGGAGCCATAGGTTTATGAAATTAGGTATCAGTTACTTATGATAGCTTCTGCAAATGGACAGGTGCTGATGGCTGCAGCTCCCATCAGTTCTGTTGAATTCATGGTATTATATTCTAAAGAATCCAAGTCTTTAAAAAATTATTATTCATGCCTTAGTGCTGAATAAGTTACGCATTTTACTCCTTAATAAGTACATTCTGTTCTCTACATCCCTTTTTTAAGATGAAAAAATATTCGTGACCAAAGAAAAGGTGTGTAGTTTTTCCCTAGAGGTAAAGTTTTTGCCAATTGACATTTCTGAACGTGTGTAGGGAAAGGCTAGAGATTTTTCTACTGGCTGCTAACTTGGGAAGCTGTAAGGATTCTGGTAGCAGCTGCCAACTCTGAAAGATAAAGATGAGAAAGTCAATACTGATGGAGACCCTGCTTGCAGTCCCTCCCTTGAGTGAGGGTCTGCAGATGATGCTGTCAAATACAAGGTAGTGATTTTGACAGATCATCTTTAGGGGAGTTGTGTTCTGCTGTCTCTGAGTGGCCCTATATTGAGCACAAAATAAAGGAGCAGTTTCTGTCTCCTCTTCTTTGCCTTCAGTGTGATACCAAAGGTTTGAGTCTTTTCAGTACCAAAAAATGCTTTTAGGGATTAATCCAAGATTGCGCAGAAAGGCAAACTAAGTCTCAAACTCAGTTATCGGAAGATTGCTGTCTGATTTTACTTGGCATAATCAAGCATTTATCATGCGGATCAATGAGGTGGTCAAGCACACTCAGTTTCAAAAATGGGTAAATTTACCTTTGCGATAACATGTTGCACAATTTGAGATTATCAGTAGTATAGGTGAATATTAGTCTTTCAACTTTCTGTAAAGCTTTAGTCTCCAAAGATATATCAAACTCTGATCACAGGATGGATGTCTGAAGAGAGCAATGGTCTTTTCTCTTGAAAGCAACCCTGGTGAAGGGGTAGCCATTTTATTAGGGGTTTTCTTCTCTTTGTTTGAGCACAACTTTACAGTCACAGAACTTAGTCTTTTGTTCTCTTTCTTTCTGTTTACCACCAATTCCTGCCTGTCCTAGTGTGAATACAAATATTTCCTGTAGTTGATTTAAAAAAAAAAAAAAATAGAGCGCTCACAACTGACTCCAGCCAAGTTGTTCTTAGGATCTGAACAACCTAGGTATCTCTTGTTTTTACAGTGAGATTTTTATTTGGAGGGGAAACTTAACTTTATAAAATATTTACTTTCACCATTATACCACACTTAATCCTTTTAATGGCGTAAGAAATTACTTTTCCCACTTTTTTCACCTTAACCTGAAACATAACTGTAATTTCTGATACTAAGGCAGTGCGCCCTCCATCTCCAAAACACTAGTAGATATATCCTTGGCTTTACCTCCTTTATTACAGTTAGCAACCAAAACTTCTGCCAACTGCTGACATTAATGGTGTTGAAAAATAATAAAAGGAATATAGTGATCCTTAAGAACACACACATACTTAAAACTTGGAAGACCGCATGGGTTTATTTGCTCTGTGGAAGTAATAAGTACAGTACCTTCTCATTCTAGGGGTTTTTTCATTTTATTTTTTTTAAGGGGAAACATATTGAGTTGTACACACAGATCTTCATCTTGTGCACCTTTCCAGTCTCTTCCACATCTCACAAAGAGACAGGCAAGATATCGGTGTGTTTTCCTGGACTGGAAGAAGAAGGATCCACTGATTGGGTGAAGCATAGACTAAGACTTACTCCTTACTGTCCATCTCTATCCTTTTCATCACTATCAGATGAGGAAAAGATACCTTGATGCCTCTTCCTCCTCTCTTCTCCCCTTTCCCATTTACCAGAACTAGTTAGTCCTTCTCCATTGTCAGCCAGCAATCTTTTTTTATAATACAGACAGGGCTTAAAAAATATGAAGGCTTCCTTGTTTCCTCCTAGGTCTTCTAGTTGCAAATAAATCAGTTTAGGTTGCCTCTGTCCTATTCATTCATCTCTAATTCTTCCTCTGCTTTTGTCATGGCTGTTTAACATGTAGCATCATCTATCCAAGTTTAATGACTTTGCAGTAGAAGGATTGTTAAGGAAAAAATGGTGGAGGTATGACTGGATGGTTTTCATCTTGTTCCACAGACCTTTTTTTTTTTTGGTGGTTCTATGGCAGACAAAATTGGCAAAAAAAAGGTTTTTTCTAAGCTTTACAGTGTGCTTTATGGTGCCCATTGGGTGGGCCTCTACTCATATGGAATGGCATAATGTAATGTAAATCACAGAAAGACAACAGATTAGGAATAGAGTGGGCAATGACAGGAATGCTGTCCGAAATGCAGACACCATAGAGAAATTCATCTGACCACACTGGCACATCTCTACCTATTGTGTGCCACGAACTTTGTGGAAAGGAAGACAACTTATTTTCCTGGCAAGAATAATTTTGGCACAAATACAGTAGAAAACCTGAATGTTACTTCAGTCTTTCCAGCTGGTACTGTTGTCTAAGTTTTGATGCAGAGTAGATAAGAAAAATCAATCTCTGCAGGAAGAAAAGAAAAAAAGAGAAAAAAAAAAGTGTTGGGTTATTGTGATTTCCTTTGCAAGAGCAGGGCAGATTGTCAGGAATCATCTCTCCAGCTCTGTGTATCGCACATGTGCTGCTCTGTGCTTAGGCAGGAATCCTGCCTCTGTGGACCAAACAGAGGGACAGTGCAGATGGACAGGAATCCTGTGTTTGCAGACCACACGCACGGACGGTGTGGACAGACAGGAATGTGATGTCTGTGTGCTTGCATGAGTCTTACAAGGCAGGGCTCTTCTACATGGTTGTCAACCCTAATAATTGGCCATACAGAGAAAATTCTTAGCTTTAATTTCATTTGGGGTAGCAAAGCTCTGTTGGTTGTCAAAGGAAATGCCCTTTCAACTCTTCCCTCCAGCAGTTACCGTGGAGGGTTTTGCCTAGATTCAAAGATGAAAGAGAGGCAGAAAAAGAATAATATTGATTTTCTTTTTCTTTTATATGCAACAGCTTTTAAAATTAATTTCAGAACAAGCATAAATAGTCTTGAGGTTTTGGTGTGTTTTTTTAAAAAGTTGCTATCAACACTGTTTATATCATGCAGACACAGACACATTCGTGTATATACCCAGAGCCGGGTTCTGGGCAGTTACAGACAGTCTGTGTAGAGATGATACTGAGCAGCTCACATCACTTTAGCATCTAGGAATGTGTATCTGTACATAACTACTTTTTTTGCCAAGAACAGCATGTATGGGGCAGGGGGGGTTTGCTATTAACAACTCTTTGAAGCTGCAGGCAAACGCAATTGAAGTGGTGAGTCATATAACAATAAAAATATGTAAGGCTAAAAGAACTGTGGTAAAAACACTGATATATACCTTACACAAATAAAAATACCTGGGTAAAGGAATGCTTTTACTATATTTATTGTAAAGATACAGTCACAATAGATAAAGATTTGAAAACTTCCAAATTACATCAACTAGGAAAGATGCAAATATACACGAGCAGATGGCCTACAAATGCTTTTGCCGAAGCAGGGCATCACGACTAGGTTTTAAGCTTTTACAGTAGGATGCATCTTGTATATAAATTCCTAGATGAGATTTTGCCAATCGGTTTTCATAGGTGTCACTGGACTGAGAAACTTTCTGATTTCGGACTAGGGGAAGGACTGAGACAAAAGCAGACTAAGGCAATTGTGTTACACAGCTTTGTTAAGTTGAGCATAAGCAAGTGGGTTTACTTGGGAAAGGAGAACCGAATAGAATAATGAAGGAAAGAGGGACTAAATAAGGTAGAAGAGAGTAAGATGAGCATGGTGTGGAGTGAAGCTGAAGTGAAAATGGAATGATGCCAATCAACTATGCCCAACAAAGCTTTTTGTATTTTTGATATAAATACTTTCCTGTTCTATGGGATACTACATAGGTAACTTAGAAGGCTTGCCTTCAGATGTTAATAGATTTTGTAAGTCTAACCTTATTGCTGGTGCTTAACGTTGGCACTTAAATTGTGCAGGTTTAAAATAATTGCAGGATTCTTATAATGTTGGAATGCATTTCCAGCCTTAGGATAACCTGAGACATCCTTTACATTTTGCTTTGTAAAACACATGTATCACTAACCTACCAAAGTTTTTGAGTGTTTATGCTCCAAAGTACATTTCAGCTTGTTTTTCTCATTGCTTTTTTGTCTTTGTTTTTCTCTCAATTGATAAAATATGAGATGAAATTTTTAGCTTGGACCCACAAACACACCATGAGAGGGGAAAAATGAGCAAGGGGAGAAGTACAATCAGGAGTTTTCAACAGTTTGAATAATGAGGACCAAGACAAAGACTGGTATTTCCTTTCACACTATTATAGAAGTAGCATTTCACATTTTTTTATTCAAGTGAGTTGTCCTTAGTGGTATGTATCAACGTAGGTTAAAGAGACTGAATAAACTGTGTATATTAAGCATTCAGCAGACACATGAACTAAACATAAGAGGCTTGCTGCTGTTCACTTGAGAATTTGTAGCAATTCGACCTCCCAGCATCTTAAATAAAGGCATGGAGCACAGCATCAGAAAACTCCACTTCCTTGCAACATTTAGTGCAAGGATATAATCAGATGCTACATCCAAACTCTTACAACTTGAACAAAACAGGCTAGTTTGGACCAGCTTTTATCCTAAAGTCCTCCAAAGAAGAGTTTAAATGACAGTTCTATCCATCTGCTTAGCTGAGCTGTAGTTCCCACCAAGTAACTTTTCAATTTATTGACCATTTTCAACCAAATTTGACAGAGGGAAGGAAGTCTCAAAGATCATGTAACTTATAGGAACTTAATTAACATCCACAGCTGGGTAGAGGAGAAAAAAGCCCAAAGTAGTGTCCCCACACAGGGAAAGGCAAGGAGAATCAAGCCGTGATGTATTTTGTTTGGCTGTAGCATATGCATATGGCCGGCCATTCAGAACATTCATACTTTCACACTGGTCCCAGCTGACTCTTGCCTGGAGACACCATGGGGGAGGCAGGCTGGAGAAAGAGATTATTATAGGGTTGAAGGCCATGCTTAGAAGATGTAGGATACAAATCCAAAGCACACAGATTTCATTAGCCAGCATAAAATGGGTAATAAAGTGAACTCTTATGCTCTTCAAGGGTAGCCATGCTGTCTGCAAAAGAAATCAGTTCTTAACTGATGAAAGAAGTAATGAAGACAGCACAATAGATGGAGAATGGATGTAGCAGCGTGATTTAGCAAAAACCAGTTGCTGTTAAGCTAATTTAAATAAATGAGTCTTTTTTGCTCTCAGGGCATGTGGCAGCAAAGGATACTGATCTTCTATTCTCTGGCAGGAAATTCTGCAGTAAGGCCCTTCTCTGCCATGGCGTAGAACCGAGATCAGACTTGTTCTAACAACCTGCACCATAGGGCAGACTTGTAACACAAAAAACACTTACTTGCTTGCTTTAAACCTAGAGTAGGGAGGTTTTATATGCTCACTACTGGAAGGTGAATATAACCAGTTCTCTTATTTCGTCTTAAGAATTAAAACAGCAGCTCATTTTGCTTGCTGCTACGGTCTTCAGATCAATTTCAGTAAATAATTTCTTTGGTTTTGTGTAGTGTGAGGGATCCAGGATTCTTTGAGGATGTAGTCACAGAATACCATTTGTCCTTTTGATCCTGCCTGAAGGGTTTTTTGATGCGTAGGCCACCCAGTCAGTACAAATTAGGTTTACAATATGGTGGTAAACGTTCTCAGGCTCCAACCCTCACTCAGACTCTTTGAGATATAGAAAAACACACCTTACTGAGCTTTCTGCTGAACACCCTTACATGCAATGGAAAGATGCCAAAGGACTAATGTACTTGGTTTGTTCCTGAGTAGTTAACCATGAGAGAAGGAGAGATTTTATTTTTTTTTTTTAATTTTTTTTTCAGTTTCCTTTTAAATCTAGGATTGGGCAGATTCCAGCTCTTGTGAAACAAAGACTTGAGAAAGGCAGTTCTGTGTACCACTGATCAGTCAGTCTTAAACACAGCTTGAGCTATCTCTAAACAGAGTACAAGAGAACTAAAGGAACTATAATGTTCATATGGTAGAACACAATAAGGAATCCCAAACACAAGATCTGATTTGGATTGTATTTTGTGTCACTGGTTTTCTTTATACAGGAATCAGAGCAATAGTTTTCAATCAACTTTGTCATCAGGCGAACCCACAGTTAGTTATTTGTTCATCTCCTAAGGAACTTATAAAGCTCCAAGAGATGCGTTCCTGTACAGGGAAAAATTCAATTCAAAGTTTGTTTTTTAAATTCATCCACTTATATCTACATGTGTCAAGCCTTGGAGAAAACTTCATATCTAAATGATCTGCCTCCTTTAGTTTAGTTCAAAGGTTTTTGAATATGAATTCTCCAGAATAAAGTTTCTCTGTAATTATCACATGTGGGGAGATGAATAGAAAAATGAAATCATTAAGCACATAAATTAACCAGGCTGATAAAGTCTTTCACTTTATAATGTAACATCGTTGTAACACTGCCAACAGTCGATGCAGAAGCCTCTATCTCAGGTAGAATCTGTGTTAAATCCTGCAGGATTTGACAAAACCCAGCAGCTGCATGCTGCACGTGCTCTTTGTTGGGCTCACAAAAACACAGGCTCCAGGATGTACAGAACTATAGTAATGGGAATTATTTTCATTTGTATGCAGCTGACATTTTGTTGGTTTGCTGCTAATAGAGGAATCTCAGTTGCTAATCTTAAACGTAACCAAAAGGAAAGCCAAACCTAATGATGTGTCTTTTAAACCTTACAAACAAAAATGACTACTCAGCATGTACCATCTTTTGACAATTTTTACAAATTTGACAAATGTCCCCCAGATCGTTAAAGGTCATGAATGGGAAGGGGGCACGGAGTAAAACACTTGACACGATCTTTCAGAGACCCTGTGCTCAAGGTAGGTATACACTCGAGGCAGGTATAGATATACTCAGGGTAGTTATGAAGGGCATCACAGTCTAATAACAGGTGAGGAGGGATTATTCTCTCCGTGTCTCTGGCAGCCAGATTCCAGCAGGGAGCTGGATGGATATTTACAGAGCATATGGCTCACTGCGTGTTCTCAGCAAATAGAAAAGGACTATCTGAAAGGCTTTGCAAGAACATAATTTTCAGAGATACTGAATTTGGCTCACGCCTTAGGAAAAAAAAAAAGCCAGAGTTTCTCCATTATATTTCTATGTTGTTAGTGGTGAAAAAGTTTCTAAACTGTTGTATTTGCTTGTGTGTGCTTCCAGTGAAACATTCAACTCGACTGATATGGGATGACTCCTTTAACTCACTGACACACTGTCTCTACCACGTATCCATTTGTCACAAGTACAGTCATTATATTAATGTTTACCTAATGTGGGCCTTTTTAAACTCTACATTAAAGGCTTAATAAAGCTTGTTTAGACTGGTTAGCAAAGCCAGAAATTTCCCTGCTCAAATATTTCATGAAAACTGAGAAAGTAGTCACTGATGTCATGGTTTCTGCTGTGTTGCATGGTAGAGAAACAGATTTGATGCGAACTCTTTGAATAAGTTACTGCGATGAGAGTATGAAGCAGACTAGATTAATATGGAGAATGCACAGCTTATGAGCTAGTATCTGCTGTTTATTAGAGGTCCTGTCTAGAGATAGAGAATTGTGTGATTCCTACGAATAAAATTTGGTTTCAAAAACTTGCCAGGGGAATAGTTATCAGAATAGGAGCTATCCTGCAGAAATGCTCAAGAAAGGTATGTATTCTCATTATAACATGCAACTTAGTGCAAGCTTTCAAATAAAAACATTCTCTAAAATATACTATAAACAACGTCAGTAGTTAAACCTGTGGGTTTCAAATTTATATGTGGAATTGCACTATAAAGGGCTGGTCAGACCTGGACTTTTACCAGCCATGTTCCAGAATATGTCTCTGACTTTCCCCTACTTTATGGATCTGCATCAGTTCTGGTTTTTTTCCTGTAATAATTTAACTGTGATAAAATCTATTAATTTGGACTTTAGGCTGGAGGTGCACAAAACAAGCTGCCAGTGTAGCCTGCAGTGTACATAAAATAACTTACTCTTAGGAACCGCCAGGTGAGAGTGTACTTTGAAGCAGTACATCCGTGAAGAAGGAACTTAGTGATTCTTAAACAAAATTCACCATGGCTATGGTTTTGGCAGCTAAAATATTATACAAGTGCTGTTTGGAATGAAAGTTTTCAGGTGTTGACTGTGTTAGAAATAGTCTACTCCATGGTAATTTCCTTGTTTACCCAAACATTTAGTGATTATAGAATACAGGCAGAAGTAAACTATATGATAATCAGAAAAAGCATAGTGAAAATATAGTGAAATCCATGTAGGTCCATGAAAAAACAAAAGAGAGCCCATTTAAAAGAAGTGCTGATGCTGACCATTCACATTTATGATTAAAACACGTTTATCTCATCTTTTCTCCTGGTGCTTTTTTCTTTTAATATAACTGCCTGCTGTAGCAAGGGACAGGGCAGAGGCCAGGATTAAATAATGACAGGAAGCAAGAAGGGCATTAAGGATGAGTGTATCAGAGAGGAAGAAGTCCTGGGGAGTGGGGGGGGGAAAGGGAGGATGGACAAGATCTCATAGCACTAGAGTATAGTCTAATATATAACCAGAGGAAGTTGGATTCTTTTACATGCAATACCCTTGCAAATGTTATGCTCTAGACCTGCGGTACAGAATCTGGTCTGCAGACCTCTTGTGGCAAGTTCTCCAAAGTCATTCCTGGCTTTGAGTTAGGAGCTTGAGAGTATGCGATGGCTCTTCAGTAATTTTGAGGATAGACATTAGTCTAAAGGGTTTGGGACTGTTCTTTTGCACAGTGATTATTGGGAGACTAATAAGCATTGTTAAGGGCTTTGACAAAGTGTGTGGTTTTAGAGGGGGGGTGATTGGCAGGGAAGGAATAAGGTTACGAAATCTTGTCTGTCAAAAGGAAAAAAAAGAAACCTTCTGGAAAAATATTAAGAAACCTATGGAGTTGTGGAGTTTTGTCCTGCTTTTTTCATTCTAGCATTTTACCTGTACATGCATGAAGAAGGTACCTGTAATGGCACATCGTATTTTTTAAGCAAAATTTGGATCTGATGTCCAGTTCTTATCATCACTAGTTCTGCTTACAAGCTCTGGAGATTTTAGACAAAAGCACTCCTGACACAACTGATTTGTCTGCACTGCTCATTTATTTTCTCACAGGACACAGTGGTTAAACCACTTTGTTGTTCATACTTTTTACAGTGATGTAGAAATGTTTGCCCTAGGATCTGAGCCATAACCTCATAAGGTGGGAGAGGATTGTATAAAAGCACCATGACAAAGCAGTTCAGGACTGCAGGATGTTGGAGTGGTTCCCCACAGTAAAATAAACGGTTTGTTTTTAAATCACTGCGACAGCCACACGCTCCACAAATTTCCATCCTTTTGAACATTTTTTTCTGGAGTGGAGCAATAGGAGAGAAACTGAGTTCATGTATTTCCAGTTATTTTAAAAATTTCCAAGTTGAAGTTTGTCAGTTAGTATTCCAGTCCTAAGCAGAAGCTTTTTATTTCCAGGTTTGACATAAAAAGAATCAGAAGAATATCATAACATTCTATTATATGTTATATATTATATTATAGTTGCAACACTGCTTGGAATTTTAATGTTGGAAAATATTTTTTAGTGGCGTCCATCAGGAAATGAACTGCTTTTATTCCATCTCTTGATTTTTGCCTAATTCCTATGATACACGTGTAAATTAGTTCCTGTTGTGAAATCACAATACTGGTTTTGGTGTTTCCTTGCCAAGACTTAGATTGGCACTCTTAGATTAACAGCAGAAGCAGCGGAAGGTCAGGTTGGATGAAAGGGGGAACACAGAAAATGTCCTTCCAGGTGAACTGATCCTGTATGATTGTCATCACCAGGATGCTGCAGAGGCAATCTCTGCGTTAGAATGTCCAAAGGGCTGTAATGGAGCTAAGCAGCTAAATCATACTGAGCAAATAGGAGGAATTTTGGAACTTGGCTCCCTCTTCTTTTGAAAACTCAAGTCTTGATAGCTGTAAAATTATGTGTAGATGAAAATCCCAAATACTAAGAATTGCAGCATATTTTATATTGGAGCGGACCTCTGCGTCCAACCATCTGCTGAGAGCATCACTAGCTAAAGCAGCTTGCTCAGGGCCTTGTCCAGTTGCATTTTCAGTATCTCCAAGGTTGGAGATGCCGCAGCCCCTTGGCAGCCTGTTCTGGTATTTGATCAGCCTCATTATGAAATGAATTTTCCTGATCTGTAACGAGAATTTTCTGTATTCCGATTGACATCCATCGTCTCTTGTCCTGGCCCCTCCAGAAAGAGTGTGGCTTCATCTTCTCTATTACCCGTATAACTACCCATAGGTAATTAAAGAAGCCTTCTCTTTTTCAGGCTAAGCCAGCCGAATTCTCTTACTCTCTTCTTATAACCTCCTGCCAAGTATTAATAATAGGATATTGAAGTGAAATGACAGAAGGACACAACCTTTTCAATTCCACTTCAGAATTTTGAGAGATGCTGTGCTCTAAATGTTTAGATCTTCGTATTATTTGTATCTCCTGTATTAGCGCTAACATAGGAGATCTTTCATACGGTAATCATAAAACATGCTGCCTCTCTCTCTGGGAATAGCTATTTTTTCTCTCAGAAAAGCTAGTATGCTGTACTAACATTCTCCTAAATTTTTGCTTTTTTAATACATTTTCTTCACATATGTGCTGAAAGTCATGTAAGAAGTTGTTATTTATTATCAAACCCAAAAATTTCCAAAGAAATGTGAAATCATTTAAAATCAGTAGCTATTCTTTGCAAAGAATAAATTGTTAGAGCCAACCTTAAAAATAATAAAATAATAAATATGGAGAAAGTGCCTTTACAATAAACTGATTAAGTATTAATGTAGCCTGTTTCAAGTAGTGATTTATGAATAGTGAGTCAGACTTGGAATTCAAAAGTTGTTTGACAAAACAGAGCAAACAATATAAAGATTTTGTATAATGATTAAATTGCTTATTGCTTAAGCTCAATTTACTATTAGCTTTTGTTAAATTAATCCAAAATAAAATCAAATCCAGATCCAAACCCTGGACCTTCTCTATAATGATCTGAGTACAGTCAAGCAGAATCTGCATTCTCTAGCCTCGAGATGCTCATTAAAATTAGGGTTTTCAGTGAGAAACCATTCAGTTATGAAGGGATTGAATCAACCACTGGCATTTTTACAGTGAGCTTTGAGTTTCCATTTAAGACATCTAATTTTAGTGCATCTCTGATGATTTAATATGTCTAGCTATACATAATTTACTGTGTATCATATCTAACATAGATCTGGCTAGCCTTTTTATATTTTTGGAATACGAGGATTTCACAAAGCTCAAAATGGGGATTTTACCTTATGAGCTGGGAGGAGAAATGCCGTCACTCGGCTGTGGGTCCGCTCCAGGTGTGAGTGCCCAATGACAGCGGCACCCGGGTAACTCGAAGTGAAGCAGCTGACACAGGGACGACAGTTCGCTTTGCAAGACCCTAGACCCAGCTCTTTCATAGTCCCTTCCAGGCTACTCATAGAGTATTGCTGCCACCTGAACGGTCCTTGTAAGCCCTTCTGGGGAGGGGGGACATGTTGCCCAGGTGGATTTCTTTCCTTTTTTCTGTGTGTGTGTGTGTCTGTAGGTGCTCATTTCAGAATAGTATGTTAAAAGGGCTTTATCTCACTAACACTGTCCTTTGCAGACAGAGTCCTGTAGTATATTTTAATGTTCATTGCAATTGCTTACCTAGAAAAGTAATGTTAAGGGTATTCCATTTATTCTTAGACAATGTATTTTATATTTTGTCTTTTTAAAAATCATATATCCTCTGGATCTTGAAATTTCCTAAGAAGTTGAAGAGAAGCTAAGAAACTTGTTTCATATTTTGTTAATTCTTTGCTTGACAATATTCAGCTTGTAATTTTATACACCTCTATTATGTCACCTTTTCTTCCCAAAGACTTATTTATTAACTTTTTCATTTCCTCATAGGAAGGCTTTTCTGTAATTCACATTTTTCTGACCAGTCACAGGATTTTCCTACTCCTCGATATATCAGTTGAAAACTGATTTGCATATTGAAACTGGGTGGACTCCTTGAGTAATAACCTATGTTCAGCATTCCTATTTTCAGCTTGTTCACCCTTTTTTTTTTTTTAAACTGATTTCTTGTTTGTTTATTTGGTTGTTTGGTTTTTTTAACTGGCTTAGGCACATCTAACTGATGTTTTCATTGAATTGTTTTCCCAATTGTTGTTTGAACCTTAATCCCAAGGTTCTATAAGAAGAAATTAGTTTCTTTGTACACACGTGTACAGCACAAGGTTTAGTAAGTACGAGTCAGATGAGCCGGTTAATTGCAAAACTAACTTAGCCTCAAAGCGAAGTGGTTGGAACGTGTCTCAGTTTTTACCAATCCTCTATAGTAATACCTATTGATGGTTTATGTACGTCTCTTATTTGTTTCCATGTATGGATTTTGGACATACAAGATAGTATAAATACCTTATTCCCTTTAGTGCCAGTGATCACATTAGAAGGTAGACTGAGTTTCTTCTTTTTTTTCCTGAACAGACTCAGAACCGTATGAAGCTGATGGCTGACAACTATGAGGATGACCACCTCAAATCCTCATCCCATTCCAACCAAACCAACCACAAGCCCTCCCCTGACCAGGTAATGTGTCTCTTTTTTTCGCTTTTAAAGTAATTTTTACTGTAGGGGCTGATTATTTTGAGTCATATGCAATTTTTCCCCAACATGCTTGCAGTACCTTGGAATAAAAATAGCATTCCAGAGTGCAGTTATAAACCAGAAATGGTTGTTGCTGTTGTGTCGGCTTCCTTGAAGACTCCTGAAATGCGAACAAACGGTTCCCAGTACCAAGCTGTTATTAAGTGGGTGGAGAAGAAGGGGCAGACAATGAAAGGGAAGAAAGAAACATTACTCTCTTAAAATGCAAGACTGGAGTCCTGTCTGGCATATTCAGACTTTAGCAACTCAGGTTTACTGCTTGAGTGTGTGAAGTGTCCAGGACTGTTTCTTGTCGTCAGTAGCAGGCAATCATGCTCCAGGATCAGCTTTCTGATCTATGGATTGCATACGAGCAGTTCCCTTCATTTCCCATGAGGAAATCCCGGCCTCTGTGCCAAATGAGCACAGACTGCTCCCTCACAAACTCAATGGGCCGTGAACTGAAGGAAAATCAATTTACCATCTCCAAGGCAGCGAGGAGCCTCCTGTGTCGTTTACAAAGCACAGCCGTGTGCTTGATAACTATCAGAGAGATTACCTATCCCTTGTGTAGCACAGAAAATGCCAACATAATTGCATATCCCATGTTGTAATCTCATCCATTCCAGTTTAATTAAAATATTAGTAATCATTAATCACTGCCTTGACAAAGTGAAGGAATGTTTGGCACTCCTCTTTGCCCTCTGGCTCATCTAGAAATTGTTGAGATTTGAAGGACGGCATCTCAATCCAGACCTTTAAGCACCAACCTAGTGATATGCAGAATTTATGAGTGAGGTACAAGAGGAAAATGGCAAAAAACAATTACATATTCACCTTGCAAAAATAGATCTTTAAAAATCTCTTTTCATGTCTGTATCAGAAGACAATACAAAGCAGAAAATTTCTTATTTTCAGAGCAACTTCCTTTTGCATCTTGTTTTAATACCCTCCTCTAGGTGATAAAGAACTGTAAATTGACTAGCTTGAATTTTCTGCAGTGTTTTTGGAAAATGTTGGTCTTCCTTCTTCGGGAGAGTACAATTGTTAACACTGCAAATTAAATGACTTTCCTAATCTCAATTTGGAGGACATGTTAGAATATCTGTTGTTTCTACATCGCCAGCCTATAGTGAAATGAAGCCATTTCCAGAATGTAACATTAGTTAGTACGTGCTTGCAAATGAATACAGCGTAGCATTCACGGATGAAAAGACAAAATTTAAAGAAAAGATAGAACTTAAACATTTAAGGAAGTTCTTGCAAAGACTTTGCGGGAGAGGGCAGTAGGGAGGAGAAGGGTCTGATTGCACTTTTCCTTTGCAAAGGGGCATTTTAAAAGCTGACAGAACCTACAAGAGAGCAAACCATGCTGTACTTCAAAGTGGCTCAGAATGTTACATAAGGAATTAAACACTTTTTACAACTATTTGTACTTATATATGTGCTTTAATTACTAACCAACTCTTTATTTCATTCCCATGCTGCTCTGGGGCTTTTCTCCCATTGCCACCCCTGCAACCGCTAGGATGAGGAGGAGGGTATTTGGGCATAACCAGTCAGATGCTCTTAGTGCAGCCATTTTGTTCAGAACGGTGAGAATCAACTTTTCTTGCCAATAGTAAAGTTTCCAGCAGTCACTCTCGCATCTTGCTCCCGTGTGCTTTGTGAAACCTGGTTGTGCTCCTTCCCCCTTGCTTCCGTAGTCTCTGCATGAGGGTGTTTCTCGTGTGATTCTGTGTAGTTTGTGATTTTCTTCTTCTAATCATCATGTCATTGTTTCATGATATTGTGGGGAGAACTTTCCAGGGCATGTAATTGAGTTTCTATGCAAAACAAACTCTTAATGTGTATGAGAGAACAGGAAATGTCTCTCATATCATTTATCATTGACTTCATGGAGGAAATGTTTTCAGTCAGATTCTTTTTCAAAGCAATTTGCACTGTAGCCAAATCTATGTATGCTTTTTCAATTCTGGTTAGTAAAGAATTTGTTCAGAGATAGTGTTCCTCCTGAAGATAGTGTTCCTCCTGAAGGTTTTAAGCATGTTGACATTTGCTGCTGAGATTGCTGCCATGCATGCTGACCTAACTAGTCACAGATATTTATCAGCTCAGAATAGATGTTTCTTGATATGGACCAGGAATATAAATTTTCTGTAAATTTGATAGCAAAGAGGAATATCCCCTTAACCTTCCCCTCTCCCTTCCATTTCCCTCATTCTCTCAAAACAGTGGGAGAAAAATTTGTAGCTATTTGTCATTTAAAGTACATTTTGTTTCTCTATGTCTGCGCCCACAATTTTCTTTTTTCTGCTGTTAAATTGTCTCCACAATTTCCAGAAGAGAAGGCAGTACACAAGACAGAGCCCTTCTCATGCCTGTTCTCTAGTAAAGAAGAAAACATCCTTTACTAACCAGGAGCATCAATATATAGCTACTAAAGTCAAATATCGACTACTAGGCTACAGTACATAGGATTCATTTATGCCTTGCCGTATCAGTTTTAAAGCTGAATAAATTTATTTGAAGTACTTAAAGTATTTTAAAGGATTGAGGTGCGATGACAGTCTTTTAAAAATGTATACGAAACTTTTTCTTTCTTCATTATCCTTTTAAGAAAAAATATTTCACATGAGATTTTTCAGTTTTTCTCAGCTTTTTCTTTTCCATATCAATTATTTGAAAGAAAACTCTTCCAAAAATTTCTGTGGAAATTTTGGTCCCTTGCATTTCTTAAAATTATTACTTTATGTTAGATTTGTAAAACATTAATGAAAGAACAAGCTACTCTCTCATCTCTTCACGCTTGCTCAGTTAACTGCAGACTTATAAGTCTGACTGACTGTATAGATCAGATCCCTCTTTTCAAGTCAACCATCTGAAAAATTTAATCCAACTGTGGCAGTGTCAAACTTGAATTTCATGCCTTGGGGTTTGAACTGAGAAAATCTCTTTAGTAGAAAAATTGATAAAGTGCTTCATTACTTTGCACTCACTGTTGATTTCACATTCTTTTTGTATCACTGCTCTTACAACGGTTGTGTGTTAGTATATGATGTTAAAAGTTTTAGAGGCAATGCTTGTAAAGATCCGTCGAAGCATGGCAATTAAACAGGAAAGATCAGGTAAGTGAGTGATGAAAAGGAAGAAGATGCTCGCTATGAAGGTAGGAATAATTCTGATTTTCCTTCTAGAGCAAACATGGAGGTTGTGTAGAAAACACTGATAGAAAGATCTTTCTCTTTCCCTCTCCCATCTACTGATACATTTGTGACTGCAACTGTGCTAAGAGTATGGTTTCTCCTAGTTTACTGAATTAATGGGTGGCTCACATTAAATACAGCATATCTCTCCACTTTGTACTTGAGGCATTTTCCTCAAGAAAGCATGGTACAGAATATCCTAGTCAAAAAAATGAAGCAGCCAGCATCCTTGCCTTACATGCATCTCATCTGAGAAATACGTCAGCCTCAAGACTGTCTTGCATACATCAACAGGGAAAGCATAAATGTGATTGATGCCTCCCAAGCCAGTTATTCCCAACAAAGTACATGTTATTAGCATGATATTCCACTTACATTCAAAGAAAACGTCCTTATTCTCTTTGTAAAAGCAAAGATATTGTAAGTCATGGAGTCTCTAACCTACATATGTTAAATTAAACTTATATATTACGATGATAAAAAGGTGACTGATAGCATGGGACTTGGCGATAACTTTGTTTTTTAAAGTTCCTTTAGGTCTGAGGATGTAATCACCTCTGGTCAATACTGAAGATAAAATGGAGACCACCAATATATCTACAATAGCAAACTACATTATTTTATTTTTATGTTTGGGGGTTTAAGGCTTTTCCCCTCCAGCATTCTGGAATTGACTGAAAATGTTAATATTTAATTATGCCAGTTCTGTACGTGACAGTATTATCAGATATAGCTCCCCTGAAATGGAGCGCTGTTTCTAAACACGTGCGCTCTTCCTGTAGTTTCAGAGAATGGTAGTTTACATCTCAGTTTACAGTTCAACATAAATACCGTCTTTCGTCCTGAAATAGTCTTTCCTAGCCTTTTTCTCTAGGCTTGTTTCCTTGCAGTCTGACTTTCTTATGACTCCATTTATTCCCCAGATGGAGCTCTATCCTCCTCTATATCCAAGCGTATTCCAATGTGCTTTCTCATGAGGATGCCCCTTTGTATTTCTCAAGTACTAAAATGGTCACACCCATGGCTTATATTAGTTATTATTCACTTTTATAAAAATTAATATGAATTTACACTTTATGATATCTAATACATACGAAAGGATATGTGTGTATGCATGTGTATCTTGTAAATATGTACCATGTATGAGCTATATGGAGGAAAGAAGAAGGAAGGCTTCCATACATAAACTTCCCAAGCTGCTGAATTAATCTCGTTTTCTCATGAAGCACAGCCATGCTATCTACCATGTGTGAAAGTGTGGGTGTGGTTCAGAAATCTGCTTGCGTCACCTCTGCCATCAGAAATGAGGAGAACTGCTTTTGTTGAACAGGTGTAGTGGGCATAGGACTACAAAAAACTGTTGGAAGAGTGAAAGACAGTCAAATTAAAGGGCACAGGGAAAAGTGAGGACAGAATGAAAGTGCTAAGGGCAAGAACAGGGGAAAAGCAAAACTGAAACTCTGACAACTGAGAGACTGGGAGGTGATCCTGCCCCTCTACTCCACTCTTCTGAGACCCCCACCTGGAGCACTGCGTCCAGCTCTGGGGGCCCCAGTACAGGAGAGACATGGAGCTGTTGGAGAGAGTCCAGAGGAGGGCCACAAAGCTGATCGGAGGGATGGAGCACCTCTCCTGTGAGGACAGGCTGAGAGAGTTGGGGTTGTTCAGCCTGGAGAAGAGAAGGCTCCAGGGAGATCTAATTGTGGCCTTCCAGTACCTGAAGGGGGCCTACAGGAAAGCTGGAGAGGGACTGTTTATCAGGGAATGTAGTGACAGGACAAGGGGTAATGGGTTTAAGCTGAAGGAGGGTCGATTTAGATTAGATGTTAGAAAGAAATTCTTTACTGTTAGAGTGGTGAGGCACTGGAACAGGTTGCCCAGAGAGGTTGTGGAGGCCCCCACATCCTGGAAGTGTTTAAGGCCAGGTTGGATGAGGCTTTGGGCAACGTGGTCTAGTGGAGGGTGTCCCTGCCCATGGCAGGGGGGGTTGGAACTAAATGATCTTTGAGGTCCCTTCCAACCCAAACCATTCTATGATTCTATGATTTATCCTGGTATGTAATTTATACATACTGTATGTGCGTTTTTAAATATGCGTGCTGTTGTAGAGCATTTTTCTTCCCATCTTACATGGTTCTGGCTTGCAGTATGAGTTGGAGCCTAGCAGATGCTGTCACAGACAAGCTTTTTGAACTCATTCTGTAGAAGCATTTTCTGTTAATGGTTGCCAACAAATCCTGAAGTC
The DNA here is from genome assembly GCF_011004875.1 of Balearica regulorum gibbericeps. NCBI lineage: Eukaryota > Metazoa > Chordata > Aves > Gruiformes > Gruidae > Balearica > Balearica regulorum. The sequence goes on from NC_046184.1 coordinate 68,181,953, forward strand.
ACAGATATGCCTGCTAAGGAGCAAAACATTTGCTTTTGCTGTGCTTGAATTCCAGGACCAAAATCTGAAAATGAATTTTATGCTTATTAGAGGAACAGTGGAATGGTCAAAGAGCTAGCATTGAACTGGAGTGCATAAAAATGGGGATTTTTCTAGATGATGAAAGTATTGACAAGGTCCTGTTACCTAAAAATAATGCAAGACAAAAAGCCTCTTAGCTGTGACGTTTTTCTTTAATACTTGAGTTTGACAAATTTTAACACAGAAGCAGTAAGTATTGCGAGTTGACTGCTGAAGATGCTAGCATAATTTAACACATCTCTTAAGATTTAAAAGGTGATGTCTTTGAGCAGTAAGTCATAACAGGAAAATATCTGAATAATTTTTAAGAACTGAACAACAATCCATTCAAGTAAATGTGATAGACTCATTGCCAAAACCAGTATAAATTATAATTCACAGCATCACCAGATTACACGTATTTGTTTTGTACCAAAGGCTACATTTTTAATATTGTCATTTGACTTTACCAAGAGTTTTTCTGTAGACAAGAGTCATCTAAACCTAAGAACTGAAATAGAGGGAAAATCGTCAATATGAAGAATGTTTAATGAATTCAGTCTGAATTTTTTAACTATGTTTTTGAATCAAGAGCTCATAATATTGTAAAGCACATCTTTAATGAATATATTGTTTCTGAAAGCAGACTCATTCTAAACAGCCATTTGTGATTATTAAAGGGTAATGGAGCTTGAATTACTTTTTTGTATTCTATTTATTAGGACAAAGGTATTGGTTGAAGTAAGAATAATAGAAACAGCTAAATCTCATAGAGAAGTTGATACTAGTACATGTATCTAAAAAAATAGCTCAGTGCTTAAGGTTGTAAGCCATGTGTCTCTAACTCGTGTCTGCAGAGCAATTCTGTCTCACCCCTAGGAATGCCAGGAGGAGCATTCACAATTTCCTTTTTGTTTGTTTTGGAGGAGGCATTTATTTATTTCCATCTTACAGCTAAAAGGAAATGCACAACCAGTGGACACCTTGAGGAATGTGGCAGAAGTAGATGACAGGCAACAGGTCGTAGTCTGAAGAACTCTGGCTACTATGATGGTAGAGTAAGAGGGATAGAAATAATGACATTGAAGGAGACAGGGCAGAACATCTTGGGACTTAATTTAGCCTTTGCCACAGCTGTCAAATCTCATGAACTTTTCATTGAGATCACTACAGAACTAAAAGTGTGTATACTTTGGGAAGTTTGAGAAGAATATTGATTTTTTTTTTCTGCATTATTTGGTGCTCAGATTAATATACCAATTTCTTTTAGCAAAGTAAATATTCGTGATGACTTCCATTTTCAAATGATTACACAGGCATTCATTCACCGTATAAATGTGATCTTTCTCTTCACATGAGACACATTTTATGCTTGCAGCATGTAGAAAGCTCCTCATCCTACTACCATACTTTTAGGTTCTCAGAATTGTCACTTATTACACTGTGACCTCATAAGCCTTTCAAATAGATTTATTTTCAGTATGGTCTTTTTAGTTGGTAGATCATGCAGAATGGTCAAAAGCACCAAGCTTTCGTGCCTGACTCATATTACAATGTAATTTACTGGACACAGTACTAGACCACGATTCAGAAGATAAATTCTTTCCCGGCATCGTCTCCAACCACTTACTTGTTCTCTTTCTTCCTGTCTCAAATTCTCTAATTGTAAAATGAGCTGAAGGTTTTGTGAAGTGGAAGTTCTGCTTGGGAAAAGTGCTATATAAGTGCTAGGTAATATTATTACACAGTATTCTAAAATAGTGTTGTTACAATGATATGATGGTGATTCTAATACCTCATTTTGAATTCGTTCCCAAAATTATGTTAGATTTGTATTTGAGTCAATTTATTAATACTTCTTACTTTTCCTTCCAAGATCCTATTCCTTCCCAAAAAAGGGAAAATAACCCATATGTTAAACATTTCAAGGAGCTGCCATTCCAGCTTGCTGAGCAAAGCTCTTTAGACCACTGCCTCTTCTTCATTGTCATCTTTTTTTTTGTCCTCTGAATGGTCATTTCTTCCTCTCTCTAAAAGTCTACAAATTAACTGTGTAATATATAATAATCTGTTATAATATGTCCATTACAGTTCTTCATTCATATGTGTAAAAAAACTGTGAAAGAATGTTTCTTATGCTTGCCTTAGAGACATACCCTGTGCAAAATTTGAAGGCAGCTATATGAAATAATCTTACTTTATTTAAACATTATCACTAGGCTTGACTGAGAGATAAGATGGCAGATCTGTTTTGTCATGCTGGTGACAGCCAGGGCTCCTCACTCCCATCTTCCAGATGGGCAGCCCTTTAGTAAGAACCCTAATGTGATGCACTCAAATAAGGTGTTGTAACTAATTAATTGTTACAAATGCAGCACTTTGAATACAGTTGTCCCGGTTAATCACAGGGCCTGCCTTCCATCCCTGCTTCTCTGGGACCCTGCTTATGTGGGTGTCATCATTAATTATGAAACTCAAAGACTCCTGTGCTGTCAGGCTCAGGCAAGGAGATGCAAAGAGTTCGTGGACTGACAATTACTGCTCTGAGGAAAAACAATTCAAAATCCTGGGTTAGCTGTCATACAATTATCTCTTCCTTACAAGCCTTTTCAAGCTTTGCCTTTCTTCAGAGAATAACCTTTTCTCCTTTGGCTGTAACAACTCTGAATAATGGAAAGCCTTCTCACTTTAGTGTAAGTAACAATCCTGTTATGGGGGAGTGAACAACTTCCCTATCGCTGATACCAAACTTAATGTTTTGTTTTATGATTAATCTTCTACCATTCCAATTTGGAAACCGTGCCACCTTCTCTCTTATTCTATACCCGTGTTGGCATGTAATCTTTTACCCAGTAAGTAAAGAGTACTGTTAGGTTGGGATGGGCCAACCAAGAGAAAAATGCTGCCCTTAAAATGATGGGAACTTCTGCTTCTCATCCTTTCCCTGTTTCTGGGAACAGCTCTTTTGCTAGCTTGTTTTTTTTAAAAAAACTGTACTATTTCGCTATCTTAGTATTTTATTTTTGAAGACTATATTCTCTGCCCAAGAATGTTATATCTGTGAGCACAAAAGAGCTGATCTTGATACACTGTTCATCATCTTTCTGATCCCAGAATGATAAGAGTAAGATTTCCAGATGGAATTTTGTGATCTGCAGCTCTGGGATGAATTAAGCACTCACAATGGAGGTGTAACTGGATTGTATCACTGTCTTCCTATTATTCTTACAGATCAAAGAAGAACACAAGTAGATGCTTATATTCTCAAACATTCAAAACAGATGGCTGGTTTCTTTTTGTAGAGATTTGTGCTTTACGGCAAAACAATTGCAAAAAGGCCATCATTCATTTCTACTAAATGAGATTATTCCAGGTCTGTGTCTTATTTTCTTTTTTGATTTGCAGCTGAATATGATCTTCTACTAGTGGCTTGGTCTTTGGAGCAAGTAGGAATTCTGTACTCAAACATTTTTGTTTCTGTTCACTTCCAGGAGAGCTGTCGCTTACAGCTTGTGTGATAGTCTGTACTATCTCCCAGTTACTCTCCCATTTACATTTCTTAGAGCACCCATCCACACACCAGAATGCCACAACACAAGGCCAGCAGCTTCTGCAAACTATGAATATGCTGTTGGCGACCTAAAGAAAAGCGGAGCTGAGCTCTGGCGCTCACAGGCAGGATAGAGGCAGAAGTGGAATAGCTGCAGCCAGGCTGGGGATGTTGCTGCCAGCACCTTTGAGTTGTAAGTTAGGAGGAAAGAAACTGGGGGCGGGGTGCAGTGAACAATGTCAGAGTAGAGAAGGAATCAAGCCCAAACCTGCTTTCCAACATATTAACTATGAAAATAAGCTCAAGAGAAATATGACTAAAACAAAAATTGATAGGGGCATGTAGCCAATCTAGACGCTATATTTTCCTGGCTGGTAAAGTTCATAATTACTGATGAAGATGCCAGGAGTTACAGTTCCAACTCATAGTAGGCTCACCACAGGCAATCCATCTACATCTGTTTATTTAATCTAACTTATAGATACGAATTAAAATATATATATAGTAAGAATTACTATATACATATCTGTATAAATAGGTGTATTTATTAATGGGATTTTACATTTGAATGTAGAGCACACAACTCTAAAAAGAATTCCTAAAGATGGATTAGCCGGTCTTTGGTGGCTTCATGTGGCTTTGCTTTGAAATTGTCATGGAGCAGGTCGAGAGCTAGAAGAGTAGAATGAAGATCCTGTGTTAGAGAGGGATGAGACAAAGATTCATATCACCTGCGGATGGGGAGGTTATAGTTCATCTGAACAGGAAAAGCACTGATTGTGTTCCCTGGTAGACTACTTAAGAAATACCTTCTGTTTTCCATTAGCAATGGAACAGACAGCAGGGAGGCAGAAGAATGCAGTCACTGATACATAAGCATTCCCATGGACGCACTCTCCCAGGGTATGCACTGCAATGTTCAGCTTTCAGACAAAAGCATATTAGCCACTGTTTCCTTTTATCCCTTGTAATAGGAAGAAGCAATAGACAAAATACAGTACAGCAAGGAATGTGTGTGCTTTCTTTTTCACTGTTAGATAGATAACAAGTGCTAGAAAGCTTGAATGGATTAAAAATACAAGCAGGTTGTTCTTACTCTCAAGCCACTATGTTCTTGTAGAGAAGGAATCAGCATAGAATCTAATGAATTCTGTGAAATCAAAACTTGCTTAATTACACCTACAAAAGTTTGATCAGGAGGATGCTATTTAAATCCATAGTGTCATGTACAAGCTGCAAGCAGTTGTTAAACTATTTTCACTTGCTGTGGGAATACTTTTTTTTTCTTGATGATGTTCTAATTGTCAAGATTGTAAGTCTCACTACCCAGTTTCACAGCTTTCTGTAATTTCATTTATTATTCAAAATTTTAATCTGATAATTAACACAACTTACAGGAACGAAATTCTTGAATGAAGGAGGTTGTAATATATTGAAGTGGAAGATTTTTAGATTCTCTGTAGATCTCACCCTACTTTACCCATCCTGTTTTGCCCCACGACTAAGCTGCTGGGTTGCTAGATTCCCAAGAAATTTTGAAGACAAAAGAAAACTTAGACACATAAAATCAGCATTTGAATTTGTATGTTCTAATCTCTTCTTGCAATTAAGCCACACATTTCTCTCCTCTGCCTCAGCTATGAAAGAGCCATATGGACTGTTACAAGAGGAAGAGCTGTGGTGTATGTACATTGTAATTAGTTATATTTAGGGGTGAGGGTTTGGGTGAATGCTCTTGCTTTTGGAAGTAAGGGACTGATGAAACAGGTAAAATTCAAAGTGGATTAGCTTTATGTAGACACCCCCTTCAGCTGTGCCATGGTACCTCATTCCTGAACGTTCGTATTCCCCGATGGTCTGGTTACAAGCTTCTCACAGTCCCACCAGTGTATTTCGGTTCTGATCTACAGTAGTCCCTGCTATTCCACACATGGCTCCCCGCAAGCTTTTGCTCCACAGCCCATGTAAGCAAAAGTTGCCAATGTCATGAAAAAGCACTTCTGGATTTGTTATGTAGAAAAATATTTTTGAACTGCTCGCTCATTTTCAGTGCTTTAGGAATCCTACCAACCCGCTGCAATTCTTTGCTTCACCTATATTATGGGGAAAATATTTTATTTAAACAGAGGGAACTAATGACAAAACAACTTTCTCTGTTTTGTGTTTTCTCTGCTCTTTTTTTCTGGTCTGGATTTTTCCCAAGGTGAAGAGGGTGAACTCTGGAAATGATTAATCCATGGGATTTGTTCATGGTGTATAAAAATTTCAAAAATAATTTGCTGTATAAAAATGATTTCCTAATTGATTCTGTCAGAAATGAACTGAGTAAGGCAGCTCTGTCAAAATAGCCAGAATCTCTTTCAGCTCCTCACACATGTTGTTTTGTTTTGTTTTATGAGGAGAAAATGATGAAGGTTAGATTTAAATCCATTTTTTTGTATTTAAAACAAATCTAAAGAAAACCGAGCCTGTCCCTGGGCTTTTGGTCTTGTGGTCTTCTGAAGAAACCAAGTATCTCTGCAGCACTGAACTGAGCTGAACTGAACTGAGGTCAGGCAGTGTCTTTTTGAGAACTTTCTTCTGTTTCCATTTAAAATAATGAAGGGAAGACATCGGTGATAAATTGTTCTGAATTTGGGAAAGCTTTGCACTTTCTGAGCCAAATTCATGCCTCATAAAACTCCATTGCATTCAATGGTTACGAGATGATTGTAGTTGAACCCTTGCGTTTGTTGCCAAACACAAATGGTCTGAGCAAGAAGGCATAATTCAATTTGCCATGCAAATACTTCCAGACTGTATCATTCAGTATCTTAGTTTATTTCCATATCTCCCAATAGAAGATATTTTGCTACATAGGCAAAATTTTCTCGTCTGGTAATATCTATAATAAAACGCAGATACAGGGAGGCATCGGAGGACCCACCATGATCCATTCCATCTTTTGTTAGATGTGTCAGGTCCTCCTTGGAATAATTTCTCTTTAACAAACACATGTATTTACCCAGACTTTGAGCCAATCTTCCCCTATGTAATGGTAGTTTGGGAAGTAGGTTTTGTTGGGTAGCACAGTTGCATCTGCATGTAACAAAGTTTGAAAATAAATTTCCCGCACTCACATGAAAAATGTGATTGATAGGAGATAAAGGGCTACCTCCATTTAACTTGTTTTCAATGCATTTTTGTTATGTCCAGTCTGAAGTTTTGAGGGGGTCTTTACTGGTGTTTCGGGGTTTTTTCAGAATTCCTTTTTTTTTTTTTTTGTGCCTTTGCAGGATCTACAAGGAACACTCAAAGTCCATAGACCAGGCTAGCAAGCTAGACCATTTCTCAAATTAGTTAATTCCTCGGAAACTTTCAGATTCCTTCCACCTACACTTCTTTCTAACACTTCTGATACAAGAACAGTGAAATTTTGACCTCACATTATTTACTTTGATTACTTGTCAATTCTATTTTATTTTCTTCCTGATACAGCTGTTCTTCCAGGAATTTTTCTCAAATATTTAAAGATTTGTGGGTAAGTTGAGAAAGATCTACTGAATTATTTGACTGCAAAATGAAGACCACTTACCTGCATTACTCTGCCTTTTAGCATTCTGTAGTGAATATATACATGCAGCGTATGTGCAAGCAGGGTAGCCAAGCTAATAGGGGAGTGTGACAGCAGTCGTGGCAGTGCCAAGTGTACGTATGGCACTTTGTGTTGGCATTGCTGTGTCGAGCAGATGATATTTTCTCCCTTTTTTTTTTTTGCTTGCCCAGAGAAATCATAGGCATGTATCTATAAGAAAAAGATTACTGCTGTTGATCTACGATCAGCATGCATGTTGATGCATGATTCTGAGTAAGACAAGTTGCGGAAGGAGATAACTTTTGCAAGTCAACTGATGTAACTGGAAAACCAGACAAGCTTTTAAGGATGCATATAAGACTTTCTTCAAAATGCGAGCTGCAGATTTATCGCTAAGTAGACATTTAGAAGGTATTCTCTGAATTAACTAAGTAAAGTTAATTACTTGGTTCCGCAAAAGAGAGGTGGTTGCTTCCTTCAGAGAAGAAGGGAATGTGAGCAGGGAGAGAGGTGACCAGGTCATTAGCCCTTCTGCCTGGAGAACACATAATTTAAAGCTGATGGTTGTGGTGCATGAGTCCTATTACATGTTGATTAAAACCATACTTTACTCTGCAGACATCTATGGATAGTCAATATCGCATTTGTCTCGGTTCGACACTGCTGCACTTATACCACCCATTTGCTGGTTTTCTTTTTCATATAACCACCTACGTGGTTTTGTGTATTTACATTAGACGCTGCTCAGACAAACTTTTAGACACCACAGTCTCTGTAGGGGAGGTGGATTCATCTTTCATGGCAAAAGTGACCAAACATTTAGATAAGTCTCTCCAACCACATTCAGTTACAAGTACCTTTTCTTATCTATGCATCATATATATGTATTTAAATGCAGACTCTTATAAAAAACTTTTAAATACAATTACTCCTACTTCAGCTGACCGTTGTACAGCAACAGCAGCACTATCACTGAAGAAGCAGTATTAATTTCATTCTAAAGCATGTTTTTGCTCCAACAACTTGAAAAACTACAATTAGATTCCCATTTTTCATGCTCAAAGACAAAACAAAATCACCAAATCTCAAAGAAAAAACCTGAACATGTTGTTTCCGAATTGAATTTGTTCTGAAATCTGTTCCCAAATGTCTTTATCAGTTGGTAGAGATGGTTTGGGTTTGTATCAGAGATTTGTCAGGCATTTCATGTTTCTACTTCAGCGTTGTAATGATTGCCTTTTTTAGTGAAACACGTTGTCAAACTTAGCTGGCCATTAACAATATTCTGAACTTGAGGGTACATTAAGCAGACTTCATTCCATGCATTGATGAGGATGACCTAAACCTATCAGGGCAATTAATGAAGATTGTCTGCTTTAGAAGATATTCCCAGGTTTGGTCTGTTTACCCGTTGTTTTCCTAGAAAGCTCTACAGCTCTGGGCTGATCATGAGAACACGATGTGGTTTATGAATCCAGCACTGGCCTGCCTTTCCACTTAGCAACTGCTCTTACACCCTCTTGAGATAAGGCAGTGGCAGCTCTTCTGTGTGGGAAGCACAGTGCCTCTTGCTAAGTGGCTAGTTCAAATTAGATATGGCAGGAACGCAGATATAAGGGCATTTCCGAGTTGACTGGCAGTGTCTAATGGATCCCAAGTGAGAGGAATGATTGCTCTGCGAACAGCTTTGGGAGGGCTGCTAGTTAAGAACTTTCACACGCCTCATTTGGCCTCTTTCCAGTTCAGGGGAAGGGGGGAAGGGTACAGGAGGAATGTGCATCAGAAGGGGACTTGTCTCTGAGCAATCAAATTTGACTGTTGTATGAAAATCTTCCATCTGTACTTGCTAGATAGCTCTGCTTTCTCTTTATCGGGGAGAGTTTCTGTTCACAGAGAACAGCTGGGAAGGTGAGCAAGTCGGATTCTTTTCAGACTGAAATCTGCACATCTGATGGACATTCAGTAGCCTGCGGTATCTGAAAAAGAATACAAGGCAGCTACTACATTCATTGGACAGCTAGTTATTAGACATTGACTTAATTTTCACATTTTTATAAAACAGTATTTTTTTAAGATGTGATATTCTATCACTCTACCCTCTGTGGACAACTGAATAGTAAGAAAGATAGGAAAGACATCAGTTAAATTAGAAGCATCGCTTTTTTTCACTTGCACAGGCAGTACACTTTCAGATCATAATCTGGGTAACCCAAATTATGAGAAATTGGGGTAAATAGTACAAATTCAGCAAAACAACCAAAGCTGATGGGTATAATTGGCTAAATACAGTTGTGCTGGATGATGGAAGAGAAATGTAACTGTCTTCATGCTACTAAAATATCCCTTGCTACGGCCCTACAAGAGAGCAGAGTATTCTGCTCTGCTGCAGTTTGCAGTCTTGATACATCAAACCATATTTTTATATGTGTATGTACCTGTACAGATGTTGCCCCGAGGCTGCACATAGCAGTAAGGTTTTCAATAAAGCCTGTGAGCTCATTCTCTCTGCAGGTTTCTTGTCTGTCTCCTCTACCACGGCTGCCGTGTTGCTGTGGCTTTTCGTAGCTGCTGCCACCTTGATGTTCTGGTGTAGGCTGCTGAGTGCAGCTACGCTCCACAGGACAAGGAGCTTGACATTAGTTTGCTGCTTAGCCCTCGCTCACAGATCCTCTCACTCCACAGAAATTAATCCATGTAGAACAGTGTTAGAAGCAAAATAAGTGAGCCCTGACAGCCTTATTAAAAGGGGTCGATGCCAGGGTCTTTGTTGAAAATAGTGCCAGCACCCTGTTCCTGTTGACTCAGAGATTATCTCACTCCTTATTCGTTAGCAGGGTCAGAGGTGTCCTGTTGAAAAGATATCCCCAGCCCGCTAACAAACAGCAGGTGCAGCCCCTGCCTGGGAACACGACGACAAGTGGCCAGTGTCATGGCAAGGCTTTCCAGCTCTCCTAGCTGGTGCACATCAGTGCCTGTAGCTTCAGCACCTTGTTTTACGGTGTTGAGGTACAGAGCCCAATTCTTCCTTGATTCATCAGCCATAAACCTTAGAGTTTTGTATTACTGCAGTTTTGAATATATGCCCGCAAACACCTAGAACAATGTGAAGCAGTATTATCATGGCAGGGCATAGTGAGGGATTCCGAGTATGTGTTTATGCACTTAAGCTCTATATTTTTGTAAAATGAATGAAAAATGGCTCTTCAAATACTTTTTATGGGAACTGGATGACTTCAGTTTGGATTGCAATGATGAACAAGGATTAGATTCAGGTTGGGTGAAGTATAACAAAATAAAATAGTACTTATTAAAGTCCTTTGATTTAGTTTTTTAGTCTGTTGTATAGAATCTTGCTTGCGTAATAAATGAAAGTCATTGCCTTTTCAAAGCTGTATGTTAACTTTCTAGTTGAGATGTGCCTCTATCCAGTTTCTACAGTAGAGATACAAACATCTTGCCATCATTTGAATCTAGTCTCTTTAGAACATGTTTATTGCATACTTAAGTTACAATGAAATGTTTGTTGGCAAAACAAGTTAAAATCTACACTGCTGTTGCCATAGTTGTGGACAGACACCTTTTATCAGAAAAATTAATTTTCCTTAAGGCAGGGAGTTGAAATAGCTGACTGAAGCAGTGCTGGATAATCAGTAGAGTTAACGCATTCAATTTAATACTGTTTCATTTTCACCCATATCATCATTATTTCCTATATTAATCAGACAGCTATCATCACCGCATCCCCTTCCCCTACTGTACTTGTTTTCTTTCTGCTTCAGCTGGACGGTTGCTGGGTACAGCACAGGAGTACTCAGCGGGAAGGGGAGGGTGTTCAGGTTTCTTCCAGTATGAAGCTGAACAAGATTGTAACTTAGAGGTTGATCTTTGCCTTCACCACTGCTTGGGTCTCAGACTGTTCCTCACTGTCTCTGTTCTCTTATTTCAGATAATTCAGCCCCTCTTAGAACTTGATCAGAATCGCAGCAAATTGAAGTTGTACATTGGACATCTGACAGCCCTCTGCCATGACCGTGACCCCCTGATTCTGCGTGGACTCACCCCACCGGCTTCCTACCACCTGGATGATGACCGGGCAGCTTGGGAGACAGAGCTGCAGAAGATGACCCAGGAGCAGGTGAGTTTGTGGTCTGAAGCTCTGAACAAGGGCCTGAACTGTTGATGTAGGTCTTACTGATGTGCCACACCAAAATGTGGCCCACTCACCTGCTTCCTTCAGGGACATCTTATAGCAGCCTTCCAGTACCTAAAGGTGGCCTACAAGAAAGCCGAAGAGGGACTGTTTACAATGGCATGTAGTGATAGGACAAGGGGTAATGGTCTTAAGCTGAAAGAGGGTAGATTTAGATGAGATAGTGGGAAGAAATTCTTTACTGTGAAGGTAGTGAGACACTGGAACAGGTTGCCCAGAGAAGTTGTGGATGCCCCGTCCCTGGAAGTGTTCAAGGCCAGGTTGGATGGGGCTTTGGGCAACATGGTCTAGTGGAGGGTGTCCCTGCCTGTGGCAGGGGGGCTAGAGCTAGATGATCTTTGAGGTCCCTTCCAACCCAAGTCATTCTGTGATTCTATGAAAACTGGTAGCAAGGATCCACTACTCTTCAGCTGACAGGAGGAGTCAATATCATATCCATTTACTATTTATTACAGAATTTCATCTGTTCATTTATCTGTACTTGAGGCCATTCATCTACACACTCATGGGAAATCAAACTGCAAGATACCACTTTTGCCATGTTTTAGTTGTCAGAAATTTTAGCTGCTCTTTATAACTTAATGTAGTCATTTTATTAACCATTTATATTTTAATTGGCACATTTTTGAGTCACTTTATGTAAATTAAGACAACGTCCTTACTTTCTGTTACTGTATGTTCTGCCAGTAATTTTTTCTGCTTGCCGTCTTATCTGGGTACCTATATCAAGATTTGGACCCAATGTGCTAGATGCAATACACTCATGCTTATGCACACAAAAACACAGTGATTTCAGAAGTCCAACAGTGTATTTCCAGGAGTTTTGGAATACAGAACTGAAAGGGTTTAATGACAGCTTGTCTGATGGAAGTCTCTACAGAGACTGTCAATTTATCTATAATTCAGCTACTGAAATAATCTTCCTTTCTCCCAGCTCTGGTGATGTCTTGCCTTCCTTAATCCCTTCACTGGCAGTTTTTATCTCTTGTTTTCATACCGTAATTCATCATTCCACACAACCCTTTTTTCTCATTCCTTCCTATTTCTCTTTTCAGCTTTTGTAATTTTACTCCTATATTACAGAAAGCTTGTTTTTTTTAATTTAAACTATTATAAGGAACTTGTACCAGAAATAAATGTGACTAATTTTGTCTTTTTGACCCTGACTTTGGATTATAAGGGAAATTCTTTCACTAAATTATTCATTTTCATATGTCTATACCAAGTTCTATCCAGTATGCGCACAAACTAGTGTAAGGCGTACATAGTTAGAAGTGGTTTTGTGGGTCAGTGAACACTGTCTTTAGCCTACCCTGAACACTTCAGCTCTGGTTTTCTTCTTTTGTGATGTTTAAGCTCATTTCCTTGCACTTTCAACTCTAGGCTGAATTTTGATCCAAATATTGGAGAGAGCAGCTCAGCAGCCAAATTACAGGAAGCCAACAGAGGCATGTCTAGCAATTCAGAAAGAAGAGCAGACCTCTGGAGATAAATACGCTTGTCACAGGGACTAGATGGTACAGGACAGTTGATGTCTGTCTTTATACCTGTCTTCATACCTGTCTTCATACATTTATTTGACTCAGCATGTGCTGTGTGCTTCACCCAATATCTACACTTGCCTCTATGGCCCTGACACATTCCTTTTCCCTGCAGAGCCTGCTGGCCCCTACACACCCAGAGTCAGCACTTTATTTACTACTTGGCTTCTGTAATCACTGATACAGGATTAAAAGGTTTTCAGTATAATGCATGCCATCCTTATGTATTAAAGAGGTACGGCTCCTACATTACGGATCAAAACATGAGGCATACCATTTTGAAGCACCTTGTCTGTCAGATTGGGATGAAGCATTGGATGACAAAACCTGTAGCACGTATGGGAGGCACCTCTGAAAACAGAAGTAAAGCTGGATGTGGGCAAAGTTTGGTTATCCGTGAAATAAATTGACTAGTCTGTTATAGCTGTGATGGTCTTTGAATATAATCAGGATCTGGGGGGATAGGTGATATCTTCTATTTGATCAAGAGAATGTAGGTAAAGAAAATAGAAAAGGCTTTCTTTGGCAAGTTCTTCTGAATAGACAGTCAGCCCAAAACAGCATCTGCTTTTTCCAGTTCTATGTACTGATCTAACAAAAGACAGTATTTCTCATTCAAATTTTACTAGTCCATTAGCAACATTTATGGGTTACACAGTAAAGAAAGCGTTTAAGTCTAAATTGTGAGAAAAAGAATTATCTAAGTTGTCCCGGAGAAGAGAAAAAATGTATTATTCTATCCTCTCCCGTTATTGTCTTAATTCTGCGTTGCTGTTGCCACAGTTGTTTAAAGTAACTACTCCATTTGTGACTCCCATGAGTAACTAACATCTGCTAAAATAAAATGTAGCAGTCTCTTCTGCTTTCCCATACTTACTCAGATTGTATTTAACAAGCTTCAGTTGAAAAATACAAACTAATGATGTATTTCAATTTACAAAGCACATTTTTCATTTAAGTCATGGAGCTTTTCTGTTTCTAACTGCAGAATTTCCTTTGTGTTTAAAGTATTCCCATGGGGGGTGAGAATCAGTTCTCCAGATTCGCAGAAGCCCATCACAGAATACCCATTTTGCATCTTTGGAATTTTAATGAGTTTTTTAAATTACTTCAAATCCAGTGCATTAAATTCACTCCTGTCCCTTCTAATATGATCTTCTGTAGATAATGCTTCACAAGCCTCAGTGGGAAAAAATTAATCCTCTTGAATGTTAAGAAGTGTTAACATGATTAGGGAGGACACATTTAACTGAACACCAATAATATTTAAGAATGATGCTAATGTATCCACTTCTCACCAATGAGATTACTTAGTTTGGTTTGGGGTGGTTTGGTTTTTTTAATAAATAGTTGAGAATTCATTTTCATACTGCTGCTTTTGGAGCTGTGATTTCCCACTGCAGCAGCTATTATTGGCGAAGGTTGGTCCTGCTGCGTTTCATCGTAGCAGTGATGAGAGACCTACCCTGTAGGTCTCTCATATCTGCTGGGGAGGCTCAGGTACAAATACTAGGGGTTTTCTGTGGCTTCTTCTGTCAGGCACAACTAGTATATGAAGTAGATGTAAGCTTTTCACTCTTCCAGCACATCCACAGTGACCCACAGAAACTAATGTACAAGTCATTGTCGGAAAATCATCTGCCAGCATCAACACCATGGTTCTAAGGGGAATTTGTTGCCACATAAATAATTTTGTGGACTCTCATAGTTTGATAATTGGTACCTCTCATGTATAATAGTTTCTTTATGCTACTATTAAGTTCAGCTATATTCCTTAGTGATTTCAATTGATTTTAATCAAAATATAGGGCTAAGATGCTATATCATTCTTTTTTGGCGTTTTATCAAAGACATTTTGTAAAGCTGACTTACCGTAGTAAAATTTTGGTCCATTTGTAATGAAGGCTGGAAGCCAGTACTTTATAAGTATATGGTATCTCAAAACCTAATCTAAACTACTATAGCAGACTAAGTTGTGGACAATAAAGAACCTACGGTGCTTGGAACCATGTCATTAAGCTATTCATGTGGTGGAAAATATTCCTTTGAGTCAGTTCTGACCCAGCATCCCCAAAGAAGTTAACCAGCACTTTTTCTGGAACTGTCCTCCTTTGACCCGTTCATGTCCTGTTCAACTTTTCTTATTAAAAAATTGAAGTTACCAGAAGGAAGGAAAGATGTTCCAAGTCTCAACACTGAGAAATAAAAATTCCATTCATTCATTAAAAATAATTGCATTATCCTAGCAATTTCTATTAAATACAATATTTTCTTTCACTTTATCCTAAACATATCATTATGTTAATATTCTTGGGCTCTGTAGAACTATTCCTATGTTTCACGTTTCAGATGGTAGCCTTTAAGTGAGGGATTTTATTCCTGTATGAAAGGAAATTACATTAAGAACACAATGATATGGTCCACGTTTTTATTTATAGTTCAGTTTTTGTTTTTCTCTTATCTTTACAAAAGGAAAGAATGGAGTAGAAACAGGAACTTGCTGAATATCGTCATTTAAATATGTTGCTAGTGGTATGCTGCATTGTGGTTGGAAGGCAGCAATGTGAAAAAGTAGAGGCAACCAAAGACCAGGTGTTAGTAGTAGGCAACGGTGTTTGTTCCATCAATAGCTTAAGCTTAAGCTATAACATTATAAGTGTTTCTTATCACTTCAAATCTAGCTCTAGAATGTGCAGAACCTCATATTATGGAAAGCTTCTTATGTTCAATAGGTCCTACAGTCATTCTGAAAAAATATTTCTTCCAACAGAAGAGGACCTATCCGACGAAAATAATTTTGTTAACCCTAGAAGTAGGAGGCATTTTGCTCCCTGCCATCGGTGGCTCTTTCCAGCCACGTCTGACATGTCTTGGCTTCATCCAGGCTGCTGGGGGCCCTGCCTATTTCTGCTGGCGCCCAGGCGCCGTTCTTTTCCCCCGCAATCAACCTGTTCTTCTGTCCCCAGAGGGGTTTCTGGCAGCACCAACCTCAGCCTGTAGGACCTGGGCAGATGTATTTCCATGAGATGCTCTCTCAGAGGACACTTGCTATGGGAGCTTGTCTCACCCCTCTGCTTAACACGGTGTTGCACCTATGACTGCTTCGGCTGTGAGTGACAGGGAGGCGCTTTTGAAAAATCTTGATGATCGCGGAAGAGCCTTTGTAGTGAAGAAAGGTTGTCTTCTCTCTCCCTTTGTACCAGCTGCAGCCAAAGCACAGACCATCTAGGGATTCCTGCTTACTAATCCTCTCCCAAGAAATCAGGGATGACTTTTCTGATCAGCTGCTCAAAGCAGAGGAAGGAAAAAGGTGATAATATGTCGCTTCACTGTAGCAGTCACAACCTGCTGTATCAGCTAAATAGTCATGGCTTGGTTCCAAGGAGCATAATTTACATTGCACATAATTCACGTTTCACACTCAGCAAAGTTAATGTTAAGCTTTTCGTACGAAAGCACGCCAGGCCACATGTATGTAGCTTTGAAATCCCATTTTTAAATTGCATATATGCTTGCTGAATTTTGAAGGTATTAAACACACATTCTGATTTGTTATACAAACAATATTGTAAGTGGGATAAACTTTACTCTGAATTACAAATAGCTATTTTATAAACATCCTGTGTACTACTTTGCTCAGATTCCACTTGCGTTCTTACTTGTGTATCATCTATGAGAAATTGCTCAACTAATTTAGTTTCTGTAAAGAAATTACTCCGCCATGTTTTGCATTTAGTCATTATAAATTACTCTATTACTTCAGAGTTTACCCTGTCTTTCTTCTCTGACTGCTCTTCCATTAGCTTGTTATCCTCCCCACCTGATTTATGTCATTTATTTTTAATTTGTAATCTTAATGGGAATGCATAACATATTTCTAAGTTAAACAGCCCACTTCTGGTCTCTGTTAGAAATTAGAAGTAATAATTGCAACAATTTATATCCTTTTTCATGTGCAAATGTATTTCCTGAGATTAGTTGAGAAATTAATGGTTATAGGAACTCTCTAAAATTATGACATTTTATAGCATTTTAAACTTTTATATTAAATTAATGTTTTGGGTGAGGATGAAAACTAGAGATCACTGTCATAGCTCTTAAATACTGCTTGAAGTCACAAACATTATCCGTAAGTTGACCATATCCATCATGCCATAACATTATC
Organism: Balearica regulorum gibbericeps; assembly: GCF_011004875.1. Lineage (NCBI taxonomy): Eukaryota > Metazoa > Chordata > Aves > Gruiformes > Gruidae > Balearica > Balearica regulorum. The sequence continues at coordinate 68,199,053 of NC_046184.1, forward strand.
TGTTTTTATTTGTGCATGGAATTGCTAATTTTAATTTAAATATATACTATCAATCAGTAACATTAACGATTCCTAACTTGAAAAGAGATCTAAAGGGAAGAACATTGCTTTCAGGACATGGTCAAGTGTTTTGTGTGCGTGTATGATACATCTGAAATTTACTGTGGTCTCATTTCAAGCAGTTCCTACAAGCAGACGGTGTACCAACCTGAGCTATTACTTTATGTTTTCGAGAGTAGCTCACCTCTCCGCATGTTCTGCTATTAGTAAGAAGTTCTGTTACTCTGTGCCTTGCTCGGACACCGTGGTTCTTGTGGAAGCTTTTTGCAACATCTCCTGGTATGAGCTACTGCTATAGATTCTAGTGGAGGGTGTCCCTGCCTGCAGCAAGGGGGGGGGGTGGAACTAGATGATCTTTAAGGTCCCTTGCAACCGAAACCATTCTGTGATTCTATGGTTTTGCTTGGCCTCTGTGGGCATCCTTCCTGGGTAAAGGGAACCACGTGCAGGAGCAGCTGGGTCCTCTGTTGGCTTGTCAGGCTCACTGGATTGTATGGACCAGCATATTCTGTGGAAATTTCTTGCAATATCTCTCAGAAATTTCAGAGCTAACAGGATTCTCCGTGACTTTGTAATAAACAAAATGAACTTGCTCTTAAAGAGAAGTAACGTGGGAGGAGTAGACCGGGCTCCAGCTCTGATCCTGAAATAACTGGATGCATATAGCTTCATCATTTCATTCAAGCACTTCCTGCTTTGTCCTTAAGTTTTTCCAAAACTCATCAGCTAGGACATAGAAGAGAGGTCTTTAAGATTTGCCTTGCAGACAGGTGAATTTTCCCTGTTTTTATGACTCTCGGGTACTGCCTTGACTAAACAGGCAGAGTCCCTGTGGGGACGCTGAGGCCTAATTCATCAGAAGAGAAAGAAAGGGGCAAGGTACAAGCCCAGCAGGAATTCTGGCAGTGCCTAGCAATCTGGCTTCTAGAGAGTAAACTGACACCAAAGGTAATGCATTGCAAATGAAACTCGGAGAAGTAGCCGCCGAACTCTCTTTCACAGTCCCTTTAACATGCAGAATTGCAAGCTGTTAGGGATTTGGGTTGTGGGGTGTGCCTCTGCTGCGCTTAGGTCAGCGGGGCTCGGCCCTAGCAGATAGCCCTGTGGTACAGGCAATAATTATTATTTGTTCTGCTTAGCCACAGAATAACAGCTTTCTGTATACTAAGCTCATTTAGAGCTTATGTTTCAAGCTCTAAACATATTTTTCAGACTAACCATAGCCTGATCCAGAAACACCTAAACTTTGGAGAAACATAATTCCAGATCCCAGTATTGTAGCCCTATATAAGTCCTGTAACTAACTTCTTGTGCTGCTCTACAAACACTTCATATTCTGTATTCAGTTTTACCGTGCAAGCCTGAGATGAGATACTACTTTTTTTTGTTTGCCTTTTTTCATCAGCGTTTTTGTGGAATTATTAATGAGAGGAAAATAACACTTTGGGGAGTAAACTTCCTCCATATAAATAGTTTTAAAGGATCTTAGCTTAGTGTTGCCTTGTTTACATTAAGGGATAAACAAAGGCCATGAAGGTTCTGCAGAGCAGCACCACAATTCACCTAGTGCACATGTAAAACCATAGCATCCTGTTGCTTAACTGTGGTTATCTTCTTTCTGAATGTCAATTAACCTTTAAATAAGTTCTGGAATATCTTGGACCTGAGAAGCATAATGCAAGCTAAATTCATGGTGAATCGTTTGGGATTTTTTTTCACTGATGGAGTTTAACTATAAATGGAAAAGTATTCCTATCGTGACTTACTCTAAATCCAGAAAGGAAGGCAGCAGCGGTGAGAAGTGTCTGAATCTATTGCAGATTATCTGCAAGCTCACGTTCCCCTGAGATGCTGAAGGTCCTTTCTGTTCTTCTGTCCAAAGATAAAGTATAAATACTATGAAGCACTTCTGGGGTCCTTGTTATCCTTTTCTTTCTGAGCTGTCTATTTTTACTTATCATCAACTAGGCAAACATATCTGGCCTTGCCTTCTCTTTTTTAGTCATTTCAAGTGTAGGAATCTCCTCATATCCTCAGCTGAAAATTCCAACAAAAAAGGACTGTTGTTAAAACTCCCTTAACGTCACGGAAAAATGGGGAAGATAACACCATTTCTTTTTGCATTCACAAGAAGAAAATCTAAGAAACCAGGAGCAGAATTGGTATAATCCTTTTAGCGAAACTTCCCTAAAATTTGGACTGCCGAACATCTAGGTGAATCAAGTTATAGCGTGGAGAACTGGATGTTCCCCATTAAGGAGCTTGTCTGAATGAGGAGTGACGTATGCTACTCACAGCTGTTTCTGAGAGGAATGACGTAAACGGAGATGACATACATGATGTAGAAATGCTGCAACCAGCCGCGTAGTCAATTAAGATGTTTTTGTTTAAGTAGAAATCACATTATTAAACCTAAATGTTCCGAAGCTAGGAAACTCAACGCAAGGCTATCATTGCTATTTTTTCAAAGATGTTTCATCACAGACATCTGCCAGCCAGCTGTGTAGACTTTCTGTCTGCGCTAATGTGCAAAGTATTATTGCTGGCCTTCAGCATTCAGAGCCGTCTCCTTTTGGGCTCTTGATGGTCAAAAAGTCACTTCTTGGAAATATTTTCTTCATCTGGTTAAGTTGGTTACTTTTGTTTGATTGCATTTGATATATTTTAGCTTTGAAGTGGGCTTATTTCATTGGGCTTACCTTGATTTTGTAAGGAATCATTGTATTCCGCATGCCTTCGCATAAACGATGACGAGTGCCACAAGAAACTGAGACATCACTGGCTTTGTGGTACTGCCCTGCTGGAACCAACATCCTATAGGATTCTCCCTTGTCCACCAACCTGCTTTCAGTTGTGAAGGTTGATCTCTTTGAGGTGCTTTTATATTTGGTTATTTAATTGCTTTGTCTTTTTCTGGAGCTTCACCTGGAGGGATTGGCCGAAAGGCCGGGCGGAGAGATGCTGGCTGGGCAGGTGGCGGTGCAGGACCCTGCTTTCCCTGCTAACACTGCCCTCTCCTGGCTCTCCTCCTGCGGACCGAGAGCCGAGGCCCCTTGCAGGAGCCAGATGAAGAAAAGGAGAATTACTTCGTTGGCTTCTTCTCCTGTTACTGTCTCTCCCGACCTCCCGCCCTCCTGATGCATGGCACCGTGAAATCTTTGTGCTGGCCCAAGAACCCGGGGCAGCCCTGCCTCAGAGTTCAATGTTCAAAGCAGTCCTGTGAATTTACCAGCAGTTTGGAGGTTTGCAGGTTGCTGTAACTGGCTGAGCAACCTGAGACTGAGAGGTAGTCCCGGCAGCCCAGTCTCCTGGCTTTCAACATTCAGCGCTGCTCCTAGCTGGCTGTGCTGACTCTTTCAATCCTGCTTGCTGACTGGACCTCTCCTAGGCTTATCCATCCGTTGCAAGTTTCCGACTAATAACTCTGCCAGGCTGTTGGAACCAGGCTAATTGCCTATCCACAGCGTGCCGTTTCTGAGCCATTATGGGTTACTGCTGAATTCCCCTCCCTCCTCCCCTTCTGCCCCAAGAGCCCTTGCAGAGCCCAGAGTGCTCCCCTCCCTCTCATTTTCCCCACTTCCCCGGCTCATGTCACTCCGCGGAGCCGGATCAGGTTGCTTTTGCATTGTGATTCTTGGCATGAGCCCCTCTCGGATTCGTATAGCTGTTCTGTGAGTACGGCAGCCAGTAGGAACAAAGCACATAAGAACACATTAAACTAACATTCAGCACGCAAAGCCCAAATAATTTACTATATGCTAGCCTGCCTAGTAAAGGGAATAGCGTAGCAGACTTACCCTTTTAATTTCCTTTCTCTCACTTTTGTCTATAGAAGTCTATACCATAACTTCCTTAAAAAGTATTTATATTTATTCTGTAGTCATTCTTAGGCTGTTTGGTTTTATGCGGTATTTCTTGCAGTAACAATCTCCTCTGCTTTGCTTGATACCATCACTAAACAGAGATACACTGTTGTATCTGATTAGAATTTTAATTGTAGAAATATAACCTTTCCCACTGCATTGTGCTGTTACGGTTGGAATAGGATCCCTGTTGTCCTGCTGCCTGACAGTTCTCTCTTTTTAAAACCTACAACGAGCAGTGTTACAGAAGTACAAAATACAGATGAAGAAAAGTGTCTGCTGATGACCATTTATCTCTGAAGGGATGAAAAATTCCAATTTGACATTCTTTCCATGTCATATATTAACAGAGTAGAGTTCCAATAAAAATATTAATCACTTAGGAATTAGAAATGTTACAGGACTGACAGATAATATTAGAAAAAAAAACATTTAAAAGATGATTCAAAAATAGATAAGCTACTTGCTACAGCTGCTCAAAATGACAAAGAACTTTGAATGCAGATGCTTGCAGTGAACTTCAGAATGCATCTAAGAGTGTGTACCCGCTTCAAATATGCTTCTCATATTGATAGAGAATATACTTTATTAGAAGGAAATCATATCAGTGAAAAAACAGAAGAGGTTTTTGGATATATAGTATATGAAAAAGCTATCTTCTTGAAAGCTTATTCAATCTAGCTATCGATATCATCTGGTCTAGTAAGAGATGCTGCTGCTGCTTCTTCTTCTGTTAGATCCTTAGACCATCATGAGTACAGTAATCCCCAAAATGTTTGCACAAATTACAGCCTTACTTGGGATTTGGCGCAGTTCACAGGCTAGCATGGACTTTATCAATTGCTGGGCAGATAAACAGGTTACTGAAGGCAGATGTTTCCTGCTCTTCATTAAGACTCTCTGGGCCCCTAATTCTGGCAATGACATTAGGCTTGGAGCTGAAAATTACATTCACATATACTCCAGTATGTTGTGTGGTGCGGTTCATAACGCTGCTTATTGGAAAAACAGTTTATAGGCTGTAGACAGAGTGAATAAGATAAAGTTTTGAAGTTCAATGTCCCATTCTGACCTGATTATAGTAATCCGAACAATGAATGTTGTTGCTGAGTTAGTAAACAAAAATCGTGTATGTTCCACCACACTTCTGTATAGTCATCTTATGACTGAATTAGGAGGCATAGTCTCTGAAAATTATTAATTCCACAGAAAGATTAGAATTCTGGTTAACTCTGAGTGTAGTATGTATAATTATGTAACATTCCTATTGATTTAATATAAGAAATAATTCTGAAGTAATGACCTATGAAACGTCCTGTTGTTCATGAATAAAAGTCAAACTATTTAAAATAATATACTAGCAAAATGCTGTATTGGTTCTGGAATATGGTTGCTTTCAGAAAAACATTCTACAGAGGAAGTTTTTCTAGTATTTATCATAGAACAATTTATTCAGGAGTAGTTAAGCCTGTTAGTTTTCCCATGTGGACATGGCCTTAAATGGGAAGGTCACAAGCCTGGTCCTGTAGAGTGAAAAAGTGAAATAAAGAGTGAATGGAGAGAATCCAGTTTCTGGTGAAGGAGTCGCCAAGGGAAAATGCCGACTGTGGAGGTGCGTGGCAAGTTACACCTCTGCTAGCTCCCTTTCTACAAGTGGTGGTTTAGCTTAGAGCTGAGCCTGCTGGGCAGGTCTCGTTATACAGTGAACATGTTTAATAGCAGAGAATGACCATGCTTCCGTGTGTTTCTTGCAGCTTCATGACGAGTTAGAAAAGGGCGAGAAGGAAAGCGCAGAGCTGCAGGAGTTTGCCAATGCCATCTTGCAACAGATAGCAGATCACTGCCCTGACATCCTGGAGCAAGTCGTCAATGCACTTGAGGAGTCATCATGACCTCAGCCACTAGCCCCACCGGAGCAGCACACCAGTGGCCAAGCCCAGTCAGTCCAAGGAGCCATGACAGTGGAGAGGAATGTGAAAGACAGAAAATGGAACAGAAACTTCTGGTGCACCTTTTACAAAGAAAACAAAAGCAAAAAAACCCTCTGAACACTACATGCTGTCTAGGTTGTTCCAGTCTATGATTAATCAGTCATATTTGCATTCATCTACTCACTGCCTTTCTACTTTAGAATCCGATTCCCCATTGACTTTGTTGATGGTGACTTTGGGGTACAGCTAAGCAGAGCTCTTCCAAGTCTACTAGCAAAGAAGCGGGGATCCAAGCAGCTCCAGTTCTCCATGAGGTTGCAGAAGGGTAGCCCTTGCCTTTCATTCATTTATTGCTTTTTTCTTTCTTCCTTTCTTTCTTTCTTTGGTTGTTTTGGGGTTTTTTTTTCATAAAAGCTGAAAGCCTGAATTTCATAGTGCTAAAACTAAACCTGAGTGTGCTCTGATTATGGCTCATGGCTGGCCAGCATCAGCTAGCTTGCTCAGGTCTCACTGCCTGTATCAATGTTTCTTATGTTCTTAAATAACAAAGAGAGGAAAGGAAAGTTTCCCTATTTGTTGCTGTTAGTCACTTCATCTAGCAGCAGGGAAACAAGGTAGGCATAGTGGTCTTTTCTGTTTACTTTGATTTTTATTGTTCGCTGATCTGACTCTGAAGTGCTGAGTGGGGTATTTTTTCAGGTAACTGTTTTCATCTGTTGATTTTTTGGGGTTTTTATCTGAGGTTTCTCCTCATAGGTCTGTGTGTCCTAAGTTCTTATTTTATAGAGAGCTCTCTCCCTTCAAGCAGGTGTGGTCAACAGGTCAGCTCCCAGCTTTAACTTGTATAGTTTGTCCATTGCCAATTTTTCATGCCATAGCTTTGTGAACACTAGCTGCCATCAGAATAGTCTTAGGCATTTTGTAAATGAGAAAATTGCATGATTTAGCTTAAAAGTACAATTTTAAAGCTAAGTTAGGTAGATTGGTAACATAGTTCTTACTATGATTATAATTTAATTTATTTTGGTTTAGCTTAGGTTGACGAGGAATGAGTGTGAGTTCAGAGCAGTAACCCATTCTTATAAAGAGGAGCATCTCTGCTGGAGTTGGCACCCAGCTGAGTCAATACATATAAAATCACAGCTTTAGTTAAACCAGTGCAATTCATACATGTATATGAGAGGCCTTAGTCTTGTTCCCATCCATCTTTGACACTTGTTAAAGCCCCTGCTGATAGGTAATATGACCGGAAATAGCAGGTCGGTTTGTCATTGTGGTAGCAAGTCAGAATCCTATTTTATGAGTAGGACTTGGGTGTTCATTCTTGGACTATGCATTAATGGGGAGACACGTTTTTTCCTGGCTACCAGTGGTTATGTGTGTCTGGGGGCATCTGCAGGACAGAACCCTTTAACACATCCCCATGTGCTCCTTAAAGGAGTTGTTCCCCTTTAGCTTTCTCATATTGCTTAAGAGAACCGAGGAGAGGGCAAAAGGAGACCAAATATCAGCACAGCAGTGGAAGAAATCTTGGTTTTCTAGTCACTAGCTAATTATGAATCCTCTCACTAAACCTTCCATTAAGAGCCTGCAGTTTAATTCCATGTGACTTACTACATTTTCAGCTTAATCACTAAACTGTGATGCTAAGGAAAATGTTCCAAGCCCTTTCAGGAAAACTGCATTTCTTTTGTCTTTCAAATTCATAGCACAGCTCCCCTGTAGGTCTTTCACACCTTATTTTTATCTTTAGAAGTGACCAATTGCTTCCAATAGAAAGGAGGTCAGCAAAAGTTTGCGTAAGAGAAGATGTACCCTGTCTTTTTTTTCAAATAAGCACTGAAAATTGGGCAAAACTGAAACCTTATATACCTGTAGACTCTATTGAAAACTAACTCATTTAAAATAAATCACATCCCAGTTCATTCTACTGTAATGATTCAGCAGAAGGAACTGGATCCATAACCATGGTGTCCACTAGGAAGAAATACAGAAGTCTCCAAGGAAGAGGTGATTCACACCTTTCCCATGTTTGGAACTGCCAGTGCTTGCAAATCAGGAAATGTAGCTTTAGTTCTCGCTGTAGTAGCAGCCTGTGTCTGAAGCTTTTTTTGTCACGGATGAGGAGAGTAATGGGAACCTGAGCGTGTGCAAGGGGGGAACACCGGAAGGCGTGTAGACAGTGACTGTACATACCACTGAGCTGTGCCTCATCCCATTCTTTGAGTCAGCACGTTTCGATAGGAGCTGTTGTTTTGAAATCTTTCCTCTTGCTTTTTCTTCATCACCCCTAATTACTCGCTCAAGGAATTTAATGCCGCCTGTAAAAGCATCAGAGCCATCAGCCTAACATCATCGCACCACCACCACTCCTGACTATCTCATTAACTTATATGGTCAAATCTCCAGCTGCCCTGGTTCCCTGCTGTAAAACAATCCCTCCTCTGTGAGAAGCTGTGGAATTTCCCTTATCGATGGTTCAAATGACTCCTGCTTGTAAACCTCTTACTGAGATGTTCCTTGATAGCATTTCTGCTGCAGGCAGGGGCTGGGGGAGGGGATGGGAACGAGGAGTGGTCTCTTCAGGCTGTTGCTTCAATTCCCTTGGTTTGCTGCGTTGCCCACACATCACAGGAAAGTACTGGTCCTTCTGCATCTTTAGCTCAGCTGCCAGCCCGTGGCTGCATTTCTGGAGTTGAAAGTGCCCCAGCCAAAGGCACGCTGCTGTCGTGATGGCGTGTGCAGGATCCGTGCGTTGGCAGCCAGGTGAATCTCACTGTTTACACATCTCCCGGCTTCTTCCCTGAAAGGATTTGTCAAGCCTGGCTAGTTTTCACACTGGCCATTTGGTCTTTTATCTCCCAGCCACACACCTGCTGTTCCTCCCATCTGGATTGTTGGGCCTTTGCAATTTTTCTTGTTAACCACTGTTATCTTCTAGGTCTTTGAGGCTTCCCATCTTAACCATTGATCTTAGACCTCAGTAAAGTGCTTTCAGGGAGAGAGCAGATCTCATTTAGGAACAGACTTGATCCAACTTGATTTCCGTTGAACTATTTCAGGTAATGTCTCTGACCCTGTGTCGACAGAGATCTTGTCAGGAAGAGCTTGAGGAAGTATGTCATTTGGGAGGTTCTGCTGGCCACGATTTAATGCTGAATGTGACCAGCGAAAGCTTTTTCTTTTCATTCGTATGGAGTGCCACCCCATTGGTCTTAGGGCAGCAAAGGGATTTTGTTATCGTAACCCATCGCGAAATTGCATATCAGGCACATGGCAGAAGGGCCGTGTGTCTGCACATACTGCAGTGCCCATCCAGTTGCCTAACCCACCACTGCTCTTTTAAAATCTTACACCCAGGAGTCAGCAGCCAGGCAGATGCAGACAGTTTCCTAGCACAGCAGTCCTGCAACACAGCAGTTCTGGGAAATTCAGGGGCCCTTCCCAGGGAGCCTGGGGAAACTTGCTTTTTCTTCTGTGGAATGGTTCCGTTTGCTACGGGAGCTGTGAAAGTTTTGATTGCTTTAATTATTTTTTTTTTTCTTCCAAGCTGTCATTTGTAGAGGAAACTGAGAGATGTAAGGACTTGAGGACTTGTCTGTTGAAAATTAAATAGGTCACTTTAGCTGGGTTTGGGCTAAAAAATAACTCAAGCCTGAAGCCCACGTACAGTGTAAAAGCTGACACCCCAACCACGCTTGTTCATGACATCCACGAGTCCAAGTACGTATTTTCCTCAGAATCCAGCCTCATGTAAAACTCTAAAAGGACATTACAACACTAGAATTGCAGGGTGAGGACATGAGCAGTGTTTGCGATTGGAAGAAGAATTGCCTGGCGTGCTCCCAAACGAAGCTCTGAGCTTCTAGTGTTCTCTCTCATTTTGACTGCCTTTAACCAGCTTTCCCTCTAGAAAATGCCAAACCCTCTTTGGAGTATCCGATTTTTGCCAAGTCTGGGGGATGGAAGGTGAAGGTCTGACGTGATGCATGAAACTGTGCGTGCCGTTTCTGGTTGCACGGCTGGAATATCCCTTCTCTAGCAAATTTTCTGGTACTTTGGGGCTCTCGGTATTTTGCACAAGGGAGCGTTAATGTCATAAATCTTGTAGATGTAACACTATTTTTTGTACCAAAGGGGCACCTCTTTTCGTTTGCCCTGGAATTCGCACCCATTCTGCTGCTAATGCTCAATTTGCTTGGAAATTTCCACAACTGGTAGAAGGTTGACAGGGTTGAGTCCCCACTCCTGTACTAATTGCCAATCATTGCCACTGAAGAGGTCTTTACAAAGGACATAGAGTCACGCGCTGATACCATTTTAAAGCAAAAATTCCTCTACAGAAGTAAAGCATATATTCTTCAAAGGACTCCAATGAAAAAACAAAAGGGAAATAGTACAATCAAGGCATCTGATATTAAAGGAAGCCTCTACTCAGCTCAACGCCCGCACTGAAGGAGGGAACGGGAGAGGACGCAGAAGGCTGTGGATAACTAACACTGCCCCAGCGAAGCCGGCGGGGTGGGAGGGTCGGGCACAGGGCATCGCGCCTGGCAAGGCCAACTCTGCCAACCCGTCTTGTCAGCGTGGCGAGGAAAAGGAGTGTCGAGGCGGGAGGGGTTTAAACAAAAGAATGTTTTTAATTGTTTTTTCCACATAAATGGAAGGAACCTTACGCAACAGCAGATCCTTCTGAACAAAATGGCTGTGTTCGCTGACTATTTTAAAAAAAAAAAAAAAACTGTTTCAAAACTTTTTAGTGTCAAAAGCATAAACACAGAAATCCTGACTTTTTCCAGTGTGTGTGGTGAGTGCTGTAACCCTGTCATCAGTATCCCTCCTGACTTTTTTAGGGGTGTTTTTTTCCTGTTTTGTTTTCTGCTTGTCGATATTGTCTGTGTGGTCCTAAGGCTGGGGCAGTTACCAACAATGTGTGTCTGTTGTCGGATTAAAAAAAAAAGATAGTAGTAGAACTGAAAAAGATGTGTTTTTAAAAATATATAAAAATAAATTTCATCAAAAGGAATTCAAGTAAAGACGCAACAAAGCCGTAACTCCTCCTCTCGGGATTGTACGAAAAAGGATTTGTGGGCTTATAATTATAACCAGTTGCCTTTCACAGGCTTTTGAGGTCCAAGGCAGCTTGGCCTCTTAGGAAATGTTACAAACCCTGCATAAATTCCTGCTTTCCCAGGTTTATACTGTACACATGTAATACAGAAATGGGCAGAATGAAACAGTATTTTGGAAATCCATCTTTTCTGGTAGCAGTTATCAACACCAGGTGTCCCTTGAGATAGAAACCACTGATGTAAATGGGCCAAATGCTTTGGCCAAATTTTTCCTGTCTTCTCAAGCACACCCGTTGATACCAGGGACACGTGCAAGCGCAGATCAGTTGGTGCAGGTAGTCGTGTGAAGATCCATTATCAAAGTTGTATTTCTTTGCGGCCGGTATTAGTCACATAGCAGCAGTGGGTTATGGTACAGGAAAGGACTAGCAGCCACCTTCTGCTGCTGTTGAATCAAAGACTTGCAGTGCTTAAAAGGAACAACACGAGGCTAAACTGGCACGTAATGTAAACAAAAAACCCACGCAAATCACTTTATCTATGAGACTAGGTAAAGAATTTCATTAAATGAACTGTACGCTGTTTGTCCCCATTTTGCGCTTCTAGTTTGGATCTTGAAAATCAAGTTAATCAGTTTTGGTTTTAAATAGATGTTTCCGTTTTAGGTTCTCAGTGCTTTGGTGGGGCTTTTTTTGTTCCAAACATTGCTTTTCCATTTGGAAACTGGCAAAAAAAAAAAAGGATCTACCAGTCACGTGTGCTCTTACTGGTTATAAAACATGGTTATCTAAAAGCCAAATTTGAAGCCAATTTTATGAGTAGACAATGTTCCTTTAATCTACCCCATCTTCCCAGCTCTCCGTGGACACGGCCAAGTCTCTGTCCTCCCTGCCTGCCCAGGGGTGGCCACGCTTGGCCCTTACTGATGCGCTGGTTGCAGTATATATGGGGAGGCTTTAGAGGCAGATGCCTTTATCTGCTCAGATGCTGAAGAAGAATGAATCAAAGGGGACCATGAAGAGGGGAATCATTTCTATGCTAGCCTACCATGCTGCTCCAAGCCTGCTAAAACAGTATATTGCAGTTTCCCTCCAAGTCAGTGAATGAGGAGAGCCGCACGCCAGGTTCACGAATCGTTTGTGGGGTTAAAATATCTGTGGGATGCTCCATCCACTCCACAGGCACACATCCCTCATTTGCTTTGGAAGAGACGTGTTGCACTTTAGCAGAGGGGGAGACAGGCTTTGGGGATGGGATCTAGCGTACTTGAATTCCTTTTTGAAATCACAGCAGCGGGAGACATTGATGTCTGTGATGCAAGTGCGCACGCTGCCTTCAACTTGTATGTGTTTTATTGCTGGAGTCATGTTACTGACAGGATAATGAAATTGCAAAGAAAATGTGTTATATTCAACTTTGCCTTGATAATATAAACACTTTGTTCATTTTTTTTCTTCTTTTTTTATTCACAGACTAAGTTCATCAGGAAATTATAAAATTATTTAAAAATTCTGTGCCGTGTCTTCATTTCGGTGAATTTCGGTGTATCTTGCTTGGTGCCCTCTCTTGCGTGCCCAGGATCAGAGGGGCAGGTAGGAGGGCTGAGCAGCTGTGTGGCTGCTCCCTGAGACTGGACTTGAGGTCCCATTTGTTGCCCACCCGACACCACTGGAACAACCCTTCTGGGGGTGTCGGCTGCACCTCGTGCCTGGCAATGCTTACGGGCATAGCTGGGGCTGCCTGCAAGGCGAAGGTGAGGGTCTGTCAATCACAGGAGTGTTTCGGTTACCCCAGGACCTCAGAGGTCAGGTAAGTGGAGATAGAGCAACTGCATTTACAGTCAGCTGTTTCCTTTGTCTCTCTCGTGCCTGTTTTCCAAGTAAATGTGACTTCAACGTTGCTAACGAGTGGCTGAATCCCAGATGTGCATCCAGCGTTGAGTCCATGTCGGGATCGCGTCTTACGGAGTAATGCGCCTGGAAAGCCTTGCTGTGCAAAGGCCGGCGAGGCGAGGTTGTCCTGCAGAGCGTGTTCCTGGTGGGACCCGGACGCGGGTCCTGTTCTCACGGGAGCAGAGGAGAGTCACCGCTTCATTGCGTAAGAGGAGTCGTGCCCCCTGCAACAGTGGTGGAAACGGGCTCTACCCAGCATCCAGTCTCCAGCCGCGTTTTGAGGACGTGGGAAATTGCCTGAGTAATGTCACTATAAAATCTCATTTTTCTGGTGTTTTTAACTGTTCTAAAGAGAATAGCATTGCAACACTGGGTCCCACTGGTAGAACAATGTCCATGTTACACGCACTCCACCAGATTCTCCGCAGCTATCCCGAAGCCCTGGCAGAGCAGACCTCCCCAAGTTGGACACTTTCTAACCAGTTTCTTTCTCAAAGCCTCTCTGTTTCTTTCTCCATTTGTCTATCTGTGCAGCCAGTTGTTTTCTGGGCTTTCTTGCTGGCCTTGTCCCTTCTGCTTTCTGTATCATTTCAAGGGGCTCTTAAGATCCCAACTCGCTGTTTCCATACGAGCAACTTCATGTGTGACAGGAACAGGCGTCCTGATCTCAGTGCCTGGATGTTCCCCTCCCTCTGTTAATTGGGTTTCAATCACTTGGGCTTCAATCAGGCACGTAAAGCAGCGTGTGGAAAAAGGATACGCGGGGATTAAGGGTCTCGGGAGCTTTGAAAGGACGAGTCCATCGGCCTTTTGGTTCCCAGTCTGGTTTATGTTTGCTTGAGCGTCTTTGGCTGAGAAGGGGATTCGTGATTCCCGTCAGGCCAGGGTGTGCCTGGCTTTTGCAGCGCAGTCCAGATCAGCTGAATGAAACCACATGCCACATAAATTTAACCAATTATTGTACAACGGGGTATCCGTTGGTCTGAAAGCGATACAAATGTCATTTCTGAATGGCTTGTCCTTTCAGGAGAGGAGGACGAGTGAAAGGCAAGAGTCGCAGCCACCGCCAGTGGGAGAGCACATCTGCAGGGAGAGCAGCACATCTGGAGGCAGAGCTGAGCCGAGCTGCCGCAGCCCACTCTGGCTCTGCCTGCTTGGTGTGTTGCACCGCCGTATCCCCGCAGGCTGACTCATATTTTGGATGGCCCATAACGAGAACACTGTTCGCACTGCAAAGCGGAGATGCCAAATCCCTTTTGTGCGTTATCAGGTTACATTTTATGCATTGTACAGTAAAACACAACAAGGCATCTGAATAAAATTGTCTGTGTTGAGTGCTGTTACTGTGACACAGAACAGGCAAGGCAGCAGTGGTAGCAGCGAATGGTCAGCCCTGGGATCAAACAAACACAAAGTTAAAATGTTTTCCTTTGCATCTGTTGCAGAGAGAGGTTCATAGGGGTGTACAAGCCCCTGTGTTACCCAGGCTCCTGATTAAACATGGGTGTCCTGCAGTATTCTAGCCAGGATGACTTTGTAAAACCTGCTTTTCTAAATTACGCTGGTCAGGGAAACTGCTGAAACCACATCAGCGATCCACTGGGAAGGGCAGCTTATTTAGGATCTCCTGTTTGCAACAGGATCTGCTGCACTTGTGCTGCACAGATGCCTTCTGCTTATGTGGCTTGATGCTATAGGGATGCATCACCCAAAACTGTAATTACAAACTAATTGCAAGCTCTAATGAAGTGATCTGTATATGACTAGTGACCTTTAGACTGGGACTTTGAGATATCAATAGCCACTCTTCTCACTGGGCTTCAGGCTGTTTAGAAATCTTTGGCAAATGGCCAAAGTCCTCTTTTTTTACTGTCTTTAAAAACTCTCAAACTCAAGAAAGGGCATATGCCCTGGAAAACTAAATGTAGCTGTATATAATAAAATTAATTGCAAACTATTTTTTTTTTTTAATCAAGCAATCAATCAGAGCCATACCCCTTGTGTTGGTAGACTTTATTTCTGAATATACTGATGATGTATGATAAAACATAAGTGGAACAGCTGGGACCAGCTTGGGTGTAGCCAGGGGGTTACAGCAAGTGATTCTCTGGGTGTGGGCTTTAAATCCGGTTGGTTTTAAGTACGCGATCAGTAGCTTTCCCCAATGGTTCCAATCGCAAACAGTAAAACTGTTCTAGATGAATGACTATGAAGTTTAAATATTTAGGCCCAGGTTCTGCAGCCTGTTTGTGTGAAGGTGTCACGCACTTCAGCGGGAATTCGGCTCCAGGAACGTCTATGGACACAAACCTTGTGACGAGGCAAGTTAAAAAACATTAGGTTTCTTTATGTGTTGGGAAAAAGGATGGGTTGCTGCTAGAGCTCAAAACCCCTCCTAGAAGGATTTTTTGTTCAGCTTGAGTAAACCCTTCATTTTCTGTAAGGGCGCACCATTTTGGGGAACCACAAGTCTTGGAATGTATATGAACGCTCTTAAACTCTCTTATATACTGCATAGAAACTGTTTTTAGCTTTAAACAGTATATCATCTTGTAGCCCAATGTATTGAAGTGCATGTGTGCATATATCTCTATGTGTCTGTGCCCATCTGTGTGATAATATATAAATATATATAGCTGCACACTGAAAACCATGTTTCAAGAATGCTAAGCTTGCAATGCCAAAGATCTGGAAATTAGAAAATGACTTCATGCCTAATAGGTCCATGATGCAATTTTCAGTGATGTATTTATGTAACTATTTTTTTGCTGGACCTTTCCTTCATTAAGTGTGCAGGATGAATTGATTTTTTTTCAAATCAGTGATTGCATAAACCCTAGCATTGCTGCCATCCATGCTTCTTCCAAGGCCACCAGTTCTCTGTTGCAAGCCTCTCGTTACCTTGATTCTGTAAATTGTCCCTCATGTTAGTGACTGCTTAGACATCAAGAGGGCTGCTGCTATAAAGTAGGGATTGCCTCAAAGTCCTTCCATATTTTTGGAGAGACACGAGCTCATATCATCTGCTCTAACATGACTCTAAAATGAACCTAATCCTGACATTTGGGAAGACCCAGACTTCAAATTCCACAGCCCATAAGTGCCCTGAGCAGGAGATTTGGTCTAGCACAGCATACATATACATCATCCACATCCAGAGCTAAATTTGGGTTTATTTCACAAGTGCCGAGAGTCCTATTTCTTCAGACACACAGCTGGACATGGACTATCATCAGAGACCATATGCAGCAAAGACTGCCTGAGGCTTGTTAGGGACTCAAAGACTTGGAGATCTGGTTTGACATTAAAATGGACGTAGCGATGTGCTTCCTCTATTCTTCCTTATTGTCCACAAAACGCATTGCCTTTCTCAGTCAGGTCATTCCTGGCAGGAGCACAAGTCTCCCAGAAAGTCAGTATAAAATATTTGAGGCTCTGCCTGACACCTAGAGTGACTGACATAGCACAGAAGAGATGTTTGCAGATTCTTGTAGACTGCAGTTGCTAAGAACTGCAAGATGCCATGTCAGGTACTTGACGACTTGGAGGGCATGTGAATTATATGCACGTGGGATTTAAAGACTGACTGCAAAGTGCAGAAGGAGGTAAATTTGATTTCAGCATCTTGTTTTCTGGTCCCCGTGTGCCTTCAATCAGCAGTTCATGCCACTCTTCTATGAATTAATTAATTTAGCATTAATAATTACTATGAGTATTTTGATGGTGGTAGTCATTAAAGTTTGAGAAAGCAAAGGATACGACTATTAAGGATATGTTGAACTATTGCCACTTTTGCTGATAGCCTTCACTGCTGTAAAGTGGCATATTTTGGCTTCACGTGTGTTTTCCCAGTCCAAGTGGTAACTGCAAGGTTGTTTTCGGAGGGAGCAGGGGGTCAGCAGCAGCCAGGGCTGGAGCGGCCGGGGAGCTCCGTAGGCCCATGGCACCCACCAAAGCCGAGGAAGCTGTTTGTAGGGAAGGCGCTTTATGTATCACTTGCTGCGGAGATCAAACATGCAAGTACAATAAAACTGTCACTTCACCTGGCCCAGGCAGCTTACAACCTGAGTGTTATCAGCTGTTGTTTGATATTAAATGATAAACCCTCCCGGAGACACTTTCAGCCGAAGCAGAAATCACCATGATTTTCACCAGAGACTGTAAAAACTGCCCTTACTTCTCCTCCTAGGGAACAGGGCTTTGTGTTAGGTGACTGTGGGTTGGGGTCAACGTAAAGCTCTGGCCCAAGAGAGCAGCTGGTGGCTGCCTTTGCCTGTGCCGAGCGGAGCTAACGCGGCACGGGCTGGGCTTGTTACAGTGGAAGACAGGAGTTAGATCACTTGGTTCTCCTCCTGCAGTACAAGAAATGGGTGTCTTCGTTGCTGCTTTCTCACCTGATCTGATGCTGAGGGGAAAAACCTTCAGTGCTGTGTGGCTTTTGCTGTATAATTTTGACTCTGCTGGGGAGTTTACTTGAGGGACTAATCTCTTCTGCATAAATCCAGCAGAACGATGCTTGTATAGGATTTCCTCTTTTCTCTTTTCTTTTTTTTTTTTTTTTGTTGTTAACACTTTTTAGCAGAATGCAGCTGAAGTGGTAACAAAGACATGAACGGGTTTGTGCGGAGCTTGGCTCTGTTCCCAAGATGTCCTCTTTCCTGCATCTGGCGCAACTGGTGAATACTCGCATTTTTACAGACTCTCGGCGCTCCAAAGATGTAAAATGAACCAGGATAAGTGGGAATTCATGCTGTTATCTTGATTCTCTGCATAAGAGGAAGCCCTACAACAAAACCAAGAATCTCCACCGAGGGTGATATATGACCGCGGCAAGGTCTTTCTGCTGCTCGGCGAGGAAGGAGAGGACAATGGTAGCTGGAAGCTACTGTTTCAGCTGACATACTTGACTTACATTTGCGTTGGGCTTAGAGCCAATCACTAAAGCTCAGCTAACTTGCAGCAATTTGTTAAGCAGTAGTAACTCGATGGCTTGCATTGTCTCTTCAGATGACAAACTAGCAAAATGCTTTAAGGCAGTAGCACCCAATTTTTCAGTACTGTCAACTTTCTGTGTGTCTCAGAAAGCAGCACACATTTTTGTTATCTTTATTTTTTTTAATTCAAAACGGTTAAATCCGAGGAGGGGAGGGTTGCTGGTTACTTTGGATGGCCTGCAAAGTTATCCAATGGGTGTGACAAACGCAGGAGCCACTGCCTCAGAGCACACGGTGCTGCTGGTCCTTCAAAAGGAGACGGCCAGAACTCAGTTTTTCAATCCACTCTGGCTTCTGCAAACTCCTTTGGGACCATTTCAAATCACACAATACTGTAAGGTATTTTTCCCGCCCCAATGACATGAGAAATGTGAAACACTGTTTTGAGCACAGATAAAAGAAACTCTTTCCCCTTGTGCCTTCAGGCCAGCATTCAAAATCCTCCATCAGCGCGATGACATTGCACACCACGAATTGTGCCCTCTGAGGGGTCCACTCCTGTTAGTTTGGCAACAACATGGCACCTTGAATCCAGAACGGATCCCTCACTAGACCCAGGGCAGGAGAGGTACAACAGTCTGGAGGATCCCTGATGAAATGACAGAACCAGAATTTGTAAGCAAAATATAACACAGGTTTGCAGTTTCCATCGGGAATCCATGTCCACCGCCATCCCTGGGGTGGCAGGGAGGCATTAATGTCTTCAAACACCCACCCTCTGATTGTAACCCGTGGTTCCTCATGGACCCGAGGAGGGGTTTGGCCGCTCAGGCAGCCCGGTGTGCCAGGAGAGGCAGCGGCTGCTGGCTTCACACCAAGCGGCAGGAACGAGCGCTTTGCCGAAGGGTGGATGTTGGAGATGTTGTGCACCTAATGCAACATCTGTCCTTACAGTCTCCCCCAGTAGCCCAACTGAGGCACAATGACTTCAAGGTGACAGTGAAAGGCTGCTCCTCACCCTTACAGCTGGAGGCTTTAATTTGATCCCTTTGTTAATGAAGTGATGACTCTTGAAAACAAGAGCAGTAAGACAATTATTTATGCTCATCTGCCAGAAGAGTAGATCAAAGCTATCTATACAGCAGCAGACAAATATGACCACGGATGACCCAGAGGCTTCCTTTGTGTGAAGTGACAGACCGGAGCATGACTTCATTGGGAAAGCAGTCTTAGAACCATACAGCAAAGTCACCCACCCTAACGCTGACCCAGAGCTTTCCTCTGCGTTTGCTTACAGCTGGGTAGTGACAGGGGTTAGAGACGATGACGCCAACTTTCCCTGGTTTTGTTTTTCTGGTAAGAGACCTTATTCAGCACAACAGTATCGCTTATGCTCATCGTTATGTGTGCAATCTTAAGATGATATCTCGGCAAGTTTAGACGTGATGGAGGCCTTTGGGTTGTGCTGCTGCGGGGTGTGTTGCAGCCTGGCGCTGTGCAGCGAGGGTGTCGTGGATCATTTGGGAACCTCTGTAGACGTGTGAGGAGTCAGTGCCGTAGCAATCACTTTATGAGCCAGGCCTAACCGGATCCCCGCCGTCCAGGTGTCTTGAAGCACATCCTCACCATAGCGCTGACACCATTAACTACTAATATCTTATCAACAAGGAAGAATCAAGGAAGGTTCCTGTAACTCACTGAGAATGACTGATGAGGTCACTCCTAAAGCCCCATTTTATATACTCATTAAGAATCAAGAGCGGCAGATCGGGGGCCCCTGCACCACACAGAAGCTCATTCGCTCTCCGTAGATCTCTGTGCACAATTCTAGTCATGCTACTAAAAAAGGGATTATACACAAGCCGTATCTTGAAGGGTGTTGAACACAGTGTTACAATCTTCCATGATAATTGGTTCTTCCAAACACAGCCCCTGCAGCCTTGTGATGGAAAGAGGGTTCCCATCTGCATTTACAGAAAAAAAAGAATTCCAGCTCTCGTTGCTGGAGGGAAATGAATAAAAATGTAGCTTCCGTGAACACTAAAGGCTCAGAAACAAGAATCAAATCCACCAAAAAAAGCCTTTCTGAGTGAAAAAGATCTTATGCATGTGAGCAAATATGTTTTGGGGCATGAATCATGGTGTCTTCAGTATTTGTGAGGTTTTTATTTTGAGGTGGGTTTTTTGGTTTGGTTTGGTTTTTTGCAGGTGTGTATAATTACAGTCTCAGGATGTGTTGAAGCATTTAGTGATTTGGCTTAACTTCAGATGCCACGAGCAGTGTTAGCAGGTAGGTGCTCTGCACATCCTGGAAAATCAGTGTCTCAAGCTGAAAATTGAGAGTCGTGACTTAAAGTTGTCAACCACAGAAAATACGGAACATATGCACAATTATGCTTAAATTATATGGAGGAATTCTATGTCTTTAATTTTACCTTTGCAAGAGTACATGACAGCAATCTGAACTAGAACTCACTGGTTTATACATCTTTAGTTTCTTGCATATGCAAATACATACACACACACACACGCTGTTTTCGTGAACGAGCTGCTTGTGCCATGGGAGCATCAGTATCCACGTGCATCCCTTTGTCTGGTGGCCGAGCACTGAGACCGTATTCAACACAACGTCCGAGTGCCTTAGAAGAAAACCGTCTATTGCCCTGTGGTTTCTTCCCTCTTTGTATCTTGTGGCTGCACTGGTGCTTCAGTTATTATAGTTTCCTTCCCTGCCTACTTTGCGTGCTTTAATGCTGATGTTTGTGTAAGCCTGTATATTACCCATGCTATATATATTTGTTTAGAAGCCACAGTGTCTAAGAATTGTATTTATGTTCCCTTCAGCTTGCACTGTGAAGGTGAGACTATTAAGCAAAGGCATTTGTCATCAAAGGACACTTTGGAGCTTACGAAACGCGGTGGTTTTCTTACAAAGGCTTTATTGTCATTGGGTAGGTTTGCAGAATGATTTGTGAGCGGCAAAGCCAGGAGCTACAGAGCCCATCCTCAGCCTCACTTACGCTCTTCAGTTCATCCCTGGGCTTTGTGGGACCCAGAAATAACAGCAGGAAACGCGCTGTGGTTTCACTAGCTGTAAATAGCGACCGTCCCCGGGCTGCCTGAGATCCGTCCCAAGGCAGCATCAGCCTTCGGGCAGCAGCGCTAGCCATTACACGCCTGGCAGACGTGCGTTATACCCCTCCCCGCGCGCTGCAGCCCTGCAGTCCCGGCAGCTCCGTCCCACCCCCCCCCATTCTGCGCGGTGACGTTCCCGACCCCATCCAGACACTGCCCACTGTCCCAACTCCCAGGTGGCAGGGTGGCACTGGTCGCACCCTCCTGGCTTGGCATCTCAGCACATTTCATTCCCTTCCCTTGCGTCCTGCCAAGCTGCGGAGCATGTGCCACCGGCCACCAGCTTGCGTCACCTGCACGGCCCTGGGGCCGCCCGAGCAGGGCATCGGGCCTGGCCCCACACGCAGCCAAGAGCGCCCAAGCCAGCGGTGACGCAGAGAGGCACCCAGTGAGCCCAGGGAGTGGCTCTGACATCGGGTTTGGGGATGGGCACGGGAGAGAGGTCTCCACCCTGTTAGACCATCCTCTGCCTCTCCCCATCGGTGTGAGCCCACCCGTCTGCACGGTCCATGGGAAAGCTGGATGCAACATGTGAATTGTGTTTGTTTGCTCCTTTCGCTGAAGCTGCTCTGTGGTATTAACCCCAGTGATTATCAGGAGAATAATCCCCTTTCACCTCACCAGTGCCAGATCCAGCCAGAGGCCTGTCTTGCTTTTGAAGAAAAAAAATTACAGGAGAATGTTTAAGTATGTAAAGGAAGAAATTACAAAGGGAGAAGATCAGAAAGAAGGAGAGACAGGAAAAAGGAAAAGAAGAAAAAAGGAAAGGAGAGGAGAGGAGAGGAGCAGAGCATGTTGTAGAGTGAGGTAAATCCTTAGTGTCGGCTGGGATTCCCCTGGTGCTGTCCTGGGGAAGGGGCTCTGTTGCTGCAGTAGGCAGCAGCCCAGTGCGGGGGGGCACGCATCCCCTCCCACCCCAGCTGCACCCCCGGAGCAGGCGTGGGCCGCAGGGGGGGGGGTACCAGGGCTCGTCTGTCTCCCAGCTAGGGCCTCGCCTGCACTTTCCCCAACACCACCCACAGATGCTCAGCTGTTTGGGGACATCTTCTTGCCAGATTTGCTGGACTTCAGCATCACTCTGCTAATCCAGAGGGAGGGGTCTGGGGTCTCCCTTCTAACAGTGCAGGGCAGGAATTTGGGTTTCATTGTTCCCTGATGGTCAGGCGTTGGGGGGAGCCCTCTGTCACAGCACCTGGGGTGAACAGCCCCAGAACTGTGTCCCCAGTGCCCCCGTGCCCCAGCCAGGCTGCGCGCTGGGGTTGCTCCTGTCCTCGCAGGGCGATGCTCGCCCTGCCTGCAAGTGGGCAGGGGTGCACCTCACCTCCCGTGCACCCCAGCCTGCACACATGCATGCACACAGAGACACATGCATGCACAGCCATGCGCTGCTGCCGCTGGTGAAGCCCATTGCATGGTTGCTATCACAGACCATGTTTAATTATGCTGTGGATCTTGTTACCACAGGAAGCAGCCGAGGCCAAGAATTAAGTAAGACTTTAGAATGGGATTGGCCATTCAAACAGACAATAAGAATATTCAGAGTTGTCATAATTCATGCTGATAAAAATTTTGAAAAGGATGTACAACTCTTCACCTCGGGGTTTAAGCCAAGTAGAAGAGACTAAGAGACTTGGTCTGAGAGGAGAGGAGTCAGGGGGCAGATTACCTCACTGTCTCGCTATGGCCGTGGCCCTGCGCCTCCCCAAACCACGTAGCCCTGGTCCTTATCAGTGACAAGGCATGGGGCACAGTGCCCTGGGCCGGCCCCAGGGGCACCTCCTGTCCCCCTCGCCCAGCAGCGCCATGGGGCCAGGTGATGCCTGTCTGCCCATGGGAGGGAGGGATGGGGAAGCTCTCCCAGCTCCATGGGACAAAACCTAACAGAGTCCTGGTCCATCCCCGTGGTCACCACGGGTACCTGGGGCAGCTCCCCCCACACCAGCTCATGGTCGGGACCAACCCCACATTGCTGCCTGAGCCGGCAATGAGAGCTGGTGGGACTCGGATGGGAGGCTGGTCCTCCCCGGTCACGCGAGCTGGGGCTCCTCGCTGGGGGCCGCGGAGGAGGGCAGTTACAGTTTAACTCCCTTAGCCCACAGAGCCCACTGTCGGGAGCGCCTGTCTAATGATTAAAGTGCTAAACGAGGAGGCATGAACTCTGCGTGCTCTCCCCAGCCTTGCTACCAAGTTACGTGGAGCCAGGCAAGTCAGGACTTCACCCCACCGCAGCCGCCAGGTCCGTCTGGTTACTGCCATGTCCTTTAAATCGTTGTGTCTTCACAAGGGTTTCTTGTTACTTGATTTCTTGCTATTCAAAACCTAGTGAATGGCTTGGTTCACCCCTTTGTTCAAGGACCGGGGAAGAAGAGAATGGAGTTGCAAGGAGGAGGGCTGCAGCCGTAGGAGATCTGCCATAGGAGAGCTGTACCCTGACCTACCCTCCACCCTGTGGAGCTCAGTGTTCAGAAATGCAGCTCCAGACACCGAATCCCTTGTTGACACCTGACGGGCTTCCCAGAGCTGCGCTTCAGGCGACAGGAGGGCAGGGTGGGACCAGACAGAAGATAACATTTTTAGCCACTGAACATGAAGAGGTAGCTTGCCATCTCGCAGGATGGCACACATCAGCCAGCACAGCTGCCTGTCTCCATCTCGCCTCTGGAGCAGCCCCAAAGCCAGCAGCACTGTCCAAATGGGGGGGTCGCTCCCAAGGACCCCTCAAGCACATCACAGACGTGAGGAAAGGCAAACACACATCATACAGTTGCTGCGTTGCCCTTTGTGCCCTGTGCCAGCTGAGAGGAAGAACATGCTTGGAGATGTCCACCTCCAAGGGCAGCTGCTCCTGCCCATCCCATGGAGCCCCTGTCTGGCTTCTGTCTCTTCTCAGCAGGGTGTCCCTGAGTCCAGGATGGATTTTACTTGGTGATGTCAGGCCAAATGAAACCTGGTTTAATTGACTGTGGGTAAAATCATGCTTCAATGGTTAATGTTATACTTGGGGCTGGGAAAACTACTGCAAGATCATAGCAATTAGAGCTGGAAATGATTCAAGTCATCTAATTTATTTCCTCTCTTCCCCCTCATTGTCTCTCCCAGGCATGGGGGCAGTACGGTTCCCAACAATACGTCTCCCTGTGCATTGTCCGATCCTGTCTCCCTGACTCAAGGAGCGGAGCATCCACGTGTCCCCGGGGAGACAATTCCACCGCTTGAAAGACGTCAACATTAGGAAATGTTTCAGAAGTTTAGCCTATATTTCCTTTTGTGGAGTGCCACAAATTCTCAGGTCATGAGCTTTACGCCTCAAGGAAACTGGCTGCTTCCCACAAGGGCAGCGGCTGGGAATAAGGTGGTGGTTTTCTTCGGTGTTTGCAGGGGCAGGTAGAGAACATGGGGGTGGGTCAATGAAGGTTTTCACACCTGTGAGGCAGGTCAGATCAGGTAACTCATCTGGAACAAGCCCTCCTTTGGCAGGAGCTCAAGATTATTTTTTTTTTCCATTCCCAGATTTTTATTCCATAAATTCCACCTTGACTCATAAAAATCTCACTGCTGGAAACTTGTTCAGTTCCTCACAACAAATTCACTCCCTTTGACTTGCTCCTACTACTGCTACTAATCCCACTACAGGAGTGTGGGGCAAGAGGTAATCAGAGGACAAAAAAAAAGTCCATCTCAATGAAAGAAGCATAGTGAGTACTCCTTGAAAGCTGTCACAGAATAGGCATCGTCTTGGCCTCCGCTCTGCCCTGCATGCAGAGAGGACACCGGACCATCTGACTATGAAAAAGCTTATTGTGCAGATGTAACAGGGATAGAAGAAACTTCCCAAGAGATCAGAGCTTATGAGCACCACAGAAATGCTAGACTGGGCCTACATCTACGTTAAGAAAAGTTGGAGCCACATGGCTGACTTTCTGGTGATAAGGTTTCCTGCTTCTGAATATATTCTGCAGGGTCATGCCATTAACTGAGAGGGACTTATGTTCCTTATACATTTTAAATCACCCTTCTCCTCCTTCAAGTGAGCTGAGTATACGCACATCTCAAACAGTTTGAGCACTTCCCCACCCCTTCCTGCTCACCAGCAGCAGAGGCCAGCCAGGTGAGAAACACAACATCCATTACTGTACTAGAAGAGAAAGAGGAGCGTGAGCGCGACTGGAGCCACAGGAATATTTTGGTGAGATGAAGAGACGTAAAACGGCTTGTGGTGTCCAGGTACTTTTTGCAACCAAGCAGATGTAACATCTTTCCTGTATGTGCTGTGACACTGTCTCCCACCAATGGTAGTCACATCTGAGACTCTGTTTGCGGAGTGAAGTCCAAGCCCTGCCCAGTTCCAGTTGTAGACACTGCTCGTTACTAAATCAATGAGGCTTAATCATATTGGGACATCTAAAGAACATCTGGATGACATCTTCGGCAGCTGAGACTGGACAGGAGCCCCTCCTACTGGCAGCTGGTGCCCCCAGTACCTAGTGAGGCTCACCCCTGGCCAGGTACAAGTGCCCTTTCCTCATCTGTTCTCTGTAGATGGAAGAATAGTTTCAGTGGACAAAAAATGTGGTATGATATTCATGGGTGACTGTTTTGGAGGCGGATAAAGCAAACTTGTGGGGGAAACTAGGAGAAAAGAAGATGACCAACTTTTCTCCTTCCAGGAGAAAAACATCAAAGACATTTCAGCAGAGAGGACAAAGTGAGATGAACCAAAAGGTGGTCTCCTGTCCTCACCCACCCACACAAGCACCATGACCAACCCATTCTGTATTTTTTGTTCTCCTTGAACAGGAGTGCCAAGTCTTCCCCGTTGTGAGACACCCACACACACCCAGCTGGGCCACACACCTCGTTAACTGCTGGCTGAGGACCTCTTGCTTCTTCTGCAGCCCAAGCAGTCAGCCAGGGGCCCACTCCCACCCAACTTTTGAGGGGCACACACCCAGCTGTCCCTCCTGCCCTTCCTGGCACCCAGCACCACCACGGCACTGACACACAGCCACATGCCTCCTGACAGCTCTTCTTGTCCAACCAAAGCAGGAGTAGAAACAGCAAGAAAGGATTAAAGCTGGAGGAATTCCCATCTTCCTCGTGGACTACACTGAAACCAGCATGGTCTTTCAATAATCTGGGATTTTTTTTGAATAATCCACACAACTCATAGCTGGAGGTCTTAAGGAGCACACGTATCCAATCCTGCCTGTCTGTCTCTGCTGTTGGTCCTACAGTGGCTCTGCCTTCTTCTTCTGCCATCTCTAACCCTGATGTAAGCCACCATCTCGGGGTGTGAAACAGTGCCAGCCCCAGAAGGATTCCTGTGAGGACTGATGAGGGTCTCACCTGCTGTGCCCAGCTGTCCCTTGTAACGCCAAACCCAGAAAAGCCTGTTACTTGACAGGCCAAGCAATTTGTTACCAGGATACAAGTCTGTGACACTCCACTTCTCACCTCCAGGTCCCCGAAGGAGCACTCTGCCCCTGCCCTCCACAGCCTGAACCCGCAAGTTAGAAATTCGACACACAAGCAGGGAACAACAGCCTGTATGGTAAACCAGCTTTACCTCGGAGCAGAAAAGCTGGCACCTAAAATTTCCTGCAGCCAGCTGCAATTTCAAGACTGCCTTTGCCCTCTAATTGGTATTTGCTGTACCAACTATTCTCTTTCTAGTTACATAGTGCTGAGGACAATGGCTCCTTATTTCCTACCACAAACACTGGGTTACTATTTACCTCCAGCTGAACCTCATCTATCTCCTATTCCCATTAAAAGAAAGTATCATTAATGACTACAGTGATGGGAAACACTGGAACAGTTGGTCATAAATTAAGACACTCAGAGCCTTCAATTATTTGTACCGTGTAGCCTGTATTCAAACATTTACCTGCTCCTCTAAAAATGCTCACGTGAGTATTTCCCCTCTGAACCTGAACAGACGCTCAGAGCTGTTTGAAACCAGGCGCTCGTGCCGCAGGCTGCACTAAGTCCCAACCTGGTACAAATTTGAGTAATTCCAGGGGGCCAAATGCCTCCCTGATGTAAGTCCCCTCGAATCCCCACCTGCGTGCGGCTGTGCACGTGTAGGAGCAGCGAGGCGCTCCTTGCACTGTGCACGAGGCTCTGCAGCTCCTGCCGTGCAAAGACTTTGGATGTCTGATGCTGTGGGGCCTGGAGATGGGGATCCCGACATAAGAAGTGTAAATCCTGGCTTCCTTGGCTGCTGCAGAGCTGCCACCAAGCTTGGAGGCTGAGATGCCCAACGATCCTCAGGGCTAGGGACCGCTCTCAGTTACATCAACATACATTTGGAGTGATCCTGCTAATGCCTGTGCAGCTACTCCCCACTTCTGCCAGGAAAAGCGAGAACAGGATCTGGCCGTGAATCTGTGAAGTTTTATGGGAGGAGAGGCGGGAGAGAGCCCCCGGTGCGATTCCTGGTGTTGCAGGCAAGGGATGGATGTGCCTGTTGAGAGCCAGCCCCATCAAGAGCTTCATGCGAGCTGTGCACCTCCTCCTCTGCCAAACTTTGCCAGCCTTTTTTAACGGCGTCCAAGGCTTTGCCTCATTCGCATCTTCCCTGCAACCCGACCCTGCCCGCGTGGGGCGACAGATGCCAAAAATCCCTGCTCGGATGAAGCAGTAGGTCACCAGGGCAAAATCCCTCCTCTGGCCAGAGCCAGAAACCCCACTGCCCACGCCGGGGGTGCCCGTGAGAACCCACAGGGAGAAACGTACGGCGCGGTGCTGTCTGCCGCACAGGGGGGTGGCGAGCTGGGCACTTCGGGACGGCGGGGCCCGGCAGCCGGGGAGGGAGCGACCCACGCGTGACTGAGAGCCCCTGCGGGGGCTGCGCTGCCAGGCACGGGGGGGGCGGCAGGGACCGGAGGGCTGCAGGGGCCGGAGGAAAGGTGCCCGCCCGGTCCCCACGTCCCCCCCGCAGCGGCACGGCGCAGCCCGCGGGTCCCCTCCGGCCCCCTCTGCCCCACAGGGCCGCGGCGCTTCCCCCCGCCCCGTCACCCTCCCACCCGCCGGCACGGCGCCCCCCCCGACGGCAGCCGGCCCGCACCTCGCCCCCCGGCCAGCCCCCCGCCCCGCCCCGGGGCCGCCCCGGCGGGGGAGGCCGCCGCGCCCCCTCGAGCGAGCCCCATCGCGGCGGCGGCGGCGGTGCCCGCGGCGGGGCGGGCACAGGGCGCGGGGGGCGGGCGCGGGGCGGGGGGAGGCGGGGCGGAGGCGGCCGGAGCCCCCGGGATCCGCCGGCACCTCCCGGGCCCGGCACTCGCCGCCGCCGCCAACTTCAGCCGGGAGTCACGCTCGGTGCCGCCGTTCCCGGAGCCCAGCGCCGCCGCGGCGACGGGGAGGGCCAGCGCCGGCAGCCTCCCCCCGCTCCCCTCTCGCTGCCGGCGGGGGGCTCGGCCCGACGCGGCGACGGGTCCGCGGCCCCGGGGCAGGTGCGTCCCCTCGCGGTCTCCGGCCGCCGAGACGCCGCGGCGGGGGGCGCGGAGCCCCGTGCCCACCGCGGGCGCCCTCTCACCTGCCGCCGCCGCCCGGAGCCGCGGCGCCCGGGAGATGCAGGTAGGAGGCGGCCCCGGCCCGCGGCGGCGGGGAGGGTGGCGGCGGCGGCGGCGGGGGGAGGAGGCCGGGGAACGGGAGGCGTTTCGCCGTGCCGGGCGGCGCGGCTCCCCGGGCCCGTCCCGTCCCGGGCGCCTCCCCGGGCGGCCCCCGAAGGGGCGGGAGGCGGCGCGGGCAGCGCCGGGGGGTCGCCGCTTTCTGCCAGCCGGGGAGACACGGCCGCCTTTCGCCGCCGACCCCCCGGCAGCGCGGCCCGGGGGCGCCCCCGGTCCGTTACGGCCGCCGGTCGGGGCAGGGCAGGGGCTTCGAGGGGGCCGCGGGGATGGGGCGGTCCGGGCTGCGGAGAGCCGGGGGAAGGAGCCGTCGGGGCCGCGGCCGTCGGGGGGCTGAGCCCCAGGGAGCATCCCCACAACGCGGGACAGCGGAGGGGCGGCCGGGGCACGGGGCTAGAGCCGGTTGCGGGGTGGCCCTGGGGTGGCCTTGGCGGTGTTACTGCAGTGGGAGAGACCTGCTTTGGCAGGAGAGACACTGCTCGGTCGTGAGGGGACGTACCGCAATATGAGGGATGTTGCTGGGGTGCGAGGGATGCTCCTATGGGGTGGTGGATGTTGAGCTGCTAAAACAGATTTTCCTCAGACATGACAGACATGAGTTTGGCGAAACAGATGTTATCCCGGTAAGATGGATGTTACTCTGAGCGGAGAGATACTGCTTTCGGATGAGGGCCCTTTCTCTGGGTATGAGCACAGTGGCTTTCCCGAGAGCACCCGAGCCCTCTGCCCACGCTGTCCTTCTCGCCCACATGCCCACAGTGTGGCATCACGTGCCATCGTGGGCCATTGCACGTGGTGTGGAGAAGGTGCTTGTGCGCGTGGAAATGCGGAGTAGCAGCAGTATGCCTGGTCTCACATTATGAGCATCCCACTTATGTCCGTAACAAACACGCTGTTTTATGAAACTTGGGGTTTTTTTCTGGGAATTATGGTGCAATACTTCCATTAGCGGTATGGGTAAAATAACTTCCTCAAACATATTTACGTGTGCTGTGACGCACTGTGTTGCCCCGTGTTTTTCATACGTTTCCTCTGCCACCAGATGGGTGTCCCTGTCAGGGACGCTGCTGCACTCTCCAGTGTGCGATCATCATCACCCTTGCTTTGCTGCCTGCACCCCTGCACTCACCTGTTCACCTTTGGGCTTGGGGGTTTTTTGTGACGGAGCTGTTTCTCACACATCTACCAGCATTTATGTTCTCACTTCATTTTCTTCATAGCCAAAATCTTGGGTACATGTGGATCATGTTCCTCGTGTGTACCTGCACATTTTCTATAAAATCGGCTCTACCCCACTTCACCCACACATGTGGACCGTCTTTTCCACCGATGCCTCCTTGTCTGCTTGTACATCGAGGGCTCTTTCCTGTTGCCCTTTATTTGGGCTTTTGTGTCCACACAGGCTCGGGCACGTGCATATTAATGGACACACAAGGTATCTCCTTCCTTTACACTCATCTTCGTCTGTCTGTCCCTTCGGAGCCTGTCTCGTACATGTGTATCTCTAACATCTCCCCCACCGTCCCCTGCAGATGGGACGTCTGTAGAGGGGCACCAACACTGAAGCTTAAGCCTGTCATTGCCCCCCTTCCCACATTTGCCACTGGGCATCCACACATGAACTGAAGTGACCGCTTTTTCTGGTGGCGGCAGGTTTAACCTGTGCGTGCCTGTTGTCTGTCACATGCAGATGCTCTTTTAAATGCAGAACCAAGTTTGGTACCTGCTCTTCGTCCCACAAGAGAAAGAAGTGGGCTTTCTTAAAGTTTGCAGTAGAGACAGAGTCCTCTTAAACCATGTCCAATGCATGGACACCTGGGTTTATCCAAGGTGAAGGTTGGGCACTGCAGGAATTCAGGTGGAATTTTTTTTTTACCCCAAGCGTCCAATGTATGGGATAAGCTACCATATGTGCCAGCAAAGCTAGCCCAAGTACTCGGTTTCTTTCCTCCTTCTTTAAAGAAATTAGCCAAGTATATGAAAGGAGAAGCATGAGGTTGGGCTGTCAGCGCGGGGTGGGAGGCAGAGCTGGGGAGGCGAGCTGGCCCCGTTCCAGCCATGGGTTTCCTCTGCTCCCAGGCTCTGTTGCTTGCCTATACTTCTGTGCCCAGAAATGTCCACAAGAGATTCCTCCCTTTTGGAAAGGATTCCCTTCCTAGGTCCTTCTGTGCCTTCAGTATTAGTGCACCTTTCCTCCTGGTAGCTGTAAGCAGCCCCTGTGTCCTTCGCCCTGTCTCTAGTGCATGTACAACAAAAATGTCCTTCCTTGTGTGACTAACCTCTGTTTAGGGAAAGCTGAAGCTGAAATCAGGCTCCCAGCTCTGAGAAGTCTTCTCTCTCAGCCCCTTCCCTCCCAATCTGCCAGAAATCATGACATCAGTTGAAAAAAATGGAAATTTTGGAAGAGCTGAGTCTAAAAAGTTCCTTTTTTTTTTTTTTTTTCCAGGTAGTAAGGTATGTCCCAATTGCATTTTTCAGACTTAGTCTGTGAAGACCAGAAACAAACCTTTTTGAAGAAAAATTCACATTCTTGTATAGCA
Source organism: Balearica regulorum gibbericeps (assembly GCF_011004875.1). NCBI lineage: Eukaryota > Metazoa > Chordata > Aves > Gruiformes > Gruidae > Balearica > Balearica regulorum. The sequence continues at coordinate 68,230,105 of NC_046184.1, forward strand.
AAGTCTTCAGGAGCTTGGACTTTTAGGAAGAGATCAAATATTATGAAATTTTAAAAAAAAAAAATTAATAAATCAGTGCAGTCATCTTTAATGCTCTTTGTTCCTTTCTCTAACCCAGTAGGCCTTTCTGTTTCTGGACTGCTTCAGATCTTGAGTCTTTTGTCCTGAAGTTGTTGGGTTTGGTTTTCAAGGCGCGCAAGGAAACCAGTTCTTTTCTGAAAACTGCATGATTGCTTATTTAAATGACTATAAATTGTTTGTATTCATAAGATCTTTTTTTCTAATGGCTGATCAAAGTTCAAGTGAAAACCATTTCATCATTTCCAAATGAATTGGACACACACACAATAAGCGCTTCAGAGACGCTTTTAAACACAGTACTTTTAAAATCAGGATGCGGATAGCCAAGGCATATTGTCATGTAATACAGGGAGTCTGTGATTTGCTTCCATTTTTTTCAGAGAAAGGGACCTTCCCTTGCTGGGAAAAGGTGTACAGACCCTTAAAACTGAAGGCAGCACAGAGAGGAGCTATGAGAGTTTTTCCTGGACTGGAAAAAATACTTTTCTAATGGGAGATTCAAGGAATGTGGACCTAGGTAGTGTTTCAGAAAGAAAATTAAGAGGTAGCGTGGTGTGATACCTGAGTGCTTTCAGTGGCACTGAGAGTAGCTGGTACTTGGAGAGCTTTCTAATTCAAGAGGAAAACTTGAAGCATGTGGCTGGGCGTTTAAACTCTTTACATTCATGTTAGAAGCAGGCAATATTTTTAACAGCAGGGTGATTAACCATTGGAACAAACAACCAAAGGCAACATTAGCTTCTCCAGCTCTTAAAGTCTTCACATAAAGACCGAATGTCTGTTTGGAAAAGATGCTTTACTGGAGCGCAAGTTCTTGGCCTCACTGCAGAGATAACTGGCTGAGACTGTATGGACAGAATTACAGATGAGACCAGACCCTGTGATCCTCCACCCCCTTCCAAGCTTCAGCTTATGACCCAATAAAGCTTACGCAAGCCTTCCCCTGCTCTGTGTGAGGCAGAGCAACGGGGTCACCGAAAGCAGATTGTCGCTTTTCTGCACAGCTGTTTCCACAAAGTAGGGATGCTCTCACGTACCTTGTAATTGCACGACCGCTCTCTGCGAAAGCGCTTTGCGAGGGGAGCCCGCTGTAGATGGCAGGCTGTCCGTGCGTGGGGATCCTTCGCTTGTCCTTGGGAGCTGCGAAATGGGCGGTGAGGTCTGATGGCCTGCAGTGGGGCTGCAGGCAGCGCAGGGAGAGGAGTGCGGTGTGTCCCCTCCAGTCCTCCGGGCCGGGATGACTCAAGCTAGAGTTTGGCTGAGTTTGCAAGACTTTAACTCCTTGTTCTTGCATTAAGTGTCATGAGCAATCGCCAAGCCTCTTCTTCTACTCCTTTTCCCCTCAGAAACGGAAAAGAAAGGGATCCCTTTCCCTCAGAAAGGGATGTAGCTCATCAGGGCTACATCAGCACCCAAATGGCTACACTGACACTGTGGCCCCCATGTTTCTGGTTGGGTTTCCCTGGTACCTTTCCTTTGCATGGTCCCTGTGCTCCATGCGTACCTGGCTGGTGGGGCTGTGACTCTTCTCAGGCTGCAGTGTCCTGCACGCTTCTCTCAGCAGCTTTCCTGCTTCCTGGGGATCCTGCCTGGCAGAGAGGTTCTTGGAGCAAACGATGGGGAAAAAAGGTCCATGTAGTCGGGCGCTCCCCTACCTGCTCATCTCCCCCAACGGCCCTATTCTGGGGTGTCCCAGCCTACAGCTACAGCCCCCCAGCAGTTTTTTTTGGGAGGTCCTCCCCAGGGCCTGGCAACGGCAGACGGTGAGGGCTGTGTGAACCCCATCTCTTCCCCTCCGTATGTTTACCTGTCTAAATTTAACTCCCCAGCCGGCTTCATCCATCCTAAGCCGACCTGTTCTCTTGTGGCTGAGCTGTGGGTCTGGCTCCTGCTGCAGCGTTTCCTGGCTGCCTCGGGCTGGTGGTTTGCTGCTCACTCCCTCTCTCCGGTGGACGCTGGCTCTCTCGAGGTCTCGGGCAAGCCAGTTCTCTCCGCTTGTAGGTTTTATTTTTAAATCTGGTTGCACAGCCCTCGGGACTAGAGGGTCCCTTGTTCTCTCATCCCTGGTTGCTTTGAGTATTTACTCCGCAGTTGGCTTCAGGAAATCTCCCCTTGTCCTGCTACAGCCCACAGCCGTTTCCCTTCTGGCTGTGGTTGCTCCCAAACGGAGACCAGGCATGCTGAGGAGCTCCCTGGCCATCTCTAAAGGAACAATGCCTCTTTCTGCCCCCATCGGGACCCCAGAGGTGGGGTCGGTAGATGCTTCCCCGTGGAGGCGTCTTCTTCATTTCACTTTTGTTCAGAGCTGGGCTTCCCTGAGCTGGCTTGTGTCCCAGTTTGGGAACTGAGCGATGTGCCCCTTGGTTTCAGGGGTGCTGGAGGAAGGGAGAAGCAGAGGAGAGGGAGCGCTCCTGTTTCTGTCAGGCTGGACAGAATTCACTTTCTTTAGAGTTTCAGAGTTTGGGACAGTAAATATGGCCCAACCTGGCAGCCTTCTTCATCTAAATAAAACTGTCAGGATCAAACCATTCGTGTCCTGCGTAACCCTGCAAGAGACCCCTAATTGATCTCTGCTTTTCCAGGCATGCCTGCTTGTCGTGTAGTTAATGCTGTGGTCTACCACATGAGAGCGACGGTTTGAATCCTGGCCTCCTCTGTCACTCTTTGAGCTAACCCGGTGGCCTTGTGTTTAATACCCTGATATTCAAAGGAAAGGTAACGAAGGCCAAGGTTTTCAGCAATGACTAGCGATTTGGGGTATCCGACTTGAAATGCTGTCAAAGGTCCTGACTTTTTTTCCAAGGTTCAGCTATTTCTGACGCTTGGGCAGGCTTAAGTAGTCTGGACTCGATTACTCAAAATGACTAGTCCGTTTTGCAAATCTTCATCTGGGGATCTGGAGTGGAATTAGGCAAAACAAAATGAGATCGAATAGTGCACGATGTAGGTCTCTAGCAGGGATACTTAAACGGAGTGAGTCTTCCTAGAGTGGGAATCGGTTCGCAGCCGGAGAGCTTGTGGCACTGTTGCGTGCAGGGGGTCGAAAGGTTTAGTTTAATTTGTGGTTTTCGATAGCTCATGGGAAAGGCTTGAAGGGTTTCATAGTTTTTCTCTTAGGAAAAGAAAAGGAGAGCAATATTGTATCTTATATATATGTATAGGTATGAAGTTTAAGTCTTAGTTTATTTGAAGCATTTGGGAAAATCCGTTTTCTGTAAACTCTCCCATCTCAGTTGGAGATGAAGGAGATGATTGAAGTGGTTGGGTGGAGCATGTGTTTTGGGTTGGTTTTTTTCGTCATTAAGGGCAGGGGGTTAACAAAAGTCATATCAATACTAGTATTTCAGTGGTCTCCCTAAATTTATCTTCCTTTTCAATTTTTCTCTGTTCAGTTTCTTGGCTGGTTTGGTATCATTGTTTCACTGAGTCCTGAAGCATTGTAGCACCTCTATTATGGACAAGTTTGAGGTCTTAGGCAAATTAAATGAGTATCTCCTTGCTTAGCTGTTAAAACGTTTCTGAGCTCTGTTATGCATCAAAGAATGGCGAGAGAAACATATGAGCCCAAATATGTCTTCATTAATAGAACATTTTTCACAAAAAATAATTTTTTGACTGTCGGGTTCATTACTCTCTGAGGTGTCTGAGGTGTCATTACTCTCTGAAGTTGTCTCTAATCATGAAAAATTGATACTGTACAAAAGAAAATGAAGCTCCTTTTTTTCCTCCTCTTTTTACAGATAGAGCGGTTCTAGAGGATTCCTTCTTATATGCTGTGGCCCAGATTTGTTATAATTACCGTAAATATTGGTCCTGGCAGAAGGTCAGTGCTTTGTTTAGTAAATATTTTGCCATTATCATTTCTGTACCACAGCTGGGAAGGTTTGGAGTATCCTGTGGCTGTCATCACTGTCGATTATGCCCGGCTTTGTATCCTCAAAACCTAACCGGAGCTTTACAATCTTGTGTCGAGATGACGCAGATATTCATGGGGTAGCCTCACTACTCTATGTGCTGGCGCCAAGGCTTCTGGTTTTGAACCAAAATGTCAGCTCTTGCTCCAGTGCACAGTGTGTACAAACTGGATTTGTACAAACCACCTTGCGGGTGGCGGCAGCTGTTACTCCACCGGCAGAGATTTCGCAGCCTGCCGTACAGGTAGAGTGGAGCGAGTGCTCCTGTGAATTATGACCAATTACCTGTCCCAATTTCTTTTCTGTTTTTATTACTCTTCCCCCATTTCCACCTATTCTTAACAAGCTGTTCGGGAGTTTTGCCAAATTACAAAATTAACTTCTATTAATTTTTTATTAATGGCAAGAAAGTTTTCAGCTGGGTAAGCTTGGTAAGTGCAGCACTGCTTATGTTCAGTTTTTACTGTAGCTGCACAGGCTCTTTCAGCATCTCTGCCATTTTCCAAGGAGCTTGTGCAATCCTGAAAGACAAGAGCTGGTTGTCTTCTCCGTAGCGTGCTGAGATGATCTAAAAGCAGGTCTGTATTTCCGCACAACCACACTTGCACTCCAATGGCATAAAAACCCCCATTGCCCGAAACAACCAAACTTTTTGTCCACAGGTTAAAACTTGTGTGTCTTCTAACGAAATGGTGCCATTTAGGTCAGACTCACATATCAGCGACAATTACTCTGATCAATCTCTGTCTGAATTTGGCTGCTTGTGTTAGGTCACATCTATGCCAGAGCAGTGCCAGCACGGCTTTTCTGCCCGCGTAGCTGTGACCCCTTTCCAAAGACCATGAATGAAGGCAGCAACAGCTCCTTCTGCGGGCACAGCCGTGGCCACGCGGGCATCTTTGTCGGTACAACAGTGTTCACTGGGGTGTTGGGAGGTGTGTGGGTTTATTATATTTTTTTTGTCACTCCACGAACTAACAAAGTTTTATGGTGTAAACTTGATAGTCTGGACCAGGCCCTACTTGTACACACAAGGTAAAGCTTCTAAGTCAAACATAAAACCAAGCTACAATAGGAAAAGTGGTTACGTTTAGACGGAGTTGGTTTGTGTTAGCAAAGCCCAGCTTTGGCTTATGGACAATGCTGTACTAAGAAACGTATTGTAAATACATTAGAGATAAGGCTCCGTCAGTTCATTGCCACTTTTGGTAAACCTATGTGAGATCTGAGTTCGTGAACCTTGTGCTTCATGCAATTGATCCTGAGCTGAGCAGATTCGAGGTGACCAGAAGCCGCTCACCATCACAGCACGCCTCTGAGCCGGCACGGACCACTTTGCCTGTCACCTGTACCAACTCCTGCACCTCCCTGAGGCGTCAGGGAAGATTATCCTCTTATTCCCAGCGAGTCCAGTAACTCATTCTTCCTCCTGGTAAAGGAGGTAGTGATTTTCACAGAGCCCAAAATCTTTGTCCATAGGCAGGGAAGGATCATCCAGCAAACCTGTGTGCAAGAGGACGTGTGTGTGCTGGCCTGTAGGGTATGCTGGAGCTGGGCCAGGGATGGGGGAGGATACGGCCCTACAGAAATTGTGGCTCATTCACATCTTGGGACAGGCATCAGAGGCTGCCGTGGGCTGGGCATAGCTTTCTAAACTCAGCCTGGGATTGAAAGAGCTCAAAAGCAATACTTGTTCCCAAGTTATGCATTACCATCCAGCAGGTGCTGGTCTGATGTTGAAAGCTGCGGAGTCACTTGAACACGATCCATTCCCCGCTTCGGTCTCTGGCAGATGTTCCTGCTCTGCTCAGTCATGGTTGTGACTCTACCTAAATAAATTTTAGTTTTCCTTTAAGCTCCTTTGCCCAGGTGTTGAGAAGCCTTTGGCTTTTGATGCCAACACTGTTAAATCCATCGCTTGATCCTGTCTCTCTTTCCTTGTTAGTGCTTTCTCTCAGTGTACCCCAGCGTCGTGCTGAGTGGATCTTCCAGACCATCTTGATGACTTGTAACCTGACGTCCCACATCTGTGACAAGTCACAGAATCATAGAACCATAGAATGGTTTGGGTTGGTAGGGACCTTAAACATCATCTAGTTCCAACCCTGTAGATTGACTTGCTGTGCGGTTGTTGTGCTGCACAGACTTGTATGTTCATAGCCATTGTCCCGTGTGTCCAAAGCAGCAGACATTAGGGGCGTAGCTGCCTTTTCAGTCAAAGTTTACAACCCTGTGTTTAGGATATACTGCTTTCTCTCATTGTCTTCTCTTCCACAGAAAACCCTGCGTGATTATTTCTGCACAGGGCAGAGGTTGCTGCTACTTGTACGTCTGCCTAAAGAATTCTTCAGAAATTTTGTGGATTACTAGAGTTTGACTTAGGCTTTTGTTTATGTTTTTCTGCAGTGAATTAATATTAAATAAGTAACAAGTGATTAGAGGTAATTTTATACTTCCAGAATCCCATCTATCTTTTCCTTTCCAAGGTTTGCAAAGCAGACCTTTCTGTAATCTTGTATGCTGATGAAGACACACTGCTTTTGAGGGCATCTAGGAGTATGCTCAGACCCCACTCCTCATCTGTGTGCAATCTGTTTGTCCAGTACTTATCTGACACTGTGAACCTCTTCCCCTAAATTAAAACCTGTAATTGCTCTGTAATATTTCATGTTCCTAAACATGTCTGGGTGCAGGTATGCCAAATTCTTGGATTCCTATAAGGAATCTCCGGTGTGTCCCCAGTGTGGATATGCCCATTGTGGACTTCTATATGCTTGGAGCAAATGCACATCCTCAAGCAGCAAAACAAAGAAGCATAGAGATGGGAAAATAAAAAGGCTTTCATAAGAAAACATGATTTGGTCTAAATTGAAATTTTCAGAAGAAAAACATATTTTTCCATAGTGATATTTCAAAACCTAATGATTTCTGTTTCCAATTGACATTCAGACTTAAATGTCATTTTAAGTTGAAATCTGAAACAAGAGTTTAAATTTCAGGTCAGCGCCCCATAATCTCTTGTTTTGGATCAACATTTCATTTTGAATGTTTTGTTTCTATCAATAATATCTTGGGTTTTCTCCCCCCGCATTTTCAAATCAAAAGCGTTTGGAATTGTTCATGGCATGAAATAGTATAATATTTTGACCTTTCATCCTTATTTGGGATGCAGGCAAATGTTGAAATCCTAGTCCTTCTTGGGGAACAGAGATTCCATTCTCCGACCAGATCCACAAAAGTGTATTTCCACTGGTTTTGCTGGCCAGCTACTTCAATACTTTGTGTGTGATGACTTGTAATTCGCTGCAGATTGAATCCGTGGTGTGTCCACGTGGCTGGTCTGGAGAGGCCGAGGGCAGTTAATCTTTTGTGCTCTGTGTGGTGCTTTCAAATTAATATCCAGATTTCTTTCCCAAGATAAATTTTCCTTTCTAACCAGCGTTTGGTTGTGCACAGCACAGCTGCCTGATACCTATTCCATGCACAGATGAGGATTCTGGTGCTCACTCGGTCTAGCTACGAACTCTTATGTGAGATCAGGATGTTTCAAAAGTTGTGACAGCTTCTTGGTCGTCTATTGTTTGCAGTCTTGCAGACTGCCATATATCTTTCTGCTCAGAAGTTACTTTTTCCCCTTCCCACCATTGTGGGGAAGTTTTTCCTGCCGTACTCTGTGCAGTGTGTCTCTGAAGCAGTTTTATGGTGTTCCCCAGAAGCATGCTTTTGTATACCTGCCTCAAAGCATAATCCGGAGAGAAGTGTCTGAAGCAAGAAACGTCTTTTTCTGTTTGGCTTTGAGGTGTTATCGCCCCTCTTCCAAAATGCAATTGGCTCCATCGACATCCCTAAGCTGTTTTGTTTGGAGTGAAGAGAGCTCAGAAAATCAAGGGAGGCCACACACATAAACAACTGTGAAATCAATTAATCTAAACAAGCAGGAGACGTATTCTTGAAGGAGAAAAGACTGGTTCTCACAGAAACCTCCCTTGTGTATGGCATTGGCGGGACTGTTACAAACATTACGTCACTGGAACAACGATGAGCTATGTGAATATTTTAAACTTTTCGACTAATATTGGCCAATATTTAGAGGAAGAGTGGTGCTTGATTGTGTTTGAAGCGCCTTCCACGCTTTTTGGGAATATTTTAACAAATTATTTTCATAATGGAAATGCTCACAGATACAGCATTGGCACGCTAAAGCAAACACTATTGAAGGGACCTAATTTTTGACATCTTAACTTCAAATATTTGCATCATAAATTTGATTCCAGGAATTGCATTTATGCAGTCAGGGATAAGAAGCCATGCCTGTCATTTGTGTGTCTTCAGGTAGCAGATATTGCCAGCAGTACGTACACAAGCAACCTACGGGACAGGAATTATTTGCAGGAGTTTTTATACACAATTTTTTATCTCGAATTAGAGAAAAATCTTACTGCTTTTTAAAAATTCTGATAAGAAGAAGAGGTTTCCTCAAGCCGTGTGTTATAAACTGTTACTCGTCTCTGCGGTTGCAGGACTGTGAAACAGGACACCGATATGTAGGGACTGCTAAACCTGGTTAGCTCTTGGATCGTGGTCACGCGGAGCGGCAGTGCCCAACTTTCCCTGCAGGACGAGGGTTATTCACGTCTCAGCACATTGTGGTCCTGTATTTTGGGGTGCCCAAGGGTGAGCGATTACTATCGTATCCCAGTTCCTCTCTGCACCTCTTTAAATAATAGTCTCCCCTCTTAGCCGGCTGGCCTGGGGCAGCGATAACACGTGCTGGGAGCAGAAAGCTGCGCTCGGCCTTTCTTGGCTGAGGGCAGGCCATGGAAAGGAGGCCTCGAGAGAGCACTCTTTAGGGGAAAGGAGACAAAGACTGGGAAATCTAGGAGACAGCTACTCCACTCGACCTCCTAAATTGTCACAGGGGAGGATGAAGCAGTGCAACTCTGAGAAATCAAAAGTCTTTGGGCTTGCAGTGTTACTCGGACAGTAAAGTCTTCTGACGGCCACGAACCTTCTCTGACCCTACCCTACCTCCCATTTGGGGATGAGGAAAAATAATGAGAGAAGTTGCTTTGTGTTTTGCGCTGAGGTCTCCCTGATGAATTGCACTTTGCTTAGCCCAGCCCTGAACTGGGAGTTCATCCTGTGGAGTGAAAGGTTCCCAAAGGCTTGAACTAAACCCAGCCATGATAGGAAACGCTGCAGGATAGGGGTCTCGATAGGATACTCCTGTTCATGCAACCTCATCGTTAGGTTTTGCTCTAATTTCTTGTTTCATTCTAGTATGTAATGGATTATTTACCTCATTTGAGAGGGGGGAAAAAAAAAAAAAAGTCCTTTAAAACTAAGACTTTGGTGTGTGATTTTTTTTTTTAGTTGAGGCCAGGAGATTGTCCAGCATGGAAGCCAAAAAGATGCCTTGTGTTCCAGCGCTGCAGCTGGGAGGCCTTCTGGAGAAGGCAGAGAGCCCTCCCTGTAGCTTTCTGGGCGGAAGGGAATCACCACGTACCACCTGCCAGTGTCAAAACCCAACAGGTTGGTGGACGCTTCTGAGCAGCCACCGCCTTTTATCGTTCTGAGCACCATCATTCGTTTTATTGGCTATCTGATTTGATGGAGGCTGAGACGGAGATCACTTCCTGGGGCCCTGAAGGCAAAACCTGGGCTTCCTAGAGCTAAGCTCTCTTTCCGACTCTCCCACAGCCCTGGGGTGACCCCCGCAGGCATCTCTCCTGGGAGGTGTCTGCTGAAATGCACCAAGTCATTTGCAAGTTAACTGGCTATACACCGCTGAAATTCACCCCCCTCGGGCACTTTTCTAGATCCCAAAAGTAACCAGCGTGCTTCTTCGGGCACCCAAACGTCACTGTTAAAGTGGCTTATTGTGCCCTAGTTTCACATCCGTGACAGGGGAGTCCCAGCATGCTCATATGTCCGTGATGCTCATGTGGTGCTCACACCATTTTCTCTCACAACAAGCATGAGGAGGAAGGGTAGATGCCAATCTCATCCCCTACATTCCCATCCAGCGCTGAGGTGGAAATACAAAGAACATTCAACAACACAAATAAACTGCTAATTTCCAGGACCTAATTACAGCTCTTGGGTTTGCTGCCTGACCTGAAAATAAAACTCCTCTTGCGAAGCTTCCTTGTTTTGGTTGGTTGGTTTGTTTTGTTTTAAACAAAGCAAGTAAACAAGAGCCACGCTACCGAATAGGAGAGGATGGTTTGCCTGATTGATTTTCCTGTATTCTTCCCTGCGTTCTGCTCGGTCGGTTGTGCCCCGCGTTGCGCTTTGGGAGGGGCGTGCCGCGCTAAATATATCTGCACTGCCTGTGAAATGCAGTATGGGGTGCTGCGTCATTTGGTGGAGTTTACTTGGAAACTAAGGTGGGAAGCCAGCTTTTATTTTCAGCCTTGGGGCAGATGCATTGGTCAGTTGTCCCGCACAGAATTTTAGTCTTGATCAGGAGCTTGTCCTTGCAAGACAGACGTAAAATCTACCCTCTAAGTAAAAAGCCACGCTAATTGCAGCAACAAACTAATAACCATATTTTTCTTGTTCAGCAACCAGATTTATGATCCGAGAGCTTCTTCAGATAGGTCACCTTAAAAAAAAGCAAAAAAAAAAAAATTGTAGCTCAAATATCATGGCTTAATGAGTAGAGGAGTTGGTGTGATGCTGTATGCTCTAAATATATCAGAAAGAACTCCAGCGCTGGCAGCACGCTGACAACTGGAGTCCTTGGGCTTTCACTTATGTTGGGACAGAAATGTATACCTCCAAGAAACATGTGAGGAACAGATGCAACTTGGTGACTAAAGAGGGTTTAGATTTTGCAGTTTCTAGTCCTGCTTTTTGGCTTGTCTTCCTCTGCTGTTTCTGCTAGTGTGGTGGGAGTGATCTCACGGGAAGGGAAGGTATTCCCACAGCGTGGAAATGCCAAGGGGCGGATGCAGCGTGAGGAGGCACACCTGAGCTCGCTTTAGCCTCTGCCGCACGCAAGTAACAGCAGCAGCGCAAGCGTAGCCGCGTTGGTGGGACAAACCTGCTGGGGACCATCGGGCACTTACCCAGGCAAAGGGGTGGGTGGAAACCCTGGCTCGTTCTCCATGAGCTCGCCAGGATCGCCTGCCTGCACATCTAACATACTGCAGTCACACCTCTGGCTGCGGAATACATTTTTCTTTCTTCTTCCTTATGCCACTAGTGTCGCTATATGGCTGTCTTACTAAAAAAGGAGCTGAGTAAACTCTTCAATATAAGGTTTTATATTTATCCAGGGGGAAAATGATGATGCAAAGTAACTTCTGCCTTGTGCTTTTTAGTGCCTAGCATGTTGGGGTTTCTGAATTAATTACTGCAGCACAAGTCACGCATTGCAGATCAATGCCGTACAGCTTTGCCAGCGTAGAGCTCCTGGCATGCTGGAGTCCTGGTCTGCGCCTAGGGATCCTAGAGCTCCGGGATGTGTGCATCATGCTGATGCCAATAAAATCTTCCACATCTTCTCTCAGAGGATTCAGTTGTGACGGTGAGGGCTGGGCACTGGGATTTCTGGGGTTAACCCAGGCTCTGTGACTTTTGGTAAGCCTGAGTGCCTCCTTTCCTTCATGGGCTTCACCTGGTCACTGATGGCTGTGAGTAGCAGAGACTGCAGAGGATTAGCATTGCGGTTTGAACCTGCCCAGGTGTAGCTTATCCCCTCTGTAACACGGGAGTGTTGAGAGAGCAGGTGGGAATTACTTTTCTTTAGCTTCCCTCGTGGGCTCTGTATCTGGTCCTGTTTTTTCAACTGTCCAGCAGTTCCCAGGAAGGTGGTAGGTAAGTGAACAATCCTGGCAGATATTGTTGTAGAAGTTCGGTAGCTTTCTGTCTCCATGGCTTCCCTTGGTGCTTTACATCCGTGAAGTGATCAGTTCCATCCCTCTTCCCCTCCGTCAATACCCCTGCCTCAGCTCTGAGGACTCAGTACAACTTCTGTAGCTGGGATTACCTGGTTTCAGCGATGGGATGGCAGAGCTTGGGGAAGGGTTTTTTTTCTGGCAAGGGTAGGCAGAATTCACAAATAGCTGCCCCACAGCTGCATCCTCCAGCTGCTGTACCACATGCTGTGGTGTATGCTTAATGTTCATGGCTTTTATTCAACCGTTATGTGAAAAGTGAAGGCTGGCTGCACAATGTACCAGAAAGACACCTCTATTAGGTGAGAAGGTACTGGATAGAAGCGTGTGTCTTTCTAGTCCACCTCAGATAATTAACTAAACCATAATAACATGTAATTAACCATTCAAATATAAGCATTGCTCCTGTGTGAAGCTTCCTCCCTTCCTTCTTTCCCCCTTAAGCCTTTCTCCTACCTCTGTTATCACTACGGATCACCTCCTGGCCAGCCGCTTCAGCTGTCTGGTATCAGCGGGCAGGTTGCAACCTGAGTGTCTGCTTTTTGAAGAGCATCTGTGGCTTTGCCTGGAATCCAGCTGCGGAAGGTGAAATTGGTTGAATCAGTCTCTGTGCCTGTGCAGAGGGCATGTTGTGTGAAATCGCTGAGTGAAAACGCCGTGCTCTGAGGGCAGCGCGTGGTTTTGACCTATCAGTAATGATGCTGATGCTCAAGCTGGAGTTCCTGAGCGTGACTCCAGGAGTGCTGGAGGGATATGGTCTGTGTTTCAGTACGTTAATGTCCCCAGTCCCTATATCCTGGGACTCCAGGGTGAGAAACTGCCTGCAAAGCACACCTGATCTTGACATACTGAGTTCCCAAACTGCAGGTTCCCAGAGCAGGAAAAACGTGCACCTCTTGACCAGTTCTGCTCCCTGTTGCAAGAGTGACTGTAAAGCAGCAGCTAGATCCCGGCAGCCCCTGCTCTCCCTTTGCCTTCTGCGTGGGCCTCTTGTTTCGGTGCCTTTGAGAGAACAGCTGATGAGATCAGGGTTGCAGTTTTGGGGAGCAGCCCGGCCTTACAGCAGTAATTCATTCAGCCGTGCCAGCTGGAGTAACCGTGAGCTTCCCTGCCGTTGGCGGGCATTGACTGCAAAGGGATGAGGAGGGGGGCCAAGAAGGGAAAAGCAGCCTCGGGACTGGAAAGAGCAGGGACAGAAAAGGAAACGAACAGGGAGAGAGCACGTGGTAACCCAGCTGGGATATGGCACACGAGAAGGACGGTGCAGGTTTGATCATCCACCTCCCAGTACTGACACTGCGCTGGTGACCCCAGCACAAAATCTCACATAACTGAATGGGCAGTGGTGTGTGTGGAAGGAGATGGGGAAGGAGGGGATGTGGTAACACCGAGAGTTAACCCTGCTACTGTGAGCTTTTCTCTGTTGGCGTCTATCTCCTGTTCTGTATTTTCTCACCCTTGCTTACCTGAAGGCTGTCATCTCCTAAATAAAACCTGTGCATTGCTCATTTTCTGCGTAGGAAAGCCACAAAGAAACCCTGTAGCTACAGAAGGCAGAGTAGGAGACAACTTTTTTTTTTTTTCTCCCCTCAGTCATTACAGAACCAATGTTCCAGGAAAAAGAAAAAATAGGGTGTCATACCGTGGAAGAAACGGTCTTTCTCGTGGGATATAGAACTTTCTGTCTGACCAGTGAAGGTCTCCTGGCACCAATGCTAATCCTGCCTAGGTTTTACTGTGCAGTACATAATGTAAAAACATGTGATAATTCCTTCTGTAGTTTCAGTAGAAGTTTTTCATTTCCTAAACAAGTGTGCTGTGTTCCTGCGTCCTGTTAAGCCGCTGCTGTGTGCCGCTCCAGCAGCCCTACCTTAACAGCTCGGCTGGTTTGCCGGGTGGTTTAGAGCCTTTTGATGGAAGGCGCTATTTAATTATCAGCGGTGTTATGTTCCCGGAGCTCGCTACATGAAAGCAAAATACCGGCAGTCTGTAATTAATCTAAGCTAATGTGCCACTGTTTACACTCCATCTCCCAAACCAGACAGATGTAAGAAGACACCCAGCCTTCATCTGGGATCCTCCCAGGTTATTTCTGAGCTATCTTTGGAGAACTGCAGTGAGCATATCTACCCACCCCGCAAGTCCCTCAGAAATGAGTACCTTTAACTTTTCTAAGGAATGAGTGGGAGACTTTGTTTCCTAGCAGGGAGCAGGGTTAATGCCTTTTCGTTTGCATTACCACAGCCGACACTGGTTGGCATGGTACAGGAGCACATAACTCCTCCAGTAGTCATGAATTTTGCAGTGTGAAAGGGTCCGATGTAATAAGCCTTGCTTGCTTCCTCCGTTGCTCCCCTCGCTTTGGGTGAGGAGGAGGCTGCTGGCAATGGGGATGTGCTGGAGCTCTTTGGTGGAAAGATGAGTGTCTGGGACTCCAGTCTTAAAAGTAAAATATCATACGTTCATTTCTGATCTCTCTGCTACAAATATTTAGCAGGAGAAGGTGATGAAAATGCTTTGAGCTGTGGAGAGACTGAAAAGATTACGCATCCTTAGAGTGAAGAGTAATAAAAAGCAACATGACAGAAGTATATAAACTTTGAAGTACAGAGAAGTAAACCAGGCATTCCTGTGTATACTTTTACATAATACAAGGTTTTCGATGAAATAAAACATCTGACATAGGTGAAACTTTTTTTTTCTTTCTTACAGCACATAAATATTTGAGACCAAGAACGTAGTAGAATGCAGAAAGGATTAGACATTTATATGGATAAAAATCTTATGCACAGTTTATGAATTTTATTCTAGCTGGTTTAGAAGGTATCAGGCCTCCTGCTCCTGGACAGTCTTCCAGCTGCAGCTGGTTAAATGCTCTTCCTGGCCCCATAAACCTCTAACGCCTGCCTTTGAAACATCTGACAGTGGACACAGGCAACGACTCCTCTAAGCTAGAGCCTCGCGCTCCCGAACATCTCTGCCTTGAATGATTACTATAAACCTGGCTGGGATCAGAGGCGACCGCAACTTTCTCATCACCTGAAGACTGAGATGTGGCATATGAGGATGATGTTGTCGTCCTCCCAGACGGTAGATTCAAGATGACAATTATCCACCTTGTCAAACTACCGACTCTGTTGTCTCAGTTACCTCTTTGCCAGCCATCCACCCCAGTGTCGTGGTGGATAGGTGACCTCTGCAGGTCTGAGCCACAGTAGGAAATGTTACAACATCAAAGCCTATACGGCTGCCATCCGTATGCATTTTGGGTGTTACATCTTTTTTTCAGCATTATGTTTTGTTCAGACTGAAATGAGTTGTAAGCCGCTAAGTCATGTGGCGAAGGCTTTTGCTGGGTCTAAATTTTTTTTTGTTATGAGTATGTCTTTGGGCTCTGATTGTTTCCAGATATACTGGTGCAGAGTAGTCTTCCCCAGCGCGCTGGGCACGTTGTATGCCGGGGCATCCCAGGGGTACCCGGGACGGGCTCCCTGCTTCCACACCCCAGCGTTTCGCTCATTTAGCAGAGGTAGCCTGCTAGCATTGCTGGCCTGGAGGGAAGAAAAATATTGTAATATCCAGCAGAGGGTGCTCATAAACAGATATCCCAAGTAACTGGGTACTGCTGGTACCTCTGTGCTCTCGTTCTCTGGTGGCCAAGCCCTAGTTTTCAGTGGCCGTGGCCGTATTAGCAGGCAGAGTAGGCCAGGAGGAGAGGGCCTGGAGGGTGAACTGTTGGTGCTGAAGACCTGGCAAACGTGCAATAGCATTGTGGGGTGGGGAGTGCGTTCTTTTGGACTAGCTCTTGTCTGGCCCCATGGATATGGAGAAGATGTGTGAGGTGCCCTCCTTGAGCATGGTCCCCCATACAGTTTCATCCCGAGGGAATCCAGTTTGTGGGCTCTGAGGCTACTCCAGGTTGCAGATCACTGGAGGAGTAGTGGGATTGATGGGAGAGTTGCTTCTGAAGTGAATCCTGATTTGAACTACAATAGTAGCATGCTCATGGCTGTCTCAGTGTCAGTAATGGTCAGGTCTGCTCTTTGGTCGCTGTCACCCCTGTCAAGCTGATCCTTTTCACCATGCAGCTGAGTGCGGATACTCCAGCCACTCTCCGCTCAAGGCAGTTTCCAGCCTCTGAGTTTTGAACCAAGTTTATCCCTGAACTGAACTCAAACTCTCTGAGTGCATCTCCATCAAAGCTTCCAAGTTTGATCAGAGGGGTTTTGGTTTTTTTTTTTGGTCCAAGCCACAAGGTACAACACAAAACTGTAACTTGGTCCCAGCTGTGCTCAGAAGAGTCACAAACCTTTCGGTGAACCTGAGCTGAGTTTGTGCCAAATCCCAGAACCAGGTGTATTTTTCATGTGTTTTTAGGACTGTGTGTTGTAAATGTCACACGGCTCTGAAACTGAGTCCCCAGAGCAAACGTAGCATGGGATCAGAGCACTGGGATTAGGGAAGAAGAGGAGGAATTTTTCTTAGATAATTATAGGCAGCTGAGTTGCCTGTGGAAAAAAAAAAATCCTGCTAATGCTCAGCACCTTTAGAGTACTTACTATAGAGCAGGCATCACCAAACTCCTCTGCATCAAAGGGGGAAATACCTGTCTGGTCTGTAATCCAAGGCACTCTTGGATTGAAGAAAGATCATAGGTCATGATTATATCAGATGCAGCAGACTTAAGTGCTGTCTTTACAAATCTTTCTTATTTTCCCTAACACCTTTTCTACTGAAAAAATCCCAGAACGTGTAATCAGCATACCTAATCAACAGCACCGACTCACATAATTCATCTTTATAGTGCTCTCTTGCGTGGGGTTTCCAACCGGTAGCTCTCAATGCATTTTACAGAAGCGATTCTTCTCGTGATCCCCCTTTTTCACGTGGGGAAAGCAAGGGAGAGGGGAAGGTAGGAGAGACACACTTAGGATAGGCGGCCAACCAAAGGTGGGGTCAGCAATAAAATTCCAGGTTCTTAGTTTTGGGCTCTGCTGGAACTGCCCTTCCAACCACCGAAGTGCATTTGGGGCTGCGTGAAACATAGCAGCTATTGAAACAATTCAAGACAGAAAGTGGAGGAAGGCAGAAATGTAATTACGCACATAGGGAGCGGTCACGTAGCCAAATGCCGATGTTTGTGTAAAGCAACGTGTTGTCTTTAATAACCACAAGTGTAGTCAGGCACCCATTTATTTCCTCTGAAAGACAACGTGCCAGGCAGGTCAGCGCCCTCCAGCATGATGCTGAAACACTGGGTCAGTGTTGACTCAGAGGAAGGAGCTCCGCTGCCTGAGTCACCCGCATCGCTTTCCTGCGGGACCCTGGTTTCCCCGGGAGTATCGGTGAGACCCAGCGCTGCCATCCTGCCGCGATCAGATGAGATCGTGACCTGAAGTGGTCTGGCTGGAGTTATAAAGATACTGAGAAAAACACATCTCGCTCTAAGGGCTAGAAGGGTGTTGGTTGTTTTTTTGTTTTGTTGGGTTTTTTTCTAATGATTTTGTCTTGAATTACAGGTCTCCCCCCTTCCCCCCCCCAAAAAAAAAAAAAAAAAGAAGAAAAAAGCCTTCTTTAACTAACTTGGTAATAATAGTATGGTTTAAAAGTACTTGTTTAGCCAATGCTGACTATATGCTTACACAGCTACCTCTGGCCTGGGAAAGATCGAAACCACAATGGCTAAGTATAGAGGCCTCTAAAATATCTTCATATATACAGTGCCTGAATACACAAACAGAACTGGTCTCTCCTCTGTCTGCAGGAGCAATATTTTCCATAGGATTCGTATTGACAGAGGTTTTCCCCCTGGAGTTATGCATATTTATTAAAATAAAAATCTCGCAGAACTGCACCCATGTGCTGAACCCAGTTCCACGACCACCTTCAACCTGATACAAGAAATATAATCTCTTCCTGAAGAAAAGTAAGCACTTTTTCATTCTGTGGTGTAGCAGGCTCCTGACTAGAGATTGGCTTTTTTGTTTTGTTTTTCTTTGCAGTTTTGGGGTTTTTTCTTTGTTTTTAAAGAGAAGGGGGAACTATTGCCAGGATTTCAGCCTTAGCCCTTGAGAGCAGCTAGTGCATGAAGGAGAGATGTTCCCGTCCTCGAAGTGTGGTAGGATCCGTGGACTAAGTGACCAGAGCCACACTAGATACTGGGCGTACCGAGATGCATTTGCCTCTGTAAAGACAGCACGTCTGTACACAGCGTGAAGCTCGCTGCTGGGATAAACTCCCCCTTGCATTTAGTGCTTTGCAGCCTGTTTTCCAGAGCGCAAATCTCTCCGTCTTTTGGAGCCTGACCCCTGACTTCTCTGTGTGCCTCCCTTTAAGTCTTTGACTTAAACTGCCACAGTTGCTTTTGGGCAGTTGTGGGCAAAGCAGTTTTCTGTTCCTCCTCTGTGAGTGCGATACCTCAAATATGTTCCTGCTGATTCCCAGCTGTGGGCTAGTTTTGTACTGACACAACATATTCTTGGGTAAATGACAGATTTCTCTGAACTGGGGTTGGCGCTTCTCGCTTTGCACGTAGCTGTAGGCAGTGCGTGACATTGTTCTGGCGGGAGCCAGGAGGCGGTAGGAGTGGCACACGGAATGCGTGCCCAAATTACGTGCTCCAGGGAGCAACACCTGGTTTGTGAGACATGTGCAGATGTTGCATAGGTGGTCCTCAGGCGCTTCGGGATTTTTCCTATCGTTTCTACCGTGATTATCTATCCTGGCTCTGGATCGTTTGCTGGCACACCAGCAACCCTGGAAACCTCCCAGCTTTCATAATAGTAAGAACTTCTCCTTCCTTTTTGGATAAAGCAGCTTCTTTAAATGTTTGTAACAATACGCAGCTGAATATATAGACAGTTCTTTCAACACCAAGGCCCCATCTGACACAATATGTCTGCAGTTACTGCACTCAAGCTGCATTTTGAAACCCTTCTTTCTACAAGGCCCATTCTTCAAGGAAATGGTGTAGAAGGAGGCAGAAATGAACGTGTGCTAGGACTTCCTCTGGTGGTGTTGGGAGGCTCTGACAACTTCCCTGTACTGTGCCCCTGGCACAGGAACATCGATGATTATGTTCAGAACTTCTCTGATGAATTCCATGCAGAGGTCTTGAGTATTTTTTGGAACTTCCAAAAATAAGCTTTGCTATTCCCATAGGTACATACTGCTCTCAGTTTAAGCACAAAGCAGGTGAGAGAAAGAGGGGTGGCAGGACTTGCCTGCAGTCACGAGGTAAGCCTGGAACTCTGTTGTTTTTCCTGAGAGGTGCGAGTCGCCAGAAGCTCCTGCGGTGCTCCGGGATGTCTGAGTGCCTAGACTTCTAAAAATGCAAGCCGTAAGCCTCTCCGCTTGCCTTACTCTGCTGCCGCTGACACCCATTGCGTTGCGTAGCTACTCACAAGGACAATACACTATGTAAGACGTGGCGTTGTAATTTCCTGGATGAGCAACATTATTGCTGTACTGTATTGTAGCTCAGCACTTCTGTTCAGTGATGAGCTTGAAATTTTGTCTCGGGAAATAGTAGTGATAGTGCAAGCAGGAAACAAATACCTGCCTGTGTACCACAAACCAGTGGCAGTCAGCACGACTCCTGCTGAGAGCTGGAAAGGGATTTTTTTCACTCTGTTTATGATTGTGGGACATCCTATACTGGTGGCAGAATTGACAAGAGCCCATGAAGTTCAAAGGTCTGTATTACTCATGCTAGGACAGTTTTGGTGCAGCCTACATCTCGAACAGGAGTTGTTCCAGTTGTCTGTCAGTTCCCTCTTTTCACTTGCATTGTAAAGCTACGCTAGAAAAATAAGACCCTTCTACTTTGGGCAGCTGCACGTGAAACGCTGGTTACCTTTAGTCTTACCTGAACGGAGCACATCCCTCGTGTCCCCATCAGCGGCCCCTGGGCAGGGGACGGAAGTACAGTCCCTGCTGACGCCTGTGGGGAACGCTGCTGTTAGATCAAGGGGTACGAGGGAATACCCATAAGGAGGATAAAGGAGTGGGGCTGGCAGGTATCTGTGAAATAAAGTAGTGGGAGTGCTGGGACAGAGGATAGATACTGAGTTATCTACATGTCTTGGGAAGGGAAGCTTGAACAATTTACATGTGGCAAGCTGTAGCTTTATAATACCTTTATGGTATATATTATAATAATATTGTAAAATATAAAATCTTTATAACATCCTGGTGAGCAAATCACTTCACGTTGGGATTCTGGATTCAGGTCTTGCAGGCCACAAACACTTGAGAGGATTGTAATAGTTTCCAGATGTGTTTATCGTACATCTAGAAATCCACCTGTATAATGCGGCGTGACAATTGGGCTCTTCACAAGGCAAACCCTGCACGGAGGGGGAGTTGAAGCGTGTTGCATTTGAGGTGCATCTGCAGGGAGCTGGGAGTGTGAGGACTAGGGGAAAGGAGTTGTTGTCCAGGCCATAAGAGGTTGCCCTAAACAGGACAGTCATCAACTCTCTTCTGTTGCCAGTTGTGGAGAGCATTAAAAACACGGATTAACCTGCAGGAAAAATAGAATATTTAAGGTGGATATGGAGAAAAAATATTAGATGTAAACTGGAAGTGGTTGGATAGGGGGGGCTGCAGGCTATGCCTTTAGGTAGAGCCTTAGGAATGGGTAAGATAAACCCTTGTCAGGAGTGATCCAAGTATACTTGATCCTGCCTCTGTGCAGAATTTGGATGGTGATCTCTGGAAGTCCCCAGTGTTTCAGTGATACTGTAAGTAGGGCTTTTCAAGGTTATCCGTGGACAGCAGGCTGTGTATAAATAGACTCGGGACTCCAAGAGCGAGGCTCTCCTGTGGCATTATGCCTGGCCCTCAATTTATTAGGGTGAGAAGGTGGAGCTGGAGCTGACTCTTCACCTGACCTTACATTTCTAGTGAATCACACAGGTCACATCCTATACTACTAGTTACTGGTGATTCTGGGTCCTTTATCTCTGGATAGTGAAGCTCTCAAGCTATCTTGGAGAGCAGACTCATCCATCTTCCAGAAGTTAGATACGTACAGAGTATCTTAAAGTACATCAGCCTTAATGAGCTATTATGAGCAGGCTAAGCCATTTGTCTTCTTATCTTATTATCTTGAAACTCTGCAAAAACAGTGTCCGTGTGCATGGAGAGAATGAGGCAGAGAAGGGCAAAAGACCTGATTTAAAAAATCCAACCAAACCCCCAAAAAACCCACAAAACAAATTACAATTAGGCGGTATTCAAAATTGCAAAATAAAAATCCGCGGCTTAGGCAACACCTAGCTCCTGGAGGCATCTAAATTCCACAAGTGCCTCATTTGCATTTTTCTTTCTGTTTGTTTGTCTGGTGGGGTTTCGTTGTTGTTGTTTTTATTTATTTAAACACCCCTCGGGTGCTGAGCATTGTGCCTGCCCAAAACTTCTTGAGTCTGATCACAATCCGGAAAGACAGAAGCATCCTGGCCCCTCATCCTCCCCGGGCATTTTTGTAGCACACCTAGCACACACGGGCATGATAAAATCGAAAACCCAGTGACAGCTGGCACTTTCTTTTGAAACATCTTATGTAGCAGCCGAATGGTTGGAAGGCTTAGGGATCAAAACTTCCTCCTGCGTTTTATCCAGCAGCTGCTTTATGCAACATGCCAAGAGGTTTCAGAAGGAGACGGGCCCCCAGGGTAAACGCTCATGGTCTATAGCCATTACTTCCTTTGTCTACTCTGTTTGTTGCACCAAATCTGGAATAATCATCCGCACCGTAGCTTAGGTTATATGGGCATAGTGAAGAGTGGCCCTTTCTCCTGGCCCTTGCCTGAGAACCGATAGTTAGTGCCTTCTCCAGGAGGGATAGGTTTGAAGTGCCACGAAGGAAGGGAGGAATTAAGGCAGGTCTCCCGCTTCCTTAGGCTGCTGTTTAAAGCAGGGCACCCCGCTGTTTCCTCTGGGTATGGCTCACTTGCATGCGAACAGGAGCACGGCAATTTGACGGTAGAGACAAAACACCTAATTTTGGGTCACGTGTGAGCGTAGGCAGTTCTTGGTAGCCCTGAGCAAGGTACCGAGCTCCTCAGGCAGGAGAGCCACCAGCATTTCTCTTCTGGCCAGCCTGTGCTAAGTGTGCGGACAGTAAGTGGCTCCATGCCCAGCAAGAAGTTGTTTCGGAGCCTCAGAGGTGTCTGACTCTTCTCAGAGGCCGCGAAAGCACTGAGGACCCTAACCCTGGGATCCACCCTTGGAGCAAGGCCCTTAAAAGCTGGGTGTTGCAGTGCATGTGTCTTTGGTGCCAAGTCTTTTTTGGAGCTTGCTGCAAGTAACTTCTGCAAGACCTCCTGCATAATGGCTTTCCAGAGCCAAAGCCCAGCCTGTCCAGTGGACCGCATCCCTGCCTCCTCCTTGCTTTTTCAGTTCGGCGAGGCTCAAAGGTCTCAAATCGGTTGCTTTTTCTCAAGCTGTTATTAAAAAAACCCCAACCTCCTAGTGTTGCTTCTGTTGAAAAGCATTTCTGTTTGTCGCACAGTGCTGGAGTGCGACTTGTCTAACGCGGAGGCTGGGGTCCGTCATCCCGTAGGACAGAGAGGAGGCGTGCTGCTCAGACGAGCCCTGGTTTCGCTGGATCCAGCAGCGGTGGTTTAGGTTTCTGGCTGAGTCTGTCTGAAAGCGGCACAGAGCAAAACACAAAGAGAGGGAGGGTCGTAAGTACTCCCATTCTCTCCTGATAATCCCTTAAAAAATAATTGCAGGCCTAAACCTCTGGCCTCCAGCAAATTTTCCACTCGATTAGAGGCTTTTGTGAAGCTGGGGAAAGGGACACGCAGACTTGCACATTGTGCCGCTGCCCGAAACTTCCAGCTGGGATTTTTTCCATCAAAAGGGGATTTTAGTAAAACCATTATAAGGGTCTTAGTCACAGAAAAGCAGTTGAGCTGAGACAGAGGTAGATTAGCTTTAACATGCTTGTTTTTGGCACTAGGGACAGGGTGGAAGTTACACCCAGCCACTCACATGCAGTCTCCCCCTGTCTGGCTGACTCCTTGGCAGGTGTGTGCAGGAGATGATGTCCCCGCCACGTCCCCAGGGCACGCTGTGTCCGAAACCGGTGGAGGTGAGGGGGAGGAAGCGAGCAGCCCAGGCACAAGTCCTCGTGCCGTGTGGTCTGGGTCTGGAAACCAAAAGTCGCTGCCGCTGGATGGGTCTTTGGTGTGGTCTGGGCAAGTTTTTGCTAATGGACAGGTGCCTCACGGGATGGAGAGCTATGAGGGGTGATAGCATTTGCAGCCTTAAGGACCGTGTCCTGCCCGTGCCTTTTATCCACATGGGTGGTCCCCAAGCGTCGCTGCAGGGAGAGTCCTGGTGAAGATGTAGATAGAGCAGCTGGGAGAGCTGCAATCTGAGCCGTACCTGTTGTGACGGGACCTCGGCCGGGCCGTTGGCGCTGTCAAGGCGGTGCTTTTTGTCAGCTTCACATTTGTTTGGCGAGACTCACTGTTGCCTCAAATTAAACCTGCGACGGCTGAAGAGTCTGAACAGATAGGGATGGCTTGTTGGAGTGGTTCCTGCTGCTGGGAGCTCTTCCGTAGCCTGCACTCATACACCAGTGCTTCCGGGGCTCTGGGTGGCAGAGCCTGGCACGGGAACAGTAGAAAGATGTCCTTCATACTTAGCGTTTCTCTGTCCTGACCCTCGCTCTCCAGGGCTACCTTAGACTGGAAAATTAATTTCAGTTATTGTTGCTCCAAGTGGCAGAAGCTGGACTGGAGACAGGAAAGGTGGGCACCAGGCGCTGTTTCGCCACTCATGGATTTGGGACGTATCCTTAGTCAAATTGCTTCCACCTCTCTGCCCATTCGTGATGATACTTCCCTTTCTGACATCTGTGCATGTAATGAGCCATGTAGAAGCTAATTATTAATTCTAGTAAATTATCAGGTATAGCTGCTTCTGAAAAAGACACCATCACTGTATTGGTAGCAGCAATGTGAGAAGCGGATGAAAAAAAAAACTATTTAAGTTTAGGTGCTAAAAAGGACATGCACATACATCTCCAGATGCTTTAATCACCACAGAGTGAGTAACTGTGCCAACAACATAGCAAAGCCCTACACAACAAAAGTGAACTAAAATAATCCAAGCATTTTAGTTCAACTCTGCTCCATTACCATTCTCATACTTGTAGGCTTTAAAAAAAAGAAAGTATCATAAAACAAACAAGAAAATAATTTTCTTAGCGCCAAGCTATAGATGTCAAGAGATGCAGACTTCAGGCAGAAGTACTAAATCTATGACTGGTGTTTTCTAGAAGGCAGCCGGTTCGGGCTGAGGTACGTGGGTCTCATGCAACGATGGGGTGCATCGACCGGTGGTCCAGCTATGTCTTCCCATTTCGGTTTATGGATGCAAACCCTCAAGACCCTTCCCCACCATCAAATACTGATGATGATGATGAGTAGCAACAGAACTCACCATCCCTTTGTAGCTTCGACCTCAGCCATCCCACACTGGTTCGTGCCTGTACAGATGTGGTCGGGGGGCTGCCGAACTCACCCGTCTCATTTCTCGCCCCTCTCGCTCGGTGCCTTAGGTGACACCCCCCCCAAGCAACACAGGTACCTGCCGCTACCCTACATCTCCTTCCCCCCCCCCCCGGGGAGCCGGGGCTCCGCTGGGGCCCGTACGGGCCCCAGCGGAGCCCCGGCTCCCCGGGGGGGGCGGGGGGCGGTGGCGGGTCGACCCGGTGGCGGGCGGCGGCACTCGGCGGGCAATGCTGCCGCCTGGCGGAACGGCTCCGGACCTGCAAGCGGAGCCCGGTCCGGGAGCTGTGGAGAGAAACTTGGGGCTGCCGGTGGCTGTGAGGGTCCGGATACGGATAGGAGATGGGGATACGGATAGGGGATGCAGATAGGGGATGCGGATACGGATAAGGGATACGGATGCTTCACGCAGCCCATGCCAACGCAGAAACCCCGGTGGTATGAAAGGCGGCATTTGCTTTTCTGTATTGCCGTGTTGTCCCCGTCTGGTTTTACCGAGTGTTTGACGGATGAAGCGGCCCACGGGATCTCGTTGTCCCAGTCACCTCTGGCCAACCCGCGTAGGGATTGGTGGCGCGTAGGGGAGCTTTGGCTGAGTGGCCGGAGATTTGCCAGAGCCGGGAGGCAGGTGTTGTGTCCCAGGCAGCTCCATGAGGCTGGAGGAACGGAGGAGACCAGCTCGCCTGTGGCACAAGCAGTCTTACGGGACTTCTCCCCAGCGTGCGGCTGGAGGAGTTTATAGCGCTGAAGGATGCGCGTGGTTCACGCCGGAGCTGAGGTGCCAGGCGTGCAACTGTGGCTGTCACGAAAGGAGATAATGGCAGGGTTTTATTGCTGTTGGGTGCTTGGTATTTTAGCTCACTGAACAAGGAGAGAGGCTGCTGGCTGCAGGGCTGCAATTGGCATGCCCGTGTGGTACTCTCTGTACACCTTTGGTGCAGACCTGCCGAGCCCCTTAAGTTGCCCTGGGGCTGTAAAGCTGGGACATTTTGGGAGAGAAAGAAGGGAAGGAGAGGGAGGAAGAGGATCAACCTCAGATAAAATTTTAGGTTTTTTATAAAGCTGGGAAGGGAAATTGCTTCATCTTGAAATCACTAAACTCTGCCCAGAGACACAAGACTCAAAGGACGGAAAATAACTAAGAGGAGTTGCCCGTTTCTAGTTCCGAGTTAGTTTCTGTAGCAGGAGTTTGGTTTATGTCTCAGTAACCCTCTCATGTGGAAATACTTGCTTAGGGCATGTGTCCAGGCTCTGGTATTAAACTTTTGACACCCTTTCCAAAACACGCCCCAAATTTTAGGAAAATCCCATTTCCGTTCGTCTTTTTGTTATAAGGACAGATCAAATTCAGATCTTTCAAAATCTCCACAGTGCTGTTTTGGATTGGACTGCCACGGAGCTAATGTATTTGGTAGATTTAATTAAAGAAGGAGGAGAAGCATTAGCATCCCTGCCAAACAAGGCTGGAGTCTTAAGTTCTGGCAGAGGAGCCCGACGAACCCTCTCCAGCTCTTTCTTCTGTGCAGCTTGGGGCCGGGGAATTGAGCGGGATGGCCTCGCTGGCGGGCCGTGGCGGGGAGCGTCATGCAGCCCAGCCAGCAGCTCTGGTGTGGGGCCTCGCCGATGTCCTGAGGGGTCCTCGCATCCAGCCCGCACCACCCAGTTTATCGATTATCTTTTTTCCTCCACAGAAGGCACTAATAAAGAGCTGCAGGCTAAAAGAGCGGGATTTACGGTAGAGGAGAGAGAGCAAAAAAGGATCCACTTTGCTAGAAGCATCCTGCGAACGTAGGTAGCGAGGCTGCCAGATCCAAGGGACGTCTACCCTTGAGCTGTTAATGCCAGCCTGTGCTGACTTCCAGCTTTGGTTCCAAAAACTTTGGGTGTCTTGGCCACCCAGCTCTTGTTTTAACTCTTCCCTGACCGCTAAAGGGCAGATTCAGTAGTAAGCTCTGTACTGTCTAGCACAGAGATCACCTCTTGTCCTAGCACAGGCCCCAGGCGCTTTGTGTGACAGCTGCCCTGTGACCCCATTATTTATTAACGGGGAAACAAAGGGCCCCAGAATCACCACGACAAACTGATTCAGTCGAACCCGCAGCGTGGGGCGGGAAGGTATAAAATGTATAAATCTGTCATGCGTGGACCTCCCATATGCTAGTCCAAGGGCAGTAGGACCCAGGTGGAGCCTCCTTTTCCTCCCCATCTCCCAGGGAGAGGAGCCAGCCACCAGCTCCGGCCAGGGGAGCAGCTGCTGCAGCAGACCAGGGACCCCCACGCACACGCACGACTTCACCGTAGCTTGCAAGCCGGCGTTCCCTGCAGCTGCCCCTCGGTCTTCGGCCACCTCCTCTCCTGCCCAATCCCTCCATCCTTCCTTTGCGTCGCTCCTGCTCTGCTCCGCTTTCTGTCGCCACCTCTCAAGCATGGCCCCTCTCCTCCCCAGAGCCACCGGTCCGTAAAGCAGGTCCCTGGTTCATGCTCCATCTTCTGTCGCCTGGCCTGTGTGGCTGTAGG
Organism: Balearica regulorum gibbericeps; assembly: GCF_011004875.1. Taxonomy (NCBI): domain Eukaryota; kingdom Metazoa; phylum Chordata; class Aves; order Gruiformes; family Gruidae; genus Balearica; species Balearica regulorum. Next base: position 68,257,048 of record NC_046184.1, read on the forward strand.
TGAGGGACCCTGCTGCCCCAACTGGCACGGCTGGGTGGGCTGGGAGCGCTTTTGCTGGGCGCAGCAGCGAAGGCTGGCACCAAAGCCACCGGTCGGGGCACTGTGGGCTCGCTGACGCAGATGGGAGACTTCCAGCTCGCTTCCAAATAGTGTTGGGGTTTTTATGGTTTTCTACCCCATTTGCCAACTGAGTCACGTTCAAAAATTCAAGAGCGGCTGGAGAGTGAAAATTAAGTTTCCTTGTTACCCTGAGGAGTCATGTGGTAATTGGTCTATGGTTGTTGGCAATGGATTATTTAAGAAACTCTTCTCTTCGGTAGTTAAGCACATGCGTTCCCCTAGTCCTGGCCTCGCTGGATGGTGAGGGCTGCCTCAGTGTCCGAGGAGGTACTGTCACCCTGGGGCACGAGAGGACGACGTGAGGAGCACTTGCTCTATCTATGGGAACAGCCCAGGGTTTCTAAATGCTGGGCTTCAGGGAGACTTTGGTTTCAGCAGCTTCCTTAGGCTTGGGTTCCCCTTAAATGGCGTTGTGGGCCATGCGGACAGTGTTTTGGCTTGCTTTTTTTAAGTGGGAAGAGGAAGTTTTGGGGTTTATTTAGGAAAAAAAATCTTGTCCTATTTCTGATTACAGAACGTATGAGCACTCATGTCGTATTTAGACATAGACGCCTCGCTATTATCCATGTGAATGTGGGGCTTAATAAGAAGAGATGCCATTTTCACTCAAATGCAGCAGAAACAAACCTACCTTACGAGAGATACATCGTTCCCCATCCCTGCCAGAAACTGCTGCCTACCCCAGGAACATTTACGTTTATAGTAGTAATGGGAACCTGATCTGGAATTCCCGTTGTTTATAACGTGACACATACATCCTCTTTTTCGGTCAAGAAGTTACTGTAAACTCTTTTTTTTCTTACCGCAGGAAAGACAGACCCCCACACCTCCCTCCAAGGAAAGGAAGATGGATATAGTGTCAGGCTCAATTAGATCCAATTGTGGTGGCTTTCCCTAAAGCGAACAATGCAGCTTTTGTGAGGGACTCCCAGCAGAAAGCTTGGAAGTCTTGCAAAGAAGGGGGAGAAAAAAACAACACGCACCCCAAAGTCCAAACCTTGAGGCAGTCCAGGTCCTTAGGACACAGAGGAGACAGCGTTTCTTTTTAAGAGGGCCAGAGTTGGGCACTATTTTCCCCTTTGAAACGCAGCACTGACGTAAGAGGGTGAGGTGGTTAGAGCTGGCAACAAAGAAGTATGCCTGGTCCAGCCTCAACCAAAAATACCTGTGGAGGCAGAGGCTGAGCACCCGGGGCAGGCCAGCCCCAGACATGGAGGGGACCCCCTTTGGTAGGGCATCCGACCCACCTGGAGCAGCACCCCAGCCGAGGACTGCTGGAGCGGGGTAGCGCGGGGGGAACAAAGTGGCCTGCTCAGCACTGGAAGTGCTTAAAATGCAAATGTACAGGAACTTCAGACCATCCCCCTCCCTCCTCCTCGGCGTGGAGGAAAGCAGCTTAAATACAGCCAGGCCTGGAGAGGAATGTTAAAAAGAGGGAAAGAATCGCCCTCCTCCTTTCCATAGGGACCCGGGCCCGGCCAGATTGAGTATGCATGACTGAGCAAGCAAGCAAGGACAGCTCCTCTTTTAACTTTGCTGAACAATGGCTCCGGCTTCTTCCACCATTTCGCATTCCCCCTCCTTCGAGGCAGGAAGGGGGCAGTGGGGCGAGCGAGCCCCGCCGCCGGGCTGGGGGGAGACAGGCTTTGTCGCTGCCCTATAAACACCGCTTAAGCTCCATCACCAACAATAAAAAACCCCACATCGTGGAAGACTAAAAAGGGACCTGTCGGGTTAAAAGTCATATGTTGAGGAGAAAGATTACGGTATAGGACAAAGGACACCTTAGATTAGTCCAACACTTTTTTTTTTTTTAAATGTTCCCACTTTACTTCCTCTTTAATCTTTGCCTGGGCAGTGGAAACCAACCAAGACACTTCTAATTTCCCAGGTCCTCGTGTGCCAGTGAGGGCACGGATTTTGGTGGTTGTTGCTGCTGGGAAGTGTTTTTATTTGATGGGTTTTCCACCCAGGGTGGGCCTCAATTTATGTAAATCACAAAAAAACCCTCTGCCATCTACCTGGAGCTTTAAAAAATTAAGAAATGCTGCCCTTCTGTCCCCCCTCCCAAATGTTTTCCTCTACCACTGAATACTCTATTCACTTGCTAGTGAGCTTCAGCACTTTCAGTTTGTCTGACCTCAGATTGAGCCGACACCTCACACTGATGTGCAGCTGAACTCAGTTCCTCCCCGCGGATGCTGCAAGCACTCTCACAGAAAAGGCTGGTCCTACCAAACCCCTTCCTTACAAACTCTTCATGATGATGTTACTCAACATCCTGCACAGGAGGCACCAGTCTCTTTCTTCCTTCCTTCTCCTACTCCGTCACTCACTGGAACAAGAGTGAGCAGCCTCAAACCCCCGACATGAGCCGCACGGCATACTTACCAAACCCATCAGATAGACAGATAGATACATGTCTTTAAAAAGCACAGACAAATAGATAGATACATGTCTTTAAAAAGCACAGACAACACAGATACGGCTTTTTTTTTTTTTTTTCAAAAACATACTTCATATTTCCTCTTTTATTATATAAATATGTTTAACCTTTTACTGTAAGAATATAAAATGTTTTAAGAGGATCTTTTTTTTTTTTATACAAATTCACAAACAGTACAATTAATCCATAGGGGTCTCTGGGTTTGCGTTAACTCCGTGGTCTGGCCTGTTACTATGGAGGATTTGAGATTTTGAACAGATGAGCAAAAAAAAAAAAAGGCCAAGATATTTTTCTTTAAAAAAAAAAAACCAACAAAAACCAAACTCTTCCTCTTTAAAATAATAATTAAAAAAAAAAAGCCTAAAGACCCAGCTCCATTTTATTGACAGAACAGAGATAAGACAGATGAACTTCAGTCTCCTCCCCTTCACATTACAGCCTCGGGGCCTGCAGGCCAGCTCTGCTCCTCTCCACCTACAAACAGGAAGCCTCGCTAGTGACCTTTTGTAGGTGATTTGGGAGGGGAAAGCATTTGCATATATCTATATATATAATTTTCTTTTTTTTTTTTAAACGAACTTGCATTTTACACGTTTCTGTTAACAGTAGCCCAATCCTCAGCGTGGATTCTCACGTGTTACATGTTTGTGCTAGAAGCGTAAAAAATGCAGAAGCACAGTTTGGGTCCCCGGTCCCCAGTGAAGAGGGAGGGAGAGGCACAACCAGAATGTGAAGGTGGGACACAATAGGGTAAGCTTAAAAACCAAAACAAAAATATATAAAAAAAAAAAGGGGGGTAGGGGGGCAGGGAGAAAAAGAAGAACAAACCCAAGGGGCATTATTCCAGTCTAGGCACAAAAATGTTTCAGTCTCAAAATCTCTTTCCTGTAAGAATTCCAGGGCTTTTGAGGAGAAAAAAAAAAAAAAAGTAACAAATTAAAACGAGGTAGCCAGACATCATATATATATTTATATATATAGAATATATTCAGCAGAAAAAAAATGTACTTAAAAATCCACAAGAACAGCAACTTCAAATGTCTTTAAAAATAAAACCATGTAAGAAAATGAATACTGTGAAGAGGAGAATGAGTGAGGAAAACTGGGATCAGTTACAGGACTTAAGCAAGGGATAGATGGGAGAGTAAGAGGCTGTTTTTGTAGCAGTAAATTTTTTTTTTTTATGCATTTCAAAATAAAAACAGGTCACAGTATCTCAAATGAAGCAGAAATGAAGCTGGAGATTCTTCCTCCCCTGGGTAGAGGGGAGCTAGCCATCTCTTCTACCTGCTCACCCCCGACCGAAAGAGGAATGGATATGTAGCCAGATATGTCTATCCCTGTTGCCAAGAAGAGGGAGGGGAGAAAAAGAATGATGAAAGGGAAGATGAGTCTTGGTAACTCTGTGTCCCCCAGTACACAGGAAGGCTTAAGAGACTGGGGTGTGTCCAGTCCCCACAGACAGGAGGAGAAAAGGGTATCTTCATCTCCAGTAGAGAGATGGGGAGAGAGAATGGAGTGCCTAGGCTTTTCCATTAACCATAGTGCAGGATGACATGGAAACGTACTGACAGAAAGAGAGGCTGTAGCTATCCCTAGTCTCAGTGCAGTGGAGAACTAGAATAGTGGGAGGTTGCATCCACCCACAGTAGAGAATAACGTGGAACTGGAGATTGAAAACAGATTGAAAAATTTAAAAAAAAAAAAAAAAAATCAATGTACCTAGGGAGCAGTATTTCTGTCACAATTCCCAGTTGACAGGGGAGGGGCAAGCGCAGAGGTGGAATGGTTATTTTACCAAAAGCTGTGTCTGTGCCCAGCGCAGAATGACTGGGTGGCTGGGTATATTAAGTGTAGCTAGGAAGCCTTTTCTGCTGTTGTTACTGTTTGTTCCCATCTCCATTCCCACTCTCCTTTATATAAACCAAAAATAATCTATTCTGAATACATGGCAGAACAGGGGTCTGTCTTTATCCATCCTTAGTGCACGAGGGGATGGAATCAGGGAGTGGGGATAAAGAGGGGTGTCTCTAGCCCCAGTGCATAAGAGTGTGGGCTTCTACCTCTTCTGCAGGGAAGGGTACTGGGGGGGGAAGGGAGAGAACTCTGGCTCCCCAGCATGGAGCTGGAGGCATGCCCTGGAAAAAGGATAGGTGCTTTCTCTCTCTCCTCCTGCCCACCCCCCCCTTCCTCCTCCTCTTCCAGAGCAAGGGTAGGTATGCAGCACAGAAGGGTCAAGGATATATTCTCTTTCTCTATGTTCCTCCCTCCGGTGCCAGGGTGCGTGGGTAGCATGGCTCTGTGCGTGCCCCTCTCTCTTTCTCTCCTCCATTGCAGCAGTCAGTCAGTCAGTCAGTGAGTCCCTCCAGAGGAGATGGAGGTCTCAGGGTGCCCCCCTCATCTCACCTGACTTTCTCGCTCTCAGTCATTTCCCAAAGTCCCAGGTTGAGCACCTTGAGGCAGGGCAGCTGGGTGATGCGCTCCAAGCCCCGCTTGGTAATGCGGGTGCAGCCATAGAGATCGATGCCCGTGAGCTGGCTGAGGTGTTCGGCAATGAGCTCCAGGCCCTTGTCAGTGATGCGGACGCACTGGCCGATGTTGAGGGTGCGGAGCCCGTGCATCTGTCGCACCATGCGGTTGATGCCCTCGTCACTAATGTGGCAGGAGCAGAGGGAGAGGGAGCGCAGCCCGTCCAGGCCCTGTGCGATATAGGCTAGGCTCTGGTCCCCCACCTTGTCGCAGAAGGAGACATCGAGGCCGGACAGCCGCAGGCTGCCCATGGCCAGATGCATGATGCCTGTGTCGCTGATGTTGTCGCAGGAGCGCAGGTTGAGGCTGCGCAGGCTGCTCATGTGCGACAGGTGCAGCAGCCCCGCGTCCGAGATGCCTCCGCAGAAGCTGAGGTTGAGCTGGCGGAGGCGGCCCAGCCCACGGGCCAGGTGCTTGAGCGAGAGGTCACTGAGCTTCTGGCAGTCCTGCAGCGTGAGCTGCTCCAGGCCCAGGCAGCCCTCGGCCGCGCTGCGCGTCATGCCCGCCAGGTGCCCGATGCCCACGTCGGAGAGGTGCCGGCAGGAGCGCAGGTTGAGGCTCTTGAGGCGCTGGAGGCCCCAGGCGATGAGGAGGAGGCCGGTGTTGGTGATGTTGCTGCAGCCCCCCAGCTCGAGCACCTCCAGGCCCTTGAGGTACTGGGCGATGCGGCCCAGGCTGCTGTCCGTGATCTGCTTGCAGAGGCTCAGGTTGAGTGAGCGCAGGGAGCTGATCTCCGCCACGAAGGCGTGGCCCAGCCCGTTGTCGGTGAGGTTGTAGCAGCCGCTGAGGTTGAGGCTCTCGATGTCCGCCATGCCCTGGATCACGTAGCTCAGGCTGCGCCGCAGCGACAGGATCTGCACCCGCCGGATGCCCCGCGCCGCCAGGCTGGGGAAGAGCGAGGGGTTGGCGCGGCGCAGGTGCAGCTTGGCCTCCACGCCCCGCCAGACCGAGCGGTGGTAGGCGGCGTCCCGCCAGGCCGTGCACACCTGCGCCGCCCGGCCCTTGTCCCGCACCTCCAGGTACCCGAAGATCATGGCCAGCAGCTCGGGGAACAGGCACGAGATGTGCGTTTCCATCGCACGCCCGCGCCCGGCCGCCCCCGCCGGCGCCGCGCTCCTCCTCGCCGCCGGGCCCGGCCCGCTTCCGCTCGGGGCCCGCCCGCCTTCCGCTCCGTGCCGCGCCGCGCTCCTCCTCGCCGCCGCCCTCACATCGCCGGCCCGGGCGGCGCGGCCCGGGCCCGCGGGAGACGCTGCTGCGCGACCGCCGGCCCGGCCCGGCCCGGCCCCGCGCCCTGCGGTCGCCGCCGCCTCTACCGCCGCGCCGGACGGGCCGCGCCGCTGCTGCCGCCGCGCTGCTGCGGCCGCGCCGCCCCGTGCCGCATCGTGCCGCCTCCCGGCGGGCGGGCGGGTGCGCCCCGGCGGCGGCGGCGGCCCCCGCGCTCCGTCCCTGGTGCCGGCCGCCGAGCCCCGCCGCCTCCCTTTGTCTCCGCGCTGCCGCCGCTCACAGCCCGCGGCCCCGGGCCGCCCGCATCCCGCGGCGGCGGCGGCAAGAAGGCAGCGAGGGCAGGGGGTCGCGCCGGCCCGGCCCGGCCCGCCCCGCCGCCGGTACCGACTCCGCCGCTCCGGGCCCGGCCGCCGCCGGCCGCCTGCTCCGCTCCGCCGCGCGCCGCTCGCTGCTGGGCCCCGGCGCCGCGCTCCGGCCGGGCGGGAGGGGGAGGAGGAGGCGCGGCGAGGCGCGGGGGGAGGAGGGAGGGAGGGAGGAGGCGGCGCTGGGCCGGGCCTGGCGGCGGCGGCGCCGCTTGCGTTGCCCCCGCCCTCCTTCCCCCCCCCCCCCCGCGCCGCTTGCGCAATGGTACGATCCGGAACACTCTGAGCCGTCGCCCTGGAAACAGCGCGGCCCATTCGCTGCGCCCCGCCGTTAACCGTTGCTGCGCCGCGGCGGCGCCCCGCTGCCCGCCGGTGCCCCCCGCCGCCCCTCCGCCGGGGGCGCCACCGGGGGACCGGGCTCTCTTGGGGCGCGCGGGCCTCCCTCCGCGCCCTGCCCGTCGGGGGCGCCCGAGGCACCTCCCCCCCCCCCGAGCGCCCCCGGCGGCAGTCGTCCCCCTTCCCGCCCTGTCAGTGAGGAGAAGTCGTGGCCGGGCGTTGTGTAGTCACCCTCGGGTGACTTGTCCCCGCCTGGGTGGGGGCGGCCGAGTGCTCCGTGAGGAGGGGGACTGAGCCGCGGATGGCGACGCGCCGCTTCAGCTCAGTCGCGCAGTCCAGCCAGCCCCCTCACTTCAGGCCTCCCTGCTCCCCCATGAGCCCCTGGAGCCTGCCACCGGCCCACCTCAGCATCGGGGTCTGCCGAGGGCCACGTTGGCCTGGCTGGTAAACAAACCCGTGAGCTCTCTGGGGAGCCTCTGCCCGCCAGACCCCATGAGGAGGGAGAGGGGCTCATGCTGCTGCACAGGGTGGCAAGGGGAAAGTGGGCCACCGCCTCACCTGAGCCTGTTGGAACGTGGGCTGCTGCGGTCTGAGGTTTGGTCTCGAGACTGCATGATGGCCCTGAGGAGCAAAATTTGGGAACCTTCTGTCCAGACATCCTTGCAGGAGTGATAGGAGCATGGTAAATAGCTCGGAGATCTGGGTAACTGTCAAGGTTGCTGGACTTCCGGGTGGACCATTTTAGGGCCTCTGTGATTGGAAATGGAAAAACTTCTGAAAACTGCGCTTTCAGCTAACGGTCTCCTTGAACTAGCTTTGAAAATAGTTGAAGTACTCACATAAACTGAGCAATTTCCAGCAATTTCAAGAAAGAATGTTTGAAATCCACGTTTCCTACATATCTGTAGCCTTGTGTAATGGTAACTGTGCATGTTTTAGCACTGGGCGCTATTGCAGCAGTGTTAGAAATGGGTTAAGTTCTACCAGAGATCAGGTAAGAACAATTTCAAAAGAACTGGCCTGTCCTTCTGTGCCAAAGGGCTGTAAAGAAAAAATAATAAACTTCACATTTGTTCAATGCAACAGGGCGCGTTTTTAATACTGTTTGGATTACTGAAATACTACTAAAATCAGCCTAGTTACTGACATATTTGCTGTACCGAGACTTTCACTAACCTGAAGGAATAGGCTCTATTTTAATCATCATCTAAATTTATCTGCTACAGAAACGCCCATGGCTCCATCTTCACGTACAGATTCCAGACTCCATTGACTACTTAGAGGTTAAACTTTTAGATTTCATTCTGCTTTTTTTCTTTTTTTCGCTTTGAGTCGGAGGCACCGCAAGTTGAAGGGCTCCGAGACCCTGATCCTGCAATGAGATCCCTGTGCATATAAGCATCATTATCGACATTAGGCTGTGGTTTGGCAACGCAGAAAATTCAGCAGTACAACTCCTATTATTGGCTCAAAAATGGGGTGGCCGCATGATGTGAAGCGCTGACCTGGTATTCATTCACTCTGCCTGCTCAAGTTAATTCAAGAAGTTTTTGGCAGGTTAACTTTTTACTAGCAGACTTTATGCCGGATCGAGTATCACCGTACACAACTCCAGCCAGATCAGGTATCGTCTGCACCCCTGTGGCTGGCATACGGCCAGCGTAAAATTGGCGTTGGCTCCATATCGTGCGCTCTGGCTCATTCAGCAGAAGCATGATCACGTGCCTTGGCCCGATCCTGATCAAATTTGTACTCCTGGGTGATCCAGCAATGTGTAGACCTGGTTTTAATAATCGTGGAGCCACAGCCCCACACAGACACAGTACCAGGGTGTCACCCAGTACGAATTATCTTTGTAGCATTATTCATTTCGGTTTGCGCTGTCAGGGAGGGGCGGTTAACCATCGGGTTAATAAGAAAAAGATTAGGGGCAATAGATTTTGCTGAGCAGCCGCACTGCGGATCTACTGTGCTCAGAGCAGTCGTAGAGCATCGCAACCGGAAAGGAGTGTTTCCGTGGCGTGAGGAGCAGGTGAAAGTTGCGGCGCCTTGCGTGCCGCATGGGCCTGTCTTGGTGAGGATTGCTCGGCCGAAGACAGCGGGATTGCTGACCAGAAGGCTGAGTCCGGCAGACATCAGGCAACGTATGAGAGAAATGTGGTACAAAGGTGGTGCTGGTGTATCTTAGGGATTGTTGCATTACTCATAACTGGCAAAGCTACAAGCAAGTTATACAAGTCATTCTGAAAGAGTGCTAATGAAGTCTTTTACCGTATTATCCCAAATTTGACTGCAGAATCTTAGCGTGGAAATAATGCGGTATTTCCTCTCTCTAAGCCTTTCACCTTCTAACCACATTTGAGGGGGAGCAGGGAAAAGGCATGCTCTTCGAGGCATAAAAGTTTACCTGAAATGCAGTTTTTCTTTAGATCTTAGCACATTTTGTCCGTAACGCCTGTTGTGTGTAACCAGCAAAGGTTAGAAATAGATGATGGGTTTTCTGGAGACTCTGAAGTTCCTTTTCTCACGTTATATACTTGGAGTGGCTGTGCTTCCTTGTGAACAATTAAGACTTAAATGTTAAATGAAATAGCCCTGGAATTTGGACTCATAATCCTAATCTCTATGGGGTTGGGGGGGGGGCACAAAAAGCATTTTTCTAGTAGATTTTTATTGCTCGCTTTATCTAAGTGACAGATATTTGGAAACAGAGGTTTAGAAATACAAAGGAAAAGTGCGGGAAAAGGGCCAATTTATCACCTAGTTGTTCAGCTGATTTTGTGTTTCCAGGAGTAAGGAAATACATGCCATGTTTTTCATGATCTCATATGGTATAAATAGGAGGTGGTAATCACTGGCGATAAACTGCATTTTATTAAAAATCCCTGCCTGCCTCATATGCACTCTGATGGCTGATCCGTCCCCCTGGAACCGTCTCCAGCATTCCAGCCCCTTGAGCTCCCAACAGCCACGTTCTCTTTTTGAAAGCACTTGCCAGATAAATGTTTCATTCTTTTTTTTCCCCCCAATTACACCAGTGTTCAGCAGAGGCTGGACAGTTTTGCTTGGCAGGGGTTCAGGAGGATCCGCATAACTCAGTTGTGACTTCTGTGATTGGAAGTAATTCGTGCAGATGAAGCTGCCCCATCATCTGTCCCATATCTTTTATTGCGTGGTTGGGCGTAACATCCACCAGGTCTTTCCGCAGCTCCCATCTCAGTCTGTCCCTGCTTGTTTCTTTTGCTTCTCAATTTGCAGGGTAACTTTTGGCTCAAATTAATCATGTAAGAGATAACAAATACAGAGTCCTTCCCTACCCTTACTTTTCTTCTGCCACCCTACTCCAATTTTTACAGCTTCAGCCATGGAAAACTTGTGAATTTACCCACAGGAATCTTCTTGGCCTTTGGCTTTTTCTTACCTATGGGTGGTGACCACTGGGGACTGCAGGATAGAACTGACACAAAACCACTTGAACAATAAAGCCCCCTTCTCTCTCTTTGGGTCCATTTAACCTTAAATTAATTCCTAAAGTAATACATTTCCCCACCTTGTCTAGTTAATCATACTCCTTTCCCTGACCTGGCTCCTTGAGGGACTGTATTCCTTCTTGCCTTCTCTCGTGCCCCGCAGTCGCTGCTCCCTCCCAGTGCCCCACCTGACCGCACTGTCCCACATCCCAGCACCCAAGAGACGAGAGGTGGCTTCATCCAAGCGAGCAGAGGAGGCTGCAGGGAAGGGGGATGCAGGCAGCTCCTCTCGGTACAGCTATGATGATCAAAGGGATTTTAGGCAGGTAGGAGCCCAGGGGGGTCCTCGTTCAGGCAGGCAGCTCTGGAGATGAAGGCTTTCATTTATAACAGTGGTGCTGTACTTCCCACCCTTGGAAACAAGAAGGTGTGGATGGCCTCAGCTTCCCTCATCTGTTGCAGAGGCTGCGGGCTGGTGCCATTTGGGCTGTAGCCTGATATAATCCGTTAGCTAATTTCCTGTGCCTGGCTGATGGTGAGTTTTCAGTCCTTTTGTCCAGCCCACCACTACATTACTTCTCAGTTTAAAAGCGTTTCACCGCAGTCTAAACTGCAGTGGGGAAATTTCTCCTCTCCAAAAATGCAACTGGCTTAACAAGTAGTTCAGCTAACGCTGGTTTGGGACTGGTTGAGGTTCTAATGCCAGCCACACTCCAGGGGCTACAGTTGTCCTTCACAAATTGGCTTCCAGACCTTCTTCATCAGATCTGAAGCATGTCCAGAAAAATCAACTAAGCCTGATATAGCCCATGGTCTTAAACTGGGTTTAAAGTTTGTTTAGTGTAACTTCTTTGAAGTCAACTTAGAGAATGGATTTTGTGTACGGATGAGACCAAAATGGTCCTTTTGCGCTGTTGCCACTATCTTCTGACATGGCTCAGCAAAACAAGGGTGCCAGCTTGTCGTGCAGAGAATGTGGTGTTCATCAGCATTTCACACCAGGTGGACTCCTGACTCCTACTGTAGAGCTTTCCTGCTCTCAGCAAGGAGTCAGAGAAGCTGCGATGGGGTGTTTTAGAGGTTCCTCTCCTTTCTTGAATGTAAAGCAAAAATGATCCCCTAGAACTCTTCCGTGAATGCAACCCATAATTACATGACAAAGATCTCTATTAAGACCTATGCAGTTAAGTGTAGGCGGAACAGATGTGTAATGTGCATATTTTAGCTACATAAGCATATGTACATATCTATGTACACGCATACACATATACATAAATCAGGACAGGGCTGTTAAGTGAATGGATTCTCTTTGAAATTCATGCTGGTCATGATTTTTTTTGACCAGAGATTATAATGAAAATGTAACTAATCAGTGGATTATTTGAAAATTGTAACATTAGGATTCCCTTGCATTGCAGCGCTTTGTTGTGAAGCTTAGATCACTGTGAAGCTTTCCTTAAAAATAAAAAACTGGTGTTTTTTCTGTACTTTGCACGTATCACGTCTCTAATAGGTGCCACACAAGGCTGTATTTTAGGATTCCATGGTTCCTCCTGCACAAAGTAATTCTGATCTGCCATGTATTTCCTGGTGTCGGGGGTGGCTTAAAACACAGTGTACTGTGAATATGTGGTTAGGTGCTGGGGCAAAATTCAGACCTGATGTCTCAGTGCGGACTCCACCTCTAAATTTGAGCCTTTGGGATATGGATATTTTCTTCAGGCTTTGATTTTATTTGTCAGTCATTATCTGACAAGAATATAGCTATGCTGATATGAGGAAGAGCGGTCAGAGGATGTAAAGCACAGGAGGTCTGGATCATGTTCCCAGTTTTGCCAGTGACTATTGCTGCTGCAACAGATTGAACCAAGCATAAATGAAAGAATTGCTTGAAGAACCAAAATAACATATTATGGTCCAGGCAACTGCACTTGAATGTCATGTACCTGTCATGTATGTCTTGTGTGCTCTTGTGGGACAGGACAGCCAGGTGGTTAGAGCAAGCGACCTGGGCCCCAGGCCGCAGGCGATTCCCTGACTCCACCATGCATGTCACACCCTTTGTGGCTTATATGAAGCTCAGTACTCAGTGGTTAAAATCATCAAAGGGAAAGTGCTCTGGGAGGGCAGGATGTAAAATCTCAAACCTCAGCACTTGCAGTTCATTGCATTGGGTGCTATTTTAAGTGTTGGGCTTCATCATTTCTTTATTAGCAGTACTAAAGAAGATCGAGATGGCAGAAAGTATCTGATGTAATCATGATGATTAAAAGCAGTGGCACAACAACCACAAGACCTTTCAGGTAGTAATTGCTTTCATAAGCCGTTCCTGGGGATTGAACTCTGAGACCTCTACAGCTTGATCTATAAAGGGCAGCCCCTGCAGTCACAGCACAAACGTGTGTCTGACGTGCTGCGTGGTACCTGTTAGAGCAGCAGGTTTGCGAAATCTCTCTCTGTAACAGCTGTTTAGTCCGAAACCCAGCAGAGATGGCCGGATGCTCTGTGTGTGTGTAGCTCTGCTGACAGCCAGCACATTCAGCCTGGGACGGAGGAGACGTTCTGGCCTGCGGCTGAGGTTGGAGAAGTGTGGGTGCAGCCTCCCCTCTGCTGAAGATTTCCATGCAGTCAGGGCAGATGTAGCAGTACTGGCTAGCTTGCGAGTCAGGGTTGCTTGGCTCTCGGGGAAGCTTGTCACTGGTCCTCTTCGTCAGAAGCTCCAAGGAAGAAGAGGCATCGGTACCTGGGCTTGTTCCTCTCTGGTCAAGCCTTGCCAGGGGCCCCAGGAGGCAGGTCCAGGGATGGGTAATTCACAGATTCTTGCAACAGCAAGAGTTAGAGGTAGCCTCGCAAGAAGGTAAGCGTGGCCTGGGGAGGGTACGAATGTAGCTGTATGGTTCTTAAAACACAGGATTTTTGTACCCATGGATTACTGCAGCATTACTTTTAACTATTAACTGCTCCCTCTCTGGACTGTGGCCACCAGCACATTTTCAGGTAGTAAATAGCATTCTGAAATTGGCAGTTCACTAGAATTGGACAAAGTTATGTCACCTGCCCTATGAGCGTTGGCTCCAAAGTAAGTTCTTAGAGGAAAACTGAAAAATAGGGCAGTACTGTTTTGGAAACATGCGGTGAAAATCAGAGTCACAGCTGGAGCCCGGCACAAACTGCAGGTGAGAGTTACAAAATACAGTTTTATACAGAAGGCAGGATAAAGATAGAAAATACGATTTTATACTTAATGAAGGATTTACATTAGTTGTGGCCAAAGGAAGGTTACTTTAACATCTTGTTCCTAAAATTAATTGTGCAGAAACTGTGGGTGCTGAATTTCCCTGATTTTCTGAACGTTTTCTGCTGCAAATCCAATGGAGGCACAGCGAGGTGGTGGCAAAAGGAGGTGCCTTTCAGAAACTGCTTTCTTTCTTGCTTCCATTCTTGAGTATGTGCAGATGTTCTAAAAGCTCATTTAAACTGTAAATTCACCACCGTGTGTGATCTACCTGTGCACGACAAAAATCTTGAAAATCCTCTCTGAAAACGCGGGGGTAAAATTAAGGGCAGACACAAACAGTACAGAGTGCACCGTGTCGGAGGTGAAAATATAAATGGGTAAAACAGGATCTGTGTTTTAAACTAGTTCTTTCAACTTGTTTCTACACCATTCAGAAACCACACAGTAATCCTTTGCCTACGGTATAATATAAATTAATCTCCTATGTGACCGGACCTTGTCATGTACAATCAGAACACAACTTACTTTAATCCAGATGGTTCCCAATTTTTAAAAAAATGTGTGTGCACAGGAAAATGTAAACTAGAAATACTGCTTTTACTCCTTCCTTCCCCCCCACCCCAGCATACCTGCTGACTAAATTATGTGGAAAAGCCACTTTCTTTCCACTATTTCACCCCTGAGATCTACTATTTTCCTAGTCTTGTCGGTGGTGGTGTTCCACACTTTTTGCCAGCAATGCCGGTCTGTATTCTTTATGTTCCTTTTGGAACAGTGAATCCTTTTGTAAGAAGATTATTCCTTGATGCCCTGAAGCAGGAAACATAAACAAAAATCTTAAGATGTATTGAAACCTGCGGAAACATTTATAGAATGGCAATGGTTGCCAGGACGTGGGAAACAACAGGTAACTAAATACTACTCCTTGGCGTATCCGTAGCACCTCTCCTTTGGCAAAACAAGAGGTCTATGTAATCATGTAATACCTGCAGCTTTGTAGCATTTCGGGTTGCTTCGCAGGATTTTGCCCCGTTGCATCTATGCCGAAACTGAGCCTCAAAACGTTGTCTTCTGCATGGATGGGAAGTTAGTACCTGCAGCTTAACTTTGTTTGAAATCCTGGATGTTTGGACTCACGCTGTCTCACGCTAGGTGCCCAGAAGTATAGGCATGAAATCAGTTTTTGGAAACTTAGGGCTGAATGACTTTCCAGCGTCACATGCTGGGTTTGTTGCAGGGCCAGGAATACAGCCCAGATCTCCTGGCTCCCTACCCGCTCCCTGAACGGCAAGGCCAGTCCTCAGCTCCGTTTCAAGGGATCCTAGAGAGCACTGGCATTTTAGCAAGTCAGCTGGCAACTTCACTATGTTTTGTTTAGAATGGTTCACATTCTTCCATCTCATTCCCACACTGAAAATTTCCAGCTTCCTATTTTCCCCGAGCTGTCCCAGCAAGACGTATTGAATATGCAGATGTGATGGCACACACTCACACACGTGTTTTTCCTGAAGCAACCCCTCAAAGTTTGTTCTGGATGTTTGTTTTACTCTGCTTTCTTTAATCCCCGAAGTGACATTAAACAGGTTTTTTTGTTTAACCTTTCTATGAAACACTCTCTCTCCCTTTATTTGTAAGGATATGTGGTTTTAGTTACATTTTGTTACGTTCCCTTGTGCGTGCAAATGAAAACATATTATAATTATTACACACTACGCACAAATGTCTTCTCAGACATCTCCCATACGTGCCTTCTCTAGAACATACTTTTGGACATGCACGTCACTATATTTTCAAACCCATTCATGTAATAACTAACTGCTTTCACTCTATGAGTGTTCAGCACAGTGAGGGCTGTCCACCCAAAGTCTTGGAAATACATCTCAGAGGCAACTGAAACGGAGATCGAGAGCAGGAATAGGAGCTAGGAGGCTTGGTAGCCCATTTCCTGGTGACAAATCTCTCAGTTCAAAACCGGCACTGGGCTTGACAGAAGAACTGCACACTGTCACACGGGCGAAGTAGAGACAATGAAAAAGTTGGCTTCTGCTTCAAGTGAGGAAGTTATTTTGCTGGAACAGCATAAATCCTTAATAGGATTTCTTGCTTTCCCTGCAATACAGAGACTTGGGCAATGCCTTCTCTCCTCCCACACCCTGCCTGCTGCAGGGATGGGTGCATATATCCTCACGCACCAGCTTTCTGTGGTCCACACCTGCAAACACACATACAAGCATAACCCTTCTATGCAACGCAGCATGCTTCCCTCACCCGAGAGACAAGCAATCCTTACCTTCTCTACAAATACACTATTTTTTGCAGGACAAACACATTTTTCACTGCAAGAATGTTGTATTTGTCCAAAAAAGCCAAGATTGCATTCCAGATGTACAGCCGTTCCACCTACAGAAATTCCCTAGTCCTGTCTAGTCAACATGTTCAATAACATATTGCCCAGAGAGAACAAATACGTTTGAGATAATGGGGAAAAAAAAATCTCTGGTACTGTAAATGTCCTTTTGAATGATAGCATAAAATAGATCATTTTAATTTTCTCTATTTGAGTGGTAATTGGAAGAACTTAACCCACTGGATTTCTCCCACCGGGTACATGTTTTTCCTTTGGCTTCAAGGGAAGAATAAACACATTTCTTTCTTTGAAAAAAAGCTGTCTCCGATAGACTGTTCTCTTGTGTTTGGTAAGTTCTGCCTGAGGTATTACTGTGAACACGGACTTAACTGTATTTACATGTTTTCACAGAAGGATCTTTAAATGCATTAGAGTCTGTAACGTATGACAGCATCCACTGGCAAGATCACAGTACTGGTCCTGAAATAAATTTACCTCCCCTTGTCAGATGAAGAAACTGAATTTCCGAGTCACAGTTAGTTATAACCAAGACGAGATGGCTAAGCAAATCAGCAGCAGTGCTGGGAAGACAAGGTCCTGACCTGACCCCATGCTGTAGTCACCAGACACAGGGTCAGATCCCCACCTTGCCTAGATCAGCAGAGCGCCAGACGAAGTCACCGCAGCGAGGACTGTTCGTGCCAAATTGTCGGCTCTGTACGTGCTCCTCGCTGGAAATGCCAACGCAGTGCGATTTAAGTGCCACGCGTTATATGGCCGGAGAGTACCATTAGCATAAAGGTGTGATGGAGCCTCAGTGTGACCGGGCAGGGGAGGCAGGCTGTCCCTGCAGGGGACCTCACCTGATGTCCACCCTGTGCCCAGGGTAAAGTTTGGCCACAGGAGAGGATTTTAGCCTCCGTGCAAATTCTGGCTGCTTCTGAAGACCCTTAATAGGGACCCCCTGATAAATTGCTGCATAATTGTACATATACATGGATTTTCACCAGGAGTAAGAATTTGCTTCTTCAAGTGTAATTCTGAGACCTGGTGACAATCTTACGCCATCTGATGCTGTAGGTGTATGATCATTCAAAGATGACATCAACCCACGTTGCGTCAAAAGAAGCAGTCCTGCCCTCCCTCAGCTCTTGATAGCAAACTGGATTGAAAAACTGGTTGGCATTGGAAGTCAAAATATCTGAAGTTTGCAGGATCATAATGATCTGAATCGAGTACCCTTATCTAGCCCAGCTGCACTGGCTGCAGGAATGGTGACTTTTAAGTCTGTATTTGAAGGGCTGCAAAATGTGAGCCCAGCTGGGGTCTCCGAACAGCTTAGGGCCAAATTCTCCGGTGTCCGTCGTTCATGGGCTTGTACGCTATTTTCTGAGTAGATGAGGTGTTAGATAAGCACCTACATTTTCCAGATAATTTAACCCCTTGGAGTTTTGCTTCTGGTGGTTACAACGTTTTCATGTCAAAAGCAGGAAAGGAAAAGTGCCGTTTTCCACAGGCACCTCTGAAATCTGATTCCTTGTTTTGAAGCCTAGGTGTGGGCTGAGCTCTTTGGAGGATAAAGTCCCCACAGGATGTGCTCAGAAACCCTCGCCATGGGTGGAAAGCTGGTCTGGTGACAACTTGCACCGGCTGTGTTGATGTAAAGCGAGTTTTGACTTTCATTAGCCCTGTTGGGCCAGCAGAGCTGTAGGAGGAGAAGATGGATGCTATTCTAGTGTCTGTACCACCAGCAAAAATGTCACATTACAGTTCATGCTGAGGAGAGAAGCAGGAAAAAAGCGTAGCTTTTTTTGGAAAGCTTTTGGATAGCTTTGGCAGTTAAAATATCTATATAATATGCTTTGAAAACTGAGTCAAATTCAAAGTCATTGAAAAGGAATAAATTTGAGTAAAGTGCACTAGCAATTTTAGTTACTTCTCCAGTTCTTTTTTGTTTCTGCTCAGGGTAGGATTTACAAAGCAGCAAATACTAATTGCTACACTGGAAACCGCATCTGTTTCAAAGCCGGTGATTTTACACAGAGGCATCTTGCAAATTAATGCTTTGTTACTAATTTTTTAAGACTTGGATTTAATTTATTTTTTTTTTTTTTTTTACTACGGTGTTCTTGCACTTCAGGCCTTGCTCTGGTAACACAGGGCTTTGGCAGCAATACGGGTTTAAGTAGTTCCTGTCCAAGAAGCTGATGTTCACCCTCTGTGCAGTTGTGCCCTCAGGCTGTGGCAGTGAGCTGTGAAATCAGTCAGGGAATGGATTTACAATCAAAAAAACTCCCAGGAATACAACTTTTCTTGAAGGGCCGGTGCAGCTCCATGGAAATTTAACCAGGCTAAGGTGGTACTGCCGTGGTTTGGCCCCCTCCAGCCACGCGTTCCTGCCCCGCTGCAACACACGTCTGATTCCCACATGAACCGGTCCAGGCTGTTAATTAAATAAAACCCAGTCTTTTCTTTTTGTAAGTTTGATTTTGAATCTTTTTAACTGCTTGTATTGTCTAGGGACTGCACCTTGAAAGAGCAGTGTCCTCCAGCACGAGGCTGAGATGAGACCTTGGGGTGGGAGAGAGGGGTCTTTATTACCCTGGTAATGCCACCAGCAGCACCATACTGTCGAGCTACGGCCTCAGTTTTGGCATCCTGAGCTTTAAGGGACAAGCTGGCACATGAACAAATGGGTGTGAGCTGACCATGAATAAACTTGGACTGGAAATTAGAGAAAGAGTCGAAGCTTTTTGCATGGTGAGATGCCAGACTGAGTAGGGACCCCAGATAAACTACAGCTTTCAAGATGCTCACTGAGTTTATATATGGGATCATATGATGTGTCGCTGAAAAGAGGCACAATCCCTTGTTCCTAATATTAGACTTACCTACTTAAAAAGTAAAAAAAAAAAAAAAAAAAGCAGTGATTTTACTGAACAGTCTAGTTAAATCAGTACAGATCTTAATTTTGAAGGCTTTGCTTATGGTTTAAAGGGTAACTAAGCTACACAGCACTGATATACTGATATAACTCTTCCAGATTAGGTTTGCAGGAATGCACATTTTGCTGAAAATTTGTATCTGGAAACTCTTTATTTAAGCAGGTAATAATGTTATAATAGCATTTTACAAATAAGATCTTAAATAGGATACTTCATTTTCTGCAGTTAGAATTGTGCACATGTGATTGGTGCTAAAATAAAGGTGAGATATAAAATGGTCTTCTTTTTGGTACAAATGTATGTGCAGTCTATTCCCAAGACAGTTTGAACAGGTTTAGCTTAAATCTGTTGCACCCAGAATTAACAGGAAATTCCTACACTGTATAAATTCCTACTGTGTGACAGTACAGAAGATAAAGGTAAATCAGTGTAATCTTCTGATATAGATAGGGCTTTATCTATAGTGTTTCCGCCTTTTCTATATATAGTTTTTAATACTAAAACATAATAAGCATGCTTGGAAAATGTTTTTTCTTTGGTTTGGAAACTATGATAACTATGTAGATGATCCAGTTGATAGAATGGGACATTATTGCCAAAATGTTTTGTTTATTACTTGTGCTTTGACTGCACTGTATTTGAGCAGGAACAACATTTAACTGATGGTAGCAGTGTTTGGTAGTCGAAAGAATGGAAAAAGCAGATTTTAATTTTGATCCTGATTCGGCAAAAATGAGTAGGCATACGCTTACTTTCAAGCACCTGGTTTAATGCTTTGCTGAATGGAGGTAAATCTGCACCACTGATTTACTGTCTTTAACCCATTACTCAGCCCTTCCTGCACCTCTCTTTCCCTTTCCGTAAGCTAAGGGAAAAATAGCGGCTGTTAGAGCTGTGGGGTCTAATGTATGGTGTGTATGTGCTTGCTTTGCAGTTCTAGAGTGCAGGAGGAGCTGATCATTAGTATTATTTTCATTAGACTGGACTTCATAAGAACATCTTTGAAGACTCTAACAGGAAGGAGAGAAAATAAATTAAATTTGAATTTATTCCTTTGGAAATGTCCATATCAAGCTTTACGGGCAATGATTTAACTGACAGGAGGCTATGGATCCGAGTCAGTCAGACACCGGTTCCTGTGACCTACACCGAGGTGTTGAATGTCCAAGACAGAGCAGTACCCGTGCATCTCTGTGTTTCCCCTGCTCATTCACTCCTGGAGAGCTAAGAACCACTGCAGCAGGGCCTTAACTGTATTTTAAATATTTCACTGTCTTTGCCAGTTAATGTAATTATTACAGAGTATGGAACAAACTAAAAGGAATATATACTCAGAGCAAAAATGAGGTCCAGGCCTGTGAGATGCAGAGATGTAAATCTTCTCGGTTTGGGATGACTCCAGTGGGACTAGGAGAGCTAGACACCCCTTTTGGGAAGACGAAGGGTGCTCTGTGCTTTGCAAGATCAGAGTAAGGAAGAAAACACTTAGAGTCATCCAGCTGTTTGCATCCCTTGGCCCGTTCTGAAATCTGCAGAGAAGTTGCTTTGACTTGGATCGCCTTTTGCTGTCTCCTTGCTCACGCTGTCAGAGAACTTTGTCCTGTTACCCTTCCTAATCTTCAAGGAGGGATGACGTATGTGCTCGTAACCACCATAATCTGAGTCCAGAGTTCTCATGCAAATCCTGCAGCCAGCATCAGCTCTCTAGCAGGACGAGGGCTGCCCTCCTATCACTGCTTGAGGGGTCCGTGCCGCGCTCAGCTACGGCAGGTAACAAACCAGCTCCCAGGGCTGGCCCCTGGAAGACAAATAAAGGAGGGATGTGCTTTCTTCCTTTCACTTTCTTCATGTCTTATTCCCCTCTAGGATAGTTAATCCTCCATGTAAACTTAACACTTGGGGAAGCTGTTGGCTAGATGGTCTTAAGGGTCGGAGTCTTTCATCCCTAGAGAGCTGCCGTGTCAGGGAGCAGCAGCGTGGGCTTCCTAACCCTGCCTGGGCTTGTGTTTCAACCTGAGCTCCTGTGGCTCCTTTGCAGGGGTCTGGAGAACAATTTCTGAAGAAGAAATTGGTAGTGCAAATTAAGGAGATTGGGTGCCTGTTTGGCAAGTAAGCTGTGACATTGAGGGCATGTTAAATTAGCCACTGAACAGTGAATAATGCTTGGTACTTTTTTCAAATGTATGCGTACAGTGATTTGTTAGATTATGACTACACATAGTGGAGCTGGTCTGATTTCTTACAGGGCTTGCCCTCGTAAATAAAGGATGCTAAGAAGGTTTCAGTTTGTGATAAGATTTGCTGCAGCCTCAGAAACCCTGGTATTCTAGTAGTCGTGGGAACAAAAAGTGCAAAATTTGGGCCAGACGTTTCCTGGTTCAGGTCTCTGGCTCTTGACTGAGGTCTCCAACACGCAAATAGAGTTCCCATGGAAAAGGCAACCAGATGACCTGGATTTGTCCCTGGGGATATTGGAAATACGGAAGGTTTCCAGGCAGCCATGTACCTGCAGGGATGGTTTTGTGTTGCTTCCTTCTTGATTTCAAAAAAATGAAATTGATTTTGTTTCAGCACACACAGCTTCTGCAGGTGCTCCACAGGTTGTGCTGAGTCTCTTGTGCTTTTCTGTGGGACATCTGGTCTCAGTGGACCAGGTTGGCTCAACACTGGGATTTAATCTCCTGTAAGAGTACAACTACCATTGAATCACCTTGAGAGGGAGGAGGGTCATGTCCGAGTTTATCCTTGGTGTTTGCTCCTTTTTTTTGCAGGTGAGATGGTCTTGCTCAAGGTGAGCTTGTTGCCCGTTATGTGAAAAATTGTGGCATAAATGACAATGGTAATAAGAATTTACATATATTCTGTATCTTTTGCTGATGAGAAGCTGTTTTATTCATAGAATCACTATCCTTTTTACCTATTCTGGTTTTAAATGGTGAAACTATTTAGTATCTGGCCTTTTTTGTTGTCTAATACTTCGCTTTACTTGCAACCTTCCTCCATTCTTGCTCTCCTTGGTGAGGCACTTCAGGGACAGCTGTCACTGGGTCTGCTGAAACTGGCAGGTATATCTTGGCATTTGCTGCTCTACATGCCCTGGTGACAGTGAGACTGGATGTCATTGGCCAGGGGAGTCATGGAAAAATGAAAGAGCAAGGTAGTGGTGAAAGGAAATCTGGATCTGTCAGCAGGGGTGACAGGTGATGAGACGCAGAAAAAGGTAGCACATGAGCACATCAGGAGATAAAACTGAGCGTAGAAAAGAAAACAAGAAACAAGCAGGACATAGGCAGGAATAATCTGCCTTTCCAGCGGAGACAGAGAGTGTGTAACAATTCAACGAGGCAAGGCAATGTCAAGACGAGAGTCAGACAGGAAGGGCTGATGTGCAAGGATACTTTGAGAAGGTTTTATTGCACCTTCTATAACACCCCAGCTGGATCTGGACCTATGGAGGTCACTCCAGTTGCTCTTTAAGTAATAAGCTGAATACAAGTAACATAACACATTTAGATCTGGGTAGGTTGACACCAGTGCAGCAACACGGTGGTACGTATGGTGCTGAGAGCGGGACAGGTTGGCAGCAGTGGAGCAGCACAGCACCAAATGAGTGGGGGGTGGTGGGATAAAAGATGATTTAGGTTTCTGTGTGAGGGCTGCAATATAGCTTCAAGGGACTTTTTTTTTTTTTTTTTTTTTTTTAATCTCCACTTCCTCTAAAACTGGTTCAGCTGAACGGGCAGGTATGCAAGTTTAATGATATTCCTAAATTCTTAGTAAGAACTGTGACTAAAACCAAGCCTGGCTGCCAGCAGCAGATCCATAGCAGGACATTACGGTACATCTCTCGGCGCCGTCAACCAGCAGGCCCATGGCACAGAACCCAGAGGGCAGGGGTTCCCTTTCAAGCAGCACATGTAAACCCTCCTTCCCGGGTAATGCATCTCTACTGGCTCCTTAAGTAGAGGAGACTCTACTTCAGTGAATATTTTTCCCATCTTGAGTAAGTGTCTTATGTCAGAGAGAGCAATAAATGTTTCTGGATGCACTGGACATTGCAAGGCATTAAAAACAACATTGAACCACAGTCAAGTTGCAAGAATAAACAGGAACTTGAAAGAGGCTCTTGATCAAGAATGTTTTCCAGTTCTCCCCAGTCCGGGAGAAACTGCACAAGATACAGAAAAGAGGATCATTGAAGTTACATGGAAAGAGACTTACATTTTCTTTCAGCACTCCTTACTGCACTTGATAAATATCTGTGTCACACTTGGGGACATCCCAGATTTTTGGAAAACAATAAGGGTAGGACAAGGAGTTTGCATGAGTAACTCCTTTTCTAAATTTCAGGGCTGTCTTCCAGCCAGGGTTCAACTTTTTTCACGGTCTGCCAAATCTTTGCAAATGATCTCATGGACATGACCTCCCCTTCTTTCTTGGAGTCTTGCAGCTTTCCTCCAGTGAAGGCGGCAGGGATGGTATTGGGAAAGCGGTGATAGCTGTCCAGCTGCTCTGCCGTGACTTTGGAAACTCAATGTGTAAATTTGTGCTTCATGCACAGTTGTCACCTCTGAAAATCGAACAAAGGCAAACACAGGTACTAATTTTAGGCAGCCAGGCAACACAGTAGACAGTTGCCTAGGGCAGCAGACTGTTGAATGCAGCAGAATGCCAAGGCTTTATGAAGACACAGGCTTGTTGCCGCTGCTTTTCCCTCTAAGAAGAGAGCAGCTAGACCTAAGAAGGGAGCATTAGACCTTTAATCTGAAGGTTGAGATTCATGTCCTGTTTTCAGGCGACAGCTCCCTGTTTGGCCCCCCAGGTGATCCTCAGCGGTTGAGGTGAAAGCATCAGCACTCAGGGTGCCGCACGGGTTCATTACTGCCGTTTGAGTGAGCCGGGTCCACTCGAAGGGGTGGGATAGGGCCTTTTCCAGCAGAAGCAAGAGCAACCCTCAGTTTCAGAGTTCTTTCTAATGCCCCTTCCTGTAGCAAGAGCAGTCTGAGTTGGTGTGAGTGGGCTGCAGCATGGGAGGGATGGTTTGGGATGAAAGTGGGAGTCACTTGGGCGGTGGGGAGTGGACAGGGGTAATGGCCAGGAGGGGTGGTCTGCCTGGGGTGAGGTTGGGCTCTCCTGGATTTGAGATGGGTTAGCCAGGGAACGGAAGAGTGGGTGAGACCGGCTTTCTCCAGGGCCTCCCTTATACCAGATTGTGTAGTGACCCCTTCATGTCACTCGTATGGAGCCATCCCAGAGTCCTGCTCATTCCTAGCCTCCTTCCCCTGAGCCACCCAAATCCTGATGACTCTCTCAGCATCCCAGTCAGTCATTCAGGATTACCTGCCGGCAGCTCCTCACCCCCCTCTCTTACCTGACGCCTCGCTGGCTCCATTCATCCCAACCCTCCAGCAGCCCCGCTTCACCCCACCTCTCGTCCTCACAAAGTTTCACTGACTTCTCCCACCCAGCCCTGCTTTGGCAAACAACCTTGCCAAAGCTGTTTGGCCTTAAAAAAATAACCCAAGCTTTTTATTTACAAAATCGAAAGCTTTGGCCAAGTGCTTTGCTGTTTTCGGTCTGGAAGTTGCTGGCTGAGACTAAATCCCTCTAACAGTGCCTCACCTGCTATTATCACTTGATCTGAAGTCATAAACACAACCAGTGAAGAAATTATTTCCAGGACCTTAAAAAGGACTCGCTTCCATAATTCATATCTTAACTCAATGGCAGTCACTCTTGCCAGCAGCAGAATTTGGGTTGAATTCAGAGTTTCAGATCTTTCCCACTGAAGCATCTCCTTTAGTTGCCACCTTTGACAGGGTATTAGGTTGGCTGGATAAGCGCTCTTAGCCTGTATGGCAATTTTTCTGTCTCATGTTTCAAAATAAGATCATTGCCTTGCTTGTGCTTGTTGGTGGTCAGGTTGCTACTAGCAGTATTCATAACATCATCAGCTGCCTTTGCATACTAATACTTAAACCAAGATATTTAATTAATGCTGCGTGTTTCTCAACCAAGTTTCACGTGAACATCTCCCAGGCTTTACCAGCTGGAAAGGTTTTTGTTTCCACCACGCTACACTGCCGGAGGTGGACCACTGGTCCAATGCCACGTCGTGGTACATCCCTGTTGCCCCGTGGAGTGCTGCAACTGCGCACATGTGCTCGGAGAAGCTCACACAAACACGGACATTGACATCACCCGTATTTGTGGAAGTGCCTCATCGGCTGGTGCCGCCTCACATTCCTGGCTGAGAGAGGCACTGGGGCAGCTCACCATGGTTTACTCCTTTCTCAGAATCCATGAGGAGACTTGGTGAGGGCGAAACTTGGAGATACACCTCTCCCATCGTGTCATCTATTTACATGGCCCATGCCTTGTGGGCGTGTGTGAGACAGCAAGGGCTTTTTTTTTTTTTTTCCCCCTGTCTTAGTTCTTCCTTCTGGCTGTGGTGAGATGGAAAGGTGGGACGCTCTCATCTCTGCCAGCGAGAAGGTTTTCTGTATCTGAGGCTGGCTTGGAAATTCTTTAGGTGACATCACACCATGTCTGTGCAGACTCATTGTTTGTCATGGAAAAGCTATTCATCCATACACAACTTCCTTCCTCCCCAGACTCCCGGAGATAAACTTTCCATTCTGTCTATTCCCTATAGAAACAGACCCAAAACATGTATGCGTGGCTACACACACATACACCTCACCATCCCTCCGTCACGCTCGCGCCTGTGGGAGGAGGAAAAAGGAGGATATAGAAGATGTGAATAAAGTCACCCTGTTTTCTTCAGACATGGATCCTGCTGTGCCCCAGCAGTAAAACTCCCCTCCCACCGAGGTTCTGGGTCATACAAGGCTTTTTTGTCCCGAGGCTAATTCTGGCACTCGTAGCCCCACATCTGCCTGCCAGGTGAGATGGGCCACCAGCTGCAGGTACAGCACATCTGGATAGGGGAAGAAGCGAAGCGTGCTGCAAACAAACACAGCAAGTCCACCGTGGAAGGCGTGAGGAATTCGATAAAAAATATACTTCAGCGGTCTGAGCTGCCGAGTCTGGTGATTCATGTCTCAGGCGCTGCTCATGAGGCAAAGCAAAAGGCCGGGTACTCGTGGGCCTTGGACCGCGTACGCTGCAGCTGTAACCTGGGAGTTGCTGGAGGGGACCCGCACGTTCAGCCTGCATTTGGGGAACCACCGCCGCAGGGGCAGGGTCGGGGGGACGCCAGGCCTGGCGAGGAGTCTGTGTGGGACAGGAGGAGGGGGCATGTGTCTGTGGCGGAGAGGTAGGGACCGTGTTGCGCAGGGTAGGAGGCCGTGTAGAGATGGATGCAGTAGCAGTGGTGACGATGGTGCGATAAGGTGTCCGTTTCCCTGCGGCTTGAGGGAGACAGGGTGCGAGGAGCGTTGGGTACAAGTACCCATGCGGGTGCGGGATGCCTGCGTTTGCTTTCTGCCGGTGTCTGGGGCGGGGGGGGAAAGGGCCGAGAAGCTGCCAGATAGCCCCTGCCTTTGAGGTTCCCGGTGGGTCGAGCAGAGAAGGGAGAGAGGTGTTTGGACAAGAGGAGCCTTTGAAGCTTTTCTCCTGTCCACCTCCCCTGCCCATAAAGCCATTAGGCTCTGGTGCCAGCCCTGTCTGCGCTCGTCGCCGGCAGCCTCGCCTCGCAGACCCCCCGCCCGGGGCGCGGGGCTGGGGCCCTGGCGTGGGGCCCTTCTGGAGGCCGTTTTGGGGAGGGGGCAGCTCATTTCCGAGCCGGCCCTGCATTACAAAGGCAACGGGGCCAGCGCGGCGCTTTGATGTGCCCCGCCAGCTCCCCGCACACCTGCGGCCGCGGGGCTCCACGCCACGCCACGGCCCGCGGGGGCACCGGCGGACCACGGGCGGGGGCGGGAGGTATGAAAGGCGACCAAGCCGGGGGTGGCCCGGAGGCTCCGGGGTGTCCCTCCCGACGCCCCTGAGGGCGAGGCCAGCCCCCCGCACGTCTCCTCTCTGCCCCCGGGCGGGACGGGGAGGTTCCGTCGGTGGTGCCGGAGCCCCGGCAGCGCGGCCCCTGCCCCCGGGCCGAGGGCGGGCGGGAGGCAGGGCCGCCGCCGAAGCCCCCGGGAGGCGGTGGCCGGGGGAGGGTCCTGCGGGGGGGCGGCGGGGGCGGGGTGGGAGGGGGCGGCAGCCGCAGCCGGGCTGTGCTCGCCGCGCCCCCGCTGCACGCAGGCCCCGCTCCAGGGCTTCTCCTCGGCGCTTCTCCGCAGGGCGCCCCGTCCCGGCGGCCGGCTCTGCGGGGGCTGCCCCAGCGCCGCCGCCGCAGCCCGCAGCCCACCATGACCGGGCCGAGGCTGGCCCTCGCCGCCGCGCTCCTCTGCAGCTGCACCTCGCCGGTGGCCGACGCCAACTCCTGGTGGTGAGTGAGGGCGCGGGGGAGCCAGCGGCGCCTTTGTCCGCCGCTGCGGGCTGGGGACCGGGGACCGTCCCGGGGCGGGCGGCGGAACGGGAGCGGGGCTGCTGCCTTGCGCTCCTCGCTGAAACTTCTCTGTCTCCCGGGCTTCTTTCCCAGCAGCTCGCTTCTTTCCAGGTTCCTCCCTTCCCCCGTCCCTGCCCGATTTTGGGGACGTGGGACGCAGCCCCTCTCCTCCAAGCGTTTCTGGGCTCCTTTTGTGCGGGCTCGCTAAAATCCCGTCCGGGCTTTAGGATGTGGGGAAAGCGTACGGAGAGGATGGGTAAGGTTTCGTACTTGCTGCCAAAAGCCCTGGGAGCAGCCGCGGAGCCCCTTCCCCTAAAGAGCGGAAAATAGCCCCTCTTGAAAGCAGGCATCGCTCGCTGGCGGTCTGTAAAAAAGCAGCTCACTTTCTTCTTTTGCAGAGAAAGTGCTGAGCTTTCTCTCTGCCCCCTCCCCATCCCGGGTGTCCTCTGTGTTTAAACTCAGGTTACAAACGAGCTGTGTTTCTCCCGCTAGAGCCCTGGAAAAGCCTCGCATCTGGCAGAGCCGTAGAGGGAGGTAGCTGACATGAGAAATGCGCCCGAGCTTTGGGAGCGGGGCTGGGCTGGGCTGGCGGGGAAAGGTGCCGGGCGTTTCGCGGAGGGGGCCTCTCCCTCCAGACTCCCTCGGATGTTTTTCTCATCGTAGGTCTTTGGCCATGAACCCCATCCAGAGACCTGAGATGTACATCATCGGCGCTCAGCCGGTGTGCAGCCAGCTGCCGGGGCTCTCCCCCGGGCAGCGCAAGCTCTGCCAGCTCTACCAGGAACACATGGTGTTCATCGGGGAAGGGGCCCGCAGTGCCATCAAGGAGTGTCAGTACCAGTTTCGGCAGCGGCGGTGGAACTGCAGCACGGTGGACAACACCTCTGTCTTTGGGCGAGTCATGAAAATAGGTAGGAGCACCCAGTACGGGGCAGGTGCTGGGCGCAGGCCGGCTGTCCCTCTGCGGCTTTTTCTCTTTCTTCAAATCCGCATGCAGGAGTGATGAGCCCCATTAGCACCGCTCCTAAAAACTGCCTTTAACGAGCTTTTCCATTCCCTGGTGTGCTGGTGCTGCCCGAGCACTGCCTGTGTGCTGCCTGCGCCTGAGTGGGTGGCAGCGGTGCACCTGAGCCACAGCAGGAGCTAGCTGGGGCAGCAGGGGGGACAGGGGGCACACTTTCTTTGGGGGGGGCATGGGAAGGTCAGGAAGAGGTGGGGGGGCTGCTTTTCTTTTGTGTGCTGGTTTAAAAGTAGGGAGGGAAGAAGTTGGAGCCAGGAACAATGGACCCGTGTTATCATTCCCAGCATCTGGAGTGCTCTGGGACAGGGAATGCAGCCCTGAGATGTGTGAAATATGGACTCCCCTGGCATGGGCTCTTCCCCCCTCCCTGTTCTGCCACTTTCTGTGTAAACCTAAGAGATTTTTATAATTCCTGCCCTGCTGGCCGTAACAGGCACATTGACAGGCCATTGCTGCACTTGAATTGAGGTGTGACCTAGCTACATTGTCCCAGCTCCTTTTGAAATGCAATCATCTGATGGCAAGAAACTGAGAAATCCGGGCTTGGTTTGATGTGTCCGACAGCCAGGACAATAAAGAAAAGGTGTTAAAACAGCCGCTTGTGTGCACACTCACTCACTCACTCACTCTCCAACCCCAGGTTTTGTTTCCCACCCACAAAGCCGATCATTTACACTGAAGAATCCAGAACCAGCACTATTTCTCCGTTGTAAGGTCAGGGAAAGCACTTAGCAAGGGATGGAGAAAGACCCCCCAGCTGCCCCCAGCGTTGCTTGCATCTTTTTGGCTTCGCTCAAAAAACCTGCATAGGCAGCAGGACGCCAAGAGATGCATCTTTAATACCTCTGGGGCGTCAAGGCGATAGGGCACCACGGTAGCCAAGTCTGGTGATCCCTTCCATTTGATCCTGAAATTCTTACGTGTCATCCTGGAGAATTTCAGGGACTTTTTTGCATGTGTTACTCAACCTTTCAGAGTCCCTAATTCAGTGCACCACAGCCATTCTAATCCCTCCCTTTCTGCCCAGCTCATACTCCAACAAATTCCCGCTTCTCGGAGGTGCTCCCCTGGGAAATGCTGTTTCTTGAAGTATACTTTCAGCTCCTGACACACATCCAAGGCATCTGTGCATCATTGATCTTTTGCTTTTAGATAGCAAGGGTGGTGGCCAGATGGGGCTGCATGCAATCCCAGATTGTTAAAACTTGTGCTTCAGGGTATGAAAACTGAAATTTCAGCCACCATGGGAAGGACAGAAAATATGCCTCCATCTCTCCCTTCTGGTGTCCTTCCCTCACAGGTAACTTATAGAATGGTTTGGGTTGGAAGGGACCTTAAAGATCAGCTAGTTCCCAAACCCCTGCCATGGGCAGGGACACCCTCCACTAGACCACATTGCCCAAAGCCCCATCCAACCTGGGGGCACTTGAACACTTCCAGGGATGGGGCATCCACAGCTTCTCTGGGCAACCTGTTCCAGTGTCTCACCACCCTTGCAGTGAAGAATTTCTTCCTAGTATCTACCCTCCTTCAGCTTAAGGCCATTACCCCTTGTCCTATCACTACATGCCCTTGTAAACAGTCCCTCTCCAGCTTTTTTTGTAGGCCCCTTTAGGTACAGGAAGGCTGCTATAAGGTCTCCCCAGAGCCGCCTCTTCTCCAGGCTCTACAACCCCAACTCTCTCAACAACAGATTGAATTTCAGATCTCCAAAGAGATCCTAGTGACTCCTCAGGGACACAAAATAGGAATTTCCCCTTCTGGAGCAAACCTCCTCCTCTTCTTCAGTACTTTTCTGCAGCCCCAGGTTGATCCAGTGGGTGAGTCCACACCTGGAGAAAAGAAATAAGGGTGAGCTAAGAGAAAGCAAAGATCAGAGGTGAAGGATGAAAAGCAGTCAGGAAGGATCAGAGGGTGTAGGGAAAGCAGGGACTAGAGTGGATAGTGGAAGAGGGAGGATTCCTCCTCTAAAATGAATTGATCCTGTTAGTTTAGATTGGGAGTAGATTTAGGTTTTGATGAGGAAACAGGTGGTATGGGTATGTTCAGTAGTCATGCTGCTGGTGTTAATGGTGGGGGGTGTGTGTGTGCATTTGTTTGCTAGGAGTACTGTTCTGTCTCTAGAAGGAATCTGCTGACGGTAGTGTCTGTGAGGTGACTTCCTGCGGTTGCCCACTGTTTAAAAAACTATCCTAACAAAGAGTTTTGAACCCAGCTCCTTTAGATACTCTGGTCAGTTAGAGCATGGTCAGTTGTTTATACTCCAGCACAGAAGTAAGAAACATGTCACCAAAAGTGGCCTGGGGTCTATGATGATACATTGCTATTGTCTACATCAGTGATAAGCTGCTGTGGAGGGGGATGTTGCCTCTTCTTTTTTCTCTTAGTTCCACCTTCCACTTTTTCTTATTTTGTAATGAGGCATTGCTCATCATTTCAGCAAATCTGTTTTCCACGCTGGGGAAGAAAACAAAGCCTTTCAATCTTTCAGGTTGTGTCAACTATAAAGTCATTTTTCCCTGGGTTCCTACTGTGTGCCTGTCTCCTGTTTTCAACCTCTAAGCCCCAATCCTGGACCATAGCCCTTTTTCTGTATGTTGTGCCAATGGCACGAGAAAGGTCTGGAGACCAGAATATCTGCAAGAGTGCAGAGGCATGCCAGAGTGGTGTGGAGAGGGGGGGAAAACGAGATAAGAAGGACTCAGAAGGTGTATAGTGAGCCAACAACCCTCGGCTGCCCACCCACCCATGCAGGCATGGCATATATTATATGATTCTTGAGCTGCTCTAGATTGCGAGAGGGGAGGGGAACCTGCCCTAGCCAAGTCCAAAGCCTGGGAGAGCCCCGGGAGATCGTTCACTCAGAAACCTGGAAGATTAGTTTCCTTTCCCCCTCGCAGAACTTGGCTGAGCTTGGAAACGGGAGACCCGGTCGGTCTGTGTTTAATCATTACACCTTCATTTTGTGCATTGCATAGAGGTGAGGCAGTCCAATGACAGAAGGCTTTTGTGGAGGCATCCATAGCACTGAAGTAGGCTGCTTTTTAGCATTGGGTTTTCCTAGTGTTTGTATTGTCGTGAGAATTGCTCTTACCTTTTATATGTGGTTTATTCAATAATGATATCTGGCAATGTACAACAATTATCCGTCTGAAGTTGCTTCTTGTTCTGTCAATACAGATTTTAGACTGCACGTGTGTGCATGTATATCTCTATATGTTATATACAGACACATTCCTTACTTCTGCATTTAGGAGGGAGAGGACAGAGCACCCAAAAAGGTCATGTTAGAATTTCCTCAGGGGAGGAGAGGATGTGTCTCCTTCAGTGCAATCCTAAATGCAAGGCTGGGGTTTCCAGGTTAGTCCAGTCATTTCTGTAGCCAAAGATCTTATCTCTTCTGCCTTTTCAAATGCAAAAAGGAGAAATAAGCAGTCATAAAAGAACAGAACAAAGAGAAATATTTTTCCTCATTTTCCTCCCAGATTGGTAAACTTTAGGGAAATGCTTTAAGAAAAATCAGTTGAAAACTTTTTCATCAAAAAAAATTAGAGCGACACATTTTTATCATCTGTCAGTCTTCCCACTGGGGTCAGTTCTTCTCCCATTTCCTCCTCTTTGCAGCTCCAGAAAAGCAAGCCGCGGGGACCGACCCCTCGCTGGTACAGCTCACCCTGGCACCCTTCCACGGCGGTGCCCCCTGAAAGCTGCCGCAGCCCCGGGCTCCCTGTCGCGGTGGCGGGTGGCTGGCGGGCACAGGAGGGCAGCAGAGCTCCGTGGAGCTCCGTGCCGGCGGGCAGAGCCTCCCGGGGACCGCAGCCCCCGGCACAGTCCCCGGGCTGCCCAGAGCACGGGAACCCGGGGTGACTGCAGCCCACCACTCGGGAGGGCTCGGCAGAGGTGTGCGAGAGGGCGGAAGGAGGCTACTGCCTGTAACCGCTGCGCACATTTGCACAAATTTGGGGAGTAACACCCTGGTCCGTTTAGATGACGGCACAGTGGCGTGGAACTGGAGTGAATTTTGAGACGATGAGCGAAAACCCAAATGCTTTTCCAAGGCTGGAAGGTGTGGTAGGAGAGCAGAGAAAACTAGTGTGTTTAAGCCCAGAATTGTACAAATTTGCTTTGTATTAGTGCAAGGTTTCACGCACGCATCCGGTCCTGGCTCCCAAACCAAGCTGCAGTCTTCCAAACCTACATCTGGCGAGCACCGTGGTTTGTTCTGCTTTGTGGGCAGCAAGGGGAAAAAGAAAACCCACTGTGACTTGCTTCAGCCTCTCCTACCATCATCCTCAACAGCCTAAACTCCTCATGCAGATTCAGGGGCTGCACATTGAGTTGCTGTGCTGCTGGATCTGAAACATGGAGGTGGTTAAAACATGGAGAGTGAAAGTGCAAATCCAGTCTGTGCTTTCAGTACAGGGATCTCAATCAAGCTGTAAGGATGCTAAGCACCTGGAGCCATGCAGGCTCCCTTGCACAAGCTGTTAACACTGGGAGGTCTTTTGCTTGTAGGTATTTTAATCTCTATAGATGCAGGGAGTGCTCTAATTAATTGGATGATTGGTGTGTCTGTAGGGCTCTCTCACCATACAGGCACAGACTGGTAGGAGCAAACCTGCACATCGGACCATTACCTTAAAATACCCATAACATGCACAACAAACTGGACGAGTAAAAGCTTGATTTTGGTTGCTGCGAAATGACCATAACTCCCTTATGGGCTAGTCTCAGCTGAATTACCTTAACTAGGAGTCACTCCTCTTTACCTCTTGGATCAGGGAGGTTTGGGGGGCATAGCTGTCTCCTTATGACCTGCTAGTAAGGCCCTCCCTTCTATATTATGTGTCCCAGAGTGTTTTATCAGCCTTCTGGTGTACCCGAGAGCAGAAGCCCTTAGTGTACAACTGGCATTTGGAGGGGGGGGAAATCACAAGTTGTTCTGCAAGGTGGATGCCATTCCCAGCCTTGCCTTTGTCTTGGGTCATTACCACTAAGCTGGTGATAAGCTGCTATTAATTACAGATTGTCAGCACATGCAAATTGGAACAAGAGCACACCAAAAGCATCAGCTCAGTCCTGCTGAGGGAGCTGGCACTGAGAGCCTCGTGGGCTGGTGACAAGCTGTTCTTGGAGGATCTGCCCTCTGAAGTCATTCAAATTTGCGTGAGAATTAGAGGGTTGCCTCTTGCTGGGGGTTGGTCTAAGTAGCTCTTTACAATCAGATTGCTTATTCCAATGAAGCTTTGGCAGTTGTTCTCTTTATCACCTGAAAGTTTGGTGATGCACCCAATGACTCTGAAGGTGTCAGTTTAGTTATTTATTACACCATGTGGTGAGAGTGCAGGTGTGGATTGCCTCTTTCTCCTCTTCATCCCCCTCTACTCCCCCCATCAGACCCACAGCACTCTGTGCTGGTGCAGCACGCTTGGCCTCGTGCACTGTTCTGGCTGCGTTGGTGCCCCGGTCAAATTGGGGCTGAATCACTGCCAGGAATACATAGCTGGAGACCCGATCCAGCTGCTTGGCTTGGACTCTAAGCAGTGTAGAGAATCCACTCCAAGCAGGCCAGTCTCTAGTAAACCTGCTAATGGAAAGTCTTTTCATTTATTATTGTCTACATGGGAAAGTTTTACTTGTTCCAGCACTACGGTTCTGTAGGCGTTGGGAGAGCCTCTGCCGTGATGTTTTTGTGTAAAAATGGGGTTTTTTCAGTTTATCTCAAAAGAATTCTCAGTGGACTTTATGTAAACCAAAAAAAGATCGATGAACTGAGGTGCCCATAAAGACTGGTCAATTAAATTAAAAAAAAAAAAAACAAAAAAAATATTCCAGAGTGATATCTGGCTCAACCAGAACACTCCTCTTGCACGGACCCAACCTTGTTAGTCGTTCTCAGTGATTATTGGCAGATTCAGTGGCTGAGGCAGCAGCTGTATTTTCAGCAAGTGAATAACCCTCTTGCTGCTTGAGAGTTTCCTCCAGGTTAAAATGAGAGGATACTGAAGGGTTGATCTGAGGGGAAGGAGGCTGAGCAGTCCCTGCCTATGGTGTTGCTGTTTCTTTTGGGCAAGGCGTGGAGTTTCCAGGGCTCTTAAATGGTCAGACATAAGTATAATAAAAATAATAACCCTTGAGGAGGAGCAGACCTACAAATTCATGAAGAGCTTGCTCTTTGCAAGAATATTGCTGCAGACGACAGGAGGAATATTAGCCCCTTCTCTGGTGTGTGTCAGAAAATCAGATTTGGATTTGATCTTGGTTACATAGAAACTGCCAGCTCTGGACAGTCACTTGACTGGAGCTGTTACTGTGAAATGAAAACAAAAAGGGGATGTGACCATGTGTTGTGACAGTTCCCCCTCTACCAGAACCGGGTGGTGGCCTTGCACTTGACTACACCATTTGTTTGTCCCAGTTAATTCTGTGTACCACTTCAGACCACACCATGTCCTACTGTCTGGAGCTCGTTTGCTTGCTCCTTGCTGTGCATTGCATTTGTTAAATGAGATCTGTCTTGGTTAATTTGGTTCTCACGTCTCTCTCACAGGTAGCCGAGAGACTGCTTTCACCTATGCTGTCAGTGCTGCCGGCGTGGTGAACGCGATCAGCCGGGCTTGCCGTGAAGGAGAGCTCTCCAGCTGTGGCTGCAGCCGGACCGCCCGGCCCAAGGACTTACCCCGAGACTGGCTGTGGGGTGGCTGCGGAGATAATGTGGAGTATGGATATCGTTTTGCCAAGGAGTTTGTGGATGCCAAGGAGAGGGAGAAGAATTATGTGAGAGGTTCAGAGGAGCAGGCTCGCATGCTGATGAACTTGCAGAACAACGAGGCCGGTCGCAGGGTAAGACAAACGCTGACCCTTTCCTCCTCATCAGAGGCAGATTCAGCAGGCTTGAGATAGCGAGATTATCAAACTACTTGGAGATTTGATGAGGGATAGTCTGATGATGTCCCAGTAACCGTGTATGGTCACATTTTCTATGGTTTTGGGAGTATTACAGATAATATTGACAATATGATATTCCAGTTTTAATGGCAGGCTTCTGCTGCCAGTTAAAGCCAGTGAGTTTTCGGGTCTATCGAGATACTGTGTGGCACGTGTGTGCAGGCACGTAAGCCCTTTCCAAATAAACTGGGTGCTGTCATGGCCCACTTTCAAGGTTTGCGTCTCAGAAACTGGCTTCCCAGACCTGCCAAAGTGACAGGCTGGTGGTGAAAAGAAGAATCTGTTGGCATGTGGAGTTCTCTTCTACTGCTGTCATTCAGATTTTTGGGAATACAAGGCCAGGAGCAAACACCGAACCGGGCTACCTCGCTATCTCTGAAACCTATGCCTTGCTAAGTTACCTTGGTATTGGGCAAAATAACTGATTTGCATCTAGGTGACAGACATTTTCTGAGAAGATACACAGTTTTGATCTGGAGACCCCTGGGGATGGAGAATCCATCACTTCCCTTTGTAGTGTGCTACCAGCATTAATCACCCTATTTCAACACTGTGCCTCATTATCATTTGAATTTATCTGGCATCAGCTTCCAATCAGTTCTTTTTCTGACTTTTACAGCTAGATGGAAAAGCCCCTTGGTAGTCAGAATTTCCTCTGCATAGACGTATTTATCTACAGTAATTTATTCACCAATCTTTCTTGACAAACTAGATTGAACACTGAAGACTCTCTCACTTTCAGATATTCTCATCAGCCATCAAATCATTTTCACATCATTTTAGTGTACCCTTTCCAGTTTTCCCATATCCTTTAAGAAACTGGATACCCAGATGACATGCTGGGTTCTAGTACTGGTCTCACCGATGCTGTAAATGTTGGTGAAGTTGCCCCCTTTGTATGCGTTCGCTGTATGCACATTTGCTTTTTACACAATTCTTCTGTCTGAGATTAATAACCTGGAAGGTGTAGCATCATTCATATGCGGTACAACTGTGTAATCCCTATCTCTTTCCAAATGTAGAACAGGAATACTTACTTGAATGTTTCTGCCTTTTCCACAGGATGTTTAAAATTTTTTATCATTCTTTCCTAGTAGTGAGCCTTTCTAAGGTTAATTTTATTTGTAATGCATATGAAAAAATCCTATTAAGTGTACTTAGCCTTGCTCTTTTGCACATTCTTAACTAATATCCTTAGTTTCCTTATCAATTTTCTGCCCTTTTTTCCTTCTAATTGTTACTGAATTATCTTTCCCTTTCCCGTGTAGTGTATGTCTTTCTTTTCTGCATGTAATTTTGGCTTCAGTTTGCCACCAAAGAAGATTTGCTCTGGGTTTTTTGATTGTGAAATCAATGTGTCAGGTTGAAGCATTGCAAATACTCTGTGTTTCTTTTGCAAAATCAGATTGGAGCAAATTTGTAGTAGGTGCAAAACTGTGGACTTGAAAGCTGTAGAATTCAGTGGGTTTTGGTTTGGGGTTGGTTTTGGTTTTGGGCTTGGAAGGGCAGAGGATCTGCATTTGCTTGGAAATGGGGGGCATTCCTTCATGGAGTAGTAGCCTGAAAGTGACATTCTTCTCTGCGTTACTAGCTTTGAACATCTTGTATGTCTGGAGTCATGAACATGAATTACCACAAATAAATACCCTGCCTAAAACAGGGAGTGAATATGTTATGAGCCTTTTTAACAGCCAGTCCTATTGCCTTGTGGGATCCAGAGACAGAATATGGCCAATAGTTTGAGGCGCCAGCCGAACTGTAGTAACACCTGTGTCAGAAGATCAAGTCATAAGATACTTACTCCACAGCATGGATAAAGTTATTGTCTTGTTATTCTTGTTATGGGCAAGAATCTCACTAAGCTGTGATTTCAGATGATGATATGGTTTTAGAGGGAAGAAAGCTTTGTCCTGCTTTAAGGACAGAGCTAAAACAAGTTACGTCCCGCCTTTACTACAGTGCAGGAAGTTGTTTAAATTGTTCTTGGAATGCTGCAGTGCCCGTGCTGCTTTGGACTCCATAGACAAGCTCTCAAGGTGATTTCTGTGTCTCCAGTTAACACAGGACCTGGACAAAAGCTTTCCAAAGGGGCCAGCAAAAGACAATGTTATTTTGAACTTGGGTTTTGTAGAGTCTGTAGGGCAGATGGCCATAGAAAATAAGCTTAGTTTAAAGGAACACAAGTCATTTTAGATTAAATTAAATGGAAGTATAAACCAGTGTGTAATTAAGCTTGTGGATTTCAAAGAACAAACTGATAAACTAAGGGAGCCAGTTAGTAAACTCAGCTGAGGAACTTGATGTGGAGGAGGTCTGGAACTTTTTCAAGTCAAAGATGCTAAAGCCATTACAATTCTGCATGCCAAGCAAGAGGAAAAAGCTTGTAGGAAGAATATCCAGACCTCACTGAATGAATAACTACCACAGAGAAGCTGTTAGGAATAGACCGAGAGCCTACTAAGAATGGAAAAAAAGAATTGATAGCAAATAAATAACGAAAAGCTCTGTCTTAGAAGTCAAGAAGTGTAAAGATGAAGTGAGAACACTAAAAAATCATGCTGAGTCAGACCTTGCAAAGGGTAGTAAAATAAACAATGAAAGTTTTTTAAACTTTGTAAATTGGAGGAGGTTGGACAAAAGGAAGTCGCTAGTCAATGGGGATGGGGCTGAGTCTAAAGATGGAGTAGTTTTCATCCCCAAAGTAAATAAGTGTTTTACTTGGGTCTTCAAGTCAGAATGGGGGACGTTGCTGGTAGAGAGGGGTACCATATGTCTGCTGCACAATGGAGATGTCCTTCTCTGTCCTCGTCACTTCTGCCTAGGGGAGTAAGTGCGCATAGTGTAGATTAAGTCCCCCTGGGACTCTGCAGGATGCCCTAGGGGCAGGCAAGGTCTCTCACAGTAGGCAGTGGCCGATGGTGCTGGCACCCTGTGGGAGCGAGGAGGCAGCTGTCGTGTTCAAACAGGTAGAGGTTACTGAAGTTTGGGGCCAGCAGACCTGGGATGGGTGGGATGGTGCAGGGGGCTGCTGATGGAGGGGAGTTTGGGATTGGGTCAGATGATTCAGATGGGAGTCAAGTGGCAGCAAAGGGTTGGAAAGAACAGAGAGCTCTGGAGTAACTGAGACTGGGGCTTTGAGATGGATTGAGTGGATGAGGATTTGGTGGTAGTGAGGAATGAAGATGTAGGGATTGGGAAAGGAGATGAATATGAAAGGATCTGGAGATGAGACCTGGGATAGCTCTGAGATGGCATTGCCCCCATTCCAGCGTTGTCTGGTCAGGATGGGATTTGACTAGTACAGGGCAGCCTTTCCTCTTGGCTCTTAGAAATATATTAGCATGGGAGCAAAGGAGAAAGGCTGGAAATGGAAATTATCACTACCAAGGTGGCAGCAAAACTCAACGTAAAGCTCTCAAGGGAGTCCCCACTTCCTTTCCTGGCACTCTGAAAGAGCTGGCACCTGGCAGCACAGACAGCGTGACCTTGGGAGCATTTACAGGAGGACCTGGGGGAAAGAATATCTTAGAGGAAGAGGCAAAATGGGAAATAATTTGAGAAGAATTTCTCGAAGATTGATCACTGTCATTTAGAACATCATCATTTTCCTAAAAATCAAAATAGATCTGATAGGTGTCATTTATCTGGACTTCTGTGGGACATTTAATGTATGTCCCACATGGGAAATGCTTGGTTAAATTGGGAAAGGAAAAATGCAGCAGCTATGAGATGAGCAAGAAACTGGTTCAAGGAAAGACGTCAGTAAGTTGTGCGAAAGGATGTATCTTGATCTTAATAGAGCTTAATTAGCAGAGTTCTTCAAGGACTTGCCTTAAGACCAATGCTTAGTATTTTTGGTTTTTTAGCCTCAACACAAGAATTAGGAATGGGCTCATGAAATTTGCTGATGATGCAAAGGCGGCGAGTATTATGAATTCAGAGGAGAATCCAAATTTTGTATAGTGGCTAATGGCATCCAATAAAACAACATTAGGACCATCATTTGAGGTCTTGTATGAAAAATGTTTTTAGTCATTAGGAAACGAGTAGAAAAGAATTGGTTGCAGCAGTCAGCTGCAGATAACTGCAGATATAATGTGGCTCAGAAGGTGGTAAATATCCTATAATGTACTAGGGAAAGTCTTTTCATAAAACATGAGGGAATACTAATGCCATTGTATTAAGCTCTCATGAGGCCCCAAAATATTGTATGTTCTCATATTCCCAAGCAAAATTACCTCAGACTAAAAAAGGCTTGTTATGGCTGACCCAAGGGATAGGAATCTTTTCTTAAGAAAGTGGGCTAGAATAGCTTGCCATGGTTAGTCTAGCAAAGTGAAAGTTGAGAGAGGATATGACTGATGTCTGTGTTAGTGGGAGAAATAATAGGGAAGGAAAAGTACTTTTTAAGCAAAAGGCCAATTTGGCACAATGGCAAATGGGCATAAAGTGAATATATTTAAGCTGGAAATTAGAAAAAGATATTTTATCATTGGAATAGCGATCAGAATAATGGTGGCTGAAAACCTAATTGCTTTTAAAAGGGCACTCTATACATTTAAGGAAAATATTATTTGAAGCGGTGCCTACAATAGCAAGAGATCATACTTAGTATCCAAGGAGGTCCTGTCTAGTCCTGCATTCTTAAACTTCTGAGATTCTGGTTTTGGAAGTAGGAAGGTACATGCGTAACTCCATACTCCGGAAAGTTGGTGCTGAAAGAAAGGAGTACTGGAGACACAGGAATGAGCACTGCTGAGTGACCACCAGGTGCCATCCCACGTACAGCCTCACACCACTTTCCCAGCCAGTTGATGTCTTCTGATTTCTAGGTAGACATTTGGCATGTTCCCTCACTCAGTTTCCTCTGGGTGAGAAAGTTCTCCTTGAACCCTGAGGAGCTCTGGTGGCAGGAGAGAAGATTGTCCTTGCTCTCTGCAGTTCTCAGAAGGAACTGAGAGGGATGGGAGCGGACCAGAGGTCTTTTGTCTTTCAGGCAGTTCTGACCCCATCACCCCTTTGCTCCACATCGGAGTCCTTGTGATGGTGGCTCCTGGCTTTATTGCTCTTGTTTGTTTGTCTTTGGCTGTTATCTCAATATGTCCTCTCCTTCCATCTGTCTTTTTCTTCCAATTGGTCTCCATTATCCTCTCTTATTTCCCCCCATTCCTTATCTGTCGCCCTGTCTGGCGGACTGTGGTAGTCAGTCCTTCTGCGCTGTTTACCCAGTCGGCATATGGCAGGGCTCAGTCATCAGTCACTTGAGGCAGTGCCAGAAGAGCCTGGAAGGGGGTCTGGCTAATTGACCACATAGGAATTCCCCATTAATTCTCTTCCCGTTCCCATTCTTGCAAGAAAAGAATCGGAAGAGAACTTGGGCTTATAGGAAGGGGCTTTTTAAGCCTTTCCATTAGAGGCGTTTTCAACCTGTTTAAGTGGCATGGCCATCGATCAGCCCCTGCCCTCAGAACTGCATGTGGGGTCTGTTATTCTTTACCTTGACCCGAGCCTGGTCAGAGAGGAATTCTCCAATTTCCTCTCCTTTCTCCCCATCCGGGCAGCAAAGGGGGAGAGTGGGAGAGCCATTTAGCAGCTGAAGCTGTGGTTACCTCCGCGGGACGTTGATAGTGGGAGCTGCGGGGGGCTGAGTGGCGCCATGCTTACCTGTGATAACTGGTAGCGTTCGCATTCCCCAGCACAGCTACTACCCACATGGGCCAGATGTTTTGAGCATCAGTTGCTTCAAGCCAAGTCAGAGTGAACTCAGTCCCATGACATTAACTGAGAGGGATCGAGTTGCAGTGTTTTTCTAAAGGAACAAAGCCCAGGATTAGGAAGAATCATAATACTTTATAAAAACACATGCAAGGGCAAAGGAGGCACGAGTGGCCTGGGATTTGACAGAACCATAACCAAAAAGTGCTAACACAAGCTCATAACGAGCAGGCTGGCAATGCAGTGAGGATATAGTGAGTGTCTGGGGCTCGGGAAATTCAGCTGTAGCTCTGTCTGGTTATAGTACAGCAGGAATCCTTAAGTAACGGTGTGGTTGGTCCTCCGCAGCCGTAGTTCGATCCAAGACAAGTGCTTAACTCCCAGCCTGTAGCTGTTACATTGCGCCGTGAGGGATTGCCTCAGTAAATCGAGCTCCGAGGAGCTGAACTAAAGCTTCTCTGTTTTAAGTACTCCATTGACTTTCTTGGGAGCTGGATCGGCCTCCATGTGATTTAGCCATTAAGCCAAATTGAATCTTCGCTAGCTGTCAAAAGCACTAGAAGTTAGTTAGACCAGGAGTAACCAGTTATGAAGGAGAACTCTGACCTCTTGCTGCTGGTCCAGAACATAGTTGTAGGCAGAAGGTTTTGCTTGCAGTATGCTCAGTTGCCTTAATCATCTTCTCCTCGGCAAGCAAAGCCGGGGAGCTTTCTTCTGTGTCGGTGAGGCAGGCAGAAAAGAAACCTCAGTGTTTGGCTGCTTTCTTCAGCAGTAAACCTGGCCAGAAGACATATGGCCATCTCCTTCAGGACATCCTAGTTTTTTCTCATGTCCCTTGATCTCCCCCAGCAGATACAGCTGGTTGTAATTCTGCAGGTGATGCCAAACAGCTCAGCTCGAGACGTGGGATCTGGCAGAGGCAGTGCCCTGCGAACGTGCAGGCTGCAGGATGGCCACGGGAGAACAGGTGTGAGCCTGATGGTGAGAGCGAGAGGAGCACAGGCCGGGCGGACAAGCTGCTGTAACACAGCGTAGCTCCGATGGCATGAGGATGCCAGCTCGTCGCTTGGCAAACTTTGTCAGAGCCTGAGTGCTGACGGGATCTCACGTAACATGCAGCTTTGTACCTGTCCCTGAAATTAGGGAAAGAACAAACCCAGCCTGCATTTTTGGTTTATTTTGAGTGTTGTTATTCTAGAATATTTTTCAGTATTTCTCTCTCCCAACTAGAGTGGGGAGGAGGAGAAAAGAGTTATCCTTTACATCATGTACCTGCTCTGGTCAGGGTTTAACGATCACTGGCCTAAATTTTGAAGACTATTTGTTCATTTTTATGCCGGATTTTTAGGGTTATGATGCATCTACAGCCCCTGCAGACTCCTGAAAACATAGCTGAAAGTGTCTCGGAAAAGAGAACACGGAAAGTT
Organism: Balearica regulorum gibbericeps; assembly: GCF_011004875.1. Lineage (NCBI taxonomy): Eukaryota > Metazoa > Chordata > Aves > Gruiformes > Gruidae > Balearica > Balearica regulorum. The sequence goes on from NC_046184.1 coordinate 68,299,625, forward strand.
TGCATTTGCCGTTTAAAATGTTATGCCCTTCTGCCTGGCGAGAGTCCTGTTAGCGCAGGGACATGTCTGGACACAAGATGGCGCAGGTTTGCAGTGGGGCCTTGCGGCTCAGCGCCTGCTTAACACCTCCAGCAGCAGCTCCAGTGTGGAGGTGTTCGTCTTTCCCACCACCCCCCCTCCTTGCTCCTCTCTGTAAAGCGATGCCTCCTCTGAGCACTGCCCCTGAACGAGCTCTTCTCAGCAGAGATGGAGGGAAAGGGTGTGGGTCCATGGATTTATGTCAAAAGGATGCAGGTGTATCCCTCGAACGATAGCATCGTTTCCCAGTGCGGGTGGTAGGAAATGGGCAGGGTCCCAGGTGTCCCCTTTGTTCCCTTTTCGCAGGTCTGGAGGGAAAAGCATGCAATGCCGTGGTGGTCCATGAGACTGGGGGAATTTCCAGAGTCTGCACGGAGAGGACTCTTCCCTTTTTCCTCCTCTTGACCCTGCTGTCGAGTCAGAAATCTGCCAGGGGAAAAGAAGGTGGGGTGGGGAAGTCATGTTTGGAGGCAATGTGACCAGAAATAGAAATATTTAGGGAACAAGAGCACAGCAGTCGCAACAGGAGGAAGAGGAGACTTTTGTCTCTTCTGAAGGGCAAAACAACAGATAGTGGGCGATAATCAAAGCAGTTATGAAAACATGATGAATTCATTGTAATTAGGCCAGCTGCCAGTGCAGCAGGAATAAACGCAGCTCTGCCTGATTGCACTTCTTTTCCCGCAGGCTGTGTACAAGCTGGCGGATGTGGCCTGCAAGTGCCACGGTGTGTCGGGCTCCTGCAGCCTCAAGACCTGCTGGCTGCAGCTGGCTGACTTCCGCAAGGTGGGCGACCTGCTGAAGGAGAAGTACGACAGTGCCGCTGCCATGAGGATCAGCCGCAAGGGCAAGCTGGAGCTGGTGAACAACCGTTTCAACATGCCGACGCAAGAGGACCTGGTCTACGTCGACCCCAGTCCGGACTATTGCCTGCGCAACGAGACCACTGGCTCGCTGGGCACCCAGGGTCGACTGTGCAACAAGACCTCAGAGGGCATGGATGGGTGCGAGCTGATGTGCTGCGGACGGGGTTATGACCAGTTCAAGAGCGTCCAGGTGGAGCGTTGCCACTGCAAGTTCCATTGGTGCTGTTATGTCAAGTGTAAAAAGTGCACAGAGATCGTCGACCAGTACGTCTGTAAATGAAGAGAGCCACCAAAGCAACAAATCTATATTATATAAATCTATATAAATATATTTTATATTTGTATAAATAAACAGATGATGATAATAATTAAAGAAGCTTATTTAAGAGACATTTTGGTTTTGAAATTTCCCCCATCAGGCCGGCTGGTTTGCCATTCTTTCAGTTCTGCTGGGGAGTTTGCCTTTGGGTGCATCCCTCCTTGAGTGTTCCAGCCAGGGTGAAGAGGCAGAGGAGATGCTGACAAAGTGAGCTCCCCCCTGCGCACAGGCAGACGCTATTTCATTACAGAAACAAAGCCAGCAAGAAGAAGAGTGGTTTCCTTCTGCTCTCTCATTGGCAAATCTCAGCATTTTGCATAGTTATTGCACATCTGAAATTACAGCCAGACGTGGGTGAGTCCTAGTTGTCTGAGTTTCAAACCCTGTCACACCACTAAACCCACTGGGGAATTTGGAACCAATTCTTGGTCCCTTTAAAGGGCTTTGTCACATTAGAGGGAAGGTTAGTCAGGGCTCCTCTACAAGAATGTCACTTAAAATCCAGAGTCCCATAAACCATTCCTGGATGCTGCACAGACCACAATGTGGTGGAGGAAGGTTTACAACCTGCTGTTGTGATGAAGGAAGCTGTGACCTCTGGCTGACCAGTGCACAGCCTGGGGTCCCCGTGAAGCAAGCACCTAGCTCTTGTGTACCGCCTGGGCAAAGGGGAATCTGTCCAGCTCAGACTACATGGCTATGGGCATGAGGGAGACTTTTTTTTTTTTTTTTTTTTTTTTTTAATCCCATGCTGAAACTTAATTTGTCAATATAGAGGAGAAGCTGCCGGTGCTGAGGGACATTTGCAAAGGCAATATACTTCCTATTTTGTCAGTAGAAATAAGTATTGCATGCACACACATGCATACAACTGCATAAGCACTCCTCATACTGCTGCTGGTTTTCCTCTTTGAAGTGGATGCAGGTGGTCACCTTGTTCAGCTCTATTAAATCCTCCTCACCACCATCCCAGATGTATAGTTTGTCTATAATATTAAACACCCCTCAATGACATTTCTCTCCCTCTGTTGCTTGTATATATGTGTGTTTTTGTTTTATTCTTTTGGTGGGGTCTCTTACATTTTGCTGCTCTGTATTTCAGAGTCCAGGGGCCATGAGCTAACCACAGATACGTTTGCTCCCAGAATGTGGGTGTATGTTCACTGATGGAAGTCTTTTCTGTGTTTTTCCTTGGTAATAAAGGAGTATAATAAAATTGTACTAGGGCAGAAGGTATTACCAAAGTCTGCTAATCAGTCTTACCACGTTGGGATTTTAGTAGAATCCAATTCATAAAGCAGGGAACAAATGCTGTTTCTAGCATAAGACATTTCCTGTGCCTCTCAGCATCTGCAGAGTTCATTTGCAGTCAGAACAATCAAGAGAAGCCAGTCCCCAAAATATAAGGGTTTGCTAATATACATTCCCTTTGTTACTTACATCCAAGGGTGTTGTTCAGGGTTTTTTTTCTGTAAATTTCAAAATGAGCAAAATATGCCAATAAGCAAAGAGCCAGTTGTGAAGATTATTATTTTTATATTAAACCGCTGTTTCTTATAAAGCATTGCAGTTTGACAGATTCCACCATTTCAACCACCAGAGAAGAATTTATATGTACCTTTCATACTTCAAATATTTGAGGAGTCCAGAAAAGCACAAGGAAGAAAAATTATGTTTAATAATTAGGAGCTGTTGTTTTTTTAAACCAATGTGTCCAGTTTTGGGTTTTTTTTTTTTAATCCAACAGGCAATATATTTGCTGGCATCCCAGAATGCAGTTTCTTGGAATATAAACAGTGGCCTAGATTTATTTTATTATAAAAAATCCAAAGCCAGTGGTATTGTAATTCAAAGTAACGGAAATAGTTTTCCATGCATGGAAAAAATGTGAGTGCAATCGCCCGATCCAACTCCCATTAAACTTCAGTGGGAGCTGGACTGAGCCCAAGATCGGATCAAATGTGTGAGCTATTCACTCTTGGGATACTATGTGTTTCTAGCCCTGTAATAAAACTTGCTCTACCTTGGATACATCTAAAAAAGACCTTTCCTCCCACCACTTTCACCTCATGTTCTTGTCCATCCTCATTGCGTCAGTACTTAAAGGTGTCAGCTATTTGTATATGACACCCTCAGGCATTGTTAATGTGTCTAATAATTCAAAGTTATTTCATTTGGCTTTTCTGATAAAGACCACACATTTAAGGGAGTGGCAGCTCTCCTTGCAGTTTGGTACCACAATTAATTTTGTGGGTGTAAACAACTTTGGGAGCGGAAAAGTTGGCATTGTTAGGGCTACTATTCATCTGGCTGTCCCTGGGTATGTCCTTCTTTTTCCACCTAAAATGTTGTCTGGATGGAAAAAAGATGATTTTTGGCCTTTTGTCCCAGTACTCTGGACCTCTGGCAGCCTGGTTGGAGCCCGCAGTTCCTATTGCACTGGGACCATATAGTGATAGGAGAGAAGTAATCATTGGATTTCTTTCCTTTCCCCTTGTACCTCCTCCTTCTTCTTCTTTTTTTTTTTTTTTTTTTTTTTAACAAGACCTAGGTTGCAGTCTTCTCGACTTTCTGGGAGTTTTGTATCCAAAAATTTGATCCTGCTAAACTCGAGCTTAAAACTTAATTTCTATGGCGCCCACACATAAAAGAACCTCCTTAGGGTGGTAGTAAGTATAAAATAAAAGCACAGCCGGTTTGGTTTGATGCAAAGCCAAAGAAAGTCAAACAGAAAGCTGAACTGCTGCTTTACCATGAAAGTTAAAAAGTAGTGTATTTTAACTTGTGCCTTGTTAGATGCACAAAGCAGTAGAAGGATGGAAGGGTGGGGAGCTGAACTTGATTTTGAGCTCTGCCGATTATCTGCTTTGTAATCTTCAAGAAGTTACTTAATTTCTTTGCATTTTAGCCTCCAGCCTCCTGTATGAAATGAGGAGCAGAATGCCTCCTTTTTCTTTCAAGCTCTTTGAGAAATATGGCTGAAAAAACCCGTAATTGAAGGCCTACCCTCTACGCTCATTAACTCCGGCAGGCAGACAGCTGTATCCCCATTGTGCGGGGACATGCTCAATTCGGGACAAAGAGGCTCAGCAGCACCTCGGAGGCTCAGATGCTCGGAGGTGGTTGCTGGGGGGCTCAGCAGGAGCCTCGGAGGGTCTGTTGCAGTGAAACCCTGCTCCGGCACAACACTGGAGTAAAGACTGTTCTACAAAAGCGAGGTGAACTCAGGGCTTGTTTATTTATGGGTACTGAATATCTTGTAGCAAGAGGAAGTTAGCCTGGTTTCTGAATCAAATACCTGCCTGCTCAAATTCTGTTTGCAGTTCATATGGATAAGATATTCACACAATACGCTATTATATAGTGTGTGCTGGTAACCGGCTGCGACATTCCAACCCTGAAGTCACTGCACTTCGAGGCTGATAGAAATGACCACCCGTAAGTCACGTAAAACTAAAATATTTTGGAGTTAAAGGTGCTATGCAAATACACGCTTATTGCAAGTCAGTGAACATCAGCTCCTAAACAGAGCAGAACAGGATGCAAATCTGTCATCATTTTCCAACTGGCTAGTAATACATAAGTTATAACGTGAATGAATGAGGCCTTAGTATGTTCTGCTGCAAGGTAAGCTAAGCAATAGCAGATCGCAGAACAAACAAAAACTTTCATTTGATACTAATTATGGTGAAAAGACTGGACTCTAGGCCACTTGCATTGTTCAGAGGCTCCCATTCTTTGTCTCCAAGAAGTCTGTGCCTACCCAGAGCTCAGTGTAACAGAGGGATTGCTGGCTTTTGCAATTCAGGAAACAGCCAAGTTGAACCCAGACACGCAGCATGAGTCTAACTTACACTTTCCGTACGGACCCCAGTTTTGTAGCCCTGACTGTGCACAAATGAAGCAGATCGTGTTCAGTCATATAAAATCAAACATGCAAGGGTCTCTCTCTGCTTACTCGGCCGCATCCAGGGAGAAGCCTAGTAGGTTTAAATTACGCTGTGGGAGCAATTCCTAATCATCTGTGGCTACAGAAATATAGACAGTATTTTCATCAGATGACACAGACACAGAACATCCCAAGGAGCCCTTGGGAAATACCTTCCAGCAACTAAAGGGCATTTCTCAAGTGTCTGTCACAAGGTTTTCCAGAACCTACTGCTTATATGGTCATTCACTTTCATTTAGCTTTTGTTTAACCACATTTCAAGTTAAATAGATTCTAGAAGATAATCTATGAAATCAAGTTCACTGAATGGCAGGCTCTGAAGGACCTGTCATATGACAGTGAGTAGATGTGAACATAATCTTGGATCCCCTTCTCCTCAAAGGTAGATTCTGGCTACATCTAATCCATGGGACCCAGAGCTGTGTCCCGTCTCCCTGGTCTAGACGCATATCCTGGCCATGTCCTAACTCCCTGCCAGGGCAGTGTGGGCACCAATACCCCGTGTGCAAAGGCTGATGGATGCAGAACCGTCAAGCGGGCTCCAGCTCCAGTGTAGATAGCTGGTGGCCTTGGGACTAGGCCACGTTGTGAGCATACCAGCTCTCAAATCTAAATATAATCAGCCTCAAAGATCAGCAAAACAGATTTCTGTGGCCAACAGAACACATACCAGAAAGGACAAAAAGAATCATGATCAGTCATTGTAAATCCCAAAAGAACAATAATAAAAAAAACCAGTATGATGCAATGATCACAGCATGCTCATGCCTTCAACTCATTGTCAATCTGCAGGGCCTGAAGCTGTTACTATACCCTCTTTTTTCTTAGCTCTGTTTAAGTAACAGTTTAAATCTATTTTTTTGCATTAGGATACAAAAAGGCGTGACTTACAGCATTTCCTCAAACAGGGAAAGGGGGAACAAACAGTCGGGTCAGAAGAGCTCCTCCTGCGAGTACGGATAAAATGCAGCAGCCATAAAACAGACTACTAAATATTGCCCTGTGGCACTTAGGTTGGACACCTGCCCTAAGTGTCCCAGATACCTCTCCATGCTGCCTGCCCAAAGCAAGCTGCTTCTGATGGCCCCGTGGTACCGGCAACAGCTCTGTCTGTTTGGAAGGCTGCAGCAAGCACCAGGCTTCGGCAGCATCACAGAGCGTGCAGTGAGGGTCAGGCCCTCGGTGCGTTGGGAGGGGAAGAAGACTCTGATACGGAAGGAAATGCAAAGAGAATGAGCAGGCACTGCTCTACTGAGGGGTAGGAAGGTGATGGTATCTCCCCCAGGTCCTGTCCCCATTAGCGCTGCCCCGTGGTGCTGTCACACGGTGGCTGCCATCCTGGGGAATTCAGGAGGGAGCTGCTCAAGTATGTTTGCCAGTGCAGATGAAGCAGTTTAAAGGCGTGCAGAAATAAGGCATATCCTGGGAAGAAAAAAAAAAAAAAAAAAAAGTTCCAAGCAGGCTCTTCCTTACCCCAGGGCAGTTTTATTCTGAATCATAATTCGTCTTTTGCCTCTTCCTAAAGTGCCATATAGCTGTGTCACTCCTTCGCATGACTGCAAGAGCATCACAATGACGCGCAATGGGCAGGATGAGGCACTGCCATGCAAGGACACATTAAAATCCTGCCTTTTGGGGGGAGGGGGGGAGCGGGGAATAAAAAGATGTGAGGTAGACCTAGTGTCACTTAATGACTGTCACAGTCACTGTGCTGGAGCTAATTGCAGTCCTGCCTCATTCACAGCCCCGAGGAGCCATTACCTTTCTTGGGCTGAGAAAACATCTCAACCAGGTTTTTAGAGCGGCAGCCCTCCGCAATTCCCTGTGACGAGTCTGGCCAGTCTCAGTTTCATTTACCACAGGCAAATTCATTCTCTCTTGCTCGGGAAGAGCAATGTTCAGTTAACTAATGACTTGCCAACTTTCACAAAGCACAGGGCTATGTATTTAGGACAAAAACATTCAGAGATGGAATTAAGGCAATGGACGTTTTATATTAATGCTGTGATTTCTAAGAATTATCTGTAAATGCCCAGGAAGTACATCACTCTGTTTAAAATGTGTCTTTCTGGATGAAGACTTTGCAGAGCACAGCTTTCCTTTTCGATTTCCAGGCTCTCAAACCCGAATAAACCATCCTAATTCCTTGTATTTAATATTTAATGAAACAGTACACCTATCTCAATTTCCCTCTTAATTGGCTGAGTACATATTAAGCTATGGTGCCAGGAAATGACAGACAAAAATGACATGCAGTTTTCATATATATTTTTTGTCAATGGAGCTCAAAATATTTTAAAATTATTAACGCCATTTTACAGATGAAATACTGAAAGACGGGGCAGGAAATACTTCATCCGTCAGGCACAGGGTGGAGCTGGAGCAGACGCTGCAGCTGCTACTCTGTGCTGCTGCCCGCTGGCCGTCAAAATACATTTTGATTGATGAAACTGTAAATACATGTTAATAGTGCAACTGTGATGTTCAGTAACTACCTTTCTCCCTTCGCAATAATAAAGACTTTAATGAATGTGTGAGGTGGGACCTATTTTAAAGGAGACAGTAGGGAATCATAGTTTTATAAACAGAATTTTAAGGACTGGCCAGTAGGTACTTAATGTTGGTGGGTATCAGGGGTCAAAACATTTAGAATACTAATTTATAGGGATAATTTTGCTTCCATCAACGATCTTGTTCACAGTCACTGGTTTGAGCTAAAACTTCTGGGTGTGGGTACAAGTGTATTGGAGCGTGGCTCAGCGAAGCACTGAACTGCACAGAGCCACACAAACCACACAAGTCCTCCCAGGTCAGCCAATTGTTCTTGGCATTTCAGGACTGTCCTCTAACAGGACAGCGTTTCCATAGTGTTTTGACTAGTGTCACTGTACAACACGTGGGCTTAGGGCTTCCACCATTTTCCCCAAGAACACGAGATTTCCACATCACATAGGTTTTCCTGCTGTTCTGCCTACATTTCCCGTTACTTAGAGGAACTTGTTCCCTTTGGTGTTGCCTCTCTGTGCCTCTACATCAGACAGACATAGGTGTTCGGGCCCTGTCACGAGAGCCAGGCTTCCCACACGCCTCCAGCAGCATCCGGCCTGGTAACGCCGTATGGTTTCCATCATCTTTCTGGTGTTGCACCTGCTGTGGCCTCCCCACCCCGTGCCATGCCCCGGCGCATGCAGGTCAGTCCCAAGCGTTAAAACCCGGTCCAGTGGAGCCTCTTCCCCTTTCAGCAGGACCTGTGGCAGCCACCGTGACCCCAGGGGACGCTTTGCACCCTCCCACCCTAGTGAGTTTTGCAGTGCCTCTCTCGCTTGCATGACTCCGTGCTGTCACCACAAGTGGCGCCTCTCGGGCCCCTTTCCGTCACGCGTGTGGGAAGGGCTGCGGTGGCCTGGGGTTTCCTGTGACACCGCTTTTCACCTCTCGGGCCCCTTTCCGTCAGGCGTGCGGGAAGGGCTGCGGTGGCCTGGGGTTTCCTGTGACACCGCTTTCTGCAGGAGAGGATGACGCCTACCCAGAGCCCAGAGGAAGCGGTGTCACAGGAGAACACCCCGCCACCCCGCTGCCCGCCGCTGGGGGCAGGGAGCTCCGCCGCTCGCCTCTCCGGGAGGTAGGACGGATGTGCCCACGGGCCCGGCCCTTTCTGAGGGGCTGCCGGCCCCCCCCGCCCCGCCACCAACCGCCCCTGCCACGGCAACCGTCGCACACGCGCTGGCCCGCGCCAGCAGAGAACAAAAGCCCGCGCAAACGTCTCTCGCTTCCCTCAGCCAATCAGAGCCAGCTCCTGCCGGCGGGTACGGCGCGGGGCGGGGGGGGGGGCGCACGCCTCGTTTCCTCAGCCTGCGCGGCCCCTGGCGGACGGGCATCCCGTGCGCCTGCGCGGACCGGCGGCGGCTGCCCCTCCCTGACTACATTTCCCAAGATGCAGCCGGCGGCGCTCCCCACGCCTCCTTCCGGCGTGCTGTGCGCAGGCGCGGTGGGGTGTCCCGTATTGGTGGCGAGGGCCTCGTGCGATGATGACGCTCTAGGGCAAGGAGGAGGCGATAAGGCCGGGGAGGTGGCGGCGGCGGCAGCGGTTGCCGCAGGAGGGGGGCGGCGCGGGGCGGCGGGCAGCACCTCGCGGGCGCCGGGGCGGGCGCCGGCCGTTGCCAGGTGAGTGCCCGTCGCGTGCCCGTCGCGTTCCGTTCCTCACCGGAGGGGCTGCGCGGCCCGGGCGCCGCCCGCGGGGCTGGGGGTCCCGGCCCGGCCCGGGCGTCCGCCCGCTCGGTGGGGCGGCGATGGGGGAAGCCCCCGCAGCAGGAAGGGCGCCTCGTTCCCTCCCGCCGCTCCCCGGAGAGGGTGGTGAGGCGGTGGTCGGGGCCGCGGTTGACCTCGGCGCGGGTGGGTGGCCGGGGTGTTGGGGGAAGGCCGGCGGTGGGCGCTGCCCTCGGCCGGGGCCGGGTTTTGTCGGTGCGGCGGGGAGCGGGCCCTGCGGGCGGTTGGCCGGGGGCAGAAGCGAGGCGGGCTTGTGGTCAGGGTGTTTGCTGAGGGGCACGAAGGAGCAATTGCAGCGCTCGGCTGGAGGAGGCTTTAGGCCAGTGAAGCACTCGTAAGTGGGTCAAGAGCGCTGTAAGTGGGTCTTGTTTGTAGCTTTCTGTACGCTTGTTGCTTCTCGGGACAGGGAAGTCTGCTGCTGCTCCTTAAATTTCTGTTACGGAGGTGATAAGAACAATAACTCCTCTGCTCGCACAGTATGGGAACCTTGCCTTGCCCACTTACTAGTCAGTATGTGTTTATATGTATGTATCTATAAACACTGGAGTTATCAACGCTAGATAATGTAAATATTCGTCACTAGTGTAACCACAGTTTGGATGTTCCCAAGTGACAGTTAAATAAACTTTTTAAAAAGATTTTTTTTTTTCTGAGAGAATCGGGTATTCATCTCTTGTTTGCTTAGGATGAGCAACAAAGACGTTGAAACATGTAATCGACTAGAAGACAAAGAAGATATGACAGCTGTTGTCCTTTCTGAGCTTTTCAGGCAGTGTTGGTTTCTTTTTGTGTCTGTCTTAGCCTTACAAATCAGTTGATTTAGTGGCTTTAGTAGGTGTGTGTGTTGGCATTTGTTTAAGAAGACCATTAATATTAAATTATAACTTTTTTGACATGTAGGCTTTGTCGCTTTGTGTATGTAAACTATCATATGTACCTGTCACATAGCAGAAAAGCTTTTAGGTACTACTTTTTTAAAGATACATTTTGTTCTTAGTGCAACATTGAAGTTCTTCAGGCAGTTGAATTGTCTCTTGTATTGCAGCTGTGTTGTGTATTTTTAAAGTGAACCAGATTTTATAAAATTGGTCAGATCGTGTGGGCAAACCCTTCTGGGCATAATATGGTTTTCAAGAGTTGAAGTCTTAATGTGTAATTTAAACTCTTGTTTTCACTCACTTGCTGTAGTCAGTGCAAGGGAGTATTAAATTCCTGGTTCTGTCCTGGCTGTGGTCTTCACAGATCTGTTCTGGAAGTCATTGAAGAGCTCTGTACTGCACAGTCTTCTCTCTCAGTACTGTTGTAAAATCCCCGGCTTTCAGAGGCCTTTTTGTAGTATTTCAGTAGCGAGGTGCTTGCTTTCTACAGAACCTTAATGAGACTACTTCAAATTTGGTGGTAGCTGCTTTAACAGAGGAAAATATGCTTATGAGTGACAGAAGTAGATGTTGTGTCATGGAATTATGGGCACAGTGCGGTCACAAAACACAGCCTGTTTTCCTTGTTATCTTCAGCTGTGAGCTAATATTGTTTATACAAGAAAGGAAGTGATTGTGTTTGGGATTTGTTTTTCCTTTTCATGTAGGGATACTGGCCAGTTCCAGTTATGAAGATTTTATGTTGTGGCTCTTATGTTATAACTTACTATATGTAAACTTCAGCTGTACTGGGACACTGATGTGTCTTAGTAGGCAACGTGAAAGAAGTTCATTGTTGTGTTGGAAGTGTAAGATTATTTGATAAAATATGGAAATGATTCCCTTGCCTGAGGTGACAACCAAATATGGTTAAATAAGCCTGTGGATAAGGTTGTTGGCAGCTTCATGGTGAAAGCTGTAGAGAATAATTGCTAATGTGGAAAACTGAATCAGAATTAGTGAAGGAGGAGTTTAAAAGCATCCTAACTCAGTCCAGGTTTTCAAAATGATGCTTTCTGAGTATAAATCTGATACACTCTTCCCCTTCACACTAGATTATTTTTTTGTATTTTTGCCATACTTCTTAAGCAAAACCTTTCATGGTGAAAATTTCTTCAACAGATTCTCTATTATATGTATGTTCTCAAACATAAATATAAAATGTGGTGAGTATAGGAGCTTAAATTCTATCAGGTCTTCAAGAGACCCAGACGCAAACAAAGGGCTCCCTCTTCCCCCCGCCCCGTCTTTGCATTGATGGAGTTGTATCAGTGCTGTTGAACTGGTGGTGTTACTGCTAGTTTGCTCAAGCGTCTACGGAGCGTGCTTTTGGCAATTGTGGGTGAGATTCAGACTTGAAGCCTGACTTCTGAATACAGGATAAAAAGGCTGGAGTTTGAAAAGCCTGTGCTTGCTCTAGGCAAGAGTTTCTGTTGATTGGTCATGAAGAAAAATTAATGGGAATTGGCAGGGCATGTAATGCCAGTGATGTTAATGCTTGGATCTCTGCTGATACCTTATGTCTTCCGTTGCGTGTTCAAGGAGCTGTGTCAAGTATTCACGTACAAAAGATCCTCAATATTAGGCACAAAATTCTTTGCAAGTTTTACAGGTTTCTGATTGTGCAACCATATCGTCCAAGACACTGTGCAAAGAAGCAAGGCTTGCTTTTGTCAGTGAAGATGCTGTCTGTGCATGAGGAAAATCTTGATAAGGAAACTTCAGGAGGTCGTTGGATTGTTATGCCATCAGCAATTTGAATGCTTAAATAGAAGTAGTTCTGAAATGGAAATAGCAGTGTTGAGTATTTATGATTTGAAAGTGTGTCTGAGTCATTCAGCAAATTTGCTGGCAGACGGTGTTGGTAGATTTGAAAAGATGTTGCACAAGATAATGGTAGTGATTATGAAAAAGTATTTGGGACAATGTTTAAGGGGAAGACTGTTACTTTAAACTGTATTGTTCACTGATAAAACTTGTTTTAAATGCCTTATCCTTTCTACAAGACATTATATTTCAGCTGGTTGTGCTTAATGTAATGATTGGTTGCCTTTGCTTTTTAAAGCAATATGTTTGTCAAGACAAGTTAAAAAATAAACTAGTTTTCAGAAATTAAGAATATGGAGACAAACAAGATACTAGTTCTGCTTCTTCAGAAAACAAATTTCTGAAAACATTTTTAACTTTCGCTTGTTTATTTGAATATGCTCCTACTACCAGAACACTTTTCTTTTGAAGTAGGATGCCACAGCTCAGTATGTAAACTAATAAGCAGGAGGTGAGTTGTTTCCACATAGTTCCCATTGCAGTGCTTTGATAAGAACAACCTCCTGCCTTCTGTGTGGCAATAGCTAGGAGTGAGAGATTCAGACTTTTATCAGCAGGTAACTGTAAAACTGAGCTGGACTTTAACTTGCCCAGTGATTACATATGTTTTCTGGAAAGTTTGTCTCAATGGTTTGACATAAAAATAAAATCTTTGTCTTAGCTCAGTTTGAAGATGAACCTCAAGGTTTCCTTTCAGGGCACAGTTGACAATCTTTTTGTATACAGAAGACTGCTCACCACGTGGTCATGTGGCAGCTGGTGTGGTGATAAGCAACTTCTCTCAGGAAAGGAGGTGCCACAGCTTATACTGCTGCTGTCTGCTTTGAGAAGTTGCAAAGAACTTGAAGTGAGGAGTGCTGGCAAAATTAAGGTGTTCAGAATTTTGAAGAGGAAATATTATATGTTTAATACCAATTTGCCTTCTAATTTAACATGATTTTCAATTATAACTTCTTTGGAATTTTCAGAACCTCATGGAAATATCTCTGTCCTTCCCTGTTTTTTGTTAAATGACATCTGTTTGAGTTATGATATGGCCAGAGTAGGAAGAAAATTATTTTAGTAGCTTAATGGTCTCTTGAGCAGATGAAATATGTTGTAGGGATGATGGATATAAAATAAAATTAGATGGCAGTTGTATTTGTTGTTGCATGTAGCCACGATTACTCTTGTGTTCTAGAGCTACAGATCTCTGCTGCTCTGTTAGTGGAGGAGAGAGTCCCTTTTTCTGGCCATGTAGAATTGTTTGGTCTTCTGGTAACGGTACGTGTGTTGGCGAATGTTTTGGGACTTCTCAGGCTGCCTTGTGGTTAAATTGCTTGCAGAAAGGTGTCTTCAAATGTATAGATAGATATAAAGTTCACAGGACATGTAATTGTCAGTGTAGAAAAATTTGCATTTTGGTTCAGATGGATTTCAGTAGCTGTGAAAATGCAATGGAGTCTGCTGGGATGTGCCAGCTGCTGCAGCTCTCTGTGAACGGGACTAATTAAGCCCTTGTGAGAACAGAAAATAGTCAGGCACTATTTACAGGAAGAAAGTGTTTGGAACAGGCAGAGCTATAATCATTGGTTCTAAGGTACCTTTAGACAGCAGTATGCAAGAGAGTAGACAATTTACTTGCAGAATGGGTTGAAAGTCAAGTCTGAATACTTAAAATGGGTGTTGCAGTGTTCTGCCAGCATATCCAAGTACATTGCAAACTTCTGTTGGGACCTGCTCCTGGAAAGGCTACTTCCTTTTTTTAGCCCTGTCTTATTATCTTCTTTCTGGCAATATTTTATCTCAAACTGGTTAGCATTCATGTTTCTTCATCTAATGCTGAAAACCAAACTTACACTCAATATAGATGTCATAACGTTACAACGTTGACAGCATTTGAATAGGTCAGGTAAAAGTCTAGCTGTCTTTGCCAACATGAATGGCTGCTTTTCTAAACGTAGCTGTAATCATCTGCATGTATTCAAAGATAAGGTGTGGCTAGGCTGACATAAGTACACTAAAGCCATTTTTCATATCTGTTCATCCAATTTTCCTCCTTCTCAACCAATTTAAACGCTTTCTTCCCCAACCTGTTTGGTTCCATCTGCTTAGAGGATTGAGAGACTGCCGTTCCTTGTTTGAAGCCAAGGTCAATTGTCCTGCTCTGTTTGGGTCTAGAGGATGACAATTTCTATGTACAGATTTCATTAGGGGATCAATGGGTGTGTTAAGCAGTTCTCCTACAGCTCTTAGGTAAGGCTTGTTTTGTTGGTAAGAACCTTTAGTGGGCTTCTCTCTGTTTTGATGACAGCATTCTTGTGAGGTTCCCATTTTAACTCCTTACTGATGGATATGTTTATTGCTTGACTACTATGATTTTCTCAAAACGTTGTCATAAGTGTGTTTTACTAAACTGGATGCTTTTGGATATTTGAATAAGTAGGCTGTTCTTCTGGAGGGAACATGCCATGGACCTTCTTGCTGTATGAAATGTTTTCTTCACATAATTCTACAGACTTTATTAAAGGCACTTATTTGTGCTCTTTTGATTTCATGCGCAAACTACTTGGTGGGTGATACTAGATTTTGGGACCTGTTACCATGATAAGGACTTCAAGCTAACACATGTCTATACATTGTTTCTGAGTTTTTGTAAAATGCAGACCTTATGATGAAAATGGAATCATTGAATTGAGGCAGTAAAAGCTGCTTTCTGAGAGCAAATACCACCTCGGGCTTCTTAGATTAAATTTGAATGATAAAATTCCTTTAGCTAATCTTTAACTTCTGCTTGTACTAGAGATACTCCTCTCTGTCTCCCATTCTGCAGTGGGAGATGTTTTAAAAAGCCATGCAATGCCAAGATAAGTATAGCTAAGGCTGGCTATACTCAGTCCTGAGAGTATTGGCAAGTTTTTACACGCAGGGAAAGGGATTTTAACGTTTGGAACAAGGAAGTGGACAGCTAGTAGGACTTGAGATGAAGAGCCACTGAACATGCATTTCAGCTTCTCTCAGCTGGCAGTTTAGGTATGCTTTTGTTATTAAGAATACTGCACTGCATTTCCTAGTGGGTTGCTCCTGAGATTTAGTGCTTGCCATTCCCTGGTGTAAACTGAAGGATGTACTTTTTCTGTTTTCCTTCCTAATGCTTTAATTTATGTCTTGGTCCCTGTGGCTGGTGGAATTTGTGGGCATGTGTTACTTAGACAAATGCTAGTGCTGTGGAAATAAGTTAGCGGTGGTGGGATCTAGTACTTCCTGACATTATGGGATGATACAACCAATTTGTTTGTGAAGAACACTGTGCTTTGCAAATTGCGTTAGCTTAAGCAATTATTTGTGTGCCTATGTATTCCCTAGAACAGCATATAGCATTGCAAGGCTGATAACAGCGATGTTCTGCTGTTCTCAGTCTTTTAGGCAAATAGGTTTTTTGTTTTAATGGAACATGGCTCTTCCTTTTTTTTCCACAGTCTATTCATAATTCTTATTAAAGTAGCTATGTGACAAAGTGCCAGCTATTGGCTTTCTGCCTGCTGTACCTTCAGTGAGGAACAGAATGGATTATTTTCTGAGGTGGGTGTCCTGGGAGTTGAGAAAAGCATAACAAAGTCAACAAAAGCTTTACTTAGTGGTTTTCTGACCTTTTTGTAGTTCAAGCAAAGAGGAGGATGCTGAAAAAAGGCTGTGTCCTGATGATCTTAATGTCCATGGTTAAGTGGACCTGATCTTTTACTTCCTGCTCTGTGACTTTTTAATAATTGGCAACCACATGAATTCTGCAGCATTACAGAAATAGTTCAATAATGGATGTGTTACAAAAATCCTTTCCTTTTAGCAAGCTTCGTTAATGCAGTGAAGGAAGTTGCTAGGTAGCTTAGGCTTGTTTTGTAAGATATTTCTTAAGGGGCAATTTAAAAAAAAATTTTGATGGAGAAGAGGAATACTAAATTTGTCTGACCACCTGATAATTATGAATTACTCATTTCACCCCTATGAAGGATATAAAGGAATAGTTTTTGGTAGTGTGTTTTTGTTCTCTTTTTATGTCATCCTCCAGAAACACAGAGCATAATTTGCCAAAACCTCCTTTTCTTTTTATTAGGATTTTTCATAGGTGTTCTGGCATTCTTGTATCAACTAGGACTGTAGAGAAGGAAGATCAGTAATAAAATATTAAAATTTTCTGGGTTATAAGAACCCAATGTTTGGTTCAGTAGAAGGTAACTTGCTGCTAAAATAATCGAGGAGATGTGTTGTTTTTAGCTACTGTATCTGTAAAGCTCTTCTAATTTGGCCTTGATCCTATACTCTGGAATTTAACGGTAGGATATTTCCTGTCTTCCGCCATGAAGGTAAACTCAGAATTTCAAGTTAAGCTGGTCCTTGATAGAGAGTGGGAGAGGCTGACCAAATTTCTCAGCACTTGCATAAATATTTCTGTCCAAAACATCTAACTAGTGCATGATGCTGTTGAAAATGCCAGTTATGTCAACTGATTTGGAAGGACTCCAGTATACAGGTCAGTGTGGGGAAAAGGACACAAGACTGTCAGAGATGATACCAAAAAATCTCAAATACACAGATAAGGTCAGGGTTGATGTAACAGTACAGTTTTGCATGACTGTGGGTAGCCTGGGTCCTCTTTGGGTTTTGAGCAGTAGAGTCTTAAAATGCTATTGGAAAAGTGGTACAAGATGCTCTCAAAAGGACGTTAGTTTTTCATTCTTCCATGTAAGCCCTTTCCAGCTGACTTTTTTCTGTATCAGTTAACTGGTTCAAATACCCACTTGTTACACATCACAGTAAAGTCATTGTGAAAAACAGAGCGTGATCACAGAACCCATGACTGTTTTCCTCGGAAAACTCATGTCTTGGCTCTTTTTCAATAGTTCATTATTATGTAAGTGCCTGAGGGCTTATCTGCCTGCAAGACTCACATGAATGTTTTGTGCAGTCTAAAGTCATCCTTGAAAAGGTACGATTCCACATTCCTCTTCTTTTAGCAGTAAGTGTGATGTGTCCAGCAGTTCTTGTAGTACCACTTGAAATCTTACTACCTTTTGAGAGGCTTTATCCTATGTAGAGATAATTGTTATTATCCCTTAAAACACGGTGCTCCTTTCTTGGAGATCTTGTTCTGAGGTAACAGAATATTTGAACACTTTCTCAATTCAAGCCGAAGGGACTCCTGAATTGGGTGGTAATCTAAGTTATGTTTTTGTAATAAACAGTTTATAAGCATATTATTTGTTACAACATTCAAAGTCACAGGTAACAGTGGTGGTATTTGGGGTTGACCAAAGCATAGTTGCATAATTCCTATTGTAGAATGACGTTTAGTCATACTAACGATGAAGTAATTGAGAATTACTGGCACTTAAAATTAATTACTCGGCAGACATAAAAAGGAAAGGTGTAGAACGTATGCATTACTGCTGCTTGCATCGGAGGCTGCTTCTTCAGGGGATGTGACAGATAATAGACCTGTATCAGCACATTGTGCTGATGGTGATCCAGTCGCTGAGCAAACATGCAGGATGTGTACGCTAAAACTGCTTCTCTTCAGTGATTGTCCAACTGTCTTTATTCGTCTTTGAACTTTTGATTGTGCTGAAAATCTTGGGTCATCTGGTAAGTTGTCTAGAGAATTAGTTATACTAGAAGGCAAGTGGTCTGTTAGAGAAAACCAATTCTGCTTTCTGTTAGGAATAGTGAATAAGGAAGTCATACAACTGGAAGGCTTTAAACTGTTGGGCATAAGACTTCATATGGGAATATTACCAGCACTTATTGTACCTAATGTAATACGTGTAATGTTTGAGCCAGCTTCTCTGTCTTGTGTGCTGCTTGTGGTATGGACGAAGTAGGTTGTGTAATTTACAAACCTTCCCTCCTCTGCTGGAGTGCAATGAATGTCAGTTTGAAGCTGGCATGTGAGTGCCGTATGCTTTACAACTCCAGTGACACAAGATGCTAAGATAAACTCAGCCTTCAGTTAGTGAAATTTTGAGGCTCTAACAACATGCCATGAAGTAAAGCAAAGAAACTGGAGATGGATTACAGGAAAAGTCTTCTGCATTCCTTGCTGTTTTCATGCTGTAATATTTATGTCATAGAGGATATGGGATTTCAAACTCCCATGTGGACCAAAAGCAACATTGTATATGGCTTGACAAAAGTCCTTTCTGACTAACTTTAAGTGACCTGAGGCAGATTAACATGTAGATTAATGTATTTGACAATAATAAAACAGTTTTAACAAGTACTGAGGCAAAGATTTGTTTGGCAGAGAGTTTGAATAAAATAGGATAACTGGAGTTATACTGAACATTTTATGGAGGATGATGTTAAAAAATTCTTACTTTCCTGGGTTTTGTGCTGATGCATCTTTATACAATTTAGTTGTAACTATGTGGAGTTTTAAGTCAAAGTTATCTTGGTGAGCAAGCCTGCAAAAATAGAAGGATTCTTCATTTAAATGGATGGCGTGCATTTTGTCATCTACTGTAAATGTTTAATATCTGGTGTATAGTATGTGCATTCTAAGGATTTTTTTTCCCCTATCTGTGTAAATTTATTACCTAATTTTAAGCTATCTTGGAGAAACAGCCTTCATGTTGATTTTACATCCTTCTTGTAGGAATCTTGGACTGTAACCTTCCCCAAGCTTGAATACAAACATCAAGAACCAGTGACAAGGTTGAGGTGAGAGAAATTGATCTAAGGTTCCTCATAGATAGTACAGCTATTTGTCAGAGGGCAGTAACAAATTAAGGATTAGGAATATTGGGTGGTTTGGGGAAATGTATTTTAGTGGTTAAGATAACTGCTGTGTGTTACTCCACAGGGAAGGTACAAGATCTGTTTCATTGTTCTAAGTTGTATTTCTCAGTCCTGAGGCATACAAGAAATGTGTACATTTCTGAAATGAGGTGATGCTAATGTGACAAGCTTAGCTTCCAAATTGGAGTTGATAGTTGAGGTGAGTGCTAGGTACATACATGAGAGTATAAACCAGTCAGAGACAGGACTTGAACTAGTCATTCTTTTCCCCTTCAGGAGGTAAACTGTAGCAGTGCGTCAGGTATTTGGTAGGGTTGGTTTTTTTCTTTTTTCCCTTTTTCTTCAAATTTGTGTTATGGGTGGGGGTTTTTTTGTGGCTGGTTTTTTTTATTTGTCTTTTGTTTTTCCTTAAACTTATGCTCTTACTGTTCTGACTGTGGCAATGGAAATCAATGGCATCAGATTGCTGTGTGACAGTTTAAACACCATTCATGGAAAAAGGTAAAAATCATAGTGGTTAACAGATTTTTATCTAATCTGTATGTAAGAATCAAAATTGGGGCACACTGAGTGTTTTGATTTCCTTGAGTCTCTGGAAAAAGGCAAGTCATTCCATTGAAACTTGGAATTCCAAAATAGCTATAACATAAACCAGGCTGGGTCAAACTAGAAATCCTTCTGGCTCAGGATCCTGCCTTCATCATGGAGCTGCTGCTTAAGCTTCTGCCCCATGAGATTCTCTGACCACCCTCTTGTGCGTAACCCAAGTTGGCTGCATGATATCCACCCGGTCTGCCTCCAAGACATGCTACAGAAACATTTTTACATTCTCATGCTCCACTTACTCTGTTGTCTTGCTCTTGTATCCCACTCATGCACAAAGTGGCACAGCCTCCTGCCTGAAGTGGAGAGACCAAGAAGCTTTGAGCTGGCTTGTGTCTAGCAGATTCTGTTTCATTGGGGAGAAGTTGATGGGTAGTGTGAGAGTGGTGCTATGGGTGTGTTCCTGCTACAGTTCACTTGATGTGTCCTCCTGCTGCAGTATGAAATCCTGACGTGCATATGCCAAATGTGCCAGGTTGCAGCACGTCTTACTGAGGCTTTGACTGTACTTTGTCCCTCACCTTTCTATTTATACCCTTTGAGTCTGAAGCCCAGCCAGGTTGCAGGACCACCTACTGGTCCCAGCCACACTGGCCATTCAGGGGAGAAGGAAGAAACTTGGCACATGAAACTCTGGCAGCTATGGGGTTTTTCTGTTCCCTTGTCCTCTTATATAAGTCGCTGGCCGGAACAATTCAGGGTAGTGCCTACTGGCTTCTTGCATGCCTTTGAGGAGTTATTGATATTGTTAGGGTGCTTTGCCTGGTGTCCCTGAGAAATTTTCTATTTCAACCCTCATCCTTTCTTCTGTGGGGTTTTTACTTTTTTATCTCATGGTCGTTTGACGACTTCCCTGTTTTGTTTTCGTTCATTAGGCCCCTTGCTGTCCTTCTGTCCTGGTTCTGGCAAGGACAGAGTTAATTTCCCAAGGAACCAGGACAGGTGAGCCAAGCTGGCCGGGGGCTATTCCATACCATGTGCCGTCATGCTCACCATAAAAGGGGGCCAGTCGGGCAGGAGGGGGGGCAGCGCAGTTTCCGCTGGGTTCCGGATGGTCGGTCGGTTGTTGGATTGGTAAATTGTTCTCTGTTATCACCCATTGTGAATATCTGTTATCAGCACTGTTGTTGATTGTTTCCCTCTCCCTTGCTGTCCCAGTAAACTGCCCTTATCCCAACCCTCGAGGCTTTGCCGTTGTCTTTTCGTTCTCCTCACCATCCCACCGGGAGAGGGGTGAGCGAGTGGCCTCCTGGCGCTCAGCTGCTGGCTGGGGCTAAACCATGTCACCTTCCTCAGACAGGACTCCAAGGTTTTAGTAAGGATGCCCATCCCCTAAGGAAGAAAATGGCTTCTAAGCATGAATATGCAAATAATATATGATAGGTATGCACTGGTATTTAGGGGCTTCTAGAGCTAGAGGTGGCTTCATGTCCTTAGCACCCTTTGGATTTATCCCGTGCATTTGTCCAGTTTCCTTGTGAATCCTCATCCTGAAGCAAGGAGTTTGAAGTTTACCTATTTGCTGTGTCAAGAACAGCTTCTTTTTGTGTTTGAAGTTGCCATCTGCTAATTATGTGACCTTATCTCGGCTGACGGACAATGCTTGGTGTTTTCGCTTTTCTTCTTGTTGTTTTGGGTGGTGGTGCTGTTGTTATAGACTTGAAGATTGGGAAACCTTGTGCTGTGTTGACATCTTACTGCAATTTTGAGTAGTCAGCTCTGGTTTTAAATAAAATGTTCTTTGCTATTGCCAAGCAAATCCTTTTTCAAATAATTTAGTAAATGTGTAAAATGTGATGTAAAACATCTGAACCATTACTGATTAACTAGCACATGATAAAAATAGATATCAGGTTTTGTATTTCATAAATGCAAGGCTTGTGTCACTTCATACTCTTGTTTCCTTAATTACAGCTGCTTGCTTGTCTACATGGGTCAGGGCTTACTTGGTTATCTGGGCAGGTCATTTGTCCTCCAGGATTTGACTTCTATTCTGACATACTAAAATCACAACACTGATTATTGACTTAGGACTTACAAATCTGTCAGTATCTACTTTCTGAAAGCATGCATGCCACTGCTGTGCCGTCAATACTGGAAGAACCTTTTATGCTTTTCATAATAGTGTACCTGGGGATTTTAGAAGTGTATAAGGCAGTGTTTATGCTCTGTTTACATCTGACCCCCCTCTATAGATTTATCGGCCAGGTTGCCAAGTACATCTTTGGCATACAGATTAGTGGTTGACTCCTACGTGTAGCACTCAGTCTCTACTGAGAAACTTGGCCTGCGTTTTTCTCAGTATTGATGGTAGCTGTCTGTGCACATCAGATGAATCTGAAGAGTTGTGTTGCCTCTGTCACAGCCACAAACATGGTAGTTAGTCTTTGCATCAAAATTATACTAGATAGCTTATTTTTCTTTTAGAAAGAGAACAAGCTTATACTAGAATGAGATCACTTACTTGCTAATTCCATTGACAGTAGGTGTTGTGTTGGCATAAGGTATTTTTTCTTCTTTCCAAGATAGTTTATCTGAATAGTTCTATATGTATTAACACCCGTTACAGATGCTGTTGGGGTAGAGTAAGAGTACCTTCAGTGAGTATTTAAAAACTAGGACAAATAACTATTCAGTAGTTTGCTGACCCAATTCTTGCTGTCTGCTTGTGTTCCTCCTGTCTGGGCCCTTGTCCAGGAAACCAACCCAAATTCCTACCCTTCCTACTCTTAAGAGCATGGATGCTTATCAACTTGGCCATGTTTCCTTCCTCCTCTTAGGGTTTCTTAAAGAAGTTGAGTGTCTTGTATGACAAACAAAGTGCAGGCAATGACTGCTTAGCTCACTGGTTTTTGTGTTCAGGTGCTGTTGTAGGAGTGTATGTACACATATGAAAG
Source organism: Balearica regulorum gibbericeps (assembly GCF_011004875.1). Lineage (NCBI taxonomy): Eukaryota > Metazoa > Chordata > Aves > Gruiformes > Gruidae > Balearica > Balearica regulorum. Next base: position 68,322,118 of record NC_046184.1, read on the forward strand.
GCCCTTTGGTACAAAACAACATTGACCAGATCACCCTGGTGCAAAGAGTTCCCTCTAGGTAAAGAATGTATTACAGGTTCAGATGTTGCATTTGGTTGCTTTTCCTGGGGCTGTTTCAGGCTTTGTTATTATGTTGTAATTTTCCTGTAACACTTTAAAGACTGACAATGCTCTTCAGAGTTGCAAAATGGGAGAAGGAATGGAGGACTCCATGTTATTGCATTCTTGTTTATGGGCAAAGAGGAAGCACCCCTTGTGTGTGTGTGTATATATATATATAAAAAAAAATAATGTGTGTTTAAGTAAAGCCAAGAATTTATTGTTAGTATGATGGAAATCTTAACAGTCTGACTCAAAAATCATCAGCCTAGATTTAATTCTTAAAGAAAAATTAAGAAGAATATTGCATTAGAATACTCACGTGCAGGAAAGTGTTGCCAAATGCAGCTTTTTGATTTCTGTCCCTTCTTCTGGAGTTACTTACATCCTTCCCATTGCTCCTCTGGGTCAGCAGCTTTTGACTGCTGGAAAGGATAACAGGAGGTTGTCAGCCTTGGGAGTAATTTGTTGGGCAGAGTATGATGTTAGAATCACAGAATCATAGAATGGTTTGGATTGGAAGGGACCTCAGAGATCATCTAGTTCTAACCCCCCCTGCCATGGGCAGGGACACCCTCCACTAGATCAGGTTGCTCAAAGCCCCATCCAACCTGGCCTTGAACACTTCCAGGGAGGGGGCATCCACAACCTCTCTGGGCAACCTGTTCCAGTGCCTCACCACCTTCACAGGGAAGAATTTCTTCCTAATATCTAATCTAAATCTACCCTCCTTCAGCTTAAGGCCATCACCCCTTGTCCTGTCACTACACTCCCTGATAAAAAGTCCCTCTCCAGCTTTCCTGTAGGCCCCCTTCAGGTACTGGTAAGCTGCAATTAGATCTCCCTGGAGCCTTCTGTTCTTCAGGCTGAACAACTCCAACTCTCTCAACCTGTCCTCATAGGAGAGGTGCTCCAGACCTCTGATCATCTTCATGGCCCTCCTCTGGACTCGCTCCAACAGCTCCATGTCTCTCCTGTCTCTCTGGGGCCCCCAGAGCTGGATGCAGTACTCCAGGTGGGGTCTCACAAGAGCAGAGTAGGGGAGCAGGATCACCTCCTTCGACCTGCTGGTCACACCTCTTTTGATGCAGCCCAGGACACAGTTGGCTTTCTGGGCTGCAAGCATGCATTGCTGGCTCATGTTGAGCTTCTCATCAATCAATACCCCCAAGTCCTTCTCCTCAGGGCGGCTTTCAATCCATTCCTCACCCAGCCTGTAGCTGTGCATGGGATTGTGCCGACCCACATGCAGGACCTTGCACTTGGCCTTGTTGAACTTCATGTGGTTTGCATGGGCCCACCTCTCCAGCCTGTCAAGGTCCCTCTGGATGGCATCCCTTCCCTCCAGCGTGTCAACCACACCACACAGCTTGGTGTCATCAGCAAACTTGCTGAGGGTGCACTCGATCCCACTGTCCATGTGGCCGACAACGATGTTAAACAGTGCTGGTTCCAGTACTGACCTCTGAGGAATGCCACTCTTCACTGTTCTCCACTTGGACATTGAGCCGTTGACCACAACTCTTTGAGTGTGACCATCCAGCCAATTCCTTATCCACCAAGTGGTCCATCCATTAAATCCTTGTCTCTCCAATTTAGAAACAAGGATGTCATGCAGGACAGTGTCAGATGCCTTGCACAAGTCCAGGTAGATGACGTCAGTTGCTCTTCCCTTATCCACCAATGCTGTAACCCCATCATAGAAGGCCACCAAATTTGTCAGACACGATTTGCCCTTAGTGAAGCCATGTCGGCTGTCACCAATCACCTCCTTATTTTCCATGTGCCTGAGCATAGTCTCCAGGAGGATCTGCTCCATGATCTTGCCAGGCACAGAGGTGAGACTGACTGGCCTGTAGTTCCCTGGGTCTTCCTTTTTTCCCTTCTTAAAAATGGGGGTTATGTTTCTCCTTTTCCAGTCAGTGGGAACTTCACCGGACTGCCAGGACTTCTCAAATATGACAGAGTGGCCTGGCCAGTTCCCTCAGGACCCACGGATGCATCTCATCAGATCTCATGGACTTGTGCACCTTATGTTGATGTTGCGTGTTTCTTCGTCCCTCTAGGATCCACTTGAGGTTTTTTGTATGTTTGCTGACATGCTTTTACACCTCTTTTCTTTCTTCCTTGATCTACAGCTCCAGATTATGTCTGAATTTACTATATATGGTACCCTTTATGTATGTTAGTCACTGTATCTTTGTTATCCCTAAAGCTAGATTTGTCCAGCTCCAGGTCTGCATTTTTTTTTAACTGACCATTAGTGAGTTTTTTTCTAGCCACGAGGTCCCTGGTGGCAAGCCTGTGCCCCATTTCTTATCCCACACCTGTACTCCTCTGCACCACATCCTGTCTTTCCACTTCTCAGGGCCTCTGTTGTCATATTAGGCCTGTATTTCTTGACATCGTTGTAATTACCCCTTTCTGTGAAGGATAACTGGAGGTTGTATCGCACCAAGGTAAACAAAAGTAAAATAAATTAGCCATAGACATCTAGTCAATTAGAAAAGCTGCTGTCACTACTAAACAGAGTAAAAGGCAGGTCAAGAAAAGTTCAGCCAGACCAAGCCTGACAAGCTTTGGTCTTGAGACCTTGTGGGTCAATATGGAGCTTATGGCCTGCTGCTAGCAATGGTAGTGCCGTATTACAGGACTGCAGTTACAATTCCCTCCGTTTGATGTCTGCAAATTGCTGCCTATCACTCACAAGTCCAGGAAGGGTGTTGCAACTCTCCTGTGACTCCAGGCTCCTGAGCAGGGCCGAGTAAGGGATCCTGGAGGCATCCTCTCTTTTCTACCTTCTCTTGCCTTGTGGTGACCTGTGTAGGTCTGAGGGCAGCCAGTAGCGCTTTACTGTGATATATAGCCACTGTTATGTGAAGCATTTACACTGAGTAAGTCTTGTGTTTTTCTTCTATGAATTTTGTAATTACGGTGTTCTGGTTTAACCCCAGCTGGTAACTAAGCACCACACAGCCACTCGTTCATACCCATCCCCCCTACACCCCAAGTGGGATGGGGAGAGGAATGGAAAAACCTCATGGGTTAAGATAGACAGTTTAATAGGATAACAAAGGAAGAGGATAATAACTATAAAACAAGTGATGCACAAATGCAATTGCTCGCCACATGCAGAAAATCCCCTGATGCCCAGTATGTTTCCAAGCAACGATCCCGGCTCGCTTTCCCAGTTACATCTGGAGCATGACGTTCTATGGCAGGGAATGTCCCTTTGGCCAGTCTGGGTCAGCTGTCCTGGCTGTGCTCTCCCAGCTTCTGGTGCACCTGGCAGGGCCTGGGAAGCTGAAAAGTCCTTGACTTAGTGTAAACACTATAGCTGCCTCCCAACAACTGAAAACATCAGTGTGTTATCAATGTTATTCTCATCCTAAATTCAAAACAGCATTATTTCAGCTACTAGAAAGAAAATTAATTTTATCCTAGCCGAAACCAGGACATACAGTAAATGCTGTATTCTAGCTATGATAAAAGTGACCTGGATGTCTGACTCCAGCTTTTTCTGGTTTATGTGAAATTACAGCTTTATTCCTGTTTTGTAATAAGGTATTTTTTATAAGTGTAAATATTGTGTCTGTTTCCTTTGAGGAATTTTTTGCTTAATCTCCTGTTGTCAGGATCTTCTGTTGTGAGTTATCTACTGTAAATAGTTTGACTTACAAAATAATCTTTATTTGCCTTTAATGGCGGTGATTGTCATTCTTCCAGTGTTCCAGCCAGTCCTCGTTTTACTAAACAAGCAGCGTAGCCTTGTTAGCAAAGGGTGGATTGCAGATATGTGCTTCAAAGTGGGGACAGTATATTTTTCACTGGAAGTATATGTAAGTGAAGTGCTCCTCATTGCCACAGCTTGCTCACAGCATTTTTTTAAAGATGATTCCAATGTGTCATTGGGGGGCTTTTTGGGCTTTGGGTTTTTTTGAGGGTTTTTTTTATTTGGTGTTGGAAGAGGCATGGATCACCACCTGTATGACTATCTGAGTGCATCAAGAAGTGATACTAAGTCATGCAAAACATCTAATGTATGTATTCCTAAAATGCTTCCTGGTTACTTGAAAATTAACTTGAAGCATGTTTATGGTCTTAAATGGTTTCAAACTTAAAATTTCTACTAGCGTAGTTGTGCTGATTAGACTGTAGGCTGCAGCTATACTAGCAAGAACCTCTGTAGGGAACACAGTTGTACTAGCAAAAATTGTTATGCCAAGATGGTAAACCAAACCACAGCAAGATGACTCTTTGTCATCTTGGTCTAAGTCCTGTAGATGTGTTTTGAGTTTAAGCTATATCCCTACTTAAAGGGCTTGCATGTTTATGGATAATAACTTTTTTTCTTAGAATTTTAGCAGTAATCTCACAGAGTATCATAAGTAGACTGTGGGTGTTTTGCCTTCTCTCCTTAGTTTTAGGGCAGTAGAAAGTAAAAGATTAACTTAATGTTTCTGCTTTTGAATTATGTCAGTGATGTACTGTGATATCAGTGTCCTTGGTCTTGTTTCAGAATTTGAGATGATTTCAAACACTCTTACCAGGAAAGAAATTTATATCTGAAAGAGTGGCACTAAATGGTAGAGGAGACTAAAAGTTCACTTCAGCTTATTTCTTAACTCTCAACAATAATTATCTTAAAAACCAAATTATTCTCTCACTGTTGTGTTAAGGAAGTTAAGATACGTAATTAATAAGTAGCTTTACCTGGTCTTGTCTAGAACTTCAGCCATTTGACTAAATCTGCTTCTGACTGACATAAATTAAGTGCAATCTAGTTACAGTAGATCTGTCTCTTTTGCTTGAGTTTTGGTGGTTAAGTATCTGAAAAGGAGCTTGCACTGCTTTTTTCATTTTAGAGTGATAGAATGCTGTGGGTGTGGATGTTGGTTATTCCTACAATGCTCTTGTAACGTTTTTGCTACAGAAAAGTAGCAAATTTTTAAAGTTGTTTGACTTGTGGCAAAACAATATTATGGTTTTTGAGGAGACAAATACATGCTGGTTTCACGTGAAAAATTGTTGAACATAAGAAAAGGAGTATGTTTTCTTCTTATTTTTTTTACAAATATGGGAATGCAAACATATTTTGTAGTCTAAACCTGCCACCCACAAAGTAAAACACAGCTGAGCAAGCTCACAACCTCATGAATAAAGCTTATTGAGATTATCAACAAAACTAGAGAGTAGGCTCTTCCAGAAACTGGGAAGAGTGTGATGGTCAGCGTTTTGCAACCAAGCTTCCGAGATCCTGACCGCTGTATTAAAGTAGGTAATCTTGGTAAGGTATCTGGTTTGCTATGTCAGGTGTGGTCTGCAGCTGGTCAACAGGTCATAATGAAGGCTGTGGTATGTACATGTATGACAGTTAAAGATTTGGTACCTTTGGACATACAACTGTCAGTCCTTAACAGGTTAAGAAAATACTGCCTGTAAAATACATAAAGAATTAAAATCTTGGGGGGGGGGGGGGGGTGGTCCTACCCTTTCTGTCACATTGTCCACACTGCATCTCTGACAGTGTATTGGGCCACTTGGGTTTGATAGAAAACAGTTACCTCCTCCTCCACCCTGGGTTAAAGTTTTTCCAGGCTGCCACCCAGAAGGAATAGGTTGTGACAAATGTCAGAGGTTGTAACAAATGTCAGAGCGCCTCTGGGGGAAGCAGCAATGAGAAGTGGGGCTGTTTGATGCCCACCCAGGGAAGAGCCTGCCCCCTCTTGGCACCAGCCAGTTCTTAAATCTGCACAGTGATGGCATCTAAGTAAAGAGATGTTCAAGCAACCCAGTAAGAAGCACTGAAGGCAACTGTCTTAAATGCTTTCTTGCTTTAAGTTTGCGGCCTAAAATGTGTATATTCCTCTTTGGTTTTAAAAGCAAAGTGATAGTATCTGTCTTTGTACAGTTGCTCCAGGCATTGAAGCTTTTTCTTGAGTTGTAAAAGATCTTGCTTCAGTTTCTAGAGAGACTCAAACCCACGCTTCCTGGGAGGAGAGTGTTGTACCTGCCAGGGTAGAGGAATGTTTGCTCTCTGGATTGCTGCTGTTGATCTTGGTGCCATTTACATTCTTGTGCAAAGATCCTCTGTGTAGAGGAGTTAAATGAATGTTACTTCACTTTATGAGTCTAGCTCAGGATTTTAGTGCCTGCTCCAAATACTTTAGTTTCTTTATCTTCACCCAACAATTCTGTGATTTGGATGTCTTTGAGGCAGTAGTTAAAAGGATGTATTCTGAATTTGCACTTAAGAGGAAAGTAATGTCTAATTTCAGTCTTTTGCTTTTAGACGGTCTGTGATCCAAAGTGTTACTAACAAAACCCAACTGCATCTTTTTGTTGTTGGCAACCATGTAGTAAGTTGGTGTGAGTTAGTAACATGCCATAGAAATAAAATTATAAAAGGGCACAAAGATGGAATGCTTCTCACTTGGAAAAACTGAGCCACTTAATGGAAAGGAAAAAAAAAAATAAAAAGAAGGAAAAAAAGAAGGAAAAGAAGAACGAAATGCAAGTTTCCACGTCTGCGCTGTGGATTTTGTGAAACGCAATGTGAAACGAACTTGAACTTTTGTTCCTCATTTTGTACTGCTGTTGTGGCATTTATCTTGGTTTTGGTTTATTGAAGAGTAAACGTAATTTACAGCAGTCATCCAGTCTAACAACCGGACATTGTGCGCTGGGGGTGGGCCAACCTCTGACATAACGCTTAACCCAGTTACAAAACTGGGGTCCAATTTGCAGTACAAATTGGACAAATGTAACAATGTAATGGGATCCTCTGAAATGGAAGCATTTCATTAATGTAGGCAAGCTGCTGGCTTGTTCCCTTTCTTTGGATCCAAATGCTTCAGAATGTGCTTGATTGTTTGCCTCTGCAGCATGCTGTGAAATAGCTTAGGCTGAAGTGTCCAGTGACAGTTTACAAGTTACAAAGCTTTTTGGCCACTGACCCTCGGCAGGAGTCTAATCTTTGTTTTGTAGATGTCTCTTTATCTGGGGAACCTACATCTAAGAGAAGAGGGCCTGGATTGCTTCCTCATTGTTCCTCATTGTTAAAGATGACCTCCAAAGAATTTTTACAGCCTGATTCATACTTTTGCTTTAGGGTACATTGAAAAAACAAGGTTTTCTGTGATTTTCTTCTTTCCCCTGATCATACATACCCTTGTTTGCTTTTTTTTTTTGACTGTAGTTTTGGAGAATATTTGAAATGTGGCTGTGGATGTTTAACTCCTTAATTGAAAAAGACAGCTCAATCATTGAAAGACTTTAAGGGGAAAAAAAAAAGATAAAAATACCTTATTTCAACTTATACTCTTGAACCTTTCATTATTACTGTTTTGTTAACATTTTAGTTGTGGCCCCTTCTAACTTAGGGACAATTCACAAATCTACTTAAAATGTATGGATTTCTCATCTCTTCTGCTTTGTTTTATGCATAATGAAAAAAGCAGCTGAGCAGTGGATATCCCATATAGTCAATAAGTGACCCAACATGGGTTAGCTAGGCTACATGTATGTGTGATGCTTAACAGCATTCTTGAGTGACACAGTGCTTGCTGTCCGACTTCCTCTTCCTCTTTCCCTTACCCAAACTATATATGCCTGTCTTGTATTGGCGCTGGTGCTTGCCTAATTTCCCTGGTAAATAGACCAGCGTGTCACATATGCAGTAAGTCAAAGATGACCACCTTCCCCCCCAAAAAAAAATCCCAAAGCATAAAACCCAACATCTTGCCAACAGCTTGCTGTTGATGAACTCAATTGAGCATCAGTTCTGGTGCTAGGGAATAAGGGAGCCAGATGGGTGATAGGGTGATGCCAATGTCATCTGAGAATAGTTTAAGCTTTTGTGTGATGTCACTGAATACTGTTGGTGTTATTATACCATTTGGGAGGGACTACTTGTGACAGAACCTCCCTGCTGGAAGATAGTAGTAGAAATACAACATGCCAAGAAAGCTACATTTTGGTTAATATACCTTATTTCAGTCAAGGTAGCCAGAATCAACTATTTTATAGGCAAAAAATCCCCTCCATCACTCTGTGTAAGCTGTGTTCTTATCACAATCAGTCTGCCCATGGGTTGTATAGGAAGTGCTTTGCCATTTGTACCTGTGCTAACAGCTCCGGAAATGGACTTGTGCCTATTTTGTCACTAAGGCCTAGTCTAAACAACTTTGGATTTGGTAAATTCATTCAACCCATAGGTGGTTTACTGTTCAATGAGCTTTGTCATTTTGCTGGCATGGATGTAGCTAGCCAGCTAGTGATGCTGTTGTAGCTGTTATGGTACATGGATGCTGGCAAGGCAAAGTTTGCAGATTGAGATAGTATCTCTTACAAGACTTTTCAGGCACTCGAGCCCTTCATTAAACAGTAATGAATGTTCTGAGAAATGATATAGCCTGAAATTTTCATGATGACCTTTTGTTCTTTTGATAACTAAGGTCTGTTAGGGAGAATGAGCTAATCTTATGAAGATTCATCCAGTGTGTATACATTGCTTATGCTAGTTGAATGGAGGCTTTGAAGAGGATTATCAAGGAAAGAGCATACAGTGGATACCATTGCCCTCCTTGAACAGGAAAGTTTCTATCCGAAAGGCTGTTGGATCAATGAGAGGGGATGGGAGGGTGATGTAATTTTCATTTTTCTTCCAAATACCGGCCACAGACAGAATGAAATACCTTTGAAGGGATCATTCTTGTGCTGCTTATAGGAGAACCATACTGAGAAGAGTTGAATGCTAGAGAGATTGCTTTGCTTAGGGGTAGTGGGAGGTAGTCTGACTATCCAGGACTGTGTTTTATCCTAAAAAGGGAGTAACAGATCTCTGAAATTTAACTACTAACACTACTCTTAGGGTGCTTTCTTTGTTTTGCTACCATGTGGCATTGTTTAGCTTAGGGAGAAAATGCATCCTCATGGCAGGTGAATTCTGGGAGGTTAGAAGGGCTGTATCACTTATCCTGGGGAATATCCAGGAAGGTTGTGCAAAGAATAGTAGCATTATCCTGTGGTGCTTAAGTTTGTGTAACTACTCTTTCCTTATCTTGAGCAGTGAAGCAGTGTCCTAAATATGCTGTAATTGTGGACGTTGACTCCTCTGACATTGCACAATTGCAGTGAACTGCTGAAATAGTATTGCCTTCCTATTCTGTTTTTGGAAAGATGATGAGTGTCTGTCTACAGCCTGAAACTGGTACTGACGCCCCTTGCTGTGGGGCTGACTTCTGAACTGGGCTGGAGTGAGCAGCTGGGAGTGATGACCGTGTAGATTGGGTGGTGGCAGCAGTGTATTAAGTTGACTAATGGTGTGCTATGTTTTGTGTTTATAGGCTGTTTAGAACTGTGATAATATTAAAAGTTTTCTGTATTAGAAGTTTTTTTGTATAAAAAAACCAAAACAAACTCTGTGGATGCTTCTCAGCTGATTTTAAACACAGCAGGAACTCACTGATTGATCTAGATGCTAATATTATGCTTATTATATATGCAATCATTAAGTAGATTTCTGTTATACATGGCAACTTCCTTTTTAAATGGAAGCTAATTTTAATGAAACCTTTTAGTTTGTATGCTACGAAAAGTTAAAGGATTTATATATAAGATTTATAATCTCAGTGAAACACAAAACAATCTCTTCTAAGGCTTCAAGTGTTCTATAGCTTTCCATTTTCTAGTTTTTTGTTTTCATGAACTGCCTAGTTTTAGAGACAGAGTGGGGCAGTAAGTCTCTTCACAATGTTTCAACCATCATCTTCCGGCTAGATGCTACTGACCATACTTAGACTTCCTATTTTCTTAGGAAAAGGTCACCCTAGTCATTCAAACCCTTCTCTGAACTGTGGAGTCATAGAAACTTTATAATAGAAAGGAAAGACCATCTATGCCTGTCCTGTTCATAATCTCAGACTGCTTTCTTTCACTTGTGAACAAATAGTTCTGGCTATTAGCACTTTGCTGTTGGCAACTCCATGTTGCATTTAGGCATATGTTTTTGGCTTTTGCAGTAGATTTTTCAAAAGGATTAAAAACCAGTAGCTATGCTTTTGGACTATCTTTTGGCTGCCTACCTTTGCAGGCTCAGTAGGGGCAAGCATATGCAGCACTGAAAGGATTCTGCATGAAGGGCAACATGGAAGCATCTTAGTTCATTGAGTAATTCCACTGTAATTTCAAGAAACAATGACTTCTATTTTTGCAGAGTTCTAAAGTTCAACTCCACTGCTGAATACTAATCTCACTCGCTGGAGGTGAAATGCATCTTTTATTTTTAACCGTAGTGATTGCTTGGCAGTGAGTGCTAGTGAAGTAAATCTTCAAGGCCTGATTTAAGAAGTCTCTTGGCATTCTTGTATCTCCTTGTATTAGAAGAACCTTTTGCAAGCATCTTGGCCAAATGTGGTTAAGCCTGTTGCTGATTATTACTGTGTCTCTTTGAGTGTTACTCCCACAATGTCATAGAGGTGATGTAAGGACATGCTCTTAGGCAATATGGCAGGTGATGCAGCACACAATAGCAATTCTATTGCTTACAGCTTGTAGAAAGAAAAACTAGTAAAACTTGCTGGTTAAATGTCTAATGCAAATTAAACAATCTGTGAAACTAACTGTGGCTGTTTCAACTAACTACCTGTTTGAAATGTGTGGAATATCAGGTAGGGGTGTCTGCATGTGTATTTGTAACTTGTTTACAAACAGCTACTCTGCTTACTTGCAATTTTTTTGTTTTAGCTACAGCTTCAAATTGGTACAGCGTACTGCACTGAAATTAGTCTCTCCTAAGTTGCCTTTTAAATTAAGACACCCATAATTTTAAACTGCAGTTCCTTGCATACTTTTTTCTTTCTTCCCTAGATCAGTTTTGCCAAATGGCAATGTGACAATGTCTTCATGTTTCTCTCACAAAAATAGAATTGTAATTTGATTGTTTGAAATACGACAAAACCAGTGAAGATTTCAGTTGTTCTGTGGCTTTCTAAATATTTGCTCTTGGTCTTAAAATCCACTTGCTCAACTTCTTCATTGGGCTTCATGTGTAATGTTGTTAAACCTTGGCTTAATTCTCATGGGACAACGATAGTCTTGTGGCTCTTGTGTTTACCAAGTAAACAGCTGTGGCTATTTTAAATGTTACTTCTCAGATGGAGGTTGCTGACCCTGTAGTGCAGTTAGCAGGAAGGTGGGCATACCATCTGCACTGCTGTCATATTGTAAACTTTCCTTCTTGGGTGATTAAAGCAGCGTGCCATACTGAACTCAGACAACTGAGGTACAATTTAGTTCTGCAGTGTCTGTTACCTGCTCATTAGCGGCTCGCCCCTCTGGGGATTGCCAGGCAACTGAGGGGATATAATATTACAAACTGCTGCAGCAAAATTAACTATGGCACATTTGTCAGAGCTGAGAATTATCTTGCACTGACCATATATAAATGAGATTAGTCCCTGTAAGGAAGGAGTGCATTATTTATTGGCTTTTTGGAGGTGACATTTTATTAGAAGATTGCCAATATCAATTCCCCATTTTATATTTTTAATTTGCCCTCCTACATTATGATGAAGTTCAGCATCTTTTATTGGGCACTAAAATTCCAATCTAATTATGTACCCTGGCAAGTTAAAACTTATTAGATGGGTTATCTTAATGTTATGTGTTAGTCACATCCAAGTACTTAGATGTTACAGTAATAGAATGACACCAAGTGATTAGTACAAAACGAATAGATTCTCATTCACAGTGATTCTGAAGCCTCAGCTGAGCGCTAAGTCATTCTGATGGCTTCTGGCAGTCTGATTTCGAAGTGCTCTGGTTGTTGCGCTTCCCGTGGCAAACAGGTATCTCTTCACCGGCTATTGAAGTGACCACCACACATAAATAGGTAACCAATCATCCTCTTGGTTGAGGGCTCAGATTAACAGGTTGTTATTAGGTAATTTTCTGCAAATTTAATCTTTAGCATCTTGAGTTAAATTTACCCCAAATCCTTTTTGCAGTGTTATAAGTGTAAAATATAGTTGCTTTTCTGAGTAGAAAGGATGGGTTTATAGTTTCCTGGGGGGGATTATCTGATTCTGATTGCTGGGATGGAATGAATGGTGTTTAAATCTGTCTGGTCTAATTCCTTATATGAGTACAGGTACAGACCCATTGCAAGCAGTAATTGTGAACATGTTAATTGAAGCAAGGGAAACACAGTCACTGTGTGTACTACTACCCTCCTTGCAGTCTGTCTAAAGTGAGTTGCTGCTTGAGCTCTGCTTGCTTGCTACTACCTGAGCAGCTGTACCAGTCCTTGGTGTCCTAGTTTTGGTGAAACCTAGCCCAGATGATTGACCTTCATGCCCACAAAAAGCTGATAATTACAGAGTGCCTGTGATAACTAGTTTCTTTGTAAATAGTATTAACAGCCCAGTGTTAAAAATTTATAAAATCATCGCCGTGCTTTTGTGAATTTAGTTTTATGGAGCTCACTTTCTATAATCTGTCAAAGTTGTGTTTAACTTGCGATAGAACACAAAAGTATTAGTGGTCACAAGATGAGAATTCATTGTCCAGCATGTAGAAGTCTATATAATTGATCCTGGGGGAGTTTGAGCACGTACAAAAGCAGGTGTCATAGCTGTTTGGTGGTTTTTAAGCATCCTCTTCTTCCAACCAACTCTTACACTCATCTTTTTAACTTCAGTTTATACAAACTGTTTGTCTTTCAGAGCCAACACATAATCAGCCAAATCGAACCAAGAGGAGGCAGAATATTTGAGAAGGCTCCCAGCATCTCATGAATGAACTAACGGAACTCGATAATGCTGGTTCTCCAGAGCCAGGTCTACGGCTCAGAAAAGGACACATGTCTGACACTGCAACAACACAGGCAGCCTTTGAAGAGGACAGCTCTGAGCAGAGGCTTCTTTTAGTGAAGCCGCCTCTGTCTTCTGACCAGGAAGATGTAAGTTATATGATTATCTGTTAGGTTTGCTAGGAAAAATGAGTTTTGATGTAAGTGCTTCAGTGCTTGAAATAAGTTCCAGAAATGTGAACTGTGAGCCTGCAGCCTCTTTATGCCTGCTAAATAATTGTAATAAAACCAGGAAGTTGCCAGAAATATTCAGTTGACTGTATGGGAACTTGGGTGACAAGATGGGGCATAAGTGTAAGTTTACCAGCTTTATATTTTTTTATTCCCTCCTCAAAGAAATGGGATTTGTATTGGTTTGCTCTCTGGTGAGACTCTGCTCATATCAAAACATTTTTATTCTGTAAATTCCAGTTAATTGTAAGTGAAAGGAAAAGATATATTGACTCTGGTTGAATGTAATCTGAACCTTGACTAATTGCTGTTGTCTTAGATATTAGGACAGAAAAATCTGTTTGTGAGCATTCTTGTTGGAAGAATGGCTGTACTAGACTAGACCAAACTTCCACAGTGCACGATGTCGTGCCTCAAACAGTAGCCAGTAACAGACTCATAAGGAAGAGGAGTACAAGGATGGGGAAGCATTTTCCCAGCCTTTAGTAATTGGTGGCTCGCAGATTTCCTGAGCCAGTGGCAATGTTTTTGAATTTTTTGGTGCGTGAGCCTTTGAATTTTAGCAGCCACAACATCCTGTGGAAAGGTGTCCCACAGCTTAATTAGATGTTGTACACAGGTGATATCTCCAAGCTTTGGACAAAATACCTTCTGGTTAGAGAGTTTCAGAATTGTAATTAATGCTTCTCCCAGGATATATACAGATGGGTATCAGCACAGTTAAGTGGAATAGGCATTCAGCTTAGGCTCATCATTAAATTTATCACGGCTTAATGAGTTTACTATATCGGCTCAGTTACAGGAACTGTGTGGTTTTAGCCAGCAGCAAAAACATGCTGATGCTACTTAACATAGCCTTCAATGCAGGAGAGTTGGGCTGTTGCTGTAATTGCATTTGCCACAGATTCTGGGTGTGTGCATGGACCATTGTCATGGTTCAGCTGACATAAGAATCTGTATTAGGCTGTCTTATCTTAATTAGTTTGAGCTGTTACTGAATTTAGTTTCAAGTGTTCTTGTTCTGACTTCTCATTACAGGTATTTGTGGCTCATAAGCCAAGCCAATGAACTGTAAGTTGTACACTGCTAAAAATTCTACAGGACATTCTCAGCATCGTGGTAACAGGAAATACCCAGAGTCTTTTTGCTTTATATGGAAGGTCATAAAGCATGTGTATAAGGTGCAAAGTGTTAGCCAGTAGCTGAATTTGCTAAGGTTAGAAAAAAGAAAAGTTGAGTTTTACTAGCAGATATTTTGAACATACGTGTATTTATCTGACAGTGTGTTTGGGATTATCTTTTTTGAAGGCTGTTTTCATTCTTGTCTCTGACTTTCCTGGTTGAATAATGTGAGTTACCTGTTCTCTGCAGATGGAATAGCCAAAGTAAAAGCCCATAACTGATTATGGCCTATAATTCTCTCTGTGCATTTGCTTAGCTAAATAGAAGTTACTTGGAGGAGTTAAAGTGTTTACTTTTAGAATTTTGGAAATAAAATGGTTAAAGTACTCTCATTCTCTCCTCTGTTTTTTCAGGCACTCTTAGCATGTGTTAGTTCTTTTTCTGTTTGTTTGCTTTCATTCTTATGACAAAAGTGTTTCTTTGTTTTGGCTCACTACAAATATTTAGCCTTTTTGTATTTGATGCCTTTTCTCTTTCCCAGTCTCCTAAAATGCTGCCACAGAAATTTGTTTTTGCCATTTGGGCCTTGCTGTTCTGTCTTGAACTATATCACTTTCTGTCTTATATGGCCTCCTGCTTTCTTGACTTTTTTTCAGCCTAAACTTTTATTCCTGTCTTCTGTGATTTCTTGTTTTTAATACTGTGATAGCTTTACTTTTTTTTTTCTTAAAAGGTTGAATAATTGATGCTTCAGATGGAGCATCCCAAAACACTCTGCTGTCAAAAGTACCAATATTAGCTTGTCAAATGGCCTTTATTATGTGACATACTGCAGTGTTCTAAATAATCTGGAAAAAACATTACGCTGTATATCTTCTTCTGTCTTGTATAAGCCTCAGCACAGCTGTTACTCAAATGCCAGCTAGGATTCGCTTTTTTGCTCTACTGTACATTCTAGCTATGTGCAACTGCCTCAGTAGAGATGCCTTACTATTCAAAAACATGATTTTCCTCTGCTTTTGAAGAGACTCTTGTTTAGATAACAGTAATATAAGGTTATTGTTCTTCTGTAGATGGCAATAGTACTCAGGTACACAAGCTAAACATAGCCTTATAAAAGGACTCAAGTAGTGCCTGCTACATTAGTATTATAATGGCTAAATGCAACCATGTTGATGCTCACAGTAACAATCAAGAAATTCTTACGTGGGAGAAGGAAAGTGGATGAGAGCTATATAGTGTCTTAATGGTAGAACAACCATGGTCATTTAATGTGCTTTTAAATGCTTCTACTTGAATATCATAATATAGATGCATTCTAATAGATATGATACTTCCCCAAAATTTATTGGGCCTAAGACTTGAGGTATTAGTGTAAAAATGTGTGTATCTTTATCCTCTGATATTGCATTGTTTACTTGTTGCCTCCTATTACACTATTTATATGATTGCAGCTCCTTTAATTATATAAAATCTGCCTCAAGCTCTCCTATACAAGATTCTTTTCCCTCTGCCTACTTGTATATCCATGTTGTGGTTTTACCCCAGCTGGCAGCTGAGCACCACACAGCCGCTTGCTCACTCCCCCCCCTATTGGGATGGGGGGAGAGAATCAGAAGAGTTAAAGTGAGAAAACTTGTTGGTTGAGATAAAGACAGTTTAATAGGTAAAGCAAAAGCCGCGCGCACAAGCAAAGCAAGGAATTCATTCCCCACTTCCCATGGGCAGGCAGGTGTTCAGCCATCCCCAGGAAAGCAGGGCTCTGTCACACGTAACAGTTACTTGGGAAGACAAATGCCATCGCTCCAAACGCCGCTGCCGCCGTCCCCTCTGTCGTCCCCCAAGCTCCTTGTAAACTGAGCATGATGTCATACGGTATGGAATATCCCTTTGGTCAGTTTGGGTCACCTGTCCTGTCTGTGTCTCCTCCCAACTTCTTGTGCACCCCCAGCCATCTCGCTGGCAGGGCAGTGCAAGAAGCAGAAAAGGCCTTGGTCCCGTGTAAACACTGCTCAACAATAAGTCCATATAACAAAAACATCTCTATATTATCAATGCTGTCTCCAGCACAAATCCAAAACATATCCCCACGCTAGCTACTATGAAGAAAATCAACCCTCTCAGCTGAAACCAGGACAATCCACTTTCTGCTCTACTTGTAGGAGGAAGCAGTCTGAGCTCTTAAGAGGTAGTAGTTATTTTTGATGAATTATTTTAATAGCCTTTTCTAAGGAGGTGTGTGGAAGCATACCATTATTCAGAATTATTTTCCATCTCCCTCACAGCTTTCACTGTATACTATGTATTTCTGATTTTGATGGGCCAAAATATGTGCAGATAAGGCATTTTTCAGCAGGTG
The DNA here is from genome assembly GCF_011004875.1 of Balearica regulorum gibbericeps. NCBI lineage: Eukaryota > Metazoa > Chordata > Aves > Gruiformes > Gruidae > Balearica > Balearica regulorum. Next base: position 68,338,740 of record NC_046184.1, read on the forward strand.
CTTCCCTTCTAGCCTTTGGGACAATCTCTTCTCATCTCTTAGTGTTTCTGTGTCTCAACTACCTTTATTTCCAGAAGTGATAGTTCCTAAAGAAATCTCTTTGACTTTAAGCTGACACAATCAAATGTATGTGACTTCTTATAACCTGATGAACGGGCTCCTTATGCAGCTCTAAAAACCTGCGCTTGACTCTTTCCTCTTTTACTTTAACCTGTCAGTGAAAGGAGGTAAACAAAAGAACCATTTCCTTTGCCTTTATTCCAATCATTGGGCTTTAATGGTCCTGAATGATGATTCCTTTCATGCGGTTGAGCTGTGTGGCACTGAAATGCACCCATGAAGCGGAGACCTGTTGCTCTGAAGTGTTTGATAACATACAGTAAGGGTTTGGGAGGAGGTGTGAGTAATTCTCAAGTCCTCTGAATGGACAGAAGAAATCTGGGCAAATACTCATCTGGATTGCTTCTCAGGAAGCGTGGATTTTGACTTCAAGTGGAACTTGCTTGACCTCTAATAATTTTCATGATACCTGCATGTGACTACAAGAATCTTTCTGGAGCATAAATACCAAAGTGACTTAAAGGAGGGAGATAGAAGGATGTAACAGATTTTCAGGTACAAAAGAAAAGTTTTAGAATAATTGGAAGACAAGCAAATGACTCAAGGCTTTTAATTTGAATCATAGAACTTACTCAGAGCCTTTTCTGTTACAGAAGCCTGTATGTGTTACCTGTAAAACCAGACTACAAACATAGTTTTTGTATTGACAGAAGGGTGTGTGTAAATTAATGGAATTGTAGACTTGTGCTTATGGTGCATGCTGTCTGAGTGAAGAAGATTTATGTGAAGTCTCGAAGGCCAAAGGTAGACATTTGAGCCTTAAGAATAGTCTTTCTGGAGCTGATAATTGTAAATTTTGATTGTCTTAAATTTTTTTCTTTATAGATTTACTTGCAAGTTTCTTGCTCAGCTTGAAACCATTTAGCTTTATTTTGAATCTAGCACTTTACTTTTGGTACTTGGCGTTATGCTTAAAAGCTCAGCATCTGCTTCTGTATTTGCCTTCTTCCTGCATTGCATTATAGGTTTTGTTGGTAGAGATTGTCTTCTGAGTGTATATGGGAGAGGCCTGGCATAACAGAATTTGAGGTCCCACCAAAACACATTTGCTTTAAAGCAGATTATCTTCAAAATTTGTTGTTCTGTAGACTTCTTCATCACCTCTTCCTTTCCTCCATTTTTGCAACTCTTGGGAAAGAATGTTATTTTCTTGAAAGCATGTGAATTGGTATTTTGCTTCACATCAAAAGATCTTAATATCTGAATTTCTCCCTCACTTGCTGTTCTAAGCACTGGAAGTAATGCATATTTTACTCTGACTGCTAGTCACTGAAGTAAGTGCTTGAACCTAGTATCTTTCCCAACAGATAGGCTTTTTTTTTTGTACAGCAAAGCATTGTTGGATACACAGAACAGAGTATCTCCAAGTATTCCCACTTAGACATTTCACGTCTTTGGACTGTTTATGGAGATGGTTTCTGGGCTCCACAGGCTTGAGTTGGATGCTGATGCATCCTTCACTGACTGCTGTTGTGTCTGGTTTATTAACAGGCTTTTAGACCTTGAACGTCTGCAGAAAAGACAGAAACTGGTGACCTTGTCAACCAGAAGTAGACGGTATTTCACCCAAAAAGCTGGTAACATGTGGGAAATGGCCATGTCTCTGTGTCTGCCCTGTCTCCCAGAAAACTCTCATGTGATTAACACAAAAGTTGTAATAGGTTATGGCTTGTTGAACTGCAGCTGGGTTCAACTGTCTCCTATTAGTCTGGAGAGTCTTAGCTCTTTGACAGGGGAAGCTGAATTTGCTGCCTGCCAGCTAGTTTTGTAACCATTGCTTGCTGTGCTGTGTGTTGAAAATAGGAGAGGGAGGGAGTGGTTTTGTTTATAATTCACTGGCAGAACTGTTTCCCTGGGCAAGGGTTAGATTCTACAGTTTTTGCCTTTGTTCTCCTGGAGATTGTATCTGCCTGATTTGGGCAGCAATGGGGGATGTGACAGCCTTTCACAGTGATATAAAATATAGTGTTGTACTGGTGGGTTAACTTGCATCTTCCTCCACCTGTTTTAGATTGATTGACTCTGCTCTTAAGTTCTGCAGTATGCTTTCGGTCTATCTTTGCTTATTTTTTTAACAGAACACTTTTTCTGTAAGCCCAGCATGCTTGTTGTCTTAGGAGCAGAAAATGGCACATGAGAATCTTCTGTAGGATCATAGTATATATATCCTGAATTGGAAGGGACCCATGAGGATCATTGAGTCCAACTCCTGGTTCCACACAGGACCAGCCAAATCAGAGCATATGACTGAGAGTGTTACCCAGATGCTTCTTGAACTCAGTCAAGCTTGGTGCTGTGACCACTTCCCTGGGGAGCCTGTTCCAGTACCCAACCACCCTCTCAGTGAAGAACCTTTTCCTGATACCCAACCTAAACCTTCCCCGTTGCAGCTTCATTCCGTTCCCATGGGTTCTATCACTGGTCACCAGAGGGAGGAGATCAGCACCTGCCCCTTAACTCCCCCTCGTGAGGAAGCTGTAGGCTGCGATGAGGTCTCCCCTCTGTCTCCTTTTCTCTAGGCTGAACAAACCAAGGGACTTCAGCCTTTCTTCATATGTCTTCCCCTCTAGACCCTTCACCATCTTTGTTGCCCTCCTTTGGACACTCTCCAATAGTTTTGTGTCCTTTTTGTACTGTGGTGCCCAAAACTGCACGTAGTACTCAAGGTGAGGGTGCACCAGTGCAGTGTAGAGTGGGACAAACGCTTCCCTAGACCGGCTAGCAATGCCGTGCTTGATGCACCCCAGGATATGATTGGCATTCTGTAGTAGAAGCAATTTTGACAGATTTTTTTCCCTAAAGCGTACTGATGAGCACATATGGACATTGAGATTTTTGGTCCTTGTCAAGCACTGGATATTGACAGAAAATCGGTAGTTGCTACTGCTTAGAGACTCAACAAACCCTTTTAATCTGAAGATATAAGGGAGCTAGTTCTAATAAGGGTGCATTAGCAAGGTTGCTGAAGCCAAAATGTGACTTTGTCCTAGAACTGTTTGCTAAATGAATGTTAAATGTTAGTGCTTGTTTTTAATGAGTGCTAGCAAGCAGTCATCCATGACCAGTTGTATAAAACTATTTCCAAGTGCTATATTGAGTGGACTGTAGCTTTTATAAGAAGGTGACCTGCAAAAGAAAAATACTAAACTCCAGGAACCTTCAAGTACTTAACATTTTGACCAATAGGCTGAAAGGGTCTCTGGCACAGCGCTAATGAAAGACTTTTTTTGGTTGTGTGACAGCACAAACAGCTTTGCACACCCTGCTTGGAGGATGATTGTAGTTCGCCTTTTGAAAACTGTGGTGTGTGTATGTTTACAAGCCTGTCAGATTAAGAGAGAATGTAAACTCTAAATGACAAAGCTGTTATTTTAAAATAACTTGGTATGTGCAGAAGTTAGGGGAGGTCAGGGGAAGTTTTAAGGTGCTGTGCTTGTCCAGCTAATTACTTACAATCAAAAGAACTTAAGCTGATGAAATTCTGAAAAATGTGCAACAGGCTTTTAGGAGAAAGGGCATGGCACCACCTATCACTGCTTTCCCCTTATGAAAGACGGGTTGATAAAAGGTCAGTTGACAGAATGGGCACAGAGGAGTTGCTGAAAAAAGCAATCTGGTTAGCTGAAAAGGATGTTGCAGGACTGCCATTAGAAAAATAGCATCTTTATATTATAGCCTTAAACATATCTTGGCCATTATGCTGAATGCTCTCAAGTTACTGAATCTGGCATGCTGCCCCAAGAAACATTAAATGACTTGAATGTCACTATTAATCATTCATCTGATGAGATCAAGATAAACGAGCAAAAGCTCTAAGTCATGTCTAGACTTTGTGACTTCAGTTTAATATTGGGGATAACAGCGGTATTGTAAATGCAGCAACATATGTTTTCTAACTTGTGTTTTAAGAAGAGAATTGTGTATAAGTACTGAGTCATATAATATCCTACAGCTCGATGTTAATCAAGACATTTGCTTTTTCAGAACTACCTTGCCTGTATTAGTGATTGTTCATACCAAGGCAGAGTTCTGTCAGGACACAGATCAAGACAAGAGTGGGGAAGCATCTGGCAGGACCTGAAGGAAGATACAAGAATATTAGAACAGATTCAGACTGCATCATGCTTTGGAAATTCCTGTGATGGTCACTTTAGGGCACTGGTGGCATCTTGATAGTGAATTGGCATCACAAACAGTTGAGCTTTGAAACATGAGACTTCATTAACTCCAGAGCTTAATGCTATATAGGTATGTGCACGGTCAGTTAGGCCCTCGAGTAACTGTCCAAAAAGGAACCCTAACACAGAAGAGTTTTGCCCTTTCTGCGGTTTAGGAGACTTGTATTGCAGTTACAGGTGTTACTGGTTAATGAAAACTGTCAGATTTCTGAAAGTGCAGTCCTGAAAGCAGCTGGAAGAATACAGCAGCCTATTGAAGTGATCATTAGTTTAAATTCCCTTAATCCATGCCTAGCTAGGTTCTTAAGCTCCTTTCTAACTGATGAACACTATAAAAAGGGGGACTGGGAGTCATTTGGCATCCACTGATACATGTTGAAAAGCAACTTGGCCTTGCACATGATCCACAAAAAGTATTCTGTAGTGGATCTCGGTAAAATGGGAGCTGATGCTCCCTTTGTTTCTGTTGCACTAGCTTGAGCTCCTTAAATCCCTTGGTTACCTGAACCAAGTTTATTATCTATTATTTAATGGGAAGCTCACCTAGCAAAACGGTAGTAATTTTTGCCAGATTAGTACTCGATCAGCTAATGAACCCAAGGATCAGAGGGGTGTCAGAAGCAGTGTAAAGGAAGATGGGGGTGAGGGAGAAGAGGGCTGCTTCTGACAGAGTAAGCTTCTTAGGTTGCTTTATTCAAGTCTGACTTATGTTTCAGTCTACACACTCTAATGAACACAAATTGGTGATGTTTTCTAGCAAATTGCAGTCTGAAGTGATGAACAAGAGCTTGTTTGTCACCTATGCAAGTAGTAGTCATGTGCAAACTCTCAAACTTTCTAGAAATCTTTGAACTGACATCAGGAAACTACAGACCTCTAAGAAACTACACTTTTATCACTCCAGAGAACACAACTTCCTCAAAAGTGGGAAAAGGGTTTATGGAGTCTTTTTCTACTGTTGTGACTTGACTTCTGACAGGCTTTTCCATAGTAAGGGCACTAATAAATTGTATGTCTGTTAACAGATTTGAGAGTGATAGTATAAAAGCTGTTAACAGATGTGAGAAGGATAAGCTGTTGTAGTAGATGAGAGAAGTATATTGCATTTAGTAGAGCAGGTTTTACTGATGTAACAGGGTCTTTGGCTATGAGATACAACTTTTTTGGACTGTATTCAGGCAACAAATTCTTGTACTAAATGTAAACTTTTTAAAAGTTTTGTGCCATTTCTATAAAAGAGTGAGATTTTAATATTAAAATTAACTTATTTAATGATGGACACTGTGCTCTGAGTCTTGCTTTTGGCATTAAAACCTTTTCTATCCCTACCAAAGCACACTCTGAAATTCTTTTTTAGAAGATGATCTGTCCCTGGAAGCATGTTGCTTGGAACTCTGTACAAAGTGGTATGATTAAGTCTAATTTCTACCTCTTTCTTTTACCTTGTCTATCACTTACCACAAAAGAATCTGGAAAACTTCCCAAAATAAAGTGAATATGGATAAACCAGTAAAAGTATTTTCTTCTGGCCATTGTCACTTGTCCTTCAAGTTCAGTTTATTCTTTGGTGCCATTATTCAACTCGGGATGCATTTATACTTATGTTGTACACTTTCCATCTCATCAGGTATCTGTACTATGTTTGTTGGTAGCTTTAACACTTTATGAATTTGCAAAGGGGTAGGATTAAAATTGGAAGGATTGTTTGCATTTCGATAGAATTAAGTGTCCAGATGCTCCACAGTATAAGTATACAGAAGCCGTGATTTCTGATTAGTATGAAAGACTGATTCTATGCATTGCTGCATATGTGCAGCAGAAGAATGACTGTGGCAGCTGATGATTGCCACAAGTTTGCTTGTTACAAGTGAGTGAGGATTTTTATTTCAAGGTATTCTAAAATGTTCTAAAGACTTCATAGAATTATTTAGTCAAAATTTGAGACTTCCTTTAAAAGAAATTGAGTAAATTAGATGATGTAAAAGAACATCTGAAACAGCAGAGTGAAAATCCTTTTGGCCAATGATCTAGAAAGTACAAAGGCAAAAATTATTCTGAAAGCACTTGGTTCAGGATATACTATACTGCATTAAAAGTGGGAGTATCAGAGTTTTGTTCTGCGTTGTCATTTCTTGCGTGGTCTTAGGCAAGTGAGATTATTTGCCTAATCTGTTCCCCATTTTAAAATGTGATTCTGTAGGCAGAAGTTAGAAATAGTTGAAAAACAGGTCCTAAAGCATATGCTTGCTTATGTTGTTATGTTCTAGAAGTATTCTTGAATTTCTGGTATGAACAGCCAAAGACTAGAGAATATAGGAATCCGAAGAGATGAAAGAACTTGATGGGGTGGAGATTTTACAACAATATGTCTTCTGAACAGAAAAGTAGCATTTTTTTCCTTCAGTCGGTGTCTGAAGAATTGAAGATCAATAGACTCCTCCAAGTTTCCAAACGAAAAACTAGCATTGGTGTTGCGCCCCAACTATAGCTTTCCAGCTTCCAAGAAGCCCAGTTTACTGTTCTTTCTAATGGGATGTTACAGGAAGGAGTCGAGAGAGGATGGTTTGTCCAGAATGGACCTAATTTTGCCTCCTTAGCAAGAAAAGGACTAAGAAGCTGAGCTTTAGTTTTTTTCCTTGCATGCTAATTTTGCAGTTTAATGGCAGGAAGGAGATAGTAAAATTAATTCCATTTTCTGGCAGTAATCTGGACTGTATATATGATATGAATTTTTTTTATCGCTGAAAGAAGCTCAGTAATGATTTGTGTGTAGGCACATTGCCAAAATGCAAAGATTTTGGACTAGTTCGTAAATAGCTGTGCTCTTTGAGCTTTAGAGTCTGCTCAAATTTAAACCTTCCCAGCATTCTAGAAATGGGAAGTATGTGGAGAGGGGGAAATGAATGTTTTTGGCTTTGAGTCACTAGGCAGACTGCAATGAATACAGGCTTTGATTCTGTCAGGGACCTTTTTTCCTTCAGTCCACCCAGTTTGGTAAATTGAGGATTACTAACTTGTTCACCCCATTCCAGCTGGTCATTGTGTGGTGCTGGGGGAGGGAATTCTATGGTAGCTAAAAGGCATAGCAGTGCTTCTTGTATCAAGTATGTTGGAACTTAAATACCAGCCTTGCTTTTCTGTAAGGTGTGTTCTTGGAAACTGAAGATTTCTTTGATTTGTGAGATTGTGCAGACTATCATGAACATCTTATCCAGATCCCCATGGCAAGGGAATTGGACTTGATGACCTTTAAAGGTCCCTTCCAACCCAAACCATTCTATCTTTCTATGACCTTGAGTTAATTATTTATGATATTGAAAACTGAGAATCGTAACCAGAGAGATCAATTAGTAGGAAAAGCCAGTAAAATTGGCAGTGTGGGAAATAATGTCAGTGAATGTTGAGTCAGAATGAAATAAAATTTATTTTTTATTAACACACTTTCTGGTCCAACAGGATATGTGCCTATTTTAGAAGGATATTAAACCTATTTACATCTCAATGTTCCCTGATGCTTTTCTCAATAGAATTAATGGGATAATGTAGTCAGTGAGAATGTATTTAATACTGTCTTATACTGCTGTAGGATCTGCCTAGAGCTGATCAATATTTATATCAATCATCTCTATAAAATATGAAATCATTGCCCAGACTTGCTCAGAGGGTGTTGACTGGAACGATAAATGAAGGCGAGTAGACTGTATGAGGGATTATGTACAAATATTAATTTAGTAAAGCGAGTTGTCCTAGAGTGGACAAATGTGAGGTCATACATAAAATGTGAAAGATGTATGCTAGGTAATACATAGCAGAGATCTGCGTTCTGGATGAGCAAAATCGGGTCAGGAATTATGTGGTGGGGGGACCTCTTCAAAAGATGAAGTTTCAGTGGCTACTGTAAGCCTCAGGTACAAAAGTAAGTATTAACATGTCATTTCTCTCTCAAAAACCCCTCCAAAATATTGAAGAATCTAGATAGCTTGCTGTAGGTTGGAACAAGGCTCCTTTTTATTTTTTAAAAAATGAAAGTTTTAAGTAGCTTGTTGATGAAAATAGTTAATAAGGCTTTACTCTAAGGAGAAGAGCTGTAATGTGGGACAAATGCACAGCCAGATCTGATCTGTGACTTAAAGTTCAGGATGTGAACCTGAACATCACTGATGATAATTCATAGATAAAGTATGTGAGGTTATGTACTAAATTCTCAGTCACTTTGGATGGCATTATTGGTAAGTAATCTTCATTTTTAAAGTTGTTAACCTTGATATGGGAATAAGAGGGAGAAAGTGTTGTGGCTTGTAATATGGAGGACACCACTAGTCCTCATACAGACTGCGGAGCTTTCTTGGCTCGGTCATGAAGCACGTGGCAGCTTTCTGCGTCAAACCTGAAGGGTACAAAAGGCTCATTCTCTCTTTTCTAGCGTTCTCAAACTTGTTTACCTTGGAAGCTGAAGTGTTGAATGGAGTCCCGGATGGGCCATGAGCATTGTAGTAAGCAAACAGGAATTTTTGTGCCCCCCCCCCCAGCTTTTTTCCTAAATGGAAAACTAGAGTGTATCATTATATGTAGTCAATGTGATAAGTCAACATAGGGTAGAAAACTACCAAACCTTGTTCCTGTAAAGTTATTAGTGATGTGTATCAGCTGAATATCCAGGCTCAGTGGTACTTTTTGGGTTTGTTTTCATAATTCTCTTGGTAAACCTTGGTGATATGGATGTTTTCTCTTTATTTGAATTTTACTTAAAACACTGATGGCTGTTACTGCTTTTTTTCGATAACTTGCCTTTGTCTAACTGGCAAAAGTTTCATATTAGTTTCTGAAATACCTTGAAAGTCAAACAAATGAGTAAATGTCCATTACTGCATAACAAGCTGAACAGAAGTGTCAGTTAAACAGAATAGATCTTCAGATTTGAACTACAAATGGAGGTAAAGCATTTATAACAAAGTAAATGGTTTATTCTTCCTGGCTTGCCTTTTTATTAACCTAAACTACTAGATATGTTATAGAGGCATTAAGACAGTCCTAGTGACTTTGAAACATAAAATAGGAAGTAATCCTTCCCTAGAGGTGAGTAGGTGCAAGCCTCAGACTCCATACCTGGACTTTAATGATGCGTAACTTACAGAAGAACACACTTTTCTTCCAAACCTGGTGAAAACACATGCAAAATGGATTAGACATGTGAGTTGTTCTCAGATACCTAAGAACATAATAATTTTTTTGATGGTTCTTTTGAATTCCTTCCTCAGTGCCATACAAGGAAAGAAGACTTTTTTTTATTTGCCAAGGCCTCAAAGCATAGTTTTATATGGAAAACAATGTCACCTTTCTCTGTGCATCTTTTTACAAAGTATTTTCTCTGTTTTTTTCTTTTTTTCCCCCCAGTGTTCTGAGGAGTATAAACACGATGATGAGTCACCTCAAGAAGAAGAAGGGTTTATGGGCATGTCACCTCTTCTACAAGCCCACCATGCTATGGAGAGAATGGAAGAATTTGTGTGTAAGGTAAGGGCATGTGGAAACTGCTGGAGTAGCTTTCTTTTTTAAGAAGCTCCAGTTGGCAACAGACTATACCTGCACCAACTGTGCCACTAATGTGAGGGAGAGCAGGTACACGCCATCCCTGAATGGGCATCTCTTGTTACAACTAGTAACTCTACAGCTTCTTAGGACCTCGATCTGTCATAAATGAATAAACTGTAAAGCATGGAACAGTAGGGATTACAGATAAGACTCTAAAGCTGATCATGCAACTAAAGAGTCCCCCTTGAGAAACACCTGTGAGTACAAAGCAGAATAAAAGCCTTCTGGTTCAAGGCACTTTCATTTACAAAGTCATTTTTTTTCCAGGTTTCTTCAGACTTGCAAATATTTTGCTTTTTCAGCACCATTTGCATCCATTGCAGAATAAGCTTTGTCCCTTACTTGAAAACAAAACAAGTCTGTATTAAAACTGTATCTAAGTAAATCCATTGTAAATTTTGTAATTACTGACCTTGGCTCAATTTTTACTACTTTTTAGAGCCGTGGGGCTGTATCAGTCTCTGGCCCTCCTTTCTTGGTGAAAGGAGTGCTGCCCCTTTATACACTTGTTGCTGGTTTAATGAACTTGTCTTTATTTTTACAGAGGGACTTGATGGTCTTTTGTGTGGGGTTGTTTTGTTGTTTGGGTTTTCTTACTAGGCATCTTTTCCCCTTTTTAGATGTTCTGTAGGGTGGATTGTATAAAATGAATTCCCTCCTGCTGCTCCTACCTCAATTCAAATTTTTGGTTCTTGAAGTAAATGAGTTATTTTCTTGTTTAATTGGGTTTGTTATTCTGATTAGTTTTGTTTTGCTTCCATGAAGGAGTGTGGAGAATTGATTTAAAAACTCTGGGCTCTTGTTGTTAAAACTGAAATAAAAATGTAGCTTTTTAAACTTAGTGTTTCAGGATTCTTCAGGCTTGCTCCTGTATTACTAGCCAGACGACAAATACAAGGAACACTGCAGAAATAACCCCGGTACATAAAGCAGTTCCCTGATACCCCTCTGCTTGGCAGTGCTGCTTCTGAAGCCAAACTGAAGACTACATATATCTTATGTTACTGAAGCAGCGCTAAGAACACCTGTGCACACTTCATGTCGAAACAGCTGCAAGAATAGATGTGTGCACATATGCTCTCTCTCCCTTTAAAGAAGAAATCTGATGGAATCAAGAGTCATGAATTTGTTGCCTTAACTGATTTGTCACCGTTTGTTTTGGGAGTGTGGGAGCATTTTTTTTCCAACCTGGATAAGAGATTGGACACTTCTCACTGGATTCTTGCCACTTCATGCTTTCTGGCCCATATTAGTGCTGATGGGTAGCTTTTTTGCTAGACTGCCCCAAATGCTAGCAGATATATATACTCAGATTAGCTTGTGGTTGGAAAAACAGGCTTTTACTTATTTATTTCTGGGAGAGAACTAGGTGTAGGCTTCTTCAATTAAATGGATAGGATGATCTGTGAAAATAACAGAACATGGAAATGAATTAAATGCTTTCCCTTCATTAGCAGTAAAAAAGCTCAATAGCTGTCTTGTTCAGTGAAATGCTAAGTATTCCTTTCTCTGGTGGTGCAGCTCAACTTCATAATGATGCTGTTTGCAGTAGGGAACAGTGACTTCAGCATTATATTTCAAGTGTAAAGCCTTTTCCCCAGAGATATCTATCTCATCAACCCTTTTCTGTTTACTGTACTCGTAGATGAACACTTCTGCTAATACAGATGTTCTGACTTTTGCCATACATCAGTGGAACTCAATTCCCTGCGTTTATCCAAAATCTTCTAACTTCTAGGTATGGGAGGGCCGATGGAGAGTCATTCCCCATGATGTTCTGCCTGACTGGCTAAAGGACAATGACTACCTGTTGCATGGACACAGACCACCCATGCCTTCCTTCCGGGCTTGTTTTAAGAGTATCTTCAGAATACATACAGAGACTGGTAACATCTGGACACATCTTCTAGGTATGTTCAGCTTGCTCTAATGCTAATTGGCTTCATTGCTGTCTTTGAGAGCAAGAATAGAAAGGTGTGTGGGGTGGTCAGCATTATCATTCCACTAGTAACCTGTTAAATTAACAGGTTGGTATTCCTCTCCTAATTTTATCCCACCAAGGTTCGATGGAACTTCCTTAATTATGGCATTCAATTCAAATGAATGAATTAAAAATTTCCTGATTGTTGATAAATTACTGGTAGATATTTTTTTTCCCCAAGTGTGTAGGTGTTGAGATGGCATTTCTTGCCACAGAACACACTTAAATTGCAGCTCATATGAGTGGTTTTCAACTTGCAAGGAGCCTTGAAAGGAAAAGGTTTCTTTGAGCTGTGTCCCTCTCTTTTTTACGTTTTGAAACAGATTTTTTTTTAATTGTTCTAGAATGTCCAACTAGTTGTCAGGCATCTTGCAAAACAAATAAAAATACAAAGTACATGCAAGTCTGTGTTGCATCAGTCTGAGACAAAAATGTGGTTGGAATGCACATCTGAAGCAGGGCAGTACTTAGTATTCTGCATGTGCGCTGCTGGTTGTCATGCAGCTCCTATGTTTAGTGCTCCTGTATGTTACAGTCATGCTTTTAGAAAGAAAAGCTTTCGCTATGCATGAACTTAACACCTTTCTGCCTTACTGTTTTTCAGGTTGCGTGTTCTTCCTTTGTCTGGGAATCTTCTACATGTTCCGGCCAAACATGTCCTTTGTAGCACCTGTGCAGGAGAAAGTGGTTGTTGGATTGTTCTTCTTGGGAGCCATACTCTGCCTCTCCTTCTCATGGCTCTTCCACACAGTTTATTGTCACTCAGAAGGTGTTTCCCGGCTCTTCTCCAAGTAAGTGCCTAGAGGACGGAGTAGGTGAAATAGGAAACGGGTAGGAAAACAAGATTGGGATTTATGTCTGGATCCCCAGCGCAGGAGTTCATTGCATGACTGGATATACTTTGGAACAGAATTGGGGAGAGATTCAGTGCAGCTTCTTCTAATTATTGTTTGTTTCAGCGTGAGTTTTTGTGGTTGTTTTAGTCTTAAAACTCCTTCATCTTCTGCTGTTTGGCAGGCGTCTGCATGTATCTTGCTGCTGTAAGTAATATACCTAAAGCTTAATTGCAGGACTTTGAATTTTTAATGCAACTGTCACTTCTTGTCATTTCAACTATTCTGAGTAACTTTGAATCTTAAACTTCTGTAAGACAGCTCCACAAGCTGTATCAAGATTTCTTGGTCTTTTGGTTTTACTATGCATTCTTTTTTCGCTGTCTGCTACGTATCTTGTCTTTCCTAAGGTTACTCAACCTAGGATTGTGTAATCTGCAAGACCACCTCTAAAGTAACCCAGCAATTAAAATCCCCTTCTGAAAAATTAACTCCAACTTCTGTAGGAGCATTTTGACAGGGTGTGGTAAAAAGCAATGGCTGTAGGAATTCCTTTTCTTTACTGGTGTATAGAAAACCAGCATGATTGAAAAATTGCAACATTATTCCCCAGCGGTCACTTAAACTGATGCCTAACTAACTCGTGCTTGTCAGATACTAAAGTGTTTGTGTTGGCTGTGCTCTCACAACAAACTGTGTGCCCTTTTTTGTGTTCAGAGGACTCTTGTGCTGCTTTTTTTCTCATCTGAAGCTTAAATCTGAGTTTCCTTCAAAAAGCTTTGGTCTAAAGGCTGCTGTATGTATTGCTGATGACTGGCCAAAAATGGCTTTACTAGCTTACTAGTCTATCCAGGTAATCTATTACTGTAGGATGGCGTTGGTGGAAGAGCTGCCATCAGGAAGTAAGCTGCAATAGTGAGAATAACTTCATTTTGCAGTGAGAAGTAGACGGTCTGCTAAAGAAGAGAGCATTGGTGTGAGGACTTCCCAAGGTTCGCATTTCTTATCAAACTGATTTTTTGTTTCCTTCTAGGCTGGATTATTCTGGCATTGCACTTCTTATAATGGGCAGCTTTGTACCATGGCTGTACTACTCCTTCTATTGCAACCCTCAGCCTTGCTTCATCTACTTGATTGTGATTTGTGTCCTGGGCATCGCAGCCATAATTGTCTCACAATGGGACATGTTTGCAACCCCTGAATACCGGGGAGTAAGGGCAGGTAAGACGTGAAGTTAACTGTTTAGCTTCTTGACTGCCTTTCCTCCTTTGTACTTGCCACTTGGAAAAACCATCTTGGGAAGACTTGAGAGCTTAATCTTATAGAGAGCTAATATTCTTGGATTGGGAGCTTGGTGGGTTTTCTTTCAGTATTTGTTACAGCCGACTGGATGCACAGATAAGGGCTGGTGCAAGTCCTGGAAGTGCATTCCTGAAATGGACAGTAACACATGCAGTAGGAAAGGTAGTGCAAAGTGCTTCTAGCTATATCTAGCAACTTTGCTCTCTCAAAAAGGACTGATTGCTTGGTGTGTGTACATGTACTTCTGTTTGTCTTGGTTTTGTAATACTGGGCTCAGACACTAGCAAATCATTGAATGAGATCAAATTAATCTGGATGATTTGCCTAGATAAAATACGTATTTAAGACAAAGAGCCTAGTTTTTCTCTTCACATCATCAAAACAAAACCAGATTTGGTTTTACATTCTCAGGTAGGAAGAAAGCAAGCTTTAGAGGGCAGCTATGGGATGTGCACACAGCTGGGTTGAATAGTAATGTTTCTTGTTACTTAACCTGTACACACTGTCTACAGTAAATCTAGATTTCCTGGACAAGCTATGGGTGTACCTTCAGAGAATTCAGTCTTCCAAACTTAAAATCTGTGGATGGGACGTGATTATTCCCCCCACGCATACTTTTTTTTTAAACAAGATTCCTGTACTTGCTGCTAAATTCTAAATGAATAAACCATGTTCTCGTATATGGCAGATCAGATGAGCCACAGATGCTATTTTTCTGTTTCCTAGGACTACTTGTGCAGTATGTGACAAAAAATCTCTTTGTTGTCTCTCCTTGTTGTCTTGCTCTTGAGAGATCGTGGTAAAGTGAGACATAGTTCATGTAGTCTCAGTGCCCTCTACAGTCCAAGATGTGTAACTGGCTTAATGTACATTAAAGCTGGCAGATGCAATCAGTAAATGCAAAATTTCAGTATCTGCTGGAACATACAACTAAGTAGCTTCTGGCGTATGAAGGAAGTCTGTCCATCCTTTAAAGGAAGTCTGTCCTTTCCAATAAAGCTCTTCTGGGGACCTCCAGCTTCAAGAGTTGTCACCTTTCTGCTGCTTTGGCCGATACTGAGTTTTCCTTCCATACTTTTTTGTGTTTTCATTGTTTCCTTTTACCGCCACTGTGTTCAAACCTGACTCTCCCACATTTTCTTTACCTCCCAGGAGTATTTCTAGGTCTGGGTCTTAGTGGGGTTATTCCCACCCTGCACTTTGTCATCTCTGAGGGGCTCCTGAAAGCAGCCACAATGGGGCAGATAGGCTGGCTGGCACTCATGGCATGCCTGTACATCACTGGTGCTGCACTATATGCTGCCCGCATCCCGGAGAGATTCTTCCCTGGCAAGTGTGACATCTGGGTGAGTCTACAGAATGACTGGATGAGGAGACCAACGTGAAAGCTGGTTCCCCTTGAGGCTGGAGGATGTTTTGTCAGTGCTTTCTTATTGCCAGTATCAAACTGCTGCACCGGAAGCATAGGTCTTAAGGAGCCAAACAACTGTGGGCTCTCTGAGCCTGGCTTACCTGGTGCCTCTCTCGCTGAGTTATCACAAACTGTCTGCTCTGAGGTAACTGCTGGTGTGCAAATTCACCCCAGCACGTGTACTACGTAGCTTTTAACAGTTGGGTAAGCAACTTTGTGAACCTTTTTGTGTGTATGTGTGTTGAGGATCTGCAAACACACATCTTTACTTCTGTGCAGAATAGTGCACAGAAGGTTATTTCTCTGATGTTCAGTGTGTTCTCTGGGATCTTCACCATGTCTGGCTCCATCTTGCACAGCCAGTGAAAACACTGGATAGAGATGGTAGGCTTTGGAGGGATCTCTGGCCCAGAAGAAGGGAAAGTAGGGTGAGCAAGTGGGTGGGTGGTAGAAACTTGGGATGAGGGAAAGGATCACAAAGACTGTGGAGGGGAAGTATGTGGGGAAGATGTAAAGAAAGAAATCGAGTGGAGCAAGAGTAGAGGTGAGAGGGAGGCGGACCTTTGGAAGGCAACTGTACTTCCACTAGGATAGTTTAAGGCTCCTGAAGATGACTGGAAGTGAGAATGAGGCCTGGGTCGTTTGAGTCGCCTTGCACAGCACTGGTTTGCTAGGTTTGTTTAAATGGCCAAACAAAGCCTTGTTATGATAATGAGCTAGGCTCCAAAAGTACTGCTGTACCACCAACTCTTTTCCAAGCTTCCTGTGGAGCCTGCAAATACACATTCATAGAAATTTTTCAAGAGCGTTGTTCATATTGGTATGGCTTCCCTCAGACAAGGGCATGTTTTGTCATGTAGCTCCCTCATGGTTTCCATTCTGATGTACTATAATCAATAGTGTCCAGGGCGTTCATTCAGAACATCTGGTTATTTCTAGGTTTTAATATAATACCTTTTTTCCTGTTCTGTTTCTCTGTGACAGAGAAATAAAATAACAATGTTCTGAAAGTCCACTTGGTAAAACTTATGCCTGTGACCAGAGCAGAGTTTATACCTGTTAGCTGTGTGAGAGCACCCTTTTTATCAATAAACCACCAGTGTGTGTTATGGACGAACTAATTTTAAGTGTCCTGTTTAAATCTTTTGCCCAAAGCTTTGAAATTATCCTTGTCCTTTCACAAAGATGTGCTGTAGCATTTACGTAGCATATTTGTTGATGGGCCAGCTGGTTAAGATGACTGAAGGAAGGGGTTGGGGGGTATGTGTGGATAATTTGATTATTTTCCTAGTGATAGGAGTGGGATGGGCTTTTAATATACAACTTAACTTTGCAGCTTGTGGTTTGAGGTGCTGCTACGTGTTACTGTGTACTTCAGCTGAATGTGTGGCTTTTTTGGAGACAGGGTATCGCTAGAACCCAAAGTACCCTGGCTAAACAGAAGTGTTTTCTTTTCCGCAGTTCCACTCCCATCAGCTGTTTCACGTCTTTGTAGTGGCTGGTGCTTTTGTGCACTTCCACGGGGTTTCAAACCTCCAGGAGTTCCGTTTCACGGTTGGAGGAGGCTGCACAGAGGAAGATGGGATGCAGTAAAACCAGCCTTCAGCCCAAGATCATAACCAAAACAGTACCGCAAGTGCGGTTGAAGCATACAGGCTAGCGAAATGAATACCTAAGAAGAATCCAAGTTTCAGCTGATGGGGCATGGAGCTTCATGGGGATTCTGACTAACCAAGATAAATTCTATACCTCAAGCAATGGAATGAATCAATTTGAAGACCAGGAAATTCTGAAACCCTAATTTATTCTTGGGATCTACAGATTGAGCTACAGAGGACCCTTTCCAAATCGGCTTCTGTTCAATGCCATATTTATTTGTAGAATTGGGGAGGGATAGCTTAGCAGTTTCCTTTTTTTTTTTTTAAGAAAAAAAAAATCAAGGTTAAATTTATATCCTCTTGGAGGGTTTGGGAGTTGATTTTAGATGCTCTTTTGGGAGAAAAACAAATTGTAAATAAGATTTCTAACTTTCTGTTTAAATAAAATTTATATAAATGTTTTAAACAATGGGTGGGGGGAAAAGGGTTTTTGTAAAGAATGCAACATGCAAGTACCACACACTGTTTCAATTTTGCACAAAATGAATGATTGCAGGAGGACCAGGTAAAATTCCCAGGAGTGAAGTACGTTGGCCCTGCAGATTTTCCTGGTGGCCAGCATGCCCTGGGCAATGTGGGGTCCTGGCCAGCACTTGGAGTAGATTCAGTACATGTACACAAGGGTTGTGAAGGCTGGATTAATCACGTTGTCATCCAGGTCACAGTGTTAGCAAGTTCATTTACTTGAGTAACTCGAAAGAGACATCTGCGCCTGCCTAGGCGTGTGGGACGGCTGCCTTCCAAGCTTGTGTGGCCTGTATAGTTTTGGGTAGTGTGTCTTACAGTTGGTTGTTTTGGGTCTCATCCTATGAATTGAAGCATGATGGGATAACTGCACATGAAGTGGCAAATGGTCCAACTCCATCAGTGCCTGCCTATACCCAAAGGCCCCCATTAAGTAGATGGTTGCCATTTGCAGGCCTGCTCTGTTTGGTCTGAAGAAATGATGGTAACGCACTTGTCAAAAGATAGTTGAGCATGTGAGGGGAGACAGAGGTGGGGTTAAGATGGACTGGAAAGAGGAAGCTGTATGCTCCAGGACTTGGGAGTTAACAGTTACTGCAGACCTCAAGCACATTACCTTCTCATGTGTCAGGCTCCATATGCCAAGGGAGTTTGCAGGTTTTTCTTTTTAAGAGGAAAAATCCACAATCAGCCCAATGCAGTTCCATTTTTTCTTTTTTTTTTTTTTTTTCCTTAGGTCTGCTTCCCATCTGTGCTTTAGCAATGGGACTGCTGGTATTTCTTAAACCTAAGAGTTCAGCTGGATTGCTGTGGAGCAGACGCACCTCCTATATAAGGGGAGGCATATACCCTTCTCTTGTGTAATTGATGTAGCTTGATCGTTGGAGCCCAGTCAGAAGCCAGACTGAAGGAGAATCTTTGGAGTCGTTAGATGAAACTTGAACGTTTTGTTTGTTATGGCACAGGTATTGCTTGGAGTGTTTAGTTGGAAATTCAGAGCAATTACCTTTCTCACAGATGAGTTAAACAGCTCATAAAATGCTGTGTTTCACAAGGAAGGAAGGTGAAGGGTGGCTTTTTGTTGTGTGGTTTTTTGGTTTTTTTTTGTTTGAGACTCCTGCAAGTTTGAATTTTCATCCTTCAAGGGAAAAACGTGGATTACAAAGATTTTCCCATACCGTGGATATCACGGAGTGTGTTTTGGGGAGTTACTTTGCCTGATGGAGTCAAGTAGAAGCAGAATGCCTTCCTAAAGTTGACTGGATATTAAGGCTTCACCCCTCGAATGGAGTCTTTGTAAAGCCTCTGAGAGCAAGGTGAGGTGCTGCAGCAGGGTCTGCAAGCTTAGGGGGATGTGTTCTCAGTAGGATCACTACGCTGGATGCCTGTAGGGCCAGAAGTAGTTTATCACAGGTCTGTGTGGTACTAAAATGAAGTAAAGAGCAGTATTAACTTGGATATAAGGGTTAATAGCACTGGCATCCTGGTCAAAGATGTAGAGTTGCCTGGCAGGAATTATACCGGTGTCTGAGAAAAGTGTGGTACATATCAGAATCCGAGTTGTCTGTGAGGCGCTTTGGGATACCTCTGTAACAGTACCAGCAGGAGTGGCAGTCTCCATCCTGGATCATCCCACGTTCACTCCTTGAAGGGTGATTGTAACCTGGTCCTACACAGCACAGAACTATTACAAAAACACAGTACTCCACCTGCTGTTCTTAACGCAGTCAGTCTCTCTGTTCAAGAAGTTTGTGTGTTCCAATAAAAACAACCTAGCTGTGCACTTTTCTGTAGCTCTTGCTGAGAACTCTTCCCAGGTTGGCACCTGAATGCCTTACTCTCAGCAGTCAGAGGCTTGCTTGCTCTGTGTGCAGGTTATTGCCATAGAATAGTTAGGACCTACAGCTTCTTTCCTTCCCCATTAAATAGTGGCCTTGTTCAGTATATTTCTTTTTAAAAATTGCTTACTGCTGGAAGCAATGAAGCACATTCTGGGGTTTTGATGGTTGGGGACTCTGGTGATGGTTCCATATAAGATGGGATCTTATTACTTGCTGTATTCTTAACTTCTGCTAATAAAAGAACCAAATCGATTGTTGTCTAGTTTGGGTCTTTCTGTGCTGCATGTGAAGCTTGAAAGAGTCACTCTTGCTTTCTTCCTTCCCAGTGCTTGCAGGCAATGCTTTGTAGGTAAAAGACTTCTGCTGGCACAGAAACCAAACTGATCCCTAAATGCTTGTTTACGTATGGTTGAACCAATGCTTGCTGTATGCCTCCTTGAGCAAAAGCCAGTGGGTAGGTGAGTTTGCGCGACTGAAACATTAGTTCTGTTACATGGTGTCGTCTTGATGGCTATAATTCACATCAAGTATGTGCCTGGTCTTGCTGTAAGATTTCAATACTTGTCTAGCGCATATACACATCACAGCAGACAAAGGTGTCTGTGGACCATGCTGCCTCTTAATTACAGTGCTAATCTCGAGGGAAATTTGTTTTTCCAAAGTCTAGACTTTGATTTGATGCCCAACGGAGTCGCTGGTTGTAGTACGGAGCAGATAGTGTGTGGAGGAAGGAGGTGGTGGTAGGTGTGTCTGGTGCCACTGCTTCATGAAGCTGCTTGTGATAAGAATTCCCCTGACATACAGTTATTCTGAATTTGCAGAGAATGAACAACCTGGGACAATGCATATCCTGTCCCATGTCTGCTTGGTTTTGACCTCTACCGTATTTTTAAAGTAACTTGATGACAAAGTGAGATTGGTGTTAATGCAAAGTTTCATCTTTATTTTGGAAAGTGTAGATGAACCTGTGCTGTAGAGCAAGGGTATAAAGCTACAGGGTGGTCTTGGGGCTGGCTAGCCTTTGTCAGGTCTCTCTGTCCATCCCCAAGTCTCCATCCAAACCTAGGCTAGCTATAAATTCAAAGGTTATCTATTTTTGTACATTCAGAGACACTGTTTTTCAGTGGCTCAGTTTTCCAGGTGGTCTTGCAGATTTTAGAGCAGACTGTGTGTGTACTGTCCCCTTCCTGGCTCCAAGGTTTAAAAGGGCTTTCTCCTGCCAGTGCAGGCTGGGTGCCAGGGGTAACAGGCAGACAAGGGAAGGCAACAAGCTTTGACAAGGAGTCAAACTGGGTGGAGCGTGGTGGAAGGAACAGAAATGGAGATTTATAGACAGTACTGAAAACCCAAAGGTGAAGCACTGGGGGTGAGAGCTTGCAAACAGAAAAATTGGGCAGGCGGGACTGAGGGTGCAAAGAACAAGAGCTGGGGGGGGAAAGAGGTTGGGTGCTGGAGACCTTGTAGGTAAATTTTTAGGTGAGTTGAGATTGAGAAGAGACATTCAGGAGGCCTGGACTCAAATTCCTGGTGTAGAGGAAATGCCTCCCAGCCTGTACCCATGTAAGGGATTGATGGTCTCCTGGTATGCAGGCTTGGGGGCTGGCAGGGGTGGGAAGGAGTGGGGTTTGGCTGAGGAGGGAGTGGGGCTGGTGCTGACCAGAACAGCCCTGTGCCTGCAGTGGAGCCTTCTGCTCCTTCATCGCTGTCCCTCGGCTGTCAGCAAACACCTGTGAACTGCCTGGGCAAGATTTGCCTAATCCTCCTCTTGTGTTGGCTCACACTGAGTCTGGGCACCTACAGCTGTGCTGTTTATCAGTTACTTGAGTCAAGATACATGTTTTGCAGTGACTTGAAAGAGAGCCAGCTCCAGTAAATGACCTGTGACAGCTTGAGGTCTCCGGATGGAATTTTTTATTGATTTTTTTTTTAAATGCAGAGCAAATTCAAGGAGCATGGAGAACATCGGCATCAGATTACACACAAATTACACTAAAAGAAGCTGCCACATTTGAATATGAATTGGGTTTATTCGGTTTTCAGAAAGCAGAATGATACTTCAAAGTTGTCTAGCAGGCTAAAATTGTGCGTCCTACCTCTTCTGCATGTAGCTGTGGCCATGCTTTGCCCTCTCCTAAGAATCACTTGCTTCATTCATTGCAAAGGCTGAACTTACCCTGAGTGTGGATTAAAGTGCTGCAATAAGGGTGAATGTCTAAAGCCATTGCATAACTTTTTAAGGAGCTGGAAATAAATGAAGCATATGATTAGAATGGAGGAGCTGAAGTTGGTTTAGTTGAAGCTATTAGAGGCTTCCCTGCAAAACTGAGGTTTTTTTCCCCTCCTGCCTCCTGCGTGGCATCAAGCAATTTGTTTGAACCACACTCTCCTGCTGGTCAGTGCATCTGTATCTGACATGCCCAAGCTGAAATTCTCCAGGCTGGTTTCCAGGAACACTGAGCACTGATGTGCTCTGAATGAAGTTCCCTAAAAAGATCAGCTCCTTGGAGAGGCTATATGTTAATTCCTAGGTCTGTATTGCTCTTTACGAAGAAGGAATACTGGCCTTGAGCTCATGGCAACATTGAGTGTGTCACACCTGATCAGCTATTTTAACAAAGAGCACTGTAGGAAAAGTGCCTGAGAAAACTCTCTGCCCAGCATCACCTGGGCAGCACTGCAGTTCAGCTGCTGCGAGAGGACCGCGGTGTCGCTGGTCCCTTGTTCACCATCGTGTTCACTGTCAGGTCATTGTGTTCATCATTGCACTCGTGAGCCTGGCACTGCTGCCTGTGCGCAAGGGGGTGGTTTGCTGGCTCAGTCTTATTTCCAGGAGCTTCACCTTTGCTCTTCTCTCCTCTAATAAAATTCATGGTTGGCCAATACAGCTAGTACTGTTTCTGAGCTGGGAGATGTTTGCACTGGAGATTCACGATGGTCTCGCTTATTAGCGGCTTCATCTCTGTAGTGGTGCAACTGGGCACTGAGGCTCAAATGCACAGTTGGCATAAAAACTGAACTGGTCTAGCTTTAAATGAGATGGGAAAATCAGGGGCCTGGCTGGGTTCCAGAGCAGCGATGTGTTTCCCTAACAGAGGCAAATGACACCCAAACTGGCCCCAGTAGCTATCTCTTGTTTTCATCTCTAACCGCACCGAACCTGCGCGTACGGTGTGAGGTTTGCCTTAGCGCTGCCTGGAGCTGAGCTCCCCTAAACTGAAGAAGTTTTCCTCTGCAGCCGACGCCGGGCTGTGGGGCCGGCCGGCAGCCAGAGCTGCTCGCTGTGCCAGAGGCAGGCTGGGGGCAGCTCCCCCCCGGCTCGCAGCAGGAGCAGCCAGGGCTGTGCCATGGGGCGGCAGCTGCTGCTGGGAAGGAGAAATGGGAAGCTGTCCCTCTCAGAAGGTGGCAGCTGCTCCTGCCACCTCCCTGCCTGCTTCTGGCTGTGGCAGCTAGCCCTGGGCTCTGCCCTGGCTCTGGCCCAGCTCCCCAGTCCTGCTGCCCGCAGGGGTGCCCAGGCTGGGTTTGCTGTCTTTGCCAGCGAGCCTCCTGCCAGATTTGAAAGCGATGCTGCATCCCTCGGAGCAGGGCAGGAGCAGGGTCACAGCAGGCTCCAGCCCTTGCTGCCTGGGGGGCGGGCTACTGCTGCCTGAAATTTAGACAAGCAAGCGCAGCTTGGGTTTTTGGGTAGTATGTAACCTATGGCATCGGTGCGCTTGCTCTCCCCAGCGTGGGGGCTGTCTTGGCAGCTCCCTCTCCCATTCCCTGCTGCCCGCAAGAGGCCAGCCCCCGGCATGATGGCCGAGGGACGGCAGGGCCTCCAGGAAGGCTGGTGGCCTCCTGCCACCGTCCCCGCAGCCTTTCTTCCAGGAGGGCCTGTGTGCATCCCTGTGCAATGCACACGCTGCTCCTCATAATGCCGGTGGGAAGGATGGCAATGATTGCCCGGCCCCAGAGGAGCCAAATGGGCAGGGGCTCAGTGCACAGCTCTCTCCCACCACCAGTGGTCTGCTTGGGGAAAGGCCGGGTGCCGGGGCTCCCAAAACACGAGGCAGCAACAGGAAGCAAAGCAGGAAGAACTGATGAAATTTTCTACTTGGCCCACAAGGTATTTACTGAAGAAACATGCTCAGTGGCATTCAAGTGGGGCTATTTATTACAGTTTGCGTCATGCACTGATGATGAGCTGCATTGCTGCGGCTGATGTCATGGAAGGTAATGACAGCGGTGCTCACTGGCTAAGTGACTGAAGGTGTGAAGGCTCTTTTCAAGTGCAGGCAGAGGTGGCGTACGGGGCCCTGCAGCTGGGGCAGGGCAGAGGCCCCGGCGAACAGCTCGTGCTCAGGGATGGGGCAGCTCCCCAATGTCCAGGGGGGACAGGAGCAGCAACCCCCTCCAGCGAGGGTCCAGCCAGCAATGGAGTCACACAGCGCACGGGACTTTGATGTTCCTTCCCCACTTGCTTTCAAAAAATTGCTTTGTGTGAAAGAAAGTGCTGCATTTGGCTGCCCTCACCCCCCTCCCCTGCAAGCAGAGCTTGTGAGAGCACAGCATTTCTGTGCAGAAAGTACCAGTGGGCTTTGTCAGCAGAAAAAGCATCCTGCAAAATACTCTGAGGAGCTCGAGTTTGAGAGGTATGTGTAAAACCAAGCAAGACTGTGGTACAGGTCCATTGTTGTGGCAGAGGAGGGCAGCCCCTTAACCCACTTGGGGTACACGGCTCCTCACTGCAACCGCTGCCGTCTGCAGCCTGGGATGTGCCAGGCTCTTGCTAAATACCAGCCACCTCAGGCCAGCCTGCTGAAAAGCTGCTGCTTTTGTGCCTGCTCCCAATTGCAAACAGCTGCTGTAAATCCAGGGCTGATTTTCCTGCTATTTTATAGGATGAAGTCATCCCCGTCTGGTCATACTCAAAGGCGGTGTCATCTGTCTGCTGTGCCCAAGGCATGAGTCAAGGGAGGGTACGTGTCCGTGACGCTGTACGAGGTGTGTGTCCCGGCCCGCGCCCTCAGTGCCCAGCACAGCATTTGAGGGTCAGACAGGATTATCTCAGCCTGCAGCGGGGCTGTTCTGAACCCTGTAGGATTGTACCAGAGAGATTTCAGGTCCCTTCCCAGCTCCCTCTCCACCTGCCTGGGAAGAAACTGGCTGCAGGTTTAGGGCTTGTGAAGCCCCTGATTTGTGTGGCAGGCAGACGTGGCCGGGTGGGTCTGATGGACACCCCTCCCTGCAGAGCATCGCTTGTGACTTTTCTCCCATCGCATTTTGCCTTAATAGAATAAACCCAGATGCCTACAGTTTGCATGCTTACGGGGGTGGACAGGATCTTGCAGGAGCTACAGCTGTGATTTATAGTGCCACATCTGGAAGTGAGAGCTGGCTCCTCTCACAGCTGCTTCGCTGCTGGTTGGATCCTCTGGCCTCAGATCTCTGCTTTTGCTGACCTATTTTTGTCTGCTGTGCCCAGCACATGGCTGAAGAAGTTGGGAGCTGGAGCAGCTGCTCTTCCTGGGGATTTGTCTCGCTGTAGGGTCGTGAGCTGCTCTCTCTGCCGGGCAAGCAGAGCAGGCGGTGGAATTTGCTTAACCCCATGCTGGAGACCAGAAATGGGTAGGTGTGCTTGGGGTCTGCTTTGCTGGCAAAAAACAAGCCAGCCATTTGCCTTCCAAAGCTAAAAAACCATACCTGGGTGCGGCTTATCCCCCTGTGGATCAGCAGCACTGTGGGAAGAAAAGGGCTGTGTTTGCTTCCTAATAAATGGCTTAAGGCAAACCTCGTGTCCAGAAGCAGGAGTAAAACTGGGTGCTGCAGTGTGAATGTGCTGCCACCCCCAGGGAGCAACGGCATGGGCCCCCAGGAGCTGCTGTGGCCAAGCGTACCCACCAGGGTTTCGAGGGCAGCTGGGGGGGGGGGGGGCAGGGAAGGTCCCCTCTTCCTCCCTCCCTGCAGTGAGCCTGGGAGTGATTCTATAAATCTATAAATCACACTCCCAGCAGCAAGGAGTGCCCCCAGAGGGTGCCTGGCACTGCCCAAAGGTGCTGCTGGAGCTTCCCGGGGACCCTGGGGTCTCCTCCAGCCTCCCACAGAGGACCTGGATGAGGAGGGGTGTCTAGGACATCCCTATGAAGCACTGAGTGCAAGTGTGGGGGCACAGTGGGAGCAGGCAGTGCAGCCCCATGAGGGGCACAAGGAGACGCCTTCCCCCCATGCCCCTGCAGCCAGAGGCTGGGGAGCTGTGCCGAAGGAGCGGGGCACCCCCCAGCGCTGCCCCACTCAGCTGTGGGGCCATGCTTTGCCCTCACCCCCTCACAGGGACCACTCTCCTGTACAGATGCCCCAGAGCATCTCCTGACTATTAGTTGCCATCCGGTTTCACCCCCCATCCCCAGCTCAGGCCGTGCAGCGTGGCTGGGAGGGGAGCTGTTTGCTGCGGCGCACGGAGGCACCAGGGGGGCAGCTGGTGAGCTCTGGAGGAGGCAGCGTGGGCTGGTGGAGCAGGATGCGACCTGTGGGACTGGGGCAGTGCAGGCTGAGGCCGAGTGCTGGGCATCCGCTGCCTGCCCCGGCAGGGCCCAGCCAAACCTGCCAGCCGTGCCCACAGCCCAGCTCGCGCTGCCCAGCGGCTGCCTGGGGAAGCCCTGGCACGGCAGCACCGGCAGCTCTGTGCATGGCGCCTTTTGCTTTAGCCGGATGCGCCCCAGCGCTGGCTGCAAGGAGGGAGATGTCCATCCTCCTGCTGCTCACTGCAGCAGCTTGACGCTGTGGTGTGCAAACGGAGTGCATGGCTCTACAGCCCAGTTTCCAGTGTGTGCTCAGGTTTTAAGTCAGGGCAAACCTTATTTTTTGCTTTAAGAAATAATCCAGTTACCCCTGTCCTATTCCCTCCAGTTACAACCTATGCACAAACTCGCTGTAGCAGCTAAGGTGGGCGTAATTCACATCTTCACTGTCTCACTGCCAGGCTCTTCACAGACCCATGTTTATTGCGGATTAATGCACCTGAAATAAAACATGGCTTGTATGCGGCAGGGCAATGTGTATTTGTGTATCTGTTTTAAGCAGAGTGGAGATGGGACCACTAATCCTTTCTGACAGGGAGGTCACCCTTGAGAGCACTGCCCCAGGAGGGCAGGCACCGCGGGCAGGCGCAGGGAGCTGTGCCAGCTGGTGGGGGATGCCCTGAGCTGGTGGCTCCTCCATCTGCGAGTGGCTCCTGACTCCTCGGCCTTGACAGCGGCCTCTTTTCCCTCCACGCTGCCTTCGTCTTCCTCGGCTGCTTCTTGCTCTGATAAGGTCACTGCATCTGAAGCCTGGAAACCATCTCCACCTCCAGATTTACTTCTAGTACTGCAGTTGTTCCTCTCCTCTTTGCTGTAACACTGCCTCCAGCAAGGCAGAACCCACCACAGCAGGAGCTGTAACATCCTGAAAGGTCTCCATGAGGACATGGTTGTGACCAGTACGGTCCCCTTAGTGTTGGGTGACATCGGTGGCAGGGGGGGGCAGCGGCCGTACTGACCCTAGCACGCCTGGGGTGCATTTGTGGGCTCCTGCTCGCATGGGGATAAAGCTCTTTCCCATAAAACTGCCCTGTGCAGCAGCTGCTCATGGGTCTAACCCCAGCGGCAGTGGCTGCAAGAGCGGGTGGCTTGGGGGGGCTCAGCGAGGAGCCCCGCAGCTCCACGTGGCCAGCACGGGCAGCATCGCTCGGCAGGCAGCACTGCTCGTCAGGCAGTGAGTGAGGAGGGAGTGGGCACTTGCCCTGCAGGAGGTGGCAGATTTCAGGGGGCCCGGAGAGGCACAGGGGGCTCCTGACCTGGCCCACCGGGCAGAGGAGGCCAAGGCAAGGTGCTGCCTTGCTGGCCTGCTAGCCTGCTCCCTCGGTGCCACCATGGTGTACCCACGGGTGCTGGTGTGGATACAGATGGGGACTGTGCAGAGCTCAAGGTAAGACCCTGTTTCCATCTAGCCATTGGCTGTAGCATCCCCACCCCAACATGTACCCCGCTGATGCCAGGACCCCCACCCTGCCTCAGAGGTGACAGAGAGCCATGGGCTGTGTGGTGCAGCTGGCTGGTTCATAGCGTGCGCTGCACGGCCGGAGGCTCATCTTCCCATAGCTCCGGTAAAAACAGCGGCGCAGTGACCAGGAGCACTCGTTGGCATCCCCAGGAGCTGCAGGCAGATCCCTGATGGCCAGGCCACCACAGCTGCATTTATAGTCCTTCCACCTGCACCCTGTCCCCATGGGTTCAGTGGGGAGAGGAGTTTCTGGGCTGTAGTGTAAGGCTGTGACTAGCACCAAGCATGACATGATGAAGCCTAAGTATCTATTTAAAATATGCCATATATTTGTTTTAAACGAGATGGTATGGAGCAGTTCATACAAAAAAAAAAAAAAAGGAAAAATAGGTGCTCTCCACCCATTGTCTGTAAAGCTCTGTAAGAAATGGCCTGTGCCCACCAGCTGGGGAGGCCAGGCTCAGGGCAGGGGACTGCTCGCCCCAGGACATCCAAGAGCAGCTTCAACCAACAGGGCAGTGCTGCTCCGAGGTGAAAAGTGCCCATTTCTTAGCTGCTTCTGCAGTGAAAGCAGCAGGGAACACCCCTCCCACCTCTTTTGGTGGGTCATACATGACCCCTTCCCCGAGGTAAGTCCACATCTAGACAAGAATCTGGATGGTGTGCTAGCAGTGTTAGGAGAGGTCTCCTTGGCAGAGCTGATGTAGCTGCAGCTAACTAGTCAAGCCATGCTACTTCCCATCGTCCGGTTGCATGTTATAGTAGTGCAGTTCAGGTTAGGCGCCGTGTCCTGCCCCTGAGAGCCTGGTCGAAGACCACCTCCAAGACCAGGACGTGCTGCTGGCAGGGCTGTGCCTGGGCTGCTCCAGTCCCAGGAGCTCAAAATCCTGGTGGCTCCCACTGAGGGACAGGCAGAAGGCATCCCCTGCCCCTCCTGCTCTCCTAAGACCAGATGTGCACCACTGAGCCCTCTGCCTCCTGAGGCAAACCGCCCCAAACTGGATCCAAGGGAGGCAGGGTGACAGTGAAATCCAAGCCATGCCGAGGACCGTGGCAGCCCCAGCTGTGAGACAATGGCCGGAAGGAGCAGCTCAGCAGGTGGTGTGCCGGGAGCCGACCCTGCTGGTCCTCGCACAGGCCTTTTGCTGCAGACTTTTGAGGCAGGAGCAGCTTCCACTGTCGGCACCACACTGGACCTTGCGGTGAAGGATGCAGGACATGCGGCGCTGCATCGTTAACACCTCATGTCCCCAGGGAGTCACCGTGGGTGTCCCAGAACGGCCTGTGCCCCCACCTCCTCCCCTTCCACTGCTCCAGCCAGCAGCAGCCCTGTCCTCCTGGGTCTCTGCCACATAAGCGCGTTGCAGGCAGCGTCATCGTTGCAGGCAGCGTCACCGCAGGAGCAGTGCCAGGGGCAGGAAGCGCAGCATCGGCGAGATGGAGACTTCAGCAGCACCACCGCAGTCTTGGGCATTTTCCTGGGAGATGGGATAGAAGGCGTCAGCTTGCTTACTGCCAGGGTGGCAGCTGGCGGAAGGAAGGGAACCAACCCCTCGCCATTGGATGGGGGAGCAATGCCTGTGGCCAAAAGGAAGGCTCACTAGGGGCAGAGGAAGGGACTGGTTTGATGCCCATGGGCCATCGCAGCCACCTGTGAGCTAAGAAGCCGCTTAGCTCCTTGGCTTTTGCCATGCCCTGCCCTGTACCCTGAAACCCATCCCTCAGCTTTGGAGGTTGCAGCAGGATCAGCTCCTGCCTGCACATCCCTCCTGTAGCTCCTTCCAGAGTCCCCTGCCCGTGAGTGCGTCGCTGTGCCTGCTCCTGGCTCCATGGGGCAGGGAGAGGCAGCTGGGCTACCTCGCACACTGTGCCAAGGCGTCTGGACCAAAGCCCTGGCAGCCGGAGAGCTGCCTGCTGCCACACCAAGCCCAGGTTGCAATCGGGGCTCTTCCAGCAGGTGAACCCCCAGAAGAAACCCAGCAACCCTGTGATGTCTGAGCTGAAGCCTCTTCCCAGGTGTCACTGGCGTGACCGTCCTCCTGCTAGGAAGCCCCTTGGGGAGTCACACAGCTGTGTCTGGGGCCAGCCAGTGGGATGGGCACGTGATGTACACCACACAGGGGTGCAAGAGGAGACGTGTGCATGGGCACAGGCACGCTCATGATGAAACCCAGCTGTGTGCTCTCCATCCCTCCCGCGCTGCCCCGGGGTACCTCGGGGTGAAACGCATGGCACGTGTCTGGCCGCCGCCTCAGCTTCTGGGAGCGCATCCGTTCACACTTCACTGAAGCGTTATGTGCAAGGCTGTTAAGGACACTAGCAGTGGCAGGCAGGGAAAAGGGGGACAAGCGCCACACAGACCCATGGGGCCCTGATGCAGGTCATCTAGGTGTAACTGCACAGTCTGGGAGACAGAGCGAGGAGGACAAGGGAAGGGCAGGTCACCCCGCATGGGCTGGAGACATCTCCAAGTGCTATAAGATGGCAAGGAACAACAGGCAGCCGAAAGTGGCCAAAGTGCAAGGAGAGGGCTCAGCTGCATGGTGGCAAGCTGTACCATGTCACTGCCCTTGCGAGGAGCACAACATGAGGACCAGCAGGGATGGGTTACAGAAGCACCTGGGAGCAGTGTCGGGGAGCGAGCCCAGCTGTGCTCACCCCACCACTGACCCTTTCTCCTGGCCTGTCCCACCCTCATACAGCACACCTGACAGCCTGGCCGGTTGAGGCTGGCTTCCTCTTGGGGGGCTGGAGGGCAGGACTGTCACCTCTTCTCCACCATACCTCAACCCTGCCCACTCCGTGTCTCTCTCCCTGGCTGTCCCACAGGTCAGGTCATACCCTCCGCCCCTGTGGTAATTGCCATGGGAGCAGGTCTTCTGCCCCACCAAACACGGAGCTGAAAGGGCCTGAGGAGCCGTGCATCCCTGCTGCACGTGGAAGGATATATTTAACCTCTTTCACATCCAGCAGGACAGGTGGGAAGACACTGCAGTCACAGGCAGCATCCGTGACGAGGAGCAGGAGGTTACTGCTGGTGATCTGCTGCGCCACGAACATCCTGTGAAGAAAAGATCGGGCGGGAGAAAGCACATCCCTCCCGCTGCAGCGCCAGAGCAGCTGCCCCAGCACCACCTGGCCCACTGCAAAGAGATCCAAAGAAAACAGGTATCGTCGGAAATGGGATGTCAGCAGGAAGCAGGAGAGACAGAGCGAGCAGCTGTGCACATGGGAGAGGTGGTGTTATCACACCTTTTTGTCCTCAGGAAGCTCTGAACTGGCTCAGATTTACAACTCCACACTAGGCACAAAAGCGAAAATCAAACCCAACCCCCAAGCAAGCAAGCAACCAAAAATACCAACCAACACCCAAAACCCAATGCAAGCCCTCCCCAAAGGGGCAGCACATCACAGCAGATGACACCTGAGAAGGCCTGGTTTCACCCACAGGCGTGCCAATGCCCAGTCAATGCGTAGCTATGCATATGCTTCTACAACAGAAGCGTGTATGTACTGCGCGGTCCTGCAAGTGGCAGAGTTTTGCTAAATTTCATGTTACTGGAGCAAGAAATGGAGGATCACAGTAGCATTGTACATTACGTTGGTGTGATGGGACTGACCAACTCGTGCTTGGTCTTGCCTACTGCCACAAAAAACATGCAGTTTCACTTTGCGGCCACAAGTTCACCTGTCTCTTCCCCTCCCCATCGGACAAGCAGACTACAGAAAGGTCCAGTGACAAGCACGGGCACGTGCCGGTGAGGATGTGTCTAGATGTAAGCATTTGCCCGAGGACGTGCACGTGAGGGCTCACGGAAGCACCACCACCTGGTTGTGGAGGCGGCGGAGGGCTTGCATGGGCAGAGCGGATGAGGGCAGGCACGTGTTTCAGCTGTGTGCAGAGTTTTGTGCATGAGTGTGCGTGCACATGCACGTGCGTGGGCAGCTCAGCCATGTCGCTGCGCTCACGAGGCTGCACGCGTCTGTGACTGTGGGTTTGCACGACGGCAGGTGCGTGTCTGCAGCACCTCTGGGCAAGCACGGGTGTGGCAGGGGGTGGTGGCGTGCGTGTCCAAGCGTACGCATGACGCAAGGCGCTGCATGTGTCTGGGCAGCTCACCAGCATGTGCCACCCCCCCCCCCCGATGCCCTGCAGGCATTGCCTGCCCTCTGCCAGTGCGGAGGCTGCGGCCAGTGCTCCGCTGCCTGCCCGCAGGCTGTGCTGCTGCCGCCGGGCACCGGAGGCCGTACAGCCCTGGCAAGGAGCCTGCAGGCTGGGCTGGGGCTGCTGGGCATGGGGAAGGCCACGGACAGCGGGCCTGCGCTGGTGGCAGGGCTGCAATGCTGCAGCTGGTACGTGGCTCTGTGCGCTCCTGGTCCTGCTAACCACCTCCCAGCCAAGGGGAGGGCTTCTGGATTGGACATACAAGTTTGTGAGGATGCGCCCACTGCACCGACCAACCTGACTGCACCAGAGGACCGCCCTGCCCCCCTGCTTATTCACCACCTAGTCTCTCTGCCTTCTAGCCTCCAGGGATTTCTGTATTCACGTTCAGAGGTGTTGAATGTCACATACTGCAGCAAGCAACCATTTCATTAGTATTCCTGGCTGATGACTGCTTTGGGAACTTTGACAAGCAGATTTTTAACCCATGCACAACTTCAGTAACCAGGATAGAGGTCCCTCACACACCAATCTGCAAGCCAACTTTTTGCCCAGCCTATCCTCGCTCCACCGGGAATCACCTGGGCTTGTGACGGGGAAAGCCTGCATGCCCCTGTGGACCACTGGCTGATGCTCCACAGAGCCTGCGTCGGGGCACGTGTCTCTCCTGAAATTAAAAGATGCACAAGAGATGTCCCCAGGACCCGGAGGCACTCAGCTTATTCACTGGAGCTTATTGCACCTACACAATACGTTGTTGTCACCAAATCTGCAATCTCTTCTTCTAAAACAATGTTTGGCAAGGCCTGGTTTTCCTAATGCCGTGCTGACTAGTGCAGGCTGTTTTCCTAACCTTTAAGTCTTTCCTGCAGTTGGTCCAAGACTGAAGTCAGACTAGGTAGGATTGGGGTTTTTTTTTTGAAAAGAGGGATTCCAGTCAGATCTGTTTGGATGCCTCACATTAGGAAAAGCTGGACCAGTGGAAATTCATCCTTCTGGCGCCTTTCCGTATGCGATTGCTGATGGTGCTATGCAACGGCTGAAAATGGCCTCTTTTCACAATGACTTTTCTGTTATATTGGATGTTCATTCTCTTAAAATGAAAATGGAAAATAAAAAAGTGGACCTGTGTTTTCATTTCTTTCAGTTTAACACTTCTTCCCTCCCACCCTTTTTTTTTTTCTGTAGAAAAACAGAAAAGAGGGAAAATAAAAAAAGGAAAAGGAAAGCCGAAAGCGTTGCAAAAAGGAAAAATTTCTAAGGAGAAAACTTTTGCCAGAAATGTGAAAAAACAGAGAAAGTTCCTTTCTGAAATCTGTGGAATGGAAAGATATACCTATTTTTAAATGCTCTTTCCCTTGTTCTACAGCCACCTCTGCTTATTAACAGATGGTTTAATTTATTTTTTTTTCCTCCCCTTTACTAGTATGTTGTAACTCGGTCATTTCACCTCCTCGTTGTCCAGCGTGGCTGTTTAGCTCTGCTCTGTGGGCAGAGCTGCGGATGTGGTGGTGGCCACGCGATGGGCACAGCGGCACGCGACTCTTCTCAGGTTGTTGCCGTCGCCGATGGGCTCCGTGACAAGGCTTGTGTGCCATCACAACCTGGGGAGCCCCCAAATGAAAGGGAAGTTGCAATGCTTACTTTTGGCAATCTCCGCAGTCGATCAGTCCGTTGGTCTCCTTGATGGCCGGCTCGTACACGAAAACGGGGTACTCGGTGTCGCAGGGCTGCAAGGTGTCGTGCTTCTTGTGCTTGTGAGCTGCGATGGTAAGGAGACACAGTGAGGAATGAAGGGCAGAGGATCATATAGGAGTGGTCTGCACTGAGATGGAAGCATTTAAAACTAGTGATGTATGTTGCAGTAGCAGCCTGTCCCCCCCCCGACAGTGTCCAAGAGCAGGTGCCTACCAGAGCAGAAGAGGAAGGAGATGCTGCAGAAAGCAGCCAGGCAGTGATCCCTGCTCCCACTAGGTGGTGTGGGAAAACCGGCCTATGTGAGAAATGTGCCCGATATTCCCACTCGCCTCGCCAGGTGAGGCTGGACCCTGCCCTGCAGAAGCCGCAGCCGTGGGGCCGCAGCAGTCGCAGCACCCCAAGGACTCCTGTGGCCAGTTATGCAGGGGCATTTGGGCACTGGTACCCCTGTGTTCGAAGGAGAGGAGGATCTACCAAACCAGTGGTTTTAATAAAGTCCCTTCTGCCTAACCCAGGCCTGGCTTGTGCACTTTTTTAAACATTCAGAATTGTGACTGGTCTGGTCCTCAGTGCCCGTGCTGAGGGATCTGCCCCTCCTGAGACCCTGTGTGTCCGTGGTGGGGTTCTCCTTCAGCTGCTGATCCTTCCTGAGCCCTCTGACATTTCAGAGTGAGCCCACAGCAGGTAGTTCGAGAGGTTGAATACATGTCACATTAAAAAGAGAACATCGCCAGCAAACAGATCTGGCCTGAGACCACAGGGAAGCAGACGACGGCTCTCGAGGACCCGCAGAGACACGGCTAACGAGTGGCGCTGGCTCCTGGAGGGAGCCATCCGCCGCAGAGGCAGGGAGCAGCTGCTCCATCACTCATCAGTCACACTCTGTGGGACTCCCAAACTAATTTGGGGATGAGGGGGAGCTGAACCGCCTTACTGAGCCTCCCTCGAGAAGCAAGGGCATCCTTTCTAGGAGTTCCGCAAAGTCTGCCTTGCCTGAAACTACTGCTTTGGGCCCTTCTGGCAATTATTGTCTGCAGTTGGAGATAGCAAAGCCAGCTCCTGCCTCTGTAAGACACGGGGGAATGTCACCGATGGAAATGCGAGGCTTTGTTGCTAGGGGAGAGGTGGTTGCAGCTCAGCCAACAACAAGTATGAGAAATGGTTTCTACATCAGCTTTGGGTCTGAGCACAAAAGACTCGCTCCACAGCCCTCTACCCACACAGTGGCTGCAGGCAGCCCTGCCGAGGGGACGGACAGAGAACAGAGTCCTTCCGATGTGGAGGACGACCGGCTTATCCCTTGCAGCAGCGGCACTGAAGTTTTATAGAAAAATGCAGCAACAGGGGTTTTAATCAGTAAATGTATGGTAAGAAGGCAGCAAGAGGGCATCCATGATGCTGATGGGTAATTTGCATCACTATAAAACCCTTACTGAGAGCTATGGTCTCATCTTCCCTGACACTGCCGGAGCACACAGAAAGAGGCAGGCACCACCCCGGGGAGCTTGCCATCTAAACAATGTGGATTACTTGAGAGAGAGAAAAGCCAGATGATATCCTCTGATTTTTCTCTCTGTCACGGCAATCCAGCAACACAAGACATCCATTAAGAGCCAGGTGCTGCAGCCCAATCTCCTCTCTAATGCCTTCCCCAGGTGAATACGATGGGGACTCAAACACCACCCTGCAGGCCAGAGTCCCCTGTAGTTGTGCCTTGTGCTTTTCTTCTCAGCTTTCTGAAAATGCCACTCACAAGGCAGCCTCCTGCTTAAATCCTCCCAGACAGCGTGACCCGCCGTTTGGTATCATGGTTAGGTTCATTTTGCACAGATCCAAAAGCACACAGGGCTTGATTTCAGCATGATGCCTTGTTCTGAATTCACCCTGGATTCACAAGAAATTAATCAAGTAAACTCATCATTTCAGGGTCCGGCAGCAACTCTGCCGCGGGCCAGGAGCTGCCTGCCTGTGCTCTGCCACTGTTTGCTGTCCCTCTGTGCAAACCCCACACTGCAGAAGCATGGAAAAGCCTCTTCTGTTTTTGCAAACGGAGAACGCCTCTGACTAGTACCTGTCACAGGGACGAACAGTCCTGAGGACATTTGGGACAAGCAGTAGAAGACCCTATTACTGAGATGAATTTCAAGGGCTTAGATGCTTCTGATGAAACATGCGGAATATCCCTGTTTATGCTGTAAGGAGAGAAGCTGCAACGCTTTCTGGCTCAGACCAGCTCCAAAGCCGGTACCTGTATTCCAGCCAGTGAAGTCCCTGATGGACTAAAGGAGTGTGAGGAGCAGAGTGGGGGCCCTTTCCTTCAGCCTTAATTCACTGTAGCAGTAGCTGGGAAAACAGCTCCAAACTCTGAATCAGGTGGCCAAACTACCGCCAAGGACAGACCCTCTTAGGGACATGCTTGTGGCAAGACCAGGCATTGGTCCCTCAGCCACAAACCATCAAAGTCCCGCTGAGTTACCCCTGGATTTGCAGCACTGGGTGACCAGGGCTTGTCTGTCGGAGACAAACTGTGCCAGTTCTTACTCAGAAGAACAGCTGTAATGACCACAGAGGTGACTTTTGGGGCACAACTGCTTTGGGGCACATTTTTTGGGCACAACTGCTTGCAAGACTTTGACATATTGCTCATGTCAGGAGTGTCAAAGGGTCTTGACATAGCAGAGACTTCATCCGGGTCCTCATTTTTGCCCTGTCCCTCATAAAAAATGACATCCTTCACTAGCTCCAGCTTCCTGGTGTAGCGTCATCAAAGCAGATGGAGTTAAAGCAATATAAAAAACAGTGGTGTGAAGGATGGGGTGCAGGGAGCGGGAGAATGAGACCATCGGCTTGGAAGATATGGGATGGGCCGAACTATGCCTTGGTGGCACTCAGAGGAGCAGCCCGTGCCTCTGGAGGTAAGCAGTGGGAAGGGCACCGGGTTTAGTCCCTTCAGGGGTGCTTTTGTCACTGGCAGTATGAGCTACGTCACTCACAGAAGTTGCATTTCTGTTTGAGTCTTTCACAGCCATCTGCAGTTTGCCTTGCTCTGGGTTAACTTCATCACGTGCACCATGCTGTATTTTTTAACTCTGCTAAATTGGCACAAGTCCCCTGCACAGACCGTCTTAAATCAGTTTCTTGGCACAGGCTAAATGAAAAGAAGCCACTTTAAAATCTCCTAACTTCTGCACAGAGACAAGACCTATGACAGAGATTATGCTTAAGCCTACTGCCACTTAATTTGCTTGGAAGCAACGCAGCTGCAGCAGTATTGAGAAGTTCAGAGCAGCCCAGTAGCGTGTACATCATCAGCAAAACGCTCGGGCTGAGCCTCTGCACGCACACGCCGGACATCAAAACATTATCAGCTCTCTGAGAGTCTGGTGGTCAGGGATTAGTAAACAGTCAGAGGAGTTGATAACAAATTGCAAACTTTATAGCAAAGAGCGAGTTAATTCCAGGCTGTCATTTCTACCATCTGCACTTCCAGAAAGACTTTGTCAGACATTTGGCAACCAACCCTTCTGAGTAGCAAAGGCAGCCACCGTGCCTCGTTATGAACTATACTGCCCAGATAGTGAACTCTTTCCCACCAGCATAAATCACGGCTAACTGCACCCAAGTCAGTGGATTTACTCTGGGACTCGAGGCAAAATCTGCCACTTGGTTACAAATACAAAACACAGAATTTAATCAATTATCTTGTAGAATATCCTCTGTGTACATTACCATGCAGTCAAAAAGAAAATTTTCTAAGCTACAGATTTCTAGAAATAGTCCTTTCTAGGCTGCATGCCTTGGCTAGAAGTATTTTTGTCTTAATTAAAGGCTTTCAAACTTGTGGTGATGTCCATAAAAGCAGAAGCCCTTACAAACAGAGAGAAGAATGAGATGCTGAAAGCAGTGAAAAATCTGTGGAAGCAAACATGTCTTCTCACTACCTCTCAAAAGCAGATTTGCATGATGAGTGCAGTCTGAATATATCATGCCCGTATTCCAACGGCAAGTCTTGTCTTCCCAGAAAGCAAGAGAACTTGGGAAGCAGAAATAGGCTCAGGGCTGCAGACCCAGAGGCGTACAGTCAGGCATTAGATCCCTGACCATTAGTTCCTCTGCTCACACCCGTGAATGAACGTGTGCTCAATTTCTCTCTCACAAAATGTCTCTTTCTCTCCATACTTTGTGCATATACCAGCCTTGGCAAGCAGTCAAGAAAATGTTAACATCTCTGGCAAAAAAATTACAGCCCCTTCTTAACAGCATGTGCAATCCATTTCTTCCAGCCCCAATAGTATTCTTCCACCCTCCTATTCCCTCCCCTTCACATGGACACTCATTTATTTCATCCATAGCCATACTCTCTTTCTCTTCCTCTTCTTCATACAGTAAGACACATTCCAACTGTCTGTGTTTGTCTATCTCTGTCTCACACATACGTCTTGCTGGGCAGAGAGCAAATCACCAAATATAAGCTAGATATGGAAGCAGGGAGATACGAACACAGCCACAGTCTGGACTCTGTCTTGGAGGGATTTCTAACTTGCCCCTAGGAGCAGATTTATGAGCTAGAGCATATACTTATCAGTTGAACTGCTTGAAAGTAATTCTGCATTATCCTGGAGCTGGGCTGGTATTCATCAGAAGGAGCTAAGCCATGGGGTGTGGAAAAGAAGACTTAAGTTGCCTCTTAATATCTGAAGTCTATGAAACCTGTATAGTTTTTCCTGCAAGAAGCCACAGGTTGCTCTTTGCTTTTGGCGTAACAACGGTGAAGAGCGGGGCAGGTGGGAACCGCAGTGAAGGACATGCCACGGTACGCAGGCTGCAGGCACATCTATGCCCAGCAACAAGTGATGGTTTTGTCTGCGCCTGCAGTCTCTGATGAGGCTGGTGTGTCCCTTCTTTTATTGACTTCTCAGTGACAGACCTTCAATCACCAGCTCAGCCAGCTAAATGAGCCACAGCATCGCTTGCTGCTTTGCAGTGCAGAGAAATAGAGCCAGGCACTGCCTTGTCCCTGTCACACCTTCCTGCAAGTTCCCCATTGTCCAAAAGGTGGAAAAAAGTCTTTCCTAGCCTGGAATTTCTAACTAAATCCTCCTTTTTTTGCTGTGAAGTGGTTCTACTTACAGTGATGGAAGACAGCCTTGGCTGGAAAAGTCGCATGACACACACAGACACACAATGAAGATGGAGCCACATCAGTTTCACATGATGGCAGTGCAGTGAAGAGATGAATTTGCACACAGCAGTCATGGAGGTGATGCAGGAGAGACATGAAGAAAGCACAAAAGGAAACGACAATGAGCAGTGCAGCAGTGAGAATCCCCCTCCCTTTTTCCTCGCATTTCCTCGAGACAAGTGTAAATCAAACTGCAGCCATTTAGCAGCTCCCTGCAGGAACACCAGGTCTGTCTGTCTGTCCTCCAGAAAGAGCAGTCCTTCCTGCACTGCCGCAAGTACTGTACTTGCTCATCTGACTCTTCCCCACTGATTTCTGCATGGGGCGGCTCCCCTTATCCTGCCGTGTGTTAAGCAGCAGCCAGGGCCACAGAGGATAGCTGCAACTTCTACCGCCATCTCTGGCGATCCTCTTGGGAGGAGGTGAGTGGGACCTAAACAGTACCCAGACACTGGGCTGGTTCTCTGACTAGAAGGAGATTTTGCTTTCTAAAAACGACCGTTTCCCCATTACGTCAGGAGAGTTCAGTGCAGAAGACTCAGCCCCACAGTGAGCAGGGAAGGTACTGCTGTCTCCCCTGAAAGCACCATTAGTGCTGAATAATTAGTGAGGGTGCAATAACGGCATCTACATGGCTGCGCAGAGCACTCCTCACCTTTCCCTTTGCGTTGTCTCAAGGCCATTAACATCCCCCCTGTCTGCAGGGGCAGGGATGAGACCACAGAGACTCCTGGGATGTTTTGAGCAGACAGCACTGCAGCTGCAGGGCCGGTCACTGGATTTCAGCCCAGACATAACTCTTGTTGCACTCGTGTGCCATCATCTCCTCTCTTTCAGAGTTCAGTGGGCATGTGAAGACCTTCAATGTGTTATTGAACCTTACAGGCTTCTGGCTAGCTTCCTGGGACCCCTGCTAGGCTCCAGAGAGCCTGCTGCTCCAGCTCTGCTCTCTCCTGTCCCCCTGACCACCTCAGGAAAGGCTGGAAGGGGCTCTTTCCAACCCAAAGGCTTTGCAGCTGACAGTTTCTCTCATCCCAATGCAGGCAGGGTGGGGTCCTTGGAAAGAAAAGCCTTCCACGACCCCAGCAGCTACCCTGAGGAAAGCAAACAGCGCGCTCTGAGCTGCACACGCCTCACCCTGACTGCCCTGGTGCCCTGGCAGCCTGAAATGGGGGTGGGAGTTGGGGGGAGACAGGGTGGTGGTGGGAACTGGAAGCTGGATTGCAGTGTCCACAGAGGGAGAGGTGGCAGAGCAGATGGCAGGCTCCTCGTACGAGGCCAGGCATCCCCATCCAGCTTCTTCTGCCTCCAGTGGCTGTAACACTCACGTGCTATGGGGCGGCTGGACCCTTGTGTACTCACCATCTGCCAAGTTGTCTGAGTGCCAGAAGCTACTCATGTTAAACTCCAAAAGGAAGCTGTCAAAAGAGCAAGAACAGAGGATGCTTTTTCAGCAGCCTGGAAGGATGCAGGTGTCAGGGAGATGGCCCCGTCGCCTGGCGAGTATCAGTTCTAAAATGTTTACTAGGAGTTTGCTGGCAGTGGAAGTCTGAGGGTTTTTTTTTTAATCTTTTTTTTCCTCTCCACATGATAGAGTGTAGCACTGTATCATGGGATCTGTACTGCGGAATATCTGAAAGGGGTTTTTCCTGAAGTACCTGCTGTGCAGGGGCCTCATCAGTAAAGGAAGGACTGACTATGGCAGCCCTTGAGGTCAGGAGGGGATTCAGTCACCGTGAGACCCACCTGAGGAGCTGGCACGGATGGCCATCAGGGAGCCCATATTCTGTCTACGTGAAGGTAGCTGCACATCACATTGAATTCTTCTGTACCAATACACTCAAGCCCTCGGAGCTGGATCTTTCCCACACCTCCCCTTTTGCATACCCAGCAAGCTGAGCAGCAGCACTTGCATCCTAATTTGAGCTTGAACTCCAATTCCCCCCAGCAGTTTGAGGTGAGCCCAAATCCAGAGCTTGATTCAAGGCCTCCTCTCTCTCCTCCCTTGCCTGTCACTCAGACCTGAGCTCCCTGGCTTCCTTCCTTCAGCCTTCGCCCCATGTTCGCTCATCCCAGGCAAAGGAGGCAGGCAGGAGGACTTCACATCAAGGATCTGCACGAGGACCCGGGAGACCCAAGTCCTATTTCTGACTCCGCTGCTTTGTACTGAGTGACTTCAGGTAAATCCCAGACCTGCTCTGGGCTCCTGCCTCTCAAAATGGGAGTAGTAATAGCTTTCTGTCTCCCAGGAGTCAGGCGCTGAGCTGAATGTCAGCAGAAGGCTGAGAGCAATGCCCTGCGTGGGTGCCTCTGCTTGCAGCTTTCTCAGCTCTCGCCCCCGTTGGTCTGAGCCTCCCAAACACCCCCATCTTTTGGTACTCACATGAGGAAATCACTTATCAGCCATTTCACTGCAGCTAGAAAGGCATAAATTGGCTGGAGAACAAAAGAAGAAATGAGAAATACCATAAGGACTTGGTCACAGAGTTTATAATTGTTATGCAGGACCCCACGTTTCAGACCAATTCCCTGCACTGATCAGAGCTCTTGAAGACAGGCTGGAATTCAAGGTCTGGGCATCACTGGAAAATATTCAAAATACATCAGAAGCCAGTGGAGCTGCCTTGCTACTAATAATATCTTCTCACCCCCTCCCCGTCAGGGTCAGGGAGTTTATCACAAATGTATGAAGGACTTTGAAGATGTAATTGCTTGATGATTTCTCTCCAGTATGGATGACCTTGAGAGCTCAGAGCAGGAGAGAAACACAGCTAAATGGGACACCACCAGTTTAGGATGCTTTTATATTCTGATAGCAAGTGGTGTTTCTGGGACAGGCTACAGCATTGCCCAGGATTTAGTATTGTCTGCCATTGATTGATTATCCTTAACTGTGCTTTCATCCAGCTTTTCCTCAAGATGGCATGACTTCTATCATCTTCCTGCTTTTCAGCTACAAGTTGGAAATCCAGCATTGTCCCAGGGACAATTCATTTGCAGAGGATCCTGCTGCTTCTTTTCTTCATGGTAACCATGTCTAATTTTCATGTCTCCCTTTCATAATCATGCCCATATCCTCAAACCCAAAACAGATGCAGCAGTCACAGGACACAAGATAATGTTCCATTACTGCTAGCTGACTTATCTTCAACCAAAATAAGTCAGCAAACAGTAAAATGTATAGATGGATGGGAATTTCACTGATTTTTCCTTTGAACGATGTATATGAAAAACAGACTGTTCTTCCTTCTCAAGGGTTTTGCTAAGAGGGGAAAGGGAGAGATGAAGGCCGAATGCTCATTCTTTTATTCTCTTCCCAATTCACATGTTTTTTGGCAGCTCATAGTTTGTGACATTTCTTTCAGTAATCAAAGTTCTCGAGGATATGATCAAGCAAATATTTTCATTGCAATCACAATATTTTATCTATCCAGCTTAAGTATAGCTATTTCCAAAACTGATATATTGTTAAAAATGTAACACACTATTAAAAACTAATATTTTGTTGAAAATTCTTTTACTGGAAAAAAATTACAATGTCATGCTGTAGGATGTACTTCCAGCACACCACATTTTAAAGTGTCAACAGACCCGATCATAGCAGCAATAAACACATCCCTACTTCGTGTTCCTTCAACTAGTTTGAAGTGGCCTGAATGTTGAGTATTTACTTAGTTCTGCCTGGTCAAGGCCAGGTTAGGAAGGTAGAGTGGGAGTAGACTATTAGCTTGTATCAGACTAAAGAGAAGTTGTGTTTGGGTGCTGGCAAAGCTATTTCCTGTGGTAGTTTGTTGCCTGGGCTATCAGCATTTCTCGGCAGCTTTAACCCCTCTCTCTGTTACTCCAAGCTCTCTCACGCTTGCCTGAAAGGCTGACAGCTTTCTCCCAGATGCTCTGTTCACCGACAGCGCAATTCTCCTTTTTGCGCTGGTCAGTAAAAGCAGTTCTGTTCATTTCAGCCGTTAGCTGGTTCCTCAGTTTTTAGGAGAAGCCTGGCGTACTCTAGATCCCGTTCTCTCCCTGGTCTTTCTGATTTTTAGTGAGATCCTATATGCCAATAGAGAGCCAAATTGTAAACCACTGTCAGTGGCCATCACTGCCTCAGAAATCCACCTTAAATGAGTTTGGACATTGCCATCACTTGAAAGCAAACAGCTACTAAACTCTTTTGGGGAATGTGCTATATCAAGGTGTTGGAGATGTCCCAGGAGAAAGCCTCCACAGCCAAGCCCAGAGAGGGCTGCGTGCCGATGGATACGTACACTGAGCAGAGGCCGGGCACCGCTGTGGTGGTGGTAGGGTACTTTGCACATTGCTTGGTAATCATACATCGACACCCTGTGGTCAAAACAAAACAAACAAGCAAGCAGTCATAAGCAAGCAATGGAACTGCCTACGGGATGCACATGACAGCTTTTTCTAAAACATTTCCTGTATAGAAGTAAAGCAGCGGCCTGCTTATGCGTGTCTTTGCTGTTTGATCAGTGCTGGATTTCGCAAAGCAAGAAATACAGGCCCCGGATTAATGTAACCGGGTCAGTACAGGAGGAAATACGTCCCTAATTTCAGTGGTGAGTAAAGCAGGATCTGAAGCTGGAGAATTGTAGTATCTACCTCAGGTGCCCCTAGTTCCTGTTTTCGGGCCACTAGAACTCTGAACTGTCTTTTGATGTGGGCTGGGGGAGTGAAGTGAGACACACAGAGATATTTTTAGGAGAGAGAGAGAGAGAGAGAGAGAGAAATGTGCTCAGCCAGCTGCAATGGCACATCTGAGGGGCTCTTGGACAACCGCTCAGAGAAATGCTTTACAAGTAGCATGAGGAATCGAAGTACTTCACCCAAAACACCAAGAAGTGTTTCCCATAGCATCTTGCTCTGGAAAAGACAGAGGAGCAGCTGCTTTCTGGCCACATGGATGTCGGGAGTTACTGTCTCTCTCGGTGCTTTGCAGCAGGTGGAAGAGCAGGAGATGAGGAGAAACTGGGTGTGTGGTGGTGATGGCTGAGCGAGACAGGGGAGGGGGCAGGTAGCTAAAGGAGCTCTCGTAGGAAAATAAGAGAGTGACGTGCACCAGCACGTGCATTTTCCCCTGCTCAGTGGTGCCGCTTACGGGGCCCAATATGCTCTGACCCACACACCGGCTGAAGAAAGAGAGGTGCAGCGCAGAGATCCCTCACTTACCGTCTGAACATGCCCATGTTCAGCAGCTGGGTCATTACTGAGCCGTCCACTGCACCAAAAAATTTTCCAGTCTGCAAGCACAAGAAAGGAAAAAAACAGCATAAACGGTCAACAGTAAAACTTCCAAATGCTCTAAGGCTCTGACCGATCCGGTCTGTCTGGAGGCCTACTACACATAACGAGTGTCTTATAAGCAGGTAACGCTGAGCTTTGTCCTTTGGCTGGCTGAAAGCTTGAGGGAGGACTTTCCCCGTCGCCAGCTTGGCATCCTGCACCGTTCCTACTGCGCTTGGAAATGATTTAGCCCACGTACGTCCCTGCAGCTTGTGACAGAAAAAGGCAGACTCTCAAGCTGCAGAGACCCAGGCATGTTGATTCACTGGGAGCCTGGGCTCTCCTGTGGGTTTTTGTGAATCCACGTTCCCTCGATCTGCACGCCTGAGTCTCTTCCACTTGAGCCTCTCTGCCAGCCCACAGCCGCAGTGGCTTTGGAA
Organism: Balearica regulorum gibbericeps; assembly: GCF_011004875.1. Classification (NCBI taxonomy): domain Eukaryota; kingdom Metazoa; phylum Chordata; class Aves; order Gruiformes; family Gruidae; genus Balearica; species Balearica regulorum. Next base: position 68,382,857 of record NC_046184.1, read on the forward strand.
ACCTCTGCTCTCCTGCTGCCCTAGGCGAACTGACTCACCACGCGCAAGTGTGCCGTACGCATTTATTTAAGTAGCAAACACAATTTTACAACTCACTGCTGTGCAAGTTCCGAGCAGGCAGTAACCCAAACAACACAACGCATGCTGACCCATCCCTTTAGCTTACGTATGATGCATTGGCATAGCCACAGCTGTGCTAGCACAGACTCCACCCTAGCAAAAGTTGCTTTTGGTGGGGCAACAACCCTCAAATCCCGCTTGCATGCCTGGACTAAAAGCAGAGCTCGTGGCCCTCTGGTTGCATTTACATTTTGGAGTCAATAACCTTGAATACAGTCCCAACCCCAAATCCGGGAACTGCTGCTCTAAAGACTTCTTCAAACAAACAACAGTTCTGGCTTTCCTGATTACTAAACCATGACAAATCTATTGCAAAAATGCCTCAAATCTGCCAAGTCCACTGCTTTGTTTGAAAGCAAGTAAATAAAATACTTGTAAATAATAAAAATGTGGGGACGAGCTGTCCTCTGTCTATTTTCCTGGCCCTTGGGTCTTGATGCAGTACATAGCTCCCATATGTTATTGGAAGCATTCACACAATTTTGGGGGACATTTTACTTTTCCACTGATGGGCTAGCAGTCATTTAGCACGTATTAGCAGATGACAGATGACTTCATTTATTTGAGTGGGGCATTTCCACTAAAAAAACCCAAACCCTTAGGCAGATTTACCTAAGATCATATGGTAATCATCTAGCAGTAGTGTTACATGGTTATGAGCCTCTTCCCAACAGGCTTTAGAAGGTGTTTCACTGTATAAATCAATACATAACATCAACTCCCCTTCAAGCATTTAGCCTGTAATCGTCTCAGACCTAGTCAAATGTGTGTGAGCAAGCGCTAACTTTTTTTCACCTCCCTCGCTCTTTCAATCTGATTAGGGTGGTGAGGAGGCCAGCTGCTTCCATTTAATACCAGTCTGAAGCCCCAGCAGGAGCCAGAGTGGTGGGATTTAACGTAGGGCAAGCTGCAGCTGGTGTGCAAAGGGCAAGGGGCCACTGCAGGACTGTAAATGGGACCCCCCCTATCCGGAGATGCTGATGTCTGACCGAATTTTTCCAAGTAGAACGTCCTTCCTATAGGTATGAGGAGCTATTAGTGTTATTGAGAGTAAGGCCTAAGGAACGTGTTCAGAAAAGCATCAGCAAACTGGCTTTCAACACTGAACCAGACACTCAAAGCTCAGTGCTGTTTTAGGTACCCTGTGCAGGTAGGAAAACACAGGAAAGCATCACTTGGCAGAAACCAAAGTGGTCCTGTACTGAAGCGACATTTGGTAAAGCAGCTCTCATTACAACCTGCTTCCTCCAGTGACTGGCTGCTGCTCTCCCTGACATCCCTCTGCTGTGCTTCTCCTAACTCCCAATTCTGGGCAGATTTCCACAGGCTCTTGTGATTTCAGAGGTTCGCAGCACAAAGCATCGCCTCTGATATCCTGCATGACACATGCTGTATCACGTCCCCCTGCAGCTGAGAGCATACAAATACATACACAGGCTATGCACAGGAAAGAGATGCATCCCAGAGCACACATATGGCTCAAAAGGTACATCACTGCTCACAGACATATATGTGTCCATGCTTTGCCGGCTCATTGAGCAGTTTGCACTTTTGGTACACACAAAAGGTGTAGACAAACGGGATCTGCCAAATGGGCTGGGCTTTGGGTGAGCGGGCAGCCTCCTTGCTGCACAGCTCAAAGCCAGCCCTTGCTTCTCCACAGCTTCTGCCCAGCCGTGGCGGGATCTTGGCCTTTTAGCTGTCATCCTGCACTCTGTCCCTGGAGTCCCACCTGGGGAGAGCTTGCAGACGTACCCTGAAGATGCCTCAGGGAGAAGGCAGCATCCTAGAGAAAGAGGTTTATCGAGTGAGGGGACATCTGGATGCAGCTGGTTGAGGGAGCTCCAGACCTGTGATCCGCAGCTGAGCCTCTGGTTGGCAGCGAAAGGCGGCTAAAAACTCAGAGGCCATCGTGGGGCCATGACTGCAAACATCGCCAGAAACACAGCGTGGAGAAGCCCTTGCTGCAGCAGAGCCTGGGCCTGCCGCTTACTTTCCCTTCCTCCCCTGCCCTAGATCATCCTCCTCCTCACCCACTCCCTTCTCCTGGCTCTGGCTGTTAACTCTTTGCTCCCTCCATGATGAGTCTAGATGGGGGGATTAGCCTGAATTAAGAGATTACCCATTCTTCCCCAAGTAATCTTGCAGGGAGCTTCCAACTCATCACTCATTAAAATCCCTCTTTCTTCCACAGTGTCTTCTGGCTGCCAGTAAGCTTCCTGTCGCCTTCAGGCAGAGTTATTAGATCCGATCCTCCATCCCAATCCCCCATCCCAAGGGTGGAGGGGAGCAGAACCAGAGCCAGGCTGACCTCACCCCATTCCTGCGTGAAGCCGCTCTGGTTTCCAGTGCGATCACCCAGGGAAGGAGGTACGGGCAGCAGGCAGCCCTGGGCAGGCAGCAGGCAGCCCTGGGCAGGCAGTGGGCTGAGCGTGCCACGAAGCACCTCAGCCCCAAGGGAGCAAGCACAGCAATGGAGCAAAACCTCTCAGAGCCCCTGGAGCGGGTCTCCAGCACCAGCTGCTCGCCCCGGGGCTGTACGGACACAGGCACTTTGGCACCACTCCGCTATTCTTAGCTTGCACTTTGCCCCGGGGAAGCACACGGTTTAGATGTGAAAGCTCCTCGGTTGCCTTCCCTGGGGAAGCGGGGATGTGCGTGGGGCCCTGCTTGTGCTGTGGCTGCCACAGCCCGCACAGCTCAGCGGGGCGGATGGCTTGCCTGTGCACCCTCGCTCCTTTGGCATCCGATAAGCTCCCTCCCATCGTGGCCGTTGGGGCAGAACAGGCAGCATGCGGGCAGGCTGCCCTTCTCCCTGCTGCTGGGCTGAAGTGCTGACCCATGCAGCTGAGCCACTCTTGCTGGTCCTGGTGTCAGGTATGAGGCAGGGAGGGAGGGCAGTGAACTAGCTGACTTCTCCAGAAAGGCAAAAACCCCCACAAAAATCCAGGTACGTTTTTTTTGTTGTTTTGTTTTTTTTTTTTCATTATGTTGAAGAATGCACTGAGGAAAGAGTGTGGGACGAGGCAGGGAAGGCCACATAGCAGCAAGTGATCCCATGCAGCAACATTCAGGTAGCAAGGCTACGAAACCCCAGGTATTGATTTAATGCTGCTGCTGTCTTGAATTCCCTGTAGGGTTTAACAGTGTGGACACTCACGGTGCCACTGCGAAATAAAAGCAGTAACTGGAACAAGATAAAGAAATCAGAAGAAAAGTAGTGGTGAACTCCCTGAGGTCAGGGGAGGTAACAGCTGGAGGAGATGACAGCTCTGGTGCCTGCCAAAATGCCTGATCTCGGAGGCATGTGGATAATGTTTATAATTTACCCAAATCCACTATAATGCCATGTTTCTGCTAGTCAGATCTTTCAGAGACGAGCTTTTTGAAAAACCTGTTTTCCGTAAAATGCAGGAAAAATAGAGACATAGAACCCAGGCAGGCAGTGCTGAGGATGAACAGTAGACATGGTACCTTTATCTATGGACACATGCCACAGGACTCAGTAAAGCACCTTTGAAAATGCCACAGCGGTCAGAGAAGGAAACAGTGACTCCTAAGACTACCAGCCCATCCCAAACACGCAGCCGGACCTGGCTTCCCAGAGTAGGGAGCCAGTACAACTGTACAGCATTTTCCTCCCTTGTTTTTCAAGTTTTCTGTGGTTTGTTTTGGGTTTGGGGTTTTTTTGGGGGGTTTTTTTGGCACACCAAGGGGCATTTTTAGTGGAATATTCAGTGTGTTGGGTATGTTACTTTCCTGACAGAAAACAGGTTGGTTATTCCTTGCAATATGCCCCCCTTGATATCTGTCTGTATTACCCCCTGGTGCCACTATGTTCCTGATACGTTTTGCTTTGTGAATCTCAACAGCTCTCATCTTGGCCTCTCTGAACTTACTGTGTAGTGCCTGCAGAATTCACCATTTCACCTTTTCCTTTGGCCAGCCTATTCTGATTATGCCAACTATCACAGGTCTGGATGGGAAACCATGGGACTCATACAGCTGACGTTTTCCATCTAAATATCCATATAAAAATCCCTCTTCTCTTTCTTTTCTGTCCCAGCTACTTTGAGATCAATGCGACTACTTCACACTTCACTCTTTAACCAGAACTTCTTTAACAGTGTCTTGTAAGGGAGTCTGTTCAAGGCTTCTAGAAAAGCTGAAATGCAGTAGGTCATCCATTCTCCCTTATCTCCTGATTTACTCACACATTCAAAGAACTATAGCTGATAAGATAGGGTTTTTTTCTTTTATAGAAGCTGTGCTGCTTGTCCAAATCACATCCATCGGGTGTTCTGTTACTTTATTTTTAATTTCCATTTCAACCTGTTTGTGACATCTTGAAGAAAGTAATTTCTGGGATCAGATCTACTACCTTTTGGAAATACGCATAAAGTATTTGTTAACTCCAGTACTACGGCAATTTTAATGAAACTCCCCACTTCTGTCAGTACCAAACCCACTTCATTTCCCATTTCTTCTATAAGCCCACTCTTGCTATTGACTTATTGCTTTGTAGTTTATGAGACTGTTCCAACACATCGCTTTCTGACATCCGAATCTATGGCCTTTTATTATTTTGAAACAAATAGTTCTGTGGTGAATTTACCAGAGAGCAGAAAAATATAACTGAACCATGCAGTGGCTGGTAGTGTTGACTTTACCCAGGCTGCACAGGATGTCACATCACAAACTGCACCCCTTCAGCTCCCTAGAAATGGTCGTGGAGGTGCTGGCAGCAGGAGGAAAGGAAGCAACTTCTGTTGCTTATATTTTTATTACTATTCTGAGTCTTTTTCCTTACTCCTTTCACCTCTGCGAGTCCAGTAAATCTGCCAGTTCTTCAGGTGTGCTCCTGTTTCCAATTTGCTTAAATAATTTTGTCTTCATTTTTGCCTTTGACATTTTCCTCTTACCATCCCCTCAGTTTTCTTTCCTGAAGATGCCTGCTTTGACTTCAGAGGCACTCAAAAGTGCTGCTCCCTTCCCTTCCCTTCCCTTCCCTTCCCTTCCCTTCCCTTCCCTTCCCTTCCCTTCCCTTCCCTTCCCTTCCCTTCCCTTCCCTTCCCTTCCCGCATCAGGGCACGCCTGCCTTCTGGGACTGTCTCAGATCATCTTTCAGTAGCATCTGCGCCAAGGGAAAGGAGCCTAATTTCCTCACTTCTGATAAAAAGATATTTTGACTAGTTCCTTCCTTATCACTGCAAACTCCTTCCTTACCTAAGTTGTGCTGTCACTCTGCCAGGAGGCTTCCCCCTCACCGCACAGCTGAATTTAGTTATAATGTGGCCACCGTTACTACACAATTGAACTTCATTTGTTTTAACCAGCTCTGGTGGGTTATTTAGGAACAAGCCAAGCACGGTCTCCTTCTCCTCTTATGCTCTCTTACCTCTGCAGGTCTTTTGGAAACGAGTATAAAGCCATTATTATCAATGAGGAAACAATTCAGAATCTGCAGAGATGAAAGAGAAGCAACATTAAAGACAGCTTTTTCCATGGTTTTCTGGTAGGTACTGCTGCATGCAGGATGGAGCGGTGTGAGCTTGTGCTTGTGGTGACAGCCTCAGCATTTCCATGCCTAGCCCCACAGCTCAGCTACCATGGGTTTGACACAATTGACTTTTCCCTCTCTGCCTCCATTTTGAGGTATTTAGTTCATGAGCTGCCTGTGACAGAGATTGTGTCTCGCCAGGGCTGTGTGCAGGCCTAGCGGGCTCTGAGCCACACTGAAGACAAGACATCCTGCAGGAAGCAACAGGATATTTAGAGAGCACTTCTCTTTAATAAAATGGTATCTAATGCTTTCCATCTTCAGATTTCTGAGTTTTATAACCACTCATGAAATAACCTTCTCACCACTGAATATCAGTGCTGGTCTTATTTTTATTTTGCAGAGCAGGAAAGGGAGGCACAGAGTTTAGATGAAAATCTTTACGTCTCAGAGGGAAAAACTAGGATGCAGAGGAAATCCTACACGAACACAGAAGGAAAAATCTCTGGTGATCCCACCCTCCAGGGCAGAGGAACTCCTGTCCCAAATATGCCTGAGACCATGGTTGAAGCAGTGGAGCGTGTCCAGCACGCACGTCATGCTGACAGCCACTGTCTGGCAGACCTGGGAAGCCAGTGAGACAGCTGTAAGGGAGATGGACTCTCCTCAGGGTCCCTGGCTGGAATCCCCATGCCCCTGCCTGGGCTCAGCTGATGTCTCACAGCTGAGGGGAAGATCTAAACTACAGGTTAGCCTCAGCAGCATGAGGTCCTGCCCCAGCTGTGCAACCTCTTGTGAGGAGACCACACGCAATACCTGACTTTTGGGGAGACAAAGACCTCCACAGAGCAGGCAGTCAATCAATCACACCCATCACGGGTGCAGAGAAGAAATCTGGGCAACTTACGTCATCCTGACAGCTTAGTGGACAGGCACCATCCAAGGCACTGCACTGGAAAGGAAAAGCAGGGCATTAATCATGACATGATCTCATCTTACAGTCTCCCCCTTGGGACTGCTGAACTAAAGGTCTCCACACCAGCATCTCTTAAAACTCTGCAATTTAGCTGGCATTCTCACCATGACAAGCTCTACAGCATGCACCAGTACCACCCCCCACCCCGATTTGGCTGCTTTGGCTCTGCGTACTCCCCACCTCCCTGAGCAACATCCTCTCTTTGCTGAGGGCTCTGGTCCTGCACCCACCTCCCTGACACACTTCCAGCAGTACCCACAGGCTTTGAGCAGAGACTTGTTAATGAAGGGGGCAGCATCAAGCTCTCTGGCTGTGAAAGCAAAGGTTATTGTGCACCGGTGACAAACCAGCGCACATTTCAGCGTCTGCTAGTATCCGGACTAAGCACATGGCACGCTATTTTAGATCAGGATTCTTCTCAGGCAGGGATTTTTTTTGTTGTTGTTGCTGTTGGTTTCTTTATTCTCCAGACAGCTAATGATAAAATAGGATGTGAATGGTGCTCATGTAGCCCAAGGCACCATCCATTTGTTTCATTTAGGATTTCTGTGTACCGGACTTGACATGTGTTTCACAACACTGAACCGGGTGGGGACATGAGGGGTTAAGCGGTGAGTAACAAAGCCCTTCAGGTGCTTATTGATTTCATAATTGTTCCGAGTTTGCCGTGGCTGCGTGTGTCTGTCTCTTTGTGTTATTTTTTAGTGCTATTTTCTCTAGCAGCGAAGGGACGAAAACTGACATGGTGTTGCCATTTCTGTACACGGGGTCCCCTTCCTGCCAGAGGTTTTCTGGGGTCAGGGAAGGACACCCACGTGTCGCGTAGCCTGTCTGCTCTCAGCCAGCTGCCCTTTATTTCTGCAAAACCCTTATACATAAACCCCAGCCCCCTTTCTGGATGATTCTTGGTAACAAGAAGTGAATTTGCCATTTCAAACCACAATAAGACCATTACTTTCAGTTACAATTTGTTTCTCCTCTTGAGTTTTGCAGAACAAAATAATCAGTTTCAGGTTTCCATGTGTCTTCTCAACTTCAGGAGAGGCTCGGAGATGCCTGATTTTGTTTCAAGCCCTGCGGCTTTGCAGTATCACAGGCTCACGCTCAAACCTTGACTGGCTTTTTGAGGTTCTAGGGATGATGGTTTAAAAACATCCCTTTACCCACAGTTGCAAACATCATCTCACCACAAAGCAGCATCGGGTTGTTTTGTCTCCCTGGACGTACGCTTAAAGGTGGCCTGCACTTCATCCCTGGTGGGTTCCTTCCTCTGGTCAGCAGAGAAATATGGCCACAACAAAACACTATTATGGCCTTGGGGGATAAGGCCAGAGCTCAGCAATCAGAACAGAACCCCAGGTGAACCAGAGTGGTTTCCCAGAAGAAGGGCCCATGTCTCACAGCATCTTCCTCAGCAGTGTGAGGACCTAGTCTCACTACCTTTGCTCTTCTCGACCTGGAGAAGCTCCAGCAGTGCCTCGTGCTGGACTGGCCATGCAGCAGCGGGAGCGCGGTGAGGAGCCTGATCTGAGAGCACTGGCAGCTTGCAGGGACCCCCTGAGTGGGGGGAAGAGCTGAACCTGAGCTCCCTGGTTGCTCTGAGACCACATCTACTGCCTTATGGACACAGGTCCCTCCTCCGAGACCAGCCTACCTCACAGCATCCTCCTGCTGTTGGTCAAGTCTCTAAAACACTGTGACCCAGAGCACTTTCAACTTTGCCAAAGACACTTAATTACTGTGAAGACAAACACAGCCTATGACAGGCTTGGACTGTCTCCAGTGACTACAAGACAAGGGACGGTGCCTATAATATGCTGGCACACAAACGACACAATTACGAAGCCGAGCTGCGGCGAGGCACGCCAGGATGCCTCCCCGTCCCTAGCTTTTGTCTACTTACATCACTGTCATTGGGCTGGGAGACGGGAGGCACAGCGTGGACATCCAGAGTGGCACAGCACGCAGTCAAGTGAGAGAGAGAGAGAGAAAACAAAATCTGTTAGTCATTCCTCTGTCAAACGGCAGTCATGTCCTGGGAAACCATAAGCAGGTTTTTTTCATACCGGCACCTACCAGGGCCATGGCACGCAGGCACTTGGCACGCAGGCCTCCTTTCAGCTTCTTTAATAAGCCTTCCCGGTTTCACTTAACGCCCATGTGGGCTTGTTTGTGTGAGAACTGCCTGGGTATGGCCCTCAGGAGATTTTTTTAAAATGAAGCTCTCTGCTGATGCTTCAGGATGTGCTCACGTGCTTTGCAGAAGTCTTTTTTAGCTCAGGTTAGGCTTACGTGATCTCCCACCCGTGAGGATGCTCCTGCCACCGCGGCCAACTCTGGGCTGTTCCGTTCCCCACATGTGCTCGCTCCCAGTGAGCAGCCTCCTGCCCTCCTATCTATTTGCTCTGTCAACCCCATCTGATGACAGCTCCCTCTCCTGACAGCAGAGCCACTTCTGCTGTGTGCTGCTTCGGTCCCCTCAGTCTCACCCCTCCAGTACACCTCCCCGAAAGCAAAGCCTGGCAGCAGGGAGGAAGCCCCTGGGTGGTAAGGGAAAGGTGTTTCACTTTTCCTGCCTCTCAGACCAGGGGGCTGTTTTAATTATTCCACTTCTCTCAGTCCAGCGAGAGTGTCCAAAATTAGAACAACACTGAAAACTGATCCCTGGAGCAAATAATTTTTATTTTGGCAAGCTGGTAGCATTGTGTTACAGTTATCGAGCTGATAAGAGAGGGCAGTAGATTTTTTTCAGTGTGCCCAAACTTGCAGATTTCCATGAGGTTTCTGAAAGGCTGAATGAGCACAAAACATATTTCCACAATTAAATGTGTCATATGCAGCAGAGCTAATGCCGGGCCAGGATGCTGACACTGTCAACACGGCATTTGCGAAACAGACTCACGGCTCACATGGCATTAGTGCCGTCAAAGGATTATAGAAATGTGTGACTTCAAACTTATCTACTTCAAAAATCTTTTAATATGAATTGCACAAAAGCCCTCATCAAAATGCCACCGCATGTGATGTAACAGCATCAACCTAGCTGACGAAGAGCATTAAATTGTCTCTCTGCACGACTGCTGGTGCTCCTACCTGTTGCATGGCCATCCAAAACTTCTGTTGGAGCAACTCCAGCTTAATTTGCACACCCACCGCTACGGGAAACAAAACCAGGGAAGGACAAAAAGAAGAACGTGCAAGAGAGAGAAAGACAAAACACAAGTTAGGAAAGGAGGGGTAAATATTCATTCGAAGTGATGGGATGGAAATCGCAATTGCAACCTGCTTCCAAGTGTGAATGATAAGCATCGGGGGATCAGTGCTGAGTCAGACTGCCAAGTGAGAGTCAGAGGTTTAACAAGGCAGAGGAAAAGGGGACGCTGACTGCTGTACTGAGGTACCGACACCTGCCTCCCACTAAACACTATGGAGATAGAAAGAAATTAACAACAAAATCCCACTGAAAAAAAACCCCAGGAGAGTGAGTGTGTGAGCTTTCATCTTTGTCTTTTGTAGATTTGCCTGGCCAGAATGGCCGTTTCTGATCACCCCGGCCTCAACTCCTGCACCGCACAGCATCAATCAGAAATAAAGTAGGCCAGTGCGAGGGATTCATTCGAAAACCCACCTGTCTCAAGGGGAGACCACAGTGATTTAGATTGCTCCTCAGCCACTACGAAAGCACAAAAATATGAATGCCACTTGATGGAAAAGTGTCGATTAGCAGTAGTGCTTCGTTACCTGGTCCCAGCCCAGTGCACGGTTCACTAAGCAAAACTCTGTGTGTGCGTGTGTTTCTTAATGAAGTGCGTCCTAATTTCTTGGCTTAGTTTCTCTTCTGTTCCCAGCGTCATGTTCCTGAAGTAAGGCATAGCTCCACAGGAGGAGAAACGGTGCAGGGTCTCCCCGACAGAATAACCTAGCTGTCCCTGGGTAGGTTGCCTACAAGCACACGTAATAACCAGCACAGTTGTGCGCAGCCTGGCACGGTGACAGGGAAAAAGGGGGCTGGGTGTCAACTGGTTGAATCCAAGAGCTCTGCAGAAATTACAGCCTCAAGCAGGACCTTGAAATAGAATATAAAGTGTGAGTGAGGGAGAAAAAGAAGTACAGAGAGGGAGAGTTTGAGCCTTTTTTTCACAATCACCAGTATCGGGCGGATGAAGTGTTGCTGTTTCTACAGATTTCCTCTGAATTAGCAGGAGCTTCAAAGAGGGGACAGATCCTTTAAATCTGAATCATGCCGTGTGGGTGCTTTTAAGTTAACAGTATGATCTGATGCTCTAATTCAGATGGGTATGAATTAAAACTGGAGTATGCAGTGGTATATTTTCTCACAGCATGTACAGAGACCCTGGCACCTGGCATCAGCTCTACCTTTTATACCAGCGTCCTTGTCACATTCCCACTCCTGGTACATCTTATAAAATCCCACTCACAGGAGCGTTTCTTACCCAGTTCTCCCTGCCGTAGACTGATTCTGCCTGCCTGTATGTGGGGGAAAGGAATGATTTTGTAGAGCTGCCTTGCCCTAAGCCTCACAGAGCACAAGCCAGTTAAGACAAAGAACACGAACAGAGGAAGGACGGGGCTGAGTCCAGCCCGGGTGAAGATCCATCAGCTTCAGTGGGGCTATCGCAGGCTTGGTTTGGCTCGATATCCCTGCTGACAAATCGGCAGTCCATGACAGAAGGCAAACGGTGCTGTTGCTGCTGAGTCTGATGAGGCCCACGCGAACGATTTGGTATGTAGCTTTAAATAAATTCATCGTTATCCTTTAAAACCATCTCAGGAAAGAGTTATTCCCTTATCACAGCAGATCACATCAATGGGACTGAGCATTACCCAGGACATACAGTTTTTATGAGACCTGAAGAGGAGTTGATACCTACATAACTAACCTTTCAATGCAGAGACTTACTGAGCGGCTCATGTTTTTGCCAGCGGGAACATCTATCCTCAAATTGTTCTTCAAAGGGAGCTCAGTCCCTGGTTGTGAAACCTTGCCTCTGCCCAGGAGGCACGAGTCGCATGTGCTGAACTTGGACGGAGTTGCCTGCAACATGAGGAAGGAGAGTACCTGGGGGCTTACACCAGTGGTTGGTGGCAGGGACAAAAAGCAGAGTCTCCCAGCTCTCTCCTTCCTCTTTCCACATCGCTCACGGCCATGTCTAAGCCGTCTGTGCTATCTGTCAGCAAGCCTTGTCCTTTGGATGCAATCTTTGCAGCCCTAACCTCTCTGCAGGGCTTGCGCTTACTCCTTTTCTCTGCCCCAGCCCTTTCTTTCCTTCCCAGCGGCCCAGCACACATTTCTAGCTATTCCCCACGGAGCTGCGGTGAGCACCACTCTCCTCCTCACATCACGGCATGGTCTGAAAAGGTCATTGAAAGCAAAGCTGGGGGCTAGTCTGCCTTGCAGCCAGGTCTGTCTGTCTTTCTGGATGGTACCCATCACAGGGAACCGTACTGGAGGGATTGCTCCATGCTCCCGCCTGGCAGCACCACTCCTCGGGGTGGATTGGCAGCTCCCAGCAAGAACTGTGAGAAACTTCCAGGCATTCAGGTCACCTGAGGAAGGCAGGGAAGCTGAGGGGAAAGAGGCCACAAACAGTCACCCAGGTGCCTTTAGGCTGATGGTGAGGACAGACAGAAAGGAGGAAAGCAGTGATTCAGTTTGAGGTAAGGATGATGCTACAGCTCAGGTGAGAGGGAGAAAACCAGAATAAACCCCCTTCTGCTTATTACAAAGTATAACTCATTCTTAATCAGCCTTTTTGCTCTGGTGGCAAAGGGTATGCTGCAGGAGCGGGAAGAGCTGAGGTCCATGAAATGATGAGTGGCCCTGGTGTGCCACACAGCAACAACCATAGAGTCCTTGGAGAGACCATGGCTAATAGTTTTATTCCTACTAATATGCAAATAACCTGTGCAACCGTAGCTTCCCAGCAATGAAATAAAACACGAGGACAAGCAATGCTGCACACCTTGCACACTTAGACATTGCTTCACCACATCGATGAGCTACCCAGACCTGTGCCTGACTTCCACCAGCAGGCACCCTGCCTGCAAACCCAAGCCGTGCCCACTGCATGGCTGCAGCTGGCTTCCTCCAGAGTCGTGTGCTGCCATTCACCGTGGAGATAACAGCCTTCCCCTCCACCTGTTCATCCCTCCATTGAGCATGTCTGCCTCATTAGCTCATCCTTTGCTTGTCTCTCTTTCTGTCTGCCTTCCCTGGCTTCTGTCTTTGATTATCCACATGCTGTTCTCATAAGGAGCTTTCCCCGAGATTTAATTCTTGGGCCTGTTGCACGACAAAAAGGCATAACAGAGTTGCAAGATTACATCCTGCATATCAAGATGTACCTTGCCATTCAAAACCTGTTTTCATGGCTGCAGGTTCAATGGTTAAATAAAAACCTGTGATTAAAATGGGAGAACATACCAGAGCAGCAGAGCAGCCCTGCCTGTACTGTCCATTTTTACTCCCTGTTCCCTCTTTCTGAAATATTCCCATTTTCCCTCTTGACCCAGCAGTGGAGCTGCCCCATTCAAAATTTTACTTGAAGTCCACTAAAAATTTCACTTAAAAAATAACTTCCAGGCAAGTTACAAAGAAGAAAAACCTCAAACTAAGGGCAGCCTGCCTATGCTACTGGACCTGACAGAAGAGGCAGTTGAAGTGGATCAGCACAACAGTAATTCTTGCAAATGTGGCTATCAAGGTCCTCAGCAAGCTGGAGGTCTGATTTTGGGGGGACAGGCTGCAGGATCCCACAAGAGAGCAGAGAGAGAAGCCTGACAGAGGCAGTGCGTTGGATTCGGGTGCTTACTGCACCCCTGTATAAGCAGGCTGTGTCAGGCAGGGCACGGGATGCCTCTGGACGTACAGCTGAGCACGCTCTCCCTGCCGCACACCAAACGCAGGGGAGCGAACCATGGGTGCAAATGCTCCTCTTCCTCACCCATTTTCTCTGTCCCACTACCCCTGCCAGCACTCCTAAGTTTTCCCCAGATCCCCAAGGAAGCTGAGGCTGGGTCATGCTGCATCCAAGCAGGGAAGTGTTACAGCAGCCCGTGTGCTCAGCCGCTGTGGCTGGGCAGGATGCGTCCAGCCTGCCGTGGGCACTTCTCGCTTGTCTCAATGTCAGACACACTGCTTCCCCCTGATGTGTCTGGAGCGCCGGTGGGAAGGGGGTGCCTTGCTCCCAAGCCCCCCGATTTCTCCCCTGCTGCCTCCCCTTCACTGCAGCCACTCACCTCACCCCTATACAAAACCCAGCAGACAGCAGGGCTCGTCCCTTCTCCTCCTGGAGCCTTTTTCTCCGGGTTTATTGTCATCAGCCATACCAGGCAGCGGAGGGATGGAGGGAGGGGAGGAGGCGTTCGGCTCGGTGCCTCCTCTCATAACCTGTGCCTGACCAATCTGCCTCCCGAGGGGCTGCAGGGAGCTCCCCCCACCCCGGCATCTCCTCACGCCTCCTCGAGCCCCTCGGCTCCCGGCACTCGGAGAGGGATGGTGGCAAGGGGAGGAGGAGGGAGAGATAGGGACTGACAGCAACTGCCCTTTCTCCAGGATGGGTTGAGAGAAATGAAAACCTCCCAAGCTCCTTCCTTTGGGTGTTTCGGAGCAGATCCTGCCTGCCTGGCAGGGTGACTCCTCTGCACTGTCTGTGCGCGCGCTGCTGCCATCGCAGATGTACCCCCAGCTGTCACTTCCCTGCGCGCAGTCGCTCCCTCTCCCGCCTCTCTCTCTCTTTCCCTCTCCCCCTATTTATTATTTACGGAGGATTACAGTCCCTTTCCCACGCTGCCATCTCACCGTGCGGCTCCTCTGCCCTCCGTGCGGGGCGAGCAGCTGGCTAGCAGGGGCTCCTGCCAACTAGGGTCCACCGAGAGCCCAGCCGGTAACGGAGGGACCTTCTGCTGGATTTGCTTTGGGATTGTACTAGGTTCGCTGGAAAAGCTGCCGTTCTCACAGGAGGGTCCATCCCAGCCTGAGAGAGGTAAGTAGAGGCATTTCTCTTTTGTATTTCTGCCCCCCATCCCAGCTGTGTGAGATCAGTGGGGCTGCCCCCCAGGACCTGGCTTCCCTGGGGTGGTCAGAGGCAGCACCGTCTGCCAGACGGCACGGTGGAGAAGTCCCGGTTGTGTGAGCAGGTGATGTTCCCGATAAGGCAGAACGACAACCCTGTCGCAGAGGCTGCTGGTACTGGTTCCAGTCCAGTTTCAGTGTGGGCAGCTGGGAGCCACTTCTCCCAGCTGTGAATGGCACCGGCACCTTTCGCTGCAGCACGGGCAGCTCACATGCAGCTTTGAGGCTAAGCTCTTGGTGCTGTGGTTACCGGGTACCAGGCAGCTCCCGGTGAGCCCTGACTTTTGTGCCCTCCTCAGGGCTGCGAGAGGAGCCAGCAAGCGAGGTGCCACTCACCTGACCCATGGTGGCTTTGCTGGGTATCAGTTTGGTCTCAGCTGTCATAGTAAGAACAATCTAAAATGGAGAAGTGAGGACCAAAACTGGACAGGTCCAGCATTCAGTAAACAGGCTTTAGGATGAGCGATGTGTATATGTGTGTGTATGTGCATGTACAATTTCACGCACAAAGCTCATGGATACGACCACAGTACATGAAGTGAAGGATGCCATATCACAAGTAGAGCCAAAAATAAGTCCCACGTTGCTTCCAGCATCCCCGCAGGCTGAGCCTGCGATTTCTGAACTTTTGGGCGGAAGGCACAGCACCGAGGGTGGGGGTGAAACACAGCCTTTTCCAGCCCTGCCTGGGAGGAAAGGGGGAGAATAAGGTCCCAAATGAACTGATATAAAGGCGCCTATGGATAGGGGTATATATGTGAGCGTTAGTGTGTGTGTTTGTGTCTGTGCATATATACACATGTGCATATATATACACATGCACAGACACGTGCACACATACATCCCACTCAGGGCATTCTCCCTCCTTCTCCTGCTGCCTGCCCAGTTTATTACTGCCACTGCATCTCGTACTAATTAAAAGAGACGTGTAAAATTGGAGCTTTCCCGGTTTGGGGAGAGAGGATGTTTGGAGCTGTTTCTCCAACCAGGTCATGACCGAGCTGGGCCCCAGGCCCGCCACGTGGACCATCAGGTAGCCTGAATGTGCCATGTCCAGCGCATCCCCGATGGCATCGGTAGTGAGCAGAGAACAGCACTGCTCTGCTGCCGGTGCCTGATCTGCCACCCAAGGATGGAGGGAGAAATGAGGATCTCATTTGGGGAAGGACTGGGGCAGCTGCTATTGCAGAGTTTAAAGAAGGAAACCCTTAAAAGACAGGGGGACCCTTAAAGGCACACCGGGACTTGTCACAAAGCAAGGGACATTTCCAGCAGTGAGGAGGAGGGGGTGCCTTTCCAGAATCGCAGACCATTTTTCTTCTGAGCTTTGTCGCTCAGGTCTGCTGGGGGGCGGGGGGTGGATCTTCCTCTAACCGCTGTGGGCAAACAACATTTGCAAGGGAATTATTCCACATGAGTGAAAGGCTTGCGGGAGTTGTCTCCCTGTCAGACATCAGTGCAGTCTGTTAGCGTATCTTGCACACTTGGAGGAATTATGGTAAATCCTGAGCAAAAGGGCTGTTTGCAAAGAGAAAGGGGGGAAGCCCTCTTATGTAATTTTTATACCAGATCATAGCTTTACCCTTCCCTCCAGCAAAGTGAATGCCACACGCTAGCAAGGTGCACTCCCAGCTCGGCTATCTTCATGAGCTACTCCAGCTTCCTGCCTTTCCTCTGGCTTTTATAAACCTGATGCAGAAAGGATTTTCTAGGCTCTTCAGCACCACAGAAGCCCGATGAAGGCAGACCTGCGTCTCAGTGCAGCAGGGAGGGCCAGCGGCAGCACAGGGCCATGAGGAGACCTGGGCAGGAGCATCCAGGGAGCCGCAGAGGTTGGAACAGGATGGGGATGGGCTCAAGCCTGCGGGAGGGCATTTCTGGGCAGTTCTTCGGTGACTCTTCAGCACTTGCCTGTTGCTGATTCAAAAGAGAGACCAAGCAGTTTCCTTCACTTGCCATGTTTGGTTACAAGCAGCTGCTTACACCACTTGACATCTGTCCCAGCCCTGGGTGGCTCAAGCCGTAATTCAAAAAACCATACTGGGATGCTCCTCCCGGCTGGGTAATGCTCCGGAGTGCTACACCATGACACACACTCTGGTTCTCAGTGGGAAGGAGCTGGAGTTGGAGTGCTGGGCTGTTTCTGTCCCTACTGCATGGAGATACCTTGTAACACATACCTTATTCCTGCTGTGGCTTTACCAAAATGCTGGCTCACAAAAATGCTTTGTGTGGCTGAGGGCATACTAATAGCAAGAAGAAATTTGGTTTTTTCTGTAAACCAGTTCAATTCCAGGCTGGAGAGATGGAAGGAAAAGTTGCTTCACCTGTGAGGGATGGGATTATGTGAAATATGGTTTTATTCACATTGCAAAAACAAGCAGTTGAAATTTAGGAAATGTTGGGATTCAGGGCAGCGTGCCATCTGCACCGGGTTGCAGTCCTGACTGGTAGGATCACACGTTGTATTTTCATAAGCTGCCTCATTCAGGGCACCAGCTACGCGGTGCTCAGGGAGTGATGCAGGGGGCTGTTATATTTTTGTGGTACTGCAAAGTGCGTGCCTGTTTTATTTGTTTACTGCCTGCCATCCAAGCCCTGCAGGCAATACATCATTATTCATTGTCTTGTGGTGTTCTGAAGATGTTCGCCACTACAGTTGCCTCGTAGCTGATGATAGAGAATTTATGCTCCTGATGAGGCAAGAGAGAGTGATTATTTCCCTTGCTTTTGAAGGGAAAAGAGACTTCTCCTTTAGACACACGGGGAAGGAGCAGCAGGTGCAGGACTGGAGCTTGGGGCCTCTTGGCTCTCGGTGCCACTGAGTCCTCAAGACCGTACCAGTTTGCTGGCTAAGCTGCCAGCATTTTGGAAAACAGCTGTGAGTGCTCAGCAATTCTGCAAAATGGCCCCTAGGGTCTCGTGTTGGGCACCCGCAAAATTAGGAAATGTAGAGACTGTGGCCACCTGCCCAAACTGCGGTTTAATATTGAATGCCAACCATATAAAAATAGCCTTATTTATTACAACATCCTCATTGTTAGCTTGAGTATCATGTGTCCTTTGCACTGAGTATGGGGCAGGGTCCTGTGGAAAAAAGAAACAGCACTTGCTTGGATAAGCAAAGGCTGTGTTGTAATGCATACACGCAAACGGCTGAATTAAGGTTGTGCAGGTATTAATTCACATTTAAGTGCTTGGCTTTGCAAGCCAAATGGCATATTTTATCATATGGCAATTTTTAAAAAAAATTAAAATGACACTTTCTTGACTCTTTTTATGAATAGGAAAACAAGAGACTTTTCCTCATTTATAAACTGCAATGCCCCACATCCATCCCAGTAAGGACTGAGACTTAAATTTACAGCAGGGCCATAGAAGTCTGAACTTCACGACTGACTGCAAGCAAAGGCTGTTACTTTGAAGACAAGCCCTGCTACCACACTCCTCCTCACTCAAAGGAGGCTAGGAAGCTGGGAAGCTTCCTTCCCCGTGGACCATGCCCTCACACGAGTAACAAAAAAGTAGGACCACATGCTGAGTTTGGAGAGGAGCTGTTAGAGGCAACTTGACCTGGCACTCATCACTTGGGCTCTCTCCCTGCTGCCTGTGCTCCCCAAAGCAGGGAGTGCCACTGCTGTGATTTTGCTGTGAGGTACCTGTGTGGGGGCAGAGGGGCTGAAGGTGGGCCCTGCTCTCCACACCACTTGCAGTTAGTGATTTTGATGGGATGTGAGTGCTGCCGTGCCCATATCTCTTCTGTGGCTGCAAACACTCCAGAAAACTAAAGTCACATCAAATCTGAAGACCTTCCCCAGCCTCAGCAAGCTCTGCAGCACTGGGCTGTGATGTGTGTGCTAACCCAGATGCATCCGAGGATCCTAGCTGGAGCTCTGGGTTGTGAGAGCTGTCACCACATCTTGTTGAGCTGTGGGCAATGTTCCCAGCTTGTAAAGAGTGCGAGCATGTCCCAGGGATCCTCAGGCACCTCTGGAGCTGCAGGCAGCCCCTCTTGGGTGCTCTGGGAAGGTGATGGGGGGTGATGGGGAAGGGGAAGAAGAGCTCCAGGCTCTAACAGGCAGCACTGCCAACCTCGTGCCACAGTGGCAACCAAGTGAAACAGATCTCTGCAACTCACTAGGGCAGAAAAAGGTCTCCTTCAGAGTTCAGTATAAATGCATCGTGTGCGAACAATTGAGAGTCAGCCCTTCCTTGGGAGGTTTGCCAGGAGCTGTGTGCATGCTGGGTGATCCCCTCACGATAAGAGCAGAGAGGATTTTTACTGCTGGCATCTTGTGCTCTGCCCCACCGCTGCGCACGCATGGATGATCCCTGCCTCTGTGAATGCGCCCGGGGCTCGGGTTTGTGAGGTGACACAGTAGTGAAGTTCTTCCCTTGTCCCACCATTTCTTCTACCTCCTCTCTCTCCTGCACCAACTGCCAAAGCGGCAAGCCGCTGCCCTGGTAGCCGGCGGTCTGATTCTGAGAGGCCGGCAGCCGGGGAAGCACAGCCAAGGTGCTGGGTGAGGAAGAGGGGGAGGGCAGTTCTCCTTCACCTTGGCTTCTCCACCAGAAGCAATAGCAACAAGAGCCAAGCACTAGGAAGGATAGTGAGCTTGGGGTCCCGGCGTATTTCAGAATACAGACTATGAAAAAAGGCAAAGCCAGCTCTTGGGCTAATGCAGACATGAATGATGGCAAACAAGCAGGCATGGGACATTTTGTGTGCACGCGATCACCCAGGCTTGCAGAAGCCCACCTGATTCTAGGAATGAGGAAGCACAAGGAGAAAGGCTTATGGCTGAAGTGCCTTGGCCCCCACAAAATATAATAGGGTTTTCTTGGTATTGATCTGGAAGCCCCTTGATTTCGTACTCTGGCCATACTGTTCGATAGACATCTGGCCTAGCACTCCAGGGACAGAACTGTGAACCAAGAGATTATATTGATGAAAAAACTTGTATTTTCCTATCTTGCTGCTAAATTGATGCATATCCATCTACTACTCTGTGCCTGTAAATGTATCTCTCATCTCAGACAAGCTGGCACCTTCCCTTCACGGATCTGCTGCATCCTTTGCCCCGAATAAGAGACCCAGGGAAGATACTGGCTCATCTCAAAATTTCTGTGCCCTCAGAGAATCCTTCACAAGTATGGGCCCATACATACCCTCCTTCTTGAACACCACCCAAATAAAAACAAGAAAGAGATTACTTTGGGATCTGGAGCACAATCCAACAAAGAAGTGCAGAAAATACCTGTGTGGGGGGTGGGGATGGGAATGAGGACCACAGAACCAGGATTCTCCCACCAAGCCGCCTTCTCTGCCTGGAGCATCTCCCTGGGGTGTGCCACCCACCCACATCCCCGGGGCCGGCTTGGCAGGAAGCAGGGGAGCAGCATTTTAAATGCCAGTGAGCTGAAGGATGCTCGTGGGCTGTCAAGGAGGATCTGGAAGCAGAAGGGTGCCTCCCTCAGACCAACCAAGCCTGGAGATGCTGCAGCCCTTCTGTCAAGGGGCTGAGTGCGAGGATTAGGGCCTGAGCTACTACTGACCATGGGATTAACCCCTGCAGGAAATTAAAGTTGTAGAGAAGGCTCTTCACGCCACAGCAGAGAGAAAGAGAAAAACTGGGATCTGGATTAGAATTGGCAGGGCTGGTGACAAGCCACCACCCACAGCCAACTGTTCCCGGCTGGATCAGAAAATGTTATCTCAGTCTTCACGTAGAACTCCCCTCCACATCTCACTCGGTTACCAATTTTTGCCAACAGTGTGAGAAGAACAAAAACATCACTCTGTGGCAAGAAAAAGAGGAGGAAACTGGGCAGCCAGCTCACGTGTCCCTCCTCTGAGCCCCTCTCCCACTCCCTCACCCGCTTCCCTTCTCAGCTGCCTCCGTTTTGCACAGAGGAAACATGCACGTGGTCTGTCGCGTTCAATAATACTTGGAGAAGATGCTGGCACACACATGGCTGGATTTCTTCCTGTCAACTGCCCCCTCAGCTCTCCTCCTGCTGCTGCTCTGGGCCTCCTCCATATGCTGCACTCTCGCTGTGCTGGGACTTTCCTGTCACTCCCGTGTTGGATATCCCGGTCTCCCCACCTGTTTCCACAGCCTCCCAAGGAATCCCACTTCTCCACAGCAATCTGGGTCTTTCCCGTCCTGGCTCCCCTTTGGATGCTCTGTGCTTTCGCAGACAGTCCAATGGGACCTGATGCCCTTGGTATTTCCAGCCTCTCTGACATCTCCCAGTCTCATTATTGTGCCTTGGTCAGGGAGGCTTGGGGTGCAAATGTTTTCTGGTTAAGGTACAGGATGAGGAATCAAGAAAACTGGCTTCTCTCCTGATTTTGCCACAAGCCCATCAGGAAATTTTGGGAAAGCCCCACCAAAACTCCTTTATTCTGCGTAACTTTGATAAGCCCTACAAATCATCTCTGCAGGACTGGAGAGCATTTACAAGACCAAGTGATCCAGTGCAAGCAATGCACTTGGCAGCTTTGAAAATCCTGAGTGAGGAACTGATGTGGGCTCATGATATCAAGAGCTGGGCAGCTGAAAATTCAGCCAGCCAAACTCAGTAGCCATTTTTACCTCTACCATAGTTTACCCCTCCATAAAATGGGGATAAAATTGATCTTTCTTGGAGGGGCTTGGGAAGGAAACATTTTTTAACACCAATCACATTTACATTTCAGAGATGCCTACGCATTGTCATTCAAAGATCAGAAGCTTTTTGACCTCTTCACATCCCAGAGAATAGGGTCTGGTTATTATTCACACCGAGTCAGGAATGTGGCAGAGTCTCTTACAATACTGAGAGGGTTTTCCACTCTTTCTACTTTACGGCTTTCTGTATGAGGTGTTTTGCTTAGCTGTGATTGATCACTGCAAGTCAGATGGCACCATTTCTTCTGCAGCTGAGTTTCTAGTGTGAATTTAAAATGTGCTCTTCATTGATTGTGACAGCACAACACTAATGAATCCTGAACACATGTGTTAATAAATCAGCAATGCTGGAAATGAAGCCCCCAGCTATTTAGCTTAGAAGCTCACTGGGGCAGCGACACACGCCGTATGTTTCTACAGTGCTGCTGAGCTTGGCTGCCACCTCTGGGTGCTTTTGCAGTCCAAATAAACAACAAATGAGGAGCTGATGCTGAGACAACGTGAACTCTTCTGGTCAGTAATTTGCTTGACTGACCTAGGTCTGTTGGGGGACCAAGAATAGGCATCATCTCCATGCCATGTAAACCCATTTGTGGTACCGTCAGGAGCATGATTCCCCACTAGGACTCATCAGCCAGATTACTTCATGAACTTTCAGTTGCTGTAATCAGACCATATGGCTGACGTGTCTCCCTGCCCTCTGTGGACCTACCCTTGCCCTCCAGGGGCTGATGAAGGAACAGACATAGAACAATGTGTTTTAGTCACTGGATGCTGGGGTACCGCTGTCCCTCTCCATTACAGGGTGATGACAATAAAACAGGAATCCTAAAAGCAACAAGGAAAGGGGAGGAAAAAAAGATAATCTCCTTAGAGTGTCCTCCATGCCCTCCCTCACCCTGCTGCTTTTCTGATAAAGGCTAAAGCAGTTCAGCATTGGAAAAGGGAAAGGGACTTTGTCGTCACTCCTGAAGGAGAGTGTGGGGGAGGGATGAATGTCTGTGTGTGCTTCCTGATAATTTATCGCAGGCATCTGTTGCAGCCTCTGTTACCTACCCTTTTGTAATATAGGTCACCCACATGCCCTGCCAAGGCTCGTAAGCCAGGCTGTTAACGGGGTCTGATCCCTCAGCCATGATCCAAGGGTTAGTGCAGAGGACTAGGAGAGATAATCAGAGACAGAGGTTGCTGGGCTCTGTTTCTGACTGCGACTCGTCCTAGTGACACAGTCATCTGTCTCTGTAGCCTCAGTGTCCCAGTCTGGAAAATGGGATAACTTTATCCACCTACCTAGCGCAGAGGCACTACTGGCCATGACCTCAGCCTTACTTCTGAGGGTCATTAAAAACAAAATAACACCACCACCACCTACAACCATGGTAAGAGCAGATGGAAAGGCTTGGATAGAAGGTGTCACAGAATTGGGAAGTGTTACTAAAACAGTATGTGGATGCAGTAAACTGAAACCCTCCCCACCCTCACAGTGTGCTCCCTGGGACCTGACTTATGAAAGCTAAGGCTTTAGAGTGATACTGCAAACATTACTGGTGTCTGGGCAGGGAGAAGGGAAGCACAAGACAGTGATCGTGCCTGCTGTCGCTTTTATGCCCTGGCAAGTGCTGTGGAGTCATTACACTCTCCTCAGCATCCCACACCCCCGGCAGGAAAGTTCCCTGTTCAAGCTAATTAGGGGAATCCTCATTAGAGAGTCCTCTAGAGTCTGACAGCAGGCCAAATGTCCAAGTGGCACTTCAGCTCAGTGTATTTTTGGCCACTGGAGCCTATGGGCCAGAAATGGATGATTTCATTCTGTTGCTTTGAGCTTAAACTAAAAAAGTTGTCTTTTACTGTCCTATATCAAACGGCAAGAAGAAAAGGCCATCACCAGCCCCACAGGCTACTCTGTTCATTTCTCCAGAATCTGGAAAAGAGATTCGACTCCAAGCACGTGGAAGAAAGCTCTGGACACTGTGTCCCATGGATCACAGGGCATTTGGCTGACATGTTGCTACAGGGAGAAGGAACCATCTAGTTAAGCCTGGAAGAAAGACTAACGCCTGGTTTGTGGAGCCCTTGGGTGACTTCAGAGCATTCAGAGCTCCAGCAATGCTGATCAGCCTTGAGCTCCCAAACCCAGGCAATGCCACGCTAGTTCAGAATGGATGGCACAGTGCATCTCCTCTTGCGCTGAGGGCACATGGAGGACACTCCTAGCTCAGGGAGAGTCCTTGCTGCTGGAAAAGTCCCTGGGTGTCAGGCTGAAAGCAGCCAGACACATTTGGTGGTGCTCTGGAGAGTCTTGAGGTGTGGGCAGGTCCTGGTTGCCCCAGAGCTACGGGGTTCCCAGTGCTGCATTGGCAGTGAGCGCAGCTGCCCTGGTGCTCTGCAGAGAAGAAGGCATCTCTTGGGCCACAGTAAAACAGCCAATTAAGTCAGAATTCAAGGCAAGTCAGAAAAAACCTTTAAAAAAGAAACTCTCAAAAATTCTCTCTGCCTCCTTGCTCTCTCCTGGCTGCAGAATATTAATCACTAGGGTCTAGCGTACTTATGGGCAACAGATGCGTGGGAGAAACTGGTTTTTGCTAGATCCTTGGAATTAAAATTTCTCCATAAACATACCACTTCAAGGTATAAATGCAGAGGCTCACTGGCCCTTGTACTTTGGCAGTCAGGAACCTCTATCTATTCCAAATCTACTGCTCTGCCACCTGAGCATATGTTATGCTTGGAGAAGCAGGCAGTTTTGTGCAAGACGTGGATGTTGATAAATATGGGTCACAGAAGAGTCCCCAGTATATATGCAAGCCCAGCTCTGTGCACACATTTGTAAGTGTAAGCTAGATTGGCGACTATATCTGCATATGTACATGAAGATAGCTGTTTTTAAGTCTTAGAAACACATGTATGGGTGCACAAAGGGTGGCTGCTATCTGTGGAGTGGGGAGTGCTGTGTTTATGTGACATGCTTTTAAAATAATCTTGGGTTTATCAAGGCGCCTCCATCTTTGTGCATGTTGCAGCGCAGGAGACAGCATTAAAGCCTGAACAGGTGTTAATCACTATGCACTGTAATAAATTCTAAACATAGGGAAAGGGCTTATTTATACATGGCTGCTCCTCCCACCCTGTACTCTGTGCTTGAGCTTTGGTGCTGCCTGAAAGGAAGAGGCGCCCATGAGGCACCAGAAACCAGTGCAAGCGCTGGACTTGCCCTGCCAGAGCAGAAGGAGCTAGGGGTAGAAACCCTGACCCTGTCGCCGTCCTCACGCCCGGGTATGCCGGTCCTGCTCCAGCCCCCCGCTGTCGCCTGGGGACGGTGTGGCTGAAATGCACAGAGCAGCAAGAGGGATAGGGGGGGACACACCAGCCCATGGCCTGCGCAGGGGCCTGGGCTGAGGGGAGACTGCAGAGGGAAGCCGTGTCATGAAGCGCCCAAGGAAGCTGTATTTTTTTTTTTTTTTAAAGCTTAGCCCCCCTGATTGGAGCCAAGCCAGCTGATACAGATGGGGTGTTACAAAACAGAGCCAAAAGGCAAGAGCACAAGGAACAGAGCTATCTATAACCCTGACAAAGTTAGATGGAGTGAAGGTGTGGAAGAGGGAAAGACAAAGCATGGCAGGCAGCCCCTGATGCTGAGAGCAAGGACGCGATTGTTCAGCAACGGGATTTGGAGCCGATCGACTCCCGCTATCCAGCAGGCAGATAAGGCTCTGTGGCTGTCAGCTTAACTCTGCCGTTTATTCCTGTGCTGTAGGGAGTTAAATAGAGCACACGGAAAGCCTGCTGCCGAGGAGTGAAAGTCAAGGAGGGAGAGGGAAGGAAGAGGCTGTAATTGGGCAGTGCCCGGGGAGTCGGGTGGAAGTGGCTGCGGGCAGACCCCCTCCAGGTAAGTGCTTGCGGCTTTTCATCCTCCTTGTCGATTCCGACAGCTGGGGACGGGAGACTTCAAGGGTGGCATTTCGGACAGAGACATTGATATGGGGGAGGCTGAAAGTCTCCTTCTCAGCTAGGGCGAGTGCAAGCACCAAATGGGGACGGCTATTTGTTGTGGCTTCTCCTTCAGCAAGGACTGCAGGGAAAGGGCTCCAGCTTGGTTTGGGGAGTGGGGGACCGCAGCGGTTGAAGGGTGGATCAGTCTCTGTGCCGTGAGAGGTATTCATCTATTTGATGCATTGGCATTTGGGTAAATGATCCAAATAGCTTTGCAAAATGTACTAGTCCAGGCACTGAACCTGCTCATCTCTCTCATCGAGATGCTAATTTAAGTATTTCCTGGTGGTTTACATTCCCATATAAAATAAATCAGTCATGGAAGCCTGGGGGAGGGGGAGCAGCTGGCACGTGTGTGGGGAGAGTGTCCTGGTGGGAGTGCAGCACCCAGCTAAAATAACGGCTGTGGATGTTAACAGAGCCCCTCAGAGGGGATGGAGGATGGTTTATTTCTGTACCCTGGTTGAAATGTGTCCATCTAACTGCTGCTATGACTGTGGACGGCATGTCAGAGAGCAAGCAGGGGGACAGGAGGGTCCGTGGTGTTTCCCCTTTTCCTGCTTGCCTGTATCCAAAAGGGAAGCGGGAGAGGAGGAGGAACCTGTTGTCAGTCACTTATTGTCAGGGGAGAGTTTATGGTCTTTGGGTTTCTAATTAGACTGAGCATTTTTCCTTCTTCTAATTAAGATGTAATTCCTCTCTTTTCAACACTCCCACTCAGTCTCCCCCGCCCCAGGTCCTCCCTTCTCCTCCGAGGCTCGCTCGCTCTTCAGCTCCTGCAGTTGCTGCAGTGTGAAATCCCCAAGCTGAAGCTGTGCTCTGCTCAGCCCCTCTCTAGCCACCACATCCATTTTACCTTCAAACAGAAAGGAAGTGCTGGTGGGGAATACGGGGAGGGGAGAAGCAGCTTGACAGCCGCCGGTACCCAGACCTCAGTGAGCCCGAGTCGTGCGTCAGGGAGAGGATGCACAGGTGGTACCAGCCTGCGTGGCAGCGAGAGGGAATGAGCTGGAGTCTGCTGTCCTGGCAGGGTCACCTCAGCAATTCATCAGGTTAACCTTGAGCATGAAGCTAATGTAGCTACCGTAGCAGGCTATTCAAGCACAGGCTTATCTCTTTGGCACTTAGGTGAATCAGGCCTCATTTCTGCATTGCGAGGTTCAAAGTGAATTAACATTGCACCTCCTGAAACATCCTCCATCTCTCCTCCAAAACGGAGCTGATGCCTCAAAGGCAAAACTCTAGTTGGGGAGGAGAAAGGACGACACTGAGCCCAGGGAACTAAATCTCACCCGCTCTGCTCTGCTCTCCCCCTCCAGGACCTGTCAGGCAGGCTACAAGGTCATTCCTCCTCCCCTTGGGGCCGGGTACCAGGCTGGCTGGTAGATGTGAAGACACGCTGGAGAAGACAACAATGTTGCCTACAACTGCTGGCCACAGGTGGAGGAGCAGGTTCCTCATGAGGTGGCAAGAGGCTTGTCGTAAGTAATGCCTACTCAGGTACTAAGTACAATAATCCTGTTTGTCAAGGGAGTGGAAAGAAAATAGGTCACATCAGGGTTAAGAATAGGGGAGAGGGACAGCTAAGTATGGAGATGTTTGAACTAATTCCTGATTCCTTTAGAGGCCAGGCTAGCGGGAGGGAGAGCGAGAGTCTAAAGCTGAAGATGGGCTTAAAGTGGGACAGCGAGTGATGATTGCTTCTGAATTCCAGTGGGCCTGGCAGGTGAGAAACAGTGAGACAGATAGATACCACCACTCAAAGATCCACCCCAAACGTTTCTCAGATCGGCATCCTGTAAGCTGCAGACTCCTCTCTGTGGTAGGGGTTTATACATAGGCTGCTGAGCAAGGCTCCCAGATCTTCACAGCAGAAGTCATGACAGATTTTAGAAGGGAATGCAAGATGTGAATGCAGAATTCTCCTACTGGGCACTGCCACATGTAGTGAAAATCAAGGAGTAAATAAAGAAGATCTCTTTTATATTAAATTGTAAAAGTTCAGCCTGCGCATCTTCCCAGTGGACCAAGACATCTGCTACAGTATCCCTGAGCGCAGAGCAGAGACTGCTAGCGCAATGTGGGGCTTCAGGGAATGTACCTGCACTTCAGAGAAGCATCTGGGGACCACAGCAGAGGAAAGGGAGCACTCAGAGAGTGTCCATCACTACTGCATGCCCAGGCACCGAGCAGGTCTGTGGTTTCCCTTGTTCCTGCCCCTCTGATCAAATTTGGGACTGCCACTGTAAGAAGCCGGGGGATTTCCTTCTCCAGAAAACAGGCATCTTTTCAATGCATCCTCACAGACTAGACTGCTGTATAAATTATTTATAATGAATGCTACTGAGTCTTGACTTAATCTGATATACCTGGATCGGCTTTCTGCCACCTACCAGAGTTACCAAACACCCCACAAAGTAATTTCATCTTCCCCTAACACAAAAACACATACTACTCATCCTTCTGTAAGGCTGGAAGACAGTTTCAAGTTCTATTGTTTCCCTGCCTCTCTTCCCCGTAAAGCTGTGTCCTAACCAGTGTGATGAATTCCTTGGTCTCAACTCACATCCTAGTGGACGCACCTCTTGCAGGGACTGAAAATGAAATCAGACCTTCTCCTCTCTATGATCTTAGTAAAATATTTCCAAGAGCACAAAGCAATATATGGGTAACAACGAGACATTTTTGGCACATCCTACACGGCTGCTGAAACCTGGCATAAATCCAGTTCCTGAACATAACCACAGCCAGCTGCCTGAGACTTTGTTCCTACCAGCCACTGCCAGCATACATACTGGTGGAACCCCACAGCCACCCAGTCGGGGCCGGTGGCGGGTAGGCATTTTGAGAGATAAGCCCTGA
Organism: Balearica regulorum gibbericeps; assembly: GCF_011004875.1. Lineage (NCBI taxonomy): Eukaryota > Metazoa > Chordata > Aves > Gruiformes > Gruidae > Balearica > Balearica regulorum. The sequence continues at coordinate 68,411,074 of NC_046184.1, forward strand.
ACAGAATGCCACCTGTATAGCATTACACACGGTCTGCTCTTGCCTTTCTTGGTGTACAAAGCAGCTCAGTGTTATCTCATCATCACAGCTGTCAATCTATTATTAATACTGTACTTTTGTTAAGCATCCAGGAAAAGATGGGGTCACTTGAGTGACTCACGGCTCTCTCCCTTCCCCACTCTAGCTCCCATTCTTTTAATTCTCTCCCAACAACAACAGCGCGATGTATCCTGAATGGAATTAAATATCAGCCAGCCAGCCAGTACCTGCACTGCGCCAGTCCACAGGCTATGATCTGCTTTCATGGCAATCTCTGCTCTTGAGCCCAACCTTTGCATGACAAGAAAGCACAGAGGTGCTCAGGGTAAAGATCTCTCTTGTATTTCACCATAAGGATCCATAATTATCACTAAAAGAGCATACAGATTGGCACAGCCTGGGCTGATGTACACCTCAAATCTCAACTGTAGAACAGAAATAAATTCTTGAAGGAATTGTGAAAGATGGATGAAATAAAAAAGAGCTGAGATGATACTCTCTTGGAACACTTATCCCTTGGTTCTTAATAAAGTCATATAGCTTAGGATCCAAACTGTAGTTCTCCTTAGGTTACCAGTCCATAAATCCACCAATTCTCACAAGGATTGCTGGGAACACAAAAAGGCCCTATGCGAGATGACAGCGTTGGAGTATGAAGGCAGCATCGCTGACAAAAGCCAAGTTGATATTAAAAATTTGGCTATGGGTGAGACTAAATTCTAGAGAGTGGTGCGAGGGAAGAAAGGAAGAGCATGGTGGACTGCAGAGCTGTTCCAGGCAGAGCTTCTCCAGAGCATGGGTCTCCACCAGCTCCCTCTCCCATGGCAGTCCTCTCACAGTTCCTTTGGGGTTAAGAAACAAAACACCTGCTTGTTGGTTCTTTGGAAAAAAGCAGGAGAGAAGAATCTGGTTTCCAGTCCAGGAAAGAACGGTGAGACAATAAATGCTTCCACTTCAGCTACTATTCACCCCTAAAAAGACTCTACCAACCCCAAATGACTGCCTTCTCTAAAGAAAAATGAGAAAGGGAGAGGACAGGGCATGACGTACAGACCAACCTGCTTCAGTTATAGTCAAATGCTCAAACTTGTCACCTTAAAAAACAGCGAGGCAGCTGAATTTGCTTCCCACATTGAAGAAACTAATCTCAATTCCACAAAAGGAATTAAGATGAAGGATGCAAATGTTTTACATAGTCTGCTTAAACATAACTCCCACTCCTCCAATGACGGGAGGCACAAAGCTTGCTTTCCTGTTGCTGATGCTTCTTTGTCACAGAAATGAGGGTTTTAAAGGCCACTGGCTCCCAGGAAGGGTTGGTAACTAGCGTCCTGACGCCACCCACAGGATCTGGATCCAGCTCTAAAAAATACAGTTTTGTGGATTGTGTGACCTTACCTTTGAGACACTGCAGGAGAAAGGGGGTGTGTGCTAACCCTTTTCCTAACGCCTCTTTCTTCAACTACCAACCTGCAATTTTTTTCCTCATCTCCATTGCTATGGGCAATTTTGGTCTGAGGAGCTACTTGTGGGGCTATTGCTGTAGGATTCAGAAACTATTTTGAGAGCAATGGCAAGTACCAGGTGCCCAGTGGTTTAGGGGCTCCTTGTTACTTTTTAACAGCTTCCTTGGTCATCCCTTTGTCATGTAATCAAATTCATAAAAAAGCCTCTTGCCACAAGGCCCACGCAATACACTGTGGATATGGAAAGCAAACGATACCCTGATTTAGAGGCTAACTTAGACCTGAATCTGATCTATCACAAAGATTAGGACTCAAACTGCAGGAGCACAACTGAGATGTAGGTTGTTTTGTTTTCATTTTTCTTAAAAGCTTTTCATTAACATGTCTATTTCTGAAAAAAATACAGCTTCTTAAATACATACCAGTCCCTTCTCTCTCAACCCTGACTGTTTAGAAAGAACTGTCCTTTATAAGAGGTGACACATCCCACCGCTCTCTGCTCCATTCTCCTCTGGCAGGTTCCAGTGCTCTAGTATCTGGCAGCAAAGTCCTCTGGGATGCACTCTTCTTACTTCCTTGGGAATCTGGAAAGATATTTACTTGCTTGCTCATGAGAAAAAGGCTAAGAGGAAAGCCATGCTTCCAGGGAGCAGGCCAGCAGTAAAGGGATGTAGCTGTGAGGAAGCTCCTTACCCTGCGGGGCATTGTGGCCAAGGGACCTGCTGCGAGGCTCATATTGTGCAGTAGCTGCGTTCAAGGTGGCAATGGGTGAGGATGGGAAAGCACTGCTCTAATCCATGCACTCTCTCTCCCCTGCTTTTCTCCTACCAGTGCTTGGCTGTTGGCTGTCGCTATGTGCTGCCGAGTCCTTCTTTGCTTGCCCTTCTTCCTGCAAGTGTAACAGTGGCAACCTGGAAGTGGACTGTAGCGGCTTGGGCCTCTCTTCCATCCCCTCAGACATCCCCACAAACACCAGGACCTTCCTCTTTCTCAACAACAAACTCAGCATCCTGCCAGGAGCAGTGTTTTCCAACCTCTCCGCCCTACAGAGGCTGGATCTATCCAACAACTTCTTGGACCAGCTCCCTCAGAACATCTTCAGCGACCTGGGGAACCTCACAGAGCTCCAGCTGAGGAACAACAGCATCCGGGCCTTGGACAAGGACCTGCTACAACACACGGCCCTGCTTCGCCAGCTGGATCTCTCCATCAACGGCCTAGCCCAGATACCCTCGGGCATCTTTGATGACCTGCCTGCTCTCCGCTCCCTCTCTCTCAGGTCCAATCGCCTGCAGAGCCTGGACAGGGTGACCTTCGAACCGCTAACCAGCCTGCAGCAACTCCAAGTTGGGGATAACCCCTGGGAATGCGACTGCAACCTCCGAGACTTCAAGCACTGGATGGAGTGGTTCTCCTACCGAGGTAGGCGCTCGCGCAGTGGGAGCCAAGTGCGGAAGCACTGGTTTTCCATGGAAAGGCAGACACAGACGGGCAGGGAAGAAGCACAGGCAGATACATCTGGCAGGTCAGGCTGACCCAAACGCCAGATCTTAGCCAAGGAGCATGAGGACCATGCTCCAATGCTAAGAGACAGTTTAGTGCCACTGTACCTTCATACAGGCTGAGAAGTTCTCTGCAGCCCCAGATCTCCTATTTCCTTATTTTGTTTCTAATCTGAAAGATCACTTTTTCCTTTTTAAAAGAGCTTTCCTCAAATAACATCAAAATTTTAGGATTATGAGTTCCCCTTACCCTTTCTGCCTACAGAGAAGAAATGCTTTTCACGCTTGAAAATAACTGTCCCGTTCTCTTTCTTAAGCCAGGAGAACTAAAAGCCAGATTTGGCTGTAAAGCATCAGGATTGCTTTCCACAAAAGAACCATAGGAAACAGTGCAACTTAGGAAAATAGTGCAACTAATATTGGCAAACCCAAACTAAAGCTCAAATTAACAAGTCAGGCCCCAAGTCAGACTGGCTATAAAACCATCATTTCAGATCAAGCAGTTTTTGACAAGGTTGTGTTTCCAGCTTTTCCTCAAAATACAGAAGGCTAGAAAGGTGCGTATCACTTAGCACGAATGCTGAAGGGATGACGTGCTTTCAGGAGCTGCGACTCAAAGAAAGATGGCACATTTTACAGGAATGACGATTGAAGGCCTGACCTTCTGTCGCTGGAGCCAATGAGTAGGAAAGGGTCTCAAATCATGCAGATAGCAACAGTCAGCTGTCACATCCCTGCTGATCACAGCCGCGCTGCAAAGAGATTATCTACGCCTATGGCTACACTGCAGTCTGAAATATGTATTTGTGTGAGCAGAATCAAACAAGCATACGAGTGCCACTTTCCTCTTTTTTTTGGGGGGGTGGGGTGTTTTCTTTCTTGACTCTTATATCACAGGGTCGATAGAAAGCACACGGAGTTAATTTTGCTTTTTTTCCCCCTTCCAAAGAAATTGCCCAAACTCGCTCAAGCATTTGTTTCAACATCTGTCACTATTTTCATAGAGGAGGGATGGATTAGTTGTTAGAAGATGGGACTGTGTCTGTTGTTATTTTGAGAAGATACAGCCTGGTCCTATCTTTTTGCTTTAATTTCTCCTTTTCTAAAACGGTTCTACTGACACTTACATAACTCACTAAACAGTATGAGGCTGACTTAATAGACTGCTTCAGAGGGCTTTCATGTCTTGGCCTGAAAGATGTCTATGCAGATATCATGCACCACAAGCTCTACTGTCAAATCCAACCTAGAAGCATCCCAGCAAGCTGCCATGGTTGAAGCTCTTCCAGCTGTGGAGGACTAAGGCGTGCAAAATGTCTCCAAGTTAGGCAAAACAATCATTTTAAAGGACACCATGTGTGCTCCTTCTGGATGCACTTCTGGAGTGCATGGAGGTGCACTCCCTCCCTCTACCTTTGACATGCACTGTGGATCTGGCAGGACATGGGGGTCTGCAGCACCTCCTGACTTTAGTGTCACCCTTGATCTCTAGAAACATCCCGCACTAGATCATGGCTGTCTTTTGGGGATGGGAGAAGCTCTCTGAATACTGTCTCTACTCAGCAATGCATTCATGCATGAGGGACTGGATTTTATGGCCCCACTGCTGCAATAAAGCAGTTCCCCACTTGATAACCATAATGCTGCCATGCCTGACTTCTGTAGGGCAGGTGTGAATGGAGTCATAGGAACTTACCCCACCTGAGGATCTAGCTCTGTTGTCACTGTATCAGGATGAAGCTGTGGTTCACTCCTATTATCTCTGTTGGGACAGGTGGGAAAATCGACCAGCTGGCATGTACCCTGCCCAAGGAGCTGAAAGGGAAGGATATGCGAATGGTACCTATGGAGATGTTTAACTACTGCTCCCAGCTGGATGATGAGAATAGCTCTACCGTGCTGGACAATACTGGGCCACCCTGCACTAAAGGAAGCCCAACTCCTTCCAAATCTAAATCGGGCCCAGAAGCAGAGGTGGAGCCCAGTGTGGGATGCCCTCAGAAACAGCGATATAGGCCTGTGAGCGTGCGCCGGGCTATTGGCACTGTGATCATCGCAGGTGTGGTTTGCGGCATTGTTTGCATCATGATGGTGGTGGCAGCTGCTTATGGTTGCATCTATGCTTCCCTCATGGCCAAGTACCACCGGGAGCTGAAAAAGAGGCAGCCGCTCATGGGTGACACAGAAGGTGAACATGAAGAGCAAAAACAAATCTCTTCTGTGGCATGAAACTCTTCTAGGAAGGAAGTAACAGCAATGAACAAAGGTACCTGAGAGCAGTCAAGCATGGGGTCCTCCCAAATTACATCTTCCCAGACAGACAGACAGACTGTGCTATTGCTCCACTCACCCAAGTAGTGCAACATGCTTCTGGGGGGGTCAGGGCACATGGCTCAATTTCTGTTCCTCTGCCCCAGGCCCATTTTGTGCCCTTTCATCCTTGGGCCCTCCCAGACAAATAAAGTAGAGTCAGACCTTGAGTGCTTGCTGTGCCTCATGCCCTTGCACAGAGCTTCCCTCGCATGCCTGCTGTGGAGGCAGCTGGCACCTTCTGGGAACCTGTGTCATCCTCTCAGCTTCAGTCCTGAGTTGTCCTGTATCCTGTCAAGAGCTCTCTGCAAACAGAGAGAGCAGCTTTGCAAAAGCTTGTGTGAGGAGCAGGACACCAGAAGTGTCCATCCCTCGCTGTTAGGGTCACTGCTGCTGTGTGACAGTAAGTTGCTGCCCACCCTACGAGTCAGTGCTGCCGAGAGCACATCAGAAGGGAGGGAAGGTCCCTAGGGGTTAATAAGAGTCAGGGGGAGATTTCCCCTCTCACTTTTACAGGTGGAAAGGTACCTGTATCACTCTAACATGCTGCCAGGGAGCAGAATGTCCCTCTTTTTGCTCCTGGCCAAGTTCAAATCTGTGAGCTGACACACACACAGATCATTCGTTATAGGTGCATACATACAGAGCCATCCTCCTGTACACACACACACTGACTCATTCTGATCCCAACACACAGAGTCAGCCCCAGCTCCAGACATCCAGGCATCCCACCTGCGCACGCAGAGCCACGTGTGCACATGCTGATCTGCCCTCTGTGTGCAGCCAGGAATACATTCAGCCGCTTTACCTCATTCTCATCATAACAGTGCATAGCACCTTCTGGTTCAGACAAAATACATGCACCCTGCCAACCAGGAGCTAACAAAACCATCTCAGCTGAGTGCAGAGCCACTGGAAATGGGCAGGAGAGGACGGAGAGAGGCAAAGTTATTAAGGGTACAGCATGAGGCTGTGGAAATGAGTACACAGCATGAAAAAAATAAGGTGTGTTCTTGTTATCTATTTTACGTTTTCTACGGTAAATGGAGATGGTAAGGGTATGAAGCCTCTGTTTGGAAATGTTTAATAGCAGAGCAGAAGTGGGTCATCAGGAAAGACTAGAGGAGGAGGTGGCTTACCAGCCTCAGTAGCGTAAGCCATGCTGAGGAATAGTGCGAACCTAGGGGAAGGTGGCAGGAGAAGGTGACATACAACCCAAAAGCTGGCGTGGCTGGCAGAGGGGCATGCACGGTGTATGGAGTAGGGTTACGCAGCTGGGGCAATTGGAGAGAGAGAGGGCACAATTCTGGAGGGTCTTGAGGTGAAGGCTGAAACCTGGACCGCAGCGTGGCACAGGTGGGAGAGCCCAGGAAGGGTCCAGCACAGCCCGTATACTCTCCCCTCACCATCACTGCTGTGTTCACTGCCATCCACAGCTGCACATGAGTGTGCCCACACAACCGCGCACACTGCCGCTGTCGTATAGGGTGACTTCCCCCAACCAGATTTTAAAGCCCTGAGACTGCAGGGCCTCCTATTAGTCTTAGCTCTTTCCAACTTGACGGGGGGAAAAAAAAAAGTGAGAGGGGAAAAAAAAATGAAAGGAACTCACTATAAGGACTCATTTTGTATCACTGGAAGTGGGATAAAATGCTGTCTCCAGGGGAGAGCGCACATTGCCATGGTAACCTGCTCTAACCCGTCACAGTGGGTATTCCTGGGCGAGGAAGATGACACCGGAGGTCGTGCGTCCACAGTGCCTGTGGATGGTGTGATCCCTGCCATCAGGAAACAAGCTGGCAGCCAGCCCAGCTTCGCAGGGTGTTTCGCTAGCAACCTGTGTTCAGAGCCCAGCACGCACTGCAGGTGGACCCTGCCAGAGCAAGTCACCTCTTCCCCCTGCTCCAGCTGGATCCCGATGCCTTCGGTTGTCTCACTGCCCTCCTGTTCGCTGCTGCTGGATCCCTGTGGAAGTGATGCATGCTGGCTCCTCACCCCCTTCTGGTCCCAGACAGGCCATTGTACTGACCCATGGGCACACAATACCAAGTCTTTAATCAAAGCCTGGAGGGGCAAAATCCCTCCTGACCTACCCAGGGCCACCAGAGGCAAAGAGACAGGATGCTCTGGACTGTTTTAGCATGACTTCCCTTTCACACAGGGAATCATGGGACAGGGGAAGATGTTCTTCATAAAGCAGAAGACCAGGTTGCCCTGGAGGAAGGACTGGGAGAAGCAGTCCACCCACAAGTGTGCATACGCATCGTACCCCCACTCCCAGCACACTGCTTGTGGGAAAGAAGAGGAGGAGGGGGGTTGGCAAAGATGCGAGGAGGAAGGACTCTTCCCCCATGCACTGTATAGCCACTCCAACCATCCCATCTGCTGCAACCGTAGCCCGCTCGAAGGGCAGAACTGGTGCACTGCAGAGTCCGTATGCGTGTTGCTGCTGCTCCACATTCCCAGCAAGCCAGGACTAGACTCTGCCTGCTGGATCCAAACCTCTCCTCCACCTCCCTCTCAGGGGAACTTCTCCCTTTACCATACTGGACTCCGCAATCATACTTGAAAAGGGACTTGAGTCAAAGCGGTATATTTATAGATCTATATTTTACTTGCATCAAATAACGGTGAAATATTGCACAAAACAAATGGGATCTATATATGTGTGTGCGTGTATGTGTGTGCGTGCGTGTGAGTGAGAGATTGTTTTTAAGGGGATAGACTAGAGGTAAAATGAATGGGAGAGGGAAGCAGGGGAAAATGCAGGGGGTGGGGGGTGAAATCCTCCTTTCCCTGCACCTTTCCTGTGACCTATTCCTGCCCAGAACAATTTTTCTTTGTTGCTAATACTATTTTCTATATCTTGTGTTGTGGGGCTGATGATGACCTTGCCCATCCTTTCCTTTTTGTTTTCATTTATAAGGCAGAAAGTCTGGATTCCCCCTAGACAAGGGACTGCTATGTTTAGAAACCCACCCAGGGAAGAAGAAAGGAAAGGGGAGAAAAGAGAGTTGCTGAGAAACATGATGGCTGGCTGCTATAGGTAGTCTCACAAGCAAATACTGTGCTTGGAAGGACAAGCAGAGTATCATAGAATGGTTTGAGTTGGAAGGGACCTCAAAGACCATCTAGTTCCAACCCCCCTGCCATGGGCAGGGACACCCTCCACTAGACCAGGTTGCCCAAAGCCCCATCCAACCTGGCCTTGAACACTTCCAGGGAGGGGGCATCCACAACCTCTCTGGGCAACCTGTTCCAGTGCCTCACCACCCTCACAGGGAAGAATTTCTTCCTAATACCTAATCTAAATCTACCCTCCTTCAGCTTAAGGCCATCACCCCTTGTCCTGTCACTACACTCCCTGATAAAAAGTCCCTCTCCAGCTTTCCTGTAGGCCCCCTTTAGGTGCTGGAAGGCTGCTCTAAGGTCTCCCTGGAGCTTTCTTTTCTCCATGCTGAACAACTCCAACTCTCTCAACCTGTCCTCACAGGAGAGGTGCTCCAGCCCTCTGATCATCTTCATGGCCCTCCTCTAGACTCACTCCAACAGGTCCATGTCTCTCCTGTACTGGGGCCCCAGAGCTGGACACAGTACTCCAGGTGGAGTCTCACGAGAGTGGAGTACAGGGGGAGAGTCACCTCCCTTGTCCTGCTAGCCACACTCAAAATGCCCTCGTTATATTACTGTTTGCAAACAGGCTCTTACTCTGTTCCCCAGCACACCTGGAGAACAGGCTGCCCTAGTGTGACTGACCTGCTGCACTGCCCACAGGCACTCTAGGGAACACGGTACCCAGCATGGTCAGAAATGAAGCTCTCCTGTGGGATGCTGGATATAGAATGAGACCCGGTGCTCCTTATGTGCCCAGGCAATGGGTTCCTCTGGTGTGTAGGGACAGGGCTCCCATTGTCCCTGTAGGGCTAGGCATGGGGGGAATCCCCCTGAATGCACCCTTTGCTACAGGCAGGTGCCTGCCCTTAGGAAACGGTCTTCTGGGGCAGGCAGGTCCAACACGTGCCAGGGTGATGTAGGGGCTGGCAGGGCCACCAGAAACATCCCTTCTGCTCCCCCCACTCCCCCACACACCCACCTGTGGTACAGGCAGGCACATTTCTTGCAGGGAACAGATGGCACTTGTGATTTCTTTTTCTTTTCGTTACTGTTTGAGGGAGAGCAACAAGATTTTCTAAAATGATTGAATGGAGGTTTCTTTGGCATGAGACAGAAAATTTTTAAAGGTATATTATATTTCTGGCTTGTTGTTACAGAAGAATAATAAAGAATGTATTTTCCTATGCTCCTTCTTGTTTCAATGAGATCTCTGACAGTAGCCTTCCCTCTCTCTCCTACCCCCTGCAAAAGCAAACACTGCAGGGATACAGCCAGCCAAACAAAAAGCCCCTGAGTTCCCACATATGTGTATGCCTGTCTGTACACAGTGTTCAAACTTGGAATGAACATGCACATATATACAAAACATATACGCTCTGTCAGTGTAAGCCCCAGGCAAGCCTGTACCTGTAGTCGGGGTGAGGCTGTAGGACTGAATACACAGTCAGTCAAGGTGAGACCCTAGATCTAGAAACACACACACACACAGAGTGCTCCAGGGACACAGCCAGACAAGGGCAATTGTGTAACAAGGATAAGATACTGTGGCAATCAGCTCATTACATAAAAGTAGAAAGGGCCAAATTAATCCCTAGTGTAAGAACGCAGAAGCCAATAGAGTTATATTCAGGTCAAATTTGATTTCAAAAGCTTTTTTCCTTTTCTTTTTTTTTTTTTTTTAATTAGAGCATAATGTTCAATAAAACTTACAGTAACAAACAGTGAGCTATAGGTTCCTACACCTCCAGATTCCTGACCCTCCTGGGCAAGGTTATTTTGAAATGAATGGAAATTGCTATCTAATCCTATTGCACCCCCAAGTACACAAGCTGTCACCCCTCGAGCTAAAAGTCTCTCCACCAGCTGTTCACTGGCTAGGTCTATCACACACAGCTAAGAAGTTTAAATTCCCCACTTCTCTACTTTCAGTGCTAAGCATACACAATTCACCACATACTCTTCCTGTGAGAAAAAGCTCATCCCAATGCATGTGGAACCACAAAAGATGTTAAAGCCCATCACAAGCAAACCCTTGTGCCACCGTACTCACACTGTTATACTCGGCCACCCTGTTATACTCAGTTTGATCTCCAGAGAGAAACGGGGAGCAGAACCCAGATACTCATAATCCGATAACAGCTGAGGCATCTGTTCTGCTGCAAAGGTATGTGCCGCAAGAGAATCACCACTATTGTTTAACAGTATGGTGTCTATGACACATCGTTTAATCTAATTTTGCCATGTAGGTAGAGGAGCGCACACAGATACTACTAAGCAGTTCATATAATACCAGAAATGTGGAGCAGAAAAAAAGCAAAGCCAAGACACTCATCTGATGACTCTAGGCTTTTTCGGTTCATGAATTATTTGGGAGCAGGCTGTGATTTTCTGCAATTTGATTATTATAATTTGCTTATTATTTGATTATTTGATTATTGGCAAATGTATATCTAGTCAAGCACACATATAACACCATATATATACACATGTAATTACATACATACATATATGCATAATTACATACATACATATATATATATAAAAATACATGTAAAATATACAAAATAGAATTCCTCCTCAGTATCTTGTTCATCAGCAGCTTGCTGTGCCAGCTTGAACAGCGTTCGCTAGCACTGATTGGAAGCACAGGTCAGAGGGTCAGCTTCTATTCTCTGATTAGATAAGAGCAAGTCCTAGCATGGGATTTCTGAGGGCCAAAAAGCCTTCCCTCCGAGAATACTGTGCAATACAGACAAAAGAATAAGCGTTCCCTGACGAGTATGGTTACAGAATGGAGTGCAAGTAAATAACGATTTCCTGTGTCATTTTGGGGAGCTCCACATCAGTAGCAGCCCCAGAGACCTGGGGACAAGGCAGCATCCTCACGGCTTTTCTCCCTTCAGAGGCTGGGGAAGAAGCAACCAACAGGGGCCAGACCTCTCCTTCCTACCGCAGCACCATGCTGCGGCCAGGCAGAGGCCACGTGCAGGGCACTGGGAGCCAAGGAGAAAGCAAAGTGCGAGGCTAAGAATAACCCTGCCTTGCGCGGAGCTTCTGGGCCAGGACAACAATGTCCCACTCTTTGCTTGGGGCTCCAAATTGAGATTTGGCCCTTCACATTTGCTTTTTCTGTGTTCTAACTTGGGAATAAACTTGTTTGTTAGAACAGCTGCAGAAAATCAACTCGCAAAGGGCACTGAACGCGCAACAAATGCAGGTATTTCATTTGAGGAAATATGCACAGATGATACACTGAGATATTCAACCAGCTCTGCATAAAGCTCAAGGGAAATATCCAGAGTAACAACAATGCTTTGCATTTCTATAGTGCTTGCCTTTGGCAGCTCTCTGGGAGCTTGCAAACATTAATGAATTCACAGAGGCAGAGATTCAGAGAGTATAAAGGCCAGAAGGGACTTTAGATCATCTAGTCTGACCTTCTGCGTATCGCACGCTACTTGGAAAGTGTGCAGAAAAGAACCACAAACGTTATTTGAGGGTGGCAGAAAACGCCTTGCTGTGAAAGGCTAAAAGAGCTCAATCTGTTCAGCTTATGAAACAGAAAATATAGAAGTTATCCTGTAGAAAGTGCAACTGCGAGTGTTTACATGCAGTAAGGAGAATCTTCCAGAAAGGCATCTACCTTTGATTTAAAAAACATTCAAGAGATGAAAAACCCCCTTTTCCCTTGGTACCTTACTACAATAACTATTCATGCTCACTGTTAGCATTCATGCTTAATATCTCATTTGAATCTGTTTGGTTTCCTGCCACAAGTTTTTGTTATGCTCCTCTCCCCTAGATTAAAACAAACCCAAATGTTCAGTAACCAGCATCTCTCCCTGTGAAGGTACTTTATACCCTAATCAAATCATCTCTCAGTCATCTTTTTAGTAAGATAAGCAGATTGAGTTCATTAAGTCTTTCACTGTAAAGCATTTCCTCACCTCTGGAACAACACTGTAGCACTCTTCCCAATTTTTTCTCCTCCTTTTAGAAGTATGCTCCTCATCCATCAAAATCTGTGCTCTGTGTTGTAGATACTACCTGACTATTGCCATGCAATAGTAAATATCACCTTTCTCTACTCCTCCCCACCAAACAATGTCTCACAGCACACTTGCTAGGCTCTGCGAATGTTGTTCCTACTTTGAAGATGGAGGCACATGGAAATACTGGGGCAAAAACGTAACAAGTCATTTTGAGGGAGCCACATTACAGGAAACTGGCTCTGATCCCACTCATAGACACCTTTATAGTAGTATAAATTCACTGGATTTTAAACAAGAGCCTCCAGATTTATGCAATTCTTGGCAAGAGAAAAATCTAGCCCTTTATTTAAACTGATGGTCCCCTTCTGGCAGTCTCCACTTCCTCATTCACTCATGGTCTCATATGGTTATCTTTCACATCTCTCCCACCGGACATAAATGTCTTTGATTCCCCAGTTATTCTTTCTCTCTCCCCCTTATTTTCATCCTCTTGTGACTGATCATCCCCTTTTCAGCGACTGCCTCTGACCAGCTGCTTTTCAGATTCTCCCTTCTCTGATCTCCTCAACTGTCACTCCTCAGCTGCCACAAAACACACCAGCCCCCACATCCCCATCTGCTTTTTAAAGGCTTGTTATCATAAGCAGGGGCTTGTCCGCTCACTCTTCTTTACTTTGAAAAACCCAAATCAATCAAGAGAAACCACCACGCTGTTGAATGTTGAGAGAGGAGTTTAGGTCAGCCCTAACTTCTGGCCTTCCAGGTGCTGTGCTGGGGCTTTCAGCTGCATTAACAAGCATATTTTAATTCAGTCACGGCTAAAACCATGGAGTGTGTGAATTATATGGTGAAAAGGCTCAGCCTTGTACCCAAAGGGAGTGCTGCGGTGAATGGGGAACGCCCTGACTGACCGCCACGCGGCTCGCTTGCTTGCTGGTAATTGTACTGTGGCACGGTGAAACACGGGACTTTAGCTGTTCCCTGGTGATGGAGAAGGGACTACAGGCTAGCAGAGTCTCATGTCTTTCTATTCAAGGTACCACAACCACCTTACAGACTTTTCAAGCTCCAGCTTAAACCCATTTGTCATTTACCTCAGATTCTGGCTAAAGCTGCATTACCCTAACAGCTGGAAACCCTCTTCTAGTTTTCCACCCTAAATATTTTCATGGCCTATCTATACTACACTGCCTTCATACAAGCCATGTGCTTTAGTTTAAATGTTTCTTCCAAGATGCATTTATTACAGCAATCCTATCCACTGAAGCCTTGGTTGCACATGGTTAAACAAGCAGGGTTCTCTCAGGCTCCTCTCACAAAGTCAGGCTTCCTTTTCCTCTCATCATCTTTCTGTCCTGTCTGTCCCTGTCTCGGCTTGTACTCCTTTGGCCAAAACTGTAACACAAATTAGAGGAGAGGTCTCACAGGGCACAGCACCGATGCATCTCCACCGGGAACACCTCTCCAGGTATGTTCTGGACAACATTTGCTTTGTCCACAACTGCATCACACTATCACTCGCCATCATCCTACCATCATCTCATACAGAAGTTCTCACCATTTTTCTCCTGAGCTTTCTCACGATATGTTTACCACTGAGTCTACCTGACTGCCTTTCAGCAAGGATATCAGGGCAGAACTTGGCAGATGACAAAGATTCCCTGAATTTTGGGGGCAACACAGCCTACACCGAGGATCCTCACTGAGACTTGGCAAAATGGGCCCAACAGTTTGCAGAAGGACGAGGGCTGCCTCCAGTCCTGCTTGCTGTGCTCTCCACCAGATCTCACAGAGTTCCCAGCTTACAGAAGATTTCTAATATTAGTTCTCAAGCATATGACCTTGTCTGTCGTACTACTGAAATTCATTCTGTTTCTGCTACTCCTGCCAAGGTCAAATAAGGCTTTTCCTACGATACCCTGGTCCTTCCCTGTATCAGCAATGCCTTCTAGTGTTGAATCATCAGGACACTTCCTCACTGCCTATTGCTGTCTGAGGCAGGGTCTCAGGTTAATGTTAGCAAAGACTAATCCCATGGCTGACCGTGGGGGAGTGCTACAATTAATCTTTTGCTTGATAAGTGATCTTGCTGCTGCCATCTTCCCAGACTGACTTCTATCTCCCTGCCCCTTACAATTCCTCTGCCTTTCCTGATCTCCTCCAGTTTAACTAACTGTTTCTTACGTGGCACCGTATCAAGTGCTTTACTGAAATACAGAGATGAGACCTTTGAAATTTCTTTTGCCTTTCAGGAAAACGCTCACCTGAAAGCAAGCTATTGGGTTAGTCTGGTATGACCTAGCATTTGAAAACTCGCATTGTCTGACTCCCTTTTCCCCTAATCACTTGGTAATAATTATACTTTCCTTCAAGATCTCCTCTAAAATGCTACAAACATTACAGAGGTCACACTAACAGGTCTGAGACTGACAAACTTATTTCTCCCTATTCCTTAAACCTAACTGCTGAATTTTCACTTTTCCAGCCTGCATGGAGTCACCACTGTGGGTAGAGTTGAAAAAAAATCCTTGCTATAAGCCTGTGTTTCCACATGCCAGCTCTCCCTGGGGCTGGAGAGCCCCCAGGCCCAGCACCGTGAGTGCACTAAGCAGCTTGAGCTGCTGATTCCCAGTAGTCAGCTTGTTTCTTTCCTCAAGGATGATATTGCCATCCTTATCAATAACTTGGGTGCAGAGTCCTCGTTGGTTTTGGCTCAGACTGTACTCTCCTTGATCTTGACTTCACTCTTACTGCCCAGAAGTGGCCTCACTGCTTATCCTTTTTTTTTTTTTTTTTTTCAAATAGCTGAAGAATCTTTTGCTATTTGTTTTAATCTCCTTTGCAAGGTCTAACTCAGCTTGATTTGTAAGCAATCCTCACTTTATCCCTACATTTCCTGACCTCTAAGACATTGCTTTCTTTGCTGTCTGTTCTTTTCCATTCCACATAGGCTCTCTGCAGAGCCAGCTTAAGGAGCCTAAGCAGTTGCCTGTGGTGGCAGACAGATGGAGGACAGCAGAATCAAGCATTGCCATTTATTGACTCCTCCCAGACATGTGGGCTCCAGAATGTCCCCGAAAACTGAACTGCTCCCTCCTCACACTCTAGATTTTGCGCTGCTGCCTGTGAAAGCAGTGCCAAGAGCCAGCAGCAGACCACCCCTTCACACACCCTGGCCAAGCAGAATTGTTCACATCCTATCATCTCCTGCACACACAACATCTCTCCCCTACTTTCCCACTGCCTTGGAAAAGCCTGGCGCTTCCCAGGGCTTCCAAGCAAGGACTTCCAGCCAAGCTCCTCGGCAGGCAGAAGCAGGACGGCCATCTTCCAACCCTCCTTTCTTCTCACACCCTCCGTGCCTCACCACCCAACAGTGTTCCCATACCCACTGCAAACTACCCTGCATGCAGCACCTCCACTTGAAGATTTGCTGAAAGACCTCATACAGAGCAAGGATAGGGAGAGAAAAAGAGAATGGCTATCAGTACAGCCTCTGCATGGTACAGATGGTTGGTGCACAGCATATGAGCATTATGGGGGAACAAGGAATATTGCTGGGAATATTATTGCAATAAAGCTCTAAGCAAACTGGTCTGATCTCATAGTTGACCCCGCTTTGAGCAGGAGGCTGTCTAGAGACCCACTGACGTGCTTTCCAACCAGAATTATCCTATGGTCCTATGAATGGAATTCTGTATCCCAGTGAGGGAAAGGAGGAGAAGCAAAAGGTCTTATGAGGGGAAAGGGCTGGTAGTAGGATTCCCATTACATAGCCTTATGATGAGATTTGCACCTTAAGTGGTTAGGTAGGGCAGGACTCAGAGGAACTCAGGAAGGAAACAGGCTGAGTTTGGTGGTAAAAGGAATGTATCTTAGGAGTAGACTGGAGATGTCCTCAGATCTGCTAAGTTTCTGTGGTTCTCACCCTGCTAAACTTACCTGTTTGTGCCTTGGCTGAATTTAAGCCAAACCATGTCACAAGACATTTCCTATAACCTCCTCTGCTGTAATACTTACCCTCTTCATCCTTACATCCACAGACTGCTTCTGTGATCACTTTCTTCTTACATGACTTTGCTCCTCTGTTGAACTATAGGTCCTAACACAGGTCATGACATCAATTACACCTATGCTAAGGCTATGATCCTTGCATGGACAACAGTGCTTTCCTCCATATACTTTAGATGCCTAGATGTGGGCTGTTGTGGGGGGACACACGTGCGTGAGGCAATGCACCAGCCTTCCAATCACACAAGATTTAGGTTTGCACCCTGCTTGGTCGGAGGTGTTAATCCCACTTGCTTGACAGTCTGTGGATCTTCACACAGCTCCGAATGGAAGGTCCTGGCCCATCCATGACCCTCACAGTTTGTCAGTCCCCCTGAACACTCAGTGCATACTGACAGACTCTACACACTGGGTACACTTCCATGTCCACTGAGATTACTCAGGTACATACCTGTGTGCATACACACAAAACTCATGTGTGTATGTAGCCCCACCACAGACAGAAATAAGTGCAAATTGCTCTGTGAGTATATGCGCCTCTGCACACCCCTGGTTACACACGCAGACGGGTAGCACAGCCACACAACGCACTGCAGAGAAACCGCACAAATCCCCTCACACATTGTACATCTAAACATACTCTACATGCAATGCGCTCCCATGGGCCCACGTGGCCCCAGGCAGAGACACAGGTCCCCGCCTATGCTGGCTAGGTAGGAGTTAATGCAAGAGAGGCCGAGAAGGAAATTAAAAGCAGAAAAAAAAGTTGAAAGCCCAGCACATGATTCTTCTCCTATCACATCTGTGAATCCTGGAGCGCGAGAGTAATTGTCTGCAATGAGTCAGACCAAAAGGCACAAGGAAATGGTTACCATGACAACCTGTGCACTGCTCTAATTCAGCTCAGAATTAAAATGATATCAAATAATTTGCAAGCAAAGGGAACATGGCAAAGGCGCCGGGTGCCAATCTAAAAAATCCAGCTATATGCAAGCCTCTCCTGAGCCAGTGTCAAGGGCTCTTTTCCCTTCAAGCGTGACAACCATGGCAATCAGAGGAGCTATAGAGGCGGCAGTGATGGATAACCTTAGGCTAGAAGATTTCTGCTACGTACAGGCAAGAACGGGCTCCTGGGCTGGAGCTCCAGCCTGGAACAGGCTCCAGGGCTGGGGATGGCCCGGAGAAATGCCTCACCAGACCCCACAGGAGAAATCCCATTGCTCATAAGTTGAGATGATGTCCCATTGAGAAAATACCCTGCAATAGCTGGTGAGGGCAGGGTCTGGGCACAGGCACCCACCAGTGAGGGAATTTGCTCTGTGCTGGGCGAATCATTGCCCGCATGGGCTGAGGAAAGGAAGGCTGATTCACTCCATGTTTTTTTCCCAGTAACTGGTGCAGCATGCAAACTCTGGCACTCCGCTGAGACCACAAAGAAATATTTATTCTACAGAATTGGCTGTTGTCCTCACTTTTCCCCCAACCAAGGGCTCATCCCCAAGGCAATAGGCAACGTCCACACACACAGGGAGGAGGCGCAGTCCTCGTGCTGAAGATCTCACAGCCTATGCAGACAGTAGATACAACATGGCAGAAAAGAAAGTTGCTGATGTCCAGCCAGGGTGTGCAGAATGCTATGGAAGATGTCTCATACTTATTTTTAGCATTCTTCTGAGGATAAAATAAACTTATTTGACTCCCTTACCACCAGTTACTGTCTACGCATGGAGACACCTATACGGAGTTATGCAGGCAGATGCTTGCTCTTTCTGCCTGTTTGCTGACCTGGCTGGAAGATAACCACCTCTGAACTGGGAACCACGTTGCCCCAGCACTAATACCAAACCTTGGCAAAAGGCAGAGTTTGTAAGATCAGAGCCAGTGCAAAACAAGGCAAACACTTCACTTTTGTCTGGCTCACCAAACAGCTTGTGTTTGCCCCAGAAACACCCCAAATAGCAGCCTTTATGCTTACAGGTCTCTCCCCCAAGGCTCAGTATGTAAAGCAGAATGCAAGGGATGGCAGGCAGATTGGTGGATGAAGGATGCAAGAGACACTGGTTTTAGCACACCCACAGAGCATTGGCTCAACCCTTAGGCCAGCCAAATGTGTACCGACTGATAATGGCCTCCAGACAGACATCCTGAGAGGTGGAGAATGCACGGCTGCTGTTAGTACTAAAATGATCAGCATTTCTGCCTTACTGAGTGCCCCTAACACTTTTATGACTGAGCTCCAAGGCACAGCCCCTTCAGATGTCTCTCATTTTATCAGATCAAAGGGATGGCTGAGAAACTGCTTGGGCTTCAGAGATTGCCAGGGGGGAATGGCATCAGGCAGAAACCAGACGTAGCAGGTGGTGGACTGAAAACGAGTTGAGTCTTCCTTCTTTCTATCTATGCTAGCACTGGATGCAGGGGAGACATGATTTCCATAAAGGCACCCGATGATGCCTTGGGAGCTCACAGAAGTCCCTGCACTGAGACAATGTTGGCACAACCTCCAGCATTAAAAGAGAGACAGCATTCCTTCTGAATACTGCAGCACACATTCAAGAGATTGGCTGCTCTCAGGTTTTGTATGGGTAACATTACACTGGTTTCCAAGCCAGCCTAGTGAAATAATTTTAATTCTCCAGATTGGATGCAGCTATTCCCATGTAAAAGATGCTTATCTTATTGTAGCTTATTTCTATGCATTTTAGCAGCTTCTACAGGTGCAACTGTCACTTTCTAGAGAGAAGGTTGAAATGTTTTATCCACCCAAGCAACAAAACTGTAGGAATACAGAATTGTGTGTAGATTAGTTTGAAAAGATGCCACAGCAACAGAACTGCTGAAAAAGCCACCTGCACCTCCTCTCCCTGCTCGCTTGTAACAGACAGCGGGTAGCCAAAATTGGGGACCAAGGAAGAGGATTGGAGTGATGTCAGGCTGGCCAGTAATCACTTTTCAAATGAAGAGTTTCTGTTGGACTGACAGAGGTTGGATTTTAACCAGCAGTATAATGGCAAAATTACTTCCCATTATCTATTTTTCAGATATTTTGGAAAAAAAAAAAAAATCTAAGCTTTTTTTTGAAAATCTGCTCCTGCTGCGAGTACAGAGCTCTTCTGAAAACCCTGGCCTTAATAACTCAGTGTCCCAAAACACTGTCTGTAAAATAGAGACAATATTTCTCTTCTCTCACCCTTCTTTGAGCTTGTCTAGGACTCTCCCCAAATACATCTGTATATACCGTTGGTGTCATTGGATAATGATTTCACTGTGGTCCAATCACTGCAGATAAGAACTAACAGTAACTTCCAATATAAACAGAGGAGAGAGGTATTGTATAAAATAAGCTTGCATTTCCCAAGTGCCCATTTGGATTTTTTTTATTGGGCATCATGGAGCCTGTGCATGCCCTGTGGTTTGCTGCTATTGGCCATTTCCCATCCCTGAGACACAATGATCATGGCAAGGAACCTAATGGAAAGAAACTCCTACCTACCCCTGTTGGGACCGGGAGCCAGCTGACAGCCACGTAAGTCGAACGGCGAGAAGCTCAGGCAATGAAAGAGACGTCATACACAGCCCAAAGTGACAGCTAAACTCCTGCACAGATTCCAGCAGTTTCACTGGGGCATTAAATCACTAAAAGCTTCTGTCAGCAACTACATGTGATTTCTGCTGCGTACCCCCTGAGGACCAGAAAGCCCCAGGCTACTGACTCACGGGAGGGAGCAGATGACAGTGCTAACTGGGGCAGGACATGGCTTGGGGAGAGAGCCATCACAATTCCTTATTTTTCATTTCCAACAAAGTTAGTGTGCGTGAAAGGTACTGGACTGACATCCCAGGAGAATAGCTGCCTTCTAATTAATTATAATTAATCATCCAGGCATTACTTAATGTTTGCATAGTGCTTTGAAGTGCCAAAGTACAATATAGCAGGTAGATATTATTAATTCAAAGAAACAGGTATAGCCAAGCCAGGGGTAGGTTTGCCTGTGTGGCTTCGCACCAAAAAGACCACATCAACTCAGCTCATGCAAGTGGACCCTCCCTTGGCTCCACCATGTCCTCCAAAAGACCTGCGGGTACCTCGAGCCCTTTGTGTGTCCCCCACGTGCCCCAGGTATGGGGGCTTGACCCGTGGGGGAAGGAGAGAGATGGGTAAAAAGGGGAGAGGGCAGGGTAGGGCATAGGACACCACTTTTCCATCCTGAATTTGGCCACCTCCCCACCTGTCCTTGTGCGGACTAGCCTCTCTAATGGTGACAGGAGCATCTCGCTCTGCCCCTCAAACCCATTCTGGGATTCCCTACAGAGCCAAGTCAGACCGAAAGAGGAGGAAGGAGGCCCCTGTACTCCCCTTCCATCTCTGGCCTCAGCCCTCCAGCCTGGCTGCTCTCTAATCCCAGCTGGCTCCCATGCTCCCTCATGCCCTGACAGTGTCCAGGCCTGTGTCATCTTCCTGGACATTTGATTTTACCAGTTCGCCTTTCTCTGCCTTGGCTGGAGACTGCCATTCAGCTGCCAGAAGAAAAGGGGCCCGATGCTCCCTGTCACTGGCATCCTCCCCACAGGGCACTGGGGGTGCTCCCTCCCCACAGGCATGGCCGTAAATCCTAGAGCTTAATTTTTCACTGCATGCATAGCGAACATTTCAGAGTGCTTACAAATCCCCCCCCAAGCACCTTCAAGTCAAACAAGTGACAGTAACAATCAGTAGCAGAATGACAGGCCAGTTCATACCACTTGCACTTTTATAGGGGCACATAAAAAGCCTCTGTTGTTCCCCTTTTACAAAACTTTAACAGCATTCACCCACAAACTACAAGTCTACGCAGATATTTGGCTTTCTGGGAACCAGTGCTGGGTACCAAACTGAGTTCTGGTAGTATCCTAACTCTAAATGAACACAGTATCAAGCCCGCTGAGGGCTGATGCCATCAGAATAACAATAACAACAATCCGCATCCCATTCTGCTCTGATTGCCTCTTGCTGTGCCTCCACTCGCTCCCTGTCCTTCACCTCTCTCCTGTACCCAGGATGGTATTACAGCATTGCCCAGCATCATTTGCGCTGCAGCCTCTGCTGTGGGGTGAAGTCCACTAGAATCAGGTCCTAGCCACTCAGGATGATTTTGCTAGTGTGAGGGGAGATGAAGAGACACCTACATCCTTATTCTCAAAGCTGCTGTTCTCAAGATCAAACAGTACTGCAATAGGTAGTGTGACCACAATTCTTTTCTTTTCTTTTTTTTTTTTTTTTTTTAAACCACTACTGGTATTATGAAAGATTCAGTTGATGAACCTAGTCATTACTGGAAACAAAACAGATGGTAACATAGTACCTTTTTGCTCCCTGAAACCCCCAAGATGTGTCGTAAGCTTACACCCAAGCCAGCAGATGGGACATACATCAGCAAACCCTTGCACTGACACTGAAGTCAATGGGGGCTACAGCTGCAGACTTGAAGGCTTTTGGACCCTGTGGGAGAAATTCTTTCCCTCAGTGCTGCCTTACAGCCCATACTTTAGATGAAATATGGGTAGTTTTCCTCAATGCCTAAGAAACAGAATAAAGAATGAATGTACGATGTGTGGAAATAAGCAGAAGATGCTTGTGGTCAGGTGACCAAATGTGCCTGCTAGCAACAGGGACCGTGGCGTCTTTAAGGAATGAAAGCAATTGAGAATTCATTTCTGTGTCTCAACTTCTGTGGTTACCAGTGAGGAAACTGGTTTGTTCCTCATCATTTCCACAAATGACAGAAATTTATTTATTTATTTACTGTTTTAACATGACTTCTTTCCCTACCCTCTGCTGCTTTCTCCACCCTCCTCTTCCCTCTGCAGAGGATCCTGCCCCTTCACAGCACGTCCACACAGACAGTTGATTCAGCATTCAGCATAACTGAGGGGGTGGAAATCTGCACAGGGGTTGTGAAAAGTGCTGCTGACAGAAAAGAAATGGCTCCATCAGGGGCAGATCCTCCTGCCACTTCTTCTTGCTCCAGCTCTTCCACCCAGAAGTTTCCTTCCTTGTATTTATGCTGAGTGCCAGATGAACTGCTTGTGTGCCTCTGCTGTAACTCACAGGTCAGGAGAGGGAAGGAAAAGAACCATGAAAAACAATCTTTTTTTTTTTTTTAAATGTTTTTCCTCCTCCCAAATTCATGCCTAAAAAAATGCCACTGTGCTGCACAGAGAGTCTTGGTACAGTTCCAATGCTATTTCATTCTCTGCTGTGTACATTCATAACAGTACCAGCTAGTATCAGTTTTGAGAGCAGTTTCTGTGACCCAAACACCTATTTAATATGAACTTTACTGAAACCATCTCTGTTTCACAAGGGTCTCTGGACAGACTTCATAATCATTTTCTGGCTTTGGGCTTGAAATGGTGGCATATTAGTGAAAAGTGCTATTTCATAACACCCCTCCTTCAGCTCACAAGTGGTTTCTCAATGCCCAGGTGATACTTAAAGAGTAGCACTCTCAACTGGAAACTTACTGAAAGCCTGGAAATTAAGGAACTCTTCATCAGTAGAAGTTAAACTGCCATAGTTTTACTGACTAGTAGTACTGAAGACCATTCATTGTATCCTACCTAGCCTCAGCAAAAGCAATGGCTGATTCTCTGATCTGAAGGTATCTGCTATGTGGCCTTCTCTCTACTGGATACTCCTATAACAAAGTAATTGTTTATTATCTATTCTACTCAGTCATTCCTTCCACCATAAAGGACTCCATTAACACTAACCATTCTTTCACAAGCAGCTTTGCATCTCAGCATGTTTCTGTAATAATATCTCCATTACCTGTTCCATCAACCTCTTCCCTTAGTCAATGCTTCCAGGTCTAAAAAAAATTCCACTGAGCTACATCTTCTCTTACCCCAATACTCCTACACAGAGTATTTAAGTTGAATATGATGTCAGCATTATTGATTAATGTTGCTTTGTTTCGTTAAACGGCTGCTCTGTTTCACTTCTGAGCTTGCTGTACTTCTGTAAAGGCTGAAGCAATTGCTGCAGAAAATGGTAAAGCTTCAAAAGCTTTGGAGTTCTGTTGGAAATAATGTAATTTACAAATTCTCCAAAAATAGGCACAGTCTAGTGAAGGTCTGCCAAAAGGGGTTTAAAGCACAGATACAAAGATAAGTTTGGCAATCTATATGCCTGAGTTGGAAATCTAGCAACAAGTCCATTCCACCAGCAAGAGCTATTTTTCAGCTGAGATAACGATGGAGATGCATGAACATGCTGTTCTTCCAAAAACAAGTGTCTCCTGCAAACAGTTCAAAACCTGCACAGACTTTTCAGCCTCCTCATGCTCCAGAGAAATAGTCTCAGTCCACAAATTCACCAGCATTGAAGATGGGAAGCTTCCATTCAAACAGCCAGTTTCCCTTTCAAAAGCCTATCAGCCATTCAGTATCTGTTCTAATATTCTCTGTTTAGCCTAGTTTTCAACATCACAAGCTATTGTGCCTCCCATCATTTCCCTTGAATGACAAGCTAACAGCTCGCAGCTCCCACTCTCAATACAAGATGTAACCATTTCATTCAAGGTAAAAAGAGAAACCAGAATGTCCTACCTGCAGCAATACCCATCTTCCCATCCACAGACACAGCCACAGCTGTGCTCACTGTCACCACTTTTGGTAGGCCACCTCCCTCTGTCAAGACACAAATAGAGCAGGCTTGGTTAGCTTACTACCAGAGAAGAGTAAAACACAGCGGGAGCAGCTTGCTCACACACTTTCACATCCAGGCCAGTGTGTACACATGCCTCAACCCTGAAACATCCAAGAGTCTGGAGGACTGCATCTTTCAAGATACATAAGCAAGGGGCTATGAGTAGATTTTTTTTTTTTTCTTCTAGATAATGTGCCATGATAAAAGTAGCATCCTTAGCACAAAATGTAAAGGACTGGCCTCCTCAATTTTGGGCATGTAGAGTTTTTCTTAGGCCAGAAAGCTGCTCTGCTTCATGTACCAGCTGAACTCTGTAGACAGAGGAGAAGCAGGACAGGTAATTCTGACACCAACTCTCGCACACCAAAGGCCAGGCTTACGCCTAGCTCTGTTACCCAAGCCAGGCCAGCACTACAAACTGGAGAGACAGACACAGCACTTCCAGGTACTTCCAGGGTGCACTCCATTTCAGAAACAAAGTCTTCTGGGGCTTTGCTGCCTAAACTCTGTTACATCCCAGGGTCTCCCAATTATTCTTCAGCTGCTGCTTTAAGCATCCTGAAGGTCCCATGTCACATCTGCCAGCCCTGTACAGATCTCTTAGCTCCCACAGGACATTTAAAATAGCATGGCTGGATAGGTTTAAGCAACTGAACCCCACCTCCTCTTTCTTTGTTAGTGCAGTTCTTTCAGCCTGCAATTGTTCATGTGACAGATTCAATTTCTGTATTTTTTTTTAAGTGATTAGATTAGCTTCAGCTGGGGCACCTCTTTTGGAACTGCCAGGGGACAGTTTGAAGGTCACTTGAAAGGCACCATCAATTTAGCCTGCAATTGATTCTCTCCTCGCATGCTGTACGGAAATCCCTTGCTCAGGCAGATGGGTCAGGGATTCTTTCCTTCCCAAGAGCTCCAGCATTTGTTCCTGCCTTCCATTTCTGCCTTCATCCCTGGGGAAGGTACCCAGTGTGTCCAGAGCATGATTCAGTGTCTACCACAGTTCAGTCTGGAGTCTCTCACTTTTTTTTTTCTTTTTTTTTTTGACTGAAGCCAGATTAACTTGCTCAAGGATGTCAGAAATAGCAAAGCCCTTGTGAAACAAATAACTGGCCAACTTATGCTCACACGCCTTGAACCTGATCCTGCTTTTATGGTGAACCCCAAATGTCTTGCTCTTCCTAGGATGGGACAAAGAATCAAAATACACTTAGCATCTCTAGAAAAAATAAACAGCCCATACATGAGAGATCTGGGCTGTAAGAACAGTTCTACTGGACTTGCAAACCTTTCCCTGCCATCATCTTCCCTCTAGGACTTTTGGATGCTGGAAGGAGGTGCCCTGCATAAATTATTCTGATGACCTACAGCCATTCCTGCTAGTTTCCTTCCCAACAGGGAGGTCTTCAGGCTCTTCCCTTTTATGTGATGAGAAGGGTATCTGCCAGGAAAACCCAGTCACAGAGCAGCCATGTAATGAGTCATGTGGAAAGCATGAAAGGGGGACTTTGGCATCTAATCATCAAGAATTTCTTAAGAAATTGGGCGGCCTGTTCTGGCCAAAAGGTGTGGCACGCCTGCTTCATTGGATGCCAAGGAAGGGCTTGGACTCTGCTCTGACAGTGAAGCACTATTATTTCCTGGCTCTTCACAGGCATCTTGTGTGATCTCATGGATCACAGTCTCTCTAAGCCCAGCTGCTCCTCTCTAAAGAGACAAAACATCACCTCTACAGCTTAGAGCACAAGGTCTTCCTGGCCAGGCACTACTTCCTACATTGTGGCTGTAGGGTCTCCCAGTGAATGGGGTCCTGCACTTGATTGAAGCTTCTGGCCAATAACCATGTAATACAAAAACCAGTGGCAGCTACTTGTCTTTTGTCTTTATCCATGCAAAACTACCTGTGACTTCTAAGAAAGCAACATCAAGCCACAATCCTGGTTTAGCCAGCAGTGACTAGTGGGGCCAGGGTAATGGCTGCCTTAGGAAGCCCCACGGAGTGTCACTGACTGGTTTTCTAACCCATGCTCTCTTCCAAAGAGCAAATGCCATGGCATGCAGGGGAGTAAAACGTCCCTCCTGCCATGCCTCCCCCTCTCTCCCTATTTGCCTTTTAAGTGAGATGTAAGGGTGCTGGGCAGAGAGAGGTTTTCATGGAAGGTTTCAAGTATTTTCTTTTTCCATTCCTCTCCCTTTGCATCCTAGTTCATCTCTTGCCTCCCAGTCTGGTTTTCTCCTCTTTGCTACTTGCTTTCCCACCCACCAGCCTCCCACCACTGCGCCACAAAAAGCTTTAACAGCTAAAGTGCTGAGCTCCGTGACAGAGATGGAGTGCTAGGGGCCAGGGAGGAGCACAGAGGGGATTTCTGCCTTCTGTGTAGGAGTCTCACATGAGTATTTTGTTTTGATTGTTTCTTTCTAGGCTCTCCTGTTGTCTTCCAGCCTTTGAGGAGGTCCTGGCTGGCCCTGCAAACTCACAGGAACCAACATCCTAAGCAAGAGACACTGAAAAGCCACTCCTTGCTTACCTCTCATGTTTGAGCTCCTTAGCTGGACAAGAGGTGGCATAGTCTAGTAGTATGATGGGACAGGGGACCAGTGAGACACGCTCACCAAGAGGAGGCTCTGGAAAAGCCTTCCCTTTTCCTCCACCATCTTCCATAACAAAAGCATTCTTTCCTGTCATGGGAAGTGGTGATGGAAAAAAAATGACACCCTCTCAGACTTCTTGACTGAGTGCTTGCTGATCCCTCATCAGTCCTAGCTGTTACTGTCATCCAATTCTCCTGATGATGTTCCCTCCCAGGCCTGATCACACGTACGTGCCTAATTCCTTCTGCGATACCTTTCCCTTCTCCTTCTCACAGCTCATGTGTTCTCCAGCCCCACAAGTACCTTACGGTCCCCCGCCACCTGCCTCCCTAAATCCTTTGGTCTCCCCAGGCCCTGCTTTTCCATGCGTTCTCTGCAACCTCACGTCACGCAGCCCTGACTGCCTTCCCCACAGCCTGTAGCTTTGTCTTTCTGCTGTGTCCAGTATCTTGGCCATGACTCCTCCACTTCTACACTGGTGTGAGGATAACGCCAAGAAGCCAGGTCTCAGCACCTCCTGCTAGGCGAGAGGCGGTGATAAAGGGATCAGGATGAGGTGGTGTGGGATGCAAGATGCAAAAGGCTTTCTCTTCCCCTTTCCTCTGGTGTTCAGGCTGGGGTTACCTGAATCATCTTCTGAGACAATGCTGTAGATGAAGCTCCCAGGGGGATGCTCAGCTGCCCGGCGGTACCACAGAGGGAAGTGATCCATGGTGAAGATACTTTCCTTGTCCTTCCGTGTCAGGAATTTCCTGCCGGGAGAAAACCCAGGGCAGCCTTTGTACATGGTGGGGAGGAGCAGCAGCCCTCCTCGGGGCAATGGAATGGTACCCCTGGGGCTGGGCACACCACCTGCATCACCTGGGGCTTCCTCTGCGGTGGAGGGAGCCCGGGGATCCCCGGGTGACGGAAACACGCCAGCAGCAGGGTTCTCGTGGGTTCTCACCCCTCGCCCCGGGGACTCTGGGACGGTTTGTGAGGCTTCCCTCGCTACCCAAACCCGGACGTGGCTGCATTGCCCCCCCTGTGCCTCGCACGCCCCAGCAGATTCGGGTCAGCGACCGACCCCCGGGACGGGCTCAACGCTCCCACCGGCGGCCGAGCCGCTGACGGCCAGACCCCCCCACTCGCTCGCCCGCGGCACAACCGCCGCCGCTTGCCGTCAGCCCACGGGGGTCAGCCCCCCCCCCGGTCCCCGCCGCGCCGGGGCCAGCGCCTCCGCCGGCCGCCCGCCAGGTGCCGCTGTTGCCCCGGCCGAGGCCCTTGGCGGCGCCGCCGCCGGCCCCGAGGGCGGGCGAGAGGAGGCCGCGGGCTGGCAGCGTCCCGCCGGCGGCAAGGCGGTAGCTGCTGCGGTGTCCCGCGGCTTCCAAGGTTTTAGTGCCTGGGGAGCGCGGGAGGGAAGACGTCCCCCTTCTCCGCCTGCCCCGCGGGAGGCAGGTTACACTGTGAGGAGCAAGGGGCAGGGCCGGGCGTGAGAAGTGAGGCATGGCGGGTGTGGGCGAGTGAAGCCACGCTGGCCTGTGGCCAGTCGGAGTCTGTTAATTACTGCGGGAGAATGGGGAGCAGGTGAGAAAAGCGAATTAGGCAGTCTCCTAAAAACAAACAAACAAACCAACCAACCCAGCCCAACCAAAAACCCGATGCTGCTGCTGCTGCGGCTAAATATTGAACTCCTAGAGATGCATGGACTGAAGTACTTGAGGCAGCGGGTGCTCCTGAAGGCAAAAGGATGAGTCCTGAGGGCATGGCAAGACAGGCAGTGGGTGCTCAGGAGAGACCTCTTGAAAATCAGGTCATTGGCTTCCCTGGAGGTCCCTACGTCTTCCCTGACAAATCCCCTTTGTTTTCAGGCTCTTGTTTTGCTGTATATTTTGATATAATGATAATTACTAATTTATACAGTTGCTTCCTTTCAAGGGATTCCAGAAGCGCCTCTCGTGTGATGTGCGGTGGTCTGTCACCGCAGCATGGTGACTGCGGCCGTTTAAAAGCACTGAATGATGCTCCTGATGAGCGGTGTGGGATAGGGAATCGTCATATCGGCCTTGTGTAGCACACGTTGTTTTCTCCCTCGTTGCCAGAGCCCGACTACTCTGACTTACCCAGACTGCCTCAAAAACATGAAGAGTGTCACCTTTCAGGCACAGCAAAGCTCTCTGCCTTGAATGTATGACTTTTATTTGGAGAACTTGGAGACAGTGAAACAGCTGCCAAGAAGCTAAGGACCACCACTGACACTGTCTCCTTCTGTTCCATCTGCTGGCGTGCCTCTGTGACCTGTCCTTTCTTACAACAGCATGCACCAGCCTGCGTATTCAAAACGCAACAAAAATGCAAACTATACCCTTTCCATGTCAAAACTCTCCACTGAACATACACTTTTGCCTTGAGGGAGAGGACAAGAGAATGAATCATATATGACAGATGTCAATCACATCACTTAATGCCTCACTGGAAGGCACTGGGATACTACTGAGATGTGGACAATGTAAGAGGCAAAACAGAATAAACCTGGAAGAGGAATTGAGACAGAAAGATCAAACCTAGCCAAGCTGGAA
The DNA here is from genome assembly GCF_011004875.1 of Balearica regulorum gibbericeps. NCBI lineage: Eukaryota > Metazoa > Chordata > Aves > Gruiformes > Gruidae > Balearica > Balearica regulorum. The sequence goes on from NC_046184.1 coordinate 68,440,345, forward strand.
TGTCACCAGGGCACTGGAGTGCAGAGCCTCTGCACTGCAAAATGGTCCTGGGGATATATAGTAACTGTGGACATTTTCTCTGCTAGCTGACTGAAGTCAGGGAATGATTGAAGGCTTTCATTGAAATGAATGCACTTTAGGACACTATTTTAAGAAAAACTCAAAAGGATCATAAGAAGACAAAGGATCCCTACCACCCCAACTCTGTAAATCAGCACCCATGCCACCAAAGTGTTGCTTCCTTCTTTTTCTGTCTCCCCAAATACATTTCTAAGGCTGGTGGTGATTTCGTGCTGCCCCTTCAGAGTCACTGAGACAACCCCCTTAGTGCAGTCTAGGGACTTACCTGTTAGAAATTTTCTCAGAACCCACGTATAGGGCACTCCTCATGAGTCCAGCCCGAGTGCCCAGAAATGCCATCTCAACACCTGTCTCAGTCTCCCTGTGGAACAGAAACACACAAGCAGAAGCAAACAGTTCTCAGAAGAGCAGCCATCTCCCTGCCCCAGGGTGAGGACCTTTCAAACTAGAAGCCACACCTGGAGACGTGGTCCCAAGTAAGTAGACTTCTAAGTAGACCATAAGTTCCTCTCCTCCTGCTAGCCCTGCTCCAGGCTGCCCGCATGAGGCTGAAGTGAGGGAGAGGGACTGCAGAGAGAGAATGGTTGTCTCAGGCATGCAGGGGATGGGCAGTAGATTGATTTGGGCACACCTTGATGGAGGTATCAAGGGTGCAGATGGGACAGCTGGATGGCGGACAGCCTGCTGCAGTGTGTTGGCCTTAAAGTGAGGGGGGGTGTGTGTTGCTGTAGCCATTTAAAGATGCACTGATAATTGGGTGTGACAGCATGACTGCCACTGGTTCAACCTCTGTTAGTGGTAGGGATACTGGTAACTGAAACAGGGACAGGAGTCTCGTGGCCATGAATCTGTGCAAGTAGCACGTTGTCTGCTGAAAGAAGATTTGTGTGACGTGATACTAGATACTACAAGCAACAGGTGCCTCACTAGAAATAATAAAGTAGAAAGTTGTTTGCTGAAGCCAGCCTGCCCACTCCCTTTCTGAGGCTCAGTCTGAAGCCATCACCAACAGAGACTAGATCAAACTCCCTTTACTTCACTGCTGGAAAAGGAGCACATTCCTGGCCACCTGGGATGGAACTTCTGCTACAGTCATATGGGAAGTTGAGCCAAACCACACCGGTGCTGTTCAAAGGGACAACTGAAATGGTCTCAGCTGCCCTGAGATATCAAAATCTACCAACTAAAGAGGCAAATGCAGTGCATCTGAGCTAGGTGCTGCAAAGAACTGATGCTGAACACTCCCTGCAGTGACACATCTGGATCACTGCTGTCCTCCAGTGATATTCAGGCAAACTCACCAAACTAAAGGCTTCCCTGAGAAGGCCCAATCTGCTGGAGTCCACTCCTGATTGATAGACGCTTTTTGAGTTATTTCTAAAGTTACGAAGCTATTTCTATCAGCTTTTGGAGCTATTTCTAAAGTTTTTTGTATGCCGTGCAAGGATCTGTGACTGTTTCAGGCACTGCATAAGCCCACAGCATCTGGAGATGCATCTTCAATGGTGTTTTACTCATAATTATTTCTCATACACTTACATAGACATATTGAGGGCTAGTGTTGTCCAGTAGGCTTCCATGGGTGCAGTGACCACTGCATCAAACAGCACTTCCTGGACCAACTCCTCATCACCTAAGAAGAAGAGAGAACAAGAATCAGACATCCCTAGATGTCTTAGAGAGTTCCTTACTATGGAGCATTTGCCTGGTCCAGGACAGTGAAGCAACATAGCACAAAAACAGGCCTTCCCTTGCAGGGCTGAGAACAGGACCTACCAACCTGGATGGCAGAGAGCTTCTAGGTTTCCTGTAGAAGGACACCAGACACGCTGTTCTACTCTAGGAGCTTCTTCAAAGCCCCTAGTGAGTTTTTCATGGCTTCTACTCTGTCCTTTTCTTCACTGGCTTCTGTTACCCCTCTGTCCTTCCTGTAAATCTCACTAAATGCTGCCCTGTCCTGGCTTACCCCAGATGCTCAAGCCAGTCTAGGCTACCAGTCTAGTCCAGCCTGGACTGGGAGGTGTTTAGGAAGGTTGAAATATGCCACGTGCTAAATGGCATACTCTAAGATCCCATTTATTTGACCTGTTTCATTTCTGTATTGCCTTGCCTGCATTCATGTCGTGCTGTGAGAATGTGATGGCTATTATATTGCAGATATGCCCCTTTCGGTGCTGGTGTACAGGGAGCCAGCCCCTCCGTTTCGCTGTTTCTGCCTCCACTTACTGTGTTGAGGTCCCAGGTCTCCCCTAATATTTTCTCCCAAATTCTTCCAACTTTCTCCTTTCTTTGTCACAGTTGTCAGAATCCATTTCTCCATCCTTGCTGTCATTCAGACCTCAAAACCAGATCTCACTAGCAGATCTTTCCCTCCTCAGGCCCCACATGTCTAGGATGTGTCCAAATCCTATTCATTTTTCCTCCACAGCACTTCCAAATCTGTGTGTTTCTCACAGTCAGCTCTCCTGAAAATTTCCTCCTCCTCCCTGGCCTCTTCAGCTCATACATCTCTTTTCAGCATCCTCCAAAGACAGCCAGGAGGGTCTGCTCACACTGTGCAAGAGAGGAACAATTATGGAATTACATTTGTTTTTAGTTTGAAGAGACTCCTATCCTTGTGCCAAAGGTTTGTGCCTCTCAGGTGGAGCATTACGTGCAAAAGCTTGTACTTGGCACAACTGGGGGGGGCTGAAGCCATGGAGTGTGTGGTGGGCTGAAGGACATCCTAAAGCTAAATTGCTGTAGGGAGCTCCCATGTACAGCTTCCTGCCTCTGCCCCCCGACAGAGATCCCACTCCGTAGCGGTGCTCTATCAGCTGCTTGTGTGGCTACGCAACGCTTGGAGAATGGGACCTGGTGCAAGGGATGAGCAGCAGGGGGAGCAGGAAAGATAATCATTCTGTAACGTTTTTTTTCCCAAAATCAGTTACCAATTCTGTTTGGAAAACAAAATTAATTATCCTTGTTCTGAAAGAACCCATCTGTCTAGATGGCACAGTGCAGCGCTCAGAAGATGCTGGCTGGGGCCCGGGGAGCCGAGTAGTCACAGCAGCTTTCCTGGCTCCTCCTGCCATCGCCCTGTCTAGCCCAGCTGGTCAGTCTGTCTTCAACATGGTGTGCAGCCCCCACCAGGCTCCATTCAAGCCTTTCATCTTTCAGTGTTTCTTATGCTGAGACCTTCAGTGAGGCTGACTTATGTGACGGCTTTGAAATGGAAAAAAAAGATCCTCTGACAGAGACAAGGAAGTGGATCCTCAGCTCATTTCCGCATGTGAATTAAGTTGGGCTTGAGTTCAGTCCTGCCTGGGTGAGCAGGTGCCACAGGAGCTCAGTCTGACACCAATCAATTTGTCACAGTCCCCTCTCCCCCATGATGGGTACAGGTAACCCCAGCAGGGCCCTTCAGTGCCTGGGACTCACATTCCAGGTCAGGTTCCTCTCCGGTGAGGAAACGGATCACAGCCTCCAGCTGGCTGAGCTTCCGGTGGTCCGGGTCAATGTCAGTGATGCAGTAAATCCTGGTGGGGAGGGGAGAAGAAGCCCGCAAGGGCAAAGAGAAACCACAGTCAAGGAAATGCTCCTGGAAAATAATAACTGCAAACAAAAATTCAGTGAGAAAGCTTGGGCTGCAAAGATTTTGCTGCTGCTGCATGCTGTGCCCACTCAAAATTGAGCAATGTAGCTGTAAGTCAAACCCTACCAATAAACCAAACACCAGCTAATCCAACTGCTGCACATAGTAGGGCTGCTGTTATGTTCTCCAGCATAAGCTCACAATGCAACACACCAGTCCCAAATCCTTCCAGCAGTTATCTGTATTATATGTTGTGTAAAAGATGTGTACCTGTGTCTATATAAACAGTAACAATGTGATGGAGAGACCTGAAAAGCAGAGGGTCATGTGCAATGTGAGTAAGACAAGGTTGGGAGCAGAAAAAGCAAGAGGCAGAGAAACAAAATGTGAGATGAGAAATCATCTTGCAGTATGATATGGTGGCAACAAAAGCTGTCCCAAAGGGACACAGCTGCAGGAGCCTCAGGACACAATATGGGGAGAAGAGGGAGAATGTATTACAAATGCTCTGTATTATAAAAATAACCAGTCTTCTAATCCTGCTTCCAATTTTGACTGCTTCATTGTCAGGAGAAGGGAGAGGAAGGGGTTATAAGAGAGATTTACAACTCATAAAGGGGCTGAAAGGAGTGATTTATGAGAGAAGTCTAAGAGAAATGAATATGTAAAGTGTGGTAAGCTGATACGCCAAGTTAGGAGTAGAAGCAGGAGAAGTCACTGCTTGTGTCTCAAATGCGCTGCCTATGAAACTTGACAGTGTAATGAGAGGTGTGAAGGGCTGCAGGGCTTCTTGAATATAGTTATTTTGGCTTTGATACAGGCTGGGTTCATGTGCCTGAGTGTAACTGAATGTTGGGTTCATGAAAATCCCAAACCTCACAGCAATAAATGGAAAGTGCCATGCTTCACCTTGTTTCATATCCAAACCAAGCAAAACCATAAATTATGCTTGCTATTGAAACAGGGGTCATAAATCACCTCCATGTTCACTAGAAATTAGGTCTAGGCTCAGTTCAGAAGAATGCCAACCAAAAATAAGCTAGGATTTAAAAAAGCATTTCAATCTCTTGCCAAGCTTGCAACAAAATTTCGTGACAGGTCTGACATACTGTAGGTTTTATAGCACAATTCTGAGCAACATGAGGAGGAACAAAATGAGTCTGAGCACAGAAGACTAAGGATAAATCTCATGAGATGTTTCTTAGCAGAGGGATATGCTAGGCCTTGGTGAGATCTCCCAAGGAAGAGGTGGAACTGAACTGACTGGAGACAATCTGGTCTTTGCAGGTACAGCCCCTGAGCAGCACTGCTTTTTCTGTAGGCCACAGAGGGCGGTAAACTCAAGCCAAATCGCTGGGAACTTTGCCAAAATCTCATGATAACGTCCTATGTCACTGACAGGATTTCCTCCACTTACCATTCATTTGCTAAAGACAAGTCTGGCTGGAGCAGGTCGTGCAAACCTGAAACCAGACAATACACAGAGTATTTAGTTAGGTAGCACACAGGCTGATAGAGGCTGCGAAGGAGAAGTGAAGCAGTGAAGTTCAAAGTAGCTGCCTTGTCCCTTACGACAGTGTGGCTGTTTCAGATTAACCTACCTTCTTCCACTGAAGTGTTCCCCAGCAGAATGTACTCCCCGTGTCCCCTGGACAGCACAACACCCAGGCTGCAGGCAGGAAGGCAAATAGAGGGCTTGTAAGCAAGGAGAGGTGTAATCCCTAAACATGACACTGCGTTCCCTGCAATTACAACCCTTAAAGACATTAACTCCCTCCACAGCTATTAAAGAAAAGAACATCATCAAAAGAGGATTAAGTGAGATCCGATTTCAGCACAAGAGTCTAAGGAACCTATCTGTAGAGCTATGAGGCATTTTTGGTGACAATTTTTTTGGCCAACATTGTAGGTTCAGGTCAACAATAACATTTCTCAAATCTGTACCAATTTCAAACCACTTCAGCTGGGGAAGAAACACAAAATAAATTTGTGCTTGATTTCTTCTGTGATGTTTTATAATTTTCATTTATAGCAATGTTTTGTTTAGAGCCATACACCAGAAAATAAAACATATTCTGAGTGGAACTGAAAATTGAAGATGTCTCATTTCTCTGAAATGAAACAACATCCTTCACCTAAGGTACAGCTTTTAGACTCTGAACTTAAGATAAATCATAATATTCCTTTTGCGTTGACCCCAAACAGTATTTTAATGGCTATAGGAACAAAGAACTCAGTTATTCACACTGCTCTACTCATGAGTCATAGCGAGTTTTATGAAGAAAGGGGACCAATTTACTGTCCCTGATGGCAGACTTCTGATACACCATATTGGTGTCATGTGAGTCCTTGCTCACCTGAAGGGTGTGCCACTGATGTCCGTGAAGAAATAATCATTGGTGAGGAAGAGAACTCGTTTCTGGAATAAGAGCATGAATAAGAAAGTGAGAGACCATCTGACAGACCAAGAGCACAGTGATGATGGGGACCTGGGATATACGTCCCCAAGGCTCAGCAAAAGCAGTTGATCATTACCAACACTTCACGCCCTGCTAGGGCTGGCTGGAGGCAGGGATGAATGTGCAGTATTCAGCATATTCAGCAACTTGTGACTTTCAGGATCCAGGCAGTCACTCTGTCTTTCCATCTAGGGCTTCAGTTATACCTTTCTTTGCTCTAGGGCTCCTGCACAGGCTGCAGGAAGGGGCGGGGGAAAGCTGCCCCCCTCTCTCGCACCCTCCAAGCCAAAGCGCTGGGGCCCTGCTGCTCTTTTGCTGTGTAGAGCAACCTTGATGGCTTTGCACATCATCATCATCATCCCAAGCAGGAGGGGGGGGCTTAGTGGGGCAGGTAGGAAGGAGAGGTGGGGTTGGAGGAGAGACAGGATGGCAAACCTACTGTGGGTTGGCAGCCAGGTGTAAGTCTCCCCACTCCTGTGGGAAATGCTGAGATTGCTGACATTTGCTTTCATGCCAAACTGGGACAAAACATTAACATATTCTAATTTTGTTAAAAAACATCAGTAAAAGAAACAATTTACATTTTCAAATTAAACAAAAGTGCTGATTCAAATCCAAGCTGTTTTGATTCACATGAAAATATTTTTTTCAGACTGACATTTCAACTGAAGACATTTCAGATTATTGAAAGCTGCTTCAGAACCTCAGCTCTTTGCCAGACTGGCCTTTTCCTGTAGGAAAGTGTTGATTTCAGTGGAACTCTTTTCCAAAGGAGAAGAAGTTTTCGGAAAATTTCTATCTGACCCTTATGCCAATATATGAACCCTAATATATTTAAAATCCCAGCCCCGGTCTGAAAATGAGGTGAGAGGATGTGTGTGGGAGACAGGGAGTGAGCACAGAAAACTCAGTGTTCCCCAGGGAAAGTCACGCCTGCTCTAACCTGCTCAAGCCGTGCAGCAGTAGAAGCGGAGCGAGGCACAAAGGGTGAGCCAGCGCCAGCGCCACATTGCACCCCGAGTTTGTGCACACAGCAGATGGGCTGATGGGGCTGGGGGCTGTTGTTAGGTGAGGAGGAGGTGGCAGACGGCTCAACCCCTTCCCTCCCCTCTCTCTCCATGCATGGCAATTATGTACTGCTGAGCAACAGGGTCTGAGTCTTTTCCTCAGCCAAGATGTTGCAAAAGTGCTGCAATACCCCCAAGGAACACGGTATGGTGTTGTTTTGGTGGCTGTGGGGAAGGTACAAGAGGTATTAAGCCTCCATTTCCTTGCCAGTTTGATCTGATGGTGGAGCAGGGAAGCATGGGGAAAAAGGAGACCTGGGCTTGTAGGCCTGCCCCTGGGGGAAAGGATGCAGTAGAAAATGGCCTGGGGCACCACTACTCTGAGACCCTTTCCTTCAGCAGGGCTTGCTTTGCTCATCCTTTCTTCCCTGACCACCCCACACAGAGCCACTTGGCACTTGTACCTTGTGGGAGGGAGGACAACCCTCTGTTTGGGCAGGGGAGGGGATGGCTGGCCAGCCCTCCCCAAGTCAGCTAGAGGTCTCGCCACTTATGTGTGGGAAGGAAGAGAAACAGAGGCACCCTTGAGCGAAGTGGGGCTGAGGATGATCAGACAGGAGTTTGCTACATAGCGCAGAGCAACGGAGAAGAGAAGAACACGGGCGTGTTGGCACAGTGATAGGATGGCTGACTACCAGCACCTGTGGTCTGGGAACACATGCGTTTCCAGTTTTGCTATTGCCACTGTACTAGGCAGCCAGTCCTGGCTAATCTATTATCAGTGGTTTGCCACAGCTCCTACCCATGTCCTCGCTCCTTTGCTTTCATAGTGACAACCCTTTGGTACCCTAGCTGCAAGCAAAGGCATTTTTGCCACTAGATCTCTCTAACAACAGCCTTATGACTTTGGTCCTTATTTTTCCCTATCTCACTCTGCTCTCAATACCTTCCTGAGATCAGCCTGGGGAATCAACGTTTACGTGGCTGACAGAATAATTTCTATCCCCTTCACTCAGCCCTTCTCTCTGCTGTATGACTGCCTCATTCTCTTTGTTTCAGGGCTCTGTCAGCACTTTCTTTGTTTCAATGCTGCTCTGCTTCATCAGCTAGCAGAGTTCAAGTAGGAATTGCTAAGTTTCACTTCTGGTCCTTGCTCTGTGTGTATTCTGATAATTGTAAAACTGTCACATACTCAGCTTCAGTCTCCTATCATGCTTCATCACACTTGCAGAGTTGCAGAATACAACAGGTAATCTCTCTTATCAAGGCTTCTTTCTGTGATCTTTGTTCCCTGAGTAGGGGAGCACAAAGATGTCCCTAAAATATTGAACTAAAAAGGTACCTTTGGATGACTCAGAAGAAATGTTATTGAGGGTGCACAGAGACAGAGAAAGAGGTTAAGCTAGCAAAATAAGTAATCGAGACTTACAAAGAATAGATCTTGCTGGAAAACGCTGATTGCTTTTCTGACAGAATAACAAAGGTAATGGATGAAGGGAATAAAGGATGTGCAATGTATCTGGGTTTATATAAAGCACTTGAAACAGCTTCTCATGAAATTTTATTCTAAAGAATCAGTTAAAGTGGGCTTAAATGAGATGTGGAGTGAGAACCAGCTGCAGTACTGTAAACAGAAAGAAACAGTAAACAACAAGGCATCGAGGAAAAAAGAGAGAACAGACAGGCTCTGTCTCAGGAGCCTTTATGTACAGTGATCTGTAAGACAAAATAAAGCAACATTTCTCTGCATACTGAGAAAAAGTCCCAACAGCCCTAAAAATTAGAAAGACTGGACCAAAAGGAGTGGGATTCACGTGGAAAAATGGCAACTGGAAAAAAATAGCTAAGAAATACGTAAACCAAGGCAGCTGTTCCGGTGCAGCCGTGGGAGGAAGAAAAAATTGAAGGGACAGCAGAAAGGAGATTTGGGGCTCCCTGTTCAGAAATATCCTATTGCAGAGAATAGATGTTCTCTACAGAGCCACAGGGACACAGTACTCAAATAATTCAGTAAAGCCCTGGTACTTGTGTACTAGAAATGATACAAGAGACAAAGGGAACAAAAATAATTGCTGCACTGCTTGGACTGAAAAGTGTGCAAGTATTTCAAATGCAGATTTTGGCAATGCCCGAGAGGGGAAGGGCAAAGCCGGTGACAGGTACCTGGTAGTTGCAAACACCAAGAGTAGAGAAATAGAATTTAGTTACAAGATGCAGCAGTACAACCATTCAGAGGAAACTGAGTGGTGTCTTCATTAGGAAATGGCATCATTTCAGCAGTGGCTGTGAGCAATTGGTTTATAGAATTGGTGCTGACTGTAGCTTAGCATGGGAGCAGTTCAGCCAGCCTGATCACTGAAAAAAAAATGCTTGCTATAAAAGATGGAAAATTTTCCTGAAATACGGAAGACTTCTGGGCAGTGTAACTTGCAGGACTCTGGAATACTTCCTAACAGGAAATGATGAAAGCCAAAATCTTTAGGAGAGTTAAATAAGCCTGAATGAAAAAGTACCAGTGAACGTAAATGCACAAGACAATTTTTTACTGATTCCAAGGGAAGATGTATAACCCTACATTAGAGCTGGTAGGGAATGTTCAAAAGTCTCCATTTCATAAGGACTTTTCATAAAATGTCTGTAAATATTTGCACAGAAATTTAATCCTGGACCTGGATAAAGGAAATCACATTCTGTCAGAGTGAGGGACAAAGTTTTCATGAGTGTTTTTAGGTAGGGAAAGGGACTTGCAAAATAGTCTTAAAACCTCTTTCTGTCTAGGTCAGCTCAGTATAGTCTTCCTCATTCTAAACTCTTGAAGATCTCCAATTCATTTCACAGACCTATAAACAATGAACAACATGCTTTTTTGGCTTTGCCTAGACAAAGTAGGGAGCTGTGAGGCATTTCCAATACCTTTCTAAGAGCAGAATGTCAGTAGGTATAAAGAGCACTTCTAACGATGCTCTATTTTATGTCTTTAGCACATGTGTTATATATGTGGTGAAACAATAAAATCCTCACACTCAGAAATGCTGAGCATTAAAACCACATCCTTTGTGGTTCTTCAGTATCCATTTCCTATCCCTTCTCTTGTGTGACCTGAACAGAAGGATAATTTCTTACCCCTTTATCCACAGGAACCTTCACATCCATAGAGAGGTAGCCCGTTTCCCCATTTATCATGGCAGTTCTCAGCTGCAGAGGTGAACAAGATTAGTATTAGTGTCTCCAGGCAGGGCAGGAGAGGAATTCATAAGAGCCGCTTGCCATTAATGTACAGGGGCTGGCAGAAAAGTGACTGGTTGGTGTGTCATGCCCCCCACCCCCCCAGCTCTATCTTTCTTCTTTTAAACTGAGAACCTGTTCTCAGTGGTCAGAATCCTTGTTCAGTCAAGCTGATAAGTGACACAGAATAATGATGGCTTATGCTGAAAGCTTGTTGATATTTCTTTTTAGTGAAAGAAAGGATCTGGAAGCTACAAAATTGCCAGTCCAAGTTTCAGACTTCACCGTTTGGCAGCCAGAAAGTCATTAGCATGGTGCTTTGAGAGCCTGAAAGAGGAGACACCTGAGAAACCCACTAACACCCCCAGACCGATTCCAAAGCTCTTAGACATTTTTTAAACCAATTTATAAATTATAGGCTGTATTCAGCACCACTTCTGAGGTGCAGCAAAGCAGCTGTTTAACACAGCAAAGCAAGACTGTACGATAGCAGGGTAGGCAGTGAGAAGACCACTTTATTCAGTCCAGGTTCCAAAGGCAAAATGTAATTTTCACAGCGACTCCCAGCCTCTTGCAAGAAAGAGCCAGGGAATTTTTCCACTAGAGCAGAGGCTTTGACTTTACGTCCAGCCTGCCAGAGCATATCAGCCTATTGCTTCAGCCTGGATAGAAAAAAAGGTGGGAAGTAACTTATTCATTCATACAAATTGCTTCCTTACTTCCAGAGACAGGCCTCCATTCAGGTGCTGGCCAGTATCAACTGCATTTGCTTTACAAGGCTACAGTTCTGTTTATTATGGCTATTTGATGTGGGTTATTTACAGACTTAGAATATAAAACTCGTGTTTCCCAAGGCCCACGTCTTGGAAATCAAAACAACACTGACTGGTACTATTACTCCTTTTTGGCTATGAGCATTTGACCTCCTGCCAGAGCCACGGCATACTCTCTATTCTGGTCTGGCAGTCTGCAGCATTTTCTATGGGTTCTGGGTTTAGTTCAGATATCGGTGCTTCATCCGTATCTTCTTGACTGTTAGGCATCTCTCGTTGCCCCATAAGGTAGTGGAGTAAAATAAATCAATGGATATCTGAGATCTCCTTGGATCTCCTCAGCTCCAGCTGGTCTGGATGCAGGCTACTTGTCCTGTGCCCAGCCCAGGTGACAGTGGCTGTAGGCTGGTGCCACAATCCGGGCTCGCTGCTTTTTCTCAATAGCCTTTCTTGCATTGAGAAGTCAAGTACAGTCATGGTGTCAGGGAGTCCCAATCCTTTTTAGGCAGGACACTTCTGGGAACAGCTGGCCTCCACTTTGAAAAAAGTGTAGCAAGGTTTGGATGGAGGGGTTGTCTGGTGCATGCTGAACCACTCGTTCCCGACACCCCAAACAGCAAACTCTGCTGCTCCAGGGCAATGAGTCTGTGCCGTCCCCATCACTGGCAGTGAGTGCTGCTGACTCCTTTTCCCTGTCTGCTTGTGTAGCTTCAAACCAACACAGACTTACAGTTTACCTGAGGGGTATCACAACATCTAGGTGTTTTGCCACTCAGTTTTAGCATCCTTGCAGGCTAATTTCTTCTTCAGTGGTTCTGTCAAAACTGGGGAAAATGTTTGGGGGACAGCGCCTAGACTGCTGGGCAGGATCCCTCGACCCTTCCCTTTTCCCTTCACACTGAGAATATCCCTGTGTTGCTTTACAAGCGAGCCCAAACTTCCTTGTTGCCCAGCTGCAGTACTATTTTGCATCAATTGGTATTTTCCAGACAGTGCCATCTTCCCTCCCCTAGATTTCTTTTTAGCAGCTGGCTGTATTACACATCATTAGCACTTGGGCATATTTTTCCAGTCTGAATTTGCTGCTTATCAGTGTTGCTGAGATTATACTGCAACTGATGTTGAGTCTGTCATTGATCTAATACCGTAGCTGCAAATCTGAGTGTTGAAATGTTGGCAGCTTTCTGCTGCAGTGGGTGTTATCTTGAGAGTATCTAGACTTGCTGAAGTCACACTGCAGATATCGTTCACGTCACTGAATGTCTCTGTACCCTCAGTGACTGCAACCTTTCTTTCTTCTGGAAGATGCAGTACAGGAACACAAAGTGGTTTTGTTTTTCATGCCTCTTTTAACATTTTTTTTCACTGGATAATTTTACTCTGATTGCCTATGGACAGAAACCTTACACTTTGCATCATATTAGCATTCAGGTATCAATGTTATTTGGTCAGACAGGAACCTGCTCGCTAAATAAATATGACAGCAAAGTGAAGTTCTCTCATTTCTTGGTTTTTTTTTTTTTTTAAATAGCAAACTGGGTAAAGAGGAGCAGATCTAAAAGTGGCTCCAGTGAGAGAGAAAACTACAATGGGAGCAGAGCTCCTAGAAGACACCAGCAAACCCACACAAAGCCATTGGCAACCTGCATCTTGGTGGATCTACTGCATGTAAAGCCTCTTATTTTTGTCTCGCTTTCCACGTTTCACACCCAGTCCCCCTGTGTTTCCTTTCTCAATTTGCCACTTTTCCACTTCCCAAGCTCCTTTGGTTTGGTCCTTTGTGCTTGGCCTGCACTAGCGACAGTAGCTACTTTGATCCTCTTGCCGGGCAGTTCAGTTGTCCTACTTGTTTAAGTGGATATCTATAGCACCAGATCTGCTTACCTCAGCATTCTCCCCTGTAATCCAGAAGCATGTGTCCCACAGCTAATTCTATCTTACTCCAAATTCAGTTCTTATCTTAGTAACTTAAGCATCTATTCTCTTCTAATTCTTCTGAGTAAAAGAAAACCAGCCACAAAGAAACCTCTCTACCTTCTCATTATATCCGGGTTCCTAGTTGTGCAATGTGCAGCTGTTCAGGTGCATGCTGTTTCTTGTTTATCACTTTTAAATAATTTTGCTCGAAAGACGGTAGAAAAGGTATTTTCTAATCTCTTCCCTCTGGTCAGCTATTGTTTTCAGTGCCCCCACAGCTGTACAATAAGGTGGTTTCTGGAAACTTGTTTTTCTCAAGTGTCTAAGTCCCTTATCCTCTTTTTGTCTGTTATTAATAGTGACTGCAAGCTTTAGTCTCTTTTTTAATTCACTTTCTTCCTTGTTCCAGAACTCATTAGGTGAGTGGCTTCAGCTATATCTCACATGCTACATGTATGGGTAACATCATGGGACACTGCCACACTCCTAAGCTATCTTGGCTTTGTATTAAGGCAACATTTGGGCCATGTACACACAGACTGGCTCCTTGGAGCACCCTCTAAAGTGCTTCCTTCCTCCTGCCAGTGTTTTCTGTTCCTATTCCATGAGAAGGAAAACTCATACTGGGAAAGAAGACAAGCACTTTGTAGGGGAGCATCATCCTTGTCCTCTTGTAGATCACCAGCCTCTCTTAGTCAGGGCCAGTCCAGCACAGAACAAAACAGGAGTGCCTGCGTGCTCCTCTGCCCCTTCCATACAGGCACACAAAGTAATAGAAAGAACGAGGTAAAAAAAAGACTAAAAAATTCACTTTCTGGTACTCACTATTTCATCCTGGTCTTCCCATTCCACTTCTGAGAGATCTACACTGTTGTAGTTTGGCTTAGGCTTCAGTTTCTTTCCTTCTTTATACTGGTGTTTATTAAAACAAAAAACAAGAAACAAAAACCAACCCAAGTAAGTGGCTAGATAACTTCCTAAACTAACCCTTTAAGAATTGATATGTAATTTGAAAAATAGGGGCGTCTAATTTTTTCTCTGAAAGGAAGGCAGAATTTGGGTGCAGGTGCCACCTTAGTCCCATGCCATGTATTTCTTTACACGGGCTGCGTGGGGCTAGGAGGGTTCAAGTGGGAGAGGCTGATCCAGGAGCAAGGGCAGGCAGGAACACAGGTAAAGGCTACAGCCTCCTTTGTGAGCATATTCTTCTAAATAGATCAGTACAACACACTTGACTTCAGGAAATCAGGTTTTTCCCACTGCTAAGAGTGTAATGCCATTAACACTGTAATACCAGCAGATCTTTTCTGATGGGAATTAGGCTTTGGTTCCACTGACAAAAAGGTAGGCTTTTCACCTAGGGCTAACTAATGCAAGAGAGCTATTACCCTGCAATCTTCTGGGTGAAGGAAAAGGTGTGAAGCAGACTGAGAGACCAATTTTAGGTGGCAAAGCAGTGCCCTTGCCTAGCTTTGCCTTGCCCCATCCTGGAAATACGATGTGTCCCTTCTCGTCACCTAGTGAAGTAACTACCCATGCCTGTGGTCTCCCTGTGCAAAGCCGCCTTTTTGAAGACAGCTGGTGTGAAGCCCTGCGGTGGCTTCTGGCTGCACGCAGGTGGATTTGTGCTGGCAGGCATGTGTATAAAATGTAAAATGTAAAATCCTTGCATGCTTGGGTATCTGGGCAACAAGGCCAGCTGTGTGTTTGCAGACAGATGTGCGGTCTGAAGATCCAGGTGGCACTGCGAGGGAGAAACATTGTCCTTGTGTCCTCTCCCTCAAGTCCCAGAAGGTCTTCGCAGCCTACTGGTCTCTAAATTATCTCTGAGTTGGCATGTTACTAAGATTTGTGGTACTCAACCCTGTTAGCCTCAGATTCTCAAAATGTCCAACACTACAGCTGCTGGGTAGCTGTTACTGGGGCGCTACTCATGCTGAATCTTCTCATAGTAGATATGCCTGAGCGAAGGGAATTGTTTCTTCAGCCCAGCACTGAAGCCTTGCATGGACACAGATACATGTGCATGCGCAGTACAGCAAGTACAGCCCTCGCGTGCACTCTTATGGAGAACAGACAGGCAAGGGACCTTACACTTCATGCACACATGTGCATATATACATCTATGCACGTAGAATTGATTTCTCCAGCCCGCGTGCTCCTGGGTGCCTATATATCAGAGCCTGGTAGCCTTCACAGCTCAATAAAATGTGGGAAATCAGGAGCATCCCTGAAAGCCATTGTTTCCAAATAAGCAAAGGTTCTCAAAGTCACAGCCATACGTACCAAAGGACGGAGGTCTGGGTGTGAAAGGATGTAGCCGTTGTTGGTGTTCAGAAAAGCATATCCATGGACACCCAGCTAGAGAAAGAGGCATTAGAGTAATTAGTGGTTTAGCTAGAAACACTGTTGTGTAATGGGTGCCACTGATACCCTGGCACCACTAATATTCAGAAATATTTTCCTTTTAAAGGTATGGACCAGCAGAAAATAGGGTCCCTCCCAAACCATTTATCTCCAGATCTCTGGCCACTCTGTTCGAGCAGGCTGACTATGCTTGGATGCACAACAGGATGGGCAGGTAGTTGATTTATGTACACATTCAGAAAAAAGAGGCCCTCCTAGAGTCTGATTGTCCTCATGGACAATTACCACCCAGAGGCAGAATAAGCTCTCCACAGCAGGCACAGCAGCGCTGCATATAAAATGGGCAATGACAGGGAATGTCATAAACAGTACAGAAGCAGCAGTGACAGGTCTCTATGCCCATCGCTACGTATGCACAGCGGTGAATGAATGAGTGAGTATGAATCTCACAGATGGCTTCCCTGGAAACCTGGTTGGTCTTCAGAGGAGCTCTGCATTATGTTTCAGTGTTGGCAAGACCAGACCTAGCCTAGGCCAATTGTACAAGCCTGTAGTCTTAAAATGCTTTTAAAGGAATAGCATAATCTAACCAGAGCAGACACTGGCTGACCTGATCTGCAAGAGATTTCCAAGAGAGCAATTACTCAGATCAAGCCCATATATAATACAAATTCCAGCTCAACCTTGAGTTGCTAAAAACCCACTGATAGCTTGTGCTTGCCAAAACAAGAGGTGTCTCAAGGAAAACAAGAATGGCTAAGGTTTCTATCTTCAAAAAAAATGTTGCAACTTTATATTCCTATAGAGACAATCCTGGAGGGATAACAATAGGGAAGCGGGGAGGTAAGTAATTTACAATCTGTCTGTGCCTTTTTGGAGGGAATGAATTCTGTATTTCACACATCCCAGATCAAAAGTTTGGACTCTCTCTACATGAAACAGTTTTTTGCAAAGCACACTGAGCTCAGCTCAGCATGGCAAGAATGAATCCAAGACATTGGATCAGGACTACAGCAAACTTCCTTGTGGCCTATTAAAGCTGAAATTTCCCAGCCCAGTAAGCGCGACCATAAATGTATGAGCTCTCAAGGGCTGTAACTCTGGAACTGATCCTTTGGAACCCATATGCCAGGGGATTCAAGTTGAAGATCCTGGGTTTCCAAACTGGTCTGGAGTTCGAATAGCTTCATAGAAGTTGTGTCTTGCCTCTGGTGTAAAGAAATCCTTCAAATAATTTTCCCTCTTTCCCTGGCACTGCTTGGAGGAAAGAACAGTGTCCCTCCTTGGCCCAGAAGAAAGATTATTGTGACACATGGCCTTTGAGTGACATGGAGGAAGGAAGATGAAAAGGTATTAGTCTTACAGAGAAAATAAATGTGTATAAAAACTGAAGCTCCTAGACAAGGTTCCGCCAGACCCAAACCAGCTAGCTTTTGCATGCTGAGTGCATGCACCCTGACACTCATAGTTCCTGGGTTGCCTGAAGGATCATTTCCTCCAGCTGCATGTGAATGGTCTGCCCTGCATCCATGTCTGGAAGCACCACACAAATTCATAGCTTCTGACAACACTTTTGGTGCTGTGAGGCTTCAGCAATCAGATTTTGGACAATTGTGTAACTGCTAGTAGTTGTCTGATAGTTATTTAAGAGAAGTTGAAAACTTGAAATGATCATAGAATCGTAGAATGGTTAGGGTTGGAAGGGACCTCAAAGATCATCTAGTTCCAACCCCCCTGCTGTGGGCAGGGACACCCTCCACTAGACCACGTTGCCCAAAGCCCCATCCAACCTGGCCTTGAACACTTCCAGGGACGGGGCCTCCACAACCTCTCTGGGCAACCTGTTCCAGTAATCCAGTAAATGATGGCTCAAGTTGCCTGATTTCATGATGATCCTCAGATGTGCTTGCTGTCTCCTAGTGTGTAGACTGATTGAGCAAAAGGTCACTGCACAGAATTTACAGCAGAAACCAAACTAAACAGTGCATCTCGGGGGGTGGGTGTGTGTGTTTCCCATGGATGAACATCTTTTTTTAGATACATTGAACATAGAGCTAATGAAAAGTTGTTGGACTAACAATTCTGGAGGGCAAATACTTTATCTAGGTGTAGCACAAATGAGTGAGAGCCAACTTCCTGTACGCTGTCCTGGCAAGAAATATTCATGCTGGTCTGGAGAAAGGAACCTTTAGACATGACAGAAAAGTTGACTCTCTGTGGTCCATTCAGTCCTCGGTTTTTCTGCCGAGAATATTGACAATGAAACTATTTATTTTTTTGCCAGCTAGCATGGCAGCTTTTGTCCACTGGGAACTAGATATAAAACTTTAATTCTTCTGAGATAGGCTGTCAGATCCATATAATTTCTGAGGGATCTAAGTTGGTAACAAGATGCAAAGGCTCCATGACCTGTTGCCAGTCTACTGGATCATCCAGTCCTTGTGTTTCTCAAGCAGCCTAAGTCCTTACAGCAGTGCATGATTTCCCATGTGCTATGCAGAAACCACACATCACCACATCCAACATCTCTTGCTTTACATTCATAGTTCTTCCTACAGGCAGAGGAATGATGTTTCAGTCATGCCCATGGAAGAACAACTAGTGACTTTGCTGTGCAAAATAACTAATTACATTATCTCGGTCTTACCTTATACCGTGGAGCAAGTTTTAGTAACTCCCTCAGTGGTACATCAGAGCCCACCACACCGAGGAGAATACCATGAGATCGCTTAAAAAAAAGGAGAATCCATTTTCAGAAGCAAAACTTTGGTAGCTCTCTACCTGAATACACATTATTTTGGTTGTTTAATAAAGATCTGGGGAGCACGATGGAAAAATGACACACAGGCTTCCACTGCCACGCTGTGCTTATACAGGTTAAGGCCAGCCTCAGGTGGAGAAGGCAGCCAGTTGTCTGTAGGACCTGGATGAAGTTTATCCCTTGTACAGCAATGGTAAAGTACTGTCCACTGTTTTAAAAGGATGCTGAGAAACTAGAAATGGTATGGAAAAGTGTCTAAAGGGTTTAAAAAAACAAAGGAAATGCCCTTATCAAAGACATCTAAATTGTTCAACCTTTTTTATCTTACCAAAAGATAGACAGGTTTGACTTTATTGCAGTGTAGAAGATGCTTCCCAGGTGAAGATACCAAAGGGTACAGGCTTTTTAATCTAGCAGAGAAAGCCATTATGACAGGAAGGTGAGGCCAGACAAATTGAAAGTGGAATTTAGACACCAGTTTTTAACAGAGAGTGAGAAACCACAATGGAGAGCTCAGGGCTGGATGCCTCTCATCAATGACACTTTTGCTAAACACAGGTTATTGGGCTCATGAAGGACCGTCTATATGACATGTAAAAGTCTGCAATAAAATGCACAGACTAGACAAGGTAATGATCTCTTCCAGCGTGAAACTTTATGGGTCTGTGAATTAGGCTTGGTTTGAAAAGGGAAGGGATAAAACAGGGAGAAGCATCATATTTAAGGGGTATTTTTAAGAAATAGTATTCAGAGGAAATGACAGACTATCATTTTGACAGATAAATTATCAGCCACACGTTCTGCCAGAGGTCTACCGCGGTCCCTAATGACCGGCTCTTCTTTCAGAGACCCATTGGCTTTAAAACCCTGCAAAGGTCCGCTGCATCCTTTCACCTCGGCTGGCTGGAAGGAGAGCGAAGCCTGCATTGCACTCACCGTCTCGTTCTTTTTGCTGAAGACTGGCATAGCCACTGTTGTCATGAGCAACAGACTTTGAGCCTGAGATGCAAAGAGCTGCCACAGAACAACGAGCAGTGTGTTAGCAAATGTAATACCACAGAAGATAACCCGAACAAAAGGCACTGGAATTCCCAAGGACCCCAGATGTTGATTACAATTAGCCACCTCCTTGCCTCCCACACCCCTCTAAAAACAGATGGCAGCACTTTTCAACACTCTGTATCCAAGAGGATCGTAGGATGGATGCTTGCTCGTGTGGGGTGATGAGGATGGGATGAAAGCCAGTGAAATGTGTTGAAGCAGGAGACATTAAAGAGCTGTTTTAATGAAGATACAGAAACCTGTAGAAGTGGTGGCACAATTTATACCCACCACACGTTGGGAGTGTAGACATGAGCACTTATGCAACAAGTGTAAAAACCACCAACACAAAGAGCACAGAATAGAGAAAAGCAACACAAATATGAGCAAAATCACAAACAAGATATCATCTATATTGCAAACACATGAATACCACGAATGAGAAACACCACAGGCAAATATTTAAAAGGCACAAATACACACAGAGCCTGCTTACATATACTTGTTACTCAAGTATCTAAGCTTAGGAAAAACAGAGACAAAATCATGATCCAAACAGATACAACATGGTGAGCTATCTCTACAGGGGATACAGGACATGCACATGTAATGGGGTAACAGGCTCCCAGTACTGCAGAAGACAGATGTTCTGAAAACACGCAAGAAAGGACGTAAAACAGGCAAGACACATGCAAAGGAGTCTTCCACACATGCCTAGCTACAACAAGGACCTAATCCCTTGATGCCAGTAGTATCTCCTTTCCACCTCTCATTTGGTCACATAAGTAACAAGGCAAGAAATGACCTTCTGTCTCCATTACTGTACACACTAGAAGCCAGTCAATAATCTATGCAGTTGCTTGATGGAGATTTGAGCCTGGTATCTTGAGTTACTGGTCTGGATGATTCTTTGTGGAAAATTGCCATTCACAGGAACACTCACACTAACACACAGCAAATAAACTTCTCCGGCACTCACTGGACATATGGAAAAAGAGATCTGGTGAACTAAACTACTGCACAACACAGACACCCCTACCTACTCTGAACCAACAGCACAGCTCTCCAGTACATCCAGCAGCCCCCCAGCCCCACCCACCAGATGTACAGGCCAGCTGTGGCTGCGAGCGCTGGCACTGACACACCAACTGGCACAAGGGAAACAGCACGCTCACAAAACACAGGGGTGCAGTTACCTCCTCAGACTGTGGCAGCTAGCGAGAGACATGGATGAACAGATGAATGAATACATGAATGGAGGGATGAATCAAAGATGAATCAAAGGTTGAATCAAAGGTTGGGGTGGGGGAACTGAATGGCAAGCCAAGCCAAGGGGTAAGAAAACAGATGCAGCAAGAAGAGCAGTGAACAAATCCCCATGGCTGCCTTGGGAAGTGTGACACCATACACCAGTGCCAGGGATGGCACGCCTGCTATTAGAATAAACTTCCTGGGTAGTTAGTAGCATTTCTGGAGGTTTTGCTTAGCACATTCAAGTACCATGTCCCTAGCTCTCCCTTGGCACAGCTCCTGCAGCAGAAGACATCCCCACATCACCCTCACAGATCTAGCATGCCACAGCTGCAGCCTCAATGGTCAGGCACAGCGCAGAGGTAGGAGACAGTCCCGTCCCACGAAAGCATAACACCTATGCAGCATGATGGTGTGAGCCTGGCTGCCTTGGAGGTATTTCTTGGGATATGTGTAGTCTTGACTCTGAGCACAGCATCAAGCAATGGCATGTGTGACCTGGGCTTCCATGTTCCCCGCTACAAAGCTAAGCTCAGTACCTCTAGTTTGACTCCAATACACAGAGAGTTCAGGTGTCTCACTGTGGATCTTAAACCTGAAAGCTGTGGGTTGTCCCCAGCTCCTTCAGGGCTGTGGCAGACACCATAAGGCTGCTGCTGGCCAGACTGGAGTCAGTAACTTCAGTCCCACATTGGGACTGTGTACAGAAACATTCTCAATGTTTCTAGAAAATTTTTCACCTCAGATAATATAAACAGTTCTGAGACCTGAGGTTTGTTTCTGGAAGAGGGGAATCAGGAAGAGGTCAGATCTGTCAAAATTATGCAGACACTTCTCTGTGGTGAAGAAGCCAGTGTAGGAAATAACCCTATATCTCCCTGAAAGCACAGAGTGCCCCAAAAGAACTGTAACTTTCTTTTTCTGCAATGTAAAAAGGGATGGAGATGGAGATTGAGGAAAGTCTCCTGTTTGGGGAAGTGCAGGGGAAGGCTCCTTCAGTGGTGGTCTACTCCTTTGTCCTTCCCTTCACTGCCTTGGCAACACAACACTGCAATAGCACCTGCTTATGGTCCAAATGTCTCCAGTCTTCCCATAGGGCAGGCACAAGATGAAGCAAGGGGCATCAGAAGTCCTGACCACCTGGTCCTTTGCTTCCCTCCCAGAAAGTCCGATATGTCCTTTACCCACAGGGCTGAGCACAGGGCCGCTGCGGTGCCCGAGGAATGAAAGATTGAACCTGCTTCCCAAACTCAGATCTGTATCTCTGAGTGGCAAGCAGTCTGTGGTTAGCTACTGGGCTGGAGGAAATAAATCTCTGTGACCCGTATCCTGAGCTGTAAATAATCTTTCCTGTGAATAATCCTTTAGGAGGTAACCTGCTTTCACAGAAGCACTACTTAAGTCATGCTGTGCCTGTGTGATTAGTCCTGGGCTCCTGGGTCACTGCAGATTCAGACCTGAGTCTGCATACACATCTCAACTCCAGGAGTGAGCAGAAAAGAAAGGAGTCAGCAGACCCAGAGACCAGTAATTTCTATCAATCAATCAACTCCTGGTTTTACATAAATTTCAAGACTTTATTTAGATTCTGATACACATAAGATATTTAGATGGGAAGCTGGGACAAGTTATATACCTAACATACTAGCTGAGTGTCTAACACCTTTGCCAGTTTGGCCCATAGGCCCTACTGTTTGCTGACTAAAGACTTGTGCTGTAGGTCCTTACCGCACTGTCCATGTAGGCTTCAGTCCAAATAATGTCATGGTCGTGGTTGATGACCATGGGACGGCTGAGCACATGCAGGTACTCCATCACGTTCTCCTGGACATCGGCCAGCGTGGAGATCTGAGTGTAGTAGCCTTCATGGAGAAACAGAGATGTGAGTCACTCTGCTAAGTTGACTTCCGTATTTTTAAATGAGTGTCTGTGCAAAACTAGAAATCTAGATGTCAAAGACTATATCTATCCAGACAGTTTATCTGCTCTTTACAAAAAGTGCCTTGACATGCCTTGTATCCACAAGCTTCTGTGGACACACGTTTCTGTGCAAATCTAGAGTTTCAAGGTGCTGGCTCTGTTGCTCTCAAAATACTGGACCAATGCTCAAGACCAGAGTCTTGATATAACTCGAATCATACCAAACGGATATAAAGAGCTGCTTTGGCAAAACTGTCTAATAATCAGGCTGCTTTTGGTCCTGAAAGCCAAACATATGCAAAGTGTTCCACCAGGCTACCCGCGTACCCTGCCCCATTTTATATTAAGCCCAAACTCCCAACTCCTCTTCCAGATTTTTCCCAGCACCCTACTCTTCAGTATGCCTAGCTTTACATCCAAGGATGGTGACTACTTCTAGCTACCTGTTGGAAACAGAACATAAAAGTGCAAGTTACCTATTTCCAGAGCTTTGTCCCTGCAGACGGACCCATGACAGTCTAACACTAGAACAAGGACTACAGGGGAAGAATGTCTTCAAGTTTTCAAAAGATCCTCAAAACTAGTTGCTTAACTGGTTAGAAATGCTAACACAGTGTAATGTCATGAGGACTCTTGTCCTGCTTCTCACCACGTGGAACTGATTGGTTGTACTTGGTGTGGGACAGAGTATGTCAGATAGATAGATGTAAACCTTCTGTTGTCACTAGGAAAACACTGCCGTGTGAAAGGGCTCATGATCTGATAAGCTTTGTGATGTGGAAACAGATTTAATGTGCTTGAAAACAAGGACTGCAAGAGCTATACAATGTGTTGAAATGGAAGAACCAAAATCAGTGAGCCTTCTGCAGATCTCAAGCTTGGTAAGTGAGAATTCAAGTGCAAAGAGCATATTTTTGTTCTCTGGTTATTCAGGAGAATCCATTCTCACATTCTGTGGTGAACCAACATCACCATGAATTCTCTGTCACTAATCTTATGGCTGAATATGCAATCTGAAATCCAGGGTGGTTTTTTTTTTCACCTAACAAACCCTAAAAACATTATGTGTGATTCATAGTGCTAATAAATGAATGTTTGAGCCTTAAACATCCCCAGCTCACAGACATTCTGCAGGCCAACAGCTCGTCTGACAATTATTTTCAGTAGCAAATGCACCCATGTGTTTCATAGTCTGCTGGAGCCGCTGCTCAGACAGAAAAAGAGTCAATATACCTAGCTAGTCAGCCCCCAGCTTCAGCCCTCCCTTCCTTTCCTTGTTTAAGAAGGATACTGATGTAGCAAGCACTGCTGACTGTCTCCAGACACACCGAGGCCAAGTTATGCCCAAACAGGGAAGATTTTTACTTTTCCTCTATTCCTTTACCCTTGCAGACGCTGATAGGGCTAACTGGACTTTTTAATTGGCCCCAAATACATAGAGGTGACTCACCTACTCTGAACAGATTTTCCCATTCATACCATTTCATGCCAGCTACAGAGAATATTGGTTTTGGGGTGGGATTAACAAGCTATTCTGGTACCTCAGTGAAACCACTGGCACACAAAGAATTTGGCCAGGATACAAGGGTTAACCTGCAGACCTTGTGAAAAATGCTGTAAAATCTTTAAAGAAGAGATGTTTGTTTTACATCTCAGCTGAAAGATGTCAGGCTTGCTGACAGAGTTTTAGACAGATTGTCAAAAGCCAGCAACTGGGACACAATAAGCACAGGGACTTAGGTGGACTACAGCCAATACGAATCTCGGTCATAGTGTCCCTTGGCACCATGACAGGAAAATGTGGCGGCTCAGCACGGAGGACTTGTGTTAGTTGGACACAGGCACACTTCACATGGACTAGCAGGGTCTGCTTTTTCCTTAGGTTGTCTTCCAACCAAGGGTTCATGGGCCCCAGCTGTAGCGGAGAAGCCTTAGAGGGGTCCAGGGCCCCGTGGCTGCAGTGCACATGTGACCTCTGTGATGGAGGTTGGGGAACCATTCCCATAGAGCACCTTTGTTGTTGCAGGCGATCCATTTCACGTTGGGGGCAAAAGTGACCTCCCGTCCAATGAGGTAAGTGAAAACCCGGACCTGGGAACAAGAATGCAGAGATAGAAGAATTAGGCTGTAATGTGCTACCAAATCCAAATGGCTGAGGTTTGGCATCCTGCTATACGCTGATGTGAGTGTCTGTTTGAGGCGCAGAGCAATAGCTCTGCTTTCACACAGAGACAGGAACCTCTTGCTCCATTTGTTTCACATTTTGTGGGCTGGAACTTCATTTCCAATTACAATAAGCTCAGAAAGCCAAGTAACACCCGGGATCATCTGAATAACAAGGCAGAAGTGCAAATTCTATTTGATTTTATGATAGCAGCTCTGCCAGGCGCTCAGCAACCACATGCAGAGAGGTTTATAGCTCACCAGAATCCTTTACCCAGGGGAACAGCTGGCCGCATGAATCATTTAGAGAAAGCTTCACCATTTCTCTTGTGTTTGACCAACAACAAAAGAGCCAATCCTGAAATAAAGTGCTTTAACAGCCCCATGCTCTGGCCTCTCAGTAGACTGCTTCTCTCCCTTTGTGCATTGCTGCTAGCTGGGATGAGGTAAACAAATAAATCAGGAGGGTTTAGGATGAGCTGTGGTCTATTCCACTTTCACAGTCTGCTCTTGCTAGTACAAGCCTGTAATCACAGACCTCAAAGTAAACAGGGCTGGAAAGCACCTAGGGAGGTTGTCTGGGCCATTCCCCTGACCACCATAAAAACTGGTAAGAGCCAAACATTTTCCCAAACAGGGCCAATTACAAACAGTCCTGGAAAGGATTAAAATTCTTTACATAAGTGGGTTGTTTTTTTAAATTTTAAAATACTCAGCTCAGTCTTTATCATCTTATCAGGAGAATGTTTTGATTGCCCGCACCTTTGGAAAATGGCTGTATGAAAAAAAATTCTGCACTGACCTACAGATATCCCTTTGTGATCCTACCACCTCTAAAATCACTGCAGCAGGCTCCTGCCTGGCTGCTTTGTTTTGTGTTTACAGCAGGATTCACGCGGGTATTGGAGGATGTGAATGCTCCGCTCTGCCCCTCATCCTGGCTCACGTTCTTCTATTCTCACCATAGCAGGATAGCATCTTTCCTGGCCCTTTCTATTTATCGCTTCCCAGACAAACCTTCCGATCTGGCCAGTTGTATTTTTCAAACACAGCTTCGTAATCCTCCACTGCTCCGTCTGTGATCAGCATGATAGCTTGGTTACACAAGCCTCCTTGGCCAGCGTCTCTGAACTACAAACAGAGAGGAAGAGTATTAGTTATCTCAGCACAGGCCATTTCTGTGTAATTGCAGTGTATTTATTCACGATGGGCCAGATCCTGACTTCCTCTTGCAAATCTCACACTGTGCTCAGAAAAAGCTCTGCTTAAATAAAGACTGTGTTTGTATGCTGCATATGATTTTTTTTTATTATTATTTATACAGCCTTTCCTACCGCAGGTGGACACAGGAGGCTTTACAGAAGTAAAATAATGATAAAATAAGTGCTGTGGAGGAAGGGTGAGATTCCTTGCTGCCTCACATCTTGCACAGTCACATTCATTTATGCAAAATGACTATAGACTGACCATAAACACTGCCATTCTGATTTGACAGCAATAACTGTCACTTTTTATGGCAGAAAATGTGAGAGGAGGGGGAAATCAGACTCATTATTTCAGAGTGAATCCATCAATCTGCCAAAAAAATAGCAGAGAAAGGCAGGAGCACATGAAGAGAGAAGGCTACTGCCATCAGAGCTGCAATAGGTTATGTATGTGCCAGATCGAAAGGCCATACTCTGTAATGACAGAGGACCTGTTATCTGTGCATAAGTGATATTTAAGGTAGAGTGAAAGTATGCTGGGACCGGTACAAATATTGATGTGCTCCCAAGGACACGTGGAGAGGTGTTGAACAGGCCAGCTCTTACGGGCAAGCTAGACCCTACCTGCTCAGCCAGGAAGACCGGCCTTTGAATGCTGCTTGTCTAGTGCTCCTGCATGCAGAGCCATTTGGCTCTCGTGCCCTCCGGCACACCTGGTCTAGAGAACCAAGTGCCTTATGGAGCACCAACACAGATGTTGAATTAGCAGTCACCAGAGGAGGTAGCAGAGGATGTCAAGGCACAAAAATGAGCAGCTACGGCTCCTAGCTCAGCGTCAGTATGCACTTCTCCTTACACAGCATCTCACTGCTTCTACACTCTGAGCAAGGAAAAGTCTAATCAACAAAGGAGGATACAGAAACTGATGCAGAGTAAAAAAAAATATGGAGAGAGGCAGATATGACGACTCTGCACAAGAGATTAATGAGGCAATGGCATGAGATGGAGAGTGTACGGGAGACTAATTGAAGGGTAACTAAGGTTATATCAAACACAGCTGCAATTTTAAACTGGAGAGGGTAGTTAGACGTTATAAATGAGGAAAAAGGTATCCAAATGGCAAGACTAATTGCATAAAATAAAAGCAAGCTCTGGATGGGAGAGCAAGAGCACAGGGTGTGAACTGAGACTTTTTAGATATTTTAGAGTTCAATTCACAAGTCCCTTCTGTTTTGATAATGTTATGTTAGGACAGAAAGCAAATGTCTTTACCAACACAGATGGTACTGCGGTTCCACTGCAGATTAACATTGTGACCATCGATACCTGGAAGCCAACTCCAAGTCCAGATTTCTCCAGTCATTTCACCACTCCTACAATTACCTCTGTGACTATCCCTTATTATGAAATTACCAGGTTCAGTGCTAATATCACCATAATGTCTCCTTCCACGACCATTTATCAGTCCTGCCTCCTTTAACATTACTCTTAATATCACTGAAGTACCTGTTACTCTACTGCAGCAAGCATGGATTCAACAGCTTCTGAATGACCACATGTATGAACCCACCTCTCCCTGTTTCACGATGGGGTCGTTTCTAACTAGCTGTTCTCAGGCAAAACATCCATGTGAGGTGGTTAGGTGTTCTCCTTCTCTTTCATATCACAAGAGCAGCACATTCAGCAGGGACATAAGCTGTACCTCTGCTGCTGCGGCCATGCCAATCCAGCAGTGGGGATCTCCCATGTCTTTCTCTACAGAGTCGCCAAGGTCTGACATTTCCAGTGGTCAAAAAAACCTTCTATACCTTGTACCACGGGAAAAACTCATCAGTGCAAGCTACAGGGCAAGTGGAGCTCCAGGAGGGGTCAGAACACACATGCCCCCTGCTCAGCAAGGAGACTCAGGGCAAAGGCTGAGGGTGCACAACAGGAACAAGCGCAGGATGCTCTTAGGTGCAAACAAAAGGGGAAAAGCAGTGGACAGCCGCATGGGATTCTGCTACAGACCATCAGGTAGGAAAGACAAGGAGTCTCAAGCAAGCTCTTCCTAGGACAGAGATCAACTGCGTGCAGATTAGCAGAGAGAACGGCTAGCATGAGTGTCCATTAGGGAGACATAGGGTTACGATGGTGTGCAAGATGCCATCAGAATGAGGGTCAGATCACAGATACATGAACCTTTTAATTACAAAAGCAGCTTATTCCAGACTGTTGCAATCTACAACATGTTTTGTTTAGATGATGATTAAATTAATGCTTAATTAAGGTCATCCACCATTTCATCAAACTATATAAGACATCTCTTCATGTAGCTTACTTCAGACCTCATAATACTGAGATACTGAGAAATTAGATGCTGTATCAGAACCAGCAATCTCCTAATTACAGGAGTAGATGATATTTTCAACAGGGAAAATGAGATCATCAGTGTCATAGAAATAGAGATTAAAAAGACAAATTTAGAAAACAAATGAACAAGAGGTAATCCCTGATTTTTAGGTCCTTTTGTGGCTGGCTGCAGCTGTAGCAAATGATCTGATGGCATTCACATCAAGCTCTGAGCATAATTCCCTGCTCTGACTTGAAGTCTCAGGAGCCTGAAAGAAGGGGAGTTAAGGAACAAGATGTCCACAGAACAGATGTCTGAAGAGACGCTGGCTAGAGCTGCTGTCGGTGAATGAGGCACAGAGCTACGTATTCTCCTGTATAACTTTGGTCACGTTGCCAGGAGTAACAGGCGTGATCTAATTAATTCAGGGTCATAGTCTCTTGCACTCCCTTGTTTGCTCGTCGCCATTGACTTTGCAGTTATAGTCTGGCACTGAGTTACTAGTGAATCGATAGGAACATCAGCATAGGTCAGTGATGCGCAGGCACGCGTGCTGATTGTATACACATCTAGCCAGATGCCTGAGCAGCCCCCCTCCATCTCCTCCTGCCCCATTCTTATGCCTCCAGAATTACCAAAAATTCCAACTCAGTGGAAGGTGTCTCATGGTCAGAAAATTAGCAGTAGAGAAGGAAACAGAAAGCCAATGAAGAAGAAACGAGAGATGGTGTTAAGCAAAATGGAATAAACTGGTAAACAGGAAATCCTGAGCTTTGTGTATCCTGACAAATATGCTGCAGAATCCAGATCCATAAAAATGCGAGTAGAATCAAGAAAAGATTTATAAGTGTTCAGATAAGAAGCAAGAAAGGGAATAAAAAGAGTATGTTGCCAGATGATAAAAAAACTGAGGGAAATGGTCAGGCAGAAATGCTTTATAGCCTCCATACTTCATCATCAAAAGGACAATGTTGTAATGGCTGGGTACACACTGAAGTGATAAGAAACAAAGAAAAGAATGAATGAATTACAGGCAGGGTCACAAAGTATTAGGGTTAAAGAAAAAGTTAATTGAAAGCATTTGAATAATCTATGCTCAGCAGGAAGGGAAAGAATTTTAGGAGGTGTTGCTGGACTACTTGCCTCACAGGCTGAGACCTGACTGGGACTGTATGAGATCCCAAAGGATAAAGAGGCAACCAGCAGAAAATGTGTCTTACAAGAAGGGAAGAAACTAGATGGATTAATTATCCTAAAACATCTAGCATGTTGCTAGAAAAAATTAGTAACACAGCCCCACAGGTGGGGCACAAGAGGCCACAAATGCCTCTGATTACTCACATCAGCAGATGGGTTTGTTCTTTTTATGACACCAGTTTGCTCAAGTTACACAGAATTTTACATCTCATTGAAATGTAGTTGGTTACCAGTTTCACCATTTTTTCACCTATAGCTGTTTTGGAGTGACCTGCTCATAATTAGCCTCAAAATTTATGTCATTTCTGAGTTCAGCAGCAAGTCAAGGTACCATTAAAACTGCTTGGTGTCAAGAGAAGACACCATTCCAAGGTGGCCTCTGAGAGCAGAGCCTGGGGTTTCTTTTCCTTTACAGGGGCAGAAAATTACCAGCTTTCAAAGTACTCTGAATGGATCCTGAGAAGGGAGGACCCAGAAGAGTCACAGATTTTGTACTATCCAATCCTAAAAGATTAATATATATGAATATATATAATTTTTTTAGAATTGGGGGGTGTGTGTTTGCATATGCATATATGTACACACATATATTTGGCATGTCTATAAAAATATACAAAAAACTTCACAATTGCCGTACATTGGAAAGGATAGTCAGAGGCTCAAACACTGAACAGGAGGCTCAATATTGGCTGGAGAGGAGCACCGGAGAGGCAGATCAGCTGGATAGGAATTAACAATGTGACAGCGTCTGAAGGAAGGTAACTGTTGTCTCACGTTGTGTTAAGAGGACTATGGTGTGTAAAACAAGGAAAGTAATTATTCTGCTCTGCTTAGCACTTGATAGCTCTCAGCTGCAGCATTTACAGGCCGTTGGGAGTGTGGTGTTTCAGGGAAGGCAGGCAGCCTGCAAAGCAGCCCAGAGCAGAGCAGCGGCTGGAACAAAGCAGTATAAATCCTGCACGAAAAGGGTGAGAGGACAAGACGTGCCAAGCTTGTTGAAACAAAGAGAAGGTAGCAGCAAGATAGACTAAAACTTGATAAACAAGAAAGGAGCTCAAAAGATAGCACTTGATGCCTGAGAATTTTGAAGCACTTTATAAATGTATGCTTTAAGGACCATGGTTTCCCTGGGATGCATGTTTTATTGAAACCACTCGGTGTGTGGCTAAACTGAAATAGAGAGTTTAAGTGGTTTATTGAGCGTGACAGAGGAGCAGGAGAGGTTCTGGCTAACTGTTCTCCTGAAGCTGGTCTGCAAATTGCGTCACAGATTAAAATATACCCTGTCTGCCCCAGAACATAATGAAGGAAAACAAAGAGAGATTGTGCTCTTCTTCAAACCCTTTCTGCTACTCATACCTCACTGAGTAGGTCTCTGCTAGGCTATTAATTCTACGAGCAATTGGACTGAGGAAAATTACCAGGGAAATTTTGCAGTCACTTTCATTACCGATATTATTACTGGTTGTCTATTGTAATCAGCAAAGCCTGTTTCATCAGTGTGATGTAGCAATTTTCATTTTCATTCTCTTGCGTATGCTCCCATGAACTATAGCAGGACAGTCTGCGAGGAACAGCTACAATTACAAGCTGAGAATGTGAATTTTGTCTGACAGGAAGGGGGTGGCCAGTTCCACCAAAGTTCCTCCTCCTCCCACCTGCATGACTGCAGCAGCACAGATTTGTTTCAGGACACACTGATGGAAACCCTTTTCCTCCTCTATTACTGATATAGATCTAAGAAGTTCTGAGAGAGGATTTCAGAGAGCCCTTACAGCATACGAGCACTCACAGTTGGTACCTTTTGCTTTAAGGAGACCCTGGGGTGCTCCAGTTGGTGATATTGAGGCACTCTTTAGGTGAGCCCTTACCAGGGAAGCTACAGTTTGGGGAAGGCTGCTGCAGGCCAACAGGCATGTTTCTACACCGGCATGCCTACTTAAACGCAGGCTCTGGGGCTGCTGCATGCGTGCTGAGACACAATCTCTGTCTCTTCTGAATGTCACCAGGCAAACAGAAATCCTGGGATGAAGCTGCAAAGTGACTTGCAGGAGGTCCTGTTGCAGTTACTGTTTCTGAACTCCTGTTTCATAGACAGCAGTTCCCAAGATGCAGAGAAGCATGACACCAGCAGTCACTGAGAGCCCCGCCACCTTTCCTCATCTGCAGATGCTCAAATGCCTGAGTCAGTTGCCTTCTCCCCAGATCTGAGGTGATAATGAAAGGCATGAGGGAAGTAGCACCTCACCTTGTGAGTGAATATCATCAGCAGTTTTTATCACCACTGGGTGCTGTACTAAGAGCCATTTCAGAGCTGTTTTGACCTCATTAGCCAAAGGAGAATCAACAAGGATCAAGATAAGTGATGACTTAAACCGTTGACTACATTTTTGATGCCAAATAGAGAGGAAAAATAGTGGAGTTAAGTTAGTCCACTGTGCCACATGGACATCACTCCCTCTTCGGAGGTATTTTTGGTCCAGCTATGTCAGTGGAGGACAGTTTTTCCTGTCTCAGCTGTTCCACCATGTACCTTTTATTGCCCAGGGACACGCCTGGCTCAACATATGCAGGGTTTTATAAACGTCTTGCATCCTGGAGGCTTAAGGATTGCCTGCTCTAGTGGGTGAGCCATGCCTGCCAGAAAGGAGGTGTGAGGTCTCCTCATTAGTGGAACCAGACCAGTTTTGGTGCCTGTGCCTGGCATGACTGGCTGCTATTCCGAGCTGAGACAAGCAGGCTTTCCTTAGGGCTATGCTCCATTATTCTCCACTGAGACCTTCAAAGCTGTGCTGGTTGAAAGAGTCTGCAGTTGTACTGCATTGGGCTTGTTTAATCTGCTGTCACTGTACATAACCAGTGCTACATTAGATATTAAGAAATAATTTTTCCTCTGGTAGAAAAATTGTTTAAATATTCTGATTGATACAATGCAGGCCTATATAGGCTCTTGATCTTTGGTTTTAAAGGGAAAGTTAATTTTGTCATAAAATGCAAGGATACACATACATAAAACTAGCAGCCATCTAGTCCATGTTCTAGGTTTATATGATTACTGCTTCCCTGTTCATCTCAGTAACTATCTTCCCCCAAAGATGTTGAACCATGACTACTAGGAGTAATACCATCCTATTGCTGCAATGTCAAGGCTACACCACACTCAGGTTGCCATTATATACTGCTATTGCACTGACGAGTCACCTCAGCTACAACCATCCCTGGACTGAACTCTGATCATGATTGCACTGGCATAAATTAGGAATATTATCACCATAGCTAACAACTTAAAATTTCAGTTTGTAAAATAAGTGTTGAGGAATATTAGTTGTTTAGCGTAAATAAGTAAGTTTAAATCAGAATAAATTACTTAGGATTATAATATGGTGTGATTTGTGCTGTTTGCTTAGCTTTACTTAGCATGAGTAGCTACATTTGCTGAAGCCCTGAGGCCATAATAGAGGTATTTTTCTTAGTAATTTTCCTAGCAGCTGGTAGAGTGTTTAGTCTTTTAGTATGGGAAAGTATTTTGATATCACACGAATGTTCTGGTAGTGTTTTTCCCAAGTCTGGGACTCTTCAGTTCTCCATGTTCCACCAGCAAGGGCAGGTGCTCAAGGAGCGTAAACCAGAAGATAAGGAGGCTCCAACCTTTGGCTGGAACTGCAAATCAACAAGATAAGAGCCTGCCTGCCCGCACACAGAAAAAGAATCCAATTAGATGTTAGAAAACCCCAAACCAAAAATCACCAACAGACTAGAAGATGCGTGGACCGCGTGGGAAGGGCAGGTGTGTAGAGCACAAGGGTATAACTGCCCAGGGATTTCTTTGTTCAGGGTCCCTCTCTTTGGAAGCACCCAGCCCGTGCTGTTCTTGCTGCTGTACCTTTCAATTAAATTAATTACTTTACAAAATCCAGCACCTGAGACTCTGCTGTGGGAAACCTGGGGTCTAGCCTGAAGAAGGAAGAAGCTTGCCCAAGAATAAGAGAGTGAGTGAGAGTGTGTGACACCATGAATGGTGTGTGAATGCTTGGGCAACAGCTCCTCTTTTAACAATAAGATACCTCTAGCACATTACCTTTAACAACAATGCCATCATTATGGCCACTAGCATCATAGCATGTACATATTTTTGTCAGCACCAAAGGCATTGGCATCTCTAGGCCAGCCCCACTACACAGTGCCATGAGGAGGTGGGGGTGTTCAGCTGGTTCTTGGTCCTTTTTTTTGTTAACATTCCCTAAGAAACAGAGTTAAGTCGTATGTTTACCTCCAGGCTACTGAAGTCCCAATTATTCACATAAGGCAATGAATCATTTATGATTTGTACCACAGGACATGATCAGATTGACTGATTAATTCTCCTGTACCTGTGATTTCTTCCCCAAGCGCTGATCCTCAACAAAGTGACATTGAAATAGATCCGAAGCCTGAGAATCTTTCATGTCTTCATCATCTACTTACCAGGGCTCACTAATAACATTACTTATGACCATAATTGTTGCCGTCAGCTGATCAGTTATATTTGATTGCCACCATTTATAACCAAGGTGCTTGGGCGATGCCCGGTCATGGGGCTTGTTAAGGAAACACTCAGGAGGCCACAGCCTCGCTGGCTCGTGATCCCTCCTGGGCAGGGATCGGCAGCCCCAGGGCATCACGCACACACCGACACCTCCCTGAAGCCAGGTCACCCCTGCACACTGCTTGTTGCAAATTTGTGACCTGTGAATCAGCTCATACCTCCTCCCTCCCTGCAGCACCCTGATGGATGTGCTAAGTCGTTAAATGTAGAGGGGAAAGTAGGGGTGCGCAGGGACATGTGTGCCTGATGCAAGCATCAGCACCATCTCTTACCTCCC
This sequence comes from Balearica regulorum gibbericeps, assembly GCF_011004875.1. NCBI lineage: Eukaryota > Metazoa > Chordata > Aves > Gruiformes > Gruidae > Balearica > Balearica regulorum. Next base: position 68,474,480 of record NC_046184.1, read on the forward strand.
TCAGGATTTTGAAGGACTCTGTCAAGGCCTTGTTCACAGTTCCCACTCCTTTTGCCTGCAGTTCGTCCACCAGCTGCTTGAAATGCTGGCAAAAAGAGAGGCAAAAAGGCAGCAATGAGTTGCACGCAGGGCGCTCCCTTGGACCAGGGGAGGAAAGGATAACCTGGAAAAGTCTGTGCCATTGGGCTCCCGATCCTTCACCGCTGATGGCAGGGCAGTGGCCACACCGTGACAGATGGAGGTGGGAAAGTCAAGTGGCTGCTCCATTGGCAGTGCCATCATGTTGCACCTACCCCAGGCAGCCACAGCAGGACTGCGTTTCTCAGCCTGTGGGCTGTGAACAATTGGTGGTCCATGGAACATCACGCGAGGGACAAAACTATGAGAAATCAGGCTTTCCCTTATCCACCCCTTCAGGAAAAAAACATTCCCGTGCATGCAAGAGCAACTCTGTAGGACAGACAGTGCCAAAAAGGCTAGAGGTTCCTTTGGGAACCACTGCAGGAGACATCACCCTCTGGAGTCATACTCTGTGACCCAGGGCTAGAACGGGAAAGAAATTTGGAGAAAGCTGGTTGTAAATGACATGGAAGAGTATGCTACCTCTGTAGTATTAATATTGAGAGAAAAAGGAAGAAAAAAGCAATCAGTAGGAAGATGTAAAAATACAAGTCAGCCCAGAGGGCAGTGGAGCAGGGGGATGCAGGCTGACCACCTCGGGCTGCTGAGCCCTCTTGGATCAGAGCAGCAAACCCCCTCATCAAGAGAAAGCTTGTTGGCAGTGCACCCTGGCGAAGGATCAGGCCAGGCTGAGAACACATTCACCGGGAGAGGGCTGATTTTTCTCCTTTCTGAGGTCTGAGTATGTGGGGTTTCAGAGATGAAGAACCTTTGCCCTCTGCACACTGTTTTTCCACAGCGGTCTGGACCACGTCCACTCATGGCAGCGGAGGTGCCGAGTCTGCTGTGACACAGGGAAGCTGGTTACTGGCGTTTAGCTGACCTGATGTTACAGTAGCTTCGTGTAAGCAAAGGTGAACCAAGGACTCAGCGCACACCACTGAGCTGGCGCTTGTTTCCGAAATGCAAACCCCCACGCTTCTGGGAGATGTTTCTTGTCCCTGGAGTTTCAGGCCACAGCATCTTAACCCCATGTACTTATTACATTAAAAGAACTACCCGAACAACATCGATAGGAGCCTGGTACTCACCTCTCTGTTATCTCTGTCTGCTTGGACCAGGATACCCTTAAAACAGGGTTCGATAAAATGAACATAATCATTGTACTGCAAAGAGAAAATGGAAAGAAAGGGGTTGTAATGGGTGAAAATTCACAAAAATGGGTTCACATCCTAGGTGGATCTTCAGAAAACAGTATGGAGCATTATGCCATTTTATACATATTTCCCTTAAGAATTGTTTGTAATGATAATGGTAAATTATAATTTTGATAAATCTTGTATTTGCTTAAATAATTATGGTGTTTAATTACGGTGTTTTGCTGAGTTCTATCTCGGCATATCTACACATACAAAGTTACTTTTTTTCCCCATTCACACTGTAGAGATTTTTCTCCACACTCTATTAATTTGTGCCCCTGTCCTTGCTTCTAGCACTATTTGCACATATTTTTGCTTTCTGGAGACTTTGAGAGTCCCCAGTCGCCAGCTGAACCTTGCCAGTGGTTTTGTAGCCTAATGTCTGATGCCTCTGGCGCACAGCTGAACAATAACATATCGAGTTACCACCAAACTGTTATAATTAGTGGGGCTTCTAGCCTGATACACTGGCATGTTTTACCTCACATATGTAAACCTTTTGCAAGGTTTGGAAGATCATAATTCATAAGAGTGGCTAAGAGGGCACTGATGGTCAGCTGATCAATAGGAGCTTAGGTCAGAATATAATGTGTCTGAGCCAGTAGGTTCTTGGTGTGAGTAAATAATATATGCTCTTTCTGGATTGTTTTTGAAGAACAGATGATATTTCCAACTCCTTAATGACATCCCTCCATTTTTCTGCCAACACTGTTCACTTTTCCATCTATCCAGCCATATAAAGAAAGAGCTGTCACCATTGGAGTTTCTCATTATCTTATACAATAAAAAGCTATCAACAAAAAGTAGACTTTATATCTCAGTAACTGTGCCCTGGCAAGCTTTTGTAGAAAGGAGCCTGGGGAAAGAGATGGTGCCTGAATTAGCTTTGAAAATGAGGTGGTGAGGAGACATTTGTCTTTAAGTGGGCACCAAACCCCCCGGTCTTGGTGTGAATCATGGAAAAGTTTTGCTTTCTGTGGTCAGTGGTGCTGGTTCTCTGTGGGTAACTGGCCCATCCTCATCCTGGCCAGGGCTTAAAAAGGGAGAGAGTAACACCAGGGCAACCTGACCAAACTCTGTGTGGGCCTTTGCAGATTGACTCTTAACTGAATTGCAGCCTTGCAGGATGCTGGTGCACAAAAAGGCATATGGTGGTCATTTTCTACCCTGGAAACATTGTCCTGAGGATTGCACTGCTTCTAGACCCGAACACAGTATTATGCTAGGCTAGGTGAATTTATTAGCTCAAATGTCTCTCTACAGCACTATGTTATCTGTTGCAGTCACATCCCTAAGTAAGCAACAAGATGCGGCTGACATCCTCCATAGAGGAGGCTGAGATGACTTAGCAGCCACCCGGCTGACCACATGAAGCTGCCTTCCTGGGGTAACTGGTTTTAATTTCCCATTCCACATAGGTACTAAGTGTTGTAGTTATGCCACTGTAATGCTTGAAGTTTGCTAAGGGGGCTGAAAGGTTGGTATGAAGCACAAGGAAGACAGCTCAGCACTGGAAATGGGACATACTTACTGCAATGATGTTGACAAAGTCATTTTCTCCCAGAGTATCTAAAATGGTGATGATGGTGTGTTTGGCAATGGTCATCCGCAGGCCCTTCATGCTCCCGCTGACGTCCACAATGATGACAATGTCCTTGGGAGAGGTGGCTGCTTGGATGTACCTTTATAAAAAGAAGAATACAAGGAAGCAGAGTTTGCATACGGGGAGGAGGAACACTGGGCACGCTGCTGTAACTTGATGCTAGCTGCACCCCGCGCACAGCTATGCAGCAGGGTCAGGCTGAGCATCCGATGGGTCCCCTCCTACCAACCTGCCTCTCCCACTGGCCCCAGCATCTCAATTCCAGCATTGGCAAGTGGTGGGCCTGCTGCAGACTTATGTCCAGATTCAAGTGAGTGTGACAATTGCTAAAGCCTCCTTAGCCATACCGAGTGGACTGAGTAAATGCCTGGCATTTCTGGAGTCTGAACAACCCTGTCCCTCGGGTCACAGAATTATAAGGAAGGATACACTGGTGGTGATTTCTACATGGCACGTGTTAGATGCCATATGGAAAGCTGGTGCTGGGAAGTGGGAGGGCAGGATTCCTAACCTGGTATTGCCCTCATCTCTCACAGGAGCAGCATGGGGCAGTAACTGCTGATCAGCAGCTCACTGAATTGTCACCTTGGGAAAGAGGGAGAGAAGACGACAGGGAGGTGCTTTGGACAAGTCTCTCCAAAGTGCTTACCAGCCACGATTCCTGCAGTCAAAGGAGATGACTCCATTCTCATCTGGTAACCACTTTATTCCTGAAGGGAGCAGCAAAAGGAGCCATCAACACACACAGACAGGCCGGCATCTGCTCCCTAGGCACCCGTACTTCTGCTGTTCACTGCTGAGACCCGGCTACCCTGCGGGGCACGCAAGCCTGGCCAGCAATAACAGCGGCCATTCTGCAGAAATGCATGGTCTTCAGCAGTTCTCAATAAGCTGTTTATTAAATTTCTATTACAAAAAAAAGGTACCTAGGCATAGTCTGTTCAAATTTGGGGAGCAACTGCACTTTAAACTTTCTGCCACTTTAATGTAGTTCTCAGCAACATCTTTTTCTCCCCAAGGGTGGCTGAGAGCATAAGAAAGCAGCAGCAGTGACAGGGATGCGTCCCAGATTCTCTGCTAAAGGCTCTGTTCATAGTCATCTCTGCCTTCCACAACACGTGACAGGTCACAGAACAAGCAAGGGCATGCAGCCATCTGATGGAGGGGCCACCAGGCCAAGCTACAGCTGCGGAGGACCTCGTGGGTTCCTCCAAGCAAGGGGTCCTCCCTCTTGCGCCGTGACCTTACACACCACTTGCAGCTGGCAAGTGGATAACAAATCAGGCTGACCAGCTGCATCTGCCACATGTGGCCTTGGAGATGGAGAGGGGCTGTGGCCGCTGCTAAGAAAAACCACAGATGTGCAAGGCAGGGAGCCCTTGTGTAGCCTGTGCACCCTGCCTGCAAGATTCATGGGTCTTACTGTGGTGTTTTGTGCTTTTCAGATGGCAGTCTGCCTGAGGCACACCCTTGCAAGCAGACTCCTCCAGGGTCACAAGGACAACATGGCTGGTCCACGTGGGGGAAAAAAAAAAAAAAAAGGTTTATGTTTGCTGTAGACACTATTTCTTCAACCTAAGCAGCAGCAGCTCATGTACTGAGTCTTTTTGCTTACTGCACCCTGCTCTTCATTGGCCATGCTTCCCTCAAGCTTCCTGAATCGAGCTCTTCCATGGCACAGCCCCTGTCCTTCAAGACTATTGCTTTGTGCCGAAAGAGTGAAACTGATCTCTGCTCTTTTACCTGGGTAGAGCCTGAAGAATCCAGTGGAGCTGCCGAAATATTGCCAGGTCAGCGTGGGATCCCTTTCAAAGTTGTCCACGAAAATAGGATTCAAGGCTTCTGACATGTAAACACCATTCAGGATGTCAGGGTCTGTGGAGAGAAGAATAGAAAATTGGGGAAAATGTGTGCAAAAGAGGGGAGAACACCACCCCTCTGCCCCAGATGGAAGAGGGGGATGGGAACAAAGACAGCCCCAGGAGGAATGCAGCCTTGTCCTTGTGGTCTGCAAAAGCCATATCTCTTCCCCTCACAATGACACCTACCCCCTTGACAGCGGCTTTCCAACAGGCATTGCGATGAGAATTGGATGCTTCATCCAAGTAAATCCTGGAGGACAGGTCACCACTGGCCACTACAGGTGATCTCAGCTGGGTCACACATTATTATCCCCATTTCTCTTTCCAGCCCTTGTCTGCCCTTGGGCATTATGTCTGGATGGAAGAGGGCTCCGAGACACTCAGAAAGCCAGCACTGTGCTGAGCACAACTGGCATATCGTACAGGCAGGACAATTATCTAAAACAGAGGAGCTCTAGGATTTACATGCCGTTTCTTTCCCCTCTTTTTCCCCCAGATTTTTTTATTCTTTTCCTCTTTGCCTTCCCTTTCTTTCACAAAGCCTGAGCTGTCCTCCCTTGCCCCTGATCGCATCAGAATCAATAGGAAGTTGTAGACTTGCAAAAACGTATAAGAGGCAGTGTATATTTGGTGTCTGCATTGACTCATTGCCTCAGGAGACCAAACAGCAGCAGCAACAGAAAAAGGGAATTATAAGAAACTGGTCATTGTAGGATTAACTGTATTAATGTTGAAAGGGATGGGGGCTTTGACCCAGCACTTCCTGTTTAGTCACTTCACTAAAGGCAGTTTTGTTCCAAATGGGGGAAAACTGAACAGTGACTCCCCAGCGATGAGGCCAAAGTAACTCGTGCAGGAAGGAAGCCAGAAGAGCTGTGCAGAGCCAGGCTTGCTGCTGTTTGCAAGAGAGGGAGCGAGCACAGCCAGGCACTGCTCCTGGGAAAAGCCTCGGGCATGGAAGCAGCCCTCCTCCTCCATCTCCTGCTCATCCTCCAGCCGTAGGCAGAGCAGCTGGATGCTTTGTGTCACACTGTACAGGCAAGAAATCAGCTAGCTGGGCAGTGCCTCTCTGCTGTCTCTGACAGTGGCCATTTGGCCACCTCTTTCTGTGTGCTGCTGCGGGCAAGAGCCTACTTTGTGTAGCTCTGCTGTAGCTACCCACAGCCAGCTCTGCTGGTGGCTCTATTGTGCGCAGGATTTTAGTGTCTGGGGCTGTCAGACCAGATGGAATTAATTTAAAATCATGGGAAAAATAGAATTCCCTCTATTGTCCCTCTAAATAACGTAGCAGTTGTAAGCACAGTCACCAGGCGCCTGCCCCGAAGATTGAGCTCCATCTGAGAGAAGTAATGGCGGGTTTTTTTCTTGCCAAAACGTATGCAAGGGTAACTGCTGATGGGGAGGGCAGGCAAGGAGCCCGTTCAGGCAGCTTCGAACATTGGCCAAAAAGAGCAGTAAACTTAGGACAATCGCAAGCGGTGTCTCAACCTGCAGATTTGGCAGTGTGCTGACCAGACTGGCGATGGACTGGTTCCTCGTGTGTAGCTGGAGTCGTGTGAATGTGCAGGGGGAGAGGACACAGACCAGGCACAGATGAGGCCGTGTGAGCCTCGGTGCCTCCCCGGGCTCCTGCAGCTGCCAAAGTGTCAAAGGCTTGCTGAGAACAGAAAATACTCCAGAACAGTCACGTCCCAGTAGCAGTTGTGAATTACCCCCCCAGTCTCCTACAGATATGCTCACTGGGAATTTAAGTGTGTCCTCGTGAGGTGTTAGTGCCTCATAACACAAAGGTACTTGGTGTCTAAATTCTCAGCTGAAATCAATTAAATCCTTGACACCTAAAGACCTTGACAGCTCTGACCCTTTGTACAGAGTAACAATTGCCAATAAATTCACATCACAGTTTGTTTCACAGCATATTTGGTTGGGTAGATAAACCCTAGGAGACTATACTGCCTAAGATGGAGGACTGTCCATCATTAGAGGTCTTCCAAGAGCAGATTATACCTAAGCCCTGTCACAGTGACAGACTACAGCACAGACATGACCGTGCCTTGGGACAGAACCTTTCCAGTCCTGTTTTCTGTCAGTTGTTTTTTCTATTCCCATCCTTTCTTTCAGTATTATTACTGGTAGTTTCCACAGCAACCTACTAGTAGTGAGAAAGCAGAGGCCAGTGGAGGCCATTACCTTTGTTGTAGACATTGGTGGGGAGCTGGATATCGCTGTATGTTGTGTTCACCAGCAGGTTATTGAAATGCTCGTTTGGCTCCAAAATGAATTCATCTCCAAGCTCCACATAATTGTCATTTTCATCCTTCTCATTAATCAGGAGAGAGTTGTAGTAATCAAACTGTTAATGAAGACAATGGAAAAGAGAAAGGCAACAAGAGAGAATAAGACAATTACCAGTATTGCCTGAAAAACCCACTCTTTGAAACATAAAAAAGGGACATCTGGAGAATTCGGGCTTCAAATAGGATCAAGATGAGCAGCAAACAACTGCCATTACCAACTGAAAAGTGCCAAGCTGCCCAAATGATGGTTTCTGCCTGGTTTCTTATTGTCAGGTACCCACATGACTGAAAGCATGGTCATAACCAGCAGCAGAAGAGCCACCTGAGAGCAAAGGGACACAGTGAGATTCCTGTGGTCCCTCAGATGTACTTAAGTGACTAGCTAGAGAGGTGGAGTGTCTCACTGGGTCCAACTCCCAGGTTTGCTACAGGGCATGCCAATTCTAACCTTACTTGCCCTGTCTCTACAGCTGTCATTTACTGGAGTTAACTCCTGATGTATATCCAGCCAGGATTATCCCCACACTCTGTCACTGCAAGCAGAAGGTGCTCATCAAGAGCAAAGGATAGAGCAGAAGGTACTCAAAGACAACAGAGTTTTCCCCCTGTGAAGGCCACTGGGGATTTAGCATCTACGGTCACTTTAGTATCTTCAGGATGCTCTTCACCCTTGGATAACAGATGTTTTCAAGATGTTTTTGTTGACTTTATCAGAGGGCAGAGGTTATTTAAGGATTTATGTTCAAGCACTAACAGTACTCAGGGGTGCAAACTGCGTGTGCAAATACAGGGTCACATAGCTCATCCATGGCCCTTACTGTGAATGCAGCTGACCCAACTAGCATGACTGTAGTATGATTCTTAAAAAAAAGAGGTAGGAGAGGTGAAATTAGTAGATAGCTTGATTTCAGGAAGCATTTTCTTTCCCAGCATGGAGAGGTGTACTTGCAGATGCAGCCTGTACTTCTGCTAAGCACTCTGTGCTTGTACTATGGACAGTGGATTTCCTTCAGAGTTTTCACTCCAGTTCCCTTCAACAGCAATAATCCCATAGCTTGGCTACAGTTTTTCACAGAAAGACAATTATCCAAATTGCTTGGACAGCACCAAGTTTTCACCTAACAGGGAGTCCTGACAAGTGGGTGTCCGCAGGGTAGAGAAAAGATGATGGGAGCTGTTGAGAGAGATGGTGAGAAACTCAGTTCATTGGGATTAACAGTTTGGTGTGGGTATTTGTAACAGCGTCCTCCTCATTGCTCATACACACTCAATTTTTAGCTCATTTTCCAGTCAAGTAACCCACAAAGCACTGGGTAATTTGCACTAACATGTCACATAACATTGGTGTAATGCCAATAACATCATGCAACCCGATGTCCTCCCAAATCCTTCCCCTCCTGGAGCCAAAGGGACTGACTTCCTAGGTGTTACTACGTTTGGGATCTGCCAAGGGAATCACACCAGTTTCTAGACAAGCTGAGTGTCCTGAAGCCAAGAAAACTCCTAACCTGCCTAGGAGCCTGAGGTGGCTGGGTGCTCCTAGGCCTTCCTTTTGCCTAGTCTCTCTGAGGATGGGTGTCATATTTTGTCACTGACAGGGATAAACTTACCTCCAGTGAGGAGTTGTACTCATGGTTCAGATCTGCATCTTCTGCTGCTTCCACCAACCTCTAATGCAAGCACACAGAAAGAAAGATGAGAGGCTGCTCTGGAAAGCACTCCAGAAGCTCTTCCAGCTATACCAGCCGTTCACATGGGTAGTGAAAAGACACACGACTGCCACCACCACCACAACACAGTCACGGGGCTATGAGCTTCCCTCTTTCTCTCCTTTTCTGCTGACCAGCCATTCTGTACTGCAACTTTGCAGCTTGGAAGGTGTATTCGCAGCTATTTATTGCTGAGTACATTCACACCTACTTACTCCAGAGTCCCTACTAAAACCCTGAGCAATCTTAGATATCACAGGACATATACAAACAGAAACATGTCCGTTCAGAGAAACAACAGCCAGAGATTTAATTTCATTTTCCGTGAACCCTTCCAAAAAGGAATGGGAAAGGCATTTCAGACCCAGCCTGATGTCAGTATCTCATCAAAGGAAAAGGCCTTGTGGGAGTCTCAGTCTGGTATTGTTACTAAGACAAAGACTATGACTTGATTTCATAAAGGGCTCAGCAATGCTGTGGCCATTTATAAGCTCTTACCATTTATGGAAGGCACTATAATAAACTAGTATTCTCTGATATAATGCTTCAGGGCACTAATTCTCAATTGGTACAGACTGGGAAGGAAACCAGCTAAACATGTACATGTTTTCAGAGTTGCACAATCAGCAACAGTCTCAGCAAAGCTACTTTTTGCTCCTTCACAAAGGATAAGGGAAGCCAAACGTTGGAAAAGTCTGGCTATGAATTCTGTGTTATGGGCCAAAGTTTGGGGTCTAAATAGGCCCATATTTCACTTTGAGATTCAAATTATGTGTTTCTGGATGATTTTTCCACATTAGACGCCTTAAACAGTCAAGGCTCTGTGACTACAGAAATATGCTTTTCATAGTGGGTAAATATAAGGGAATATGATAGATTTTTAGATGGAAGAAGGGCCATAACTATTACCTGCTCTGATCTCCAACACAGCAACAACTAAAGACCTCTTGCCACCTCTTCCACACTTCCCCATGTACACAGCTGGAAATCCAAGCATCTTCCTTGGAGCTTGTGTTCAGGGGCTGCAGGAATTTCCCCTGAGCCACACACACAGCTGAAACAAGCTACTAGTCTTCAATGGTCACAGCGCATTATGCAAGAATTAACTGTATTTTCACTTGTGAGAGGTATTTTTCTTGTTTAAACAGCTCTTTTCTCCTAAAAGAGTGTTCGTTCCCTCATTTATTCCTAGACTTTGTTTATATCTCATTTCCTACTTCGGGCTGAGGGAGAAGCCAGCATTCCCTTGTCTGAACGCCCACATCCTCCCACCAGTGTCTACTTAAAGCTCAGAGTGAGCAGCCAGCTGCACCAGCAGGCATTTGGTTGGGCAAGGAAGTCCTCATGGAACCTCTGCGCCCACACACTCCTGATACAGGCAGGAGGCCTGCGTCTACTGCTCTGGGGCTGACAGGAGAAGACTTCCTTCCCATAGGCCCCGAGGTCATACCTCAACAGCTTCGACCTTCCTGCGGAGCATGCTTTCCATCTGCTCCGAGAACTTCTTCACCAGCTCCAAGCCATCCACCTCTTTGATCTTCAGAGTTGGCTCCACATCTTTGTACTTCTACCCAAGGGAAAGCAGAAAGTCCTGCTGAGCAGGAGACTCATAAGGAGAGCAGTGAATCTATTATTGTTAGCTGGGTGTTGTCTTTGGTGAAGAAACATGTGTTGAAAGAACTGGTCTGATTTACCACCTTCTCCCATCTTTGCCTTTGCTCCCTTTTTACCCCATAATTTGGGCGTGTGCAGATCACTGGCCATAACACCAAGCATTTTGACTAAGTAAAAGCAACTGATCCAATTGTGAGCTTGTGACTGTTGAAAACAGGAATGTACCTGAAGCTATTGGTGCCTACAAATAAGAGAGAAGCAGAAGTCTGACTGTTGAAAACCTAAAATACACATTGTGCCTACATCTATAATAGCATTATATGCATCACATACCTGAAATTTACTTAAGGCAGAGGGAAGGGCAAGGGAATGGAGCGGTATGGTGTCATTCTATCACCTCCTATGTCATATGTGCTCTGGGACACTAATGGGAGAGATGTCATGCTAGTGCATGTCCTGTCCTCCCACAGTGCCATCATATCTGCAGGGTAACTTGTCAGGTCCACAGCAAGAAGGGTCTTCTCAGTTCTTAGGTGGGAGATGTCCAAGGAAAGGTCAATGAGACAGTTATGAAGCTACTTATTCAGCATGCATGAGCATGCTTTACGCCAAGAGCAGTGCTGAGGTGACTCCCAGAAACTCCACTGGGAGAGATACCATAATGATGAGAATCTGGATCTGACAGCTTTAGAGATAACCAGTTTCTTCTGACCATATTTCATATAATCTAGGCATTAAAAACCAGAGAGTACTCCCAAATGGAGTAACCATAATCTGCCTCCCTAAATCTACCCTTTAAAGACTGGATACAATGGCCTTTATTTCTCCTTTTCAAAAAATCCCAAAGCTAACAGAGATAGGCAGAAGGAAAGAATAAAAAAACCTGCAAGAGGACACAATATGATTAACCTATTTCAGAAAAGACACAGCCTTATCTCCCCAGCAATGTGCAAGCACAAAGGCAACCAATTGAATTTCCCTGGGCCCTCACCATCAATTCTCTCTGCAGTGTATACACAACATCTTCATGTTGTATTAGCACCATGCAGCAATCTCAGCCAGGGCTGGACTTCTTGTGCTAGTACACAGTGAGGTGGTGAAAAGGGTAAGGGGATGGCAGGGGCTTCAGTGGCACTTTTGAATTAGAAGAAAGTTGTGGAGGGGAAGGACTTTGCATGTCTCTAGGGTGAGAGAGTGGAGCTCCTTTTGTTCAAGAAGCTCATTGACCATCCGGGAGGGCAGCCGAGCACAGGCAGAGTAAGAAATGCCTTGAGGATGGGGCAGGCGGAGGAGGTCAGACAGAAATAGCAGCAGCCAGCCTGCAGCAGGCATGGCGGGGAGGCTGCTCGCTCTGTCTGGCGTGATTAACGGCAAGGGTTTTACTGGATTAAAGACGCCAGGCCTTGCATCCCCTCTGCTGCTGCTGGGTAGCTGGGACAGGCGGGGGGGAGGAGGAGGTCAGGTTGAGCAGGAAGGTTAGCATAAACATGCTGCCAAAAGAGGGATGTGCAACAACAACCCCCTGACTGAGGTCCCTGGCCACTGACGAGACCACAGCACACATCCCAGCTGGTGCCTGTCCCATTTAGCTCCATGTCATGGTTTGTCAGGAGGGAAGTGATCTCTGCCGTGTTAGCTTTAATCAGGCCCTCCTCGGGGGGAGGAGGGTAATCTCTCCTGGGAAAGCTAGCAAAGGGGGGGACCACACCAGCACAGGCAAACACACGCTCTACAAAGTGACCTGCCATCAGTTACCTTGGGTCATATCTTGAATTAAAAAGAACAGGGCTCTACCTCTCTATTTTTTTTTTTTTTATGTGCTTTTGACACCTTGACAAGTAGATGCTAATAGGGTAAAAGTAATCACAAGCAATCTGCTAATACTGTACACACATCTCAGCCCTGGGAACTAGCCAGAGCTGGGAAGACAAAAAAAAAACCCAAAAACTTTCTGCAAAGTTTCACTTGGCTGCAAGGAATACCCCAGGTTTGGACTCAGATCCCCTTTGAAATTTTTTCCTACAAGTGATCCAGCAAACCATTTAGTATCTGTATTCCTGCCACTAAAATCTCCTGCTATTAATGAATATACACTGCAAGCGTTCCTAAAGGTGGGCAACAGAGTAGTACCTGCAATTTCAATACTGTTACCAGACACCATGGCTGAAAGTACACAGCAAATGTCAAGGCAGGTGCTTGTAGCGGACCAAGATTAATCTGTACAACCTGAGTTTAGAGTTCAGGTTGTCAGATCATTATAATTTACAGAACAGGAATCGACTACAGGTTTGGGAGAACTGGCTAAAAAGATCCAATGTTGAAAAAGGACCAAAAAATTAACTCTGATCTAACAGAAAACCTTTTAATATTCAGCTAGTACTTAGTATTCCCTTAAAACAGCAGGAGCAATTCATTAAGATTCTCCTTCTGCAGTGATGGGGGTGGCAATTTAAAAGTGGAAGATCTAGGATTTAGTATCCTAAGTTTTATCTGTGAACAGAAGATACGTCACCAAATATATTTTCTTGTTCCCACCTCCATGAAATTTAGCCCATTGAAGTAAGTGTTGCATTACTCACTGCTAGTGAAACTATACTAAGAGTGTGAAAGACATTCCTTTCATCTTCACCCAGGAAAATGTCTTGACTGAACTTCTTTAATTTGTCTGTTCTTTGGCATGTAATTATTTGTAGTGCTTTCTAGTAATGACATAGCTGGAGCCGAGCCCTGCTGTCCTTCCTCAGCCCTATCCACCAGGGAAGGCAGTCGGCACTGCAGCTACAGACAGAAGCAGGATGTAATTCTCAGAAACACCCGTAATGTATCATTAGCGTGGTAGAAGAAAAGTTAAGTTTTGGGTCTGCTGAAGCTGATGGTGTTTCTGTCACTCGTATGCTAGCCCTGAGAAGCCAGAACCACCGCGGTATCCTCCCGGCATGGCTGCCATTGGTGGCCCCAGGCGTTTGGTCACTGCCCGGCCAACTGCAGCAGCAGGACTCTGGCAAAGAGACCTAATAAGCCAGAGGTTCAAACTTTCTCTTCCATAGCTCTGGGAGATGCTACTGTCCTCCCTCTGCTCAGCCTTTCACATTGCCTCTTTGCGCCAGCTCTATTGTCCCCAGCTGTCCTAGACCCCTGCCCACATTTTAATACAAATCCATCATCTCTGACCTGGGCTGATATGCCAGACAAGCACACAAGCTTATCTTAACCACTGCTGCATAATGGTCGAGGGAATACAATGAATGCTTTACCCAAACCAAAACAACTCTTCAGCTTTTGCTACTTGTGAGGTTTAATTTTATGATATCTTGACAACTTGGGACAGAGAGCAACCTAGGGGCTTTCTCAAAGCTCTCTGATCCAGGGTGAGAACCTGCCCTCGTAGATTAAAGAGATGTCTACTGGTTCACCAAGTTTCTGGGAGCAATAAAGCTGATAAGAAATTGAGTGTTTGTTTCCAACATATGGGGGTTCTTCGGGGGGGGGGGGGGGGGGGGGGGGGGGGGAAGTCAAAAAACCCCAAAGAAGTCCAAACAAACTTGAATCTGCAAAAGGAAATTTAGGCCAAATATTAAAGAGAAGGTTTATATGCAAAACATTCAATAACTGAGAAATTATGGCTCTCAAAGCAACAATAAGCTAGTTACTTCAAGCCTATTAGGGACAAGGGACACGTGAAGTCAAATTTGAAATGTGCTGTTATCTCTCAGTTTATATTTGCTCAAAGACAAAATGCCCATCGACCTAAACAAGCACCAAGGAAAGAATCGTCTGCGCCTCTACACTGTGCTCCCCACCCTTCTGCTGGTCTGCATATACTCATGCAGACAGAGAAACATTTCATGTGTAAAAGAGGCAATGGCCCAGAGAGAGAAAAGTGCCTGGGGAACACACATATTTGGATTTCCAGACTTGGTACATTTGACTCCCCAGGCCTGACTTGCCCGTAATCTGGACTAGTGCAGTGAATCACAAAGCCATTTGGGGGCTGCCAAGGTGCATCTCACAGGGATCCAAGTGTTGCCTATTAGTAAGAGATTTGTCTGCATCCTCCTGAAGCTGTCCTTCTGCAGCGCTGAAAACGTCAGGGATGCAGAGGGAACCCTCCAGGATGGTGCCTGCTTTGAGACGCTGATTTGTGAGAACATGTCCAACCCAGTGCTTGCTGAAGAAACAAAGGCTGAGAGAAGGACTGAAGTGGGTGCTGGCTGGTCCTCTCCCATTTCCCTAGTCCCAGGGAAATAAGGTGAAATGAAAGAGCTCAAGGAGTGGGACTTGAGGGGCAAAAGGTAAGCCTGAGCTGTTTAAACTGTTTAGGTAAAGTTAGGGCAGGGCATGCATTTAGGAGATGACTCTGCTGGAGAGTATTAACAGAGCAAGGTTGGATCAAGCTCATCTGTACCCCCTGGTGGAAGTGGTGACAGTGACTCACTGAAGGACATTTTTCCCCTCCAAGTCACAGGTGACACCGTGTCTCACCCAGTGGTGCTGAGACTGTGCAAAGCACAATCAGTCTGTGCTGCAGCCAGGCCCCAACACATGCAAAAGCAAACCAGACACCTTCCACTCTCCAGGAACAAAACCATGTGGACATGGACTGTGGCAGGCAAGTGTGATTGATTATTTTATAAGGCTGTCAGACCATCAGGAACATACAGCTCTGCCTTGACTCCCCTTGACATGAATGCTAGATTGGATTTGGTTATATTAAGCCTTCTTTTTTCATCAGAAATTAGTTTTCTTTGCTTCCAGTGAATTACACCAAAAGCTGATAGAGTTGTGAATTTTTGTTCAAGATCTGGTTGCCATGACAGTCATTTTTAATGGTACTATAGTAGCATCTACAGGTCTCATACAACCCCTACCCCAAAGTGACCAAGATCCCAAGAATCAAAACATATAGTTTAGACAGAGGGAGGTGAAATTATCTGGTGCAACATCTTTAGAGGGCCAACACAGCAGAGCTTTCTTCAGACCCACCTCAGTGCCACATCTGTCATCCTTGGCCTCCACTGTTAACTTTTGCAACACTGGTATTAAGCCCTTTTCTGCTCAGTCCCACTGATTTTTGGGCCTTAAGAAGTGCGAACCCCCTTAATCCGTTAGTAGAAGTAGCCACATAAGCAGCACAAATTGGCTGTGTGGAAGCAGTAAGACGACATAATGGCTACAGTATTTCCTCACACAATAAGGTGATATCCTTAGCATCTTCCAGAAAAAGCTGGTATCTGCAGACTTTCAGTTGGACAACAAATACCTATACAGCATCAGACACTGATACAGATTGGGGCTATTTGATAGTCGGGTATTTCCTGGCCACTGGTGCTCCAACATCCACCAAAGATGCATGTCACTTTGCCTCTTGCACTACCACTTGGGGACCCTAAAGAAGAACAGGCAATGCAGAAGCATCATCAAAACGGCTAAAAGCCAAACTTTTGCCTGCATCGATATCACACCACAGCTGCCTCATGATTGAGGCATGAAGCACCTATACCAGCGCTGACAATTTTTTTATTGCATGGTGGCACATTCCTCCTAAGAAGAGCTGATGATCAATATAGACCTTTGTGATGAATGCTGAAGGCCTTTCTTGGCCAAGCCTAGCAAAGGCGATGCTGCAGGAGTTGCTCCCTTCCTCCAGACAGAGAGCAGCACTGTGGGGACAGGGAAACTGGGGGTAAGGCAAGTCAAATGATATCCAGATCCCTTTTTGCACTGGGACGTGGGTGTTATTACTAGTCAGAAGACAAATCCGATACCTAAAGCCCTAAGAGGCAGTGTACGGATTGTGTTGAAAAGAAGAATCAAAGAAGAGGAACCATACAGCCACATGAGGTGGAGAGAGGACTGCACCCCTTCAGATGTGCTCAGCAGCCACCAGGCCCCCAAGCAGCACGTGGGAGGTGCTGGTCCATACAGCCCTGCTGCTGCAGTGCTGAGTTCCAAGCCTGAAAGAGGAGCAGCTGAGGAATCAAAGGTAACAGGGCAACTTTTCTACAGCCACAAATGGGAACATTTATTTAAGCCCCTGGAGCCTTTAATGCTGGCAGAGAGTTTAGCACAGCGGTGCCTGTTGTTCAGCGAGGGAGCCGGGCATGCCAGGCAGGGCAGGGAGGCAGAGCTCAGCACCTCTGGAAGATCATGGCTTACAGAGCGCTTGCCTCAGAGACCCCATCTAAAGCAGGGTTTTAAAGGCACAATTCAAAGAATTGATGAGTGACTGGAGGAAGACAGATGAGGAAGCAGAAATAAACAAGAGTGCCAGCAGGAAAGCTGTAGGAAGGGACAATGGGGTGACAGTGAATAGGTGAGTGATGAGCAGGAGGAGAGGTACCAATATGCACTTAGGAAGGGATGAGAAAAGAGTCAGTGTGGAAGGGCATGACATGATCAGAGGGGAAGCACAAGGAGTACTGTTAAAAATTTGGTTTTTTTTTTTTCAAATGGGACAATTTAGGTGGCATTTGGCCATGGCTCATGAAAGGATCCCCCTCTCCAATTCATGGAGAATAGCCACAGGACATCACTCTGTGCTTATGGATATGAACCCACATGGTTTTGAAAGTTAGCTGGAGACCTGTATATTTTGCTTTCTTCCACCCCAGGGGCAAACCTTGGAGGGCTACACGGGGAGATGACGTGAAGCCAAGGGAACACTCACAGCTTTTGCCTACCTTCTGCAACAGGAGAGAGCCTGAATACTTAGTCACAATGGAGTACAGCTCCCCACCAAAGGCATCTGCCCAAGACTTCACCCTAAAAAGAGGAAAAAAAAGAAAATTAGTGTTAACAATTCAAAGTCAGCAGAACTGCTTACTTCTTCAGACAGGGAAAACTTCATCCTCCTGAGTATGAGCCCACCCTGTATTTCTCTAAGCCACTACTGACAATGACAACACTTTCTCCCCAGACTGCTAGCCAGACAAGCAGTAAGGCAGGAGGCAAGTGCTTCTCTTGGACATTCTGTCCAGGACATCAGTCAGCAAGGAGAAACACTGAGTTCTGCTGGTCTTGGTCACTACATTTTGACTCAAAGTGGAATTTGTCTTACTTAACTTTAGAGGTGCAAGAGTTGTACATTTGGTCTTAGATATCTAGTTTTCTCTATTGTTAGTAAAGTAAAATAAATAGCTCTGCAGACACCTATTCGTCTTCAGTGATTGCAGACAGAGCCTGGGGTGAAGGGCTAGACACCTAATGTCAAGACTGCTGAAGATAAATAAGTGTCAGACCTGGAAGACATTGTCAAAATTCACCCCTTGGATTCAGTTCCCAGAGCTGCATGGGGCAGAGACTAATGAGCCAGAAGAATTCACTGCTCTCAGTGGAGATACTATAGCTTGATAACGCCAGACTAGATTATGCACTTCATCATTGTAAAACACTACTTGCATTTGTGCCATCCTGTAAATAACTTGATGATAGCAATACCACATGGAGAACATAAAGATGTTGAAGAGCAGCCTGAACACTGAGCCATCCAAATCAAAATAGATGGCTCTCATAATTGACAGAGCACTTCATCAGAAATCTGTTACATGATTCACATTAGGCAGTTCCACCTACATGCAGTTCCTTCGACAAGGATTCACTTAGGAGAGATTTATTTAATGGAATAAATGGCCTTCTCCACTTACCAGAATACACTACTTATTTATGGGGTGCAGAGTCTTACCTATGGCTTCCAGTAAATTTCCATCCAGTTCTAAGCAGACTTTAACCTCAGGACCTGCTTTCCCAGTGCATTATACCACTTTCTTGGCAGAATAATACACCAACATAGAAACAAGCTCTGGAGTAAAGCCAGCACAGCAATGGTGGAATAATCACAGCAGCTAACTTTAGCCTAGGAAAGCCTGTTTAGGCTCCTCTCTTGCAAACAGAGACAGCTAGACAGCTATAGGGGATGATTTGGAGCATATATAAGGCTTCTGCTCTGAACTGCATCTCTCACCACTGCCTATAAAGAGAGTGGGTGCTCTTTTTAATCATTCCTTAATTGCCAATGACCAATTTCTAACCTCTGAGTGTGATCCAGCACCAGCTGAAGTCAATAAGAACAAGGCTTTTTTTTTTTTTTTTTGGATATTGTTCTCTCTATCTTATTTTGACAGCCAGAACTCTTATCTCTTCATTTCATTCTTAGAGAAAAACGAATATGGTATTTGCTAGGAGGCCAGGACTTATTGCCCCATATGAGAGTTATGCTAGCAAGCCTAGAACAAAAGAGGAAACCAGAGAGAGGGACCCCATGGGATGCCTTCCTGTTTGTTGTAGTGACTAATGCATTTTCTGAGGTATGAGGATCTCTGAATCAACATTCAACTTGATGCCCATCTGCTGCTGCTGCTTTTATAACTTTTCTGTATGAGATGTTTTGTGCTGATATTAATTAATATTCTCCACTCTCCTCACCTTTTAATGTAGAAAGAGAGAACCTAAACATGAAGTCTGGGATAGTAATTTTAGCAGGGAGGTTTATTTTTACTGCATTTCCCCTCGTGAAAAAATGAGGTGCATGTGATCTTAGTCTTTCTGTTTTGTGTTGCCTGTGGCCATACCTGAGCCCCTGTTCCTCCCAGCCCTCATCATTTTTCAACCCAGCAGGGCTGAAGAGTCTGTGATATTAATTTCTGACTAGTGGGTGCAGTTGGGCAGCTTCAGCAGAAAGATGCTATTATTGAGGTAAAAGGCCCGCAATGTGAGTTTAGCAGCGATCAGTCAGTAGAGGAGACAGCCACAGCCACAGTCTCAGAGAAGACCCAGCCTTGCTGGTGGTGGAACTTCTCATTTGTGAAGTGCTTCAGTCCACCATGACATGGGATTCTCTGCTTTCATAAAAACAGGAAAAGGGAAGGTTGATTTTTAACCTTTGAGGATGTGGCAAAAGAAGCGTAAATATATGAACCTTGAAACTTCCAGTAACAGCAGAATTTGAGGATAAAAAGGTCAGGGTTTGTGTAATTTCATGCTCGGCCAGGGAGGGCTCTGCCAGGCAGTTGCCCCACAGCCACTTCTGAGCCGCTGCTCCGGCTTGGGGCTGATATTTCTGCTGATCTTGAAGCAGCTCTGTGAGACACCATGCTGCAAACCCTGCTCGCCTTGGGAGAGGCAAAGGAGGAGGAGGAGGAGGAGAGGAAGGAGGCGCAAAGGCAATGGGGAGCAGAGAGAGGGTCAGAGACCGGCAGCTTTGGGGAGCTGGCTGGAAAGTTAGGGGGCACAGAGGAACGAGAGGGCACAAAGGTCCCGAAGCCCTGCCTGACAGGTAATTAAAAATATATGGTGGCATTTCATAGAAGTGGAAAAGGAGGCAAGTGCAGAGGCAGAAGTATGCTGGCGTTTACATATTTAAAAAACAATTATTTGCCCGGGAAGGGAATGACTTTAGAGTACTGGGAAATTAAGGGCAACATCCTGAATTTAAATAGGTTTCTTTATTTTTTTCATAAACAAGTGAAAGAACAGGTCAGTCTAAAATTCATCAGGTTGCAGAGAAGTTTAATTTAAGGCTGCTGGCTCCACGAACTCAGGAGCAGATGTATAGAGGGGCAGCCTAACGAGGTGATACCAGGTTGATCTTCACCTCTCCCGCCAACATTTCCTGATGTTTCTGGAACCCTGAGAAGCAAAGGCCGAGCAACCAGCCCCAAATCCTCACCGTCCTCACAGCTGGAAGCACTCCTGCCCATGCCGTGGCCAGATGATGAGCAGAGCAGTGTCCAGGAGAAAAAAGGAGGCGGTTCCTGTGCTGACCCTGCACCCGAGAAGCATTGCTAGTAATTGAGCAGAATTTTGCACCACTGGGGTTGAAGCTGCGTGAGCTTTGCAAAGATGTGAGTAAGTTGGCGAATGAACCGAGTATGGTGCTGCAAAGCCAGGCACGGCTTGGGGAGCAGCACAGGCCGACTTAACCTTGTGTCACTTCACTGTGATTGAACCCAGCTGGTGTTTAAAAGCCTCTGGTTTTGTGTCCCCAAAATGTCCTTGTGCAATCTACGAAGCAGATCCATTTTCTGCTGATTTACTCCCTTTGGTCCTCTGGCTAATGTGTTCTTCTACTGAAATTTTATTTAAAAAGGGAAACTTTTGTGTTTTAGTTAAATTCATGAGTGGATTTGAAACACCAGGGATTAATTCAGCTGTTGGTCTGTTGTCAGTACCAGGGGAGAAAAGCTCTTTGTCTATTGTTTATTCTTTATTCTTGCACACAAATAAGTTCCAAATTGTGCAAAGTGACGCAACTCTTTTCTCAGTAGTAAAGGGCTATCACATTATAACCAAACACATCAGAAAAGGATTTGGTCAGAGATTGCCTGCCTGTAATCCCTGCACTTGTATTCAGTGGTAAAAACAGCAGAAAGAACAGGCTGTCTTCTTAATGCCACAGATTTCAAGGCCTAAAGGTATTTCCATGCAGTATTTACCCTACGCACAGAAAGTCGATTTTTATTTTATGCAGTTTGCAGTTATCAGAGGTTGGATTCTTTTTTCTGTATAACCTCTGCATCCTTTTCGTGGAACCCAAATCAGAAGCACTTTGCTGAGGAAGGGCTTGATAGTGCAGCCAAGAATAAAGTCGGTGGCAGTTTCCTCAGACCCACCCGGACAGAGTCAGCGCAACGCTTGGTAACCACGTAGGCTGTGTTGGTGAGCACACCCGCAAAGGGTCTTATTGACACTTTTTGAATACAGAACATTTTCTCAGTCTCAGGAAAGGGCTTGAGCTGACTTTGGTTGGTTTAGTGGACGTATGTCCTCCTGAAACTCGATGGCAGTTTTGTCTCCTCTCCAGACCATCCTGCTGTCCTGAGCATGACGGACCTATCCCAGCTCCAGCAAAGCTGCCCCACAACAACTTTTACCAACTGCGGTGCTGACATTTTTAATCCTTAAAGGATTTAACTTGCCTAAATCAGCTTAACAAGGTGAGGTTTTTATAAATGGGTTTGCTGAGGGCTCTTAGCCTCCTGGCGGGCTGCCGGGGCGGGCTGCACTGCTGGCGGGGAGCTTTCCAGCGGCGACCGTGCCGGAGGAGCCGCTCGCACACACCAACACGCGTGCGGGCGTGGGTGCCCTGCAAATCCACATCTAAAAAGGGACATCAAAATTTCCTGCATGTACACTAGCACTCGGACCCAAATGCAGTGTGTGCACAAAAAAATGGCTGTTCGTACTTTATCTTGCAGCTCACCTTTTCATTTGTATGCTCCAGAGCTCCTGAAGGGCTGTTACAGCCTTTGTAGTAAGGTGCTGTAAAAAAGGTGCTGTAGCCTCTTTCGTCTCTTTAGCCTCCCTCGGCTAACGTTCCCTGACATCCCCACACATGAATAAACGTGTGCGCGCGCACGTGTGTGTATAACCCAGGCTCTGTGTGTGTGCACGAAGGCTTTTTTCAAGCCATCAGCGTCCCATCAGCTTCGGGGCTGCAAACCTTGCACTGCGTGATCTGGATCTCGCATGTGAAGAGATGCGTCTTTGCTGAAACACCCCATGCGTATGCCTCCCATGGCCAGATCCTGATCGGTGCTATGCGTCCCCAGGGTGTCTCCGGCAGGCTGCAAACCAGCAGCATCTGCTGGAACCGCTCTGCAAAACTGGGAAGTTGCTAAACTGGGGCCGCTGATGTCTGCCTCCGTGGATGAATTTCTACAAGTTGCACCAGCGGCGGGGTTTTACAAACATCTTTAAACTGGTTTTGCCTTCTGCTGCCCAGTGCACTAAGCAGAGCATTAATAGATGTCAAAGTGCTTAACTAAAGCAGATGAGTATCGTTGCCCTGCTTGACAAATGGGGAAAATGAGGCATTGCATCTGCGCTAGACCTGGGAACTGAATTTGTGGCTCCCGTGCCCATGTTCTCTCCCAGGACCCCCACCGCCATCGTGAGGAAACGCCACATCCCCTGCGGCGACGTGCCCCGCCAGAGGAGCCTGCGCCCGCAGTGCCTGCCACTGCCGGGGGGGTACTCCCACCCGCCTGCCCGTGCCCACGGCATCACCCACTCCACGCCGGAAACGCCCCACGCCAGAGAGGGAAACACTTACGTCTCCAGCGGGATCTTGGTCTGGGCCCTGGTGGAGGGCAGGAGGCAGAAGAGCCAGAGCATCATCCATGGGACGGCCCAGGGCCCCATCCTCCGCACGCCAACCATCAACACAGGGACCAGCTGGTGGGATGTGGGGGCTCCCCGCGCTTCCTGCTGCCCCGGGGGGGGTCCCACTCGGCCCCTGCCATGCTGCCGGGCCGGGCACCCTGCCGCTGTGGGGCCGAGCCCCGGGGTGACCCCAGGTACGTCGCTCCTGCTGCTGGGCGCCGTCAGGGGTCTCTGGCACAGGGCGGGTGGCCAAAAACCCGCTGGAGACCCTCGTTGGCAGGCACCCGCGGGTGCGGTGCGTCTCCGTGCCCCAAGGAGTGGCCGTGCCGGGAGGCAGCTCCGTGTCGGGAGCCGCGGCGGCTACGTAATCCCCCGCCAGCCCCTTAATCCCCTCACCGAGCAGCAGCAGCCGCAGATTTAGGGAAGTGGAGTGGGATAAAATCACCCGGGATTACTCTGATTCCTGAAGACGGGTCTCGGCTTCTCCAGCCGGAGGTCAAGCCATGCCTGCTTTAAAGGGGTCGCATCCACACCCCCAAAACCACCTTCAGCCTTTGATCTCTGTCCATCAGGCCTCCCCGTTGCACGGCAGGATGCTGGCAGGTCGCCCTAGCACCATCTCTTCCCTGCTGGGGAGCCGGGGTTGGGACCAGCAGAGTGGGGCACGTGGTGGGCTCCTGGGGGCACCGGTGGGTTCGTGCCATGCTGCCGTTCGGCGCTGAGGTTTGCAGGGCACCGACGAGGCCGGGCAGCATCCGGCACGAGTCCTGCCCAGGCACTTGTCCTCCAAGCCATGTCTGGGGACCTCACGCAGGCGAGAGGAGGGAAAATAGGCAGCGGGAAGCAAAACCAGCATGAAAAAAATGGACTCTGCCGGTTAACTGATCGCCTCCTAATGTGAGCAATTATTTATTAATAGTGGAACCTCTCCGTTTGGGCAACATTCAATTGAGATTGCCATCCCATCATCTGTGTCTGGAGACCAATGAATCAAAGGAGCCCAATGGCTGAACTTGATGAATAGCAGCGAGTAGCAAACTGCACGCTCGGATGAGGGGCACGCTATATAAGCTCATTATTGTCACAAGAAGTATGAATTATAAATAATTATAGATACGGCAGTGGAAAGATTATAAATGACTAGAGCAACCTGAACAGCTTGACTCTACGGCTATGGATTAACCCGTTTATTAGAGTATCTTCCAATCAGCTTTTGCACCTTTACAAATGGCTTATTTAATACAAAATGCAAAGCCATGATAGATCGTTAGGTTTCTTGTAAGGACATGGAGGGGAAAACTGGCTGTCAAAATACTGAGGTAAAATTAAGGTACGTATTATAGATGTGCTACTGACTGCAGCATTGGTGCCACATATTAAATAGGATAATAGAAGTGGCAGAGGAAATATAGACAAGAGAATAAAACCATGAAACGTGGAATAGAAGTTAAATTGTATGATGAAGAGGCTGAAAGCCCGGGGTGAGCAATTAAGTAATTACAGGAATAACTCACCTCAGGATAGGATGGCTTCATCATTTATTACAATCTTTAATCCAGACTGAGTATCTTTTTTAAAGTTACGATCTCATTCAAGCAGAGGTTGTGGGCCTGAAGGGCGGAAATTTCCAGATGATTTTCTTAAGTCTGTGCAAAGGGTTACAGGGAAAGGTTGAAATGCTTCTTTCTGACCTTAAAATCAACAAAAAAATCAATTTCTACACACACAGGCACTCTAGAGACAGTGCCTTCAAGGTACCACATGGCTGTACAGCGAATGCCGTTGTCAGCACATGAAGGCGACAGGCAGAGCAGATCTGGATCTTAGTTATGCATTTCCCTAACGGCCAAAAGCGGTGTGGGGGCTTTTGCCCTGAGAAGGGGCACGCACAGACCCAGACGGCCCAGGGGGAACCTGGAGGTGAGGACGCTACAGAGGAACGTCTCCGGCCTCACGCTGCTGGGACTGGGGACCACGAGGCTTCTGTTGCCTCTTCCTTCCTCTGCAGCCTGAAAAGGGGAGAAGATTGCTTTTAGAGGGGCTAGGAAGACTGACCATCAGGATCTCATTTCTCTGTGTTTACCAGGGTTAAAAACGAGGGGTAGCACTGAGGGTGGCAGGCTTCCCTGTCTGGATATTTTAGGGACGAGATGATAAAAATTCATGTTCCAAAAAAAAATCTGAAATGAGATCTGAAGGCAGGAGAACCAACATTTTAGGCAGCATTTCCTCTCCACTTTGCAAGGACCCATAAGCAAATAGTTATTGTGAGTGATTTTTGCAGGATCTTTTCACTAACCCTTCCAGCCACTGTGTACTATTTGCAGCTGGGACCCAGTTTAATCCAGATGGGTTCTGGCAAGAGCCCTTGTCTGAGTGTGTTTGGAAAACCCTGAAACACCGATAGAAAAGGCAATGAGACACAGCAACACGCTGAACTGGGAGATCCAAACGCCTTTATTTGGATTTATCTCATTTACTGGATATATTTCACTTAACCCCTTAATGATCTAAAGTTGCAAGGGAGTGGGATTTGACGATGAAATGAAAATAGCACGAAAAACCGCAGGTGACTGGAGGGCCCTTGATGGGATTAGTGTGCATCCAGTTACTTCTGCAGAGCTCAGCCGCCACAGCGTGCGAGCACAGTTGGAGCACGGAGAGGACATAAACGATGGCAGGGTCTGACTGGCGAAAAAGAAAATTAATCCTGTGAGAAAGAATGAAAGCAAATGCATAACGAGAAGTGAAAATTTAAGGCTGCAAGAGATATGGGGTGAGCGAGTACAGCAAATTAGAGCTAAATTTGCAAAGCTATGGGGCAATAAAAAAATGCCAGTGCGATTTTGCGCTGTATTCACAGGCAGGGGGAAGATTTACCAGCTCTATTAATTTCTGGTTTGACTGGAACCTGAGTTCAGTTTGGATTATCTTGTTATGAGAAGATACTGGCAAATGTCAAGACCAGGCAAAGAACAAAACGCTGATGTAAGCAGTGTATGAGCAGAGTTTACTAAAGACAGTCGAAATCCTCATTTGTTTAATGCATTCATGTGGTGGCCCTGACCTGGAAATGAGCAGACTAATGTGTAGTCTCACAGTGGGATAAATATGAGAACGGGGCAAAATGAAAAAAGGGGACCTCTACACTCAGCATCAGAAAAAGCTGATTAGCAAGATGTGCCGGGCATGGCATAACCTCTGGAGGCAACCTCTCTCCGTGCAGTACCGGTCACTAAGGCTTGTTCTGTAGCAGCCAAGCGTCTCTGTTGGAAAGTCAGCTGGAGCAGGGAATATGGCAACAACCTTGAACACAGCCAAGAGAAGAGTACGGCAGCTTCGTGGAGATGAAGAGCAGATGGGACAGTGTCTCAGCCTCCTCAGGCTCATTGTGATGCTGCTCCTGTTGCCAGGGGATTAATCGCGCTGGAGCTGGTCACCAGAGACGCTTCTTCCCAATGGCGCCCATGGTACTGATCTCCCAGTTGGCCCATGCTGTGAGGCAGGGGTGCTCCCTCCTATTTTCTGGGTACTCTGGAGCAGTGTCTCAGGGCCCACAGGGAGCGAGCATCAGGGTCCTTTTTGCACTGTAGACCTCAGGACTGGGGAAGAGGTTGCAGGAGATCAGCACTGACTTGTTTTAGATTCTGGAGACACTGGGATCTTGCTGTGTGCCTGCCACCACCTCCTACCTCAGAGCAAATCTTTGCTCCATCGTGATCCTGAACTTAAAACATCTGGGACATAATCACTTAATAAGAATAATTTGCTTTGATTTTGAATAACTTAAAACAAGGCATGATGGGAATAAAGTATGCAGTCTTGTTCACAGCAGATGCATTTATTTTAGATCATAATCTTGTGCCTCTCATTATCTCTTGGCAGGACTCCTTAGATAAGTATCTGGGTACAAAAGCTTCTTTCTACCCTGGTCAGACATTCTGCTCCTGAAACTGCTCTCTCAACGGTGGTTGAGCTTGTGTCCTGTTCAGGAGATGTGAGGACGATGTCTCTGGCCTGCCTGAATAGGTTTAGCTGTTCCTCGAGGTGGTTTGGAAAGCGGCCGTGCAGTGTTTTGCCAATACTGGAGAATCCGATCTCCCTTGTCCCAGCAGCTGCCAGGAGGAGGGGGCCCTCGCCAGAGGCAGCGATGGAAAAGCACTTTTAGTCGTGGTTTTACTGGCTGGTCATGCAAATCTCTTCTGATCAGATTTCACTGCTGTGGAGAGTTAGCACTCGCAAGCTGAGTTTCCAGAGGTGTGGATTTAATAGCTGAGCAGGGATGGGAAAGAGGGCTGCGGGCTTGCTTCTGCATGAGGGAGCTGGGGGCTGGGGAGGTGTCCCTGCAGCTCTCTCCCAGTTTGGTCGCATCGGGGCCTGTGCACTCCCAGCTGAGCTCCGGGAAGCCACGGTGCAACAGGGAGATGCTGGTGGATCTTACCGTTTGGTCTAGGCCTGGGTTGGCAGCGTGACTGGCAGTGCACCTGGGACCTGGGAAGTTTGGGTTGGTGAGACCTGAAAGTTGTGCAGCGCTGGGTGGTGCTGGGTCAGCACAGCCTCCTGGAGTGCCCCTTTCTCACCACAGCCATTGGGGGAAAATGATACCTCCCTCACTCCCAGGTGCGTTTTGGGTTAAATTAGCTGCTTTTAACGCCATCTGGGTGCAGGGGCAATGCTTGATACAGTCTGAAGCTGTGCATGGAAGGGTTCTTCTGCCATCGGAGACCAGGCTGATGAGTGCCAGTGGTCACAAGGAGACCCCCATATGGCTCTGTAGAGGAGGCACGTAGAAGCCTGTTTACCATGGGAATGCAGCTAATATCTGGATACCTGATAGCTCACTAGGATCTCTGTGGAGCTGGACAGATTCACCGCTAGTGTAACACAGGGGGGATACACAGGGGAATATGCGGGTACACCAGGTACACCGACTGCCATGTAGGCAGGTATTATACCACTGACCTTCTGCATTTCAGGTTGCCTCACAGGCAGTGGATAATGGATGAATATCTGGCCTGCAGAGCATCGTCAGATGTCAGCAGGATGACTCGGACCAAACGTGTTCTTCTAGACCCCACATTCCACTCAGATGCTCTGTAAATATCTGCCTGCAGACCCATTCATCTGCAAGCCTTACGCCGTCCCCATTGTTTATAGAAGCAGCCGCATAGGTGTCATATTAATTAATGCCTTCGGCTGGTTACTTTGCCTTTTTTCCTTTTAATTTTTTTCCACAGCTCCACTCTAAATTTAGACTTGTTTAAATACTCCAAGATGAAACAAGGAGTTGTTTTTTTTTTTTTTTTCTAGCAGCATTCTAAACCCTCATCAGGCACAGTGTTCTGAGCAGCAAGAAATTTAGGGCATGGAGGGAGACACCAAGGGAGAGCAGAATGTACAGGAAATGAGGAGCACTGAAGCATCTTCCCACCATCTCTGAAGGCAAGGCAAGAAAAAGAAGAAAGAGTAAAGAAAAAGGAAAAGTAAGTGAAAGCAGATGCTTAGTTTGGGGAGAACTGTGAGCAGACTGTAGCTTTCCTGGGTGCTGTCACAAAAGCACTCAGAGTGAAAGTCAACTTTATCCTTATCTCTCCACTACCAAAGGGTTAAACTTAATCTTTTCCATTTCAAGTCCACATGACCTGAAGGAACTTGATTAGGAGGACGGGAAACCCCATTTTAAAAGAGATTAAAGCCTTTTGTGATAAAGTGGCTGCACTAGAACAGCTTTTTCGAGGGAGGAGGCTTTGCTTTGTGGGGGGCCCCAGAAATTGTGGTGCCTCAAGTGACTAAATAAATGATGCCACTTATTCTGCTAATCTCCACGGCTGTAAAGACACTCGACTCAGAGCGCGTCTAGCAGCATCATTTATGTTGCCAAATCCTTCGTATTAAACGCATGATGCAATGACCCTATTCAGAGGACACGCTACAAATACCTCCTTCTCCCTACTCAGTGTGTTACTAAGGATTCAGGATTTTGCAAGGTTATCAGGACAGAGGTATTTGGGCCAAATTAGGGTTGCTCCAGCCTGGCTGGGCTAGAAGGAAGGAGGGTCCCTCCTCCCATGTGTTTCCCTGCCAGGGTCAGCAGATGTGAGGAGTGCAGAGATCAGTTACTTGCCTTCATGGTCTGACGTTATGGCCTCATCTATTTGTCGAAATCCTGATGAGGATTTATTAGGTAATGGCTGTAGGGTGCTTTGGAAATACAGAGTGCTCTCTAATTGCAAAGGGAGACAGGGTAGCCTTCGGGGCCGGGGACCGTCTTCTCGCTCGGCAAGTGATCTGCAGGGGCAAAGCAGGAAACCACTCCGCTTCCCTCCCCTCCCCTAATTTATTTGGATCACATTGTCAGTGGTCCAGGGGTTGGACTGAGCCCACAGGGCGGTTTTATCTGTTTCCCCGGCAATAGGGGTGGGTGAGGGAGCTGGCGGAGCTGGCTGCAGCACTCTGCAGACCTCTCTGTAGTGATCTGGGCATTAAACATCTGCCTGTCAGGAAAAATGGTATCAGTACAGACGGGCTGACTATCCCCCGCATAGCGTCTGTGGGCCACGGGCTCTGCGGCTGTGGGTTTGCACAATAGATACAGCCCTCGTGCCTGATCCCTGGGGAAGCTGCTGCATGCTGCCGTAGCGTAAATAAAGGGCAATGTCTAGGCAGAGAGACTTTTTTATCCTTTTTTTTTTTTTTTTTAAATCTCCTAAAGGTTTTCTGTTAATTTTATTTATATTGCTACTAATGCTGAGTGTCCAGGAAAGAGCTATTGTCGAAATGCGTATCAGAATTGCTGGAAAATTCAGAACTCAATTAAAAATCTTAAAAGTTTGATTTTTTTTTTCCTTCCTTTTGATTTCACAGAAGGAAGCAGCTTTGCCAAAATTCTAGGTTACAAATTATAACATTTCATGCTTTTCTCCTTTGAAAACAGGACTATTTTTTCCCCCACAAAAATCAGAGGCGATCAGTTTCAGTGTGATTAAAGATAAAAGCTGGGCTTTGGATACATTTTACCACACATTGATGTAGGTGTAGATAAAAACAGTCCATTCTTTCATGAATATTAATGAAAACATGTTTTGTAATTTTAGGCAACCATCAATTGTTATTAAAAATACCCTGACAGTTTTGAAGAAGAGAAAAGGGTGGGGGAAGGGTCCACAAGGACCCTTTCCACATCAGATTAACACCATCAGCAGCAGCTTGCGTTTTGCTCCGGAATTACTCCACGGCGAGCGTGAAAGGTGTTTCCCTGAGCTATGGCTGCTCAGCGGCCTGACGGGGAAGGGTCTTCAGCCCACCCGAGCACGGCAGTGCCGGCACTGTCTCCTTTTAACCTCTGGTTACAATTCCAGTCACTTTCCGTCACCCTAAATTGCCTCCGAGTCCGTAGTTAGCTCAGTCACCTGCCAACTTTCATAACACACGCTCATTCTTCCTCCCTTCAACATCTGACAGGGTCTCGCTCGGCGAGCGGCTTTCAAAGAGAATTCCCCTCCACCCCAGGGGTTTTCGTGCTGTGAGCCTGCCCCAAAAGGATGAAGATACAAATCATGTTGTACCCAGAAGGATCATCAAACACCTTCTTTGATTTCCTTCAAGGAGCACAAATTAGCTGAGGAAGTAAACCAGCGCATTTCTCACTTGCAGTTTTTGTCGATGTTTTTAACCCCCATCAGTGTGGGATGATGGAGCCGGGAGCCCCCCATGGTGGCTGAGGGCTCTCCAGGTTGCAGCCGTCTCCTCCCAACAGGGGTGCCAGCCAAGGAGAACATCAATCCCTTGGGAAAGAGTGGCTCACGAGGATTTAGCCTGGTCTAGGCACATACGTTATGAGAGCAAATAATCTCTCTCTTACTGCTGGAAGGTGTAACAGTGTGCAAAGGATATGTCTGAAAAAAATCAGTTTCTAGCAGCCTAGCTTATTCTGCTTCCTCCTGCTGTGGTCAGCATCTGGGCAGCACACGGGACAGTCAGTAGAGAGATAGGGACAGCTCGACAAACCATTTGCTTGGGTCGGGGACAGAGCAATCTGCAGCACGCCTGAAATAAAACTAAGAACTGCATTCACCGTCCATGACAAAAAGTGGAATTTAGGATTACCAGAGGTATAGATAAATAAATAATGCACGCATATGCTGCAAAAAAAGAAAATTCAAATTCCAAGTCATGATGTCTGTCTAAAATCATCTGACGTTTGTTGAAGAAGCCCTCCAACTGCCTGCCTTCTGGTTGAAGTTAACATCTTTCTGAGCCAGAGGCTCCTGAAGTTTGAGACAGAAGCCAAACAGTTGTGCCCCAAGGGATTCCTTTGCAGGAAATCTGATGTGCATAAAGTAGGCAGAGTGGCACTGAAATCTCATTAGTGATGGTTGCTTGCTGCAGCTCTGACCTTAGCTTAATTCATTCAAGTGATGCTGGAGTTAATTGGCGTTCTCAGTTTGGAGTGATTCCCTTTTCTAGCTGCAGTTTAAACCTGGATCTGCTCTGCTCACCAGGCGTATAAATCCCTTAGAAAGAAAAAGCATTACCTGTCTCTTCTTGTACTGTAATGTACAGTCTCACACTCTGACAGCCACTAAGCTACTTTATGCCTGTGTAAGGTCCAAAATGTCATAGCAGGCAGCGGTGAAATGGGTGTTGCAGCTTGCAGGCAGTAATTCTGGTGGAGCACTTCTGCTCTGAGCACTTAGAACAGCCATTAGATCACGATGTCTTTGTCCATTTTCAAAGCACTACATTGCAAGAAATGAAGATCATATCTGAGAGACCCTGATGGATGGAGTCAGCAAAGCTGCTCTGGCAGTGCTGGCCCAGGAGCTCTGGCAAATGCTGGTTTGAAGGGGCAGGTCCCTGCGGCGGCTTTTGCAGGGTAGGCGAGAGCTGCACCTAACTGGGAGGGAGAGGGACGGCGGCCTCTGCCAGCGCGCCGGACCTGCCCCGCTGCGGGTGTCATGTCTCAGGAGAGCCCTGGGCAGAGGTAGGTGATGTTTCCATTGCAGCCCAGAAGCGCGCTCAGCTGAGCAGCCGTGGCTGTGCGGAGGGGGCTGCGACCCGGCAGCAGCGGCACGCCATGCTGCACAGGGACCTGCCTTTTCAGCATTAGTGGTGTACGTAGTCTAAATTATTATGTCAGGCAGGTCATATTCAAGTTTCCCCTTGCGCTTTCCAGCTATATACGACTCTACTAGTCGCTGAGTGTCACCTACCCATGTGGAGCCCAGTGCTGGAGGGAAACCAACAACCTAACACAGCAGTTGGGTTTTACAGCATACGCTGTTATGCAGCCGTACGGTTATCTGCTCTCCATCACCGAGACACAGGGCCAGCCATCTATGCCAGGACACTCCACCTGCTCTCCTCTTCCAGCAAATTCCCCTTACTCAGCTTGCACCTCCACCCTGCAAGCTCCAGCTCACTGAGGAGGTGAATTCCTGAGGCCGGCTGCGGCAGGGCAGTACACGAAGCCAGAGACCTAGCACTCTTCACACCCCAGACAGGTAAACAGAGACCAGGACTTAGCAAACTGTGCCGTGGCTATTGCCACAGTCCTCAATTTCTCATCAGCTTTGTCCCATCCTTAAAGTGCCATAAGCTCCCACTTGTCTTCTAGAGTTTTTCCAGAGCTCTGCTGATATTTTTTCCCTGTGTGCTAATGTCTGGCTTCACATCTACCAACAGCTGCTTTCTCCTCATCTACCCAGGCAGAAGCAGAAAATGCAAAGGTTATTCGCTCCAAAGCCTTCCCTCCCAGGATGGTCTCCAGCAGCAAAGGGCAGGCTGTTGTTCTTTCTCATCTCACTGACACGAACATCTGTTGAGGGTGATCAGGCAAGAAAGGAGCTCACTATTTTCACAGTCCTCCCAAAATGCTGGGGGGAAGCCAGCAGGCTTTCAAATACTGCAGGCTGCTGGTCATACGGGGGCTAAAAGATGAAAAAAATAATTACCTAACACATTTAGTATGGAATAGGATGGAAGCAGAGGAGGTTGATGTAACTAAAACTCCTTAGAATTGATTGCTTAGGAGGGCTAGGAAAGCTGACAGGCTAGAATAGCCGTGGAGCTCTTTTCCTGCTTTCTGGCAGAGAAAACACCAATTAGCTGGATTTAGTATGGTGCTGCACATGTTAACCAAGTAGAAAATTGTTATTAGCACTAGAAAATCGCGAGTTGTGTGTATGGCAGTTCAGGGCAAATAAGGTGTAGAAATAAATGCAGATAATGTGCTTGGGAGCACACAGCGAGCTCAATCTCTGTACAGGGGCTCTGTGTAGATGAAGCGAGAAGTCAGGAAGATGTTTTATCACCCACGGTGTTTTTTGCCACTGCTGAGCAGCGCTACGCTGGGCCGTGGGCTTTTCCTGAAGCATGAAGACTAGGGTGGCAAAGGACAGGGGCAGACACAGATCTTGATAGCTCAGTAGTCCAACCTATTCTGTCAAACTTGCACTTGTGGGGAAGTCGGTAACACGTGGGAGGTTTTTCCTTTTCCTGTCCCACTGAAAATGAACTTTTTGTCAATTCCGGTCTTTTCTGAAATGCCAGTAGCGATTGCTCACTTCTGGACAGACCATTAAAATACCCTTTAAGACTCCCATTAAGCTGCTGCAGTCATCTGGCAGAAGAGAAACATTTCTAAGGAGGAAGCACAACAGCAGCTTTGTCAGCAGCACGTCGCAAATCACATCAGCGACTCCGAGCAAAGAGCCGAGGGACGAGCAGACGCTAATGGGACGGGAAGGCTAACGGGAAACTTGCACCGACTGGCCTCTTCAGCGTGGTCTCTATTACACAGCTGGAGAGAGTACATTTCGCAGCAACGGTAGTTTATTTTTTGATCAATACGGGAATTGCCTATGAAAATACTGTCGCTGTTCCGTTCGCTCCTGCTAGCTTTGTTCATCCGTCTGGCCTACGACAGGCAAAGGGCGCATGAGGCTGTCACACGCCAGCCTGCGGGATGCTGCAGAGGAAGGGAGAGGGGAAGGGATTCCTGCTGGCTCATGTAGCACCTGCAAAGGGAAAAAATATCACATCAGAAACCCTGCATTTGTCAGCACTCATTTTTGGTCGCTAGGCTGCTGCTGTTGCCTCTGTCTGTTCCTTGCTTTTTCCAGTTTTCTCCACCTACACGACACGCTGATCTCTTATGAAGTGCTGCATCTGGGAAACAGAGCAGTTTGGGCTGGACTGAGGGATTTTTCTGTTTGCCGTAAACAAAAATGAAGTGATGGAGAAAGGAGTGAAGCCCCAGTGAGGCGCAAGTGAGCATCAGTCTCTGCCTTTGCCTCTTGACTTCTTCTGTGACCTCTATAAACCCATTATGGAACCACTCTTCACGTCCATTTTAAATGGAGATGATAGTTCCTTCTCTCTCCTTTGCAAGGGTAATTTGTATAAAAAGCACTTCTAGATACTTTGTATCTGTCTAGCTATTTGTGTAAAAGCACTTTTAGAGCAATGCTGAAGACAAAAAATATATGTAAGGAGTAGAAATCCTTGAAAATCATATACGAGTTCTCATCCAAAGATGTTTAAGTGGATTATGAAATCACCACTATTGCCATCCTTCCGAAAAAAAGAGCAGATCGCTTTGTGTGAAATATTGACTAGACTATTTGTGTCCTTCCACTCTGTACCTGAACCTGCCCATCCTCCCCAGCCCACTACCTGTATATTCAGACCTGCCCCCTCAGCACCAATGTAATTAAACATTCTGTTATGGTGTGACGAGAAGAGCCCCCAACTTTTCTCCTTCTATCTCCTCCTAAGGTGGTATTTTATCTCTGAAATCTTCCCATTTCATGAGTTGATTTCTTCAAGGTATGCACTGGCGGAACGCTCTGCTTTGCCAAGTCGGCTCTGGTTTGACTGTCTAGTGATGTCTCAGAAATGAGTGCTTATGGTTTTCGTCTTTGGTCATCTGGCTGGTTCAATGCACTTGACACTGAAGAACGTTTGCCTGCTGGATTTAGCAGCCCCCCCCGCCCCCAGCCAGGGATTAGCTTAGTGTTTCTTCTGACTGCAATGCTCTCTAAATTTCTGCTTTTATACAAGGAAGTGAAAGTTTTCCTGAACAAAATCGTGTTTCATTTGTGCTTTTCCATCTCCCTGCTTCCTCTTCCAATTGCCACACCTTCACTTCTGTCCCTACAGGTGAGCTGAAAATTCCCAGCTTTCACTTCTATTTATAATTATTCACTATCCTTTCCTTACTGTACGTAGCCAGCGTTTCTTCGTATCTCTCAGTCAGAGGAGTTAAGTGGAGATTTCTCATTTTCTTTATGCTTCTACTCATTCCTTCTACCCTTCCATTGATGAAGCTCATGCTTTACGATTCCTGCAGGGACTTTTCTCAAAGATAAAGCTTTTATTTGTTACAGGAGACATCATCTGCATCTTTGGTGCTGTTGCGATTGTCCAGACATTCCGAAGTTGTGACACACATTTTTTGGTAAGATGTGATCCACCTAAAAGCAGTATGTGGTGACGGCTTATGCTTGCATGGCAGACATGGGCAAACATCTCCCTGTGAGCTGCTGCTTTGGAGGAACTGGAGGTGGAGATTCCAGGAATTGAGGCAGTGGTAGGAAAGAGGACACAGGTTACCTGGAAGCATTAGGTTTGAGCCTTCAGGTGTAGAAACAGGGGAAGGTGTATCACAAGAAGGTGAGACAGCAGGGACAAGCGGCTGATCCTGCTTGCAAACATAGCTCTAAGAGATGGGAATTATAGCTCTCTTGCCTAACAGCAAGCATTAAGTATGGGATCCCTGAATTACGTTATGATACCACAGCCTGACGGATCCTCTAATTCAAACTCCTGGCCACAGCTCGCTGCATCCATGGGAGAAGCCAGGAGAGGCAGGACTTCCCTGATAAGAACCTGAGAGGGGAGCCTCAGGCATAAAACCCCCCAACTTTCTCAGATGAATGAGAAATGCAGGCACTTTTACTAAGTGGTAGGTCTGGGGCTACTGCTCTAAGTGGAAAGGCAGCAGCTGTTAGTGAGCCAGGCTGAAGCAGCAGTAAAAATGAAAGAAAACAGAACTTTTGTTCCCAGCCTGAGTAGCCCTACGCTGGGAGTGCTGCCAAGAGCCTGCATGCTCCTTTCCTCTCTCCCTCTAAATGTTTATTTACAGGCAAGTGCTGAAGAAAAACACACAGGTGGGTATGTTTTTGAAGTGCCATCATAATAATAATATCTATCTCTGTTTTAGTACATTTCAGAAGTAGATTTCCAGTATCAGGTGAAGAAATACAGTACCGGTAGCTGTGCGCACAGCTACGTGGTGTAACAGAGGTGTGCAGCAGCATCAGTTCAAGGCAACGCGTAGCAACTCTGCATTCAGCACGTGGGCCTATGGAGCAGGCTGCCGGCACTTGGGCAGGAAAAGCATTAATATTTATGTATGATCTAATGATGAGATTAGCATCCCTCTGTGTACATCGTAGCAGCTGTAGGACTTTGCCATCATTTCCCATAGTTCCCTCATGGCTTGAAAACAGGCTCCAACTGAAACAGCCTTCTTATTCTTATTCTTATTCTTATTCTTATTCTTATTCTTATTCTTATTCTTATTCTTATTCTTATTCCTATTCTACCCCTGATAGTAAGATGTCATCCTTTCTATTTCTTGACTTTTGTTTAGTCACCACATGCCAGAGGGTTTTCTCTTCTGCCTTTATTGACTGGTGGTGTTCGTGCAGACACATTGTTCTGAACGCAAAGCTTACTTTGCTTTTTGTGGAATTTGTGTCCAAATATAGTAAAAAGGGCTTTTAATTAGTATATGTCTCAAACAGTTTCAAAAATTTTTTTTTTTATTACATGTATGACTGAAGCTGCTCCTCTCAAAAAATGTGTGGTGACTTCCTATTGTGTACTCCAGGTGTTTATTCTAAATTCATTCCCTGGAAGTTTTTACGATGTTGCTTACGTTTTAAAAGGAAGAAGCATGGAAATTACTTGCAACTATTCCTCTCTATAATAGCTCTCTTTTTTCTTTCCATAACAGCTATAAAGGTGTTCATATACTGGACACACTTTTTCCAAAAGCTATTGTTTAAAATGACATAAAAATCTCTTTTTTTTCTCATCCCTTTATCTTTCCAGTGCTTATTTCCTGCTTGTTTCAGTAGTTTTCTCAGCTACACGTACAAAAGCAATCTGGCTCTGCATTTCACATTCACTTCCATGCTGGGCAGATTTATATCTGAACAGTGTGTTCAGGCTTGATGGTACAGTTTCCATTAAATTTATTAAAAAAAAAAAAAAAAAAAAAAAAGGGAAAACTCACCCAAACATCTGCTGTATTGTGAGGAAAGGTAGGGGCTGACTCTGATGGCAGTCCTGGTTAAGTACAAGATGGTGGTGGTGGGGAAGGTGTTTGCAAAGACTAACTTTAGCCCAGCCAATCTAATCTCCCAGGCTAAATTAGGTTTGTACTGAGTCTTGCCCTCAAGAGGATCCTGTCTTTCCACTGGCCCGGCAGAGAGCCTGGAGAGATTAGTAGTACCCATGAACAGCAGTTACCCTTTGTGAAGGTATCTGCAAACACTTTAATGGATTTCCACACAGAGCCAGGGTAGGGAATAACAACAAAGTCATATTTTGATCTTTGTGCCATCTTCCAAGTCTTAATGTCGGTGAAGAGGCAAAGGCCTTTAGATCACGGTTTCACAAAAGCTTCAGGTTAGTTTCAG
The DNA here is from genome assembly GCF_011004875.1 of Balearica regulorum gibbericeps. NCBI lineage: Eukaryota > Metazoa > Chordata > Aves > Gruiformes > Gruidae > Balearica > Balearica regulorum. The sequence goes on from NC_046184.1 coordinate 68,511,694, forward strand.
GCAGTGCTGCAGCTCAAGTCTCCTGCCTCGCTTTCTTCTCCCCACATCCCACCCATATATCCCCACGGCTGCACCCCCCTATCCATACACTGGTACAGGTGCCTGGGCTCCTGAACTCATCTAAGTTAAAACTAACCTTGGTGTGGAAGAAGTCTGAACCTGGACTAATTCTGCTCAATACGTTTTACCACGCAGCCATCTTAATCAACATAAAAAAGGAGAAAAATAAAGGAAAAAGGAAGGAAAGACTGGTGTGGGAGCAGGGATGAGCAGCTAGGAGTGGGTGGCTGCGACGGGCTGCCTCTTCAGCAGCAGAGCCAGCTTAAAGTGTTTATAAAGCTACAGCCTTTGTTTCTTCAATGTCTTGCAAAACCACATTTTCCTCCTCCTGTTTGTATATGCCGAGCTCCCTCCTCCTATATTCCCAACTCAGCTGTGCACAGATTTACGTCTAGAGGCCAGAACAAGCTTGTTAGAGATATCCGTAGCAGTCTGGAAAAGGCAAGGACTTGTAAGAGTCTCTTAAAAGTCCTTAAGATTAGCAGTAAAGTTTACTGTAGGTTAACTGAGGATTAATTTTTTTAGTGCATTATTCATCTCCAAGACTAGAATTTTGCCTTTTTCTAGGTTTCAGGAATCCCTCTGGGTAAAGCTGCCATCTCATAACATTTTCTACATTAGAGCCTCAAATGCTTACTGAAAAACGTCTTTCAATTTTGCCTTTTCCTCAGCAAAGATCTCTAAGTTTGCTAAAATATTAAACTATGAATTTAATATCCTAAAGGGACAAAGATATCTAGAATACTCGTCGCTTTCATGACTGAAATTCAAAGCTCATGTTCTAAATAGGCTGTCAGAGGAGATGAAGCATCCTGCCTATTCAGCTGCATCCTGCTCCTGGAAAATTTTATTTTGCTGTACAATTTTAATTATCCCCTTTGCAGCTACAACAAGGAGGAGTAAATAGAGGAGCAAGGGAGAGCTAATGAATAAAAATCAAATTAAGGATTTGAATTTTCTGTGAGAGGGGCCTGAGGAAAGATTTGGATGCCTCCACTGAATATTACCGATTCCATGATAAACACTGACAGACTTCAGTATGTCACTGATTTTCTACTCCTCGTCTTCTCACTCCAGTTTAATAGGTGTGGAATTTTGTAAGGAAGTGAACAGTGGTTAAGTGGCACTACACTGAAAACTAATACCAATTCAAGGCTGAGACTGGGATTAATGCATAAAGCACTGCTGCAACTTCTGGAATTCTTGCTAAGACCCACTTTACAAGGTATTCATTCTACTGGAAGAAAAAAAAACCCAACCCAAACCCAGCAGTGTATTAAGAAATACACAGAAAATAAGAAAATATTACACATGCACACTGTGGAATCACCTAAAGCAGAGTAAATATGATCCTACATACCTTCTGATTTTCTGCTTGCTACCTTTTTTCCTTTTTCAGAGGAAAAAACCCCAACCAACCAGGCCCAAAGAAAGGCAATCCTAACTGCTGTGGCCTTTTCCTCTCCAAAGGCCTTGCTAGCTTAAGGGCTCGCTAATTCTAACAGCATCTTAAAAAAAATAAAAAAAAATAGGGGAACCCCAGTGTTCAGAACCACTCTAGTTCAGAGTTGATCTATCAAACCCAAAGTAAACTTTTTGGCATCATGCGCAGATCTGGCTGCATAAAGAGACAGTCCCAGCTGATAAAACACTATTAAACAAAACACAATACCAAAAGGCAGAGATTAAGTTTTCAGTATTGCATGAGCATCCTCCAGCTTTTCCAGGGTACTGGCAGGCTCCGACTACATTTCTGGAAAAAGCCTTTTTCTGAGACAGATACTTCAGTTTGCGGTAGAAAGAAAAGAGGAAGGGGCATGGCACAGCTTCACACTCTGGTACGACTCCAAGCTCAGTTTCCAATTCCCAAATGCCTCCAAAGAAGCAAATCCTGGAATCTGCAATGGAAACCTAGACAGAAAGTTTGGCTTCATTTTTCTCACTACTTTTCCTCTTCTGTTCAATTCTCATAAAATTCAGAATTTCTCTCTGAGCCTGTTCTATCTTCCTACCTCTGTTGTTCTTGGTAAGCACACAAGTCAGCTAAAACAGCACCTCCCTTCTTTAGCAAATACCCTTCTTTTCTTCACTCCACACAAGGCAAGTTATGCCTCCTGAACAATCCCAGTGAGAGAAATCCAACTCCATCAGAGCTACTTGGCATATATGTAACCAGGAGAGAGGGCAGTGAGAAGAAACCCTGAATTAGCTCCCTCCTTGTCTGCTTCAAGATAAGCCCCAGCTTGTTGAACACAGTGCCAATACTACTGCTGTCACAAGCATCAAGAGTTAACAGAAGATGTTTTAGAAAACAAGCCTTTAATTTTTGTAAATGATATGTTACTTTGAAAAGCAATAAATAAGGATGTTTTTAAAATTTCTACTTGCCTTTTTTATAAATAAAAATGTTTCCCCCATGACTAGAAAACATATCACAAACCCAGCTTGAGATGCTTAAGGATTATTTTTACCCACCAATTACAGAAGTTGTACATGTCAAATGAGGTCTTAAATATCATCTTTAAATTGCACTCTCAGATAATCCAGCATCACAGACACCAAATGTTGAGGGATATTAGTTAACGTAAATAAGTAAGTTTAAATTAGAATAAATTACTTAAGATTATAATATGGTGTGATTTGTGCTGTTTGCTTAGCTTTACTTAGCATGAGTAGCTAGATTTGCTGAAGCCCTGAGGCCATAATAGAGGTATTTTTCTTAGTAATTTTCCTAGCAGCTGGTAGAGTGTTTAGTCTTTTAGTATGGGAAAGTATTTTGATATCACACGAACGTTCTGGTAGTGTTTTTCCCAAGTCTGGGACTCTTCAGTTCTCCATGTTCCGCCAGCAAGGGCAGGTGCTCAAGGAGCGTAAACCAGAAGATAAGGAGGCTCCAACCTTTGGCTGGAACTGCAAATCAACAAGATAAGAGCCTGCCTGCCCGCACACAGAAAAAGAATCCCATTAGATGTTAGAAAACCCCAAACCAAAAATCACCAACAGACTAGAAGATGCGTGGACCGCGTGGGAAGGGCAGGTGTGTAGAGCACCAAGGGTATAACTGCCCAGGGATTTCTTTGTTCAGGGTCCCTCTCTTTGGAAGCACCCAGCCCGTGCTGTTCTTGCTGCTGTACCTTTCAATTAAATTAATTACTTTACAAAATCCAGCACCTGAGACTCTGCTGTGGGAAACCTGGGGTCTAGCCTGAAGAAGGAAGAAGCATGCCCAAGAATAAGTGTGTGTGCCTGACACCACGAATGGTGCGTGAATGCTAGGGCAGCAGCTCCTCCTTTAACACCAAGTATGCATGTATTTAGTTTCATACAAACTCTTTTAGCTAGATCAATTTCTTCCACACCAGTTAATTCAGAAATAATACCAATTAACTCAATAGATTCCCCAAAATTGTAATGGCTACATAAATTATTACGTCTACAGGATTAGAATTAGGACTTGCTATCTTTAAAGTCTGCCCTTCCTAGTATCTGCTCAACATGTTCTTTTCACTGAATCTGCAAGAATCATAAGCAATTTGGTAACAAAACCGAACTAGAACACAACTTGCTCTCTATGAACTACTTAGTGTAGGAAGAGTCTAGCAGTTTTGTAGGCACGAGTCTCTTGGGGTTATTAATTTGTGTATAAAGAGAAGAGCTCTTGACTTTTTTAAAATACTGATTTAAAGCCTTTGCCAAGGAATATGCGCAAATTCCCCTTCTTGTCCCTCTAAATCACACTTTTACAGTAGAGGCAGGCCAGATGTATGGGGTGGGGGCAACTGTTTGATACATTATAACTATACTAATTGAAACGTGCATCCTAACTTACATTTAAGATCCTTCACAGATGAGGCTACTGAGTTGTGCCTACATCAATGCCCATAGTAGAGTGTACACTCATTTATGGATTACAGAATGGGTTCTCTGCACCCACAAAAATGCCTCCTCAGCAACAACTTTGGATTACTAAACTGTAGTAAACTGGTATTTCAGCAGCAGATACTAATAAAAATATACATAAAACTTCTTTCAGTCATTTATTCTACTTGATTTGAAACCTCATGTTGTCTTCTGCCACGTGTAAAAACATTTTAAAGTCATACAAATACCAGTGACCCAACAATCCTGAATACATAGTCCATGGTACAATAAATCAGCACATGGTAGGGATTATCCATTTTATTTTCTTTAGAAATGGATCAATGAAATCACTGTGCTCCAGGAACACACTAAAAAAAATTTAATAGGACTTTTACACCAGGTAGCCTTGCCCTTAACAAAGCTGTACATTGCTTATAATAATGCAGATTGGATCTGGAATAATAGAAACAGAAATTCAGTGCCACCCCAGAGCTACAGTGATAGCAAGTACATTCAGAAACAAACCCTCCCCCCCACCACCCCAAGTCTTCAAAACACCTGCAGAGTCCCATTTCTACAGCTAGCTAAAAATATTCCTGTTAAAATAGAAAAAGATTTTTCTACAAAAATTTGGGAGAAAGTCATGACATTTCATCTAAATTGCTGTGCAGACAACTAAGTACGATGATAGATCAGTCTTCCCAAGACTCGCTCTGCCAAGATTTCACCCGGATTTTCAAGTTCCTAAAAATAGTCCAACATTGCCACCATGTGGTCAGAGATGGGCACGTTCATCAGGACACGCGCATTATGACGTCTCTTGGAGAAAACCCATGACCAGTACCTAGTCGATGAATAACCACACTGCAAGTAAAAAAGGAAACTGAATTCTCAGAACTGAGACCTTATGCAGGGAAACCAATTCTAAGTATGGATCAATGTAAGAAAAATAATTTAAGATATTTTGTGATTAAGTCTTCAGCATCATGACGCTCCCCTCCCTAAAGGCACAATCCGTTTCCGCTCGCTTCTTTCTCAGTACAGCACGTACTCACCAACAAGCAAAATCTACGTGTATGCAAAATGCCTAAGACCATTCATTTCTTTAAACGTAAACGTACTTGGAAAATTTGAAACCTTTTTCCTGGAGTTCAGGAAGCAATAGGAATTGAATTTTAAAATCATCTTTCACATAGACTTTTTCATTGCCGCCTTTCTCACACTGAAGAGATATGCTTCATAAATAATATTTAAGAAGTTGTCATCATTCTGAAAAACAAAACAGGTAATTGTTAGTGCACGACAGGCATTTTGAGTAAAGAGATTAGAAGGTTTTCCCTGTTACGGTCCAGATACTTTCAACCTTACTCTATTTTAAAAAGCGAGCAATAGAAGGCTATTTCCCTCACCAAAAAGATGTATTATTTCCAAGCCTTGCTAGTAGTCTTAGAAGAACTGTACATGAATATAAACTTTACTGCAGCAAACATGACTGTATCTCTATAAGAAGTAATAAGTACACAGAAAGCAGATTTTCCAAACTCACAGTAGATTTGAGTCGACTATTCTTGCACAATAACGTGGTGATGAAACAACCCTGTAATTTCTTCTTTGCCCTCATTTACCTAGGGATTTCCTTAAGTAGTTTCCTCCATCAGGTCAGTGGTAATTCCAAGTATGTCTGAAGGAACAGTGAAACACCCAGGGTTTTGATCCTATACTAAATCCCACCTGGGCAAATCCTTGCATCTTGTTTAGCTCTTTTAGACTTAATGCTCCTAGCTGATGCTGCTCCTTTTGCTCTGATGCTTGTTTAACTTTTTCCTTCTGAAGATCATTTTGCAAGAATGGGTCAACCCACAGTAAGAAAGAACGTCCTAAGTAGCTCACATAAACATAAGAGGATAATTAAAATGATGACACTATTTGAGGAAAATCAGGAGCATCTGAGATTGTACTTTCATATAATGGAAAATAACAGGTAAGAAATTAGTAGTAAATAACTTCCAGGTAACTCAGTTAATCGTAACTACCATCAAAAACAGCAGGGTCAAATACACATTTTACAAGTACAGTTTCAGAGAGTAAAATCCAATTTTCCTTGACTAGTTTCCTTTTAATTTCATATATGGTTTTACTACTGTCCAGATGCTCCAAGTATACAAAGACAGGATAATGTGGTATTTTTAATTTTTAATCCCAAACCAAAAATACAGGGAAAAATGAGAAAAGCCTCTAATTTGTTAAAGATAACTATTTTCTTTTTGGGTCTGTAACTTAAATTGCATTTTAAGTAACTTCAACATTCCAATATGGACTTTTATTTTTGTTCTAATGCCATACAAGCACATAGTTCTGGCCTAAAAATTTCACCCTTAAACCTGTGTCTCTATTCCTTGTGCTCTGTAGCAGGTCTTTAGTTATATAATCTCTCCAACTTCTACTTTTCAAATACTCATCACATGACAAGTTAACAAAAAAATTATTCATGATACCCAACTAGTATATTTTTAGGTTATCTATCTCATATTTTAAAGTTGCTCACACTCATCCTGCAATTTTAACTTCCCATCTGAATTCCTCTTACTGCTAACACACATCTCTGAAATATCTGGCAGCTAGGATAATCACCCATTATTTATCCTTAGCTGAAAATATAATAGATATCTCTCTGGCTCATAGGCTGACCTTATGAAGCTTTCTGTCATCTTTTTTCTTTTCTGTCAAATTTATTATCTTTCCTGAACCTAAATTCAGATGGATTTATCAAAATGCAGTTAAGCCAGCAGTGTGCAAGGAGAGGCTATCACAACCCCAGTCTATGCTATAGCACTCTGTTAACATGCAGCCATAAGTAGCACAACTTTCAATGTATGTTTTAATTATTTATTTAGCCTCTAGACAGACCGATGCAACCGATTATAGGGTGCTTGTATCGAAATGGGAATCCGGATTTTAAGCAAAGTAGGAGGATTCTTGGCACTTTACCTGGATCAGGTGTAGCAGTGTTTCCTGCAGCTGCATCTTTGTCATTGAGCTGCTGTTGACCACAGATGGCTCTGAGGTTTGCAGTGGCAGGAGAAGGCTAGCTGAGCTGGCAGCAGGTTCTTGGTTTGCTGCTGCTAACCCCCCTCTCTCATTTGCTTTTGGTGGAGCAGGTGTAGACTGAGTGAACACCATGGGGGACATCAACAAGGTAGGAGTCACAGTGGCCGGAATGCGTTGAGGTGAGATTACCTGTTTATATAAAAATAAAGTCAATTAAACCTACCTACTTAATTTTATGGGAATAAAGATGATGAAAACTGCAGACTAATTAGCAACAGGTACAGAGACTGCTGGAGATTGCACAGTAGTGTGAAATCACATATACGGACCACATATATGATTTCTTTCTAGATAAAAAGGTCTTCCATCCAGCTTGAGATTGCAGCAATGGATTCAAGTGTGATTAAGTCTGATAGGCAAATGATCTGAGGACAAAAGCATTTTATTACAGAAATGAGACGATATTAAATATCAACACTCTTAGCAAATGCAGCTGTAAAGTCTTCTACATAGGGACAGTGGGTTGTTAAGTGTAATCTTTGAGAATATACTTACATGCAAGTACCATTATTAGAGACTAATCTTCATACCTAATACTAGAAAGTATTTTCCAATTATAACTTTCAAATTACTTTATAAATATGTATGTATTTTTTTTTCTTCTCATTTTCCTTAAGGAGAGGGAAAAGAAAACAGAGATTAAGTCATTTATCTAAACACCCACAGTGAGCTGGTAGCACTGTCAGAACCAACTCCTAACCAACACTCAGTTGACATAAATCAAAAAGTCCCTCAAAGAGAAGGAAAACCTTGATGCTGCAGCAGTTCTGCAGGTTTCCTCAGTATCCTATCCATGCCAACCTGCAAAGATAGGTGTCAAAGAGTTTTGCAATGCATCTTGGAACTCTAGAACATCCAGGACTAGCAAATACTATCAATATAACAGAAAGTTTATTTGCTTAATTTGCAGATATTAGAGCTCTCTCTCCAGATAATTTCAGTAATAAATCTTAATCCTAATCAGCCATCTCCTTGCTATTCACATATCCTTTTTTTTTAAAGAACAGAACATACAAAGGAATTAATACAAGCTCACCAAAGCTGCTCTCTTTTGGACTGGAGCATGATTTTTTGCTACCATATGAAGGTGAAAGGCTACTGCATCACTTCACTCTGTGTCTTGGGTTACATTTCAATTTTGAAGAAAAATTACAATTAAGAAAATAAAACTGAGGTTTGTCTCCTAGGTGTGCAAAACAACATAGTTTAATATTGAAGAACATTCATATTTTTGTAGCTTGTTTTACTTCTTAGTTAGGACTGTTCTAGCCAAGACATTTCTAAACAATGTTAGTTAGACTACAATACAAAGAGACATAGAAAGTAATGAGGAGGACTGAGATCTCATGCTGTTTCATGCAAAATGTGGAACGAGACCTTCAGATTGTGCACAGATGTTCTCTGTGAAAAGATTGTTCTCCTGCCTGTGGAAGACTGACTACCTCCAGACACTTATCACAACGCTTTGGCTCTATTCATCCATGTAGATGAAGTAACTTCTCTTTAATTTACTTCAAGCAAAATTGGCAGGGTTTCCTTAAAACAGATGATTCTTCCTAATGTGATTTAAACAAAAAATATACACACTGGTCTCCAAGGGCAAGAACCTCCAGCAAAGGGATGGTGGTGAGCAGCTGGAGGAGATGAACTGTCCCACTAATACAGCTGAATCTATGAGAGACTATGTCAAAGACCCAGATGACACGTCCTTCGAAATCAAAAGACATTTCTCTCTCGAGTCCAAGGCAAATAAACAAAATCTGAGACGAACTGTGCTCTTAGTATACAGTGACTACTGTCAAACACATATAATGCTGTTGTTTAAAAGACATATGAAAAATTATTTGGTTTCCCTGCACAGAAATGGCTTTTGGGTAGAACTTGCCAAGCATATGGAAGCTATATGGAATAAGCAATATTGCCATCTACTGGTGACACAGCTAATGTCTACAGGCTACTGCAAAACTTAAAATACTTCTGTCAGAAGAATGGAAAATATATGTATCATTTTTTCAGTATAGCACTCGTAAAATGTTGGGGATTTTTTGCTAACAGTTCATGCTCAAAGCTCCTGTCATTTAAGAAGCTTGTACATAAACATTTTTTTTTTTAACATAAAGGCAAATTTTCATTTTAGATTTAGTTCAGATCACCTTCAGTCACTGGGACAACACCCACCAGAAAATGGGACGCTGACCTTGGCATTACTCGTGCAATTCCTACAGCACCATACGTTTGCTGAAATGCTCTGTAGGGACACAATAGCCTTTGGGCCAATCTTTTAGCTTTGAGTAACTTCTCACTAGACGTAACAGCCCTTCCAAAATGCTGTTGATCAACTTCTTTCCCACAGAACCTAACCAGAGTTGCTTGTTCATCCAGCTTCTACTGAATTATCCCCAGCTTTATCAGGTCAACACTTAAATCTCTGAGTCACTAATAACAGAGTAGGAGTCTATGGTCAGTTGTGCAGCAATGAAGTAAGAACAAAAGAAGTGCAAAATAATCGTTGCAGCATATAATACTCCTTCTCTGAACCACAATTGCTTACTAAGATAGCTGTTTTGATGATCTTCAAGGTCTTTTCCAACCAAAATGATGCCATGATTCTGTGTTTGATATTCTGTGTGGCTGCTGGGAGCTAGATGACATGATAGCTGGCAAATTCACTTAACACTATGAACTAAGGTATGTATTGGATCTCCTGTAACGCAAACTGGCACCCTCTGTTGCTTCCTACGTGTGTAGAATCCCACATGCATCAAGTGCCCCTCTGGAACATCAGCACCCGATGGGTGCTGTGGGCCTCTAACTGTTTTTAGTGTCATTACTTAAAACTGAAGAATATTTAATCTAAGAACGGTTCAGGAACTTTAAAGACACTTACTGTTAAAATAAAGCTGGCTACAATGCTAACATTGCTTTGTCTTTCAAGTTTAATCATAATTTTTTAATTGATGTTTAACTACAGGATCTTAAATTACTTTTCAAAACAAGTTTAATGTACCTATTGCATTCCTCTTATGCATGTTTACAATCTCATGCTGAAACTGCAGTGAGGACAATTGAAAGGTAATGGTGCGATGCTCATACCAAAGATGCTAGGTACCATGCGCATATTCAGAAGATGTAACACTACATACAAAATGTATTCTTGATGGAAAACGCTCCAAGAAATGAGAAAAATGGGCTGCAAAATAATTGGCCTTCTGAAGAAAACATAAATTTGTGTCAAGGTTGTTGTAAGCACTTTTAAAAACATAATTCTGATTAACATAAACACTTAAGCATGCATGTATCTAAAATCAGGACAACTCATGCCTAACGCAAAGCATATGCTTAAAAGCACACTGCAGATTAATGCTTTTTTATTGCATCTTAGGCACATGTTACTCTCTGTCCTCATAAGGAATACTTCACAGAATAGGGCTGGCACCAGACCAGACCGAACGCTTCAGCATATTATTCTTATTCTTCAGCTTTTTTTTTTTTTTTTTTTTTGGGTAACTGGTCTCTTCCTTCCCATGTGGGAGATCACAGTTCTGACACCATATGGAGATGCAGCAGAAACCAATTTAAACTTGGACTTGTAATGTGTCAATTGTGGAAAAGACTATTGCTTTCATTTTCTTAGTGCTGCTGATGGATCTAGTGTGTTCCTTTAATGCGATTTTTCCAACAATAGACACTGTCCAGATACCTTTCTATTCCTGTCAGACTTTTTAGAATTTGTTTTTTCTGTATGCTGAATTGAAGTAAAAGAGGCAATACCACAAGATAAATAATTACAGAAAACAAACCTTTTGCTGCATTTGTTGTCAGAATGTGCTTTGATCAATTTTGCATTAGCATGTGCAGATATATTTGTGCCAATTCAATTTCACTTGAATGTCTGTCTGCAGGCATGGCAGCACTTAAAGCCTTTGGTCTACAGCAAGGATGATATTATAAAAAGATTAATGTTGATTTTAAAAGCTGTTTCAAATTTTTATCTTCCAATTTTTTATTTTTTCAAAAGTAGGAATATTTCATGTGGCTAATTCATGGCATGCTACAGGAATAGAGACTTGTTCCTTCATTTTTAGCTCCCCCCCCCCTTTTCTTTTTCCTGGCAATCTGTTGCACATACAAGAGCCCATTCCTTCCCGATTGCAGAGCTTCAGGTGTCCTAAACAATAATAAGTCTTATTTTCATCACCATTTTTATTCTATGTATTAATTCTCATAAACAATATTAAATGTATTGGAAGAACTGCATCTAATACTGTTTTGTAGCAGCTGTGGCTGTGTCAGTCCGTAAAGCCATGCCTAGGCAGTCTCAATCTACTTGGCCTGCTCACAGCCATGCAAAGTGAGACAGTCTCTTTTTGGTTTGTTTTTTTTTTTTAAGGCAAACTTGCAGCAATAATCGCAGTGAATGAGACTTGTTCCAGTAAAGATTTTTCTCTTCTCTCAAGCTACTGTCATATTTGTACTCAAGCATCAAATTACTGAAATTGCATTATGTCAGACCTCAGTAATTCCCTTTCCATATTGCAACTAATGCTGGTATCATTTTATTTTCAAATATACACAAAGTCATTAGCCATATCAGCACCAATATAGATTTTTAATTGGAAAATATATCAGCTTATTTGCCATTTTTTATTTATGCATAATGGCTTTTAATGTATAGCCTGGCACTTGCCTCATGTCACTTTTATCTTCAAAGTAGGAATGTCTTATGTCTAGTGATTCAGATAATTTCTTTCACTTATAGCAGGCAAGTTCTATTCCCAGTGAAAAAAGAAGCAAATTTTTGTGCCTCTGGATCCTCTTGTTATTCATTAGTACTCCACTGGAAAGTCAGATTACTATCTGTAAATAATCCTGAATAATTTCAATGACTAATCCCCCCAAAACTCTTCCACACAGATTCAAAGTCATGCTGTTTTAATTAAAACAATAAAAGTAATGATGGCTACTTGCTATATCAAATTCATCTTCCTCTGACTTCTCTCATGGAATTAGAAATCTTGACCTGTCACAGCGTTAGTAGCAGATGTGGCCCTTTAATTGTTAAACGACTGTTTCAGCCTCTGCACACGTAGGACAACTTCCTAGAATAAGGAAGATTCTTGGAGCATGCTGAACTATTCTGTGGTATTCAATTCAGCTTTTAAAGAATTTGCAATAGAAAAATCGCTTTTGAACTTTACACTGAAAAGGTGAATGCTTTAACATTCGGGTAAGTAACTTCTAGAATCCACTACAATACAACTCAGACTCCAGTACAACACAAGTCTTGAAGACAGTCTAGCCACAATGAAGGAAGTTAAAAGGGGCTTAGATGCTTGCTCATCCCCAAACAGGATATTTAAAGACATTCAAGTGTAGAAGATCCTACCGAGAATAAAGTTGTTAACAAAGACAGTAGTTGTCCAGGATGGGACATTTTGTAATTGCACATGATGCTTTTCTGAAGAACAGAAAAATGCATTCATGAGAGAGACACAGTCTCTTGGCATCTCCTGAATTTTTTAAGATACCAATCTGACTGTTACGGTCACAATCACCTGAATTAAGGGGTTTGGGGTTTTTGAAGGCATTCAGGCACAACACTTATTTTTTTCCCAAAATAAAACATAGCAAATAAAAAAAAATAGCTAATCAATAGCTAGAAGTAGCAGTTACGGTACAAGATAACTAATTCAGCAATATACCAATACTTCCAAAAACTGCTGTTAGAAAATGAGACCTTTTAAGCACTTTCAACAAGTGGCATACAAAGGAACACATACCTGCACAGAGAAAGCTATGACTAGTTTTGTAAGAAAAAATAATTCTTAAACTCCAAATATTACACTCAATAACCAGCAATTACACATGACAGCCCGAGACCAAGTATGGCAACTGAAAACTAGGTGACATTTCAAAATGCCTCTGGAAAAACCCAAGACTGCGGTATTTTTGGTCATTATCAATGTGCAAGAGACGCAGCCTTTAGTATTTACAATATTACAGCTTGGTAAATCATAGCTTACTTCATGTTGTTAAATTATCACCTGCAAAATGAGTGACATGCAACACGTAGGATGACAGTAACAAGAATATACCGGCCAAAATGAAATGAAGACTAACCTTACAAAATTCCAAGTTGAAAAGATTGCTAGATTTTAGTTTATTTATTTATTTAAAATTCTGAAGTTGCCCATTTACCTGAAAGAGAGAGCTCTGTTTCTCTGTACCCGGTGCCTTTTCTATCCAGGAATCCAGTGGTTTCAGTGTATTGGTATTCTGAGTAACAACAGGAAACTTAGCTGCCAAAGTTGGTCTGCTGGACACAGGCAACTGTTGTTCTTGTTGCACTATCTGGAGTTTTTTCAATAACTCTTGAGGTGAAATCACCCCAGAATTGGCTGCTTGATTGCCAGAGAGAGAAAGTGACTGTCTAGGAAGTTTGGATTGTTCCTTACCAAGTGTCTGAGACTCTAAAGTCTGGCCTGGTAGGGAACCATTGAAATACACCAAAGGTGGCTGGCTCATACTGTTTACTGGTGCTGCTGGTGCTCCAACAGCAGCAGGAGTCCTGCTGAACACAGAAGCTGTTGAGTTCACAGATCCTGTTGCACTGGGGTCCATTTTAGTCACTGACCCTGACTGACCCTGTAATTTCTGTAATAAGCTCTGAGTGCCAGCGGTATCCTGAACTACATGAGATGTTGCAATACTGTGAGAAGTCACAGGTTGGAAGAGTCCTGTGAAAGTCTCACCCACAGGGTGGATATTCCCATTTTCACAGAGTCGGTTCTCAGGAAACTCAGCAAGCGGATGAAGGTCTGTCCCACGCACCATGAGCTTCTGAATGGCGGGGCAAAGCTGCTTCTCTGCAGAGGGTGAATGCCTGCTAGGTTCTTCATACGACAGTGAACGTACCACACCCTGCCTAACAGGAAGGTTCTCTTGATGCTGTTTATTAAGCGGTTCTGAGACATCTGGCTTCTCCTGTTTTCCAAACAGTGCTGTCAAAGACAAGTGCTGTGGTTCAGGATCCACATTCTGTGAGGGTACAAAGGAAAAAAGTAAACATAGCTTCCCTCATGCATAAGTTACATTAAGCGATGACAATATTTAGCCAGTATTCAAGGAAAAGCCGAGAAAGCTGCAATGCTCTTTTTTCCCAAGAGACTTTTTAATAGTTTTGTCACATAGGAAGGGCAAGAAGACACTTGTCAAGCTGCTAATATGGGAGAAAACCAGTGAATTTGAGAGATACCAGTGGCTTCACTTTAAATACCATGAATGAGCATCTTCCCTTTCAGCCATCAGTATAATATTAGTAAGAGACAGAAATCTCCCCTTGTGTGCAGCTGGGCCACTTGTTTATCTCCCTGTCACAGCTGAATTCAGTTTTTAGGATTTTGCAGCATGATTTAGCTTTAAGATATATCAAGAGATAGTCTTTTTTTAGATTAACTGAATTCACCTAAAGAAAAAGAACACAAAAAATGCGGTCCAGCAATTGACTAGACCAGCTTGCAATCAAAGCAGCATCTGAAAATTGAAAGACTAGTATTTCTTCCTTGAATCAGGATAGTATGCCTGTAATTTATATGCTTCACATCATATGGTGGAGGTTGAGGGCTTTTTGTAAAAAAACGGATTTGGTTTTCATTAAAATAATTCCTTACTGTGGTTTCACCTTGAATTATTGCAGTGAATGGCTACTCGATTACAGCAGCACTAGGCAGAAAACACACAAAACACTTTACCTTGCTTTGCTGAGATATTCGTTGATGCTGATTTTCACTAGGCTTCACTGGAATTGGCTTGATTAGGTTGGGGTTGCTATAGATGGCAGAGGAACTGGTTATTTGTTTTGGCTCCGAGCAGGTCTTACACTGCAACAGAAAATAAATATTTTTTAGTAAGTGGGGCAGTATCTTTCCCCATAGTTCAACACTGTAATAAAATCCAGACATAGTCAAGTGCTCAATAACCAAAAATGTTAGTTGCAGCACTGATTATGAAATGCTACGCTATTGAAAGAACTACAGCAACTGCAACCTAATTTTCTAAACCCACAAAGCATACGTAAAAACAAAACACTCAAATCCAAGGTTCCCTGAATATGAGGCTTCCCTCTAATTTAAATCTCAGCTCTCTTTCTTACCTTCTGCTTTTCCAGCACTTGGGGGGTGTGGGGGGGAAGCAGCACCTTAGAAACTAAACAACAAACATTCTTTTCCTGCATCAGTAGGCAGCTAGAGGTAGTTTAGATACATGAAGGATTACTGTGCCCATAAAGGACGTTTAAAATGTTTTTTGTTAAAAACTGGAATTATAACAAACTCTTTTACAGAAATATTCCACATTGTGGGAACTTGGAGGATGCATATATCTGCACAGAAAAATAATTAAAGATTTAATCAATCTGTAGAATCAGTATGTTTTCTTATTAAATATGACAGGATTAATAACAATATTTACAAAAAGATGGGCAGAAACAGATGACTAAAAGTGATCATGGACATGGAATGACTAGCATTTGAAGAGCAAAGGGCATGATTTAATTCAGAAAAAGTGCACAGAAAATGCTGCATGAAAGAGAAATAATAAATGGAATAGGAAAAGGTGAATAAGATGGTCTTATTTACATTGTACAAAAATTAGGAATATAGTTAATGAAACTACAAATAGCATTGGGTAGACAAGGAATGCTATTGTCAGTAGAAAACAGTGTATTGGAAGTCATTGTCGCTTGATACAATTGAAACCAAGAAACTGGAAAGATGCTTTCAAGAATTAGCTAACAAAAAGTTAATCCTATTTAACAAGAATATTCATAGTTAGTTACCTGAATTTGATGGGCTTTAAATTTTATGCCACAGGACTAATGGCTGGGTAAGGAATGATCAGTTTTGGTTTCTCATTCTTTCCTCCAAAGAGCCCTGTCTTGGGCATTACTGGGGACAGAACTCTGGACTAGACAGACTGCCATACATACACACAGCAGAGCCACTGCTGTGCAATTATGAAGATGTCAGTGTCCCTTCCAGAACTTTCCAGGACAAACTCCTTAGGATGTAAATACGTTAGGTGAGAAAACAACGCCCACTCTCAAATACACAAAACTGATCATTTAATGCATTTCTGACACCTCCTGCAACAGTAAACAAAGGCACACTGGTTCCAGGGCTGCTCAGTAAAACAGAAGTTGAGTTCTCGAGGGTACTCGAGAGGCTCTAGGACGTACTCAGTGCTGTCTTTGCAACATTTGTCCTCAGGAATCCCAGGCCCCTGAGGCTGCTGGGAAAGTCTGGAGTAATGAAGACTTACCCTCTATAGGGGAGGATCAGGTTAGGTAGCACGTAAGCAAAATGGATGTACACAAGTCCGTGGGACCAGGTGGGATGCACTCATAAGAGCTGAGAGAGCTGCCTCTCTCATTGAGAAGCCACTCTATTTTTGCAAGGTAGTGGCAGCAAGTGGGGTTCCCAAGGACTGGAAGAAAACAAATATCAGCACTATCTTCAAGAAGGGCACGAAGGAGAATTTGGGGAACTTAAGGCCAGTTTGCCTCACCTTGATCCCTGGGAAGGTGATGAAACAAATGACTTCCTACTGGAAGCCATTTCTAAACATATTAAGGACAAAGTGATTTGGAGTAGCCAGGATTTACAAAGGGGAGATCATGCTTGATCAACCCAATAGCCTTTTACAGTGAGATGACTGGCTCGGTGGATGATGGGAGAGCAGTGGATATTGTTTACCCGGACTTTTGCAAAGCTTTTGACACTATCTCCCATAACATCCTCAAAGACAAACTGATGAAATGCAGACTATGTAACTGGACACTGAGGTGGATAGAAAACTATCCGATCTGCTGGACTCAAAATATTGTTGGCATGAAGTCCAGCTGGAGGTCAGTCACTAGTGGTGTACCCCAGGGTTTGACATTGCGGTCAATACTGTTTAACATCTTCATTAATGACCTGAAGGTTGGGGCAGAGCAGGCTTGCAGACAATATAAAATGGGGATGTGTAGTTAATAGACCAGATGGTTGTGCTGCCATTCCCCAGACTGTCAAGGTCCCTCTGAAATGGGCTGACAAGAACATGAAGTTCAACAAAGGGAAACTGAGGAAGAATAACCCCATGCAGTACACGTTGGTGCTGACCGACTGAAAAGCAGCTTTGCAGAAATGGACCCAGGTGGAGAAGAAGTCAAATATGAATCAGCAACGTGCCACTGTGGCAAAAGAAGGCCAACAGCATCCTGGCTTGCATTAGGTACAGCATGGCCAGCTGATCAAGGGAGGTTCACCTCTACTTAGCACTGGTAAGACCACTGGTTAGATCCCTCTACTAAGCACTGCAGTGCTACGCCCAGTTCTGGGCCTCCCAGCACAAGACAGATGCAGACACACGAGGGAGTTCACTGAAAGTCTATGAAGTTGATTAGGGCACCTGTCAAGCAAGGAGACTTTAGAAGAGAAGGCTCAGGGTTAATATCAATGCGTATAAATACCTGATGGGAGGAAGTAAAGAACAACCAAGCCAGGCTCTTCTCAGTGGTGCCCAGTGAAGACAAGAGGCAAAAGGCAAAAACCAGAATATACAAAATCTTGTTTAAACTTAAGGGTTTTTTTGTTTGTTTTGTTTTTTTGTTTTTTGGTTGTTTTTTTTTTTTTTTCACTTTAAGGATGTTTGAATACTGGAACAAGTAGCCCAGAGAGGTTGTGGAGTCTCTGTCCATGGAGCTATTTAAAACCTGACTTAACATGGCCCTGAGCAACACACTTTAGCTGATTCTCCTGTAAACATGGAGGTCGGACTAGACTATCTCCAGAGGTCCCTTCCAATCTTAATGATTTTGTGAGTCTGTGCTGAAAAATCATCTTGCAGGTGTTTGGATGGTCAAGGACTTTTCCAATGAATTTCTGAAGACACGATCTTGCAAAGTAGAAGTGTAGTTCCACTCGTGTACCTAGCTTTCTTCTATTGTATGACAATTTTTGGTTCAAATGTTGGTCTTAGAAATAGCTTTAAAGCATGCACAGACAATCATGCCACAGAGTGGTTAGCTATTTGGTTTGAAGAAAGAACAAGCACCTGTCTCTTCTTTCCTGCTATACTCCTACTGCATAAGGTGAGAAACCTCCTTAAGCACTAGATTGGAAAAAACATGAAAAACAAAGTACTGACTTTCACAGTAATGCAGAGCTTCACAGCAAAATTGAATTTCAGTTAAATATAAAACCACGTAGCAAGTGGCTCACGGCTAATCTGAGCAGGCCACATTTGACATGTAAATATATTTAACTCAGCTACATATTTTGCCTTCTCGGGGGGGGACGGGGGACGACACACACCAAAGAAATAATTTTACTAGAATTTGGTATCTTATTCACCCAGAGCTCTTCGACTCATCTCATAGTACAGTGCAAGTTTGATGCCTAAGATGTCCCAAAATTCAAATAAAGAGCTAAGTCCAAAGACTATTCATGGTCAGCAAAAGAGTTTTCTTTTAAAGCTAGTCCATGCTTACCTCCCTTCTCTACGATTCAAAGCCTGATTAATGGAAGCGCTTGACAGAAATCTACACTTAATTGAAGTTTCAGTTTTGCTTTGCAATTCATATTTAAAATAGTTACAAATGGACTGCTATGAAAAATCCTAACAGAAAGAAGCCATGAAAAAGAAGTGTAGAAGACAAGCCTACAATACTAACGTAACTATTAAACCTTTTACACTAAGGAAAAGTAGCTCCGAGTTACATTTATCAATGCTCTGCTTAAACAAATTGTTTTCTTAGGTCTTCCAAGCTTACACGCTGTTATCCTTGAATTTGAGTAACTTTATTTTTTGTTTGTTTTCTACAAGCTTTATTTTATCATTTCCAAGCAATACATATGGACCCACAACAATGTCCTAGTACAGAGCCTTCTGGAACCTCATCAACTTTTTTTAATTTTAAACACACTAGGACAAATGACTGAATTATTCTTAAATCACTTTCCCCACTTAGTTTCTGACTGGTGACTTACGTTGTCTCTCATTCACTTAATTAACTAGGTAAGATGTCTAATTGTCATTATCAAAGTTTTTTTCATAGTTCAAATACGTGCTTCCCATAGCCCCTATTTGATCTATACTAAAACAAGTGAATCTTTTTTTAGATTGGACAGATCATAATTCCATAGACCAAACTTCAGTAAGGTTAAATAGCTTTTTTCCTCCCAAATTGTTCTCCTTCTACAGGATGCTGTCTTTTCTTCAATATTTCTCCTTCTCAGTGCTATTTTTCAGCATAGCTTTTTGGGAAAAAAACATTAGCATGTATTTAAACTTTTTTCTTTAACATGATGGATAACACACTCTTGCATATTTCACAATAAATTCTGCAGAATTTAAATAAATCCATTTGGCCATTATCTCTCCAGGATATTTTAATAGGCTGACTTCTTCAGAAACCATGAGTACCTTAGATTCCACTGTCATCTCTACATGATCACAGAACTAAGCATATAAAAATGAGGTGAGAAGCAGTAGTGTTTAACAGAGTTATCACTGTAGGAGCATTTTTCAGACCAAATTCCTCAGCAAAATGAACAGCAGTATATACAAAGGCCTATACAGAATGACATTGACCTGACTTGGTATCATTCCCATGATTTGCTAACATGGCTAGTAAGTTGGTATCAAAACCAGGGAAGTATACTGAAGAGAAAAAAAAAAGCCTGTGATGATTTCAAAGGAATCTGCAACTACTCGAGCTCAGAATATAAGGTCATTTTGGCAGATGGGTAGTAGCATAGCCTTGCTGATGAGTAAATTAGGAGCACCAGCATGACATTTTAAGCAACTGTCAGGTGGACAGGTAAAGAAGATATGAGATGCCATCATCATCAAACAGCAAAAAGCAGCATGAAAGAAATGTCACTATGCTCTTTAGTGATGGAACCAGAAGAGTACTCATCAGCTCTGACATCTGACAATAACTACATCTTGTTTCACAGGTCTGTCCTTTAGTCATGTGTCTCGTTCAAAGTTATGCTCCTACAAAAGATGTGTAAGAAATCAAAAGGTTCTACGATCAAGTCAAAGAAATGCTAAGCAACACTGGAAAAAACCCACAGATGTATGTGGTAAACGTTAATCAAAAAGAACAAGACCACCACTAAGGATGTTTTAGGCAAGTTTAGTATAGACAGAGGCATCCGAGGCAAACAACTGCTCTGTGTTGTGAGATTTCATAGTCTACCTGTACAGTATGAAGCTCAAGCTGAACAGAACATTGTCAAAGGAAAGAAACGATGGATAGGCATGGTACCTCAGTATTGCAGTTCTCCTGAAGCAAATGCCATGTCACATCCCAATTTCATGCTTTGCAGCAAAAACCTCACTTTGAGACACATGAATTGCAAAGATCTATCAAGTACAATGAGGAGATGCTAGAAGACTTGATACAAGGAGAGAAGGAGAGCCAAGACCTAATGGAACTTGGAAGAGCTTTGTAGATATGTGGCTATGCTGAAAGTGACTAAGTTTTGAAGTTGTCAGAGCTTGAGCACAGAGCGAGAAAGCCCTGGAAACTAGGGATTTCTACCTAGCTGATGTAAAGCAGCCACAAGACAATATTAATGAACATTCACATGAAGGTGTACAAGATGCTCTGCAGATGAGAGGGGCTAAGGAGGACAAGAACTGTCTCAAAGAAGAGCAGTAGCAGAAAGGATTTTCAGTCTGAGCCCTGTTTAAATGAGACATACAGAACCAATTCAGATTGTTTAAGAATAGTAGCATAGCTCTGCATCATCCAGGCTGAGTACGGCACAGTGCCCTCTGGAAAGCTAGGCCTTCTGGATCCTACTATCAAGTCTTTCACACAGTTAACAAATCAAAAGCTAAAGCACCTGAAAACTCCCAACACTTTAAAACATTTTCTCCTCCAAAAACCACACAGAATTAAAAAAGGAGAACAACATATTTCATAACAGATTTCAGCACATCAGCATTATAAGTCACAAGACATACACTAGCAAGGATGTACATGTCATAAAGCAGCCAAAAAAACATGACTGCTGTGAAATATATTGACATTAAATGCAAAAATGGTTGTCATTGCCTTTATTTATCACACCCTTCCTAATTTTATACTACTAACAGAACAAGAAAAAAACCACATATCCAGTTCTTAAGAGGTAAGATACTCCTAGTGCTCATGTTCCAGATGAAGACGAAGTTTCATGTTATTTCCTTAGAAATCATTTAAATGCAGAAAGATTAAAGATGAAGTAAGAAGCAAGTTTGCAAAAGATCTTATCTGCAAGGGGAAAAAAAAATCAAAATCCTATAAACAACAGATCTTCTAGAATTTCCTCTCCTTTGTTTTGATTTTCTGTGTGCTCATGTAGAAATGGAAGGTAACTTTTTAAAAGATTTATTACCTCCTCCTCGTAGAATCTGAGGACAACCTAATATTTTTCCAGTTTTTCATTTACAGTATTTTTAAGGTTATTTAATGAAAACTGCTTAAACATTTCATAATGTCTCAAATCACACTCTTTTATACCAAGACTAGATACTGATTCAGTATTAAAACACAGAGAAGATGCCAGGTTTTGGAGGTTTTTGTCCACCAT
This sequence comes from Balearica regulorum gibbericeps, assembly GCF_011004875.1. Taxonomy (NCBI): domain Eukaryota; kingdom Metazoa; phylum Chordata; class Aves; order Gruiformes; family Gruidae; genus Balearica; species Balearica regulorum. The sequence continues at coordinate 68,533,350 of NC_046184.1, forward strand.
AATACATTAAATCCCTATTACAGAAAATATGAAGGTCCTAAAGCTTCAAAAGAAGCTATACTACAACAAAAAGGACTACATTTCACCATAACTCAAATAGTTTGCTATTATCTTTCTGAGGATCTTGTTAGTAGCCACATTTCAGAAAAATAACTTTTTCCTCTCTTTAAATTGCTTATGTTTAAGATATATATCTCTAGACTCAGAGCACTTATGAGCTTTATTATTGCATGACAACACATATGAAATACAGGAGACGGCAGTAGGAATCTCCAGGCTCTGTAACAATTTGCAGCGCATATATGAATAGTTAAAATTATTAGATTTTTATTCCCCAAAGTAAAATGTTTTTGATTGCTCAATAATACAGAACATTATTAATCCATTAGTTACCTCTTCATTTAGAAGCCTCAGAAGACCAAAGCAGCACATGGGCTGAAATCATACTACATTTCAACCTTTTCATTTCCTTCCATTAGTAGTTGAAAGTAGCTAACAACCACAATTAAAAGCAGTAACTTCACTGCTGAAGGTCTCTTCTGAAGGAAGCTATTTGTACAAACCACTGAAACTATTAGCAGGTTTAAATACTCCACCCAGAAAGAGGACACAACTTACAGGTGCTACTCAATAAGCACAGGCACTCTGAGGGTCAAAATGAAAGCCAATTTATACTTGTTCTTACTCCCCCTGCATTCAACAAAGAATCAATCATATACATGCTCTCCTTTCAGAAGTTCTTCTGAAGCAAATTCTGACAAAACTTTTCTACCAGCCATTTCTAAACAAAATGAGAGAGGACACCATCCAAAATCAGTTTCACTTTGAATAAAACTATTTAAAAACAAACAAAAACCTGCTATGTTTTAAAATGTAAAGTGTGAGCATATTGGCATTATATATCGCCGAAAAGAAATGTCCTCTTTTTATAGACAGCAGGTCTCACCTTGGTATACTCATCTTTGGCCTTGGTAAGCATCCGTAAAATATCCACTTCTTTGTTATTAGCAGAATTAATGATCATTGGGGAAACTCCTGTTCCCGTGCCCTGCTGTGCTTTGAATTGTTCCTGCTGAGTTAGGCTGAAAGTTGGAGGTGAGAGAACATACAAGACAAAAAACAGATAAAATATAAAAAGTTTAACTAGAACTACTTTACAATAATTAATCAAAATGCTAATATTTCCATTTTCCCCCCATCTACATTAAAACGTGTAAAAAAACCCCCCTCTATTAAAACACAATTTGACCAGGCATGAGATTAATCTTCTCCAATCTTGAATACACTAAGCCATAGAGTAAAATTTCTGTAACTCAGTCACAATTTTTATACCCAGAAGGAGCAGGGAATTTAGAGTGTTATTCAGTTCTGTTGGTGGTGGAGGATGGCAAACACACACAAATCAGTCATTAACTACTAGCAAATGACCAATTTCCTGCCCCAGCTGTTTTATTATTATTGTAGAATGCTGAGAATTAAAAACACACAGCCAATTGGCTGAGCAACAGGGTATTTTTTATCTATATGCAACACTGCTATTATAAACTACTACACGTGGTTTACAATTGCATGAATCCTCTGAAAAATAGTTTTTATTGTAGTAAATTACCAGTTTGAGGGTACCTAATCACCACCAAATGAAACTTGAGCTAGTTAACTAAAATTAGCTGTCAAAACCCTAGGCTTCCTAGGGTTTATTGCTTATTTCTGTAAATTCATCCCCATCAATTATTTCTTGGGTCACAACTGACTCATTTTAGAGCTGTAGGATACACAGCAAACCCAACAAAACCCCCTAAACAAACCCCCACCATTGTCACAGTCTGTGTTTCACGATGTTTTGTCACTGCAAAATGAAAAGCAGCAGGTATTACTTTAAAAAGAGATATAGAAGAAACACGACTACCTCCCCATCCAGTATTTTATAACAAATCCCATCTGGAACATAGTGGTAGAAGAGTTAAAGCACTTTGGTATGGATCGTGATGTGCGAGGATGAGCCTTGTTTGGACTTGTACTGCAGGGCATATAAATGGCCTTCTGGGCACTTGGTAACTTTGGCAATTAAAATTGATGTCGCCTCCTCAGCGTGCTTCTGGCTACAGAAGCTGTTAAGACTGGGGACAGGTGACCTCAAAACGAGAGATTTGTAGGTCTGACAGTGCCTTTGCATTGCGCTCTATTAGTACCTAACGCTGTCAGCTTGACCATATCTGCCTCCCATGGCTTTTCTTGGGATGAAAGACCTGGCTCTACAACATCCCTCCTCCTGTCCCTTAAAAGAATCGTAACACAATATGTCCAACTCTATATACTGCAGGGAACCGAATCTCTGCCTGTTCCTCTTGGGCCCCTTTACTATATCCTCCACATTATATCTCTAAAAAATTTAGATTGCATATGTTGATAAAAATTTGTAAGACTTCAGCTTCTTCCTCCTCCAAACAAACATGAAAACCTGCAGAATGAAGTCATAAGAAAGGGATCACTGCAAACAAGCCGTTAGCCGAACCAGATGGTAGAGCAGAAGAATGGGCCCTGTCCATCCTGGCCATGTGAAGAAGGCAGCGACAGTGAAAGAACTATCCATGATATTGTTAGATTAAAATACAGCTGAGAATACAGTTCTGTTTGAAATTTTAATCTCGGACTTGATTGCAAAATTAAAGATCATATAACATGCATAAAATAATATTATGTACATAAAAGTAATGAATTTAAAGCTAATTAAAGTCTTGCTTTACATTCCAAAAACAAAGTGAATTTTGTACATATTGCTAAGAAATGAGGAAGCAGGAATTCAGCCATGATTTAAAACCAGGATAAAAATCACAGAAATTGTATTATTACAGTATGCCTTCATGATAGCCCTCACATTGACATAGGGGGGGAAAAAAGGTACCAGCAACACTAAAAAAAAGAAAATCTCACCAAACTGAAAAATATATTAAACCCCCAAAGAATACAGTTCTTTAAAACATCTCTGAGTCATCAGGAAATAAATCAGATGAACTGTTATACTCTGATGTAGCTGGAAAGCTGCACAGCAAACTATGAAAAAGTATTGCAATACAGTGACTTATTTCTGATTATACAAAATGCAGGTGTGTGACAATTTTACTTGCAATAAAGTCTGTAAATATAGGTTTAAAGTAGAAAGGTATGACCATCCTAGTAATATAATGTGCATGTATGTACAGAAATACATACATAAAGCAAGCACAAAAAGTCTTGTTTACCCATCACTTACTTTTTCATGAGCTCTGCAATTCTTTGGCATTCTTCCTTATCATAAAACCAAATCCCATATATGGACACTGTAAATGCACATCAAACACAAACTATAAGCATCTTCTCAAACAGCAATTCTACCTGGTAGATATTTAAAAGTAACCTGTAAATTAATTTTTAAATTTCTTTCTTATGTGTTCCCCATCTATAAACATAAAAATGACATCTCAGATCCTTCAAAAAAGATCAAAGGCATATCTCTAAGGATGTAAATTACAAGCTCTTGAACCTTCAATGAAGGCAGAGGTATTTGAGCCTTTCCTTCAGAACAGTAAACCAGAAGGTCTTTTTTCTTTAAAACCTTTTCCTCTGTCATTTTTTCCAGTTGTTATATCATATCCATTAGACTCCAGTGCTAGTATACTGCAGGTAGTCTTGCAAACATACATAAGCAACATCTGTTTAGTTTTCAACAACGTTCAGGTCTATCATACATCAAAGTTGTCAGAGTAGTACAGACGCACCTCTGCCTCCCTGCAGATTTCCTATAATGTTGCCCGTTACTTTCACCACCAAAGAAGTAATTATCTGTAGCCAACTCCAGGATTAGAAAATCCCTATCTAAGTTCAGACCTCCATTAAAGTAAGTGCCTGAAGCTTTGCCCAGCAACAACAGATTTCAATTTACTTCTAGTTGAAGATTCTCAAACGTACACAACGCTAACCATCATGACGGTAATAGCCATAATGGAACTGTAGTTAGTGCAGCTTCCACAGTCAACATAAACAGGGAGTTTTTTTCCACTCACAACCATAGCTCTTACATAGCTCTTGAAAGACAGCCTGGGAATAAATCTACAACACAGTCTCAAAACAATCTGTCCACATTTGTCAGGGTAACTGTCCTATTTTTAACCTCAGGCACAAATTTGCTGTGAGAAGGGGAAGGGAGAAGCACTGAAAGGGTTAACACGGATCTTCCCCTCTCTATCACTACAACCTTGTTAACATCCATGTTCCCTTTACATGATATGGTAGCAAATAGGTAGCTGCTGTGTTTCTTCCCCCTTTCCTCTCCTACCATACTGCAGGCCAGAATTCTCCCTTAATTGTACTAAGAAATGGCAATTCCTAACACGTCTTCAAACGTATTAGGGGCTACGTTTTATTTGAAAGGGGCATAAATGGATTGAATACCTGTTTAAAAACAATTGCAACACTGACCCTGATCATGTAATATTTCCTTATATTAGCAGAATCCAAAAGCAATCATTTCTTCAAATTCCATAGAACCAAAACCATGGCATATGAAGTATAAGTTGGCTTTGTTAATGTTTGGAAAGAAAACGAATGTACAGCTGTTTGTAAGACACAAGTGTAATACTTATCTCCATTCCCCCTCAAATTTTCAGCCATGTGTTGTCTTTTATATAGCTAAAAATGGTTCAGCTGTTTAAAACAGCATACTGGTAAAAAGCCTAAGAAAACCCACATACCATCAGCCATCCTGCAGACTTCCAATAAATAACGTTTAAAAGATGTACAGTCATTTTTACGATTAGCTTTTGAAAAGTGTGATAATGATATCTATTATTCACCTAAAAAAAGGCAAGTAACATAATATGCGCCAGTGATTCTACAAACGTGCAACACGAGCTGATCTGAACTGCACAAATAATCTGGTTTGTAACACTGATATTAGTATTAAAATATGCATTCCAAATCGACATTAATATTCTAACGTATTCCAATAAGCATCCAATAATAAACTGCAAACCAGTAGAAAAGTGTGTGAAAAATTCACAAGGTTCCAAAACATTGACCTATTACGCAAAACTACACATCCTTCTGACAGAACACATTTGAAAACTTGCTGTCCATATTACAAGTAACTATATTCTTCAATACAACAACACAGCAAGCAGACTGAAAACTCCAGACAAGTCAAATTTGCTTTAATCAAGATTGTTATAAAAGAATCTCCAATGCAGAAGAGTATTTATCTTTGGCCATCTGCTCCATCTTCTCAATTATTTTTTTTTTTTAGTCTGCCACAGCTGGTGGCATCAGCAATATGCAAGACAGGTTGAACAGCTTCACCTTTCGACCAAATTGATCAAACATACCAGACTATTTATGAATATCTAATAAATTTGAAAGCCGACAGTCTCATTGAAATACTGCAGGGCTTCTGGTCATTGAAAGCTGAAAGACTGGAATCGAGAGCGGAAGCAAGGTTGTTTACCTCAACTCAGTGACAAACACCAGTAAACTTTTTGATTACCAGTATAAAAGACTGTTTCAGATTTTACAGAACTACTACTAATATATTGAAATACAATTGAAACAAATGCACACCCATTTCAGTACACAGAATAAGGACACTAATCGTCTGTCCCACCAGACCAAACCACCACCAATATATCACATCTTAACTGAAGATTTAAGTCAGGTTATTGCAGATCCTGGACCTTCACAGCCTAGATGTTAGCTGAGCTGCAAACCCACCCACCCACACTTACTTTCTTACCTCAGTCAAATGGTACTTTCAACCCAGACTAGGAAGCACAGCTGAAAGCAAGCTAAGACTGAAACCCAACATCCTCTGAGCTTACAGCTCACCCATTCAGTAGTGAAATTTTTCAGAAGTGGACAATCTTCCTCTTCTTCCTTTTGCACTTCTCCCATCTGTCCAGAACATATAAACACTTCAGAAATACACTGAGAAATAACCACACAGCCGCTCCATTTGTTATGGCACAATGTACTCTGAGGTCTTTAATGCATGGGAGAACGACGTATCAGTGGGAAGGCAATAATCTCGTGAAAATCTGAGATACCAGGTACCCAAGGTATGCTAACTGTATTTTTTCATATTGGACACTCATCATCTGGAGTAACGATGACATAAATTCATACTACAGTAGTATATTCTGCTATAATCTACATTTAATGAAATAAAAATGTAAATAATAGTAGTAAAAATGTGCATTAATGGCCATTTACTTGATTAATGATGAACACAAAATGGCAAAGACCCAGGACCAGCAAAAGAACCTAAGATGATTAGAAAAACTGTAACTAGCTAGGAACCTGGCATACTCTCCATTACTAAAAACTAAATATACATACAATGCAAATTTCACTACAAGCTTTCTACCAGCATGAAAACACTGCATGTCTTATCAGGATTAAATCTAAACAGATTACTTTTATCCGCCCTCCATCTCTATCAGACTGTTTGACAAAAAGGAAATCCTGATCTAAGTATCATCTGTAGAGTGGTAATTTCACTAAAATGTTCACATGTTAAAAATGAATCATTAAACAGCGGAGGCACAACTGAATCACTAAATAGCAGATGCATAAAGCAAAGTCTTCTACTGCAGCGCAAAAGAGGAAATATTAAGTCACTTTTAGGCCCAGTTTCAGCTACAAAGTTATCCAAGAAGAGATTTTGTAAAAAACAGAAGAAAAAACAAATCAAAGTCAAGTATCTTCTGCTAAGCCAGTTACATGAAAAGCAGCTAACAAAGGCCCAGTAAGAGCTAGTTTTATACTGACAAGAGGGTACACGTCTATTCATCCACTTTCAACAACTCTGAAGTCATTTACTAAAAGAAATGAAATTTAGTAATGAATTAATCACATTGAAGAAAAAAAAAGGCACCAAAGTTATGATGTTGCTAACAAGATTACACAAAACTAGAAGGATATAATGCAGCTATCAAATCAATGAGATACTATTAATATTGAACAGGAATAAATTAAACAAATTACTTAATCTAATTGAAATTATGAAATATTATGAGATATCAGTCTTTGGAATTCTTAGAATTTGAAAAAGGTAGGTTACTCAAAAATCAAAACTGAAAAATTTTAATAAAATACATGAAGCTCATTTAATACAGCTCAGTGATTGAATTTCAGGAAATGTATTATTTAATTTTTAAATCACAACTTCAGAGCCAATTCTAGAGCTTCTGCCTTACAATTTTCATTTTTTGGCTATGCGTTTCTCCTGTCCTTACAATCACTAGAGCACTCGATACTATTTATAAGCAGAAGCTGACAGCTGCTATCTACCAGAATTATAGATGACAATTTCTAACCTCTCAAAATCTGAAACATTTATTTATTATGATGATGAAGAATTTCTTATCAATTTTCATAATTCATGCTAAGTATTCTATTAAAAAGGAAGGCATTTTCTCTAGGATTATTTATTTTACTCTTCGCTTGTCTAGCTTCAACTTCCAGCTA